>NC_086195.1:58964505-68964505 GCF_035770615.1 Melospiza melodia melodia
CAGCACCCGTGGTTTTTCCAATGTGGAGGTTGACCACTGAAACTAGAAAACCAACCTCTTCAAACTTCCTGGTGTTTCTTGCCTTTCTGTGTCCCAGTCTCCAAGGCTTCGGGCCAAAATCAGCCTGGAGCCGAAGTGTCAGGAGCTGAATGAAATGAGGAGGCTTTTAGAGAGCCCAGCTGCCTGGGCAAAGGCCAGCTCAAAGGAGGAGAGGAACAAACGGGGCAGAGATCAAGGGAGGGTGACCTCACATGGAACTGGGAGCTGGCAGAGGAGAAGGAGAGGAGGGAAAGGGGAGGCTGAGGTCAGGCCAGCAGGAAGGAGTGAGGATGGAAACAGGGATGGCACAGGAGGGGTTCATGCTGGAGCTCAGCACTGGGTCTGAGGCACTGGAAAGTGCCTCCACACACAAGTCAGGAGGAGCACAAGGCTCAGAGAAAATCATCACCTGCAAGTCAATTATCAGCTGGGCAGCCTTTGCTAGGCTTTGCACCCCACACCTGCTGAAATATCACATGTGGTTATGTGCTTACCTATGATTTTATGCACAAGGTGGGCTCTGCCCTGCAGCCTGCCATGCACACCTTGCTGCCTGTGCTCTGAGAGGCGTGCAGGCTTCACGGGGGTGAGCAGCCAGGGCTGCCAGCCGCGGGATTCTGCTGCGGCAGCAATGTTCCCTGCTCACGTGAGAAAGGCACTCGAGTGAGGGGAAGGCTTTATTGTGCCAGCCCTATTGCTCTAGCATGTTTCAAGGCTAAGAAAAACACTCCAAGTCTGGAAATCAATTTCTGTCTTCTTCAGTCACACTGGCTGCACTCCGTGGAGGGAGGGAGCCTGTGTGAGCAGCTGGGGGATCAGGAGCTGTGCTGGGCTGGGGCAGCTGGAGGGGGTGTTAAAGGGAGAGGGTTGCAGCCTCCTACATACCAAGGCAGGATGTCCAAAACCAGAACATGGAAACATGCCTGGGGAGGGAAGAAAAACATGATTTTACCCAGCCTAAGCTGAAATGGAATTCTGTGAGACCAAGTGACTGAACCCATAAATAACTTACTAGTGACCATAATAGATTGTCTGGGCTATGCTATGCCATACTATGCTACTCCTTCCTTCTTTTCTCGGCATAGGACTTTCACAGCTGCCCTGCTGCTAATTTATTAATTTTAGGAGATATACTAACAACATAACACCTGTAGCCCACAGCCCTGCTGTGTTTGCTCTCTGCATGCAGGAGTACCTAGTTGCTGGTAGAAGGCAATGAGGACTCCAGCAGAAAGCACTAAAGCCAACCTGAAGTTTATTCCAGTGAGTATCAGGGACCATTATTTGCAGCACAATGGTACATAATTCTTTCAGTGTAGGTAGGCATACATGCTTGGTGGCAGGAGCAGCAGGAAACCTAAGACTTGATCTGTTTTCATTGCAAGCAAATGGGATTTTAGTCATTGACTTCAGACAGAACAGGATTGGGACCAAAGAACAGAGTCAATTTGCCAGTTTGTTGCTCACCTACTGATGTCATGCCAATATTGTCTGTGTTGGTGCAGGGGAATGCAAATGCCTGCTCATGGGCGGGGGGAATAATTAGCAGCGCTTATTAAAAGCTATGGTGATTATTCATTACAGCTGCTGTAGGCCACCCTGGTCCAACAGCACGGGCTCCAGTGTCAGAGGCAGGGGGAGGGGGAAGCAAATGGGGGCTCCTTCACTCTGGTGTTGCAGTGGCCGTCTCTTTTGCAGAAGACGGATGTTGTGCTCTAAGTACCTCTCCAGAGAGCTAATGGCCGACATGGCATTATTACCAGCCTGCAATGAGCTCTATCTTTTTTTTTTATGATAGTAATTTGTTACACTGGTTTGCCACATGCCCGCTGCTTCCTTGTTAATCCAATAATCTATATGAGAAAAGCAATTTGACATTCCTCCTTCCCATCTGCCACCCATCACCCAATCTATATCTTAACTATCAGTGATTTATTAATGGTGTCTGCATTAAGTACATCTCCGCTTCATTGGCGCCCTCCATTCCCTCTCTCCTGGAGACACTCTCTGGCTGCATTTAGAGAGCAGAGTCAGCACAAAGACAAGAAGCAACAGTAAAGGCAACCAAGTTGGGGGACTTTAGGTGCTTTGGTGAAATGCTCCACGTGTACAACAGCCTGAAACCTGCTCAGCTGAGACTCAAGTGTGCGCTCGGCCCCTCTGCTCCTTGTGAGAGATAATGCACTAACAATTCAGGGCTTTATCAAGTTTATGCCTGTAGTTGCTTAGCTAGCATCAGTTTGCATCCAGTGTGGGCCAGTGTTCAGTGGCTCTTAGAAGGGGCTTTTGATGGGGCTTAATCCACTGTTTGTTGGATAATTCTCCAAAGGACAACAGTAAGATTCATGATCCGTGGAAATAATGAAGTACAGTATCCAGTATCCTGGATTTCCTGAAGTCTGGAAAGAGTGGTTCTGTTAGCCTTTCTGTCAGTGGCAGAATGAACAGCACAGCCTTTATGTGATCACCTATTTTCAGGATTCTTGTAAGAATACTGTACCTTCAATAGCTTCAGCAAAGTTGGTTTGAAATCAGCCAATGAGCTCAAAAGCTTTTGGAGGTGAAGGGCATCCGAGAAGCTCACATACATACACACACACAGAGGCACACACTCCTGTGTGCTTACAAAGGCCTTGTTTCCTTAGAAACCAAGCTAAAATTCTACTGGCAGTATTTCAGCCTGCTTGCCAGTATCAGGGAAGAGCTCAGGGACTACTTGAGTCCTGCAAAATGAAATTCTCTTTTCCTTTTGAAGGAATTCTCTGCTTGAAATTAGATTTGGGAAGCACTGATCTTTGCACAGCTCAAAGCTCGCACTGCTCCACCCACGCGGGTGGCAGGACAGGCATTCCCAGTCATTCACCTCTCATTCTCAAAACTCGGGCAGCATCCTTCACGTGCTGGCCAGGCACTGCAAACAGGTTTCATTGATTCAATTACTCCCCACACAGCCATTGCATACAGCCCTGGCAATACAGCTCAGCATCCTGCTCTATTTCTGTGCATGCTGAAACGCTGCTTAACGACTTTTACTTTAACTCACACAGGGAAAGCAAAAATGAGCATTTGACTTTACACTAAAGTTCATTACACACATCCTTCCTGCCACACTCCACACTTAGGATCTAAGGATGCAGAGCCAAGAAACCAAATCTTGTGGATTGCATAATTTGACATGGCCAGATTCAATCATGTAAAGTCTCTTTTATACAGAAAGTTAATACTGCAGGTTGGCTAAAATGCATTTAAAGCATGGAGTGTGGACAGCAAGGCAGATGATACTTTTATTTCATTTTCATAGCAGCTCTTTTTAATGGGCCTTCATTTATTTAGAATAGCAGAACCTAACAGAACCTTTCCTGTAATTACTGCTATTTTTAAGATCCAGAAAGAAGTCATTAAAGAACAAAGTGCAGTGAGAAAAGCCAGAATCCCAGGAAACAGGGACAATGTGGAAATGAAACAGTTACAAGCAAAACTGCAATGGATTTCACTGCTTTTTGAAGTCCAGTGCAAAGAATGGTCACGCAGCATGTACCTCTCTAGATGTGCAGGGCAGAGGATGATCTGTGCCAGGGATGGGGGAGCACACTGTTGGTGCTGCCAAATTGCCTTCTGAGATAGCTGGCACTGCCTGGACAGATCCCACCCAGCTTTTTTTCCTGGTACAGGAAGGGTAACTGGAGAACATTTGGATTCACCAGGGTCTGTGGTGAGTGGCAGTTTCACACAGGGGTTCTCACGTACCCTTGCAGTCTTGCTACACTGAGCAGTGCTTGGTTTCCTTCTGAATTTTTGCCTCTTAGTGCTGGTGAGCTGCGGTTGAGATGCTGCTCTTGCCAGTGCTTGGCTCCCCAGCCATTTTCAGTGCCTCAGGATGCCAGTCTTAATATTGTTGAAGGCTCCCAAGGTGATTATTTTTTTGCTGTTCCCTTTCCCTAAGGCTGAGATTTTCATTTGAGATTTAGAATATCAGTTAACCCACATTTGTCAAATGTCAGTATCATTTCAACTAATAACTCTTCCATTCATAATGAAAAAACTTGGGATAAACAGATTGGGAAGAATGTAGGCATAGAGTGACCATTAGGAACTGAGTGATTAGGTTTGGGAAGAGAAATGTGAAGATGTACCTTAAATTACACGTGAACCTCCTATGGCAGAGGAGGTAGACTTAAAATGGGGAAACATGAATATTTCACAGTCACATCAGATGGAGAAAGCTGCCCCTCTGTGCTTTGTGTCTTTTAACACTGTGCTGCTGAATAAAGCAGTGTCTGCCTTCAGTCTTTTATTCCCATTGTTTGTTTCTGTTAAACTTACTGAAAATGGAAAGGGAGCATTCCTTTTGAATTGAATGACATGTTTTCTTGGAGCCAAAATAGGGGCGAAAAAAAGAGTTTGTTTGTTTGTTTGTTCACTGATTTGGCAAGGAAAGTCCCCCAAGCATTTGAATTTTGGCTGAGATCAGGACTACTACAACATTTTGTCTTTTTTCTTTTTCATGCTTATCTGCCAAAGAGCAACAATAGCTCCCTGCACAGGCCTGCTGGCAGTGAGATGCAGAGGCACAGAGTACCAGTGACTGGGTAAGGGAGGGTGTGACTGCGTGACAGGGCTGCTCTCACCGTGCAGCTGGGGGCTGTGGCACAGTGGTGGCCCTTCAGCTGGAGAGAGTGAAGCTGAGGTGGGTGGAAACAAAGGGCAGGAGCAAAGCCATTCTCTCCCTCCTTGTCCCCAGAGACATTGCCTGTGGTCCCCACACGCCCTTCTGGCTGCCTGATGCCGGCTTCTCCAGCTCACCACGTCCACGTGGAAAGGACAAACTCACAGGAAAAAAAACAAACCACCAGGAATAATCCTGGCAGCTGTTTCCATAAAGGATTGTATAGGCAAAGATGGAAGCACACCTTTGGTGTATGATACTGCAAAACTGTGAGAAGAATCTGTATATTTGCTCTGGGCATTCCCTTAGGCTCCTGTGTTTTAATAGCAGAATCTTAAATCAAACTAATGTTCGAAGTAGAGCAGGGAATAGGGAGTGAAGGCAGGAAACTCTGGCTGAAGCTAGATCCTAATTTCATGTATTCCCTCCTACTCCAGATAACACTTTTGCTTGACCAATAGCCATTGCAAGTTGGGGCTTTTGATAAGCTGGTGTTCTGTGACCTGGGGTTTCCCAAGATTTTCCATTTCACAGAATAGCTCCTTTGCAAACAGTGCACAGGAACTGATTCAATATTTATATCATTGCCTGTATCTATAGCCTTACTTTAGGAAATTTTAAAAGTCAGCATTTTATATTGCAAAAATGCCTGGTGCTCATGATATCAAGAGTTATAGATGGGCAAGCTGATGGATTATTTGTCCTGTCTGCTGTGTATAGAAGAGCTCATTTGGGGGTTTAGTAGAGAGAAAGATTTCATGAATGACTGCAGAAGACAGAAGTGAAAGCTGGAAATTATCTGGACTGGAGGAAAAGAACAGGAGGAAGGAGGGTAATCTCTCATTTGCAGTTTTGGAGATCTCTGCAATTAACTTTTGAGATATGAAATTATTTCTCCCCAATAATTTGCTTGTGGTGTAGTTTTTCTCCCAAAGAATATGAAGCATGTGTAAAATGTGAAATACCAGTGAAAAATACTGGTTTGACAGCAGCCAAGCTGTCCCAGGCTGCCATCACCTTGCATATTACTCCATGAGGTGTCTGAAACTTTTTTCCATGGAAAATTTAATGGAAGATGTAGTTACAATTATATAATTATTATTTTACATTGTACTTTCTTAAAAGAAAAAAAAATCTCAAAAGGTATTTTTCCTATTTGTACTGAAAACACTTTTGTGTTTGATGAAAGCTCTTTTTTTATAGCGAGCCTCTAGGGAAAAAAACCAAATTCAAACCCTAGCAATTCATATTGTTGTAAAAATGCTTCCAGAGAAAAAATACAATTGCTTCTGACTAGCTTTAGTTATCATGTTTTTTTTTATTAAAATCTCCATCTCTTTGCATTCCTGCTGCTTATTTGACAGTCTCTGCTTGTCTTTCTTATACTCACTTGCCACCATTTCACAATCTCTCTTTGTACTCCACACTTCCTATTTTTAATTGGAATTTTCTTCTTTCCAATTCCTTCACCTTTTCTGTAGCAGACCGCTTAGGTAGTAGATGATGCTAATAATATCTGAGTTGGAGCTGAACTTTAGACCCACAGTATATCTGAGTTGTTTTGAAGTAGCTAAAAAGTATTAGAAAGAAAAAAGGTAGACATGAGATATTGCTGAATATTTTTACCTGATTTGTATAAGTGGAAAGGGGATGTAACACTACTAGCTAAAATGGAGTTCACATTCTCTTCTCTGATAAGGACTAGAGGTTGTTATATGTGACAAATCATCTATTTTTAATATATTTATATATATTTATGTGTTTAGAATGAGTAATTTGCATTCCACTTCTATTTTTCTGCCCAAAAATGTATTAGTGAAACAACTTGAAAGATGACTGAAAGGGAGAATAAAGGATGTGGTAACTGATCTCTGGAGGTCTCTAGATCTCCCTCCTTAGCAGGGCAGGGCCAGGCAGAGCAGGATGCTCAGCACCTGATCCAGGCAAGCTGTCAGCATGTCCATGGACAGAGATCACACCACATCTTTTTGGGCACCTGCAGCAGCCTGAAGGGACACAGTGGAACCCAGCTTGGTTTGCACATGGGGTCTGGACAGGAGGACTGAATCATGGAATGGCTTGGGTGGGAAGGATCCTTAAAGATCATCTAGTTCTGACCCCACTGCCTTGGGCAGGGACACTTTCCACTAGACCACGGTGCTCAAAACCCTATCCTACCTTGCCATGAACACCTCCAGGGATTGGGCACTGGTCATGAAGCTACGCTGGGCTAAGCCTTGGCCTTCTTTTTGTTGTGGCAGACTCATGCCTTCTCCATACCGATTTCAACCTCTCTCTATTTTGTGTCATTCAGGTTTAAACTAAAAAGATGCAGCTCACATAATCCCATGCAATACTCTTCAGAAAGAAAGGATATAAAGAAATACTCTCACTGATTCCATCAGGGTGGTGTAAGGTAAGGTAGAAACAGTGAGGGAAAGCAGCTTTGGGGCTTTTGTTGCTTTCTGTAGGCCAAGCAGAAGGACAGCACCCAGGAAAGGTGGATACTTGGAATGCTGCTGGCATCAGACAACCATGGGCCACTCACAGTGTGAGTGCAAGTCCAGTGCTGTCTCCCGTTCAGGTGGTCACAGGAAAATGAGGTCAGACTCTCATATCACCCATTAAGGCACAGCTCTGTAGCTCCACAGGCTCTCAGGGGGGCTCTGCTGCTCCACAAAAAGCAGCGCATTTTCTGCATGGGTGGGTCAGAAGACAGTGAGGACAAGGTCTCACCCTGCAGGTGGTCTCAGCTCTTGTGGACACTTAAAACAACCTCCATGAAACCATGGGCTCTCCATTCAGGGTGGCTGAAACAGATTTACCATGTGGACATCTGTGGCTTTACATCCAAGTGAAACAACCTCAGCACACTGTGGAAAAAAATGGCCTTGTCAAAATTCGGTAAAAGAGGAGAGATTTATTGGTCTGGTCACCTTCTTCTCTTTGGATATAATTTACATCTACTCTACAAATCAGGAGTAATAACCAAATTGTATATGTTGAAAATGGTGAGGTCTAGAAGTGTATAAAACATCTGAAATGAAACCTGAAATGGAGTGAAATTTGACTAGTTCAGCTGTCGGTACAAGCCTAAAACTCAGGTAGGGCTCATTAGGAAGTTCACCTGACCTTTCTGACTGAACCCAAGGCTGATTTTATGTCTGATCCATAGAGAACATCTTTTTTATTTCTTTTTTTCCTTTTTTCGCCTACATGAAATCTCACCGATTATGACTGGAAGCTCCTAAGTTTGTTCAAATCCAAAGTTCAAAGCAAGTTCAAAGTACAGGAAACATGTAGCCGTGAAAATGGAAATAGTTGAGTTTTAAATCCATGAGATAAGAGCAGCTGGAATTTGCACTTTGCTGAAGCTGCCTGAGCCAGAATGCTCTGAAAAGATGAGAGTTAAATCCTGATAAATAGAAAAGAATGAAGGAGGCCATGGTTTTAGCCTTGATCTTTGGTGAAGGCATCTGTCTTGCCTAAATGGTTTTCCAGTACAGATGAAACTTACCCACTAAATATTTGGGTAGAGCCTGCCATGCAGTACACTAGAAGCCGGTAAATCAGTGCATACAAGAACAGAAGTAACATCTTGCCTTTTTAGCCTTTAAGTAGAAGTGTGGAATTAGTTTACTCAGGAATTGTTATTTCAGTAGAAATCTAAGCAACAGTTTACGGTCTGCTGTATGAAGGAGGCTCACACTAAGGAGTGGTGAAGAAATCAAGCCTTAGCCTTGCTAAGCTCTGAAGATAAAAGCAGAAAAAGTGCACCAGTTTTGCTAGAGGAAGTGAGTAGAACAGGCATGTGTTTGGGTATGATTTGATTATAATTGGTTAAAATTTCCCATTTGGGGAAAGATACAGCTCTGAAGGACAGAAAGATCCATCTGTATCCTATAGGACAGAAAGATCCTATCTGAAGTCCATCCCAACATCAGGCATGGAGCCACCTCCACCAAGTGCCCTGTATCATCCAGAGACACATATCTGAGCAAAAGGGCAGATTTTGGAAGTCCTCATCATGCAGTTTAGCACAGGCTTGGAGCTGAGTACCTGCAGCCATGGCTTTGTCCCCATGGACATGGAACAGGACTGTACAAGCTCATGTGACAGACTGCATTAGATTGCCATGACTTCCTGGGACCAGTGACATCTGAACTTCAGTGACAAGGACAAATCAAAACTGTAGAAGGAGATCTTGCTCACTAAAAGTTTTGTACATTTAGGTGGTTAAATCAGGGTGTTTAATCCACAAGTTTTTCAGGCCCTCTTCTGTCTGACTGGATTGTTCTCATCATAATGTAATTCATGCAAGCAATTAGGCAGTGCTGCCTACAGCAATACCTCATCCTCCCGAGGGATTAGAGGCAAAGAGGAAGTCACCATGGTCTCCTAGCATACTTCAGTGTATATTTCTGTGTCTCTGCAGGTCTCTCCAGTCCCTTACAATTCATACAAAAACCAACAGTCTCTCATATTTTGATATAACAAACTTGTTTTGTCTTGGGCTGTGACATGGAAAGCTTTGGGTGCTTTGAGGATTGTAGAACTGAGGTATGAACAGAGGTATAAGTGAAAGAGAAGTTGTTTTCAGTACACCTGGGGCAAGGGTTTTCTGACTGTAATCTGGTGTTACCGCCAGTTTAAGCCACATGTATGTCTGCTAGATGGTATGGGTGTCAGCAGTCTAGCATTTTCTTAATTTTATAGTCCTGCTGGTAATTCAATCAAAGGTATTCTCTGTCTTCTGCCCTAGGAGCAGAGCATTTACTGTGGAATGAAGAAGAAAAATGTTGGCCCTTCTGCTGGTTGTATCCTGCCTCCATTCCTTTCCTGCTGTTTCTGAACCCCCTGACCCTTTCAAAGGCATCTCAGCAGCCTGCCCCAACTTCTATTGAATTGAATTGCAAATCTGAAGACTGCAGTGGGAGCAAGCCATCCATTTCAATTCTGTGTCCCTGTGTCCCTCCCATGGGACCAGGGCAGATCCTGAGGAAATGCAGTCAGCATGTGTTGATTGAGCCTTCTGATGAGGGTAACTTCTGATTTAGCAAGAAATCAGTCATACGGCCCCAGCTGTGCTTGGGCCAGCCAAGGCTCAGTCACAAGGCAGAACAACATTTCTGGAGCTCTGCATGCGACTCATGGGCAGTGACTCACCCTTCTGGCAGCACTAGAGAAGCAAATTTGCAAAGCTGGGTTGCCCATTAGGAAAAATGAGGCAAAAGCAGACAGACAATTTTGGACAACTTACCTACCTACCCACCCACCCACCCACTGTATGACATGAACTCTTCTGACTGGAGCACCCTTCAGCAAATTGCCTTTCTGCTGAGGAACCATGGAAGATGGATGGCCAATGGGAGGAGCACCACGAGCTGCAGCACATGCTGCAGGGAATTACAGTGCCCTGATCCTACAGTGCCCTGATCCCAAGGAAACCAGCACGGACCACAGACCCAGGGTCTGTGTCCTTACTTGGAGTGACTAATTTTCCACTGACTGCCAGAGGTGAGGGGTCAGAGGGAGAGGTCACAGTGGGTCACAGATCAGTAGAGACAATACAAATCAAAAAGAAACCCTTGGCCTTTCAGGTTAGTTTGTATTAGCAGTTGTATCTATCTTTTTTTAGCTCCAGCCCTGCTTACCCTTTGTAGTAAACTACTTTCCCTTGAGCACCCACAGAAGAGCAGGTCAGAAGATGGCAGAAACTCTCACAAGGTTTACGCCTGACATCCCTCTGTGGTGACCCTGTGACAACAGGATTTCACTGCTGTCGCCCCAGAGCTGCTCTTGTTCCTGGTGACTTCAGTGACAAAAGTTTTAGCCTTTTTAAGCCATGCAAGACATGCAATAAATTGCAACACGTTATTATGTGAGTATTTTGGGCAGAGCTGTGCTCTGTGGTGTGCTGGGTGGCACATCGGCCCTGGTGTGGTCTGCTGGGCACCCTGTGTTCACCTTGTGTGAGCCACCAATGCCCCCTTCTGCACACTTGGGTTACAGTGTCACTTGAAAACATTCCCTTTCACCATTGCTGCATCCCGAGGGTGCTTGTTACTGACTCTCAAGGACTAGGTGTGGAGAATACAGAGAAAAGGACTTCTCACTCTGCCTCAGCTTTGGTGCTCGTATGTGTCTCTCTTTCTTTCAGTGAAGACAACAAATGAATTCACAATTCCATGCCAAAATTAACAGTTACATGGTTACTTTTGTGCCATGCCTGCAGCCCTCATTGTGGCTGCCTTGAAAGCAATAGTTCAAATTTTCAGCACATCTGCAGTATTTAAAATTAGGTTTGATTCCAAAACTGAGAAGCAAAAGGAGCCTTCTGGCTATTTCTTGACAGAGTGTTTTTGTCTCCAGGTGACCACTAGCTCAGTGAGACTAGCATGTCCTGATGGCATGGGAATATCAGGGAATGCAGTGTGTGACCCCGAGCCCACTGCTCCGTGTGGGTGGCTGCTCCTTGCCCTGGGACCCATGACATGCTCTGTTTGGGAGCTACAGGAAGGCAAAGCGCTTCCTTGCTTTCCTTTCATGGTCAGTGGTTCTTTCTAAGGAGATGGTATGTCTTTCTCCCCTTCCCTCCTTTCAGATGTGTTTGATTTGGGGTTTTCATAGGTGCTGTTTGGGGTTTTCAAGTTGCTTGGGCAAAGATCTCTAGCCCTGGGAATAAAATTGTAACAGGGCTGCACATTCAGGGATTTTGATAGGGAGCAGAAGTTGCAGGGTTTGGCTTAGTAGGGGAACGTGTTCTAGCTGTGGAGAGGATAATTGGTTGTAAAAAACATATGGCACATCTCTGTGTGAGCAAGGCAGTTGTTATGTTGACAAAATCAGCCTTGCTGACAGAATGGCTATGGTGTATTTTACTGTACAGTGAATTCTTTATCCTGTTGTATGCTTCCCTGTAGCTACTATTAGAACTTATCATCTTCAATATCCCTCTTGTCTCACATCTGGTGAGAAACAGTAAGGTCAGTATCCCACAAGCCATCAATGTCTCAGCAAGCCCATTCTTTTTCTTTTTTTTTTCCTTTTTTTTTTTTCCTTTTCTTTTTTTTTTCTTTCTTTTTTTTTTTTTTTTTTTTTTTTGTCTTGGCAACAGCCAATAAATCTCAGAAGGCTTCCTTGAAACACAGGAGAGAGGAATCTGTTTGTGGTCCCTATGTTGTTACTTAGACTATTCATAGACTCCTAGAATAGTTCAGGTTGAAAGGGACCTTTAAAGGTTTTCTAGTCCAACCCTCTTGCAATGGGCAGGGACCACTTAAACCAGATCAGGTTGCTCAGAGTTGTGTCAAACCAGACCTTAAATGTTTCCAGAGACAGGGCATCTGCCATACCTCTGGGCAACCTGCTCCAGTGCTTCACCACTAATACCTGCTTTATTTGTTAGAATAATCGCTTCTTCTTGAGCTGGAAAAAACCCAGAGTGTCCCAGGAAAAGGTGGCCTTGTGCCCAGGAATGAGATGGTTTCCATGGCAATAGATTAAGATGGGCTGTCTAAGGCCAAAGCAGATCTCAGCAAAATCTGAGAAAATCTGGGGTGTTGGTGCCCATTACAGTCTGCAGGCACAGCACCATGGTGTCTGAGTCCTTTTGAAGAGCTGTGAAATAGAAATGAACTCTGCAGCTTCCAAGGGATTGACATTCAAAAGGTGCTGCAGCACTGCCTGATCTGGTCAATATTGCTGGAAACAAAGCAAACCAGTGGTGAATTTACTGCTCAGGGTTGTGCTTTCACAAGGAAAGTAGGGTAGAATTAGTCCTTGAATCATGACAGCTCCTTTCTGTCCTTTCTTTATAGTCTGGTCATGACCCTCAGCATGGGAATGTGGGAAAAGGAGTTTTGGGATTATTTAGTCCCATATGCTTTGATACAGGGATTGAAAATTTAATCCTCTTACTGCATGTAGTTTTCTGCATGAGACTTCACAGAAACTTGAGACAGAGGATCAGGTTGGGAATGTCATTCTGTTTGCTTTAGACTTCTCTGCTTTGGCCATCTGCAAATTGAAATGGCTCCAATAATGGGCAGCCTCCAGCAAAATATCTGTGTGGTTTTTTGAGGAGCCTAACAGTAGGACTTGCTTCTTTGGAGATATTTTAGCATGCTTGATGTAATCTATCTTCTTTTCTGACTGTAGGCTGTTGAGAGGAACGATTCTCTGCATAGGAGGAGAACTTTTTTTTGAGAAGAAATCTGGTTCTAGCTTGACTGCTTATTCAGTATCTAAGTGGATATTTCTTTTCTTATTTGCACAGCTTCAGCCAGAAAAAGGTAACAAATCTGCTGCAATCTCTGGTGCAAGTCTTTCTTACTCAGGACTTTATTGAAAGTATGAGTTTAGAATCCCTTTCTAGACAGGCTGCTTCAGTTGCTGCCCAGAAAGTAACTCCAAACTATGTATGAGCAGCTTCGGCTATTTTTTAACAACAACAACATCTTTTTTATATTAATAATTTATGTGCCTAAGAATTTCCCTGTCATTCTTCCCCTCAGAATTGGTTTTGGGTTTTTTAAATTTTTTTTTATTAGCTCCCTGTTGAGCAGACTATGTTTTGATTTGGGGAGAAATGATAGTTACTGCTTGATGACAGTTGAGACAGACATTATTGGGAACATCCCTGCATGTCTCACCAGCAGTTGGATGTATTTGGCTGAGCTGATGCTGGATGACATTTTCACTCAGTGTAAGACAGCCCATGTGGTTGAGTGCTGGTGTCCTGCTGTGTGGTAGGACATAAACGAAAAGCTGACACCTTGGCACTGGTAAGATTGCCTTGTCCATTTTTATGTCTTTAGCATGGCCAGTTAAAAGCAGTAAGCAAGCAGTGAGCAATCTTTTCTACAGCCAGCTTCCAAAGTCCCAACCATTAGCAGATAATGAAATTTAAAAGTCACAGATAAACAATAAAGTTGCATAGTTCCCAGCAATGAAACTATCAAAATCCCTTCTGAATGTATTTCTTCCTTTCACCCAAACAACTAATTCTAAGAAGATATAAATGTATGTAAACACTACACAAAACAGCTACTTCTACCTAACCCTGTCAGTTCTGATGATTCTTTATTGGTGAAATAACAACTAATTGTTCCTTAAGTACCCCTGGCTTGTAAAGTTTGTTGACAGTCATGTTGTTTAGTTTTTAAATTACTTTTTTCATAAGCTATTATTCAGGCTTTTGGTTACCACTGTGCTCTTTTCGTAGACTTGTTGATGGCCCCAGTTTAGCAGAGCCAGTGTTTGTCTGCAAACTCACTCCTCAGTGGAACTGTGTGAAGGTCTCGAGCCCGAGATCCTTTCGAGGGTCTTTCCAGGCCTCTTACTATCAGTGTGTCTCTGCACCTCTGTTCCATTTGCTTTTCTTTTTTTGAGGAAGCAGGAGGCTGTCTCATTTCCCTGAAGAGCCAAGCACCCCGTCAGCCACCATTACTCATGGTGACTGTGGCACACAGCTGTGATGGAATCTCTTGGATTGACACCACTGCGTCTCATGGGATAGGAGGTCCTCCTGAAGACCCCATGAGGTAGCATGCAATAGGAGCATAACACATTTCCCATAAACCACTTCAAGATCAAAAGTTGTGGCTCTTCAAACTCAAAATTATTTATTATTAGTTAGACCATTTTGGCATAAAATTGTTTGGTTTGCAATGATTAGTAAGGAAAACTCAAACTTTTTCATTGAAACTTTTGATTATATTATTCTTCCATTTTTTTCTTTTCATTGAGATTTTCTATTCAAACAGCTGACAGTAAATTTCTGATGTTGCTAAATTGAATCTCCAAGCAGGTGTTTCTACATTCCCATATAAATTTCTTGCATATTGAATGGAAACTTCTGGGCAACTTCAGTGATAATGTTTTTATTTGTTTCCTTGCCCCAATGTCTGTCACAGCTGAAAAAAAATACAGGCTAACAATGTCCAAAGCAGCCAAGTCCCCTCAGCCTAAGCTTTATCAAGGCCACCATGATTAGTGCCAGCTTTAAGCAGAGCTAACACAGGCAGCTACCCAGAGCAGCAGAACAGTCACTGCTCCTCTGCCTTCTTTTCTGTGTCAGAGCCACTGCGACAGGGCTGCTGCCACGCACACGGGCTGAGGTGTGTGAGCCAGTGGCTGTGCTGGGTGTGTGCTGTCTCCCTGGGAGCAGTGACTGCTGCCCATCTTCCTCCCACTCCCCTGTGTGCTGCACCTCCACAAAGGACAAGAGAAAATCAAACAGAAATGTTGCTGTTGTGGACACAGCACAAGACAGAGCTGTATATTTGCTTTAGTTCTTCATGTTGTCTCCCATGGCTTTTTTCCCTTTCATTGTTTTAAAGGCAGGGAGATCTTCACTTTATCTGTGGAGTGACCTTCCCATTCCCTGCCTGCAGCACTTGAAAAAGATTAGCACAAATGAGAAAACACAGAAGAAACCTGCTGGAGCCAGTATGGGAAAGTCTGACAGGAGGAGTGAGCAGCAAGGTGTCTGAGTATGGCCAGGCAGTCTCTAGGAGACACAGACACAGGATGGTTTCAGACCCTGGTGCCACTGTTCCATGGGGATTTGCAACCACTTTCATTAGCAGCTAGCTTTAGAGCAGCAGGAGAGGGGGACATGAGAAGTCCCTGGAGAGGAGGGGGAAGCTGGCAAAAAGGAGCAATGAACACAAACTGGAACAGATTTTCTAAAGAAGATTCTGCACACCTGGAGATCTTCCAGGAGGGCATCAAGAAAAAAACTGGAGTGGTTGCAATTAACCCAGAGAAAAGCTGATGGGGAAAGATTTTATTGTTCCAAATATCAAGAGTTCCCAAGTCTGTGAATCTTCATGTGCTTACAGCATGGTTGCCTTTAGGCTGTGAGGTCTGATGTGGGCTATGAGCAAACTCCCTCACTTGGTACCCTCATTTGCAGTGCAGTGCCTGAGAAATTGCTCAAGGCCCACCCTGATCCTGTATCAGGTTGAGGTGAAAAGTACAGCTGGAGGTTGGGGAAGCCAGCATGTTATGAACATATGCAATGAGAGACTGGCTGTGAGGACCAGGAACACACTTTCTGTGTACAGAGTGGGTTCTAGGCTTGCAGAATATAACAGCAGGTGTGGGGAGGAGGAATTGGATCATGCTGGGTAAGCAGACAAAGAGGGATTTCAGGCAGAATTGGCAGGATATGACTAGGCTTCTCTCTGCAGCCAAATATCATCTTCCTATGGCTGGACATCGCTTGCATGGAAATGGCTATTCCCTGGGCCCTAGCTAATACAGTAAGGGTTAATGCACTGCATAGTGGCAATAAATTTTGTGTGTATGACAGAGGAGTGGGCCGGAAATGTTTGCTGAGGAGAAGCTGCTGTCAGCATTGTGCCTTTTATTAGTCTGTACTTTTCTTCCTTCCATCTAATGAAATGCCCATTGACATTTATGGTCTTGTCACCTGGTGAGAAAGCCATTGTCACCTCCACTGACACTTCTTCCATCACAGCGGGACCCATTCATGCTCTTCAAAGTAATTTTCATCTTCTTTTTCATGGAAAAACCTTTCCTGGATGGATTTACCTGCCCATTGAACTGGCAAAGATTACCTCAAGACAGCAGCAGAGTGGACCTCTATGGCTTTGCTGTCTGTGAACTGCACCTGCACCCTTCTAGGGACACTTGAGGAGCTTGCGTCATGGGCAGTCTGCAGTTTACACCCTGCAGCCTGTTGTAAAGCATCCAAACACACCCTGCTCTCCAGGACTCACTCTTCATTTTTCTCACTCACACAAGGTCTTTGCCTTGTTGTATATTTCAGGTAGCTCTTGGTCCCACTGGCTCTTTTATGGGGATGGCAGGTCTCAAAGACAAGCTCTGCTCTCTTTGCTCACTCAAAGACCATCTCAGTGTCTCAATGAGGAAAGGACAACAATGGGAGCTCAACCCTTATTAGCCATCAGAAACACTAGAGAGAGCCCTTAATGGTATCCAAGATGTGAAAAAAAGTTCTTATTTTCCATGAGATACAGGATTAAGATGGCTAGGAACATGTGCTTCAATAGTAGTAGAGTTTATGGTGCTATTTGCTTTACTGCAAAGCAATAGTTATTTTACTCTGAAGGTACATGGCTTCATTGACAAACAGCTACACATTCCCTTGTAACGTGTCTTGGTCAGGCAAGGGTTTTTAAGATAAAATCTACCATACTACCTGTCAGTATAAAGGTAAATAATTAGTCTTTGCTCAGTTGTCTTTGGTGTCTTTCATATTATTTTTTGCTTGTTTCTTTGTTTTGTTTGTTTTGTTGAAGTTTTTGTTTGTTTGTTTGTTGGGGTTTTTTTGTTGCTGCAGAGGGAGGATCTTGGTTTTTTCTTCAAGGTTTTCTTCAGCATTATAAAACTTCTGAGCAGAACTGGCCACCTACTTCCACGGCTGGTAGGGTGAGATCACAGAAATCTTCCACAGTCTCTCAGAGGAATTCCTAGGTTGCTGGTAGGAGTCTATGAGGAAAGAAGAAGGCTTGATGCCAGTACCATCCCCTCCTGCATGCGCACCTCTAACCATCAAATTTTCACAGTTATGGGGGGAGATTTTTGATTTTTAAGTCCAAGTGTGCTTCCCAGGCAGCTGTTTCCTACCTCCTCAGAGGACACACAGTGGGCTTGAAGGAAGACTAATTCTGGTCTTCAGACTGCCAGCTGGACCTCTCTGGTATGGTGTTGGCATCTGGACAAAGTACAACTCCTGTGTGTTCTCTTCTAATGATTAATTTCTGAGTGGAAATTGGAAATGGAAAAAACAGTAAGAACAACTCCTAAGTCTGGAGGTGCACAGGTCTTACTACATCACGTGGCAACTGAAATAAAAAAAATCTTTACTCCTTCATATCACAGAATCACAGACTGGGTGGGTTGCAAGGAACCACAGTGGGTCATCTGCTCCAACCTCCCTGCTCAAGCAGGGTCATTCCAGAGAACATGACACAGGAGTGTGTCCAGATGCTCTGGAGGATCTCCAGTGAGGGAGACACCACAGCATCTCTGGTTCCAGAGCTTGGTCACCTGCACAGTAAAGAAGTTGTTCCTCATGTTCAGGTAGAGCTTCCTGTGCATCAGTTTCTGCCCGTTGTCTCTTGTCCCATGGCTCAGCACCACTGGGCAGAGCCTGGCTCCATCCCCCTGGCACCTCCCTTCAGACACTGACAGACATTGGTGAGATCCCCTCTCAGGCATCTCTCCTGGAGGCTGAACGGGCCCAGCTCCCTCAGCCTTTCCTAAGAGGGATGCTCCAGTCCCTTAATCATCTTTGTCATTCTGCTGCCCTGCCTCCAGGAGCTCCATATCCCTCCTGTCCTGAGGAGCCCAGAACTGGACACAGCACCGCAGATGTGCCTCACCATGGCTGACAGAGGGGCAGGATCACCTCCCTTGTCCTGCTGGCAGCTCTCTTCCTAATGCCCCCCCAGATCCCATTGGCCTTCTTGTCCCTTGGGGCACTGCTGGCTCACAGACAGCTAGCTGTCCACCAGGACCCCCAGGTCCTTCTCCACAGAGCTCTTTCCAGCAGGTCAGCCCCCAGCCTCTGCTGGTGCAGGGGGTTACTCTTCCACACGTGCAGGACCGCGCATTTGCTGAATTTCAGGAGGTTCTTCTCTGCTCATCTTTCCACCATGTCGAGGCCCTTCTGAGGGGCTGCAGAGCCCTCTGAGGTATCAGCCATTGCTCCCAGCTTTGTGTCGCCAGTGCACGTGCTGAGGAGGCATCTGCTCCTTCACCCAAGCCATGGATGAAAAGTAAAACACAGCTCTTGAGTTAAATAATACCACTCCCTGCATCAAAGGTGAGAACTTTCCTGTGAATTAAAAGGCATAATATGCAAGAGAGTTGCTTCATCTTGTTTCAGTAAATAACATGAATATACTACACTTATGAAAACTGCCCTTTATTGATTTAATCTTCCAGCAGATAATTTTTTATGTTGTGGCTAAGACTATTTGCTGGAAAAGACTGTTCCTCCTCACTATCCTGAATCTGGCTTGAAGAGCGGCATATTCACTCATATCTTCCTTAGGCCAGTTAAAAGGAGAATAAAGTAATCATTTTTTTCCAGTAAGTCAGGCATTTTCCCCTCTCTGAACCTTTGTCTTATAACAGCTGAACCATAGGTCATCATTATTTTTCTTATAGCCCTTTCTAGGTATAACACTGCCTCTATCCCCTTTGACAACACCTTCTTTTCCTCCTCTTTCTCTCTTTTATTATTTCATAACTTACTGTCTGGTCTAGACATAAAATCCTAGGAGACATGTATTGTTTATTTACAGAATTTTTTATTCTCAGCTCTTTTGATGAATCCTATCCAAGTAAATAAAAATTAATCTGTAAAAAGGTTGTTTAAAAATAGTTCAGTCAAAGTCTTCTCTAGGGTCAATAGCAGCAGAAACTTTTGAGATAGTGCAATTAAAAAAGATTACTGAAAGACCATCCTTGAATGTTTGCTCCTGGGCTCTCTGAAGGACTTCCACAAAACTTGCTGTTTGTCCATCTGATGCTAGGAGACAAGCAGGCAGCGAACGGCTGAATTTACTTGAAGAATAGTTGGAAATTTCTCAGAACTGGGACGACAATGGACAATTGCTAGCAGGGGCATTTTAAAACTTATCCTTTCGAAGTTCAAGACATAACTCCGATTGCACAAAATGTTACCCATACTGTACAGCCAGGCCACGGGTTAAATACCATATTCCCTACAATATCACTTTATACAAGGGTCATTTGGTTTTGTGTTTGGTTAGGGGTTTTTCTTTTGTTTGTTTTTGTTTTTTAATATATTTTTACAGTCAAACAATAAAGGCTTTATTTTACATTTACAGGATTAAGTAATTTCTTCACTCACAAACTTAGAGTTTAAGGGACAGAAGGGAATAACATACTATCATCTAATCTGACGCATGCCAGAGACATTTATCCAGCTGTTTCAGTAAGGAATCCCATAACTTGTGTGTGCTTAAAATAATGCATCATCCAGTAAGGCATCTGATCTTGATTTGAAAATTTTAAAATGTGCCAAAGTCAGCCTACTTTTGTACTCCATTCTTAGACTTGTTAAAAAAAACCCAAACAGGTCCCATTTCTTGTCTGAATTTGTCTGTGTCTAGCTTAATGTTAGGATTTGTTGTTTTCCTCTTCTCTGCCATACTAAAGACCCCATAAGCAATGGACAATTCTCTTGAGGTGTTTACATAGTCACCTCTTGGTCTCCTCCTTGATAAGACGAGGAGACTGAGCTATCTATACATTAGTCTCATCTTCGAGCTGTGTGAGCTGCCCTCCGTCATGTTCTCTTCTGAGTCCAGTTTTCACCCCATGGCTGTGTACAGAAACAATCGAGCAACACAGAGCCACTGTGCTTTGCTGATGCCATTTTTGGTGCCAGTGCTTTCCCCAGCTGGGACAGAGCCTCCTCTCTTACCCGTAAGATGTGCTCTCTGGAGCTGTTTAATTTTGGCTTGTGTTCACAGCTTTTTTGGGGAATTCTGTCATATAACTGAGCCCAGCAATCTCTATATGTTCCTATTTCATTATGCGAACAAACCACAACTTTTTCTTAGAGGAGGATTCTACATAGCAGCAAGTTCTGGAAAGCTCTTTCATTCAGCTATAAATTTGAAGAGATTTCTTTTCTTTTTTTGAAACCTCAAACTTTGAAAACAGCTGTTGTCTCCATTTGAAAGAACACAGCATAAATAAGCCATTTATGAAACTGCATAAGTGTGGGAAATTGAATAATGTTTCCAGACTTTTGGAAACAGACATTTGGGCTAGGATTGGTGTGAAGTTTTTTGAGGTATAAAAAGCTTGTTTATTTTTTTTAGACCAAAATCAGTTCAAAAATAGTGCTATCAGCTTATCCAGTGTAAGAGGATGTTCCCACAGTAGCCTTCCTCTGTATTGCAACTGAAGACTACTTTAGGCTGATCATGGATTCTGTTCCATTTGGAGGACTTTCACGTGCTTTAATCTACTGAGATCTTTGAAACCCTCTCCTCTTTGCAAGTCCTACTCTGCAATCTCCTTCTTCTGTGATTCACCTCATAGGAATCCCTGAATAAGTTTTTTCTTCAGTTTTACCAATAAGTGATGCTCTTTGTGATCCCCTGTGGAGCTGTGAAGCTCAGGGTAGGTATTTGCTAGAGAAATACAGGAGCAAAGGATATTGGGAAGAGGGCTAAAGCAACTCAGATGTGATGCATTTGTTATTATGGGGCTGTAGGAAAAGCCCTCTTTCCTTTACCCATCCCAATTTTCTTTTTCATTAGCCTCCTGACGCTAACCGCTGAATAACTTCTAAAGTAAACCACCCATAAATATTGCACGAGTCTCCAATACTAAAAGCTGATAAAGTTTATAGCACTTATAAAATAAATAGAAGGAAATGCTTTTCAGTTTCCTATTTATACGTCTCAAGAGAGATCTCAGGTATGATTTATCACTTCAATTTTAACTGTATTAGTCTCCCCCTATCACATACACACAACTCTTTTCCTTGGTCATTCTTTTTTTCTCACACACAGCTGCTTCCTCTTTTCCCTGTAGACGTGCTCACACCCACACAGCCATTTGCCCTCCACATCCTTTGCTAACAGGCAGGAGACTGTGCTCTTTTAGAGAGTATTGAGTGCCATCAGTTTTCACCAGAGTCAGCAGGCGTCGAGAGTTCTCAGCATTTAGTGAGGGGCTCTCAACCACACGTAATTCAAAGGAAAAAGCTACTTTTTTTCAAGTGAAAGTGGCACGCGGCCAAAGAAGGATTAAAAAAGAGGGAGGCAACATTTGGACGTGGGTGGATCATTAAAGCACAGAGAGTATAGTTAACATAGGGTATGTTTCTTTTTAGGGCATTTCTATATGCTTTCCAAGTGTTAATGGTTCTAAGTATGCAGCATTCATCCTCAATTGCCAGCACATTGCACTTGAGCAGATAAATGGACTGTGGCTAATAACACCCTTTTTCTTGGAGGAAATGAACATCACTCCTTCTGTTTTATAAAAGTAGAGGCACACTTCTGGCCACGTACTGTGAGTCTGAATTAGCATTTTATTTTGGTGCAAAGGTGCACTTCTGAAGTAAACATCCTCGTTGTCTCCATTTAGTTTATTTTCCCATTTAAATGGAAACTTGTTCCAGAAATATATCTGCTAACAGGCATTCAACCCATGGGGCCATACTACAGCTAAACCAACTTAAACTCCCAAAAACATGTAAATGTGGACATCAGCTTGTCAGTGCCAGCTGTTTTGCTTTAGAGTTCCATTCCTATTACACTGCAGCACTACCTAATGTGTCAAGCCACATCACTACCACAGCATTTGACACCACTGCATCCTAACTGCATTTTCCTGCTCTGGTTCTACATTGAAAACCACCCAAACAAGAATGTCTTTCACAACTGTGATTGAAATAAATGCATTTATGTTTGAAATTCCCCACAGACTTCACTTCCAAGGTTTTCCTTCCCAAAACCTTCAATTGATACTGGAATATGAAGAACAGTAAAAAAGTGACCACAAAAACCAGAAGTCCTCAAAACTAAAGTCTAACTTGCTCAAGGAAATAAAGGAATTAAAACTGCAGCTTCTGATTCTGCTTATGTTGAGCTTTCCATTTCATCACAGAAGGGAAACCGAAGTTTAGATGATGTGAACTTGCTTGCTGCAAGAACTCATGTTGAATGGATAGATGAGGGGTACAGATAATGGAAGAAAAGTTCAACATAGGAGAAAAAAGAAATGACAGCTGAAAATATCTGCATGCAGTGAAAGGAGAATTCTTTAAAAGCAAATGCTTCTCTTACTAAAAAAATCCAAGCAAACTGATGTGGGGTGAAGAGTACTGTATAGACATACAGAATTCTTCCTCCAGGGTGTCAAGAAGTGGCATTTCTGTTTGAAATCTGCAAAGCCCTTCTTACAATTTCCTCATATATTCTTTGATGTCTGTCTCTGCACATGAAAAGCCACTGAGAAAATGTTACTTTCAGTGAATTATGCTCAATTGTTTGGCTGAGGCTCTGCCTCGCTGATCCTCCTTGTTACAAAATATTGCCTTGTCAGCACTGGCATTCTGGAGGGCCTGTCCAATTCCTCTCCAGTTGCCATTTCTCTGGCTAAGGCTTTGCTGTTGTTGCTGCAGGAGCTCTCACCTCTACAACATCTGATCAAACCATTGTCCTTTTGTTAATCAGTCTGTTAGGTAGCACAAATAGATCTTTCACTATTTACTGCTTTATACCCCACTGACCATGCTGTTGTCTCATATTGACAGCAACCACAGCTGCACTTTTCCACCTGCTCAGGACAAAGACACCTAGTCAATTAGAATCAACTCTATTCCTTTCCAGTTTAAAGCATACCCAATCTCTGTGGTCGCAGAAAACCACTTCTGGACACAAAAAGTAGTATTCTGGCTTAGTTCATTATTTATCGTATCTGAAAAATTGACCTGCCGGATAATACTGGGATCTATTCATTATCTTCAGAAAATACTGAATCTGTAAGAAGAGAACTGTAACTTCAAATGACTTATAATTCCACCATTTAACCCTCCTATTTTCTTCTTGAGACCGTCAAGCACAAGGTTTGTTTCAGCTGAGCTCAGCCACCTAAAACCCAGGCATCTAAGTGTGAAACCAGAGTCCCTCTATAACCAGTGGGGAGACACAAGTGGCTACACATGATGTTGCTTCTATCTACTAGAGACACCTCTTAGGATGAGATGAATGCTTCCTAGGTTAGGAAACTTATTTATCCATGTGGCCTGCGTTGTCAATAAAATGAGAAGGTTCCTTCAGAGGGGTGATTGAAAGACAGATTTTGCTGCTTTGTGATGCAGGAAAAGGTTGAAGAATGCACAGAGAAGGCCAGTCTGTAGTCACATGTCTGGCATGCAGCTACCTCTCCATGCAAATGCTTCTCTTTCTAAAAGGTACCACTGCAAGTCAGAAGGGTGGTCTCTTTTGGTTGTCATCCAGCCCTAGTGAGTAAGTTATTGAGGATTTTCATAGTAATAAGGCAATTCCTGAGCTTCTAAAACAGCAGCTGCTCCTCAATTCTTCCTTGTCAACCTTTTCAACATATGTCACCCCTGTCTTAGCAAGGCCTGTCTGCTGTGCATATTTCTTATGGCAGCAAAGAGGTTAATGAGCAAGCCACCCACCACAGCTTGCTTAGAATAACAATGGATTCAGGTGCTGAACTGCCAGGCAGATACTGCAAGGCCAAGTGCCAGAGAATACAGGAGCAAAGCAGAAGAAGTGCCTGGTCACTGGGGGAAATGAACAAGGCCTGGAGATGGTGAGGGGAAGCAACCTGACCAACAGCCATCAAAAACCAGGTGGATTTATTGGCCTGCCAAGAAGCAGCTCGGTGAAAGCAGTATGTAAAATGTAAATGTCAGTGAGCAACATGAGCTATGGAGCTCTGTGAATAGCTTCTAAAGACCAAGCCTGATGTGCCAAAGCCTTTATTTGCAGAAATCAGTTCTCTCACCTGTCACTGACTAGGGAGGATGGACTGAGCTTTCCAAGTGCAGAAAATGACAAGGTTCCTCTCAAACCATTTAATTCTGTGTATCCTTAAGGTAAATCCTGCCTCTTGATGAGAGTATCATGGGTCACAAAGAACCACAAGCACTATAGAAGAGCCCAGTCAAGGTCCTTTGGTCCTGCAGAGAAGATTGATAAGGATCAAAACAAACAGAACTTTTCTTCCTGAAGCCTGAAAATTTTTGAACAAGATACCAAGCACCAATGTATGGCTTAAATCCTCTCTGGTTCCTCTCCTGGAAGAATGGGTTTTTGCAAGCTCAGTAGTCTTCCTTTATCACACTTGCTCCAAAAGCTGAAAGATTCCCTTGCTCTGACAAATAGATAGGAACAGCAGGCCAGTGAGCCCTGTATATTCCTTACTGTGCCTCAGCACAGGACTGGCAGAGAAGAAATATCAGCATGGAGACTGCTCCATTCATCTGTGAGCCTCTCCACTGAGACTGCCAATGAGAGTGAGTGTAGCGAGCTCCAAGGAGCTGTGGTTTTAGTGGTATGGGCACCTGTCCACTAGCAAGTGTGCTGAAACCTCCGACGCATTTCACAGGTTCCACCAGAGACCCATCAAACACTAATAACATTCAATCACTGCTAACCAAGGCTGATTTTGGACCAAATGCTTGGAAGTGAAATACTGCCTATCCCACCACCCACCCCTGCCATAAGTCAATTATACATTGCAGTATTTGAAACCAATAAAACAGAGCTTTTTACTACAAGTCATGGCTTTCTTTGGAAGGTATTGCAACCACAGTTGAGTTTGGTAACTCCGCACATAATTTATTTTATTTTCTTTAATGATTCTATCCATATATATCTTGTTACTGACCTTTTTATCCAAAATGTTGCTAATTTTTTTTAAATTGCAAAGAATATTTTGTTTCCTTGTTCCAGTTGGCAATGAACTATATAATCTTGTTCCTTATTTAGATGCATTTGCTCAGACAGCTTTCATACTGCCCACAATTAGAATCCACCCTAATTCAAACACTATCACTTATCACATTCCAACCCACTCAATACAGTGCAGTGGCAGAGACATCCAGGCATCTGTTGAGAGGACCTAATGCCAGAGTCTGAGCTGTGGTTTGGTGCCATAAAAAGACCTGCACCAGCTCTAAGGGCGTCCAGTCACTTCAGTGGGCAGTCAAATGCCACCAGATGCAGATTTCTTATATATGACCTATGAATCAGCAGGGATTTTTAGTGATATGGCCTAATCCAAAGTTAGTTTTGCATGGGGACAACCTGCTGCTGGGTTCAGCTGGCTTTGAAATAGGTCCTTAGACAAATAAGGCAGATCTTGACCGGAGCATAGGTAGCTCAGTGTGGTGAATAACTTTATAACCCTGATGTTTCCCAGAGAGAAAACATCTGTCAGCACCCCATCAACTCCAGGAAGAAGGAAAATTTCAAAACAAAAGATGAAAACTGTTGTTTTAGTTCCAGCTGCATTTATCAGATGAGGTATGTCTACAATTTCAATGCTTCAGTGGAAAACAACAACAGTCTCTAAAAGTGAAGGAAAGCAAAACTAAGAATGGCAAATTTTGAATTAAAAGAGGAAAAGGATGAAAGGTGAGATGATAATTAAGTACTAAACAGTATCATGTGTGAAAGCACACCAAATAACAAGACATTCTACCTCTGTCCTCTGTCCTACAGAGGTTTAAAACAAACAAGCAAACAAACAAACACCCAAACACAAACAAACACACAAACAAAATCAAGGGAAGCCATTTAGTGATTATAAGAAAACACAGTGCTTGAGGGACAGGGAATTGTTTCTCTGTGGCAAGATGGGGACCAATTCCCAGCCCAGGCTCTTCAGTCCTTCCTTTTTCTTGACCCTCTCGCCTCCCTTCCCTCTAACCTCCCCCTTCACCAGCTGCGGCCTGCCATCCCTCTGCTGCTGCTCTCCCCTCATCCTTTGCTGTCTTTTTGACTTTTCGCAGTTCCCTAGCAACAGCTGTTTGCAGCTGACAGGAAGAGCTGTGGACATTTTGCAGGCAGAGAGATGGGCAGGGCTTGGCCTCAGCTCATGGGTGATGGCTGACCCCAGGAGCAGGGGACACGCAGCAGCCACAGGGCAACAATTTCTGTTCCAATCTCTGGTTACAACCTGAAACAGGGGGACATCACTTAATTCTTAAGCTTCAATTGTTCTTCTTACTGGTTAACAAAAGGTTACTCATTCTGCTTCACTGGAAACACTTATTTCCCCTTGCCAAACACTGGGCTTCACACAATGGAAAAGCCTGTCAGACATCATCAGCATGGCCATCCCATGGTAGGGATGTATGTATTCAAACATGGTACAGGCATCCTCATTCCTCTCACTAAAAACAACAGCTCTGATTTCCATAATCTGGGCGGTGCCCCGACAGCCCTGCTGTCCAGCCCACCTTGCTGCTGGAGGCTGTTAGCTCTGGAGCAGCCCTGGGAAATGTGTGCTAAAGCTCAGCTCTGCAGGTGTTAACCAGAGCCACCATGGGCTGCGTGTGGGGACAGCCAAGCACCCAGATACGTATCCCCTTCCACTGGCTCGGCTTCTGTGACAGCGAGGCTCTGTCACAGGGGAGGATGGGCAGCTGAGGGCAGCAGCATCACTGCAGTACTTACTGGAGCTCAGCTAAAAGAGTGCTACCCTATCATTATTATTGATGATGTTGTTACTATTATTATAGCTATTGTTGTTGTAATCCTCTTTTAATTTGCCCCACAGAAATCAAACTAGTGTTACTTAATATAGCAGCCATTCTCTCACCGCTCACAAACATCTCCTGTAAGAAATGCTGGAGGTACTCTGGAAAGTATGATGCAAGTTTTTAAAGCACTTGATAAGGGCTTTTGAAAACTGGACTCCAAGTCATTACACTGCAATAATTTAGTTACTCTGATATGGACAAGTACACCAGCTGAATTTGTAAGGTGGGCGCATATATCAACTTATAATGTCCAGTGATCAAGGCATCTGAAAGATCACGCAAAGTAGTTATTTCAGTTTAAAACAGAAGAAGAAAAGGGACAAGGTTTCCTCCATTTACCCAACAAGTGGCAATGTTTTATAGCAGGCAGCTGCGGATGTTTGAATTCTGTGATAGTGCGTCGATCACAGGTTTTTTTCCTCCTGATTATTTCCAAGCTTCTTAACTATCATGTTGAATAAAGGTGCAGAACTGTCTTGCAAGATGGAAATTATATGTCTGGCTGTTATGAATCTAACCTCATTCTCAGCCTTGTCTTCTTCCAGAGTGGTGTTTTGTCTGTGCCTTGTTCATCCCCGGATGGGCAGGGGCTTGGCAGCCCTGCCAGCAGGTGCACTTTATGCATGAGACACACCAGTTACCCCTCCTGCCACCACCTGGCACAGCATCCACATCTCTTATTTTCCCTGTTCAGCGCTCCTCGCAGTGTCCCTCTCTGGCACCCCATGCGTCTGCCAGCCAGCTCTGTCCAGGGCTCGAGGTCCCATGGCAGGAGGGAGGCTGCAGCCCCCACAGCTGCAATGTGGGGAAGGTATGTGACTTCCAATGCCAACGTGTGTTTTGGATAGGAGCACACCTGCCCGTGCCCATCCCCAATTGACTTGGCATACTACAGTGACTTAGACTGCTCTAAGGTATGCTGCAGTATTAAGACAAAGCTTCATCAAGGATAACCACGTGCCTTTTCTCTCCTAGCTGGAGAGGATCAATCTGCACACTGCCTTTGTTGTCCTCTACATCAACAGCAACCATCATTTGCACTTGTACTCCCTTCTCCTTTCTCTAACATTTCCACCTTCCTAGCTCTGCCCCTGTGCCTCCATTTCTATGACAGCAGTCTCTGCTGCCTGGAGGAGCTGTTTTGAAGAGTGGGATAAGATACAGATGTGTAATAGATGGGATGGAGAACATATGTGTAGGCAGAAGGCTGCTCAGGTAGAGAGAAGGGATTGGGGGGTTTAGGGAAGGTAGTAAACTGGAAATGGAGCCCACGTACTGCAGGGAGTAAGAAAGGAATAAAGGGCATCAGGGGAGAAATGGTAAGAGAAGTGGAGGAAAGGTGACAGACCCTATTACCTATCTGTCATCTCCTATAAATCTGAAAATCTCACTGCCAACCTCTCTTGTTCACACACCTCCTGAAATCTACTATCCTTTCCATCAGGCTGATGACACCCAAAGTGCCACTGATCCTTCTCACCCTCCCCCACTTTTCAGCCTTTCTTGCCTTTTTCCATTGCTGCAGAAAATCACTTTTCTTACCCAAAATGTGCTGGCAGCAGGAAAATTCTCTGAGGCTGAAAAACCTTGAAGTGCTGGGGTTGTGACCTGATGTTTGGGAGCTTACCTCCCAGCTTTTTTTTTTTTTTACACCAGCCTCACAGGAGTTGAGCTGTGCCTGCTCTGACACCTCTGCAAACGGCATCTCCCTCTGTGGTCCTATCACCAGCCATAGCTGAGACCTGTCTGTTGGGGTGAAAGCAAGCCCATGTCCTATGGCCACACATTTTTTTTATTTTTTGCCTTCTTTTTTTCTTCTGGTCTCTGTTCTTCTGTAAATCTCTACTTTTTTTGTTCTTTAAGCTTTTTTTTTTTTTTTTTGCAATATTCGGGTTTTGTCTTATCTCTAGTCCTAAGCTTGTCTCTCTGTCAATCATCCTGGCTTAGCAGCAGACTAGTTAAGACTAAGTGCCCTCATTAGACTTGAAATGAGATTAGTGGTAGAGGACAGGAGTTTGCACTTCCCAGGTAACGTTTTATGCAACACATTGTCTCAGGTAGAGAACACTGCTTTATTTATACAAGCTCATATTTTATAGCTTCTCTCCCAAGTCAGAGGGAAAACTACTTTAGTTTCAAAAGAATTTCTTACGTTCTTAGAACTTGAATATGCCGTTTGGGCCACATAAATGTATGTTGGCCAGATGTTTAATATCCTTGTTTCAATGTGTTTTGCTGACAATAAAAGAATAATGAATGTTCCTTCAGGACAGCTTGATGTAGATTAGGATACAACAAATGCATTTTGATTTTTGAGAATGCAGAAACAGCAGACATGAAAAAATGAATGAAATGTAAATTCTGATCTTATTTTTCCTCTGTGAACTTCATATTTTATCCATAGATTTGAGTACAACATACATTATGAGTTGACCAGCCGTATACTGTAAAAACAAGGCAAATATATACCTCAAGCCCAGTCACAATGCCACATAATGCCACATAAATCAATACATATAATGGGATTAAGGAATCTGCCCCTCCTAGATATACTCAGTGGATACCTTCAGCTGCCTTCCAGCAAGGCTGAATTTGGTGAAGTGACAATCTCGAGTGTTTATGTGTTCCACCTATTGAAAAGATGAGCGTTAAAAAACCACTGACACTACAAGGGATCAAATTTTGCTGTAATTTATATAACTTAAAATTGTCCAGGAGTTACTGGGTGTACCTGAAAGCAGCATTAAGCCTACGATTTATGGAAGCAGTTTAGTACAGCGATAAGCCTATCAGAGATTAACACATACACACAGAGTTTCTGCATTTTGTAAACTGCCATCAATCCCCCGTACTGCCACCAGAGCAGATAATATCTTCTTGTCTGCAATAAAATATACTCTTTCTAAATCTGGTACCAGAGATATTTATTCCTTGCACAGCTCAACTGTATGAACAAAGAAGTCAGAATGACTAGATCAAGTCAAACAGAAATCTGTTGGTATGCAGTGTATTTTATATCATATGGCGTTACTCAAGTTCCATGCTTATGGAAGACAACATATGGGGAAGTTGGAATATGAAATCATGGTTCTGCTAAAATCATGGTGGTCTACTCATGTCACTGCTTCCAACAGGATTTGTGTCTGGGCAAGCCTCATCTGTATCAGTGCTGGTATCCTTTTACAGAGAATGCACTACAGATGAAACTGGAAGGTGAATATTGGTGTATTTGAAATGTATTGTGCAGCTAGGGCTGGTCTCTAATGGTGTATGATCCTCTGACTATTCACCTCGTTCAGTCCTTAATGGCATTGCAAAAAGGAAGAAAATGGTCACAGTAATGCAGAGCAATAACCACCACCAAAAGCTGAGCTGTTGTCCTGTGTCAGACAGCACTGCTCTTCACCAGAGGAAAGGGCACTTAGTTATAAAATCAGGAAGCACTTTTAAATAAAATAGAAAAAAAACCAGCGTTCTGAGGTAGGGCTTAAAATGAGCCTGGGACTGGACCAGCTGGCATGATATGAGGTTTGTGTGGCATCATTTGGGAGTTGAGAGATGTGAACCGGTTTTTTAGCAATTCAAATGGGACCAACTTTTCCTCAACTTATGCTCCCTCTCTGTTCTGCTGTGCCTCTTCTTCTGTTTATCTTCTTTTTTGACAACTAGTTCTTCTGAAGAATAACTCCTCTATTTTTTTAATAAGGTACTGCAGTATACATTATAATAAAGACCTGATCTCTGGCTTGACACAAGGATCATCCAGCAAATTATATAAAGGACAAACGGGTGAAGATGGAAGTCCCATCTCTGGAATGAGATATAAGAATCCAGTGTCATAAAAAGCTGATGTCACTAAAAGTCTCTTTAGGAAAAGCCTCTATTTTCTGAAGGTGTGGTTTCTCTGTGTGAAAGCACATAAACCTTGAAGACTCTAGTCACATCCTGCATTATGTATGATTATGTAAAATCAGTGACAGCAGAGGCATCCATTCTGTGTAGCCAGAGTCCTCTCTCTAACAGTTGTCAACAGTGGTACCTTGCTAAGAGCAGAGAACAAGGCCAACTTCTGCCCTGTATATTCTTCCAGTCTCCAGCAAGTTTTGGCTTAAGAACTTCCTGTACAATACAGCAGCAGAGCTGCATCAGGTAGCTTCTGATGTTTCATTCTTCCAGGATTGTACTGGATTAGTTCTGAAACTCACATGAAGTTCCAGCACCCATTGAATCCTGAGAAAAGGTACTCCAGAGCTTAACTGTGCATTACATAAAGGAGCTGTTTCTTCGCTCTGCTTTGAACCTGCCACCTGCCTGCCTTGAACATGTGCTGTGTGATTCCAACACAGTGTTTCTGAGCTCTCCTGCAAGCTGAGGCAGAGGAAATTGTGTTTGCAGACTCAGCAGCGTTAGGTAGTGCACAGCAGCATCAGAGAGCCACAGAGGAGATGCTGTTATTTTCATACCACTCCTCTTGGGCTTACAAGAACCCAAACACTCCGGGTCGTCTGGTCCACCTTATTGATTGGATCTGGCTTTCTGGGTTTTGTGGATGGATATACATGACAGCAAGCCTTCCTGGCAAAATGAATGGCCTGGCTATCCAAAAGGAATTAGAAGAGTCTGTTAGGATTTTCTTCTTTCATCTGATTCACAGTCATGTTTCATTTCACCAGTAAAAAGCCCTGATGTGACAGGAGGTTATTCAAGGCCATCCCATGGCAGTGCAGCTGAGTAAAAAGTATGGTTTACAACCCCACTAGCAGCTGAGCATGCTAAATACACAACACTCTTGCCAGCATGAAGAAAGCATGTGGCTCCAACAGCTATTTCACTGTAACGATGGAATAGATTTTCCAAGCTGTGCACTGTGCAGTACAACCTCCTTCCTCCCTCTGAATTGCTCTGCAATGGGTAAAGTAACACAAGCACATTTAGAGCCAGGTTAAAGCCCTTCTGATTTTATGATAAAGGGCGTTTGGTATAAAACCCCCCACCCATTACATGCTTTTTCAGACCCAAGTACTGCTTATTGCACAAGGGCAAATGCAAGCTTAGGTCTGCCAACACTGTGCCAATCTTAAGAAGATAAGAGTCTTGGGTTGTGCACTCCCATGTCCTCTCATGCTCCTTGCCCTTCTACAGGCAGTCCCCTACAGGGACAAAACATCAGGCAACAGAAATACCAGCAAAAACTGTGCACCCATCTAGCATTACACTCTTATTGGTCTTTGTTTTCTCTCCCAAAATGATCTCTGTTCCTCTCTGAGAGAAATGAGACCACTTCCCTTCTTCCTCCTGAACATCACAAAAAGGTGGAAAGCCTGCATGGTAGTAAAAAAGCTTTGTTAAAGCACATTAGAGGTTCTAGCTGTTCTGGAATATTTGGGAAAATGTGTGAATATAGAACCAAAAATGACATTCTACAGGTTTCAAATATCACACACAGGATTGCTGCACAGAGAGTCAGTGAAAAAGGGTTGTATATTTGATGGCTGAAATACTGCCAGTCTCTCCCATGCTACGGAACGTGTTCATGATGTTAGACATAAAGTTCAGTGTTTCATTCCATCTCAATAGGGATTTTATGACTAAAGTGTCGAGGATAAGAAAAGACCAATTTGTAGTTTTATTGATCAGGCTAAAGGTCAGGGGCAGATGTGTAGGTCATGGTGCTTCCTCTGAACAGACACAGGACCAAGCGCCTCCCTTCTGAAAGCTTCAGAATGAGGCGGGGAGGGGGAACTTACACTGATGAAACATCTCAGCTGAGATGTCAATCATGACCAAATTGGACAGGCACAGAGATGGGAGGCCTCACAACAACCACAGCTTTGCCCCCATGCCTGCATGCTCTGGCAGAGGGGCCTGTGTATGTGTTTGCTGAGCTGCGATGTGGTATATGGGCAAACGCCAAGATGCCATTTAATATAATAAAGACATAATTCATGCTGACAAAGTTTATGAGATCGGGTTTCCCAGTCCTAGCTGAACCACATAAAGCATATACTGTCACTACAGGCATTTGGCTGAAACAGTAGGGGCTTCTGCTTCATGGAGATAGCCTGGAATGTATTTGTCACCATGGCCCACTCTGGGCTGGCTGCAATAGTAGAATAACACAAAACTGCATTGATTCATTGCTGGGAATTTAGTTTAGACTTAAAATGCCATGAAGTGAAATGGTTTCCACAGCAATGTCAGTTTTTCTCCCCTACTTACATTAATTTTGTCCTCATCTGCCCCTGTGAATCACTACTGAAAGTGAGACTTGGTCTCTGTAGTATGTGCTGTTTCTGGTCTCTGTGTTATGATTGCAGTGTAAAGCTGCTTATGGCTGAGACTGTGCTTGCTGTGCATAGCTTTTATTAAAGATGGTTTAAGCTGACTTTTGTTCCAGCTGCTTCTGAACCATGCCAAGAAGTCATCTTCATGCCTCTGAAGGTCCCATGCCTGTCCTCCCTGCTTATCCCACCAAGAGTAGCAATAGAAGGGTACTTTCATACCTTCCTACCATTTAGGATAGACATACGCAGGCAAACATTTTTGTCAGTGGCTTCATTTTGGTGTTGCTTTTCCTGACCTTATTTCTTCAGGTGCAAAAAATGGGTTCTGTTTTACGACAAATCCAGTCTTTATGTACAAAGAAGAAAGATTCTTAAGTCACAAGTGACAGCCTAACACAGCTAAGCTCTTTGAAGAGGAAACAGAGAGCTAAAACTTTCCCTTTTACTTCTTTTTCCCAAATTATGCTGAAGGTACACTAAGACTGAAAACAGGCAATGCTACAAGTCCCTGAGGATGGTTTATCATTGCATTTCAAAACATCTCTTAGGTGTTGGTCCCCTCATCCAGACTGTAGGATGGCTTGATTAGTATTTCACTACTTCACTAAATTTGCAATGAAGAAAATAATAGTGGTCATTTCTTGGTATCTGATCCAGTCTTGTGACAGGGAAGGTAGATGACAGCTATGTCTGTGAACTAGTGTCCATTTGAGCCCAGTTTTCCCTGAATTTAGAATTAACAGTGTCACATAGAGGCCCTGAGAAGTACAAATGTAGGAATTTAGGTGTGTCAGGAACTAAGATGGTCTAGCATACACTCTTGCATATGTTGAACTGGAGAAAAGACCTACTTTCATTCACATTTTCTTATTCCAGACCTCAAATTGGCTGATTTTTTCTCTGCCAGTATCATCTTCATCCCATTGTTTTATTATACTCCAGACAGAATCTGGCTTTATCACACATATACCTTCTAGAAATCTAATTCCTCACCCTTCCTTTCATGCTATTTTTCTCTTTTCTACCTGTTGATCAGTTGAGTAATGAAGTTCCATCATAGGTTCTGGCAATTTTGAGACCTGAGTTCTCATGTCTTGAGGCAGACATTGGCATAGCTAGTTCCATACCTCCCTGCTGCACAGCTTGGTGGCTTCTTGGTGCCTGCTGCACTATCAGTCAGCCGGAGCTTCTTCTGGCCACAGCGATTTCATGACTGTGGTCAGCTGCAAGAGTCATAAAAGCATAGATGTCTTGTCTAAGAGCTCATTCTAAAGAAAAAGGTGCAGTCATGTGATAACACAAAACCAAATAATAGCAACCTATACCTCAGTTGCATTTTTTATGCCTGGCAGATTTAAACCTTAGCACTCATCTCCCCCTGATCCATACCTTTTCTCTGGACTGTGGAGCTGGAGAACTCACCTACCCTTCCATAACAAGGATTGAATAGCCTAGGCTCTGTGTGTACTCAAATTATAGCCCCAGTTCTCCATTAGTGTGCATTTCTATCACCTTCACTACTTACATATTGAATGTCTGCTAAATAGGTTGTTCTAGGAAAGAAGAAGAAAGGGTCATATTTACTTAGTGTAATAAGAAAATAGAAGAGGAGCAGAAAATTGAGAGCTGCCAGCAAATCTACCAAGCATTTTGCAGCTGAGGGGGTTTGCATTTAAGAGTCAAGTTATTAGACCACATCAGATCTTCTAATTAGCCAACAGCAGTCAGGGAGAGACATTCTTGGGTGAAGCCAAACAGCAGCTACAGTGTCAGTGCTGTTTCATATCAGGGAGTAACCCATCGGTGTGAGGGTTTGGGAGGACAATTTCAAAGAAGGAGATCCTACACTGCAAGCTGTTCAGACTATGGAGGAGATGGGGTAAGAGACAGAGATCATTAGAGGAAAAACATGAGGAAGGAAAGTTGGGGGGCAATGGGAATCAGTTTGATTTAGAAGTGCAGAGACAATAAAGTAGCCAGGCAAAATTTTAGTCTCAGAAGCATCTTATTGGTATGGAGAAAGGCTCCTTTTGATCTCTGATGTATAATTGCTGGTTAAGGACACACTGAACTACTACAGAGAAACTGGGCAGCAAGATTTCAGCAGCCATATAATGAGGAACATGAGATCAGGATGAGATTTGGGAAAGCTGAAGATGAAGGCAGAAGATAGTTTTGGAGCTAGAAGAAAAGAGCATTAGAAAAGAGAGTCAAATTTGAAACTGGGATCCTACTTTGACCTTATAGGCAGAATAGGTGTAATCTCTCAGAGCTGAACCTGGGAATAATGTTCTGCTTGTCAGGACAGTGCATTTGAGATAAGGTGAAAAAAGAAGAGGTTTCACTATGGACAGATAGTGAACACAGATGAATTTCCTGTTTTCAATCTACTTTTAGGACATCCTTTGGCATATGTTTCCAGCACAAGGCCAACTCTCCAGGCTGGCACACAGATGAAAGCAGGATCTGCTGTCACCTGTGCATTTTACAAGGGCTTCTGGAGCCTTTCCCTACTCATGCTGCACAGTGCAACTCTTCCCCAGGGAGCTGTGAACAAATTTGCCTGTGTGGGCACACACAGGAACACTGCAAAAGGATCTTCAGTGCAAAGATGCTTGGGTGGGCTAGTGACAACTTTTGCCACAGAGAGGATGTGTTACAACCTCAAGCGAAAACAACTTCCATATTTAGGTCTGTATCTCAGGTTAGGTAAATGCCACCTCATATAAAATAAAATAAAACCCAAACAACACAAATGTGTAAGACATTTTCCTTTTTTTCAGTGAATGAGGGATAATTTTGTCACCTGAGGACAAGCCTGGTTCATCTCTCCAGAGAAGGGAAGCCCTCACCAGAACATAAACCTCAGTAGGGGAGCCAGGGAGCCACAAGGGTTGGCAATCATTGCCAAGTGTTTGTTGCAGAGGCTAAGGTAGCAATGTGTAACATTCCTGGGGAGATATTAATCTGAAAATCTTGGAGGCAAACAGAGAGAAGAACAAAGGCCTGAGGTCAGCTCCATATCCCACTTCAGGGACAGCAGACATCTCTCCTATGCCTCTATTTTAAAATCATAGAATTCTTGGTGTTTGAAAAGACCTTCATGATCATAGTTTAACCATTAACCCAGCATCACCATATTCCACACTAAACCATGTTCCCAAACATTTTTGAACACTTCCAGGAGTGGTTGCCCAACCACTTCCCTCAGCAGTTCCACTGTTCACAGTTCACTCTTCCAATGTTTGTCCATACTTTCAAATTTTTTCTTAGATCCAATCTAGGCCTCCCCTAGTGTGACTTGAGGCCATTTCTTCTATCACTGGTTGCCTGGGAGAACAGGCCAAATCCCACCTGGCTACATCCTTCTTTCAGGGAGTTGTGGAGAGTGATAAGGTCACCCCTGAGCCTCCTTTTCTCCAGGCTAAACAACACCAGCTCCCTCAGCCACTCCTCACTGGACTTGAGGGTCAAGGAGCTCCTTCACCAACTCTGTTGCCCTTCTTTGGACAGGCTCCAGCACCTCACTGTCCTTCCTGTGCTGAGGGGCCCAGAAATGGACACAGGACTTGGGGTGCACGGAGGGACAACCACTGCCCGGGTCCCGCGGGCAGCCACGCTATTGCTGATCCAGGTCAGGATGCCGCCGGCCTTCGTGGCCACCGGGGCATTTTCAGGGCATGTCCCAGCCACTGCTCCCTCCTGCAGCGGCGGGACAGAGGAAGCGAAAGGGCTCCCGGGGCCGGGCCATGGCTGCCTCTGCCTTCGCCTTCACCGGCGAGGCCGCGGCGGCCGGGGCGCAGCCGGCAGCGGCTCACGGCCGGTTTCCATGGAGACGGCGGGGGAGCCCTGGCGGAGGGGACATGGCTGCGGGGACATGCCGTGGGGAGTCCTGGCAGAGCGGACATGGCTGCGGGGAAGTGCGGGGGGAGCCCTGGCAGAGGGGACATGGCTGTGGGGACGTGGCGGGGAGCCCTGGCAGAGGGGACATGGCTGCGGGGACGTGCGGGGGGAGCCCTGGCGGCGAGGGGCTGCGGCCTTAACCCTTCGCCAGAGGCTTCCCCGCGGGCCCCGCGGGCAGTGCAGGGAGCCCGGGGCGCTGGGGCGACTCCGGCTCCGGCTGGCACAGGTGGACGGACGCAGCCCGTAATGCAGGGCAGTGACAGAGCGGGCAGGGGAGGATGAAGAGCGCGTGGGGGGACTGCTGTGCCCGGCTGTCCCTTCCGTGGACGCCTGGCCGGGCGACTGCTCAACTCAGCCATCCTCCGCGGATATCCCCCGCAGCAGGCTTAGGGAAGGCACCAGCCAATCTTCCCGTTCAACATTTAGCAGTTCAACCCAGCCGCATCCTCTGGTGGGGGCGCCGATGGTGGCCGTGGTCAGGCTCCAGTGTTGGCATACAGGGTGCAGGAAGGTGGTGGCGGAGCTTGGAGTGCCGGCCAAAGCCCCAGCAGGGCCGCACAGGCAAAGGAAGGTGCCCGTGTGTGAGTACGCGGGCCTGGGCTGCACACGGGAGAGAGTTGTGTAGTTCAGGGTGGTGGTTACCTACTGAAAAGTGCTTGTCACCATGGTGACCAAGCAATGCCGCATCTTCCTGGGAGTGGAAAGCAACAGTCCCAGAACTTTGCTGTGTGAGACCAGTGGCTTCAATGCAGCTGGCTTCACCTTTTGAAGCCAGGGATCACAATCTGTGTTCAATTGTATATATGCCTATGATGCAAATTGGTTGGAATCAGCCTGACGCCAACCCAGTGACTATATGTATACAAGAAGGATACCAGGAATGTGTGCTGGTGTCCACTGCAGTCTGTGTCTTCCTAAAAGAAGTGAACAAAAGTGTTCACAGCAGCCCAGAGTGCACCAGGGCACGAGGGTAGAGGTGACAAAGCTATTTTCTGCCTGGTACTTTGAATAGTAAACTCAGTTTTATCTGAAGATTAAGCTGTGTTGGTGTCATCAGGACTGGGACTCACCAAGTTTTAGCTAAGGGCCTTCAGGACCACAAAATATTGACATTTATGTTTTAGGTAGCTATAAATGCATCCAGTGCATATTTTCATATCAGTTTAACATAAATTTGTTGAATTTTAAGCCAAAAGTATCTGATGAAACTTTATTGGTTGGAGGTTAGTGGTTTTTTCATTTGTTTGCGGTGCATTCAAGCAGCACTTCTAGCTGTCCATTATCAGGCATACCAAGAGCTTTCCCGGTGTTTTGGATCTTGGGGGTTGGGTTTTTTTGTTTGTTTGGGTTTTGGGTAGTTTTTGTTTGTTTGTTTTGGTTGTTGAGGTTTTGTTTGATTGTTTTGGTGTTGGGTTTTTGTTTTTTAGGGTTTTGGGGGTTTTTTTGTGGGCTTTTTACTGGTTGATTGGTTGGGGGTTTGGGGTGGGGTTTTTGATTTCTTTGTAGGGTTTTTGTTGTTTTTTTTTTTAAGTTTTGCCACCAGCATACCATAATTTGATAAAAAGATTTTACTGCTCCATCCAAACTTGGGTCCTTTTCCAGAAGTCTTAAATATTCATTCCAAAAAGAAAAGTCTCTAAAAGTCTCGCCTCATCATTTGTGGCTCTCAAGAAGGTTAACAGCAAACTCCCCTGACCCTCTGGAAAAAATTATCCATTACTGCATCTCTCTCTCTAAGAAGAGGGTAGCTCCTAAACATGACATGAGAGAATTTTCTTGTTATTTACTAGTTCTAGTACATGGGAATGCAAAGACTTTCAACCAGAAGGAGGGAAAAGAAAAGAAAGTGGGGAGGGGACGGGAGGGGAGGGAGGCTGAGGCTAATGGTCTCTCAGAAACATCCTTTTTGCTTTTATTTCCTTACTTCTTTATTTTCTTACTTCTACTTTCTTTCTTTTTCCTCATCCATCACAGGAACAGTGCAGTGGAAATCTCCTCATCAAAACTGAAGTTTGCCTTCACTCCTCAGAATCCACCAGCCACCTCTGACACTGCCTTGGGGGATCTCTCCTTGGTGTAACCACATCCTTTGAGATCACTCAGCTCAGGTATGTTTGCTGTGGCTAAACCTGGCAGAAAGCCCTGTTCCCTGTCACCCTTCCTCCCTTCCCCTACCCCTTCCCAGGACACTGAGGGAAAGGCAGCCACAGCAAAATTACCTGGCTGCTTTTCAGAGGAATGTAACCCATAGCAGTGAGGCAGTGGCCTCAACCACTCAGTGTAATTAAACTTGAGCATCATTTTTGTGTAGCCTGTGCCGTGGCAACCGCAGCAGTTATTCCCATTCAGCTGGAAGGTTTAGAAGGCAGAGCTGTGGTATTTCACAAAAAATCCTCCTTGTAGGCAAGGCCTTAAATCATTTCATTGAATGAAATACGCTCAAGAAGTGAAGAGTATCAGAAGGGGGAAAAAATGCACAGGGTAGGACCACACTATTTCTGGCTGTAGTTCAATAACAGTTCTTGAGGCAGCACCTGATATACTGTTAGGGTGGAAAAGGTTTTTTGTACCTAATGCTTTGGTACCCTGATAGCATCTCTGCTTTTTTCTCTCATTCTCTCTTGGGTTCCCTGGAGAGGCAATATATTGTCTTCTCTCTAGTTAAAGAGAGTGGGGGCTAATTGAATAGACAGGTCACTCTGTTTCCGCTGAAGGTGAAAAGCAAAGGGCTTGCTAATTCATGCACACCGACAGAAGGATATAGCAGTGTACTGTCAGCCATTCCAGGGACCAGCAGTAAGGCAGGGTGAAGCAGCTTGGCACAGTGCACACAGTACTTGCCAGAGCAAACCTCTGGGGCAGGGTAGCAGAAGGAGAAATGCTGATAAAGAAAAGCCAGTCAGAAGAGAAGGGCAAAGCATAATAAAAGACAGAGGATCAGATTGCTTGGTTGTGATACATGAACCTAAATTCTTCTAGCACCATTATGGGGAAGGAAATTACGTGGCCACAGTACTTTTGTGTCCTAGCTATTCTGGACTCTTAACACACTAAATATACAAGCCAGGTAGTGGAATTGCCAAGGACAGAACAGCAAGAATAATCTGGGTTGTGCCAAAGGGACTGTGAGATGCCTTGCTGCTCAGAATGGGCTCTATGTATTTTATGCTGGAGGTCCTGAGACAGCCAGCCAGAACCTAGGTCATGATTTGCTGAAAGGAGCAGCAGAACTGGAAATACTAGAGTTGGAGCTCCTGCAGTGCAGGCTTGGACTTCTTCAGGGCTAATTGTTTGAGTACTGCTGTCAGTGAACGCAAAGGAAATTTGACAATCACCCTCGGCTAGTGCAGGAGAATAATATCACGTGAGTCTTACATGTTGCTTTCCAACAAGAGATCTCATATCTGTATCACTACTGATATTTTTTTTTTTCTTAGGAAACAGATACCTGGAGAAGGCAAGTGAAATTGTCCAAAATCGCCTGGTAAACTGGTGGTAAAACAAATAGGAAACCTGCTGCCTCACACTGCCAAACTGAGATGACTTGTCATAGACAGGGGAATGGAACATAAGGCTGCTGTCTTCCTCTCAGTCCTTCTAAGCTAAAGGAGAAAGCTCTCTCTGAGGCTGTGGATACTGAGGTGTCCTATGCCAGGATGGCAGATGCCTGCGCTGTGTGGGTCCCACGCCCTGTGAGAATCATTGTCCAGACAGCATGTCTCACTTTGCAACTGCTCTGAAGTATTCCTTCCTTACGTGGAATGGCAAATGGTGGGGAGGTAACTAGATTGATCTCCCTTGTAGGCCTTTTCCTGGGACGTGGTACACAGGTTCCAGATGGTACAAAGCCCCTGCTGCTTGGATCTGCACAAAAACCTGTGTCTTCTTCAACCTATTTCACAACAGATTTGGCGCGCTCTTGGTCGGTTGCTCTTTGTACAAATTAAGCTGAGCTGCCAGGAACGTTTGCAAACAGTGAAAAGCAAAGTGGGATGTATGAAGCAAGTCAAAATAGGTCTCAAATCTGGCAAAATGCCTGCAGGTGCTTATAACATTTGACTTACTCTAGCCCATGTATTACCCACCCACACAGTCATTCATCCAGCTTTTTCCTGCCCTCACGCCCACACACACTCACCCTTCGCAAATTCATTCACCTTCTCTTCTCCCCCCCCTTTTTCTCTTCCAAACACAGTCATTCCCCCACACAAATATACCCTAGACACACTCTTTGTTCCCCACATACAAGCACACACACCTTTTTGAGTGCTGAGTGCAGTGACTGTAGGTGGTGTGTAGCAGACGATGCTGTAATCTTATACCTATGCTGTGAAAAAGCCTTTGGGATTAGCGAGCTGAGAGCTCTGATTGTTCTCACTTTCACGTAAAATACCACTAATCCAGTTTATGGGGCTGACTGTTTCCATCCTTTCCTGAACTCTGCCGTTGTTTTCCAGGGGATCTCTCTTTCTGCTCATCTTCCTCTTACTCCACTTTGCCTCTTTCTCCCTATGTTTTTCCTTTTCCACGTTGCTGCCCTAGACCACGGTGTTTCAGAGAGCTTGCCCATCCCCGTATCTCTCCATGACCTAACACTGGCCCTGATTACCTCACTGAGAGGATGAGCAGGGATGAGCAATGGGCCTGCCATGCAGCGTGGGGCACAGGGCAAGAAATCCTGCAAGGTATGGTGAGGTCAGAGGCAGAGACGGTAAGTGGTGGGGTGGATCTTGCTGCCATCCGAGCAGCGCTGAGTCCGCCTGGCATCGAGCCTGCCTCTAATGGAATGTGACCCACCGCTGGGAATGAGCTCATCTGTAATCCACTTAATTGAGTTTTATGAGCAGGATTCTCACATCGGGGAGCCAGCCTGCCTTCTTCCTAGCACTCACCCTTCTTTGCTTGCTGCCTGGGGAGGAGAAGGGGAGTGGGGGGTGTGTGCACTACTCCACTGAGCTAGTGATAGTCTAGCTTCTGATTTTCTGCCTGCCCTGGAGAATGTGCAGGGAGCTGGACAGACATGCTCTTCAAGACACCCACTGCCTCATAGTGTAATGTTTGCTTCTGCTGCAGGATGCTCAAATGTCAATGTGACTATTGGTAATGCTGTCAGGACTGCAGAGCCTTAAGTTTTCCCAGCATTTTGGTCTCTGTGCAAGTACTGGGTACTCAGAGGAGATGCTCTCAGGTATGCATGAACCACCTTAACTGTGAGTCCAAGTGTGATGGGACAGTCACTCTGATCTCACTCCTCCTTTCAGTGTGCAGTAATCTAAGTGGTGGAGCTGCCAGGATCCTGTAAGAGCCTTTGTTTACACTGTAATGTCTTACCATCTTTAGCATTTGCATCATCATTTGTTTGTACTAAGTGAATTGGTCACATAAGAATCAGCTAACAGAAATTTGTCTGCTGTCTGCTAAGGGATTTGCAGGCTTGAGTCTGTCTGCTGAAAGATGCAGACTTTTGTCTTGGTAAAGCAGAACAAAGGGAGAAAGAAAAAGTGAGGGAGGGAGGCTTCTCCCCACAGGAGTGTTACTTTCCTTGGAAAAGCCTAGTAGAGACCCTCTGGCATACAAAATTTGGGATATATTCCCTTCAGTGCTGGCATGAATGTCTGTATTTGAAATACATACTGTCTGTCACTTCTGGTCTACCTTGTAGAAGAAAACTTTTCATGGTTTCACATCAAGTGTTGCATACATATTGCAAAGCAGTAGCTCAGCAGCTCCACAAATCCGTAACTTTATGGAAAGGTCATGGCATATGGAAAGGGAAGGATACTGACATGTTAACACAAAGCCCGTAACAGACCTGTGCTGGGAACAGCAGGGTCACCACTCTGTATTCAGGTGTTTCTTAAAATCCCCAGACAGTGGATTCATGTAAATACATGATAATAAAAAATCTTATTTTTGTAAATGTGTGCTTTTTGTCTTCACAGTTGCAGAAAATACTAAAAAATTGGACCAGAAGAAATATGAGGATTCAAAACGCAGGGAGAAAATAAAAAGAATCTCAATGGATTCTTCCGTATGTGGGGGTGTTTGGTTGATTGGTTTTATTAGGGTTCTCTTTGTTTGTTTTTTGTTTGTTTTGAATGTGCTTTAAACCAATCTGACATGGAGGTGCAATGACTTTCTATTGACATGTCAATGCTGAGCTGCTATAATGACTGTTCAGGATGGTTCATTGTAACTGTACTGCAGATGAAGTGCCTGTTATCTTCCCTTCTGCTTTCTGAATTCAGGATTCCCTCATTTATAAAATCATAGAATAATAGAATAGTTTATATTGGAAGGGACCTTTAAAGGTCATCTTGTGCAATGAGTAGGGACATCTTCAACTAGACCAGTCTATTCAGAACCCAGTTCACCCTGAACTTGAATATGAGTTCACCTTGAACTCACCCTGAACCTTGGATATTTCCAGGGATAAGGTATCTACCACCTTTCTGGGCAACCTGTTCCACTATTTCACCACCCTCACAGTTAAAAATTTCTTCCTTGTATCTAGTCTACCATCTTGTATTTTAAACCCACTACTCCTTGTCCTGTCACAACAAGCCCTGCTAAAAAGTCTGTCCCCATTTTCTTCCTAAGTCCTTTTCTGGTATTGAGAAACCTCATTAAGGTCCTCCTTCAGCTATCTCTTCTCTAGACTGAGTAGCCTCAACTCTCTCAGTCTTTCCTCATAGGAGAAGTGTTTCAGTCCTTGGATTGTTTTTGTTACCATCCTCTGGATCTGCTCCATCAGGTCCATTTTTTTTCTATGCTGTGGACCCCATAGCTGGATACAGTGCTCCAGGTGGGGTCTCATGAGAGTAGACCAGGGGCGTAGAATCCCCTCCCTTGATTTGCTGGTCATGCTGCTTTTGGAGCAGCCCAGGATGTTCTTGGCTCTCTGGGCTGAAAGCACACAGTGTTGTGCCTCTGATTCATCAGTACCTACTTCTCAGCAGAGATGCTCTCAATCTCTTCATTCCCCAGTCTGTATTGATAATGGGTTGCCCTGATCCAGGTGCTGGATGATGTATGTGCATTTGTTGAACCTCCTGAGGTTCAAATGGGTCCACTTCTCAAGCTAGTCCAGGTTCTCTGGATGGCATCCCATCTTTCAGGCATGTCAACCACACCACTGAGCTTGCTGTCATCTGCAAACTTGCCTAGGGTGTTCTTGATGCCCTGATTGTATTGATGAAGACATTATACAGTACTGGTCCCAGTACAGACCCCTGAGAGACACCACTTGTCACTGGTCTCCATCTGGACATTGTGCTTGTTTTAGTAGTTGGCTACTACCCTCTGGATGGGACTATCCAACCAGTTCCTCATCAGCTGTTGTTTTTCAAAGAAAGTGTTTTTGTATCACACTCACCTACAATGCATATCCAGCTGGGTCAGCAATTCTAGTGTCTGTCTTCTTTTTTCTAGACTTTTGCAAAATAAGCACTGCAGGAACAAAACATTTTTCCAGTACCCAGCATCTCACTCACACATTTCCCGTCTGTCCCAGCTCCATGTACACATATGTGTGAGGAAGGGCTTTACTCACACACAAGGACTCTACTACTCTACCGCTACCAACGCAACAGATAAATTTGTTGCAAATCTCTGAAAGACTGGTATTCAGTTGGACAAACTTAGACAAAGACTGCCCTGGAGTCAACAAAGATACATTTTTTTTTCTTTCATACTGTTTACTTTAAAATCTGCAGTCAGTCATCCCAGCATTATGTGAAGTCCCCAAATGGCCATGCAATCTGGAAAGAGGTAACACTGTTCCAATGAATCCAATGCTGGAAATATATTGTCCCACTTAAAAACATTCTTCTGCCATGTCTTTTCCCTGTGAAACTCTTGACATGATGTTCAATGCTATTTTATCCCTTGAGTAATACTTAGCTTTAAAAATGGCAGGAGACCCTTGGTATTGCCTCCGACTCTTTCTGTTTGTAGGATCTGCACAAAACATATGGTACATGGAGAAAGGAAGAGCTGTTAAAAGGATGAAAGCTGTTCCAGTAAATGTGGTTGTTAGGAGCCAGTGCAATATCTGTCATCGATGAAAGCAAAATATTTTTGGGTATTTGTACTTTATGGCACAAATATTTTTTAGAGAATTCTGGTAAAAATAATTTTTTGAGAAGTACACTGTCCAGGAAATTTCTGCTGTCATGTCTTGTAGCACTGGAAATGTCAAAGTTTCTTCTGCACAGTGTTTCACTCCACTGCCATGTCAATCCCAAAGAGATACTTGTGTATCATTTCCTACCTGTCCATAATAGCTGGCCTAAGAAAACACCCTCCCCACAGCATTTGCCCAGTGTTTAGATGTTCAGTCAATAGCAGGAGATATCTTGTTTATCTAAGAAAGAGGCAATCTTGAAGTAGCTGAGACTGAAATAATAATAATGCTGTTCTTTCCTCTTTCTTCCCCCACTAAATATCTCCCTTCCAGGCCATTTTCCAGATTTGCTGGTGTGTCTGAGCTCAAAGCAGGAGGCAGAGTGCTGGCAGGGGCTGTGCTGTGGCGGTCCATAACACATCAGCTGTGGAAGGTTGTGCATCTCGCCACTCTCAGTAATAAATACACAGCTTGGCTCTTCAGCCTCGCCCTCCCCCAGTGAGCTCTGCACATACATCTACAAAACACCCCCTGGCATGCATGCCTATAAACAAGCAAACAAATCATGCCACCTAAAAAACGAATTGAACAATTCCTCCTACAGCCTGGGAAGGAAAAGAAGAAAAGACTATGCTGCTTTTTTTCTATTTCTGAAATATTGAAGAGCTACTTAGCTACTATTGTGACAGAAAGGTAGATAACTAGGTTGATTACACAGTAAGAAAGAAAGAGGAAACTGTGGAAGACAGAGATAGAGAGAAAGAAGCTTTGTGTTGTGTTTCAGTCAGCTTGATAAGTGGCTTTCTCCTGAATCCTCAAAGGAGCAGCCTCCATGGGTCAATCTCATTAGAGGTAGAAATGGAAGAGCTGCAGGAGTCCACACTGAGCTTTACCTAGAAAATTTGACAGCAGGGCCACTGCTGTCAAGCTTAGGCTTGGAGGAACAGCAGCAAGGTGCGGAGGTGACTGAGGTGGAGATGCCTGTGACAGAGCAACCACCACTGTCCAAATGACCTGTGGAAACCTATTTGTTCAGGAAGGCACAAAAACCCAGGTCTGTTTCTAACAACAAATCACAAATCAGTGGCAAGACACCATGACAAGTAGATGCTGAGCAGACAGTTTTCCAAATGAGCTGACTATGCTACAGGTGACATTTTCCTGCAGGTTCTCAGAGAGTGCATCAAAGGTGATTCTAAGAAATGAATCTGGTTCACAACCAGCAAGTAATTTTTTAAGGTCAGCAACCCTCATGAGGTAGTGTGAGGCCTACAAAATTTTCTCAAGGTTAGACATCTAAATAGCATTCAAAATCATCAGGATCCTTAATGCCACAATATTTGATATCAAAAAGAAATTGTCAGGAAGGAGGAAAAAGTCTGGAGTTCCTGAGGGCAGCTGTACTACTAACCCAGTCTGTTTTCCAGGGAATATGTTCCATGCAGAAGATTGCCAGGTGGCTATCACAGATATCAAGAAAGGAGTCAGGAAACTCATGAGCTATATTTAGTCTGCAGTTGCTACATGCTGGGTTTCTCACTGTAGAAGGGGGCTGAGTGATGCTGTTCTTCCTCAGGGGTAGAGTGACATTGGGTCCTGCTTGTGACATGCTCTTCCATCCTCTAGTGCAGCACAGTGTGCCAGTGCTGTGAATGGGGTTACACATGGAGTTGTGGATACTTGGCATCTGTTCCAGGGGCAAGAGGGGAAAAGACACATGGGGGTATGTGGTGCGTGGGAGAAGTTTGTAGTGGACCTGATCCTCCCCTATCAATTCTGTGGAGAGAAAGAATGGGACATTGACTCTCACTGCATGGATTTTGCAAGGTCTCTGGTGATATGAGCTTCCTACAGTAGATTAGGGTGAATTTCTGTATTGTTGGAAGTGGTCATGTGCTTTGGTTTAGGTATTTTTGTGGTAGCTGAAGGCTGTTTGGCAGAAAACCACTGCTTCACACCTCCAATGGGATTATAACTTAAAAAAGGGACAAAACACTGCAGGGCCTGGGAGTTTCCCATGACTTCTTCAGTGCTGCTTACAATACATCTGTTCTATCTATAGTTGCCATAGCCAGGGGTACCACACTTCATCCTCAAACCCTCTGAGACACTCCTAAAATGGGATCCTGTGTCTATCCTATTCTTTGCCTACATCCCTCCACTCCAGTTGCCTGTGACCCCAGTTGGTCTTGGCTCAGCAGTCTTTTTGTTTGGAGCTCTGTGACCTTGTGCTGACAGAGGCAGTCAGACAACGCTCTCAAACTAATGTATGGTTAATCAAACAAGTATTGCAGGCCATTAAAGGAAAACCTTTCTTTTAGTTTCCTCTGGTAGTAGGAAAGCTGCCTTTGCTTTTCCAGTCCTTCAGTGGATCAGGTTCTTTTGTGAGTTTGGGCTCCACAGAAGTATTTCCTTTATCCTGTCTCCGAGGAAATTTTCTTAAAGCCATATTGGTGTTCTGGTCCAAATTCTTAGGCAAAATTCCCTTCATGATGAAGGAATAACATTTTTCCAGGAATTATAGCAAGTTACTCTCTGTTAGGGACTCTAGTTGTGTTTAGTTAAGGTGCTTATTTAGAGCTAAGACAATACTCTGAGGCTGGTTTTCTGATATTCTTTTTAATAACCCTTTCCTCTGCAGTTTTTCTTTAAAGCCTCCTCAATGGAGGTAATAAAAACCCTTTCAGTCCAACTAGATCGTGTGAAAAAATTCCTGTTTACCTGCTGTATAATATCACTGATCAACCCCAGATCCTTCATTACATTTTCATTTTAATATTTCATTCTGTTATGAGGTAATCTGGAGAAATCAAATGAGGGTATGAAATTTAATTTTGCAGAGGTCCCCCAAAATTGCCAGCCAGTTACTCTGGGTCTGAATCAATGGCATGCAAGAGAAGTGCTCTGTGTTACATCCTCTAATTGTCACTGTTGGCAATCTCCATTGTGTAGAGAAGCTTGCAGAGGCAGACATTCATTTTAATATTCCCATTAGAACAATCCTGCTAATACAAGTGATTTAAGAACAGACTTTTGTTGTAGAAATAATAGCTTAAGTGGAGGTGGAACCTCCTCTATACATCTTTCTTTTTTTCTTTTGAAATCTCAGGGCCTACAGCATATTATATGTCACAGGAAATATCGGTGTAACTGCATATTGTAATTTGCTTGCAGCACGTATTGTGGAACGTATCAATGAAGTGTTTGACAATGATAGCAATACAGGAAAAATCTTTTTTGTGATCTAGCAGATTTTTTTATCAAGCTGTTTAAGTCTCTTACTATTTGTTGGTGGTGTAATATAACAAGAAGCACTGTGTAACTAATGCTGCATCCAAACTGAAAACATTGCTTATAATGTCTCCTGGCTTGTAAAATAAAATCTTGCCAGAAAAGGCCTCTTTACCTAAGAGACAGGCGTTTACATGATCAAGGACTTCCTTCCACATCCTCCCATCTCTGCAATCAATTGTGTAGTTGTGAATGATGGAGCCTACAAATGGAAATGTCAGGCAGAAAGTGTTTATGCAATTTTGAAAATAGTGTAGATACTGTGGTTGAATCTCAGAGAGATAAGATTACACTGTATGTGTCTGTTCTTGTGTCTATGTGTATGAAAGAAAGAGCAAGAGGGAGATTACATTGTGTTAGAAAAAAGGAATGACAGTGTGTATAAGAGAGAGATAAAATTGTGTTTCAGGGCCTCTGTGTCAGAAAGATTTCATTGTGCAGATGTGTGTGTAGCTGTCCTTATGCTGACGAGAAGGTCTCTGTGTGTTTAGAGGGAGAGATGATGCTGTATTTGCATTGCAGGTATACGGTGTGTTAGAGAATTATGCATGTGTAAATATGCATGTGAGTAAGAGAGCCTGTACTGTGCATTAAACATATAGGAGTCATACTGCGTAACTCTGTTGCAATTTTGTTTGCAAAGGAAACCACTGCCAGAGTTTTAGAAACCTTTTTCCGAAATTCTGAATTTCCTAGGGCATCTTATATTTTTCACTCAAAGCAAATTTAGTAGTTCCTATTAAAATATTTGTTGAAGAGGCAAAACTATATCTAGGGAAATATGAATTATAAAATTATGCCTCAAAAAAAGTCAGTTGGAATGAATGTTCATTTCATTGATGAACAGCACTTGGAGTAAACAGAAAAAGCCAAAATTATCAGAACTTGCATTTTGCCCAAAGCAAATTTTAATGTTGCTTCAAAACAGTAAGTTATCAAAAAAATAATCTTTTCTTCCATGAAAAATGAACATGTAGTGGTGATTCAGAAGCTGGGAGTTGTGATATATACCTGCATTTTTAAACAGAATGCATTATATCCTTTTTCACAAGTAATTTGTGATTCTAAACTCCCTGATAAAAGCATTCTTTTTCTTTTCTTTTTTTTTTTTTTTTTTAAACAAAAAGTAGCTATGTGAATGATGTATTTATTTTAGTTGAGAAGATGTAGCATTTTGGATATGCTAAAAAAAAAGTATGGCTGAGAAATATGATGGAGAAATTAAGATGTGCTGAAAAGAGGAAATGGACTTCTACTGTCTTCCCCTTCACTTGGACTTACCCTGCATCTTGACAGCGATGCCTCTGGTTCCCTGCATCTGAGTTATGGCCAGCTCTCAGCACCAGACACCTGCTGTCTGTACAGCTCTGCCGGGGGCACAGGCCCCTTTGGATATAGCCACACTGTGTTCTGCTTCCATGGGCTGAGTCTGTGAGGCACTGTGGCATTGGAATACACAAAGCTGAGCCCACTTTCTGTGTCCTGCAGTTTAGGCACTTTAGCTATTTTCATCTTACTCAAGAATAAAGTGTAAATGGAACACTGATAAATGCTTAAAATGTTTTATTTGTTTTAATCTGACCTTGGTTTCATAATTTAGGTGATTGAGGCTCTTGTGTGGGTGTGGTTTTATACTGAGTACATACATGTAAGAGGAGGTCTCCACCTCCTCTCCTGCTTACAATCCCCCAGGGGACTAGATACTCCAGAGTGCCTCACACAGTAAGTAGGGGAGAGCTGAGTGGTCAGGACTTGCTTCTGCTAATCTGAATGCAGCATCTGCATGTAGGCTGGTGTTCTCCACAGTTGTGATTCATGTGCCCATCACTTCCATGTCATGGCAACCTTAGAGAAAGCTGTTGGACTGCCAGGACTGTCACCACACAGGTTTTTAGAGAAGCACTTGGCATCCTCTGCATTTTCTTCTAACAAGGGGAAGAAAATCTGCCTTGAAGCGTGTAGACACCTTTCAGTCCAGCAAAGACCTGTACAAGAGGCAGGAAGAAGGTGGTAGGAGGAACAAAGGGATATTTTTGTTCAGTCAGCAATGGTTCTGGTCTCCCTGGGATGGAGTCCAAACCTTACTGCTAGCAGCCTTTTAATATCAACAGCCATAAATCCATCAACTCCTTGTTATTAAATGAGATCCTTCCATATCATTCTGTTGGAATTCAGCAATGGTTAACTTCTGTCTACAAGTGTTCTTTCTTGGTCTATAGCAATCTTACTTCTGGCTGCAAGTTTGATGACAGGCTCAAGGAATGAAGAAGGGTGAGACTGAATATTGAAGAGAAGTACGTGAAGACAGTGCTCTTTCATCATTTCAGCACTAACCCAAATTGAAGCCTTCCTGCAGCCATGCAGGGTAGCCATTAAAGATCTGCACCACTTTGTGCTATCCCATGATGAAACTTTCCCTATCTCTCATGCTCAAGTAAGATGATATGCAGATGACATCTACTCAAATAGTTAACCCTCTCTGTGCTCATTCCCTGAGAGAACTAGGCTGTCTAATTCAAGACTGTGCAGGTTTCAGTGGTCAAGGAGTGCGGCTCTGCTATGCTTAGACAACACCTGCACGTCTTATCTTGGTGGCTGTGTGTCTCTGCACAGTAACACCCAACACACCCTTTCCTTCATACTGTCATACACTTTGCTGGTTCTCTTGTGTGCTCTTGTGTTTATGTGCCCTGCCAGGTTTGCCACCTGTCAGCACCTTCTTGCGATTCTTCTTACATTTTCTCCTTTCTTGCAAAGCCACAGCTCCTAGAGTCAGGTGGTTGCATGAAAGTTTTGGCTGTCATTTAAAAAGAGGTGGAGATTTGTAGCTTTTTTGGTTGTGGAAAAAACTTGAAAATATAGTGCTACAATGGATTAAAAGAAACAAAATGAAAAGACACACTCTTTCTTGTTTAGTTGCTTGATTTCTATGTCAGTTTGATTTTTGGGGGATGCACAGCTCAGGTTTTAATTTATGCAATGTAGATTTTGGTACACCTTTGTATGCACATGTACCTTCTCAGCTGTATGTATAAAAATACACATGCATTTGGAGTAGATATACATGTGTACACCCACACCTGCCAACTGCACATATTCCCTTCTCACAGAAACCTTCTTTCCTATTCTGCCTTTCTTCCACACATTTCCTTTTCTGCAGCTTCTCTCCACCACCTTCCTCTGAGTTACGGAATCTCCACTATTGCTTGTACTGAGTAGCCTTCTCCCCTGCTCTCCCTCCCTCCTCTCCTTCACTCCAGGAAAGCTCTTTCTGATTCTCTTTTCAATGGTGTCTGGCATTCATACCTCTGTAGACAGAGAATGTCAAGAAGACAGTGACGTGAGCAGACAGAATAACCAGGGAATAAAAAGGAGTTGGTTGAGAATCTGTAATTAGAAGCCCAATTTCCATTTCCTTCTCAGGCACTTTAGAATCCCTTTCAGGGGTTTCTTGACTGTCTCAAAATTGAATGTCATTGAGATTTTTTTTTCTTCTTTTTTTTTTTTATTTTTTTATTTTGCATCTTCTTGTTTCCTTGGCAACAAGTTGGTGATGCAGGAGCTAGAAATGTGCTATGTCTCCGTGGAGATGTTGGCGTGGGTGTGCCATGGTGACATCCACGATGGACGCACAGCTCTGCCAATCCTACACCACCCCTTGTAATAAGCACCATGGGCCCAACCTCAGAGGTGACGCTTTTATTTTTAGCTTCATAGGTGTTAATCTGCTCTCTTTTCATGACGATGGGTCCAGACGTCTCATTAGTTACATCAGCACAAATTGACTGACTTGAAAAGGGCTGTTAGGGCCAAGCCTTTAGGTTTCTATTCAGGAACTTAACTCAGAAGAAATTACACTCCTGTCATGGATTGTACCCATTGCAATGATTTGAATCCTCATTCTCTTGGGGAAAAAAGTTACCAGTCATTAATGAATAGGACTGTGAATCAGAGCTCCCACGTTTTATTTGATTCTAAATGATGTTTTTTCACTCTTTCATACCTCAAGGGCTGCTCATTTGGAATGTAAGGAAACTGCTGTCACTCTTGGCCTGGGACACAGGAGATTAATTTCACTGAGATGTTTAGTAGGAAGGTTCCAAGGTAACTTGTATACTTCCATAAGACAAAACTGTCTCATCCAAAGAGTCTGTTGTTCAGATGGCTTAGGCCTTGTCTGGGTCTGCCCAAATGGCTCACTATAATGTTCTTTCCCCCTCTGGTCCAGCACACTCAACACCTTTACATATGTTTTTTACTGTGCTTATAGCCTATTCAACCTTCTTATTCTGCGTTTTGTCTTCATCAATGATCTGGCTGAAAGCCAAGACCCAAACTCTCCTTTGACATAACTCTTGATACGTACCATAGTGGAGTAAGGGCTAGCCTCAATCTCATCAAATATCCAGAGGTCTTACTTCTTTTTTCGTGTTTCATTTTCTAGGAGGCTTTATGACATCATACAGAGACTGTGATGTCAGCAAGGAACCCTCTGGGTAGGCTTTTGAGAGGTTGCTATGGATCTTCTTACTGCCAAATGACTGTAACTTTATCCCAATGGGATTTGCAATAGGGCTCATCCATGCAGCAATAAAGCCAAGTATCGAATTCTTCTTGCCAGAAAGACCAATTAAAGGATTAAGTGTGAAAAGCTAAAACCCATAACAACCATAGTGACTGGGTTTTCTTTTCCTTTTTAGACTGTAATCATCTTTGCAGCATATTGTTCTGGGGTCAGCATCCTCAGGGATACATTGGTGCAGCAAATGATGGAAAGAAGCTGGAGAGGAAAACCAAAGTGAATCCAGCCAAGGCAAGATAAGCTTCTCTTCCAGCCATGCTGGCAGATTTCCTTTGCCTTCTTTCCTACAATTTTTAAATGTTTTGAGCACAGACTTAGTTTATTTAGCTTCCAAGACGTGTTCTTGTTCAAAAGGTGTTTTATTGTGTAGAGCCAGAGGAAACATGAGGAACAACCAGGCACCAACAGCACATTAAGCAGATGTGTCATTGACACAGCATGTCAATGGGAAGCGAATCCAGATTCTGTTTTTAAGGATGTTATGTTCCAAGAGAGGTGCATAAATCTGACTAAAATGCCTCGCTCATTGGATCTGAATCTAGTATTTAGTCCTGACTGCCACTGAAATCCAGGTCAGATTTGTCTTTTTATTTGCAATTGTGTTAACAGATGAGAGGAGCTGACACATCTGTCTCACACCAGCATTGTATCTAGTGTTGTCTAAAGAAGGTCTCCTGCCTCAAGGAACCAGCAGCCCTTAGGTGTGATCTGATAAGATGCAGAACACCATAACGGAGACATTTCCACTAAGTTTGGTGGGGAAAAAGGCTGCATGTTTGGCTGCATGTTTGCTAGGAATGGAAATGATACAGCAGTGCCCACAGCCAAAAACCTATTATGTGATGAATTACCTGGAATAAGCAGTGAAGGTAGTGGAAGCTGTTGTTGGAATACTCAGTAGAGGGACTGTGTCTAAATCATGTGACTAAAACTGAATAGAGAGAAAAATGAGCTCAAAAAACCTCAACAGAACTGTCCTATGGGGGTTTCTTTTTTATTTAGTCTCTTTTTTTCCTAAATGCATTAGCAGAAAATGTCTGCAGAAAAATTTAAATAAAACACTACAGTGTTTATGTTTCCAGCCCAATAACTGTTACTGATTTTGCAGAAAGAATCAGGTTTTTCCCCAAAGTAAAAACCCTGTTCTTCCTCCTCATCTCCCCTCTCTGGATCTATGGAAATGAACTCTACACTTACCAGGAACACTGCAAGGAAAATCCTGCCAGCTCAGATTCTTCTCCATTTTGAGTAGTTACAGGGAAGTCTTGGAGCAGTTTTACCCATACCAAACAGCAAGAGATTCCCCACGTCTTTTGAAAAGAGGGTATAACATGAAATAAAGTACAGTCCAGATTCTTCTATCACCTTTTTCTGCTGTGTCCTTCTTGCACTTGTTACCACCCCTTAGTGCTAGAGTCCGTGTGCACAGAATACATGAGAGACCTCATCCTATCTCTTGTCCCCCAGAGATTAAACAAGTATGCACCAAGTAGGAGATTGCTTTTGATTTCTCTTCTCTTCCCCTTCTTCCCCTGACTTGAGATTCTGCAGCTTCTGCAATGTGACAAGTTCCTGTCAGCTGTCAGGGCACTAAAATAAAGCTTTATCTTGTCTCCACAGCCCTGAATGACAGGGCTGGCAATAGGTGCACTTCAGCCAGGCAGCCACTCCTGCCATATGCTCTTCTAACCTCACTGCATGCTCACACAGCAATCTGTAGCCTGGCAGATCTGCTGTTTTTCCTTGCAAGACCTACAAAAGGAAGCAACCCTGGTTCCTCTCTCTTTCTATTGCAGTATCTTATGCTGGATTGCAACCCTATTTTTTCACCTTCTTCCTCCATCATTGAGTGAGAGTCAGACTACCAGTCTAATGCTGGAGAATGAAAATCCTGCTAATTCTTTTAATCTAGAATTGACTGAAAAAATGGCCTTGGGGCACACATCATAAATTGAGTTGAAGCCATGCACCATGAAGTTGGAGGGCAAAAATACCCGCAACCTATCTTCCTTTAGGGAGAGAGGACATTAGGTATTCACACTTCAAGCTTGCCAGCTAATCCCCCTTATAGCACAAGGCTAATTTCAAAATAACATTTATATGGTGTGGTTTGCTGCTGGAGAGGGCACTGATGAATCAGTTAGCTGCCCTTTATAATAAGCACAACTGCTTCCCAGACTGCTCTTTTCTACTGCCTTGTCTGCCAGTCATCTCTGTGCCACATGCTCCTTATTCAAAGGGCACCTGTTGAATAACCATGAAGCAAAGTGACAGAGCAGGGGCAATAAAAAAGGTGAAGCACAAATGCACAGTGCAGTTTTAACCACTGTATTTCTATGGTCTTGCTGTAGGGACATAGGGATTCTGCTGAATGACTGTGCTGATGCTTGAATGAGGAATGATAAGCCTATAATTTACTTGCATGGCTGTGTGACTGCATCCTGCTGAGTAGGAAAGCCTAGATGGGTGTTTTGAGCGCTAACAGTGCTGCAGCTCAGAGCAGTTCTTTGCTACCACAGGCATCACACACATCCTTGTCTGAATGAGCCCTACACCACAGGTTTGGGTTAAATATTGCTGCCCAGTAACATCTGGGAAATCCAGAAACTGCAGAAGGAATATGTTGCAGACAGCTGCTGTGGGAGTAGCTTCTGGTGGGTCTGAAATGCTATTCATTGATCTGGAAACCCATCCATGGAGTAACTTATATTAAAAGTGCATAAAATTAGCAAAGAAACCTACCAACATACTGGTGATTCTGCTGACTCAGAATGTCAGTCTGTCCCTGTCATGAGGAAACTTCAACTCACTATCTCATCCCACCTATGTCTGACAACAAGACAGCAGTCACAAAGAGAACTCACCCTCCAAGAGTTTCATAAATATCATCTCTGGGTAGATGGCAGGGAAAGATTCAAATTAGTAAAGGAGAGGCAGGGAAAATCAAGTATTGCTCACTCTCTTTAGCAGCTTGAGAATGACCCTTTGAGTAGACCAAAGGTCTGTCTAGTTCATTTTATTCAGGAGCCAAAATTAGGGACCGAGAGAAGCAATAAAAGAAACAGCAAAGATGCTTCTACCAGACACTCTTCCAGCCTGTAAGAGTTTTCAGCTCTGATACTTTCTGAGGTAGAGAATGTCTGAAAGAGCCATAGCAAGTTCTGTTTCTTCCCTTATGGATAGGCCAAAAGAAGTTACTCAGGGTCATAGGAGTCAAATGAGGGAACTATAGAGATGATGGCTGTGTCAGGGAGAGTTTATGAAAAGTAGAGTAGAGGGGAAATATTAAGAACATGGGGTAGATTGGGGGATACTGTGTACCATAGGGTCACAGAATAAGAGTTTTTCCACATATGACTTCAAAAGAATCTGATTTCAGATATTTCAAAAAATGTCTTCATCACATGCAGTAATATTAATTACCTTAACCGTGGATATGTTTGGCAGACTAATAACAAAGATGAACTATGATGTATTTCAAAGGAACCTAAAGATCAGTGAAGATTTTGTTTCTTCCTTTAGGAATGTGGTAATTGAGAAACTGAAGTAAATTTATCAAGGTCCAAAGCATGTTAGGAGCAGTAAATACATTGCTGCTGTGAAAAACAGATATGGAACGATTTGAAATTGTAAAAGAAAGGAGTGAGTGCTTTGTAAACACTGCAACGAAAGTACATAGCTTTTAAATAATATGAACTCATGGCTAAGCCTTAGAAAAATAGATAATGCTGTTGCCAGGGCATAAATATGCATACATTGAGAAAAAGATGTTGTTCCTCAGCTTTATGCATGTTCCTATTAAAGAATTCTTTCCTGAAGTCTATGAAAATATCTATTTGTTTCAGGAGATAATGTTGATTTACTTTAAGCTTTACTTAAGAGCAATTGAACACCAGGACCAGGGGAAAGCAGCAGAGTCTGTTAGGTCCTTGAGGGGTGACTGAGGAGAGAACAAAGTGTGACTGAAGTCAGTGATAGTGTAACTGAGTTGGGTTCATTCGGATGTTGAAAAGAAATTTGAAAAACTGAAAGCAAGTGGTTCTGCATCCAAATTTTAAATCCACTTATAAACTAATATTTATCAAGGCATATTTTGGACAGTCTGAGGACTTCTAACTTTGATACTTCTATGGATTTACCTCCTAGGAAAAAGGATCTTAGAACAACAGAATTCACAGAAGATCCAAAAATTTCCGATGAATCAAAACAAGCAAACAAAAGAACCAAACCACGGCAAGCAAAAAAACACACAATAAAGCAAACAAAACCCTCATGGGTTTATGACTGGAATGCTTGGATAGATTTTACAGAAATGCATGATTGCATTGGGTATAATAAAGAATTTTAAATCTTCAGTATCATTAATGAATTTTGCTTTTGAGGGTTGAAAAGCAGAGTGTGACTACCAAGCAGAATTTCTGTCCACTTAGTAGCATTTCAGGAGATGGTAAACAGATTTATTATCTCTTATGCCTTTTAATAATGTCTTTGTAGAAACTGTGGTGAAATTCTCAGTGTTAGGTGAAATTACATGTCCAGCACAAACAACTTTAATATGTGTAGATTATCTCACTGCTACAAGAAAGACAGAAAGTATTTTACAATAAAATATTGGAGGAAGTGACGGTAAGATAGGATTTAAGATCAGTTTTAAGTCAATGAAGATAAAAGAAATGCTTCCTGAATTTGTTGTGTGTAGAGGAATAGGGCTTTAATGCTGACATAATTTTTTGAAGTACAAAATCATCCTTTAGTTTTCCTGGGGTGTGCTCCCTTTGTACTTACACAGACAGGATCTGTTGATGTCCTGGGAAATAACGAGACAAACTTGGGCCAGTGAGGTTGCACTGCGTGTGAAGATCTAATAAGTGCCTACAGGAGTTTGATAAAATGATAAAAAGGGAGATCCAGCAAAGTCCTATTTTCAGTGGGCACAGTATGATCAAAATTAAGTCAGACAGAGTAGCTCAGCATCCTTTGGGAGGCCATTTTGACTTCTTGGATGACTAAACATACAAAGGAGGCAGGTTTTGCCAAAGATCTAAGAATTAATAACCTTCACTGGCTTTCAAGCAACAATACTAAATGAGCTTTGTGTTTCAGCATCTTTCCTCTCCCTGTTGGGCTGTTTTAGCCTATTAGTTCCCAAGGGTTACAGGAAATGCTGGAAGACCTTGAGGACATCACCATGCCTCAAGCCATGGCTTGGTAACTACTGAGCTTAATGCAAGAATGAAAATGGCCGTGCTGCCATTTTAACATTTTAACATTCCTTGTTAGTGGCTGACAGCTAAGCAGGGAAGGGACTGGCCTGTGTCATGTGCAACATAGAGATTATCTGACACTGTCACGTTGTTACATTTTTGTGTTTCATGTTGCCTGAGGACTGAGTGTTTTGTTTTCTCTGATTTATTTTGCTTTTAAGCTTTTAGCCCTAAGAAGGAAATTAAAGACATATAAAGTTTTAGGCAGAACTCAGTGCTGTTCTTGAAAAGAATCATAGAATGGTTTCGATTGGAAGGGATCTTAAAGGTCATCTACTTCCAAATCCCTGACATGGGCAGAGACACCTTCTACTGGACCAGGTTGCTCCAAGCCCCATGCAACTTGACACTTCCAGGGATGGGGCATCCACCAGTTCTTTGGCCAATGTCTTCCAGTGCCTCATCAGCCACACTTTAAGAATTTCTTCCTAGTACCCAATGTAAACCTACTCACAGTTTGAAGCCATTCCCACTTGTCCTGTCATTACATGCCCTTGTTAAAAGTCCCTCTCCATCTTTCTGCCAGGCTCCCTTCTGGTACTGGAAGCCCACAATTATGTCACCATGAAGCCTTCTCTTCTCCTGGCTGAACAATCCCAATTCTCTCAGCCTGCCTTCTAGGAGACGTGCTCCATCCCTCCAGCCATCTTGGTGACCCTCACTGGGATCATCCCAACAGGTCAATGTCCCTCCTGTGCTGAGAACCTCAGAGCTGGGTGCAGTACTGCAGGTGGGATCTCACAGAGCAGAGTAGAGGGGCAGAATCCCCTTCCTTGCCCTCCTGGCCATGCTGCTTGGGATGTAGCCCAGGCAATGGCAGTGTTATTTTTGAACTGTGACTAATTTTAAGAAAGTTGGACATATATAATTTGCTTTTCTAACTTTATAAAGACCTAACACAGATCGTTGACTTGAAAAGAACTCTAAAATGAGAAAGCTCAGAATTACACTTCCCAAAGCAGATAAAATTGTATTCTCTTGTAGGTATTCTTAACAATAGAACCTTTCAATATATGATGATATGATACAGATAAGATTGTCAAACTCTCCATCATTTACCAGGGAACATTGTTCATATTTGAGCTTAGCTTTCATAACAAACAGAGAATGAACTTCTTTTTCCTCCTCTCTAGCTGAATAAATTAGGGCAACACCGCAGTATTACCCTTCAAATTTTATAGCATATGTTATTAAAGTAAGTTTAAACTTGACCCCACTGAGATGAACACACATGAGAAGACCATCTAGGTCAGCGTGCTTGTCCTCTCTGATGTAAGTGGTAAACTAATGCCTTTTTCCTCCTTTCTCCCTCGAGCTGAAGGAGACCTTTCCCCCTCCACTGAGCCCTGCATCTGCTGTGTCATTACCAGAGCAGGCTTAAAGGTCTCTCTGTGCTTGACTGTGGGTCCTCATCACCTCCCTTGCTGCTTCCTGCTGCCTTCTGCAGGCTCAGAAACCCTCTCTGGCCTCTACTTGGGTCAGGTTGTGCCTCAGCTACTAGACAGAGGGGACAGACAGCTCTAGGTGGCAACTACACCAGAGACAACCTGAGTGAATTGTGCATGCAGGTTGTAGGGCAAAGAAAGGGGTGTAGCAGGTGGGAACCAAGACTGGCAGCATGTCACATGCTTCTCTAGCATGTCACAGTGCCAGGCATGCAGGGGATATGGCACTTTGTTGTATAGAACAGTTATGTCTGGTAGTGAGTGGGACTGCTTTGAGAAATTAGGCTGCCCCTCTCCAGAAAGTTTAGTTTTCTCCTTGCCACCAGAATTGCTTGGGGAGGGAGCCAATCCCTCAGACTTACACAGAAAATTCACCACTGTGCTTGGAGCAACTCCTAAACCTCCAGAAGATCCCAGTCCAGAAACATAGCTCAGTATCCTGTAGAGCTGAGCTAAAATAGGGCCCTTTGCTGTAATGCAGTTTCCATGCACGGGGCAGCAGATTTGGATTCCCGCCTGCACAGACCTGGACTCTTAATAAAATTCCATCTGTGTTTCCTGCCCTCTGGGGTGAGTTCCTTTGGCTAACAGTGAGGTCTTGGAAAAGAAATTATAATTGCTGTAGCAGGGCACTCTTAAGAAGGTTGGATATGGTGCGGATCTGATAATGTGGAACTCCTTTAATTGTAACAAAATTTTAGCTGTGGTGAGACTGAACTATGACCCATTCTCTGTCCAAGCCCTGCGCTCTGTGTTTTGGACTGGGGAGCACTTCCACTTCAATCAGATGCAGTGAGTTTTGTGCTGAGGATCCTACTGCAAGGGAACAATCCTCTGCATATACCATGTCTGCCTGGCAGACTGAGGGATCTGGACTTTCCTTTTTCCTCTCAGTGGGTATCTTGTGGCCAAATTAAATGAATTCAAGGCAAGGAGACAGCCTTTTTAGGTCCTTAAAGGCAAGTGGATATTTACAGTTTTCCTGTTTTTTTAATTCTTGGAAGATCTTTGCTGTTCTAACTCCCCCATGTACAGCTGTGGGTAAGCGAAAGGATCCTGTCAGCTCACTCCATTACTTCTCTAATACAAATATTTCCTACATCCATTAACAGTCTGTGTTTTGGGGTTTGCTTCTGTCTTCTATCATTGATCCCGATCAATGCGTGGCCTGGTCACCATGTACCTGTGAGTGAAGCATGACCATGGTTAGAAATTTTTAATCCCTTGCTTGAAAGGCAGATTTGGCCTGTTGGGTGTCCTTCATCTCTGGAAACTTCACTCCACAGCTGACACTGAAGTGCCAGTTAAGGCCATAGGAAGGTCTTCAGTTGTTTCCCCTCTCATTCATTTCCTGTCTCTGTCCAGGGTACCCCATGTACCTTCCCTCATGCAGGCTGCTTCAGCTCAAGTCAGCTCTTAGTCTGGAGAGAAGAAGGAGTCTGGTCACCTGAGGAGACAGCACAGAAGGAGGATGAACCTGTCTCTGCTCATTCTTCCTCCCAGTGCTGAAGCATGCAGGTCATCCCTACCCTGGCATCAATGAGAGGCATTGTGAGCACGAGCAGAGCAGGACCAGGTGGTGCAAAGCAGGCTCAGGAAATTGTGCCTCACACCACACTACTGTCATGTCATCATACTGTCATGTATCACTGGGCAGCTCCCCTATTCAGCACTGCAGTGCCAGGGGAATGGCACTAGAGGAAGAGGAGGGAAGATGAAGCCAAGAGGGGAGTAAAACAGACCTGAGGGTGGACTTTCCTTCTCCAAGTGTGCAGTCAGTGTGTAGGTCTCACACTTCAGCCCCAGCACTCCCCGCAGCACGGAACAGCACAGCCATCCCCACTGGCCCTGTGAGGTGTGAGCCTGGATACTGACAGCCACTCGTCATGGCACTGCCGGGCAGAGTGAAGGGTGGGGCCAGCCTGAGAAGCAGGGGAAATTGGCCCATGCTGAGCTCCTGGTTGACACTGATTCTTGTTCAAAGCTTGCTTTTCTGAGCCCGTGCTACAGCAGGAGGAACTGTGTACAACAGCACATATTGAAGGGTCCCTGGAGAATAAGAAAGGGACTTCCTGGGTCATCCTGTCTCACATTTGGTTTGGCTTGTAAAGTATCACATTCCCCCATGGCAAACTACAACTACATTGAGAATAATAGCTGATAGGTCGACTGCTTTCTGTGATGACATTTTTCTTTTTGACAGACAAGCATATTAGACTTCATTTTATTGAAGAGTTACAGTTTCAGCACTAAGCTGTGCTGGGATTTAACTGTTATGTTTGAATTTTTGATGATTCTGAAGCTAAATAATAATTAACATTGACCTAGGGGTTGTTCAGATCATTCTTTGTGCATGTTAAAATTATTCTCCCCTTGGTTTTACCTAGGTATTTGAGTTTGTATATACAATTTATAGAAAACATTTTTTTTTCTAAAATTCTGAAAACAGGGAAATTATTGAGCCCATTTCTTATTATGTGGGATATTGTAAAGTCAGGTGTCTTCAGTGCTGTGAGCCCAGCTGTGCAGGCATAGGAAGAAAAGTGGAAATCACAGGGAACAAAGGCAGAGCACCTGTGCACATCCCTGTGACTAGCTTGATGGCAACAGGTGCTAATGTCATGTGAGCTCAGTATCGTCCAGGATAAGTAACCCAGCAGTCATTAAAGACACTGCATGAATTAGAGCATTCCTGGCATTTTCTGAAGCTTTCTCTGCAAGAGTAAGTGGCATTGTGGCTTTGAAAATCATGGCTTTAAAACTCTTATTTCGGTCTTAGGTCAAAATAAACTAGGCTCTCGTTTTCTAATATTAATAATTCAGGATTAAGTGAAATCCAAGGTAAATTGACGTAAGTGATCCTTATACTGAAAAATGGGTACTCCTCTGAGGAGATTCATGACTATGTCTAAATCGTTTAGAAAAGGAGTTTGGTTGCAGTGTTGCACTGCACTGGTTTTTGTCACTAAGACATAGATGACTGAAAGTGAGGACAAATGAGACCAGACCTGCAAAGCAACTGAGGAGACTGAAATTAGAAGTGGTCCCAAAGTGGGATTTTCAGGAATGCCTATTCAAATGAGGATACCAAAAAATCTTTATGAAATTGGCTTTTTTCCCGCCAGCATGAAAGTTGGCTAACAAAAGGCAAGGCTACCACTATATGTGGAAGATATGAATAGAGAGAAAACCCAGTCTATCTCTCAATGAAAGCAAGTCGCTCATTTCAGAGCTGTTTTTACTGAAGCTTTAAATATCCCTAGTAACGGGACTTTCACAGTACTTCTCTCAAAGAGACGCCTCTTCAGTTTAGTATGGTTACCATTGGGACAGCTCTTATCGGCAAACTGTTTTCTTCTTGGTTTCATATTTAGTTTTGTTTGGCCAGGGAATTAGCCTGATTACAGTCCCAGGAGCAGGTTGCAACTATGCGCTTCTTCAAAATGAAACTGAATCTGATGTCTTGCTATTGAACCAAAATTAGCAGCTGGACTGAAGATCCTTTTCTTTCAATCTATATGGACCTCAAGTTCCTGGGGTAACCTTGCAGCAGAACTGAACAGGCACTGAACAGGCTTTAAAAGCACAGTTTTATGTCTCTTACTTGACCCACCTTATTTTGTAATAACCACTAATATGTCTTGCTACTTTGAAATGATCTTTACCCTTTAAAATTAAAGATATGACTTTGAATTAAAGAATTCATCATAATAATTACTTTATATGAACCACACGCCCCTTCATGGTGAAGCAACATGCAGCATACACCAAACAGTGGACTATATATCACTCCAGATGATTCCTTTCTAGAGGCTTGTAGCTTTTGAAAATTCTCCACCTCCTTAGCTGTCATTCAGTGAAGTCTCACAGATGAAGCTTTTAAAATCTATGGTCGTTGCTCACCCCCTTCTTCTAGCTGACTTCCCTGGTCCCCCATTCACGTTATTCTTTGGAACTACTCTTCCTTTTAGTTGTGTAGATTCAAAAGCCAAGGTCAAAGGGGCCTTTCAGGGCACATCCACACTGTGTGACGCAGCATTATCCTGCGACTCTGAAAGAGTGCTGAATGAGCCAGAGCTGGCAGTGCCCTGAAGAGACAAAGGTGTCATTTGGATGAAAGCATCCCATCTTCAATTGGGCGCTTTAAGAGAGGGAGATTCACCTGTTCTTCTTCCCTTAATTTTTGCTTCTCATTTTCATTAACTCCCTGGCTGAAGTTTGTGCCTTTATTTCCCTCTCATTCTCTTTGGCCTTTTCGTTGCTGTGGACTTGTTCTCTCTTCCTGCTGTGTTATGAGATAATTTACTTTACAGTTTGAAGTGAAAACAGCCAAAATGGCAGGGCAATTGATATCCATGGCTGGGATATGATTGTCAGAACCATATGATTTGCTGAAAAATTTCAGGTCCAACTTTTAAATCTACTTAAAGGGTCCTGATTTGAAAGCCAGTGGTGTTAGGAACTGACATGCCCTGAAAATTCAGGTTTCAATGTATTGTTCTTCTCTGTAATAAGATTAATTCAGAGGAAACATGGATGTGAGCCTATAGAGGACTGGCTACTCACCACTAAGTCTGTATGTTTGGGGAACACATTGAAGAGGTTTTGTCTGTGTCCCGAAAGTTACTTGTGATAAACTGGAGCATACAGTGCTCATGGGGCTGGGCATGAAGAGAGCTGGCTCTGCCTTTGGCTCTGACTGATGGGGGTGAGCACAGGAAAATGTCCTGACCCTCCCTGACTGCACCAGCACAGTTCTGCTACCAGCCTGCTCCCCCTCGAGGTGGGTGTCTGAGAAACGTGGGGGCTGGGAAGGCTTTCCTCGTCAGGGCTCCCTCGCATAGGGAGGTTCCCTAAAAAGGCCTTGTCAGTGGGAAGAAAATGAAGCTTCTAAAACACTTCTGAAGCGTGATTTGTCTGACCTAGTTTAGGCTCCTGCTTTAGGATGGTCTGAGTCACACCCTCAAAGTTCCCGTTTCTCTTCATTGTCACTGAACGGAGATCTGGCTGAAGCTCTCAGACACATTTGACCAGGGGATTCCCATCTCCCAAGGGCATGGGGAACAGCCATGTGGGTTGGCAAGAGCCTACAAGCTTATGACACCCTCTCTTCGTCTTGGAGATGAGCCCCCAACAACTCCAGGGGCCAAGGCAGAGGCTCCTAAGTCCCCCAGGTGTAATTCAAAACGCCATTGCACTGCTCCTCAGTGCCTTGGCATGGTGTCGTCAGCAGCAACGTACGTCACAGATCTCTCCCTCAAATGTGATGTCCACTGCTTTCCACTACTTCCACTTGTTACCTCTCCTCTTTTTGATTGCACAGTTTGCCTTCTTTTTCTCTGCATGCATTTTCTGAAGCTGAATCTGATTTTCGTTACTTAATCCTTTGGTCTACTTCTGTGTCAGCTGGTACTTGCAACTCTTCCCAGTATAGTATCTTCTCTGAATGTCATTACCATATCATTATTTTCTTTTTCTAGTCTGTAACCCAGGACTAATGCTGATACCTTCTTGACCCCAAAATACACTTTCTTAAATTGCGTACAGATGTAGATTACTAGCTAGAATTTTTTGAAATGCTGTTTGCTTTTCTTAAAATAAATGGTGTACTGGGAACTGCAATGATATCATAGCAACAGGATATGATTATGTAGGAGTCTGTACTGAGGGGTATTCCAGAAACTATATCTATATACGTATGCATTTATTTGTATAAGCGTGCACACATGCATGAATATTTGTATTAATAATGTATTTAGATGTAATTAAAGAGCAAAGACCTTAGTAATAACCTAAGACATTTTTCTTCTCTTTTGCAGGCAGTATTATATTAAAAATAAATTAGAAGTAACTCCATGCTGTGGCAGAGGAGCTGATGTAGTGACATTAGTGCTAAATAGAGAACAGCATCTGACTGTGCCTCCCAGACTAAGTAAGTGAAATAAGCAAAATTTGAATTTTGGTTGATGAAATCCTAAAAATCCAGCAGTTAAAAAAATATTATTTGACACGCCCAATATTGTCACACTTTGGTTTAACTGTTGTCTGGGATATTTTTTCCCAATGACAGATAGAGCTATCCAGCTCATGTATGTTCTGAGAAAACATGGTGCTATAACTTTCCAGACGTGCTTGGGAGCGAGTGCATGTGCGCATTTATGTTTGCTGGGGCTCCTGCATCGCCATGATCTCCTGTGCATGCAGACCCATGCACTCCTGCTGGCACACGTGCACGGGGCTGCCTCCGTGTGTGAACACGCACAGCTGCCTCGCAACGGTTCACAGCAATTTGCAGGCAGAGATCAATAGGTGTAGAAATTACTTCGGCATGGAAATTAATTGAGATCTATACGGAAGGAAGAGGGATGATTTCTGTGGGTTTGGAAGCTATTCTGTTTGGGGGGAAAAAAAATGTATTGGAGGAGTATCGTTTTCTGTGCCTGTGGAAGGTCTGTGGGATGGAGCAAGGGAACAAGGGAGAAAATTGTCCCGTTCAGTGGTGCAGGACATCACTGTTCAGGGTTTATGCCTGCACACAGGGAGAAGGCAGCACGTGCATATATGTTTGCGGGTGTGCTGGGGAGAGGGATTTTTAACAGCCATTTTCACATATTTACCAGTTCCCGTTCAGCTCGCAGCTCCCACCTACGGTACGGTACATCACCTGTGCACGGCATATACTGCCTGCTGTGGCAGTACCTCCATTCCCTCTTTTCCCTTCCGTGCCCATCCCACGCCACCCCACCCAAGCAAAGATTTATGCTTTCTTCACTCATAAATCCCCCTCCTGGCCGTGGCCAGGGGGCTTCGGCTGCTGCGGCGGGAGTAGGGCTGGGGGCTCCCCAGCCGCCCGGTGCCTCCCAGACACACCCCAGCCCACCCCACCCCTGCGCAGCCCGCAGTGTCCCCTCTCCCCTGTCGCCTCTGTACAGTGGGAAAGTCGTTGGGTAATTGGGTCCAGATTGAAGATTTTAATTATTCATGAGGCTGGCGAGGGACTTGGAGGGGTGGGGGTGGCTGCCGGGGTGGGGGTGGGGTGGGGAGGTGACGAGTCAGGGAGAGCTGGCGAACAATTCTGGGAAGGGTAGGGAGGGAGGCAGGGAGAGGCAGCGTGTGCATGTGTGATGAGCAGTAGCTGTGGACCTTCCAGTTGCTGCTAACTGCCCTGGTGTGTGTGTGCGCGCGTGTGCTCGTGTGTGTATGTGTGTGTGAGCGAGAGAGAGAGGGAGAGAGAGAGGGAGGGAGGGAGGGAGGGAGTGGAGAGGGTGGGGGGAGAGATAAGAGAGAGAAGAGGAAAAGGAGAGAGGAGAAGGAAGGAAGAAGAAGGAAGGAAGGGGACAATACGATCATGCTGTGCTGTATGAGAAGAACAAAACAGGTAGAGCTTAAGATTTTTATATTTCTTTCTGTTAAGAAGCCTCCCAGGCTGCTGGATGTCCGTATGTCCGTGGGGTGCGTGTCTGCCTGAGTGCGTGAGGGGCTGGGGTAGAGGTTGGGGTGAGGGGGGAGGAAATTTCAGCTGCTTTCAGCAGACGTCTATTTTGCAATTCTTTAGCATCTTGCGACTGAAGGTTCTTTTCACACCCTGCAACGTGACTGTTTTGCCTTTCCGGGGCTGGTGATGTGGGGAAGGGGGGTGGCCTACATCCACATTTGGGGGAGCTACCAGAATCCCCCCTCTATTCTTTTTTTTTTTTTTTTTTTTTTTTTTTTTTTTTTTTTTTTAATAGGGGCAGTTATATTGCCTAGGTTTTCTGTCTGTGGTTCTGAGGGTGTGGATAGGGCGGGGGGGGGGGGGGAAGTGGAGGGGTGTGTTGCGGCTGGCAGGAAACGTGATGAGCTCTGGCTCTACCTTGGAGATAAAGGAAGCAATTCTTCATCTTATGCCAAAAAGGAACGGATGCCCAGTGAGCCTTGATCCCTGGTCAGAATGCTCTCAATTGCTCCTGCTTCTGATGAATGGGAGATGCTTTATGTGCCCGTGCTGTGAGGTGGCGCGGAGGACAGGTGTATTCATTTTATTTTTGTGTTGCAACAATCTGAGCAAGAATTAACCTAAAGGAATTTTTTTTTAAACCTACGCTACAGTGAGAAATCCAATTAAATAATAACAAAAGCATTAGCCTTAGGATGGGGAGAGTCCCCCTCTTTGCAATACCCTTCATAGTACAACCAGTTAGACAACTGTGCACCAGCTGGGAAAGACACAGAGGACCACGCCTCTGTTAGCTCCGAACTCGGGTGGGATAAGAGAAGCTCACGGTGTGAACCTGTTGGAAACCCACTCATTTTCTATGCTGGTACCGCCTGGCTTTTGCTGTAAGAGAATTGAGATGATGGAAGGTTTGGGTGGGGGCTCGTTTCAGTGTCAAAATTGTTGTGTCCAAAATGATAATGAAATTAGGAAAAAAAAAGCTACTTAGATCATTTACCCCTCACCCTTCCCCCTTTTATTTTGTGTGAAAGCCCAAACCTACTCCTGATTAAGAAAGCCTTTTTGGCTGAACCTCTTGGACTTCCTCGGGAGGATGCTGGATTTATGCAGTTGGAACTTTGAGGCAGGAACTGACCCTAGATACCTTTGCAAAGCATTTTAGAAACTTCCAAGAATTACGGATTTGTAGGTAGCGACAAGGAGCTTTGGTCCTTGTTCTGAGCACAAAACTCAACTCAGGCACAGCACCATACTGGTTACTTTCTTTATATATGCATAAATTGCAGTGTCTTTTACAGCACAGCACTGCAGTATTCTGTTCACACGCTGATGTGAGTAACTACGGTTCCTGTGAACAGCACAGTGTTGCAAGAAGATTCAGGTTAAAGTGTGTTTCTGAATGGAGATGTGTGTTAGCAAATGAAGGAGAAATTTGTAGAATAATGGGGAGGGGCAAGTGATTGGGATAGAAAGAGACCCTGCGTCATCCTGGGTTTTTTATGCAGGTTTTTCAATGCTCCGAAATTAATTATATGCTCACCAAAATCTGGGAGGAGGGGGTGAAGGCTGGGGAGGGGGGGTACACGTTGCAGTCAGCCAGCAGAGCACGTTCTGATGGCAAATACGGGATGAAAAGAGCAGAGGAGGAGAAGGAAGGCAGACAGGGAGGCAAAGTGACAGAACAGTGGGCGGAGGTGCACGGCAAATTTTAAAATAAAGTAGGAGCTCTGGGGTTCTTTGGAGTCAGAAGAGAGCTACGGGGGAATAGGGATCATTCTGCCCGTACCATCGCAGGTTGGGCATTGAAGCTCCCGAATGATGTTCCGATGTATCTGTTCTTTACACCCTTCCGGGCTTACTCGTGTCTTTTTGTGTTCCGTGGCGCTCAGGAACGCGCGGCATGCAGGTGCCCCGCTGGCACACACCCCCCGTGCCCGTGCCCGTGCCCGTGCCCGCTCCCGCCCGGACGCACGCGGGCACACACCCCTGTCTGTGCGCGTGCCCGCGGCGCTCGGCCCCGCTCGGCGGGCGCTCCCCTCGCTCCGGGCACACGCGCGGGCTCGCCGTGCGCTCGCTCCGCACGCCCCGTGCCCGAGCCTCCCTCCGCAGCCGCGCCGTGAGCAGGGCGGGATCCCAGCGCGGCTGCTGCTGCTCTACCTGAACGCACACCGCTATTGCCAAACTGGCAATACCGCTGCTCGCTCGGGAAAGCTGAAGATACACGAGAGAAAGCTCTGACTGGGAGGAGAAAAAGATCTCGGTGTTCAGCATGTGCTCTGTCCCCACCCAGACCTTTCACTGAGAGAAAAAGATGGAATGGGTTCTTCAGCACTGGCAGGAGTTTCCTTCCCAAAATAAAAGCAGCTCTCCTCAAATTATTTTTCAGGGGAAGTCCCTGGTGTCCCGCCTTTTTGGCAGCTAAGGAGCAAAATGTTGAAATTACAGGCTTGGGCGTGGAAGAAATCTCTTCACATTTGTGTCTAGGTGTGCCTGTGTGTGTCTGTCCTCCCACCCCTCAGAGACAAATTTATTCACACGCTCATACCTTGCAGATTATTCTTTCTTGTGGGTGTGATGCCAGTGTGAAGAGTGAAGTATTTGACTGACTGACTGACTGTGCCCGCCCATGAGAGATGTAGATATCTAAGTGTTGTCATTTCTGCCTACAGCTGACTGCACCTCTGAATCTGAGCCCACAAAATTATCAGCTGAGAGGTAGCATAACATGTCTGAAAACCTGAACTGAGCCTTTCCTGCCAGCGAGAGATGCAGTCAGTAACACGCAGGGCTGGGCAGTGAGATAAGTGGCTAGAAATGCAAGTGTTGCATGCACTGCATACTAGAACAGATGGACATTATGGGGGTATGTGCTCACTATTGGATTGCATGAGTGATTAAACAATAACCTGCAAGCAGGTTTCTCACTTGTGGGTGAGATGAGTCCCATTCATCACCAGCCACAGACGACACTTCCCTCGTGTTCCATCCTCTCCTCCTCACCCCAGCGCTGGAGAGCCAGCGGCTGCAAAGGTTTAAACCTGCCACACCCATCAAATCAAAGGAGGGAGAGGGGAGAAGAGGCAGTCTGCATTTCTTCCCCCTTCCACACGAGCAGCATGAATAAACAGGGCTGTACCTCTAAAGATGCAGTTTAATGCAATTGGAGAAGGGAAAAGCATTAGGGAACAGTTCCAGCAATTACAGCCAGCCGGTGAGGTGGCTTGTCATTCCAGGAACTGCAGAGATGTACAAGAAGGAAGAAATGGAGAAAAAGAGAGAGAGGAAGATGCCTGCAGAGTGAAGGTTTTCTTGCTTCAGGGTATTAAAATGTCTCAGGCTTCATTTAGGGTAATTATACTGCACAATCCAGATGCTTCAATACTTGCAAGGCGTGGTCCTACCTTTAAACACCACTGTGGACAGTGGAAAAGGGGTATTTTAAAGGAAAGGTGTCTATCCACACCCCTTCTCCCACCACTTGCCTTTCACCATTTGTGGTGTAAATCACCACAAATTGCTGACTACAGGGCAGAGGCACTTCATTGCACCTAGGAAGAGTCTAGCCACTGCCTCTGCCTTTCTGAGAGACACTGAGCAGCTTCTATGCTTCTTCCAGTAAACAATTGCTCCATGGAAGTTTAATTACTGTCCTCACTATTTCTTTTCCTGGGCCAATACCCCTGGGATTTCTACTGAGAAGGGTGTCTCCAGAGAAACAGCCCTCCCATCACCCTCTCCTCCACTGCCTTTGCTGACTATTAGAGACATTGATTTCTCCTAGATCATATAATGTAACTGTTCTTAATGGCACAGACAAGCCCCCTCCTAGGGAACTAATTGCAGGCAGAGATTCCAGAGGGAGAAGGACAGCAATAGTGCTTAGTGGGAAAGAAATCAGTCTGTGGATCCAAAGTGTCTTTGGCCACTTGCTCCTGAATCGAAGGCCCAGCAAAAGCCAGTCAGGCAGTACCTGCTGGTATGCACAGGCATCCTTGCCTAGAGAGCTGCACTGAATCTCCAGTGTGACCATGCCAGTCTGGGAACATGTGTGCAGCCCAAGGAACCAACAAGTACTGTCTGAGAACTTGTCCTGGCCTAATGCTGAGGCTGCCTGAATGATCTCAGAGCTGCTCCTGCCATTGGATAAGGAAATGAGCTGTAGTTCCAGGCTCTGTCCATGCTATGCTGAAAGGGTGGGCATTCCTTGGGGATGGAGATGAGAGGGACTTCTGCTTTGGTCATGTGGCTTTGACTGACTAGAAGGAGAATGTGCAAAGAGTTTTCACGTCAAATCGACTCTCCTTGCAGGCCAGCTGTATTGGACCCTGAGATTACCTCAGCTGGTTAGAGCATGGTGCTATTAACACCAAGGTTGGGATCAATACCTGAGTGGGACATTCACTTAAGTGCTGGACTTGATGATCCTTGTGGATCCCTTTGAACTCAGAACATTATCTGATTTGGATTTTGTGATGCCATCCCAGGATCCTCTCGCACAGACATTATATTTCCCTCTCCCCATTTCCCAGAGAGCAGGAATTTCTCACTGCTAGGAGCTGCCAAGTTGCAATGTCTTCTGTGCTGGTGGGAAGGAGAATGAGGCCCATTGGCCCTTGAAAGATGAAAGCAGGCTGATAGTCTTGCATGATGCAAATGAAGGATGTGTATTCCTGCTTGGATTTGCTGTGCCTGTGCTGTGAGACGTGCTCCTCATAGTGACTCGTGTGCTTCATGTGCTGTCCATGGCAGAGGACATGGGGCAGAATTGGGTTCTGCCTAATCTTTACCCAGCAGACAGGTATCTGCTGAGGGATTGGTGTATTACCAGGTAAAACAGCAGCCATAGCCTGAAGGTTGCTTCAGGCTTGGCTTTTGGCTGAGATAATCTGAAGCAAAAGCACCAGAATCACAGAATATTCTTAGTTGGAAGAGACTCACAAAGATCACTGAGTCCAGCTTTTAAATGAAGGGTGCATATGGGATGAAACCCATAGCTGTGGTGTTTTTAGCACCATGCTCTATAAGCTGAGACCTCTGCATGGTTGTGGAAGGCTGGTGGTGCATTGGTGACTGCCATTTGCTCAGTGCATGCACTGCTGGCCCATGTATCCTTCCTTCTGTACAACCCTCCTGTTGTCCTCTTCCTGAACATAAACAACTTGTGATTCCTTTGTTGCTTTGGGCTTCCTCCTTACACTGGGAAGGCTCTTTTTGGATTTGAGCATGAACAAAAGCTCTGATGACAGTGCTCTAAAGACACCTGAGGATGAGAAACCTTTTGATGGCAGCTCTCTGTTTTGATACTCTTTGTAAGTCACTGTGTGATGCCCCTGTTTGCTGTGAGTCTGACAGGTCTCGGGGTAGATTTTGCAGCAGTCCTTACCTGTCTGCATCTAAGTTTTGAAATCCCAGTGTTCAGTGTTGTAAAGAAACAACTGTGGCCCAGTAGCTCTACACAGAGGAATATTGGACTGGTAAGAGGAGTTTGGTCATCCAGAAAGGCATAGTGGAGGGTGCAAATGTTTGCTGGTAGAATATCTTGCTGTGAGAGTACCAGAGCAGGTACCCTGATGAAACACCTTTCAACATCTGAAGTCCAAAATCAAAGTCAGGAATCCATGCACACTCATTTAATCTATAATTCCAAGATCCTCCTGAGCACACCAGGAGGTGACATGTAACCTCGGAGCTCTGATGGCCTCAAGTGGAGAAGGTGTTTATATTTCCTTTGGGCTCTTTCTGTCACCTGCTGAGTGCATGTGTAAAACTCGATGGCTTTTCATGGTTGTGAGCACCACAGGGCAGTAGAGAGGAATTGGTTTAGGGAGAGCTGGTTTCCCTTTCTGGCAGTGCTATTAACCTGCTTTCTGACTGATCTAAGCATACATTCTCTGACTGTTATGGCCAGCTCTGCAAGGTGCTTCTTTAATTGGGAAACTAAACAATTAGAGTGGAAAAAAAAAAAAAAAAAGGGAAGCCCTGAACTGAGAGATGCTTTAGATCGGCAAATCTCTGCTTTATCCATCCTCAGTCACTCCTGCAGTGCTAGGATGTTTATTAGCCCCTTGAGCTCCTTCAACACAAACCATTGATTTTCTTCTCAGACCAAGGCTTTATTACAATTGACCGGAGCCTGAGAGCAGGGCTAAAAACTTCGTTTTCTCCTTGCTATTCACCAGAGCAGTAGCTCCTCCCCAACCACCACAGTGATCCAGCCCACAATATGTGTATGGGGTGAAGGAATAGTGTAATGAAAATAGTGATTTGTTTTTAATACAGCAAAAGGAATTTGTGCTTTTGGAGTTACACTGCTCCTGCTGTCTCCGCCTGTTACTCATTCTGTCTCCTTTCCCCATCTGTTCTGCTCCTTGCCTTCCCCCTGCTCCCTTGACCATGCAGTATTCCTGCTGGCAGCATCAGCCATTACCACCAGGGTCTGGCTCCCTTCACCTTTCCTGGCACTGGTATTTGAAGGGTTCCTTCTTTGTGCTCCAGTTGCTTTTGTATCTGCTCCAGTTCTCCACTTGGGCAGAGTTGCAGCTGACACAAATGAGCATTCTTAGAGACAGCAAGTGGTGCATCTTCACTTCTCACCTTGCTGTTGGCTTAGGTAAAAGGTTCCCCAGACACAGCAGCAGCTGGGAAGGGTGTGGCTGCAACAGGAGCAATGCATGCAGTACAAACTGGTGTCAGCATTCCTGCTTTCCTGATGGTTCATGCTCCTTCCAGGCTTGTCCCTTGGCCTCTAATGCTGCTGTTGGGTGGCAGGCTGTGCTACAGCTGTCTTGTTGGCCCGAGACAGGATGTCCTGAACCTGGCAACCAGGGATGGTTGGCATTTATGTCTCAAAAGGGGAGCCAGGATGTACTTACAGTCTCTTAAATTATGGCAAATAAATGTCAGTCCCATTCATTACTCATCTTGCAGCTGAAGTTTCTTGAATTAATTCCAGCCATAATCACAGTATATCCCTATTTATAGAAGCTGGGACATCTCACAATATTTAGGCATTCTCTCTGGAGGATACACCTTTCTGTAAGAGCTGGTAATTAGTAAAGCTAAAGGACTCCCAAAGAATCTCATTTACTTGGTTTTAATGCCCCTAAAATTCAGGAGTGCAGGGGAGTGTGTTTTGATCTGAACCCCACTCTGAAGCTAGTTTTATTCCACCCTTCTCATAATTGCCTAGAAGTGCTACTGTGTTTTCAGGAACTTTAGGTTATTTATGAATTGGGATGATTGCTAATAACTGGTAATGTACAGAATAATTTACAGTTCCAATTATTCTTATAACTGTTAAGACTTATCAATTAGCATTCAGTTCATCAGAATATTGAGTGGAGTCTAATCCATTTATTTTATTAACAGCATCCAATGACCTTATAAATCTGCAATGTTAAGTACTCCAGGGTGTGCACGTTGGGCACCATGGTACTATGCTATGCTCTTTTGCAGAAGAGGCCAGTCATTTATATTAATTCAGATTGAAACCAGCAAGATGTAAACCACAATGGTTTTGGGCTGACCATTGTTCGCCTTCTGTCATTTCACCTTCTGCCTGCCCACAGCTTTAGGAGTAAAGCATTCAGTGGTGGATTTATAAATAATTTAGCAAAAAGTCATCTAGGTTTGGAAGGGTAGGCATAAAGAAACAGGTGTCAGTTGCTGATTTGCTGACAGTAAAATTGCAGCCCTTTGGTTTCATGTAAGAGTGAAATCCAGTGCTGGAAATCACCCACTGAGCAAATGCAAGGAGGGCATCACCTGCTCAGCTGTGCCTGAGAGGAGTGGTGAAGCTGGGAGGCAGTACTGGAATGATAGGGAACTGAGGCAGAGCAGCTTTTAGAAGCTGGACCAAAAGTTTACCCCCTGCAGGGACACTTCACTGTGTTCCTTAGAACTGTGAACTTTCACTTTACCTAGTCTAAACATTTTAATTCTTTGCAAAAACCTGGATTGCACAGGCTGAGATGATTCTGTCAGAATGGAGATTTTGCCTGATAAAAGATGTAATGCTGTGGTTTTAGCCCTTCCTATTTACATTTCCTGTGGAAAACGCAAAAGAATTTCAAGTCCTACATAGAATTCTGAGGACTGACAACTGCAGCAGAAAATTGATGCTTAATGTTGACTGTTAAAATTGATAGATATGCAACCAGTCCTGCCTAAAGCACAGCACTGGCAAATGGCCTTTCCCTTGTATCCTAAATTCCACTCATAATACCAGCTAGAAGAGATGAAACCCTAAGGAAAGGACAAATGGAGCAAGGAAAGAAAATATCTCCTTCCAAAATAACAGAAGAACTGAAGCCAGCTGAAATCTCCATGAAGTAAACAGAAGTTGGATAAGTTCCAGAGAAAAGTTAGCAAAGTTAAGATGTGAGACAATACTTGAAGCTGACTATTATATGGTAAAACTGGATATGCAGCAAAAAGAACCCTCCTCCATTATTATGCCAGTGTACAAGATTTGGTAGAAGATGAAGAAAAAAAAAAAAAAAAAGACAAATTAGTGGAAAATTACCCAAATGGCTCATAGGAACTCTTACAGTTAATTCTTACTTATATTCATTGTCTTCTTGCTTTGAGTAGTATGATTCCACAAATCAGAAAGAGATACCATGAGACAATGCCTTATCTTGTAGAATTTAATTACTTTTTAATCAGGGTGTGACTGCCAAGAGGAGTCTGAAATGCCTCACAGTATTTTACCATTGTTCTGAACTGAGAAATAAGGGATTGTTCTAAACTGAAGTACATTCTTATAGATGTCTGTCACAGGCTGTAGAACTTTAGACCTTCCTTCCTTTCTAAGTGTGGAGGTGTCTAAAGCTCTCACACAATTATACTTAAAACTGTAATGTCCCCATAACATTCATAAGCTCTTTACTGGCATGCCTAGATGATCCTTTATAACCCATAATTTACTCAATACACAGACAAAATTATAATTGAACCATAGCAAGAGAGTAAAATAATATCATCCTGATATCCTCTGTTTATTGTGCTCTTGGAGAGGAGAGGAGAGCTGTGATTGAAGCTCTCCAGCCAGCATTGTCAATAAGGCCAAAGCATTTTATGCTAATTTTGCAGATCTTCAGTAATGTGATCAGCTGCAAGTTGATGGCTAGAAGAGGTAACAGGAACCACAAAGGAGGAAGATCAGATCTAGGAAAAGGGCAGAACAAATCAGGATATACTGATGTAAGATGGCTCTTTCAAGTCATCCTAGCTTATTTACAAAGGTGAGGGAAGCAATCTCTGAACCATAAGCTTTGAATGCTTTGAAGACTCATGAGGCCTGGATGAGGTGTCAGAAGGTTGAAAACAAGAGAAGATAAGAAATTGCAGACTACCCAGTTTAACTTCATTCCTGGGGAAAAAAAATGGTGGAAATAATCAAATAAAGGAGATTATTAGGAACTAGCACAGATCTGTCAAGAACAGATCATGTCAAACTAATTTAGCTTTCTTCTGTAACAAGCCTTGTGGATACAGAGGAAATAGTTGTCATACCTTGTCATTTGTAAGGATTTTGACATTATCTCAAGTCTTTTATCATAAATGAAGCAAAGAAACATGTTCCAAAGGAAGGCATTACAGCAGGGATGCAGGACTGGTGTAGATAATTTTACTCAATGAGCAATTCTCACTGATTTCCTGTTGAAACGGAAGACTATTGAGCAGGTTGCCACAAGCTTGTGCTGTGGCCTGCTAGTGCTTCATATTTTCATTAACCAACATTGTACTTTATAGTGTAATTTTAACCTGGGTAACTGTCTAGAGGAAGTGTTTTATAAAATCTGAAGATGGCATAAACCAGCTGTGGTGAGCTGGGGTAAACCGCTGTAATTCAACAAAAGCTTGTCAGACCAGGGACCTGGTTTGAACATCAGAGTGAATATGAAGTGCTCTCCATGGGAATGATTAATAAACTGCAGCCAGTTCTACATGAGAGACCACAGGGTGTCCTACAGGAAGGCAGAGAGGGTCTCTAGAGTACCACAAGTTCAGTGTTAGGCTAGAACATCGTCCTGTTGCCAGGAAGGGGAACACCGTTTTACCAGGCTGTGCAAGTGGGAGCACAGGCTGTCAGACACATCTCATGAGCCTTCGGCTCTGATGTACACATGTAGGACTCAGCTGAAATGTCCTGCCTTAGTTTTGTTCTGCACTCTGAGGAAGTGTGGTCCAATGAGAGGATGTAGACTGGGATAGTGAGAATTGCTTGAGGTAAAAGGAGAAACGACTGAAATAATTAGGGTTGTTTAACCTAAAAGGAATAAGGCCAAGAGTGGTCCAGATGCTAGCCTGGCAAGTGAAAAAAAAACGGAAGTAATCTGTTCCCACTGCCCATGATGTATAAAAATAGGAGTAATGGTCTTTAATGGTTAGTCCAAAATGATTGTGATGCACTGTGATATATTGTGTAAACTATGGCAGCTTCAATCACTGAAGGGCTGCAGGAAGTACCTCTGGACCAGAGGATGGACTTAATGACCTCTTCTGCTCCTTAAACACTATTTCATATGATTATTAGCAAATATTCACTGAAGCAGAACCTGGACCCAGTCTGTCCTCTTGCAGGACTGTGTTTAACCAGTAGGATATAAAGTGCTATTTACTTTTGTATGCTCTCTGTCTCTGGCCTGATGATTATTTAATTCTTCCATGGAAAAAGCCAAGGAGCTTATGCAGGAAAAGCCAGGAGCAGCTTGCTCTAAGCAGTCTTTTGTAGGAGGGAGACTTGAGGTCTTTTCAGATACAGTAGAGATTGGATCAACATCTTCCATAATTTAGGGAAGCTGTATGTCCACTGAGATACTGAATTAATATTTATTTACTACATGCTTTCGGAGAGGAACTAGAGTTGTTCTTTTAAATACAAGGGTTCAGGGCTTGGATCCAAAGCAGAAGATACCTCCCCTATAACCAGAGCAAGATGCCCAAACCCAGACTGTTTAGATGTCACTCTGTCTTCAGTATTTGTTATAGCCAGGTTCTAAAGGCATTCACTGAGGTGCCCAGTTGTACCCATATTTTCTAGTGGACTTAAGGCTGTGGTTTCAGCAAGACATCTCAACTTCTTCCTAGGCTTAGCTCCAACATCCGTCTCCTGAACACAAACATCTGCTGGAACTCCACACCGAGGTGCCCTGTTCATCATCTTCATGGGAGAATTATTACAAGGGATTTATCAACTGGTGGCTTCTTCTGCCTGCCTGACATGAATTGTCTCAAAGCATTTGTATGGCAGTCACTCAGAAATTCCCAACCAGAGTGCTGTACTCCTGCTAGAAGTCACCTTCAGTGCTTAATCCCCTCTGCTGCCATTAGAGCTATTGTTGCATGGAAATATAGAGGAGCTAAAGCTGATCTGTGGTATCTTCCAGTATCTCATGCTAAATCTGTATAACCCTTAGGAAGATATCCTTTCTTTATTCCCAAGTCTTTTCACAACACAAGAGGGGGAACAAGACGCCCTGTGTATAGTCAGGATTACCCAGCTTTGGGGAGATGAGAAAAATTGCAATAGTCAAAGACAATCTTTTCATCTACATCAAACTTTGCTGGGCTTTTCCTGTTTGGACAAGAATTTTCTTGGTAGGGATCTTCTTCAGATAGACACTGTGGCTTTTTAATTTATTTGTCTGATGAGATTAGAGGAATAAAGCTTTGAAAGTGCAAAGAATTTTGCAACCATTTAATAGGTAACAGTTGCACCTTTGTAATACAAAGGAGGAGAATGTTATGATTTCAAATTATGAAATTTCCTATTTTCTCCCTTTTTAGTTTACATTTAAAAGAAAAGATTAAACACCTTTATTAAGCATATATTTAGTTTTCAAAGTCAAACACTTAGTATACAGAAAATTAATTAAAAGGGTTGCCTATCCATCTTTAATTTGTCTTCTCTCATGAATAGACATAAAAATGTGGTTCTTAATTATAAAATCAAACACTAGTACCTTTTTTTTCAATAGGACCCCTGTCTCATTCAGTGCACAGAATGGAATACACTTAGGTACTGAATGAGTTTTGCCATAAACAAAGCTGATTTCTATAGGTCTCCTGCTTCATTTACTGCCAGTGATGAAGGTTATATATTGAATTGGGCAGGAGGCTGTTCAAAAACAGAAGAATGGTCTCGTATTTTGGCACTTGAATACTGCCCTGAAGAATTAGGCTTTTTCCTGCCTCTTGTCACAATTTCCTATGTGATATGAAAAGGCCACGAAAATGAGGTTTTCCATGGATGGCCATTAATTGGTGTGTTCTTGTTTTCTGGATTCTCAGTTTGAGACACCTGGGGTCTGACTTGCAGAAGCACAGAGCTGGTATTCTATGGAGGTTTGCTGTCAACACACACAGAGCTGGGGAATACTAATCTGAGGCATCACCAATTGGGGACCTAAAATTTGTCATTGTTCTGGCCATTTTGACCTTAGCCTCTTTTTGTTTGATTTTAGTGTCTGTAAAATAGAGATAACAACCCCACCTATCTTCCTGGCAGAATATCCATTAAGGCCCGTGAAGCAATGAGATATTATGGCAAAATAGCAACACAGAAAAAGACCATGAAGAAATCAGTATTCTGAATTCAGTGATGGGTTTGAATGGTGTGTGGCAAATAAGGCACTTTGCTGTGCTTGAAATTAGGATAACAGGAAAATACCGAATTGCTCACTATGTGAGCTCTTTCCTTTGTAGTAGCTGAGGTGAGGGACAATTTCAAGGAAAAAAAAAAAAAGATACAATAAGGACTATTAAAAGGCATCTGCAGGAGGAGGTCAAAGTGAGGTTTCAGAGGTAGTCTCCATTTTACATTTTTTGCTTCTGCCTTTAACATGTGCCCAGAAAGATGCTGGTCAGATGCTTACCTATTTTTATGTAATAGGTAAGTCCCATTGCTTTTGACTTACGCCTGTGAATGGTAGGTTGCAAAATAATTGGGAAAAAATGGGCCAAAGCTGTTATCACTGAAACTAGTACTACACTTTTCATTGATATTTGAGGCAAGATCCTTAAAAAGTCAGTCCTGGAACACTCTTGTTATTACTCCATTTGCATGTGAGGAAGCCGAGGCACAGAAGAAAGTGGAATAATCTACGGCAGTGATTCTGCCTGTTTTCTCTTTATAGAACCAATAGCTTTTAAACTACCATTCACACCCCTTCTGAATGAATTAATCTAGAAAGCACAGAAAAAGGATAGATTTGTTCCTCTCTTCTTCCGCTCCCTTCTTCTCACCTGGAATAAACTGAGTAATAAAAATAATTTGTTTGCTTTATTTGCCAGTCTGTTTTGTTTGTTTGTTTGGTTGGGTTTTTTTTGTTGTGTCTGTGGGTGGAACATGTATTTGCCTATGAGACACTCTGGGAGGGTCTCATAAGGAAGAGCTGACCCTGCAGTAGTGGAAGCAAGCAGGTCCATGCTGCCATAGGTCCTGTATTTTGAGCTTGCGCTGTGCTTATGAAGTTGTGGGTTGTTGCCCTGGAGGATATCCAGGTGGGGAGGTTGTGCTCACAACAGGGTCTGGATCATAAGCTCCACACCAGGATGCACCCAAGAAAGAGATCAGAGCCTTCAACCTGCACTTAACAGGGAGCCTGAGAAGAGGCAACAACCTTGGTGATACACTATCATACACTTTTATTGATGAGAGCCTTCTCCAAATCTGAATATGGTGTTTCTGTTGTGGAGACCATGAATACTTGTATTGCCTTTCTCAGATATCTGGTTTGTAAGATGAGACACAATTTTCTGGTCAGGCATAGGTGGAGATTTTTTCCTACCATGCCCATATATGCTAGCTGCTGCTGAGCTGTTGTGTTGCCTCCTAAGCCTCTGTGTCCATGAATTATCTCCAGAAGAAAGTTACTTCTCCAAGGGGTGCACAGAGCACTGGTGCAGAGCTGTCAATCAAGGCAGAGTGATCAGAAGAGATATTTCATGGAGGCAGTGTAGGTGGCCAAAAGAGAAGGTCTTGCTTGCAGGTCTGAAGGCTGCTGTTCCCTACCACTTAAGAATGGAAGTGGAGAGGCTGTCGGTGTAGGGAAGAAATAGACCATGATGCCAAGTGTAAATGTGGTTGTCTCTCTGGGCCAAACCTTACCCATATTTGCCGGGAAGGCAATGAAAATGTACACCTTGTGTTAGCTTTTGTGAGATGGTGGGGATTTTATAGTCCCTACTATTCCCAAAGCAGATGGGATTTAGGCTAACCTTGCTGTAACACTTGTGGAAATGTGCACTGCTACTGCTACAGCACACAAATGGAGGGGGTGGCAGAAAAGGCATTGGACTACATCAGGAGATAGATTTGTTGGAAGTGTCTGTGATTGTGGAACTTCGCTGGCTTCTTATCCCTCTAGAAGGAGAAGCACTGAGCACAGCAGATAACATGTAACTTGTAAGTACCTGCCCTGGAACTGAAGGGGCCTCACCAAGCTAAGGTCAGCCTTCCCATCTCACCAAAGTGCAGTAAGTGGCCCCACTGGCAAGGCTTGCTTGCTTCTCTTCCATGGTTCTGAACTGTCCCTGCAGAGGGCAAAATGTGCTTCTTGTTACTCTGCCTTATTATATTCACCCAGTTCCATCTTTCACATATGATTCATTTTCTCTAGCTTCATGCAGTATGATATCATCGATGCTGATATCCCCAACCTGTAATTTTTCAACTTCTCTTGGATACTTGCCTCCAAACTCTTGCTGTCAGGTGCAGCAGACATCAGAGGATGCTGAGTACCTCTGAGGGGTACCATACCAAGCAGTTCTGCTGTTTGGAAATCCATTTGTGAAAGCTGAGCAGCACAGAAATGCCTGGAGAAGTTAATCAGAATTGGAGATAGGCACAGTTTTTTTAAAAAACACAAGCTTCAAGTACTGTGGTGTAAACAGAAGGTCATTTTACTGCCAGTGGCAGTGAAATAGTGCTCAGTTATACAGAGCATGGAAAGTGCTAAACAGGATTTCTGCCTTTCCTTTGCTCCACTTCTATCAACACCCTGTGCTTCTGCCCTGCAGCAGCCCTGCTGTTCCAGCTCTGATGTTCCAGGGTAGCTACAGAGCTGACAAAAACTAGGCAAGGATATAGCTGATCCTTTGAACAAAGTAATTCTCTGTTCAGTAGCTTTTTTGTACATATTAAATGATTAAATCTTTAGGGGGCTTTTCCCTGATGCAGTAATTGTGCATTCATTAAATTGCCAGATAAGATGTGCTTTCTATTAATTCATTTTTTGCTAAGTAAAAACCTTCATTTTTCACTGATTCACTGATTTCACCTAATTCAAGGATGGACAACTTGTGGCTTTGGACCCAGAGGCAGATACTGAGTGATTGACATATAACTCCCACAATGGAATCACAGAATCATTTAAGTTGGAAAGGACCTTTAAGATTGTGGAGTCCAACCTTTGTCTGATCAGCACCTTGTCAACTAAACCATGTCACTGAGTGCCACATTCAGTCACTTCTTGATCACCTCCAGGGTTGGTGACTCCACCACATCTCTGGACAGCTCATTCCAATGCATGGCATCCCTTTCTGTGAAGAAATTCCTCCTCCTGTCAAACCTGAACCTCCCCTTGTGCAGTTTGAGGTTATGAAGATATGTTGTATTCCTGCCAGCACACTACAGATGTTACAAGTGCTTTTTCATCCATATCTCCATGTGGGAGGAAACCCTAGGTGGCTTCTGAGGCCACCAGCTTCCTACCAGCTCTGGGACTCAGCTGGGCACCCTGCCTCATCCCATCCCACGTTGGATGCTGGCACCCTGGGGGGCCACTGCTTGTTTCTGCCTTCTGTTTATGGTCTTCTCTTGTGAATGCATTTCAGTACACTTCTAATGACAGGAACACATTTTTCTTTTCAGGGATTCTCACCACATTCAGGTCACAGAATGGACAGTGCTCACTTAGTTAGCAGTTATTCAATATTTTGAATTCTCAAATAAGTCAGTGTGTGACCCCCACAACTTTGCTTAATAGTATTCAAACCTTGCTCTGAAATCAGAAATACTAATTTTCTCCTGAGCTGTCTTGTGATTCTGAGCACATCCCTGATATCACTTAGTAAATCTTTGCCACACCCACGTGAGATAACTGAGTATTTTTACTACATTTTTGCAGGTGGATAGCTGAGGATGAAGAGTTTGGTCAGCAGGATGCCCTAGTTTTATGTCCAGAATTTCAGAAACAGAGGGCCTGACCTTTATTCATAGTTTTTGTTTTCAGTTGCACATATCAGAAAACATCTCCCATTACTGTCAGCTGCAGCTCTGAGTGCTCGGCACTGCTCCAAATCAGACTCAAGGTGTCTGAAGTCAGCTACTCAGAGATGCAAAACTTGTCACTTGGAATGACCGCACGAAAAGCACAGGCCAGGATAACAGAGGAATCAGGAGCAAAGGTGGGGCAGAGTGTAGGACAGCCATCTGTTAGCTGCCCTAGCCCTGGGATCCCCTGTTTTGCTTTGCCAAACTTTTCCCTCCTGCGTTTTAACTTTCAACTTCCAACTGCAAAAACTAGGACCAGGATTTCAGTGTAATCCCTTTATATCCCCGAGTTTCCTAAGCTCCAAAGATCCAGATTTCCTACTAAGGCTTTAAGTCTTCTTAAAGCTACTTTGTTTTACTTTTCAGTCTCACAGCAGATATTTACAAGCCTTTTTCCAAACAGTGGAAGGGTGGTATTAGGTAATTTACAGAACTGCCCTAACAAATAAGATTTATATAGGCAGGAGCCTAGCAGGATTTTCAGAGAGCCTTGGTGCCTAATTTGCACTGGTTTCAAAAGGATTAAGGCAATGAGGCATTTGTTAAGATCTCACCGTTCCTTCCTAAAAACCTGGCCCTTTAATTCTTCTTTGAATCAAATTTATAGGGAACCACTAGAGCTAAAGCATAGGAATGTATACTAAAATGTTAATTATTTGTGGTAAAGTTCTGTGAGAGTACAATCTGTAAAGCAGGCATCTTGGGGGAATGTGTTATATTTTCTTCAGGCTTCAAAATAATTGCTTCTTCTACCAAAGGAAATTACTTATAGAAACTTTTTTCTCTGCTTTGCACTGAAATCAAAGTGTTAGTCACCTGAAAGCCCCAGCAGGTGCAATCCTACATGAGTTTCCTCAGATATTCTAAGGATCAGGCAGATTCCGAAAACTTAATGGCTGGTTTAAGAGAGTACAGCAAGTGTTGTACATTCATAACTCATTCTTTCTGGAAAGGATCAAATGAGTCTTTTAAAATTTAATCTGTTTGAAAGTATTCTCTATTTAGGATTAATTTCTGATTTAATTTCAGTAGGATTTAATGAATGCATTATGCAGACTGACTTCAGGCAGTATATTCGTTGCAATTTGCTCACTTACTCCACTATGTTTATACATATGTGTATGTTTAGACATGCAGTTGGTGATAGTTGTACCATATAATTTCCTCCCCTTAAATGGGAAAGAAGGAAAAGAAAGAGTTAGCAAAAAAGAAAAGTAAGAAATAAAAAAAAAAAAAAAAAAAAAAGAAAAAAAAAAAAAAAGAAAAGAAACCACTACACTCTTGGGCTAAAATTTTAGATAGATAATCATTCACTGTAATGGAATTTGCATGATTTTTGCATTGTTTCTATTTTCCTGACAGAGGGACTGGTTAGTATGAAAAGTATAGTACAAGAAGTGACATGACCTGGCCATGTAATATAGACATTTGCATGCCATAATCTGGGCTGTTTAAGCAGATCTATGAGTTGTTTGACTCCAAAGATGTGTCTTATGAACAATTTGGTATTTTTATTGTGAAAGGGTCAATAAATTGATCTGGCAAGAACCAGCCTTATTCTGTGGCTTCCAGAAGAAGCAGAATAATGACTTTCTACCAAAAAATAACACTATATTTAGGTGGTGTTAGGGGAATATAAGCTGGCTGTTGTAGTATCTGAATTGGTTTTCCTCTGTAAATCAGTGTGCTCCCATTGCCCTTTCAACACACTCCCATTGTCTTGTCTCCCATTGCTTGTTTCATTGCTTCCTTTCCAGCACCACAAGGGATATCCATCCCAAGGATGTGGAAATAATAATGGTTATGAGTGTTATAAATCCTTATACATTTGGTTTTTCTTAGTGTGAGCACCTCTTCCTTTATCCGCAAGGAAGAATGATAGGAGCTCTGCTGGAAACTCTTGGACAACCACTGATGAGGGTTTGACATTCTTCTATTTCCTCTTACTTTTCTTGGCTGCTCCAGCTTCTTCACATCCTTAGAAAACTCCTAAATGTGCTGAATGGTATTTGAAGGGAACTGACAGGAAATGGAGCTGTCAGATTCAGGACAGTGTTAGCAATCCCAACCTGTGTGGATTGCTAATTATCTATAGGACACGGCCATTCATAAGTTCCTTTAAGCTTTTTTTCCATTTCTTTTTCCCCAAGTGCTTAGCTATTTTCAGCTCCACCTATTTTAATGGCTGCAGCTTTTCCTTCTGCCTTTGGGAGTCTGATCCACACATTGATTTATTTTGAGCTATATTGCTAATTACTATTTTTGTAAGTATAGTGTTTCATTATTCATTAAAGCTGGGGAGACATTTTAGTAATTTCTAAGTAGAACAAATGTAAATTCAGTAATCAAGTAAGATCTCTGGTTAGGGTTTAAGAGGGCTAGGAGGAGTGATCTGACAAAGGAGCTGGTATGACAGCTGAGAGCTATTGACACATGAAGGAGTGTTACTAAGAAAGCAGAAACAAACTAATGTTGGCATGGACAAGATGCAGGGGCTGGCTGAAATGCTGGGAGGAATTATTTAGTTCACTGAAGGAATAAACTGCCACAGGAACCCAGAGTGTCATTTTCTGGGGCAAATGTCCAAAGACTGGTAAAAACCACACCCTCCTGCAGAGTGGATGAACAAAATCAGTCATGCTGCCCTGTACAGGGAGGGTCTTCAGGACCCTGGAGATTTTCAGTTGTTTCTTCTTTAGTGTGTGACAAAGCCACTCAGTGTGAACTGGCTCTTACTGAGAGAAGAGGAAACACTCCATTTTCTGGTGTTAGATCAATTGTTCAAGCTTCCCAGTGCTTTCTATCTGGCTTTGCATGGGTTCCTGAGGGAAGAAGGTTCCTATCATAAGTCCTTCCTAGGATAAAAACCCTCATTCCATATCCCACCTGCATCAGAGCAGAAAGACGTGGAAGTAGCTCTGTGCACTCTGCCTGCCCAGCCATCCTGGGAGTCCTTACCAGGATCCCCTTTCCCTCAGCTTCTGTGCCCGGGGGCCTCTGAGTAAAGCCCCCCACAGGCTGAGCTCCAGGGGTTTCTGGATGTAGAGTACAGTTCTGCTACAGATGCACCAGTTGCAGAGTCATCTGAACTGTGTGCCTGGGGAAGAGACATCATGATATGCAGTTCTTTGAGGCTACTGACATGCTTTCTGACTGAAGGATAAAAAAAAAACAAACTAGGAAACTTTACCACCAGATACTAAATACTCATTGAAGCCCTTTTTTAAAAACAACTTTAAAATGGGAAGCCCAGGCAGTGAAAAAATTGAAATAAATAACAGTTGTCTTGCAGCAGGAAGACTAGAAGATCTGGATGACTATTTAAATGTGCCTGTGATATACTAGCCCTTATAAGTGGTGGATCCAAAGACTTTTTCCAAGGGCTTTTTCCCTAGCACATCTATTCAACATGTTCTCTTTGGCCGGGGGTCTTTATAGCACTAAAATAGCAGGGTCCACAAAGGGGTTTTTGGAGCAGGCACTGCAGGCTTGCCTCCCCCTCCCTCCTTTTCAATAGGGTTGAATACAGTAAAGGAGCAAAGGAGGAAACAAAATGGCTCAAAGCCACATGGGCATTTCCCATAGCTCAGTGCCAGGGTCTAGAAGAAGTGACTAAGCCCCGGGGTTGCTGAGTCTTGTGTTCAGGATCTTCCCAGTCAAAACCATGCCTGTACTCTGGTGACAACCCACCTGAAGAGGGGAGAGAGGAGAGGGGTGTGGCACGATATTATGCCCTTGGGACTGTGGCACTCAGGAGTGACAGCTGCAATCAGAGAGCTGCTTGATCAGTTTTACAGACCTTGGGAAGCACTGGAGTTACACAAACTGGGCATGGTCTCAGGCAGTCAAGCCCAGATGCTTGTGTGAAAGAAGCTGTGTCATACACATCCCCTCTGGAGACCTTTTCAGGTTCTGGCAGACCTGAAAAGCCCTCCTTAAGAATGTTCTCATCCTGCACTGACAGGAGGAAGTAGATAAGAGCATGGCTTAAATATTGTACAATGCTTTACTGAGCTACACATCATCCATTTAAGGTTCTTGCAGCACTAAAAATACTAATTTAATTATGTTCAGAGTCCTTCTGGACTTAACAATGTCTCCATTTGTAATTTGTTTGGAGCAGTGGACCACAGAGATCTTGTAAAAATTATCCCTAGCAAAATGTCTCTGGAATCAATGAAATGAAACTCCACTTTCATCATCTGACTTTGCTTTTGGTACTGGACTGGACAATAAGATTACTGTACAATGGTTAATCAGTTAATAAGTTGGAATAGAAGAATAGAAAAAGTAGATCTGGGTCTTCTCACACTTTTCTGCAAGTCAGCAGTATATAAGAGCTCATAGTGGGACCAGTGACCTGTCTCCTCTATTTGGCATCTTAAAAGTAGATCTAACTCTTCCTTTTCTCACCTGCAGTAGTGCCTAAGCAGGGAGGAGATATGGATATCTCTCCTTCTCTGCTTCTACTTTAAACATGTATGAGAAATGAACAGTAAATGTATGCCAAAGATAATTTCACATCAGGTTTTCTGTAAGGTCCCTGGCATCCAAGACCTAGAGTGGCTGTGAAGAATTCAGATACATGAGACAGGTCCAAGTCTTACTCACTGCTTGTGGTGAATTCATACACAGGCTGTCACAACAGTCTTATCAGAAACCTTGTGGAAGATCTGTGGGGCAAATATCAACACCAGTGCCACAGAAGTAAAAGTCGGTGGAGACAAAGGCCAGGGCAAGGCAGGGGGTGCATAAGGGCAATCTCTGGGTCAGTCAAGTTCCAATGGGCATGAAGATCCACAACACCAGTCAATAAACTGAGCTTCCATGAAGATCAGCTCCAGACTCAGCACTCTCATTCTCTGCCTTCCAGCAGTTAGGCTGATATCCTGTCCTAGTGAAACTGAGGCTGGTGTTAACAGGGTCAGGAAATCCCATGGAGGAAGAAGTAGAGCCAGTAGGGCTACTCCTGGCTGGTTAAGGAGAGGCCATGCCAGTGAGATCTGTTGAATGCATCACAACCAGTAGCTGACAGCTGCCAGTGAGGAGGTAGAGTCTATACTGATAGGTAGAAACCTTCACAATGGATTGCTGCACCTTGGGGATACAATGTCATGGTACATGTGGAGCTCAGCTCTGCAGCAGGGTTGTGGGATTGCTCTATTTGGAACTAAAGCTGAAGAGGCTATGGGAGAGGATATCTTAGGCAGAGATATTTTAAAGCCAGTTTATCAAATTGTGTAGATCTGCAACTCTGGTTTTTTGGGTTTTGCTAAGAGCAACTCTGATTATTCGAAAGGTTGTATGGTGCTCCTCAGGGAATGGGGAAGCTGTTGGCTAAAGGTGATGCTTGGGGCTAGGCTCTCTTTCAAGACTGGAAAAACAAAAGGCAAAGTTCTGACCAGCAGGTTAATGGAACAGTTAGAAAAGCAGTACTTACTTTACTGGCCTTGCTAGATCCCAATCAAAAATTCTGGTTTTGCTTTCTTCATCTCACTCTGTAATTTCATCTGGGATACACACCTTTGTCCCTCCTAAAGTTTAATTGCTGTGTGTGACTGAAGGCACAGGTGGCAGCCACATGGTTTCACTCCAGCTATAGCTGCAGTTCAGGAGAAGAAACATCTTTTCTTCTTCATGCAGGTGCTCAGTATAAAGCAGTGGTGGTGCCACAAAGGGCAAGTCCCACCTGACTAACCTAGTGGTTTTCTGTGATGGAGTGACTACTCCAGTGAGACAGATGTCACCATTTGGACTTCTGCAAGGCCTTTAACATGGTCCCCAATGACATCCTTCTCTCTAAACTGGAGAGATTGATTTGATGGTGGGTGAGGAATTGGTTGGACAGTTACCTCCAGAGGGTAGCGTCAACAGCTTGAAGCCCCTGCAGACACTGATGACAAGTGGTGACCTTTAGGGGTCTATATGGGGACCAGTGCTATTCAATGTCTTCCTCAGTGACAGAGACAGTGGGATCAAGTGCACCATCAGCATATTTGCAGACAACACAAAGCTGAGTGCTGTCGACACGCCTGAAGGATGGGATGCCCTGTGTTGCCATGGAGGGAATGAGGTAGCAGCAGGACATAAGCTTCTGCTTCCTCTGGAGGTCATTCTGGAGACCTTGTGTAAGCCTGGACTCTGGGGAATCTCAGCAACTGTCTGCCCAAGATCTCAGGGGAGCAAGTCTGAGCAGGAGATTAGCCTCTGTGCCCTGTGTGCAGCTAGATCAGAAGCAAATGTGTCCAGCTCTCATAGGGGCAGGCACTCTGAGCCACCGGAGGCTATATAACAATTCCCTAAAAAAATTTGTGGCGTCCAAATCTAAAACAAAGGGGAAAAAAGAGACTGGGAGACAAAAGGTAGGGAGGCAGAGACATTGATAATTCTGGGTTTCATTACCCGCTCATGGTCAGCAGATATGGATTCAGAATCTGAAGGTGCTACTTCAAAATAGTCCACATAGCTGCAACCATCCTTGCCCAAACTGCCCAAACCCAACCAAACAAACCACATAGTCTGAGCTTAAAAAGGTAAAATTTCTCTTTAGTCCAATGACATGCAAACTTGCATTTCTATCTGAGCACATCTGCATCAAAAATAATCTGTTCTTTGAATGGACTTTTCTAATCAAATCATAGTTCAAGGGAAATTTACTACCTGGTCCTTCTGCTGAATTTCTTCAATCTACTATTTTGGTAGTAGAGTTACACTGTCAGCTTGGATACCTTCCTGCTTCCTTTCTAGGCTTTGATCCCTTGATTTGAATGCCTGCTGACTGGTTCCTTCTGCAGTGACACAAGTATTTCCCTCCAAAAAGGAGACTAGACACAACTGACAGTACAGTATTCACCAGGATCTAACCTCAAACAAGAGCACAGATGTTGATTGTGCCGATCACTCAAGACCTTTGACACAGTCCCCACAGACCTTGTGCCCTGGAGTGGCACACCCCAGGGTATACACACACCCTTGGCATGAACTATAAAAGCATCACCTTCTCAAGTTCCAGCCCAGTCCTGTCTCTGACATTCTGGGTCCTTTAAATTGAAAGATGACTGAGTGCAGCCTGTGCCCCACAACCACCAAAGTGCTCCATAGAGCCTAGACCAGATCCAAGGCAAATGTTTTCCCCTGTGAGCTTCTCTGCTCCAGAGCCATGAACATCATCCTGAACATCATCCACTTTGTTTCCCCTTCAGGGGCAAGGATCTGCTTTCTTTCACCCAGCCTGCAAAGGCAACATAAGCAGTGGTGAGTGCCTTTTTCCATTTATCTGCTGGAGCTTTTGGAGCTTCAGGGTGGTAGAGGACACTGTGGTTGACCACCAGTAAGAGAAATAGGGTGACAAACAGAAGGGAGAGTCATGAAACAGGTGAGGAGAGTATGGATTTATTGAGAAGGCTCACTAGAAATATCTGAATAGGTCTAGCTTTGGTTGTCTTCTACTTCTCTTTGCAGTCACTGTACATGAGTGAATAACATCCATCCATCTGGCCTGCTTGTCATCTTATTTTAATACAGGCACCATAAAATAGAGGGTAATTTTCCTACATATGGGAGGATCTTGTAGAGGAAAGGGTGGAAACTCCATTGTTAGAGGATTTGAAACTGGAGAGCTGAAACCCTGCCAGTTATATCCTGGGGAACAATCCTGCATAGGCCTTCCGAGGGATGAATTAACCTTTTCTTTCTCGAGGGTGTTTTACCCACCATCACCATAGTCATCCTGGGAGAATAAAGGAACTCTGTTTGTTTCCTCGCCTTGAAGACAGGTTGTGCTGACAGGTGCCATCCTCTAGCCAGGTGTCTTCACACCATTTAACTGGGTTTAAAAAAGCTGTTCTGTGTGCTAAATTGCTCCCTCACTTCCCAAAGCGTGAAAGCCTTTTCTCCCTTTCACGTGTCCACGCTATGCTCCTTCTGGGGAGACAGCTGGTCGGTTTTTTTAATACATTCTGCTCCTTAAATGCTGTCTCTGAGACAAATCAGGTCATGGGGAGCCAGGCCCATGAAAAACACTGAGGTGACTCATCCTGGGAAATCACTGGGAGTTGGATGCCTAAATTTCTTTGTGAGTCTAGGCCCAAGTGGCCTTGAGTAACATCAGTAAGAACATACATTGTGTTCTAGTCAAGAACAGAGCATGGGCTGAGATGCATCTTAACCCCACAAATAGCTCAGGTGCTTGGGTGATTCAGCACTAGTTCACCTAAATAACTGAAAGAAAGGTTTCCACATGTACTTTAGCACAGGTGTCATGAGAAAAGAATGACTTTGGGCCCTTATTCCTTTGCGTTAAGAACACAATTGTTTGTTTTGTTTTGTTTTGTTTTGTTTTGTTTTTTTTTCCCAATAATAATCAGATACTGTATTTCCCTTGGGTAAAATGGGTAAAGTGTGCTATTGGTAAGTTTCAAAGGTCCTACGGATGTCCAGTATTGATGGCCTTGACTGGTGAAAGGTGTGTAAATCCTAAATCTGGGCTCCCAGCACACCGTTTTCAAAATACTGGGAGATGGCCACATGTATCAAAGGGCTCTGGGATTTGGTGTCATGTTGAAGAGGAGCTCCTAACTAAGGAAAGAAAGAAGCAGGATACCAGGCTGAACATGTAGCATAGCTATAGCATAAAGCAACCTGATGCTAGGATGCAGGTTAAGGAGATTGATACATGCTATATATTGGAGGGCAGAGAAAACACCGGGAAAAGGAGAGCTAGAGAGAGAAGCAGAGGAAGCTGTGTAGCATTCAAACACCTTTCAGTGAAACAGTAAGTTCTTTCTTGGTCTCTTCATCCCAGCATTCAGAACACAAAACAATGTGATTATTTTTTCCAAGGAAAGGCAATGAGGTACACCATGAGAGACAAGTGGACTAACAGCAAGCAAGGACCAAAGCATTCAGTCCTCTCATTTCTTTGCCTATATGTGGCTGCAAACATGTGGAACATCTAGAAAACACCTAGGTTCTCCATGTCTCCTTTCCTGAAACACCAGCACAGGAGACATTTAAAAGGGTCTGGAGGTTATGGTAATACTTCCTTAATTTTTTGCCATAATTTGACACCGCCCCCACTTCCCCCCCAATAAGCTGTGAGGTTAGAGATGGAAGGTGTAAAAGCGATCAGAGATTAGAAATCTTCTTGTCATGCTCCAGGAAATTTCTACATTCCTGGTACCTGAGAACTAACCTCTGCCCTATCTGTGATTTAACATTTTCTTATCTCCTACTCTCTCACGTACGTGATAACAAGGAAATTCTCACTTACAGGAACAGTCTGCATGGCAAGGGATGTCCTAGAAACCTGGAGGTGTGGCAGACAAGCAGATGGGGATGGTGAGAGGATCATCCCTCTAGGACTGGAAAGATGCTGTGGGCTGTGTAGATGGAGACATATATGTGTGCTTCATAAAGGCAGAGCTTTGCACAGTGGCTTCATTGGGCATGCGAGGATGGTCTAAATGAAAAAAATGGACATGTTTGACTATGTCCTTTTATAGATCCATTTAGCTCTTCATCGACCTGCCTCAGTGATACCATTTTGCCTTTACAGGATCTATGATTTATTTAAAACTAAATGAAACCGAGGACAGTTGCTCTGTTTAAAATGGTAATACATTGCATGTACCCTAACAGTATCATGAATATATCAGTATTAAGCATTAGTATGAGTTTACTCTACAAATAGATGTGTAAATGAAGGGGAGGGAGGTGATGGAATACTAATATCTGAAAGCTATCCCTACCAGACCTGGTTCCTGGCTGAGAACTCTAGATTCCATGCAAACACTAGTAATAAGAGTCACTTTATTCTAACCACAATACTACAGACAAGATGTCATGAATGCTTGGGAGATAGATAAGACAGACAGATTTCTTGTTTTCCACTGAGATAGTTTTGAATGCATCCTGGCAGGGCTGACTCACCCTTTTAGCTTTCCAAGGAAGACAAATTGCTTTCCAGGAGCTTCTGCTGTATACAGGTTATTTTTGAGCACTTCCTTAATTAAGGTTTATCTGCTGTGCACATAATCCACAGATGAAACACCCTTGGGGCTTTTTTTTTGTGTGAACAGAAGTGTCCCCCTGAACAACCTGTTTCTCACCCAACCCATTGTTACACAACATGACACACATACTTTATGGATACCGTGTCCTACCCTAGTAGTAGCTGCAGGGCAGTAGCCTGAAAAAAAGTAATTTCAAATGCCTGGGATGCTTTACTGGGGAAGGACTGAATTGAAACAGGATTCCTGAGGGCCACAATTGGCAAAGACAAACCATTAGTACATTTCTTTCATCCAGGATCTTGAACTCCACCTCTTCCCCAGTCTCATGTTTCTTATCTTTTGTATCTGAAATTATGCTGAAAGCACCCTACTGGAAATACATTTTGCAGTTGCACAACTTGGGATCTGGCAAGGACTCAGTTGGATGTCATCCCAACTGGGAGAAGAGGACAATGATGTCACTGGAATAGCAAAGGAGCCTTTTAACTCTGCTCAAAGGTGCAGGTGGGAGGTTTGGTCTGATATCCCTGGAGAGAAGTGCTCTCCCATCCCCTGCCAGGTCAGGGGCTGACAGGGATACAGGGCCACCCCTGTGCCTCACTGTGCCCTGGGCTCTGGCTAGCAGGGGAAGGAGATAAACTTTTACAGGGCTGCATAGCCTGGGTAACAGAGCATCTCCTCTGGAGTCAGAAAGTCAGGCATGCAGCAGTCCACGACCTGTAATAGCTGTCTGGGTTGGTGTAGGAAGTATGTGGGATGTAAGAGCAACAAGGCCAGGGGCAAGAGAGATCTCCCTTCAGTCCAGAGATTAACAATTCTGCCACATTCACTAACAGTTTCACAGGAATCAGGTGTGGGGACTGGACCCTTAAGGCCTCATAGCTGTGTCTAAACTGTCTTTCCAGTATCCCAGTCTTGCTGCTGTTTGAGACTAGCCTCAGTCCTTGGGGAGAAGGAGTCAAAGCTACAGCATTTAAGTGTCCTACAGTTCTCTGAAGGAGTATCAGTCTATTTTTATGTTGCTGTGGCTACGGTGTAATGCTGGCATATCCAAGATCTCCTTAAACCAGCTAGTTCAGGTATTAGGAGTTAGGTTGCCACAGCAACACAGGATTTACTGCAAGATGCAAAACTTGTCTAAAGAACAGGATGGATGAGCCTGTGTGGAGCTCTGCACTATCTGGCTGGTTTAAGCATGCTTCCAATTTGGTTCCACCTCCTTGTGCTGAAGTAGGCTGAAAAGCTTACCCAGATGCTGAATGACAGTGTTGAGCTAGCTTTGCACAACACACAAATGCTTGCAGTATGCTGGTGCCTGTATTGTCTTTGCATGTAACCATCACCTGCTCTCTGACAAGCTGAGACAAACACGAAAAGCCCACTTTCCATTCTGTGTCATTTAATACACTTGGGGAACTGTAGACATAATGCTCACCCTTGTGATTGGTGCAACAGCCATTTTGTCCCTGGACATGGTCAGGAGCGGAAAAACTCCTTGATCAGAATTCTGTGTATTAATCCATTTACATATTCATTCCCAGCCTACATAAGCATCCTGTGCCTCTCCCATCTCACTTCCTGCTGTGTACAGGCCCATCCACATCCCTGCACAGCTGTGTAGGGAGGCTCTTTTCCTTGATGATTTGGGGATGCTCACTCCTTGGCCACCATACCCACTTAAGGACTGTTGGGCACCAATGCTAGGGTGAGGAATTTGTGCTCACTGGGGACCCAGGGGGACATAAGGAGTACCACCTCTGGCATGGCAGTGGACACCAGATTTGTTCCCTGGCTGAGCATCACTCCCATGTGTGCTTGGCCCTGTCTTGTGCTGTGGAAATGATCACTTCCAGTCTGTTTCCCAGGAATTGCTGCTGCTGTGGCCACTCTTCTTTCCCCCTCTCTACAGTCATGATGTTTTCAGTGGCACACTTCCACATTGCAGTGGCTTCTTCTCCCTTCTTCCTGCCACTCTTTTCCTGAATGTGTTTATAGGTTGTTCCCTCTCTCTTCTGGTCTGGAGCCTTTCCCCAGATGGCACATCCCAGTTGCAATGGCCAAAGGAGTAATTCCCACTTCCCACACAGGAGTAAATGCTTCTGTCTTTCCCAGTTAGCTTATTTTCTTTGTTTTGTGACCTGAGCCAGTGATGGAAACCAGGTGCAGACAGCAAAGAGGCCAGCGGCTGTGCTTCCAAATAGGTCTTTTGAATGCTTCCCAATGGGACTATTAATAGAACAGTGTCCTTTCATCAATATGCTGCTGAGCTGTTACTTGCCCAAGGCCTGCTAAATTATTGGGGGGAAGCATGGTCTGTCCTGTAGATTCAGTGAAGGTTTATAAGCTGAGCATTATCTCTCTGCAGCAGACCAGCGTGAGGCACAGGCTCTGTTTTGGTCCCATTTAAGACTTTAATGCACAATTTAAGTCTAAAAAAGACAGGGAGTGCCTGTTCTTTGTTGTAAGGCTGAATTCCCCCCAATAGTTGCAGAAATAATAATAGTCAGCTGAAATTGGAAAGAGTGATAATAATCTGCCCATTAATCCTTCAGTGAAACCTCGAGTGGAGAGCAAAGGCAGAGCGCTTGGAGCGCTTGCAGGCAGGGCGTTTGTGAGGAGTACATCCTGTGAATATCCCTGTATGTCTGACAGCATGGAGCTGCAGCGGGGCGAGCAGCAATCCCATTCTCTGCTGGCAATCCCAGCCAAAAAGCTATAACAGACAAAGCACTTGGTGTCATTAGAGTCACACACCTGCAAAACAAGGTGTCATTAAAAAGAAACATCAACTTGAAAGCAGAGGTGGATTTGGAAGGACTGTGAAAATCTGCCTCAGGAGAGTTTTTTGAAAATGAGTAGGGGAAAAAAATTGGTATATTTCAAAATTAATGGGAAAATAAATCATGGAAATAGAGACAAGCCAGCTGGTGAAAGCCTTTCCACACAGCCAAGATGGTCTCAGCACTGCTGACAGAGATGATGAGGTGCTTTAAATTTCTATTACAAACCTCTGGGTGGAAGTTTGGCTGGAGACCTATGTTGGTCCAGCCTGAGGATGAAATTAGGGCCACCTGGCTCCAAACCCATACCAAATGGAAAGGCTGTTTTGAAACTTTTCACTGGTTAGTAGGAGAGGAAAGTGTGAGATTCTCAATAAAATTAGAGCATCTGCTACACCTGTAGAAATCTTAACTTATCTCCCTCTTTTCTCCTCTGCCCTCCTCCCTTGTTCTTCTTCAAAGGTTGAAAAAAATGAGGACGGAGACCAAAAGATCGAGCAAGATGGCATCAAACCAGAAGATAAAGCTCATAAGGCAGCCACCAAAATCCAGGCCAGCTTCCGCGGACACATAACGAGGAAAAAGCTCAAGGGAGAGAAGAAGGGAGATGCCCCAGCATCTGAGACTGATGCCGCCGACAAGAAGGAGGAAGGCCCTGCCGGCGGAGCGGCCGAGAACAAAGAAAGCGAGGCTCCTGCTGCCACAGAGGCAGGCGCCGCTGACAGTGCCCAGAAGGAGGAGGGCAGCAAAGACAGCAGCGCGCCAGCGGAGGAGAAAAAAGGAGACGGAGCCGCCGACACGGGCTCAGAGCAGCCAGCCCCACAGGCTGCCACTCCCGCTGCCTCCTCAGAGGAAAAAACCGCTGCTGCCGCTGCCCCCGAAAGGGAAAGTGCCACTAAAGCTTCCACTGATAACTCGCCGTCCTTGAAGGCTGACGAAGCCCAAGACAAAGAGGAGCCTAAACAAGCCGACGTGCCTGCTGCTGACACCACTGCCACCACCACCCCTGCCGCAGAGGATGCTACTGCCAAGGCAACAGCGCAACCCCAAATGGAGACAGTGGAGAGCAGCCAAACCGAAGAGAAGACAGGTGAGTGGTGCCTGGCTAGGGAATGGGCCTTTCCAGAAGTGGATACCTCCCTCAATCTCCCGGGAGCAAGAGCTGGTGTGGGGACTAGATTAAGAGTTAACGAGGGAATCCCCTTGCTAGTGTTTTGGGGTGAGGGAGATGAATTTCTTGCTTAACACCCTCTTTCTTGCTTCCAGTCAGCTTTTGGAAATACTGCAGCTCCTGCTGAGGTTCCTGTTCCTCTAGATGGAAGTGCCATCAGCCCTTTTTCCCATGGTGGCAGGAGAGTGTCTGCCAGCTGGGAGGCATGGAGGGAGAACTCCCCTAGCTCTGCATTTGCTAGGAATAGTGATGAACCTTTTCAGTCACACTAGCACAGACAGCTCCAGTGGGGCAACTTGACCAGGTCATTGGAATCTTCCAACTTTAGCTGAAAATCTCACAAAAGCTCTCTCATACTGCAGGAGCCCTTGCTGGTGGGATGGTCATGGAGTCAAAAGGGTCTTTCTTCCATCTGCTTCCATCTGTATGGATGAGATTCTTAGTGCAACCACATCAGCAGTGCTCATAGTTTCATTCACACTCGTAGGGTTTCTACTGCATTCCACTTGGAGTGCCCCATGCCATGCAAGCTTGCATCAAGCCTTTAGACGTGTCAGCTAATTCAGACAGGGGTAGCAAGAGAATCAGATAGGGAAAGGAAAGATTAAGGGCCCGACAGCTCAGTAAGTGAGGGGAGAAGAGAGGAAGAAGTCCCCTAGGAGATGAAGTCCTCTAGAGAGGAGAAGTCACTCTAGGAGATGTTTGCAATTCCTGAATGTTGACCAAGTGCAAGTCTGCTTAACCAGTTCCCCTAGGAAGGGTTGAAGAGTTTTGAGAGGCAAAAGTGGACATTTTTTGACAAACCTATAACACTTACAAGCCATAAAGAAGAATTTATTATAAATTGTGATCCTGAGCTGAGTAGAAAATGAATCAAAGATCTGAGGATATTCTTCTCTCTTGTTCTTGATCTTTCTTATTTTATCAAAGAAATAGAACATAAACAAAAAAAGAAAAGATAACATTGGAGGTAGGCTCTGCATGAAACTCAGTTAAGAGGCAGTACCAAGTAAAACTGGCCTCCACATTCATGAACTATTCTGTTGTAGAGGGCAGCCTGCATTCATTAGCTTGTTGGGAAAAAATGTTGCATAGCACCTTGATGGTCATAAACAGCCTGATGTAAATTCTAGAGAGCCTCAGCACCCAGTCTTGTACTTACAGGTGTTTCTCCATAATTTCTTTTGAACTACTACTCTTCCACAAATTGCACCTCCCACTCTCCAATTAGGCTTCCAAGCTTTGTAGCTAACCTGGGGCTTCAGGCAAGTCTATTCCTACTCAGCAAACGTGGACAGATAGGGAAGAACAGATATACAAAAAGACAAATACTGGGAAAGGAACTAATTTGTGATTTGAGAGATAGGCAAGGGGAGCAGCCTTCAAGACCATGAGTCTGAATTGATTGTACACAACTACAAAGGGTTGCTGGTTTTACTTCTCCTTATTTAGAAGCTTCTAGAAATAAGCCTTGAAATTGAATTGTCTAGGTTTGCTTTTTCTTGTCCAAGTCTCCAGTCCTTTGTTCTTACTTTATATGATGAGTTAGGTGGCAACAGAAATGTATTTAGTGATTAGTGAAAAGTAAGTTGCTATGTTGCATGCTGTACTTGTGTTGGTTTTATACTTGGGCAAAGGTATAAACATCAATGGCAAGAATAGGACAGTGTGAATCAGTGTTTTGGGGTCCTCTGTACACAGGATAATGAATGCTAATTCCCTGTTATTTAATACCTGGGATGCCTTTTTCCTAAGCTATAATGATTCTGCTTTGAATTGACATTCCATTTTTATTTAGATTAATCTGCTCTAATGGAGGGAGGTAGGACATTTATAGTAGCAAGCTATTTGATTTTAATTTTCATTTATTTTGACTTTTTTAAAAAATAGTGGAACTCATAGAAAAATAGTTTATTTCCACACAATATTCTGAATCATTTTCAGATATCCTCCCCATGCTCTTGTTGGTCCTAACATGATTTAAACTGGCCAACCATTCATGGACACATCATTTGAAGCGGCCATTTAAAATGCACAATTTAATATGCATTTGCACGTGATACTATCACTTATGTAAACATCTAGCCAACAGAGGAAGCTAGAAAATCTACAATCAAATATATATTTAAAAATGAGTTTTCAGTGATCGAGTGTTCAAGACCATTATGTGCATCCATTTATACTTATTCAGTATGCATGCAGTAACACTCAAGCTTAGCAATGTTTGCAGAAAGCAAACATGGAAGGTGTGTGGCCAGAGTCAAGCTGATAGCCTCTTTAAAATGTTAATGAATATAGATTTTTCTTGAATTCCTATTCCAGTATTATATCAGCCTTCCAGTCACAAACCTGAACAGCTGGCTAAGTGACCCCAGAGTCATCCAAGAAAGAAATGCAAAAAAGATTAAATAGGTCTCCTTGTACATCTCTCTGAGGATTCCAGGCTGTGCTCTGCAACACAGAATATTCCTCTGAAGAGCATCATCACAGGACAAAATTCTCCACAGAGAGGAAATTTTTCCTGAAAGAAAGCCTGTGTTTTCTTTTTACCATCTTCCTCCTATTAGTCTCTCATATCTTTAAAGCTCTCTGTCTCTCTTGTTACTTACTCTTTCCATAGACTTAAACACATTTGCCAGGTCTCAACCTTTCTCCCAGCCTTTCCTGGCCAACACAGCACTGGTGGTTGCTGGTGTGACTGTGATGGTCATTCATGAAAGAGGGGACATCTGCCACTTTGGTGATCCTCCAGCCCAGGGACAGATCGTCTTTCAGCTTCATCTGTCCCCTTGGCCTTCAAAGGTCACCTCTTATCATTTCTGCGATCGAAGACTGGCACAGAAGTGTGCAGTGTCAGGCTGCCAAACATAAATCGAATTGGCTCCTGGCCAGTGTCACCAGTTGGCTGGTTGCCATGGCATGCTTGGCTGCTACTACCCTGAGGCATGCCGACCGTGCTGCCTTGGGGTGGTGATGCTCATCTGCCTTGAATTTTACTACAATGGCTGTATCATGCTATCTGTTGATACCTTCCCTGGTGCAAGCAAAGCAAAAGGCAAGGGCATTTAATTCATACCCAGGAGGGATTTTTGCCTTTATCTAAGGGCAGGGCAGAAAAAGATAGGGTGTGGGGAAAGCAATACCTAACCTGATAAAGAGCACTGCACAATTTTTAATGCTTAATATTTCTGGAGTGGGGAGTTTTTGTACCAGTCAGTAATTCCCCTTACAGTCCTCACCTCTCTCCTTGTTATTCAGTTCTATGTGCTCTATCTGTCTTTTGGTAATGGCCTAGAAAACGACTTCAAACAACTGTCCTGTATCCAATGGTGGTTGTTCTGGGACCCCAGGCATTCCCAGTAGGGCAGTTCCTACTGCCTACATCCTCAGTGTATGTAAAAGTAAGAATGAGATGGATTCCAACGTGGGTAAGGCATGAAATTAGTCAGTGGGCTTTTTTCAGTGGCATTGAAGGATTGATGTAAGAAGGATGATCTCTCAAACCTCTTCATGTCTTTTGGTGGATGGCAGGAATGCCAACAAGTTGTCTTGACATCTGAGCATCCTTGTCAAGAGTTAGATTTATAGGTTTTCTTCTTAAGATCCAGCTTTTAGCTCTTTCGTGTTGGTATGATGCTTAAATAGGCTCCCTCAGATGCCAGCCTACTCAACAGGACCGAATCCAAAAGTGATGGGGGGATCTTATACTTTGCATATGGATGAGGAAGTGAGACTCGTTCTAGTCGTGGTTGCATTGGCTTAAATCCAGAGCGTCTCCATGAAGGTTACTGGAAAGAGTCTGGTAGTGCAGCTGTGAAATGAGATCAGCATCCAGCACAGCAGACCATGGAAGAAGAGGAGCTATGATGTCCTCCCAGGGAGGAGAGGAGGTGAATGTCACACAGTGTTAGATTTGATTTGTACTTTTCACAAGTTTTCAAGTCTCACCTCCAAATTGGGTTGGCTCTCACATCAAAGCACTCCCAGATTGTCAGGTAAGACTACAAAGCCCAGAAACGTGAAAGAGTAAATTGTGCCTAAGGAAACAAACAAATTTTCTTTTGTTGGGAAGTGAAGAATGCTTTCCCTGCTTCATGAAATAGCTTTACAGCAGCTTCACAGCTGAAATGGAGCAGCTTCACAGCTGAAATGAAAAATCAGCCAGGTGACAAGCGCTTTGCATGTAAGTGGGCTAGCAGTTCCCTCAGGGCCCTGTATCCTGCAAGGAAGGAGCACTGGGAGGCACCATCTTCCCTTCACTTCCTCAGAGAGAGCAAGTCCCTGTGGATCCTTTTTCATGGTTCACAGTTGAATCAGTTCTTTGTTTTCAGTTCAATGCCCATATTGATGGAAGGACAATACTTGCTGCACTTTGGGAGCACTGGCTGTATAAAGATTTGGAAAGGGAGTCTGTCTGTTGTCTTGTAGCAGCCAGAATGTGCAACCTGCACTATGCGAGAGGACTGCAGCTGTGTGGCTTGGAATCTCAGCTTTGGCTCACGAGTAGCTGGCATGAGGCAGAACAACCTCCCAGCCATTCCTGTTCAGGGGAGCTTATCTCTGCTGCTACACCTGGTAGCCAAGGAAAGCAATGCAAATACAACAGTCTTTCCATGACTGCCCCAAAGGGAGCAACTCTAAGCAACCATGGCAGTGTTTTTGTTTTTTTTTTTTTTGTGTAGTGCTACTCCAGCAACAAAGTAAAGACTATATAAATGCAGTTTAGATTACCTGACACATGCTGAAGTATGAAGTCTGTGTCTAGTTCCCAGTTGCTCTGAAATTTTATTCTTTGCATTGTGTCTACATGGGTATAAACATTGCCTCTTTCATAGCTGGGTTTGCAGTGGTGCAAACATCCATGTGAGGGGCAGGTTGGAATGTCACAATTTTCTTACACATAACCTGATAAAGGTGCAGAATTTCCTCCTCTATTGCAGTGCAATATTGTCTCTTGTCCCTTGTAAGCCTCAGGTCTGCTGTTCCTAATGAGGTGCAGTTTGCCCTGTAGAGGTGGGAACTGCACTAGTGGGCCAGTGGAAAAGCAGTGCTTGACCTTTTTTAATGAAATCATAGGTGACATTAAGCATATTTACTGTGCCTCCCTGTTGGTGTGAGCCAGCTCTGGAAAAGGCCCCTTAAGGAGAGCAAGGTAACCACTCCTTCATACCTAAGAGGTACCAGTTTTTCTGGAACCTCGGTAAGGACTGCATGGACACTCAAGGCTGGTTACTGGAGTCACTGCTTATTTTGTGAAGGCTGCAAATTACAGGAAAGGTGACAGCAATCTTTCACCCCTTCTGGTTGGCAGCTACAGCTGTTGCTCTTCCAAACCACACGTACAGGTGACAATGTTTAGGGCAGTGCCTGCTAGTGTCACAGTGTGTGCCATGTTGTACAGTAGTCACTCATGCTAACACATGGCTCTCTACAGCCAAGAGCAGTGGTCAAACTCCACCTAGATTTTGCTCTAAATCACTCTCATTATGATGTTTTCCACAGTGTCCCACTGCATCTGCATTCAGATCATCTTCAGAATATGCTCCATGGGAAGAAGGCTTTCTGTCATAAATGAAAAACAAAATTTCTACTGAGAAAGGCTCAAATAGCAGACCTGTGGACAGTCTGGACAGATAGACAGTGAAATTTAACTGATGACTGCTGTAGATGCCAGAAGTGCTCTGCACCACTGCCAGTGTCATCTCTTTACACTAGGATCAAGTAGGCTGGACTTTTCAGATACATATGAACTTGCAGAATGTCAGCTGGGATTTACAGCTCCAGGGAGCTGAAACTCAAAAGTAGAAATACTGACTCTGTGGTACAGATGACTGCCATATGCAGAGGAAAAGGATTTGCAAAGTTCACCGGGTCAGCACAGTCAGATTAGTTGGACATTCCTCAAGAGCTATTTAATAGGTGCATTAATACTGGATTATCAATGTAAGTGCAGTGATCACTTCCAATCTCTGTGGAAATTTCATGGACTCTGGCAAGGTGAAGTTGCATTCACAAGGATCCATGCAAATAACTGGTAGAGGAACACGGAAACTGCCAATCTAGGTCAGAGCTAACATCCATTTATTGCACTGTTGTCTGTGGCCAGCATAAAGCACTGCTATGGGCAGATCCAGGGTAAACTGCTTCTCTGCTGTTGGGACTCATCCCTGTCTTCTACTGTCTAAGACCTGGTTTAACAGGTAAAGCACGATGTATTCTCTCTTTTGATACTAAATATAACTGTGGTGTTGTATGGCATATATGTGTGTCTGTGTATGCACACAAAATATCTGATTAAGTATCGAGAGCTTTCTCAACTCCAACCAGCTGTACAATGGCCATAAAGTTCAGTGACAAATTGGCCACCATTGCCTTAAATATCTTTCTGTACTTGTGCTATGTCACAGAAACAGCAAAAGCTTGTGATAGTCCTACTTCATGCCTTTGATTATGGTAAATAGCATCATACAGTATGCATTTATGCACAGAGGGCATAGTCTCATAGCCCTTGCTGTTCATCTCCTTCCTGAAGAAAACACAAGCAGTGCTTTTGACATTACATTATTCCCATGCTTTTTAGGAGCTCTGTTGCTTTTCTATGCACTCCCTTCAAATCTGCAAATCTATTTTATGAGATGGAATGACAGATAGTCTTCACATTAGTCCAAAAAAAGCTGTAACTTTTTACACATTTCCAAAGGGCATTATTTCTTCTGTTTTGTTCCTCATCCCAGTCCTTGCATACACCAGTCTCTTTCCTTTTTTGCAGACAGCTACTGTATGAGCACAGTTGACTGCAATGACTCTTTTTGTAAAGACGCTACTGAAATATTTTATTTAGCCATATGATGTTCTGTGAGCCTGGGCAGTGGCCAAGAGAACCAAGGAAAATGTAAGCAGTGACAGAAGGCTTACAAGTCAAGCCACTGGCATCAGCTCTGTGGGATAGTTTCAACCTCCAGTGCTGGACCTCCAATAGACCTGTGAAAGATCATATTACACAAGCTCAATTTGAACAGGTTTCAAGACACAGTATTTCTCAAGACTACACTCATGCTGCAAGCTTGATTTAAAGAAGGGCTTCCTCATTTCCTACCTTTCCTCTCTGGATATCTTTCAGGCAGAAAATAGACGAGATATTAAAAATAATGTATGTTGGAAACCCAAATGCTGGAGAGTACTGCTATTGTGTGCTTTGCTGTTCTTTGAAGAAGAGTCCAGTTTGGTTTCGCAGGTTACTAGAACTGTGACTTCTTTCCTACTTCTGTATTCCCTGCCAAAGGCTCCCTTTACATTTCCTTTAGCTCTAATGGCCTGTACCATTTAAGAGCCTAGGTTATATAATCACCAAATGTGAATTGGTGAAATGTTTATTTTTTCTTGCTGTGTCCTTAACTACATCAGTGTCAGCATGGGACATTGGAACAGAGTGGAAAATCTCAGCTGAAGTCCTGGCAGTCAGGAATCCACCTTGGACACCTGCCCTTCGCCAGGCTGTAGTGTAGTCAGGAAAAGAGCTATGGAAAGCTGGACAGGGTCCAGGGATGTAAAGGAAAATGCTGTTCCCCTAATGACCAGAAAAGTGAGACTCAGTGCTTCATGCAAATAAGTCTTAGATAAAGGTCATAAGGTCCCAATTAGCCAGTGTTCAAAGAATGACAGACTTCCCAGCTGTACCTTGAGGCAATAGCAAATGAGTCCTCCTTTCATTATGAAAGAAAGCAGAAGGTGGAAGACACTATTCAGCCTCTCCATCTTCCTTCAGCAAAACACAGTAATTGGTAATGCTAGTAATGATAACTGGACATTACCTGTAACCTCCAGGGCTTAATGAAGAAGAAAATCTCTCTGACATTTGGAAGAGCATCCAAATCCCAGTGCTGAAGTGGGTGCAGTTGTACAGAACCATATCTGATAATGCATTGCAGGTACAGGGAAGGGGATAGGAGAGCAGGAACAAGAGCGGTCACCATTATACAGGAGCATTCCTCAGTGCTACTGACTTTGACAAAACTGTCTTTGCTGCTGTGAAAAATGTTTCAAAGACTGCTTGATAACCACTTGAAGAGACAGAAGATAAAATAAAGTAAAATTAATTTAAAGTTGGGGTGGTGGCAAGTACTTGTAAAAACCTCTTTGATGTTCTTAAAAGCTTGGGGCACACATTGATTTGTAAATGACACAAGCCTCTAACAAGGAGGTGTGAATGCAAGCTTGTGTGGACTAAGTCCATAATGGTCTAGTTTTCACATTGATATGGGACTCCATTCCCCCACTGAGTGTGGGTTTAGAAAAAAAAAGAGTATATATTCCAGTTTAGACATCCTGTGTTACCTATTCTGCTTATGCAAGGCTGGAATTTCACCTGTGATTTCAGCCTCAGTGTCACAGACAGTTCAGAATAACCTCTGATCACTGGTGCTGAAACAAGGAATATGTCAGAGGAGACCAAACCCTGGGATTGGGTTTGACCCCCTTCAGAAATATTTGTGAGTTGAAGGAATGTGTCTTAATCTTAAATCTGCTCACAAATGATCTCTGTGTTTGTCCCCCTGGAAGGCACTCAGGGCAATCTTGCAGCATTGGTCCTCTGCTTTCCCTTGCTGCCAGAAGAGGTAGAAATTCCCCACATTCCCCCCTACATGGGATCTGATCAGAGCGCTGCTACAGTTCATAGGAGCAGCAGTTCTGTCTGGCCCTTTGTCTGCATTCACAGTCCATTACTCAACAGGTACACCAGGGATCCAGGTGGTGAAAGGAGGTAACTTCTTTATTGCCAAACAGCGAGGAGGCATGAGTGTCATCTTGATCTTGCAACTCTGTTCAAACACTGCAAAGAGGTTTGGCACCTGCCTTTAAGCCTATCTCTGAGGTTGCAGATGTGTTTCCACAAAGCCATCCCAGCACTGTTGCCAAGCCTTTGTTGGGAGACGTAGCAGTGTGGCCAGGCCTGGTGCCTGTTTGGACTAAGCTTGACCTCTTGTCCATGGGACATCCTCTCCCAAACACAGCTGAGGCCCACCAAGAAGGCACAGGGAGGAAATGCTCAGCACTGCTGCTGAGCAGCAGACTTTGGTCTCCAGAGACACTAACCCAGCACTGTTCACTGCACTCAATAAAGAGACAGAAAATGAGAAAGAAAATGGTTTTTTGTGCCTCAAGATAGAAACCTTTTACATTGCTGAAGCCAAATGACTACCAGAAAGATGGATGGAGTCACTGATTTTTACATCAGGGAAGAAGAAGAAAATTCCAGATGCTCCTAACTGATGTAGCATGCAACTACTTCTTGGCCTCATTTCTAGCAAAACACATTGACATGGTTCTGCCAAACAGAAGAGATAAGCCTGATCACAGTTCAAACCACAACTGTGCAGGGTTTCTGAGTCCTGATAGATTGGATTTTTTCTGTGATAATCTTTTTTTTCATTAAAGCACCCTTTAATTATTCAAACCCAAACATATTATATACCATTACTAGGAATTATGGGATTTTTAGAATGAAGTGGTAAGAAAATCTTTGCCTGCTCTTAGAGTAGCTAGCAAGTGAGGGTCAGGTCCTCCCTGAATGGGGCAGGAGCCTTATGCTAGAAAGCTGAAATCCACTGAGCTTTGCAAGCGAGCCATTGGGCTGCTGGACACATTTTCCCCTGATCCCTCCTGCTGGAGCTTTTCCACTTTGTATAAATTATTTATTGGTTGCTGGAGCCAGGATGTGGCATTTGGTCTCCCCTATTCCAGATGAGTGCCCTCACCACTGGTCTACAGAGTCAATGTTTTCCTCTGGCCCAATAAATATTTAATGGTTTATGGAAGTGGAACAGCTCCAGCAGGAGAGGAAGAGTAAGAGAGACGTGTTCATTCACATGGATACCTCACAACATTGCTCTGTGACCAGCAGGCAAGACCCGAGCCAAGGACCTTTATAGCAAATAAAATCAGCAGGAGTAGACAATAAGAGCACAAAATGGTGGGGTGCCACTTCCTATGCCTCAGTGCAATTTCAGAGCAATGTCAGAGCAGCTCAGGCCTGATGAGTTCATGCCTCATATCAGGCCCTCTCCTTGTGACCACTGTTGTCCAAATTATGGTCCTTAGCCAAGATTATGTGCTGCTCCACCCTGGCCAAAAACGTGCAAACTCTGCACGTGGAAGCTGTGGTAAGTGGCAGCTTCCATGGACCTGTGCAGATCCAGGCGTCATGGCAGACTTTGGCTGCACACGGGATGGTGGAGGAGCAGCTACTGCTTGGTCCCACAGCTGAGTCAGGGCCAAGGAAAATGTCCTTTGATGAGGAAAAGAAGCCTTGTCACTGCAGACTAGCTCAGCAAAGGGCTGTCTTAGCCCCCTGTAAGGGTGTTTTTCCACCATAGTGGACAGTACTGGGGAGCTGTACAACCCAGACATTCCTGCTGCTCCAGAGAGGTGGTGCATCCTGGCTATGGCGCAGCTGGCTGTGCACAGGGCATGGGGATGCCTGGCTGTGCCCCTAGGTGGTTTCCCCAGCACTTGCAGCTGTCCCACCAAGTGCCCTCATGTCATGGCTGAATTCATTATCTGCCTGATGGAATTGTGATTGTGAAAAGCCAATTAAACCGAGATGGCTACTGTGGGACAGCTGCACCGGTTCGCTTGGCTCAGCACTCAGAGAGTTCAGAGACTCAACAGCCCCTCTCCAACTGGGAGAAACAGCTCTCAAAACTGGTCAAAAATAAAACAGAGCTTGCCAAATTTGAATTAAAATCAGAATTACTGATGCAAACTGCTGCCACCTTCACAGAGAAGACTGGTGCTGGCAATAAGAGCACTCACGAGATTTTTTCCAGGCAATTCCTCCCTTCCTTCCAGCTATACAGCTAGGCTCTTTGAAAATGGCCAGTGCCAGGCTCAGGGCTGCCCTACACCACCTTTTCTGTGGAGCTGACCACTTACTGGGCAAGCATTACACACCTGTGTTCACAGATTTCTTGGGGCAGAAGGAGTGACTACACAGCCCAACCCCTTGCCTTAAGTCAAACCAGGAGGAGCTGGCCTTTATATAATCTGGGGAAAGTGCCAGCTGCCTACCCAGTTTTGCAGGACAGGCACTGTGACTTCTGATCTTTCCATCATCAGGAAAGCAGCTGTTAAGCAGTCCCAGACAAGGGATTTCAAGAAGAGGGGAGAATTGCTCTGCACCACAAATGCCGCTCTGATGTCTCAAAATGGGGTTTTTCCCACAAGTGTTTGCAGTTCAAAATGCCTCTTCCTATGTCTGGGCTCTCAAGCCTCCTCGTGATGAAATGAAAAGCAAAGGCTCCCAGGAGTTTCCCTGGGTACAGCATGAAGCCTAAACTGCCTTTTGGAGAGCAGTGCCTGTGTATTATCCTGCACAAAACACATTGGGATTCTATGGGTGTGCACCAGCCGTGAGTTTGAGAAATACTAGTAATTTCTTTGATGCAAAGAACTGGTGGTGTTGATGTTGCAGCTGCTGGGGACAGTTATCAAGAAGATGGCTGTGGAAAGCCTGACAACAGGCATTTAATAATTTTAGCATCCAATTTGCAGAGCCTTGGTGTATGATGATGGACAGAAACAAACTAATGATCTCTAAATGAAATTTCTCCTTCATTTAAACTCGAAATGGGAGGATGGCAAAGGGAAGAAAAAGAGACATTTTATATCCTCCCCTTGATTGTAATTCCCTGCCTTCAGCTAGATCAATATCATTTCTGCTGGAGATGGAGGCTGCCTCTGGTTTCCATGGCAATGTGGTTGTTGGAGGCTTGCAGGCTCCATGAATCCCCAATTTATCAGTCTTCTAGGCTTTAATAATGGAGACCAGCAGTCAGGCAGCTTATGAATGGCACATGTCTTTTGGGCTGGGGGAAGGGAGGCGGGAGCATGGTTTGTAGTAAGGGCTGCAGCAATTTGTTTTCCTGCCACCGACAGCTGAAGGGGGAGGAGTATGAGGGGAGGAGCAGCACATTAATTCTGGATGCACTGAAGGAATTTCTAGACCATTTTGCCGCAATTACAGAAGATTTCCTCCTTTAGTTTCTTTTCCCTAGCCAGTTTTGCTGGGGAAGGGGAGGAGAAGAGCTTCACAGTCAGTCCTGTGTGAGGAGGTGGGAGCTGTAGATGGAGAACCCAAAGGCTCTAATGCTCCACACGTTTCCTTCCTCTTCTTAACCCTCTTTATTTCAAGATCAGCAGTGCAAGAATGCCAGCAGTCTGCCACAGTTTCAGGTTCATTTTTATCCCCTTACTCATCCTGCCACCATTGCCAGGCTTCTCAGCAGAGCTGTGAGATGGGCTGAGATGGGACCTCTGAGGACCTGATCTGTCTGTCAAACTTCTGTCACTTGCTGTGCTATTCTCTGTGCATCTGCTTGGCCTCTCCAAATTCAAACCTCCATCCCCAAAGGGCTGTAAGCTTCATTCCCTGAATTAATTACTTTGCTAGGAATATCCTGGCTGTAGAAAAATCTATCTGTCACTTCAATAAAGTTCAATTGGCCTATATCTATTCAGGGTATTTCCATTTCTTCTTATCTTTCTTCTGATTTCTCCCCTATAATCTCATAGGGCAGTTGTTCTAAAGAAGCTAAAGAATAAATGGATGTGTCTCAGAAAGACCTTATTCCTCTGTCCCCTCACATGCACTCTCTTTCTAAACCATCCTCCAGAACTTAAACCAGCAAAGGAGAAAAGATGGGTGACACAAAAAAATGCTGTTGCATGAGATAGGTACATCCTGTTTTTCCAATACATATGCCAAGAGCAGCTGTCAACTGTTACATTCCACAGCTGGAAGGAAGTTAAAACCTCTATATTCAAGCTCTTTGAATCATAAGGTATTTAAAGAGTACCCTTTCTGGTCTGCAGGATCTATGTGAGATCAACAGCGGCAGGGGAGAAGAGGAGTAAAGAACAATTTATGGGTAATTTTTTCTAAGGTTTTCCTCAGGTGAAGTAATGAATGCAGGAGATAGAGGGGCTGGTACCTCAGAACCACTCCTGGAGGGAGCCCTTCTGGTTCATCAGGACAGCTGAGCACCTGATTGTTCATCAGATCAACTCTGATCCCAGCTGATGGCTGGGGACACCCTGCACAAGTCACTTCCCATTTCTCCCCTTCAAGCTCCCTGGCTGTGAAGACCATGGAACCTTGGTGGAGGTCTGTTGAGGTCACAACACCTCTGAGATCACAGCACCTTTGATGCAGTTTGGTAGGAGGCCACTCAATGCCAATATAAAGTATCTGCCTCTAAGGCATCTCATCCTGAAAGAGCTCTTTTACCTTGCCTTTGGCCACTGTTCTACACAGCCTCCCACCTGCCCACCACTTTCTGGTGTGACAGAGCATCCCCACAGAAGCACTGTGACAGATGACACTGCTGCCAGGTGGAGCACTTTGTCCTCTCTGCATCTGCCTTTGCTTGAAGTGTGACAGTGGCCAAGGCACTGGCCTTGCTAAAGGAGATCTTGCTGTCTGAAAACCTAACTACTCTGGTAGGGCTTCTTCCAGTTGTAGCTGATCAAAATTGCCCAGTTTTGGGTACAGTAGGAAGGGAGTTCGGGACAAAAGTGCTGGTGATAGGCAGTGATAAATGAACAGTCAGCAGTAGGCATGTATTTTTTCTCAGCTTCCATGTCTGGCTGCATCCATGGATGTGGGAAAGAAACAGCAGTGGAAAAAAGAGAGAAGCTTCTTTCCCGTTCTCCAAGATGGAAGAATATTTGCAAATGTAGTTCTAACAGGGTTAACACCTCACATCCTCCTTTTTCTCTCCCCACCCTCTTCCTCCATCACTCCCATTTCTCTGGAGACCTCAATGCTCCCTTCCCTCAGCCGAAGTTGGGGAGTTTCCTCGGCAACCCAGCAGCTGGTGTCTAGACACTGTGAAAGATGCTTTGCAATGGAGCTGTGAGCCTGACTCCCCTCAACACCCCCTCCCCACTGCTGCAAACCCTGAGCAGCTCTCCCACCATTCCCTCCCTTTCCCTCTACTGCACACATGGATGCCAGTGCAGGCTTGGATTTCCATGGTGGTGCTGGAGGGGGGAAGGCATGGGGTGGGATGAGAAGGAAATCCCTAAGCCACTGGCTCTTCACCCTGACAAAGTGCAAGGGCAGCTGGGGTGACAGAACTGTGTCTGGCTGTCCTCTGAGGATTTAGCAGGATCAGAAAAAGAGGCAGATATCCAAGCTTGGACCAAAGTTACCAGCTTATGGGACTTGCAGAAGTTGTAGTTTTTTGGGTTTTTTCCTCACTGCTAGGGCAACTGAACAATTCTTATATGGTTCTGGAAAAAGATGGGGTGGTGCAGGAATAGGAGGCCCAAGCTACCATGTATTGGGGCCATATCAGCATTATTGTTTCAGCCTTAACAGGCTGATTTGCTTGCTCCTTTCCAGTAATTATTAGGTGACTTCCCTGGACCTCCTGCCTGCTACTTGCACTGGGGTCATTCTTCCCCACCAGCTTGTTGCAGGGTGTGCCAAGGGTTTGCAGATCTCCCAGGTGCCATGTGCTCACCAGTCCCGCCAGGGCTGCAAGAGTCGGTACCGTGGGTCTGTCTCTACTGAGTGAGGGATTCACCAGGGATTTGGGAGAAGTCATACAAGTCACTACCCTGGACCGGACACAGCTACTTCTGTGAAATACCCGATTCCTTCATTTCTTGGTGTTCAGCTGGGACAGCATAAGTCTACCAGTTTTCAGAAGCAGTAAGTCTGGAGGGTGAAGGATTTTAGCTCTGCATGATGCATAATAGGGCTGACTGCAATGGGCTAACATGGATCAGAAAGAGAACTGTGTAACCAACAGCTCTGAACCTGAAGTGTGTCTTGTTTCAGCAGTCTCAGACCTACCATCGTCTGCCTGGAATAGACTTCTGGCTGGCTAGAAGGACAGATGGATTGGGACAGATGAATCAAGCTGTGAAGCCTGGATCCAAATCTGGATCCAAATGTCATTAAAACTAGGAGATGCTCAGGGCAGGGATTTTAAATGAGGCTTTCCAGTGCTCCTTATCCTTAAAAAAAAAAAAATAAAAATTAAGTAGAGTCATCTCTAGGTCATGTGAGATCTGCATATAACAGGACAGGAAAGCCCAGACTAATATTCGGAAGCAGAGTGACGACCGGATGAGGAACAGGTTTTCAGTTCCATTGCTGCCCAAGCTGTAGCTGGCAAAGAACAGAGAAAGGAGGAAGCACGACAAATGCTAGAGAGAGCAGCGTCTGAGTAGATTTGGGCAGTTCTTCAGCGTGAATGCACAGGAGAGCTCTAGCTGCACAATCAATATCAGCAATAATTATGCAAACACTGAGAAAGCAGCAAAAGCAAAATCTCTGCATCTATATTAGAATCCCAGAGTGTTGTGCAATTTCTCATCTCTTGGCATTGGCTGTGGTAATTGAAAGATCTGCAGTGGAATAGAGACAAAAAGAAAAACAAAACCCAAGCCACCAGTCACAAAAGAAAAGATCATCAGAGAGGTTGCTGCTGCTGTGGTCATAAGCTGATGTCTGCTCTGATTTAATTAATCTTGGCAAGTCAGACGGGAGCTGGGCAGGTCCCAAGAGACAGTGTTTTACCCGGAAATCCACTCAACCTAATTTCACTAATGTAGGGCAGTGGAGAGACTTGGAGGGGAGCCTGCACGCTCAGCCATTAGAGCACAGCGTCGGCAGAGGCAGCTGGAGGCACCACCATCCAGCCGGGCTGCTGCCTTCGTGCCTGCCTCAGCTCCACAGCAGCCAGGGCTGCGCATGTTCCAGGCGTTTGCTCCCCCAGCAGGGCTCGCAGACACGACTCTCACCCTTTCCAGGAAATAAGTGGAGTGCTGAGGAGCAGGAGCTCTTTAAGACCCTATTGCAGCGAGGCTCCATATCTCACTGCCATGTTGTTACTCTTCCATGGTGTTTCCCAGCAGGTGCCAGTTGGAGGTGTAGGTATAAAGCCTCCCTTTGACACAGGCCCTTCAGCTGGGAAACACACATCAGCCTCTCCCACCGTGCAGCTCTACCCTTAAACAATTCTGGAGTGATGGCTTAAGGTTTGTCCAAGGCTGCCCAAAGGGTTTCTCAACTTGACTGCACTGTCCAGAGAGCTAAATGGAAGTGAGAACAGTGGCAGCTCAGTTCACAGATGCCTGTCTCTTTGGCAAAATTATCTTATGCTATAAGATGATCTGGACTGCAGAAAAGATTGAAATAAAAAGGCAAACTAAAATCTTAGAGCTAGAAGAGTGGGACCACAGGACTGGAGTAACCACAAACAGTGCAAGTGGTGACTGGTGTGCGTTAAAAGAACCATAAGGGTGGTCATTGCAAGCACAAACTAGGTTGGTCTTGTTGTTAGTTTGAGGTGATTTTTTTTTTAGCTTTCTGACCTAGCCATTCTTGCTTTTCCCTTCAGGACTGAATTTGGTTTTGCCCCCCCCCCCCCCCCCCCCCCCCCCCAAGTTGGGGGTTTTTTTGCTTTATATTACGTTTCCCTCTCCCCTCCTCATTTACTCTATCGTTTTCTGAGTTTGGATCTTTCTTTTTGCTTTGTAGCTGGAGTGCTGTAGAACAAATGTGAATGTCTCCACCTTGGCTTGCTGCAGGTGTAGATATTCCCAGGCTGCAATTTGTCCTACAGTAGGCCTCCAAATAAGACAGGTTAAGAGACTCTTAGACATGTCCTATTTATTTCCACTAATTAGGAAGGAAGGAGAGGATGAGAAGATCAGCTGCAGATATCTCTCTGTAGGTATCTGAAGTTAGGTAAGATGTCCATCCACTCTGACTTCAGCTTTCTCATTTCATGATGTCACCACGTGCACACTGATGCTGCCCCAGTCCAGGCCCACCTGAAGAAAGAGCTCATTGCTTCCTGCTTATTCTGTCCCTTGCAAGTGGACACAGGGGGCTCTGATTGTGCAGGCAGGAGGAGATCCCACAGTGCTGGCATGTTCAGAAGGGAGGCAGCTTTAGACAGGTAGAAGTTTGGCTACCCAGGATGAAATGCTTTTGTTCCTCAAGCAGGGAATGGCCTGAATTCTCAACCACTTTTTTGTCACCTTTGCAACAAAGTACAAAGTGAATGAAAAACGCCCAAACTCTGCAGTTCTGGCTGTATAATGGTATTTGTCCTCTGCAAACCCAAAGGTATGATATCCCAGAGTTAAAAAAATGGAAAATCAAGACTAGTACTGGGTAAAAAGCAGTGTAAGAGATAGTCTCTCTGATGTATGGAATTCCCAGGACAGTTTTCTGCTAATCTCCCTGGGGATACCCTGCCCTCCTTTGCTGGGACACTGAAAACAAGGCTGGAGAAAGCCCAGAAAACATGCTGCAGAAATAGCCTGCATCAGACAAACTGGTGAGTCAGATAAAATGCCTCACCTTTTCTCATGAATCAGAAGCTGCTCTTTACTGGCCCTGATGTCACTGGGGTTGTGGTGCATTGCCCCCACTGCGCAGAGTGGATCCTCTTCTTTTTACTGCTGTGGTTTAGCAGTGCCACTGCTTGACTTTTTTTCTTTCTTTTTTTTTTTTTTTTTTTTTTTTGAGCTGAATTCTTTTTTCCTTCATGATACTGCTTCTTGGTACAGTTCATTACTACATAATAACACCAGGTTGCTTCTTTTCCCTCATCCCAAAGATCAATGAAGTGCTGGTAAAGCTGCTAGGAAATAAGACATAGCTTAGCAGAGTGTAGCAGTACACAGAGTCTTTCCCCTTAAAGCTTTTCAAGAGAAAAGACGGAGAGTGATTCACTGAATTTTATGTGAGAATTCTTATTCAAAAAGCTAGCGTTCTTGTTTATACTTGGAATATGCACAGTCCAGCATTTGAGTTGTATGATCCCTCTCTGTTGACTTGAATATGTGATGAAGTGACCTTAAATTGTTCCTGCTGCTCCATAATCCTTGTTAGTCCAGTCTATTTCATCCATGGCAGAAATCAGTGCAGTCTCTGGCCTTCTTCAGCAGAGAGTCATCAGCCTGCCACTATCTGCTCCCCAGAGAACATTAATGGGGACAGTGAGGCACCTCTGTGCAGTTCCTCTGCCAGTCAGGGATCTCCAGGCGCCATGGGTACTCCTTGGAAATTAGATTTGCCACTGTGGTGAGTTAACAGGGAATAGAACATGGCAGAAAATTGTGTTTGAACTTGCCTGCTTATCCTAAGAGCAAGGGCAGCATGGGAACACTGGGAGCTAACCAACATCACTGCCAGCTCCTCCACATTAGGTGTGAGCAGATTTGCTGTCCATCCTTCCTGGAGTGCTGTCAAGAGCTCATCACTGTAGGAGCTGGACACCACTTTCAGCTGCTGATTAACCAGGGCGTGTGTGACTTGGTAGTGCAGCAGATGAGCAGGACTCCCAGTGTCTGTCTGTCCATCCCTGTGCTTGCTGTGTTATGTGCCTGTCTGTTGTGCTGTCCTGAGGGGGCTGTGAGACTGCTGGCTAAAATCTGTGCATATTTTTTGTTAGGAAGACCAAAAAGTTTTAAACACAATGAAAAACAGTGTCAGACTTGGGCTCCTGAAGCCACGTTATGTCTCTTTGTTGCTTTTTCACTCATTTCCATTTATGTGAGAAAACCCCAGAAATTCTGCCTTACTAGAATCTGTCAGAGCCATGTAAGAAATCAGACTTTGCTGCTGGCTAACAATAATCTTTTCACTCAAATTTAGGGGTAGATGGTTGCACACTGGGATTCTACTCTCAGCTTCGTAATTCAGTGTGTCTCCTGCTATGAGTGCCTTGAAGAGCAGCCTTAAAGGGACTCTCCTCCCTCCCAGTGATCAAGTCATTCAGGAAAATTAAAAAAGTAGGCCAAGCTTTGCCTCCCAATGATACTTGTTATGATCGTATTTTAATCAGTAGCCTATTTTGTCTCTGGTCTGTGGTGGTAGCTGTACCAGATATAGATGGAGTCCTTGAATAGCATCGTGCTTAGCTGTTCTGTATCAAGGGAAGGAAAGTCCACAGATGTTTTTGCTGACAGGGGGTTTGCAGATGCAGAGGCTGAGGCCGTGGGGGTGTTCCCACAGAAATTTTTCCTTCCAGAAAATCAGCAGTCAGAATTTACTAAGATTAAAAGGATTTGAAGGTCCAGAAGCAAAGCCTTTAATGAAGATGATTCAGAATGGTAAGTTGCACACAACTTAAAGGTGATTCATAAGGAAGTGGTGCTTAGGAACATGTTTAAAACCTAGGCTAAAAGAGCTGAGGGGAGGAGGGAAATAGGAATGTAGCACCTACTGCCAGAAGCAAATACAAGTCTGCCATCTGATGGCATCAAATGAACCAGGCCAAAATGCATGAATGGTGTCAGTAAGGAAATTTTCACATCCCAGTTAGCATTCTCCTGAAACATGGGTATGAGGATGCTACTCCTCACAAACTAAACACTGGCTACTGAACATCCTCATTGTTAGGCTGACAGGACAGGCCCTGGTGTGATTTTTTGTGTACACCAAGCAGCTTTGCATCAGACAGGCCCCAGACACAGCTACCCTGTTCGGGAGAAGAAGAGAGTTTAGCCATATGGACATAAGCTGGTGGTGCCAGTCAGCCTTAGGGCCAGGCAGCAGCCCCTGGCTCATTTTATTTGCTGGTACAATGTAGTTTGATAGCCCATCAGAGATGCCAGGAACTGTGCAGGGAACCCACAGGCTCTGAATGAGATGGGTACAGTATGTATGATCTGTCCCACATCACTCCCTCCTCCTTCAGTGCTTGTTTCTTTTCCCTGTTCCCTGTATCCCAAGTGTTTCTTTCCCCTGTTCTTCATCCCAAGTCTGGATTGCTGCTTGCTTGATCTCTCCATGGGCTCTGTATGTGTGGGACTGGGACCCAGTGAGGTAAAGGGAGAGATGGCAATGGAGCAGACCAGTTACTACAGTGCACTAAGGCCCTTGTGCATTATTGTCTTACAGCTCTGCAGACCTGGGTCCACCACCTTGTCCTGTAAAAAGCAATCCACACAGTACATGCACTGTTTCTGAAAGAGGCTGGGGACATGTTAGTGTACCCTGGTCAGAGCTGGGCAGGAGAAACTCCAAGACAATTAAATCTGTCCTGCTGCAATGAAGGAGGCATGGGCTAGATGAACCCAGGAGTGAGATCACTCCAGCTTGAGGGGCATTAATTTCATTTGCCTTGTTCCTACTGGCTGCCTCTGCCTTCTCCTGGGTTCTGATCCTCTGTCTAGTTCATTGGGGGACAGCTCCTAGCAGTAGTTTTAACTTCTCATGTGAATGGTTTGCCAGAACAAGGTGTCTCACTGACAGGCAGAGCTAGCTCCCAGTTATACTCAGTGATTCCCCCCAGGGCAACTTTGCTTTTGAAAGGAGAGACTAGAAAACTGGAGAGATGTGGTAGCCTCTGGATGAAGGCTCCCATTCTTGAAGGCTACAGACATTTCCCTAGATCTCTGTTCAGTGTGAGAGAAGTCTGAGTTACAGGGTATAAAATTTTTCCCTCTGGGTCTTGCAGGCTTCAGGTGTGCATAGTTTGTTCTTTGTGACTCTCTTTAAGTCTCTGGGAGTATCCATGTTGTAACTGGGGGACAGTGTTTGGTACAGTCAGTGGGTTCTGTAAAAGGGTGTGTGATCTAGCTGACAAGCCAGGAGTCTAGTCAGTGCCTCTAATGAAATGAACAGGAGTTGTCCGGGGCATCAGCAGTGAGCGAGGCAGCTCCTTCCAGTGGCACATGCTTTCTGGCTGAAGGGGTTTTGTGAGAGCTACATGTTTTCCTGCTGGGCTGAACCTCGGCATGTTCTTTTCATGCGGCAGAAATTCCAGGGACTCTGAGACCTGGGTGACTTTGGAGAGAGGGAAGCCTGAAGCCATGCAGTCCATCAGGCTGTGTGCACATGCAGGATGCTCTAGATCATGGCTGACTAACGCTGGACCATCTCTTTCCCCACTAGATGCTGTAGAAGAAACCAAACCTACTGAAAGTGCCCAGCAGGAAGAGGTGAAAGAAGAAGAGAGCAAGGCGGACCAAGAAAATGCCTGAACATTAAGAAATGACTCCCCACTGCCCCTCCCTCCCTCCCCCTATCCTCTATCCTTCCTTCCCACCCCAATCTCGATTTTCCCCCTTCCTGCTCGCATCTGTGAGCCTGTGTCTGTCCCTCTCCTATTACCACTTAAACCCTTTTTCTCTCTGTGTGGCAAACATTTAAAGAAAAAAAAAAAAGCAGGAAAAATCCCAGTCAAACAGTGTGGCTTAAACATTTCTTTGTTTCTTGGTGTTGTTATGGCAAGTTTTTGGTAATGATGATCCAATCATTTTGGGAAAATTCTTGCACTGTATCAGAGTTCTTTGACCTGGCGCGTGCGTGTGTCTGTCTGCCCACTGCGAGCGCTCGCTCTCTCTCTCTCTCTCTCCTCTCTCTCTTCTCCAAGTGTGTGTGTGTGCAATGTTACGTTCATCTGAGGAGTCCAGACTTACCCAGTGAGTTAAAAGAAAAGAAGGGGGAAAAAAAGGTTCTTTTCTTCCTTTTTCTATGTGATGGAATGAACGAAAGAAAAAGCAAACAAAAGACCAAACACAACAAACAAATGAACAAAAAAGAATACTAAACCCCAGTTTGTTTTAAGAACTAAAATAACAACTAGAAAATGTGCCAATTAGCGTAATGCTTGGCTCCAGGCTCCTTTTTCAAACTGAACAATAATTATAATAAATGAGAATAATTATCATTAATACTACCGTGTCGCATTTCTATGCTGCCGTACATCCTGCTAAACTGTGGTCTTTGGTGGGCCACTTCTTGCGTGGCCCAGCTGTGCTCCTTGGCCACAAGTCTCAGTGACTGACTGCTCTCCTTGGCACTGCTGAGGGGATTTTAAGGGGAGCAGGCTTGGATTTTGAGCGAGATGTTAGCACTTACTAACATAAATAATGAAAGCAGCAAGATCAGTTTTAGGAAAGATCATTGAAAGCATCCCTCTGGGAGACCTCCAGGCCCTGATTTGGGGAACTATGCTGACCTTGGAGGTATGAGCCTGTAGAGGGACGAGCTTTGATGTATGCCCAAGGTCGAACCCCTGCCAAGGGCTGTGAGGAGACAGGGTCCTAGGACCTCATCTTCTCACCACAGTAGGATGATGCTCATCCCATTGGGCTGGAGTTGAAGTCCTTGAGTAGCATAGTGTGACCCCCCAAAAGTGTTCTGTTTGACAAAATGAATCGGGCCAATTATTATTCAATATTTATTGAATAAATAGGCACATGGGCAGGACAAGGCCTGGTGGCCTAGGAGCCCGTTGGTGGCACTTTGAGAAATACCTCATTCCTGCTCCTGCTGAACCCAGGGTGTTTTCACCCAGCTCTAAGGAGGGCCAAGGCTTTCAGCTGTCATTTATGGCTATGGGCAGAGCCCCATCTCCTAAATCTCCGCCACTGCTTCCCACAGGTTGTGGGGCTGTCCCCTGGTGCCACCCGGCCTGTCCCAGTGGAACACTGACAGACACCAAATCCTGAGCTTGTGCAGCCTTCTGGGTCTGCTGCTGTCTTTATGAGCTGTGAGAGAAAACAGTTAAAATACATTTAGTAATATCTGGGCTTTCATAAAAGCTAATTACTGCTCTTTCACTGCCCTGATTTTTTAATGTGCTTTCCCAGCAGCTCCTGTATGGTTTCCTGGCCTCATTGGCAATGACAGCCAGAGTACCCTGCAGCATAGCTGTGTGATGCTGCAGGACCAGGATTAAATTGTCCTCACAGCAGGAAGACCAAAAGATGAGAATGCTGACAGCTCCAACGTCCTTTGGTGGCTGATGTTTCTTGGAGTGGCAGCCCCATGGCCTTCAGAGGGCTGGCTGGCACTCCTTGTCCTACTCCTTTGTTCTCCTCCATCTCTTTGTTGGAAATAGGGAGAAAAGATGAACAGTGTCTCCTCAGAAATGATCACTTTGAACGTAGACTGCTCGCTGGAAGTGCCATCAAAACACATCAGGATTCATTTTCATGTGCTTCCTGGTATTCTGTAGAAATAAGAGAGAGAGAGATAGGGAGGGTTTTTTTCTAAAGAGAGGGAAAGAGAGAGTGGGAGATAGATTGGACAAAGATTTTTAAAAACAGGGATTAGAGAGATGAGGGGAGAAAAGATTTTTGAGTGGATAGATGGATGATAGGGAGAGAGAGGGGAGTATAGCTAGAGAAAGAAAGATTAGAGTGCAAAAGATGAGAGAGAGACAGGAAGAAATTAGATAATATGGAGCAATAGATGATTGATAGAGATAGTGAAACGTAGATAGCTAAAGTAGATTAGACAGACTAAATAAGTAGAAAGATGGGCTGACTGACAGATAGGTATTGTGTCATACTTCATAAATGATATATATGCTAATATTCCCATGTCATGATGGGTGGTAAACCCTGAGACACCTTCCAGCCTGACCTCAATTCAGCAAATGTAGCGCAGACATCAGGCATTGCTTGGACCGTATGTCAGGTCTCACCAGCCGGCGCGTGCCTGCCACGGCAGCAGCAGGGTGTGGATGGTGTTGGGAGGGAGAGCTCTGAGGGACACGGGGCCGAGGCCCAGGGAGGAGAGGTGTACACTGTGTTTGCTGTTCGTAGCACACAAGGGGCCCAGCCCAGCACAGACACTGTAGACACCCTGTGTCTCTAGCACCAAGTTGAGAGAACTGAGGTTCAGCTCTCAGGATTTGTGGGAGAGGTGTTTGGGAGGAGGCAGGAAGGAGGGGCCATGTTTTTTGTTTGGCCTTATCTCCTGTCATGACCATTTTAAAAAGTTTTCTGTCTTGCCTGTTTCTGCAAAGACCATGTGGCTTCCCCACTCTTCTGATTTCAGACCCCAAAGTTTTCATCTTGCCTCCACTTTGCTATTACTACTTTTAACTTTATAAGGAAAAGAAAACCACTTCTCATGTCTTCCTGGACACAGGCCTTCCTCCCTCCTCAAAAAATGAAACAGCTTTCTCTCCCCAGGGACGTTTTACCTTTGTATGTCGCATGTTGCCTCCCCTTTGGCTGATGGTTGAGGCATCGAGCGTGTTTTGTCACCGTTTGTAAGAACACACTTTGCCATGTTGCTTAGAGAACAAAGGGTTGGGTTTTGTGTTTTGGTTTTTCCCCCCGCAAAGAGAACAGGATATGTGGTTACCAACTGCAAACCTAAATAATTTAAATACTAATTCCTCTCCCTTGGTTCCAGTTTAAAATTATTGGCTGTACCCAAGCACTCCCTATCTTTATTATTGTACCGTGTCCTGATCCTGCCAGAGAATCAGGGCAAAGAGAGCGTGAGAGAGAGCACAGAGACAAACTCTGCCTTGAGCAGGCAGTGGTTTAATGTGTAATACACAAGAGTTGTATAGGAAGCTGGGCTGTCTTCAGGGTACAGGAAGAGAGCAGAGAAAAGCATTTGGATTTCCTTGAGTTGCCTCTTCAGCTAGATTTTCAAAGGCTAAAAGGAAACACTATAAAGGATGCAGCATGGGACGGAAACTGGAAAGAGAACAAGGGTATTTGAGGAATGATTTTTCTAGCAAGACATCAAGTAAGCTGAAAGCAGAAGAAGCAGGAGGTCCCAGAAGTAAAGAGTGGGGCAGAGTCATCAGCAGAGTAGTTGAAGCTTTTCTACTACTCCTGCCATAACAACCTACAGGAATTCCCCAGGGAGTATATGTCTAATTCTCTCTCCCTGAAGAGGATATACGTTTGCCTGGAGGTGCCTGTGGTTGTTATTTTGTGTAAGAAAAGGGCAGGGCATGTCAGAGTGACTCACACTGGGAATATGGTGCCTGACCTCACCATGCAGTGCTGTGGAAGTTCAGAGTCCTAGAGGGGCTTTTTCCATGTCCCTGTCGTAAGATACACTAGTGACCCACAGCTATCCTGAATGCTCCTACCAGCTGTAGCTCTTGACATTTCACTACTATATTTCACTAGACTAAGCTTTGAAGAAGTGAAAAAAATTCCAACATAAACTCCCCACCAATGCAGTAGATTGTAAGCATGAACTTGGTCTGCTTTGCAATGCTTGTGCCATTCTGACTGTCTGTACTAATAGCAGATGAAACCCCACAACCCTTGCAATAGTTGCATCAGCCAGGGAGCTTTTCTGTGAATCACATTCCAAAGGGAGGGGAAGGGCATCCTGCTGAGATCCCTTCAGACCCAGTGTTTTCCAATCCTAAACCCTCATGCAGCCCCATGAGAGGCTTTAGCCAGAAGGAACTCACTTGTGGTGACCACATAAACAGCATTGCTTGAGAAACATGTTACTCTAGATGAAAGAAATAGCCATGACTGATGGAGAGGAATTTAGAAAAAAAGGAAAGAAGAAAAAAAGGAAGAGGGAATTCATACCAAACTCCCCACAGGAGTTATTTCTTTTTTTTCTGTGGTCTCCAAACAGCAAACTAGCACTTGTGAGTTTTCATACTGAAGGTCTGCTGTTTGTCATAGGTGTCTTAGGAGGCTGTGGTTGGCAGAGGTGGAAGGAAGGGTTTGAATGAATGTTTTTGTGGTTCTTCTTGGCTAAGAAGTCTGCTTGGTGGTCACCTGCAGCTCAGCGGCACCACAGGTGACGTTGGGGGTCCTCTTCCAGGCCTGTGCTCAGATTCCCTGCTTTTCTGCATTGCCACATTAGCACTTTCACTGGATATTTAGAGCACCTCAGGACTGGTTCTCCTCTCGCTCACACTGGGGTAACTCAGGTGTCGCTCCACTGGAAGCAGTGGTGTTAATCTAGTGTGAAAATAATGCGAGAGGAGGATTCAACTCCTCGGGGGGGGATTTTCCAGGTCCCCGAGGGGGAAAAAAAATCAATGGGAGTTACATGTTTAACTGCCACTTGTGCCTGTGAAAGTCTGCCCCTTATCTACCTATATGTATATAGGGTACAGTTTTCAGAATAACCTAAGTGACATGGGCACTTGAGAGCACACATTTCACTGGCTTTCAAAGAGATGCAAGTTCCTAAGGCCCAGATGCTGAAGGATGTCCAAACTCCTCTCTGCTGCGCATTTGGGGGTCTCAGGCCTGAAATTCTCCAGTAATTTCCCAAAATGGAACTGAAGATCATGAGTCATTTAGGTGGTCCTGAAAGCGCTACCCTCTATCCATTTTTCAGGGTGTTGATCTCAGGTCATGTGCGAGCCTGCATTCTTACCTACAATGCTTTATTACTACATTCTTCTGTTGAGCAATACTTGGAAGAAGAGGTGAAGGTCGAGATTTGCAGAACAGGCTAGTAACCCCAGTGGCTCACATCTGGAGTGCCCAACTTGAGAGACACCTCACTGGGGTCCAAGCCACAGGTCCCCTGTATGCTCTGAACATCAAGATTCATGTATTACACACCCAGAACCACTGGTCACTTCTAAAAAATCAGAAATCCCAGCCTGAGACCTAGACTACTCTCACGAAAGAAAATCCCAGGTGAACTGTTCACCCGATAGCTTGGTTTTTCTGCTCATGCCTGTTCCCAATAAATAAAACAAATCCCTGTGCATCACCTAAGCCCTATTTTGAGGAGTTCCACTGGCATACAGCTGAAGTAACACAGTAATAAATCGGGGCCTGAAGAAGGTGGCTACAGCCTAGAGAGTATCAAGAACTGTGACGTGTCTGGAAGCTAAAAAGAGCAGAACTTGACAATTAGAGCGGCCCATTTCCGATGCTCTTGTGTGAGGATCTGGAAAGAGTCTCTCACTCATTGTACTTGTGCATTATGAATGTGTCCATCTGCAGAGATCTAATGTACACATATGTCCTGAATATTGTCCTAAGGTTGCAAGCTTCAAAAATGAGCAGAAAACATTCCCGAGAAGTGAGAATAATACAGATGTCTGTATTTGAAAAATTGGTTCAAATAAAGTCTCTCACTTATAAATTCGTGTAGTTGTGTGCAATTATTTGCTCCTGGAACAGAAATTTCTCCCTTGTGTAGGACTTTGTTTTTTTTACAAAAAAATCTCATTTCATTCTCCCTTGACCTTCTCAGTCAAGTTTGACTACTGTGGAAAAATGCTTTCTACTTATTCTGTCTGGGTAAAAAGCTATGTTACATTGAAATGGTGAAGTAAAAGGCCATACAGGCCAGTATGCTTTTGAGACAGAATATCTAACTGGCCTAATGGATGATGTGGTCACCAAAGTCCTGGGTTTTTATATAACGTGACACAGACATCCCCACGCATGCTCTGACCCAAGAAAGGCCTGTGGCTGTCAGGGCATTGCTTGGAAACTGCCTGGAAAATGCTGAACTGAGAAACTCTGTGATTGGGCACCACAGAGCTGTAAAATGTCCATGGCAATATCTGGGCCTGGGGTGTTCTGAGTCGGGGAATCTGCTTGGATGTAGAAATGGGAATGGGGGTTACCAACCAGTAATGGCTGGACCTCTGGGGATCATCCAGTCCAACCCCTCTACCAAGCCAGGGTCACCTAGAGCAGGTGGCACAGAAGCCAGAATACCCTCAGAGAGGGAGAGCCACGACCTCCCTGGGCAGCTGCTCCAGTGCCCTGCCACCCTCAGTGGAAAGAAGTTAGGCAACTTTGTGCAAGCTTATCTAAAGATATCAGATTCCTCATTGGATTTAAATCTTCAGTAGCTCACTGGGAAACACCAGAAGTTTTTTGAGACAGAAATATGTATTTCAGCAGCCAAGAAGCCCCACCAATTATTTCTCTCAGTATCAAGTTTGTGCCAAATGCAATGATAGAAGAACAGAGTAGGAATTGCTGCCTGGGCTGTGCTAGGCTTCTGACTTAATCCTGAGCTGTATCTGACAGCAGCTCAAGAGAAGAGCTGAAATCAAGCATTTTTGTCACATCTATTCATCCCAGGAAGCTTTACAACCACTGTTTAGAAATCACTTGCAACTCATCTATGAAATACAGCAGCTGGCTTAGCAAGGGCCCAGAAATTCCTGATGAGGCTCCAAGGAGCTGCCTGGGAAACAGAGCAGACCTCAGCACCTCACATGGGTTCTGGACAAAGTGCCAATTTACAAATGACACAATTAGATGTCTGTATTCTTGTATATAATCATCAGTTGCCTCATGGCTTCTCCAAAAAAGGCGTGGACTACATCTTGTGTGCAAACAAATATTAAGCATTCAAAATCAAGTGGTTTCAATTAGTCACATCACTAGATTGCAGGGATCAGCCCTGGCAGATTGGCTTTGCTTCTGTGGGGCAGAACACCTCTGAAAGGACACTCAAGGACCTCTCTCCAAGTAAATGGTTGTCTTGAGGTAGCAAGGCTGCCTTGCACTCTTTTATCTGCTGCACAGCAGAGGGGGAGGGAAGGAGCTGAATAGTTGGCCCAGGGCATGTGTGTCAGCTGAATGTAAAATTCAGCCTAATGCAAATCTCCACCTGAGATTTTCTAACAAGGCACACAAAGTTTGCCCTGCAAGATTTCCAGAGTCATATTCATGCCACTGTGAGAAGAAATAAACTTTCTGCCTGAATTGTAGAAAATGGATCCATGACTCGCCTTGGGTGTTCAACCTCCTCCAGTTGCCCAGGTGAACTCCCTTTGGATATCTTGCCACATCCATGGACTACAACAGCAAACTTCCCCCAGTTTCTGAGCGAGCAAGGTGTTTCCCATTTCTTTGGTGTTCCCCTGGCTTGTCCCACTGTGGGCTGGGGAAGACTTCCTTTCCTTGGGGATATTGCAACAGGAACTTCAGGTTTTCCTGCTTTTTGACAATGCCAACAGCTTCACAGCACACTTGCCACCTTTATTGCTCTAGTGAGGTCACAGTGAAAAGACCATTTTTTCTCATAGAATCACTCAGATTTCTAAGTCTGCTTTCCTTTACTCAGCAGGGTATATGAAGCCCTCTGTAATGGACATTTACAGTCTCCCAATCTGCAACACTTTGTCCCTTTTAACCAGTACACAGAGCTGGCATCAAGTCTGAACAGGGCTACTCCCTTGTTGAAGATGAGCAGAAAAAGTGAAAGGAAATTATGCATTTCTGTACCTAAGATCACTTTTGTTTATTAAAAATGAAATTACTTTTCTCCATGAAAGGCCACTTTTATATATTAAAGAGGAAATACTTTTCCTCTACTTTGGCATGAAACTGCAAACATTAATAATAAGAGAAGCAAGGAAGTGAAAGCCCATTTGTCTCAGAGGAACAGCACTGTGGCTGAGAGGCAGGGTTTGCAGAGAGGTGGTAGCTTGTACCAGACAGACTGGGGCACTTGGGTCTCTGCAAATGCATCAGGCCACAGCCCAAAATACAAACTGTATGTAGCTAGAAAGGCACTGCTTAATTTAATTATGGTAGTTGATTAAGCAAGTTATGAGTAAAATGTAATTAGCATTTCAGGAGCAATGGGTGGAGGCTAAACCAAGAGAGAGAGAAGCTTCATTATCTGTGGTGAGAGAGAGGAAGGGTGGTACAGGTCATCAGTGGCTGCATAACAAGGAAGAGTTAATTGGGGTGAACTGAAAACTGCTGGTGAGGCCTCTCTCTGCTGAGCCCATAATTATGGTTGTCTTACCTTGAGACAGTCATCTTCTGAAGGGTTTTGTGGCCATTCTTAGGACCCTGGGCCAGAGAGGGAAAACAATTTCTGTCACTGGAGGTGAGGTCTAATGGAGTGGGTTCCATTTCCCCCTCTACACTGGATGTCCCCATCCTTGGCTATTTATCCATGTACAGTCTGTGGCTTAAATTTCAATGAATCCTCACTCAACACCTGTCTGTGCAGCAGCTCATTGTTTAAGTGAGGAGATGAATTTCACTGTGGATGCTGTGGTGCAGAGACTCCTTCCTTCTGTTTGCCCAGGTCCTGAATCTCTCCTTCTTGGGTCTCTTTCCTTCTGAGGCAGACCTGAGTGATTTAGGAAAAACAGAGTGAAAGCTAAGAAACTGCCACGAGTCCTGGTGGCCTAAGGGGATGCTGGTGTCTAACAGCACAGACACCTTGAGCTTTTGGATGGGAAGACCAATGTTCCTGGAGAAGATATATATCTCTGAAGGGCAGCTCTCAGAGTGAGGACAGGTCACTTTCTTTAGCAGGCACCTAAAGTCCAGAAGACAATTCCTGTTTGACTGGCAGCACCCAGCAAAAGGATGAGCAGTTCCTGCATGCTGTCACTTTGGCTTCCTTGACTCCACTGCTTCCCAGCAGCAAAGGGAGAGAAGACCTACAGCTGTGGGTTGTGTTCCCCAGGCTCTTCTCCCTGCATGGCAGCCAAGCCTGGTGCCAGACCCTCCACGGGGCACGCTTGGCAGTCAGGGATGGGAGAACAGGGTGCAATGCAGGCTGCATGGTCTGGGAAGGCCTCACATGCTGTCTGGTCTCTAGAAAAGAGCCAAAGGGCAATCCCCAGCCCAGGGAAGGGTTCTGCTTGCCCCAGGGCACGGGCTGTGGCAGGGGAGGGCTGGCTGTGCCTGGCCGTGCCCTCTGGGCTGCTGGCACGCGCTGCCTGCGGCCCTGGCTGCCGCACAGGCCATTAATAAGGCTTTCCAGCCTGTCACTTCCACGCTGAATCCTTTGAAAGCAGCACTCCTCTGGGCCCATTAGAGGGAGGAACTGTCTCTGTTGAAACATATGGGGCTGTCAGGCTCTGTCTGTTGCTCTGAAAGCCGCCGCCGCTCTCGCTGTTTGCTGCTGGGGGGGCAGCAGCTGTCTGGAGGAGGCTGTGATGAGGATGGGGACTTGGGAAGGGGCTGGGGGAAGACAGCAGGTGAGGTGGGAAGGATGCTGGAAATGCTGGGAAGGTAAACAGTGTGCTGATAGCTGGTGGGCTGCTGTAGGACATTGGGATGCTGGGCAGCTCAAGGGGTGCCTCATGCTATGAGTGTGATGGGGGAAGAGGTACATCTGAGGATAACTGGGTGGTAAATATTGGGGTGGGGTATGTAGGGGCAGGCTGAGGCAGCAGGAGACACAGCTGACAGCAGAGATGTTTGACTTGTCTGGCCAAGGAGAGGATGGCAGCAGTGTTGGTGACTCTATGGGGACGCTGCAAAAGGGAGGCTTTGGGAAGCATCATGCGGTCACACAGCGCTGGAGTTTCTCATTAAGCAGCACACTCACCCCCCAACTCCATTTGCAGAAACTGAACAGGATTTAATGGAGTCCCTTGACTTTTTCCTCTGAAATATTCATAGGTTTTAGCAGTCCATTTTATGCTCACCTCCTTCTCCATTAACGAGCATCGAAGAGGGACTGGGTGGAAAGTAGGCTGCTCTGGAGCCAGGGAGACAGAAAAAGGGACCTGTGCCTCTGCCCAGGGACTGCTGAGAAGCAATCCACTCCTGGGCTGCTCCACGGCCTCTCAATAGGCCTGCAAAATGACTGGAAATGAGCGCTGGGCAGCATGCACAGGGAGGTGATTAATACAGCGGGAAAGGAAGGAAACCAATTAAGCAGAGCGCTGTCTGGAGCTGCTGCCCCCACCCTGTCACACAGATACACCCACGTCTGCCTCCCTGCCTGTCTTCATAATGTGCAAGGCCAAGAGCTCTGTAGGAATGGCACAGGCTGACAAAAATGCCTGGAGGCAATTAGTTCCCTCCTCACCTCAGCACTAATGCTGTGCTAGGATACAGGGAAAGTCCAGAGCTTCCATGAGACAGCAGAGAAGCACAGAGGCTGGATTATGCATGCCCCATGCAGTCTGCAGTACTTGGCACAGCAAGGATCCTGCTGGGAAGTTTGGAGAAAGGTTGTGATAAATAGTGCAATTGCACTCTTTATGGAATATGAAATGTCCCAAATGGTCGGGGCAGGTGGGATCTCAAAGCCTTTTCCAGACCTGTTAGGTACTAAACCAGGGCTCTAACAGGCTGATATACCCCCACCAAAGTCTACAGCCAAGTATCTCTAGGATTCTAGAGAAAGCTGTCCCTGCTCATGGCAGGAAGATAGGAATAGATGATCTTTAAGGTGCCTTCCATCCCAAAACATTCTGTGATTCTATGATTTTGGGGGTGGGGACAGGTGTAACTCTCACAACTTTTCTCCAGAGTCAAACTTTTTTTTGCAGCAGTCACAGTCCTAAACCATGCAGTTTAAAGTCCTAAGAAAATTTTTATCAAGGACTCCCCATGGATGACAGTAGAACCTGGATAGTGCTCTAGGAAAACAGAGTGGTCCTCCACCAGTGCTATCCCTGCAAAAAGTACACGAGATGCTCAACGATGGTCTTCCAAGTTCACTTGGCTTCTCTCTGCATTATTGCTTTGATGAACAAAAAGAGCAAAATCTTCATCCTAATGAGTTGTTCACTCTGGCTGACAGAGACAGAAGGCAAGATTATAAATGTGCCATTTCCTGTGGTTCCTCCCCGCTGGATTAAAAACCAAAACAATGTCACAGATGCAACAGCACCTATTTATTCTTGCTCTCAAATACACTCACTAGTCAGGCTGCTTCCCCTTCCCTCCCATACACCCATACAGACCCTGCTCGCGTGCGTCCTGGGAATCAGATGTTTATGCAATTATTTGCAGGATGTTCCACATCTCCCTGAAATTATAATCAGCATGCCCAGAATCAGCTTAATTACGAAGCATTCAGCAAACGCCCACAGGCTCTTCCAGGGCAGCTCCACACAGCATCCCCATGAATGAGCTGCACGTTTTTCCTCCACTGCCACACACAGCTCCTGACCAAGAGCTCAGGCCCTCACATCTGAGCTGCTGGGTTGTCTGGTTACTTATTTGTTTGCAAGAGAGAAGAGAGATATTTGTAAAGCAGCAGCAGGGCATAAGCAGACGCTGAAAGTGTCTCAGGGTGAGACTTGGCTACCTCTGATTTTTTGCAGCAGTCCCTCCACGCAGGATAGAGGTGTGAACGATCCCAGTTGTAACCAGGCCAGATCAGAGATTTAAACAAGCCAGGTCCATAGTCTATTAACTTTTTCTATAGAAAAGACAAAAATCAAGGATCAAGTACCAAAAACTGTGGAACTATGAGGTTTTGCCATCCTGAGTTGCAGCCTGGCGTATCTGGATGCTCGGTAGATAGGCACTTCCTAAAGAAATGAAGGACTGCTTGGCTCAGCTGAGACAGTCAGAAAACACACTGCTGAGGTAAGAAAAGAAAGAACTTTCTGAGGCAAAGTGCACTTCCTGTAAGAAAGAGCACAATTCATGGCTCTTCTAAACTTTTCTGAAGAATCTCCTGGACTGAGGCTGTGGGCATCTACAAAGATCACGGCCACGTCTTCACTTTTAGTCAGTGCACTTTCTATCAGCCCACAGCAAGGAATACCTCATGTATACCTCTCAGGTGATTTCACAGAGGTGCTAAGCACAGACAGAAGAAAGATTCAGGCTTCCCCTCATCACTCTGTAGTTACCATCTGTGAGTCTGACAAGGTTTGGACTCTTCAGACACCTGTAGCTGACTTCATTTCCTTCCCTGTGGCACTGCACTAGCAAAACCCACATGATGATCCTATCACGTCGTTATACACACTGGAAGCATTTAGGGCTATTAAGGTCACACTTCAATGTGACTGTAATAATTTACTGCCTATTTGTGGAGCTTGGGAACCACAGAGCCCAGAACTAGGGAACCCTTTTCTGTCTCTGCTGTGATTGTCATCACATGGCAAGAAATTTCCATTTAAAATACAAATCCTGGTGTCACAGAGGCATCATCAAATCAGCTTTTTGATCTGCAGCAAGGGGGAGTTCACAAACACAGGTTCAATTCTCCACCCAGGCATGTTTACACAAGGAGATGTGGGTTTTCTTCTCTGTTCATAAAGGGAAATTTTAACAGTTTTGGCCAATCTTTCACATCCCAATTCATTAGCTATTCAACACCCTGTGTATGTTAGGCCTTTGCTCACACAGGCACTTGGCTGTTGGTGGCCATCACAAGTAAATAAGATGCTCCAGCATCATTTGGGTGCCCACTGGCCAGCTCTAGCTGTTCAGGTTTGGTGTTAGTAGTGCCAGGACCTAAGGACTGTCTCAGGTCGCTGGTGATGTCCCCAGAGCTCAGAAGTCTGCCAGCCTGGGCATCACAGCATTCCTATCACCCAGGACCTGTCAGTGCCTTATCAGTGTTATCTGCACAACCCCTGGAGCACCGTAGGAAGGGTAATTATGACAACAGAGGGCTGTGAAGGCTTAGACCTTCCAGATATTTCGTGGCACCTTCCTCCTGGTTGGGCAGCAGGGCTCTGTGAAGAGGCTGTGCCAGAACACACAACTGAGCAAATCTCTCAGGATTTCGGGCAGATCAGATCAGTAAGTGCTCTGCCCCGAAGTATTTATTCTGCAGGGAAGGGGATGGGAATAGCTCATACCTTTAAGCCTTGTTAAAAATACATGCCATGAAGGCAGCTCTCCTGTCAGGCTAAAACTGTCTCCAGGGACGATCTCTGGGGAATGCCTGTGTAAGCAAACACCCACCAGGGCAGAGGATTCTCGGGAGGCGTGTCTGTAGGTGAGCGCTCCGCTGAGCGGAATGCCTGGGGATAGCACGTTCCCGCATGGTGTGCTGCCTGCCTCTGCCTTTCCCTAAATAGCGCATCCTGTCCCTGCGGCTCAGAATACACTTGTCACAGAAAACTCTGCACATGTAGGGTAGGACTTTCTTCACGTTCATCCCCAGACAGCTCGTAAGATCAAATTTTAAACTTTGGAAACACCTTTTGAGCGCACTCAGCTGCTCGTCAGTAGCTGCTCTGGGCAGCTGAGCTGTGCCCAGAGCCTTGGCAATGCCCACAGGCGCAGCCAGTCACTCCTTAGGCTTCTGTTAATATCCAGGTTTAAATGCCACTGCCATTCCACCGGCACTACAGTGACACAGCCACCTGCCCTGGGCAGCCTTTGCCACCTGGTGACACACTAGCTGGTCTAATAGGAAAGGAAAATGAGGATTTGGGGTGGCCTTGACAGAGGGAAGGCAAAGCACTGCTGGATCAGCGCTGGGGGTGCACGCCTTTCTCCCTGCTGGGAGCAGGGAGTCAGGAGCAGCAGCAGGTTTTGGGCATGGGGCGGCCAGAGAGCCCTGCAGGCTGCCTGGCAGCCACAGCAAAGCATCCCTGCGCTGCTCAGATCAGCTCAGCCCTGCTTTCTGCTGCCACTAAGACTGCTGGAGGGGAAAATTCGATTTGCCTTTTGTTGAGGCAGCCTCACGGAAAGCCTCGCTCGGCGGCGGGGGGAGAAGCAGAACCCGCTCGTGGTGCCCGCACTCGGGTATGGGCTCGGCTGGGACGGACCCAAGAGCTGAGCCTGCCCTCTCACAGCTGGCTCTGGGAGCTCACTGCGTCCCTGCCACAGAGACATCAGCCTCCCTCAACAGCTGCGCTGCCCTGCTTGTGGTGGGGAGAGCCACGAAGGATGGCAGGGATCCCTGGGACCTGCGCTTGGCTGAATGAGGCTCGGGACCCATGGCGCCTGTGTGCACTCACTTGGCTGGCTGCGGACGCCTCCCAGATTTGCCCTGCCCTTGTCCCATTTTCATCCCACCAGAGAATATCCTGGCACATCCTGACCACAGGCAGCTAAAGAAGGGGGCAGGGTGTCCTCCTCCTTTCCTCACATTACCCGTACTGTGCCCTGGCTGGTCACCTCAAAGGCAGCTCCTGTAACATGCTCTCTCTGAAAGGCACTGATGCTGGAGCAGCATTTAAATTTATGTTCCCATAAAATATTTTTTCCATACAACATTTTTTTCATAAGCCATGGGACAGATTGGAATCTGACATGCTCAGCTGTTGCTGGATGAAGGGAAGAGCAGAAGTGACAGGAAATTTTTAGGAGAACTATATTAAACTCTGTGCAGGATTTTGATTTAGTAGTAACAGTAAAATGAAATTTCAGCTGATATTCCATTATCCTGTTTGCAGTGCACTCTAATAGCAGCTCCATTCATAAAACAGTTCAGCTTCTGTCCTTTGGTGTTGATCTATTTGTTTTGCTCTAGAGCAGTTTCCAACACACAATGAATTTGCCTTCCTGCATACTTATGCATACAGGAAAGGGACAACACCTTTCCAGGCTGCCAGGCTTGTATTTGTATATTGGATTCTGATAATGGATCTTTCCAACAGTACATTTCATATGGGTGACCCTCTGCAAATGTCTTTGTGAACATTTGGCCAGAGGTAATTCTTCCCCACCTTCCTGACTAAGAAGATGGGGAGTGCACTGTGAGCAGATAGGCAACGAGAAGAGAGAAAACACAAAAATCTGGGCTAGGAAAGGGGGGGAGCTGAGGAGGCAAGCACATTTTCTGTTTCCACCTGACCACATGCCAGTGACCCATTACGAGTGCGTGACTTGCCTGGTTTTGCAGAAATCACGGTACGCGCTCTCACCAGAGGGTTGCAACACCTCTCCCACTAAGCCTGGCTTGAACTGGAAATCTTTTGTTCTTCTTGGCTCTGCCCTCACTCAGGAGAAATCAGAAATCAGGCTGTACAGCTGGCACCCAGGCAACAGTAAGGCATCTGGAGGTACAAAAGCAGAGGTGCCATGTTCTCTTCACACTCATTCCTGAAAGTTTCATCCCTTCCTTTTGGAATTTATAATAATGGGCCTCATTTTTTACTGATATTTTCTTAGGAACTCTGCAAGGTGAACGCAAAGCGCTACCAAATCCCAAAGGTGTCATTTTACCCCTACTTTCTGGTGGCATTATAGACAAATCACCCTCCAGAGTGGGTTCAGCCCTATTTGTCTCCCTTATCCACGCCCTTCCTCTCAGATGCTGAAATGCCTCAGCCTCCTTGCCTGTCTCCCAGCTCCTGCAAGGCGTGCAGCTGCTGGCAGGCAGCCTCTCTCTACACCAGCATTAAGTTACTAAGCAGCCGAGATAAAAGGTTCCCACCTTCATAAATAATCAATGTGGGCCAAATGGCTTGTGCTTGCTCGACAAACTCATGCATGGGAAACAGAAAGGGAAGAGACAAACACTAACCCAGCAAGGAAAATAACCACACCTCATGCCAATAAAGGTGGAAAGGAGATTTGGAAAACAGAGAAGCAAGAGGACAAGAGCAGAGAAGAAGGGATCTGAGCACTCTGTCAAACACTTCTTTAGTCTTTATTTGCGAAGTGTCCAGAGGCTGGTTGATTTGAGTAATTTACTCATTAAGAGGAAGTTACTAGAGCAGCCTGGTACCTGCAAGTCAGTGGGTGAGACTCAGCCACTGCCCACACCTCTGATGGGTTTGCCCATGGTGTTTGCTGGCATTGCAGGGATGTGGATGTGCAACCAGCATCAGAGGGACCAGTGAGCCCAGCACCAGGGTCCCACTGCAAACACAGGGTGTGAACAGGTCAGTGACAGCCCAGACAGCCTTTCTCAAAGGCTGCCGTACAAAGGGCAGCTCAGCTATTTAGGGCTGCCCTGAAAATTTAATTTCTGAGGTGAGATTGCCGTTTTAGAACAGAGGCACTTCAAGTTTCCTGCATAGATGTCACTCCTGTCCTTTGCCTCTGTGTCACGTATCAAACACAGAGGCCTATCATTATGTGACAGAGATGAATCCCTTCTGTTTGGTGGGTTCTGTGTCTGAGAACTCTGCCATGGGAGAGGAGCTCACCTGCCAGCCCAGCAGGCTCACTGGTGTTGGTGCATCAGTGCTGATTTTCACCACATGGATGCATGGTCCTAAAGAAGGTGTCTGTGCTGAGAATCAAAATTGCACAGTAATGACAGAGACCTTTTCACATGACAGAGATGATGGTGAGCACAAATAGTGCTCTTCCTGTGCTCTTCCTCTTAGGGTGATCCACAGACATTGGTAATGTGCATATAAAGCAATAAAACCCCAAACATTTGTGCCTGATGCCCCACTGAGTAACCTTTCACTCCAAGCTGGTGCCAAACTTTCAAAGTGAGGCTTAATCCAGGGCAATGGGTCAAGTCTGGCACAGTCAGCTCAGAAGGTGTCAATAAGGACTTCAGGCAGATATGAGTCTGCCTCTGGAATGAATCCCTACTGTTTGTAAGCCCTGGACAGAAACTGCTGCCAGCCACAGTGAGAGTCCCAGGCTGTAGACTTCCCACTCCCCAAATTACTGCATTGCTTTGACTGAAGACAAGACCCTGGCCTGGCTGGCAAGCCTTGCTCCTTGTTCACAGGTGACCCTGGAGTCGGATGCAGAAGGAGGCACAGGGCAGTGCATGGGCTCCCTGCTCATGACATGCTCCTCTTCCCATCCTTGACAAGGATCCAAGACCACCAAACAACCACATGTCACAGACACAAAGCAAACGAATGCAATGGCATTGCCAGTGCTTTGGAGATGAACAGAGTTCAGCAATTAGTTTATTTAAATTGCTCAACCGACTGAGGAAGGGGCCTGTTCCCTCTGGTATACAAGCCAAATCCACCTCACACAGCGATTATCCTTGTGTCCCCAGCCAAACCTCCCTGACCTTAGCTGTGATCAGACCATTCCAGTTTCTCAGGCTGCTGTGCAAAGCTGAACACAACAGATTTTGGCTACCAGGGTAGTGATGAGCTCCTGCTCGTGTTCAACTTCGATACAGTAAAAAACTGCTGCAGACACAAATTTAAAAAGGGGGGAGGGAGGATAGCATCAAAGCAAATTCACACTCCTGTTCTGAATAACTGTTTTTGCAGCTCTAGTATTTATATAAGAGCAAGGGGGACCACTAAAAGGGCATGAAGAGAGAGCTCCCAGAGAACAGACAGTGAGCAAGGGAGTGGGTGAGAACACGGGACTCCTTGGGAGATAAAGTTTCATTGCTGTGGAATCAATCTTCTGAGCTTCTCTTTGCAATTTTGTCTCATTTGATGCCTCTTGAAATGAGTTGCCATTTGTCTGTCTGTGCTAATTTTCCCTCATTTGCCACATCAAAGTCATCATTAGAGGCACAAAGTGCCTCCAGTGCCTTTTCCCCCCCTTTTCTTCAGTCATTCTCCTTAATAGCTCTTGGTTTGTTAACTCAGCTATCACTCAGTGGCAATCAGATGCTGTTAGTCTGGTCTAGCTTCCTCTGGATGCCCCATCCCTCCTGTTCCCAAGGACACGGGGTAGTTGCCTGGGGCAGGGGCTAGGGAGGTGCTTTAGGGAACTTGCAACCTTTTATCTGCAAGCGTTACAGCCCCTTGCAAAAGATGTTTGATATCATCCTGTATTTCCATTTCAATTAGTAATGGGGGTTACAAGTACAAGAGGAAGGGTTTGGACAGCATTGAAAATGTCCTCTGAGCTTCCTGAGGTCTCTGCCCTCACGCTGATTGAGGTTTGCTTGGAGTCAGGATCTGGCTCACCTCAGCCCGCCCTGGGGATCCGCCTCTGCAGCCAGCAGCACAAATCCTCGCATCTTTTGCACAGCTCCTGGTCCTCGAGCACTCCAAGATGTGCATCTCCCTGGGGAGATGCCCCACTCTATCATCCTCAGGCAGACAGCAGCCCCAGACCACGCTTGCAGAGCCCGTTCAGTGCCAGATCACTTGGCTGGGCTCTGGCGCCCAATCTGCCCCTCAGAGGGCTCACACTGTGCCTTGTGCTGGGCACCGGGGCTCTGGCAGCTGCAGCCCCATCCTGCAGCGTGGGAGGCTTGCCCTGATGCCTGTCAGCAGCTCTGCTGTGCCAACAGCTGCCCCAGGAAAGCCTTGCAGAAGAGCCCAGCACCACCAGCAGTAAGAGCAGACTGTTCCAGAGCTCTGTGCTCATTCCCGCTCCGTGCTGTGGGTAGGAACGGCAGCAGCGCTCCTGCTCTGCCACACAGTGAGAGGGACAGCAGGGGCTGGCACCAGCACCTGCCTCCAGCAATGAACCTCTGCACATCTTCATGCTGTGCCACGGGGAAGGGCTTTGATCAGAGGCAGGAGGCTGTGCGGAAGGTGTGCGAGGCTCTGCGGTGGGAGCAATTTCAAGCTGAGGAAAGAAAAGTATCGTCCATGGAAAGATGTGGAGAGCCCATTCCTCCCTTCACTAGACAGATGACCAACACACAAGCACAGGGTATGGGAAAGGGCTTGTCTTGGCTCTGTTATGCAAACTGGTCAAGTGACCAGTTGCATAACCAGCAGCCAGTGAGAAATCTCAGAGAGTTTTACACAGCTGGAAGCTCTCAGGCCGCTCTGCAATGGGGGACAGACCCACACGAAGCCACGGCAGCCTTCATTTGAGCAGGCTTCCCAAACCACATTGCAAGGAGGATGCACAGTCTTAGTCAAGCTTGCCAGAGGCTCACGTGTGCTCTGGATGACTGCTCAGTGCCTGTTTCCCAAAACTTGTGCCATCTGAAGCCACATCCAGAGAACAATATATTCCCTACAAGAATACAGGGCCAGGACTGGGAGCCAAGTGCACTGTGAGGGACTGAAGCTCTGCTGGATTCCTACACTTTATCAAGTGCCTTGTGCATACTCACTGACCCCCTGTCTGTGTGGCATCCTCGAGAGGCTCAGATCCACGAGTGATTTCTGCATCTGGGAGGACTGGGTTGCAAAATGGGTTGCAAGCTAAGGAAACTGCCTGGGAGGCTGGGCTCCAAGAGAGGGGAAACTCAGATGCATATGCTGAGCTGGCAGAAGAAGATGGGATCATCCATTTCTACCACTGACTCCCACAAACTCTCCCACTGCTAGTACTGCATCCTGTCAACTCAGACATCAGGTGACTGCAACTCTAGAATCCTGGGCACAGACCTAAAAACATTCGGATCCAAAATGGGGCAGCAGCAGATCAATTCTGAGGTGTGATTTTCAAACCAAGCCTTGCTGCCCTCCAGCCCTGTATAAAATTTTGGAGTAGCTTTCTACTGGCAGAGTAACATTATTCCTGGTCAGCATTTTGTAATAATTTGTAATATTTTAAAGGGCCTAAAATCAGATTTATCATCAAGGTTATTGGAATGTGTGACAACTCTATTAAGCATTTCAATTAGCCTTCCTCTTCGTGATAATGGTTCAAACATTCATTCCTCTAGTTTCCTGGTCAATGCACCATTTTTAAGCTGAACTGGGAAGGTGACACTTTTGAAGAGGAAGCAGTAAATATTCTACAAAGCATATACTCTGAAAGTATGTTTAATACTTTCAGAGGCATTGTGTAAAGCTCATAGTCTCCAATGTGTTCTCAAGTTTCTACAGATACCACGCCTGCCATGTGTGGACAGAGTTCATAACACAGACAACAGACCAATAAAAAGGTGTTAGGTACAGATATTTTTCTGGAAATCAATGCAATTTCCAGCTCTCAGATGAAAGCTCAGCTTGCTGTCAGTCAGTTTGCAGATGACACTAAGTGGGGCTGCGCTGGTCTGCTGGAGAGGAGGAAGCTCTGCAGAGGGATTCTGGTCAGGCTGGATTGATGGGCTGACACCAACAGCATGAGATTCAGTGAGGCAAAGTTCTGAGTCCTGCCCTTGAGTCACAACAGCCCCATGCAGTGAAACTGGCCTGGGGGAAGAGTGGCTGGAGAGCTGTCCAGCAGGGAAGGACCTGGGCGTGCTGGATGACAGTGGCTGAACATGAGCCAGCTTGCTCCCCTGTAAGGCCAATGGCATCCTGGCCTGTGTCAGCAATAGTGTGGCCAGCAGGACCAGGGCAGGGATTGTCCCTCTGTACTCAGCACTGCTGAGGCTGCACCTTAAGTTCTGGTGTTTTATCCATAGCAGTTTATAAATCCGGCTCTTTGCCCATTCTGACAATGCCAGTCTTGGCTGAATTGCAAGATATTTTTATGGACACATTTTCCCATAGCCTTTGAGTACCAAAACCCTTAACTAATTTCCAAGTGCAATTTAGCAGTGCTTGAACATAGTTCAAGTTCCTCCATGAGGAAAGATGAAGAGCATAGTCCCCAGAACATCTCATCACTTTTCCTACTCTTCTGGAAATTTTGAGTTATGGTAAGTGCTAAGAATTCAGATCCTCGTTTACTGGTAGGTCTACATCACTGCTGATAATTTCCTGTGTACATTTTGCAGGGAGAACAGGGTACATCTAATAATTGCTCTTACAGATACAAAAAGCTCTTCATGGTGGTAAAAGCAGGAATTAATGTTAATGAGTCTGCTGTTAGCAAGGAGTACTATTGGTGTTATGCTCACGCCTCACCAAATGCAAAGCTTGTTTGTTAAGCAGATGCAAGTGTTAACAGCCAAATTCTCTTCCCATGGATGACTTAGTGTTAGTTAAATGTACCATTAAAAATAACCATTTAAAATGTTAATGAAAAGAGGAGTTGTTCTTGCCAGGGTTTATCTTGTTCTTTTAGCCTCAGCTTTAAGGTGCTGAAGGTGAAAAGGCAAAGACAGCTTTTCCAGGTGTGTTCAGGGCACACACACGGAGGTGAAGATCTGGTAGTGCTGTTGATACTGGTGTACAGCACCACAAACCTGGCCTGTTTCCACCTCAGTGACCAGCCAGTAAAGCTCAGTACTGACCTTAATATCCACAGAGCACAGAGGTACCCCCTGCCCTGGCACTCTCCCCACCAGCTCTGCTGGGATCCTCCCGCAGCACTTCCTGGCTGTCCCAGCACCATGGAAGGGAACCACGGTGATGGTGGAGGGTTCATAACCCATTGCTTCTCTTCAGTCTCAAATAGCAAAGGTGTGGTAAATGCTACTCACGTTCACGTTCACCATCCTGCTTGCACCTCGTGCTCAGGGATGTATCTCTGCTTAGCCCACTTGTGCTGAGCTTCTGACAGCTCTGGTTTTATTTAATTTCACACCATTTAAGAAAAGTCTGTACTCTACTGGAAACAAGGCTTACACTGTTCTAAGTGTTATTTTCCAGAAACAAAATTAGCTATAACTTTTCACAGAATATACCCCTGCTTTGTATGCAGGTCTCAAGTCTCTGCCCCAGTGACTGTAAATAGGCAGCAGGAGAGACAGCGGAAGGTGACACAGAGGCAGTGAAGGCAGCACATAGGTGTGGGCAGAGCAGACCCAGAAATAGGAAGCCCTGGTTTTTCCAATCCAGCAGTGAGTGAGGATGAGACCACCTCTCCTTGAGAGCTGCAGCCAGGCTCTCCTGCAGCCCAGGCTGACCTGGCCATGGGCAGCCCTGTGCTGCTGCCCTGATGCTGGGTGCAGGCACATGCTGCCCTGTGCAGTGGCACAGTTAGGTGTGTCCTTGGGGGCTACCAGGAAATAGAGATTCTCCCACTGGGAAAAGGACAGTGATGCCAGGCTGTAACAGTCGGGTGGCATTTACATGACATGACACATCCCCATTACAGTAATTTGGCTGTAGATGTCCTGGGTTGTCCAACCCTCACATTTAAATTGCCCAGGTGCTGCTTTCTCCTTTGACCAGGTTTTTTCTGCTTCTTGGTTTCTTCACCCCTTTGGTTGTGTTTGCTTGTAAACTTGCCCAGGCTACTCTGCTGCCCTCTTCCTCCAGCTCCTTTCTTACCTATTCCTTTCATGTCCGCTTGTGACCATGGCACGAGACTCCTTCCCCTCTTCCCCTTGTCCTGGCAGCTCTCATTCCAAGCCCCATGCCCTCTCCATTCCCCTGCTTCTCCACTCCCTCCTTGTCATAAACCCGGCCTCTGCAGTGCTGCATCCTGCTGTTTTCTGGACAGCATTTCCTGCCTCCTTCCCCACCACCCCCCTTCTTTCTCTCTCCACCATTTCCACCACCATGCTTTGTCATTTGGTGCTCCTGTCCTGTGCTTGCCTAAGCAGCTCACTCAACTCATTCCTTCCATCAGCTTCCTTGTTCTTCCCCTCCTGGGACTGCAGCCTTGATCCCACCTCTATCTGTCCACACACATAAAATCGTGCAATTTAACTAATTAAAAAAACCCAAACCAAACAAGGAGCTGAAGGCAAGTGCTGACTTCAGAGGAGTGCACTGCAGTTTTGTCTATGGCATTTCCTCCTGGCAGCCCCATGTCACATCTATTTCCAGCCAGCCTGCTCTCCTCATCCTCAGACACTGCACTGAAGGGGTCAGACTGCTCGAGGTGACACAACACCCTCAGCCCCAAGCCACTGGCCCCTGCCCCACGTGCACCTTGTCCCTCCAAGGAAGGTGAGGGAAGGGGTACCTTGGCCCACATTCCCCCTGTGGGCTGGAATGTCATCACTAGACATTATCAGAGAGGAGACGAGCCAGAGTATGCAAGGAAGGGAGGGGAAATGAAGAAACATTACCTCCTTTTCACGTTTATTTAATTTTTGTATTTTTTTGTATTTTTTTTTTAAGATCACAGAAGAGCAGAGCATTCATACATGTAAAGAAACAGAAACGAGATAACAGAAGTTAAATACATTGAGAAAAGAAAAAATAAAAAGCTTCTTTTTTTTATTTCATCACTGGGTTTTGTTCATTTGTTTGTTGGGTTTAATTTTTTTGATTGGTTCCTTTACACACACACTTGCGCTTTTAAAATTTTCTTTCACAGAACTAGTTTCAAAACCAAAACAATGGAAAAAATAAAATGGCCATTTTCTCGTTTCGTTAAAGAGAAGTTCAGCTCATGTCTACAGTGCTGGGGAAAAATATATATAAAGATATAGATATATATATATATTTATATGTATATAACACTGTTAATGAGGAGAGTTCTAACCACCCCACCGTGTAGCAAGAAGAAGGGACTGGACTTCATTCTCAAGGTCTAGAGGATGAATCTTGGCTCCAGCTGGGAAGGTTGAATGATTTTGGGAGGTGGCACCGTGGAGGCAAGTTCCTGCTCTGTGCCCCCTCCTCCCTTTCCTGGCACGCACGTGTGCCCCCGCAGGCACAGGCACAGGCACGGGCGTGCCCAGGCCCTCTCCTGGCTCCTCAGGAGGTCACAAGGAAGCTGTGTGTCCCAGGCAGGGCCACGGCCAGCAGCAGGAGCTGAGCCCTGCCTGGCTGTGCGTGGTGGAGCGCGTGGGGAAGGAGCGCGCCCAGGAGCACTCCCGTAGCGTGTGCGCCGTGGAGCTGGTGGGCGTGTGCGTGTGAGCCGGTGTGTGCCCAAACGGGGAGCAAATGTCACAGTTCTGGAGAAGGACAGCCCCGCCTGGGATGTGCTCTCCCCACTGGCTGGCTCCTAGGAAGGCCTTGTTCCTCGTCTCCACCCATGGCCCCTCTGTTACGGACAGAAACACCTACATGCCTTTCCTCAGGACACGGCTGGAGCCACCACACGTGGTGCCACACTGCTTTACTCACTGGGGCCCATTTTGCTGCATGGTGAGCGTGCCCCGGGAGGCCAGGAGGGAGCTCCTGAAGCACCATGAGGACAGGCAGGGAAAGAAGAGCCCACCTGGGATGCAACCTCTGCCCCCTCCCCATCTGCGCTGCCCAAGGAGCCCTGCTGCTCGTGCAGCCCCCACCACCTGCGCTGCAGTCATGTTCCCCTGTCACTGCCCCCTCCTTCTCCACTCCTACCAGGCTTGCAGGGCCATCGGAGTTGCTGTGGCACCAGCTAACCCAAGCCTGCAGCAAGGGAAGGACTCTCTGCTTCCCACCTGCCCGGGCTAATTAGGAGAGCTGCTCCTCCCGCCCAAGTCCTGCCTTGGAGATCTCCTTGCCTCACTCTATCACCCTGACCCACAGAGGTTCAGAGGACCATACGGATGTGCTCTCACCAGGATGAGTTCTGCTCCCCGTTACAGCGAGTGAACCAACAAGCAAGCACCATATGTTGCCCTAATGGAAGCCAACCATTAGGCAAAATTCTGGGGGCTGTGGGAGCTGCCCAATCACTGTTCTAGCAAGTTACAAGAAGGAAAAGTGAAAGAGGTTTTAGTGGTGTGACACAGCTCTTAGTCAGCAGTCATGCAATTTAAAAAAATCATCTTCTGGGCATCCCACTGGAAATGAAGCCACTCTAAGATGAGCGTTGAGAGGCCATGATCTCCTCGCTGGTGAACCTGAGAGTTCTGTGCATGGATTTTGGACAGCACTCATCCCTACCCTTTTCCACTGGCATCACAGCTTGGAAATTGCCATCCAGCTTCTCCATCACTTCCCTGCCTCAAGTTTTGCTCTTCCCATAGGACAGTTTGCTCCTGGCATCCCAAACTCAAGAAGTTTTGTGTCCTCGAGTCAGAGAAGCAGTAAGATTGTGCACCATCAGGAGAGAGAGAAAGAGAGAGAGAAAGAGAGAGAACTGCTCACCCCCTGGCACCTCCTCTGTCATGCTGTCTTGGTCAGCCATCCCCCATGTCAGTTGCTACTTCACATCAAGCACCATGATGATTTGGGCTGCAGGTCAGTCTGCTTGGAGGAGAAGAAGCAGAGGTGTGAGGGGGTGGGAGGAGGAGAAGAGGTGTTTTCCTGTGCCCATAGATTCCCTCACCGGGGAAGGGCGAAGTGATGAAACACTACACAAAAATTGAGCTGAAATATCATCTGCTGGTGGGTCTGTGAAGGATTCTAGCATAACTCCTCCGACTTCCCAGATCCTCTTGTTTCATCAGGACTTTCTGCTGCTCCCCCAAATTCCTTCCAGATGTGTAGCTTCTACTCAGCCTGGAGACCACATGGCTTTTGATGGTGCCTTTGTCCATGCTGTGGGCTTGGACATTCAGAACAGGGTTGCTCAGACAGGTGGCTGGGGGCATGGTCTGGATGCACCTGGAACTAAGAAGAGCTGGTGGGGCTTGGATGTTCTTTGACCAAAAGTGGGTCAAGCAGCAGTGCACGAGCAATCTGCCCAAGTGGTGAACAGTCAGTGGTGTGAGAAAGATGTGCAGACAAAGACTAACTCTTGACACAATGCATGTCACCAATGAGATCTCCATGAATGGCACGTTCACATGCACTCGGGGTTAGCATGGGGCGACACAATTTCACCGGTGAAGAAAGCGGGTACGGGGGAGGAGGAGGAGGAGGAGAGGGTGCATCACTGAGCCACGAGTGTGGGGCTGCAAACAAACAGAAATGAACACGACTGCCAGGATACAGGTGTCGGCCGGCCGGAGCATCCCACGTTGCCCTTCCCAGCCGTTCAGAGACAGGCGTTTGCTTCGTTTTCCATCTGACCAGGCACACGCTCCAAGCAACATGCTACAATCATGCATGGAGTCCATGTGGCTCGGGGTGGCTGCACTTCTCCTGCCCAGGTCCTTTCAGAAAGACTTGCCTTCACCCCTCCTCTCGGTCATCCGAAAAGGGTTAGAAATCTGCTAGCGATTATGGGGCCATATATGAAATCTAAGTTTTTGTTCCTCTGCTTTGACATTACCAGACATCTCATGTAACTCTTGTAATATTTACAAACCAGTAGAAGAAATACAATTTTTTTGCATTTTGTTCATATCTTTTTATAACACTAAATGTTAAAATCTCCATCAATCAAACACAATTACACTGACAAGCTCAAGGAACTGGTGTCCAATTCCAAACACCCACCTTCTCTGGTCCCCAACCAGCTGAGAGGCAGCAGGAAGCAAGAACACAGATTTTTGGGAGGTGATGGGAAAGATAGCAATGCAAACAGGGAAAAGAGATGATTAGGAGAAAGAGTTTCAGAGAGTAGGGCCTGAGACATGAGAAAAGCCATTGCAACATCTCCATCAGAGGATGGAGGTGAGAAAGAATGGGAAAAAGCATTAGACTTTGCCTGTGTTTCCTATATTCGTCTGGGCTCACCTCTCAACAAGTGCTTTGAGCAGTTCCTCAAAGTTCAGGAGAGCTTGAGTTCAGGAGAAACAGGGGGATTTTTACGGCACCCTGTGAGCACACTGTAGCTCACAGGATTAGATTCTTGGAGAAAAGCAAGCTCCAACCTACCCACAATTTCCCTAGGAACAGACATTGCCAGGAGTGGGGTTCCCAGCACTTCTGCAGACAACAGGCATACTTGGTGTTGGTGGCTTTTCTCAGAGAGGTCTGCAATTCACTGGCTTTCACCCTGTTTCACAGCCATGCAACAGAGGCAAAGATCTGCCCAGGGCCCGCAGAAGAGACCAGATCCCAGCACTGGGGCTGAGGCCATTTCCCCCACTAATGGGCAGATGACTTAAAAAAATTGATTCCCTGCTTTTAGTGAGACATCTCCCTTTTAACCATATGCCTTGACATCTAAAAAAACATCCCCTCAAAACTCCTTTGAACCAAAACAGACATGAGATAATGAGGAGCTGGGATTCAATGACTGCCACCACACCACAGGGTCTGATGTGTGTGACCCCAGTGCCTAGGAGTGACCCCACGGTGACAAAAACACATGCAGAGAGCACATGGCACAGGTGCTACCATAGCAACCGGGCTGACATCAAAGAACCTAAAGTGGGCTTGACTCAGCCCTTAGGAGCAGCCTGTCACAGCAAGACATTGCAGGCTGCCCACCTTTTCCAACAAATAAATCCTGTGGCAATAAATCCAGGCATAGGTACAGCCCCAAGAAAGAGCACTGTGTGCTTTCCCTCGTGCCAGTGTGCAGGAAAGGGTGCAGCTCCCAGCCTGGCTTCTGGGACCAGGATCAGCTCACGGCTGTACCAGGGAAAGAGGAGGCCTGCTGCAGTAGAAAATCTGGACTTGTTACTAAGACTCTGAATTAGATGGCCCTCCTGAGAGTTAGGCACGAGGACTGGGACGTCTGAATGCTCTGAAGGATGCAGGGCATATTGTTTCGTGGGCTGACAGACTCCAGTCTCCAAAAGAGATGCCCAAGTCCCATCAATGACTGACAATTTCGGAGGAAGGGAGCCATCCCTGGATGCCTTGGGTGGATTTCAAGCACCAGTTGCCCACTTGCGACTTGCACCCTCTTGCAGGTATGGCTTTGGGGTCTGGAGGAACATAAATTACCAACATCCAATCCCACAGCAGCTCTTGCAATGGCCAAACCTCAGACTCTCATGTGTCTCTTTAATGAATCTCCTCGCACTTCTGGCTGCCTGGGAGGAGCCCCTGACTGCCTGCTTGATTGCGTTCCTGCTGCTGCTCGGGAGAGCTGAGCTCAGCAGCGCCGGCAGAGCCGCAGTGCAAGGCACAGCCTTGCCGGACTGTGCCGCCCAGCGAAGGTGGGGACGGCAGCAGCAATTCCCATTTCCCTCCTGTCAGGGGACACCTGGGGGCATCCCCTCCCGCACACTGCACGGCCGAGCTGTTTCCCCCCTGCCTGCCTGTGAGCAAGCTGCCAAGCGTGCTGCCACTGGGCAAAGGCAGAGGAGCAAACTGGCTGCTGCTTGAGAGCCGAGTGGCTGAGCACCTGTAAAACACTCTGCTGTCCTGGGATGGTCACTCGACTTCACTGGGATAAATCAGGCTCTCCCCTGCACATCCCTCTCTCCAAAAAAGGCCTACCCAATCAACCCAGTGCTTTATCATCTTTGCTGCTGGTGGATACTATGGCTCGTGACGGGCCAGGGGACACAGGAATCTTCTCCCCGCTCCCCCCACCCGCACACAGGCACTGCAGCCCCTGCTCACTCTGGCTCTTGCAGGAGACATTGTGCTGGTGTGGCAAATTCCAGCCACTGCCCACCATTTTCTCAGTCCTGTTTCTCACAGCTTTTTCTCGCTTCCTCACCTGGGAACCACTAAAGCCCTCTCTTCTTGGCACCTCTGTATGTGATTGTGCCACAGGGGAAGTGTGGGGCACTCTCCAGCAAAACCAGCACCCTTGAGATAAGAGAGGAGCAGGGGAAATTGTACTGCCCACTTCTTCGCTGCATCATTTTAGGCTCCTTCTTTGCAAGCCCAGGATTTTGGACCTGACATTTGTTTTATTTCTTACATTCACAGGTCCTGGACATTTTCTGATCCAATTTCTTTCAAATGTGGAATTTGCAGTGTGTTTTGTAATAGCAGTGTATACAGCGCACACACACACGCACACACACTCCCCCTTACACAGCCTACATTTCCTTTTATACTGGGGAGGACAGTAAGAACAAAAACAACAAAGCAAGAAAAAAGGGTATTGGCTCTATTTTTGCATGTCTACCAAAATGATTAGGAATGACCAGATTGTGGTTTTCAGGTTGAGGTATTGTTCCTATGCACACTGTATCTAAAAGGAATGGCTGCTTGGTGACGTCCAAGGTCTCATCACTCACATCCCACCGGCCCAGCCTCCCATCCCCAGGAGGAATGGTGACTGCACTCTTCAGTCCATAGTGTTGTAGGCCAGTCCTGGTTTCTTCTGCTTGCTTGGACAATTGCACATGAGTGCACACCCCCATGCACGTGTGCAAGCACTCATGCATAACAAGAGCTGCTATGCTGGTACTTGGAGGCTGAGAGCCAAACAGGTTGGAAGTAGGAGAGGAGAACAAGCCTAGACAACAGTGCAGACTGACTCTTGCAAGCAAGGTGGCCAGAAGACAAAAAGCCAGTGAGGACACAGGAGAGGGGACACAATGTGAACCTGTTTTGCAGCTGCCCCTCTCTCCTCACCCCTCTTCTCTGCCTAAGTGATCTCTCTGCATCTTGTCTCACACTTACAAGGCAGGACATTATCTACAACAGGATGAGCATATGTACACATGGGCTGTTCATTTTGCATGCTTAGAGAGAGCAAGAGAAAGAGAGAAAGAGGGAAGACGGAGCAAGAGCCACACATGCATGCACGCACGCACACAGGCATACACAGGAGAAAGAGAAAGACACCTGGTTGAATTAGGGGGGGGAAGGAAGAGGATTTTAAAAGAAAAAAAAAAGAAGTAGGCTTTCAGTAGAGTTGACACAGCTTTAGATTAGGTCTGTGGGGTGATGTTGCATGAAGGAGGGGACAGGAAATAAGGTGTTTAGCAAGGGCTGGGTGCACATGAGCGCAGGGTGAAGTGAAGAGAGGAAGGGGTTCTTCACAGGACACCAGTGTGCAGAGAGCTTCAGGTGACTTGCTCTGGTTTGTGGCTGTTATTTTTTTTTCTTTTATCTTTTTTTTTTTTTTTTTTTAGATTTGTTTTTAAAAGTATGAACTGGCTGAGCATTAGCTCACAAAAATGACCCAGGGCATCCAAAAAGTTAAATGGCTATAGACACCGAAGCAAAGACCTCTTTCTGCAAAAGAAAGAAAGAGAAGGAAGGAAGGAAAGTGAGGGAGTATGGAAAAGAGGAAGGAGGAGAGAAAAGAAAAGGGATCTTCTTTTTGATTGGCTTTGCAGGTTTTGTTGGATTGTTTACATTGCAGCATCCTCCGGCGACACGATCCTTGCTGGTGCCCATTCTCTCCCTCGCTTCGTGTTGCCTCCTAGGCAGTCGATGACTTGACAGCCGGCTTTTCAGGTTTTGGATTAAATGTTGCTGAGTCTTCTTTGCTGTAATTTTTCCTCTCCCCCCTCTTCGCTCCTGAACACACAAAAGTTGTGAAAGAAACAGTCGTCTCTCTCTCTCCCCCCCTCTTTTTTCTCTCTCCCCTCTCTTCGCTCTGTCTCCTGTATAACGCATTTTGTTTTGTGTGTTGTTGTTGTTGTTGTTGTCGTGTTGTTTTTTTAATTATTATTAATATTATTATCTTAATTCTGATTTGTATTAGCATTTGCTGAGTAGGCAGAGCAGGGATGCTGCCAGAAGCCACAGTGGGACGGCCAAACTCATGGAGCCGTTGTCTACTCTCCCTGTGCCGGGTCCTGCAGGGTGCGAGAAGGGAGAGAAAAGAAGACAAGGTTACACGAGGCTGAGTGAGATGGGTGTGACACAGGAACACAGTGCTTCAGCCCCAGGCTTTTCCTGCAGCGCTGGTTTTGGGCTGCAGGGCACAGCCTCCTTCCCACCTTGGTGAGCTCCCCTCCAGCCCAGCTACAGGCTGCTGCCTGCCAGCTCATCCGCATCCTCCTTCCCGCAGCCCAACCTTCCAATGGCTTGTGGCTCTCCCTAAACACCCCCCACGCTGGAGGAACAGGGCCTGAAGCAAGTGGGAAGGCTCAGCCCTGGCTGCTGACCACATCCCAGCCCTTGCTGTGCCTCCAGCTGGGAGGTGCTGGCCTTTCAGTGCAAGATATGGTTCATCCCTTTGCAGATGCAGCCCCTGGTCACCACTCCACACCTGCCCGCTCTGCCGCCTTCCCAGTGGTGGCCTGAGATGCCAGGACTCCTTATAATTGTGCACAGTGGCCAGTACCTGTCTGCAGGCAGACACCAGCTCCACAGGAGCTGATTCATCACCGTGGTGCGATCCATAAACCTGGGCCCAACCAGCAGACACCTCCCCTCCCTCCCTCCCAGGGCTGCACCGTAATGAATTGTCTCTGAATCGGGGTGGAGGAAGGCTTGGCTGTGGCACTCACAGCCCTGTGGCACGACACCTGTGGGGTGAGGGTGCAGGGTATGCCAGGGAGGTTGATTTTTCATGAGGGTGGGAAGTGAAGTTGCACGTGTGCGCTGCGCATCCGCAGGCTCTGTCAGAGGGGGCAGGGAGGAGCGCGCTGCTGCAGCAACAAATAATGCAGCCTCGCTCCGGGAGCGTTAAACGCTAACACTCCTGACATCTTCTCATTCATCCTCTCATTTATGGGTTCTCTTTTCTGGATGGCTTTAATGGCAGTGATGCTGTTTTAAATTCACCCTGCAATCCCAAGCCTCGGCAGCCTTTTCTTTATAGCTGGTCAGGGAGGTGCACGTGGCTGTGGGTCTGTAAATGCAGGCTCACCCTGTGCATGTGCACACAAATGCTCATGTATGTATGCATGCACACACATGTATGTGTGCATTTATACGTATATGTGCCTGTAAGATGCTGGAGTGTGGAGATGGAGATGAGGTTTTGTGTTTCCTGCTGTGGAAAAAAGAAATCATGCTTCCTACCAAGAAAGGCTGTGATGGCAGAGGAGAGCAAAAAAAAAAAAAAAAAAATTTAAAAAAAGCCCTGTTCAGGAGAGCTCCATGAGACTGAAGTACAACTGCTCCCTCACAACCTGCAGAGATGAAGAGCCCTGCTCTCCTGGGTGGAGCACAGGTGCCACAGGCTTGCTCAGCAGCACAGTCACTGTTAAACTCAAGCTAGTGACTAAAAGGCAGCAAATCCAAGAGACATGTCTCCAGTATCCCTCAAATTCCATTGCACTTTCATTTGCCTGATTTCTTCCTAAGGTAGCTGACTAGAGTAGATTTTGTGCCCCAGTTCTATTCTTTTATTATTAACTAATTATGTGATGATTTGTGTGGAAAATTTATGTTCCATCTATGGCTTCTTTTTTTCATCTAGTCCACATGCAAGTTTTGTGGCTTGTCACACAAATCCTACAGCATTGGTTTTTTTACTTGTTTTATTTCCTCCCCTAAACTCAGGAACACATTTCAGTTCAGCTACTACTCCTACCTCACCTACGTTTCAGAAAAAGCATCTCTCACAGTCAAATAATGTTGTGGAGACTGTTTGGGAGCTTTTGCATCCCTTTTTGGCACAAAACATGACTCCTCTGGCCCAGTAAAAAAACAAGAGTACAGCACACCAGGCAGGGTGACACAAAAAATTTCACCTACCACATTTTGATTATCTGGCTTAAATACTATTTGTCTTAAAACATATTTGGACATGTACATAACATACTTGTGACAACCATTCCCTCCTCTTTGCCACTTTTCTAGGGTGTCTTTGCAACCAGAGCAAGGGCATTTGCACCAGTGGTGGCAAGCACTGCACACCCAGCACAGCAGAGGCAAGGGGACATTTGCCCTTGGCTGGGTACTGCTGCCTTAATGCACCTAAATGCACGGATCAGAGTTTGTGAGCTTGGTGGGGACTGGGGGCAGAGGCATGGCATGGTGTGGTGGTGGTGTGGTGAAGAGATGAGCCTCTGCAATGTCTAGGTGTAAGAGAGGACACACATGTGGTGGGATGGAGGACTTGGGAGAGGGTCACACCAGCTTCTGTTCTGCTTGAGCGTGTGTGCCTAAGTTTGAGGGCATTTGAAAAGCCAAATCCCCCATCTCCAGAGATGAAAAATGGTACATGTTCTCATGGCTCTCTGTGTGTCCCAGTCAGATGGCTGCAGAAACCTCTCCATGTGCAGAACTGATCATCTCCTGTGTCACACCACAGGCTACACCAGCAGCTGCTCTCACCAGCACTCTGTTAGACTGACTGGGAGCACTGGGATCCAGTGTGGCCTCTGCACATAACCCTGGGGGCCACATGGAATCCCTGGGTTTTACAGCACATCTGCCTAGAATACATGCCATGGGTGCTGCATTTACTGTCACAAGTACTATAAAAATGTGGGAAGCTTATAATTTTATCACAAAATAATGTTTTGGGGGACAACAGCTGCTCAAGTGTAATAAGAAAAAGAGTGAAAGTGCTGGAATATAAAATGCTTGTCTTTGAGCGAGATTTTCTGCAGGAAATAGCATCTGGTTTCAATTCATTCTATCACTGTCACCTTCCCTTCCCAGGCACACCTCAGGCTGTGCCAGCCCATGTTTGCATGATGACTTCTCCACGTGTGTGCAGGAGCAGCTGCTGCTGCGGGCTGTGCGTGCCCCTGCCCACCCACACGGCCTCGGGTGAGCCCCACGCTGGGGCACAGTGCCAGCCCCACGCTGGGGGACAGTGCCAGCCCCACTCTGGGGGGACAGTGCCAGCCCCACGCTGGGGGGACAGTGCCAGCCCCACGCTGGGGCACAGTGCCAGCCCCACGCTGGGGGACAGTGCCAGCCCCACGCTGGGGGGACAGTGCCAGCCCCACTCTGGGGGGACAGTGCCAGCCCCACGCTGGGGCACAGTGCCAGCCCCACGCTGAGGGGCAGAGCCAGCCCCACGCTGGGGGACAGCGCTAGCCCCACTCTGGGGGGACAGTGCCAGCCCCACGCTGGGGGACAGCGCTAGCCCCACTCTGGGGGGACAGTGCCAGCCCCACGCTGGGGCACAGTGCCAGCCCCACGCTGGGGGGACAGTGCCAGCCCCACTCTGGGGGGACAGTGCCAGCCCCACGCTGGGGGACAGTGCCAGCCCCACGGCGGCCACGGGGTGCTGCAGAGCCCGCATACCTGAGCGCACCCCCCACCCGCACACCGCCCTCCCCAGCGCGCCCACCCCGCGGCACACGCGGACGGACAGAGCTCCCCAGGCGTGCACAGCCACACCGCAGCCCCCACACAGAGCGCACAGACCCCCCACTATCCCCCATCCCTGCAGCCCTCAGCGCACAGGCCCCTCGCAAACCCCCCGCGCTGTAGCTCCCTCGCCATCCCCACACATCCCCTCGGCGTCGCGGTTCCACAACCCCCATGTCACATCCCCTGCACATCCGGGTCCCGGAGCCCCCATGTCATATCCCCTCGCTATCCCCATGTCACACCCCCTCTCCATGCCCATGTTACACCCCCTCTCCATCCCCATGTCACACTTGTCACACCCCTCGCCATCCCCATGTCACACCCCCTCTCTATCCCGATGTCACACCCCCTGTCCATCCCCGTGTCACACCCCCTCTCTATCCCGATGTCACACCCCTGTCCATCCCCGTGTCACACCCCCTCTCTATCCCGATGTCACACCCCTGTCCATCCCCGTGTCACACCCCCTCCCCACGCCCATGTCTCACCCCCTCGCCCCGCAGCAGCCCGGGCCAGCCCGCGGTCTCCGGCGCCCTCTGGCGGCCGCCGCGCGGAGCCGCCCCCGCCGCTGGGGACCCGCAGAGAGCCCCACCTTGAAGGAGCCCCGGCTGCCCACCCCTGCTCCCTGTCCGCTGGCACCGGGATGGCGAGGGGCTGTGTCTGCGGTCTCCCGCTTCGGGCAACCTTGAGCCTGTGCTCTGCGAATTTGCTGTAATATCCCGGGCTATTCATCCTCCCACCCCGCCCCGGCAATTGGGCAGCACTGTCAAGTCCATGACCATGCAACAGCTCTGAATGAAGAGGAGGAAATTGGATTTCTGATGCGGATAAGCTAATATGAATATCTGGCAGAATTTCACAGCTAAACCCCTAAGGGACCCCAGGCCCTAAATGCTGACCGAGTCCGATCCCATTAAACAAATCAAGAAGGTGCAGACTGAAAGCTGTCAAGGGCAGAACAACTGCACTGCTCTTCCTTTCTCCAAAAGTGAGACATTTGGATACCTGGTGCAGAGGCAGGTGGAGCCCTGCCATGGTGCCCAATTGTGCTGCAACACAAGTGCATGGGACACTGCATCCTGTGTTTCCAAGGCTTTATTGGTGCCACACATTCAGCCTGGGTGATTTGCATTGGTGCCACGGCACAAGGTAGCCTTGGCCAAGATTTAGAGAGCTGTAGTTCTCACATGGCTGAAGGGGACCATGTGCAGCCCCCATCCCACCCCTCTCCACAAGACAGCGTAACCCTAGCTGCATCCTTAAATTTAACAACGGGAAAAACAGCCGTGCCATGGTGGCCTCACTGCTCCAGCCACACGTGCCTGTGTGCAACAGCCCAGAACAACAACCTGGCACAGAGAGGCTCCAGGCGATCCCCCTAACGCTTCTGGGAGAATTTCCACATACTTCTGAGTCAAGATGCAGAAGGGGTGGCGAGACCCTTCAATTTGGGACATCAGTAATTTCACCTAGTGCCTAACACTCCTGCATTCCATGCAGCATGGGGCAGAAGAGTTGCTGCATGCCCTCACGTGCAAGCGGCTGCAAGCCAGCCAAGGTTTCACTAGAGAGGACGTGGGGTGTGTGCTGCTGTACCAGGCTTGGCATGGGAAAGCTGTAGTGCTTGTGTGTGTGATGGTTCAACAACTGCTCCTACTGCCATGAATGGTGTAGGAAAAGACACAGAAAGAAGGATGGGAGGACTTGGATTAGATGGCAGAGGAAGATGAGAAAAGCATGGTGCTGCTTGCACTCAGAGCAAACCACAGCCAGATTGCAAAGCCAAGAGCTGCTCTCATCCTCAAAAACAGCCTGAGGAACACAGCACAAGGAAAGACCTTTGCTGGGTCAGTCCAAGGGTCTTGTCTAATCTTCAGCCCTGTTCTCTGGGGGGCTGGGTGGGGGCCAGCCATGGCATGTGGCCAGCATGGATCATACTGGCCTACCTCAGCTGCTTCAGAGTCATTATGAGCCAGAAGAAGCTGCACCCCTTTGGGATTAATTTCTTCTTCTGTGAACTTGTCTGGTCACTTCTGGACCGCCTGGAGCTTTCCATATCCACAGCCTCCCTCAGCTCCTTAAGAAGCACAGCAGCAGTCAGTTACCAGCAATGATATTGCAGCCCCACATTAAATTTGGGTGCTATGTTCTCCTAAAGGTGACTTTAGGACCTTGGCATTAACAGGTGGCCTGGCACACCATCTGCTGTTAGTTGCTACCTGAACTGGCCAGATTAAAACTGTCTCAGTCACTCCTTGCCCTGCAGCCTCCTCTGCTGACTATGGGAGAGACAGGCTAAGGAAACTGCTCAGAGTGGGAATAATTCACTGCGGAGTCTTCAGATCTTCCCAGGAAAGGGAAAGATGAGTATTTTTGTCATGAAAGTTTGCAACACACCCAGCTTCTGCAGCAGTGTCTGAGGTTGGAGGCCACAGCCCTGGCAGCACTCCGTGGCTTGCTGCTGCTCGTTCCCCTTTTCCAGACCTTCTTGTTGGTCTGAGCGTCTCAGGGCACCACGTCTGTACCCGAACAGCTCTGCTGGAAACCCCGCTTTTCCCTGCACTTCTGAGCCAGGCGGTCCCTGTGTCCCCGTGTCCCTGTGTCCCCGGTCCCTGTGTCCCCGTGTCCCTATGTCCCTGTGTCCCTGTGTCCCCGGTCCCTGTGTCCCTGTGTCCCCGTGTCCCTGTATCCCTGGGTCCCTGGGTCCCCGGTCCCTGAGTCCCTGTGTCCCCGTGTCCCCGGTCCCTGTATCCCTGAGTCCCTGTGTCCCCGTGTCCCTGTGTCCCCGGTCCCTGTGTCCCCTTGTGCATGTGTCCCTGTGTCCCCGGTCCCTGTGTCCCCGTGTCCCTGTGTCCCCGATCCCTGTGTCCCTATGTCCCTGTGTCCCCGTGTCCCTGTGTCCCCGGTCCCTGTGTCCCTGTGTCCCCGATCCCTGTGTCCCAGTGTCCCTGTGTCCCTGTGTCCCTGTGTCCCTGATCCCTGTGTCCCTGTGTCCCAGTGTCCCTGTGTCCCCGATCCCTGTGTCCCTGTGTCCCAGTGTCCCTGTGTCCCTGTGTCCCTGTGTCCCAGTGTCCCTGTGTCCCCGATCCCTGTGTCCCTGTGTCCCAGTGTCCCTGTGTCCCTGATCCCTGTGTCCCTGTGTCCCAGTGTCCCTGTGTCCCCGATCCCTGTGTCCCTGTGTCCCTGTGCCGCCGCCGAAGCGCCGCCGCTTGCCCGCGAGGTGGCAGCCGAGGGACACCAAACGCGCCTCGCCATGCAGGCAGCCCCCGCGCTGGGAACGGCCCGGGAAACGCCGGGAATGACCCCCGGGCTAGGCTGCACACCCCCCGGGAAAACCCGGCTCCCACGGCACAGGGAAGGGGCCAGCCCTGCGCTCCGAGCCACCGCCCTGAGCCGGCCACGGACGGACACATGGACGTGGCACGTAATCTGGTCCCCACCAGCCCCCACAACCACTACATCTGCAGCCTCAGCAAAACCTCTTTGGAGGACACTTAAAAAGCAGGATATCTACCCACTATGGCAGCAGAAACCGAGAGTGCAGGATGGTGGTGAAGTCTTTTGCAACCCTCTCTACTTATTCTGCTTATTCTTGTGATGGCCTCCAGCATGAAAATGGACCTGTTGCTGTGAGTCCAGAGAAGGCCATGAAGATTTCTCAGAGGGCTGGAGCACCTCTCCTATGAAGACAGGCTGAGAGAGTCAGAGTTGTTAAGTCTTGAGAAGAGAAGGCTCCATGAGACCTCACCGTGGTCTCCAGTACCTAAAAGGGGCTGACAAGGGCTGCAGAAGGGTTTTTTGTAAGGGTGTGTAGTGATAGGACAAGAGTCTTACATTGAAAGAGGGTAGATTTAGATTGTATATAAGGAAGAAATACTTCACTATAAGAGCAGCAAGGCATTCACAGAAACTGTGGATATCCCATCCCTGGAAATGTTCAGTGCCAGATTAGATGGGATTTGAGCAAACTGGTCTAGTGAAAGGTGCCCTGCCTATAGCAGGGGATTTGAAACTAGATGGTCTTTAAGGTCCCTTCCAACCCAAGCCATCCTATTATTCTACTTCCCCCACACAGATACTCCCCTTCTGTCTCCACTCCCTCCAGCTCCTTTCTGTAACACCAGCAGCACCCTTGAAGGGGCCCATTAGAGAGGGGGATGGAGACTGTGCCATGACACACAAGCCTCACTCAAGAAGCAAAGGAGGGCAGATGTGTAAATAAGCCCACAAGTTTACCAGAGGCATGCCTCTGTCCTTCTGCAGGTCCTTCTGCACCATGATCATCACCAGCAGAAACTGAACCTGTTAGAGACTCCCAGCACAGACCTTTAAAAAAGATCATTTGACATGCAAGCAGAGAGCAGATACATTCCTAAAGGAAAAAAAAAAAATCATCCACCCATCTATATGTCTCACATCCACATTTGCCAATCCCATCATCTGAGTAAACCAAAATGAAGGCAGAAGAAGAGACAGTGGGTGCCAGTTTTTCTCTTATTTACATTAACAAGACTCCAGAGCCTTACATATCAGCAGTTTGCTGATGGAAGAGAGCCCACAGAGAAGGTTCAAAGGGCATCAGAGAGTTCCTGGCTCTTGATTTGCTTTGGGGAATCTGCCCTTGGGATCCTGCCAGAGAGTGCAAGGTAAAAATCTGGTGTTTGAGGGTAATTGGTCCCTATGAGTTTCTGAATGGAAGAGAAGCCAGAAAGCAGCATGGGACGGGCTTGGAGAACTTGTCTGTGCTGGGAAGGAAGGGGTGATGATAAACCAAGTATAGCCAGCCTGCTGTTTTTCCAGGTGCTGTCCACTCTGAGAAGCTCTGGCCTCCATGTTGTTGATAAGCTGACTCTACTTACAATGAAGGCTGGAGTTCTGCTTCTTGAGCAAAAAATAGGATCAAAAATGAGGGGGGGAAGAACAAACCCCACCTCCAAAGCAGAAGGCACAAGGGAAAGAGGATGTGCATCATGCAGGTATCTCTATCAACTCACTCTCTGGGGCCTGTTGGGGTCTCAGGGTTTGCACTTGCCAGCTGCTCTGCAGGAAGCAATTTTTCCTAGTCTGTTGACTCTCTTGCCAGGGCTTCAGAAGATGAAATCTTTATTATCATGAAGGCTTAAAAGGGAGGAATACTGTTAATTCCATTTTCAAGGTCATACTTTGAAAGTTATTAATTTCTTTCTTCCAGGGCTTTGCACTCTACTCTGAGGCTTTAGGGATTACCAGCTTCTACTTACTAGGGTTCATTTGGGGCTTTTTTTCTTATTTCTTTCCTGCTCCTCCCCCCTCCTCTTAGAAGAAGACACTTTTTTTTCTTCCCTGTTCTCAGTGTTGAAGCTATTTTGCTCATTGCCTGCTCATTCCCCATTGTCACTACCAGTTCTGCTCCTGTAATTAAAACTTGACTGTGACTGCAGTGGCACTAGGCTGGTTTTCCTAGAGGTGCCAGTACCGCTGTGTAAGCTGGGGAGGATGCCCTCCAGCAACTCTCCAACAAGATTAAGGAAATGTCTCTGGTGTCTACCAATCTTTGCACTTGGTTTAATGTATTTCAGAATTTGCTCAAGCTTTTTTAGCACTGAACAGTTCTTCCCCATGTTTTGGAGCTCATTCATGGTGTACGAAGTACTCATCTATCATACCTCATGTCTTAGAGGAATGAAGATTCATTCTGTAATGCAGCTCACCCATCCTTCCCTAAGTTCTGAAGAATATCCCTGAAATTGTATTTCTCAGTGTGTTTCTGAGAAGGTCGTGGTGCTCAAGAGCCGTCTCCTTACACCATTTATCCTGGAGCTGGTTTACAGTAATCCTAGTCTAAAATTGAACTGTTATCCTGACCAGTGAGGTTGGTGGTGGATAGAAGACCACCTTTGTTTCAAGGTCACACAGATCTTTCATCATCAGATCTGTCTTGTATATATTAAAAGTTTCAATGTTTTCTCATAGCTGAAGAAATTTTCTCCTACCCTTTTAATTTCCCTAGCAACTGAAAGTTTATTTAAAAAAACAACCACCTCCCAAAACCCACCTTCCCCAGTGACTGATACAAAATCAGATACTTAAAACTGTATTGTCTTCAAATCACACATTAAAGACTCATTCTACAAGCAAAGAATAAAACAAATGATCAAACAAACAAACCAACCAAACAAAGCACACAGCACAGACCTTTTCAGGAGTCATTATGGGGAAGATCTGAGCTTTTTCTGCTTTTTGCTTTGCAAGGATAAAGAAATCCCTCTCCTGCTCATCTCTCAAGCACATGTGTAGGGCACAGCAGACCAAAGGTGATGCCAAGCACATAACCTAGTGTCTCAATAGAGGACAAACAGCATAGCCCCCCTCACCCAGAGCACGCACAGCCCTAAGAAGCAGGTTTGCTAATTGGAGGCTCTGGAACCTCTTGAAAAATTAATATTTTCATCAGTTTCATGTCTGTCTGTTTACTCACTTCATCCCTGCTATGGTTTTCTACAAGCTTACTGGATATATGGCATAGGAAAGATTTGAGTGGCTATGGACAGAAATGAAGAGGTGGGGGATATGCATAGGGATGACTGGAGCAGAAAAACAACTAAATTGGGGTGGAGAGTGGCCAGCATGCTTGAGGTTACTCTGGTACTGAAATCCAGTCCTACTGCAGCCTCTGCTCTCCCTATCTTTCTCTAACATCTGCAGAGAAGTGTCCTCCCAGTCTATCCTTGAGATCTTCTTAGGGATATCATTCTCAGTATTTAAGTGATTTAGAGATGTCATGACAGTCAAGCTGGGCCTAGGTGCTGGTATATGTCTCTAAAGTGTGGGGTCTAAGTAAATATTACCTTGTGTTCCCTGTAGTTCTCATCAAAATATGGAAGTGGCTGTGTGTGTGCGATCCCAGAGTGAGACTCCTGGTCACCTAACACCCTAACAGTGCAAGCATGGCTTTAATACCTGGCCCAGGCCTGGGAAAAGCCAGAGCAGGAAACCATCATGGCTTCCCACAGCCCATTAAAAACCAGTATTAAAAAGGGAAAGTTAATATAGCTTACACAGGCTGCTGAGCAGGCCTTTAGCTGGATGAGTAGGAGCTATAGAAAAGATGCAGGAAGCTATTGCAGCTCCTCATTAGATGTTCTTGGGTGCCTGGAGATTGCTCAGTGTGTGTGGGCTGTGCCTCTGAGCACAGGGTGAGTACAGTGATGTGGCTGGGCAGTGTCACCAAGGGTCAGTGTGCCTGTGTGGATGCAACACCCACTGGAGGGGCTGCCTGACCAGACCCTGCTGAAGCCGTGCTGGTCAGAGCTCATCCTTCTCCAGGGCCTGATCGCATGCTCCCACCCATGCATCCACTCCCCAGGCTGCAGAGGGACATGCAGGGGATGCTGGGGCAGGACCACGCACATTGCTCCTTGCTCACCTTGCCGCGAGGCCTCTCCCTTTTGCAGGGGAGCTCTGCTGACAGACCTGCTCACCCATGGGAGGGAAGGCCTTCCAACAGCACTCTGCTTTTTTCTGCAAGCCTGATTTCTTTGGAATGGTTGGGTTTTATCCCCATGCACACCCTCCCTCTCTCCCAAATCCCACACCTCCCTTCTCGTTTCTGGTTGTTTTTGTTTTTAGAGAGAGCGCTTAGACAGCTGTATTAATCATGCAAGCCCAGCCATGTGTAATGTGCTTTATCAACAGCAGAGCAGACACTGAATGGCAGCAGGTTCACAAGCGGGCCCGGTGCACCGCCTGAGCTGGGAAGATAAACCTGCTGCTTCCCAAACCAACTTACCGTCACGGGTTAGTGAATGAGAGACTGTTCACTTGGGACAATAACCAGAGGGGAGGCCAGCTCCTTAGGCAAGGTTTACACTGGAAATGGAAGGGCTAAGAGGAGGAAGGTGGAAATTACTCTTTGGTCATTTTCTCATGGGTGTTGGAGGAGTTTTTGCGTGTGTGTAAGGATTAAATCAAGACAACAGTGGCAGTTCTTCATCCTCCTCTTTGCTGCCCTCCACAGTTCCAGTCAGCTAGTCAACACAAAAAATAAGGAGAACAGGAGGGAGAGAGCAAAGGCTTAAGTACACCTGCTGTGCAGTGGGGATGGGTTGTCTTAGAGTCTCTAAAGGGGGAAGCTTCAGCTGATGGCTGCAGGAGCTCGTCTACATGCAGATGGTTTCAGGCTATGAGTGTCCTCTGGGCTGGGGATACCTGCCTCAGGAGGGTTAGAGCCTGCCCCAGCTCTGCTCTGCAGGGTACTCTGTCCATGCTACAACACTAACACTGTCACTGTGCCTATCAGATGACTGATTTTCTACGGCAGTCGCTCTTCCATGGGTTCATTTCTAATCTCTGCAGTGCAATTATGTTTCTTCTCCCCCACTGGATCTAGCCAAGCTCCACTCTCCCACCTGACTGCTGTGCCCTGACCTCTGCTCTGCAGGGCTGCTCTGCATGCATGCATAGCCACACTGGTGACTGCACACACCTTGAAACGTTTTCCTTATCCACTGCAAGGGCTCAGCTTGGAGGAATATCTTTCTGGGACTTCCAGTCTCAGTTCCCACCCTCTGCTGCTGATCTTCTTCACTCACTGGATCTTCCACAGCACTGTACTATGCAAATATATACAACCCAAGGCTCATTTTGGAATAAATCAATCTAAATTAAAATAATGAACAAAAAGTACAGAAACAGATCAGGCAGTAAAGCCATTTCTCTTTCTTTTCCCCTGTGCCTCTCTTTTTTCTCTAAGAAAGCTTGCTTCTTTTCTCTACACTTTTTTTTTTTTTTTTTTTTTTTTTTTTGGGAGGGGTGGGAAGCAGCAGATTGGCTTTTAATTTTTTTAAGCAATCTCAACAAACAGAAGCTGTCTGTTGCTATTCAGCAAAACCCACCAAGCAATGTTGGTAGCTTGGCATCAATTCTTGGCATGTCTCTTTTCCCTAAGTTGCTGTTTTTGTCTACATTCATACTACCTCCTTTTGGAAGACAGTATCATCACCTCTGACTTTGGTATTACTCGCTTTAAACCACACAGCCAAAATAAGATATGGTGCCATCCCTTGCCTCGTACCTATGAAATAGCACGAAGCAATTACTGTGATGCTGGCTGCCTGCCCTCAGCCTGCCTTGTCCTCCCTGTTCCCTTGGCCTGAAGGCCCCACAGGCTTGGCACCCAGCTCAGTGCCAGCCCTCGGTGCCTGCAGTGCTGGCAGGGACTGACTCTGACCCTGAGCAGCCAGACAGCCTTGGTCTGTCTGAGCATCCATCCTGCAGGGCCAGTCCCTTCTGCACTCACCAAACGGACACTGAGCTCTTTGGAAAACCTGCGTGGACACCACCCGTGAGAAGCAAGGAGAGCTGTGAGTTGTGCTTCCCACCCAGAGCCATGGGTGTGATCAGCTGCTGGTACCCAGGGCTCAGGTAGCTTTCAGGGAAGGGAGGCATGCCCTGAGTAGCCAGCCACACATCCCTGTGCAGTGACCCGTACAGCTGAACTATGTCCCTCAAATGCCTTAGGATTCATGGGAATACCAGGCTTGACATGGTTCCAAATGCACCTTCATAGCTTGGTAGCTATGACCATTATTTTTTAATGGACATTATTTTTTCTCTATTTTTCTGTTGGGATCACAAAAATACAAGATTGTCTGTTTTGGCCTGTCTATGCTTCCCTAGCTCTGCCAACCAGTTTGCTTCATGGGCCTGAAGGCCTGGATTTTCACTGACCCTTTTCTGGAGCCCAAATGAGACAGCGCCCTCAGGCCTCAGTGAAGAGGGCTCCAGAGGTGGATGTATCTTTCAGCTGGTCACATCATACTAGCAGGGCTGACAGCCTAGTCAGCAAACCTCCATAGAAGGTTAACCCTTTAAAGCCTGTAGTCTCTGCTGTAATCCCCCTTGCTTCTCTCCTTAGCTTTGCTGGACTCAGATGTCCACCCTTTTGCCAAAGCAGGCCCTGCTGACTCGAGAGCAGCCAGCTCAGCAGAACTGGCAGGGCCATACACTGCAGAAAGCAAAAGGGGAGCAGAGATGGGTGGAAGGTGCCCACTGCAACGGAGGAGCTCTCTTCTGCACAGCTAAGACACCCAGAGAGAGGAAAGAGGACTGAGAGGGTATTAGAAAGAAATGTGCTCTCTGTTTCCCACTCTGGCCATCAGACCCAAATGAACATCTCTTTTCTCCCTTCCCCCAGCTCCCACCCACCTGATGAAGGCATTAGTGACAGTACAGGCTACACAGGCTACAGCTAGATGGAGACTATCTACGATCTACAGTCACACAGGGTCATTCTCCGATCAGTGCACGTTTTGGCAGAAAGGCAGGACTCCTCATTCTCCTTTTCCCTCCACTCTGCTAATTGCTAACACACTACAGCTATAAATCTTGTGTCAACCTATTGATGGCTGTGACTTTGTCTTATCAGGCCCCAAAACTGACACACTTGTTTCCCTGTGGGCAGTTCTGGATGTGCCGCTTTCTGAAACACCACATCCCCCTTGCCTAGCTCCCAGGGCATCAAGCTCACCACCCTGAGAAAGCCCCTACTTAGCCTCTGGCAAGCCCTCATCACAAAACTCCTGTGAGGAAGACTCACAGGTTTTGAAGCCCATCAGTCTGGCCAAGCCATTCTGATATGGACACTGGGTGCTAATCCAAGGGAAGCAGTTCATGTTCAAAGGGCTGAGGATGAGAGACAATGAAAGACAAAGTTGGAGCTAGTGCCATAATTCTGACAGGTCCCTTTGAGGTTCAACAGTGGCCCCGCTTGCCCTTCCATTGGCAGATGTGGTGTGGAATGAACAAATTCTCTTTTTTCAGAAGAAAAATCCTTTTGAAAAGGCATCTGATGATGCAGTAAGGCCCCTGCTTTGTGACAGCCAGTTCTTGTGTCAGCCCATTACAACATGATGTTACAATGCAGACAGAAAGATGTGATGACGTGGCATCATCCCAGAAGACATTTCAAGGCATTTTGAGTACTGGGCTGCAAAATCAGGAGAGCTGGAAAATTTATCAAGGACAACTCAGCTGAGAGCTGAATCAGCTGGGCTCCACCAGCATTTTAGGAAAGTGTCTCATCAAATTCAAGTCCCATTTGTTTAGTTGAATGGGCTGCTTCTGAGTCTCCAGCCTGCCTGAAAGCAAGATGTTTCCACAGCAGCTAGCTAATGATAGCAGTGCTTAGCAGGACTACAGCACTCTTCATCTCAAATCACCTTCCTTTTAAATTAATGCTCAAAACCCCACAGGGCAGGGAAGTGTTACTGAGGATTAACAGAAATGAAAATTGAGGGAGAAAGAGGAAGAAGGCTGTGGTTCTGGTCATTGAGGAACAGCTTAATTGAAGGCTGAGGACTACATTTCAGAACATCAGCTCATAGGAAGAGAAAGGTCTAACAAAATTGTATGCCCAAGGTTTCTTTGAAGGTCAGCAGCAAAGTAAAAGCAAATGTGAAAAGCACCAGCATCTGTGCTGAAGGCCCACAACAGAGAAGCTGGTAAGGGCTTTCAGAAAACAATTGAGGCCCAGGGTATTTAAACTCTGCTTTCCCACTCTGAAAAATCCTCTTGGGGTGTCCAGGGTCACTGGAGATACACCAGCATTTGGAACCACAAATTCGTGGAGACTCCTCACAGGAGTGATGGCACACCAGGACGTCCTTCAAGACGATCTCAGGGGACTGGGGAGCAGTAAAAATATAACAGCTTCAGAGACAGAGGGGAAAGTGTTTTAAAGGATCAACTAAAGCTGTGCAGGATGGCCTTGGCAAGTTGATTAGGAGGTGTATTTGTAATGGGAACCCTGGCCTTGCTCACTCGCAGATTTTGCTTTATCATTTAGCTTAATGGGCTCCTAATTCAAAACCAGCTGTAAACAGGGCTGGCTATGAAAAAAAATTAACACTGCCTGCCTGTGGAATTTAAGGATATATAATAAAAATAATCATAAAACCAAAGAGCTCTGGGTTTTTCATCAGACAAAAATATTTGTCATTGAAAATTCTGCTGAAAAACAAGAACACCTAAAATTGGAAAACTTCTCAAAACCCTACATCCAAAACAGCCTCAGCAACTTTAATTTCATATCCAAGCACAAGTTTCATTTGCAATACATAAGATAATGGTGTTTAATTGGATTTATTTTTCCACAGTAGGTTCCCAATGGCCTACTTTACTCCTTTTCTCAGCTCCTTGAATGTTATTTACAAATCACTCTCTGGGATTTAATTTTAATGGTAGCTTGATTTCTACCTCCCTTTTTTTTTTTTTTTTTCTTTTTTTAGGTACTTTTCTTTAATTGTATTTGTGGATTTGCCTTTTAAATAGGCAATTGTGACTACATCCTGAGCCTGAATAAGTTGCCAAGAGCAGAGCTTGATTTGAAAACAGCAGAGTAGTTAAACGGAGCATGTGTAACACGCAGCATTTATTGTTCTTTTCATGGGAGTACCTGCAGGTGCTTTGTTCAAGCAGGTGCTCTTTTGCAAAACAACATGGGTTCCTAATAACACTCTATCCCAAAGCTCTGTGCAGACATTAACAATTTAGGTCTCTGAGCAACCCATAAGTTGAGTGCATCTTCCTCATAAGGCAGTAAAACAAAGATACTGAGGAGCTGTAGGCCAAGATTTTTTCAGTGAACACAGGGACTTGCTGCCTTATTGTTGATTCAGTTTTGAACACCACTTTCAAATGCTGTAGCCTGCTTTCTGGACATGTCTGGTCTCTGTGCTTTTTCAGAATGAAAAGGTCACAACCAAGTCCCAAATCTCATATGGATCTTGGGACCATGCTGTCTACACCTAAGGCAGGAGTGGGCAACACAGAGACAGAAAAAAAACCCCACACAGACCCTGTTTTGCCTTCATATCTACTTTCCTTTTGGAAAAGCAGACAATAACACCTCACCATGTGCCTCTTTTCATGCTCTCTGCCTCAGATGCAGGATTATGTGACTGGAAGACTCAGAGAGGCGGGACAAAAGCATGAGAAAACAAAGTGTTTCACTGTGGATGATAAGATGCTCAACTAGAGTGAAAAAAACCTGGCAGTGTTTTAATTTTCAATTTTCCACTTGTCCTTTCCACCGTCTTTGCAAAATTTTAGGTCTGTTTATGCTTTTGATCCAAAATGTGAACAAGTGGGCAAAGAGAGCTTAGGATGGGAATGTGTTTTAAAAGTAGATCTGCAGGGAGACTGAACCTCATTGAAGACTGTCCACACCTGGGTGACAACTCAATGTCCTTGCTCAAAGCTTGGTTAAAGGCTGTTGCTATTCAGCTGATTGGTTTTTTGAAGAGGGAGCGGGAAAAAGAAGGATGAGGAAAGTGAGCAGAAATGAGAAAATGACATGTAAATGAGAAGGGAAAGCCCTTATTTTCCTGCATTTCTGAGCTGTTCTGCCCATGCCTAGGTCTGAGCATTTGTCAGGATGACGGAGAATGACCCGGCTAAAGAGCTACTTCAACATAAAGCATATACTGACCTGGAAAAGGATTGGGGAGTGTGGGTAAAACTCGTTCTAAGGGGGGAAAAAAAACAATAAGCAACATGCAGGAGAAAAGCCACTTTTCACACCAAGCAAGCAGCAGATACCAACCTGATGGAGTTGTCCATCCCCAAATTAAATGAACTAGAGCAGATTTCATATACAGAGCATTTTGCTAGCAACACGCCTAATACACACCAACATCCCCTGGGACTGGGAGTCAGAGAGAAGTGATTTGAAAAACTAAACAAATAATAGCCAAACAGCAAGAGGGATTAAGCACCTGCAGTGAAGGTAATTGGAGTTGATGGTCCATATCTTCCCTCTGACTTTCAAGACCACTCATGTCATCACTCTACAGCTCCTCTTAGCTACACCTCTGCCTGGAAGCTAGTCTTGGCAGAGAGGTGAGCTGTGGAAATCTTCCATGGGTAGTTGTTGCCTCCCCAAAACCTTTTCCACAATGGATTTCTTGCCAATGACAGTTCCCTTGAGGATCTGTGCATGGGAGCAGTCACCCTGGTGAATCCTCAAGGGTATTCTGCTTCTTTAGTTTTTGTCCTCTGAGAGGGACAGAGTTTTTGCAGAGCCTGCTGTCTTGTTTATAGGGTTTTTAGAATGTTTCCTCGCTATGCGTCACAGCAGGACTTTGATGTATGTCACTGCTGGCTTCTGAAGAAAACTTCAGAAGTTTTCTTCTTCCACAAAGGATCCCAAAACAATTGCACAGATACTGAGGGAAACCAGTATCAGAGACCTCAGTCTGAGGCTAACAGTAGTGTTAATTCTACTTCATACATGGTACAGGTGATGCACAGAGCAAGGAAGCAATTTGCCCAAGGTCAAATGCTGAAGTGTTGGCAGAGCCAGACACAAACCCAAGAATACAAGGCCCCCAGGCCTGACTGGTATCACTGGGTCTCCTTTCTATGCCTTCAGAGCTTGCTGGATGCCTTGTACTGACTGAGACAAGCTCCTACCCATGGACTGATCCATAGGTAGACATCTAGCTGCAACAGCTCATAGGCCTGGGGCAATGGGTTATCTCCTGGCTTACCTGCTAAGATCACTGTTGATGGACACAGAACTTAGCAGGATAAATCAGTAGGCTGCTATTACTCTCTGATCACCTAGGCCCAGCTATTTGGAGGCCAATGCTCTTTCTACAGTATCCTTGGTGCAAAGACTGAGTTTGTGTCTAGCTGGAGATCATGAGGATTGAGCAGGTCAGGCCCATCCCTATGACACTGGCAGGACTCCTGCCCTCATGGTGGTAATGGAGTTGTTTGAATCCACAGCAGGCACAGCAGAGATCAAATACAAGTCTAGCCTGGATCTCTCTGTTTATGTAGCAACAGGGGACCATTGTTCTGCGAAAGCAGGCTGTTTGTGCTGACAAGACTTCCTTGTTATTTAGTTTGGTTAAATAACTCAACTCCCCTTTACCTTCTTCCTGCACAGCAGGCTGCAGGCTGCACAGCATAAGCAGTTAAAGCAAAGCACTATGGCCTCATTATCATGCTGCTTTCTATTCAAGGACTCTGTCTCTGTTCCTCTCTCCCACTGTGTGCTGCTTTTATTGCTCCACCCTGGCTCATTAGCAGTGTCTCAGCCTTGCCCCCTCTGACTGTCAGCCCAAACCACTTTCCTCCCTCCTGAGTCTCCCTGTTATTGACAGCCTTGAGGAAAACGGGGTGTGCACTAAGAGCCACTAAGAGGGATTTCGGCCACAGCTGAGGTTCCAAACCCCAGCAGCCACTGCTGTAACCAAATGCCCAGGGCACAACAAAGCGTCGGCAGAGTGGAAGGAGGGGTGTGCACACTTGTGGCAGGATACTAACAAATAATGACAAGTTAGAGGCTAATGCCAGCTTTTAGGAACATGCCTAGCTGCAACCAAAACTGCTGGGCTCCACCTGAAGCTGCCTGAATTGGCACTGTCTTGCCAGCTTCTGCTTCACCTCTGTGCTTGCTGATTCCCCAAAGGGTGCAGAGGATGCAGCAGAGGACCTGCTGATGAGGCAGTCTCCCATAATTGAGCCAATTGAGCCAGCAGGACTGCATCAGGATGTGCAGCACTGTGCTGCTGTCTCCTGTTTCAGCCTATGGGATGGGCTAGCTCGGCAGGAGGCAGAGGACAACTAATTTGGAAAAGCTTTTCTTTCTTTTCTCTGCTTTGCTAGAATTCACATAGTGCTGCACCTACTTATCTGTGCCTGTGGAGGGGCGTGTGGGTTTGCTTCTACATCACAGAGGTGCATGCCTGTGTAGACATATTCACCTACACACAAACCCATGTATCTGTGTTCCTCCAGCAAATGTGTATCTGTTATGTGTTTATACATATATATATATATATATATATATATTTATACACATACATATACACACATATTTTATATATATATATATATATACACACACACACACACACACACACAACTCCTGTGTAGCATGTGTTAAGATACAAATTGTGACTTTCACTAATAATGGTTTTCATAGTACTGCTAGGTGAGTAAAACAAAAAGAAAACATGTTCCCTACCTCCTAATACACTTGGAGGAAGAACCCTTTTGCTTCAGTTGTGTCACTGCTTTTCACCCCTGTTGCTCTGTGATGGCAGCCCTGGCTGTGCCTCTCTGCCAGGTAATATTCACAGAGATCTGTACTACTGTCCCCTTTTTTGTGCTTAGGGATTACAAACCTTGCTCCTAGGCTCTGCAGAGCTGAATTAACCTACTGGCTCACCAATGCTGCCAAACAGGGCCCTGCCTCCCAACTCTTCATACCCACAGATGTGTGATAGAGCTTCCTCTCCTGCATGGGCTTTGGTGCCTGTTGAGCCTAGCCATGAACTTGTTCACCTCAGTACAATGAAAGAAAACATTTGGGGCATTTTAGGGAGATGAGCAGTAAAGCTCATTTACCCTATTCACTGGTTTAGCAGGTTAGACAGCTTCAGTGGGATGTCCACTGTGTGGCAGAATAAGGGAAATAACAAAATCATGTGGCAGAGAGCAGGATGGGCAAAAGGACGGGGAAGCAAGGAATGTCAGCAAGCTATTAGATCACTTGTATCATCACATTGTACCTGAGTACCCTCTCTACAAACATACTCCATATTTGCTGTTGGAGACAGTTTCCTGGGTAAGTTAAACCTTTGGTAGGGCCACATTTATGTTGTTGTAAACTCAGTCTCCAGGAGTGAGGGGTATAAATCTCACCTACAGCAGGCAATCCTGCTGCTACATCCTTTAAGGAAGATCACTAGCTATCTATTCATACAGCTCAAGGAGGCTGCTTTTGTATTTTAATGCATCTTCTACCTATGACATTGGCATCTAAGGCACTCAGTCTCTCTGAGAGTTTTTCAGTGCTGACTGAGATTTCATTAAATGGTAGCCACCAATTTTTCTGTATTGCTAAACTGTTCTTTCACATCATTTTGCTCGCTCCCTGTCTGCCCTCCACCTCAGGCAAAGCTGCCAGTAGCTCATTATTAACTCTCTGGTTGTTTCTTCACTCCTTGCTGCCATTCTTTTTTGTGCTGCAATGGGACACTGAGGAACCATCACTGTACTTACCTCCCCGGTGGGATGTTGCTCTACAGTGAGCTTGTTCTCTCTTTAAAAAGGAAATAAGATCTCTGATTCCAGGGATGAAAAACACTCCCAAGTATTTGAGTATCTGCTGTACACCTTGCAAAAGCTTGGCACTGCTTTATTTTTCTGTCTGGGTGTGTGGCTGGGAATGTGCATTACCTGTTATTTCAGCTACGGTGTGATCACTACAGCATTTCTTTCATCTGGGCTTGTAGGTTTTTTCAGCAGCTTTCTTTATCTTTATGAATCTGGATTCCTTTCATTCATTTCCCCCCTGATTTCTTAACCTTCAAAATAGCAGCTGTAGTCTGCCTGAATTTATTTTTTTTCTCTGCCTTTCCTTCTTCCACACTAACTAGAAAAACAGAGATTTCCTGGAACAATATGAAGCAATTGCACAGTGAAAAAAGTAGGGATTAACCAAGCAGCAAAAACAAATTAGAAAGACTTCACTAAAAATCATCAAATCTCTCTCAGCTCCTGCATTTCCATTCTCCTGGCTCTTGGGAAGTTTTCTAGTGTCCCCCAGTATAAACAGGCCTTGAATTTCTAAAAAATTATAAATCAAATCAAACAACTTGAAAGAAAGTGTTCTTCATACACATCAAAAGGGGGCTAAAATAGGATCCTCACTGTTGAAAATCATCTTTTAAGAGTTGCCACATTTCCTCATGGAACAGTTTACAGCAACTTTGCAAGGTTTCCCTGGGTCTCTCAATGGTTCTGCCACTCATTTTATGACCATGGGTAAACCACTTCTTCACTCTGTACCTTCCTACTGCAAAATGGTGCCAGCAACACTCGCCCATTTCTAAATGACTTGTGATATTTAAATATTCATTGCTAGCAAATCCTTTGAGATCCTTTGAGGTGAAGTTCTGGAGTCATGCAAAATGCTTCTCTAGCAAAACTAAGCCCCCAACTAAAATCATATGTGCATATATACATGATTGAATTTCATATTTTGTTTCAGTGATGCATTTCAGTTCATCTGTGTAACAGGAACCAAGAGAGAGGGCCAAATTTAGAATTCAGTCACAAATAATGGATTCTAAACTTAGAATTTTATTAATATCAGCAAGAACAAATCTGGAGTATTTGAAAATTGTGTTCCAGATTGCTGCCTGAGGATTTTTTTTGAATCTCGTGACAGTCACAAGACCAGGGTGAAAAGACTTTCAAAGTAGAAATTTGCTTTGTGTGCTGCAATGCTACAGTAAATCAAATATATGTTCTTTTATGATAATATCTGTTCTTTAAAAAATAGCTGCCACAAAATATACCCCAACTCGCAAAAATTCAAGCTGCCATGAAATAAATCCAAAGGTGGTAAACAAAGAATGCCCATGGATTTATCCTTTTCCTCACATCTGTTAAAAATAACCAAACTATAACTTTGGTTTGTTTTGGTGAGAGCAGAAAACAGACCAAACTGCATCCCATACTGACTGCTTTACACAGCTCTTTTTTTTTTTTTTTTTCTGTTTAAAAGGACATGCAGGTCATGACATGAGAGTTTTAATTCAATTTGGGACCATCATAGGAACACTGCCATCAGTCACTTTTGTGTCTACGTGTTCATTTGTGTGAGCAGGTCATTTTGCTGCAGTGTATCTCTGATGCCAATAACACATGGGCCAAGTCTAGTCCAAGTTTTAGACCTGGAATTGGAAACTGCATTTTAAATACACCACAGTTTGTATGTGTGTGTGGATGGTAGGTGAGGGGCAGGGCCTCTGTTTAGGGTCAGGTTTGAATCAGCTGCAAAATTCAGAATCAGCAGGTAACTCTGCTCTAGTGCTTGGTCTAGTCCCAGCTTCTATCTGTTTATACTCACTAAGACAAACTCAGCCATTGAAATGTAGCAGAATGAGATCCAAGGAACCTTATTCCGTATTTCATCTGTTGATTACCTTTTCCCCCATGGTCCCTATGGTATATCCCTTTAAAATCATTCTGTCTTTTCTCATTTCTGTCCCTTCCAGTTTCAAACCAATTTCTCTTTTTCTTGACTCTGTCACTGTTCTCCTCAGGCTCGGTGGCTAGTTCTCTCCATCTCTCTGAATTACTTGTCATTTCTCAGCTGTCATGGATCCTCCGAGCCCTGGCCTTCTGTCTACTTATTAAAGGGGCTGTCATTCTAAAGGGCTTTTTGTTTCCAGCTTTAAAACAAACACATTTTTATTATTTTAACAAAATCTGTCTTCAGCAAAGCCAGTCAATCAAAGGGCTTGACTGTAAACCTTTTGATTTGGCTGTTTGTGCTTCAAGGCAAGTATGAACACTTAGGTATCCAAAGCAGAATGCTGGAAGCCAGGTCATGGCTGGAGGTCTGAGGAGACTGGGTTGTCAAGCAGATGCCTTCCTTCATGAGTTTTGGCCATCATGTGCTTCCTGCACAGCCGTGTCTTTGTGAGAGCCTCCCTTCACTCTGTCCCGTACTTACTGTAAAGGTATAGGCTGGCATTTGTGACTCCCAGCTTGTTGGCAGCCACACAGGTGTAGTTCCCGTAGTGCTCCTCAGTGACATTGGCCACCATCAGCAGAGACTGGCTCCCCGTGCTCTTTATCTCCAGACCATTGGCACTGTTTATCCTGGGAAGGCAGGAGAAGAGGTGTTTAGTGCAATGGCAGTTGTGTACTGGGAAGGAGATCCCTCCCCAGCACACAGCAAAGCAAAGTCATTCAGCCCAGCTGGCAGGTGAGGATAGAGGGAAGCAGGGAAGGGATGTGAGAGAAAAGAGACCGAAGAAGGAAGACCAAAGAAAGAGACCGAGATGGAAAACAGGAGGAGGGAATGAAAGGAATGTAGTAGTTCAGTGGGATTAAATGCCACTGGTAAAGCAGTGAAGAACCAAGCAAAGACAAGGGAAAGGGAGGAAGCATTTACCCAGCACTGAGTCACTCTGGAAGTGAATGCACCATGGCCAGCTGAAGGCTAGTCTGTACTTGAGCAACATATTCTTAGTGAAACATACGGATTCTCAATATGTGCCTATAGCAATGCTGAGTCACCCCTGAACCAGGGCACCATGTTCAGGGCTGGCTACCCTATAATGTAGGGTAATAACACAACCTCCTTAATGCCAGGTAAATGCTCAGGTAGAAGGACAGATTCTTTTTCTATTCTCATTTATTCTCATATGCAAGTCTGAGAGGCTCAAGTCGCACAGGTGGGGGAATCTCATACCTCAGCAGCTCCTTTCCCTAAAAGAATGCACTTGGAGCAGCATTACCTAATTGAACACTTATACCACCTACTTTTTTGTCTGTATCATGGGCTACTTAACATGTGAACAGTGTATTAATTGGGTATTGGCCCATAATTGACTTCAAGGCAGGAGCTCCCTCCTCTGCACTTCCTTCAGCATCCCCAGTGCAGAGAGGAATTACCTCCTCCTGCCATGACCATGCTGGCTCTGCTGAGACTGATGGGACACTGTGACTCAAATGTATTGTAAGGAGCAATTTGTTTGAGAGGAGTTGGGGAGGATGACAGGAGCCCCTATTCAATGGACTGAAGAAGAGAGGAGGGAGGAGGTGAGCTAAAGGCCTTACCTGGTATCATCTCTGTACCACTCGAAATCGGGCGTGGGCACTGCTGATGCCTCGCACCGCAGTAAGGCTTGTCGTCCTGTGGCTGCTTCATTGCTCTTGGACTCTGTGATGGTGGGAGGGTCTGCAGGAAGGAAACACGCGGTCAGTCCACACACTTCCAGGGGGAACAAAACAGTGAAACTATGTCAGGGCTGTCTGCCTCATGCAAACTGTTTGGGCTACTGGAGACCCACGGCAGCTGTCTGCTGTGGCCCTTGCTCACCCCTGCTCCTCTGCAGAACGCTGCTCTTTGAACATTCCCTGATATACAACATTAGCAGCACTCCTTACACGTGCTTCTCTTCAGCACTGCTGAAAAAAGTTCTGTCATAAATGCATAGGCATACACAGGCAAAGTTAAGGTTAATGATGGACTTCTGCAATTTATTAATATTTACCTATGGATCTGTAGTTCACATGGGCTTATCAGAGAGAAGAAGATGAGAGAAAGACTTCTTCAAGGGTAAAGGAAGACAGCAAAAGTAAAGGAATAAAGTAAGAGTTTAACACTAGTGTGAAAATTGTATTCCATACAAACTCTGCCTAATGCCAAAAATAGAATAAGAAAGGACTGGGACAACATGTATGAAACAGAAATACATTAATGGTTTAAAAGAGAAGAACTTTAGCAGAAGCTGTGGGTGCAACTCAGAGAGCCAATGTTGAGACACTTCCCTTAGGTGTCCAAGGTTACAAATCCTGATCACCTGGACATAGTGCTTTGTGAAAAGCTCCAGAAGGGCTTGCTTGTGACTGCTCTGCCTGAAGTTTGCCCTCAGTCCAGCATGCTGCTCCCACCTCTGCTTACTTTGAAGTCTGAGTGCTGTGCCATGGGCAAACCAAACTTGGAAAGCATATTGGTGTGCTCTGCTGGAGCTTGGTCTCAGTACTTTCTGGATAGCAGGTAGGGTAGGCACCGGTATCTTCAATCCCAGCCTCATGTTCAAAATGTTAAGCGATAAGCTTTACATGTTAAAAGGCAGAATTATTTCCACCTGGCTGCTGAGAGGGATCAAGGAATAAGTGCCTTGTCTCTCGTCACTAATACTTGCATACCCTGAGATTACAGGGCTGAGGCTCAGACGGATACTTTGCTGAGACTCAAGTTACCATGAAACACACTCTGCCATCTGTATCTGTCCCAGAACTGAAAGGCTAAAAAAAAAAACAAAAGGCAGCAAAACGGATTGTGTCAGTCAAAGAAAAAAAAAAAATCTGTCTGGAGAATGTAGGGAAGGAAATTTGTTTGTGAACACATTAGCCATCTCAATATGATCCCTTCCCTGACCTTAATTGGGATTTTATGCAGGGCTTTAGGGATATTGCAGTGCGCCCTCTAACATCATAAATATTAATAAGTTTACATAAATAGGATCCTACATTCAAAGGCTGTGGGTTCATGTAAATGTTTTAATTTGAAAAGGAGGAGGGATAAGAAAAGGATAGCAAAGGTGATTTTTTAACCATTCTTATTTGATTTTTTGGTTTGAGCAGTCTATCTTCTTAGGCAAACCATTCCATTTCATGAATCTGGTACAAGAGGTGAGTCACAGAATGAATAGGCATCTCTCCATGGTTGTAAGAAATGATTCCAGCCTGCTGCCAGGGAGCCCAGCCCCTCGCTCTGAGCAGTCTCCATATTCACCACTTTAGGAAGTTGGTGCAGTGCCCTCCCGGGAGAAGGGGCAGGTGGCAGTCCCAAACAAAGCAGCCTATTGCACCTAGGAATCAGCTGCTCTGTGTGTAGCGTTTGCTGCCTGGGAAGCCAGGGGTGGGTTTCCTTTAGCTGCTCTCCTCCCACTCTCCTTAGGCCTCAGTTTCCCTGTCTGTGATGTGCAAGGGCAATTACTTGGGAAGCCTGAAGGTGGTAGTGTGAGCCCAAAGCAAAGTGAGATGCTTTCTCCTGCAGTCTGAGCTGACAGTGCTCCTCAGCAGATGATAAGAGATGGCCAAGAAGCTCCTGAGGTTGGACATGCCCTATTTTTCATCCTCATTTTTCAAACTTACTGTGGTTTTCATGCTTTATGCTTCTTGTGGTGTTCTTTAACAAAGCAGGATGAGGAAAGATGTATGTAAATATCTAGTTTTCAATTCTTATAATAGGACTGGTTTTTTTTCCTGCTTGGTCCACATAGTCTCTTAAATTTATTTCCCTTTCTTTCAAAAAAAAAATTGTCCTTAAGGAATATTAAGTTGCTTACATTACAAATTACACCACATATTAACATCACTTTTTCATATTTTTCAACAGTTAAAATGTTTAAGATCTTACCGTGGCATAGTTATTATGTATTGAAACTAAATCAAAATCAAACATTCTGACTTTATACAAACAATCTGTTTCAAACACATTAAAGCACCATTGAAATTATGTTTCACGGAAATGTTTGAAAGTATTAATTGGTTCTCATGGAAAGTCTCCAGTTTATAAACTCAGCTGTTTTTGACACTTCTATACTTTCAGCACAGAAAATCTGCTACTACAGTTCATATTAATGCCAAATTTGGCCCCATGAGGCAGCTGATATCAAACCACTGCCACCCAATTTCTAAGGGAATATAAAAAACTGTAGATTCGAAGGATGCTGCAGGGAGCCTATAACCTCAACTTCTAAGTGAGACAGAAAAGTTGATCTGATGTGATGACTCACATGGGACCAAGGGAAAAAAATGAAGAGCAAGAATGGTATTAAAAGGTGCTATGATCACCTACAGTCAAATTAAGACTGGTATTGCCCGAAACCCTTGATGCCATCAGCTCTCTGCCCTAACCTGCTCCCTAGCAGTTCTACTTGTGAATCAAGGCATGAATATGCACCCAGAAATATGTCTGTAGCCATCTCCAATTTCAATTTAAGTTAATATTCTGGTTTAAGTCTCAATTTAAACTGAAGAAGGTCGGGAGAGGACATACCTCCCATTCATCCATCCTTGCTGCAAAGTTATTAGCCTCCAAGCAAGGAAATGAAGCAGGTACATGGGGATAGCTCTCTTTACATCACTCAAGTGCCAAATATAAGCCATACAAGTATGGAGGTGGACATATACACAGGCAGGATTAAAGAGTAACATCAGTTTGAAATATCTTGTGTTCCTGTGAGTGGAGCATGCCAGCAGAGTGAAGTGGACATCTGTCTAAGCACATATGGGATGGGATCCGTGCCCCAATCCACATGTGTGGAAGTGAGCCACAGCTTACTTGGTGCTTTTAGGGGATTGCTGTATCCTTTGGCCAAAACCCCATTCTGTATTGCACTGGTGCATGAAGGGTCTTTTAGACAGAGCTTTAAACTAATGACCTGAAACCAGCATAAAAGTTAAGTTTTTGCACCCTGTCATTAGCACGTGCCCCTGCCCCGTGTCCCCTGGCTGTGATAGCTGTGTAGGCACTGCAGAGATGGCTGGGTGCAGGCAGGCATGTGTTTGCTCTGAGCCAGCTGAGCCCTCCCTTATCTCTCCCCGCTGCCTTGGTGAAGCTTCTCTTCACGCTACTGTTCACCCGAATATCAATGAGTGAAAACAAGGCATTGCCAGCGTTTCGGAGGGGAGAGACGGGGGCAAATCACAGCTCTTTCTCTTTCTCCCTCTCTGTCTGTCTCTCTGTACCACACCTCCCCCAGCCTTTTTTTTATATATTACCAGGTTTAAAGCACAAACTGTACCCTGTGGCAAGTGTCTGATTGCAGATAGTTTTCTCAGCGTCCTCTCTTCAGATTGTATAATCCAAGCCCAGAAAGGCTTCTCTGTTTATCCTGAAGTAACCCCTGCCTGTGGGCAAAGCTCTCCCCGTTGCCCTGCCCCAGCTGTGATGTACTCACAGTTCACAGTGACCCGGACTTGCTTGACGTCTGCTGAGGCAACTTCGTTGGCAGCTTTGCACTCGTACTTGCCCGACTGCTCTCGTGTGATCCCCAGGATCTCCAGGTACTCCTCCTCACCTTCAAACTCTCTGCCTGATAGGACAGAAAAATACAGAGAGTGGTTCTGTTAGGCTTTCAGATTTAGGAAATTGCTATGGAGGAACAATCACAACATGGAGTCTGCAAACAAGCAACAGTCATAGCTGTTTTAAAGTTATTTCAGAAGCTGCTGAAAACTGAAAATCTGGAAGGCACCATATAGGTGGTACAATCCATAGCATCTCACAGGCTGCCCAGGCTGAGAAGCAAAATGTTCATCACATAAGATCAGGCTAAGTTCACTAGTGTGATGGTTGAGTACCACCAGAGGTTAGTCATGCTGGGGGTGATGTGCTGGACCCAGGGCTAGCTGGGTCCTCAGATGTGTTGTCAGCACCCTTTTCTCCACTGCAAAACTGTGAAAAATATCTTTCTGTCTCCCAGAGCAACCACCACCTTGAAGTGCCATCGATCAGATCAAGCTACTGTTAAACACAGCCAAACTGAGAGAAACAAACCATAATTTGATCTGCAGAGACCAATAATCATCACGCATCCCTGAGCTACTGTACATATGAAACGACACATTTAAACCGTGCTGCCTCCTTAAACACTTTGGAAAACAGTGACTTGAGTGTCAGTCGGGGTTATGGATGGGGGCAGGAATCGGGGGAGGTCTGTGGCCCTGCTTTTAACTCACTGTGTGACCTTGAGTGAGTCACTCCTTTGCTCTCCCTCTGTAAACTGCAGCAAATAGCCCCCCCCCTCTCCCATCACCTCCTGGTTTGAGCAGGGCAGTGAGGTTAACCCATGTAAAACACATTAGATTCATTGCATGAAAGTTGCCAGGGAAGCATGAAAATATTAGGATTGGTATATCTAGCCTATTCCTTCAAAGAGGAAAGCAAAATAAGGCACCTCCTGGAAAGAATCTGAACCACATTTCCTCCTCTCAGAGGGCTGCAAGTACTGCTCTGCAACACTGGAAATGGCAAGCCCCAATTGTGTGCCTGTGTATGTTTAGAGAAATCAGCCCCCAACCCTGAATTGGTAAAAGACAGATTTGGAAAGAAAAAAAAAAGTCAGCTCACAAGAGCTCCCATTCAGGTTCCTCAGAGAGTGGTCAGATTTTCCAAAAATCTCTCTGCCCAGAAGGTATTTTCTGCTCAACAGGTGCTGAGCACTTCTGAAACCCTGCCCATTTCACAAAAGTGCAGTTTTTGAGAGAGTTCAAATAGTGCCTTCTGTTCACCTTGGTTTATGGCACTGCATGAAAGCAGTGGCTAAGTCTGGTCTCTGGAGCTGAATTTCCCATGGAGCCACCTGCAACAAATCCCACCCCAGAGGCACAGACTTGCTGCAGTGTCTTGGCCAGGTCAGCCTGGCCACACACACTGGTGAAGCCAGCTGAATGCAATTCCCTTCAGCATCAGAGAAGAACTTCAGAAGCTTCAAAATCTGCTCAGAACTCTGTCCCTTACATAAATATTTTGGTCTTTTTTTATTTTCCTTTTTCAGAGGCAATTTTCAGAATCATTCTAGGAGAAAACCACCCCCTGTCAGGGAGACTCAGCATGAAAACAGTAGTGTACCTATTAAACCCATGTAAAGACAAAGGCTCACCGTCTCTTTCAGCAGGGCTAATCAGCAGTCCCTTCTTCCAGCTCCTACCAGATGTTCAGGTAGCAAAAATCTCTTTGCTATGTCTAAAATTTACTGCTTTGTTTTTTGCATCCCCCAACAGTCTGCTGCAGGACCTTCCTGCATGGCAGCAGCGTTTTGCACAAGGGAAGGAGGCAAAGTTGGCTCCTGCTGCCAGGACATGGCTCTCAGTCCTCTGCCCTGTGCTGAGGCTGATGCTGTGAAGAGTCATTGGAGAAGGAAGCAGGGTGGGTTTTTCACAGGTGTTTTTTATTGCTGGAAGTCATGAACATGTTAGGGAGTCCTAACCCCAGCAGAACTAGAATTAGGTGAGTCTCAGAAATGTGGAAGGGACTTCAATCACCATCGAATCTGTTCTGCAGTCTCAAGGCAGGACATACGAGTCATGTCATGGGCACAGCCATCCTCTGCCCTCCAGCGGCAGAGATTCTGCAGCCACTCCTGGCAATCTGTTCCTGGGCTTTGCTGTCCTTACCACTGGAGCAGTTTCCTGAAATTTGACCTGAGTCTCCCTTGCTGCAATTTAAAGCTATTACTTTTGTCTCAGCCGCTACAGACAAAAAGAACAAATCATTCCCTCCTTCCCTGCAATAGCCTTTTATCAACTTTTAAATCACTTAGTTCCTCCCTCAGTTGTCATCTTTTTTTTTTCTTTTGGCACAACATTGCCCAGGTCTTTCAACCTTCCTCTGTAGGTGATGTTTTTTTAGGCTCTTGATCATTCTTGTTCTTTGCTTTTAGACCTCTCTGACAAGTTTACATTTTTCTGGATGTGTGATACCCCAAACTGAACACAGCATTTCAGATGAGGTGTTACTATGGCTGAACACAGATGAAGGATTGCATTGCAACTACTGCACCATGTTGCTGTCTGTAGAGGCAACACATTGTTTCTGGTTTTGCTACAGCAGGGATAATTTCTGTTGGGGAACTCTTAATTCCCAGATTTTCTTATGGCATATTGCTCGCATTGCTACCTGCTAATAAAGCACTTAAAAACTCCCACCCCCAAACTGAGCTGACAACCAACACTCCTCTCCTTTCACAGCAGCACTCCAAGTTGATAGGTCAGTGAGTTGACTGGAAAGTTAATCAGACATCAGGGAAAGACTCACAAAGAAAAGGTTAAAACATAATTTGCCTCTGTTTTGCAACTCATTTGCTCTGCAGTTCTGCCTTGTTTATCCACAGGGTTCATTCCAAGTGGGACTTGCTTCTCCTGCAATTTGCCCTTGTCACAAGACTGTCACCGTAATGAAGACAGGGTTGAGGGTGACTTAACCAGCTCTAATGGAGTGGCACCCTCATTACGGGTGCTGTTAAGTCTGTCAGAGAACTGCATCAGTGGAGCTCCAAAGTAAGCTACAAGGGTAGATACCTTCCCAAGGGAAGATGTTTTTGAGCTTCTCCCCTGCATACATACATGCACTTGTACCATGTACTGTGTACCATGTCTGACAGGAGAGCTTTCACAGCTACACAGAACCCTTGCCAAGACATGATGAGCTGCTGGCTTGCCCAGTGGAGTGCTCTGGAAGTAACTGAAAGGCAAGACTTCTGTTCTAAAGGGCATGTCAAAAACATCAATAACCCTTTTCAGCTCCTCATTCCCCTGCTCTAGGACACACATATAAGCATAATACTTCAGGGAAAGTTTCTCTGACAGTCTTTTGCTGTATAAGTGGTAGCGCTGTTCTTGTCTCTGCACTGGTGACCCTGAGCATCAACATTTTGTTACAAGAACTGAGCTGCTCTCACTTTCAAGACAGACCCTTTTCCTTGCTGCCTTGTCCCCTCTAGGAGCACATTAACCATTTCTAACAAAAAGCATTTATATAAAATTGAGGTGTTGTAGTACAGAGCAGGGAGAGGAAAGATGTATCACAGTGTGTTAGAGAAATGTCAGGTTGTGATATCTTGCAGAGAGCTGTAGAGATGTTTTCACTAATTCACTTTGGCAGCCAGATTAGGTGAGTCATATTAACTCTAACCTCTAAGGCAAACAGGGGGTGGGGGGAGCAGGAACAGAGCTTTATACATCGAGTCAATTTACAAATGTTTCTGCACAGGAGCCAGTGTTGGTAGGGAACTGATGGTTGTCACTATGCAGTTTATCAAAGCAGGGAGGGAGAAAGCTTGGACAATGCTCTTTGGTACCGATAACAATGAACATATTCTATTAGGTGAAAGAGGGACTGCCAACTCTTGGCAAGAGAGCCATTCCATTCCCATTAAGAGAAGACACTTGCCTTGAGCAGATTATCAAGGGGTGAAATTCTGACTGTACTGCCAAAGTTTCCTTGCTGACAAGAGTTGTCTCCTGGCTCTTCTGCCTGGTTCAGAACAGCCCTTTCTCAGTGAGGGTCCTGTCAGGTTTCCCTAGGTGGATGACTTCTCACTCAGTGCAGCTCTTCACATCCTAAACCATCCCCTTGCATCACCGCAGGCAACCTGCTTCCCTGCAGGTTTTTTGTCTTTCACATGTTCCTAGTTAGCTTGGTTTGTTGCTCCAGCCCCATTAAACACCATCTTGCCAAGCTGTAGCTCCTTAACTCTGTCCCAGTGAATCAGAAAGAGGAGCTTTCTGCTCTGGAGGCTGGAGATAGAGAGAGCATGGGCCCGGGAGGCTTGACAATCAAACCAAGAGGGAGCGACCCTGAGCAGCGCGAGCCAGGCGGCTGCTGCTGCTCGGAGCTGGCAGAGCCTTTTTTGCAGAGGGATCTGCGGCAGCAGCTTTGATGTGTGCAGCAGCAAGGCTTTGAAGGCCTGCTTGCCTCAGCCACATTGCCGATCCCCTGGCTTCCTAATTGGACCCAGTAAATAATGAAGCTGAACAGCAAATCTGCTTGGCTATGCTAGCCTGCTGGCAAGCAGCCTTCCTTTCCCCTTACCCTCTGGAAATAGCCTTGTCCAACCCCATTGGCTCTGCATATTGTCCTTGTTGCTGTGCACACCTGCGTGTGCTCTCATATAGATATATATATATATCTATATCTATATCTATATGCTATATTCTGTATTTTATGTACTGTGTATTTTATTTGTTTTCACATCTATAAATCCATCTGTGTGTGCAGAAACACAGACTGACGTGTTCCCCAGGCATTTATGGGCACTTCTCACCTCTACCCAAATGGCCCCTTGCACTGCCACACACCATCACTCTTTCCTCAAAGGCTAAATGCTTCCTTTCTACAAATGACCGACACCCAGTCAAAATCCCACTTGTACTGTGTGCAGACAGCTCTTTCAGGTAGTCAGGGCCAGCAATGCACTCAGTCACATTCTCTACCAGAGAGGCCTTTCCCTTCATGCCCTAGTTTATTACATCTCCAGAGGGGAAGCTGATCTCCAGAGGTGGCAGACACATTTTATTTCATCTCCTCTCCTGTCCGTGCATCCAGCACTGGGCTTCTTCTTGTGCAGAGATTACTTTAGTTGTCTTATTTATTTTTTTTTAAACACTGCTGTGGTCTTAAATTAAACTGAAAGTTAGATCTGCTGAAAGTATCTGTTTGCATTTGGCATGTGGAGAAAGAGATCAGCCACCCTGCTACTATGTTTGTTTTCCCTCCAAGCATCTTTGTAGTTGTGAAAAGAGGGGAGCAGAATGGGTTATGCATCTTTGTTGGGCTTAAAACAAGATGCAAGGAGATAAAAAAGATTGGAAATCAATGGATGCCATTTGAAGTTTTTTGTGTGTAGCAACTTCTATTGCTGAACTGCAGGTTTTGTTGTCTCTGCACTCCCCATTTAGTGTTTGAGGTTTTGCTCACCTAACTTTCCTCCTTCCCTCTGCACCTTCTATTCCCTAGGAACAGGCTTCTGAAAGACAAAAATAGCTAAGGGAGCCTTTGACACGATTTTTATTGTTTTACCTCCAGCTGAGGGTTTTCTTTTTTTAAAATTCAAAACTTTGAAGTTTTCATTTATCAGTGCCTGTCTCCTCAGCCATCACAGATTCCAATGAGCTTGTCGTTTTTTCCCATCCCTTAGTTGAAGAGGCTTGTTTTTAGCAAAGAGATCAGTAGAGAGAAGCAGATGGTGGATAAGCAAAGGGACAACTAGTGCTAGCATGCTACAGTAAGGAAGGCAGGCAGAAAACCTAGAGTAGCATGGGAAGTGGTAAAAACAGGGAAAGCTTGAGAGAAAACAAAAATAGATGGAGAAAAAAACAGAGGGAGAATGAAGAGAGTGAGAGTGGCTGGGAGAGAGAAATGCAAAAAAAAAAAAAAAGTGAGATTCTTCAGTGACTGGGAAAAAGAGAAAATGGTATTCAGCTACTGACAAAGAGAAACACATTGAGACAAAGCAAGTGAGAGAGACGGGAGGTGAGACAGCGGCAGACAGCGAGATGTACAGCTGGGAGAGAAGCACAGCCATCCCTTGTGTAAAGGGAGCCCTGAAATAACAACTGCCAGAGGGACAGGAACAGAGGGGTCACATGTAGTAAGGCAGTAATTACTCTGTTTAAGCAGCAAGGCACAGCAGGGTATTTATTGTTTAAGCTGGCCTCATGCCTCCCATGCCCTCAGGTCTGTAGCTATTACACATAAACCAAAAAACTAGAGCAGTGCCAGGGAGGGCTCTGGCCTGGCTCTGGCTTCATGAATGAGAATGAGTCAGACTGGGTGGAAACACGCTGGCATGGTTTCCCCTGGCGTTCACCAGGACTTTGCTCATCAGCAATCATATTTGCACCTTATGTGCAAACTGCCTGCCCTGCCTCCAGAGCCGAGGACAGTGCCCAAGGAGCTCCCTGGCTGGGGGAACACGAGCACCTGCTGGCATGACCAGGGTTAAGACAGCCCGTGATTTTCATGGGCTCCTTCTTCTCAAACTCCACGCATCCAGCATGCAAACAAAACCCTCCAGGCTGAGAGCAGCTTTCCCAGACTGAACAATGTCTCTGTGCTCTCTCTCTGGGGACAGCACTGGCCAAACCACTTGGGACTTCACCCATCGCTGACGGCTCTACCCAGGAGCTGGAAGCCAAAATCTGACAGCTCAGATGCAGTTTGCATTCCGGCTGTGGGTGCGTGCCAGCGGGGGTCATCTGCCTGAGGCAGCCTCAGCAGATCAGCTGTATCTCTGAATTTCCACCCCCTCTTTTCTATAAATGACCACTAAGGGTCATCACAGTCTCTCACACACAGCCCTGAGTCTGGGCATGGAGCAGGTGTGCAATATACTACTTCATCTCAGCAGCTGATTCGATTTTCCATTCAAAATCCACATATGAACACCAGAAAGAAAGTGAACCATCTCCCCAGAAAAAATCCAGACCCACTTCAGGTCAAGGCCCTCTGTTTGACCAGTGGTTTTCTCTTTGCTGAACCAGAAAAAGGAATAATGTTCTGCCTCAATTTGAGATACAATTTAAATCAGATGATTTCATGTTGAAGGAGATCACTTTTTTTCCCCTCAAAATTACTTACTGAATTTAGCCCAAATTTGTTAACACTTTTTTTAATGAACACAAACAACATTTTTTTGATAGATTAATTACTCTTGAACAGAACTTGGCTGTGAAGCCAATATATAAAGTAAATTATGAACCATGAGGTAAATTAAGTCATGTAATGTCACAACTACAATATTATACTCCCTAAGTGTTGCATACTGCAATGCAAATTATCATGACTATGCTACCAAACACCAAGCCTTAATTTTACTGCCAAGAAAATGACATATAAACATGAACAAACCAATAGCTGCACCATTTCTGCATCACAAAATTTTTGCCTGCTGCCTTTTGAAGGATATTTTAAAACAATATGAGGTAGGAGTCACCATCAGCTAGATGAATCAATGAGATGCCCCCACATCTTTGAGAGCCTTAGGAAGGCACAGGCTAGTAACTCATCAGGGCTGTGAGGACAGTGCTGGAGCAGCTAACAAAATGGAGGCTGAAAACAGAAGGTCAGACAAAGAATCACAGCTGAGGAGTTCTTTGATGTGCACCTGTGGATGGAAGCACACCAATCTGGCTCCCAGCAGTGTGGTCAGCACTGCAGGGTCCTGTGCCCTCTTCCTCCACCACCTACAAGAAGAGGATGGGCCAGCACTTGGCCCTGGCAAGAGGAACATCAGGGTGTGTTTTTGGGGGCATGGGTGTGTAATCAATAGGTCTTTGTTTCCCACTGTGCTAAGCACAGGGTGGTAATGCAAGCCAAGAGCTGATGCAGGGGACTGAGTTTTCCTGCATGCCATGGACATGTATGAAAGGCATAAAGTACAACAGCAAGCAATCAACTATTACAGTCTCTAGTGATTCTGTCAGATAGTTTCCTTTCATTTGGCCTCATGTACTCCTTTTCCTACTAGATTTCTTATTTTGGACAATGAGCTTGTGCTATCATTGTTGTACAGTTTGAAGACAAGTTCCTCCTCACAAACACAAGACCAAAGAGAAAACTGACAGCAACAAGCCCCTTCTGGGGTAAGAAGCCTGAGTGAACTGTACAATTTCTGTCCTGCCAGTGAAGAGCAATGATGAACTACAATGCAGTCCCTAGTTTAATTCCACAAATCACTATGTCAGCCCCAGACTTTAGGGAAACCTTGTGTGATGGCACTCACTGGTACCAACTGTGCCAGTAGCTAAGTCTAGGAACTATAGGGGTTGGTCTGTGTTTGGTGGCATCTTTAAAAATCCTTGTTACGTTCTCTACAAAGTCTCTTGTGTCTTATGTAGCACAAGATATGCTCAATATACTATTGTGCATGAATGAAGTGGTTTGCTTTTGTAGGCATCCACCAGAATGTTTCCCTGTTTTTAAATATAAGGTGTTTGTTCCCTTCTGTCCTATGCGCACTTCTTGAGATGAGAGAGTAATGATGAACCCAGAACTTCAGTCTAACCTAATTTTTTTTTTTTTAATTTGACAATCCTCTCCTCCTTAGTGATTCAACTCAGGCCACAGAATTATGTTCTTATATGTTTGAAACTTGGAAGAAGTATTGAGAAATTACAAATTGACACAAATTTACTTGAAATGGGAAAGAGCATTAACTCAGAGGCTTAGGCATTGGTGTGGCTCTTTCTTTGTAAGCTGAAGCCAAACACTTCATGACCAAATACATGGCTCCTGAATCTCCTGGCCTTTTGCAAGATTCCTGGAGTTCATCCCTGTTTTCATCGAGGCTACTCTGAACACCAGCTTCACAAACGAACCCTAAAGACTGGGATTTCTGTATCAGCCTGGATCTAGCCACTCTGCTTTTAAACTGCTGTAGCTTTCAACTGAGGAAATGAGGTCAAAGAGTTAAGCCACCCCTTAGCAAGATTTACCCTTTCAAAAATACGCCAGCGTGTTGTGATGCCTGGTGCCAATATTTGTATAGGTGGATTAGCTTCTTGAAAAATCGTTTTGTTTGCTTTTCTCTTGACCCCTCTCCTTGCTGCAATGTTTCTCAATTAGATCCAGCATAGTAATTTCACGACACCATCCCCCATACCTAGTCCTGGTGGAAGAAGAAAAGGGAATACTTTGTGGGGAGCACAACAAGGGATCAGGAGATGAGACTAACTAGCTGAATTCAGGATTCCACAGGCATCAAATACTGCCAGTTATCAAGGTGAGAATCACAGAGGTTTGAGGCAGGGTGGGGTTTGCCAGGAAGAGATTGTTTGGGCTCACACGCTGTAGAGACTTTTGATCAATTGGGCTGGCTCCTGTGATATTATCATCTGAGGTGCCTGCCGTTGATTCATCGTGATAGCAGTTGAGATAAATGATTGCTTCGGTCCAGGATATTTAATTCTTATGCATTTAGCCACTCCCTTGCTTTCCAAAGAATAAAAAGTCTCTCTCAAACTTGCAAGGCAGTAACTGTGAAGGAGAAGGAAGGCATTTACTCCATGCCTAATACTGCATCTTGCATAGTCCTACAGGGGAGGCAAGCAGAGAGGAAATACAGACACTGATTTTGAGGTCTTGTAGCTCCCTGATGCAGCTACTCCCATTGCTAGTGCAGCCATTGGCCATCAGCACACTTGAAAATCCTGGCTGTAAAGCAGGGTTTCTCTCTCAGATATATGGGAAAAAAAGAAAGGAGTCATCAGAATGGGAGAAAGCCGAAAACTGTAAGTAGAAGAAACAGAGTGAAAACAACTCCTTTCTGATTTTTTACCACTTACCCCGTAAGTTTAGGAAGGGGTCTGAAGACAAACCTAAAAGATATTTAATTACCTTCATACCAACTTCTTAATACTTGTTCTGATGATTACATAAAATTTCCAACAACTTGTAGCCGTGCTGGCATGAGCAGACCATGGCCAATCATGTCAATCAAAATGTGTCTCACTGGGCTTTGCCTCTCTGAATCCCCCTATTACCATCATGGACAGGAATCCATTCATTTCTACTCTCTTGACTCCCCAAACACATTTGATTCCTGTGGGAAGAGAAACATCTTGCTCCAACAGAAGCCCAGTCAGCCAAAAAACACAAGAAAGCATGAAAAACCATCCGTGTTTTGTTGAGGACTCTTTGGGTCCTTTCCGCCAAGCTCCCGGAGAGGCAGGGGTCTCATTAGAGTGCTTTGCAACTGCACACCTGTGAGAATTTCACTGGAACTGAAACAGCAGTTGCTCTAATTAAACAGCACAGAGCAGGCCACCTTAATCACTGCCATGATTTCATCTTTCTTGAGGAGAGGAAGAGGCATCAAAACTGATAAGAGAGAGGGAAGAAGGTGAAATGTACTGAATCCCTGGTTCCTCAATTTAAAGCACTAAGGGATGTCTCTCATCTCTGTAATGATTAATGTGAGCTACTGATGGCATGTTTTATTAAATGGTTATAAAATAATTGATATTTGAAAGCAGAGTTTCCAAAAGCCACTAAATGCTTTAACAGGACAAGACCATTTGGCTTTCAATTTGTGCCTGTAAGTCACTCAGGTGCATTGGAAACTTCACCTCTACCCTTTTATTCAAATCAGTGCCTCATTTACTCCATCAGTGCGACCTTGCCAGTCTGTGTGGCAGAAACCAGGGGCAGGGGTGAAAACCAAAAGCCCTCTAAGGAGAGGGTCCATGTTTCCTCAGCCTTGGGTGGAAGTAGGAGGTGCCAGCAGCACACAGCCTGAGTGAGAAATACATCAGCTGAGGAGCAAGCACCCAGACACCAAGGACACCTAGGAAATAACAGCATGATAATTCCTGTCCTGACTCTCCCAAAGCCTCTAACGGGGAGGCACATCTGTCCCTGAGACAAGGCACACAGGCAGGCCAGGTAGAAATGCTGCTGGCAAGCTAGAGGGCCAGTGGGCCAAAGCTTAATAGGAAAACAGCAGTGATTTGTCTCCACCACTATTTATGTTTCAAGCACATGACAGGTTGTCAGTGGAAGTGAGTGCTGCTAAATTTACTGCTTCTCAAATCCCTGCCACAGTTGCATACTTGACAAGTCACTTCATTTGAAGGGCTAGGTGTTGGGCTGGACTTTCCTCCCCTGTGCTCTCCTTCAATGAAAACCACCAACAGCTTTCTTTACACCACAGACTGATCCCCCTGGGGGATATAATATCAGGGTGTGAGTTTAGAGAAGAGGGATGTTCCCGGCATATTCATTTTTAACCCTGATACATGCTGGTCTTGTTCTGGGCCACTTGACTGCAGATGTGTGTCTGACAGGACACACACATGACTGAACTGAACAAGTAACAGCTTGGTTACAGCATGGGGCATTCAGAGACAGAGAACAGGAGAGGCTGGAGAGCATGAGTGAGTACCAGCTGGTGTGTGGGCAAGAGCTGCTGAGTATCGTAAGGAAAACAGTGCCAAAGACTGTGGGAGTGCAAGAGGAAATGCAGGTGGGTGAGAGGGTACCTGGGGATTAGATTGCACATATGTGTGCATGTCTACAGGTGGTGGAAAAACCGCATGGAATAATGGGTGTGGGACTGGGAGTAGGACAGAGCATTTAGGTGAGGATGTGAAGGGAGGAAGGCTGGCAGGCAGGGGAGAGGGTGAGAGGATGAGCCAGGGAGTGTCTGTGGACCTGCATGTGGAGGACTGAAGTATGGAGTAACATTTGCCTCCCAAGTGTTGCATGGTGCCTGCATCCACGCAGCCTCATGTACATCTGCGACATAACACATTTGGCAGGTGGGAAAAGACCCCTCATTAATGGCTGAAAATCTGTAACACCTGGTTTCAAACTCTTCTGGAAAGCAGAAGGGGAGTGAGGCTGCCATTTGAGGATGGGGGCCATAAAAAGCCCAAACCTTCCCTTTTGTTGTCCTCACAGCACTACAGAATCCTTGCTGGAGGGCTCTGGTCTTAGTTGCATGGAGGCTGCTCCCTGCTTTATGAAGCTGTGCTGATGGATAGCACCACATCTTCTCAAATGTCCTGACTTGTTTAGGCAAAGGTGTTGGGTGTACAGTGTTATGAAAGACAGACAAATGTGACAGGGCACATCCTCCTACCTCAACCACTCCCTTAATTTCTTCTACATGCAGTGGAGCTCCCTGCTTTCTCCTGCACATATCTTGATATCATGCATAAGGTCCTTTCATTTGGTTCCCTCAAGTGCACTCAGTAAATTACATACATGTGCATGGACACACATTGTGCAGAGAGTGTCATGCAGAAGCAGGACACATCCTCCTTTTTCCTGTCACAGGGATGCAGGACCATTGCAATTCTCCATCAGCCCTTTAGGAATTTTCTCCACTTCCTTTTCCAGTGGTGTAGGCCAGAGGCCCTTGCTCTGCAATTGTGTGTCACAGTTCATATGATTAAATGTAGCATCTGCAGCTATATTAGCTGGGCTATTAGTGACAAGTGCTATCAATCCTCATACTTCAGTGAGTAAACTGATCACTACCTGGGGACAGAAATCTCCCCTTGTCTCTCATCACCATAACATACAAACTCCTTTATGTGGGTTTCAGAGGGAGGGAAACAAAGAGAGGTGGAGTATGAGGATGACAAATAGTTTGGACTATCTTCTATTCTTTCTTTGGTTCTCTGCTTTCCAAAGAACACAACAGACATTTCGGTATGGGTGGCTCCTCCAAGGCTGCTCTAAGTTTTACTGTGCGTGAGGGAAAAACACAACAATTGTGCCCTCCCACCTGGCCTCCAAGGACTAAGAATTCATCCACAGTAATCATCTATTGGGCCTCTTGGATTGAGGCCCTGTGGCACTTTTACTGGATAATAGCATTTCTTAATAACCAGCATTTCAATCAAATTCCTTTCTATCACCTTTGCAGCACCAGTACTCTGTATAGGCTACAATTCAGTAGGGAAAAAATCCTACAACTTTGACCATAAACTATTGAAATAATATTAAAACCCAGGTTTTCAAACATCCTCTTTTTAAACACCTATTTCTCAACTGCTCTCCAAAATGCTGTCCTTGTGTTTTAAAGTCCAGCATTCCAAAAGGGATGCTGGGTTTGATTATAACAACTTCCTGGCTTGTAGGTTATGTCAGTATCCTGGTGGGATTTTATGCCACTAATCTCAGCAGTCTGCAGTTGCAGAACAGTTAAGGATGGGAGGAATGTTAACTATATTAAAATGGCAAATGCAGACTGTATTTTCTCACTACTTCAGGAGTAGAAGGTCTTGCTTGACAGAATTTTCAGGCAGTATGAGTTTGCATGTACAGGGGAAGAGTGAAGTAGAGAGAAGAAAGGAGAATCGAGAACAGGGGGAAGAACTGTCAAGACAACAAATAATTTAAAAAGTAGCATAGAGAAGATAGCTTGTGAGACCTAAGTCTTCAGGAGAAGGACCAAAAAGGAAATAAATAAAGAGACATAGAGCATGAGATAGGGATGAAAGTTTGATTAAAAAGAAGTGAAGGGATGCAGAGGGTTAGGGCAAACAAGCAGAGCCCTGAGCAAGGTGAATTGCCATGGGAAAGCAATGGGGAATGCAGTTAGTGTTGGCTGGGAACACAGCATACAAGGGGTAACAGAGGCCAGAGTCTTCCAGATGTATTACTGTTATATTGATCTGTGGTAAACAATTTCACTGCTCACAGGCAATTCATGGCTGTTGGCAGTACCACTGAGGGCCTTGGACACTTAAGTGCTGTGTATACATGCAGAGGCATACAAGGAGAAAAAAGGTAAATTCCCATGACCTTTGGTAGGGAGGGCTTGGGATGGAGTGGGAATGTTTGGTGCTGGCTCCCCCTCCTTACCTTCTGCCTGCTTCATCTCATTAAAAGCAGATAAAATACACCACATGAACAGCCATCCCATTTCTAGACAAACAAGTGCTCTTATTGCTACCTTCTCAAATTCAGAGAGCTCCTCTGAAAAGTCTGCAATTCATGGAGCAAAATGACAAAGAAGAAACCATAGTTGTCCCCCCTCATTCCAGCACAGCAGGAGACCTAGAAGAAAATCTGCAGCAGTTTCCATGTAGCCTTGGAAGATTCGCTATGAGTTTCTTTTGCTCTTCATCCCCAGGGCTCTTGCTGTGGACACACCGTGGTTTGCCTGAAGGTGAGTGTGGTTGCCAAGAGGCTCGGGGGGAGAGGAACAGAGAACCTCTCCAGTGACTTGTCACCGGAGTGATTTGAGGTTTTGGTGCCCTCACTTACGAATATGTTCGGATGGGCAAAGGACACATGTCCCAGCTCCACCAGCAGAACTGATGTCACACAGTGGAGCTGGGCCTCTGGATGCAGGCATGGGACAGAGCCCATGGGTTGGAATGCAAGCAGGAAGCTGCTGCAAGAGGAGATGAGGATGAAACTGAACCTGCTGGAGACCACAGGTCTGTCTCCTTACCCAACAGGAGAAATGGCTTTGCTGCTCTTGATCTCCTGAACAAGCAGCTTGCCCAAAAAGGCTCTGATCTGCTATATACAATGAGAAGGCTGAGGTCTGCTATGAATGGAAAGAGTTCTGCACTCAGATCTGATGAATTCTGGCTTTTTCTACACCCCTTACCTCTTCCAGCAGGAGGCACTTGTAGGGAGTCATGGGAGAGAGATGGAGAAATTAAAAACTGATATTCAGTTATTTCTTTACTGAATCCCAAAGCCTTTCTGAGCTCTTTCCAAACAGAAGTTGGCTGAAGGTGACATATAGCCTTCTGAATTTGAACCTTCTTGGGATATTTGTCCACACTGGTTCTGTCAGCATGCTATGTTAACTCATATATCACTTGTTTAATGATTTAGAGATTTGACCACTTTAGCTTGGGAGCAGATTGAAGGCAGGAAGGTTTGAGTCCCTGTGTTTCTGTACACTCAGTCATCCTCAAAAGTGGTTGATATCTGCACAAGCCTAAAGGCAATCTTGGCTCTTTCAATTAAAGAAAAAAAAAAAAAAAAAGAAGAAAAAGAAAGAAGGGACATTTAGGAGTCCTCAGAGAGGCTGAGATGGTTTGATGCTGGCAGAGAATATCTAGCACTGCTTAGAATCACAAGGAGGAAAATGGTCTTGCTCCCCTTTCCAGGCAGGGGAACCTCTCCCCACTTGTACTGTGGTGCCCATCCCCACCCCTGCACAGGAAGCAATGCCTTAAGTGATGAGGCAGTAATACAGGCTGCCAAGATCCTCACCTATATCCTTTGCTCTGTTTTCTACATGGTAGCTAGGAGGTATAAGCAGCTTTTACCTTTTACCAAGACCAGAGTCTGGACCTGTGATAGATTAAATCTCAGCTTAGTCTTTCTAGGGAATGAGGCTGCAGAAATTCTTACTGAGTTTTCTCAGGAGAAATTCAGTCTAAGTTAGATTCAGACTAATAGCTTAACACTTGTTCCTCTCAAATAGCAGAAAATGCCCAAGGCATTTTTCTTGTGCTCGTGCAAAGACACTGATCACAAACCTGTATACAGCACCACACTCTGGGTCCCTTCTGCAGAGAAAAATCATTAAGCAAAATCATACGCATACACCCAGCAAAAAAGGCAGAAGATGAAAAAAAATTGTGTGCAGAGGGAACAGCCACAGCTGTTTCAATTTATGAGACAAGAAATTGTATTTCAAAGAGAATACAGAAGTTTTCCCCTTCGAGAAAGTTATTAACCAGAATTTGCAATAAACCCCACGCCATTTATATGCCTCTAAACTGAAGGGCCCTGATAGAGATTATATTGCATTTTGCAGGGCTCTGCTCTGCCAAGAAGAGCTCTCAGCCTCAAACCTTGCCATCCCAGAAGTCTGAATCACCTCTCCTGCTTTTTACCCATCACAGCCCCGCTTCAAATTTCTCACCTTTTTCTTCCCCTCTTCAGTTCCTATACCTCTTTTGTCTTTTCAGATTTTCCTCTTGCTATGTCTCCCTCCTCCCCTTCTCCTATTATTCTCCTTTTTATCTTTGAACCCTTTTTTCCTTCCACCTGTATATATGTCCACAAGGCTGAAACCTGACTGCAACTCAATTGAGCTCCTACAATGACAAAGAATATTCATGTAGGAATACTGTATTGGTGAAACATCTAGGAGAAGAGTTCTCATACTTGCAGCTTTGTTTTGCTTTTATAGCTGTCTGTTACACAGCAATTGCTTTAAGGGGGATGATGCCATATTGCACCACATGGCTGGAAAAGACTCCATCCTTTTACTTCAAAGCTGTAAAGAACTGAACCAGGGGGTGGGGAGCAGAGAAGGTAAAAAAATACACTACAGTGGAAGAAATATGCTACAGCTAAAGAGAAATCACTTGGAGGTGTTGGCAGCAAAGAACTTCACTTACAGAAGCTAGACTGCTGGAGATTTCCTTGAAGATGACCCACTGAAGATGTGTTTGATTTGAACTGGTAAAGACCTGTGCCTGTTTGTACTTGAGGACCCTAGTGGGATGCTCAAGGCTAATTAAAATTTTTTTGCATGTAGTAGCCTTGATGCTTACCACATAAACAAGAAAGCAAGAAAACAACAGAAGATACCATGGTGGTATAAAAGAAGGACTCAAACACAGAGAGACGTCAATCCAGCAATCCCATGCATACTGGCTATCAAAAATTGAAAATCTAGTGTGGAGCATATATCCATGCTTCACTCTCATTTGTTAACAACTAAATAAGTAACTTAGGGAGGTGATAGATTATCCATGAAGGAAAAACAATGAATCAATCAGTTATATAAATAAAGGGCCCTTAAAATTCTCTCATTGCTGGAGGACATAGAGTGGCCTGGGTGGACCACTGCCCTTTCTTCTGGCAAGGCTACTCTTAGACAAGTCCTCTGTGTCCTGTTTCTTTCCACTGCTATCTCACAGTATCTCAACTCACACTTTTCCATACATCTATTTGTGTGTGGTCAACTTTATATAGCAGAATTTGTATGCAGCAGCCTAGAATGAAAGCATAACAAGCACTGCAAAATTGATATGCTCCTCATTAAAAAAAGAAAAATCCTCCCTTACCAGGTTTAGCCTGGTAACTATATTTCCCTTTTGGACAATATATATTGTGCCGTAAATAAAACTGAAGCAATAAATAAGCCATCATGTAAAACAAGAAACGTCTTTCTAATAGGGCAGTGAGTGTTTGACATGCACTCATTGATTTAAACATCAGCCAAACAGGTAATGATTAAAAGATGAGAAAATGCCTGGTCTCATTCAAGAGCCCAATCAACATGTTACAAAAAACTTCTATGTTTTTACAAAATAGCTCTCTGGATAACACCTGCTGAGGAGTGTCCAAGGCACTTGGGTAGGAAGTATTTGACCATGCTGCGCAAAACCTCTGTTCAGAAAACAAAAGAGTGAAGTTCCCAGTATTTTGGAATCTTGCAGTTTTTTTACAGCATGAGTCATGGCATGTATTAAGCAATAGCTCAGTCTTCCACAGCAAACAGTACCCACACCAGAAAAAGGTGGGCCTGGTCCAGGATGGGAGCTACAGCAAAAACAGCTGCTATCTAGCACTATAAAAGCAGCCTTTCCCTGTTTCCATTGCATACTCCTGTCTCTGCTGGCCAGCCAAGCCTCCTTTGTATTCAGAGATACCCACTCATGTTTCTAAGCCTCTCTGTAGCCCAACCCAAAACCCAGTGTCAAACAGGCTTATGCTGAACCACTAAGGGTTTTGAAGTCGAACAAAAACAAATTGGAAAAAAAACCAGCAAACTGGAGACAGTCTTTACAGTGAGCATTCTATGAGCCTGGCAGGAAAGTGACTGAGCATCTTACTGATCTGTGCAATACTGCTTCTCTTTCAATTCACCTGCTTTTAAACAACAGACTGAACTGTCTCAGGAGACTCCCTGGTTAGGGTTCATCTCCACACAGCTCTTCCTGTCCATCACCTTTTAGCAACCAGCCTTTCTTTTCCAGTTCTCTCAGTATGAATATCTCTGCAGGGAAAAGCTGTTTTTCTGTGCAATCCCCAATTTAATACTCTGACATGACATCAACATCTTGCTGCTGTTTCCTCCTGTTAGTGAAGTTCTGTCTCTGCCTTTTATTCCCTTTCTCCTTAAGTCATTCAATTTTCCTCTTCTCTCTGCCCCTCTTCACCCTTCATGGTGGGATTTGTGTTTTTTCCCTTTCCTCCTCTCCTGGAAACATGCCAGCAATACAGCAGAAGGGAGCACATTGAGAAAGGTTAGGCAAACACAACATTATGATCAGAATCAGCAACATATTGCTCATTAAACATTTAAAATCAACAGTTGCTGGCTTGATCTGCCAATATTGTGAGAAATGCCAGTTTTAGCTCAAGGTGCCTCCTGTTTCCAAAATGGCTTTATTTATGATGTGGGAGCTGGTGGCTGTGAGAACAAAACCCTACCTCCAGCGGCCAACAACACCCAAGCTACAGGCAGCTCCATGGAAAGTTCCCTAGTGAGCACCAATTGCTTCTGCCTCCCCAACACCCCCGCTGCTTTCCAGAAACAAATGGATGTGTAAGAGCAGAGAAATGTGTTTGCAGGAGATAAATTATTTATCTGAAATTTACTGTTGTGAAGTCAGCGTAATTCTCAAATCCGCAGACGTATTTTATGCACTGATAGGATATTTCAAACAGGGGCATTTGGACTCATTTCTTCCCTCCTCCTGCAAGTATTAACACAATAATGCCTCACCTGGAAAAGAAAAGAGCTGGTGCTGGAGCTGGAAAAGCAGTAGGATAATAGGCTTGTAGTTTTGTATTGTGTCCCAAGAAAGTTCTGTTTCTTGATAAACAAACCAGCACAACACTTCTTTCCCTCCTCCCTCCAACCTCTGTGATATTTGCATTTATATTTTTTCTGCCTAGTCTATAAGGTTGATGCCTTTGGTAGTTGGAAAATCAAGCTTTATATCATATGAGGTACAAACTTGACTACTGTGGGCAAATCCCAGAGCCCTCCAGCTCTGTCAGTGTCCTCTCTCCTGCCCTGCAGCATTCCCTGCTCTCCCAAACCAGGTGAAAGACAGGTCACTCCTACACCCACGCACATGTCCACTGCATGTGTACCATTACATCCTCTCTTATGATGGCTTCTGGGACATTCCTGCGTCAATCAAGACCTATAAAATTTTCCATTCTTTCAGGAGCCCCTTGGTTAGTGCAGCATACCTAAAACCATGCCACTGATCCAAACGGAGATTTTTTCTTTACAGAAAATAATTTTTGGGATTTTTTGCCAATTATTCTGAAGGGAGTAGAGCTGGATCCTAGGTATCAATGTGAAGATCTATTCACTCTCAGTTGCACTTGTTTGAAGCATGAAAAATAAGATTGTCCTCTGCTTACACAGGACTAAAAAGGGCAATTATAAAGCACACAGTTCACACAACAGACAACCAGCCCAACACTTCTGACAAGCTCTTGTCCACTGAGCAATAACAAGTCCTGCAGATGCTCACAGGCACCCTTCACTTTAGGTCAAAATGGAAATAAATATGGCCTGGCCATGTCTCTCCCTTTGTTCTGCATGGGTGTATTTAAACAAGTGCATGCTCAAAGAGAGACCAATGGTTTACCCAAGGCTCTAGTAAATCCAAAAGGCATCAATAAAGACTGCAGTTTTTCAGAATATGAGCATTTTTGAGAAATCTGATGGAATGCTTCCAACAATCCAGAGTTCCTGCAGAGAACTCCCAAAAGCTCCTCACTTTAACAATAATTCTGTAAGTAGATGCACTCCCCTGCCTGCCACTTAAGAAACCTAATCACATACCAGATCCTCCATTACAGTTGGCCACTCCACAGCACAGGAAAAGTAGGAAGTAATTTTCACTGAAACATGGTCTAAGCAACTTGAAATGCTGCCATTAGAGTTTTCAAAAGAAAAAGAAAAAACAAGACTCCTTTTTGATATAAAACTAGTAATTCACTCTCCTTCTTGCACCTGGCATCCCTTTTGTTTGTCAATCCAAACGGACACCTGACATTTGGTCAGATAAAACATGCTGGATTTTCACTGATTGGAGCAAGTCTTCACTGTGGCTTCAACTGGCTATTTTTGTATGCTGTTTGATATTTAGCAGGAAAGATGGAGCTCTTCTTCCCACCCTTTCCTAGCTAATTAGCAGTCACTGCTGTCGACAGGACTGGAGGGCCCTGCTCAGGTCACTCCCAAAGACTGTGCTCTTACGTTCTGTGGCAGCAGCTGATGATGAAAAATTGCTGCTGCACCGGCTCAGACACCAGGCAGCCACGGAGATCTCACACTACTGCCCTGTTATGGCACCACGGATCTGGACAGACCTGGGCAAGTGACCCTCAAAGGGTGAGGCAGGCTGTGGCACACCTACTCACCTTAAACAGAAATGAAATTGCCAGTGTTAACTGAGGTAAGGAAATGGATTTGGGTCAGTTTTCTCGAGTTTTCTAAACCAGTACTGAATCAGAACAGCTCTCTTACTTCATCAGAAGCATACAAAGAGACAAGGCAGCAGCAGGTTTTGATAAACCACCAGTGATTTGACCAACCAAGGACTGTAAAGGAATATACATGTAATCTCCTGGATTTGAAAAATGTATGACTTGCAAAAACCACCAAAACCTGAAAGAAACCCTGCTGTAATGAAGAACAATGATCTAAGCTCTAGGCATACCAGATAATTTAAGCAGAAACAAAGCAAGTCTAAATTTCTACACATGGTACCATGAGCTGAGGACTGAACAGTGTGCAGCCCCACAACACAGAATTATGATTTTTCTAGACACCCAACAGCATCCAAATGGTTTGCTCAACTTGCAGTAGAATTACACATTTCGGCAGTCCAATTATTTAATCATGTAATTGCCTGGAATTATTGTCCTAAAATGAGTGCTCAATTAATCTGCCCCTTTATTAGGCCAGGAAGCTCCATAAGTCCCCAGGGGTACACCAGCCTGCAGACCCTCACGGCTGGAAGCGATGCTGCACTGCAGCACGGTATCAGTGTCAGAAACATCTCACAACCTCCTCCCAAGAGGGTTTGCTGAGGACTTGATCCTTCAGGCCACAGGTCTCTGTAATTGCCTTCTTTATCTGAACAAGGCGAAATAGCTGTGAAGGGATAACTTTTTATCGATTTAGTTAAAGTGATGTTACCTGTCCTCTAGTCAGCATTCTCCTATCATTTCCAGAGTGTTGTGTTTCTTCCAGAACAGGCAGATTTAAAGTAACATAAAAAATCATAATAAGCCAGTCATGTGCAACTCCATAACAGGGTCAATTTTAACATTACACCTTTGGTTAAATGGCTGCAACTTGCTCTTGTAGCCAAGCTCCGAGCTCCATTTTTAAGAATAGGTAGCAGACCAAAAGCTATTTTCTTATGAGAAACCCTAGAAATAAGTTTCAAGCCTCAGAGAGAAGGATTAATTTGCTAGTAATGAAAGTGACACACAGGGAAAATGTAAAATCAATCTTGTGTTTAAAGGCAGAACAACACTGGCTCCACTTCCTTTTTTTTTCTTTCTCCCTCATTTTCCTCCCCTCTCCCCATAGTGGCTTGTTACCACTGAGCATACATTATGCACATTACCCACAAGCCTCTGCTTTGTTTAAATTAAAAAAAGAAACAGCGTTTTTAATCAATCTATTTGCACTCTTCTGCCACAACTCACAAAAGCAGTTTGATTTCTTTTCATTGCTCTCAAGAGAGCTGAACACAGATGACTAAAAAAACCACTGCAAACTAGTAATAATAATAGCAATAGTAGCAATAATAATGGTGACACCCCTCTCAAATTTAAAAAAAAAATTAAAAAAAGAAATAAGAGAAAGAAGAGGCACAGTTAGCCCTGATCAAAAACAGAGCAAAACACAGACTATGTTACGAAATTACAGATCAAACTTGAGCAAAACTCCGTGATCTAGCTTGTTCTGACCTTCTGCATCCCCCCCTCACACCACCAACATGTAAGATCAATGGCAAAACAACTGAGGGACTCTTCAGACCTGTAAAAATCACATGGTTTGTCTGCACTTTTTCTCCAATTCCTGGTAATTCTGCTACATGAGCATTTGGAAATTAAGTTATTCCTAGAAATTCAGACCCTGTCTTGTGTTTCACATACACCACGATTCAAACGCAGAATTAAAAATAGCAGAGAAATGGTTAGCTGGTTTTGCTTGTAGTGAATCACAGCCATAATTCTAGTGTTCAGATCTGAGGATTCCTAATTCTTTCTTTCTTTCTCTATTAAGACAACAGGAGGAAAAACAGACCATTGCTTAATAAGGCTATATCACGCTGAGAACTCCTGCTCAGTTTTCTATCCGTAAAAAATTTTACACAGTGAAAGCCTTTTTCTTCTTCTTTCCTCATCTGAAGAGAAAAGAAAAACAACTTTCCCAAGAAGGAACCTTGAAACAGAACCAGGATCTCTTCATTGCTGGGCCCCTAATGGGGGGAGCCCTTGTAGCCACAGGAATTGGCTCCTCACTGCAGATGCTCTGCTGCCTTCTTTAGCACCCTAAGGCCACACCCGTTCTACATCTGAAACACTTCACATGATCTATACACCAGCATGGGGTAGCTACTGCTAGATGTATGAACATACTTTATTTTTTCAGACTTAAATATACTCCAAGTCTCATATGTTTTAGACTCCTGGACTTAGTGTTCTAGCAGTAAAGATCCTGCCAACACAGTGATATGTCTCTCTGCTCCAACCCCGATGCATAACTTGTCCCTTTTGGCCATATGAAAGACATCCACGGTACATTAATGCTAAATTATATTCACAGTTTAAACTGTGAAAAAGATTTACTGTTCAAAGAAGTAAAGCCAGGGACCATATCCAAGATACAAATCTAGATGCTAGTCCAAAATGCAAGCATTTTTGGGTTGTCAACACCTTAGGGTTTGGTTTATATTTATCTCCAACCAAAATATTGCCATTTCCCCCTGCAGCTTAAAATGTGAAAGAGAAGGAAGGGTACTGATCATCTTCCTAACTGCTTCTTTGTAGCAACCACCTGCATAAGAAATAATGCTGGTATTTGTCATGTGTTTTAAGAGTACTATTAAATGCTCTGTATGCACATAAAGTCACTGGCTCTGGACAGCTTAACTCTGTAGAGCCATAGAATGGTTGGAGTTGGAAGAGAGATTAAAGATCATATGGTTCCAACCCTCTGCCATGGACAGTGGTACTTTCCACTAGACCAGATTGCTTTAAGCCCCATCTGGGTTTGCCTTGAATAGTTTCAGAGATGGGGCATCCACAACTTCTCTTAGCAACCTGTTCCAGTGCCTTAAACACTCACACAGTAAAGAATTTCTTCCTTATATTTGATCTAAATGTACCTACTTTCAGTTTAAAGCCATTCCCCCTTTACCTAAATGCCCTTGTAGAATTCCCTCTCCAACTCTCTTCTTAGCTCCCTTTAGGTACTGGAAGGGGCTCTAAGGTCTCCGTGGAGTCTTCTATTCTTCTGACTGAGCAAGCCAAACTCTCTAGCCCATCCTCATAGGTCCTTTTAGGACCTTTTTAATTACTTACAACCAGGCTGGAGAGTTCATGGCAACTGCCAATACTTCACTATGCCAAGTGCAAAAAGAAACCTCGCCACTTCTTCCTTTGTGCACTAGGATTGCAATCAGATTGCTTTCCAAGATCCTGACATTCTTCTGATTATTCTTTGATCTCCATGTCCAAAAATGTATTAGAGCAGAGATTTCCATCATCCTTTGCTTCAGGAACTTCATTCCTTTGCCTTTAAAAATTCTGATTATAGGTATAACACTGGTTGTAAAAATGAGACAGTAGAAGAAATTCCTGCTGATTCACTAATTTTTCAAGGCAAAGGATGCTCTTCTCAAATGCCAGAATGACAGGAGTTTCATCGGAGAAAGCTCCATCTGCCTCATCCACCATCCCCAGCAGAAAAAATCCTGCCACTGGAAATAGGTTTTTTTTCTCTGCTGATGCACAAGGTGAAAGAAAATCTCATTCACTTTTTGTTCCACTGGGTCTGCGAGGCTGAGAGAAATAGGCATTCGTTTACATCTGCATGGTAAGAAGATGGGACTCAAATACAGGGGATACAATGCTGCTTCATGAGTGTGTGCTCACATAGTAAAACAGGGATTAATGGATAAAAATCAGTCCAGCTACTATTAGAATTTCCAATAACGCAGAAATCCTTTAGGATCTCCTGAGGAGAGACAGAGCTCCCATCTCCCACGCAATGTCAGTTTATCACTGACTCACTGCACTGCAGGACAACCACAGGCCAGCAGACTCCTGTTTCAGCAGTCTTAATCCAGCCCAGCATGCACAACGGGGTGCAGAGGTAGTCAGCAGTTTGCCTGCTCTCCTAGGAGCAGGAAGCAGCCTGGATACTGCTCTTATCTAGCTTCTGGAAGCTTTGGAAGAAAGGCTTCAGCAGCAAAGAGCTTCAGCTCTCTCCTCAAGATTTTTGAACAGCAGGTAGTTCAAACAGACTGCTCAAGTCTGAAGCATCTCTGGTGTCAGGGTTGAACAGGAGAAGGAGAAGAAATGCTCTTTAGGGCTTGGACATGTGAAGACTTTTGAAATCTACGCAGTATTTTCTCCCCTGCTGAGTTTCATTTCCTAGCGAAGAGCAATCATTACATATATAAAAAATAACACCTCACATTTTCACCGTCATTCACCATTTTAAATCCCCACACCTAATGTGCAAACACTTTCTGGGGGGAGATTTCCCTCCTGAAGTTTTGCTATCTGATCACCTTCATAAACAGACTGAAGAATGTTCTGTTGATGCACAATGCACAGAATGGGCAAAACCCTGCCCAGATGTCACCATTTACCTCTAGTACAGCCCCATTGATGCAGTGCAGCTGATGGAGCCTTGCTGACATGCTCTGGAAGGGCAGACAAGAGCTAGGATTAGGGACAGGAGCCAAAATCTGGAGAGGTTCAGTGTGGAGCTTTCTGATGATCCTGAATCTCTTCTGAGTACTGCAAAAGAGCTCTGTGTGTATTTACATATAAATGCCTGCGTGCTTTTGCCTGTGATAGCGGGCTTGTGTCTTTATGGCAAGGTGAAGAATATGATCCCCTTTCCTTCTCCACTCAGAACTTTTTTTTTTTTTTTTTTCGCATTTCTTCTAGACTTTCTTGGTTTGTGAAGTGCACAGGGCAAGATCCAGAGCTCCTGAGAACAGCAAAGCCCATGGCACTGAGCAGAATGGCTTGGATGGCTAGTGCATCACACACAATACAGCTCAGTCTTCAGCTGCATCAGTCTCCTTATCTCAATCTTCAGCTTTGTACTGGTTTGGCAGTTCTCCTCTTTCTATTTACATCTTTGTTCTTCAAGCTGTATCAAAGCACCTGGGGCTTCAACCTCTTCCTTGGGCACCCTGCCTCCAGCTCTGCCAAGAGCCCTAGCAAGCACTGAGGAGACGGAGAATGGAGAAAACCTTGATTTTTTTTCTATATTTTTCCTCCTTCCTTGCTTTGCAGGATCCTCTCCAAGCTGAGTGGCTAACTGCCTAGAGCAGCTTTAATTCCTCTATGGCAACACTCTGCACTGCCAAGCATTATTCACAGAGGATAGAAACAGGATGGGGCAAATGTGGAGGGAAGGCAAGTAGAGAAAACTGAAAAAGAACGAGCAAATGATTGCAAACCAATGGGTGTGAGCAGACAGGAGGGGAGGGAAGGAACAGGGAGGCTGTGACTGAGGTGTTAATCCCTTAGTGCAGTCACAGTTACCATGCAACTGGGAGCAGCAGAGCCATGAGGGGGGTGCTGTCCCCCAGGAAAGCTGTGAGCAGCATTCAGCCAAGCAGCTTCTGAGACACCACACTGCCACCACCATCTCTCAGGGCAGCCCAGCCCAGCCCTCCCCTTGCCCAGGCACTGGGATGCATTGATCTCTCCTGACCTGGTGGGGCACACATTTGCCAAGGCCCTGCAGAGCTGCTCAGCATTTGGGCAGGGAGGCAAAGCTGTTTTTGCAGCTGTAAGTGGTGCTGTTTGTAGCACCCCAGAGAGCACCCCAAAGAAACCAGCAGCTGGGATGGAGGCAGGGGACTGGTTTGGTGCTGCTCTCAGACAATAATGTGCTGCAGCACTGCAGGTGGAGTGCAATCTGACATTAAGGGCTCTCTGCCCTGTGCTGGAGGATGATGAGTGCATCTCAGTCAGGTGAGCTGATGGGATGCAGGGCTGCTGTCTGGGGGCATGAGCTGCATGATGCTGGGTTCCTCCAACCTGGCATCTGGGTCCAGCAGCCTAGGGTGAAGGGAAATTCCCACAGTACAATGGGGTCAGCTAAGCAACACCATTTGTAGAGATGGGGTTGAAGAAATGGCCTTTGGCCTGACACAGGCTATCCTCACAGGCCAAAACCACAGGAACAAGATGAGTGCAGAGGCTAAGCCTGCAGAGCTGCTATAAAAGCCCTTTCCCCATGTTACTCAGTGAGATAGGTTGACATCACCTCCAGTTTACAGGTGTCCTGTGGGGTGGGATGGCTTGTCCCACATCCCCCAGCCAGACATTCTGTCAGGTTTGCCCCAGAGTCTCTCTGACACCGAGTCCTGCACTCAAAACCCCCTTCCCTTTGTGAGATGGGTTTCCAGCTAGCAGTCTGCCTGGGAGATGAGGTGGGACAGGGGGATTCCAGTGTAACGTGGTCAGGCCCCCGCCAGCTCTGTAAGGCTGCCCTGAGCCCCTGGGCCCATGGGCACTGCAGGGCACGTGGGCTGGTACGTGCCTCACCTGGTGCTCTGGGCTCCCTGCCCTGGGCTGACAGTCAGTACCAAGCCCGAGAGGGGCTGCAGCTGGAAATATCCAGGCACAGTGGGGGGCTGACAGGCAGGCAGAAGAAGAAGCAGATGCGGAGCCGATGTGGTGTGAGGGCTGTGTGTGACCTGCAATATAGCTAACACAAAAACAATCTACCCACTGTAGCTGGTCCTCCACCCCTTGGCTACCACCCCCCTTGAACACCTACAACATATTATTCCTTCCACCCTCTGCCAAACTCATCTGTCTTTTTGCTGTAGCCGCTTTCACATCCCTTTCATTCCTCACTCAAATATCTCTCCTCCCTTCATTTTTTACCAGTGTCTTTGTTTCCCCATTGTGCTTTCTATTTTCCCCATTTTATTTCTTGCACCCCCCCACACCCCCTTATCTTCCAGCTGCCTCTACTGTCCATCCTTTCCTTCATCATACTGGCCTAGCATTTTAAGCCAGCTAAATATCTACCCATCCTCCCAGCCTTTCACTGTGACATCTATCTGTGTGGCATATCTATTTATTAATTTCCTATATAGAAAATACCAGCAGGTTTGTTTCTTTTTTTTTTTTTTTTTTTTTTCCTTGTTTCTCTCTCCCTCTCCTCATCATTATGAGAAAATAATGAGCTGTTTGGTCTGTTTTACTGGTCGAGGGGAGGAGGGGAGAGAAAGGAAGGGCATGTGGGAGTAACAAGCCAGGTGCCCTGGATTGTTTGCCTGGAAAGTTCTTTCCTCTTTCTTCCTTGCCCACTGCGGCCTCATTTATCTAAGGATGTAGCAGCTTCTACTGTACATTATAAAAAAGCCTAAGAAAGCAATCATTCTGCAAAAGAGGAGCCAAGAGAAGCCATTAGGAACACAGGAGCTCTCTGCTAATCATTATCTGACACTTGCCCAGGGCTGGCAGCTTGCAAGCAGGTTTATGATTGTCTCCCATGGCCCGTACATGGCATCTTACATGAGGATTTTTCAAATGCTTCCCTGATTCTGGATGTTCATATGGAAATATGTCTTACCCTATGAGTTGAAGTAGGAGATAAAAATAAGAGGACCACTATTACCTCTTCCAGCCTTGTGGTCCCACTGCATCAGTCACTGTTTATTGCTGTTGCCACCTGCTTGCCATCCCTGCTTGTGGTCTCAGACCCTGTCCTGCAGGTAGGTACCACTGCTGTCTCCTGCACAGTCACAGACCTTGTCCCTGATCCCAAATCCTTTTCCTTTAGACTTTTATGGCTCTGCTGCTTTCCTAAGCACATTCCCAAACTGATGTCTATCACAGTAGACACCAAGAGTCCACTTCAAGCTTGCCCATGCCATCTGTGCCATGACAGACTCCTTTAACCCTCTGCTAGTGCTGGTGAGCACCTGCCAAGCAGAAAAGTGAACAACACACCTCAACACTCACTGGCAGCTCAGCAGTTAACTTGAAGTTGTCCAGGCAAAAACTTAAGATGTTAAGCAAAGTATTTTTATTCCCTCTCCTCACAATTGGCCTGAAGTATCATGACAAGCATTATTTATCTTATTAAGTACACTACATTAACCTTGCAAATATGCTAATGAACAAAAGGCGCTGCCTTAGCAGCTTTTTAGAATAGAAAATTAAACATGTTCATCAGAAAGCTTTTAATTATTATTATTTCTTAAATGCTGGTCTAATGCAACAGTTCTCTTTCTGCTAGGGGCATCAGAGGAGAAGGATGAGATTTATAAGCCTCTACCCTCAGAGCTGCCCCTAAAATTCCATGTGGGTATTCCTGCCTAAGGACCTGCTCTGTTCTGCAGCTGCACTCCTGGCCCAGGGAAGGGAAGAGCTGAAAGATCAGGAAGGCAGAGAAGGGAAGACTAAACTGAGTATCTCTGCTGAGGTATTGCTTTAGCACTGAAAAGGATGCAGGTACAAGTGCTGTATGGGAGGACTGCAAACAGAGGGAAAAGGCCACATCCTTTTCCAGTAGCTTCCCAAACACATGATACAAACCCTGATGTAGGAGAGCATGGAGAGCCTGATAGCTGTCTCACTTCGGCACTGGCTTTTGAAAATACCATGCTTGGCCTGAGCAAGGTGTCTCCTTGTCCCCCTGTGCAGGCAGTGGAGAGGGAGAGTGCCCAGGGAGCCCCTTGTTCCAGTGTCAAGCCAGTACAATGGCTGCCATCTCCCTCAGTGTGCCTCAGGCACAGAGTCCAGCTTAGACACAGAGCAGGGGCAAGGCCTGCATGGTTGAACCAGCCCCCGTGGGGGTCACGGTGATGGTCCAAGGCACCCCTGCACCCTCTTAGCTGCTGGCAGAGGTTTGAGCTGGTGCCACCAAACCTTCTCATCCCAAGAACACAGCCAGCCCTACCCCATGGCAGGCCTGGCACAGCCCAAGCACATCTCCTGCTGTCCAACAGCCCTGAGCTCTTGGGCCGTGTGGGACAGCAGCAGAGAGTGCCACCCCGAGGACCTTCCTGTGTGTCAGTGAGTGTGTACTGCTGGCTCCCAGCTCTTTCCTTCAGTGTGCTCCTCATGGCTCCCTTTCCCATGCTGACAGACACACTCTGCTCCCCCGGCTGCCTACATCTCTTTCCTGGCCAGAAGCAAAGAGAAGAAGATTTTCAAGGCTGGCTTGACAAAACCTACTGCCACCAGGTATGAGGCTGTGATTCCCTCAGGTTGTTCTGCCCAGGGTCTGATCCGGAGTGACTCCCCACCACGCCTGGCTGTGCTGCTTCTTCTCCACCCCAACAACCCTTTCTGATGAGATTCCACTGCTTCCCTTACTGTGAACTTGCTCCTGTGCCTCCTCACAGGACATGGTCAGCTCAGCTGGCACAGGCAGTACAGTCACAAATGCAATTTCTGATTATTTCTGTTTGTTTTTTTTTTTTTTTGTTTTTTTTTTTTTTTTAATCGTGGTGTTACTGTTGCAGGCTGAGGGCAGCTGCTTTCACAGCTGCTGCAGCTTGCTAGTGTACTGCAGCCAGCATCACCCAGGAGATAAGGCCAAGGAGCACAGCTCTGCACTGCCTACTATCTATCTAAGCTTTTTTCAAGCTTTTATGTTGGTTTTTTTTTTCCTAAGTAAAATCTTAAGAGGGCATATTTAGCCCAGTATCCAATGTCTTTCTGGAGTGTGCTCTGATAAAGGAAAAAAAAATCATCCCTCAAGCGGTGTAGAGGTGAGGAAGCTTATCCCATGCCTCTGCATGGGAACTGTCACAGCAGGATAAACCAAGGAAAATCAAAAGCTCAGAGATTTACCCAGACACAGAGAAAGGGATGATATTATCCAACATGACATTACATGTTCTTTCTGTAACACAAATCAGCTTCCATTGGTCAAAAGCTGCTCTCCTCTGACATGATAGTCTTCCAGAACAGACTGCAGTGCTGCAGGAGCTCTGAGCAGATTTTTCAGTGTGTTTGTTTTCCCATTAAAATTATTTTCTCTGTAGTCATCACTCCAAGGCTGTCTTTCTGGGAGAGGCTGAGGCAGCACTAACTGGGTGCAGACCCACAGATGGCTCCCTGATAGTGCCTTGCCCTGGCATATGGCAAATAAGGAGTTGTGTGCCCTATTCTCAGGCAGCAACAACGAGCTGCTCCCTGCCGGTTTTCTGATGGGCAGTGCTTGGACAGCACAGCTCTGCTGGCCTTCCCAAAGTTGCTGTCTGGGTGCTGCCTCCTCTTGAACTGGATCTGCATTAGAGCAGCTATCTCACCGGCTTGGGCTGTCTTGAAACACAGCTCCAGTGTCTCCTGTGATGGAAAGTTTTAGAGGACAGTCATTGCAACAGCCCAGCAATCAGCTGTTGCAATCAGGAGCAACCCCAACTGAGATAAAGGAAGTCTAACTCCATCCCATGCTGATTTCTCACTCACTGTCCTTAGCCCATCTGGCCTTTCCCATGGCCCTTGGCCCCCTCTGTCAGCAAACTTGGTGCTCCACAGCCATGGATAGCAGGAGGTGGAGAGACAGTTCTGAGCTCTCCTGTGCTTCTGATGGGATGCCCCAAAGTGAGCCCCTGCACCCAGACAGGTGTGTGCACACCCTCCTGGAACTATGTGAATTACATCTTCTAAGCAATCATTTTCTCAGTCCCCAGTCACACCTGTGCCCAAGGACACTGGGTTTTTTGGGCCCAAATTGCACTTGGTTCCACTGTGCAGATCATGGCCTTGGAGAGGAGCAGTTGCACATCAGAGCTGAGAGATGGATATGTGAGAGGTGCAGGGAGGGAAGGAGAGATTTGCATGGGGGAGAATGAGGAGACAGACACTAGAGACACACACATAAGATAAGAAGTTTATTGTTTACAAAGAAGGCACAAAAGATGGTGGCATGGCCCTCTTTGCCCATGGCAGCAAATTGTAATCCTCTTGGAAACCTTCCCAGAACTGCCATCATGAGAGAGAGACTAAGGGGTGCTGGAGGTAGAGCTGCTGGCATGTCCCCTTTCTGGACATGGCACAGGGCACTCTAGGAAGTAGATCTGATCTCTGGCATTTCAAGGACTGAGTCAGAAATCACAGTTGTATGCTTTTCAATATGCTCAGCTGAGGCTACAGAATGGAGCATCAGGCAAACATGGAAGAGGTTTAAGGAGGGACGGAGGGAGAAGAGAGGAAGGCATCTGTGTGTGTGGGAAGGAGGGGGCTGTGGTTGCAGAATGAAGTAATTTGCTGAGAAGAATGCAGCAATTTATTTTGAGCTACTACAACTGACCAGTGCATTCCCTTTCATCTATGACTTATCTCTTCCTTTCTAGTACAAACCTTGGGCAGCCCATGGCCTGCCTCCCTCCTTCTCTGTGGATAGTGCTGACTTGGGAGGCTAGAACAGGCCACTGTTATCAGCAAAGCTGCCTTCATCTCAGCTCCTTTTTACCCTGATGAGTCCAGCAGCATTCCAGCTTGCCAGTGGAGAGAGCACAATGCAAATCCTGAATTTATAGCCAAGCTTTCAGTGGGAGCTGCTAGGTAGGGAGGTCTCCCTGTTTCTCTTTGGGCTCTCTAGCAACAGTTTCCTTCCAACCCCAGTCTGTGAACAGCAAATAGGTGGTTTTCATCCCATTTACTGACCTTAGATTTTTTGGTTCTTTTTCCTCTTTGTTTTTGCAAAGATTCCTGGTACTCTTGGTTGGTACTGCAAGACCATATTGCCAGAAACTGTGCAGTGCCATGCACCCCCATGGTTATGTATCCCCTGCATCCTGTTCAGAAATCTGCTCTAGAGGTGAACACCAGCAGCACTAAAGGAAATGAATGACTGAACAGAATTGGCTCAGCCCCCTATTCCCTTATACTTAATAGTCTCCCTGCTTGCTCTGGAGAAGGACTGGTCTGGTTGCAGGCCAGGAAGCAGAAAGAGAGGTTGTGGGAACCCCCTCAGTTTTGATTTTTCGGCTACACAGTAAAAAGAATCGTCAGAAATTTTTTTAAGTTGACCTCCTCAGGGTAGACTAGCAAAGACCATGACAGGAACTGGATAGCAATGCTGGAAAAGCGAAAGAAAAATCAAATAAAAAAAAAGAATTTTGATAAATAAAAGATTATACAATTCATTTTTTATGCAGGAGCACAGAATGCACTGGCCCACTCTTTCCTGATGGCACAGCTCTCAGCTGGCAGGGCTCCCAGGGAGATGCCTGCTGGGTGTGCAGTACACAACTTTTCTGCAAGCAGGAGCCACTTGGCCGAAGACCCAGGTGTACACTGGCAGTCCTGCTCTCACACACCCTCTTCATCTCACTGTCATGACCCTAGGCCACAAAGGCATGAGTCACAACACAGGCAAGGATTACCCTCCTCAGAACACTCAGGACTATCACAGTGCTGGCCAGGTGGAGCACAGGCTGACTTTGTACCTTGCTTTTCAGTGCATTGCAGCCACACAATGATGACCAGCAGACTTTGCTCTGAGCTGTGGTGCTGTTTCAATTGCCTCTGTTTCTCAGTTCCACCACCTGGTCTGGGGGCAGGAGCAGGGAGAGGGTTTTGAACAGTGTAGCTCATGCAAGAGGGCACCTTCCCAAGAGTAGCCCAAACTCAGTGTGTGCTGTGCTCAGGCCAGAAGCTCAAAATAGGCAGCACACACTGGGCAAGAAAAATTATTCCTTCCTTTGGAGCCTGAAAGGAGAAGGAAAGTCTCTGGAAGTGCTGAGCCCCAGTACCTGAGCTCTTTTTAGAAAATTAGTTCAGACTGACTAGCTTCTACTGGGTTTCAATCCAAGTCCCAAGAAAGAGTTTATATAGCACCACTAATTTGCTGTACTGATGAAATCTTCAAAAAAAGTCTCCAAAAGCTAAATTTTCATTTAGTCTATTTATTTATTTTTAAATTGCATGTCAGTGTCTATGCCAAACACCAAGAGTCAATACAGGACTTAGATGATAATAAATGTAAAGTTAATTACATGCTTATTGTTACTCATTTTTAATAGCTCTTTACATGCAATCAAATAATAAAGCAAAACTGAGGCTCTTTGCAAAGCATACTGTTCCCAAGGAAGCACACAAGAAGCCAGAAAAGTCTCCAGAGAGGCTCCAGACCTCAGGTGAGGTTCCTAACACCGATCTCCAGGTCTTCTGGCAACACAGCTCCAGCAGCTAACCTGGCAGCCTGGCAAAGATTACAGGCAAAGAGCAGAGCTATATATATAAAGATACCCAGAATCTCTCCATCCATGATCTCCCAGCCCCATGCTCACCACCATTCACAAACCAGTAAGGAAAGGCAAGGCAGCTATCTAGAGAAATAGCTCTTTGTCTTCCCACCAAAACTACCTTGCTCATGGCAGAATTTCCAGTTTTCTGGATGTTAAATTGTTACGTTGCAGTATTTCACTCCTTGGTAGGAGCAGAAGTCTTACTCACTAGGAAAAAAAGAATTCCTGCTCCTCAGTTTGTACTAACCTTGGAACAATCTAAGATAAAATATGTAAAAAAAGCCCTGTGATGATTTTATATGCAAGAGAATGATGCTATATTTGAGGAATTCTTCAACCCTGTAAAGCTGGACTTCAGATTAGTAAGGCAGCTGGATTTGTTGCAGAAGGCATGCAGACAATGCGACTGGTACAATGAGCTAAAATGTCCTAAACCATTTCCAAAACATTTCATAGTGCCAGACACAATCATGTCTTTAATAGTAACACACAACAGCATAAAGGATTTACCAACACAAATTGCAATATGTTGCCTTACTCCTGCATGACAGGGTTACTATATGGAGCTTGTTCCCCTCAGTAGAGCTGACAAAGCCAGATGCCATGCCTGCCAGCACACATCGTATATCTGGGGCAACTTAAGGACCTTCTGATTGAAGGAAATCCTCCTCCTACCAAACACAGACTGGCAGCAAAAATGCTTCATGGCCGTTTTTTCAGTCTTAATGACTGTAACAGCTTCTGCAATCTTTGTAAGGGAAGCGGCCAAGAAGGGGCAGGAGATTGATTGTCACTCAGCTCTTGCCGTATTACAAAAGGAACTGCGGAGTGAGGGATGCACAGGAAGCCTCAGGGAAGGGAGATAAGGGAACAGAGGGGAAGAATACAGGCTTAAGAGATACACCCCCCACCTAAGCATGGCTATGGGAATCTGATGAATGCAGATCTTTCTTAATATGCCTGAGAGTTAGAAAAGTTAGGCTTTCAATCTGAGTCTTGCAACATGAATTCAGTCCTGGCCAGCAGGCAGTAATCCTAACCAAGTCCCTTTTTCTGGACTGGGACTGGCTGCATGTCCAGTTTAAGGACTGACCCAAGGGTGTCACATATGTAACACTTCTGGTGAAGCATTACTGCAGTCTGTAGAGTTGCCTGTCAGGAGCAGAATGCTGCCTGGGGAAGGAGACACAACATCTGTCCTAAACTTCACTTATATAGGGCTTCTCTCCTCCCTCTTCCATCTGCCATATTTTAAAGCATCTATCTGGTATTTACCTCCAAGCCAGAGCCCTCTGCAAACACAGGCACACAAAATGTCTGAAACAGTTTTGGAACAGGATATCCAGAATATAATGAGCAGGGGAGAGGAAAAACTTAAAGGGAAGAAAAAAATCAGCCAGCCCAGCAAACAGCATTTAAATCTCTCTCTTTTTCTCTTATTCCCTTATTCAGTCATTTCTATCTTGCTTTGAGTATGCTGTTTTTATCTTCTTCACTCTCATATAAAAGCCCAGCTCCCCTAGTGAGTGTGCAGATGATGATTTGGCATTGTCCAGGACTATTATGCTGTCAGCTCTCAAAGAAAAAAAGGCTTGTAAAAATCCTGTAGTCAGACAAAGGCAGAGCATGTGGCTCAGGACAGTTTGTACTGCTGTCTGCTAATAACCTTTCTGAACAATAGCTTACATGGAAAGATCTTTCACTGAACATGAAATTCCTCTTTCAGCTTCACCTTCACTTACTCCTAATTACTGCTCCACTCTCAGTTATACACATGCTATATATGCAAATCCTCTTTCAAACTCTTTTGTGCAGAAGATCAGAGGTGCACCTCCCTCCCCCTGGCCCCGTTCTAGTGCAATCTTACACTATCCTTGCACAATCCACCACACACTCACTACTACTCCCACTTCAGCTGTATGTGCAAATTCATTCACATACATGGTCTTTACCATTCCCAGCAATTTGGCTCCTGCTCTGCTCCCAGACGTATGGAGCTGAGCTTCACACAGGCCATTTTTCTTTCTTCATTTCTTCAGGAATAGAAATTTGATACAAAACAAAGAAGAGGCTCAGGATAGACATTTCTATTAAAGACCTAGGGCAAAATCAACAGCCTTTTCCAAAACACAGAAAATCAGCAAGTGTTCTGCAACTTGAAGAGGTTAAGAACTTACAAGTGAAACAGTGGTGTGATCATACAATGATCCAGCTTGTCCTTGAGTCCTAGAGGTGTCAGGTTCATTGCAGCCCAAGTTACACAGGCTGGTTCCTCTGCTTGGCTTGTAGAGACTTGGGCCCTGGCAGAAGAACTGAGGTGACGTATCTCAGACAATTTATGACATTGTGCTCTCCAGCATTTGCCCTGGTGCAGATTACCAGTTTCCTTACAGTGCCAGGAATACCCACATTATGTGCCTGTTTACAGCGCTGCTGATTGTGGGTTTGGGCTAAGGTCCTGGACTGTGAAAGTGAGCTGGAGTGTGATCTTTCTGGCAACTCAGCTCTAGGGAGAGTCCCTCACTCCCACTGTGTACACAGTCATCTACCAGCGTCTCTGCTTTTCTGCCAGAGGAGCCTGCAACCACACACAGACAGTTCTGGGAGGACCTAGTTTACAGGAAGGATTGAAATGGTTAAATCTACAGAGTGCAAGCTGCTTTCACTTTGAGATAATCCTCTAATGAGTGCAAGGATTTGGCAATATGAAATGAATCTGTGAAGCTAGTACATGCACAAAATGGCACAGCAGAACCTGGAAATGCCCTTTGCTGCGTATGCACCAGGTCAGTGCACGGTAACTCCAAACCAAAGCTCAGGCAGGCTCTGACCTCTGCTACGCCTGCCTAATGCCAGGTGTACACTGCTGTCATGGTGTTAACTCCTCACTTACTCCATCCAGACAGGTCAGCACAGGGCCTGGTGGCTTTACAGGGAGCAGGAACAAGCTGTGGGCTTTGGGTAGTGTATTTGTGAGCTGGGCCTAGCTCCTGTTCTCTGTCACACACCCTGAGCTGGGGACAGGAAAGCTGTGTCGAATCCAAGGGTTTTGCAAGTACACTGAACAACAGCAGTGTGCACTAGGGCTGTGCTAGGGGTGAGATACTCCCTGAGAACAAGGGCTGCAAGGAGAAGCAGACTTCTTTAAGCTCTGAGCTCTTTTCTGAGCAGGCAATGTCCTGATGTTACCAGGATGCCTATTTCAAATAGTGCTGCATTTATTTTAGCTGATAAAAATTTGCCAGAGCTGGTAACATAAAGGCTTGTGCCTACTGAGACAAGAACCTAATTCAGGCAACCAAATAAGCTGTAGATAATGGACACATTAGGCTTAAAATAGCTGGGAAAAGACCACATGAGCTGAAAACCTGAGTGTGTCGGGCAAGTTTGGTGTTCTCTGAATGAACTGGCTGCATCTAACTTAAATGTGGCACACTTTTCCATCCCCTTTATCACTGCAAACATTTACCCAGCCCCATAGAACACCCTGAGTGCAAGAAGCGCTTACAGGGAATGAATGTGGTGTCAGGCACCTTCACAACCTGCTCACTGGAGGTGGAGTGGGAAGGGAGAGGGCAAAGGCTCTCAGGCTGGAGCTGGTCACAGGGGCTAACACCAATCTTTTTGGGGTGCTCTAGTGTGTGTCAGCATCAAGGACAGGTGGCCAAACTCCACAAGCAGGGGACATAGCCCAGTGGCAGAGAGGGGCAGGGAATCAAGAAGCTCTGGGGAGCTGAAGTAGCTGATGATATTTTGCTTCTTCCACAGCTTCCTGTGACCCATTCCTGCCAGCTTCCAAGTTAAGGCTCACTCATCATACACTCCCCCTGGGTCCTGCTCCTCTGAAACAACACCCCATCACTTCCTGAGCACTCACACACAAGACCAACACTGTATTTGTAGCTTCTGGCTTGTATTTTCTCCTTACTCATGTTTTTCTTTTTTTCTTTTCCTTTTTCCTTTTTCTTCCTCTTGTGCTAAGGTGTAAGACCGTGCAATACAACACTAAGCAATCGTGACCAGAATGAAATCCTGACATGCTTTCAAACCCCAGGCAGATAGTGGTTTTACACTCCCCAGATAAATCATCCCACACTTCTCTGGAAAACATGAATGTGTTTCCCAGTGGTTCATGACATCTGAAGTATCCTGTCATTATTATTAAGTGAAGAAGAGCCTTCAAAGGCTCTGGTGTGGTCCCTAGGTGCTTCAGTGCATAGTGTTAGGGGCAGGGTCTAGATCAGGACAATGTTTCACTCACTGTTAATGCCAGACATCTAGGTCTCTAATTTCCAGCACAGCAGAACCTACTTGAAGAAGTTCATTGTCCTACCCAGGAGTGTAAGAAATAGGCTTTTTATGGAGTATGAAATCCATTTTTCTCTAGTCCTTCATTTGGATTGTGCTTTACGACATGAGAAGATGTAGTAAGTGAATAAAGCACTACACTGTTGCTGACTGATGGACAGATTATCCCAGCAGCCTGTATCTGTATCTCTACCTTCCCACTGCAGTATATTTGCTGGGCTGTCAGTCTTAAAGCCAAAATGACTTGGGAACCTGAACTTTTCTGAGATTCTTCTGCTAATTCCAGAGAAAGAACTGGAAGTTAACCCAGGACTAGGGGCAAGTAGAGGGGAAGATACAAGCTTTGGAACCTGTAAATCTTAGATAAGAGGAAAAGAGATGAATGAGGAGCTTGGACTCAGCTAAACTGCAAATGCAGCACCACGGCCAATGCAGAGTGGCTGCAAAAGAGCCTGCATTAATTTCACAGCAGTACCAGACAGTAGGAGTGGGAAAGTGCTTACTAAATTCCTTCTCTTGACATCCAGAAAGGTGGAGAAATGGGAAGTGAGGCAAGCAGGAACTAAGGTCACTTGCAAGGACCAGAGAGAACGGAGAGTAAGACCACAGTAAAGATGTTCCTTTAGTCCCCTACCCATAAGCAGAACATCAAGGTTTGCTTCATTCAGGAGGGAAGTAAACATGTAAGAGACAGAAAACCCATGAGCTGCTCAGTTCTGGAGCTCTGATAAGCAATTCAGGGAACAGCTGCATTTTTCACCTTCTCTCAAAATAGAAGTTAAAACAAAGACATTTTTTCTAATTTTCTTTCTTCTTTTTTTTTATTTTTTTTTTTTTTTTTTTTTTTTAACAAGGGGCATAATCTGCTGCAAGAGAGAGGAAGATCATCTGCTCAGAGCACCACTGTTTCAGCTAAAGTCTAAGGAGGTCAATGAAGTCCCTTCTGATTGCAGATAACGTTCCTCTCATGGTCATTTTCACAGCTGGCATCACCTCATCTTTGAAGTGGTTTGAAGGCAGCCAGAGCAATTCACACGAGTTGGGAATGTCACCTACCATGTCAATGACTTTTCCTGGAGATGCTGTTTGGTATGGTGTCATCCAGCCCAGCTGCTCTGCTCTGCCCAACATGGGATCCCAACAGGATAGAAATTCCCTCTGTGCTGGCAAATCAGCTGAGACTCCTGCTCTGCCCAGTCATCCTGGCTAATTGTGCAGATGGATTTGGATTCATATGCACTCTGTGTACCTCTCAGCCAGCAGCTGAAATGGGCTGCTTACACCTTCTAGCCTCTCATCTGTCTGGTCTGCCTGCCTGTGCTCCTGCTTCCCAGCCACCTCTCTCTCCTGCATCCTACATCTCTGGCTGCTCAGACAGTGCAGCAGCGCAGACAGACAGGCTCACACCCTTTGCCTCCAGTCCCAGCTTCTCTCAGCTGCTTTCACCCTTCAGCTTTCCTGTACTGACCTGTGAAATTCCACTGATGGGGAGAAATAAGCCTGCCAGACCCTCTTGCTAGGCAGGCAATGAAAGCTTTTTCCCTCTCTCCCCAATACACAAAAATGGCCAATTTTCCAACAGTATCATACATGGGTTCAAATAGTCAATACTTCTCCAAAAGAAACACAAGAAAGGAGGAAACACAGGAGGAAAGAAAAGAAATCAGCGCTACAAACAGCTTTTTTAAAAGCAAAATCCCCAGTCTAGTATATCAAAGGCCATTAATATCAGGTTAAAGTGAGTAGCAGCAGGGAAAATGGTACAAAAAAATCTCTCTTTCTAGAAATAATAGACAATATTAGGCCAAAGTTCAGTGAAGGAAGTTTGGGGCTAGTTGGAAAGGAAGTGGGAGAACAAGAGTGTCCAAGAGAAGGAACACCAGGTAGTTTGTCAGTCTTTTTTGCCTGCTCACCTTCACTGTGCAGACACACTGACTGGGATGCAGTGATTCAACATGAGCACTGTGTGAAGCTCAGGGAGCAGGGCCTGATCCATCCCTGGTGTGACTGTGCCAAAGTGTACAGGAATTGATGGGATGCCCTGACTTCAGTGCACCTTAGGAGCTCAGGGCATATGTGAAGGTTATTCCAACTAGATCTGTTTTCCAATGGGAAAAAGCATATGGAAGTAAGATTTTAATTTCTCCCCTTTCACCAAAAATATCCCTGAAATAGATGAAGGATTTTTAAATGAAAAGAGTAGGACTGGGCTTGCCATAAATCTTTATGATGCCCGTCCAACAATCCCTGAACCCTGGGTGGCTCAGCTCCTAAGTAGCTGCAATAACATCAACTATTGGTGAAACAGCATTTGGAGCACCATCGAGGTAAAACTAGGGCACCACACAAAATAATTGTTCCACTTTCAAATGATCTTGTTTCAGACTTGTGGCTCAGCTATCAAGTAGCAGCCAGGAATGACTTCCATAGTTGCTGAAGATGATGGAGGCAGATGGGAATTGCACTGGCAGTAGCACAAATACATCTGTACCCTGGCCAAAAGACAGACGGCTGGTTTCATACTTGTGTCTCTCCTACAGCTGAGAACAACTGGGTGCCAGGCCAGTTCCAGGTTAAAGTCCCACGATGGGAAATCAGCAGACAATCAGCTGACATTTGTAGATTTGATGGAATCATTAATGTCTTCCCATATTTGCATTATCTACAATCAGGCTGAGTTGCAATCAACACGCTGGCAATGTATTTATCTAACAAACTGGAAATCCACTGGAAAGACCAGGGCAGGACAAGTGTGGAGGAGTGAGGACAAGAAGGATGTGATCAAATTGAGGGGTCCAGAAAAGAGCAAGAGGATGATCAGATATTTAGGACGCATGAACTACAAAGAAAGGAAAAACCAGTGGGACCTTCACAGCTTGAAAAAGACTGAAGTAGGACACAGTAAAAGGGATGAAATCATGGACAAGGTTCCTATAAAATAAAGAAAGCAACAGATGATTGCATCTGATTCACAACAGACAAGGAAAAAAGCTATGGTCTCAACCTGCAATGGGGAAGTTTAAATTAAACCTTGGAAGAACATAAGGTATAATGAAGCACAAGCATAAATTGTCCTGTGTGTTGTATTGAGGGTGTGAAGTCATTCCAAACAAACTAGAGAAACAGTTATCAGGAATGACTTGGGAAGAGCTGACCCTGCCATTAGGCAGGGATATGGACTAGGTAACTTGTGAGCTTCTTTGCAGGCCTATTTTCCATTTATCCACTGTAAGATGAGCACTGTGCAGCCATGACATATTGGCAACAGCAGAGTCCAGCCAGTAGCTGCCAGTAGCCAGCGTTTCTCTGATGGTGAGGGCAAAACAGGGAGGAGGAAAGGAAGGGAACAGCATACAGGAATTCTTACCATTAAAATTGTTAGCAATTATCAAAGCACTCGATCAATTTAACTCCCATGTGAAGGACTTCCTCGCATTCACGCAAAGCAACTGTGAACCTAAATGAGCATTTCCCTCCCCTATGGCTCCCCATCCCTAGCCTAGCCAGGTGGGTGCCATGAGGGAGTGCTGAGGGATTGCCTGCAGCAGCAGCTGCGCTGAGTCACAGGATGTCACCCTAGCTGGCCAGACACTCTGCAAATATGTGGAAGCCTTCCTTCCCAGATGGCATTTTACAGGCAGGGAAGAGCAGGAATGTCACCATTTGTAGTAACTAGGGTTGTGCATGACACCTCCAGCTAAAAGGGGAACAGAATCTTACCAGGGAAAAGGGCCAGGATGCACCCTCCCTGTTTTGCCCAGGAACTTACTATGAGTTTGTCAGCTGCCACAGGTCAAACTCTTCTCTTGGGCCACAGCTAAGCAGACATACACATTTCCACACACGCTATGACATGAACTTAATGACCTCTTTTTAAGAGACAGCTCAAGGCTTCTTGCTCTTCAACGTGGCATTAAACAGTGAAGCTGCTGTCTCTGAGGTGAAAAACTGCATTTTCTGATCACCTACAAATAAAAGTCACTGCAATCCAAGTCCTTTCTTGTAAAAGCAAAGAGGTTTTAACTGGAAAGTGATGGCCAGGTTCCCAGGTAAGGGTGTAGTTACTTTCTGACTCTCTTAAATTTACCTCAGCAGTTTAAGATGGGGCCCAGCACATATCACTGAAGACAAATGCCTTCTGTGTCAAGCTAAAGAAATGGGCAAAGCAAGCCCTATGGAAACAGCTTCTTTAGTGCCCTGCCGTAGAGTCTGCCAGATGCCAGGGCCTAGATTGGAAATTATGAGTCAGATCCCCAAATGGAGTAAAATTACTGCGCTCCGAGTCAGCATTGATTTATACCAACCAAAATCTGGCCTGCTGATCTCAAACTGGATCAAATTGTTGGAGTTTCTGGCCTCTCTAACACGCACCCTGATCTGTATATGGGAATGAGAAATGGCATGGTCACAAATATGTCAGTTCATGGATAGACACAGATTGCAGGGACATCTGGCTGACGGAAACTTTAGGAGATGTAGAACTTATGGCATTGGGAAGAAATCCATTATTTGATTAAAAGATTAGATAATGTAGGTGGAAAAGTACTTGCAATGAGCCTGTTGAACAGAGGCCTCCATAGGGTGGGTGAAACAGCATTTTCACCATTAGCCAGTTTTTGTCAATCAGTTTTGATATAATTCTGCCTTAGTGTGTCTAATTCTTGCCACAGCAGCTTGAGCCATGCATAACATGAACAGGCACCATGAAAGATTCTCTGAAGTCTCTATTAATATTGGACCCTCCTGCCTTGCAGCCCTGTGGCTCCCTACACCAGCTCTGGCCCTCAGTTACTCCATCACTACCTAACTACCCATGGCTTTAATGTGTTAGATGCTCTACTTGCAGCTATCACACCTACACCAAACCAAGGACCCGTTTTTGGAGCCACAGAAAGGCTGCATCCAACTCCAGTAGTCTAAACTTTCCTAAGGGATTTTTTACTTTACATAGTTATCAACTTTTCAGCTGACCTGACTGTCATTTGGTGTGTATAAGCGAGCCACTGATGAAAAAAAAAGGAGTTAAGAATCATTTACACCATTAGGTTTCCATCAGATCTCCTTCTGCTGCTAGAGAGCACTAGAAGCATCTGTTAATAAAGGGCAGGGGGAATAAACCCCCACTCCCTCATGTGAAGATATCTTTTTCTATCCAGCTGCACCCAGAATGAAAGAGCCATCAAAGAAAGCTCCCGCATTAGCCATCAATTCAGAGCAACTTCAATCAGTCAGTTCTGCTGGAGCCTGTGGGAATATCTCCCCAGCAGCCTCCTACATGCTGCACTTGAGTGCTCCGAAACAGCCACATTAAACCTGCCTGCCATCAATCCAGGGGCCTCCTCCTCTGTAACTTAATGAGGTGAGCCAGTTGGCATCAGTGACAGGGACCTGAGGAGTTAAAATGAAAGTATGAGTACAAGCCACCCTGTCCGGGAAGGTGGCATGAGTGAAGAGAGCTGGTAAGTTAAAATGAAAGTGTGGGTACCAGCCACCCTGCCCGGGAAGGTGTATACACACAGGAGAAGGCACTGGCCCTTCCCTAAGGGGCTCTGTGCAGGACTGAGGGCTGTTTCTGAGCTGCAGCAGACCCAAGGGAGGCTCAGAGGGATGGCAACAGCCATGCATGTAAGCCATCCCAGCTGACATGGCCCTGCATCCCTGCCCATGTCTGGGCAGTCAGGGTGGGGAGAGGCGATGTTCTCTCACCCGCATGTGTGACCCCCTCTCAAGCCCGGCTGTTTCACCATGGACAAGTGGCATGCCTGGAGAGGCCACCCCTGTTATCTGCTGCTCTGACACAGGGACAGGTGGCTGTCTCTTCACATGCTACTTCTCCAGCTGGCACAAACCCTCCCTGTTTGTCACAGCTGGATTGTGGCTGAGCCATACAAAACCAAACAGGGGAACTGTGCCTTTCCCTGCCATTTTTTAAGACCAGAAAAATGGATTAGTTGAGACTCAAGCCTTCTCTCAGGCCCTGTCTCCAAACAGATTGAGAGGGACAAAACTAAAGCAACTTTTAAACACACTCATTACCCAATTATCATTTGCTTTAGGTCCAGTTTATGGATTTGACCTGGCTATCATCCATCCTGGTGACTCCTAAGGCACCTTGATCAGGTGCTCCTGCCAGTAGCTGGCTCCTCAAGTGTAACTTTGCTGCTGAGATAGTTTTTAGTTATTTTTCTTGCCATTTGCTACGACAATTGTAATTCTTCTTACTGAAAAGGAATTGCTATTGCTCAAGGGAGCTTTTCCAAGACAAAATGCCTCCCCTTTTGAATCCTACTTGAAAATTGCTCTTCCCATGTACCAGAGACTACACTATCAAGTGTGAGGAGTGTTCTGATGTGAAGACAGAAGTTACAGATTAAATATTGACCAACAAGTTACCAACATCTGCTTTGTGGAGCAGATCTTTTGCTTCAAAAACCCAGAAAAACACCCATAAATTATTTTTAAAGCCACAAAACAAAATTTAATGCAGTATATCCTCATTGCTTGGATGTAAGATTTTCACTTTCAAGATAAGTTCTTCGAGGTAAGAAGCTGCATATGGCCAGCTCTACAAGCATAGCAGCACACTTCCTTAGTGCTTTTTCTGAGTGTTCAAGAGGAGCCAGCAGTTCAGCATGACCAGCAGGAGACTGCTTTGAGGGCTGGTAGTCAGATGCCTGAAATGGATGGTGAGATATGTTGTATAGTGAGTACGCCCCTCCTGTCACAAACACTTCATTATCTCTGTGCTTGGATGGAAGCAGAGGTCCTTTTTTCATCTCCCTCTTTCCTCCAGGCAGGAAAACATCATGGTAGGCTGCCAGAGACTGCCTCAGTGGGGAAGGCTGTGCAGAACTGAACCATGTCCATGTGTTATTGGCAAAGCAGCACATTGTGTCTCCCATCTCTTGGTGCTCTGGGCACCTTCTCTTGCTGGGGCCTCGATGGTGCTCAAAGAATTCTCCGAACAATACAATCAAGGATACCAACATATCAAGGAGCACCAGCATGGAACCTTGACCTTCATCCATGCCAAGAAACAGGTCACCATCAAGATCACACCTTGGCCATGCCAGTGTCCTAAGGCTGATCACACAGAGGTACAGACTATGGAAGAGGAAAACACTCCTGTACTGAACTCACTGTCCATCTTCCTCTAGGCACTCACTCTGGAAGGTCACAGTGGCAGTAGGGAGATCTTTAATAAAGGACCAGGTTGAAAGATAACGAAATCCAAGGTCTTCTGCTCCAGGCACTGACAAAGTACTCTACTCTTTCATCTCGCACCTTCTTCAGGTGGAGCAGGAACACAGTTTAGCTCTGCCCTCCCTAACCAAGAGGGGGAAAATGCAGCAGGACTGCTTCATGCAGTGGCTGGAGCATGCAGCTGAATATGGCTCCTTTCCCCACCCAGAAAGGAAGGACACTCCACAACATGCATGCAGGCTCTTCCAAGAAAGTACTATTTGTAGCTGTGCTCCCAAGGAGGCCAGAATGGCTAGTACATAAACAGTTTGGTGTCCCAGAGGTGACTTACTATGTTTACAGTAATATGAGAGTGCTTAGGGTACTTGTGCAGAACCTGCTTTGTTCTTCAGATGGTTCCTGCCTTAGCAAAGTCTCTCAAACTCTTGTTTCAGACTTTCCCTTGACTTCATTTTCCACATTCCTTCTCACACTGCCTATTTAGGAACTGCAAGGGATCTATCAACCATATTCACACTGCTGTGCTTGCCCTGCTCCCACTGTATTCCTGCAGGGGACAGACTGAAAGGTGACAGAAAAATTAAACCAGGAGCAATTTGCAGGGAGGCTCAGTGCACAAGTGCAAATATGTTTGTTTGTAAATGGTACATTCTACAAAAGACATTTCCTCTCATCCCTGGTGGCAGTTTCCCCTTGGTGTTTGCTCAAAGGATGTTATCACTGAAAATGCATCAGATGAATAAGAAGAAATGGTTAAAAAGTCATTTCACCACTGCCAAAAATCCACAAAGAAAAAATAAAATATAACAGCTTTCCTCTTTCTCTAAGCATCTCTCACATCTTTCACTGTCTATAGGATCTTTAAGGTCTTATACCGATGAAAATTATTATACCACTGCTACTACCAACAATGCCTGGCTGGTACAATTCCCTTGGCATGCATGTGGATGCTTGTCAGGGGAATATCTCCATGCTCACACATTCATTTACATGCAACAGTCTGTTTTGATCGCAGTTCAAGTGCCCGTTTGTGCACAGGCCATTCAGCATGCATAGCTTTCAGTTCAGGATGTACAATACATCCCTTTCAAATGTGCAATAACAGACAGCTTATACTACTGTCAGGCTGGATAGAAATAGTCATTGATTTCTGCACCACTTCTATCACTTAGCTTGCATTGAAATGAATCTATTAGGGGTATTAAGCCTGGTCTACAACTAATTTGGGTATCCATTTAGTAAGAGTCTGATTAAGATGGGGAGGCTGTGATCAGTGCTCACTGCAGGCCTAACATCTGAAGACATCATCCCTTCCCCACGTTTCCTGTTACCTCTTGGTTAGAGATTATAGCTCCTGCTGATCATGCCAGCACCTCTTGCTCCACCTCAGGCAAAAAGCCAACAGCAACCTCAGCAATCTCAGCTGAGTTACACTAAAGCAGATGAGAGAAATAGGATGCTCTCCCTTCCTCTGCTTTTACAGAACTGCAACGTTCAGCGAGGCGAAGGTTAAGAAAGAACACAGGTGAAAGAGGGAGCAATACCCTTGCATCTGATGTCCATAAAGTTAATGTCTGGAACATATACATGTATATACAGGGATAGCCTTCCTGATCCTGTTTGGCTGTGCTGCTTTAGTACAATGGGCATTAGCTGGTGATGCACTGCTTGAACTACAGCTATGCAGTTACACTTGATGTGTTCATAAGGCCTCAGCTAATGAGGGCATTAACGACAGCTGTAAACTCGGTCCACACTGCTTTCTCTCTCCATAGCAACTTTAATTCCAGGATCTCAAAGCACAAGTGAAATGCCACAAATAAACCTTCCCAACATGCACCGAAGCACGTGAGGTATTAGAGCTGGTTTAATTTTCACAGAAAATATCTTACATGAATAATGAATCCTTTTATTATGCTCATGAATTATCTGTGAGCAGGCTGTGAGCTTTATGAACATGTCTGCTGCTCCAAAGTTTTTAATGAACAGCCAACGTTAACAAATGTCACTGTACTAGATTAGAATGAAACTCTTTACCCCTGCAGTTTGAGGTCTGTGACTGGTGCCCTGGGTCGCAGGACAGCATTTAGCCTCCCTGGTGGAAAAATGGGAACATCATTAGTGAGGATGACTACAAATGGACCATATTTGTGTCACACTCATGCCCTGGCTTCCAATCTCATTTGGACAGGTGAACAAAGAGCAATCATAGACCAGCCTTCTTAAGGTGAGAAATGCCTTATATGCTATAAGTGCTGAGAAGAGGGAATGAAAAAGATCCTGAAGAGAAGCACTTAGATGTTTGAGACACTCTCAGCTGTCTTTGGACACCTGCCCAACCCTAATCTTTAATAAGCATTTTTTATCTGTGTTTTACAGATGGAAGAAGCAGCACACAGGGCACAGGAGTAACCTCCCAAGGTCACTTGTTCAGACAAACAATTTAACTCCTCATCTCCTCTGTATCACGTCTCCCCCTAAAAGGTGAAGGGCCTGAGCTTGCAAAATGGGGGTAGAAATCTCAATTGAATGAGCACTCTTAAGGGGATTCCTTCCTTGAAATGGTGAAGAAATAGCTTAAGGTTGTCTGTTTCCTTCTAGTCAGGCACTTCCCCTGTTGAATCTGAAATCAAGAAGCATCTAAACAAATGAAATGTTCATTTGAAAAGAAACTAGCCCCCAAGCTTCCAAATCTCCTAGAAGATTTGTACTTGAAATCCAAGTCCAAGTGTGTCCGAGTTCTGAGTCAATCGGTATCTCCACATCTACTCACTCTGTCAAAGGTAGGGATTAAATACACTGGCCTACTGAAACCCAGGAAGAGGAAAAACAACTGTATGATTCTCAATTAAAATGCAATACTGAGCTCAGGAACAACAAGAGAGCTCTCCTGAAAGCTGGATACTACCTGGGACAAGCAATAGCTGTATGGCTGCAGATGTGCTCACTGAAAAGGAGGAAGAGGGCCAACAGAACAGAGTTAATTGGAACCATTTGGTAGAATGGACTGGAGTAATTTTCTTCAAATCTATGTTCTTATATTTCTCTATGTCCTTATGCAATGCCTTTTTTTTGCTACATCTCTTAAACCAATCCAAGTCCTCCAGCTCCGATGAACGGTTTCCTTTGAATTAGCACATCAACAGTCCCCTGTCCCAGCTAAAAACAGTTTTGCCTCAGGGCACTGAAGAATCTTCACTGGCAGCAGCAGGCTCTGCCGTAGGCATTACCTTGCTGTTTCATCCTCATCACACAGCTCCATTTAGTTTTCCCAGGGCAGTAGGGAGGCGACAGAAACCAGAGTTGTTCCTTACCAGGGAACCAATCTCTCCAGATCTTTGCGGGCAGGCCTCCTATGCAAAATCAGCCTTATAGGGAGACAGAAAATGAGAGACTATGCCACTTACCTTTGTTCTTTGGTCCCTGGTGTCCAGTTTTTAGTCTTTGCTCACACTGAGAACATAAATTATGCCAAAGGCTCATTCGTGTAAACAATACACACTGCACTTTTCTCAAAACATCACTTTCTTAGGGTCTCCATATAGAGCTGCAAGGTTGTGCTGAACCTTGGCACTCCTCCATCATACCAGACTGCTGGTGGGAGCCCATGGGGATGTAAAACCCACAGGGTAAAATTTTCACCCTAAGAGATCCTGCTTCTGGCATGCATCAGTGCAGCTTCAGACTGTACCTTGTCTGCAGTTTCTTAAATTTTAGTAAGAGTGGATCAAGTCACATTAGTCACATTGAGTTTTTTAGAAAGTAACCAATCCACAAAATCAAATAGAAGTGAAAACAGTCATTCAAACAACTTGCCAACCTCAAGGACAGAAGCAAGTCTCAAAAATCTGATAATATGAAGTACAACTTATAGTTACATGCTACAATTCTGGGCACTTCTAAGACTGGCCAGGTGCTTTTGCCTGTAAATAATCTGACTGTGTTCTAATATCGACTAGACTTAGGGAAACTAAAAGATAGCTCAGCCTAATATTTAACATGGGAGTACCTCCTTAGTTTAAAGGAAATAGCCTTTATAATATTTCATCCAAATGCATATCCTCAGTCTTTTTAACCCATCTGTCCTTGGATAACATTGAAATTGCTATTTCCCAAATCAAGCTCTGATTGAACTTCCAGGTCTCCAAGCTTTCATCCTCACTAAACGATCACATTCTCAAATGCAACAACAGCATGAATAATTTCCTTTGAACACTGAGACTAAGCAGATGGAAAATGGATCTCTTCTGTTCTTTAGTAAATTAATCACAGGACCTTTTATTTTCCAGTCTCACCGTTCACTCTTCGCTGGATAACTCAAACCCCTTGCATTCAACAGCTAGTGATGTCTATTAGGAAGCCAGTTTGACTCAGCACATAGTTATACCAATGTCAGGTTATTGTTATTCCAGCATCAGGACTCCTGGTAAGCAAGTCCAGCAACTAATTCAAAAATGAAAGGATACCTGCTCCTCTGCTTCCTACATCCTGCTGTCTCTAAGCAATTACTTGTGTGCCAGCATCATTGTAAAGCTGTGCTTTAGTAACATGTGAAGAGCAATTGAAGTTATGCAGCAACTTAAACATAGAAACACTTATTAATACCTACACTTATAGTGAAGGGACTCAGGTCTGCTTTGTTCAAGTGATGAGATCATTTGCAGAGCTCTCTAGTCAATGTAAATCTGACTGACAGGTCACTTAGGCTTTCAATTCATCCCAACAGACTACTGATGGGTATAAACTGTTTCTCCACAAGCAAAAGGGCAATAAGTAACACTTTACTGCTGTCTTTGCAAGGCTGGATGATAAGGAGATAAGGCCTTTTCCCTAAGCTCCTGCCAGCTGAAGGGAGACTGTCACATGAGTCAGGCTGGACTTCGGGGAAAATATGTGAGAAATATTTTGTGTGGTTCTAGTTATCCCTCCTAAACAAACTGCAATAGCAAGTTCACCCTTTGAAACAGCTCAGGGGTAAACTCTTCCTTGAGCACAGGAGTAAATATTTTCAGTGTCTTCTTGACCCATCTCATATGCTTGAGTAGTTCTTTTCTTATTGTGTGGGAACACATTCAATATCAAACATTGTTTATAAAGAGGAGCTTTAATAAAGTTTTGCATAAAAGGAATGGAAGCAAAACAAAGATTAAAAATTATATTCTGTCCACCTACCAAGACAGGTGATGAGGACTTGAGGGTATGCTGGGCTGATCCATGCCCAGAAAAGCAGTGAGCAAACCAGAAATACTCTCCTGCAGGGTTGTCATGCCTGGCTCTCTCCACAGTCAATGGAAAATGCTGCTGCTGCTACAGCACATGGAAAGCCAGAGTGTGCTGCACATACAGTGATTTAACAACACTCAGCCAGAGGAATGGAGTAAGGGAGCTCATTTTTCAGACGACCTGCATTTCCTAACAGGTAAAAATTTCCTGATGATGTGAAACACCATTCAACCTTTCCAAGTTAGTACAATGTTTTCTGAAGTGCTTCATTTTAATACTAACAGTGCTCTGCTTTGAAAAACCTTATACAGACTGGGGAAGAGTGACTTAGAAGCTGTAGGAACACAGTTGTGCCCAGTGTATTTGTCCCTTTCCCTGGATAGTAAGTGGTCAGTTAACACTCCATCACAGTAAGCACAGTTGGGGTTATCTGATGATGGATATGCTGTGGTCAAGGCTCTTGGAGCAATTGGTTAAAGATTCAGAAGGATCTCTCAGAAGTTTAAACTTGTAATGGCTGCTGTACAGTGCAGTGATGTAAAATCAATGCAGATGCAAGCTTTAATACAAAGGTAATGGGGAAGCAAAGACATAAATAAGGAAAACTACGAGTGAAGAAAGGGCTGGTAATAGAGGAAAGTGTAAAGCGAACACGAGTTGCTGTCATTTTTGATAAATAATTCTTAGGTAGCTCTTGCACAGGGCTTTTCAGACATGCAGCCCAAAGTGCTCTAAAAATGAATTAATATCTTTTTATGGTTAAGGAAACTGAGGCACAAAGAAGGGGTGCTGTTTATATGGGGTCATGTATTCCATGCCAGATGCAAAAGCAGATGTCAGGATTTTCACCTTCCTATTTCAAGCCCCACCATGCTATGCTAAAATGATTTGTTCTTTCATTTCTGCAGTCTTTCTCCCAATATACTTTGTTGGTTAACAATAATCTCACCTTGCTGCTGAGGGATGGGTTTCCCTAGTCAGGAAGGCTATGTCTGCATTGATGTACTCTTTTCCCACGCTCCACCTTCTCTTTATTTTCAACATCTGCACAGGTACAATAAGGTTTGCTACCTAGTTCAATACCAGGTCTTTGCATAGAGCATTTGTCACAGCTGAATGCACACTGCAAGGGCTTAGGTACGTATTCCAAAGAAGGAACATGTAGAAGTAAAGCATAATGTCTATTTCTGTCCTTTAACAGCTTTAAAGCCATTTTGTTCCCAGAATTACTGCAGCCTCTCAGGCCACACACAGTGCTTCATTGCCCTTGTTGTCCTCTACAGCCAGACAAAATTCTCCAGCAGAATGGTACTCCTGAAAAACCTGATTTTCCACAGCTGATGTACTATCACTTGCATGATCTTTTTTCCACAAGGAAAGCTATTTTGTTAGAAAACTTGTTACAAGCTCAAAAGTATTTTTAAAAATACTCATTAAAAAAAATTGAAACATATTCTTGCATTTCTCTCTTTCCCTTTGCCCATCTTCCATTTCTATTTATGCTGAATCGATACACATCTATTTTTTTACCTTTGCTTTTTCCTCCAACTCAAATGTTTTGGTTTTAGCTTTCTAACCCTCTTAACTTCTGAAGTTATTGTATAATGAAGAGTTTTTAAGTAATTCAGAAATAGAGATGTTCCCAAAAATTAGAGAGTGGAAAGTGGAAATATATACAAATACAGAACATGCATATATTACTATTTTACCACATTAAATGATGAGGGAAATAAAAAGATGTAAAGGAAAAAAATATTATTCAAAGTTCCTTTTCAAAGTATTATAAAAGAATCTACTTAATTTTTAATTTTGCAAACAAAATAGCTTTCAAGAAAAGAAATTAATCCTCTTAAAAGATAACAAAACCAAACCATAAAACCCCCCACCACAAAAAACTACCTCTCCTGTATCTCTTAGCCTAAAATAAATATAAGTACCACTTGTCATCAAGCATTGCTGCTGTTTTCAGTTTGCTAACAACCCGCTACAAGTCCCTTTTGTGTCCCTTTTGGGATTTTGTTTCTCTCTCAAAGCTAGGTAAGTGTTACTCTCCTGCTACTTTAGGTACTTAATCCATTGTTTCTGGATGCAAGACTCTACGCTTTTCTCTCAATACCTGTCAAAGGCATTTCCTTCTCTCAAAAAAAAAAAAAAAAAGCCACCAACCTCTCTTCTTCAATTAATCACTTTCATTCATTACCTAATAATTCAACAAAAAAAAATGCTCGTTGCTTTCCTGGGGAGGCAGTCCAGCTGGTTAGAAAAAAAAGTAATCTATTGAACGTGAAGTTCCATACCAAATATTAAAACCCATATTTGCCTGGATTCTCTAAGGTTCAGAGGCCAAGCCTGAATAAAAACCAGTTTTCCAGGGATAGTACTGAGAATTCTCAGAGTTTATCGTCTACCCACAGCTTTAGAAAGTTATTGTTGGTACCTGAAGGGAAGGTGACTGTTTGCAAGAAATGTTCTGCTTCAAAGACCTGAAGGGTCTTTCTAATGCTGTCCTATCTTTCCAACAGCTTCTGGTGCCATGGTTAGCTTTTGATTGATTACTCGCTTATCTAATTCTAACTCTGCTAACACTGAGAATTCCTCCAAATCATCAATTTCTTCCATGGTCTGTTCTTTGGACAGACACCTACAATATGCTCCTGAGCAGTCTGAATGCTTGTGGGAAAGGACTTGCAGGTCTGTTCAAAATGCTCTTGCTGGAATATCTGTGGTCACACAGCAGGGCAGAAGTCCTCATGTGGGAATAGTGGCAGGCTTGCTCTATCCAAGTTGTTAAGCATTCTCCATCATGACTCAGTTATATACAATTATTTTCAGAACAGAGATTGTAAATCTCCATTTCACAAATATTACTCTAAATCAGGGAATACATCTCAGCTATTTCTGCCCTTTTTATGTTAATGGTATAATAAGATTATCTGTGGTCCACAAATATTTTATTTCTTACCACTCAGACATCTTGCTCAAAGTCGGAAGAAGATCTGGGAGACAGGGAATGTACACATTCAACACTGGCTCTCTGTGTTGTTGGTATGGTAACATGCATCTCTCCTTGAACATCCTTTTCTACTTCTGACTTTCAAGATAGTTTGTCTAACTTGTGACAAGCCTATCCTAAATCCCAAATTTTAATAAGCTTCGAATCTTCAAAATAGATTAATTCTCAAATTTACTAATGCCTCTAAAAATTCCAAATTAGCTAACAGCTTTGTATTAAGTCTATCCACTAAATTGCATTATCACACAGTGAGAAAAATTACAGTATAAAACCTGAGATTTGAACCTGCTTAAGGCAACACGGCTTATATATTAAATGTGCCCACGTACAACTGGGTCTATCCAGATACATTTGCTTCAGTGTCTTCACTGTTTGTCCCATCAGGCTTAAACTGCCCACATGAATGCCAGCCTGCTCCCTCCTATGAGGTCTACAGCACTTCCAGAGTCCAGGGAATGACTGTAAACACTAGTGTGACTCCATGCTGGCTGTGGGGAGATCATTCACATGCTTCAAGTGGAGCTGCCCCTTTGGAGCATCTCAAGTTCTAAAGGACAGCCATGAGCTTCACCTCATTTCCTTGCAGTTATTCATACTGCTACCAAGGCAGCAGGATGTAGCTATGAAAAATACACAGAATAGGTGAGATTTCTAAAACACCACAGCTTCCAGCTTCGCCTTGCTTCATACCAGCTGTGCTAGGTAGCAGGAACATGCCCTGTCCAAGGGGCTTGGTCAGCTCTAGATGGATGCAAGGGAACAGTCCCTGCTTCCAGAGGCACTAACAGGGGAAGAAACTTGTTAGACAGACACTTCTACTTTGGATAGAGCTGGATTTAGAATCAGAAATAACTGGCTCCCTGTCTCATGGATTAACAGCAAGACAGCACCTTATTGCAAACCATTCTGAGATCCCTAGATGATAAATAAATAGGTAGGCACAAAATAGTAGCACTAAACTGTGACAATAGCAATTTCCACCCAGTGACATCACAGAAATCCAGTCAAGTGATTTGCTCTGCCTTCTAATGGTGTTCAACCCATGCATTCAGAAGGAAAGCTGCAAAGATTTTCAGAAGTCAGTACACTTCACACTTTCAAAGAAGTGTTCCCTTTTTCAGGTTACTGTGAGAGAGGGAGATCCACGAGACCTTTGTGTACATGAGAGGATGCACCTTGGTCTTCACTGTCCCACAAAAAACCCAGACAACCCTGGCTCATAGAGGGCAAACAGCTGGGCAGCTCTGACAGATAAAGCTAAGAATGACAACCTAGAGCCATCTTTGACTTTCCAGCATCAAATACTTTCCAGGTGTTCCATTTTTTAAGCAAGCTGGAGCAGGTATCAACTGTGCATGGTTGCACACAAATGAACATTTCTTCCAATGATCTAACATATCAAATTTCTCTCCAACTTATGCAAAGGCTTCCTGTCTGTCCCCTTCTTGACGGAGCTCTTGATTTTTTCTGTTTGATCTATTTTACTGTGCACTATCTGATCCCTGGCTCTTCAGGGCACAGCACACACCCAGTTGCACTTTCTTTTCCAATTTCGACATTATTGTTCACAGCAGATCCCGCTGCTCTGAAGTTAGGATACAGGAAGATACGAAGTCAGACTCTCATAAAATGCACATATATAAATGCAGTGAAATAGCCCAAAACACAAACAGATGCTCCCTTCAGAAGGTTCTGTTTCCAACTCCATTTAGTGTTCACTTAAAACACCTTCTGTTGGCTGCATGGGACCCTCCTCAAGGCTAGAATTTCCTGTCCTCATCTATTTGCAGGACTTTGTCCTCTCTAGAACTACACCTTGAAATGGTAAAAAATGAACAGCTTCCATGTTGCAGTGCTTGCAGTGGGACAGAAAGATGTGCATTCCCAGGAACCACCTGCTCATTTTCCCCCTCATTGTCCACACTCTAAAACTCAAAGTGTTTCCCTGAACAGGCAAACTGCAAAAGGGTGCTTGGCTCTCCTTCAAGACCATGGAGAGCAAGCTGTCTGCACTTAAGCAGTCTCTGAATGCAAATGCTTTCCTCGGGTGAAGTGGCTCCTCCCCAGTCCTTCAAATTGACAATGATGTCCTAAGTGCAGTGAAGCTGTTATGTGTCTCTCACCTAAGGCTCTCAAATCATGAGCATTTCAGAGGGGGAACGGTGAGCCAGCTCGAGCCAGTTTGGAAGACAAATGACAGCCCATCCCCAGAACCTGCTCTGAGCAGCTTGTGAGTGTGAAGGAGTGCTATGATTATATTTTACCTCATTAGCTTTCATTCCCCTGCTCCTCCATGCACCCCACAGGCTGTGTGGAGTTCTCCATGGAAAGAAAACCTGGTTTGGAAGGGCAGAAGGCCTTTGGGATGCCAGGATTAGTGGAGTCTCTTGAGAGGGGAGCATGCACAGGCCACAGAGGTGCCACCTATGCCCTTGTGAAAGATGGGCTGTTCTTCCAATGTGTGTTATGGGCTCGATACAGAAATTGCCATGCCAGATCCTCCTGGACTGTGCTATGTCTGAAACCAAGCTAGATGATCCTTTCTGGCCTAAAAATTTAGCTACAGCAAAATCTTATCATATTTCCTTTTTTTCCCTCAATGGAAGGAGTATTTCTTCACAAAGCTCAGCCACATCTTTTTTTCAGTTCAAGAGATCCTTTTTTTTCCTCCTGAGAAAATTCAGAGGTCATTTCTCTGCTCTGAGGTTTACTTCTTTTTGTTATTTGCTCTTTGAGCTGTGAGAAAAGAAAGTGTCTGTCTTAAAAGCTGCTCTCACTGACTGCAGCAAAAGCTATTCCGGGTGCCTTGTGATAATGGCTCCCAGCTTTTTTTGGGCATCTGTGTCCATTTACAAACCAGAAACCTTCTGTCTGTGTCTGTTGTTGCCTCCCCCTTTTTGAACCTGTTGGTTTTTCTCAAGCAGCCTGAACAATGGTACTGGTGAGATCACACAGATGATCTTTGAGACAGGAATTGGCATCATAGGCTATTCCTCACACCAGAGTTCAGCAGAAGCAGTGTGAATGCCTGGGAACCCACATTAATAGGTTGATGTTAATGATTTATAGCATTACCACAGCTGTAGTCTCTCTGGAGCAAACAGTTGAGTGTGCTTTGCTAAAACTTTAATCAGCACAACTTCAGTCAGTTGTAATACAGTCTCCATTCTCATCCTCCTATATGTGAGGGAGTCAGGTCATCCAGTCAAAGGTCAAGTAAAGGCTGACTGCTGAGAAAAAGTACATTATTCTGTGAGGCAAAGGTGATTTGACTTGAACCTTCAGCAGGCTGGTAAGGATGTAAATGCTCAGCACAAAACCTCCCCCAGTCATGCTAGTGAGAGGAGCCAGGACTGACAGACAGACCGACAGCCTTGCCTTTACCCCTGGGAGTCCAGACACAGTGACTGTCAACAGGAGAGTATATTGAGATCTCTGTGAGGGAGACCATCATCTCAGAGGGCTAAGGGGAATGGACCCCCCAATTCCTCTATGCCCCAAATGGTGAAGAGGCCAGAACTTTGCTCTCATTTCATACGTGGAAATACAAACCAGATCAAATATGAACAATGGTGTCTATACAGTTAGTAGTTTCACTGGAAGCCTGCTGGTCAGCTGAGGAGAGGTGGGAACCATGTTACACAATACCTATTTATTTGAGGTACTTATTTATTCATTTTACACTGAGGACACTGTAATCTTTAAAAAAATTCATCTTCCCAAAAGCTGCAAAATACATTTTCCAGTCCTGTTGACCCTTTGGCTTTGTGGAATCACGGTCTGATGTATCACCTGATAATCACATTACATACCTGAACACTGCCTTTCATCCATTCCCTGCTGCGGGTTGGTTACGAGTCACACGGAATGAATACCGATAGGGTGGCATTTACACACCAGCCATCCTCACTGGCTACACAGCAAGAGCATGAAGGTCACCCACTGAATTGGTTTGTGCTTCAGTCAATATTGTCCCATGTGCTCCAGCAGTCCTGTTTTCAGAGAGCATTATCTAATTGAAAACCAAATCTCTGCATCTGAATGCCAGCCAGGAGGCTCACCCGGGTTCCTCTTTTTCTCTGTGCCACAACCACTTGTATTTGATACTAACGAGTCTCATCTTTTCCAGAAAAGAAAAAAATAATGAGCTTATTTGAGCACTGCATGAGAGAGGTGGAAGCTGAAATGGCAAAGATGGGAGGGATAAGAGTGGTTTCTAAGGAGTTGGGAAAAAAAAGCTGTGAAAAAGGATAGTAACGAAAAATAGTTCCATGAATATTGATGCAGATCTTTTAAAAATACTTTTTTTCTGTTTTTCTGTTTTTCTTGTTGCTTTTCAGACTTGTTCTCGTGCCTCAATTTGACCAAGGGAAGATCTGAAGTAAGCAAATTTTGTATTTTTACATGTATTTGCACCTGTGACCCCAAACTAAACCATTGCTTTCAGTTTTGGGCCCCTCCCCTTAAAAAGAACGTTGGGGTGCTGGAACATCTCCAGTGAAGGGCGGGAGCAGTTGTGAAAGGCTTAGAAGACATCTTATGAGGAGAGGCTGAGGGAGCTGGGTTTGTTTAGTCTTGAGAAGAAGCAGCTCAGGAGGCACCCTATGACTCTCTGCAGCTGCCTGAAAGGAGGCTGTAGCCAGGTGGGGGCTGGTCTCTTCCACCATGCCTGCAGTACGAGGATCAGTGGAAATGGCCTTAAACTGAGACAAGGAGGTTCAAATGAGATATTATGAAAAAATGAGACATTAGGAAAAAGTACCAAAACAAACCACTGTTAGGGTGGTTAGAGATTGGAAAAGGTTGCCTAGGAAGGTAGTGGAGTTGTCATCCCTGGAGGTGCCTGGATCTGGCAATAGGTGATATGGCTTACTGGTACACCTACTGGTGTAGGTACAATGGTAGTACTGGGTGCATGGCTGGGCTTCATGATCTGAAAAGGTCTCTTCCAACCTTGATGATTCTATGATTCTATTTTTGTGCTCACTATAAATGCCTATCTGTTCCATCCCATCAAAAAAACCATAAGTGCCTTAGAAATACATTAAATCTAAAATTTCCATGACTGATGGAGACATTTATTTTGGGGAAGAGAAAAGGCTGCAGATAAAGATCCTTAGCTTATGCAGTGTCACGCAGAAGGGCAGGGCCAGCCGTGAGCACAGAACCCAGGACACGAGTGCCAGTGTTTCAGTGAAGGACCACAGAGGATTGCTTGCAAAGCAGCCTTCAGTTCCTAAGAAGAGTGGGGAATCCTGCCAAAGATCTGCCCACACACTTCTGCCTGAGCCGCCACAGCTCACCCCTGTGCTTTGGCTAACCTCCCTGCAGCACAGCAAAGGCAGTGCTGTTCCAACAACTGCCACTCAGCTTCCTCCCAGCCACAGCTGAGGGACAGAAATTATTGAGAGGAAATTTAACCATCTTCTCTGATTTCCTCTGAGTGGGGGTAAAAAATTGTGAGCCAGGAAACACAGATGAACACATAATTGGTTATTGATAAGTGCCAAGGGCAGAAGCAACTGTTTGCACATCAGAGCAACATCTCTGACAGTGCATGATGTCAGCACTGATCTGCTTTACCAACAGAAAGAAACATTCTTCTGCCACAGCATCAGGCACTAGGGACAATTACCCAGCAAACACTGAGCAGGGAAGTGGCTGCTCTGCCCAACCAAGAGATGCCTGCTGCTTTCCTTGCTGGGGTCACTCTATTGCTGTGGTAATACCCACAAAAAATCTGCCTGCTGTCTGCCATGGGCGGAGGGGCTGCAGTGCTGGGCCAAAAGCTTTTCCATCAAAATCAAAGTCTGCTTACTCAAAAATGAAATACACTTCCCTGGAATTTACACTGGGATCCTAAGCAGCTGATGGGGACTGATAAAGCCTTGCAAAATCAGGTGTCATCAGGTTCCAAACCCTCTTTTTTGTGTCTCTGGTGAGCTTTATTGGCACAGATCTGGGGCTTTTCAACTTGCGCTTTAGCTCTTTCTTCCACTTCTTTCTCCTTTCCTCCCTCTTTCTAAGCCCAAATAGCTTGTTTTCTTTTCTTTCTCTACCCTGATTCGGTACCCTTCTGCTTTTCTTCCTCTGCGAATGCACAGGTCTCTCCCCTCCCTTCCTCTCTATGCTCCCCCACCTCCTGTTTTCTGCCTATTTTCCTTTGTCAAGTCCTTATAGCCATCCCCTTCACTTTCCTGTTTCACTCCCTACATCCACATCTTCCTTCCTCCATGTTCTTTCTCTGTCTTTCATCCTCTTTCTTTGCCACCTGCCAATTCCAAGCCTGTCTGTGCTTTCCAGTTCTTTTTTTCCCTGATGCCATTTCAATTATTGGCTGATTCTCTGCTTGCTTTCCTCCCTCTCTCTCTTTTTCCCCCTCTTCTCTCCCTTAGGGACTCAAGCTTGTCTCTCCCCATTTGTTTCAGGGATGCCATCGCTGTGGATTTTTAGACATTTGCAGGTTTGTTTGTTTTTATCATCATACCCCTCTCTTGCTGTTTAGCTGCTTGTCACTTCACTTTCCTCTTTCTGCCTACCCCCAGCCAGAGCATCATTATGTCCTTCCCCTGTCTCAGCCCATCATTTCCCACAGAGGCCATTATTATTAACCATGCCGGGAGATGTATGAGCAGCGGTCAGCAGGGTCAGCAGGGCTCTGTTTCAAATTGATGGGAATCAGAAATGGAAGTGGCACAGCAGGCAAGGGGACGCACCATGTGGAAAGGAAGCAATGGCACCTCACAGGCTGAGCTGCAGAGGGAGAGCTGGCAGCTGAACCAGAGGGGTCTCCAGCACCCACACCCTGACAGACGCACCTTAATTAACGCCCCCCCAGCCTCGAAAAGCTGGATGAAGCCAGCGAGTGTGAAGGATTCTCAGTGATCCAGACGCTGCCTGTTGCACTGTAGATCAAGCCTCATTTTATAGAAACACGACTCCGTCAGCCTCCTGACATCTTCAGGCCAGACAGAAATTCCTTTCAATTAAAGAGCTTGCAGGAGGATCCCATTACTGCAGCAGGTATCTCAAGTGCAGGAAGGGGGTGAGAGAACAGCTGCCAGCACTGAGCAGGGGAAAGGATGTAAGAGGCTATGAATATTGGTTTCTGATGTTGATATGAGCAGAAAAGACAAGTGCCAGAGCAGTGCTTATTTAATGACCTAAGAAAGCAGAAGCAGAGGAAGCCTCATTCTTGAGGATGCTGATTGTGAATCACCACGTGTGGGGTTCCTCCTTGAGACAGGCATCCTGCAGCAAAGCCTTCTTTCCCCCACGGGCATCTGCTCCAAGCTCTTTGACAATTATTGCTCCTTCACTCTCATAGCCCCAAAGCTTCCAGCTCCTGGCAAGAGAAGAGGTTCCAGCTATATTCCTGTCCCTAGCACCACATTTATAGGACAAATGCTTTGGAGACTGCCAGACCCATTTAGGGAACAGCATCTTGAGGCAGCAAATGTTCTTATCTTCCTGTGCAACACCTCAGTACAAGCTGCACTCTCTTTCAGATACTTAAGGGGGCTGCATGGTTTTAATAATCCTGCTTCTTCACACTCCTGCAAGTCCAGGAATTTAAAGTAAAGTTACCTTTTAAAATGGCCTTCAGAACACTTGAAAAATGCATATGGGAAAGGATTGCTTAAAACTGCTCAACCAGGCCTGTCTCTGTTGCCTTTCCCCACAGGCATCATTTAGTTATTGCCTGCATATAAATGAGGCAGGCTTTGATGGAAGAGCTATCGACAAGGGTACCTTTCTCCATTTTCTTTTCCTGACATGGGGAATTCTGGAGAGGAGAGAGCCTACATTACAAATGGTCAGAGAGGGAACAGCCAAGTAACAGAGGGGTAAATCTGGTATTCCTCTTCTAGGTTGATGTCTACCAAACAAGAGCTAGGAGGGCAGGTCTTTGAGTTTGCAGACTATCTAGCTAAACTAATAGCCTTTGCTGTCATTAGTATTTTGATGTACTTTTATACTTAAAGTCACTTTCAAAAAGTCTCTCCTGGACAGCTCTCCAGAACAAGGCTGTCTCCTTGTGAAGCTATTTCCAGCATCATAAAGACAATGCACACCATTTGCCACAGCAATGTGAAGGCAAGTCCAGGTGGATTCTATTTACAACCTTAAAATTGAATTTCCAAGCTAGGGTTTGACAGGTGGAAACAGGAATTTGCAACATTCCCGCCTAGATTTATTGACATTGTATAACCACTAGATTATAACAGGAATTGCAAAATGGAGTGATGTGATAAAGTTCAGCAAAATGACAGCAAATATCAGTTGGACCACAGTCACAGGGCAATGTTTGCCAATAGTATATTCAATTTGGGGGTGAAAACATGCAGCTTCCCTCATTAGGTACAATTCCCAGACACTGAAATGCTGGCCATGAAGGCTGAAAACTTTGAGGAAGTCTTGAGGCCTTTCCAAATGATATGAAAATCTCTTTGGTTAAAAACCTGAGTTTTCCACACACACACTTTTTGTCATCAACCCATCCTTGTCCAGAGTAACTGATTAACCTGCAGTTGGGGCTCACAGGACAAATTATAAGATGAAATATGCTGGGAAAAGGTCCCACGCGAGAAATCCAGATCAGTTTTTGATTCATTCTCTCCTGCAAGCTCTCTAGTACATAACTTTGTGAAAAACTGGTCCCTGAACACAAATTAAGGCCTTTAAGGCATCTGGGCTATTTTTATTTTTTTTTCTGCAAAGAAGTGTTTTCTGTGAGACAGCTTAACCCTCAAGTGAGCTAGGTCCTGATACACCCATAAGTGTCAAATTCATAGACAATGGCAACCACAACCCTCTTATTACTTAGCATAAGCTAGGCCAATAACATGGGAAATTTAGACAAATTTACTCATGATTTCAGAGAAATTTAAATATAGACATTTTTAAAAAGACCTACAAGCTACTATGTGAGCAAAGAACTTCATAGTGGTCACTGTGTTTTCTGAAAGAGATCTTCAATAACGAAATACTTATACATTCCCATAAACAGAATTCATGGAAACATTCACCCTTACAGAGAATAATCTTTTCCTGTACAACTGTGGATTTAAGCCAGCAAGTTTGTGTAAATTGCAAGAAGCTGTGAAAAAAATTAGAAAAAATCTTAAAACATCTAAGGATTGAAATCAAATCATTTTCACAACTTGTCCTCTTATCAGCAGCTCAAGAGTGGTCTGAAATTTTTCAGGATGCATCTCACTCTGTTTAAATTAACTCAAGTAGTTTTTTAGACAGGTCATATTTGGCTGAGTAGCATTAGATTTGGAGGTACAGGTAGGTGCCAAGAGGAGTGTTACAACTCTATCACTGTGAAGAGTGCAGCCCCTTCAAAAAGCAAAGATAGCTGGCTTTCCATTTAAGACATTTTGGCTATGGCAGCCACAGGAGTACTGAGGAAAACACAACTTTATATGGCAAATCAGCAGACTAGTGGCCCGCACAATCTCACATTCATATGCAGATGACATTACTTGTCTTTTGGGATATGAATGATGCCATAAATGACATGCAGAGAGTATTTTCTTAAAAGTAACTACAGCTTTAAATGACACACTCTGATGTCATGCAATGTCTGATCATTTTTTAAGGGCATTTGATCTACAAACAAATCAAGTTCCTGAAAGATACTCAACATCAGCTGTCACACGAGGAAGGAAGGTGAGCAAAGACAGACAGATGAGGGAGATGAATGGTCAGAAGAGTTTTGGGTATGATCTCCTATATCTCATATAGGAATAATGGAATGCAAATACCAGCACATCCCCAGTGACCGCTTAGTTTCGACAAGAGAAACAAGCACTTGGCTCGGTGGCTCAGCAACTGCACACCTGGTGAGAAGCAGCAGCCCAAGGAGAACAGAGGGCCCCAGGGGCTGTACATAACTCAGAACTACTATTACTCTTTCTAAAGAGGCTATAAAACTCTTCTAGGGTTGGGTGGCACTAAAGAGGGAGAGAACTAAAAAGCAGTAAAATGAATAAATAATCTAATCCTGCTGAAGGTCTGTGCAAACCAGGAACATCAGAACTTTAAGAAGTCTGGGTAGATTGAGCTGTGCCAGAGAACCCCTGTGCTTAAATTCTGCTCTGTGCCTGGTGCTATTCCAGCCTTTTAATTGGAGAACAACATTTGAGGGGTGCTCTGAAGGAACACCACTACAACACCCTATGCTCAACAATGTGTGACAGCTCTGCAACTCTTAGTTCAACTCCCTTGCCCATCTGTAGAGAGTTCCATGAATACCCAGTGCCCCCTGCCCTCTTGTGCACAGTGACCAAGCCTAAGACTCAATTTTTGCAACACACCTTTGTTAAACTGCCTCCTAGAAGGCCTCTCTCCATGGCATGGAGAAGAGCACTCTGGAACAGTTGAGGATTCCCTAGGAGAAGAAAACATACCTTTGCCCATGCCAGCAGCACTGCCTGAGCTTGACACTTTGAGAATTTAAATCCCTCTCTCCCTCCCAGAAAAGGCAAAAGTGTCTCATGTGCCAGGGTGAGCAAGGGAAGTTGTGCACTGGACCTCACCTTAGCAAAGAGAGGGGAGAGACTGGACAATGAAACACATTCATGCAGAGGGGGAACTTGGGACATTCAGTCTCTAGCCTTTATATCTGCCTAGAGACTGGAAAAATACCTTCACTTCCAAACACATTCATAATTTCCAGACTGTCAGGAGAAAACCAGACAAGGGGCAACCCTGGGATGCTTTTAAACATTTCTACATTGATTCTTTCTTGAGATACAAAGCAGTGAGTGAGCTGAAATCTCCTCTTACTCAAACCTTATTTTTCATAATTATGCATCTTTAGTGTTTCATAATGACCAATTTAATCACTTTTACCATTTAGAGGCTACAACAGCCAATCGTGATAATGGGCTTGGTATTTGGTAGGAACCATTTAACGCCCAAGAGCCCTTGTTCTGGGCCACTTGATGCCACTTAAGTTTGACAGACAGACTCTCATTAGCACAAGTTGCAAAACCTCTCAGATGAAGCTCATTTCTTTTAAACAAACTCTGCTCAGTGATCCCCAAAGTCTCCAAGCAAGGAGGAAATTTTTAGCTCACTTCAGATCTGTGCAGGTCTGTGGAAATTAATCAGCATATTTCACCATACTGTGGACTTTCTATGAAATTCCCTACCTTTCTCCTCACAGTTGTTCTCTCATACTTTGCACATAAGATCTTTTACTCCCATGGCCACCCAGCCTGTCTCCTGAAGGCCACCTGGGCTTATGTGACCTTTCTTTTTCACACGTAACACTCTTGATGAGCGTCTGCTCCACTCTGACCAGCCTGCACCTGCCTCTAAGGGACAGCTCTCACAACGCAATTGTGTCTTGCTGAGGACAGACAAAACACATTTGGAAACCTTTAAAAATATCTACAGATCTCTAGCTGCTGCTAAAATTGCTGCCCTTGCCTTTGCCATCCCCATCTGTTCTTTAGATAGCGATCCAAAATGCAATAAATAAAGCTCAGGGCATCTGAACTGCTTTAGATGCTCTCAACTCACATGCAAATCTGCACTCCAGCTCACATGATGCCCAACAGATTTGAAAAACCTCATAGTCCAACAATGCTGGCTATTTGCTCCAAATGCAACCAAAGCAGGCTTCCCTATACAGCTGCAAGGAGAAGCAGTGGGATAGCAGGGGTATAACAGGAGTGCTGCAGATCACATTTGCCAAATGCATGGACGGTGACTTCTGAGAAATCTCAGGCTGCTGCAGTAAGGGTATGCAGGGAAGGACAGAGATTTTTTGCTCAAGGACTTACACAGCAGAAGGGATGGCTTCTCCTCAAAGAACTTTGTGTTCAATGGGCAGGCTAACAACTCAGCATTGCTGTTAAGCAAGGATGTTAGACCTATGGTGTCTGGTTTAAAACCACCGAATCCATTCACTTCTGCAATGCTCTCCAAGAACAAATTTGCCCTTTAAATTTTATCTTTTTCCCATTATATCACAACCTTAGTACAAGAGAATCGCAGTTGTAAATGTAGGAATGTTAAATGGAAAACATGCTGATATATGAACAGCTACCTCCTTGGTGATAGATGAAAGGCATTATTTTGTGGCACAGTCTGATGGGACAGAGTACCATCTCACCATGTGAACAGCCTGAATGCTTCAGAAAGGCAAACAAACCACTATATGTTGAGCTAAATGAGCAGAATCAGTCTTTAAAAAGGAAAGCTCCATTTTCAACACAATTAATTCAACATTTCCATGACTACAGCTTTCTGACATGTGAAATGTTGACCTGAGAGAATGGGTGGTGGATTGCCCTGCCCAACAGTCTAACTGGACCTCATGTTCTAAACCACCAAGTTTTGTTGCAGTACAACTAATGCAGTATGCTCAGTGCCACAATTAAAATGGACTCTTTTTCATCAGGCACACACTTACAAACCCACAATATTACGAGACACTGTGTGCACCTGTCCGAAGCCAAAGAGAGTATTATCTGATGTTATGATATATTACTTGAGCAATAGCCCAATGCCCCTTAATTAGAGGCTGCCTGCTAAGGTACACTCAGCAGGAGAAGAGTTAAGGTTGCATCTGTAACCTTAAATCTAACCTTACCAGGCTTGTGAGTGCTTAACGGTGCAACTTTAATGTGTTCTTATCAGAGCATTTTTATTGAGCCATTATTAACATTGGTTAGATACAATCTAGTGTTTCCCAGATCCCCCTCATCCCCAGCCATTACCTGAGCCACACAGAACACAAGATTCAAAGGAAGCATTTAAGCCAACCTCTGCTATCGCTCTCCAGACACCCAATGCTGCTAATTCCTTAGCAACTCCCTTAAATGGGACTTGAGTTTTAGTTGCTATCTTGCATGCCCTCGGCCAGGCTGCACACTGAAGGAAATCCTCTACTGATAATTAATAAGTTCCCCTGACACTGCCTGCTCATTAATCTATTATTTTAGTCCTCTAATTACTTTTGTCTGTTCAAGTTAACAGTCTCCTTCCCTCATCTTCCCTGGGTCTCATGCAGGAGATGCTGCACAGCAAATGTGACTTTTCTTTGTTCCCAAGTCCCTTACAGGCTCTGCTCTGTGTGTGGACTCCAAGACCCATCCCAGCCTCTTGCAAGGAGTGACTTCCCTCTCCATGGGTCTGTATTTCACTCAAGTTACAGTACAGGCAGCTCCAGGCATCAGAGGTGAAGCTTGCTGAAGAAATATCTAGGGAACATGGGTATCTCTATGTCATCCCCTGGGGAGCTCCCAAGAGCCACAAGGAATCCTCCTCATAGCAGTCAAATGGTTGCAGATCTCCCCACAGGAAATGGGGTCACTGAATTTCACGGTGCAAGGACCACGTACCTACATGTGCCCCGAGTTCCTTCTGTCACAGCAGCCTCTCCCCTGTAGTGGGTTTGGCTGAGATGGAATTTATTTCCCCAACAGTAGACCTCAGAGTGCTGTGCTTTGCACTGGGAGATAGAAAGGTGTTGATAACACACTAGTGTCTTGGACTGCTGAGGGGTGCTGGCACAGCATCAAGGCTGTCTCAACATTTCCCCCTCACCAGTTGGCTGAGGATGAGTGAGATCTTGGAAGGGGACACAGCCAGGACATCTGACCCAAACTGACCAAAGGAATATTCCATATCATTAGGCATTTTCCCAGCAATAAAAGCCAAGAGAAAGGGGTGGGGGCATTCATTACTATGGTGTTTGTCTTTTGAAGAAACCACTACATGTACTAAAGCCCAGCTTCCTGAGAAGTGGCTGAAGATTGCCTGCTGGTGACAATTAGAGGATAAAAATAAATATTTTGTTTTCCTTTGCTTCTGTAAGTGGCCTTTGCCTTTGCTTTCTCAAACTGCCTTTATCTTGACCCACAAGTTTTTTCCATCTTATTTTTTCCTGTGTCCCATCCTGCTGAGAGGTAGAGCAATAGAGTGGCCTGGTGGACATCTGGCATCCAGCCAAGGTCAACCTACCACATACCCAAAGCCCAACAGTCAGCACAAATTAACTTTAAGTCCCTTGGGCAGAAGGGGAGACAGAAGCAGGATCCAATTATTTATTTGCTTGGAAGATGACCAAGTACAGCACAGATAAATGCTGTAGATAAAAGCGAGCATGTCAGAGAGAGGCTGGAGTTGAAGAGTTTGGAGTCTGACCTGAGCTTCTGTAGTTTTGGGAAGTTCTGAAATTTTGTCTCCTGTCATGATTGACTCTAAAAATACTAAATCTTTGACCCTACCATGCAGCTGTAGTTTAGCATGTACAGCCTGGGTTTGGACGGATGCACAGAACCATGGCAGGTACTCTGCTCTTACTTTTCATGCTTACTGCAATGTTTCACAATTCTACCTTAAAGGAAATGAAAGCCTTTGAGGATGGTGGATAAGGCAGGTAAACATGAAAAAGCTTATCTGTGCAGCAAACTGCATGGACAGACACCAGCATGGCGAACACACGAATAAACACACAGTCAAGTGCTCACAAATAATGCATGCAGCAGTGTGCACCTGCATACTCATGCAGCTTTTACAAATCTACAGGCTGCACAGCAGGTAAGGAGGGTGTCAGTGACATACGGCCACCATTACAGTGCTCGTAATTAGGATGATCCTGCCAGCAGTTCTCAGCCAGGCACATGCAACAGGGCAGTGACCCACAGGCACCCTTATGAGGAGCCCAAGTAGCCCCTGGGAGACTGCACTGCTCTCCTTTTGCCTTCCCCAGACTGCAGCAATTTCATCTCCCACTGGTTGCCTTTTCTGGGATACCAGCCCAGACAAGGAGTGGGCTCTTTGAATGTGTTATACAGTGCTAGAAAATGGTCCTGTCCTCATTTCATGACCCTTCCAATCTGCCACTGCCCTCAGCCAATACAACTGAAATCTCCCATGATCACTGCCTTTTCCAGACCATCAATACCTGCATTATTTTTCTACCTTGCAGATTGTACTGATCCTTTGGCAGGATATGCTCGTCTTTCCAATGCCTTGAGTCACTCCAAATGGGGTGTGAAATTCAAAGGCCGCATCAGACCAGAGCTCTTGCTCCCCTGGATGGGCCTGCACTCCCCATCCCCATCCCCTCCTAGCCCCTCTGCTTTGCTCCTCTGCTGCAGTAACACTGCGGTGGGCACTCACTGGGAGTTTATGAGAAAGGATGATTTGTTCAGCCAGTGCATGAAAAAATACAGAGTACATCACAAGAGTCGTATTTTTCAGGTGCTGTTCCGAAAGAAAAGAGGATATGAAGAAGAAATAAGAACAATGCTTTTGTACATGCACCTCCTAAGAAAAAAATAACCCCCTGAATCATATTTCCAGTCTCTCACGCCTTTCTTCAGACAGGAAAGGGAGGGATGTGTTGAAGACATATTTCTGAAAGGCTCAGAAGGGAGGCTGACAAAGCAAACAGAGCACAAGTGTTCACAACACCAGGGTCTGTCACAGCCTGGCGTTACCAAAATAGCTCAGTGCCTTCAGCTGGGAGACTCCCACTTCCACTACAACTGTATTCAGGCCTGGGAGAAAAGCTCCACACTGCAGGAGTCTGAGTGACACCTGACCTTGCTGAAGCAGTTTCAGGATATCTTGACCCTAAAGCTGGCCTTCTCTTTGCCCTAGGTTATCTACATATGCAGGAGACTCTTGCAAATAATTTGCTTCTCCCTACACCCTGCTCTTCTCTCTCACACTATTTTCCAGCTGTCTCTATAGTTGGAACATATAAGCAGCTTCATGATTGGGATTGGTGTAGGGGTGGAGACAGAGGCAAGAGACAGTAGGATAATTGTGCAAGAGATGCTTGAAGGGGTGAAGGCTTTGGGGCTGTCTGGAGGGAAACTCTCCAGACATCCTGTCCTGGCAGTAGATGCTGTCATCCATGCTCACCGTGGTCCTGAGATGAGACACTAGGTCTGGCTCCAGTGCAGAATATATCACACACTGAAGTCAGTGCAGCCACTGAGATCAGTTGTAGTCACATAACAGCATAATAACAAAATGGTGGTCTCTCCCTTTAAATGACATAAAAAAAAAAAAAAAAAAGCCAACAAAAAACACAGACCAAGCATAAGCTACTACCTTAACTTTCCCTTTTTATTAGTGTGTCTCTCTCCTACTGTGAAGAGAGAGTGAAAAATATGCTTGCCTTAAGTGAAACCACTTACAGATTACAGCTACAAGGGAAAAAATTGCAGCCTCCTCATTTTCTTAAGGCTAGCTTTCTTAAGGATGTTTGAATTGAAACTATTCCATTTAACATGCTATGAATTTTTTCTCTATTTAATTCACAGTCAACCTCTCTGTATCTATACAAGCACATTTAAATTTCCAGATGTGAACTACAGCTGCAAACACAGAGCTGCCAATGGGGAATATGACCTCCAGATGGCAGGGGGAATGGGACCCAGTCCTAAAACATTCACCTTTTACTCTGGTGAACCCAGGGAATCTCTGTCCCCAAACCAGCAGCTCCAGGCACAAATGACCCAAAGCAGACCTGTGAGTTCAGATCACTAGAGGGAGACACAGCAACACACACATCCACACCTCATCAGTGTCCTGCACTCAGTAACTTTCTCTTCAGATACTGTTTTACTGCAGTTGACTACCTGAGTGCTAAATGGTGTGTCTGGAGAATGAGGAAGGCTGATAGGCAAGGCAGCCAGATGGCCTGCATCTACGAGTCTCAGCAGGGCAGGCCTAGGAGATCTCTTCTCTTTTTGTCCTAGTCAGGACAAAAAAGTCCCTTGATTTTAATGGGTCTGTGGAATGGGTAGGAATGATGGAGAAATGGAAAGTTCATTGGGCTGCTATTGCTATCCTGCTTGTCAAAGCACATGGCGATTCCTTTTCCTGTCATTATTAATTATGGGAGGTTTTGGATACTCATCTTCTGGGGTGCTCAGTTTTCACTCCCACATCTAAGCCCTCTGGGATCCCAAGACTGGCTCATGGACATAGGGGAGGAAAAGCAGCTAGCTGTTCCTGGATGCCCCAGCTAAACAGGAATGTCCCCAATGAGTATCACTAAGCTTTAGCGTGGAGGCACAGAGCTGCAAAGACAGTAATATTACTGCATGCAGTGAACTAGAAAAATGCTGCTTTTCTGTAGGTGGAGGAAAGTTTTCATATGGGCACAATCCAGCTCAGCCTTTAAAACGCCATGGAAAAGACTTTAACAGCATGACCGACTAGAATTGGTATCCATCTGGGAGAAGATAAAAAGGAGGCAACTCTACCAGACTCCAACTTGCTGCAAGGAGCAACATTTTTATCATTTTTATGTGGCAGGAAGGCAACTAACTTGGTACAGAACTGCCACATCTTGCCAGCAGCACAGACAAGCTTGCCAGAAGTGGAGCAGACAAGCAATGACCAGAAGATTCCACATGTTCCTCTCCAACCACTGCTGTAGGCAGCAGGGTAAATTTCCTCCTCACAACAGCTTTATTTGTCTATTTCCCCAGAAATGCCAAAATACTCATTAAGCCTTGCTCTCCCTCTCTGTCCTGGGACAGTAGAGAGAAATAAAAGCTGCTAAAAAAAATGAACATTTAATGCATAAACAGTGCTTGTACTGAAACAGCATCACAGCCCACGGTAATCAAATGGGGCATTATTGCAAGGTGATTACAAGAGGAAGGATCCCTGTGCAGTGCATGGGTTACTGGGCATAGAAGAAAGAACATAAAGTGTGCTGGGGAGAGAGAACTATCACAACTTAGGTCCCTTACAGGTGAGGAAGGAGGCAATGTGAATCTAGCTTGTGGGCCTTAGAAAAAAACAGACCTCTAAAAATATAAGAAATGTGGAAAAAGTGTTAGTGGGAAGCAAATAGAGGTTGAAACAACTTTAGATGCCTTCTGGAGAAGACCTGAAAAAGTTGAAAGTTTGGCTTGTTTCCCAGGCTCTTTATGAGCCAGCATCCTCTTCCTTTTTTTTTTTTTCCTTACATATTGGATAAGATGAAGACTAAATAGAGAGAAAAAGACATCTCAGAAAGTGTGCTAAAACAAACTGGGAGTGTATAAGAGGTAAAGTGCAAGGTCTCTGTGGAAGATGTTTTACCAGAAAGTATTTTGAACATGAAAGAATGGGAAAAAAAGAGAGGAAAAGGAGATCTGTTTAAAAAACCATCAGTTGTCTCAGTTGTTTTGTTAAACAAATACCTTGTAAACTTCAAGTTTCCTGAGACAGTTTCATGGGGGGAAGGTTGTGAAATAAGAACTGGCACAGTAATGTCATAAAACCCACACCAAATCCAAACAAAAAAACCCCCACCCCATGCTTCCCAAAACAAGGCTGCTTTTCTCTACAACTGTTTTACTAAGGTTTTAGGAGAGCAGCAGAAAGATGGCCTAAATACAAGTGCTTTAGATAACCAGAAAATCTGCTTCCCACCACTACCTACTGACCACAGGGCTCACTTGTGGTCTCTGGCTGAGGGTTTTCTGCTTGTTACTTTCTTTGGGCATAAACTGGGTTTCCCTGTGCAGCACAAAGTGAAGCAACAAGGCTTTGGACTTAGGCAGCAATGAGAAGCAAGCCAACACAGGACATAATGATCAAAGTTGCCCATGGTGACCAATACGGCCTTCTTAACTCATGCCTTCAGAAAGCTCTCTGTCTCCTTTTGCTTCAATGCTCAGCTCTACAAGGAGACTGCCACGCACTGAAGGAAAATACACAAGTGAGCGGGGGTGTGAGATAATCTGTCTCTTTCACTTTAGGTCTTATTCTGATCTCTGAGCCCCAAAGCATGAAGTTTAACATCCTTTTCAACATTTTTATTGTGAATAACAAGAATATCCAGATTTGTTCACATTATCCTCAGGAATACACAAGCTGGTTGAGTCTTGCCAAGTTCTTGTCTTTAAATAACTTTCCATAGCAATGAGTTCTACAGCTGTTTATAAACATATTATATGTATACCATCTCAATTACACAGGGCATGCAGGCACAGTTCTGTATTCTCTATCCCTCCTAAACTTCCCAGGCTACGGTAAATTCCCTAAGACTCAATGTGAATTTCTAGCACCCTCTAGGGAGAATCAGACTGGCATATTTGACAAGCCTTCTCATCTCCTTTCATTTGATGCTGTGACATGAAACTTGGGTGTTGCAATCAATACTTATCTGCTTTGCACTAGACTGGTTCTTCTTATGCTGTGATTACCACTGTAATAACTAAGCTCTTTTTCTGAGACAAAGTGGGTTTCTTTAGACTGTCAGGTGGAATTTGGAAGAATCCAGAATGTTTTCTTCTTCATCAAGTGGCCTTGCTGGGTGGAGGCCAAGGAAGCTGGATCCAGAATGGGATACCTAGTGGCTTTATACAGGTTTCATACTCTGTAGCTTCTCTAGGAAAAGGGAATTGCTTGCTCCTCAGCTGGTAACTCAATCCCTCAACTTTAGTCAATATAGCTTTGTCTCCCTGTCACCAGCTCGCAGGCTGCCATCAGCATGGCTGCTAAAGGCACTTGCCAGAGCACCTACAAGCAAGGCCCTTGGGAAGGTTTCAATCACTGATGCTTTGTGGCAAAGAGGCAGAAACACGAATGATACTGCTCTCGTGAGCTCTCAAGTATAAACTTCTCGAGACAGGAGATGGCTTTTTCTTCTGCATTTGCCTGCCCATGCACAGCAAAAGGATTGGCAGAGAGATCTCTGGTAATCCAGAGACCTTGCAACAACTGTCCATGTTCATATTTCTGCAAACCCGATTCACGAGAGGCCACTCTTTAGGGCTTCCCTTGAGAGTTCATTGGTAAGGATATGAACGTACATTAATTTTTCTTCTTCCCAGAAAGCTCTTTTTCAGTCAACCAGGCACCTAGCTTGGCTCTGAATAAGACATAGAGATGAGAAATGATAAATTATACTCTGGACTGTGATCTCAGCAGCTTGCAGGCAGGGAGAAGACACATTAGCCTGAATAAACATAAGTCAGTAGAGACGTGAAGTAAAACTAAGAGGGGCTTGAAAGCAGGCATTGGCTACCATCTCTGAACTATTTCACTGGAGTCTTTTCTTGGCTGTGTTACTTGTTATCCTGGTGCAAGGTACAGGGAAAACAGAGCTCCTTCTAACACAACTACCCACAGATGGGTAGGCTGCCTGTGGTATCCCTCACAGACCATGTAAGTGTGATAAGTGATAAACGGTTCTGTGTCGGGACTTTGTCCAGGATGTGGTGCAGCTATGGGATATTTGAGGTTATTGCATTCAGTGACAAAAAATAATCTATACCTTTGTGGAGCATGGATTAGGCAGGTTATGAGCTAATATAAAGGAGAATAAAACAACAGGGTACCATCCACTCTTGGTACAAAGAATCTGGGTTTTGTCCCTTTCAAGAGATGAGACTATGGAGTGTTCCCTAGTGAAGTATTCCTAATGCTGGCAACTGCTAATTCACGCAGACTGCATAGCACACCATCAATACTCACCCCCACTCTAACTGAACACATCACAATTTCCTGACAAATCCAGTTCAGATCTTCGGTTTTATGGACTTTGCCATGGCTTACCATCACAAACCAGGGTGGCAAAAGTCAGCAGGTATGGCAGGCTTAACAAGCCTGCAGCTGTGTCCTGAATCACAGGAAAGGGATCAGACTATGTGCAGGGAGGGACCTGCTGGCCTGCTGCTGGAAGGTGCAGATCAGTGATCCCAGAAAAGAGCTCTGCTGGCCGGAGGAGAAGAGCTAATGAAGCTGTTTGTGCTCCCAGACAATGCCTGTTAAATTATCCACAACTACTCAGACCAGGTTGCCAATGTTGGCCTCTCAGGTGAAAAAGGAAAGGGTCTTAGTGATTCTCTCCACCTGCTCTGTCAAAATATAATCTGCCAATCATCTGAAGAGGAATGTAAGAGGAGAGCAAGGACTTGCATCATTCCAAGGAATGTCATTCTTGCTTTCATCAAATTAAAGCTGATCTGTCTTTTGCCATTGAATTATTATTTTTCCTCTTACCTGCCATCCTCCCAGGTGTCAGTGCTACAGTCATCAACCTCAGTCACACTTTAGCTTTCTCACAGGGTTAGGAGAGGTTTTTTTCCTGTGGGCTGCTTGAGGGGATCAGGACTTGAAGTGAGAAAAATGTCTGGTTCAACTGCTCACTGAAGAACCAGAACAGGAAGCAACACAGCAATTTATAAATCAATTTTTTTAGCTTCCCAGATAAGCAGATAACTAAGCTATGATTGCAGCATTTAAATGAACTATCACACACATCCCTACCTTTCCTGCCTAAGTACCAATACTGCCTTCCCTTTGCATTTGTATCTTCTACTTCCCAGCCAACAAGAATTCAACCATTTCTGTGGTTTTAACTCAGGTAATTAGCCAACAAACTCTATTCATTAAGTCAATGAATGAAAGAAACAGCAGACAAAGTTGCTAATGAACTCCTTGAAGAGAGTGCACAAAGAAAAAAGTAATTTGACCCTCTTGCCCCTTGATACGGGTTTAATTCCACTACCTGGCCATTCAAAACCTCCCACACAAGATCAATAACACTCTTTCTTCCAGTTCTGCAGTCACAAGTTTAACCATGAAAAACATTGAAGGAGAGAGATATATTTTAGAAACCTTTACAATGATCTAAAATAGCTCTTTGATGCATAGCAGATGTCTTCAAAACTCGCATAAATGGAGCCAAAATGCCTTGCAGTTCTGGAAAAGGGAGATTCCAAGATAAGACACGTTTCCAACTGCAGCAGCTCTGGAAGGGATTTGGAATTTATATTAATTGTCAACCTCAAGGAAAACATTTAAAAGAAGCCCTTCTGTCTCCCATTTTGAGACAAGTGTCTTACTGGGCTTTATGCTGCTCAAAGACCTGATGTCTGCCTGAAAGCAGTTCCTCTGTATCTGTAAAAGACAGCAGATGGGTTCAGATGGGGAAAAAGAAAGAACCACAATCAGTAACACATGGAGGTGACAGACTGAGGACTGCCTGCCCTTCCTCATAACCTCTAGTTTGTTACACAGGAGGTGCTTGGCAGGCTTCACTGTAGGGAGGAGGACTGAGGAGGGATTGGAAAGAAGTCAGTGAGATGGTGCTGAGGGTTGCTAACAAGGCAACACCTCTGAGACACACAGAATGGGAGAAAAAATGTGAAGGGACATGCTGGAAAACTGAACAGAGCCAAGAAAACTGTACCCACAGTCAGAGTAGGGATGGGATTCTTCAGTTCTGTTGCTAACTAGAGGGTATAGCCAGAGCAAGGATTTGTTCTGTGGAGACTTTTGTAAAAAAGGAGAAAAAAAAAATCATCTGTGTCTGATACAGTGAAATAGGTGGTACAAATGAAAAAAACTCCCACAAAGCAGCAACAGCCAAAATGATGAGTCAGGACAAAAATCTTCTCACTGCTCTGAAGAAAGCATCTCATGTGTACCAGATCTTAGATTTTATGAAGATTTAACGCCCTTAACTCAGTGTTAGGCTGTGCTCACAGAGTAGCTAGGGAGTATCTTTTAGTTGGATACAAGAAAGAGAACTTAAAGACTGATGCAGCGGTAATATGGAAGATTTGATATGAAGTAAACCTTAAGAACAGAAATACCACAGCGAGAAGATTCTATATACATAATTAAAAATGAAAAAAAATAAGTTCTCTTCTCCTATGAATGTAAATGGCACAGTCATACTTAATTTAGAAAAAATCCCAAAAAAACAGAAGAGGAAAGTCAGGTAGTGATGATAATACCACAGATGATTAGTGTTCCCCTAGTCAGCCCTGCTCTCACCTCCTCTTGGCAGGCTTTCCCCATCTTTTTTCTCTTGGTATTGCAAGAAATGGGCCAGAAATACAGACTGCTTATCTAGCTTTCATATACATGAAAGCTCAGGAGAACTTTGGTTTGGCTGAAGACACAAGACAGGAATTTAAGTAACCCCAATCTCAACCACAGGCTCGAAATCCAGGGGCTTCTGGATGTAGCCCTTAGATTAAGCTCTGTTCCAATGTGTCATTCTACCTTTCTCTCTCCAACTTTCTTTCTGCAACACTTTCTGGCTCACTTTTCTCCTCTTTTCTGGCTGCTGAACTGCAGTAGAAAGCTGGACTAACTGTAGCATATGCAGAATGTTTGTTCTCTGCCTCCCTCAAATCCTCTTTAACCCTTTACATATGTAGGAGTATCACAGAAGATCATTCATATGGGGCTAATCAATGCTTTCCCCATGCATTTTAGATAAAAGTATATCTGATCGGAAAAGAAATCAGATAAAGAGTTTTTCTCTCCTCCAAGGACATGATACGGAAGGATAGAAACCTACCTCTTGTTCACATCCTACTGTTAAATCTTTAGGGGTTGAAGGTACCCAAGCTGCTAACCCCCTTTTAGTCTGGCTACTAAAAAGATATCCTTCTCCCAACCTTGCCACATCCTTGAGCATGGAGGGCACAGTCAGATGGCAGAACAAAGATGGTGAGTTCTCCTTTATTCTGTTACCATCCTGCTCTTCACTCACCTTGAAGATCAATTGCCTTCTTTAGTCACCTCAGAAGACACAGGACTTTTGGCTGTCTGCCAAAGTGGAGAGCAGTATGAACTGGGCTACTGTTTGCCTCTCCCTTTTAAAGCAAATCAGTAGGAAGCAAATCCCATGGTTTTCATAAAGAACCTCTTTTATGCAATGTCTCAACAGAAATCCTTTTCCCTCAGTCTAGCACCAGCAGCATTTCATCTCCACCACTGTGCCGTGCAGTACCAGCGGTAGAGATTGGGACAACTAGATGAACATCTAAGCTAAATAGAATTACAGGTCCAATTCTGCAGAGCATCTACTGAAGTAATTTCATTTGTTCACTTGGAAAACCTGATTATTGTGCCTGGGAATTCATACTGCAAAACAAGCTTGAAGTACATTTAAGATTCTTGCCACTTTTCTATAGCTGCCTATATTGCTATTGAAATTTTCTTTGATGCTGGAAGAGAAGGGAACTACTGTACAGATCACAAATCGAATCCAGTTGGATTTCTTACCTGTGGGAGTGAGGTGCCTCCAGGTGATGACAGGCTCAGGACGCCCATTTGCCATGCAAACCAGGGTCACATTGCTGCCCTCATTCACGGTGATGTCCGAGGAGATATTGGAGATCTTTGGTGGAACTGCAAAGACAAAAGAAAGTTTGACCTTGTTATAAGCAGAATTATGGAGGGCAGCTTGCCTAGCCTAATCAATTACCTACCTATTAACCAGAGCCAGCCACAAACTCACCTCACAGGCTGCACCCCTCTCACTACTAGCTGGGTTTCTGAAATTACATCATAGTAGTATGTACTGGTGTGTAGTTTGTATTTCAAGGGTCTACAGCTAGAAACAGCCTGTGCTGCAACTGCAGCTTTGTGTTTGCACAAGTTTGGGGGTCTTCATAAAATGACCTCTCAGAACTTGCCTGCCTACCTCAAGGCTACCTGGAAGGGACCAGCAGGCTCCAAGTATCATCCCAGCTAATTTTTACACTCTGGGGAGCCCCAGATGGAGTTCTGCATCCTCCTGTGGGATGCCGGGCTTCAAGGCACTGACTCAAAGGGTGAACTAGTTATTGGTTTCTGTGACACCTTTCAGCCAAGAAGGATCCCCCATGGGCTACCTGCAGTAGGCAGTCTCTGGATGACTGCACCACCCATGGCAGAGCACCAAAGGCACAGTAGAATCTTTAAGATTCGCAAGATCAGCTATGACTTGGACATTCAAGATCCTTAAAAATTACCAAACTGAGTTTGTGTCATGGTACCAGAGTGACCATGAACTGGGACCTGAACAGGCACTTCCAGGTGTGGAGTGTGCCAGCTGCTGCAGTCTTTCCTCTCTCACACCCATGTCTTGCTTCCGTGCTTCACACCCCATGTCAGGTGGTGAGGGATTTTCACTAAAAAGGAATCCTCTAGTTTGTTTTTTTTTTAATATATTTTCAGCTTCCAAATTTGTGTGTAGCGAGGAATGAAACAACATAATTTTCTGCTTTGCTTACCACAGAGTAAACAGACAACAGCTTCCCCTTCCCCCTGCCTGGCAGGAGTGGCTGATGGTCCTTTTGAAGCAACACTGCCTATAAGCTAGGTGGGGAAAAGGAAATGAAGCCTGAAGAGAGCAACTCACTACTTCCAGCTGTGTTGCTGGATTCACAGGAATGTTGTTTACAACCCACAGCTCATTAGCCCCTCTGTGTAGGCCCCAAACTCACAGACAGCGTTTGAGTATCTATGGCCATGGGACCCCCGTGAAGGAAGGGGACTGTTGAGTAAAGTGAGGCAGACATCTATTTTCCAACAGGCTCACTCAGGCAGGCAAGGAGAGATTGAAGGCAGGGGCACTGGGGAAGGGTTGTCGTGACCTGTGGAGAAGTGACAATGCAGAGGGCAGTGAGGGAGCAGCCAGGGGCAGCACAATGGGGAAGGCTTTTGCATGCCTTGTGAAAGCAGGACAGCTGGGGACCCACCTCAAATGCCTGTGCAACACTGCAAGCATCGTGGTGGAAAACCAGCAGGAATCTGATGTTCACACAGATTCACAGAGGGATGTGTGTGAAAAATCATTGGGATTTTGGAGCTGGGCTGAGACAGCTCAGGACTGGCATGCAACTCAGATACAGGCTTTCTAAGAAAGGCAGGAAAGGAGAGGAATAAAATTGCAAAGCAGTGGCTGGCATGTACCCAGGTCTGGATGGTGAACTAGCTCAGATGTAAGGATCAGAGATATCACAGCATCACTCTTATTCCTTGGTGGTTGTTACCAATTACTTGATTAAGAAGAGGCAATACTGCGTTAGACAGGTAGTATAAGCCTCACAATAACAGTCCCTCTTTAGGGACCAACCACATTGATATTTTCAGGAAGGGAAAAATTTCAAGGCTCAAGCAGTCACACGTGAGAGTCCTTCAGGTTCAGCATGAGTTAGCAGTATGCCCTTGCAGCAAAGATCAAACATCCTGGGTTGTATTAGCAAGAGTATAACCCCCAAGTGGAAGGAACTGTCTAAAACCCTTTACATGGTGCTTATGAGACAGCATCTCAGGCACTAGATCAGTTTGGGGCTCCCCAGAACAAGAAGGCCATAGACACACTGGAGCAAGTCCACTGGAAGGCTCCCAAGATGAGAGAACCTAAGACAGATGGGTCTGTTCAGTCTTGAAGAAGAGAAGGCTGAGGGAGATCTTGTTGCTGTCTAAAAAAGTGAGTGGGAACGTGCAGAAAAGACAGAGGCAGGCTTTTCTCAAAGGTGTGCAGTGAACACTGAAAAGCAGCTAACATGAGCTGCAATTTAGGGAAAATTCTGACTCAAGATAAGGGAAAAGCTTTTACTTTCAAAAAGGGCTCCTCAGAGAGGGGATGGAAACTTATCCCTGGAGATACAGAAAACTCACTTCCTTTCTTTTCCAGTGGATGAGGGGAACATCCTGTTCCATAGAACAGGACAGACCTGCCCATTGTTCCAGCTAGCAAATCTGCAGGCTGGCAGAGCCCTGACAGTTCTGGTGCCAAAACCAAAGTGCTACTCTTACTTACTGAGAACAAAGCAACTTGGAAGGCCACCTCTGACCTGATAGAAGACCAACATGCACAGGAGAGGACAGGGGGGCTTAGTCTGGGAAAGAACATCAGAGGCTGCTATTTCTGGTAAAGTGTGGTCCAGGTGTTCTGTCAGGGGACACAAGGACAGTGACTCTGGAGCACAATTTATCCATGGTGCTCACTGGGTAAGGAGAGCCGAGGAGTAAAACCAGTGGCTATACCACATTTTGGGAATATTATTGCAACCTCAAGGGGTTAACATTTGCATAAGGAAAAAAAAGCCATGCAACAAACCAAGAAGGGCTAAGCTAAAGCAGGACTAGCAGGTGAAGCTGTGGGCTAGTGTGAAGTCCTAGTAGAATGGTGCAATGCCAGCCAAAATGGCTGAGGAAAGAGCAGCAAAAGCCACTACAGGGCAGCAGCAGAGCTCCAGCTGGGACATGTATAAACTGCCGCTCTCCAAAGCCGTCAAGACATTTTACTTCACAGAGGATCAAATAAACTCAGCCAGCACAAGCAGTTTTGACCATGCCTACCGAATGCCCAAGAGGAAGAGCATGTGTCCAGATGGTCATATCTGTCTTGCCACTTTTTCAGATGAGGGTGAAAAGGACATCCAAGACTGAAATCCTGTTAGGAATATAATGGCTGGTTCCTTTCAGCTGGCACCTCAGTCAGAAGGCAAGGAAAGGCTAAGACAAGGGGGAATAGGGCAGAAAATAATTTCCCTCTGAATTTAAAACCTGGCTTGGCTTCATCTGTTTAGAATCCAAGGCCAGTGGACAATAATTTCACTCAGATAAAAAGTCAGAGACTTTTAATTTTCAGGGCATCAAGCCAGCATGTTAAAATGCCAGAACTGTCAGCACCAGCAACAGTTAGCATTGCCTCCTTGGCACTTGTCATTACTTTGCACACACCTTTTTAGGACAACTTTAAAATGAGAAGCTTTGACCTTATTATTTTTCCCCATGTGTGGGTTGTATTATGTTTTCACAGGTCCCAGACAGCTGAAAGAAGGATTGCTGAGAATAAAACCTCCTGGGACCAGAATCTCCTGGGTGTCACAGCCTGCATTTGCCCAGCCAACTCCTATTGACCCTCAAGTGGAAAATTCTTTTGTGACTGGTCTCTCCGAACCATTAGCGGAGGCAAACCCACAAGCTGCAGCCCCACAGCAGGGCAAATACTACAGCTCAACAGCACTTACAGGCATTTTCATAATTTGACTAACAGCTTTTTACTTCAGGGTAAAACGGGCTGCTGCTAGACCCCTCTGGCTCCAAGGACCCCTCTGGTTCCAAGGGAAAGCACTGCCAGGGTCTTAGGTACTGCTGAAAAATATAGGATTGACATATTTTTCTGCTCTTTTAGTGTAAATCATATCAAGTATCCATTACAATGTGCTTGGGATGCCCCTGGTTGGGGTGGGGAGCAGAACCATGAAAGGAAGCACGCTATAGTACCCCACTTCTCCATCCCCAGACAGGGAGGATGCCCTGCCCACAGCAGGGACTGATTCTGGAGAGATGGGAATGAACACTGAGAGGCATGGCTTAAAACTCACATATTTGTTTCTTCTACATTTCACATCTACGGCACAAGGCTGATGCCAGCCCAGCATCTCATCTTCCATGTCACTGACAGCAAATAACAAATCCCAAAGTAACCAGCGGCCATTCTCCATGAGAGAAGCTCACATTGGAAGGGACGGAGAGCTGCAAGGCAGGAGTGAGACAAGGGCAGAGATACTGGGAGGGCAGCAGGGCAGGAGGGGTACAAGGTCAGAGCTGGTGTGGCAGATTTTAAGTCCCAAGAAAGATACAGTGACAGAGCTGGGTAGAACAGGCTTGTGCAGAAACAGCTTGCACTGAGGCTGTTCTAGTTAATTGCCGTCAATCCTTCACTTCATGACAACTGCAACTCACATTAATTTAAATAATAAGAAAGACTGAGACATGAAAAATAGATCATGCTCCCCCAGCACAATCACTGTTGCTCTCCAGATGAAAGCAGGTGATTTGTTTCCACAAAAACACCCTCTATAGCAGTTATTACAGACCAGGGGCTGCATACGCAAGGCAGCAAGGAAACCACAAACAAGCAAACACACAAACATCTGCTGCTGTTATCCTTGCCTTTTATGACCAAAGCCCTTCAGAGCTCAAAACTCCTCCTGAGATATTACCTGGGATGGTGTGGGCGGGCTGGATCAGCGTTCTGATTCAAGGCTGTGGAAGGAGGCAAGGAGCAGTGCTACATCCCTAATGTCAGTAAATGTGTGAGGTTAAGAGACACAAGTTCACATGCAGGAGACAAGCTCATTAGTGCCTTTCCAGGAGTGCATGGGGGATAGCACAAGGCCACCCTTGCTAAAGCACTGCTTCTAGAGATCTTTTCCTGATGTTGTTTATGCTGAACCTGACCTATGCCACAGCTCCCAAACAGTTCAGATCCCTGCCTTTTGATCAGAGAACCTAGACACAGCACAGGCACAAAGTGGCAGGAGTTGGAACCACTGCTTAGCAGAAGTTGTACAAGGGGTACTCACAGGCTGGGGGCACTAGTCCCTGACTCTTGCACTGATGGAACTCTGCTTTCATGGTGCTTCACATGACACCTCAGGGCAGCAGGAGGATGGGTTTGTGAGAAAAGGACAGGAAGCACAGGACTAGGAACTCAAGTCAGGTATGACAACAAAAAATGCAAACAGAGGGAGAGTGGACACCTAGTGAGAAAACTCTGAGCCATGTAAATGCACTCGCATGAAATTCAGTCAAGACTACTTGGACTCTTCCCTCTGGGTAAACAGTGTCCTACACCTAAGAGCCTTGGATGGAGCTTTCCACTGTGGGGCAGCTACTCCCCAGTCTCCAATTCCAAAACTGCTCAACAGTACAGTATTTTGTCAATAAGTCACAAAATCATTAAAAAAATACAGCTCTTATTCCCAGTCTACAGACCTATAATACAGCAAAAGCTACTTAATACCTCCAAGACACAGATGCAAACAGTACTGCAACTGCCTAAGAAAGCCCATAAGCTTCATTTAAGTGGTCTAACTGCTTGTCCGAAAAAGGGCACCTTGGATACAAATGGAAAAATTCTCAATTCCTTCCATATATCCTCATTAGTTGCTTCCTCCAGCCTATTTCCTTCCTCTCTGTAGGCTAGTAGGACCCCCATCTGTTGGATAAAATTAAGAGTCCCACCCACTAATACACAGGAGTGACCAACTCTCAGGGCAAAAAAAAAAGAAAACATCAGGACTTCTCTCCAAAGTCAAAGGAACTTTGCAGCCACTAAAACCCTCCCCAGGTGCCTATCAATTAGCCTTGAGAGTTCTTATTTCCTTGTCCCCAGATCCCAATTAACAGCACTTTATATAAAACGCTAATAAGCCCCAAAGCAGAGGTAGGGGGGATGCTGACCATCATATGGTTCTTCAGTACTTTAGAACAGCCGCCTTGCTCACCACAATTAGGGGTCCTTTCCTGGGGCAATTAATTGACAGCAAATTGGCCTCATTAGTCATTGTTTAGTTAAAGTGTTTAGTGGTGAAAAGAGAACCTGAAGAAGGAGTTGAGCTGCTAAACACAACTAAATGGTTTAATTTCCCTCTTATGCTTGCAGCAGGCTAATCACAGCTCTTTACAGCAGTAACAAGAAACAGCTTGTTGATGCTAAAGTCCGCAAAGGGAGCAAGCTGAGGGCTGGAAAGTAAAATCCAGACACCCTTTGGGATGCTGCATGGTAATGTTTCTGAAGCATTCTACAGAAGAAATGCGACATCAGACCCAAGATGTGTTTTTTACGGTCTGATTCACGCTGCAGCCTCAGCCAGAGGGAGACGAAGCTGTCAGCAGAGCGAGAGGGCAGAGAGGGAAGTTGCTGAACTTCATTAAAGAGAGTGGACTCTGAAAGAGCATTCTGACCTTCTACTCTGCTAGGCTTGTTTCACTCTGCCAATGCCTCACTCAGCATTCAAGCTTCTGTGAAGTAGAGGCAAATGCTGAAGGCTTGGTTTTGTTTTTTAATCCCCTGGGAAACAAAAACCTCTCAAAATACACTACAGAGTTTCCACAAGGTGTAAAAATTCCCTCTTTATGTTGTCTGAAAGGGAGTGCCTCATCACGTGGCCTTTAGGGAAGAGTCTATGACAGCCAGAGCATGGAAGCCACTTTAAAAGATCTGCAGTTCCCAGCCCATAGTGTGCTCCCCCACTGCTCTGCACCGCGGCAGCTATCTCCATCAAGCACCACTGCTCATGCCCAGAGAGGCCGGGCAGAGAGAGGCACAGGGCCTGCTAGCTTGGGCCTGCATCTTGGTGAGCTCCCCCATCAAGCAGCTGGAGCCTCACCCGCTGAGACGCCAGGCAGGAAATTGTTTAAAATCCAGATGGGGACTGTGCATATTGCACTGCCTGGGAGCAGAGAAGCAGACAGGATCCTGTAAATCAAAGCCATGTGCAAAGCTACCCACGAGCTGGGTAGCATGTCACAGCACACCACACTGGAGAGTTAAGAGCTTACAAGCCAAAACATTTTGTCTAAAGGAATGCTCTGCCTCATCCAATAGTGTCTGGACTGTTTTTTCCACATAACATTGCATGGGAAGCCCTTTCAGTACATTCTTTCTTTCTTAGCAGAGAGCAGCACAGTGTGTGAAGGTGTTACACTGTCCCATTCCTGAGCTGTTGAAAAAGACAGCACAGAACTGGGCTCAATTCTTTGCACTCATCATCACTGATTTTACTTTTTATAAACTTGTCTCCACTAAATTTTCAAGAGAGAAATTATTTAGCTTCCACACTGAAAGAAACACAGAAAGGAACATCTTAAATCTCAAGCCAGCCTTGTTTTTCAGTGCACTAAGGTGACAGTATAGGTCAGGGTTAAAAGCAGTCTCACTCCTGTTCATAGCCCAGCACCTCCATTTGAAAACTGGATGCCAGCCTTGCACTGTAAAGCATCTCCAGCTCTGAGCCTAAGCTCCAGCTTTTACCCAGTGCTGATTGTATTTCACCCACACCTGGCTTTTTGGTGTGCCCTCCCCAAGTACAGGTTTACAGAACCCACATTTTGGATCCTGATGCAGTCCAGGAGAGCAGGTTCTCAGTTATCTGCTCAGCATGTAAATGAAAGCACAAAACACAAGCCAGGCATATGCCCAGTATCTGCTTATCACCAGATATGCACCTCTGCATATGAAGTTCTCTGCTACAACCCTTCCCTTTCTTTTCTATTAGCATACTGAATTTATGCCACTCATCGGCAGCTCCTGTCTTTAAAGCACTGCTCTGTGCACTTGCACTTGTTTGCGCTGCTGCAGTTCTTTCTGCTTGTAAAATTGACTTCAAGAGCTTTATGGCCAACCCTCCTAGAGGAGCCTGCTGTGACAACACAGCCTTCCTCACAGGACATGTGTAAACAACAACAGAAGTGCTTGCCATGCTAATCCCCAGGGATTAACTCTTGAAATGCCACCTAATCCCAAACATTTTAAGGACTGCGGATGTACACAGCTTTTGGTCTTTGTTTCAAGTGTGTTTACATGTTCCCTTAAACTGTTCTTTTAAAATCTGGTAAGTATTTACTTATGGGACTGAAACAATAAAAAAAATCTTTCTTTTTGTAGACATAATCAGCCATCCTGGAAGAGAAATCCTGTAAGAAAAGTTGTCCTTAGTGTTCAGGTCCTCCAAAGACATTTCTGAGAATTTTCTTAAGAAGAACCTGTTCACAGGAACATTAAGCATGTTGGATGTATATGGCCCGCAGCTGAGTCCTAAAATGCAGCCTTTCTAGGGCTTGATTCAGAGCCAAGGGAGCTTCTCCTGTGATGTTGTTCACCTCTGGACAAGTCCTTTTACAACAAGAATGGGTGATGGCTTCAAGGAAATGCCTCAGCCAGAAGAGAAATGCTTTATTAGTCAGTTGGGAAGAAAATTCCCAAGATTATGGGTTTTCAACTGAGTCCCATCAGGCCTTGGCTCCTGCCTGCTAACTCCTTCTTTGGGACATAGATTAGGGAGCACTGGCCAGGTATGAGGAGGAAAAAATAACAGAGAAAAGCCTATGTCATTCCAGGGCAAGAGGTACAGGTCGAGAAAAGGTCCTAAAAAGGCAAGTGGGGAAGTAATTTAGTTTCAGCTAATACCCCACTCTGGCTAGAGAAACAGAGCCAAATTTTTTGTTTGTTTGTTTTCAGGTCTTGTGCTGTTGTTTATATTCAGCTCATTAGGGACAGTGTACAACCAACAGAACAACCATCATGAACCACTGATGAACATCCACACAGAGGCCATCTCTCTTCAAGGGCTGTTCTCAGATTCCCTTGACTGCCCATGGTTTATCCCACATCCTCTTTGACAAGCCACAGGGTGATAAATATGGCTCTCAAAGTCTTGTGGATACCACATACCCAAGGATCTGGCTCAGTTTCAACCGAGGCATGTTTGCAGTGACAAGCCTCTCACTCAAATCAAATGCATGTAGTATATGTAGAATATTTTTTATTAGCAGGCTTTCCTTTCTCACACATTGAAGTGAGCAAAATGGAGCAGGACAGCTTGCTGTAACCACCTTTCAAGATAGCTTTCAGGATTCTGGAGGAGCAGAAAGCTACAGCAGCACTTTGGAAATACTGGATTTGCTTTCAGTTAAAAGTATGAAGAACAAAGATAATAATCCCATACTGGCACTTTTACACAGAATCACAGAATGTCTTGGGTTGGAATGGATATTAAACCTAAAATCATCTAGTTCCAACTCCCCTGCTGTGGCCAGGGACATCTTTTACTAGATCAGGTTTCTCAGAGCTTCATCTAACCTGGCCTTGAACATTTCTAGGGATGTGGCATCCACATCTCTCGGCAACCTGTTCCAGTGCCTCACCACTGTCAAAGTGAACAATTTCTTTCTAACACATAATCTAAACCTGACCTCTTTCAGTTTGAAGCCATTTCCCCAACCTGTCACTACATGCTCTTGTCAATATTCTCCTCCATCTTTCTTGTAAGATTCCTTTAGTTACAGGAAGGCACTGAAAATTAGGTCACCTTGAAGCCTTCTGTTCTCCAGGCTGAAGAACAATCACAATTCTCTCAGCCTTTCCTTGTAGAAGAGATGCTCCACCCCTCTAATCACCTTGGTATCCCTCCTCTGGGCTCACTCCAACAGATCCATGCCCTCCCTGTGCTGAGGACTCCAGAGCTGGATGCAGCACTCCTGGTGAGGGTCTCACAGAGCAGAGCAGAGGGGCAGAATCCCCTCTCTCACCCTGCTGGCCACGCTGCTTTGGGTGCAGCCCAATACAATTGGCTTTCTGGGATTGCATTGTCACTATTTCTGTATCCAGAGATGTTGGCCTTTCCCGCCACTCACAGTTATGAAATACCAGCTGTGAGACCTTCATTTGCTAGCCATTGTTGAGCTTGGTGATAGCTGCAGCAGCCTCATTTCTAAAGCCCAGGGTGTTATCATCAGCCATTTGAGAAGGGAAAGCCAAAGAGTTCAAAGCAAAGAATCCCTCCTGCCAGAAATGCTCATCTCTGCAAGTCTGATCCAGCAGAAAAGAAGAAAAAACAAATGCAGTACTCCTGAAGTAAAAGTATCTTTGAACAACATAGGCAGCTGGCTAGAGCTGAGATGTGATTGTGGTGATCTCCTTCCCACAAAGCAACCAAGAGCCAAGTTTTCTGAGAAGGACAGTTTCTGCAGGTGGAGCTTCTCTGCCAAAAGAGATTACACTGTTTTGGTTCAGCCACGTGCGAGAACACCTTGACACCTTGGAATTTTCCCACTGTTTCTCTTTCCAAGCTTTGCTGTGTGGTAAAGATGTGCTGCATACATGCAGACAACCTCAAAGGGAGGGAAGGGATGAATCCCAAGAGCTTTGCTCTGTAAACATATGACATTGAATTGGTGCCATTTCAATTAAAGGAGAATTTCTCCCAGACTGCCAGGAATGAGGCTTATTCTTTGTCTGCAGCTTTACTAGGACACATAAAAACACTGCCTTCTTCCCCCAGAGTGGTTCAAGGCCGCCCTCTTCAAAGTTAATGGTTTGCTGGTCTCTTAGTGTTACAAACTGAGGGAATCACAGAATGGATAAGGTTGGAAGAGGTCACCATGGGTCATTGGTCCAACCTTCCTGCTAAAATATCATCCTAGACTACACTGTCCATTCAGGAGGATGAGGTTATATCCAGAAGGATTGCCAGCACCTTTATGTTTAGTGGGACAACATCTTTACAGACAACTTTTATCTAAGGTTCTGCAAGCAAATACTTGCCACTCCAGAAATCCAGTGCTACTGGCTGCAGAGCAGGAATGAGGTATCTCCCCTGATTTTCAACAAAGAACACAAACAAAAAACTGCATTCACTTCCAACTGCAGTAGGGAATCAAAAACTAAGTCCCATGTAAAACACAAGCCATGTCTCTCTACTGTGACAGCACATCCACATCTGAGCCTCTGTAAAAGCACAGTTTTGAAGGTAAGCAACACTACTAAAAAACTGAAGGAATCACTCAGGTGGTCTGGTACTCCACATTCAGTAATTGTTCTACACACTTGTGCTCCACCTTTGTAAGGCTCAGCTCTCATTCTCACTCTTAGGGAACCAGTGTGTGCAAGATATACGGCATTCCCAGAGACTGGTACCCTACTGGTGTCACAAGAGGTATGATGCCTTACCCATCAACAGCTCCACCAAGTGAGAAGAGAGTAAGAGAAGAATATATGCAAAGCCCCACATGTTCTTTATGAGGAATTAACATGCTGAAAAGTTCCTTGGCAGAACAAAAAGAGCAAATGCAAGACAGACAAAACAGGCTTGATGCTTCACTGCTGGTATAAATGAAAGAGAACACTAAATACTCTTACATGAAAAGAAATGCAAAGAAGGAGAGAATCAGCCCTGTAGTTCATACACCCAAGGTAGAAAGCTGGCTTCTCAAAATACTGTGCAATCTGAACAGGAATAGAAACGTAATCAATAGTTAGGGATACTGATGAATGATAAGGATACACTCATACACTTTCCCTTCTGATGGTCTCATGATATACTGGAGTCTGTAATAATTATTTCCCCAAAGCACAAAGAGTGATAAAAAATACAAAGAAACTTTGCATCAGAACACAATTCTGAAAACTCTGCCAAAGCCTGAAGAACAGCAGAGATATAGCTGAGATGGCATCACACGATGGATCAACCTGCCACTGGATTGGGCGCAGACACTCATGACAAATAGGCACAAGGGATGCAGCACAAATACGGTGTGACACTATATCCTGGGCATATGCTTGATGTATGGAGGATTAAATGCCACACACACACTGTCCTGGCTAGATTGTATCTAGTGCTGACAGATACCTGAGGGATCTGTCTCTTCCTTTATACACTTTGGCAATTGCCATGCCAACAAAGGATTATGGGACTGGGGGGGGGTGAGAAGGAGAGATCATTTGCTACTCTGTTTAAAAGAGACTTTATCCTCTGGGGGGATTTTGTCAAGATGTTGGATTTCTTCTTAAATTATATTTTTACCTGCCTATACACATTTGAGGTTGATGGGCTTCTCTCCTTTCTTCTATCCCTCTAGCACAACACCTCATTCTTCTGGAGTCCCAAAAAACCCTAAAGCAAACTTGGCTTCCGTAAGTTGGTTTGAATACTGCAGCCCTCAGCCCTTGCTTCCATGCAAGCTCAAAGGCAAGAAAACAGCCAACATGCTGTAAAGACCAATTCCTCTCCCTCTGCGGTGAGCCCTCTGATTGACGTCTCCGTTCGTCGAGAGAGACAGACTGTCTTGAGTGTGAGATAGCTAACTATCACCTGGGGAGGCAGTCAGAGGGGGAGGGAGGGAGGCAGGGGGACACAGCCAGACAGACAGAAAGGCAAAGAAAGACAGACAGAAAGGAGAGCTGAGGAGGGGGAAAGAGGAAAGGACTGACAGTGTGGTGCAGATGAGAGAAAGACAGTAGCGCTGATGAATTAAGTTGTCAACTTTGGCATCACCTGTGTACCTTGTCATGCCAATAAATTCATTGAAGCTGAACCTGCACCGTGAGTCAAGAGTGAGAGAGTGCTGATGGAAGGAAGAAATAACAGCCCATTTAAAGACTCAGAGCAATTTATGAGTTACCTCAGGAGGGAAGTAGTGACAATGGGGAAGGAGAGGTGCTTCCCCATCAAGCTGGGCAGGGAAGCTTGTTTTGGATTCAAGCTGTCCATCCAGTCCTGCTGGAGACAATAAAGAGATAGAGACAGAGACTTGGTTCAAGAAAGGGAAAGGCAGTGGAGACGCTTGCTGGGGGTCCAAGGGAAACAGGGCAGGCGCATGCCTTTGCATATGTGCCTCAGGAATTCCCTTGAGGTGCTGAGGGAAGACATTGAGGACAAGAAGCCAGGTACCCCATTGTGAAAGGAGACAAAGAGTGTAGAGCACAGCACCACATCACTGAGGGAATGTGAAGGGAAGAGAAGTAAAGCAGAGCACAGCTCTGGCACAGAGGGGTGGCTGTGCTGGAAAGCCAGGAGGAACACAAAGGCCTCTGCTGACTCTGAAGTTGAAAGCAAGCATGGCACTAAGATGTGAACAGTTTCGACAGGCTGTACCAGGGAAGTACTGCACCAAGGTGCTTTCCTGCACAGCTAAGGAGATTCTTACCAACCTTTTTAAGGATTCCATGTATGTCTTCAAAGAGGAGCTCACAGGCTCCTTCCAGTCCCTCAGAACTCCAGCGAAGTCTGCTGCATGTGACTGAGGAATAGGAAAACCAATGGTACAGTGCCCTCACCCATTACATTTTTCTCCTCCTGCAACTACAGCTTCCCAAAGTGAGCAGTATCTGATCCAATTATTTGAGAAATGCATCTGTGTCTTTACCCCTTTCCTTTGTTTCATCCAACTCACCATTTCCCACACAGGAGCTTTTGCAAACTTTGTGCTCACAGATGATGGTCAGCTCCTAACAAAAACTCTGATCAGGGACTACAAGTTGCAGAGGCTGATTTCCAAAGCAACCTGAGACTCCCTGTGACCTCCTTTGTAGCCATCCAAAGATGTTTACATTCATGTGACAAGATGTGTTCACTGACCCTTGCAATGAGCTGATCTCAACTAAGCGCCAGGCATAGCACCAGGAAAGAGAAGGACACCACCTGCTCTGAGATTCATTCCTCCCATGGCCTCTGCTGCTGTGTGCTCCACTGATGCCCCAAGCTTGCATAGAGGGGAGGGAAGGAAGGAGAAAGAAAAACACCTAGATTTGTACCTCAGGAAGAAGTATTGGTGGTATTTTCTTCAATCAGGGAGAAATTCCGACTCAGCCACACAAGTAGAAAAGCTAGTCTTTCCAGCCTGAGTGAAGCACTGAAGATTTACAATTGTTCAGGGTATTTGGGAAATCTGGATAGGAGTGTGTGTGCACATGCATAGCATTTCACAAATCCATGCAGAGGAAATAACGCATATGGCATAAAACTAACTTATGTGGATATCTGTGTGCATACATATAAAAACATAAACATGCTTAGAATGTATATATGTTTATAGTTAGATACATACTGATAAATACACATATACAAATACTGCCATTTGCTCCTGAAAGCCCCAGCCTCTTTGAGAGCTCATGTTTGGCTGCTGTTTTGCAAGCAGCCAGGCAGCCACGACACAGCTGTCCGGACTGGGGTCCCCTGAGCTGTGCGGTGGAGCTCTGCTGGCTGCGTTCAATTTGACATCAAATGAGAGCAGGGATCTCGCTGAGCCAAGCTCCGTTCTGATCTGACTGGTGCCCAGATCAGCTCAGCTGTAGTGCCCTCAGGCTGTGGCATTGTATTAAAGTTGAGGGCAGCTTTAATCTGCTTCACCATTTGCACAGTGGAAGCTGTGCTTGGCCTACTGGGAAATTACGAGCATGTCCCTCATTCCAGTAAAGTGGACAGTTTGTTTCCAGGAGTTGTGATCTTTGTGTTTGTGTAACTTAGTTTAAATGATCTAAGTTGGTGGCTTCCAACCATTCTCATTGTGAGGGCGCCTAGCAATTTCCTGGGGAAGGTACATGTGCCGTACAGGGAATGTAACTCTCCTAACAATAGGTTTGGTTTTCATGAAGTTCACAGACTTCCTGAGAGTTACAGACTATGATGGTCTGATGGATTTTCATTTACTATAGGGAAGAAGGAAAAAAGTCTCACAGTTCATAGTCTTCTTCTGTCAGGGGTATTGAGTTGATTATTGCCCCCTTTAGCAACAGGAATAGAAAGATGGAGCTGCAGACATGGGGACCTTTTGCCACGTGTAGGGGCCTGTGGTACACTTAAGCATCCCTGTCTCCTTGAAAGGTTACAGGGACATCCTGCCCCACAAGAAATCACTTCTAACCACACATATGCCCTCATGGACATCGTTGCTCCTGAAGGCACCCCACTGACTCTGCATTGCCTAGACATCCCTCCCACAACAGGACAATGGGAGACGCAATGGGACACAGCCAGAATGCCAGGATGTCAGAGTACGAAAATACCTACACCATCAATAGTGTCCTGGCACCTGGACACTGGCCCTGGTGGCAGTGATCACAGCTGTAGGAGGACTGTGTTGCTTTTTAGAAAATTTAATTTGTATACATGAGACATTGCAGAAGAAACAGTATTATCCAAGGACACTCTCTTTCTCAAAAAGCCATTTAAAACCAACCATGAACCAACTTCTGGAACTGCTGAGGACCCCAGGACACCTCAGAGATAGCTTGACTTTATCTGTGTCTAACCAAGCAACACATAAAAGTACGGTAAGGAAGTGTTTAGATCATGCCAGAGGCTACAGAAAGGAAGAATGACTTCTATTTGGAAAGACTGTTCAACAGAGAGATACCAAATAATAAATAAATGAAAATAGGTGACATTCATTATGACATTTAAATGACTAGATGCCAAGTGTTTGTTAAAGTACCATGTGGTCTGGAAGAAGGCAATCAAAGAAAAAGGACTTGGAAAAGCAGTGAGTAATGGTGACCCAATCCATTTAACTATTGACAAAACACAGGTGAGGAAATGTGAAGGGGAAAAAAATTCTCTACGAATCATCAGCTAATGGATTAAATGCATCTGAGTGCGAGATGGAAATTAACTGATCAATTCACTCAACAGCTGCTAATTATATGTGACAAGGCAGGCAGACTCCAGAAGTCTATGGAGCTCAAAGGAAAACAGTGCTGGTAGAAAAATTTGAAGGCTGCCTCTTGCCACTATGGGGTGTGACATTTGCCCCGGTGAGAGAATGTCACTGTCACTGAATAACATTTAACTCTGCAAATGTTTGAAGTCTGTATTTCAAAAGCACAGAAAGGGGGGTTTTCTCTCATTGCTTTATAACAATTTGCAACATTAGGTATAAATATATGGTATCAAAATTAACATGCCAATCTAAACAAAGTTAAATGTAATGCTACAATCAAAATGAAACCTTTTTGCCTCATTGCAGTTAAATATTTTGACATTAGTGGATTGAAACTAGAAAGTTAAAAGGATTTGTTGTGACACTCATTGGTCCAAAAATTTTTTTGCATGGCCCATGCTCCTGCAAAATGCTTTCATGTCAAAAGAACTGATCTTCTGATAGGAAGTAATCTCACATTTTCTGATCACTACTTTCACTATTCTATTCTGAATTTTCGTTAACAGTAATATTTTCCTGACCACTTCCATTTTGGCTTACACCATTTAGGAAATTATCACAGAGATATTGACTATTTTTCCTCTCCCCTTAGGCTTACACTTTGCATATATTGATCCCTTGGGACTCCTTTAAAGTCATGTCTTTGGAGAGTCAGCAGATTGCAGGATATATAGAAAATAAATAAATACTAATGATGAATTAATTGATCACCAGGGAAAGATTAGTACCAAAGTGTGATTTTTCCTTGAATGAGATCAGAATGGGAACCTCATTCGTGCAATTCTCACCCTGCACTGTAGCATTGAGTTTTGAATCCACTTTTGGAGTAAGGATAAATGCAAAGCACATAAACCAGCAATTAAATTATTAATTCAAAGGGGAAAACCAGTGTGGCTTATAAACCTGGTGAAACTTCCAAATTAGGTATCTCAGGCCTGACATTATGACACAATCAATGTCATTTCTGGAGATTATGAGACCTGAACCAAGGTGGTCTTCCAGATTCATCACACTAACAGTATTTATTATCTATCTTCAAACCCCAACTCTGTAACTTGTGGAGGTCCAGCATGTTCTGTGCATGGCCTATGATACTATTTTTAGACTGCTTTTTAAATTCATTTTTAAATTCCCTTCCCCACAGGTTGAAGGGAATTCAGAGGATGCAATGTTTAATACAGTGCTTCATGAACTCCTGCTAGCAAATTTAATTCAATCTGTCTTGGGTTAGGAGCACTGTCACGGATTGGCAATTGCCTGAAGAACCATAAACAAGGGATAATGACAAGGGGCAGGTAAGAGCAAAGGTGTAAGCAGGTGTAAGAGAGGGGCTGTAGGAACCATGAGAGGTCTGTTTTCATTTAACATCTTCATTAATGAGCCTGAAGAGTAGCTTGCTAATGAGTGGTGGATGATGCTCAACTGGGAGGTGCTGCAAACATCCATAAGGGCAGATAAACATAAAGGGGTACACAAAGATTAGTCATAGGAGCAGAAAGAAAATAATGGAACAAATTCATTATCTCTACAGAAGAAAAGAAAAAACCAAGCAGCTCATAGTAAGGAAAGATCACAGGGGTTGAAGAGACCTGCACATCTTTTCAGATGGGATGAGTGCACAGCTTTGGATGAAATTACTCAAAGCACTGAAGAATGTAAAACTGCAGGTGGTCTAAAGACAAGAATAAATGGTAAAGCATCCAGGCACTCTGTTAACTATATGGAAATGCCATCTAAGGCCCAATCTAGAATACATCTGTACTGGGGATGGCACATGAGCTCATACCTATCTTCACAGCTGGGTTAAAATGTATTAATTAAGTAAGGCTTCAAGAATAATGTTTCCCTCATTTAAGGGAAAATAAGCCACACTGAAGAAGAGGCAAAGAAAACAATGAAATTCCTTTATTTCAGTAAGCTTAACAGTAATGCTGAAGATAGAAAAGGTGACAGAAAACTCCCAAGGACCAAGACAAATGACATCCTAGGAAAAAAAAGTTTCAGACAGAAAGATACAATGTGATAGAAGAATGGTCCTCCTTAGCATTGCTAAGAATAGATGTTCAACAGCACAAGTTATTCTGCAGCAGCAGGAGAGGCATTCCTTAGCTTGCTAAATCCTAATGGGCAATACGGCATCTCCCGCACAACATCTCACTGCAACATGAAAAATTGACTTGATCAAGGTTCATTCCAAGCTATTCCACAATTTGGCTAAGCTTTCATCTGAGGCTGATCTATACCACTTGCTGTTAGTCAGAGGAGAGTTTGATATTTAGCTCCCCGAGTAACCCAAAGCTGGAGTGTTCCCCCTGCACTCTGGAAAGCCTGGCCAGAATTTGCTGTCCTTGCTGTAAACACAGAAGGTCACAGGACTGCTTTTGAAGACATTAACTGTTCCGTGGCTGTGAATCCTTGAAATTTTGCATTCCCATTAGAAGACCATGATACTTAAAAGACTACCTAATCCCTTATGGCAGCTGTGCTCCTTGACATTTAGTACCTGTATTTTCAAAGAAAAAAAAAAAAAAAAAAGTAAGGGAAGACAAACCAGAATGAGCAACCCAAAGAGAATTACTTATCAGGAATAAAAAGAATTAAGTAATTTCATCTGTCCTTTTTCCCCATCACCTGTGGTCCATCTATGCCTACTCCAGCTCCTTAATTTAAGTCTTTAAAACTTAACTGGGCAAAAAAGAAGCAGAAAATGTATGTACGTTAAAAAATGTATGCACATTAAAAAATGTATGCTTATGTATGCTAAAAAATTCTGAATGAACGGGGGTGTCAAGGGACAGAGAAGACAAGGAAGTTATCAAAAATAGAATATTCTACTGATTACAGCAGTTCAGAACCAGGCCCTGCCACTCATTTGCTCTTATTCTGGGCAAGCTTCTATGTGCCTCAGCTCACTGGGAGTTGCAATCTTTTTTTGTACCCCTCCCTTTTTATCAGGTCCATTTTAACTGTAGACTATAGAGCAGTCTTTCTCTCAGGCTTCATTTGCAACCTTATACAGACTTACTAGAACCTGTGGTCACTACACTAATTGTAATTGGAATAAGCAAAATTAATTTAAGTTCCTTAGTCTGCGCCACAAAAATGCCACCAAATGCAAGGTTAAAAAAGAATATATATTTTTTAAGTAAGAACTAAATAAGGAACCTGAAGTATTAGCTCAGCTTGCAAAAGTATGGCTTTAACTCTGCATAGTGTTCATTGCAAAATGGCAAATTATATATTAAACCCTCAGTAAAAAAAAAAAAAGTGACTGGGCTTCAATAAAATGTGGCAACTCAGCCTAAAATATATTTTCCCCTCAGAAAATTATATACAGAATTAATAAAATAACATTATTTAAGATAGGTTAGGATAGTTCCCTTTTTAAAGTTGGTGAGATGAAGAAAGAAGAAGCAATGGAGCCCAGAAAATTTAAGAGACTTGCTGAAAACCACAGAGGACATCAAGTGCTTTTGTCAGGAGGCCTCATGCTTTCAATTTTGGGCATAGATCCCAGGGTCACAGAGTCTGAGAAGAAGTACTTTTTGCACATTAAAAGTGTGACGCTATGAACTGAGTGCTTTAACACTCACAGACAATATGCAGTAACAAATTCAGAGCGTAACCCAAGGGGCCAGATTTCAGGCACAGAAGCACTCCACGGGGAACCCGGGTGCAGTAAGTGGACCACTAGTTTTGATACCTAAGGTTTTCTTCTTCTCAAGCTAGATCTCCAATTGAGCAGAACAGTTCTCCTTGTCCTGACAGGCAAACGTGCATTGTCCCCTTTTCTGTTGACAGCAGAGGATAGGAGGCGGCGAGAAAGGTTCAGATGACTTCCTGGACAAAGGAGGTTTGTAGCTGCAGCCTGATGAACATCGGAGATAAGAGCAGCAGCTACAGCAAATTGGCCCCAGTGGGAATGGCAGCAGCAATCTCTCCACCTAAAGGCAAGCCAGCAATTACGCTTGCAGTGCCCAGTGTATGTCTGCCTGCTCCCATCACTGCCCTCCATCGCTGCCCCCATGCCCCCCACTCACAGAGCAGGTGTACTCAAGGCTACTGCTCTGTTATGCACAGCTTGGAAAAAAATCCAGTCCTTTCTTTCTTCTGCTCTGTCTGAAGCCAGAGCTTTGAGCCTTATTGCACTGCAGAACAAAATGGAGAAGAGGGTTTGGGTACGGAGGCAGGATAAGAAGTACAGCACATCAGCCATAAAGATCTGGGAAAAAGAAAGCTCAGATTCCCCATCTGCAACTGACTTTTAGACAAGCAATGGGCATTCCTGACATGCCAAGAAGCAGTTAAACCACCCAAGATTTCTAACAGCATAAATCCAGCAGCAGTATCTGGGAAGTACTGTCCTCTCAAGGCAGCAGGGCTGCAGAGTTTGTTGACAAAGGGCTCCGTCCCAGCATCCAGCATAACTCCAAGGCTGGCTGAATGCCTGTAGTGTCTTCCAGCACACAACAAGTTAATAACAAGATTCTCAAAATTCTCTGCATGCTGCGAACCTCCTCCCTGAGCTCCTTCTTTTGTCCCAGCTCCTTCCTTATTTTCCTGAGTCAGCATGGCTCATAGCACTCAGCTACAGGAAAAGGGCTTAATAGGATGGCTGGACAAAATTAAAGGGGCGTTATTAATTTGACAGGTGCTGCTGCCTCATGTCATGTCCCAAGTTTGTCCTATAGCTGTGCTGATTATTTTCTCTCCTTGGATCAGGGACATTTCATTTATTAGCACTGAACTTCCCCCTCACTGCCTGCAGCCACTGCTGCTCTGATCTCCCCAATTCACTTTGCAATTAAATTTTGTCCTCTTGTGAAACAACTGTGCAGGAAAGGTCTTGTGTTTTGTTTTCTTTTTTTCCCCCTTGACCAAGTTCTTCTTGGTCAAAACAGCCTCTGGAAATCCTAGCAGAATCCCAAACAGAGTAAAACTAGCTAGGAACAGTATAATATGAAAAGGAGTCTAGAAGCTGTAGTTTTATATACCTAAAATACTCATCTCAAAAAAGAAGAGGGAAGGGGGGCACTGGAGGCCACTAAGTCATAGCTGTAGAGGTATAAGTCTGATGGAACCATGGAGCTACTGGAGATTTACATGAAGATGGCTTGAAAGGAAACCCAAGAACTTTTGTGTTGGAAAATCTTGAGATGAGGAGCATCAAAATCATCACATCATTCCCTTTACAAACACTAGCAGTCAAACCCACTGATGGGCAGGAAGATTGGGGAGCATGATTGCTCCTATTTAAGTGATTTACTTTATTTTCACTGCTGCTAACACTCTGTGGTTTGTTTGTTTTTGTTTTTTTTTTTTTTTTTTTTCCCCCAGGAATCACATTAACAGCTATAAAACTGCAAATTTAAATGAACTCTGCTCGGGATCTGTTTTTGCTCCATAAAGCTCCACATGGCTTTTTGTTTGTTTCCTCTCATCCCACTCCTCCCCTACACACAATTCCCCAGAAACCTTCATGTCATCAATGACTCCTTTGCTGTTTCCCCTTTTGAAGCCAAATCTTCATGCCTCCCTTCTTTTTACCTTCTTCTCCCCAGAAACAAAGACCACCTTTCTCTGGACTACTCATGGCAACCCTTTCATTCACTCATTCCTAGGACTGTTAGCACATATATGTCATATATATATGACATTTCTGGTTTTGTGAAACTGGACAACCTTTCATATGCCCTTGCTGCCACAAAAACTTTAATTAAATGCAAAAACTTTTCTCCTGGCTTCCTTGCCATTCCCTAAGTTCCCATTCCCTTTCCTATCACTGAATATGTCAAAGGCTGAAGATAGTAGAAGCAATATTACCCTTTCCTAGGAATGAATGCTTTTTTTCCAGGACTGAGCTGGCCTGCATTGATGCCAATTACACCAGCTTTTTTATGGCTTCATTACTGCTAGAGCCACTATAAAGCACAGCACTGAAAGGCTGGACCAGCCTTTTTAATTGCACAGAGGTACTGATCATCGTGCCTTTATGTACTTGAGATGTTCTTTCTGATCCTCCACTTTTCTGAGCCAGGGATAGCTCCCCAGGCTAGGCAGAGCAGAATGAGGAAAAACTTGGGTAAAGCAGCTGGCGTAAGTTGCCTCTCTCTGGAGATCTCCATGTGAGAAGTGCAGAGCACTTTGGGCTGTTTTAAGCATGACAGCTGGCCAAGCATCAAAGGTCAAGACAGCAAGAAAAAAAGGAGGAGAGAGCTCAGCATGAAGGATTTGTGGAGCATCACAGGATTTCTCTCCAGCACAGTGATCTGGCCATTCCCAAAAGGCAGGGGGTCAAACTCTGCTCTTAAACATAGCAGCATGAACAGTGTTAAGATCCCTGACTGCTGCATAACACAATACTAAATAAGTGCTCAGGTGCTGCCTTTGGAGACCAAAGGAACAGAAGGGAAATGCTTTATGAACCAGTTGACCACTGTTGATCTCTTAACAAGGGTAGGTAAGAAAAAAAATCCAGGGTGCCTGACACCAGCTGCCTGGGAGAAGATGAGGGCACCAAAGGGTGAGAAGTTTCTCAAACTGTGGGGTATCCCTAAGACACAAGAATATGCGTCCTCCTGACTTGGGAGGGTGCATGGGAAGCAGCTGTCTCCTAGAAGCCATAGGAAATGATGCTGCTTCTTCAAGTTCACTGGGGCTGCTGTAGATGAGTTAGATAAGAGAGGTCTGTGACATGAGATATTGGAGCACAAAGCAGTGCTGGGCGAACTCTCACTGGCATGGGCAATTCTCAGTATTTGAAGAGCAGTTCTCTCTTCCCTTTTCCTATCTGCTTCCACTCAAGCTTGTCAGTGGGGAATAGCAAAGGGTTGTAGGAGCTCTAAATAAAGACACTGTCTGACAATGGAATGACATGGAGGCATCTCTTTGCTCTTGCAACTTGCCTAGCTAACCTTCCAGCTTCCCTTCTTATCTCCATCTTGAGTTCACCTCCAATTTTTACCCCTCAGCCGTTACAGCAAGAGGAGCACCAGGTTTCTCCCAGCTTTGAAGCAGAGCCCAGAGGACAGGAAGAACCCTTGGCAACAGAGGAGAACTCCACCAGCCCTGATACCAGGTCTGGAGGAAACTGGGGTGTTTCACACAGATGTGTCCTGCTGCTACTGTTCTGTGCCCCCTCTGCCAACAATTTCACTTGCCTTATTAACTATTCCCAACACTTTCTGTGTGCGTGCATGTTTGGGTAATTCTTGTTTCCTCCCATTTAGCACATAAGAAAAAAAGCATTAGCAACAGTCTTGGTTTTAAATGAACCCTATTAATACTCAACTCTGCAAGGAACTGTGGGATAATTTTGATAAATGTAACTGAGAAGCCTGGCTGACAGAACCAAGTGCAATTCAAGTGTGTGTTCACAGCCCATCACTGCACACACAGAAGGGGGCAAGAGGTGGGCGCAGCATGGGGCTGGGGGTGAGCCAGGCAGGAGGGAGAGCAGAGGCAGGGGGTCAGTTCAACAGGACAGCTACACTGCTGTAGCATAGGCTTCTCAAAAGATCAAGAAAAAAACAGGCTTAGTGAGATGTAAATGGCGAGAGAAAAAGAAAAATGAGATGCAGTTTGAAAAAAAAACCAGACTGGAAAAAATAGAGAAACATCATTTGGAACACAGACACTTAACTGTGGAGAGGGGAGAAGAAAGCCAGGAAACTGTGATAGCAAAATGGAGTTAAAGGTGACACAAGGCAGGAAACCAGACACAAGCTTCCAGAGAAATGAAAAAGGCTTGAGCAAGACCAAATGTACCTAGGCCACAGTTCAGCAGAGCACACAAATTATTTGAAGGCGCTTCCTTTGGTCGATGTACTTACTCACTTAAAGTAAATACTTCTGTGGTTCACTGATTGGCAACCTCATGCAGCAACATCTTACAAGAAATGTATTGAAAAGCAAGAGGTAGGAGCAAGCAGAAATGCGCTCGTGAGGTATCAGCAGCTGAGATGAAGAATTACCTGTCAAAACTTTTCCTGTAAACTCTTGAAAACTACTTGGTCTCGAAAAGGAAGGTGCAGCTAAAGGAAAATGGTTGAAACTAGAAAGGAGTTCAGAAATCTGTGAATATGTTAAGTACATGACTATTCTTGATGGTATGTGCTTTTGGACATCTCTGAAAAGGAATAGAGTCCATTGTTTATTTCTACAGGTGACTGCAAGTCATGTATTTCCACTTCATGCACAAGGTAAGTTCAGTCTGGAAAGAGACTGCTGGGCATTCTCAAAAATGCAGCTTAGCCTTCAGAAGCACATAGCAATGCCTGGAATATCCCACAGTCTTTGGAAAAGTGCAAGAATATACACACTGCTATTGAGATGCCTTCAAATTAATAGAAAAAGGGGTTTTTTTGTTTGTTTGTTTGTTTGCTTTAATGCTGTGAAATTGCAAGTTTATACCCAGAAGATTTAAGTTTTATGGAAATCAGACATCTCTGGCCAGGAATATTCACTACAGCCAGATCTGGTCCTCAAAATTACGGCCAGCACTCAGGGTGGACTGATTCATCAATAGTTATTAGGAAGCTTGTCCAGATAGGACAGTGAATGCTAGGGAAAAATCAATATATATCCCTCCATACCCCTAAATTAATCTCTATACATATCAGTATTTCACTGGCAAACAACATTGCTTATTTTGGGCCTGTGACTCTAAATTTCTTTGAAAAGCAGCATAAGAAACACGTTTAATTAAAACCAAAGGCAAAACTTCCATGGGGCATCTGTACTACCTGTCATGAGCTTTACTGAGAGGTCCTTGAAAAGACAAACTTCTTTCACAGCACACAACAGTGCCACAAAGAAGCAAGCATCAGCAGCAGATCTTCTGTTGCCCAAGAAGTGTGGGAACTACTTTTAAGGATTCATATCCTCTGCTTCCCAGCCTCTCCAAGAACCTTTCCCACAGAGGGTGAATCCCAGCCGTTTCAAGCACTTCTGAGCCAACACGCCTGTGTGTGCCATACCCTGTTTTGAGCTGCAAAATGCTGCTCCACAAGTGGTTGATCCTGTAAAACTAATTTGCTTTTCCTGCAAAGCAGGCAAACACATGAAAAATGCCAGGATCGTTTAGCCACCTCTGACGTGCCGGCTGTAGCCATGCTGCGAGGTTCTGGAGAAGCATGTACCTCTCCTTTCGGAGAGCAGCTGCTCTTTGCCTGCAGCTGGTGGAGCCAGCTCCATCTGGAGACCAGATCAGAACCCATTAAGCACAGAGGTAGGAGACTGCTTGGAAGTGGGGTTTGCAAGGCAGGAAGGCAAGGGTTTGGCTGCAGAATTTCAGCCCTTGCAAAGAAAGGAAAAGAAAGGGGGAAAAAAGCAAACCCACACAGCCTATTGAGCAATTGTTCCTGCACAGCCTCTCCAGTCTAATTGATTTGGACACCACAGCTAATTTTCGCTCAGACATCTGTTAGCACACATTAGTGCATGTCATTAGACAGGGAAGCACAGATCAGATGGAGGGGCAGAGCTCAAAGGCCCTGGTTTGGGATGCTACAACAAGCGAGAGAAAGGACGAGAGGGAGAAGATGTTTGTGCAGGGCTGGAATAGTTGGAAGGAGCTAGGAGTGAAGGGGAAGGACTTGGCTTGCTCAGGACATTCCCACCAAACAGTCGCATATGTTCCACTCACTTACCCGAGCTACAAGCACGCCTGTTTCATTTACAGGCATGCCTCAAAGGGCCTGGTCCTCACCAGCACACAGGCAATAAAGCCAGAGCTCCCACGAGGAGCCCTAATGTGTATTCCTCCACATTTTTGCTGTTTGCTGGTTCTTTGGTTATGATTGGAGGTCTCAGAGACAAAAGAAAGAGACAACTTTCTCACCTCACTCCTGCATGGTGTCAGGTTGCTCTGGACATGTTCTATATTTAAAGCTTTACAGACATGATGAGTCCTTCCACTGGAGAAGCAGAACTGCATATGAAAGGTACCAGCTAGAAGCATGGGACAGAAGGGAGATAGTAGGACATTGGAAAACCCAATAATCTTCACAATCTTCCTCAGGGCTGTTTTGCAGCACTTTTGTGACTGCAGTTCATTTCAACCACCTGTAACACTAACAGGTCTGGGAGATGATAATTTCAGCCCAGCTACAACTGGGTGCACACCAAACACACCATGTGATACACCTTAACTTGTCCACCAATGAGAAAACATCCTCCTACCCAATTATTTTTTTTTTTTTTCAGGAACAATGTAAATCCTCTGCCTACTGTCACTGCAGCAATATGGAGGCATGTGCTCAAATCCAAGTCCAGCCTGCGTAAGCAATTCCCCAGCTGAAGTCCAACAGTGCAATGTTCTCCTCAGGAGTGGCTGCTGCTGCAGTCATCCCGGGTCCTGGCGCGTACCAGGTGCTGCGACTCTGCCGGCAGCGCACCCTGGCAACGCCAGGGATCTGCATAACTCTGGAAAGGAGTTATTTGGAGTTATATTTGCTCACATACATGGAAGCAAAGGTAAAGATGAAGAGCATAATGAAGTTTCCCTGGGCATATTTCTGGTTTCCCACAGCTTTCCTGTGAAAGATGGAGTTTTTATATTGATTTGCTGATGTCTGAAAAAGAACTGAGCTCATTCTTTCATGTTTTTGCTCCATGAAGGTAATAAAAGAGGCTTTCTTTCCTTTTGGGTCATACTTTGCACAAAACGCATGGGAGCCCTAGTAACCTTGAGGCTTTAACTCCTCCACCAACTGTGGTGGAAATTAGCCAACAGGCTTTTGGGTTCAGAGGACTGACTGTCACCACAACCATGCAATATTAATTTTCTTTGAAACAACAAGCCAAAAGTTGATGAAACGGCCTTGTTTTTCTTGAACACGCTGCCTGGGAAGGAGGGAGAGGCAGGATTTGTCAACTGAAACTCCATTGATGGAGTGAAGAGGTCAACATCTATTATAGGGATGATACAGATGAAGGTAAGCCTGTCAGTCATAGGATGAAAAATGAAGCTTTCATCTCCCAGCTAGTGTATAGTACCTCTGCTTGCTCTCAGTGTGTCTCATCCTCCATTCTCTTGCACTGTTTTTGCTTTGGCATAGCTCAGCTGACATTAGCAGAGTTGCTCCCACACCTTCCCAGGCATCGTGCTCTGCCCGACTTTGACAGGCATGTCACTTCCACTCTGGAGAAGGACTGACACGTTAACATCTGCACAGCCCTCTGCAAAACCGCCCTTCTCATGCAAGCATCTGCCAGCTGAGAAACTCCATCCCACTCAGTGATCAGGTTGGTAAAAGGGGAAAATAAAAGCTGATATTCCCACCCAAAAACAGTGACTGCCTGAAAAATACAAAGCAAACAGCTCTCAGTCCAGGAAACTGCTGCAAAAGCACCCTGGTTTTGATTCTCTGATGAGACAGAAAGCACATGGGAAGAGCTGCAAGAGGAATCATAGAATTGAGCAATTAGCCAGTGACCCACTCAGATTCACTTTGTTTGCTCAGCAGCTGCACAGTGCACACAGATATCTGTCTGCACCATTGGGGTAAGCAGAGCTGGGCTGGCATCTTGTCCTTCTTTTTGCCATACACCCTTTTTTGGCCCTAACAGTCAAGTTTTGGTTTTGGGGGAGGGCACCAGGTACCCTGGGTGAAACAGGTCATCCCGCAGCAGTCCCAGTTTGTCCCATCAGCTCTACAACCACCAGCACTGATCCACTGCACCCCAATTCCATGGCCAGTCAGGGTAGTCCCAGTCCTATTGCCCCAGCAGGGATAGAGGAGGGTGGCACCACTGGGCCAGGGGACTCCAGAAGGGACATATAGGGAAGCATGACAGGAGAAACAAGAGGAAGCATGGGAGAAGATGTGAGGATGCACACAAGGAGACAGAGGAGGGGACAGAGAAGCAAATACAGAAAAATGCATGTGAAAGGGGATGTTGCTGTGGAAAAGGCTGGGAACAGCTCTTAGATGTAGGCATGCTGTGCTGGGAGGTAATTTGGAGATAATGTGATTATGGGAGACCCAGACTTGAGCAGTGACGTTCCTGAAGGGACTGCAGCCCATGAAGGACCTAGACAGGATCAGGAAAAGGGTAAGAAGGAAGGAGCAGGGAAAACAAAGGTAGGAAACTAGGAGCAGCAACAAGAAACCATCACATATCAACTCAGATTTCTGCACTGGGTGTTGTGTAACCAAGGGACTTGCAGGGACTGAACATAAAGTGGTCAAAGAAGGCAAGAGTGGTCTCGAGGTAGAGGGAGAGGTGTTGATGTGAGACTGAGTCTGGGGTAGCAGTTGGAAAGGAGTTTCCATCGGTGTTCGTGGCATTTTCTCTCTTCTTTTGTTTCTCAATAGCCAAACATTAAATTAAAAGTTTGTGTTAATGGACATTAAATTAAATTAAGTTAATTTGCACACACCAACCCCCAGGCTGGCTTCTGAGAACCAGTTGGTATTGACAAGAGGAAGCTTTATGTGGCTGCTCAAAGAACAGTAAGGTGAGTAAAAGTCTGGGGTTTGTTCCTCCCCCTTACATTATCTACTTGGACACCATGGCTACCAAAGTCTGTGAAGTCCATCATGAAAGGGAACTGAAAATGGGGTTTGTTTTAGTCTGTGCCAGGGGCAGCCTTTATTCTACTGTGTGTCTTCCCACAGTCTGACTGCATGGGCTTCATTATCAGTGTTTATCAAGGACCTCAAAGTGTGCTGTTCAAGCCCTCTAATTCCTGCACTGGTGAAACACCTAATTATCATCCTAAATATATCCATGCAGAAATTGAAGCATTAATGAGATAGGGTGGGAAAAGTGACTTACTGTGGGTAATATGAATGACTGACACACTAGGAAGAGTACCCAGCAGCAAACCCCTCAGGCTTGTACTTCAGCAGAAGGTGAAAAAATAAAAATGGGCAACAGGAAGTGAGAGAAGGAAAAGGAAGAAATAAATGCAAGATGAGAAGGAGAGAACACACGGAGCAAGGAAAGCTGTCAATGGGAAAAAAGGCTGCTTCAGTGCATGCCAAGCAAAAAATGGAAGTGACAGCCTGAGCTGCAGAGCGAGAAATGCCCCAGACTAAATGGGAAATAGCCAGAGTGGCCTACCATGACTTCCACAGTAGAAAACACTTTGTATTTGGGATGCCTGTAGAGGAGGCAGGACTGCCTCTGACATTTGCATGCCTCAGGGCTTCCCTGAAGGGCATGTTTCCATTGGCAAGGAGAGCAGTTGGGACAGTTGGATAAGATGCTGTGAACAAGGCTTGCAGCATTTAACCTGCATTAGGAAGTAACAATTTACTCACTCGCTCCCAGTTACCAGGCACCAGGGCTCAATTACAGGGGAGCCTTTAAAGGAAGGAGCGTCCATACATTATCACAGCAAACAAGTCAGTGTGACTTCGTTCAAGGGTATCACCCACCCTGGAACCTATTTCACATCTCGTTGGCCAGCTGAGTGAGAACTGATTGCACACACTCCCTTGTTTCTCTGGCTGTGTGTACGGTGGAGGAAGACCCCAATTCATTAAAGGAAACAGAGTGAGGTAAAGAGCCGAGCCTCTCCCTGTTAACCTCCCCTGGAAAAATAGATTCCTACACAGCCAAGAGTTTGTATCAGTGAGAGAGGGAAAAGCACCTTGTTTTTCCTCACTCTTTACAGCATTATGGCATAGTAGTGACATCACAGGATCTTTGGTGTGACCACCCTGCTGTTCAGTTAAGATGTAATAAGATGTAATAAGAAAATCTCCACTGCAATCAAGGTGATTTTTTTGCTTCTTACCCCTGCATCATCCCCATGACAAAGACTCTGACTGGGTTTCCCAGATACACAAAGCAGACTAGCTCCTCAACCCTTCCTTAGCTACACCACAGAATCACAGAATTGTTTAGGTTGGAAAAGGCCTCCAAGACCATGCAGTCCAACCACTAACCCAGCACTGCCAAGCCCACCACTAAACCGTGTCCCTCAACATCACATCTAAAGGTTTTTTAAATACCTCTAGGGATGAGGATCCAACCATTTACTGGGCAGCCTATTCCAGGCCTTGACAACTCTCAGTCATGAAATAATATCCGAATATCCAATCCAAACCCTCCCTGGTGCAACTTGAGGCCATTTCCTGTCATTGTACCACTTGTTACCTGAGTGAAGAGATTGACTCCAACCTCACGACAGCCTCCTTACAGATAGCTGTAAATAAGGTCTCATCTGAGCATCCTTTTTTCTAGACTAAACAACCTCAGCTCCCTCAGCTGCTCCTCATCAGACTTGTGCTCCAGATCCTCCACCAGCTCTATTGCCCTTCTCTGGACATTACTGGGCACCTGAATATCTTTCTGATAGTAGGGGGTCCAAAACTGAACACAGAATTCAAGGTGCAGCCTCACCAGTGCCAAATACAGGGGGACAATCACTGCCCTGCTCACATCATCATACAGCCTCTGGTTCCCTGTCCCCACCAACCAAATAACAGCCTTAGTACCAATGGCATTTCTTCCCTGGGCTATTCTCCCAATTTGAATCTTTCTGCAGATAAAGAAAGTCAGGGTAAAGATAGACATAAAGATAGTCAGAACAAGAGGTTGGTATTTAAGCTGAAATTGGAAGGAGGTTGGCCATCAAACCCCTTTGTTTCTGCTGCAGCTTTCCAGTTAAAGCAGAAAACACCACCTGTTTGTGCAGTGGGGCTTTGTATGTTCATTACCTGTGATAATAACATGAGATCACTTCTGAGAACCTGACGGGTGCATGCCCCAACTCTGCAAGGTCTGCAAGCCTTCTGCATGCAGCCTTACAAGTGAAGAGTTGAGAGTCAGAGAGTCGCCAAAGATATTTGGAGGCCTGATGCACAGCAGAGTATTGGATCTAGATATCCCCAGTAGGTACCAAACACAGGAGTGACCTTCCTCTCTACAGGAGAGTAAACTCTTTCCCTCCTGCCTCCTTTGATCCACTCAGTCAGGCTGGCCTCAGCTTTCCCATTGCTTTGTACCAGGAGCAGTTCCCCACTGAGTATTTACCAGGAGGAGTGTTGACTGCCCATCACAAACATTTTGTTTTTTTCTGCTCCTGTACTGCCCTAGAGATGAGACAAAGCTCACCCACAGATGGCATGGTGAGATGAGCCAGGGACAGCCTGGCTGACAGAGGAGCCCTGCCTCACCTTCATGAGGTGATGAGGACGCAGTGCCAGGTAATAGGATGACAACAGCAGCTGGAAGCCAGCTGTGTGTGCTGCTCTCCTCGCTAGCCTGGGTACCTCTTCTCCAAATCCCACTGCTCACAGCAGGAGGCGTGCAGCCATTATGAGACATGTTATATTGTGGTGCCTTCAGGCAGAGAAACTCTGCCAACAACCAGCTACTTGCTCTGGAGGAACAGGGAGAATGCAGCTTTCTTTTTTCTTTCCTTTCCTTTTATGCCCTGTGGATGAGGTGCAACCTATTTTTTTAACCTATTTAAAGACTTTGATTCTGCTGTCTGTCACAGTATTTGACTATCCTCCACAACAGTCAACAGCAGCATGGAAGTCGCACACAGTTTTCTTGGGGTCCTAGACAGGTCAAGGCAAGCCTAACACAAGAAAATATTTATTTCCTTCTCTTCTTTGCATTGGTTGTTGATCTTCAGCAGTTTTGGGAGCAAACACAATGGTTTTGAGTGTGTGCTGTCTGCACCCCAAACAAGGAAGAAGTCAAACCTCTCAGAAGTCCAGATACAAAGGACAGCAAAAGAGGACTGAGAGCCTTGCATTGCCAAACACCAGAAGATCAGGTGTTAGCAATCCCAAATCTCCTAGGGAAGTGGAAATGTGCTACCAGAGTTGCTCAGAGAGCTATCTCCCTGATCATTTCTGAGCCTTACTGCCAACACTATAGTACTGTATGCAGACAGCTCCAGTTAAGGGGCTGGAGACATCTTTCTTCTTTTAGCCAGGAGCTGCCTAGAGCTCTATTGGCTCAAGAAAGGGGCTGCTTCTTCATAACTAAAGAGTCAAAACCCTTTTAAACTCAAGAGACAGAATTTACAATCCGAATTTCCACCCTGACCTTCAACAGTGTAATAGTCAAACACTGAATAAAATCCTGACAGCATGCTAGAATCTCCTCCCTGTGGTGAATATTCTGTGGGGAAACCCTTGAGGATGGACAGCAAAACAGAGAAAAATGCTTCTAATAATTTCTTATAATACATGAAGCAAGCTGCATCAATATGGAAGGTTCCATCTGATGCTTAAAACTGAACTGGAGTTTTTAGTGTTCAGCTAGAGAAAGACTGGGAGGCCCACAAGCACCTTATTAGTGACAGACAGTAATGTGAAAGAAGCTATTTTGTCTCAGGTTACTCAAAACCTTTAATGCTGATCCAGCTCTCCTCCTGCTTACACAAACATAACCCTATTTGCTCTTCCAGAGATAATCAGAATCAGGCCGTCAGTAGAGGCATAAACACAATTTTCTTAAGAAAACAAACTACAGAAGAATTTACACATCAATTTTAAGCTGGTAAGGACGGTAGTTCAGTTAATTTACTCTCCCAAAATAAAACATTTGATGTAAGCATTCCTGGAAGTATTTGAGGCCAGGCTGGATGGGGTTTTGAGCAATCTGCTCTAGTGGAAGTGCCTATGGCATGGGGCTTGGAACTAGATGATCTTTAAAGTCCCTTCCAACCCAAAATATTTGGATTCTACGGTTCTATTATTTTTAACCTTACCCCTAGTCAATAAATAGAGATTGATTTTGAGAGGCAGATTCCTTCCAAGTCAGGTTAGACACCTATTAGAAGGATACAGCCCTGTGAGGTAAGTTCCAGCCAAAATTTGCACAGTCACATAGATTGTACTGGCAGTATGCTAGGGATGACCCTGCCATGTCCTCACCAGTTCAGCACAGTCCCCTAGGACCTGAAGAGCGTGGGCAATGCCAGATGCTGGTGTCATGGTTCATCAACAGCCCCAGATGAACCTGAACCAGACCCAGGGTCCGTGCAGGAAAACAAGGCCAGGGATGAAGTTAGAGATATGCTACATAGCACCCAGGTCCAAGGTCCATCCAAGAGGTGACACCAGAGACCCAGCTGAAGACAGGAACACCTAATAAGCTGATCCAGACCTAAGCTTACATGGAGAGTAGGTGGATACTCTTGGCAGAGACTGGTCAAGGTCCAGTTAGTGCACTCAGGGTCCTGGCAGACAATGCATTTCCTGAAGAAGTAAAAATGGCTCTCCATAGGAAGGAAGATGTTGCACCTGTCCAGAAAACCAAACAAGGCACAAAACATCTCCATCACTAGCCCAACATTAACTTTTGAGGGAATAAAAATATCCAGTGAGAATGTATTTAGTTATACTAATGTCTTTCCTCTCTAAAAGTATAGTCACTGCAAGCACTTCATATGCAGAATGACTAATTGGAATGAGCTGTGCAATTTTCAGCTTAAACCAGCTCCTTTATGCTCAACATCCGCCCAACATGTAATGACACAGTTTATATTTTCATTGAGGATTCAGCATCTGGGCAAAACAGAGAAAGCTTTACGAGTCTTCACTCCAAGTCAATTAGAATTTAAATGTAGGTCGAATGCTAGGGAGAAGAATGGGACCTGCAGCAATTCAGATCTCAGATGTTCACATACTCTAGAGACAGAAGAATCATTTGCACACTTATTCTATCTTGCAGGGCTGGGGGCATTCGGAAAGGCAGGTTTGTTCTCTGCTGCATATCTAATAGTGTTTTGGCCAACTAGTCTTTAAACTTTCTGGGAAATTACTCTTCTACCTTTGCCCTTGGGAGGCTATTTCACAGCTGAATACATCCCATTCCTGATTTGCTCTTGCTAGTCCTAGCTATGACCTCCACAGAGGAGCACACACCTTCTTACTTGGTGAGTTTGATAGATGTTTGAGGATGTTTTTGCACCAAGACCCAATCCAACACACTCCAGCACTGGTAGGGAAAACATCAGGAGCAACTTCAGAGAAGTCAGTGAAATTGCACTGATACAAACCAGATCTCAACTACTATGTGGACATATATATGAACACATATATGTCTGTCACCAACTAGCAGAAGTATCACTTCTAATCTAAACTGCTTTCTTCTTTTTCCCTTCTCCACTCCCTCTGCTGCTCATTAAAACTTCTCTCTCCCACCTACAATGGTGAAGAGTCAGCAGGCTGCCCAGGTACCATTAGCTAATGGGAACTGACAGCCTGCCACCATTTTCTGAAGGCTCATGTTTTGATACCTGTCTGTCTTCCAGCCTGACTGCTTCTATGGAAGACTTTTATCACAGGGAGATTGACCTCAGGCAGGAGACATTTTGTGTCACTGTGAACAACTGAAATGAAGACACGATGGGGATGACAAGAACTCACCAGCAGCAAAAGGCAAGGAGAAGAAAACTGATGAATACCTGCTTTGCCATTGGCAGTGATTGGTTCTCTAATGAATGAATTCACTGAAGAACCTGCACTGTGGCACATTTTGAGACCCCATAAGAGGCAACATTAACTGATGATAAACTAAAATACCAGTCAAGTTATGAGAAGTATTTTCCCACTCATTTACAATAGTCTGGGATCCAATTAAAAAGTTCTTCTGCCAACTAGTGCCTTGTGAGGTTCATATACTGCATCAAAATGGCTTATGGGGACGCAGTCTGAATTACCTCTGATACTTGGGTTTTGGCACAGTAATTTTTACCACGTTTCACTGCAGAGATGTGGAAGCAAAAAACAAAGTTAAAATGTTCACAGCATGGATACCTGTTCATACCTAAAGAAAGTAAACAACTCTGTTACTGTACTTCCCTGCTGAGGTGCTGTGCCCCACATGAGCCTTAGTCTGGAGGACTCACTATTCTCTTTATTTCCCAAGCTCAATATTCCTGGCTGAAGTATCTTCTTAAAGATAGACTTCAGTCTCCACTCCAACAGAAAGGCACATCCTTCTCAAGAATTACAATTTCTTCCCATTTGAGGTTTCTGGGTTTCTCAGGCTGCCATGAAAGGAAAAGGTATTCATAAAAAAAAAAAAAAAAATTCCCTCCCTCCCTGCATGGTGTCAAGTGTGCCCCAGATATGCCTTGCAAAAAAATCAGGTCACTCTGCTTTTAGCTCTATAATATACTGGGTTGGAAAGCTCCTGAGAAGGCATGATTGTACACCTCCTAAGAGCTCAAGACTCTTTCTATCAGTGGTCTAAGCTTCCCCTTCCAGAACATGCCAATGGCTGAATGTCCTAGATCAAGGAGGAACAGAAACTACAAAAAACTGGGAGTTATACCATCCAAGACAATTTTCTATTTCACGTGTTCCCTTTACATCAGACACTGTCCATGCATTTTGCCTGGGTGCCCTCTTGATCCTTAAGAAGTCTTCCTGCACGTAAAACTTAAATGCAGTCAAGCAACTGCCCCTTGTGGGGAGCTCCAGATCAAAAATTTCAATGAGAACCAATAGAAAGCTTTTATCTCCACAGACTTCGCCCCAGACTGATGAATGCTATTGACACTTCTCTCCAAACAGAATGTGACTGCACTGGACTTAACCCTTCTATTTGGAGATCCTTCTCTACATCAATTATTCTGCTTTGGCTTATCTGCTGGATTTACTACATTCCCTAGGAGACACGATTCCTCTTAGGTGGTTTTCCGGCAGATACATACAAGAAATTTACCCTTACAGATTCTCTTCCTCAAATTGGGTGGCACAATATCAGTAGTCTTAGTCTGCCCTCAGTAGCTTCAAATGAGTTTGCAGTTTCTGACCAAGAATATGTGCTCACTTCTTCTTTAGTGGGGCAGCAGACACTTAGCAACATAAATGTTGCATTGAGCATTGGATTTACTTCCTTAAAGATGGGTATCACTCAGAATGGGCTGTAACAATCTCTGAAGAGGCCAAGTGCCCTGTAGCAGCAATGAATAAGGAATGACCAAGAAGATGGACAGAGCTGCAAAACCAAAATTCAAATTCATACAATGCAGAGGGAGGCCTATCTTTGGAATAGTGGTTTAAGCTCATCTTGATATACGGGAATTAAGGCTTGCATAGAAGAGAAATTGCAGTTTTTGTATATTACCCAACACTGTTCACTCATCCCTACAATCATCCAACATGCCCTAATTGCTTCAGTATGTTCCTGCAAAACAGAAACCGAGAGTGACTTGGTCAGAGACAAAGACACAGATCTAAGATGTACACAGAAGCAGTCGTCCGATAATGATGACCAGCTGTCACAGGCAGCAGAAACCTCCTGGCACTTGGCACCGGCAAATTTTCAAATACCCGCTGGTTGCTGCTACCCCGTTAATTGTGGGCACTTCGCCAGTCTACATTCCTGAACAGCTTTTTTCTTCTCTTCCCCTTCTCTCTTCCTTGCAGACTTCTAACACAGTTAATAAAAAATTTATTGGGGCAATGAAATAAACACCCATTTGATTTGATTTGATCTAGGAGCCAAAGAGAGGAGTTTCTGCTGTTCAGATGTAGACTCGAGAGTTTCTGTGATTGCTGTCAGAAATGTGCCCATAAACCCAATATGAATAGATAAATGGAGATGGAGAGCTTTTTGGGGGTGTTTTTTTGGAAGGTAGAAAGTTTGTGGGGTTTTTTTAAGGGAGTGGAAAGAGCTGAGAGACCAGACCACAGTGTGACCTTGGACATGGGAAAAAAGAGTATTACATTGTGAAATCCATAGAAAGTAATGGACTTTGAAGCACCAGACACATGGCAGCACCCAGCACTGATATGCAACAGGCACTGCAGCTCCTGAGAACTGGATGTGCAAGTCAATAAATACCTGGACTTCCTTTTTTAAATCCTATATAATTTTGCCTTCAGGGAGAAGAAAGAAGAAAGTAAGAAGCCCTTGGGTCTAACACTAGTGACATCTCAAAGGAGTTCAAGGACTAGAGAGATGGGGCAGCAGGAAATCTGGGAGAAAAATTAAGAACCCTGGAACACTTTGGGCTAGAATAGCAATACTGATCTTGTGAAAAAATTAGCCTGTGCCTCAGGCTGTGCTGGGCTAGTGGCAGAAAGTGCGGAAATCTTTCAGGGGAGTCCCTTACTCTCTGGCTCAGTGGGAGAGAGCAGGCAGGAGTATCCAATCAAGGAGATTGCAACCTTTCACTGGGATAACTTGTATGAATTTATGTCAGGCTTATAGAAAGAGATTTGGAGGGGAATGCAGCTGCCTTCGCAAGGACAGGTAAATATGTCAGGGATTATAACTGAAAGCATTGTCCAGTAAAGAACAGATTATAGACTAAAATAAAATGTATTGTTATACTATTTAATGTCACACAGTGCAGGTTGTGCCAAGAGGAATAGTCAAGACCTGTCAGTGCAGCTGAGAACAGAGACTGTGGGTAATGACAGTGTCTCCAGAACTAGTTTTTTACTTGGTTTCATCTTTCCTGCATAGACATACAACGTGGATCCATGCCACCAAATTTTAGACATTGAAAAGTTTGCTGTGTAAATCTAAATTAGTCATACTTGTAGTCCAACGTAAAAGAGACTTCTGGGGAATGATCTTTCACATTATCTCAAGGCAGACAGCAGAAAGAGTAAGATGCCACCTTCTCACAACAGACCACGCATGACGGCCAGATGACTTGTTTAGATTTGTGTTAGCAGCACTCAGATGTTTAAGATTAAGTGTGATGAATCTCAGCTGCAGTGCACCACTTCTGCTTGCAACACTAAGTGTCCATATGGACAAGAGATGCGACGCCTTCGGAGAGTCGCACTTAAAATACCAAGTGACAGATGTTTACCTCTGGACTTGGGTTTTTGTCCTGTCTCTGATAGGGTCCCTGTGCAATTTATTTTGCAGAACTACACAACCCCTTGGGTTTGTTAAAAAGAGATAACCTTTAATGACCTTGAATGGCAAAGCCTATACTGCCAATGTGGTGTGTTCTCTTTTGCTCCAGAGAGCAAGCCACAGTCTCTTGTTTTTGCTCCAGTCCTTTGGACTTCTATGGATACAACCATGAGATCACTCTCAGGCTCTTTCCCAGAATGAACAAGTGCATCCCCTCTCAGAGCAAGAGCAAGCACAGCTGATATGGACAGCAGACTCCAGATATGCAGATGATGCTAAGTTCAGCTTCCTCTACCAGTGAAAGTCCTCCAACACCAACCCCACAGACCCTGGGCTTTCAAATTCCTTCATACCTTCTTGTGCCACAGAACACACACTGGTATGCCAGACTGTGTCCCACCCCTTGCTTTAATTTAGGTACTACTAACCAGAAAATATAGTAAACTAAGCAATAAACAACCAAACAAGCAATAAACAACCAAAAAAGAAGCATGTGTCAGGGCCACAGGGTCACCACAAGGAGCATGGAGGAGACCAGCCCTCCTCACTGGTCCCCAGTGTAGTGGGGACATGTTCTATTCATTCCAAAAGGTAGAGTCATCAAGTAGCAAAAACACGAGCCAGTCTATGCCATCTAGCTTAGAGTCCAGGGCTTTCCCTGATACTATCCACGCAGGATGTACAGGCAAAATCAAGGTGTCTACCTGAATTATAAAGGTGGTCCACAGGCTTTACACAGCTATAAATATCCTCCTGGAAACCAAACATGCCATGAATTATGTGAAATATATTCACAATAGTTGAAAACACAGTAGGGGAAGCAGTCACTGCCACCCTGTTAACATTCCCTTCAAACAGGATCATGAAGGGTGATATCCCTATGAATTTTGGTCCTTAACCTCATTTTGTAGGTCAACAAGTGGATTAATCTTTCAGGTAAAATTGTGAATTGGGAGCTCTATGCAGTCATAATCCCTAAAATCATAGCTGGATTTGTATAGTCAAGGTCATAAGGCTTCTACCTTGCACAGTCTCACAGTCTGTTCTGCAGCTATTTGGGGAGATTTATCATACTTATTCCCAAAGACTTGTTCCTTTTTTTTTTGCATTCAAAACAGGAACATACCCAAAGAGTCACATTCCCATCAGTCTAACAAGGGGACAATCATTTTGAAGAGACTCTCCAGAATACAGCTGCTGCTGCAGCACCTGCGTGAGGGCCATGTGGAATTGAGGCTTAGGATCTTGCTTCTTGGCTTCTCTCCCTGCAAAAGGCTCCTTACTCTTTTCCTTTGCCTGTCTACACTTAACACATTAATGGCATACTTGCTGTATACTAAAGCTGAGAGCTGATCCTCCCAGTTAACAAAAGGAGATGTCCCAGTCACCCTATGACTCAGAGTGCAGTTTACAGTTCTCTAACCCTAACATGGAACATCTTCTGATGACGTCTCTCTGGTCTCCTTGCTGGGAATTTTCTCAAGGTGCCAGGCAGTGGTACCAACCTCTCTCATGACCAAGCCAACCATGGCCAGATGCCCCAGGCCCACCACATCAGCTGCACCCTACGCAGAGCTGAGTTCCACATGCCCAAACAGTGTGAAAACAAATTCACTGGTCCTGCAGGCTGAGTGCCTCACAAACTCAGGGCACCTAAAGGTGAGATGCCATTATATTCAAATGACAGTCCTTTCTCCACACATTCAAAGGGAGTGTCTTACCTAATTAAAGGCAAAACTTTCTTATACTACTGATAGAGAAGACACAGAAAGGAATAAAGAAGATAATAAATAGGCTGCCAGAGGCCCGATTTACGCACCCCAAAATTAATGAATCATTCAAATTAAATTATTTGCCCTAAATTAAAACTTATCAAAAAAATCCAATTCTCGTTTCATTAACGAGGACCTCCCTAATAATCTTTTTTTTTCCTCCACAGATTATTTTTAAAGGTAACCTTCCTGGAATGGGGGAAAAAAAGGCATTTGTCATCTGTTTTTCTGTTTGAGAAGCACCAAAAGTTTTATTTTTTAAGAACTGTTCCTCATTCTTATATGTTTCCACATAATAAAGACATTCCTAGAAGGTGTTATGAAAGACTGTTGATGCACAAGATCATGCAATCGAATAGTCAATGTAAGGGAAATCTGATACATGAATATGGAGGGAAATTTAAAAGCAGCATCGTTGAAGCCCCAGTAGCCTCTGGCTTTTGATATCAGAACTGAGAAAGCTCACAGCCCTCATTTGGGGATTTCCAAAGGCCCTTTCAGGAAAAGGAGGCAGACAAATGATGGCACTCCCAATGCATTTTTGGGAAACAATGGGATCTTTCAGACTTGCACACACCACTAGGACTTCTCAAGCAGGGCTTGGCTCCTGCTACCAGAGCGCTGTTCACTGATAGTCTGAGCCTGGTAGAGACCCAGAACTGCTAGCAAGAGTGGCCACATGCTTGTGAACCCTCAGACTGCTAACAACAACCTTTGCTCCCTTCCCAGGAACAACCTTTTACTTCCAATTTTCTGCTGGAGATTAACAGTTTTAACTTAATATTTGTTTTTTTTTTGTTTTTTTTTTTTTTTAAAGCACAATTTCCAAAGCTGCGGTTGGGTTTTGAGAAAGTGCTGTCTGTCTGAATAATCTGTAAATGGAAGCCACATGTCTAAGTATCTGTTTCCTTTTTGTCTATTTTGTTGTATGCACATTTGGCAAGTTATTTTTCCCCTCTAACTATCACATCTTGGTCTTTGTTAAATGAAACTGCTATTCTGTTATTTTTTTGGTGTTTTTCTTATTCCCAAGCAGCCAACTACTGACATTTTAGCAGCTATACAGGAAATGTGATATTAAGTAATTATTTTCTCAGAGTATTTCTTCACTTTCTGGTGAGTAAGGAGCTGGTACTGGGGTAGCAATTTCAATGTTTCTTAAGATAAAAACAAGAGCTGGAGCTCTTAAAAAACCATCAAAATCCAAACCCTGAAAACCTATTACCTAATATGATTTATCATTCGCTGTTTTTGTGGAAAGCAGTGGGAGGCTTATCCTACAAGGCACAGCCTGCACACACACTGAAAGGACAGACCACAGATCCGTTCAGGAGTGATGAGAGCCAGCACTGGTTAGAGATAAATGGTAGGAGAACACAGTCACCGTGGGTCAGCTGGGATCAAGCTGCACCATGCAGACACAAGGATGTTCTACTAGGCACAGCACAGAGACCATGCACACTTGCTTTTCCACACTCTCATTTTAGAAACACCATCTCCTTATTCCCTTCCCCAAACTGATGATTTCCTTATTTCCATAATTAATTCATATTAAAGAATAAAATTGAAAGCTTTTAAGGTAGGAAAGTAATGCACCTCTTTCTATAAGACTTGATGTTTGTTTTGAACTGCTGGCTCAATTCAGGTTTATTTTACAATCTGTTTCTAGCCAATTCCAATTTCAAATGAAATCTTGGCTCCAATGGAGCAAAATTCCCTTTAATTTCAGTGGAATCTAGATTTTGATCCAGGTTCTCATCCACTAACAAATAGCTATGATGACTGTAGACGGTAACAAAGCAGCCAAAACCAAAGAACACGAGCTGGTAGACCCCAGGAATCTGGAATTTCTTCCCATGTGGAGTTTTGAGCATGGCAGATTTGCAGCATTGACTCAACTGGAACAGAAGAAATTAGTAAAACAGGCAAAAGGAACACACTGTTCCACGACTGCTGGAATTGCAAGGCCTGGGTTACCACAGCTGCGTGCCCTAGATCCTGTTGCCTCCTACCTTCAGACCTCTTGACTGGTTTAAGTCAGGGGGGCACCTGTAGACAGTAAAGCTACAGAAAACGTTTGATCTGAGTCAGAGAAATGTGGAATATGATTAACCTTAGCTATCACCCACATTGCAAGTAAAGTGACAAACTGACTCTAAAGTTTCTAATGGAGAATAGCTATATATCTGTTCTCATTATTTTGTGTTAGAAATCCAAAGCTTCAGATCAGATCTTTTGAGATTTTTTTTTTAAACAGATTTTTGCTAATTTTCAAGCCACTAAGCAGTTACAGTAATGCCATGTAAAATGCCATGTAAAATGAATAAGATATTTATTCCTGATAATACCAACCGTTTCTTTCTTTTCTGCAAAGAAATCTCAAGATGATGTGGCAAAAAAAATATTATTCACTCCCTACCGATAAGACACTGGCCATCATGGAGGGAACAAGGCAAGGGGAACCTGACAAAGGACATCCAAGGGGACATACCTTGTGGGACAATTAGGTCAAATTTCAAGGCTCACAAGTCAAGGCAACTCCTGTGCCACCACAGCCCTTTTTTTTTAAGCAGTAGGAGCAGGAAGACACTTGGCTTTAAAATGGATTGATATGTGCACTCTCACAGCTAATAGTTATTTGTGCTCTCTCCAGGGTTAGCAGACTTGGTGGTGGGACTAAGTTCTTGCTGTGTTAGGAGCTGAGAGAAAAATATTGTCCCTTCTCCCCTGTCTTACAGTCCAAGCTAAGACTTGGGACTGCAGACTGAGCCCATCAGACTGAGAAATAACATGGCAAAACCTTTCAAAGCACTGTGTGCATCTAGAATCAGCTGATCAGACAAAATCACACAATATCAACTGATACCACTCTGAAGACTCCACTCAAGCTAAACTGATTTATATCACTAAAGACTTGGATTATCATATCAAGAGCCTTCCTCCCAGCCACAGGAGAGTATTCCATGTATTTTGTCCCATACTTCTTTCTCCAAAATGAGTAAGCGTTTTTTTAAGTATTCTGTTTTTGTCTCCTGCCTGCACCTGCAAAGCCAGCACCAAAATATGTCCAGAAAAACCTCCTGATTTATGCACTAAGAAGTGCTAAGCTCCAACCAGTATAACAGAGCCAAGGCCTAAGCTGCATCATATCATTCCAACCATGCCTGGAGATAAGAAAACAGAAGTTAAGAGGTGTCAGGACACCATGGGGATGCAATAAAATGCTAGATGGGGAGGGAAAGGAAATTCTTTGGTAACTTATGAAACACCAGGTGCCTTTTCCTACACTTTATGAGTTTGCCAAAACAAAGGAGCACAGAAAACCTAGAAAAACTGCCACCAATATTATTGTGTGCCTGACATTCTAGAATTACTTTTCTGGTAGAAATGGATGGTCCATGGTAATAGCAAAAGTGGTGCAGCAAGATCTCGTGTGCTTCAGTTGCCCAAGACTATTCCTTGCTCTCTCAGCTTATTTCCCCAGCAAACTGCTGTCACTTCCTTCCAAGCCTACTGGACTTCTTGCTTCCAGTTCCTCTAATAACCTGAATTTATCTCCTCCCTCCAATCTTTTTTTTCTCCTCCCCCACCATTCCCAGTAAAATGATCCTTCTTCCTTCCTCCCAGAAAATTCATATTCCCATGTTATCTCATTATTCTTTGCAACAGCATGCCAAACACACTGTCAGTTTGCCATTGGCTCTATGTCCCGAAAAAGACAAAGTGGTCTGTGCTTGCTCTTACCTACTGCACGCTCCCTGGAATGAAAAATGCTACAGTGTTAGTGCTCAGAAAGATCCCTCCGATTTCTGGGCTCTGCGCCCACAAAAGCAGGGAAGCCAACATTTCTCAGAGAACAGCATCTGACTCCAACATCCTTGCTGTCTAGCTAGCAAAGGAAAAATAGCTTCAGCTCTCTTCAAACTGCTCTGCTTCCAGCACTGGTCAAAGAGGTGGGAAGGCCAGGAATGCCACAAGAAGTTAGGCTCCCACCACAGATCTGCTGAACCAAAGACCAGCCCCACTCCAGTCTCGCAGCAACCCACCACAAGCAATGACAGCCACCAATGCTGTATTCTGGCAGGAATAAACATCAGCGAGGATTGACAGAAAGAGGTGAGGAAAGGCTAAAAGGATGTGTGGCTACACAATGACTGCTCTGACTGAGCTCCTGCCTACAGCCAGGGGAGAGACAATGACATTTCCACTGGTCAATCTGTCTGATGAATTTTGGATGGCTACTTAAGGATGAACTGGATTGGGCCTGAGAAAAGTCTTGTCTCCTCACTTATGACAAAGGGAGTCCAAGAGAGCCCACAGCAATAGTAACATCTAAATTTGGTCAGAAGAACCCAATTCTGTATCAGGTGCCAAGATGGTGACTGTCAGAAATTACCTCCACTTGATAACTGACTTCAGGCTCTTAGAAAACATACTCTTGTGCCTTGTATCAGTTCTGCTTAGAAATCTTTCTCACAATCCCAAAGTCCAAAGCATTACCTTTCCTTATTGCTATCCTCAGAGATGAGGACAAGGGCTGGGCATATAAGAGAACTATAGAGTTGCTTGGGTTTGAAAAGCCCTCTAATATTGTCGAGTTAAGCCAGCACTGCCAAGCCCACCCTAAACCATGAGCCTAAGTGCCACATCTACACATCTTTTCAATTCCTCCAGGGATGGTGGAATTTGAACCCTCCCACATCAGCCCTAGACCCAGCTCTAACCAAGGGCCTTGCTAGCAGAGCAGTTTGTTCTGGGGAAGCCAGCCTGGCCCCAGCTGCCTGTCTGGGTAAAGGATCTCTCTGTGCTGTACCAGTCACCAGCACAAAGTCTAATTTCAGGAGAGTGGACTGAGAGGGTGAACAGCTAATCTACTCACAGAGTTAATAATAAACTCTCTATGGTTAAATCCCAGCAACAACAAATGCATCTTTATATCATGTTAAAACAATGACCAGTGGGTCTGAATCTTTGCAAGAAAGGAGCACTACAAAGGCAATTCATAATGGAGAATGGGTACACTCTGTACTTCTTTTCACACACTGATGCCTATCAGTTAGAAAGAAAACTGTAGGATTTGGCCTTAGCTGCTATGCACTTGACTTTGGGTTTGTGATTAGGGCTGGCCACTAAACAAGCACTCCTCTTTCTGAACATTTGCTGCTGACATTTCCAAATTTGTTTTTGTTTTGCCAAAATGACAAAGCCCTTAATAATTTTTTTTCATTATATGAGCATTAAATGAAGGGAGAGCCCACAATCTGTACAATCAATAACTGGGAATCACAAGCCATTATTGAGTCTGCAGGAATTCCAAGCTGTGAGTGAAAATGTGAATGTGCAGCTCTTCATACCTCAGCTGAGTATGGTTAGGTTTTAAATGGGCTGTGGTAATGCCATACCTTTTTGCCTTCATAATTTTGACCACAAAAGCACCTCAGACCTATAAAACTCTCCTGATTAAATTTTAATCAAATTCAAAAACAATGGAATGTTTTTGTTTCATTGAAAAGTTACAACTACTGCCATTCACAATGATGCCTATACATAAAGGTTCTGGACAGGAACAATTTGCTTCCTCCCAGTAGAGTTACTTCTCCAGATTGACTTGGATAGACCTAGGTCTTTACTGCAGAAATTTTTAAACCCCCTGCATGCTAAGATCTCTGTGCCCTTGCACCTGTCATCCTGAGACAAGTAAGGACCATAGGAATTTCTCCACTGTTATCTAATACCTGAGAAGGGCTTGAGGATATTGTGCTAAAGAACAAGAACTCAATGTAATGCTGGGAAAGGAGCAGCCACTGTGTCTCTGTTACGACTCAATTCTCCTGGAACAAGTCACTCAGCATACTGGAACAAATGATTAAACATACCATTTATAAGCACCGAGAGGATAATAACGGAGTAAAGGGAAAAAAAAAAGCAATGTACTTTTGGCAAACACATATCATGCCACCCAGGCCTCATTTCCCCTTTTTTGTATGATAGCTGGCATAAGAGATAATGCAGAAGCAATATGTGTGATTATGTGATATATCTTGACTTCAGAAGACCTGACAGTCTTCAACAAGCTAAGAGAACATGGTGGATGTTAACTCCATCAGGATGCTTCAAAGAGCTGCAATCAACAGATTGCTCTCCACCAGGGATAGGTTTAGTGGGCTGCTGCCACAGTCTGCTTTTGTGTCCTGATCTCTTCAATATTTTAATTAACACCTTCATGATGGAACAGAAACAAGGCACCTGACTTTTACTGATGACATTACACTGGGGGCAGTTGCAAGTGCTTTGGAGCCCAGGATGGTAAGGAAACTGAAGTGGTCTCCGTGGAGAGACCAACCAGATGACATCCAACAGCAGAGAGCACAAAGCAGTATTCTCAGGAAGGGGGGAAAACAATTAATGTTCAAATACAAAAGTGAAGAATGAGCTGCAGACCAGTAAGAGAGGATTATAAAGGCAGAAAGACTAAATTAGTGAAAGCAGTGAGGCACTCATATAAAAAAGGTACATCTCATTTCATTCTGGGGTTAGGTAAGTGAAGTGTGATATGCAAAACATGGCTGATACTTGTATCTGCATGATTGAATCCTGAACTGGAACTCCTGTTTTGGTTTTGGACAGTACATTTAAAGAAAACATGTAGACAAATTAAAGAGTAGTGAAATATATATGCCACAGGGGCTGAAAAAATATGACCTCTGGAAAGCAGTGAGCCTATTAAGCTGCACTAGAGATCTCTGAGACAGAAATTTAGGGGTTTCAGGCGGATAAAAGGTAGTTTTGAGGAAGAGGAGAAATAACCACTATGTGTCTTGGAAGGCCCAGAAATAATTGACAGCAAAATCAATTTGGATCGTATGTTAATAAAAGCTTTCCAAATGCAAGGTGAGTGAAATCATGGACATGCACCAGCTATGCAGGCACATCTTCAAAAAATACATGTATGGGGCAGCAACTGTAGAGCTGATCTTGTCTCACTGCATGGGGAAGGACCAGACCATCCCTTGCAGGTCCTTTCAAGTGTTTACTCTTTTGATCACATACCAGCAAAAACAACTGGGGTAGTAAACAGACAGCTTTGCAACTGGCCATTATACCCAAACTGAAGCAGCCCAAAATGCTGTGAGTGAGGTGGTGGCTCAGGGCAGTCTCTTGGTGCATTCACCCCAGTGGAGAGAGCACCTGGTAGCAAAAGAGCTGGGTAGAGACAACCACCTCCAGTCTAGAGGACTGCAAGGACTGCTGCCCACCTGGCTCAGAAAGATGGCAAAGATGGCCACAGCTGTACTAATAAATACTTTGGCAGTGAATGCCTACTGCTACTAGCAGAGAAGCTTTATGTTTACTAGCTTTATTTTTCAAAAGATGGAAAGACTTATGAGGACAATTTTTCTACTTTTAGCTCCATGAAGTTCTGATTTTTTTTGAAGTATCATTTCATTATGCCCTTTTTAGACCTCTGCAATATGCCCAGTTGAGAAGGATCTTCAATCCCAGTTGAGAGGGATCTCATCCATTGACCTACACACTTAAGAGAGGAAAGGAATAGACCAAGTAGGGTGTTTTTGCAGAAATTGTTGCTGGCAAAGTAAAACTGGTTCTTCCCATATGAATACTAAAGGACTTGGGCATATACATTAGAGAGGTGATGTCCCTTTTTCTGTGATATACTTCTGCAGCTCTGTCCAGCAGAGTTCACCAAGCAGAGCTCACCTCTGGGAAAGCTGATTTTCTCAAGGCTGGAAAGGACCTGGTCCTAGAATGCAACTCCATTAGACTGCAGTGATCTAAGCACAGAAAACATTCAGGATACCAGTGAAGCCTGCCTGCTTCAGCTGTCATTGTGGACATGGATTGGTCTCCAGTTTTAAGAGCTCCGACAGCACTCTAGGATCTGCCTACCCACTGATGAGTCTCTGATACAGCTATCCCATTTGTGTCTAGGGGTAAGAGAAGCTGTGCTCTCACAGGGGCTAGACAGATGAGGGAGTTGAACTGGGAGAGATTAAGGATTTGTCTTTGGTAGGGGGATGCAGAAATATCTGTGGCAACACTGAGTGAGAGGAATAGGAAGCCTGGCATGGCCCTAAACCAACCCATTGTCTGCAGGGCAGGAGCAGCTGTCATTGCAGCACCTTTCACTGGCAAATCTAGGCACCAACCATGTACTCAAAGGTAGCAATGAGCCTCTGATCCTGGTTTGTTTTTGTTTCCCTGAGCTTGTTCAAAAGAGATCACTGACCATCATTCCAGAAATTCTCCTCCCAGATTACCAGGCAGACCAGTTGACTACTCTGTCATTTAATGTTTCAGGAGTTGTATTTTCTTTTATTTATTTATTTTTACATTTGGGATGCCCAGAGCTTCAAATAGCCTATGTTTTGAAATGTATGAATACAAAAACAAAAGAAGCAAATAAACTACATAAAAGAAATAAAACTAAATAGTTTAGTATGACTCAATATCCAAACTCCTTTAATTAGCACTAGTAGCAGACTATTTTTCAGGCAAACAACCTGCAAATCTTGGAAAAATAACAATCAATATAAGAAAATATTACTTTGAGGCTACAGGGATTATTTTCTAACATACATTATTTGTACTGAATTAGTTTTATTAGTTAAGATTATTTCTAAAACATGTTTAAAATGAGACTAACTCTTCCAAACTGGAAAGGATTTTGTATTTATATTTTCCTTTACTTTTTTTTCCAGATTAAATTTAGTTTAAAAAAATTAAAGCTATGAGTTTTACCTAATTACAGGATTATACAGTAAGCACAATATCACAATGAGTCTTTTATTAAATCTGTGCAGGTGTTAGAACAAAGATTACCTACAGATACCTTATTTACAGTTTAGGAGTGTCAAAACCTAAATTTTCTTATTCTCAGAAAGATGGCAGTAGTTCAGAGCCATATACCCATGTATTTAAGTGAAAGCTAAGCTAGAGAACTCAATTTTGCTGCTTAGGCCCATATCTAATAGGCACAAATAAAATTAATAATACATATGCACGGCTCCAGAACTCATTTGTCCCTATATTTTTCTTGACAGGTAAATGGAAATTGTGTGCTGTGAGATTTCACCAGTAATAAACCACCTACAGAGGGCTGGCTCTGCTCTGCTGTAGTGAGCAGCAAGGCAGGGTACACCTCTGGGCTGGGGAATGCATCTCATACAGCAAGCACTCAGCCAGGCTGGGAGAGCCGCTCTGTGTGCGGGCATGGGCCACTCTTTGTGCTGCTGGGGGAGGATTCTGGGCAAGAAAAGCAACCAGGAGCCTTCTGGCTCACTACACCTGTGTGTAAAGCATCACCTCTCATCACATGTCCAGACTTCATCACCTTGCAGATAAACACTTAGGATGATACTCAGCCCCCCAGTTTGCCAAGTAGTACCAGCAAGAGGAAAAGTCCTTTCCTGCATGCATCTATAATCAGAGCTATTAAAAAACTTGTTGGGGGAAATGAACTCTGCAGCCTTATGGGCTACTACACAAATCAGAAGAAATAAAAAATTCCTGGCTGAAGGAAAATATATAAGTTGAACATATCTGTAATATGTATCAAACACATTCATAAATATCTACCAACTAAGCTGCTCCGTAAATATTTTAGATAAATAGCCAGATAGACAAAATGGCATGAAGATTTAAAGCAAAACTAAACAAAACTAGGTAAACTCACTTGTTTTGTGTTCTGGTCTGGACAGGATGGAACAAGAATAAACTCATTAATGACCTTAACAATAACTGGCAAACTCTTTAATTTCTTTACTCTCTGTTATGCCATAAATTCAGGCAGACAGATCAGACAATACTGGTATGCCAAGTTTCCTGTTCCTTATAACACACACAGGAGAAGGGTAGCTAAAAAAGGAAAGGGCAACATAAGGTACATAGCAGGTCCCTTAGGTACCAGGTTTCACACATGCCTAGTGATGGTGCACCCGGCAAACCAATGACCCAGCTTGGAAAAACTCACAGGAAAATTAATTCCTTAGCCTGGCAAAAGGCAGACTATGGAAGGCCAAAACACACAGCACAGTAGCTTGTTGACACAAGAAAAAAGAAAGGAAACCTGAGGAAGGAGGAGGCGAAGAAACCAGAGGGCTCTCTGTAAAGAGATAAGGCACAATGCTCTGAAAAGTGTCATTATAAACAAATGCTTTCCCATCAGTGCCAAACAACCAGAGCCAGGAGCCAGGTTTGCATCATATTAGAATATGGCTTAGCATCACTGGTCTCCCCTGCTCTGTCACCCTTTTAAAAGGACAAACTGACAGCAGAGTAAAACCATGCTATGCCACAGTGGAAGGGAAAAGTCTAGCTGGCTCCTGAGTTAACATAAAGGACGCACAGGCTACTGACTCTTGAGTTTCTCTTGGAAAAATACAGCTCTCTCCTCTCACTGTGTCTATTGCTTTTTGCTCTCCTATCAAGCACATTGCTTACCTTGCACAATCAAGTAAACCTGGGAAGTCTTGGGATGATGCTGTGTCTGCACTGAACACGTGTAGGACCCCTCATCATAGACATCCACTTTCTGGATCCGCAGGCTGTATTCCAGGGGGTTTCTCTTCTCCAGCTCTACTCGAGGGTCCAGGGACCACTTGTCCTCTCCAGCAAAAATGATGCCAGAACGATTTAACCAGGCCACCTTGGAGCTTCTGTCTTCTACATAACACCTGCAGAGGATGAGACAGGTAAGGGGGAGATTAGCAACCCTCTCCATCACCTCCCTTTTGTTCCTCTTCTTTACTGCTTTGCTGAGAAACTTCATACCACACTCCTGCCTTGCCAGTAAACCATACAATCTTCTCATCATTATTGTCCCATGGACAAGTACTTAACAATTTAACTCTGTTGAAGAGTTTCAGGAATCTTTGGTTCATAGACCCCATGGGATTTGGGGCAGACATGTCTCTTGGTCTCTCTTCCTTTTGCCTCTGGCCTACATACCAAAAATTAATTTGGAAGCCACAAGAGATCTTGATCACCAAATGCCTTCCAACCTTGCCAGTGAGAAAGGTTGGAAGTAGCTCTTCCCATGCTTCTCCTTCACCTTCAAAAAGTTGACTATACAATAGATAAACCCTAGACCCCTTCCAGCCTGGAGGGCAAAGGTTCAGGGCTCCAGCTTTGTCAGCTCAGGGCACAGCTCCTCCATCCCTCAGTTTCAGCAGCACTAGTGCAGGAAACTATAGACTATCTCCCATCTACCTCCTGCTGACAAAAAAAAAATTGTGGAATTATTTCATTGTTCAAACATCACCCTTCTAACACAAACACACACACTTGATGATGCACATCTGCTTGTTTGTGCAGGCAAGTGCAGATTTCAGGCTGAAAATGAGAGGCTGTGGGAGTGTCACTGTCATCTCTGTGACACATGCAGAATGTTCTGTGAACATCTCAGATGGACAGGAGAGGAGGAATGACAGCTAGGGGTGGCAAGCAGAGGAGTAGCAGGAGGACCAGAAACTGCCAGGGCCCTGAGTGCCACCTTCCCAAGTCAGAGGACAAACCAACCCCATTGCAACTGTAACTTGACAAGTATTTTGTTTCTTGACAGAGAGCAGAGTAAGTGCCGTGAAGACAAATACACTTTTGGCAAAGACACCTGCTCTGTACCACTTCCCACCACCAGAATGAGACTTGCACAGAAAAGATGAGGAGCTGCCACTGAGGAGACACGTCTTGCTCACTCTCAGCTGTGTCTCATTCAAGAGGACCAGGGCTGAAGAAGACAGGCAGACATAACTCCTCTTTCACTCCGGCAGCTGCAACCCCAGGCTGGGCTCAGACAGGCTGAGAGCAGGTTTGCCTGAGAGCAGCTCACATCACATTAGCTCTGCAGATAAACAGGGAAGCTCAGGCTCCAGAGCTGTTGCTCCTTCACCTCTCAGAGCTCTGTCCACAGTATCCCAGCATCCAAATAACCCAGTACCTCTTGCCACTGCTATTACAGAATCACAGAATAGGTGAAGTTGGAAGGGACCACAGTGAGGTTGTATGGTCAAACCTCCCTGCTTGAGCAGGGTCTTCCTAGATCACGTTGCACAGGATTGTGCCCTCTTCACTATTTATGCATGTGTTGTATTTGAAGGAAGAAAGAAAGAAAGAGGATAATGATTATTGCTTCAAGATAAGACAAATATTTGACAGTAGGCTTTCAGACAGCCTTTTAGCATGGGTCAGACATTTTTCAAGTTCCTCTGTTTGAATGCATTTCATTCAAGGCTGCTGCAGCTGCCTTCCCTTGTGATGTGACCCCACCATTATGGCCAGCACCTCACACCCACTCCCTTTTGGCAAGCCCATGGATGCTGTCCAAGCTGTTCTGGGGTTGCTTGTGGGCAGGAGGAAAGCCAAGCTGCGTGGGCATCCATGGGAGCCATGCCATGCTGCTGGCCAAGCTGTAAGCAGCTCTGTCTGATCTGACAAACACTTGCTTTAGAGAGCAGCCCAATAGATTCCTGTCTTTTACTGGCAATGTCCAGACAAGGAAGGGGAGTGAGAATTTGGCCCTCAGGCCAGAGCCCACCCTCCTGGAGAGGCAGGCACTTGCCCCCAAGGTGAACTCTCAGGTGTGATCTGAGTTGTTTTCAAAAAGCTACTCTGTCAAAAAGAAGGATGCAGGGGAACCTGTGAGCAGTTACTCACAGGTAGAAACCAGCACCACTACGATGAGGCATTGCTCCAGTTCCATTGGCCACTCCAGGCAGTAATCACCAGTGATGGGAGGTGAAAGCCATGATCCACGGAGCACAGTGTGCTCCAGGGCTGAGGGCAGTGGCCCTGTAGGAACACCCAGACTGCCTCCAGAGCTGGCTGCCTTAGGGTCAAGAGCCCTCCTGCAAATGCAGGAGTTGTAGCAGCACCAAGAATCAGGGGTCAGATATTTTGGTAGTGAAAAGCTAAGCAGATTAACAGTGGAAACTGAAGTCAGTGGGAGCTGAAGTTTTTTAGTCCCCCTGAACAGCTATCAGTGCTGCTGGACTCCAGCAGATCCATGGCACCCCACCATCTCCACCAGGCTGCTTTCCCATCACCACCAGGGTACAGCGAGCACTCAGCAGCTCTGCCCTGTCCCTGATCATTATAACTCTCTGGGGTAGCAAATATGCCCCTGTGTGGTGTCTTGTCAGTGACAGTTCAGTGGTGTGGTCAGCACAAAGCCTTGTGCTTTTGCTCCTGTGGCTAGGCTTCAACCAGAGACCCTCCCTCCTCTCCCTGGAAGAGAAAATGTGTCACAACCTGTCTTACATGCATCCAGGTCAGCCCTAGAACAGTGGTCAATAGCTACAGTCAGGCAACCTTGCAACTGGCCCTGAAACAAGTTAGCAATGCTACCAAAATAAGGAAAGGATATAGGACAAAGAAAAGAGGAAAATGGGAGGAGTGAGTGAAATGGATTTGAGCCCTCTATTCACCATACCTGTTCCTCTCAAGCTGTCAGGGAAAATCAATGTACAAATGTGGAAATTCCAAGTCCTGGCATGCTCTGAACATGCATTCACGTGGATGATGCATCTCAGTATGTCTGTCTGCACACACAGACACCCCCCCTCTTAGTCTGCCAGAGAAGCCACCCAGCTGAATGGATCACGCTTTAATAAGGATTTATGGTGATGATTTTCACAGTGTAATAAGTGCTAATTCAATACTAATAGAATATTAAATGGCATGTTAACTGACATTTTAACTGCAAAGCAATAGGAGCATGGCATCAGCCAGATATCAATGGACTCTTATCGTTCACTAATAATCAATAATCAAGTTCACAGAGACAGTCAAACGCTTTTCATTAGACTTATTGGAACCATTACCATCAGCCTCAGTGAAAGCTAATAAACAGTTTGTGATCCATGCATTATTCTTTTCCTTATGGTTGCAGGTTTGATTTCTTAACATCTCTGATGTGGCTAACGAGAGGACCAGTGAATGGTGATAGGCATGACTTGCATGATCACTGTAAGAACCTGGGAACTGTTGATCTTGCACCATTTCAAACCAGAAACACGGAAGGACACAAGAAAGATCTTGCCGTCATGCCCCATTAGTCCTCCTTGCCTTCTTGTTAAACAAACACAGCCAAGTTTGGCACCTGAAGTTCTTTAGAAACAGTTGGATGTGGAGAAAGAAACCCAAGTCATCCTTGCACTCCTCCCCACATGCAAATGCAGACAATGGGGCTGAGCTGTGCTACAGGAGGGAGGGGATGGGGCAATGCTGTTCTGCAGGAGAATGATTTTGAACTTTGAGCAGGAATCACTGCTTTGGATGGGATAGAGGGCTGCCCACCATCATTCCTGGTCCCTGGATTTCATGACGGGCTGGGACACCTGGCAGCATGCAGGCTGGGGGAGGGCAGGAGCAAGTCCTGCTGCTTGTCCTCCCTCCTCCATCACCTGCTGGTCTAACACGCAGCGCTGGGCCAAAGCAGCGCTCCTGCAAACCTGCCCCTGTAAGCTCCGAGGAACGTTCCCCATCTGACAAGAGATGCACTTTTTTTCCCCCCTTCTTCAAAGTATTTGGGCTTGTTCCTATTGATGGGTGAGAGACAGAGTGAAGAAAAGGAGCGTGAGGCTTGGGCACCCACATGTCCTCTCCCGGCGGCGCGAGCCCGGGGGTTTCAGCGCCCGTTCTGCCTCACTCGGGCCCAGCGCTTGGAACACCCGAGACTCCCGCTCCTCCCGCGGCGGCGGCAGCGCCGCTCCGCGCATCGATTTCCCAGCGTGTTGCTGTAACACTCATCGCAGCTTATGTTGTGCCTGTCACTCCAGCAGCTCTCGGCCCTAAGCTTTCCGCCCTCTGTCTCGCCCGGCGAACAGACTGCTGAGAGGCGGCGTTTTCCTGGGAAGGCCCAGCACGGCTCCCCCGGGCCGCCGGCAGCCGATGCCGGGCTGGGCCGCACGGGCTGAGTGGGGTGCGGCAGAGCCGGGATCTCAGCAAGGGCCTTCCCATTCTGCCCCAGAGAAAGCAGCACAGCAGCTACGGCCGAGGCTGCAGAGATGGACGGGGGTATTTCATCGCTTCGGAAAGGGATGCATGATATTTACAGCCTGGAGTGATGAAAAGGCAAGAAAGAAGCCCTTCAGGGCCTGGTGAAGCTGCTGTTTAAATGATGGCTTTAACATGGAGATTTTACAACATTATCAATGATGTATTGGGTTGCACTGAAACTGGGATAATTATTTGGGGTTTTTTAATTGCTGTTGTAATTCCAATTTTTTTTTTTTAATTTTTTTATAGCAGACCAAACCCACAATTCTCTGCCAGAACCCCACTAGTGAGAAGAAGCAAGCTGCTAGGATTAATGAAATATGCTGCACTGCTTTGCCAGCAAGCCACAGCTCTTACCTCATTTTGGGGAAAAATAAATAAATAGTGAGTTTATGGACTGCATTTTCTGCCCTCTTTCTCCAAAGCATGTTGGGGTGACAGCTCTGTGCTGCAATTCCCACACTCCTGTTTAATCATCTTTTCTCCATTAACCCTTTGATCATCTCTTCTGTAAGACAATCTCTGTGCATCAGGCCAAAACTCAGCAGCCTGCTGCACACACAATTAAGCACCCAAACCCCACCCCACTGCACTCACTGAGGGACATGCTGCCCTTTTGCCAGAGGATGCCTCAACCCACCCTGCATCAGATCTCCTGCCTTTGCCTCAGCTCTGTGATGAGCCTGCTGTAATCTTCTCACTTCACATACACTCCTACGAGATCCGGCTAACAACTTCCCCCACTGCCCTCTTCCCCCAGCAGCAAAATGGCAAGAGGGAAAAGAGGGAGGGATCAAACATGGCTCATTCGGCTCAAAACAACATCAGTTCCTGGCTGCCAGCTCCAAACATGCAAGACAAATTCTCTGTTGTGTTGCAAAATATGATCCTGGAAAGCTAATGCAGTGGTTAAACACAGCCTTGCTCCCAGCCTGGGGAAGAAAGTTCAAGAGCAAATCATGCTCATGCTGTTTCATCTTGTCTCCTCAAGCTCTTCAGTCCTTCCCTGCCGGGCAAGCAAGGACTCGGACACACCCATGGTCAGCCAGGGCGGCAGTGAGGGTCCAGCTTCTCCTCTATGCCCTGGCAGGGGTATGGGCAGCAAGGGCTAGGGACAGACCACAGCCATGCCAGCCCTGACCTCCCAGGCAGGCTTTTCAGGGAAGAGTCCATCCAGGCTCCACAATGGCACTGCAGTGCTGGATCCTGCCAGCATCTCAAGAGCAATGCAGCGCTGCCACTGCAGTCCCCACCAGAGGAGTACAGTGGCAGAGCACAGAGGAGCACAGAATCTGGAGGAGCAATATGGGAACTGTTGGCCATGGGTGGTTCCCACTGCTCTGGATCAGGCCCCCTCAGCAGGAGATGCTGCAGAAGACACCCACAGCTGAATGTATTTCCCCTCTGCGAAGGCAAGGCCTCTTAAGTGGATGGCACTTTCATGGGTGATCATATCAACTGAGCATCTGAAACCTCCTTTCAGCCAAGCACCAAAAGTCTCATTTTGCTGAATTTGAATGCACATGGGCATCAGTTGTTGTTCAAAATTCTCCTCCCTACTGCCACTGCTGCTCTCTTTCCCCAGCTTAGTACAGCTGCTGCTCCTCTCCTTATGTGCCATGATACACAGCAGGGTCACTGTTTGAGAGTGAAAACTGTGCCACAGCAGGATGGATTTCCAAAATGTGGCATAAATAGCTCCTGAGTAACCACTGCCAGCGTGACAACACAGGCCCTCGGAGGGATTTAGAAAACTACTGCTTAAACCCAGTCCTGTGCTGGAAAACTGGCAGGAGGGGGAAACTGCTGCATCTGTTCAGCCCATGCCTTCTCTCAGCTGCATTATGCTGTGACCTTGGTCGTCACACCTGTCTGCAGCTCCCTGGGTATTTCAGCACTCAGGTGACAATTTTTGGCGATCCACCTATTGGGAGGGCGCATGGCTGATAGGATGCTTGCACTTCTGTTCATCCTCTTTAGTAAATTGCCACTTTAGGAGTGTGAGGCTAGGATGGGCTTACCAGGTCATGAGGCCCCAACCTCTGCTGGCACAGCCAGCTGTACTTTATCATCTTTTTCAGAGATGTACCTCATTCCTACTTTAGCCTAGTGTGTTTGATGGGGGAATATCCTCCCCCTGCTTTGCAGGTCAGACTGCTCAAAGTCTTTCTGTTCTGCTGATTAAAACCTTTTTTTTTTTTCTAACTCTAAGCGCAGATTTATTCATACCTGGCTTATATCCATTTCCTCTCATGCCAACACCATCTTTTAGCTTAAAGAGCTCTTCCCTCTCCTGGGTGTTTATCTTTCACTGTGTTCAGAGAGAGCAATCATATTCCCTCTCAGCTTTCATTTTGCTGGATTCAACAAGCCAAACTCTCCTGGTTTCTTCTTGTATGATAGACCCTCCATTGCCCTAAACATCCCAGTAGCCCCTCTCAGCACCTGCTCCAGCCTGAATTCCTCTTTCGTGACCAGCATTTGTACCCAGTTTTCTGGAAGAGGAGTCCCCAGTGCCTTGTACAGAAACATTTCTGTCTGACTGTCTCTCCCATCAACTCTTTCTAATTAAATAAAAAAAGAATTGCAACCAGAAAATATGAGCATCAGTGCAGAACTGCTCATGTGCTGTAAACATCCTTGTCTCTCGGTCCATGTGGTACACATGGAAAATGAAGCCCAAGGGAATTTACAAAAAATACACTGGCCTAAAAAGACAGCTAGCTGCCCTCGCTCACACTAGCAGACACACAGCTGGTCTCACATGCGTTTTATTTCTGTTAAAACGACTGTTTAAGAGTAGAGGTTCCTGTTTGTGTAGGGAAAAAAAACAAACTCACAACAGAAATCAAGCCCAAAATACAGCGATTTTTATGCCAGTACTCTCAAAGGGTGGATGTAACTGTATCAGAGTAAGAGAACTTATACTGGCATGATTTATTGCTCTTCCCATCTGTTGGGGATCGGTATACCTGCATAAACAACTTCAGTCCACATCCACTCCAGCAGAGGAACCTTCTTAAAAATATCAATATGAGCTGCTATGAGCTGCTATGAGCTTAACTCCATCCCAGCCATATCTCAGCACAGTTTAAGATTTCAAAATACAGAAAAATCTCAGAGCGAGACCTACCACTACAGTACCATCTCTTCTTGTAACCAACCATACCCAGGAAATGCCCTCCATTTCTTTACAGCATAGTCAGAGTCAGGAAATTCTTGGACAGGTGTTTGCCCATTCTAAGACATGTTTCTAGAATGACTGACTCCAGTCCCAGGCCTCCTGCCAGAGGAGACTTGCTCCCTACGTGTGCTCAGGGGGATGAACTGCTCTCTGGCTGACGCTTGCAGAAATGCCAAATGCTATGACAGCTTGTGTCAGGGTCTCGCACTGAAATCAGTCAGGAGGTTCAGGCTGCTGAGGAAACAGACCCTGAGCTCTCTCTTGCCCTTTTGGGTTAGCTGAGGACTTGCCACTCTTCCTTTTCGGTCCAGCCAGAAACCTGGCTCTGCTCTTGATCCAGAATCATTAGGCAATGCTCATCAGCTATTGATCACTTGGCCTTAGTGAAATAGCCCACTAGGAATGTATGCCTTGCTCTGCCGCCCATAGCTTCCTGTAGCATCCCAGGGCTCCTGCACTATCAAAATGGCAGGGAATAGCAGAGCTGATGAAGAATGGCAATGGGGAACATTGCCCAATGATTTGCCTTTTTGTTGCTCTGCACTAACACTAAGGATCCTATGCTTTTGTGATCACTAAGACACAGGCTGATATTTAAAAATATCTGGAGTCACTTAGGAACAGAAGTTCATCAAAAGACAATGATAATTAGTCCCTTATGTGAACTGGGTATTGGCTGTTATGCCAAATTTGTAAGTAAACTGGAAACTAAACTGCTGGCAAGCCTCTGCACCATTATGACTTTTTTCTGTTTTGGAGATACAACAAAAAAGAGAATAGGAGCACTAATAAGGCACCCATACAGACTATAAGTCCCTTTAGTTTCCTTCACAAGCTTTAGCTGTAGAAATCACCTATTTCTTCTACCTGAACCCCCAGTGCCTTGTAGGTAACTTCTATGTGGTCACCACTAGGTAACTCCAGAAAAGCGAATCCATTTTTTTCCCTTGAATTTCTTCTAGTAAAAATTAATAATAACGAAAATGCCACAAAAAGGAGAAAATGAGTTTCAGAGATGTGATCTCCTTCTCTGACAGGAGGGGAGGGAGGGTTTCGCTGGGAAGTCCACGTGACTCTGTATCTGGTAATTATCCAGCCACAGAGGGAAACTGAAACGTTCTGTGCTGTCGCAGAGAATGACAGCACCTGGAGCTCCAGCACCCAGATAAAAAGCAGAGAGACAATCAGGCAGATGGAGAAAGGCAATGCTACATCATGGGCTGGCAAGCAGAGGGAAGAGAAAAAATGGGGAGAGGCAAAAGCTGGCAAGAAACAGTAAGGCAGCCGGCACAGCTACTGGGGAATGAGACTATGCCACAGATTAGCAATGCATGGGCACAAAGAAAGAAAGAGCATAAGGGCAGGTCAGGAGAGAGTGGGTGCACAAAAGGGACAGTGAAAACACAAGAGGGAATAGGAGAGTGATGCTAGAGGGAGCTTTAAAGCATTTTGTGTGGTCCAGGGTCGCTTCCTCCCACCCCAGTCACAGGCTAAAAATGCAGGAGGTATCACCACAGGCTGTCACAAAACAAGGGGGAAGATTTGAAAATCAGCATCTCACAGCTGAAGAGAGATGTGGCACTGTAAATAACACCTTCTAGCTTGTGGATTTCAGTGGTTTGCTCAGGGAAGGGGACTACAAAAATTAAGATTCAAAAAATTAAACCTGGAGCTTTGGAGCATCACCTCATGTATTTTGTATGGCAGAGAGGCAAGAGGGAGGTTCCCTCCCCGACTCTCCCTTTCACAGTTGCACACCCCAAGACACATGTAAGCCTGCAAAACAGCCCACATGATTGCTGCCATGGCACCATGGCCTAGTTCCAAAAGCAAGGCACCTCAGGTGCCCTCCCACACAGCAACGTGACAGCACCAGCTCTCGGGGCTCTCAGAAACAAGGGCTGTGCCCACAGGACGGGCAGCAGCCTCCAGTGGGTCAGGAAGAGCTGATTGCCAGGTGGCAAGAAACCGTACACCACCTCTAGGAATGTTTCTGACATGAGAAAATACAGCGAAACAGACAATCAGGTCAGAGCCATCAGCTTGTCAGGGGCTAATGCTGGCCACCAGCCTCAGCAGCTGTTGGGGTAAGTGACCAAAGTAGATCTGTAATGGCTGCGTATCTCCAAGGAGGCAAGAAGAGCTAAATGCTCAGATGTCCCCACCTGAACATTTGGGGAAGGAAATGGAAACAGTATCAAGGTCTGAGCCACACAGTCACACAGCTGCACAGCAGCCAAGGTATTGAGCCATACAGTTCAGTGACCAACTCTCCCATGCCTAGTGACAAACATTTCAAAGAAAGGTAAAACACTTCCTAAAATGACAGTGTAAACCACCGTCTACATAATTTCATAATCTTTTCTAGCCATAAAAACCTATAAATTTATCACCAAGCTAATGACAGAATGGCCTGGGTTGGAAGGGATGTTAAAGATCATCTAGTTCCATGCTCCTGCCATGAGCAGGGACAGCTGTTACCAGATAAGGTTGTAAAAGCCACATCAGCCTGGTTTTGAACACTGTCAGTCAGGGATGGGGCATGCACTGCTTCTATAGGTAACCTGTTCCAGTGTCTTGCTACCCTCAAAGTAAAGAATTTCTTCCTAATATGTAGCCTAAATTTAGCCTCTGTGTAAATTAGCTTCCACTCTGAGTGACAGCTTGCAATCCACCTTGTAAGTTTGTACGCTGGCTTTCTTATCCCCAGGCATTTCTCAACCCCCTGCCCCCTTTTTCTTTTTTTAAACTCATTGACATCTTCATCTTGGTGATACTTTCTGGCTGAGAATTTAATCAGTTAACCATTAACTGGTATAAGTCTGTGAAAGAATGTCAGATTTAAATGTTGTGTGAAACTGGCAGGTGTCTCCTGTGTTTTGTACTATATGAAAGAGCTTCTTCCAGTACCTGAGGAGCATGCTACCTGAGACATAGTAATGCACTTTCCATTGTCTGGATCCTAATGTTCATCTCATCTCATACTGCCTCTTCTTCAGCAAGGGAAAGGGAATATTACATCTGAAGCATTAGTGCTTGTCCTGGGCAGGTGGGACAGGAGAATCCACACCAGAGAGAAATCAGTCTTGAAATCCTTTGGAGGCAGATCAGAGAGGGAATGGGAGCAAGAGCAGGGAAAATAAATCTTAACTTTTCCTTCTTTTCTGAGGTTATGAGAGTATCAGAGGTGTCCCAACTAAGCTATCTTCCCCACTTCCAAGTGCTGCCCTCAGGTAGCCGGCAGCAGACTGTGAAGGGTGGTATTTCAAGATGAATGAGAAACTGGGTGCATCCTGCCTGCTCACTTCCAGCTACTGCATTTCAATGAAGGACACCTTCTTGATGTGCAAACACTCTAGTTATTATTTACAGCTGACCTTTTCCTTCTCCAGCTCCCGCTGCCGTGGCACCACTGGTGGATTTGGGGCTTGCAGAGATTGTGGAGGCGATGTGTAGTGGAACATGTTCGATTCCCTGCCTGTGCCAGAGCTGTCATTAGTGCCACTGTGGATTGAGCTACACCCGTGCAAGCAACACTGGGAAATGTGAAGAAAAAAGCCTAATGTAGACAAAGCCTTTGAGGAGCTTAACCCCTCTTCCCCTTTTCCATCTCTCTCCCACTTGAAAGCAGAGAACAGCTTCTGAGCTAGACACATGCTCTCATTTCCATATCTAAAGCCAGTCCCGAAATACCATCGTGAAATAATGCTCTCAGAGAGAAGACCACGAAGCAGATTCCCTTTGAGAGACTCTGCTGCTTCTCTTTTTAATTCCATCCAAAAACAACAGCCACGAAATACCAAATGCACCTGGACTGGAGCAGTCAATATTAGGCACCTTGTTTTCAGATAGATATGGGGGAATTGGAGGGAATTCAGAGGCGAGCAACAACAAAATTCATCAAGGGCTGGAAAGGGATCAGCATCTAAGGGAAGCTTAAAAACATTAAATATGTAGAACTTGACTAAGAGAGGACTTAAAAGCGACATGTTGACAAGCTATACCTCTTTGAAAGCTGAAAGTACCGAGGGAAGAGAGGAATTATTTAGCAAGATGCACAGGGGTCTACGAAGGAGTAACAGGTCAGAAAAAAAAAGAGAAAGTAGTCTGTTCGAACTTGAAGAAAAACTTCTTGTCATCTACAAGTGCTAGTCTTGTAAAAAGTCTCCCAAGGAAAGCAAAGAAGTGCCTATTCTTTCAGATGTTTGGAAAAAAAAAAAGGGCTGTGGACCAAAGGATCAGCCTCACAGGGGCTGCAGGCAGTGACCTGGTCTTACTACTTTTACTACCTACCTCAGAGTTCAGCAATATGTCAGGAGAAGACAGATCCTCTTACATATTTCTTTCAGATGAAGTAATAGTTTTAGGCTTTTTCACTTCACACAGAGTTAAATATTTCTTGCCAATACCTTAGTCCTCTATATATCCCACTAGAGTTACCTGGCAGAGGTTTGGATTTGTTTCCAAAACTGGATCTCCTAGAAAACATGCATGAAGAGGTTAAAAACTACTGATACAAACACTAACAGTCTCATTATTTCCAAAAGACATTGGCATATGGTTGTATTCCCAAATATGCTGTGAGTAAAGTTGTCCAGCACTTAAAAGTCACACATGAGATTTGACTTTTTTAAATGCTTAGCATTAAAATCTAAACCAGACTTGTCAAAATACTTTTGGGCCTACCAGCTGCCAAACTAACACACAAGGACCAAATCTTCAAAGCAGCATTTGGCACAGTAAGCTTTTTTACCAATATATTCAGTTTTCTTTCTGCCTAAAGTGAGATGAGATACTTTTGAAAATCCATCCCATGAGTGTTACAATCATTGGATAAAAGGCTGCAAACTTCAAATTCCCATGCTGTATTTATCCTGTGCCGAAGAACTCCTTTATGTGGAAACCACAGCAAACCTGTTACAGTAAGGCAATGCTCAACTGCACTTTCTTTCCTTTGTTTAGAGCTTTGCTAAATTTTGCCTTTCCCTAATGCCTCCCTTTTGTCCATCATCAGTTCTTGTGAAAGAAGGCATTTGAAAGAGTTACAGGGAAGGTAGAGGAGATGCTGTGAGGGAGAACTCCCAAGAGCTTTGATCTCAGCTTACCTTTATTCCCACATGCCCAATATGCCTTGCAGAGGAGGACATGTTTATGAATAAATAAATAGAGGAAAGGAGGAAGAGTGGAAAAAAAAGAAATTTTCATGATACTCTGATGGAGTTTCTGCTGTTGACATGAAAGCCAGAAGCTTGTTTAAAACCTCATGGTCAGAAACAGAATGGGAAGAAGGTACAACTAACTCCTTGAGAAAGGGGAGGAATAATTCCCACAGCAAGATCTTCTTGCCATTCTTCTAATCATGCTAATATCTGGCACTCTTTTTCCTCTGAGATCCTTGCAGGGCTTTGTTTTGCAAGGCAATTCAGCATGTGCTGAACAGCATGCAGTGTTTTTATCAAAGGAAGTAAGCACTGTGGAACTAAAATTCTTACCTTTGTAGAGGAGAAGTGTTGTGATGCATGTTTTATACACACAGGGAGCCAGTGGGGAAGGAAAGAAATAGGTTGTGCAAAGTCATACAATGAAACTATTTTATTTTCAAAACCAAAACATAACAGACCTGACCTGTCTCAAGCAAAACTTAGTTTGGTGTGTACCAGTTGCAAGGAGGTACACACCAATGTGTATGAGGATAGCAAGAAAGCAGTAGTGATGACTGCAAAACAGCCTTCTGTCACCTCCAGTATCTTAGCGCTACTGCTTTTCTGTATAATTGGGATCTGCCCAGGGATATGCAGCCACAGCAGAGAGGTCTGGCTGAAGCACAAGCTCCTCCCCATAGTTTGAAGGCAACTGGCTTGGGTCATTTGGGTCTGTGCTCAGGAGCCTGAACTCCAGCCTGGCTGCTGACTGAAGGACAGGCGTAACTACAGGGACTGCTCTGACAGCTTCTGCACCTCCTCACCTGCAGTCTTCTGGCACTGGCAAAATAAGCTGCACAAATTGGCTGGAACACAGAACATAAACCCTTTTCTTTTCTTAGTGAAGACAATGTTGCTTAATCCTACTGGAAGCATTTACCCAGGGATATCTTATCTGGATCCACTGACATCCCTGCCTCATCTCCCAAGAGCCCGCTGTGAAAGGAAACCTCTCCCCCATGCACAGCTTATCCGCAGTACAGATAAACCATTTCCCCATGGAGCTCCCTTCTGTACAGCTGTCTTACTGAGAGTTTCTTACACAGCAGGGTCTAAGGCTGTGCACTTGGGCTTTGGCTGGTCTGAGGCTGGGTTCCTATTTCTGTTTTTTTGACAGGTCACTTGCTCTAAATAATTTCCAGAATTCTGTACTGTACTGTATGGAGAGATGCCAAACTGTGGCTTCAGCTGGCATAAATCAAGGGCCTACAAGGCACCATTGCAGTAAATGGGGAAGCCTAGATTTACACTAAATGAGGATCAGTCCTGCTTCCTTCTACCAGACTCCAAATGAATTCATTAAATACAGCACTTCAGTCTGCTCAGCTAAAAGTAGCTCCAGCTGGCAGGAGGCTTCACATCCAGGGAATGTTTTGAAGATAAGGATTTGCAGGCTGCCCTGAGTTTACACTTGGCTAAAGGTAGGCTCTCATCAGCCATGCAGAGGGGATGACATCATGCCCACCTGGTGTGTATCTGCGCATTCCAAGGTCTATGCACAGCGTGACATTGACACAGGACCTCAAAGCCTTGGCGGGGGGAAACCTAGGCTCAAATCCTGTCACAAAGAGGCTCAATTCTAAGTGCTACAGGGCAGCAGAAGAGAGGTCCTGCAGTACCTCCACCACACTGAAGGGCTTATTTTTATTCTTTAATTCTTTTTAAGTTTTCACTGGGGGATGTGGGGTGTGTGTCTGTACTGAATTTGAATCTGCAGTAGGGCAAGCAACGGCACTGGGGCAGGAAGAGCAGTTTGGGATTTTTGAGACAAGAGTAAAATGGTAGTTAATTTTGACACTAAACCCTAAATGAAAGGATATTAAAGTTATTCTCAGGTTCAAAAAGCCAAGATGTGCTGTGATGGTCTGGCCTGCTCTCATGTATTGTACAGAACCCATGATTCCTGCAGTTTAATCTCTTATCCACTCACTAAAACAGATGGTGTTGCAGGCTCTTTGCAGACTCTGACAAATAGGACTGCATTTGGAATACTTTTCATATATGCACACTTGCTGTACATCCCTCAGGACAAGATACACTGGCTTGAGACCTAAGTTCACATCCAAAGCACAATCGGCAGTAAAGAATAGATCCAAGTCTCTTTCAGCATTGCTGTTGAGGTCTCTAATATGCACAGTCACACAGAGAATATCTTCCTAAAGAAAGATATAAAAGTCAAATCAAAAACCTTTGTCTGACATCCCAGTCAAGTTCTCTTTCTTTGCCAGGACCAGGGTACACATTGTTTTTCCTCAAAGAAATAGTTCTGCCCACTGAACAGCAATGATACAATGAATATTCCAATAACCTGGAAAATAAGAGAGCCCTAACAAAAAATGGACCTGACACCAACTCCTCTCTGATTTCACACTTACTGTTTCTTCCTTAGTTTGAGAAAAGAGGGTTGGTCCTCAACAGCCAAAGAGAAGCAGGGAGAGAGCCCAAAATTACTTGCTTATGCTAGACTATAACCAGTGTTTTCCCAACCTTGTGTGTGTGTGTGTGAGATCAGCCAGTACTCAGAAAGACAAGTGAGGTTAACCGAGCTACATGCATTGCTCCCACTAGAGCAGTATAAAACAGTGATAAACCACAACTGGAACCACTCTGCACTAAGTATCTGGCCAGAGGTGAAGCATGAGGTTACAGCAGCAGCTCCACTCCCCTGTCCCCCTCTGCCTGATGGATCCTTGGTAATAAACCACCCTTCAGATTTTTCTGTCTTAAACTGAAGCTGCTGGGATTCAGGGGAGATAAAGATTTCAACTACCTTTCACAAGAGCCTTCACAAGAAAGTCCCTGTTGGCATAAAAGTAGACATGTAATGGGCTTTCTCTGTCCCTCAAAGTACTGTAGCACCACAGGAAAGTGCAGCCCTTTTAGCTCTCTTCTTTATTTAACTAGAGTTGTTAAAATAAACTGATTTCCCAGCCAATTAATTATCAAATATCTGTAACAGCTTTCAAGCCCTGCCATTACTCATTCTCAGAGGCCCCCATAGGCAGTACAAAGTTACACTCTCTTCACCTGAGTAACCACTGCTCCTCCAAGTCTGCTCCCTTTCCCTAAGCTGATAGCAGCACAGACGCTGGCAAAACCCTGGAGTAAAGCTGTAAACATCCCTTCTCCACTTGAACAGCAACTCCAGCCATTCACTTGCCAGAAACCAGGAAGCTTTACCACGCCCCTTGACCACGACTCAGTTCCCAGGTGTCAGCCACCCGTACACAGATCCCAGCCCCACCGCAGGAGCAGATTTGCCCTGTCAAGACCCCTGGTGCTGCCAGGGAGATCGGCAGGAACCCGAGAGCCGATGCTGCCAGCTGAGCTGAGCCGTGGATGCCAAGTAGCACGAGCTCAGCCCAGCGTGGGGCATAAGCTTCAGTTTGAAGCATGTGCCAGGAACCAGCTTCTCACCCAGATGTGGACAGGGACAGCTCCTGCCATAGCCGTGTTATTCTCTGAAAAACCAGTCTGTACCTCTGGTTACTGGAAAGTTGGACTTACCATAGGTACATTAGCAACAGCCCTACCATCTATTTTGTAAGCATTAAACGACACTCATATGTGGTTTCAATTAGGAGATTTCAAATGAGATCGAAGATAATGCATCCAACAATTACTCACCCTTCTCCTTTCTAGAAACTCAAGCAGAATCATTTCCAGGCCAAAATGTGGTCTCTCTTGATTGATGATGTTAATAAAATGCCTTTATTGTGATATAAATAGCCTTAAAAACGTCCTGAAGAGTCAATATCAGTGGTTGATAGCCTTAAGCAAGCAAGGTCCTTATCTTACAGTGTGCTAAAGCTTAACGAGTTATGCTTCTGAGAAGTCTGACATTGGATTTGGGTGCTTGTTTGGGGAACTACAGAAGGGTAGCTCCCGCATTAGACATGCAAAATGGGAACTGTTTAAACACCTTTCCTCTTCCTTGCGCTCCCTATTAATAATCTCTTCGCTTCCTAGCTTTCCTGGTGCCAGTTCAAACACAAACACCGGCTGAGCCCAGCAGGAGCCATGGGAACACTGTGCTCCAGCGCCTCTTTGCTGGAAGGTTACCAGCCACTGCTACAGTAATTGGAAAACCTGAAATTTCTTCCAAATTGTGCACGAGCTGAGATTCTCACAGAGGTGTGTGGCTGTTTCCCGAACAAAGAGCTTACTCTCACTTGCACATCCATGATAGGTTTTTGTTACTCTCTTGTCAGGAGAGGCCAACCCCACCACGCAGCTGGGAGTGAAGCACTCAGTGCCTCAGGCTGCACTGGAAGCTTGGGGGTTCTAGAAAATTTAAGTAATTTTTTTAAATTAGTGTCCTCCAGGCAGTAGCTCACTCCAGGAGGACAAAAGCAGAGCCTGCTTCACAGAGGACAAGGGAGAAGATCTTTGGGAATTCACAATGCCCAGAGTGTTCCTCCTTTTTCTGAATAGAAGTGAACATCACTCTTCATAAAGAGAAAACACTTGTTTTAAGGCCTTATTTGAACATGGAAAGCATGCCATTTTCTACCAAGATTGTGTCTTCCGCATGCAGCAGTATGAGATACCGCTGACCGTGCTTTCCAGTAGTGCCGCCCTGGTTCAGATCCAGCAGCAGGCTGGGTGCTAAAGAACTTCACTGGGAGTGACAGAAGCATATACACCTGTCAGAAAATGCTGATATCATAGCAACTGTGACAGTGATGTGATCAGGACCTGACAGACAGTCAAAAAAGAGAGGGAAGGATGCACGAGAAAGGGCGACTGAGAAACTTTCAGGGAGAGCAGTCAGAGTCTGTGCATGAGAGGCGGTGAGTAAGTGACGCTTGGTGCTTGTCTGTGCATGGCAGATGGAATGAGGACTCTGGGGACATGTTCTCCCCTCCACCTGAGCAGTGCTTTGTGTCTCTGAAGAGTGAAGGGACTGCACAATTTCCCAGCCTCGCTCCCCTCTCTCCCCATCTCTGCCATAGTTACATCCAGTCTCATATACTTGAGAGCAATTTTCCCTGCGATAATAAAGCCTTTGCAAGCGTGTGGGTGGCCGTGCGTGTGTGCTTTTGTCGCCTGTGGGAGTGCGCATGTGCCAGGCTGTGCTGAGATGAGAAGGTGGTTTTGTGTACGCGGCAGAGCAGGAGTGAGGGTGAGACTATCAAACGTGTGTGCGAGGATATGAGAGAGAGCGCGCTTCGCACAGAATCAGACATCGAGTGAAAATGAGAAGGTGCTTGTATTAGACGGTGTGCGTGTCAGCAAGGAAGAAAGAGGTCTTATTCACAGCCTTCCTGCATGTGTTTGATGAGTATCACAAGTTTTAACCAAGAAAAATATGTATGTATTCAAATCAAACACAAAACACCCCTTTTGCCTGGAGCGCTCCTGCCTTGCTTGTTTGTTCTGTTGCAAGCTGCTTGTTAGAGGAACACAGGAAACAAGAAGATTGGAAAAAAACCCAGGTTGACATATTTAAACACTGCCAGCTACTGAGGCAGTAACAAAGCAAGGAGAAAAGCAGGTGGGATAGTTAGAGAGCTGTTGCCATGATGCTGGAATGAGAGATGCCTGTGAGAGTTTCTGAACACCATCCCTGAAGTGGATTATGATCAATTTTACTGTACACATACTGCGTTGACTCTGCAGCTAGCTACAAGAAAACACACTTAAAAGCCTATTGCTTACAGCCATTTTGCAATACAGAGTCAAAAGACAATGCAAGGAGTGCTGGTGTTCTGTCCCAATCCCCTGCAAAGATGTCTACACTGAGTCTGGACACCACTTGTCAAAATTGGAATGGAGGTACTGAATTTATGGACAGGAGGAAAAAAGAGTAACAACAGAGTCAGTCCCAAACCTACTGGGGCTAAAGGCCTTTCTAGAACTGCAGGTCAGATAAACATGAATACAGAGACAGGGATGGATTTGAAATTATTTTTCCTTGTTCTGTTACACTTTGTTTTTGCTGGTAAATTTAAACACCTTCACAAGTTTAAGGCTCTTCAACATTATCATAATCCACAAGCCTATGCTGCCCACAGGCAAAATTCACCAATACCTATGTCCAGTCAGATTTGCTAAGTCTATTACAATGCCACAGGCAATGCATGGGAAGACAGAAGCGTGCCAAAAACTGACTGTAAGAGTGGCAAAACCAAAAGACCAAAGACATTGTGTTGAAGAGATCCAGGAGAAGGGTCAGAAGTGCAGGCGAAGCTCTATCCTGAGGCAATTCACCCAAACTTCACCCAGATCATAGGAAGATTCCTCCAAAAAAAAGGAGCTGCAGGCTTTCTGTCCTTCCCTCACCCATTTAAAATCAGAGTGAACACTGCTGATTTATAGCTGAAAAACAATTCTCATTACACCAAGGGAAGGGAACCAAGTACCTTGTCTTTGGGGCTACAGAACTGGTTCAGAAAAACAAAAGGTGTCACACTTGGGTGCTTGAGCTTGGGTGCAGCTCTTTCACCATCACTCCCCCCAGCAAACAAACAAACAAACCTTTATTTGTCTATGGAGACCAAAGCAACCCAGGTCAGGCTGGTTCCTGCTTTGGGCAGGCCTTCTGCTATGCAGAGTGGGTCCTTCCTGATGGGGGTCCCTGGGATGCTACTACATGCTCAGTAACAGTTATTGTTGTTCCAAAAATTACCCAGGAACTTGACAAGTCCTTCTGCAGTGTTTGACGCTCTGACCTCAGGAGGCAGTGTGGATTTCACAGACTGAATACCTGCTGTGTGAAAAAGTGTCTCCTTTCATGTGATCTAAATTAAGCTACCATTAGCATCTCTGAGTGACCTCTTGTTCTAGTATTACAGGAGGACAGAAGAAGGAGGGACTGATCACTTTTCACCACACTCTTCATTACTGTAAATAACTCAATTATAAGCCTTTAGTGTGCTTCTTCAGGGAGGCTGTGAATGGCCGGTGCTTGCCATCTCCCATTGGAGCAGGCTGGGATTGAGTGAAGCCAGCCTGAGCTCAGGGACAGTAGAGGGCACGATGGCAAGAAAGAAGATGGGAGAGATTCTGGTAGGGAGAAATGGCATTTTTGCAAGCTTGCTGCACTAAAAAAGAAAACGCTGTTCAGTCCAACTGACTGTCTCCTTGTAGGTAAATCTCACAAGATTACTAACCATGCTTCATGGTCCTCTGGTAATTCTACACACTTTCATAAATGAGGGTGTAGCCAGTGTTCAAGATAATGTCATTTTTTATAACATATTCCCTATTGTTTGCCTGTCCCTAAAGGCAACCAAGCATCTTCCACGTTTTTGGAATTGACGTAACCCACTGAAGAAGCTTTTATCGAGTTACTCACCGTGACTCCCAATCTCTTCCCTCCAAGGAGCCTGGGAGCTCAGCACTCATCACTGTGCAGCTGAAGTGGAGACTATTTTTGCAGTCTGCATTACCATACACTCATCCAAGTTATAGTTCATCTGTCCTCCTGCTGCTGTGTCCCTGTGGCACCTTTAAACCCTGCTGACTCATGGATGTGGCAGCCCATGCTTGCTTTTGGCTGGAAGGATGGTGAGGGGCACTGGGGGAGGACCCAGCTCCTGGCAGGACATCCCAGAGCAGCCAGGCCAAGCCCTGGGAGTGGGTCCCTTTGGATCTCCACAGCTCAGGCAGCAAGCCAGCAGAGGATGCAATGGGGTGGGCCTGCTCCTATGGCTTTTGGCAACTCTGCTGTATTTCTCAACAGCCAAACAAGGAGTCGGTATCAAAGCACCAACATGCCAGCCATGGCACACAGGGCAGACTAAACACCTCCCCAGTATGTACTGACTCCTACTATTAACTTGTCTCCATGCAAAAGAAAAACTATTCTTTGTTAATTAACAATCCACTGGGTTTTAAACTGTGACAAGACCTTGCCCCTTTGCCCATGGCTATTTATTTCCCTTCATAATTTTGTGTGAAAGGCCTTATCAAAGGCTTTATGAAAATCAAAGTACATTATGTCTGCTGTGGATCACCTTTATCTTATTTTATTAAACTTTAAAAAAAAACCCAAAACAACAAAACCCACTTTCAGCTCAAAAAGGCACAATTTTCTTTTCCAGAAGCCATACTGGATTGACCCTGTCATGTTATACTTAGCTGAACATTGTACTAGTCGGTCTTTAATTAGCTTCACAATCAGTTTGGCTGGAACTGAAAGAAAGCTCATAGATCTGTAATTCCCTGGATGTCTTTCGATTATTAAAAAAATAATAATAGTACTTAGCATGCCTGGAGCACTCCCTCTCTGAGGATCTCAGAGCACTCCACATAAGGGTGAAGGCAGAGCAGGCTGCAGACAGCCTTTCAGCACCTTCACCTTGCAAGAGGGAAGGAGAAGGGAGAACAACTTGCCCATGAAGTCCATATCACAGCTGGATATGGAGCTGCCACCCTGTTCCTGACCCTCTCAGGTGTCATTAAAATCACTTGCTTGATTCTCAGGGCTAAGGAAGGGGCGGTGTTTGCCCATCTGCATCATCTTGCCTGAGCACAGAAAGATTTCAGCATATTTCCCCCAAATCCGACCCTGCAATATTAGCAGCTCTGCATTCATTAGAGAGATGCTGTTTATAAGGATCCGTCAGACACTGCTGTCAGTATATTTCATGCATTATTTACTTCAGAGCCTTGAGACTAATGCTACCTCAGTCCCAGTGATTTACTGCATTTGAGTTTCTCAAACTGATCCATAACTTTGGGTAATAATAACAATAGCAAAATACTCTCTGTATGCATGTATCACACTCGTCAGCAAAAACCCACACACAGATGAGCATACAATGCTGCTCTGAGGTGCCGGAGCGTCGGCCATTTGGAGCTACAGTCCCTCCTCACAGGGATGCAACTTCCACACCCCACTCTTAGAATACTTTGTCTCAAGTCCAGTACATGTGAACCCTTCGAAGTCAAATTCCATATCCAGGAGGCTTCCCCCTTTCCAGGGAAAGTTCAGCAATCCCTGCACAGCATCCCCTGGCAAGGACAGACCTACTGAGGCAGAGGAACCTCATGATCCTGTTCCAGCCCACAGATGGGGCCCCTCTGCCTTGGTGAATTAAAAATCCCAGGGGGATGCTCAGCACCTGGGATGGGGGCTGTGCAAACAGCTTGGCACAAGCCAGAGATTCAGCTTGTTGGCTTTGGCTTAGCTCCTTAATTGCATTACCCACCTGTGGCTCCCCTCATCCTTCTCCTGGCATTGCACAGTCACAGTGCCCTGGCCATTCCTCTCACTCCCCTCAGCTCCCTTCTCATTTACACCTTGCCTACTGTTTCATTTGACTCCTGGCTGTTTGGCCGTTCATTAAAAGGTGCTTGACGAACCCTAATAAAAGCCCACTCTCTGCTGTGCAGCTGCAAATCCTTTCTGTTCCCTTTCCACACCGTCCTCCAATGCCCTCCTTGCACACCAAGGCAGTGATAACCTCTAAGCCAAATCCAGTGCTTTTAAGGATTGTTTTTCTCGTTTGTTTGCTTTAATTTATATTGCCTTTCAGCCTTGCATTTGCTGTCATCTTTCTCCTGAAGCTTTCCTACTGCCCTGCTTGAGGCTCACCTATCCTGCACATGCCATGTAGGGGGCACACTTAACGAGGAGCCAAGCCCCCAGCCCTTGCTGACAGGATGCTGACAAGCCCTCAGCACTCACACCTCTGAGATGTGCTGCTACTGCCCACGCACCCACCTGCTCCCTGATGTCTCCCCTGACATGGCTGAAGCCTTGAGAAAGGGAGTGCTGTGTCCTGGCAGGCTCTTAACATGCTGCAGGCTCTATAATAATAACAATAGTAATGAAACCCACTGAGAGATGTCTGCTTGCCCAGACAAGGCTTTAGAGTGGAGGCCAATTCCTACCACTGTGCTGACACAAAATCACTGAGATCAATGAAAACATCAACTAAGTGCTGCGAAGGACAGTCTTCTCCCTTGCCTTTCACATTTTACCTCTGCAAAAACAGTTTCTTTCTAGGACTGGAGGTAACCCTTCCTGGTGGTTTGACAGCTTTGGCCTGCTCTGAGCTGGGGCCATATGCCCTCATACTGCCAGGATGAGATCTCTCCAGGAGAGAGAGGTCTGCAGAGCTGCGTGGCTGCCTTGGAGAGGCACCAGCCTTAGGATGGGGCACTGAAGCCGAGAGCAGGCTTCTCCTGGTGCTGCCCAGGGTGTGGACACCACACACCAGCGATGGCAGGGGCTGTGAGAGACCGCACAGGGACTGGAAGGACAGGGAATGCCATGCAGGACTGTGTGCATGCCCTGTGTCTCGTACACACATGTGCTCACAGCAGCCCAGCTGGCTCTTCTCTGCCAGGAGGGACACCCCAGGAGTCCCACCTGGAGAGTAAGTACTGCTGAACACTGCCCTAAATCAGGAGTTACGTCTTCCCACACAGGCACCAAGGCAAGCTGCTCGAAAAAGCCATCATTTATGGTGTCAGTAAATCTCCTCTCCAAATCATGCCCAGATGTGCACTTTAGGGCCCAGTCACCTTGCCTTTTTATTCTTGCCTGTAAAATCTCTGCTCTCCTACAGTACTCTGCCTAATAATTCATGCCAAAATACATTAAAATAACCCATTATTGTTATTAATTACTATTATTGCATTAGCAGATTTTACTACTTCCTTAATCTCTCGAACAGCTGAAACCCTCTGCTCACTGAGGAGGGAACTGAGTGGGTTGGGGTCCTGCGTCCTGGGCAGCTCTCAGCCTTGGGATGTGCCATGCACTGACTCACACAACCCCTCCAAAGAGCAGAGCTGACAGTAGCTGACAAACCTCCACCCCAGACATTTCTCTGACACAAGTACTTAGGACTAGCTCTGTCTGGGTACAAAAAGCCAGGTGAAGGGAGGGACAGAAAAGCAAGCTCCTCAGCTTATCTGCAGGCTTATCTGCAGGCTAGATAATATCATAATAGCACAGTGAGTTGGGTGGCTTGTGGCATGTTCACCATGTTTTCCTATACTCAGCAAACACAGTTCTACTCTTGGCACTGATACTGCATGAAATATCAATTCAAGCGGGTCAAAACATGCCCATGTCTCAATTTTCCCCCTGCCCTTTCTCAGCTTTGTCTATTTAATTTCCATCCTCTTCAAGACATAAGGGTTATCATACTTTTTGGTACCTCACAGGCTGGACAGGACATCTCGCTTTCCACACTGAAAGTCACAGTAACAGAAGTATCCTAAAGTTCTCTGTTTCTGCTGCACAATCAGAAAGAAGGGTGCACCTGATCATCAGGAACCTGCATGATGGTACAGAAGATATTGACAGCTTCAGGAGAAAAACCAAATTCAGGGGAGTGGCTGACTCACTGGAGAGCAGAGCTGCCATTCAAAGGCCCTCAAGGACATGGAAAAATGGGATGAAAGAGCTTCATGAAGTTCAAGTAAGATAAGTGTAGAGTCTTCCACCTGTTGAAATGATCTGTGTGCAACACTGAAGGATGAGGACTTGCTGGCTGGGGAGTAGCTCTGAAGAAGACCAAAGGTTCCCAGTGAGCAAAAGCTGAAAATGAGTGTGGCAGCATGCCCTTGCAGCAAGGAGGTCTAAATGCGTACCTGGCTGCAATGATGAGAGTGTAGATAGCAGGCCAAAGTAAATTATTATTCCCCTCTACTCAGCACTTCTGATGCTGTATGTGGAGCAATTTTGGGCTCCCAGAATATTTGGTTGGACATAAAAGAAAAACATTTTCATAATGAGGGTGGATCAGCGCTGGAACAGGTGCCAAGACAGGTTGAAGTATCACTGTCTTGGGAGATTTTCAGATTTTGACTGAGCAAGCTGATCTAATGTTGAAGTTAGCCCTGATTTGAGCAAGAACTTGAATAAGAGACCTCCAAATCTCCTTTTCCCCTGAAACTTCTCTCTGATTTCAAGGAGGATGCTGTAGTTCTTTCTTCTGCATGGGACAGGTATGGCTTGAAAGCTGAATTTGGAAGGGTCTGATGGGATACTTGTCCCATATCAGTCCCTAAAGTCTCTTGGCAGAGCTCCGTGTCTGCAGGGACCAATGCACAGCTGCTCTGTTCCCCCTGCTGCTTACCTTCCCCTCTGCCACACCCTCACCAAGGAACCTGGTGTGAATGGGCTAGAAACTCCCAGGCACACATCTGCTTATGCAACCAGATTTCTGTGCACCTCTGAAGGTACAGGTTGTTCCCAAAATGTGGAAGGATGCCCCTCGAAAAGGCAGGGGACTTTCCTGGGAAGGAACTGGAATGAGCATATAGAAACTGTGTACCAATATCCAAACCCAGAGAGGTTTATGTCATGGTTGTTTCACTTAGCACAGAGAAGGAGTCACTTCTGGGTTAGCTCACAGCAGTCACATAATGCATTACAGTTCAGAAAGTGAGAACCTAAAGCCACCAGAAAGGGATTGACAAGTAGGTCAGCCTGCAATTAGCCACTCTGAATGCAGTCCTGACTCCTGGGACAACAATCTGGGATTTTAAACAAACTCAGAGAGATGTTTAATAGCTGAGAGAGGCGAGATTGTTGATTTTATGTCTCCTTCAAAACACAGCTGCCCGTTATTGCTTCCTTCAAGTCATTACTTTCCTTTTATTGCTTTTTTACTCCATTCACAAACCTGAACTCCTCCTCTCTCCTCAATTTCCTCTGTACTGTCCCTTCTTGCAGCTGATTTCCACAGGTTGCTTCCTTGTTGCTTAATCCTTTGCAAACTCTTTGGCTCTATCCCCACATCTCAGAAACGCCTGCAAACAACTCCAAAGCTGCTTGCAGAGAGATTAGGGGGACTGCTTGACAGGAGCAGGGCCAGCAGTTTCCCCTGGCTGCAGCAGGGACATGTGGCTGGACTCTCTAATGTGATAATAACATATGAAGTGTGCAGTGATGGCCATATGTTGTACTAATTCCTACGTACACAATGCCCTCTGCAGAACAAACAGCCAGGATGGAGGGCACTGACACAAGTGCAGGCCCATGGAGGGGCACCTACCCTTCAGAGATAGTTGAAGAGAAGGAGGAAGGCTAAAATTGGTTCCTGGAAGTGAGATTCAATCATCTCTGGTTAGGTCAGACTGAAGCTGTAAATGTCTTAAAAAAAAACCCAAAAAAAAAAATAAAAAAAAGGAAAAGAAACAAAAAAACTTCCAGGGAATAGGATGGATAGGGGCAGATACGGAAAGCCAGTGACCCTTCAATACCCCTGAACAACCACATAACAGGACATTTCAAAGGCTCTTGAAACGTCCCAGGCCTATACCCACATTTTGGCTTAAATGCTGTGAGTGACAATTACCTTTGCTGCTATTGGCTTATGAATGACTGGCAGGGACCCAAAATTCTCCGAGTCACCTTCCCCAGCAATTCAACAAGGCAAGGACCAGAATAAACACTTGATGTAGTTGGGATTTCTCTGGTGACAGCAGGCAAGGAGAGGAAAATAGAGATTCTAAGCAGATTTCCTAGGCTGGACCAGCTCCAGTTTTGCTTGGAAGTGAAGGGTATTAGGGCACATTTTCTGTGCTGTACAAAAGAGAAGAGTCAGCACTTCTATCCAGATGCTCAGACCCATGGGCTAGGCAGAAAGAAGACAGCTGCTCTGCTTCGTACTCAGGCTTGCACAGAAGAAAGAGAAAGGTAGAAAAAACCTTTGCTGAAGAACAGGCAAGGAAGAAGAGGAAGATGTGTCATATGAAAAAGCAGATACTGACTAATGGCACCATAGCTTAGTTGTCTCATGTTAGAGTCTTAAATTGCCCACAGTGGGAGGAAAGTCACTTTAACATCTCAACATGGCACATAAAACTATTGTAAGAAAAAGAAACCTGAATATTGTTGAAGAAGTGATGGAAATGAGATTGTTTCACAGCTGGCTGTACCAAGTTAGGGGTTAGAACTAGATAATTCCTAAAGTCCCTTTTAACCCAAACCATTCCATATTCTATGATTTTAAGTTGGAGTCTCCTGGCCAGAGGTAGGTGGGAGCCCCCATATCAGCTGATGTACTGGGGTGGGGACTGATGACCCCAGCGCTGAAAAGCACCCACTATTGTAGCTCAAATGTTTCATCAGGGATTGAAAACTCTCATCTTCTGCGGGGAGAAGGAGTGAAAGCCCTAATGTGATCCTTAGCCATCTCCAGAAGAGGTACTGCAAGGCAGCAGAATGTATAGAGCCCACCCAGGTGGGTTTTACTTGATCAGATAGGTTTTGATGGCCCTAGGAAGCACAATGTCAAGGAAGGAGGGAGAATGGACATGGCACGTCTTCACAGAATCAATAAAACAGGAATGGAAAGGACTGTAGGCCACCGTTAAACACACTCCTCAACTCTACAGCAGAATCAACTATGCATAAATTATCTCAGGGGACAGTTTTTCCTCATCTGTTCTTAAACATGGCCACCAAAGGAAACTCCACACCCACTAAATTGGTCCTCACACACAGGTGTACCACACTTCCACTTTGTGACCCAGTGTGTGAAGAGCTGATGTGCACACTTCATGATATCCGGGGTAGGTGAGGCTGCTGTGGCAGTGATTTATTTAAATAAGATGTCACAAAGTCTATGAGGCCATTCTGAAAATGAGCAGGAGAGACCGTGCAAATAAAGCTGTCCTCAATTTTTAAAGTGTTTTGTGCCTTCTCATTTTATGTGCTTGAAAGAATTCTGTGGTGAGCTGGCAACTAGCAGATAAAGTTATTGACGACAAAGCCTTCGGCTCAAAATTAAAGCTAATTCTATAGTTGTAAAAAAAAGGAAAAATGTAAAATACAACGATGGCAGGTTAATTGTGATAACATCATTAAATTCATATCCAGTCCTCAAAGCACATCATAGTTATTTAGAGACAAGTGATCTAGGGAGTCAGAAATGCAAGTGATTATGGCATTTCACCTCTTGGGGTCTATTTTGTAGTGAGATACAAATAAACTAAGTTTGGCAGTCGGAAATACTCTCTGACAAAATATTTTCCTACATCCTCAAGCTGATTAAAGGAATGAGCTGGAAGAGAGAGGTCAGTGGGTAGGCACATAGATAAGCAAGAGATAAGATGAAAGGAGACAGTGCTTGAGTCTATGTAGTTAATATCCTGGAGCTCATAAAAGTTTGTTACTGCACACAGCCTTCTCTGTCTGGCTTTTCACATCAGATCTCAGCAGCCACTGCTTATCTGTGCCCACTTCTTAGATTAGGTCCCATTGCAGGTAGAGTGCAGAATCTTGCATCTAATTCTCCATGTAGACCCAGTCAGATTCCCTAGTGCTCTGAGAAGGCAGAGATTGGCAAGGAAAGACTTCTCCACCCAGATCTTTCGCCTTTTCTGGGAGCTGTCAGAGAGCAGTGATTAGGTTTCTGGTGTTGATAAGTGAAAAAATCCATGTGCTGTCTGGACAATGCACAGGTTTTATCCCTGGTCAGCAAACATATTAGACTTGCCAGGATACACCTTAACCAGAGTGGTCCTCAGAAAAGGATGGGAAGAGGAAAATGGTATATTTAGTCACAGCCTTTGACCCTCTCACATCAGGGGGATATAAGCAGCACACCTATGCTAATATAACAAGTTGCTCCTAACAATAGATCTCAACAGTGACTGCATTTCTAGTCCAATTAACCAATAATGAGAACTGGCTGCCAGCAAATGAGGGACTAAATTCTTCTCTAACATCATTAAACGTGGAATAGGTGACGAGTCACCAAGCACTGAGTTCACATTTGGCCCCATGCCTGCTCCTGCCATTCAAACCATTCCCGGCAGCAGCGGATGGGCACAGCGTGGGGTCTGCTGGTGACAACCATTACCCAGGCAGAACATTTCTCCTGTGTGAACTCACTACTTGTCCCTTCCTGGCTTCCTACCACATGAGTGTTTCCAACCTAGTCGAGATGATATGAGAAGGGAGGAGGGCACAAAGCCAAATGCTGTGCTTTAGCAAATTGCCAGTTGCTAGGGCTCACTCTAGCTGTGCTCTACAAAGGCACTCTGGTTTGGTGACGTTTCCAGCCATTAGCTTGTCTCTCCAGCACTGCATACAGGGTAAGCACTGTCACCAAGCTAAATGGGCTAAATGGTGCCTAAAATCCCTTCCTTCCCTTGTTCCCTTGCTCCATGTATGGGAAGAAAGAACAATCCTCCCCACAAGGAAATCATGACATGGCGAAGAAATAGGAGGCTTTTAAGTAGGGGCAAAATGATATATCCAGCACGGTGAAGGAAGCTTAGGCAGAGGTGGAATGGTACACAAAGAATCTGAAGATGTCACTTATAAACCCCCTAAAATGGGCAGGGAAAGTTGAGTGGAGACAATGTGTGGGATAAGGAGAGGTAGGTTCTGAAAGGGGTCCCTTCCACAGAATGCAGTGGTGCCAAAGGAAGATATTTAAGATCCAGAAACAAGAAGACAGCCTGAAATAATCCCCCCATGGACCTACCAAAAAGACTCCACCTAATCTCTGTCTCTCCTTCCATTGCCCTGATTGTCCCCAGCCACTCTTTTCCAGAAAGGCACACAGGGACTGGCAGCAAACACCCCTGGCAGAGCACAAGAAGAACAATGCAACATAGCCAATATGCTGGCTCTACTGCTGCGTCCCCTCTTGGTTTAAATCAATAGTTTATGACATCTACAAGGGGAAACTGTAAATTTAATTTTGTCCCCTGCAGTGCGATTCATATCTTGTTTGCTGGTAACATAATGAATGTGTTTGCCCTCTAGACCCCCTGCCCAGTAGACCATTTTAAGGATAAAGGGAGAGAAAATAGCAAAGTATAATTAGGGAGGTCGATTAATGCTGGATTAACCAGTGCCTCAGCTAAAGATAGCTGTACAACACTTATACATAAGGGGCAAGGGAGAGAGGGAGATAGAAGCCCACAGAAGGAATAGAGAAAAGGATCCTTTTTCTTAGGAATAAAAACCTTACAAGTGACTCAAAGGCTCATGCTGCTTCCTAAACAACTGATAGAGCCTTGCATCACCTGTCAGCCTAAAGCCAATAAACTACAGATGCTTTCCCCCCCTTGATGCTCATCAGGTGTGATCTAGAATATAACCCAAACTGCCCCAAGGACACAAGTTAAACCTTTCTGAAACTCATAGGCTTAATTGCTCTGCAAAAGCTACTTGAGTTTGTCACCATAGCAGGTAAAGCACACATGAGCCTGGAATTGCTTGGAAACCTTGCTGGAAATGCCAATGGCAACGGGGCAGTGGGGGTAGAAAACCTGACAGCACTCTGGGGCTAACAGAGAGGAGAGCACTGATGAGCAATGGAGATGACCCAGTAGATGGAATCCAGGGAGAAGGCTTCTCGCATCAGAGTGCTCTCTGCAAAGCACTTGGAGCAGTGGATGAAGAAACAGCTCTGATTGTATGTACCCTGCTGCACAACAGAAAGCAAGACTTGATACATTCTTGTGAGCAAGCAGACCTTGCCAGAGAAACCTGACTTCACTGCCAATTTCTTTTTCCAGCTGGCAAAACCAGCAAAACTCCAAATTAGTTTGGCTAGGTAGATAGGGCAAAAGAAATAATAATATTTTTGGCCAAAATCTAGAGCCAAACTTTGCAGCTAGGTCTTAGCTCTACAAAGAGAGGAAGCACAAATCTCCCCACAAAATCCCAAGAAACCAGAGAAAGGGCAAACCCATTAACCCGCAAACAGGAGATCAAATGCCAAGGGATTTGGATCTGTAAAGGCATGGTCTAGAGCTTTCAGTTCATGTCTCTCTACTTTGTGGTTACAAAAGAGTTGCTAATACAGCATGTCTAGCAATACTTCAATGCTCCTGCTCTTTGAATTAAAACGAAGCAGTGCAAAAGTATATGGAAATTAAAAGAAAAATAAACTCTCAGCTCTCAGAGAAGGCTTAGGTGAGGGGCTGAGGACAGCCTTGCTGTTTCTGAATTGATCGGCCACTCTCTGCTTAAAAACAGTGTATTTTCCTGCTTTAGCTACCTCTTTAAAACACTATCTTTACGTTCAGCTTCAGAGACAGCTCCCTATGGATAAGCATTTTTAGATGGATACAGTGTGATCTTTACCAGTTGCTGCAAATTGGCTCTGAGGGCACCTTTATGTGTCAGTTCTGCCTATTTTCTCTACAAACAGAAAGACAGAGATGGAGAGGATGAGGGGAAAGGGCTTTACAAATAAAACAAACAATAGGAGAGTCACAGCAGAGTCACACATTCTGACCTGAAACCAGGGTTCCTCATCCCAGCACCATTACAATCTCCCTGACATCAGCTGTAGTTGCTGCTCAGACACACAGGTGGGGAGCTACATTTGCACACAAATGTGCAGTTTGCAATGTTGGGGAGTGACTGGTTTGGGATGCTCCCTTTAGATCATAAGTGACAGCAAACAAGCTGTGGGGAGGCAGCACATAACAGTGTGCAAGAAACATGGGCATGACTCAGGTATAGCTGTGTCTAAACCAGCCATGGGCAAAGCATCTCAGGCTCAGCCCTTTCAATTCATCCTGGTATCCTCAAATTCACCAGACTTTAAAGATGAAACCACATCAATATTTGGACCCAATAACAACACAGTATTCTGGTCACTGGTATCTTATCTGCTCTGCTCTATGGTTTGAGGGAAAGACTGAAGGAAACAAGGTTGTGACCAGAGAGAATAGAGATGTAAAAACCTTATACACATGTAGAGTTCGTAATAGCAAAACATAGTTCATCACTACAGAGATACCGTTTGGTTTCAGTCTGCTGAAAATACTGGGCATCCTACTAGACAGCAGATGCAATCACTGTCCCTGGGCCTGGAGCAAATATTACTGTCCAATATGCTGCTACAGTAAAGCTTGGATGAATGATACAGCTGCAGCCTGTGCAGGGGTACTGCTGGGCTCACAAAGCAGTCTAGGTTGGAAAAGACCTCCAAGATCATTGAGTCCAACTGTTAACCTAACACTGCCAAACCCCCACTAAGCCATGTTCCCAAAGGCCCCATCTACGCGTCTTTTAAACAGCTCCAGGGATGGTGCATCCAGCACTTCCCTGGGTAGCTGTTCCAATGCTTGAAAACCTTTTTGGTGAAAAAATGTTTCCAAATATTCTTTCTAAACCTCCTCTGGCACCATTTGAGACCACTTCCTCTTGGTCTCTTATTTGGTACCTGGGAGAAGAGGCCAACCCCCACCTGGCTACGCCCTCCTTTCAGCCAGATATAGAGTGATAAGGCCATCCCTGAGCCTCTTCTTCTCCAGGCTAAATGACTCCAACTCTCTCAGTCTGTTCTCATAGGGTTTGTGTTCTAGACCCTTCACCAGCTTTGTTGCCCTTCCCTGGGCACATTCCATCACCTCAATGTCTTGTAGAATGTGTAGTGATGTCAGCGATGTCAACAACAACAACAACAAGTGAAGGCCCAAGATTCTGCATTCCGTAAAAACGCAGAGTCAGGGTGTCTGTCAGAGCTATGGTTGTCTGTGTGATGATGTCTAACAGTGAGATGCCACTGCTGCCTTTGCAGCCTGGGTTAGTGCTTGCATCTTTTCTTGTCTACACAAGGAAATCTGTGACCATGCATTTCCAGCACCAGTGCCATGTGGCCAGCGTTGCCTGAAGTGGCAGCTTCTGCTCTCTCCCTGAACGTACGGGTACAGTTTAAGGACAGTAGGGTGGAAGGGATTTAGGGGGAGAGAGACTTTTCTCTCCTGCATTACTAGATGGAAAAAGCAAACAATTTTTTTCCTCTACTGGCCTCCATCTGTCTTTCCAGCTCTTGTCCCTCACGCATACACCTTCCTCTGTCCTTACACTGCAATTACATTTTGTAGAGTTTTGTCCTTCCAGGACAATGTTTCCTGCCTGTTTTGAGAGCCTAACATACTGATTAAACACTTCTTGGTCTTCACAGTCTCATACTTTTTAGTACTGACAGTTTAATTTCCAGGCTCCAAGTTTTTCTGATTCAAAAAATGCCAGATTGTGCATTGTCATGGTTAAAAACAAATTGTTCCCATTTATTTTCCAGAGTTGGACAGCTGTCTGAAGACTTTTTTTTTTAAGACTCAAAAGATTATTTCTTAGTATCTGAGACTGCAGTTTGTAACTACAGTTGGCATCAAGTGTAGATTTTCCACAACTAGCGATTTAAAAAATAAAAAATTATTCTTTTTTTTTCTGTTAAGAAGCATTCAAAATTACTTCCAAATGTATCCATCTCGTCTATGATAAACAGCACATAATTTTCAACATAATTTTCAACAAAAGAACCAATGATGATTCAGATTAAGAACCAAAAGTACCAAAGAGGAGACACATAAAAGCGAGACCCATTACTCTGACATTGCCATCCTTTTTGTGAGGTTTCTGAGGTCTGGTAACAGCTGCAGTTGGCAAGGGCTCCTATTTTACTTCTGTATTGATGGATAATACTGTATTAGCTAGTCTTAGGTGAACAGAAGAGTAAAAGGAATTGGTTAACATCTACAGAAACAAAAGAGCTGAGTTTGAATAGCCGTGGTTCATGTTCTCATGACACTTGTTAGTTGTGAGCATTTGTCAACTTGCTGGGTGTCACATGAAAATTTGTTAACTGCTAAGGCTGCTTCTTACCAGACAGCAAGCTATTTGTTATTCATAGGACTGGCCAAAATAATTAAAATAAATTAAATCCAGTGCATGATAAATTTGGAAGTTCTGTAATCTGTTCCCATGTTTTATTACAGCCTCTTTTTTTTTTTTTTTTTTTTTCTTTTTTCTGCAAGAAAGAGCCACTCCTGAGCAGATAACAGTCTTGTCATTAAGTTGTTTGGTACATGCAAGATATGGGTACAAGTCTCTGCCTAATTTCTATACAAATGCTTGGCTGGAGTTTTCTACATCACACACAAGATCCCCACTCCTTAAGTTCCTGGCCATTTCAACCCTGTCTATGTCTCACCTTTTCACTAGAAATTTAAATACAGGGCCTGAAAAACTGAAGATCCCTGCATATAAACCCAACATGTTTCTGTGAAATGTTTCCATTTTGACATGTCAGTATTTCAGATGGAAAAAAAGCCCAAAAAAATTAACTGAAAAAAAAAATTTATCAGTATTTTAGTTACTCAGTTGAGAAAGACAACAATTAGTATGATATTCAGTTAACCAATAAAAGAGTGCAAATACTAAGCAAGTAATGATTCACTGAAGCAAACAGGTTGTAAAGAACAGCTGGAGGCCTAAAAATTACTCCTTTTTAGTGAGTACTTATCAAGCCCTAAAGCACTGGAAGAAAATCTGAAGCTGCTTACAAACAAATTGCTTATGACACAGTGACAATGCTTTAACAGTTCTCTGCCTTTCTCATATCCTTATTCTTCCCACCACCGCCTCCGAGTGAGAACTTCCCCTGTATCGGGTGCCGCACGCTGCAACAACAGCGGAACCTGGCCCTGACAAGTCAGATTTGTAACTAATATTTCAGCTTCTCTTCCACCGGGCTAGAGGGTCAGCAGTAGCTCGTAGGGACAGAGTGACACTACCAAATCGGTTCGTGTGTTACCCTGACTCCAGTGATCAAGTCTCACAATTAACACCACTCCTGTGGGAGTCTGGCACAACAAATGCCCCCGGTCTTTGAAGAGAAAGAGACAAAGTGGTGCACACTAAAATGGAACTGCCAGCCAGCCTGTGGGCATGGGCAAAGGGATTTTGTCATGCTGCTGAGAAAAGACTATTACCCCAGGCACTGCTTTCAAAGCTGGGAGGTCTCACTTTCAGAGCATGTACTGAAAGATCACACCTCATACCACAACCCACTGACCCCAAGACAGACACTACTCTGCCCATTAAATGCCAATTGTACAAAATAAAACTGAACAGTGGATAATTAATGCTTGTGAAACCCACTGGAAAGACATGAAATGCCCTCGCTGCTCCAGGTGCCGAAGCAAAGAGGCTGTGCTCAGTCCCCTGCTGCCTGCAAGCACCAGGCTCCACTGTTTGCTGCTTCATCCCAGCTGAAGGGACAGAGGTCACTCGTTATCTATGGCTAGCAAAGCTTGATTCTTCACTGAGTCAGAAGAAAGATGAGGCTATCCCCAGAGCACCAGCAGAATGCCTGAGTGAAACACCTAATTCTCTGTGATGACTGTAGAAAGCCAAGGTCTGGATGTAAAACCTTCCTTGGCTAAGCATGCCACAGATGTCTGGACAGGTGGACATTTGAGCAAGACCCTAGCTCATGCAGGATGCTTGTAAGAGCATAGAAATTAATGCAGACGTCCCAGGCCTCAGGCTACCAGGATAATCACCTCCCTTGAGAACGTCTTCTCAAGAATGCTCATCTGTAGTGCAAGGCACAAAACAGGTTTTGGGACATATCACCTGTTTTCTAACTTCGAAAACTGCTGTGGAGGCTCAGTCTTCTCCACTCAGCTTGAGCTGGGCAATTGCCTTCTACGAAAAGGCTGAATCACCCCTAAGGCAGCAAGTACTGGTTCTCCAGATAAAAATGGTCTAATTCCTGCATGACTGAGACTCCAGTGATTGTGTGAGACCTGCCTTCTGACTCAGAGGATATACCCTCTGAAGATGAGCCAGTTCCTAGATGGGTAATTGCCCATCCTGGAGACCCAGCAGTCTCAGCAGGTGATTGCAGTGGGCAAAGCAGTGGGCAGACAGGCTGTAAAGTCTTGACCCTCTTCTCACATTGAAGCAGAATGGTTTAGGTAGAGAGTAGCATAGGGAAGATGCTTGCTGGCTGCTGAGGAAAATGAAATGAGCTCCATCTTTGGCACTGCTGATCTATTTCTGGTCAGAGTGAAACACATTTAAATGTGATTTGGAGATTGCTGAGCAAGCCACTTGGAGTTATATGTGCCAGTGCTGCCTCAGACTGCTGCTTCATCTCCTATTCATGCAGAGGGTTGAGTAACAAATGATACGTGCTCAGGAGCCGACCTCCAACAGCAGGAGAAATGAGAAGGACCACAATCCTCAGTGCAGAAGCTGCAGGAAGACAAGAGTTCATTGTGCTTCCACAGCCAGAAGAATTCATGAGGAGAATCTCATTCTTATATTTGCCTGCGGTTCCTTCTTGAGTTTGTGATTTACAGTGCTCTGTCAGCGCATCTGTCTTACTTTTTATTCTTCTGTTGCTTTCCTGGTGTTTCACTGCTTCTTCTCCTGCATTAGAGGCTATTAAGCATCACCTGCTTTGGTCAACAAATGAGCTAGCAGCACGTCTCTGCACTTTCACAGCTAGTGACTGAACTCCAAAGCTTTGATGGGCCAGTTTTGTGAACAGAAAAGCATTGTGTGAGAGGGAGAAGACTGCCCTTAGGTCCACAAGGAGAACAAAATGCTGCTCAAGGTCATAATCCTAGGGTAGCAAGCAAATCAGATGTGTTCCACATGCTGTGGGTTCATTGCAATTGGTGTCAAGCACAAGGACAACTAGTGCTCTTCTAGAACCATCCTCCTCATGTCCTGTGGTCCCAGCCAGCTGGATGATCATCCCCACTGTCTGAAAAAGCCAGGATGGTAGCTGGCTGAGTTTAATCTCTGAGGCTCCAAACCTAAGCCTTTGCCCAGCATCTCCAGTATTAGAGTGGACCAGAAAGCTCTCACATGTTAACAAAAGCTCTGCCTGGGCAGCAGCCCCCTCCTGTTTCCCACACCATATTCTCTGCAAATGCCTCATGGCTCTGTGTGTCTCTTCAGGGGGCTGTTCACAAAGGTGACAAAAAGGACACCAGAACCACCTGTCTCTGTAACTGCTGCCATGCAGAACCTTGTAGGAATAGTTCATAATAATAGCTGCAGGTTAATATTTGTCATATCCTCTTCAATTTGCCTGTGATCACTGCAAAGGCAAATACAGAAGCAAATCCCCAGGGCTGGCCATCTTATGTGCACAGAAATAAATACCAGGGAAGGGGAGAGGACAGTGCTCATTTGTGTGACAGAGCACTTGCAAGGCAGTGCAGGTGGGGACATGGGGGAATGGCAGCAATATTAGCATGCTTAGTGTGTGCAGCAGGGTGTGCTCACCACTGAGAAGATGCACACAAACACATCCAGAGGATCACTAAATTCAGTTAAGGGCATTCCCATTCCCATGACTGGCAGCAGGAATGAGAGCAGGTGAGGGTAATGTGGAGGGTGGTGGTTGTGTGGGAAAAGTTGCACAGAGTGAGGCAGGGCAAGTGCTTTCCCTTGAATATTTCTAGCACATAAAAGCTGATTCTTTAGCCTGTGTGGGGTGGAAGAGAAAAGAGGATAGAGAGTCACAGAGCTCCAAAATGTGAAAATTCTGGGAGCAGTACAGAACACCTGAACTCAACTCTTATTTGCAGAGTGGTACCCAGAATGCTTTCTGCCACTTTGCTCACTTCTAGAGGTCACCCTAACCTAATTAAGTCTCTGTATCTGGTTAAAGCAACAGCTGCACAGTACACATGAGTTCAGGGTTGGCTGAAACCAAGAGACATGTTCTACATTTGTTTCTCTAGTCGTGGCTGAGATGCCCATGGGGAGACTCAGTTTGGACAATTGCTGGGAAAACAGATTTGTGTTTTGGTACAGCTGTGCAGCCAGTGTGGCTGGGAACATGATGTTTGCTGTTAACTCCCAGCATGCCAAATGGAACTGTAGGCCTACTGGCTGGAAAGAGCAACACATGGTAGAGAGCCACAGACAGCCTCACTGCATCATTCAGTTCTGGCCCTTCGTGAGGTGATCTTGAGTGCATTGTCTTTGAGTTCCACAGGCTTGGAGCCCCTTCCATGTCAACACACTCGCTGAGATAAGAGGTCCTGACAAGAGGAATTCCATTGTCCTGGGAAGAGGAGGACTGAGAGCACACAATCAGAGTTGCCTGTTGAGTGATGCACTTAGCATTTGTAGGACACACACAGAGCCTTTCGCACAGTCCCGTCAGCACGTCCCACCTTATTAGTTCAAGTTAGTTTGGAGAAGATCCTGAATCCCTTTAGTTACATCTGTTGCTTCCTTGTGCCCAGGACAAACACATAACTACCAGTTATGTACTAAACAGAGGGGTTTAGGTGAGGAGGTAGCTTTAGAAACCCTCTCAGCAGCATTGCAGAGTAATGCTGAGAAAACAATGACATGACCACAGCCGGACGAGATTCCACTTTGGGATGTAGCAAAATTTTCCTGTCCGAAACACACAGATGATGCACTGAACCATCTTGGAGAAAGAAAAGGGAAGGAAGGGACAATTTCAAGTAATCAGTTTCCTTGTAACAGTTTCCTTCTCCTTATTTATAGCCACTCTATGATTCAGTCAGGCTGGAACTGTGAGTGCAAACACGTTTTCTTTGCTCCTGGCTCTCTTTGGACTTCATTTGCACAGCAAAGCATCACCCAGTGCCAGAGATTTACGATACGTTCAGAGCCCAAACAAGGCTGGATCTGAACAGCCACATATCCTCCAAATTTCATTGTGGGAAACGTGCCTCTAGTGGTCTCCCAAGCAGCTCGTGACAGATTCACTGATCCTCACTGCAGCTGTGCATGGGGAGGGACAACTCAGTCTGCTCCAAAGTATTAGAGACTCAACCAACTTGGGCTCAGCTTCAGACCTAGAAAAAGCTCCTGGATGGACCTAAAATTTTGTCAGCAAAACTCCTGGGCCTGGAGACTTACAAACAGACATAGATTCAGATCCAGTGCTAAATTCTGTAAATCAGATCTTCATGCTTCATGTTGCAAGTTTCATGCTTATAACTGGGCTGCACCAAAAAACCCACAATGGTCATGTGTCTCCTCCTGAAAGCTTGTGGAACACTTGTCCAGCTGAGGTTGCTTTTCATCAGGCTGGTCCTAATCTTCATTGTTTCAATGTAGGAGCACTGTCTAAGCTTCAGTGGGGACCGTGAAGTTGTCATCCTGGGGCTCGTATAAAATCCCAGCAAAAAGACATTTCCTGTTCAGAGCTCAACTGGGTGCTACCTGGCTCTAAGCTCACAGTCATTCACAGTTCCCTATACTACAGACACAAGCCTCTCATTCTTCAGCCTCTCCCCACACCTACCACAGCCCACAAATGATAAAAGAATTTGTAAGATGAGGAGTCTGTCGTCTGTCCATTGCTTTTTTTCAAAGCCAGAGAAAAAAAAGTAATGATCTTGTTCTGGAAGAAAATCAAAGGCTGCCAACAACAGCATGATATGTCAGCTCTTTTAATTTCATTTATTTATTTATTTAATCCAGTTGCTTTAATCCTTGGAGTTTAAAGGCAAAGAATGAATGCAACGTGCTGGAAAATGAAGAGCATGTGACAATATCAAAGAGTGAAACCAAAGGAAAGGGGGTGTGTGTGTTGGGGGAGCCTTGTTAGGAGACACATTAAGGCAATCCAGCTGATAGATGAAGCCTTTTATAAATGAAGAGTAAAGTCTTCATGTCACTCTTTATCTTTCTTTTTTGTTTTAACTATTGTCTCTCTCTTTCACCTCCCCTTGCATTTCTATCCTGCCTCTCCTCTTGTGGTTCCCTGCCATAGGTCCCACTTTATACTTGAACTGTAGGGCTGCTGTGGCCATGGAATTATAAAGTCTCCCTCTGCTGAAAATAGCAGAGTCTGTGCTTCAACAGGCCATGGTGGTACCTGCCACTGTGAGACCCTTCAAAGAGACTAAAATGCACCTGATTCCAGCCAGGCTGGGATGTGGCTCCTCTCGGTCTTTTGGAGCTATAAACAAGGCATGGCAATCAATCATAGGCAGTGGGAACCTGGTCTCCAGGGGATTTTGGCACAGAGGTGGGATACATGCATCACAGAAAAGCTGCTGTGCTGTGTGCAGAAGGTGCAGTAGGGAGGTAGGTAGGCAGGGGGAAAGCAACCCAGAAATGCCTTTTATCCTTGATAGAAGAGCAGAAAGACAGGAAACAGAATCACCACATTCTTCTGTTTCAGTCATAGTTTTGACATCCCTGGAAAACAACTCCAGTGGAAAAACTGCTGTTGGGTACTGTTTATGATGACATTCAGCAGGAGTGACTCAGTTCTCATTGTCTTTCACACACACAAACACAGAGCTTATTATCTGTGATCTTTCTACACAGTGGATGTAAATGCCAGGCCTGCCTCCTTTGAAGCCTCCTGGGCTTGGCCAAGCAGGAGAGTTTTACACAGACTCTGTTTCCCCCAGCAGCCTTCATGCGTCCCCGTGGCTCTCTCCCAGCAGAGGTGGCACAGCCTCACACACCAGCACAGGTGTGTGAGCACAAACCTCTGGCTCTGGTGGTATCCAAACCAGGTGTCACACCCCACCAGAGACCAAGCCATCACACCTCACCACTGGCAAGCAGAGTTGGAGGGGAATTATCTTCTCTCCCCCCGTCCAGAGACTGGCCCTTCAAAATCACAAGACAGAGTCTAAATGTTACTCTCTTCCAGCCTGAGACATACTTGACCCCTATCTCCAGAAACATTTATCATGGTTTAACCCCAGCCATGAACCGAGCCCCAGGCAGTTCACTGCCCCACCAGTGGGATCAGGGAGAGAAGTGGAAGGGTAAAAGCTGGAAAACTCCTTAGTTGAGATAAAGTTTATCAGGGAAAGCAAAAGCTGAGCACACAAGCCAAGCAATGCAAAGAATTAAATCACCATTCCCATGGGCTGACAGGTGTTCAGCCATCCCCAGGAGAGCAGAACCCCATCATGTGTAACAGTTACTTGGGAAGACAAACACCATCACTCCAAATGTTCTTCCCTTCTTCCTTCAGCTTTATATACTGAACATGATGTCATAGGGAATGGAATATCCCTCTGGTCAGTTTGGGCCACTTGTCCTGGCTGTGTCTCCTTCCAGTTTCCCAGGTACCCCCTACTTCCTTGCCAGCCTTAAGAAAAATATCTCTATATGATCAACCCTGTGTTCAGCACAAATCCAAAACACAGCTTCTTACCATGCACTGGGAATACAATGTACTCCAGTCAAAACCAACAAAATGTCCCTATGAGGTCCCAAGGCCACAGACCTTGGATCTGGAGAGTGACTGAGCAGGGACGTGATGTGTGGCTGGGGTGGGTGTGCTGCAAAAACACCCGTGGGCAACTCCAGCTCTTCCCTATCCAGAGGAGCTCCTGTGGTGGGCACTGGCAAAGGCAAGAGTGCTTAGCACACACAAGGCAGCACTTTAAGTTCTGTGAGCAGCAGGCCTCTGGGTGAAGCAGTTTTAACCACACCTCTGTCCCTGATGGCTTGGGATTTGTGATTCTGGGAGCACAGGAGGAATGACAGGTGGATTGGCCGATTCTGCACCCTGACCAGTCTCTCTGGTTTTCTCTTCTGGAGTGCGTTGCTTATGATCTGTATGCAAGGTGTCACAGTCCCAAAGTAGATTAAGTGGACTTCAAAGAGACTGCTAATTTCATACAACGATAATAAAACTGGTCAGTCTCACAGAGGGGCAGCAAGCTTTATATTATTAATTCTTGCAAGACGCAAACGATCTGAAATCTTTGCAAGAAAGGCAGGGTAAGAAAAGCCCAGAAAACTAATTTCTCCAAGGTGCAGTTTGCTTTTTTCTCCCGTTCCTAAAGGAACAAGAAAAAAGAAAGAGGAGAGACCCAAAGACAAATGCCACAGAGCAGGTTGGGCTTAATATGACAGAAAGGGCCACTGGAAGCAGAACAGAGGATGCATCTTCACCCTAAGACTCGTGTGAAATGCAGCATGCACCAGAGTAATGCAAATGCATGCCAGCAGGACCTGTGCATCAGTCCTGGAGCACAGGTCACTCCAAGGTGCAGAGAGACACACAGGACAGACACCATTTAAGTAAGATAATTTTTATCTTTTCAATACCAAAAACTAAGGAGACAATTTTCAAAATGCAGTGACTGTCAAGCAGGAGTCTGGAACAACTGAATGTGATACTTAATTAAACATCTAAACTTCCATGGAATGCAAGATTTGCCTCCTTTCTCCTTTTTAGCACAGGAAGCCCAGAGATAAAACCTTCAGGTTATGAGCAACTATACCCTGCTGAGAAAAGTGATGGAGTGCTATGCTCCAGAGAACTTAACCAGGCCCCAGAAAATATGGAGTTGACACCTAGAAGGTTTTCTTCTTATTATTGCTGCTGTTGTTATTATCATTACTATTTTTCCTGACACTAAAACTCTTCCCATCATGTTCCCAGAGGGAGACAAACAGCGTGTGCCTGCATGTTAATGGGAATAAATGGGGCCACTCTACTTTTCTGATGCACAGGGTTCAAATGCTGGAGGAACTGCTGGATGCAGGCATACTTAAGTGAATGCTGGGAAATGCTGTAGGGCTCATGGATTTTGCACAGGAAAAAAACACAAATACAGGCCTTGGGAATGCATGATCAGAGCTCAGCTCTGCTACTGACTTGTCTGGCTTGGCCAGGTTACTTTGGGCCCCGTGCTCTGGCTGCTTCCTTGCAAAACAGTTCAGGAGTAACGGGATGATGACCCATGCTATTCCAGGGACATGGTAAGAACAAGGGCCTAAACGTTTCTGGCATGCTGATAAAATGGATCAGAGAGTGATATAAATACTTCATACAAGGCGAGAAATAGCCTAGAGGGGAGATTTCCTACATTGCCAGATCAGATGAAGCTGCAGAGATTAGGTGCAAAAATCAAAGGTGAGGAACCAAAATCTGAAGTCTTTCAGTTTACATCATCATTTACTGCGGCCAAATGGAAAAACCAGGAAAAGAAGATGTAAGAATTTCTCATCTTTAAGATTTCCTCATCTATATTTTACTACCTTAATTTGAATAAACAACTGTGCATGGAATGGGACACAGGAGTGAAGAAACATGCCAGGCACAGAGCAAATTAAAAGAGAGCCAAAACTCAGGTTGTGAATTTGAAGCGTTAGTTTTTTCAAATGTGATTGAGTATTACTTTAAACTTGATGAAAAAAGCCATTGATGACTTCCCCATTGTTGTGAACAGCTATCAAAGATTCATTTGCTTCCCAGGGGGCCATGGAGGCCAAGCCTGACGTAGCACAGAAGAGAAAAGCTGTTGTACAGGTTAAACAAATACTCTGTTTAGCTTTGTGTCCTGCCTCCCACAGCGACCAAAAGGCCATGCCAAGGGATGCCTAGAAGTAAAGAAGCATAGTTTATACTTTCCTTTAGTATCCAGCCACAATGCTTCTCTCATGTTTTTAGTACCATCTTCTTTACTGAAGATGTCTCTTGTAGCTCACCTGACTTCCCTTTTCCCATACACAGGACTGCAAAACATCTTAGACAAGAAATGCCTGTGTGCATGTGCCTTATCTTTGCCCAGAACTCATGCACGTGTGAATTCTCTGAAAGCACTGCCATACTAAAAAGGCAGAGGATAAACTTGCTAGTCTTTGTTTCCTTCCTCCCCTCAGCTGCTTCATTTCCTATCACTTTGAAATCTGTGGCAGCCATAAGCCACAGGTTCAGTTGTGGGGCTTGAGGCATGGGGTGAAGGAGAAAACACAATCTTTCCTTCTGGGCTGCAGCACATCCTAATCATTCTCTGCTCTTCAGAGGGGTCACTGGACCGTGCCAGGACAATAGTGGTACTTGGGAGCATTTCCTGATAGTGCCTTCTCCTAAGTCTCTTTGCTGGAGGGCACACTGTGCCCAAATTCACCTCTGTGACTGCCCAGGTGCTGTGGCTGAGGAAGTTGCAGAAGAACTGGATTGAGTTTCCCCGTACTCTGAGGCAGAAAAAGTCCCACCCATTCACTGTGGGTTCTCCTGTCACCTGCCATCATATATACTGACTTCAACTGGTGTGAAAAGAGACTTCTCTCTCTCTTCTTGGAGACCTGCTCTGCTGCCAGAACTTGAGCCTATCTCATCATCAGGGCACCTTAGCATGTCTTCTTTTGGTAATGACACATCTTAAAATAACATAGCCTGGAACCAGCCCTCCGCCCCCTCCAAAAACCCAAAAACCCTCATGTCCTTCACGGTGTTTACCCTTTGAATGCTTCCAGTCCAGTGAAAAGCCCAGCACGCAGAAAAAGTCTGCCAGGCATAAAAAAAAAGGGAAGATGTTTTTCAGGAGAAGTAAAAAACTCAACTACTCAATTTTTTTTTTTTTTTACAAATATATTAATAAGGGAGGGGGAATACCCTAGCGAACCATCAGAAGAAACAAGACTTCCAGGGTGACAACTGTAGTCATGTTCTTCCCAGCATGCTTGTCTAAGCTCTGCTGATGTTAGTTCAAAACACAGAGAAGGCACAATCCTCAGTGGTGCTGAGCAGACCCCAAGGAACACAAAAGGTACTCAGCTCGTAATAGAAACTGCTCATAATGACTGAGCCTCTCAAGTACATAAGCTGCTCTGAGGGGAGGCAAAGCCATTTTCTTGCTGAGTTTGAAACTAAGCTCTGTTTGGCAGCTGCCATTCAAGGCACGATCAGATCTGGCCTTTCATGAAAATGCAAGCTCATTAAAACATCCGGAGAAAGGGAGGGGAATGTGGTGCAACCCTCAGCTAGAGGGATAAAAAGAGCAATTGCAGTCCAAACCAGGGCTTGGTAGTTATAGGCCAGCAAGGCAAAGGGATGAAGGGGATCAAGGCCAGATAGCACCCAGAAAATATTTCCTGTAGCTGTCCTGAATGAAAGAAGAAATGGGTATTTACCTTAAGCTGTTGTGGGATATTTTTTTCTCTCTTTTTGTTGTTTTGTTTTGGGATTTTTGTTTGGTTTTTTTTTTTTTCTGCTTTTTGGTTTTTAGGTTTTTTGGCGTTTTTGGGGGGGTTTTTTGTTTGTTTGTTTTTTGATTTTTGTTTTCTGTTTTGTTTTGGTTTTTTTTTTGTTGCCTGCGTCCACAAACACAGCTTGGCTGCTGAACTACGCAGTGGATAAATGATGTAGAGGCAGTGGGAACTTGTGGCCTTATTTAAACAAAGGCTAGATAGAGTTATCTGGATCGATTGAGCCAATGCTTCCTTGAGTACTAATTCAGGCCAAACAACTGCTACTGAGAATAAGCTCAGCTGACCTCCCTAGGAAGTGCCCAGGCAAGATGGAGATGTAAAGAGCAGCTTTTGACACAGGTGCTGACTGGGACAATTTTGCTTCCACATGAATGCTACTTTACATAACCAAAAAGTGGTCTCAGACTGTCTGAATTATCTCATTACACCCCTACCTAGCAACTTAGCTTAAGATGAGCCCTGCTGGGTTGGAACAAGGCCTCTATAATCCTTTTTCCTGAAAGTGGGCAGTGAAGTATGCTTAAAGTAAAGGGTTATCCATCCCCACAATATCCTTTCAGCTTCCAGCAATCTGTCCTGAGTGGGCCTGCCTTCATTTTAGCTCATATAACTTAGGAAGAGGTTTCAAAGTGAACAAAATCCTCCCATGCACTACTATAGATCAGTGTATGTGACCACTCTGTTACACAAGCACCCAATTATCTCTATCTGGTAATGATTCCCTGTGTGCCTCTGTGAGCTGGGGAATACACCACATTAAGCCACACACTTTTTAAACTCTCTTTCAGTCATTAATGCCACTTGGGACTAGGCTTGCCACTTCTGCTGACTATTTAGAGCACTGGAGCCTGAGTCACTGCCTCTGACTCATCTTTTTATGCCAGTGTGACTCTGGGTGTAATGGAGCAGTAGTGAATCAGGCCCTATGTATCTCCACTGGTAACAAACCAGTAACTCCCCATTCTCTGCTCCTTTCCCTCCTGAGAACTGTAGGAAATGAAGAAAATACTAAGCTCCTGACAACAGCTAAGCAGGTTCAAAGCATGGGTGACCAACCACATCCCAAGGAAAGAAAGAAAGATCACAGGGTTAAGCTTATTTCAAATGATGCCATTTTGCACAATCTTGCATTTGTACCCCTGGGTCTGATCCTTAGCACAGTTACTGGTTCAAAGCAAATTTTATGTTTTTAAAAGCCACCACCTCAGCTGCTAAACAGAGGGAAGGTGCAGAGGCACCAGCAGCATGACTCTCCAGAGATCAGAGTAGCTTCCCAGCACCTTGGCTTCCAAGACAATTGAGATTTGCAGCCTCAGTTTAGTCCATCTTTGACTGACTTTGTAAAAATCAGTGGCAAAACAGTTCAATAGCATAACCCTCTCCTCTCTCACAAATTCATTGCAAATCTAAATGAAGGAAGATTGGAAGGTCTCTTTTAGAACAAGAGGACCTCTGATGGGAAGAATTCACATCATTCACGTCATCAAGATGCTGGCTAAGTTGCAAAGTCAAAAAACTCCTCACAGAGAGCAGCTCTGAACTTTTGTTTCCCAGCATCTGATAGCAACCTTCCCCTCCTCATCCCCACATACCAGCCTTGCAAAGCTGTGAAAGTGACTCCATGAGTCAGTGACAAAAGCTCTTGCTCCAAAGCATGGAGTATGGTGTTGGGCTAGACCTTCAAAGATCTGTTCAAGATCCAGTTTTGTTACAGGCTGTGGCAGACCCTTCCTTTGAGTCCTCTCTGCTGAGGGTGGCCACTGAGCAGCACCTGTGAGGACCCAAGACTTCAGTGGTGTTGTGGGACAAGTAAGAAGGAGGGATGTGCAGGGAGGGAAGGGTGGCTTGGTCACCAAGCTGGTGTGTGTGTGTGTGTGTGTGTGTGTGTGTGTGTATACCATTGTCCATTTCTTTCTTCCTGTTGCTTTTAGATAAATATGCAACCAAAAGCTTGTCTGAAAAGTAGTCTGTGTTCCTTCTGCCTTGTCAAACTCTTCAAGGGAAACATTATTGCCTTAATTGCTTAATTCCAATTCGCACAATACGGCGCTCTGACAACAGCAAAAACAGGGATGCAAAAGGAAGATTAAGAGCGACATATGCATGCTGCCAGCCTTTCACAACTGGGAAAGTGAAGTTGAGAACCAGAGCTAGGATGAGCAGCCCTGCAGGCTCCCAGCTCCCGACTCACTCACTTCCCAGGAGCCTTTTCTCACCCCTGCAGCCCCCAGACCCCGCACTCAGAGGGTTTTCACTGCGCTCTGGTGGGATTCCCAGCTGTGCTGCTCCATTCATGACTGTGTGGTCTAGAACCTTTCAGAGGGGTCTGGTGGCATGAACTGCCCCTCAAAACCCAAGACAGCAAAATGCTGCAAGCCTTGGGCATGGAGACTTGTCCTTTGCCTTGCATTGCAAACAAATGAGGGCAGAGCATGGCAAAATCTAAGCCTAGACAAACCAATCCCTCTAGGATCCCCTATTCTACTGACCAGTCCTGATATTTGAAAGATTTGACTAATTTTTTACTTCACATGTCAGTGCCTTTCCAAGTTCATGAATATTAGATGTAGGACTTCTTAGATAGTCTCAAGAAAGCCGGTTCTGCCAGTGCTTCTTGCTTGACTGGCAGATGTAGATGTATATTAGAAGACCTCCAGAATCACAAGATTCCCATAATTACAAGCACAAGACATCTCTCATGAGCCAAACTCATTCCCACTTCTGAAGTAACACAAGTGCTTCACTTCCAGAAGACAATGGAACCATTTTCCTACTTTAAAAACCTAACAGCTCTAAACTTCCAAACCCTACTGCAGTGAACACACAGCAGACCAATGGGGAGATATGAGCTTTCAGCATAAATTCTGCCATTTCCTATTTTATCTGCATCAGCTTCACATCTTGTTCCAAAACAGAGCACAATCTTACAGAAGTTCCGTGCATATCATGAGCTGTGTTTTGTGTCTCTTGATTCTATTACTCCCTCTTTCCCCATACATCAGGCCTGAAGATTTATGCTGAAGATGAGTCTGAAGATTTATGTGAAAGTTAACACAGACCCCACTGATTTCTCAGAAAGGAAATGTGGGATTGATGCCTCTGCAGATATAAATGGGAATAAAAATCCTGAGCTGGACTTTGGCTGCACGTGAGCATGCCTGTACCAGACAATTGCATAGCTCTCATGTTTACACACTCACTTTGGTACTACTAAAGCAGCTCTGAATGGTGTGGAATAACCCTCAAATGTGGGCATGTGGATACTCCTACAAGAGAATTTGTCACTTATCCCTCATCTATTTATATAGTTGTAGTGGTACAAATGAACCAAGGCAGACAAGCCCATAGGACACAAACATCCCTGGATTTCTGATCTGAATCTGCAGCTTGTGCCTGTCTATATGTAATTGAGACACTAAATGAGATTGTAACAATACAGAGTAAAACTAAGAAAGGGAGCATGTTCCCGGAGGCAGGATTTTGCTGCTTCTTGACACAGTTTGTTGAAAAGCTGTGTAACAGCCAGAGGCTATTCCTGGTCTGGGGCATATGGGAAAAATGAGCCTTGTATCCTGACTGATAAATTGGGCTCAAAGTTAGGGAAACGTCTTTAGTAGGAGTCACCAGTGGTGTGACCTCTTGACTGAAATAAAACAAGCAGCACACAGGCAGAAGTAAGAAAAATCGGAAGCCTGCTGGCTTTTCTGTTTGTAATGAGAAGCTACACTGTTTTAGTTGGACTACAAAGGAATTTGCAGTAGCAAAGCAGAAGATGCTTGTGGAAGAGGTGCAAACAGTGCTCATTTAGCAGCTGGGTATGAAAAAATCAATGAATGAGATGTGAACCAAGCAGATAAGTCAAGATATACAGAGCAGGTAAGCAGAGGAGTTTTAACGACAGCCACTCTCAGAGGAAGGAAGAGGATCAGCAAACAGCTGAGAACGAGCAGAATGGGAGGGAGATAATGAAAAGACCAAGCAGATAAATGTGAATGTCAGATGGCAGCAATCACTCTGCATCACAGCAAGAGGACTTCTTTTCTCTCTTTCACTCTAAAAGGCATGGGAAATAGAAGGGCAAATTGGACCCTTAATATCTGTGGGCAGAAGGGGAGAGCTACAGTTGGTGGGTTATAAAAGCTGCAACATCAATCCCTGCTACAACAGAGTAGGAAGCAGCTGTTGTCTTTGCCATTAAGCCCCTTCCAAGAGAGCTTATTTGAGGCCTCAGACAGTGCATGGACGAGTCAGAATCAGGAACTATTTAATATGGTTATTTAATATGGCTGTTTAATATGGAAGCTTTTCTGGGCACTATTCAAAGTGCTTGTAAGGTAACTCTCCCCAGTGCCCTCCTCCCCTGTTCCAGCCAGGACCCAGAAGGGCAGGAACAGCACCAAAACGGTGCCTCCCACAGCCAATGCAATGTGGATGCCAGCAAAGCAGGTAAAGGAGGCTTGGGGGTTGCTTCAGCTTGGACAGAGGACTCCCTGCGGCAGGCCCCAAGGAAGAGCTGTTGGGAATGTGCCTCTCAGTGACTGCAGAGGGACAGACCTCACCTCACAGAACATCAAAGGTTTAAAAATTAAATTCACAAGATGTCCCATGGGCTCTGAGTAATGAAGAGGCCTTGGCAGCCTGGAACCAAGGTAGGGCACAAGTGGGATTGTGCTCTTTCAAAGGTTGAGCTTAATTAAAAGAACAGGCTGCCAAGAAATTATTCCCATGTTGGACTGAGAGCAGAATGGAGAAGATGCAGTAGAAAAGTGCTGCTCCTAAGTGAGGCCACATAATATACACATTCTCACTCTTGGCACAGGCACACAAATCTATTGGTGGCCCTGATGCTGTCATAGTGGGTCTATGGGGGAGTATGGGATTTAAATTTGAAGGTCCTGTGGTCGGTCTAAGGGAGCCCTGTTATCTTGGGAAGCTGCTACATGGCCTTGTGAACACTTATGGGTCAATCAAACGTGGGACCTAGCCAGACCACTGCTGTCCAAATGTGCCTGTAAGGCGGGGGGACTTCCCCCAGCCCCAGAACTTGCTTTCACCCTCAAATCTTTAATAAACTGAAGCACAGCTCCACAGCCCAACAACCTCGCCTTCTCCTTCATACAGATGCATTACAGCTATGGCTTTGATCAAGCTCGGAACCAGTTATTGCAGATCCTGCATAAAGTATGAGACTCGGTTATTTATTTCTCTCTCCCTTCCCTACCCTCAAGAATTCTGTCAGTGCTGTCCTCTGTGGGAGTATGGTAGATCTACAGACACAAACCAGAAGGTGGTGGCTCTCCCCTACTTCTCTGTCTTTCCTGACTGTTGCTTTTTTTCCCAGCTCTCATCTGCAAGGTGCCCTCTTCATATTGCTCTTCAAAGTAAAATGCGTTTCTCCCCGCCTCTCTCCTGATGCAAAATGTCTGAAACCCCGTTGCAGACCTCATATGCAATGCCTGCTTGCCTGTAACTCACAGTGAAAAATGCCCCCTCACCAGCAAGAGTCTCCCTGAGCCTTTTACCTATCTCAATATGCTACATCTCCACCACCCCCTCCCTGCTTTCATTTTCAATTGCATGTAATCAGTTTCCAGCTCTTTAACCTTATTCTGAGTGCTCTCTTTTTTAAGAATTTGCTATTCCACCCTAAAGCACTCGAAGGGAAAGAAACACACACATTTTAATTAAATTTCTCTCAGGTTTTTTTTTCCTTTCATTTGCATATTTATTTTTATTTTTTCCCCATTTCCAACCCCAGGGAAGATAAATAAATAAATAAATGCAAAAGGGAGAAGGATGTGGAACAATGCATGCAAGGGGACTGGGATGCAGATCACAGGCATGGGCTGGAGGTGGAGGGGAGGATGGCTGAAGGGGAGAGAGGGGAGGGACAATCCTGCAACTAAGCTGAAAATCATACCTAAGGTCAGGTATGGCAGAAATCCAATGATGCTCACGAAAATGCTTTTAGGAAAGGAAGAAAGGAAGAGGTAGAGAAGACAGAATGTTTTGAAATATCATAGTACATTGATGAACATGAATCAACTCCCCAAACTCTAATCTTCAATATATTCCTGACCAGATTCTGCTCCTCCATTGGATTTGCAACTTGTACACCCAGTGAATGTGCACTTTGGGATGCTGGGCAAAGGCGATGCTAGATTCCTGGGCTACAGGACAGAGCAATGCCCCTCATTTTGGAAATGACAACAGGAAAAATAAATCAGGCCAAAGTCTAATGTTAGTGACAAAAAAAGGCATTTTGGAATGGGTAAAACTAACAGCAACAATTAAAGGGGAATACCAGAACTGATTAAGATAGTACAGATGAAGACTTGATCATTAAAAAACAAATAAAAACCAACAAAAAACCCAAAACCTAAACCAAACAAACAAAAATGAAAAAAGACCAGAAAACCAACAACAATAAAAAAAACCAAAACCAAACCCAAAACAAAACAAAACAAAATCAAACAAACAAAAACTCCATCAGCTAAACAAACAAACAACAACCCCCAAAACAGAACAAAAAACCCCAAACCAAACAAAAACGCCCAGACATTTTATGCACATGATGTAATCTTTTCCTCTTTTCCTTTTTTTCCTCTTTTTCCATTTTTTTTTTATTAAATGTGAATAAGCCCATGAAATTTGGCATTTGACTGCACTTGTTCCTATTTCCTTTTTGTTTCCAGGTTTTGATTTTAATTTTGGAACATGGTATGACCTCCCATGAACCTATTAAGGGATTTCATCTGGTAGCAGTCTACTTGTATAGGTTCACATTTCATACCTGCTCTTTTCAGGTTGCTTCTTCCCCCAGAATCTGTGGTGGTATTGGGGTGATGATCAGGGAATACAAATTTTTCTGTGGAGCACTGAAAGTCAAAATTGGTACCCGCCAGCATGGAGTCCCTTTGCAATAACCTGGAGATCTGTTACAGCCCCATTTTGCACACAGTTTCATTATTACTCACACATCACCCAAGGACAGTGTCATCATTTTTCCTCTGCAAAATGCATGCTGGGGTATTCAGGGTTCTCTTCTCCCCTCTACTAATGACCAAGTCTTTTCTGCAATCTCTATTCATCCTGATTACCTCTTTAACTGACTCCCCCTGGGGCTGACTACTCTTGGTATGTAAAGAATTTATCATTGCTTGTGTTATCTTTGGCTATTTGTTCCTCAAATTTTTTCTTAATCTGTATTTCACATCTCAGTGCTCCATTTTATGTTCCATTCTATTAGCATCACTCGGATGGAATACCCAATTTTTAAAGTATTCTTTATCTGACTTGAATAAACCAACATAACTTGGTATTTAAGTGCATGAGTTTCTCTTACCTTTTTGCTTCCAGGTTTTTATTTTGTTTTTCATGTGGGGGTATGGTGCTACCTTCTGTGACTCTAATAAGGGACTTTTTTTAAAGCACTTTCCCTGCTGGTTCTTTGGGTTTCAATTTCATAACTTTTTGCCTTCAGGTTGTTTCTGAATAAGTTCCTTTTTTTCTTTTTTTTTTTTTTTTTTTTTTTTCTTTTAAACCTCTTTTTTTATGTTCTGCACTACAGAATTTCTGGTTGGAATAAGAAAATGATAGATATCATTTTATTAGGATAATTTTCACTCCTTATATCTGTCCTTTCACAGTCAGGCTCTGACTTAAAGGCAGGGCCATACAAAGAGACATCTTCCAACCCTTTCAGAGAGGGTTAGAATGACGCTTCTTTTACAGCTAAGCAGAGAGGTTTTGCTGTGGCAGGAGCAGACAAGGTTTGATCCAGAAACAGCCCAAAGCAAAATGAGGATCAGGAAACACAAGCATTTAAGTTTGCCCCCCCCCCCCCTCTCTTAGCACTTGCTGGTTTATCCCAAACTTAATGGGAATAACAGAGTAGCAGAAGCAACTCTCACACTGTACCATTTCTGCTTGCCCCAACTGGCTACAGAGGTGCCTTTCCTGTACCATCCTTCCCTTTCTCCAAAGGTTACCCATTGTCTGGCAAAAGCAAAGCCACCTCCATGTTCCAAGCACACTGCGACATGGCCACAATCCAGCTTTCTCCTTCAACTGATTCTACACCTTCCTCTTAGAAGAAAATAAAAGGAAACAGCCAAGATGCCTCTTACTAGCTCAAGATGGAGAGCTGAGAGCTCTTCTCCTAGCACTGCCAATGCTGTTGACACCTCTTTCTCCAAGCCCAACTCCCTGAGACATCAGGTTCCCATGGCACCTGATGTGCCTCTTCTGTACCACCATGAATGTCAGAAGAAAGTGCAACTCCTACCAAATCCCTTCTTTTTAACACTAAGTGTTTGGGTTTATGTTTTTGGTCACTCCTCAGGGTCCATTCAGAGCTGAAGCAAAGGGTCACTTTCATCCTCTGGAGATGGGTTCACTTTCCATGGCTGGACAGAGCCCACAGTCAGCTCCCTACAGTCATCTGCACTTGCCCAGATCATCAGAGCTCTGCAAATATTCTGTGCACAAGGATCCATTTAGGAAACAAGGGTGACACTTGGATGAACTACCAGACCAATGGGACTTAAGACTCCCTGTGCGTGCTGAGATGTAACAAACATCCATCAGGACTGAAACAGGTCTACTGGCATCTGTTTTGGGACAAAGATCTTTTCCTGTCCCTTCCAGCCCTATAGTTTAAGGATGCTCTGTTTCATCCCTTCCAGATGCCATATTCCAGTGGGTAGCTTAAGTTGATTTGTGGTTTTAAAAATCTCAGGCTGTTTTTTACACAAAGTGAGGCTCTACTGTGGTGAGACTGCCAGAAGAAAAAAAGAAAAAAATCCCACCAAACCCTTTGCAGCTGTCACAGGCGCTCACTGCCTCAGTGCCTCCAAACGCCACTTGGCTCCCATGCGTTGATGCATTTACTGTACTGGTAATTAATGCCGTTAGCTTTGTAATTAAAAAAAACAACTTTTTGCCTTTATACTTGGGGTGATAACGCTGCAAGTAAAAATTAATTAAAACGAGATGAATTGCCTTCAGTTAAACGAAACGGAAAGAGAGGGAGAGGAGGGGGCACGGGAGGGAGGGGGTCATAGTGGTAGCGAAGAGAGGAGGAGGCACGCCGGAGCCCTGCTAATGAAGCAAAATGATACTGTCGGCATTTTAAAAGATTTTTCCCTTGGCTATGGTACCTTATGTTGGGTTCTGGGTTAATGGAGCCTAAAGCTATACGTCTGGCAGGGAAACTGTGTGAGCCACCATCGCCCCATCTCTTTCATAAGGTCCACAAACACATCCGCCCATGTTGCTTCAAGTCCCTCCTCCTCCTCACCTTCCTACCCCCCACCTGGCTACGAGGTGTAATGGGCTGTGAAATTGGCTTTTCTATTATTATTAATTAGATCTGATGTCAGGCTTTTTGTTTTGGTTTATGTCTGGGGTTTTATTCCCTTCTTGAAGTAAGGAAAATACCTAAATGCCTGAAAGAGGGGGCAGACTTCTTACAAAGTTGCTGCTGGGAACCAGTCCTAGCAACTACAGCACCATTTTTTGTAGAGGACCAGGACCCTGCTTTTAAATGACTTCTCTGTTCACTGCTTAACTCTTTCTGTCCCTCATATGTCCCATCTCTAGTCAGACTAGAGAGGGTGCTGTTACCAGGGAGGATAAGAAGTAACTTGTATAGAACTGAAGGAGGCCCCTGGCAGCAGAGGAAGCAGACAGCCTTGCTGAATGCAAGAGAAGAGAAACTGCACAAGACAGGACAAACGGAAGCATTTCATTAAGTCTTACATGAGAGAGAACAGCTTTGTTGGACAGACCTAAATGGTTCTGGTCTAATTGAAATTCATCTTTGGAAATTACTTTTAATTTTATCGCTGTTACGCCCATCTCATTTCCTTATTCCTAATATGTAGGAAAATATGTAGCAAATGAGGGAAGAAGAAATGAACAATCTGTCCCAAACCAAGTGATAAGGAGCATCTACCCCCTACCCACCCAAATATCCTGCAACACCCATTACTTTTCAACCCCTCCAGTCTGGGTACTTCTGAAGTTCCCCCTGTACAAACTACCTCATTGCAGAGAGCAACCTACTTTTCCATCCATCATAAGATTAATACATGATGCCCATGGGGACCGCTGACTCTGGATAGAAAATAAAAAATATCCTTCTCTGGATAAATATCCTTCTCTGGATCTGTCTATCTAGAAGTACTTGTCTATTGTAGAGTTAATATTAGAATATTTAAGTACCCTGGGTAAGGAGGAAATGCTGTTATTATGAGAAAGAGCAGCAGCTCCTGCAGGGTTCTTAAAAGACTTAAAATTACTCAGACCCTATGGCTTGAGTTTAAAACTCCTGATCTGTAAAAAATTCTGCACCTTTTCAAACCAGCACTGCCTGCCATTCTCCCATTTTCCCTCCAGAACACCCTGTCACCATGATGGCCAGTTTCAGACATGTGCAAACCCACGAGAAACTAAGTCCTTAGGACCAACCTAAGGTCAGCCTCTGTAAGGTCAAAGAAACATGGTTTGACAGCAAAATAAAGTCAGACATCCTGTGGCAACACTGAAGAGCAAAGTCCTGACTGTTTGCCCTAAAGCCTCTTCTGTCCCCAGGTTGAAATTCAGCTTGATTTTGAGCAGCTGGACCCACCGACACCCAGAAGCAGGGAAATGGACTTTGTTTTCAGGGCTGCACCCACAAGACCATGAAGATCTACTGATTCTGCCATGGCTGACAGGAACAGGGTGCTTTGCATGCCTGTTTGTGACAGCAATGCACTCAAAAACCAGCACCCACAGCTGCCCCACACATGGGAGAGAGATGGGAGAGATGTTTTCCCCACTTTTGAGAAGAATGCGAGAGTTGCCATTCGGAGAGAGCTTCTGAGGCTGGGGAAGAGCAAGACCAGCTCTTTTCCATTTAAGTTTTCCTTCCTGATTTATGTTTTCTTAGCTGCAAGTGTGGCCACTGCATGATGAAAATTATAGAGAGGTGGCCTGAAATCCTCCTACAGGATTTCAGAGCTAGGGCATACTCCAGACCTAGTCTAATTCCTGTTGGGTCTGGCACCTGGAGGCATCAGGGCAGCTCTGGAGGACACACTGCTGGCCCTGGCAACTCCTTCCAAATCCAGTTCAACATGGCTCAATTTTTACAGCTACAAAATTGAGATTATGACACTCATTCTACTTTTGTAGGACACCAGGAGTTCTGCTGGTGAAAAGCAACATACCAGAGCAAGTCTGACATCCTGGAGAGCTCAATGCAAACTCTTGTCCCACTCTGGATTTTCCACCTCAATTTCCCTGCCTATGAAAGCAGGACAGTACCATGCATCCAACTTTGCAAAGGTGAGGCTAGATCATTGATTGACAAGGTAGAGCCACTACTTTAAACAAAAGTCATCCTGGTGTAATGTTGTAGAAGCAACTGAGTGAAACCAGAAGTGACTTTGGCCCTTCACCAGAACCAAGGCACTGTCTTGACCTTTACAGCTATTCAGGCTGTCCACTTCAGGTTACTTCAGAATTTCAGGTGAGACCTTAGCCTGGCTGACAGCTTTGAAAAGACAGTCAAGGAAGTCAAAGAGATACATAGAAGGGTGGAAAATGAGTGCTAAGAACATTGCTCCTGACCTTTTAAATGGGATTTTACAGCCATTGTTTGGCTGAACCTGGGGCCTGACTGCTGCAGTGCCACAAACTTCTGTCAAGTTATTCCTGAAGTGCCACGTATATAATCAAGAGACAACATCATCCACCTCCAGTATGTACATCTGAACAGGGGATTTACAGACTGGTGTGAGAAAGCAGGGGAGGAGGATGTTGGAGCCAAGGGTGGGGTGTGGATTATAAAGAGTCTGTGTGAAAGGCAGCTCTTTTTAGTGGAATAAGTCTCTCGTGTGACTGTGCGTTCTCCCCTTCAGTTCAGATGGGTTTCATTTTTCAGTCCTAAAGGAAATAAATAAACTGAGAGTGATGCTTTTCTGACTGTCATGGTAAATCAGGCGTCATTTCATTACAATCAATGGACTTCCACCAGCAGAGAGCTGATGTGAAAGAGATGACCATTAACCCCAGAGTACCTAACCTCCCAGCCATCCCCAATCCCCTCCAGAACTGAAAATCAGCTGTTCTTTTCTGGCTCTTAGAGGAACCCCAGGAAGAAAGAGCCTGCAGTCAGACTATAGCTGCTGAGGCATGACGCAAATTAGACGCCAGTCTCACTTCTCCACAGTAGTGTCAGCTCCTGCAGGGCTAAGCATAAGACACTGAAAAACCATGGGGAGAAGGGATATTGAGCCAAACCTGGTCACAGCTCCTATCCAATCCATCCTGAGCAAGGATAGAATGAAAACAAGGACGAAGAAAATGTCTGCCGTCTTCTAGTTATTCCCCTGATGGGTTACAGGTCCCTGGCCAGTCAGTCCTGAGCTTGCTTCAACAAAAATTTATGTCCAAGCCATTCTCACAAGCAGAGTCTTTAAGCCCCTTCCCTTTAGTGGCAACAAGTGACACGTGACTGTAGTGAGGAAGGACCTCCTAAAATGAAGAAACCAGATTTTTGCTTATGGTAGTCATCTGTTGTATTTCACAGGTGAACCACAGAAATTCTTCTTGGGGAAGCAAACGGGAGTATCTCAAGGTCTGCCCTGATTCCATAGCATGGAAAGATAAAAGCAGTGACTTCTAAATAACACTGTCTGGAGAAATGTTCTCCTTCCACACATGCTGGTGAGCTGGGTCCATGAATGTCAGCAAGTTCCCCTCTTTCTGAACATTTGCAGAGGACCAGCAAGCAGCTCATCCATCGCACAAATGTAAATTCCTACTGATCAAGCTGGCTAGAGTGCCAGACTGCCTTGGGACAGCTTAAACACCATCCTTACCTCAGTTATTTAGTGGCCGGGATTTAGAAGTTATAGAGTATCATTTGCAGGGCCTTCAAGTTCTGCTGGAAGTTTCCAGAGGTCCTCTGGGTGACAGACCTCAGCGGCTTCAAAAATGCTGCCACTTCAGGGCTAAACACGGCAGCTGCTTAGAAATGGACAACACTGAGGGGAGGAGGGAGGTAGGCTGCTTCATTTAATTCAGGACCATTTGGGAACACTAAGAAAGACAGAAAACAGTTCTTTGAGCTAAAATTTTCTGAAGTACTGAGGCTACAGACATTTAGAGCCATCACGTGGCTCTGTGGTGGGGACCTCTGCAGCTCATCATAATGCTGCCTTCCCCACAACACAGAGGCAGCTGATCCCTTGCTGGGACCTTGGCTTAGTGCTGAATGAGAGAGAAATAAACACCTGCTGCACAGCCACCAGCACCTCTGGATTTGCATTACAGATCTGCCATCCAAACATGCCACCAGCCTAACGCTGTTTAGACCGGAGGAGATAGCTGCCCTGCGAGGTGCATCTCCAAGAACCTGGGAGCCAACGTGCTGCTGCTCTGCTCCCAAGCCAGCAGCAATAAACAGAAGAGGATGCTTTAAGGAACAGCATATTCATTCTAGTTTTCATCTGGTACTAAATACCTAAGCCTCCACCTGCCTGAATCCTCTTCCACCCTTGCCAGAAATCTGCTGGAGAGGAAACTAAAAAAAGGAAGATGAGGCAAAATAAAGCAGACTGCCAGGGAAAAATGTCCAAAAAGCTAGCCCAGAGGACAGGGGAGAATCGAGGTCTCCACAGATGAGTGCTTTTAATTAGGAAGAGGGCTGAACAGCAAGGAGCTTATGCTAATGAGCAGTCTCTTTTAATCAGCTTATATTTTAAAAACAGCATTTTTTAACAGTCAAAATAGTTCTGAAAAATGGTAATTATCAGAAATGCATTAACATGGAGCAGGTTGGCTAGCAAGCTGAAATGATGGAGACTCCTGTCTGACAGAAGGGGACAGCATTGTCATGCAGGGTGATGCAGGGATGAGGTGAGAGGGCTTCTGGGGCTATGGCTGCTCCCTCTGACATCCCTATCCTGTGAATCTTCCTTTCCCTTCCTTCCTGCTCTGATTAATCCTTTCTGTCCCCCACATGTGCACCTGTGTCCCCCTCTTTCCTCCCTTTGGGGAGCTCTCTCTCTGCACACAGAGACAACCTTGCTCTTTGCTTGTCTCTTTATCTCCTCACCTTTCCCCCACCCAATCCTCCAAACTACCCTGCAAATGCATGGTGCAGAGGCTTCTTCCTGCTTGTGCTATAAACACTGCCATGTTGTAGTCTCTGCTGATTGTGGATGTTGATTGTCTAGAGAATATATTTATTGTGTACTCTGTGTACACCCCCCAACAAGATAAACTGGGCCTTTGCAGTCCATGCCTGAGGTATATCCAAATTGACTCCACAGCTGATCCCTCCTGAACAGTGAGTCCCTTTATTCTTAGCCAGCCTTCCTGGAGATGGGCACACATTTGCATGCAGTGGAGTACAGAGAAATTCCCTTCTCTTTACAACTTCTTTCTTTCAGCACCCTATCCTCTCCTCCGGAAAGGGACACTCTACTAGAAATGTGCAGGATTCCCATCACCTACACACCCTCACTCTACCCTGCCCACGAGAGTCTTTGTAACAGCCTGCCTGCTTCTCCAAATGGTTCAACACCCACCAATATTTCAAGTAGATGTTACCAAGTGAAATGAACACCAGTTCGCAGTATCCTACTTTGTCTGAGGAAACAGATCCAGGCATGTGAAGCCATCTGCTCTTGTAGGGTTGCCATCCTCATATTTCTCTGTACTATGTGCAATAAAGAGCGTTTTACCAGACATCACTCTCAAGCTCACAACAACCTTGGGGCAGAAAACAGGAGGGGGAGGCAGCACATTCAACGTGCCACATATGGTGGGGTGAAAGAGAGAGACAGAGAAAATATACAGCAAAAGGTGGATAGAGCGATAGGCTGCCTGATGCTTTCACGTGCAGTGGAAGGTGCTGTCATTCTCCTGTCTGAAGCTGGCTTAATCCTAAATGTTTTTTCAAGACTCCTGCAGCAAAGTTGAAAACCACTTCAGCCATGTCTTCTCACCAGTCTTGACACCAGAATACAGACTGTAGCCTGTACAGGTCTCACTGTCCTATACAGGAAAAGCTGGCTTTGATCTGCCACTTACAACTGAGCAAAGTCTCCCTGCTACCCTTGGGTTCAGCTTGTGTATGGCCAAGGCCCAGGCATGTGGCAAGTCCTGTTCTGACTGAGCAAATGCACCTTGGTAGGGGGGCAGCTTCAGCCCTGCTCAGCTACAGGGTTCAGGTACCCAGGCACAGGGTCTCTGCTCTCATCACCCTCTCCAGCTCCTCAGGTGCAAGCTCCCAAGCGACAGGACCTAAGGGCACCCAGCTGACTGACACAACTGTGCTTCAAAGAGTTCCTGCCTCTCTGGGAATCAAGCTTATGGCTTACAAATCTCATGGCACTGAAGGATCAGACAGAGCTTATAACTCTAGTTTTGCAGGATTAGAAAACAATCAACCACAGTTTTGACCCACTCAAAAAGACACTGCCTTTCCAAAGCATCACTGTACCAACGTGCATGGCATTAGCACAATAACTTGGTGTCAAAGCCTGAGGCTGTTGATGTATGTTTGTGCATGGCATATCATCTTCCCATGTAATCCCCTGCTCTACTTTCTCACCCCTGTCTTTAAGGGCAGGCATTTCTTTGGTGAAAGGAAGCAACTGTAAAGCTGATTATTTCACAGCTGCATCTGTAAATGATGGTGTCCAGGGCTGGCCAAGAAGAAGCAACACCTTGGGACATGACCTAATCAGACCTCAAAGGCAAGTTCATACAGATCTGCAGTAACAACTCGAGTCAGGAAACATCCAAAGAAAATGGCATTCTGTACAATTTGACTGTGCTCCTCCACCGAGACCATGACACTGCTGATCCCCCTCCTGCTTTGAGGAACATGTGATTTAAAGGACATGAAGACCTACAGGAGTGAGGAAGATAATTGCAATGCAAAACCAATACTATGATCCCTGAGACCACGGAAGATCCCATATCATGCTGCATTTTTACTCTTCAAAATATTTTTAAACTCACATGAATTTTCCATAACATATCAGATGCATTAGTAGTAATAGTAATGGTTATTTATAGAGCTGTAGTTTGGATCAGGCTGCCATACAAAAAAAAAAAAAAAAAAAGAAGACTGTCATGCTGCTTAAAGGCTTTAAAGGCTACAAGTCTAAACAGTCTACTAAGAGCACATAAGGTTAAATATCCTAAATAGCTTCCTCCCACTTACAGGTGATGAGATTGTTATTATTTCAGTGTAGAGGTAGAAAGCATTAAAATAAATGTTAAAATAAATTACATGGTAAAATAGATTACACAAACTGAGCACATTAATATGCACTAATAGAGATTGTTGCTATAACAGGATTCTTTGTTCTGGAGCAAAATGCCTCAGTATTACAGGCAGGCCAAAACAAAAGCCCCCTGCTGCTGTAGTGAAAGCTGGACTGGGATTATAAACAGGATTTTCAAAGCAAAGTTGTTCCTTTCCAACAGAATTGTGCTGCTGAGAACCAGTTGGACTGGTGTCCCAAGGCAGGGCTGCTCTCCACTTTGAATAGATGGGCAAAAGCATCATGTTGAGATACCTTCCCCTGAATCATCTGATGGGAGTGCATGCGCCTGCTGTCTGCCTCGGGCAGTGGTGCAGGCCGAGCATAAAACAGCACCATCTGTTTTGGGCTGCCAGCCTGTGTCCCAGCCCTGGAACAGGGGGTCTGAGTGCACCAGGGAGGGAAAGGCAACCTCACTGCTTCCTTCAGTATGGGAAATCAGCAGCTGTGCTCTGAGCCAGCAGCAAAGAAAGACTCCCCAAAAGCAAATTCAGCTGCAGTACTTGGTTGGCAGTGTCAGCACACCCCCTCCCAGCAGCTGCCCCAGCTCTGCGTTCCAGTCTGGACAGACCATACACAGGGGTCACAGAGCAGCCAGTGCCTGCAGGTCCATCTGGCCTTTGGCCTCTCTGCTGGGCACAAGGAGTGCCCCATCTGGGCTCCAGGTAGAGAAGTGGACCAGGGGAGGACAACTCCCACCAAGAGCTCAATCAAAAGCCTCCTCTCAAGAGCCAAAAAGTCACATCAGGAAGGTTGCACCAGTGCTGGTGTTTAATGTCTAAGACCAAGAGAGTAGTGAATCCAGCTGCCTACTTCTTCATATTCCATGACCCTACAGAGAGGAGGAGCTGTGAAAGCTAAATCTGATCCTTCTTGTTGGCACCATAGAAACTGGTGCAGTGAATCAAGTGGTATCGCAGCAACATAATAGTGACCCCATAAAGTGATATTTCTGGACATTTAAAATGTGTAAACATATTTATCTTTTATTTTCTTCTTTTAGAGTGAAGGGAAGTGATCTTACCTAAAATAGCAAAGATGACATGGATACAGGTAAACACACATGCATTTAACCACAGGCAAAGGTCTTCCAGTCTTCTCAGCCACCTCCTCTTCTGACTCCCAATTAGCCAACCTTAAAGGTCTGATCTGTTCCCTAATCGTTCTCTTCTCATTACTCCACCCTGTGTGCTTCTGTGTGATTCTAAGAAGAGAACTAACAAGGTGCCTGCTGCAAAACAGGCAGGGGTTCTGGCTCCAATCCTGTACCACTGAACAAATAGTTTCAGTGATAAATAAATAAAGCCATTCACGGAGAATCCTCACTTCAGTTTAGCTGTGTTTTCACCGTGTCTACAAACCTGCCATTATTCCAGATACTTGAAAACACAGCTATTAACTTTCCTCCCTATTTCTCCATTTTAAGGTAAGTAGGAAATGCCATTTATTTGTTAAAATTTTATAACTCAAAGCTCATATCTCCTCCTTCTGCCTTTAAAAGCACCCAGCCCTGGGTGAGAAATGACCAGCTGCAGGCAGCCTGAACAGGCCAATGTTCATTAAATATCTTATTCAACCCCAAACCTCATGAATTGTTTAATGTACAATGGAGACAAAAGCCTTATTTTTTTCATGTGTCAGCTCTTGTTAAGCGGCTCCCTGCCCATCTTGCTGCTGGCTATAAACAGGATTAACAATGCCTGTAGTTAGAGGCAGGGAATGTGTGCACACTTCACACACTGGCAAACGCGTGCACACCCCCCACACAGCCCCACGCGTGTGCCCAACCCGGCACTGCCCGCAGGCCAGCCCTGCCAAGCGCATTTACTCCCTGGGGAAGGCAGATGTACCAATCCAGGCGTTCCAGCACGGAGAGCCTGGGGTGCCCGTGCACCTGAGGGGACGAACACATCCCTCCCAAGAGCTGCGTATTGCGCATCTGCATGGATCACTTCCCTCCAGCTTCTACATGCAGGACGGAAAAATCAGCAGCTTTCCTAGAGAGGAGGATGTGCTGCCTGGTCTGCTTTTCCCAGCCCTCATGCTGCATGTCCAGCGTTAGATGTCTTGAACCTGACTTCTTTGAGGCAGCCTACCAGGTGCTGGGCACCACATTGACAAGGGAGGCCCTCCAGAGGCAGCCCGTGCCTCTTCTCTAGAAACTTCTGGAAATACAGCCAGCATCTCCCCCTCCTCCATGCCCAAACACACATGCCAACCCTGTGAGCTCGCACACACACAGGCAGAGAGGCAAGTGCACAGATGAGCATGGCATCTGGCTTCCTGTGAGATCCCTTCAGGGCCTGCGCTCAGCCTGGAAGCACGAACCCCAAGCCACCAGCTTCAAGGACACCACAGCCATCTCAGCCAGCATCCCGAAGGCTGCCAACCACCGAGGCTGAGGGGAGGAAAGGGGGAGAAAAGTTTGCCAGTTCCAGAGTGGCTGTACCAATGTCCAGCTTTTGGTGGGACTCTCATGGTTTCCTCTCCACCCCCAGCAGCAGGGAGGACCATGAGCATTTCCAACAGAAATGATTCTGTGATATTCTGAAGTCTACATTCTGTAGACTTCAGAATGCCAACCAGCTGTTGGGGTGATGTGAGAGGGCCAATCTGGCAGAAAACTGGGCAGCATGAAGAGGAGTCGGAGCAGGGGAGACAGTAGGATGTCCTTGGGCATGACAAATTGACCAGGGACAGTGAAGAGGCAGCATGTTGATTGCAGCACAGGAAGGGGACGTGCCTTTAATGCAGCTTGCTGCCAGAGAAAGGGGGATGCCAAGTTGTCCTTTCTCCCTGCCCATCCCCATGGACACAGAAATTACATCCATGGCAAGTGGATGCCATCCTCTAGAAAATGCCATCTGGAGAACATTACTGGGTTTCCTGGACAGACATCACAGAACTCTGCAAAACCTGGAGCTAAACAGCACTTGAAACTCATGTCAAATGGTGCTTTAAGAGGTAATAGCTTGCAGGGCTATAGCTAGTGGTTTTTTTCCTCACTGAAATCAGGAGGAAGCTGTACTGCTGACCAAACCCACTTATAAGTTACAAAGTGAGTGAGAAAATAAAAGCGTCTGATGAAAGCTAGCATTTTTGTGATAGCAAAGGAAATATCTGTCTCTGATGCTTATTTGTTCTTTGGGATTATTGATGTATTTTCTGGCAGCAAATAATCTTTTCCTCACACATTAAACATATTGTGAATATTGCAGTCAGCTGTAAAATCCACCATTCCCTCCTACATACCACCGGACTGTAACATCTGCATCACTAACAAAATCAGCACAACACAAATCACGTGTATGATGGAAGCACTGGAAAATGTACAGGCTTGAGTATGGATTGAGGATGAGCTTATAATGAGGGGCTGTGGAAATGCAGACGAGCACCACCAGTGCTTCTCAGCAAAGCCTATGGCCTGCATGATGCACTGAGAGGCTCAGGAAGTGACCCAGTCAGACTGAGATGGCATCTATTTGTGGGTGGGCCACTCGAGGATTTTGGTAGGTAAATTAGTGTGTGATTTATCCAACTTGACTCAGCTAATTAAGGGCCAGCAAAAAACAGAACCTATGACTCAGACAATAGTTGGCAGCACAAAATGCAAATTTCCCCATCCAAAAGACCATTTCAAATTCACCTTTGACAGAAATACTCATAATAGCAATATCCTCTTTGTGGGTATTTGCTCGATCTAAGATACCGTGCTTGCAGAGAGGGACAGCAGAAGGGCTGCAAACATCATCAATTTAAGATTTGCTTTAGAATTGGAACAAAATAATTTTGAATATCCCTCTATCTCACTTTGGTGGTGCCTCAGCCACCTTAGAAACCATCAGTCATGGTCCTGGCAGTGCTCTCAGCTGCGCCTGTCTGCACCTTTTCCCATGTCCCCCTCTCCGTCCACCATGCATGTTTCCTCAACTCCAATGCACCTGATGACCTTTCTGTATCCTCCCTGCCCAAAAACAGCCCCAATCCCCTTGCCTTTATCTAGCCATCAACAAACTCCAGCAGCGTGCAAGACAAACGGTGATCCCCCTCCCAAGTGGCACCAACTGCACCCCTGTAAGGGCAATAGATGCATTCCCAGGGCTGTTTGCATTCCCCCCATGCTCTGCAGCAATGTTGCAGCTCCATCCATTTCCACCACTCCTCATGACTGTCTCACAAAGCCGTGCTCACGCAAGTAATCCCATTAAACCCGATGGGCTAGTTGCCTAAGCACCGATTTACAGGATCATGCTCTTAAAGGCTAAGCTCTTCAGTGAAGGGACCCGAGCAGTCCCTTGTAAATTGCCCACAAAGCCCTAGAGCCACCGCTGGCCTGCTGAAACCTGGTGTTATTTGCAGGAGATCAAAGTCCTGTCAGGTCATGTTGACTTCTATTAATGGAAGCTGAGATGCTCAGCTGCACTTCTAGGCGTCAGGCCTGTAAATGATGAACTCTTACAGACGTGTCTCACCTGGTGGGTTTTCCAGGGAGCTGTCAATTGACACTGAGCAGAATTCAAAAGAAAGTCTGATTTGCACAACATCCTGAGGACACCAAGTTTTCCTGTTTTGCCCAGCTACAACTGCAGTGTCAGCACAGGCTGCGTTCTCAGGACAAAGATCTTTTGAGTGCACCGGCATGGGATAGGCACGTTGGAAAGGGCCTGCCTGGGTATGCTGCTTCCTTCCTTCTCTTTTAAAATTTTTTTGCCCTGGTAGCGGCCTATTCAGGTGACAGAAAGACACGGGGAAATAGGAACAAAATGTGCACACTGCTCATACTGAAGAAGATCCAGTATAACAGCATAATTAATAAACCTTTGCAGACCTCTATTAATAGCTCCTGGAACCTGAGCAAGGAACGCAGCAGTGGTTTTGCCAAGGCTCATTCTGCAAGGGTGAAAATCTTTTGCTTACTGTTTTCACATTTGTCATTGCCATGCTCCATCAAGCTTAGCAGTAAAGGCAGTAAAGGAAAGCAGGGGACCAGGGGAGAAAGGAGACAGGGAAATCCTGGTCTGTGGCTGAGCACGTTTTGATGCTTTGCAAGCACAGAGGCTGAATGAAGTCATGTTGCAAAATTACTTGTCCGTTCATGCATAGGGCTGAGGAGGAATCCTATACAACTAAATTAAATTTAAATTATCATATGTCAAATTGGCATTAACATTCAGGGCAAAGGATCATTTTTTTTCATGCAGTGCATTGATTTAGTTTTAAATACTAATAAATTCCTCCTGCCTCACTGGACATCAGTGGCATATTCCCCCTTAGCTCCTATCTTGTGTAATGCTAGCCTTGTGCCCAGAAGAGATGGCTTGGCTTTGCAAGCCAAGGGTAAGCACCTCAGAAAGGGCAGACAGAGCCTCAAAAGTAGCAGAGACCCCTCAGCCAGAAGGCTTATTGAGGCAAATGCTTTTCACCCTCTCCCCGTTTTTTCCAGACGTGTCTTCCCTAAACCTCACCTGCCAAGAGGGGCTGTGCAGGCACCCAGAGCAGCAGCTCACAGCAGTGCAGTGCTTGGGGAGGGTGGGCTGGGAGCCTGCCACCAGTCTCCTGGTCCTCTCGGTTCAGCCCCCCTCCCCAGCAGTCCCCACAGGTTTCATTGCTGAATGCCTCAGCCCCTAGAGTACCACAGTAATTTGGCACTGATGCCTTAGTCACTTAATTATTCTTTTCAAAGGAGCCTTTGAATTTCTTTTTCCCAACCTTGCCTTCTTTCCTCTCCCTCCCTTTTCCCTCTACACATTTTGACTCAATAGTTTTCCTTGAAATTGTATAAACTTGCTGTTTATTTCTTGCCATCTAGCATGCTGTGATCTATCTTTCATTGTTAATATTTTTTTTCTCAGCAGCATCCCTGTTCCCTGTCTCTGAGTTCATTCTGTTCCCTCTTTCAGCAGCACTATATTTTTCTTCTCAGTATTTTTGCTTAGCTCTATTAACTTTTATTTATTTTTCTTTCACTCCTTCATCATGTTTCATTTCTTAGTTGCTGTGCACCATCTGTATATCTGTTTCTGCCTCTCCCATGCTCCCACAACTAGATTACTCTTTGCCTGCCTTTGATTACCACAGCCCCTTGTCTCCCCTCCCCACACACTCCCCTCCCTAATAAGAGCCATCTAAAACTGGCCATGCCCCTTCTTGGGTTCCCCCCTCTGATTCCCAGCTGTTGCCTGTGAAAAATACCTGTGTAGGAGTATTGGCATCATAAGCTCTGGAAAGCCAGGGAGCACCTGAGTCAAGAAGACTTAAATGCAGTAAGAGATGATGAGCTCAATGTATGATTTTTCCAAAGCGCTCATATTTCTAATTCCTCATTTTCTGAGAGAGAGGGAAAGAAAAAAAAAAAAAAGAAAAAAAAATCCCTCCTGCTCTTGACATGTCTTATCTGCTTTTGAACATCTCACTATGCAAACAAATTAGTTTCTCCTAATAAAGGTTAGAAAGCGAAAAATAAGCCTGAGAATGGAAATCTAAACTTAGCTATAACTGAAGAATTATGATAGATGCCTTCAAAGTAAAGGAAATGCTCCATGTGCAGAGGTGTGTGCACCAAGGAAGCATAAATGACCTCCTTGCTCCCCAGCACCTCGGCTGTCTCCCTACACCTCTGCACCTTGTGCAACCAGGAACAGCTCTAACAGAGTCCCCAGTGACTGTCTTTGCAAAGCACTGTAAAAATAGATGTCAGGAGAGCACCCTGTGACTGCTGCTCCAGAGCTCTGGCCACCAGCTGCAGACTGCGTGTGAAGGACAGAGCGACACAGCCGCAGAGGATGTGGCTGGTGAGGTTTCTGTAGTGGGGGCTGCTAGGAAGTAAAAATGGCCAAGAACCAGGCTGGACCAAGCTGCTTTTTAAATACAAGTGTGGGCAGGTCACCCTCCGACTCCTTGTGGGAGCAGGTCTTTTCCTGGACAGTCTGGACACCGCCGTTCCTGCTGCCTGCCTCTCCTGAGGCTGTGCCTAGACTCACTGGGGAAGTGAAGGGAGGGCTCAGCCTGGCCTCAGGCATCTCTGGGCTTTGCTGCCCACTCTGTGCATCCCCACCCTGCAGATGGAGCCTGTGGGGAGGAAGCAGGAGCTGCCCTAGAGCACACAAACAACCTGGTCCACGCACATCTTGGAGAAAAAGCTTACCAGCTGACAGAGCTGGTTACAGGCACCCACATTTATCCAGCCCACGAACGGAAAACGAAGCTGAAGTGAGAAATGAAGTTCATTTTCTTCTCCTAGCCTTTTCCAGAATCAGACTAAAACTCATCAGGGTCGCAACTATATGGATTACAGCCAAGGAGAAAGGTTATTGATGTGCCTCTAAGAAATAAAAACAAAGTTGAGAGAAAAACAACCCAGCACACAGGCAGCAAAGCTGGAATTAAGAAGATATGCCATTCATGCATTCCAGGTTAACAGGAATGAACCGAAATCTTCTTCCAAATGTCAGCAAGGTTGAAAACAACCCAGAGTGAAAACTGCATCTCAAACCTAGACACTCACTAATGCAATTCTGAATCATAATAGCCTTAAATCTCACCATGGGCAGGCAGAACGGTAGGTACTGATGTGCCATTTTGGTTTCTTATCTCCCCCATTGTTTCAGACTACCTTCAACAAACTTGGAATGGTTTCTGAATTTTACACCACGGAATTTGAGAACATATTTGTATCTACATGCATATGCATGTGTGTGCATGTATGTAGCCATGCTGATATACACGTGTATCTACATCTATGCACACACATATATTAAAAACCCAGGGGTTCCCCTGCCATATGTATACACCACAGTAATGGGCTTCCCCTTGTCTTGGTCTGTTCATTTGTGCCACACAGGCTTCATTGCTTCTGCACCTCATAGCGTGCTCAGATATCCCATATTCTCATTATCCTCAGACTCACTGAGCCTGCCTGTCCCCCCTGGAGGCTGTTCAACACAGAAATTTGTGCTTAGCTGAATTTTCACCATAGCTTTGCAATTCACCTTTACAAAAATAAACTCTCCTACGTGGGACTTTTGCAATCAGCACAGAGACCAGAACAAACAAACAGGAAAACAGTCCCATCAGCGATTTTCCAGCCATGTGAACTGCTCACTCGGAGCTGGTGAAAAAAATGGCCACCATCCCACCCGTGGGCCTGCGCTGATGCTCCCCTCCTGCTCAGCCGGCGCTCCCCTGTTTATCCGATCTAATGCAATAAAATGCGTAATTAATTTCTAAACGCTTCCGTTGAACGGTGCAATTTGTCAAGTCGAGTTGTTAATAGAATTAAGCTTTTTATCAGCGATTAGCAAAAGAAGGTAAAAAAAAAATTAATTACGGAATTGTATGCCTCCCTGCTTCAAAGCCAGGTTTGGGATTAAATGTTTGATAAAGGTTCCCTGGCACGTTATAAAACATTTAGCAAAAGCTGCTTTCCCCACGGTGTTTTCTGCAAAACAGCCTTTGTGCAAGAGGGGGGAGGCAGAGGGAGGAGGGTACAGGCAGTACAGTTGATCACATGGAGAAGGGGGGCTGGCTTTAAATCGTGCAGAACTTATTGTACGGGAACACACCCCCATATTGTATTCTGCTGGCACTACATCCTGCCTGCCATGACCTCTCAAGCATCTCTCCGTCGTTTGTATAGATAACCAACAGTGACAGGGAATTACAGGCAATATTGGTTATTTCTGCCTGCGTGTCAAGAGGTGTCCCGGGTCCTGGACTCGGTGGAAGGACTGTACAGCCCCATGAAATGAGGCAGCACATACAGCTTGCGCTGCTTATGTGGCAGCAAGTTCCCCTTACAGCCCTTGTCATTCTAGTACATCCATACCTTGTGGAGGCCAGACTATGATGACCTATAGAGAATGCCACAAGGTCAAGCCACCACTGTCCTCTGCAATGTAGCTGGTGCTGGATCATCACTAAATTCACGTGCCTTGACCTCAGCAAGGAGAGGCGAGCAGAGCAGAGCAGGGGCTGAAGAAGCCCCACCTCCACAGCCCAGAAAGGAGACACAGCCTCATCCTTTCCAGAAAGCCTGCCTGCACAGACAGGGGCTGAGGGCTGGGAACCCAACTGTACTGCAAGGAATGCCACCTCCCTCTTCCCTGCAAATTATACTGTCTGTTTATACCTGACTTCCACAGACACGAGTGAAACTTGTGCCTGAGGGACCTTGTTTTGGAACACAGTCTAGCCCAGGTGTTTCCCTGCCAAGGCCCAGCTCTCTGGCACTTTTCCAAAACACATATACTCAGTTTCTCCATGGACCCAATCGGGTTTACCAGCAGCAAAGCAAGGGACCCTTCCAAGAGACAGCTTGTCATCCTTGTAGGAGCAGGCTGGGAAATGCCACTGGGGGACATGTGTTAAGCAAGAGGGGAGCAAAGAACCCAGAGGATGTGCTAGGGGCTTTTTTGGGGCATCTGACCTACACAGGGTAGAGGATGAAATGTAGCAGTGGTGGGGAGCAAGGGTATGGGTTGAACTGTCAAGAGAAGTGCTGGGTGAGGAGATCTGGGAGGCTGCAGGGCAGCAAGAAAGAACTGCATCAACAGAGCTTTAAGGCACGATACAGAATTAAACCCTGACAACAGTTATGTTTCCGTGCACACCAGCTTAATTAGCAGCATGAAGCTTTCTGACACCTCCATTTCACGCTGTCTTTAGAGTAAGTTTCTCAACACACAGAATTTCTGGCAGCTCAGCACATGCTCTGTGCAGTGGCCATGCAACTTGCAGGAAGGAAATGAGGAGGAGGTGAAATCTTTAATCTGATTTCTGCTCCTACAGGCAAGTTAAAGGTACAAAGCTCATGGCACATTTAAGTACTTCAGATCCCCACAATGAGACGGGATGGGAACACCAGGCGCTCTTGAGCAGCCTCCCCACCCCACATCAGCAGCTCAGCTCCTGTCCTCGACTCCTCATAGATGTGGCCTCAGAGAGGACAGAGTGCCCAGCACAGCCTTCTCACTCAAACCCTTGCATGGGTTAGCAGCCTTGCTCTGAGGAAGAGCAATTATTGACAGACATAGCAAGGACAGGAGTACTGATGGATGACAGCCAAGACCTAGGAGAATGCCCAAGCACAGGGCTCAGCTCACACCACACACATCTATGTAAAATTCAAGTCAGTTCAGTGTCTATTATTTCCTTTTAGGTGCCCATGAGCTATTTAGGATTTTGATTTGGATTCTTTTTCCTCATTTGCTATTTGACCAAAATTATTGCATGCTCAGTCAGTTACTGGTCACCCCTTGAACCAGACTTGTCAATTCCTCCCTTTTCTTTCTCTCTCCCAGCTGTTTGAATTCTTCAGAAGCTGGTAGATTGTTATCATTCATGTCCTGTCTTAAGTTGCTACTTAGCCAACCTCGACATATTTAGTTCCTTTAATCTTCTTCCCTAATAAGTCAATCCTTCAGCCCTTTAATCATGCTAGCTGTGCTTCTGCAGATTCTCTCTGATTTGCCTGCACCTTCCTGGAGCTGGAGTGCCTAGAAAACACAGCAGGCTTGTGAGCTGTACTGAACAAGCCACTTCCTGTGGGCACGAGGGCACAAGGCCACAGACTAAATTCTGTAGGGTTTGCTGCTTCTTCCCTCACTGCTGTGCCCATTGCATCATTCCAGAGATCCTTGAGGAAAGCTTTCCTTGACACAGCTTCAGTTTAATAACTTTAACATGCTGTTAAAGTTATTAAAGTTTTCCCTTCATCTGCTCCACACTGCTCTCAGTGGGTTGCAGCTGATTTGCCCTATTTACCATAAGAAAACCAGCCAGCCCTTTCTGGCCCTGCATCTTTTCATTTGGAAGAGATCCATCAAGGGCTGCAAAAGGATTCTGCAAGGAAAAAGGCAGACCCATCATTCTCCCTTCTAAATCCTTGTGCTCTCCCCTCTCATATGGCATGAGTGTCATGCTGTAATGTCATCACTCTGGGGTCTTGATATGAAAACTCATGAGCTGTGAAAAGGAGGAATCAGAAAAAGAATTGGGAGCCTCAAGCTGGACACCAGTCTTTTGAGTCAGCTTGTGAAAATCCTTTCCTTCCTCTGCAGTTCTGTTCCATGGAAGTAGAGTGGCACTTACTTCCTTTCCCATTCAAATACTCAAAGAAATCAAGCATTGAGAAATGTATTCAGGTTTTTCTTAATAGCAGCAAATACCAGAATAATTTGATTCACAGATTTCCACCAAATGTAGCCAGCATTTTGATTTAAAGCCTGTAAGTGGTTTTATTTCATTTCTGCTTCCATCAAAAGAATCCCACAACCAAGTTCAAGTATACTCAACAATCCTGAGTTCTCTTACTTAAACTGACATTGTTCTCAAGGAGATATCCCAGACAATACCCTATTTTGCTTTCCTCTAAGCCTCTATCTAAATTCTTTCACAGCGGCGAACACATGTTGCAAGTGCCTCTACATAAAAGCGTATTATTCTCATTAGTAGAAGAAAAAGTGCTTGTCGAGGCAATAGACAATTTGGGAAGTGAATGCAAAAGTGTGTTCCCCCAAGGCAAGTTTCATTGTCAGGCCCCTGGAGCCCTCTTTGCCAAGCAGAGGGATATACCAGCCTGTACACATAACAAGGACAGAACTACATTTTGGTGTTGATTTATACTGGAAAACATACCAGTGTGTGCCACATTGATTTAAACTAAATTATCAAAGAAGAGAATAAATAAATAAATAAATACTACTCTGAAAGCTCTGTGTGGGAGGTCTCTGCCCATTGTCATTTACACTTGGTAGTACTCTCACATAGGTGCACAGCTTAGCAGAACGTGACTCACATTCACATCAGCGGGACGCTCTTCAGCCCGGAGCTCTCTCTCTAGAGGGGAAAGGGCAAGGGCGGATTTATAGCAACCTGTGTGGGGTTCAATTCCCTGCTCTGCTAATGACCTCCTCTGGGGGACAGGGCAATTCTCATTGCCCCACTACAGCATGCCTGAAAGCCCAGTGGAGGCACTCCCCAAGGAAGTGTTGCCATGGAAGGAACAAGCTGCTACACCAATGTGACAGTGATGTGCCATGTGAAGGCACCAGCGTTGCCTTGTGAGTGTGGAATGATGCTTGAGCTCCTGGGTGCTGTGTCTCAGCTCCTAAGTGCATGTGTGACATCACCATGGGCTTCCCAATGAGACACAAGGGCAGCCAGGTTCCAACACAGTGTAGAAACCAGCTGCCTTCTTTCCAAGGGATGCCAGGACGTGGGATACAATAAAAATCCTGGATTTGCTCAAATGTTAGTGGCAGTACCCAGATGAAAACCAAAATAAAGAAAAAAAATCCCCTTCAGCAAATAATTTTGTGGCACTTCTGTCCTTTAATTTTGGGCAAGCAACTTTTATGTCTTGGCTTTTAAACACTCAACCATTTTGCAGTTTCAGGACCAGTAGCCATTTTCAGGACCACAAAAAAAGATGTGGGTGTTCAATTCATGTCACTTCAAATATTTAGGACACGATTTCAGCTCAAATCACGTAAGGTTTGTTCACACAAAAGCCCTTTCCCTAGCAGCTGGGGAGGGCCAAGGGTAGCTGAAAGAAGCTCTAATCAAATATTTCAAGAGAAGCTGGCTGATAGGCACTGTGGTACAATTTATAGCTAGCTGGATGCAGGTACTGTAGTTTTGTAATCATGCCAGCTATCAATCAAGCTCTATTCTATCAGTCTTTTATGTCTTGTACTCCAAATTCCAAGCGGAGCTTCGTCCATGAAAAAAGTATTCTGGTAATTGCAGATGATTTTCCCATTGGACACTTCCATATAACACATTTAGGCAGCAGTGGTATTCTTGGGGTAAAATGGGTCTGGGACTGGGAAAGTGGGGCAGGAGTTTGGGGTACTGGCCCACCTGGGAGGCAGGTCTGGGCAAGCAGGAAGGGTGCAAAGCACTGTCTCACCCTCAGGGTTGAGCACCAGGACAGTGAGCTGCTATCAGGGCAAAGTCTTCCCATTTTTCACCAACAGAACTTCCCAACTCTTTTTTCCGATGCCTTTACAACACCCTTTGCTCAACAATGCGTAACATCTCTGCAACTCTTTCTTCAATTCCCTTGCCCATCTGTGGAGATCCTCTGTGCCCTCAGCCCTCTTGGACACAGTGAGCAAAGGCAGTGACAAGAAACCTGACACTTAATTTTTGCAATTAATCTTTGTTAAGCTGCCTCCTAGAATGCCTCTCTCCATGGCATGGACATGAGCCCTCTGGAGCAGCTGTTGGCCACTGCCATGCACAGCTTTGCCCCATGGCAGCAGTCACAGCAGTCAAAACAGCGACACTTACCACAAACTCTCATTGTGAGCTGCCCTGGAGAAAATTTCCCCACTCCAGGAACAGACTGGTGTTAAAAAGAGAAGTTTAGCAATACTCAGTGTTAGAGCTCACACTGCTGTCCACTGAAAGGTTTCCTACAAGGAGAAAATATACCTGGGCCTCAGCACTTCCTGAGCTTGACATTCTGAGAACATAAATCTCTCCCTCCCAGATAAGTCAGGAGTGCCTGATGTGCCAGGGCAAGGAAGCAAAGTCACATCCTGGATGTCACCTTAGCAGATGAAAACCCTAGGTCTTGTTGGCAGTGATCTCCTCATAGGCCCAGAAGAGATTTATGTTGCCTTGTTGGTGTGAAAAACACTGGATAATTGTCCAAAGGTTTTCCTGGAGCTTATTCAAAAGATGCATCCCAATCTTTGCATCACAGCAATCCCAATCTTTGCTTAACAGCAGATGAACCCACCAGATTTTAGGGTTCATTTTCATTTGAATTTCCTGTTGGGAAGTGGGAAGATGTTTAATGGAGATAATTCCAAACTGATTAAGGAATGGCATAGCTGCCAAGTTCATTATGAAATTGTATTTTATTTCATATCCCAACAAACTTGCATCTGCCTCTTCCATGATGCAGTAACTCTTTGAATTTACACATGTGCCAGGATGTGCAGGGCTCGCAGAATTGCCATCTGCTTCCCTGTCATAAGCAGCCCAACGGCGTGCATGCTGCTGAAACAACAGGCCGCTTTGGTAATAGGCTCTATTTTATTTCTTCCCCTGCTTTGCATGGATCAATTATACCTGTTCTGCTCTCCAGTAAAAGATTCCCAGCTGAGGAGGCCACACTTGCCCTGCTGCAGCTGGGCATGGGGCCTTGCTGTTCCTGTCAGGAGGAAAACAGTTTTTCCCTACCACACATGTTGCAGCACCAAATCTGACACACACTTTGAGGTGCAGAACTTGCCTTCTCCTAGCTCCGGGCTCCCAACACCCTGCTCTGCCATGTCACTGTGAAATCCTTTCCAATTATTCCACTTTTGCTCTGTGTACAGATGCCCTGCTCTGGAAAAGCCTGCGATTTTTCCTATCCAGAGCTTTCTTCTTCAGCTTCTTCCCCTCTTCCTAACAGCTGTCAGTCTAGGCCAGAGGACAGGCTTTGTCAGCCCACCAGGATCTGAAGGTGCATACATTGACATGGAGAGGAGGATGCTCCAGAGGACGTGTTGTTATCCTCTGAGCACTGTGCAGAAGGAGGGACGGTAGTTCTGTGCCAGAGGGAATGGGAGGAGGGACAGGAGAGGGCCCAAAGTGGGGCTTCCACAGCTCTCCCAGGGGGAGTTTGCATTTTGCTTCTTCTTCTCCTTGGGGTTGCAATTACTTGCAACGTTAAAACAACCTCAACTCCCATCCCCAACAGACACCACCCCCCCTCTCCTCTGCTCCACACAAGAGAAAAATTGTGGAGAAATACTACTTAATTATCACACCACGTAACTAATTAAAAGCTGAATGCTTGTGTGTGGTATGCTAATGGGGCATTAGAGAGCCAGCCTGCTTTGGTAAAGAGACACGAGCCCCCTCTTTCCCCCTTCACCTTACTGTGGGAGCTTCAGGCTGACAGGCACCTGGGATGAGGTGGGAATTTATTATGCTGCCTTCAAATTCACAGCTTTACAGAGGGCACCGAGGTCAAGCAACTTGATCAGCACGGAGGGAGAAATCACCTGTGCAGGCGCCAGGAGCAAGCTACATAGTGTGGGTGGCTTGCTATGGAAATTACATACACAGTGAGGCTTCACATGTATTCTAAAGCCTAGTTCTTTTCTTCATAGGGTTGGTAAGAAACAAGAGAGCCTCTGAAAGAAAATGTTTATTGCATTCCCTCTTCATTGGAGGGGCGTTAAACTAGATGACCTTAAAAGATCCCTTCCAACCCAAACTATTCTATGATTTTAAGATGTGTATATTGAGTATAGATAAGCACACTCCAACTCCCCTTCTCCTACTATGTCATTACACCATCTGGTGCCAAGTGCCAGCCCTCTCCTTTCAGCTGCTGTGCTTGAAGTCCATGTTTGCTTGTCCACTCACAGCCAGGACCATGAATATGTTAATTAAGGAGAGAGCCTATTTAGCTTTCTCGAGTTTTTCTTAATCACCATGATAGCTGCACCTACACCCAGAGATTTGTCCTGGCTCCTGTGCACTCTAGGAAGAGCCTGTGTGACCTGGAGTGGCCAGACAGCCCTCCCACCGTGTTTTGGGGACAGTGAGGGACCCTACAGGGTAGCTGCAGCAGCACACTGTGTCAGTTCACCCAATGGACTGTGAGGCTCACTCAGCCTTGGAGAGCACTGGCGCTGACCTGAGATCTCTGTATGCCTAGCCATGTATGCTGGACCTGCTGGGGGTGTTTCCCTGGTACCCTGTGCCAGACAGAGCTAGTGCCAGTCACCTTCACCCACAGAAGGCAGGAATCCTGGGAGCATGTAGCATTTTCTATGGCTTGTTCTTCCTTGAAAGACACTGGGTGGAGACTAAGATAAAACTAGAGCCTCAGAGGGACAAAACCCAATTATTGTCAGTGTCAGCAAAGAGGCAGGAATTTATCTTGGGTTAATGGGATTGTTGTCTCCCTGTTACCACTGCCTGCTACACCTTCCATGTGCTTCATGACATGTCCCATGAGCTGCAGACCCCATTGTGAGGGTCATGACTTCTTGAGGCACAGGCAGAAGTGCCACAGCCCAGCATGCAGCCAGCACTGCCATGGGACCTGAGGCCCATCAGTCAGCACAGTCCCACTGTGGAAAGGCTTTTATCCCATCTGGAAAGGCTTTTATCCCATCTGCCCCACTTTGCAGAGCTGCAGGGGGACAGATGGGGCTGGCTGGCTGGAGAAGGCCAGCAAGTGATCATGCCCTGCCTGTGAACCTCAGAGCTGACACTCTGCTTTCCTCCTGCAGGCTTCCTGTTGCCCACTTGTCCTCTGAGTGCCTGCCAGCTGTGCTTGCCAAGTCCAGGGGTGCCCAGATGCTCCCCTTCACAACTCTTGGGATTTGTGTGATGAGCCAGGCTCCTCCACCAGATGCATCCTAGTCCACTGTTTACCACAACTCCTCTGCTAAGCAATCACAAATAATTTCTTTCTAGCTATAATGTGATCTCAAACTCAGATTCTCGTCCTCTCCATCTGGAAGAGGCTTCTAGAACTTTCTTTCTCAATCACTAGCTCAGCACCCTGTCCCAGGCTGATGTGACGCTCTGTCAAGTGCCCACATCTCCAGCATGGCAGGAGGATGCTCCTGCCTTGTGTGTTGGCTCTGCTGCTGGCACACTAACTAAAGCCATATGGATGCCCTGTCCTAGCAGAGGGAGGGAACAGCCAGTGGTGGTAAGGAAAGCAAGAACACAGACATGGTGCTCAAACATGAAGGAGCTGAGGCTGAGTACATCCCACCAAACTCATGCCAGAGAATGACAAGGATGAAGAAGAGGCCAACACCTCTTAAGGAAGATACTGCTCTTTACTGCTCTTGAGATCCAAGTTCATGGCAAAGTACTTCTTGATGCCCTGTGCTCTGAAGATGAGCACAGCATTCCTTGTGACTGGCCTGTCCATGCCCATTAGCTGCTCTCCAGCAAAGGATCTTCTCCCCCACTGCATTTGGTCCCAGCAGCTCCTTTTGGCTAGCTCTCTCCAACCACCTGCACTCCCACTGAGCACAGCATGGGGTGATGTTCTCATTCCCTCAATGTTACTCTGTCATCTCTATCATTTCAGAGTTGATTCATGACCATTCAGGTTTGGCAGAGCACGCTCACAATGTGTCTGAGCTGATGCTTGACCCTCTCTCCTATTTCCACCCAATTTGGTCCCGAACCATCAGCCTTACTTTATGGATCACCCCAAAGCCCCAGACTGTCAGAACAACTTCACTTACAGCGGCGATGGGCCCTGTGCCACCAGCAGCATCCGCGGCCTTCCAGCGGCTGACAAGGACTAATTAGGAAATGAAACATTAGTTAAGTCGCTCTCAATTAGGGCCAGGATAACGTTTTCCTGGCAGCACTGGGGCGCTTTAACTGCTGGTCCCATGATGACTGTGAGCACATCAGAGTTGCTGAAGGAGCTTTAATGTTGAACATATGTTGGAGGATTACAGAAACCCTCTCAGCTGTGACATTTCGGTGTGCTCCCTGCTTTTTCTTTCCCCTGTAGCAACCAGGGAACACTGAATGCCAGCACAGAAAAGCAAGAAAGGGGCTCAGAGCAATTAGCAGCAAGGCATATACACATGCACACATCTACATATGTGCACAAATGAAATACGTGCCTCTGAATGTACATATTCCGCATTTTAATTAAACATCACCACACAGCATCCTTATTCTTCCCTGCCTCTAGAAACACACCAGAGATGACAGACCATTGCCCCATGTCAAAAGGCATGCTAGAAGCCCGAGGGATCCCTGGCTACAAAAAACCAGAAACAAAACAAAACCAACCCAACAAAATCCCACAACACACACAAGAAAAGAGAACCCTGTGAGGTCAGGAGAGAGGGAAGCTTGGACAGTCTTCAAATGAAAGCCAGGTGCAGCTAAGTCTTGTTTGGGAGCCTCAGAGGGACAGAAGGCAATAAACAAAAATGTAATCTACCAAAACAAAATGAAAACCTCAAATTAAAAAGGCTCAAGTTCCCTTGGAGGAAGACATGGAAGGAGGAAGAGACTGTGAGAGGGTATTAAAGTAAGGAAAATTTTATATTAAGAAAGTACACAGTACATCTGCATATTTTGTGCATAGTCATTTTATGTGGTGCAGCAATCTATGGGGACCAGCTGCAGTGTGCACAGCTTTGCTGGGATTAAGGAACAGGACTGGGCTCTCACGTGCTGTCTCCTGGGGGGAGATGTAGGGCAGAGAGGATGGGAAGTCAACTGCAACTGTAGATGAGTATGTGCCATAATCTTTGGATTTGAGAAAGAATGGATGTGCATCTGCTTGAAAATTGGCTTTTGAAAGACTTTTTAAATGGAAATTTCAGTTTCTAAATGAATTAAGAATCTGTTTTGGTTTTTTTTCCCCTCAAAAAGGAAAAGGCTTTTCATATGGAAGAATTTCTTCTGGCTAAAAAGATGGAGAACCTTTTGACTCTTTGAAATCTGCTAAGAAAACTTTTGCAAGATCATCACTTTGCCATTTGGGGAAAAATATCCACTTTTCCAACTGATATGAATGTAGCCCTTGCTGAGAGCACATCTCTTCAAAGCCCACTGGGAAACTTTCCATTGAATTTGCTAGTCCAGAGCTTTGCTGCCCAGCAAAAATACCAAGTCCAGAAACAGAATATCAGAGTATCTGAGACCTCTTCTGGTCCATATAACTGGGATCCTGGACTGCACCAAGCCCAACTATCAGCTGAGACTTCTGCATCTCTCTTTGATGAAATACACCCTTGGCAGGGCAGCTCTATCCAGAGCTCACCATATGCTCCTAATACATCATAATCTCACTACACACAGACACATGCAGGAAACCTGAGAAGAATTTAAACAGAATTTGATATGGTTGCACCAAAACACTGATTGTGAACTAGAATGATTTATTCCCAAGGTGCCACAAGAAACTGCTCCCTGGCATTGCACACCACACACACCCTGCTCCAAACCCATGCCTGTGCCAGCATGCAAGGCTCCTCCAGGAGAAAAGCAGTGGTACACTCAGAAGTGACAGTAGCTATTTTCACATCAGCTTTACACCAGTGATACTAAGACCATAACCTGGCTTTTTGTCTTGCTTGAGGCCTTGGTTCTCCACCGTGTGTTGTCATTTATGGCTTTGCTAAACAAAAGCTTCCAAGGAATCACCATGGCAGGGCTGCTGTTTGCGTGCCCACACACAAGCAATGACACATTGCTCAGCCACACCGAATCTCATTCAGCAGGCAGGCCGTGGGAGGCCCTTCCAGAAGGCAACTTACACCTTCCTCATCAGGCCACTACCAGATTTTGCCCAATTTGGTTGTTGTAGCTACTTTCATGCTGTTTACACAAAGCCTGCTTAGAAGACCCAGTACAATAAAAAGGAAAGCGCTGCAATGTGCTCTTTTTTGATCCTACAAAATCAAATTTGTGTTTTTACTGATTCTCTCTTTTTTGAAGTGGAAATACCTGAATGTAAACACACTTCCCACTGTGCTCCTGTTCTGGCTGAAACCTGTGACGCTAGGGGGTGATTCTTACAGGCAACTGTAAAGATATGCACATGCTACTAGCTGATCTATATCCGCAGAGGCTTTGAAGGCACATGGCTCATTATTTCATGCAATACCTAAATCCTTCTAGTTTTGCACACACTCTCTTGACCATTATATCAGCCAAAATGGTGGGTACCTCCAGGAACCTTCTCTCATGCAACAGTACAATACAGTTGGAAATACAGTGAATTACTATTTTTCTTTACTTTGTAAGTATGTTGGCATGTACTTCAAAGTATTACTGAGGAGGAGTCAAGAATGGACTGACAGCAGGAATGAAGGAAGCAAAGGACACATCCAGCACAGCCATCTTCACTCTTGTAGAGTGTTTCTTGGTATCATGATAAAAGTCCTTCACATCGGTGAAATGTGAGGTTGTCATTTCAGTACAGTCCTCTATGAGAATTTCCAGCAACTCCTGCAAGACTATTTACAGCATAGAAAACTCAATGGGTCCTTAAGTGTCTGTAGGATTGAGGCTCGTGTGGAACTTGCCTTTCTTATAATGACAACAATTTCAACTATTAGTCTGCTTGAAAAATTATGGGAAAGCAATTCAGATGTGTGACCCAAACTTTGCCCAGAGCCTGACATTGCTTTAGGCAACCATCCACCTAGTCATTCATCTAGCTAAGCTCATTTGCGTTGACAAAGGAAAAAAAGCTAGAGAGATGTGAAAATTATGGTATTTGATACCCACATGCAGGAAGATTCAGCAGCTCTACTGGGCAGCTTTCCTTGGAAAGAAATTTAAGACCCCCGAAACCTTGAGGTAGTCTTTTCGTGTGCAAATATTTAACTGAGTTTGTTCCCTAATAAAATTTCTAGGGGACAACCTTGCCACCCGTGCCAGCTGAGGAATACATTACCTGGTGGGGTTAACAGGGTTCCCTGCTGCAGAAATAAATACATTAGGAGATGAGACACAAAAGGTTTCACAGCTCCTGATTTTCCTTTAATAATATTCCATTAAAAATGACTGAAAGGCAACTCTCCTCCTATAAATCAGGTACCTCACTGATGCCTTTTAGTCCTGAAACGGGCCTTCTTTGGTTTTAATAGCTTCGCTTCCTTCCCTCTCTGTCTGTCTGTCTCCAGATATGGCTGATTTACCTGGATTAGCAGAGGCATTGGCTCCACATTCTTCAAAAACTGCTGATCAGGCTGAGCTGGCAAAAGATTAAAAGTCACACAAATTGCTTCTATCACTGAAGGAGTCTAATTGATTTTGGGAAAAAAGTCTAAATCATGATTTGCTCTCTGCTGGTTGAAGCCTATCTAGGGGAGGGGCACTGGTTTTGATGGGCAGGAAGAAAAAGCATCTTCCTGGAGTCCATCACTTTCTGGTCACTGCAGTGAGAGAGACATCTCTCCTTTCCTTCTTATACTTAACTTTCTGTATATCCTGCTCAGTGATCAGTGTAAGGCAAGTGGGTCCTGCTGAACTGAGGACAGAACTGACAGAAGGACCTGTAAAGTCTGGTCCTGATACAAACTCTCCCTCCATTTCTCTACCTGAAAAAGGGAAAAGGATTTACTGCTCACACAGTTTTTTGGTAGGTATTAAGAGGGCATCACAAGGCAATAATGCAGCAATTTCCCTCCCCGGTCATGAAGCAGGGAGAGAAGGAGGCTGAATATGCTCTGTGAGGCAGGATAGCAGAGTTATTCCTGACAGTAAAGGCTCTTGCTTTTTAGGATCAGAGTTCGTGTGAAAAACAGAGCAAACCTGAGGACTGATATTTGTAAAAGCACTTAGAAAAGTACCAACTAAGTTCTAGCTTGGATTTTGTCCTAGCAAGGAAATGACTAAACATTCCTCTAACACTTAGGGCAGATAGATACAACCATGTATTCAAATACTTTCATTGTTTTTTAGGTCAAACTTGCCTGACGGGAATTGTAAATGTGTGCTCCACAGCAGCCCCAAGCCCTGCCAGATGGGACACTGGGGAATGAAAGGAACACACCCTCACAAAATTGTGTGTGTCATTGTGTAGAGAAACCACAGCTGCAGTGCAAAACAAAGGGATGTATGTATTTGTGGCTCAGGCACAGCATATTGCAGAGCTGACATCTAGGTGAGGTGGAGTTGTCAAGATTTCAGGTGTGCAGTTGATCCTTTCATCTCCCTCCTCTGCTAAAGGAGTCAATTCTGTGCAAGTTTCACATGAGGGAAAAAAAAAAAAAAAAAAACAGCAAACCAACAAACAATTGTGTTTGTTTTTCCTGAAAAACAAGATCACTATTTCCTAAGTCTATTCCCAAGTCATGGGATCTGGATTTGAATCAGCACTTGACAGAAGACAAGCATACCAAGGAACTGCTCTGGACTGAGACCAGTGCATACAGGCAAGGCAAAGCAGTGCTGCAGGCACAGGAACAGTTTGGGTAGGCAGGGTAGAAGTCATTATCACCATCAGTTTGGGGCATGAAGGATATTGGCACGTAGGGGTTAGCAAAAAATAGAGTGGGCAGGGGAAGACATCACATTTTTAATGTGTATTTTAATAATGTCTTGCAAAGGAAAGACTCTGACTCCTGAGCAGGGTCCTGAACGCTACAGGTATGGCCATATGACCACAGGGTGGCAGGAGAAAGGGGAATTCGTGCCTGGGTGGAGAAGATGCAATTGCCTCTTTGAAGGGTCAGCCACACGTGAAATAGTGTAGGAACATCATGACACTTGCAGCCCATCATACTGCCAGGAATTTTCACTGAGCAGGTATCCACAGCACACTTCATCTCAGCACGTTCAAGTGACTCACAAACAAGAGTCTCATTTATCAATCCCCAGAAATCTCCTAAACCACAAGGCTGCATTGGTGCATCCTGTGTTCAGATAGGTAAACTGAAGCAGAAGAGAGGATGTAAAACACCCAGAAAGGGTCAGTGGCAGAAGCAGAACCGGAAGGCGGCTGCCTTTTTGCCAAGCTGTTCAAATACCACAATTCAAAAAAAACAGATATCACCATATATCTTCAACATCCCCTCTTTGCAAAAGGCTTCTGTTGAGAAGAGCTTTGAAAATGCCCAGTATTGGCCACATATGCAAAAATGTGGTGCAAAGAAAGATTGCCTTTTACTCTCCAGACACTTGCTGATTTTTGTTACTCTAGAATGAGAAGATGCAAGACCCCTTGCATTCTTGTATCTTAGGTTAATACCTCCCATTCCATATCTTCATGTCTTCCATATTTCAGCTGTAAATCTTACCAGTATCCAGATAGGAGTTGGGTTTGAATCTTATTGAGCTCTTACTAAGTTTCTGATTTTATCTGGTGGCAACAAGTTCCATATGTTAATTAGGCACTTTGTAAAAGAGTATTTCCTCTTCAGGGGTTTAAAGTAGTTTGATTTTTTTTCATGTAATTGCTTCCCCTGTTGTTCTTCTAATAAAATGAAAAGTAAATAGGAACAGATGAGTGCACTTCTTTTTTGTGGTGACTATTTCTATACCTTTGCCACAATGCTTCTTATTTGTCTTTTCTCAAGAAAACAGTGTTGCTCTTTTTAATCATTGTTTATGAAGAAGCTATTAAAAGACTCCAGACATTTTTGTTCCCTTTTCCTGGTCATTCTTCTATTTCTGTTATTTTCTTTTGAGAGACAGGGTGAGCAAAGTGAATAGAGTGTACAAGGAGAGCACGTACCATCAATTTATATAATGGCGCTGTATTATTTTATCTATTATACTCTACCCTTTTCTTAATGCACTCTCTCTTCTTGCATGCTTTTATTTCACCATCACTACAGACTGAACAAATGTTTTCACCGAGTTGCTCAGCCGTGCCTTTTTTTTCCCCCTCATTCTTTTCTTTTGAGTAGTTACAATTATTTTAGAACCCAGAAACGAGCATGACTAATTCTAATGTGTTGTTTCCTGAGTGCATCACCTTGCCTTTGCCATATTGCATTTCATTTACTCTTATGACGCTTGCAAATTGCCTCTGCGAGCTCATTGTCAGACCTCCTCAGAGTCTTTTATAGGCTTGGGTAACCTCAACATTGCTGTATTATCTACACATTTTTCCTTCTATGTATTCTTCCCACTTTTGGGTTATTAATCCATATTAAACACCAGACATAATACTGCTCAGTGACACATCCGCTGAGCTGTGGCATCTTTTCATGCTGAGAACCAGCTATATATTCCTGCTCTATTTATTCAGTAAATTTTGCTTTTCTTCTTACTTTATTTATGATACAGCTTTATCTCATATCCAATGACAAGTTTGTTCCTTAATAATCTCCTAAAAGAGACTGAGTAAAGAAACAAATCCAACAAGCATTTGGAAAAGTTTGCTTACATGAAATTTACTCCTTTCCTGTTATCTCATCTGTTTCAGACCAGAGTAATTTTAGCAGTGTGAAAAAAGGCACTCAGCTTACATGGAAGTCAGATTGGTTTGACTGTGTCGAATCACAGAAATTGCAGCAAGGTGGAACCAGAAAGCACCTCAAGAACACCATTTGGTCTAGCCCAACACACCAAGACAGGCTCAAATATTCCCTCAAATCCATTACTGTAAAATACCTGCCTACACAGTTTGGAGAAGTTCTAATGAAAGAAGCTCCACATCCTCCCACCTATGCTAACCTCTTCCAGCACACTCCTAGTCCTACAGTTAGGAAGTCTTCTTAGTATTTAACCTATTACTTCTCATCTTGGGGATTTGCAGCACAACAGATCAATACCACTTTTAAAAGAACAATTTATAGGAACAAAGACTCTTACATTTCTCTTTGCCTTCCCTATTTAGAGCAAGTAAATTTTTATGGCTCTAGCTCTTTTGACCTTCCTGTGCAGGTCCTGTTTGCTTAGCCTCTTGGAAAGCCTGCAGCTCCCCTCTGGGCTCCCTCCTGCTTGTTCATTTCTTCCTTAAAATGTGTTGCCCCAAACAGCAGGCTGCATGTCAGCAGATCCTGCACCTGGCACACAACACTCCTGTCCATGTTGCTCAGAATGATAGAGGGACTCTACTCTCCATCTTCACCTGGATGTTTTCAGTAGGCTGGTGAGTTTTTAACCATTTCCAATTCCTATTTAATTCCATTTGCACAATGCAAAAAAGAAAATGGTCCTTCATTTCCAGAATATGACCTAGCATCTTTGTAATTTTACAAAACTCTCAAACTCAATTTGAATGATTGTCTACAAATATTTGTCACCAGCTGATCAGCCCCTTCAAAACACCTTGCACATCCTAGTGACATACAGGGTCTGGCTCTCTGTACTCAAGTATAAATCTGCTCAATCCAACTGAAAATTATCAGACTTTTTTTTTCCTACTCACTCAAAAAGGCACAGAGGGTTGAGAGCCATTTGCTCAGACAGAGATAACCAGTAAGGGAAGATTTAAATTAATGCTTTTGTGACCTGTTTGTTCTAATACCTTTGCTCTTGACGCTTCTTGAAAAGTGTCAAAGAAGCTGAAGCAGGTGAGGCACCCCCCAAACATCCAGTGTAGCAATGATAAATGGAGCAGGGTTGCTGAGCCTTCCTGCCATGCCCTTAACCTTCTGTCATCTATATCCATATTTATGATTAATCTATGGAGCAAAGCAGATACAAGTTCACAGCCAGAAGCCAGGGATACACAGATATATTTAGAAAGAGGAGAAGGGGAAAAAGAAAGGCAGGATTATCAATCTAGCATTTAGTTTATCAAATTAGGAGCGACAATCTGATGTGCATTACATGGGTCAAAGCTGCTTAGTATGGGACACAAGAATCTTTGACCTGCCCCACTTACAAGATGACCCTCTTATATAAAAGGATGCACTCCCCAAGCATGAACCCTAATTTACTGTACACAAACCTGCACATCAAACAAAAGGTATGGAGAGCTTGCTAAGGACTCCTCTTGCCACTTGCTCTGTGTGTGTGCCCACATGCTATAATGAAGAGAAAGCTTCCAGGTCACAGCAGGGATGTTTATTTCTGAGTCTCTGTGTGGGTGTGCAAAGGATATCTGGCACCATCAGCCTGCTCAGCTTAGTCCTCTAACATTTTCCAAAGACAAAGAGAGAGAGAGAGAGAGAGCAAAAAGGAGATGTGTTTGAAATGGAGCAATACACAAATGATACCTTCAGACAGCAGCAGTACACAGAGAGCATGGGAGCTTTCAGAACAAAGGGGCTTGTGTGTGTGTGTGTGTGTGGCTTCTCTTAATAGTTTCATCTTGAACAGAAGGAAAGCTCACAGCAAGAACTCCTATCATCCTCACACTTCTGTGAAAATGAAAAAGCATTCCCAGGCTTTTTCTTTGTTATACTCTCACGTTATTCCAAAAGTGAGCTTCCACATGACTCTAATTGTTGTCATCCACTTGCTGACTGTGTTTTCTAAATACAGGGAAAAAATTGTAGAAATGTTATAATTTTTCTACCCAAAAGGAATTCCCTCCTTTCTCAAGCTAGGTTTGATTAATCTTGGGGACAATAGGGGAGTTAAGGTCAAAGAGGAGTTTCACAGTGGCGTATAATCTAAATTGAGGTTTACAGAAATTATCCTAAGCTCATTTGCCCCCTGCACCTCAAGTCTTTCACCTTGAGCTCAACGAACACTTATAACTGGCCCACTGTGGTTTCAACTCCAGCCCTTCCCAGCAGAGTTGCTGAAAGTGGACTGATCTGAGGACAAAGGACACTTAATTCACAGCCTAGTATTAAGGCTCTGCAGTTCAGTAGCAAGGCAAAGCACTGTCAAAAAAAAAAAAAAAAAAAAAAAAAAAAAAGAGGGTCCACTGTCCTCAGTGACAGCAGAGATGTCTCCTGCCATGGCAAAATCGGTCTCAGCATCCCAAACTTTCCCAGCTCCAGGGAGGAAAACAGCAGGAAGAGTTTGTACAGGCTGAGAAAATATGAGGATGAAAGTGCATTGCTCATCTAGAGTTCATCCTTTCTGTCACTGGGGACTTTTTCAACAGCAAAAATACATCCCCATCATGTGTTTTATGGAGAAAAAGATAATCCATTACAAGGATAAGAATGACACAAAAGACAGTACAAATGCTGGTCAAGGAAACCAGTAAATAATCTTTTTAAAATATATATTTAGCTCACTCAAGCCATGTCCCTTTCTGGGCATATTCCACTGAATATGTTCACTGGCCAGAACATTTACAGAAACAGTTGGTGTTAAGGGAACAGTAGAGACTATTTGCTGAAAGCACCTTCTAAACCTGGAAACTAGAATAAGATGCCCTGGAAAACCACCTCTGAATTTGTAACTGTACATTAAGATGTCCCTGTGTTGCTCTGCTAATCTCCTAGATGAAAATTGCTTTGAAACAGGCAATGTACAGCAGGCTTTCCTCAAAGTGAATGTGCCTTTACATGCCCAGAGATTTGCAGGCCTGCTTAGGAACAAAAACCAGAGATGCAGTCAGAGAGCCATTTAGCAGCAGATCACTTGGAAACAGCACAACCTATTGATCCTAGGTCACAAGAAAAACAGACAGCCCAGACATTATATGGACTCCTGAGAACAGCTCTGGGAGCTGGGAAGCAGCATCTTTGGTATCCCAAAATGCTGGACACAGGGCAAGAGCAGGCAGCAAAAGACAACAACCAAACCTCAAGCCAAGTTACGGTGATCGCAGCCCCTGCCTACCCCTGATAAGAATGACATTGAACCCAAAGGCCTCAAAGGATAGAAACAGCCCATCAATTCTAGAACAAATACACAAAATAATACTTTGGGTGGCAGTCCTAAAGCTTGAGATGAAAGGATACAGCACCAAGTCAGGGCTTCCCAGCCTGCACCAGGACACTGCAGAGCCTACCTTGGCCAGAAGAATGGAAGGCAAGCAGATCATATCAAATTAACTGCCACCTTTTCCTTCAGGATTTTTGACACCAAACAGCTCCAGCTCTGCTATGTTCATTAACCCTACAAGGAGGGGTGGCCCCAGAGCACCAGCACACCACCAACATTTGTGGAGGGGACATGTCTGCTTGCAGGGCAGGCTGCAGAAGCTGTGCTAATCCCCAGTTCTTTTTGGGAAACGAAAGTCCTTGACTCAAGCATGAATGATACTGGCAAAGATCCCATTACTGTAAAGCTCTCTGCCAGCCAGCCACCTCTCCCCCTCCCCCTTTTTATATCTCTAAGGTCACTAAACTGCAATTTAGTCATCATTCTTTATAGAGCATGAGCAGATATGAAACATCTGGAAACTGTTGTAGTCACACTTTGAGATACACATCCCGAAGGAATTTAACTCCATAGGAACGGCATGAAGTACTTTTGTACCTCGAGGTCACTGCAGCTGGAATGCATCCTCAGTACCTATTACTGGGTACTAACACCTCTTACACAACCACCTATGAAATTAGTTAGAAGGTAGCAGCACAATTCCCAGTGAGATGAAAACTTCAACCTGAAGATCACCTCAGAAAGTCCACTAAGCATCCTCCTTTCTGGCAGTATCAGTGAGGAAAAGTGGGCCATAAAAATTTCACTCCTTGTTTAATTCCAAATGTGGTCCCTCTAGAGATGAACTGTGGCCTGCTGATAGGAAAGAAATTTGCCTTGCTGCGACTTGTGCTTTGTAAGTAGGTAACAGCAGTCCCCAAACACATAAAGAAATATTCCCAACCTGATATAAAAATGTATTTATGTAAAAAAGAGAGCAGAATTTTTTTAAAAAACTCTTGCAGAAGCCAACACCAGCGTCAGTCAATTACAAGAGAAAGAATTTTCTTGCCTGACCCACACTAGAGAAAGTTAATTTAAACTTTATCTTCATTAATCTCACTTCTTTTTATTTACTTCATTCAGAGGGTGGAGGGTTAAACACGAGGTATTTTTGAATAATTAAATGAAGGAGGAAGCACTATGTTACTGACAAAGCTCCTAATCTTCCTTATTTATTAATAGTAGCTGTGTTAAGACTGCCTGTCCTTAATCCCAGCTCTTACCATGCAAATTCAGAGCATCAGAAATAGAAGAGGCTAATTGAGGCCCTAATGCCAGGAAGAGAGACCATGTCAGTGTCAAAAGCTGGAAGGGGCCAGATCCAATCAGCGCCTGAATGTAGAGCTGCCAAGGGAAGCTTGCTCCCTCCTTGCTGGCTTGGGAGGGAGACCATCAATTTGGGATCCAAGTCTTGCCCCAGGGGATTCAGACAAGCCCTACTCAGCTGCTCTGGTGCCTGAGATGCTGCATTTGGCACACGGCTACATTCAGGGGCAGGTGTTTTGTTCAGTTTTTAGGAGTCCAGTGCACCCTTTGAAGCACTTGCTGCCAGACCCTGCAGTCTCTCTTTGGCACCGAATGACTTAGCACCCATAACAGGGGCAGGGATGAACTTCCCAGAAGTCCACATCCATTCCACATCCCCCTGTGAGGGGGCCTGAGCATCCTGGCAGCCTGTTCACCTGCCAGCTTTGTGCACGGGCCCTGGCTGCCTGGCAAATCCAGCTGCAGGTGTGGGTGAGTCGGAGCCTCTGCCAGCACCGAGCCTCAGCTCTTCCCTCTCCCCCACACCCTCCCCAAGGCCCGGCCGCCTAATCAAATTCTCTGGCTCAGCTTATGAGCTCTGACAGGATCGCAGCCCAAGGAGGCTGGAGTACAGACTCAGCAATCCTGACTACATCCAACCCAATTTAGCCGCGCTCTCGGAGCGTCACGCGCGCGGTAAAGACCCAATCTAAAGGTGATCATTAATTCGTTACTGCCACAAGGATACGGCAATCAGCAAGAGGATGCTGATTGTTTGGAGGATCAAGTAACAGATTTCTTCCTTTTTTTAAACAATAACCATTCTTCCCCACTGTAACCACTTTATAGATATACTGTAGAGCTAATGACAAAAGTGCTCACAAATTCTTTTTGCCCAAAGACTTTTTCACCTTTATGTAAAGTGAACTTTTGGAAGTTACCATCGTGTATTTAAAAGAAAAATAAAAGAAAAATATTTTACAATATGGGAAAATGAGCAAAGCATTTATAGCAACAACAGAGTCATCTATGTTTGATAAAGGACTATAAACCTTTATGCTGGCAGGCATTAGATGGTCATTAACCTCATTCAGTCAGAAAGAAAATGTCTCCTGTGAACAGGTAATTCTCTTATGGTGTAGTCCAGCCTTTCTTGCACCTTTCTGAATTATTTGGCAATTACTGGAGCCCAGATATTACATCAGTCTAAACCAGACCCGCAACTCTGATGTTCCTGTGTGCAGCAAATCACAGAGAAGTTGAACCAATAACTGAGCAGTGCCAAAGGCATGCACCACTATCTCTGCTGAATTTTGGGTGTGTAGCCCTGCCCATACTCCCTCCATCAGTTCGTATGCAGAATCTGTTACCATTTCTGTGAGTACAGAATGGGGATAGGAGAAATAAATCTACACTAAACTGGTCTTCTGCATTCTGTCCTGATTCACAGAAATGTAAACTGAAAAGTTTACTCTGAGGATTAGCACAATTTAGCCTCTGCAGAAAATGATCTCAGAAAACAAAGCTATTGAAGATGGAGAGCAGGGAAGGTCAGGTACTGGTCCTTTCTCTTCACCTTCACCATATTAGAAAAGAAGAACAAGCTGGTAACTCCTCTGTAACAAATTTTCCTCTTTACTCCTGTCTCTCAGGCCAGCATTTCACCTGGATCTACATTTTCCCTTAAAAGTATCTCATCCAGTCTTTCTTCAGTGTATGTAGCAGCCAGATATACCTAAGAGAAATGCCACTTCATGAAATAGAAATTGTGTGTGTGAGAAATTTTACCCCAGCTGCAACACCCTTTTCAGCTACCCCTCACATAATGTCAGCTCATGTGGGAAGTCAGTGTAGTGCAAAACAGGAGTCCCCAGCCTATTCCCTCCATTTCTAAGCTCCTTTAGGACAGGATGTTCTCTAATAGCTTTATATCCTTATATTCTGTCACCACAATATAGGGATATAAAGCTTTTAGAGAACATCCAAAGGAGGGCTGTGAGGATGGTGAAGAGGAAGAAGCTGTATGAGGAGTGGCTGAGGTCATTTGAGCTGCTCAGCCTGGAGAAGAGCAGACTGAGGACAGAGCTCCCTGCAGTTACAGCTTCCTTGTGAGGGTGAGAGGAGGGGCAGGCACTGATCTCTTCTCTGTGCTGAACAGTGACAGGACCCAAGGTGATGGCCTGAAGCTGTGTCTGGGGAGGTTTAGGTTGGATATTAGAAGAAGGTTCTTCACCCAGAAGGGTGGTTGGGTACTGGAACAGGCTCCCCAGGGAAGCAGTCACAGCACCAAGCCTGGCAGAGTTCAAGAAGCATTTGGACAATGCTCTCAGGCACAGGGTGTGACTCTTGGGAATGGTCCTGTGCAGGGCCAGGAGTTGGACTCCATGATCCTTTTGGGTCTTTTCCAACTCAGCATATTCTGTGACAAAGTGGTCTCTCAGGTTTAACGAGCTCCTCCCAGGGCTAACCCAGTAATTCCCTCTGGCAACTCATCTAAATTCCTAGGATGGGTGACCATCACAGGCATCATTTGTTGCATTTTGGAAAAGTGCTAAAAGTAATGTACATCTCACTGAGGACTATCTCTAACTTCAACTCTAGCAGTATTGATCTGTAAATTCTTAGATTTTTTTTTTTTCTTTCTGGGCTGGAAACATCCTCAGAGCAGATGAATTTTTCAGATGATCCATCAACACAGTTATGATAGGGAGGATGGGCAAGGCAGACTAGACATGTGATGTTCCCCCCCTTTAGTCCAATACAACAGACAGAAGCAGCTATCTGCAGAGCCAAAGCCATCAGCAGTGAGGCTTTACGACAGAGCAGGACTTCCCATGGAAGGCTGCAGCAAGCTTGGATCCCTGTGGCTCAGGCACAAAGCAGGATCAATGAGACCTGGTTGCCACTAGGCTCTCTAAAATCACTGACAGGTGAGAGGGACAGCAGCCCGAGCTCACACCTCAGGCATCATGCCTCTCAGATATGCAGGCAGTGGAGAGAGAGACAGCGATGAAAGTTGGGCAGAGGGAGTGTCTTGGGGAGGATCAGCTGCATCACCTCCCTCCTGACCTCCAAATACTGCTCACTGGCGGTGATGCCTCAGGTTTTAGCTTGTATATTTTTCAGATTCTGTTCTGCTTCAGTTGTAAGTCTAGGCTTCATGTTAGGGGATATTAAGCTCTCTTCACAGAATAGGTAGACAAAGCAATTCCTTCTCTAGCTGAGGATCCAAGGACAGGTGATCCAGATCTCAGGCCCAGGAGCATAAACAACGGTGGACCGAAGACAGAAAACAAGAAGGATGGGACTTCATGGGCTAAAGCTGTAATTGGACAATTAGCTCCAATATGCTAATGGCCCAAAACTTATAAAAGTGTGAGACCCCGTGACCGGTTGTCCATTTTGTAGCCATTTTGGTTGTGCTGCCCAAGGTAGATCTATTGCGGCCTCTTAATAAATACCTACTTTAACTCTGTCTAGTCTCTGTTCTAGGTCAGCCTTCACAAGGCATCAGCAGGGTAGGGTAAGAGAGCAATTTAGATCTTGGTGTTTTTTCCAGGCAGGGATCCCTGAGGGCTGGTATGGATACGGTCTCTCTCTCTCCCCCCAGCCCTGTACCACCTCATGCACTGGCCAAATACAGCAGTGAGAAGCCAGCAGGCTGCTGCAGTCACAGCTCCTCTCTCCAGTGAGAGCTGGGGCCTGACAGCCCAGCAAAATGACCCACTTCTTGCCGACTCAGACAAAAAAGCTCCACTTAGGCCCCAGGAAAGTGTCTCTAATAAGGCCATCCGTTAGCAGTGTCGCCCGGACCCCTCTCAGCTATCCTTCATCCCTGCCCTCCCTCCCTGCTCCCGCCATTAATGCAGTCAGCGCGCAGGAGAATGAAGCCGTCGGGCTCAGTAAATATTACTGAGCTCCACACAGGGAGCACAGGGCCATTATTTAGACTCCCAGGTCCTGGGTATGTTTTGATCACACCAATTTAGCAAAGAGAGGTAAAAGAAAACAACTGGCTAGTGGCTGTCTGCCACACCTGTGTGTGTCCTGGTTTGTGAAATCCCAAATCCCCCTGAACTGGCCAAACCATTGCTTGCCTGGGAGTGTTGATGGTAAACCCAGGCATGAGTGCCCCAGTGGGGGACAAGATTAGATCAGTCCCCACATAAGGATACCTGAAATACAGCAGGTCAAAACTCACTCCTGCTCAGCCAAAGAAGGCAGTTGCTCCAAAGCTTTTGTGTCTTGCTGCTGTGGGGAGGAAATGCCTTTTCTTCCTCTTAAACTTTCCCTCACATGTATGTGTATGGGTCTACTTATGTCTCTCCCTATCAGAAATCTTACACTGCTGTTCTGCAGCACAAGCTGTTCCAACAACCCCTACTCCTTAACAACATGTACTTCTCAAAACCACCCATCCTCTGATTTTAAATCTTCCCTGCTCCAGATGAGTTCCTTGTCATCTCCTGTTGCCCTTGCCTCACACCAAGCTTCTCCTTCTCCCTCTATGGAATGACGTGTCTTTGCCCAGGACTCCTCAGCTCCCACTGTGTACAGCAGCCCTGCTGCCACCTCAGCCACATCTACTGCTTCCCGACTCCGCTCAGACCCCAGTCTCTCCCTAGCTCCAGGCGGTTCATGGCCCCCTCTCCTCATTGTTTTGTTTTTATCTCTTTGACTGGAGGCTCTAATATACTCATTTACCCACTGTGGTGAATTGTTTTGCTCTGTAAGCACTTGAGGTACAGTTCGTGGGGGAAAAAAGATCCTCTAGAAAATAAAGTTGTGCTGCATGTTATTTTGAAGGAAAAAAGAGGCAAGCAGGTCTCATGAGAACTAGGTATGAACTTACCTTGCACATTCCCACAGGCACAGGCACAGAAAAGTGCAGGCTGATAAATCCCTTTTATTACCTGCACTGGTATCTGAAGGCAGGAGGATTTTTTTAAAGTCTGGCCAGTCCCCAAAGTGTCAGATTCAAGGGCAACATTTGAAATCCCGTGGTGACAGAGTAAGACAGAGACAGACAAGAGTGACCATGTGTCATCAGCCCAGAATATGTGTCAAAGCCAGAGACAACACATCAAAATATTTCATGGACCTCCCGATATAATTAAAGAGTCAGTAATAGCTCATGGAGCACTCAGGAAAAAAAAAAAAAGAGAGAAAAAAACCTGCTTGGCACAAATGGATGGCACAAATGCTGAGGCAGCAGCATGAAAGCTTAGTTCCTTCCACACCAAGCAAAGCTCTGCATCCTCAAAATGCAGCTCTACTCAGAAAAGTGACTGTGCAAGAATGCTGGGTTTTCTGCACATTCAATCTCTCCCCTGGGCTGCTCAAGGAGAGCACTCTTCACTTGCTTGACTAAAATAAACATATGCTACTTTTTTCTCCTGAAGGAGCCAGGACAGCTCTAGAAGTGGGACTATTTTTCCAGCAGGAAAGCTCCACCTAAGTATAGCTTAGGTAGGCTGCAGCACTGCTGCTAAGAGCCCAGCCTGCCTCTCAGATTAGTCATTTCCCCATGTGGCTTTCTCTGTGAGAAAATGCTGAAAGAAAGACTGGATGGAGGCAGAACCCAAAATCAGGCATTCCTCTCAGAGGGGTCTCCGAGAGATGAGGTAAAACCATGCTAAGGTGCATGACTTTGAACACAGACCATCACACGGGCTGCTGTCGCTGTCCCTTAGCTGGCAATCTTCCAACCCGACCTCAGCACCCTCCCCATTACTCATTCTTCTCACTAATATGTTGCTCCCACAAGGCACTGAAAAGAATTTGCATCTTTTCAAAGCAGCTTTGCCCCAAGGCCCAGGAAAGGGGGCAATGCAGTGCTGAACAGCATACCTTAGCCTGACTCCTGAGTTGTGCTCTCATGCCATGGAGAAAGGGCTGGCACACAGCCCCTCTCCTCCTCACTAGGGCAAGCAGCACCTTCTTTTCTATTGCCCTACCATCTATGCCACTGCCTCCTCCTTGATGATTACCGGTCTCCTTGGCTGAGAACACAGACAGCAGTCCCAAGGAAAAAGGGCAGCTGGGAAAGAGCATTTAATTTAACCCCCTGATAAGGGAAAAGAAAATCCTGGGTTCATCTAGAAGTACCTGATCTTTCCTCTGATGCACTGGTAACAACATATGAAGGTCAAACTGCAAATCATGTAAAACATCTTTATCTCCTCAGACTGGTCCTTCTCCCTGTTTCTCTCCCTCTTTCATTTTTAGAAGCCAGTGTACCTGAGGACATTCAATGCCTGCATTGCAAGTTTCCTGCCTTAATGGGGAGATGTTTCTGCTAGTCAGGTGAAACACTCAGTGTCCCCACTCTACAGGAAGGGCAGCAGGCTTGGTGTTTGCAGGAGCATGCAATTGTTCCAGCCTGTCTGAGACTCATGGCCTGCAGGTTCTCTTTCCTGGGGAGGGGATTTGGGTGTCAGAGCAGCCCTGGAGGACTCGTGTAAAATATGTATGATGTGAAAGGGAGGACTAAGGAAATAGTTTATGCCAACATGACACAACTTTGTCTTATAAAACTGATTCCCAGTCTGACTCAGCTTTGCAACCCTTTGTCACGCCATCAGCCAGATGCTTTCCTACCTGAACTAGATTTCTGAAGTGGCCCCTGAGTTCCAGCAGTGGAAAGTCTAGCAATATTTCTGTAGTCTCAGCAACTCTGAAATCAAGTATCGGCACCAAAACCAATGCTCACCATGCACCATCCTGCTAGGGAAAAACAGTAGGAACTGCTTCCAAAGAAGCAAAACTGAAGACTGTTTTTCAGCTAATTTAAACTGCAGTAGCCAAAACATGTGAGATCGGAGAAACCCTGTGTTCAGAAGGACTCAGGAGTGCATACACACACCATGTTGGCATACTGATATCTGCCTATGCTCTGCTGTCCTCCTTCAGATAGGAAAAATCCCCTAAAACAGTTCTGATGTCACACCCAGACAAGACCTAGCAGGATTTTGCCTGAAGTGGCCCAGTTTTGTTTGCTGTTAGTTGGCATTTGAGGCAGCAGGATGAGAAACTGTCAATAGACTCTGTTGATGACCTGCAGAAAGCCTCTCTGCTGCTCTCATCCGACATGGTTTAATTTTTAATTCAGCAAAGCAGTGACAAGGACGGAGGCTGCCAAGGCCAGTCGGCAGCGCAAATTGGGCCGGACAGGCTGAATTGATCTACAGGGAGGAAATGAAGACGCAGCAGAAACTTTGGGCTGCAGGCAGCAGTGGGGCAGCCTGTGCAGGGGGCATGGTGAGGGAATTGCACAGATAGAAACAGAGCAAGGACAGGACCACGGGAGGGAAATTATTGGCGTGTGGACAGCCATAGAAGCTTAGTGCTTCTAGCCCAAGAAAACTGCCTGGCTCAGGCTCTATGGTACACGGACCATATGGATCTCATTGCTGGCGTGGAACATCTATCATCCCTGTGCCAGAAGCTGCAGCACAGTAGCACAGGAGGCTGCCCAAAGATAGCCTGGCACTGCGCTGTAGGCACACCACAGAGAGGAGCAGGGGATGATCAACTCCAAGCTCTGGCTGTTTTAGCCACAGGTACAAATGTCACTACCCATTCACCTCCCCAGCAAATTCCACCCTTCCCAAGCCAAACCTGAGAAGTAAAAGTACAGCTATGTTACTCACTCTCAACTACAAATAAAAGTCAACAAGACTAGTTAGAGGAGTTTGGATGGTCAACAAGATTAGTTAGAGGGGTTTGCTATCACTGCTGGCATTAGTGTTTATTATTTTATCACTAGGCTAAGCACCTAAACTGAGAGGAAATAACAAAAGTGTCCTCAGCCTAGCTGAATGCCCTGCTCACACACGTTGGCCACACCGAGAGCATGCTTGCCTCAGTGACAAAAGCAGATTTTCCACAGTGACAGTACACGTCTTGCAAAAAAAGCTTTGTGAACAAGCACAAAAAATGCTCAAACACCTAACACAACCACTTGGGCCAGCTGTTGAGAACACTTAATGAGTATGCTGTCTAACATTTTAATTATTCCACTAGTAGTACACCACTTAATTGGCATTTTTCAGTGGTAGCTGTAAATATAGCCTTTTCTGCCAGTTCATGTCAGGCAGACAAGAAACCTCAATGATGCTCTACAAAGTGTTGAAACATTTCAAAATTTGCCAAATCATTTCTAGCAAATCACTCTGGAGAATACTGAAAGTTTCCAAAACTGCAGAAATAAAATATTTAAATATGGATACTTTGCCAAGTTTGATTCTCATTTTGACCACTCTTTTCAAGCATCAAGGATTGGCAGAGCTATGTTACTGCCATGTTTAATGCTTGCAGAAAAAAAGAAAAAAAAAAAGTCAAAACTAAGCATAAGCTGACTGTATTTAGTAATCCGTCTGTCACTGGGCTAAAACTCTGCTCAGATTCATTAGGTGGCTTTCACAAATTTTGAGTGAATCTGATCCCCAGTTAGAAGCAGAACGGTATCAATAATGCCTCTATGTTGTGACTTGATGAAAATGCTTGTACATCATCTGAGAATCAGAATATAATCATGTAATAAGCAGAATGAAATCCCTGAAAATAAATGCTGTCAAGAAAAATGAAAGCAACACTATTTAAAAACAACAAAACAGTAATACAGTGGTAAGACTGAAATAGTTCAAAAAAAGTGCTCTTGAAATGCCCTTTTCTCTGTATTTTGTGACAATAAACAATAGTGCTCTGAAGGCAAGGCAGCAGAATCCATAGTATTCTCCATGCCCAGAAGTGGATGGAGGCAGCAGTTATTGTACTCTATGCTATAAGAAATAATTCATTTTACCATGTGTGCTGCTCTTAACAAAGAGAGGAAGCTTCCATTTGGAAAGTGAAGCATGAACTCTTATTGAGCATTAGCAATATCAAAGCTCACATTCACCACAATAAAGAAACCCCCTCATCTGTACAAATATACCACAAGACCATAATTATAAAGCACCTTGTTATGTTTGGTCTCCAGATTTTCTTGCTTCTCTTGCAGCATTCAAGTACCCATACAAGCAGTGCATACACACTGAGATTGGAGACAAGGCTACAATTTATCTGACATGGCCACAAAGGTATTAAAGTAGCTGGGGTCACTGACAACAGCAGCACTAAAGCACAATGACACAGACTTCAAAGAAAATTAGCCATTCTGGACACTCCACAGTCTCATTCACAGCCCATGCCAACAAGTTCTCTGCTGACATCTCACTTCTATCTGTAGTTTTGAAGTTCAAATCAGGTGAGGTAGGACTACCCAGGCTTCAGTCACACATGTGACTCTGCTATAGACAAAACCTCCTCAGCCACTTGGATGTTTTTGACAATTCCATTCCACCCACCACGTATAATAGACCCGATGTAGTCGGCTTTTGATATGCAAAACTGGTATGGAAGAAAACTTTGCAGGGGTGGAAACAAATGGGTAGAAACGTCAGCAAAAGATGAGCAACATCAGCAGAATTTGCCCTCGCTATAATGGAAGCAAGAACACAGTTTAGTCACGAGATAATACAAACTTCACTTGCAGTCTAGAAGAAACTGCAAGCCTTAGATTAGTCGTAGGAGGCCTTGCTTACTGCTCCCTCGTAACAGGAAATACATGGAACACCACAAGTACATTGAGGGCAAGAGAGCATAAAGGCTCTAACGTTGTGTTTGGTTACCCCAGCTGGTGAAGTTAAATGGGTGTTAGTGGCAGCAGAGCTACGTGGAAAGGGAGCCCATCCCGCAGCTCCTGTCCAGTTCTGCTGGCTTCCACAAATCCCAGTGTTGTGCTCCGTGGGGATGTCATCAACAGTCCTTTCCATGCCCACTCTGACATCCTAAGGAATTGAGGCCATTCTGAGCAATGGTGTCTTGCATTATGTTTTGCTCCTGGAAGAGCTGTTTAAATATTTTCATTAGAGGCAGAGTATTTTTGGGTGATAAAGATAATTAAGTGCTGAAAGCATAGCGATCCATTTGACACCGAGAATAAGAGATATGAAGTATTTCTAATAAAAACAGAACACCCGGTGGGATTTGAACTCACTCTGTGCCATTACAATTTGAGGCAAGTGCTGCATCCATGATGAGAGTAACACAGTCTCTTTGCTGGGTCTGCAATTTACTGGTCTTATATTGCCTTCATTGGGTCTCCCCTGTTGTTCTCCAAATGCAAAAATTATATACTACTGATCACTGCATGCAAACTAAAATTGATTTGCTTAAATGAACACAAGAGTTATAAAGTTTGGGGAAACCTGTTTCCTAGTTGATGCCAACATCTATAACCTGTTTCTGCATTCATTATCCCCACTCTCAATTTCCTGTGTGTTTTGTTTCATCGGGGGGTTAAAAAAACACAGCAAGACAATCACGATGGTGTTGGTGAAGAAAGCGGCTCCTGCTCTTTAGATGTCTGCTCCCCCATACGTAATGTCAGAATGATTAGAGTGTCTCATGTGACGAGAGTGATTAGATCTGTGCAAACACACACAGAGGAGGGAAGAGGTTGGCTTTGACAAAGCACTTAATTACCCAGGTTCTCCCACCATGTCTGGTCCTCTCACAATAGAAACAAAACTCCCTCTGTTCTCCTGGGAGGGAATCACTGCCGTGCCTTTCCACACCACCACTGTAAATCATGCCATATAGTTCTGTGCCACCCAGCTATAATTTGATAAATACCAGAATGAGTCAAGGCAATAAATCTGTTGGGTTTTAATTATAAGTGTGCTTCTCTAAGTGTGGGGCTGGGGCTGGGCTGTTTTTCAGCTTCTGCCAATACAAATAATGTACATCTGCTCCTTCAGCCCCGCCAGTATTATTCTTTCTTGGGAAATCCTCCATTACTGCCTTACTATCCTGGCACATTGATAGCTGTCTCAGGAGCACAAATATTCAGTGAAAAGGGAAAGGCTGTTTCCCTCTTCCTACTGCTGGGTCAGGAAGCCCTGCCCTGAGCAGCATTAGAAAACACTATGTCAGTGTTATCACTTCTCCTGTAATCTTGATTTCCACTGATATTGCCTATTCAGCAATTTTATCAGTGCTCTGTGACTACACGGGTAGGGCTTTTCCCAAAAGTCCCAGCTTCTAAAGTTGGATGATCAACCAGAAGCCTTCCAAACTTTTCTTTCAAGGACCAACATTAAGTTTCTTGCTGTTGTTGTTTCAAATGAAAGCCTGCAAATGCACACGAACAAAGCAGGAAGCAAAAAGACAAAACTCAGATATATTCTGCCTTTCAATGTCTTAAAAAAACAATTTGCAGATCCTGTTCTTTCTTCTGAATAGCTGAGCACAACCCTACGGGTGGTATTAAGAGAATATTTATTGTAAGAAAAGGAGGTGGAGGTCTGTGTGTGTAACATGGTGGGAGGAAAAAATAGTGCCACAGGAACTTGGGCATCTTCATCGAGGATCATCTAGGAGAAACCACGAGTGTGAGAGCTTACAGCAACACGAGCATGTAAAATGCACCTCTGCATGCACATGGGGCAGAGCATGTACCAGCAAAAGGAGCAGGCAACAGAGAGACACCAAGGGAATCTCTGCGTGTGAACACGCCTGCACTCCCAAAGGTCAATCTGCTCTCCTCAGATTTAATTCCCTTTCTCACTGCTACTGTTCAGAAGTAAATGTTCTCTTTTTATTAAAAATCAAAAGCAGAGGGGCTCATAATCCTCCTGACTCCAGTTCTTCTCAAATAAATGAAAAGTTTAGCTCAGAGCGATAGCAGGTAAAATCAGACTGAAAGCAGAAGCTAATTCTCAGGAGATATGGAAAAGCTAAACAGCATTTGAGGATAGTTTTGTTTGTATGTCTACATTTCTCATTAGCTAAATTCTTATTCATTTTTAAATGAAGAATTCAGTAAATCCTCACACACTGCAGTACATTTTTGGAAATAATTTTCCAGTGATATCGGAAACCAGCTCTATTCTCCCCTTGCAAAACTAATTCTGTTCTAATCACTGCAAAGAGATGGCACTGCACTAATTTCACAGATCTCACTTACTTAATATGTTCCCTCCTTACTTGGAATCCTCACATAGCCCTCTCCCCTCCTCATTCTCACTGCTAGTACTGAAAATCTTCCCTTTGAAGCGCTACCCTGGTTTTAATGATATTTCCCTTATTTAGTGTAACCTTCAGAGCGAGGACCATGTTAAAAATGTTATCAGCAATACTGCCAGCTTAAACTACCAAAAATATAATTACAGAAGGTGGGAAGAAGGAGGAGAAAGAAACAAAGGTTTCTAAGAATTTCAGTTATTTTGGGTGATTCTTCCAAGTTTCTTTCTGCAAACACAGGCAATAGAAAGTTAAAGAAGATGAAGAGTCTTTCTAAGAACATACTTGCCATGCTCAGGCTTCAATTAAAACCCCAAATAAACTCCAGTGTAATACTGACACTGCACTGGTCTCCCTTATTCCTTTCCTCCCTTTTCCTTCCCTGCCCATGTGAGCTACAGCAGACTGAGACCTGCCCCAAATTCCCACACCAGCCAAACCACAAATGCAGGCTGGATGGTATCAAGGAATAAAGCTCAACCTGTCTTGAAGTTTCAGGGTTTTTAACTCCAAAGTTTGGAGTGCTCCTACTTTGAGATCAAGTACAGAGGAAGAAGCATGTACAGAGAGTACATCCAAAGTTATGAGAGATCCGGGTGTGAGACTGGAGTGGTAGCTGGCTGCCCCACCCCTGCATCACAGATCTCTTCTTGCTCCTCATAGCCAAGTCCTCACTGTTATGAAGGCAGTAGGGCAAAACTGAGAGGAGATTGGTAGTTTCATATCAGAAGGTTCCATGCATGGACAGTTAACGTGTGCTTATTTGCACTCTACTTTTGGACATCTGTCAGAGAGCTATGGTGAATGCAGCACCAGAAAGGGGAACAAATTTTATAAGTGCCTTGCATACAACTTCTGGCATCCTGCAGTTTTCAAGCAAACTTTCTGGCCATTCAGACTTGTTCCCATGCCTGTTTTACCAAGTTTAAGTAAGGGGAGGGCAGCTCCTTCCTTGGTTCTTCAGGAGCATTGGGCAAATCAGATTTTCTACTCTGAAAATACCACTTTCTTTAGGTGGAACAATTTGCAGTGTGGATCATGCAACACTATAACTAGAACTGTGGCAAGGACTTAATATTACCTCTGCAGGTTTACTGAGCTTGAACAACACAGATAATGCTACCTGAGCTTTTCCTTTACTTCCACAGGTATAGGCCAGAACACTCCTTGCCTGTAACCAAGTAATTTGCTTGATGCTACACCACCCATCTCCTCAGCTATCCAGTCCAGACATTCATGGTTCATTGTTCCCTTGAAATGTCCTTTTACCCCTGCTGAACTGAAGCTCCTTCCTTTTGCTTTTCTCCATCCCAGGCACCTGAAGTTTTGTGTGAATAAGCCCTGAAAGATAAGCTTTGGCATTATCTATACAATTTAGAATTTTACACTCAATTAAATTCCTTCTCAACAACTTCTCCTTCTTTGTCATCTTCTTCATAGTCTATAAAGACCTCACTTTTATTTTTAGCCAGTTCCATTAGCTCAGAATCTCACATCAAATTTTCTGCCTTCTTCTCTACACCTTTTTGAGTTCTCTGATGTTGAGGGAACCAAGGAGATAGAGTGGACAGAATGATAATCAGCTGGTGTAGAAGCTTTGCTGTACTGTGCCTGTCACTGATCTGACTCAACTGTCAACCATTAAAATTACAAATTGCTTCACCACTTTTCCCAGAGTCTCCTAAACTGTGAACCTACTCTTGCTATCTGCTGACTTACCTGTCTGAGCAGAGTCAGTCCCTGGACATGATCTCTTCTGAAGGAGCTCTGCAGTAGTAACTGCATTATGTTTCTGGGAGAAGTTGCCACAGAAGTCTTAATGAAGGAAATGGAATGAGTTACATAAAGAGGAATATTGACTCTATCAACCTGGCAAATGCTGACTGTCTCTTTAACTAACTAGTCAGGAAAATAAATCTGCTCTCTTCTGGAATAACTATAGTTTTCAAAAAAAGAAAAAAAAAAACAACTAAAAGGATGAAGAAAGAAGTGATTGCTAACAACCTCCTTTTCATATTGTAGCCCAACAGCTCAGAAGCTCATCAAGGAGGTAGGTCTCATTCTGTTTGCTGTCTGAGAAGGTTAAGTTCATCCTTTCCTACTTCCCAGAGGAATGCCCATAATATTCACGAGTGCTCACAAGATACTAGGCTCTTGCTGTTGAAGCTGCCATGCACTAATAAAAAATTAACTGGGCCAGAGAAAGGAAGGACAATGCACAGTCTTTTGATCAACACACTCCCACCTTCGTGCCCCAGACACTGCTCTAGCACTGAGTGGCTCAGTTTCAATAGGACTGGGACTCCTCTGGGCTTGGACAGAAATACAACTGCAAGTACATGGTTATAAATGCTGGTAAACAGTAGAAATGTGTATATATTTCTCTACATAGAAATGGGCGTCAATGAAGAAGTAGACTTGGATTTAAGAGCCAAGAGTAGCAGTTGGGCAAGGCTTTGGTGCCTATTATCCTTCTAAGGGTTTAACCATCAATTTCCCTGTTCCCCATCTGTGAAATAGAGTAATTTTACTTCCTTGCACGCCTGAGGTGCTCTGACAATGCATTAAAAAGATTGAGAGGTACTCATATACTAGGGCAATGAAGGCCACACATCTGCTTAAGACAGCTCACTGACTAACAACTATCAGAACAGAGATCCCTACAACCAGTGTGTGAGAGCATCAGCCGCACATCAACTTCCTTGCAAAGTACAGGTCGGGCAAAGGCCCTTTGGAGATTTCCCACCATGTAATAGTCTTCCTCCTCTAAGCATGGGCTCATCTGACACTAACTCAAGATGAAAATCACTCTGCCTAAGAGGAGATTTTAACAATCTAAGGTGTTGGTTTCTCTACTCAACACAGTACAGATGTTGGAAGGGAACTGGGGAATACCATCCCAAGTTTCTTGCTTTGGGGAAGCAAATCAAGAGGTCTTCATGGCCAAAGTGCACAAATCCTAGCTCACTGATGAGTTGCCAATGTTCCACCAGCAAGATGCCAACATCCATGGTCAGGGTAACCAAGAACTAACTGGCATTGTATCAGGTCACTCTATTGACAAATATGCACACAAACCATAAGGAACTGAGGTTAAGACTTTAGAATCTTCCAAAAGAAGTAAATAATGTAATAATGAATTCATACTAATGGACAGAGGTATCACCTCACTTTTAGCTTTCAACACCAGAGCCATTTCCCCATCAAGTCTTTTCAAAGCTAAGTCCCTAAGGCAGGTTATCACAAACTATGAAAATATCACTAATTTTCTGTACATGAATGAGCAGTGCTCAGCAGTCTGCTAGCTAGAGAGATGGTAAGAATTTAATCTTATTCACCTGCTTTTCACAAGAGTCAACCCACTGCATGCTATGACAGGATTCAATCACTGGCCTTTCTGGCAAACGCCCATCAGCTCATTCTTACAGCTCTCAGCAGCCATAATGGCAAAGCTCACCAGCCCCACCACCTGCCTGCCTTTACTGATGTTTATGACAAATTTCAGGTTTTGCCTGTCTGCCACTGCATATGGAAACCTGATGGATTTAAGCAAGGACTAGATCTAGTAAGATCGATGTGCTGTCCGGCAGCTGCAGAAACACAGCAGTCAGTTTTATGGATGGATGCTAAGCACAAGGGCCTGACCACTTCTCGTCACTAAAGATCCTACAAGAATTTTGGAAGAGGTGATGCCTCAGAGCTGCTTATACTCGGCAGCTTTCTGCAGTATTATTGTGTTGTGCTGCCAGGAGCTCATCCCTGCAGTGTTACAGGGAAGTAGTTGTGTAAATGCTTCTCCACTGTAAGGTAATTGTCTGATGTGGAACAGCTGTCCCTTTTTGCTCCAGCTGTGAGTCTGGACATTTTGTCAATCCTTGCATTCTCTTTAAAAAGTGGAGGTTTAGTACACATTTATCAGGCAATCAGTGATACACAATTTCTTATAGGAAGAAGAATTCTGTCCACCCACTCCACCAGCTAAATTAGTTTAGCTGCAGCTTAATAGCATTTGTGCAGTATATTTCCTGTATGTGTAAGCAAGAAAGGTGTCACTTAAGGGTGCTGAGGGATTCAATTATACATAACAAGACAGCTTTCTCTCAGTTTCACTCACTGTTACTCAGAGGCTTGTCTTTGTGGCTTCCTTCACAGGAATACCTGTAAGGTATTCCTACAGACAGGATCTGTGCTCCTCTGCTGTGCCAAGAGCTTTCCACATAGATATCAACACTTGATTTGAAGGGACAACTACTGAAAGGAGAGGAGTGTGTGCCTGCAATGTGTGCCTGTGTGCATACATCCATGTGAGTGCCTGTTTGAGGGAGACAAGGCAGAGGAGGAGGAATGTGAAACTGGGGAAAGTGAAAAGGGAGATGGCTTTTCATCTCATTCTGGAAATCTCTTCTCCAGGAAGATGTATTTCCAGGTTTCTACCAAGACTGTAGTGCATGGACTGCACAAAGATGATGAGGGTGGAAGAGAGCACAAGAGAAATGCAAGCCAGAGGGCTGCCTCATTCCACATCCCCAAAACCTCCCTTGTCTCCATCTGTTCTAACTGATGTACAGTATCTGGCTATGTCCTGCTAAGAGCTGCTACTCAGGCTCATGCATGACTTTGGAAAATACATTTTGTTCTTCTGGAGCCCTCAAGGACAATAATAAATAGAATGAAAACAAAACCATCCCGACAGCGCTTTAGCGGGTGTCCTTCACAGGCGTACCAGTGTCAGCTGCCCTGGGATTTCACCTTCACCTGAAGGGAGGCCTGCTTAATCATGCGACACTAAAGGAGAAGAAATAAAAATGTTTCTTGAAGGAACAAAGGAAGGCAAACTTGCCCCCATGCTCATAGTTTTGCCAAGCTTGATCACAAATAACATGCAGCTTGAAATCTGCCGTATGCTAAAACATCACTGTGACAACAAGCCTTGAGGTCTGGCATTACTGTAGAACAGGAACTGATAATAATTCTCCTTGTCCTTTGCTGCAGAGATGCTCATTATTATGGTCCTTTTTTGGCAACAGGAAAGTCAGTGGGTCAGCTGGAGTATGTGAGGCTCAGCTAAGGGCATTGCAGAAGAGCTGCCGGGGTTGTCCTGTTTTGGTTTTGCAGTTTTTGCCACAGGGGTTGTTAGAGGTATTTATGCTCCAACTGAGCCCCATCTTTAACATTTCTGCATTTGACTGGTTTCTTTTCATTTTTTTCTGTGTGTTTTTCATTTCTAAGGTATATCCTCCAGCAAAAGATGGGCACACATGGATATTTTTATAAATTGCTTTTTAAGATGTCTTTGACCAAGTATTTAATAAAAAAAACCTGATACAAAATCAAAAGACCCCTGGGTTGGAAATGTAAAGTCTTCTCACAGAGAACAAGTCTCTACAAGAAAAAAAAGCAGAAATGAAAGAATAATGGATCTTCTCTTAATATGGTGAAAACCTAACAGCAGAAGTGGTATTAAGGAGTTTGCTGTGACCTGCATAAGCAGTACATCAGCTAATGCACTGAGAACAAGAATGAAATTGTGAGAGACCAGCGTCTACTGATAATACAAAATCATCAGATCTGGACTATGAGGGTCAGAGGATTCTTAGAGTTCTAAGGCAATACACAGAAGCCCAACAGACCACGGAAAGAGTACAGCCTTGACACAGTCAATATGTATTGAGAAAAATAAACTATACTCCTCAGGTATCTTACTGGGTCATAAAATTAAGTATGGTCAGACAAGAAGAAACCTATACTTACTGTAGGGAGATCAATAACAACTTTTCTCTGAGGTACCTCAATAGCAGGCCAAAAAGTAAATGGAACATTAAGATGTAAAAATAATACTTGGTGAAAAATCACTCCTGTGTAGAGGCTCTGTGCGAGGCCAAAGCTCCAGCAAAATCACATCTAAGCCAACAAAATACAGCTTACGTTGGATTTAAGTGATGCCTAGATCTTGCGTGAGTCATTTCTCTCAGGGGTGGGTGAATCTCACCCACTGAGAAAAGTATTAATGCCACTGCATACATCAAGTCATACTTTCAGCTGAAATACTGTGGCTGGTCAGCTCTGGAGCTTTTCTTAAAAATAAGAACAAGAAAAGCACACACAGACAATGCAAATGTTTAGAGTCCTGAAGAAACCTTGAGGTGAGAAATATTTCAGAAAATAGAAACTGTTTAAAGAAGAAACAGGTTAAAAAGCACTTGAAAAACACTAATGGGTGGAAACAACATACCTTGGCTTTCTGTGTATGTGCATGTGGAAAAGGGGCACCTGTGTATATTCTCTGGTGGCTAATAAAGCATTGCAATAAAGGATATGAATGAGATGTGTCATTCATAGAAGAATTTCAGGCCATAATTGATACTATAGTTCTTGTTTTACAGGCTGGGAACTAACTTGTAAACAAGGCAATGAATAGGACAAGGCTAAGCAGCATCCTAGTACCGAGCCTGAACCCCAGAATGATGCCTTGCTCACAAAACACATCCATTTATCCAGCTTGGGGAAAACCAAGTGTGACAGCAGAGGTGAGGATGAGCCCTGCTCTCTCCAACCTGATGACCCAGCCAGCAGCCACCCTGAAACTTATCTCTGAGGGCACCAGAAGCAAATGTGCTACCATGGTCCTATCTTCCAGCCCCACTTAGAAGACCCTGAGAATCTGGTTCTGGTAGCTATGGCCTGTGAGCAGCAGCTCTACACTGTAACCCATGTCTGTAAAAAGCAGCTCCAGTTCCTGCTGAGCCTGTTACTGATCCTTGCACTATGGTTGCACAGTGAAACCTTCTCCAGAACATTCACAATTCTGTTAACTGCCCGTTATAGCCCTCCTTTGCAAAGGCAGGGAGTTTAGCCTATTCCAACTCTCCCTGTTAGCAGATCCACAGGTAAAGGAAGCAGCACATCAAATGTGTACACAAACATAGATAGGAGCAGGTAAATTATGGGAGGGGGTGAGCAGCAGGGAGAAGTGACTTTATAATCTCTCATGCAAATGAGTGCCTGCAAGGCCTGTAATTGGAAACTCATTTCTGAGGGGAAAGTTGTGCTGATGCCCGTGCTTGCCAGTATGTGTGAACAGGTACAGGAGGGAGCATGAGATGGGAAAATAGGAGACTGATCAGTAAGGAGATGAGATATACAGCTATGCCCTCTGGCTTATGCATTTCAGTACTAAATCTAAGCAGTCTAATCTTGTACCAGAGTATTTTTCTGTTTGTTGGGGTTTCTTTTTTCATATTGTTATTTGAGCCACTCACACAGTAGGAATATGGGTACTTGTTTTCCTTCACTCTGGAAACATGGAAGGGAACACAGCTCAGTAAGCAAACAAGCTCTAAAAGCGTTAGAACAAAACACAGAGGGATTCAGAATGGTGAAACAAAAGTAGTATCTCCATCTTTTGCAATAACTCTTACCTGGAAAAAAAAATTGACAAAATGTGGCCATAGGCCAGATTCACAAACTTCAGCTGAGTGATACCAAAATAACTGTGAGTCACCCCTGGGTCACTTACAGGAAGAATGCCTCTAAGAAACAGACTTGCTGACTATTGCCATGGTACATTCAGGCAGGATTTATCCAAATCTCAGTAGATTTATATTCTGCATTTGCTTCCAAAGTAGGAAAGCATCTACGCTTTACAAAAGTGATATAGGAAGTAAACATGAAGAAGGCTAAAGACTAAGCAAGTCATTCTCAAGAGCCAGAGAAGAGGAAAAGAAGTCATAGCTGCTAATGTTAAGCTGTAGCAACACCTTTTCCAAGTGTCTAGGGGATAGCAAAGTTGTTGTGGGAGCAATGAAAATAACTGGTGATGCCATCACTGAGAACTGGAGCTGTGGTGCTAGGAACTGTCCTACACCCTCATTAGAAGCAGGTTTGGGTTTTCCCAGTGGTGAAGAAGCTGAGAATTGACTGTGTGTAACGTTTTAAGAGAGCATACAGTTGTGGGAGGTAGTGTTTTCCAGGCTGGACGAAGCCAAGGCCCCTGCTCAATCCTTAAGACATCCCACAGAAGTCCTCAAGCACTGCAATGCTTGCCGAAGCTCGGTATTGGCTGCAGCCTTAGCTTGCTGAACTGAGGTCCAGGGTGCCCTGCTACAGAAAGGATTTTCAAAGCCCATCCTAAACATTCACTGAACAGGAATTCCACTACAAGAATGGTGACTTTGTTCCACCTCGGAGTTGGCTGTGTTTCAGCAGTGAGCTAAGTGGTTTGGGATCCTCCTGGAAGACACTAAGGAGTGCTATGGAAATGTCAGCTATGAGTGAAAGGCTTCTCTATAACTGTGCTGCCATTCTATAGCCATATGTTTCTCCTGAGGGTTGCCAGTGACTGGGTTTCCCCTTTTGAAAAGCCATGTAAACACATGCAAAGCCAAGCCTTTGCATAATACAATGGGGTGTATCGTTCATTAATGTGCAAATAGGTCGCTCTCCACTTGCCCTCCCACTCGCTTCCTTTTCAGCTAGCTGCAAGCTTATGTAGAAAGAGCTTAAATGTAAGTCACCAGTATTCCTGATTTAGCACAGCAGGGAAAAGACATGACTTTCAAAGGCAAGAGGGATGAGCAGAGCACACCGTGTTCTTTCCTCTCTCTAAGCTTCATCCCATTATGTTAAGGAAAAACACGGCCTAAAGTCAACAACCCATGGGCAAGTAAAACAGGATCAGTGGTCCAACATCACCCATTAACTGCAGGGAATTTGGAGACTGATGTACATCCACAGGATTTACACAAACCCTGGCAAATGCTCCACGCTGTCTGCAGCACGTTAGGCCTGAATTATGCACCAAGACATTCAAATTAATCCAGAGTGGATTTACACACACCAAGCAGTGGTAGATTGCAATGGGATATCAGACCAAAATCAGGGACAGAGGAAATCCCATGTGCCATGAAATTGTGTCAAGGATAAAGAAAATGGGGAGTAGTTGCATTGTGGATTCTCAACTATGACCTCACCAGTGTTCTTTGACATCACAGAACACACCTGATCCTCAGACACATCAGAAAAGCAGGGGGAAAAAAGACAGATGTAAAGGAGAAATAACAAAGAGGAAAGAATTAGCACTTTGCATGTTCGGAGTGTTGTACAAACATTAGCTAATCAATCCACTAATTGCCTAATTAAAAGAGTGACCAGAAAAAGGAGATAGCAGAAGAAAAGCAGGAAGATGTGGCAAGAGCAGCAGAGTGCTGGGACATGGGAAGCAATACATGCTTCTATTCACCCAGGCCACATTATCCTGGGCAAACTTGTGCCAAATTGCCATGACAATAATTAGCCAGAGTTCCCTGACAGATCATTATGAGAACATTAACAGGGCATTAGCAAGAATTACCCATTTTTCACACATTGATTAGGTGCCATTGCTGGTTCATTAGAGTATTGGCTTTTAATAGCCCCACTCCAACTAGCAGCAGCCCTTCCTTCCCTCCCCTGATCACTCAGCAGAGATCCAAACCTCTCTAACTCCAGCCAGGCAGCTGACCTGGTCCCGTGCTGAGCTGCACAAGCACATGGCCATATGCTGCATAGAGGGAGCACCTCATTAATCTGCCCAGGTTAGGGAGAGGAAAGCGGTGGCTCTGCACCACAGGCAGTCGTTAATCTTCCTCCAGAATCTATACTGCTAATGGAGGCTGGCACAGGGAGTAGGCCACTCCCTGACCAGAAGCAGCGTTCCCTGATAGCAGAAGGGTCTCTTCCTTCCCTCTAGGTCCTCCTCAAGCCCCACACTGGGAGGAATGTTTCTTTGTCCATCACTCCCAAGACCATACTCTCATACCTGCTGATGACTCTCTTCCATCTCTGCTTCCCCAACTGCTGTTTCTCACCCCACATTTTGATCACTTCTACCAGTAAGCAAGGTTGTGTAAGGGGAAAAGTGCTGGAAAAATACTCCAGAAGAGCCACAGAGGAAGGTAGGTCAAGAGGATTGTTTCTGCTGCAACAGGCAGTTCTGTACTGTGTTTCTGGCAGCAAGGACTAGATAAAACCAAAAATAATAAAAAGAAAATAAAGGAGACATGACAGAGGAATCTGTCTCCTCCTTTTCCTCTTAGGTCACATCACCTGTCCACCTACATCCAAAATAAACTTCAGTTGAGTCATGCTTGGGAAGATACAGCAATCCTCTTAATGTTATTACACAACTGATTAAGTCTCCTTAATCCATCCATATCCAACATGGATACCCCACCTAGACCCAGGGCACTCCTCCCACCCAGATCCCCCACCTTCTTTCTGAGGCTACTCATCAAAACAAGGCACGTTGCAATGTGCAAGATGGCCTCCTGAGATGACAAGAGCTAAAATTTCTGCAGGGATGGCTGGATTACAGGACAGCTGAGTGGGTGTATAAGTCACCAAGTCCAGCTCTGCAAAGCTGAGGACAAAGCTGAAAGAAATGGATGACGTAAGCCACAGAGCAAAGAAGACAGGAAAGTTCACTCATTTGACACTGAGAAAGCAAAGGAGAAAGTAAACACTTTAGAGAGTTAGAAAAGAAAGAGACAATACAGAGACAGATCAGCCTCAGAAGGGGCCTGTGTAGCTAGACCTATCTGAAAAATACATGTGGGAGACAAACAGGACAATGCAGTTTACAGAAAGGTAAAGAATCAGAGGGGATATGAAAGCTGGATTAGAAACATCACATTTAAAATCATGAAGGGAAGGACAAGGAAACTCAAAAGGAATCTGACAAAGCAATGCAAACAGAAAGGCAATGCGTTCCGCGTAGCAGAGGAAAAGGGGCAGTTTTAGTATGCCACAGGAAGAGAGCTGGTGTTCGAGCAAGAGAGGCAGAAGAGGTTACAACAATCAAGGCTAAGGAAGGCTAAGGCATGAACAAAGGGGCTCAGTGTTGAGAAAGAGGAGATGGATTTTCTATAGCTGGTAGAGGAAGACACATGTTGGGGAGAATACAAGGGAGAAAATAAGCCTCCATATTTCACGAGTACATGACTGGGAAGGTTTTTTCATTATCTGGAGTTATAAAAAGACTGAAGTGAAGAGAATTCAAAGGAAAAGACAAGCAGCTTTTTAACACTATTCAGCCTGAGTTGTGAGTGCTTGTTGATGGAGAATTGCAGAGACAGTGTGAGACAGGTCAGAGTACAGCATGTCTAGAAGCTGCTTTAGGTGGTTGAACCTGGATATGGCAGTGCGATCATCTACAAAGCAGACATCAAGGACAAAGCCCTTTGAGATCCACTGTACTCATAAGGATGGGCTGCTGGCAGATAGAACACTGTGTGTGATACAAAGCTGGAACTAGAAAGCCGAGTAAGGGACTGCGTTTACAAAAAAGGGAGCACCAGAAGAGTCCTGCCATCTTCTGCAAAGAAGCTGATTGAGGCACTGCACTGCCCATAAAACACAGAGGGCACATTAAAGAGGGTTTGAGTTAGAACAAGAGAAGAGAAGAATCAAGCAGGAGATGACTACACAATCGGTTCAGAAGCAAAAGGAAGGGGCAAATCGATGCACCGGGTGCCTGTTTAGTCTCAAGCACAGCCCCATGGTTCATGTGAATCTATGCCGGCAAACTCAGGAGTCAGAAGAAGGCTGAGTTTGGGGGAAAGAGGCAGCATGCTAAACGTGAGTAGTCCATGACTGGGGAGTCCTGCACTCTGTCAATGGGTTCAGCTAGACAGTCTGAGTTAGTCAGAGAGCCACTGAGCAAGGGGCTGCAAGTTGTCCTGAGGCCAAGGGTAAACCTGCCAGCTTCTCTGTTTCTCTCCTCTGATGAATATTAATCAAGAATTCACCTGATATTCATAAGAACCCTCTGGACACTGCTGTACTCTGGTGAACAAAGCCACTGCCTTCATTTTCTCAAACAGGATATGTCTGTGCTTGTGGAGTACAGCAGTGCAGTACCATTACAATCCTTCTCTGCTACTGCTACTTAGGCAACATGTAGGATGAAGGGATTGGCACACTAACTCCCAGCACATCCTCATCATCCCTTGCAGTGAGTTAACCCCAGAGCAGCTGGTGGAGCAGAATTCAAGTGTCCCTCAGAAGTCCCCAAAGCAATATGGGAAGAAGGGCTCAGCAGAGCAGGGCTGATGAATGCGAAGGTTGGTGTGCTGAAAACTCTGAGCAGTGCTGCTGAAGGCAAAGCAAGGCTGAGCCAGTACTTTTACCTTTCCCTGGCCTTTAAACTGAGCCAGATGGAGGCCACACATGAGGAAAAAGGACAGGAGGATGGGTGGAAGCGAGAGGTTGAGGATGGTGTAGGAGGGAAGAGCCTGAGCATCCCTCCATGATAGCAGGTGGGAGTTTCAGGGAATGCAGCAGACAGGCAGCGAGCTCTGGGTTGAGTGTAAATTCATGAGAGGCAGGCAGGGCACCAGGGCTGTGATCCTGACCTTGGGCAAAGGCAATCTGCTTTTTAACTGGCACAACTGTAATCCAGTCTGTGAACAGATGGTACAGAGAGGAAAATACACAGGATACAAACGTAGGCTTCACACTATCTGCTCCAAACCCAGCCAACCTTCAGCAGGAAGGTGATTAAAGAGCAAAAAAGTAAGGAAAATCCTCTGTTCGGCATGACTGGTGAAGTTGGATGCCAGAGACCTGGTCCTGAAGAGCTCAATGGCTTTGTGAGGTGAGGTTTGTTTGCTATTCTGGCCAATCATCAGTTCTTGTACTGCTATCCCAAAAACTTTCACACACTGTTGTTGCCTGTCCTAGGGCACTGTCAAGAGTCTTTTGCTGTTACAGGTCCACACATAAAGACATCAAATAGCAGGGAAATGACATAAATCCTTAGTGTGCACAACGAAATTTGCAAGGTATCAGCATACTCCAGGCAGCAACAGACCTGAGAAATCCTGAGTTCAAACACTCAGAAATGTGCCAGAAAAGTTCAGACCTGGCACTGAATTTTGCTGTGAACTTGCCAGGGGGTGAATTCACACAAATGTTTTGGTTGCTACCTTCTCAGCATAAATCTATACTGTCCAGGGTCACTGCACCTGGTATGCCTGCTCACTGGCCTGGGTCATGGATCCACTGGTCATTAGATTGAGACAAAAAAGGCTGTAACTCAAACTACTTCATGATTTCATGGGTTTGGCTCAGATTTCAATCTGAGATTCAACATAGTTCTGACAGTCCAAAATGTATTTCGGAAACAGATAATCAAGTAATAAAAGATGCATATGAGCTACTGTGCTTGCTGGTATTAAAACACTGACCCTGGTATACATTTGGGGACCATTATCAAGTACCAAAAGAAGTACTCAGCAGGAAATTTATAAAATCCACCTACTAAAAATAGTTTGTACATCATTAGTACTCAGCAGCAGTGTAATAAGTGAAGCCTCAAAACCACAATTCTTTAAAACACTAAACATGCATCTAATGAGTTTACCTGGTGTCCTTCCACATCCATTGCAGAGAGTCATTCTTGCTGAAATGCCCAAATGCTCTGCAAGTTCACGCTGACAGACCATGGACTCTTAAGTAAGGTATGTTTTTTTGTAACTTTCTGAATTTTTGATGCATTCCATTACTGAGAAGAGGCTTGATGTTCAATCATAACAACTCACTCCCTGCCCTCGTCTCCAGTCATACCTCCACTGGAAGTAGCATTGCTTAAAGTACAGAGATATGTTTGAAAAATAATACTTTGTTTTTCTTTTGTTACAGTGATCTTCACTAACATGCATGCCTATGAATGATACTTTCTGTGAAACAGAGAAATCCTGCTGCCTTCATAGTACTGTGAGAGAAACTCAAGCAGGGAGAAAACACATGACCATTCAACTGGGAACTTGGAGGACAGCACTGATAGTTAATGGCTGGCCAGCAAAGCTGTGGGTGCCTCATCCCTGGAAGTGTCCAATGCCAGACTGGATGGCACTTTGAGCACCCTGGTCCAAAGGAAGGTGTCCCCACCCATGGCAGGGGCATTGGAACGAGATGATCTTTAAGGTCTCCCCCAATTCAATTCATTTTATGGTGGTCCTATAAGTCCTCTGAACTCAGAAATGAATGGAAACCCTGGCAGGAACAAAAGCAGACTTGACTTTGCTCAGAGACCTGTCTCCAAACTGTGCTGTATAGACATGGCAGAGTGGGTGCTACCATCTCACACTGGGAAACAAAGCAGAATTTTCATCTCCCCTAAAGGAAAAATGCAATATGAATGCTTAGGAACAATAATGACACAAGTGAGGGAAGGGATGTGGTATGCTTGAACATAATCCTGCCAGTGCTGCTCTCCTACCCTGAAGCACCTCCTCTGTCCCAGCCCTGAGCTTTCCAAACCCAGCTCTGCCAAAACCCCTTGCTCCTGTCCTGTGGGGCTCCCGGACACGCCAGTCTTGCATTGCCACCAGAAAGCTGTGCCAGCAGAAGACTGGGCAGTGCTCTGACAGCGTTCCCTCATGAAAAATGACACTTCCAAAACAAATGCTGCAGCTTAATGGATGTTAGGCTGCTGTAATTTTAAGTCATTAAACTTGCAACTCTGACAAACACTCTCAGTCTGTTCTTTCCAATTACCAGGACCAAGCAGATTTAGACAGTGGAAATACAGCAGGCTCTCACATTTCTTTATTCTAGCCTGACTTCCTGTTATTTTCCATTTCCCCACTCTACTCTCACCCCTGCTCTGCTTATTTATTGCCCTAGTGGTGCTGTTATGCCTTGCAAATCCTTTTGCAGAACAACATCCCCTCTCAGCCAGAGTTTTCACAGAGAAATTCTTCCCCCATTCCTCATTGTTTCCCTGCTCATTAGCTTTGCTAAGCCCTTTTGGCTGTGAATGTACAGCAGCATTTATGCTGACAGTGACCAAGCAAGAGGACTGTGACATTACTGCCTCTCAACTTGCTGGAATCTGCTGTTATCCAGTGGTCTGTCTGTCTTAATTCCCTCTGACTTTATTGCAGCCTTTTGAATCTCTCCTCCTTATGTGTATTTCCTTCCTCTCTTTTATTTTCTTCTCTCCATCCCTCACGGTTCTTGAACCCTGTCCTCCAAACTCTCTGAAAATACCCCCTTGAAGAAGCTGTTGTTTGACACTTGGCTGTGCTGGTGAGTGGATGGAAAAGTATATGCACTGGAGCAAAGACCATCACCCATCCTCTCCGCAAAATGCCCACTTTAATCATATCACATGAGAACCTTCCCCAAAACACAGGAGTGGACAGACCACCAATATCAATGCATCCAGATGTTTGTGATAACAAGCAACATCAAGGCAACGTTCAGCACAGAACAGTCCCTGAGAAGAAAAGATGTACAATTAACCATTAGGCTATTCTGCTTTTCTGTTCCACTTACTCCTCATTCTATCTCATTTCCAACATGTTTTTTATTTTAATATCTTTCTTCTCTTTTTTTCTTTTCTTCATCCTCTTTCTTCTCCTCTTGCTTTGTTCTCTTGCTCTTGGAATCTACCTTTCTCCCCCTTGGCCAAGCATACATTGAATATCAATGTCAAAAAATAAAATAAAGACCTCAAGGGTTATGAATTATCTGTCCTATTTTAATAATTAAAGATGAATACACAGGGCCAAGGCAGCTTAGGCATTTCTCTGAACAATCACATTATATCAGAAATGTCTTGCATTGCCCCTAGTGAAATACATCAAAGAAACTCCCACCCCTGTATATACAGCAGTTGTCCTACTCCTGCCCTGAGACCATTTGGCAGCCAGTCAACCTGGGTTTGATTGGGGACTATATATTTAGTTTCAATGGATAGGATTTGATGGGTTTTGATAATTTGCAACTTCCAGCTAAAGAAAAGCAGCTTATTATTAAATGCAAATAAAATGAAGTCCAGCTGTCTGGATGCAGATAGCAATTACAAAAAGCTCATGAGGCCCTCTGGACAACTTGTCCAACACGGTCAGAGACCAAAATCCATGCTTCAGATGAGCTGCAGCCAGCAGTATCTCAAAAGAGTGACACAGGTGACTTCAGAAAGCACAGGCAAAAAAGACGAGAAGGCTGGGTGAACTGAGAGATAAAGGAATGGCAAAAGGCTTGTAACTTGAAGAAAAGGGCTGCCTAGTTTTTAAGAGCACCCCAACTTCATTTGACAGCCAGCATCATGCCCTGCTCCACAGAACGACTGGGTTGAATCAGAGAAGGAGGAGAGAGCAGGACTTGCCGCCTCCAACTTCTCTAAGTGTGAGTGTAACAGAAAGAAAGGAAGGAAGGAAAAGACTTATTATGAACTTTCACTCCCTTGGGGAAGAGAGAGAAGCAGTGAATACATGCCCTGGCAGGAGCAGAAGTTGTTTCAGGAAAAAAGAAATACAAAAGGAAGAAGAAATACCTCTAACCTCTCAATTACACATAGACCAGCCAGAATCTACTTCAACCCACACAGAGAGCCACAGGAGACCTTCCAAACTTTGCTCTTTGACTGGAGATAAGTGCCACATGTCCCAGTGGTGTCACACAATGTTGTATCTAATAACTTGACAGAAGGGCTACAGGCTGCAACCTATAGTGAAATGCACTGAGTCTAAAGCAAAGGAAGTGGTGCGCTCCTTTTTCCTAATCTTTGTCTCCAGAAAGACATTCATTTGCCTCCTGCAAAACTCATGCTAACCCAGCAGCAGAGCCTGTGACACAGATGATAGGCCAGGCCTCATGGACTGCTTGGGAAAGCATGAGGGGATCCAAGTCATGCTCAGCTCCCCGCTTGCTACCTCTGTCTCCCTCTCTGACATCGGATCAGAAGCCATTTCACAGCCTCTGTGCCTTTTTGTTACGTGACATGTAACAAGAAGAGGAATGGTTACGTTTCACTAGCATTGCCAGAGGTGAGAATACTTTGGATGTGAAATTCAGTTCATGCTGAGCAAGGGAGACTTTCATTTTGCCCTAACTCCAACAGCTTTGTTACCAAGCCCTGATGCTGAATTTGTGTTAGCTTTTCTCATGTCATTATTTTTTAGAGGAGAAGCAGCAGATCAGGCATCTGACTTGTTTGGTTTAATTCATCCAAATACCTTAAATGTGTGCAATGGTCTGGGTCATTTCCTTCTCAGTCCAAACAAGCTTTATCCATTATTTCCTTCTGATTACACAAACCAAAAACAGGACTGAAACTGCCCTGGCGTTCAAAGCCCCAAATCCAAACCTGCTTCACAAGCTGTTCCCTCAACTCCACGCAGAGGAGCTCAAGGAAACAAACGCTTGCACCTTCTCCTGTTTTTCTGTCACTCTCAGCAGGAGGCAGTCTCAAAGCAGGGCACGGAGCAGCAGGACCCCAGGGGAGTGGGTGAGGCTGCCAGTGCTCAGCAGCAATACCAGATCCCCCACCTGTGGGGCTGTGGCGGCCCTCGCCCCCTCCTGAAGGACTCGGCTGTGACAGACTCCTGACAGCCACGCTTGCCACCCACTGCACCTTCCCATCCAAGCAGGCTGCTGGGGTAATGGAGTGTCTGTGCATCCCTCTGGTTCAGCCCTCGCAGACCCCATCCCTAGGACTGATGAAGGGGAAAAAAAAATTCATGGGGTGACATAAAACAAATGAATTTTTCTTCAATAAATCATTTTAGAGAGACTATTGACTTTAGGACCTTTGAATGCATCGACCCATTCATAAAAATCTCATCTTCTCTTGGTACCTTGTACGCTTTCCTTCCTTTCCCCTGTCACAACCACTACACTTCATTTTCTTTTCCTTTCTTTTGCTGTTTCTTTTCTCTCCTTTTTTTCCATTTTGACCCTGTAATCCTATCTTAACCTTCTAATCCTCTCTGCAGTTCCCTCTTCTTCCCTGATCTCAGCTCCATATCATTCACAGGCTGCCACACTGACAGGAGAGAAAGAACAGCAGATATTTACTGAAGTATTACCATAAAGATTAAAGCCAGCAAATACCACGACTCACTCCTTCCCTCCAGCCCTTGGCCTAATGAAAACACTCTGCACTCTTTCCCTTTTCTTGGAAACAAAATGACAAAGCCCTATAATCTCTAAGGTGAAAGAAAAAAAAAGGCCCAAAAGTGATTAAAAGGATAGAAAAGCTAGCAGAAAGGGAAATAGGAGTGGGAATAATATTGTTTAGCACTTCTATAGGACCTGACTGACGATATTATGTCAACCTGCAGCATTTTGCGCTTTCCATGTGTTCCGTTTCTGTCTGTATTCACCTCTTATCCCCAGTGCTTGCAGCATAAGCCCCCTGAAGGAGGATTCTGCTTTTTGTTCTCTGTGTGCTCAGGACCCAGCAGAAGGGGATGCAGATGCACAGCCCTGGCTCGTGTGGCCATGGCAGGAATAAGCAGAGCTCAAGGCCCTTCACAAGGGACGTAGCTGTTACCTACCCCAGGCTGCCAGGAGCACAACAAAAGCCCAGCAAGATGGGGTGACTCAGGCATGGCTAGGAAGGGGCACTACCTGGAGGAATGCTTGGGCAACCTGAGTGCTGCCTGTCCCTCAGCCTTGCTGCACCCAGGACATCAACCAAGGAGGATGAGGGGAGACCACCAGAATGAGAGAGGGAAAGGAAATGAGGATGCTGGATAAATGAGAAGAGAGAAATGAAAAATTAATGAGAAAGGAAAGGTTGAGGATGGAAGGAAAAAATAAAAAAGGAAAGGAGAAGCAAAAAGTAGAAAATAAAGAGCTGAGCTTCATAGGGCCAGAGAGTGAGGAAGAACTTCTCCAGAACATGGAAACAGACAGTTTGGAGCAGGAGAAGGGAAAGATATTTGTGACAGCAGTAATGCAATGCCTTGTCCTCAGAGAAGACAAGCCTTTCCAAAATATAACTGGAAAACTGTGGCACTATAAACCAGGTGACTGTGTCCAGACAGGACAGACATATGCATGAAGATCAGCCCTCTCCCTCACTTTGACATGTTCATCCTCCTCTTGTTCCTCTTGTTTCCCCATCCATCCAGACACAAGTGCAGAGACAAGGGGTACCATGCTGTGGTACCACGAGGTACCATGCATGAGGTACCATGCAATAAACCATGCACAGGATGTACTGGCAGAACACAGAGCTTTATTACAGATGTAAAACTACAAGAACTGCACAGAAGATAAACCGGCACACAGGAGCTCAGCTCTGACCAACTCACAGCAACCGGTCCTGACCAGTTTGGAAAAAGTACATTCTGCGCAACAACAAAGAAGTGAACCCCGCTTAAAAATACAACCAACCAAACAGCTACAAACAAAACCGAAATCCCAAACCTGACCTGCCTATCTTTTCAATAGATCTAGCCAACTCAAACAATTAGAAAGGGGAGCTTGACATAACTTTGTAAAGTTTACTTCACATGTAAAGTTCTCAACAGTGCTATTGCTGCTGGACTTCTCTGTCCAAAGAAAAGGGCTATTTATTCATGGCAGACAAAGCTGATGAGTAAACAGGTGCATGCCACCCTCACTATGCAGTGAGAACTGAACCGTGCACTTGCCCAGACTGCTTCCATCAAAAGATCCCAGAGCACTTGATGAATAGTCCATTAAAGCCTGGCAGCACCTTTGGGAGATGAAGGAGGAACAATGAAGGATCACTTCAGCCATCACAGAAGGGCACCTCCCTTTAGACATGAAGAGCAGAGCTTGTTAGCAGTGCACAGACACACCATAAGACAGTTTAAGGAAACAAGAATACCTCTCACAGTTAAAAGTATCGGGGCAATTAAGTAGCTAACTTAAAGTGAAATTTGGCCAGAAGACAATAAAGTGACCCTGATTTACCAAGCATTACTTAACACCTCTCATTAAGAGAGGTCAAAGCAGTTTTTGAAAGTGTTAGGTATTTTTATCCCTATCATATAAGGAAAAGAAAAACAAAGAAGGGGAAAAGGTGTGCCAAAGTCGACACACAGTAAGAAGCAGAGTAGAGAACAAATCCTGGGTTTTCCAGGCTTGCTATCCTATCTGGTATGCTATGTTATCTCTGTGCTCATTGCATCTGGACACATCTGCATTTAAAACTTCTCACTGATGAGGTGAGACTCTATGCATCCAGCTAGCCAGTAACCATGCCAGGGTACAAGTGCACAGACCAAGCTTTCAGCGTGTTCACACGGCAAACCACAGAATCCCCCAGCAATCATCACCTCCCTCTGTGTCACAAGGCACCGTATATGCTTAACAAATGGCTGTGACCACCACACCAGTACTTCCACCTGCAAACATGTTGGCTGAAGACTATTGTAAAGAGCAGAACCTGACCCAAGCAGTGCTCAGGCTTTGCTCTGCAGGATGCTCCAACACAAACTGCTTTAGTGCTCAGAGGCAGCAGCACAAACCAACTTCCTCAGCGTACAATGCTTTGCTTTCTGGGAACAGGGTGGGAGCACTGCCTGTCATCCTCCTAGGGATGCATTGTTTTCCCAGAGATGAGGAGGATCCCAACCAGTTTTGTGTTTCAATGGCCGTGGCACAGAGGGGATCCTGTTACAGAAGTCTCTTTTGGACAAAGCTGGAGCGTACTTGGGAGTCATCAAAATTTGTTGTCCCATTATGTCCATGCCAGATAGTCAGATAAAAAAGGACTGCCTGACAGAGCTGCACTTTGTGTCAGACAGACTTGGTTGGGCAGGCTCCAAGGTGCTTCTCCTCCCTACTGTTTAATTACTGTGAACAGAGGTTTTAACAGAGAGAGATGCTATTTGAGACAAGGCTGGTTAGAGAGATAGCCAGGTCCTTGGAGTTAGTAATTAATTACCAGGCATTCTCAGTCTTACGACATTAACTGCTTACCCTTTTAAATAGTAGTAAATTGGAGATACGTGTCTAATTAGAGTTGTAAAATGCTTTAGAGGATTGAACAGAGAGAGAGAGAACTTACAGAGATGGAGTGGGAGGCAAAGTGCTCTCTGTGAGGAAAGGAGATGTGGGAAGGAGATGATATGAAAGGCTGTTTTAGTTTATAATGTACCAAAGTCCTGGTTATCTGAAGGGACGTCCAGCTCTGCCAGGCTGCACAGGGCATGCTCCCAGAAGAGGGGAAGCAGGGAGAGTACTGGATGTGCTCAGGGTTGATTTTTTTTTCCTAGAAGGTCCCAAACAGACCTTGAAGTCTGCCACTGCTATCAATCTAGCAATTACTGTATTTCACATCCTAAGTGCAGGCATGTCCCCATCCACCCCAAAGATTTCAAAAAGTACATACCAATAGGCTGTACTAAACACACACTAGGTTGGTATTACTTTTAGGAGACCAAAAACTCTAGGGGCTTTCACTAAAGGGACAGGTCTGGATTTACTGTTCTTCCGAAACACACACTTAGAATGTCAACTTCCTCCACCTGCCCCTTAATTTAAATAGGGGAAAAATAATAGAAAGTAAGCTATTCACTGCTGGATTCCTATTGAGTATCATGTGATCTCAGTCTCTGCTACCAGCATCTTATTAGAGTGTTTTTCAGGTCAAAACCACACCAAGCAGTGTATTTTGTGCAAATGCTTTTCACTTGCCCATTTGTACTCTCCTGGGAACTGAGGTCAGTCACATGGTTTAAGAACTTTGTTACAAAGCAGAGAGACTTCTTGTTTTATAGGAAATAACATAGCTCAAATAAAGTAAGACTGAAATAATCATAGTGGTCTAGTATGTAGTCAAGTAACGAGCAGGTCCAAAACAGTTTGCTCTATTAGAGGCACCATGTATTAAACATTCCTCCCTTTCTAGCTCTGATTTTTAAAATTACATCTTCATTCACCAGCATCCATGCCCATTTCTTCCCACTTGAATATTTTTCCCCCTACTTCCTCATCTATAAAAAATAATCTAATGACCCTAGAAAGATACTGGCTAGAGTTTTGTCCCAATGGTGTGCAGAGTGGGAGAGTTCTGGGGATGTTCCGTGCTTTGGTGCAGCAGCAGGATTGGTTTCACAGTGGTTTTTGCCAGATGGCTTTGGGTTGTAAAGACACTGCTTAGTATCTTCTATCTTCATGGGACTAAATATTGGAGACAGCAGATTCCTTGGGCAAAATCTTTTGTATGATAACATTATAAACAAAAAGATGAGTTATAATCAAAGCTTGACACTTTTCAAAGGCATTGAGTGCAATGACTGTCTGAATGTCTGAATTCCGATTACTTTAATTATAATCTGCCTTCCAAAACAGTCCCTGCAGTTGAAACTGGATGCTTTCTTCTTCTTTTCTTGTCTCCAACCCATTGTCATTTGCTGTTTAATACTTACAGGGTTCCACCTCTGAAGTGACTGTGCTTGACTGATGAGCAGAGCACAGCAACCTCTCCACAGGAGCTTTCTTACACCATTACCAGAGGTGACACCTCACCTCAAAGATTCCAGGGAAGGAAAAAAGATTGCTTAAAGAAACAGTTAATTTTAAAGGAAAAAAAGAAAAAAAAAAAAAAAAAAGAAAAAAAGAGAGAGCTCCATAAAACAAGAACTCAAATGAGCAGTGTATCGACTCAGTTTACTAACAAGTGAGAAAAAGGCATTCTGCTGGGCTATAGCCTGTCTTGAGCAGAAGCACTGAGCAAGCACACAATGTCAGGAGATGCACATTCTGGAAGGAATTATCCGAGTTACCTTGTTGGCTTCTAAATTAACCACAGTCATTCAGAAATTAAGATTAATGCATGGCAAACTCATAAAAATCCTCTGTTCAGAATGGACAAGAATCCAAACATAATGATAAGATGCACTGAGACAAAGAGAAAAAATGAGGCTAAGTGCAGTAGTGTGCTGCAATACAGTGTCCCATATCAGGTCATCCTATCTGCAAAAGATGCAATAGAAATAAAAAGGGTTCAGGGACAGGTGACAGCAATGAGTTAGAGACCTCACAGAGTATCTGTAAGAGGGGAGATTGAAAACACTGAGGCCTTTTGCTTCAAAGAGGACACAAAGCAGGCTGGATAGTGAAGGATATATAAAACAATGAAGAATACAGCAAGGGCAAACATGGTGATAAAGGCAGGGAATATCCCATACAGCAAACATTGCCTATGTAAGGCTGGGTAGGATTTGCTGCTTTCCTACCAAGTGCCATAATGTATGTAATTCACTGCCACAAGATAACACCCGGGCCTAGCACTATCCCAAAAAGCAGTACATTACAGGATACCAAAGGTCACTTTATAAATGTTGGGCAAATCCCTGCTCATGATCCCTTCCCCCCAACAGCAGTGATATCAATCCTCTTGCTTCAGACTAAAAGCAGGAAACAATCTGTCCAGGACACAGAAATTTCCCCTATCAGCAAGTTATTTCTATGGTTCTGCATATTTGCCCACTTAGGAGGTTTTTGTATTTTCTTATATAATGTAAATTTAAAAATGGAAGATACTGAAGTAAAAGGGTTCTGCTATCATCTGCTGTTTCTTAAATTCTTCTGTTTGCGAGGAAATTCATATATGCTAAACAAGAGTCTGTTTGAAAGGCACTCTCTCTTAAGGACTTTTAAGTATTCAAGCAGGAGAGGAAAATGATCATCCTACGTTTTAATGAGTTCATGAAGGACCTGAAAAGAAACTTCCCTTTCAGATGGCTTGTGTCCCAGCAGCTGAAAATTCCACCCTGCATCATGTCACCCCTAGTGACTCTGTGATCTCCACAAAATGCTGCATCTGGCACTCCCTAACCAATCAAGGAGTGCACTTTCGCAGTAAACTTCTAGGGAACAGACAGCTTGTTTCAATAGATTTATAGGATCAGCCCCTGAAAGGACCTGCCACCTACGTAGTTCCAAGATTTACAGGCCTGTCATTTCCTATGACCCCATCTAGATCTTCCTGCAGAGCTGTGTGAGCTGTTACGCACTTTGTAACCACCTTTTGAGATACCCCGCTTTACTCCTTTCCAAAAAAGTGAATAAGCACATCCAAACCCCACAAAACACTTTGCACTGCTACGTGTAGGTATCTCCTCTCAATTTCCTCCCTTCTTTTACAGAAATGCATGGAAGTAGTTTCCTCCTTTACAAAGATGCTCATTCTCTGGGCCAGAATCCCTATTTCATTGAGGAGAACACTCAGATGGCAAACACCAGTCATAGATTTCCTTGGGAACACAAAAGAAGTAAAGCGTTCCCTCCCACAGCTTCATTTCCATAAATTGGAACTGCCAAGATCTGGCCTTTCTGACCACAACTGAAGAAAGATGATCTCCTCCTTTTGCATTACATTCAGAGACATTAATATGATATTCTAGTCCAGCAGCCAGTTAGGTAGCACAGCTCTGAACAAGACCTAAAAACTGGGGTTCCAGCCAGCAAAGATTTTGGTCACCTATGTCTGGCCACTAATTTGGTGAGGCAAACCTCCTTTCCAAACCTCAGTTTCCCACACTAGAAAATGGGGACAAATAGCAGCTTGTCTTAAAGGGGAAATCAATTAAAATACTTCGAGATTCAGAAATGGTAGGGGCTACTGAGCTAAATAATCTCAAAGTACTCATATGCCCTGACATAGATCTGACAACAACTTTTCTACACATGTTTTTAATAGAGATTAACATTTTCATTTTCTCTGAGCATATTTTAGTCTCTATCACATAAAAGCAAGGCCTATGTAAGGCACCGACAAGCAGAATGCACAACCATTAATTTCTGCAAAGCAGCCTTGGTGTCTGTGAAAACACTCCAGGTAACTCAATAAATTAGAATAATAAACACAAAGGAAACCAAAGAACAAGCAAGGACAGGGCAGAAATCACAAACAGAGACCGACAGCCCAATACATGGTACAAGAGCAGTCCAAGCTGGGCCTCCATGAGGCACTGGGGAGCCCCGGGGAGGCACATGTGAGCTGGAGGCTATCCAAGCCTTGGTACTGCTCCTCGTTGCTCCCTGAATCTCCTACGAGTAGCTTTAATTTCAATGTCAGCGCACACAAGGTGCTCCCCCAGTGCCCGCAGGGCGCTCTCCTGCTGGAGCGCGGCCCCTGCGGCCACAAACCCAGCCAAGGAGCTGCTGCTGATCAAACAGAGCCTCGGCAGCAGCAACCAGTGCCCAAGGCTGGAGTGGGGCTGCAGCAGGGGGTGTCCTGCTGCTGCCAGGGGACAGAGCCTGGTGCCAGCTCTGGAGATGCAAAGGGAGGGCTTCAGCTGCCCAGAGGCGTAGAGCGGCACCCTCTGCCTGAGGGCAGGGAGCAGAGGAGAGGGAGGATGAGCAGCCCTGCTTCTAAACAGGTTACTTTTGGCTCCTTATGCAATCTGCACTCCTACAGAAGCAAATCAACCCCCGAGGGGAAGCAGAGGGAATCTTTAGTGCTGGAAAAGCATATTACTTTCTTGCAGGAAAGTTAAGTTTTCTTGCTGTTACCACCCCTTTCTGGTGTGGTACTGGCAGTACCCCCAGCAAAGTTCTCCTGAATTGAGGATCCCCACACCAGCTCTGTCCTGGCATCCCTATATCCCTTATGCTGCTCCAGACCTATTTCTTTCTTCAACACATCAGGTTTGTGCATTTTAAGTGCTCACTTCTGCAGCTACTCCTATTTCAGTCCCAAGTCTCTTCTGAACAGAAACTGCCATTCACATAAAAATGATGAGGACAGGCAGAAATAATCAGATTGTGAGGAAAGATTCAGCAAACTTGTTCCATTTTCTGCCTGGATCAAGCCCTGAACCCACAGGAGGCCTCCAGAGGTACTCTCTGCTGCAACGTTCTGTGACATTTAAGAGACCTCCCAATGAGTCCTGGGAGCAGAGCGACGGACTTCTAGGGGAAAGTTCTGTCTTTGCCACGCAAGGGACTGATGCTATTTATAACAATTCCTGCTGTCCCCAACTGGGCATGAAGACAATCAGCATCTGTCCACACCCTGGGGGAAGCTGCAGAACCAGAGATGTGGTTTGTGTATCCGTGCAGTGCCTGCTGCTCCAGCATGAAAACGGCAGGGTAGGCAGAGAGGAGCTGTGAAGGGCTCAGCCAGGACTGGGGACATGAGGGGCTGGGGGAAGGGGATGGTACCGAAGGGGATGGGTTTTGCATGCGTGTGTCTGTTACTTGAGATCACACAGATGGTTTCTCTTTAGCTGTGGTTTTGAAAAACCCCCTGCCTACTCTGCTGGAGTCCCTTTCCTGCCAAAGCCAAACCTGGAGCTGCCAGACATGGGGGGAGAGCTCAAAGGTTTCTGAAAACAGAGAGTGTATTATGCCGGGGAGCTTGGGACTGGAACTCTATACAGGTAGCCTTGCATGCTTTGTCTGCTTGTTTGACCGGGCAGAGCCCAGGAGCAGCACTCTGACCTGGTCCTCCTGCCTGGCAATTGGTTTCCCCACAGCCTGCCTCCACCATCCCCCTCTATCTGCCAACAGCCCCCTTCCTCCCACCCTGTCCCACACAGCAATCTGCTGACTGCTGACTGCAATTCCTCTGGCTTGAAGAGCGGCCCTTCCTATTTCCCCCCATTCCTGCTGCTCAGACAGAAGCTTCCTCTCCCTTACTTTCCTCTCTGACACATCCAGATTTCCTGCATGGAAGAACCCCCATGTTGCAAGGCCTTTCTGGGGCATGGGTCTCTTGTTCCTCTCCCCTCACCAGCAGCAGCACACACATTTGTTTCCTTGCTCCATTAAGCCAGTAAATGAGGCTGGCTTAGCTCAGCACCGTGAGCTGGTGCTCTGAGCCCAGGATGTGTCTCAGCACAAGAAATAACACTGATGAGCACAAAGGAGGGATTTGTGAGTTTGGCACCACACTGTTCTACCCCCTGACACTGAGGACAGCAGCTTCTGGAGACCAAATCAAGCAAGCTAATGTAGCCTGCAAATGTTTTGGGGGTTGGCCAGGTGACCATGCTGCTTTCTTTGAGACCATCCACCCTGCTCCAGGAGAAGATAAATCAATGCAAGGCAACATCTGCCAAGATATTGACTTTGGCTCTGCTCATGAACTGCCTGCACTTCAGAGATGGGTAATATTCAGCTTGATTATCTCTCACCGCCAAGAGGAAGTTTCTCTCTATGCTTAAAATCACTGGGATGAGCCAACGAGGAATCGATCTGTGGGAGAGAAATGCTGACAAGAAAACACCAGTCAGAGACAGGATGAGAGTGGACGGTGGGTGAGCAATGGAGACAGCCTCTGGCAGCTTGCCTGGCCAGATTAGCAACAGCCTGGGTCACTAAAGCTAGAGAAAGATTAACACCAAGCACATTACTCCAAACTTTACAGCAGGCCCCTTTATGCTCTTCCCCTTCTTCCCTGAATAGCTTTTCCTCTCTTAAATTGCTCCTCAACCTCTTAAGACATCCTTTCTCTACTCACCCCTACATCCTCACTGCACTGGAGTTTTCTCATTGCCTCACGTGCACCCAGTTCACTGCTAAAGCCATGACACTCAGTAGCTGCAAGGCTTGCCACCTGCTCCACTTTGGGCCTGATGTCACATGCCAGCTCCCTAGTGAGGAAAAGCCCCAGGAGTACTCATAAATTGCACCACATCCACCTCTCATCAGGTAGACTCAAATCCTCATGGGCTCATATACCAATGCACAAAGTGATTTCATACCGATAAAAGGTGACATTTCATTAACAGAACATGCTGACAAAGCCTCATGAAGTGAGCATTCAGCAACATCATCAAACTTTCCCAGGATAAAACACTGAGCCTCTGACTTGTTTTTCCCTACTACGCTTACGGTAAAACATCCTGTAGGTCCTGTGGCCCTCCAAGGGCAGCAGATGAAAAAAATCTGAGTCCCTGCAGAAGAAAATCAGTTTTAGGGATAGTTTTAACACTGATTCTTACTCCTTTTTACCAGATAGGTTGAGTGTCACATGCTTGGACTGGAGGGGCACTGATGACAGCCTCCTTGGAGCACATCATGTCCCTGAGATGGAAGGGAGAAGGTCAGCCACAGCCAAAGAAATGGGCAAGGACTGCCCGGCCAGGCTCACTCGGCATCTCACTGAGGCACTTCCCTGAACCTTTCAGCTGCCTTTCTGCCTATGCTCCTGCTGTTCTCTGAGCCTGAAGGCAGCACAGAATCAAGCAGCAGAGGTAGAAGAGACCCAAAGGAACTATCTAGTCTGTTCTACTCTGTGAAAGATAGATCAGTTCTACTTTGTCATTTGTGGCAGCTGTCACTCCTCGTACATGTCTAGTCAGGCCTTAAAGCCCTCCAGTGATGGAGTTACACAGCCTCCCAAGGAAATTTGACTCAATGTTTTGCAATCTTTACTGTTGCAGAGCTTACCGACATCAAACCTGCCTCTCTTGCTACAATCCTAAACTCCTCCCCATCTTCTTCTGCAGAAGTAATTCCTTTCTTTTGTGTCCTATGTACCTGCATGCTGTTATGCATATCTCACATTTAGTCCTCTTTACTTCAGTTCTAACAGCCCCATTTTCATCCATCTGTCCTCATAAGTATGCTGTTTAGACTTATGATCATTCCCACTTGGAGTCCATCCAAGTGGACATCTCCTTAGAAACATAAAGCCCTCCAAAGAGACACAGGACCCTGCTGTAGTGATAGCAGGCAGCCAGCACTTCTACTGAAGCAGAGACACAGCTACAGCACAACACAAGGATGCTGTAAAATCTAATGCATGCCCTTCCTTCTCTCTGCTCTGGGGGCTGGATGCTGCTCCCACTTTGAGCTTCCTGTGGGGAATAATAAAAAAAAGACATTTGAAAGGCTAACTGGTCTGACCATGTCCAAAGTCCTTGACCCACCTGGCCTGCATTTAAGTGCTCCTCCCCAAGTCAGGGCAGAACAAAGCTGCACGTGTTCCTCCTCTTTGGGACACACTTTTCAAATTGATAGACCTGCATGCCTCTGACTCATTGCCAGTACTGGAGACCAGCCAGGAGAATAGGAAGGAAAGAAATGCCACTCTAAAGGCCAATGAATACGCATGAAGCATGTTACGCAAGAACCCCCGTGGACCCCCTTACCCAGGTAAAAGTCCTACAGATGGCCCATCCCTAACCACAGTGTTTGCAGTGGGGAGGATGTGTGGGTGGACAGATAATTTGATATTTAACTGAAAAAACTAAAATGGGTTTAATGCAGTGCAAGGAAGACAGATTGCCTGCAGCACCTTCTGCTCCTGATTATGGATGCCAATCTCAGGTTTCTCTTAAGTGTAAAAGCAGCCAAAATGTGTGGGTTTTCACCAGATCTTCAGAGACACAGTCCTACAAAAAGTGCCACACGAGGTTAATAAAGAGTGACCAGCACCAAGGAACATCCCTGTTACAGCACCAGCAGCTGGTGCTTTAGTTTTCTGTATCATCTTATGGTTTCATGACAAATGGAAAATTGGACAAATGGGGGCCCAAACGTGGGGCAGTCTCCAAAATTTCTACAGCTTCTGCAATGGACAAATATGGCTGAAATTATCACAACTCATCAGCTAAAGTCCTGATCCTTCAAGGTTAGAGAGGTCTGGCAATTTGAACACTGAGAATTTTCCCTAATGTTTCACCACCATTGTCTTGTAAATGCATCTGCCTTCTTTGCCACTTGCACAAGAAAATCTCAGATTTGCATTCCAGCGCTGATGTGTCACCCCACGTGAGTGTCACGCAAGAGTGTCAAGCTTCCCACCCAAGAAAGAGCTACAACAGAGGGAGAAAAAGCCCCCAGCTGCCTCCTTCCAAGTTCCAGGAGTAGAATCACAGCACACCAAGCAGGCACTGCAGTGTGTTCCTCTGCTGACAGCAGCAAGGTGGCTTTCACACCAGCCTGCAGCCTAAGCTCTTGCCTGTCAATCACCTCATAAATGAATGAGATCTGCTACCACTCCATTTCCAACTTGGATCACAACTGAAAGCAGGAGAAACACATCACTGAGAGGCAAAAGGCATCCAACTGTATTTCTGCGAGGAAGAGGAAGAGCTTTACTGGTGACACAGCGTCACTTCTTACTAGCCCTCCTACACACACCCTTTCCGTGAGCTCACTAAACATATATGCACCAGGCATTCTGTGCAGGAAGAGAAAATGAATACCCTGTGGGGCCAGTCTGAAGAGCTGGAGGCAGGGGACAGAACCTGCCTGAGAAATGTCAGGGGGTTGTGGAAGGATCACTCCTATTCAAGCAGCCCACCAAAGGCTAAGGGGGCAGCAAATGTGAAAAGGAGGGAGGGAGGGCAGGCTGCAGCAGCCCCTCTCCATCTTCTTCCAGCAGCTTAAAGCCTCCCCAGTCCTTTGACTCAAGAGGACTGCTAATAAACCTGCCTGCACTGAAGGGACAAGCATGGTGCACTAAATCACAGCCCACACATGTCTCTGCTCATAGCAGGAGGGAGGCTCCACTGCCCCTTCCCCTGTGAAGCCCCAATGAACAAGTGCCTCAGCTGGTGCAGGCTCCCTGCTCTATTGCTGCAGGGATGGAGACCATGGATCATGTTACATCATATTTGGCAGAGAGGGGACAATAATTTTTCAAGGAGTAATCACTCCTGGAATCTCACTTTTCTCCAAGCTCAGAGGACACCGTGGAACAGATGGGGGCTTCCTAGCATACCTGTACTACCTGCAGCACTCAACAATTGCACCTTGCAGTGGTAACGTTTTCCTCCCCTCTCGAGCATTTTCCAATTCCAACATGCTTATTTGTGCCTGGTCCTCTCTGTCACATGCTTTCCTTTCTGTTCTCTGACCACATAAGAATTGGGCCTGATCATGGACAATATCGTGCTGACTCCAGTTGGGAATCAGGGCTGGAGGTGGGAATGAAACTCACTATAAAGGAGCTGGTGTGAAGGAGTCAGCTGGTGTGAAGGCTTTGTCACTGTGGTTCCTCTCTTCCAAAGAAAAAGGAAGAGATAATGATGTTGGAACATTTTAACCTTTCTTTTTCTGAGCTTGATAGGCTTGGCCTGAGGCACCTTTTTGAGCAAAAACAGGCTGCTGCAAGATTGATTGGTTGGGTGCAGAGTTTAAAGGTAATTTTCTCTTGTCACGTGCACATAAATTATTGTGGCTCAAGCTGTGATGAGCTCTACATCTCACTTGTTCGACTGCTTTTATGCCTGGGCTCCTGTGAGGGGTTGCAAGAACCATGTCCAGTGCTCCCTAAGCAGCATCCAACATAAATATATATCAAGAGCACCACAGGCATACACACAAAATTAGTGTATTGGTTTAAGGTGAGGAAGGGGCACATGCCTGCAGATCTGTATGGACAGGGCTTCCAGCTGCAGAAGTTGCTGCTAGAGCCTTGTTTTGCTCATCTATGGACGTTTTAAAAACATTCTGTCCGTGAACGCCAGGGCAAGGAAAACTCATCCACTCAGATTATTCACAAGGGGGAGAGAAAAGAAGATGCACATGCACACACACAAAGGAAGCACAGCTGCAGCCAAAGTGAATTCATTTTTAACATTCATGAAAATATTCACAGAACACTTCAGTGCTATTTGCCTAAATTTTTCTGTTTGGAGTAAACACTTGAGCCAGCGCAGGCTGTATGTTCTAGGCGCAGTACCGCATTGGGGATTAGAGTTGGCTCCTGGATCCAAGTCACAAATGCACACCACGTCCCAAGTACATGTGACTCCCTCACTTTAAGGCACAGACTCACAATCTGCCACACATAGTTCCTGACTTTTGATCCTTGCAGAAGGACTTTGCAAGTACCCGCAGCCACCGCATTCCCCATCCATCGCAACCTTATGCAACAAAGGCGTGTGCGCTCTGCCAAATTTAAACACAAAAGCAGTGCCAAACAGCGACAGCTCTGGCATGCCCCTGGTCTGGGGGAGCAGACCTCTCTCCCCATCTCTACTCCCCAACCCCTCTTCTCAACCAAACCCTTTCACTGGTTTCTTTCCCTGTGTATTCTAAGCAGCTCAGACAAGGGGAAATGCTACAGCACACAAGGGAGACTCAGCTGAAGCCCTGAAGACAAGAGCTGTGTGCGTTGTCTCTTCCTCCTTCATAAATACAGCTGAGATGACGACTGGATAATTGGCTAAGTGCCTGTCAGCTTAATAACAGAGAGAGAGAGAGACAGAGAGGCAAAAGGAGAGATTTGTATTTACTATTCAAAGTCATGGATGCTGCCTGCCAGTGGATTTCAACACGGGTTTTGTTTGCAGAGGAAGGCATGAAAGGTGATTGGATATGCAGCTCCGAATCATGGTCTCGTGTGAGGGTGGACAACCAGCCTGGGATGGAGAGAGGAAGTAGAGCACTGAGGTAGCTGCCATATAAGGCACTGTTGGGTTTCTGGTTAAAGTATCTGTGGTTTCCTGCACCGGAAAAGCATCTCCACCACCACCCCTGGGAGGGCACTGCTCTCACTGATACACCATGTTAGGGACAATGACAATGGTGCATCTCCAACATGGCCATCCTGCTGACCCTGAGAGGAGAAGATGTAGTGGCACCTTGAGTGGCAGCTGCACAGAGGTGGGACCACTCCCCTTTTGTTTTGCCCAACGCAGAGGTTGGCACAGGTTGGGGGGTAAGCTGGAACCCTCTTGGCCTTTCCCTTTCTCCCATAAATCTGGTGCACTTCTATGAACCCATCTAAGGAGATCACCTGTGATGAGAAACCATTCAGACATATCTGGGTTCTTACAGGACAGGGAGAGAAGGCTCTTCCTTCTTTCAAAGTTTTCACTACTTCCCTCTGCTACTGAAATGCAAATTGGTGGGAGTGGTTCAGGTTGCCACTGCAAAGGGTCAGTATTAGCCAGATTTACAGTGGTGTTAATCCCTGAGCTTCAGAAGAGGAAGATGCTATATTCTGTTGTTCTGTTGCTATATACTTGCTGCTTTCTCTCCTTAACAGCTGTAGCAACTGAAACACACTGAAACAAATGGACACTTCCAGCATTGGTGAGGATTGCTGCGGTTCAGGAGTTGGAAAAAGCCACAGAGGCCTCCAAGTAAGCAGACCCTTATCCAGGCCATCTGGCAGTGCTGTCTCTCAGTTGCAAGTGTGGCAGCTTTACAAAGTATATGAACATTTGTCCCACTGCACACAAGAAAACACTTTCCACTTTTAAATGAGAGCAAACATAGGGAAACACACCCTTGCACACAGGCACACACAAGCACACACCTCCCAGATTTCATACAGATGTGCTATTGCAAAATATCTGATGAATGCCAGCCCAGTGTGAGTGGGCTCATTTCCATCAAGTTATTTGGGACTGAGGAAGCCCAGCCCCTGTGAAATCAATAGAGCTGCAGCAGTGCTATTTCTCCTCTCTTTGCACAGGGCTGAGCACAGTGGGGGAACTCTAGGACCACAGCCGGCCTCTCCCACACAACCAAGTTGCTCCTAATAAAAATCTGCAGAAATATATCAGCACAGAGGAGACTGGCGGTTCACATTATTTTGAAATAGCTGTTTTCTAGGCAGAGGTGAAACTCATCATTATTAGTTCCCATTACTTACCATAAAACCAGGCACATTAGATGTGCTCGAAGCCTGAAGCAAATGCTTTGGTGTCAGATTCAGCTGAAAAGCACATTCATTTATTTCTTCAGCAAGAGAACAGTAAAAGAAAACTCGGTAAATTCCTGACTTCACCTTTGTGCCCTCCATTGCACTTACTCCAGCAGAGCACAAGTTCACACAAACCAGAGTGAATTTTGATGGACAACAAAACTAGGTAACTTCAATGAAAATGGCTATATTCAGCCTCTCAGTGAGCCTGTTGAAGCCATGCCGCTGCATCAGCAGCAAGCTGTGGCCCTGCAGATCTGTCAGAATCAGATGCCTGTGGGTCTGGATATAAAGGGCAGGTATGTGTAACATATATTTTGAAAACTTATAGTTATGAGATGGCGAATTCCAGTAACTATGAGCTATTTTAAGAATAGGTCTTTCCTCATGACCTGCTGGGGAGGGGAGTGGAAGAGGTACTGACTCCAAGACACTTCAGGTAACATGTAGTACTATATAAATTATAATGCCAACTAAGTAGGAAAACATATGGTACTTAGTTGCAAACTGAAGTGTGTTTGTAGACTCAGGGGAGGAGGTTAAAGCCATACAGTTCAACGCTGTCTCTCCATCTTTCTGAATGCAAAATATACGTACAGTGTTATTAAACATGCATCGTTTCACCAAAGAAAGCCTTTCCTTTTCTAATTTCCATTCCACTTTTCCTTGTGATAGGTTAGTCCCACCCTGCAGGAAGGGCCCCCTTACCTCTGGGTACACCATATAAAAATAATGCGTGTGTGTAAGGAGAGATGATGATTGCCAGCCTTTGACCATACACATATTGCAACTGTCTTTATCATATGTATACACACACACACACTCTCACATATCTATGGATGCATGTGTGCCTTCATATAATGGCACCATCTGCCGCCAGAGCTGGAAGTTTTGCAACATCATCTGTTACTACATTTATACATTTTTATTTTTCATTTGAAGGAAAGAATCAGCAGAGTTTGCACAGATCCCGACTCACCCTGTCTCAACACATGCACCCTGGAACTGATAATGAAGGATTTGTACAGACCAGAGAGAGAGGAAGGCACTTGGGACTTTTAGTCAACACCAGTGTGGATGAGGATGTACTAGGGAATCCTCATTTGTCACATTTGCTGGTTTGCTGTGTGGCTGAGCCAAAAGGCAAGCCAGGCTAATGGATGGGTCACTAGGCTGGCTGTGCCTGAGCCCTGTGAGCAACCCTGGGCAAGTCCCCTCACCTCCTGCCCACCCACCCACCCCCAGCCTGGGTCCATCCCTGCTAATAGCCTGCCTGCCCTGCAGAGGAGGGGATCTCTCACTCTCTGCTCACGTGGCACTTAATACAAAGGGTGCCTCAACCCAGTGGTGGCCTCTAAGTGCCACAACAATACCACTAATAATCAAGGTTACAATTTTACTGCCAAGACTGTATTATTATGTGGCATTATACGTTTGAACGTGCCTATTCTCATTTCTTGCAAACGGCTCAGCTCAGTGCTCCCTGTTATAAATCATATGCTAATTGTAAGTGTAATCTGAACAGCTTTTACTTTTCTTTTAAAATGACGGTATAGGGCATAAACTTTGTTGTGATGTTGTGTTGCTATTTCGCCTGAGGTGCTTTTGTCCTCTAGCACAGCTCCACATGTAACATATCAGCAAAATACTGGGAGGCCAAGAACAGAGTTTGCATAAATTGCTTATATTGCAGGATTATGCCAACAGCACTGTCATTACCGCTGGTAATTTGATTCTAGCCCATCCTTTGAAACATGCAACTTAAAGAAACTAAGTACCCGTTAGGATGGATGTTCCTAAATGTGCTATCAGCCTGAAACTTTACATTATTTTAAAATACCTGGTAAAAATGAAAAATGCACACTCAGTCAAATGTTGGTTTTCATCTGCACATCAGCATGAGATTGTTTTAATTCTTGATGAAAAGTTGATGCTTGGAAAAACTAAAGAGCAATGAGCCAAATTCTGGCCTTGGCGAGATCCCAGTTCTCCAAAGGCTGAACATCATCTGAGCAGCGCTCAGAAGCTTATGCCCTGTATGAGTCACTTGTACCTCTTTATTTGCAGTCCCTGGGAATCTGCCCCAAAGACAAATGGAATATTTCTGACTCTGCCCTTGGGCTTTTCTGGATTTGTACTGGTATAACAGAACAGATTGGGATGGAGATGTGACCCATTTTGGTTCCAGCTCGTGATGAGCTCCATTTCAGGAGTTTTTAAAGGCTAAATCTGCACTTGTGCCAGAACTTCCAAACTTCCTGGGCAACCTGCAAGTCCTGCTGACACCCTCAGATGAGCTCTTTGAAGGCACTTTGAGGTGAGCTGCTGTGGTGGTTCTGAGGCAGCTGATCTTTCCCAATATGCTGTACAGGTACCTGATCCCATAGCATGGACTCCTCACTGCCATTTTGCTTTTAAACCATCCAGAGGGTCAAACATAACACAGAAATACAGTTCCCTTCCTTCCCAGTTTGCAGCAGCTGCCCTTCATTACTGCACATGTCTCAGCTTAGCCAACATCCTTGTGTTCCTCGTCCCCTCCTTAGGCTGAACGTGTACCCGCCTTTGCTCATCCAAAATGTGCACAGCAAACGAGGTGGGAAGGGATGCTGAAGGCAGGCAAACAGCAAGAAGATTTGGGGTTGGGGCCTGTTTTCTTTTCTTATTTTAATTAGTTTGGGGGATATGTTGTACATTTCTTGTTTGGATATTTTTTTCTTCTTTTCCTAACACCAAGTACAGAAGTTGCATACAAAACCTGACAGCCTCATGATTGTAATCTTGACAGCCATACATTGGCAGGAACTGTAGCCAAAGTTCCCTCTCAATATTCAAAATAAGGTTCAGTGTCCTTCTTCACTTGCTGAAGACAGAGTTAAAAAAATGAAACCTTAGTAAGTCTGACAGGCTCGCCAATATACAGCGTCATCTTTAAAACATCCTACTCTCTTTTCTTGGTTGCAGCTGGACAAACACCAGCAACTCTGCTCAGCCCTTCTCACCTGTTGCAGCTGTCAGAGCCCTCTCTTTTCTGCCTTGCTCCAAGGAGCAGACAATTACCCTTTTCCCTGTGGATAGCCTATAATGAGCTATTTTTATTCTCTCTGCAATTCCCTAACTTCCCCATGCCAAATACTCACTAAGAGTCATCAACCTTCAGCAAGGCCGACACATGAATCAAATCTGCTGCCAGGTCATTTAGGAGATGAGCCAGTTTAGAGTTAGGGACATTTTTTAATAGTCCTGGACTGAGGGAATATTTTAAATGCTACACCTTTAAAAAGTCATCTCCAAACTTTTCAGAATAATTCTATTCTGAGTAACAAGCTGCAGATGAAGCTTCAGAGGACTGGCTTCCTTTAGGAACATTAGGGCTTATAATAAACTATTTTTCTCCACTTCATAGATCAGCCCACCCACCCATTCTTCCACCTACAAGTGTAACCCTATATACAAATGTATAAGGACCCAAGAGGAAGACTCATTTAGAATATCCTGTCCTTGGTGATTTGTTGAATGATTTGCATCACAATTTACAGGAACAAAATGTTTTTAGTTATCTTATCACTATGTATACTGCTTTTATTTCTCTCCAACTGCGTATCATTTTTTCTCCCTCCTACATTTTCATTTCCCTTCAAGCTACAGGAGCTACTGGACACTGGTAAACTGATGGTGCACAATTCCTCTGAAGCAGATGTTTAGCCAAGATAGGTGATATGATCCATGCATAGAAAACTCTTACCTATCTATCTGTGGACATAAAGTTATGCTTTGAACACAGTTAGTATAGATCATCTAATGGAGTTTTTATTTTTCCCCATCTAGCTCTTTTCCCTCTGTTGTCACAGTGGATCTATAGACAGGGAGAGTGAGACACTGGGAGTTTTTCAAAACAAGGCTGTCTTAAAGTGAGTTATGTTTCGGAGGTTGACAAAACAGTGAGGGGGAAGCTAACAAAAAAATCTTTGCTTTAAAACTGAGGACATGAAATGTGTCCTGCAGGACCTAAAGTCCATGGGACATAGGGAAATCTCACACCTTCAAGCTTCATGTGGCAGTCTGTCTCCCAGTACTGCCTGGTTTCTGCTCCTTGTCTGAAGGAGGAACTGAAATATCCCAGAAACCTGGGTCTGGTCCCAGGGAAAGGGAGACAGCTGCCCTTCCTAGGAAATGTGAAAAGCATATAGCTGGCCAGATCTGCTTAAAGGGCTTAGGAAGGCAGCTGAAGGAAAAGGTACAGCCTGTGCACTGGCCACAGTCACTTGTGACAGAAATGCAGCCAGCCAGGAACACAGTATTGCCCGGGGCAAGCATTTACATGGCCGGGTGGTGTGCTGCCCCTGCAGACTGTGTCACTTGGCACACATCTGGCTGACACAGCTGGATCCCTTCACTCAGGTGTTTTATTTTAGTGCCTGACATAACACTGGCAAGCCACACGCAATCACAGAAAGCAGTCTCCCATGCAGCCCCGTGGATCTTGCTGATGAAGGAACGCTTCACACGCAGCCCTTGCAGGCACCATCTCCTCCATCCGCTCAGCCCTCTCGGCTGCAAATGCAGCTTTAGCACACAGCATCTAGATAAACTGAAAAGCTCCAAGGTTAAGTGGGAAATAGAAATCTAGTGACCCCTGTCTGGGCAAGCGAGCTTAATGACTTGTCTGCGGCTGCATGTACCAAACATGCTGGCAAACATCTGTCTGAGCAGCCCCTCCAAAATAAATGATTGATGGAAGTGATTTGCCTTTAAAAATGGGATAAGTCAGCTAGGAGTGCTGGTAGAAAAGGGTTAATGGGATATATGGATTGGTAGTGAGTGGAAGAGAGAGTAGAGAAGCTGGAGTCAGAGGCAACACCCCTTGTTAGGTGTTTACCATGTCGAATCTAAACCGCTTCCACTGCATATGCAAGGCAGATGAATTACTCTGTAAATCCTATTACTCTGTGTGGATAAATCTTACATTCAAGTTAACAAGTCTGGAGAGCTGGGGAATGGAAGCTGCTGAATGGATATTCCAGGATCAAAACAACCGAGGACATGGGAGGCGACCGAAGCGATATGTGTACACACACACACACACACACACACACACACACACACACACATATCCTTCTTCCAGCATCCTTCTTCCCTCTATCATTAAGTGGGAGGGATGCAGGACACAGGGGATCGTGTAGCAGAGTGTTTGGTGACATGCAGCAGGATTTATTTCACAGAAAGAGAAAGAAAACTTTGCTGCTGCTGTTAGCTTTACTAGGGGATTGCTCCCTTGATGCTTCAGGGTTTGTGCACTATCAGCTCCTCACACAGATCACAGACTTATTTTAAATTACACCCAGTAGTTTTACAGCCATAATACACAGTGTGCACACTCACACACACAGAATTTTCCCAAATAGAGGAGTTACTGCAGGTAAGTTGAGCAAGGTAGAATTTGAGAAAAAAAACCTACAGGAAAAAGACTACTGCAGTTCAGCTATTTGGGACACTCCTAACTGAAAGCCCAAGTAGTGCCAGATGTACCTTTGGAAAACCTGCACACTGAAACCAGAAATACAACACTCAATACTGCCAGTAAGCAAGGTTTCATGTGCAAAGACATCCTCATCACAACCAGACACACAGGCACAGCATACACCCATTTATTTCGCCCTGAAAAAAAACTCCAACACACAAAGATGCAATCTTCGTAAATTGTAGCAGTCAGAGCTGCTACACCATTTTTTTCACCAGCCTGTTCAACTATTGTATCCATCTTCCCTCCACACAGGGCAGAAAAATAAATAAATATAATTAAAGGACAAGAGTTTCCCAAAAGAACTTGCCTGAGAGTTCTGGCAGCACCAAGGATAAAGTTTTTGCATATGTACAAAAAGAAGCATGGGAAGATCAATGTAACATCTGGCAAGCACAGCTGGATCCCTTTTCGATTCCTCTATTGATACTGCAGGGTTGGTGGAAAGTGCACGCTCCTAAAAGCTGGCTAACACAAGCAATCTTTCCCCACTGAAATTCTTTCGATCCAGGGCACTACACAGAGGATAGTGTGGCAAGAAGTGTTCAAAAGCTTTGCAATTTTTTCATATTAAAGCACAAACACACATGCAGAGCCTGTCTGTAGCAGCTGCTGCTACTGCAGTTTGAGAGGTAAAATAACACACAATCTCACAGAGACTTATACACACAAATCTGGACCACGTCACACGTACACGTTGCATACATGGCAATATAGATGCACACACAGGAGAGGAAAAGTTGGCAAAATGCCCTACCTGAGGATGGCTGTGTCCCCTTGCCTCACGGTGATGTTATCGGTCCCTCGGGTAAAATCCACGCTGCGGACTGGCAGCCCTGTAGGGAGAAGGCAAAGCAATCTCAGTAGGACCAGCGGTAATTGTTTCCGATCAGGCTGAGCCCTTGCTACCATGGCTGGTCTCGTCGAGTTTCACTGTCAGTACTTGTCTCTTTCTCTGCCTGCGTATGTGGACAGAGAGACGCAGAAAGAAAAACAATAATAATAATGTACAACTCTCGCTATGATCGACAGTCCAAGAAAGGGGAGGTGATTTCACAGTCCTTCTCAGCTGCCACTTTCTCTTGCTCTTTTCAGTCTCTTGCTGGCTTCTTTCCCTTCCTGGCTTTTTTTTTTTTTTTTTTAAGGCTCTCCAAAAAAAAAAAAAAAAAAGAAAAAGTCTTAGCAGATCCTTCAAATAAAAAAAGGGGGGGAAAAAGAAGCAAGACGAAAAAGTCAGGTAGCAAAATAACTACGGAATAATAACAATTAAATCGACCCGTTTAGAGTGATGAAGAGTGGTGGGAAAAAAAAAAAAAAAAAAAAAAAGAAAAGGAACAAGAGGAATCCTGTGCCACCGGGATGCAGGAGGGGATAGTCCTGTGGCTGTGCAGCCTCCAGCCCCGCGCTCCCTCCTAACCCACTTTCCCAGGCGGAGCGAGGGAGGGAGGAGGAGGAGGAGGAGGAGAGAGGGAGAGAGGGAGGAGGGAGCCCTGCTCGTGAGACGGCAGCTCGGCACCACAGCGGCGGCGGCGGGCGCGGAAGGAGCCGCGGGCCGCGCTCCCCGTCCCTCTCCCGGGGGCGCAGCCGGCCGGGGCCCGCACCGCGGACCGGGGATGCCCGGGGGGACACGGAACGGCGGCCGGGGAGGGGAGGGGGCTCCGCACCGGAGAGAGGGGTTTGGAAAGGCATGGGGGCTGCAAGGCAAGAGGGGGTGAGCCCCGAAGGAGAGGGGAGGAGGGAGAGGAAGAGAGGGAAGGGCATGGGAGAGGAAGAGGGGGCTGGAGAAAGGAAGAGAAGGGGAGCGGGGAAGTGGAGCGGGGAGCAGAGAGAGGGCAGGAGCAGCCGGGAGCTGCTGAGAGGGAGGGAGGCACAGGGAGTAGGGCACAGAGGACGGAGGAAGGTACGGCCAATTTTCTCAAGATGAAATAGTGAGGAAACAGGGTCTGTGGCCAAAAGTGCAAACAACTTGGCTTAGCGGCCTGAAGCCACACGCTAGCTGATTTACAGAGCGGCATCCTTGGCAACTGCCTCTGCAGCCTCAGACCATGCTTCTTCCCCTCTCAGACTTTTCTCTCGCCAGATAACCAGTTGTACATCCCTCCCTCCCACCTCTCTTCACTCAGCCCTTCCCGCCCCCCACCCCCTTTCCCAGCCTCGGAGCGCCGGAGCGGAGACAATGCCGGCATTGAGCTGCCCGCGGTGTGAATGCTCGGCCTGTGCTGCCGCTGCCAGAGCCCGCAGCTGAGCCCCGCCGGCAGCAGCGCTGCCCACCCGGGAACGCGCCCGCAGCCCGCCGCAAAGAGAAGCGAGATTAAATTAATGGAAAGGAATAAGCCGAATGTTTTATTGCTGATGCCTGCCTGCCATTCCACCAGCCCGATCCGTGCCTGCGGGAGGGATCAGAGCTGCTCCTAGGGATGCTTCGCTCATGTAACCCTTCTGCGACCGAAGCACGGCGGGGCTGGGATAGGAAGCAAAGAGGGAAGGGGAGGTCTAAGAGAGGTCCAGAGAATCAGGTGCAAGAAAAGCCATGGGGTTACTCGGCTGAGAGTTGCTGTCCTGTGTGGTTACAGCGCTGGTACATGCGCAGGAAAGGAAAAAAAAACAGGTCTTGTATGAAGCCTGTTTTACCTCTGCTCCTGCAGCCTTGTGGGACACAGTGCGCTCAAACTGGAGAGACATAAGGAATGTCACAGAAATGGCCGTGTGGGACCAGATCAAAGGACCCTCTAACCCTACCTCCTGTCTCTGAGCAGCCTAAAGCCAATGCCTGGTGAAGCTCCCAAGCACAAGGCAAGCATGCAGTGGTACTGCCCCGGGGCACTTATCTATTTCTAGTGATTTATGGCTAAGGCATGTCCCCAGCCAGTGGCACTGCCTTTGTAGTTAATGGCACTTGAATGATTTTCTTCTTCCAGGAGCACATCCAGTTGCTTTCTGAACTCCTAGAAACTGGCCCCTGCAGCCTTGGTATGGAAAGGCCGCACTGTCTGAGTACTTAAACAATCCCTGCAAGTGTTAAAGACCCATAAATTAGGGACTAAGGTCATGACACTGCTGCTCCAGTGCCACGTATGCAGCAGCAAGAAGAGATGACTGCTTTGTATTCAAGCCAAGGAGTGAGGCAAGTCAGACGTTTCCTCTGCAGTACACTTGGCATGGATAGCACCAGAGGGGGAGAGGAATGAGGAGCTAAAGGGGTTAATCCATACACTCGATGTACCCAAGGTATTGCAGCTATACCACCTCACAAGGATAATCCTCTGGAGAATACCATGCTGCTGACACTTGATTGCTGACTAGAAACCATCACTCAAGGATGGAAAATGCAAGGCACAGGGATACATCAGGCTGCTGGTGTGCCTGAAGAGGGACATCACCAAGGGGCAACCTCTGCACTCCCCGTGACAGACTTTGAGTACAGCTACAAGACCTGGTCCCTTATGAAGTTAGCAATGAAAGAAATGCACCTCTCTCACAAGCCAGTGTTGCATGGATCCTTTTTACAAGGGTCTCCCAAATATGTTTCATCTACATTTATTAAGAGCTATTGTGTGTTAATTAAATGCCCGTGGAGTAAGGAAAACATATTTGTCGAAGATTAACTATTATGCAATGCAAGAAGCATCTGCCACCCAACTGCTAGAGCTCACTAAATATTTCCTTATCTCAGAGTATTTACTTAGGAGGCAATAACTATCCAGTTAAATCTAAATTTAATGCTTAGTTAAATATAGTTCATAGAAAGTGGCACCAATATGTTTTACAGAGAGAACGACAGAGGGGTTTCAGGGAGGGAGAAGAAAGAAATCCTGTCTCCAGGCTCCACTAAGATCCTGATTCAAGGTGAGACTGCATGTGGCCATGCCCCCCTACGAAGAGAGGTGCATCACAGAGGGCTCAGAGGCCCCTCTCTGCTGATCCAGCAGTACAGGGGATGATTTAATCTTCTTACACATTTATTAGAACTCATTAGAACTACTGCAGCATAACTAAAAAAAAAAAAAAAAAAAAAAAATATAATAATAATAATAATAATATAAACAACCAGAGAGATGAGGAAGAAATTCCCTTTAGGGTCTTGTGAACCTTGTGAAAAATAAAACAAAAACAAAACGTGAAGTGGATAGGTCTTATTTGTTTTTTGAAGTGTACAGAAGAAAAAGGAAGGGGTTGCATAAGTGTAAAAGGCCAAACAAGCAGGAATCACACAAATCCTAGGAGAGTGCTTCATGAGTAAAACAAATAATGTTATTTTTATATGTGCTCCCAGAAGAAATAACTCTCTGGACCCATCTCCCCCTGCTGGAAGCAAATAACGAAACAGCCGGTCTGGCTCCTAACTTTCCTATCTTCTGAAAACTTGAGGGAAAATTCAGGTAAACAATCAGAGCATGGACACCACAAATCCATATTGTAGCGTTTCATGCCATTTTTCAGTACTCCTGGTAGGTGCAGGACTGGCAAGATGAGCACGACTGACCAGACTTTGTCACCATGCAGTTCAGGAATAGACAGAGCAGCATGAGCCCAGCCCTGCAGGTACCGCATCACTCCCCTCCAATGCAAAACACTTCAACCCTGTTTAAAGGGAACAGGGTGCAGAGCAACACACTTAGATGAGCAGAGACTGTAAGGCACAGCCAGAGACATGATAGAAATGTTTGGATGGCAGGTTCAGGACTGTATCTGTGTTTCCACGCTATGGATGCAGGATTTGTTTGCGTACCAAGTTGGAAGGAAAACAAGCGCATGAGCTGGGGCAGCCTGGCTATCCCTATTTTCCCTGTCTTTGAGGGGAATGGGCTGGAGACATCACAGCATGGACACCTAGGCTGGCTAAAGGAGAGAACCTCCACACTGCTCCTGGATGGGCAGGAGATGTGTTGAGATATGCCATGCTGGGCTGCCCCATGACAGGTACTCAGGTCACCTCTGCCTCCCTGTGTGGCAGCTCAGTTTTTCAGATACTCAGGGACTGACATTGTGAAAGCCTAAAGTGCCATCTGTTTTTCATGGAGAGCCAAGAGACACTGAAAGCATGGACTCTGTCCACAAATAGGAGTGGGGTTTTTTTGCATTTGAGGTGGCTAAATACAAAGAGCAATCCATGCACTTCAGTCAATGCCAACTGCAACAACCATCTGTATGATGTGGATGGCTGCCCTCTAGGACTAAATCAAGGCTCATCAGCTCACACCACAAACAGCCACACAAAATGGAACTGTTCTCACTTGACTTTCCTTCCCTACCAGCCACACCAAAGCTAATGACTTGATCCCAAATATTGCTGGAATCAGGGAAAAGGCATTTCTGAAAAATACCAAAAAAAGCACACTGCTCACACAAGTCTCCAGACCATATGAGTGACACAAGAGTTTTAAGGGGACTCTGCAATGGCTCTGCCAGCAGAGTCCAGGCACATAGGGACTTTATTTGGGATATCTGCAACAGTGAGTGAAAACGTATGATGTTTTGTGAGCTATAACACATTTAGTCAAGATACACTGCTGCACAATGCAGCAGAGCCTGCTCAAAGCCTCTCAGCCATGAAGAGAAAATGCAATTTTGTCTCATTGGCAGAGGAGTTATGGAGAGGAACGAGGAAGAGCCAAAGGGGTTTCACAACATGGTGAGGAAGATTAAGGGACCGTGGAAGGACAGCCGTGATCTCTCTGTCCTCTCTTCATTCCCATATCTGCAGCTCCCACACACACACATTTCTGCTCTGATGTGCAAAGGCAGCATCCCACTGCAATTAAGCAGTTAAGTTCCATTCTCCTTTAGTCCCTGGGATACAGGGAGCCATAGGAGTAGAAGAAAAGGAGGAAAAGCAGGGCTAGAAGAGAGATGGGAAATCAAACTTACAAAGCACTTATTATAGGGAAAAATTCTGCAGTTTGAGAAAAATATAAATATATATGGTTTCCACGAATATGTTGCAGGTCTAAAAATTAACTGGCTTTTGATGCTGAAAAGAAGAGCCAGTTTAGAGCCAAGGCTAACAACCATACATGTAATGCAACAAGGCCAAGCTTCCTCTGAAGTAAGGACCTCATTAGGTAGAAGAATTTACTGCGACGGGAGCACTCAGCTAGGCCATAACTGCGGATGATAACGTGCATGCACAACACCTCTCTCTAAGCACGGTCACTGAGCTGGAACAGAGAGCTCCTGTACAAGAGCAAGAGCTGATTTTCACCAATTTGTAACCTTGCTACTATGCAATTGATCTGGTTTCACAATTGATCTCCTTGGTGTGGACAATTTAGAGGCCAAGGGCCAGGTTCTCAAATTGCTGTAAGCTGACATCTCACCACCACTGTCAGAAGAGCTACGCTGATCTACACCAGCTAAAAGCAAGTTGTGAAGTTCATCTTCTTCTGTGCTGCATGGACAGAGAGCTGTGTTATCACCTTTGAAAGAAAAACACTTGTTTGACTGGATGAAGAGATTTTATGCTCAGGCTTTTCAGAAAGTTTCACCTTTACCTAAAGACCACATCTGAAGTCTGGACAAGAGGATAACAGTAGCCTAAAGATGTCTTTTTTAAATCAGTATGACAAAGCAGAATTAAAGAATTAGTACTGCAGATGGTCTGTAGCCTTAATTACTGGTTGCTATCACAGCAAGTGCTTGTAGAACTACAGATTTATTTGTAGAAGGAACCTTCCTCCTTGAGGGGGTCAAGATAAAGAGAGTGCTTCTTTTTTTGCTTAAAACAAAAATTGCCCTTCCAATCTTACATAAATGCAAGAATACAAGAATAAAAGCCATCAGTAGTGTCAAGAGCATCACACTGCCTTTCCTCTGGAAGATCACATACCATTACTGACCTCCTTACCAACACCTCGCAACTGGACTCTGCAGCTGCTTCTCGACAGAGGGTGTCAATTTTGAAACCACTGGAGGGCAGGCTGCTCAGCCAGTGCTGCTGTGTGGCAGGTAGCCAAGCTGCCTGCCATCCCCCAGCCCAGCAGTCCCAGTGGGGAAATGTGGGACCCGTCCCCACAAGAAAGGCTGGCTCATGGCTTCAGCAGCAGGGGAGTAGCCAATCCCAGTTCTGACATTCCTCGTGGGAACAAGGTAGTGTGTCTGCCCGTCTTTTTAAAATGTGACTATAGGAGTTAGGCATGCAAATCTAGACAAGAAGTCCATACCTCCCACTGAGGACAGCTTCAAAATCTCTTTATATTTGGCAGTAATCGTTGCTTCACCAGTGTCACATAACACTTTATAAGTCAGGCAGAGCCAGAGTACAACCCTACAGGTCCTTAAATAAGTCACTTCCACATAGGAAGGCAGTGGCTCTATCTGCTTACTCCTAGTATCTCACAAAAACTTTCCTCCCATGCCAGTGAATATTTATTGTTCTCAGCAAAAGTGATTAGGATTGACTTCACAAGTGACTACAGTGGTTAACAGTCCCTCCCAACACAGTAGCAGAGAGATGACCCAAAGGTTGGGAAGTTCTAGGAGGACAGGCCAAATTCCTCAGTGAATTTGGGTAAATTACTTAATGAAGCAGTCACAGAGGCATAAAAAGTTAATTTCCCTAGACTCCCTCTGCCCTCAGAGAAGTAATCTTGTCTTGAGGGCGCTCACAGCAGATGCCTAATTTAACCATATTAAATTGTCCTGTCTCTCAGGGCACGTCTAAGTTTACAGCTCCATTGCAGAGATCCTCACACAAGCTTCCAATCCTACACACAGAGAGCAAAGCCCTGAAGGCTGCAGTGTGATCTGACATGATCTGACACTACTCCACACAAAGCCCCTACAAGACTCATGCCACAGAGCATGCCAGGTGTAACCTATTTCCAACCTACTCCTTAACAGGCCCCAAAACAGCTGCCTGGCAGTTGCAAGGGATGTGGGTGGCTGCAGACAGGAATTCCATACAGCTAAGAGATGGTCAAACCCATCCTGAGGAGCCCTGATGCATATTCCATGACCTGCTCTGGCATGGAGTTCTCAACACGATGCTAATGGATGAGCATAATCACTCTGACAGCAATGATTCTGAGGAGAGCTCCAAAGTCTTGCTGAAATGATACATTCTACACATCCATCATTACCAGAGAATTAGTTTTATTGTGAAGAACAGAGTGCAGCAGGCTGCTGTGCCATGCATTTTCTTGTCCATTACACCAGCTACAGTATGGCTTTTATGAAACTTAAACTGAGGCCTGCAGCAAGACAAGAAAAATTCTCAAGTTTTATGTGCTATCAGGACATGAGACAGTGTCAGAAATCCTCACTTGCAAGAGAAATTTGTATGCAAAAATTTGGAGAAAGTTTCTTTTGAAACTATGGCCTGCCTGAATTCAAGCCTCTGAAAACACTTTCATTCATTTTGCTGTGATGTGGTCTGAAAATAAGGAAAACATATCTTAATGTCCGGATCTTCAAGATGAAAAGCCAGGAGAGCTGTCCCACAGACATGGGCTCAGTTAATACCATCCTTACAGGCTACAGGTCAGGGATGTCTCTGCATCAGCATTTAGAATTAGTGCATGCCTAATCTTTCAACATAAACTTTTTAATGTTTCAGCTTTTCTCCTCATCTTTCCACTACCCTCTTTTAAAGTTCTCACCTTGACATTTTCAAGTTTCTCTTCCATTCCTATGTTGCTCCCATGCCCCATTTCTCTCAGGCCATGTAATTTTTGTACATCTTAAAGCTGGAAGGGACTTCTCAGCTCATCCTATCCAGCTGTCTGCCTCAAGCACAGAAACTCACCCCCTTCTTGGGTTCAATGATTAATTACCACACCGGGTTAAGAATTTTTCTTTTTGTTTTAAACACAAACGTTATTTCCTTTATCATCCAGCCACTGAATTGAATCATGCTTTTGTCTGCTTAAATGGTTGTCTATTGTTAAATACTATCTCCTTGAAATATTATGTTGTACCTGTTTGAGTCTTACATTGTACCACTTTTGTTCCTAGTTCAATACTTTGCCACAAATGCCAAACACCTGGTTACAAGAGAGGAAAATAGGGTGCTTTCAGCAGCCTCTAAGAGAGCTGGTAGATGCAGGATTAATATCACTGTCCTTGATATGGGCCAGGTAGCAAAGAAGTAGGGCCAGGAGTGGCTGTTTTAGGTCCAAGTCTAAGCATGGGAAAGGGGGAAGTAGGAGCAGGGGTGGAACAACAGAGGACCTGCCCACCAAGAGGTGCAGAAATTAGGGGAATTCTCAGAGAGAGAGAAGGCCTTTTGCTGGAGGTGATTCCAGCACCTCCTTCTGTCAGACAAGGCAGAGGAACTTTCAGTTCTGTGCTCAGGTGCAGTGGCCATGCAGCTGTATGGCCTGTGGGGGCTTCACCTCTTGCAGGAGCATCACCTCCTCATCTCAGAACCACCCTGACTCCATTTCATCCCAACTCATGTTTAAATCAGCATGGATAAGGCAAAACAAGGCCAAGTGTGGACAAACTTGCAAACCACTCAGATGAAGCAACACCTCTCAGATAAAGCAATTCCTTTCAAGGGACAGAAATTCTTCCCTGAACCACTGCTTATGACTCTGCTAAGGCTGGACTGGATGAGGGATGCGCACATCCTGAAACAGCTCCCTAAAACAGAGGTCTGGGGAGTCCATTTATAAATCCTTCCAGGCAAGAGTGAGAATAAGCAGGTGTTCTCTTGAAAGGGCATAAAATCTGTGTGGGAACTTGCCCTGGTTCAGGCCCTTAAGTGCCAGCAAATGCTCACTTTCACATACACAGACACACACACACACAGACACACACAGAAACACAGAATTTACTCAGCTCCAGCAACCTGTTAGATCCAGCAGCTGGCAGGGTTTTGTGGAACAAAGAGCCCACAACCCACACAGGAACGGAAGCATTGCTTCCTGTGAAACCCCTGGGGGTTGTGCACAGTCCTGGCCTTCAGTGACACTTTATTACTTTCTTAATTTATACAACACACCAGTACTTTTTAAAATAATGTAATGAGCCTGCTAGCTTCTTGCAGCAGGTAGAGATCAGGGAAGGACAAAGAGCAGGTTGGTCAGAGTACGGTAGCAGCTGGCTGAACAAAGGCAAGTGATGTGAAAAAAAATCACTGAAGTTGGATCAGACTGGAGCAAGATAATAAAAAAAGGCCCAAAGAAAACCTTTGATGAAGAGATGGAGCTCTGAATAGGGCACTTTCATGCTTCATTACTTGCCCTCTGAGAGAGGAATGGACTGGAAGATGAACTCCAAATACCACACCTATCGCATGTGTGGGTGAGGCTACCTCAAGTGTCCTCAAGGAAAAATTTATTTTTTACCCAAAATCATTGTCCATAACACCTTTTCACCTTATTCTTTCAGTCTGCAAGAGATCATCCTGTGTTTGCTAGGTGTGCGTGGGAATCAGGGTGAGGCTGAATTTGAAATGGAGGGCTCCAAGTCACTCAAATATCTACTTCTGAGGTTTGGTAAGACAACCACTTTCACATAAAGTTTTGAGAAAGAATGGTAAAAATGGTTTGCCAGAGCTACTTTTCATCTGGTGAGAGTACAGCACAACGGAGCTGGCAGGAAAACTTTCTACAGGCTTGGGGTGATAAAACCTTACTGCCAAATGCAAGGGGTTACCTACTGACATGATGAGGATTCTGTGGAAGAAGGATGTCTAATTTTTGTCTATCAGTGTCTGAAATGTCAAAGGCAACCTTGACAAGTAGTAACCCCTTGGATGAATCAGGGGGATATAATCAAGTGGACCTCTGCCACTGATTTCTGTGGGACTATGATTTAATTTCCTGAAGTCTGCCTCTCATATTCTCTGTAAACTGCTCTTGGCTGGAGAATGAGTGCAACACAAAGAACAAAGCAAACACAGAAATTAAGGCACACTTTCAGATTCATGTCAATTTAACTTAACTACAACAATTTTCCAGTAAGTTCATTGCTCATCAAAGGGAGGAACAAACAGTGAATCTGGGTGGCTTCAGACAGACACAGCATAAGCAAATTAAGTGCAAATTTCTCCTGCACCCAGCTCATTCAGGACACCCCTGTTCTGTCCATCAACATGCCCCGGTATTCCTGCCCACTCTCACCATCTGCTGATGTAGCTAAGTCCTGAAAAGAAGAATCTGCTATTACCCATGAATTTTTAATGCAGCAAGGAAAAGGCTGCAGGAAGAAGAATATTTGGTGGCATTTACTCCCTGTGATCAAAGCCATTTCATGTCTCTTATGTGATATTATTAGAACACAATATGAAGTGAAAGCAGTGTTCAGACTGAGGTCCCTATTCAAGAAACATTTTCTGCAGAGGAGAATGCAAGAACCAAATCCAGCAGGAAGCTCATGTTCTTACAGCCTCTCTCTGCCCACGTGTGTCTGCATCACATGACAGAAAGAGCCAAGAAGATACCTTAACTCCATTTCCCTCTATCACAAGCATGATGTTCAATGGGACACCTCCACTCACCTGTGAAAGCTTCCCAACACCCAAAAGCACTTGCATGGTCAGCAGGGAGAGACCCCAGTCGAAAGAGACATGCCACAGGAGGTACTGTGCTTTAGGTCTCCGATGTCACTGGAATTTGTTAAAGTACTGACTGTGCTTGTACACACCAAGCAACCACCCAAGAGGACACAATTGCCATAGAGAGAGCTGATATGTCCTGTCTCTGACCCATCTCGAGCTGAGCCCATCCTCCAGAGCCAAGAGGCACATGAAGACCATACAGGAAAATCTGTTATGCACTCAGTGAGCAGAAAGGGAATTTTTAGTTATTGAGAAAGGGCTACAAGGCTTCAGATAGATTTGGCTCTCAAGAATTATGGATTAATTCTAGACCTTTCCTTTCCTTTACTAAAGGATATAACAAAACACATACTATAGTAAGTTTTTTGAGAAGTTTCTTCTTCTGACCTCAGACAAACATGGATGCATGAGAATATTCCCCTGGGAAATATCTGCATTAGCTGAATATGCTGTAATTACAAATTGCCAGTCTTATTGCCATTGTTCAGTCGACAATAAAACTCAGGCACTGAGAGGCCACACTGATCAAACTCCTAGCCACAAGCAATGTATCCCATACAGATCACATTCTGTTGTTTGAAACCTTCTGAAGCAAATCTGTCCACTGCTGCTAAGTGTTTGACGAGCACTTCATGAAAAGCCAGTGCCTTGTTCACAATGTACCTCTGATGGCACTGAGGATGCATTGTTCACACCAGCTGAAATTTCCAGCCTCTATTCCATGGCTTAAAGACTGAGATATCTGTAAGCAATGGTCAAGGTTCAAAAAACAGCAGGGATACCTGTGCAAAAATATTTGCCCATTGAATCCCACCACTGATAGGAGACTCTTGACTGCTCACTGTGAACCATCACAAAAATGCATCTACACTAATACCACACAAGTAAGGACAAGTGAAGCTGAAGTGAAATTTAAGTATTTTTGTAAACATAGAGTCTGTAAAAGAATTCTGAGAGCCGTCATGCAGATGTTTACAGAGGTAACAGAAAACCTCTGGATGGCTCTTTTTGCTTTTACATTCTTCTGAGCTGGACTACAAGAAACCTGAAGAAGGACTTTTAGCGAGGGCACGTAGTGATTGGACATGGGGAATGACTTAAAACTGAAAGATAGTAGGGTTAGATTGGATATTAGGAAGAAATTCTTTACTGTGAGGGCAGAAAGGCACTGGACAGGTAGCCCAGAGAGGCTGTGGATGCCCCATTCCTGGAAGCATTCAAGACTAAGTTGGGTGGGGCTTTGAGCAACCTGTTCTAGTGGAAGGTATCCCTGGCCATGGCAGTGGGCTTGGAAGTAGATGACCATTAAGGTCTCTTCAAACCCAAGCCATCTATGACTTGGTGACTCAGGTAAGGGCTCTGTACTGTACAGCTCTTTCTATGCCACTGTGTAAATCAAGCACAATTGACTGAAGCAGAGAAAAGGCAATGAACACTCAAGTATATCCAAAGGAAACTGCAAGACATCAACACCATATACAATGTGCCTGCAGTCCCTCTCACTGCTCTGCAGTGAGAAAGCCCTAGGAAGCAGAAGTTCTGTTCATACACAGAAAAGCAGCAATGTGTCATTGCTTAAATCTTTGGAGTGGAAGCTGGTTTACTCTTACTACCACAGAGAATTGCACAACAGATTTAGGTTTCACACAGGCTGAACCCTTCCCACTTCACCTACACAGCGCAACAGAGCTGTGGGGGATGTTGTAGGCACTGCAAGTGAGGAAAGAAACTGGTGAAGGAGGGTGAGGGTGCAGTCCTTTGTGGAGAGAGCCCTGTGACACCATCATGCTCTGTGTGTGCATGAGTATGAGCAAGGTGAGACTGGCATATGTAATATTCCAACTTACTGGGATGACTGAATAGGACAAATATTAAGTCTTAAGCTCTGTGGTATTTTGTCAGAAAGCAGGGCTTACAAAAAGAAAATAAACCAAATCAGCTCAGAGAGAAAGGGAAAAAATCCCCTATTTCACCAGGAAATCGAGTCTTCCTTATAATTTCCATTATGGTTCTTCAGCTTTCTAAAGATGTCCTCACTTTCAGGAGCCAATTTTAAAACACAGTGTTTGAACACACTGGCCAGGCTAGAGTCAATGTCTTGATGACTGGGGAACATGCAGTATACTTCTAGTTTATTAGATGTATTTAACTCCCTAAGGAAAGATTCAAGAAGTCATCAGTATCAGATAGATGCCCTTGGCTCTGCAGTCAAAACTTTTTACAATGTGAAGGTGGTGTCCATAGTTTCTAGTTCCTGTAGTATCTTTCCATAAAGCTGACAAATGTTTGAATAGCTGCAAGAAAGATGGATGAGATTGAGACATAGAGAAACATTTTGTGATTAGAATATGATTATCGAGCTAATGAACCTCTCATGGCAAATCCTAACAGGATGGACAAGCTGCTCAACTTTGCCTGATTCCTTGATTCCAGCAGTTCAAGACAACTTTCCCCATCATTTTAAAGCTCCAGTCTTCCTCAGTCCTGGTTTTGGAAAGGATTTTTTTTTTTTTCTCAGTAGTGGGAACAGTTCTGTGTTTTGGGTTCAGTATGAGAACAATGTTGATAACACACTGATATTCTGGTTGTTGATAACTAGTGTTTCCCATAAGTCAAAGACCTGTCCATTTTCCAGGCTCTGCCAGTGGAAGCACAAAAACCTGTGAGAAGCATGGCCATAACAGGTGACTCCGACTGGCCAAAGGGATATTTCATATCATAGAACATCATGCTCAGTTTGCACATGACTCCAGGAGTCACCCAGAAGAGGGCTGATTGCACTCTGGGGATGGGTTTGGCATCAGTCAGTGAGTGGTGAGCAATTGAGATGTGGATCGCTTGTTTTTATTGGGTTTTTATCTCTCTTTCTTTCTTTCTTTTTTTTTTTTTTCTTTTTTTTGTTATCTCTCTTATTACTATTTTTATTATGTTTTACTTTGTTTCAGTTGTTTTACTGTTCTCATCTTAACCCATAAGTTTTACTTTTTTTCCCCTGATTCTCCCCTGCATCCACTGGGGTGAGGGGGAGGTGGGTTAGCAGCAGGTGGTGCTTGGTTGCTGCCTGGGGTTAAACCACAACACTTGATTATTTCACCAGAGCTGAAGAGATTGCCAAATTCTTACATCCCTCTGGAAGATACAAAGCTGTTTTGATGACTCATCTGGCAAATACAGCAACTACTGCCAATTAATACTAAGTCAGAATACAAAACTTTGGGAAATTAAGGCAAAGGGAAATAGAGTTTAAGACTAGGAAGTGTTTCAAAAAAACCCACAAAGCATTCAGTATGATTTGTAGATTCTCTTTTTGTCTTAGACCAGCCAGAGAGATGATTAATGCTTTCTCATTATTTCTTAACAACATTTGGAATATAAGCAATAGGAAGTAAAGAAGAAAAACCAATGTAGAAACATTTCTTCTTATTTCCTCATCAGACATCCTCCAAAGAAAGTCCACAGTAAGATTTATATTCAGTAAAAAAAAACCTGGAAAGTTCCATTTAGTGCCTGTATTTAGGATTTTAACTTAGTATAGATGTTCTTTAAAAAAAAAAAATTCTTTCTTGCTCTGTTCGTACTGGGATTTAAGAAGTGCAAAGAATTTTACTAGCTAATGTGTATTAACAGCTTAGCACAAATAAGGCAGTATATTTCCATGATGAATTTAAAACCAGTTAGTTAAACCTCAAGCTCCTTCTTGCCATTGTGTCTAACATCTGTTAAAATCATAGTGCCTTGTTTTCATTAGGCTGGCAATGCACACCCCCAAAGACAGCTTCCCCTCAAAGCTCCCGTGAGAACGACCTAAAGGTTTAGCTATGTTGGCAAAGCCATCCTAAGTTGACATTCTGCTGATGTGGCAGCAACACGCTTCCTATCTCTTCATTCCTCCAGTAAACACTCTTGGCAAAGGGATTACAAGGCCAGGGAGCTGCAGCTGCACTTTGGCTCTTGTAGCGTCACACTCAGCATCGCCTCTCCTCGCGCCTGTGACCAGAGTTACAAAGGTTTATAGCACAGACCTGGTCCTGGGCACAGGGAGGTGCAGGCTGCCAGCAGGGTGGCAGATTGTCAGCTGCTACATGTCAATTCCCACAGACAAACTGAGGCTCATCCTGAAATTGTCTTGCTTTGGTTCATGACTTCTGACCATAGCATAGGAAAGAAAATGCTACTTGTCCCTGTGTAATGCTACTTCACCCGTGTGAATCCATCCTGATTTTTCTTTCCTAAATGATAACATTTTGTAAGAATTTCCCCAGGCCTACAAGCTACTTTTACATTACTTCCATTTACGTTTTCAAGGTTCCAAAAGAAAATTCCCTGTCTCTGAGGTACAACAGCACATTGACCATACCAACTGCCCCTTCAGAGAAAGGGCTAGTCCCTAGATATTCATCACTTCCTTTGTGCTGTTTCCCCACTCAAGTAGCCAAAGAAGTTATTTTTTTCTTCTGCTGCTTTACTTGCTCAGGTGGGACAGTCACTCAGATGTCACTAGGCCAGAGACCTACTTGGTGAGGCATAGGAAACTATCACAGAGTCTAAAAGAGGCTCTCGGGCCCTGGTGACATATTCACTGTGTGTGCTTCCTCTGCTTTATGGCTGACTCACATGGAGAACCACCAGGCTCTCTCCAGAACAGGAAAAATAACTGCATATTATCTGTTTAAAAGCCTCATAATCCTCAGGCAACAACTGAGTAGTAACTGCAGTGACAGGCAAAATCTTTCTGCTTCATATTAATAAACCCCAACACAAACACAATATTATGGCTTGCTGCATCAAAGGCTTTTACATAAATGACCTTTTATTTTTTTTAATTAACACTAAAACAAAGAATACATGTGTGAAGGGACTTGGGTGTTTAAGGCTTTTCTAAGGTTTCCATTTGCTGCATCATGTTGGTTTTGAGGAACTAGACTACATCACTGGAAACAAGCAGAAAGCAAACAAAGAGTACAAATGGGAAAAAAACCAAATTATCTCTGTGTTTTAGTGGTCTGATATCACATTTGTCAGACCAAGAGGGAAAGTCTTTTCCCCAAAGGAATATTACTGTTACTTTTTTCTGGAGACCAACAACCCAGTGTCAGTCATGAAGAGTCACTGCTTGCCCCAGATATGTTTTCTGACACAGAACACACAAAGTCATGATGGCAAGGGAGTGACATGCCCATGCCAGTTGTGTCTTCTGCAAGTGCTTTTTCTCTACATCGGAATAATGCAATTATGAAATTAAGAAGCTTTCTGCACATCTTCATCTTATTCCCATAAATTGCACAGACTTTTCTGTGCCTCCTCCAAAAGGCATCACCCACTCATTATGTCCTTACTAGGTAGCAACTTCTTCTCCCCTGTGAACAGCTGTGCAATATGAACATATTTAGACCATTTCCACAGATGTCCTGGTTCATATCTGGGGTGCAGCCCAGGCCAGTCACCAACAGTCAGCCACTGCACAGTTCCTTTCCCTCAGTGAAGTCACGGCACTGATCGTTCCGCCGTGAGGGTAGAACACAGCAGATAAACTCTGTGTGTGTTTGTTTGGCTGGCCCTAAATCCTCCCCTCTGCACTAAACTCCAGCCAGAGCTGTCTCACCAGGTGCTATGCCTTTGCTGAAGTACCTTAGAGAAACCACTCAGATTTTTGCTGGGTACTTTTGCAGGGATAAACACATTCCTCCAGTGTAGCCATGGGGTTCCACTGACATGACACTGGCCTTGGATGAAGCAAGGGATGCCTTAGGGGGTTGTAGCACAGCCAGGAAGAACGGCTGAAAAGATAAGAGCACTGAGGCCTTTAAACTACAGCTCTCATGAGGACTGGTGATACTGCTGCGTAAACAAAGTTTTTTTCTTCAAACCGGTTGAATTAAACAGTTCAGCTGAGTTGGTTTGAGCTGACTGGAAATACAGTACTTCCCAGAAAAAGAATAAAATGTACTTCCAATAAATAACAGGAACAGCAATAATAAAAGAGTTGAAAATCACACCTTTCCTGGATTTTTGGGAGGCACATTTTTCACTTTAAATCATTGTAGACAGCAAATTTCAGAGCTTCTTGCCCTTGCTAGCTCTTCCTACTGTTTTCTCTGCGATATCTAACAATTGGAGCTTTCCATTTCTCCTCTCCTCATTACCATCCTGATACTAACATCCTGTACAAATGTAGGCAAGTTTGAACTTTCATCAGAGAACTCTAGCAGCTGCTGAGGAGGGAGAGGATTTTCTTTCTTTCTTTCCTTTACAACAATTAAAAAGAAGTATCTGACTGTTTCTGTGAAAACTGTGGACTGGACAACATCTTGTAAAAAAATATTACTGGCTGAAAACTGGCAGTTGCTCCATCAGTATGACAGAATAATTAAAACCAGTATGACAATAATTAGCACTTCTATGGTTCTTTTCATCCATGGATATCAAAGCACTTCACAGAAACAAGTGCAGCTGCCTCAATTTTTAAAGCTGAGCTCAGAAAAAAACAAATCAGAACTTCTTCCTTGTGGAAAATTCCAACAACTTCATCACAGGTATTCATCCTAAATTAGGGATAAGACTGGAAATATTTTTTAATAAAAAGTCCAAAATGAAGAGTGCTTAAATAATGTGCCAATGTTGATTAGGGAATGTAGCTGTTTTCAATGGAGCCAAATGTTTTGCCATTCTGAATTTAGTACATTTTGGTTTGAGTCTCTCAACAATACATTTGCTTGTGGGAAGGGAATGTCTCCTGAGAGCTGTAGTTCACGTTTCCCCACTGAACTTGATAACTCTGTTAGTTAGGCACTGCCTGTCCCCATCCTTCCCTAAGGCTGGGCCTGCCTGTCCTGATGTTCTGCAGATACGTCACCAGAACATTCCTCGCTGCCTCTAGAATTGTCAGGGAAGAGGAGGGCAACTCATGATTGCTACTTGCAGGTGTCTCACCTCAAACCAAAGCTGCTAATATCATTTGCCAGAAGTTACATACCCAGATGATTATTGATAAGGCACCTGGGTACCATGTCAAGTACCACAAAAAGCTTCCCAATGAGGCTGGAAACGTGCATGGGACCAGAAGGAGCTTGAACAAGCTGGTGCTTTTCTAGGAAAGCCCATTTATATTTACTGCATTTCCTTACCTGGCCTGAGCGTCTCATTGCTCCACATGTGCTCCCCTTACACACACAAAGGGACAATTTATTTTGGAAGTTCCAAGTACAAGGCTGCGGAAGGGGGTGTTTGATGACTGATGAAACAAGACTGAGCTGATTAAACTGACGTTGTTTTCTCTGACTGTTCCTTCAATAATTTCAGAGCAACAAACCACAGGCAGACTGCAGGTTCATGAGGGAGAAATCAAGAGGAAGCAGTTAATATTTCTACCAATTTAGCTAATGGTACTAAAACCAAAGTAGATGTTTGGAGTCACAGAGCATGTGGTAACTGAACAGTATCAGGTTTAGATGATTATTCATGATTACATACACAAACAATCCAGTTAACTCCCTAAACCTGACCTGGAAAATCAGGATGGCTGTATGTAAATGAATATCTACCTGGAGAAAATCGGGTCCAAAGTTTGCTCCTACAAAAATATCTTTTACCTGGATTTTAGTGTGCTTTGCAGTTTTGGTTTTTTCATAGATGCTTCTGATACCATGTCTGACTGTAAAACATGACAGACATGATATGGTGCCCCGTTCTGAGATGCTGATTGTGTTAGCCATTCACGTGTGTCAGGTCTTACTAGCTCTACACCTGAGTTGCACCCATGGCACAGCTTAACCTCACTTGATGAAACCATCCAACAACAATTGCAGCAAATAAGCAAAGCATAAAAACAAACAAACAAATAAATGTTTCTGGGTAAAAGCCTAGCTTGTAAAAAGCCTCTCAGGCCTATATTTCTTTGCTTGTGTATTTGCATAACTGAAAAAAGAAACAGGAGTTTCCCCAGCTCTCCCTGCAAGCAACATACGCCATCATTTGAAATTCGATGTATTTTGAAAGTATCCCTAATTTCTGGATATAACAAGTGAAGGCCTCAGCCCTTTAGTCCTCAGTTAGGAAACAGGGAGCAGACGCTGATGCTTAGAGCCACCTTTCATGGGAAATGTATTAACACACGTTCCTCTGTCAAAACATAAATAATGTACTGGGACAGTGTCACCTTGTGGTTGCTTGCTGGCATAGCGGCCGGCTGGGAGGGGATGCTCCCTGCCCCGAGCCCCAAAAGCCTTCACTCAGGAACGTCATCCTCGGCAATTTTGGGGGAGGATTAAACAGAACCTTTATGATCTACCCCGTCTGCATCGTCCATGCAGGCCTTTGCAGCTCTTGCACTAACGTGTCCTAAAATCCTCACAGAGGCACAAAGGCATTAAATATCTGGAACAACTCCACAATTTGCACTGGCTACAAAAGTCTGGGAGATATGAGAAGAAGGAAGCTGCCTAGTTCCTAAATAGGAGCTGTGATATTGGGCAATAAAACACTCCTTCTCCCTTTCTAATTTTCTGCCTTGCAAGGTAAGTTCCAAGGACTGGCACTGGATTTTGAAAACTGCTGTGTATGAATAGGAAAACATACAGCCCTAATTCAAAGTTAGTACTAAAGCAAGGAAATTCAGACACCAAACTGTGTTCTTAATGGAGAACTAATGGATGTTAATTAACCACCAATTGACAAATAGCATATTTACTGTAGTTTAACAGCTCTGCAAATAAGCACCAACTCATTTACACGTTTAAACCTTAATAAATACATTTGCCGTCATTGGCCACTTAAGTTGATTTTCAAACTGTCCCCTACAGTAAATCTAAAAGGATACATTTGGTCACAAAAGTTATTTCACATTAATTAAACATTAGCTCATTGCAGAAAACGAAGTAAGTTTATGGTAAAGGACCTCTTTCATCAATACTGGGTTATTAAACAGCTAGTAGAAGCCCTAAAAATAAAAGAAGAAAACCCCACACCATGAGATGCAGCTTTCTCTCTGCACCCTCACCCACACCTTTGCAAAGCTGTCCCTGCAAAGGGAGGTTCCCAAGCCTCTGTGCAGAGGTGGAGTGGCTGCAGTAACATTACTGCAGGCAGTGCTCCGAGCAGCAGGTTTCCAAGAGGGATTTCACTGCAGATAAACATGCAACAGGATTTTAAAAAGTCCTTCTGAGAAGAAGGCATGGGATAGAAGATTGGGTAGCGTCACTTAGGAGGAAAGATGGTTTGATAAATAGTTGCATTTTGTGAATATATTTCATTCAGTCCTGTGAGCCTTTCATTTGATTCCTTTTCCTATCTTTCTCAGTTTGGACAATAGCACCTTCTCTTCTGCTACTACATTTGCTGTCTATTCAAAATGGTGCAAGAAACTTCTCTGCAGCTTTCACCATGACCCTGCATTTCTCCTCTCATCCTATTCCTTGGTCCATCCCTTAAGGTTGCTCCTTAACTGGAGCTGTATATTTTGCCCTGGAATTACTGTATTTGCTTCCCAAAGGCCTGTGGTGAGGGTTAAGCTGTTAGTGAATGTCAAATGCTTTAAGATCCCATCACAGAAAATTCTGGACATAAGGAAAAGATAAACACAACCTCCCTTTTGTATAATCCTCATAGGAATGCACAGCATAAAACCAAGTCCAGTGGTATTTATCCCAAATAAATTCATTCTCCAATGCTGTTGCAGAAGCTTCCAGTGGAGGGAGCTTAAAATAACTTGAAAAAGCTTTACTTTCAAGAGCTTAATTAAATCATTGTTTCATATTTTATACAAAACAGAGAAAAATATTCAGGAAAGGAGAAATGGAAATAATCACCATTCATCAAATGGGAAAAGTCAAGATCAAATGGTGAAGAAGTGTTTTCAGACTTTGAGAGAATACAAATAGTGTGAAATAGAAAGCACAAATTAAATTAGGAATCATAAAATTTTCTCTGTTTGCACAGCTCAGGCAACACTATCTGGATCCAATTTATTATCGGTCTCAACAATAAATAAGCTCACATGATTCCCAGGCTGAAATAACCTTTACTCATTTTACAATAAAACTACCATAGGGGTCTGGTAAGCAAAGATGAATTATAGCTGCCTGTCAGAAATAATGACGATAATCCTTCCCACTCCCACAACATCTGAGGATTACAACCACCTTTGCAGACAACACAGCAATCTCAAACACACAATGCAACATAACAAACCTATGTCCTCACAAGGTTCATAGCTGGAGAAACTGAGGCACAGGCAGAGGAAACGAATCACTCCACAATCACAGTGTTACTCTGATCCCTGTTCCCACCTTGGCCTCAGTCCCATGAGAGTGGAAACCACTCTGATTTCAGTGGATTTTTTTAATTTATGTCCTGCTGTCACCATCCCAACAGATGGATTGCAGCAGCACTCAGGCTCTGTGATTATAGACCAGTGTCCTCTAGTGCTACACAAAAAAAATCAAAACATCTGAACAGAATGGGATTTCCCTGTCCCAGTGTTTACAATGGAGATGCAATTGCATCTCTTTGGATGGTAATTGTGCCTGGAAAGGATGGATCTGTAACTCTCTGGCAATCCTCACAGATTTGAGGGTTGATCACCCATTGGGGCTGGGGTGAGTCTTCTCGAATGTTGAGGGTCCATGTTGCATTCCAGTGAGTGAACCTGGGGCAGAGCACACAGGCTGTGACTTCCTCCAAAATGTGCAACTTCCCCTTTGGCATGAGGGGGCCAGACCTACAGATGGGAGAACTGAAGCAAAAGCCTATTTTTAAGCCCTTGTAGGCATGTGCATGGAAGGCTTTGTCTCTGGTAGAGCCTTAGCACAACAAAATCCTGGCCAGTCCACACCGAGTTCCCTCCTAGCATCCACAGGCTTGGCTGCAAACCCTTCACTTGGACAAGCAGCATGCTCAACCCAAACCTTCCCTAACTGCGTCCCCCTCTCACATCCAGATTTCCTGCTGAGGGAATAACGTTAATAACAAGAAGGAAGCCAAACAACAGCAGTGTTTCCAGGAAATTGATACCTCTGCATCTGGTGTACTTTAAAGGCACTGGGCTGTTCTGCATTCATGAGGCACAACTCACATGATATCTGTCAGCCAAAGACATCCAAGTCAGTTGCACCAAGCTGCCTTTTTCTTCTCAGCTACAGACAACTGTGAAGTCCCCCTCTTTCCCCAGATGTTTTTGCATGCTTCATAGCAAAAAAATAAGCATCTGTCAAAACTGCCTGTGCCTCCTCCCAGGGAAACAGTAGCCAGGGGCAAGGTGTGTGGGTGGGGTGTCCTTTTTAGAATCTGCAGCCTCATTAAAGTAATTGGCATCTGGACTTGATTTGGCAAGCTCAGTGCCAAAGGGGCTTATGGGGTAACTAATGCTGTGGAGTCAGAGCCAGAAACTCCATAGCAGGCTTCTGAATGTGGTCTCTGGCAAGATCTATGCAATGTAATGACATTATGGCTTTGCCATACATTACATGCAAATTAGAAGAGGCTGGCAGCCATGCAACTGGCATAGCACAGCAGCAATCATCCTTACAGAATGTAGAAGGCAAGGCTATTCATCCTCAACCTGTGCACAGGGGTGGGAAAGGGAAAGAAAATCTCCCACAGTACAACTGCTTGCCTCCTTTCCCCTTGTGTCACTAATGTGGTGGAAGATGGTTCCCAGTGCCCAGGCCCTGGTTCCTACCTTATTTTTCAACTTTCCCAGAAGATGTGATTTTTTTCTTCCTACATCTATCCAAAATTCCCTTCAAATGTCTGCTGTTCTGTCTCTGCTTCTCCCCAAGCATCCCCTCCTCAGTACCGAATAGCTGTAGGGTATGCACAACAAAATGTTTGTGTGCAGGTGCAGAGCAGTGATGGATGCAGACAGCTGGCTGGCCAGCCGGGACTTCACCTGCTTTGCTGCTGATGAACTGCTCTTTCTCTACATTAATTGCTTTTAATGGTTCCCCCCATTTAGGCAGCCATCTCCTCCTCTTTAACCTTTCGTATTTTCTCTGAACCATTTGGCATACAAAATCTACAGCAAAACTCCCCAAAATCACACAGAATACTCTGAGGGCAGAGGACAGATATCAGCCTCTGGGTCCCCTATTTTCAAAAAGATGACTACTAATAATTTGGGGGCATGTTAATGAAGGGAGCACTCATTCCTGCTATAATTTTTTGTTCTTCTAATATCCTTGTGACTGCACAATTTCCATGATGCAGAGACACAAACCAAGACAAAAATACACATAAACTTTAGTCAGAACTCTTGCTACAAGATCACAACCAACTCACCCCAAGCCAAATGGCACCTTGATGTCAGCAATGAGGTAAGAGTGATGGTATTCTTGTTCATGCCATGTACTCCCAGTATTGTTAGTTAGCTCAGGCCTCTAACCTAGCCAGAGTCTCTTTCAAACAAAGTAGTTTCATTAATAAAGGACTTGAGTATGGATACTATAGGCTTGATAATTCCAAATGTCCAGCCTTCTACCCCAGCAAACTTGCCCCCATTCCTCACACTGCAGGGCAACAGCCCCAGACGGCTCCACAGGCTGATCACAGCCCGACACCATCACAAACTAGGACTCCAGTTCCCATTTGCAAGACAACCCAAGCACCTTTCAAGCTCCCTACTCTCTACAAGACACCACTGAGGTGCCTCAAGGCAGAGAGAAGGCAGTGGTAAGCAGTCGGAAAAGTAATCTATTTTAGATATTCAACTTGAACATTGTCCTGGGTGTTGGATTAATGCACCTAATCTGTTCAATCTCTTACAGCTGTACTTCCCCCCCTGCCCCCCATCCTGACTTCATTGTTGCTGACCACACTGAGAAAGCATTATTTTAGTCTAAACCAGCTTTGGTCTTTAAAGTATCTCTGGATCAAATCCAGCTCTTTGCTACTGCAAGCAGTTTCATTACAGGCATTTTCAAAACTTTTGAATAGGTAGCAAATTGCAGGACTTAGAGGAACTGGAAGAAACAAATTCTGCTCTTTCCTCATGTCTGTCACCCACAGTTGCCTTCTGATGGAAAAGCTAAGAGAATAAGGAGTTTGGGATGCTATTGCTGAGGAACAGCTTGTGTAGCAACACCAAGGATACCATTCTGTGTCCTGGTCTGGTCTTCTCAACCTGTTTTCCACGCTGAGGGATAGCTCATGACCATACCAGTGATGGGGATAGGGAAGGAAAGTTCCTCAGATAACCTCCTCCACTTCCAACAGTGTTTGCACCTAGACATTGGAAGGAAAATGGTCCCTAAAAGGGAGCAACAATCAAAGTAAGCTTAAGTGATGAGTTATATTGCACTAATGACATTGATAAAACCAGAGAGGGGAATAGCCCTCCACTAGTTAAAAGCAGTGTCTGTTTCCTAGGTGAGACAGATGTCTGTGCTGCAGAAGTCCATAAAAAGAAGGAAGAAGCACCTGAGTTTGTATCTTGCAACATTCATATGGCTAGAGAAGGGAACATCAAGAAGACATGACAGACAAGGGCTGAAGAGTGAAAGCCCATTTAAAAACTGTCTGAGTAGCATTTAAAGACCAGGTAATATTACAAGGATAAATACTTGTCAAGTGAGAATTCTGAATCAGTTTATGAAGTTTTGTACAAGACTGGCACTCATGTTGGAGTCAGGAAGGCCTTCATCCCACCTGGAGTGGGTATACAGCTTATATTAGGTGTAGGTCTGGGAAGGGGGGCACTTTGACCATTCCAGGCAGTAGGTTGCTAGACAGGGCCATGGCAGATGTGATGTTCTAGAGTCATGCAAAATTCAGTGACTATTATATCGATACGTGACAGATTTTACAGAAGCACAGAACATTCAAAGACCACTGCATTAACTTTATAAATATTACATTAACCCTTATGGCTTTTTTAGCAATTATATCCTTGGTTCTATAGGTAAACCAAAGTAAGTTTTCTGCACATCTTGAGACTCTGCAGGGGGCTTCACCTTCCCATAGAAAAAAATCCCAAACCAAATAAAAAGTTAAAAAGTCATTTAACTTTTGACCAATATCAAACAAAACAACAATGCCAAAGTTATGAAACAATTTGAGCTCCTGGCTGGACTCAAACTCCTTGAGTCTCCTTGGGAATATTAGCTCTACCTGTACTATGGAAACTTGTTTTCCCCAGGATCCAGGTGCATGCCCAAGTTGTGACAAAATGCCCACAACATTGTATTGCATTCCTCTGTGTGATTTTTGTAATTAATTCAATTTTTTTTTTTCATGGTAAGGACAGCAGCTAGCAAGTGGATGAGATCCATGGTGTACATGTGTCAAGAAGAGTGCCACAAAATGCACATGCCCTGAAATGTAAATTCTACTTTGACCACCATCTGCAAAGCTTTACAGATTAATATTATTTTAAATTAGGGAGCTGATAATGATGGAGAAGGTAGTATGGAACTGCTGCATGGCATTGGTTTTGGAAGATTTTGGTGGCAGTCAAGGTCTTGCCAAGAGCTGAAGAGCATTCCCATTAGCCTCACCTAAGCCAGATTTAATGTCTCTCCTCCAACTGCTTGGCCATGGCTGAATCCATGGGATCCAGCAGGGATGGGCAAGTGGCTTAAAAAACACCCTGCTAGACTCAACCCTGCCACAGCCTCCCTATGTGCCACACATTGTATGGCACCTGAGTCATCATTTACAATTGTTATCATTTCCACAGCTTGCTGTTTTCCAGCTGACCTCATCCTGACTTCTACTGCTGCACCAGATACCCATCCAAACAAAAGCTTTGTCAGCCATGCAGAATCCACCTTCCTTATTGCCCATTTCACATTATTAACTGCATACCCACATAAGCTAAGGAGATGTAATTGCAGTCAAGTTCCTCCTCTGGTCCAAAGATTCTCCTGAAGTTCATTAACATTTGTACTGTAACTACTGTTGAGCTTGCCACATTTCCAGTCAAGTTTTCAAACCAAATGAGGTTACCAAATAATGTCTTAATAGAGAATGCAGGCTAATTTATATATTGAAATTAAAGATTAAAGCTTAATCTTAATTAAATCTCACAAAAGTTCAGTAAAGCTGCCCAAATTATAAAATATAAAAAGATGTATTGATTATTTGAGAAATGGAAATCACATTTAATAAATACAGGAATGAGCCATTAAGGGAATGGAGAGATCAGAAAAAGCACTAACTGGTGATTAAAAGAAGATAAATATTTATTAAATGTTGCTGTGATTTATTAAGCTGTGTTGGGCTAAACAAATGTAATTTGATATCTGAATCATATCTCATTCCGATACAGTCTTCATTAAATCTGAAGTCTTGGCTTTAAATGGATATCATATGTTCCCTTCAGTTCTTAATCTCTTTGAAATATCAGTTTGATGCTGTGGAAGACGTTGAAAGTCACAGGGACTGAAGCCTCCTGCGTATCAATGAGGTTGTTTCACACTACAGGTGAGCAGTCACTCCCATTCCACAGTGCCTTCTTATCCAGGACCTGTTGCAACTTTGCGCCGTCCCTTGGTGACAGGGCAACGTTCAGACTTTAAAGCCATTCTGTCAAAAGGCTAGACAGGAAGGGCACAACTTCAAATTTCAATCAGTCCTCCAGCAACCAGTGTGCAGGTCTGAGACAGCACAGCCATCTCTGGTTTTAAAGCAGGAGAGCTGACTGCCACGCTGCCCAGCAGAGCGCCAGAGCAGGCTGAGCATGAAAAACATCGAACCCCTTGTCAATAACAGTAATTAGTCAGGCAACAAATAGCTCTGTTGATGCAGCTTTCCAGTGGAAACGTTATTCATGCAGGAGCTGAAAAATTCATTCTGCCAAGGTTCAGAGAGCAACCTTATCTTGGGCCCCTCACAGAGGGAGGCAAGGGTCTGGTAGAGCATGGCACTGTACGCACATGAGGTGTTTGAATAAGAACGTTTCTCGAGGTTAGGCAGCAAGTTGTCTCTGTCTTAAATTCATTCTCACGCTCTCTTTTCAGCCTCTATTTAGAAGAAGAGCTCCTTGTTGAAAATTACTGGCATAAATGAATTGCTGCTGATAATTAAATTTGCATAGACTTAAAATTACGTTACTGTGTTCCTTCCGAGGGCTACATCACTGAGTTATAGACTGCTAGTGAGACTCATTGCCTTTCCACTGTGAACCTCAAAAAAGGTTGTGTGAAAAGTAGCAATCGACTTCCACAAGTTTGCTTGAATCTGAATGTTTCAAAGACTCTAACTTCCTTTCCAATGTCCTTGCCCCCTTGCCAAGGAAATAAACAAACCCCAAAACAAACAGGAAAAAAAGGAGAGAAGAAGAGAGGATGTGAAGTCTCCACAAAAAAAAAAAAAAAAAAAAAAAAAAAAGGTAATCACCTACTATTCCTTTTGCTTTTTCAGGGAATGAGAAACAAAATCAGAACTGGGCTCTGCAACCACTCACGCTGAACTTGGAGTTCTACTTCTCTCATCTCTAATACATTCTTTTCTATAGTAACATGAGTGCAGGAAGTGTAGCAGTGGGGCAAACAGGAGCAGAGAGGGCCAAAGCCAATTCAGAGCTGAGAGAACTGGATATTTTAAAGGTAAAACCCAATCATTTCTTTCAGAAAACCCAATCATTTCTTTCAGAGTGGTTCTCACTCTTTATTGACCCAGGTACCCTGCTAAAAGCCAGGATTCTATCCTCAAGGGCCAAGGGGATACATCAAGCCAGATGAAACATCTGATTTTATTAAAGAGCACTTATGAGAGATGCTTTTGCATTATGTGCAGTTTTTCTGTAGGAATTTCATGATAGCAGACTTCTGGCACCTCCTCCTGCAAGCAGGATATGATCACAAAGTAATTATTTTCAATGTGTTTAGCCAGAAAAACAAAACAAAAACAAAACCCCCATGATTTCAGAATCCTCACTACGAACACCGCCAAGCAGATTCCTCTTCTGGAACTCAGTTTTGGGTTGAAAATATGATCAAAAAGTCCAAGCCCCTGAAGCAATTGTCTCAGAAAGTTTTAAGCTACTGAAGATAGCGGGTTTAGGACCATAACTACAATAAACACAGCAAATGAATAAGAGTCCTCTGGCAAGAATAAGCCAGAATTGCAGAGGCGGATGTTGCCAGTGAAAAGAACAGGAAGGTAACCAAGTGAAGAAACAGCATGAGGGGGATTATCCTTATTTGGAAGCAATCCATTCCAGCAATAAATTAAGCCAGGGATCTCTGCATCAGAAAACAGCAGGGCAACCTATTAAACTAAAGGACAATCTGCTTTTTCTGTCACCTTTGAGCCCTGACTGAATGGTGAGAGAAACAAACACAGCAGAGATCAAAACATATGTTATTTCAACAGCAGTAATGGTCGACTGCATGTTACAGAGAGAGTAAAATTCTTTTCATGCTCCTTCCCAGCACAAATGCCTGATCTTCAACCATAATATTGCTGGACTGCAGTGGTCATAAATATGAAATCACAGAAGAGAGCTTGGATGGAAGGAAAATGATAATTTGTGTTTTATGGCAGAAACATAGCTGCTTTCACCCCAGCTGCTGAGATGGGATGGGCTCAGGTGAAATACTCAATGCAGACAGGTGAAGCTTTTCTCACAGTGGTATTAGAAGAAATAGTGGCAAAGGAAGAAATGCTATACAATTTTAGCTCAAAGAGGTCTCTGCATCTGCCTGCTGTAGTACATGACACTGTGTACATGCTGGTGTGTTCCAGGGCCACATTTACTGCAGGGAAACAGCATCCGCAATTAAGGGATTTCTGAGGGGTAAACACAGGCTCTGTTTCATAAGGGTTTAAATTATAGAGAAGAAGATACCTGAAATGTAGAGAAATGCACTGTGCAGAACAGGCAGAACACGAAGGAAAGAAGAATCCTAGCAAATCTTAAGCATATACTGCTTCTATGCATAATGTGATCAAAAACAGGCAGATAATTTAGAATTTTGATGGTGTCCTTCCACACTTTCAAGTAGCTTCTATCAACAGAACAGCTTGCAATGCCTCTTTCTCCCTTTCTGTCTTGCTGCTGAGTTTTTGTCTTTACCCCCACTAACAGATGCTCTTCTAGTCAAAAGGCCCCAAGAGCTGCCCTGACGGAACTCACAGCTGACATGTCAGTCCCTCTGGTTTCCCAGTCCCAGGCCTTCCCAAAGAAAGGAGAGGTACCCAATGATCCCAAACTGTGCACAGTCCATTTGGTGATGGGCACAAACAACCTTTACCTGACAGATACTCAGGCATCTCCAGCTTCCTCAAGTTCCCACTGTGATACTCACGCTGATGCACAGGTTTTTTTAAAGCTCAAATTAGGCTGACAAACACAAACAGACTGTGAAAAGGGCAGACTGTCAAAAAAGGTTCCCCTCTTTTAAGCAACACTGATGAAATGAGTAAAGTAATTCCTTGTTGCAGAGTTAGCTCTAAAATGAACTCTTGGTTACACGCTACTCTGCTATCAGAGTATTTCTCAGCTCGCTCTAAAGTCCAGCTGGCCCTAGCAAAGAATCCCAGAGATGTTGCTGGCTGCTTCTTCTCCTTTTGGTAAGGACAGCCCAGGCCCAGCTTGTGCACTCCCCTCCAGGGCAAATCACTTTGCTAGTCTGCATTCTGTTGCCCACAGAAACTATTTTGAAGGGGAGATGCCAGCATCAGGTGAATAAGTCATACATGATCCCTGGCTATGTTATCAGGCCTCTCATGGAATATTTTCTACCAATGATAAAATGTTATTGCTGCCATTATCAAGCAGTTGGTCTTTATCTGTCTATCTATGACAGGCCTCGTTATTCAGAAGGTCTTAGGACAACTTCAAGGGGAGATCTTCCCATCCAATGTCAAACATACCAGCTTTCTAGACTTTTTTCTTTCAGCCCCTCGTAAACTGATTTACAAAGCAGAGGCATGCAGCTCCCCTCCAACAAATCTCAGGGGAAGAGCTGAAGGAGCCCTGCATCATGCCGTGTCCCTGACCTTGGGCTACCACAGGATGTCTTCAATCCTAATTTTACAGAGCAAAGTTCCTGGTCATTCCACACTGGTCTTGATAATTACACAGAAGAAGGAGATATTCAGTATTTAAGGAAATGGGGCAAAATTGCATAGCAAAATGGCTGAAGAAGCTGCCCTGAATTGAGACTTTTACAGCCCAACCAAACACACATTTTTTCCAATCAGCATAGCAGAATAACTTAAAGGGGATAAGGGGAGATGTTGGACTGGAGCTGAGCTTGGGGAAAGGGAGGAAAGGGTTTTCTCCTTGCATTCATTTTGTTGTTTCCTTTCTTTCCTTCCCCGTAAGCAAACCAGTAATTAATCTATGTTAACTTATAACAAGTTATGGCAATAAATTTTAGTAAAATTCCCCAAGGAGAAACTGTTCTGCCTATGACAATAGAGGTAAGGGAAAGCATTTTCCTTGAGTGCAGTAAAAGAGTCCAAGAAAAGACAGAGGCAGTTGCCAATGACTGAAGGCAGCAATATTGTGTGAGCATGGTCTCCAGCAGCTCAGCTGCCTCATCTCTCAAGCTTAGTTCTAGCCAGAAGCTTTACTCCAAGTGCTGATTGCACACAAAGATTTAAAGAACAGTCATGATGTTGCTTTCAATGTGCAGAAAGATAAACTGCAGATGGTTTTTATATTTCTCAGGGAAGATCATCTAATTTCAATTGTTTGGAAAAGGGTGTACCTCAAAAAACAAGGTGCACCTCATGAAACTCTTTAGGTAAGAATTATAGAGTAATATCTCTGTTTTTTCTCGTATTTGATCCACATGGAGATGGTAGACCTCCTACTCTGCGTTTCTCCTAAGTATTGCTCTGTTTTGTTAGATGCAATAGTCATGCTATGACTCTGAAAGATCAAATGATATAACCAACTCACATCCTTACAAATCACAATATCATGCTTTTAATAGCACCAGATCCCTAATAATCTACCTCAAATCCAGAGAAGTGGCTTGTCTTCTGGAGAGAACTTCAGCGTGGAACAGATGAGTGGCAAAATGCAATCAAGTGGGCACCAAGTGGAGTGTAACACAGATGGGTGGGGTGTAAATGAGGTGCCCATTAAGATGACTTTATTACATACACTGACATAACTAATCTACAAGCTGTGGGTCACAGAGATACCTGATCCTTTCAACTTCATTCTAGAAAAGCCCACTGACATTCTTCTATCCCGCTACACCTATCTAAACTGCAGCTACCCTAAATAAAACAAATTGGCAGGTAATTGACTAAGATTTCTTGTCTTCCTTCTGAAAACCTCTGAGAGGTTGTCAGCATTGGAATGTCTATAATATTTGTCTGAAATAATGGATGTTTGGCACCAGAGTTTGCAAAAATTTAAGTGTGTGCTAAGGGAACTCTACTAATCAGTTTAGGATGAAAACAAGAAAATCACTTGAGGAATCTGAGAGGTATTCTGAGAGAAATTTAGTATAATAAGCATTCTTTACTTCAGCACGCAATACAGCCTTTCTTCCACATCTGCTGGCATCACATCTTTAAGATCCTCAATATGCCAACTCCTGCACTAGGTAAGCTTAGGCTTTGTTATAATACTAATTTTACAAATAGAGAAACTGAGGCAGTGATAGATAGAACAAACCATAGCTATTAAGAGAGAAGAAGAAACCAGAGTAGAGGCAAGTCCCTTGCATGTTACCTGCTGAACTCTACCAGAACTAACTGGGCACAAGTCTCTCCACTGGACTGAAAGACCCTCCCCAAAACCAGGGACTCTTGAATTAGGTTAGCAGTGTCTTGAGAGTTACGGTGACAAAGACAGCTGTAGGGAAGAAATAAAAGCAACTTTACCCTTAAAACATCCCTCACAGCTGAAAAAGAAAAGAACAGCTGTACCATGTAAGGATCAGAAATATACAGAGAAAGGAAAGCTGTTAAAAGTCAAGACCTAACTGGGGAAGGGACAGATCTGGGGAATATAGCAGCTAGGTTAGTCACCAAAGACTGAGGTGCTGCATTTAATTAATACACTCCTAACAGCATGGGCTGTGGTTTCAAGGAAGGTGCCTCCCAGAGTGTTTGGGCAGCACGAGGTTACTCAACCACTGCTGAAACAGGACATCTTTCCCCATAAGCCAATGCCTGAATCAAAAAGGAGTAAATTCAATCCTTGCTGATGCCAACCGGGACCTACCAACACAAACATTTTTCAGACACTTTTCAAAGAACCACATTATAAATAACACATTAATTGTCTTTATACATGTCAGTAATTATTCTTCTCCCTTAAATCCATTAATCTCTCCATTATACCTATTGCCATAAATCTCTGACACATACTATTGGTACTGCTGATGCAATTAAGTGTATATTGCCTTTGATCATCTTGTCTTTCTCCCCTTTCTTCATGTAAATGCAACCCATTTGGTTCAAGGTTTTGAGAACATTTAAAATTTGTGCGTATGCTGCCTATTCTAACCTCCATGTCACCTCTTTTATTGCCACACAGTTTTGTGTTCTCACTTTCATCCACAGATAGAGAAAATACTTTGCAGATACTTGATAGCAGTCTGTTAACACACTTTCGAGCCTTTGCTGTTCAAAACATACCAGATTTGGGACAGGAACAGTATTTCACCTCTAGGCGTTATCCTAACACTATAAATAAAATACAAAGCATTGTAAGGATTTCAATATCCTTACATTTCCCTCTAGACTCTTAAAACTATCATCTGAGTTTTTAATAATCCACTTATTTGAAGTTTTGTGTCATGTCACTCTTCAAGTGATTCCCCTAGGAAGACAACAGACTTGGTCTATTCGAGTCACTCATAATGACTGAACCACAATAAGCAACACCAGTTAGAAAAAAGCTATGTTTGAAAATCTCTATAAAAACGCAAGTTTGTGGAAATAAAATAACTCTGCAGGTATGCGTTAATCTCATCAAAGCTTTGCATGGCAGCATACTCAATTTGCTCAGATACTTTCCTAGAAATTAATTTCCTATCATCTGTTTGTTCTTGCCTTTCCAACCTTCCATCCTTGTTTGTACTAATTTTTTATTTTTATACTTTAAAGAAAAAACAACTACAAAAAACCCTAACAAAACCAAAAAAATCTACAACCAGATGCAATATTCTGTTTCAGAACTAAATCCAGAGTGCCTAAAACGAGAGCCAGTACTACTTATTGTGCATTCAAGAAATTAGCTGCTACAAACATTTGCTTGAGCCTGATAAACTGTTTCTCCAGCCCATATGCCGCTGCTATGTGTGTTCAATTTCAGTTTGGATAATTCAGAGTAATCCTATTATAGAAAGGCACAAACCACAAAGTTCTGTTCCAGATGACATGTCAAAGTTCAGCAGCATTGCAATCAGAACTTCTAACTTTGGTCCAATTCTGAGTTAGGATTGATTTCTGCTCTTTCCTAAAGTATCAAAAGCATGGCTGTGTCTCCTCACTGTGATGTTTCGGAGGCTCACAAACACAAACAGTTAACATGTTTATGGCTTTGAGACCTGAAATCTGCCTCACTAAAGGCTCTATCAGGAACTGATATTTTGATAGAGCCCACACAAACCTATGACAACTGCTTGTCTGTGAGCTTACAACACTTTTCTCCACACAGAGACAGAATTTATGATATTCCATTGATTTTCCCCAATCCATTTTAAATCAGAATTGCCATTTACACCGCTGCATATTACTTATCTCCTTTCCCCTCAATTCTGACTTGCTTATTCTTTAAAGAACACTTGGCCCTGGGAGCATATCCTATCAGTCTCAATAGAAAGAAGAAAAAAAAAAAAGATTTCTTCTGCTGTGATTTAGTGTGGGAACAACAAGAATACCCAGGGCTCATTGGCAGGTACACAAACAGGCTAAGCAAATACAATCATGTTGGGTAAGGAAGCATATTGTTTCTCATGTATTATATTTTCAGGAGTATTACTAAGGCCCCCTGGCTCTCCACTCTACAATTTAACAGGTGGGCAGATAAAATCAGTGTGAACTAATGCAGAGGAAATAAACCCTCAGGATCCAGTTTTCTGAGCCTCCTTAGCTTGGCTGTCTTCTCCAGCTCTCTATTGTCTCTTGTGTTTTACAGGTTTCTGTCAACTCATTTCCAACAGCAGTTTTAAAAGGCAGTATGTAATTTGAGACAAGGGCAACATGTGTGAAAATGCAGTGGTTTTATCCTACAAGCCCAGAGCAGATGTACCTGCATTGATACGTACAAAGGTTTTACTAGAACAGATCATTTCCATTCCTGCACAGAAGTAAGGCCTTCCAATACAAACATACCCCAGGTGACATAGATGTGCTCTCATGGAAGCTTGTAAGACTTCAGCACATTGTGTGTAGTTGAGGTGTTATTTGGACTTCCCTAGGTGGTATCAAGTCACTGATAAAAGTTACTCATAATTTCATTTTGCTGAGATTCTGCTCCTGCTTGGAGCATTACACTTTGATTATTCTTTCCCTTCCACGCTGTTGTCCTGTTTAGGCCCCCGTACATTATTCTTGGTGATAAAGATTTCATTTTTAGTTTTGCTACCACCACTGGATTTTATCACTTGGTGTGAAGGCTCCTCAAAATTTACTAGCTTTCCCATGGCTCTACATCAGACTCTTTTTTTCTTTTGCATTTAACTGCATGTAAGTAGGAGTTTCCTAGAAAACAACTCTTCTGCCTTCCTGCAGAAATTCTTTGCTATTCATTAAGCAGCGGTTGCAACCAGCTAGAAGAAGAAACTAGCCAAAATCTATGCACTAGCTAGAGGGGATCTTTGCCAGGGGCAGTTCCTAACCTCCCACAGTTCTTCGTTGGCATAACCAATAACCCTGCAGAATCCTGCAGTTTGTACCAAAGAAGGGAGTGGAGGTATCTAGATCCTCGGTGTGAAATCCACCTGTATAGACAACGAGGGCAGATGTGAGTGATTTCAGGCACATGGGAAAGCAGTTTCCTCTTGACAATGAGAGATTAAGTAGCTTCAGTGCCTTGGACACCAACTTTGGTGGAGACCTACAGTCTTTGTTTCAGCACAACAGTTCCAGAGAAAGTCAGCAGTTAAAAAATAAATAAAGAAGACTCTGACTCTGGAAAATATTCCCTGCATCAGTATTTTATAACATCTATCCAAACACACACCACCTTTTCCTCCAGTTCCTCATAATGGACAGTAATCAGGCCCCCCTGCATTTCTCTGTGAACTCCCTGTGAGACCTGTCTGTCATTGGTGTGGAAACATGAGTTTTACTGAAGCTACCCCAGCCTAAATAAACTCCCCTTGTCCTTATCCAGCCTAACAGAAAAAAAAAAAAAAAAAAAAAAAAAAAAAAAAAAAAGAGGAAAGGAAAAATAAAGGAAGGGAAGAACAAGGAGGAATAAAGGAGGAAAGGCTGAAAGATTCTGGAAATAGCTGGAATTGTTCATGCTGAGCCATCGGGCCCTGAGATTTGAATAATGCATGTTCCATAAATCTAAGTGTCCCTGCCTGCCACATTTTAGAACAGGGAACAAAAATAATAGCTACTGTCCACACTTATCACCAATAATAAATTACAGGGCTCCTGTGTGTGGCAGCGATTAATGCAAAACGCAACCCAAAACACATAACTAAATAAATAGATAGTTTGACTTTCCTGGGGGTTATCTCTTTCCTTTTCTACACCCCTCTCAGAGTCTCCTTCCAGCCAAAAATTACACTGGGAAAGACCCATTCTTACAGTGTATCCCTTCAGACAGACAGGCAGACTAACTCATGGCTATCTTCAGAATATACCCCAAGACAGTCAATGGAGTTCTCACACCTGTGAGAACAGGGGACAGCAATGCATTGCCAAGCTTTACATTCATCTGCAAGACTACATCTTCCTTTAGTTCCTTCCTTTAGGCTGTAGAAGACTACAGTCTTCTTTTAGTTTTTCTGCAAGACTACAATCTTCCCAATCTCCCACCTGAAACGGGGGATGGATGCACAGCTCCAAACACAGAGTTCCACACTGCTTCCCTGAGGGCACAATCAGATCTCCAGCTGATATGTAGATGTGAGGGACAGAGTATTCTTTTGGCAGTAGTTCCTCTTCTTCAGACGGTTAGTAAAGGAGTTCTGGGCCATTCTTTGGCTTTGAAGTAGAAGAATTGATAGCAGGGAAGTTACTACAAAACAATGCAAGGGGAGGGCATGAGGGTGAAAAGGGTAAAAGGGTCTACAGAAGGTCCCTTATAGAGCTGATCTTTGCAGTCTAAGACTTCTCTGTAAGGATTCTACTGTGTCCTCATTTTCACCTGGATTGGGAATGACAAATTCAAGCAAAGCTTCACTCTTTATTACCCATATCAGCTAAGCAACAATGGGTTACCTTCACAGGGATAAGGGGAAGAAAAAAATTCAAGAGATAATACAGAAATAAAAAATTATGGGTAATGCAAAGGGAAGATGTGTGCAGCTACACGGGCTAAGCATCCACCTTAACATAAGCAAAAAATCCCCAAAAAACAAAACCCCAGCCACTGAAGACATTTGTCTCAATTTTAAAAGGTTAGATAATTGAGAAAATAGGCAGTCATTAGAAGCTCCTGAACACTTACACAGAACTGTAATCGGAGCTAGACCATGGATGGCAGTTCAGAGGTAAATAACTGTACCCTATTCTTCCTCCTAATCTTTTAATTCTGACACATACAATTTTAGTGAAAAGTTGGTTTTCCTTTTACATTAGCTGCCTCTGCTGCTTTGCCAGTCTATTCCCTCTGAGGGTATGGTGATCTGTCTCTTGAGAAATCTCTTTCAGCTGAGGCAATATTCCCTTAGAGAAGCCATTCCTGTTTATTGTATGGGCTTCTGTGTAAAACTGCCCTCGGCATCCTCTCCTTTTGAAACTGTGAAGCAAGAAACAGAGCTGGAAAGGTCAGAAGAATCAGAATAAACCACAGGAGAGGGGCTACCAAAACACCTATAAAGGCAGCTCAGCTGAAGCTTGAGACTCAAGGTACAATAGTGTTATTTGACCTGACCGAATGTCAGTGGTACCTGTCATACGCCCTCTTCCTTCTGCAAGGGCTCTGCTCTTCCCTGGCACATCAGTGTAAGCCTGCCTGCTACACCAGAGACACTTCAATTCACAAAAGCAAAATAAGAATAGAAATTGTGTGCTCAAGCCACTGAGGGTGAGGTAACTCACACAAATGAGAGCAGGTGGAAAAAAAAAAGCAGCAGCTTACACACAAAGCAGATGCTATTACGCTATTATTATTATTACTATTAGCTATTCATTACTCATATGTTGGTATTATAGTAGGATCCAAAATCCTCATTCAGCATCAGGGCCCCATTGTGCTAGTCTCTATGCAAATACAAAGACAGCCAGGAAGAGCTCACAGTCTAATTTAAGACAAGACCCAGCAGGTGAATGTAACAGAAATTGGAGGAAGGGAGGGTAAAAAGACCATGCGATTTCACAGGCTAATGGCACATTGCTGAATGCTCATTCCTGGAAGATCTAAAAGGTTATGGCTTAATAACCCTCAAGGATGCTTCTTATGGCTTTAAATCTCTGACCTCCTGGGTAAGGAGCAGCAGCACAATAATATTTCCTTTAGTTAAGTGAATCTCTAAAACGTGCTTAATCAGTAGTCCATTAACTCTCCACTTGCCTCATTAACATGTCTGCACAGCAGTTAGCTCTGTCCTACCCCCACCACGGGTCTTTTACATTCTGGTTTTGAATGTTGCCACGCAAGGTCTAATGCCTTGGAGCACCCTCCAGAAGCATTTATATCATCAGTCCATATGTTTTGAACATATGGCACTGTCCCACTGCAGGTTTTCTTGGAATTAAGAGGTCTCCCCTGCTGTCTGCTTGAGCATTATACATTTATACATTAACAATTCTCTTTTTCTTTTTTAAATGACTGACATCATATTTTTTTCTCTCCATTCATAAATGGTGCAAAGAAACCAATTACTGAGCAAAATGCCAGCACTGGTGCTGTTAAGTCTTTCCAGGTCCCTCTTTAGGAATACCTATCTCAGGGATCCCATTTGTACAGCCTCTAACACCAGTTACATGCTCTGATTTAGAGTAAAAAACCATGATCTTGGCAACCAATAAAAGATAGTCTTCACATCCAACTCACCTGTGCTCTGTTTAAGATTTCAACAAAGATCTATCCAACTATGCCAAACAGAAGGCTTACCTGCTCCTCTCACCACTTTCAGCAAGCCATGTCAGTCCCAATCTTCCTCAAATATGAAGTGAGAACAACATTCATTCTTCCTTCATGGCCATTAAAAATTAATTGAAAGGCACACATGAAGAAGTTTGAAACTGAAAAGCACTCAACATTCTTGAAGATGGCATGAAGTTCAAAGAAACCCTGAAGAAAATTGTTTGCTACAGATTTTGGTTTTCTTTTTTAGATGAAATTTTGACCCTTGCATCAAAAAAGCTGTTTACCCTCTTGGTCTGTGGCAAATAGAGTGTGGCTTATAAGCACTCAATATCTAAAATGTAAATATGCTTTAGTTGAAAAGTATTCAGTGTTTGCTTTGTGCAGGCTCTTTACTCTTTCACTGGCAAAAATCAAAGCAACGTCCAGTAATAAGGCAATAATGATGTGACTAATATGTGTTGTGGATCATTTTCTTTTCCTCACTTTTTCCCATAGATCAGCTATGGTACATTTGAGAGAGGAGAAAGAGGATTACTTGTTTGGTTTTTGTTTGGTTTTGTTCCTAGCAGATCTTTTCTATATTTTGCTGATTGTATACATGCAAATGATACTTGGAGAGAAAAGGTAGAGGAAGAGTATAACACTTGGAATTGAGAGGCTTGTAGGGGCCATTCACCCCATGGCTGCTGAAAAATTAATAGAAACCGACTATCTCATATCCCAACAAACTCTAAACTTTCAAGAGCAACCTCTACTCTGCCCAAGAATGAGCGAGGTGGGATGTGGCTTGTGCATGGACAATGTGGCAGGTGTACTGGTTCATCTTTCAGGACAAACATCAAAACCCTGATTGTGACTTGATATTATGCAGGACAAGCAAAGCTGATGTGGTTGCCTTGGCCTTTTCAGTCCTAAGTAAACAGATGTAGCTTTGGTGCAGCCCCTTGTTCACATTCTACTCCCAGCCAGCTGCTTTTGACTTGGCTGTCAGCTCAACCAAGGGCTAAAAACTTGTGTCTTGATTGCAGGATAATGGAGTGGGAGGCTTGTCTCTTGAGTTCATTTAAGGATTGCACAGAGATGCCAGAGATTTTTACTCCTGTTCAAGTATCTCAGTGAGTCCTCCAGTTACATCCCTGAGCAGCCATTTGTACAGGGAGCCATATAGGCCAGGCATCCCTAAAAGATCTAGAGCAATCCACTATGTTCAAAGAACCTTGAGCAAACTAGAGTTCCAGATAACCAGAGCTCCCTTCTATGCTAATTTGAGAACTCACTCTTTCCCTACAACCCAATGGCATAGGGGATCTCTACCTTTACACCCAGGTTTATCTCAGTTTAGTGGAACAAGCAGAGAGTCTGGGCATCTTAGATGATTCAAGAATGAAGAGGGAGACTGACTGACTGAAGGATTAATCTGCCACCATTACCATTAAACACACTTCCAAAGATCACCCTCTTAAATTGTATACTTTGATTTTATGCCTGAATTTTGTATAACGTAGCCTATACCAAGTTGTAAATTAGCTTCTGATACATCTCTGAAGCTCAGATATAGTCTGTGGTGGGAAGAAAGCCATGCTTTACCTCAGGGATCAGGGCTTTGCTCACTATTTGATCTGAATAAAATAAAAAACCAGCCCAGCCATCCTGAGTGTTCACATTTTTAATTCTTTTTTTTCCCTTTTTGATTTTTGACTAGCAAAACATATCTGCCCACCTAGAACAACTGGAAGGACAGAGGTTTAAAATACTCTTTGTCTTCACAAGCATGCAGTAATGAATGTTTTCTCTTTGCTAGGCCCTTTCTCCACTATTTTCTTTGAAAGCCAGCCAGCCTCTTTAGTCCATAGATTGGGTTGGTTAATTTGCGAGAGGCTGGAATAATTTCTCACATTAAGAAACTTAAGATAAACATGCTGAGCTCTCTCTCCCTTTTTCTCTTTCTTGATGGTTTCTTTAATCTACAATAAATGTCCTTTTGGACTGAAAGTCCTTGTTTTGAGTGCAGAGACACTGGGGGCCAGCATGGAGAAATGAACTTGCAGAGTGCACACCTACTAGTTAGAGCTGTGGCAATGAGCCTGGACCTGGCAGACAAGCCCCAGGAACTGGGCATTGAGGCACTCTGGGAAAGTGCACCTCTGGAACGGGAAGTTTCCAGCTTCCCTCAGCTCTGGGCAGGCTGCCTGATGCAATAGGGATCACTGCAGTCCTGAGTGGCCTTTGGGCAGCCAAGTACTGCAGTTCTATCATTCTCCTACGGCTTTTCTTCTCTTCCTCCTCACTTGTTATTCTAGCTTCTTCTTTTGTAGGGAAAGGGGAGAATAACCTAAGCCAACCACAAGGGCTTGGATCTAAGCAACCTGGAAATACAGGAAGAGGCAAAGAAAAACCTTACATCCTGGCTCCTCAGGTCAGCTCCCAACATAAGTATCTTTCAGTATCTTTTGTCTTTGGAGGATTTTTTTCTCAGACTGCTGCATTTCCAGCACTCTTCATTGTTTTCAAACAACTGTCCTGAAGGACAGCCTATATCTATGGTGTGCCTTGCACTACAGGCCCCCAGACTTCTGTGGCTGACTTGGGGAATACACTAAGCATTAGGAAGACTTCAGAATTTTTTTTAGTTGCAAAAGGGCAAATGCCAGCTTGAAAGATACAGATCCCTATAAAAGTTCTATTGCTTCTGGATATACTACACCCTGGCTCCAGCAGTGCTAAAAAATAAAGTAAAATAAAATAAATCAAACACATTAAACAGACTTCCTTGTCAGGAAACCAAGAGCACAAAGACAGTGTTCCAGGAAAATGTGAAGTACTTTAATTATGTAGGTCTTTTTTAAGAGCATTTCAGCATCTCTCATGCACAGAACAGTCTGTGGCTCTACTTCTACCTCCAGTGGTCTCATTACACAAACAGAGCTTGGTCGTCTGCACTATGCTACAATTGCTCCACAGGAACAAAAAAAATCCCTCCAAGCACCTTTGCCAGTATCAGGCTGCTCAGAGCTGTTCCCAGGTAAACCAGCAAAGGAGTTATAGAGTTTATTAGAAAGATATTTCCTTTTCCTGTATGACAACTCATTTTGTTTTTTCAGGTAGTGTACTGTAAACAAGGCTTCCACTCAATAACACTACACAGGCAGGGAATAACAGCAACATACTGCAAGAACAGAGGAAGGCACAAAGGACCCTGCTACACATTTCACACAAAACCACAAAAAGTTGCATGCCAGGACCTAAAATTTTGCATTGCCACAAGATACAATGTCTAACAAAGGGAAAGAATTGCAACAGGATTTTAAAAATGAGAAAAAAGAAAGGGCAAAAAGCAAAGGCAGGTGGGTTATATGTAAAACACACTCAACAATTAAACCATGATGTTATGAGGAGAATATTTCAGAAAGCAGGAGGAGGGTCACACTCCATTAGCAGCTAACAGTGCACTGGAGCACATCTTCTAGCAGCATCCAGCAGAGACTATGAGACTCTTCAGCTTTCACTTATCGAAGTGATAATCCTTGGTTACAAACCACCTCTTCTTTTCTCCCTTTCTTTCATTTTCCTTTCTTGCTATATCCCAGTGCAGCTTTACCTTATTCCTTTGCAAAAGAACTGAAAGAGCTATGATAAATATCAGCTCCTCTCACAGGTCTCTGTGGGTACTGACTCTGAAGCCTAATTATGTCAATTTAAGTGTCAGTATTGTTAAGTTGTTTGCAGCCATTCATTCCAACAAAAACAGCTGTCTTCCCTAGAATAATGGGAAGAGTTTCTGACTGAGGACAGAGCACAAATAGAATAATTGACAGTGTCGTCCCACTCCTCCAGCTCTGGGGAGAAGCCAAGGTAGGTGGGAGCACGACTAAGAAAACCTAATGGCAAGCACATTGGTATGGAAACCTTTGCTATTCAGTTGTCATGCAGCATTACAGACACTGTGCAATTGTTCTGCCAGTGTACCTGTGCAGCACACTGATGGCTGGGTCTCAAAGGAGCATGTGGTGCCTGTCCTTACTAATATCCTATAATGCCTTCCTGCTCGCCCAGGTACTGGAGGTCAGCCTTAGCAGTCCAAAGATCCCAAGCATTTGTTTGGATACTGCATGCTGGCTGGCAAATTTGTTGACTAGACAGCAAGTAGGTATTTAATAAATCCTATTATTTGCTTTGCCACTGCCTGAACTTGATGCCAACTATCCTCACATGTTAAGCTCCAACACTCTCCTATATCCAAGTATCTCAGTAATGCAAGAAATGAGTAATGAAAACAGCCAAGCATCACTTCTAACATTCAAAAGGGTCAGGCCTGAGCACTCACTGACCTTTATGAAGACCAAGCCACAGATTAGATCAGGCCTTTGTCCCACGCCAGAGAGAAAGGAGAAAAAAAAAAATCAGTGCCATAGACTTGAGGAGAAACAGCCCTGAAGCTCTGCAAGACAGTGAGCCCCCTCCCTTGAACTGTGCCTGCACCCTGCCCAGCACACAGTGGTCCTGGCACCTGCCTGTCCTTCTTCCTGAAGTGGTGATACAAACGTACTAATACAAGTACTACTAAGCAACCCCATCAGCTGTGCTCTCCTACAGGGCACTGAACACAGAAAGCACATCAGACATGTTCTTTCTGTCCTTCACCAAGGCTCAGGTGTCAAGCAATGTACATCTGATAAGCCAAAATTGCAGTGAAGGGAAGGTACCTACCTCAGCCCTGATACATCAGAGCTCACCTCCCTTCCTCCTCCCAGCACCATTCCAGGTAATTAACAGGGTGACTGACACTGAGACACTCCTCTCCACACAGATTTTGGATGCCTTTTAAGAGGTTATTATAGCCAAAGGCACTGGCAATGTCATTCACAGCAGGTATTCACTAGATTGGGCACGTGGTGTGACTCTTGGGAATGGTTCTGTGCAGGGCAGGGAGCTGGACTCAATAATCCTTGTGGGTCCCTTCCAGTTTAGTGTATTTTGTGATTCTGTAACTGGGGATTTAAGGCGAAATTACCTCTCCAATCCAAGGTGGTTCCACAGCACCCCTGCACTGTGCAGTTGGCTTTGCAACTCTGGGGGTGGAGCAGTCCCAGTGTCTTATCTCTGAACAACTCTGCTCTGTGTGCAATTCTGACAGACAAAGAGGCTGAACTGCCATTCTGTTTCACCTGGATTTGCTGTGTCCTAATTTTTTCTACAGGATACACAGGGTTTCTTTCAAACTAATTGCATCTGCAAAACACGTTCTTTAGCTTGTAGATGTGATGGAAATAACTTTTGTGCGTCAACAGTTCTGTTAGGTGGAGTCATCCATTGTCAGTGACAGACAACTCTTGTATTAAATCAGAGTACACGATTTTACAGAGGACCAAGCAGAACAGAGATCAAGCACTTCCTTCACTGATTTATAAAAATGTACATTTTGGACTTGCAGAAAATAAAAATAAATCTTCCCTGAAATTCAAATAGAAATGATTTCTCAGGAGACCATAATATTTTAAAAGACAACACCAACTAGACTGAGAACAAAACCAAGTATTTTCATTGTAGCATTGACTTGAAAAAATCAATATATCTCTCTAAAACTCTTCTTGAAAAAGACTAAGCCATGCTGGCAGGGCAATGAGTTGCCAAATGCCCTCAGCTGGAGGAGGCTTCATTGTAGGGATACTTTCAGCCAGTGCAGAGTTGAATCCAACATCAGTGAATTCCCTCTGCAATCCCAGCGTAAGGGGAGCATGGGAGGTGAGCCAGGGTCAGCTGGAAGGAACACTATCACTCTTGGGCTCAGTTTGTTTGTCATTAGGGGCCAGATGGTGGAGTTTAAAGGAACTCAAAGGCTAATATTACCTCAAGCTGCTTTTAAATTCTCCATGGGGAATTGCATAGGGTTGAATCCTAAGCCAAGGAGCCAACCCCTAGTTCTTTGTTAACACCATCCTCAGCAGCAGACTCCGGCCAGAGTGGAAAATCCGCAGCAGAGAGTGCATTTGTGCAGCATGCCTGTCAGTCAGGCTTGAACAGAAGGGAAATTTTCAAGTTCTCATAACCTGACTGGTGTCCCTCACCCAGTCAGACGCAGACTTGTGCCTCATCTTTCTTAATTCTCTTTTACATTTCCAGCCATAGCATCTTTTCCTTACATAGCTTCTAAAGTCACTGCAACCAGCTGGAATAAACCAAGCCTTTTCAGAGCTGCAGTCACAGAAGGCTGAATTTTATTTCCTTTCAGTCCTGGAAAAATATTCAGGATCACCAGAGCCAGCTCTAAACAGACAAAATATGTGAGAGTCACCTTTGCAGGGAGGCAGTTTAGGTTTATTTGGCTTATTTTGAGGATTAGAGAAAGTAAATAATTTCCAGCTCAAACATGCTGCAGTTATTGCCACAGAATTTTAATGCTAATACCAAAATGTCTTCTTAATTTTATTTCACTTTTTTTTTTTTTTTTTTTTTTTAATGGGGTCCTGAATGTAAAAGCCTACCAAAGATGAGGAGTAACTGGAGTTTTCATTCATTTTAGTGAACCAATGGATGTTATAGCACTAAGGATACAGAGAGTGGTTTAAGGGAGGGGGCAAGGATGTGGCAGGGAGTGGGAAAGCTGTGCTCTCTTTTATCCCAAAGGAATATATTGTCTCCTGGGCTGGGATGCAGAAATACATGCCCATAACTGGCTGGACAAATAGGAGAAGGGTTCTGGCCCCCAGTACTTGGGCTGGAGAGTTAATGATGGCAGAGTGGGCTGTGGGTAAAGTGGGAAGAAACACTGTGGAACTGCTGTAAATGTGAATTTTACCTATAGAGCAATGACAGGTCTCTGTCTCTCTCTCTCTGTGTGGATTGAGTCACCTTTTTGACCTAACCTTTCCATATTAAAATTCTTCATTGCCCCTCTGCATGATCTTGTGTTCTGCTTAGAAGAGACAGAAAACCTAGAACCTATTCTCTTTGTGCCTGCTGGGGATTGCCAGGGAGGGATCCATTTATCAGTGCTTACAAGAAGTGAAATTGCATGAAATGGGTCCTTGGTGCAGCAGGAAGAACTGCCAGGTCGTGCACACTTCCAGCAGAAAATTCTGGGTGGCCAGGTATGGGTGACCCCGTTTGACTAAGGTCAGCCTGTGCTGGACCTGTAATAGCAATACAAAGGATCAGAGTACCACAAACATAAATTTTTGTTCTCTGTACAGCATATCCACATATCCACAGGTTTCCTCTGCAAACAAATGAAAATCCTGTGACTATCAGGTCACCTTACTATAGTCCCTTCTGCTTTCTGCTTGATCCCTTCTGTCACCTTGAAGATTTCAGCTGGCAGAGATGACATATTTGCCCTTTCTTCACACAGCAGCTTGGGAACACTGCTCATTCTCAGCATTGCATAAAATCAGAAGAAAACATGGGCACTGGGAACAAATATCCCAGAAGTTACAGAAGGGACTCACACTCTCCATCAATGGAGAAAACACCCTGGTCAAATTTTCAGAGAGCTGTCTTTCTGTGGGCTTTCCTTCCCTGAAAGAAGCAGGGGGTAGCAAAGGGAACTGAAATCTCTTGGGAAACAAGAGAGGAGTCCCATAGACACAATCTCAAGAGAGAACAAAGAACAAGGGGCAGAAGGGAGGAGACCTATAAAATATAATCCTCCCAAGTGGGACATAGGGGGGCCATTTATTCCACAGAGTGATATTTACTACCTTCCCACAATGTTTGCACTAACTGGCAGCTCTGGCTAGCTAGACTGCTGTGTCAACATCTGCAAGTGTGAGCATGTGCCTATGTGCAGGGAAAGGGAAACAGGAGAGAGAAAAATAAAATAAAAGGAAAAATGATTTTGCTTTTTGCCTTTTTCTGTGTGTTTTTTACCTTCTGCAGAGTAGAAACCTTTCTGTGCTGATACCAGGAGGAGATTCCTAATGATTAATTGATTTTGCTGTCAAATGCAGCAAGTATGTGCACAAGTTGTGCATATGTGAGGGGCATTGGCTATTTTTTCCCTAACAGTAGAACTTTTTTACTCCCCTGTTTCCCAACAACCTGCAAAACCCACGTGCATGAAGAAGGAGAGAAAGAGAAGCAAAAAAAAAAAAAGTGTAAAAAACCCTGAGACATCAGGAACACAGCCTGCACAACCCCATAATTCTGGGGAAATGCACAATTTGCCTTGACCTTTAGAGGTTTTCAGGCTTGAATGAAATGCAAAAACTGAGAGAACCTTGCAAAGCTTCACTGCTGCCTGATTAGAGCTTCTCCCGTGCACTTTTCTCAGCAGTGTTTCTCATCTCACACATGTCCTTGCAGAAGCACAATATTTCTTCATCTGAAGAAATAGCAGAAAACGCTTCAGGTTCAAATTCTACCCCCAGCCAGGCCATGAACAAGAACTAGCAGGTTTTCTATTCTGCCTTCCTTCAAAAAAATGAAGCTCCAGCTTCATCTTTGCAGACATCCCCGAGGAACCAGCCTCGTCCATTTTTGTTGGTGATCACAAGCACCTCCAACCTTTGGTGTCCCAGCTATTGTGTAATAATCCCCATGATGTCTCTGGCAGGCAGAGTAGAGTTAAGATCATTCCTAGAAAGCTGGTTGCTAAATCCCTAAACAGACCTTGAACATGTAGCAGTCATAAAACCTCCACCTGGCTTCTGCTCCAAAACCATTTGGCACCTAAGGTGATTCTATTGGTGATCTTTATGCTCACACATTATTGAAACACCTATATTACTGCAACTAAGCACATGTATAACCATTTAAAACTGGCAGATGTTCAGAACTTCCTTCACAGATATGCCCTGGCTAAATCTGCATGCAAGATGCTCCCCCTCTGCCTCACCTTCTGGGTGTTAGAGGCAGTGCTCTAAATCTTTCCATATTGTTAATTTAAGACCATTTCCTGAGGATTCCCATCCAGTGGCACCGTGACACACTTGAAGGGTGGGCCCCCACAAACCTCATGAAGCTCAACAAGGCTGAGTGCAAGCTGCTGCACTTAGGCTGGAAAACCTCAAGCACAAATACAGGCTAGGCAGAGAATGGATTGAGAGCAGCCCTGAGCAGAAAGACTCAGTCCTGGTGGACAAGAAGCTCACCATGACTGGGAATGTGCTTGTGCAGCCCAGAAACCCAACAGTATCCTGGGCTGCTTCAAAAGAAGCACGGCCAGCAGGATGAGGGAGGGGATCCTCCTGCTCCGTCACTCTAGTACTGTCTCATGAGACCCAGCCTGGAAAACTGTCCCACTCTGAGGCCCCCAAACATGAGGAGGATATGAACCTGTTGAGGTGAGTCTGGAGGAGGAAAGCAAAAGGTGGTCAGAGAGCTGGAGCACCTCTCCTGAGAAGACAGGCTGAGAGAGTTGGGGCTCTTGTGCCTGGGAAGAAAATGCCCCAGGGAGACTTCAGAGCAGCCAGTACCTGAAGGGGGCCAGATTAGATATTGGAAAGAAGTTCTTTACTATGAGGGTGGTGAGGCACTGGAACGGGTCTGGATGCTCCATCCCAAAAGAGTTGAAAAATCAGGCTGGATGAGGCTTTGAGCAGCCTGGTCTAATGGAAGGTGTCCCTGCCCATGTCAGGGGACTGAAACAAGATAATCTTTGAGGCCCCCTTCCAACCCAAACCATTCTATGATTCTATGATCATTCCTACCCTCTCCTGACCAGGCAATTTAAGTGTTCAAAAACATACTCACTTAAGACTGTTTTATGCACTAAGGATGTTATATGCATTCACATTTTAGTCCTGCATCCAACAATTAATATGAATAAAAGTTGATCAACTCAAAAAAGTTGAATCTGTTTTATTTTACGCAAGGACATTGCTATTTCCAAGGGTAGGAACAGGGATATAACAAAAGTGTAAGAAAAAAATTAAACCTTCCTTCCACAGAGAACTCCTGTTTCTACATTTAGATTTATCATTCAATAATGAAAAAAGAAGCATTTCACATGACATTTTTGTGATGTTAAATTTGTTAAAAGGAAAATTTTATAATAGAGCTAACCCTAAGTGGATGGGGTTTTGTCATAAAAATAAGAATCAAAAAGGCTTGGGAAATTGTCCCATTTTTTCTAAGGGCACTAAAAAAAAGTCCCAGTTCCTATAGACTGTAGACTATAGGACAGTAGCAGACAATGTAGAAAAGACTAAATAACCTCAGATCTGTTAAAAATTGACATATTCTGACTTCCTAAGTGACCTAAGTGTATCATTATTGTAGATGATATTTCTGTTTTTCTAGAAATTGGATGACATGTTCCAGACTCATTTCAACTTCTTATGTGCAAAGTTTGGAGGAGTGTGAATTCAGAACAGAACTTAATCTCCAATTGCCTTCTATCCCCTTTAAGCAGAACCGCACTATCTCATTTTGCTGGCTGAAACTCTTATGCTTTTATACAGTCCCCAGCATCCTAGATTCAGTAACATTTATATGTTTGCAACCCTCCTTCTGATTTAAGACAATGTTACAAATCCCCATTTCACAAACAGCAAGATAAAATTCCAAAAAAGTGAAGAAGTCATCCAAGAACTAACAAAGACCGTATGGGCCCAGGTCTTCCAAATCTCAGTTCATGCCCTAACCATCATATTATCCCACCCCACATTGTGCAGTCTTGTATAGGCACATCCTTACTCCACATGGGCGGTGATAGCAGCTACCTAAATATTTAGCATTTCTTTGGTGAGATGATGTTCATCCAAATATGAGGGAATGGGGGAAGAAGAGGAGGACAAAAGGGAGAATCTCCTCTTAAAATTCTATGTAAGTCACAGTGCAGAGGCAATGGATCAGGCTAGAGAGGAACAAAAGTTTTTCACTGAAGAGAGCAGTCTAGAGACAGAAGTGTCTTGGGGTGTAGGGTTCCAGTGCTGCAGGATTCAGGCTTTTTTGGCTTTTCCTGCAAATATACTGCCCAATGGAGACAGGTTTTCATTGTGGAAAACCTTTATGGAACTCTCAGAGTGGATAATTCCACTTTGGGAAAAAAAGAGGGAGGAGAAGGGAAACAAGCCAGCTTCTCTGCTCTCAGCTGATGTTTTAGCTTCTAAGCATTTGCACTTGAAAGTCTTTGAGCACCTTTGAAGTTAGATGTGAGAGATTTTCAGACCGCTTTCTCTACTGATGCTCTGAGGACCCCAAATTTTACAAGGTGGTTTCTAAAATAAATTTGTCTCCATAGCATCCTCAGCTCACCTCGCTGAGGAATACAACCACCCAATCTCTACAATCCTTCCCGCATTAATCCTCTCTCAAAATCTCCTAGGTATCCAATTTACAGAATTCAGGTACTCCATGCAGAAAGTCCTTTTCATCCTACATGTCACTGGAGGTAAACATGCATTACCCTACATATCAGAAGTTTTGAATTTGGTCTTTGGGATAAACTTTAGTCTTTCTAATGAGTTATGAAAACACACAGACCGTGATGTCTGGCGACAGCATGGTGGCCACTTTGGAGCCCTAAAGGACACAAAATCAGTGTGAGTGGTATTCAAGGAGTAAAACTCAGTCATCAAGATCTAGAGCTGGCTACCTATATAGATAATTCTGATGCAGATTTAAAATACCTCATGATAAGGAATAACTTTTCCATGGCCATGTGGCATTCAACACAGTGAGTTACTGAATTGCCAGTTCTGTACACTGAGCAATCCCATAGCAGTCCATGTCAGTCGTTCCCTCACATGCACACTCTTCTTTCTCTTCAACAGGGCAAAGCACCAGCCTGGTTATACAGCACAAGCCTTCTATTTCTCCCTCCTTCAATGCCCCATACTCTATTTTGCACCACAGTCAAAGAGCAAAGTGAACAAGCAAGCCAAGAGGACAGTACAGCTATAAAATTATCCCACAGCCTCGAAAATTTCAGCCACAGTCCTTGTCTCCTGCAGCAGAGCAAATTCTGCATGCCCTCCCAGCACTGCAGGGAGGAGCATTAACCTATTGGCAGGTATAGCCCAGTTTCTTTTGCAGAACCCAGCTGTGCTGAATAAATAAATCACCTGTGGCCATTTATGTGCAAATAACCTGTGCCAAGGGGCCGTTTGGAAGAAAAGCTTCGATCTGTGTTCACAGCAGCAGTGGCGTAATGGGAGCAAATAAACACGCGTGCTGTCCTCGCCATTCTCTCTGCTCCCACAGCGCTTTTGTAACACAGCATTTTCCCTTGCTGTGTTAAGGCTGAGAAGCAGCATTTTGCATTAAGTAGTCGGCTGTAACAGAAGAGAAAGAGCCACAAAGTGCACTTAACAAAACCCACCCTCTACTCCAGAGCTGGGATGTTAAAGCCAGAGGAGAGGGAACGTGCCTCATTTCCCCATCTGTAACCAATTCCCTTGACAGGCCCCATTAAAAAGCCAACCAGTTCTGGCACTCCCCCTCTCAGAGGAGCCCTGTGACACAGTTATTAAATAAAGTGCACTGACTTTCATTGTGGATGGGGATTGCTTAACCTAAGTGCAGCACTTAGTGATTGAGCAGAAGAGGACACATGGAAGGTTTGAGCCTCTGGATTCTTTCATGATGGGCACCCACACTTCTCCACTGCTGAAATCAAAGTCCTTCACAGCTCCAGGCTTTTCTCATTTTCTTTCAAGTCTTGACTCTGAACAAGCTACATTCAAAATAATTACCCCACCAGTCTCAGGAATTTCAATCCTTGCAAGTCCAACAAGTGTGCTCATTCAATCCACTATAAACACAGGGATCCTATGCACACACATCCTCCCAAGCAGGCCTATTTCCCCCCCCACCAAAGCTGACTGCAAAGCAAAAAACCCTCCATGTTTCATCAATAATTTTTCTAAGTTTTAAAACCACTTTTGCTTTGGCTTTGGCTCATGCCCCTTGTGTGACTGCTTTCCACAAGTATTCTGGCGGGCAAACTCTCAACAAGCATTTCCTAGAAACACAAATTACCAGAAGATGTGCAACAGAAAGCTAATTCCAGAACCCATGGGTAGCTGCTCTGCCTATTTGCTCTCCCAGTTTTACTCTGTGAGAGGGATGGCATGGAAGGTAATGAGATCTCTTTTCATATCCATGCAGTAAACTTCTGTTATCGGACCAAGAGCTATACACACACTGCCTAGAGGGTTTCAAATCAAGAGAATCATCCCAGCAGATTTCAAGATGTTTCTGACTATTTCCATCTGGTTGTTTGTCAAGTTCAGTAGTATCCACTCCCTCAATTTGCACCAGACAATCACCAGCAATGAGAAGTGCCAAATGCTTCCTAAATGGAAGTTGTTCTGTGTGCTCTCCTGCTGAGGCTGTGTTGCTGAGCAAAGCACAGTCAATCTCCACCTTGCCTGAGCAGCGACCCAGCAGTCCTTAACTTGGACTTCTGTTCATTCCCCATCCAGTGCAGACCAGTCACCTTCCTTCCCTTAATCCCCACCAAATAATATGGCTGCAAAGTGCAGAAAAAGTAGGGGAAATAACTTTCTTTGCAAAAGCTGAAGGGTCTGCATCTGCCCTACCCTCAAACACAGCCTGACAAACCATACCAGCAGCACCACAGCCTGCTAAAATCTTCAGATCCCCCCCTGCCCTAAGCACATATGTGTGGGGCCAGGGCTCTCTCTGTGACAGTACACTTAACAAACTTGGAAGGGGCCAGGCAGAGGGAAATGTGTTTCCCCTCCTTCCTTCTACAAGGAGCATACCCCACACCACTTGCACTCATAAATTTATCCGGTAGCTCAAAAAACTTCAGGGTGTGCGGGGAATACAGACAATCGTATTTCTGACGTATTTTCCTGTGTTGATCCCATATCCCTACCAGTATTCCCCCAGGCAGAAAGTTTTTCAATGTAAAAAAGTATTGTTAAAAAAACCACAAAACATTACATAAAAGTTAAAAACCTAGCTTTTAACAAAGTATTTCCAAACTTTATCAATGTCAGAGGTGATATTTATTACAAGCTCTTTTATTCCCTTTCTATTTTTTATTTAATGCTTAAAAACAAATAAGTAGATTAGACTGAAAAAGCCCCAAAACTACACATCCCAATTCGATATGGGATTAACTAGCAACAAACCCCTGGAGGGCAGCATGTGATCCAGTTGGGCTCCACTGACTCACTCCCAGCCTAAGTAAGCATTACAGAAGCCACGGCAAATTGGGCTCTGCTCTCAGTTACAAAGGGAGCTGCATGACTTCCCCAGTTCCCAGAAGCTGCTAAAATTCTGCCAAGAGAATGTCTTCCTAATTTGCATTATCTTGGCCATTTACAATTCATCCAAACAGAGCTGGCAATTAGTCGTTGTTGGTAAACTCTGCACTGAGCTCCAATCAGTGCTTTGCTGCTCTGGCGCTCTCTATTTACAAATTCTTGCAGTTATGGGCATATTAGAGAACCAGTTTTGACAGTTTCTGTCCCATGAAGTTACAGTTTTCCCCAATTACTGCAGATAATGAGAAGACCAAGCTCACTAAAACATACAGTCCTGTGACCCAAGGACTCCTATGCCCAATTTGTGGAAGAACAGCAAACATCACAATATGTATACTGAGTGAATCAGTGCAGAGCCACCAAGCTGACTGGGCTGAGCTGAGGGAGGATGCAGTGTTCTTCAGGAAAACTAAACTAACTGCCTCTTTACTATAGGTGGAAAAAAACCCCATCTTGAAGCATCATGGGAACATCTAATCCTTACCAGGACTAGCCTATGACAGCTGGGGAGAATTATCAATAGCTTCTCTTCCAAGCCCTGAAGCCTGAGTAGCTGGGAGGTAGCAGCAGGACACAATGAAAGGTGAGGAGGGGGAGAGGGTGGGAGCCAAATGGGAATGCCCGTTGTGAAGGGAGGATTCTAATGCATGCCAAGACATAAATGTAAATGGACAGCTCTTACATTATCTAACCACTGCTCTCCTCGCTGTGCAGCGTCCTGCATGGTAGCCCTTTCATCACTTTGCTCTGAAAGCCTCTCCTCTGTGTGTCCTGCCTTTTGAACAGGCTCCTTGCATCTATCTGCCTCATTTACTCCCCTTCTCAGTTCAGTTCCTCTCCTGACAGCATCTCTTATTCTCCTTTGCCAACCATCCTGCAGTTTTTCTCCTTTTGATCTCATTTCTCTCCATCGAGTATTTAAGATTCCCATTGGTAAGAGATGGGCAGCATCACACTACAAAACAGCATTTCAGAGCCAGTTCAGATTTGCCAGTTCAGAGCACTACTGACTGAAGCAAGAGACCCTGAAAAAGCTCTTGCATAGAGTTGCTGAGACATTTGCACTCCTCTAGCTTGGATAAAATGGAGAAATGCCACTTCCACATTCTTTTACTCGACAGAGTTTTAAAATTTTGTTGCCCCACAATATTGGTTAACATTGCTGTGTACAAGCCACCACCACATCCATCCCAAGAAGCAACCAGTTCCCCAAAATATCTACATTTGCACAGTGTCTTTCAGATGCTGACAACTAAAAATAGTTTCGATAAAGACTCTGGCTGGCTTTATTTTATTCATCAATGCTCTGTCTGAGACACATTGCATTTTGATCCCTGGCTACCTGCTAACAAAAAGGTTAAAAATCAGAGAAGGAAACCAGTTTGTCAAACAGTGACTCAAACTGGACACAGCTGAAATTACAGTTTTGTACAGAAAGCTGATGAGGAAACTGCACAAGGACCTCATAAGCCAGAGCAGCTGCTGGCAAGAACATTATTATCTTCACGCTCACAAGTGGTTTGTGGGACCTCCAAGGCCATAATTCATTATCCAGTGAAATGTTTCATCTATTTTCACCCTGTTATGAAACAAATGGAGCAGAGAGGCATGGATCACAATGGAACCAGCACAGAGCCATAGAACAAAAAATTCCAAAAACTCCCAACCTCCCTTGGCCCACCTTCCCCTGTCCAATGCACGTTTTAAAGATGAGCCAACACAAGCACTACAGTGGAAGCCTGGAAAAAGAGGAGAAGACTTCTTACCTAAAATAAGGTAAGAAATAAGGTAAAATCCAATTCAGCTAGAGCCACTGCTTATGCAGACACTATCTAGAGGCCAGGCAATACAGAAGCTGCCCTGGCTGTGCTGTTGTAGCCAGAAAACACAAGCCACATGGATGTGATGATACTCTACTGCCCACACTTTGCAACTCCCATGACCAGGAATTCAGACATGAGCTTTTTCAGTCATGAGAAGCACATGGCACCTGGAATTGTTCCTGTCACCCCATTCTAACTCTGGGTCTCTACTGGACCCTTCTCCCCTAACCATTCCCCAAAAACCAGACCCAAAGCAGCAGGACACAATCCAGCAGTGTTGAACCTGCCAGAGAGATCAGAAAGTTAAGGGCCTTTAGTTTCCTGTGCTCAGCAGCAATTAATTTAAAGTCTGGAGGAAGATGAAAACTCCACCCTAATGGTCAAGTGGTGCATGAGAGAGAAAATGAGCCATTTCATAGTCCCTGTGGTTATCATCTGCCACAAAGCATAAGATTTGATTACCCCTATCTTAATACATAATTACAAATGGTCATAAAATTATCCAGGCCCTTTTTAAAATCCTTTTATAATAATTGACTTGATGACCTCCTGGGGCAACAAAGGCTGTAAGCAGTAAAAGCCAAATTTATTCTACATTAACATACCTGTGCCTTATAACTATAATATCCTACGAATAAGGAATCTTATAAGGATATCCTCTTTGGAGTAGCAGCAAGAAGGCGTGGAAGAATCCCAAACAAGCTGCATAAAATCACCTGTGCACAAACTTAATGGAAAGCTAGTCATGGCAGCAGCAGTGTATAGAAAGAAATGCTGAAAAATGATCAGGCACATTCATTTCCACAAGAAAAATGTCAGGCCAGACCTCTACAGCTTACCATCCTAACAGTGAAATAAAACTTCCATTTTGTCATCTAGAATATTAAGTGCACAGGAATTACATTAATGTATTGTAAATCCTAAGATAAATTTTGTATTTCTGTCTAAGTTGCTCACCCTAATTCACATGTCCATTCCTTATCTCACCCATAAAACAGGGATTAGGGGAATGGAATTCCTCTGGAGCAGAGGTGTTAAACAACAGCCTACAGACTGAGTGCTAGTGATAGAGCTGTTCATAATGTACAGATGTGATTAGAGCTCCAGCTGCAGGGATTTTGCCTGCATCTTGTAGTGTTTGTAACTAAACCATCCATGTTTCTCCTGTGACCCCAAACCTACTTGTTCCTGCCTCAGCATTGCTTTCCATGCACATTTTGGAGATGTGAGTTCACAGAGAGCTAAGGCTGAGCTGCTCTTCATGGAAAGATTGAGCAAGGATTTGATTGGATTTATATACTTGTCTCCCTCCTCCCTTTTCTCAGAGCTTCCCAAAGAAGCAAGAGGCATATTTTGTTTTCTTCCACTAGCTCAAACTGGCCTGTCCCTTCTCATGAAGTGAGTACTCCCCATGTCAAGACAGCAAATGGAGAGTTCAACCAAAAGCAAAATTCTAAAGGAACTTGGCACGATGAGGCTGTCCTTAAACTACTGCAGGTAAAAGGTGTCAGGTCCAGCCCTGCCCTATAAATCTACAGGCCTAGGTACAACGGCTGTGGCTGCAGCCACAGTTGCAAGGGGTTCTTTTCCCAGCCAAAAGACAGAGTTACACATTCTCAATAATTGAGCACAGCAGCAGCAGCACATAAAGCTATGGGGAGAAGATGACAGAGTAAAAAACAAAAACTGGAAGTGACCCTGCAGTCACAAAAAGCTCTGATCAGATCTGCTAGAAACCAAACATAACAGAGGTACCTTCCTGCTGTCCCCTACCTGCCTCTCTCCCCCTCCATGAAACCTTGGTGATACTAGGTTGCCAACAGCACTGGATAAGGAAAGAAATTAAGAAGCATCCCAGCATCACATGTTGAGCCAAGACCACAGGAAGAAATGAAGCCCTCAAGGCCAGGCATGTGAAAGATATAAAGCAGTTCCTGTGCAAGTGACACAAGATGATCACACAGGTCTGTTTTGACCTGAATAAATTGGTGACTCCATTAAATTCTGAGGGATCCAGGGGAAAAAAAAACCAAAAAAACAACAGTTCTCAGTTCCCAAGCCATTGCTTGAACCACAGGAGAAAAGTTACAAAAGAGAAGAAATCCTCACAGTGACAAATAGAAAAACCCAGAGACAAGGCAGATTTGTCAAGAAAGTAGCTGACTGGTCCCCAGTCCTATCAGAAAGTTAATTCACTTTGCCTTCCCCTTCAATTTGTGTTCCTAAGGAATCACCTATCACAGGGCGAGTACAAAGTGTCCTGGTTTCACCTGACACCAGGTTCTCTGTTAACCAAAGCTCTCCATGTTATGAAACAGCCCAAAGCAGGTCATACAAAACCAGCTCATGCAGCTGGATTGGTCATGGATGTGCCTGGGGAAGGGGCTTGGGGTGGAGGGGGAGAAGGGGAAAGACGAACTTAAAGCAAGAAATGGAATTTAAGAAAGACACTGCCAGCTCATTAAACTGTCCCAAGTTACTTTGTGGGGTGTGCTGGGTGCCAGAATTAGGCACTGAAGCAGAAGCAGAGGGAGGGAGCCCTACATCACTGCAGTGACCCCAGAGTGTCTGGAGGTGAGAGGCAGAGCTTGTTTTTCTTTCTACAGAGAAGCAAGAGAAGGAAAAAAGTGTGACAATAATATTTTTCTATATTTATGAAGAACTGAGGAAGTTTGCCTGCTCAACAGCCATTTTCTACTGAGCTATCTCCCCTCTGTGAGGCTTCTATCTCATGCCTGACTGACTCTCCTCTTGATTTCTAGTAATTAGAAGCCTTCCAGCCTACTCAGAAAAAACCCTCTGCTCAAAGCATCCTTCTTTTCAGGGACCAATTGGGTGCTATTATCCCACTGACTTTTAAAAACCTGTGGCTGTACATCAGAGCCCCAGCTGGTGAATCCACAGTACTTGCTTGTCTAACCTCCATACATTTCCCCTTCAAATTCAGTCCTTGCAAGGAAACAGAACAGATAATAAAATCCAGAGGGAAACAGATAAATCAGGGCACTTCATTCAATTGCTGACACAGGATATTGCTCAAGGAGGAGGATTCACCCACCCTCAGTGATGGAGTGATGAGAATCACTACAGGCACCCCCAGGAAACCTCTGCCTTTAAAACAGTCTGTATTTTACCCACGTGTGTCCATGTGTGCATGTAATAAAAATAATTGCTGCTTGTCATCATCAGAGATGAGCAAGGCAAAGCCTGTGCTTTTAATAAGCCAATATGGATTTCACGTTCTGCTTGCTGTCTGAGCAACAGCAATTGTGATTTCCTTTGGAGATTGATTTTGCCTTAGGCTTGGTCTTAAGAGGTTATCTGATGGATTTTGGTTATTTGGGAAAAGGGGACAAAGGGCAGGCCTCCCTTGGAAGTGAAGATAAAAACATCGGTGTGCACATCCCTTTTACAGGATTTTTTTGGTTCATTTTTCCTTGTTCAAAACAGCAGTTTGAAAGGAAGAGAAAGCTGGTGGAAGGCAAGATGGGGTTACAAAAGTCACAAAAACACAGTTCTCTCCACTGCCTCTAGTCTCCTTTGGGGTCTTACTGGAAAAGAAGCAATGTTATAAGAGATGAGGTTATCTTCATGGGCCACTCTGTAGTGCCCTGGACAGTGAATTCTGAAAATCCAAGTCCTGCCACTTTCAAATGCTGAGCAGACTAAGGCACCTAAAATTATAGGCCACTTCAACTGGTCCCTCTTCTGCAATACTGTCTTTTTCCCCTCATGGCTGTGGTGACCACTCCCAGGGCTTTTCTTGGTCTGGACAGTGCCTAGAATATTGATCCCACTGAAAAGACTTTAGAGCAGCACATAGGAAAGCTGCTATGAGGAACAGCAGCCGTAGAGCTGTTCCTTCTCATATGAAGAGGTGCACTTAGCCTCAGTAGGATTCAGAAATAATGGAGTCTCCAAGGTTTCTCATGTCTGAATTTCCTTTCCTCCACAAAACCAACTCATGTTACTGATGGCTTCTACCTTCCCATACCATAATGAATCTCAAGTGTTTTTATATCTCCCCTTGAATACATTCAACAGAGGAAATTAATGAGTATGAGGAAGCGAAGGAAGAGGAAAAAGGGTAGGGGTGGGGAAATGAAAGTTTAGATGACAGTTTGTGTATGTTTTTGTATGAGGAAGTGAGAGAAAGTACATGTGACTGGAAAGAGTTGCAGAGGAAATATGTAAGAAAGGCAGATGGGTTATCCGTCATTCAGCCTGCCCTCCATTAGTTTCCAGCTCTCTCATCTTTCTCTCCTCCTTTTCACTAAACTATTCTATTTCTCTCCTTTCCAGAAAGACCGATGCAACAGTAAGAAGAGGAGGCAAATAAAGCAGAGGTGTGGGGAGAGTGGGGGGAGGTGGAACAACCACATTATCTTTTATCCACTAGAGAAGTGAGGAAAAAGCTCACACCCTTAAGCTAAAACAAACATGAGACAAGCTAATACTTCACCCATGAGCTGCAGTGTCTGTGCCCAAAGAGTGCAAGTGTGAACTGCTTTCACATGCCTCAACATCTCCTCTTAGCAGCAAAAGCAGGAGGGAAAGTCCCCAGGCCAGTGGTCTGGTTTTTACCACACACATGACATGTGCACTGGCTGTGGTGATGGAACTGATAACAAAGGCACTACAGATGACAAACACTGTGGCAGCTCAGGCTTCTGCTATGATAAATAATCCCCTTGCAGAGTTTCAGCTCATTTATTTTGCCAAATCCCATTTGTAAGAACTGCTGTGCATTTGGTGACACTGTACAAGCTGAAAAATGGAAGAATTTAGAAGGTGACTGCATGAAGTGGCTGTGGTTGCTGGTGATTTTCTATAGCTCCTAAGAGCACCTTCTCCTGGAAGCAGCTGGGACAGGGAAGAGCTGTGTTCCTGGATTTAAGGCAGAGGGAGACTACAAATGCAGTAGTTATAAATAGTAAGCTTTGATCACTTTCCTAGTGGCACAGCTTTTGTACTGTGGCATATGTGCTTCATCCATCTGGGACCAGAGCATGCTACAGCTGCTGGTTCTGCCTGCTTCCTGCTGTAAGAAGCTGTGAGTGAAGAAGCTGTGAGTGAAGTAGCTGTGAGCTTCACATTGAAAAAAATACAAGTGGTGTGTTATATCCTGGATTCCATAAGAGACTTAAAAAAAAATAGTTGCTCATAATTAGTCTGCATGTTTTTCAAACTGATACTGATGCAATAGCTTGTTTATGCAAAATGGCCATGTGTACAAAAATTAAATGCATCCCTAACCTACCTCTTCCTCTTGCTGACAGCTGGTGGGGTTTAAGATTATCTCATCAGTAGTTTGCAGTGGACATGACACTCATGTGATGTAATTAAGATAATATATTCAGCAATAACCTTGCACTTGCAGTTCAGCCAATGATGGCTTGCTTTTTCTGCAAGGTAACTTACCATATAAAAATAAACCACCCAATGAGAAGGTGATGTCTCCAGCTACATTATTTAATTTGCAAAATTACTAAAGAATGGTAGAGCAAACTTTTAGTCTGAAGCAATTAAGTGAAGCTAGTGAAAACAAACACCTGGGCTACTGCACAACTGTATCAGAAGACGGACAGTGGCCTTTAAGATCTTGTCTCAGCCTTTGTCCCCTGGTGAACTGGCTGTCATCAAGCTCTAGGAGCAGGGTAGGTACCCAGGTGAGTGATGTGACTTAAGAAACACAGTCCAGAGTCAGGAAAGCTCCTGTGTGAGGAGGATGGCTCCTGAGGTTTGCAGCACGCTGAAGATTTCACTCGTGTTGTGGTATATGAGGGCACTCCTTCTTGGAAAGGCTCATTGCACTGTTATTTTTGGTGAAGGAAGTAAGAAAGAAGGAAAAGAAAAGCTGACAAGACAAGAGGAAATGGCCTCAAGTTGTGCCAGGAGAGGTTCAGGTTGGACATCAGGAAAAATTTCTTCTCTGAAAGGGTAGTTAAGCACTGGAATGGGCTGCCCAGGAAAGCACTGGAATCACCATCATCCCTGGAAGTGTTCCAGGAAGAACTGGCCATGGCATAGTGCAATGTCCAGTTCTTCCTGCAACATAATGCACAGTCTGGCATAATGGTTTAGTGGACAGTGGTGTTTAGTCAAAGGTTAGGCTCAATGATCTGGGAAGTCTTTCCCAACCTTAATGATTCTGTTCTACTCTCTTCCTTTCTATAATCCTAAGTGTGAAAGTGGGAACAAAAAGAGATGATCTTTCTTGATTTCCAACCCCTGAGGAACAAACTTCCCTCTAAGGATGAAGTAAACAGGAATCCCTGAGGAAACATGCATCCTTGAAACACAATTTATATTTAATATCTGAATGTCTACAAAAAGAGGTGAAGGCCAGTATGCTGCAATGACTTTGTTATTTACCTGGCACATGGCTTCTGGCACCTGTCCCAGGGCTAGAGGCAAAAGTATTGACACCACAGCAAGCAGAGAAGAGCAAGTCTCCCGCTCGACCGAGAGCTGACTGTGTCAGACACCAAGACACCACATGCATGTGTGGAGCAGCACCGGCATGTGCACACAGCCTCAGCACACTGGGAATTAACCAAGCAGTGCTTTTGGAAGAGCCTAGATCTTCTCAGAGGAAGTTAATAAATAAATAAGAAGAAAAATCACCCTGTCCGACAGAAATTAGTTCAGTGACATCCCTGAGGAAAAGACATCTCTTTGATGCTTATTTGGCCTAACTGAAGGGGGGAAAAAGTAGGCTGATGCCAGAAATAATGGCATGAATAAGTGTGCAGACATGCCAGCACATTAGTGAATGTAGGAAGTTACTGCATTGGCAAAGGACAAGAATACCATGTAGATTAGACAAGATGTCAAAACCACTCCTCTGGAAACAAAACTGGAAGTCTCTTCATTACCATAACCACTTCAGCAAATCTACCACGGTTTCTAAGGCTCACAATCAGGTCTCATGCTTTTATGATCCACTGCAGCCTCTGCTACTGAGCTTTTCCCAGCACAGACCTGTCTGAGTGCAGTGGCAGCTGCCTGCTCCCTGGAGGTGAGAACCTCAGGAATCAGTCCTGATCTTTGCTGGGGCACAGAGGGAGACGTAAGGAACATTTCTACAGGCCAGGGTGCTCCTAGAAGCCAGGAAGCAGTGTGATGGGAATTTGTGCTGCAGGATATTCCCTGTATGACTATAGCCACGGTATAACAACACACTGCCTGTGTGAAAGCCACATCCCACCCCAGCAAAAGCTGTGCAATCTCAGGGACAGCAGCTGCCCTTGGGAGGGCAGCTCTCAGCCCGTGTCAGAAAACACCAAGTTGTGTAGCAAATGGCCAGCAGTCATTAGCTTAGTCCAGAGGAAAAACATGTCTCAAATGGGCTGCTTGGATTACACTTGGTCTCTAGAGAAGAGCCCAGGGCCTCAAAGAGTATCTTATTTTTCACAGTCCACACCAGAATCCTACATAGGAGGCCATAATCAATGAAAATGGCCATGTGAAAAAGGTATGCAAGATAAGGGGAAATCACCTCTATTCCAGCACCGGTAGAAAACTCATTAAATCAAGATGCTAAGGCTATTCCATTATGTTTCAAATTGGTATTTTACCTTACATAAGAACGAGGGGAAACTGACTCCAAAACCCCAGTCAGAGAATCCTTCATTTGCATCTTAAAAGGTACAAGTCTGTCTGTTCTGCTTATTCTGTTCTTTAATTATCCTAATGAAAGGAAATGTGAATCCCCAAGGGTTTGGTCCCTTTTTGACAGATTGCTTTTAAATCCAGAGACAAGGGAGGCACATGGCCATCAAAACCCTTCGTTTTCAACTTGCACATCTGGGGAAGATTCCCCTGGTATCTCATGTGACATGGACAATATGTTGTAACCAGAAGAAAAGCTAAGCAAGGGCTCTAATGTCCTGCTATATGGAGAGCCCATGAAAAATTAGCTTAGGCTCCAGAAACATTGAGAGGCTGCTGGCTCCAGGCAGCACAGCCCTCTTCAGATGCACAATATCTGACAGAAGGACCATCCTTCCATCCAAACAGAGCTCTGGTTGTTTGGTGTGTTTAAAGGCTCCCATTAAGAACCAGTTTAAATTAAAAACTTCACTCAAAGTGAGAGCAATAGCTTTGTTTCATGTAGCTGTTTGTGAGGGTCACCAGTTAGGCCAAGAAGCCAGGACTCAGGGGAGCCACGCCCTTTCCCAAGTTCTGCAACTCATTTGCTACTTCCTTTGAACACACTCCTGCCTCTCAGAGTATTAGAATACAAACTTTCGTCCTACAAAGAATCTGTCTGACACCTGGCAGAAAGAGGCCTCTAGCTGTTAGTGTAATATAAATAATAAATGAGTGAAATAATAAATAGAAATAAGGCATTCTGATGCAAACAAAGCCAACACATTAGTGAACGTGTTCAGTCTTTTTAAAGCATATCCAAACACCAGTCTAGGCTCCAATGCTAAAACACAGCGTCTCTTTTAAAGCTCCAGAAAAATCAACACAAATCTATGGGCAGTTCTGTTCAACCCTGAACCCTTCCAAGGGTTCATACACATGAACAACTACTATTGTTCACGTAATGATAGAATATCATTCTTAATTGTTTTAAATTCCATTTCTGTTGCTTAGACCTAGGATGACACAGCCTGCTCTCAGCATCACACATAAAAACTCAGTGGCTTTCATTACAGCTGTGATGAATTCAACCAGCAGAATTTGCCTCATGCTGCTCTGAACAACAGCACCACCAGCAGATACTCTAGTTATTAACCACTCTGTCCAGAGCCTGGATGGTATTAGTATCTGAGAGGAGGAGATGGGGCAAGGCTCATGATGCTTGGGTTCTCCTACCCTGGACCTACTGAGGAGATGTGGGAATAAGAACAATCTGCTTTATTTCTTCGTGCCTTCATTCTCTACCCATTTACTCAGACAATCCCTTGCTGCATGTACACGGAACAGGAATTTTGCCTTGGCTGAAGGCTCTGGGTGCTGTTGTGGTACATAATCACAGAAAAAAACCAAACCCAAATAAACAAAAACCAAACCAACCAAAAAAACCCAACACACTCCCTCTCTCCCCCCAAAAATATCCAACCTGCCCCCCCAAAATAGAAACCAACCCTCCCCTAAAAAACAAAGAAAACCAAACAACAACAATTAAAACCCTACAAAAAACACCCCAAAAACCCAACCAACCAAAAAATTTAAAAAAAGAAAAAAGACAGAAACCCAAAACAAAGCCCCCCCAACATCCTTCATTCTGATTGAGGCAACTGAATATAAGGTAAGCTGCCTGAGCCTTTGTGTACACACTGCTGTCCCAAGTGATACCACAGAATTGTCCAGGGTTCTGACAATAACAATGAAAACACATTTTAACAGCACCTGGATGAAAAACAAGTATGAAAAATTCCTGTATCTATCCCCCTGCACTATGGCTATATATTGAGCCAGGATACACCAGAAGCCATTCAAAGAAGCAACATGAATTTTGCTTGCTGCAAAAGAGGGGACAAGAAGAATGATTTCTCAAGTGTAAGTAAGCCAAGGATGAGACTGAGGGGAGAAGACCAGTAGGATTTATTTGTAATGACAAGTGACAAGTGATCACCATAAAGATATTCTTGGAACAGAATCCTGCTAATCTCTGCTATAATTCTAGTCTCAAATGGTTTGGCTCTGGCAGTGCTTCTAGAAATGATATATGTGAAAGCATTGGGGATTGTCAAGAACGAAGTTTTGCCTTGACAGTTACATTTTGGGCTGATTGGGTTTGTTTGTGCTTCTCCTGCCCCACCACACTCCCCTGTCTGGTCTTGTGTTTTTGGGTTTTTTTTTTTTTAGAGCTAAGGTCAGCTGCAATTAGTATTTAGAAAAGAAAATGTTTATAACCTCTTGCTTTTATCATCATTAATAATGCAACAAATGTATTGAATGTGGGTAGACTTTTCAGCAATCTGTAGTGCTCTCCCCCTCTGGCTCAGAAAATATGTACCTCTTGAGAGAAAATCTATTTCATTAGAGACCTGATAAAATGCCTAGAAATGACAACATAAATAAGCATTTAAGTGCTGCTCCTTCTTTCACTATGAAGTCTTTTCCAGCTGAGAAAAGCAAGAAAGAAGCTGTAGTGGGATGGTGGGAGAGCGAGTTGATGAATATTTGATCACAATTGTCTTAAATAAATGCTTTTTCAGACACAGCCTCCTGACATATCGACTGCACTGTTAGTCTCACCTCTCTCACACCACCTTAAAGGCAAGTCAGTGGCCAAGGCATTTTGAGTTGACAACAAATCAAACTGAATGCTTCCTCTCCCTTTGCTTCTGCCTTCTCTAGCATTGTTGTCATTTGTTTTCCTCTTTCCATTGCTCCTTCCCCAAAAAGGTTTGATAGGTAAACCAGAGTCCCTTATCCAGAGCTATTGCCTGCTATGAGGGTGGGTGATCAGAGTGCCTAATCTGGCCTGGCTGTGCTGAACTCCTTTACAAGAGTCGCACAGAAGGAGATGCCAAGGCGGGAGGTGGAGAACAAGGGAAGCAGCAAACCAGCAGATTGAAGTCCTTCTTCCCCAGATGTGATAGTGGTCACAGGAGTCTTCAGGTGAGGGAAGGGACGAGAATGTTGACTCCATGCTCCGAAGGCTTGATTTCTTATTTTATGATATATATATATTAAATTATAACTAACTGAAAAGAATAGAAGGAAAGGTTTCATCTCAGAAGGCTAGCTCAGAATAGAATGGAAAAGAATGATAACAAAAGCAGCTGGCTCGGACAGAGAGAGAGCGCCAGCTCTGCTGTGAGTGGTCACTAAATCCAAACATCCACAGGAGACCAATCACGGATCCACCTGTTGCATTCCACAGCAGCAAATAACCATTGTTTACATTTTGTTTCTGAGTCCTCAGCTTCTCAGAAGGGAAAAAATCCTAAGAAAAGACTTTCACAAAAAGATGTCTGCGACACTCAGACCTCCACAGTTCCCTTGCACCTTAGCTCTGCCCAGTGATGGCTCACAGAGTACATGTAAATATTAAGCAAAACTGGACACCTACACAAACTGCATTTATCCTGCTGTTTGTTCACAAAGCTTTTCCCTCAGGATCAGCAGAACCAATTTTAAAAAGAAAGTCACTTGCCCTGGGCTGAGATTCCTCTCAGCTGCTGAAGGAGGAGGTATGAAACAACCCCCAGATGAAAACAGAAACAAGACAATCCTTCTCACAACAACAAGCCAGCCCAACTCTCACATGCACCTTTGCAGGGACAGGGAATCTCTGTAACAGTGATCTGTGGAGTCCCCCTGTCCTTGTGCCAGGCACCACACCAGCCCAGCATCAACCCCACACGTGTACCCTTGCTGTGTCTTAGGGAAGAGGCTCACAGCTCAATGCAGAAGCCAGGCAAAATAGGGTAATCATGGGGACCAAAAGCAAAATTCACCAAGGATTTTCCTAGTGAATAAGTGGCAGTAAAAGACTCGCAAAGGGTACAACCAGCTCCTTTGGGATTTCAAGCGTTCTTGAGAAGCCCATGCATATTTATTTTTATTTAAGCTAAAGAATGTATTAGTTTTTTTAAATGCCTTCCATGCATATGCACAAGTTGGCAGCCCAGATCCCTATGGATCTTGATTCATTAAGCAACCACCAAATTCCTTGTTACACCTCCCACTTGATTAAAGTCACACGAGAAATCTATCTAAAGCAAGGACCTTATACAAATTTTTAAATCCTAAAATCAACACCACATGGGTTGGGGCACTTTTTTATCACAACTGACTCACACTGTACACAGACACAATACCTGTTTTCCAAAATGAAGAATTTAAATGAAAGAAGAGCAGCATCTAAAAAATGAGGTGAGGCCAAGAAATAAAAATTTTGTGCACAAGACATCTTTGGAGAAGGGAGTCCATGTTGTCTGTCAAGGCCACACCATTCCATAAATCTCTTTGAAGGTGATAAATTTGGCCACATTATTCAGCTCTTAATACTGGGAAGCCTGTGGGTAACAACAGGTTAGGGAGGTCATCTAGGAGGTTGCTGAGGTCTATCTGGCACAGCTACAATGTGGAAATTAATCAAAGGGGTCATGAAGGCATTGCAGAGGATATTCAGAGGCAGTAGCAAAACAGATAGGTTTTTTCATGCCAGTAAGACAGACAAGTCTCCTAGTTCACAGCAGGTCATGCAAAGGCCTCAGCTACTGCACAGCACAGAGAGCCACAGTTTTTCTCCCTACCCTCTTCCCAGTGGTGAGGAGAATCAAGGGGGAAAAAAATCTGAGATAAGAACAGCTTAGTAACTGAAAGAAAGAAAAATGTACTACTACTACTACAGCAATAGGGAGGAATAAAGACCAGGAGAAACTAGTGATGCCAAACACAGTTGCTCACTACTCACTGACCAATCCCAGACACCTTTATTCAGTTTGTTTACTGAGCATGGCATTCTATGGTATGAAATATCCCTTTGGTCAGTTTGGAGTAGCTGTCCTGGCAATGCTCCTTCTTGTACACCCTCATGCTGGTAGAGCACAGAAAAGTGAAAAGTCCTTGATTTAGAGTGAGCAGTACTCAGAAGCAACTAAAGCATTGGTGTGTTATAAACATTATTCTCATACTGAATTAAAAACACAGCACTGCACCAGCTACTAGAAAGACAATGAACCAACCAAAACCAGGACACCATCCAGAACGAGAAATCTAAGAATAGGTTCAGATGAAGGTATTCAAATCCAAGAAAGCATCCCATTTGTAATGCTGATGTTAACCCAGCTGTCCTTGAAGCATGAAAACAAACAAGGAGCAAAAACTCAATAATGCTATTGACTAACTTGTCCTTTGAACTCTCAGCTCTCATCTCTACCTCATTTCTCAGACAGGCTTTTAACAAATTTGGACCTGGCTATATCCCCTTTAAAGAATGTGAAAAAATTCAGTAAAGTTTAATTTAAACAATTGAAGGATATTAAGAAAGTTAAACCCCTGTGCATGGCACCACTTTGCAAAGTATCCCTATATAAGTAAGTTGAAGTCATTTATGGAAGGCAAGACATCTCTTTGTCTTTTACCATCACACCCAGATGCAATAGTTTCACACTGTCACCAAACTATTTAATCCAAAGAAGGAAGTGGGAAAGGTTTGGAAGTTGTTGCAGCAGCTTTTGGTGGGGACTAAGACATTTCCACAACTCAGCCTGAACTGAGATTGGCAAGTCAGAGGCTTCAGCAGAAGTCAGAAGAAGCCACACTGAAGAAAGTGGCACAAGAACAGCTCCAAGAGGGAGCGGGCTTTGCCTGACAGAGCCTGAGCGCAAGCTTGTGTACCATGGACAAAAAGAGGTGGAGATGTGAGGCCTTTCAGTGACTTGGCAAAGATGTCATGTTTCTAAAATGTGTGCACACTTCACTTTCTATTCTGCTTTTCTTTTGTAGGAAGGCCTTTTCCTGGGACTCATACCATTATCCTAACAGAGTTTCCATGCCTGATCCTACCTTCCTATTTGCTTAGCAAAGCAAGTACTTACTGACTCTAAAGCACAGGGAAAAATCCTGGAATTTAGTAGAAGAAACCCAGTGACTAGTGTAAATCAAATTGGACCATGAATCATACCTGGCCTGTGGTCGGCAAAAGAGAACCATTTTTTCTTCCTGAATGCTGAAAAACCTGTCAGTGATTTATTTGTGGGACAAAAAGTAGCTTTTCCTTTTTCTTTTCTTCCTCAAACAACTTCAACTGTGCTTTTCTGGAAGCAGCGCCACTAAACTCCTACACTGTTCACCCTCCCATCAAGAAAATAACTTAGAGCCAAAGGTGCCTGTGGTAAAACCCCAGTCATGTCAATGGATGAAAAAGCCCAAATGAACCTGCTCCATTAAATACTTTAAAAGAGATACAGAGGGGAAAAGACAAGGGGAGGAAAAAAAAAAAGCCCAAACCAAAAATACCCTGGCACAAAGAGCTTTATCCAAGGGGTCACAGCTGCACATTAACAGTTCTACCTTAATAAAAGCCACCATCAAATCTTCAGTACCTAACACCTAGTCTCCACTTGGCACAAAAGTAAAAGAAAAAAAGAAAATTAAAGCACAAGGTGGAAAGGGAAAAGTAAAAAGAAATAATATTTTCTTTCTATATTCAGAAAATCTCTTCTCCAGCATATTCATGGGGATTTTTTCCTCTTCCCTGTAAGACATGATTAAGCAGCGCTGCAGCATCTACTGTCAGTTTGAATTCCCTGCCTCCCAGAATGAGTAGTTGTAATTAAAAGCTTAGCTCACCTTATCCCTCCAGTTTCCCAGGTGAAAAGTCAAGGCCTGCATTTAATTGCATATATGTGTGCATGTTTAAAGCCAGAGCTCTGAGGAGAGATGGAATTTGGGAGAAGTAAGGGGAACAGGCACAAAGGCATTTGACACAGTATCAAGCAGGGAAAAAATGGGAAGAGAAGGACAGCAGGAAATGAGAGTGCAGATTCTCCTTCTCTTTCCCTTTAGTCCTCCTATCCCCCACCTTCTGTCTCTTTTTTTTTTTTTTTTTTTCAAGATAGAAGCTTTCATTTTACTTCTGGCTTGTTCCATCACTTCCCTTGGGTTCCTCAATGGAACAAGTGATGCACAGAGAGGTTTGTCCCATCTGTGCATAGGCTCTGTCTTTTATGACATAGTTTAGTTCCTTCACTTGGCTTGGCTGAGAGAAAGAGTGAATCAACTTTTGCTCCTGCCCAGCATGGGAAGTGTAGACTGCAACCTACATACATCAAGGTAATCCTCAGCTGTTCTGGCTGCAAAGGTGTTGTCAATCCCTGGTCCTGCTGCTTTGGCTTTAAATCCTGTAGGGGAACCCCAGGAACTCAGCTGGGCCAAGTGTTGCACCTGCAGGAATGCTGGATGATGTTTTAAGCCAAGGTATAATAGAATTGCAAACTCTACAGAAAATAAAGGCATCTTCTCTGAAGTGGACATGGGCACTGGACTAAAACCTTTGGAATGAAACTAGGAAGTGACACATTTCAGCTCCTAAGCAAACAGATTTGGTTCAGAGGTTACCATGGCGCATCATACTTCCAGCACCTTGGACCCTCTGTACCTCATGCTGATCTTCAGAGAATAAAGACAGCTGTTGAGGATACTTCTGCATTCCCTCAAAGCCCTCTGCATTCCAACACACCATGAAGCCACTTCTGCCCTTAGAAAGCACTGAAGCATTCCTAAAATTTTCACCAAGAAGGCTATACACAGAATTATACAGAGCAATAATAATGTGACTGCAAAGGGTAATTGAGTTTGGAAAATAGTTTGCACAAAGGAATTTTGTAAGAGAGCTGGCTGGGTTGTTAGAGTGCAGGGTTTACATACTTGATCCAAGATCCCAAGCTGAAAAGAAAGACATCTCTAGCAAAAGAATACTTTTTACAACCTTTTCAGCAAACACCAGGAGAAGAAGTCTTTATTCTGTGATGCTACCAATCCAGTGCTTGACTGAGAAGTCTAATCTGGCCCACCACTATTAATGCCTTTCAATGAATTTGGAATGCTTCAGAATGAACCATAACAGCAGGACCTGTTCTTAAAATGCATCCCATACACACAACAGCATCAGAGACACTACAGCTCATTCTTGAGCACCTCAGTACAGCAGGTTTGACGAGCTGATAGCAAAAGACACCGTGTTTGTACAGATCTGTGCTGCCAGAATGCTCCTTGGATCCCTAACAAGCACCATGGTCATGCCTCACACGTGACTTTAACAGGCAGGGACAACTTCCCAGCTGGTGCCTGCACTTGCTGCTCCCCACAGGTATAACTCATTGTTGGGCCAGGAATATAGGTCAGGTTTCTAGGCAGAGCTACCTGCCTTAGGTCAGCCTCCAGCATGGTCCAGGCTGTGTAATCCCTCACCTGTGGTTACATTCCTAAGGAGGTTTTTTCCTCTCTCTGAGGATACCTGGCACCTTTTTATCATTCCAGACACTCAGCCTGTTGGTCAGCTTACCAGATGCTGTGTTCTGTTCTGAAGAGTGTAACTGGGCCTGAGGAAACCTCAGTATCTTCTATACCTTGAGGACTATAAGTAACAAGATGCTCCCCAGTTAACGGGGATCCATCCTCATAGGACTTCTGAACCTGTCTCCTTCCTAGATTTCTGCAGAGAAGAAGAATCTTGAACTAGGAACTAGCCTCCCCAGCTACTGCTTTGCTCTGCCTAGGGCAGCCCCTATCCCAGCTGCAGCTGGTTCCTGAGTAGTGCCCTACAGGGGATCTTCCTTCGATTAACTCGTGTTCCCTACAGTTATGGCTTTTAGAGTTCAAGACATCACTAACCCTACAGTTATGGCTTTTAGAGTTTAAGACATCACTAACCTCAGAGCTTTTGTCTTTCATCTTTTGTTGCTGCACCCTGAGAAATCATCAGTAGCTAGGGAGTAAGCCCCACAAATGGCCCCAAGCTCCTTCCTGAAACCACTGGCAGGAGGCACAAGCACACACCACTGTATCTCTGTGCTCACTCAGTTGCTCAGAGGAGGCTGGTTTTTCCTGCACAGCTGGAGTGAATCTCTAAGTGTGTAATCTATAAGGTGGACACCATAACCTAAGTGAGCCAGCTTAAGAGGTTTCATTCTATCCCTCACCCACCTTCCTCACTATTTCCATCTGACACAGTGCAAGGAAATTAAATACTAATGAAACTGGGGATCTTGACAAAGCCTTCTAAGCCCTGAGTGTGTAGCTGTACTGAGCACCTGTCTGTCATGGGTTCTTAGGTCTCTGCTGGGAGGTTTAGTATGTACATTAATGGGCACCTCATCAGCCCAACATGGTTCCTTACTTGACTTGGAAGCAATGAATCCTGATGCATCTCAGTGCAGCTGAGGGTAGAGGGGGAAACAGAAGAGCAGGACTGAAACACTGGGAAACTGCAAAGACTGATTGTACTAGGTGAGGAGCTATAGTGTTTACTATAAACAATATCAGGATATTTACTATATGCAATACACTTGTCATTAAGACTGCTCTTCACAAGGTACTGTATTTATAGCAGTGGCTCATCTTTCTTTACATGCAGGCTGATAGAACTATTAGCATACCCATTGTATTATCTCTATGTAATCACTATTAATTATTACTGCAGAACATCCTGTGGGAGTACAGACATGCTATTTAATAGTTAAGCAACCAGGCACACAGCCACTGCTGCCAATATCTTGCCAAGTGTGACGGCTTCACAGATCCCACCTCCTTCTGACCACTTGTTGGGTGTCTCTTGCCACTCTCATTCCTCACACAGCAACAGCAATTCAGAGGAAAGCCTGGAGGCTGTACTATAAATATACACACAGCACAAGCAGCCACAACCCCTGACTGCTCAGGATGCTCCAGCCTCTACTGCACCTCTGGTGTCTTATGCTTCACGCAGAGACAGACAAACAACCCCAAATGTAATTGCATTGTGTCCAGGCAGAGAAACTCTCACTGGATGTGCTCCCCCCATCTCATTAGGGTGGGAGCAGGTGCTAGATGAGTTAATGAGCTTCAGCTGACAGGTGGCCACTGCTGCAGTTGCAGCAATTGCCCCTTCCCTGCTGCCCGCCACCTCAGCACAGCCCCCTACATCCTACAGCCCAGCAGAGAGCACGGGCTGAAGGGGCAGCTGGAACACAGGGCACATTTTGGTATTTAAAATCAATCAGATGTCCAAGGAACTATGGGGAAACCAAGGTTAATTGCCTTGCTACTGCTATAAAAGCCAGTATATCCTCTGCTACTTTGATGCACTCAGCTGCCTCAGACTGACAAAATGTCAGCTTCCTCTCAGATCATTCCTTACTCTTCTGTGCTGTAAACAGGATGATTCATTTAATTTACAGATGATTTTTCTTCCTTTGCAATTAAATTTCTTAATTGGAATAGTTTTTACAATGACTATGCTTTGTCTCTTCAGCAAAATAATTTCCTGACAGAGTGCAGAAAGGCAGAAACCTTTAGGGAGCTGGTAGGTCTGCAAGGAAGAACAAGGCCACTGTGATGCAGCCTGGTCTCTGGAGTTTGGGGGCACTTCTGTCTGTGCAGAGAATGAGAGACTGCAGGGAAGACAGGGGAGATAATGAACCTCCCAAGGAAAGGTACTTTCTGATTGAAGTCCCTCGGGATAAAAACAGCTCTGCAAAGAGCCAGCACCCAAGCCCTTCTCTTTTGTCCTGACAGCTGGGAGACATGCCTGGCCGCTCATTAATGCTTCACTTCCATGCAGTGCAACTTCTCCCCAGCTTCTCTGACACACAAAGCATACACAACATACCCATTAGCATTCTTTTTCCTCACTCTGAAATCCTATCATAGCACTTCTATCCTTCTTCATCCCCCCTTTGGTTCTTAAGTGCTTGCTGGATTGAGTTTCAATTTCTTCTCACTTTCAAAAACCTACTGCACTTTGAGCCTGTCTTTCCTTTTCTTGACTTCACCTCCTGCCTGTTTGCTGGCCTCCCCTACTGTGTGGGCTCTTTTCCTAAGTCTGGGCTGCCAGAGCCACTCCCTTCTTGTTCTTATACAGCCAAAATATATGGAAAGACAAGCATGTTTACAAAAAACCCCAATGCCTAGAACTTTGTGATACTTTAACTCCAAACTCCCAATGAAACCCTATAACCCTACAAAAATCTCCCCCCTCTGCACTGCAAAAATAGAGCCCCCAACACTGGGTAACTCCCCTGGTCTTCCCAGTGTCCTGCAATCCCACAGCCTTTCAAGTTTGTGATTTTATCTTCCATGGTTACATATAACTGAGCACATTATCTGTTCATAAAACAGAATGCCAAATGATGGGCTGCTGCTTGAGCTGAGGGAAGCCACAACAGGCAATTGGATACCACGATGTTTGAAGCCAAGGAAGCTCCCTATCTCAGTGTTCAAGCTAGCTTTCATAATGCCTTCCCATGGGAAATGGCTCATCGTGATCATTTAAGAGATCTAAAGAAGCCTTTATTCACTAAGTCATCCTTTCTGACAACTGAGATTGCTCCCCATCTCTGCAGCTGATGGCTGCAAAACTGACTGCTCCCCATGGCAAGCCTTGGGTTCCTGAGGATGTGTGTGGTGCGAGGTGGAGCTGAGAAAACAGGGCTACCTGCCCCTTGAAATGCCCCCACATCAAACAGCCATGAGCACGGGGAACATCAAGACTTCCCTGCTTTTAAAGGAGTTTAGATGTCCAATATAAATTCTCTTTGATACAAGAATAAAGTGCTTCAATCCCAGTGGCACATAGCATAGGGGGCCCCCAAGGCCTTCACAGCAAGTGACACTCCCGCAGCATGCTGCCCTCTGCCAAGCAGCCAGGCTTCAACAGCAGAAAAATGGCTAGTTTTTGCCTCCTTGCCTTCCTCTGGTGAAACCGGGTCCCCTGAGGGACATACTCCTGTTCATGAGGTGGCAGCGGGGATGGCGGCTCCCAGGTTGATCCCTCTGCTGCCATGGCGACAGCCGGCAAAATGAAAGGGCTGCACGTCCCTCTGAAGTGACGGGCCTGCGTTTGTAGCAAGGGGAGAGCGGCTGCTCTGCCATATGCTGTGGGGAACCGGCAGCCTCGCCTTCAGTTTTCATGACCCTTCCAGGCTTTTTCAAGTAAGTTTAATTAAACATTTTTTCATGTTTAATTGATCACATTCCAGGTCTGAGGAAGCTCGGAAATCTCCCTTTGCTTGTAACACTGTGATAGGAACTTCTCCCCAGCAAAACCCCAGGCTCTGCGCTTGGGTGATTTTGGGCTCACGTGCCCCAGTAGTTTTGAGGCCCCTGAGTGCTGGGTCCTGTGCAGGGGGAACAGACTCCCATGGTTACATCCGAACATGCAGGACAGCAAAGAGAGACAGGTGGATCTGTGTGAGCCCTTGAGGACCACACCTCCTCAACTGCCAGCATTAAAGAAAGGGAAGGGCCTAATGTTTGCTCCGGAGATGCAAACCCAGGAATAATTCATTTGCCTTTCTTGTCATCACTCCCTGAACAGGACTCTCCAGGCAGAAATCCTCTGAATGGTGTATGAGGAAGGTAAAGAACTATACCAGTGTACACCTCCCTTTTCTAGGTAAAAACCTAGTAAAAACAGAGGGGTCAGGAGCTGCTTCAAAAAGGCATTTTCACTCCATGGTTCCTTGGTGATGAAAGGGTATATCTCAGAAGGTCATATGCCATGTGCATTATTCACTCAGGAAGAATAACTCCTGGTGCTCACTCTGCATTCAGAGGGCCGTAGGAGCCATGGGCTGGAAGAGAGCTCCTGAAGGCAGAACTGGGAAGGGAGCAAGAGTGCCACATAGATAACTGACAGTGCATTTTACAGTCTCATTTTGCATAACTCCTGATTCCAATAGTGCAGCCCACTGGTTTAATTTTCACTTTAACAGAATAAACTAGATTTGTTCTCACTCGCAAAGCTTGCAGGGGAATAAATGTGCCACTTAGATAAGTCATCAAAAACAAAGTGCTCTGTGGGAACAGTGGATAACAATTAGTGAATAAAGACTGAAGGGGACTACAGAGATTTGTATGGCAAATGCCAGCTATGTCCCTGAGACAGAAGACATTAAAGTGCTCCCTACTGTTTGGATGGCATGTTATTGCAGAGCCTCATGGTGTTTTTGAGGAGTGGCAAACCTAGACATCAAGGCACAGGTATCACACTTGCTTTTGTACCAAGGAAGCAAGGGGTAGATAAAAGGCAGAATCACACAGAAATGGGAGAGTCAAAGGCAACTTCAAAATGCTGCAGCATAAAACTGCAAATGGATATACTATGGGCTTTGTTTGGCATCACTACAGAAGTCAGATTAGTTTCTATCTCTGAGCAAAATAATTCTAGCACAAGTCAGGTCAAAGGTCCTCCCTGTTCCATGTGTACCTTCTTCTGGATTCCCAAGAATCCAGAGGCTGTTGGAAAGCCCAGCTTTAGTCTCTGAAAAGTAATCTAAGTAAGGACAACAGAGCTTCTTGGATCTGTGCAGCAATGCCAGTTTGTGTTATTATGTGGTGCTTTCCAGTACAAGCCACATCAGCGATTAAACATAGCTAAATTTATTCATGATGTTAGAGGTTCTCTCAGTTTCTTTTTTACTGCTGGGAGAAAAATGCAAACCACTGTTCCATGACTGGATTCACCGCTTGAGAACTTGTACTGACCTTCTCTTTGATGCAAAGTTTCCTCTTTTTGTGATGTTCTCCATCTTCACCTTACTTCATTTATTCTACTTGAGTTCTTGTTTTTATTAATTTTTAGTTTTTATTTAACTTTTTTTCTACTTCATCACTATGCCAGATATTCCAGAAGGAAAGTAATGAGCCACCTTTTCATATGTGACATGGACTCTCCAGTCAGTTGGATGGCAGGGAGTGATGGACTGACTGGAAGAGTTTACCAAGCTTCCTAATTATGCAGAGACCCTGTCCTTTCTCCTAGTAGTCTGCACAATCTCCACAGAAGGGTCTTTACATGAAGATAGTTTCTTGCCTTCTGTGGTAGTGATCTCCAATCGCTGAAGCAGGTTTCACTCATTAGTCACAAACCCTTAATGAATAAACTGATCTGGATTGACAATGGCTCTTCAACGTGCTACGTCATGTGCCTCTGGAATTGAGACTTGGATGGGCAGCCAAAGCTGCCCTTGGTGTTTGCAATGTGATAAGGATGTAGCAACAGCCACAGGCAGGGAAAGTTGGGAGAAGAAGAAATTAACCCGCCCAGATGTAGCACTTCTGATCTTGACACACTGGGTCCTGGGAGGTGTCTAGCTTCAAACAAGAGCTTGGGCTGGAGACCAGACGTCCAACAAGCAGTCCCCTCCAGCCCACACTTCTGTGATTCTGCATGCAGCCATCAAACCTGCTCCATCATGGTGGTGCCCATCCAGTGCCTATGCTGGATTGCACAGATGGTCTGGATCTCTGCTACCAGGAGTTACCAGCTCCATTACCAACACCAGGAGGGTGACTGCAGCCAGCTACCTTCAGCCTTGTCGTCCTATTTTCCAACAGCTCTAAAGCTGCAAGAGCATAAATTTTAGTTGTCAAAGACACAAAGCTCTGGATAGATGCATGTGGGCAACACAGAAATCTAGGCTCCTGCAGTTTAATTCCTCTTAGTACTTGAGGTGGTTACAACAATGATAGCATGGACACACGTGGCCATATTATAGAAATGCCTTGAGATCAGAGCCAAGAGGCATTAGTGATCTTTCCTAACTTCAACATGTAGGAATACGTGAATTCAGATAACAAAGTCTCCAAACTTAAGGGTATTTTGAGGAGTCATTTTTGGTCTGGGTCCTCACATATTTGAAATGAGCAAAGTGCTACTGTTTTCTTTTACTTATTGAAAGAGAACTTCCCATTCTTGCTCCCATTGGGTAAGAAGCTGCTCTTCTGTACCATTTCCTAGCTAGGGTTGACTAATGGAAGCCATGAGGGCTGGTATGCTGCAATTTGCAGTCTGCTAAAACCCAGAACATTTCTCAAGGGTCTGGAGACATCAGCTGTTTCTGGAATCAGTGCCTGGGGTTAAGTGCATATTTGTGGGAAAAGTGCTTTTATCTTTGGCTTCTAGACCAGTCTTTTTCCTGCACATCTGTGCCTGTGTCATGGGGTGTTCGAGGGAGAAGGAATGCAAATACTCAGCCTGTCCTTTTAAATGTAAAATACATCTTTTTCATATTTAATAGAATCCTAGAATGGCTTGGGTTAGAAAGAACATTAAAGATAATCTAGTTCCAACCACCCTGCCATGGGCTGGTGTGCCTTCCATTAGACCAGAGTGCTCCAAACCCCATCTAACCTGGTCATGACTTCTTCCAGGGATAGGATGTCCTAAGTTTCTCTGGGAAACCTGTTTCAGGACCTCGTTACCCTCACAAAAAAAATTCTTCCACATTTAAGTTTGTCCTCTTTGAGTTTAAAACCATTCCTCCTTACCCTATGGCTACTGACCCTTGTAAAAGTCTCTCTGTGGCTCTTTTGTAGCCCCCATTAGGTACTGGAAAGTGCTCTAAGGTCTCCCTGGAGCCTTTCCTTCTCCAGGCTGAACAATCCCAACTCTCTTATCTTGCCTTCTCTGAGCACCTCCATCACCCTCCCCTGGACTTACTCCAAGAGGTTCATGTTGTTCTTGTTCTGGGGGCTCTTCAGCTGGACACAGCACTCCAGGTGGGGTCTCACAAGAGCAGAGCAGAGGGGCAAAATTCCCTACCTTACCCTGCTGGCCATGCTGCTCTGGGTGCAGCCCAGGATCCGTTTGGTTTTCTGGGCTACAGGTGCACGTTGACAGCTTGTGCCAACCTTCTTGTCCACCAACATCCCCAAGTGCTCAGGGCTGCTCTCAACCCATTCCTCTGCACTGCCTGTGTTTGTGCTTGGGGTTGTCTCAACTGACATGCAGGACCTTGCATTTGGCTTTGTTGAATCTCATGAGGCTCACATGGTCCCACTTCTCTGCATCCTTGCCCTCCAACATCTCAACTGCAACACACAGCTTTGTGTCTTTGGAAAACTTGCTTGTTATTTATCTGTCTTAATGGGGCAAAGCCTCTTTGCACCTAATCATCAGCAGCCACTGTGACTTTTATCAATAAGCTAATTTTCAGTTTGGTCTGTCAAAGTAAATAAATAAATAAATACAACTAGAGAGACAGAGAGAAGAGACACAGACGGTATAATTTTCAAAGAGATTTTTAAAAACACATTAAAGAGCTTTTCTTCACTTTTTTTCCTTTTCCTCTTTTTTTTTTTTTTTTTTTTTTTTTAATTTAGTGACAGTCTAGGAAGGAGGAGATGAAGATAAAGGTAAAAAAAATAAAAAGAAGATTTAATGAGGATGAGAGAGAGGCTGAAAGGATGTTTCCTAATCTGAACAAGCAGTTAAGGAGAATCAGGACAGAGGGAAGGGATGAATCTGAGAGATAAGTATTGGGGATGGGTTGAAGCAGAAAGGGTAAGAGAAGAACAAATGCAGGCCTACATTAAGTCAAATTAAATCAAAATTGACAAAAAAACCCCTGGTACCTTCTGCTATCTCATCTCAGGCCAGGCCAGTGCTCCTTCCTGGAACTGGAGGCATCCAGTGTGGAATGTCAAGATACCACCAGAAAGACAACTGCTCTCATCTTCCTTGAAAACAATCTTCCTTAAAGCAGGAAGCAATGGAAATCTCCTGAGAAAGACTGTTCCCTTGGTGCCTCCAAGCAAATCTGGAGTTTCTGATAAAGCCATTCAATTGAATCCCTAGCTCTATTGCCCAAATTTCACGCTGCTGGCCACAAGTGGGGAAAACTTGCTTGACTGCAGAAAGGACTGTTCTGCAGTCAAAGCAAGTGATGAAGATTCCCTCTGCCTGTCTTTAGTTTGCTACATGAGCTGGACATACCCCTTTGTCTTTCCATGTCCAAGTATTCCTGCCTCTAAACAACCAAGTATTTATAATGCATTCATATTTAATCCAGTTACATTTACTAAAAGGGGTCAGAATTTTTCATCTCCTTCAGAAGCCATCTACTCCTAATGTGAACCCTCCTCTCCACTTCCAACTGAAATGGGTAGAAGCTCATTTCCTTTCAGCAGGAAGAAATAACTTTTATCCCTGCAGTGGCTGAGCAACTTCAATGCCTGCACATGCTTCATAAAGACCAGTCCTGATTGATTGACACTGATTTGTGACAAGACTTCCCACCTTCATGGGGGACGTGGTGACCCTCAGTTCATTCCTGTTCACAAAGCACACTGAGGTCCTTAAGATAGACGGTGTTATTAAACAGCAAGAATTATTTGCTACCACTCAGTCCCTCCCCTGCTCCTCACCATCACCTCAAAAGACATTCCAGACTTCTTCTTATTGTGAGCTCTATTTTATTTTTTAATTTCCAGACCCGCTGAATGAGATAAGGGCCTGGAGGGAGCGATTTACGAAGGGAGATTAAAAATGCTAGATACGTACAGTTTAGTTAAATGATGGACATGATAACTCCTCACAGGAATCTAATTTTCTTTGGAGGGATGCAAGGGGAGGAAAATAAGGAAATGTGTAGCTCTTAGCTTTATTTTATTTATAATTTGCTTTTATTTACACTCAGTAGGAGAGACACAATGGCTGCCACAAGGGTGACATAGGAACACATTGCAAGCCTGCTGGAAGAGGTATGCCAGGTTAATACAAAGCAGTTAAATTGCTGTATGAAGATAGTTAGCTGGAGAGGGATTAACAAAGGCTCTAACACAGCTAATGACAGCAGAGAATGAAAATTTTGGGCTTGGATCCTGCAAAGTGGCCACACATAGTAGTCTGCAAGATCCAGGACTTAAACAGAAAACCAATTAGCCTGACAACAGGCTTAGGGAAATGAATTGTGGAAACAGCCGCAATACATCATAGATCAGTAGTTTAAAAAAGAGGAATGGAGAGAGAAAACAAGATCACATTAAATCCCACAGAGACTAATGGAGAAATTCCATCAGGAGCCCTTTGCACAGGAAAAAGAAACTGGTAAGTTATCTTCCAGTGGTTTATTCCTACAAGAGCTCTGCTAAGGGGATCAGGGAAAAAAATGTAAGAACCCCAGATGATCTGAAGAGCAAACAGTATCACACAGAAACAGAGCTGATCTCTCTAGCTCTGGGTTCCCAGGATGGCAAAGTGCTGGGGCTGCTGAGCAGCCAAACCAACACAAAGGGGGTTTTGGTAGTGGTCCCACACAAAACAGGTAGGAGGTTCCAAGACAGAGAAATATGGTTTGAGGTATCTAAGATGTAATGTGAAGTGTGTCTGCAGAGCTCCTATGAGGAACATTGGGAAGAGGTAAACTCTCCTAAAAAAGAAATAGAATAGAATTATAGAATATCCTGAGTTGGAAGGGACACATCAGGATTATGAAGTCCAGCTCCTGGCCCTGTGCACACCGTGTGCCTGTGAGCATTGTCCAGTGGAAGATGATGCTGGACTTCAAGACACAGAGTTGAAAAGGGAGATTTGTGATCCCTGCAAGGAGTGCAAGCTGTTAGATGTGTCCTTGGACTACTCCTCACATTGCAGCACCATATTAAGTCCTGAGCACTCATCATTGCAGAGTGATAAAATCCTCATATCCTCTTCCACTTCTGCCACCATGCAGATCTGCTGCAATATGAGATCTGACACATGGTATTTCAAAAATATCCCCCAGACTTTGACAACTTCAGTAAAGAAAAAAGTTTTTCTTTACTAAAGTTTGCAGTTTGCCAGCTGCAAAATGAGAAGCCTCTCAGGAAGAGGGAGAGAGGTCCATTTAATGAAGAGCAAAAAGGTGGTATTAGAAGGAAGAGCAACAAAACAAGGAAAAGTCTAGATGTGGTCTCAGTGCTCTTCTGCACCATAGTGAAGCACCATGCTGGTGTCCTATCACAGGACACAACTCCACACAAAGATGGAGTCTACACCAGAGTCAAGCCTTTAGGGCCTGTGTTGTGAGAAACCCTACAGAAAGTCAAACATCCTTTTGCCTTGTCAGGCCCAAATGAATGGGCTTGGCACTGTCAGCAGAACACCAGGTTGAAGTAGAATCTGTAGCTCCTGCAGCTGCAGCCCTGCATATGCCCAGTCCTTGCCCCTTGCTGTTTCTGCAGTCACCTCCCATGGGATGACCTCCTCTGCTTGATAATCCCCTTTTATGGGGGGAGTGCCAGTGAAACCCTTGAAGTGGGGCCCAAGGATGTGCAGTACCCAAAAGCCATACCTGGTTGATTCTGCACACCAAAAAGCCAGCCTGACAGCTGGCACAACTCAATGCTGCAACAGCATTTATTTCACCTCTTTCCTGAGCAAAAGTAATGTCCACTGTGCACTGTGAGTCTGCTCTTCTTCCAGAAGCCCCACACACAGCCAATCCCATAACTGCATAGGTCTCCAAGGAGCAGAGATGATTCCTGAGGAAGCAATAGGCAGCTGGCGGGTAGAAGTGATCACTGTGTGGCGGATGGGATTCCACAGCACGCTGGAGATGGAAATATCACCTTAACAAGCATGGACAGCCCCCAATGGACTATAAAATTCATTTGGAGACTGAGATAATTCAAAGGAGCCAAGTGGCCCAGCAATAAAAGCTGGAACACATAAATTTAAATTCAGAGAGCTCTGCAGTGCCCTAGCAATGACAGAGCAAACCCCCACCACCCCCCAGACTTATCCAGACCCATCTAAAAGGCACAGTCCGGAGAACTGAGAAAGATGTACAGAAACTGTGTTTTATAAAGGGGGAGGAGGGCCAAGGGGAATAGATACAAGAAAAGTGCTTACACATTTGGCACATGTACATATGTGTGCCATGGCAGTTGTGCTGGCTAGGTATCATGCAAGCAGCTTTTCATTAATCACATAACTCAACCACAAACTAGCATGTAGAAGAGGCTAAATATTGTTCTCTATTATACCAGGGCAGCCCCATTCAAGATAACAATTTCACACTACCTGACTGTAGTTGAGGGTGGATTATGGCAGACTGCCTTTATTCTGCTTTTATGTACAACACAAATTCTCTTGTCCTTCCTCTCTTCTGTCCCCACTGGGATTTGTCCCCAAACTGCTCAGAGAGTGCTTCCCAAAGCACTTCCCTCCCAAGGAGTTAGTTTGCCACTCATAAGATGAACAGCCTAAAATTGTGATAATAAAACCTTTATAGTTCTCCATCATGTTCATTCATGCTAATGCTCTCTCTCACTGTGGATATAGCAAAAATTCCAATGCTGGAGAAGAAACAGGGGGTTTCAGATGGCATCACAGGCATGTTTTTCAGTGCTGTAAAAACATGGCAGTTCAATATACTTTTACAGCAGAAGGTGTCCATCAAGGTCATTAATGACTGAGAGAGGAGACACAAGAGCAGAAAGTTGCTGATCGATGATGTGTCATAGTTTGGAGATGGAAACTGCGGTAGACATGATCCATACATCTCCTCGTCCCCACAGGGAACTGTCCTAATCTAATAAGACAGGTGTCTTCATGAAGAGGTCCCAAGGGCAAAAAAGGAGGTAGAGGTCTGGCAAGTGACATCAGCTGCAGCTTGGAAAATTGGAGGGTCTGGCGATAGCGCTGATCTCCCTGTAGCACCTCAGTGCAGAGGTGAGGACTCTTGGGGCTTGAGGGACCCACATGATACAGAATGCTAATTACCCTTGATGAGGGAGGAGAGGGACACTGGCTCGGACAGTAATTCATTATAGCTAGTCCACCAGTCAAGGGAGTCCTTTGTCAGGGTGAGGCAGCCGCTCTCACTGATTTAACAGGCACAAGCATTTTGATTTCCAGGCTCTGTGAGTGATGGCAGATACCACACCTGTCCCCAGAGCTTAAAAGCCAGGATCTTCAGCACCAGCAGAACAAGCCTTCATCCTAGAGGAGTCATTTTACTTTTTAACAAGTAGCAAGGGCAGACATGGACAGAAGGTGACAACTTAAAGAGTGTACAGGAAGGACTAGGACTTGGGTTTAACAACCACTGTTCTTTTCCTCTCCCATACAACTGGTCTTCCCAGAATCAGACCTGACTGTGATTTATTATTATCTCTAATTTTTTGTACAGAGGCAGCACACGGGAGTTGTATTTGTGGAACAGAAATTCACTATGATAAGTATTACACACACAAAGACCAGTGATACAACCCCCATTCCAAGCACATTACAAATCAAGCACAGATTAGAGACCAAGATAAATATTTCAGTGTGATACACCTGGGTTTTTTTAACCTGCCTTTATAAAGGAACAGAAGACACTTGTAACAATAGGGTTAAATATATGTTTAAGGAAACCAGATGCCTTTTAGGAGCAGCAGAAGCTGGCGTGGGAATAGCTAAGACATCTTTTCTAAACATTTTTCTGCCTTGTACTTTCTGCCTTTTTTTCCCCCCTTACCTTCTTCCATCCTAATAAGGGCACTTGCAATGGAAACCAAGTTCTTTGCTGTTTCTGAGGTCATTTTCTCTTGCTGCTTATTTCCCTCCCTGCACATCATCAACCAGTATGTGAACCGAAGGTGCTGTGGAGCAGAGAAAATGCCACCTCCCAGGAATGGAAATAGCACTGCATCGTCGTTCCTCTGCTTATGAAGTACCCCTCTTTCATTATTTTTTTTTTCAGCAGGATTTGTCCTCTGTATATGATAGCTACCACTGAGATCAGACTTCAGTGTGTAGGTCAAGCTGGTCAACTCATTCTTTGAACAGGTCTGACTATTTGAGTCAGTGAAATCTTAACTGGACATTCCAATCACAACAACTATGAGAATTGTAATAGGTCCTTTTACCATTAAAGCGTAATTTTCTAAACTGAGCAGAACAAGCTGCACTGGGTAAAGGTATCTTTATAGGAATAGCTGTTATTGACCTTGGGGCTGCACCAGTTTAACCTTATGGAGTTCAGATTATATAACTAAAGCTTCAGAAAACTTGTGATCCTCCATGCACTTGTATGTCACTGCTGCATCCCCTTCGCTGAGATCAGTTCCAGCCCCACTCTGCCCCACAGCATGGAGTAAGGCCAGCTATTTCATGCACTACCCATACTCTTCCTCCCTTTTCAATGGTGGGGAATTGCATCAGAAGACATAACTGAAAGCAAATCCTCCTCAGCCTGTTGTGAGCCTCAGCAATCAATAGTTTTTGCAAGAGTCCTCTGGCACCCCCCTCAGATGGTGACATAGCCCACTGCCATCAGCCTCACGTGAAAATTTGCCACTGCCAAAGCCAAGTGTCTCTGCCCAGTCCTCTACACAACTGCTCTGAAAAGTATCCCTTATTACTTGCACAGGAGGATTTATGGCTGAGCTAGCCCTGCAGTTTCCAGAGAGAAGGCCATATCCCTGCCCTTGTGGATGAGTGAAGCAGGCACCTGAGGTGGCCAGTGAAGAGTAGGATGTACTCTTTTGCTGGCCTCATCAGTGTAATCATCCCCCCACCGTTCCCTCCGGCAGGTAATTTTGATGGAGGTGTTTCTGCACTACCCACTCTGGGACTGTGCATTATGACAAAGCTTAATGGGATTCCACAGGCAATTACTCCCTTCCCATTTTTCTGCAACAACACCATTGCACAACTGCTAATAAGTGAATTACAGCAGAGAAAGGCCTTTGCTTTGTATATGCAGGAGATGTGTCATTTGGCTCTTCAAGTGTAAGAGAAAAGAAAAGATTTAATTTTTCAGCCCCTCTCTTCCCCAGCTCTCCATCCTCCATGAGATGAAATAAACAGAGGGAAGATGTGCTTTTTGCATAAACTGGGGATGTATGATTGATAATGTGTTATCTTGTCAGCTGGAGACACCTGCATGGCAGGTATTTATGCTATCAGAAGGGCTCTAACTGGTGAAATACAGTTTGGTGCCGATAAGGGGACCCAGGGACTCATGGCGCCAGCCCCATGAGGACAGGGGGATTAATGCTGATATTTTGCAGCTTGCTCTTATTAAATTCTGATTCCTTTTGTGAAATGAAAAAAAGAAGAGGGGAAGAGTGATTGGTTTTAAGCAGATAAAAGACATGAGGGGTGGGGGTGGCTGGTAGAAACGGGGCTGATGAATGGCCAGGGTATCTCTTGGGAATAAAAGCAAAAACTATTAAACAATTTTCTGATTGACTAGGTCTTGTCTGTCAGGCAGGGAATCAGAGTGGGGGGAATGGGTTTGGGGAGTTCCTGAGAGTACAAAGGCACGGTTATATTAAAACCAGAGCTAAATTATGCAGGTTGGGGATGGGGAAAGAGCCAATTTCCTTCATTTGCTGGAATTTTTAAACATGCAGCACTACTGATGTTCAGGCACTCAGCTCCCAGCCCAGGCTACTGCCATCAGCTTCTGCTTAATGCCCATAGCAGGGCCTCCTGCTACACACAGTGACCAAGATCCTCAAAATACTCATATTTAGGATTTCTTCCAAGCAAGCAGCACACACAAAGTTGGCAAAGTTATGTACAGGGGTCCCCAGCTGCAGTACAAGGGACAGGAGGGGAGCACTGGCAGAGCTGGTGAGGGGAGCCTCAGGCTGGGAGAGCCAGCATGATTTCCAATCTGGAGCATTTTCAGGATTAAACCCTTAGGTCTTTGCTTATACCCGTTATCTTAGAAAAGAACTATTTGCAACATTCATGAAAGAAAAGCCTTAATTTCAGATAAGCTCAAGTAATAGTTTGCATATTCTGTGGGAATTCTTCTAGGGCTGGAAAAGCAGTAACAAAAAAAAAAAAAACTGGGAAGGAATGATCCCATACACCACAAGCACCAGTGAGGAAATATGCCACACTAAGCACATACACGGTGTGCAGAGAGGGTTTCTATCAGCTGCAACCAGAACCAAACCATGCAAACACAAAAAGGCTCTGAGAATGTTACAGCAAGGAAGATACAGCAACACCCTTTTATGGGATGGGAAGGTTTGTGATGCAGACACAGATGGATCCTTTCGGTTATATGATTCTGTTTGTGGTTCTCTGGGCATGTATTATTAATATGCTACAGAGTTTTAATTAGAGCTGAGAGATTCATTCATTGTGAATAATTTATCTGATTAATTTTGCCTTGCTTCTGTTCATGAATTGTCCATAAGCAGTTTGTAATTTTCTCAAATTTATTTGTCATTTGCAATTATTTGCTGACTTGTCTCAGTAAATAATTCTCAGCATATTGTTTGTCCACAAACTGTCCCTAGACAGTCGATATTCAAAATCAAAGCTGGGTTAGATACACTTTTGTTAAATATATGCAGTAAATCCCATTGGATGTTTCTGTTTTCTGACTAACCTTTAGGATCAGGCTTCCACAGAGAATACTACTTTTTATGAGTTCAAATTTTGCTTCCTGCAAATAGTCTCTAATATTTACATAAAATTCACTGTTCCCATGAACATTCCTGCCAGTCAATATATTCACTACAATACACACAGAAGAGACTCCAAAAGGAGTGTTTTATACTTGAGGCAAATAGTTCTTTTGTTACACAGTGCCCCAGTCTGTTCCTGGGAGACCTGACTGAACATTTGTTTAGTTTGGGGTATTTTTTTTTCTGGTTTGTTTTGCTTTTCCAGCTCTCTTGGTCAGGGGTTATGCTCTCCCTAAGTCACTCTCTCATGCAAACCATGCTGCATAGTAAGTACATTATCTTTGTGTGCTGCCTATGCCAGCCTGTCTCAGAAGTGTCCACGGAGCACAGGGCACTGGGATAACCACCATCCAACCAGACAGAGTGACCATCACTGCTGGGCATGCTGAGCCAGTCTCTGCTGGCTCCAGCCTGGGCTGCCATGAAAAACCTGAGGCCCAAAAAGCTCCGTACAGGCAGGCTCACTCACATGGTTACCCCCACTCCGTGGTAACAGGAGAAGCTTGCCTGCTCCATATGGGATCTTTCCTTTGATTAAACAAATATACTGTTTGGCAATAAAGAGAGAAGTTGCTCTGCTTCCAGTGCTCAAAAACCAGTGTGAATAGTAAAAGGCATCTTTGCATAATTACTATGTAACCTCCACTTGGTAGTTTTGAATTATCGGCTTGTGGCAGGGAACTATGGAGACACATCACCATCATCTGACAACATGCAGCAGGAGTTGCTTATTTTTAAATCAAGTTCAACGATGAAGACTCACATATTTCAGCATTCCAGAGCAGCTGGAAAGTAAATATTGCTGTGACAGTTCTGTGGATGCTCTTAGCCAGCACACACTCTTACAAGGGTTTGTAAGCAGGTGCAGCCATGACATAATCAGGATAGCACAGACAGAAGTGACCATTTGTGTCACCTAGTCCAGTACCAGTGGTGCCAGGACCATATAATGCCCTTCAGCTCATTTTTCCTACAGCCTAGGCCAGACTGGTTTTAACTATTGCCAGCTGTAAGATTACTACTTAATCTTTTCAGCACTTCACATATTTCAGTTCTCAGTATTAAGTTCTCCCAGGCAGTTCCCATCTTTCCTTTTCCTTTCCTTAAAACTGCACATTTCTCAGTGCAATTTTATAGCTTTTATTTATTACATCCAGGGATGGAAATAACCTGATATACCTGTGTTTTGCAGGTTAATTGAGGGTTGCATACTTCCTTGTGGCTCAGCATACCAATGCCTTCCATGTTTCCATTTGACCCATGTATTCCCTTTAAATTATCACACTCTCCAATCCAAGTCCCACTGAGATCAGTGCCAAAAACCTCTGGTTCTTGGTGGGTCTCAAACACAACTTTTGATAGTCACAACTCGCACATCTTAGACCTCAACAATCCAAGCACTGCTGTTTTCCTTGTCCCTCAAATCAATCTCCCAACCATCTGGCTGCTCCTGCTGCTCAAATCTGAATTTTTTCCAAGTGATCTTATGATATTCTTCTGCCTTGGAGACAAGAATGGACAGGGAATACCACTGTCAGGCTCTGGATTCACATTATATTTGCATTGTATTTTTGTCTTAGCATCCTATAGGGCTTTGTGGGTACATGAAGTATGAACATCCTATAAGGTTTTGTAGACATTCTCTGTTAATACACAATTGAATCTGTGTAGATGCATTATTAATACCCTCTTAGCTGGCAAGAGAATGGTGATATTTTCTTATGAGAAATGTAATTGTTTAATATCAAACAGTATTATTTCAAAGATTTAATTGTGTAATTGGGGTCAGTAATCGCTCGGTCGTCCTCAGAGCAAGAGGAACTTGAAGGGTAAAAGATTTATTGTCCTGACAATAGAGAGCAAATTTTAATATTTCTGAAAAATTGAGAACTATTAATCCTGGCATGTGTTACTCTCAAACACAGTGAACTGATAAAACTTTGATCTAATTTTCTCTTTGAAGGGGCATTGGTGGGGTGTGGGGAAGACTGTTAACTGGATGTGGCCTTCCACTGGAAGCACGGCAGAGCACAAAGGCAAGGCACATTCAGCTGCACAGGAGCTCTCGGATTGTGCACAAGAGAACAAACTGTTCCAGTCCCACTGTGCTGCAAGGGGAGGGAAGACAGAAGTGGTTTCCATGACCACAGGCAGCTTGGTGGTCATCGCTCGAAGGGATGCTATTTGCATTTGCACCCAGTGTGCACACACTCGTCTGTTTCTGGGAGTTCCAAGTAATATTTGCAATACAGACCAAGTAATACATGTGCCAGTGGATGATGAGGTGCATGCATGCCAGTTGCATCAAATATATGGGTAATTTGTCAGTGTGAAGCTTATGAACTCTGTTTGATACTGGGAGCATGAGTATTAGTAGAAACTTCAAGCTTTGTTTTAATGAGAGGCTCTGAAACCTTCTCTGATTTGTTTGGTTTTGGGTTTTTCTGTACCTGAGTTGAACTAAAATTCACAGAGAGTGACAACGATAACAAAAAAGGCCCATAAATTTTCATGGTGTCTCTCTCAAATGGAGCACTAAAGCAAAGCAAGAAAAAAAAAAAAAGAGCACCCGAATTGGGAGGCAGCAGCAATGGGGATATACTGCAGAGATGACCAGGTGTTATAAAAGCAAGAGTATTTCCCAGGACATTTGGAGAGGAAGGCTTTCTGTGAAAACAGGAAGGCTGCATAACTTCTGTGATGGGCACAGGATCACATTTCCCTTGGATGCCAGCAGGGAAAGGCAGTGGAGCCTGTGGTTTTTTTGCAGTATATAACGAATTAGACAGCAGTGCTGGTAAAGGGAAAGAGTTTCTGGGAATTTTGAATGTTTATAGTTGTGTGTAACTTTGCTTTAAATGACATAGGCCTCCGAGGGAGGGATCTGTAAACTCCCCCTGCCTTCCAAGGCAGTGCTGTGGTAAAAGGTGGGCTTTGGCTTTGGAGCAGTGAGGACTGGCCCCAGGGCTTGCAGCAATCAACGCATAAGGCTCAGTTTCTGTGGAAAGAACAGAAAGTACACCACACAGGGCAAGGGCAGGACAAATAAATGAGCCAAATAGCCTATGCATGCCAGAAGAAGCTTATAAATATATGGACCCAGGATGCCTGGACACAGCTGCAGCAGGCTGGCATGCAACCACCTAGAAACTATATCAAGGCTATACAACAGAGATGAAAGTGCAGCTACCAGCTTGTAAATACAGATGGGCTGCTTAGCTTTTTACAGATGTGGGCATTACATTTGCAGCTGAGCCCTGAGATCTGCTAATGAGAAAGACTATCTAAGAGGCTGAATATAATGAATTTATGGCAGTATGTGGTTTTCAGACATTTAAAAAAAAAGAGCTATCCCTGTTAACAATGTTTTAGTAACTCATTGCTTTTAGAATATTCTCCAAACAAACACAAGACTAGAAACATCTTCTTTCTCTTAGGCTAACCTTCCCTTTCTCAGTTATTTTGGCCAGGTATGTGGGGATAGTCAGGATTTAGACCTGAATTGGTGTTGAGACCCAACATTCAGTGACTAGATGCCAAATTTGAACACTCTCAGTTCTATCTAGGAGCCTTTGTTAATCACTTTTGGATATGAACTTTTTAAAGCTTTGAGTCAGGTATGGAGAAACACAAGACTTTGGGAGAATTTAGGCTGTCTATATCTGCTCAATGTATCCAGCCAGGCTGGCTAGACATGACAACCATATCTTATTCTGAAAGGCAGAAGTGCAGTTTTGCCCAGTTTGAATAGCAAAAAATAGTAGACTTTGCATACACGAAGAAGGGGGAAGACATCTGGGTCATATAAAAAAAGATTTCTTTTCCCATTCCTTGTGCAACATATATGACATTTATTTTTGCTTCCCAATGATTACAGGAAAAAAAAGATACAGGATATTTCATGAGAGAGAAACTAAAACTTGCAAAGCAGGTTTTTGGAGCCCAGAAGGACATGCTTTCTAAGTCTGGCTCCATGATCCCAGAATCATGTTCTCCTGTGTACAATCTGCCCTGTGGCCCATTAAGTCAAAAGCTGAGACTTGCTGCTAAAAGCCATCAGCTCCTGCAAAATGCTGCTCTGCCAGTTCAGCCTGGAGGTCTCACTGCTCCTTCTTCAAGCAATGCTGCAATTTACAGCTTTCCCTGCCTACAATGACTGCCATTCTCTGCTGTACTGAAATAGCTTCCTCCGGCCAATGCCAAAGAGTGTGTTATTAGACCAGTAACTCACTCCTGAACACAGTGATCCAGGTATGGCAATCCCCCAGCACCTGCTAAAAAAAAAGAGCAGCAGTGAAACTCAAAAATTACTCCTCCCTTATTCCTTTCCAAATGGTGTGAATGCTGGATCCAACATCAGGCAACAGAGAATATGGAAGAAAAATCCTTTTGCTGTGTTATCTGAAAGGCAAACAGCAACTAGCAAGGCATGCCAAGGCTACAAATTCACATTGGAACCTGATGCTGTTAAAAACACACATTGCAGCAGGACAGATGGTGGGTTTATGCAGCGTCCTGCATTGAGGAGAGAGGCTCACATGCAGCAGGGGTTCTTCAGTGGGCTCAGGCCGACTTAGCCCCAGCAGAGCTCCGGTTTCAAGGCAATCTGTTTCACTATCACTGACAGCATGTGGCTGCCACCTCCCCTCTCTCCCTAGATGATATTGGCTCCACTAGCAGGCACAGGAGACATGCTTTGCTCTTCATCTTATCTCAGTGTCTCCCATTAGGACCATGTAATTCCCCTTAAGCAATTTCTCCCCACTTTGCATGTGTGTGCACTGTTTCTGTGTCTGTGACTGGTGTATGCACCTGTGTATGAACCCCACCTGTACGTAGACACACACACACACACATTCATACACACACACAATGTTTGCATCAAGTTAAGTCTCTTATTCAACTGGATTTAATGTGCAAACCCTAAGCAGCAAGATATCTCTGTTCTCTTGCCACACAGAGCCTCCAAGACCTAGAGGATAGGTGGGATGTGAAATCATATCACCAGAGGGTCTTGAAGAGGCAGAAGAGATTACAGGCCAGTCAACTTGTATATTTTCTCTAGAGCTCCAAACCATCACTATTGGCCTTCTTTCTGATGGTAGGAAAAAATCTATTACTAATTGTTATCAATGTAAAGGTACCAGCATCTCCTGTACTTGAACAGTGGAGGATTCTCCCTAACACCTCCCTGGTCCCCAGCCATAAATACAGCACTCTCCTTTGCTCCCTGCTGGCCAGCATGAGGGCATTTCACCTCACTATGATTGGAGCTCAATAAGATGCAAAATATGACAAGCTGGTAGAGGGCTGCAGCAAAGCTGGATAATAAATAGATGTAAAATGCTTCTGTCTAATGCTAGTGTTCCCTTTTGTACCTACACAAGTTTCTCAGAATAAGACGGGAGCTAAGGAGGAAAGGAAAAGCAATGTGTACACTCTGTGGAAGGACCAAAACTCCTGCCTGGTGATCAAACCATTCAGGCAACTCTGTCGACATAGCAGAAAAACAGGGAGAAAGAGAGAAATGGGGAGGGAGAGGAGGGGGAAAGTCAGGACTAATGGCAGCTTCGAAGCAGAACAGCGCAGAAGAGAGATGAGAAACATCACAGGAGAGAAATGACTAGCTGAGGAATAAATGTATTAAAAGAGCAGATTTATAGTCTAAGTGGTCACACAGGTCTCCTGCGGGCTTGATAGTAGAGTAAACCTGTCATGGATACAGCCTGGTTGTACGGCAAAGCAATCTGTGGGAAAAAGCTTTGCTAATCCATCCAGGTGGTGCTGTGCATGATCCCCAGGAGGCTCTTCCCAGCACCAGCCCACCACAAAGTACAGCAGAGGTCACTGAGGACCCCACTCACCCTGCAGGAGCAATAAGGCAAGGAAAGCTACCTGGAGAGGCACAAGGAGCATGTGTGTGCTGCCTTGCTTGCCAGGCAGGGCTACGTGTCCATCAGCTCTGAGTCGTGTGTGTGTTACACAGCTGGATGCAGCAGCCTGAATTCACAAAATGCCATCCAATTTCCCTCCAAAATCTTCCCTCTTCTTGCTGGTGTGTTTTATTGCTGCTGCTCCTAACAACTGTGCACCAAACATTTAGAATTATGTGCCCACTTGCAGCCACTGCAACACAATTTATTCAGCTCACCAGTAATCCTGAAACTGGCCTAGCTTCTAGTTTGATTTGCACAAAGTCCAGGACATACAGTTCCCAGTAAATTCTTAATCCTCAAACCAGTTTCAGATCCAGCAGGATAACTAATCAGAGCTGCCACCAGCCCTCCTTGCCTCCTCCCCAGAAACCCTGGAGTCAGCTGATACCCCCAAGTTAGTTTTAGTCTGGGCTATTTCCTCCCTGAACACAATGCATCAGCGTGCTCACCTCAGGCATGGAAACCAATTCTCCGTGCTATCTGCAGAGGTTTGGTCATGGGATAATGAAAGCTTGAATTCAAAACCCACTGAAGCTATTATAGCTATAAAGAGGGAAGGAGGGAGAGCTCAGGAGAAGAAGACAGACACAGAGGTCTATTTCTGACTGCAGGTGCATAACAGGGAAGCAGTCTTAAATACTCTGACATCTGAGAAGGGAATACTGTCCTTCTCTACTGCCAAGCCAGTAGGGACATGCTATTTGAGCTTTGCCATTTCCACTTAAAAACAAGGACTACCTCTAGCACCTGAAGCATGAATCACATGCAGCTGTTCAATGACCCAGAATAGAAGAAATGAGAAAGTGCTCAACGTAGTTGCATTAATTGTACATGTACATCATAGTGTGCATACTTACTAGCATGTGGAACTCACTGTTGCCTGTGAGAAGTAGAGCAAAGATTGAAACTTTTTGCTTTCTGTGCTATTCTCATATGAGAATTTTCAAGATATGAATTAAAAAAATCTTAGAGAAGTGACTGTTGGTGTGATAAAAGAACCAGGAAAATTAATCCTATTCTTCCCAAACTTTTGCTATCAGATCTCTAACAGGGATTTAAAATTCTCTACCCTAGCCATCCAGCAGCACAACAGCTCCTACCTTGCAGCACTGCCACAGTTTGCTCATCCCAAACTCAGACCAGAGGTTACAATGATGATGGCACAATGTTTTTATGAGTGCACCTATTCTCATTTTGGATATGAAGACAGATCTTTGTATCACCTCATACTGGATCCACATTTATGTGACAGATTGGTCCTGTGATGCAGGACTTAAAAGGGAAAGGAGTAGGATGTTCAAACTGTGTGCATACAAGTGACAGCACCACTGTAAGAAAGCACAGGGGACATAGGTGGAGGGAGCAGGGGACAAGCTGAGAGAACACTACATGTTCTTATCTCTCCATGACTCCAGCAGCTACTAAATCCTGAGAGAGCACCACATGGCCTTGAAACGTGCAGGGAGCCACAGTACATCCCCAGCTGTGCCCACATTGCTGTGATAAAGCAGTTGCTGATGGCCAGGAGACAACTTTCCACTGACTTGCCCATCAGGCATCCCCTCTCTTGCTGAGCTCACTGGGACTCATGATGCAGAAGGTATCACCAGAAACAAGATGAGGCCAACCAGCTGATGGGTTGTACTGTGTTTTCCAGCAAAGAAACATCGCCTAAATCAGTGGGTGATTGCAGAAACTCAGCAGTAGTGGCAGCACTTGCTGAGATCATCAGAGCTCTCTGAATGGAGCTGTTTTCTCCAAAAAGTAAGAGCATAGTTATCTCCACAATAAAAAAGTGGCATGGTGACATAGCACCTCATTTCAGCTTCAAGCAGCAGTCTCACCAATAAAAAAGTGTGAATTCCTTAACTCTGTGCAAGTGCGTGCACAGAATTTGTGCTCCATTGTCCCCCTAAGGGGCACTTCACAGAGTAGGCCAAACTGTGTCCTGGCAGCAGAAGCAGAGAAATCCAAGCTCATTCATTCAGTTTTACCAGAGGAATTTCAGGGAATGATTATTTAAGAATGTGGTAACATCAAGGAACCAACAGAGAACAGTCTGTAATTTGCTAGGCACTGTCAAAGCACTGAGCAAGAAACAGCTCCTGTTTAAGTGCCCACACTTTAGTAGCTAGACCTGACACTGATGCAGTGAGTTATAGACATATTACATTTTAGGTACTTGTGTTTTCTTGCTTTTTTTCTGTGATATCTCAGTGCTTTGTGGTAGCATATTTGCATTCTTAATGCTCCTGTAAAGCAGAAGCCATTGCTGTATCTCAATGGTGAACTTGGGCAGTAGGGGACTAATGACTTGTCCCACATCCCACAGGCTGTATCTGACAGCAGGAAATTGAACCTTCATCTCTCAAATGCCAAAGAGCCTCCTAATTGCCACCCCTTTGTTCTTGTACCTCTCCTCTAGCTTACACTTAACAATCAGGCAGTTAACATCCTTTGTGAAAAGTGGGAGCTTTCCTACTGCTATCTCCATTCTTCCCAGTCCATATAATATTTACCTTCAAGATCCAAGTCCTTTTGAACACATACTCCTCATCTGACACCTGGGCAATTTTGGAGGACTGTTCTGATGCCTTTACTTTCTCTCATTGTCCAGATGAAGAAAATGTGAAAACAGAGAGATAAAAATGCACCTAACCATGACCCTTCTAGTAATCAAAGGAGATGATTAGGTCCTGCAAAGCAGATGCTTCTTTCAGGGCTGCTCAATAAAGCTGAGGAAATTTTTCCTTGTATTTGTAGTCACTTTGAACATATTCCCCTGTGCTTTTTTCCTGCCTTCTGCTTGCCATGAGGACTGAGCCTCTGCTGACTGCTGTGTGCTGCTTCCTGGGCTGGTGGACTCTGTAAAGGTGGGTTGGCATTTTTTGTTCCTAGCTTTGACTACTCAGCTCATATGAGAGGGAAAAAAGGCCTTAGCCCACATCATGAGACTGTCCAGTGCACATCCCACAAGAAGGTGAGACATCAGAAAGGCAGGAACAGGCCCCCATAACTCTTTTTAAGCCAACAACCACCATCTTTCATAGAAGGCATTAGAGCTCAGCTTTCCCTCATGAATCACAGGAGAGTGAGGGGGAGTAATGCCATCGACCTCAGTTCTCAGTGAAATGGATTTACTCAGGCAGCTCAAGCCCTCTTCACATCTTTAATAAAGTCATTCCCATCTACCTGCCTGAATAAAATTCTTCCTAACAGACTCTTTGGTCAAAGGTCCCAGCTGCTGCCATTGGTTCTGTTTTCAATATGCACCTCACACTTAGGCTGCTTTTGCGTTCCTTTGCACTGTGCAATGGAACAGTTCTTGACAAATAACAGTCTCCAGAATGATGCCCCCCTCCTTCCCTGTTGCTAAAACTCAGAGACAGAAAAAACCCTCAAGAGTCACTGGGATTGATGAGGCGTCAGCAGCACCTGCATCTTTTCTCAATGTTACCTTCATCTCATGCAGGACCAGGCTGCAGTAGGTGGGTTCCCACTTACCTACATTTGCCCTAGCTCCCATAGGTATAGGCCTTTTTAGATTAATTCCTGGGCTCTGGGGAGAAACACAGGATTTGTACAGTCTGTGTGTCCCTGCCCAGTATCAAATTTACATTCCATGCCAGCATGACTCACACGTACTTACACACAGCTGCCCAGTCCCACAGCCTCATACACCACCTCATGCACAGATCCTCTCACAAATTCAGCTTTGCTGTCACACTGCCATCAACACATTTTGCTTTCTGGTTCTTCCTACGTGAATGTCTCTCCTCCACTCCATTTGCACAGGTCCCCAGGGGGCACACTTATACCATCATGCTATAGCTGAAGACTCAAGCTCACCCTTGAGCTGAACACTGCATTTACCATCCTCACCTTCAGGTGCCTCACAGTATTGCTCAGGCTTGGTCTGTGTTGTGCTGCTACTGAGAGAGAAGGAATCAGTCTTGGATGAGGGGAGAAGAGGGGTGGTTCAAGCCTAAACACTGCCCAGGCAGACAGAGATAGCTGATGACCATGTCTGAGCTCATGCTGAAGCACAGAGCACAAAGACAAGGACTGATGGAATGAAAATGTCTTGCTTGCACATCTCTTGCACACTGCCATACCTCCTTTGCTAATAAATATGAATTTACTGAGGCTTCTCCTGAATGTCACTTGTCTTTAAATGTCTCTTGACAATACTCAGTCTTCCATCTCTCATGCTTAGGTAGGAGTGATGAACAAGGAGACACAGTAATCTCAGTTCCAGCCCTACAGTGTACTGCAAGAGGGAAACAGATGGTTTAATATATTCCCCGTCTTCCTCTTCACAACAAATCCTGGTACTTGCAGAAGTGCTAATCACCCAGAGCCCCAGGGGGTAAATTTTTGCCCTGCCCAGATAAACAGTTCCCATCACATATATTCCACAATCCTCACACTGTTTATTTTGATTCCCTCCTCTGAAGAGACTAGTTTCAGAGAGTGAGAAGAATAACTTTCTGCTGCCCTTTCTGTGTTTTGTTTTTCCAATGAACTAGTCAGAAAGTACGAGTCCTCTTGCACAGTTCCACCCTGAGTAACCATAAACAGAAACAGGCAGACTCCCCTGATTGTCACATGTACCAGCTCTTCCCATGTGATGCTGCTCTACAACACACAGTCTGTCACAGCAAACAGCCCATGCTGACACGGTTCTTCCCAGCCAAACACATGGAGCCACAGTGACAACAAAATTATAGAACAGCCTGGTCACTAAATTACCCAGCAGCTATGAGACAAGCCTTCTGAATTGCCTTGTTATTATTTCCCTAATACAGTCTGCTACAGCATCTGGCAGTGCGGTGTGTTTCAGGACTAAGCATGCAATAAAACTGTGTGATTAGATAGTTAACTGTCTTGTGATAACAAGGTAAGGATTTGCAACCAGCTAGAAAAGTAGAGATTCTTTCTAACAGAACACAATCCAGCCAGGAAAGCTCAGAATCCAGACTGAAACACACATGATTACCCCCTTTAAAAGAAAATCCCCATGTGAGATTTCACTGGTGGGTGAGAAGGGAAGCATAAGGATTAGAGCTGGTTTTGTTTTTCTCTTTTCTTTGCCAGTGTTAATTCCCCCATACAGGCTGGTCAGCAGAGAGCAGTGATTACCTCTGTCAGGGAGAAAGGGGAGGGCAGCTTACTGTGGTTAGTCCTCCAGGGAGAATTGCAGGGGCCTGCGCAGCTCTAAGCTCAACTCCTGGGAACCACAGCTGTTAGGGAGCCTCCTATTAGACTCCTGTGGTTGTTAGCATCACACATTCATCTTCTGGGAGCTGGGCACATGGGGCTTGACAGCAGACAAAAGCCTACCCAGCCCCAGCTGCCTTCCCTGACCTACAGTGGCATCCAACCCCTCCCAAGGGTGAAGCGGTGACACCCAGAGAAGAGCACGAGTCCCATATTTGAAAGTGGAAGTCCTGACCTCAGGGTAAGAAAAGAGGGTGTGATCAGTCTCACATAAATTAACCTTTACAAACCTCTTTCAGATTCTAATTATCTGGTAGCATGAAGGACCACGTAACTGTCATGTAGTTACAGGAAAGTTGCCATGCAGTGTAGGTGGATACTTGGGATACTTGTCAGGTAATTACTAAGTGGGTGTGCAAAGGTTTACCATGGGTGAGTGATGACTTTTACAGAATGGCAAGTAGGGGGCAATCTGACTTCTCATGCCCCTTCCCCACTTGCCAGGAGGCAAATACCATGTTCCCACAAATGTCCCATTCATGGTCCTTATGATGGGTCACAGCTGGAGAATGGGTTGCTTTTCTGCTACTATCTGTGCAAACAAACCACAAAAAATTGTGGTTCCTACCCTGAGGAACAGTTCACACTTAATAGGTCAGGCTGTCTCACAGACAGATTCCTAAGAGCCAGATTCTCCACAGATGGGCCCCAGCACAGTGTGATTTGAGAGTGGATAAGGCATAAGACCTTTTGACTCGTAACCATCTCCAATCACAGCTTAGCACTCTTGCCGGATATTTCTGTCCTTATAACTGTGGATTTTGGTTTTCACATTTTATTGAAGCAGGTTTGATTTCTCTCCCTTTGATTTCTCTCCCAGTCCCCTTCCCTGGCACTGTTAACCAAGCAGGTAGGCAAAGCACATGCAGTCATTTGCAGTTGTTCCATATGCAGCTCTGGGACAGCTCTGACCTTTTTCTGTTTGTGTGCAGCCTGTTTGCATGTGTCCAGCAAAACGCCTTCCCTAGCACCTCATACACACTCATACACTATAGTTTTAACTTTGTTCTCTTTTTGCATCACCCTACAATGACTTGTGACACTGAACACATCCTTGGTACCGGGAGGGGTTTTGTAAACCTTGGTTGGCTGGACATGCAAGGAAGCTCTTAAAGGGAAATGCTCTTACGCTTAAATGGAAATTGGTTTGAATCTTCAAATCCAGTCATTTTCTTCAGCTCACATGTTCAGAACTCTCAGACCCTGCTACATCTGTCATAAGCCAAGTCCCAGTCTTAGACACCCTGCTCCCTTAACATTGGGGTGCCTCAGTGTTTTTATCTACTCCAAGCAGCCCTACTTCACATCCTTCCCAGAAGAGAGATGCTTGTGTCAGATCTCCACAGCAGACCTACCACGGGAGAGCTCAAAATAAGCAGTGGGCAGATTACTCATTACATACAATTTATTTAACAGATTCTGTCTTTTTTTTTTTTCCCTTGCTGATAGATGGTCTATGAACAAACTTTTATGCATTTATTATTGTTTATTATTTATTTATGCAAAATTGTTCAATGAATATTTTACATGGGCAAATTTCAGTCTGGGTGTTTGTAATGAGCTTTCATTCGATTAGAGAATTCTGAATATTCATAATGTCTAATTGGCCATCTCAGTCACATGATATTTATTTTTTCTGTCCCCTTACGAGAAGACCTAACTTTTATTAACTACTTCCATCCCAAGGAAATTTCTTCTCTGGACTGAAAGGATGAGAGTGGTTGGCCTGAAGATGTCTTTCTAAAACACAGATTCTTGCAAAAGAGACAAATCTGAGGCTATGTCTCTATGGTATAAAGCAGAGCTCTGCCAAGATCTGCAAGCCAGTTTTCATACCAGAAACAGTATCTTCAGAGCAAAACACCCCAGGTGTGCTCATGGAGGCTTTTTCCTCTCTGGGGTCAAGTAGCCAAGCAATACACTAGCCTAGCATCCAGTAAGGTTGCTTTAGTCTCGGCTGGATATCTTTGCATATTACTGCTACTTACTTGTAGAGATACTAGGGCTAAATTTGGTCATCTTTAATGCAGGAGGCTCCACTTCAGTTAGTGCACTCTCTTGGTGCTTCATATGGACTTCCAAAGCCTGATTAGCATCCCCTCCTATTGTGGAAACATCAGATAAACTGCTTCCTAATCCTGGCTATCTCTCCATTGACTGTAAAGAGCCCACAGCCAATGTGGCTACAGGCACTTCTGCTGTCAGTTGCAGATATTTAGTAATAGGCAATTTCCCTCATTCTGAAGAAGAGGTGGACATTATCAAGCTGCCTGATGCTTAGGAGTAGGCACAGTAGAAGGAAAACATATTTGAACTGCAAAGAGCATGGCAAAATCTCAAACCAGCATCTCATCCACTTTGTGATGTGCCCAGAGTATCAGACCATGTCAAGCAGGAAGAAAAAGGGCAGAGCAGCAGAACTAGCATAGGAGAATTTGTGGCATTACCCTACATGTGATTTGGTAATTTGAGCCTTTTCTTATGGAACCCTTGTTCTTTGCGAAAGGTCACATCTGAGAAAAAGGCTTGCCTATGGTACTGAATCCCAGACCCTAAATCTATTTCTGCCCCCTGGTTCCTGCTGTGTGACAGGATGGGTGTGCATGCCTCTGTCACAGGGCACACACAGGCACCTGGAGAGCACTACAAGATGGGAAAAGCCTTAAAGTCTGTGGACTGTAGTGCCTTTTGGAGCTGCTGATCTTTTCTGAAAGCAAGTTCCAGTTCTACTGTTCTAATTCTTTAGTGTGGGGCTAGGAATCAAATTCATTTTGGTTGAACATGCAATTGAATGCAGGGACACAGACAAAGAAATACTCCAACATTCTTTCCTCAATCAAAGAAATTACATTATATTAATGCAAGGTAGCTTGGCTTGACTTTACCTGCGTTAAAGCCAGGAAATGTAAAAAATGATGGTTCCCACAGCAACCTTAACTCACCCATGTTGCACATATCTAATAAGGCAGAGTTAACAGCATACACATGAATATAAAATACTACTCAAGCAAATCTCAGCCATCAGATTGCATTAATATTGATTTGTTTCTTTTAATAATAGATTGTCCCATCATTGCTTTCAAGAGAGCTTTTTATGAAACTATTTTTTTAAGTTAAGATTAAAAAAAGAAAAACCCAGCATATTTTATTCAGGTTTGATATTTGAAAGAGGCGACATTGTTTCTCCATATGAGAAAACTGACAAATAGGTCGAATTCAGTCCTCGTTTTTACTGTATTACAGTAATTTCAGCTATGGAGTTTTTAATTAAAAATTTGAAACCTAAGTGTGATGACAGCCAGAAGAGACATGATCAAATTTATTGAAAAAGATATGAGAAATTAATCTCCTCCTTCACATCCTAGGTTTCCTTTATTTCTATCACTGAGCTGAACCCAGTACTGGGGATAAGTTATCTCATTGATGAGTACAAGCCTAGGATACAGTTCATTCAGGGCTACACTAGACTCCTACCCAAATTATCAGGATCATTAAAAAAAAAAAAAAAATCAAGTGAAAAAGTACCACAGGATCCTGATCCAACATCTGATTCAATAAAGGGATTACTGGTGTTAGTGCATGCTGCTCAAGATGTGGCTTGTGTTGAAAGTGCTTTTTTGGTACAGACACATGAAGATCAGCTACTTGACGTCCTGAAGGGCACAAGTGAAATGAATAGCAAAGTTATGTGGGGATTCTAACCCTAAATAACTGGAGATGTTTTGATAAACCTGAGAACATCACTGCTGCTATAAACAATCACCTTTCACAACATGCCTACAGAGCGTCTAAACTAAAGGGAAATGAAAAGAAATTGTGCCCAGAGATTAGGACTCGGCAGAGAGACATGGGCAGCTGGGATTGCTCCTGTGGTGCTGCAGAGCTGCTTGGGCAGTGTGTGGCAGGAGAGCTGTGGGAACCCTGCAGGGGAACCCTGACTGGGCAGTGCAAAGCCAGGCTGGTTGCACAGCACCCTGGAAACCCTGGCAGTTCTTCCCAAAGGAGGAGCTGGCACCCGGTGCCCAGATCTCACTGCACTCCATGGCAGCTCTCTGGAGTCACTGCAGCACACAGCTCTGTTCTTAAAAGACACCCTCAGGCACAAAGAAAAATTAATGAGCTCCAGGAATTCGGCTGGTTCCTTGAGAGCCATTCAGTCAAGGGAAAAATATCCTTTTTCTTAGGAAATGAAAAACCTGAAACCTGCCTCAGAAATGAATCATCAAAAAAATAAAAAAAAAAAACAAACCCAAAACTAAACCAGCATCCTAGACGGCGTGTCTCATTTTGTTTTGGTTTTTAAGACAAATAACCCCCCTAATTTGATTCCAAAGTCTTTGTACTACTATCTCCCCCAGTCTCTTGTTTAAAATTTCCAGCTCCTGGTTTAAATTAACGTGCTAAGTGTTCGGGTCCCCCTGGTTGGAGGCACTATCTGGTCCGTCGGAGGGGCCCGGCTCTCATGTTGCAGCTCTCATTAGCGACAGGCAGGGACTCAGCCGCGCCGGCTTTGATAAGCCCGGCTCCACTCTCACAAGTACGCCGCAAAGCAATTAAAACAGCAAAGGGCCCTTTTTTCCCCTGCCATCCTTCTTCTTCCTCCTCCAAAGCTGAATAAAAATGATTTGATAAATCATTCTTTTCAGAACTAAACATTCACGGGAAGGAAGGGGGAGGAGTGAAAATCCTCACAGGGGAGGCAGGATGAGGACCCATTATTAGCCCGTATCCCCAGCTCGGCGGCGATCAGGACAAAGGCTGGAGCTCGGGGTGGGGCAGTGCCACTGCGATGCTCCCGCCATCCATCTCCCGCTGCTCCCAGAGCTCTGGACGTGCTCCGTGTGTGCCACATTTGTGTGCGGAATGGATGGGAGCCGGGCCGGTGCTTAGGACGGGGTCAGCCCGGTGTTAGTATCCTGCCTGCCTTTAGATGCAGTGCAGGCACAGCTCAGTTCCCTCAGCATCGCCTGAATTCCTCTGACTTAAACTAGGGAAGAAAACCCTCAGGAGGCTGATAAAAAACGCCACAGCTTGGAGGCAGCTGGCTATGCTACCATTGTCGCCATAGCAGGAGCCAGAATTGTATGTTTGAAACAGCCCTGGGGGTTCGCTGTGTCTCTGCAGTGTACCACCAGTGCACTGTGCTTTTCTGGGACTGCCACACACCAAAATAGCCCTCCTGATTACAGAGAAGTAGAAAAGATGGGAAAGCCTGGCCACCACCTAGATTAAGTAATGCACTGAAGTGAAGTGCCTACTGATTAATGTGGAACTAACACAAGACCTCCTGCAGGAAGCAGAAACAAAGATGGGACTCAGGGACTCAGGAAGAGAGGAAGGGTTGGCATGGCAATAACACAGCTCACAGTCAGAGACCTGCTTCTGCAAACTGGCCTTGGCATACACAGAAGGGAGCACCTGATGGCCAGGGATTGAATGGGAAGGCTTAATTGAGACTGCACAATCCTAGGACAGACATGCTAAAACATTATCCACTACTTAGGCTCTATCTATGTTTTTCAAATGTATCTGTAAAATTACTTTTATTAAATGGGATTCTGACAAGTGCTTGAATTTGCAGCCTGCTCAGCAATCAAATACCATCACGGGGATTGGCCAACCACCTCTGAAACTCTGTGTCTCTCCTTACTTAGTCTGTGATCATGATTTGGTTTGTGAGCCAGGCTTTGCAGTCCTTTTTGTGGGAATTATCTGCCATTTCCCATGGCATTAGCAAACTGCAGTTTGTAGTGAGAAGAGAAATGCAAAAAAAAAAAAAAAAAAAGGCAATTTGGAAAAAAAAATCAACAAAAACAAACCAATCCAAACAAAAGTATTGCACTCACAGATAATCAGCAGCACATACCCACTACAATACAAAATAAAACAACTGTAAAGCTGCAAAATCCTGCTCCTTTTCCCCTATGTCACAAAGCCACCTGACTCACACCAGGATGCACTCTGAGTAAAGAAGGGTTAACATGCATGATGTTCTATACAATATCTTCAGAGAAGAATTCTCTCTTGCTGTCACCGACAGAAATGCTAATGGTTCATCCATTTAGGTGACAACATCTCTGACTTAGAAAAGCAGTTTCAGAAGAGGGGAAGTATATCAGAACATCTGGGAAGTTAAGAGAGAGAGAAGCCAGGAACTGGGAGTTTCCTGGCAGCCTCAGGTGGATGCTACTGCAATGATGCATGATAAAGAGGCATGGAGAGAGAGGCAGAGGGTGTAGAGGACACAGTGCAGTTTCCAAGTGATCATCCATCACCAGTGGCTCTGCCTTCTCCTTTTCATGCCAACAGGTGATGGAGCCTCATCCATAAAACATTTCCTGGGTGTCACTAACAGGAAGACACATTGGAGGGTTACGTTCACTCTGCATAAGAAATAACTTCCCAGATGAAGGAGAGAGCTGCCACTTTTAAACTCCCCATGCTTTCCTCCTCCCCACCTGTCCCTGCATGCTGCACCCAAGAAATCATCTGTCTCTCTCCACCCTCTTCTCCTCTCCTCAACAGCTGCTTCTGTGATCCATACCACAGGCCCTCTTCCATACTTCCATAGTTACTTTTTATATAAGTATTTAGTATTTTTTTTTTGTTTTTTTTTTTTGTTTTTTTTTTTTGTTTTTTTTTTAATACAGGCTTCCCCACATATATAGACCTGTGAGGTCTTCTCATAATCACAAGAGTAAAATCAGTTTTCCAGTATATCCAACAGCCCCTCCAGCTCCTGGCTCCTCTCAGCCCATCACTCCCTTCTCACATGCTCCTGAAACCATCCCTAATTCACAACATGTACATTTTAACATTTCAACAAAAAGCTCCCAAATGTGCATACTCAGTAAAACATAACAAAAGCATAAAGTCTTTGTTTAGCCTAGGTGACAGGACCCTAATGACTACAAGAGTCAGGACTACAAGATCTCTGAAGGTTCTGCTCCCAAAATAATTAAAACAGAAATATGTAGGAAGGAAAAAAAAAGTGTTCTAGCAGCATAGCCACTAACTAAATGATTTTCATTTAAATTTGCAAACAAAAAATGGCTGGATGATTCCTTAAGTACTTTGGATTCGGGGTCTGAAATATGACTCAGGTTACACCTGATGGAATCAGCAGGTTTTCCTGTAATATTCTGGAATTGAATGATCGTTTTGACAAACTTCTGCATACATCAGCAATGTCAGCAGCCTCAAAAACAGGAATTAAGTCCTTAAGTAGCAGGGAGAGCAGAGGGGGCTGCACAGAAGCCATGGAGGAAGGAGGGACACGGCAAAGCTGGTGTGGGGAGCCCAAATTTGGGAGAGCTGGAGGGATGGTGGGGATGGAAGGGGGTAACTGCAAGGTAGGGAGGGGCACTGGCAGAGCTGGGTGCTATGAGTGATGTGCAGCAGCTGTTTGTGGCCAGCTCATTCACGGCACATTTTTCACTAGAATCAGAATTCAGAAATTCTTAATGCAAACTCCTGTGTCATTAATTGCCTGACTTACCAAACCTAACTCACTTCTGCAATTGCACTCCTACATCAGCAAATTGATGGTTCTGACTGCCTACCTCGGCTGTCAGCCATCCAAGTGTTTCTAGAAATGTATTGCACTTGATGTTAGGATGTTTACTTGTCTCCTGAATGAGATGTGGAGTAACTGGATAGTAGATGAATCTCACCTGTAATTAAATGCTTCTAAGAGATAAAGTGGCTACAGAATTAGGGTGAGTGTATGTCTTGAAGATGGATATATGCTCTCTGAGCACTCTCCCTGTGATTTGGAGGATTAAACATCATAGAAACACGGGAAGCTAAGAATGCAAAAGGGAAGGATGATGCAAGAGGAAAAAAAAACAAACGGAGGAGGAAGAAGACCTAGAGACAGCGAAGAATGACAGTGAGACAGAGAAGACTACCTAAAGAAAGAAAGGCAGGTGCAATCATTGAACAAAGAAATAGAAGGAAAGAAAAGCTCTGTAGAGAGCCACTGAACACAGTACCCTGCCTTCAATCCCCTCCAGAGGAATAAATGCTGACCCTACTTCTTTCCTGGCTTGTCAGGGGCTGTTTGGCTGAATAAGTCCAGCCCAGCAGCCCTCTCTCGCTCTCTCAGCATTAATATATTCATTTCATTATTCAATTATTTAAAACATTTCTTATGTTCCGTCTATCTCACACGGATGGAGGTGGGGTGAGCTGCTCCCTCTCTCTGTAAAGCCCGTACTGCAGGAGCCTGGAGGAATGTAGGGCACCAAGTGCTCCTCAGCACTCCCTCCTCCAGCAGCTCCGCCCTGGCTGCAGCACCAGGGGCTCCCCTCCGTGCCCCTCGCACATCTCGCTGTAAAGGACACCGTGTGACCGCAGTCAGTGTCCCCTGGTGGCACCGTGACCCCGGGGCTGTCAGAGGGAAGCAGGGGCACTGGGAGCTGCTCTCCTGTCAAGCTCCGCTGGCCCCTGCAGACAAGCTGCTGCCTCACGATGTGCTAAAGGTGAGGCTGCAGGTCACAGAGAGACTCTTCCTCTCCATGTGTCTATCAGCTTTTGAGGGCCTAATTAGCTTGTTAGTCATGATGTCTCTCTCAGGCTTCCAAACTACCATAAATCTCCTCCTTTCTTCCAGGGGAGCATTAACTTGTATTCTTGGATGGGAGACCTCCAAAGACAACTTAAGGTACTGAAGGCAGCAGGGTTCATGAGTAAAGAGGCTGTCATTCCTCCTACAACATCATTAGCTCCCATGTCCCAAAGTGATGCTGAGAAGGGCCATCTGTGAAACAGAGCCCTTGACCATTTGCAATTACAAGAGTCAATGGGTGTTACACAGCACTGCCCCACACAGAACACTACTAGAATCTCATGGAGTAAAGTTGAAAGATCCCTGCTGGATCACCTAGCCGCTCAAAAGCATCAGCCACATTAAAATCATTCCTGAAAGCTGTTTTTCCAACCTATTCTGAACTCACAGCAGTGCAGGGTCCATGTCCCCCCAGGCACTCCTCTCCATCGTCATAACAGTATCTGAAAATAACTTTGTTACCACATGGTACTTGGTACTTTTCCTCCTCCACCCCTGCATGCCCAGGAAAATGTTTACAAGCACTGCCATACACTCTCAACTCATAATTCTGACTCCCATCAGACGTTGTGCTATGTCACTGTCAGTTTCCAAGGGAGCCTACCTAATTAAAGGTATCTCACACACAAAGAGATTACTCTGTCCTCCCTTTGACTAACAGTCCTTGTTTGCCACAGCTTACAAAACAGCCAGGCCTGCCTGCTGCTCTGCTGTGCCTCCATCCTGCCTGGCGTGGGCTGCTTGTTAAGTGGCACTGAGGAACAGGAAATTCAGCTGGTCTTGAGCGGTACCAGAAGTGCAGGGTTTGCCTTGGGCTTCCTGCAGCTTGTCACTAGGACTGGTGGGTGTACCCAGCCCCCAAAATCCTCAGTTAAGGCAGGGCAGGGTAAGGATTTTCAGGGAATCAACCAGATATTTTCAGTTTAGCTATTTTTTTTTTTTTCCTGCAAGAAAGATTTAGCTATTTCACAAGGATTTTGCTGCACCTTTATTAGCAACCCTTATTGTGTTCAACTCTTACGGGAAAATTCCCTAGTGCAATTCCATTCAAGCAATTCTGCTTGTAATCTGCATGGTTACCAACACTAAGACATCATAGCAGATAAGGAGAGAGCACCTGGGGAATTCAGCCTTTTGCTCAGCCATGAGGATTTCCTGCAGTGCATTCTTGGAGTTTTGTCCAATTCTGTGATAAATGCTCTCAAATGATGGAGTGTTCAACTGTTCCCTTTATAGGAAGAGTTCCTGAGCCAAGAACAACTCACTGACACAAAGTGAATCTGGATAATCAGCCCCATTTGCATTCTTTTCCTCCTGATGCTAGCTAAAGCTGGGTAAACAATTCTGAATGAATCATTTATTAGCTTAATTCTACCTTCTCCAATTCATGAACTGTCCACTGGCGCTTCCCAGTTTTGTTTCCTCCAGCCTATTTTCTCTTCAGAATCATTTGGGTATGAACACAACACAATTCACTGAAGTCAGCAGGATTATTTCTTTGCATAAAAGGACAATTTCTTTGCATAAAAGTAAGCTCGTGCTTTAAAGCTTTTGTTGAACAGGGCTTGTCGTGATGGATCTTGTTTGTTTTCTTTTTCTTTAGAAATTATTTTTAATTTTCAACTTGTTAGCAGTTGAAATTTTACAACTATCTTTCTTGAATACAAGAGTCATGTGGTACATCTGCATTATCTTGAATGGATGAAAGCAAATCCTAGAGCACTTAAATTCCTAGGGAACCAACACAATTTACAATGTGTTTTCTCAGTGCCCCATTACCTATGCTGCAGCACAAAAAAAGTCAGGAGTCAGGGCCTCAAAGCTAAAAATCATGGGGTTTTGTGGTTTTTTCCAAGTAATAACTGTTAGGTTCTTTTCACTTGTCCCCTTGCTTTTTAATCTTTCAGGTCCATTTTCTTCATCAAAAGCACAAAGGCCAGAAACATGCTGCTTCAATGAAAGAAAAAAATATCTTGACTTCAACAGCAAGGCTTTCACAAACACAGTGAATACAACAAGCCTCACAGCAAAACATGAGTGCTGGCAACAGCTAACTAAACAATTATGCACTAATAATACAAACTAAACATTAGTTTGCAATGCTGAATTGATTGCCATGTTTTCTACAGCAGTTCCAGCCAGGGGACTTCTTTCCTGAGATAATCACACAAATCAAACTCAAAAGGGGTAGAACACAATCAGGTCCAAATTACATGTTCAAGCCAGTGCTGAAGGAAGGATTTTGGCTTCTAAGCTCTATTTACTCCATATTCAGGGTTGCCCTAAACACTAACTTTTTGTCCAGGGTGCCTTTCCAGTACATGATCCATAGATACAGTCCCTGTGTCTACCCCAGCCAGGCAAATGCCTCATCTCCATTTGTAGGGTGGTCCCTTTGCTTGCTGTGGCAATGTCATTCCTCTGTCACCTCAGTCTGATACACAAACATCTCAGGCACTGCTCAAGGACTGGACTGCTTTTTCCAGGAGTGTCTAACTCATCCCCTAAGCAGTGTCCTCTCCCTTCCTCGTACCTGTTTGGAAACAGCAGCAGCCAAATCCCTCTCCAAGAGCGATGTGAGCGCTCCCTCTGCTGTCACACACGGGCTCCAGGCATTCCATAGCCCCGTGCAGCTCCTGCCCTCCCTCAGCTAATAGCTATTTGGCTGGCATTTGTCTCGCAGTGGAAGGGTGACTGCAACACATGCTGGGAACGTCTGGCCACAGGAAACTCAAGTGATGGAGATGTTTCCAGCCCTCTTGCCCTCATCAGGCCTAGTGATTTCTAAACTGGGGCACACATGCGTTGCCCGCACTCTGTGAAATTCAATTTCTACCAGTAGACAAGAAGTCAAGTTCATGATCCCCAGAACAGGAGAGCAGATGAAGCTTTAGATTTTTTCAAGTGAAACCATCTGGCTGTTTCTCTGTGGCTTGTGTGTGTTAGCAGAGAGAGAGAGACACAGCCCCTTTCCCTGTCGAGGCTATGCCTGCAGTCACAAGGGAGGAATTTGTTACTTTGGAAGTGGACCCTGCCTATCCCAACCTTCACAGATAGGGATGAGGTATCAGCATGGCTGAAGTCACTAATACCAGCAAATGAGGTGTGGCACAATAATGTATCAGCAAAACTGTGACCTTTCCTTATTTTCCCTCAAATCCAAAGCCTGCTAAGGCAATTCTCGCACATCCACCTGACAGGTCACAAGTCAGAAGATCTGATTTATCACAAAGGTTGAGGAAGAGGGTACCATTCTGACCAGCATTCTTTCCTTTCCCTCCTTAAACCTTTATGCCATGTCCCCCACCTTTCAGTCACCCAGGTATCCAAGCACCCATGCTCCTACCTTTCCATCCACACAACATTCTTGAAGAGCTCAGGCAGTGCTGGCACCTACATTTTACATTGAGCTTGAAGCCCAGACAGGCTTCTCTCTATCAGATGGGAAATACATGACAGAACAAACCCTCATGCTACCTAGCTTAACTCCCTAATACAAGAGGTGGCAAACATTTTCACAGTCTGCTGCCAAGTTTGTTTAAAGTGAACCAACAAGCAAGCTTTGAAGGTTATTATCACTGTTTCCAGACCAAGTCTTAGTGAAAGCTCGACTTGGCATTGGTGACAATGGTCTGCCAGTGCTGCTATTCCCACTGGGCCAACATTCCCTGTGTGAGAGAACATTCCTGAGCTGTCTTCTCACTTGAGGCAGGATGCTGCAGTGGTTGATACCCAGCCTCTTAAAGTCTCCTGTCAGTTCAAACCAGGATATATTCCTGCATCAAGCACCTGCTCTAGCATAACATTTCCACAGCACAGCCACATCACCCTGCCAGCCCAGGAGGAAATGTGCCAACGCTGCCCCATTGTGGGGTCTCTGCTTTCAGCCCACCAGACCATCTTCTGGGATTGCTCCTCTCACTGTGTTCACATTTCTATGGGCCTTGGGAATCCTGCTTCCCATTCCAGGCAGGTTCAGGCTCATCCTACCCATCGCTGTGTTGCTTGTGCAGCTTCCTGCCAGCAGCAGGGAAGTCTGGCAGGGCCTACTCATGGAATGCAGACAGCATCATCCTCAGTGGCTACTCACAGTGTCACCAGCAAGATTAACCTGCCAGATGGGCAACATACCCTGCAACAACAGAAAAATGTCTCCTCTACTTCATCCTACCTTACTCATCCTGGAGCAGTCAAATTCCCTCTTGGAAGCAGAGCTTCCCACAGCAAATAGGCTGTTGGCTGCCCAGGCAGGTCTCTTCTCTGGGAGACGCCCATGCCTGGGGCCAGCACGGCTCTCAGGCACAGAGGGGACAGTGGCCGCAGCACTTGGGACTTACTCTGGCACCCACAACCAAATGAATGGCTGGGGATACCAGTACCAGGTGGATGAGCAGTCCCAGGGAAGCACTGTGTATGGATTGAATTGAGAGTGCAGGATGTGTGTAGCTATGCTGCTCTCTGTTGGCTGCAGCACGGGGAACAGATGCAGCTTCAAATGCTGCTCTTACTTGAATTCAAGTGGATCCTTTAAAGGGCTTTACAGAGCAAACCAGTATCTGGGAAATTTTTTGCAGCTTCCTACATTGTAGCATGAAGAGGTAAAGACTGAAAGTGCATGAACTTCATGCTGTGTACTGGGCAATGAATATTCAGCTATGGGTGACTATGAAACAATTCACAATCAAATGGAAACCAGGAAAAAGAAATCCAGATTGCATGATTTCCAATCCCCTACCATAACAGCTGTTCTTCCTCACTCCTTTATCTTTCCTTTTCCATTTCCCCAGGCAATTTCCACATCCTTGCTCTTTGGCTTTATTTGTCAGAGCTTACAGCAGTGTTTCTGCTTAGCAATGCTCTGCCTGAAGCAAATGGGGAGCACTGGGGATGAGGAAGCTGATTTGGAATGTGCTGAACTAATGATGGTCAGAGCCCAGGACAGAAAAAATGGAAGCAAATGCAGTCCCTCAGTGCTAAAAACTATTAAAAATGGTGGTTCAGTCTTTATCTACAGCATAGGCAATTTCTCACAAAGAAGCCTCTATCTCCCTCAGAGAACTCTTCCTTAGGGGTCCTTGTACGTGTAGCTGTGACTCACCAGTCCCAGGTGCCATCCCACACATCCTGCCTTGTTCTGCTCTGCTCAGCTGAGTGGGGATGTTCCCTGATGTTTCTGGTGCGTTCTCCATGTCTTCCCCTCCTGAACTCCTACCCACCTAGAGCTTTTTGTCCCAAGCTGCTTTATAGATAGAGAGATGTTGTACAGCTGGGTTGCTCTCTGCCCACTGGTTTGTGAAGGCAGGGATGGCTTTCAACAGGAGAAAACACACCTGGAGCTAGGTTCTAGTATAGTCTTTACTGGCTGGTGGTTAGGAATAGACAGAAAGTAAGAATTCTTTATTAGAGAAAGATGGAGCTTTTGAGATGTGTTTTGGGGCTTTGTGAAATAAAGCAAAGATTATCAGAAAAGACATGTGGAAAGGAGTATGAAAGAAAAATATGAAAAGATGAGCAGAGACACAGAGGATGCTTTTTGTTTTCAGGACACTGTTCAGTCTACTGTTTCATTTTCTTCCCTACATCAGAGGGAGGGAATATTTTCTCAGAAAATTTTTATCAAATTTACACTAATTGTCTTGACCAAAGGAGTATTTTCCATGAAAGTGAGCAGTTCTTCCCCTGCATCATTTCACCTCTCCCCCTCACCACCATGACTCTTTCTGCAGCTGTAAAGGGGTAGTCCACGTGCATCCCCTAAGTGCCTCATGGACCCTACTTATTTCTAGCTCAGGATCAACTACCTGCCTCCAGTGTAATCATCCACAGTCAGTGCAAAGAGCTTAGAGCTTATAAGGGACGGGATGGAGATCCAGGCGCTAGCAAAAGTTGAGGGCACCTGGATCTATTTAAGCAACAGTTCCTATGAGAAAAGACAGCTCAGAGTAACACTCCTGGCTGTGCCAAGTTGCTGTGCCATGCTGGGTGCTTCCCTCACCACTGTTTCCCCTTCAAAGATAAAAATGAAGACTTACACTGTGAGAAAGGACATCAACAGTACCTTCATTTTTCTGGGGTTAGAAGAGCTGGGGTTGATCCTTTCACACCTCCTGCACCTGCTGCAAGTGAGGAAAGGTCAGCACTGCTATGGGAGCACTGCAAAGACAGCAGAGCACTGGTGCACCGCTCTTCTACGAGGGCAAAGGCAGCTGACTGAAGCTGGGTAGAGAAACCCTTTCATACAACACTGAATGCACAGGTGTTATAGGGGATGAGGCCTGCTCAGCTTGCTGAGGACAGGGACATTGTGTGAGAGCATTTGAGAGGGGTCTTTCTTTATTTTGCACACAACCCAAACTCTTTCATGCAGAGAGTGGAAGAGTCCCTCTTGCAGTGCTTTGCAACCTCATTTTCCTGAGTCATTGTAAAGGTACAACTTCTGTCCCACGTGGATATAGCGGTGCCTGTGGCATCTCCAAGATGGACCTTCAGTATCCTGTGGAATGACAGCAACTATGCCAATGTCAAGCCCAGGCTGCATCCCTCTCCCTGCTTGAGAATCTGGGGCAATGAGACCTCTATGTACAAGCGAGCCATCCAAACCGGAAACTCCACATGCACACTCCACCAGCCAAAACACCCGAGGAGGACACCTGTTCACAGTGTTTCACCTGCCTTAGAACTGGGAAAACAAAGAAAAGGAAAAGGAAAAGGAAAAGGAAAAGAAAAAGAAAAAGAAAAAGAAAAAGAAAAAGAAAAAGAAAAAGAAAAAGAAAAAGAAAAAGAAAAAGAAAAAGAAAAAGAAAAAGAAAAAGAAAAAGAAAAAGAAAAGGAAAAAGAAAAAGAAAAAAGAGAAAAAGACCAACCCACTGAAAGGCAACATCGCCCTTTGCCAGCAGATGGCAATGGCACTCCACTTGTTCATCACCGATCCCATTCCTGGAAAAGCTCACATAGATGCCATCTACAGAGCACTCCTGAGAAGCAAAGTCTTCAAAAAATGCTTCAGCTCTGCACAACAAAAACACTTTAAAAGTCGTGGGAGAGTAAATAAGGCCATTTCATGTGCAGGCCCACCACCTAGAAGCCTGGACGTGATGGCAGATTTATGCTGCACAGGACAAACTCTATGATTTTCTCATTCTCCCCCTTTCATTTTCCCTTCATAGAGATCCAGTCTAGAATATTAAGGCAACAAGGTTATTTATTTATTTATGCCTTTTCAATTTTCTTGAATAAAGAGACAGGGTTTTCTTCTCCCCTGCAAATTCCAATCTGTGTGGATGGGAAGCAGTAGGAATCCAGCAAAGACCAGACCTTCTCAACAGCAGTGTGATGGCAGCTCCTCCTTCTCCCACCTGTAAAGCCTTTCTCTTTCTCTTTCTCTCAGGTTTAAATGAGTCCTTGAAATGTCCTTGAGCTAAAAGGCCTAATAAACTAACATTTTTACAGACATGTGCTCAGCAGGTCATCACATTTATGTGGAACCTTCAATTCTTCCCATATAAATGTATTCAATACAGCCCCTTCTTCTGCCCCATTGAAAGATAAAGTACCCTCAAGCTGTGGGGGCTGCTAACTTTCCACTGATGGACCATCCAGGCAAGAACAAATCCTCCAGGGCTTCAAAATCTCCCACTGAACTAGAGCAATAACTTGAACTGAGCCCTGTGACTGTGGACCCCCACCAGAGAACCTGAGGCTACTGCAGGCAGAAAGGGAAGGAGTCCTCAGCATGACACAAGGACTGCAGGCAGAAGAAAGCTTTAATGACAGCCAGCCTGGGGCAAATCCCACCAGCACGAGGTTGGGCCTGGCACCACGGGAGAAAAGGCACTGGAACCTGCAAATAAGGGGGGTGAAGGCATCCTCATTTGGCTGGCCAAGCACAGCTTCTCTGAAGTGAGTAATTAGGCATGTCTGGACACCGCAGCTCCTCTAGCAGCCTCACGGCACAGGGTCACTTAAAGATTAGGCTGTTTAATTAAAACAGGGTGTGGAGAAGATTCAGGGGAGGGCAGCTTGCCCAAAGACAGCATGGAGTGTGCAACCTCTCTGGGAGAGTTGCTGATTAGAGAGTAAGAGGCATCTCTGCTGCAGGGAAGGGGACTCATCTCTGAAACTCCTCAAAACAGGTACTTCACGGTGACTTGTCTTGTTAGCAGGAATAAAAGTCCCATCACAGGGCTTGGCTGACCTGGACATATTTCAAGCTCCTCTCCAGCTGGCTAAGTGATTCCAAAGTGGGAGGAGAATGTCCTTGAGAAATGATTTCTCTTTTAGGCATTTCTACCAGAGGCAGAAGGAAGTAAAAGCACACCTACACACCACCCCTTTTCACTTGGGTTGATAACCCACCCCCTCTGTAGCGCAATCATTCCCCAGGCAGGGAGCCACCCCCACCACAGGTGCTACTGGAAAAGACAGGGCTCCAAGTGTCACATGTTGACAAGTTCAAGGCACCCTGAGGGATGAGAGAGCAACAGAGAGAGAAGGGAAAAGACAACAAACTAGAGATAAGACAGATCCCTCAACTGCAACTTGATGTCTACCTTGTCTGTGTCTATGGGGAAAAACTGAGCAATCCTTCCTCGCTCGCTTCTGAGGATCACACAAAGAGAAGATAAATATGGATATAGTGAATTATTGCCAAATGGTGAAGAACAGTGCTGTGGTTCAAAAGGGGAAAAGCCAATAGATCTGTAAATGCTAAATAGTTGTGAACCTTTCAGCCTTTACAGAAATGGTTATCTTAGACCATAAAATGGCCCATTTCCTGCATCACAGATAGGTCACTTGAGGCAGGCTGACCATGAGGGGGAAAGGGAAAGGCTTTGCACCCAGACATAACTGAACTTGCAGGGTTTATCTATTCACTGCTTTATCTGTCAGCAGGATGCCTTATGGGAGAATTTAACTGTTCCATAAAGAAGAAGACCACAACAAATTAAAAGGGCGTTTTTCCACAACAGCTTTGTCTGTGCTTTCATCCAGTCCCTGGTCCCAGCTTGTCCAGCCCTGGGTTCCCCACCAGCTCTGTCAGTGCCCTCCTTGGATTTGCAGTCCCATGGCTCTTGCAGTCCGGAGAACCCCACTAGTGCCCCCAGGCAATAAGATTGTTCTTGTTCATTTTTCTTCGTTGCCTCTTTAGCAGGGGAACTGATTTTGCTGTAAGAACCCCAGGGTAATGATGTTTTATGCAACTGAAGAGAAACTAAAAAAATACCTTTATTTTAGATGATCTCACCGAGGATTTCCTACTCAGCATCACAGGGTAACAGGCATGGCTCCAACTATACACAAAATAGAGCACCCATCACCTTGCACAATGCTGTTCTGCATGCATTTGGCTCCAGATCTGTGCACCCAGAAGGAGAGCTTGTCATAGTAAACTACAGCAGAAGAGCTAATCCCATGTGACAGGTAGTCTACAGCACAGTGTGAGCCAGCAGTTGGCTGGCATCCTGTTCTTTTAGGGTGCTGCAGTCTCAGGGCAGGGAAGCCATGCTCACGTATGCATACGGAGAGCACTGAGATGGCAGAGCGTGAAAGGGTAAAATCCTCAGAGCCTACTGCAAACGCACACGGGCACACATTCGAGCAGGTTACACATACATCTCTTACATCCTTTGGCAAACACAACTGAGAATTGCTGTGGGCCCGTTCACAGACAGGGAACCAAACAGTGCCGACAGCTAGACAGACAAACACCCAGAGACCTCAACTAACCCAGCTGAAAATCACAAAAGTGCTAAAAAAATCGTTCTTAGGGCACAAAAACTGTAAATTCACCTATGTCTTTGTCAGACAGAAATGAAGGGGAATGAACACAGTCAGTGGCAGACAAAAGCTTTTGTGCACCAGTACGGAGCCTCATAGAGCCCCTGAAATGTACGCTGCCGTGCAGGGGGGTTTACACAAAAGCAACCTCTACCTAGAACCACAGAAAGAAGTATTTAATGTGTTCACCAGATCTGAACACTCCTTTGAAGCAACAAATCCAAGTAAAACCTAAATGCAGTGGCATTTTATTGTCACTTTATTGTGGCAGCAGACAACTGGAAGCAGCTGCAAGGAACATGTGGATTTATCTAGGTATGAAAGAACCAACAGAGCACTGGGGAGAAGGATGCCCTCACAGCATCACAGAGCAGCATGGACAGAACCTGGACATTCTCAGCCACTTGCTGCATAGGTCTGACACTGAGTGGCAGGGAGAGGAAAAAGAGGATGCTTACTCTTTCCACCATTTCAGAATGGAAGGGCCTCCTGCAGCGGCCTTTGAACCATCCAACAGCACAGAGGCTGTTCTCAGTGTCTTGCAAATTATATTATTGCACTGTCAGCCTTCACAGACACAACATTCCCATCATTCAGAACTGATGGGAAAGGGCCATACAATCAGGGGATGCAAATCCATTTGGCTTTGCCGAAAATACCAGTTCCCAGTACCTGATGCTCAGGGTCTCATGGCAGTGGTGAGTTCAGGAGGGGAGCTCAGCTCACCTCCATAGTGACTCCTGCTCAGTATTCTCTTTGTTTTATGCAATTTATCATGTCAGTAGTCTTATGCAACTTACTGCTATGCACAGCCCTGACACTACTCAGAGCACCATCATACAGTTTTACTGCAAGAATATATAGAAAAGCCACTGATTTTCTCAGAACATTTTCGTAGGGGAAAAAAAAATCAGGGAAAACTCATTCTGCTTAAGCCATGTAGGTTATTGCCATAGCAAGCTTCTACCACAGCAAGGGAAGGCAACAGCTGCTGCAGAGATAACGCAAAAAAGTAGATGGATGGACACACCAGTGAGTGTGGGTATGCATAAATGAACCAAGACAGAGGAGAAAGTCTGATCAGTGAAAAGGCTCCATCCGAGCAAACAGGAGCTTTAATCTGCCAGTTAAACGGATGCTGAGGCATCTCCACCAAAAGGAATGTGTCTGCAGCACAGCTGGGATTTGACCTTCAACTTCTCTGTCTGCAGAGCACAGAAACTCTGGTTCCCTCATGCTCCTCCTACAGAACAAAAGGAGACAGGAAGAAGGGAAAAAAAAGACTGCCAGAGAGGCCCTAACTCATCTCTTACTCTTGGATAAGTGCAAATTTATGCCTCTGTCTGCCTTTGAGTCTTTATTATCTCCTTAAGTGGCTAGCTTTGTACACAATTTATTATAAAAGCCTGGAATCTACAGTCAAATTACAGATCAATTGAAAACTACACAGAAAACAATTAACATCTGGCAGCAGTTTCATCTATAAAGCTGTCAGAGGCTTTGCCAACCCCGAATTCCTCTTCTGACACCTATATTTCCTCACCCCAAACTCAGTCTCCTCTTTTGCATCTCCTGAGTCTGTGGGAGACTGAATATCCCCTCTGCAATCCTGTGGCAGCAGATAGCTGGCTCTGTACCAGGAGGCCACTGTGTGCAGTATGAAAACCAGGTTTGAATACAGGATAACACCTCTAAAGAGATGACTTCCATCAGGTGCTACAGAGGGAAACCAAAGCTGGGGCTACCCCATTGTTCTGGAGCTTCTGGCTCCTCCTTCCTGAGGTGGAAGGCAGCGCAAGGCCAGTAACCTTGGTCTGTGTTTTGTTGGTGCTGCTGATGGCTGATCTGCTTCTCCATGTTGACTTCCCAGGCATCTCTGTCCAGTTCCAGCAATAGTCCTCTGCTAGGCAGCCATAGGAAAGATCAAACATGATGACAGGTAACACCATTTGCCAAGGAGAATCCCACCTTTCACAAGGTCTCTCAAAGCCTTTCCATTCATAGTCAGCTCTCCCTTCCCCTCAGCTCTTCTTGTTTTGTGTCAGTGAGTGGAGAGCAACAAGAAATGGAGATGGCCACAGGCAGCTCTCCAGGCAGTTTTCCGTGAGACTCTGCCCTTCTTTGGGATCAGAGCTTTGGTGCCTAAAGGGTGGTCTGATGAGACCAAAAGCAGAAATCAAGTGGAAAAGCACTGTAACATTTGCAGATACCTCGTTCTTCTAAAAACTTTCCAGTCATTCATTCCTGAGGATAAAAGCTGTCTCCAGCAGCATGTGCCTCCAGCCTTGTGGCCAACATGTCATCTCCTCCCCACACAGAGTTTCACTGCTCTTTGATTTACTGGAGAATATGATGGAGTTGAGAGTTCAATGATCAAGAAAACCCCTTTGTCCATTGTCCCATTCCCCATCTCTCCCTCTCCACGGACCTTCCACAGCTGATTCCTGCTTCTCCATCTCTCACTTGCACAACACAAAGACTCTGCTGGTAGCAAGCACTTCCATGGGCCCTAAGGCAGGAACACTGAATCAGCAGGTAATACTGGTTTCAACAAAGAACACCAGGCTTGGCTTTCCATTGTGTGATGTGATGGGAGTACAAGAAAAAGGGTATCTGCTGAGCTCATGCATGCTTCAGGTTGGAGAGCTACTATCCACTTTTGAGGTACAAGTTGATGTATCTCCTGCCCAATAGGCCAAGCCCTGCTCATAATGGGGTTAAAAAGAACAAAGGTGAGGCCAGTGAAGGGCTGACTGCAACGTTCCCAGCCACTACATGTTAACAGGACTGCTGTAGAAATAATTAATCTTTCTGATGTGCATTTTATTTTTCATCCTGGCTGAAATACTAGAATTGATATAAAGAACACTGTAGTCTACTTAAATATGCACTCATCATTTTTGGGAGAGTGGGGGAAACCATACTTAGGGCACCTCACCCATCCTTCCCCTTCCACCACTCTCCAGATATGCATCCATCCTTAGCAAAATGCTGACAAATTGCTGCAGAAGTGAACTCCCTGTTTAGACAGCAGAAACAGTGAACTGAGAGTGACAGGAATTGCTGCACAGGAGTAGCTCTGGAGATGCTTGTCTCATGGAAAGCTGGGGAGAGGAAATGGATGAGTGGACTGTGCAAGAAAAGCCTCCGCCCTTCAGTGAGCTAAGAACAGCTGTTGTTGATGATGATTGCTTCCTAATTAGCTTGCTCTTGTATAAGCTTGATAATTTTATGTACCTCCAGAGGAGCAGATTAGCTCTGAATTCACATTGTATCCATTTGTGAAGAGTACCCTATAAATTATTTACCTAACTCTCAGAAATATTAGATCAAGAAAACTCTAAGTATGTCTAATTACATGGCAATAATAACACAGAGTAGAAAGGCTTGCTGCATTTACAAGTGCAGAGAAGTGATAAAATACTTTCAGAAGTTGCTACACATATCCCATGATGCTACAACCTGCTACAGGTTTACAGCTGTGCTCTTAATAATATTTCTCCAAATCAGTTTTTGTATGGCAGAAGCACACAGAAATCTAGCCACAGATTTGTCCTTCAAGAGGCAAAGAAAATATACAAAAGCAAAACAAAACTAAAAATCCCAAGTAACTATCTTCAAACGCATAAGGTTATCATGGCCATAATGAAACAAAATGAATTTGAGTGTATGCTGGTAAATGGCTCTAAAATTCATAAAGACTCTAACAACGTCTCCCAAGTTGCTGGCTCTGAATCACTACTGGTTTAAGTAGAATAACACAGTGATGAATCAGCTATGCTATAATTTTCACTCCATTTTTTGCTATGCTAGTACATTGTTACTTCATTACTATTGAACCACTGCATTTTCTCTGTGCTTTGCAACCAGCATTCTGTTAACCCATGGTGAGCCTGTGGCCAGTGTAGAAGAGCTGATACTGAGTTTCATGGCAGTAGCACCCCAGTTCTTATTTGAAAATGAAAGCAGACATAGCCCACTGTAGTATTTACAGGTCCATTACAAGTCCTTATTTCAGGGTGAGGGCGACTTTCAGATGGGAAAAAACAGAATGGTATCAATTAATGCCAGCTTCAATTAGGAGAAAGAAAATGTAACTCAACATGAAATTGAAATGGGAGAAAAGGAATTGGAGACAAATGAGTCCACTGAGAGGGTACTATGAAGCACAATGGGGACATCTTTCCCCATCACTGACTGCATCGTACATTGACAGTGGGTATTAGACTCTGTTTCGAATACATCTTGGCCACTTAGGATTCTTTTCTCTCCTCTGGTATTAGAAAAATATTTTGGGTCTTGCTGGAGTCAGGCTACTGGATGCAACAGATCTTTTGTCTGGTTCAATATCACATTAATGAACACAGGTGCAACTGAGAGCAGCCACAGTTCAATCAGCAGCTCTAATCTGTGAATACTCACTAAATGTTTATGACCCCACTAGGTATCAATAAAGGTAAATCGCAATGTCAGGAGCAGACACAGGTGTGGGAATGAGTTTGGTTAGGAACATAGGATGTGAAGAAAACCAACCAAGAAAACATAAAGGCTTTGCAGATGTAAGCAGAATACCCAAGACATAATGTTTGCACATTCCAATTCTACAAGAACAGTGCTGGGATCAGGCTCTGTGAGACAGAGTCCATAACGTATGGAAAACTCCTCCCATTCTCACCTCTTGAGTAATTTCAAATTCAAATCCCCTGACTTTGCCAAGAATTTCTCACATTGTTCATCTTGACTCTTTGCTTTTGAGCCAGGACTAGTTACACTCCTGTTTATTCAAACTTGATAAGGAAAAACTTCCCTAAATCCCCAAGGACACACCATTGACAGGTAGAATCTGCCTGTCCCATGGTAGGCAAACAATTTAGAGCTTAATAGAACCTCTTCTAGATTGAGTCTGTCACAGACTGGTATCTCCTTTTTCCAAAGTCTGGGAAAAGGCACCATGAGATTCCTGTTGAAACTGACTTAAGGATATTTAAAAGATTCACAAGGGCAGCTGTAGAAGATTTAGAAGTCCAGTACCACTAATGGAGTAGTCTTTGCCTTGTGTTTTGTAGCAGAGAGATTAACAGGGGACACACGTACCGTAGTAAAGGAAGGTTTCATGGTGGAAAGGTTAATTCTTGATTTGATTTGTTTCAGAAGTATTGGAGATTTGATGGAGGAGGGTGATGGGGTGGAGGATTAAGAGGACTCTGATCGAGGAAGAGAATGATTACTGAGATAGGCACTCATGTGTAAGGAGAATCTCATGATTCCTCACAAAAATATATTTATTTGATTTTCTTGTAATGCTTTTCTGTGGCTGGCTCCAATCAGTTATCCTCACACTCCTAACACATGCAGCTTGTGGCTGTGTTGCCCCCTTCCCCCTGCCCATGAACCCTTCCTGGGCTACAAGTCAGTTAAAGGCTGTGTAGATGGATTTGCTGTGGAAAGTTGATAAAGATGGGGGAGGAAAAGGAGGAGGGAATTTAAGAGTGAGGGAGAGCAGATGAAACCAAAATCCAGAAGCTGAATCCCTCGTGCTGAATGTTAACTTACAGAAAAGTAACCCAACAACCTTGAAATAGAGCAAAGCCCAATTTAAATTCATTACATTTAAATTAAATTTAAAGCCCATGTAAATGATTGACTTAGTTAAGAATATGTCATGCGGAAGAGAAAAAGGCAGCAGCGACATGCCAGGCAGCTTTGGCTAATTTTACAATTCACAGCAAAATCTTTATACTCTGATTGCAATTTAAAAAATATACGCATATAACTTATTAGCATCAATATTAGAGCCAGAATTTATACTTCTTCCCAAGAATTCATTGAATGTTCTGAAAACTTCACACACTTCATTTATTGAAATGTGTCTACTTTGCGGGGTTTGGACAGACAGGGACCTCCATAACAGCTATAGGAGAGCAAAAAAAAAAAAAAAAAAGAAGAAAAAAGAAAAAAGAAAAAAAGAACATAGAAAGAATAAATGCAATTATTCCTAAGTGGATTTTTGTTTCTCTCTCAGGACACAGGCTCTGAAGTGGGTAAAAATGCTGCAGGATCCTTAACTACCATGACCTTAATTCCAATGCAAAAGAACATTTCACTTTTATTCAATTGAGAGAAGAGTTACTGCATTTTTGAACCTTTTTTTACATACTTAATCTACTGACAGTTACCACCGACACCAGTGGGCACCAGGTCGCAGTTTGAAGGATTATGTCACTGGAGCTTTATAGAACTACATGATTTGTAAGAATATTAATGATAACATTAATAAATTAATTCAAAATATGCTCTGTGCGTATCTATGCCCTCCCTGCTACATCACACAATGATTTTATTGGGTTGGTTTTGGTCTGCTGCACCAAAATTGCTTTTGTTTATTTTTTATGAGAAAAATGGCCCTGTACACACATTTATAATCTTTGTTATATTCCAGCATGCTTGCTAAAACTTAGAAATACCAGAAGTATGACTGTGGAACCAATCTTTTAATCTGTTACTATGTGGTCAGAATAGGATGATTAAGATGAGACTGAGTAGTCTTAAAATAAGACTGTTCAGGTCACATAACTCTCTCTCACAGTTTTCACTTCAAAAGTTACTTTTTATTTTCCTGCATGAAGTGCAGATGAACACCATGGCTGAGTGAGGCATCCTACAGTTAGTTTGACCCCAATTTGATGAATAAGAGATTGCCCCAGTGAAGTGCCTCAAAGACATACTCTACCATAAAATTGGGAGCAGCCAGGGATGAGAAAATATAGGTGTTTGGAGGGAAATGGGTTAATACTCATACAGAAAAGCAACTGTTTCTGCTGGGACTCATACATTTTTTTTTTTTAACAGCCCCTCCAGAAGTGTTATTACCTGTGTATGGCTTTTTTGCTTTTCTTGCCATCATTTTTTCCAAGATGAACAGGAGCTGGGTATATCTTGTAAATAGAACAGAGTAAAAAAGAACTGTACATGCTTCCCTTTAAATGCCATAAAAAGAGACATGCTTTATAAATACAATTGTTTTGCTTCATTTCATCTTCTTATTGGTGCTGGTTCCAAGCAAGTAGGACTTCAAGAGTTAGTCAATTTAATGCAAGAGGAATGAATGATGCAGAAGCTCATGAGCTCTGTTTCTAATTTAGGCTGTGCTGCTGGGAATCGGGGTAACACAGCTGAAAGCAAAGGACAAGCCCTTGCATGAGAACAGCACAAATTCAGAAGGGGCCTCTCTAAGTCCTGGTGTCGCCCCCTTCACAAGTAGCCAATCTGCCCCTGAGGCAAATGCTCCCAAGTAGTATTAAATAAACAAGAAGAAACAAAATAATTTACTTAGAAACAATGTGTCTTTTTCCAGGAATACAATGGCTTCTTTTCCTTTCTTTTTTCTTTTTCTCTCTCTGTTGTTTTTTGGTTTTTGTTTTTTTTTTCATATAGCATGTAGTGAATCTGCTGCCATAGGAGGCTGCAGGGGCAAGTTGTATCAGCAGGTTAAGCAACAGGACAAATGCATGGACAACAAGGTCACAGAGATATGAAAGAAAATAGGAAAGAAAATAGGAAGAAATGCATCTCCTAATATCCCCAGTCCAATGACTGTGTATGCTGGAGGAATGCAAGGGGAACTGCAGAAAATCTTTTCTGATCCTTTTCTGAGAAAGCTTTTGGTTTTTTTTTTTTGCCCAGGCTGCAGAAAAGGTGCTGGCCCAGACTACTGTTCTCACCCTTGAGGTAATTACTTGTATTCATGGATAAAACCTCATCCTCCTGAAGAGGAGGGTTGCATCAGGCTGCTACAGGACAAGAGCCTAAGTCAGGGGCAGCCATCCTTCCTCACCCAGAGTGGCATTTGAAGATCCTAGCAGCACAACCATGCAAACTCTGTCTTTGTAAGTTGGTGGATGAAGGGGCTTGAGGAGGACGTCAAATATGGGAAACTGTCTCCCCTGAGTCTTGATAGCTACAACACAGGCTGAGGCTACAGATGCAGCTCATTTCCAGTACGACCCAACAGTGACAGAGAATCCAATGCTGAGTTGTTTCCGCTTGCAAGTAGGAATCTGGATTATCCACCAGCAGCATTCTCCTTCTGATTTAGTAACGCAGCCCTGGTCTAAAAGCTGCACTTGGAGCACACCAAGCAGTAGTTTGTTCATTAAGAACAGATTCAGGCAAGCAAAGAGCAGGGATCTTTCCCTTACTCCCTATATCATGACTCTGAAGGGCTTTCTCCCACAAAGGCTCACGGCTGAGGTGCAGCACAGAGCCTCTTTAAAAGATGGCAGTGCCCTACTGCTTGAAGAATTGCTCTCAAAAGTAATCAAGCATCTCACAGAAAGGGGTCTTGAAAGCTAGGCACACCAATTTAAAGATTTAGTTGGAAGATTTTGACAAAGCTCCTTTAAATGGAGCAGATATTTGTCTCAGTGAATGGAAAAATACAGTACGAATTAAGTCTGCAGAATGAGAACATTGGAGGAAGCGACCTGCATTGACTGGTAGCCAATACTGCACCCCTCATGATGTGTAACTAATAACAGCACGCTAGACATTTGGCTTGCACATTAAATATTAATAACATTTTTCTTCTGACTCATCATTAAGCCAGAGCCTTGCTGCACAGAGAAAACTGATTTACAGACCATCCGTGGCAGGCTCCAGTGCTGCCCATGGTGCTCAGCTAAACACCTGCTATCCTGAGCTTTGGTTAGAAATGCAAGCGAGCTGGGTCAGAAATGGGAGGCTTTGAAGTGCAGAAAAACAACAACCCAGGCAGGTAGACATACAGACAACCCACTCTTGTGACTGCACCCCTGCCCACAGATAATAGATAGCATGTGAAACAAATCTCTGTGAGGAGCTCAAGTCCAACTGCTTGGCTCTGAGGATGTGGTAGGTGCAGCTGGTGTGCAGTGTTCCCCTGCTCATTGCTTCTCAGATAAATCTGATGGCACCTCTAACCTTCTGGGGAAGCCTTCCACATGCTGGAGATCACTCTCAGAACACTACTGTGACTGGTAATATTTTCATAGTGAGGAAGAGGACCTGCTACTCTCCTGAAAAAAAGCTAATCTCAGCCTTGTCTATTCTAAAAGGGACTCTGCTCCTTTATACCTCATTCCTTCACAGACAAGGTGGTTTCTACTTCAGAAACCTACACTGCCTGCAGCTAGAAAGAACTGTTTGCCTGATCCATGGAGAGCATTTTGCAGGGAGATTTAGACAAGCCTGTTCCAAAATACGGGGCTCAGCAAACTACAGATGATGTATAAAAATTGGAAAATGCTTTCAGTGATTCTTAGTGACATCCTATCAAAAAGGCAGATTGTCTTAGAAGCTTCAAATATAGCTTATGTGAAAGAACCTGGTGAATTCAAGCAGTATGGAATCCATTTTGAAAAGGTGAAAAGAAAACTTGAGAAGTGAGGCAATGATGAATTACAAACATCAGAAGAGGGTCAGATTTTTAAAGAAGGTGCCAGACATCTCCCAGAGAACTGTGCTTTCATTTACAAGACTAAATAAATAAAAAAGTAGTACCTCTCTAATCCTTTTTCCCTATGAAGTTTCAAAATGTAGGTAGATCACTAGAGGGTTTTTTACACACAGTGATTTTTTTAGAGAAAAAGATATGTGATTTATTTCCTTCTGAGGCCTTAGGGGGCAGGAGTGTGGTGGGAGAGGGAAATGTGAAGAATGCCAGACAAATCCTTCATGCTTCCCTCATGATAGCTAGGAGTAGTCTTCCTTCACTTTCTGGTTTACAGAGATCCTAGATCAGCTGTCAATATTTCCCAGAGGATACTGAGACAGTCCAGGATTCAAAAGGCCAGAGGCCTATTCACCTCCTTGGTGATCTTTGACAAATGACTTGAGAACTACTTTGTGCCCAAATTTCTGGGTCTGTAAAACAAAAAAGAGGAAACTACAAAGGCCTCCTTCCTCATCTCTCTGAGGTCTCTTGTGGAATAGAGTGAGACAAGGACAAGCTTGTGTCCAGCCTATATGAGTTTGCAAGCGTTAACTGCATGTCTGCATAGGCATGCAGACATAAACATTTATGATTGCTCCCATTAAATTCATCCTTTCTTTCTCCAAGTCGCAGAGGATAAATGCACGCCTGCTCATCCTCCATCATTTTCTACAGCCCACATTTCCTTCCAAACACAAAGCTCTGTTCTGCTGCACAGAGCAGCTGCATCACTGATAGAAACTTCCAGTGTTCCTCCCTCACCTATTTTATCTGTCAAAGGCTCATTAATACATTCTACATTAAAGTCCCTACCTACAATAATATTGCTGTGCTGCTCAGCAAAGATTGATGTTTACAGGAGCGGTGCCATATTGTCAAAGGTTTATTACTCTTAAGAAATCTGTTCCAGAAAGGTATAGACAACTATCAACTTTTTAAATAAATGAATAAAGTGTATGTTGTGATTCACCATCTTTGCTCTTTTTTGTTCATATTGTTATTATCATCTCTGCTAATTTGCAGGGTGTCACTGTCACACAAGAATTTGCCAGATTTTCTTATATTTGTCTTGTGCATTGCCCTTTATTGCTTAGCTGTTTTGAGGCACAACAATGAGACAGCTTTCTAAAAACTGGTACTTTTTAAATTGCTTTCTGCTCAGAAGCAGGGGGTAGGTCCTGTACCTGTTGGCACAATTGCTGAATCAAAGCCTGCCAGCTACAGAGCTGTCTCCAAAACTCTCATCTCCTATCAAAGCATCACGTGTTCATGTAAAAGCACTGCCAAGGTTTGGATCATTACCCAGAAACAATTGTCAATAAAATAGCATTAGAAACAAATCAAAGCACCAATAAAAGATATTCGTTTCCAGATGAGGTCTGTGTGCCAATTAAAATACTTCAAGATCTTTGTAAATAGAGATCATTTGACCATTCAAAAAGCATAACGAAGAAAACCAGGACAGAGGGGAAAATAGAGAAAGGGAGCATCAAGGGAAAGCTGATCTCTGCATGGGATTGCTGTTCAGAGGAACCAATTTGTGTTGATGAGTTGGACATTTAAGAGCTGATAGCATGTTGTGCTGTCTAATATGACATTGGTGGCAATGGGATTTCTTCAGCAGCAACTTTATTCACTAAGATCCAAGTACCAGATAATGAACTGCACAGATAGGTAACATTTCTCTGTGTCAGCGTTAGAGGCAGCAGGTTGTCAGCTGAGTTTTCTGTGTTCCAAGGCTGAAGGCTGGGAGGGAAACCAGTTGGCTGGTTCTTTCAGAAACCTTCTACACACTGTATATGCTTCTGGCAGATGCTGGGGCTCACAGAGCATCCAAGCCCTAATGGGCTTTTCCTCTGAGATAACTTGGCCTGTTAAGGTGTGATGGGTGATGTGCTAGGAGTCCCTGCTCCCCAGGAAGATATTGGAGCCAGCATCTCCTTACCTCTGCTGTGCAGTGCAGGGCAGTGCCCACACCTCACATTGCCCCCCTGAGACCTCTCTGCACTGTCCCAGCATCCCAGTACAAAAGTGCTGGGTGTGGAGCTGCTTCTTGTAAACACAGGCTGCCTCACAACAGCTTACTCTAAGCACAACAAAATCACATCAGGGATATGAAGGTGCTGTATCTTACAGGTGTAAGGTTTTGGTTTTGTTTTTTTTTTTTTTTTTCTTTCTTTTTTTTTTTATGATTACTCTCCTGCCCCCTCATCACTGTTGTCTTGGGTTTTGTTTATTTCACAGAGTTTGCTCACCTCTAATGGCTAAGCCAGAGGGGAAAAACACATAATCCTGCTAAATCATTTCAATCTATCTTCCTCCTACTCTTATGGGGTACAGCTAGCATTTCAGTCAGCAAAAAAGGCTGAGAAAGTGTAACCAATAATGCCAATTTCAGGAGAAGAAAGCTTCAAGAAATAAAAAGCCAAACCCCAGCACATCAGAATGAAATAATTGAGCCATCTAATTGCCTGCACTGAATAAACTGTGAAGCAGGACCGGTGGTGATAATTTTTAAAAGATTTAGTTTTAAAATATTAGTACTACAGATAAGGGATTAATATTAAGACTGTAGGTGACTAATCTTGACTGTGCCTTTTTTAACAACTGCATTGCTACCACCATCATAAAGGAAATTAGCAGTGATAATTAGATCAAATCCTTTATGTCAGTAATCCCACTTGAAGATATTTTCAGAAGGTTGGAGGTTTAAGGCAATTTCCTGTGTGTGTCCGAGACTCATTAATTAATATTGATAGTTAATGTATTTCAGACTTACATTTATTTCTTGGTTATACTCAGAGCTGTGCCCAACTAACTCATTTGAGATTATAGCTTAGTCACACTAGAAAATAACTGTCCATTCAGCATCAAAATTATCCAGCAACAAATCAGAGACCTATAAAATTGTCTTACATATCAGAGAATTGGGTTTCTCTGTATCTAAGCAATTTATGTTATCTTTTTTCCTTCCCATGGAATTACCTTTAAAACACTGCATTTAAAGTGAAATTAATCTCATGTTGTGACAATATTTCCCCCAATGACTGATAGTGCTTATCTCATTAAGATTTCTTCCCTAAAGATCCATCTCAACATTCCTGAAAATAAACATAATGTTATTTCTTTCTTTTTTAATAATTTTAAACACCTTTATGTAGAGAAGGGAAGAGGGGGAAAAGGAGAGATAGAGAAGATATTCCAGATTCACAACATCCCCACCCCCCATAAAACAAATAAAAGTATAAGACTAAAAGTATATGACTCAAAAACTTCACAACTATTGAAGTCAATTGTATGATTCTGAGGGCCTAAACAACTATTCTGCCATGGTCCCTTAATGGTTTTGTTCCTAGGGGATGAAGATCCATAAATAATCTCTCCCCTCACTGTACCCTTAGCTCCTTATTTCTGGGCACCTCAGTAGGGCCAGACTAAACCACAAAAATCAAAGAAAAAAAAATTATTGTTAGGTGAAATCCCAGTTTGCCTATCTCAAACCTCCTGCCAAGGTGCTGTACAAACTCAGATGAGGAAAATACTTCAAAGTTTTTGGAAAGAAACCGCACCACAAAAACTACCTTTGAGAGCTGCACTTTGCTGATCATTCACCAGTCTGACAAAAGCAGGAACGGCCACTTACCTGAAAATAAATAGAGAAAGAAACATCCATGATTATTCATGTTTTTAAAGGAAATTACACTTTCTACAAAATGAGGAGGAATAGAGTAATTGTGGTGCACTGGCAGACTGCATGTGGGATGCTCAGGGCTGCAAAGGCAGGGAGTCAGCCCGAACAGACAAGGGAAGAACTGCAGAATAAAGCCAGGGCTGAAATAGGGAAGGATAAGATTGGAAACCATTAGATTTGTGGACCAGTAGCAAAATAAGAAGATATTTTTCTGCCTGCAGTGATGTTCCAAATAAAGGCAGCAGTCACATTCTCTGAGATTTCCTTCCTTTTTTCTGCCTTTCACCTATTTCTGCTATGAAAATTTTCCTCCAATGTACAGGTTGAATGTGTCTCATTCTGCAGATTGAAGGATTTCATCTTTGCAATACATGTTAAGTTCAGTGAAATAATTTATGAATCCTTCCATGACATTCTTCTCCTGTCCCCTCTCCCTCAAGAAAACCAAAGAAAGTCAGTCTGAAGAACCTGCAGACAAATTCCTTTCTGTGCAACTTGTGTACAGTCCTATTAGCAGCAACACAGCAGGCCATTGATTGGGGAAGGAAAAAAGGCTTTGTTTATGGCAATGGATTTTAATCCTCCTGGTGATAGTTTATTTCATTGGAATTTTTGCAGAGTTGGCTATTACACTGATGGAAACCCTGAGAATGGACTGATTTCAAAAGGGGTGGGGTAAAAACAAATGGCAGCGCTTGTTTTTGTGAAAAATATTGTTATTAAATAATTTGAAACACATTGATAAAATGTGTCTGAGAGTTATGCTGCAGTAATTTATAATACAAATTAATTTTCTATTGACAAATGGCAATTTAATCCAGTGACTAACTTCAACAATGTGAATTCCTCTGCTGTTTCTGCAGTTTTTCTTTTCTTTACCTTTTTTTTTTTTTTTTTAAAGACATAATATATTGCATATGAAGCAGGATACGTGCTGGGATAACCAGATGCTGTGCTGTTACAGGCTTCAGACTTATTTTCTGCCTAATCTCCCCAAAGAATACACAACTGGAAGTAACCTAACCAACTCCCTTATCGTCTTTAAGTATGGATCAACCCTGGGAAGTATCCACAGGGAATCCATTCTGCATAAATACTTGTTTTCAAGTTAAGCAGTGTCTTTTGCATACCTGAAGTCACCCTGTCTACCTCCATCCCAAGAAAGCCCCATAGGGACAGAACCCAACACAAATCCCCAACTTTCTTGAAACTAATTCACCTAGATGATTTAAAAGAGAAATGAGATCATGATCTTGTCCTTGATGTATCCTTAAGGAACAAACAAAGGAGTGAAGGCTCGAGCCACCCCCTGTACTGTCTATCCCTCTGCAAACACATCCTGAGACAGATGTACCCATCGACTGAGAGATGCCGAGCCCTCGGCAGGAACACTGCAGAGCTCCCAGCTGTAATGGGATACTGGGAAATCAGATCATCCTACACTTAAACTGATTTCTATCACTGATACTCTTTGTAGTACAGAAGCAGCATTAAGTGCAATAACATGCTGCTGCATGGTCACTTAATTCTAGAATTAAATTCAATATTTGCTGGCATCCCCTATCCAAAGATACAAAGTGTACACATGTATTGGAGCTGTTAGTTAGAATTACCTTTGCAATGCCTCCTGGGGAAAACCAGACCAGCTTAGGCATCTGTCTGGGAAGAAAGGGTTGTCATTCTCACCCTGTACAAAATTGTTTACAGATTGTTCTGTCGCTTGCTTTGTATTGCCATTATGGCCCATTTGCTGCCTTGGGCACTTGTGGGTTTTCCTACAAGAAATAAGAGAGGCCTATTCCCATTGCTTGCAATATTTTCAAAGAAGGAGATGGGGTAGAACAATGGAAACACACAATGTCTTTGTGACACCACTTGCATGAAGTTAGAAGGAGGTAAGGAACAATGCCAATGTTCCTCTGATGTGTCCAGTGGAAAAAGATTTCTTGGGAAAGCTGTCTCTCAAGTGCACTATCCAGAGCCCCATTAAGAACTCCAAAGTTCTTCTTCAAGGTACAATTTTACCAATTTATTTTGAAGCCTCCTTTTCTGGCTGAAGGAAGTATGAAGAGGAAAATACGAATACAAAAATACCAGACACATACAAATCTGGTTTTAAACTTCTAAATGGGTTCAGTTAAAATTCACTGGGTCCAGGACAGGATAAACATTGATAGAGATTGTCTGACAGGTGTTATCTTAAAAAGCAGACCTGAGTGACAGAATATCTGGGAGCTGTGTTCAGTGTTTGCATTGGCTCATTTTGTGACCCTAGCTAAGCCTGTGCCCTGTCCTGCTAAATGATAGTCATCAGGACAGTTCCACCATTTGTTAAGTCTGTTAGGATGTTTCAAGAGATGAAAGGTACTGGAACACAGTAGGGGTATGACAAAATCCACCTTCTAACTCAAAGCATGGACACAAACTTTGGTGGCATTTATTGTGAAAAGGATCTCCCTCAATTTCTCCTAGGGAAGCTGTTCCACTTCAGTTAAACAAATATTACTTGCCCAGAGCAAGATTGAGTGTAACTCTATCGTAATTAAGGCTTCCAGTTCTGGTTTCAGGGAAATGAGCAGGATTTTACATCTTCAGTTATTCTCCCCACTCCTGTAATGAAAGTTTCCCTAATTCAATTCAAGCTTGCAAACATCTGCAGGGTAGGTGGCACGAATAACATTGCGTTTTGCAGCAAATACACGTCTTGTCAAAAATACTTCCTCCAGCTCTTGTTCCAACACCATCTGTGGGAGAAGCTTGACTGAGTTGATTGTGCCTCTACAGAAATACCAGTGGCTGAGCATGGTGGTGGCTGAGAGACAGTGACACAGAGTGCACCCTGACCCCCCTTGTGCTGGGGCCAGGCTCTCCCTGAGGTTTCCTCTCCACAAGCTGACCTATCCTTCCCCCTGCTTAGCTGGAGAATCTTGATGAGAAGAGAGTCCGCGGTGGGATGGCTGCAAATGTAATGCAATCAGAAGATAATGACTTCAGAAGGAGAGGGGAGGGAGGGGATAATCAGCAGAGGCAGATGAACTCCCAAGATATAAAAAAAAAGACTGTTTTCATGCAGATGTCCCTAGTAATGAAGAATGAGAGAAGAGGAATACTGAAAAAAAGGTGAAATGGAAGCTGATTTGTTTCTAAATAGCACTATTTCACAGTATTCTATGGGGTGTAAGTTGCTTCTTAAACTAAGAGTGTCTGAAAATACCCCAGACAAATTCAGACCTCTCAGCCATCTCTCTCTCTCTCTATTATATCCATACCACAATTTAGAGTTAGCTTGGTGGGAATTTGGGACAGGAATATAAAATATGCAGGGAACATCCCTGTCTCCCTTCAGGCTCAGGTTGAGCTAGGTGTCTATGAAAATATTATGCAAATGTGACAGTGTTTTCTTTGGGCAAGCCATTTAACTGGAGCTTTCAACACCTCAGAAGCCTGGAGACAAAGGGTGCGGGTAATGATAAATGCAATTTATTTACAACGAGCCTAAAAGAGAAGGTGTAGGCAGCTGCTCCTACAGGTGATCTCTCCCCTGCTCACCCTACACACTCAATCACAGCCTTCAGCCTTTCCCTCATGATGCCTACATGTTTCCTGGGGTGAGAGGTTCCCAGGGATCATTCTAGTCAGAGAACAGTCTCTCCCCATTCAGATTCTGCATTTTGTATTCAGGTGTGTCTTCCACAGGCAAGGAGCTTTAACTTCAAAACAGTAAATGACCTGACCTTGGCAAGCCTCATATAAATTCTAACCCAAGGTTCAGATCTGGAAGAACCTGTGAAGATTTTCAACCCCTTTGATGAGAAACTAGGTATGGGTGCAATAATACATCACTCTTCTACAAACCCTCTCTAGCCTAATTGTATCAATACTTAATGGCAACAGCTCTAAACAGTGCACCTGCACTGCTGGATGTGCAGCTACCGAATCTAAAAACAGACTGCTGGGTACCACAGGGGGCTGCTGAGCAAAAAAACCAACCAAGTCAAAAAAACAAAAAAAACCACCAAGACATAAAGTCTTCCAGTGCACATTGCTAGAGCCCATGTTGTGGCTGATAAAATTAGAAGCCTTGACTTCTCAGGTGGTTCTATACCTCTTCTTACATCCTTCTGTGTACTTGAGTATAGGTGTTAGCACCAGTACCCTGAACAATTCCACCACACCTCCATACGCTCTGCCTCTTTTCATTCCCTCAGCAGATGAAGTAGCTAAGCTATTCTCCTTTGCTGCACTAAATGCCTGCTCTGTTAGAGAGTGCTGGCACACTTGCATCAGCAAATTAAGCTGGGATGGCTGAGGGCATTATGGCCTGCAGCTCTCCATCAAACCTCTCTCCCAGAGATTTCAGATTCCACATAAGGGACAACCAAACAGCTCCTGGGTCAGCTGCTGCACTTTACAGCTCGCTCGATTAGCATGAATCAAATTGATGTCAGCTTACTTTACCAGGCTGGCTGTAAAACTGTTCTAGGCAAGGGGCTGCTTCATGAACCATTCAGCTGTCCCTGCTGTGGGGTGGCAACATCTGGCAGAAGCTCGATGCTGAAACCACTTGCCCCCCACAAACTTCATTAGTTGCTGAGCGAATGAAAAAAATCACAGCGTGTTCCATCCCAGAAATAGCTGCTGTACGGGAAGAATAGCAGGTGAGGTGACCTCTATACAAACAGGCTTCCAAAGTATGATCAAACATTGAAAAGATGTAATGAAGTAAGTCATTCTTTATAATTATTATTACCTCTGAGATCAAATACTCTCTTAAAAAAAAATGAATCCTTTTTAATTTGTTTTAAGTAAAACCATTGCTTATAAGTACGCCAGTGGCATGACTAACTATGCAACAATTTTATGCCAAGGCACTATTAAAAATGGCTTCTAGTCTAAAGTAGGTCTAATAAAGCGTTAATAAACCACTAGGTCTCAAAAAATATTACTTAAAATTATAACTTACTGAAAAACCTCACATTACTTTTTATTGATGCCACAAAAAGTTGTGTAATTAGAAATTAACTCACAAGGTGACACAATTTACTTGACAATGATGCACAGGATTCATATGGCACTGTATTAAAACACTGTATTAAAAAAAATGTGCTAGGATCCAAGTGTTGCTACATTCAGCCCAGAATTTCAGCCAGCTCTGGGCTGGAAGCAGTTAAGCACTTATTATAGTACATCAGCACTCTTCAGGAATTTAAGAAGGAGCCTGAAGAACACAGCACTGAACTCAAGGAGGGAGGCAAAATAATATCATCCTTCAGAAATATGGTTGGGACACAGGGGTTCAATTGTTTTATTCACAATAAATTAGGATGGTACTTTTCCAAGGCTGAAGATTATCATTATCTGCAGCCTAGGCTGTGTCAGTGATGTGACCTCTCCTCTATCTCAGGGCAGGGTTTCTGCTTATGGATTTCTTTGTGCAATTCCTTGTGGTAGTTTGGAGCCCCTTGAAAAAGACATGTTTGACTGACTACACTCAATCTCATCTAGTTTACAGAGATTGATTAAATTATAGTCAGCAGTAATGAAATTAGAAGTAAGACAGTTATGACTCTCATGGAAGGTGCACTTCCATCCTGTTGCTGTACAGGAAAAATGCTAGCATGAAAAAAATAATTCTGTGGGCTTCTTCCTTTTTACCTTGTAGTGCTTGAAATGCACCTATTGTAGTTTATTAAGGCTGTGTGATAAGTAAATTAAAAGCCTCTACTTTGGCTTCATTTTACAGAGGAGAAAGACATACAAAAATCAGTAAGTTTGGGACAGAACAGGCAAAACCATCTCATCTTCATATGCATTTTAACAAGTAACTAATCTATCACACTTGGAAATAAAGAAATTGAAATTAAAAATCTTCCTGGGAACAGAGCACATCTTTAAAAGGAAACAAATCAGCCAGATCACTGAACTCTACCCTGGACAAGTAATGCCCTACAGTGAAGAAGCTGGTGTTGAGATTTGGCTGGAAGTATCTCTGTCTGCTTCACTGAAGGGCAGAGCCAGGAAATGATCTCTAGTGGATGCTACTAAAAAGAACTCACCCTGCACACTCAATGCTGCAAATGATGCCCCTGCCCATGTTTGAAGGACCACAGGTCATGCCTAAACCATACTTGTAAGAAAGTGGGAAGAAGGTTGTAATGGCTTGAAAAAAAGAAGTAATTTGCAAGTACTTAGCCCTGAAATGAACAACAGACTGAACAGATTTAAAGCTACAAATGATTCCATCATACTTTAGAATTTTTTAATAAACCATTTCCATACCTTTTTAAAGTCAAAAAATTTAAGGAACTAAGATATGTCTTCAAATGCTTCAGCTTACAAACCGGAACCAAATTCTGCAAGCTAAAATTGGTCCTGTTTAAAATTTATTCATCTATGGGTTCCTTCAGAAGTTTCAAACACAGTGTTTAAATGCAAAGGCCTCCCAGTGAGGTGTATGTTGTAAAAGCTTGAACAGTTTGGATGCAACTCCAGAGTCACCTGCCATGTTTGTTTCCTCACTTGCCTGAATGAATCTTTAACTCCTCAAAGCAAATCTTGAGTGCAGGTATTGCCAAATGTGAATGCAAAATTTGTTGCCAGTGAGCTTTACCTGAAAGCTACTCTTTCTACAAACCTTCCTCATCATAAATGTGCTCACTGGAATAATCACGGGATATGGATGCCAAGAGAGTGTCAATGCAATCAAGACAAATTGGTGAAAGAACTGAGAAAGCTACTTGACAGCACTCATCCAGCTTGGATAAAGACTACTTAAGCATTCCCCCTGCTTTCCTGCGCCACAGGAGGTCCCTTGGCACCAGAGTGCTTGAGCTCTGCCTCGCACAGCGCCGTGCCCCCCACGCCTGCACCGCCGACCGCGCGGGGCTCGGCGACCTGAGCTCAAACATCTGCTGGCTGGCTGCAGCTGCAGGCTTTCAACACATCTGCACACCGGCCGCGACAGACGGGTGGGAGACACGTTTAGCCAAAATGTTACAACTTTCCACTGTCATCTCAGCTGGGGAGTTCAGCTCCCCAGTTCCACTCCGCAGTGGCATCAACCACGGCCGTCAGGGCGGATCGAACGCAGGAAGCCTTTAGGAAGAGTTGGAAATTGTAATAAGGATATTATCATGAATCAGCTTGGGATTGATTAAACACTGTGTCATTTTGGGATAGCTCAGCCTCTGGGCCACAGGCTGTCAAAATGAGAAATATGGACTAAAAATCCTAAAAATTGTTTTAAGCTAAGGCTGAATATAGTTATGAAAGAAACAAAATGATACAACCACCAAAACCAGCAAGAGCTTCAAAGCAGACACCTAGGGCATTTTAGGTCTTATATAAGATGTCCTCAGGCACTTGGCAGATCTTTTACCTTACTTGTGAGCAAGCTAGGTTACAATGTTAAGTCCTTCTATTGAAATTCTGTCTTCTGTCCATTTTTACCACCCTAGACACTTTCCTTGTCTCAAACACTGTGATGTCACTGCTGACATTTTAGGATCTTAGCGAAACCCAGCATTTTCTTGCCTATTTCTGACAGGAGCAGCTGCTAGTTGTTTATTAGCATCATTTTAAAATTATTTGGAAGAAGCTGACTGTTGCATCTGGCATGGTATAAAAGACCAATGGCTAAACAGCTATTAAAATACTCAGGATGACTGTAGCCAAAGCTCCTGTGCACGAAACCCACAACACTGAGGCATCAACATAAGAACGTAGCCAAGCAAGTCCCCTATGGTTTGGCAAAGGATTTTTATGGCCATCACACCTACAGCAACAAGATCTCCTGGTCATTCCTTGTGAGATGAGCAGCAGAGGCAGAAGCCACACTCAGAATCTGCTTACAAACTTGTTTCGGTGCAATGCAGAGGTTTCGATAAATACAGTTTTTTTAACAATGAGGTAAATTGCAAGCTCTACTGCTAGGGCCAAAGAATTTGAGAACTTTGAACATTGCAAACCAACTCTTATCTGGTCAAAATGTGATTCTTAGTGGAAGGCAAAACACTTCAAGTCTTGGGAAGACTGTCAGAGAGACCCAAATCAAGTACTTAACATTTTTATTCCGAAAGAAGAGCAGACATTTTAACACAATTGTGCTTCATTAGAATGCTTGAAGAGTTTTGGGTATAATCCAACATGGATCAAAAGCAAAATTCAGAAACTCGGAAGTTGTTGTGATACAAAATTACCATTCTCAAGCCTGCCTGAGTTTTGCAAAGGCTGGGGAAGGGGAGGTGGGGGAGGGTAGTTGTTGCTTTTTAAGATCAGCATTAGAAATGGAGCGATGCCAAAGAAATGAGATTCAAAATTTAAATGTGACAAAGTTCAGAGGTGTGTGGGCTCAAGTTTGTAGTCTGGGCTGTTAAAGCGATAACACACAGGCTTAAAGCAACTTCTAAAATTATCCTTGAAAATCAGAATATCTCCTCAGAGACAGGGTCCAAGTGTGATCTTTGCTGACAACAGCTCTGAATCCAGCTACTTAGGGACCATCTCTATGGATTCCCAGATATGCTGATGAGCTGGCAGTTGACAGTGTGTGTGTCAGGGATAACATTTTGTCATATGTATCAACGATGACATTTAATTTCTGCATGAAATTTCTGCATTTATTTTCTGGATGAAAACTGTCCAGTCCCCTAAAGAAATAAAATGCTTGTTTGTTAAAAGCAAGAGGCTATTTGATCTTCCCTTTGTGGAATTTCAAGCCTCTGACTTGCAAATCTTGTTCAACTATCATCTTTGAACCACAGCACCACCCTTCTGTTTGCACAGAGGCTTATGCTAAGTTGACAGATTCCAATGGCCTGAATAGGCTGCCTTCTCACTGAGGGCACTGTCTTAATGGTACAAGGAATGAAAATTAGATATTTGAATTTCTAAGTGGCTTTGCATTTAGAAGAAGGCTCTTAAGTCCTAAATAAGATGTACAACATTTCCAGAAGAGAAGGTACATGCACTGATCAAACTTCCTGTCCCAGCTCCTAACGCTTGTCTGTTTTTGCGGTTGGTTTCACATTTGAGTCCAGAAACATGGCCACTAGTACTCAGCTGTACTGGGTTTGTATGGCCATGTTTTGGTAGCAGAGGACTACAGGGGGTCCTTCCCTGAGGATCTGCCAGAAGCTTCCCCTGAGTCTGATGGGGCCAAAGCCAGCTGGCTCTAAGACAAATTCACTGCTGGCCAAGGCTGAACCCCTCAGTGATGGTGGCAGAGGCACTGGGATAACATATTTAAGAAAAGAGGGAAAAGGCTGAACAATAGCAATTCAGTCAGAGGCCGTGTGAGACAAACAGCCCTGCACACACCAAGGCCAATGAAAAAGGAGAGGAAGGGCATGGAGGATGTGCTCCAGGCACCAAAGCAGTGATTCCCCTGCAGTCTGTGGTGAAGACCGTGGTATGGCAGCTGTGCCCCTGCAGCACATGGATATCCACAGTGGAGCAGAGATCCATCTGCAGCCTGTGGAGAATCCTATGTACTTCATGTGATCCATCATTTACTTGTACATGTTCAATTAGAGAATCTCGTCTCAGCAGCACTGAGGCACAGATGCTTCCTATTCTTACTTCTCTGGTAAAAGTGACCAATGTGCCTGAGTAAACAAATTCTTTCTCAAAATGGTTCTACTCCCAGTCATTGAAACATCATCTCTTTGGTTTGGTTGTTTTTTTGTTTTTCTCGATCAACATTCATGGAGTAGGATGAGGAGAAGGGCAGCATTGAGACAGAGGAAGACAGATGGAAAGAAATTTCAGATCCATCTAACAATGTTGTTTGCCTCTCTTTGCCTGACATGTGTAACAGTGCCTGTACAACACAGTTCTACAATAGAAATATGATGGCAGAAGAGAAACGCAAGGAATAAGCAAAGCATTCCAAGAGAGATGAGGTTTGGTAGATTCGTACGCTTTAAGGTCAGAACAGAGGTTTAAACAATCCCTTCTGGCCTTCTATATGTCACAAGGCTTTCATCTTCACCCAGCTATCCTTGTACTCAGCTCAGTGAATTTTCCCTATCTAATTTATCTTTTTTTTTTTTAGCAAAGTATCCAGTCTTGAGTTGAAGGTGATGAAGAGTTAGCATGTCCTAAGGGAGTTTGTTTCAGTGTTTGATCACCTTCGCTTTTGAAAGGCTGAGCCTAATTTGAATTTGTCTGACATCAATTTCTGTGTCTTGGTCCTTGCTATGCCTTTCTCTACTAGATTAAAACATTCTGTAGCATCCACATTATTTTTCAAAATGAAGAAAATTATACTGTGTATTGATCAAGTCCCCACCACCCCCCTTAGTCTTTTCAGATAAATTCTAATGATCTTGAAGTCTCATGGCAAGTCATTTTCTCCAACCATCAAAGTCATGGTGCAGACTTTTCCTGTATCCAATGCTGCATCACGTGAAAATGCAGATGCTAGAAAAAAACCCAGTATTTCTGAACTGGACTCAACAATGCCATATGAGAGTGAAAACCAGTTCACATTACATTTTCTTAGTGCTGTGTTCATACTTCTGTGGCCTTTAAGACCCTTTTTACATTGCACCACTTGAGAAATCTGAGCTCCACTTGCACAATACCTTATACTTCCTTTCCTTATACCGTTCTGTCATCTGAAAGCAAGGTCTGCTGCTCTAAATACCCAAATTCATTTTCAGTGTGCTACGTATCTTTGTATGAAGGCATGCAGCCTTTCTGAGGAATCCACACATTAGTTTTTTACTACCATTATTTTTTGTATCCTTCTAATAATCTTTTTTCAGCACATTTACTCCCAGATCATCGATGAAAACACTGAATAAAATGGGACTTTGTACAGACTTCTCAGAATCCAGTCTGGAACACTCCCATTTGCTCATAATTCCGCATTGACACATGCTTTTTGAGGTCTATAATTTAGTTTTCTCTCAACTCATTTAATCTCTATTTTATTGTTATTTCATAGCGTTAACTTTTTTATCAGAATGCCATGAGGTATTATAGCATGTTAGGAATGTCCAAATCTAAAGGCATCTTTATGAACTAGACTTGTAATTCCACAGGGGGGGAAAAAAAAAAACAAGGCAGATTTATTTGAAAAGCCTATTTTACTTAAATCTGTGTTGACTAGTGCTAATGACATTCTTAACGTCTTATTCTTTAGTCACTGGATTCTATACGAAATTTGCATTCTTTTATTCTGGAATAGTTTCAAAATAACTGCACTACTGTCACTCAAGTCATCCTGGCTGTTTTGTCTTGAATCCAGCACAACATTAACATTCTTATAAAACTTCTGTTAGTTTTCCACGAAGATTTAAAGTTAAGATCTGTGAGCTGGAGACCCCCTCAATCAACTCTTTGACATGAACTGCCATATATTTCAAATGTCTATTCTTAGTGAGCATTGCTCAATATCCATCACAGTTCAAGAAGACCTTGCCATCCTCATAGTGGAGGAAGAGTTACCCTGTTCCAGCCTAAACCACCTGCAAAAGGTTCCTCTTCTACATTTCTGACTTCAGCTCTCTCTACTGCCTTCCCCTCCCACCTTGGAAACACTCCAGTAACTTCCCATCACACCTTGGAAATGCCCCATATGGAACATCTAGAAAAGAGCTGGCATTACATGAACATGATGCAAGCTTTTTCGCACTTCCTCAAAAGAAATGCAAATGAATACTTTGCTGAGTTGGTATCCAGCAGCAATGGTGCAACATGGGCAAAAAGGAAGCCTCTCCTCTGAAACAGTAAAATGCTTTTTTCCCTTGCAGCAGACTGTGCCATCAGCCTGGCCAGCCATCCCTCTGACCTATAACCCATGAACTATCTCCCATTCAGACATCTTTCTGAGTCCTCTCATTTGGGCTTTGTAAAAATCACATGGACTTTTGCTAGAAACTATGCCTGAGGCATTAATTACTGATCCATTTTTACTACAGCCACAACAGCTGCCCAGGCGTATATCAGCCTACCCTTTCATTAACAACAACATCCTTTTCCTGGCCTTAACACTGCAAACTTGCCTGAATCAAACCTGTGCAAAAAGACAAAGGTCACATTCCCTTCCTGTCATTTGAAGTATGTTGTACCTTTCTCTAAATGTTTCTTTTGGTTTCCTGTCCTCTACTTCATGCAACATAAGCTGGTTGTCTTTGCTGTCAAGACTTTTATAGCTTACCCTCCTCTGAGCATCACCTCTGAACACCTAGTGAAAGGTCAGCTCCCATGTCTGATGGACAGTGCTGACAGACACCACCAGATCTGAAATATTTTCAACAGCACCTTTGAGCTTTCCCTGCTAAACTTTTGCAAAGCTCCTTCACTGCCTTCCTTAAAACTCTCTTTATACTAAAACTGTAATGCTCACAAAGGAATAACAATGACAGCTAGTCTTCAGCTTCTCAGGCATCTCTGTCTCTCAGGATGAGCAACAATATTACCTCTCTTTTTTCTCCTCACCCACTCTGAGTCTGCCTTTGTCTCTTGCTTTATATTTCATTAAAATACATAACCTGAGCTTTTTGTCCCAAAATTATAATAATGATTGTATAAGACTTTCAGACAATGTTCAACAGCGATATCATTCCTAACGCCTCAACGGCTTTGCATGCATTCAGATAGGCACGTTGGGGAGTAATGTTGTGAGGTAGGATTGGCTGGGATGTCGGGGTGCAACTATATTCCTAACTTAAACAGTGCCTGGAGGTGGTCCTGGGAATGGAGGAATAATGCTCTGTACTGCTAAACAGTCTAGCACATCCCCAGCACAAGTCTGTAAGCATCCATGGGAGCAGCTACTCTGGGTCAGCTGTCCTCCCTACAAAGGAATTGTTCTTAATAAGTTTAGTTTATTTCTCCATATTCTGACAGGTTGCCCTCCTCTTAGGCTTTGACACTTGTCTGCTTCCATGCATGACCCTGGATTTTTGACTTACCAATAACTGTGAAAGGCTAAAAGTAGCTTTATGCAAAGTACCATTTCAGCCCTATTATTCATTCTCTTGTTCCTTAATGACCAGTCACATTTTAAATGTTACAATCAAGTGCTTTATGCCACCAGGTTTTAATCAAGTCAGACATGCCAGAATTATTCTCATCAATGAGTATGTCCTGTGCCTCCTCCCTGCTGACAGTCCTATGGGAGTGTTGCTCATCAAGCAAGAGATCATCTTTTCTGTGCATTATTTGTTGCATTAGTTCAATTTGTTTGCAGCATCCTGAACCTGAGCTCATCTTGTAGCTGCCACCTTAGCAGTACAGTAACATCCCTGGCCACTCACAGGACCTGCTGGTTACTGAAAGAAGCAGCTGACTGGTATTCCTGACTTTGGAACAGTTCTGTGCCAGCTCCATTGTACACCAGATCTAAATAAAACCTCTGAACTGCCCTGATACTTTCTATTTTTTACTGGGCTCTCCAGGCTATTACATGGAAAGGATATGGCTGGAGATAAAAGCACCCTAGATACATAATGGCCTAGTACATTGATAGCTGCATGAAACTGGTACTAAACTAATAAAGTATCATCCTAGCTCAGTTACTCCTATAATTAACCTTTAAAAACATCACATAGATGGGATTTTACACCATTATAGATGAGATTCTGTATGAGAAGGACAAGCACAGAATCCCAGTACAATTTACTACCACCTCTCAATTTGATTACTTCTGGGGTAAAGTTGAGGGGTTTGAGAGGAGAGACACAGAAAAACACAGAGATGTGAGACATGATTAAAGCATGGTCTCATCCAATTCACACTGGCAATGCTAAATTTAACTAGTCAAAAACCTCCTTTGATGTGGCAAGAGCCCTCAGCAGGAGCAATTCTGCCATAAAGATGTTTCTGTTGAGATAAATTCCGATCTTAAGATTTCAGGTCAAGGTGATCCACAGTATCTGACATCTCTAAAGGGCAATTTGTTGTCCCCCCTGCCAGAAAATCCTGAAATTGCTAAATGCACCAAGCACACTGACAGCTCCACCTTGTCTCTTAACTAGTACTTGTCTTAAAGCAGCTCTCATGGCCTCAACTGCAAAAAAAAAGGTATTCTTTAACAGCTTCAAGCACACAAATAAAGCATAGTTTTTGCTTTGTCTATCAAGAAGCTCTGTTTTAAGAGTTCAGACCTGTGATTCATTGAAGCAAGTGTGCTTTCAAAAAGGAGGTCTGTAGTCCAAGATCAACAGGGGAAGGATCAGGAGACTGGAAAGAAAATCAGCTCTTAGCCTGAAGAAAGTGCACTCCGTGAAAGAGCCTGTCTGGATTTAATAGGGGAACATCGGCGATAACGGCTTTCAAAAGATCACAGATTCTGGTTTGAATGAGGGATGCTTTTGACCTTTGGTATGGATATATTTGGCAACCCACTGATGTTCTCTAGCTAGTCCTTTCCATGAACAGCAGTATCTGATAGATCAGCAGAGTGCTTGGTGCCGATTGGCACTCAGGAAGAGAAAAAGACTTCAGAAACCCTAGGTTTGGGTATGACTCAAGACAGCTCAGTCAGGGGAAATGGGGGAGTTTATTGTACTGCTGAAAAATCTCAAGCTTCCTTTCAAAGAGTACTGCAAATATTTTCCTGCAAAGAAAGTTTCCGTAAAGCCACTCTCTCTGACACATAGTGACAGGGCAGGCCCAAGACAGGCACACAGTGAGCAAAGCCATGCAAATCATATCAGACAATCTGTCAAAGTACCCCAAACCTCACCAGGGAAGCCACAGACTGGTATTCTCATCATGTTTTCTATCACTATCCTGGCCTCCAGTGGAGTAATTAGATTCCCATCCTTACTCCCATGTTGCCTCCAGAGAGTACTGTCCCATGCAACCTTTTCCTACTGCAATCTTTTTTAGGGCTTTGCACAGTTCCTCCTACAGTGCACAACACTGAGATGCTGACATTAACTCCTGCAGCCTACACACACCTCTCCTTCTGAATGACAACCACTCTCGTCAGCATAGAAACCCGGGTGTAGAAATCTGTATTTATAACAGAGTCTGTGGTTCTTCTTGACATAAAACAATAAAATAGCTAACAGGGGCTATGCATGGCAGGTTGAGATGCCTGTCATGAGAGCTGTCCATGGAAAAAAGAGATGTCAGCCCAGTTTTGCAAACCTGCATCTCTGACAGTCCACACCATGTGTGGAGAATGTGAAGAAGAAGGAAGATTTAGAGAAGTGGTCACAGAGAGCTGAAGAGAGGAAAAACAAAACCTTGTTATTCCTTTACCTACAAGCTAAACTCTCCTGTGTAAAACAGAAAAGGCTGAGCTAGTGCTTTTGGGTTTGATTATTTTTTTTCACCTTTAATTATGCATCATCAGTGACAAGCTCATGTGGAGCTAAAAGCTAGATCTGAGCATGAAGCTAATTTTTGGAGCTATTGGCTGTTCACTACCAGGAATAAAAATGATTCCTTGTCTTCCTAGATTTGGTTTAAGGAACAAAACCTCTTTGTCTCTTCCTCCATATTAGCTGCCTACAGACAGCTCCATTTTCCATTTGTGCATTTAATTATCCCTTCCTATGCGAGGTACTTTACATTTGTGCTTATTGAATCTCAGTTTATTGATTTCGGCTCCCTTCTTGAATTCATCATAGTCGGACTCAGGGCTAATCCTATTCTCCAATGCATTGGCGATTGCTTCCAGCTTCATGTTGCATATGAATTTGATTAGCATACTCTCCATTCTGGTCTCCAGTGAAAATGTTAATGAAAACATTGAGCAGTATCAGATCTAGAGCACATACACATAGGGCTCCTTGCACCACTGCCTAACCTGACTCTAAACCTTTAATAATGCTCAATACTTCTGGGGTACGGACAGTCAACTCAACAACACTTGCCTAAGTGATTTGCAACATTTCAATTGAGTTCATATTCTGCAGGAACAACTAACAAACCTGGATCAAATGTAGGGGGAGGTGAAGAAAGTAGCATTTGAATTGGGAAGGTATGGAAGTTTGACATTTAATCAGAGTTAGAGATCAATCTAAGGATTCCATAACACCCCCTGAAATTTCAGCTTCAAAAAACAAAAACCTGAGAAGGCACACTTATATTTTTGGCAAGTTATCTCAAGTTTAATCTCACTAGTGTGGCTCTTCTCACATACTTTTAAATGATGCCAAATGGCAAGGTAGGCTAGTTCTAGTGTGAATCTAACTTTCCAGAAATAAAAGGATTTAAGATTTAAGGGTTAGTTCATGCTCATCTCATTAATCAAATCATTCATTGTGACCAAAATATATTGGAATGGACATGGACATAATTTCTTTCATATTCTAATTTACCAAAAATGAAACAGAATTTCCCATTTTTATCAGCAGCATTAAGCAGTTTATACCCATGACCATTTCTTAGCCATAAAGCTTGGAATTTTTTGGTCTTCTCCTTCGGGGGTGGGGGGTGTGTGTGAACACTAAACATTATTTTACATCTTAGTTCCCTCTCCATGTGGGTTGGTTATTCAGCCAGGCATTCATCAGTGTTGCAGTTTAATATAGCAGTGCTCAATTTTCCTATGTTCTCTCTTGTTTGCAAGTTTAATTCTGCCATGCATTTCCCTCCTCTCTCTCTCTTGCTTTGGTAGATGAGGCATTACAATGTACTTTACTTCACCTCCTTCCCTTTTCTAACACAGTAGAATCTCAGCACACATCAGAAGACCCCCAAACCTTTATCCCTGGTAGCAGTAAGAAAGCAAGATACACAGAGAGTAAAGTTATTCTGTTTATAATGAGATTAATCTCTTTCTGAAAACCACCAGACATGCCCTGGAAGAGCTGACTTATTCTGGGCTCAAAAAAGATGCATCCAAAGAGTGCAGTTTTGGCCTCTGGAATGTATCAGATGGTGAAGTGTTTTTAGAAAGTTTCCTAACTCTTTTCCAATCCTGCCCTCATATTTCCGTCTTCATAGCAACTGTTTCTTCCAGAATTGTGTTGATGCAGGACTTCATCACTCTTACTGTACCTCTAGCAACAGCTCTCTGGACCAAGCAGCAATGTTCAGAGAGGAACACTGACTCCCAAAGCCACATGCACCCAGCCAGGTCAATTTTCACTATCAGAAGCATGTTTGCATCTGTGATACCATACCATGGTAACTCATTTCTGAGGGAGGCTCACAAGTGACTCTAAGTAAGTATAAATAGAACGTTAATGCCATAATTTTTTTTCTACTTGAGCAAAGGGTCTTTCTGACCTAAAAAGCGAAAAGTTCTGTTCCAGCTTTGAAAAGTTGCCCTGGAAACCAGATGTAGATTGTGACACCAACTATGATGTATCACTGCATCATTAATCCTGTTCTTATCATTCTTTTTAGCTAAAATAGAACTGCAACCTGTTTCTGGCCCTCTCTTATTTGCCCTCACTCTCCATTGAAAATTCTATATATTTTACTTATAAATCTATTACTAAATCTTTAACCCATCTACATATAATTTATTAATAATTATAGACTGACTGCTAATAAAGAGCACTGCTCAGATATCAACTCACACTCCTTTTGCAACTCCATGTGATGAAAATCTCTCATTTAGGCAGCTCTATTGCCAAGTGGCGATGGCCTCTTCAGTCTGCAGAGGACAGTGTGGTTAAAGCTGGTCTGATACCACTGTATAAGAGCAGAAGGTTTTCTCAAACACCACTACACTCAGAAGGCCTGGCCAAAGTCAACTGGCTCCTACTCTTACCTGCAGCCAAATCATGGGAAAAATGCATTAAGTACTTGCATATATTTAATGTCTCAATATACCCAGAAACAGCACCTGGGATACCATTCAGTCAAAAGCCATCAAAGATGTGTTTAGCATCATGTTGAGTAGATGGAAACAGGTGTTAACCTGTACAGGCTCCATTTTCCAAAGGAACAGATGGCTTGGAATACGCTTGTCCTTTCTCATTTTTCAGTCATCTCACTGGCTACTTTGCTCTTCCACTCTGCAAAACCCTTAAGCCCAGGAGGAAATTCTCTGAGCTGCTATGGAGAGGCTTTTATTGCATTTTCACTTAAGAGACTCTCTACGACCCTATTTATAACATACCCATGTTCTGAATAGGGCAACAAGGGAAAGAAAAGCTATTGTCTGAATCACAGAGTGGAAATGGAAACACAGACAAAGCTCCTGAAAAGACTTAAATGATGCCTAATGATGGGGGTAATCACAAAGCACTAATCTCAAAGGCACATGCCTAACTAATCCTCATTGATTTAATTGAAAGGTGAGCAACCAATGGAGGGGTATTTAGCATTTCTCTGTGTATTTATCTGCATCATGAAATGCCTGAATACCCCTGGAAATCCGGCCCTTGGCCTCTATCCTATTTCAAGAAAGCGAAGTAAGCAACTATAGAAGTAAATCTGAGGAGTTTGGACTCCTCAGTATACAAGTCTTTTCTGAAAAACAAGAGTAAACTCTGTCTTTTTTTAAAAATACTATTGTAAGTAGTTTATGTGGAAATTCCAGGACTATTAATTGATCTGCTTGACCTCATCATCCTAGTCATGAATGCATCCTTCTCATTCCCTGCAGACTCTTGAGCTGGGTACTATTTACACTGTTTAGATTAGGCTTTAATGAGTACTGAAATCTTTTCGTTTTCCTAATGAGAATTGAAGTAAAATTGAAAACGACAGGCTTTGTTTAAACAAGAATAACGTGAATTTGGCAGAATTCAAACCAAGCTACAACTAAGATACTGACCTATATAAAAGCCAAGGATGAAATATGAACATGACTGCAAGATACAACCAGCTTTAACCAGTCTCATACAGAAACAGTAGCTGCACATGTGCAAATATTATACACTTAGTAGTGAATAGATTTCACCTCTTACTGTCTTACAATATGCAAAATAAATATCAATTTAAATTTGCAAAAAATAGATGTAAGGAAACCAAGCAATCTCACACAGGTGGAACTGCAGATAACTGAAAATCTATGTGTGCAACTCTTCAGTGATCCTTCCATGAAGAAATGAGCCAGAGAAAGAATAGAAGAGACTACGAATAGGGACTAATTCATTGTTATGGAATTAAAATAATACACCCTGGCATCTCATCAGCTGATCTGGGAACTCCAGGGCAATCCTCCACCATTATTTGGCTTGTGTCCTTGGATGCTTTTATCCTTTCGTGATGTTATAAGCTCTGCTGGACTTGTGCCTTCTAGTGGAACAAGCAAGTTGGTGAGAATGAGGGCAGAAAATTAGTTAGACACATTATAAAGCAAAATGTCCCAACATTTAAAAAAAAGAGTTTCTCTGCTTGCAAATTCTCTCAGTGTGGGCTCCACACTGTATGGGCAGGTGAGTTTACATCCCTTCTCTTCTAAAAACTCTCTTCAGCCTCCAGGGGAAAGGACACCACCATCTCCTTTCACAGCTTTCCATCACACAATTTTTTTGGTAGCTCCCCGTTTCCACCTCTCCCAATCTATTTGCCTCTTCTGTCACAGTCTATCTGTACAAGCCTCACAAGGTAACAGAACATAATCACTTTTATGTGCTTGTCTGCCTTAATCTCTGGAAGAGTTCCCTGCAATCACTCTCTGGGGAGTTCATTTGTTAGATCATTCCCCATTTGGAAGAGCTGTATTTAATGTTTATACTATGGAAGAGATCACTGGCAGGTCTTTCCAAGTCCTGCTCTAGTTGTTGGAATCTGTGTGAAAAGGAGCTGACTGCAACCATTTTGCTGAAAAAAACCCAAAAAGCAGCATTGCTTTTTCAATAATTTCACTGTTGCTTTAACATGAAGAGAATAAACTAGGCAGAATGGGTCAATTTCAAGATTACTCCTCTATAGAGGGAAAGGTTTTAAACAGATCTGTTCTGGTGTCAAGTGACACGAGCAATTTTCAGGTTATTGATCTCTTCTCAGCATAATTTCTTTGTGATTATTTTACCTCTCCATTCTTGTCTCATCACTCCTCCATAAGGACCCTCCAAAGGAGTGGTGATCTATTCCTCTTTTCCATTATATGCACTCCAGTTTACCTTCTATAATTGCAGAAACAATGCTCAGTGAGTACCAGAAGTTTGGAGACAGACTTATGGAAGGAATAAAAGAAGTTTTTACGTGCACTGTTCATTTTCTACATTCCCAGCCATAAGTGAAACAACCATCCCAAATTCATGCTGATAAAACTTTTAGATTCCACTACAACCAAATTCGATAAAAGCCTGTGACATCAGCTTCACACAGTACCAATCTGTTCTAATCTTTCCCAACAACTGCACTAAACCATCAACAGCAGTCCCACCCCCACAAATGCTCACAGCAGTGCTGCTCTGAAGATGTAGCTGCCCAATGCAGACAGAGCCGCCCTATGAAAAAAAGATCACCAAAAAGGCATAGGCAAGGCAGGAAAAGATGATCTCACAAAGACCTAAAATAACCTTTCTGTAATTAAAATAATGCTTTTAGAGCAAGTCACAGAATCACAGAATCACAGAATAACTAGGTTGGAAGAGACCTTCAAGATCATCAAGTCTAACCCACACACTAAACACCTTAACCAAACCACAGCACCAAATGCCATATCCAGTCTTTTTTTGAACACATCCAGGGATGGTGGCTCCACCACCTCCCCAGGCAGGTCATTCCAATATTTTATCACTCTTTCCGTGAAAAACTTCTTCCTAATATCTAACCTATATTTCCCCTGTTGCAGCTTGAGACTGTGTCCTCTCATTCTGACATTTGTTGCCTGGAGAAAGTGACCAACCCCCACCTGACTACAACCAATTTTCAGGAAGTTGTAGAGAGCGATAAGGTCACCCAAGTCTCCTTTTCTCCAAGCTAAACAACCCCAGCTCCCTCAGTTACTCCTCACAGGGTTTGTGTTCCCAGCCCCTCTCCAGCCTCGTTGCCTCCTCTGGACATGCTCAAGGGTCTCAAGGTCCTTCCCAAACCGAGGGGCCAGAACTGGACACAGCACTCGAGGTGTGGCCTCACCAGAGCCGAGTACAGGGGAAGGATGGCCTCCCTGCTCCTGCTGGCCACATTATCCCTGATACAGGACAGAATGCCACTGGCCTTCTTGGCCACCAGGGCACACTGCTGGCTCATGTTCCATCTGTTGTCAACCAGCACCCCCAGGTCCCTTTCTGCCTTGGCACTGTCCAGCCAAAGTCCTAAGGCTACAGCTCCTACTAGGTTCAATCCCTGCTCACTACAAAGGAGACCAATGAGTTTATCTGGCTGTTCCCATGCTAGCCTAGCTCAAATAAGATGGTCTTGGAAAGCCTCCAAGTAGAAGACTCCACAAATCACCGGACACCTCTGCCATTGCTGCACCACCCTCCCAGTGAAAAGTCTTTCCTAATGTCCCACCTGAGCTTCCCAAGCCAGATCTTAGCTGTTGCTGGTGTTATACTGTCTACTGCTACTTATAGAAAGTTGGTTCTTTCTTAGAAATTATATGTCAAGTGCCATAGGCTTCTAGGTCCCCTTTTACTCTCCTCTTCTCTGCACTGAACAAGCTTAGATCCTTCAACGTGCTTTCACAGAACATGTACCATAGGCCACAATTATCTCAATAGTTGTCTACACTAGATCCTCCCCAGTTTCTCCACATACTTCCTGAGTTGCTGAGGCTCAAACTTGACACAGGTTCCCTCTGGGTCACCAAAGAGACAAAGAGCTCTACAGGAGTCAGCTCTCATCCTGGAGACATCACTGGGCTACAATAGGAATAGCATGCCCAGCGGGTAAGGGAAGCTCTTCCTTCCAAACCCCATGTGAAACTGAACACGTGTGAACCTCTTCTCTGTAAGATGCTGTGCTTGGTAGGGAACCTTCTGGGTGTCTGAGAGTTTCCTACTATGACTCATTTATTTCTTGAGCTCCAAAACACTGGATCATAAAGGGCAGCATCACTTTGCAAGTGGGTGGCTTTTGTTGGAGGTAAGGATGGGGTTCAAGCAAACTGAAGTAGAGGAAATCCTGGAACTTGGAGTTCCCATGTCCCCAGTGGACATTATTTCCATTAGGCCTTTGAACCAATGGAGAGAAAGCTGTCTTACCTACTCACTTGAGTGATCTGCACTTGAAGTGGATGTTGGATCAAGCAGCCCAAGGAAGAACGCTCACAGCTGTCAGCACAAGAGGAGCTGTGTGCATGCTGTTTCACTGGGAGGTCAAGCAGAGAAGACTCCACTCCCTCACCATGAGTAACGAGGGATGGGGTGTGTTGCAAGTTCAAGTTTCCTGATGCTGGCAGCTTGGGGACTTATTTTTCCTTTCATGTATCCCATCCACCAGTAGAAAGAAAGATGGCCAGCACTATGTTGTAGCATGTGAAAATAAACACCTTAATGGATTTTGTGCAACATGATGGGTTTGCAGTATGAGGGGCAGGAAACCATATTGGATAAGGTAAATTTCTTAGAGCCTCCCTACCTCACTGGTTAAGTTGCTGTCAAATAGGAGCCTATCTCCTCCTGTAGCCCTAAAGAAACTGAGAGATGCAGACTGTTTTGAGGTTCACACTGTGAACAGTAAAGCAGAATGAATATACAAGTTGCACATGCAACTGCGTACATTAAAATCTTTGGATTGCCACAAGTTTGTCTGTTTATGAGGGCTGCCTTTTTCTGGAAAGGCAATGAAGCCAGAGTGCATTTTGGAAAGCTCTGCCTTAGGCAAACAAACCCAATTTTGCAGCCCCGGGACAGCATCTGAGAAAATATCTCCTATCCTTCAGGAAAAGACCAGTCCCAGTTCTCCTACCATTCAGTGATCTATAAGCCAAAAAGAAAGGGATTTTTTAATACATAACACCCCACCCTCCACCCCTACTTACACCCTTATTACACACCTCTACAGTACCTGGCTATGCTGCGTCCAGGAAAAAAGCTTTAAACCTTTAAAAACAGGGCTTCCAGCTTAGGATGGAAGATCAGTCAGAAAGCAGATTTACGTCATCTTGGGAACCCGGTACTGCCAATTTCAACAAGTCACACAAACGTTTTAATTTGCAATGATTAAATAATGCTCCACTCTTTTGTGGGATCTGAGTGTACTGCATAATTTGACATTTCTCCTCAAGGTAGAATATATTGTCTGGCATTTTCTGCAATGCAAACTGAGTGGACCACAGACTCACAAGGTTTGGCCATGATCACATCAAAGCCTTTTCATTTATTTTCAGGAAGTTCTTTTCTTGAGTGCCTCTCATGACAGTATGCACAAAGCCTGCCATAACAGGCCCCTGACCTACAGTGGGCTTTTGTTGCAGTCATTTTGGGCTACAAATACACAGAACAGACAGTAAAGAGCAATTCTGCCTGTTCAAGTTGAGGAGGGCCAGACCTGCCATTGCACAGATCTGGTATAGAGTCAGTAGTGGTAAACATAAGGACAGTGCCACAGCTGGGAGTATTTAGGAAATAATACAGACCAGCTCACATTTTCCTGCATGTTACTGCACTGCGCCCTCAGGTATTTCTGAAACCAAAAAGGACAACCAAGAGGGAGGCTGGGCAAGAAACCTCAAGAGGATGCCTCCAAACAGAATTTCTATAATTCTGCAAAGTTCATGCTCAAAACTAGGAATGATAAGGAGGAATAGTCTCTAGGAGACTTAGGGTAAAGGCCATATTTCTTCACTCAGCATTTCCTAGAAACTAATTCAGATGGCTTTCCCCTCTGCATTTTGACTTTCCTGAGTCACTTTATGTACATTTACCTTTTCCTGATGCATATAGAACTGAGCCCTTACAGTATTGTGCATTGGAAAAGATCTTGCCTGATGCACCTTCACAGACAAAATTCTTGTCTGCACTGGCTCATCAACAATACCAGGAACAACATAGCTACTTTCAGTACTGTTCCTTTAAAACACAGACTCTACATTGTTGCATACATTAAACACCAAGTATTTGGTGCTGTAAGGGCCACAGATGTTGAACGGATGGTGACAGGGAACTGTCCACCCCAACAACCTCACTCACCCAGAGTGTAAGTGATGGTGCCAGCAGCACTTTGCCAGGTCAGTCACTTATCTGTCAGATACAGCTGAAAGGATGAAGAGCAAAGAGGGTGAAGCAGAGTCAAGACTCAAAGTTCAAGTCACATTTTGTTCTTTACAAAAGTTTGGTGGGGAAGAATTGGCTAAGGGCCCATTTTCAATTCAAAACCCAAATTGCTTTGATAATTAGCAAGTCCATTGGAACATGTGCAGAGCCTAGGCATAAAAGACAAAGCAGATGATAGCATGTCAAGAAATCATATCTGATATAGATGAAAATTACTGAAATATAGGGAATTATGGAAAAATACAATCATTTTGCAATTAAGATTAGGACTAAAAAAAGGATTTGCATTCATTGTAACAAGCAAGACCAGTAACAACTAACAACCACCTATGGAGATGGAGCTATTAACATGCAAATGATCATTATTCTGACCGAGGTATTTCTACTGAAAATGTGCCGTTTATGCAGATTTCAAAGAAGTTTTGTGAAGCAAGGTATGTACAGATAAAGAACCAGAGTGGGAACAGTGTTTACTCAGGAAAACTGTTCTGCTTGACACAGAAGAAAACCAAGAAACACAATTACTGAGCTGGGGCTGGAACAGACATGGTGTGGGATTCCAGCAAACCTCCCTGACAACATGATTACAATGGAGAGCGAGCTTTGGGGCCAGAATGCTAATGTGAGAAATGCAAACCTTTTTTTAACAACTTACAGGAGTGAAAAGCAGAGAAAAAAGAGGATGCTACTGACTTGAAGGCAAAAAATAGGAAGCGATAGGAATCTTTTTGTGGCAATTGTAGAAACACCTGAGCTCTTCAGATGTAACCAAATAGTTTATAGCACAAGCACAGCTCACAAGGTGAAATCATTACCTGAAAGTACCCTAAATACAAGTTCTTCTATTGTCAACATTCTTTGTGATCACTGCCCTAATTTCAGTGGAGCATTGATTCCTTCATACTATATAGGTCCTAACAAATTAGTGGAGGTCCATTTTTACAGGCAGGGGACGAGGATCACTGAACTTTAGTGGGAGGCAAAAACCAAGTAGAAAGCTCATTCAGAATAGTCAGTGAATGGCAGGCAGCACAAGGCTCTATCTCACCAGTGTGTTGTCAAGACCTTGGCAGAGGTCAGTAAAGAAGCAGGAGAGACCAGTATAGCAGGCACCAAAACTGAAGAGAGAGACATTCCACTACTGTGGGAAAATTCTACCTTTAAATAATGTATAGGAGATTGTTCTGCAAAGTATGGCAGTGTGTTTGAGAAAAAGACACTGAATTTTACTGCAGTTCTCTTTTACATTCATAGAAATTCAGATCTGTGAGATTTCAAGCGTCAGGGAAAGTGGCTGCTTTCTAGGAGTCAGGTTTACCAAAATTCTGAAGATCCTGGAAGTCTCTTCTGTGCCTTCAATAGTGCCACTGTATTTTAAAACTGCATTGTATGGCCTTATCAGAGAGCCTTTAAAAGCTACTGGAATGTGTGGGCTTGATCTGTGTGGTAGAAATGGGGTGAGGGTGACAGCCAGAAAGTGCAGGAGCTGGGGAAGTTACATCAATCTCTCACTTAGAAGGCTGCACTGCTCTCTCAGTCCAACGTAATCCAAAGGAGAGGCATTTTAGGAAGATCTGAATTTGAAAATATCAAATAATAACTTCGTATCTTGAAGTGCAAAATGAGATTCTTTCAGTTCTGCACAGGGTGCTTTTCAAAAATTGGGAAGGCAAAGCACATCTCTGCAAACAAAAGCCACCCACCTGCTGATGAGACAAAAATAAAATAAACAGGCTCAGTTGGTGGGTCTAAAGTCTACTGTGCCAAAGCCAGTGAATGGACATTTAAAACTATTCCTTTTTTCCTTTGTTGTTTCATTTGTCTATTTTAATGTTAACATCACCAGATAAATGCTGAATATCCTGAACACTCTGCTTCTACAGGGAATGTGTAAGAGATGAGAATGACTGGCAATTAGGGTTTTTTGCCCCACAATGAACATGTGAGCAGCTGTTGGAAGAAGCCTTTTTGTCCTAATAAGTAGTAAGGCAGGATCCAAGTATTTCAGGATCTTGAAAATCTCCAAATTCCCAGATTACAGACACAGAATGGATTATCCTGTGGCCACAGTGGGTTATCCATTCCAACCTCACTTCATCTACTTCTTGTTTTTCTATATGTGTCAGAAGTATCATGCAATCCCTACCAATGGCCAAGGCATAGGGGATCAGTGAATGGTTAATCTGGCCACCATCCATGCTGGTAATAGCTTGGACAAAGGAAAGACATAGATCTTCTAGCTCCTATTACTTTATGTACTGGAGAACTGACTGTAAGAGAAACACGTCATGTAGAGTTTAGAATAACCTCCCCATATGGGATGATTCTACAAACCCAGAAGCAAGTTAAGGGTAAAAACACAGAGCTGGCTAATACAGCAATCATTTAATATTTCTTTTTAACATCAACATTGTATTTCTAAGTCAGGAAATTCTGTTATCTTCATTTTATAGATACATAAAAGGGTAGTGAACTGCAATTTATAAAGATGTACTGGCCCCTTGATTGCCCTAATCTGAGGGACCTGGCTGGAGTGCCCACAGCTTCTTTCCCCTTCAGGCCATGTAACTAAGGCTCCTTCTCACCAAAACAAAGGACTGTGAAAGGAGAGAGAAGGTAGTCATGTTCCCCTTGTTACCCCAGTAGGAGCTTGAATGTTCTCCCAGACTGTCAGTTGAGACATGGAGATAGCAACAAAGGCTGTGGTGTCCTAGTAAATTTGAATGTGCACAGATGCAGTAACGTTAAAAAACTGCATGCAAGTTTGCTGGCAAAAGGCTTGGCCTGTTAAAATTTTTATTTCAATTCCAAGCCATGGATGATCCAGGGGTCATTCATAAGTAGAAACTGCATGAAACTACACTATTTTGGGAATTATGAGTGGTTTACTACCACAGAGATGATTCCATGCCAGGTGGCTTTACTGCCTGAAAATGCTGCAAGGTACATTTGATTTACTGGTACAGACCTAACCAGCTGGAGATCACCCAGATAGTCTATGGCAGAGCTGTGACTACAGCCCAAGTTGCCTGAGTCCTGGTCTGGCTCATAATCACCCAGCCACATTTCCAGTACCAGTGCTTCTCTTGTTCAGCACAACCTTTTCAATTTGCACAGCAGCAAGTTTCTTGGACCAACAGTTGTCAGTCTGAGTGAGCCTGTGCTCCTACAAATTGCTTCGTAGTACACACAAACTTCTCAGCCCACGGATTCCAAAAGCTGTGAAAATCCAGACAGTGTTCTGCAACATGCACTTAGCCTTCACAACATAAATATACTTCATGTTTTTTCATCATATGTTTCCTCAGTACTACAGCCAAATGCATGGTCAAGCTTAAATCACAAGTCCTTGAGTCTCAAGACAGTGACTTGAGCTCTTACAAGGGCCTTATAAATGCAGGCATTTGGTCTTAAATTCAGAATAGAGCCCTGCCAACTGTATGGATCTGTATGGAAACATATTGCATGCTCTTCTTGGCTAGCACATGATGGTATATTCACCCAGAAATATCACGCCACATGGCTATAACATGAAAATCTAAGAGGACAGGCAGAAAAAGACTCTGCCTCCTTTAACCTGGAGAAAGTGCAATTTCATGGCAGCAGAAAACCAATCAGGCAATCAGCTCTCTACTTCTCTCTGCTATAGGACAGTTCAAATGAACAGAGCATGATTGCTACTGCAAGGCAAGGGACGTACAATCTTTTTAAGGTGGTTCCTGCCTTTCAGTCAGCTCTTGTAACCATATAAGGCCTCAAATCCTAAATTTCAGTTCTCTCACATTCTGAAAATCTCACCAAATGTTTTTATTTGGTCTAATTGGACATGGAATCCCAGAATTGTTTAGATTAAAAAATACCTCCTAAAATCAATGATTCCAACTACTAACCCAGCACTGCAAAGCTCACCACTAAATCATGTCCCTAAATGCCACATCTATACATCTTTAAAATATCTCCAGGGTTGGAGACTCATCCACTTTCCTGGGCAACCTGTTCCAGGGCTTGACCACCCTTCTGGTGGTGGAATTCCTCCCAACATCCAATGTAAAACACATCTGGTGCAATTTGGGGTCATTTCCTCTTGAAGCACCAGTTGTTACTTGAGAGAAGAGACTGACGCTGATCTCTTCAATTAATTATTTCAATCAACTCTGTCTTGTGAGCCAGATTCTTCTTCACTCTAGCAGACACCTAGAATCCTTTTCTAAAGCATCTTTCCACCCTACAGAACGGCCTCTATAAGTTTGAGTCTGCATGCTCAGACTCAAATCTCAGGTAAATGAACTGAAGTTCACATTCTGTGATCTAGGATACTTGACAACTGCTAACTGCTAACAAATACTTCTGTAGAGCTTCAAAAGACTGTGTGGTCCTAGTGACTACAGCTACACATCAGATAAGCTATAACAATCAAATATGAATAAATATAATAAACCACCTTTTTAAATATGTCAGTATCGAAAGCAACCTTTATGTAACCTGCAGAGAAAGAGGTGGGGACTATTTATGTGAAAGGATTAAATTACAGATTGAAAAGAAGAACAACCAAAGAAAAAAGGACTATAAAATCAACTTTCCTTCATATTACCTGCACATACATGCAATACATACTGCTGTAGAATTACATATTTATTTTTGTAAAGTTTCTGAGCTGTTGAAAATTTTCCTACTCTCAAACCTGAATTTGAGTAAGCTGTTAGCAAACTAATCAGCAGAGTCAAGCAGTTCTGAAGACCTACCTGGCTGAGAGTACATCCTTACACCAAAGCTTAACGTAACCCTTGCCAAGAACCCTGGGACACTTCTGTAATAATATTTGAACAGTGGTGACATAAGACAGTGATACAAATTTTAATGCTCTGCACTCATTCTCTTAAAAACTCATTTATCCCAATTCTACAATTATAAGGATCTGAACACTTTGAAAATCACTGTTTATCCAGTCACTGTCAAATAATTTGGTGCGAAGAATATTTTGAGCAGAGGCCAAGGAGATGCTTGGTCTTGCTGAAATTGTTTGTTATAGATCAAACACAGACCAAGGCCTCTTAAAAGTTTATGGAGGTCTGGATGCAGCAACTCAGTTGTGCATCTACTGACCACTGAGTAGAAATGTTGTATTATAATGCAGGAAGCTTTATGTATGCTCAGCCAGAAGTTCAATTTTCTTTGCAACGTTAGTAATTTTAATATAATCTATAACGTGGGATGGGAGACAAATGCCTGGCAAGCAGTATTGCAATAATCTCTTTGATGAGCAGAGAGTTCACTTTCCAAACAAAATGAGCTAAAGAACAGAGAAAGCATCAGCTGTTTGCAGAACTGATCTTGTCTTCTCTTAAAGCATACCAAACCCATAAGGTCATGGTAGTCTCAAGAGGATTTCTTAGACTGCAGCCAATTCAAGTTCAGCTGAAACGTTCAAAAACCCCTAGCTTGGGAATGGGTAATGGAAGCTGAAGATCTGTCTCCTTAAAGATAAAGGGTGTTTCATATTGCTTTCTTAATTGTTCTGGGGGAAGAAAGCTGTTTGCAGCATGCTCTCTTCAACCTTGGGACTAATGGGAAGCATGAAGGAGCCTTGTTAACAAACAAGAGGCTTTGGAGCTTTGTAAATGGATAAATTCTGCCTACAAAGCTGAGTTTTATACTGACTTGGTTCTATTTTCATCTTACACAAGTGTGGGATGAATAGTGACGCCACTAAAAATACTCAAAGTATACAACTATTGTTTTTCACTTCACATTATGAATTTAATTTTTTTAAAGGCAAACCCCCAAAAAAATTCTCCAGAAAAGGTTTCCCATACTCCCACATTCACAGTGGGAATGTGGGACAGGAAGGGGCAAAGGAGTTTGGTAAGATGACAGCAAATCAGCTGCAAAGCACTATTTCCCATCTGCCCTTACATTAGAACTTTTCTGCAGGTGCTTGTAGGGCAAGAGGGAGCCTGTTCAAAGAGAAATTTAGAACTCCCCCTTCCCCAGGAAACTGTGCGGAAACCTAAAAGTGTTTTTGACAGAGGAAGACTACTCAAAAGATTCTGAAGGCTTTCTGCCCAATTTAGCCTTCTTAGCATTTCAGTTGCCTTTGGGGCTGAAATTCTATTGCAAACTTTGTCCACCAATCCTTCCCACTAGCAAAAAAGCAATGTATCTCACAAATTCCATATGGCAATACAATTCTACCAAGAAATGGAATTTTTTTCCCCCTGTTATGACCTAATTTCCAAAATCCTTGAAGCAATTTTCAGTCTGATAGTAGCAGATGCTGCACATTAGACAACCGTGTTTTGAAGTCAGGATATTTACCTGGATCATAGTATTTATCCTGTTCTCTAGTTGCGTGTGCAATAACCATCATCATGTTATTCAATCACTCTTGGTATCACTGTGTTGGTATAAACAGGACTGATCACACTCATTACAGATTATAAACCACCATCACACCTTTTTGCAGAATGTGACAAAACATAAAGCAAGCCATAGTTCCTTCTCTAAGTCTCAAAATACAGTAGTTTAGCAGTACCAGGTTAGAATATAGCAAATAATCTTGCCAGAAAATGGCAGACCTCTAGTAATCATGAAATAGGGTATTTCCATTGAGTACAGCTCTTCTAGGGGATATTGTACAGATAGTGACAGAAGGAGAAAGCCTCATTTACTGTGACGTTATCCACAGCCCTCAGTCCTCCTCTACAATTCTGAGCTGGAGGATTGAGGTTTGGAGACAGTATCAATCCATAACTGAGCCGTGGCTAGAGGTGTAAGTAACCTACTTCCAGGTGTGAAAAGGATATGCCACACCTGCGCTGGGTGTTATGCTGGCTCCCTTTTCTCCCACTGGCTCGCAAGGCATTGATTGTGGCCTTAGCCAAAATCATCTGAGAGGGGCAGCCTTTGCCTCAAACTACACAGAACATGTATGATCCCCAGTCCTCTGGAGAGCTTTCTCAGGCTCTCAGGTGCTGAGGTGCCTTTTAAGCTGATGACACGCCTACTGAGCAGCAGATCAGAGCCAACAGCATGGACACAACCTGGAATGAGAGGGCAAGCAGGAAAGAAAAGTAGCTCTGTTCCAAAACGAAGACATAAGTCCCAATATACTAACTTTGTGTCCCCACTTTGAGACACCACCAGCCACCATATGTGAGAAGCTTAATGCTGAGAGGGAGGATGGTGAGAAGGCTCATCAGCCCTTCATCTCTCCCCCTCCCAAGCACCATCCCTGCTGCTGTTTATGCCTCCCAACCCCAGGGACCAAAGCGCCTATTAGACTCATTATCCTCCCTCTGCGGATGTTCCCCCTGAGAGGTTCATTAGGCCTTGCTGCTTGACAGCAGGCAGCCAGAGAACCAGGTGGCCACCTTCTTTTGCAATGCCAGTGTTATTTCCAAGGGGTTAGACTTCTGGGAAGAAGCTTTTAAATTCCCTGTTTCCCAGACGCAGGGAGGGCTCCATAAAACCCTCCCTGCACAGATGGATTGAAGAAAGGCATTACACTTGGTACATTCTCTGCAGGAGTTCATTACCAGAGGGAAAAGAGAAGTGTGAATCCCTTGGTGTCTCTGTCAACAAGCTTAGAAAAGCAGTTTCTGCCCCTCCCATCCCAGGATCACAAGCACCTCACTTGCATGACTCCAATATACTCCAAAGCCATCATCTATCAGTGTGACAGTGCTGGAGATGGGGAGATGAGGCTGGCGTCCATTTGACTTTGAAAGAGGCAGAGAAAAAAATGGAAGCTGGAAGGACTAGCTTAAACTTTATTGTTGCTACCCTTCCTGCTTCCAACTCACTTTGCATCTCTCAATGCAATATTATATTTGTTTTCAAACTTCAAACTTTAGTCAGGCTTTATTGACCTGCTTGGATTTTTGGACACAGAATAGAGAGGAAGGAAAGTTTCTGTCAGAAAAGATAATAATATTTTAGGAAGGAATCTGAAGGGAAGGACTTGAACAGACACTTCAAGATGCAACTTAGAATAGTGAACCTACCCCCACTCAGTCCTACTTTTTCCTGCTTACACCCAGACGTTGATATTTCTTGCTGCAGGCACTTCCTTATGCGTCTGCTTCCATGTGTTACAGAGGAGATATCTTTGTTAGGTTTGGAAAAGTTACCTTTCCACCCTGTATTAGAGGAGGCTTCAAGAGCTCGGGGATTGCTCTCTGCACCTTCTTCTTTGTTACTAGTATGTCTAATTTGGCTCTTGCTAGGTGCTCTTCCTTTCCAGACCATGGATACTGGGAATGGCTAAGGTAGCTGACATTTAAGGGGGGCTTCTCTGTGATGAATTAAAAGCTCAATATAATATATGTATATATAGATATGATTATATAGTAGCAGTTTTCTAATTGAAAACTTTATAGTAGCCATTTTCAATTGAAACTTTATTTATAGAGCAGCCATTTAAGAGAAGTGTGGGAGTCACAGCAGTATTTCAATTGCATGTCAGGAAGAACACTGGCCCTGTGGTTGAGATAAGTGACAAGAAGGGAAGAGCTGGATGTTAGGCTGAGAAACAAGATGACCTCGGGCAAGTCATTATACTTCCCTCTGCCTCACTTTCCCATTCTGTTATGCTGAGATTTTAAACAATTACCTGGCCTGACAAGTGCAATCAGCATGTAAAGAGCTCTGAAGTGGACATGCACTCAGCTGATCCTCACACAACCATGAGCACTGCTGGGAACAGGCAAGAGGGGGATTGGAAGACTCAGTAGCAGCCTATATTCCACTTCAGACACTGGATATGGTAGGGAATTGTGTAGACTGTGTACTTAAATACACAGCTTGCTTATGCTCCCATTGGATCAGGAATAACATGATGACATGGAATGGCTAACTGCAGACAGGTGTAAAAACCAGAAAGATCCTAGCATCAAAATCAAGACATCAGAAATAGATAATCATGGCAACCACCATTTAAATTAGAAAAAATTTCGGTTTCAGAGGCATACAGCCTGGAAAAAAACAGAACTGAGAATGCAATGTCTTTTTGGATCGGTTGCAGGCAAGACCACACCATATTGGCTAGCAGTGCTGTGCTGGCTAAAATTCATATGGGAGATTAAAAGTGCCCTACAGCTTCTGCTATATGTTCATCTGGGCAACATGAACAGAGGAGGAGTATAAATACCAACAGTGCAGCACTCATGCACACACACAGCTCTGCAGCACATACAGCAAATATGGCACATCAGTCAGGGATTCAGAAGAATTTTGGGAACAGAGTGCAGGCAGGAGATCGAGAGCATGCTGAAAAAAGCACTGTACCTGGGCACAGAGAAGATGTGCATACTTCAGAGAATCCTTCCTGCCCCCCTGGAAAATGTACTAAATTATTTGTTCTCTTTGGAGCAGCCACCGGCTTTCTTTGAAAGACAATGGTACGACAAGGGAATGTGGGCTGGTTGGTGGCAGCTGTTTGTCCCCCCAAGGGTGCAAAGGTGCTAATATAATGGAATTATAGAATATACTGAGTTGGAAGAGACCTATCAGGATCACTGAAGTCAAATTCTTGGCCCTGGACAGGACATCCCAAGAGTCACACCCTGTGCCTGAGAGTGTTGTCCAAGCGCTTCCTGAACTCTGTCAGGCTTGGGGCTGCGCCCACTTCCCTGGGGAGCTGTTCCAGGGCCCAAGCACCCTCTGGGGGAAAGAACTTTTTCCCGATATCCAATCTAAACCTCCCCTGACTCAGCTTCATGCCATGTCCTTGAGTTCTGTAACTGGCCATGAGAGTGAAGAGATCATACCTGTCTCTGCTCTTCCCCTCACTACAGAGGAAGTCATAGCTGCAGTGAGATCTGCCCTCAGTCTCCTCTTGTCCAGGCTGAACAGACCAAGTGACCTCAGCCACTCCTCACAAGGCTTTCCCTCCAGAACCTTCACCATCCTTGTGGCCCTCTTTTGGACACTCTCTAACACCTTAATGTCTTTCTAATACAGTGGCACCCAAAACTGCCCCCAGCACTCGAGGTGAGGCTGCCCCAGTGCAGAGCAGAGTGGGACAATCCCCTTTCTCGCTCACCTGTGATGCTGTGCCTGATGTCCTCCAGGAAACAGACAACACTCCTGGGTGCGAGGGCACTGCTGACTCATATTCCACTTGCTTAGGGCTTCCACGGACTCATATTCCATCTTCTCATTCCTGTCTGTTCACAGAACCAGGGTTGCCCCATTTCAGGTGCAGAATCTTTCACCTTCCCGTGTTGAACTTCATATAGTTGGCTGGTTGCCCATCTCTCTAATTTGTCTAGGTCTTGTCAAAGGTGAGTTGTGGAGATCAGGAAGCAGGACATCAGGGATACAAGCACATAATGGCATGATTTGGCTGTAGCCTGTCTAGATGACATACCATGGACTTGGGAATGGGTATGCTATTGACAGCTTGGGAGCAGGAATTTTAGAGGCATGAGCTGTAGGGCAGAACCTCAGGGAAAGGATCTTTATAGTTTTGCTGGATAGATTACTTGGAGAGAAACATGCTCTGAATTCAAAGGAAACTGAGATAATATCAGTAACTCAAGGCCTATGCATGCAGAATTGAGTATAAAGTAAGTTTGTTTCATTATTTTCCTGCAGAAATAAATTTGCAGGCACTTCTGGTTGCTGAAAGAGACTTAAAAACGCATGGATAAGATGAGGTACAACAGAACTGTGTCTATGATTGGAAAGACTGCAATCAACGTATAATTAACCTGTGAAACTTGTTGCCAGAGGATATTATAGAGGAAAACAGATTAGCAAGATTCAGAAAAGGATTAGACCTTACAAGAATAGCATCTGCAGCTAGGCTTGCTAAAATAAAAACCATATGGGTTATTAGCCTTCCCACTGCAGGGTATAAAATGATGGCAAGTTGGGGTCAGAAAGCAATGTCTCCCTATTATTTAGCATTGTAAAACGGGCCACACCAGGGGGTTGTTACAAGCCTATCTAAAGCATCCAGCACTGGCAGTGGTTAGGACAGAATACTGGACTGGATGGGCCATTAGTTTGATACAGACAAGCAATTTCTCATACCATTCTGCCCTCATTTCCTGGGAGAATTCCACTCCTCAAAGTGATGCTCACTCCAAGCAATTGAAATTCAAGTGTAAACATGTTATTGCTTGAGCAATTTGTGGGCATACAAAGGTACAGACTAGCAGTTAGACCCCAAATCGAGGCACCTTGTGGACTAAGTGATTTTTCTATTATAGCTTTGTGATCACCACCTACAGACTTCATGGTTGTCATTCAGCTGGTCAGCCTCAGTACAGGTGCAACCGACATCCCTCTTGTGTCAGAACCCAGGACATTGCTCTGACAGCCCTGGAGGACTTGAGACCCTGGCAAAGGGCTCAGAGACCTTGGCATGGAGTCAAAACCACCTGTGCCTTCGATTATAACCCATGGAAACAATTACCAACTTTGTGTGAAGATTTACAAGCCACAAGAGTTTGAGTAGAATGATAGTTAATTTGTCACAGGGTGAAAAAGTAGAATTTTGGGGATTTAGAATTGGGGTTCAAGAGGCAAGATGGAGGAATCTGGGCGTGTCCTGTCTTTCCTCTTCTTCTTGTCCTCCATCTTCTGCTGTGATGGTGACACTTTTGGATTGGTTTAGAGACAGACTGTCTAACCTAGGTGATAGGTATTGGAAAATTCTTGTAAATAAAGTACATGTAGTTTTTAGTATAAAAAGATAACACCGCCCCAAGGGCAGTCAGTGTGCCTCAACCTGACCTGCCAGACAGACCTCAGTAGGCCAGAGAAAGAATGTTATAGATAAGAGAAAATAAAAAACCTTGAAAACCAGAGCCGAGGAATCTTCTTCTTCGGTCATGGGGCTGGGAAAAAAGACTTTTTAATACCTTGGGAGCCATTCCAAAAACACAAAACCTGAGACTCTTGCACAGGCTCTCAGTCTGAAAGCAGTAGAGAAATCTCCTCATTTTAGAAGCCTGTACCTTTGAAGCTGCATAGTTTGCCCACCCACTCTGTGTGATGCAGCAAAGTGAGGAGAGCAATCAGGATGGAGCAGAAGCACAGACTAGCATTTCCTTTTTCCTGCTGTTGCTGAGGTTTTCCCTTTCCACAGTGTCTCACTGTGGATAGCTGCAGCACTCTTCCCCTGGTACCCTGCTGCACAGCAGGTTAGACAAGAGTGTCTCTCCGTCCTACTGACTCAGACAGGAGAGAAAAAGGTAAGAAGTGACAGATGTGGTGAGGCAAGAGCAGAAAGGATGCAGGGGCTGTAGGGTAGGTGTCAGGAGGTGACGCAAAGCCCAGGACTAGGAACATGTGGCACATGAGTGAGAAGCAGAGGGGGAGGTTGCTGGGGGTGGGGTATGCAATGAAGGAAGCAGAAGGAGTTGCTACAGACACAGAGGGTGCAGGTGGATGACTGCATGACCACCCACAAGGACACACAGCACAGAAGCAAAAGCTTATATCCATAGGGTACAGATGGATTGGCAGGCAAACACAAGCAGAAGGGGAAGGTCCAGTGGGAAGGATGTAAAACACTGTTTATTCTCTCCACTTTCTACTCAGAGCCACAGCCAAAAGCAAAGCAAAATGTCAGTGATGACAGAGGTGAAAATGTGTGATGTATAGGTGTGAACAGTGTGCCAGTGATGCTAAGTGCATTGGTACAGGCACCTGCATAGAAGTGTGTGCCATTGCTGTTCCATCACCTGGAATTTGGGCAGCATGGGGTGAGTGCTTCACAACTAGCAGAACTGCAAGAGGCAGAGAGGACATGAATCTCCTCAGGCCCTCTCTCCTTCTAAAGAACAACCAATTTCAGAATTTAGGACCATCAGACTAGGAACAAAGACAACTTTGGGTGATGCACTGTTCATACTATCCTAAACATATGTCAGTACGCATGCAAATTTTAATGGGATAGGCACTGCCTTTCAGATGAATTGGTAACTCCTGAATTTCACTTTCTAATTCTACTCCCAGTCCCTTCAATACTTTTGTGAAGACCTTAAAGTCCTTTGACTCTTGTCTCCTCTAACACCGGCCATAGCATTTTACAGAAGAGACTATTTTTTTGGGACATGTCTAGTACAATAGGGACTGGACCCTTGTAGAAATCAATCAGTTTTCTGAAAAACACAGTTAAATGTTTTTTACCTGCACCACCAACATCTCTCAGTCCCTGGCTCGAAGGTCAAGTGTCCACTCTGCATCAGATAGCCTGATCTTCAGAGACGGCATTTACTCTTATAAAGGTCAAACTAGTACCACAGCTATTTCCCCTCAGAATTTTCTGTGATCCCGCGTTACCTCAGCAAATCCAGAAGTCATCTCTCTCTCTCTCTCTCCCTCTTCTGAACTCTGGCCTATAAGGCTAGGCAGTTGTCTCATGACTTATGAGGATGAGCCCCTGAAAAGTTCCTCTCATTCCTGAAAAGGTCAGGCGCACATAAACCCACACACAAACGCGTGTCCACAGAAGCACACGCAGGTGCCAGGATTCACAGATGCACACACAGCTTCCCAGCTCTGCACTGCTGTTTTCAGCAAGGACCACTCAAAGTGTTTAGCCCGACACGCTGTGATGATGATGTAAACGGAAAAAGAAAAGCCCTTCACCTGTGAAACTAATTAATAGTCAACAAACTTGCTTCAAGGCGGGAGAGCTGGCACCGGAGGGGAGGCAGGCCGGGGAGCAGAGCCCGGCGCAGCTGCTAGGTGGCAGCAGCCGCTCACCAGCGCAGGGCTGCGGCTCGCCCCGGCGGCTGCCGCCTTCCGCTCCCGCAGAATCTGATGCTCGTCAAAGTGAGCCACTCTTACAGCCCCCACCACCGCCAAAGCCCAGCTCAAGGCTGCTGCTGTCGCTGCCCGTGACGGGAGCATGCATAAACATGAAAAGAAAGCCATCCTGGCTTTTGAGGCACACCACAATTGGGGTTGCAGCTTTTTAAGGGGATGTGGCTGAACAGACACCTTGTGATGATGCGGATGAAATCTCGCCTTTTCAGTAGGCAGGGAGGCTGTGTCCTCCTCCACAGCTATTTCAGGCCCCTTTATCACGCCCTATCAAGGCAAATACTTATCTTCCAAGGGCTTTTCAAACACCACCTAATTAGTCTCCCCAAACCCATAAGCAGAGCAGGGAAGGCAGAGCCTTGTGTTCTGTGTAGCAAATGAGACTGAAACTCTGTGAAGGGCTCCAATTTAAAAGCAACCTTCACTGCAGCATGTGGGAAGTGCTGCAGCAGATTTAGGGGCACTTTTAAGGATGCCAGTTGAATATTATAACCTCGTTATTCATATAATTAATACTGCAACTACTACTGAATTCCATGTGTTATTTATAGAAGCATTATATTCCAGTTATTTTCTGCAGCTCTTGTCTCTTTGACATGCAATAGATTTTCTTATGGAGTGTAGGCCTGCATCACCAAGGATCCATGGGAAAGGCAGACTTTCAGTAGAATATGGTTAAATATTCTGGGCCATTTAACAATGAGATGCTGTTGAACACAGCTCAAAAATTGAAGGACAGAGATTCAAACTACTCCATGTCAGACCGCCTCCAGAATATCCATTTGCTTGCTGCAAGCTACAATAGCCAGCATTTACACAAAAGTCTTGACCCTTCATGCCTATTTCTGGCATGAACAGCAGGGAAGCAGTAAAGAATATTGACATCAAAATCAAGTAATTAGGCTTCAGGGTTAAGATCACTCACAACTGACTGGAGGTGTATCAATTCTCCCTCAGTGGAAATGGTTTGGGCAGATATTACATTGAGTTGGCTTAGTTCATGCTTGGGAAGTTTTCTTTGCACTATAATAAGAAAAGGAGTGGGTTTTCAGGAAGAAATACTATTCTTTTATTTCTCTGCAGGTAGGGAAAAACCACTCTTGGCCTCTGCAGGGAATTCAGCAAGCTCAGTATGAAGGTGGTGTAAGTGTTGTGTCTGCTCCACTTAACAAGAACGGTCATAGTTGCTCTGGGCTTCTATGTTTTCAAATAACCATACACAGTGAAAAGAGGAAGGTTAGGTGCTGTCCTTCCCGGGTCCAGGAGCACAAAATTTTCCCAGAGCTGTTCACTTTAGCCCTTTGATGCAGGGAGAAAACTGGACCAAAGCCATGCCTTCTATTTCTAAAGAAAACTAGAGTAAAGACTGAAATCAAGCTGTAGACCCTTCCTACCCACATATTTAAAGTTAACTCCTTCTCCCCAAGTTCTGCACCACCCAACTAGCACCTTCAAAACCCAACTTCCCACAGAGGGGGCTAACCTGAAGTGTGGATGGAAGTTTGTTTGTGCCATGTGGCCTGATCCCTGGCTCTCTTCTGTTTCACAGGATAGGACACAAAGACTCCTCTCCTGAGTGTTTGCTTTAATCACTACACAAGTGGAAACTGCTCCTGCCACTTCAAAGGCCTTGCAGAGAAAGGACCTTTAAAGAAAAGAAAGACATTTTACTTCAGGAAAGTGTAGCACTACAACAGGGGAAAACACTTGCCAAGCTGTAATACAGCAGTGAGTTTTAAGACCCTGTTATCCTCGTTGTTAATCAAGGCAGATCCTTCATGCACTTTTGTGGATGAATGACATTTTGGGCTTTTTAACTTCCCCTCATACAACACACAGTAAAAAGTATATTGGGCTTCAGGCTTACATAGGATCAGGGCAGGGCAGAACATTCATTCACATTTGAGTTTTGCAGAGAAAATTCCCTTGCAAAAACCATCAGTTTGCTCCTTTGTAGTGGTGGAAATCACTCCCTGTCCCCGTGCTCATTAAAGATACTGGGAGGTGGTATTCTTTGAGGACTGGCTGCATGTGGATCCTGACTCTCTGCCTCCACAGAGGCTGCTCACTTTGTTTCACTCGCTGTCCTTCTGCTACAGGATAAACTTGATATTCATTTAATGTGCCTGATCCTTTGTGCATCTGTTCTAGGCAAACAAAGCTCTTTCACTCTCCACCTCCCTTCAAACTTTTCCCAAAACCAACATACTGAGGTTTGCTGCCAATTCAAATATAGGTGCCAGGTTGATGAGTTAGGAAAATGGCTAAGACTGCAATGTGAAAGAGTATTCCTCCACTTAACTCCTGCCTAGTTAGCTAAATAGCACTTGATCCATGTAAATAGAGTTGCTGTCTCTTCCTAAGACCCACAGTTAGTTCCTAGTGAGCCTGCTGGTTAATTTTCTCCACCCAGTCTGGACTGTTTAATTTATAAATTACATTAAATAAAATGAAAATCCTGTTGGGGCTACTAATATATCATTCATTAAATATTATGTAAAACAGCAGAGATACACATTTTCTGTTAAGCCCAGACACGTTAGTAACTCCCTGTAGAGATCATGTGTGATATCTCTGGATGCAGGCATGCTGCCTAGATTCCCCTTGAGGACAACTCATCCGTCCTCCCACCATCTGTCGGCATGCTGGGGTTCCTCTGTCACACCTAGGCAGCCGGCTCTGGGCTGTGGATTCTGCTCTGTGCCTCTGACACTCACTGTTAAATGGGCCTTGGTGCCCTCCCTGACACGCTGCAGAGGAGCTTGCACCCCCCAATCTCTAAGTTTCAGACTCCATGCCACAGGCTTGACACAAAGTCCCCAGAGCGTCATTAAACCCACACTCCGAGCAGATTAGAGATGCATCCACATTTGTCCTTCCCTGTGTTCCCATGAAGGGTAAGTGTCATGAAAAGCCAGAAACTTTAAAAAGTGCAGCAGAGCTCATCTCCATCTATTCCAAGTAACCTCTCCATCCAGTCAAACAACTCGGCTGTCATAAAGGAACAAATAGAGCCACGCATGACCAACTAGGAGCAGAGAAATAAAAGCACCTAAACTTTGGGCAGGAAGTTTCTGTTGTTGTTTCTGAAGTGTGTTTAGCATGGAGACATATTGTACATTTAGCATAAGTCCCCGGGACCCTAATGAGCTCCTAATGTACCCCATACTTCAAGGGTTTTCCAAAGAGACCAGTAACTTAGCAACAGTAGCAAATCCTTGACAGACATAATCAGTATTTGTGCTGCAGCTTGAGGCTTCCCCTCTTCTCTCCCACTAAGTGGAAGGTGGTTTTTTTTGGGGTTTCTTCTCTTCTTTGTCATTGTTCATTTTCTTCTTAGGGGTTTCTTCCATGTATTTTTCCTTTATCCTTCTGTTCAGTAAAGCAAAGACCCACCGCCAGCAGTTTGCAGGGAGCAGAGTTCTTGGAGCCTGGAGCTACCAAGATTCTCCCATGAAGAATTCTGTTGCACTGGGGAGTGCAGGGGTGGCTCTCTGGGGATGCCACAGGCAAAGCAGGGCTGGTGAAAGCAATGATTTTCACATGATAGCAAACTAGAGAGTCACCAGGGCCAGCAGTGGATCCTCGGGGACACCAGCTAGAAGGTGATGAGCAATGACAGTTCTTTGCTGTACTCGTGGCTCTCAGCCAGGGGAAACTGAATCACCAAACTCCAAAGACATTTGCTTAAAAGTACAAAGCAAATATTGACTGCTAACTGCTTCTTGAGGGCATGTGAGGCAGTAGGCTCCAGAGGAATTCTGAGGCAGGCTCTGCACTCTTCCCCAGTGGATGCCATTTGGTGCCAACCATGTACAAAGATTTGTCTTCCCTGCCCACATCTCCTGCCTATGTCCCCTGCCTTTTTACTAATTGCAGGAATAGCGCTGGTTTTGAAAGGAGGCTGCTTTACATCTCAAGCAAAGAACATGAAAAATTGATTCATGTTCACAAGAAATTTGTGTACATCAGAACATTCTATTAGGTGTTTAGGAGGACAACTCGTTTTAGTCACACTGAGAAATCTCAGAATGCTAACATGATGGATGTGCAAAAGTGAAATGAGCTGCCCAGTATCACAGAAGGCCTGAGAGCAGGAGACAATCTATTTTGAAATAATTTCTATAAACCTTGTTAACATTCCGTAATAACTGCACTGTAAAAATACACAAGATGAACAACCAGATTTGAGCTAAAAATTCATCAAATAGCTGTTTTGGATCTTGATTAGTATAGTTGAGGCAACCAAAGGGACAAAACAACCTGTTCTGTAGGTCCAAGTTTAACTGGAATTTTACAGACACAGCACATCCTTTTTTTTTTCTCCCTGATGTTGAAAGAATGAAAGGTTGATAATGGAAGAAAAAAGCATTTAACAAGGACTTCTTGATCCAGGAGGGGTCTTTGAAATGTTTAAGAATGGTCAACTCAGTCTAGGAAAGCCTGATATATGAAAAGGTGGCATCATACCCACATCTCTTGCATTTATAGCAAGAGAAATGGACTAGGCTTATACATTCACCTTGTGAATTTTAGAGAAGTCAGAGGAATAAGCAAAATTTCAACCACTTAGAGCCAACCAATCTTATTTGCAAAATATCAACAGACTGAGCATGGAAAATGAATGAAGGAATATTTGGCAGGAGGAGGAAAAGACTTTCTTTAAGGTGGCTGTCCAGGCAGTAAATTGGAAGAATATTTTGGGCTAACTCAGCTGAAACATTCCTGAAAAAACACCCCAAAATTCCTCTACATGCAAAGCATGCTCACCACAATGCAGCAAAGCACCCACCCAGAGGTCCACAACCACAAATGTCCCCAGCACAGAGATCTGGAACTCAGCACAGCAAAGACAAACCAGTGGGCTGCAGCTCTCAGCTAATGGGATCTCCTGCACTGTGCTGTACAAACCCACCCCAACACCATGAAGTAACAAAGCAGGTCCAAGGCAAGATACAAAAGGATTAAATCTGCTGTTCTAAGTCATTATTTCAATGACTCCAAACTGTCATCACAAACTCATAGACAAAGGAGGGGCATATAGAAACTCTTAACCCCTCTGAGAAACCTACTGGAACTGCAGGAAACTATCACAGTGATTTGTCCTTCCTTGTTTTTTATTACACATATGGCAAGGCAAGACAAGTCCTAGACCCACCCACATTGTAACTTTGGCCTACAGCACCAGGCAGTTAGGTCTCCATGAAGCATGAGAGAATCATTTGCAGCGTCACTTTCTCTCACAGTCAACCTGGCTTTACCCAACCAGAAATGCCTGCAGGAAAAATCTGAAAATCCCATTAATGGGGATAATGATGCTTACCTCCTGTACAGAGTGCTTGGAGATTCATGGCATAGAAAATTCTGTTAGAGGTAGGTATTTATTAAATCCTTCTAGTTTCTCTCATCGAGGATCCATACTACAGCCCTACACTTGGACATGGTTTAAAATCTGTGGCTGTCACATCTACCGTGCAGACCAGATGTAGATCTCCTCAACAGTCTGTGCCTGCACCTTAACGAGCAATGATCTTTTCTCTCCTGCCTTTCAAAATATGTCACCTCACATTATGGGATGAGGCAAACAAGTCATAGTTCTCAGGTGAGGTCCAGGCCCTCTTGAAGTCAATGGCTATGTCTTTCTGTTGTAAATAGGGACAGGATTTCATTTGCTGCTGAAATTCTCTTTGATACAAAAAAGCAGAGTTTGGTTTGGGTTTTTATGTCTGATTTTAAGAGCTAAAGGAGTCCTGAAGCTAAGTGATGAAACAGTGCTAAGAAGTTGTGGGGCTGTTTTCACCTGGGACCAGCTGCCCCAATTCTGGTAACCAGATAATCTGCTTATTTGACATTTCTGGGGTCTCTGTACAGTCTCTCCTGATAGATCTCTTCCACCTTCTTGAATAAAGCTCAGTAAAATATTTGACCTTTTGCAGCCTTTAGAGTTTCATTGTGTTTTTAGAAAGGAAAGCAAAGCATGGAAAAACATCTGCTGAAGAAAAAATTCTCTCATTTGGATAACACACTCTCATTTAGTATAAAGAAAACAGACTCAGAGAGGCCCACACCTATGATTTCTAATTCACAATAGAGTGCTGTAAAAATTACTTCATTCCTAAATGTTCAGGGCACCTCCCAAGGAAGACACTAAACTAGAAAGGACCATCAGGGATCATCTGGCAAATCATCATCTCATCTGGAAACTGAAGTTCCTTGTCCAGTTTCTATCAAAAGTGACAATGAATTCAGAAGGTTTTGCCCTAGACCCTTCACAAAACCTGCTGTGCAGCTCAGCATAAATTTCAGTCACTAATCAGGGGGCATCCAAGCCTACAATATTGAAAGGAAAGTTGAAATCACAACAGAAAAGCCAGGGAAGAAGCGGTGAGGGGCAGTGGGGGAGGCAGAGTTGCAGGAGCAGGATGTGCCGCAGGGTGGGCGTCGAGGTGTGCTTAGCAGAGCTGTGCCAGGGTGGAACCTGCACCTTTAGTGCTTGCCTTCAGTCTGCAGTAGCTGTCGAGCTGTCTCTCACTTTTTACGAGCACTAGAATTCACTAAGCCCAGAGAGATAAAAGTGGTGAATTAAAAAGCAGTTCTCTTTGTTTGGTTTTAAGGCAGGGTATAAAACACAGGTCTTGCTGGAACTTCATGCGTCTTGCTGCTTGGGAGGCAGCCACATTAGTCTCAGTGCCTTTCTGATATCTGCCATCAAACTAATTACCTGCCTAACGGGAACTGAAATAGATTTCCATTCTCCTGATGTGTAGGAAGACGAGGAAATGTGTGCAGCATGCAGGAGGGTGTGGGGACTACATCAGGTGGGAGAGTCCTACAGAAAGGAGCCTAAATGTAAGACCCTTTAGGGGCAGAAGGAGAGGCCTAAACCCAAAATAGACACCTGATAATTCTGCTGGCTTGGCAGCAGTTAAAGACCCAAGAGTAAGATGTGAAGTTCTGATTGAGTTCTCAAGTATCAAGCTGCCTGAATCCAAGAATTTGTTCAAGGACCATCTTTAGCATTAATCCTGTAGCTAGATACATGACTGAAAAATTCCTTAGATGCTAATGCTCTTACAGTAGGATACTTCTGGAAACAGGAGTTATATCAATAAAGTGGATCATTATTGCAATTAATTTCACTGAAATACAATTGAAACAGAATGTAACATCAAATCCCCATCTGCTCACCACAAACAGCTAAGCCAGTCCTAAAAAACCCCTAAAAATAAATACCTGCTTATAGGCTGAGGCAGATTTTATTACAAAGAGCGTGAAGGGGAGGTGTGGAAAAAAAAGAGAGCAGAACATACTCTTGAAATGCCATGAGCTTCTCTCTCCATCCCAGCTGGCTTGCCAAAACACATTCTTGAGATGAGAAGGACTATTTTTTTTTTTTTTTTGCTTCAGAATTAAGTAGAACAAGTACCTTTGCTCACATGTGCCTTTGCCCACATTGGTTAATTAGAAATACCCTCTACGTAGATGCATCTTTTTCCAGTCCCTTGCTTCTTAGCAAATAAAAAATCTATTTTGGCTTCCTTGCACTGACCCGTTAATTGAACTAATATGGGTTTTGTAGCTGTTCTTTGTTTTTAAATAAGCAATTTTGTACTTGCAAATTTTAATTTCCCACATGGCAAAACACTTCTGAATATTGCCAAATCCCAGGCACTATGGGTAGAGAAAATATATCTCTGCTTTCCCACAACCAATTAAAAAAAAAAAAAAAAGGTTTCATCAAGCATCCCTGTTGACCAGCCCTTTGCTGTGTGTGACATTCTGTTGGTTTCACGTGAGAGATCAGGTTGATGTGCTATGCTCAGCCTCTCATTAATTCCATTATTAAAGTTATAGAGACCTGAGATTATGAACCTGTTACCTGCATAAAGCCCAGGTAATTTCTCTCTCTCTTTCTCTCTCTCCCCCTCCCTCTCAAAAATAGAGAAGAATCTTATTACTTGTACATAGGGCATTTTTTAATAGTAGGCTATATTGCAGAATTCTGGGAGAAAATTCCTTTACTGACAGAGTATTGGGTGGGGGATTTTTGACTGTGTATTATCTGCACCATCATGGTGCAGAGGGAGAAATCTCTGAGACCTAAGTTGGCAATTTTTTTAATGACAGTTTTATGTGCTTATTACTCTTGCTTTTTTGCCAGGTTTGTTAGGCAGGGAGTAGGTAACAACTTGCAATCTTGTCCACTGGCATGTATACATGCATTAATGGGCCAGATGGAGCTGCAGTGATTTTAGCAGCTGAGGGTCTGGAGTATTATGTTTATACAGGTCAGGGGAGAGAGGGAATACACAACTAATTTAATATAACTTCAGAGCTACAGTCTTCACTAAATTGGACATAGGACTCAAAGTGAAGAAGAAAGAGAAAATCTGGCTCCTTCTTTTGGCTCTGCCACTGATCTAGTTTGTAATTGTAAGCAATTCTATTTACCCCATCTGCAACATGATTGTAATGCATCTCATAGCCTCTGTACAGAGATCTGAAATAGAGACCCATAAATGATTTCTCAAATTTATCTTAAATTTTATTTTCCTAAAACTTCAGATATGTAACCTTCCCCTTACACATGTAAATGTGTTTCTTTTTAATATTTGATAGTGTGCTTATTTTTTTCCTCAGGTAGGCTTGCTTGTAACAATTGATGGATTTTAAGATCTTCTGTTTAAGGCATGTATTGCAATAATTTTGCCAGCACTGTGCATTATATTTTAAACAAGAGATTTAGATTTCCTTATTTTTCCCTTGAAATTTTTAAACTTCTGAATAGAAATTTATTACTGTAGAATTTCACCAGCTATTTGCTAGAGTAACAGATGCAGAGAGCTTTATTAAACATGTATGGTTTGTGGCATCTTGCCAACGTTTTTGTGCTGAAGCACAAACTAATTTGAGGCATACATGTAACTTGTTATCAAACTGTATCGATAAGCTGTAGTTTTTATATCCATAGAATATAGTGATATGTCCAAACCAAAGGAAATCAACACTATTTCTTCTAAAATTCCTAGCAACATTCTGTTTCTTTGTGTCTCCCGGATCACAGTTTCAACCCTGCTACTCAATACATATTGCCCACATCATCCACAGTCACAGCTTTGCAAAATCTCTTACCTTTCCCTTAGTGCTACTTTCAACAAATCAATACAACTTCATCCAAAACTTGTCCTTGCTTCTGTCCCCTGTCTCTGATCCTCCTGACATTGAGGGGGTAGAAGGAGAAGGAATGAGAGAGAGGGATGGCCCTTCTGTAATATGGGTAGCAACCGCTAAGCCTATGACAAATTTGAAGAAGCCTGAAATAATTTGTGCTCATTGTATGAAAAACTGATTATCTTGATGACAATTTTCTGAATGTGTATGTTGATTTAACTCAGAGGCTGCTGTTTCCTTGAAGGGAAAGGTAATATAGCAGATGAGGTGACTTAATATCAAATATTAAAGGATTATGCAAGGAGTGTTATGCTCGATTCTGGCTGACCCCGACTCATTCCAGTCCTACTGAACTTCTTTAAGAATAATAAAATCTTTAGCACTGAAAGGTCCATCACAGCAAGACCAAAATGCAGTTCATCAAAAAGCAGAAGACAATTTTCTTGATAAAAGGAGCAGACTTCAGAATCTGTCAGAAAAGAGTCCTTTTTAAGTCTTCTTTATAAGACATGTGATTTCAGGTTAGACAGATATAGCTCAATAATTACATGTAGAAATGTGCAGATTTTTTTGCCTGAAGAGGCTGTGACATCACTAGGAACAGAAAGAAGTTCTGAAACCCCATAGATTTTACAAATAATCATTAGTAATACAAAGGTTACTATAAGACCAGGGACTGGTTTAATATGGGTAAGATCAGCAACTCTGTCAGTCATAAGTTGATACATGAAATTTGAAACCAAGGAAGTGCCAGAGACATCAGAAACAGAAGAGAAACAAAAGTCTTAGAAAGTGGTCAGTCATTCCCAGACAGTTTTTCAGCCTCTTGAACAGCAGTCTTCTGCCATAAAATGCTGTGCTAAGCCAAGGAACCCAAATGCATTTTAATTGTATTAAATGTTGATAGCAAAATTACAGTGGAATACATATATGAAGAACAATGACAAGTTACAGGGTCAGATTTTTGGAAGCAAAGGCCAACAGCAGTATGGACAGCAACAGGAACAAGACTTTACCTGCGTCTGTAATGAGCTCATTTTGCATTTATCTACAAACCCCCATATGCATTAGCATATACACACTTTTGACTATAATGGCCATTATAATATCTCTTCATCTATGAGGCATTGTTCAGATACTTTTCTCAAAAGCAACCTTCATTAAGCTCATTTGTCTGAAATAGCCAGAATACTGAACAGCTGCAAGATCCCACACATTTGTCAAAGTTCATAGAAAAATATGAATGTCTTAACGTTGTATTATTTGAGAATTGATATGTTATTATACTGTCTTTAAGGCTTTATTATAATGCATGTGCTCAAGAAAGGAGAGTTAAAACTAAATAGTCATTCTTAATTTGGGGATTTCATTTAAGCTAAGCTGTAAAACACTAAGATGGGCAAATGCTGCCATTTCCTTCAGTGATCATTTAGGTGGATGTAATTTATATACTTGTGTTTTTATGTGCATGAATGGTGGATGACAAGAGCTCAGTAGCAGGAAAACAAGAACAAATCTTGAGAAAGCTATAAGGTTTAAAACAACAACAAAAAATCCCTAGTGCCCTACTTTATTTTTTTTGTTTATCCTCTTCATACTTTTTTGGCTGCCTCCTTTGACTCTGCATTGTGCAAACTGCATTCATTCTGTGTTCTTATCAGATGCCAGATACATTATATCGCCACTTACAACAGTTTCCTGACCAAGTTAAAACAACATATCAGCCCTAAATGAGGTTTCAGCAAAAAATCTCATACAAACAAGTTATTCTGACCTACAGAGGTGCCCTTGGAGCTGCTAGACTTCTAGTCCTTGATACTATGTCACTCAGATCTACACCCTGGAAAACTGAGGGGGGTTTTCTCATATTACTGTCAAACTGCATGGCAGAAAGTATGAAGTGGAAAAGTCTTCCACAGATCCGATGGTCTTAAGAACCACAGCATCTGCGATTCTCCTTGCATTTCTGTTACTATATTTTGGGAGAAAAAGATTCAGTTCACACCTCCCTTCTGAATCTTCAATATTTATTTTGATTCTTTATGTTAATAAATAAATAAAATCCAGAGCCTTAGTTGCAGTATAAAACAGCACAATTCACTGCTGGGGCATAGAATTGATATACTAGATATTTCTCATTTATTAGCTTCATTCCTTTGCCTAGTGTTCTGCAGTAATGTTATTATTTCCCATGAGGGTCACATGAGATTTTTCCCCTTGCTTGCTTTGTACGTGTCTTTCTGTGTGTGCTTACTTATTTAATAGGCATTTTCCCCCTTTATCTGCTACTTATTTAAAGCTTTCACTATACCCATTTGATCTGAATACATTGGCTATGTACGGCCTGTGCAACCAGGTCTGCTCTTAATGGTGTATTTACACCAGGTTTTCACACAATACCAAAGAGATCCATAACCAAAGTGATTTAGAAGATGATTTCAATGTTCCTTTCCCCAGAACTGCTCTCCTTTTCTCAACAAGTAGGAAATAGCACTGAAGGGAAAGGATTTGCTTGCAACTCTGCTGTAAAAGCACTTTTCTCTCCTTCAAAGCAATCTCCCTGAGGGGCAAAAATTAAACCAGGTTCTCAGAACAGGTACTTACTTTAGGAATAGGCCTTTTTGGCTCCTGTCAGAAGCACAATGCTAGTTCATAGACTTGTCTTTACAATGTAGAGCTCCCTCCCCCATCCCATCTACTCAGGAAACACAGACACCCTGTGAGGGGCTGCAGCCCTTCTCTCTCCTGGCTCTGTCCTGGAGGGCAATGAGGAAAGGTGGGCACGGCCAAATTCCAGCCATCCCACCTCCCTGCTCTCACTGTGGGGCAGTGGCACACAGCCCCAGTGCACAACCTGTCCTAAACTTGGTATTGCAGCTGCTGGGATGCCATTGCCTTCAAATTTGGCACTGAGAAACAATTGTGGTGAGAGGAAATCACTGGCAAATCTGGCCAAGTGCTGAGGGGCAGCATTTCAAGGAGACCAAGTCAAGATTCCAGTGTTCTCTCTCTTAGCAAAAGTCCATCAATATCTGTCCCACACCACACCCCTGCTACATGAGTGCAATGGGCAACACAGAAATTATTAAAGGCTTCATTTAGCTTTGTTTGGTAAAATGGCTATGGGGAGCAAATCGGTTTATAGTTTTTAACAGGACTGAAACATCCTCACAACAGTTTTGTAAACTGGCATATAAATGTGGTGATGGCCTCTAAGGCTCCATCAAAAGTGCCACAGCAAAGCATCTGCTTAGATACCACTCTGCCTTACATGGCTGAAGACTCAGGTTTTGACAAGACCTAAAGAAGTGCTGTCTGGAAAGCTTTTAAAGCAGAATCTTTGCTCCAACCACACTGAAAAGGTCAAGTACTTTTTCTTTACCTCCCTGCCTTTCAGAGACACTCAGGTCTAAACCACAGAGATCTCCATTTTAAGTTTCTACTTGTCTCATTTAGCAACATCACGCCTTTTGTCAACTCAGGAAATTTTTTGGTTTTCAATAATGAAGGGAGACTTAAATACAAAAGCTAATCTCAGCCCTGAATGAAACCAAGATATTCTCAAGGGAGTCTTCTATCCCTTTTAATCTAGGAGAAGAAATGAAAATAGCAAGCGTAGCAGCCTAACAGAATTTAACGGAAATAACCAGTCTAAATAACATTTTGCCCTCTTTCCTGCTTCACAGAAAACAGTCAGTCAAAAATAACATTTTGTGTTTACAGACAGTCCCAGCAAGATCTCCAAACTCATTCTCTCCTCCAACTGAGAGCCACTAGCCAAAGTTAGCTCCTCTAGGAAGAGCAGGCAGTTGGTCATCCTGTCACAGTCAGGAACGGCAGCAAACCTGCCCATATGCAGCTGCTACCCACTCCCCTCAGCACGTGGCAACCAAGGCTGGCTTCTTCTGGTTGCACTCTTCAAACTGTTGAAGAGTGACCACCAGCCAGGCCCTGCCTCCCCACCTCTCAGGCTGGGAGGCAAAAAAGTGCTCAGATTATGGGAAATGTATGGGCAACCAGGTCCTCTTTGGGTGCCTGACATCCATCAGCTTCACCCAGTATCTTTTCATGTTGTAGCATCTAGAGAGCCTGCTTCTGAGGGACCTTATCAGTAACTGTTATATAAGTCTGAAAGGAAAGCAAAGTTCACTTCTGAGAGTCACCTCCAGCAATTTTTTCCCACTCCAGGTTTGAACAAGTCATCTGCAGGAAAATCGAAGCACTCTCCTGTGTCTCCTGACACACATAGCTCTTTAACTGATGCTTTTTCCAACAGGTTGTATTATAGGCTTTATATATCTGTAAGTCCTTTAGAAATAATAGACAGCACAAGTTAGACCCGTTTCACCAGGCCTGTAGGGAAAGATTTCCATCACTGCAACTCCTGTAATAAATGTTGTTTTCTGCAAGAACACTGTTGTTGAACACTAGTTGTCAGTGTGGCCAGGGGTCTTCACTAATTACAAAGCTGCTCTTCGGCTCTTCAAAGCTCTTCCTTTACACCCCTAGGAAGAGATTATCAGCAATTCATGGAGAGAAGAACTTCTTCTGTATGCATCCCCACTATTTACTAAGCTCTTCACCAACCATTCACATATCAAACTTTGTACACGACATGCCAGATAACAGAGGCAAGCCGGAAGGGAAGAGCTCACATAGCAGTTGCTAGCATGTTGTCTTCTATTTCCTTTAGCCCAAAACCTCATGAGGCGGCTGTGTTGTGCATGAGAGAGAGCTTTAGACAAACAGCCTTTCTTGCAGAAGGGGTTTCTTTGAGCCTATCTTAGAGTTCACATTGCAGACCGGATCAAAAGATGTTTTCCTCCATTTTAATAGAGAAATCTGAGACAGATTGTATCAGGAAAGAAAGAGAATAAAAGAAAGACGGAAAGGTTACTTGGCAATTAGGCAATCTTGATTATTTCCTTCTTGTCTTGCTAAATCTTTCAGCTGGCTATTGGGTGGAAATGATTTTCTATTCTATTTGGCACTGGCTTCACAGCTAATTTGGTTTCCATCTATCTACCTAATCCATTTTATCTATCAGTTCTAATTCAGTCCTATCCCTGCTTTTATTTGCATGTTTCCCTAAGCATAAACAACAACAAGTATATTTTCTTCTTATATGGAGGAAAATTTGGCTCTTTTTTCAGGTGAAATGCATAAGAGTAAGAGAAAGATGCTTTTAGCTCACACTTTCACTCCCACAGGGAGGTCACACAAGGATGCAGGCACCCTCTTTGACAGAGCAAGGATTTAATACCCTTTTCTTCATGCACCAGAGAACTCCAATATACAGATCCAAGTCACTGGGAATGCTGTGTCATCTGTGTCACTCTACTTGATCAAGCATATAATGCAGCTACACATGGAAGTGATACAGCCTCACAGAGAAGTTAGTAGCTCTCCCAGGAATGTGAACATCAGATCAAAGCCTTTGAAATGGGCCATGCATCCAAGGGACAGATGGAGAAGACAGAGGCAGATAATGGCAATGTGTCCCTCGATAGCTGTTTCCCTGAGCAGGTCTGCTGCCAAGTCCTCAACCAATGGGCACTTCCTCAGTTATAAGGGCTCACTTCCAGACAGGGAAACTCCAGTCCCCATGGTACACCTGTGACAAAGCATGAATGTGCAGGCAACTCAGGCACGTGGACAAGTATTTCTCATCATCACAGGAAAAGTATTCTTGTCAACACACCCACTGGACTTAGAAGCTTTCTTCACAGAAGTCAGGTTCATCCTCTCTTGCTCTGTATATGAAAAGAAGCATCAAGTCTCAGGGCAGAAAAGTTTTGAGTGCTCAGTCAAAATTCTGCTGTGACTGACAGTGTGCCTTTCCATGGCCTTGCAAACCCTGTGGCTCACAATCTGCATGGTATCCAGGATCATAAGGACCTTATTTCACATCTGCTATGTGCTGCAGCACATCTGCCATTTACAACCAATGGTATATGAATCACTTCCTCCCTCTGGTGTAAGAAGCAACTTGAGGTCCTCAATTTGAAAGGAGCAGAAGCACAAGGTATTACATTAAGCCTTTGATTCATAATTAAGTAAGCCTTGAGACTCATCTGGGAATTTTGCCAGACAACTTCACACACTAGAACGGGAACTTTGAGAAACTCATTTATGGTGTCACCCTGAAAACTAGAGGCATCTCCAGAATGCAGTCTCCCAGAGCAGGAGCTTTTCTTCTGTAGAATAACCTTCTTCTTATAATAGTAGCTAGCCACTGCTAGCGACACTTAGATAAATCAGATCACAGAAAAAGCAAGAGGATTAAATAATTTCACCTATTGCTATTCCATCTATCTAAATAATTCCATCTATTGGCTTCAGTGCATTCCTGAGAACCTGAGGAAGAAAAATGCTGCGGCGATTCTTGCCCCATCCCTTGCTAACTTTTTTTTGAGATGTCCTTCTTTCTTGTTCAGAGCCCTCACGCCTTAAACACTCTCTCTTGTTTTGCTGGGACTGCTGCCTTCGTTAGAAAGATTTTCAGCTTTGATTAATTATTGAGCCTGTACTGCTGAGGGCTTTCTATTCTCCAGTTCTTATTACTGATGCCTTGCAGCTTGTGTGCTTCACTGGTCCCATTGCAGGATTTGATGGATGCACCCGTGAAGTTTTCCTGCCTGCAAAGCCAGTCTTGCCTTTTGCTGATTTTGTTTGGTGGGCAGGGAATTTCGCCCTTGGCTACAGTGAGCAGTAAAGCATACGCACTGGGCAAAGTGTTATTGTTATTATTACGGTGGAAGCAGCATGAAATTCTTGCTTCTTTGCTTTCTGCATTTTCCTCCTTTAAATCTGTTTCAAAAATTTTCCCCAGCGGCCATTTTATTCTCAAAGTTGGTGCATCTTCTTACAGAAGATTCACCAATACATTGCTCTCTCATGGGAGACCAATATTCTTTCTGGTTGTTTGCTTTAATCTGGAATGAAAAGCTATGCATAGCAAAAATATGTTTTGTTTTGTTTATACTCCTTCTGCTTAGCTGCATAATCATGGCTAGCATTGACCAAAACATTTTTCTTTATTTTGATGAAATAAAACTCTTATCTGTGATAACTCAGACTTAAGACAAAGGTCTGATGCTCTGTGAAAGAAGCCTGATGAGAGTGCAGAGCCTGCGTAGGTAGGTAGGTCCTGTGTCACAGCTTCCATGTATCCCCAGAAGAAGAAGATTTTTACAATATGGGTGGTAAAACACCGGGACAGGTTGCCCAGAGAGGTGGTGGATGTCTCATTCCCAGAAATATTCAAGGTCTGGTTTTGACTCTGAGCAGCCTGATCTAGCTGAAGATGTCTCTACCTGTTGCAGGGGAGTTAAACTAGATGATCTCCAAAGGTCCCTGCCAACCCAAACTGTTCTATATAATCAGACATTTATGAGGTTTTCTGTTCTGTTCCAGCATTAATGTGCATTTTATGCCCTGATAGATCTGCATTCAGGCATCAAGAAGAAAGAATTGGTATTTAGGATCTGGTGAGTTTGAAACCATCCAGGGCCTTATACAGCCCTGGGATGCCAAACGAGATCCTGGGGAAGGGGCTGGGATAGCTTAAGGCTTGGCTGGGACATCAGCCTGCAGGTGGGGCTCAGAACCAGTGCTGGTGAGGGTGCCCAGGGTCAGATGTAGCCCTGCAATGACTGAGCAAAGCCATGGAGAGGGAGCTGGGTGCAGCCAGCCTGGGACATCAGCTGCAGGGTGGAGGTCTGCATGGACAGTGTGCATGGCCAGGCACGGCTCCGCCTGAACTAGACAGGCACTCTGTGTGTGATGTAGGTCAGGCAGCAGCTGAACAGCAAAGGTTCAGTTTAAAAGCAGCTCCCACAGCAAAGGAGACTTGTCCTGTAGAAGTCTCTGACAGTGTTTTCTGAGGCACTCTGTCCAAGGCCACCAAAAGAGGCAGGGCCATGCTCACCTGCACAGTCTCAAAGCTGGCTCTGCGCCCCGGCAGCCAGACCTCTGTGAGGAGGGATGCTAGCATCCCCTTCAATCTCCTCCTGCCTCTACCCTTTGTTCAAAAGGTCCTGGAGCAGGACCAGCTGTCTGTGGCCAGCTTGAAAAACTCATACATCTTTCACTTTGCAGCAACAATGGGAACAAAAAAAGAACTAGATGAAAGACTAAAATAAATAGCTTTGACACAGATAATCAGTTGGCTGTGCTTCACCATCACCTGAAGTTGTGCAACTGTGTGGGCATGATCTTAGCAAATACAAAGGACTGAAGCCTAATTTAAGCACCACTGTGGATCAAGTCACTGCTCCAAGGGCAGGAAAACACACACACAGACAAGCAGTGCAGGATGACTTTTTAAGCCACAGAAACTCATTACTCCAAGCAGATGACATTCATACAGTCACAGGTAAGAGTGGGCACTCACATCCTCTCGCACAGACAGGTAGGTATCTCACAGGTACATGGACTCCTTGCTTTCCTTAGGACTTCCCAATTCAAGTATTCCCCCACCAAAATTACCATGGCTGCTTTTAACCCATCTTGCACTCTGAAAATAGTTTATCAGAAACATCTGCCTTGAACCTAATGCAAAGTCAGAGAGGGTAGTTAGGCTGTGATTTGTTTCTGAGGCAGGAAAGGAGTAATAATAAAGCATTGCAAAGGCCAAAGATGGGGCTTAGATCCATCTGATACAGCAGACCTCTAGTCTCCCTCCCAGGGCTTGCCGTGATTATACAAGAGAAGAAAACAAAGCCAACAGTAAATCCACAGTCATTTAATCGAGGGACTGAGCCCTTTGCAACATTTGCACCAACACTATTTACTCCAACACTCCAGCATGCAGCACGCTCAGCAAAAGTCTAGCACAACACACACACTGCATAGCTGCAAACACCAGAAACATGGGCTTGTGCTCTGCATGCTGTAAGACAGCCTGATGCATGCACAGAACCACAGCTGCCAGAACACACGGGGACAAGCCTCAGAGAGCAGGTCCCACGCGACAGAAAAATCCCTGCCAATCAAAGCAGCAACCTTCACTTCCTCATTTGTACCTCGGTGGGTTCGGAGCAAGGCTGACCATAAAACCTGCGCCTGACACTGCCCTTTGAACAGGTTCACAGGTCTGCACACAAAGGGCTCCTCTCTGCTCAAGGAGTGATTGGAGCCCTGAGGATTCCTAGCCAGAGTAAAAGGCTTGTAAATCCCCTGCCACCACCATTTCTGCACTGTGCCCTGCAACTGTGCACTGACAGGGTTCAGCATCTTTCTTTATTTTAAAGGCACATGGCAGCTTTCATCTGCAAGTCAATATTGGTGAGAAAGTCTTCTGGGATCCAAAATAAGTAGCATAGCTTTTCAGACACAGCAGCATTCTGATGGCATATTAAAAACCTATGTGAATCATAAATCCCATTTCTTTAGGAACTAAGTCCCATCAGGGCACAAGACTGAGGGGAAAATGAGCTATTCTGCATATAGCTAGGAGATGATGATGATCTATGTAGATAAGACACAGACATTCTGTTGTGAATTTTCTGTGACTGTTGCTACTTTTAAAACAAAAATTTAAAATAATGGCTTAAGCTTCCCTGTCACACACCAGAGACAAAATGCTGCTACTATTAATACAGGTGCAAACAAATTTTTTTGCAAGCTCTGCATACAACTGCCTTACCCCGACTGAAGAATAAAAATGAACGACAAATTTCTTACACACAGGATAATCACATTGCTGAAGCAAGCCTTGCCTCTCCTAAGGTTGTGAGCAAGCAAAAAAGCTGGAGTGTGTGTATGTGTGAGCAACAGAGTGTGTGAATATGACAGAGACTGAGTTGCTGTGTGCTGAGCAGCAGGACAGAAGAATAGTTGATCTCATCCTCAGGAAAGCAAGCTACAGAAGCTTGAGGGAGTCAGGCTGCTGGCATGCAGGAGTAGGAACATCAATCCCAGAGTGCAGGCAGTGATGGACAGCAGGTGAGCAGATGGAGAGGCAGGTACGGAGTGCAAAGATGGTGGCTTGGAATGAACTCTGTTTGAGCTCTGGGCAAACACAGCTCAGCAGAATAGGGGCAGCAGTACTCAGGAAATCAGTCTGCAATGGCTTACCCAGCTCACTTTCAAGGCAGCGAGTTATTCCCACATGCCAACAATCTCACCCTCTTGGTCTTGCAGCTTTGTCTTCTGCACTTCTCAAAACAAAAGGTTTCCGATTTTGTGCATAAGCTAGGACATCTGATCAGCTCAGAAACCTGGACTTCATCCAGTTTGAAATCCACTGGGAGAAGGACAGCTCAACTCCAAAGGTGCCTAATGCCAACATTCTCAGGCTGAAGTCCTTCTCCTTATTTCCCTGAACACCATCCTCTTTCCCTCCTGCCTCACAGTTGGTTTGGAGAGTTATCTGCTTAGCTCTTGGACCCTGATCAGAAGCTGAGCTGGGGCCTAGCCTCTACCATCTGTCCAGGTGGCCCCTTTGCAGCAAGACACCGTCCCATGTGTCCTATATGCATCCATCAGATTCAGGCCTTTGCCAGCTTGGCTCTGGGAATGAATCACTGCGCTCTCCTTATTTGAAAGGCAAGCTTGTGCCAGCCACTCCATGACCCTCTAGACACGTGCTCTCCCTGGGTACCTGGTACTTTCACAGTTGCCACAGCATTTGCTGAGCCCTGCACTTGTCTGCGAGATCCACAGAACTCAATCCATCCATCCTGGTTTCTGCTGCAGAATATTTTAGAGTAAAACACAGGAACAATACTTTCTCTAGACCACAACCTGCATTTTTAACCCCCTGTCCTGGAATCCTCCACAGTGAAGTTTCAAGAGATCAACAGAAGAAGAAAAAAAAAGCCTCTGCTTTTCAGCTACCTACAAATTAAGAAAATATTATAATTTCTAACCTGACAAAAACATACCACAACTGGACTGGGGAAGCCCTTCTCTTCAAAAGGACCACACAGGCCATTCCCCTACCTCAATGTATCTCAGGAAAAGAAAAAATGGAAAAACATCCTTTTTTTCCTTGGCAAGGCTCTAGATGGGGACAACTTGCTGCATATTTTCCGTGAGGGGAAAGATAAAAATCTCAGCTATTTAAGTCTGCGTGCATTTGTCTTGCACACAAAGCTGATGGCACTTTAGCACACATGCCGCGTACAACTGTATCCGCAATTAATGAATACTTGCATCATAAGTACATTCAATAGGAAAAAGGGATCCTCTTCTCCACTTTTAGAGACTGGGGGAGGGGAGCCTGAGGGGGTGCTGGTGTTGGGGGAGGGTGCAGGGAAGAAATCATGCAGTGTGCAACATTAACCAGCTTGCTGGAGGCTGCCAGAACACTGGAGCGGCACAGGGAAGGGTTTAATTTGTGCGGTCCTGGTCCGACACCAGCCATGGCCGTGCTGAGCACAAGTGCCCGGGAGGCTGCCAGAGCTCACTGAGTGCCCTGGCCGGGGAGCAGGGCTGCATGCTTCCTTGGCTTTGTCTGTAAGAGACAGACAGGCACCCTAGTCTGAAGCAGCTCAGCAGTGTGGAGAGGGAATTCAGCAGTTCTCATGGTTCCTCTGGCTGTGCTTTTCCTCTCCGTGCCCATCTCCTGCCTGCCTCGCATGCAGCTTGCTCATTCACTTGTTCACGCTCACTCCTTCCTTTCCTGCCTCCCTCCAGCAGTGTCAGGCAGACAAGTGAAGGTTACTGTTTGGCATGTTTGTTTTTGCATTATTTATCTAGTAGAGGACAGAGCCAGACATCTAGAGGACAGTCTTAGGTCACATGTGAATCCTTCCAAGTGGGACTCAATAGCACAACCAGCCAAGTAGAAAACAGACTTGGACAGCCTCATGGAGGGAGGCAGCATTTGGAAAGGGATGTTGTGCATCTATCTGGCCAAGGAACCTGGCAACACCACAGGTCTGCCTGTGACTCCACCTTCCTCATTTCTTCTCCTTCTTTTCCAAACACTCCTTAAAGTGGGAAGCGGGTACAATCCCTTTATTTTTCTTTTTTCTTTTTTTTTTTTTTTTTTTTCCCTCCCTCCAGAACTAAGGGGTATTTCAATATTGCATGTGCTTCATACAAATAGGCCTGCAGGGAACCGGGATCTCCCCTCCACCCCAATTCCCTGCAACAGTTCCTGAGAGCAGTCACTCCCAGGATAGCCACACACATCTCAGAGGAGCCATAGGAATCTCCTGGGCAAAGTTGTCTTGTCTGTTCGCTCTGAGGGTGCCCTTTGGAAAGGCTGGTGCTGCAGGACCCCACAAGAAGTGCTCCTGCGGGTGCCCCCTCAGCACTGTGAATTAAGGGAGCCTGGCACTCACAGATTAAGAATCCTCTGCTCACACATCTTCCAACTCTGTTTCTCTCTGACTCCTCCAGTATTTAATAACAGATAGCTGTGCCATACTTCAACAGAACAGAGATTTTATGCTACTTATTTTCCCCATATTTTCCAGCACATCTAAGTCTCCCTCAATTTCTTACTGAAAATGAAATGGGGACAGTTCTGCTTATACAGCTGGAGATAGTGATCACCAGTATACAGAGACTGACTTATCAAGCAGATTCTTAATGCCATAAAATCAATGGGTTTAGAAATTCTATTATCTTGCCTCTGATAGAACGCACCAACTAAAGAAACTTCTTGCCCTTTTTCTTTTTTTTAAAGCATACTTAAATACAGCATTACTGCTGTCCAAAAACAAGCTTTGCCCATGGTCCTCTAGTGGAATATTACACCAGAGCAAAGGAACAGACAGGCTGCATGGAGAAACAGAAAGGGCAGTTTCTTCTGGGTTTTTCCAGCTATTCTGTGACAGTGATCTGAGGCTAATGGATCTCCAGATTTGTCAGCAATAATCATTCCATACTACGTAGGGTGCAGGACTCTAAGAAAATTACTTTTTGTGAGAAAAAAAAATGCAATAAAACCAAATATAGGGCAAGTGCAAACCACAAAAAGCTGCCTGGAAGTGGGACACTAGCAGATCCAAGTGAATGGAGCAGGTTTGGTATGCATGTCCATAGGTCCAAACATCCAAACAAAACCAGAGGGTATGGAAATGAAGGTCTGTGTGTTCAGCAGAGGAAAGAGAGATCAGGACACTGGAAAATGATGGGAAATGGCTGATTCTCTGGTAAAAATCAAGCAGAACATAAGAAGTTAGCCAGATAAGATGCAAGGGGGTAATCAAATAGGACACAAAGTAAATGACTGCAGCAGGTGGACAGGATGTTAAGGATGAATCAGACATGAAATAAAGCAATACTTGGGTGAGGGACATTCAATGGGACACAAAGGATTTGGTTTTTCCCTAGAATCAACCTCCAATACTTAGTATTTGTGTAAGGTCCCTTAAACTCTGTCAAGTGCTGTAAACAGCACTTAGTTAAAAAAAGTCTTTTCTTTCAGTCAACTTCTTACACCCTCCTTCCAACTTCCTCCACATATAAAAAAAAAAAATCAGAAAAGGTAGGTGGTGCCTTCGTTCTTGGGTATACAAATGTGCAAATCTGAAAAATATTTTTTTCTAGTTTGGCAACATAAGGAAGAAAGAAACCTGAAGAAATAGTTTCCACTCAGTGTGATTCAGTATTGTCATTTTAGCCTGGTGTTGCTGAGTGCCACCCATCCCCATGGCTGAGTGAGATGTGCTGAAGGCGAGGTGCAGGGTAAGTGCTATCATCCTCCCTATCACCTCCATGTCCAAAGGAAATGGACTCCAGATAAGTTAATGCTTGGCTCTGGGTCCTATCAGTGGAGAGCCATCATGCATGCTCTGAAGGAGTGTGATTTAATCATGGAATAAATCCAGAAGGGAGAGGTGTTTTGACCCGATTAGCCTATCACGGCAGCACAGTACTCTATAAATTGTTCTCAGGCAATAAGCAGCAATGCCTTGTGTTGGAAACATGGGTTGCTTTCAGCTAACGAAGGAGGCGCGCGGCTTTGAAGACTGGCATTTCATGCAACAACCAAGCAATCAGCCGAGGAAGAAGACAGCAACAGACTGATCAAGATACATTTTCTGTAGCCTCACAATCAATACATATAGAGGCAGTTTCTGCAGACAGCTTGTGAAGTACCAATTGTATGTTATTTAGCTTTGATGTGTCTTGCTGCATCTACATTAAAAATGCTTTGTGATCATGAGACCCGATTTCCACTTCTCATCCAGTCATGCAAATGTTTATAAAAAAAAGCTGTCATTGCTGGATTGCACTACCTGATTTCATTCAGAGGAGAGGCAGTTTAGGTAGGAGTAGACTAAGACAGAATCCATGAACAGTCAGAATAAAAATGAGACTGCCTCTTTAGGCTTAGGTTTGTTTGACCAAACTGCACAAATCAAAATTTGGATCTGGAAACCTCACTGGCTTTGTAGAAACTCAGGCCCGTGTCCTCTGTGATTAAATCCACCCCCTACTCCTTCCTGGAGATGTCTTCTGAGCTAAAATCTAAAGGAGAAGCCAGTCCCCTTGCATGAAAAACATACAAGTTAAAAAAGGTTCTTTGAAGAAGAGAATTTAAAGCAGTGGACAACATCTAAAGCAGAAGCAGTCAAACAGCAAGATCATTTGTTCTGGATATAATAACGCCTTGCCTTCCTCTCTGTTATCATCAAAAGCTTCTGTGTTTGTGGGAGAAAATCTCTCCCCCACCACCAGCTCAGTCCTTCCTGCTGTGAGGTCACAGCCCTGTCTTTGCGACACAGCTGTCTGTTGCTGGGGAAGTGTTTGTGCTTTCACAAAATCAGCACAGCAATGACTTCACAAGCAAGGTCATGGAGGAGCAGATGGGCTTGGGAAGAGGGAGGGAGACAGACCCCTTGTTTAAACACAAATAGCGGTGATAATTAATTAACCAAAGTAGCAGGGGAAATTATGAAAAACATGTGAAAGGTAAATGGATTTCTGTTTAGTTGTCTTTCCCAAGAGGCTAAATGTCTCAATTGAAGAAGGGAGATCTTTACAATGAACTAACGAAACAAGGACATTTTCCTCTGGTTTCTTCAAGTGGATGCTCCTGGAAAAAAATATGAACAGAGCCTACACTTTGCCATCCTTCTGTCTTGCCTTCTCATCACCACTTGTTGACCTCAACTAAAAGATCAATACTTTCTATCAGAACCTTGAGTTCCTCTATCTTTTCAGCATACAAGTGCTGTGGTGGGAACAGACAATTGTTTAGACAGGAAGCTTATTGTTCTGCAGTGGCTTAACAGCAAACATGCTCTGTTGATAAAGGAAACTCTTAAGCATCTATTCTTCTTCTGACCACCAAAGCCAAAAACTTGTCTTTAGAGCTCACCAAGGTGGCCTTTTAATTTCTTCACATGCACAAGATTTGTATGATAGGGAATCTGCAGCCCATCTGTGCCCTTACTTCCACTTACGCTTTTAGCTTTTGGCATAGCAGTGCTGGTCCTGCTATGTCTGCTGTGCACCTTCATGGTGTTGGCAGAGTCATCAGATTTCATTCTAAAACATGAAAGAGCAGGTTACCCAGGTAAGATCAAGGGAATCATCTCAATATGCAAGTGAATCCATGGAATACCTCTGAAGAACCTAGACTGCATTGAGAGAGTTTTTCTTCCTTCATCATCCCTTCTCTGCACTGTATTTGTGTCACACCTACAGGTGAATATACATTCATTCATTTAAGATTTAAAGGGAAAGACAGCATTTTGTATATATTCTTTTTTTTTTTATTTATTATTCTGTGAACACACAGTTCTGCCTTTGACTTTTTCAGTGAGAGCAGAGACTCTTAAAAAAAAAAGAATAACAAATTTCTGTGCTTACAAGAGTAGGAAACCTTACCAGAAGATAAAGTGGTTTTGTGACTGGCAGCTCTTTCATGAAGTTTGGAAAAGCAAACAGCCAAGAAATACTATTCAGACACATCAAAATGAGTTCAAGAACTTCTACAAGAAATGTAAAGGTCTTGGTTGTTTTTATTTCACCTACTAGCCTCTGTCCATCCAGCAGTTCTATGTTTTCTACTTTTGAGCTGTGAACCTAATAACACAGACATTGTCATGGCAAACATTAGTACCCAGACTCACAGAACAATTGCTGAGATTGAGAAGTGCCACTGCAGATCACCTAGTCTGTCCCCTTTGGTCAGTGAGGTTATCTAGAAAGAGCTGCTCATGGCCATGTCCAATTTTTATTGTCCTCTCCAAGGATGAAGAACTCTCTAGGCAGCCTGTTCCAGTAAGAGCACCCTTGCAGTAAGGAAAGGGGTTTTCTTACATTTAAATGGAATTTCCTGTATTGCAATTTGTGCCCACTGCCTTTTGTACCTTCTCTGGCTGTCTTCAGTTTTCAATCCACTCTGCTGTCCACTTACCTAGTTCATATTTCATCAGTTCATCAGTGAGTGGCTTCACAATGACGTAAGTTATCTCCCTCAGCATTCATGCAAATATCCTATCAGATTTCGTGGACCTATTTGTGTCCAGTTTGTTTAAATATTCTGGTACTACTTCACCAGGGATAAGTTGTCATTGTGCCAGTTTTCCCACTGCTCTCAGTGACCTAAGATTTCCAAAGGGAAACCTTCCTAGTAAATATCAAGGTGATGGTGTCATTAAGTACCTTGGTCATTTGCAAATCTTTTGACACCTGGTCCCTACACCATTCAGCGCTGGTTCCACATTTCCCTACAGAGCGTTTTTATAGGAACCTTGCTGTCTGCAGGGTTAAATTAGCTGATACTATTAATTGAAGGGGAGCCCCACCTTGTACATATCATGGTGAGCCATGCTGGTTACGGCTGTCTTTTTTATCAACGTTTCTAATGCATGGTCTGGGGGTAAGTTACTGCTGCCTCCTATCAGATAATTAGTCAGTAAATCATTCAACCAACTACAAGGTATATAGCAAGGACAATGTTTCCAAACCATATTATCATCAGACAGTTATACTGCACTTTATCGCAAAGGCTTCAGAAGATTTACATATACCCTGTAGAATACTGGCCTTTTTTTACACCTGCTGCTAAAGTGCAGCCCTCTTTAGAGGGGAATGGCTGAGTTTTTTAAAGAGTCATGTTATGGAATAAACTTATCACAGGAAAGTGTGCAGAAGACTTTGGTATCTACTTGATATTTTTAAAAGAGTTCAAGGAGAATAAACAGTCTAAGGTGGAATTTTGCAAGGAGACTGCCGCTAAAAACCAGTCCTTTCAGTTATTAGTTATACCAGGTTACAGTAATAGGACTTTTTACAGGGGTTTGCAATTACAGTGCTAGAAAATACAGGTTAAAAGAACAATTCTGCAATTTCTTCAAGTTTCAAACTGAGTTTTACTACATATTTTTGATACATTGCCATCCAAGCACAACTAAACACCACATCTAATTTAAGCCTGATAGGACAGCTCCCATGAAAGCCACCAAGAAGAACTAAGAGAGCTGGAGTCCTTTTTGTGATCTCAGAAGAGAGACTGAGTCCCTTTTGTGTCCCTTCTGTGACTAGTTTTGGTCATAAAAGGGGTTCAAGCAAAATTATTGTGTGGCTCTGGTGCCCTGCCGAGCTGGATTAAATTGTGCAATACTGGGAGTGCAGCTAGTGGTGGAGTGGGAACAATGCTCATATCTAATTCTAGCAAACAGGCATCATCAATGACCAGATCCCACTTTTATATAAAACACATGTCCTCTAATGTCACATTACTCTAAAATCATAAAATCAGATTTGTGTTGGAAAAGACCTATATGATCATTCAGTCCAACCTAACACTACCAAATTCCACTAAACCATGTCCCTAAGTGCTCCATCTACATATCTTTTAAATAACTCACAGATATTTCACAGAATATTCTGAGTTCGATGGGAACTTTTTAAAGGATGTGAAGGAGTTGTTTTACCATTCTGTTACCAGCCTTCTAGGTTTGGTTCAGTTACCCACATAGAAGTAATTTGATTTGCCTCACTTTATGTGAGGTATCTGCACAAGGATGGCAAATATGACATCAGATCTAAGGGAGACCTTCTCTATTCTGAAGCAGGCAGGACATCCTTAGGCATTTTGAAAGGTAGCAGATGATTTCTCGTGCATCAACAAAAGTGTTTCAGTTCAGAGCATAAATGTGTTAATGGAGTGAATTGCCAGGTCATCCCCACTGCCTGAGTCTTGGAGCTGTCTATAAGGCCGCAGCCTGGATTTTTTTTCTATTGAAATAAGATACACATCATTTGTCCTCCACCTGCTAATGGACATTCAGTTCAAAGCTAGATTCAGTTCAAAGCAAACCCCCTTGAAATTATTACATTCAGGTCCTTTTCAACTCTACAAATCTATTCTTACAGGTCTACACCATTCCTAATGCAGACACAACCAAATCAGTAGTCCAGCTCCTTAAGCAGACTATCCTAATTGCAAACTGGGATAACCATGTTCTGGTCTAACCATGGAATATTATGAGGATAAGTAAATACAGGAGTACAGGGTGCTCTGACACTGCTGGAACCAAAGATGGGTGTGGGAAGAGAACAGGAGCTGGAAGAATCATCATGTAAACAAATGCAGTCAAATCAGGGATTCAGATTTCCATGTATGTCTGAACAGGTCCTTAACAAGGGCAAGCACATTGGTAGTGGCAGTCCCACTGCTGACATCAGCATCATGACTGTGCTGCTCCCCATGCCCTCTCATGCTCCCAGCAATCTTTAATTGAAAATGACATTCTTGATGTTAAAAAGAACAATATGTATTGAGGGGAGCAGAGGTGCTTTTTACCTTCCACTTACCAAAAATGATCTCTGTCACTGGCTTCCCACCTCTGATCCTTGCCCACTTTCCTCCAGAGATACAGCTACATACATGCACACTTCCTCCTTTTTGAAGAAAACCTATTCTTCCCTCAAGCTCTTTGCTAGCCTAAATTGAAGTTTTCCAAGCAGAATTAATACCACTACTTGTAGACCAGTCCCACTTCCCTTGTGCCACTATTATGAGGGAGGACTGTATGAAGAATTACCAAATAAATATGACTGCCAGAGCTTCTTCAGCTAATGAGATGCTTTCTTTTATCATCTTATTGGGTGTCTTTGTCCTCTTCCTTCCCTCCCTATCCTATGGCAAGTCCACTGAATCACATCTTGGAATACCTATGTTTTAGTTTTCTGCTCATCACCTTTTAGGCCTAAAAAAATTTATGTTCAAGTACACTTCTCAGACAATCTAGATCTGTTTTTCTTTAAAAAATTACTATGAAATGGTACATATTTTTGGGTGGAGTCAGATACTTCCTGGAATAAAATCTGCAGAATCAGGGTTTCACAGCTGGATGTACAGTATAGTATATACAAACCTATTTAGAAACAGTGAACAGTGGTCACTCCCACGATACACACCCGACTGGCAGAGGGCAGAGGTGATAGCAACCACAGAAAAAAGCTTTTAAGAGATCCAGTAGAAGCTCCTTGGGAAACCTAGATGAAACAACACTTGAGAGACCTGAATTCCTTCCTCCATCAGAAATTATATAGTGGAAGGGATAAAAGTCCTTTTGGAGGTTGCCCCAGGAACAGATATTCCAGGTCTGTTGTGCTTAAATGTTACCTTTTTCTTCAAGAAGGAACACTTCTCAGAGATGCAATGCAGTGGTTCCCATGTTTGGTGGAGTGTAAGAGTTCAACTTCCCCTACAGCCTGGTTTTTTTCCCATTCAAAAATTCCTAGGGTGATATTTTGCAGAGGCTGGTGCCACTCAAAAGCAAAGGAAGCTGGTGTCAGCCAAGGCACCCCTGAAGTGAAATGAGTGATGCCAAGAAGTCTGCACTGTGCACCACCCAGCCCTTCACTTCTCATTACCAAAACTACCAAAAGACAGTCAAATGTTTTCCAACACATGTGCTAAACTTCCTACAGCCTCCTCAAAACATGCTAACATCAAGTAGTGATGGACTTGCTGTGATGTGGTTGCTGCTTCACCAGAGCCAGCTGAAAAATTCCCTTATTACAGTTTCCTGCAACCATACAGGTCAGTGCCTATGAGGCTGAGAATAAAACCCCTCAGCAAAAAGCAAATAAATTGGCACTGGAGCTTGAGACTTTGAAACGGCATTGTTACAAAGCCCTGACATGCTCAAATCAGAAAGATACAAAACCTGGTCACAGTAGTAGCTATATGCACAGTTGCTCTCTCTGCTGCTAAAAAATGCAGGGAATAAAAACAAAAGGGAAAGGGAAAATGCATTTGGATAATTAGCCTTTGAATCCTGTCTGTGTAGCTTTTATTGCTGTTATAGTTCTGTCTCTGTATATGCAAAGATATTGGCTATTAACACTATAAAGTATTTTTCACTGTGCTGAGTACACAGGTTTTGTTGAGATCCAATACTAAACTATTATACACCTTCCTGTGAATCAAGTAGGCTGTGATTCAGTTCCCTAAATACAGGCAGCTGATGCCATCTTAAGGACCATAGGGTATCCTGCTTGGGTGTCCTGAATTGCACAGGCCATGTATAATCTGTGCTGGACTCCAGTGGAATCTCAAATATCCCAGAGTGTGTAAACCAGTAGTAGATACCTGCACATAGGTAACCCAGCCACTCTTGTCCTGACCATTTGGTTCACAAGCTTCAGAATACAAAGTTTTTTCACCAATATCCTACACTACTCACTCATCTCCTATGGAAAAGAGAGGAAAACAGTTACTGCTAAACTTGGTATCTCATGAGGATTTGAGCTTAGGGAGGGTCAAAAGAAGAAACTGGTGTGGCCAGGCAGGTTCAAATTGCTCTGTGCACAATTGCATATTTTTTAACACCACAGCTTAAAATTCTGATAACACACACTGGTTTAAAAGACAGAACTCTTCTGCTAACACTGTTCCCTCAAATAACCCAAATCGCAAGTTACTGGAGTCCAAGGGTTACAGAAGAGAAACATAGTAGGCTATGGAGAGTTACAGAAAGGGGGCCTGCTTGGGCCACAAGGGTGCAAGGGTCAGCTCCCCAGTACATGCCCTTTATTTTTGCTAAAGCTGTTTTCTGTTCTTGGGGTATTCCTTTGCTTTTTTAATGAGTAGCCCATAGAAAGTCCATGTGAAAATACTGTTGTCCTGGGAGTCTGGGGTTTTTAGTTCCCTGAGGGTATCTGTAGGAATGCTTGCACAGCCTCAACTGTCTGTGTATGCAATGGTTGCAGACACTGTGGTAGCTCTGAGCTCTTCTAAATTCACTGTTTGTGGACCTGTGAATGTTTGCGTGCAACCACAGGCATCCTGCTTTCACTGCTAGGACAGACACATGCATTTATATTGGGAAAAATACCTCTGTCTTATCTACTAGAGTGTTGCACAATGCAAATCCAGCAGCAGCAGCTGCAGAAGGATGCAGATTCCTGCCTCTCCTCCTCATCCACTCTTTCCCTCCTGTCACTCCAATGATAATGATCTGTGTTGTGGGCATTTGCTGGAAAGCTTAAACGTATCCATTATTTTTTAGATTGCTGGAATTGAGGTGGGCATCGAGGGCTCCAATGAATACAAATAAGCTCAGATCCAAGAAAACTCCATCTTGTCTAATCTTCACCAAGCAGTAATCTGGGAGGCACCTTGCTTGCTCTCATTTTGTATGGAAGGAGAGCAAGAAAGCCACAGCATCAGCATTGCTGAAGTCTGGATTGATCTCACCTCTTGGCATCCTGAGGTCTCCTAATTCTTCTCTACCTCAATAGCTATAATCTGTCCCAGGAAGTAATATTCACAATGAGACAGTTCCTCCTACCCATTACTGGAGCAGCAGAGACAATTTTTTTCCCTTCCTTATTGAGTCCACAAATGCATGTTCAAAACAGACACAAATTCAAGATGCAAGGCTTGGGATTTTGTTGAAAACTTCTCCAAATTTCAGGTGCAGAGGCTGCATTTGAACCCATTGATTAAGCTTGCTTATTTAAATACAGAAGTTTACAGCCTTTTTTTAAAATACATGATCTGGAGGACATGAAACGGTGGGATTTTAATTTTTTAGTGCACTTGGGTATTAATTGGGCAAACCTTGCATGTTCTCTCTCATCACACAATGACACCTTTAAATGATTGCACACAGTTCTTTTGCAGTTTACCCATCCCCAGTAAGGAACAGAAAATCTCACAAAAATTATGTTCGTGTAATGGGAGGACCTATCAGGAACAGAAGAAAGATAAAGGCAATGAGGAATTTATTCTCTTCCATGGTCCAGAAGTGTACAAATAAAGTGACACTTGACAAAAGGAAAAATATGCAATCCCTGAAAATGGATACTTATAAAAAACTAAAAAAAGAGTACAAATACTCTTTGATCATATATTGGCAGGACAACAAAGCAAAAACAAGTAGAAAACCTATACAATGGACATGAATTAGAGATGCAACATAGTCTGTGCAAGGATTAAAAAGGTAAATGAAAACTTGGCTTAATTTTTTAATAGCAGTGGTGATACTTGAGTGTAGGACAAGGCAGTATAGCTATTGGGGATGAGAAAATGGAAGTAAACTCTGAGAGTTTAAGGAGGTGGAACAAAAGAACTTTCACCCCAGAATGTTTAAAGAACTGTCAGTATAGAAGAATATTACACAACGGCAGAATACCTGATTTAAAATAAAACAAGTAAGGGGGGAAAAAAGTGATCTGGGCAACTACAGGTTTAGTTATATGATCCTGGCAGTATGCAATACATGCACAAGCAATTAAAGACATAAAGGCAAGCGGAAAATAATATAAAATGCATTATGGATTTTACAAAAGCTGAAAAAAACCCTGATTGCCTTTTCAGATAGGTGATTTTTAAACAAAAGAAATGCAGTAAAGACTAATCTATTACCATTTAAGTAAAACATTGGATACAGTGTCTGACTATTAATACAGTTTCTGATTATTATTTAAGATGTAGATGATGGCATTAGTAAAGAATTTTTAGGCAAAAAAGGAATTTATGAAAGATCTTTCCACTGGTCAGGCTGAAAGGGAAATTTATTAATGGAGCTCCTTAGGGAGTGAAAACAATTTTGTTTAATATTTTCATTATTAATCTTAACATAAAAGTAAGAGGATGCTTTTGAAGAGGACTGGTGACACATAGAAAACACTGTCAATGTGGAAAGAGGAAGATGAATAAACAAAGATCTGCCTCACCTGGAGGACTGGTCAAACAGAAATGAGAAAAGCACAAAGTGCAATGATAGACACTGCAGCAAAAGTTTCTCATGTGAGTGGGGAGCTCGTTAGCGGGAAAGAACAGTGGAGCAGCTGGACTTGGGAGCAGTTACACATCACAGGGTGACTCAGTGACACAGTGACAAAGTAATGGAGATGTCACTGCTAAAAGCACAAGCAGAGATCTCATCTGAAAGAGGGCATAATTCTGGTTACCCACTTTGAAGAGATCTTGCTCTGGTTTTGGTTTGAACTGCTCTGCTTGTATGAACTAAGGCCAAGAAATTTCAAGTTAGGGGGTAGCTAAAAGAGCTGATTTTATTTTTCACTTTTTAAACTGTTCCCCAGATCAGGATGAGATGTTGCTGGGTCTGCAAAAGTACTTAATTATACAGAGAGTAACTGATCTCTCTTTTTCTCCATTTGTGTGAAAGTTTGCAATGGCAAGAAGCAATATGGAATCACAGCCTCCACTGGATCTGTACCAATTTATTCTGACCAGGAATTTGATCCTTCTGCTTTTTCTCCTGATGAAGAAATCTGATGCTTTCACCTTTTCACCCATACAAGCAACTCAGGCCTTTCATTTAGCCCACCACCCCAACCCTTTTTGCTAAGGATGAAGAGATAAATGCTGCAAAAGCAGCACTGGAATAGAAATCCTCGATAAATAAATCTTCTTGTATGAATAGAAGAACATGTAGTTCTCATAAAAATGGTAATTAGAGCCCAGCATGAGGAGGTTGATTTTTTCATAGAAATAATAATAATAAAAATTTTTAAAAAGTCTCCAAGAGCATTCATTGAGGAGGAAGTTATATTTGCCTGCATTATTACTGTTATTATTGTATTACCACTAATAATGATGATAAGGCTCTTGCTAAGGGACAGGACCTTCTATGTAACTAAGTAAATAGCCCAAAAAAGGGCTTCCCTTAAGGCATGTCTTCAAATAACAAAGACAATTGGCAGATCTGCTTACAGACCACTGCAAGGTACCAGCTGATTACTTCTCTCTAGTAAGTGTATAAATTGCTTTTACCTTGCCAGTTCCACTGGTGCCATGGAATGACAAAGCTGGCAGCATTTGCATCAGCAGACATTTTCTGGTCCAGAAAATTCTTCCCATAACTTCTTTCTTAACCTGTCTTTCTATCCCCATCTCCTCCATCAATTTATTTGTTCCTTCCTTCCCCCACCCAGCCTAATGCTTGCAGAAGGCACCACTGTTAATTTAGCCAGGAAATGGTTTGATAGTGATAGGAAATAAATTGATCAAACCTTTTGAACAGCAGCCATGGGAAGAAAGCAACACCCCCAGCTATTTCACAGTGACCTCTCCCTGTGCTTAAAGAAAACTCGTAAGCTCTCAGCACGAATTAGCATGGCCTCATTATAAAAACAGAATTGGGGTCAGAAGAAACTAAGATGGGTAAGGGGAAAAAAAATTCCCATCAAAAGCAACATCTGAGACAGAAATGCCCTAAATGGGGAGGGCAAAAAAAGCAAAGCTTCAGAGGCAAGGAAGAGTCGAGAGACAGAAGGGAAGTAAACACAGCTTTCTTAAAAACAAAACCAAAAAACAAACAAAAAAAGAAAAACCAACCAAAAAACCCCCAATCAGACAAAAACCTCCACAAAGTCTTGATGTCACACAGGACATTCCTGCAGAATAGAGTTTACCTATTTGCATCCTTCATGTATTGCCATTCCCAACCCATTTGCAATCGTTGCTGCCACCATGGCCTGGTCAAGCCATTGCTCTTTGATGGCCTGTGGAAAAGAGGGCTGTCTTGAAGACTTTAGTTGCACAGTCTGAATTCCAAGGGAAAATATTGTGAGCGTCAACTGCACTGCTGGCATTCAGTGTGGAAAAGACCTATCTCTCCTACCTGAGCTGTATTTATTTCACCTGCGTGACATCACTCCACACTGTGGCAGTGGTGACCCCAGCTATGCTGGATCTCTTTGTAATGACACAGAGCACCCTGGTTTTGGCATCAGTCACCAGCAGCAAACCAGCAGCTAACTACAAAAATGTATCTCATTATGCTGCCATATCCACGCAGTTAGCTGCAAAAGGAAAGTACCAGAGGGTCCTGGCGTCAGTTCGCTCTCCAGCTGGCCATGGAGGGAGGCTGGCTCAGCTGAGGTGCCCAGCCAGGGGGCCTGTGCAAGCACAGCTGCTGGCCTGCAGGGCTCCCTGCCTGACAGGTCTCCTTGCCCGTGGAGAGGGCTGCAGCTGGACAGGGAGCAGCCGTCTCCACAGGCCCTCTACTGATGCTGGGCAGCTCTTTCTGCCCCCACTGCCTTGGAGGAAGGTACTTGGGAAAGGAGCTCCTTCTCACTCTCCACACTCTCAGGAGCTTTACAAGCCACCCTCAAAAGGCAGTGCCACTTTGGCATCAATAACTATCCCACCAACCCCATGGGTGACACACAGGAGCCTGGGAGCACACTCAGGAGCAGGTCAGGGTGACTGTGCAGGCAGGAGGAGGAGCCACAACCCATGTGCCTTGCTCACGGTCACAGGCAGCATCACTGTCCTCTATGGCAGCTTAAAACACTAGCTCTGACTTCCCCACAGGAAAAGGTAATAACAGTAGTCCTGAAAGTTTCTGCCACAAGAAAAAAGCCCAGAATCAGCTCTGCTCATTCAGTTTTATGAGAAAGAGACACAATGAAGAGGCTCTGACATTTTCTTCCCATCCCTACTGCAGACCTGCAAGCCACTGTCCCAAACCTCTTGGCCATCAAGCCTCTTTTTGCTTCCAGACAGAGACAGGCTGTGGCTTGCTGCCATCAGATAGCACAGCTCTATTGGCACTGGGCTTTGTCCCGCTGCCTTTGCCCTGACAGGTGGCAGCAGGGAGAGAAAGAAGCCGGCAAGGCAGAAAATGTTACAAACCAATTGAGTAAGCAGCACAGAGGATCTGTCACTTCACTCCTCTCCCCCTCTTTTAAATTATTTTTTAAAATTATTTTATTTTATTAATTCTGACTGGGGGGGTGGGGGGTGAGGGAAGATAAATAAAAAAAAATACAAATTGGACCTTGAGTTTATTTACTCCGATACTATCCCTGATCATTCTGACACTTAAATATCTCTGCTGTACAGCAGCAGGACCTCCCAACATCAATATTAATGCTCCTTGCTCATAGCAGTGGCTACTGGAGGTGGCAGTTCATAATTCAGATGCAAAAATTAAAAGGCATATTTGAGAGAGAAGGAGTAAAGCTCCTGTATTTGCTCAGTCTTCTGAGTAGAAACCCCTCAGTCAATTCCACAACTGTCTCCCATTAGCAAAGGATCAGAACTCAAGTGTGATTTGAGAATTACCTCCCATACTGAGCAAGAGTATGGGTTTGAAAACTAAAGTCAGGCTGGTCAAATACCTGAAAGCAGTGTCATCTAGTCTCAACAAACTCAAAATACAACAATGTTCATGTTTTTTGTATTGGTTGCTATAGGATATGTCCAGCCCAGAATAAATTACTCTTGTGGCATATGATGGAAGTGGCAAATCTACCTTGATAAAGGTGGCCTTAAAGATTGAAAAAAAACCCCAAACAAATAACTTATATATATATATATATATATATATATATATATATAACTTAATACCCTTCCTCCAAATGCAGGATGCTTGCCTAAAAAAAAGTGATTTCCTTAAAATAAGCCCCACATAGTAATTTTTCTTTTCCATTCTCTCCATTCCTTTTAATATAAATCTCCTCTGTCTACCCAGAAGGACTAGAAACTTCCTTTAAAAAGAAAATAGCAGGAGGCTGGATTTCCATGTAATAGCATGTCACCAAGAGCTGGGACTTTAAGAAATATACCAACTATAACAACACTACTGAAAAAAAAAAAAAACCTAAAATTGGCAACATTATTAGGTCTGTGAGTCACAGGGGCAAGACACATCAAGCACCAGCTGCAGCAGGTATTCCTGCACCCTGTCCCATGGAACCCCCCCAGCTGGTATTTGGAGGGGGATGTTAATCAGGCCCCAAAAGCATCATGGCTGTGTTAGCCTGGCACTGCTCTAGAGACCAGCTGGGCAGCCCTGCAGGGCCCTGGGTTAGGACAGGTCTGGGGTTGGCCAAAAGAGCATCAGCTGGGTTACATGTGCAAGCCAAGGCAGAGCACCGGAGCTGTCTGCAGCTCCACATCGAGGGGGCTGCCAGAGACAGAACAAGGGGCAAGGACGCTGTGGGAAGGTATGGTAATGTCTCACAGAGGAGATTCTGTAAAACATCATTTCACATGGAGTAATGTTTGGATACCTGAGTCTAATCATGGAGTTAACAGCCCTTATTTGCACAACCTCACATACACACACAGTGGTGCATAGGATACAAATCAAACCTCTGTCTACTTACAAACAGCATCCAGGCTATTAGGACACAGCAAGCAGCAGACCAGCCAGGATCATACAAAGGAAAACATTTCATCTTCCAGCTCTCTATAGGGTACCAAGAGACATGTTTTGCACCAAAAGACTTGCTCCCTTTTCATCATTTTCTGTTTCTGCCCTTGCTGTCAGTGCAGAGTGGCCCAAGAGAAGGGATTTTTAGTACTTGCTGATGCTTTGTTGTTTAATCAGATGGCTGCTGGAATCAAGGTTTGCTGGTTGAAGAGGCAGCTGAGCAGGGACTTTCAGAGAGCAGAAATGTCAGTCGGCCTCTTGGGAGACAATCCCTAATCCTTCTAGAGCTCCTTCAGACATTCTTATTTATTGATTTGTATTTTAAATGGCCAGAGGAAAATGGGGTGCCTTTAAAATAAATAAATAAGTGAAAGCATCAGAATGAGGTGAGTGTATCTGTTAAGCTGCTGACAACCCATCTGTCTGAATTCCACCTAGCACTTACCATACAGAAGAGTAAAGCAGGGATAAATTAATTTAAAATTTGGCATGGATGTCAGTGAGTAGATGCAGGTACTGAGTAAGAAATAGCAGAGATCACTCCTTTTCCTTACCAGTCACATTTCCAGAAAGCACACAGTGCTCCTGACTTAATGAAATACAGATTTCTTCCAACACTCAGTCATCCCCAACTGTTTTAGGGCACCTCTGCCTGGCTTCAGAGAATTCCTGTTATCTCAGTCCCTACTGAGCCTCTTCTGTCACATCTGGTGCAGTAGTTGTGCGAAACGGGAAAAAATCCTAACTAAAAACCAAACACACACCTGAAAGTCTTCCAGGTCTGTCTTAGAACAATGTCAAATTAAGGTGAAATACAAGTCAATCTAACCTGAAGGATTTCTCACTGAAACTTTTGAGTTGAGATTTCAGGTGCATTGCAACTGAAGAGCTTAACAACTGATACTCCTGGAGCAAAACTCATTACTTTGATTTCTACGGGAGCAGAAACTTGTGCTGGAATCTCATTTGCCTGGGCCAGTAAATAACAGTGTCAGTAGTCAGGCAATCTGTGGCACTTTTCCTGTTAAATCAAGTCTGAGCTTAGATCTCTCTATAATTACAATCTATATTTAAGAAACCTCATTTCCCTAATAATTAAGCTAATTGTACTAGTACTATCTTAAACACAAAGTTGGCAGAACCCTTGAAAGCTGCTTTCTAACCATGGCTGATTTTTCAAATGCAAGGAGTTTCTTTTACAAAAGCAAGTGAATAGAAGACTGGAAAAAATTTTCAGAGTGGCTCTGTGAGACAGAGAGGCACTATGACCTGTGCTACGAATGGAAACCGAGGCAAGGGGATTTCCTGATTTGCCAAGGGAACATACAAAATCTCTGAGGCCGTACTAACCTTGTCGTAGCCACTGGAATGGATGTCCCCACCTCTTGGCATTGTGTTGGCATTGTGACACTGGACCTGCTCTTAATGAAACACAGAGGCAGAAGCCCCTACTTTCTCAGTTGTAACAGAGCTCTGACTATTTTCTCAAAGATTGGCATTGTAAGATGGGTCTCGTGACCTAGTTCTAACTTGCTGCATTATCCATTTACCTCTCTGCTTGCTTTGACCCCGTTCCCCTTTCCCACTTGTGGGTAGATGCATTTTCAAAGTGACCTTTCTTGCTGCTGCTCACTAACAAAGAAGAGCAGTGAAGAATACCACTTCAGATGGGAGACAGGGCTGGGAGAAACACCATCCAAAATGGTACCCCCCTGAAAGCATGTATCTTCTAATTAAGAAAATGTGAATTCAGCCTTTTAGCTCTAACCAATGGGTATCGGGGATATTTTCTTCAGTGCAACAGAACTCCATGCCTACTTTTACACAGTGCCACCCTCTGCAAAATAGCAATCACAGGAAGAGCTGGGTTCAATTGTGGTCCATGCAAAGAATCCCCCATGAACAGTCAGGCTCTTGAAAAGCTTTGAGAGAGGACGGCCAGTGAGTTCATCTCTTTACAACCCAGTGGCTCAAAGAGACATCTTTGCCTTCAGTCACCACTCAGATGTACTGCAAGGCTTCCCTTTGTGAAACAGAATAGACGTCGCCAACGACAGCGAGCATTGTCCATGCGGGCATAAAGCAATATTTGGACATGCTGAATGGCTTCCTAAGATGAGAAAAAGTGCTGAAGAAACACTAAATTATGACAGATGGGAGCCCTAGAAATGCAACTACCCCCAAACTGGAAAATGAAAAGCCGGCACAAAGGGCAGGCATAACAATAGAATTTAGGCATAACGGAATACACGCCATTTAATGCGAAGTGCACTGAAGCTTCGATACATAAGTCAAAATCCTAGCCATTAAATAGCCTCATTTAAAAAGTTTTAAAGCAATTAAAATAAATTAGAAACTTCACAGGAGGACAAAATCACTGAAAAGGATAAGAAGCACTTTATGCCAGGCTCTGCTTCTGACAGTGTTGTGCCCATGAGGCCAGATTTTTATTTGAGAAGAGCTTGGGGGCAGATTTTCAAGGGCTCTGCACCAATAATTAGGGACAGATTTTTCCAAACTGCTCCGCTTCCATTATCTAAACAAAGGCCAGATATACCAAAGTGCTCAGGGCCCAGCAATTTCTACTGTGACAGTTATAGTCACAACATGGCCAGATTTTTCAGAAACATGACCATTTATTCCCTGTCTGCTGAAGGAGGAAGTGGCCTATTTAAAGGCCATCTTCTAGGTTTTGTTCATTGGCATGTTGGAAATAGATGATTTTTCAGTCTCAATAACAGTGAGAGGGCTCCAACTTTGCCAAGTCTGAGACAGCATGGTCTTGAAAGACAAATGGAATAAACCCTGCTGCTTTTGGTCTATTTTCCCTAATTCCTGCTCAAGAGACATCTATCATCAACCTCCATATGAAGCACTTTGGAGCTGACTGCAGAAGCAAACTTGTGAAATTATAATGCTGCCTCCAGCCATTTTGCAGAGCTAGATACATCATTTGTGGCACACCAGAATAGGAGCCTTTCTAAGCAAGAGAAAAATCCCTTAGCAATGCTGCTGATAGAGAAGAGAGCACAACAGACTTTTTCAGCTTTTAAGCTGGTAATAGCTAGCCTTGGAAAAGAAACACCTACAGCCAGGCCACAGACAACCAGGCTTGAAAACTGCAGGGAGTTTGTTTTCCCTCAGATCATCCTGAAATGGATGTTGCAATTCTTCCTAGTGCCAAAGTCATCTGGATCAGGGCTGCTATACATACAGAAACAGTACTTAACAAAACCAAACTCCATAACTCAGCAGTGCCTACTTGTCCCCAAACAGGGGGCTTTTGGAAAGAAACTTTCTATAAAATCGTTTTTCCTCAAAAGTAATTACTGTTCTTTCAGAAGAACAAGTTGGTGAACTTGTCCAGTGCCTTACACATCTGTCTCTGCCAGAACACTACATCTGCTCATAATGAGCCTTGTACCTGCCCAAGGGAGTGAGTCAATGACCAGTGCCCCCAAACAGACAACTCCACAGCAATGACGCTCTGGTAAAAGACTAAAAGTGAGGTTCTAGCTCTAAGGAAGTTCAAGATGCCTTTAAAACAGTGAGAGTACCCAACAGACTGTTACCAACTCTTGAACCCTCATGGCTTTGCAATGGGTGCAATGAGGTGTCTCAATTTAAATCTAACCAGGATTAAGCAGCAGCTGCAGCACACCACAGAGCACATGGAACAGGATACTCTCAATTAGACCTGAGGTCCTATGCACCCAAAACAAAATATTAAGACAGGCACATCTAAGTTACTTAAATGCTCTCCGATATTTAAAATTTTCTCTTGTGTCTGTCTTCTAAAATTTATTTAAAACAATCAGAAAGAATGGGACGGGGAGCAAAAAGTGCTCTTCATACTCATGCCTTCCATATCCATTTTTACCAATGGGAATTAAAACCCACTGCCAGTAGAGCAACATTAAAGCATCTCAAAGTTACATTTAGACAAGGAAAATTGAGTAACTCTGGTCATGGGAGGACACTAGTGCTCCTAGTTCACCAGTGGTTCTGTGGTGGCTTGATGTCCTTACAATTTAATCATACATTTGATAACCTCTAACAGCTGGACTTGAGAGCAACCCATTCAGTGCCTTATGGAGAGAAATAACAGGGCACTGAAGAAATTGCTGTCAAAAACAAATCTCAGAAAAGACAAGTTAAGGCTTAAAGTTTTTACTTGTAGAACTGGCTCCAATCTTGTCTTAAATAACTTCAAGGGGGCAGTGAAGAGGAACATGCTCCTTGGCTGCTCATTGTTATACAAAATCTGAGAAGACATCCCTGCCTGGAATTAAGTGTTGGCAATTGTATACTATAGAGAATACTCCAGCACAGTTAAGTACACCAGAGAGAAGCATTGTGACATATTCCTGTTGGACCCAGTTTAATAAAAGGAAAAAAAAAACCACAAAGAAAAGAAAAGAAAAGAAAAGAAAAGAAAAGAAAAGAAAAGAAAAGAAAAGAAAAGAAAAGAAAAGAAAAGAAAAGAAAAGAAAAGAAAAGAAAAGAAAAGAAAAGAAAAGAAAAGAAAAGAAAAGAAAAGAAAAGAAAAGAAAAGAAAAGAAAAGAAAAGAAAAGAAAAGAAAAGAAAAGAAAAGAGAAAAGTTTTAAAAAAAATTAAAAAAAAATTAATTCCTGTGGTCCAGGCTTGAAAGGAAGTATTTTCTTCTTCTGCATTGCCACCTTCACCCATTGTAGCTGCACCAGAAATTCCTAATTTCCTTCGCTGCAGAGCAGCAAGCAGGTGCATAGCAGGATGTGTATTAGACCACACCATCCCTCCTTTATGCTGCCTGTTCCCTGTGGGGGCAAGATAATTACATCCACCCTAAGAAAACATCAATATTTTATTTTTAATGAGCTGGGCAGACCCAATTATCTCAGTAGGCTGTGATTAAGTGAAATTGTGAAGTACGGCTGCAGCTTTGATGGAAACAGAGTCATCTCTGAAATGGGAATTTCTGACACACAGAGTATTAAATAAGATGCCAGACTGCTGGAAGTTAGTCAGAGGAAAACTGCATAAGAAAGAAAATTTGCCTTAGTAGCAACTCTTGGTATTAAAAGATAATAAGTCAAAACACAAAGAATCATCATATCAGCTTAAAAATCACAACTCCTGAAATAATAATGTACAGTGTTTTTCAGTGCCATTCTCATTATTGATGTTTTGTGTTTCATATCACCAAGTTTCTTCTCCCCCCAAATAGTGATAAGAAAGACCTTTCTTTTTTTTTTTTTTTTTTTTTAAAAGAAGTAAGCACTCTTATGGAAACAACATAAAAAGTAATCTTTAAGGTAAAAAACCAAAATGTATGAAAAGAATTGCCATCATTGTGTGGTGGACTGAACCACACATTGGCAGGGAAAGGACATTTTTCCTTTTACTTTCACAAGACATTTGGCTCAGGAAGCACATTAATCACTTGCTCTTCCCTTCCCTCTCTTGCTGTGCCCTCAGAATACTCTCTTTTCATTCACAAGTTAAAAGGCAGATAGAATAAAGCAAATCTCTAAAAGATCAATGGATGAATTTTTTAGAATACACAAAACTTACTAACCACATTGACAGCAACAGAAACTGGAAATATAATTCAAAATATGATGGAAAAAATATAAACATGCCTTCCCACTCAAGCTTTTGCATGCAACTGAACTCTATTAGAACAGAGAGCCTGGTACAGACTAATAATTCAAATTTTATTTTCCTATTTAAGATGAATTCCAATTCCAAAATAGAGTGAAGATAATTTATTCTCTAAGCAATATAGTAGATATTAATCATAAAGTGAAATCTATAAACATTTCATTTCCTCTTGAATCTCAACACATATGTTGTTTTCATAAACCAGAGAACCAGAGTAAAAAACCCAGTTTCAGTCTCAGATTACCATGAGATTACTTAGTTTTTCAAATCTCAGACAATTTAGGATACTTTTGTTTTGGAAGAGGATAATCATAAACATGCAAATAGTGCTGCGCCCTGCTCTCCAATAAAGCCAATCCCCATCACTACAAAAAATCAAATTTAAGTATATTTGGCATGTGTGCTGGTAAGCTCAACACAGTTTGTTGTCTAACCCATAAGTGCAGATAATATAAATGTGCTTACAAGCATCAGTCAAGCCACACATGAGCCTTGAGCTCTTATCCATGTGAAGTGGTTCTTCCTCCTATTCCAGTCACTTCACTGGCAGCAGTGGTGCTGTTAGTGAGACAAAGGTAGTCTTTGGGAATCGGGGTATTCAATCCAATCTCCAAAGGAATAGCGGCTCCTAAGAGAAAGCCAGCCCCTGTTTCTACGTCTGACACAACAGCTCTCAATTTTATCATTAATTTTTCCCTTTAATAATTCTGACAAATGTTGAACAATTCTAAACGTGGTTCTGTAGCTATGGCCCTCATGAAATGAAATGCATATATTAGTGTAATAATTGTACTGACATTCCAGACACTCAGCCACATGACCTTGCAATTTATTTTAAAGGGCAAGAGCAGAATTAGCACCCTTAGCCAGCTCAGTGAAATAAACATAAACCATATAATAACAAAGGGAGAAAAGGGAGAACAAAACAAAAAGAGAAAAAAGAAAAAGCTTGCAAATTTTGAACTCCCCTAATCAGTTCTGTTCCACTAAAAGCTGAGCTTCTTAAGTCTTCTTTCTGCCTTGACTGCCCATCCTAATCATAAAAATCAGACATTTAATTCCAGAAAGATGCAAAGGCAAAATACACACTTTGATCCAAAGCTGTTTCTTCTTGCTGGACTCCAAAAACAGTTTTCAGGCTTCCAAAGGCTCTTTGCCAGCTCTGATTAGAAGCCACACTGGCTGACACAGTAATTGCTCTATAATCATATCTTCAGTACCCTGACCTGGTTTATGCATACAATCTATATTCTAATAGCAGTCAACAGGTCACCAGTTAATAAAAATACCATTAACATCCCCCTGTGAGTAAGAAAGGGAGATATTCATCTCACTAGGCCAGTGGTGGGCCAATATAATTTCTGTGGCTGTTAGTGTAATTAACTCTGCTGGCATGTGGATCTCTCTGGAGGACAATGCAAGCACGGAATGACCTTGCTGTGAGTCCTCACTGGTGGTTCTGTGGTGGGCCCAAAGATGTGCAGGGACTCAGGTCAGAGTGGGTATTTCCCACAGCCAGACCTCTCAAAAAAAGAGAAGCTTGTAATTTCTAGGATGGTGTAGAGCACATCTGGCTTCAACTGTAAAACAAAGGCAGGGATGGCCATAGCATGGGCAGCCAGCAGAACAGGCATCCTGCATTCAGCAGTGTCTAAAGGGCAGGCAGAGAGAGAGAAAGGGAGCAACAAAGGCAGTCAGGCATTTTCCACTCAGGAAAGTCGTGAGGAAATTAATTTTTGAATGGAGAGGCAGTATTTCCACTCAGCCTAAATGTCATCCATGTAAACATTGTTTGTGTGGCACGTGTTGTACCCATTATGTGTAGGTCAGAGGAGTACTGGAAAATTCCATGTGTTTCCCAGAAATAGTCCTAGACACCTGTGTTCCCATCTAAACTTTTAACTGAGACATTTATTGTAACCAAACAGAGCTCTGTGTATGCCAGGAGGCACAAGATGCCTAAAGTAGAAGGGTTTTTTAAATAGGTTTATGGGAAGAGATACTACCTCTAGAAATCCAGAAATCCTCTAGAATCCCAGAAACCAATGTAAGGATCTATGCCAAAGAAACCAGGGGATGCAAGATATAAAAAATAAATTCTTGAGAGAAACTTGGGCTTGCAAGTCAATGAGGCAGATACTGTCCCATTCAGTGAGTTGTGCATATCTTCAGTTTCTAGGTTTGTTCCCTAATTCTTGATATTTTCTGCCAGTTTTGCTATCTGACACAGCCCAAGTGCCAAGAAAATGCATTCCCCAAAGAGAGGACCCAGGCTGACCCTTGCAATGCAGGCTGCACTCCAATCTCATCTATCTCCTCATGCAGGAGTCACTGAATTGGAGACAGACCAAGACCTAGCAAAATTCATCTCACACACTAGTCCTGTTCCAAGATCAAAGTCAGCTCCCAGCAAATAAATGTCCTGCATTTAACTGCTGTAACACACCTCCTCCAAATCATCTCAGATCCAGATCATTGCACTGCCCGCGCAGACATTTACATCCCGCTCCACCTACGCGTGTTCACCTGGACCCAAGCCCAGGAGACAGGAATGACCGTTCCCCTCCTCAATTTAGTATCTGTCAAAGGTCCCCATGTCCTCTGATTCCTTTTCCTCCTTACTTGAACAGCACCACAGCACACATCTGGAGACTTCAACAGTTTTATCATCAAATGAAAGGACAGGACCAAGAGAGAGCTGCTGGCTGGGTTTGTTTCACCAGCTGACACAGACTGACACAGACAGGCACTTTAAAGACAGCATATCATGGGCAGACAAGACTTGCCAGCCTTTCACAACATCTCAGTCTCTGGGGGCCCATAAAAGCTCTGATGTGCCAATGTCTGGGTTTTTTCTGACCGTTGCTGAGCCCATTATATTGGTAATGTTGACAGCACTGGACAAAAGTGACTACTATGTAACAAGAAACTCAAAACTCTTTCTCCTCTCCTCCAGCGCTCTCTGTATCATCTGGGAACTTTGTGCATTAAACCATACATAAATCCACTAGTTGGCCCACACAAGAATTTGCAAGTACTAAGGATCCAGTTTGATTGCAACTATTGAACGAAATTCAGTTCAGAGGTGTTAAAAGAGGGCTCCGTCTGCTACAGTTTAGGGTCAAACAGCATCCTGCAGTGGGTAATGACTGTTTGGATGCTACCTGCTAGTGCACTGGGTCCTTCATTCTCAGGAACACTGCACTCTGCTTAGTCATTTGATGAGGATCCATGTGATCAAATCCATACAGCAGTAGATTCAACTAAACTGATCAATGGAAGAAGAGTGCTAAGAACCCAAAAGGGACATTGGGAGAAAAGGGCCAGGAATTTTTGAGAGAAAGGAACAACAAAAAAGTCAGCTGTATCAGGATGAAATTTTTCACATCAGTTCCCACAATAACAGACAAAAAATGGAAATTGTATGCAGCATAGTTTATAACTGAATTATCCACTGACTGCATGCAATATGTCTTTATATACCAAATAGTTAACAAGATAAAGGAAGTGCAATCTACATAGCTGATAAATAGCTCAGGTAGAATCCACTTTCAAAGACAATCAGGCACTGGCTTTATTGTAGATTAAGAAAAATTGCAAACACATGAAAAGAAGTATGCGGGACAGAGAGGAATCGCTCAGGCAATCAAGACAGAAGATCAGAAAGAGAACAGAATGTGAAAACAAAGAAAGGCCAGAGAAGGACAAGAAAAGTAAATTAATTGGTGGAGAATATGGAAAGCAAGGGAATGAGGAGGAAACGTTTAGCAGCTTGCATGTTCTCGTGCTTTTAGTAGCCAAATTTGGAAGCATTTTCTAACACTTCTGCAGCCTTAGGATCATACTATGGTATATAAATGTTCACATTTTCCCAAACTCTTTCATGACTTCTTATCTAACCTCTCAGCATGGCAATTAAAACCTGTCCTCACTACTGCTTTTTGAATCCTGCCTCCTGTTAGCTTTGCTTGCAAGGTGCAGCACCACTAGAGGTAGCGATCACCATCCATGAGGCTCCCTAATGATGTTTGTTAAAGTGCATTTGGGAGAATCTGGCAGGCCTCTTCCACAGCCTCAGGGAGAAGAGCCCAGAAGATGTGCAATTGAGGATGGTACAGTGCAGAATGTGAAAGGGAAAAAAGACAAAATAAAACAAGAAACAGGATACATGGACATTTTATGTTAGCTCAGTTCACTAAAAATGGTCACCATCAGAGGTAATGTCAGCTGACTGCACTGTATATGGATACAAACTCTTATACTAACTCCCTTCCTGCTGGTTACAGATGAGGATAAAGGGTTTCCTGAAGGCCCTAAGATTCCCCCAAAATCTGGTAATTGTTTTTTTGGGGGAGTGAGTTGAGAAACAGCAAACCAAACCACAGATCAAAATAAGAAAGACAGCCACACAAGAGGGAAAAGGTCTGGCTAAAAAGTATAAAATTTAAAAATAAAAACTGAACCCCCATGAAAGGGTACTCAAGGTTTTCTAACCATTTCCCAGTAGAAGGATATTTTTAATAGCTTTCTCTTAATAAGGGTAATCTAGCTCTATGGCAAGAAATGATGAAAAGCATTTCTTCCTGAGGAATTTCAGTTTCATGGTATGTTCATAAACATGGTCCAAGTGCAGGACACCGTAGCTGCATTTTATCTGGCTAAGCCAGATAAGCGCAGCTGCAACCTGGGCTAAGACCTGCTGAAGCCTATCAGTGAGGCTGTGACAACAAAAAAAGCTAATATCCTAGAGAAATGATGGACACTAAAGAAGGTTAAAAGTCTGGAAGCAAGAATATTTCCATGAAGTATGTCAGGACAGGAAGTAGCAGATTCGCCAAGAAGGAGGGCAATCAACCTCAGTGAAAATCTCTTCAGTTATTTGACATTATTATCTAATGTAAGCATCATTTTCCTTTCGGGAAGCACATACTGCTCTAAAACAGAGATGAGGGCTTGGCATTTACCACAGCTCTGTAGCTCTCAGAAAACATATACAGGTACATATACCTGCCATGTTTTTAGGGACAAAAAATCAAATTATAATTTCCTTTCTCTCCTAACAGTATCTTCCCTTTTCTTTCTTTACTAAAGGATGGGATTTTCATATACAAAAATTTGCCTAATGATAACCATATGCTTGAATGCTGAATTGCTTTCCTGATCTTAAAGCAATAAAGATTTGACAGAGTAGCTCCAAAATGTCTCCCAGCTCAGGGAAGCTGCTCCAGCTCAAGACCATGAAGAACAGTTATGGCCTGTATCTTCAGCTGTGTTGTCTCTACTCTAGTTCTTAAAAAAACAGGAAAGCAATATCTCCCCCAAGAAGCACTGATGAGCCAGGATCTATTACACCAGCTGCATATGAAACAAAGTGCTTTGTGGTAAACACACAAGTGGTACCTCCCTTGCAACTTTGTAGATGTCTTCGTAAAAAAAAAAAAAAAAACAAAAAAACAAAAAAAACCACACAAATTTAAAAACCCCAAAACACAAAAACAGTAAGGATGCAAATACGCTTTTGGATTTGTTGTCAGCCTTCAGAAAGATGTTTGTTTTCCAGCAGAATCTACTTTACTTCAAAACCACTCTAAATAAAAGTAATAGATGAGAAATTTGTCATAAATATATTTAATGCATGTACTTATATCACCTTGCTCCACTGGGAAACAAACAAGCACCACATCAGCACAAAAGCACTTCATTTAGTTCCATGCTTATAATGGACTGCGTGGTATATACAGCAAAACTGAACTAGAGGTGAAGTCAACGATCCGAAGCTAATAAAACAATAAATTATAATAATAAATAAAAGCTGTCAGAGACAAGAAAGACCCATCGCCTCCACCAGTATGTCCATTTGCCAAGCACAGAACTTCTCCCTGCAATTTCTGACCTAGAGAGTTTTAAACATCACAAACAATAGCATTCCCAGCATTTCCCTTGAGTAGCTCAATTCATCTCACTGCCAAGGAGCTTTGCCCCAAGTGTTGTTCTGAATTTTCTTTTTGCTTGGTTGTCACTATGTTCTCAAAACAATCCCCCACTGGGTGAATCAGAAGTCAGCCAGAGGAAAAGGAATTTAGAAAATCTCGTCCAGGGAGCTCCCTGCACTTGATGAGGTAAGGTATGAAATGTGACTGTATGGATTTCTGCAGTGCCCAGATATCCAACAATTTCTGAAGGCAGAAAGAGAAACAAAGGCCACAATACTTTTGGGCTGATATTTAAGCTGTTCTTCTAGAAAATATCAAAAAGAGAAACAAAGACCACAATACTTTTGGGCTGATATTTAAGCTGTTCTTGTAGAAAATATCTAACAATCCTACAGGGAGGCCTGAAGAAGAGCTGGAAACAGTGGGGGCAAAAGATGTCAGATGCGAGATGCAGGTCCATGGGATGCAAGCTCTGCTATTGGCATCAAGGGGACTATTGTCACCTGGCATTGGGGTGGAACCCCCAGGCTGAGTAAGACAGTGTGTGCATTTCTGACTGGCTGTGGGTTATCACTAAATGCAAGAAAACTCCAGATTTACAGACAGAACTACAGGGGGACTGCTCAGTAATCACCGACACATCTACTTCACAGATTATGGTGTTACCATTTCAGAGAGGGCTGTGTTTTCCTCCTCTTTGGAGAAGCCAGAGAGATCCCAGTATAGCATCTGCCAGAGTGCCTAGAACCATTCATAAGCACTTTATGCACTTACCTAGAAGAGAAGAAAACAACACACAAATGTAAGCATATTACAGCAGGAAGAGCTCCCACCAGCAGCTGCACCATCCTCGCTCAGCCCCCTACCTCCTTGTCATGCTGCACCTTGGGAAGGACCCTTGGTGCTTTGGGTGGCAGCTGAGACAGGGCCATCCCTTCTGGGCTCTGCACAAGGCAGCTACACTGAATATTCAGCAACTTATCTTCTCCCCTGAGGGTTTTGCTTGCCGTGGTTCACTGCTGATGCAAGCTGCAGCCAAGGAAGAAATGACAGATGCCTGAAATTCACCTTTTCCTTCTGCAGCTCCCTCTTCCTTCCAGACCTTTCTGCTTTGATCTTTTACTATTCACCATTTCCTCTCCCTACATCTATGGCTGCTTCATGGTGAGGTTTCTTCCTGACACAACAGCACACCTTTTGAGCAAATTCCATTTGGTCATAACTTTTAGCTCAATTTCTTTGGATGCTTCCTTAGAGCTTGGCATTCCTTTTTCAGCTGCCAGCACCCAACAACCTGTCCCTAATTGCGACTGGCAGCACCTCTGCAATAAGGCAATGCTCCTCTCTGCCAATCTTTTAGGGACACTAAGCCAAAGAGCCTTTTCCAAAACTGGCTCCTCAGCTGACCCAACTCTTGCAGCCATTGAACAGCTAACTAGTAAGGAGTCTCTGAAAACACTTTTCATTTCTCCAAATCTAATTGCCAGCTACTCAGATCTGCTCCCCAGTCTTTCTCTCTGGATCTAGATTTCCAGTACAGACAGAATACAGATGGTGGGAAATTAATCCAACACTTAAAGGTTTTCTTCTAGGTAATATTATGTCTCAGGCTGCCAGCCACACAAGTGTTACAGCAACAGTTCCTCATGCCAGGGAAAAACACGGCCCAGCTCTCATTTCTCCTCCCTGCCGTCATAGACGCACACACGCCGCAGGGCTGGAAATGAGTTAATCAGATGATGCTCTATAAAGTATGCCAGTTTCTGTATAAACAATATTAAATATGATAATTTCCTCCCATCTTCTTTTTAAGCTGTTGCATTCGCATTCTCTCTCAGTCACATCAACTTGGGGAGGGAAAACAACTGCAAGAAATCTTGGATAATGTAGTTATGCTAATTTACTGAAAAATCTATAAAAGTCAAGAATACTCATGGATGTGGGAACCCTGCAAATAATGTGCTTCATCTTCCTTTCCCACATGCCCTATTCTTTGTTGATCAGAAAAAAAGTGACCTGCCGCCAAACTCCTTCTGAAAGCTAGAGCCAATCATATCTCTTACATATATAAAAGATTTGGGAATAAGATCGGCGAGTTCACTCTCCTGTTATTTGTGAAGCTCTTATTATTCATGAAAATGTTCACAAATCCCTAAAGCCTCATGCATTTTAGCACAGATCAAGTGTCTGAAGATTAGTTCTGGAAAGTGCATAATTCACTTTCTATTTTTTTTTAAAGTTCCTCCTTTCCCCTCACACATGGCACGCTACTTAGGCAGCAACTGCCATTGCACAAAGGTAAGGAGTTGCAAAACACTCTGAGAAAGCAAAGGAATGGTCAAAGCTGCAATGCCTCAAGCAGCCAGTGGGCTGAGAACTGAAGCTAGCATTACTTGCAGAAAAAATCTAGCGACAAAATGGCTGAATAGAAAGCATATCAATTTTGTAATAAGTTTGAGACCACCAGGTCTGCCAGTATAATTCAATGTACATGGGTCAGTGTTATGACTTATACCAGATAGGAGCTGAGCCTTTCACTGCATTTTCAGCTTCACAAGGAATCTCCATTTACATGAGATGCTACTCATGTTTATCTGGATGTCAAGGCAAAGCTCAAAACTGGATTCAAAGCCCCTACCTAGGCTCTGCAAACCGTGGGCAGCTTTGGGCTTCTGCCCTTCAACACTGCAGCTAGCCATGAACTCATTTTGAACATGTGGAGGACACAGATCCTGTTCTCATTCCCACATTGGTCCACCTGCAGCACAAAGGCAGTGGTATTGTACCACTGAGACAAACCTCAGTGGGCTATGATTACTAGTGATGACCCACACAAGCCTCAGCTCTGATGATAAACTAGAATTTTAGTAATAATTATATCCATCTTCACCAAAGATTAGCAAAACCAAGCTAGAAACCAGGTTTTCTTGTGAGATTTTCAGACCTGCTTGTTGGGCTAGGAGACGATGAGAAAGGAAAACCTTGACTCACTTAAGCATGAACAGGTTAAATCTTCTTAAATGTTTTTTTTCTGATACAGACTAGAATCTCTAAATGTTGAAAAGACAAGAGTTATGACAATTTGGGATTAAATCCCCTTGCTATTTCTATTTGAGTAGTCTGCTTCTGCTTGCTGGCAGACACAAAAACATTTGAGATGTTTGTTGCTCTCACTGTTTATCTGCACTCTTCTATAGGCCCAGGGAGCCGAGGAAACCCAGGTACAGTACACAGAGACCCCTATGCCCCTGTGACCTTGATCCACATCTACAGTAAGTCATATAAGCATAAAGAATTGCTCCCCCATTTGTATAATTCATGTCTCATTCTGTTTGTCATAGGGAAACAGATTTCTTCTTGCGCTTTAATAGACTTGCACTACAGGACCCTGTTCTAATGCCTACTGATGGCAGAAGTGTGGATGGAGAATTGCTCTTCAGGAAGCTTCAGAGAGACACACAATGTCAATCACATGGGAATCATTCAGACACTGCGGAGCCATTGTGACTGCATTATTGCTAGTCAGCTCTCTATTATCTTGGATAATAGGGAGGGAAGATAACAGGGATGCCCTACAGGACAAGGAAAAAATGGATAATTTGAGTAAGTGGATCATCCTAGGGACTGTAGAGCAGACACACTCCAGTGCTTCCATAAAGAACTGAGTCCAAGTGAGCTTATTAGCTAGGTGGCAGAGCCAGGTGTGTTACTGCATCTCATCCTTAGCAATTGCATGGTTCTCAGAGGTGCTCACCCAGCAGGGTGATTACACAAACCACTGTCTTTCACTGTCCTCAGCTCACCATTCTTGCCCTGGACTGTGGTGAAAAAACCTTCCCCCGTAACAGCTGAAATGGGGGAAATTATTTCCGATGTTATCTCACCTGGGAGGAACTAAATAAAAATACACAGCCTGGTGGATTAAGGCGACAGCAGTGAGCAGACTCCCCACCATTACTGTTACTACTCTGTAAGATCCTTCTGCTTGTCCTCACTCTCCTGCTAATATGCTCTGCAATTGCTCTCCCCCGGTCTTGCTACAGCAAGTCCAAGACGGAGGAGGTGGAAAATTCTTGCGAACTTTTAGCAGAAGGAAAGGTGGGAGATGAAATGGCATTCTCCCATAAAAGTTGAAAACTATAGGATGACCCACTGGGCTTTAGTCCAGTCAGTCTCTAATGCATTGAGAAGGGAAACAGTTAAAAGAAACAGAAAGGCAAACTGCACTGTGCATCAATTGAACACAGCATCCCAGCCCCTTGTAAAAACTTTCGTAATCTGGCCTGAAATGACAGCAGCTGTTTAGTTTTCAGTCTCCTGATTGGCAGAAAAGTCTCTCCTGGTCTAGTTAGTCGAGGCTCAGCAAAGAACACAGCTGCTTCCCCACAGCCTCCTAGATCTGAAGAAGAAACTCCATCCCGCAGGGACACGCCAGGATCTGAGGACTGAGAATGTAGTCCTTATTCTAACAGCTGGTTGAGCTGTTGCAATTAGCTTTTAGATCCTTCTGGAGGCTTATAGCAACAGCTGCAATAGTTTCCCAGATCAGTGGGTCTTGCCTGCGTATGGGGAGAATGAGTGGCAAACAATCAAAGTCACGGGAATGCTGTTAGAAGCCTTGGAATGCGGGCCGGCTCGGCTGTATTCTCTCTCCAGGGATATTCAGCATCACAATGTCTGCCGTGTGTGATATCCAGTGTGCTGGCTTCTCACAGCACTTCTTACACTCTACGTGCTTTTATTGCCTCGCCATCTCCCCGCCAGTTCTGAGGGCAGGCTCCCAAACACCCGGCTGCTTATCACACCTCACTGCTCCACACGAGGCACACGAGATCACATCGCCTTTCTCTGCTATCACCCTCCTGCCTTCCCAGCAGCACACAACCTCTGCAGAGCTGAGAACGTGCTCTCCGCCACCACAGGTCTTACCAGCTCACACAGCCGTGCATGTGGTAACTCAGAGGCTCTCCATTAACACTCCCTTAAGGAAGAAAAGCTGTGTACAATGCCTCCTTTCTCTGCCCTTCCATGGCTTCCTCTAGCGGTATTTCATTATGCTTCCCTCAGACACCTCCTACAGCAGGCTAGGAAAGCAGCAAAGAAGGCAGGGAACTTGCTGCAGTGCTGGCACATGATCCGTGGACACTCTAAGTCTTGCCTCCTTTATGCATTATATAAAATTTATATTCCTCCATGATATAATTCTGACATGGGTGAAATAACCTCAGTGTACTGTAAGCTGTCTACCTCAGCAACAACTAAAGAATCAGAGCCAATTTTTGTTAGATGATCCATTACCTGCTAAACTTACTCTTGCTTTTCTTTCAAGCTGACATGAAAGACAGACTAGCTGAACAGATTGAAGTGACAAGAGTTACAAAACTCTTGTCAGAAGAGTTTTTTAAAAATGCAGATAATTTTAGAATAACCTTTTTTTGCCAGGGAACCTTCAAGCTCACTGGCTAAAGAAATTTACAGAAAGGCCATAATCCCAGGATGTTAGTCCATCTGAAATTAACTTGACAGGTCTAATGTAAATCAATTCCCAAATCTCCAAAGGACACACCATCTACAACCACTGATATCACTTGCCTCCCAGGCTGACAGTCTCAGGAAAGATGGAGAAGCAAACAAGCCATGGATACTGGCCTCACCTCCTGCTGGGGAGGTTCCCAGTGTGCCCACACATGGCACAAGCAAGAACTACTAGAGTGATTTTTGTTTGTGTGAAACACACTTGGTGGAGGATTCATGTCAGTGTGTCTGACAGCAGGCATCTTTCCTGGATCCACCTGCCCAGTCCACCTTTGAGGAGTCTGAGGTTGCTAGGGTGGAGAGGAGACCAGGGTCTGTGGGCCGATGGAAAGAGATTGGGGGACAGGTTATTACACGTCCTTAGAGTTTTTGGAGAAGAACAGACACTGCTTCCCACTCCACACTCTCCCTTACCCCTCCCTCCACTGACTGGAGTAATGAGCTCCAGTGGGACATCTACACCTGCCTTTGAAGTAGCATGTTTCTCTGAACACATTTTGAATTTAGTTTTGTGGCTTGTTTGGGTTTGGTCGCTCTGCCTGTCTCTCTGTTGGGGGGGTTGACAGCTGTTAGTGAGGCTACTACCACAGCTCAGTATCACAGAACATGCAAGAAACAAACAAACCAACCCTAAATCCCAAAGCAAGGAAACCTTTGAAGGAAGAATGCATATTCCCCATGGAGAGAGCTTTCTCCTCCCAGTCAGGCCTCACCGAAGTTACCATGCGCAACTGGAGGAGCTGGAAAAATCTGCAGACAGGTGGCATAACTTAGCTAAGAAAGATAGACAGGAGTTATGTTGGGCAATTTGGTCTGGAGAGTCAAAGTCATGCTGAGGACTTGAATCATGCTTAAGTCAAGGTTGTTCCTTACACAAGAGGAGATAAGATCCCTGAACTTCCTTAAAGAACAAGTTAATTATTTAAGTGTTCATTGCCTAAGGAGCAAAACCTTCTTCAACAGACCATGTCACAATGACTCAGGAGAAGTATGGTCAGTAGGGCACATCTCTACCCTTCCAACCCATATAAGCAGACCTCAAAGCCCAACAGGCAACACTGAAATCAGAAGTTTGACTGGACTGAAAAGTGGAGGCATTGTCTCCCCACTGTAATTCAGTATGGGAAAAAGAAAATAAAAATTTCTCCTTAGTTTTACCCGTGCTTAGAACAGAAATGGAGCATCAGTACAGCAGAGATAGCACAGCCTTTTTTTCCCCCTCACTTGAAAATATTAGACCACTTCTGCCATTCTTCAGAAGCATGAAGGCTCTGTGCTTCTCACAGCATCTTTTCCCCCTCCTTCCCTTCATCATTGCTACTCAGGGAGATAGAGAAGGAACTCAGATCTTACTTGGGCCACTGGAGTGAGTCAGCTGTGAGGACTGAAACCACGGTGAGCAAGGTGCAGGAATGATTATGGGAGCTGCAGCCTCTGGGAGGTTGTCTTGCACTGGAGAATTGTCTTGCTTTTTGGTGAAAGAGATGTAGCAACTGCTTAGGAGAAAAAACAAATTGCCCCTGTCTGCCTGAAATCTCCTCCTTTCTGACTCTTCTGCCCTTGGGACTCTCAAGATAAAGAGGAGCAACAGCTGTAGCAAAAAGGATCTCCTTTTTGAGTGTGCAGAGCTCCACAGCCCTGAGACTCAGCACTGAAACACATTGGAAGGGAGAAGGGGCAGCTGCTCCAGGCCTATTTCCTTCTCCAGAAAGGAGAGGACAGAGGAAGGGAATCCATGAAGCTGCTGCTCCCAGTCCCCCACCTCATCTCCATGGTGAAATTTTAGTGGTGAAAAGCTTGTGCTTTACAAATTGTCTTTTACTACAACTATCGCAGAGTGATATCCACCTGAACGTTTTAAATCAGGGGCTGGCCAAATAATTATTCTCTTAAAAACGAGAATATTAAGAATTCTCTTTCTGATTTCCAGAAGTGGTTAAGAGCACTAAATGAAGGTTTTAGACAGATCTCCAGCCACCAAACATGTCAGAATACATTCTGAGCCTTATATTGACTGGATTATATTAAACACCCCGCTGTACAAATGACACACGGGGAGAGCAGAGGAACAGTACATAAATACACATATGTGTATAAAAGCAGCTCCCTGAAGTCAGGTGGCACAACCATAAAATACAAGGTTTTCTAATGTAATGAGCACTCATCACTTTTCATTGAAATCAATAGATAAAATTGTCAGGATTTGGCCACATTATAAAGAGTAGTAAAATCATTTGAGTAGTGATTTGATAGCAAAGGAGGTCATCGAGGTGATAATTAATTGCCTTTTACTGCAAAACCCATGAGCTGTGACGCTTTCTGTCTGCATCCCAGAAAGGGGATGAATGTCTTACCTTCCACAGAGTGCCTTTGAACCTTCTTTTACCTGAGGTAAACTGGTACCTGAGAAGCTGGAGGAATTTTGATCACAGGTCAGACACAAGGGTCGGCATTGCCTGCTGGCCTGTCACTGAGCAAGAGAACCCGAGCACCCCTGTCCATTAAATGGAAAGCAGTCTGTGCTATTCCTCTTGGGGTCATAAAATCAAAATTCCCTAGTGTTCCTTGAAAATCTGTAGTCCTCTTACAGAATGGTGTGAGTTATCATTTGATATTTATCTTGGAGTAGTTCCTAGAGGTCTCAAATCAAGATAGGGACCCTGCTGTGCTAGCTGCCCTGCAAATATAAAACCAGACTCATTGCTTGTCCCTCAGAGCATAATTTTTGTCCTGACAGGTGATATTTTTCTGCCCAGACACAGGACAATTTCTTACAGCCCTAGAACATCTAATTATCAGGGGACTCAACTGGAAGCAGATTTAGGATCAAATATTAAGTATGTACAGAATTTTAAATTATGAGCTTTAGGAACTCAAAGCTGTTTGTCATGCTAAATAAACACTAACCTTTTCACAGCAGAATCACTCCCCAGCACAAAAAACCCCAAAATCCTCACAATATTTGGGGAAATTTACACCTTTTAGCAATGAAGGAAAGATGGCTGTGGACATAACTTTCAAAATGCAGTGATCTTAGCAGCCTCTTCTCTTCCTTTTTAAGCTCCTAACCCTCAATTCCATGGAACTGCTAGATACTGCACCCAAAAAAAAAACCAAGGCAGAATTATGGCGGGGGAACATTTCTCACATGTGCTGAAAACTTTAGGTGCATTGTTCAGGCAATGCTGAATCTAAAATATAATTTAGAAAAGTGGTACATTTAAAAGGTTTTACTGGTGATGTAGACTCATCAGAAAACTAAGCAGGCAGCACTGGAAATCCCACAAGCTAACCTGTTCTCTTGAGACTTCCAGCCCAATTTTGCAGACTCGAGAGGTTTGGATTAGATTTGAATAATTAATCCAAATTTGTCGGTGCTTCATAGATGAATCAAACCTCCAGCCCTTTTAAGGTTCGCCCTCAGTGCTAATAACCCTCTTTACTAAGCATTAGCATAGAGTAGAACAGTTTAATGATATAAGAAAATGCAAAAAGTAGATTTATGCTGTCAAAACTTTTGTAACTGAAAATAGTATGGATTTTAATCAGCTGGATTGTTCTCAAAATGAAATATGAAGATTTAAATAAATCTTAAGTAGGTACTTTTTTGGGGGTTTTTTTGATACTCCCACTACTATATTACCAAGGGTCTCTCCACTGAAGAAAAATTGCAGCATTACACGGGTGGGGACATATATTTCCAGTAATAAATAAACCGCACCCTTCTGCACATGCTACAGAATGAGTGACTTTGTCTTCAGTTAAAGTAAAATTTGCTTCACACCACAAAACACTAAGAGCTGAGAGGTAGCAAAATCACCAACAGGTCAGTGCTGCCCTGATCTTGGGGTATCTGGCTGTGCAACAACAAGCAGCCTGCTTTTTGGTGCTGGTAACCTAATGCTGGCAATAAGGAAAAGGAACCAGCTGAGTCATCCCCATGGAGCGTATAAGGCTTCCAAAGGCAAAAGATGGGAAGAAACCGTCCAGGTGACTGTCGCTGGTCATGGCAATGGGGCTCTGCTGGCCAGCACGGATTTGCAGCATTGTCATCTGGAGAGGACAACAGGCACAAGAGCAGAGCCGGCCTAGGCTGAAGCAGCTTCTTGAGAGGGAGTAAAATTGGCACAGAAACATATTCATGAAAAAGAAAGAGATGTGCTGCAATCAGCAAGGAAGGCTTGGAAGAGAGGATCACTTTGCACAAGGGTAGCAGTCACAAAGCAAAGGGTGAGTCAGATGCAGACTGCTCAAGTCCCATGAACATCAAAGTGACTGATAGGTGTCATATAATTCTCAATAATTTGGTGGATATTGAATGTTAGTGCTGTAACATTTCTCAGGAGGTTCATAAGGTTCAAAGATATGTTAATATTTGCCCCTTGGCTGTGCTTCCCAATCCCAGAACAATCTAAAAGACAGTATGAATATTCTGTGGGTACAGACACCCTAAGCATTTAATTTAAATCTGTCCTGAAAAAGACGTGATGTCCCAGTGCAGAAATATCAGAAGTTCAATAGTACCATGAATGTCACCACCACAACCCTCACTTCAGCTACTGCTGCATGCATGTACAGAGCTGAACAGGCACAATGGAACCAGGCAAGACTTCAGCATTCACCTACAGGATTGTCATCCCCAAACAAAAATAATGTCAAAAATAATGAGCCAAGCCTAAAAAAAGAAATCCCAGGATGGGCTTAAAGACAGTGAGATTTGAAAACAGGCATGTTGACTTTCTAATTTTGAAATTTATTTTTTGAGCTTTTATGAATCATGCTTTCAAGTTATTTTTCACAAATACAAGAAGAAAACAGATATTTTTCATTCAAACACAAGAAACCTGTGATTATACCATAGTCACAGGATGTCTAAGTCAGGACTTTGAAGAATATCAGTTATTGTGGAAATTGGAAATTTATGAAATGCAGTAAAAGTACATTTAATATGTTGCATAATAACACTTCTAAGGATGCTATTTTCTGGTATGGGATGAAGTGTGCAATGTAAAATATTCTTACCAGCTGCACTGGTTTTTAAACTGCATAGAAAAAAGACAAGGACTTAAATTTCTCTTTGGATTTATTGGAAAGCATCAATGACCTTTGGATGAAGTGATTATGGTCATCTATTCATCTCCTCAACCCACACTCCCTAATTTCTTATTTGTTCCTTGCATATGACACCTCTTAAAATAAGTCATCAGTAGTGTTTTTCTCCAGGGTAACTTGAATGCAGCCCCTGTGCCTTTCTTGAGCTTGTGGCAGTAAACAATCAGTTGATTACAGAATGACTTGCAATATTCACCTGAGTCACATAGCACATCTTCTGTCTGCTAACTGGCTGATCTAAAGTACATTAGATAACACTCATTTTGAACTCTATTTCCTTGTGCAAGTAAATATTTTTATATTAATCAAAACCTGACAACAGCATGCAAATTGTTAACTTTAATCACCTTAATGCTCAGCAGCGGTGAAGAATATGGGGACCAATGTGAAACTTTGACTTCTAATCAGGAGCATTTTACTTGCTTCCTTACAACTCTGTCATCTCAAGGTGTGAATTCTACACCACACTGCAAAAATTTATTCCCACAAACCTATTGCTCCATTTTATGGATGGAGGACTGAGGCAGGGAAAAATTAGCATGCATGTGAATTGCTATTAAAAAGCCCCAACAACCATGTCCACTGGGGATTTGAACGTAGACAAGACATCACAAAGTGAAGCTGCTGCTCAGAATACTAGACTAGCATTCCATGCCATCAACCGTGAGCATTTTTTTTTTATCTCTGCTTGAAAGGGTCCTGCATTTCCTTCAGATTAATAAATACCAGAGGACTGGTTTTAAAAAGCAAGACTACTGTAGTGGAATATAGAGTATGGTTCTCAGGAGAATTCAGAACTTTGAAGACATATTTGGTATTTGTGCTTAAAGGGCTTGACAGCATCCTCTTAAACAAAAGCTATAGCCGTAGCTTCTGTTTCATGATGGCTTTTTTCTCTTGCAGGAACTTGACATGAATGAAGGTGACTTAAGCATTTTCCTTGTAAGCAGTCTAAAACAAGGCCATGAGGGGACTTGCTCCTCCTTCTAGAAAGAGTCTGGAGTAAGTTTCAGGACCAATGAATATAATATTTCTAGTACCCCATGAATGAGATGTTACTCCAGGGAAAGTGAGCAGACCTTGTTTGTCACCCAAGAGGCACAGCTTTCATTCTTTGTCAAGTTCATTTCTATTTACCTGGGCATCTACATCCAGTTTGTTGTCTACAAGGATGCTGACACATGTGGAGAGCTGGATTTAAGAAACTGAACAATCAGCTGTGAAACAACAGGCCCTTGCCAGCTAAGCAAGCATTTGACAAGTGGGTATTCAGCTTGCTCTTTCATATTTAATAGCTGGAGTAGATTCTCACCTGCTCCGTGGGGTCAGCCACTAGTAAGTGCCATCATTTATTCATGTACGTCTACGACACTGATGACTGGCACGTCCAAGGAACTACAGAGAGACACACTTGTTTCTAGCTTGATGAACACTCTCAGTTCTTTTAATAAAATGTAGAACACATCAAAAAGCAAGCTTGAACAACTTCAGAAGACCTTTTTAATGTCTCTGGAGTTTCTAGGTGAGAAGATTCCAACCAACTAAACTGTCCCATCAAGCAAAGAAAATCACCATCATCTGCAGCATAAGGAGAAAATATTTAGATGACAACATTAATATAGGAAGCACACATAAGAAGCTGTCTTCCCAATAGCAGCAAAGTACTACCATAGCCACCTTGCCTTCCCTCAAGAACTGCTCAATCTTAAAATGGCCTGAAAGTATTTTTATGGCTGATACATAAGTGCTTAAGGACCTGCAACATGAGGGACTAAAACTGAAAAATTCACTGGAGCCATACTGGAATAAACCATGTGAGGATGCAGTCTACTGTTTCAGATCCTAAGCAAGTTTATATGTTCTCATTAGCCAAGATGTGGATAGATTTCAATAATCTTCTCAAACACTGAGCACTGATATAACAGGAATGAGTCAAATATTGTGCAAGGGGAACTTCTAGATAGAAACGTACATTGGACTTAAAACTGAATTGGTCACATCTGTCTTGTCTGTATAAACAGATTATTTTCAGAAGACCTACTTCTAATACTAAAGAAATAAAAATTATGAAAGAATAAAGTTGGTTATCACAAAAGACAGCAAGAACAGGGAACACATCTCTAAAATACCACAGCAACCTCAAAACAAAAGGTATCTCTGAAACACCTCACAGATTAACAAACTTCTAAAAAAATGTGAAGAGCTTACTGACTGAAAGTTAAGTGGGAAAAAATGGGGGAGTGCAACAGTTTCCTGTCTACCTCAGAGTTGCTTTGGGGTCCAGGGAAGCAAATGGCAGAGTGCACACAGCTGTCTTACAGCGACAGTGCTGCTCAAGGAATATCCTGGCACTGGAGCAAATCTCACCACCTTTTAAGCTCTGTCAGTGGTGGTGTTGCAGAAGTAGTCAGCAGAGGGAGTGAAACTGCAGGAACGTCTTCCTCAGGAACTCCATTTACTGCAGCAATGAGTGTTGCAGTAAATAGTGACACACCACAAACAAGGTGTTGGCACAGTCTAACACGAGTGGGAAAGAACCTTTTTTGGAGGAAAATAAAACACCAACAAAACTCCACTGTTTAACTGGAATACAAAGCAGACTGAGAAATGCAAACAATCTAATGGCATATATATAGAGAAAGAGAGGGAGAAAGAAAAATAAAACTACATGAATCCACATCTCATTTTTATAACAATGTGATTTGCTCCTTGTCCCTTCAGCCCATACAGAGCCTCTGTAGGCTTGATTTTGCCCTATGCTGAGCCAGCAACACGAGGCCCTGAGCATACATAGGCTGCCATCAACCACCCCTGAGAAGGCAGCAGCACAATGATCTTCCCAAGGGCAAAGAGTTAACCTAATGGGGATAACTGGATAAGTTATTCGTGCTTCCCCCATCAAAGTTTCAAAAAGTAATTTTCTCCTTAAGTCCAGGGGCTATGTCCACATATATGAGATTAGAGGAGTGGACAAAACGCTGGCTGCAGATACTTACAGCACGTTAACATTTAATTAGGAATGTTTGCTTTAATCATTTAAGGGATATTAAATGTAAATAGAGAGTGTGAGCAAGTGGAGCTGGCTCTGTAGCTGAAAGTGGTCACACAGTTCTACAATGCAGGTGCAGGAGGAAGCAGCAGGGAAGATGACGGCTGCTCCCAAGGACATACCAAGCCCTAGAGGCATGCTCTGGCTGCAGTCCTGCAGGCTGGCAAGATGAAATGAGATGGAATTTAGGAAAGGAAAGTGACAGATGACTCTTACAATCAACAAAGCAATAGGAACTGCACTTGAATAGTGAGAACAGCAGGGATCCCCCAGCCCACAGTCCTGCTGTGGTGTGAGGAGATGGGCTTCAGCAAGGTCTGTCCTAAGGAAGGTCTGCTCTGCAGCAGCCACCTGAGCAAGCATGTGTTTTCTTGCTGCTCAGGGGGAAATCCTGCAGTGCAGCACATGAGGAACATACTGCCTTTCAAACATGAGATCAGTCATTTGAGAAAATGGCTTATTTTGGGGAGGGAGAACACAGCCTTCCAGATATGTTGCAAACCTGCTGCTATTACAATTTCACAGCATATTGCCAGTCCACAATCTGGCCATACATCACAGCTTTTGATGGCTCTCTAGGCATGAGATCAGACAACAGACAATAATGGTACAGAAGATACATACAATAAACTGCAGTGTGAATTCACTAGAATGCAGAACATTTGATCTTTGAATTGGCCATATACTAGTTGTTTTTAAAAGTACAGGTTTTAGGAAATTTTTAGCCATATTCTGAGTGTGGTAAATGCGTGGTCTATTTTAGCTGAAGTATCAGTTACTTGACTGAAATGATAAGCATGCTCAATCACTCCCAGAAGTTCCATAGACTTCTAAATACCTGATAGCATCTCTGATGCTCCCTGTGCATGTAAGAACCATCAAACGGCCAACCCACACCATAGAGGCACACAGGACCTGGCCCGTGGCTTCCTTTGGCTTGGACTCCTCTTGGTCACAGCTGTGGCCTAGAAAATTCTCTCAGGGATCTTCACATTTTGGGATCAGGCAAAAGAAACAATTGCTGCCCCAGAGATAAGGGGAAAATTTTCCCATGGGGAAAGAGCTTTTTTCCCCACAAATGTGAAAGGAGTAGGGTAGATCCTTGCTCACCACCTTTGCCGTGTCCTACATTCCAATGCTCCTTCACTAGCTGTGGTGGGGTGCTGGCAGGATATGCATGCAAAGGCTGTGCATCAGGAAAAGCTGGCAGGTGAGTCACAGCAGGGCCACAATGCCATCCCATTCCTGCAGCCTACTGCCCCCAGCAACTTTTTTGCAAAATGTTTGCATTGCCCAGGGCTGCTAGTTCCTAGCCTGGGAATAGCTCTTGCCTCCCTGATGATTTTTCACATGGCCCACTCCTGGTCTGCATTACAAATCACACAAATACAGACCAATGGTGGAAATGCCCAGAAGATCCCATAATGAAAGTGACCCCTGCTACAGCACAAGGAAGCAGACAGATTAAATAAGCAGGAAATAGGAGAGCAAAGACATGCAACAAGGAGGCTGTCGGAAAGACGTGAGTGCTGTATGGAGAGCAGCACAGAGAGAGAACAGGGCACCCTCTCCCTTAATGAATATTTATTGCAAACTGCCGCCTATTATCTTTCAAAGAATTTTTATACAGTTCCCATGTCTTTCATCTGTTTCATGTTATGGTTTATCTAACTGTGGAAATTGCACGCGTCAGGTAAACGTTGATTTACATGCAAATTGCCTTCGCTAAACTCGCCTTTAAGTAAAATAAGATTCGGAAATAATTTTTTCTCATTAATTTGCAGTTTCAAAGAGACTCAAAAACACAACAAATGCAAATAATCTAATTCATTTGTAAATATAAAACAATTTGTTGGGATTTAACTTTGCCATATTTTTTCTCCCTTCCATGTGCTTTAAATAAATTGCAGTGTTTACCAAAGACAAACACAAGAGAGACGCTGGGTTGTTCCAATTCAATACCTTCCTGCTCTTTTTCTTTTAAGGGCCCACTATCAGGTTAAGAATCTCTGCAAGATTCACTCCTGGAGTAACTGCTGAATGATATAGATTTATATCACACATTCAATTGGTTCCATAAATTTAAACCCAAATGTTACTTCCCTAGATGGCACTTTAAATTATTAAAAGTGAATTTTAAAAAATGTAGGCCTGCATTTGCGAAAGTGGCCAGTGATTTAGGGACTCTGGTTTAGAGGCCTTCTGCTAAAAGTGTTTTGAACTGCTAGTCAAAACATGCAAGTCCCTGTCACTTTGGAACACCTCAAATGTCATTTATGCAACACCATGACTGTCTGCATTTTTCACTTTACTGGCTTGAAAAATGATGCTATATTTGATAATATGTAGATCTTAAAAAGGTTATCCCCATTTTAGTGTGTGATGCTGGTTAAATAACAACCCTATTATGTCCCTATTTCCCTATATATTCACTGGAGAAATATACAAAAGAGTACTCTTACTGCCTCTGATTTTGTGAGGTGGGGGTTTAATATTTAAAGAGGTGTAACAAGTGCAATTTCTTTCTCATTAGGTGCTCTCATTGATTTTCAGCATCAATACACTGCTCTTTAATTTGGGTTTTTGGACAGAGAGTTTAAGGCTATCTTCATGGCCGCTAGAATGCCTGAGGACAACTAACCTGCCAGACTCAAGTCTTCCCCTGAAAGATGAGCATAGATGGTAACCAACAGAAAACATTGTTTTAGATCTGAGAATTGAGCTAGGATTCCCAAAAGATAGGCTAAGTTACCAGTTCCTCCAACAGGTCTTTGAGCAACTGTCCTCCTACAAAGATGGGCAAGACAGTCCTCCTACAAATAGGTAGGAAGACAATGCTTTTTGCCTTCCTTTGTCTTGTCTAGGTATTGCAGTATAAGTGCTTTGGGCTGCTTACATTTCTTCTCTAGTCTCTTCTTACCTGTACAAGAACATCCCACTAACCCTACCACACTGGTGCTAATAAGAAAAAAAAAAACCCAAACAACGCAAAACCAAATCACCCTACTTTTACTTTAAACCACAAAAAATTCCTTTCCATTTTTAAGTTGATCAGGCTCTTTACCAGACATAATATGACTTGGAAGCTGATCAACCATTTCACCTTTATAACACACACGTTTAAATATGTTTCATTACTTGAAGAAATTTCTCCCGATTTTAATGGTCAATTTCTAGCACTTATTGTTCAGTCCTCTAATGCAATCCCTGCTGGCATCACCAAAAGTCATTTCTAACTTACATGTGAACTGCATAAAATGTCTTGATATAATCTTGTTTTACTGCAGACAGGTATCCATATTATTAAAACATTATTACTACTTCACTTGACTCTGTATTCTCTGACAGTTTCTCAGTAGAGAGGCCAAGAGCTAAATAGACCATAAAGAACAAACCTTCCTCCCAACCCAAAGGGTGATCCCTTCATGCCAGTCTTCAAGGATATGGAAGGAACTTTCCTCTGGTAAACTGGCAGAAAAAATCAATCACCAGCACTGTCAACTCAGAAGAAAGGCTAAATTTCCTAGTCAAAGGAGAAGGAAAACCAGAGGCAGCCATGGATACCTGAGTCATCCTTATCTTGCAGGGCTGGTGCAAGGAGCCAGGAGATGGAGCTTGTTAATTATCAAAGCCCTGGGTGAGGCCAGCAGGAGGCTGGCAGTGCTTGTGGAGAGTGCAATGCAACAGTGAGGAAGTAAACAAGGCACAGCTACCTCTGCCTGCCTCCCTGGCAAGAAAGCGGTGGGGAGGGAATCAGTGTTTGCCATTGTAGTATTTGCATGCAACAAGGAAAAACATTCACAATTGTCAGAGAGAGAATTCTTTGTTCAGGCTGTTGAACAGAGACCAAGAAAGCATTGGTCTTTTGGATCTCCACTTAACACAATCTGAAATGTTTGGCCCTGCTACATGACTTCTCCCCATGTCCTCACTCTGTGACCACCCTGTCACCCAAGAGAGGGGTTAAAGCAAGTGAGGAAAAAAATGCCCTTGTCAGATTACAAAGGAAACATTACCAGGCACTGAGTAGAGCAGAGATGAAGAATGATTTCGAAAAAGATAATTGAACATGTTGTAATTTGCTCTCTTCTGTGTTTCAATTTTCATCTGCTTGTAGCCTATTTTGCCAGTCATGCAAGCAAGTGCAAAAGGGAGGGAGAATGCACATGGATGGGTGCGTGCAGGGTGAGCACACATGCATGCAAATAAATGAATAATCATCGTGAACCCACAGCCCGGGCTGTCCTGTGAGGGATCTTCAGCCAGTGGCCAACCATCACTGAGCTCAGCTCCGGGGAGATGCTTTGCAAGACAGGGATTCAGGCTGATGGAAGCAGTGCATTCTGCCTTGAAGCTTGCACTGGTGAGGCCCTTGGCTGCACCGGCATACTCTGAATGCAGCCCACGGGAGATGGTAACCACAGCCAGGGTCTGGGAAACCCCAGGCCAGGCAAAAGGAGTTTCTCTACTCTGATGTAATCAAAGGCATAGGTCTCACAGCCAGATTCTGTGAAATAGGAACCTTTCTGAAGTGTTAACACCACTCTTATGCTAATGAATATTTATGCTGCTGACACTTTAAAGCCACAAAAGAAATAAACCCATGTTCACAGCCCTTTAACCAACACCACCGTGGTACGCAAATCAATCAAGGTGAAGCCAGCAATCACTCACTCATTTACCTCTGCTGCCCACATTCCCTGCCGGGCTAATACTGAGTTATTCACAGCTGTCTTACATAGTGGGATTAAGATGGAGAATGGCATGTTGGGGCCCCAAGTCACACAGAATCATGCCCTACTCTGAGTCACGTCCCTTTGACAAATTTGGCTCTCTGATTCCCAGGAAACAGTCACTGCAGATCGCTGCTTTGAAAAGGGTAGACAGCTCTTTTTGACTTAGAAGACATTTCACACATGCAGTTTGCCTTCCCTGTTATATGCCCATAGTCTTGACCTTCTCCTGTGCACAAGCACACGTGTGTACCAAACAGATGGAGAGAAAGAATTCCTGTGCTCCATACTCTGCTTTCCATCCCCTTTCCCAGTGTTTAGGTTAATAGCATTGCGGCCCATGACAACTAATCAATTCACATTACAGTCTCCAGAAGATTACTGTATCTGGAGAGAAGCAGGGAGATCAGCTAAGGCACGTTCTTGAAAATACCCATTGGACTTACTGAGCCTGGCTGCACTTGGGATCAAATCAGGTTTCACTTAACCACAGACCAGAGCACTTGTGATTTGCATGAGTAATTAGAACTGATTAATAGAATGACTTGCTTAATTAAGTTTATCTCTAAAGGTGCCCCTTGAAGACTCATGAATCTGAAAATCCAGAGGCAATTTCTCTTCAAAATCCTTTTTGGGTTGGAATGCTTTCAGCTTGGAACACTGGATGCAAGCATTTCTGCATGTGTGTCTCTGGTCCCAGATTAATCAAAGTGATGGAATGGGTGCACAAAGGTCTCAGGCCTGAAGACAAACTGGTGATTCCTCAGTGAACTCAAAAGCAGCTCTCATCACCCTGAACAAAGAAAGGCTAGTTAATTTGCCAAAAACTAATAAGCATCTCTGCCTGGCAATTTATGGCTCTGCTGAGCTTTCCTAAATTTATTTCCTAATTTTCGTTGAGCACAGCTACAGTTGCCTGACATACTGGCAGACCAATTCCCAATGTTCTGGCTACACAACGGATTTAGACAATACTTTGTTAGAGGGTAACATGACACCCCAGTGTACTGGTACCTCTCCCATTCCCACAGCTAGCAGAGGTATGTGTACTGTGGTGGAGTTTGAGGGAAATCCCAGCACAGACAAGAGTATCAGTTTTCCTAGAGTAGGTTAGAGACCTGGAGACTTTTCCTGCTGAGAGCTTTTGGGCTTTTTCTTTCATTTTCCCCATGCTGAAAGCAACATTAAGATTTTATTTCATTCTAAGTCAGAACAAAGCCAAACAACTTTGACATTTTATATGAAATACAATTTTAACACATATCCAAACATTTGGTTTAGAGAACTGGAAACACTGTATTTAGATGAAATCAAGGTGTTTCTACAGTTTCTTGATTCAGTAATGATATAACAACATTTTGTAAATTAATACTGAAAAACCAAAAGGCGCTTTTAAATTAAAAAAAAAAAAAAAGGCAAAAAAAGTTAATTGGAAACAACTTTCCAATGGAAAATGTTTGCATTTTTCCAATGAAAAAATCATCCCTGCTGGAAGGTGAGATGAGCCAACTGCTGGGGCTTGTGAAGTGTTTTATGGGTGAGTGGAGATTCCAGCATTGTCACATAAGCCAGACAGCACTGCAATGTGAGGGACTCGGTGCTCTCACAGGTACACGAGAGTTTTATGGTCTCTCCTCCCTGGGATGGGAAAAGGGTGCCGGTGTTCGTTCACACAACGTGCAAGGATGGGTGGGAATCCTGCCAGTTTTACTCTTTGGTCAGAACCCAAAGAAAGTGCCTTCTGCACATCCAGGAGAGGAGGCTGGGGGAAAGATGAGGAAAGTGCTGGCAGCAGAGCAGGGAGGCACACCTCCCTCACAGCAAGGTGGAGTTTAGCGCCCAGACTAATGAACCCTGCTAGGTCTGGGCTGCCTCTATGTGACCTCTGAGGCACTGACCTGCCCTCCTTCTCAGGGGTGGCTTGGCTTCTGCAAGGAAAATTGAGACAAGACAGTCCACTGCCTTGCCCAGAAAGGGCTATTTAATGAGAGTTTCAGGATTTTTTTCCTATATAAGCGTCCCAAGACTCAGGATATGCCAAGTCCCCACAACAGCCAGGCAGCACTTAAATATACAGTGGCATCTGGGGACGGGGAGGGTCATTCACAGATGAATTAAAATGAAATACCAAGAAAAAAAAAAGAAAAAGGATGATGCAAAGGGAAAAAGTCAACCAGATCAATCAAGGAAACAGGCATCTGGAAGATGCAGTTATTGATCCAGCTGTTAAAGAAACCTTCTGAACCAGATTACCCAACAGCCAGAGACTCCCCTCTCCCCAAGACACTTGCTGCACTTAATCAAGAAAAGAGGTGACATGAGACAAAGGAAGAAAATCCCATTTTTCCAGGCTGAGGTTTTGTTCCCTTAGAAATCCTCAAGAGGCTGAAGTGGTTGGACCTAAAATGATATAGTCAGAACAAAAAAGACAGCACAAGATTTAAGGATTAAATATGTATTTGTGGAAATCTGTCAAAAAAAGGGAAGCAAGATCTCTCTGCTTTCAATCTTTACTTATCTCAAGATTTTTAGGGACTAGATAATTAGGAGGGGAATATTTTCATGCTGTCCTAGTACTGTACTGTAAGCGGTCCTAAAAAGTTGTCAGGGGATATTGAATTTAATTTTTCCTCTATTCAGCCTAGCATAGTTTTTTTTTTTTTTCCTCCTGCTTTTTGTTCTGCTTTGTTTTCTTTGTTTCTCTCTTTTCGTGACTTTGAGAGCTCCAGATTCTAAAGTACTCTTGAGTGTCTGTCCCTTTTCTATTCCAGATTTATTGCATTTGGGTACAGCGAGAAGATGCACCTGGTGTCAAGAAAACAGTAGGTGATGATTTTGATTTCTCATTGTTCTTTAAATGTCAAGCCTTACACTTCTGAAGTCAATTCCTTGGAAAATCTAATTTGTGCATCTGAGTCACTGTTAGTTCTTTAAATGATAAAGTAAGGCTGAACCAAAGCTCCTGATTTCTAATATGTGGTCAACTTTGTCACCAGATCCATCTTCATAGGAAAGGGTAATGAGAGGAATTAATCAAGAAATGCCTTTACTCCAGTAAACGTAGAACAGATAAGAGCAGCAGAAATGGGATACTGCAACAACAAGCCACATGAAAATACTGAGAGTAATATCCTGCAATCCAGCACCCATCAGAAACTTGGATCAGAAAACCCCACATTATTCCCTTCTTAGGGACAAAAAAAGGGCCCACAGCAAGGCATGGTGACTATGTTTAGTGAAAGATCTTCATAAATGGTACCCTAAAAACTTTATCTTGCTTCCAGTTCAAAGATATCCTTTGTACCTATGTTTGCTGTGTCATGCTGTCACAGGGTCTGTTGCTTTTCTGGTCAAGCTCATAGGAAGTACCATGAGATTGACTTCTAAAGGAGTGGGTGACAGAAGCAGATATAGCAGTAACTTCCTAAGAAAATCAGCTTTGAAAAGCCCAAATGCAAGAATGTCAGAGTTCAGACTCAAAGTATTGGTGTTCTTAATTGAATGCCATTTTGGCATTCTTAACTGAAACTCTGAAGAATAAAAGAATCTGGGAATAACGGAATAATAAAAGAATCTGGAATGTAACTTCTGGAAAGTCAGGAATACAGTTTTGCTATGGCAAGGAATCAAAATATGTGTTTTCCATTTCTCTAACGATTTCCCACTTGAACGCAGTGGTCCCCTTCTATCCCTCTGCTTTTCTACTTTAGTGCAACAGATATTTCTTCTTAGGTCACTGTTGTGTATTACAAGAAGGAAAATGGTAAACAAGATATGAGTTTTACCTGACTGAATGAAACAATACAGACAAAGAACAACAGACAGCAGATTGAAAAGGTTACCAAAAATACTTGGCACAGTACTCTTACAGCCTCTTGTGTTCTGGTTATGAATTATTCCCCCATGTTCAGAGCTCATCACAATCCTCAAAATCACCCTTTCTGTAGTGATCTGAAAGGGAGTAGCCCTCCCTTCTGTGTGCAGCGCAAAAGCACAGATGGAACATTAGGCAGAACTGCTGTGAAAATATTCAGAATTGCTGCAAATCTACCCATACCTTCCTTTTTGTCATCCATCCCCACATCCAAGCCCACCTGTTCCTGTAGCACCTTCAGTTTTGTACACTAATCAAGAGACTTTCAGAGCCTTGACATCTGTACCTGCTTATTCTCTCCTAAGCCCATTAGCCCCCAATCTGTAGGTATTAATACACAATCCATGTGCCTGGCTTGAATATGTGCATGGAGACTGTGGAATGTGAGGTTGTCCTGGTTTGAAAAGGAAGTGAGTTTTTTGGGATGCTGTGGTCAATTGTATTAATTATTTGAGTGATGGCTTGAAAGATATGATGGCAATTCTCCAACTTCATCCTATTATCTGCAGAGGTTCCCATTTACCATGTGCACATTCCCTTGTACATGCTGTGGCCTAGGCACGTAGAAAAGGAAGAAGCAATGCAAGCACCAACATCAAAACATGGGAGTGCCAGGATGTGCAGCAAGCTTATGGACACTCCCAGTTTTGCATACTGTATCTTTCAGCTATCCCAAAAAACATTTGTGTTACAGTGAGCAGTGCTGAGGAACATTTCATGAGGTTTTCTAATAGGGACAGATACACTCCCATAGCCTTTTTTACAAAACAAGATTTTGATAACAACTTTAACAACTTTTTTGGGGTATGCTAATTTAGTTCTCCATCCTCTGTTGGCACATGTACACACTCTGGAACTGACAGTGGATGCTATCATCCAGGCATGATGCAAGCTGGCAGAGTTAGGCATAGGACAGAGGACTCCACCAGAGGCAGGAGATGGATCTGCAGATCCAGGCAAAGCTCATCCTAGCTTTTAAACGGTGATAGGCTCAAGTCAATAACATGAGGCCTTTGCAGGGTTTCCAGATTTGCATGTACAAAGGATAAACAAAGGGAATCACAGAAAGTGATATCGGACAAATCCAGCAGTGTTGAGTATGGAGAGCCCAGGTCTGGAAGAACAAGGAGTGCAGCAAGGCATAAGGACCTTTTTCAACACTAGAAAGCATTTGACTATGGAAAGCTGATCTTCCTTATTGACATAAACTCCTAGTGAAATATTTACTGCAACTAAAATAAACACATAAGAAAACAAATAAAATAAAAATTTCAGCAAGCCCATCCTGCAGTGTCATTTTAGAGCAAGCAAATGCTCTGAATGCTATTGCTTAATGCTCTTTAAACAGCAGTTTAGGGAAAATATGATTAATATGCTTATGAAAATAAACGTCTCCTGCCGGTGCAAATCTCTGCTAACGCTATCAAAGTCAATAGAGTTCCTTTACTCATACCACTGAAATACTGAGGATTGTGGCTCATGATCTCTGCCAGAAAGGGTTGTTCTTACAATCTCTAGAAAACCAAAAATGGAAAACATAGCTAAGAAGCAGCAAGGACTGGAAGTGACAGAAGAACTAGAGCTCAAGAAGAGAGGGCTGGGAGCAGAAACTGTATTTCAGGAAACACAATCTATACAAGTTGAGGAGGAGAAGAAAGTAGAAACTGCAAAGTGAGAGAAAACAGAAAGGTCAGAAAGAAATGTAGGAGACATCAAGCATATGGTAAGTCAGACAGTAAAGCAGTGAGGGTCATGACAGGCAGACACAGCCTGAAAAGATGGGCACCAACTACAGCAGATCACAAAAATTTGGACTGAGATGTCAGAGGCAGAGGGAAAGAGCACAGGCCATCAGTGAAGATAAGGTCAAATAAGTGACCACTACAAGAAATGAAGGATTCATTTGAAAACTGAAGGCTAAATGAGGATACAAGGGAAAAAAGCTGAGTGACAGAAGGGAAGGATGAAGCTGGTAAGGATAAGATGAAGCCTTGAAAGCACAGAACTATAATAATGGCAATGCTGTCCTGGACATTCAGAAGAGAGGACACAAGTTTCACAACAGAGGAAATCCAAAGCAAAAATTTTAACAATCTTTGCCTCCTCTGGGGTCTCTTGTTCCATCATTTCCATTTTAAATGACACAAAAATACTTCTAATAACCAGAGAAACACTTAAAAAATTAAGAAACACTTGTTCCAGTTAATGTGTCTGAACAGTGTGAGCGTGCACACACATGCACATGCAAAAATCACCCAAAAAAAGTTTCCCCCCGGGAGGTCATTATTATGCAAAAATTACCCTAATTAGGTCATGAATATATTAGTCCGTATTCAGTGCCAACAACAGCAGGGAGAAAAAGGGAGAGAGAGAATTGGAAATGTGACATGCATACACTCCCAGTGTGGTTAGGGGGACTGGATTCCAAAATGCCATTACTAGATAAAAAGGTCACGCTGTAGGGAGGTAATTGGTACAGCGCTTGAGCAGCTGATTAAAGGGACCTTTGCTTTTGGGGTGGGAGGAGGAGGGGGGGTTAATGTAGGATCTCCCCTGACAAAGTATGTGATTTTGATCAAACATCTAATTTTAGGACAATCACAAAGAGAATGGAAGAGGCTATCACCCTTGACATCCTACTGAAGCAGATGAATTTGTTTAATAACACCTTGACTTGCATGCTTTAAGACGACAATAAAGGCAGAGGGTATTTTCCTTCATGCAGGTTTCTCTCTGCTCAAATACACGAGCCTCTGTTTTCCTAACTCCCATCGCAGCTACTGCTCAGACACTGCCCATGATGCATTAATAAGAAGTAAATGCTTTTAATGAGTCAGTAATGGCTGGGGGAGCAGCACAGGGGAAAGCTGCTTCTTCACTCTCTCTGCTCTTCACCAAACAATTACAGGCTCCCACAGGCTGAAGTAACACAGCTCATGGTTTGGCATGCGAGACAGAACAGCAGAGGGCTCAGAAACACCAGTTGCCCACACTCCCCACAGAGAAACACAAGAAAGCTGGCTTGGAAGGATCATGAAATTTAGAAGTTATGTTGTGTTAAATAAGATGCCATTTATGCTCTAGAAATTATTGGTGGCACAAGTAAAGACTCACTCCTGTGTTTGAAAAGACAAGCAGTTTCACCCCACATTTGGAGACCACAGATTAAACATCATGAGTAGGCAGGGGGGAAAAAGGAGAAGGAGGCAGGAGCATAGGCAGTGCTGCTCCTTGGAGAGAGGACAGAAAAAGCATGGAGAAGGGTGCACTGATTTTTCAAGCTGACTTGGGAACCAGCTCAGTTTTATAGTCTCTTCTGCCTTCCCAGACTGAAGTCCTCCTCATACTGTCCAACTGAGTCTTGCTCCAGTTTTGATGCTGATGGCCACTGGCCTTTCCCCCTGCCTAGAATGACGAGCAATTAGATGTTATGCTGAGAACACAAGCATTTCCAAACACCACCACCTATGGGGCTGAGCCACTGGTAGCAGAAATGGAGGAATACCTGGCACAAAATCCACTTGGACCAGCTTAACATGGACCACCCTTCCTTGCCAGCAAAGTCAAAAATTTAGAAACAGATTCTGATACAGTTTTGTCTGTGAAAAAGAGATTTTAAAGCACACAGTACAGCCTTGAGCTTTAAGGTGCTACCTAGAGGTGCTATGCATGAAATGTCACTGGTTTAAGTCCTGCTTTTGATCTACAACCGACAAAGGAGATAACTGTTGGACTGACTTACTTCCTTCACCATCCAGCAAAAGCAGCATATACTGAAAACAGCCTCAGAACGAGCAGTTTTGGTCTATGATATCTAGAGCAGAATTTTTCAGCTACACTTTGAGTACAGCTGGGTAACATTCCCATCCAGTGAGAAATATTGACATTTCAACCTTCATTCTGGTCCCCCAGCAAACGGGAAGGTTGAAATTAAACATGTATTGAACTGAGTCAAAATAAAACATTTGGCTCACTTCTCTAAAATTAAGTTTTATGATTTAGGTTTAACTGACAATAAAATGAAGTCTTTCATTTCGATTTCCCAAAAGAAAGTTTCAATTTTCTAAAAAACCTTTTCCCAGAAAATCATTCCCATGGAACATTCACAACCACCTGTAATTTTCAGTGATACGGAAAATAGCCACTGCAACTCCACACAATACAGTACTGATCACTAGAGTCTACATAACTCTTAAAATGCACACACTGTGACTAAAATGTTAGTTAAAAATAAGAAAAAGAAACCCCCCTCATTCTCTAGACACTCCTGATATCTAGGACCAGAACTAAGCAATTTGAACTACTGCTTTAAGACACAATAAACTTCTGCAAACAGAAGGGGTCATCAAAAACAAGAGATTTCAGATACAATGACCAGTCACTGTTAAAGCTCTAGTTTCTTCTTTAAAAATAATCTTCTTTCATTTTTCCTTGTAGAGTTCAACAGTGAACAAATCCAGAGAGTGATTTGTCAGTGGAATATGAAGGGCCTTTTAATTTCTCTCAAAATCAATGCAGACAAGTAGTTTGTAAATTCAAGCTGTTTTAAAAGAAAAAAAAGGAAAGCAGGTGGCATGTATCACTACATCACTGTTGGATATTTTTTCATACACTTTAATTACTATACATAATTTTAGATGCCTTCATAACTTATATACCTGTCATGGCATTATTACTGCTTTCCAAAATCTTATTTATATGCTGCCTTAGAAAACCTTAACAGAGAAAGAGCATTGCTATAACCTTATGCAGGCATGAAACACAGAAACAGAGTGACATGCATTATGGCCACTCTGAAAGTTGGTGCCCAAGAGAGCATTCAAGTCCTTTTTTTCCTTTTTTTTCCCTGAGAATAGAAATTAGGAGAAAATTCAAACAGAAGGTATATTCCTAAACCTTTTGGAATGGAGATGTCTCCCACAGCTGCTACGTGTTCATTTAACATCTCCACAGAGCCTTCAATCAACCTCCTCCTCTTGTATCCTGCAAGCCAGAAGCACTTTGTGGGAAATGGGGGGTGTGTAGGCAGGCACAACAATCCTGAACAGGGATACAGGTGCTGTGGAGATGCTGACAGTGTTTCAGAGCTGAGGGACAGGCAGAAGGACAGTCATCCATGGCAAAAGCAGAAGAAATGGCATGGACTCCTTTTCATATGCTTACTTGGTTACTTGCCTGCTAACCCCTGAAGGAGCTGGGGTGGGGGGTGGGGGAAACTCTCTTAAAAAACAGGGTTTGTTAGTATACAAATTTAGACGCTACTAATTTTTCTTCCAAACTTGCTTTGTAGCAAATTTAACACAGCAATTGTTAAAATATTTGGCAACCTGTTTTTCTAACTGAGAAGCTGGCCATGCCATCTACTGCTAGCAACCTCTTCTGTTTGAACAAAAATCTGAATCTACAGCACCTTGCTGTACCTTTGCCAAGAGCTGTATGCAGACCACAGGAGCAATAGAAAGGGAAGAATCCTCTGTGTCTCCTGATGAGAGAAACAAAACTATCTGAAGTGAAAAGGCTGCTTACATGTGGTCTTGTGCCTTGTGTCACAAAGGGTACTCAGCAACTTGCAGTATCCACTCTGTGAAAGGATGAACAAAATCCTGGGTACATGGCAAGCAGCGATACCAGCATCTCTAAAACCAGTCAGCACAAAGGAGACAGGCAGGCCTGAAAACTGCTCAGGCATCCATCTGGTTCAGCTCACGGAGCATTCCAATGCAATAGCTGGGCAGCAGTGTATCACAGAGCACTGTTTTCTCCAAGTCTTTACAAAACCAGGACAAATAATGCCCCCTTTCTGCCAGAGCAATGAGACAAAATGAAGAACCCCTATGATTCAGCACCCCTATGTTTCTTTCTTAAACAGTTATTTCTTAAGTAAGGGAGGCCTGTGGGCCACTCAGCTGTACTGGGAGCACTACCTTGTGCTGCCTGATCTGTCCGTCTGTCTCTCTACCAGCTGTTGTTTCCTGACTTAGGCTGGATGGACGGCTCTGAGGCAGTGAGTAGTTTCTGTTCTCTCCAGTCCATCTAAGCTTCTGCAAGCACCAAATATTGACAGCTTTTGAAAGCACACGTGCAAGGCAGCATTTGTTCTCCATTAACAATGTTGTTACAAGACTGCCTGTGCTGTGCTAGTCCCCACCACCCGGGATTTCACATTACTGACATGTAATTTACATAATTAAAGTATACAAAGAACATAGATGCTGCAACTCTATTGAATACCCCAGGAGCTGACATTTTGGACTGAAATAATGAAAACTGGCAGGCTTTCTACTAAGACTAAATAGGTATATATAGGTATATTCCATGGTAATTCCAAGCCAATAACTGAAAGATCTGCCCCCTTCCGAGAAATTAAACACTGAACTGATGTGACCCCTATTTCATTCCATCAGTAGTTGCAGAGTATGCAATGCCAGCATGTTTCTACTGCTCATCTGCAGCTACAGAGGCTTTTGCAACTTGCCTGCATGGGTGCCACACTTGATACATGCCTCCATCTCTCTGATACAGAGGTGCCAGGTAGTTTGTGGGACATAGTCTACCTGTGCTAAAACCCAGAACTTGAGTGAAACAGCTACAAAGCAGTGTGCTCATACAACTCTTTTATGCACATCCTTCTGAGCAGCTTTATAGAGTCTGAAAACAAAACACGACCTCAGAAGAGTATTAAATAATAAATGGCTACAGAAGGAGAAAGACTAAGTTGCACAGGTAGGAAAGAATCAGAGGGATAATCTGAGAGAAGACCTGCAATGAGACTGTAAGTCGACAAGTGGGGAAAGTATAAAATATCTACTCTAGATAAGATCAGGAGTGGATTTATAGTGGGCAGAGAGCTAAATGGCCAAACTCCCTGGTCCTACACTGGCAAGTGCTGTAGAAGTGTAGTACAGCCTCCCACATGAGGGATGCCACTCCCCTGTGTGTTTTCTGAAAAGTAAAAAGCTGTAGATAAAGCAGTGAGCAGCATTTCATTAGCACTGGTCTCAAAACTCTGTATTTTGTGCACTCGTGGACACTTAAAAGCCACACATGCAGAAAAAATTTATTAGAAAACTACAGCTTTCTCCAACAACTTCCAACTCTTTGCTTATATCTGATATGCCCTTGGTGTTCCCTTTACATGCTTAATGAAATCATATTTCACACCACAAAAGTCAAAACAGATATAGATCATTATGTACTTCTGCAAGAACTGGGCTCCAACATCGTAAGCAGTGTTAGAGAAAACCTTGGGGTGAAATGTAATTTCCAACCTATTAATCTAATTCAGAAAATACACAAACAAAAACTCTCCATCAGGCTCATGAGTTGTATCTCTACTGTTGGCTTCATGCAGCCTATACACCCAGAAGTTATAAGGAACTCCAAAATCTGATTAAGTTATGCCCTCAGGACACTGTACCTCCAAAGTCTTTCTTCCACTACATAGATGACCATTTCAGCCTGTTTCCTCCATTAAGAACTCTTAATAGCATTCCCACCCCAGGCGTGATGCAAAGGAAAAAGTCCCCCCGAGGAATGCCCTGAGAGCACATCCATCTTGTACAACTAATAGGGGTTAGAATACTGCTGAGGACCAGGGTCGCAGCACATACTCATATTCCCACACTGGATCAACTTAGCGTGTGGTTTCCTCTATTTTGCAAGCGGGGAACAACAGATTTCACAACCATAATAACATCCAATTTTTCAGAAAATATCACATATGCTATTTCTAGCAAAAATTGATTTGACGTGTGCAAACACCTGTTTGGCTGCACCATCCTCACATAATTTTCAAAGGGAACCAGGACTTTTTTCCTGCAAATCTGTGTCTCTCTAGCTCAAGGACAAATTCTTTTCTGTGCTGCCAACCTGTCCACTGACCTCTATTTCTGACACTTTGGTAGTTTCCTCAGTATCACTGTTCATTTGAGGAATGCTAGAAAATATCTCTGACCTCTCCCAGAGTTTTCAATCCTTAAATGACCTTCATGTATCATTTTAATCATATTTCCCTGTAACACATTTCAGATCATCATCCTGGTGCCCTTAAACAAAATCCTTTGCAGTATTGAGAACTTCTTAATCCTAAAAGGGACTGGGGCACATAAACTTCTGGCCAATAGTTTCACTGATTTTCTAAAAGGTCTAATCCTTAATTATATTATCAGGACAATTCCTTTTTTTTATTATTTTTTTTGATAATAGAAAGGTTTTTGAGATTCTTTTTTCTTTAATCGGATTGACATATCCTTGGTTGTTTCTGTGCTTTCTTATAAATCTTTCTTACAAATGCTCAAGAGTATAGCTGCAGCTGCCAGACCTCTTCCTCAGCTATTCAGTTTTCGAGTCATACATTTGCAGTTGGTCAGAAAAAATAATCCCTCTACGCCTGGCAGGCGTCTGCTCAATGCTTCCTGGAAACCACAATGAATTGCTTGCAGTCAGTTTCAGCTAATACAGGCCTCCAACAAACACATCCTGGAAATTTTTCATCACCATGAGCTAAGTGAGGACATCCTTCTCAACTTGTATATACTGAGATTTAGCTTTTGCGGCAGTTATGATACATAGCTCACTGGCCTTCAGTTTTGAGGACATTATATAGATAAATGCTCTGGTACCTTCTCTGGTAGCTTTGTGTTTAACATTAACCACTACCTGTCTGTTAAGACCTTGGTCCTTAGCTGCCATTTATTTCTCTAACTCTTCAGGAGAACATGCATCCTATCTCTCCTGGGCATCTCTGGATGAATCTGATCTGAGGTTGTTGATCAGGACAGCCACAAAAAGCCATCTGCTTACCAACCTGCATGCTCCCTCAGTTTGTTACAGTAGGCATATCATTGACAGCTGGAATCTCCTTCAGATCTGTCTGTACAATTTCCCAGTTACTGTCTACCCCATGGAATTTACATACTCCCTTGCTGTGGCAGGCATCCTTATTAGCTTCTCCAGCATCATCCCAAAATACAGTTTCTCAGTGGGTGCCAAACACAACACAAATTGGTGCTATTTTTTCCAAAGTGCCAAGGAGATGGTTGATGGCAAGAGTACAAGCCAGAATTTTGCAGATGCCTTAATTATAGACAGATACTTGGAATTAAGGCAATGGAAATTTTTGCTCTCTGCATGTTGCTTTAATTGTGTGGGCCTTAGACACAGGTGTAGGGAACCATCTGCCTCTGTCAATTCTTTCATGACTTTCTGCATGACTCCCAGAGCCTACTCAGCTCCCTCTTCATATCTGTTCTCTAAGGGAAAAGAAACTCTCCTCAAATGAGAGGCAAGAGCTACATGCCTTTGCCAACACCATTGATGAGGGCCTTCTGAAATTCCATAGGGATATCCACAATTTAATCTTTATTTAATTTCCTTCCACCATATCTGTCATCTTGATGCAACCAATAGCCTGACAAGGCATCTCAGAAATGATACTATGAGAAATTTCTTTTCCTCCCTGTTATTTACCCAACAGGGACTGGTATCCCTATATTTTAAGTGTTGGCTGAGTGCATTGATTTCTTCTGTCTTTTTTGTATGTCTCAAATCAGTATGAAGCCCATGTAGTCAAAACGAAGAAGAGCTAAAAGTGGAACAGTTTTATAGTGAAAAAATATGCTATGGAAACAATATATGAGTTCAGAGCTTGACACTAAGATATTAGAGGTACATAACATCAAATGTATCATTTATATCTCCCAAATTATCCACAAGAAGCGCAATGATTACAAGATTGTCTAAAGAACTCCTAATTTATAGGCTGATTGCATAAGATTAGCAAAATTTTGGTTTCTGAGGTGATGAGAACACAGTGAAGTCATTAGCTAAGAGTGTTTTTCCCATGGTGCAAGGTTTGTATTTTGTTGAGCTGCATATGACACTGGATCGCTTTCTGAGAGGGTCAATCAACTTGCTTTGGAAGTGGTACCTTTAATAATGGAAGTCTTGGAAACCAAAGAGCTTTCATCCTGAAGCCATCGTTTAACTTGCTGCCATAATTATTTTTTAATACTCAACTGTGGTGAGAGGAAAATGGAACAGGACAGTGAGAATTTTCCCTCTACTGAGGTGTCATTCTACTGGCAAAGCCCATTATAGGGTGATTACAAACCCACCTCTCATAGTCATAAAAACAAGTAAAACCCCATTATTCTTTTGCATGTCAAGGTTTAAGTTACATTGACAACTAGAATTTATTCTCAAATTTTTAAATACTTTAATCTCTTTTTGAGTTAAAAAAAATAAGAACAGCTTTTTCCCCCAAATTTTTGTGAAGCGTCTGATGTTGCTTTGTGTCCCTCTGTCAACCCAATGAAATCACATTATATCACAAAATCCAAAACTTAAGTAGATTTTACTGACTATCCTCCAGGCAGCTTCACTGTTCATTTTTAATCCATGTAGAGTGCTTAAATACCACAGCGATAAGTGTTTTATACAGGCGTATAGATAGATTTTGACATTGGATCATGAAACAGGCAGTCTTCAAGGGCAGCAATTGTAGAATTTCTTAGAAATTGCCATCATTCAGGAAACAAGACATGATTGTCCATCCTTGTAGCTGATAGAGAAAATAAAAACTTGCAGAATAAATATATTCTATGACAGCAACTGTCATTGGTGAATTCTTTTGCCCGCCACATCAAAGATAGTGGATGATTTATGGAAGACAGTGGATTTCTGCTGACAGTTTTCCATGATTTCCAAGCTGCTAATAGAGTACAGATACCTTTTTTCAGTTGTCTCTAGCCTGGTCAACACTTTTATTTAGTATTGATATTTAATTTGTTCCTTTATTAGCAATCTGGTGACCCCTCAATCCCACTTACTAAGAGTTTTACAAATTATGTCTTTACTTATTAATGGAAGAAGAAAAAGTACATGTGAAATAAACTGGGAAGATCTATAATGAAAAACTATTTTTTATTTTTATTTTTTATTTTAGAGCTAGTTAAAGTTGCTAAGAGATGTAAGTACCTCCTGTTCCCTTTGTTTACAACCAGCAAGAAGACTTGAAGTAAACAATTTAAGGTGCCATAAATTTTATACTATGCACAGTATAAGCTCTACATTATGCCAAGAAGAAAGAAATACATATTTAATCTCTGCAGAGAGAATTTAGCCACTGCTCACAGTGAATGCTCTAGTGCAATGTCAAAAATAAAACTAGAGACAGTCAAATCAATTCTTAGACTTTCTTCAAAAAGAAAGAAGGAAAGAAAGGAGAGAAAATAGATATGGAAATAGTAATCGCAGAGTTAGATTTTCCTGCAGGTCATGAATCTTAAGACCTGGAACCTGAACTTTAATTTCTAGCAAGTGTGTTTCTAACCCTTCTATCTTCCAAAAGAAAAAGTGAACAAAGTGCAAGCCAACCCAGTGAAGTTCTTCTGACCATCTGTTTTGCTATTTCCAAAAATAGCAAACATCTCTAATCTGAAGGTTATGGTAACTGCAAAAGATAAGTACGATGATTTTAATGCCCCCTTTACCACCTATTTCACTGTTGGGTTATTTTAGTGGTGTCAGCTTCTTTGTAGCCCCAGATAATCAGATCAGAAATTGCACAGCAAAATAAACTACATTAGGAAAGATGCTGCCCATAATACATAAATTTTCTACCTAATTCATTAAAAATCTATTTAAATGAAGCTGAAGCATAGATTCCTCTCTGTCAAAACAGATTTTCACAGCACGAATGGACCAGCACTGAGTCCTAGACAACCTACAATTGCTGTACAGAGACACTGTTATTTCTGCTTCAGAAGGCTCATTTTTTCAGAATAGCAGGCCTTTGGTTTGATGGCCATTTTATATGTTGGCAACTTCAGCTTAAAAATGTTTTGATTTTGTTTTTCTTTATATCAAAGTGAACAAATTCAGCTGACAGAATGACAGAAATGCTTTTTGGAAAGGAACCCTGGAGACCACTTAATCTAATCTCTCAAACCTAGATCAAGTCAGTTGTGGATTTGTCCAGCCAAGATTTAAAAACCTCCAAGTATGAAGATATTGCAACAATCTGTGTAACTTTTGTTATGGAATATTTCCTTTCCAAGGATGAAGGTTTTCTTAACATTTCACCTGAACCCTGCATCTTTTATCCACTCTTAGATGTGGTTTAACCCCACTAGCAACCAAATACCACACAGCCCCTTGTCACTTTCAATTTGCAGTAGGGAGAAGAATCAGAAAGAAAAGATAAATCTAATGAGTTAGGATAAGAGCCATTTAATAACTGAACCACAATAAAATATTAAAACGAATAATAAAAATGTAATGAAAATAAACAGGTGGAGAGTGGAGGATTGAGGACGAGAGAAAGAGAGAAATTATTAACCCCAAGAGAAAAAAGTGAAACACAATCCATCAATTTACCAACTACTAACCAATGTCCAGGCTGTTCCCCCCCAGACAACCCCCCCAGTTTTTATGCTGAGCATGATGCTCTCAGGAATGGAATATCCCTTTGGCCTGTTTGGGTCACTTTTCCTGGCTGTGTCCCCTCTCAGTTTCTCCCTCACTTGCTCACTGGCAAGAGCATGGAAAGCTGACAAGTCCCTGATTTTGAGGAAGCAATACTCAATAATAACTTAAACATCAGTGTGTTATCATCATTATTCTCATACTAGATCCAAAGCAGAGCACTGTAGCAGCTACTAGGAAGAAAATTAACTCTACGTCAGCCAAAACCAAGATAACCTTGCTTTATCACTTGCCATTCCTGGGAAGAGCCTGTATCTGTTATTTTTGCTAGTCAACAAGCAAATAACAGTTACTATTTCCTCACTCTACTGTCTCTTTTCACCTGACTAAATTAACAGAATTCCCTCAACTTTTCCTCATCATCTATGCCTTCTTGGTTCGTGAACATCTTTAGAGGCCCTCCATGGTTTCTCAATGCTCCTGTAGAACTAGGAAGTCTAAACTCAGTGTAATATCCTCACACAGGCTCAGCATGGCTGCACAGGGGAAAATGAGAACATGCCCATGTCTGTTAATCACACTTATATTGGGCTACAGGAAGATGACTGTCTTATTTTGCTGGCTCATACTCAGCTATCTATTTAATACCTTAACCCCCAGGTCCTTTCCTTGATGGAGTTATACTCTAAGAGACAGTTCCTGACCTGCACTGACTATGGATTATTTTACCACAGATGCAGAATTTTTTCCTTGCTGAACTTCATAGCATCACTGTAAGCCCAGTTATCAAGCTTCTCAGAGTCTCTCAATGGAACTTCTGACATCTCAAAAGCACACTTTCCTGTCACCACTGCCCTTCAAGGCATTACCTTCCAGTCAAAACTAGAAAATCTCTTCTTGCTCATTAGGAACACAAATAGTACAGGACTAAAAGATGGAGGACAGATGAGACCACTGGAGAAGGAATCACTGACAAAAAAAAAAAAAAAAAGGCAAGGTTAGACAAACACAGCTCTTGATGGACTCTCCTTATAAAAGGTGAAGCAATAAGGAGCAGAACAATGCTTCCCTCCTCACTTTAATCACCATATTTCCATGCTATGAAGGGCAGCTTGTGGAGGAGATGGAACTAGTTGATGTCACCTCAGTCTCCTGGGATGAACGTGGTGTTACATGACACCTTAACCCCTTTGCTCTCACTATCAGCTCCTCTGTCAGAAAGGGCTGTCACTTAGAAGATGAAATATATTTACAAATTAATTAACTTTGGCCAGCAACTGAAGAATTAGATTTCCACTAACAGGGATTCTGTCTGAGTGATGGATACACAGAACACTGGAGGAATAAAACACTAGTCTTCCTTGCCTCCCAGATCTGAATGCTCAGCAGTCACACCACCTTTCCCATCATCAGTCTTTTTTTTTTCCTACACTGTCAACTCTTCTCTTCTCAAAGCCACTGAAATTTGTTTTAGTAGATGAAGGTATATGTGTACTGAAAACAGTATTTGATCTCTGAAAATGACTCTTCAACTCATTAAACAGAGGTGCATTACACAGAGAGCTGTGAAAGGCAAAGCAGAGTTGATGGGGAGGATACAGGATTAGCTGAGAATTAGATTGAATAAAACAGTTTGTGATTTCAGGACCTGAAGCAGGGACAAACCTGCACAGAAATGTTCAAGCAGAAGCTGTCTATTATGTGGGCTGAAGTTTCATTTTGTTCTATCTCATGTTAAAACACAAGCTGTTTGTCAGAGGGACTGTATTTGCCTAGCTAGGGAGGTGTTAGAGAATACAGGCTTGCACACCACAGCGTGGGAAGAACAGGTGACTGTTCTGATGGTGCTAACAAATCTGAAAATAAATTATGGGTGTGATGAGGTGCTCACAGAGCAAGGGCTAGCATTTAATCTGGGAAACAAACAGTGCTGCACAATTCAGACAGTCTCAGCAGAAAGGCAGAGGGCGGCTCAACTAAGACTATTTCTTAGTCACTCATGAAATACAGCTTCAGGTAGTGAACAATGCAAAGACAGGCCTTCATCATACTGCTTGTTTTTCACACCCCTCTCCAGAGTGGGAAGTCTTAATAACCTTAATTTTGCTGTGCAACCCATTAAAGTGGCAAAGCAGAGGCCCAGACAATTTAAGTTAGTAGCAATTCATTTAAAGCAGACCTTACGGATTAGTGACACTTCAAGGATATCACAGATTACAAATAAAATAAGCTTACTTGCCTCAAAGAACAAAATACAATAAAGAAAAATCCAAATTCTTTAATCAAAGAGAGTGTTAATTATTTAGTGGAACGAAATTCATCTTCAAAATCATCAAACATTGGTCCAACAGAACATCTGATGCTTGTAAAGGTTTCTTATGTCAGCTACAGAACTGATAAATTTTGAGACATTTTTGAAACAATTATGGTTGTTAGCCATAATGTCCTTACAGACTCAAATATCAATAATTAGGTTTTTCTCTATTTGAAATCTCTTCAAGATTTGAAATGGCAACAATTATTTTCTTTATTTCCTGTTCTATATTGTCAGGTGAAACCAAGATGTGTTATGAGATAGCTACTGTGCTCTACTTCAGAGCTACATAATGAAAACCTCTTTTATCTAATACCTGCACTTTCTTTTTTAGTGGAAAATATTTATGGGTTATTCTTTTTACATTTAGAAAGGTCATTAAAGCAGCAGTTGGGTAGACATCAATTGACAAATAATAATGCTGCATTGGAAGTGGGGTGGACAGAAAGCTATTCAATATTCAGCACACTGCAGTGAGTGAAGCAGCACAGTGCAGTGGGTAGGGCTGACCTCAGAGATCCAGAGCTCATTATAGTTAGGAGATTCTATTCCTGGGACACGAAGATTATAAAGATGAACTTCATCAAATGGAGTCACAGTTGGCCTCCCTTTGTCCATCCTTCCTGTCTTCTGGCAACAACCACCTGGGGGGAAGGGATGACTGCCACAGTGCCACATGCTCTTCAGCAGCCTTTGGCAATTTAAATAGCTGTGAAATTTTGCATTGAAGGCCACCAGATGTGCTCTGGGGTGAGACCCCTTTATCAGGGATGGGCAGTACAGTGTGCCATATAAATGACATAGGCTCCAGCTAGAGCTTATTCCCAGGCATCTCACAAGCACATACACAAATACAGGCTTTTTCTTCCTGTCAGTAGAAAACAGGATGCATTAGCCCTGAAGTCCGGCACAGGAAGAAAAGGCATGGAATGAACAGAGACATTTTCTTCTGGTCATGTTACTAGGACAATAAAAACCTTGATGCTTTAAGTCCTTGCGGAGACAAATCTTCAGCTGCTCCCAAGCATTTTTTAACACAATTTAGGAATTACATTTACCTAACATGAACTGTAAGCTGCTAGACTCTGTACTTTATCAACAATACTGTTGTCATGATTGAATAGGTTTTATTGTTTGTAGGAATATTCTCCTACATTTCTCCAGAGTAGCAAAGGCCATGCAGTAAGATTAACAGAAACGAAACTCTTAACCTGAAAAGTGGTAAAAACCTACAGAGAAACATGAGATCCAGTGCTAGGTCAGTGACAGAAGCAAAGAAAGAAGAAGAAGTTTACCAATTTACCAGGCCTTTTCTGTAAAGGCTGGTAAGGTAGCTAATGTGTCAGTGGATGTATTGAGAAGGAAACACAATTATACTTTCTAGAGTAATGCCAGGCAATAACAATTTCCATGGTGACAGACTAAGCCATCACTTTCAGAGTTTTTTAGTGGCAGGAGGGGAAGGAGAGGCGATAGTCTGATAAGCTGTCAATAGTAGTTCATTGTGTATTTTTGACCATCAGCCCCTTGTAGGGAGGGAAAAGCAGGCACCCAGCCAGGGCAGGTATATAATCTGATTGATGCTTCACATAAGTGGCTTTCAAAAACTTGACTGAGCATGAAATCTCATCATTAAAGTTTATGTCCTGAGTGAGTGGGGAAAAGAGAAAAAGAAGGAAAGAGACCAAACCAAAGGGAACTAAAGCTGACAGAACAATGGCAAATTTACAGCTAAACATCTACTTAAGCATGATTTCCAAAGCTAATCACCCAACATGAAAACAAGCTTCTGCCTATGAACGAAGTTAAAAATGAGGCTCACCCTCTCTCCCTGTGCAGTCACATATAAAACCAAGAGCAGTAAAATCAAAGCCCATGGGATCCCTGGAATGCAAGTGTCTGCTCTATTTTACCAAAGAGTGTGAAAGCACTGTAGAATAATCAGGCACAAATAATCTAGGCTATCTATATCCATTTATTCCATGTTTAACCCGCTGCTTGTCTCTGGTTATTCAGAAGAAAAAGAAACCACTTGAGTAGCTTATTGAACTCTGCAATTTCTTCCTTTCTATCTGCTTAGTATGAAATGGGTCAGAGCAGCGAGGAATCACAGACACAACACTGCATCCATAAGATCCTTCCTGCCAGAAACAGGAGTTGTTACAGCTTCAGGAGTAAAAAGGCCTATCAAGATCACAAAATATTCTTACACATCCAAGTCTCAAAGGACTGGGGAAGAGTAGAATATTTCAGCAAAATTCATTCTGATTTGAAAACAAATTGGTCTGCCTTGCTTTGCTCCCCCTTTTGTATTCTTTTTGAGTAATTATTCTAGCTAATGAGTTTACTGGCAGAAGTGTTCACAGAAACAGCAATTTTTAGTGGCCATTAGAGATTATTTGTAAAGAATTTTTTAATCATAAGCATTCACTGTGTAAATGTGCTTCAAAGGCCTAGGCTCATCCCATCAGGGACTAGCACTGCCCTAGGTAACCAATATGTGCAATCACAGCTAATCAGTCAGCTCTGATTTCAAATATTCTCAATAAGCAGATCATGGACAAGCTGCAACATAAAAAATTATTCATAGATATTATTTGACAAATGATTGTCAATACTGAATAATTCAAGAAGATCCCACATTGTTCATACACAATTCCCAGAGAGAAAGAAGGGTGAAGGTTGTTTTATAAGTTCATGATGGATTCTTCCACTAGGGCTGCTCAAAACACTCCGGTGAATAACTCAGCCTCTCATATTCCTTCTGAAACATGAACGTTTGAATGGCCACATTTCAGGAGGAGGCATTGGTTTTTGGATGCTCCATTTGCAACCAGACAATTAAACAAGGATCTTTGAAGGACACCAGGTAGAATTAATGGCATTGCTATCTGTGCAAACAGTCTGTGGCACCAAGCAACTCCTCAGTGATGCAAAGTCATTTCTGCTGGTGTTTGGCTTTAGCAACTAGTTTGACAGAGACTGGGAAGAATATTCTACATGCTTACTTCCCAATCTTCTGAAACTGTATTACTTTTCCTTCCACAAAGGCAAAAAAATTACTCAGTTGCTCCACTCACGGTTAGTAAGCATTCACCACTGAAAAGAAATTTGGTTGCTAGTCTTCCTGAGCCTCACAACAATATTGTGGTTTGCTTTTTATTCATAAAAATGAAAAATAATCTGTCCGGGTATTACAAAGAAGCAGATGATATATTAAGATGTGATTCTAAATCCTCTACTGTTTGTCAATAATACTATACCAAATAAATAAAGGGTGACAAAACTGCCATTTCATGTTTATTGTCATGTTATTTCTTTGAAAACATATCACCCCTAGCATCCCATCACAACTGTATCCAAGTCTGAGTGTCACCTGCTCAATACTTTGCACATGAAGACTTGACTAAACAAGACTCATGGACACAGCACTGAGAAAAGTAAAAAGTTCAAGAAATAGGATGTTAGAATATAGAAGAAAAAAAGGGTGAAAAAAGGGTGAAAAAGAGAAGAAAAAGAAAGTTTAAAAAAATTTTAACAAAAACTAGTTTTTTTGTCTAGGAAAACCTGAGGTATGACAAGATAACAGTTTCTCATTATGCAAAATGCAGTCAAGACAACTGTGATCAATTGTTCTCCATGTCTGCTGAGGATAGAACAGGACGTAATTAATTTAATTTGCAACTGAACAGAATAAGATTAGATGTTCAAAAGAAATTTCTATCTGTAAGAGCAAGAACTAGAGGTTCACTACCTCAGGCATTTATAGAACCTCTCTACCAGTTTTTCTTAGAAGAACAGGGTTGACGAAGGTCTGTCAGAATGGCAAAAGCATCTTGCTCATTCCCTGAGCTGCAGGATGGACTAGAGAGCTTTTCAAGAGCCAAATACTCTCATGAAAATCTCAACCTGCCTTACAGGAGACCCCCTGAATTACCCAAAACTACACCTCCCCATAAGGACAGGGAGGGCTCCACAGGGTGTAGATACACAGTGTGTATCCACAGTGCTCCACAGTGTGTAGTTGGTGTTGTCACAACCCAAACCACAAAGTTTTAGTCCCCGTCCCCAAACCACTTCTGTCTGATTTGTGTGACTGTAAGGGTGCAGTTTTCAAATGTCATGTAAAGAGTCACCTTGACACCTAAAAAAGTTGCCTGCCATAGAATTTGAAGATAAATTAGACTGAGTTACAGGATGCTTTAAATGTAAATTTTGCATGACTGGAAAAAAAAGGATGTTTTACAGAAGCACCTATTCCTACTCCTTCCTCACCAAATCAATGAACAGAAGTACTGTAGATCCCAGGAAGAAATAAGATTTAGCTGCTGACAAACACAAGAGACTGCAGGCTTCTGTAGCTATTATTGAGTGTTTTACCATGCCTCCCTGCAGGGGATTGGTCCTCTGCAGAGCCATTCACCAACACACTGATTCTAGGGAAGATTTTGCTCCAGAGTTTTAAAAACCCTGCTTACCTCTTGATGAACACAGAGCATCTCAGTTTGCCAAGGTAACATCATATGCTGCTTTTCTACCAATGACAGCACAGCTTTTAAATATCATCCCTTTTGCAAGTCTGGCTAACCCAGTGCTCTCAAATCCAGAAGTCCTACCAGAGCTGCAAGCTCTCGGGTTTTGCCCCTGCCATGTTCTGCTATTTTTTAACCCACTTGCAGACCCATGAAGAAAACCACCATGTCTACCTATCTTGCATCCTGAATATCCTCTGTTCCTCCAAGACACAGTCATTTTTTTGCTTGTTTTTTTATATTCTAGACAATACAGCCCATGAGGACATACTTGTGTTTACAACTTTTCTTCATTTTGCTCATAACTCAACCTCTTTTAGCTGGTATTTATGCACATGTAAGTGGTTAATGTTTCAGATTTTGGGGATGACAGCTCTAAGTCCACGGGGTTTTTTAAGGTAAAATAATGCACAATAGACAAAACCATGACATTGAAATGTTTATATTGAACAAAAGATGAAGAGTTTCCAAGCCTGGAATCCTATGCTATGCTGTTCTTACAACCATCTATTCCCCTAGGTCTTGCTCACAATATTTTAAATGCAAGCAAAGACATGCCATCACTTTGCCTTTCATAGGATGTTCCCTGAAAATTTCCAACCTCACATGTGAAGTCCTGATTTACAAAGAGTGTTAGTAGGAGTATCTCCCAGCCTATGAGGACTTGCAGATGAGCACTATACTTCTGATCAACTCAATTTTGCCTTGGGTCAGGGGTCTTCTGCCTTCACGTCAAACAGTTGCTCTTGCTGAATTCCCACTGATGAGAACCCCTGCTTTGTTTCCCCATCATTTAGAGGCTGTTTCTGTAAAATTAGAAGTAGACACACAGCGAAATAACTCACTTGTTTTTCTGTGCCTCCCCTATTGCCTCCCCTCTGTCACCCCACTACCAGTTCCGAGTGGTGTATCAATCAAAAAAATCCATAGGAGGCAAGTGGGAAGAAATAAGGCTGAAGAGATAGATCACCTCCACAAATCCAATTACTGTGTTCCTCAGGCTTTTAACTTTAGTTTTTAATTTTCAGACCTAGTTCAAGTCAGTTAGTTTTTATTTATCATATAAGCAAGAAGCTCATTAGACCAACTCTACCATTCCCAGTCACTCACATACAATGCAGCTGACCAACTCTTGCAAGTGTCCAACTCTTAATAGGGCTAAGGATATCACCCTGACACTTTTACTTATATTTGTTGAAATCACTACTGCACTGTACCATATGAAATTGTTGTAAAATCCAAGCCTGGATACCACGACCTTGTCTGCTCTCTCTCCCACCTGCATCAATATCAAGTTAAATTGAACTAGTGGCAATTTTCTTGTAAAAGTTGACAGTGCTATAGACCATCCTTCAGAGTGTTTCTGGGTCTAATGGGTAAAACATTATTCTCCCTGCAATAATTATGGGTTCTACAGTACTTTGAGGAAAATTGCTGTGGACAATACATAAACACTTCAGTGATGTGATCACTTGATGACTGGTGCAATGACTTTTGGGTGAAAAGGGTCAATGCCACGATAGTTATGGAATGGTTGATAAAATTTGCATGATTTTCTAGCAATCTCATACACTACTGTGCTGTTATAGGAAACAGGATGGAAATAACATTTCTAAAATAACTTTCATAACTAATTAATTGTGTTGCAGAACCAAAAGCCAGAAGCAGTGCTTCCCTGTGGCTGTGTTACTGTCCAAGTCCACAGACAAGCTGGTGTGTGGGGGAGAGAGGAGGAAGGAGATAATGATTTATATGTAAGATCTTGGGAAAGTTTCAGTGATATTAATACTTGACAAGTGCAGCACTTCTGCTCATAAGCCCGTCTGACAGGTATTCTGCAGCCAACACAGAATTCGCTGGAATGTTCCTACCAGCAACATTCCAAAAGTCTTCAAATGGCCTCAGGCTGAGGGTTTAGGGAAAAAATGACACTTTATAGGTGATGAAGTGGGACATGCAAGTACCAGACAGGAACCTCAGTGGCTGGACTAGGAGTGTGCTGAGCATGCCCTTGGTGTCAACCCCAGTCTGACTTGTTGACCCATCCTGAACCCAGTAGAGATAGGATTTACTGAACTCCTTTTGCTCTAATTTATTTCTGTTTACTTTACACATAACAGTGAGAGAAAGGAAAAGAAGAAACTGCACATAAACGAGAATAAATAATCTCTCTTCCCAGTTACTTCCCTTTGATTATTATGCAGCATCATTCATACCCTCTGAGGAATGAAAAGGAATCAAGCATTTTCTCAAGAGCTGTGATCACTTCTTCCATAGCTGACTGTGGTCCCCAAACGATGTATTGCTGCTTATTTTGCATACCCATCAGTGATCATACTAATACTAAATGTCTCACTGTGCTGTTTGCATTCAAAGGGAAGGTCCTGCCACTCACAGAACATGTCTGGCCCCTTGCATTTTAAACAGGTACCTGAAATTCATGCTGATTTATGGATTCAGTCCTTGTTTGCTTGAGGTGGAGTGACCCATCACATTTCCATTTTGAGATAAGGTAGTAATGGTGCTCACAGAAGTTAGATTCATTCTTAGTTCTCCTCTAAATTCTCATTTGCTTGTTTTAGAAACACCCTCATATGAAGGAAGTTGAAAATGTATTATTGCAAGCTAACATCAAAAAGGACCAATTTTACTCCCACCTCACTCTGCTTACAGATGTATAATTTCACTTATTTAAGTGGAGCTACTCCAGATTGTCTGTGAGAGTGCTTGTATGAGTGCATGTGTGAGAGACAGAATATAGATGCAGGACCAGCCCTTAGACCTTTCCAACTGCAGTTAATGCTGTACAAAATGTTCCACTCAGGTCTCATGTTTGGTGTCTTCTAGAGGTAAGCAAACCTCTCCTGCAGTGCTGCCTTCCTTCCCCTTCCATGAAGCACAACTCCCTTAACTGTCAGGTCCTCTTACTTCAGGCACAATCCTCTCTTGATGAAAATAGATAAGCCCTAGGGCTGCTGAAGAGCTGAAAGGTTAGTAATTACATTGGCCTCCCCTTTAGCATCTCCCCCTTTGTAACTGAGAGGGAGGTGTAGCTTCAACAAAACATAGAATTACATGATCACCATGGAAATGAGGGATGAGCACCTCTTGTGATGAAGACAAATGACTGGCGAGAGGGTTCTGTCCCCTCTTCCCTTTATTGTTTTGCATTAAATTTCTAAAACTTTGGGATCTGAAACAAGTCAGGAATATTAAACAGATGTAATAGCAACAGCTCAGAGCAGTTAAATAAAGAACAGCTCATGTTCCCTCACAAAAGGCATTCAGAGGTACTTTCAAAATATCATCCTGGCTCAAAAGGTATGGGATACTTCTGGTTCCCAGGACAGTCCAACACTGGGAGAGCAGAGGGAGCTGCAAGGCAGCAGTGCCTTTGATACATTTGAGCTGCTTCTGTTCCAAATGAAATTTTGTTCTCAGTATGGAGCAGCATAAGGTGCAAGCAGGTGCTTACAACCCACGCGTTGGTAGGAGATGTCATGTGGGAGTAGGCTGCACTGTCATGATATTTCACTGGAAATTTTTATCTAACAAATACTATTGGGAAATTGGAATGTCACCATGGTTAGTCTGGGTTTTGTGCCCTGATACTCCACACATTTCCTACCCTTCTCCCACCTGAAAATGGGAATTTTCTACTTCTTCCTCACCAAAACCCATAGAAATGTTCATTTTAATTTCTGGCAACTGAAGCTGTTTTCTTCTACAGATAATGTCTAGTCTTGAATCCTGTCTGGAAAGAATCCTACAGATGAGATTCCCTGAGATTCCTGTATCAACTGACTTCTATCTAACTTGCCTGGACACTTGGCCTCAGATAATTTGCTTGGTACTTTCTTATCAAGATGTGCAAATTCCCCTGTGCACTGAAAATTCTTCCTTTTCCCCTGTTTTGGTTTCCTCCTCCCAGTGTGACCCTCAACTTTCTCAACTACATCAAGTTGGGATACCTGAACAGCATCAAGAACATTAACTTTTCAGGTTGCTTGAGGTAATGAGTACATGCTATTGAAAGTTAAGGAATAAATACCTCCAAGTTGACATTGGGACATATAAAATGCTATGCAAGCAACTTTAAATCCATCACAGAACTGCTGTTATGGTGTAACCGTAAGTAGCAGGTGCATAGAGAACACAAAGCTCACAGTGCTGTAGGTACTGACCTGTTCTACATAGATACATTTATTACCTGAAAACACAAACAACTCCTAAGGTGAAATGAGGCCTTTGGTGGATATGTGTGAGTTACTTCATTTTGATGCCTCAATGCTTCCAAAAGAATGAGGATATCTTGTTTTCATCACACAACATAATTGCTAATTTACTGATCCTTATTTTTGCCTCTCAAAAATCTGACACATCTGCAGCAATGGAAGGCAGGTTTTATTTCTTTGGAAACATATGCCTCTGCGCTTGTACTGAGCTATAAGCTCTAGCAACTTGTAATGCTCCACAGCTTGGATGCTCAGCTCAGCAGCTTCTGTACAGACACAAAGCCATGTAATTACAATATATTCCATAGATGCTTCAGACACGCAGAACTGACATAACTTGCAAGGAAACTAATACATTTAAGTCATTACAGCAAAAATATTATTCCAGAAATGTGTGCAATTTGTATAAGATGACTTGTCTTGTTCACTTCCAGCACTCTCCAGGATAGTGAATTTCCTGCCTGAGTCTTAATATATGTATGTATGTGTGTGTGTGTGTGTGTTTGTGTACGTATATATAGGAAGTTAATAATTCATTATATAAACAACATAATATCCCTTGTGAAGAACAGAGTCACCTGCCAGCCTAGGAGTGCAAACACAGCTCTAGCAGGTGTAATCAGACACCTGGTGAACTGATGGAAAACACTCTATTAGTTAAATATTATTCAAAACCCAGAAACATCTTTATGGATGTTAGCCAGCAAGTAACTCTGAATGACAACTAATTCTGAGGAAATCTTAAACTTGTCAAATCAATTCTCTTCTCCCAGTGGTTCACAAAATGGAACATGAAACAACGACTGACACAGAGAGGTCATCATACAACCAGCCATCTCTTTCTAAAAGGCAGATACCCACAAGCCTTCTCAGTCTTCTGAAATGAAGTAATAACAACAAAATCATATTTAGGAGCACATAGAAGGTTCACTGAAAGCTATCACAATTTCTCTCAACTTGAGTAAGCTTAAAACACAGCTCCTGATTAACTTTCAAACTGTCAGGAATCTGCAACAGAGAGGTATTTTCTTTGGCATGTGTCTAATCATCAGTATGGGAGCAGCTTTTGCTGAACCAGTGCTTAAACTGATTTAAATGTAATAGCTTGGTATAGTGGTAGAAGGAGGAGCATAATAATCCAAGTAATAACTCCTGAAAGAGTAGCAGGGGCTTAGCCATATTTCATACTGCCATATTCTCACAGGGGAAAGGAGAAAACAAGAGAAGGACAACTTATTCCCAATCCTGTGAACTGTTTGCTGCTGGTAACTTTAAAATACCCTTCATCCACCTTCTGGGACCTGCCTGTGCTGCTCTTAAGACACATGGACAGAGTTGTGCCAGGAGCCCAGAGGGTTTCTACAGAAAGCAAACAAACATACTGTACCTTTGTGTAGGAAGACTACTCAAGGCAAACTCTTATCAGCCTGTAGGAAACAACACAATTACCAAAGCATTTGTGCCATCAGCTGCTTCTCATTTCACTGATGCTCCAGTGTCAGATGCGCTTGTGTTCAGACATGAGTGATGGAGGAACTAGTGTGATCCAGACAGCAAGATTTGAGTAGAACTCTTCTTTCTAAATTTTCTATTTAGAAGTTCCCTGTGGCCTCTCCACTCTGAGACCTTGAGATTCTCCACAGTTATCTATCCAGTAACACCAGAAGGACAGAATCCAAGGTGGAAAGATCCAGGTACTTCAGAAATTACTAATCCAAGAATTTTTTTTTTCCTGCTCTAACTGGCTGCATTTACTTCTGCCATATGAGAATTGGATTTACTACAAGTGCCTACGTGTCATTGTATCTTTTTTTTTTACCTTGGGGCAAAATCCCCACTTTCTGTGGAAAGAGGCAGCAGTAATATTGCAGCATGCACTCGCACTGGCAATTATCACAGCATTTGAACATGAATCTGTAGTAAGCTGAGGACTGAGTCACAAAGCACTTCAGTTTCACCAACATCCCCAGCTATCCATCTGAGAGCTTAGGCAGAGTGCGGAAAGCAGTTTGACAAATGGAGAAACTGATGCACAACCCAGGTCTCTCAGTGTTACAGTCCCTTGGTTCTACAGCCACCATACAGCGCTGAAGTCTGGAACAATGCCACCAAGGCCCTTGAAGGACCCACAAAAAAAAAGAAAAAAAGAAGTAGGGATGGCAGAAAGTCCAAACTCACCTGCCACTTAGCCCCACTCAGCATACTTGGGCCTGGATGTTTTTTGGCTTGGTTCACTTTTCTTCAGACAGACAAAACATACTTCTCTCATAATGCACACCCCCTTGTTCCACATGTAGCATTGAAGGCTGAGGTGGATCATAACTGGGCCCTTTTCTCTCCGCCTGTGTTTGCCTGTGAATTGTTTTAATATGCACTAAGCAGTCACTTTCTTTGCAATTCATCTTCCTGCTTGCTCCCAGCAATGCCCCATTGTTTGGATGCTTTGATGCACTAGTGTCTATGAACAGCTTGCCAGCAGCACCCACACAAGAAAAAACATTTCAAGACCTCAAAAGACTGACCTAGAGACATTTTTTTTCTTAAAACTGACATTTAACAAAGCATCAGAAGCAGGAATCCTGCTTGGAGTGCCTTATTTCCATCTTCTCTCAGCTCCTGGATTTAAAGGGACAAGTGAACATTTAAAGCGTCCCCTTACAGGTTAATCCAATCACTTACATTTTCTGATAGTTATTTGGTAGCTCAGGTTGAGATGCTTCCATTTTTTCAGTCTTTCTCACTGGACTTCATTAAGCTGTGGAAGTTATAAATAACTAGATTGCAGGATAAGTCTCATTAAAAATTTAGGTCCATCATAAAAAATCTGGACGATTCATATTATTGCATGAAAATCCACTAAATGTTTTTCTTTTTTAATGAGAAAATATGCAGATTAAGCCACTTCAGAGTCTTCTTTTTCTGCAGCTTTGATTTTAATTTTCCAAACAAAAAAAAGGAAAGTTTTAAAGCCAGAAAACTTCACTGCCACAAAAAATTCTTTTCTTTCCCTTGTAAAAAGAGATGGCCTCAGAATTATTTCCCCTCTAATATCTTCATCACAGAAATAATGATCTTTTCTTGGATTTAAACATTACTTTGTAGCATTTTCAACTTACACAGTTCTCAGTTGTGCTGCGGCATGAAGTCTCGTAAGAGAAAAAATAGCTTGCTACAGTGAAACAAATTAATCTACTTCTCCTACCTTATTTGAGTACCTTAACAAAAAACTGTACTGACAGAATAGGTTTAGAAGAAACATAAGATTTCATTTCCCATAATGATCTTAGGGGACTAAGTACCATAATCTGGGATTTATGTTTTGAAGCAACTCTATCGAATCTCCATTCATGTGACAAATTATTGTCAATACTGAAAAAAAAACCCCAACAAAAAACCCCACAAAATCAACAAAAAAAAAAAAAAAAAAAAACCATCTTCTAAAAATAATCAGTATTAATAATGTTGACATTTTTTTCCTAATTTTCCCCCCGAATTTTTAAGTCTGTGCATAACATTTCTAGAATTTTTTTCTGTAACCAGGACAGCAGAAAACTGCTTCCTATTTTTTATATTAAATAAAATAAAAAATCAGAAGTTCTTACAAATACATTTCAGCTGTTGTGGTCTTTCAGGGCAGAAGGATGCTCACAAGGCTCATCATAAATTCATGTGTTGACAGCACAATGCCAAGAGACAGCACGCTGCTTGACAGACACCACTTCCCAGGAAAATGGGGAGCCATAGCTGACACCATTGGAGATGCTTCCGAGACATCCCTTAAGGTAGAAAACTGCCTCGAAGGGGGTGGTGAAAATATAGGAATCTGGACACTACATTTTTCTTGTTAAGCTATTTTTCACCCGCTAGGTCAGAGCCAATGCAGAAGGAGCAGAGGTTACACTGCCAGAGAACAGCAGGACCACATTTTGCCAGAAGCAAAAAACAATTCAGCAAGGAAGAAATGATCCCCTCCCTTCCATCATCCCTCGGGCTTCCTCACAACTTCTCCTCCTAGTGAAACCAGGCTCCCAGGCACAGAAATACCAATATAATTCTCAGTCCCTTAAATGTAAAGACCATCTTCCCAAGTGTCATGGGGAAAAAATGTATTCCAGTCCAGCTATTTCAAGAGTTGGTGATAATTCTTGTTCCCAGGCCATTTCTAATGATGCCTCATTTTCTTCCAATGCCACATAACTTCTCTATTATCTACTGGCATTACAGCTCTGGATTTCTTGTTCTCTCTGATGGGACTGTGCAGGGACTTTTTAAATCCAGCGCCCGACAAGAGTTTCAGGGGAGACTGCCATAAAAAAGGCCATAGATTATTCTTAAATTGCATCTTCTAAGTCCTACCCAGTGGTTTTAAAATCGCCATCAATAAAGTATTAATGGCAATAGTAATAGAAGTGATATCTACAATTGGCCCTCTTGGACAAGCTGTATGTAACATATTCCCCATAATAAGGAGCTCTGCTTTGAGCCAAGGCATCAACCTTAATAAGCTGTGCTACTCCTACTGGTGCTGCTAAGAGGTTGTTCGGACAGTTCATTAAACACCATTTTTTCTGCCGTTGGAAACCTAGCAGCACTAAGTATATTTGCTGTGAAAATGGCAGGCTCAGCAGCACATCTGGGGAAAGATTGTCGGAGAAAGGATTTCATTTCATTAGAATTGGCGGGGGTTTTTTTGTTTTATCAGATTATCATTTTTAATCGTGCATCTAGTTGGATAAGGCAGACCCCTCCTGTCAGAGCAGCCCACAAAACTACTTATGACACAGTGCTACTGAAATGCAGTTGGTTCCACAGCAGCAACCAGTTAGGAGGGAAGGCACAGAGCAATCTGGCTGAAGAAAGGAAAAGGAAGCTATAGGCAATGTAACAGAATCTACCACTATTGCCACATGGATTCCACTAATGTGATTATTTCCCTGCCCACGCTGTGTAGATGGCTTTCAGGTCTTTTCAGAAGGAGCAGCCTCAACCTGTACTGCAGGAGCCTGACAGCAGGCAGCTGGAACAGGGTGATGATACCTGTGCTAGATGGGACTGAAGCAGATGCCCTGCAGAGAACACTTAAGTCTGCCCGAAAATGGCCCATGAACGATCTGTGAACTGCACACGGCTGGGCTGAAATTCCTGAAGAGTGAATCTGCCCCTGGGCAGACACACTGGGCAGAAAACAGGTAGGAAGAGGGTAGATGGCAGATACACAAAGAAAAAAGGAGACCAGGCAGGCTTACACACGTCACCCCCAGCAGTGATTCTAAGGAGAAAACACAGACCACTATGTCATCCTCTCCAAATAACATTAACCCTTCAGAAAGAAAGAAAGAGGGAGCTAGATGATTCAGTAATTCTCACAGTGTGTTTCAGGCTCTAAAGAGAAACAGATGCTATTTCCTCTCTCTCCTTGCTCATCTCCTTCCCTTTCAAAAACAAGGAGCCCTGCAAAATCATTCTCTCCACACAGAACAAATAGTTCATTAGTGTTTGCCTTTATGAGAGTGGGCGAATAGATTTTGTACCTTGTCGGATCAACGTTCGTGCCAATTTTTCAAGGCTGCCTTACTGAAGCAGATGCAATAACATTTTATTATATAACACAGAATCCAAAGGGATACTCAGCATACACTGAATTAGCATAGGCACAAATCCCCTGGCTGGTTGCACTGAAAGCTGCACTATCTCTGCCAAAGCCCTTGCAATCTCCGTAGTCAAGAAAGGAATCTAAGGGCTGAGAGAAGAGGGACAGTGTAACCAAAGTTGTAAATAAATTATGTCTGGCTTGGATCTTGACAACTTCAGTTTCCTTTGATTTAGCTTCCCCACCCACAAAGAGAGAATGGAAACATCAGCAACAGCTCCTGGACATCCCTGGTAGTTTGCAAGCACATCCAGCTCCTCAGAGGAGAACGCTAGGGAAAGGGATGGGACTGCCTCGGTACAAGCTTTAAATAATCGGCATATTGTGACTCTAAAATGGCTCCAGTGGGAAATGGATGGCATGACTAAAGAAGGGAAAAGAAAGAGAGATGTGAAAAGGAGCAGATGAGAGGGAGATGAAGTAATGGGAAAACGAAAGCAAAAGTTTTGCAACATTGGCCACACCAGCTCTTTGGCATGGGTTCTGTGAACCCCGACGCGCTGCTCAGCCTGGCCATTTCCAAAGATGGATTAGCAAATTAATGTAAGCAGAGCATAAAGTTGCTGACTGTGGTGGTGTTGAGTCACCTTGGGCCTCATCAGCATTGCTAAACATTGCCCGTAACCTTTCCATTATCACTGAGGGTCTGCATAGCACCAGGACCCAACCGCTCCAATAATTTCAATTACTTTCCCTGACAAATTTTATGTTTCATGTATTTTACTGGCCTGATAATTATGATTTCTCTCATTTCTCGCTATCGAGCTTAATGGGTTCCAGCACGAGTGTACGGTTTCAGAAATGAAGTTCCACTTGAATTCACAAGTTATTATCTACTTTCGTTAATGGAATTGGAAAAAAGAGAAAGAGTGGGAAAGAGATAAAGGATGAGTAGAGAAGGGAAAGCACAGAGGAAGAAACAGATGCATACACTAAAAAAAAGAAAATGACTGAATAAAAACATAGGGAAAAACAAGAAAGAAAGAATAGAGACAAAGTTAAGACAAAGATGAAGCACATGGAGCACAAAGTCCAAAAAGAATGCATGGGAGAATGAGATAAAGACTGAGACAGAGAGAGACAGACACAGAAAAATGGGTACACAAACAAATGAGAAAGAGCTGGGTAAGGATCAGCACAAATGAGAGTGGAAAAAACAGCAACATTAAGAGCATTAAAAATGCTTTTTTGTATCATGACTAAAGACTTGATAGGTTATCTTAAGCCTTGGACAGGCAGCACTCAGCTCTGCATCTTCTCCTACTGACCGCAAAGAAAATGATTAATATCCCCAAAACAATCTTGCTGGCAGAGGTACACGTCCCAGTTACAGTTAGCTGGAAATTAATATTTAAAGAGTGTTAAAGATCCTGAAAAATAAAAAAAAAATTAAAAAAAAAGAAAGAGTGTGAAATGCGCTCCTTTTTCTATCATGGACCTGTCCTTCAAAAAAATTTAATCAAATTTGTTGTCTCTGCTGACCAAAGTTGTTACTGCTTTTCCTTTTGATCATCCCTGGAGTGCCAGAAGAGGTATACAGAGTGTGCTGGAGCTATCATTATTTGCACATAATCATCATCAGAGATGTTTAAAAAAAGGAATGAAAAAGCTAAAGTAGCAATTAAATACCAATCCCAGGCATGGCCTTTCAGCAGAAACTGGCATCTTTTTTTTCCATTTATGCCTCTGTAAACATCTACCTATATTCAAATTCCCACATTTCCTCCTTCCCTAGCAGTACACAGGCACTCAGTATGAAAACACTGCCCTAATGTCAGTGAAGAGAGGATTTACAGCAGTGGTGTTAGAGAGGTGAGAGAAGAATTTTTCTTTCCAACTTTTTCTGCTGTCTAACGTGGTGAGTATATCTATCAGGAAGACTTTAGAAGCTGAAAACCAAAGAGAGATTTTCTGCAAGCTGGAGGAAGTTGCTAAAAGAAAACAAACATCCCTTAATATTGCTGTTTTGACAGCAAAACATTTTAAAAAATTAATGACCCATTTACCAGAAATGTTTATGGAGAGAGTGTTCAACTCTCCGGCCCAAGCCCAAAGGCACAGGTACACAAACAAGCTGGTTTGGATGCAGTGCCACTCAGGATGCAGACCATCTGCAACAGGGTTAATGTTGGAGCACTGAGAGGAAGAGCAGACATCCAGGATGCCATCATCTCCTGTCATTGACATGGTTCACCAGTGCAAAGGTGCTGGTCTGAAAATCACTTACAAGCAAGCCTTGAATGTCACGAGCTTATGCACGGCCTTGAGTAGGACAGAAAAGTGAATATAACGAGCAGAGCTATAACAGATAATAGATATCTTAGTCTAAAGATTTATTTTTTTCCAGATCTTCAGGCAGGTATGCGAGTTAATAATCTAAACCAGAAAATCGATGCTCAAAATTTGCTCCAAAGCAAACATTCTAAAAATTCACTTTAGGTCAGTCTTCCTTTTTTTCCCCCTAGATTAACTCATTCAATGAATTTCTCAATATAAAAAAGCATTCCAAAAAAGAACAATTATTAAAACTGAATTCAAAGATATCAAAAGGAAATCCCAATTATCCTTCTAAATCAGTTTTACAGGAAAAAAAAATTTCTAATGGAAGAAGTTTGAAGGAAGTTTTATGATCATTTTGAATGTTGCTGTGAATTAATTTTTTATGTTCCATTGACAATACCTGAGCTGTTTTCAGTAAACCTATAGATTTTCCTCCATTTGTGACAGCACTTGGTCAGGCACTAGCAAAATATCCTTCCCTCCTAAAAGCCTCTAAAATGAGAAAATCCCAAATTTTAAATCAAAGACTAGTACTGCTAATGTGTTAAGGGAATGAAAATAAAATAATAAAGGATAAGTCTCTGCTCCTTGCAGCATTTTTTCATTATTTCTGATATTAAAACCTTGAAAGGCTCAAACAAGGTTTGAATCAGAGCTGAATACCTAAATGTAAAACAACACACCTGGATCTGAAGTGAAGCTGTGGCCATTTCACATGTATGGATCATTGAAATGCCAAGGAAGTTTATTTCCCTGGAATCTCCTTGGTTAGAGGAGTGACATGCCAAGTGAAGTGCCAAGGAGGGGTACCCTGGGGGGAATGTCCCTTGATGTACCGCCATAAGAAGACCCTTCAGGTGATATCTCCACTTTCAAACTTCTCCCTGAATATAGTATCATCCTTCCTGCTAAAACAGCAACACTGCTAGACCTCCCCAGAAATTTGGGGAATACCACCTAAATTCTGTTTTTTAACTTTTCAATGGACCATCTTCTTACACAGAGCATTTTAGGTCAATCCACAATCCCACATTTTCCAACAGCAAAAAAGACTCAGTGATGCAACTTTTTCGTCATTTTTGTTCATTTGCACTTTGAAGTCCTGCAGAAAGGAATGGTCCCACCAAAACTGATAATCTTGAAGGGTTTTTCTCTCACATTCTACACACTGATGCGGAATGGAGGCTGGAGCAGTCAAGAGAGAGCTCTTCACCCTTGTCTTCTTTGTCCTGATATATGTCTGGTCTTTCACTGGCAGTTTAGGAATGAGGGTAGGGAAGGATTCTGTATAGATAAGACTTCCAAGTATGGAAAAAGATGTAGAGATTACGCAAAAGTTTATGACGCTGGAGACATGGTGAGGTTGCCGTATGTACAAGGAGTAAATCACACAGGATTTCTCATTCCACAGTGCAGAGATTGAAGGTATGCAACTCTAAAGTTATGTAGCAACTGCTCAGCCAGAAGGATTTTGTAAATGCTCAAGAACAGATTTGACAATGCTGTCTTGAAAGCTAAATCCTTCTCGATTCACACCCCTACCTACTGATAGCTTTGCAGGAGAGGTGATGATTTAGTGAAGGACCAACCAAACACCTTGGCACAGCCTACACAATATCCAGGGAACCCAGATCATTCCCAGTGAACAGAATCATTCAACATCATAGGGGGAGCTAGAGGTTGCCATCCAATGGGTGACAACTGAAACCTTACTATTCCTGTCCCAGGAAGGGGAAGAGATCCCCATAGGATCAGGCTTGCAACATCGGTGGGTAAAATGAGGAAGGCAAGGGCAACCCTGGCTGCACTCGCCAAGGCAATCACCTGTGGCACAGGACAATTCTGCTCAGTTGATGCCTTTGATAGTGTCAATAAACACATTCTGTCTGGGTAAGGACAGAGAGGGCTGGAACCACTTCCTGGGGCCCACAGAGCCATACAATTTGGATTTTCCTGAGCTTGATTAATCGTTGTTGTTTATCTTCCTCCACCAGTAGCCAACATAGTTGTTAATTTAGGTTTCTAGCCCAACAGATTTACATGAGCAGGTGATTTTCCAAGATTGTCGACATAAGAGGAGAAAACTTTAAAATATTTGCTGGGCTTGTCAGCAGCATCTAAAAAAACAGTGTAAGGGAGGCACATTCTTTATTCCTCCCATTCTCATCCCTATGCCTAAACCTGTCTGCACACTCCTGTGGAAGATACTTTTCTAACACTGTACTAAGAGTTAGTGAATTTGGATTCTGTTTCTTATTACATCAGAATTTTTATGAGTGACTTCAGCACTGCCTGTTTCCTTGTCTGCAGAATGATCTTTTAAGTAAAGAAGAAGAAGAAGAAGAAAAAAATGTTTTTGAGGCTTAACCTTTTGCTTCTGTATATTGGAGAAAAGAATTTCTACCCTTATTGTACGTCTCCTTGTCATGACTTGCCTAAATAATAAAATCATACCTTCCAGCTTTTCCCACACTCCAGGATGTCACCTTGCTGCAACTGCTTAAGGTTCAAGTGTTCAAAAGAACTTAGCTATCTATTTTCCATCAGCTTCAATGAGGAAATATTATCTGTTGATTTACTTTTAGGGCTGCATATCTAACCTCAGGCTCCCGAGTCTAAGCATGTTGTTGTCCTTTGGATACATTTGTGAAGGACTTTATTCTCAACTCTTTAGTTCAGAAAAATCTATTAACTGAGAAAAATCTATTAACATATGTTTGCAGAAACTATCTTCATTCCTCCAGCCACTTCTAATGAAGTGGTACTTAAGAAATATAAAGCAAAAGCATAATTTTAGAGGACAGGAAGCAGCTTCATCCCTGTAACCCTATGCTTGCACTTTACATGAAAGATGAAGGCACCAGTTAGTGTTGAGTTCCTGGGGAAAAGGCCTTCTCAGAGGACAAGTGGACATTTTACAATCTTTGGCTTCACAAATGCTGTCACAACATTGCTGCCTTTATTACTGCAGTCTGTAGAGACCAGAATCTAGAAGCAAAAATTACAGCCTCCTGTGTTTTTGACAATAACTGCTACCCCAAAAAAATTAGGAAGAAGGGGCATGGATCATTGTCTGTATTTGTGTGTTAATAAGAAAAGAGAATGGTCATACAAGCAAGGACAAACCCATGTACCTGACGACAAGCAAACATTTGTATCACCTGCCAGGAAACCCTGAAGTGCTTCACAGTGAGTGTTTTTATTTTAAAAATCTGACACTCAACAGCCAAAAAGAACTATTATCTGCAATCAGAGTATATGTAAAGCAGAAGGGTTAATTTTATTCCCTCCTGTATAAATAATTTAAAGAGTCGCACTTACTTCACTTTATCTTCTGTTTTGAGAAGTCTTGGGTATTTTTTATGAAGCTACTTCATTTGCACTGGAAAACTCTTGCTTTGAGGGCCAAGAAGAGAAACCTTGTTTGTGGCAGTAATTTTCAGAGTCCGTCAGTACACATCAGCTACCTGGGGGAAGGCATTTACTTAGGGAGTTTGACTCTTCTCAGGATTCCTGCCTGACCTTGTCAAAAAGTAATTGATGATATGTGACCTGCAGATTTAAAAAGGCTATGTGACGACTTCTGTCCCTGCTTCTCCAGCTGGCCCTGACAGAGGGAGGCATATATGAGAGAGTAAGAACACCAGTGCAGAAACAACACACAGCTGCTCCTACCAACTCTGAAAAAATGTAAAAACAAGCCCTGTTGGAGAAACTCTCGTACCCTCCTTATTCTGGCCTCTAAGCATTACTCTGGATTTTTGTTTTCTAGATGAAGTTAGAAGGACACAGTTCTAGCCAAACAGATACTTAAAGGAAAAGAGCAAATCATACCCCAGCAAGTTTCAGAAGCAGCAATTTCAGGAGCAGATTAATATTGCCACAATGAACATACATCGTGTAAGCACATGCATGAGACAGGATAAAATATTCTGACAGACAGAGCAAGATGATGAGTATTATCCTTCTCCCTTCCCTCCCTTCATTCTGATTAGGTGAGGAACAAGAAATCTTCCAATTAGTTGCACCCAGCCTCAAATACCAGTGAAGCATTTTGTTCATATCCCAGGACTGTACCTAACAGGCCCAAAGCAGAGAGGTGGGAGCCCTGGGTACACTGTGCACAGAGGTGGGAGAAGGCAACAACTCAGCAATTGCTCACCACTGACCAGCCAGAGACACAACAAGGCTGAAAACAAGGCAGCAAAAACAAAGCTCTTGGCAAGTATTTCTGGAGACAGTCTTATCTTTCCACCAAAACCAAAGCCTTTACAGGATACCTGGCTGACAAAATTTTGTCTTATTAGTTCAGATTTGTCTCCTAGAGCTCTCATATTAAGAGGCTTGGTGTTTTCATACAGGGTCTGTGATCATGAGCTGAAGAACAGGCTTGAAGCTCCTTGGGAGAGGAAGACAGTATGATCATGGGCACATCTTGCATGCTCTTGTGTAAAATAGGAAAAAAATAAACATGCAAAAACAAAAGACTACCGACTACCAGCCCCTAGGGATTTGTGGGCGTTGGATCCTGAAATGTACTTTTTCTAGTCTTCATCGTTCCCTGCCTCTGCCTGAATATAAAATAAGAACAGGAATGGAATCTTTTACCATCAAATCTTGATCTGGTGACAGTTTTCTCCACTTGATGGTTGAAAGTGCTTTTGAGTTTCAGGCTTCCTTTTATCTTGTTTGCAAACAGAATGACGTTTCTGTCATTTCAGCCATTTGCCCTCATCATCAAAATAGTGATGACAGCCATTTCCTGAAACTATGGGGCTAAGAGAAAGGAGGGGAATGACAAATTTTGGAAGATGGCTCTGTATGTAAAAGTTTAATCAATACAGAAACAGAGTGCTGCTATGTTCAGGAATGCTATTCATCTCCCTAAAACATCCAAAGACAGGCAGCAGGGAGCCTCTAGCCACCATAAAGCCTTTTCTGTGTCCTAGAACCAGCAGCTGTAAGAGAATTTTGACCTGTACTTTGCTACATAGATATAATACAAAACAATTATGTTTCTCCATACTGGATAGACCCATAGAGAGGTATTAATATGTCTTTAATTAATTATCATTACTACAGATAGCTAATAAAATATCCTATAATTCAATTTAAGTTGTCTGTTTTAGGTAGCTGAAGGACAAGAGTATAATTCCAGCTGTCATTTTTTGTCTGTGTGAATGGGATTAATCAGATATGCTCAGAGTCAGAAACCAGTTCTGAGCAGTTTTTCCAGCAGGGGGACCTGAGCCCTCACCGTGCAAAAAAAGGACAACGATGCATTAGAGCATGACCTTAGGTGGAGCACTTAACCTCTTTGTGCCTCATTTCCCCCCCATCTGTGGAAATAGAAATGGCATTTACCTAAGTAGCAGGGGTACTGTGCAGCTTAATTCATTACTGTGACTTTGAGAGCCTTGGATAAAAAGGTGCTAAGAATCAGCAGGGGAAGGAATGACACACAGGAACATTACACATAGGCTGGTGGAACAACCTAATTGTCAATTCAGATATGCACTACTTACATGGGTATTTATTATAATGGGTATTTTTGTTGGTGGTTTTGATTTGAGATCTTTATTTGCTTTAATGTGCTGTATTACCACACCCAGGAAATTCTCTATTAATCCACAGGACAGGGAACAACACTCACTTTCCATACCTTATTCCACAGACATATCCAAATGTTGATAGAGAGGGACTATCTCCAAGCCAGAGATTAGACCTCAGGCTTGGTGCTTCTGTCAGGACTCTCCTTGAGAGAGTTTACAGTTTGGGGATATGCAGTTTGCACAGATGCCCATGAGGCTAGCCAAAGCCACAAAGGCAATAAAATCAGTGGAAGGATTTGTGTTTGTCTCAACATTCCTTGATTCAAGAACAAGGAACTGATTCAAAGCTTACATATTCTCCTGAGACAGCACGATGAAGTAGCTAACAACATTTCCTAGGCTTCATTCACATCCGTGACACAGAAGTATTATTGGTAATACTCATATTACCAATCCCTAAAGCCATCTAGCTTCCCAGCTTCTATTTTAATGCCTAATGCCCTGCCTAGCACAAGCTGTGGGAAAGTTGGCTGACACCTGCGGTATCAGTTGCTAATATGACACTTGGAAGTTTTAAAAGTCCAATTATAATGGCTTTGCTTCTAATGAAGCTAATTAAGAGCAAGAACTGTGGGAACTTGCATCACCCAGAGAAATCTAGCTACCAATACTGGACACATCTCAGCATTATAAAACTTGAGCCCATCCTGGGGCTGATTTCCATCCTTTGCTGCTAAAACACTACTTTAACTCCACAGGTTCCAAAAGGACATGCTAGTGTCCTGCACTTAACATCAGCAAGAAGAGAAAGTAAGATCCCTGATTTTTTAACACCCCCCCCCCCATCGCACTGTCTCTTTTTGCTTGTGACAAAGACCTTCCATGTCTGGGTGAGAGAAAGCCGTGCGCGTGCCTAGTGAGCAAACAGCTCTTTGCATTGCCCAATATTCCAGCAGCAGTGCTTTATGAATCTAGAGATAGGCAGAGCAGCATCTAAAAACATGCTCTCAAATTCCTTTATTTATCTGACCGGAATGGGAGGTCACAATAAGGCATGTTAGTAAAAGGTTCTGCAGAACAGAGTACTGTTTAACGTGTCAGAAACAACAGAGTGTTATAACCTCACTTTGGATAAACACATTTTATACCACAGACACTTAGGCAAATAATGCTTGGCTATATTAAGTAATGAATAATTATATTAAAAGTAAATTAAATGTAGAAGAGAGACAAGAAAGAATTGCAATTTGAATATTTCATCCCCTTGCTATTTGTGCTATAAATAAGTGTCCTAAAGACAGTCATTAAACCAAGTCTACTAATAAGTAATGCCTTTTCTACTTCTAACTCACTGATTTCTAAAGCTGAGAGCCACACCCCTAGCTTGTTTTTTTTGTTGTTGTGGGTGGCTTTTTTTTTGTTGTTTTGTTGGTGTTTTCCCCCTCTGACTGTATTTTTACAGAAAAAATAAGTAATCTTTCCAATTTTTTAAAAGCAAAGACAACATGGACCAGTGCATCCTAATGTCTTATGAATCAAATAGACAAGACTAAGGCTTACTGTGTTTTAAAACCACTAGGTTTCAAAGCTCATTATGCCCTGGTTCCTTGGATGCCATCTTTTCAACTGAACTTCTTGTTCACATGCTTCTTTTCTGGATCTTCCCTGCTATGGTAGGGATCTCACAGAAGGACTGGATGGAAATCTTGTTATTTAGCTATTTAGTTAATTTAGTTTTGTAAACATAACTATTCCTAATAACTATTTATCTAGTTACTTAGTCTCCTTGCTTTTTTTATTTTATAGGAAGACAAGGGAGATGCACTTGTGGAAAGTTAAGGATGTTTGCTTACCAGATACAGACTCTGAAAATGTTTGCACTTCTCTGTGCCTTGAAGGGCCTGTGTAGTGAAAGCAGCCTCCCTCATTTGCATGTGAAGAGCACATGAAGCTAAGCAGCATCTCTGGCTGTGCATTGCCAAGTGCTCTCCTCTCTCTTTTCGGGATTATGAAGAGCTCTCATAAGCTGTCAGACTGACACCTGCGGCGAGCAGCACTCGGGAGTGTCCAAGCAGCGCGTGAGAGCACTTTACCATGCCAGAAAGGAGGCAAGGAAAGCGGGGGAGCCCTTAAAAAGCAACGAAATCCATACGGAGATAGAGAGGTGCAATTAAGAGTGGCTGGCACTAAAGGAGAACCTTTTTCTCCATTTTAATTTCTGAATTGCTAAGGAAGCATAAAAAGCACCTGCATCTACATATCTGAAGCAGAAGGTAGCGTTTCCTTTTAGAGCAAAGGGGTGCCAGGCACTCTGGTGTGCCCTCTTGCTGCTCCTGCCATGGTGTGCTGTCTAGCATTATATTCTCAAACAGATTTCAATATTTAGCAGGGAGAGCTCCCACTATAACCTTTGTAATCCTAATGATAAGGCAGAACTTTTTTTCTCTCTTTTTGAAGATGTTTGCACAAAGAAGTACTGCTATGTCCTTGCTGCTTTCCAGACACTTGGAAAGACGTGAACCCTGCCTTAGTGAATGTTTAAAGACTGAAATGCAAGCAGGGGTTATCAGCAGAAGAATTCACACAGAAACTTTTTACACAAAGCTGTAAATCTCTCTGAGATTGATACAAGAGATTTACACTCCCAATAACAGTGATAAAGTTCAATATTTTTATATAACATTATCCAAGCAAAACTAAAGATACAAAGGGGCACATGGAGGGATCCACATTCCCCATAGTGTATGAACAACTCTTCTGGTATGTAGTAGAATTCGTGACCTGGAGGAAACCAATCCAGATGTGCCAGTCCTAAAGGAATATGAGAGGGAGAGTGTGAGTGTTGTGGTGATGCTGCAACTCCCAATGCTATATGACAGCACAAATTCCTCTTTGGGAAGAAGGATTTAGATCTCTCCCAGAGATCATTTATTCACTTTGAAAAGTGACAGACTTAACTTCAGCCGTTTGAGAAAAGCAAAGAACGGTGGAAGACAATAGAAGAGGTGGTAAAAGTAACTGTCAAGCTCAAAGGTAGAAGACTAAGACTTATGTTCAGCTGTCAAAAAAGATAACCAGGAAAGTTAGCACCACAGGGTAAAAAATATTAGAAATGAGTCAATCTCTGGGGAAAAGAGCAAGTCAAAGTAGAAGGAGTGCCAATACTAAAGTAGTTCTTTGGGGATCATTCTGAGTGTGAGTGACTGTTCCACGGAAAGTTGGGTGAAAACTCTACTGTTTCAGGAAAAATAACAAAGGAAACTGAAAGGCAGAAAAAGGGGAAAGTAAAAAAAGCTGAGAAAAAAACACCTGTGTTTGTGACTCTCCCAATTTATCAGATCAACTCATAAACACGTATCTTCTCTCTTCCTCTTAGAATCCTGTTTGCGTGACCTGCATTCAGGCTTACCATGGGAAGACATGAATCAGTGGACTCCAAAGCACAAAAGAGGACCCACGTGAGAACAGAGAACTTTCTCTGTGGCCAAGTTCATGTGTGTGAGAGCTGGGACAGCACCCCGTGTGTAAGAGGTAGCAAGTGACACATACATGATCTTTCAGGTGTTTCACTTAGGAAAGGACCTCCATAATATTCCCCCTGAAACAGGTTGCTCCCGGGTGTTTAACGAATGGGTGGTCATTTAATGGCCCAAGGCAAAGCCAAGGAAGGTTAACGCAGACATTAACAAAGCAGACATTAACTCTGATAACAACAGTTTTCATGGAGGATCATTGCTATTACAAACCTTACTCAACACCATAATGCCAAGAGTCACTACCTACTTTTCCCTCATCTTTCAAATAAAGTTAGTGTCTTCATGATGCAGCAGAGCAAATAGTGCAGCCAAAATCTGAGACCTTCAACTTTTAATAATTGCCTGTTTGTTCAGATACAAACAGTATTGGACTTCGGCTGGAAGATAAATCAGCACAAAGACAGCTTCATTTAAATAGAACTCCAAAAGCACCTTTTATCTTGAAGTAAGCAAAAGGAGAGAATTGTCTCCACCAGGCAATTTGGAGGGCACAAAGAGTGCTGCCATCCATGGAAACATTTGGGGTGGGGTGGACAGGCCGCCGAGCAACCAGGTCTAGTGGAAGGTGTCCCTGCTCATTGCAAGGTTGGACTAGACGCCTTTAAAGGTCCCTTCCAACCTAAGCCATGCTAGGATTTTATGACTGGGAGTTACAATTTGTTTGTTTTGTAGGAATCACCAAGGGGTCCATACAGAGGGGCTGTGTTTCTGAGCTACCAGGTGCTGTTCGCTTAAATATTACTTTGCTAAGGAAACATGTAAAATACATTGCCTCAAGTAACAGAGGCAATGTATTTTTCTTTCCCTCCCAGCACCTCCTGATGTATAAGGTATGCTTGACACTTGAAGCAGAAGGTTCCGCTGGGAAAAAGACTCATTGTGTGGTATTTGTGCAGGGAAGGCTTCCAGCCACAGCGGCCATTAAAGATGGAAACGAGCAGGCAAAGCTACAGATGGTAATGAGGTGTCCTTATGGAATCCCTTCGTGGTGTTCAGAAATTAAACAAAAGGAATTAATTTATTTTTTTTTTAGGAGCAAAGATAAGGTATCATAAGCATTACCCTGCAAAGATTGTAACTCAGTGTTTCAAAAAGATTCAAGAGTCCCAGTGACAATTAAGCCATTGAAGGCTCAGAAGATGAGCCTAATTAAAATCTTCAGTGCAAAGATCAGTGACCTAACAACACTTGATCTTGTCAGCTCAGCCATATCATCTTCCATCTATTGGTGAAGGGCCCGGAGGCAAGAACAATGGATAGAGGCTGGCCACAGGTGTGCTCTGCTGGGTTGTGGGAAGGGAAAAGAGAATGTACAGTATCACCCACACACTGGAAATGAAGCAATCAGGGAAACTTACAGAAACTAAATCTCAATTAGGTTTTGAAGTTTAAAAATGAAAACGACTGAGATCAGATGGCTGAAACATTTGTATCCAACCCATATGATAAATGTGTTTAATATTAGTCGTACTTTGAACTTTGCTATCTCCTTCCACTTTAAGATCTCAAAAGGTTTTGCAAGCTTTAGAAATAAAGCCTCATAATACCTCTGCAAGGTCAGCACTATTATTCTCATTTGTAAAAGTAAAATAACTTGGCCAAGGTCACATATGGAGAGTCAATGGCAGAGCCAGGTATAAAACCTATCTTTTTGGCTCTTGGTAACATATATTTAAGGTGATCTGCAAGGGAAAAATACTTGGGTATGTGCCTATTTTTTCTTTTCATTTTTATGATCATGAATAAAGAAAGTGTTAAGATTTTTTTAAGAGTTCATATAAACTGGCCTGAAGGACAACAGTGGTACTTCAAACAGGAATGATGATACAGATTTAATTTTCAAGCCCTTTGAAATCTGTGGGGGAGAAAAAATAATGCTAAATTAAATATTGGTTAATAAATAACAACAATAATGATAATGATAATAATAATAATAACAATCTGCTGTAGCACTAGCAGAATGACTCCCTATGTGAGCACTGTATTTGAGAATAAAAGTAAGATGCCTCTGATACAATTACTCCATCTCATTTATGGCTAGGCCACAGTGGTATAATTATAATTATTCCACTGTAGTTCTACCAGTTCATTTCCCTGTGTAAAGTAAGCCCTAAGGGATTCTTTTCCTGTTTCTATTCAACATTTTAAATTTATATTCTTTTTACTCTAGACAATCTCTGATGGAAAATTCAGAAAACTACTGCATACCAGAAAACCTGGGGGCACATCTACAGATAGCATTAGGTTGTTGTAACTCTGACTGTAGATCACCTGAGGATCTGCTTTTGAAAAAGTGAGAAGGAGGATCTGCGAGAACACTGAGCTAGTTTTATTTTGAAATACATAGAACTGAGATGAATGGGAAGCTATCAACTCAACAGCTTTCTAGGAAACAAGCAGAAAATCCTCAAAATCAAAAATCCTTTCCTGTCCCCTCCAATTGAGCGGACAGTATGAATGACAGACGCTCAGATGATCAATCCTCTAAAAAACCCAGGGTTGGGTACTCTTTGACATTCTGAAGGAATTGGTTCAGACTGTAACTAAAACAACAAAGCACTAAAAACTCAGTAGTCTCCAGCACATTTATCTTTTCCACATAAAACCAAAGTACACCCATTTAAACAGGTGTCATATTTCATGTCAGACACCCAAACTGGAGCACCAGATTTAGCACCTAAGAGGAAAATCCTGCCTTGCAAATCTGTGATGTCATTCACACAACAGCCACCTTTCCATCCAGAAATTTGTACTTGCGGCAGTGCTCTGGCCATAGTCAGTACAGGAAATCTAACAAAATTGTATGATGTACCTCTATCCCTACCTTGGGCTCCTATTTCATTGCTTATCTTCCTTGGTAAGCCTGGCCTTAGGTCAGTGTTATGAGATACAGCCACTGGATTGCACGCACCGTGGCTGCTCAGGTGATTAACTGCACTCCCACAGTGACAGAACCCTCCTCGACTGTGGCTTTATTTTTATACAAGTGAAAATTGAATATTTGTGGGAAGGCAGCTAAATAATGTCTCTGGAAAAACAGTACAGCTTAGATCTTTGTAGTTATATGTTCAGACTTCAGCAGTCACACTTCTGCTGCACATTTCTGCATCTGTAATTGCACACTGTGTCCTTTCGATGTGATTTGCAGAGCTTTGCATTGCTAAGCTTACCTAACAGTAGAAAAGGGCCACAAAATCCCCCAAGAAGCCTTATTACAGGAGCTTGCTAAGACTGCCAGCAAAACACTTCCCCTGAATTTTTGAGGCTAAACATAGACATGCATATGCTTTACAAAATGCAGGAAAAAGAGATTTCTCCTTTAGGACATCCATGTCATGCCAGTGATTTCCCCTCAGTTACTGCATAAGCACATAGCAGAGGCAGCAGAAATGACAGATGGTAAAAGAGGCTGCCATACTTGTAGCACAAGCAAGAAAGGGCAAGGCCCATCCAGTTTAGAGGTGCTGCTTCGCAAAGGTCACTGGCACCATTATAAGTTGTGTCCTGGAAGGACACACACACCACAGCAGGAGAACACACAAAGACCTTCCATGGCGATGCAGGAAACTTGCAAAAGGTGGAAAACAAGGTTGCAAAGTCTGCTACCCGCACAGATTTCCTCCACTACATCTCCTTGAGGAGTCACTTGCTGGATCACTATTCTTCTATCATTATTTGAATCTCCAGCAGTAAAGAAAAAAGACTAGACTTTTGAAGGTTATTACATATTACATAGACATCTTTCTGATAATAGCAGAACTATTAACAATGCCATGTTTGTCTTCTGAGATCAGTAATACAGCATTATACACTCTGTGTGCATTTTCCCAGCCCACTGCACAGAGCAGATCTAGGACTAAGAATCAGCTTGCAATAAGACTCAGATCTTTTTCAGAAAGCTCATGCTGTGGCTGCTGGGACCCACCACATATGCTCCAAAGAGCAAGCTATAATTTACCAGAAGAAGGAGAAGGAAGATCATCCATTCAACATGCTTGAAGCACCAAGTGGTCATCAAAGAGAAAAAAATAAAAAAATAGAAATAAAACCAAGGAAGAAAAATAAATAAATAAATAAAAAGAAAAAAGAAGAAAAAGAAAGAAAAAATAAAAGAAAAGGAAAAATTAAAAAATAAATAAAGAGAAAAAAAAAATAAAAACTAAAGAAGGAAAGGAAAAAAAGAAGAAAAGAGACCCTGTACCTGGCCCTTTGCCAAGACAGCAATTCCTTCTCAGGTGTGCATTTGATCCAGAAGGTCTCTGGATGATAAATATGATTGTGTTACCAAACTAAAAGCAACAACACGCTGATTCCCACTTGCTTGGGGGGTCAGGTGATGAATGGGCAGCAACACAGAGAGAAACATCCTTGTGGTGGAGGGAGTTCCCTAGAAGTAGTTTGATCTGGATATCAAAGAAGGGGAGAGGGAGGATGAAAGACGTCCAGGCAAAACAGAGCCAGTGTATTAACAAAGCTGCTTTTCAGTACACCCCTAAGAGAAGTCTCTCTTAAAAGAAGGTGACACAAAAGATAACATTCAATGAACCAACTTATAGCATCTTCTTTAACAAAGCTATCTGAGCACAAATAGTTTGCAACACGATCTACTTAAAAAAAGCAATGGAGGTGGAAACAGCCAGTTCACTTCAGGAACAGCCTGAGGTAAGAACCCAGATGCAGATTTCCTTGGCTGAGTGCTCTGCTGGCTGGACAGGGTGCTTCCACAGACTGAGATCACTAGTGACTCAAAGGTTTGACATGGTATCTTTCTTTAAGCATCTTCTCTAAGGTGCAGCTCTTCCTAAAGTGGAAACATAGTCTTCAATCTCTACATCAGCACTAAAACATGCAGGGAATTCTGGAGAACAGCTTCCAGCAACTTAGACTCTAAAGCAAACAACTGCCCCACCACATGTATGCTGCTCCTTTTAATCCTCCAGGGTCATCCCTACTCCTCTTTTATGACAGAAAAAAAGAACTTTGTGAATATTCATCTAGGCTTTTATACACTGGGCGCCATGCAGTGAAAACAAGGAAGATGCACTGTCTTCTGCACTGAAATCAACACTCTCTGGTCTCACGGTCTTTTTTCCAGTCTGGCAGCACAGGAATGTGCAGCTATTTTCTATAGCCAGTGTTTCCCAAGACAGAACCAGTCATGCTAGGATCCAGCCCTTCAGCTAGAAATGCTGATTTCAGACGGCAGGGAAGTGGAAGTGTTTCACTCATTAGAAGCAGTTTCTACCAAAAGCTGCTGCAATATGCATGGTCTCACTAACCCCACAGTACCTTTTTTCAACTTTTCTCCAGGGGGAAAGGGATGAGATATTTAGAAAATAGAAGAGACAACCAGAGATGGATAGAAAAAGCAGGTCAACCAGCACGGAGATAACCAGCAGGAAAGAAAAGCGGCAGTTAAAGTTTGTCAGAAAATAAGATTCAAATATTGCAGGCCTGCAGCATCTGTAAACATGTATTTAATCTGCCCACTCAATTATAATCAGTCTTTCCTGGAGAAAAGTAAACATTATGAGAGAGGAAGAAAAGAAATTTTTGCTTCTAAAACTGTGAAGACTTTCTAAATTTCAAAAAGTGATTGCAGTGTAGGCAGAATTTTGACTCCATTGATTTGATAATTGAATTCCTCAAAGACAGTGAATAGTCATAGCACAAACCTGCTCCCAGACATTGACCCTAAACCCTGCTTCATCTCTCACTTGAAGGAATTGCTTCTGGTTCAATCACTGCAGCAATGTGTCTTACTCTATTCAATCCATGCCTGCTGGTCTTCACACCAAGTGATGGTATTAAATCAACAGCAGAAGCCAAAATTTTTTGAGATATGTGGAAATTGTTATGGCAATGTGGACAAAAGTTAGCAAGACTCCTTTCACTTGCCTAACTAAACTCCAAAATTGAAGACCATAATTTGATTGGGGGGAGTGTAGGGCTGGGTGCACTTAGAGCATCCACTGCTCATGAAAAATCAGAGATGTCACTAAGATGTTGATGCTTCAGCCAACACAATACACAGCCCAACATAAACAAGGATTGCCACAGCAACATTGGCTTGAAGCACTTTTTTCCTTTCACATGTCATTTCCCACTGTGTGATTTACCCCACCACACTTCAGAGCTTCAGGTTTCCACACATTCCCTCTGATCCTGATCAGAGGATGGTGAGGCAGGGAGGCCTGATTTCAAGGACCACAAGGCAGACCAGCCACATTGACTTCTATCTCCTCTTCTATTCCTGTAGAAGTAGGTTTGTGTGTTTGTGTGGATGTTTTTTATGCTACTTGAAGCAATCCCTAGGGAAGACAACTTCTCAGCTAGCTGCTGAAGCTGGTTTCCTGACAACACAAATTGGAAAGAGCAAGGCAAAGGACTCAGCCCAGCAAGACAGCATGAGATACCATATGAAATCAATTTTATGCTTATCATCTGGACAAATACCTCATAGCAGACACAAGCATCCCAAAGAATCATCAGTAGATATACTGGCCTATTTTGCCCTTAGAAGCAAGGAAGAGTGGAAACACAGTTATTGAATGGGCAGTTTGGGTTTATCCAGGGGTTGTGGAAAAGGAAACCAGAGTAATTTTTTTTCTTTTTCATAATGGCCTGTGATTTGACCAACACAGTATAACTGCAATATCTAAATTAAATTCTTATTGAGACAATCTTACTTCAAGCTAGACTTCTTCTGTTCTCTCCCTTCGAATTTCCAGACCAGATAGAATGAACACTGATGATCAATGAAGTTCAACCAAAGTTCAGCACAGAGGCAGTTCCATGCAGGAGACTAACTGAGCAAATCTAAAAGACCATGGTGTAACACAGTCAGGAGATTGCCAGAAAGGCAGCTCTGGAGTTCAGTGTACAGAGTATTCCCTCAGTTAATGTAAACTCAAACTTACTTGTCGGCTATGTTGTACCTTTTGCCCTTTCCAGATTAAAGTCAGGACAATGATCCCCTTTTTCTTGTCCTTCTCCCATTTTCTGTTTCATAAAATGAACAAAACAAGGACTATCACAAAATTAACGGTGAAGAAGAAACCAAACAAGCAGAGCAGAACATGGCAGATTATACAGTTAGATAGGAAGGTATAACAAAATAAGAGAAGGACAGGATCTGCTTTTACCCACCAAGTGCTCCTCATTTGTACAGGGAACCACAGTATATCATCATCATTCACCTCTATTCCACACAAATCACTGTGCTGTAATCATTTTACACCTTCATCTGAGCCTCTATTAATCCTCCTTTTGGGGACAGCTCCTGAAAGTCCTCCTGGTTTTCTGTTTCCCATTAGAGACATGCACAAAGCTATGTCTTCATCATGCTTCTTCTAGCACCAGATCTTAACAAAATAAGGGGAAGGAAACCTCAACTGATTAGACAGAGATCTTATTGAGTCTGTGAAATACTTCACATATGTTCTGATGATGATGGTGTTTTGCTACAAGACCAGGACATATTCAAGTAGGAGAGAAAAAAATAAGGTAATTGCAGCCAGAGAAGAGCAGGATGAAAACATGTGAGAGGAAGAGCCCTTTAGACACCAAGGTCAGTGCAGAAGGAGGGGGAGGAGGTGCTTCAGATGCCAGGGATGAGATTCCTCCACAACCCATGGTGTAGACCATGGTGAGGCAGCTGTGGCCCTGCAGCTCATGGAGGATGCAGAAATGGAGGAGCAGCCCACGGAGGAGCCCCATGCTGGGGCAGGTGGAAGCTTGAGAGGAGGCTGTGAGCCCATGGGGTACCAGTGGAGAAAGAAGCTCACGCTGGAGCAGCCTCTCCTTGAGGGACTGCTCCCTGTGGAAGAGTGAGTGACCCACACTGCAGCAGCTGAGGGGTGCTGCTGCCCATGGGAGATGGAGCCACACCAGAGAAGTTCATGCAGCACTGTCTTCCACGGGAGGGACCCCACAGTGCAGCAGGGGAAGGACTGCTCTCCCTGAGCAGCAGGAGAAGCCACAGTGATGACCTGACCATAAGCCCATTCCCTGTCTCCCTGTGCCACTGGGGGAGGACGTAGAGTAGGGAGGGAGGGGTGGACAGAAGGTGTTTTGAAGGTTCTATTTCATTTCTCATTGTCCTGCTCTGATTTTGTTATTAATAAATTCACTTCATATCTCTCAGTTGAACCTGGTTTGCTTGTGATGATATTTGGTGAATCATCTCTCTTGATCCTTAACTCGTGACCCCTTCATTATATTTTCTCTCCCATGTCCAGTTGCAGAGGGGAGTGAGAGAGACTTTGGTTGGTGGCTGGCTTTCAGCCAGGGTCACCCCACTACCACACTGGGATAACAGTGAACAAACAGCTGCACCAAGAGCAAACACGAATCAAAGATTGGAAAACATTTTTTTTCCTCCCCAGAAGCTAAAAGTGCTTCCATTTCAGTCCTAAACTACTCTGCAAAAGAGAAACAAACAGTCATGATGCTTCCTTCAGGAAATCGAAGACTGAATTTAGAAGAAAGCAAGGAAATTATTTTGATAACAGTTCAGAAGTTGAAGCACTTGTAAAAAAGATGGAGGCATCCTCCAAGTCATTAACTTCTGAAGCAGTGTCCCATGCCCAGCTTTGCTAGTGAAGCCCCCAGAGTGATGGGGAATGCTTCAGGTTTGTGCATCCTACATTGTCTCCTTAGAATGGAGACAATGCAAGGAGCCCACCAGCTGCTAGCCCTGTTCCCCTCTTTCAGAAAGGCTATGTTATATAAGGAAATACCACTCTGGTCAGTCATGGTCAACAGACCTTTTCTCTTTCGATCTCTTTTCCCTCTCCTTCCATTTGAGGTTTTTTTTTCCTTCTTTCTTTTTAATATATGAAGGCAATATTTACAGCCAAAGCAGTGCTGAGTAAGATGCAGTGATTATGGCTGATTTTATCACAGCCGTATTACTTAGCTGCAAGGTGAAGCGCTGTGCTAAAATGGATCATGAATCCCCGAAATTGACTATCCGTCACCTTTATAATCCTGATGGAAAGGCAGGTCAGATCAGGCCTGACAACTCCCCATGCAAATAAGACTACACCAGTGACGTCTGCTTGCCTCAAGGCGTTTATTTGTCTGGAGAGGAAGGTGATGCCTTAGGGAATTGACTAGAGAAAGAGGGAGAGGAGAAGGCAACTACTCCAACTGCCCCTGCAGGAATCAAGTGCAAATACAGGAGCCAATTTTGTGCACAGAAAAACTGCTAGAAATATTGAATGAAAGAATATTACAAGCAGCTAAGAATCAGGACTGTGGTATGAACTCCTCTCCCTGGGTAGAACAGATTTCAGTTTCGAAGTTAGAAAAATAAAATAACATCACCTCACCACTGTGAATTTGTAGTATCAGATGAAACCCACAAATGAGGAAAAACTCTCTAAAATGTCTGAAGATTTTAGTCATAATTCCTTCCAATTCAGTGTCACTTTCTTTCTCACAAAGTCAGATTTAAGAAGTGTCTGTAAGTTTGGAGACCAAATCCATCAGGGTGTGAGCAGCGGCCATTACATGTGGCACCTATGCAAGAAAGCTCACAGAGTGATGGAAGTGTTGAATCTCACAGGAGGTGTTTATTTCCAGACAATCAGTTCACTTGATGTGAAAATCACTAAACTGCTCCATTGAATCTATTTAACTGGCATATGGCCATATTAAGGAAACTTCCCAATCTGACCCTTCACAAGACCCTCCCGCAGTCACACTCCCAAGGCCAGGGACTTTATCTGCTGGCACCAAAGACCCTTTGCAGCAGGTGGCTCCAGTGAGCCAGCACTTGCCTGGCTTGACTCTCTCCATACCCCAGTCACACAGACCAGATTTCCTCAGCAGTTGGACCCCAGGTTTCCCTCAGCAGAGTCTCAGATGTCTCATTCCATAAAGCAATTTATTCAGGGTGTGGCAACACCAAAACAGCCCAAGCTGGTGCCTCTGAGGAGGAACAGCAACAAAGTACCCCCTTGGCTTTTATCCCCTCACAGTCCTAGCTCAAAAAACTCTTTCTCTTCCCTTCTGAGTCCTCAGCCCTTTGCAGTGTCTCCCAGTGCCCATCCTCCCAGCCTGTCCACCAGCCTTTGTGCCCTGTGTTAGGGCAGCCCACAGCCTCCTGTCTCTGGCTCCTGCCACCCAGAACTCAACCTGCAGCACCACTGCACCTGCACCACAAGTATTCCTCAACAACCACATGCAAGAGGGACAGTCTTTGAGAAAAGATGAACTAGCATGTTATTTACTGTTTCTAATGAGACTGATGCACTGCTTTAGGTAAACACCAGCTTCTTAAGGCAAGACTTGTTCTGAAGTATAAACACAGGTTGTCTCATTTGTACACATCCCAGGTTTGGGCAAATCTCAGTACCACTGAGCAGAGTGCTTGCTCTTGGCACCCATGTTCTATTCCCAGCATAATTTCTTACAGATCAGACAGCCTAGCCATAGTCATTAACACTGCTCTTTCTGATTCCTGCCCATGCTAAGAGGTTAATACTATGTATGTCATAGAGCTCCTACACCCTTGTTGTTTAAAGTGGGGTAGACTCTTTGAGATCCACAGATAGATGATATTAAAGAAGGGTGAAGTCTACTTACATCTTGCTTTTCTCACCTGTCCTTTCTTCCCCTTTCCTCTAGTGCCTCTCCTGGGTAAGTCACATCCCAGCTAAACCTCTTAGTGAGTGATTACATTAGAGATAGTGCTAATTACCAAGTGTCGGCTTCGTGGTACAATCTTATCAACACCCCACACTTTCTCCCCTGAGGTGAGGGGGCTTGATCCATTTCATAAAAGTATCCTAGTTATCTGCTCCAGCAAGCTCCATTCCCTCAGGCCTGAAGGTGGATTTTTTTTTCCTTTTTCTTTTTTTTGTTTTGCCCTAGGCACAGATTCAAAGCTTTTCTGGTAGAACCTCTTGCAGGGAGGTGGGGTTACCCCAGCAACAGACTCGTGGGTATTGTCCTGTGTGTACAAAAGGAGCCAGTCAGTTCCCAAGGCGCTGTGTTTTGGGTAGCACACTCATTGGCTCATCCCCAGCAAGCACTGCAGTTCTAATGCCCTCCACCAGGCACAGGAAGTCAACATCTGCCCCACAGCTGGGAACGGAAAGTGGTGTAACAAAGGCAGAGTAGAAGTACCTGCAAGAAATTCCCATCAATTTAGCATTGCCTGGTATTTTTTTCCTAGAATCTCCATTCATCCAAGCTCTGCCACTAGTGTCTGCTCTCTCAATTCAGCCATGCTCTTCTGCCCTGCAGCACCCCAACCCTGAGTTTGGGGCTCCCCCCACATTTCTGACAACTTAACATGGGGTAGGCTCAGTGACCCTCTGGGTTTGGCTACAATACTGCCAGTTACCAAGGCTTTAACAGGATAATTTCATCTTGCATTATAATCCAAAACACTATTTGCTTTCTTATTAGTGGATGCTTCAGCTGTATTCTTTCTGGTGGTTTGCTTATTTTTATGTTTGAAGGTTGTTAGTGCTTTGTTGGTTTTTCTTTTATTTTTTTTTCCATATAATTTGTGTGCGTATTATTCGCTGTCCCTGGAATTCATTTTGTTCCCTGCTAATGAAACCTCTGCGTCGCTAACAAAGCAGAAAATAAAAAAGGTAAATAGTACTCTCCAGAAACAATTTGTTTCTTGTTCTGTAAATTTTTGCTGAACAGCATCTCGGGGAATTTTCACCCCAATAAAAGAAGAGAGAAGCAGGAGATGATTGAGAAGAGGCTAGAAATGCAGTTAGTTGATCTGGAAAGGAAATAATAATTATATGCACACCATCGACAAATAAGTACCCAGACAGCTGCACCTGTGAAACTCCAGAAAGCACTTGAGCACCCAAGTCATTTGACTGAGTAGAAACCACTGGTTGTAGAGACATTTGAAGGGGGGACTAGTTTTCTCATGTTTAACCCTTTGGATCTACATCAGCCTGAGAAAAGAGAGGAGGATGCAGAATTTTAATGAGCAATCCTGTTCTGCTAAGACACCTAAGGTAGGTACAGACCATGTCCAGCAGTATTGGTGTCAATGAATACAAAAGGAGGAGATGAAAACACTTAGGAAGAGGTGATGCTGGTATTTCCTACTAGCTGCTAGAGAAAGGCGCAGGACATTCTACTAAAGGTAGTTCATTTCTCACATAGGTGAGTCATTATGTTCACTTTCAAACAGCTCAATACAAGCCACAAGGCTGAGATTTTCCAAAAAAAATTAGACCAGTGAAGAGACTTTGAAGTTTATATTGATGATCCTAGGTTAAAGGCTTGCAATTGAAAAAAGATCTGAATTTATAGCTGCTTCCACTGATTTTACTGTCTGACATTCAGATCCTAAACCCTCTAATCCAAGCAGGAAAGTAAAAAAAATGTCATAGGGCAGGAATGGAGATGTTCTTACATCCTTTCCACCAAAAATCAAGTCATATGTTATCTCTGTGCCTTACTGCTTGGGAACTAAGAAATTAGTACACTTCTTGGGAACATAAACAAACCAACATCAGATTCAGCCAGAGTGAAATGCACTGAAAGCCAGGTTTTATTTCTGAGATTACTCCATTGGCTAAAGTAGCCAATGGAATTAGGTGGCCAAAAGCCATGTGGCCCTAAGTCCCTTTGCCACCTTTAAAATTGCATGCACAGCGCTCCATGCATGAACACACCTTTGCCCTATCACTCACTGGATTACTGGACCAGCCCTCGCATGGAAGATTAAATACAAACTGCTCTACTGCTAAAGCATATTTATTGAGCTTTAAACACCATGTAATTTATACATCTCTCCTCACAGAGTAGGAAAAACTCCATCAACAATAATAATGGCAACATTCAATTTCAATTGGTATGTTTTTAACTTACAATAAGCAACCTGTTATAACTATAAAGAGGTCTTTAGAAGTTATGCAAGGTATTAATTGAGCTGCTAGGAGACCATGCAGGTTGGTTTTGTAGTAACTCTGCAATGAAAAAGAATGCAGCAACCAGAAAAATCCTGGCAAGACAGCAGCACCATCTCAGGAGATGATTGCTTCAGCTGTACTAGTTATTTACATGAAGTCAATTCCAAGTGATTATTAAGAACATGAGGTTTATCGTTCAGTATAAAAGGCCAGTTCATTACGTCCCCACAAGCTACAGCTTAAATGGCAAACCTCGATAATTTAGTTTTTCTAACAGCAGTTTGGAATTTAATCGCTGCACAATAACTGCATTAATTCTGAATTAATTTCTTAATGGAGATGTAATTGTCTGAGTTGCATCTAAGGGGCCAAAATATCCTCTCACTAGCATAAATCTAGTGGAACTTCATGTGAGAGAGCGGGATGATTTCAGCATAAGGAAACTTGAAGTCAACAGGCAGCTGAGTTTTACACTGGCATCAGAGGGGACAGTATGGCCCAACCATCATTTGCACTGTTTCACTTTCAGTCCCATATGAGCCTTGTTTGCCTGGGCAGCATTCTTACAGGTACTGATCATAAATGAAATCATGTCTGTTTACTACCATGATTATAATAAGAATACTTCATCTCAAAAGGCTGCAAAGCATTTTGCTGCAGGGAAAACATTTCAATCAATAACAAAATGCTTTTAGGTCTGGGGTGAAGACTCCAGATCATGTAGATGGAGAAGCTAAAAAGGCAGACGGCCACATTTCCATTTGGCTTAGACATTCAAGCTGACACCTCCAAGTACTATAACAAGCTCTGTATGAACAATTTAGAGACAATCTGTTCAGAAGGTATTCACAAGAACTCAGATTCTATTGTGGCAGGCATGCTGGAAATTCTTAAGGATTGAAATCAATGGGAACAAAAAAATGATATCTGCTACAGTCATAATATGGATGAGAATTGTGATGGTAAGAAACTGATGCTGTAGGAAGAATGCCTAGATAGCATGAACAGGGACTGATGAAACATATTTTAGCTCTTCCAGTTGTCCATTCGAATGGATGAACTCATAGTAGCAAGAAGAAAACTGAGAACACAAAAAGCAACAAAGAAATTAACCATCTGGAAAAATCAGTGCATCAGATAAAAGCTACAGTGACAAATCCACATGTCAAACAGGAGATTTAAGTCTACTGAGTGCCCTAAAGCTGCAAGGAGTTCCTTGAGGCCCATCCTATTCAAAGCCATACCAAGGAACATAGCAAGTGTGGCAGTAACACCTCTTAGAATCCAAGATATACAGATAAATTGCAAACTCAATCCATGATAACAAGTAAACCTGACTGAGAAAACACAAAGTAACAACCCATAATTCCCTTCCTTCAGTTTAAGGCCAACCACCTACCACCATATACAAATACAACCCCTTTCCTGCTTTAAGCAGGCAGAGAGAAGAGAAAATTTGCAGATGTTCATGTTGAGCTTTTTCCTTCCAGCACCACAACAACCTCATGTGAATTCTCCATCCACTTTCCATCTATTCACACCACTGGTGACACAGAACCACCAACAGCCCCTCTAGTGTTTGATTCAATATTTATCAAATGAGAAGAGCAGTCACAAACAGTACCCTGCTAAAACATCACGCACCTGCTTGCCTGCTCCCTGAGGACCTCCTCCACAAACACTGCCCTGACACAACCTTTGACAGAAGAAACAGAGCAGCTTGTTTTGAGGTCTATGATGTATATGAATACATCAGCAATAGATTCATTTAAAAACAAGACATATGTAAGCAAATAGATATTCACTACCTTTTTTTGTGAAGGCAAAAAGCCATAAAGACTATTCCTCCTCTAGTGCCAGAAAGGCCTGAGTAGAAAATGTTCATGATGTGAGCAAGGCAGCCAGCATCAGAAGTTGTGTTAAGAGATTAAGAGACCATGGCTCTTTGTATGCCTGAAAAGGACGCCAGCTTTCAGGTCAGTGAGCTGACCTTCCTTATCGATAGAGGTCATGATGAAATTTAGCAGATCAATCATCTAAACTGTTGGAGAGAAAGGAAAAAAGACCTGCCAGAACAGTTTTGATTTAATTTTTTATCAAAATCCAATCTCTCTGTGGAAATTGTCAACTTCAATGAAATGTTTGATGGTTAAACATTCAGGAGTTTCATTGCGTTAATCTCAGAACATTTTGTTTAGATCCATTTTTTTGATTTTTTTTAATGTCATGTTAATATTTCATTCAATCTATTGCTCTCTATCATATGTGTGTGAATTATTATTTACTTCTTAGTCTAATACAATAAAAAAGGAAAAGTAAATAAATGAGACGAAATAGTGAGAGTTTAAATAAAAAAAATTCTTCTTCATTGGGAGAAAATTGAACTCTAAATTCAGAATTCATCTCAATTTATTGAGACAGGATTAAGTTCTAGCATGCGCAATATAACTGCCCTGGCAGTCTAGTCATTATAGGCTCTTCTGGCCATTACACAGGCTGTGCCAGGCCAACTGGGAAAGGAAATAAAGCTTAGAGAAAGAAAGATATAACTTAGTTGTACCTTAGAAAGAAACCGAATTTGCTATAGCCTCTGGCATTCTGTGGTATCACAGACATTTGCCTCTGGTGTCCCAATTCCCTGACATGCAAGACACAATGTAATTCACATTAGGGCAGATTTTCCAAATGCAGGTGACAGACCAAAGACCTACTTGTGGTACAGTATGTCACTGGATTAAGTAATTTTTATGTTTAAAAGACATATTTTTTGCGTCCTTACATCTTTAGATCACATCCATCACTACAGTATCGTAGCAGTTGGTGATGTTCATCAGAAACAAAACCAATAAGTAGTCAAGATTGCATAAAATGGTGGCTAAAAGTGGGTTCTTAATTCCACACTTTGGCAGAGAATAAATTGCATGATCCTTCACACTGAAAAACTAAACCTGATCAGGAAAGCCCCAGTGAACCCCATGGTGAATTTCCACAATAACTTACAAAATGCACATATAAGACAACTGCAAATCTAAGCCAAAGCACTGCGATCAGACCCAGTAAAATTCTCTGGTCTCTCAAACTGATGGTGGTGGAGCTGAAAGGCACAACAGCCTTTTCTGGACTTCAGACCTATGAATCTGTGAATTCACAAAAAAGTAGTGCATACTTCAACCAAAATCATCCTGCACATTTCAGTCTGTAGCAATCTACAGACACATCCTATGATGCCCACATTTGGGCAGCAGACCACTCCAAGCATTCTGCACATTGAGGCAGAGGATGAAGTAGATAAGTTTTTGGGATGCCTGTAAACCATTTCCTCTGTAATGCCTATGAAACCTACACAAATTGGGCAACAGGGAGCTTTCATACAGCTCACCTGGCAGGAATAACCTGGACCAATCCCATGGAAAGTGTTACCATTCGCAGAAAAAGCATCCTATAAAAAATGTTCTTTTTGCAAACATTTATTACTAATGGGAAGCTGGTACAGGACTCCTTGCTCTCTCCCAACTTTGCACACAAGGAGTGCTGGGGTTATTACTGGCTAATCATATATTCCATTAAGACTGACAGTCTGAAAAGAGAAGTGCCATTTGCACAAGTTCTCACCAAGCTCCAGCAGCCCTGTCAGTGTCACAGCTGGACTAAGATTCTCTAGTGAGCAAAAATGAAGTCAGAACCTCTTTAATATATAATTAGCAATAAGAGGAGTGTGAGGGCATTTGAATAATATATCTCGTGGTCAGATGAAGCTGTAGGAGCCAAAAGAGAAAGGGCATAACAAGTCAACGAAGCAAAAATCAGAGAAAAATGAGACTAACGTGCCAATGTGAAATGAGAGGTCCAGTTTTAAGCTGATAGTAAAAGTAGCACATTGCATTTTAAAATACCTTGTTTTCAAACCCTTTTCATTCAAAAATTTCCAAAACAGTGTCAAAGGCTTGTGAGAGCAACTGTTCCCTTATGCAGAGAAAACAGAAACCCATAGGGAGGCTGTAAAATTCCCAAAGCCACTTACAGGTTTTCAGTGGCAGAATGGGGAATACAAGAATATTCTCTACTAGCTGCAGGAACTGGCCTTTCCCATCCTATTCATGACAAAGAGTGCCCAGAAAAAGGGGGATAATGCTCAACACTGCTGAGTTTTCCCATACAGTGGATTAAAAAGTAGTGTTTGGTATTAGCATCAAGTTTCACTGGTGCCAGGCTCGCCTAAGGCTACACTAGCACACTAGCAAATGTTATACTCTCAGTGCCTGACAAATGCAGAGAAAAATGAGAGAGATGATTTAGTGCTAAATCCCTTATTTTCAGCACCTCAAATACAGATGTGTGTTTCTCTTATGTTTTGGTTCATGTTCCTCATTTTATTCACTGCCTTGCTTCTTTTTTTTTTTTTTTTTAATTTTCAGAAGTACCTAGAATTGCAGATCAAGCTTCATTTAGAGCCATCACCTTAATAACTACTGCACTTGCAAAAAAATAGCATAGATATAACTTTTCATTTTTCAGCAGAGCAGCTCTTCTGACCTTGACACATTGGTGGTCAATTTTAACTGAGTGTACCATGCCGATCCACCAACTCATCCATCATATCTGTTTCCCCCAGGCTTTCCCATCCTGATGCAGCAATCCTTTTTGGTTCCTGCAGCTACTGTACGTGGGAAAGACCATAGTGCTTCACAAGAAATTTCCAGCTGAAAACCACCACAGAAAGAGCAAAAACATCTTGGGCCAAGGAGGATTTAAAAGCAGAATTGAACAGGGTGCTCTACTGTTCCTCCTAAAATAAAGATTCGATAAAGTAAATAAATTTGAAAAAGATATACACAAAAATCCCTTCAGCTCTTCATTTAAAGGTAGAGCAGCAACAAAGCAGCATGGCCTGCAGCTGGGGCAGCAGATTAAGTAATGGACCTGTGCATGCAGAAAATCCTTAGAGATAGGATTGCCTTCTACATAAAGAGCACAAAATCTGAGGTAATGGTTTCATCTGACACCTACTGAAAATGAAATAATTATTTTTTTATAATACTTGCATGGGGTGCAGTACGCAGCTGAGTTCCTCAGTCAAGCTGGCAGCACCTTGGGGAAAGCCTGTGTAAGACAGGGTAGGAAAAAGCTGGAGGGGGGAGGAAAAAGAGTGAGAAACTGCTAAGATAATTACAGTAGTCTGTGAAGGGAGCAACAAACAAACTAGCATGTACTGACCAATTCCCCATAACTGCAGGTAGACATACCTGAACCCTACCCAGAGAAAACAAACAAACAAACAGGCCACAAAACCCACAGGAAAGGGAACATTTAGATGGCCAGTTTCTTAAAGTGATATCCAAGTTTCTGACTACATCCATGACTTTCAGTACCTCACAGCCTTCAAAAGCAAAGGACCACAACAGGGATGAGCTATGGATGAGAGAACAAAGAGCAGACTCCCACCCCTGGACTCAGAGAAGCACTGCATCAGGCTAAAATGCAGCAGAAATCTGTTAAAGTGATTATTTTAGTCACAGAATCTTCTTCCATTTGAAAAGGAATGTTACTCCAGGAATTTTCCAGCTGAAAGATGCAGAGAGGCTGCAGTGTCAGAAGAATCTGAATCAGCTCCAGCTGATGGCTAAAGGAACCTACAAGGATTTTGCTTAGAAGGAGCAGGAGTGCTCTGCAAGCACATAGATTAATAACAGATGAGAGGTTCTTGATCACAACAAACACTTGTAACAGAGAACAGCTGGTCACATAAGAGAGACCCTAAAAAATTATACTGATCATGCACTTAGTTCTCTACAAGATATTTCTTGGAAATATTTCACAGGCACCATATTAGCTTGTACAGCTGGAATTAGAGGTACTCTGTAAAGAGGAAAAGTTGAAATAGAGAGGAAGGGTATAAATGTTATTGGGAATGCAGGGATTACATTTTGTGTGTGCAGAGAGGATGGGCTCAGGGTGGGTTCCATCTTAACTACAGCAAACCCTGACTGTGCTACTGGAAAGTAATAAAGTTTGGAGGAGATTTTCTTAAATTCAGAGCTAAGGAAAGCTGGCAGGTGCTGAGGAGTGCTCAAGTCAGACAAAGACATCTGCTAAGGATGTCAGCAATAGAGAGATAACTGTTATCTGGGAGCAGAGGATAGGACAGAAAATTCAGCTAGAGCAAAGCTAAGACACATCAAAATGCAGAAATAAATTCTGAAATATAACAGGGCTTTTGACACAGAATTTCAATAAATTTAGGCTCCAGGCCAAGACTAAAAAATCATCATGTGTATACACATCATTGCATAGGCTTCTGAGCAATAATGAATAAACGAGGATGCTGGATAATGGAAGGAAAGCTTGCTATAATAAAGACTAATGAAATGACAAAAATCAATGAAAGAACATGATCTTTGGTTTCAAACTGTACATGAAGCATAGGAGGCTTTAGAGGTGAGTGTACTCGCAGAATCTAGTGAGGGAGCATTTTGAGACCTTCATATGAGAGCTCCAATACATAAACCCAAAAGCCTTTAATATAAAAATATTCTTTATACTAGCAAGGTTACATTATCATCCTCTTGATCAAGATAACAAAAAATACAAAATGCATAAACTTGATGAACATCAAAGCAGTAATCAGTCTAATAAAGCAGAAAAAAAGTGGATGACTTTGGTTATCTGCTTACAGAAATGAGTCAGGTGTCATGTTGGGTGACAGTTTAGAAAAATAATTTCTTGATGTCTTAAATAAATTATCACTTAGAACAGCTGACTCCAGAGCTCAGAGAGACAGGAGACTATTTGCAGTGCAATTTGACATGAAAGACAAAAGTCTGTTTGCAAAGCAACCGTTGCTGATGCACTGAAAAACAATGACCACAAAAAGGCTCAGTGTCCTTCAGGGATTACATGCACACACCAAAATAAAATAATAAAAAACCCCAAGCAACATATATGAGGATTGAAACGGATTTTTAAAACTACGGAGGAAGTTGGCTCGGAAAAGAAGAAATATCAAAAAATGGAAAGGATTAAATCCCTATCTTAAGGACTACAGGAAAAAAAAATCATCCACCCAAGAATCAGAAAGGCACTGCAAAAGAAAAAAGATAAATACGAATCTAGGAAATGAAGTAAGGAAACCCTTAAAACAGAATAGTACATTTAAATGGACAGGCTAAAGAAATGATCTATTATGTATATCACACTTCTGCTGGGGCAAGGTTTCCATTCCACTGAAATGAATACGCTAGAGCCTCTAAAAATCCATTGGGTTAGCAAAGGATGTATGTTAAGTCCAGTAATCAAAGCACCCGTGACATCATCAAGATTCAGATTATGCAGAGAGAGATTTGAAAGCTGGCGGTATGAATTAAAAAAAAAAAAATTAGGGAAATGAAGTATTAGATTAAATGGAGGCCAAGACTGAAGAGCATTTGGATGTGGATTTAGGGAATCCAGGTCTGGGACAGGTAAGACTTCAGGCCAAACACACTGCATTTCCTTCTATTTCATGAGCAAAAACCAAAAAAATCCCATGGACTCCATGGATAAGGCAGAGCCATATCAAGCCCTTCATAAGAAGGTAAGAATTTGTTGCTATTTACTCCCCAAATATCATCATGAAATCTCACTGAGAATCCTAATAACATTTTCTTTATAAAACATGAAATAAAAACCACAGGAATAATAATAAAAAAAATTCAAACCCTCAGGATTGAAGCAGCAAGAGCAATGTTCAGAACAAAACTCACAGTATTTGATTCTTTACAGCTGCCCAACATATTCCACACAGATAGTATCAGAGGGAATTGGGGGATACAGATGCCTTTAGCCATGATGCACTGAATGAAGGAAAGAGGTGAGAGGAAAGCTCACTTTCTAAATACGAGCAGAACCGATAAATCACAGCCTGGCTGGCGTGGCAAACACCAGTCCCTCTGGCAGCTTTGTAATTACTCCCTAAATGTGGTCTCAACCCTCTTGATGTAGAGATAAATAACTTTATGTGCAAAGCAATTAAAGCCTCAGGCAACACTGCTGGCAAAGCTTGGCCACTATGTGTCACTATCCATTTGCCAGGGAGGTGTACAAGAGGTACTGAGTTTATTAAACAGAGCCAGAGCTCTGGCTTCCACACATCAACCTGCCAGAGGCCTTCTTTGGATGGCCCTGAAACAATTGTTTCTGCTCTCCAAAGCAATGAAACCTCCTGGTCCAAAGGCTGAACCTGAAGTGAGGTGAGACCCTCCCAGCAGTGTGCTAGGCATTTTGCTTCTCTGCACTCTCCCAGAAGAGAGTGGTTTTCTGCTCTGTAAGTCTGATACCTACTGGGGAACCTCTGAAGGTATTATCAATCATCGTGATTAGATTCCTCCTCTTCTCAGGAGAGATCATGCTCAGTTGAAACAAGAGCTATTGCTGGGATGGTAACAAATCACTCTGCAGCAGAGTCCTGCTTGCTGCATTCCTGTTCCCTTACTTGTGTGCATTGCTCTGCCCTTTTCCTGGATGGTCATGTTTTCACTAAATCTCCTGTCTATCCAAAGCAGAGCATGCCTCGATGTTTTTCTCACACCTGCCACCTACTCGTAGTGACAGCTCTGAAAAGCAAACTTAGGAAAGTCCTCCTGCAACCTTATACAGCTGGGTGAAATAGCACCACACTGTGACACCTGAATCCTGCCCTTCCCTCGGCAGCTGCTGGCCTGCTCAGCTCAGAAGCGCTGCATACTGCGGCATCCACATTAAAAAATAAAATAAAATCCCAGGAAAGCACCGAGCGGAATGCAAGCTGGAACATCAGCTATGCCATGACGTGCTTGCACGACCTCAAAGCAGGCATCATATGCCAGGCAAATCACCTGGTGGGGATTCCAGGAGGAATGACATGGACTAGCTATATCTGTCACAGCAAATTATGCATCCTTCTGCCTGACTCCTATCGTACGGTACCTGACTGGAGTGACGCAGCTATGGGCTGGGTCAGTCTTCAGCCTTCTGAGGCTGCACATCTCCAAGGGATGTGAAAAAGTGGGACAGCTTCTGTTTTTAAGAAATATGAACAAACCTGAAATATTTCAGTTTTGAAAATGCCTTTTTTTTTCTCTTATTGCTTCAAACCACCATCAAAAGAAAATAAATCAGCACATTTAATTCAAAGTTCTTATTGGGAAACATATGATTAGCTTTTTAACGTGGTTTGTATAGACAGAACTTGCAACAGTATTGGTGTTTTGAAAAGAAGCAGTGTTCCTTTTAAGTTAGTTCTGATCAATAATCAAAGCTGCTACTAGGGGGCACTGTGACATTCACAGGAGGCACAGCTCTGCTTCCCACTGCCAATTCCTGCATCCATGAAATCTTTCACAATTCCTTGGGTAAAAATACAGCTAAAGTCCAGTTTGGGTCATTTCACTCTTCCTAGTAACTTACCTTTTAAACTTTAAAATGTGTATGATGCATCACTACCCTCTCTGTTCCCCCTGCTTCTTTAGCACAAAAATACTCAACAAATGTTGGCTGCTTCTTCAGATGTTGCTGTGTTTTAGTGATTGAAGGAATCGAAACTTGTTTGTAAAATAATTTGGGATTGTTCAGGACAATCATGACAATGTAAAGTAAGAGTTAAGAATTATAATAGTAATCATAATAATAACAACGATAATGAGTATTTCTCTTCCCACTGCAATGAACCCATCTGGAAGGCCTCAGTGTGAGGCTTCAGAAGTATCCAAAACTGTGATTAGAAAGAAATTCATTTCAGCAGGAAGGTGGAAGCTCAGAATGCCAAAGAAAGAAAAAAGGAAAAGAAAAATCCTTTCTAGTTTTGGCCAACAGACCTCATCGGAAATTCTTTTGAAATGTTATTCTCTGGAAGAGAGCTCAGTTAGCAATATTCTGCAAATGCTCAGCCCACTTCATCCATCTGCCAAGCTGAGAATGAATATTCATAGCAAGTTATTTTAATCATTGTGTTTTTCTTGATGTGACATAATTCTATATAATTTTTCCCCCCGGAAAAAAAAGAAAAAAAAAAAAAAAAAGTGCCCTCTTTTTATGCTGTCAAGTCAGAAAGTTTTTTTCTCCATCTGCAAGGAAGAAAAAAGGGACATTGGGTGGCTCATGCATGGGTTGTAGCAACATCCTCATCAATGCCTCTCAAATCCCAGCATTAACAACCTAGCTAACGACACTGGTGCAAACAGTTTGTGCTGGCCTTTACCTGTCCCTGTTGAACCCAAGGGATTAACACCACCTACAGGTGATGATCAGGGTGACAATACCAGACTTATGTAGTCTGGGAATGGGATCCAGTGGCAACACATACTTGGGGGAGTAAGGGAAACTGCGCAGGAAGAGCTGGGTTGGGGAGCTCAGGGCTGGTAGAGCCTGGGTGCTGTAGCTGGAGGATGAGGGAAATAGGCAGAGAGTTACTGCAGACGTGTTCCGGGGATGCTGCTTGTAGGCACTCACCCTCATAAGCACATACTACACAAAAATGCTTTCACAATTTTTGATTGCTTCTTAAAATAGTTCTCGTTCACTTAGCAAAAGTTCACACTTTTGGCAAAATTGTCCAAGCACAGACAGGTTATAAATATTTTAGTGTACACAGACATACCTCAGGAATGAATTGGATCCTCCCCTGATTCTAAATGGTACTCCTGGTTCCCAGTACATCAGGAGGACATTTTATTATAGTTGAAAATCTTGAGGAAAACCTTGTTCCTGCAATAATCAAGAGTCTAAAATATTCAATACTTGACAGATGCAAGCAATTCCCAGGTGCCATACATTAGCTGCTGGTACAGGCAAGCTGGGTCACAGAGCTCAGCTCAGTGGGAAAAAAGAACACCACAACCAGGTTTTCTTAAAAGCCAGGCATGTGTTTTACATATCACTACTGCTTCTCTCTTGTTCTTTGCATTGTTGCCCCTTAGTGGCCAAGCCTGCTCCTTGTTCTCAGGTCCATCATCCTGGAACAACCTCCCAGGAGTTTGTGCCCAATGACTTGTCCATTACTTCTAGCCCCAGAGCATCCCAGATACCCCATGAGATGCTCTCTAAAGTGCTGAGCCCAGAGGATTCTTGGGTGGGATCAACATGAGGAGCTGCCCATTAGAAAGACAGCTGTGGTTTGTTTCCAGTTGCTACTCAAGTGCCGTCCATTTCCTTGGATTCAGTTCTTGGAGTAGCAGTGAGTGCCATACAAAGGTGGCTTACAAGAACCTAAATAAGTTGAGACCTCTTTCTTGCTGCTTCTAATTCATGTGCCCTAGACAGATGTGCATCTAGCTAAGAACACATGCAGCCATTTCAAATCTCTTCTTTTAGTCAGTGCAGCAATCCAAGTCTTTGAGTCCAGGAAAAAAAAAAAAAAAAAAGGAGGAGGAAGAAAAAACAGCAGGCAAGAAAATAGAGATGGTAGTCCACATTTAGCTTTAATTAACTACTGGATGCTTTGAAAGACAGTAATATACACCACCAACAGGCCTATGCAAGCATCCAGAAATCCCTAATTGCAGCATGTTGCCTGACTGCTGCTTCTCTTACTTTCCTGACATACTGGCTCCTCTCTTTGGCCACACTCTGCCAAGCACTTTGCACAAAATCAGTGTTCTCCTTTTCTAGTACTGAAGGTTCCTGTTGCAAAGTGCAGGACAGCTATAATGCTTATGGTTGACAAGAGTAGAAAGATGTTGAAGTCCCATTATCTCAATTTGCATTTATCTGTTTCCATGCAGAGACTGGTAAAGAGGTGTTAGCTTCCATACTGAAGGATGGCATGGGAGAAAGAGCACAGGAACAAACTCTCTGGGGCGGATTCATTACCCCTATAAACTGGCATAGCCTGACTGATGCCTCTTGGAGATAATGGGAGCTTTGATGGCCAGCAACAGCTTTGAATCTGACCTACCAGAACACAAGATGACTTGTCTGACTTGAGGGAAGAAGATGACTCTGTCTCAGAAGACAGGTTACAACCTAGCTCTTTCAGGAAAACCCTTTAGACTACAATGGAGAAAACCTCAACAGGGCTCCACAAAAACTTAACAGGCTATCACACAATGGCTTACTAAAAATACAGAACTGGAAAAGGAAGAGATTCTCCTAGGATGGCTCGAATTCTCTATTAAATACTAAGCAAGATTCCATAAAAGCTCTCTAAATGTTAGCAATTTCCATTAGGGAAATCTTTAATGATGGAAGGCCATTACCAGCCGAAGGCCTAGCAATGAGTTCTTGGCTCCCATTTCAAATCCTGGTGGACAATGTCTGTATGTACAGCTGAGCAACTAACTCATGCCAGATAAGACAGCCAACAAATTCAGCTTCTTTCCATGACCAGAGGGCGGTTGCTTTGAATTTGGTTTTGTTTATTTTTGTTTCCCAATTATGTTTGTTAAATTGTTTGCACTTTCTTTCACAAATGGCTTCAACACACACTCTATATTCCAAATTCAAATGGTACTGCTTAATTGCAATTGGTTAGATAAGTAATATTTTCGCTGCCTGTGCACTGAACTGCGTCTGGAGTGCTATGATATGCTTGCAGTGTGTAAATTAGTTAAGGGGAGTATAGGAAATAAATCTGAATGTCCCCAAAATCTTCAAATGAGAACAAGAGAGAAAATATGTTTATATGTGGGTTTTCCAGGAGGAAAAATGAGATAAAGGCAAAATCAGGACTACCTTCTCATCCTGACATCACATTTTAAAATGTGCTTCTATGCCGTCTTCTTAGTACTTTGGTTTTGTTAGTCTAAATGCTAACTGTTTGAAATTCATGACAAATACCTTCCAGCCAATTCCTTATTCTGTTTCCAAAGACCATAATATCTGATATTCTCAACAGTCTGGAAGGGGAGAACTCTTGGAAGGGGTGGATACCTTTCAGATGAAATATTTTTTGATTAACTTTTTCCATTTCAAACACATTGTGAACTTTTTTGTCAAAAGTTCCTTGAATAAATGGTTTTGGTTTTGAAAAAAACCCAAACAAATCAAGACAAACAAAAAAAAACCATTGTCACGTAACTGTAAAAATAATTTGCAAAAAATTTAAATAGTTTTCATTGTCACTTTTACCAAGAGTCACTCACATGTTTAATTTTAGTCAGGTAAGAATATGTACCAGTTTGTGTTCCATTTTAAAAGCTGAAATATTTTGAGTCATTTAGAAGTTGAGATGATAAAGAAATGCAGTGTTTCAGAATCTCGGAAATGAAACATCTCTACGATGTCAAAAGAAAACCTTCCCATATGCCTAAATATTTCTCTCATAAAAAAATATAGGGATTTCATCTTTTTTTCCATCTGCTTTTCGGGGAGGAAAAAAAAAAATAAAGTTTTAAGTCTTAACACTTCCAAGTCTGATAAAACTCTGTTTTGACAAACTCCTGAAAACAGGCCTATAAATGTAGTTCAGACATTCCCTCCTGTTGTGGCAATTACTGACAAGACTACTTCAAAGAATCTGTCTCACAGAAACATGTGTATAATCTGCTCCATCAAAGCACCTCCTCCTTAAGGTGCCACTGCACTGCTTTGTCTGAGCATCCAGCAGAATGGGGGAGTCACACCTGAGCAGTGTGATCTCCAAATAATTGTCCTAAAGTTATTTAGAGACACAACAGCTTCGCATCGGGAAGAGCGACAGCATAACCACGACAATTTTGCCTCAAGGAAGTGGGATCTTTATGGAAAAGTGGACTGGAGGTGCACACAGGGAAAAGAGAAAAGTAGAGAAAAGAGGACAGTGAGCACAGGACAGAAAGCAGCGAGTATGTGCAGGTATGATAAGCTGAAAAATTATTTGCAGCTTCATCTTCCCCAGAAATCCTACACTGAACCCCAAGATGGTGAGACCCGACCTTTCCTGTTTATTACTATGCTTAGTTTGAGTTCTTAAACTTTTTTGATCTCTTTGACCAAGCTCCATCCCAAGGACTAAGGAATTAAAAAGCCCTTTCTAGGCTCTCCAGAAAATACACCACACAGCTGGAGGTCTTTTGAGGCATCTGACATCCAGCCCTTGCTTCTCCTCCTGTGGGAGTGAGGAAGCTTCATTTATCCTTCTCTTCCCCATGCTCCCACTCCTGCTCTCTGTGGCTCAGGCTTGTGTATGACATTGCAGGGATGGGAAAAGAAAGAGCTGCCAGCCTTCTCTGCTGCCCCCCGAGCTCTGCTTTGAGCACAGCAGCACACATGGCCAGCTGCCACACACAGCCCAGAGCGGGGCACTGCTGCCAGGTCCAACCTCGCACTGAATCCACGTGTTTGGTCTAAGGGAAGTCTAACTCCAGCACAGAGCTCTGCAAGGCCTGCAAAGCACAATGGAAGGACACAGTGATTTAATTCCCAGTGCCTTCCTGCTGCTGCAGCAACCAACATGCAAACAAGGTGATTTAAACAGAGGCTGGGTATCTCTGCATTGCGGCCATCGCTGCGAGAAACATCAGTACAAGTAATCCCAAAGCTCTTCAGGGGGTCACATTTGTCTCAGCACTCTGTGCTCCATGGTCACAGAAGTAACTACACTGGCAGGAAGTTTAAAAAGGAGAACATGACTGTCAGGAGAACCTAAAAACTAAATGGACAGTGGAGACCTAGCTGTCCTCGAGTGGTACAACAGGCCTTCTTATTTTTCTTCTACACGAGAGAAAAGAGAATGTCATCTCCTAAACTGTCAAGACAGTATTTTTGACCAGTGTGACCTTTGCAAGGAAAACCCCAGAAAAGCCATGAGCTGGTCTGTGGGAGTGACAGGACATAAAACCATGGAAACCCACCAAGACAGGAGTGACACTTCAAAAATGATAACAGTCTCTTCCTCCAGCCTCAGAGACTAACAGTAACCTCTCAGGTGACCCAAGCCTATGTGACAAAGCCCAAGACTACCCTGTGGTGGGCAGTATTGGTCCCCTCACCTTATACTCTTTGGTAGGTGGTGCACCCTGATGAGAGCCTCAGCTGTCAGAAAACAAACTGCAAGTGACAGATTGAACACACTACCATGCAAAAGCCTGTCTCAGGAGGGACAATTAAAAACACACACAGAAAAATAAATGGCTTTTCCTTTTCAACCCCTTTTCAACAAGTAACAAGACAGGAGCGGGTGCCTATATGCTAGAATGGCCAGAAAATCAGCAATTAACAAGCGTTCCGCTCTAGCCTGTATGCGATTTCCTCCCTGTAAGTGTAGCTAAATGTTTAAATACATCACTCCCCCTTTCTGTGTGCTTGCTGTGGCTCTGGCTCACCTCAGCCCTTCTGGCTTTCCATATCATGCAGTCTTCCCTTTCTCACATGTTTATCTGAAGCCTCCTCTAAGACAAACACAGAGAGAGTGGCATAGTGACCACCCAGCTGCCTTCAGGAGCACACACATCAGATGAACTAAGTGCCCCAAATGCACACAAGCCAAAATGCACTTAGCCCTGTGTGCCACAGAGGTGTTTTATAAGCCATCTAGTCAGCAGCATCCTCAAGAAAGATGCATTACCGTATCTAGCCAACAATAACATAATCCAGAGAATTCAAATGGGATTCTTCCCTAGGAAACTAAGTGCTAACCACATTACTGTGCAGATGCTCATTAACAAGCCTGTATCAGACAAAAGCTGCAAAGGTATTTTTCTGAGGCATAGGCTTAAATAAAGGCTTTTCACTCATGTTGGCACTCAGAGTTAAAAAGATCGAAAAACAGAATTTCTTATTAAATTCATACAACAATTCAAACATGAAGGATTAAAGTAAGATCTATGCAAACAAGCAAAGGGAGTAAAACACTCCAGTAGAGTCAGTGGAACATCTGTGACCTACTGGACCTCCTGGACACTTCAAACCCCAAGTTGCACAAAATCAGGTGAGAAAAAGGTGCTGCCACTGCATGCTGATGTTCCTTTCATGATTGGATGCTTTTCATTGTTCATTCTGTAGAAACTGATGATCAAACTTGGAAAAAATAAATCCAAACAATCAAAATAGAGTAAAATTCTATTACAGAGAAGTGACACTGAACATCCTTTAAATTATATATAGGGAGGCCTCATAATTAATGAATGACTGAGCTTCAATCTAAAAATGAAAGCATGACATAAAGAATCCACTAGGTAAACACAACCCTGCAAGAAGAAAATCCTTCACAAATACTTGCTAGCATAATCCTTCTTGGCCAACTATAGGAAAGCAAGGCTAGGGCCCAACTTTGACAGCTGAATGGACTAATTATATTACAACTCCAACGTGGAAACCCCCTCATCTCAAGTTTTGCAAACAAATGGCAGACATGCAATGAGCTTCAGCAACAACAGCTGCAGAACAGAACTGGCCTGATCTCCCTTGCCAATAGATCTACAGAAAACAGCAGTCAGTCCTGATGCCAGTTCAGCCAACCGAGAGAATACAAGCACCACCACATAGCGCCAGAGGACCAAAATTGAATCCATATGAAAACATGACCTATTTCTATACCTTCCTATCTATTAATTTTATGTAGCTGCTCATCACTGAGATATCCTTTTCATGTAAGATCAACAGCAATAACAAAGTTCTGAGGTGGCCCTGCTAGGAAATTAAACAGCACCTGGAAACATTCCCCACTGCTGGAGCCACCAGCATTGCTGAACTGCTAGAGGGGCTCCTGACACAGTTTTGGCCTGTGTCAACCAACACTATGCCAAACAGATTTCTGTTCTGTCTATGGGTTAGGACTCCCAACAGACCCATTTTCAACAGACAAATCAGACACAGTCAATCTGCTTGGGAGAGTAAGAGATTTTAACAGACTCAGCATGGGCTATTCCATCCTAGTTGGCCTCAGTACCAGGGTACAGGCCAGAGCACATTTAGTTGTTATTATATATGTAGGTACAAAAGTGCTGGCATCTGTCCTTTCCTGAGTTCAGAACTCCTGCTGGGGCTGGTTACTTTCCTTTGAAACTAGATATTTCTTTAAACTAAGATATCCTTGAAAACTGTGTATGGTACCTGAAGGTCTTGCTACAATGGTGTAAGAACAATGGGTATGAAGAAATTAATGTCTTAGATTTTTTGATGGGTGGCTTCATATTCAATAGCAAGAAATTCAGGCTAGAATTTTCTTTACTGCTGTTCTCATTCAAATATGTAACTTAGGGGTTTATCCTCTCCAGGGGTCCTTCTTCAGGGAAGTTATCATGAACCCCAGGAGAGATCTGGACCAGCACACAGGTGTTTCCTTCCTCCAGATTCTGAGTCTAGCAGTGGTGCTGTGAGCTTAGCAGCAGCTCAGAATATTTTTGTGATTGTCCCTAAGCATAAAGCACTGATAAAATATAGCAGTGAGAATAAAAGATAGTAGCATCAGTAAGGAACTTTTCCCATTTCACCAAGAGGTGCCTCATGTTCTGTCAGGGCAGATGAGAGAGAGCTGAAAGCGCTAAAAGTACCCCAGCTAATTAAACTTTGTGGAAGATGGTTTTACATTTCTTTTTACACTTAATAAGAGGAGGAGGTATTGAAAAAATCCTGTGACCTTGTTATCCATGTCATCTGTGAAGATCTTCACAACTGGAGGCAACTAAACTAAAATGGCTCCAAAAACCTACTTTTAGGCAACTGAATCACTGCCCTGATTCAGCAGTCTGGAGAGCAATTTTGCCACCCAAATGCAGATGTCTAATCTATCTTGGCAGCTGACTCAACTGAACACATAGGCAGAAAAGTAGGTTATGAGAGCACAGATACTTGGATAACATATAGATATCTGCATTCAGTGGTTTACACTCTGAAGCTGAACTCCAATCTTGATTTTAGGCAAACAGAACAAACATGTTTTGAGAGGTCAGAGACACGTTTAAAAGCATGGGTATGAGATCTAGTACATTCCCCACTTCCTCCAAAAAAAGCCAGCTTCTTTAAGGGCAGTTCTGCAAATTAATAATTTTCATTTCAAAGCAAGCTGAAAGATGAAATTTTTTAAGTTCCTCTCCCCCACAGGCTGCTCGTATGTGGCCTTGCTGCTTTGAATGGTACGAGAATTTACCCCTGTGGAAGTAAGTGGTGCTGTGCCAGCTGGCTGCAGGGCATGCAAACCTTCCCTGGGCTGTTCCACTCAGGAGCACCATTGCAGCCACACACTCCTTTTGGAGAACTGCAGTTAGCACTGTGACATGAGAATACACAGTAACTCTGGCCAAACCCAAGATCAATGAGAATAAACTCATATTCAAAACTTGAAGAGGGGAAATGTAACATTTTCCAAAGGGAAAATAAATCCTATTCCACTGTTTAAAACAGAAGCAGGCTGAGAAATACTTTTGGTCACTTATACAGAAAAGTTAAAAGATCTAAAATAAAAAAAAAAAAAAGGTGGAGGGAGGGGAGTTAGACACTACTTAACAGTTGGGAAAATAGAGATTATAATGCCAGAAGGAAAAGTGAACTTTTTTGCCAACCTCTTCAATAACACAGTTTATAGGACTACCCTAAATTAATTCATGCTTGGATAGAACATATGTTCTGAAGAAACAGCTAGTATTGATTGTAAAATTGCCAGTGATAGAGAATCCACAACATTCCCATGGTAAATTGTTCCAATGTTTAATTACTTTCACTGTTGAAAAAACTTGTGCCTCATTTCTAGTGTGAAATTGCCTGGCTTCAGGTTCCAGCCACTAGGTCTTTTTATATGTTGTTTGCTAGCTTGAAGTGCCCTCTTATTAAAGTTTGCTTCTCTAAGTAGGTATTTACAAACTGCAGCTCCTCAGGCTTCCCACTGATAAACTAAAGAGGCTCTTCTCCAGGAACCTCAGCCTGTGGAGCATGACCCCTCACATTCCCATCACTTGCACGTCTGGTTCCTGAGACTCTTCAGTTTAGCAGCAATGTTCTTTAACTGGGGACACCAATCACAGGAGCTGAGCACCTCCCAAGTTCAGACATCAAATATTACTTCCTAGATCACACCTGAGATGCCCCAGTTAACTCTTTAAAGCCTCCAAGTTATGTCTTCCAGCATAATTTTGAACAAGGATTTACTTTCAGCTAACTACTACCATACTTTTTTTTCAAAATTTCTGTTGTTTCTCAGAAAGTGATCCTTTAGGTTAAGAACATGGCTAACTACTAATATCTTTTTGCATGCCTTTATAAGAGTGCTTCATAATTGACCAGATTAAAACACACTCAGCTTTTCTAAGCCAAGTTTAACAAGGAATCTGCTATTGTCTTGCATCTGTGACCTTGTCCTTTTTCATGGTTTGTCTGCAGAATTTTATCATTAGTGTCACCAATAAACTTTCCTCCTGGTGGTTTTACATCTTATTCCCCAGTATTGATAAAAAAATAAATATGGCAAGGAGAAAGAAGCAGTGTAAACAGCATTCCAATATTACATGTTTGTGGTGATAATTCCCTGTTTGTGTCTGCATTTTCAGAGTGCCATTTAACCAGTTCTTAATCTAATACGCAGAGACTTATATTATTCTTGATCAAGATCCTATGAGGTACAACAACAAATGCTTTCAAAAGTCTAACCACATCTGCACTACTACCTTTAGCAACAAATTTTATAATCTCATCAAAAAGATATCAGATTTGTTTGACAGGATTTATTTCCCATAAATCCATTTTGATTGGCATTAATTATATTTCCCCTCTTTAATTTTTTATTAATCTAATCCCATATCAGTTTTTCTATTATTTCAGCTCAAAACAGTACCAGAATGACAGGACTGTAATTATCTTTGGTTGTCCCATACACACCTTTAAATATGAAATCGTATTTAAACACAAGCCTTTTTTTCCAGACTTCTGGCACTTCAAAACAAAAGTCAGGCTGTGTTGAATGCACCCAGATTATGTCTGAAACTTTTGTAGACATATTACCTGCATTTTCCAGCTGGCCTTAAGAATGTCTGTATTGATTCAGGAGCCATCTGTTTTGGCATCCTGCCTCCAGGATGCCATGGATGACACGGAGGAAAGAGTAAGAAGCCTGTACCCAAGGGTCTTTGCCCAACCTGCTCTCCCAGCCTGCAGTAATTTGTGGCTCTGGGAGCTCTTCTGGCAGGCACTGCACCTGCATCCTTCTGTGTACAGCCTCAGGGTTTGTCCTTCTGTGAGTCAGTCAAATTACTTGCTGAAAGTGTTTTTATTTCTAATCACCTCACCTTTCTCTGGCAGTAAATTCCCTGCAATAATTACAGATTGCATATCTCCTTATTTTGAACCTGCTACCTGAAAATACCCTTTGATGACCTGCTCTTGCACTGTAAGTAGCAGGTAACCACTGCTCTGTGATCACTTTCGCCATTCCAGTGGCGGTTTTGCAGACCTAGGCCTTCTCCCAAGAGCCAAAGGCAGCTCACTGTCTACTCCCAGGGAAGTCTCTTCATGCCTATTGGCGCCAGTGCCTCTTGCCTTGGACACCTCTCCTCATCTCTTTTAGATAAGCACCAATAGTGCTTGTAAGTTGTAGACCAGGTCACAGATTTGCAGTGACAGACACACATAGTCCTTTGTGCCTGGTTGTCCTGTTTCCCAATTAATCATTAGGTCTTCATCTTATCTACTGCTTTGGAGTGCTCATCTGGCATCTCAACAGAGGTAGATATGTTTTTTCTTAATTTGCTATTTTGGAAACAGCTCTTTACCTTCCTGAGCTATTCCTGCACTGCATTGTTTAGCCGATTGTCACTACATCTGGAACTGCCACAGCTGCCAACCTAAATTATAGTCATTGTGCTTAAGAAATTACTCAAGACTTCAAGCCCATTACCAGTCTCTTCCCTGGGCAAACCATACCTGTCTCTAATACACCCTCAAGATGAGCTGTGTTTATTCATTTCAGTCAACACTGGTTAAACTTGCCATCACAACAAAAGCAAGAGCTGAATTGGAGCTGTGCACAACTCCTCCACCATTTGGAATAGGTGTGTCTATGGGTGTTCCCTCTGGTTTTGATGCAGCAGAACATCCTAAGGGATTTGCACAGCCAGGACAATGGAGGCAACAGCCATTCCAGTAAGAAAATTTAAACCAGACTGCACGTTTTTACTGGAACAGATGTTTTCAGCTGCACTCGCAAACACTTCTGCCTATACAGCACCTGCTGGGGCTTGCATTACTACCTGGGGCCTTAACGCCTGGATGAGTGCAGAACTACCCATGTGCACAAATGATCCGTGTGTGGTTTTGTCCCTCTGGAGCTGTGGCATTGTTGTTCTCTTTGCCTGTGCCTGTAACATAACAGAAGGAGTGACCACCACACTACCTTAACCGAGCTGATTTTGATGCTAAACATCAAGCCAGAGGCCAGCAGCTGAGGAAGGTGAATGCAGGATGAGAGGTAGATCTTAGCTGATCCTTTGGCTGCTCCCATCCATCACATTTGCTCCTACTAGAAAGGATATGAGCAGATCTTTGTTCACAAACTGCTCTTTTTAAAATCTCTGGCAATTAAAGTGCATCAGGCAGTGGATGTGCCATAATGGAGAGAGAAGAACCTTCTGTTTTTCTCTCTGTCTTAATTGCCTGTGAATTTATAGGCTTTGGTAATGTTGGTGAAAAACTTCCTGGCACTGTATGAATGCTTTTGCCTTCCTTCTCTCAATGACTGGCTTGTTCTCTCTATTCTGTTTCCTTCCTCTGTGAAGGCATTTTGCTGTCTGTGACCAGACAACTGCCCTCCCTTGCTGCACAACCTCCCACTGCCACCTGGAATGCCATTCTGCAGATGGTCAAAGGAAATAAGTCCTATTAGCTTTACATTTCCTTGCAGAAAACTATCTCTGAGGGAAGGGAAAGGATCTAGTTTTACTCCCTGAGGGAGCATCTTTGCCTTGGGGGCAAACAGTACATCCCAAGGCAAAGGGAGTCCCACTAAACAACAAGGCACCACTCAAAGTAATTGCCACTTACAGCTGTTGCTGCCTCCAGCAGATTTCCCCAAGGGTCTTCATTTAGCTGCAGTTCATTGGGAGGGTCAGGCAGGGATGGCTGCCCAACTGGTGCAATGCCTCCTTGTTGGCCAGTCCTGCAGTGCAATTAGACTCAGCCCCAACAGAGGCTGGAGAAAAGAAGACCTGGGCTTGGTGCAAGACAATACCAAGCTACATGAACTCTGGGCTGGGTCTGGGGAAGCCACTGGCAAAAATCCCACAAACTCAAATACCAGTAGGACTTGCCTCTTGGCCTTAGACCCTTATACATCAGGCTCCTAAGCACATTTGTTTGCAGTAAAGTCAGAGGAACCCTTTTGTCCTGCTCAATAGGAAGTTTGGCATTCAAAAGAGTGGCCAAAGACTTGTACCAACTGATCCCTTAAATCCTTCCTGAAAAACAAAAGTAACAGCAGCATTTCAATACTGTAGCAGTGACAAAAGCTCCAAAGTAAGAGGTACTTCCCTGGACAGAATTCAATTGCAGTCTTAACTCTGGTTTTAATTACCCTGACCTAACTCGTCCATAGCACAACAGGCCAGCACACTCAGCCAGCAACTTGCTGCTCAAGGCACTTAGCATAGAGACAACTTGCTCCCTTTTTTAGTGATTTTTGTAGCAATTTAAACCATATCGAATATATATACTTTGCATCCCATGACACATCACTCACCCCTAATGGCATCTATACTTCCTATCATGAAAACAGTTTCAAAGGCATCAGGAAGTTTTTAGAAAGTTTTCCTGAAACTAGTCAGGAAATTATCAATAAAGCATTACTTTAATCTCTCTTATTTGAAAGTTATTAAAGAGCGGTATCTGAATGAATTAAATACAGAGCACAGGAAAATAATGGAACAATTATAAACAGAAAAATCTTCTTTTTCTACTAACCTTTTTTATTTTGTTAGGCAAGATGCATTTTCTTTGGCACATAAAATCTTCAGAAGTCTTAATTTTAAAATGGAAATTGTTTTTGTCAACATGTCACTAAGAGCACATATCATTGAAAAGCTATTGAAACTTCTATTTTTAAAGTAAAAATCTCAATCAGTTTTAGGTGTAGAAATCCTCCAAGGTAAGTATTTCTTTCAGTGCAGCAAATAAGCATGTTTAGCAACCAAAAAAGGCTGTCTCCTAATCTGCTGTTTCCGAAAAGAGAAGCCTCGGCTCAGTGCTGCTTACTTTCTCAGCCTATGACCATACAACATGGATTTGTTTGCAAAAGGCAGCTTAGGGAAGATAACTTTATTCCCTTGCAGTGAAGGCTTGAGTGAGATGTAGCACCTTAGCTGTAAACAGAATCTACCACAATTTGATTATTCACAGCCATCCCATCATTTGTAACCACTGCATCTCAGGAACCAGTTCTATCACATACATCCTATATACCACAGCTGTTTGTAGCCTCCCAAGTCCAAAGTGAAAAAATACATGAAATAAAATGCACCCCCTTTTCAAAAAACCATGACAGACTTCCATCGTTATGTTCCCTCATTACCATGCTGCCCTACTCCTTGAAATGAGCAGTTCTAGATGGGTCTGCCATATTTCTATTCCTTGTCAGAAATAGGATGTTGGAGGGCCGTCTGTCCTGGGGGAAGTTAAAAGCACTGTCTAGGATGCTTGGAAGATTTCTAGGGATTACAAACAATAGTGAATAGAATGTTATTACTGCTCTTTTATTTTTTTTTTCTTTTAACGTTATATGTACTCTATTATAGGCATGCTACATTCAGCTGACAGATACTGGAGAAGTTCCCTGTATGAAATTCCTAGGAGAAAGCCACAGGTATAACAATTATGGGGTTTATAATTTAATAATAAGAAAATTTTTTGATTTTTTGAGGTTTTTAAGGTTCTCTAAATCCTGCAGTCCCTAAAAGAAATCATTGCTTTGTCTCTGGTTCCCTGGAACTAAAAAAATACATATACTGACAAGAAAACTGAAGCTTTTCTATTCCCTCCCCTCCCAACTCCTAGCTACCAAACTTAAACAAGGGATCATAAGTATTCTGAACTCATTTCTCTCCCACAGCTCTCCTTAATCTAAGTGATCATTGCATAACTGAATACTAACTGTGTTTTCTTAATAGTTGGGAACAAAAAGTGAAAAAGATAGGTTTGATGATGTGCAGTCAAATTTTGTACTAATTAAAAAATAGCTTTACTTCAATCCATCACCATTTCTCAAAAGAACCTGAATTCAATTTCATATAGACAAACTGTGTGAAACAGCTTGGCTATATGAAACACGGCTTTTCCAACCGTGACAGCCACCAACTTTGAGTCTCATGGAAATCAACTGAGGTACCAGTCTCAGTAGTGTTGTGGCTGAACCAGCAACACAGGTGTCTGCACACATAATTGTTCATTTAAGAACAAGCATCTCATCAAGAGAGGGCTCTGAATCACAGTGAGACCAGATTAATTTAGCAACATTACACCGAAAACAACAACAGCACAGGGCTGCACCAGACTTCCTTCACAGGCTACCCAAAGAGGTAATGAGAGAGCAGACTTTGACTGGAATACCAGCCCGGGGCCATTGAACACCACAACTCTTTTATGGAGGATGTGCTTCCAGCAATGAATGAACCGCCATCATAATTTTTATGTTAAAGCCCAAAATGGCTCCAAGGTCCCTAACACTGATCTGCCTCAAATGCCTCTGGAATGATGGACCCCTACAAGATATCAGAGTTGGTTTTATTTTTTAATCAAAACAAGCAGAATTGGCATTTTGAGCCAATGTAAAACGCTCCCCCTCCAAAATAGTTATATTTTATACCATCCCTTTAAAAGCTGCCAAGGAACACAGTGACCAAAATGACCCCGGAGACTCACACTGAGGACAAAAACACTTTGTAAAGTTTTTAAATGAGTTTCTGCACTGATGTCAGGAGAATGGGTCATTTTCCAGATTTAGAGTTTGACTTCTCACTTTTGCCCCCTGCATAACAAAGACCCAATGACACCCTCACCCAAGCCTGCTACTCCAGCCCCAGCGGGGCTACATCCTCTCAGCCTCCACCCCATGTAGGAACCCAAACACACACAATATCTCCCAAACCCCTTCAAAATATGAAAGGGGCACAGAGGTCTGATTTCATAACCATAACTGACTTTCTTTGTAACACATGCCTTGAAGTCTCAAGGTACTTTTCTTTCTTTGGGAGAGGAGAAACAGGCATAGAGGTATGGAAGCCAAGATTAGAGGTGACCTCTGACAGCTGTGACTCACCCAACATCCCAGAAAAAAACTACAGGAAAGCTAATGATGTAAACAAGTTTCCAAGTGTTGGACTGCCCTGTTTCACTCATGAGGGCATGCTTTTGGAAGTTGAGCTGGAGAAAAACAACTGTCTTTTTTCTTTCTCAAGAATTATATGAGTAAGGTAGTAAACAACTACTTCTGCCAGATCAGCTCACCTACACTCTTCCTAAAGCAGGCTTTCAGAAGCAGCTCTTCATGAGAAGCCCCCACACATCTGTGCAACCTCTCTAAAAGAGCAATTTCAATGCTTGTAAATCGCTGCAGGCTCCATGGCAGGAGTAATACAGCAAATTATTCACTATTTTGGGAGAGGCTCCCAAGAGGAAGCAAAATTTGTGTTGGACCAAAAATAAACTACAGCTTTAAATAAAACCCTTATCTGCCAAGTCAAACATCAACCCCAGTACCAAAAGGGCAGTGTAACCACGTGCAGAAGAGGTGAACCTTGCTGTTGGCTCTGCAAGCAGTGCTCTGCCTTAAACTGCCCCCTCGGCCTCCAGGAGTGAGTGGCAGAGATGGTGTGACTTCGGCCAAGTCTTGGGTAATAACAGGCATTGCACGAGGCACAAGAAGGGCAATGCCAATTCAGTGTAAGAGGTATGCCTGGAGTTGCTCATCCCTCATCTCATAGCCCAGTAAATTTCCTCAGAAATCAGCAGGATTTTGTGGCCCAGTGGTGTCTGTCTAACAAACCGATGAGCTAACTCTGCCACGTCCCGCTCTCCAGCTCCCCAAATTCAGTCCAACAATTTTCTACATTTCTGATGTGTGACCATCTGTTTCCAACATTGTGCTAGACCTCGTGGAGGCCATCCTAGAGATATGATTTTCAAAACCCAGTTTCTTTCCTCTCTAAACAAGCAATTAAAAGTTTTTAAAGTATTTGTGACCCCTGAAAAAATGGCAAGAGGCTTATCTGGGTTACTTCCCACTCAGAACTATCTTAAGTTACATCTTACACACTCTAATACATCAATTTGAAAATCTGTCTACGTACCACAAAGCAAATGACACGGCTTTTCCAGAGTCCGTCTCACTGACTAGAAAATTTCACACCCCGCCCATTGACCAGCCTTACTTCAGCCTCTCCATATAGGCATGAATACTAAAATAGAAGTAATCTGTAAAGAACACATTACTCAAAACCCCTTATATTGCAAATAAATACGCTCTATTCAAAACTTCTGAGTCTTGAATTGACAGGTCAGCTCATGCCTGTGCCTTTATTCTCCATCAACACCACCAACAGCACACATGTACCCTTAGAAATGCAAGAGGTGTTATGAAATGAAAAGTAAATGCTGAGTGGGGAATGAGATGTGCTTTTTGAGAGAACAAACTTCCCTGCTTGTCTGTGCAGCTTTGAGGTCCACAGAATTATTTCATTTTCAAAAGGAACAAAAAATTATCTTTTCTCCAGAAACCGTGAAGTTAAGTAAAACACCAAATGTTATGAGTATTACAAATAATTCAGCAGTTGGTGAAAGTGGATAGAGCACGACTGACACAGATGGAAGATTTAGTGGCCAAACTCTAACAAGTCTCTGCTGAGTATGTGTGCACTGAGGTTTTTCAGAAGCTTGCAATTTGGCCACATCTAGGTAGATATGAACTGAGGTGGCAAAAGGTAAATCCCTGACACTGAGGTTACTTTACCTGCCAAATTCCAATCTCTCCTCCAAACCGCATAAATGAATTTTCATTCAAAACAGAAACATGAACTTTTTGTTTTTAATGAGCAAGACAACATATGTTTTCCTAATCTCTGGACTTTTTAGCTGAAATTTTCTCAAATATTCAGCCCTTGGCTAATACTCATTCAAACCAAACAGATGCAGTTTGGCAAACTGATAAGCAATGTAAAATTACTCTGGGTAATGAAAAATGTTAGGCGGTTTAGTGATAAGCAACTGTATCAGCTTTGCATAGGACGTGCTTCTCTCCAGCTGTCTCTCTTCAGACCAAATTCAAACACACACAGACAGGTACAGATCATCTGTAATTTTCTTTTTTCCCACTCATTTGCAGCAGATGGGAACGCGACTTACTGTGTGTGTTGACTGTGTGTGTACAGCATGCACTGTTATTTTGCAGTAAAGTCAGACAGAAAGCCAAAGCATTTCTTCTTGCTGCTGCTGCTGTCCCTGCTTTGTAACCTGCATTTTTGCAGAGGAATGGAAGGTCGTGGGAAAGGTGCAGAATAGAGGATTGCATGGGCTGGGCAGTGCAGTCTCCTGGCCTACTTTGGCTGCTTCTATTTTACGTTCTTGGCCATGGGAATTTCACCTGGCAGCAGAATCCCAGGCTCGCTCACCTCGTTCTGACAGTGACTGCTGATGCTGTGACCCGCTCCCCAGGATGCTGTCTGTGAGGGGGTGGTGCAGCAGGGAAAAGAAGAATTAAGGTAGACAGAGGTTATAATTTAGAAATGAGGGATACTGAGGCCAGTCTTCCTGAGGAGGACTGTGATAAGGTCCTATTAGAAAGTAGCTTTGCCCTAGACCTGCCAGGGAGAGGAGTTAGAAGCTGGGAGACCTGAGTCCCCTTTCCTACTCAGTCAGTGTGCTGTGTGACAAGTCATAACTTCACTGCTCTCAGATAAATCTGGGAATGGGAGCAACCCCCAAAATGGGGATGCATGCATACATGTGCAAGAGAGGAACAAATCTATTGAATATCTGTAAGTGTGCTCATTTCTTCAGAAGGGGATCTTCCAAAACAGAGAAATGCTAAGAATATATTCTATCTGCTTTACCCACTGCCCTGTAGAAAGTATAGGATCAAACATTTTCCACATTTCATACCCTTCAATTCACAGAGCACATCCATTCACTGCAATCCCTCTGCTAGTCCCCACATACCAATCTCAGTCCCTGATTACTCCTCTGCAATCCTCAGACTCAATGATTTACTCTCCTATACTGACCCAGGTCCCTGCCTTCTGTGCATGCCCAGCATCACACTCTTACTTGTCACCTCTCCCCAGCACTCACCATGTGCTGCAGTCTCTTTCCTTGCACACTGTTCTGCCCTTCCCCCTCGGTCCCAGATGCACACTCATACAAAGCCCCTTCTGCCTATTAAGCACTTCCATTCCACAAAACCTCACAATTAAAACTAATCCTTATCCTGCAAATAAGCTGAAAACCGAAGCAGTGCCTTAGAAAGCCTTCTATTTAATGAGCATCTTTGCTGTGGCTGTCACCATTCCCCATCTTCTCTCTGCTTTTCTCCAAATGAAACAAAGATCAGCCCCCCTGCAGCTCCTTACTGTAAACATTAATTCAGGAGGTCACTTACATATTAATGTTGACCCTGTTTCTGTCACCTTTGCTGATACAGAGCAGTCCCATTAGCAGCAAGTGCTTTAAAAGAAGCTGATTCTTAATGTGGGTATGGGTGGTGGAAGCTGACCTCCATCATTTCTCCTCCCTTCCTCGCCTACTCTCTGAATGTGACCAGTGCTCATGAGTACCAAATTACTGCATGACGTGTGTGCCCAGGACACATTTCTGTTTGTTTTCTCCCCTGTGCAAATGCATGCCTGTGGCCAAGGGAAGCACTGTGCCCACACAAATAAGAGCAGCCTCACGATGCAGCAAATGCCTGACACCTGCTTTTCTCACAAAGCACTCAGGTACCAGACTCATGAAAAACAAAGCAAAACACCAGGCAGAGCCAGGCAAGAGCACTTGGTTGGCACTTACAACAGCCATGTACAGACACACATTTCCAATCCCAGAGGCACAAAAATCCACCCTTCTCCTTGCCCCATGCCTTGTCCCATGCATTTTCTCAGTGCTAGACTGCATTTGCCTGTTAAAATGCCGCTGAAGCTGACAAGCGGCCAGCAGCAGCCCTGTCCTTTTCCCTGCAGTGTCCCAGGGAGACACCTGAGCCCTGACCACAAAACTGCAGCAGACATTTCCTGAAGATGAGTCTGAAATGTCAACAGCCTTCGGTACCTAACACATCCCAGGGAAATTAATGGGAGTTCAGGACAGAAGGGAAAACTACAAGCAGCAGGCTTGAAAAAACAACACCTGGGAAAATCCATAGTGGATGCACTTTACCTGCCAGGAGTGAACCTAACCTCCTGCACCATCATCTTTACAAATCTGGCAGCTGGAAAACCAAAGCCTTTTCCCTCTGAGGAATAGCACAGGAAAACCTCACTTTAATATTAGCTACCCCACCACTCTGAACTCACTTTTAAAAATTTAGGAAACACTTGCTCTTGTAACTAAGAGAACAAGGCCTCCCACTACTGCCCACCTAATTGCATGTCCACTTACGCATGCACACCCCAGCTCCTGATAAAATATTCGTGGGTTGCCCTTGGCCTTAATGGGGCAAAGCCCCTGCAGAACTGGAATTGGTAAGTGTTCCACCTGGAGAAGATGGGACCCACATCACTGGCCATGGCCAGGCTCAGTTAAATCAGTTTGTGGAGCAAGGTCAGAAGGCATGACTGCAGAGATTTATGCCAAAACCCACACCTCTGGACAGTTCACATTTCCCTTTTACTCTGAAAGGCTCATATTTGCTCTTTTCCCATTTCAGGCCAAAATTACCCAGAGAGGGGTTGGGCAGTTTTGTGTTTGTTCCACGGAAAACATAAGATCGTGCAACTGAGGGTCATGGCAAAACGTGTTACATAGAGAGTGGCGCTACCTGGGCCCACAAAGGACACCTTTGGTGTTTCCTTTAGAAAGCTTCTGGGGCAAGGAGAGGCTTTGCCTGCTGTCATCCAGGCTGTATAATTGCCAGGGCTTTCACTTTAGATTGAAGGGTTCAGATTTGCTCATTAAATAGACATACACATATATTATATGGCAATGGGATTCTTTCTCAGATTTTAGTTGTGTTTATAGTAGAAAATGAAAATTAAACATAGAGTAGTCAAGATTCTTGCCCATTTCCCCTCCAAGCAAATCAGTTCACCCTCCAATTCCTCTGACACCACACCAAAGGAACTAATTCTTCACACAGTATTACGAATCCCTGGTTAGTCACTGGCTCTTGTCCTGCAGCCCCCACATATCTTGGGGCTTCCATACCAACTTTGTCCCTGCCCCTCAATTTTATCCCATTATTTGTCCTAAGGACCTCACAGAGCTCTGTCAACCTGTTACTGTAGTCCCTTCAGCTTTTCCTCAATTAAGACAACCAGTCATGCCTAATTGTTCCTAGTTCTGTGATGGTTTAGTGATGTGAATAAATGTCCCCTCAGGACAACATTGCAGACACTCAAATCATTCACTTGTGATCTAAATATAAAGGGCATCTAGGTCCTCTGATATGAAAGGCTGCTACACACAAGAGAGAATTATATTTATCTGGAAAAAAGGCACACGATTCACTTTAGTAACACATTTGTAACGACAATGTGCCAAAAGCTCAGTGTTTTCAACAGGGCCATGCATGTCCCTGTGTATCCCACACTCCCCACGAGCCAGATGGATGCAGTTCAAACTGTGAATCCACTCAGAAAATTGAACAGTATCAACTAGATCCCTGTCCCTTAGTATTAGTCATTCAGAAACATTTTCACAGATTTACCTGGGATTTGGTTCTGGTCCCCACGGCCTCTTCCTCAGCATGCCAGGTGACGTGCCTGGGCAGAGCCTCTCCATCAGCAGAGGGGCAGCCCCACTGTTCCTTTGAATTTGTCCCAAAATCTGCCCCATTTCTCACATGCTGATAGCAACCTGACCCCACAGGAAGCAATCCAAGCTATAGCCACTGTAGCAGCAAGGACTGCTTTCCCAAAACAGGCTGGTGGGAGCATGCCAGAGTGGAAGCACTCATGACCCGAGCCCCGTTTGGGGCAGCAGCACCAAGCTGGTTTTCCCAGGCCGCATGTTCTGCTTGGCTGCTGAGCTCTGCAGGCACCCATGGCCCCACACTCCCCACCCATAACATCCCCTTCTCCTTTTCTCTTTCCTTCACTTCCCAGTCACAGCAAAGACATTTGGGGAGCTTTACCATTGTTCTCTGCTAAACCAGTGTCTCTAAATGACAAAACAGCCTGTTTCTCCAGACTATCCCCATAGACTTATACCCTCTGTTGAGGTACTAACTCCATTCTTTCACCCTTGATCCTGCTACACTACTGTACAATGTTTATCAAAAATAAATAAATCAGTTTTTCACCTTGCAAACTTGTGTATGTGAACCTGCAGAGAAGTAGGGTGTGATGTTTTTTTCTCTCTTATCCCATCTTCCCTACCACCCAGTAGCTAGCAGGCATGATTGGCTTTCTGAGGTTAAAAGTAGTAATGAGGCAACTTTGGCTTTCATACCCTGTGATCAATATTTACTGGAGCAATTGAGAGTTCAGAAACTGCAGCGCTGGCATGATAGAGAAGCTGGAGAGCTGAAAATAGCATTTAAAGTCTTCAGAGGGACATGACAACCAGCTAATGATTACTTAGGGACTATCAGATTTCCTTCTTCATTTATTTTGCCAAGTAGTATAGTAGTTAAAACACAGAATAATAAGATTGGCCTCTCCCTAGTCTGGGGAAGCAAGTGTTTCCAACAAGCGTTTCTGCCTTTTGTTTTTTTTTTTTCCTAGACAGATTTGGAGGGAGAGAATTGCTTGTTAAGGTGAATAAGAGCACATCTCCCTATTCCCCAAGGTCCTTTGCTGATATTTCATCCTGGGCAATGCACTTTGCCCTGAAGGGCTTCTGCAAGTGAACACTGTCACATATTCTTCTGATAAAAGGGTCTTGCTGCCAGTAAGTTGTCTGCTTTCTCAAGTGAGTTCGTCAGCTAGCAAGCTTCTGGTGATGTCCTACAAATAGGGTAAACCTTGGATTCTTTTGGACGCAGCCTCAGTCTGCAAGCCACAGCATCTCTGCTGCACTCCATGGCCTCTCCAGAGCACTGTGAGGGGCCTCCAGGCAAAGATGTTTCCTCTAGTGCAATCCAGACTTCAGCAGATAAAAATTCCAAACAGCAACGACAACAACACGCCAAGGCAGGACAATTTCTCAACAAACAACCCCGTTTGTTATCTATTTTCAGATAACAATGAATTCTCATGCTATTCCTGAAAAGAGAGGGACAGATTTTGGGGTGTAAATAATAAAACAGAAATATAGCTGAAGTCAGTAGTTGAGGAGAAAGCAGAGGGGCAGAAGAAGCAGAGGGTTTGCGTGGTTCTGCTCAGAAAATGTTCATAGCTCCTCATGGCATATCATGATTGCTTGCATCAGAGTACAGGATTAAGACTTGACATTTGTGGGATAACCTCAAATTTCCCATGGCAGTTTAGCTCTTAGAAAACAAACCAAATGCGTTAAGGATCTCAGCAAGGTCCTTTGACTTACACATCATCTGCTTCCTCCTACATAAATTACACTGCTATTAGTACTGCTCAATGAAGAGCATGAAACAAATTGAGCCTCTAGCCACTTTTAATAGGCAAGGGTAGTTAAGCCATATCTAAGCTGCATGGATGTCTTTTCTGACAAAAATTAAATTCTTGGAACTCATCTGGAAGCCCAGGCATTGCATTGATCACATTTTTACTCTCCCATCTGTCGACCTCCAGCTGAGACCAACCATTCCTGCAGGCAGTGGGGGAATCCCAGGAAAGAAGCCAGGCATAGAAAAATGTTGTGAGGGTATTTAGAAGGGAGAAAGTCAAGAATCTTTAGAGGCTAATCAACTTAGTACAAAAATCAATAAAACTCTCTGTCTTCTTTCCATAACCACAGTGGCCTGTGGAACAGAAAAAGACCAGAAATGTCTACAGTGTCCATTCCTGCCAGCTGAGTTCACAATGGAGCACAGTTAACAACAGCATACTGGCTTGGGAGGGGAAATAGGGAATAAAACCCAGGTATTTGTCACCCAGAGTATACCTTTTTTAGAACAGTGCTCTAAAAAGAAAAGTACTTCAACTAGTATGATCCAAGAAAGATGCTGCCAAACAAGAAAGAACTGAGAGCTGCTGGTGGGAAAGATACGGTAGTGAGAATGAAAAACAATTGGAGCGGAAGAAGAGACAGAGGCACGAAAAGCTCTTGCAGTAATCCCCCTCTTCTCCCCTGTGTTCTCTCTCTGATCAAATCCCAGCACAGTGGCAGAGAAAAAAAAAAAAAAAAGAAAGATCTGCAGATATAGAAAAGAGCACACAGGCACTGGCTTCTCCAGTATCTGAAGAAACTCCGGCTGCACATAATCCCCCTGCAGCTACAACGCCCCTCAACACACACACACAGACACACCACATCCTCCCCTTGCTGCAGAAATGCCACCAAAGTGTGTGACTGCAGTGCCCTTTCCCCACTGTGAGCTGCAGCTGCCCTGGGCTGGGCAGCCCTGTCCCCACCCCACATCCCCTCCTGCCTGCCACCCGCACTGCGTTTTCCATTTCATTACACTGTTATTCTGATCCTTTCCATGTATCCATCTCCTTTCACCTAATTTCCTGTTCTCTCCACGCAAGCTTTCTTTGCTCCTCACAGGATCTGGTGTGTGTGTGTGTGTCAGGTACCATTGTGACTTCAGAAGACTGTATGGAATGGAGAAGTAACGAAGGTAAGATCACTGTCTTGCAGGGATTAACGACTGGAATGATGTGGAAAACCAGCACTGATCAGGTTTGCTGTCAGGCATGGGGCTTAAGACATGGGTTGCATGAGTTCCAGCTTCTTCAGTGATTCTGAATCAATTGATTTTTGCCTCAGTTTCCCCCTTTGCAGAAAGAAGAGATTAATAGTAGCTACACTAATGATAGAAAAGGAGATGGAAAAATTGGAGTGCAGACATCCACAGAAATAGACAAAAAGAGGGCTAGTGGGAATTAGAAAGAACTCAGAGGATGACTGAAGAAAAAAAGGTAGACAGACAGGAGGAAGGCAAGATGCCTGGATTAACTGAAGTGACAATGAAGACATGATGGAAATCAGCCACAACAATTCTTGCCAGTTTTGTGCTGCAGCTCTGGCTGGTTCAGTCTCAACATGCAAGCTCATTCCCCCTCCCTTTTAAATCCTGATTAACACCCATCCATGCAAAGCACCCAGTAGTGTGCCTTGTGATCTTCACCAGTTCCCAGATGGAGGGGGATGCTGACCCAACAAATTCACAATCAAAGAACCTCTGAAAGCACATATCTAACCTAAACTCCAACACAGCAACTTCTCATAGTTTGTGTCCTGAGCTCTCCAGCAAGGTCACTGGCTGTGTCCTTGAAGCTCCACTCCCTGCATCCCACTGGCAAAGTGTGCTCTCCTGTGCAAAAGCTGCCAGCAAGAGTCAGTGAGCAGAGGTGGCTGTGGGCTCCCAAGGGGCAAATGGTAATGCCAGGCTGAAGATAGTAGAAGGGGGAACTTATATCCAAGTCAATTAGGATTAATGCAATGTGGGAAAGTATTAGTTCTGGAGCTGTAAGTTTCTCCATTAAAGATTGAAGGCAGATTGGAAAAGGGGGGGGGAGGAAAGCGAAGACAAGCTAGTAAAGACTTTTCTTGGCTCTGCAGCCCTTTTCTCCCTTTCTCTGTTTTTTTGGGAAGTGATGAGGTGTGGATCTAAGACATTACACTCCGGAGATTGCCAGTGGCTCCCAACACCATTAAGGCAGCAGTTTTTTTGCTCTCCTTTCCATCTCCTTTGCTGAACGCTGTTATGCACTGTTGGTGGCTTGGCCTGCTATCAATGGAAAACTGAAGACATTCTCCAAAATGAAACATCATGGCATCAAACATTTACTTTCGACTTCTTTGGCCTGAGGACAGCTCACTTTTAGTGGTGTGGATGACAAGAATAACAGAGAGGTGAAGTGCCAGGTAACTCCCAGATAAAGGCAAGCAAAAATGTAGGAGGGGCAGGTAAACTGGATACATTAAGCACGCAGCAGGGATCTGCTCTCAGCTGCGCCCCCACCACACTACAACCAGCTTCCAGGCTCTCCAAAAGTAGCACAGGTAAAGGAACTGGAGGCCACAACCACGCCATCAGCTTCTCTTCAAAGTAATGCCATTCAAATGGTAGAGCTGACCAAAGCATTCCTAAATCCGAGAAGCTGAAGGTCTCTGCTGTTCCTTTCATTGCTGACCCCTAAGGGTGCAGAAGCAGATCAATCTTCCCTCTTTGGCTGCCTGCTCATACACCTGTACTAAGAGGTTCCAAAATCCATTGTGGCTTCCTGAGGCAATGTCCCAGCTAGGTCAGTACATAATGGGGCTGCAGCACTGCAGGCCAGTATGAAATAGGCACAACAGAGAGCTCAGCCTGCAGTAAAGAAGGACCTGTCAATATTATTTGCCTGTAAAGTGCCACACATGCTAGAGGTGCTTTATAAATAAGTCAATAAACAAACAGCATCAAATTACAAAGAAGAATGAGTGATGAAGCCTCTTTCTTCTTTCTAAAGAAATAAATAAGGGTCAGAAAAAGAAATTATACATTGTTCAAAACTCAAAATGAAACTGTGTTTTGACAACCTGCTGATGCAAAGGGAGTTTCAAAGCAACCCACTCCCTCTGAATAACAGTGGATAGCAAAGCACACTGAGGATGCTGGCAAATTCATTATTTTAAGTATCCAGTTATATTTACAGCAGCTATGCTAATTACTAAATCACCCAATTATGAACACATGCATCTAATATGGCAGCAGACCCCTTCTCATTCCAGCTTTGAACTGCTGCAGCTGGCAATTCCCTCAGACCCTTTCCACACACTGTTTAAATTCAGGCATGATAGGTAGCCCTACAGAAAGAAGGACTATCTAAAACAAGATAGATATATGTACCACTGAACTGAGGCTTCAAAGAGAAAAAAAAAAAAATTCCAGAGCTCTGCATGGCATTGTCAACGCTAGGAAGCACAGCATGCCACTGTGCAGCCCTGTCTTCTGAAATAAGGGCCAGGTCCCCAAGCAAAACCAGGGATGTCACAGCCTTTAAATCTTTAACTAACATTGTTACTTCAACTGCACATTGAAGAAGACAAGGCAGAGAATGGAAAGATGTATCAGGGTTAGAAAATTCCCTGGATTTTTTGTTATTATTGCAACCAAAAAGGAATTGTTGTGGTTTTAAATACATTATTTCCCTGCAGTGTTTGCAACTCTAATAGAGCTCACCTTACTGCTCACATACAAACTACAGGTGTGCCTGAACATAAACAAAACAAGAAAAGGATGGAAAGCTGAATAGCAGCAGGGGAAAAAAAATGGGGATGAGGAGCGTGCACACACAACAGCCAGGGACTCTTGACATTTTGCAGCACTCAGCCCTGGCAGTGAGCTGCCATAGCACCACCCTGGTGCAGCATTTGCTAAACTTGGGGCTGCAGTGAGGTTCAGCCACATGGTTCATCCAGGGAGGGTTCCTTTCCCAGCCCAGACTGCCTCCCTGGTAAAGGCACCATCAGCATCTACCCTCCTTTTGGCGCTGGCTCCTGGGAGGCAGGCATTTTCAGCACTCTTCTCTGTGCTTGGTTTAGGAACTGCTCATCTTTTAAATCTGCTCTGGGGGTCTAGATTATGCCATTGTTGTTTTTTCCCCTAAAAAGCTTAAAAGACCCAGCTCAAGCAGACAGGGAAAGCAGGATTTACTACTGCTAAAACTATCAGGAAACTCAGCCTGCTTGTGGAAAGGACCAGTCTTGGAATTAAGACAAGACCATAAGAGGTGCCAACGAAGGAAATACAGGAAGCATTCCACAGCACAGCCAGCTATAAAACTTAAATGTGACTATCCTGAATTCTGCTTCAAGGGAGTGAAAAGTGGAAGCACTGCGTCTTGCTTTATGGTGCACACCCTGCAAAATGCACGTTGTAAACCTTCCCACCAAGAGCATTAACCAGAGAAAATCATGGGGATTTATACAGTACTTTTACTTTGTAAAATCTTGGATGCCAGCAATAGACAAAGGAATCTTAAAATGTAAGTGTATAACATGGTGGTATACACAAAATCACAGTGGCTATGGAGGTGTGAATGAATTCAGATTGCTAACAGCAGACCAGATCGTGTGCATTAACCAAAGGAAAATAACACTGTCTCTTCTCATACTATTATTCATGTACATGTTCATGTAGTTAAATTGCAAAAGCCTTCCTTTAAGGAAAATGACACGCTGAGGATGTTTACTCTGGTTTTGTTATTACTTTAAATGCATTTCTGTTTGATTTCATTATTCAATATATATTTTCTTTTCCCAGTTACACTTGGGGGACAGGTACAACATACACACATTCGTGCTTTAGTGTTGTGACAACCAGCACCAGAGTTGTTGAAATATCCATTTCAAAACCTACTTTAGTGCAATCAATCAAATCCTTTGCTACAACATAGGGAAAATAAACAAGGCTATCGGACTGCAACTCCTAGCTGGGCAAATGGAGTGCAAAGCATGGAAGACTAATGGGGAGGGAACAGAGAAAGAGGAATGCCAGAAAGAAAGATTATTTCAATGGCTCAAAGAGCTTAAAGAGTCTTAGAGGGGATTAAAGAATAAAACAATATATTAAAATTGCAAGGAAGCAAAATCAGAGACTGAGTCATCTCGGTAGCCACAAGAAGGCGTGGGCCATGTAGCATGAAAGCCTTAAGAGACGTACTTAGAAGGAAAGATAGAGACAGCAGGAAAACTGTGCTATATTACTGCAAATTCCTTCTGACCCTGAGAAGATGGCATGCTCAGCCTTTTTACCTCTACCTCTCTGTTTTAGTTATAAGATTGCCACCAATAAAGATGTCCAAGCTCAGAGACCTGCCCTCTGTCCTTCCTTTTGGGATGCAGTTATTTCCACACAGGTTTCAAAATTGTGCGGAGGTCATTGTGCAGAGTCATTGATTCCTACTCAGGTAGTAGAGGTGCTCCACGTGCTTGCTGTCAAGCTCTTGATTTTTCCAGTGACACATCTGCAGGCAGGTGCACCCCTTCCTGGCCTCCCAAGGCCCCCAGCCAAAGGAGGCGTGTTTGTGTGAGTGCGTGCGCGCAACAGACGCATGAGCCGGGGGAACCCTGCTCTGCATATGCTGGCACCAACTGCATTCTTTAAAAGTGTCTGTATGCCTGGTTAGCCAGAAACAGACCCCAAATCCCTCCAAGCAAGACTCACTGAGAGCATATGTTCAGAAGCACACTGACAATTAAATGAGAATTTCATGTCATCTCAGTACAACAGAAGCAACTGAAAACTCTTTGGAAAGCAAGGAAAAACTAGCACCACCCAAACTACATGAAACTCTATTGCTGAAATTCTGACAAAACTCCCCATTTACAGCACCACTGTGCGTGTGTATTTTATATACATGCTTCTTTACTTCAAGCATGGAAAATGTCAGCCCAGAGGGAACTGTCTGAGAAAGTTACAAGCAGGCATTGAGCTTGGTATTCACTTGCTTACTGTGTTCAGATTTTTTATATATATATATTTTTTTGATGGAAGTGTTGCAGCTTTTTGCTTTCATTTAGAAAGAAAATGTGTAGCAGACATATTTGACATAATAGTGTTTGAGTTTTCAAGGGAGACTGAAGCAATATCTAGGGACAAATCATTCTGTTCTACTGCTTCTGGCTTACCACCCCAACTCTTTCACCAACTCCTTTCCTGCTTTCATGTCTAAGCCTATTGCCTATGCTGCTTATGAGAGTTTCTGGGAATTCTTTTCTCTCTCTTTCATTCCAGATCTCCTTAGCTAGAGCTTACAGCTCTTGAAGTCACTGTAAACAACTCCAGGTCATGAATGTCCTTAAGAAATTGTTGCAGAAAGAAAGAGGCTATGATGACTCTGGAGAAACCTGAAGAAAGCTGGTCAGTGGGCCGGTGAGTTTTGGAACCCCTTCTGAGATAAGGGGATGATGTGGCGCTTTCACAACAGGAAGACTGACAAAGCTCTGTAGGACCATCACTGACCAAGCTACAGACCCTGGCAATACAAATGCAGCCTGAAAGCAAAGTACTTTAGCACAGCATTTCAAACCCTGTTTAAAAAGCAACGTCTTACTAGATATATATCTCACACAAAATTCTGCAATTCTGTAACCTTCTATATTGCAAAAATTAGATCAAGCACAGGGGATAAATACATGAAATACATGGTTCTGCCTTGCCCTCTCCCTCATGTCTACTTTCCTTGCTTTTCCTCTTTTTCTTTTCCAAGTGAGCTGGCCACTAGAATTCTTGCCCTGGCATTCTCACCCAGAAGGTATCCAGACAGCTGGGTGAGCTCATCGTTCCAAATGCTTGCTCCTGGGGATATACTAATGACACTTCAATCTCCTTCTTGCAGTGCCCTACAGCCCCCATACATCAGTATAGAAAACAAGTTTACAAAGCAGAAGACAAGAGTCTGTCAATAACATTAAACAAGCTGTTATTTCTCCAGTTAGTGCCAGAAGAGGGTAGAGAGAAGGGTGGGCGAGCAAGAAGGGACAAATTGTTTTATGACTCAAACACAAACCCTCTGTCTAATGCCTGCATGTGTGTATTTGCTTCCTTTTCACATTTTCGTCCCTTTCTCCCTCCCATTTTTTCTCTTTGTGGGAGTCAAATGTAAATCTGGGGTTTATCCTGCTTTGCTGCAGCATGAGACACATGCGTAATCCTATTTTGTAGAGGATAGTATGTTCTCTGTAAGTCATACAAGAGGTGGTCCTCCAAGACTCCTTGGTCACCTGTCTGATGCCTTGGCTTGAAGCTCCACTTTGGAATTATCTCCTGTGTCCTTAAATTCCCTCTGCAGGGCACTTAGCAAAGTTGTAGACACAACCACCCTGGGAGGGGAATGGTGGCTGAGGCTGAATTCAGTCTGAGATTGAATCTCCCACAGGTAAATGCTGCATGGTCTAACTTCCCACCACAGTTAATGAAGACTTGGTCCTTACAGGCAGTGAAGTCAAAAGGTTAATTCAGCTGATCAGGAGGTGTCTGCTCTAGGATGAGCTGAATTAAGTTCCTAGCCTCAACTGACTGCACTGAATCTCTATCAGCTATAATGGGTGTTTAGACACCAACTCACATCTAGATACTTACAGGAAGACTCCTAAATTTAGACATTTCAATCAGGAGCTGAATCTCATTCTAGAAGTCAAGAAAATCTTTTGCTCCTTTCCAGCTCCCTTGTGAACATAAAGAAGAGATTTATGCCTCAGATTCTCTCTTTTTTGTGAAACAGGACTGAGTTTTCATGTATTGTGTGCACCAAGAAATATATAACACCACGGAAGAACTCTGCAAAAGTTGTGTCCAGACAATGGTGTGCTATCACAGAAGAGGGGATATATCACACCTAGAAGGAGCAGCTGTCAAACCACAATACCTGGCAGAATGATTCTCCTCCTTGCAGAGCACCAAGGACACACTCACAGTGACTGGTACAAATGGCATTCCCAGCACCACCTGAGCTGTGATGAGCAAGTAGAATTACGGAGTTAGCAGAGGCCTGTGCTCAAGCAAGCCTTGCTGTGAGGCAGAGTTTGCCAGCTCATGGACAGTACCTTGCTATCACAGCATCTCTGGTTTCCAAGACTGAGCAAGCCCTTCCCTGCATGATGGCATCTTTGTGTCATGTTGGACTACTGTGCAACAGAGCCATGTTTGTAAAATGCTGGTTGAGAAGGCTCACTAGATTTGGACCTCCTCCTTCAGTGTTTGCATGAGGCTTTGCTGGTCTTGTGTTCCTTCTTTTTTCTTGATTTGGAGATTTTTTAAACAAAATTGAGCTGTTAAAGGAAGCTGTCAGCCATGCTTAGATAAGAGCCTAGAAATGTTTTTTTATACTGAAAAAAAACTACTCCTTCAGATCTGGAAATGCAGAGGACAAACTTTCTAAGCTCTTCTATCCCAGGGCCCAGATAGAACACTGAAGCTCAAAGGCACATTAAAATGAAATAACAACATACAACACTTACCTCTTTTCCTCTCCAAAGCACTTCACAAGCTTTTATTAAATTAAGTCTCATCACACCCTTGGGACACAGGTGCAGTAAATACCTTCATGATAGGGTGAGCGAGTAAGACACAGAAAACTCTCCACAAATACTCCTCTGACTGACTATGAATTGATTCATTTCAGTGGCACCCTTGTGCTGTCATTTCCCACAGACTTTCAAGCAATCAAATTTTACTGCCACAAAGGGCTTGCAGGAAATGAACTGCAAAGTCGTACACAAGAGAATTTGCTTATGAAAAGCACATGAGCAGATCCCAGCAAAGAACCAGAGCAGCAGCTCTATACGACTGCAACTCTCTGTTTGGGGTAATAATCCAAATATTAAGCTATGTGTTGTCAGCATCAGCCTGACTTACGCATTTTTAATCTATTTCTGTATTTTAATGAAGTAGCTAAATGGAACAGGGAAGCCTCTAGCACGTAGATCCACTCTCAGGGTGTAGGCCAGTTTGCTTTCTACCATGCAAGCAACCCCTTTCTGTGGGCATACTGACCAGTGTCACAGAGGACACACAGAGTAAGGGATGGACTTGACAGTCATAGATCAGACAAAAGGATGCTGACAACTCACAGATCAGTGTTTTCTGTTTGCTGTCCAGAATAATTCATTTCCTGGCAGGAACAGTCGTAGAGACAGCAATAAATATCTTAGCCCCTAATTTTATTTCAGAATGTCTTAATGCAAAAATGTACAAAGCGGATATGTAATCATGTAAAAAGCCAGATGGAAGAAAAATGTTGCTCCAAGGAACTAAAACTACAGATCTTGGGGAAAAAAACCACAAAACACAGTGGGGGGGGGGGGGGGCATGGAGAAGAAAAAGACAATCCAAATCCCTGAAGTCAAAACTCCACAGCAAACAACAGAGGCAGCATGAGTTTGTACCAGGGTTATATGGAATTCTACCTGAATTTTCCTTTTCCATAAGTCCAGAAACTCAGAAAGAACATCTCAGAAACAAACTTACAGCCCAAGAATTATTTGCAGAAATGGCCCCAGTTTCATTCATTTGACTTGAATAAGTGCAAGAAGCAAATACATTTGAAAAATAAAAAAATTCTCCTGGAGGTGTTTTACAACCAAAAGAAGCTACAGTTTTTAACTTAATTCTAGAACTCAAATTATTCTGCTGGTTTCAGTTAACAACTGTACTTTACAGACAAGAAAACTGAAGCAGAAAGGAGCTAAAAGCAGTATTCTCTTCAGCACATGAATAATTTATCCAAGTTTTGGTTTAAATCTGAGGCATTTTTGTCTTCTTTCTACCTTCCATGTCCTGCAGCTCCCATGGTCTGCTACTGGGTATGACATCGAAGTCCCTGTTAGTTTTGAAGACATCATGCTTTGAGCTGGGTCAAAGGAAGCAAAGTTCTCAAATTCGTGTGGTAATTTTCAAGACCAAAATATAATTCCCATTTGAAATTTATATTTATGGCTGCAAAATTCATCCTTTTTCTTCTGCTTGTATTAAAATAATAGAATTTTTAAAGGATTGCAGATAAAAAAAGTAAATGCAGATTTGTTTTGTTTTTTTTTCCCTTAAAATGTTTTTTGGCCAAAACTGCGTTTCAATTAAATTTGGAAATTGTCTCATCAGATGTGTTCCACAGAAAATACTGGTATTTAAATTGAATAATCAACCACCTGGAAGTATGCAATCATACTCCAACTTACATAATCTACTGCACCATCTGTAAAAGGTAACTTCCATTCTTCACTTCCAAACAAAGTATTTTGGAAAGAGGGAGGTTCCCTATTTTTGCTGAAAAGGAAAATCTGAACAAAATATTTGAATAATGAGGAAAGAAAAAAGGGTTGTTTTCATTGTTTGTTTGTTTGGGGGTTTTGTTTTTCTGTGTTATTTTGCTTGTTTGGGTTTTTTTTGAGTAACTCTTTGGAAAAACAAAATAAATTAAAAACCACAGAAGTTCATGAACAGTGTCAAGAACAAAACTATCTTTGGTCAACTTCAGAGAAAATATCTTTTGTATAGATGCAACCATCAGCAAACTCAGAGGGTGGTGCCTCTTGGAATTTGGATCAGGTAGGTTGTTGGGGGATTTTTTCCAACTTCAGGTTTATTATTTTAACAAATCTAAGTTCATCATCAGGTCTCCTTATTTCTTGGAAAGATTAAAGACTTTCACAGTGCAGAGGGAAAAGGTGCAATTCTTAAGAACACTGCAAAGTTACAGGGTCCTGTGCGCTAATAAAGCATTTTGGTTTGGTAACAAGCTGAAGCAGGAGCAGTAGCAGCACTGCTTTGTCACTGCAGCTTTTTCAAAAGGGTCTGTTGAAAGTATTTCAGGAGGAGAGACAGGTGAGTGAAATCTTTCAATGTATCAACAGGGAGGCTGGACACTGAACTTCTGCCCACTCCAGAGTTAACACCATCCTTTGAAACAGAGGAGATTGACCTCTACAGTTGAGAATCACTCAGTGGCAGCAGGGGGGTCCCTGCTTTTTATTCCGAGCCACTTGCAACAGCGAAACAAGGAATAGTCATTTGAAATTATGGTTGAGTGGGAAAAAATATTTTTTCCCTGGAAACTGGACTGGAGAAGGAGGGTAGTAGGATATTGATTAACAAAGTTCTCTACTCTTAATGAAATCAAAGAGTGCTTGGAAGAGGACAAGCACAGTTCCTTCTCTTCTCCTTTTACAAGGAATGCAAGACCTGCTATCCTGCTCAAAGGTAAAGCAAGAGGTTCTGGCAAATCTTGAAGCAGGTGCTCAAAATCCACCACATCACATACCTCCTCTTTCTCCCTCAAGCCACATTAACTATCAGCACCAGGTCCCACTCCATTCCCTGAATCACTCTATGCCATCCTTGTATAAAAATCATTGCAATACAGCCTCTTCCCCTCAGACCAGTTGTATCAGGAGAAAACATAACCCAGCTGGCAAAGAGAAAAAAGAGCAGTCCTGGCACTTCAGCAATGAGACCTTCTAGAAAAGAAATAAGAGGAGTCGGGATGTTTCAAAGACAGGACTAAGTTTGAGATGACCCTGTGTGGTTCACCAGTGAGCCCAAACAATCTAGACACTGGATTTCTCAGGAAGCAAGCTCCAGCCTCTCTCTTAGTAATGTCCTCCTAAAGCAGAGCCCTCCCTCTGTGCCTGATGCACAAGAGAAACCTCTCACTCCCACTGCTGCTGGACCAGCACCATACAGCCACACACTCATCTCCAAGTGCAGGTATCCCAGATGGAGATAGGAGCTCTTCAAAGATCAAGTCTAGCCTCAGTTGCTTTGCTGGGTCCAAATCTTAAAAGTGGGAAGACTGACCCTGCAAAACTCATGTGATCTGCATTTTCCAAAATAGAAGGAAAAGTCTGCGCAGAGGGAGGAAAATACAAAATGAAAGCAATTTCTGACTGCCACCACATGACCTTGGACAGATTGCACACCTCTTGGTATTTTGTTCCTCCTTCTTCCCCTCAGCACATCGCCACATCCACTGCTGTGAAGCTCAGATTGTAATATCTATGTCAATGACTAATTTAATTGATGTTTGCCAAGTGTATACAAATCCTCAGGTAGAAAAACACTTCATAAAACAATGTAGCTGACCAATAAGTTTTATATAAGCAAGCACCATGTTATGATCATGGGGAAGAAGACCAAAAGACCACTAACAAGGAAGGGAAAAGAGAAATCCATGCCAAGTTTTCAGCAAGTATGTGTTACAGAGGAGCCTGTGCCAGCATTTGAAAACCAAGCAGACAGCAGAGCAGAAGGCTAATAAAGAGATTCAGCTGATAACAGCTTAGCTAAAACACCTATAGATGAACCACTTGGCTCAGGAATCTCTGTGTGTTCAAGTAGGGAAAGGCTTTGTTTTGTTTTTTCTTATGCTGTATTTAAAATTGCAAAATCTTCCCTAAGGCACTATGATAAAACAAAAGGGAAAAAACTTATTTGGGCTAGTTTAAGTGTTCCATCTTCACTGATGAAAACAAACAACCAAGACTCTCCCCCTCTATTGCAAAAATATCACAAGTTTCCATTCTGTTCCAATCTGAATTTTATCAACATCAACTTGACTTCAAAAGTCATTGATTTTCCTGATACAATGTCTCCCAACAGAAAATATTCTATTGATATTTTCTAATCATCACCTCTAGTTTAGAGCTGAAGGTGAAAGGAGAACTAGTGAGGTTGAATTTATACTACAGACTTTTCTCCCTCTCTCCGAAAGTGAGAGATTTCCCTCTACATATTCAGAGTTTGCTGAGAGACCCTTAACGTGAGGTTTAAATCCACAACAGGCTCTGTGGTGCTCACCTTATAAAAGGACAGAGCTTGTGACTGTCTTTGCTGGAAACAGGTACATACTGCATGATGCCCTCTGAATGATTTGGTCAGCATCTTGCAAAACCTGCCCCAAATATTTTTCATTCTCACGGCCCTAGACAGCTTGCTCTGTGCTGGTAAACCACTGCCATCCATCCATCCTAGAGGAGGCAGTTTACCATCAGTGTTGTTTCAGGATATGATTTTTTTTTCCTGGTGATTTATGTAGATATAAAAACTATAGAAATGAGAACCCCATGAACATTCCAACATTTTGAATTACTACGTATTAATCACTCTCCTCTCCAGATATGCCATTGCTAATTTAGAAGGCTTTTTTTTTCTTTAAAGGTATCTCAAGACTGTCTTAAAGAGCTGAACAGACTTGGAGTGATAAAAAGGAAAATATGCCTTTAAAGATGCTTAATGCTCAATACTGAGTGTGTAGAGATGCTCACAAACTCTAAGCTCCACAAAGAACTGAGAGCTTCAGTTCCATTCAGTGTGTATATATTTACCCTTATTCACAGCATTACAGAGTTTCCACTGCAGTCCTTCCAAAAGAGACACAATAAGCAGGAAAGCTTTCTGTGACAGAGGGCTCTGCCACATTCATCCAATAGTTTAGCAGAACAATGCAGAGATGTAGTCTGCAGCTAAAGAAAACAGAGCTGTCACTTAAATGCTCTAATGTTAATAGCTGTTCTGAAAACTCCATCACAATGAAAAAGGAAAAAAAAAAAAAACGAGAATACTGAGGAAAAAGGGAATAGGACTGTGTGAGGGCCACAGAACTGGCTGAGATATTAAAAAAATAGATGCACTACTAGGAGGCAATCATGGGAGAATTAATTTGGGGTATTCCCCAGCAGTGAAGAGGGACATGGCAACCAGGAACTCCAGGAAAGGCTGTGCAAATCTCCCCGAGAGTTGCCTGAGCTGCTGACCTCCTCACTGTCCACCTTGGCTCTGACATCCCTGCAGCAAAATCTGGGGGGCATTCAGATCCACCGCAGCCACAGCTCTGCCTGCAGGGCCACCATAATCTCACTGCCCGTGGAAATGCAGCCTCAAGAGGGGCAGCCTGTGGAGGAGGCAGCAAAGCCACTCTCCTCCTGGTCCCAAAGGAAAGAGGAAAACTGCAGGGGTGCATCAACAGTTGGTAATAAATGCAGGTGCATGAAAGGAGGCTTACCAGCCCTGGATTTAATCTAGCAGAGCTGCCACATTTACTCTAGAGCCCACGCTGCTCTGCTCCAAGGGTTACTCGTTACCCATACTAACACCGTACTAATTAACCCTGGCGCTGCTGCAGGCACAGCCATCCCTCTCCTCCCAGGGAGAGCAGAGGAAACAGAATCAGGGGTTCATAATGCTGAACAGAAGAGCAGCTTGCAGTAGCCAAACTGAAATGAAAGGAAATGGTGAATGTGCTTCAGGCAAATGGAGAAGTGACAAAGTTGCTTGCACCCGGTATGACTTAGATACATCATGTATAATGTGGTGGAAAGATCCCTCCCTGTATTACCCAATCAGATTTGACAAGAAAGCCAGTAAAATGTTGGGACTGAGCCATTTGGGACATCAGATTAGATTCTGCCAGCTGGTAGATAACGCCTAACACATCCAGAAAAATTTTTAAACGTTTATTTTTTGGCACTTTTATTGTTAAAGGCTGCCTTCCCCCAGACACCTAGGGTAAGGTCCTCATCTTCCCACTTAGTTTGATTTTGAAGCATTTATCAAATACAGCTAGCTACTCCCCTCAGCCTAATTTATTCTGCTCCTTTTTTTTCTTTTTTGACACTCCCAGCTCTGCACATGCCAGCCACTGCTGGGATTGCTCCAACACAATCCATTTCTGTAGGCAGAGGGGCCAATACACCTCTGTGGAAAGCCTTAAGTGTATTACCCTTAAATCAATGCATTCCCTCAGCTGACAGCTTATGCAGAAAATGAGCAGGCAGTAATAGCAAATGTTTCTTCCAGCTCCCCAGACCGACAGTGGGCTCTTGCAGGCGATACTCCATGGAGAAAACCCCCTTTTTTCCCCCACCCCTGTTTCCCTTGAGCACAGCGCTGTGATCAGGATGCAGACCCAAACACATTAGCCAGAGTCCCCGTGGGGCTGCTACCATGCACCCAGGTAAATCGACTGCTGAGAGCGCTTCCAGGATTACAGGGCAGCAGACAACTTGAAAAGGACTATCACAAACTAATGTTTACATTATGAACCCCATGTTCCCACCTTCCTAAGGCTCCCTACCATCTCACTCTTTGTAAGCAACCACAATTTGGGTTTCTTTGAACTGAGCTAACAGAACTCATTCATAGCCACTCCAGCAGCAGAATATATAACAAATACCATCAGCAAAAACAGGAGGATGAGCAAAGGAAACAATTGAACTAATGGCTGATATTTTTGTGTCCCTGTAATCTTCCTCACTCCTTCCCCACAGAGGCCTCTGAAGGGAGCTGACAGAGCCCTGACTGCAAGGGAGATGTTACATGGATGAGGAGCCACTTCAGAATGACATAAACCTGTTTTATCTGTCAGTCAGTATGGGGGATGAACAGTCATTTAGCAACAGTGTCACTGAAATTATATTGCTTTTCTTTTGAAATACATAAATATTTGATTCTCCCTTCCTCAACTTTCTGCCTCTCCCCTTGTTTTAAAACAAAATCTCATAGATTTTAAAACAGAACCATAGTTTGGTTTTTTTCCTCAGTCACAGTCAGCTGGTTTGAAAAATATCTGAGTGTCTCTCTGTGTAAGAGAATTGGCATATATCCTGCCTATAGCTGATAAGAGGAAAAAAGAAAAAACAGGGAGCTGCAGAGTATATTGCCACTGGAATATAGCAGGTTTCTGTCCCCTTTCAGCTGTGGAGTTTTTCCTTTAAACTGATGAGACCAATCTCAGGGGAAGGTCTCCAAGCCCCAGGCTCTCACCACTTGCCATATACCAAAAGCCCTGTGTTACAGGAGATGGGCCTGCTCTACCTGACCCATGGGTAGGTGCCCTGAACTTGAGTTTCATCAATCTCTGAAGTACAAAGGCTGTTACTAGCAAGAGCTCTACCCCTTCAGAAGTCCCATGAGTTCAGTAAACCAGTCTGGGTAGGAAAATCACAATTATCTAAGTCATATTGTTTGAGCCAGATGTACCTTTGCCACAGGAGGATAAACAAGTCCCTGAAAATTTGTCCCAACTAGAGCACAAAACTCCCATTTTGTCTGAAAGTCTTTCCTGGGTACACACAGGAAACACCACTGGGTATGTTCATCTGGCTGAGACAAAGAGTATAGATCAGATCTTTACATGGCACTCAGCTTTCCACATTTTGGAGCCTGGCTAAATACAAAATAACTCTCTTTTCTGTCCAGTCTATGTGGCAGAGAGTACCTATTGCCCCTGCTGCTCCCTTAACTCAAGTGCTGCAGACAAATTCTTTTGCTACTGAGACTTGTGCATGACTCCTGTCCCCAGACTGTTGAAGGGGAATGCATCATTGCACAGGTTATTTTTGTACGAGAGCAAATCCTGTCAGTGCCGTGTCCTTAGGGATAGCATAACATTCCTGAGCTCCATTAGCAAAATCTCACATCTATGTAAAGGATTTGTAAATGTTAACCCAGGATTGTGAGGGACTAGCGAATAAATCAGATGCTAGGTGGTATCCATGGTCACAATAACAATGAAGCCGGGTTTGTCACTTAAGAGTTTGCCCTCAAGAGCACACAACTATTAAATGCTTTAGAGACAAAAAAACAAACATGAGCAGGGTCTTAACTAAAACAGATGATTTCTGTTTTGTGGCAATATCTACTTCAGAAAATTTTGCAGAAATTGCCCACTGAGGAATGTGAGGAATTTATTACCACATGAGAAGAATGTGGAACATGCACACACAGCAAGGCCTCTTTGGGCTGCAGCTCCACTGTAGGTTTACCATTGCTGCAGCATTTCCTTTGTTCCAGCTCTAGACAGACAGGCTTATCTGCTCCCCTCTCCAACCCATTCCTAGGCAGGAATGGGAATTGATTAGCTCTGGCTTACATCAGATAAAACTATTGTGGAGCAGCATCTTCAGGGACCATGGTGATCCAAAAAATGTACTTCTGAACAGTTCACCCCATGAGCTGGCTTCTGACAGCCCTTGTGTGGTAGAGGATCATAAGTCTGCTGAAACCAGTAAGTTTCTACAAAGTGTTTTGATTTCAACAAAATGGTATTTGCTAATGAGAACCTGAATCAGTAGAAGACTCCCAGATGCACCTCTCTCTGGCAAAAGAAATAGGGAAAAAAAAAGAAAATAAAAACAACTAATGCTTTTGTATGTAAAAAGATGTTTCCAGCTAGAGGGAAAAAAATTGTTTGTTCTTTTAACTGTAGAGACTTGGAGCAGAGAGGAACAAGGTAATTTCACATGTTCCTGTGAACAAGCTGCTGCAGATAGCTTCCCTAGATAATAAGTAGAAATGAGTGAGAAGAAATGGATAGGGTAAGATCTATAATAGTGCAAAGAAATGTGTGATCAGCTAGGGAATTCCTTTTAGGAGCCTTGTAGAGAATATTGTATTTGCCAGACCAGATCAGTCCACTGGGCCAATCAAGTGCAATTTAAGCATTAAGTGTAACAGCTTGATAAATCTAGGTCAATGCACCTACACGCAGGTACAAGTTTAATACCACTTCATTAGCAGGACTGCTGCACCTAACACTGAGCATATCTACAGGTCCTGGAAGAGAGAAACTATTGGCATTTATGAGATTGCACAATTAAATCAATGGGTTTCTCTTAATGAGTGACCAGAGATTGGTCCTGCTTTACAATTTCTACTCTGTAGCAGCAGACGGTGCTGATGCTTCAAATATAAGTAGAAAACAGTGCTGCAATGCTTCTCTGGCCAGTGTGTAACACCCTGCAGGAGGCTGGAGAGGGAAGAACTCTGCCTTTTTGAGCACATGCATTCAATCAGCCTTCACTGGAAATGCATTATCTTAGCATGCAGCAGACCCACAATTACTATCAAATGTTTGCAGAAACCAGCACTGTTTCGTTTAAATCCTTTTGGCACCTTGGTTCAGCCACAACCCAATACAAGAGGGATTTTATCTTTGCACTTGCTTCAGGTTACCACAGAAGGACTTCTGGGCTTGCTCAGTGGCAGAGAAATCTCAGAATTTTTAGGTGTATTTCTAGGATCTGATCTCTGCAGGGGGGCTGAGGAAGACAGCAAAATTCTTGACTGCCCTGGCCAGCAAGTGAGAGAGGGAGATGACAGGGGAGGGCTCTGGAGAGAATATGGAGAGATAGAAAGACTCTTTATCATTAAAAGATAAAATTGGCAGTAGTAGATCAACAGCATTAGATCCCCTGTTCCTTCTGCCACAAATGGGAACTGTACAGTTTTCTTGTCCTCCTTCCCTGACGACCACCCATGACTCTGAGACTGATCCAAGCTTCTCACATGCATTAGCCCCAGGGCCACTCAGCTATTTCAGTAAAGAACCCCCTCAGTACCACAACCAATAGTGTCTGAGTAAAGCTGATAGTTACTCATACCAGCTGCAAGCCACTTGTTCAGGTGTGACTACTACACAGGTACCTCTCCCTGGACTGCCAAACAGTCACACAGCAGACCAGGACTAATGTCAGCCTGTTGGATACCTCCAGCACAAAAAGTTGTGCGCCTCCCTTCCAGATGAGCCATCACACTCACAGAGCAGCACTACACTTCTATTTTGGCAGCCCCCCAAGGCATACAGAGAACAGTAACACAGGTACACAGCACACCATGCTGTCAGGCCCTTGCAAGGTCAGGGCAAAACCTACTTACAGCAAGGGGTGGATGGGGTGCTGAGCGAACTGATCTCATGGGGGTGGCATCCCCACCCATGGCAGAGGGGTTGGGATGAGGTGATCTTTAAGGATCCTTCCAACCCAAGTAATTTTATGATCCAAGCCAAAATCTGCCTCTGCAGTTGCCCTGTGACAGATGTACCTGCTCTTTTCTTAGAAACAGCTTTCAATGACTGCTAACACAAACCCACACTTAATATAAGTGCAAAAAGCTCCACAGGCATGTAATAAATGAAAAGTGGTCCAAGAGATCTAATCAGGTGAAAGGCAATTCTTTACTGAGGCTGTCAGATGCAGATGAGCCCTGCAGGGCTTGCTGGCTCCTGAAATGCCCATCTAATCTACCCAGCACTACCAAAGTACCAGACCAGGCCTCCTAAAATCCTGGCTAGCAACTCTTCCACCTATTCCTTAAGTGCTCTGCTCTGGGGTTTTTTGACCTGAGCATTATTATCCAAAAACATCCACTTGAGTTGGCCCTTACCGCCCTTTGGAGACACTTTGCCTACACAAGTGCTCTTTTTTCAGACAGCATCTATCTAGCATAGGAGGTTCAAAGGCCTCCATGTGCTTTGCTCTAACATACATGACAATGTTCTGGAAATTCACCCGTGTTGGAAAAGTATCTGACTCTGACGTAGAAACAGTTGCTAAAAAGAGAGAACGCTTCCTACTTCTCCAGCAAAAGTAATGACAGCACTTAACCCCAGGAAGACACTACGCTAGAGAAAGATGGTCTTGGCAATAATCAGAACAACAATTTGCAGGGTAAAATTGCCATCTTTTACTTCTTCCAGGAAGCAAGACTAGAGGACTTTGCAGAATGAATATGACACACAAGTGGAGGTGAAAGAGCATGGAAGGAGCTGCAGCAAGAGTCATGGTAGGTGTGCAAATACGAGCAAGGAGGGAGTCCAAGCACAAGACTCTTGCTCTCAGCTCTGTCCCCCTAAACAGAAAATCTCCACAGCGCTGCCATCAGCCAGGTTTCTTACATAAGTCAGATATTGTGGAGTCATTAGCATGAAGGCATTCATATGCACACACATGTGTGTGTTCATGCATGGGCTAGCAGTGGCTAAAGGCAGCACTAGGCTTTGAGTGCAAGTAATGGCAGCGAGACCGGGACAGGATGGTGAGTATAAGTCTAGCATGAGCTCACACAGCACAGGAGACCTGCAAACAGGACAAAATGGCCTAAAAGTGTATTAGACATAGGGGCACATTTCTTTCATTTAGCTTCATCCTTGTTCTTTTCCCCTTTTTCTTACTGTTTTTTCTGTTTTGACCTTACATCTCTCCTCAAATTGCACAGTACACAGTGCTGCATCCCCACACCTGTGTCTCACTCCCTTAATTCAAAGCCACCTCTAACATCATGCCGTGCTGATCCCAGACAAGCCCCGAAAGGCACAGATCGTTCAACTCTCGTGTGGATGTCACCTAATGAAGACATCCATAAATATGGGCACATTAGAGCTCACCATCTGGCTGTGCCTCTTGGATGGCTCCGCTCCCCACAGATCAGTGGGCATGGAGATGGCTGCAGCCAACCAATTATTCCTGCAGCTCCTGCTCCAGGCCTGGCGGGCGCGGCTGCCCCCAGCGATGCCGCTGGCTGCCGGGAGCACGGCACAGCAGGGCCATTCCAGGCGGAACGGTGACTGAGCCCCTCCCTGCACACCGTTCCCAGGCTGGCAGCGCTCCCCAGCCCCTTTTCCTGCAGGGACAGCTCTCATTCAGCACCCCAGCGAGGGAGACAAGCCTCCCCCTCCTTCTCTCTGTGTCTGCATAGCACCAGTTTCAGCCTTTCTATCAATCTCAACCACATTTTTCCTCTTTCTCATCTGCCTCTGACACACCTTTTCTTCAGTACCAGGCACGATTTTTCTGTCCGCTGGTCAAAATGATAAACTGAAAATATTTCTTTACAGGAAGACTCAAGCCCTATCATTTAATTTTTGCTTGCTTGTTTGTTTTATTTTAGAAAACACTCTTTTCAGATTGGCTGAAACATTTTACTTGACCTATATGGAAAAAATTAAAAAAGCCTTTTCCTTACAAATTTCCCTTCTCTTTCATTACAGAAATTTTCCAAAACAAAACTCACTGCAAAATCAGAAATGAAAATGGTTCATCTTCTCCAATATATTTCTCCCTTTTTCCCTTTCCAAAACTAAGCATGATGCACAAAGACTGCAAGCCCTCTCCAAAGTGTGCTTAGGAAGGTAAAACAGCCCTCTTGCTGACATTCTTCTGCCTTCTTGCTCTTTTTCCCTGCAATCATCTGCCTGTTCCCAAATGCCATCACAGTTACCAGACCAAGATCTCAGAGAGGAACTTGTGCACAGAAAAGTTCACTGAACTGCCATGGCACATTTTTCTCCCTGAATATTCTGTAGCCACAGGACATCTAAGATGATTTTATTTTCTTTGAGGTACATGAATATTTGATATTCTCCCTCCCTTTCTTTTCTCCCTCATCTTAATTATTCTCTTATTTTGAAACACCAGCTTGTATGCAGTATTTAAATAAAGGTGTTTTCAGAGTCACAAGCAGCTTGAAACACTCCAGCCTCCCAAAATATATATTGCAAGTGATGTGCATCCTCCTGTTCTGTGCATAAGTGACAGAGAGTAAGGCACAACCTGGGGAATCCATATAGGACAGGTCATTAGAGGAGCAACCTTTCCCCTCTGAAAGCTTGGGTTCCCCCTCAGCAAAGAAGTCTGGGCATGTGAGTTGAGACACAGGGTGAAAGCTGTTCCTGTGCAAATCACTGAAAGGTCTGGTGCTGCACATGTTACTCAGGAAGGTGTCTGAAAATGCAAGGGATGCAGCGGGTCAAAGCTGAAGCAGGGAATGGGAGGGAAATATCGAAGGGTGCCATTTGGAAAAATAGCTGCTGCCAGGCAAGAGAGAGAGTGAAAACACAGAGGATCTGCTATACATATGGCTATATTAGATAATTACATATGTACAAAAGGATTCAGAGGGTTTGGGTGACTCAGCAGCTCTACACCTTCAAGGCCAGATCTCATAAATCTTTGCCAAGGCCTACAAGCTGCAAGGATCCAGCTTCGCCAGATTTTGAGAAGCCTGTTTTATGGGACTTCTTTGAGGGGATGCCCAGGAGCCCATTTGCTTTGAGTCATGGCAGTTTTAAACCGAAACATCAATTGATCCAAAGAAGCTCTGAGCACCCAGATGTGCAGAGACCCAGGTGGCTCTAACTGCAGGCTAGGAGCTGAGATGCTCCATGTCTCAAGCAAGTGGAAGTGCTGCTTCAGGTTCACAGCTATGACATGACACTCAGGGCTGGAGCTGGGCTGCTTTTCATGGGATTGTTAAGGTAGGAAAGTACCTTCAAGAAGGTGCCCAACTGTTTTGGGAAGCTGTATCCCCACAAAGCTGTCTATTACATGAAGGAATGGACATTAATGGAGATTGCCACTTGGACCAGGTGAGAGTGCTACAGACCTGGCAGCTGTTCCAGCTGCTTGAGTGATGTGTCCTGGCTTACTTGGAGATGTTTCCCTGAACAGCTGAGAGAAAAGGAAATGAAGCATGCCTCTGCACAGGTCAGAGGAGGCCACGCACCATAAATGTTTGTGCAGGTGGATGAAGAGCTGTGCCCACAGGTGCTCACAGGCAGGGCAAGGAGTAAACATGCATATTTGAAAACTCATCTATCTCCATTACAAAAATGATCCCAATACCACTTTTTAACTTTGCAGAGGGTTTTATCAGACACAGCAGGTAGCTGGGAGGCTGTAAAAAGACTGCCTGCAAATCTCAGGGCCGAGTGCCCTGAGGTTTGACTGAGGCTTCCCAATTGAGGCAGCACTCTGCTGGGAATGTGCAGTAACAGGGGCATATGGCAACTTCCCAAATTTGCCAGTGGGAGAAAATCATGCTCCCCTGCTCTTAGCTGATGTTGCATCTCTGAAGCAGCCCTTCATTATCAATCATCTGCAGTAGATTTTGTGCTCTTATCTGGAAAAATCTCCCTGCACTGTCCACATCCCTTGCTTATAAAACCCCAGCAAAGGTGAGAGCTGCTGTAAGGAAGAAACTTTATCCTAATGGAGAGATGCTTTTAAAGAACCGAAAAAGATACAAATGTCTCCCTGCTCTTGAACGTATTTCCTGGTTTGCAATTAAGATTTCTAACATCACATTCCTGAGCCAGTGCTGTTCAGCCATGCTGGGTGAGAAGAGGTGGAATTTTTACTGGGTCCTACACATCAAACAGGGGAGAACATTTTTAAATTAACTCAAGATGTCAAGTGCACAAACCCCACCCTACACACATTGCAAGGACACATCACACTCCAGTTGCCCCACAAGACAAAGGGATTGCAAGTTCCATGCTTTACCCATTGTACAGCCAAGGTTTCCCTCTCCTCCCTCCCATGCATGAGCCAAGAGACAAGGCTAACATGATACACTTGCCAGCAGCTACAGAAAGCAGAGCAAAGCCTACAGCACAAGGAGCACTCTGACAGAAGCACAAAGCATGATATTTATTTACTGCCTGTCAATGTCTAGCCTGGATGTGCTGCTGCATCTCCATAGCCATTATAACTGCTCAGTAGACATTAACAGGATGGGATTTTGTTGCAGTCAGGTCATCTGAGTTGATAGGAAAGGGGACAGCAAACAGCAGTGGAGAAATCCAAAGTGAAAGGGAAGGAACAACAATCATCTGCTGCAATGGTTACAGTCAGTAATGAGTTGGCTGGCTACTGTGCATCACTACTGCTTTCTAGTAAGTGGAATTAGGAGCAGAGCCATGTGTCAGGGGCTCCATACTGTCAGCTGTTAGCAGGGAGATTGATTTAACACAAGTGACAATGGCACAAGCTTTGTCAAAGGAGACATTCCCCTCCTGGCTGCCAGGCAACCACAGCATAAAACAGTGGTACCAGTGACCAAACAGCCAGCACGGCTACTGACCCCTTGGCAAGCCCCACACTGAAATGCAGCTTGATTATTCATAACAGGCTTAGGGCTGCGGAAGATTCTAAAACTGTCATGTACATTATGCACATGCAAAGCCATTCAGAAATAATCCACTACCAATGAGGAGATGAAGCAGAGCATCCCAGACATAATATAAACCCTGCCCAGGAGCATGGGCAAGAACAGAGCTCCAAATAACCTGTGCAGCCCTGTTTTACCTGGGGGCTTTGCTAGGGGAAGGGAGCAGAGGAAAACTGGGAGTGGGCAGGTTCCTCTCCTAACAAACACAGTCTGTGGGAGAGAAAAGAGATCATCTGTCTGACAGACCAGAATGAGGATAGCAAAGAGAAAACCTTCAGGGAAAATTGCAGTGTTTCCTCCCAGAATGAGCCTGGACTCTGAAATCAGCACACAATACACAAGATTGAACACTTGCAGGCCTGGGCCTGTTATTGAAGTAATCTTGGGTAGAAAACAAAAACTATAGCGTGAACTTCTTGTTTACCTTAAGAAATAGATTACGGTTATTCTCCAACTTAGTTGACTGAAATTACAGACAGAAGTTCAGCCACAAAAGTCTTCTCTAAAAGTGTAAAAGCTGTAGAATATCTTCTCTCAGAGCTTGTTCATCTCTCCATCCATCCTGTCTACTCAGCAGATTAACATGACCATTCACTGCATTTTAGCAAAGCTAAAAGATACACTGTGTTTTTCAACTATGACCATTTTGCTGTGTCTTCCCTTTTGTGTACATGATTTACAAAGAAAGAGGCTTAACTTTTAGGTCCCAGGATACACTATTGATCTGGAAGAAAATGGGGAAAGAAAAGCCCCAAAACTCCTCTATCTTCTTGATATGCAAAGTGACTTTCCTGGAGTAAGTAAAGTCCAAGCAACCAGTCCCAGGGGCTCTGCCTACTTAGACTCTATGAAAAAGTAAATTATATTTTTAAATGTCTGCAATTACATTTTGTTTCTAGGAAGCCTCAGTAGCGTCCTTGGGAACAGAAGGTGGACAGGTAAAGACTGGAATTATATATATGGAGCATAACAAGAAACAGCATTGGGGACAGGAAAAAAAAATTTCCCAAAATGTGTTACCTTTTCTTATCTCCAGGAGAATTTTCCCTTGGATTTCCTCAGCTCAGAACACCAGCCTAATTCACACAGAGAAAGAGCAGAGGAGGAATTCCAAGAAGCTGCTGCATGGTTGCGGAGGTAGGTGTTAAAACACACACAGCCACGTGGCAAACTCACATTCTGATCTTGCCAGACTTGTGTGGCACAAAACTCCCACAGAGGAGGGAGGAGAAAAAAAAATAAAAATATCAAGACAGACACACCAGGCTCCTTACAGCATGTGCTTCATCAGGGGGATATTTCAGGCTCCTTTGCCTCTCTCAATGAAGAGGGTCTGCGTTTTTTTACGTGGGCTGAGTTGCTGAGGCACACACAGACACGCCTGTGCCTTTGTACAAGGTCTTGGAGAAAGGGGGCAGTAGCCAACTTATCCTTCTGCCTGCTGTCAAACAGTTAATTGTTCTAAAACAGCTGGGCCAGACAATAGCATCTTTAATGGCCCAGCTTAAGCACGGTCGTGACAGAAATCATAATATTTTTTAATCTCCCTTTCCCAGCCCTCCTGGAAATTCATTTTTAATGACTGCAGTTGGCTTTCATTTTTGCTCTTGTTTTTAATTCAGATAACTTCCTGAGTCGTGCAACTTCTCTCTTCCACCTCAACATTCCCTGTAAATGAAAGGCTGCAGTATGTAAAATGAAAAACTGATACCAGATGCTAACAGAACCAATGGTTAACTGGTTCACCAGTTCTTGCACCTTGTTCTAGACCTGATCAAATATCCCACATGCCCAAAAGTAAGGGCTATGGACAAGGTTTATTCAATCCCCAAGGCATTTTATGATATAAATTCTCCCTTACAACCAAGACCCAAGCACACAGGTCTACCCATTACCCTCCATATGGCCTATCTTCAAATGTTTTGATCCAAAGTAGTAAAAATGAGATAATGGCAATCTTTGAGACTCATTGTTCCCACATGGTGTCACCTGCATGGTTATTGTCTGTTGTTGTATGTTTAAACAATGGTAGGAAAAATCACCATCTTTTCTTCAGAGTTTCAAAACCGCAAAATTTTTGAACAAATTCTTTGTTCTTTGTCTTGGAAGTTCCTATGTAAGTTTTAGAAAATGTTTATCATTGAAATGTGTGCGTTTTAAGATATCTACAACTTTTCATAGAAGACCTAAATGTACAACAGAGGTCCTCCAACACTTCCTCCACCCTACAGCATCCCTTGATCTCCCAGTCTAGGGCTCCCCTTATGCATGCCATTCCAGATTCTTATCCCAGACATATGGGCATCGTCATTATCACAGTCCTCTGATCTAAGTTTGTCCATTTTTAACACTCAGTTTTGTTTGCATCTATAACTTCACACCTCAATACTCTGCTTCCTTTTTAGACAACAGAATAAAAATGCTATAAAGCTTAATTTATTTTCATTGTTCCATAGAAGGCTAAATTCGGCTCTTGGGTACAATGCCTCCTTTTTTTTTCATTATGAATTTCATATTGAGGAAAGAAAAATTCATACCTTCTCAATGAAATTTTCATGAACTATGCATTGCCCAGTGCTATATATTCAGCAATATTAACCACTGAGGCTGTTTACATTCAGGAGGCTTCCCTCAGCCCAAGAAAGGGCAACATTTATTTTTATGTACTGAAAGAATTTCAATTTCCAGCAAATGCCACAGTCACCTCAAAATATGACTCAGTAACCCAGATGGAAGTCATGATCCTAGAGCAGGAGAAACAAATCCATCATGCATGAGCCAACATGTGTTGGCTCTAATGCAAGAGAATATTTAAATGAGCCCCACAGGAACTAAACTCCTTGTTGTTAAACACCTAAATGGTTAATATTATAGATTCAGCCTGAATGCTTGACTGACACTTGCTGGGGCCACGTGATGAAGGATCCCACCCTCACACATCCCTTCAGTGCTCAGCATCCCACTGGTGAGTGGGACTTTGCAACTCCATCTCCAGCATGAATTTGCTCAGAGGAAGAATGGCTGGGGGAGATGGAAGCAGCAAGGGTGAACTTAAAACACAAAATGTGTTTTAAAATATGATGGGCTGGAGCCTGTGGTGCGGAGCACCATGCTATTCTTCCAGGGACAATTCAGGATCTAAGATGGGGACAAATTAAAGGGATAATTCAGCAATAAAGGGTGGGGGTAAAAGCAGAGAATTGAGTTTCTGAAAAACAACTTGTGTTTATACTATTGGGTTCACCTACGTAGCACCTAAAAAGAGTCACCTATTATAAAGCCTCCAATTTCAGTGGTTTAGGTCAGGTTTAGCAAGAGCTCAGGCCATATCCATATATGCTTGACTTGGCTTAAATCAAAACAGTACCACCTGAAAATGGGTAGCCTTAGCAATTTTCTAAAGCTCACATCATCCAAATTGTCACTTTGTCAGTAATCACAGGAAGAGAAAGTTCAAAAAAATCCCCAAACAACCCACCTGTTATGGGCATAATGCTAACCAACTAGTCCATGCAAATTATGGTTTAATAAAGAGCTCTCTTTCATCAAGTTACAAAAAAAGAGACAAAAGAAGCCAGGTTCAGTGAGCCTTCAGAGAGGAGCAGACTGGTAGTTGATGCTCTTTAGTGAAGGTGGCTCTTTGGCACTGAAGCAGGGAACTCACTTAAAAAGACAACATGATTTCAGATGATCCTCATTGGATATCAACTTGGATGTTGATGTTTTTAAAGTTTTCTTTACAAAACCTAAAGGTGGAATTTTTATTAGCCCTGAAGCAAGAGGAACATGCATATTTATTTTTTTTCCTTATCCATTAGTACCCAAGGGGCTCCTAGTAAGAGCTTCCTGTTGTACTTCCCTACATGTGGTCAGGCACAGACTGTCTGAAACAAGAGTGGTGTGGACTGGCAAAGCTGCCAGAGAGTAGAAAAAGAACAAAAGATAATTCTCTCTTTTATAGACAGGTAAAAAATGCATGAAAAGATCACCCTGGAAATTTGTGGCAGAACTCAGAAAACCAGACAGCAAATTCAGGTTCTGTGCTAGCACAGACATCCATGGCATTGAATGCACAGGATGCTGAGCAGGGAAAGAGCCCAAGGAAGGCTGAGCTTTGTGAAGGCAGATCTTCTGAAAAGCCATAACTATACTGACTCACAGAAATGCATCACACAGGGCAAGCTACAGCCACCCACAGAACTGCAGGCATCAAATTTGAGGGACCAAGAGGTGATTAAATTAGGAAGCAGCTGATTTGGAAAAAAACCAAAACAACTCTCCTTCCCATTGTGATGGAGAACTGTGAGATCCATAGCCCCAGGAAGGTGTCAGCTCAGATACTGTGACTGGATAATTGTAGGAAAAATAACAACACTGAAAGTTATGCTGGACAGATGTCAAGGGGAATTCAGGGCACCAGAGGCTGGAAAGGGAAGCAAAGAATTGCTTTTCCTGTTCTCGTGTGGTATTGTTACAAGTGAGCATAGGTACACATTCTCCTTTGAAACCCAAGGGTTGGCTGTACCATGCACTGCTGTGAGGAATAGATGGGCCAAAGGGATCTGATCTCTGAAATGGGAAATCCTACTCTTCCCTCATCAAGAGGGAATAAATGAGAAGTAAGGAAAAAGAAGGGCAAGAGCATAAGGAAGATGAAGAGAGAGCAAAGGGAAGGGAAAGGAGAGAGGAGGGGAAGGGAATTTTCACAAGGCAGAAGAGAGAGGTAGGATAACCAGAAGGAATAGACAGATTCCTATAGGATTTGACTTTAAAAGCCGCAACCTTTGTCTTTGCTCAGCAGCAGCCCTGCAAACTGCACGTCTGTTTCCAAATGGCTGAAAGCAAACATCAGCTCATGCAGCAAATGCCAGGGCCTGTTGGGGGGCACTGCCTGCCCCCTTCCCACCCCAAACACAAGAGGTGTCAGCTCTCCACAGCGCCCGCCCCAGCGCGCAGGGCAGGGACTGGTGCTCGGTGGCACCACAGTGGCCTCCCATGTGTCAGCACTGTCACCTCCTGCACCTGGGGGGCTCCAGGCCATCCTTTAGAGCAGCTTCCTCTGCTCCCCGACTTCCCTGCACTGGCTGACAGGGACCTGGCGTCAGGGGGTACACAGCAAGGAAAACAAGAGGGAGCTGGTGTTTCCATGCAGGATTTGTGGAGTGGATTCAAATCACTGCACACAGGCAGAAAGCAAAGTAAGGAAAGGAAAAGAGCGAGAGATTAAGGCAGCCCAGACACACACAAGTGAGCTGTTTGCATGGCTGAATGAAACAAAGCAGAATTAGGACCAGCTTGCCCAGTCCTAAAAGGCTGCACAGGCTTACACACAGGGAGAAAGCACGGCTGAATCCACCACAATTCTGTCCTATGTTGCTCATAGCAGACAAAGCTTGATTCCTTGCTTTACAGAAAGTGTTTCCAGTATGTGGGAATGGACCCACTTGACTCATGCCCAAAGAGAGGAAGAAGAGCTTAGCAGCACAGGAGAAGGGCTGCAAGGGAACACTGTCCTCCAGCAGAAAGCAGAGGCAGAATTCAGCTCTGCACCATGAAAATGGAATTGCCTCGTTTAGACCTTGGAAAGCCTGGTGACTTCGAGTAACCTGTATTTACTGAAAGCATCACAGGGACTGAAATTTAAGGTTTTAAATGGGTCTGTGAGGGAAAATGCTTCCAACACCTATGAAATCCTTTTGCTACACAGGAACACCATTACAGGACCAGCTAAAAAGGAGAAGTGCAGCCTGCTGTATCACCATTTCTTTGCGATTCTGTCTTTTCTTACAATTTTGCCTCTGCTGAGGCCCAACAGTGCTTGCACAGTGGAAAAAAAGTGAGATCACACAACAGAGTGATATGCTTCTAAGCATCTCCCACAGCCAATCCTTTCCTTAAAGTAATTTCTGTTTAGAGATAGCAGATCTCCTTACAGTTCTGCAGCTCTCTTCCCTAGCAGGCCTTTCATGCACATGAAAAGAAATATCTGATCAAATATATTCCTCTATCATGGCTTTGGAAATATTAACAAGATTTAATTTATATATAATCATATCAGCAGAAGAGTTAATTGAAATATTGAATAACTACAACTTTAACAGGATTGGAACATAATGTTTCAGACGTACTAAGCAGATGATTTATCCACTATGCTATACAAATTTTAGTTAACAGTTGGGCAAAGACTTTAGAGCTATTATTTTTAGCAATAGAAGGGTATTCCCTAGGTTGCGCCAAGGCCTGTGTGCTGAAAAGCATTGTGAAAGTTCAGCTTATTGTGCGTTTTCTTCTCCTATTAGAAGAAAAGGAGACAAATGTGTCTGACATTGTTAATTGGAATCTTGTGATAATGCAGCAGTATGTGCACAGACAAATGAAATTTCAGTGCAAATTCACTGACCTTATCCAAGATATATCCAGGGAAGAAAATGGCTAAATGAATTGAATTCAGTGACATGAAGCATGTATTACATTCCCAGGTGTCATATTAATTGTGCATGTTACCAGCAGGACAGTTGTAAGATAGGTACAATATGCCTAAAATCACTGTTGAGGTTAACTACATAGCAAAGAGATTAGCAATGAAACAGCCCTGAACTACAAGACACCATCTCCACCTTCAGACTTTGCCAAAACTTGTCTACAGACCTGAATTCTGAATAGAGGTTTTCTTCCTGCAACCATGGACAAAAGTCTCAAATGTCAATAAAAATCAAGAAAACTGGGGGGAAAAAGGTTCACTCTGACTACAATTACCCAGATGTGGACAATCTCCAGTCAATCAAATCAGCGACTTTGCAGAGATGCACTTATGTTAAATCACTAGGCTGGCAGAGGCTGGTGTTTATCACCAGATTGCAAGTGGAAAACGAACTGACGAATCACAGATGAGATCCCAGGGAGTGGGGCTCCTGTTATAAAATCAGCCACTCACTAAGGCAGCATGCACTACCAAACTCAGGCTTCCTGCAGTTTCCTCTAGACACTGCTGTCAACTCATTCCCCGGGGACCTTGCATTAGTCACAGAGTTGCGTGGCATCGCTCTCCCCTTCTGTGAGATGGGAAGAGTAACACTGCCTTTCCACCAGGGACATATGCAGATAATCATCTCAACAGTTGTCATTAGACACGGTGATGATGGGGCCAAAAGTGCTGGAGAGACTGAGGAAGACTGAACTACTCGCTGCAAAAGGAGAAAATTGATCCACCTAAAGTAAGTGATGTGCCTGGCCTTGTGTCCAGGAGCAGGTCTCAAGCACCTGAAACAGCAGGTATGAAATACTCTGCTGCAGAAAAACATACATGAGGAATTCATGTCCAGTGCTTACCATGTCTTCCACTTAAGTTTAGATTCAGACATTTACTTGAAAATTACCACTAGCATATGCAGGTACACAGAAATACAGAGTAAAATTGTCTGGGCACACTAATGTCTTTGTTTTTCTATCTGCTTTCACAGACAATTCTCTGGAATCTGTGTCTCAGTAGAATAATGAGCAAAAATACTGTTAAAATAAAGATTGACCTAAAATTCTGAATAAAATTGAACCTAGCACCTTCCCTCCAATATCATTGGTATTAAGCAAAAAAAATTTGCAAAGGACTCCTACTAGTTTGGTATTTGCTATTAGAGACATTTTACTATTTGTTATTAGAGACACATGAGTATCCCACTACAGTCATTACATATGTTTTTGGTTTTGTTTCTTTTTTCCTGGCTCAAACAATTTGGTTGCAAAGTCTATAAAAGCTTCTGTATTTTCCATGCTGACTCAAACCAGCCCTAGATGTTCTTGAAGGATTTCCAGGAAGTGGTAGAAGGTGTAAAATCACCCAGATCTGTACAAAGTCCTGAAACGATAAGGCAGAGCCATAGGATACCAGAATTGTTCCAAATTATCGAAACTTCATCTTCTTTCCTTTGCCCTGAGCAGATAGGACAAAGCAAGCAAAAGAATGGACACATCTTTGAAGATTTTCCTGGTCTGTATCCAAAAATGCAGCATGACAAGGCTCTTGTGAGGGAAATCTCTGCAAGGTCCAAATGCCAGCTCATGAAATGATGCTTTGCTTTCCCAGTATACCTCCTGTGCCAATGGAAATTCTGACCCCACATCTCCAGTCTGCACACACAGGCAAGGCTTCAAGATGATGCCCTCAAGGAAACAGTGCACTTAAAAGTGTGTCCCAGTGCTTAGAAGAGACTAGCTGCATGTGAGGAAATGAGACAGCATCTCAGATAGAAGAAATTTGATTTTAAATGTAAGATAGATAAGAAAAATCAGTCAAAAGATTCCTGTGTAGCTCAAGCTATCAAAGAGACGCAGAAAACCAGTGGTGGTGGCAGAGGAGCAGGTATGAGAGAGGGAAATTCAGAGCAAGCCTAGATCCCCTCTCTCCTAGCTGCAAAGGCTTGGAAAAGCAGCACCAGAGCACAGAGGGTGCAAAGAGCTGGCACTTTATCCAGCTGCAAACAGTGTAATAGTATAAGAGTTGTATCAATAAATTGTGTTAAAAATTTAATAATAACTACCTAACTACTTATCTCAGTTCCATGATGTATTGCCTTACTATTTATTAAAAGATAGCTAAATTTTAACAGAAGTGAATGGTCAGTGCCTCCCTTGGGCTATTGTTAAAGGCTGCTTTCATTTTTAACTGTGAAGATTATTCATAAATATACTATCAAAGCCCCTACTGGAAAATGAAAAATCTGTTATGGATCCAAATTTCCCCAACTGATCCTGTGTGCTGTCACCAGCAATAGGAATGGAGAGAGGATGTGTCCCAAGAATCTCTCCAGATACTGGGGGGTTTTTTGCTAAATAGATTCAGAGTAGCCCCAGCCTTGGAGATGACAGCAGGAACACTTCTCCAGCTTGCTCTGCTTGTGCAGACACAATCAGAAAAAAAAGCTTCTGGCTTGGGGGTGGCTGGTCCCAGCGGCTTTCACTGTTTTAGTAATAAAGCTGAGAACTAAAACCATTAATTTCACAACTGCAAACAGCATTGGAGCTTCTGCCAATGCTCCCAGCTTAGCCAGGTCTCCCTACCTCTGCTGTGCTGGCATTGATATATTCATCACTCCCAGTAATTCTTCATGCCACTGATGACAATTTCTAGAGAGAAAACTGAAAGTCTTTTTCCCCAGTCATGCAAAATGCAGCACATTTAGTAGAAAAGGAGCAACAAATCCTGAAACTAACTCAACAGGACATCTGTATTCAGGATGGATGTACATATTCAGATCACTGGAGCCATACCTTACTCTCTTGCCCTTAAACCCTGGAGGTTCATTAAGCCTAAGCCTGGCAGTATTTACATTTGGCATGTCAACACTGAAAAGTCTTCAAGGGACAGAAGGGTGGGGATTTGGGGAAGGAAGATGGGCAGCCAACATTCCTACTCGATAGAATAAAATCCCAGGAAGCAGTTGTGCCCCTAGTTTTCTTTTGTCCCTCCCCTCCCACATGACTGATCCCTTCTGCCAGGAAGGTCCTAGAAATTAGGTCTTGCAACATCTGATTTCAGCAGCTGCACTTTGTCCTTAAAATGTCTTTAAAGCATTCTGTTTCCCTCAGATTATGATATGGAACTTCTCCCTATTTCTCTTTCTCCACCCATAAATCACACATGCAGGAATTTTTTGGGAAGCAGTATTTGAGTGCTGAGCACAGATGCAGGCTGGGAACAGGAGTTTTCAGACTCCACTCTCCGCAGGACAATAATCCAGTCTAACCAATATGCCATCTCACACTTCACCACAGTGCAGTCTCGCTGGTCATATCAGAGACCCACAGTACTGCAGCAGGGTCTGTGAATGAGCCCTGGATTAAGGCTACCAAATAGAAGCTTCCTCTAAATTCTCAAGATTCTTACTATTAAAGATATCAGCCCATAAAATGACTCTCCCCAACCTCTGCCCTGTCCTCATCTCCCATCCCAAGGAGAGCAACCTCCCTGCTCCCGCTCTTCTGGCAAAGGAGTAAGCCCCTGGGACTGAAATGTCACAGATTCTGAGGACATGATTAATTATTTAAATCGACAAAATTACATTCCACTGGTGACATTCAGCTCTACGTCTACTCTGCCTCTCCCCTTCCCTCCCTGCAGCCCCCAGCAGTTTTTCCCCCTGTGGACATGTGCCAGCAAGGGATCTGTTCCTATCACTCCACTCTCTGCTAAATGTTTTTTATTCTCAACCACCTGCCCCAGGCCCTCTCATCAATTATTAATCAAGTGATCCATGAATATGCAAATCAACCCACACACTCATTTTATTAAATTAAATTTAAAAAAAAGGAGACATGGCATGTACAGCGGCAGAATAGATGATGGGGTGGACTGCTCTGGGGAGGTGGGGATAGGTACTGTCTAACAGAGAAGGAAGGAGTAGGATGAGAGGGAATATGCACTATACACAGCTAGCAGGAGGATTACTTCTAGAGCCTAAAGTGACGTTCTGCAGGAAGGTGGGGGTTGAAAGATGAGTTTATGCACATATAGGAGGGTTTTATCCTGCAGCAAATGAACAGGTGAAGAATCCACTTTCTAATAATCCAGGTCAACAGGGTCACTGTTGAGCAGGGCAGTCATGTATGAGACTGGGGTTGTCCAGCTGGCCATGCACAAGGCATTTTCACCTGGCCACAGCATCCTCTTCAGCAAAAACACAGCTGGGCTGCATCCATGTGAACAGAAAAGGGTAAGCCAAGGACACTGCCTCTAGATAGATCTTCTGAGTGGGAACCACTGCTGCCACCTCTCTGCATCACACAGGAGAGGAATGGGAGAGGATTTCTTGAAAATTGTATCTTCTCCCAGCTCATAACATGCTGAACCATTCCATGTTAGGTGCTCAAAACAACTCTCTCTTCCATCAAGTTTTCTCTTTGTGTAACATCCTGTCTCACCTTCACACTCTTCCCAACACTCTCTCCACATCTTTACAAACCAGCTGGTCTTTTTGGATCTCCTAAAATCTTTCTCTGGTGTACAGGGTATGAGCCATGACACTGGCCCATCATTTCTATCAACTACAAGGGTGCCTGAGTGATGATTCCAAATCTGCACAAGTGAAAAACTGAAAAGTCAAATCCCCTTCCAGGACAGGGAAAGAGTGCTGCCACCCACATGCCTAAAAGCCCTTTAGGCCTGTAAGAAAAGAGAGAACCCTCTGGTCAGCTTTCCTGGTCTCTGTTGTTGTGTTGAGCACAGCTGAACAGCTTTAGGATGACTCTCATGCCTAGCTCCTAACACTTTTGCACAAGCATTGAGTGGAGGTGAGACTGTCCCTGCCCCAAAAAGAGACCATCCTCCATTCCATCTAAATAGCTTGGCTTTCTCCCTTTCTGCTAGCTTCACCAAGCTCCATGTCACTGTTTGACTCATGTCAGGTATTGACTTTTATGGGGGTTTGAGGGAGTTCAGAGCTGGCAGGCAGAAGGGGATAACCTTCTTACCCAGGGAGAAAGTGGTGCATGGGCAATTGCAGGGCATATGCTTCCTCCATCAAAAGAGACCAGCAGGGTTATCCTGACTTGTTCCAAGCATTCCTACCAGATGCTGATATGCATCTGGCAAGACATTTTTTCTTGTTCAGTAAGTCAAGAAAGCACATGTAGCAAAGGCCATACCATTCTTTCAAGGCAGCCAGCTTGTGACTCCTGAGACCATCACACCAAACTTCTCTGCAGAGGCTGGAACACATGTTGTGTCACATCATGGCCACATAAGCCAAATGGATCCTGGAGCTGGCAGCAGGCCCAATCCTGTCCCAAGCAGAGCTTCAAAGAGGTGCTTTGGTCATTGGATTGGGAAACTCCCATGTAGCTTCAGCTCCCCACTAGGCTGTGTGAGATTTAGGAGATGAGTTTTCTACCTCCTGACACTGTCGTGATATTGAAAAGCAATTTGGAGAATCAGGAGAATCTGTTACCTCTAGTACAGCTTGCAGCCATACACGCTTTATGGAATTGTTGAAGAGAGGCCAGAGGAAAGGTGAATGCATCAGCAGCTGGAAATTACACGCTCACATGACTCCTCGGCCACTGCTATACTTATGGGGGTACCAGAGGTGGATGGGAGGGGAGGAACAGCTTTCTCACCTGCTGATCCAAAACTTTTGCTTCATATTGAGGAGTAATTCTGGTTATAATCCTCCCTCTCCCTAAAACAGCTAACAAACCTGCTGGCAAAAATTCATGGCTTAAAAATTATAAGGCCTGGTCGTAGTGGCACTAATTTCTTAGTAATATCTCTACTGCAACAATGTGAAAAGATGCTGCAACGTCAGAGTCACAATGTCAGCACTGGTACAAAAACTCCATTATGGGGGATTTTCAACATTTTAGAGAAATGCCTGGCCTGAATGGAAATGCACAAGGATCAAGGTGTCAGAGGTAAGTTCAACCAAACCCTGCACTTTTCACATGTGCAGCTGCATCTCCCCACAGGAGCACCCACACTGGGATACCTGAGGTGCCAACATGCCCAGAGGGCCAGATTCTGTGTGCTAGCAGCATGTGCCAAACATGCACTCATGGGATTCTGCACCCATAAACGCCTTGCAAGGCTCAGCTCCTTCATTCCTGCAGGACACCTTACACCCCACCTCTGTATGCAGCATGCTCCTCTCATCCGTTCAGGGAGCAAGAAGGATCCTGCTTTTTAACTTCCGAATGGGAGGGAAAAAGAGAAAAAAAAATAATTCCCTTAATGTCACCAGCTAAATGTTAATTTGGAATGTGATTTTTTTTGTTGTTTTCTAAATTGCTCTTAACTGTGTGCCAGCACACAGGTAAATTGTTCTTGGCTGAGAAAATGGCCTGTCTCTCTTCTCAGAGATTAACAGAGAAGACAGTGAATGGAGCAGCAAACAAGAAAACCATGCTCCTTTTACAAATCATTCAATGGTTTCCTGACTTCTTTTCTATATATTTTTCAGCTGTAAATGAGTTTCTACTGCTCACTCTAGCTGAAGGCCGTGCTTGCCATTGTTACTCCCCATTTTCTTTTTAAACAAGGTGGAGGAAGGAAGGAGAAGTAATTTGCTGCCATGGTGACTCCAAGTGAAATGAAATTGCTGTACTTCCCTCCTGGCCCTCCAAAACTCCCCCCAGCCACCTTCCCCAAGAACCCTACTCATCTGGCATAGAAATGCCCATGCTTCTCTGGCTCAAAGGGAGCCTGGCTCCTCACATGGCAGGCTGCCCTTTTTTATTGTTGGGGAGAGTTAAGGATATCTCACTTAGCTCTCTGTCTAGAAAAAAAGCTTGGAGCAGTCTACAAGGAGGTCTAATGGACCCATCCAAAACTTCATAGAAGTAGTGCCAGAACTGTAACCAGGGAGAATGAACCTGTATGTCTCTACACTTTTGTGCATCAGTAGTTAATAACACTGGCAGTAAAGGTCAGAGGATGGATAGGGGGTCCAGATACTTGCACATTCTTCTCCTACAAAGCCATGCCAAGAAAAGAAAAACAGTAGCTAGTCACTAGGACTACAAACCCTATTTCTTTCCCCAGACAAAAATATCACAAGCTACCAGTGTCTATTTCTCATGTGGAACAACTGCTTCCCTAAATCCATTACCTATATCCCTCTCACTGAACAAGTGTTTCCCACAAGACCTCCTTGCAGGTCTTGGTTTCAGCTTTGAGCGGTGGTAACAGTTCCCAACAGTTGGGTTGTTCAGTTATATAACAAGCCTATTGCATATTTTCTAAATTTTCCTCTATTGTTCCTCTGCCCTATTAAAGCATTTCCCCATTTTCTACTTAAAAATCAACTCTTCTTTCTTGTGAGAATTCCCATACTATGGTGCCAAATGGAGAAAGGAAATCCTAAATGTAATGGTGTTGAAACAGTCCTCATATACCACTTAGATTCAAAAGGGCTTCCCTTCGTCTCAAAAATCACCATTAAGATCTTGTGCTTTTTGAAGCACAAAACTCGTTTGCATTTTGAAGGTTATTCCTCATGCTGAAGGAGTGGGAACATGGTTTTTGCCTGGAATTAACACAGCCTGTCATGTTCTCTTAAATATACAAAGACTTCACCTGCTGTGGAGGATAGTCTACTGATATAATTAATAATCATGCGACAGATGAAAATATCTATTTGCTTGATTCATGGATCTTGGGTGGATATGAGGAATGAGAGACTTATGCCTGCCTTCTTTGCAGTGGAAGTTTAATTTACTGCCTGTGTAGAGAAGCCATTTCTCCCTCTCCAAGATTCTTGCAGCTTATCTCAAAGGAGATGCACACAGTCCCTTATGGAGACTGATTCAAGTCTTGAAAACTTGAAAGCATGCATGCTTTTCCAGATGCCCAACTTGAAAAAAGACTGAAAGCTTTATCCATAGAAAGCACAGCAAGAACTGCCAAGAGGAAACACTGTTTTCTTAACTTTCAAGTGTGGGGCTCTAAAAATGGGGGCATCAATAACAGCCAGCACTAGAAATCCCAGCCTTTAGCTCTTTGATGGTTTTTCCCACCCCCCACAGGAATTATGGCATATCCATATTCTTGTAGCACAAAATAACTCAATTTTAGAAGAGGTAACTATACTGTCACTTGCATATAGAAACATCCAACAGCCCAAAACAATACATTTGTGACTGGTGCTATAACTGGAATAGAAATCCCAGCAAAACACATGGTTGTGGGAAACCCTTATATGTAGATATCCACAACCTCTTGCACTGTAACAACTCACATCCCTCTCATGAACAAGCTAAAAGAGGTGAAAAGAATTAATTCAGGAAACCTAGTCCCAAATAATCAATTTTAAAACTCAGCTGGCTGGATAGGAAAAGAGACATCATTAAGATCACCATCATTTGAGGCACTCAGGACAGATGAATCCCTGAAGGAAAGTTCTCTGAACCATGTGGAAATGGTCTGCTGGAAGGGAACCTAAAGAGATGCTCTTGAATGGGGAGCAGATCTTCTGGCTTTCTGCAGTGCCTATCCTTCACCTCATACTGGCACATCAGGAACCTCAGATGGAAAGGAATAGCCATATACCTTTGGAAAACAGACTTCAGAGGCAGAGGTTTCAAAGTAGCTCAAGAACACATCCAAGATAACAGATTTACTCATGTATCCCTTTTCCATCTCTGATTTCCAGATATGAAGAACCTGAATTGGACTTCTATGCCCATGGAACGGGTGCTATGCAGATACCTTCCCAGTAAAAGATTGGTTCCCTTTTTAATTTTAATTTTCACTTCTTTCAGTCCTGAAAGTAATTAAGTTTCAATGGCAGCTAATTATAAGCAAAGAGAAATCAGAGGCTGCAAGGCTGTCTGTTCAGTGCAAGCTTGGCAAAGTGTTTTTTAATTGGTAACCCTTTGCTGTGTATATTTCAATCCATTTTGCTCTGTGTTTATCGTTCCAGATTCATATTATATCCATGACCTTTCATCTAATGACAGAAGCTCATGCAGAGAAAAAATGATTATTTTAACAAACAGACATTAGAGCTGTGAAAGAGAAAGCAAAAAAATGGGCAAGAGGAGAAAGCAGGAATGACACGAGACAAGAATGAAGCACATCATAAAATGCTAGATGCTGATCTTTCTCCCTCCTTTTCCTCTGATATGTGGTCTTTGCAGGAGCCTTTCAACCCACAGCGACAGCATTACTTGGCTGATGCCAGGTACTAGGGAACAGCAGCCACTGAAAGCCTTAGAAAAACTTGCTATGCCCATGGTCACTTACTGGGAAGAGACACTTGGAGGTGCATCCTGAACACAGCTTTTTTGTGCAGCCAGTGCCATGTTTGGAGTCGTGGGCCAAACTTTCTCTGATTCTGAAGTTTGCCTTAATTGCAAGTCAGAGTTTAGTATCTCCTCCAAGGCACATTCAGGTGAGAGCTTAGAAATGTGAAGCTGAGAATCATTAAATACAATGCACAACTTTAACTGTGCAGCATAAGTTGGAGATAAATAGGAAAACAGACCCTAATTCCATGCATGTAATGTGTCATCCCAAATACATGCAAGTGCCTGTACTTAACTGAGTTGAAGATGTAGAAATGTCAACAAAATCCTATTCCTTACTTTTTGGACAAAGCATTAGCCCCCAGGTGAACCCTCAGCCACCATGCTGATGCTGCCTGTGTTTTCTTACTCACTGCTCTATGTAGCTGCCAAAACACCAGAGTCTGTGTCCTCAAGTGGCCATGAGATGTCTCAGAGTCCCCAGGCCCCTGTGGTGGTGGAACGGCATCTCTATACAAGCAGCACTGTTGGGGCTGGGGTGGTTGGTGGGCTGCCCGTGATCCAATCTGAACTGGCACTTCCCGCTGCTAATGCACAGCTCTTGCCAAGTGCCCACCTGGCTTCTGCAGGAAACAGCTTAGCAGGCACTAGATGCTTGGCAAGAGACTCTGCAGATTAATCTCAGCAAATTTGTATGATACACTGAGCACCAACTGCCTGATCCACTCTAACCAGCAACAGGGATGATCCAGTAGTGAAGGGCCAGGGATATTCAGCAACTCACCCCAGAAATACCCTGATACTGGAACACCTAATACATATCTTTACTTCCATCCTTAAGGAAATTATCCAGCATACACCCCATGGTTTCCCATAAGGAAAACTGTGAGGTGTAATTTATCCAGCAGAGCAGGTTTTTGATTACTACTTCACACTATGACACTTCTGTTTAGGACTCTATCACTCCACAAACTTTAAGAAAGAACATAGGTATTTTTTCCTGAATCCCTGTGCTGAAATTAATTTTGCTGCTTGTGCAATCGCTTTTCTATAGGTTCACACAACTTTCACAGAAAAGAGTATAAGAAACAGAATGAAAGGATATTAGTGCTATGTTTGAATACCATTATCATATGTAAACTTAAAAAGAAAATAAAAGTAATGTTAAAAAAATTAGTAAAATTGTCTGCAAATAAAGCAATAAACAAATATATTACAGGAGCCATTTGTTGATATTGATGGTCAGGAAATAGTTGCCTTGAGCCTTAGAAATAAAAGCAACTATGCAAAACTCAGTGATATTTCCAGAAGCATGACAGTGCCCAAGACACATGAAATTCAGTGAAACTCATACCCTACCTCAGGCCTTGCATAACACCTGTTTAGAAAACGTCATTCTAAGATACAAAATAAACCAAAGCATAGATGCTCAAGATTCACGAGCTCTTTAAAGGCACAAGCAGGTACTATGCTTTGCATATTTTTTGGAATCCATCTTCACATGAGATGCCAACATATGGTCATAAAGCGACTGACAGGCTCTGGACAGACATCTAGAGAACCCTCCAAACAAAACTCACCCCTAAAAGGTTTACAGAGAACTTCTTTATGGGGGAGATTTCCGGAAGCTTAAATGGCCCTTAGGCACAACCCTTTCATCAACTTGCAAACCCTAAAATACTAAGCAGGTAATTTAGAAGCCAAAGAGGAAAAAATACATTTGCAGAGCAATCACTTATAACTATACATCCAGTCCCAGTGCCTCTTTGTGATTCATTAATAAAGAAAACTCACAGGCTAGCAGCTGTGTTCAAGAAACATTGCAGCAAAGTCCATCTGAGCACCAGCACTAAATATGCCATCAGATGTCACTGCACAGATTTGGGAGCCCTCATATTGCTAGGTTGACATCCATCTGGCCACTTTAGCACTGTTGTAGCAGCACAGAGTTGCAGTTTTTATAGCCCAGTTCTCCCATATAAACTCGATGCAGCAGGCTGTTTGAGGTGAAGATTTGCTCAGCTGCATCACGGCTGCCTCAGACCTCGCCAAGGCAGTGTTGCTCAGCTGATCTCTTGGAATCCCTTCCCTGTTCCCTCTGTGAATGTACAGGAAGTTATGGGAGGGGGAAAGGTAGTAGGAGAGTGGAAGGGTATGCAATTAGAAACTATAAATTCATCAGATGGTTAAGCACCAGGGAGGAAAAGGAGCTCTTTAAACTAAGAGATCATGTTGACATAAGAACATATGGATGTTAACTGGCCATGAACACACTGAGAGTGGAAATTAAAGAGGGGCTTTTAAAACTTCAGAGAAGTGAAATTAGACAGGGATCACCAACTTCACTATTAGGAGAAAACCACCCCAATCACACTGCAAATTTATGAAGGAATATTTAACAAAAGCTGAATCAGATAATTCAGAGGTTTCCATGTATCCTATGTTGTATTAGGACTACCCCACACACTTATTAAAGTTACCCCATACCAGTGTCTCAGAGTTTTTCCCTTGATTTTTGGTTATGTACAAATACAAACAAACCACAGTACCCTGAACATTAGAACAACCAGAGTTCTTTTTATAAGTCTGTTCAATACGTCCAGAATGACCTATTTTAAATGTGTAGGGTATGTTTTCAAAAGTAGCTTTCAAAAAAAAAACAAGACCTATTTTCAAAAAAAGAACTCAAATCCATGATTTTCAGGAAGACAAGCTCATGAGCAGCTGAGGTGCTTTTTAAGGAGGTTTGTCCCTAGTCTTCAGTGCCATTTTCAGAACTTTGACTTACTCCCCCCTTCACTGTCACACAACATAGCTTTGTCCTATGCCATACTGGAAACAGTATCTTTAACCTTTTGATTCTAATGAAGCTTGAAATTCTAGGATAGATGACAAACTTTTCTCAGTTTTATCTACTCCTTTCTCTAGGATGAGGATCATGGACCATGCAACAATGTAGAAAGATATCAATAAAAAAAAGAGAAATATTTGCTCTTGATTTCAGCACCACTCCTAACATATAAATTATACACTTTATAAAAACCCCAAGTCACAACATATTTTTGTACAGGATGAGAATAACCCATATTCCCACCTTGACTCTTCAAACACTAAAGGAGATATCAACCTGAGTAAAAGAGGTTTTTTATTGCAATAAGGCTTTTTCAAAAATTATTTTTAGGTCATACTCATGTTGTCAGATCATGCCTGGATTACAAACATCTTGTCATTTGCAGCATACTAGGTAACCAGTCTTCAGAGGTAAGTTAGTAATTTGAATATCTAATCAGAAACCAGACATTTCAACTGATGCAAGTGAAATTGTTGGTGAGGGACAATCTGCAGCAGACCAGTTGATGTGAACAGTAAATTGCTAATTCTGCAAACTTTACTTTTTTGTTTAATCTGAGTATATCTATCATTACCATTTTAGACATATTCCATTTGCCTACATTTTGTCACATAGGGCAGACCTCGAGAGGCAATCTATGAGGTTTACTTGTAAAACAAAGGATTTTATCCTAAAAGCAGCGAGAATTTCTGAAAATGCCCCACACTGGTTATTTAAGTTTGAACAAGGCTCAAGACACAGGTCAAAAGTTTCTTCTAAAGTAAAAGCCTGCTTAATCCATCTCATACCACACAACTCAACAGCGGCTGAAATACCTGTGCCCTGCCTTCCATCATCCACTTGGGGTCAGCAGGCTGACCTGAGCACGGTGCATGTTTGCCATCCAGTCCAGACTGAATGTTGGTCTTGCAATTTTACTCTGACTTACCAGATCTTCAGCAGAACTCAGCTGTCACAGTAAAGGACAGCTGCCATATGGAACATATTAAGGTTCTGACAAACAAAAAATCCCAGTGACTTCACTAATAGCCTATGCTATATGAACATATAATTTTCCTTGCCACCCAACAACAGTTTCTGAATGTTTCACAACATACACATTCTACCAAAACCATAACAAAAAGCACTGCTATGCCAGGATCTTATTAATACAATCCTCCCAGACAAATAACCACTCCTTCAGCTCTAGCACACATATTGCTTGCTGCCTTCTCTGGTAGTCACAGGAGCAGTAGCCAATACCATTTGGGTGACAGGATGTTCTGATACTCGGGCATAACTTGATGGATGCTAATTACAGTGAGATACTGGTATTTATCAGAGCTATGCTCAACAGCATCAAGATGTTTTACAGTTACTAGGATTCAGAACAAGCTGTGCATGTCTACTCATCTCTCTTTTCCCCTCCCAGCTTTAGCACATGCAAGCACACGACACGGCAGTTTTGCTGCCAATCCAAATTACATAGCTATGTTACTGCAAAAAGACACCAAATTAAATAACTTACCATTACTTTAAAGGCAATCAGGGGAAGATTAGAAAGCCCAAAGACTTACCTATGAAGAAAAAAAGAAAAAAAGGAAGCAAAATTATCAGCCGAGCAAAAGCAAGAACAGAAGGTCTTCCAACAATTTGAGCTCAGAAATATCACAAAAGCCTTGACAGAATACCAAGAAAAGCAGATCTAGCTCCTTGCATGGATAGCCCTATGAATTAGAGAGGACCGATTTACCAGGTAACACTAGAAACAATGACTATTTTAATCATGATTACAGGCAGGCCCAAAACAAAAGTGTAATTTCCTACCCCAAGGAACTTACATTCTCATTAAAGAGCACATCAGAAAATGATCACCTGGGGAGCAGGAAAAAATACTACTCTCCTATTTGGCTGAGAGAGCATCAGACAAATCTTATGGATTACATGGAGTACTTGTGTTAGATGTCACAGGGGAGCAATCAAAAAATAAATATAATAAATTAGTACTGAATTGGCTCTAAAATGTGAAGGGGGCTTATTTCCCAGGGTTATTTTGCATGCAGTAAAAAAATAGTTGAAATTTTGCAAGATTTTTCACTTCACAGAGTCACAGAATGGGTAAGGTTGGATGGGACCACAATGGGTTATCTGGTCCAACCTCCCAGATCAAGCAGGGTCATCCTAGAACACAATGCACAGGATTGTACCCAGATGTTTCTGGAATGTCTCCAGTGAGGGAGACTCCACAGCTCTCTCTGGGCAACCTGTTCCAGTGCCTGGTCACCTGCACATTTAAGTCCTTCCTCAGGTTCAGGTGGAACTTCCTGTGTTCCAGTTTCTGCCCATTGCCTCTTGTCCCATTCTGTTCTTCTCTCAACATGTACCCTGACTGGCAATATTGAGGAGAAAACCACCTGTGCACCCAGATCCTTGACAAACATTTACAGAGCTCTGAAAGCAAACTTGATGATTACCAATTTACCCTTGGTACTATTACTGCCCATGTGAAAGACCAACAGGGAGTAACAGTCACATGTCTTGACAACCTTTCCATGAAATCTCTGATTTGAGCCCAAGGCAGGCCACAAACTTCTCTGGATAACCAGTGGGGTGGCAAATGGGTGTGTCCCTCCCCTGGAGCAGAGAGTCACCCACTTCAACTGCTCACCACTTCACCCAGGCAATCCTGTGTGGCTCAGGTCTGGGGGACTCAGTTGCCTCACTCCATTTCCTCCTCAGCTTAGAGGGCACTAAACCTGTTTTTAATGTCAAGTCATCAAGAGGAGCAGGAGCTCTATGGAGAGTGGCTGTTACCAAGTTTTCCTCTCCTCTTGTTGTGAGATGCAGTGCAGAGCCCTCCTGCACCTCCTGTGTCCGTAAAGTCTCTCAGACTACCCTCTCTCCTTCTTTATTGCCAAAATTCTATGCAACCTACTTGTTTCCTTGTGTATTTCCTTGCCCTGGTCACACAGCTCCTTGACAAGGACACACCTCCTGAAGAGGAGATGACTCTCAGCCCCAGCTTGGCTGGCACTGGGCACTGTACAGCCAGGGCCTGCAGAGCTACACCTGCTCTTGTGAGGCCTCTTTGGGTGGAAGCCTCTGACATCACTAGTGCAGCAGCTTCCACAGACACTGGGGAATGACTTCTACAGCACCTAGTAACCACAGTGCTGGGAGCTCAGACTACTAACAGTGGGGAGTAGGGGCCTCTTCTTTCCCCTCAGTGTTATCTGCGGCTCCCTGTCTGCCACTTTATGGCTCTTTGTGCTCTCTGTTGGCCTTCCTGCAGGCAGGAGCCCTTTCTGTGCTCTCCCTGCACACCTGTACTTGTGTTGCACATGCTGCCATGCTCTGCTGAGGTGTCCCACTGCTCCCTGTGCTCCTGGGCACTCACACTCTCCCAAAACTGCTTAAACTTGCTGCAGCTGCCCTGGAAATGCCCTCGTCTAGTCAACAAGGGCTGCTGGATCCCAGCTGGTTACTCTGTTGTTACCTGGGCTTCCTTGTCTCTGGGAACCCTCTGCCTGACTTGTTCCAGTGCACAGCCCCCAGAATTTGCCATAGCCACCTGACTGAGGCTTTTGGTCTCAGCTTGTTTAAATCACCTGTGGTCACTGCTGGCAACACCTATCATCACTTCAACCTCGTGAACCATACAGTTCTTTGTGCCACAGAATGGTGGTAGGTACATACAGAAAACCAAAGACTCCTTTGTTTGAAGGAGCTAGGGTGAATCCATTATTTTTTTTCTTGATTTTTCACCAGAAAATGGGGAAACTTGATGGTGAAGCTACAAGCATCAAACACAGCTGAAAATCTCGTATTTATTGGGCTCCACACCCAGGCTCTCTCCCATCTTGACACTGCAACCCACTTTTTAATTTTCATGTGGTGAATTTGACTCCTTCCCCAAGCCTATTCACCCATTCAATGAAATGCCACTGCTGTTCTTCAGACAACCATGTCTGTGTGCCAGAAAGAGCCATGCCAAGCAGGAGATGCAGCTGCTGCACAGAAAGCCTGCAATTGGTAACGCAGCTCTGTAAGGATGAGTATTTCTCACAGTATCATTGCTTCACTGAGATTTCCGAACAGAATGTAGACAATAAAATTCACAATATGAGGAAGCACTCATAATAAATTTATTTTGCTTAAAAGCCTTACTTACAGGGGGCCAGATCTAAAGACTATTGATGTTAACAGCTCAGAGTAGAAAGGAGCAACATTACAGTGAAGAGGCTACTCAAGAAGGAAAAATCACTTTTGGAGCATATATGAACCTACATTATCAAGCCTTGACCCTTGCTTGCAAATTACTGACTCAGCCTACAAACATCTGAGCAAGCAGCTTGTTGGCATGGGCCCTCCTGCCTACATGAGGCCCTGTTCACTTGCACAGGAACTGCACCACACTGCACCAGCTCAGCTATCCTGCCTAAAGTTCCAGCTGTGTGGATGGGATTGCCCCTAGTGGGGCCAACAAGGTGATTGCTCACAAACAATAATTCACCCAGGACTCTTGCACGCTTTGTGCTTTCTCTGTTAGTCAGCAGCACAACTTCATTTCACAGCGTGCCCTTTACACAGTCAGCACCATGCACCTCAATGGCATGAAACTCATTTAGTGAAGAGAAAATAGTGTCTCAAGAAGAAGGAGCAAGATCAGGTGGTTCCTTTCAAAAAAAACAGGCTTAGGACCAGTTCTTTTTGGTTACTTGTATGCACGACTGAAGAAAATTTTATGCAAAGATAGAAAGAATAGAGATGGTTATTTAGAGATGGAAAAGCAGATAACACTAAAAAGCTTGTGAACACCCTAAACCCAGTCATATCTCAATGCACACATTCTCTTCAGAAATGGCCTTGCAGATATCTGGAACAGACCTCAGTGTGCAATGCATACCAGAATCAGTGAATACTTACAGATAAATATTCATAGACAACTTGTGAATAGGCAAAAGGATGAAACCTCTTGTAGTGTGTTTAGACTCACTGATAAAGGAATAGGAATAATGTATATACAGCACCATTGATCCATCAAATGGCATGGGAAATTAGGAGTAGATACTCAGTTAAAAAACATTCTCAAATAAACCAGAGACTAAAATTCAATCACACAGACTATCTAACAACTGAGAATAATGAACAAATTAGTATAAAATCAGTCTGCTCCCAGATAACTTAAACAGAGGAGTGAGAAAACATTTTAATAACACAGTAGGGATGGAAAAACACCCATTCCTCCTTGCAGAAAAAGGAAATGAGGGGAACAAAACCTTTCCCTGCTTACACTGCTCAAGGTCCTACCTGCTTCAGTCAGGTTATAGCAGATTTGGCCCTCATTGCACAAAATCTAAGCTCAACCAATTATGAAGTGCAACGCTGGCTATAATGAACAAAAACCCCCACAGCACAACTTTTAACACCACCTCCCCCTTGTCACAGGACACCTAACCCTCCTTGCTCCTGCTAAACTCTCCTGCCTTCCAGATAGCTCTGCTCATCAGTCAATCAAGACATTTGGTCCCGCTTCTGTTTTAAGGACACTCAACAGAAAAATAGAAGAGCAGCTTAGCCAGCTCTGCACAGGAGATTATTCAAAAGGTTAATTACTGAATGAAACAGAAATAGGAGATGGAGGGGGCAATGGAAAAGGGGATGGAGGAGGAGAGGAGGGAGCAAATTAGTTTCAGCTGCTAAATCCGGCTTCCCAAATCCTTAAAGTCCTTTACAATGTAGGTTGAAGAAGGAGGGAACAGGATGGGGTTGGGCTGTGTTGTTCACTTACACGTTCGATAAAACCTCAGTAATGTTCCTCTCCTAATCCTGTGTCATTAGGAACAAAATGGTACATCAGGAGACTATTTAGATATGAATGGCTGCAACTTCACCATCTGACCCTGCTGACTTCTCCTTTCTTCTTTCTGCTCTCTCTTTTTGTTGCTGGAGCCAATTATTTTTAGAGATGTGATTTTTTTTTGGCTAGGCACTTGGCCTCCAGCACCAGGGGCTCCAAAATGACCTAGCTGGAGACCCTTATGGCCATTACTATTATTATTTTTTTTTTTTGGTGTAAAGGTCATTATTACTATAATAGCTGGGAATTAATCTGTCTATTCAGAATTTTTTAGAAGGAAAACAAAAACTCCAAAACAAAACAAAGAGGCATTTTCTATGGTGCCTCCAATCCCTGTTCTCACTAGAATGGGAGGAGTCTGGCTACTGGCTTCAATCTGAGAGGACAACTGCGCTCAACAGGAGAAATTTACAATATTAAAACAAAAGCATCAGAGAGCAACCAAAATAATTAAAAAATAAAACTGATATGTCTTTGCTCCTAGCTGCTGGAAGGAAACAGAACTAAAAGGAGCAGCTGTCTGTATAATCCTCCCTTCATCCTTAGCCTTATATCAAACCCAGCTTTGGCTCCAAGCACATTCAGATGCCATGGAAAATCTTGTGTCAGGAACAAGCAGTGCCACATGGAAAAGCCTAGCATGGAGGCCAGTGGCAGTGCCATTGTGCCACCTCTTTGTTACCCCAAACCCATGCTTGTGACAGAAGTTCACCAGGGATGGCTGTATATCAATGACATGAAAGAATCCATACATCATTTTTATGGCTCAAGAGATCAATACAGGTATCTCTTCTCATTATACTGTAAAGCACAATGAGTGCAGTCACTACCCTTAAGTCACTTGCTAGTACATGACATAATGAGCCCTGCTTTTCATCCTCTGGTCACTATTGTACAAAGGTACTATGAGATTTCACAGGCAATCAACTTAATATTTCTATTAGAAAAGAGGCACCAAAGTGAAGGAGGCAAATAAATGTTTTCTCAGCTCTTGCCTAGCATTAGCTCTGCAGGCTGGTTTTGATACCATTGGGGGAAAAAAGAAAAATAATCAGAGCATGTTTGGCATCTCCACAACTTTCTAGAGAGTCATAATGTTACAGAGCCTTCTGAAACTAAAGATCCTACCTCATTGCTTATTAAAATCTAAGCAAATCATGAGGTGAAGGGGGTAATAAATAACCTTGGGGGAGAAACACTTGACAAAAGTAAGTTCCAAAATGTCATGGGCAAAAGAGTCTTGACTTTGGGAATTTCACTTAATTTGATTTATTGCCAATTAACATAAACTTTTATTTACTCTTTCAGGCATTGGGAAACAGAGATGACAAACAATTAAACAGACACTTAGGTAAACCTCTTTCTTTGCAGTTCCCTGGGGTCCACTGTAGTACAACACATCTTCCCACACACAAGCCAGCCAGTCTCCCCTTCCCTTATCATGGGCACACATTACACTTACTCACAGCAAGCCCCTTGGGTGAGGTGGTGGACAGCTCAGGAGACTGGGTTGGTAGATGATGTTTTCTTGCTTCAGCTTCTTATTTCTTGCTGGTTTCTTTCTCCCTTCCTTTCTGCTTGTCTCCTACCCAGGTCCTCCACAAGCTGCAGTTCCTTTTGGGTATTCCTGTTCTAGTGTGGGCCACCCATGGGATGATGCATCTTCTCTGACAATGTTCTCTTCCATGTGCCTCCTCCTCCTGTAACTGCTTACATATCCCTTCCTCACTCATCCCCACATCTCCTCTGTCTAGTTTTCCCCTCACATCTCCCCACACGATCCCTGAAGAGGATGGGACAGCTCTGACTGGCCACTTTCCAACTGAGGAAAAGTTTCCATCAAGGATCATGCTGGAGCAGGCAGAAGGTTTGCCCTGCAGCTACCCAAGCAGTTGGTCTATCTGCACAGAGCTATCCACCACTCCAGGACCTTGCATCAGTATAAAATGCCATGTTAGAAAGAGCAAAACCAGAGACGTGTGCTTCATTGGGAGTGATCATCAGGCCTAGCTAACCGGATCCTTGCCACACCAACTTCCAGCCAAGGTTCTTCAGCCACTAGAGCTATTGCATGCTGAGACAGTGGAAAAAATATTTTCACAGACTGGGTGATACTCCATCATTCTTCCTTGTTTATCTCCCTCCCTTCCATTCCCTCCAAAAATTCAGGCTGCAGTTGAAGTAGTAGAGGGTCTTATCCCTCAGCACAGCTTCTTTGAGTTAGAGTCTGCCTCCACAAACTGAAGCTCTTTTAATAGCATTGTCAATGAGAGATTGCATATCTGGTTAAGTGCTATACAGATGCACCCACAGAAGCTCACTGCTTCAGAAACAGAAACACATCTCTTCCTAATAATATAGTTGGCTACATTATCTTATTTGACACTAAAAACTTGAGATGATTGATGGTAGCTTAAATTCTGAATAGACAAAAATTATAGAGCAGCTTTATAATCTTTTGCATTAGTGCCCTGGGGAAATGGCTGAAGTCTTTATCACATTCAAAGGACAGCATGACTGATGCTAAACCTCCACCCTTCCAGCCAGACCAGCCTTCCAGGAAGGTCTCAGGCAGCCTGGTCAGGAATCTGCCTACAAGAATGGCTCTGAGAGCCCACAATTTGATCATTAGTTGCCACACTTTTCATCATCCCTAACTACTGCTTTGCGGTAGTCCTAACATACGTGCAACTAAGTCAGGATCAAGGAACAAAGTGAGAGGAAGGATGATGAAGGGAAAAGAACAGAGCAAGAAACTTCCCTTTACCTTGGGTATAAATGGTGATCCTGCTGAGATGTAACATGGTGTTTGCCTCCTGGACACACGAAAAGCACAAAAGATCTGAGGGATTATATTCCAACAGCTGTGGAAGAGTGGTTCAAGAATGGCTCTCAAGAGAAAGAGCAAATAAACTGGCAACCAAGAAAGGTAGGTTTGGGTGGGACTGGGCTTTTGCAACATCCCTGGAAAGAATGAAGTTCATTACTTAGAGAATCATAGATACTAAAATGGAGTAGAAATTTACTCAATCCTAAAACTCTTTTCCCAATTTGAAAAAGCAGTCCAAACTAAAGCTCTCTTTCTTAAAAGGAAGAAAAAAAAAGTGTGAAGCAAAAGGAGCCTCTCATCAAGAGAAACAGAAAGGCCAATGAAGGCTCAAACCCCTGAAGCAGCTCATGTAATTTTTATAATGGCATGGATAACCATGTGGGCATAGGAGACACACAGGAACAGAGAGGTGGTCACCAAACTGTGAACTGTAAGCTTCTTTAAGCTTTTTGCCAGAGGAGAGTGCCCCCACTGCTCCTTTCACTCAACTGATGGTCTTTTATCCAAAACCACCATTTGTCTCAGCCCCCAAACATCACATTTTTATGGCCATAAACAACTCCACAGACAGAAATCTCTTCTTTTCCTCCATGAAGAATTTTAACACACAACAGCTAGTGAAGAAAGAAGATATCTCTGAAGCAATGATCCCTTCAGTCAATGAATATCACTGTTGCATCAACTCTGTTTCTTGTCTTTCCTTGCATTTTATCAAGCCTACTTCTATTAATCCACACACCAATCTTTTTAGACTGGGTTTCTACTGATAAAGAGAGGAGGCAACTGCTCCAGTTTTTTCTAAGCATTGCAAGCCTCCTGGCTGGGTCCAAGCCCATCCCAGGACAGAGATATCAAGAAAACTCTCCATAGTAAATTCTAGCCTTCATGCTAAGCTCACTAAAAGACCTAGGAATTCACAGTAAAATTTCACAACTTTTAACTTGAGTCTGTCCAGCCAAACCTCGGTGTCCCATGTTTCACCAGAAAAGGAGCTGCTGCAGCCCTGGGGCAGAGCATGCTAAACAAAGTAAACAAGCTCTGATTTGCATGAAATATAAAAAGTATTAGTAAGGTGATATTGAAATGAAAACACAGGAATCCATTCTTTATCAGAACTGCTGAACTCTGGTGCAATCACACAGTTTCTCCAGCTCAGCAGAGCAGCAGCTGATGGCTTTAGATGAGGTCACTACACATGATGTCCCTATCTCACAGCTTGGACAATGCTGCCACAAGAGAAACCACAGATTGCTAATTTAGTCAGTTCTCTGAGAAAAAGCACAGCTTGAGGAGTAAATATTAATAAAACTTCCTTATAACCTGCTAGCCAGAGAGCAGTCAAGAAAGAATAAACCATGGCCTCACTGGTGAAGGTCACATGAAATAAAGTTGTTCAGTGACATCACCAACAGCAAAGGCAATACGAAATGCACTACCCTGCCTACATAGTTTTCAGCAAGCTTGACAGGGCACAGAACATTTTTCCTCCCACATCCAGAGGAAAATATCATCTCCTTGTCTCTCTTTATTCATCTGGTGTCTTGCCTTTTAATTAGCCAATAAATGTTTTGGAAGGGAGAACCATCATTCTGATTCTGCACTGGTTAATATCAAGGCCACTTTATTGTTGCTGAGATGAGAGCAGTCATCAGCCAGTCCCAGTTTAGCAGCTTTGCCATTACGTGGTTTTGTTGGATTGCAGCTCCCTTGCCTTTGCAGTCAGCTTGTGTGGCTTCCACATGCGCTCTCCACACGTGCTGGGGTTTGAAGAGTGCATCCACTGCAGCATCATTCCCTACCCAAATGGCTGCTCTCCTGCACCAGTGCACATCTCTTCCCTCTGCTATCTCACTAGTTGCTTACTTGTGATTAAGTCCCTTTTAATAAATGACTCCCATTAAATGACATTTCTCTGTCACTGTGAGAGACATAAAATTAAAAACTGACTGTCTTTAATCACATCAGGCTTCATCTCCATCTCTCAGACTCCACTTATCAATAATTAATATAAGAAAGACTGAAATCCATTTCAATTTCAAAGACTCAAATGTTATAATTTTTACTAAAAAAAAAGAAAGAAAAGAAAGAAAAGAAAGAAGCCACCATCTCTCTGAGAAACAGAAACAGCCAGATTCACACAGAGGAAAAGGGAATCTGGCTGCACTGCAGCAGCCTCCAAGAGGAGAGAAGGGGCTTGAATGTGACAATCAGCTCTCCTTGTTGCTTTGTAACTGGAGATTTTTCCTCTCAAATACTCCCACACAGAAGAACCCCAGTGGTCCCAGGACTACAGAGATCTGCACTGTAGCTCATGGCCTTATTCCTTTTGGTTTTTCCAAGTCTCCAGAGCAATGACAAACAGCACACTGCACTACCCAGCCTGGTATCTTCTTCAAAAGAACTTCCAGATCTCAGATGCTCCAAGGGAAAGCCACAAGCAGCCCTTTCCTAGAAACACAGTGGCAGTACGAGGCAGAACTTACTGGTATGAGCAAGGATGTGGGGCAAGTCACCAGCCTGGTTCTCACTACATTGCTTTACACAGGACTAAAATTAACATAAAACCCCTTTATTCAAATGGTTGTGGTGCTTACTCAGGCTTTCCCCCACCACACCATCGCCAGCATTTCAGCCAATTCTACTTTTGTTGCATAGATCATACAAGAAAGTCCAACACAATAATATTGAAAAATGCCACAATTTTTTTTTCAACCGGCTTTCACTCCGAGCAGCCCAGGACCACTGTCCAGGGTGAAGGTCTGGCTGCAGCTAGCTTTAGACCAGACCTGGGTACATCTCTGAGTACAGCCACACAGTAAGGTCCTCTGCCAGCAGCACACCCTGAGGAAGCCCCCTGTGACCACGGTGATGCTGTGCCTCAAGGCGCACACACTGCAAGGGCTGTCTGAGCTCAGCTCAGACTGGACTGGAGACACGGCTTTCAGTCAGTTCAGAGCATGAGCAGACAAACTGACACCTTCAAGAAAAACGAGATGCAGAACTGTCATGCAGTACCTGACAAGAGCTCAAGTCACATTGTATGGACACACCACCTTAGCAGACTGGGCAGCTTTGCCAGCACAGACCTGTCAGCCACTACATAGGTAAATATGCAAGTGAAAGTGAAACAGAACACAAAACACGGGAAATGTCCTTTCAGGGAAATCTTGCACATGAACACAACAACCCTTTCCTAAGCCAGGTTACTGGTCAATACCCAAATGACACTGAACAGAAAAACGCACAGCATGGCACTAGAAATATACATGAACCTCCAAGCTGGGTGTTATCCTATGCAACTCCCAGTTCAGGCAATTTCCAGCATACTCATCAGCTGAATACCTAGCCCAACACCTCCTGGGCCTCAGCAGCTACCCAGAGTACCCAGTCCATGCAGATCTCAGCACAGCCACTTCCCTGCTGTCCAACCATAATTGCCATGGAACAGGAGAGTTGCACACAACCAAACCCTGCTGCTAGAGGTAGCAACAATTAGGACATTACCCTCTGATTAACAGCCCAGTGCGGGGGAACACAATAAGCAGCCTGGTATAACACTGTCACACCATAAGTCATTACTCAGTAATTACTGTGCAGCCACACAGGTACACAAAGGCACAACTCCCCCCTCAGAGTTACAGTCAAGAAATATCATTCAGTAGCCTTTAATTACTGCAGAACCACGCAGCAACAAATGATGACCTGCCCACTGGTATAAAGTGGACCTATCATTCAGGACTCACTCCCTGGTAGTTACTAAGAGAACCTTTTGGTAATCCCACAGCGACTGTGGCACATTGTTGCTGTGGGGATTTTTATCCCAGCATATGGCCCCTTTTCAAGATTTTAGAAGGGGATCCAATATGGAGGAATCACAAAGAAACATTTGCTGAATTGCTGTTATCTCCCCAATAAGCTCCCCGTTCCACACCACTGAATTGTGGCAACATTGGGGTAATGCTTTCACTGACTTAGATGTGAGGGGTATAATTGCACCTTTGTCCTGCAGATCTTGTGGTACTTGTAATTATATCCCATTACCAAGGAACACAACAATTTCAAACCTATTACCCACAGGTATCATTTATTTCAGAGTTAAATTTATTACTTCAGTGCCAGCCTCATTCATAGCTCTCCTTTATGTATTCAAGCTTCCCTAGTGAACAAGCACTGAAAACAGAGTGAACTGAAAAAAATGGGATGTAGGGATAATAGATGAGAGCAGAAGATGCAGGGGCCTTTCTAGGCCTTGTTCTATTCTGCGTGTTGCTTTTCACTAAGCCAAGGGGGTTTCCTTAAGGACAAGGAGGCATTAGTGCAAAAGGGGAGCAACCCTACTGCAAAAGCCCGGAGATGCTGTAAAATGCAGCTGCTCCCAGGGCCACCATCATCTGTGATGGGGCTGCAGTATTGGCAATTGTCACAGTCATCCATGATTTCCAGGCTGCTGCGCTTTGTAAACCTTCCCTCCAAGAGCCTCTGTGTCTTGTAACAACTTTCTGTCTGAAAAATTTAGAGAATCAGAGGTATGCTCTAGCACACAGCCAAACTCAGATGCAAAAGACTGCCAACTGGTCTGAAGCTATATAACACACCAGAGAGAAAGATAAAGCCTGTTTACTTCTGACTATTCAATTCCCAACAAGAGTGGAGTCACAGGAGGAAGGAAGAAATTGATATTTTCCCCAAGCTGTATCAAAATTTTAAAAGGAAGCAAGGAGCCAAGAATATGGATCTTTGCTGAATGCAGTGTGCCACTTCAACAGAAGCAGAAAGGAAAATATGTGCAGCCTTCCTGCAGGTTCCCTTTTCCTGACTAGCAGAGATGTTTATGATGTTTGCCATCACCACTGAGCTCCTCCCACGTTGTGCTCATTTCTGCACACAAACCAGTGTGGCCTCTGGACCCCTGCAACTTCTGACAACTTTTAATAAGTTTTTAAAGGAAATTCTGGCAATCAGGTACTGCATCCTTACGACTTCTGACACTCACCTGCTCTGAAGGGCTGAAAGAAGGGCAAGCATAGTACTTCTTACCTGCCTTGGGAATGCCTAGCTTGCCCAGAGGGGAATGATTTACTAGATTATACTGAAATGCATTGATTCAGCCATGACTCTCCTGTGTTGAAGGGACTACAAACCAGGGAGAACAGGGCAGCAGGAGATATTCAGGACCATGAAGGTTATTTCCCCACACCAGGAAACTGCTGTGAGCACATGGGGACTATGAGCATCCCTGGTGACACACATTTTAGCTGATGACAGCAGGTTTCCATTTTGGGGAGCTCAAACAGTACCAAATACTAAAAAGGCTAGAAAGAGTAGATAGAGACATTATAGATGTGTGTCTCACTTCCTGCTTTATCTTTGTGATGAATAAGTCATGTCCTCAGTCAACAATAGGTACTCCAACTCCTGGAGAGGAGCTTGCTGCTGTTCAAATGCATTGCATTGCTATGGTAAGTCAAACTCTAGGAGAACACGAGAAAATAATGCTGGAACACAAAGAGAAGACCTGAAGTGTCTATAGAAACCAGAGTCTCACAAGCTCACACCACTGGATGAGATCTCTCCCTTTACAACTGTTTGTCAAAATGCCCAAGATGCACAGGAGTCCCTAATGACCACAGCTCCATTGCCTCATCTTGCATTCACTCCCTGACACTGATGTCATTCTCTCTCAGTTAATCTAATGTGGCCTAAGCACTTCCAGGGATGGAAGGGGGCTCAGGACTCAAGCAATGTCCTTTGGCACTCTTTGCTTTTAAGAGCTGCTGTTGGTAGGCTCACTTCGATATGAACCGCTCTTTTGTTGAGGCTTGAAGAAAACCATCAAAACAGCACCAAAAGGGATAGCAGCACAACCAGACACTAATATGTAACGCTTTACCCATGTAAAGCAGATGTACAGGATAGGGAATAGTTACTTCACTTGAGCTATGTAGTGCTGTTTCACCCCCCTGGGTTCTCTTATCAGGCTTCTGCTGGCCATTCCAGTAGGACAAAGCTCTTCCATAGATAACATTTGCCACAACTGCCACATGTTAATTAGACAGAAAAGGCAAATTCTTGTGTATAAAATAAAATAAAAATTCTGCATGGTGATGTAGTGATAACAGCACTGGGTAAAAATCATTCTCTCACAGAAACAAATCAGGGAGCTGGCTATGGCAAACTGCTAGGCAGCAGTAAAAACACTGCCTTTCCCATCACTGCTAAACTTTGGTTACATCAGCAGAAGCTGGGATAGATCTGGCACTTAGCTCCTGCTAGACCCCTCTGCTTCCTCTTGCCCAGTGCTAGCAGTCAAATTGTTTTTCCACAGCTTCCTATGCCAGCTCTTACCCCTAAAACTCTGTCCCATGATAAAAGGAACTTCACCTAGGCTGTCAAAACACTTAAAGCTGAGAAACTGCATGAATCTTTTACTGAGTATCAGTTCAGCCCTTGACCCTATCTTGTGCCTAGAACTCTTTCCAGAAAGACTCCCAGCTATATTGAAGGACTCATCAATGCTCAGGATCAGGCACTTCCAGTCCCAGAGTCTTGGGACTTGGTTTGACACAGGTCCCTCCTGACTCCCTGCTAATTCCCCCAAGCAACTTGTGTCCTATCTAGCCTACATCTCCCAACACCAGGCTGGAGCAGGTGTAGGGAGGTACATACCTACACGGGATGACATAAGAGTACAGAAACATGCTTGGTGCCACCCACAAACCCACACCAGCAGGCAGAATTTAGAACATGTTCCTAACCTGTGTCTGAGGGCAGGAAGAAGCAATAGGCATTAACAGGTCTCATGCCAGCAGTGGCCCCTACTTCTACAGCCTGCTGTCCAGCTTGCAGGGCAACAGCAGCAACATCTGCTGCAGTTAAGAATGTAAATTAGTTTCTCTGCTGATTTCAGTCAGTCATAAGTTGCCAAAATGTTCATCTTCAGAGCTGAAATTTTCTGGGCTTGGCCAGTATCCAGCAGCAATTATTTTTTGAAAGAACATGGCAGAAGTGATTTAACCACTACAGAGTGCTTAGAATGGCATTCATCGCTATTATTCAAAAGTCATGACAGACAGAATTAAGCAGCTTTAAAGTCCACAGTGTTTAGGTCTGAGAGTTAAAAAGCCAGAAGCATCTGCCAGGGGATTTCAAACATGTCCCTTTCAGCAAGCATTTGTACAACATTTAGTGTGCAAGGGCTCTGAATTAGCACTAAACATCAAGGATCCACTAAGATATAGTTCAGGGAGGGAGGAAGGGCTAATGATTCTGTAACCAACTACTACCTCGTAAAAATAGCATGCAAGGCATTTTGCCAGCTCTCTGCTAAATTAAATTACACAGGCAGGTAGCGTACGAACTTGGGAAACTTTAACAAATGCGAGTACAAGTTTCAGTAATGGCTCTGTAAGACCTTTCCTCTGAAGGCATTATTTCCTGAGCAGCCAAGCAGATCCAACAGGTCACTGAGCCCCAAAGAGGGAATACTTGCTCCCCCAATTCTTTCCTCACCCATGTTCTTAGCTGTCCAACCCTCCCCTTTGCTTGCACCAGCTCAGTGCTCACTGGACCCATGTTACACCCAAGGAATTTGGCTCACTAACCAACCTGAAAAACTAGATGATTTGTGTGCCAGGTTTGAAAGGACTTGGAGAGGGATGTACTGAGCACCAAAACAGAAAGTGGCAGGAACATGCCCCTGGAAGAGGCACACTCTGTCTTCAGGTGGCAGCAAGCTATTATGAGAGTGCTTCTACTACTACTATGAGAGTGCTTCTCTCACCTGGAAGATCTCAACTCCAAGTATCCATAAGCTGGATAAATTTGTAAAGCACTCAAGCCCCACTGCAAGGAAAATCCTGTCTTAAAACAGAAAAGTACAAACTCCTTTCTAGTAACCAACATTAGAAGAATAGATCTTTTCTTTGATGGGTCTAACAGCATGTAAACACCTCTGCAACAGAATTATAATGCAATAGTGTGAGAGAAAAAGTTGCACAGGTACACATAATCCTGTGGCATTTGGAGTCTGAGGTGAAGCTTGCAGTCCCCAATATGTGAATACCAAACATCTTTGCATTCAATCAATGTTCACTGTCACAAGTTTGGCTACTTTGTTAGTGGTCTTGTCTTGGTATTTGGAAGAGGAGGGACAAAAACAATCAGTTTTCTTATTAGGTCAGAGGAAAAAAACAGTTTTTTATCCTGGAAGACAGAAGAGGTGGGAAACTGGTGTGTAATGAATGAAGTTCATGCAAATTTCCCATACACAATGTCACAAGCTCTATATTCTGAAGCAAGCAATTTATTAATTGCAGACAACACACTTGTGAAGTTACAGAAAGCACAGGATGGGTGAGTAATGGCTACTGGTTAACTTTGTTCTTTCAAAGAGTTCTGACAATTTTTCCCAGCTAAAAACACAAGAGAAAGCTCAACACATCTAATGAAAAAAGTACAAGACAGATGTATTGCTTCACTTAAACAAAACTTCTTTTTCCTTTGGTATTAACCCCATTCTTCAGCGCCCAAAACATATTTGCAAAGATAATGGTCCCCACACATCAGCACCAAGTTAGCCACCTTTCCAGGTAACTCTGACAAATAGAGAAGGGTAAAAGGTAAATAAATGTGCTCTGTGTTATTGAGTATAACTCAACAGATAAGAGACTAGACAGAGGAAGGCAGAGCAGCCACACTCTTGAGGATATGATATTTCTCTTACACTGTTGCAGTGACTCTCAGATGTGCATCTCCACCACCTTACAGCCTGCCAGAAACGTTATCCTAAACCTTTAGGCTGGAATTCCAGCATACCCCAACTCCGTGTGGAGCAGCATCCCAAGATGAAGCAGTAGATATGTCTTGTGTTTTACTGAAACACTGCCAAGTGCTACACTCCTTTTCCCTCTGCAACCACGTTACTGGGAAACAGCAGCATTGCACAGCACAGAAGCCATCTGAGGTTTGTCATCTTGCTTTTTATGACTGCTCTACAACACTCTCCAAAAAAATTCAGAAATCTAGTTCAGCTATTGCAAAAGCTGTAAGTTTGGCAAATGGTTTTGCAGGCAGCTTATGATGCATGGCGTTTATTCCATGCTTTTTGTTCTCTGTACACCAGTACCACTGATCACATAGAGCATTTCCAGACTTCCAGGGCTTTTCCACATAGGACAATTGGCCATGTTTTGCACAATGGCTTGATGCAGATAATCCTAAATGCTCACACTCATTTACATCAGTGGTAATGTAAGTAATTTCAGAGTGATTTTAATTTTTAAAAAGTTGCATTTGCCCAGTGATGCACAGTCAGAAAATGTCAATGTAACACCTCCCTTCATACTCTTAACCACAGTTGCCTATTCACAGATATTTTGATTTAGCTTTATTGTACCTTTTTGATGTCCCCATCCAGATCCTACCACAGCTGGTCCCCAGGATGGCTGGGACTTGCTGAATGAGTGGCTCTTCAATCTTTCTTTTTTCTTTCATTATTCATTGTATGGCATTACATCTTATCATACACTAAGCCACTCATTGAACAAGGCAGAAATCCTGCAATAAGAACAGCCTGTGAGCATTTCAAGACTGCATTGTAATTCTGGTATTTCCTGACTTCTATACATTTCATTTCACTGTTACTTTAATCTATGTCTTTTGTGCTGAATTTCATTGCCTCTTTAAAAAAGAAAAGGGGATAAACAAAGAAATTCCTTCATGAGCAACACATTGAGGGACAGCAATAAAGTCCTTGTATCTTATAAATAGGCAATTTAGAGCTCTAAAAATAGCAGATTTTTTTTTGCTAAGAAATCAAAATAAGTTTAAATTTGGTTTTTTTTTTTTTTTCTAGAGTTGATTTTATTTTTTGGTTGCTCAAAAAAGCATACCAAAATAAATCTTAAAAACGCAAAAAAAACTTCACCAGATTAAGCTCTCAAACTAATTTGTTTGGATTAACTGAGGTGTTGCGTTGAAAATAGATTGCTCTGGTTTAGGATTTTTTATTTTCAAAAATAAAGTTTTCATTCCTTTGATTATTTTAGATAATGCCCAAAGTTTTACCTTGATATTCTTTCTACTTCCATGAAGTTTTTCTTTCACTTTTCCATGCCCCAAAGATGACATCACAAGGTCAACTTGAGTTTATTATCATATCAATTGACTTGAAGGCATATTTTTGTAAAAAGCTGTTCAGAGAAAGGGAGGAGGGAGGATTGTGTTTTCCACCTCATCCTTTAAACCAATGGGCAGCCAGACTCTCCTATTGCCCCTGCTTTGACCTTTGGATCATTTATAAACTAAGTGCACAGGCCTGGCTACCCTCACAAAGACTAAACAACCTGAAGAGCATGCCCTGCAATGGATTCATGTGGTAACACAGTAGGGTAGGGCTGGGCCAGACCAGCAGCAAACCCTCAAGACGCAGCTCTTTGTGGTTGGTGGCTCTTCAGTAGGACCAGAGCCTGATCACACAGCTCCTGAACCAAACAAGACACAGTTACTGAGGCTGCCATAAGCCATTAGCCACAGCTAAGGTCCTGTTGTGCCACTGACCCCACACATATGAAATCCCTGCCTAAAAACAGTCTGTGAGCAGTTCTGGTCAGGTCAAGGCTGAGATGGATTCAGAGGCACAGATGGTGCCTGTGTGCCCACCTAGACATAAAGAGCAGGTCCATCTCCCTCTACCCAATTCTTTGAGCCAACTTAAGCATGGAGGGAGATTTGACAGGATAGGAAAACACACCTTCATCTTCTTGCATGAGAGAAGTACACACTGGAGCATCTCTCTTACAAGATATGCTGGTTTTGGCTGAGGTAGAATTAGTCATTCTTCAAAATGGCTGGTATGGAGCTCTGTTTTAGATTTGTATGGGGGGAATATTCAGAGTTCTGGCATTTGTATTCCCAAGGAATGGTTAATGGGTTTTGTGATGGGACCCTGCTCTCCTGGAGATAGATGAACACCTGCCTGCCCTATGAGAAACAGTGAAAGAATTCCTTGCTTTGCTTCCCCTATTTAACTGTCTTTATGTCAACCCACAAGTTTTCTAGCTTCTACTCTTCCATTCTCTCCCCAGTCGTGCTGGTGGAAGGGTGAGCAAGCAGTTGTGTGTGGCATTTGGTTGCTGGCTGAGGTTAAACCATGACATGAGCAAAGGTTGAGGCTGCTGGGCCTGTTCAGCCTCAAGAAGAGTCAGCTGAGAGAGGATCTCATCATTCTATAAGTATCTGAAGGGAGGGTGTCAAAAGGACAAAGCTCAGTGGTTTCAAGTAAAAGGACAAAAGCCAAAAGGCAGAGACTGATGCGCACAGGCAGGAACTTATGTTACACGAATATAAGGAAGAACTTCTCTACTGTGCAAGTGACCCAGCATTGGTTGGGTCAGCAATTGGTTGGGACCCAGCAACCCAACCAAGAAGAGATTGCTCAGAGAGATTATGGAGTCTGCCACTCTGGAGATCTTCCAGAACCATCTGGATGCAATCCTGTGCAATGTGCTCTAGAATGACCCTATCCAATATCAGGGTTATTGGACCAGATGACCCCTTGTGGTTCCTTCCAAAATCTGTTCTGTGGTACAGCCTCTACAAATTTTTTTCCGGTTTGTTAACTGTGATGGTGAACAAACAACTGCTCAGAGAAGGTGCACTGCAACTCTGATTAGCTAGTGCCTGGGAATAGCCACAGTTCTACTGTCACTACCACACCAAGTTTTCAAAGATTCATTTGTTCCCAGCAGTGTAAGTCACAGGAAAATTATAATTTCTGTGCATCTTTAAAAAGTTGGAAACTACATCCATTTGCAAAATAGCCAGCAAATTGCAAGTTCTCATAGCTCTAATTGCTACTTTCCAATATGGTCGTGGCGGGGGAGGGGGGGGTGGGGGGATGGAAGTGTTTATCAGCTTTCCCCAAAACCCAGACGCAGACAAGGATACCCAATTTCCCTCCTAAAAATTGCCAACACCTTAAAACAGAAATGCATAAAAGCAACCAGTTCTCTACTGGGCATGGCACCAAGGAGCTACATCCTGGAGACAAGTCCACACCAACAGTGTAACTGCTTTCACACATATGTTGACATGTTTGATAACTCAGAGTCTTCTGCATCTCTTGTCTTCTGTCCCAGAAAGGTTTATTAACTGAGGCAGAGAGCTAAAAGGATGCCTGGAAGCAGCTCAAGCCTGCAGCCAGCCTAACTACATTCATATGGCATTGATGGTACCAAGCTCTGTCAAACCTGAGCCGATCTGCGCACATCCCATGAGGTTTGCCCTCGAACCCAAGCAACCTGTTTTATCTACAGACTGTGTTGTCTGGGAATGAATTATTCAGCACTAATTGATTTCTTTTTTTTTCTTTGCCAAAGAGAAATATCTTTTATTTACAGTTTATCTGAAGCACTGAATTTTCTTGCCAAGATGTTCCACCAGATATCCACAACTGCTTTAATTCAATGTAATTTTATTCTTTTTCTTTCATTGTTTTCTTAGAATAATTAAAAGAATGAGATATTAATAAAAAAGTCAAAACATTTAGAGGAAAAATATTTCTTTTCTGAAAAAAACTAAAGCAGAAAATTTTTATTCTTCAATTTGAGGGAGAAGGGTGGAGCTAAAGTACTTCAAAAATCACTTAGGTTAAAGAAACTACTCATTTTTACCAAATGAAATACACAACCAAAAAATGTAATCCAGCTCCATTTGAAATTTAGCATTTAGAGTGAAAATGCGTGTACAACTTCAGCTTTATGCATAGGTGCATGCTTTACCAACAATAAATTGAACAGAACAGGGCACAAAGACACTGCACTAAATTGCATACTGCAGCCTCCAATTTTGTACTTTCCGATATTTACGGTTAGCTGCAGAATTGTGGGTGCACTCATTTTTCACATGCAAATGGTCATTTGCACATCCAGATATGCCTGAAAAATTAAAGACTTGTTTGAGCACTGATGAAATACAAAACTCCATGTACTGAATAAAAGCATTAAAGGCATCACAGCAAAGGGAAGGAGGAAAGGTAGAAGCATTATGTGAGACATTTAAAATACATAAGAGAGCAGGTGAAAGATGAAAATTGGCAAAAGCATCTCTATGGGTCTGGAGTTTTTTTTTTCTTTTTGAATAGTCTCAGAATGACAGACAAGACAACCTAACTCAGTTGAAAGTCTGTCCTTGGCTTCCCACATGACCTCTTAAGATGAGGATGAACACATGTGGTTGATTGAGTGAAGACCCTTAAACACATTATAGCCTTATATTAATGACAGTTGCAAAAAACAAAACACTTGGAAGAAGCATTTCAAGTGCCCCAGCCCACAAGCAGCCACCACCCCATGCTGCAACCTGGTTTTAGGAAAGGGCAGAGACCTCCCCTCACTGTCAGGGAAGCTACAGATCTGTGTTTGCAGGATTTGCTTGATTTTGGCACCCATCTCTTCTCTCACACCCCACAGGTTGTGAAGAAGTGAGTGTCAGGCTCCATGAAACAAAGGCACTAGCATCCAAAAGAAGCAGGAAGGACTGCCATTGTAGTTTTGTCAAGAAATGAAGGACCAGTGGAAATTTGAGGCCTCTTCAATCCCTGCTTCCTTCTCCAGTTCATTCACAACACACTCCCTCAAAATGCAAACACACTCTGCCACAGGCTTAGTTCCTTCCTTAGATGACATGACATCAAACTGACAGAACTGTGACTGTTTGACATCCAAACTGATAACACAATGGTGCTTCTGAGCAACACTCAAACAATAGGCAAGAAATGTGGCTCCCATAAATGGGTGAATTTACAGCTTGCTGTTCAAGAAATAAATAAACCATTACCCACAAAGCATCGTTTCTCTTTGAAGTACGTCACCTGTCACTAAAGGTTAAATAACTGTCGACTGCTCACGCGTGGCTGGCAGGGGCTGTTGTAGCTTTGCCACTTCTTTTAGCTCTAATGGGGACTGTGCAGTTATAACCCTCCTGCTTTAAGGAGCACGACATAAGTGGCTGTCAGCAGTGGGAAATGGATCACCTACTACATGCCTGTTATCGGTGCATTGTTATGATTTTATGGAGGAAACAGGTCAAAATACAGTGGGCAGCAATCAGCATGAAATAATGGGCCAACTGCTGTGACTGACAGGACAAAATGTAAGAGACATGGGCTTCAGATTTGGGAGCCAACTCATAGGAAAAGCAAAGATCTGTTCTCTCCAAGGTACAGTCATGCCATTAATCATGAACTAGGGACAGCCACCCATCACTTTGGTGCCCAGGATATCTTAGGGAACTAGGAAGGAAGGTTCATAGCTCAGACAACCTGGTAGAGGGAGCAGGGGCAGGTGAGTGTAAGCATGAAGAGCACTAGAGATATCACCAGTGAAGATTAAAACCCTTGGCCACTAAAGGAGATGGTATCTTGTCTTTTTTTCTCCAGGTAGTAAAAAATCTGTCCCTAAAGTTTCACATGAGGTCACTTCTCTGCCCTTCCAGCTAGCCCTGGAAATAAAAGATCAGCTTAAACCCCTGAACCACACACAGGAGATGACAGTAGGGCATCAAACTTACTGATGGAATGATAGTCTTCAGAAAACACACCAAGGCATCCATCCAAACAGATGAAAAAGTACATGCTTCTAGAAATAAAGCTTTATGTGAACTTGGTAGCCTGCCATTTCCCACAGAGTCTATGAGGACAAGGAAGTGGGCAGAAATAACTAGTAAAGTCCCTCAGGCATTGGTGAGAATTGATGCTAACCTTGTCAGACAGGTGATGCTGTTTGCCTTCTCCCTTCCAGAGGAAGGAGATGTGGATTTTCAAATGAGAATATATTTTTACATAAGGGAAGATATTTTATATACTTGGTATGGGCAGAGATTTGTTCCTAGACATCCACACAAATCCCATGAGGCATGAGTACACATGTCCTGCAGAAGTTCCCTCACCCTACAGCTGGCTCACAGGGCTCAGTCACCTTCCTCCCCAAAACACTCCCTGAAAATAAAAGACATCACGGAGAGTTACAACCTCATCTCTCAGCTGGATAATCATTAGTCCAAAAACACGACAAAGTGGTCCATTACTGATTTTCTGTAATACCTATGATATTACCCTCTCAGGCTGAGAAACAATCAGAAATTATTTTTCTGCCAAAGCTCAACACCATTACAGTTTGTGTCTCAGCAAGAGCTCCCTTCCCTCTCTGAAGGATTGAGTGCACATTCCAGAGAATTACTGGCCACTCTTCATATCCACTTGAGAGGGAGTGACTGGAGCTGAGGGTCTGACCTACAAGTAACCACAGATTGTTAACTGAGCCCCAAGAACATTGAAAACCAGAACTCTTTTTCAAAATTCTCCAGTCAGCTGGTTTTCCAACTCAAAATGTCCATATGGTTAGTCAGCACAAAGAGCTGCCTGTGAGAATAAAAGGATTGCCAGCATCCCAGAAGCAGACAGACATCACTAAGAGGAATAGCACTGATATCTAGCAAGTCCTGAATCCATTTACCTCTCAAAACTGTATCGTCTTCTCCACTCCACCAAACTGAAAGTAGTAAGGTTGTATTCCTGATTATCGCAGGGGAAGGAAAGAAGAATTTGTTCCAGTTTGCAAAAATCACATTTACATGTTGCATTTCAAGTTTTATGTTGGTTCTGAAAACCCCATGCCTGTTCCCAGTCCTATGCCATTCCCCAGTAACCTAGGTTCAATGAAGCTGAATGAAAGCTTTCAGGGAAGAGGAAGCATAGTTTGTACAAATGCTAAGTGACCCTCTCTTATCAGGTAAAGCCAACCCTTGTCCTCAGGGTGGATTTTCAACCTGCTAAGAGCCTGGCAGCAAGAACTGCAGACAAATGCTCTCACATAGGTTTTCTACCCTTTCCATCCCACATTTTATCTAGGAATATTCCTAGCTGTAGACAGCTGTAGATAGCAGCAGTGTGGTGCTATACAGAGTAGCACCATGTATCTCCAAAGTCTCCTGTTCTAAATGAAAAGATTGGTATTTAATGTACCTTCCCCCATGGAGCCATCTATGAAGCTCTCACATTACCAAATAGAGAACCTGATTGGAGAGGGGACACACAGACCAATTCTTTGTATTAAAACCTTTATCAAAGTCTGTAGTTCTCCCAAGTCCAGATAAATTTGGGAAGGATCTATGTCATTTGCCCTTAAAGGGGAGAAATAATAATTTATTCAAGCCACAGACATCACCCAAATGCAGAGTTACAAGAATATTCTATTCTCTATCAAATTTCATGGGCCAGTGGATGTGGCAGCACAGAAGTGTGCATTTCAGTGCAACAAGCTGTGTTCTCATAGACATTGGTTCCCTTCCTTCACAAACCCTTCCAGCACCACCCAGCTAGACAGAAACGCACATACAAGTATTTGGCACCTTTCATCTCACTTGACAGCCAAGAGACAATCCAGAGGCCAGTTTCCCCAGTGCCCTGACAACCCTACAGGGATGGGATATTCACTTCCATTCCCATGCCAACGACAAGCAAGTTATAAATTGCGTTCAATCCTACCATTCCTTGTTTATCTACCATGACAGTCCTCTCTGGCTCTAGTGTGGCTAGGAGCCCAGAGGGCATGCATGACCTTTTTCAAGCTGTTCTAAGTTGTCATAAGCTCTTCTGCCCCCATTTTTATTTTCCATCATTTTATTCATGCCCTTCTCTTCTCCCTCTATCACTCCAACATTTCTTTATTGCAGTCGTCCTAGAAGGTTATCTTCTCTTGTCTCCCTGTCCATGAATTACAGCCTCTCTTTCCTCTCTTTTCCTCTTCTTGTTCATTTTGATGGTGTTTCTTATATTTCTGTCCTCCATTTGCTGAGCAGGACAAGCTTTTGCCCAGACATTCCATTAACCCACACCTCCTCTGACTTGCTGCAGTGCTGAAAACTGGGCTCTCTTTGCTACATCCTTTCTCTCAGCTTTCATTTATCTTAGCTCCTTCACACTTTTTACCTCTTCCAGTCTCTTCCCCCTTTCCTATTTTCAGACACATCATTCTACCTGGCCCTCTTTTGATCTGCTGTTAGTTTTTGAGCTCCCTGTTTTACTCATCTTCCAATCTCCCATCAACACAATCTGAAAATTATAGCCAGAGATTAGTGTTTCTCACTTGCCTCATTGTTGAGTCAAACCAAACATCACTTACATCAGAAATTTCTTTCAGGACCACCTGGCAAAGTAAACTAAGACATCCTGCATTTCTTGCTAATGATCAAGTTTCTGAACCAATAGAGACAATTATTTATAGAGACAGCTTATGAGGATCTGTTGAAATGATAGCTCAACACTTCAGAGCCAGCCCCTCAAATATTCCAAGTGGAAATGAATAAGAAAATGTGGGGAAAACAGGAGTCATGGCAAATACTTTAGCTGGGATTTGGTTTCAAACTACAAGATTCAGCTAATTTCCCCTCTTAAACAAAGAAAAGGGATGTCAAAATGTTCGATCTTCAGAATTTTAGGAAGTATTTATGGCAAACATGAAACTAATCTGATTCGTTGACTTCCTCTGTCAGATGTCTTAACTTTATACAATAATAGCAACTCACCAGTGAGAGCACCAAGACTTGTGGATTTGTAGTTTCTCTCATTACATAGCAAGACAGAAGCCTGAAAGACTGAAATAATGCAAGGCACAGGAAGGTTTGGGATTGCAATATCTCTGACAACCCTCATTGTACAGCTAGAAGGACCATTTTTCAAGCAGCAATGTGCAGATGACAAGACATAAAAAATACCATCAGAAGAAAAATAAATTACGATTCCAGAGGAGATGGTGTTGGTACTGAAAGGAGGTAGTTCTGCTTTTACCCAAGCAACACCAACACCCAGCACAAGATACAGGAGGGATAGGGAGTCTATTGCAGCCACCTGATTTGAGGAAACACTGGGATGATATTGGCAGTCACAACAGATGAAAATCTGGAATCTGTGAATGAAGAGAGAACACTTCCTCCTGCTGCAGAGATGTCATTTCTATCATGCTCTGTATAGGATGGAGATGGTGAGCTTGATGGATTTAGTTTCCAGAATAGGAACAAGACGATAAATTAACAACCTTAAATCATGGGCAACAGAACTGGCTCAAACCTAACTTCTTAAAAATTTGTTTGGTGCTGGATAAAAATATTGACTGAAGCTTTCACTAAGGCTGGGTCTTTTGCAAGAATTGTGGCACCCAAAACAACAGAGCTCACTTTGTAGTTTCTCTGTGGCATTGTTTCAAACAGCTACCTCCTTGGACATTTCTTTAAAATAGAGGACCAAACCTTTTAGTCGCCTAAATTTGACACTTCTGGTTGAAAACAGCTAATGCATTCAAACAGTGAATGAGGCACAATAAACACATCATCACAATAAACACACATCAATGAACACATCATCAAAAGTGTTTCCTAAGTTTTCTTTTGTTAAGGGTCTAAAAGGAACAGTGCCAAATATAAAACATACCCAAGGCTAGGTATTGCTCCAAAATGAGAGGCTGCTCAGAATTCCTAGCAAAAGAACTGGATCATAACTCAACAGGCATTTCTGAAGGCAAAAATGCAGAGAAATGACAAAAAGGGAAATCAATGGGATATTGTATTACCTGGCTATAAAGTATTCAAGTAGAATAGATAGATGCCAAGTTTTCTTCTAGAAAAACTCCAATGACTTCAGTAGAGTTACAGCAATAAAGACACCAGTCCTCTGAGGCAGAGAATATTAGAGTAGCAACAGGCTCAGCTCCCACAGTATTCAGTGACTTGACATCACTGCAGGCACAGAACCTTAGTTTAGCGTGTCTTAGCAAAAAAAAAACACCACACAGTAAACATATTTTCAAGTTACAATAGCCACTTTGTCTTCAACAAGAGGTGTTTATTTCACAATGAAGGCAATCAAAGGGGAAAAGAAATCTAATGTAACAGCTACCTGATCAGCAAGATGGAAGTTAAACAATTTTAGTTTAAGTGCTTCTTGTAACTGCCATTCTAGGGTAAAAGGGGAATTGAAAAACATTTTTTTCGTTAATTCAGAAAAGTTAAAATAAAGACAGTTATTGATGAACTTTTATATACCAGTGACCAGAATATCACCCTGTTCACAATTTTAAAATGGCAATCATAACAAAATCCAGGAGTCTTTTAGATGCACCGGATGCTATCACTTAATCAGAAATCAGCAAGACAGTAAACACCAAACATCCAGTTTTGCCTGAAGTACTGCATAGTACGTGATAACTTGAGAGTACTTTTTCCTGTATGTGCTAACAATTTGTAAAAACAAGTAATAAGGTGAAAAAAATTTCACAAGTAGAAAGACTTATCTATTTTAAACTGTAGAACAAGACAACTCTTCTAAGGTCTCTGATCAAGCTGGGAGCACCTACAGCATAATAGATCAGTTCCATTAACAAATAAAACGTAACACAGAGTAGAAAACTCAATTTGAACTGCCCCCACCTATATCTGCAGCCAGTATTAACTGTGACTCCTCAGGGAAGAGACCTGGGGACACCTCAATGACAGCCTGATCAATATGCACAGTCAGTAGGAAAGGATGAGGGGAAGCAAAGGAAATGCATGGTTGACGAATGTACCCGAGTACCTTCTGATACTGCCATATAAATTAGGGGTATGCTCTCATTTACAATGCCACATTCAGCTCCAGCCAACAATCCCCATCCCCCCCTGTGGCACCATACAGCTAAACCATCAGGGATAGAAACAACAGACAAATATGATTACTGCCTGCATGAGGCCACAGATGCTTCCAAGGACAAAGTTAACTCTCATTCTAGTGGGGCAGATGCCTCTGCTATGGAAGATGACTTAGGGACTCCCTGAGGTCTTGTCTTCAAAGGCAAGCTAAATCCTGAGTCATAACATCCCTAAAAAAGCACTAAGTTCCAACTCAAATATGACAAAATAAGGAAGTCAAGTGATTCCAGCATTCATTAAAAGGGCTTTAAACACAAGTGATACACTGAGGTTACAAAATCTGCACTGACCCAGAAAACGGCTCTGGTGCTAAATGTGTCTTTGCAGATCTTAATTCCTATTTGAAAGAGCAAGCATACCTTTATGCTATATGAACCAGCCACATGAGAGATGGCTTCTTCCTGGTTCAGATAAGCAGTTTGTGAGCCTCTGTCTTTGCCAAAGCAGATGACAGCAGCGTACCTTGGCCAGTGTGTGTGAAAAACACATGAGCATCTCCCACCCAGCCAACTGCCAGTGCTTGCCCCCATCCTTCACAGTTTCATACACCAGAACCAGAGCATCACAAGCCTGCCCAAGGGCTGTTATCCCCAGGCCTTGCTTACCAGCCCATCATTCAAATGAGCCTGAACACACCATGAAATAAAGCTCTTCCTGTTCTTCAGGTGCAGCATTATTCCTCTCCACTTGCCTCTGATAAGTTTGAAAACAAAAGGATGAAAATATCCTCCTTGGGAAAGAAAATTATCTTTTGACTTCCCAAGTGTGACATTTGTTTTCAGCACTATCACATCTTCATTTTGCTTAGTGATATCTTCAGAAGCCAGTCTGACAACATTAAAGAAATTCCCACAGATGTAAATAGTGATGAACATTAAATATTCCCTACAATTTCTGGAAATCTTGTGCCACATCCATGACTGCATTCTAATTATCCAATTCAGAAGCAGGAAGGACACACAGCTTATTGTGTCCAGCCAGATCTTTTGTATGTCACTCTAACCCAGTTGTTCACCAAGTACTGAGACCAAAATTGTTCACAGAATTTTTCTGAATATTCCCAAATAGCAAATCAATTGAGAGAGTGCAAGAAATTATGATCTGCTTAACAACAATTCTGAAACATGAACAGAAAGCTGAATTTGCTGCACTTCTTGTAAAAGTTGTTTGGATCATCACCAAAACAAGAGTGCAAATCTGACTGAGCACTGCAGACTACCTTTGAAGTTGAGCAAATAACAACAGGCTCCAAATATGGTCAAATTTAAATAAAGACAATGTTTTCAAAGCTGTTATGATTTTTTTTCTTTCTCCATTACCTATAAATTGCTTACCCAATACTCCATGCATGTTATCACTGCTGACAATGTAGTCAAATGCATGATACCAAAAAAGCAAATGGCTTGTTCAAGGCAGACTGTGATTGCACACAAATTGAAAATGTTGAGTTCACTTCCTCTTCTTCCTCTGACAAACCCACTGACTCGTGGATTTCCTCAACTATTTTTTTGTAAGCCTTTGAAATTTTTTGCTTTTCATTTTTGTCTAACATTTTCAAGCCATTTTTAAAAATATAGTATTTTCAAGAGAGAATACTGAATATGCATTGAAGCCTTTGGGGTTTTTGGGGGGGCCCTTACATTAGATAAGCATCTCAAAGTTCTGGGAAACTTTTAATTTTATGCACTCTTTTCACCGGTTTGTCAGGAATCCGTTCGCAGTATTTCTCCCCACATCTTATTCGCTTCTGAAGAGAAAAAGTTATTTCTGCAGGTACTACTTTTACTGGCAGCAGATCCAAGGGAAAATGTTAATAAAATGCTGTTCCTCTTTTACTGGGGTATGAGACAGACAAACAGAAGTTCATGACAAAGCCCTGTGATGACTAATTCCTTTTGTTGCAATAAATGCTGACAGTTCTCCACCCCCACACAGACACATACTTGATTTCATTAGATACTGCTCAGATGTGTGCTCTGAGTATTTCAGAAGACATGCATGTCCCAGTTGAAAGGCTGCATGGGAGAAGGCAGAGTATTTCAGTGGCCACACCCAGCCGGGACAGCATACATGATACCATGATTGTATTTGGAACAATCTCATTGCCACTAATTACTTGGTCAGCTCCTACTGACTGCTAAAAAAAATGCATGGATAACCACTTGTCAATGACCTATTCCTCATCATGTACATACTCAAACCCAGACTATGACAGCGCATTCCCCATTTTATTGGCAAGTGTCTCCCATAGAGGTACAAACCCATCTTGCACCTCAAAGCACAAACCTCACAAATCATAGCATAATGCTCATTCTGACCTGGTGATTGAAACACAGCCTACTATCCTAAATAGGTATGCAAATTTTACAGATGACCAGATCATTTGAGATTTGTCTCCTCTCTCCTCATTCTCATATTTTTCAAAGTCTGCCTTGAAACAAGCAAAAGAGATCTCATCTTTAAAGAATGAGGGCTCATCACCTTCTGACAATTAAGCTTCTTGAAGGGGTCTCAAGGTGGGCAAGCAGCCTCATGAAATGGCCCATAATCACTAGCCACCACAAAACCCTTGCCTATATTATATGAAACATGAAATAGCTAAAGATACAAGGAATGCAACTAGGAATTCAACCCATAAAGCCTTCTTTGTGTGACTGAGAAGCCTCAGAAGTGCTTTGAAAGGCTTGAAGGAAGAGAAATTATTTTAACAAAAGAGGAAAAAAAAAAAAAGAGAACTTGAAAGAGAACAGAAGTTCTGAAGTGTGTGGGGGTGGGAGAAGTCTTCAGTGTTAGGAACACCAAAGAGATCTCTAACTCAAAGCTACCAGAATAGCTTGAACAAGCTGAGGTGGCTGTGGCTAGATATTCTTACTTTGGCAGTGACTGTAGTTTGTTGCCCAGGGGACTGCACTGTGGATCTAACTGGACTGTGGTTTAATTGGCAGAGGACCTAGAGGATGGCTACTCCCTCCCTGTATCCCAACAAGAAGCAGTTCAGCCTCCAGGAGGCTACAGAGTTGTGCTTTTGTGCCATTGCTTGCTGACAAGGAAACCACAGCCTACTGCTTGTGATGAGGCTGAGCCCAGGAGAAGGGAGGCAGGGAGGAAGAAGAGGGTCCATGTCTGCTATGCATGAGCTGCCCTCCCCTGCCAGCAGAGCAGCTTCCAGATGACCACCGTGGGGCTGAGATGAGAAAGGGGCCGGCAATCCCTCCACCGTGACAGCACCACAGCTTGAAATTCCAATTTCCTCATGCTCCCCTGGGGTAGTTTATGAGCCATTTTGGTTAGTGAACGTTGGCTCCTAAAATTAATGAGCGTGTCTGTTTTCAACATACGGTCAATTGCTGATTGTTCTGATGTGGTGAGCCAGGCTGATGAATACATACCACCCACAGATAAAGAAAGAGCTGGGCTTTCCTGCTGCGTGTTGAGGAAAGGGAAGAGGAAAAAGAAATAACAGCAAAAAACTTCAAATAAGCCAAGTGCCAAGGGCACATCAGGGCAACCACACCCAAAAATGTTCGTAGGGACCAGTGGATATGAAAATATGTATTCTTCTGTAGCTGGGGTTTTACTGAACCCCAGCTGGGGTTTATATTTGATTTTGTTTGTCGCCAACATCCAACCTCGGGTCCTATAGCCCCAGCCTTAACTGAATGTCAAATTACAGCCATGAAAAGGCATCTATCTTCTCCTCACTCCACTCCTTCATTGGAATAGGTAACAACACCAATTTGCCACATCTTGCTCAACTTACCCTCTTTCCTACAGCATCTGCTTATGCCAATGTATTTTCCAAGGAGGTGCTCAGCACAGTTGGAGGCACGCATGCACATGGCCATCTCACAGCGACCACATGCACTACCTGCACAATCACATCAGAAAGCAGGTACAGCTAGTCAACTCAAAATGTCAAGTAATAAAAGTTCGGATTTAGAATAAAATAAAAAGGCCAAATGCCCCTCGCCAGTCATAAGATATGCCACCCACCAGTAAATTAAAAATTTTATGCCACTGTATACATTACATGCATATGTGTTCACCTCATGAAAAATACATGAGGATCCAAGTGGCGGTAACAGTGTTTATGAGCCCATCACCTGGGCAGACATTCCCTTTACAGTTCTAATGAAATAACACAGAAAGACAGACACACCCTGAGTCCATAACCTTCTTAAAAGAAAAAAACCTTAATCTGTCTTCCTGAACCTCCTAACCAAAATTCTTGATGTCTCAAAATGAAAAAAAAAAAAAAAAATTCACCACAACCAACATACCAGACACCCCTCTGCACTGAAAACAAAAAAAAAAAAATGTGTCTGCCAACCTTGTTATACATTTGTCATGTACAGATCAGACTGGGAACTAGGAGCAGGAGGTAGCTGGTAAAAGAGGAGGGGAGGGAAAGCAGACAGCACGTGAGGGTGGTGGAGCATAGGAGAAACAGAAGGGATGGAAAAGCTGAGAACAAGAGGGAAAGTTAAGGAGAGGTTAGGGATCGATTGCAGAGTCTGTATTAACTCAGTCACAGGGCCCTGACGGTCTCTAAATGGACTGAGCTCTGCTCCCATGGTTTATGATACCAGCAGAACCACTTGAATGAATTACATTTCTTCAATTGATCGCTCCATATCAGTAATATGACTTCTCTACTCACCAGCCAGGTCCTCTTACAAAGGGAAGCTTTGATGGCAAGGAATGCTTTCCTGACATTTTTTATCTGGAGCGAATCAGTGTAAGAGTTGAATTGCTTTCGTTGACATTTCACAGGGAGAGAAACACGGCAGGTACCACTGCCACTCCTTGATAGCAATGAAAAGGCAGAAAAGAAGGGACAAACACACTTGGATATACAATGTTCAACCCTTTGAACTGGGCACAGATGAATGCTACTTCCAGATAAAACACACCTGCATCCTCACACCACACATCCATTCTTTTCAAGCTGTCCCACTCCTATCCACCTTGACTGAGTGAGCACTGACGCTGCCAAAAGCTTCTGCCTCTGTGCATTTGACTCAGGGGCAGAGACATGCTGGCCTTGTGATTTGGTAAGGACAGAACAGAGTGCATCATGGAAAAGTGTAGGAAGTCATCACAGGCGGGACCCCTTTGTAAAAACAAAGGTAAAAGATGGACATAAGGCTGGTAAAATGCACAGAAAGAAAAAGAAAATTTTGATTACTTTGAGACACACTGGTCTGGATGAAACATGAATCTAAACCAATCTAAAAAAAAAATTAAACCTTACACTCATTCTCAAACAGGAATCAAATTGGAACTGTTATTTTGATGAGTTTTAAGATCAAAGATTAAATATTTCATTTCCTTGCATATCTGCCTAGCATACATGTTGCCTCACTTTTGACTATTCAGGTTTGGGGCTTTGCTTTTGAAAGCACCACAATAGGAGAAAATTTCAGAAGAGATTTGAAGAGAAAAAAAAATCTGTCAACTCTGCCCACATTTATAGGGAACTCAACTTCTTTCCTAAGAGGATCAAAGCACAAGGAAAGATATTAAGTAGTCATATATCAACACTGCAAATGCAGAATCAAACAAAATAGAGACTGCTTTACCTGTCTCAAGGACTTCAAACTGTCTGAAGTCAGCATTTCTGAATTGACAGACTAGGGGCTGTAAAGAAGGTGAGAAGTGTACTAACCATCATCAACTCTTCACCTTAGATAATGACCCTTGATGGTTACCAGGTTGCAGAAGCTGGAACAATCCTGCCATTTTTCTGATTTAATCTAAGCCAAGCCAACCTTAGGCCTTTTTAACTTCTTTTGGCCCATTACCTTCCCATCCTTCCAAGTCGAATAGACACGACTGGTTAATCAGGCTGGAACACTGACCTTGCTGTATCTGTCTCCATTCCTAACAGCTGAAAAGTGGGCAGACAGAAAGATTACTCTAAAAAACCCCCTAATGCTTATAAATGACAATTCACAAAGCCAGGGTCGAGTCCTGAGAAATGCCATGTATCAGAGGGCAGTTCAGGCACAGGGCGCTTCTTTAGACTTGGATCTGTAACAAAGCAGCTGTCCCCTGAAGCAAATACATTGTTTCACTAGAAGTCAGCAGCACCTGGAGAAAGCAGCGCACACACAGCTAATATATTTCTAACTTCAGTAACTATCTCTTTTTTGGAACTGCCAAGACAAGTGATGCATTGATTTTCCTACAGCTCACCCTGCACGATTGGTATCAAGGCTGAGTAGGCGTCTGGTGAAGTGTTCACAAATTTCTCTGAAAAACTGAAGACAAAGAAATCCACAACAATTCAAGATGCCAGGACCAGTACAAAAACTTCTCCTTCAGGCAGGCTCATGCTATGCAGCCAGAATTGGAACTGAGACATTACTGAAATCTCATCGGAAGACCTTTAAAGAAAGCACCTGCAATATCAGCATGTACTTAGAAAATAACCTTTGCAGAGGTTGCAATGGCAGGGCAAGCAAAATTTGCATTTTAGAACTAGACAGAGAAGCAGGCTGCAGAGAAGTGAAAAGGTAAAAGACATCCATAGGTGGCCATGGAGGTCCTTGCTGCAGCATAGCATGGGTGTCACTTGGGAGGCTCATCGCTGACTGACATTTTCCATCAAAGCTTTAGGCTGCAACTGCATTGGTTTGGCTGAACAATTGCTATCAGTTCCTGCCTTCTACACCACTTCAGTGTTTTGCTCACTAGGCTTGAAAACACACACATATCTGAGACACAGCTCTGAAGATACAGGCAAGAGACACCAGTGTCCCACCATGGGCTGACATTTGGGTCCTGCTCCAGTAGCTATCCCTTTCTCCCCTCTCTTCCCCAGGGACACCTGCCTCTCATTTACAGAGTGAGCTGCCCAAGGGAAAACCCACAAATTCAGAAACTGCCACTCATATATATTAATTAATTCTATTAGCTACGTCCCAGAGGTACAACTACTCCTTGCAAGGCATTTGGCAAATGCCATTTTCACTGGAAAATATCCAGGCCCAGGGGGAGCTGCTTACAACCACCAATCTGTACATGTAGAACTCAAGTCCTGTATCTCCTAAATCAAGAGCTGTTTCTTCTACCTCACCAGCACAGCCTCCCAACATATTCCTCCTCCCCTCCAATGCTAAGATGTAGCAGTTTAATAGAGGGTGCAGATGCAGATTTTTTTGCATATAAAGTTTATCATCTAATCACTCACAGAATAAAGTGCTGAGCAACATTTGAGTAATCAGACTGAATGCATAAATATCTTGTAGTCACACAGTTGCTACAGCATATCATTTCTTAGTTAGTTTTCTGCTTTTACAGCTATCATCAGCAGTGACTTCAATCCCCTCCTAAACATTACATGATCTCTTCAGAAATGATCTCAGGTGGGGAAGGAAGAGGGAATCATTTTTGTCCCACTGCAGACACCAGCAGGCACAAATGAAGGTAACAAGCAACCATTACTTCCCTGGACCCTTCGGGATTTGCCAATTTCCCACAGCCTGCTCATGACCTCAAAGACACAGATCCCAACCTCTGGTACTCCCACACATGAGCTTCTATCTTTTTACACTGTGGAAGGTATCACACATTAAAAATAGGGCCTCTCTATTGCAGGGCAACAACCCTCTGCAGAAGCCCCCTTTCAAGGCCTTGCTCCCCTGGCATGGGTCACATTTACAAAATCTGTGAGTCTTGCCACTGGTAGGGCAAAGTTGCTGCCTTCAGAGAGGTCTGGTGCTGTCCTCAGTTTCTGCACACAGCAGCTCAGGGTGTTACAGCACACCTGGAGAATTATTCCCTCTCTCACACAAAACACAACTAGTCTAAGCTTCCACATGAATAAATAGCAAAGAATATTTCCCTATCAAATGCCACTATTTTAGTATCTACTTCCCTTTCCAATTTTGATGGAAATCCAGAAGTTGGATTTGTATAGAACGGAACATTTTAAAAACTTTGAATCAGCACAACAAATTATTTAACACTTTCAAAAATTAAAGTTAAATGCTTACACTTTCTTGAATAAAGTATTTTGTTTCTTATTCTTGAACAAATTTCCTCTTCCTACCCCAAAAATAGCCATGCTTCAAGAAGGTACTATTTTCTCAGGAGGAATTAAATTTATTTCACTTTCTCATTGTCTTCAATATGCAAGACTCTCTGGCTCCAGATTGTGTCCCCTGATGTAACACAGTTCTTTAACCATCAATGCACCATCATTTCAACCAGAAGAAATCATGGTCTTGGGAAACAAGGTCCAGGAATCCTGCCTGCTTTGCAGGCGTGGGGGCAACAAGAACACATTTTCAATGGAAATTTTCTAGACAGCTCAGCCAGTAATTCCAAGTGAAGATATATACAAACATTTATTATCAAGAAACAATCCCTTATACATGAGAAGTATATTGACAACATCTCCTTGACTAGTTAATATAAATCTAGCAGAGCAAGATAATAACTGGGACTCCATATACATTACTGGGGAGGTGCTCATATTGAAGTGAACAGAGATGGTCTGAACACTTATGTTTCAGAGGCATCTGGCTCATTTTTAAAAGGAGATGTACTTCCAATAATGTGATGGTTTAGAGATCACACATTCCACTTGCCATCTAGGATATCTGCCTCATAAATTCATATTCTAAATCAGCTTTTTGTTTGGTAAAGACCCTGTTAAGCTCATCCTGCTTTCCCTGGTATTCAAACTACCAATTAAGGGACAGATGGATGAGAAAGTGGGCAAGAACGATGCAGGAATGGCCTGAAGTTTTGTCAGGAGAAGTTTAGGTTGGATATTAGGAAAAGATTCTTCACTCAGAGCACAGTTGGGCACTGGAACTGGCTCCCCAGGGAAGCAGTCACAGCACAAAGCCTGACAGAGTTCAAGAAGCATTTGGATAACACTCTCGTGCACATGGTATGACTCTTTGTACATCTTCAGGTTTCCAATACTGAGAAACAAGAAGATCACAAGGAGATATGAACTGGGGTGGGGGGGATGCAGCCTTGTAATGTCCAACATGCCCCCTTTTCTAGTAATCTCTCAAATGTAGGCATAGGCACACCTGGAATATCTAGCAGCTCTAGTGAGAGGCCCTGAAACAGCTATTAGCATCTGGCACCTACCACTGCAAGCACTTTCTCATGTGAAACAGAAGCAGCACTACCAGCCAATTCCCACTGGGAACAGACATCATGCTGTCCCCAACGGGGAAAACGCACACTGATAAATTGGCTAAAAACACTGAGATTTGCTGGTTCCATGGAAAGCACTGAAATATGAGCCACCTGCAAAATTTAAATAGGCCACATAAATAGGTCCTCATATCTCGGGCACAGCAGACACAAATAACTCACAGACCAGGCAGCCAGGCAGGGATGCTTGCTGCTGATCTCCTTTGCCTGTTGTCCAGCAGGAACACAGACTAAGCATGCATATTAAAACTCACAGCATTTCTGCAAAGCTGGTAGCAAAGGAGAGGGCAGCACACCTGAAGTACTCTTCACTGCCATCAGGCCGTGCTGAAGTGGCCTGGGAGGAGCTGATTGCAATCACAGTCTCCTGCTGAGCCAGATGGACACTAGAGAAGGCTGTATCCAGCTGGACTGGGATAAGATGTAGTGACAATGGCCACAAAGAATGAAGGCTCAGAAAAAAAGGATGAATTTTGAGACAGCAGTGATGGATGGACCAGGTATCTGTATTCAAATCAGAAATTAGACTACATCCCAGGGCACTGTATTACTATGTAGGTAGGCATAAGCAAATGTACCTGCAGAACAGCTCTTTTATGAGCAAGGCACATCAATCAAGGGCTTCAGCTCAGGACTCAAAAACAACATTCTTTATTTTTTTTTTTTAAATCAAAACCCCTTCAACTCCCATTCAATCCATATCAGGAGAGAAACACAGTAATTCACCATAAATTTTGACTGTTAGCTTTTACTGGAAGCATTCCATTTCTGTAATGAATGAATGTCTACTTAAGTGTTTCAGGGCTCAGACCTCCAGTCACATTTAGCTTAGGGAGAACTGCATTGACATTGCAAACTCAGATGAGGTCAAAATAAACCAAGATTTTTTTTTTCAGAAGACCTCCTTACTGCTCCCTTGCTCCCATAAGACAAAAAGAAAGGCCAAAACCAAACAAACAACAAAAAAAAAGACAAAAAATAAAGTGCAAAAAAAAACCCCTCAACAAACAAACCACCAAATCTCAGTAAGAAAACACTAACAATCTCCTTATAACAGACTGGCTTTTAGGAACAAAGAATATTTCAGAAGAAAAAAAAAGAAGTAGATATAGATGGAAAATATACATAGTTCTAACTTATTTCATATTCTGTGCAACTTCCATAAAGGGTTTCATATGCAGAAATGGCTTTAAAATTCCTTACAGATACCCTGTTACTGCTAAGTATCTCCAAGGTCTGGCTGGCACGGTGCATTTCTTTGATTCATAAATGACTTGTTGTTACTTCAGAGAGTGTCTGCAAAAAGCTGTTCAGGGTTTTTGACATTCCAAGTTACCAGCCTGGCAAAACAAATCTCTGTCTTTCACAAAGCCCCTTCTTCATTTGACAGAGCCCTTGAAGCCAGCGGGCAAAGGCCTGAGCTAAGACGCCTGCATCCATCGTCTCCTTTCTGTCTGTTCTCCTTGTGCCTCTCCGAGAACTTGGATCAAAGCATCCCCATGGGGACATCTCATTAAAAAGCAACTCCCTTCCTTGACCAGGTCACCAGCAGCATTACACAAGGTTGCAAGTTCTTGTCCATCAGACAATGCTTATAAATAGCACAGGGATAGTGCTCTCCTTCCATTTTTAATCACAACTGCAGAAATGTTACAGAAGGACTCCAAAAGGGTGGGAAGGGAGAAAGGTTGTTCCTGTAACACACTTCTCCTTTAGACACACCTGACCACATTAGGAAAAAGCAGCTCAAAGACATGAAATTTACCATTAAAGAAAAGAGAAGACACAAACAAAACCCTAAGGGAGTGCTTTGAGCAGAAAAACTAATGAAGCCTCATTTTCTACACATTTGCATCTCACAATTGATTGACTTCAGCACATAAGGAAGAGAAAGCCCCAGCTGAAACTTTGCCTACCCTTTGGGCATTTGTAACAACTCACTCCTGTGGATTTTTTGCATGTATTAAGGTTTCAGTTCACACTGTGTAGTCTCCTCCATTGGAGAATTCAGAAGGCCTTAGGGGAAGCATTGTTATTTAGCTTAGCCTTTACTGCAAAGGGAGGCTATGCCAGAACAGCAGCAGGGACAAAAAGGTGCTATTAATTTGCTGACATGTGGTAACTTGAGAGAGCCTTAATCCATAGACAACTTCATCTTGTCTGGGCTGGACTGAAACTGAGTCCAGAGAAAACTATCCCTTTGTTTGGTCACGAGGCATGGAAACAGAAACATTTATGACCAAAAAAGTGTGTCGGATGCCCATAGGACCCATTTACATGTAAGGTTTTGCCCAAGCATTTCCTGTTGAAATAGCATTTTACATCCGAGACCTAGCTCTGATAATCCCTACGCCTTCTTTACCACATGCTCAGAGCAGCCTGGGTGGTAGGAGAAGCATCAACTCCCAAAGTCTCTCAAGCAGCACAGCTGCAAGAATGGAGACACCTCAAACTAGAGGCCAAGTGCTGAAAATAGAGGCCCCATCAAGCTCCCAGAAGGAACCAGCAGCACAGGCTTAAGCAGAGCTGTGGCTGCTGCTTCTGACAAGCCCAGGAAAGACTGCAAGTGCTGATTGTTGATACGCACTGCAGGCACACAGCGCTGCTGGGACGCACCGAGCGCCGGCAGCTCTGCAGAATGTCAGCGCTCCAGGCTGAGCCGCCCCTGCCTTGGCACACAAGAGTCCCGGGCGCTCTTTGTGCCTGGAGCAATTTTACATGAGACAGCGACAAAGTAATTAAACTTTGAATCCTCTAGAAAGAGAAGGCTGCGCTTGTCATTGCCTGCTAACAGGGAGCATGTTGATGATGAGCGACATCACCTGGGCTCAAGGTGACAAACCAGACTTTTCTCACAAATTAGTATCCTGCTGCACCACCCAGGAGGGAGACCCCTTTTATCCTTTAAGCACTGTGATTAAATACTAGATAGTTTTCTTACTCTGAATCTTAAGCCAGCACTGCAGGTGGACAAGAGATGAGCAATGAGGTTTGCATTGTAGAATCCCCAAACAATGCCACCAAACACTTGCACCCTGTAAAAAGATCAGCTAGGTAATCAAAATATTGTCTGTAAAAAAAGGTTTACAAGTCTGTCCAACCCTTCAAAATCCTCTCAGTCCTGCTTCTCAATTAAAACAATCCCATTTATTTAAACCCATTTCTGTCCTTTTCTTTCTGTATGACTGTCTCACACCCTTTATTGAACCATCAATCCCCCAAATTGTAGAGGTTGCTCCACAGCACATTACAAAACCTGTGGCCATTTGCTTTAGCATAGCAGCAAACTTGACTGAGATTAGTGTCTGATTTTGTGCCCAGCTGTACAAATACACAGCAGACACTTCCTGCCCAGATCACGTAACCACATAAATACACATTATAAGGGAACGTGGTATTACATGCCTTCACAGAAGGTGAATGAGAAACATCCTGTGAACTATCCACAATCACTCAGGTAGTCTGTGAGACTACTTAAAATTGCTTTCCTCAGTTCCAGCTCAGTGCCTTGAACTTTAATCCTTGCTTAACCAGCCCTTTCTGTTCACAAAAGAGTACCTCTACTACTAAGAGTATCTGTTATCTGTACTACTACACAAAAGCATCTCTACTACCAAGCCAGACAGTCAGCAATATCATCACTCTTCTACATTTTATTCCCCAGACCGTTTTTCATGCATGTGTAGTAACTTTTCATGAGATTTTCCTACTGCCAAATGTTATGTGCAATATGGAGCTCTGTAAAACAAACATTGTTCTTTCTTATAAGAAAAGAGATTGATAGACAGGTAGATCTCAAAAGCTAAACAGGTTAAAGTGGAGCCACTACATTTCTATAAGTGAAGAGTGAGACCAGCACGTATAATGCAGTCAGGAAAAAAAATAAATAATTCAGATCTTATGTCACAATTACCTATGCAAAAACAAACAGTAAAAGTATATATGATTCAATATAGTGCATATGAAAGAAGATGAATGTTAAGTGCTTGATATATACACACATTCTTACATCATAAATGTGAAATTAAACAAGTAGCTCTGAGAGCCATAGAGCTAATGAAAACCTTTTCCCTTTAGCTCTAAGTCTCATGGCTGGGCAGCTTCAGTGGCTGAGAAGGTGTGAAAGCTGAACAGGAAGATTTACTTGGCACAGACAATTCTGAGGGATTTCTTCTGTCTGAACTCTGAGGTTTAATAAAGAGCTGGCCTCACTCTACAATTTCTCCCTCAGTCAGATCAAACCAAAGTGCCCTCATCCCCTAAACTTGGATATTTATTTCCAGAAACCCTGTTTTCTTATTGGCCCCAGTGTCTGATAGCTGACAGGACCTAGAGCTACAATGGGCAGGGTGAGAATATAAAAGAGCCTGCACAAAGACCACAACTGGTTTCCTTCCTCTCCCTCCTGTATTTCAGTAGTAACAAGCACAACTGCTGCAGATGTCACCCTCAGCCTTGCTTGCTCCAATTATGCAAACAGGAGCACACAAATCAGCATTTAGGTGCAGCCTTCGTGCTCTTGAAGTTCACCGAGAGAGAACAGCAGCAGCTGGTCAGTTTAGCAGTCAGAAAGTGGCACCAGAAGGACCTGTGACTATTAGCTAGGCAGGGAAGAGCAGGCTGGGTTTGCTTTCTCCTATTCCCCAATCTGCCAGATTGCACAACTGTGTGATTAACCTTTAGTCCAGCAATCATTGGGTCTTTCAACATCAGAAGGAACAGAAAAACCTGCTTCCAGATGTTATTGTGCTAAGTGCAATGTACACATACTGGGATTAAAGTCACAAAGAATGGTTGCTACGTTTCCTTTATTGTCTGCTTTGTAAGACATAAAAAGCAAAAATAACAGATTCCATAGCCTTAAAAACTTCCATAAAGCAACACGCTTATGTCTCAGAGAATTGTCAGAAAGCATTCAACCCAGCAGGTTTCAGCAGAGGGGTTTGCTAGCCAGACCTTCTGCACAGGGGTGGGAGTATAACCCAGCAGATGCAGCCAGCACGGAGCATTCACAGGGTGCTACTCCCAATTCTTCTGTGAGCACATTTAGCAAGTCATTTTACCTTTCTGTCTCAATTTCTTTATCTGTGAAATGGAAATGCTGATACTTAAGTAGAGGAATTCAAATGAAGGAGTACATTCAGGCAGGCTCTAAAGTGCAACAGCGCTGATTGTCAGAGACCCAAAAAGCCCAAAATAGCTGCAAGAATATTTCACTTATATTCTTATTAGACTCTAGGTATTCCCAGAGGTGAGAGACACTAACAACAGTCTCTTGCAGGTCTAGTCCTGTGTTAAAGGGGTCTGAAGTCAGACAAGGCTAGGCTGTCACCATCAGTGACCTAAGTCCTTTATCTGACAATTTAATATTCATTTTAAGAACTACTCAGAGCATTTACTCCAAGCAATTTTAGCAGACATGCTTCCTCAAGAGTTCCACTACTCCAAACTAGTTGTAAGCTACTTCATCCTCTGCTCTTCTTGTGCCATGACTGTTCTTCAGGTTCAATAGCCCTCTTCTCTTCCTGCTCTAAGTGTATTTACACAAATCAACTCAATTCCTTCTGTCTCTTGACCTCAGCAGCCAAAGAAACATACCCTCTGCTGACTCCCTATTCCTACCAAGGACTTCCTCTGAATCCTGAGAGACAAAGCTATAGCAGAACTGACTCTGCCTTTCTGCCATTATAATCCTGGCACTCATGAAGCTTTTGTTTGTTGGGTTGTTTTTTTTTCCTCAGGAGCACATGGTGTGTGCCTCGATTGTCAGAAAGAGTAAAGCAGCACACGAAACAGGTCACACAAGCACAGTGTCCTTCACAGAGTATGCTACTGCGCATTATTATTTCCATTGTAAAAGAGACAGCCAGAACATGGAGAATATCCCTCCTTGCGAAAAACACTACAGTCAAGGTCTCCATTGCACAGGAGCCTCAAAACCTCACCCAGGTCATCAGCTACATCCTGTGGAAAGAGAGGCAAGATTCACAGCCCTCATGTTTGAACATTGGATAAGAAGCTTAAATTACCTTCATGGCTACCCCAAGTCCCTGACATACATACATTCCATAGGACAGATGCCCTTTAGACATTACTATAGGGAAGGTCAGGGTAGAAGAAATAGAAAGCACCAAGTTTAGGAATTATATCATGGAGAAAAAGAGAGAACCACCATGAAGCACGCATTTGCCTTCTGCACACAACTGAAGGTACTACCATGCTTACAGCAAGATTCAACTCCAAAGCCCTCAACTCCACACTTGTCCTCTCCCTTGTGGTTACAACAGTCACATCCCAGGACATCTGCCACTGTCTTAATGATGACAGGCACATCACACAATGCGCCCCCTACACACCTGTGCCACTCTGGGAAGCAGCTGGCAAGTTCCTTCATCCATCCACAATCTCTACATCTGTATCCATCCATTTCTGCACCAAGGGCTGGCCCCAGCCACAGTATTACCACCTCTCCCAATTTTCAGCTCCTTCCTTCACTCTCTTTAGAAGGGATCTGTGGTGAAGCACCATTGCCTCCCTGCCTCCAGGAATTCAAGCCTCACTGCATCCCCTCTGTAACAGCTATGGCACACAGGAACTGCAAGACACAAGTACTTTCTTCACACAAGTTTTGCCATAGCAGCTGACTCTCTCAGGTGGCTGGCTTCCCTAGGCTATCAGAAAAGGATGTGTGAGCATCCCAGGCAGGCAATTATAGGATGACTAGTCCATGTTAAAAAAGTTTCTTCCTAATCCTGTCAGATACTGCTTGCCTTAAGCCCTGAAGCTCTAAGATATATTGATCACCATCTCCTTTTATCCTGCACAACAGAGCTGCATTTATTCTCAAATTCCTGGGCCATACCTAATCCTACTCACTTGACAACCTGAGAGATCTCTCATAGCACCAGCTTCTGCTGTCCCAGTTAGGAGGAGTGTGCATATGTATTTCTCCATTTCAGGCAACTACTAGCTTGCCAGGGAAAAAATGGACAGAACATTTAACCCAGCAGCATGTGCTCCATGCCTGAGTTCATCCGATGTCTGTGTGTGCACAAGACACCAAATCCTGCAAAAGGTAAGGCTTGTTTGACCCTCAGAATTACTGCAAGAATACCATCCAAATTTCCTTAGGAATGCCAGATGGTTCTGAAGGGAGTGGCAAGGGCAGCAGAGGACTGATCTTAACAAGAAAGGGCCAGATTGCATTTCTTTCACCTGTGCTAAGGCCATTTGTCTTGAGGGAGCTCAGAGGAGTCACATAGGAGGACCTCAGCTCACACCTCCTACAATGGAAAGTTAGTTACCACCAGAATATATCACAGGCTACCACCCTGATCCTCACAGTTTCCGTCCCCTGCACAGCATCCAAGCAAAAATAACTTTTCTGGGCAAGAAAACTCTACCCCAAGACTCTTACTCCAACAACATAAATGTGCGTATTCTGGTTTTAATTTCCAGCTCTTTCTTCATTGCTAAAAACTAAGATAATTAATATCCCCCTGTACACGTAATTATTCATCCAGTACTGTTCTACACCAGTCACCATTTCTCTTACCTTTCATGTGTGCTTCCAGTACAGCAGCACCAGGCTGGAATTGTCCTGTTAGAAGTCCTTCCTTCAACTCCAGGGCTGCAGTTGGAGACTGACACACTCAGCCCATTGCTGAATGTTCTTGTCCAAACCCCTCCATACCACAGGTGGTGGGATTTCGCATAGTGCTCACTGAAGCAGCCCAAAACTTATCTGGGCATCTTTTAAAAAAGGCTGGTCTCAAAGTTTCAAATCCCACCTCAACCTACTATAGCTTTCATAGGATGTAGCAATCAGTATTATTCCAGTCAAGTGCATATTATTGATTTATACGGTGGTATGATAAGATTGTCAATGATTTCTATTCCAATCTTCATGCATCCTCACACTTTTTAATTTTTTGAGAGGGAGAAGAAAGGAAAAAAAGCAAAAATCGCTGCTAGGTATTGAGCAGAGGGTTTCAGTACAAAGTCCTCTTCCCCCTTGCTGATTGCAGTTAATCAAGAAGCCAGCAGAGCGAGAGACCCATCCAGACTGTTTCCTCCAAGCTGTAACCTCACAGAAACCATGGCACATATCCCCCCTGTCAGGGGCACATCACAGTCAAGGCTTCTCCATCCTGTGGATTCTCTGCTCAGCTCTCACAGGGCAGACCCTAGGCCCCTGGGGAGCTCCTCTTTCTTCTGAGAGATGAAAAACTGATGGTTTAACCCTAATCTTTGTGCTTCGACCTTCAAGCCTGCTCCAGACCTGCAAGAGCACTCTGCTGCTCACCTGAAAGCTGCCCTGTTCCCCTCATGGGCTCCTGCAAGAACTTTTGTCACTATGTTTTTCTTCAGCTCATAGAAAATCCTTGCAAAGCCTCTTACCTTCCATCACCAGCTGTTGAGGAAGGAGCCAATTGTCAGCTAAGGCTTGGTGGTTGAATGAAGGCCTCAGGGGATGCAGCACAGGTATAGGGCAGGCACAGGCAAGAAAGAGGAAGATAAACAGGCCGTGGCTTTATATAGCTATAGTTGGAACACACCTGTTCCTTCCATTCCTTTGTTTTCCCCTGAGTGCCTCCACCTGCCATCTTCTCCTAAGCACAAGGGGAACTCATCGGAGCATTAACACCAAGGCCCTGCCTCTGCACTGGCTGCACAGTGAATTAGGACAGCCTGTCTTTTTGGCACAGGCTAACCTAAGCCACCTGGGGACTCCTCCTCCAGCCCTAGTGAGGGCAATCATGTCTTCAGCTGTGAGCTCTCCTCCACAGCTGAAGGCTGTCAAGGGGCAAAAGTGGAGAGAGTTGCTTTGCTCTCCTCTGCTTTTATGACTGACAGAGAAAAGATGAGGGTCCTCTTCAAAGTCCCAGTTGAGCACTTTATAAAGTAGGTTGCCTTGCTCTGCCAAGCAGATCTTCAGACTCCTTAACTGCCCACCTTCTGTACTGGTGGGGCAGTCCCCTTGAGGCTATGCTGCCTCACTGCTGTCTGTTTAGAACAAAGGGTTGGGAAAAGTCACCACTTGGTGCAGGAGCACGCAGTAGGTAACATAAAAGAGCCTTGATCTCAGCATGGCTAGGACTGGTAGCCAGAGCAGGACACAGTTACAGCAACCTTGATTGGACGTGTTTCAGAGCTGAGGACTCCTGAGCACAACAGAGGGCAATGCAGCTGAAAGAGGGAAGATGTGTGCATATGACTTACGATGTTCACCTCCTCAGAGTCAGTAGTGAGAAGCACCTCCAGAGAGCACCTGTCTCTCTGCATTGACTGTACAGTGAATTAAGACAGCCTGTCCTTTTGGCACAGGCTAATCTAACTTAGGTGCTTTGAATCAGGCAGTGTGAATGGAGCCTCTTCTCTGGCTCCCTCAGTAATTACCCAGTGTCTCTTAAATGCTACAAAAATCAGATGGAAAGTTGGGTAGAGAAAGTGCATTAGAGTCACTACCATCTGCTGGGGATATTAATAATAATTTCTTCTACTGGCGCTTGAGGGAAAAAAAAAAAACCTTTAAAAAAAAAAAAGCCCAAGTGTTTTGTAGCTTCCTGTTTAAATTAATCTCCTCTGACAACTGCTGATTTGGATTTGTGATTCGATCCTCCATATGTCTAGCTCTATTGGTCAATTAAGTGCAGGGGGCAATTGGGAGAAGCAGTGATGCTCGGACTGATTATAAGAGGAAGCATCACACAGTGGTTAGGACATGCAAAGCTGGCTGGAGCACTTGGCATTGACACAGCCCAGCTCAGCACAGGGAGCTGCTGCTGCTGCTGCTGCTTTTCAGGTCAAGGAGAATCTCCCTGGCTCCTAAAAGAGACAAGACACAGCTGCCTGGCTGTTGACCATTTGTGAGCAAGGGGCACAGTTCCAGGGAAGGAATGAGCAAATGCGCACAAGGAGTTGTGGGGAGCAGAGGATCAAAAACTGAATAAAAGGCTACAGAAAAATGAATAGCTTCTTCCATTATCCACTGCTGTAGAAAGACAAATACAACATAAGCCAAAATGTTATGAGTAGGGACCAGCAGAGAAAATGAGAATCAGCTTAGAATAATCCAGGTTCGTACATATGAGGGAAAATAAATGGAAACCAGGATGTTAGTAGAGAAGTATATCTGAAAATTGGCAATGATCAAATAAGGGCTGCGGGATATAGTGGACGGCAAATTAAGTTACAGATCTGCAATGTCATATAGCAGCAGCAGCAGGAAAATAAAAAGTTAACATTATTCTGTGCTTCATCTGCAGAGAAATCATGTCAGAAAGTGAGGAGGTACTGGCCCTCTGTACAGATCTGGCAGGACAGCACCTGGAATGCTGCCCTCAATTCTGGGCAACACACATTTACAGGAGATGTTGATGAGCACAGGGAATTCAGAGAAGACCAGCAGGAAAAAAAAATGATTAAGGGCCTGAAAGCACTGACATATGAGAAGAGATTAAAATAATTAAATATGTATTGCTTGGCAAGGGCTAAGATTAACTGTCTACAAGTGTGTAAATACAAAGGAAGTCGAAGAATTGTATTAAGGGGTATAAATATAAGTGTAATAGAGCAAAAGTAAACACAGGCTCAATATTAACAAAAAAAAAAAAAAACAAAAAAAAAAAAACAACCAAAAAAAAAACCCCAAAAAACCAAAACCAAACTTAGCCCTGAGGGTTTTTTTTTAACTCTCCTTGAGAAGGTGAGGCTTATTGCTTACAGCAGCTGTAGTGGCATGAAGAGAACAGGGTTGCAGTCATGCCTCAATGGGAAGTCTCCACAGAAAGACCCAGAGAAAAAGGCAAAATCTCGTGAGTCACCAGTGATTAGAAACACCCCGGCAGAAGCCAATGCTGTGGCACAGCTATGGGCCAGCTGCTGTAGCAGAAGGCAGCATGCAAAGGGAATGGAGAACAATCTGTGTCTTCAAAGGTCACCCAAACCCCAATTTTCTTGGGTGCAGGAGTCAGGCTTAGCCTCTCACCATCTTCTCTCTGTATCACTACAGCCGCTTCTCCCACTTGGGCCACCCAGGCCAGGAATGTCCTGGGATGCAGCTGTGTCCTGCCTGGGCTGGCAGCAGTGCTGGAGCACAGAGGTGTGGCCCCGTGTGACAGAGCCATCAGCAGGCGGTGCCTTCTGCCACACCGGGAGAGGAGCTGCTGGCACCGCTGCAGCATGCGCGCAGAAGTTGGGCTTGTCACTTTAAATACATTAGACAATAAATCATTCCTCTGAGACATCCCCAGAGGAAAAAACAGGGGGAAAAAATAGCACTTAAAAGCCCTTTTCTATTACCAAGCCTCTGGGGAGCTTTTAAACTTGGAGAATTTTTTAAGTGAATTGTATGCTTTTTTTTTCCCCTTTGCCTGCCTTTATTATCAGTTGCTAACATTAGCCTTGCCTTCCCCTGACCAAAATCTCATTCAGACTATTTTTTGCTTTCCTCCCTTTAGTTTCCTCCCCATTTCTTTCTCTCTCAAACCTTACAAGCACACAAATGAACACCCATAATGTTCATGTAACAGTCTCTTTCCAATTTGACATCTCCTTCTAAACTGAAATTACTCTTTGCCAGTATTTCTTTCCTCCATATCACTCTCCCCTTCCCTGCATTTCCCTTTGCTTTTTTATTTTCCTCTGTATTTCCCACTTTCATCTGTCATTCTTTGTGTCTGGTTGTACCGAACAACTTGAACAAATTCAAAACATTTTCCCTGCTTTTAGAACTGCGTAAATTTTGCATCTTGAACCTAATTTTATGAAGCACTATGATGGGTTTCCTTTCTTACAGAGCATATCCCTTCACCCATGTCTTAGGAATCATCAAGCACCACTGACCTGGAAGAGTGGTATTTCTTCCCTCCGTTACAGCTCTCCAGTACCAGGTCTTCCCAGCTGGACTAAGGAATAATGTTTCCTCCATTTTCCAGTGCTCAGGAAGTCAGAGTGGCTATGCAACCAGATCTCTCATGCAATGCTTAAATTGTTCTCCTGCCTACTGCTTTTATTTGGCCTTAAATCTTTATCATTAAAACCTTGAGGAATAAGTCCATTCTGGTTGTATAACTTTGTAGAGCTGTGTGGGAGAAGTGGGTAGTGTTTTCCAGCTAAGCACAAGGATTTTATGTGTTCAGTCATGTAGTGGATGTGTTTTGGAGAAGAAAGAGGGAATGTGGGGTAAGCAAGGGCAAATTTCAGGAAGCTGCAACTCTGTGAAGCAATCTGATGGTTTTCCACAGGCTGGGAATCAAAATGTACCTGTCAGCATCCAGCTATCATAAAACAACTCACGCCACAGCTGACCAAGCAGAGTTCTCCACAGGTGCTATGAGTTAATTTTGTTGTGTTGTGCCCAGGACTCACTCAATCCATTTCCCACCAAGCTGGCCTGTTACACCATAACATGGGAGAGACTCTGTCACAGGTCAGCGCACTCTGGCAGGGGCAGCAGCAGCTCTTCCAGCTGACTGTTCTTTGCTTCATTTTATTTTTGTTCCTATTGGTGCAAGCCCAAGGTGACCTTGTGATCTTCAGTTCCTCGTTGTGCCGATATTACCATGGGTCAAAGATGTGACTTTTAGGAAATCACAACAGAACCTAGTAGAAGACAATGGGCTGACTAACAGTGGAATTAACTTGCTTGGTCGCTGGCAACCAATGGCCTGGTGAGCAAGTGGCTGCATGGTGCTGAGTTGCCAGCTGATACTGAACCATGACACCCAATCAGGCACCTCTCTAAACAGTAAAAACGTGGTATTTTTTGTCACTACTGATAGTGAGAGAGTTGGGGCAGCAAAAGCAAACACATTTGATATCTCAGCCTTTGCATAGTGTTGGATTTGCCCTTTTTTGGCATGAATTAAAAAAGGAACAGAAACCACTACTTAGTTGGCCCCATATGATAAACTTAACAGGCTGAAGCATAGAGAAGAGGCAAAGAAAACGGAGGTGGAAAGAGAGGTAGAAACCATTACTCTGACACTCCTGCTCTCTTCAGGAGTCAATACTCATACGTGTAAGCCAATAGGCAAACTACTCATCTCTAGCTCATGCCTGCCCCTCTTCCAAAACCTCTTCCCAGCCACAACTGAGTGACCAAATATCAGCCCCAGAACAGCCAGGGAATGGGTATGGAACACACAAACATGAAGGACTACAGCCCATATGGAAAGAAAAGCTGCATCCTGAGTGCTTCTCCAGGGAAGCAGGAGGTGGGGATGGAAATGGAAGGTCTATTCCCTCCCTAATCATTTCCGCCACAGAAAGGGAGAGAGTGTGACATACGCCAGTGGATCGCAGCCATTAGAAATGAACCACTGGTGGCTGGCAAATTGTAAATTAGAGAGCCAGAGTGAGAAGAAAGAAAATCAAAGGGGGGACGAGGTTGTGTTTTATTTCACTTGTAGCACTTTTCAAATTCAGCCCTAACCAAACCTGATTAAAGTAAATCCCTTTTTTACGGCCTGTGGAGTCTATAAGATTATGGTGTTAATGGAAGTGTGATTCGATCCGTCAGTAATGGTGCATGTCGGGGCCCAGGCGCCTCAGACAAGTCCATTTTTTCAGATGTATTTATTGTTTTTTCCCCCCCGCCTCCTTTCTGTTCTCTGCATTGCAGTGTTTAATTGAACAGTTTAAAGTAATTCTTCTTCAAGGCCCATTAATTGATTTTATTTGTGTATTCTCCAGGGGTCAAGAGGAAAATATATAATAAAACATAAACTCCAGGTCTGAGTTTGTCACAGTTCCCACCTTTCCACAAACATAAAGAACATTTTATCTTCAGCATTTTCGATTTTTTTTCTCTCCCCACTCTTATTTCCCTGCACTAGCGCTCTCAGGTGTTACCATCTCTGCTTCATTTTTCCACTGTTTATCTCTAAAATTTGCCACCGTTGCTGAGAGCACAAGACCCACCACATTGGTTTTACAATGCCCCTTTGCTTTTAGGTTCTCCAAATAATTTCCCCTGCCCCAGCTGAGCAAAGGAGGGGAGCACTGGGTTACACATATTTGTAAACGAGGGGTTCTTGAACACCTCCTGAGGAGTCTGCCTCTTTCAAACTGCACATGAGCCATTACATGACAGCCAAAAGCTGCTTCTTTCTGCCACTGGATCTGCAAGGGGACACTGTTTCCTTCCCAGCCTCCTCAATGCTCAGCATAAGGTAACTGGCTGCTCCCTATATATATATATATATATATATATATATATATTGGGCTGGCTTTATTTACTTCAGATACTGCAAAGCCATTTGTTTCCTTCAGCTCTCAGCTCCACTCCCTAAAGCTGGCCCCAAATACAATTTTTTTTCAGATTCCCCTTGCTGAAGCCCTTAGTCTCTGCTTCCATGCTGTTCTTCTGCAGTAAGTACATTTCTTTTAATAGAGTTTTCAGAACACAAGGGGTTTCTTTTTATTATTATTTTTAAATCACAAAATGTGCCAGGGAAGTTTTCATCCTCCCACTCACCTCACTCAGAACAGTTCAACAAACTGCCTCTAGATAAATGCAAGGCAAAAGATGCTTTTCCTTTTCTTTCCACCCTCTGATTGACATGGTCTGGGTGAAACATCATTGCCACAGCTAGGGCAGTTCTCTGGGTGTGCAGCCTTACCAATCAGTTTCATGCAATCCTGGTTTGTTTTGAAATTTGACATTGTGTAAAATATCAAATGGGACCAAATCCAAGATAAACCTCTTACCAATAGACCTCTTGTTCTGTCTCCTCCTGGCTGCAGAAATAAAAAATCTCTTCTATACTACAGCTGATGGAGAAGTTATGGAGGCAGAATGTAATTACCCCAGAGTGGAATCCTGCCTTAGTCCCTTTACTTTTACAACAAGTATTCCAGCCAGAACAAAACATATGTACCTAAAGGTACACTCAGACCTAGGGCATTACTCTCCATTGTCATTGGAGTGGTTTCCTGGAGTGACAGCTCGTGGATTAGCAGGTACTTGCTCTTTTGACAAGACATGAGGCATTACTGCAAGGTGAATATGGTCTCCTGGTTACTTCTAGGAAATATTTACCACTGTATCATGCTCTTGTCCAGTTATCCTCATCTTCTGGCTCTAGTTTTATGAGTGCATTTGGAACCACCACCTTGCCTTTTCCCACTTATTTCACTACATGCTTTCTTGCTCTGCTGATGTATCTCTAACATCTCTGCTGAGATATGCCCCAGAACACCTCTGCCTGGTGATTAGCCTCTTCTACAGCAAACTGAGAGATCTCACTTTCTTAAAGGAAGGCAGTATTCTTAGCAAGACAGTATTCTTGTAACAGAGACCTCATGTATTTGGAAGTACGATGATTTTTGGAATAGGGAAAAGAAGTTCTCTTGAGAAGTCTTATCTTCTGTGATTTAAACGCAAATCATTATCTATCATTTTGCTGTCTGCAGAGACCTGTGTCCATGGTACAGAGCTCCATACTTTAGCTCTTGACCCTGGACAGTAATCTTCTTAACTTTCAGTTACAGCCAGACTCTGTCAAACAAGATTAAAATAGAATTTCCTCTGTGCATACACATAGAAATATATAACACCATCCTCCCCATGGTCTCGTGTCAAGATTGAACACCTCTACAAGTCCATTATCATCTGAATTCAAAGGATCCCTCTCCTCCTCAAGAGCTTTCATCCTGATCCATCTTGGTGTCTTTTAGCAATGATTTTACTCTTTGTATTTCAGCTATAATTTCATTTCAGCGTAACCTTGACCTGCCTATGCTACCAGAGCAGATCTCCTTCGTCTAATTGTTCTCCCTCCCCCATATACATATGAAACTCAGTGTCCTCCCTTAGCTAATATAATACAAAGGAATCAATCTGTCAGGCACACATACCCGCACAGCCTCAGCAAATTAACCTTGCAGAGTAATTAGGGCAAGCGCCATGGTGTGGGTATCATGGCCTCATTTTGCTGGTCGAAGCATTAAAAAACTACCATAGCACAGCTACCAGTTAAAATCAATATCCCACTGCATCAATGAGAATAAAGATAACCAAGTGCTTGCTTGCTCCCATGGTGGGCCACAAGGGTGCACACAGGAGTCTGGAGGTCCCTCTTGTCACAGCTCTGATGGAGGCCAGACTTGAGGATTGAGTGCTCTTTAGTAGAGGCTGGAGGTCCTCGAAGGCTGGGCAGAGAACAGATTTACTGGAGAAGATTATAAGTTGCCAGTCTTTCCAGGCCTGTCATGGCCTGGGAGCAACAAAAGTCAGAGAGTTTCTACTCACACTGCATAATTGGCAGAGCCTGTCACAACACTGCAAAAGCCAGCTGCTGCTTTCTGCTCAGAGCTAATTCCACCTGATTTATTTAATATTGTAATGAATATAATCCTTTCTTGCCAGCCCCCTCCCTACACACTCAGCCAGCAGTTAGAGACAGCAGACACTGCAGATAAACCTGCACAAGCAGGTGGTGTGGAATTCCTTGGCTCTTCCAGGGACTGAGCAGCTCAGCACTGTGCTCCAGAGAGAGCAGTGGGATGCGTGCTGGAGAAATGCAGTCATGCCATTGTTTTCTCACGCCTAGGAGAGGCTTTCAGATCTGCAGAGAGGGTAAATGTGTGGACAACTAGGTGTGACCACAAGTGAAGGACATAGCATAGCACTGTAGGAACCCAGATTTCAGACCAGGAGAGATTAAAAGAGATGTTGCAAGGGATGAGAGATGCAAGGGGGTGAAAAGGGAACATACTCAAGAAATAGGGTAAAATAAAGCCAACTTGCTTAAGCAAAGATGCCAGCAGAGACACTGAGTTAGGACATAGCATCTGGAGGAAGTTCTGCTGGCAGGTCTTTAAAACAGCTCCTTCCCACTGGAAAAAAATATAAAAGCCAAGCTGACTATAAACAGACAGTGACCAAGCCAGGGGTAGCAATATCTGAGAAGCAAAAACTCTGGAAGGACAGTTACTTCTGATGAAATTTGGCATTCGTTTAGCTCTCAATCTTCTGCCCTGCCAAAGTGCAAGCAGGTAAAGCCAGTAGGAGAATGAGTTCTGAAGGACCTCAATGGTAGCTTCAAGAGCTGGACTAAAGTTTGATCTTTTGAGAGAATAAATCAAACTGTGGCTATGAACAACATCAACAAGCACAGACATGGAAAGAAGTGAAAGAGAAAGGAATGGGAAATACTTCTCCCCTCCACACAGCATCTCGGGATTGCATGCAGAGGAAGGAAGGAAGCCAGATACTCCTAGACTCTCTTTGCCAGGGCAAGACCAAAAGAAGACCTGCAGCCTAGCCTTTCGTTCAACAGCAGAATCAATACTGGTTTCAAATTGGACTTTATAATCGTGAGCTCAGCAGGAACCCTGACAGGATGCTTGGAGAATGAGACAGCATTCAGGAGAGCTGCTTTGGGGTCACAACTGTAGGGAACAGATAGAAACGATGAGAAAGGAGTCTGGAAACTGCTGAGAGCCAGACATGTTTAACAGAGGGTGAACCAGACAGAGCCAAAAAGTCCTAGGATGTGGAGGAAGAATACTGGTCCACAGGAAACAAGTGTCACAAATATTTGCTGGCTCTGGAAACATTTAATTTGCTGTTCCCACCATGGAAATGGCTGGTTACCCCCAGACAATATGAGCCCTTATGTTTTATGCCAAATTCTGCTAACTGACCTGATTTCAGAGCCCATGAAAACCAAGAAGTTGTAGAAGGAGGCTGCAGTTGGACAGATTGTCTGTCACATTAATACACAACCATAATTTTCAGATTGTAAATTGTTTAGGGAGATACTACATGAAATGAATGAGCAAACATGGAGAAAAGTTGTTCTCTTTAGAGTGTCACATACTGTTAGAGTTGTTAAGTAGTTGGCTAAATCCAAATATTTTTCTTCCTGCCCATCTTAACTGTGTGTTTCCCAGAATTCAGAATAATTAATCTGCAACACATCCAGCAGAAGCTGTGCATAGGAACTATCACTGATGCACGAGCCATGATACTGAAGGTACACTCTCATCCAGATGAGCTGCCACCTGGAGTGGACAGATGGAGATGAAGGGGAGGAGGGATAAAAGCCAGTTGAGTGAATGGTTTCATTAAGCTGCAAGGAGGAAGGAAAGTGTGTAGAAATGAGAATCAAGAATTTTTAGACACTAGCAACATGGCAGTGAGTTTGTATCGCTCAGTGGAAACAAGGACCTTTGCTCCATCCTGAGGAGAAGTTTTGCTGGTTTCCTACCAAGAAAGAAATAGTGGTACCGTAACATTCTGACTTTACCTTTCTCCCTGAACCTTGGGAAGGGCCTAGGTAAAGTCATGCTTCCCTTCCCTATCCCCCCCTTACGACAGACACAGAGGACTTTGGGGCACGTCCTCACAGAATTGGTTTGTTTAGAACCCCAGCCAGGGTGGAGTGACTCAATAAAACTGCCAGTCTCTCATATTAATACCAGGTCTTTGAGTAATAATCCCAGGCTCTCAGTGACCTGGAACACCAGCTATGCTAGCAACAAACTTAAAGTCACAAAGACGACTAAGTGTGAAACCAGATTTAAAGATTTAGTAGCTATTCTCAGCAGTCTCCTGTTCAGGCAAAATGCGTCAAAGGCATTTGGAAACTCTGAGAGGTGCCCTGAAATGGCAGCTGATTTCATGACTGACAAGCAAAGCAAGGGGCTTATCTCTGAGACAGAAGTGAGCAGAAGGAAAATTGCCACCAGCTACAGGAAAGAGCGGATCAGACTTCCCGGTGAAAACACTGCTTCCTCTGCCAGTAGAACCTGCCCCCTCCTTCTCCAGAAAATGCATTTCAGAGGAAGGAGGGAAGGAATTTGAAGGGGTGAAGAAAGCCAAAGTGGAGGAATGTCATTGGGAATCTCGATGTTTGCAGGATCTCTGGCCACCCACCCTCTTCCCCTGCCCATTATGGCTCACAGACACTCCAATCTACTCAGGTAATGACCAGAGAAACAGATTTCCTATCCTTGGATCAGCTGCCATTCCTGAGCTTGCAGCAGACATTTTGTAATCAGAGAGCCTGTCAAGAGAGACAAGAGCCTTTAGCAGAAAAGAAAAGTTAATTGTGGAACAAGGGATTTAAAATCTGTGCAAAGGGGGACAATAAAAGAAACAATTATGGAGTTTAACCACTGCTGCTGGCATGGCGTTGAATGTCATTTGTCATTAGCTACACTGATACAGTTATATTGCGCACTCAAGGCTGATGTTTCGGTTTCCTAGTGATTTTTGGAACATCAGCAAAAGTTTTGTTTCAAATGAAACCAAATAATTTTTTCTATTTCAGGCATTTAATTAAAAATGATTAGAGGTTTTATTTTAAAGAGAAGTTGCTTCCAATTGACACACACCCAAGAATTTTATTGTTTTTGAAAATGGGAAAATGGGACATTTTGATTTTGGAAGAATTTGGGGATACTACTTTGAGAGCTGTAGAAATAGACACAAAAGCGGCCATGTAGTCAGCATTTATTACCCTGCTTTATTCTGTGTGCATGCAGATACAAACCAAGCCAAGACTGTAACAGTCCATTTTCACAAAGCACATTTAGGGCTGGCATTTATTTACCTTTTATGCACATTTTTAAAGGTATATTTGCTAAGCAGAAGTGTGAGAAACTACTGCTTGATCTGAAGCATCTACAGCTGGCTGGAGGAAGCAGAATTTCTCCTACTCTTGCTCCAAGCAATTACTGTGGTTTGGAATTACCAGGATTAAATTGTGCATTTCTGCTATAACCTACTACAGAGAGCAACTCAGGGCCACTCTGCCTCCCCAGGTGGCATTAGGGAAGCACAACCTGAGTACTGTGCCTTTCATAGAGGGAACTGGCAATCTATTTTATGTATTGATGGATGGCAGAAACCATCTCAAGCAGTTTGGGACTCCATCTACACACAGAGCTGTAATTGTTTTGTCCCTTGGCAAAGGTCTGCAGAGGAAGGGCAGCAGAGATTTACTCACTGATTAAACTCCAACATGACACATACAGATCTGACTGTAACTTTCTTGCAGTTGTATTTTACTCCCCCAAAAGAGAAATTCAAGCAGAAATGACCTGAATTCCATTTGGTGAGATGGGGTTTTTCCTTGAGATGCCTTGCAATCACTGTTCTCCAAGCTAAGTCTAAACAAAAAGGGCAGTCATTTGGGAAGGGTTCATCTGAAATTAAGCATGTAGTGCAGAGAGATACATTTTGGAGGTGTTGAGTTCTCACAGCTACTTCCCCTCATAGTATCATTTGGGTGCAAACATAATAGGAATAATAAGGCAAGTGGAGGGATGTTGGACCCAGGAGGACACTTAGCCCAGACTTTAACATTAGCACTTGCGGGAACAATAGAGATGCTTTAGAAAGTAAAATATGGAAGGAGTTTTGAATCAGTCTCGGCACCTTGGAAACCCAGAATAACAAAAAAACCCCATTATTTTAATTTAGTTAGTTTTCAAAAAACCAAGCATCATGCCTATTTTTATAGCTTAAAACTACCTTCAGGTAAAGTGAATTTTTTTTGTCATTTTGGTTTTTACAAGAACTAAAGAAAAGCAGATAAATAAATTTGGTTAAAGCTTCATCAGCAGTTTAACAGAGAATATTTTAAATTAAAGACCCTGTTCAGAGCCATCAAAGTAGGATGGTCTGGGCAGGTCAGATCTGCCCTGTGGCTCAGGTTCTTCTGGCCAGCCCCTGCTGGAGAAAGGGTGAATGATGGTGATGACTATGACAGAGTCCTCCATCCAAAGAGCTGAGTGCTCTCGGGCACAGCCAAGCCCCTGCCACCATAAATCCCTCTTGTTCACACCTCCCTGCAATCTGCAAAGCAGGACCCAAAAGTACCATCATACTGTGCACTCACCAGAGGCAGACACAGCCAGCAATGCAGACTGTCAGCCAAACTATGCCCACTCAGGGACACAAAAACCTAACTGGGGAGTTAAGAGCTCATTTCTTACTGTGCAGTTTGGGGGCTGGTCTGTCAAAAGGAGGATATTAGACTAGACAGCTTCTGAATCTGACACATTCTGCAACACCTGTGTTTGTCAGGGAAAACATTTGATACATTTGCTTTTGCCCCATTCTTCTCTGAAGAGGAATTGTCAATAAATAATTTAAGCACATCCCTTGCTGGCTGTTACTGTCCCAAGGTCTCCCTTCCATCAGTATTCTCCAAAAGGAAGCATGCTTCTTTCTCTCATAATGCACTAACTTTTTCATTGCTTCTTTATGCTCACTTCTCACCAATCTAAATAATGGATCAATTGAGGTTTTATTCTTTGCTTTAATTAGGTCTTGAATTTTGAGAGCATTTTACTGTAATTACTTCATTAAACGTGAACTGAAAAGCAAAAACCTTCCAAAACAAAGTGAGCTCTGTTTGTGATTTTCTTTTTTTTTTTTTTTTTTTTTTTTTTTTATGACAGATAAAGGCGAACTCAAAACTCTAATAGGGTATGGAGTTTTTCTCTCAGCTCTCTGTCTGGGTAAATAGTGACAGCCTGTGCTCACTGCTTCAAACCAGCAGAAAGTAAGAAAGAGAAGGACAGAAGGGCAAAATAAGGCTATGGACCAACTCAGTCAGTTAGTCTTTGATTTATGGTGGCCTCAGCATACTAAAACTGCTTTTATTACACATCCACCTAACTCATATGCAATTGCCCATGCCCTTGGTGCTTTATTTCAGGATAAAATAATAGATTATGGAAGTACCTAGGATACACACTCCTTTTATTTGAGTGTGAACAAGATGGCAGAAAACCAGTAGGACAACTTTCTACCAACTCCCCATCACACCAGCATAACTCCCCTCTGAGTGACTCCACAGATTTTTGATCCCATCTACACCAGCTGGCAACTACCTAACACTCAAGGCAAAACAGAGCATCAAACCACAGAGCTTGTATTACAGAGGGGCAAGTGGGAAAGAGAGGGTGCAGGGGGGCAAGCAATAGGCTGAAACTGGAGCAACAGCTTCTTCCAGTTTGGGAAGTCCACGGTCAAATGCTGATTAAATCATGAGAAGTTTCAATATCAAATTGAGAGGTCTTCAAATGGAGGAAGTCTGGTTCCTCACGCTTAGTTAAATACATCTGGATTATTTTTTTTACACTTGGAGGCAGGAGGGAAGGAGGAGGGGAAAGAGGATATGATGGAGGGAGAAGATTGACTCTGCTTTTCCATCACTAAAATTTAACTCAGATTCTGAAATGGAACACTTTAGAATCTTAGTATTTCTAATGGTACAAAATTAAGCAGGAACGTGCATTTTCAGAACATTGTCATAATAGATTCTATATCAAACCAGTCAAGAGCATGAGAAGGAAGAAGACTGCTATGCAGTGCATTTTAAGATCTTAAAAATCCCCTTCACAATCGTTCCTTCTCCCTGTTCCCCCGAGACTTCTTACTTGGATAACAAACTGAGATGCAACCAGGAAAACATACATCTAATGCATCCAGATTGCTTCAGTTCTGGATTTGTACAGCCCTTAGCACAAAAAGATTAATTCCCTTGAAGATTAATTGTTTTAAGCACTTATGCCAAACCAGCAAGAAGCAAGAATAATTGCAGTCTGAAAAATCAAGAGGATCTGTGGAGAAGTCCAGGAAGACTCTACAACGCTATAAATCTCAGGGTGCAGATCTTAAAGTTATATTGTGTAATAATCGTAACAACAGAACAAGGTGTTTTATGTATGATTTGATAAAACATCCCATCCCAAACTTATTAACACAAATCCAGTGGTGTCAGGTCAAAAGGTCCTGCTAGCTCCTCAGCCATGTCTGGCACTGGCCACAAGCGAATTCCCTATGAAAGGGCTATAAAAATCCTGACAAAAATACAGCAGTGTTTCTCCCCAGTATATTCTCCCAGCACACAGCAATGTAAAGCCTAGGGACTTCCTCAGCCAATATTTACCTATATATTTGAGTTTAATGGCCCTTGATGGACTATTCCATGCACTCCCTAATCCTTTTTTGAACCTATTCTTACTTCTGGCCTCACGGACAACCCGTGGTGACAATTTCCCTACTTAATTGTATAGAGAATGTATAATACAATGTGAATATTGCAACTAAATGAAGGCTAAAGGGGAAAATGATAAGTCTGTGAGCAGGATGAGACAGAGAAGGGGAGGAAATATTTTGCATGATTAAAGGGGATATGATAAGGAGTGACAGGCTGAAATTATATTCAGCTCAAAGAACAGAAAAGATCTCAGCCTGTTGGGTAGTTATGTATGCTTCCAGTGGATGTGTTGATAACTCCACCTTAAACTGGACAGCATAATTCACGCATCTGGCAGCAATACCTGGGACTATCCTGTTCTGGAAGGAACAGCAAATAGCCTGGATATAAAAGCAATTTTTCAAGCCTTAGAATAAATTTTTTCAAAGTCAAACACAAATTCTGAAAGGAGGAAAGTTTTCTAAAAAGAATTCTTGAACAGAACTCCTACCTGCTGCAAGGGAAAAGGAAGAAAGACATTACATTTAATGCTGTGAAAGGGCTGTAGGCTGAGAAAGGCTTTCTGGCCTTACAGAGAGGAGGCGTGTGGTACAGATTGTTGTGGGATGACTGATGCCAATGGCTCTACGCAAGGCTGCATTCGGGGCTGTTTTTCTTAATGTGCTCGCTCCGCTCTGCTGCTTGGTTGGTAAATTTTTGTTAGTCAAACTGGCCAAGAGGGAGCTGGATTAGTACAAAGGGAGGATTGATATGGCTACCATGGCTGAGACCAAAAACATGCATACACATATGTGTGCACTCACACAAATTTGAAGTGTAGGAATCTCTTAGGCATCCAGCCTATTAAGGAAAAGTAGAGAATAAGAAATTTTATATTGCTGCTTGTAGAAGGGTTCTTCGTCTGTCTCTGGAAAATGCCAGGGTATTTAGGAGGGGAAAAAAAGAGGAACAGATCTTAATTTTTCTGAAATCTCAGTATTAAAGCCAATGGACTCTTGAAATTTATCCCAGCTTCTGTATATTCTGAAAAGCATGCCTCTCCCACAGATAGTGTTAGGGGAAGATGTTCCCAAAGTTTTTAAACTCCTTATCAGTGTTTAACATTGGGATCATCTTGTCTGGTTCTTCTGGATCCCATCTGGAGGTTCTGTCACCTAGAGGCTGCAGGATAAGTTCCTCTTCGTGTCCTGCTCAGCCCATGGCCCTTCTAAATAGTCTGACAACAAAAGTGGGTCACTTTGAAATTACGGGTTCTCTGATGTGAATTCCTGCCCACCAGAACTGGATAGAAATGACCAACTCATTTTGTATCCCATAGGTTGCTGCAAGATAGCAGCTTCCAAGTTTGCTGAGCTGGGCAGAATTCAAACTGGCAAACTTTACTGCTCTACAATGGCTTTCCATTTCACCTTTGAAGGAAAAATTATCTAAAGTGGTTCTGCCTAAATCAGAGCTCACTTTTACCCCCCTTCCTTCTCCACCATATTTCAGAACTGAGCGTGACATCTGGCATGACACATGGGAAACCTGCAATCTAGATAACACATCCATCTTTATAAGTGAAAGACATCCATATATTTCAACATAGAGTAGGAAAGGCTTGCAGCAAGAGAATCCAGCAACTTGGCTAGGCACTCTGCATATTTTATGAATGTCAGCATCTACACTACCTCAGCCAGTGGAAAAACAATGCTCAGCAAAGTGGTCTTGAGGGCACTGACTTGGGCAGCAGAGACAGGTACTTCTAGGAGAGAAGACTGTGTCTGTGTTTCATTCTTCTGCTTTTCCCCATGCTTCCTGGCATCTCCACAACTGCAGGGTCTCACAGTTCTGCCTTCATTTGTGGAAGAAGGCAAACGTTCATACACTGGGCAAGGCAAGTCCCCAGCTACTGTGCTCCTCACACTACCTTCCTGCAGCCGTTCTGCACATGGCTCAGGGAAGCATGCCTCGAAGCCCTGTGCAGCTCTTGGCGCACATCTGTCTCATTCCCCATCTCCCTTTGTGATCCATGTTCCACATCCACCTGCAAAGTCAAGTCCTTGCTCTTCTGACCTACTTTGGACTTCATCGTACTTGCTGTTGTTACAGACTGTTCCAGGCTGCTCTTTCAAAGCCATCTCTTCCTCTGTGGTTACACACAGCAGCTCTGGGGAGGACAAGGAGTGCGTAAAGGCCAGAACAGCTGAAAATATTAACATTGGTATGTTTTGCTGATGAACAAATCAGACACATGGGCAAATATCACTATCTTTTTAGAAACACTTAGAAGTCTGACTAAGCGTAAGAGCAAGATATGCCAGCCTATTTCTAGCTGAACATCAACACACACAGCTTATGGTTCCAGAGAGCAACTGGGGTGAATTCAGCCAAGGGAATTCTGCTGCCTCCTTCATCTTATATGCAAACCCAGAAAAAAAAAGGGTCCATTCTACAAACAAATTCTCTCTGGCCAACACCTGAGGAAGACAGGGTGAATTAATATCCCACTGGTAATTAAATTCAGAGGTCGTTTCTCTGCAAGGGGACACAATTTAAAGTTCCTCTGAAACTCTTAAGATTCTGTAGATGTGGGAGCCATTTGGACAGAAGAGCAAACTATTTATGTAACACACACTCCAGGCTTGCTTCCAAAATGCTGGCCTTTGATCAGGAAAAGACATTATCTAAAGCCAACCCTACAAACACCAGTAAGAGTGCCAGAGTGGCCAGATGGTGTTCGGGTACCACTGCAGCCCCCTGGACCGATTCCCTTGCAAACACTGGCAACTGTGATGGGCAAGGATGCACCCTCCCTCCCCATTGCTCCCTTCATAAATGCAGCAAGGTGTGCCAACTTTCTCCGGCAGCATCAGGCACTCCTGCAGCTCCCTACTGCTCCTCTCGTAAGCCCGTTGCCAGTGGGCCCTCACAGTGCCAAATTCTGCTGCATCTCCCAATCTGCCTCTGTCAAGCACTGGCAGAGGTGCCACCACAGCATCGCTACTGATCCGCTCCTCCTCACCCCTTCAATTGCAGGTAGTGGCAGTGATGCCAAGGCACTCAGATTGTGCCAGACATAGATAAAGATGCTTTGCAATAATACCTTCTTGCAAGAAATGGCAAAAAGACCCAAGTATCCATATGGTGCTCTAATAACCTTCTCTTGCCCTTTTATGGCTCACAAACACTTGCAAGGATACCAAGCTGCCCAGAGTAACCTTACAAATCTTGGAGGGAGTCCCTAATCAGAGGAAAAATAATCCTTCAATGCTGCTGGCACGTTGTTTCACTTACTCATATGTAGTTCACAGACATCTACAAGTTTATAAGCAACTGCTCTTACAATAACTACCATCTCTTCTGTCTTCACCACCAGGAAAGCTGCCCTGAGGACACCCCGAGATGTACACAGGCAATACCTCTAAATGCTGTGACACAAACCAGTACTGCTAAATTAGCTTATTCACATGCCTCTTTAGTGTGATGGGTTTTGGTGGCACACTGTTTCAGTGGCCCGCTGATAGACCATTACTAGCAAATGCCTAAGATTTTGGTACATGTATAAAGAAGGAAAAAAAAAACCCATGGCCCAAGTGATGCCTTAGAGTGCTTATGCTAATTAAAAAATTTGGCTGTTCCAATCTCTTCCTACAACTGCTGTATATTCTTCACTGATCCACAAACCAAAATTGAGCTTTGGCTGTCTAAAAGTAGAGAGGCAGATTTTTTCTAATACTACCACCTGAAAGCATTGTCCCTGCTTCCCTCCACTGACACCACTTGGCCTCTTCAGCCAGCTACAAACCCATGCTGCTTCCGCTTGTAAAGGAAAAACCTGACAGAAGATGAAAGGCTGCTTCTATGCTCCAAATGCCTCATACTTTGATTAAAAATGTTTTTGTCAATTAGAGATTGATTTTTGCTGTTCATTAAAGTGATGGATGTCAGTGCTGATGGAGGTGATATTTTACCCTGCGGTGGCCTGCTATATAAATGGGTAGGAGAAACCAGAGGCTCCAGTTTGCTGGAGTGGAGTTGGTGACCAGGACTGGGATAAAATAGGCCAGGCAGGGGATGGAGAAATGAGAGCCACAGTGCTCAGAGAGGAGCAGGGGAAAGCTCTCATTGCAGAGTTTTGTAGTCAGTCCTTACCACTTTATCTTTCTGCAGGCACTGTGGAAGCTGAAGATAAGGACAGAGATGTGGGGTGTTTTGGAGGTTTGCACAGTGGGGACGAAGATATGGACTGTATAAATGCCACAAGCTGGTAAGCTTTTATAGGCAAGCCATGCAAAATTTCCCCAATCCAAGATGAGCTTCTCCTCTAGGAACTCACACCCTGACACTGCCATCAAAAGGACATTCCCTGAGAGGAAGAAAGGGTTGTCCTTAAACTGCATGGGATAGCTTCAGCTAAGATACAAGAAAAGTCGAGAGCTTCTAGTACACAACCAACAACTGTACTGCAGTTTTCCCAGAATTAATGTACTTTTACCACTCACTTTCTGCAGGGCAGGGCCATACCTGCTACCTGCTACTGGAAAGGGTAAGACAGGAAGTTACCAGAAGCTGCAGTATTTTCCAATGTTGTACCCATCGCGCTTTTGGCATTATTAGCCCTGGCCATGTGAAGGAGAAAAATCAGGAGTCATACACATGAAATAGTGGAGTCAGACCATCTACTGCAGGGGCACAGCACACACAAATATGAAATCTCCCTGGGGCTGGGTCTCCTCAGAACTACCAGTACCTGTAGAAGAGAATTTGGGCATCTCCAGAACTATGATACAGCCCCTTGACAACCCAGGTGAATTTTACAGGCATTTTCAATCTACTGCACATCCATCAGTTCTTCTGCAGGCAAGGAAAGAGAAAGTAATGCACCCCTGCCCCAGAGGAGAGTCCTGATGCAGCAGGAATTCAAAGGCACAATTCAAAATTCAATGGCCTGACAACAGTCCCCATATAAAATGTCCCAGTCTCTGAGAAAGTCATTTGGGACTAGCAGCTACATCAGATGTTACAGCAGCTTCACTCTTTGCTGGGGCAGTAGCAGGAGGATTCAGGTGTGCACGATGTTATGATTACATGAAATGGGTTGAATAATGCCCTTCATGCCATGCTATACTCCTGCCTCCTGCAGGGACGAAGAGCAGCCACATGGCAGTCACTAGTGCACAACAGCAGGCTGAAGCACAGCTCTGCAAAAATCCACCTGCTCCCTCTCACCACTGAAATCTGCTATCTGTAGGTCCCCTATCTCCTTCAAGTTTCAGTTTTAGACACAAACTCTGCGCATATAAAAACACACACGCGCACAGACACATATATTTGTATGCTGATGAGATCGTTAAATTTATCAGCTCTCCAATTCATTTGAGGTTCGTTATGGAGCTGCAGCGCTGCTCCTTTCATCTGGAAATGGAAAGGGAACGGCCTTTACCCCTTTCTCGAAATTAAAGTGAAATGGGTACCATTTTATTTTAAGTGCCCATTAACTAAAGCGTAACTGAAACCAAGTTACAATGGGTGCCTCAGGGGAATGAACATAGGAGGGAACACACACACACACTCTCACACACACCCACATCCACCAACAGCAAATGGTGGCAGGCACAAAAATCAGGGGAATAAACATCAAAGCACTTCATAGTGCAGTGATAGTTAAAAGCCTATTTTACACCCAGAAATGGTGAGAGATGCAGGCCCAAGAGCTCTTCAGTGCCTTTGAAAGACCCATTTAAGTCTTATTAAAATATTACCTGGGTTTTTTTTTTTTTTTTGGTGCCTTTTACTGGATTTAAACTCTTAATTCATCTTCTGTAATTTTTTTCTGCACTGGGCTATTGTAAGGGGGAAAAAGACTCAATACTGTTAGTAAAAGGATCTAATTGGTAACTTCTTTTCATCTCACAAGCCCCTCGTCCCTCCCTCCTCCTCTCATTCCTTACAGGTTGGGTCATAGCAGCTTTCTTAATCTTTGGAGATTATTCTTTTGTGGTTTGATGAGACTTCACTAGACTCTTAAATCTTTTCATTTCACCTCATTTAAATATTTTGGCCAATTGCTGAAGTTAATGATGATGAATAGGATTAAGATTAAAGGCTTAAAAGGGTTAGGAGGAAGAAAAAATATATTTCATTTCCAACAATGCATAAAGAAGTCTCTTTTCCTCAGTGCTGCATTACGTCTCTGTTAGGGCTGTAGCTTGTAGTTCTTGGCAGGTCTCTGACATGGCTGCATCTGTCTGTCTCTCTGCAACATCTCTTTTTGGCACCAAGTTCAGTAGGAAAGATCAGGACCTTTGCACTGTCTTTGCATATGCTCACTTATTCTTTGTGCTGTCTGCCTCTGCTTGTGCTCTGTCTGCGCTTCCCTGACTTATTCTAAACCCACGTATCTGAGTATAACCTTTCAAAGATGTCATTTAAAATAAAAAGACCCCGCACATTTATATAGACAAAATTATCCTTATCATTTTGCACAGCAATTTAGAAGACAACCAGCCTGAAACTCTCATCTGTGCACAGTACAATCCTTTCCCAGAGGAAAAAATCTTCTCCTTTATTATTCTAAAACTCCTTTCATATACTGATTTCTTCTGATACAAAGTTGAAAATTCATCCTCATAGTATATGAAGCCACAGAAATTGGACCAAACTGGAAGTCTAGCTGCAACTAAATAAGTCATATTTCCCCATCAGTCCTTTGCTTAAAAACATAAATATAATCTCACAGAAATTGCAATTCTAGGAAGTCTTAAATCAGTTTGGACAGGATTGAATCCCTCTGGCTGCTGTTTCAAAATCAGTGGAGAGGAGAGCTCATCAAGTGGCTTGGGAGGGGTAATACAAGTTGCCAAATAAAATCAGGCAATTCTCTGTCAAACCCAGCTTTGGCAGATAAATTGTGAGCTGGTGGTACTATACCTGAACAAAAATCTCTTCTCTGCCATGTCTGAAGCAGCAAGGAAAAGGTGGGTGGATGGAAGCAACCAGTTTGAGCAGCACCAGGAACTTGTCAATGCCATACAAGACCCCTGCTCTGACAGGGCATTCTCCATGTTTACCTAAACACTTCTTCCATCCTCAGTGTTGTAAATCTACATCTTCTCCAACACAAGCTTTTTTTAACAGGTGGGAGGAGAGTGAATACATTTTCCAGGCTTCAGTGAAAAAGCTGCATGAGAGGGAACATCATTTATAATGTTAAGGATTAAAAATGGCTTACTGTGGGGAATAAAGTGAGCTATGGGTCTGCTGAAGATTTCTGGCATATTGAACAAACTGTACTGAAGCTGTAACCTAAAATATTTATAACAATATTTACCAGAGTTCATGTTAGACTTGGTTGGGGCAGAGCAGGTCCATTAGCAAAGAAGGAATGTGCACAGTGCTGGAGTCTGTCTGGGCTCAATAAGAGATGAGCAAGGATGGGAATGCAAGCTCAATGGAGGGAGCTGGAATATCATTTGGTGTTGCCTTAGGCAAAGACAAGCAGTTCTGCTAAGATGAGTCAGAGGATTGAGTATGACTGATACCAAACTTGACGGGGAAAAGCTAATGGGATGTAAAAGGATGGACAAGTACAAGGACTTGCCACTCCAGACTGAAGGAAATATGTGTACATTGAGCAGGCTTATTTCAGATCTTCCTTGTACAACACTCTCACCAACTCTGTGTTTTGGCCAGCATGAGTAGAAGACCTGGAGAGGAGGCCCCAAGTGTGCTCACAGCTCAGTACCATGCAGCACTAGCAGTAGAAACCTTGCCTCCTGGATGACAACACAAGTAACTGGGCCATTTCCTAAGAAAGAGGCGGTATTTCCTTGCTGCTGAAATGAGAGACTTTTTGGAAAATCCTAGACATTGCAGGCAGTGCATCATCATTGTCCTGGCACAATAGAAAGGTGACTCTCCCAGTGGGGGTTGCTTACCCTAAACGTGTCCAGAAATGTGTTCAGTTCTTTACGCTTCTTAAAGTCTCAGCAGCACCTTCTCTAACTGCAGGGTGGAAAAATCCTAGTGTGCTCAACAAATACAAAATCAAATGTTTTGACTGACACAGCGGGCTTGAACCAGGGACTGCCAGAGATAAAAGCAGAAGGTAAGGAATCAAGTGGTTGCTCATCAGCAGACTGCAGAGCAGTCTGATGGCTGTGGAGGATTTTATGGATGCAGAGACAAATTTTGAGGGGCATATGGACCAAGAGGATTTTTACTCCTTGAAACTGCTCCTTAAAAGTCCTCTCCACTGCCAAGCAGAGAGGCTGCTGGAAGAACAGCTGTGATGGGTATAGGGAGTGTGCAATAGCCCATCACAGCCACATCCATTCCCAGTGCACATTTTCTATCTTCATTTGCTGCCCTAAGCTTTTGTGCAGATTGGTAAATATTACGCAGATATCATATTCTGTGGTGAAATGGACAATCCCTTTTCAAAATGCACTCAGTTTTTAAAGGCTTCATCTGGTGTAATGCAAGAAAGAAAAGAAAAAACCACATTGTTTCCATTTTTTTCTTTTTCAATATTGAAATTTTTTTTTTGTAACTGCATCCAATATCAGCATTTGGAAACTGTCAACTGAATCTATGTATTATTATTTAAAAGAATAAAATTTAAAACAATTTTAAAATATAAGAAAAGCAAGATTTAATAAAGATCTATTAGAATTTTTTTCACTCCTTGTTTCTGGAAACCAAGCCTGGAAGACTTTCAATTCAGTAAAAAGGAAAAAGGACCTCAGGATATTGCTCAAGGATTCAGGACCTTCAAAAGAGAAATGTAAGGAAACATCAAAGGCAGGTGTGTGCATGCATGAGTGTGCTGCCCGCGTGTCTGTGCATGCCTCTCCTCTTTTCAGGGGCACAGACACAGCTTGGCCCCTTGCCTCAACTCCATAATGAGTTACTGCTCCCTCTGATTTCTCTTTTCTTCAACCTTGGAAAAACAATTATGTCACTGAGGTTGAAACTTCAGTTGCCCACAGCTGTAAACCTGTCCAGTTTTCTGAGAGCTCTTGGGTTACTCTTGACCTGGGCTGCTATGCTACTTTCCCTGAGCTTTTCCTTTAATTATCACATATTGATTCAGCTTTTTAGCAAATAACTGTTAATAAAGAAATGTTAAAGTCCTTGAAAAAACCAAAACACACCAACATTCCTTTACAGATGAAAAAAAAAAAAAAACCAAACTAAAATTTTAAACTATTTCATATCTAGACAAACACATGACACTCCAAAGAAAACTAAAAAGAGAGGCCAATTCCAGTACAAACAGATGGTTCTCATGCCTGTCTGGGATGGGAAAGACAAATCTGCATCCCAGAGATGACTATGGAAATACAGGATCTGATCTGTACTTCTCACACCTTCAGTAGTACAAGCTAATGCCACAAGCTAGTAAAACATGCAGGTACTAGATGGTTGACATATAATATTCCCAAATTCTAAAATGAAAAATTTTCTAGCTGGAATCATGCTTACATAAATACAGCCTCAATTTTAATGAACTTACATATCCCAACTAAACTGAACTGATCTAAACTAAACTAAATTAAGAGTCACCAGCTTATCCATGCACTCCCAGCCAGATCTTCCAACAAATAATTCTGGTATTGCCCAGGCACTAGTAACAATGACATAAACCCTCTTTTTAGCAGCAACTAAAAAAGCCCATCTGCACAGAAGGTGCTGGTGGATCTGTGTCTGCCCATGGCCTCCTCACTGAGTAATGCCTGCTTGCAACCTTTACTTCTTTTGGTTGTGGTTAATGAATAGCCATTCACCAGGCAAACCTCACTTGAGCTGAGATTCTTTTGACAGCCATTAAATCCTATGTAGTTTTTTATTTTCACCACATTTGTTACAGTGCTGTGCACAGAGAATGGAGTGGCAGCTTTGAATTCAGCAATCACCAAGGCTTGGCATTGATCAAGGTGAGTATTTTCATTCAAGCATTCTTAAGACTCTTGTCAGTACCCAGCTGCTTCCTCACAGGCTCCCAATAATCTCAGCGCTATTTCTTTTGAATGAGATAAAAATAACCCTTATTGATAAAGACTACTGGAAACAAAACAGTAATTTTTGCCTAGAGAACTGGGTCAATCCAATAGCTGGGTTTATAATACCAACATGGAGACTACTCCATGCCAGCCTGATGGAGCCATTACACATCAGAGAAGGCGAATGGACTGAGCAGTGGACAGATGAAGCAGAAAAGCAGCCCAGCTTTAAACCCTAGGCATAGAGATTTACAGGAGAAAATAAAAAACAAAATATTCAAATGATTTCTATTAGCTGAGATGGTCTCCCAGCCCCAATATATCTATACTATCATAGCAGCAAGGACACTCTAAGTAGACAAGTGGAAAGAACAAAGATAATGTTGAGCTCTGCATAAAGATGTAGGTGGGGGCCCACAATTAGAAATTCAGAGCTGTGCCACGTTCTACCACTTAGACCTGAAATTCCAGTTGGATCACGTTCCAAGAAAAGGTCAACTCCAAAGACACATCTGGCTATAGAGCCAAAGAAACCCCAAGAGTTGATATGCTGAGTCCCAACACTAAAGTCAATGTTAGGAATGCAAATAAGAAGAGTGCTCCTAAAAGGCATATTTGGAGAATGGCCAAAACAAAAGAGTCTGATTCCCTCCATCCCATCATGTTATAAATCAGTCATGCTGCTGAAAAACGGCAGCACCACTGGGATATGGGCCCTGGTTACATGAGAGTGGAAACATGCAGGATACTCTCAGCTATGCTCGCATCCCTCCCTGCAGATCCAGAGTTTGCAGGCTAAAGGACAAAAATGATCTCTAGCAGAAGTGGAAAGAATTTCACATAAGTCAGTGTGGTAACACTCTCTGTGCCTGCTCTGAATTCTCCCCGAGAACAAGAACTTTGAGACTAATTTCCCCATAGCTCATGGGATGAATGTTGTCTCTTTCTTCTGTGTAGAAATTATCTGGAAATGGTGGGTTGCTAGTTTAGTTTTATGAGCTCCTAGAACTATTCTTTGAATAATAATTGGCCTGAAGTTCATCTGTTGAAGGAAGTTCAATATTCAGTATTCAGCTCAGGGCAACAGCACATTGGATCTGGAAGAGGAGGGCTTGGGGGAAATGACTCCCTCCAGAGTCACGGCCACACCACATGTGGCAAACCAAGTTTAAAATAGCTGCAGACAGAGAGGAGATCTGTCATTTGGAAATTACTTGTGCGCTGTTTGAAGCAGCCGTTAGCTGTGCAGCAAACAGACTCTGCAAATAGAATTGCTGTGTGCAACACAACCTGGGACTAATGTAACCTCCTGTTTCCTATTACTGGGACAAGCTCTGAAGCCTGCTATCCACAGAAACTAATACCAAGGGCTAGGGAACGGAGAAAGTTTTATGGAACACAGGGCAACAGAAGCCAGTTTGCATGATTAAAATTAAATCTCCAAAAGGAATTGATTGTCCATCCTTGATACAGAGAGCTAACTCTAATAAGATCTTTCATCATAAGGAGGCCTCTGCAAGGCTGGCTTTGGAGGAGAAAGTAATGCTGTGAATTTCTAACCATGAGAGCGTGAATTTAAATAAAAGTGGATATGCGTTTGCCTAGCTTTTGGGCAGCGATCAAAAAGAAGGGAAAACTAAATCTTCACTGATAATACAGCTTATTGAAATGGCTCCACACAATAAGTTTAACCAGACAAAAACAATGCTGAGGTGCAATGAGTCTGTTTTGCTTTGATTTCTTCCTAAATTAGCCATTCAGTTCTATTAGAAGAGGAAATTTCAGCTAGACAAATTCTCTCCTTGACAGCTGAGGCAGGATCTCAGTTCAGCCAAGTACATATTCCTTCAAAGGAAGCAGTCTTAGAAAATGGTAGGACTGGCTAAAGGACTCAACTATGGCACACTCCTTTTCCTGCTCCATGGGGAAGTCACTCTATCTCTCTTCCCCACAGACATAATAATATTTCCTTGCACTTTAATTCTTATGACTCTCCCAAGGCTTGCAGCACTGGACTTGGTCTCTCTGGGTAGGCAGGATATTGGCAGCTCAGTCCACTGACAGCGAGGTGAATACCCTTAGGAGGTGGTGTATTGCTGCTGGTACTGCCTTTTACATTTGCAGCAATAAGAGCAAGTCTGCAAAGCTGGCCTTCCCTGGCCTTTTCTCACAAGCTGCTGCTCTGAAAGGTTTTGCTTTGGGCCAAACAAAATAATTTGTGTCAAGTGAAATGATGTTTTCCATCTTTTTCTCCTCCTATATGAAAAAGAAGAGCAACTGAACAAGAGGCATACCAACCAACACAAAGAGGATTTGGTTCAACACATGCCAGTTTTTCTATCTCCAAATGTTTTCTTTCAGAAGTCAAAGAGAACAATATTCGCACAGCTTTAACCCTAACCAGAAGAGTTCATTACGAAACTGGTGGCAGTCTGCACACTGTATAGGTGTTAACTTAAACTACGCACATTTTAATTTGAGCAATTATGTACTCTGGGCCTAATTCCCACCAGTTTAATTTGGATATTTTCTGTCATCACTTGTTGTACCCAACAGTTGTAAAATGTAACCATGCACTATTAAACAGCTGCTGCCTTCCACAGGTGGCTGCCTTTCAGAATGAGGTGAGGATGTCTCCTGTATTGCACAGAGGAGTTGTGAGGTTTAATTCATTCATGTTTGTGAACAGCTCTGAAAGCTTCATTTAAAACCTGCGGTATTCTTTGCAGGCTACATTTCCCAAAGGAAAAGAGTGCAAAGTAAAATGGCAGCTTTCACAGACAGACACTGGACACATCTACATCTGGACTGATCCTAAAAATATTTTTTCCCTGTATTGCACTGGAAAGCCCTGCTACACCACATGTTGTGCATATGCATTTTCAATGCATACTATGCATCCTATGCATGTATTTCAATAGAAACATACATCATGTTTCAATAAATTCAGTATAAAGTCCAATAGCTTTGACCCATGTGCATTCTCAGCTTCACTACTGTTATTAGCTCAAGAAAAAAGGCAGTACTGGACACCCAAAAAGATTTTATGTACAGTTAATATGCAATAAAAGCTATGTGGGGAATTCTTTCAGGTCTTGGCCATGTCTTCTGCTTCTTCATTGTTCAATACCACTACAATGAACAATTTCCAGTCATACTGTGACACTTACTTGATATAATTGTGGTATTGAATCAACAGCCTATGTCCTGACTGGGATTTACTGCTGTGTTGGAAGCTGAGCGGACGTGAGTACTTTTTCTCCTGGGTCAACCCCTTCAACCATGTCAATTTGATCAAACATTTTGCCCCCTTGCTTGAAAGTGTACAGCAGGGAAGACCCAGTTACACTGGAACTTTGCTCACAAACCAGAGCTACTGGAAAACAAGTCACTTCAGCACTCATGTCCACCTTCATCCATAAGCCATGCAAGACAGCAAGCAACTTTATCCTACTCTTCCTCTGTGATGTGACTGAAGGATGATAAGGACAAGCCTCAGGATCTTTGGATGGAGGGAGCAGGCAGGGAGGGAGAGGAAGGCAGAGAGGGAGAAAGGGAGGCATGGAGAGGCAGGCAGGTCTCCATTACTTATTTCTGGACCTTGATAACAGACCTCTTGGAGAAAGGGTACCTTGTAGCTCCACAGCATGGTAACTGATCTCAACCTTTCTTTCAAAGGTGCTCTCAGAAAGCCTCAAAGAGTATGAGCTGTTTACAGGAGAGTTAGTTTCCAGGGAACTATAATAAATGTTGATCCATTGCCACCATCCAGGGTAGTTCCCTTTTGGTCTGGATAGCATTTTCCAGCTACAAAGGTACATTAAAGCCCAACCATGCATCACAGCCTGTCTGTTTCTGCCCTCCAGGCACACAGGGCTGAACCTGTGCCCCAGCTATCAATTCCAGCTCTGCTTGCCAGGCTGTTTTCAACACTTGCATTAACACTTCATGTTACTTTCTTGCTCTTTTGCTCCTGTTCACCTGCAGAAAATTCTAGGTAGTCCATTCAGGATCTTGTGACTCAGGTCCCAGACAACACTCATATTTTGCTTTTCCTGACACAGGAAAGAAATGTAGCTATTTCACAGTTAGACTGGGCAACAACAAAAATTAATTAGTTGTGGACTTCACATAAAACTAGCAGAGAAGTATGTCATACTCTCCAGAGAGGGCAAATGTTAGGAAGTTTAGGAGGCCTTTGTGCTGCACAGGAAGGAGACATACTGAGAAGAACAAGAGAAAAGTGGGAAGGGAGACCAGGTGGGAGAAATGGAGAGCAGCTCATTTAGGTGCGCCCTTCAGACAAAGTGGCAGGCAAATGAAAAAGCAGATGGGAGAGCAAGAGAGATTGTGAGAAGAAGGGAAAGGGCCACTGAGAAATCAAGAGAGACACAGAGAGTAGACAGGTACAGAAAGAGATCAGAACTGGGAGCAGGATGGAAAGAGCTGAAGACCAGAAAGGGTGTTTCCATTTGTATTTTCATCTGATCCAAAAATGTGCTCACATAAGAAAAGAAAAAAAAATTGCCAGCTTAGAAAAAGAACAGCTCAGACAGCAATGAAAGTGGTTTTGACAAGAACAGCCAACTTAGGAAAGAGCTGTCTGCATAAGTGATCAGCTCAAACCACAGTGACAACTTGCACGGTCCAACCTTCCGTCTGATCCAGACTCTCTGGTCCTGGCTTCACTGACTGAAGTAACTGGGTCACTACCATGCCACAAGGGTGGGATTTCTGATTTCTCAGACTCACAACGTGGTTATGGGGATACACCAGCCTTCTCAGTGCAAATATAGGGCTTTCTAAACTGCCTGGCATGGCAATTTCCTTGACGGACATGGTCCAGATTTGTTTCAAGTTTTGTTTAACTTTAATAGCTCAAGTTTACCCTTGAAAGATCAGAGGAAAAGAGGTGGTCTTAAATTGACAGAAGGGAGTCAATAAGCCTCCTTTCATTAGATAATGAGTCTGCCTGCACTGTACTCACATTTAACTGTAAGCCCCTTCCATAGAGTAAAATAGTTTGGTTTGGCTCTGTGTGTACGTTAAGGGAAGAAATAGATCAAATTCAAGAAAGTGCTGAACACTCCTGCCCTTTGCTTTGTTGGTTATTTTTCCTCCCTGGCAACTGGCCTCCCTCCGAGAATGCTGGCTTGCGGATGAAATGAAATACAATACAACTGTATTTTGTATAGCATCTCTCAAGTAAACAGGATCCCAATTGCTCTGCGGGCTAAGTGATAAAAAACAGCACAGAGAGAAGGAAATTAAGAGACAGAAATGATGGAACAAAACCAGCTGCTTCTAGAGCAAGGAAGCACAGGTCCGTGGCTAAGGCTCTGGATTGGGAAATGGCAGGCACAGGCTTAGCTCTTAGAGCTGCCAGACTTCATGCTTTGACCTTGAACAACCTGCTTGACCTTACCAGGGCTCCGTTTCCAGTGCAAGACTTCTGCTTGTTAACTCTTCTCTGCTTGGGAAGTCAGAAATTGCTGCATTGAAATCTGTGGGGTGCTCTGACATTACCCAGGCAAGGACTTACATGGCTGGATGGATGGAAGTGTGCTAGAAGGTAGTGGTGGCACACAGAGGGATTTGAATCTTTCAGGATGCCAATACCTAAAAAGAATCACAGTAACTCACTGAGCCTGATGATGCCACTGAAACAATTCAGCAAATGGTGTTGAAACAAAGGGGTGAGAAGCAAATTTCACTGCAGTAGGACAGCCTTGTCTCATAGCCAGTGCGACAGGAGGAGGTGGCTGCCATTCTATCCCTTAAAAGCAGTTTCACTCTAGGGACAGATATTAAGGAATGGAGTAGCTGCCAGTGACAGAACTGCCTGAGCATGTTAAATTTGGGTAGCATGTGGTACGGTGGTCATTTATAACCATGACGCTAACAGTACAAAACATATTGCTTATCACTATCAGAGGGTTGGGAAGGATGGCTAGAAAAATGCCTTGCAATCTGCTGCTGAGCAGCTCAAATACGGAAAAGCATGAGAAGTGATGACCCAAATGGCTAATGAACGTGTTTCATTACATGTTGACTGTGAACAGCAGGCTGACATAATACTTTTCAAAATAAGACATGATTTTGAAAGCACTTTCTTTTTTTGAGAAACCTACTTGTCTGTTTTTGTGAAGAAGGGGCTGGTGTGCTCTTCAGCCTGGCTGTGTAGGGGAGAAACTGAGGCATACCTCACAAATACTAATTTCTTGAGATCCATCCATTTCCCTCTGTATTCAATACTCTTCAGAAGTTCGTCTCCTGTTCTGCCTTAAGGTGCATAACTAACAACATTTGGACAGAAAAAGGGAAGGCATGAGCAGGTGTTGGCTGGGACATCTTTTCAAAGGACAAATGGGGGGAAAACCTAGATATCAGAAGTTAGTTCCTTGTTTCTCTATATGGGACTTGAGTAGTTCTACTCCCCATTTTTCCTTCCATTTCCATGTCCATTATAGTTTTCCCATCCAGCAGTTCAGAGCAGAGCCATGAATTAGATGCTGAGGGAGGGTCTTGCAGAGAACCAGGGGTAAGCTGCTGGTCCAGGCTGGTGCTGCCCCTGGAAGCAATGGGCCTGGGATTGAGCCACCCAGAGCCTCCAGCTGCAGGGCTGCAGGGAGGCTGGCTGCTGCCTCCCTGCTTTCCTGCCACATCCTTCCCTGCCCATCAGCCACAGGATTCATATAACTTACACAATGCTGAGTGGGACCTGACCCCAGATAGCACAGAGGGGGCTCCAAGGCAAGGGACTGCTGACAGTGCACACCTCCAAAAGACCTTGGTGTTCGCCCCTGCCTATCTGCACAGTGGCAAGACCTTGGAAATATCACAGCATCAGGTTCATAGGACACCTTACATAGGACACCTTACATAGGACACCTTTCCTCCTCTCCTCCCAAGGCCCCAGCTCATGGAGCAGAAGCACTGTTTCCCTCAGCTTCCAGAAGTAGCATGCATGGAGTCAGACACATCACATGTGCATCTCCATAGCAACGAGATCAGGCCCGGTGTGGAATATGAGGGACAATGGAAAAAATATGGCAGAGGGCTCTGCAGATAAGAGATAGCTGCTTCTGCCTTGGCTGGTACCAGGCAGCATAAACCAAGAGGAATGGGTGGGAGTGATGTACAGCTCTGCCACTGTTGGGGCAGAGAGAGAGGAGATTGAACCCCTTCTGCATGCCAGACATTAGAGTTTTTATTATTTAAGTGCAAAACCACATTGGTCCAAGAGCCCAAATCACAGCTGCACTGAGGTCTTAATCTTTACAATGGCATTTAAACTTTTGTCCCTGGCTGCAGGAGAGTCTGAGATCGACCCCCCTGGGACCTTCCTCTACCCCATTCCCATTGTTCAGTATGTGGCAAGAAATTCAGAGCTCTTGCTGTGCCTGAGAAGTAGCCTCCATTGTCTTCTCCTGGAGTATCCCCAGAGTGGACAGGTAGCAAAAATCGTTAGAAAGCCAAAATACTTATACTTTGAGGAAAACCTTTCAGGGGTGTGAGTACTACTGGGACCAGAGCACATATCTTGATCTAGTAGTACACATGGCCCTGATTTTCATGCTAACTCCTTCTGACCAAGGCTCTACAGAAGTGATTAAGAAACTGCTACCAGTTATCACTTAGGGGAAGGAGGTTCTTTAAAAGACAGCAGAAAATTTTGGCATTGAGGGGAGCTCAAGTAGATGTAGCCCTTCCAGGTGAATGTAAGTTATTTTTTTATGCATCTTTCATTACCTTATTTAGTGAAGGCAAATCAGACCAGAATCAAATGCTGTGGCCATCCTGCCTTCTTCCCTGCCACCCTCACAGATGGGACCATCTGTATAGTCTGCATCCTGGAAGAACCATGTCTTAGCAAATGATGTCTTTCTCCATGGCCTGGCTTTGAAATTCAGCATTTCAGCCTCTGTCAGCAGCATCTAGACTCCATCCCTCCTTGGCTGTGCTCATGCCACTTCTTCTTGCAGTAAGGCAATCAGAATATAAGCTTTTTTCCAGATTCCCTGCTTAACCTCAGGCAGACCTGTGTAGCTTTAAGTAGCATATTACAGTAATGAGGGGCCATGATTATTTCTAAGAATGTGCCCTCCTTCCCATTAGTAACCCCCCAAGATAAGCAGCTCTATCTTTTCTGCTGCCACCAGTCACTAGCAGGCCACTGGGGCCTCAAAAGGAGGACAGAGCAGCCTGTCATAAAGAAAAAGTGAGAGGAGAGCATAAACTGGGAGAGAGGGTGGGGGAAGGAATAAGCATTGACAGTCAAAATGCGAAAAAGATTAAATGCAATTTTTCTTCAAATGCCTGGAGACAAGACAGATCTCCTGGCTTCCTTCCCCTCCCTTGCCCTCCTGCCTGAAAAGAGAAGAGGTAGTTAACATAGGAAAGCCCCTCAAATAAGCCCTGACAGCCACATATTCAGAAACTGATGGCATTTCCCTAAACACTGTTTGTAAAATGGTAATTATCCAGCAGGCAGTGACAGCTGGCACTTAGCACTGAGAGAGAACATAAGCGGACAAGAAGAAAGGGATCCTGCCGTAACTGAACAAAGGGTAAAGAGATATATAAAACATAATCAGAAAAATACAAAAATTGCTGGCTGTGCTAATAGGTCACCTCAGCTTCTTGGTTCATCTTGATATGATTGAATTTGAATGCAGGTTCAGACTGACACCCTTCAAATCATTCCACTGGCAACAGCACCTCTGAGGGGCGCAGGAGGGGGTTGAGCAGTTTCCAGTGAGCATAGGGATGCAAAACTGATGGCCAGCTTTATCACCAAGTGTCTGGAGCACCTGTTTTCCAAATCATGTCACAAGATCAGCTGTTGGGAATGGAAGCTTCTGGGTAAACATTTTCTCCCTACTTCAGACCAACTTAGCCATACCACAACATGGCAAAATGGAGTCCTTCCCTGGAAGCATCTAGACTGGACAAAGCACCAGGCAATATGCTTGAGCTGAAAAATCCACTTCTGGGATTCTTTTTAGGGCAACGGAGGAGCCTGTCAGTTCAGATATCAGGTCTGACATATCTCCTGTATGGCCTTGGGTAGGACTCTCCTTTTTTGCATTGATTCTTTGCTTACAAAATGGATTGTGTGCTGTTATTATGCCATACGTTCAAATCAAGGTCCTTTTCCAATTACATCCTCCCCAAAATTTAGGAGCACAAGGACTGGACTTGAGCCCTTAAACATGATCAGTAATACACATGAAGATATCTTCCCTCATATAAGAGTCACACTCTCACAACAGTCACAGAGAATAACTGAAGAAGAATGAAAATAAACTCATTAACGGGCAGGGTGGTATCTTTGAGCTTGAGGGTTTCCACACTCATATTCTGAGGCCATTTTATTTGCTTTCTCCTTACTTTATTTAGGATGTTACCTCCCTCCAGTCTAAAGGTGAGAATGCTCTGACCCCCCCAGAAGGCTTCCTGACTTAATTGTGCCCAGATCCTTCCTGGAAAGGGAAAGGTTACTGCCAGGGTCCAGTAGCATGCACCTTTGATCACAACCCATAGGTCCCTGAGTCACTGAGCAAGCAATAGTCCTAACGGATGAGAATCAGGTGAGTGTGGTCAGACAAGGACATGATGGCGTATTGGAATACAGGAAGGAGCTCTGCCTCTCTCCTTTTACCACATAGATAGTCCATGCCTGGGATAACATAGAAATTGCACCCAAATTTTGCGTCATCCCTTGCCATTCTTCTTTGCCATTGCTTCTCCTTTACCAAAAGACACTACCCCTGAGAAAGATATAATTGCCCTAATTGGCCCATACAATTTTAGGAACTGAGGGCAAAAGCTTCTGTATTTCTTCTAAACACACCTTCCTCCTCCACCCTGTCTCAATTCTGTTTTATTAGGTGCTGCTATTACTTGGTCCATCACAGCAAATGACCTCTAAGCTTCTCTTTATGCCATATTCTCCTTGGCGCCAGGTTTGTATGTTAATAATTTTCTCAGCACACATGCACATTTAAAATAAGATAGATTTTCTCTGCTGCAGACAGATACACCTCTTCACAGTAATTCATTATGCTACTATCTCCAAAGCTGTTTCTTTGAGAAATATGTGTAGAGACTTGTATTAACAGTGTAGAGTTTTCATGATGATAACTGATGATTTGTTTGACTAGGTCTCTTACGTATCAATCTAACTATTTTGTAGTTTGCCTGTGATTTATTTTTGACTGTCTTAATAAAGTTCCTATATTACTTTCAGTAATCAATCTGCTTTCTCTAAACTACTGTTAAATTCTTTTTTGAATTGAGTGAGAGTTTGAGTAAAGAATTTATCCCATAAAACTACTGATCTGAAAGTTATCAATATATTTCTAAATGTCCAAGTACAAGTAAATTGAAAAGTGAGATTTTTACCATCAGTTGACATTTAAATATATGCATGTTTTCAAGTACAAAGTAATTACTTTAAGCAGTAATAGAGCATTTCTCATAAGATATATTAAAGAAACACCAACAATGAAATTGCTAATGTTGCAATTTAATTATAAACCCTTCTGTATGCCAGCACATCTTCACTATTACTTTTGCTGCCAGTCTTGATCTGTAGCATGCTGTTTAACGCAATTTACTATGCATTTTTTTGTACAAATGACTTTCATAGCTTCTGTTTATCTGCCATATAGGGGAAAGCATGGACGCACAAAAGATGATACATAACAGTGATTAAGGTTGAAGAAAAAATTATGAGAGCAACACTGTGTTCTGTGAAAATCTCTGTGGAGCCACACACTGAAAGGGGGGAACACAGACTTGCAGGAGACCAGCAGCAAGAGCAATAGTTCAACTGTAATTTTGGAAAGCAATTTTAGTGTAGCCATTATAAGGCAGGTCCAAATGATTTTGGAGTAAACATGAATATTCATTATCAATATTAATGCATTTACCACCAACTCCTTTGTTTCCATGCAAGGTTTCACATACAATCTAGCTTGGTTATCCCTTGGTTTAAGCATACTGAAATTTAACAGTTTCTTAATACAACATTTAGCTACACAGTTACTAAAGATTAGAAAGGAAGAGCTTAGATCACCTAGGACTTCTCCCTGAGGGAAGCAGTGAGACACTTCACCCATAAATTCCCCATTTCTGACTCAAAAACTTATGAGCAAAGCAAAGAAAACATTTCAGAGAGATATCTGATGATGATTTGAAAACTGCAAGTGATGTAGAGCTGAACATATCCTTGGGTAATCTAATTTATTTTATGAAATGAATACAGGCAATAAAGCGATTCCTGTACACACAGGTGTACACACCCATAGACCCAAAATAAAAGCACCTTAATGATCCTGTCTGTCACAGTAACAGCTAGTACCAGTCACTGGGCTTTGGTGACTGTCCAAGCATATTCGCTGCTGATGGAAGAAACCTTTACTGGTTTTGCCCTCTAAAATGCACCTGGCACTCAGCACAAGCACTTAACCCATATTAATTTCATAAAGCACTCCTAATGCTGCTGCAAGTTCAGGAAGATGCAGCACATCACCATCAGCAAGGCTGCTGTCAGTGTCCGTGAGTTATTCCTGTTGTTGTTGTCAGAGGGCAGTGATGGCTTGTTCAGCTCTTATGTGGGGCTTGCAGAGAAGTGGGTGCAAGGTAAGTCATGAGGAGGGGTGCAGGCCAACTCCAGCTTGTCCTGCGCACAGCCCTAGACTATCAGATGTGAAGTAGATCTGTCAACCACACAGCAGTTAATGCTCCACCTCTTATCAGGCATCATATACCCATGGGACTGGTGTATTTCCAAAAATACGACCTCCTTCAAACCCAAACTGGGTGATTCCCAGCAGTTCTGTTACAGGAAGGAAAATCCTCCTCCTGCCTCCTTTGTCCACCCACTGCTCTCACAGGAGGACAGGAAGGCGCAGAAAAATGCAGTAAGCACAAAGAGGTGCATGTGTGCACATGCTCAGGCACAAGTGCAAAAGCATGAAAGCACTCACAAATGTATGTGAAATGAAGACAAAAAGAGGCAAGAGGGCACACTGAAATAAAGGATCAGTAATCAGGAAGCAAATATGGAAATGTAGGAGAAATAGATCAAGAGGGAGTAAATTGGCAAGAAAGAGAGAGAAAGCGTTTGGAGGACTGACAGTACAGACCAGTACACATGGGAACATTAGGAACTGAGCACAAACACACACACAGAGTACCACACACTGGAATAAGCACAAGTGACAAATCACAGACTCATTTGGGTGAGAAAAGACCTCTGGCGCATCATCCAGGCCATTGCTGCACATTGTGGCAGATCTGATTACACCTAAACCATCCCTGACAGATGGGTGACTCATCTCTGCCTTGAATATCTCCCGTGCTCATGGCTCTATAGTGTGCCTTGGCAGCCTGCTCTGTCGCCAAACTGTTCCTAGAGTTATAAAGTTTTCCCTGATATTTTTTTCCTAACTGTTCCCTGTTGTAGCTCAGGACCATTATGTCTTAGGCCTGTTTGTACCAACCACTGAGAAAAATGGATCCCCATCCTCTCAGTAGTGTTTCTTTATGGATTTGCAGGCAGTGATTACATCTCCCTTCACACATCTTTCCTCCTCAATGAATATATACCAGTCTCCTTAATCTTCTCATTTATGCTACATTTTCCAAACCTATCATTTTTGTCAGTCTTCCTGGAGCTTCCTTCAACCCAGTGTGACTTTGGGACTGAGAGGAGACAGCATTAATTCACCTTCTTGCCTCTTAGCTGTGCCATGTCCGGTCATGAAAGGTTGAGGACTAGCTTTATATTCTTTCCTGAACACCATTTGCTTGCCTGAATACCTCTGGCTTTATTCTCCTGAAAGATTCTGTTACGTGCAGAGACAGACACACACAAACATGTGAGCGCAGACCTGCACACCTATTTTACAGGTTTATTTTTATTTTATATATTATATAGATTGATATATGTTCCTCACCAAGTAGAGGTCCCAACGTTAAGAGCTAGCTTAGAAGATAAGCTGGGCTAGCTGTGATGAGGAGCACCTCAATTAGACAATGAGGAAGACGACAATGTAACATTACACACTGGAAGAAGCCCCATTTGATGGTATCCTGATGGTGGACTGAACACTGAATATTATTCAAAGCTGTGCATACCATATCCATTTCATAGTGCTCATTTGTCTTCCGGACCCCTGCACACTGCATCCATCATTCTTCCCTCCTCCTTTAAAGCCTTCACTTACATGACTGGTTAGCCTAGTACTCAACAGGTCTGCCCCCACATTGTTAAAGTGATGTGCATGAATGGTTTCTACACAATGCAAAAATGCCTTTGGCACTATGATTTTAGTTGCAAATGGATAACCTACACGAGGAAGAAATCAAAAAAGGAAGGACTGAGTAGGTCATTTGAGATATTATGCAGCTGCCTCCAATTGCTCACTTCAGTTTCTGAAAAGCCTCTTGGGGATTGAATTAGAAGATGGACCTTTAAAAACATCTGGAGAGAATATCCACTCGAGCACCCAAGAATGGCATAGCATTTCCTTTATGGATTTCACAGAGAGAGCAAGTCCCAAGTAAAATGCATAACAAACACAACACACCAGTCCTTGGTGAAAAGACATTATGACAATAAAGTGACAATCATTTCAAAGAGTCCCTGATTTCCATCTACAATCAGCTACTCACAAAAGCATGCCATTCCTATACCTAACAGCCTGACCTGAAGATTAGCACTGTGACACACTCTACCAAGGCACCACTGGCCACTTGTTTGCCCTGCCACACCTCAGAACTAAAGGGTGTGATGAACAGACAGGACTTTGGCTCTAAGGATTGTGAGACAGAGGCCAGGCTCTGAGAAAGTCATCTGTAACCAGTTATAGCTACAGCCTTATTGCCAACGACAGCAAGTTATAGATGTGTCTGTGTGGCAGACTAATGGTCAATAATATTTCTTTTCAATACCCTACAGCAACATCAAGCCAAGCATGGTGTTTATTAAGTCTCATGGAATTTCCTGTCTGTAAGGCTTTACCCAATTGCTCCACTCTTAAAAGAAAATCTGAAAAATCAGTTAAGAAATGGAGAAGCATCTCATTCCTCACAATGAAAAGAATATGAGATGTAAAATGTCACCGCTTTGATGTGCTGGCAAACTTCCTGGAATCAGTCAACCAAAGATAACTATGTTTATAAATATTTGAGATATGAAGATACTGTATATAGATTGCATTTTTATTATTATTATAAAAGTGTTTGGGCTTTTTTTTTTTTTTAATGAAAGAAATAGCTCTGCAGTATATTCTAAATACATACATTAGAATATTTTGTGCTGTGTGTAGCATGTTTTAATAAGGAAGAACCTGAATTCTACTTTCTCTCTACTCCTTGATGAGAGTAAAGTGGCTATTCCCTTAACTTCTTCCAGCAAGAGGTGCTGCGAGGCTGGTGGAACAGCACTGGAGCTGCCAGCAGCTATGGCAGCACAGGGGAGCAGCACTATGAAGATTCCTTCATCTTAAGGCTTTGTGCTGCCAACCCATAACCCCCCCATCTAAGAATCTCCTATGTAAAATCAATAGCAATAACAAAATCCCTTGGAGAATTCATAGAGTCCCTTCAAGATGATACAGCCAGGACTGAGTGGGAGAAATAGCTGGGGATGACTACAGTTTGTTTCTGTTGCTCCTGGCAGATTTTATTCAGGGCAAGGCCCAGGACTTGCTGCCCCTGGAACTCCACAATCCAGATAATTGCTTTTCTATTCTTTTTACAACTGACATTTCATTCTTAAGACAGGAAAATTGCTGAAGTGCAATAGAAGTGGCTCTCACAGCCATGTGAATTCTGTTCCTGCCCAGCTGGCCTCCATGCTATGCCAGTCTGGGACTTTTCACACCCAGCTCTGCCAACCCCTCTGCAGCATTCCCTGCTTTTCCTGGCCTCAGGCAAGCTCATCTGCACAGGTCTGCTTGGAGATGAACCTCAGCTGCACCCTACAACCACACTCCATCCAAAGCCTGGCCCCTCTGCAGTCCCACTAATACACACTGATCCTGAGCAAAAGCCCATTTTGCTATTCCCATTCCCATGTAAATCCATTCCTGTCTAATTGCTGGCTCTCCCATCTTGCAGCTTTATTGACATCTACCTTTTCATTTTTCATCTTTTCTTGATTCCCAGCCTTTTTCCCATTATTCCCTGTAACAACAGACAGCATGCCACAACCAATTTCACTTCCACTCAACTTTCTAAACCTCGTCTGAAAAATAAGTATTACCCCACTAGAAAACTGACCTGAAATCTATTGAGCTGATTGTCAACTGGCTCCATGAAACAGAGGTAAACAATTAAGGCACCCTGCAGAGCATTAACTCCCTGTCATTTGAGTCCTGGATTAATGGTGCCAAATGGTGTCAGCCCTGCCTGGCACATCAGCCCATTCTCACCCACCAGAAGGGTCTCTTCAAGCACAGGGAGGCTCTCTCTTACCATGGCTTTTCACTTTCTGCTTCCTTGACAAACAACCATTCACTCCACAGCCCAGGACTGCAGGGCCTGACTTTCATCCCAGTCAGTTACCAGCTTGTGGCAAATTCCAGTGAATGCCAGCATTCACCACCATTCAGTGCAGATGTGAGACTCACTGGACATTTCACTACATAGTCAAACCCCCTCCCAAAGTACGGGCAGAGAGTCTACACAGAAATAGCTGGAGGGAAACCTTGCATCATTTCTCTGTTATTAAATATGACTTGTGTTGCATTCTTTAAGAGGATGAAGGAAAATTGTGCTCACATTTATATACATGCTTATTTGTGTTTGGGGGAATCAGGATTGCCAGCATTCAAGATCAATCAGCCCTCAACAGGGTTCAAGGTTTGGAGAATCATGCCTCGTTTGCTTTTCCATTGTAAATGTTAACTAAACATAGCTCTGGGGAGAGGTGCCAGTTCAATAGCTCTGGAGATTACCCTGCCAAATTCTTTTTTCAGTCTCAGCACTGTAAACTCAGAGCAATTCCAACTACCATCAGCGGAGCTACTCCAGAATTGCAGTCAGGGTGGATTTTGGTACTGCAACTCTCTGTTCTCACCCCAGCAAGAAGATGACCTAGTTTAACTCCACAGCAGTGCTCCCAACACGACCCACTTTTAACCCCACAACAGATACAGCACGGGCAGCAACAATGTTTGGTTCATCAAAGTGGAAGCCATCATATGTCCCCTGCACCACAAACATGCCTCACATTTTACCACAATCCCTGCTGGAAAGGCCAACCCTGCTTCATAGCTTCTATAGAAAAAAGTCACAATTAGCACCAAGGAGATGGACTCATGCCTAGTCATGCCCATTTGAACCAACAGATTTCAATTGAAGGGTAATTGCAACAAAATCAAGCACTCTGAATAATAAGAACAGCAGAAAGGCCATGGGTGACCCTATGTAGTTGTCAACAATATAAGCCTGCTATACGCTATGCTGAAAAGGACTGTGGCATTCCCTGCCTCTCCCAGTTCACTTCAGAGTTGCCTGAACCTATGCTGGAAGTTTCTGAACTGCAGCTCTTGCTAGGATTTGACTGTCTCTGCTCAAGGCATCAGGATGATACCTGAAGAGCTCCAAGGCAGACCAGGTTTTCTCCAGACTTCTCTGTATCACAGCCAAGTCCACAAGCCCGAAAGAACATATAGCCCTCATTTCCCAATTTTCCTTTTCATGGGAAATGCCAATATTTAACCAGATCATAGTCATCTACAGAGAGAAAATCTAGCTTCTGGAATCTGTTTTGAAATGAAGGAGTGTACTAGTTCACTGAGCAATTCATTCTCTTTCTCCATACCTTCATCACTGTGGACTTTCTGCACTGCACACGTGATGATTTATGATGTTGACATCATTGTGAAGCCCTCTCACTATTTCACAAAAGGCCTTAAAAAGAGGGTGTTTTGGCTCTGTAGTGTTGGATGAGGTTCAGTATTAAAGCAGCATGTGTTTGGAGATGCAGCCATCATTTAGGATAAAGGATGGGTGTGTTCTGCCACCTGTGGTGTGGAGAGTAGGTGTTTCTGGACATTGGTGGCCTAAAAGTGAAGAGTGGGACTTGAAAATTTCTACTAAAAGGAGATGACTGTCACAACTCTCTTTGATGTCACATCTTGTATCCATTAGTTCCCAAAACCAGAGACTTTAATCACCATTGAACCTTTTTTCAGCCCCTTTTTTGTGTATGTAGAGTTGCCTGGAGGAGGGAGGGAATCAGTTTTCTCTGTTTGAAGCTCTCATGTGAGCACATGGAGGACATTATCTTCACTCCTGAATACCTCATTATGCAAAATATATTGACAAAAATGAACAAGAGCAGATCAGAGCAACAAAACAGTCAGATAATTAGAGCAGTCAAAGAATGAAAGGGTCAAATACGCCTGTTGTGGCTATGAATAGGAGACAGGATATCAATATGAATTAAACAAAGGGAAAAAAGCAATCTCAGACCAAACCTGAGACAAACTTCCTGCCTTCCAGCAAGGTATGGCAGTAGGTTGTGGAACGTCTCCTAAAGAATTCAACTGGGTCCTTGCTGCTAGAAAACATTTCAGAGGAAAGCCAGCTCAGTGCCCAAGAGGCAGGCCTGGCATGCAGCAGGGCCCCGCTACAGTCAGCACTCCTTGCACTTTCACATGGATGTTTGCATCCGTGTTGCATGTCCCCAGCTCACAAACAGCATGCCACTGTGCAGATGTTAAGCAGATGTCATCTCCCTCCCTCCAGTGGTTAAAGTGATTTCAGGATGAGATGGTAATTAGTCCCAGAAAGGCTGTGTGCAGAATGCAGGAGGGTGCAGTATGCTGCACTCTGGTGCAACCGAGAGCTCATCCAGGTAAAATGTTAAGCCGTGGTGATGATGCAGGCTGATTTCTCAATGCTTTTGTGCACACTCTCTCCTTGAGTCACTGCTGAGGAAGCTCGAGGAGAGGCTCCACTGAGCAGCACTGTCAGTGCCTGACTGTATTTGCCATGGCATTCATCCATCCCTTATCCTGTGTGGGACAGCAGTCAGCACCAGATGCTTCAGGGAAGGTACAAATGCACCGTGTGGACAGATGTGGAACAGCTTGTCCCTCTATGCCAGGCTTTGTCCTGGGTTTTGAGACCTAGAGAAGCCTTAAACCTTACTGACTGCATGTGGCTGGCTCTCCTCCCCAGAATGTATTCATGTATTCTCCTTGATTAGGACAACTCTGAATACTCTCAATGCATACAGGATCTTTTTTATTTCTGAGTCCTGCTGAAAGATGGCTATTAATGATGGTTCAAGACAATGATTTCTCCAGCCAACCTGCCTGTTACAGGGAAAAAATACTCCCACTTTTTCATCCTGTAGTGTCATCAAACATCTCCTTTTTCTTTCGTCTGAAAACTGAAGTGCTGTCCTATGAACATACAAACTTTTACATATCCCTTCTTCTTGGCAACATACAAGCTCTGTGGGTCCCAGACGTTCAAAGAACTTTATCTTTGCATGAGAATTCTCCTGGCACATCATTATTCCCATCACACTGCTCTCAGATATCTCGTGTCTGAGACAATGTGGCCAGTTCTCTGTGCATTTTTTGCAAGTGAGGTGCCAGCACTGGCAGTGTGGGATTGATCCATCCACCACCATATGAACATGCTGCCCACCTGTCCCCACAGTCCCTGCTTCTCTCTGCTTTGAAAAGTAGCACAGCAGTGCTCTGGCAGTCTCTGTCTTTCCTTGTGACCTTCTCAATCTTTGTGGTTTTTATTCAGGCCTTCCCTTTATATGCCCCACACTTGGTGCTAATGTGGTGTGCATTCAAGAATTGCATAAACAAAGGATGTAATTACTGTGCCTCCATTTTGGGAATGGATATATAAGTGAGTGGCCTTTTCAGGGCATTCCTGTAGAAAAAAAATTGTTGTGTTTTCACTAAAACCATCTATTAGTCTTTTCCATTATAATCAATAAATCAGTTCCCTTTTTATATGGTGATGTTGGCTCAGCTGCGATTTTCTGATGACAAAATTCATTACTCAATTGTCTCATCGCTTCCTTTCTAAGTTCAAAAACATCCATTAGCACCACTATGTGAAGCCCCATTAATCTGCTTTCATTATAATAATGTTCTTATTCTTTCTTAGCATCTTTATTGCATCCCACTCATCCTTGTTGTCTCACAGGAGCTTTTAATTAATGCACTAAGAACTGATATAAAGAACCAGCTATTTTTTTTCCTTAGATCTAGCATTTTTGGTTACTGGACAGAAATTAACCGTATTTACTCAGGTGACCCTATTATAGAACGGAGAGAGCTGGCACATGATGTAGTTTGGATGCTTCAGAGCTGACTGGATTTTGCAGGAGAAAGTACAGCCAAAATAACTTTTTACAGGCTCCAAATACTCATTTGCTATTGTTCTGCTACAGTCTCCTGAAAAATCTTTTCAAAATGGGCAGGACCTATCACACCTATGCAATGCTGAGTCCAGACTTTGACTTGCTTCATAAAGCAAATCAACAAATGTATCCTGCAGCAAAAGAAACTGCTGGAGGGCTTCAAACTAAGGTGAGAATGATTCCTCGGTTACTGAAGGCATCAAAAGCGATGTCTTACTCCCCTCCTTTGCCCACAAACCTGAGCGCTGCCTTGTCACTTATACCCATTCCATGAGAAACGAAAATGCAGTGCAGAATCACACAGATTTAGTGCCCCTGTTCCATTTTCCACCCCCTTAGTTTCTTCCCACCTGCAAGACTTAAGAAAAGAAAACAAACAAACACTTGCTGTTTCTACAGCAGACACATACAGTGACTCATAGACAGGCTGTGGTAGTTGTAAGGCCCCTGGGCCTTGAGTCAAAAAATGTATTTTTTAGTCCTACATCCAACACATTTCCAAAGAGGCAAAAACAGTTTTCCTGGGAGCAAGGTCTTGGAACTGGTTGCTGGCAATTTGACTGTGCATATCCTACTTGAGATTTCCTTTCTGTGAAGGAAAGTGGCATGCATTTGGGTGAGGGATTAAAACCAGATGAAAATTATTTGCCCTGTCCTTCCAGCACGTGTTAGCATAGGAGACAAGAAACGACAAATGAGGAATATTAAATTTCCTTCCTTTGCTCTTCACAAAGGGACAAACAAAATTAGTGAACAATGGTTTTCTGGACCTCTCTAATGAAATCACCCCTGCACCTTAAACATTGTTAGTAAATGGAAAATTGGCATGTTTACTTCCTTCTAGGAGACCAAATGTAGAACTGCCTAGAAAAACAGGCAAACAAAGGGATACGTTGTGAGCTGATATCTCTGACAAGTCAGAGGGAAGAAAAAAAAATTGTACACATATTATAAAATTTATCATTAAAAAGTAGAAAACCCAGACCCAAGAACTTTGCATGATACTTCAAAAGAAAAGAAGGAAAGGGGAGGTGGAAGGGGAGAACAAAAGGAAAAGAAAATCTGTCAAGAATTTTCTCACTGCATCCAAAATGCCTCAGTGAGCTGAGATACAGAAACAAGCTAATTACTGTCTTTCTTTTACTCTTCCAGTTCTGTACTCCACACACAACATTTTTCGTGATTATTAATAAAGGAACACTTTCATCTCTGTCTTATTAAGAGTTCTATGGGTAGGAGAACAGTATCTGACAGATACCATATGGGATAGGGTGGAAACAGGAGGGAATGAAGGGAAGGAAAATGGAAGCAAGGAGGTGACTTAGAAATCCCTCCATAGCTCCTGGGATGTATATCCAAACTGCTGGAGCTTTCTGTACAATTGGAGCAATTTTTGCTCTTCTATACTCTTCAATATTTATTTCCAAGGTTCTGAAACAGGACATGTCCTCTGCATGACTAAAGGGTCTCTGTGTCCATGAAAAGGCGAATCCCACCCTTGAGAAGCTAAGGGAAGTTGTGAGACACACATGAACAGCATGGGCAGAGCTCTGCTTCAAGGCCAGGAATGCAGTCAGAGCTGCCACACTGGCAGAGATGGTAAGGGGAGCCTGAGATGGAGGGGGCACTGGCAGACCTGGTGTAGAAAGACCTGGCCTGGCTGCCAACCAAAACAGAGATCCAGTGGTCTGAAGGGGCTTCATATGGCTCCCAACCACTCATGGTCCAACTTCAGCCTTTGCTTTCAGGTCCTTGCCTCCACAAACATCACGATGCTGGAGTTAGGAAAAAACCACAGAAATTCTTACAGCACAGCCCCCCATGCCCTTTGGGGCACTGAATATTTTCTTAGTTTGGCAGAGCAGCCTAGAAGAGCCCCTTTTTTGAATAAGCCAATGCAGATGCCAGGAACCAGGATGCTCAGTGGAGGAACACCAGTCCGCTGCCTCAATTCTGCCTGTACTGCACATGACCAGTTCAAGCACCTGACTAACTCTTCACAAACATAAAAGCACTGTCTCTCTTTTCATAGTGCCATTGTCTGTCTTGCATACAGCCTTTGCATCCTGTCTTACCAGCACTGCAGACCAAGCCAAGCAGGACATAACAGACTCTTGGCTACAGACCCCTAAACCTGTCTGACAGCTAATTGCTCAAAGCAAAACAAACCCTTTTTCTTATCATTTATGAGACACTGGCCATGATTATGGTGAGGAGAGACATAGAATCTGTCAAGCATTTTTACCTGTGATCACATTGTCAATATTCAAACTCCCTCCAGGCTATAAATCCTCTTGAGCAAATGGACATGCACAAAATATTGTATCATATATTTCCCCAGACAACGGGGAATTTCTGCATGCACCACTCAGTAGACCAGAGCTCTGTACCTAAAAGTCACAATTTGTTCAAATCAAACCCTCATCTGCTGGGGTTTCATCATTACACTTGCCCAGAGGCAACAGCAGGTAATGCTTTGCCATTTAGTACAACATCTTCCAAGAAATTCTTCATTACAAAGCAGAGTTTAATAACCACTGTTTTGCATAGGATGAAAAAAACCCCTCACATAGAAATAAAATCTATACTTCATATGGAGCACCGTGGGCTTTTAAGACATGTTTTGTACTATGCATAAGGATCTTTGGATTAGTTGTTCACATCTTTTTTCTCCACAGAAATGATAGATATTGCATGACTTAAAGAGACTAGTCTTGACAATGCAGCTGATCCCATCAAATCCATTGCAATCACTGAGATTCAGCTCTCCTCCTGGTATTTTGCTTTGCAGCTGCAGGAAAGTCAAAAGAAGAACCTGTCCCAGAGCAAATACCTGGTAGAAATGCTCACTAAAGCGCTATATGTCCTCTCTTTCTTTTCCTGACAGAAATATGTTTGCTGGATTTGGGAAAGGGCTAGTAAGCACAAAAAAGAGAGTTGTCAGAGCATTCTATTGCCATGCCAATGTTGTGCTGCAGGATAGTTCATAAGAGGCTGCCATAATTTAAACATCCCTGGTTATCCTGAGAGAGGATGCTCACAGGACTCAGAAGCACTATTCCAAAAACCTGGGTTGTTTTAAAGCACCTTCTTCCTCCAACTAGATCAGTTTGTATCTTATGTTCCAAAACCAACAGCAAAGATAGGTGGGGAATCTACAAGTCCTGAAGCTATTTTCCTTTGTAGTGAGCAGATAAAATAAAAACCCCATATTCCAAGTGTCAGACATAATTACCCTTCTACTCACCCATACTCATTAATCTCCTCATATTGAGTCTTCAGCATTGAAGGTGAACACTAGGTTTTCACAAGAGATTAAAAAATCTGGGCTGTTCTGCTACCACCACCACTGCAAATACTCAGAGGAATCTCTGAAAAGGAAAACTTCCTGAAAAAGCTTCCTGAAAAATGACTGTTTATATTCTCTTTGGGTTAGGAGGGGCTAATCGGTGGCAAAACATCTCTTTCCAGAGTACAGAGCAATCACTGCTCTTACATAAAACAAGAGTTAATGATTCTGCTGATTTACAACCTATTTTCCACTAATTCATCCAGCAGTGAATTCTCAAGAGTCTTTCACCGTACGCGAATCTGGAATACAGGACAGTGATAAAGCTATGTTTAGCTAGAAGAAGATGAAAAAACAAATGCTAGGTAGAAGCCAAAATTTCAAATCTAGGTTAATTTGTTAATGCCTTGTAACATTTTTTTTTTCTTGTAAAAAAAGGGACACTTTGACTAATTTTCTTCAAGCTTTATGGAAAAAAATTCCCTCTTGCTTTCAAAGTAAACCCAATAGGGATCAAGGCACATCAATTTTGCTAATGGAACCTGGTTGCAGCCTTAATTATTATTATCTCTTTGTGATAGATTAGCCATTTACCCAGATTATATAGACATAGTGAGATTAGATTAGATAGCCCAGGCTCCATATGCTTTTTCTATCTCCCTGTGCAATATAGCAGTCGACTAACTGAATCCCTGCTTGTGCTCCTGGTAATGAGATATCTTACTGCATTTACTTTAATCTCTGTTTTTAATAAAAATTGATCAAGTTTCAGAAAGAAGAGGTAGTGAAAGAGGTATTTAAATTTGAGGGTTACCCTAATTTCAGAAGCCTAATAGTGATGGGAGGTAGGACCATGCAATGCTCTTCAAGGTCAGCTGTTACTTTCACAGCAAGTGAGCAGAGGTGAAAAGAAAGACCCACAAATGCAAAAGAGACATTGCAGGTCTCCTGCAAAGGTGTATCTGCTGACAGACTCCTACAAGGAAATGGGAACACTTTAGTTAGCAAGCTCTATGGGATACAATTTCTTTGTAAGAACAAACCCTGGGATTAAAAAAGCAAGTTTGGATAAATCCTGTGGGATTCTGAATGTATTTAACAGTGCAGCCAAGTTTTCCTAACTGAAAGGGCAAGGAAGAAAATCTCTGTCCTTACTGAGCTTTCAAGGTTACCTCAACCCCCCAGTAGGCTTTACCATCATGGGATGAGACGATAAGAAAAGAAGAAAAGTTTTCTTCCTTTTTAACAATCTGAAGCTTGGAAAGCAAGGGTGGAAATGTAGCATAGACTTGGAATGGATATCCCTAAGCAATGATCTGCTTTGCAGTCAGAATGTCCAGCTTTTACTTTTTTGACAAATAAACGCCTAATCTGCTGTATGAAAATATTAGAGCTTTCAAGATAATTTTAAAAGACAGGCCTTTTCCTCCAGAGCTTCTGTCCTACAGCATCCCTTCCTTCAGTATCCATTCCATATCAAACTGCAAACATGGATAGCCTTGCTCAGAGAAACCTGCATTCTGAATGCTCTCTATTGGGAAAGGTTGTAAGGCAATTCAGTGTCAAAGGCTGGCAAGAAATATAAATCCCTTCATGGCATTTGTAAGGTCTTGTTTCTGTTCTAAGGTTTCTTCCACAAAAAAATCAGCAGTAGAAAACAGTAAGGACAGCACATCACATCCTCATTCCAAGAACACCTTACTTAACAATAAGAGCAACTTTGTTCCAAATTTTTTGTTCATTTTGATTTTTGAAAGCCACAAGATTGTGGCCACGTAGAGAAGCTTTTATAGACAAAAATGCCATCACATGCTTCACCCAGAAGTTTTTCAAGGTTTTTTGAAAATTCTGGTAAACAAGTTTCTTCAAATGCATCCTGCTAGCCCTCATGGATTCTCCTGTTTGCCCCTTATGCACTCTATATTTTGCTTAAAGAAACCATATTCTGTTCCCCAGGTACTTGTCAGATAGAAATAAACTTCAGCAAGTTCTTTACATGGGAAAATTTGTCAAAAATTTGGAGAAATGCTTAAAAATTGCATTTATTCAGCACAGGCAATCAGGATGCTCTGAAAAAACTAAGTACTAAAGACAGCTGGAGAAAGGTTAGAAAATCAAGCTACATTGATATTGCTGTCTGGCTCTCTCTTCCAGGAGTCCCACACTTGATGTTACACTGCACTCTGTATTTGAGTTGGCTTGTTCCCTTCCTCTGTCCTGCCTCATTCCACCACTTGCACGTACACCTGTCAGCTTAATTCCTTCAAAGATTGAAAAGACCAACATTGTTCCTTCTCCCTGCCTTGTAATAATGAAAAATTGCACAGGAAGACAGAGCAATGCATAGAGGGAACTCTCTTACTCCCCCTTTCCCTATGGCTGTGGAGTGTGGAGCTGGGGGCAGCCACCCACTCACTTGATTAAAGCGCTTCCTACTTTTGAGATTGCCTTTTGCTTTTTCTTTTTTTTTTTTTTAATTTTTTTTTTTATTATTTCCCACGAGGTTGGGTGGAGCTCTGCTTTATTTCTTCCCTTCTTCGGGGCTCGATTGTTTATATTTTTCTGTTCTGAAAGCTGTGTGAGTCACACTTTGATTTACAGTCTGTCCCAGGAGAGCCAGGAGACCCTAATGAAAGAGCAGGCTGCAAGGGTAATTAATACCTACCAGACATTCAACTGCACCATTAGTGAGCAATATGTGCCTCTGTGTGTGCGTGAGCACCGGCAGCTGGAGATGCACAGGCAGAGATGATGATGATATCCACTCGTACAGCCCTGAGCACCCCCTGAGCCACAGCCACACCCCAGGGACTGACACACACCCAAACGAAATTTCCCTCACAAAAAGCAAAGCTGGAAGGGGGCTGGGGTCATGGTGAGATGAGGTAACTGCAGGAAGCCAGGGAATGGGCTGCCACTGAGGGATGCAGGAGGGAGGCTGGTGCAGAGCATTGATTGGGGATGCTGCGATGGAGAGAAGTCGGGAGGGTGATGGATCACTCTTGCTTAAAACAAACAAAAACCAGGCAGCTTGCCAGCAACGGCTCAGGCCAGTTTCATTAAAACTCTTCATTCATCATGCTGAAACGAGGCGGTATTTGTTATTGCAGCCGTGGTGTGCTGGTGCAGGAGCTATTACGAGAGTGGGTGGCAATACAAGGAGGGGGCAGTGGGAGGAGATGGGAGGGTAATGAAGGATGGAGGCGACTGGGAGGCGACAGGGCTCAAGTATCACTTACCATCCACTGAAGGAACAAAATTCACCCCCTATCTCCTGCATGGATCTGGGCTGATAAGGCTTCACATCCATCCAGACAAATTTCCAGGATGGGAGAGGATTCCCTGCTTCCAGGTGTATTTATTCCCATCATTAGACCAAATAATGGCACCAAAACATGCTGGGCTCGCTGTGGTGTCAGGCTCAGCTGCAGTCATGAATCCACTTAATGTTACCTCAGGAAATCCTAACAGCATGATGCTCAAATAAAAGCACTACACCTGCCTGGAGAGGGACTGGATGGATCTCTCACACCTTCTCCATCTCTGCAATCTGCATTAGTTTCTGCTCTCACTGCCCATGCATCCAAGGAAAGCAGAAACTGCCTCGCTGCATGGCTGAGACTCCCTCACCGTTGAGTTTACTCTCACTTTCCACTTCATTGCATCTCCCAGGCAGCTCTGAGGACACAGCACTACCAACACAAAGCACACCACCATCCCCCAGCACAAGCTAGGGAGGGCATGGTGCTACCTGCAAGTGGCTTTGTGAGTGACCTTAATGCCAGCACCAAATCCCCTCCAAAGATGTAATCTTCCTGTCCACCTGCATCCAAACAAGCCCATCTCTGACCTTTTTTGTCAGGATTCCAGGCAGTGACCCCCACAGCCTGCAGTTGCATGGCTGGCATTAAGGCCAGCCTTTGATTTTAAAGCCTGGTGACTGCAATTCCTCCAGAGAAATCAGTCTCCACGTAAATGTACCTATGAAGGGACATCCATGCTGGCTCATGCACAGGGACTGCAGCTGTGTAATGTCTGTGTGCTCGTGTGTGTGGTGAGGGAAGGTGAGAGCTCAGTTTGTTTGTGATGTGTTTTGCTGAGCAGCAAGAATCCATGCTTGTACACTGGTAATAGAAATCCAGGAATACTACCATCAAAGGATTGAGACAAAGGAATAAAAGAAAAAAATGTGTGTGTGACAGGGAACATTTACACTCATTTACTTATTATTTACTTATTTACATGCACACACAATAAAAGAGGCCTTGGGGTGTGCACATCCATGTGTCAAAGCGGAGTCACAGCCTGGCTTGAAATCACAGGCCTTGAATTCCCCAGTCTGAGCTCCTGCTTGGAGTAAGATCTGGTATTTATTTCCATAGTACACTACCCTTCCAAGAGAAATACTTTGTATGTCTGAGTGACCTCACAACCAACCTCAAAAGCAAGAAAGCAGTCTCTGGGGAGGCATTTGAAACACTGAAATAGATGCCCACAGGGCCCTCAGAGGAAACCTCAGCATCCCTCTCTGCCATGGTGCTGGAGACAGGCTGGTAATGGTGCCTGTGCATTGTGGTGCTCACCCTCCTCACACTCCAGATATAGAAACAAGTGTGCTCTCATCATGAGAACAACAGACAAGTTACACCTGCAACATCCCCAGCCCATCCCAGTCACAGCTAAGGGGTGGTTTTGCTGTGTTCTTTGGTGCCACAAAGTACAGGCTACAAACCAGCATGCTCACTGGCTGTGTTTGAAAGGATCTGCTGCAGGAACAGCAGCTGCATAATGGTAATCAGCACTGGCCCAAGATTTTGGAAAGGAACATTTTCTGGGAGAAAATTCAAGTTGAACCGAAATGGCATATTTTGCAGGAAAGTATCAATTGTACTGAAATCTTCAAGGAAAAATGTCATGACAGCATCTCATTTGGATAAGGCTGAAAAAAAATTGATATTGCATTACATGAACACAAAGAGGAAGATAAATGCCTTGGTAAGTTTGAAGTAAAACAGTTATGGATGTTTCCAATATTATAACTTCCCCTTCCATTTTTCCTCAGGTCACATGACAAAAATTGTGAAATCTTAGATTTTCTAAAGATGAAAAACTGGTTTTCACTCACTTAGAATTTCCCCAGGAATATTTTTTTTTTGGCATCTTTATGCATTTCCATCTAGTGAAAACAGAGAAATTTGTCTTCTCTCCCTAGAAACAGCACAAGTAATCTCTCAGTGGAGACAACCCCAAATATGAGCACAGCTGTATCTGATCCAGGAGCTTTCCAAGCCAATGGCTGAGCAGCTCACAACATTCATATTGCCCATGTCTTTACACATACATGTCTGTTCTTAGGTAGCAGACCTGTTTAGGCTGTGGACAGCTTAGACTTGTCTACAGGGACTAAAAATGATATCCCTCCACAGGACTGCTATGACTCAGGGTCAGAAGCAGGGACAGGATTTAAGCCTTACACCCCGACATCCCACCTCCTTGTTCTTCCAGACATGCAACACTCATTTGGTTGCCAAAGTGCTGGGCTGGTTTTCCAAAGTATGCCTTGCCTTAGCTGATAAATAACTCACCCACTAGAAACTTTCTCCTAATGCTTGACCTAAATATTCTCTGCACTTCCCCTGTTTGCTAGTAAGAATAATTGGTCTCTTCTCTTCACAACGTATTCCTTCATATATCAGCAGACAGGCCTCATATCTTCCTTCTGCCTTCCCTGCTCCAGACTTTATCGGCCTTACACCAGGGGTGAGGGTGTAATTTGGCCCATTCACACACAGCTCTTTCAGCCTTCTGTTCAGAGGGCTTCCAGCATGAAGAATTAATCTGGTTTTCTCCACTGTGATGGTACACAGGCTTGCTCTCCTTGTTTCTCCAATGTGTGCATGACACAGCTGTGCCTCAGGAAACTGGATTTAAAGAGAATCATATTTGCCCATTTACATCGATTGTGGGACTGAAAGGTTCTAACAAAGCCTATTCTAAAATCAATTTTTTCTGACTTAAAGTGGCCCTTCTGCATTCCAGTAATGAGAATAAAATACTGCATTTCACCAAAATCCTATTACACTGTCATGAATATCCCATCTGACTGTCAAGAATCAGGTGATGGTGCTCTACGGTGTCTTCCTTATTGATGGGCAATCATCCTGCTTAAAGGTTCAGTTTGAACAAGGCCTCAGGAAGCCTGGATCTTTTCCTGTGGTGCACCGACACCCTGTAGATCCTCCTGAGCTGCAGCCACCCCAGTGATCCCTGTCAGTGCAGATCTCTCTCCACATTGCACCAAGAGGGCAACTGAATATCCTCATTATTTTTCACGAGGTGCCTATCAACCTACAGGATGAGGCTCAGAAGAGAGAAATGACACAGGTGGCTGCTTTCCTGTAGATGCCACTGTGCATGTTCAGGAACCAGGGTTGCAGCATTTCCTTTCAAGCACCTGATCTTTGGGCCACCTTGGTCCAATGTGTCACTTGGATCCCTGCCCTCCATCTGGTAATTTTTATCAGGAGCCCCAGGAAGCTGAGGAATTCTCATTTAATGGACACACAGGGATATGCCAGTCCTCTTAGGTATGCATATTCTTCCTTGCTTCCCAAATCAATGCCCAGACATTTCAGCTTGGCCAAAGAGGGAAGGCAGAAAAGCAGAAATAAAATCTGAATCAAAACTTCTGAAAAGTTGTGGAGCATGAAAACTCTTGGGTCCAGATCCAGGAATAAATTTTACAGCTGGCACCTGTTTGCCTTCATTACAAATGAAATGCAAAGCTCTGATTACACCACAAGCTTCAAGGCACTTAAAAGCTAGCTGCGGATCAAACTTTTTCCAATGAAGCCATGTTCCACCTAGTCAAATTAGTTCCTGCTTTCTCCAGATGGTATCTCCCTTCACTTATCTAAACTAAAATAAATGCGTAAAGGAATCCTTCTGGGTTGTCTTCCCATTTTTCATTTCAAGGACACTGCTATTTCTTCCACTCTTCTTAGAAGAAATCAGGAAGGTAGGGCCCTGCAGCAGTATCTCTTTCACCAACAAAAGCCCCAGAAATTCCATTTAAATGTAGAAAAACACTTTTTAACTAAGGGAATGACCAAACACTGGAACAGGTTGCCCAGACAGGTTGTGGAGTCTCCATCTGTGGAAATGCTCAAAAGCCAACTGGACATGGTCCTGGGCAGCCTGGTCCAGGCTGGCCCGGCTTGTGCAATGGGGTCAAACTAAATGGTCTCAAGGGTTCCCTTCCAAACCCAACAGTTCTCATTCATTCATTCAATATCTCAGGGCTCTGCTTTGCTCAAATAGGGGGTTATGCTGAGGTTTTCACAAAAAGTTATGGAATACAGAAAGTCTTTACTAAGAAAGGACCCACCCTTCAAAATTCATTTTAAAAGAAAAAGCAGAAAAAAACCCCACCACTAAATGGATGCACTGTGTGATAGCTGCACAAGTGTGCTAATGCAAGGAAATGCTAGAACTACATGGCACATATTCCTTAAATAACAAGATATATTGTGTCACTCACTTCTCTTCATAACTTATGCAGCATACAGATGAGTGAGGTAAGATTTCTCAGCTCCAGGACTTATCTGTGCCTTATCAAACCTTAATATTCTGCTAGTGTAGTTTGCTCTTTCTTTCCTTCTTCCTTTTTTCTCTTTCTCACTTTCTCATTCCAATATTTTTTCATTCTTTTCTTTCCCCTTGTTCTTCCTTTCTCTTACTCACTTCCTTCTTTTTCCTTAAAAAAAACTCAATAAAAATCAAACTAAAATGCTGATAAAAGGAATAAATTTACATTTTTGAAGCCTGTAGTTGAGATTTACAAGGCTGTCAGAGGGATATACATATACAGCTCCCATTTATTTACTTGATAATTCCAACAAAAAACTCTCTGACTCTATGGACAGAACTAGGAGTGGATTTCCTTCTCCCCACCCTCAAGTGTGATGAAGACCCTTCTGTGATGAAGACCCTTCTGGTCTTCTTTGGGAGAGTGATGCTCCAACCTTCCTTTATTGATATTTTCTTGTACGTTGCAAGTATGATCTTCTCTGTGGTAAGAGATGACTGTGCTAAGACCACACCTAGTTTGCAAAATGGGGAGGAGGATGTTATTTGATATCTAAATAATAATCAGCAATTATCCCAAAAGGTAGTGCCAACTGTCCCCACACCAAGAAATACCTCTGCTACCTTGCTACTCACAAGCACAGATTTCCAAGTTTCTCCTGACAAAAAGGCTGTGCTTTCTGCTGAGGAGTGCCACCCTGACACACCAAGCATCCACGGCCACACTCACAGACCTCCTGCAGGGCTTCCACAAATCTTTCAGCAGTGCCCAGTAAAAGAAGGGAAGAACAACCCACAGCTGCCATTCCTGACAGGTAACCAGAAACCTGAGAGCTGCTCCATAGAAAACTGGATTTTTTTGGGGACTGACCCTGCCAGACCCGACTCTTATCTGGCGGGCATGGTTGATTTGTTCTGCCCACTGCCATCACATGGGATTCCCCCTGCTCTGTGGCCAGATCCTGCAGGCTCAGAGGGGCTGATGGACTAATTGCCAAGTTCATATGCAGAGGGTCTCATCTGGAACTGGCTGGAACCAGGTGGGAAGAGTTGAGAGATGCAGCAAGAGGTGTGCTGGTAGCAGATAACCTGGGCCTGACAGCAGGGCTGGCACTGCCTGCCCTCAGAGAGGAGATGAGCACGTTATCTTCCAGCTGCACATGCCCAGCAGCCGCTCCCACTGCTCCGACGGGAGATTTAGGCACATGCACGCACACACACTGTAGTTCCCATCTTCTCAGTATTTTAAAACAAGTGAATGTATCTGCTCCCAGGAAGAGAAATAAAATGGGAGTTCACTGTGCTGCCTCGCATTCCTCAAAGGTGTCCCACCTGTGGTCAGGGTGTTTCACAGGGCTGCTCTCACATGGCTGTTCTTCAGCTGGGAGAGCAGATACATTTTTCTTTCCCAAAAATCCAATTGAAGAAAAGAGAGAAGGGATTCCTGTTGGATATAAGACCCTTTTGAATCTATCCAAGGTGCAAATATATGCTTGGATCTCTTGAAGTTTTTCATAATTTTCAAGCACCAGCTAAGACAATATTGGCTTCCTTGAGCATGAAGCATCATCACAAAATTCATATACTCTTCTCTCACCTCCAGCACAGATATGCCACCCTCTAGAGCCCAGCACAGCTCACAGCTTTACTGAACCATGCTGTGTGGATCCACCATAGAGCACTAAAACCTTTCTTTTTTTCCACTTCTTCCCTCACTCTCTTCCTCCCTTTCACATATCATCCTCAACTGGACACTCAGCCTCAAAAGGCACAAAAGCACAGAACATTTTGCTCAAATGCAGAGCCCTCACTCTACACACTTCCCTTCCCCAAAGCCTCACCTAAAATGAAGCAGGAGATATCCCAGCTCCTCACTTCCTACTTCTTGCCCTCATTACTTCACAGCCTGCAAGGATATGGTTACTAATATTGTGTACAACATCTGCTTTAAACTAAAAAAGCAGCAAGAAACATCACGCTTTGCTGGCTTTTAGGCAGAACTTATCTGCAAATAAAACAGACAATGTGCCTGTATGCCCAATTGGGGTCTTTTGTTTCACTGCTGATTATTTAATTTCAAGTGCCCTGAGTGTCTCAGGCATTTACCACAAATGAATGAAGATGCAGCTCCTGTGTGTCAGGAATATACAAGCTCAATTCAACAGAATACAATGAGTGAAGGTCATGAACAAGCAGGGGGATAAGCAGAGGCACGAGTGGGTGGTTAAAGGAAGATCATTATTACTCAGCAAGGCCTGGACATAAAATAATGGCTTCTGTTCAGTCTGTTTCGGAGGAACTTTATTACCTCTTTCTCTCCCCATAGGCAAAAGAGTGAGGATAAGTTCACCCAGCTGATGTGACTGAGATTTGGCAAGTGGTGTCCTGAACAAGCTTGGGGATGGTGCAGCAGGCAGTGAAGAGGGGACCCATAGATAGTGAAAAGGTTAAGGAGAACATCCATGCTGTCACACAGCTCCTTGAGGCTCCCAAGGACCAAACTCAATTTCTCTTGACTCTGCATAGCACTCAGGGACAGAGAGAGGAAAAGTCAAAGCACAGACAGTCTAAGCCCAGACCCCAGTGCCTGCTGCACTCAGAGTGCTGCAGAGAGGAGCAGGCAGGGCTAAGGTTGTGGCACTTTCAAACTGAGGGTAAGAAGAGGTTGCTGGAGTTGCTGAGTTTGATTTGCTCTGGCTGCCAAAATCCATTCATGGCAATGGAAACACTTCTTTCCATAGGTGCTAAGGGAGCCCTCCATCAGTCCTGAAGCTCAGTCTGAATGTTCTTTATGACTTGATCTTGCCCAAGGCTCCAGAGGAGTCATGTGTGCCCAGCTCATCTCTCATGCAGTGGCACAGCCCATGCTTTCTGAATAACCCATGGTCCGCAACCACAGGCACTTGCTTAGTAAACAGGTTTCCTACTTAACCATATTTACTTCTTCTGAATCTCAGGATATTTTCCTATGAATGTTACAGCTTCCAACAGTACATTTTGGTCCTTATCAGATAAAAAAAAGAAAATAGAAAAAAGATATAATTTTCAAACCATTTTTGTCTAAATTTGACTGCCAGTCAAAATTCTCAACTCAAAAATCTCCTTGGCACAGCACTAGAAAAGCTATAAGCTCCAAAGCTTCATTATTTAGTTTTCTCAATCTCTAGATGTATTATTTAACTTCTTGGCAATAATGTCAGGGACATAATCCAATAGAAATGCAGAGAAACAAAAGAACCCAAAATTTCAGAACAGCTCAAAATGGTTTTCAGTGCTTTCTTTATAGAAAGTGGAGGGGAGAAAAAAGAAAAGAAAAGAAAAAAGAAAAGGAGGCATAACATTATCAGTGTAGAGATGACACAGCAGGCACACACTTTGGGAGGCAAATCTAGAACTCCCTTTCAGCAGGAAGTCTTTATCTACTGGAACCAACAAAAAACTTCCCCAGCTGCTGCCTGTCCCCTCCATGATTCAACAACACTCACCCACTCACCTCCTTGCCAGGTTAAAAGCTACATTTTTCAAAGAGAAATTTATAGAGTGACCAATCTCATTTACATGCCCCACTACTCAGCTTCCCCAGGGCAGGATAAATTTCTTTTCACAGGTGTCCATGAGGCTGACTTACCCAGAATGCACATCCCCATGGGTGAGATATCCTGAACATAAACCACCCATTGCCAGCACACTCCCTGGTTGTGTTTGCCATCTGAATCCTGCTTGTATTTCACCTCAGTTCTCTCTAGTATTCGTTTGTTCTTGCTGCAAGATCATCAGGGTAGGAATATTGCTCTGTTTTATAGAGGTAAAATGTCCACAAGGAATAACAAGAAGAAGGAGAATCAATGTTTATAGTTTACAGGGTGCCTTGAAATTCTGAGATTAAAGGTCCTTTTTGCTGTTGTTCTAAAGTATGCTCTTAAACAAATAACCTGCTGTTCTCAGCTACCAGGATGCATCCCTTTTTCTACATTATTATTATTACTCTAAAAATGTTAAATGGCCCTTCATTTTCTTCAAGGATCAAGAGTTTATGACAAATACCAATTTGTTCCTGATGCTGAGGGGCAAGCTGATGAAACCAAGTATACACAAGTCCATGGCTGAGACATGAAAATAGATGCCCCTGATCCCATCTGTCTGCACTGCCTTCCCTCTGAAATGCACTTTATCACTGCACTAACTGCACAAGGAGCATGCATTAAAGGTGGAGTGGCAAAGGCTCTGAAAGTGCAAAGAACAAGACTGATTGGAGAAGGGGTGAGAGGATTTGCTGCAAGGGTGAAACATTACGGAGCAGATGATGCCAACAAGCAAAGATTTCTCTGACAGGCAGCATGTCTGCATTCTCCTAGTCACGCTGAAAGGGAGGGGGGATATTTCCCTGGCTGATGCTCAGTAGCCCAGAGGTTATATATTTACAACATTTTTTATGTTCTCAGACCTTTAAGTTCATAAAATATGCTCTGTATGGTACAGCATTACATTTAGATGTCTTGGGTTTTAGAGGGAGGAATAAAAACCCCTCCCCTGCTTACTCAACAAGAAAAACTCTGCAAAATGCAGCACAGTCATTTGGTATCAGAAGGGTCAAAGAGGTGCCAAAGACCACATATAGCTTAAATACAACAATATTAACAGTCACCAGCTTTTTGTGAAGGCTTTAGCATCTATGGGGTACAGGGCTGTGCATGTCCCAGCACAACCAGTGAGTCTCAAGTAGATTTTTTGCCAGTTCAAGACTCTTCATATATTTGGTCCCAATACTACACTGCAGAGATGAAATTGTATTATAAAACTCAAACTGTCTAAAACTTTCCTGGGATTACTTTTGGATACTAAATGGAGTCTGGATTCATGGGGTTGTCTTTTGAATGTGAAAGCAGAAAGCTTCAAATGGCATCTTTCTCACTGGTGTTGGTGGGATGGCAGAAGAGGATTTATTGAAACACTAAGCAAAAATTTTTAGCAAAATCTTGGAGAGCTGAGAAACATGTTCTTTAGGATCCAAAAGTTTTAGCAGTCTGGTCTACTAGATTGCTCTCCAGACACCAGGCCAGATCAAGCCCTGTGAACAAAAAGTAAAAACAAATCCCAAGACCTCAAAAGCAAATACCAATCTACAGAGCTTTCCAGAGCATGCACGGAGGTCAACGCCAGAACTCCAATTCAAGCCTTGTGCCTGCAAGATGCCATAAGATGCCAAAACCAGGAGAGGAAAAGAGAAGCAATGGGGCTGCAGGCACAGAACATACTTGGGGAGCTGCTGCCAAACAGGTGCTGCAGGGTAGCCCAGGCATCCATGCAATATGCTGCCCCTCAACACAGGGGACCAGCCATAGGGGGGAAAGAGCAGGAGGTCATGGAACTGCAGGAAACTGGGAAATGGCACATGGCCACAGCATTCCTTTCTCCCTGGCAGCACAACAATCACCCATACTTGTTAACTCATGACTATTTTTAAACTCATGGGAAGGGCAGCAGCTGAAGAAAAATTGTCACCGGATGATGCCCAGAAAGGTTTTGATTCAGGCTTCAGACCTGCTAGGGGTGTGCATTGTGCCAGGTTTCTGGCATATCAGCCCCTAAAACTCAGGGAGCACTGCAGCAGGGAGCTGGAGCCTTAAATGTGGAGCTGCCTTGGCCCCAAGCCTATGAGCAAACTTCCTGAAGGGTAGGGCGGCAGAGAGAGCTGCAGGTGGAGAGGAGAGTGCTTAAAAACCTCCACCATACCTGCCTTGCCCTCCAGGGACTCGCTCAAGCCCCTGAACAAGGACGGGGGACTGTGGCAGTGGCAGGTCCCGGGGCACAGCTCCCAGGGCTGGTGCAGGTCAGCTGGGCAGGCAGCAGCAGGTTCCCTCGGCCCAGCCCAGGGGAGGTGACGGGGCGCTGCTCCCGGCCCTCTCTCCGGCGACGCAAATGCCACGGGAAGCGATGCCGCGCATCCCCATTTGTCACCGGGCCGGCATTAACAGAATGTTTAAAAGTCATGATGTCATCGCTATTAATCAGGGCCCCGCTGGGCCACGCTCCAGTGCTGCATATTAATCACCAGCGGCCCCAGGACTTGCTTATCTGGAGAGGCTAAGTTTAGATCCATAAAACATGATTTATTTTTAAAAGTAGCATTATTAAAGATGAGCTACAGCCTTGTTCACACTCCCGCTGGAGTCTCCCTCAGGAAAAGGTTGGTATTTTGGAGTTGGTATGGACACAGTCCTTATTATTTTGAGCTTGAGAAAGCTGTCAGGTGTGATACTGGCCTTTTAATGTCTTGGATTTCTCCCCTACCAAGAGGAAGCACCCAGTGTCCCCAGTAGAGTCACTCACAGGAAATCACCTTGCATAAAAAAATCCTATTAGAGTCACTTTGGACTACATAGGGACAGGGCTATTGTCCCAGTAAAGAGTGTTGCTGAAGTCAAAATGCTGGTTAGATCTGAGTGTTCCCACAGTAACAAATGGCATTGTCCCACAGCACATGCCTGGTTATGGCCCTTACCAATGGGTGAGCCCAGTGAATACTTGCCCATAACCAACATCTAGCATATTAAATTATTTTTTGTGTTTTACAAAGTGCTCCTGTTGGATCAACGCTGTGATTGATCCACACGAATGAGTTCATAAAAGCCTGCCTGCACTCAAATTTATATGAGTTTAACTCTAGTGACTTTAACAATCACTTCATCTCTGGTTCAATGAACACACAGGAGCTGTACAGGTTGAATAAAATCATTTTCTAAAATGGTCTGCTAAATTTGATTTGACTCCTTGCTCAACTGCTGTACTTTGGATTAAAGAGGTTCTGGTGCCAGTTTGGTGTGCATAGGTGACATCAACATTAAGTTCCCCAACCCAAATCAAGAAACTCCACCAATCTGTTCCAGAAGATAACTAACTGTTCTAAGCCAACCCAGTTAAAACAGGGCAAATCCTAAACCAGGAAATCTGGCAGACAGAGCAGGAGAGTGGAAGGTGCCACTGGGATAAAGCCAAGGACATTCATTCCATTGGCAAGGGAAGACTTCCTGCTTTATTACCCACAAGAACCATCACCAATGATCACAGGGCTGTTTTGCAGGAACCACAGGGTGAGAACACAGGGCTGCAGGGGCTGACTTCCAGCTTGACCGCCTGGTCCCAGTGGGTGAACTTGAAGAAGAAGGTCCAAGATCAGCCCTACTCTTCTTGGTGACAACTGCCTGAACCCTGATGTCCCACAGGCACTGTTCTGCTGCTCTCACCACCATGGCAGGTGAGTGCTGAGTCATTTGACAGCTTCACTGCTCCCAAGCAAGCAACAGCTTCTCGACCTGCCTCCTTAGCCACACCATCATCCCATGCAGGGCTGTGCAGTGAAGCTCATCCAAATGATCACGGGGCCTCTTAGTCATATGCAGAGAGAGAGAGATGTAACATGGCAATCAGTCATGTTGACAAGCCTTGGGATCCCATCTGACAGCAGCAAGGGATGCAGCAGACCACAATGGTCATCAAAGTGCTTAAGTATGAAACTGCTTGCCTTTTCAGTGTCATCTCAAAGGAGCCAAAGTTTGGCCTGCCAGTCTATAGTCAGTGGAAAAAGAACCTCTCATGGTTAAGCTGCCTTTTCAACCTCTACCTCTCCCTTTGGGGTCAGGCTTTTGATGAATGTGGACTCACACATGACTCTTTCCCATTGCCTGCCTCTGAATTCCCAAAGTCTGGAGACTTTGACAGTGCATTTCAGAACAGGCCCTCAGAAACCCAAGAGCCAGAGGCTCACCTGATGCTACAGCAGAGAGCTCCTGCCACCACATGTGCTGATAGCAGGGCCAGAGAAAGGGATGAAGACTCATGGAGCACCTAAATGAGAAGGTAAAGTTGCAGTCACCTGTTACCTGTATCTCATGAAATGAATCTAGACGCTGCAAATAACAAACACAATTACCATAGCATTTACCAGCACATCCCTCTGGGAGGCAGGACCATAACACCTCAGAATTTCTGGAGCTGAGCTAACCTTGGAGGGCTTGCCTTGACTGATACAGCTAGGATTTTATGCAGTCTTTACAAAGTTCAAACTAGGAAAGTGGGGACATTCAATTTAAATAGGTGTGCTAAGCTTTTTGGGTTTTGCTTTTCTTTTGGGTTGGCAAAAGATGGAGAATACAGGGAGGAAATCTGCAAAGAAACAAAATCCAAACCTTCAAAACTTTAATTTACCTTCAAGTGGAAGCCGGATTGAATATCCACCCAAGACAAGCTGGCTCTGGCAGAGTGGCACAAACAGAAGCAATAGCAACTCCAGAGATGTTTCCCTGGCAAAAGAAACAGGACCAGCACTTTCCTCACCAGATTTGATGAGGGACCTCTCAAATGGGGCAAACACAGGGCTTTGATTCAGCTTTTCCACCAGGAACCACTGAATCAACATCAATGCTTACATCCCTTTCCACACGTTATTGGCACTGATGCCTTCTCTGGGGAGAGCTTTATAAGGGAGTTTTCCCAAAAGACGGCGCTCTTTCCACCATCCATTCCTGCACAGCTCCTCTTTCCCATGCAAATTCCCTGGGAACCATGCTATTTAAATCCCTATTTTACTGTAGTTGGCTCATCATGTTCATCTGCTCATTAGGCTGGCAGCGCAAGCTCAGCAGCATTTGCACTTCAGCATGAGAATTTCTGCTGTGAGGTATGACTGTCATCCACTTGCCTGGACATGTTGTTCCTAAAAATAGCCTTATCCTTGTTTTCTCTCTCTCTAAAATATCAGTCAATCTCTCTACTTGCTGAACCTTGATCACCAAATTCCCTTCTCAAATCCTCACAACCACTCTCTCAGTCTCCTCTTCTCTACAGAAATCATTACTCCTAAAACTCTTCCCTGCCAAGTGAGCAGCCCACCTCAAACTTTCCAATGAGTGGCTTCCTCCTCATGTCCCTGAAGGTCAGAGGCTGAGCATCATTTACCCCACACCCTTGCTGGGTTTCCTATGATGAACAGCTCAACCACACACTGTCACTGACATTGAATGGTCACAGCTGGCTGGGGAACCAGATGAGGACATGTAATTTGGGTACCATGATGCCCTAGCAGTATTCCCTACTCATGACTAGAATGGGCCTGCTAGGAAAAATTCCACCTCTTACAAAGCCAAATAACTTATTTTGTCTGAAGCAGACTCATCCTGCAACTCAGAGGGAGAGGAAACCATTATAATAGCTGTATCTCTCCTCATATTCAGGGATCTCAGCATAAGACATAGGCAACCTGGGGCTGTTTGTGTGCCTGTACCAACAGAGAAGCCATGATAAACAATGCAGAACTGCAGCAGCGTGGATGTCACCTTCCTGCCCTCCTCATCTCATCCTTATAGGCTCCACTATATCCCACACCCACAGTGCCTCAGACACTTCTACCACACAGAAAAAGGTAGAAGCAGATGAGAGGCTCAGCATGGGGGGAGAAGCTTTCTGAGTTCAAGATGCCGCCTGCAGCTGTGCCCTACTGCCGGTTCCCTCCACGTCTTGGACAATCCTAGCAAAACAGAAAGATTGCATGAACTCACACTGCTATAAGGGGGAATTGGGACTTCATTATCTTCTGGAATTGATGATGAAATGCAGTATCTCTGCACATCCCAAGGCTCCTGAGCAGAGCACAAACCAAAGCCTTGCTAACTGTTTATTATTAAGATCTAAAAATCTGTCGTGTGCCTTTGTAAATCCTTTTCTCGATTGATGAGACGAGGGCCCTGAGGGAAGAGAAAACATTTTCCAGGGAAGAAGCTTTTAACATCAGAAGGCAGGAAACCAAACAGTGCTCCTTGTACCTCTGCCTTGAATGCCGGATGCTGCATATTCCTGTGCAAGTCTGGTGGAAGGAGCAAAGTGCCCAGCTTTCCCCGGGTGGGAAGAGAGAAAACAAGCTCTTTACTGAATGTTGGGCACTGCTTCTTATCACCTGGCATCCAGAACTCTAATTTCTAAATCTGGGCAAAGCAACTGCTAAACAATCTCTTTCTGATCTGGTAATGATTTAAACACTTAATGCAAGCACAAATTGTCTATAGTTGGCGTAAGTGAACTGAAAATCTTGCTTGTGTTAACTCTTCAAAAAGAACAACTTCTAGTGGTCCCAAAAGCAGTTTCAGTTTATACATGCCCTTCTTTCTTTCCTTCCTCTAATGACATTTAACTTTTCTCAAAATTTAAAACATCAGGCTAAGCTTGTCTGTGCTGTACCAGAAAGTTTTCACTACCTGACCATGTCCCCACGCTTAGCCAATCTCCTGCTGGCATCCGCTACAGACCCAATTCTTCCATAGCTCCAGCACAGCACATCTGCACATTTTGCAGAAGGGGTACAGAGCAATGCAGAAGTGCCAGCAAAGTGCTGCAATGTGTGAAGGGATCTGAATGTATAATGTATTGCACTGTGTTTTGATGCATTCTCCTGCTCAAATGGATGAAATTGTTTCTCTAGCTCAGCTTCAGGATGTGGATTCACAGACAAGCACTGTCTGTGCTCTCCAATGCCACCACACAGGGTGCCCTCAAGTTGTAATTAAGATTAAACCACACAGAAGTGTACTGCTATGCTGCAACGCCTTCCAGGTGAAAATACTCTTCAGTTCTATGACTATCAAATTAGGGTTGGTATGAAATGTGAGACTGAATGATGGCAAAAGTGTGTACCTGCAATTGTTTCCTTGCTGAGAGACAAATCAGGATAACATGGCTGTGACAGATCCAGCAGAAGGACCAGGTCAGAAGAGACCAAAAGAGCTAGAAGGATTCTTTTTGCATTGTCACCTCACTCCACAAGTGAAAGAAGTCAAATCTTTACTTTGAATATTTTCCTTTGGTTTCTGGTTACATTTCTTTAGAAAGCAGATCTAATGAAAGCACAGGAGAGACTGTTCTCTGTGGCTACAAGGTTAATAAGAGTGGAACACAGGAGCAGCAGGAGCTGCAGGAAGAATAATTCCTTTTAAAGCTGGAGATCGGAAGCCCATAGGTGGTAAGTGTGACATTTCCGCACGGAGGAGTCCAGCTTAATTACCTACAATTCAAAGGTAGAAAGTTATACATTAAGGCAGCAAAAAGAAAGTAGTAGGAGAGGACAGACTTTGGCCGCTCATGAAGATTTAACATCATTAACTCTCCGGCTTCCAAGAATGTTCCCGTATTTTCACTGGCCAAACACCAATACAGCTAATTGCATTTGTGTTACCTGCAGTTCAGAGGAAATTGCCTCTTTCTTATTGCCTGCACTGTTGTGTGGTACAGAAACACACAGCAATACCAGGCAGAGTGGCTCTCACTCATTTGGAGGTAGAACAATTCCTGAGTGCATGAAGCTTGGCTCAGCAAGACAGGCAGACAACACCAAGGGGACAGAGCTGCTGTTATTCAGATGGCAGCCAGTTCTGGCGTGGTGACAGGGACAGCATCCACAGGTGCTAAATGCCTGAAAGTTATTTGGCAGAGCCTGCATGGCTGGGCAGTGCTGGTAATCGTAATATCTGGCCAATTGAATATGAGTCACCTATTCACCTACTCAGTATTTATATATGCTACCGACAGACATATGGTTTACAGCAAACTAGGGAACAGACACTGCTGCACACTCATTTCTTCATCTTTCCCAGCATTTGCTGATGCATTCTCAGTTGAGACTAACACAGGCCAAACTTCCTTTCCAATATACCACTAAAAAGGCTATATTCTGACAGCTGTTGTTATTGCCTTAATCTCTTCTCTGTTGCTCATTCCTAAAATGAGGAACTGGTGGCCAACTCTGAATTACCAAGCTCCCAAAGTCAGACATGCTGAGAGGACCAAGACTGATTTGCCAGATACATTTTCTTGTGCTATGAAGTTAGCGAAAAAAGCTTCCCATCACTCCACCCTCCGAGTGCCATTTGCATCTGCTCAGTTTCACCAACACAGGTGACTGTGAGGACACACAAAATAAAATAGGTACAATTAGTTTAAAAAAAACTGTAAAAAAATAGCATAATTTCCCCAAACAGACTGATGGAAGCCCCTTTCTCAAGCACTGCTGTCACACAACAAAAAGGAGAATACCACGACAAAAACCCTTTCCCACGACAAAAACCCTACTCCCAACCAGACAAGAGTAGGGAACCATTGCCCAGCCTGGGCTTAGTCCATAAACAATTTTTTTCTATTACAGACAGAGAGAGAGAAAGCAAAGGGAGAGAATCAACATTCACATGTGGATGCCAGAGAAAGCAAAATGTTACATGGAGTCACTTAATTCTTTCTTTGCAGGGCACTTGGCTGCTCTGAGATGAACAGATGAAGGGAAACAGGCCCAACCCTCCTGTTCTTCCTGCACTTCTGCTGCTGGACATGAGGAACCTGCAGGAACAAACACTGCATACCCAGGATGTCCACTCCTCAGCTGCCACAGGACAAACAGCCACTACCTGCAAGCTGCCAAGAGCCAGATCTGATCAAACCTGCTTCCTTTGCCCTGCAACATTACAGTAAAGGCTGTTTCTGCCTGGATCTGTTCTGAGTGCCTCCCTCCATCACCAATTCCCAGCTCCTGCCAGACTCAGTCCAGGGGATACCCTTGACCCTCCTATGTCACTGTATGTGCTGGCTGGTAAAACCACCTGTAACCAATGTGACCAGAAGATCCCATGGACAAAGTTGACATATCTGAGGCAACTGAGAATGGACACCTCTGATTTCTGAGCATCCTTCCTCACCTCAGTCTTCATGCATTGATTTAAAATGATTAAAATGGCAGATCCTGGAAAGGCAGAAACTTCAAGACTTGCCATTATATTACGGAAGGGCTGGAGTCTCTTCAGAGCTGAGGTTGCAATCAGTTTCCACTCTCAGCTCTGACTTAAATAACTCTTCATATGCTTTCCTCTAACTTCATCTCATAATTGCAGGGTTTTGTACTGAAGGTAAAAAGATTGTTTTCCTCCCTTCCCTCCTCCTAACGGCAATTTGAAGAATTTGGACCTGCAATTCAAAGAGGAAGGCAATGCCAGACTGAACCTTTGTGAAACTAAATGTTTCCTTACCTTCTTTCACTTGAGAAGACAAAGCAAAATATTCCCTCCCACCACCAAAAAAAAAAAAAAAAAAAAAAAAAAAAAACCACAACAAAAAAACCACTGAACCAGGGTTCTCTCTAAGTTACGCAAAATTCAAATCTCTTTGGAAACATGCACATAAGCAGCAGTTGAAGAAAACAAGGTGCAAGTCACAAATACAGTTAGGTGTAGCAAACTAAGCATGTATGTAGTTTGCATTCTGCTAGCCAGTGCTAGCTGGAAAACCTTCCAAAAGCTGAAATCACTTGATTAAGGAGCTTTTCTAGTTTTAGAAAAAATGAAAATCTCCTAAAACACAGAAGACTCTTTTCCACTGAAGACATGGAAATCATCAAAACACTCTCCACTTGCTCTGGAAGTAGCAAATTGCTGCATACAGAAAACACAAAATTCATCCTGTGCTGTACTAAAGCAGATTAGACTTTTCCATTACTTTTGCTCTGTTTTTTTATTTCTAGAGGTTAAAATTTTGGCCCCAATTATATGCGACACTTAGTATTTTTGCTATTTGCATAAACCTTGTGTTTGCACTGGATTCAATATAAAATACAATCCAGGCAGTCAGTTTGCTCCCACAGAAGTGCCTCCACAAAAGTAAAAATTATCCATCTCTTCAAGCTGTTAGTCTTTTTTTTTTTAATACTGATTGCTGTTTTCAAATTTCTGCAGGTGGTTAATTAATAAATTGTTTTTTAAAATCATTAAAAAGACAGAAATTTTGCACTTTCTGTAGCAAAGAGTATCATGAGGCGAAGAGCTGGTTATCTCCATCTGTCCCTGACAACAGGGAGACAAAAAGGATCCTCAAGCTCATCACAAATAAGCCTGTACAGAGTACCAGCAGAAATTTGGGCCCCGCATAAAGAAATTTAAACCTTGCACAGGATTCATTAATTTGAATTTAATGATCACCATGAGTTGCATCTGTAAATAGTTATGTACACGTGTAGCTTGAGTCATACTTAGATCTTCTGATGTCAATAAGGATTCAAACTTCATAAAACTCACATATACATATGGACACAGAAACCTCTGGATGTTGCACTTAAGCTTCCCTTCTAGATGTCTAACAGCTAATAAATATGTAAGGGAAAAGGGAAGCCACTGTATCTTGCTGTACGAGGTCTGGCAAAATAAAAACTGACTTATTAAACACACTGGTGCATCTTCCAAAACACCCTAGTTCTGCCCACCTGGTGGGCAAAAACTGCCCATTTCTGCAAGATGTGCTTCTAACAGCCACAGCCAGGCACTCAAAAAAATCACTGTCTGCAGGAAAACAAATTTATCGAAGGCATGACGTTTTGACATCCTTCCCACCTCCAGACAATTTAATCTGGCAGTAAGTAATGTACTGGTCTGGTTTGATGAAATGGACACCCTGACCCTTTCTTACACTTGCAGATTGATTGATTGTTTGTACCTGAACAATTACGCCTTAGCAAACAGGCAAAAAACAAAACAAACCTTTTGGCCACAACATTTAATTTCTGCTAGCAACATTTCACAGCTGTTACTTCCCTGTTTACTCAAAGGAACTTATATTTTGCTTTGTAAAATGCCTTACGCTCCCATCCTCATTTCCATACTCTGCTGTAGGTAAAAACCTACTTCCTTTGAGTTCCTTAATTGAAATACATCTAATTCCATTGGCGTTTTCCAATATTTGTTTACAGCAGAGCTAGCCACTTAAAAAGCAACAATGTTTTTTAAAGGAACATATCTCCTAATTCCTGTTGCAAACAATGGCTTAGATTCTTGCTAGGAGGAGTATTCTTATTCTGTCTTTCTCCCTCCCCCGATAGCTTTTTGTCCCTTCACAGCCTGGACAATGAAAATCAATGTGGCAGCTTTCCTTTTTCTCTCCAGTGAATTTAGGTATCAGGTGACAAGGAAGCAGTTTTTAAGACAACCCTTTGCACTGGAACTTATACAAAAATGAACTTCTTAATGGAAGTTACTTACTCTTGGCTTGTGTGGGGGAGAAAAACGAAAAACCAACAACCACCACCTTTTCTCTTTTTTTCTTTTTTTTTTTTTTTTTTTTCCTTTTTAAACAAAGCAAAAGATCATCAGCCAAATAGGAATCGACAGCATTCCTTTAAAGAGCAAAATAAAGCTCGCCCCAGCTGGGCACTCACCAGGCTGCTATATTTATTTGTGTCTCACGTGCTGGGCCCATGTGCAATTCAGCTTCCCTTGATGTGAGCAGGCTTGCTGTGCTCTGCCTTCCCAAGTCCCCCCGGCATACTTAAGCTTTTTCTCTGGCTCCTGCTCCGTGTCACCCCTGTGCCCGATGGAACACAGCTGATCCAAGCCCCCAGGAGCAGCCCAGACTCCAGTGCTGGCTCCAGCCCCAAACTCAGACAAAGCTCAAGCCCATCCTTGTCCCAGACCTCCAGAGCTGCAAGCAGAGGCTGGAAATTGATACTCACCCTTCTGGAAATGCATCCTGGAGAACTCACAGACTCTACTGAGGTTTTCCCAATCAATCATTCTTTACTTTGGCTGGCATAAGAAGCTGAAAAATCTATAAGAATACTAAAAAGCACTTTCAGTTGTATTCTGACTCTTTTTCCTCAGCACTTGGTGATAGTTTTTGGGATGAATCTGCTATGCAGTTAAGTATCCTAACTCATAAAGAAGAAACACAACTGTTTTTTTCTTCTGAGCAGTAAAAATTCCTCCCACGACCTGGTTTCACAATTGAAACTGACCACTCCATTGTTAAAACATGCATTCTTGCTCCTCCCTGTGACCAAGATTCTTCTAGTTTTTCCTGCTCTATAAAGGCTTTGGCTCAGGAGTAAGGATGACAGCCATCACACTGACCTAAAACGCCCTGCCTCTGTCCTAATGCAGAGAGACTTGAGATGCTCACAGGAAGTTCCTACAGCTCTGCACTTTGCAGCTTGGAATTTTAAGATGGATGGTCATGAATTTCTACGTGACTTAAACCACCAGAAGACAAATTTTAATCATTGAGAGTCTGCTCCTGGAGAAGTTCAAGTATCCAGGGATGGGAAATACATGAGGTTTTAGGATGTGCAGCATCACTTGGTATTAATACCTGACATGTTTGTTTTACTAGTAGAAGTTATTTCTCTTTCCCTCTTCCTTCTCTGCAGAAAATATTCCTCAGCCATGTGTGTGGGTGTCCATCTGCCCTCCTCTTCCCCTCAATCTCAGGTTATTCCCACTTGAAGTCGACAGCCCAAAACTTAACAAGCTTCCCTTATTACCCAATCATTTGTAACAGCTTCTGAACACCAGTCATAAATTGTGGCTGCATTTTCAAATCAGCACAGGGCATTTCCATTTGCCTTATTACTACAGAAAACCCGTTTTAACAAAATCCAAAATGAACAATCACCTACAAGCTAAGGACATGTTTCTGAAACAGAAAATGAAGTAATGGGTCTCCTTGGTTTGCCTATATCAACACAGAGCTTTTCAGACAGACTTAGTTCTTATCATCATCAGAAAAGAAAGTCATCATCAGCAAATTATTCCTACTGTAAGCACTGTCCTGTGACAAAGGGTGATACAATTTAAAGGGAAGACAGAAAACTTGTGGTAGAGTTTTTGGTTTTTTTCCCCCTTAGGGCTCAGTTCAATTCCTCCTGAAGAGGACTTTTGTTTGCTTGCTGCATTATTATATGTATGCAGGTCATCTGAGTGTTGACAGGGGTTGGGAATTTCTGCTAAAAATCCTTTTTGACAATTGCTTTGTAGTTTCAATATTTGCAAACTGCTAAACAAATTAAGAATAGAAACAGAAAAAAGACTTAGGTCTTCAGCAGTCATCTGACATCCTATTTTAAGCCTGTTTCTAAAGACATGCCCTCTGACATTTTTTTATAATGTCAGTGACTTTTAAAATTAGAGTTCAATCAACTAATTTTCAGTGCTCTTGTGCATTAGATTCAACAAAATGAGTCTACCAGAGTAGCTTTTTAATCTCTGATTTGTTTTCACATTGTTTGTTTTTTTTGTTCTTGTGCCATTAAGTGGCAAAGTAAATTAAAGGACATTTTTCCATCTAAAAAATTCTACCTTCAGGTAGCTATAGGCAGCAATCCAGGGAATCCTGCTCATTTCTTAGTAGGTAAAAACCACTTACTCAAGGCTTCACATGGTCTGTCTTTTGGGGACGGTTTTATTCCTTTGTTTATCTATCTCATAAGGCAAACATCTGTTCAAAATCAGGTAAACTCCAGTTGAAACTTTAACTACAGAAGAGCTACATTCATTTCAGAATAACTTCACTTAGTAGAATTCATTCATCAGAGTCCTTGCAAAAATTATTTACCATCGGCAGAATACTACAAGCAGAAAACTACATACCACAAATTTATTTTACAGAAGTAAACACTAGTTAAAATTTGTAACACAACTTTAAGATTGAAATGTAAAATAGTTTCCATATAAAACAACATGGAAGCAAAACTAGGCATTGGTTACGTTTTCTGTTTTTATAATTTACTACTTTTGCACAGTTGTGGCAATGGAAAAGGAGATTCAAAAAAAAAAGGAAAAAAAAAGAAAAATGTGAAAGGGAATACACTTGAGAACCACTTCTGTTAGAGAGGATATCTTAATGTGGACTTGAATCAACTGTAGGAGTGACCAGATTTGACATGGTCGCACAATCAGCTTCTTCCTGGTACTGCTAGGTAAATCAAAGCAGAGCTGCAAGAAGTGGCTGTTCGACTTCAATGAGCATTAAATGAGAAAAAAACAAACGCAAAGCATCCATGAAGTTCATGCAATGTGAGGCAAGCCCAAAGGAATACAAAAGCCCAAGTAAACAAAACTGCTAACCAGTGACCCAGTGGGAGAAGGGCAGTCCTGCAGCAGCTCTGATCCTGCGCCTCTGCAGCTCAGCCACTGCTTACAAGCTTTGCTGTTCGACCTACATCAACTCGGGGACAGACAAGGAAAGGGAACAAGTGAGAGGGAAACACCATCACCACAGCAAAAAGCTCTGGAGCAGAAAGAGCTGCAATCCCAAAGACAGAATCTCTTTGGTAATACAAGTTTGCTTAATACCTGGAACCAAGGTGAACTGGGACTGGGAAAGCAGAAGGCAACTTTGGTGGAAGTGAATGAGCAATGACAGAGCTCAGACCCCACACAAAGAGTAAGAAGCAAAACAACACAAAAGCAGGAACTTTATTGAAGCAGAAAATACACACCGAAAACAGATAGGTAGGCTCCAACGGAAGTGATTCTAAAGGAAACAAGGAAAGCTGACAATTTCTCAGAGAAACAGCACTGAGACACCCAATGTCCTATTGCAGCACATAGGAAGGCAGGAGGACATGACTAAATCATGAGCACTTCCTTTGATCTTGCATGAAGGGAGCACAGACCCAAGGTCCAGCTACTAGATGGGGGGAGGATATAAATGATGCACAGATTAAATCAAAAAGCAACAAGCATCCCCTTTATTCACTAGCGGAGAGGAGAACAAAAAGAAAGTGTTAATGAAAAGGGACAGATGACAGTCTAAAGGCTGAATCATTTCTGGAGGACAGTTCATTAAGTAGGTCAAGTGCAAGCATCTAACACTATGCTATTAATGCCAATGGCATGAAAGCCAAGAAAAAAGACCCAGAGGAATGTGTATTCAAGCTGGCTGGTCCTGACAAACCTCTTGCTTTGAATACTTAAGAGAAGCAGCTGAAGCAATTCCAGTTCATAGAGTACATGAATCATAGAGAACAGAAAAGACTTAAGAAGTCTGGAAAGGACAAACATGGTGCCTAGCTTTAAAAAATTATGCTAGAAAATTACAGACCACTGAGTTGAACTTCATCCCAAGAAAAAATATTGAAACAAATAATCGAACTGTATGTAGAAAGCTAAAAGGATAAGTACAAAGAGAGGAGTAACAGACCCTGTTGAATTGTCAGAAAGAAATTGTGTCAAGCCAATTTAATTTCTTTGTATGACAGGTAATGGGCCTTGGGCAAAGGTGACAAGCAGTAGATGCCATATATCTTGACTTTTAGTAGGATTTGTGACTGGTGCCTGTGATATTCTCTTCAGCAATCTCAGAAACACGGACTAGTAGCTACTCAAGGGTAGGAATAAAACCAGTGTCACAGGCTGACTCAGAGGGCCTCTCTCAGTGGTTTCTGTCAACAAGGGAAACTGCACCGAGTGAGATGCTCAGGGCTTTCTCCCAGGACAAATGTGCTGAACATATTATCCTCTAACCAAACAATGGTACAGAGTAGAGATCTGGTTCATAAATTATGTAGATGATACCTGACCGCTGAAAGCTAATGTAAGAATTGAAATGGATCTTTACAATGTGGGAAAAAACTCTTAAACACTGAATGAATACAACAAAGATCTATTAAAGCCTTTAACAGGGAGATACAACCACATGGACAAGATAAGGGAACAATTAAATAGTCAAAAGTTCTTCAAAAAGAAAATAATCTGAGGTGGGCAGAATGCAGTGATTTGCCAGCTGGATTTATCTGAGCAGTATTATAACACTGAGAAAAAGACAAATACCATGCAGACATAGGGATCTGGACACATAATATGATCTTTCCACTCTACCAAGCTCTGAGTGGCTTCTGCTGGAATACTGTGTCCTGTTTTGGGCATGACACATTAAGAGAGATGTGGGCCCAAGAAAAGAGCATAGAGGAAAGCAAACAAGAATATTTATGCTTCTAGAAAACACCTTTTTCAGGGTAAATTGAAAGTCAGTGGAGGAGAAGACTAGAGGAGATATGACAAGAATCTTTATGTATATAAAATATTGTTTAAAAAGGGGAAATATCATTTGTTGTCCATGTCCACTGCAGACAGAGCAAGGAGTAATTGACTTAAATTTCAGAAAGAAGGATGCACGCTAACTAGCAATCAGAATGAAAACTCTATTGGTAAGCTTGGGAAAGTATTAGAAAGTCTGCTAGGGAAGGGCATAGTCTTTCTGGTACTGGACAGCTTTCAAATAAATCATATGTCAGGAATAACAGATGTACCGGTGACTGCATCAAGGTAGACAGATTAGCTTGTTTTTAAGGACCCTTTGAGTTCCTATTTTAAGACTCTTTGGAACTGTTCACTTTAAATGCTGGCATCAACCTTGCTTTCCCCTAAAAATGATGTTTGAAAGATGCAATCAGAAAAATAAATGCTTCAGGTCCAATTCCTAAAATGCGTTTCCTGCTCTGCAGGATAAAATCTCCAACCCTCTGCCTTCTGAGCTTCGGGGAGAGACTGTATCATAGCAAGGGTTTCATTGGCATCAAGTCAAAGATAGTATTTATTACAGAAAACTACAACCTTCATTATGACTCCAAGCCTCTTAACATGGGCTCTTATAAAGTCCCAAGCATCTGGGCAACATTTTCCTAGAGTGGAGGCTTAAGCTGGTTTAGGTAAAACAAGAGACGCTGTGTGGGACTTAGATTGAATGTGATATCTCAGATTTCCATTGTGCAGACTGTCTTCGAATGTGTTGGTGGGTAAAGAGACATGCTGAGATCTTAAGGGAATACTTTTAAGCACAGTCTTGAAGTAATTGAATTAAATCACTCCCCCACACACCAAGTTTTTACAGAGAGAGCTAACAATAAATACACAAATATCTATATAAGGGCTTCATTAAGATCACTTACATTTGGAGTTATATTTTTTTCACTCATCTCCAAATGCCGCTGATTTTCTACAGCAAGCCTTTCCAACTTCTTGACAACCAGGACAGCAGATTCTGCTACGGCAGTTTATTTGGGAGGCTGAATGGTAAAAATAACTTACAGAACTACGTACTGGTAGAAAAACTACCTTGGTGGTAGCAGGACTGCTCCTGTGACCACAGTGCAACCTGGAAGCTACCAAGAGAACAGCCCTGTGTTCAGAGACATGGATTCCATCTTAAGGGGTGGGGAGCAGAAACAAACACCCAGATTCCAAAAACTTTCCTGGGCTCTTCAGGACATCCCTGCCTTTGTGGATCTGACTTCACATGACTTTAGTGCAGTTACATGAGCAGGCAGAGCATAGCTGGACCCACTGTCACCAAAGATATCAAAGGAGAGACTGTTTCAATTAGCCCTGACACAGAAACAGTGATTTTCCAACTACTCCATCCATCCATCCATCCATCCATCCATCCATCCATCCATCCATCCATCCATCCATCCATCCATCCATCCATCCATCCATATTTCAGAAATGTAGCCAAAAGGACAGAGGTCCAGTGATGGCCTCCCCTTCCAGAAAAGGAAAGACTATGAGTTACCAGACATCAGGGAAACCCCAAGGGTTGGTGTCATTACGACCGTCCTAGCCAAATGGGACAGTGGACCACACAACAAATGAGAGCGCATCTCATTCACTGCTCTAGGAATTATGTGTGATTTTAGCATGGTTAAAAGCAATTTTAGGCAATTATCACTGCCATACTTGAAAAGACTCTGGTTTCCAAAGGAAGCTAAACCACTGCCAAGTGGTCTGAAAGCATAAGATCCATGGGTGAGATCCATCCTGGATGCAAGGCTATGCCCTGTTCCTTCCCTCAGCCCACTCTAAGGGGCAAGGAAAGCAAGTGTCTGGGGTATGTGTGGCCAGGTTTTGGTAGCAGAGTGGGGGCTACAGGGGTGGCTTCTGTGAGAAACTGCCAGAATCTTCCCCTATGTCCAGCAGAGCCAGTGCCAGTTGGCTCCAAGGTGGACCTGCTGCTGGCCAAGGCTAAGCCCATCAGAGATGCTGGTAGTGCCACCATGATAACATTTTAAGAAGGAGGAAAACATTATTGTGAAGCTCTAATTGCAGCCAGAGAAGAGAGGAGTGACTCTTCCTCCTGAGCAGCAGCAGGAACAACATGAGATGAGCTGACCACAACCCCATTCCCTGTCTCCCCATGCCACTGGACGGGAGGAAGTAGAGCTTGGGAATGAGGGAGGGTTCAGGAAAAAGTGTTTTTTAAGATTTATTTTGCTTTCCATTATCCTACTACCATTTTGATTGGTAATAAATTCAATTAATATCCCAAATTTGAGTCTTTTTGCCCACAATGATATTTGATGAGTGGTCTCTCTTGGTCCGTATCTCAAGCCATGAACCGTTTGTTGGATTTTGTCTTCCCTGTGCAGGGCAGGGATAGAGTGGCTTTGATGGGCATCCAGGCAGGGTTAGACCTCTACAGCAAGGCAGGGAGAGGTATCCTCCCCACCCTCCCCACAGCCCCCACGCAAGGGCTGAGGCTGCTGGCTTGTGGGCATGGCTGGCAGCTGAGGTGGTGATTCAGGGGGAGCTGTTCTAATCCTGTAGGGAGCAAAGCCCTGACCTGCCCCATCCTGTGCAACTGTCCTGCATTTCCTGAGAGCCCCTGTAGAAGGGGCAACACCAGAGATGTTACACCCAACTCCTTCCTATGAGCACAAGGATCTCTGAGGGCTGCTCACATCTACTTGCAAGCCTTTCTGAGTACCCAAAGGGACATTGCTCCCTGCCACTTCTCTCTGGAACTCCAGTGTGTTCCCAGGATGCCTCTATGCCACTGTGTTAGGAGCATTTGATGAGGATGGACACAGAGGGCTTCAAGATTTCACCAAGAAAAGGCCACAGTGATCTTCAGTACCTACAGCCTGGCTGGTGGCTAAGAGCTACAGAACATTGTGCAGGCAACAATCCCACTGCAGCACTGGAGACCGGGCCACGAAACAAACAGGGAGTCAGAGGCTTGCAGAACCCAGCAGGTGAAAAGGGGTCACTCAAGGTTTCTAGTCCAACCCTCTGCTCAAGGCGTGGCCAGATAAGACCAGTATTGACCCAGACTTGCCTCAGAAAGCCAAGGTGTTTTTTGGCTTCAATCTCTGCATCAGTGCATCTCCTCTGTGCTCAGAGTGCTTATTTTTCTGCTTGCTTGCAATGTGAGTGCTATTCTGCCTGGACTGCTGGCTGGCTTGCATCAGCACTTCTCTGTTCTGAAATTTGTTAGAGCAGAGATTGCCTGAAATGCCATAGAAGGAAGAAGGTTCCATGACTTGCCTGGGATCTCTGGAGCAGTTTCATTTCCTTCTCTGCCAGAAATTTCCTGTAGTCAAAGACACCTCCCATGGATAGCCACTGTACAGAGCAGGATTCATCTAGTCTAACATCCTACCTTCAAGATGAACTTCTATCATAAGCTCCCTTTACAAGCTACAGAGAAAGATCACAGGTGCATACAACACTGCATCCCACCTTAACATGGGTATTTCATTTGGGTGGTTTGACTCATCTTCAGTCTCCCCCTTTCTGAGCCTCTCACAAGAAAGGAAAAGGTAATTCCTATTTTCCACAGGGGTGTTAAACACAGTAAGTATTTTGAGGCCTGCAAATACGAACCATAACAAAGAACATGGGAGAACCAGACAAAAAACATTTTGTGAGAACTTTTTCTCTTTCTTATTCGTCCTGATCACCAGAGCTGGAAATATTATTTGCAGTCAAAATTTGGCAATGTTTCTTCATGAAATTTTGGCACATAGACATTTTTGATTAATTTGTTCCTTATGCAAACGTACTCAAAACAAAATTGATGAGAACATATTTCAGCCCATGGACTAAACATAAAAATTTCCCCTTGGCTAGAACAAATTAAAAATTTCAGATGTGAAATGAAATGTGTTTATTTTTGGCAAGGAAAGGGACAAAACAACAGCATCCTCACACATTTCTATTTGAATAAGTTGAAACACAACGTCCTATCATAACTCTTCCAAGAATTCATATGCTCTTCAAAAGCTGGCTAGTAAATCATTGGTATGACAAAGGGAAGTAAAATAATACTGATAATTCTCCTTGGTTGGATGAGCTCAGCCTGACAGGACTTTTATAAGCACATACATTTTTTCATTGCTTATATCTGTGATTCTGTAATTGTAAACAAAATTCATCCAAGAAACACTTCTGAAAGAAAAATAAGCACAGTACTGAAAATGAGGCTTGCCAATATGCAGGGAGAGAGACATGAAACCCCACACTAGAGTGAGAAGACCTCTAAAATACTGCAAGCAGAGAGTGCCTGGGTGGGTTAGGATAGCCAGGGATAACCCAAGGCAGCAGTGGTGCCCTGTCAGGTTTATGAATGAGATTAGAGGCAGCATGGTAAAGCCTGTACAAAGAAACACCTCCCTGCCTGCTGTAGCAAGAGTTACTTAGGTTTACTACTCAGGTTTCATCTCAGGGCCCTGTAGAAGGTGCAGTAGTAAACCAGCTCTAAGCACCATCCTGCTGAGAGAGCTTGGTGCAAGGTCTGAAACAACCCTATTGCACTGCTGTTCCTGGGGAAACAAACATTAGCAAATGCTTTTTTCAAGGAATTCATTTACCATAGCACATCCTGAAGACAGGCTGCTGGGGAGCAGAGTTATGACATCCAGAAACTGACAACAAGAGCAATAAAACCTGACATATATCATGAAAGCCAAGCTATGGTACTACGTGTAATTAACAGAGAGTGTAATTATTCACCTTGAGAAAGACTTTGATGGATGCCTCATAGTTAATTCTTTTTTCCTGTGTTTCATCTTCTCTTGTTCATGGCAGCTAGGAAGGCTTGCTTGCAACTTTCAGCTTTTTGCCCTGTTTCTTATCCAACACTGTATCTTTATGGCTCATAGACAGAGCTGGTTCAATCCCAGGCTGGATGCTTTGTCTAACCCTGGAGGTGTTTAGTTTCAGGCCTAGCTTTTGGAGCTAACAAGGCATTACATTAACACAGGACGGACTGTAATAATAGCATGTGTATTAAAATTCCAAACATGCCCAGTATCACTCAGATGTCTCCAGGATTCAAGTATACCCTTGTGTAAAAGAGCATAATCTTCCTTTTCATGACAACAGTGTCGCTCTCCCTTGGTGCCCACTGAACCCTGACACAAGTTAGAGATGGGAGTGTTTATTTCCCCCAAATTCTCTGAATTGTCAAGAAATCTGAACAGAAAAGAGAGCATCAGGAAGAGTTTGAACAGTTGCCCAGTCCCAATAAGCTGCAGAGGAGGCTCTTATAAAGCTGCAGTACCATCCACACGGTGGACTCGGTGGTGTTTGTTGGCGTGCACTGCTTTTGCAGGGGAGGAGAAGCAACTGGGGAGGATTTGGCTCAGGCTCTGAAAATCAGAGAGAGAAGCTGCTACTATACAAAATGTGATCATTTAAAAACATTGCAACCATGGGTAATTGATCTAGCTGATGCACTGGGGACTGGATAGACATTTAAGCTCAGTCACATGAATTTGAAGAGCTCCACAAGCCTTAAATGAAAGAGAAATTTGTAGCCTTGGGACAAAATGACTGAAGCCTTATTTAAAACCCATTGAAGGCAACTAGGATGATTCCACAGGCTTTTGGGGGCATTGGATCAGACCCCAGATGGATGCAAACCTGTGAAGAAGAGGGTATATAATCTTCACTCAGGAACAGAGACACTTTAAAAGGCAGTGGAATGCACAGTTGGGCTTTGTGTGACTCAGTGATGAATGAGTGTCCATACAGCATCATTTCAGAAAGCTGGAGATTACGGGAATCCAAAAAAGAATCCAGAAGGGAAATAAAAGTAACTCTGATAATCACAATACCCTAGCCACAAACATATAAATATATAAATGCAAAGACAGAAGGAAAATAAATTCAGAGTTGCAGCAGATACATTTAAACCAGGAGAGTCTGCACATTAGAGAACAGAGAAAATGGCAGAGATATTTCTGTAGACACAGAGTGCAAAATAAATGGCTCAGACAGGCACGCACAGCTAAACATTAATGGCATGGTTGTATTATTTTAAATTGGGTGACTGCAATATGTTCCAAGGAAAATACTGGGACTTGAAAACTACACAGTGCAAGTTGGTAAAAAGGGATGTGTGTTATAAGCACTACAGAATCCTAAACAGACTATGCAATCCTCACATCTCCAAACACCACTTTGATAAATTAATCGCTCCCATGTGATGCCCATCAAGAAAAAGGCACTGTTTGCCTTAATGAGCAGGAAAACTGAATTTAATCATAGGAAAAAAAAGCATTTATTGGTACAGAAGAACAATTTATAGTTTGAAAGAATTACGTGGTTGTAACTGAGAAGTCAAATATGCTATGGATGTGTATTGATTCACATAACTGAAATGAAGCCATAAACTCTGTATAGTATCTGATCAAAATCACTAAAGAAAGGACAGCTAAGATCTTAGTAGAAAAATAAAAATATTCTAAAGGATTAGTGTAACATGGTCATTTTTGAAGGAAAAAAAGTTAGTTTGGGCTCTAAGCTAGTGATTTTTAATACACCATTTGGATACCATACACTGAATTTAAGCAAAGGCCATTTTGTAAAAGTTCTGATCCCAAGGTATTACAAAGAGTAATTGCACAGATCTTTGAGGGATTATGAGATGTCAGACTTTTAATGGATGATGTTTTAATTTGGGTACAGGGAAGATAATGCAAAGGAAGACTTTGGCAAGTATTGCAGGAAGCCAGAAAGAGATGCTGATTCAGTAAGTAAAATACCTGGGGTCTAACACATTGTGGACAGAGTTTGGGCAAAGATAACTTAACTGGGGCTCCAGGTAAAACAAATGCAACAGCAGGATATCCATCTGACAATGTAAATCAGATCTGCAGAAATTAATGAATATGATAAACTGTATTCCATTGCTCATTCCAATTCTAACTAGGGTCAATATGTCCTCAAGGAATTATTGGAAAATTAAGCTACCTTGTATTGGGGAGATTAATACAAATAATACGAACATGGAAATAAACATTTAAAGACGGCGACAGTAATCCACCAGCTTAAAAATACCATAATGATATCTTCCAAAAAGCTGTAATACATGCTCATCTTACCTGTTTAGACTAAGATTTCTAAGCAGAAGAGACAGAAACTATTTCCAGGTTGACAAAGAAGTGCTAGTAATTTTATTTGCTCCTCTAAACTTGCTTCAATCTAGATAAATGTGAAAGATATGGAGAAAAGAGACTACAAAGCACTTCAAAGTGGTTGTAAAAAATCTTTTGCCTAATTTTCACAGATACTAAGCATTAGCTTGAGTTGGAAATGCAGACAGTAAGCACCTTGCAAAATCAGTCCATTTGTCTTTGGCATCATCTACAACTTCATAGATAAAGCTGATGATCTTTTACCAGGGAAAAAGAATTCAAAGGCACAAATTGCTGTTTGATGCTCAGTGTCTAGCGCACAATGTTCCTAGCTTCAACTGCAAGTTGAAGGTATAAAAAATTATTTTATTTTCATTTGGATTGTAATTGGATTAAAAAGTGCACAGCAAACATTGCTATCATGGCAGTGAAAAGTGGATAGCATTAACACATCAAACTGTGTTTTCTGATACATTCTAAACACATACAGCAAAGATCGTATCAGCAAAAACTGAAATGTGGCTGGGGTAAGGAAAGAAGCAACTGCTCTGCAGTGCTGAAGCAGTCTGGAAAAGAAAAGGAGAAGAGATTGAAATTTTAATTGCAAAGAGAAGAAATTCAGAAAGTAGCATATAATGACTTGTATTGGAATTCGGTGAAATTGATGTTAACTTCCCTGCTTTTATAGGAAATATCACATGATCTCTAATGGCAAAAAATGATCCACACTCTATTTTTATATCCATCCAAAGGATTACTCCTCCTCCATCAGTACTGGGATGCAAAAGCTGCAGCAGGGCACCTGATCAGTCTTGGCTCACATAATTTGCCTTGATGGAGTTCCCACCTGGAGGTTCTCAAGCTTCTCAGTTTTGGGCAGCTGACCCCACTTTAGACTCCTTGTGTTGGAGAGATCTATCACCATCCCCCTACTAGGGGATATGGCTTTGAGGCATATCATATTGTGCCTTTCTTTAGAGGTAGGTGAAGGGAAGCAGTAACCAAGGTTCCAAGTTGGCAGTGTTCGAAAGAAACATGAATTTAGCAGCTTTCAACAACTGTCCATATCACAAAAGACAGAAAGTGTGATACCTGCTTGTCAGACTCCCAGGACTGTGATAACAAGTCAAGATTCAGTGTATAAAGTATTCTCTGTGTGAAGCCCAGCACTAGTATGCCAGAGGATCTAAGAGAATGGGATAAAATTAGCCGGCCTGTAGGAAATGTAGAAGGACATAAAGCGTGCCAGTCATTGGAACTGAATTACCCTGGGAAAGCTGGTGAAAGGAGCCACAGGCTGGGAAAGCTGAGGGTGAAGGGTACCGGGCAGAAGGAGACCTTGGTGGAGTTTTTCATCATGTGCTTCCTTCTAATCAGCTCTGTTTGTCCTCCAGTTTCATAGGCTGTGCAGTATGGGGGCATCTAGAAGAGCAGATAGGAGCCCTACAGCCCCAACTACTCTGCTGTGATATCTGTGGGGCCTTTATGGAAGTGCCTTTAAGAAGTCATCTATGAGATTAATGCACGAAGCCTGCTGAGCTACTTGATGTGGCTGAGTGGCACTGAGGAGCAGCAAGCCATGTGCCAGGGACAGAGGTGTACAGATCCTGCAGCAAAAGCCTATAGCCCCCCACTTCCTGCTGTGACTCTGCCTTTTTGATATTTTGTTTCTCCCACCCACTCATTCCCAGTCACAGGTTTCTGAGGCTTTTCCCGATCGTCATGGAAAAGGTATTGCAAGAGCATGCAGGTTCAAACCCTCTGTTTTGTGGCCTTCCTGCAGTTTTGTTTCCCTTTCTGCACCCACCTCTCCATCCTTTTTCTTTCCTTCCCTTTCCCCATTATTGTGGTAAGAGAAGGAAAAGAAACACTTCAGAAATGAAAGATTAGTTTGCTGTATCATAAAGATGAGCTTTGTAATCACTTTCCTTTAAGCAAAGAATTAAAAGATAATAAAAGCCCTAATTAAGGACCTCGTTAGCTTAACTAGATTTTCATATGCAAAGTGATGTTCACCACGTGCTGCTGCCATCTGAAAATGCTGCCTGGCACTACATGGGAAGCACCTGTGCCAACTCCCCAACTGTACTTCCCTTCTTCATTTCAGTTACCTTTCCATCTTTCCCCCTCCTTTCCCCTCTGTGCCGGGGCACACACAGGCTCGGGCTGATGCGGGGCTGCCTTGTGCTGGGCACACACAAGACAGACTTGGCACTACCTTGTGAGCCACGTGATAGAATGAGGGAGAGATGGGACCAAAGGGCAGGGAAAGATGGGCGAGAGCAGATTGGACTGATGAGGGCTGAGCACATACAGACCCAAGGGGAAAGCAGAGGCAGCACATAGGAAGCCCTCAGGCCGGACTGGTTCCATGACAGGTGGAGATTATCCAGGTGGAGGATCCATCTGAGTCAAGTTGAGCACAGGAATGCTTTGGGTGAGCCTGGATGCCACAGGGCAGAGCTGGAGGGAGGAGATGCTGGAAGGCCCCCATCTTGGCCCCTGTACAGAACCTAACTATGATTTAGGCAAAGACGTGCATTAAGGGTTTGGCATCATCCTTGACTGGAAACAAAAATTGAATCCTTAGAGATACAGTCCAAGGGGTCTCCCAGGGCTCTGTTTTCAACCCCACATGGCCCCCAGTACAGTCTGGCAGGTGGACAGGTAGCTGTTTAGGGATGTGCTTAATAGAAGCAATTAGGAAATCATTATACCACAGTAATGCGAGCAGATGAGTGAACAAAATGACTGCTCGCTGCCGTGTGAGAAATCAGCCTGGCCTGGCTGAGCAGAGAGCACTCGGCTCTCTGCAGCACAGCCAGCAGGCACTGCCCAGCAGAGGCCACGGCAGAGCCAGGAGCGGAGCCCGCCCGGCTGGAACAATCTGATAAATTCCTACAGCTGGGAACTCAGCACGAGATGGGAATCAGGATTTTCATCCTCGTTAAAACTGTAATTGGAGCCTCATTCTACTTCGTTTAGAGCCTGCTGTGAACGTGAGCAGAAGCCGCAGGGTGCTAAGCAGGGAGGTCACCCCGGGGCGGTGGCGAGCAGCCGGCCAGGAGCAATGGGAGGCTGGAGGGAGCACACCGAGGCAGAGGCCAGGCTGGCTTGTGTGCATCTCCTGTAGGTATGGAAAGGCCCCTGTTGTGAGATCCCCAGCTTTCAACTGGCTTTTTTTTTTCTTTTTGTTTGTTTGTTTATTTTAATTTTGAGAATAAGAAAGCAAACATGGCATTTATGACTATAGATGGCTTTGAAATGGAACCTCATGGCTCAGCCTTCAGCTGGGCGCTTTGAGCTGAAACCTAATGGACCTCAGATCCCCACCTCAACCACCACACAATCTAATAGCCCCTACCTCAGGTCTCAGACCAGAGCAAGACTTAAGAAAACCTGATACAACATTATTAGGCTGGAGACTGTGTTGATCTATTTATTAGCTGAGAATTTTCTTTGTTTAAAAGAAATAACAGAATTGATTCTTGCCTTTTTTCTACACAACATGGGACTGGCTCCTTACAGGGTATTCATTTAGTTTGCAAATGAATGAAGAGATGAAGAGCTGTAAACCAAATCCAGATGCTGCACCCAGCATTTATACCAACTCCTGCCTGGGCCCATTTCCAATCATCACATGTATTCGTGCAGTAGAGGAAATGCCTGAGGTACCTTAAATATAGTTTAAAAATAATCAGCAATAGTCAGATTACTTCTGCTACATTATCAGTTGTGAGTAGGGCAATTCATTAGTGAGAGTCAGACAAACTACCTTAATTTGGCCTTCTACCACTTTCCACCTCGTGGACCAACAAGTGTATCGTAACTATTAGAACAACTTCAGTGAATGTTACAATTACTCATGTCAAATGAAAATGTAATGCAGTTAACGTGCATGCTGGCTCCCCGCTGCTACTGCTGATGATTATTGCTATTAGAGCATGACCAAACAGTCATTCAAATATAAACAGCAGATTTGTTTTGATTGTGTTCGTGGCCCGTTTTACTCGCTTTCTGTGAACATTAACACAAATGGCCTTGCTTTGCAAGACCATCCCTGGGGAGAGAAACAAAGTCAGGAGTATCGTGGTGCTGACTTCGTGTGTCAGCTAAACTACCTGCACTGGAAGATTTTGCATGGCTCTCTGGAAAACTTGACAGCCACCTCATCAGAGAGAAAAGGCAAAGCTAGGTAGGTCTGAGCGCTGGTTGTGCAAAATGAGTACACAGAACCTGAACAAAAAGTCATGGCAGTCTACTGGACAGGCAGTGCTCACATTCCTACCAGTCATTCAGTAAATGCTCAGGAATGACAGTCACATAAAAATGGGGTACCCAACTCTTTGGTCAGAGTTTCTGATCCAAAGCTTGCTAAAGGAAAAGGTGCCATTGACTTAAATGGTTTGTGTGTCATAGAGTAACACGTAGAACTAAATTCACAAAAAGCTCTGCTTGCTGTTAAAAGATTCCCTGATTAAGAAGATTAATTATTATTATTATTTCTCACACTTTTGTGTCACCCTTTAGTGGAATTCCTTATCTCTAAATCCGTTTCCAAGACAGGAGCTCTTGCTCTCTCCATCTTGTCTGAGCTGCTTACTTGCCTTGTAAAGCCAAGAGCTAATCCCGATGGCCACTGATGCGATTATGTTGCGCAGCTGACTGCAGAACTTCTGCTTTGCAAAAGGACAGATGCGGAAGGTGGCAATCCCAGGATGCCAGGGATCCAACTAATTACCTGACTGCATCAAGGCCATGACTCTCACCAGATGCTTTGATTACAGCTCCCGTTTATCTCTTCTCCAGAAGCACATGCCCGGGAATATGCACACTGAGGAATGACTTAGAGTCTTGCACAGCACAGGACTGACCTTGAGGCCAGGCCAGAGACTCCCAGCTTGCATTAATTTTGACAGGTTTGTGAGATGTCAGCCTCCTCTGAGGAGCACAGTGCTCTGTGAGGGGAGCTGCTGCTTAGTGCAGAGGACAGGAAAGGGCCAGAATGAGGAAAAATTAGTAAGAATGCAGGAAATGTAGTCAACACATGTTCTTCAAAAGCCGTTTTAGTGGCAAGTTAGATATGGGGTAGCAAAATCTCAGTATTTAAAAGACATCAGATGACTTCTGGTTTGGATGTGACTATGGAGCTTTGAGGAGTTACTCACAGGTTGATTTCTAGCACCAATTTGAAGAAAAAGTTACTGTCTGAAACATGCTAAGAGCTAAGGATATTTGGAGTGCCTCCTCCTGCTTATTCTTGTTTGTGTGTTTCTTCACACAGAAAAAGACAGGTTTCTTCAGGCTAGAGCTTGGATGATGGAGAAGAAATGTGACATAGAAACACAAAATCATGAGCACCATACATCAAGTGAATAAGATCTTTCACTGTGTCTTCCAGTGGGAGCAATGGAAACTCAATGAAGCAGACAGGTGACGATCAAATGCAAAATAGAGCAGGCAGAGCAGAGTTCAGCTGTGGAACTCATTGCCACAGGACACTGAAGAACCTCAAAAAGCTGTGAGGCAAATCCACAAGGAAGTACTCAGCACAAAGTGAACACTACTGGCTCAGGAGGTTCCTGGGTTGCAAATCACTGGGGCTCAGTGAGTGTAACAGAGCAGCATCATTAGTTACATCATATACTTACAGCACTCGTACATTTTCCTCTTGGCATCTACTATAGGTCACTGCTGGAGACATATGGGGGAAAGGCAGCTAGACAGATTCTTGGTTCTGCCTGGTATGGCAGTTCTTATGTTACTGACTAATTGGGTGAGCTGTATGGCTCAGATCCTTAAGCAGGAAGTTAGGCATGTCTGTGCTTAGAGAGCTATGAAATTATGTGTTTCTTTCTCTCTTTCTTTTTTATTTTTTCCCCGTTGTATTTCTTGTTCCATGGGCCCAAAGACCATCCCAAAGAATGAGCAGGAGCTCCTGGCAAAGTCTGGGAAAAAGCAGTCTCACATCTACATATGATCAGGATGAGCTGTGATAAGGGGACATCATCATCACCCACATCTACACCCACTCATTGATTACCAGCAGGAGAGGGTGTGTGAGCAGCAATCCTGTTCTGCATAAATTCAGGAGCTGAAAGTGCCAGCACAGCATGGCAAGGTACTCTGAGGATGATCTTCCTATATGTCAATGTGAGTGTAAGATAGTACAGGCATGCACAGCAAGTGCAAGTGTCAGATAAAAATATGGAGGTGCACAGGTATCTACAAAAGGAAGAGAGAGGAGAGAGGAGCATGTTCGCAAACATTTTTTTACTGTGCACATATTTTGGTGTTTATCAGAATCCACCCATCCATGCACTCTACAGGAAAGTGCAGCCTGCAAGACAGCAGTTTGTCTGGAATCAGGTGTGTGAGAGTATCTCCCAGGACTGTGCAAAGGTATATGCATTCCAAAATACCAAACAAGCAAGCAGCAGAGAGCAGCAGAAGGGTAAATCTCATAGGGGTGGGGAGCAAGGTCACTCCCTGGGTGCAGCAGAGGAGTATCTAGGAAGCAGCCCTCAAGGATACTTTTCCGATACAGGCAGAGTGAAGTTAATTGCAGTTATAGTGTTTCTGTGAGCGAAGTGAGGTATTCCAGGCACACAGAAGAGGAAGGCATCTGTCCCACTCAGAGAGCAAAGAGCTGAGCAGCTGAAAATACTTGTGTCAAATCCCCACTTAGGCATCTCTTCTCACTCTAGCCCTTGTCCTCCCTCCCCTCCCTTTCCCATTCATTTCTCATTCTGCAGCTCTTCAGCACTAGGCCCTTCTCCTGATTAACATTTCAAATCCATTGATAGTTTGTGCTGGCTTAGACAAACTAATCATCATTAGCACTCCAAAAACCTGTCCAGCTTTCCCTCCCAGAGTCACAGGTGCCACCCTCAGCTGCCTGGAGAAAAAGGAAAAAATACACCAGCCACAACATGTTCTTGGCAAGCCCATGAGGAGGTACCAGCTCACAGCTCTGGCAGGCAAGCAGATCACAGTTCCCAGGCTCTGCACTCCCATGGATCCAGGCTGCAGATAAAGCATTGGGCCACCTAGGATGCAGGCAGCAAGCAGCTTCCCTTCCCTTCCCTTCCCTTCCCTTCCCTTCCCTTCCCTTCCCTTCCCTTCCCTTCCCTTCCCTTCCCTTCCCTTCCCTTCCCTTCCCTTCCCTTCCCTTCCCTTCCCTTCCCTTCCCTTCCCTTCCCTTCCCTTCCCTTCCCTTCCCTTCCCTTCCCTTCCCTTCCCTTCCCTTCCCTTCCCTTCCCTTCCCTTCCCTTCCCTTCCCTTCTCTAGGTCTTACAGCCATGTGCTCTTGCACACTGGAACCTGTGCTGGAAGCATTTCTCACTTCCCAGGGAAGAGCAGAGCCCGTGTGCTATATGTGGCTGTTTTCTTCCTGCCTGGCCAAGCTAGAGAGATGTTCATAGCTGGGGTTTGAGTGGGATTTGCTGGGCCTGTTGTCTATGTGCTTTTCGCAGTGACCCATTGACCTGTATCTCTTCTGTTTATAGAGCACAAAAAGGCAGAAAGTAAATACATAACCCAAGGGGACCAGGAATGATGCAAAACAGGTGTCTGGTGAGTTGCCCAGGTCTGGCCTGAGCTGCAGCCAAGAGATACAAAGGCCACAGATAAATGAGGACTAATAAGAGGAAAAGAGCGATGGGCTGGAAGATGCTCTCTGTGACACTTGCAGACAAATCTACGACTGAACTGCGGGCAAGGCTTGGATGTGCTTCTTTACCTTTTACATGGAGGCACCTAAATCCTCCCCATCAGGCAGGGTCATTCCACACAGAACCTCTTTTCAAAGAATGACATTGTGCCCTCTGCAGTGGGGACCAGGTGGCAGTAACACTGCCCTGGGGATGAAGGCTGTAACGGGACCCATAAGATTTCTACCTCACCTCAGCTAATGCCATCTGGGTCCTGGAGAGAGCTCAGGACTGCTCCAGAGACAAAACTCTCCTGACAGCAGCTGAAAAGAAGCAGGTTTGCCCAGCAGACCTGTTTTTCAGCTGTGATGGAAGCACAGGGGTCAACATAACTGAAGCACACATCCTCTTAGGTCTGCCTTGGATTCAAAATTTCATTTCAGTCAGACTGGCATTAAAATAATGACTGGGCAACCACTGGGAAATTCCACACCACTGGAATCATTGTACCTTGGGCAGCTCTCTGGGCCCTCATATGAAATATTTGTTGAGTACACATCCATGAGGAGGCTCTGAAATGCCACTAAGCCTGTGTGCATTGGAGTTGTGGAAAAGCCACCACCTCTCATGTAGCTGCTTAGCAGCACACACAGAGCCTGCACAGAGGTCATATTGGAGAGAAAGGGATTATTTATAAGGTGACTATAACCTTCCTACTAAAGCCCAGAACTAAAGCTGAACAGCCAAGTAATGGAAGAAAAAGCTGTCCTATGCCTCTGGAACCGAGGCCTGAGGAATATAATTCCTCAAGCAAAAACCATCCAGGCAGACTGGCTGGGAGATAACACACACCCACAAAATTGCACAACTCCCCATTCTCAGTGGCACAGGATACAGAGAGCATCCCTGAGGCACATCTCCTTCTCCCCCACCTGCTCTCCTGACATCCTCTCCACCTAACACTCACTCCAGCAAATGCTAGGATGAGGCTTATGTCATAGTTTTGTATGGCCATTACCTGACAGCAATGGCAAACCTTGCTGGCATGTGAGGTACAAGGGGCTAGGGTAGGGTAGGGTAGGAGGTCAGTGCAATCACAGCTATTGCTTTAAAGGCACCACACTGTTCTGCAATCCACCAGGAGACTGGGCCTGCAGGTGCATCCTGCATTCGTGTTCCTGTGTGGCACTCAGGCACTGACAACATTTAAGACAACAGCAGATTTTCACAAGTGAATCTGCAGGCAAAAATACGTTGCCATCTTCCAAGGCCTGTTCAGACACTGACAGTCACCCCTTGGCTATCTGACTCCCTTCTTTCCACATATATCCATTCCTCCCACACCCCTACCAGCTTCCCTGCCACAGACCACTATCTTCTGACCTGAAAATAAAACACCACTGTTTGTGGCACAACCGTGTGCCTCTAGAGCTGAGCCCAGAGGCTTCTGCCATAACTCCTAGCGTCCCTGCCTGTAAGCAGCAAGAGGCTGGGGAGAGGCTGTGACAGCATCTGTGGAGCCGCACGGGCCCGAGGCAGCAGCTCCGGTCTGTTGCAGGATGCTGTCAGAAGGGGGCAAAATCCATCTGCAGTCAGCGATTGTTCCCTGCTTTTGCTGCGCTTGCTTTCTCTGTCTCCCTTGCTTCCCGGCAGCCCGGAGCCCTCTGGCACACTCCGGCCGGGCGGGCTGTCCCCACCGAGGGGACACTGTGACACTGTCAGGGCCCCCGGCAGGGGTGGCTGCCGGGACAGGCTGCAGCCTGGCCTGGGCTGCCCCCCGGGCCCCAGACAGCCCATGACAGCTCGCCCCATCCCACCGGCCTCCACGGGGCCTGAGGGGTGGCACCGGGACAAGAGGGCCGCTGGAGGAGGGTCAGAACTGTGTGCTGTGGGCAGGGCCGGGCTGAGCCTGATCACTGAGTGTCTGTGTGCTCACTGCTGAGAGGGCTGCGGGCGCTGAGAGCAGCAGTAAAACTCGTGGGAATTGCAAGGAGGTTCCCCAGGAATGGGTGAGGAAAAGGAGGAAACAGAGATGATAAACTCCCTTGTGTGGAATGGGGTCAGATTCTCCTTTACCTTGTGCATTCTGTAGTTCAAGGGATCACAGATTGAAAACATGTCAGAGGTGGGATGGCAGAGTCCCACTGACCCCGGTGCCAGGCCTTGGGCACACAGAGCCCACCCACACACGAGATTTGGGGCAGGAAACCACAAAAGGGGTTTGGAATTCAGGGAGCGCAGAAGGCTTCCAAACAACAGCTTTAAATCCTTCTCCACGCTACTTCTGGAGTCAGTTTTCACTTTTAGAAATGCCCCAGTGCCAGGGACACCATCACATCTCCAGGCACTGTGACTTTCAAGTTCTACTGAGCTAGTCATCTAGGGATGCTTGTGGGGTGACTTCCACCAATTAAAAAAGTCTGGAAAAACAGGAACATGAAGGAATAAGAAAGCAGACAATTCCTCTCAAATACTAAAAAACACACCACCACCCCCCCCCCCCCTTCTTTTTTTCCTGTGAGTAAGCAACATTTTTTTCCGTCCTCAACTCCTCAGCTGGCCTGGTGAATTCTATTTCTGTATACATCAGTGAGTCCCTTCTCCTTACATCATCTGATGTGCCTACAGCCAACTCCTGTGAATTTCCTGCAAGCCTTACTATAGCTGGCAGCTGCTCTTGAAACCCCTCAGATAGCAGACTCACAAAGTTCAATGAGAAAGAGCTTTCACTTCCCTCCTCCCTATTTTCTAAGCTTTGCATTTGAGGAGGGCAGGGGAGGAAAGGAACAGAAACAGGGACATCCCTAAGTGCCAGTCTGGCTTAACTATTTCTTCTACATCTGTGGCACAGCACAGAATGAGAGATATTCTTATCTCCAGTTTCTGAGTTACAGCATGGTCTCAGTGTGACACAGGATATTTTGGGGCTGCCACCCATGCTGGGATTGCTCTCCTTTATCTGACAGAAAGGTGCAGTGACCTCTGGTCAGACTGGGCAGCAGCCACACCACTGCCTAGGAAAGAAAGTGAAGAACTGCTTGGTATCTAACAGAGATGGCAAAGGTGGGCAGGATGAACTGATAGCCACCATACATCAGGACCATCACATATAGTGTAGTAGATTTGCCGTGGGATTTCAAGAGAGCATGGGCTCAGTTTGAAGATTTTCAGCTTGCAGCACCCTCCTGCCATGAGCCATAGGGACCAGTCAGATGCAAATCCATGAGAAAACCCAGCTAGGATCTCTCCTTCTCTCTAAGGCTCTGATCAGGATGACAGAAGGCTTATTTTTTGCCTGTCCCTTGGGACAACCCCCTGCTGAAGCTCTCAGGCTGGGCAGAGAGAGGTTAGCAGAGATACTGCTAGATTCAAACACCAACAGAAAGTTGGGAAGGCCTAGACATCCCCAGGCATGAAGCTGCCTGCTTCACAAGGCTGGGCCTTGGTTGGGAGTCCCTGCATTAAGGTACTTTAGCAGCCTGTACAGCAGAGCTGGAGAGAGGAAGGGAAGGAGGAGAGGGAGGCACAGAGCTGGCAATTAAGGACTTTCACACCCAGACTCTGAGGGCACCCTCCTGACATAACACTCTGTATGCAGATGTGTGCAGAAGAGAAGTGTGTGCAAGCTTAACAGATAGACAACCTGAGGTCCTTTTTGTTTCTTGCACATGGGATGTGCTGGAGCAAGGAGATTTTGCACACCTTGTTGACATAGTCTGCAGCCTATTTCTGATAATCTGAAGTTTTCCTCTCTTTAAAACATTCCTCGAGCAGACAGCAGCCCCCGTGTAAAACAACTGTTCACAGCAATTACAGCAGTCAGAGAAGGAAAAACATTTCATACCTTCAAAGGGAAAAAACCTTTAAGGAAAGCTGTGTTTTTCCCTGAGCACACCAAAAGAGGGAAAAAGAGGTGCTGGCCTGTGGCAAGCAGAAGATGGAAAAGCTTGGCAATATTTTCTTAGCCCCACAAACCACCCTACATGGTGACAATATGGGGGCAGGCAGTATGTGACAAAACATCCCTGTCTGTCTGACTCTGTCCTTACAATGTAAGAATGCTTACATTGTACAAACTTGGCAAGCATCTTGTTGGCCAAAATATTTAAGAACAATTTCCTGAAGAAATTCCTTGCAAATAGTTACATACAACAATATCTGATTCCTGATGTGCCCTGCTAAGTTGCTGGTCACTCTTCAGTCTTATTGTCAACTATACAGATCTAAGAAAAGATATACAGATTAAATTGCTGCTTTGGGGATTTTCCCCCTTTGTTTCCAGGAACAATCCCAATTTTTCATTTAGACTTTAGTTAGCTATCCTGCTGAGAAACTGCAGGTCTCTCTCCTGGAGCTCTGTGGGACACAAGAGAAAAACGGCAAAAACCAATTTTTTTTCATCTGGAAGTGAGCAAAACTGACCTGGAGTCATAGAGAAATCAGAGCAACAGAGGAGGAAGAGGCTATTTTTGTCAAATAACTTTTTCTTTCTTTTTTTCTTTTTTTTTTAGGCAAGAACCACATTTTAAGCTGCTAGTCCCTATTTTTCTCTAAATTCTCTGAGGAGCTGGCAACGGATGGCAGGGCCTGACCTCCAAAAAGAAGTAAAAGCAATTAAGAGGATAACAAATCCAGGGTCATCCAGGAATTTTGCAGCTGTCACTGTTTTGCAGCACATCAAGGCCTCCCCAGACCTCACAGTGGGGGTGAGGACAGGATTCTTGTTGCTCTGTTTGCAGCTCCCCTGCCGCCTGAATGGAAGGAGGTGCTCCACCAGCCACCAGCTGAAGAGGAGCTGTAAAAGAGGCTTGGCATTCCACAGCTGCATCCAGGGGAGAGGGAGGGAAAGATGAGGGATGTTAGGTGATGAAAGACTGGTTAGGTTAGGATGGCTGTCTAAAAGATTTCAAAGAAATTAAAGAAAGGAGAAATTAAGAAAGATGTTGAACCATAAGCCTAATTAGTGTAGCAGTGTAGTTATAGTCATGATAGCCTAAGGATACAATTAGACATGTCTAGAGAGGGAGGCTGCTCTTGTTGTTAAACCATAAAGGTAGGGGACAGGATAATATCAGCTGCACTCTGGTGCTGGCTCCTGGATGATTCTGATGTGTTGCAGGGATGCCTCCTGACTCCAGCAGAAAACCTCCAGTCTCCTGATGCCTAGGTTTCAGTGTTTCCAAGTGTTTCTAAATTAACATGAGGAATTCCCAAGACCAAGTTGAGGCATTTTTATGGTGTTCAACCATCAGAGTCCCTTTTACAACACCTTGGACTTGCAATTAGAGATCTTAGGGCAAAAGCTGCTAAGAGAAAGAAAAGCTGGTTGCCAAAAAGAGCCAGGAGCAATATAACACCAAAAGAAGATGCCCTAAATTAGCATAACACATCCAAACCAGCTGGTTTTTAGTTTCAGGAAATCACATCTCAGTTTTGTGGAAGAGATGCTGAAGGAGACACAGCCTTTCACTTGGATGTTACAGAGTGACATTGCTGAGCACCCTGACTTTGGTGATGCTCAGTCTGGGCCTTGGCAAAACAAGCAAAGGAGTCACGGTGTGCAGGCATCCTTGGCTCTGAGGCCCCAGCTCTTTGTCAGTCCCTCTCTACCCAACGCTGCCGCCCTCTTCACTCTGCATTCGCAGGAAGGAGTTGTGACAGGGCAAACAGGACAAGATAAATTGGAGATTGAGGCTGACACAAGCTATGTCTCTGCAAACCTTAGCAGCCAGGAGCCAGGAGCCCAGCCCACCCTGCATGCAGGGCCAGCAGCAGCCTCACCCAGCAAGCCTCAGCAGCACAGCACTGCCTCAGCCCATGCTAGGCACAGCTCTAGCAGCGTCCTCCTTGCCTCCACCTGCAACTGCCATGGGGGACCATGCTTTTTTCTCCCCAAAACACAGCGGTGAAACTTTTCTAGCATATGGAAGTGAGAACTTGTGGGATGCAAGAGGAGATGCTGGCAGAGCCCTGCTGCAGAGAGCCAGGAGAGATGTCTGACTCAGTAACACCTGACAGAAATGAAGTCCTGTGGCTTATGCGGACATAACCCAAGGCTTCTCAGGGATATTCTCAGGTGTATCACAGACATTCTGACAGAGGATTTGCCTTGAAATCAGATACCACCCAGCGACCCAGGCAGGTAAAAAGGATGTGGATTGGTGCCATCCCTAGATACGTGAGCATGGGCAGAAATCCTGCAGAGGCCCCGGACTTTGATCCAGCCCGGAGGGGTCTCAGCAGGAGGCAATGTTTACTATACCACTTCAGTGCCAGTTCTACATTGTCCATGGCATGAAATGACTGACATGCTGGCGCACAAAGGTAAAAAAGGACAGATTGATTTATTGATCAGGGAAAGACACAGTCTCCTTGACAGAGATGTGCTGTCAAATGATGGCAGGACGTGCTGCTAAAAGCCCTCCAGATTGATTACTTTACCTGCCACCTGATCCTTCATTGCCCTGGGTGTTGGCAGGTGAAGAGCAAGGGAAGATTTACACGTGGCTGGGAGTCAGAACAGGAAAACACGCATGAATGAAAGCTCCAGGGGTCTGGCCAGGACACACTGGCCCCACTCTCCTCCACCTGCCACAGGGCTGAAAGGTTCCACAGCCCATGGGCCAGCCAAGGTGGCAGAAAAACCAGCGAAACCTCATTGTGCAGCCAACCGAAAGTGGCACTGTGGCAGGTAACACCTGCACATCCTGAAACGCTGCCATTTCCCTTCCCCATCTGTTCCCTTCTCTAGGATTAAACCACTCCTGTCTGTACAATTATATGGCCTGTGTCTGCCCCAGGGATTGTGAGAGTGCAGCCAGGCACTTGGCCTGGTACTGCTGTCAAAACCTGGAACGCAGGCACTCAGCCCACTGCAGGAGGTAATGCCACAGCCCACATCCCAGCACGGGACATCAAGCTGGGCACCCATGGAAAATGGCCACTTCATCAGCTGCAGCAGGCTGGTGCCGGTCCATGAGTGAGCTCTGTTCTGGGGCTGCTTGCTCTCCTTTGTCGCTGCCTTGTGCGTCCTGGGACATCCAGAGTGGCTCTCTCTTAGTGTGGGCTAATGATAATAAACCTAACCTAAGGAGAGAAGAACACTGGAAAAACCATTTTCTTGAACGTCTAGGGCCCAATTTATTATTTTTGCACTGGTTTCTTCTCAAGATACACTCCTGCTTAAATGGGATGCTCCCCTACTTGACAAGAAGTGCGACTGAGCCAGCTTGCTCAGGGGACAGCCTGAGCCAGTTAGGAAAGAGGCAGGGCGCTATCACAGCAGCAATTCAAGGCAGCCTGCTTGTGACATGACATGAATGCACCACTCAGCACCACATAAAACCCCAAAGTTATTCAGGTGGCCAGGTCCCAACTTCACTGCACAAACATGTTGAACCAAGCACATCACAAATTTTTAACGAGCTTGTTTAGAGAGATGTAGGCAGTAGAGGAAAGTCATAACAAAGAGTGTCCCTTAAATGATTCAGTGCTGGCCCATTTACCAGGCACAGCATGTTGGGAAAATGCCACTCCAGAGCTGCTCTCATACCTGTTAAAGGGCTTGATATTCCCAATACATGGCAGCTCTATCTTAATTCTGTGGATAATCTGACCAGCTTGGCTGCGCACCAAATCCAGATGGCTCGCCACCTCTCTTGTGGAAAGTGTAAATAATACAGCAGACCAACCACAGGAAAAACGGTGATCCCAAAAAGGCAGAGATGTGAGAAGCTAATTTGACTTTTGAACAAGCATCTAAATTAACATCCTCCCAACAGCCTCTTTTTTGGACTGCAGCAAATGCCATGGATGATTGAAGAATGCCCAACCCAGACACACTGGGAAAGGCAGGAGTACAAGAGGAGGTGGCATGAGGAGCAACTGGGCACTAGACAAGGCAGGATAACATTTTGATGGACACAACTGATGTCATCTATCTTTACTTCTCTAATGCCTTTGACATGGTTGAGGCCAACATCCCTGTTGATAAATTGGAACAATATGGGTTTGATTGATGGAGTAGTAGATGGAAAAGGAATAAGGATGGATGGAATAAGTTGTACTCAATGGCTTAGTGGTCTAAATGGAGATGAGTAACAAGTGATGTTCCTCAAGGGGCCATATCAGGCCTGGTACTGTTTGACACCTTTATTAATGACTTAGTAAGGTCGAGTCCACCTCAGAGAGTTTGTACATGACAGAAAGCTGAGGGACGCTATCCACAAGGACCTTGACATGTTTGTGAAGTGGGTCTGTGAGAATCTTATGAAGTTCAACAACACCAAGTGTAAGGTCCTTCACCTGCATCGGGGCAATCCCTAGTATGAATACAGATTTTAATTAATTGAGAGCAGCCCTGTGGAAAAGAACATGGGGATATTGTGAAAAAAATACTAGATGTGAGCCAGTAATATTCTTTCTCAGCTCATAAACCCAATTGCATTCTGAGCTGCATCAAAAAATGCATCACTAGCAGGGCAGGGGAGGTGATTTTCCCCCTCAACTCTATTCTCACACTGAGACTCCAACTGGAGTACTGCAGCCACCTCTGAGGTTCTTAGCACAGAAAGACATGAGCCTGTATGACTGAGTCCAGAGGATGGCCACAAGAAGGGCTGGAGCACATTTCCTATGAAGAATGGCTAAGAAGCTTTGGTTTGTTTAGCCTGGAAAAGATAAGGCTCCAAGGACACCTTATTGTGGCCAATATATATATAAATATATATATATATATATATATATATATATTCAATATATAAAGGGTGCTTATAGGAAAGATGAAGAAATGAAGAACAGCCTTTCACCAGGGTCTGTAGTGACAGGACAAGTGGCAACAGTTTTAACCTAAATAGTGGTCCCATCCAACCCGAGCCATTCTGTGACTCTGTGGAGTTCTCTAATCCCTAATGCTGGAGTTCAGTTTGGCCCTGAGATGTGAGATCATCTCCCAGCCCTGGGGTTGAGAAAAGCAGCAAAAAGGAATAGTATCAACAAGAAGAATCATAATTCTATTTCTTCTTTCACTGGCACTTCTATTCACAGAACTTGAAATCTTTTTAAAGTAGTGTGAGATTAATCTCATTCATCACCTCATCTCATTCCCTCCACATGTCACAACCCAATTTCACCCTGAGCTCATACATATGTACAGTTGAGGAACAACCAATTTTATGGAAAGAAGATGGTGATTTGAGTGTTTCTGGTTTTGGAGGGTACCTGGATATCTGGAACAGCTGCTGCTTCCCAAAGCTAGGGCCCCATGTTTGCAATACAGCATCTCAGCATTTTATGGCAGAAAGAGGTATGATTTCCTGCCTTGGCCAAAAATCTGGATCCACATCTTCCTTCTCAAAAATTGTTGTACTCAACTGTATTTTGGATTCTGCATCCCTTTGACTCTAGAGCTGGAGAAAGAGGTAACAAAAGGAAGTCGAATAGAAATCTGCCTACGTTCATGAGAGCAATAGAAGGGGAAAAAATATGGTAAAATTTCTCTGCAACAAAGTAATGTTTTGCCTGTGAAGGGATTTCCATTGATAATCTTGGAGATGGGAGAACAGGAACACAGGGAGACATCTGTCATCATATTTAATGGTGCTTCTTGTTGTACAGTTTAAATAATTAAAGAAGATTCATCCAAGTAGAAAGAAAGATAGGATTAAGGAAAAAAAAAAAAAAAAGGAAAATGGAAGAAAAGATCCTAGGCAGTTGTGTAACTATTTTCCCCCTGGGCCTGGGAAATGTTTCCACTAAGCAATCCAAGACACTGCTTAAGATTCAAACTATTGCTTGCTAGGGAAAGGGAGGGAGGGTAGAGGGAGAATACTGCAAAAACATTTGACTACATCTGCTACCCACTCATTATTGTAATAGAGGGAGGTAGGGATAAATCTGACTGCATGTGTGAGGGCAGCAATTGGTTGTTAGGTTTCAAAGATGCTATTACACCCTGGAGGAGCAGGGACATACACAGGTGACATTCACCAATTTCAATGGGGCGGAGGGAAATCACATATTGGAATGAAGTTAATAAGCAATGCAGAGGGCAGAGTCCATGATTGCCAACCTGATTTCTATAATTGGTGTGATTACTACTATTGTAACTTAAACACAACAGCAAATCACTTGCTTAATTGAATTTTCTTTCTATGTGTGGCTGGGAAGGGGGAGGACACAGAGGAGGATGCAAATTTCTCCCACAGCTGTGTGTGTCTTTTCAGCCATGAAACAAGCAGGGGGGTCATGGGGTTGGGGGGCAGCCCCAGGGACAGAAGGGGAGATTCGAGGGACCTAAGGCAAAACAGGGCAGCTTTACATGCGTGATTTTCATGGAGGAGAATGGTCTGTGTTTCTAAACAGTGCCAACACCTTCACTGCACTGAAAGTGATGATTTTGCACAGGACTTAGTAAATGCCTCACAGCACACTACGAGATGATAAAGCTTCTCACGGGGTCAGGCAAATGGCCATGCTGCATCCAGCACTCCCACTCTCAAATACATCCCCTTCCACCATCAGCAAAAGCCAGAAAGGAGTATCTTTTAGATCAGCCTGTGGGATCTGTTTATTCTCTGCAGCATTTTTTCCCTAAAAGACATTTGCAACAGCCAGGAGACTTGAAAGAAAAAAACAAAAACAAACAAACAAAAACAAAACAAAGCCCAAAACCAAAAACCAAAACAACAACAACAAAAAACAAACCAAAACCAAAACCAACCAACCAACCAACCCCAAAAAATCAAACCACCAAAAAGAAACCCCACCCCCAAAAAACCAAAACACATTGGCCTCTGAAATGCCAGAAAAAAGCCCATGACCTAAACATATGTGCTATCTCTGTATTGTGGCATTCAATCTCTGCTACATCTTACTTGGAGGTTCACACAGGGATGAGAGAAAAACAGAGCTGCTCATGCCCCCTGTACCTGGTCTGGAGGGGACACCTACCTGCCTCTTTGACTGTTTTCAGATGATAACTCATCTGATTTCAAATGCTGTTTTGAACCTGTCATTACAGACAGGCCCATCAGTTGAACAGGTTTTTAACTGGACCAAACAGTAACTTGTATTTTTTGCAGGGTGTCCTGTTGAGGGACAGTGTAGATTTAAAGTGTGTATTCAACACTTTTAGGGCACCCTGTCTCCTCTGTGAGACTGTACAAAAATATCTGCTGAATTGATTAAATTCAGTGCACTTGAAGTATTCCTTTCCTTAGAGGTTTTCATGCATGTATTTTGCAGCATGCTACACAAATTGAGAAGCATTGCTTTTTGACAGGGAACCTGAGATGTGCACGGGTGCAGAACCCAAAACTGCAGGCAGGGCTTTGAGCAACACACCATTCTTCTGACCATACCCAGACCTTGGGCATCTGTATAACTTATTAAGAGCCAAACTTGATGCACTTGTCTCATGGGAGCCTTATTCATGACTATGTTGAGTACAGTAAGCCAAGAAGGACTTGAGGCATCAATGAAACCTTGCAGGGATCTTTCCATGAGTGTTTGGGTGGAATTTTTGGAACTTCCACAACTCCAGCCCTACAAGCCATTGTTTATTTTTCCCTCTAAACTTGCCTTAATCTAGCACAGAAAACCAAGGAAGGGGGAGGGACTCTGGGAAAACATGATCCCTGATCCCTTAAATAATACATCTCCCCTACAGCTGCACAAAAATAAAATATTAATTTATCTGATTTGAAACAGAAAGAAGGACAGAGGGGGAAAAATTGACTGGGGCTATGCAATGCTTTCCATCATATATTTATGTTTATGTTCATACATAATGCTTCCATGTATCATCTGTTACCTTCCACTCCTATATCTGCTTGTCACTCCACATTTCCTTCCTTGAGAAAGGAGACAACAAAAACTGACCTGTGGCCAGAGCACTAGTGATAGAAATTATTTTTCCCTGAGAGCCTGAGGTTGTATTTTCATGGACTTCATCAGAGTTCTTACCTATCTGATTGTCACATCAAGCCTTCTTCATGCCCTGAGCTTCTAAGAGGACTGAAAGTGAGGATATATGAGAGTTCTTTGTTACCTAGAGAAGGCATGATGAGTCTTGGAAAGTAAGCCACTTTCACACCATCCCAGCTCAAGGAAAAAATGTTAATATGTCTTGATGGGATACTAAAGTCTTTATGATGGTATAAAAGCACTAGGAAGAGACATAAGTATGAAGCATGTCTTTCAGATCAGATTTGGGAAATGGGCCTCCAGTAATGTTAGCATTTCAGTTGGGAATTGTGCAAATACAGGCCATTTATCATCTTCAGGTTTTTCACTCTGTCCAAATAGATATCTGTCTAAAATAACATGTTCTAAACCCCAGCACTCTCCACTCCACAGGAGAAAATCTCTGTCATTCTATGGAGTTAGCTCAGTTTATCCCCAAGGTTATGGGGAAAAGTACCTATTTTTCTTTATTTATCTCAATTTTGAAATAGGAAAAGAGCCCCAAGGAAGTCCCACTATTAACAAATAGGGCAACAAAAAGGTAACAAAACTAATGCAAAAACATTTTTCTTCCCTGAGAGACTTAGCTCTCCTATATAAAAATTATCACCCTGCCCATCTATTCCCATTGGAGAGAATCCCACTCCAGCTGCACTAGCACTCAACAAATGGCCTGTCAAACAGATGGGCTTTGCAACAAGCTCGTTAGGTCTTTCTTTTTAAAGACAGCACTACTACATGGCTAAGTTTGGCTTCTGTTTCACCTAGTTTTCAGAAGGGCACATGCATGCAAATATATCTACAGTACAAAAAAACCTCAGCATTGCTAAAACATCAAGACTGAGAAATCAAGCTTAGAAGTCAAGCCATTCCATATGTTAAAGTTGCTCCTGCATCATTGACTCTAGGCCATTGTACATCCTATTTATCACACGTTATATATGAAATTGTACATTTCACAGGTAAAATAAGAACAGAGAACCTATAAATATTCTAGTGCACGATGCAATCAAGTTAATGTTGCAGAAAAAACCCAAGCTCTTGGAATATTCTCAATTCTATCTTAGATTTATATTCTTAATATTACATTACATTGTTACCTTATGCTTCCACCTATATCTTTGTTGTATCTATTTCTTATCTTTTCCCCATTTTATGCAGTGTCTGCAAGCCTTACACAGGCACTGAATTTGTGTGCACTGTAAGCAATCCAACGGAGGGTCAATGCTCAACATTTTGACTGTAGACTTGCTGGTTCTGGAACTTTCCTTATTGTGTATTATTAGAGGGCTCTGTAACCTGAGTTCCCTACTAATATTTGGGAACTGAATTTTCCACAAGAGCAGTTTTAATCAGTTAAAACCAAAACACAGTGCTAAGCAGATTCTTAATGCTTTGTAGGATCTGGACTTTAGATCACAAGCTTTCTGGGGACAGGAACTGTTCTTTGATATATTTTTGTACACTGCTAATAATGACACCAAGGCTTCTAAGTATCATTACAAGATACACAGTAAGTCAGTGCTTCAGCTAGGGACAGGTGACAGACTGCATTTAGATTCTACTTTTCTTCATTTTAATGACAAGAAGAAAAAAAGAGTCAAAACAGTTTTGCTTTTTCCATAACCTGAGGCCTTCAGCAGCAGAAGAGCTTTAAAACTGTACAGTGTTTATCACAATTTTCTATCCCAGTTACTTCAGCCTCTTGATTATCTACATGCCAAGGGTGATGCTCAAGTTAAGAATAAAGGTCAGGCCCCACAGAGTGTCCAAGATCTCCAAGAGTGGAACCACTGAGCACTTTGGCCTTGAGAACTTGTGGCTCTCATCATGCACAGCTAATTGCCCTGAGTTTCCAGGGTACATCAGCTGCATACAGAGCAATTTAGTCTCTGTAGGTAACCAGTCCTGGTAGATTCAACAGTATAATTCTCCACCTGACTGTATGGCTAAAATAGCCTGGCAGTAGAAGGTCAAGATGTTCACCTGTACATTGCTTTGGTATCCAAGTCAGCCACTTTTCCACATACTGGAATGACTCTTTTGATACTTCTGAATAATGAAAATGCCAAATTTTTCTTAATCACAAGTAAGATGTTTGAATTGGGAAGCTGTGCAAGTCAGGATTCTGACACGCTGCTGGTACTGTGTGTAATTGCAGAAGTGAGCTGTCCTATGCCATCAGGAAACAGTGACACACCGCAAGTCACGCCTGGATCTTCCAGCAGCAAGGCTAAATATCTCAACCAGCCTCACTTGAATTTTACATTCAAGAACACTGCAGACAGAAAGAAGAAAAGAAAAATAATCTCTAGGAAAGAGAGCCAGTGAATCTCTACCTGAACTGAGACACAAGAAAACAAAGGCCCACAACAGAGAGGGAATTTTCTGTCAGAAAAGATGCAGAATGCAGAGAGCTGGTGGCAAGGAAGACAGATGCTGAAAGCCTACACTAACGGGTGCCTTAAGAAATGTAATGCTGATGGATGGGTAGACAGATGCTAAATATGTAATCTCCTTGCAGATGGACAGTAACATGCAACAGAAACGCTATCAAGAAGGAAATGCAGCATGTTTGAGCCGATATCTGTAAGCACAGGGAATCAATGAATGGCTGTATCTTTGGCTTTTTCCATTTGTGTCATGTTTAGCCTGAAACAGAGACCTGAGTTGAGTTACCCAGTTCATGCTCTCTTTCAGTCATCCCTTTACCACAGACTTTTCTGTTCATGTCTGATAGTAAGTGCCAAAGAGCATGGATCTGCAGACATTTACAGATTACCAGGGTGATTCAGATGAAAAGAAGAAAAAAAAAAACAAAAAAACAACCATCTGTGAACCTTCTTGTCCCAAACAAGAGGCAAATCCAAACCTGATTACTTCTACCTTTCATGACTTCCATCCCTTATTCTCAAACACTTCTGCAGTTTTAAGCCACATAGAGAAGTTGCTTTCTGACTAATACTAATGGAAATCTCCTAGGAAAATATGTTCTCTGATGATTTCCAGAGACAAGAGATACCTTGATAAATGCTGATATTTGGCAATGTGTCAACCACCCTCTGAACTTTGAGGGCAGATGGCAATCACTGTGATATTCCTTCAGCCACAAAGAGCCCAGACAAACACGTGCAAACCATCAAGACTCTCTAACACATCTTTTGAAAAGATAGCAGATGCAACCAATCCAGTTTGCAGCACTTCCTCAGAGCTTTTCCTCTGACACACACAGAAACTAGATGCATGGCAGAGGAAAAGCATGTGCAACAGCCAGCCTAGCAAAAAGATAAACCAAACAGCAGCTGCAGGACTATTTGTACTTCTGGGAGTTGAAATGTGTGGCTCATTGCTATCCACAAGCAAAACTCATCAATGTCATTAGCAAGCACAGCTCTGCTCAGTCAGATTGTGCTCATTCCAGTGGATTTTTCAGTCACTTTTCTTGTACACAATTATCTGGCCAGCAGACCCTAAACTTCCCAGCATACAAGACTTTGTCTTGCCATGAAACTTTGTCTGTACATTTTGTGGTGATGGGAGCTCAGGATGAGGGCAGCTGTGGTCTGTTCCCATCTTGAAGTTAATGACAGATATCAGCCACTGTCTGTACCAGCTGGTGAATGCCCATGTGTCAGCAGAGCTGAATGTTCTGGAGCTGCAATGATTTTTATAAAGAGATAGTTTCGAGACAGACACCCTGCAGTGGTGGTGCCAGTGTCCTGCAGCATGTGCCATCACTGCCCAGTATGGACCAAGCCATCAAGTGCCACAGGCCTGGGAAAAAGCATTTCAAAACAGCCAGGGAGCTACTGATATGCCCATGTAACCTCACTTTCCCTAATGGGTAGTCTTCTCCAAATGACCCCCTGAGAGCAGGCAGTTAAAATATGCAGCTGATGGAGGCAGAGAATGCTGTCAGTTTGCCCAGCAACATAATCCCAAAATGTAAGGGAAAAAGATGCAGAAGGATCTGGAAGTTTAGTTCAGATCTTTCTTTGCCTTCCTTCTCCTCGGCCTAAGAAAGTGAAGGCGGGTGAGCATGATCTACTGGCTGTCCACCTGTCTTGGAAATAGAAGAAACCTCTTGTACCCCTTCCCAACTCAGGACATAGGCAGAAAGGGATTGAAGAAAAAAAAAAAAAAAACAAAAAAAACCTCCTAAAGACATAAGACAATGTCTGTGGAAAATATTAGTTAAGGGAAAAAAAAAAAAAAGATAATTGAGAAATGCAGGAGAAAACTAAGGACCAGAAAATACAGAACTAGGTGTGTGACAAGAATATTGGCAGACACAACAGTAAAGACAACAGTTGTTTTTGCAGATATTTTAAAGACTGCAGACTCTAGTGTGTGGGCTCAATAAGTCTTTCAAAAAATCTTAAACCATTTATTTTTCTTATTTTCCTGCTTCTTTTTCTATCCCTTTCCTCTTTCTGTAGGTTTTGGAACCTTTTTAAATGTTATTTTTATTTCTGGCTTTTTTAATGAATCTTTTCCTTCCTCCTTCTCCCTTACACAACACTTTCCCCCTTTTTTTCCAAGCACATGCTGCCCATTGTCTCACCCTCCCTGCCCATCAGAGGAATACTTGTAGGAAGGCTGGGGAACACATCTGATCTGAACTTGTCAGAGGAAATTTGATAAATGTCACGAGAATGAAAGACGATAGAAATTTAAGAGGTTTCTCTTTCCCTCTTTTCAGTAACTGCGCCTGAGGAGCCATAGCCCCCCACTGCAGAGCTGACAAGCTAAACGGAGCTGAGAAACGAACTGTCACTGTTTGGATGGGAGAAACTGCAAATAACAGTGTTAGTGACTCAGAAACTCAGCAATGCTGCCACAGAATTCTGAGGGACATGCTGGGTGCAGATTTGAAGGGTTCCCTCCATGAGCTACCAACCCTTACGCTATGTTTTAAAAAAGTGACAGGCAAATTGATAACGCTCATTTCAACGAGTGGGTCTTTGGGTTTGCCTGCATGGGAAGGTTTTACCACTCACATTTAAGGTGAGAATTTGAGAAGATATTCCTGCAGCCATTAATCCCATTAACTCATCCTCCCTCCCGAGCAGCATCATTCACCTGAGCTCCTCCTGAGCAGTTTTCCCAACAGGCTGGGTAATCCTAATCCATCATCGCAACGACAGCCACTAAAATCCACGTCTCTCATTACAGCTGCAGACCTGCCCACACAGACTAACCCTTAGGCTCTAAGGTCACTCTCAACACCAATCCAAGAAAAGAAATTTGCCATTGTTATGGATGTGATGTACTCCCTCTGCTGTACGTTGTACTTGTACACAACCTACCCAGGCACTCATGGTGGAGGCAGAGGCAGCTGTATGTTGGTTTAGCTGATGTGCTGGGAGGAAATTCTCACTCTGTTAAACACCTGTTATATTCTGTCGCAGAGGAGGCTGCACTTCGGTACCGGTACAAATGTCACGCACGTCTGCTGTAAGGAACTTTGGGATCAATGAAATGAAATGAGCTACTGAAATATATGCTAATATTCCAACTAGATACATAAACCAGAAGACTGGGTGGTTTGAAACGTGGTTTATGAATATGCAACACTCAATTTAAAATAATTGTGCAGTTCAACAAATACAAAAAGGGAAAATTTGGGGACAGACTCTGTTTGGTAGTCTTGTTTAATTGGCTATAATTTCTACTTCACAGCAGTATGGATTTGAAAATGTGTCATAACCAGAGTTGGGAAAGTTATAGAATCTGTATTACAGGAGAATTTTCCCAGCTAAAACATGGTTGCTCTCACTATCAAAACCCCCTCTCTTTTGCATTTGCTTTCTGCACTCGCGTTCAGCAGTTGGGAGCTGTTCCCATTAAACGCTGGCACAAAGCCATTTCCAGCTTGCCAGCCCACGTAACGGTAAAGGGCAGAGAACAAAGAAGAAGCTCAAACATATGCACACATTCACATGGGAAGTTGTACTTTATATGGCACCAGACACCGCTGGTCACAGCAAAAACAAAGAGCTCCCAAACTCTCCTGCTGCAGCTCTGGTTCCAAAGCAATCAGAGGAGTCAGTTGCACACACCTAACTGTGGAAAATGTTTGTGTGCACAGGTGTAACTGGGCATGCACAAGCTACCTCTAAGCTCCCAGACAGCCAAAGAGATCCAGAGATGCTCAAATTTCCTAGGAGTGATACTTGGGCACAAGGCTGGGGAGAGGAAAAACCTTTAAGCAAGATCCAAACAGTCTTATGTTTTTCTGTGTTCTATTTTCATAAATTGATTCCTCTTCTAAAGAGAGTGAAAGCCACTGGTTTCTTCATAGCACCCTCTGGCTACAGGAAATATCCTCAGCAAATCATGAAAACAAGGGAAGAGAGTGTGATCTACCACAGCAAAGGTAGATTCAATTGCAAACCTCTGATAATTTCTGCTCAACTGACTTAAAAAAAAAAAAAAAAAAAAAAAAAAAAAAAAAAAAAAAAGGAGGGGAAAAAACAGGGAGAAAGAAAGAAGGGGGGAAAAAGGAAAGCAAAAATACAAAAAGAGCCATATAAGTAAGCAAACAATCATTCTTTGAGTAAAGTCAAGGCAACTGTCCTTGGCTCATAGATGTTTGTAATGGATGATGCAAAACCACAGAGCCTGTGAATCTCTGTGAATTATCCTTCCAAGTCTAACTACCAACTTGATGCTTTTCAAGGAAACAGAGACCACCTTGTAAAAAAAAAAAAATGTATGAGGCATGTGGGGGACAAAAAGTAGCAGGCAAAGGGAGGAGAGGAGGTGATGATAAGCAGATTACTTTCAATGCCTAAGAATTAGACTTTCATTTGTGCTGCCTCAGAGGACTTGGACAGGTGGATCCATGGCTCTGTTGCTGATGGAGATGCAGCCCCTGCAGCATCTGGGGAGTTTTTACAGCATGTTGGTTTGATAGGCTGCCTTCTGCCTCATTCTTCCACTTGTTTAGCTCCCTCTTTCCTTGATGCCACAGGTGTGCTAATGCCATTGGGGTTCTCCAGAGTTGACACAAAACTAGGCAGGGAGCAAGGAGAAGAGCTGGAGCCCCTCTGGATGCACCTCAAAGTCACCTGGATGCACCTGGATGCACCTCAAAGTCACCACAGCCCTTCCATAAGCCTTTGTCACTTATCTGAGTCCATGACTGTCCAGCTACAGCAGGGACACAGGGCCAAACTCCAAGGATGCTAGGGAGGCAGGTCAGGAAGTAATACTAAGTGTCTTGGCTGCTGCAGGAGAAAGGGAAAAGATGACAATAATTAAATAAATACATCTCGGCTTTAGTTTAGCATCTTTTGACTTCACACTTCACAGTAATTCCATCGTGTTCTTCCACAGGATTGCTCTTCAACCTGCCATTCCTTGGCCCATATACACGTACTTGATTATCCCTGACAAAGTGCAGCTCTTTGCACATGCTCTCCCTGAATTTCAGACAAAACTCTTTCAGGCAATTTAAGCATTTTGTTCTAGCCCATTCCACAAGCAGGCCTGCAATCCCATAAACATTAAAAATAAGAGCTTCTTCGTTATCCCTATCATAAAACTCAGGAAAGAAAATACTGACCAGTGACTGCTGTAGGACTGAGCCCTGCCATTCCTCACACTTTCCAGTTTGACAGAGAACTGTCGCAGCTCCTCTCTGAGCACAAGAGATGTTGCAACTACCCTTTGGTAATTCAGCTGACCTTCTCTGATTTGCTTATTGGGATGCCACAAAAGTGTCAAAAGCCTTATTAAAGTGAAAGCATATCAGATGTCTGGATGGTTAGAATGGCATCATTTTAGTGAGTTCTGCCTTGGGGCACAAGGATGCACTCCTCTTGATGTCACTTCCACCCTCTGAGCTGAGCCCACAGCACAAAGATCTCAGGGTAGCAGTGCCTCAATGCAGCATTGTACCAGATTACACGGACAGGTGTGCCTGAGGCATGGCAGCTGGGTGAGGAAGGGGTGCCTTTGGCATGCAGGGAGAGCCAGGAGACCCACAAGGCTGATAGAGGTTTGCAGTGAGGTTTGTGAAACAGAGTCAAGTGCCATGTGTTTGAGATTTTCAGAAAGATTCAAAGTGCTAAAAGTGCAAGTTCTCACTGCACACATTATTTGCTGGGAGAAAACTCTGCATTGCTATTAACACCAAAGTGATCTTCTCAGTCCTCTGCCATCATGTATCAGCAACTAGTGAGACATTTGCTGAAGACTTCTCTCTCCTTGCCTATGTACCTATCCTTCCCTTTGGAAGATCCTGCCTTGGTCTGGCTTACATACCAAAGTTTATTTATTGAGGAGAATGAGGTTGGAGAGGAGATTCCTATCTATTACTGACCTGTTAAGAGCATGAATGAATATGTGCTATTAGTCTATTTTAACCTAATTTACTGTTGAACATACAATAACTGTCAGAATAAATCATTTGTAAAGGCCAACAAAACTCCCCTGTATCTTAGAGAACCATGGTGCTGAAAAACACTGGCAGGCTTGTGCATTGGTGGCATTAATTTTAAGTCTCTCTCCCCAAAAATCCCAAAGAAAAAGAAATTCACTCTTGCAAATGCATCCTCTTCTGAAGACTATTGTGGGTGTCAAAATCATTTGTATCCCCTAGTTTACACAGCCTGTTTCTGATCTGCCAGTTATGAAGTGCAGAAGGATTTTCAAGGGTTTCAGCTGCTCTGCCACCTCACTTTCTGCTCAACCAACCTTCTCTGCACCAACATCTTCACCTCCTGCAACAATCCCTAATATCAAGTAGCCTCTTGATCTGGACTATACTCCAGGCAGCCTCTCACAGGTGAGGCAGCAGTCTCTGTAAAACGCAGGTGGGCATTGATCCTGTTTCCCACACACCAGAGCAGTGCCCATTCCCTGGGTTCACTCTCTGATTCTCCCATCATCCTGCCAACTTGGGCAGCTCCACAGCCTTGCCCAGGAAAACCAGTGGCAGAGCACTGAGCACAGGAACATGAGGGCAGGGACAGGGAACAGGGAAACCACAACTGCCAGAATGGAGGAGGAAACCAAGCAAATCAGATGATGAAAGAGAAAAACTTTCTCTGAGGAGGGGGAAAATGCCCCTAATCTTTCATTTGCTGGGCTTTTTGGTTTGTGATATTTTATTTTTTTCTCTTGTTTTTAATCTTGTATGTTTTCAATTTCAATCTCTCTTTCACTCCCTCTCTCCTTTTCTTGAATATATATATTTGTATTAGTGCCACAAGAAGCAGTAGGGATCTCTAGCAGAGTAAACTGTTCAGCACAGCAACCTGATAGCTGAGGACGTCAGCAGATGGGAAATGCCACTGCCTTGAATATTCTAACCTTAGTTCCCAAAATCTGGGCCACAGTTTTAAAAAGGCAGCATACATTCAAAACCAGAATATTGCTTTACCAGTAAGAATTCCTACCTCTTATCCTGGTGCAATTTGAGACAGCAGGATTTTTGGCCACAGCTTAATGGTGGGACATTTTGTGCTAATGATTTAATTGCAGGCACAAAATTGATGACCAGGCAGACACTGAGATGAGGAAGTATAAAAATTGTAAAAAATTCATCTGAAAGCAAGGTGGGACCAGGGTTTTGGGGTATTTTTTTGGGTTTTGTTGTTTTGGTGGGGCTTTTTTGGTGGCTTTTTTTTTGGTTTGGTTTTGGGTTTTTTTGTTTGTTTTTTGTTGTTGTTGTTGTTGTTTTTGTTAAATGCAGAAGAAGTAAGGACAAAAAATTGAAGAGTCAAGCATGCACCCAAATGAGAGTTTCTGCCTCCCCTACTTCTAGAAATATATCAGTGAATAACATCATTTCATTACTGGGTAAAGGCAACAGGGCCCTCTGGTACAACACCCCCATAAAGCTAAAACTGAACATCTCATATGGTGCAAAATAACAAATCCTGCACTGGGATGCCATGATCAGCACCTGCAAAGGGAAGTTTGCACACCATCGTGCTACTGTTGGTCTCCAAAGGCAGCAGCAGCTGAAGGAGCCAGGCTGTGTGCATGGCAGTGTGGAAACATATGGAAAAATGTTCTGGTTGCCCCAAATGCTTCTAAGGCCAAGTACCTAGCACCTTACATTGAGGAGACTGCAATCAATAAAAAGCGTGACTCACAGTGCACTTTTATTTCCTTCCGTTTCCTAAGCACTTATCTGACTGCCCTTCGGCCAATATTCAATTAAGGCTTAATTGGTTGTTAGTGGTAACTAAGTTGGGACACCAGGGAAAAAAAAAAAGGCACTTTACTGCAGTGCTTTCCAATAGAGCAGCAGGATGAGGGCCATGGATGGCCAGGTCTCACCTTGTCCCATCTGCTGACTCCTCAGATATAGTCAGGCCACCCAGAGCTGTCCAGCTCTCCCAGTTCCCCAAACGGCCCTGCTCTGCAGAAGCTTGCAAACCAGAGAGAAGATTACAAACCACCATTGCCTTGGACTGCTCAGATCCCTACTGCAGTCCTACGGCACAAGTAGAGCCACAAAAAGAGACCAAACCAGGCAGGAACTTGAGCCCAGGCACATGGCAGCTTCCTGCCAGATGAGGATGCTCCTAATCCTCCTATTCCCATATCATCTGCTCAAACTATCTCTTCTTCCATCCTCTACTCCCCAGTTTCACCTGCAGCCACACCAGTTTATTAAGCTCCTTTCCAGTAAAAATCAATCCATCTGTTTTCTTCAGCTGCAGCATAAACCCTATCTGTGTCAGGTGGTGCCCTAATACAGATGTAACAGAAACAATGTTTCTTCCTGCTTTTTTCACATTTGGATTTCTAAAACAGATTGGACACCTGCAACACCTACCATTTTATCAAACACAGTTAAAAGATGCATTACAGACACATGCTATTTTCTCTTCTGAGAACTTTGGTTTTGTTCTTTCTTGTTCTGTTGCTTTTCTTTGATTAAATAAAAGCATCCAGAACAGAAGTGCAGGTCTGCTCTTTGTGCTTGAACACAGACAAACAGCAATGTTGCCATGGATTTTTTTAAACTCCAAATGAAAATAAACAAACATATCTTGGCAGTGTTTGGAATAGAAGCTAGTGAATAATTCACAATGAATAATTGATTTGTTGAATTTAGCTTGGTGGGTTGGCTTTTTTTTTTTTTTTTTTGTTCTTCTGGTAGAATGTGCACTACCAGATGGTGAGTTCAATAAATGTATTTGTTTTTCCAATTTATTTGATGGATTCCCCCCCCCCCCCCCCCAGTCTCCCTCCCCCTCTAAGGTGAAGTCTGAAATTCCAGATGGTTTGACTAGTGGCCAGATAAGTCACAATGTATTGTTTCAGCCTCCTCTTTAGAAAGGTGGCAAGAATGATAACAGGAGTGCAAAAATGCATACAGGAAACAAAAATAAAAGGAGGGGGGCATGTTTGTGTTAAAGAGAAGACAAATAAGAGGAGGTGTGATAACATCTATGAAATAGTGAATATTACAGAGAATAGAGATGAAGAACTAGTTTCCTTTCTTTATAATGCAAGAAAAAATGAGCAGTTAATGAAGCTGAAAGGTGGTGATTACAAATTTACTAGTGATTTTTTTTTTTTTTAACAGAGCACTGAACTTTGGCAAGAGAACTCACTGAAAAGCCAAGAATTTAGCCAAGTGGAGCAAAGAATTGCATATTTACCTGGAGAACCAAAACATCAAAATATAAACTACCAGTGCTGATGACATGGACTATATTACCTTATGCTTTAGGGAATAAATGAATCATTATTATTGATAAATATGTGATATTATCCACCACCTACAGCGGTTCCCTTACTTTTCAATTGAAAATCTGATGCTGCTTATTCTGATAAGTCAAATCAGGGCTCAGGGGACTTCAAGACTGATTCTCTTTGACAATTGCTAAGGTTGCCGAAATGAACAAATCCTTCTGTGTTGAATATTCTCTGTGGAATTTAAACAATTCAGTTTCTATGAATATTTCCACAATGCTGAACTTCAATTTTGTTTCTTTTTTTTCTTGGGCATACAATTAAATTGGCCAAATATGTGCAGCAAGGGGGTGTTAAGGTGGAACTAAGTGCAGCCAAAGCATAGACACTGACAAATTTGATCTGATGTTCATAAAAGTACAGTTTGCCTTATTTACCAGCAAGTGCTACATGCTGGGAGAAAGCTGTTAGCATTTTGCACAGGATGAAATCTCACTAATTACATTGATATTCATAGTAGAAGGGTGTTCTCTGACTTCAGAAAGCACTCCTTTGGGGGAATAAAACTTAATTTTGCAAATATTTATACAGGAGAGTCTGTGGTGTACAGTTCAAACCTGCAGTAAGACATAAGCACCTGATGATCTGAAAGTGAACATTGTTTAGGAACAGTAAGTAAAGGTAAATTGAACAATTTATGCTATCTGCAAAAACACAAAATCACAACAAAGCAGTAGTAGCAGAGAAAATTACATAATAGTTTAAAGACGTGTTTGTTCATTTATGGGCCTGAATCTCATCCATCTGAAGCTCATGGAAACTTCCCTTCTACTATGAGTGAACACAGCATGTCTGAAAAATTCCCAAAAGAAAATCCTATCCAATCATACACTAAAAGTATCTCAAGTATCATGCTGGAATTTGGCTTAAGTCTGCAAAGAAGCAACTGAAGTGAACCCTATTATTCATCTCCACAAGTTCACAAATCATTGTTTTCAATGAGCCAGTATCAAGGCCTCCATAAACCTCTGCTGTCCTTCTGCTCTGCTTCTGCTGACTCAAGCTTCTCTACCTGTTCTCCTATGGGAGCTCCATTCACTCACATTTTTTATTTTTCATTCATATTAGAAAACAGAAATACAGTCTTATAAAATATATATATTTCCTTTATTTTTATGTTTATTTTTTTTTACCTCAGCAGTTTCTGTGTAAACTCAGAGTGATCTAATGGGCATGCAGTTTACAAACAGAATGGAGGAGGGAGACGGGGATATTGTTATAGAAGCTCTATCAATCCCACCAAACTATTTGCTCCAAACCCAACTCCTCAGTAGCCTGTAAACAAGCTTGCTGTCTTCTCCCCTGAGGTCCTGCAGCATTCCACCACTGCTGTCTTGCTTTCATCCTCATTTCCTACTCCAGTTTGTGAAAACTAACACTGCAGACCTGGCTGTGTGTGAGGGCACCAAAGATGGGACCGATTTAGTGGAGATTTATCCCCTGCTGTTTTATGTGACTTCAGCTCACACTTTAAGTTCCTCTCACAATGACATCGTCACAATCTCAAACCTGGGCTGATCCTCACAATCTCAAACCTGGACTGTTCCAGGGCTCTGGTTAGTCCCACTCTAGGGGCACTGCATCCAGGCACATCTCCACACTAGAACTCGGGGGCTGCTTCCCATTGTACTGAGCCACTCTGTGCCCCTTCCCTTCCAGAACTTGGAGATCTCTGGAAATGCACTACGCCTCCCTGACTGTCAGAATTCTTCCCAAAGAAAAGGGTTAGAGCAAAGAAATATGTGTGCACAGACCCCTCCTGGAAAGCTCACTGAGGACCCAGCCTGGGGCACTCGGCAGAAACCAGCCCTCCTGAGCACAAGACCTGCTTTTGAGCAGATGAGCCATAGACAATCTGTGTTAAACTTTCTCCTTGGGGACATCTGAGCTCCAGTAAATTCCTGGCTCACAGATGACATGAGTTTTCTTGGCTCAGTCATCTGGAAGGGTGCTGCTACAGGGCAGAATTTGGAAGCACAGCCAGAACCATGTGTCTTGAGTTTGGAAATAAGAGACTGCTCCTTCTAGCCCCAGACAGATCAACAAGGTCCAGGCATCAAGGCCCTTGTTCTCCCAGCTCCTTCAAGCTGACGCCACTCTCATGAGCTGGCAGACTACGTTGCTCAGTTCCCACAGCAATTTTACATTTCAGCTCCTAAGAAAAAGCTGCTTGTGCGCTCTGCTGTCACCCCCCAAGTCCCCAAAGCACTTTGGCAGCCTTGGAAAAAAATTAAATAAATAAGAGAAGGATAGAAGAGAAGCCCTTCAAAGACAGGCATGCGAGCAGCCGAGTTGTCAGGGGACTCCCTGTGCTGCCACCCACCCAGGCTTCCCCCTCCACCCTCTTTTATTTCCCTCAGCCAGCAAGGATGGCGTGGCGGGACTGGAAGAAACCTGGCAAGGTCATGCTGTTTGATTTCGGTGCCAGTTCCAATTACATCCTGGCTTTTATAACCTGATCAAAAAAACCAAAAAAGGGTAAGGAAAAAAAAAAGGTGGGAGAGAGACAGGCAAGGCAGCAGCATCCAGCTGCAGGCTGGGAAATGACATTTCAATTTGTCCATTGATCCTTACCCCTGTGCCCTCTTTTTTTTTTTTTTTCTTTTCTCATTTTCTCCTGTAAATTAATTAGCCTGTTTATCATGTGGAAAGACTGCTGCAAACAGGGTACCCCAGATATGGGCTGAGCTGCAAAAAAACCTTATTTCTGCTTGGATGTAGGCACCAAAGATGTGGCCACAAAGCACTGACAGCCAGGTGGAAGAAACGTCTTCATGTGCTGAATTCTTAGGTTTCAGGTTGTCCCAGAGAGATCACACATGCATTTTCCAGAGCACCTATGCACATGAAAAGTAAGTAGCTACCTTTCTTCGCCAGCTTAGACTTTTGTCCAAGCTTAGGAAATAAGGACTACAAAGGCATTCAGCTAAATGAAAAGCTGAATTCAAAGGTGCTGGAATACCTTTTTACTGCATTTTCCCCCCTCTCCACATGTTACATTGTTAGACTTTGGGACTGGAAGCTAAAGGAAATAATTGAAAGGAAGACTCTCACAGCACTCCAGAAGGGGCAGAAATGAGACACATCACAACATCCAGAATTGTGACAATAACTGACAGCATATTTTTGAAGATACATTAAAGCTCCAGAAAATTAGCTCGTCACTCTCATTGCTAGGGATGAGACTTACCATGGGATCAGATGACCCAAATGTGCCACCTTCCTCCTTTTCCCTGATGTATCTCCTCCCAGCCATCATGACAGCTGGGTTTCTGAGTCAAATGAGTATCAGATCCAACCCAAACCTACACGTCAGACCTCCCAGCCCATGTACTACCAGTTGCAACATGGAAGAAGTGAAATGCCTTGAGGTCTTTTTAAGACCTTTTTAAGATCTTTTCAAGATCTTTTTAGCTTCTGAACAGCAAAGTCTGCTGTGCTAGTCCTAGGTATGATTCAAAAATGCAGGTACTGCTGCAAAGAGGAAGCTGCATAGTCCAGCTTGAATCTTTGATTCTGGCCTGTGGCTCAGTTCCTCCAGAACTGAGGATGACTGCAAAACTGAGAACTCCGAGGATTTCCTACCATTTGTCTGCAGCCCAGGAAATTTCACGATGACAGGCTTCTTCTCAGGTTTCCTCAAATTTTAATTATCACAAGCAATGTGTGTTTTCCAAAGTCTCTAGGAGAGCACTGCCCTACCATCACCCTGCTAAGCACCACAGGATCTCTGCAGTAGTGACATACCTCTAGCACACTGAACACTAATTCTCTCCTCTCACACCCTAATGAGAAAGAACATCCTCAAATGAGACACCTGGGGACTTAGACAAAATAAGTAATGTGATTTAAAAGCAAAACAAGGGGCTAAGAACAGAGTGGATGCAACTGAATACAACTCTCCTGAAGTCTAGACAGTTTTCTCAGTCATATATTCAGCTCCATACATTTTCAGGTATTCAGTATTCAAGCATTCTTCTCCCAATCTTCTCTTCTTTTTATCCATCCATATCTATGCAAATCTCATTTCTTCAATCCAGCTCACCACAATAAGTATCTCTCTCACACACATAAAGCCTAAATTTTATCAAGCATTTTATTTACTTCTGTCCCAGTGGAGAGAAGAAAAAATGGAGAAATATAGAAAAAGAGAGAGGAGATTACGACTGCCTCTTTTTTTTTTCATAATTGGCAGGTACTAAGACATTTCTGTTATTGGCACAAACAAACAAAAAAACCAACAAATAAACAAAAAATCCATGGCAGATCAACACAGCAGCAGCAGCAGCTACAGGTGTGGACTCCAGATGACAACACTAGCTACGGGCAGTGGTGCCTCTGTATGCAGCTGACAAAATGCAGCCTGCAGACTCAGCAGAAATGGAGGCAGAAACCATCATTATCCACTCAGATCCTAACAGGGGGCCCAGCCCTCACTGTGCTGTGCTGGGTATGCACATTAAGTTAAAGAAAGACCCCAAAGAACTCATCCACAGTGTGCAAGGACAGACAAAACTGGCAGGGAGAGGAGGAGGGAATGAGGGAAGGCAGAGTGCCTGCCAGATGTCTCACTGTGCTTCAGTGTTTGCTCTGCTGGGAAGCAGGAGAGGGGCAGGTTGGTACGAAGGCCTGTGAAGGAGCTCTATTGTGGCCTAAGGAAGAAGTACAGACAGCAAAAAAAACTCAATTGCATTTGAAATAGTCCCCACACACTTTCTAATTCTGTATTCATAGCCAGGCAGTGGGGAGCTGTGAACCCTCTCTCCTTCCTCACACAGCCTTTACACTGCAGCGATGGATGGGATGTTGTTACTTACCCTCCTGCACCCCACACAGTCAAAAGCTGAGCATTAGGACTGCTAGCTTACTGGGACTTGTAGTGTGGTGCCCATCCTTGCAGCTACTCAGTTCTCCTCTAGCTACACTGTTTTCCCCCAAAAAAGCACAATACAAACACCCTGCTTCCTTCATTCTTCCTTAAACGCTGCCTGGTGCTGCCCAAGACGAGCAGTGTTTAAAACCTCTCCAGTGGAAATGGTGCCACCAGCGAGCTGAATTTACAAATCCCCATTGGGAAGCTCAGTGACTCGTGGACTCGTGTGTGGCCAGCACACCAGGGCTCGTTCCCAAAACTGCAGTTATCCCCCCTACTGCAGAAGAGGTACTTTGTGCTCCCAGGCCTAGCAGAAGTGCCACTGCTGCACTGCACTACACTGCACGGCACAGCCAGGTTTGTTACCCAGGTACTCATCCCACAGCACACTGCTGAGATGAGCTCAGGAAAGGTTATTGCCAGCATGCTGTAGCCATAGGAAAGCAAGGTGGGAGCCATTCCTTTCTCACACTGCATCCCAGTAACTCCCCCCAGACCTTGCCACCCCACGCAGTCATTCCATGACTCATTTTCCCAGGAGTACAATGCAGATGATGGTGTTTGCAGTCTCAGCTTGGGCTACAAGCCTCTTTGATCTGCTGTTCATAAGACTGGCAGTCACAAGGCAGTGTCTCTCCTTTTTCTTGCAACTGAAGTTTCATATCCAACCCTAGAGTCATCCAGTGGTTTGAGAAAATACAATGTGCTCCAAAGCTATCCCAAAGCAAGATGGCAATAGTAAGCAATTCTCAATAAAACTAAAAATTAACACTTTTTTTATCCTGACTTAATCAAAACACAATACATACTTAAATAGCTTTTCCCCTAAATGTGAAATCCTTCTGAAAGACATTTTCAGACTAAAAGAGGCTGTTTAGCATAAAAAGATAAAAAGATGTCTCTCTCCACCACTGCACACAGATGTCATTTTACTGTGAACTTTTGTGTTTAATGCCAAAACATATAATTTGCTAAAGGTCAAAAAAAAAAAAAAAAAGTGACAAAAAACCTCCAACTAAATAAATACCCAAAACAAGGAGATGAAAATTTAGACATACATTTGCTCAGAATGTACCTCTCATTGTGTGGAAATGACTCTACACCTGAGTCCTGCTACATCTTTCAAAGACAAGGACAGAAAAGCCATTGGAGAAATGGTTTTCCTCTTCTTGCACAACAATATTAATGAATTAAAGGATGTTCCTGGCCCAAGACATCTAATCTCACTGAGGCACTTCCAACATTCCTTCTTGTCTCAGAGGACTCACTTGCACTGTTGAGCATTCAGAAGAGACCAACAGGAGTTGTCTGGTCTGAGGATCCACTGGACTTTGATATTCTCTGTGTTTCAACCCTCCAGTTTTTCAGGTCCTTCCTTCTCCTTCTCCTCAGCTTCCTGAGGAGAGTTAAGAAAACTGGAAGAAATGTACTTCCCTCTAGAGCTGAATTCTGACACTTCTTCCTCAAAAGATTTTCCCCTCCTTTGGATGGGGGAAGATAGGAGACTGTCACAAAATATGCTGAGTTGGAAGGGACCCACAAGGATCATTGAGTCCAACTCTGCCCTGCACAGGACCACCCTCAAGAATCACACCCTGTGCCTGAGAGCATTGTCCAAACACTTCTTGAACTCTCTCAGGCTTGGGGCTGTGAACACTTCCCTGGAAATCTCATTCCAGTCCATTTTCTCATGTCCTGTCACTGATCACCTCAGAGGAGAGAACAGTATCTGCCCCTCTTTTTCCCCTCACAAGGATGTTGTAGACTCCAATGAGGTCTTCCCTCAGTCTCCTCTTCTCTTCCAGGTGCTTTTCAGTACCTCCCAAAGTAATCTTCTCCATAGCTTTATCAGACACTGAAGTGAGACTATCAGGTCTGCAGTTACCGTGATCCTTCCTTTTTGCCCTTCTTAAAAATCGGGACAATGTTTGTCACCTTCCAGGCAGCCAGGACCCCTCTGGATTCCCAATACTGCTCAAAAATCATTGAGAGAGGCTTTGTGATTGACATCAGGAGCTCTTTGAGGATTTTTGGATGAATTCCATCAAGCCCCCTAGATTTGCAGAGATTCAGCTAGAGCAGCAGATTCTGCATGAATCCCTCACACTTACTTGGATCCTTGTTGATCCTTTTGGTGTCACTCAATCTGCAGACATGGATTTCTAAGAGGATCTACTTTATCCAACTTAATGATGAAGCCATTTCCAAACTTTTTACTCATTTCTTCACATGTGAGTACTCCAACTTGCACCCATTGATGCAAATGGAGAATGAAGGTACATGAGTTGTACAGGTGTCTCAGCTACATCTCTGAATGTGACAGATGCAGCACAGACCAGAGACTATAGGATCACTGTATGGTTCACAGAGTCATTAAAAACCTTCTGGTGTTTATATGAACTTAAAAAAAGTTGAAGCTTTCTCTCAGACCAGCAATAACAGACCTACTAACTACACTGACAAATATCAACAAGACTCCTCAGCCCTTTCATTTTTGTAATAAAAGAGAGTCCCTCTCTTCCTTCTTAATTAAATTTTTTGTCTTCTCTTATTACTCTGGGCTGTTGCTTTGTGTCTAATGCAGTTCTGTTGTGGACCATGGAAACAATAAAAGAGTATGTACTCCAAGCCCATGCAAGGCCTTTGAACTGTCAGAGCTCTGCTAATAAAAGGTAAAAACAAAACAAAAAAAATGTACCAAGATCAGACTGCTTCTACTTCAGACTTCAAGAGAGTCCAGATCATTATAAATGAGGTGGAGAAGGAAAAACAGCTCAGAGCATAGCAGTAGCTTACCTGTCTACTGGAGACTTCAAAGCACTTTCTAATACTAATGAATGAGTCTTTCTAACTCCTTCTGAGATGAACCAGCACTGTTATTGCTCCAGAAGGGATGAGGAAACTGAGGCATTTGAGGGGGATGCAATCCGTGCACAGCTTGACCATGGTACAATGCAGAGCCTGAGCCAATGGCCTGTCCTGAGCCACAGGCCATCCCTCTCCCCCAAAATGGACTTTTTGAAACCAGAAAAAACTTACTCTCAACTAAAGCAGGCCGACACCATATTCAGGCTGTGAAGAAATCCACTGAACCAATTAATCTCTGTGCATGATCAGAGCCTCCAGGAAACAGGTACATGAAGTAGAGAATTGAAGGGAGGGGAAAAAAGTCCTGGACAAAAGTCTTGAGTGGGCCAGCTTGTCTGCAGGTCCATGGCTAAATTGTCTCTCAGTGCACTGCTCATTGAATGGAAACCACATACAACTTACTACTTCACCTCTGGAATTATGAAAGCATTCGCTTCCTCAGCCTGTTTCTTCAGGGATAACAAGAGTTATTAGGGCCAAGGGAATGTGAGGGATCTTTTGAGGACAAATGTTAATGAAAGGATGACAAAGTTTGTTTTACAGCTCTTGGAGTACACTCTGCACTAAGAATAAAAAATTACCCTTCCAAATGGTTGATTTGACCCTTTTCAGAGGCATGATTCTAAGGAGAAAAAAAAAAAAGGACTGAAAAAAGGCCACAAAATATATGCATCAAATGGTCTACAGCAGTAGTCCTGGCTCCAGCACATAAAACATTTGTTCTGCCACTGGACAAAGTGTAAATCCCATTCCTCTTTCAAAAAAAAAAAAAAAAAAAAAAGAAAAGATGAAAATCTCCTAAATGATTCGATATTTTATACACACTCTGTGTACTGCAGCCTTGAAAAAGATGCCGCAGCATGATGGGCTTTGGATACTTTATCTTGCTGCAGCAACTGAAGAAGAGCAGTTTTAACACTGACATAATAGTCAGGCATGTGTTTGCTTGGTGGTTATCCACAGCCAGCATTAGGGTGCTGGGGATTGTGTTCTTGGCAGTTTTGCATATGCACAGGTTTCGTTCCTAGTGGGCTGTACTCCATGAACACATATGTTCCAGGCTATGCCTGGGTGTAATCCCCTCCTGCTGGCCCAACGGGGGACCAGAGCCGTGTGCATGCTTGTGCATTGCCTGTGAGCATGCAAGCTGCATGTCTGTGCATATGTGTGCATGTGTGTGCACGTGTGTGCATGAGTGTGCGTGTGTGTGCATGTGTGTGTATGTGTGTGCACATGTGTGCATGAGTGTGCGTGTGTGTGCATGTGTGTGTATGTGTGTGCACATGTGTGCATGTGTGTGCACATGTGCTGGGCTCTGAGGTTCTGGCTGCGTACAGAAGTGCGCTGTGAGCACCTCGATTCTGCAGCATTTGCTAAGGCATGCTGTCATTCTTTCCTCTTCTGACCCCAGTGATAACCACCAAGACACACCTTCCACTCCTGCCCCACACTGAAGGATTCACCCTTTCTTCTGCCAGAGAGCTGCCATTTTATGCAACAGTGTCTCCTGTACCAGACAAAGATTGCTCCTGCACTGCACACACCAAGGCCAGCTGCCCCTCAAACAGCACCCACCCCAACTGAACATCAGTTTAGTACCGCCTCAGGCCGAATTACTGAAACAAACACTTTCCTGGGCATGTCCATGGACAGCAGTCCCTGCTCTTCATGCCCTCAGGCACTTGGGTACAGCCTGGGGGAGACGGCACTGACCAAGGGACCACAAGGTGAATAATCAGCTGAAGAGTCTCCCCTGACCCATGCTGAACAAAGATGCTGTTAGCAAGAAACTGCCATAAGCTGTTCCTAGATGGCTCTGCTTCATGGAAGGACTCAACATTTCCCAGATTCCCACATGGACCATCTCCCTGCCACACCTTAAGGAAAGCCACAGAATCCCTTTGTCATGACTAGAAAGATGAAGCTCCTGCCCAGGGAAGCAGCCAGGAAACCTTGCTCAGATTATCAGCTCTGGCAAAACAGTGGTACAAGCAACCCAAGTTTTGATATGGTGGCATGAAATATAGCCTTGAGGTAGACAAAATATTCAAACTACAACATAAAACACAAAAAAGTAGTTTCTGATGTGTTTTTCACCTTTTTCTTTATTTCTTTTGTATCCCCTCCACTATTCCAAATCAGGTTGTGACTTCTATGTATCATGGTAGTTGTTAAACTGAACTGGGATCAGAGGAAATACCTCCCACTCCCAGTCATCCAGTAAATCCTACCAAATCCATCTTCTATATCACAACACAGAGCAAAGGTCAGCATTCAGTACAGGAAAATAGGTGTGCTTTCCTATGCAGAAAAACAGTCTCTTGTAACATACTTTGTTTAGTTTATATGGCAAGGCTGAGAGGGAAGGGAGGCTGAGAGGGAAGGGAAACTTCGAGAAGACATCAGGACCTGCTCCCATCTTGGACTGAGCCTGCTTTAGCTGGCTCCAAAATGCCATTCCAAACCTGTCACAGTCCAAGGCTGAGTCAACCAGTGATGTAGGTAGTGCCTCTTTGATAACATAATTAAGAAAAAGTGAAGAATAACAGTTCAGCATCTGCAGGGGAGGAGATAACGTAAGAAAAAAAGCCCTGAACACACCAAGGTCAGTGAAGAGGGAGGGGAGAAGGTGCTCCAAATGCAGGAGTGGATTCCTCTGCAGCCTTGGGAGGACTCACAATGCAGGAGGTAGATGTGCCTTGGAGGAAGCTGCAGCCCTTGAAAAGCCCCTGCTGGAGCAGGCTCCTAGCCGGAGCTGTGGCCACAGAGTGGAGCCCACTCAGGAGCAACCATTCCATCAGAAGCTACAACCCATGGGGCAATCTGTTCCCAAAAATTGTTCCCCATGTGAAGAACCCACACTGAAGCAGTTCCTGAAGAGCTGTCTCCTGTGGGAGGGACTGCACGCTGCAGCATGGGAAGAGCACAGGGAGGAATGAGCACCAAAGTGTTATGGACAGACTGCAACACATATTCCCTTTTCCCCTGTGTAGCACGTGGGGGAGGAAGAAGAGCTGGCAGTGAAGCTGAGCTTGGGAAGAAGGGAGGGGTGGGGAAGATGTTTTTAGTTTCATTCTAATTTATCACTATCCTACTCTGTTATTAATTGGCAACAAATTAAACTAATTTTCTCAAGTTTAGTCTGTTGTGCTAGTGACAGTAGTTGTCAAGTTATCTTTCCTTGTCCTGCTGAGGAGGAGTGACAGAGCACCTTGGTGGGCATGCAGCAGCCAGCCAAGGTCAGCCCATCCCCACCCCCAAATAAATAATGCCAAGGGAAAAAATGGAGAGAAGCATCCTTAAGCAACTGGTAATACTGCTGCAGGTGGGGCACACAGAATCATTCCAGCTGTGTGTAGCTGCTCTGCCAGTCCTGAGGGCATGGTTATAGAAAGGACAAGAAACTAGTTTTCAGGAAGATGAACATACTTGTTCCTAGGGACTTCAGACAGAGGAGTAGGTAGATGCACTTCTGAAAAATCAAACCCTCACTCGTCGGGCAAATGAATAAATAAAAGATCATGCTGTAATCAACAATAGTTCACTTAATAATGTGTGCTTCAACCAAAGGCTGGGATGCAAGAAGACACCTCCTTTTGCCTAGGACACAGGGTGAGGCTGTGGCTGGGACTCCCTTTCCAGGGGCATTCCCAGGCCTAAAGTGTCACCAGCAAAAAGAGTGATCTGATTTCTTGGCAGCACGAACTGCCACAGGCTCATGAGCCACTTCCTTCCCTAGGACGTGATGCCATGGGCAGCCCCGCTCATGCTGCCTGCCAGTGTCTGCTGTCATCCCCACTCCTCCATACGGCCCCCTCCTCCCTCTGCTACTCATTCCTTTGCTCAACGAGGCTGGCATTTAAGAAACACTTATTCCAATCCATTTCTACCCTTGTACAGCAATTGGGTGTCATTTAGTTTGATTTAGCCAATTTAGTCCTATGAATTAATTGGTTAATAAGCCATCTGTATGCATCAGGTGACAGAGTCGCGCTCTCGCACACAGACACAGACAAGCTACTGGCTTGTCCTTGTTTAATAACAGGCTGCAGGAGCGGGAGAGGCGTCAGGGGCAATGTCATTCCCACGGGGAAGTGCCAACAGAGGGATGTGGCCATCCCTGCACCGACCTTGACCTCTGAGCAGGAGAACTGCCTGTTTAGGGTAATTCAGGAATAACCTATACTGCAGCTGGAGAGGAATGCCGGCTACAGAACGGCCGCGGGAACCATGGGTGTGCTTCGCATTGTAGGGTTGGGGTTTTTTAAAAGAGCCAGGAAAAGAGGTTTAGTTTGTTCTTACCAGACAGTAGGAAATGTTCAGCTGCATTCCCAAACAGCTGAACTTTGTATGTGTGTAGGAGGGGGAGAGGGGTGGGAAGTAAGGGAATAGGAGGGGAGTGAGGTATAAAGCATTTGATTTAGGTACAATCTCTAATTACGAGAAAAATGTCTCATCTATTTTGATTTCTTTTTAAATGCCAGGAAAAAAGCACCCCTTGCAGGCCCCAACCATTTCAATGTTATATACAACCCCCCAAGCTATTCAACAAACAACAATACAGCAAACCAAAATCAAATCCAGCAACATATCCCAACCCACACAACAGAAAAACATCAACTGTTCAGACAGAAAAACAGCACTCCCTCCCCTGGCTGCCCATCCATCTCAGGCAGCCCTGAGTGCCCCAGAAAGCAGACAAGTTTCTCTGTAAACCCTGAAGATTGACAGAGGATTTTCAGACTGAGGGGGAACTGACTTAGAGGGCAATGGGACCCTTGGGGAAAAGCCCTGCCAGTAGCTCCCTCCCTTTTAAGCCCTGAGAAGTAGCCTCCATCTCAGCCACTGCAACTGAAACAACATCATATGGGGAAGGAAGGGAACCCTTGCTGGTGTGGGGAGCTCCTGAATGTTCTGGTGCAGTAAATGCCAGCACTTGAGCCAAAACCTACAAACCTGAAGCCAAATGGCAGCACGTTGGTGTGACATGCTGGGCAACACGCTCCCCTTAAAGAATTGCATCACAGGCTTGTGTACTAAGTAATTTCCAGTTGGAGGTGCAGACTGCAGTAGGATGCATGGTCCTGCTATCCTAGAACAAACAACGGGCAGCAGAAAGAGGCCGTGGCTGTCTCCACTGCAGGGAGAGAAGATGGGGCTCAGACTGTGCTGTGTGGTGCAGAGCAGCAATGCATCCACAAGGGCTCCTCCAGGGCTCGCCTGGCTCCTGGCATTTTTCATTATCTGGGAGAGAAATGAGCATGCTGCAGACTTTGAGAGAGAGACACAGAATGAGCAGCGGGGATGTAGCTGCGAGGAGAAAGTGCTTTCCTCTCCCCTCCCAAAGGAAAATGAAATTACAGTGGAGTTGGCTTCAAACATATCCCATTAACACAACAGGCACCACAAGAAGAGTAACATCATGTGTGTACTTAAGTGAGGAGCTGGCAGGAGAAGTGAAGCAGGCTGGAACAGCCCCTTCCAGAGAGGAAAGGTGAGAGCATGCCCTGCCAGCCCACGCACAGCAGGCAGGGCAGAGCTTTTTCACTGCCTTTGTGGGAAGCCTTGGAGTGCCTCACTGGGGGTTAATCCCTGAAAAAAAACCCATTCATTTGCTCTCCTTAGCATGTGAGTGTGTGTTTCCAGACACCAAAAAACTATCAAAACCTGGAAGGAATCTGCCCTGCACTGGATGCCCTGGCAAAGGCACCTCTGTTCCCTCTGCAGCAGGAATGCCTGCAGAATCAATGAATGAACATATCAACCTGTCCATAACAAACAATTTCACTTGATCAGTGACCACAAAAGCCAAAATGTCCCAGCCTGAACCGAGCAAGTGGTGATGCAGCTTTAGAGCTTGTTTAATAGCTGCATGGAGCATATGAATCCAACTGCTACACTTTCTTGGTTAGGCAGCTCACATGCAAAATGCAGTTATATCACATTTCACAAGAAGTCTGATTTTTGCCAATTGCTAAGGGCTCCAAGCCCAAAATGTGTAAAACTACTTAGGAGATTCAAGGGTCAGAAAGATTTAATATTTTTTCCTTTCCTAGAAATGTGTCACCAAACCGAATTCCTTAACATTCACTCATTTCAAAAAGAGAGACACACACCTACACTGCCTGGGAGGACTTGGAAATCTCACCAGCTGCCTCATGGCAGCTCCCAGCACTGAAACACCTTTGAATTTGTGTGGCATGCTGCTACCCAAATAACATTAGTCACAGAGCCAGCGCTTCTCTCCCTGCAAGCCTCACACATCCAGATGGAACTGTGCAAATGCTGGTACCAGCAGAGCAAAGGGCAATGGGGCAGCAAGAGAGACCATCGCTGCTGGAGATGTGGGTGGCACAGCACAGGGGTGTTAATCCCTAGGAGAAAAAGCATTTGGGGATTAGACAGGACTTACAGGGATATTTTTGGGAAGGACCAAAGGTGGTTTGTGCAGGAAAAAGCATGGTAAAATAGAGGTGTCAAGAGGCAGAAGGAACCAGTCATGTGTCAACAGGGTCAGTGCACTCATCTGGCCATGCCCAGTGCCCAATGGACACAGTCTGTCCTGCCCTCTCACTGAAATCCACTTCTATGTCCAGGGTGAAAGGACTGCTCTGTGTGCCAGCACAACAAAGCTGGAATACTAGTGACTGAGGAGCTCTGAGGAGCCTAGCAAGCATGTCTCTCTTTGGGAAATAGAAAACTGGAATAGCTGTCTGCTGGAAGAACCAGAGAGGCCAATTGTCCATCAGGACAACTTCTGGAAACACCAGCCAAACTGAGCTCTCTTGGTCCTGCCTCTTGTCTCCATCTTCCATATACTTTCCAGCCTGGGAACCATCTCTCCTAGTTTGCTCCTCTCTTGCCCTCTTTTTTTAATCCTCCTGACAAAACCTTAAACGGTTTAAAAGCATCCCCAACGAGGACGAGCAAACGCAAATGTCTTAGCAAATGTGTATTTGAGCTCCACATGCTCCCAGGGATGGAGTAGTAATAAAAACCAATTAGATAACGCTCGGCAGTTACAGTGAGAGGGAGTGGTACAATCTTACCACGACTAATAGGGTTTTTAATAATAGATAGGTCTCTCTGTGCAGTGCTGGAGAAGGGCAGCCAAAGTGGTTTCAGTTACATTGCATCTTTCTGCCCAGTGAATTTGTGTGGAGGATTAATATTCTGTGAAAGTGGGGATTAACTCACCCTCCATGCTCACTGCTTGTACTGGGAGATCCCTGCAGGATCAGGTCTGGGCTCCCTGTGATGGTGCAGAGTGGAGCAATCCCATGGAGAAGCATGTGGGGCTCACTCCCACGTATCCTCACGAGAGGACACCGAGTCCTACAGGTACCAACTTTTAAGCAGCTCAGTAATGAAGAACCTGGAAAAGCACATGCCTTTGCTCTCTTGCTCTCTCTCACATCCCAGAAGAAGTCCAAAGCCAAAGTTTCAACCAACAGCTGAAGCAAGGTGGAAGAAAGCCCTGCACAACCAGAAGAAGCCACGTGTGCCTGAAGTGGGTCAGTATCGTGGGCAGGGTGCCACAAAGCCCCCTGCCTGCATCCTTTCCTGCTGCCTTCTGTTTACAAACCTTCACTTCATGCCTCCTTGCTCAAAACACAAACAAAAGCCATGGAGGGCATTTTCTTGTTGCCATAGAAACAGTTATTATAATCTCAAACATACTTAATTCATCATTCTTCACCCTCCAGTACCTTGCAACAGCTTGGTGTTTGATGGGAAGGCTACATGTAAGAGAAGGAAAAGGGCAGGCAAAAGAGCCCTGACAGCTTCATAACCTGCCCTTAAGACCCTGCACCTCTGCAGTTGCCCATAATCTCCTTTCTATAAGCTTAAAGATTCTTTCTTTCTTTTCTTCTCTTTTCTCCTTCTGTCTTGTTTTCTGTTCTTTGGAGTGTCACATCATTTACATTTATGAAAGAATTTTCCTGGGGGTGCAGAGATAGTTCAAATTGTCTGTGATCAGATCAACCTTGTGCATAATACATTTGTATGAAAATAAACTCCCTGGGGCCCACACTCGTGGCTGAAAGTCTCTGTAATGAAGTATTTTACTCTAATTTAGTTAAAGATGATGGAGATAGGAATGAGTGAATGCCTGCATGCATATAGAGGAGGGGAAGACAGGCAGGATACTATACACGCACAAAAGCCAATAATTATAAGATTGCATGCTAGCTGGGAACACCACTGAAATACCTCATTATTACAAGAAGTCAACTTCTCAACTGTTCCTTCCTAATTCAGAAAATCAGTCCTTCCCTATAGGACTTATTATGGATGAGTTCTGGACAACAACTAGCCCCCAGAAGGGGTAGGCAGAAAATTCATCTTCTATCCCATAACACTTGTTAAGATGTCATTCCCATTCCACAACCAGACCAAGCCAAGACCACACAGGGATAATGACCTTCCCTGCTCCCCACTCTGAACCAAATGAGAAAGCAAGACCTCACCCCTCTGCAACACTAGCCTTCTGTTTTCCATCCTCTGCTCAATTTCATTCAGAAGACTGTCTTCCCCATAGGACTTCTTCCCATGACTCCAGTCCCAGCTGAGAAATCTGGCTTCCAGGTTCCTGGCTACTCCTGTGTGAGCTCTCTGGCTTGGTGAGAAGGCACTTAAAGCTGGCAATGTGCAATTCCTCCTGGCAAAACCTTGCTGAAATGGTGACAGTTCCACACAAGGTTTCAATTAACTGGTATTTTCTGAGGATAAAAATTTTGCCTGCATACCAAAATATCAAATATCAAAAGATCTGACTCTTAACAAAGCTTGAATGATGTCAATGAGCCTTGGGTCAAGTCAAGCACAACTGCAGAGTTCTAGTACACTTTGCCATTGACTTGCTATGATGCTTTGCATAAACCTCTACTCTCTGCTTTGTTTCCCCCCCTGTTCCATGCAGGACAAATGTCCTACTCAAGAGTAAACCAAGAGATTTCAAAGATCAGTCTGCCAGGGTTCCAGCCACAGACTGGGAATACCAAAAGACATCCTCAGATGCACTAGGTATGGTGAGGACAGGAAAGGGACACCACTTTGCCACTGCTTTCTGTTCCAGAGGATGATGTCCTCTAAGCTTCTTTACTCCATCATTGCAGACCCAATACTTCCCCATCTTTGAGGGATATGAGGAAAATGCAAATAAAAACTATCAAAGGACAGGAGAGGGAAAGATGTAGAGACATAGAATGCTAGGAGTTCCTGATGAAGTGTGCAGGAAATGGCATGATTCAAGGTGCACAAGGAAAACCTGTCTGCAGAAGGCAGACAGCATTCATAGCCAGGATTTGTTGTAACTGTAGATTTTCCCAAAAGCTTTGTTGAGAGAATCTGCTACAGATATCGCCGGTGCTGTGCAGGAGTTCTCATATGTTTAGATCAGGATGACTACCCCACTTTCTTTTCCAAAGGCTATGTCACATGGGAACAAAAGAAGAAAACCAACTTTCTAACATGTGGATGCAGATCCATATGTACTATTAAAGTACTAATTTTGCCTTTTTTCTTTTTTTTCCCCCCTCACATTTCTATACCCTGGGGGAAAAAAGAATCAGCTCCTATTCCCAGATGGGCATGGAAAAAATTCACATGTCCCAGTGAAGACTTGATTTTCCACCCAGAAAGAGACATGATCAGCTCTTCTGAAACTACATAAAATACACCTTGAAAATGAAGGCAAAGGACTAAATCCATTCCTGGCAAGAAGAAGGTGCAACTCCCTTTGAAGCAAGAGAAATCAGTGCAGCTGAATTTGTCTGAGGGAGATAAATACTAATAACCAGTCCTTCCCAGAGGACAATCTGATAACACTGAAGTTGACACCCACAAACGTCAGGCAGGATATATTTCCTCCTCTGTGCCAGTATCTAAGCTTATCACCCTATTTGCTTCTTCTCTCCCAAGTCATTTCCCAGGGTCAAAGGCTATCGTGGGGCTCTAATTAGAATGCCATCATAATGAGCTGACACTTAAATCAGCCTGCCAGTGGCTAAAGAAAATTAACCTTAGAGTCAAATGAGCTCCAGTCTGGGAGTTCATGTCACGAGGGGGCAACAGACACTTGCAGAGCTGATGTGCACGGTGAAGAGACAGAGAGCTAAAGCCAGCATTCCTTTGAACCAGGAGATCTACACTGGGAAAATCACCTATCCTAGCTGTCTCTGGTGCCCAAATAAAACAGTCTTCCCTGAGCTTTATACCCTGTGCTCGCTGCCAAGGAGAAGCCAACGGGGAGAAGGTACCAGGGAGAGAAACTTCTTTTGGGCTCCTTGAGAAAGGATGAAACTTGAGCTCATACACACCTACAAACGTGTCACATGTGACAAACCATACCAGTTGCCATGAATGACTTTGTCATTATGACTGTGATGATTACATTGTTATTATGCAAGGGCTTAGACTGCAAATAAGGGCAGGTGCTTCATCCAGCTCAGGCCCTGTAAAGCTTAGGGAACAAATAAACAGTATGAGGATATTCCTTGCTGGTTAATGAATAGGAGGAGAATTCACAAGGATGAATACACACAAAGGAATAATCTCACTCCTAAACTTGCACTTTCTCTTTGCCACTGGTGCCCCTGCAACTGTACTGCCCCTTCCTATATGCATTTTACTCCTATTTCTCCCTGCATCATCTTTTGGCACAGCTCACAAAAATGCTGTACTGCCAGTGAGTTTTAAGTATGTTCTGCACAGTCAGTCATGGCTTTTCCCCAGTGAACCCAGATATTCCCTTTAGTACCATTTTTCTTTGCCTCCTGAAGGCACCCAGTAGCCTAGAGAACAAATCCTCTGTGTGTTACTCACAGGTACCAGAGAATCCATGAAGACTTACTGCCCTCCTTAGAGCTGAACTGCCAGTGCTATAATTTCCCATGACATCTCTTTTATGTCACTGCACTTGACAAATACCTTGTGCCTCTCCACAGGTATTTAGAAAATCCTGCCAATGCAGGCATAGAAAACACACAAATGGACGTAACATCTCCATCTATTCAAGACAGAGCTGTGCAGCAAAACCAAGAGATTTTGCTAACCAAATCTGGACACAGAGCTGCCCTTATTTAGCAGATTCAGCCCTATCTTCCTTGCCACAAGAGGACACATTTTCCTTCCATTAAGATCAATACACCTCAGAGGACAATTTAAACAACCCTCAAATCATTCTCAGTGTGTTTCTAGTACAACCATAACTGACCTTTCTCTAAAGGGGAAGTATCCAATTGAGAACCTGGGGAGAAGACTCTACACTTACTACATCATTAGGTTTTAAATGGGACCAACTCTTCTAGAGTCAATGCAGCAATAATAAATTTACAAAAATGATGCTAAACAGTAGAATTTGCTACGGGGCCATTTCCAAAAAGGAAAGCTGAAGCCCCCTAATTTTGCATAATTATCCTATGAAACACTTGCTTCCTCTCCGCCAATGGCTCCTTCAGCTAACTGTTCCTGAAAGTCTGCCCAACACCTCTGTTAAATTTTCTTCTCCACTTAAGGTCCTTGTTTACTTTCAGGATTTGACTGCACTACAAATGTCAAGTTGTTTTCTTCTTAAAAACAGTGAAGGTCCAATGGGTTCAGTGTTATAGCTTCCAAATTAAAGGGCTAGGAATTGAAACAGTTAAACCCATCTTCCATTTCCTGCAAGGTCCTCTCAGATTTTCATGCCATAGGGGCTGTGATACAAAAGTATAAAAAAAATCAGAGTAGAATAGTTTTTGGCATTTTTAAACTTAACATTATTTGCACAAGGGTACTTTAAAAATGGTACAATTTTTTGTTTATGTTCAACTATAATTTGATTGTTTTGAAGTATTCCTAAATCACATGATTCAGATACAAGTCATTCATTTTGTGATACCTGCTTAAATCTTCATGTTTATGTCCCATGAGGCTTCAAGAAGACGTCAGGTGAGGTTTTTTTGTTGACATTTTATTTGTTTGTTTTGTTTATTTGGTTTTTTTTTTAAATAATGTTATTAACCCCTGGAGGGGTTATAATGAAAAGCATGAAATTGTAACTTTTGCCTTGACCCAAATGTCTTGAACACAGAGGCAGGTAACAATAAGGACAGGTATCTGGAAACTCTTCCTGTGGGGCACAGACTGGGGAAGATATTGCTGATTGTTTCTAAGGTACACAGTAATTTGTAAGATTATCTCATGTTTTGGGGCAGCAAGACAACTGATATTGAGAAGGGACATCTCTGAATATCATCTTTGAAAGGGAAGTAATTTTAAGGCTTTTTTTCCTTGTAGCTTTCTTCTTCTCTCACCAAATGTTGTAATATATGGACCCAACAGATGGTGTGATCTCTTCTTCCCTCTCTCCCCTCAAGTCAAAAACAAAAATATTAAATACCACTATAAGCACTTAATGCACAAATACACCACTGCAGTACAAGAAAGAGGAGCTTGAGACACTTCAAAATTCAGGCACTTCAAAATAAACAAGATGTAAGAAAAGACAGGTCCTCATCCAAGTCATAGTTCCACACAGAAAAGCAGCATGTCTTTGTCTTCCTTCTGAAAAGAGGTTCCCCCATCCTCCCAAATAAACCTCAGGCTATTGGAACACCACTGACATTTTCTTTAAAGAGTTTTTAATTCAAGTAACAAAGTATGCCATGTTCAGTATTTGTCAGGCATTAGGAAAGGCTACTAAAATTACCACTGAGGGGCCTATTAAATATCATCATATGCTCCCAGAGTAACCAATTACAGACACTGTGAAAGGTTCTCACTCACTCATCCTGAAAAATCCTCCAACTTTTCTTTATTTACTTGCATCAAATAACCAATGTCAACAACATGCTATTCAGTACCTGTCCTGCAGAGCAGGCAGGCATTGTCCCACTGCCCCCAGTGCCCCAATGGCACCAAACAGTTTGCTGGCATCTTGGAGCCGAGGAGCCAACCTGACAAGATTTCTGTTAATTTTTTTGTTTGTTTGTTTATCCCTCTGCCTTCTATACCTGATGTTCCCTGTTTGTTTCCCTTGGACATTTGGGCAGAGGGCAGGGGAATACACTGAAGTTTGGAAATAAAACAGGTACTCAGCAATCCAAATCCAAAAGCTTGAGGGACTTAGAAAACTGCAAGTCCTTTGAGAAAGCCCCAGGAAAACCTTCCTGATCTGCATTTGCAGAGCACCTCAAGAAGCAGAAAGATGCTGGGTAGCTGCTGTAAATGCTGGCTAAAATGACTGCAGTAATTAATACTGAAAAGGACTTGGAAATGAAATTTGCTTTCAGTAGGGGATGGTATCAGACCAAAACTAACAATGGTGGTTTGTTGGGTGACAGGGTAGGAACAAGACCTGTGCAATTCATCTTTTCTTCAGAGCAAAAGGAAGGCACCTGCTCCGAGAGCCATGTCTCATGGCATATCACAGCCAGGCACACAGAGTAACCCCAGAGACACACTGCTGGGCTTGCTAATTGCAAGGTCAGAGAGGCCTTGGAGCCACCCAGGGACCAGTCAAAATTCAACAGAGACATACCCAGACACAAGTCACAAGTGGATTTCCCCCCACTTTTCCATCTCCCACAACAAGCACCAGTGTGTTGCTTATCAGTGCAGCCCAGGGGAGAGAGCTGACCATGAGGAGCACAGCTCATGTGCTGATTCAGTCCAACTAGGACCTTCCAGCACGAATCTGGAGCAATCACAGTGAATGATGTTGCTGCTCACCTTATACACGAGGTAAAGCAGTTTCCCCACTGACCTTTTCAGTGCTTATGAGGAGGGCAAGCATTTCAGCACCTACACCACCTGCAAATTTGGTCTTCCCCTCAAGGATATAAAAAATAGGTCAGAGGCTTTTTTCTTCCCCTTGCATTCCTGCAAAGCACATTAGAGCTCAAATCCTCAAGACAAAGCATTATTATTATTGTTGTTATTTTTTTATGGTGGAAAAAAATATTAATGTTACAAATAGCTGCCATTAGCATAAGCAGAGCTGCATATTAATATGCACATGGGTGTCTCCACTGTCAGGAAGCAGAGAGGCCCCAGAGGCCCTGCTTTCACTGGGGAAAATGATGATGGCATTAGCTCTAATGATAACGATAAGGAAGCTGCCATAAATGATTTGACTATTTCTTTTGTATTCCTGTTCGGGCAAAGACTTCTTCCTTACTCCCCCGTGTCCATAGAAGGATGCTGCTTGAACAAATGGCAGCTCAACTGATTTATTTAATTTCAACACAGCTTTAGGGTTTTCTTAAAAGTGCCAGCTCCTTGGGTCATGTGGCTGAGGAACTCATTTAAAGCCTTTCAGATAAATTCCTAATCGCCAAGATTTTGGACAACCAGCTACTAAATAAACGAAATCCCATGTCTATTTATGGTTTTTAAAACCTTGAGGCTTTTTGGACTAAGGATACTATTATATCAAAGGACAGCAGGATCTATGAAGGAGAAAATAAGGGATATGAAAAAAATAACCAGTAAATAAAGTTGTCTCAGATGCTCAACCAATCACAGCCTGTCTCTCCCTTCACCTATTCTTGTCCTTATGTCTACATCAGATGTGACAGCAGAACTTTGTGAGACTGTGCTATGAATCAGATAAGAGAACTGATCTGGCTGTAGAGTAACAAAGCAAAAGAGAGCACTGAGGGGGACTTCCTACAGAGAGGCTTTGGATGTGCTCAGCAGCACAGACCTGCATAGAGACATGCTGGTACAGCTGAGAGGCCACAAAAGTGTGGGCTGGGCTGCTCCTCTTCCTGAGAAAATGCACACTGGACAATAGAAAGAGATGCAGAGGGAAGATCTGGGTCCCTGGGTCCCATGTGTCAAGACTCTGTCACACCCTGTTGTGGCTCTTCCAGTTGAGATTCCCATTTTTCATTAGACCAGAGGGAAAGCAGAAATTGCTATCCCCAGCTGTGATATTGAGGCATTGGTTATGCAACAAGACTTGGCTACAACAAATCCAAAAGCATTTCGTTGCTGAACTCTGCATCTGAACATGGACACAAGATGATTCTCTCTGGCTCTGTAGCTTCTGAACTAATTACACAGCTTTGTGAGATGTCACTGCACAAGGTGTCTCTGCTCCGGAATCGTCTGTCATGGCTACAATGTGCAACAGGGATCTGAATACATTAAAGTGTCAAGGAGGTGGGGATTCTAGGTTTTGGTCTGTCAGCTTCTGCACTGAAAACCCTATTGAGTTCAGCTAATATACTACACTATCCGCTTTTCGGTTTTCCCGTTTGTTCGTGTGATGTACATCCCGAAGCTCATCAGAGGGAAATGTCAGCTTTATACCAGCAATAATATTCTTTGCAGCAAACTCAATCCAAAGGGACGAGCCAAAGACACAAAGAGCCCTGCAGAAGACTGCTCCAGATAAGATGGCCAGATGAAAATTCTTGATACAGAGAAAAGCCCAAAGGTTGGCATGCACAGGCCAGTAACACAGGTGTTACGGAAAGACTGCCTGCTCCACTCACATGCCTCCAGGACACAGGGAACTCACAAGCCTCACTATCTGCCTCTCAGGTAATATCTGCCCCAGATAATACAACAGCAAATAGAGCCAACATTGCAGTGCAAACCAGCCATACTAAAGCTGCAAAACTGGTGGACTCAAGACGGAAAACATCACGGTAGTACAAAACCACAAATTCTATTTGTTCTTCTCTTCTGTTCCTTACTCTCTTTCCCTTAGACTTACTTGAGGGGTTCAAGCCTGTATCTCAAACTCAGCCCCCACATAGCTTTTCAAACCCTTATTATTCTATCTGGTCTGCTCAGAAAAATGTTTTCTCATTAATTTCCTTGTTTTGAAACAGGACCTCAGTCATCCAACAGAATTCCTCTGCAGAGACAGCAGGAATATCCCAGCAGGAATGCTAAGTAATGATGACCATGCTTGGGAAATGCCACATTACCATAAACCTCCACTTTTGGACATAACCAGTACAAAGGGCAGTTTGTATTTTGCTAGCTAAACTCAGTAAGATAGTGCAGATAATCTGGAAAGCTTCTCTAAACAAACAGGAGCACAACACTGCAATTGTAAGCAGAAGCACATACACACATTGTACAAATGATATAAAATAAAATCAGTTATTCAATACTGTCTCCTGCTGTGAAAAGTTAAAAGAATTAAACTAATATATGAAGTCTGCTTGATGTTTTTGTATTACTAGAATTTATACATATACACAAAAGTCTGCAGTTCACTCACACTTGGATTTCCAAACATGTTATTTACTGGTCTCCCACACCAACATTATGTGGTCTACCACATAATGCCTGTGGGCTTAAAAAGAGGAGGAGCAACCCTGAACCATACACTACTTGTACGATCCTGGAAGCCAAATGCACAAATCCAAAGCTATTCCCTGGAGAGCTGTAGGGCTCAGGATGTAACAAGGTAGGTGGTATAGAGGCAGCTGTAAGGAACTTGAAAAGCCAAAGAATGAACTGCAGCTTGCTGTATGCTAAGTCCAAACAGACATAAATCTTGATTTCAAATGTTGTCATCAGGACTTCAGTGCCAAGTGGAAACAAGAGTGATAAAAATCTATTTTCAGAAGCACTTTGTCAGGCTCAGGTCATGCACCACAAGAATGCGGTGTCTGAAAGGGGAATCAGCCTGGCAGGCACACTTGCTACAGCCTGCTGTTCCCACACAACCTGCACTGCAGCTGTACACGGGCACAACAGTCACCACAAGATAGGAATTGCAAAAGTGCCTGCTCCAAGACCAGCCCGCACTTCTGGCACCCATGCTAAAGAGAGAATGCATGGGTAATGCTCAACAATCTCATTATAAACCAGCCTGGGGGAGAGGAATGGTGACATTAGATTAGATACACTTTTGACTGCAGATGACATTCCATTAGCCCAGGCCAGGACAACCATGTACATATCCATACCATAAGCACCCCAACACAGGCAATGACTTACTGATGAGGTATAAAGCAATGCAGCTTAACCATCCCCATCACTGGATCACACAGTCACAAGGCATCTCTTTTTCCAACATTTTTTTCTAGCAAAGACTTACGAACAAACAGGAGAGCCATGAACACCTGAGGCAGAAAACCCTTCACTGTGGCCTTTGAGCCAAGGAACACAGCACCTTCTAGACCATCATGCCCCAGTCAAGTGGTACTCTATGCACAGGAAAATCAAAGCTTCACTTACCTAGAAGACAAAAAGAGAGAGAAAATATGGTTAGTGGATGTTCCTGAAACATACAGATGCTGCTTATCTTTATTGCCCAGGTGATTCCCACATCGTGGCACCTTGTTAGGAGATTCCTGACATATTAAGAAACAGGAGTGATCTATGACAGCTCTCTTAGCATGGCCATTCTCTCTCTTCCCTGCTGTAATTGGTCCATGGTGCCATTTAATTTTATACAGATTATTCATTAAGAAAAGCAAAACTGAGCAGGTGTTTTCATCAACATCTTGTTCTATTAAAAAAAAAATAGGAGAGAAAAAGAGAAGGAGAGAAAGAAGCTCCATAACAACATTAACCACACGGATGGGCACAAATTATTCTGACTGTGAACAGCAGGGTGCAGGTGTTGAAGTCTACCAAAAGAAACTGCAGCAAGAAAATATGTTGTTAAGGGAAGGATGGATTGAGTCACTCTGCATTGTGGTTCCCTCATTTACTGTCTTAACTGCAGCTGCAATGAAAGCCTTGGTAGTCTTGGTTTAAAAGTAGGCAAAGTAGGCTCTGCCATAGGGTGGAAGAAGGGAAGAGATGATATTGAGGTCAGTGTGGTCCCTGCATTTCAAGATTTTCCTGAAAACAAAGCATCTTGGTGTGGAACACAAGGACAAAAACCTCATGCGTCCTGCAAAAGATCCATCACTTGAACAAGCCAGAGGGAGGACATAAGGGAGGGCTCTTAGGCAGGATGAGAGGAAGCTATACAGGCCTGAAGCATTATTATGCCTCTCTTTCGTAGCAGTTTCACAAACACTCAGAGTGCAGCAAGGATGTGTTACATTCTTGAGCACTGATTTATAGGTCTATAGCCAGGACCAGCAATCAGTCAACGAGGACAAGATCTTTGCAAGGAATAACTAACTAAAGAAAGATTATATATTTATTTATTCTCAAGAGTTAACTTCCCTCTGAGAGGTAACTCAGATTTCCAGAGATGAGGGAAAATTGATGATACCAAGGGTCAGGTCCTGAGGAAGTAAGAGCCTCCTTTCACCAACAAAGTTAAATCAGCATTTCCATGTTCCAAAACTGTGTGTCACATTTTCCCCTGCTTGGTTCTACCAGTCCTGGATAGCACAGAGTGGCGCTTAAACATCCCACATAAGTTTCACCCACCACCATGAGCTGCATTATTGGAACTGTAATGGAATATAGCTGCTATTACAGAATTCCCTAGAGGAGATGAAGCCAGGCTTGCACAGTATGGGGAAAGGAAAAATAGATTAATATACATTCATGGCACATTTGCAAAGAGATTACTTTGCTCATAGTGAGATTTGCACCTGTATAATTGTATCACTTTCAAATTAATCATAATCATACTCTCAACCAATATATGATCTACAGAGTAGGCCTCATCCTTGGACTCTCATAATCGGGATAAAAATAGCTGGTTCTGAATGCAGTGAGATTTCTGCTGGTATGCAGGAGACAGTAAATCCCAGCTGACCCACTAAGCCTTGGTATTTTGTTTCTACAAAGCCCTGGCATGGCACATATCGTTGCATAAGTAAGACCTGGTCTGTGTGACAGCAGCACTGTAACATTTAGTGATATGTGCCTTTGCAGAACATGATGAAAGTAGCACAAGCCTTACTTTTCTGAGGAAAACTTAAGCTCAAAGAGCTGTTAAGTGATTTGCCAGCAGCTACATCATGCCTCTGTCACATGGAGAGACACGGGACCTGTAACTCTTGGCTTCCCTGACGTGCACATTTAATTACTGGGTATCTCCACACAGGAACAGCGACCCGCAAGCCCAGAGCAGCATCAGCCTGAAGCCTCCCAAGTGCCGTGTCTGCCCCTCCTCTGCCGTCCCCTCCAAATGGCTCCCAGCGAAAGGCGGATTTCTTAATTGTGTTATTAGCTGAATTATTAATTGATATGAAAACAGCATTTTACTGGGCATAAAAAGTCATTCGGAAACGAGATAAAATGTTCTCAGCGCTGCCTGCCTCCAAGCAGAGCTGGAGCGAGGGCTCTGACAGCTTGATTATTATGCACATTAGTGCAATCTGGTGAGCTTCCAACACAGGGAGAGCGGAGTCCCCCAGTACTGTATCCATCAGGCCACATCCCTCTCCTTTTCTATTTCTTCCCCCTGTCACTGCCTGCTTTGCATTTATGTGGGAGACCTCAGGGATAAGTTTTTTCTTTCTAATCCAGCTGTCATCACTGCAGAGCTACTAATTATAGCAGCAGTGGGCAAATAGTATTTTCCCTTCAGTCCTACACTAGGAAAGACACACTTTGTGCCTCTTTCCCAAAACATCCTGCACCCCAAAAGGATTGTTTCCCAAGACTCTTCTTGCTGGAAAAAAAAGTCTTGCATTTCTCTGTCTACAAATCCCTTGTGTTCCACTGTGGAAACAGTGGCTTGTACACATTTATATGTGTATATATACCTTTTTCTACAAAACGGTCCAGTATATCATTACATAGTAGGGATTGTGTGCATATAGTGTGCATAGTAGGGATTGTGTGCATATCTCAATGCCCTTCCAGCCTGTGTTCAAAACTCTGTCATTGGACATGATACCACTCCAGACGGACCCTTTTCCCTGGTGCTGAGAGGGGACAATTCAATGGATGGCTCACCATGTCACTTATTCCACTCCCTGGGTCCTCTTCCTCTCCCATCCCCTTGCCAGCCCCCCAAGGCCTCACAGAGCTGCAGCAGGAGCAGAGCTGCCTGGCAGATGGTATCAATTAATTTTGAACCTCTGTTAAACCCCCACTATGTGCATCCTTGTGGTAGAGGAGTGATAAACCTTCAGCAGTCCCCTCCCCTACATTTCCTGACCCCTTTCACTGTCACCCCACCAGTGGGAACCCACCCCCCCGACCCACATCTCTAACACACAGCCAGAGGAGCCGGCAGACACCAGTGATCAATCCTGTCTCCTACATGCAAACCTTGTAATTTAGCAATAACTACTCAACCACCATTGACCTGCTAATTAATCCATGGATTTTTTGTTGTGCCTTTAATTGTTGGCCCCGATATCTGAGTCACTTAGACTGCTCACTCTGCTCAGAGCCTAACCAACTAAATGCTACTTCAGCTCTGTAGTAATAAAACACTGAAATATATTGACTCCCTGCCAGCTCTTGCGCTCACTCTCTGCCTCTCTGCTTGCTGGCTGAGTGCTGGCGTGTGAAGGGAATATAGAGAGGGGAAAGCATCAGCCATGAGAGATGAAGTTTGGGACACAGGTGAGAGAAAGCAGTAATCACTCACCAGTGACAGGCCACCAAGGACAGCCTCTGATCCCTGCGACAGCCCTGCTCTGACAAACTCAAACACGCTGTTCCTCCATCCCAAGTGGACTTGATGGCTCTGAAAATTCACAGGCATACTGGATCCTGCCTCTTTTCTGCTTTCCACCCCTTAATGAGGAAATCCTTTTCTTCATGACTATCACTGTCACACTCACTATATATGTGTCTGACACAAAAAAGCCAGATGGAATAGGCAAAAAAATGACTCCATAGAGCGTAGAGCCACATCTGTATTTCCTTGCTAGCGCTGTCCAAGGATCTCTGTGCAAACATGGATGAATCACCGAAAATGCAGTTTTCTAAAGTGACTTGCACTGCTTGGTGCCTTGCACTGATTAGAAATTTTGGGGGATGGAAGTGGTAGTTTGAAAGCCTGACATGGCAGGAGCTGCAGGCCCTTGGCCTGCCTGAGCAGTGACTGAAACCAGGCCCTCATAAGAGACAGCTGATAACATGGGTCACACTGGTGATGGGGGTGGGACAGAGATGAAGGGACTAATGGGTGACAGTTTGGTGCTGAGAGCAGAGAACTAGGAGCGGGTTGTTAACCCGGTCAAGAAAATTCTCCATTTTCATTTGGTTAAAATCAAAATGGAAGCCCTGTCAGCAGCAGCTTATATTTACCCTCCCACATGAAAATAAAGTGAGAAGTGATAAGCCCTTACAATTCCTGCCATAGCTTTCTGCCTTCACTTTTGTGGTGGCTGATTTGTAGTCCCGAGCAATTCCCAGTCCCCACCTTATGTCCTGCTGCAGGCAGGCACACCACACTTACAGCCCTCCCAAAAGCCCATGGGCTCCCTTTGGCTGAGCCCCAGGAGCAGGCCAGCAGGAGGTGGGAAAAACAGACAGCAGGGATAAAAGTCTATCTTAGGGCACTGGTGAAGATGAAGTAACTCCACAAAGCCTCTGTGCCTGCCCCACGCTGGCACGTGGCGCTGGCAAAAGGAGCAGCAGTGCCCCTGAAGAGCATGGTCTCAGCACAGCTGGAAGGGCTCCAGGGAGATGGGGTTGCACTGGCCCTGTCACAAAAATCTACCGTGCCCCCTGCACCGACAGTATATTGACACTGTGACCGCAATTCAGTGGCTCAAAAAGCATTCTGCTAGCACACCCAAGACGCTGTGACAAGGGGGCAATGGCAGGACAGAGGCTCCTATTGTCAGAGAAGGCCATTGGGAAAGCAGCCATATGGTGGCCCTATACTTCCTGCTCCGAACACCACTGTTTCCATGTAAACAGCAAGTGTTCCCAAGCCCTCTGCATCCCCCCATCCTTTTCTGTTTGTCTCTGCAAGGAGTGATGCCAGAGCATGTTTGGGGTACAAAGACTGGCCAGAACAAGGCCTCCCAGCAACAACAGGTCACACTGGCAACTCCAAGGGGGTTTGGCAGCAGCATTTCTAAAAGTTTCCTTGAGGACTTCCTGGGATCTTATTGTCCTGATCTGCCCTCTCTTTTTTAATACTGCAAATAATGTTTTTGAAATGCAGGTTATTTGGGGTAATTTATGATGTCTTTCACTGCCAAGAGAGTCTATCAGCAGTGAATTTCCTGCTGGTCAACACTTCAGGACATTGAACAAATAGGATTTTTTTCTGTGTTTTCCCAAACTGCATAAAGGCAGCACAGTTGTCTGGGAAAAAGCTGAGAATTGCTTGTTTGAGTGCCGGCACACACAGAGTTTGGAGATGCTGCACAGTCCATGCAAAATATCTCAGTGAAAGAATGTAATTTTCCTCAATAGCTTTGTCACTGAATTGCTTGATCAAAGATACCAAAATTAACTGAGTCGCCATAGGCATGAGAAGAAACATTTTCTCTCACTCACATTCGATCCAGTTCTTTTACAGAGTAATTGTGACTGAAAGAATAATTTCCATCTTTACAAAAAAGATATGGACTACAAACAGCTCACCGCTTTTAGGCAGGATGGACCCTCACCTCGTGTTTTAGGGGAGAACTGTTAACTGGCTTCCGTTTGGAATCAAGCTGCTTTACCATCTTCCTGCCAAGCATATGGGAACAGTCTAATGGCTGGAAGATCAAGACCTCAGATTAAAATTTTCTTGAAGGGACTGTTTTCAGTCTGCCCTAAGTCTCTTTGCCTGCTATCTAGTGAGCTGCCTTGTCCAAGACAGGAGGAGGGGACCTTGTACCTGATGGTGCCTGAGAGCCAGATGCCAGCCTCAGGCAGGACAATAAGGATCATTTAAAAATTCTGCAGCTTGCTTCCGCTCCCTATTCACATGCATTCAGAAATCAGACGTTGTACTGCTGCATCTCCCTGCCATCCCCATGTCCAAAACAAGTCCTTAACACCAAGGGGCTGTGATTTATGAAAAGAACCTCCACACTCATGTTCTGCTGATTAAAGTGCTACTTTAATGGAGTAGACCTCAATGGAGTGCTTTAATCCCTAGCTGTAAAAACAGACCTTAGTTTAAATTAAACCTCAGCTTTTCCCTCCACAAAGGGACAAAAGAACCTGCACCAGTTACTTCAACTGCAAGAACACTGTGCTGGGCAACAGATACAGCACATCAAATGAGCCAAACTACAGTGACTGGGCCATCTTATTTCCAAGTGAACACATTTTCAGAGAGGAAGGTTGTTTGCACGCAGGGTTTAAATTTAATTCAGCCCCTAACAGCTTTCCAGTCTATCTTTGGGGTTTGTCCTATGGAGGTGCTACCTCCTCTTTACTCTGGAAGAGCATCTTCCTCTCAGCGCTCCACTGCTTTACAGCAGTCAAGCCCTTTGCATTAACATTAGGTTCTCCTTGGAAAAGGAAGAATTATAGAGTGAAAGAAACAGTAAATTGGTTTAGGACTGACACACAATGCTCAGCTTGATGTGTGATCTCCTATATTCCAACAGATCAATTAAGGCTGTTAAGAAAAATATCACTGCTTGGGACATACACAGGCAATAACAGCATGTAAGAAAGAACCTTGTAAGGACAGGGAGCAGCAAAATGGGAGCTCAGAGTATTTTTGCATCTGTGGTTGTTCCCCAGGAACTCTAGGCATTTAAATCCATCAGCAACATTCCACCTGGGCATCTTGCATGTGAATTTCTATTCACCAGCCTTCCTGACAGGAAAGAGTAACTGTGCTCATTTGAAAGAGGAAAACAAGATTCAATAAATTCCTCAAAATCAAACTTGAAGCCTCTAGCAGAGATGAAAATCAGAGACTCTCCAAGTCTGGCATACACATACAGTTTGTATCAGAAAGTAAAACAAAAAGTTGGGGTTTTTTTGCTTTTTGATTTGAGTCTCTACAGTCAATCCTACAGAATGAGTTGGATCTTTCCCATCTTAGGCAGAGCCAGACAGCTGCTCTATCTTGTCCTCATACCTCAAAAACCATAAAGTTCACATCATACTATGACACCACAATAGCACAACAGCATCACAAGAGCATTTCCCAAGTTTCCACCTCTCTGCCTGTGAGAGGGAACTTTCAGCACGGCTGGGGGAATCTGACAAGGATGATTTCAGCAGAAGGGATCTGCCTCATTTGAATTAAATCTCAGCCACCACTTCTATTCAAGCCGGTCCCACCTTGCTGATGCCATATTGTGATCACAAGATCAGGATTAGTTTTGAAATTCTGGCCCCCTAGAGCAGCACCAAGCTCCCTGCAGCCTTCCCAGGTATTTGACCATGTTCTTGAGGCACAGGAAAAAATTAATCTCAATTGAAAGATTAGGGTATAGGAAGTAGAGTGGCATTTCCCAAGTGTCCTCCCCTCAACTCATCGTGGCAGGAGGAGGGAATGCTCCTGTTCAGAGAGAAACAGAGTGACTGATTGCATCCATGCCACTGAAAGATGCTGATGAGAAAAACCCAGGCTCCTGCCTGTCATATTTTCAAAACCCCCAGACACTGGCTTAGAGCCTTTCCTGTCGCTTTCCTTAAGCCTCTGTTGAGGAGGAAGAGTGAAGATCTCAGAGACAGCATTTAGAGTCATAGTCAGTTCGGCAAGAGACAATTTTTCACCCTGTTAAATCCCTCTGCAAAATATTATCTGCTGGTTTTCCCTCTTTTTTATGATTTTCTTATGATTATCTCCTGCTGTTTCTGTCCTCAGCAGCCAAATAAATAAATAGCAGTGTAGCTGTCAGCAGCTTTAGCTGAATAAGAAGGCCCTGCAGACAGCCTAGGTGGGCTGCCCCCTCCTTGCCTTCAGCACTGCTGCCCCCCAGGTAGATTCAGGATTCTGAGACCTAATGGCAACAGGGAATGGGAAGGGGCTCAGAGTGCAGACACTCAGACACTTGCTTCTCTGCCCACGTTTTGCTCTGAAGACTGGGCACATCACTGTCTCACCTGCAAAAGATGATGATGATGATGATGATAGTAATAATAACAGCAAGTTATGGAGGAGAAGGGTTGTGAATATTTAATCTATGCTTGGAGCATGTTTTTATCATAATCCAAAAGCACAAATGAAAAAGAAAAAAACAGTGCCAGAGAGAGATGAAGAGACTTACATGGGGTCATAAAGCCAGTCTGTGGCAGAGGCAGAAATAAAACCCAGCCAATCTGATAGCAAAGCACTGGCGTCTTCCCCATAAAAGAATTCTGCCCTTCAAAAATAGAAATGTGCTTGTTTCTCTTGTGCATGTGTCCTCTCCTCCTTTCTTCCTGCCTTCCCTATTGTACCTTCTCCCATGCCTAGTTTATTTGTACAACAGTTGCCCAGGTGTGCTGAGCACTTCCCACACAAAAGCAAAGACAAGATGTCTGTGTAGGGGGACCGACGAGTCTGGCCACTGTGTTCTTTCAGAGCTCAGGAATTCTTTTGCAGACTCATTTTCTACACTGCCTAAGGATTCTGGCACCTTTGGGGCCATGTTTTATTCATCTCCTGTGACTATGAGATCTTTTGCAAGTACTGTTTCTGTCTTTTTCACGAGCTTGATGCTCAGATGCCAGGCTTTTCTCTTCTATTTATGGTTTTCTTCTTCCTACTTAGACAAAGCTCTGCCTCTACTCCAGCCTCCATCTTTGGTCCTACTCTTTATTGCCTTTTACTCCTCTTTTGCTTTCAACATTATCTTCCTCGTTTTTACTTTCTGGGAATTCTTCTCTTTACCTTGACACAACCCATTCTCTTTTATAATAAATGCCTTTAAATCCTTCTTCAAATACACTCCCCAGCCTCCACATCTGTGCCCATGCCTCCTGTCCTTCCCACTTCTTAGGCATTGCTGGATCTTATCAAATAGACACCTTTCTAGGAGTGCAATAACATGATATACCAAACCGACTTATTTTTAACATAACTACTGGAAGCTAAGTCTCAGGGCAGTGTCAGCAGCTGCAACAAACCAAAGCTGGCTAGTTTTGGACAATGTGAGATACCTTAAATCAGCAGTTGCTTATTTGATTAACATCCACTTTTCAAGGAAAAAAGCATTTACTTCCTATTTCTGCCACCTCATATAACACATAAGATAAAAAAGGCATAGGAAGGGTTAGAGATCCATGTCTAGGTATCTACTATTCCATGAAGATGAAAAGGTCTCACACTTCCAGCCCTTCTCTCAGTATTTTCCAGACTTCAAACTAGAGTGCTGATGGGAACAAAAGAGAATCTACTTGCTTGGGGAAGAAGAAATTTCTTACTCTTTTTTATATAGATGGTGTGATTTAAGCAAGCAAAGAAGTGCCAACCCACTCCCAACTGTCACAGAAACTGGCTTTTTTTTCTGACAACACTTTGCGAACCCAAAGTTTTTGAAGATATGAAAACAGGGGCTTTGTACCTTATCTTGCTTTTGGATTGCAATCTCTTTCCTAGTACTGGAAAGAGCAAGGATAAGTCAGTTCCTTTGCACCTATTTACACAAATTTTCAGGAGCTCCATCCACTTGACACAATCTTTTTCAACTACTCCCTTCCCTCTATTAGGCACCATACCTACTGTGAAGGATTTTGTTGAGCTTAGGTAAAAACTCAAGCTATGATCATTAGAAGACAAAATCACTTCTCATGAAATTTGAGATCACAATTCTTCCAAACTTTTTACATCCACACAACCGGTCAGTGCAGCAACTTCACAGAAACACTAAGCTGTGCCTAGATGCCCTGAACTGCTGCAATACAGGCAGGCAACTGGACACGTGCAAATACCAACAATCCCAAGCTTAGGTTTAAAAGTAAATTTTAATTTCCACCTTTTTTGTAGTTGTTTACTTGGTTTTAAACACTTTGATTTCCCTTACCTATTGCTACTAAAATTTATAAAAATAAATGTCCTCAAGCTGCAGGGCTGAGCAGATTTGTACCCTGTTGTAGGAAACCTACATCCTCCTAATCCTACAGCTCTCCTAACCCTAACTCTCCAAGCCCTTCATTTCTGCTGCTTCACCTGACCCTGTGCACCTCCGCTCTGCTCCTTCCCCCACACCTGTGAGAGATGGCACCCTGCTATCAGCAAGGCTCCAATTCTCGAAAACCTGGAGCCAACACAAGCCAGAGAGAAGACAAAAGCAAACAGGCCAGAGAGGCTGAGCTCTCTCTTTGTTGAGAACTTATAACTGCCTATTTTTCTCACAAACTGAAAAACATCGCCAACATTGCCAAAACACTTTGGGTGGATTCCGTGGAGGAGTCTGTGGCTATTACCTGTGCAATTTCACCACCTCCAGGGAAGGCCAAACCATTCTGGAGCTGCCTGCGAGGAGTCTGAAGCAGCTACGGGCACAGACCTTTCCTCAACAACCACAAAGCTCCTCAGGTAGCTCCTCCACCAAAGCCTGGGGCTGCTGCTTGGGAATCCACCTGTCTCCAGAGAAAGCCCAGAGGCTCCAAGTGATGACTCAGAGAAGTTCTGGAGAGCGACAGGGCATGGACCTGCCTTCAGCACAAAGTTCTTCAAATAACTAACTAACTAGGAAAATTGTGTTGCTGCTACCTGAAACATTAGTTATCTCTTAAAAAATCAAAACACTCTGACAGATGTATGAAAAAGCCCTGAATTAAAAAAAAAGGAGAGCATGAGCCCCAACAACATCCTGCACTGCCTTCCCATACGGCAGGCAAAGGCAAGGGCAGCCAAGTGGAGAGCTCTTTCCTCAGGGTATAACAAGCAGGAGCTGCTGGATCTACAGCTAGGCAGAAGTATTTTTGGCAGGGATTAAATCAAGAATATTTAGGAACAGTCTGGCTAGCCAGAGAGAAAGCAGCCATAATGGGTAGTTCAGCCTGCCATACATTCCACCCCAAGGACAATCAAACCAAAATGATTACTGCTATCTCAGTACCTAGGTCTCAGCAAACAGGCCTTGGGATCCAAACCACCAAGCATATCCCCTCTCATGGGAGTTCTGCAGCTCTTCCTCTGCTTTTTCTATGCTTTACAGCCTTCTGATACTACTTCATTTTGATGTCTTAGAGGTGCCACCCTCCACTTCACCAAAAAAAAAAAAAAAAGAAAAAAAAAGTGATACCCTAGGTGAGCAAAAGGATTTGAAAAAGGGAAAAGGCAGGAACACTGCTACAGGCACAGGGACACACTGGGAAGAATGGGGTGTCGAGTTTGTTACAAGGTCAGCCTCAAAGCTCACCCTTGTTGCTCCAAGTGGGCCTTTGGCTGACAGGGAGGGGATCAAGGACCCAATTTCAGAGCCTGTTGGAGAAGATTGATTGGCCTAAACCCTTATGGTATCCTGAGTCACAGACTGACAGGGTCTGTCTACAGAGAGTCTGGCCAGCCCACAAGGGTCTCTGGGCGTCAAACATAGCTGGGTGGACAGCCCAGCACCAGGGAAAGCAGGAGGGCAGGAGCCATTGGAGAGCTAAGGCTACTGAAATGTTGGCAGGCCAAGCCAGCACTGCAGGACAGCAAGCCAAAGGGAAACACAGATTGAGCCCAGCCACTGGCTGGGCCACAAGAGAACAGTGCCATGAGCAATAGAGCATGGCGAGACTTCCAGGAACAGTAGCCAGCACCAAACCTAAGAGTCCACCCACTGGCACAAAGCTGGAGAGCTGGGCAGAAGCCCAGGAAGCAGACAGGAACCATGCTCTTTTGTGAGCCAGGTGATGAAGGGGAAAAAGCAACTGCTTCATGCAACCTCAACTTCCAGACCTTTTACACTCAGCCATCCTCTACCCAGCCCCAGAAGCTGGGACTCCAGAGGAAGAATCTCCCCAGGCAGAAGACAGTGGGGTAAAGCAGCGAGAGCACCCTGTTTGTGCTGAGCACTGGTACAGATCTGCTGGGACACTGGGAGGTTTGATGAAGGAAATGAAGAACACACAATGGGAACATGAAGCCATTGTGCTCAACCCCATGTGAAGACAGACCAAAACTGCAGACACTGCTGCAGATTTTAGTACAAGGTACAAGGCAAGGGATAGTCACTGAACCCCAGAGACAGAAAAACAATCTTTAGGCTGGAACACAGGTGCTGGCACTCTAGAGTAGAAGCAAAACCAACCACTCCATTTTCTGCAGCAATCATCAGGCTTGTATATTGTATTTGTGTGTTGCTATTTTTTCTCCATCCACATTTTCCTGTTACCAAGAAACTCAGTTTGGAAAGCTGTTGCACAAATCTGTGTTTCTTCTTACCCTGTTTCTGCCACGGATCAGCTCAGAAATGAGTTTTACCCCTGTGACCTCCAAGAAGCTTTCACACTTAAAGAGTACTGCTGAGCACCTGTCACTACAGGAAAACCAGCATTGAACCACTGATGAAGAGCTTGACTGTGCCTTGTTCAGATAATACCTTAACTGGCTTCAGTGAAAGCATTGAGGGAGTGCAGTGAGCAGCCTCCATCCCTAGTGTAGAAATACAACTGCCACTCTCATGGAGCTACAGCTAAATGGCAATTGAGCTGTTCCCTTCCACTGCACTGTCAAATGTAATTTACTCCCTGGCATTGTGTGATCAAGCAAAGGACGGGCAATAACATACACAGCAGCTTATCCCAGAGAATGGCAACTTCACCTCTTCAGCTTTTAACTGAGTCTGACTGCAACTTCAGACATGTATCCGTATCTCTGCTGCAGTGTTCCCAACCCCAGCACTCTCGTGGTAAGATGCAAAGAAGGCAACAAAGGCCTTTGGTTGAAACTGGGGATATTAGCATGACAGTAAAGGTAAAATCCCAAGACTTTGCTATGGAAGAATAAAAGCTGTTTAGAGCATTGTGTAAATTTATGGCAAAAAGAAATAAAGGTGAGTTTTATACATTCCCGTTATTGCTTGTACATCTTTGCAATAATGTTTATTGACATGTTTGAATGGAGCACGAGCTGTAGTTCAGTTCAACTGCCTGTGAAAATGGGACATTTGTCAAGAAACAAACATTACAGATCTTAGCAGCTCTTCTCTTCCCTGCTATTAGTTGGGAAATACTAGAAAAGGTCAGAAGCACCAGGGAAAAGGTACCCACCAAGATGCCCAGGGTGCCTTGGCTAGCAATCCCTGAGGTGCAGAGAGGCAAAGCTCAGCAGGTTAATGAGGAGCATCTTAACTTTGCATTGACACACATGCACAGACTAAAAATATGCATGCACATCAACTTCAGAATCCCTATGAGGCACAATAAAGTTAACCTTGCATGGCCAGAGAGATAGACTACAAACCTGTCTCACTGAAGGCACTTGGCATGGCTTTAGCCAAGGCACCCTGTAAGAACCTGGCCATGACTTCCCTTGACACGCAGAAATGCCCTTGCTCCTCCTTTCCACCAAGCCCTGTTCCATGAGGTGAAGAGCCTCTTTTAACTCCTCTGAATTTTAAAGACCCCTGAAGACATGCAGCACATTTAAAATTCATTAAATGCAAAAGACATTCCTTTCAGGAGCTACCATGTCAGAACTGAATGCCCCGAATTTTGACAAGGCTTGGACTCGGCTCCAAGTCTGGTTTGCTACCAGATGCAGAAACAACATCAAGTCTTTCCACACCAAAACTTTTGTATTTGAATCTCTGTGCTGAGCTCTAAACAGCCGATGCTTCCAAATGTTATCATGCTCTGTGATTCTGCTTCAGGCACGCTTCACCTCCCATCACCTTATTTACACTAAAAACTCTTGGTATGGGGCTAATTCTGCTCCAAAAAGGCATGGCTACCACACAGCTCATGCACTTTAGTCCCCTCTCTGTAGGCACCACTCTCTCACCTTGTCCCAGCAGCAGCTCTGCCGGTACTGCTCATTCCTGAGTGAGAATTATTCCAGTCATACATCCTCTCTGCATGTGGCACTCGTTACTGGACAAACCAGACCTGGCCCTGTGGTCCCCTCCCTCCCCATCCTGCAATGTCACTTTTCATTAAGCTTCATAACCCATTCAAGTGACAACTCTCTCTGCATTCATTGCTGCACCAGCCCAGGGAGCATGAATGGCCTCTGGTTAACACCGCATCACTGCTGTGGCTTTGTTTTTGTGCATGTTGATCAGAAATTACCTGGCTTTAGAGAAAGTAATTTAGTGATAAATGATTGCTCATTCAGAGGTAGCTAGTTTCAGCCATAGCTGCCAGGTATTAATCTATTTGTCAATCCTTTCAGATCTTCTGCACTGATGAGCAGCTCCCAACTATGGAAAGTGAAGCCCCCTCTTTAGAGGGCGGGGAAAAGGGCAAAGAACTTATTCCACACCTTTTCAGCTACATTTGCCAGGTGCTCTCAAAGCAAGGAGGACCAACTGGGAGGGATTAGTGAGGGCCAGGGTTCCAGCTTTGACCTTCAAAGGGGCTTTTGAACAGACCTCAAAAGCAGGAAGAGCACAGATTAAAGTTTCAAAAGTGCCTGGGAATGTCTGGATGAAAGACTGAGTGGGAACATGCCAGCTCATATAAAAAATTCAAAATTCTTTTACTATTACCAGCTTTCACAGAATGTTCAACAGGAGCATTTCCACAATTAAATTTTTGGACATAGAGGAGCTAAAATTTAAGTGAATAGCTGGACTACTCACCCAAGACATGCAGCTCTTAAGATGCAGTTCCTTTTCTGCAACAGGAATTCAAAGTTCAGGCCTCCTACCTTTTCTGAGCAGTTGCACTGCTCTTTGGTACAATAACTCTTTATATGGGAGCTTTACACTCCTTTTATAGCCACCAGTGATTTTCCCTAGGAGAGAGGAACCCAGAAAAACAACAACAGCTTTCCAACACCAAGACAAAGAATGTAACCTCCAATTTCTTTAGGATATGGCATAAAATCAGTCACCCAAGCCTGCTTGTTTGCAGACTTCTCGCAGTTTAAATGAAAATTGGCACATGAAACTCACAGGTCACACTGCACCTCTCCAGGTAAGAGAGGAGCTCCCAGAAATCATGGGGATGAATCTGAACTCTACATGCAAATACTCCTGAAATTTTATGGCACATCATTTGATATGTGGATCTAACTTTCACATTTGTGGTTCCCAGATGTGAATATATCACAACATTCACCAAAATTTGAAACTTGCAAGCTACTTTCATCATGCTAATCAGAATTCAAACTCTGGAAAAAATTAATCAATCTTGTGTTGAATTTAGTGAATTGCTATAGGACACTAAAAAAACCCATGACTTTAAATAATTGTCTGATGAAGAAGTTTGAAGAGCAGACAGATTTCCAAGCCATTATCAGAGTCCTGATAATGAACCACGCTCACATAGTGGTCTTCACACAAACTCCTCTTGAAAAAAATTGCAATATTTTGATGGTGTTTCCTGATGTACTATGTGTAAGGGTTCCTGGAAAAAACTGCTTCCTTTTTGTGCCAGGAAATTTCGTATTCTCATTTGGAGCAAAATGTCTGCATGTTTCCTTTCCCTCCACTTCCTGCTGGGCTGCACTCTTATTTTCTTGAACCACACAAGTTTGGAGACTCCAGTGGTGAGCCAGTGAGAGATCATGAATGCCTTACTGAACCCTGCAGGTAACAGGGCAGCATGCACGTGTTGTCTTGAAAGCAGATACACAAGGCAGGTGAGGCCCCTCCACCAAATCTCTCTTCTTTCCAGCCTACCCTGCTTCCTCCTATCCTCCCCTTGCTCTTTTCTTCCTCTCCCACAAGCCAGGGAGAGTCAGTATTTGGAAATAATTACCTCTAACTAGTCCCCTAACTCCTCTCTTCCTTCCCCTTACCTGGGGTAGAATTAATTTTCTTCATAGTAACATGTGTTGGGCTGTGTTTTGGATTTGTACTGGAAACAGTGTTGGTAAGAGAAATGTTTTAGCTACTGTCAAGCAGAGGTCACACAGGGCCAAGGTCTTTCCTGCTCCTCACAACACCCCAACAGTGAGAAAGCTGGGGGTGCACAAGAAGCTGGGAGGGGACACAGCTGAGACAGCTAATCCCATTTGACCAAAGGGATATCCCACACCACAGGACATCATGCCCAGCATAGAAAGTAGGGGGAAATTGGCTGGAGGCTGCTGCTCAGGGACTGGCTGGGCATCGGTGGGTTAGTGGTGAAAAACTGCTTTCATTTGCATCAGTTGACTATCTTGGGTTTTATCTATCTTGTATTAAACTTCTTTTATCTCAACCCACAAGTTTTCTCACTCTTGCTCTTCCAATGCTTTTGTTTCCCCCCTCCTGCTGGAGGAGAGTAGCAGAGCAGCTGTGTCACTCTCAGTTGCCAGCTGGGGTTAAACCACAACACTTGCGACCATGTCTCAGGCAGAGCCTTTATGGCTGTTGGATAAAATGGCCTGGGGAGGAGAAGGGCTGCCCTTCCAGTTGCAGCTGGGATGGCTCCTCCTCCGCTCAGACGAGGGATGATGATGATGAGGGATCACCTGCACTGCCTCTGGACCTCAGCCGTGACAAGCGGCCACGGGCACAGGCATGCTGCCCAGGGCTGCCCGGGACTCGCGCAGGTGCGAGGGCGCTGGCGGAAGCTCGGGCGGATTCCCACGCCTCGGGAGTGCCGCCGAGAGCTGTTCCCCCTGCCTCTGAGCCGGCAGGTTTACAAGGCTCCAATTCCCAGCTACAAGCACTGCTCCCCGTGCCAAGGAAGCAGCGGCGCGTGCTGTCATTCACGCGGCTGGAAGGCCGCTCCTGCCAGCGTCTGTGGCTATCGGACCAGCTGCTCGGGGCTGGGAGCAGATGGCGGCATGGCACACCTGACAGGGAGCAGACCTTCCAAGGACGAAGGGGGAGGAAGAGTTTGTGTGCAGCATGGCCAGCCACAATTCCCAGCCACGCAAAGATGGAGCACATGTACCCACCTCTCCCTCTCTGCCACCCCCCAAGCTGTAAGAAGAGATTTTCACACGAGGGTAAACCTGGACAGGTCTTATTGATACCTCTGCATTTGTACTTTTCCTGCCTCAGACAAAATGCCCTTTGTTTGATCTAATTACCAAGCATATTGAGCTAATTATCAAGGAAAATCCCAGTTCAGCCTTTCCCATGAGATGTAAGAGCAGTTTTCAGGTCTCAGATACTGTAAGTCTGCTCCACCCCCCAGAAACAAAAGCATTGGAAAAGGCGAGAGCTCCAGTCAAAGGTGAGCATATTCCTTCTCCAGATTTAGTCCATTCTGAAAAGAGGTGAGGACAGAGCACAGGCTACAGAAGTTAACCCCAGCTCCAGCTCCTCATCTTCCCACCTCTTCCAGATGAATTAACGAAATGAACAAATGCGAAGCATCACAAAACGCAAGAGATATAAAACAGTGATTATGTCGCATACAATCCATCCTGAAGAACTGATATGTGAGCACACATACATTTAAATATTTGAAAAGCATCTTTTACAATGAATATCAAAATGACTTACAATCCAAGTCAGAGAAAAATGCCCTTACTTCTCCCTATCTCCCTTTTCTCATTACAGAGATAAATCCCGGGTGCATCTCTCAGTTGCAGAGGGAGACTGAAGAATATATATATAAAAACATATATATGTGTGTATGTATAAAATATACAACAGTAATAATCTCAATAATTTTAAGAGAAGCTTGCTGCATAATACAGGAAGTCTGGGAGACTCTGGGAAATAGCTGGCCTCCCCCCTCCCTCTGGCAAAATGGGAGGGAAAAGATACCAGGGATCAAATGCATAGGCTTGTATTGTGTATGAGAGAGTGAAAGGAAGGCAGGAAGAAAGGAGCTGGAAGGATGGTCACACACATGTGCCAATAGCTTGTGGTTCAGCAACTATGGACAGTCAGCACTGTCAACACCAAGGGTGTGAGCAATTCCTATCCCAAGATTTTAAAACACGTCAATTATAGAGCTCTTTCCATTGCATTCTTGGTTTATAATGAAAACTGAAATGAATCCTGACTTCAGATCTTGTTTGTTTTTCATTTTGTTTTGTTTCTTTTCTGCCAACTCCCCCCAGCTACTGTGGAACTCAATCAAGAATCTTGGCAGCACTGCTACCACTGCAACCATGCTGCTTCCACACATCACAGGGGATGATCTGACTTGGGGGGAGTAATTCACACTCACACACACTGAGATGGAGAGATGTTGCTCTTTTAATTAGAAGGCTACACCTCTATTCCCAACTCTGGCCACACCTGAAAACATGCACAACAGTACAACTATATCTCAATGTACTTGTCACATTCTCCTCTGCGATTCCCAAGAAATTCACAGGTGATTTACTTGGTCAGATTTTGTACCTGAACCTCTCAATTTTGAAGTTCTTTTCCCAATGTAAATGCATATATATCTGTAGATTTTGATCTGAATGCCTTCACTGTCAACATGTGAGCCCTACTGTATGTGCACCTCTGCATCAGCCCCCTGGTACCATGCAAGGGCCCGCAAGGCTGCAACACCCTTCAGTGGAGCAGTGCAGTGTCCTGCCTACACAAGGCTGAAAAATCCTGTCAGTACTCCAACAAACATTCACAACCCTGAATCACACCAACATCGTTAATCAGGGCTCTAGAAAACAGAAAGTATTCCCAAACAATAAGAAAAGTTCATTTCCCCTCTTCGTTTTGTCATTAACGAGCCTCAAGGGTGGTTGCAAGCCATATTTTCAAGCCTTGCTCTGTCACCAAAACCACAAAAGGTTGAGAAGAATTTACTTTCAGAAGCAGAGGCATCTGGTAAAGCACAAATTATCATTGAGACACATGACAAAAAATTCCAGAATTGCTAGTGCTGCAATTGCCTTCTGTATAGAAACCAGGAAAAAAGACAGTCCTTTGAAGTGGCTTCTCAAAGCGTCACAATAAATAAGGGGGACAGTGAGAAATGCAGCATAAATCTCCTGACCCACAAATGTGCTTTTCCAACCAGACCATGCTGTCATCATAACATGTACCCTCAGGACCCTGTGCAGCCAAATGAATAGTTCTCTGTTGCATTTTTAGCCATGCATGCAGCGGATGCCAGAATTCTATAACTGCACTTGCCATGTACAGAGCACACAGTCACCTCCTACCGTGATGCACCTCTATGTTTACACAGGTGTACACACCTTTCCATGAATGTATCCAGCAGCAAAGCACATGCCAAAGCTCCCACATGTGCAGGATGCCAGAGCCCAGCACATGCACCCTGGATAACTGAACAGAACCCTGTGCCTTGGCTATGTCTCTTACTGTTTGAGCTTTGTAAAAAGTGACAGACACGTGCACTTCTCCTCAGCTTTGCCTCCCAAGTATAGCAGTGCTTTCACGGACCCAGGTGTTGAACAAATGATCAGCCAGCTGTAATGTAACTTTAAATGCAAGTTTGTGTATTGGCTCTGGGAACAAGACTGAGAGATGCAGTTGAAAGGAACACAGTCACTCTGAGTACAGGATCTGCATAAATCACTGTCCAGTATATTCATTCCTATTGACAGATTAATTCCTTTCTCAGGTTTTGCTTAAAAGTGTACCACTGAATACTAATAACAGTTCCCAGAGCTGCAGTAATGTCACTCAAAGCAGGGTGAAAGATGCCGGAGGGAATGATCTACGGCCTTCTTGACGGGGGAAGCTCCCAGCTGCTCCAGCTCCCTAGGCTGGCAGCTGGCAGCAGCGAGTGGAAGGAGCCACCTCCTCACCCTTGCCAGTGGATAGGATTACCCAAGTCTCTAATACTGGCAGGAGATTGCTCTGTAAGAAAGAGTGCAGAGACTCTCTTTTAGACCTGCAGGAAAACCTCTAAACATCTTTCAGAGTAAAACTGGAAATAGCAAAGCAAATCTTCACCTCCCCGTAAAACTAGCTGCGTTTGCAACACAGAAAGGCTGCTGGCCTGAGAGACTAGGCAGGTAGTAGAGCAGGGAATCTCTGTAATGTTTCCCAGCTCCAGATGATTTCTTATGTGCATTTCATTCTCTGCACCTGAAAAAAAAAAATGAATGCAAGGATATTTTCCCTTAATCAAGTCTCCCAGCCAAGGTGTCAGGCACAGAGAAATCGCTTGTCACTCCAGTGCTTCCCAGCATGCGCTCACTGCACCAAGGAACGGAGGGCAAAGGGATTACAGAATTAAACGATAGTGGTACAGCAGCCAGAAAGTGGCCAAGATTTACCTGTCACTTGGAAGAAAACTCCATTTCATTTCATGATTTACTAAGAGAGAAAGTTAAAGTGGTGGGGCCTGGCCAAGTCCTGGGATCTATAAGCAGGCAGTGTCAAACCATCAGCCCATGACAGCCCGGACCAGGCAACTTAACCTTTCTCTGGGCAAGGCAAGAGCAGTGGCAGGGTAATCCCTTGGTTCAGGCTTAGGACAGGCTCCTAGAGTCCTATCAGACTTCATCACTGCCTGCCAGTCAACTGAAGGACCAGCCTCACACATTTGCAGAGGACCAGAAGAGGTGTTTTCTGGGAATCTGGAAAATGGCATTAGCCTGGCAGGGCTGGAAAGGTGGCTTCCCATCTTCATGGTGTTTGAATAAAGACAGCAAGTCTGAAGGGAAATGGTTGCTTAAGGGTGAGCAACTCACTGGATTTTTTGTTGATGACAGTACCAGGACCAGCTTGGCAAGATTCATCACAGGTGAGGATGAAGTGCAAGAGCAGAGAAAAAGGCCCAGCTAGCACACTTCCTCTACTCTATCTCTCCCTTTCAAGCTAGCTGATTGTACCAGGCTGTCTCCAGCACCAGAACTGTCAGGACTGTGGGAGTGACAGTGCTGCATCTGCCCCTGATGATGACCAATGACCCTTAAGGTAAAATCTGTTTCAGCCCATATACTTTCTTTAGTGAAAACACTCTTTTTTCTCCCCCAAGAAAAGTTTTGACCTCTATCACTCCTAGCTCTCTACTCCACTTACTCATACAGAGATATGATCAAAAGCCCTTGGGACAAAGACCTCAAAAATAACATCTTGCTCTTCTATTTCTTAAGTGCACACCTCCATCATATTTCACCTCATCAGACTTCCCTTCTCCTCCTACAATCCATCTGTCTCTGTCTGTGACTGCTTCTCTTCCTTCTCCAAACTGTCCTTCCCAGTTCTACACTGGCTGGACGGTCTAATCAGAATAAATACGTATTACACCTTCTTTGCAAATTATTGCAGCTTCTTTGATACAGTTTCACTCTCATTTTTCCCCACACTTTTGATCATGGTGCTTCCACTCCACCAGAACTGAGAGCTCAGAAGGACAAGTGATGAGCTCCTGCTAAAAGATACAAATCAGCAATTTCACAGGTACTAAGGGGAGCACTTGGATGAAAATCATAAGTTTGCAGCTGGCTGGCAGTTTTTCTCTAGTTGGCTGAACCAAACTCCAGAGCTGGACAGCCCTCAATTTGGAGAAAAACCCAGTTCACTTGACTCTATTTCAGGTCGTAAAAAGCGTAACTAGAACACTTTTAAAAGCCAGGTGTACCTGAAGGCAGATTAATCCCTAAGTGCCATGAATCAATGCAATGTGGTTTCACACTGCAACGATAACCATTCTCAGGCTCTTTATCTGTCACCCAGCTTTGTTCCTATTGATTGCATCCCATCATAAACTTGACAGCAACCTCAGTGCCAGCCAGGGCCTCTCCCCTACCCCATGTCAGTGCCAAGGGCACATTGCCTTCCAGCTTGGTGTAATGGTCCCAGCCCTGCACAGCTGTGAGTCCACAAGCTTCTGCCTGCTGTCCTTATCCCAGTAATTTTGATGCTCTCCTATGTCCCCATCTTTTCTCATTTCTCCCTTCCATGCTAGATGCTGTGCTTTCTTCTATTTAGACTAAGTCCTTGAAATCCACAAATGAACAATTACCTTTATCCTCTTTCTGCTTCTTCAGTTTCTTTCCTCAGCCTTTGTTTCTTCTCTTCCTGACTCCATTCACCTGAATCTCTGCCTGTACTCACACCATGCATTTTAATCCCTGACACTTCTCTCTGATGCCTTTCCCTGCTTTCAAGCCCTTCTACCAGTCTTTTGCTTTTCCACTTCTATAATCTACTCTGAATTGTCTTGTCTCTGCTGTTTCTAAGTAAAATTGAGACTGCCCATGAACACTTGAAAGGTATCTCCCTGGATTTTTTTTTTAAGCTTCCAAAACAAGCCTCAAGGCTCAGTCAAAGCCTATTTGCCTAAGAGTAGCTACACAAAAGGGCTTGTGCCAATTGCAGGTACAGTTAGTTTTACACACACACACACACACACACACACACACACACACACTTGTCTGTTCTGCTTTCTCTTCAAACACTTACAATAAAATACTACTCAGATTCTCTTCCTTATCCACCTGTGGGCCACTGCTAGGCAGAGCTGAAGGGTAAACACAGATTAACTGGTTTACAGCACTTCTGATTTGGCCAGCACAGGGCTTCTCAATGTACATTCACAGCTGTGATACACCAAACACCACATAATTTATCTTATTTATGTTGCAGGTAAACTCTTGAGACTGCTTATTTTAGATACAAATTTGTGACATTGCTTCTGCAGAAGTGAAGCCAAACACAGTGTTGGTGGCGAGCTGGCAGTACAGCCAGTCATCTTACTTGGGTGCAATATGTTCAATCAAGCAGTGGATTTGACATTTTTGCTTCAAAATTCACCTGCACACAGCTGGAAAACCAAGGGGGCTAAGCCTGGCTCCACAAAAGAAAAAATATGGCCAAATGTGGTATGTATCTTGATAAATGGGAAGACCAGGGGATTATAAAGCAAAGAACTTAGCTTTGGTTCCCAGAACAGGCAGGAACAAATAACCAGACTACTTTCAAGCACCTGCAAGATAACAAGGAGATGAGTAACAGGCAACATGCACTTGTCAAGGAAAATCATGTCAAACCAATCTAATTTTCTTCAGTGGAAGGGTAATGGGTCTTGTGGACAGCAGAGAAACAGTTTAGTCATATATCCTGACCTTAGTAGGCTTTCTGGCACCTCTTCTCCAAACATCCCTACAGGCAAGCTCAGAAAATATGGTTTGGATGAATGCACTATGAAATGGCTATACAACTTGTTGGAAAACAGCACTCAGAAAGTAGTTACCAATGGCTCACTGTCAACATGCAAGGATACACCAGTGGGGTTTCTGCATGGATATGTTGACAGTCTGGTGATATTCAATATTTTCATTAACAACCAGGATAAAATCTGTTTATTAAATTTGCAGATGGCAGCAAGCTGAGCCAGGAGCACATGTGGAAGATAGGTATGGAATTGAAAAATTATCTCATTTACAACATGAACTGATAAAAAGTTGAATAAATACTACATGAGCATGTGCAAGGTATTATGCTTTGGCAGGAATAACAGTCTCCATTGACAGAGGATGAACAATCAGGCCATTAGCATCCTAGCAGAAAAGGGGCTTACAGGATAATAGCCAATAGTAGACCATAAGCTCAGCACGAATCACCACTGCCTTGCTAGAAAGGAAAAAGAAAATACAATATACTTGTACAAGGATAAAATCTGCAAAACACAGAAACTATCTTTACCCAACAACAGTGGGAGCCAGAGTACTGTGTCCACCTTGGGAGAATAAAGCCCCAAGCAAAGTGTGGCCCTGCTGGAGAGAGATCTGAGGAAGGCAGTGATAATAACCAGAAACTGAGAAAACATAATTTCTATGGGAGCTTGAGTGCATTGGAGCTGTTTACTTTACAGATGATAAAGAAAAAGATGAGACATCAAGACAAACTTGAAAGGTTTCAGAAAGAAATATAACAGATTGTTCTGCATAGCCATGACAAATACAACAAGAAAAATGGGGGCTAAATTACAGAAAAGGAGATTAAGGTCACAAGTCCCTGGTGAGTTCTAGCAGTAAAAGCATTAAGCAGTGGAAAAAAAATGTTTTGTGTTGCAGAGACCCCACCAATAGTAGGAGTTTTAGAGTCAACTAGATCAACAGGCCAGGAAACAGTCAAGTAAAGCTGATCTGGTCTTTCAGCAGTGCCATGAATGAGATCCTCTCACCAGGTTACTTTTACCCATCTCATTGTAGTTTCTCTCTCACACAAAACATTAATCCATGTACAATACTCTCCTCACCATCCTTGCTTGCAGACATGCAGGTTATGAGAAGTAAGCCGGGCTGCTGGCACACCATGGAGCGCTGCCAGTGCTTTGTGTGGTGACAGTGATGAGCCCACAGCGGCTCATTGGAACTGGACAGTAGGGAAGGCTTAAAACTTTTCTTTCCACCTGATTAAGTAGATCAGCTTATGACATAACCCATAAGGGATTTACTTTTTGGCATCACTGGGGATGACCCCAGCAATGTAAGAAGCTAAGGCAGCAGATCCCAAAATAGGGGTCTTGACTCCAACAAAAACAGTCTGAAATCTTGCAGGAAAGATCACTGCCCCAGAAAATGGAGCATCAAGAAGAAAAGTTTCCAAAACTCCTGAGCTAAGGGGTTTCTCTCCAAGAATCCGGCAACTTTCCCTTTCAACTGAAAGCTGTTCTGCGACGCAAATCCTATATCGAGGTAGTGGCCTTTGTAACTCTATATTGCTCTGCAGTATAAGGAGCAGCAGGACAAACACAAGCTCCTATAGCAGTGACCTGGGTTATCAGGCAAGTCTGTGATTAGACCTGACACAAAATGGAGTTTTGTCCATGGGGAAACCACATTGTCCAACACTTTCCAAGCAAAAGCACTCTGTCTGTACATTCCTATCCTCTTTGCCTGTGAGTGGTTACAACAGGCACGACTGACTGGGGACCAGGTCCAGGGGCCAGTCCTAGTCCCAGTACTCAGATATTTTCCCTGTGCATGTCCCACAAGTAGCTGTATGGGATCTAGGCAGTCTGGACCTGAAAGGTAAATCACAGGACAACAGCAGAATGCCAGAGCATTTTTCGTGACCTTTCTAATGAAGATATTCAGGTCTCAAAAATGTTACCAGCTGAAAGGACAGTCCTGCCTTCTCTAACAGCTCTGTGGTGGGAATATGAATGACTTTGCACCACCAGATAAAAGGTATAAATGCCAAGGGGAGAGAAAAATGGCTTGGGTCAGTCCAAATGCATCTCATTAAGGAAGAAATAACAGCAAGAAAAACAAGAAAATGAAGGGTTGGGGTGAAGGACTACTTAGGCTCAGAGTGTGACACCCCATATAATTCTCACCAAAAAAACACATGATGCCTTATCTCACGCGTCTTTGCATGTGTGAAACACAGAAAACAACTTCAAGATAAGATGCCTGCCATCATGCCTGCTTGTACAGATGCACACATGCATGCCTCCTAGTAAACAGAGCTACTGATTTGTGAGGCCACTTCCCTTTCTGTGCTTTTCTGAACCTCTGCTGATTTCCTCTTGTGGAGTTTCCAGATGGTGTCCTTATTGAAATGGCAGCTCAGTGCTCCCCTGGACCCTCACATAGTTAAGCACTTAGCCACTGCCACAATGGGAAACACCTTTTACAATTCAATTTGATCTTTCTCAAGGACTACTAGAAGCACCCACTCTCACTGCAGCGAGAGTTTTTTTAGGCTTCAATAAATGATTTTACCATAAGAGGTTTTAACTGTCATAGGCATCAAAATGGCTTTGCAATGGCTATAAGTAGATTTAACTCAGAAATTTGGCAGTCCCACGTGCTCAACAGCACTCTGAATGATTCAGTAATGATAGTGTACATATCTCCCCAGGGCACCCCAGCGTGAGGATGCACAGAGCCTGCAGCCCCATCCCTGGAAACAACAAGGCATCTCGCTCCCTTGGCTGGGCAGAGAAACAGCTTTTTTTTCAGATCACACTGAGCATCAGTGAGCAAAGGCACCGGGGATGATTACACCTCACTTCTGGATGTCCATGACAAGTCTCCCCCTATTCATTCACCTCATGTTGCACCAAATGTATGCAAGGGGATTTTGATGCCGTTTGCAAAATGGTGGCAGTAGAGATAAGCAGCAAGGTGAGGCAGGAAGCATTATCAGTTGAAGAGATACCCAACCCACAGCTGATATCATCCTAGGGCACAAACTAGCTGTCTTATGTCTGTGTTTCAAAAGGCAACCTCACTCCCTAAAGCACAGTATTTGGAAGCTGGGGTGCTGGAATGGGTCCAGAAAGGGACGGACGGATTTTCCAGCACCCTCCCCAACTTCACATGATGCCTGGGGCATGGGAAAGGAAACCCCCCCTGCTCTATGCAAGATAAAAAGCTTATGTTGAAACAGGGTTATTCCAAGCTTGGTGCAGGTATTATCTGGAGCAGGTGCAGGTATTTGGCTGGCTTTCTCAGCAAGTGCACTATTCACAACTGGAAACAGATTTTTTCACTAGAGCTGATATCTCATTTGGGCAACAAACCTAGCATCCAGGTTTTCAGATCAGAGCTTCTCACACTGGGAGCAAGCATGGGTAAAAAACAGAACCTGTAATGACAGTCACTGAAATTCTTGCAAGACTACACGTGCTCAGCACCCGCTAAACACTCTTGTGTGGATCCTTCAAAATTCCTCTTGCCCTTTTTGGGACTAATGATTGAGTCAGTTAGACAGCTGACTTCACCTATTCAAGCCTCATGATCTGGAGATAAATATTTCTACATTTTTGAAACTAAAATGCAATTAAAATATTTTCTAGATAGACTCAGGGAGTATAGTGAGAAGTTTTAGAGATTTTGGAAGCAAATACTTAAACTACAGATTTCTTACTTCAAATAGATTTCAAAGAAACTTTTCACTTACAAACAGAACATAATTTTCTTCTGCATATGGACCTACAGCCAATCCCTCTGTCCTTCCCAAACATCCTCCTAAAATTGCTAACATAAGGAAATCTGAAGCACTCCAGCTGCTAGATTAATCATCTACATGCTATACACAAGCCACACAACTCAATTCCAATATCTGAGATTGTGAAAAACACTGTTTCCTAAGTAAATCTTCTGGTATGGCTTACTGAAACTGCAACAAACATCGAGAACATAGGCAGCCATATTATGGTAAGAGATAAGTGGGAAAGTGCCTCTGCAATTAACTTCCTTCTCAATGAGGATATGCCCAGTGAAAGAAATCTGCAACAAGCACAGGGCTGATGCATTTCAGAAGACGTGAATGTTAATAACTAAAAATAATTTCACAAGCTTATAAAATTAAAATGGCCAGCTCCTGTAAAAATGCCAGCAGAAGAAGACAGGTGTGAGCTCAGGAAAGTCAGTTATAAAACAAAGGAGGTTCCAAACTCTTCTTTTATGATTCTGAATAAAAGAAGATTTCAGAGAAACAGTACCACTTCTACTATGGATGATTATTTTTGCAAGATGATGTCTGGTTTGAGTACAAAGTGCCAAAAAAATTTCTACAAGTGAACAGCTAAAACTACTGACAGATGCGAAGCACGGCTGCATTGTTTTAATAACTGTGTTTCCAATTTTATAATAAGGAATACAAAACTTTTACTTGACTAGAACAAAACACTTTACTTTCCCAGGAAACCTCAAAGCTGCCTCTTAGAACTGACAAGTGCTTAAAACCATGAACACCTTAAAGCAGCGAACTTAAAATAAACCAGCAGTACAGGCAAACACACTGGATGCCTTAACCCATGACAGGAGCACAGCCTCAGACATGCATCCTAGTAGATTGCAACAGTCAGTCTGACAGCTGATACTGCCTTCAGCACGACTGTACCTGCAACCAGCACTATGAGAGCTCTCCTGACAATATGCGGATTTCTCTTGAACAACTCCCAAGTGCAGAAAAAAGTCCTGCTTTTCATGCCTTCCTAATTATTCCCAGCCATTATCAACATCTCATCCTTCATGTTTTCTTCCACCAAAAAAATCCCAGGATCTTTGTCAAAAACTGTTGCATCAGTGAGAGGATTTCCCCTAAATTTAAAGAGACCTTGATAAAACCATTTGTTAATGATTCCAGAAACTTGTAGGGACTGCAAAAATTCTGTGAGAGACATATGGAAGATAGAAAGACTCAAAATGAGTGCATGTTAAACATTTTCAAACCCTTCCAAGTTTTGGAATGCTAAAATATGTTGGAACATTAAAACATTTCCAAAATGTTTTAACATTTTAATGCATACAGAAGCTTTAATCAGAATATGATAATCCAGGACCCAGAAGTGAATATTGCATGCCCCAGTAGGGGACTGCCAGCTTCCCTTTCCACATGAGAAAATCTTCACGATTATTAGCTTCTAGTATGTGCTGGCACATCAGAAACAAATTTATCTCAGAACTAAATCTTCCTAGGAATCTTTTTGGGGAAAATACACATTAAAAAGAAGTGTGCATTAATTTGGCAGAGAAATCTGACCCTGCTCTGCACATGTATGACTATTTGTGGCAGATCATGAGTTTGCAATTGGTATTTTTGATCCTGTCTGCAAGGAAGAAAATGGACTCCTGAGAGCTCTTCCAACCTTTCATTTTTGCTATTCTAATATTGGATTGATTCCCAAGCAAATGAATTACTGGATGCAATGCAGGTTAGACACTCCAGGGTACATAATGAATGGGAGGTTTAATATTATTTATATATATATAATATGTGCATGCGGCTTTGCAATTAGCTCATGGGTTTAACTTCCAGACGTGTGTGAGCAATAGGAAAGAGAACAAGCAATGCCTGTGTCTGTGCTCATAAATCCTTCCCACGTAAAATTTGTCTCCTCTTGCTATGTCCTTGACCAAGTTTCTTCAGCCCACAGTCCCAGGAAGGCCTAGTTTATTTGGGGAATGACTCTTATCCTGCTGCAGAAGAACAAGTCTTTCTGCTGTGATTTGCGACAAGTACTGAGGGGAAAAGAGAAAGCCAAAAGCCCACAAGTCCTCCCCTGGAATGCACCTGTAACACACACCTCTAATATATTTCAGTGAAAGCCCATCTCCAAAAGCTCCTCAAGTGCACATCCTACAGCATGGCTAAGCAGGCCTGCCAAGTGTGCTGGCACGCTGGCTCAGCCCAAAGTCTGCTTTCAAGGCACAATCCAAAGCATCCAACCCCCAAAAAAGTGGTTCCACAGGTGCCAAAGGGGGCCAGGGAAACCATACACAGCACTTCAAAAACAGCAGCAGCTGCTGCTCAGCCTGAGAAATTCCCCTTTATTTTCCCACTGGGAAACCTACTGTAAAGACAACATTCACAATCGCTCTGCGTAGAGGACTGGGAGCAGGTACACCTCATCCCCCTCCAGCCTGGTGCTTCCACACAGCACAAGAGCCCTGCCAAAATCCTGGCCTGTACCTTGTTCCTCCAGCAGACACCGAAGGGCAGGTTGCCTCTGCAGGTCCCCGGAGGGCAGGCTGGGGGGCACCTCCAGGCACACAGGATGCCACCAGGGAAAGCAGATTTGCTAATGGGCTCACCCAGCTCTGCCTCCCCCAACCATCCCATTCTGGGCACCAACACAACTGGCTGTGCAGCACTGGCACGGCCCATGGGGGCTTGGCACACCTGCCCTGGCATTCTGCTGCCAGCCAGTGATGGCTCTGATGTCACAACAGAGTCAAACAGCTCCCAAAAGTGGCCAAGGGAGAAGAGAGGGGGGCTGCCATGCCCTGGCACCCAGATGACTGTCAGGACCCTCCCAGGGCTCTGCACCCAGCAATCCCAAACAACCTCAGCCCTGGGAGGGGCTGCTGCCGTGCTCAGCCCCCACAGGGCTCTGCAGAACAGCAAAGGCACAGCTGCCCCTGGACAGGCAGCATTATTTAGGTGAGGGAAGACATCAACTGAGCCTAACTGAGAGCATTTTCCTTAGGATGGGGCATGAGGGGTGGCAGCTGAAAGGCTGTTCCAGGTACTGGCAGGCACAGTGCAGACAAGGGAAAAGCAAGAGGAAGGCTGTAGCCTGCAGAAAGCCCAAGGAAGAGAGGAATAGCTCAGGTGAAGCTGATGCCATGGCCGAGCAATGGAAATCACTGGCAGCACTCCTGCAGAGGTGTGATTTTGGCACAGATGGCACACTGGCGGGAGAACTCCGGATCCCTCTTTTCTGCTTTTACCCTTCCCTTAGAGGGAGTAGCATGCCTCTTTATGCTGCAATTCAAGCCTCTCCTCCCTAGCAGAATAAAGGGAGAAATTGTAGAATTATAGAATATCCTGAGGTGTAAGAGAACCCAAAGAAACACTGAGTCCAGCTCCTGGCCCTGCACAGGATAACCCCCCAAAAATTCACACCGTGTGCCTGAGTGTGTTGTCCAAGCATTTGTGAGCTCTGGCAGGCTTGGTGTGTGGATGGGAAGAGAGAAGGTGCACTCTGGCTTTGTCTAGACTACTGCTTTAACTCACGTTAATTGCTCCCCAATTAGCCAGAGTTAGCTAACACATTTGTAAACACCAGTCTAGACACTGCACAAACATTTGTTCTAAGACACATATGTAAAATAGTTAAGTGGATGCTAAAGTAATTAGGTATAATCTTATTACTTCCCTTTCTCGCATCCCCTTTTCACCTTTAGCTGGAGCACAGACTGGAGCTCTGTACAGAAGGACCTTTTTTCAAAAGGCACTACAAAGGTAAACCTTAGGGCTATCGCATGCAAAACCCTGATAAGATGCTATTACTTCCCAGCCAACTTTCAAAGACACAGTACCGTAGGGTTTTACATCAGCAGACATTCAATGCACACAGAATCCACTAAGTAGGTGTAAAAGCCTTCTGAGTTTCTCAATTTTGATTTATATTCTCTTTTAAAAAAATCATTAGGCAGTAGATTTTGTGGTGTTCTTCATACAGACAGACCCCTCAACCCCTTTGTTATGGCTGTATATCAAAATGTAAGGTTTGAACGTGACATTCACACTTCTGCTACTTTAGTACGCACAGCAACATGTTCCCCTCTGATTTTCTTTCAAAGATGCCTTATCAGTCTTTATATATGATCATAATGTGGAGCATATATCAACGGGATTCTTCAGAGCTGGAGAAGAATTGCAATCTCTGAGCACTTTCACAATCCCGTGAGCAAAAAAGCAGGTTAGGGGTTTCCAAATCTAGCTTCCAGCTTCCAGCTCCCTGCTCCACACACACACACACACCTCCCTCCCCCCAGCTGTCAGAATTCTGCAGCTTTTTATCCAAAGCAGAACAGAAACTGGCATCTGGATGGAAAAAATCCATTTCTGCAAGGTTCCTGGGATACAAAACAATGCACTTTTCTTCTCATGCTAGGTCCAAATAGACAATGCAGCCTCTAAATGAACCTCTGTTTCTCTTCTGCAGGGGTAGCAAGCCAGGAGCAGGCAGGTTGCAAAGGCCTCACCATCCATGTCCCAGGCTGTGCTTCCCCTAAGGCTGACAGCAACCACCACACCCTTTTGCAAGCATGTCATTTGGCACGCTTTGGTTTGGATCGCCAAACTTCATCCTAGTAATGCATTTCCCTAACAAGTCAGCTCTCATGTGAAATTCAAAATGACACCAATTTCACAGCTAACCCTCATGGCACAAGCAAATTTCAAAATTATTCACAGAAATTTTATAATGTTTTCCTTCTGGGTCTGAAACAGAGACAGAATCTTCCAATTCATATCATCCAATGCTTCAGTCTTATTTCTTGAAATGCCCCAAAACTGCTCAATTTCAAGCTGTTTTAGTGTTAAGATGCATTTTCCTTTGTCTTATAAAAAGCCTGAGGAAGGTTAAACGCCTCTTCTTTGCTACAGGCTGTGCTATGTAGATCATATCTCCTGTGATTTAACTCTGCTTAGTCAGAAGGGAACCACCATCATGTACCATTTTGCTTTATTCTTAAAGTTCAGCTGGCTAGAGAGGAGGGTGAAAATGACACCTCCCCCCACCTTAATAAAGGAAAACAAAATTAGCTTAATACTTTTTTGGAACTAATTAGAAATCAAAAGTCCAAGAATACTAAAAATTAGTATGATTTTGGCTGGGTCAAAACTTTACTCAAAATCCTTCACTTTCATTTTATTAATAACGAGGGGGGGGGGGGGAAGAATATTGAGAAATTGGCTGTGCACTAAAAATTCCAAACCTACTTTAGTTTCAGCTTTCTCCAGGTGCTTGGCAAAGCAGCCCACCTGTGTTTTGAAGGAATGATCTTTAGCTGAGATGTGCTTGTCTGCACACACCAGTTTCGGCAATCAGAAATCACTGTTCATTTGGGGAAGGGAAGGGAAGGGAAGGGAAGGGAAGGGAAGGGAAGGGAAGGGAAGGGAAGGGAAGGGAAGGGAAGGGAAGGGAAGGGAAGGGAAGGGAAGGGAAGGGAAGGGAAGGGAAGGGAAGGGAAGGGAAGGGAAGGGAAGGGAAGACAGCAGTCAGTGCACCTCCAAGAGGCCAGGTTTCTGCTTGCCACATGCCAGGTGAGCCGAGGGTGCTGGGAGGCAGCGCTGCCCTGCCTTGCTGCTCCTGACGATGTTGAGTACCAGCACCACTCATGATGGCACTCTGCTAAGCACGCACAGCCTAGCAAATTAACGTCATAGGCGGAGCCTGCTGTCAAGAGTTGTTAAAACAAATAAAATAAAAAAAAAAAGAAAGGAAGGAAGCGGGGGGGAAAGTACATTTTTAACCTCATGGCAACTGTCAGAAGTTATCTCAAGTGGAAAAATATCATACTGATAGCATACTTTGGTTTTACCACAAGATAAACTTGGTAATGTAAGCCTCAGGCTCAGCTAACTCAGACTGACCTGACCTAGATTATTAAAAAAAAAAAAATCCACCTGATTTTTCTGTGGTTTTCTGCTCATTAACCACATTACACTGAAATAAAAAAGACCTAAAATGCACCAAATGTGCATTTCACAAAGGTTACTAAATTATTTTCAGATTATAACAAGTAAATCCTTTTCCACATCAAATTGAGGCCTGTATATAAGAAGTCAGCCACCCTCCCCATCTACTCCCTGCATTCTAGAAATGTTATGCAGAAATATATTGCCTGGATCAAGTCCCCCAACACCAGATCTACCCTGCTGGTTTTTCTGAGGACATGTGACAGCACCTTCAGCAGGCTGCAGGTGACATATACTGACCCCACACGCACTGAAGGCCACGGTGCTCTACTCAGTGTGGATGTTTTAAGGAAGGAAGCATTTAGTCCAGTGATCTTAGAAAGTTCAGGGGCCAGCTGGTGTGAAAGGGGAGTCTGTGTGTACCCTGAGACTCAGTGCCCTTGCCCAGGCACTGGCTCCGGTGTGGGAAACTGAATGTTGCTTTTGGGAACGAGCAGCAGCTCTGCCATTTACATACATTAATCCTTGGAAGTACAGGAGGCATTATCATTTGCCAGACTTGTTTGCATAATGAGGAACTCTCAAGAGAAATTTCTTGGAGAAGTGTTGCCATTAACGTGCGGGTGTTACCACGGCATTTCTATGCAGCTCCCAATCCCCTTCTCCCCTCCCGCCCCACTTACTCCCACTCATTGAAAACATGAAGTCCCTGCAAGAGCCCCCTGGAGCAGCACTGCTGGATGGAGCTCTATGTGCCATGTTCTCAGAAGGTTTTCTGACTCCCTGACACCCTTCACATCCAGCCCCGCTCACTCAGCCCACGGGTTATGCTATGCCAATGATTTACTGCCTCCCTAAGCAGGCAGCAGGTCAGTCAAGACATTTTCCCTGGTGGATAGCTATCACCTTTTCAACCCTTTCTCAAAGAAGGGCACTGGGCCACATGGAGGTGGCAAGGACTGGGTAAGCAAAGGGATTAAACAACGACTGTTTTGTAAATGAGGTGGCCAACACTCTCCTGCAGAAATACAGTGAGGAAAAGTGAAAGGCAGAAAGCAAAAAGGTTTTTCAAAATGCAGGGAGAGTTTCTGAACTACCACTGGTGTCCCCTTGAACCTGAGCAGGGGCAGCAGAGGAGCTGCAGTGCTGCCAATGGGGAGGCTCCCAGCATCACCCTGACTGAGTGGCCTCAGCTCTCCCCTCGTTCTGCAGGGATGTAGTGACCCAGACCCTCCAAGTCTCAACAGAGGGTGAGAGCTCATGTTGCCAGGCAGCCTAAATAATGGCCTCTAGTGGGTTCAGCAGTGTTTTAAGAGCCTGAAAAATTGTCCAGGAAGCTATCCACTCCTTCCTCCTCCCCTGCCACTGCCCCTTCCAGATGCGTTATTGGGACTGGAAGTGCCAGCAAGCCCCTCCTCTCCCTCTCAGGGACTGGCAGCACCAGGGAAGGGAATCCCTGCCATCCAGTCTTGTAGGCTTCTCCATTTGTTTTCATTTTGTCACCAGACGTTTCTATTTAAGCTGCTTGGAAGGATATCTCAATAACAGCCCTACTGGGCTCAAGGAGAGAGAGGCTGACAGTGAGTACGCCTTCCTCCTTTCTCCTGAACATCGCTCTCATGTCAAAACATCCAGTCATACTGTGAGGGAGATGGGGAGAACCAGGCACACACAGGAGCTCTGTTCCCAACTTCCTACACCCTCTGTACCACCTCAGCCATTGATGGAAACTGAGCTGTTTGTGAATCCCAGGTGCTCCCTTGCAAACGAGCTCAGACAGCTCAGCAGTTATGGTGCTAAACCAATGTCATCGAGGGCTGAAGAGACGGCCTACTCCCCTCACATGGTTTAGACTGCAGAGCAGAAACATTTACACTCATGCACAGGTGACCATGCAAAATGCCCTCAAACTCATTCCTGCAGATCCTTTGGGGGACTGCATGGTTTTAGCACAGGGTCCATCCTTCTGCATACTAAAGAGAAGCTACGCTTTAGAATGAAACTTAGGTACCCAGCCTCTAAAAAGCACCACACACTGCCTGAAGAGGTTAGCTCAGGTATCATGCCTGCATGACGCTGCATTGCACACCGTGCAGGTGTTCTGAGCTGACCCTACTGATGACCACTGCAAGACAGTCTTGAGCCAACCCGAGCTACCACAGCCAAAGGTCAGAGGTGCATAGAAGTTGTTCTGTACCATTACAACTTCCAAGGGAAACTGATTTCCAACGGTGTTGCAAAATTACAGTTAGCAGTGGTAAGTTTACCCTGTGGGAATTATGAATGGAAACTCAGGATCCCTACATATGAGATCCAGATTTTACTCTCAGCTCTGCTGCTGACAGACTGGTGAATCCGGGCACTTCACCTATCCACCCTTCACTTTCCCTTGCATAAAATTGTGGGTGTCTTTGCAAACCTGTCCTTGAGCAGAATGCAGCACACAAGTGCTTGTTATTGTCACTGGTGTCACACTGATGGCCCGTGCGCACAGTTTGCACAGCCGAGTACAGTCAGGCTGCATGGGGCCCGCGGTTCCCTGCAGCAGTGTTTGTGCCAGGCAGTGCCTGCTGGGCAGTGCCTGCTGGGCAGTGCCTCCTGCACCCCCTGGGGCAGCCTGTGCACAGCTGTGTGCAGCTGTCACATCCTCTCTGGAGGAGACTGCATCTTCTGTCACATTCCCCTGCATGCTCAGCGATACATATTCACACTGTGGATATGGAAGACTGTAAGTGGGATGAATATTTAGACGTGACTATCTCTGAGTGCATCTCTGTGTACACATGCATATGAGAACTGGGTCAGGAGAATCTCTCCCCTTTCATGTAACTCATCACAAAATCCCTATACCCAATGTCACCTTTGTGAGTTGTTTTGCAAGGCCCTGATTAAAACATCTGCTTCTCTTCCCACTTTGCTGAGGGAGGACAACATCCACAGAAAGAAATGGAAGAAGCCATTAGCTTAGTCTCCAAGGGGGAACCCTTGTACAGCTCTGAAAAGCCTGTGCCAAGGGGAGGACACTGGAAAGCGAGAGCCAGCCAAGGAAAGAGACAGATGGGGCCAGCTCCACTCCAGTTCTCATCTGCCTTTGCTGCACTGGGCACATAATATTCTTACAAGGTCTAATTTATAAACCCAGCTCATGTTTATAAACTCTCCTGTCCTAATGGAAATGAAAACATTAATACAACCCAAGGATTCTTCACTTTACAGGTTTTAATTAAAATCATAGGTGTTAAGAAGCAAGAGTCTCTTCGTGGAATACAAGTCTAATGAAGTATTTCCTCACATAGCACAAATCTCTGTGTACAGACCCAGATTGCTGGCACTGGATGTCCAAAACACCAAGCCCCCTGGAATCAGGAGTTCACTTCTTGAAAATTAGAAAAACAAATTGTCCTGCAATTTGTTTCAAATAAATGTAAGTGCCAAGATGGAGCTGCAAAAATAATATTAAGTAGGTAAAAGAAACCCCAACAACCTAGCACAGCCATAAAATTTGATTTCTTAAGTGACTAACTGGAGGCAATTATGACTTCACCGCACACCAGCGAGAAGGGGCTGCATGGCAAAAAGGAGAGAACTCCATGTGGGGTAGTGCATGAAGGCACAGAAGAGGAAAGCCAATGGGAAGGAGGGAGCAAAGTGGGAAAAGGCAGGACAGAAGGTTGGAGCAAGGGCAATTAAGGACACTGGGGAGGCAGGTAAAAATGTAAACACATGAAAATTGCAAGACCAGATCACACTGACCTGTTTCCTTTGTCTCCCATGGGACCAAAGGAAAAAGCAGGAAAGGAACCAGCAGGGAGTGACATACATGTGTAGAGACAGATGAGGGGACTGATCTTTGGCAGGTGTAAAGCTGGATGGAGGTCAAGGCTGATGGCAGAACACCAGTTACTGCAACATGAAACCCAGCAGAAGCAATTTCCCTTCACCATCATCCTCAGGGAAAAAAGGGTCCAGTCTGCCAACTCCAGGACTGCTTTCTATCCTACTGCATAATGGTGCCTGCATTCTCAAAGGAGGCACACACAAAGAAGGGAGGAGACACTGAAAGACAAAGCCAGTGTGAAAGTATCAAAGCACTGTAGAGAGTGAGGGCTCTTAATGGGGAGAGGGTGACTTTGCCTCTAAGTCTGCCTCAAAGATGAATGATGGCATTGTTGACATCTCTCAAACAGCCTAATAGCAGTCTTTTATGGATTTGTTTTCATTTTAAATACTTCCAATTCAGTCTAGGGGAGCTAGAGAATGACTTCACTCAGAGTAGTGCGGGTGTATGGTCCCAGGCTCCAGTCAGGACTCTGGAAGTTTTCACCAGCCACTTTGGTCTGAATCTTATTTCTAGAAGATTGCATCATATTGCACCCAGTAGGTTGCTTGTCCCACATTCCTTCCAGCTTCAGGCAAGTCCACTTGCTTAACAGTTTCCTGTGATGCTTCTATGATGCTTGATTAATTCTGTATCATAGAGAGATTAAAAAGACAAAAAGCCTTCCCCCCCCCCCCCCCCCCACCGTTCCTTTTTTTTTTTTTGTACTTGTCACCTTGGGAGACAATGGAAACACAGAAACACATTGGCCAGAAAAATATGACTCACAATTGAGGGAGCTGCAGCAGTTATGTCCTTGGCCTTACATTCTGGGTTCACTGTGCGAGGCACGAGCAATGGAAAAGAGAAGCACCATTTCCTCATCAAACACTGCTCAAGAACTGAACATGCTTCTTTCAAATCCAGATCTAGCCAAAAGAGCACACCTAATCACCAAAGACATATCTTGCTTCTGACTCCTGTGATTCCAGAGGCAGCAACAGTCATAGCTGGAAAATCACAAGATGCTGCAGATGGGACCTTAAATGAATGCAAGGACTCCTGTCAGCCTCAGGGGAAGTTGCATCAAGTGCCTTCTCTATCAGGAGGGAAGGAGTTCACTGAATGTCCCCCCATCAATACCTGTACTGTGAGGTGCAATGCCTTTGGCTAAAAGAACCCTCTTGGCTCACCTGAACCCATACAGGGTGCAAGAGGAGACAGGGTGTAGGTGCTTGGAAAGTGAGGGAAACAGAGCATTTGCAGTGTTTCAGAGGTAAACATGCTTTCCGACCCTTGTAGGCAGCTGTATACAGTGCTGATGAGGCCAAAAAGGGATCTGAAAGCATCACTGACCTTTGCAAATTGATTCCTAGTTACTGGCTTAGTGTGGGCAACTTCCAGTTTTATTGGGCTACTCCCTTGGTCAAGATCTGCTTGATTCGTATTAATTTTATCCTGACAATAAAGGGGAGCTTTTAGCATCATTTAAAAGTGCAACACTGCAGAATCGGATGGAAATGACCTTGCAGATCTAGGGGTTATAAATCAGCCAATGGAAAGGAATGTTATGCAGCACTGAGAAACAGGACAAAAATGTGCACTTAGATATTCTCGACTAATGGTTTGTATTTTACAGCACCTTCCCTTAGAAGATCTCAAAGAGCTTCACAGTAAACAGAAAAAAGAAACAGGAAAAAGACATACTTTGAATCTCTTATCCTGCATTCACAAGCCCCACTCCCAGATGGTTACACCAGTTGACACCATCTGGAGACCAGGATTGTCATTTCCTTGTGCCCAAAGCTGAGGTAAAGCACAAAGAAATGAAAAAATCTCTGTCTATGACATCAGGCCCTTGAAGTGGTACAAGAATCTGGCTTTGTACAAACCCACTTGGGAAAACAGTGGAGAGCCAGTCTCCACTGCCTCAGTACAAATCTCATATCCTACTTTAGGATTTTCTCTGGGATGGTATCATCAACATGATGAAGGACAGCACTAAGAAAAACCTTCTAAATTTGGTCTGTTCCTTTTACAAACAAGCTCTTACTATGCATCTAACTAGCAGATAAATATTCTACCCCAGTCATTGCTGTCATACCTGAGCACCCATTGAAACCTCCTTGCTCCCTTCAGGTTAATGACAGATAAGCAGAAATACTGTAAGACCAAGGTCAACTTTAGAATCATAAAGCTCAAAGAAAATGCACAGTTCTTGCAGGCTGGTCCTGAAAGAGATGCCAGCAAGTGACTCAGCCAAGATCACAGCCACAAGAAAGTCACAGTACTGGGAATTGCCCTTCATCTCCTGAGAATTAAACACAGACCCCAAATAAGCTAATACTGACGCTACAGCAGTTTATCTCCAAACAGTGACTGATTTGACAATGTTCTTATACCTAAGATTAGAGATGTCTCTACTAATCTGATATATCTGACTGACACATTTTAGTTTTAATAGCCATGGACTCCCCCTTCTAGACAAAGCTAAGAAAAGATAAACATACACATCTTGGGTTTTTTTTCCAGTGCTACATTAGGGAAGAAAGAAAGGGAACAAAACGAAGATGTTTGATTTTGACAGTATCTATCCTGGCATCTCATGCCACTACTAGAGAGCTAATGGAGAGTGATCACAATGCCAAAGGAACTCGAGCAGACAGAAAGAGCTGTTAAGGAATCAGAATAAGTTGCAAATGCATCTAGACAAGTGATTAGGAATCTCACCTCCTACCTACCAGCAGTCAGCGGCTGTGTTGCTCCTACTGCACTCAAGCAGGGACAGGGCAGACCTTGCCTGAGCTTGAGATGCCCCAGCTGTCTGAGGAACCTGAGCTTTGCAAGCAAAACTGCATTTGGATTTTGCATGCACCAGTTTTGGCTCAGGGAGCCATTGTCAGATTCCCTCCAAATCCTGGCTAAATAGAAATGCCTAAAAAGACAAAAACCAGGCTGTGACATTTTCATAAATAGCTCTCTGTTTGTGGGTGTGTACATGTAAAAAAAGTAAGAAGGACAGCCCCAAAAGGGAAGGCTAGTATTAAAGGCTTCAGGAATACATTTTTTAAAATTTTTCTATTTCACAGTTGGTTGATTTCAAGCATTCTAATGGCTGCTCCTACCCTAGTGCCCATCTGTCTATTTTAATAAATGTTCTTGGTAGCACCTACCTGGCAAACATTTGAACACCCAGCAGCACAACCAAATTTCACCCTAAATCTGGGGGCTGGAACAGCAAGCTATATGGAAATGATGCAATCATCCTTCTCCCACAACATGGGCACTGGCAGCAGCAGATAGACAGATGGGCAAAACAAACAGACAAGAAAATGTGATGGGCCTGGCCCCATATCTCCTTTCATTTTCTTCTGTTAAAAGTCTGGGTGAGCAAAGGACAGGTTGCTGTAGTACTTGGGTGCCCTGTGCAACCACAGAGGTCTGCTGGGTGGCAGTCAGCACAGATTCCTCAGCTACCCGAGGTGCTGAGATCACTGATGCACTGAAGGCACCACGTGACAATGAACTGACCCCCTCATTGTCTTTGATCTGTCTGTGTCTCTGGATCTCATCAGTGGTGATGCAAGTCAACTTTTGCTCCATTCTCTGGGCATTCAGCTGTGTTCCCTTTCCTTTGTCAAAGGGTCCCCCACGCTTCCCCTGCACATCCTCCATCCCACATGTATGTTCAATACCAGGTAAATATTTATTCTGCTAGGAGAGCTGCCACCATTCATGACCAGCCTTCCTGCCCCTTTCCCTTCACTCTCTAGCTCAAAAGGCAGCATCCCCACGTGTTTGCTCTTAAAATAGTGTCAGGAGCAGCTCACATGAATGCTGATATTCTGTTACTGCCTCAAGGACATGAGTGCATGGTTACATTTTGGCATTTCACCTTCATCAATACTAAAATTTAGCAAGAAATGTGTACAATGAAGGCTTATGTCTCAGGCCTTTTTCTTATTAATCCTATTACACTTGTCTTTATGAGCTCTCCAAGTTCCTTTTACTCCCTCCGGGGCTTGGCTGCAAATGAGATTTTGCATCTCAGTGTAAAATAACCAGAACATTTTTCTATAAAATTAAATAAAAATCCCCCATCCTGGCAGTACATGCCCAGAATCCAGTTTCTGGAATCTGCATCTTTCCAAGTCCTTCATTGTCTTCTCAACTTCCTTTAGCTTTGGGAACAGGCTTTCATTATATCCTGATGAAAATTGCAAAGAAAATTAAGGAGCAAACTTTAAACAACTCAGATGAAGAAGAGGGAGAAAAAGTGTGACCAAGTTGCAGAAGTCTCTGACTCTTAGCAAACCTCACTTCTTACATATGCCTCAGTTTTCCAATGCATAAAGTGGTAACAGTGATAGCCCTAGCCTGCAATGCAGGTGGATGTTCAGGATTACGATGTTCAGCTCATGGATCTTCAAGACTACAACAAGATTCTGTTATAACTGACAGTATCAATAGTTTATTATTGCAGCTACACAACTCTTAGGTAAATATCTTGATTTCTGAACTTACCTCAATCTTCTTTGCTTTGAAAAACAGGACTGGGATATGTACCAATTCTAAAACTCCTAATCAGCTAGACAATTCTTTTGTCTTGTTTTGATTTTTTGTTTTTAATATATTGTTTTGAAGAACCAAATTCTAGTGTCAGATTTGCATGTATATTCAATAAGGAAGCTATGCCTGCTCCTAAAAAGCTTACCATAATGACAAGAAAAAGCAAAATGGAAAGTGTATTAGAACTCTTAATGTCATCTAGAGTTAGTAAGGCAGAGTGGAATGACCAGAAATGAAAAATAATGGCTGAAGAAAGTTAATAGCATCCCTTCCCAGAGCTCCAACTGCTTTGAATTTAATCTTCCAGAGAAAGGTAAGTATTGTGTGGAAAGTAATTCCCACCATATTAAGGGAAGGGGATTTTTACTGTACCATGTTTGAACAGGTTTGGTGCACTAACATTATCATTTACCTTTGATCTGTAAAATCTGGATATGTATTTGCAATTCACCAGTACTACTCATAATTCAAAGCCTTTAATACCTGATGTGGCAGGAGGACTTGAGCTGCAAGAAGAAAACAAAATCAAGCACAACTTGCATTGCCTTAAAAAAACATTGACCTCAACCAGCTAAGCTCCTGCTCAACATCGTCTCAGAAGCTCCACCAGTAGATTTCCACCTGCACAAGTGTTTTTCTGCTCAGTCTCTGCAGCACACCACTCTTTACCATAAAAGTTGACATTTAGATATGAAAAAATCAGGAAGGAAAGGGGATGATTTAAAAATAAAATGCAATTTACACTAATTATGTCATTACATAGGATGCTCTGCAAAAAAACATTAGCAAGTGAGATCATGTCAGCAAAGCTCAAGATGAGCTGTATGAAAGACTTGCAAGTTCCTAAGTCAGAAAGCTGTGGCTTCCTGCTGCTTCTCATTTCTTGGCCAATCAATGCTTCATAAAGACTTTTAGGATACAGTTAAAGTAGCTCTGCAGTCCTAATGGCTGCAGTATCTAAACAGGAAACCAGCAGTAACATACTGATGTGCGTAGCAACCTGGTGCAGAAAAACACAGGAGAATTCCTGTTACAGGGAACAGACCAAGTGAGGCACTCCTGAGTCATCCATGGCAAAAAAGTCAAACCAAAGACTTCCAAAGCCCAGCATCATGCCAAAATCACTGACTACCCTTCATTTCACCTCTGGAAAATTGCTGAAAAGGAGATGAGTCCCAGCTCACTGCACATGTGCAGCTTGATGCCTTCCCGATCAGGATCAAGGCCTCTTTGCAAGTCCTCTCCTTTTCCCAAAACACCCCCTGTACTGAAGTGCAAGGCTGCACGTCCTGTCTTGAAGCCACCAAAGGCTACCATTAGCAATTACAAAAAAAGAGCACAGGGAATTCATAAACACTTGGTTAGGTCCAGCAAAGCAGTTCTTCAAACAGCACGGTAAGACCTGATATGGTTTTAACACATTTCTCAAGTACCTTCAGCTCAGAACCCCTCAATCTGCATGTCAATACTTTTACTTTTCACTTTGCTCTTCTGTAGCTTGTAGAGGCAAGGGGGGAACTTGCTTTTTTTTCTATCCCCTAGCAAACCTGCACAAATATTTCAGGAGGCTGGGCACAGAGCACTTTCCCATCTAAAATTTGTATGCAATCCATAACATGGCCCCACCTGCACATGCATTTCTACCCTATGGCAAGCTTCATTTAATGCCAAACAGACCAAGTCTAAAGCAACCTCAAAGACAACCATTTCAGCAATCTCACTGTGCATGTAAGAAAACTTAAGCTGTAACATTCTAAAGGCCCACAAGCTCCCTCAGGAATGCAGGAGCAAGCAAACAGGTCCTTTCCAACATATTTTTCAACCGGTCTTTCTCTAATCCCCATGCTCTAATTCAGTTGGCAAGTTGATGGCCTCAGAGATTCTGCCATCCAAGAGATGATCAGCTAACAAACAGAGCTGACACTTATATTTTACATTTCACAGTATACAAAATCTCAGAAAATGGGCTTCAGCTGTGCTCTTTTTGCTTTTTGCTTTGCTGCTTTGTTTTGTGTTACAAAACTGCTCGCCATCAATCTATCTAAACCACTTCACTGACCACATGGGCAGGGCAGCTAAGGACTGTGATTATTTGTCAAAGCTTTTATTTCAGGGAAAAAACAGTCCCAAACTGACAAAAGTAATTCAACAAATTTTTCTGACAAATACATTTTAAAATTGTTAGGCTACCTCAGTTAACCAGATGAATAATGCAAAATGATACAAGGTGAATAATTTATTACAAAATAGGGGAAGAAAACACTATATAAATTATTGAACTAATATTATTTGACAAGTGCTTGCCCTTCCCTGAAGTGAAGCTTTCTCTGTGATGGAACAAAACAGCTGTTTAAAAGCAACAATAGTTTAAGGCAGCAAATGAAGAAGAATAACAAGTGCTAAAAGAGTACAAGATTAGACAGCACGTAATTATCCAGATTAGAAACTGTTTAAAACTGGGAAGGAAGGCAAAGGTCCTCTTATAAAATACATCATACAATGACAACTACAAGTGGTCCAGATACTTTCTCTTATTTGTTTTTGTTTGGTTTTGGTTGTTTTTTGGGGTGCTGTTTAGTTCGTTGTTCGTTTGGTTTGTTTTGTGGAATTTTTGTTATTTTTTGGGGGGTGTGGTTTTGTTTGTGGGGTGGTTTTGGTTTTTTTTTTTTTTTTGTTTTGTGGGTTGTTTTTAATTGTGGAGTGTTTTTGTTGTTTGCTTGTTTTGGGAAAGGTTGCGAGAATTTTTGGTGAGAATTTTTTTCAGTTTTTTAATGTGTATTGTTAACCAGTGAATGGAATGGAATGGAATGGAATAGAATAGAATAGAATAGAATAGAATAGAATAGAATAGAATAGAATAGAATAGAATAGAATAGAATAGAATAGAATAGAATAGAATAGAACAGACTACTTCGGTTGAAGGGGACCTCTAATAATCGTTCAGCCTGACGGCTTCAGGGCTGACCCAAAGTTAAAGCCTGTTGTTAAGGGCATTGTCCAAATGTCTCATATACACTGATGGCTTGGGGCATTGACCACTTTTCTAGGAAGCCTGTTCCACTGCCTGACCACTCTCTCGGCAGAGAAATGCATTCCAGTGTCCAGTCTGAACCCCTCCTGAGACAATTTTGCGCCATTCCCAGGTGCCCTGTCACTGGGTGCCAATGGAGGAGAGATCAGCACCTCCCTCTGCACTTCCCCTCCCCGAGGAGCTGCAGAGAGCGAGCATGGCAGACCACGGAGATGCGTCGCTCACAGCAGCACATGGGACCGGAGGCTGAGGAGAGGGGCCCAGCGCCAACCTCCACCGAGCCCCCGGGCTCCCTGCCCTGCTCCCGGCCTTGGCTCCCGCGGCCCCCGGCGCGGCCTCGGCGCCCAGCGACACCTGGCGGCGGGAGCGCGCGCCGCTGTCATGGCGGCGCCGGGGGCGCGCCCGCCGTGAGGCGCCTCAGCCCGGCCGAGGGCCTCGCCACCAGCGGGTCGGGGCTGCCGGCAGCGCTGCGGGACTCTGCGCTGGCAAATTCCATGCCTTGTGAGGATCTGTTTGTTCCCGCAAGGGGGAGGGACGTGAGGAAGGCTGGATGGTCCCAACTGACTCTCAGGGCTCAGCCACACAGCTGTGAACTCTGACTTACCTATGTCAGCCATGATTAACTAGGAAGGAAGGACCATGTGCTGCTCTTCAGACATATTTCCTCCATTACAGAATTAGAGAATTTTTTAGGTTGGAAAAGAACTCTAAGGTGATCTAGTTCCACCATTAATCTGACAGTGCCAAGCCCACCACTAACCCATGTTCCTTAATGCCACATCTACCCGTCTTTTAAATACCTCCAGGGATGGTGAATCCACCATTTCCTTGGGCAGTTGTTCCAGTGCTTGACAACCGTTCCAGTGAAGAAATGTTTCCCAATATCCAATGTAAATCTTGTCTGGCACAACTTGAGGCTGTTTCTTCTTGTTTTATCACTTGTTACGTGGGAGAAGAAACCAGCCCCCACCTGACCATAACCTCCTTTCAGGGAGTTGTAAAGAACAACAAGGTCCCCTGAGCCTCCTTTCCTCCAGACCAAACAACCCCAGCTCCCTCAGATGCTCCTTATCAGACTTGTGCTCCAGACTCTTCACCAGCTCCCTTCTCTGGCCACATTCCAGCCCCTCAATATCCTCCCAGTCATGCACAGCCCAAAACTGAACACAAGATTCAAAGTCCAGCCTTGACCAATCCAATTATCCTTAGAGCCAGCCAGGATGGCCTTACTCAACACCACGGAATAGCACCTTGCACAGCGATTATTGTTTCTCCAAGAGCTGTTGCTTTAAAAACACTACCAGCACCTTTCAAAAGGCAAATCATAACTGTGGTGCCTTGGAAAGATTTGCTTCTAGTAGCTAAGTGCAGAAGTTTAGCTCACCCTAAGTATTGCAAGAATTATTTGGGGAATTTATGCTCTTGGGTCCTGGCTCCCGGTCACTAGCAGGGAAATGCTGGACTGCACAGAAGCAAAATTTACAAATCTCTGTCACCGTATGGGAACGTTGTGATACTCCCAATTTACACACACTCTTTGGATGTGTAAATATTTCAGAGCTGCAGTTTAAGGGCACCAGTGATTTGCACAGCACTATATATCACTGCTTCCCAGGGACACAGTGCTACTGAAAAGTAGCACTCAAGTCAGGGGTGGATTTAACATTAGCATCTCAGCACTACGCTATGAGTTTGATTGTTTATGTACATCATGTCAACTGATTTAAAATCTATATTTACACACATTGAGATGGCCTCCACTCATTAATAAATTAAGACACTTGTAAACCACTGGATCTGCAAGTTGGCTTTCTAATTTACTAGCATCTGAGTATCAGATTGCCCACCCTTCCTAGGCAAAAGCTGATGAGGAGCAATAAATGCTCCACAAAGTCCTCTGGACTGTGGTTGTCCATATACCACTGGCATTCATGTTCCTCATCCTATGCCTCTCTGCAGACTAAATTTTTCCCTTCTGTCCTTAGGGTTATTAGCCTCGGATCTTTTCACCAACACTGAACTCAATCATTTAAATGAGTTTAATGACAAAAGTTAGTTTATCCAAGAGGAAGCTGGAAACTTACAGCAGTAAGTTCTTGGGCGCTAAGAACCATGCAGTGAGCGAGTTGCCATCGCAGCTGCTCATGAGGGCCCCTTCTGCCAGCAGCTCTCCAAGCTCATAACTCCCTTCCTCCCCTGAGCACGAATGATGAAATATTGAGGCTCTGATCTCTGCCTCATTAAATAGAGAATATTCTCACTCTGTCTTGACCTGCGCTAGGGCCAGTTTAAGGAGCAATCTGTCATGAGATCATTAATATAAAGACTTGCTCAGAGGGCAAGGATGTTCATCCAAAATTAAATTCTTAACCTTTTTGGGAAGGACTTTGGAAAGGATATTTTACCTTTCCCAACTGGAGGAGTCAGTTATATATTTCTGCACTGCAGAGATGATGGAATCAAAGTCAAGAGGCCAGCATCCTGCTGAGACTTTGCCTCCCCAGTTCTTTCAGTGATGTCCAGCATGGTGTGAGCAGAAGCCCTAGAGATCAGGAAGTAGAGCAGTGGTCATGGAGCAAACCAAGGTCAGTTAAAAACTGAAATGAATACAGTTCAAGTAGGCCAAAGACATGGCCCCATAAGAGCTACTTGGCAAGGGAGAATATGAAGACACTGGCAATGCCTGTACATAGAGAGATGCTGTAAAAACACGAACAAGTCATAGCTATCTGTTCAAGACACAGATCCAATTGTCAGACACAGTGCTTGCAAGTCACGTGAGTGACAAAGATGGCTCTGGCTCTGCTTGAATTGCTGCTCATAAACATTCTGGGAGAAGGTCTGTCCTTTAATATATGAATTTATCATATTTGATATCTAAGTGGTTCCTTGGCCTTCCTCCTGCCCCTCTCTTTACTTTTTTCCTACAAAAGGCTTTAATGACCAGAGGTACCCACAGTGTGATGATGGGAGCAAGCTGTAAGGATGGAGGCAGATGGAGAGAGAGAGATAGGAAACCTTCAGTACAAACATTTTCTCCTAATAGTATACAATCTACACAGACTGCTGCAGAAATGGGATGAATAATAGAATCACGGAATTTTCTCATCCCCTGTCATCGTCAAATCCTATTAAACTCACTCCAGGTAAAAGGTACACTATTGACACTGCTAAAACTACACTACACATCGGGGTTACCGTAAGCAAATGAAAGAAGATGGGTGTGAGAGAGGATAAAGAGAAATCACAAATCATCATCTTCCCAGTGAAGCATCAAGAATATACGTATTGGGGCTGAAGTGCTATTCCTGAGGACATTTAAATGCTATATCAGGTTAGGACTGGAGCTTGATGTTAACCCTCTCGTCACTGTTTTATTTTTCTGTGAATATTGTCTCTGCTGCTTCTTTTGAGGCTAATGTGCTTTTATACCAAAGAAGATACAGACAACTGGATTAGTATGGGATTTAGGGAGCAGGCTGTGTACCGGGTGATGTGACAGCGAACAACTAAATTTAATATGGCAGCTTGATCCATTATGTATTTTATTCCAAGAAAAGTCAACATGGGCACATTAAACCTGGACTGGATCTGGCATCGCAGTGGACTAGGATCCAGAAGTGTCAGTTCTGGGCCACATGATGATCGCATTTTAACAACCACTTTTGCTGCCACTAAGTACATTTTACATGGATTAAGCTTATAAATGCACATAATCCTCATTAAAAATCATCCTGACCCTAAACTTTAAGTAAATATACATAATATTTAGCACCTTTTTGGCATTTTTACTTGTGAAGTTTAAAGACCCTTAATCAATCGATATTTTTACACTCATTTCCACAGAGACCCTATCAGGGAGGCTAACACATGCAAGATTGCCCAGTGAATCAAGAGGCTTAGGGACTACATACAGAGTTCCCAATTTTTTCAAAAACTCATATGCAGCCTTTGCTCTGCTTACTACCAGAACTGAGACTTTATACACTGTCACCAATTGGGCTTGAAATTTGCACACATAACCAGAATCCTGGTTCTGATAGTCTTGGAGGGATATGAAAGTAGTTCAGGTCCTACCAAAGACACAATATGGTGACTACTGCTCTTCCTCAAGCAATTACTGGATTAATTAAAGACATGCAGAGATAACTTTCTTTAAGTACTCTGAAATAACCTCTCTCTTCTCTCCTGGATCTTACACAGGTTTAACTTCCTATATATAGACAGAGGAATGCATGACACAGTAAATATTTATCAGCTGATAACACTGATTACACCAAGGCCTGGCCCAAGCTTGGCACCACAGAACAAATTTTCTTACTAGAGATAAGCAGCTTCTAAGAAATGTAAAGTCTCTGTTATGTTTCATTAAATTTTAAAAAAAGAATTATAATATGAAGAGGGCATGCTGAAATTGATGCCAAGTTGTCCTTTGCATATCACTGACCAGATCCTCCCCAAACTTTTATCAGTTCTGAGAGGGACACAGCATGCCAAGAATCAAGGAGAAGCCTTTACAGAAACAGGTTTTGTAATGATTCGCAATTCATTTAGCATACGGAGCAACATTCTGGGTGTCGTGTCTCCCAGCTGGTGGCCAGACGCTGCAGTGGATGCGACCAACTGGCCACAGTCTTTCAGCCTGGCAAACCAGGCTTCTGTGTGTGCATGGCCAGCATGTTTCCATGGCTGAGGCTCACAGCACCATGTCCAAGTCCTGCAAGCAGACGCCAAGCAAGCTGAACCACAGAGGAAATTATCCTCTGGCCAAACTGGGCAAAGGGATGCCAAAGATGGGGAAAGAACACCAGCCAGCCAAGAGGATCTTAACATTGAGAGTAGTCATCTTTCCCTAATGGTCTTAGTTCTGAGATAGATGGAAGGAGGAACAGATGGCTTTAACATTCAGAGCCCAGCCCAAGGATTCAAGGGGATGTGAAGTAGCTTTTGTGTAGCTTCTCTAATTTTGCACACCTTTTTGAAGCAATACATCAGGTTCTAGGGCTGGCTTCACTTAGGCTGGAGCTCCTGCTGCACAGGGGACTGAGAGCTCACCTCTGAGAGCAACATACCCGGGGCTTGGTGCTAGGATAGACACAAATTAATGTGCCCAAATTAATGTGCCTAGGGCCCAGGTGAAAAACAACCTTTGTTTAATGGCAGCTTCGAGATTTCTTCAGTGCTTCATCCAAATACTTCTCAATGCCGCTTTTTCTTCTGTAACAGAAGGGAGGGTCCTGATCTGCTCTCAACCATTGCTCTGAGAGCCAGGAAAGAGCTAGGTAAATGCCACTTTGTCTGGGATGAATTGTGGATGCTGAGGAAGAAGACAGAGATTTTTAGCATGCATTCAGCCTGGAGAGCTGCACAGGTAGAAATGTCTCCTCAGTGGTGAGCACTAAGGCCTATGCAGCCTGGAGGATGGGTTGCACTTAATTGCTTTGCCCGTTTGCAACTGTACGGTTAATTTTTAGCTAATTTCTGCCCTGAGTATGACTTAGCTATCACTGCCATAGCATTACAGCTAAAGACCCGATTGCATTTCCAGATAGGCTTGTCACTTAGAAAACACTAATGCCCCACTTTTGCAAGGCAGTTATGAAGCATTACTCTGATTTTATAACTTACCAAATTTCTGTGTGGCTGCAGACTGATAACATTGAACCAGCAGCAGCATTGATTTAGTGCTGCTGGCAGTCTGACTTCTGGAATACTACAGGCCACCAGTGGCCATAATACAGGAATAATTAATAATAAGGCTTAATCTTACCCTCTAATGAACAGAGGAAAACCTCTCTCTCACCCTTGCCCATCCTCGTCTCCCTGAATCCTAAGAGGAAGCAAAACTGTGATTTAGCAGGCATATCTGAAGGACCAAGCGTCTGAGCACAGAGGAGCAGGCAAATGGCTTTCATCATACAATGTGCGGATTGTTGCAGGTACTGACACACTATGAAGGGAAATACATCCACCCTTCACTGGCTGTGAGAAAAATGCTTGCTGGGAGTCTTTAAGGGAGCAGTGAAAAGGAGTGATGCCTTATTTCTATTGTATAAAACAGCTCTGAAATCAAGGCACCTTTGTTTCTAAATAGTCTGTCTTTGTTTCCATGTACTGGCTGTTCAAGCAATCAGAAATCCTGAGTGTAGCCTCCTTTAAACCATGAAAATTTGTTTTCTAGATTTCTTGGTTTTGAATCATCAGGTGACATTTAGGGCTGTATTTTCAAGCATTTCATCAGGTGACATTATAGTAAAAAACCTTCAAGCCCTCCTCACTTCCTCCAAAAAGCAATGAAAGGAAAATTTGTCTTCTCCCATACCTAAGAGGTAGCTGAGCTCGAAATTAGATATGGAAGGACTAAGGATTGCTGCTAAAATTGTGAGCGTCAACAGTGCAAAATTTCCAAAATCCCCATCCCAGTGTTGAGGCTGTGGTAATGCTGTATTTGAAATGGAAAATGCTTTATTGTGCTCTACTTGAATTCTCCCATGCTGCTCTCCTCTCCTTGTTAAAGACATTCACGGGGGAAACCTCTGCATGTTCTTTGTGTGTGAGGGAACAAAGTGTCCTCTCCCCTGGAGGCAGAATACAGTGCTACTGAAGCTAAAAAGGCCCAAAGTGCCATATAATGCTAAAATAACAGGGAGTTTTACCTCTACTTATCTCTCATAATCCTGAGCTATTTTTCCTCCAGATGAAATGAAAGATATATCCCATCATCTCCACTGCACGCAAATATCATAGCCTGCAAAGCTACACATTAGCAAGTTGGGAGATTCCCTCCCACAAGAGCAGATCAGCCCAGGTGAACAATGACTACAAATTTTGGGGTTTCCCCCCCCCCCCCCAAACCTCATTTTATGCCTGAAACATATGATACCTGCTAATAACATATGTAGCTGTGGGAGCCACAGTAATTACTAAGGCAAATGAATCTCATGCCTCAGGAAGCAGAGTGCTTTCCATAGGGCTCAGGAAGGGAGTCCCCTGCCTGAAGCATTACCCTGAGACGTGAGGGGCCTGCAACCTGCCTCTTCGCAGCAGCTCTCACTGCACCTCTTGTCTATCAGGCAGCTCAATCCAAAACCCTTGGCAGGAAGCTGTGCCAATAAATATATTCTTTATTGGCAGGATATTGCACTCCTCTGAAATATCACATATTTGGCCATTAGGGAAGGCAGAGTCTGATCTTCTATGTCAAATTCTATGTTCCCATGAAAAATGAAGGAGCCACTTTGCTCTACTCCACTCTCCTCTTCTCCCAGCTAACCAGCCAAGGATGCTGTCAGAAGTAAAACACAGTACGGGGCTTGCTTTGCCCTGGCAACAGCTGTACCCAAAAGTAGCATCGAGGAGCGACTGGAAAGCAGAAAAGGGGCAGGAAATACATGTGTCTACTTGCCAGATGAAACTGCTGAGAATTTTAATTTTAGGCTTCTCATCAGCCCTGACACAAAAATTGTAGCATCAGTTAAGTTGTAATGAGTTAGTAGTGCATGTGACGTTTACAGACTGTAGATTAGGAGCAGAAGTGCAGGACTCCACAATAGCCTCACTTTGCATAGAGAGAGTGCTTGGACCCAAGGCTTAAGTTCAGGAGTATCAACAAGAAATTGAAATGCTTGGGGAATAATAGGATACAAATCTTTTCTTCTGTACATTAAACTAGCTTTTACCGCTCGCCACTAGGTGATCAGAAGCTCTTAACATGTGCCTGCCTCATTTTCGGCAGGTATTAGGTGGCCAAGGGCTAGTTGATTTCAGTACAGACACGAACCCCAAGCCCCAGCTATTGCAATAATTGATTTCCTCACTGTGATGATAAATTTAGGACTTATGTTAAAAGACAGAAAAAACATGTGTGCAAGAAGAGGAAAGACTGGGTCAGCACACCTTACTCCAGATTTTGACCGCCTGATTTTCCCCTCGAGATCAGTAAAATCCTTGCCAGCAGATGAGCCTGCAGACATTCTGAATGTAGACCAGATCTCCTGGATTATCCCCACACAAACGTCACTTAGTGTGCCATGATGTTAGCCTCAGGATAGCTGCAGGGTGCCTGAGCCACCCTTGCTTGCAAGGGCTGTGCACAATGGAAGAGGGGCTCCTGCAGTTCCTTCTCTGGTGGCTCTGACTGCCCAGGAGGCCGGAGCTCCTGTTGCTGGGGGCACCACTGCCACCAGTAGCAGGAATGCCAACAATAAGTGGCAAGCTGTAGGGATGCTGGGTTCTGCAGTGCAGGGTGTTTGTGAATCCACAGGCAGAGAGATGAATGCAAGGGGGAGAGAATTAGATTAGCTCATATTCCTAAATGTTCAGTATGCTCTGATACTCCATGAATCCTCCTTTTTTGCCTCGCTCCCTCTTCTTCCCCCTCAAAACTCAGCCTCTTTCCTACTGCCTGGTTTCATCACAACTCCAGATTGCTTGAACAAGCTGCCTGATAAGCCTACAGATGCCAACAGGAAGCAATGATGTTACAATAAGTGTCACAGGGAAAATGTCAACTGTATCATTATAATGAAGGTCATGTCTCCCTCACAGAGAGCTCAGGGCTCTGCACAATTCATGTGTTGTTATTAGGTAGATGTTGACATGTGTAACTTCTACCTTACAAGATTCACAGCACAGGGACAAGGTGAGAAAAAGCTGGCTCAGATCTACTCCAAGGTTCAGCCTCATAGAAAGGACAGAAGAAAACAATTAACATGCATTACACATGTGGAAATTCACCATATACTCCAGTTCCAGCTCCCTGTGACAGACAGGATACACACACAGGACACCAGGGCAAATGCACAGCACGTAAGCAGTCTCAGACAGCACCAAAGCAAAGCACACAGAAGTACTAAGAGTAAGTCAGGCACAAAAGCAACCAGCCTGCATCCCGAAGTTGATACTAGTAAATGGCACTTGGACACTCCATGTAAAACAGCTCACTGCCTCCCTAATGTAGGGAATCTCCTCCTTTTAAACCTAGCAATAAAAATGATAAAAAGGGGACTATAAAAAATAAAAGCTTTGAATTAATACTCTAATGAAGTTTTATTATTTTTCTAAAAAAGATTTTGTTCCATGATGAGAAAATATATACTCTCCTTGGCTCTGAGTCTATGCTAGGAAGTGGTTGTAGGAGTGGCGGGGGATGTTTGTGCATGCATGTGCGCATGAGATGGAGGAAGGCACTGAATGCAGAAGGCAGAGGCCTTTTAGTTCTCCAGAAAGACACAATGTTCTTTCCCGTCTTCTCTCCACATCCAAACCTGTCAATATTTTGCTCAATAAAGGATGACATGTTGGCAAGGATTTTCACATGCACACACAGAGGCACCTGTGCGCATGCACCCTGGAGCTGGAGCTGGTGGAAGTATATTAAAATCTGAGAGATTTGACTAATACGAGGCATCGCAAAGTGCTTACAGAGATCCACAAGACTGCCCATCACTCATTTGTCAAGGAAGATTGTTAGGGCATTGCTCACAGATCCCCCAGGACATCAAAACTACTCGTGTACAGACTGAGAGGAGGAAAGGAACATAGTATGAGAATGATCATCTGAAGACCTGGAGGTGAACAGCTTTTGAGGGGCAAGGGCTAAGGTAGGACTGGTGTATCAGCACACTTATGAGTGGCTGAGCACCATTTTACTTTTCCTCCAGTCCAGAAAGTCAAGGGAGAGGTAAAGTAGTGGGATCAGCAGGTTGCATCTAAATGATAATTGCACTTCCCTGTGATGCTGTGTTGTAATTTATCTGCTCCCTCCCATTCCCACAGTGCTATGGTATATCCCCTCCCATCAATTTGTTCCCATATGTGCTACTGTGAGGCAGAATTGCTGGTTGGACTGAGCCTGATATTTTTTATAGCAGACTGAGTCCACTCAGTTGCTTGGGGGAATTCTGCCTCAGGACTGAAAGTATAGGAGATGTTGAAGCATCCATTTGCATTTTATTCTAGTAAGAACAGATGGAAAGTTCCATTTTATTCCTCCATCCTTCAGGTCATATTCTTATGACTCTAAGAATAAAACAGTCAATGTGGAATTCACAAGCAATAGGTAACACACTGGAGATTCATTGAGAAGGTAGGATGATTTGGTTTCAATCCTCCACTCTCTAAAAGGTAAACTGCAGGAAGATGAGAGAAGGTTGTTTACCTTCTATTCTCTTTTTCTATCCTAGGATGATCCACCTTCCCTGTCTTTTCTCAGTGCTCTGGAAAAAAAGAGCTGAAACTCAGAGACGACCCTTGCAAGTCCATCACATGGACAGGTGCTACAAGTTCTCTGCAGAAAATACTTACAAAGAGATGTCAGATCCTAGACCAAAAGGGATTGTACTTCAGAGGGAGACCTTCAGAACAAAGCCTATTGAAGGAATCTCCACAAATGCTAAGTTTGGTTTCTTATATCAAGTTGTCATTGTCTTCCCCACCATTCCACCATCCTGTCGTATCTCCATAGTCTGAACAGAGAACAAAAACTTATTCTGTCTTGAGATTTCCCAGATTAAAGCCAGTGAACCATACTCAAGAGAGAACAGGAGAGTTGAGGCTTTTCCTCATCATGAGGAAGAAGGTGAAAAAGAGGAAGAAGTGGTTTGGGGGCTGGCCAGCAACCCCATTCAGCACAATGGATTTCTGAATCAAGCCAAAGAAGGGATTCACTGGATAAGCGTAGCAAGCCTTCCCTCAGAGAAAATCACCAAGGGACTGGGTCCACTGTCATCAGAAGCAACCCCCTGTTGGTCCTGCTGCTGCATGCAAGTTAATCCCAGTGGGCCACAGATTTTTTCACTTGGCTCCTGATGTGCAAAGTAATCTGAAAAGGAGTGCTTCCTGCATTTCTGCCTCTGCTTATTTATTCACTTATTTTAAATTGAAAGAGGATTTAGTGATTCTTGGGAGTCAGGGATCGATATCCCTATCTTGAGCCAAGAACAGCTCTGAGCAAGAGCGGTCACGGGATTCTATGACTGATGGCACACCTCAGAACTGACCTCCCAGCAGGGTCTGGCTTCCAGCCAGCCTTGAGCCACTGCCCCTGCTATGCCACAGCCACTCCAGCACCTCCCTTGGCTGTTTCCTCTCCCTCCTGCACTCCAGTCTTCCTTGAGTAGAGACTATAAGATACAAGCCAGAAGGTGAAACTATGGGATTGGGATGATAAAGTTAAGATGAGATCCACCAAATTCATTTTAATTTGCAATCATAAACCAAGCTCCACTTTACAAGACAGAGAAATTAAAAAGTAAGATGAGAAAGAGTTCAAGTGCGTCAGTTACAGGTTGTTAATAGAACTAAAGCATTTTGTACTATTTATATTTTATGAAGCGCTATTGCTGTGTTTTGCTCAACAGCACATCCCAATAAATGATTTACCAACTTGTAAAGGATCCAGGAAAGTGATCTCTGCTCATTCTGTAGAAGGCCAAAGATCCTGATCTCTGTGTTACAAAACCGTCCCCCCCAAATACACTGATGCACTTGAAAACTGAAAAAAACCCCAAAACCCTTAACAGTCTTCACTTGGTTTTTAAAACTTTTCTACTGATTTTTTTCAATTGGTATAAGATAGTGTTCTGCTAGAAATTAAGTAATTTTTCAAAAAATGATAAAGAACATTTGAAAAGTCCATAAAAGAAATTACAACTTTCTAATGAAAAATAATTTTTTAACATCACACATATTTGATTTTCATATTTCTGACAGAAGAAATAATTATAAAAAGTAATTAGAAGTATTATTTCTTAAGCTTAGAAATATTTCATAGCCTTAGAGGTTTCCTTTAGAAGACCTCAGCTAATCCTACTCCCTTCTGAACACCCCTGAGCTAGGATATGCAGGACTGCTGATAGATCAGACTCACTGTAACTAGGTGGTACAGAGAAGGCAGGCAGTTTTCTAAACATGCAAAGCTGTCTCTGCTAACCTTCTCACTGTTTTGGGTTTTATATTATACTGGGCAAGCACAACATTTCAGATTTTTTAGCATACCTGCATCAGACTGTGGTGGTATCAGATGGCACATGATGGAAAGTGAGGACCACCATCTGCTTTACATGAAGCAAAAGTGACACTTGTGAATCAGTGAGGCAAAAGGTGTGCCATGTCCCTGCAGTGTCCAGTGGATGAGGACAGTTGGGACCAGAAGATGAGACTTCTCTCCCTGCTCAGCAGAAAGGAAGGAGACATGGATACAGCTGATCACATCTCTGGCAAAGCAAGCCACTGTGTAGGTGTCATGGAAGAGAATGATGTGTCATTCTTGGAGGCACATCAGATAGTTTGACTCCTATGTCATATTACACTGATCCTTTACTCCAACCAAGCTTTGCCTGGGTCAGTAAAGCAGCAATAGCAATGACCAACAATGTTTTTTTATGGTAACTTCTATCTTCTCATGGTTTGGGAGCCATTAGCCTCTCAGTGTTTCCTAGACCTGCTTTCATGTACTCTTGAATGAGTCATGGCAAACAACAGGAGCACTGCTGGCACGGTGGCATGCTTGGGCACAAAGGGCCCACCCTCAGGAGTGAGTCAGTCAGTTGTGCTGGAAGGGCACATTAGAGGCTGCTTCTCAGCCCTGCACTGCTCTGCCCTGCCAGAGCATCTCCAGATGCAGGAAAGAGTCGTTTCCCAGACCAGCAGCTCTAACCATGAGGAGGTGCAAGACCAATTCAGATGCAAAACAAGTCAGGGTGCTATTTAAGCTCTGTCAGAAAGTACCAGCACTGTTCTGACCTTCAGAGCCCTATCACAAGCAGGACTCACTCCCCCCACAATGGTCTCGGTTCTTTTTAAGAGCAGTTACAGACTGGTGTAGTTGCATCATTGCAGAGCTCTGCATGGACCCTTGTTTTAGCATCAGATGGGTCTGGGGTCAGTGCAAGATTTGTAGGGTGCTGGGAAATGAACATACTGCTGTGGGATACACCTTGTTTGGGACTGACAGTGCAGACTTGTGTTCTTAGCCCACAACACCTCAGCTTTGCTCACAGAAACAGGCCTGCATTCAGCCAAAATAAGAATAGCTACATGCCCTGAGCACCAGTTTACTGAAGCAGCGCAGTCAAGGCCAAGGGGTGTTGAAGTCCCAGGGACCAAATGCTTCCTGTCAGAAGGCCTGGAGGCGACCATCACTTTAGACAGGGTCGTGAAAAAACCACTGTGTCGTGAGGTCTGAGGGGAGGAGTAGAAGCCCGAGACAGATATTGAAGGGAAGCCGAAGAGGCAGCAAGCAAAGCACAAGGGCTGGGATTTGAGGGGAGCGCATTTACTACTGGCTGAACTTGTTACTGTTTCAGTGCAGTTAGCTCCTGTCTGTCACTCTCAATAAAAGTGTTATTGATTAGCATGTGACTTTATTGTAGGGAGCTGGCCAGGAGCCAAGGTGGAAGGACTCCAGAGGGAAAAGAGGACGACTGAGCTGGCAGGGAGGGGAGGGGGAAGGGGGGGCAGAGGAGGAGGAAAAAGGAAGCTTGGAAACATAAAATCTTGAAAAGAGTAATTAATTCTGATCGTTACAGCAATCTATCCAGATTTTCAAGAATATTATAAATCAGTTGCCTGTACCCCTCCTATTAGCATTCACACTGGGGAGGGATCCTGGGGAGAATTGATCAGCTGAGAATGCCAGTGCCCTGGGGAAGGACTCCAGCTCAGAGAAAGGAGGATTGTTTTGGCTGCTCATTTCAGACCAATCCTGTGCCCAGGTCCCTGGAAAACCAAGGAGGATGAAGGCATGGCCCTTCAGGAGAGACGCATGGTCCCTTAGCCCACCTCCACTGCTGTTCCCTTGAGGGTATGCCAAAAGAAAGGGCAGATGGCCTGCAAATCATTCTGAAAGTGAGAAACTGTTACTATCACTTGCAGCTTGACTGGAAAAGGAAAATAATACAAAAAGGAAATTCCTACAGAAAAAAAATTCAGTGTAGAAATTGAAGGGCAGAAAATTTATACCTTTTACATTAAATTAGAAATAAGCTTTATTTTTAAAAAATCAACATTTTCTCTGAAATGTTTCAATCTAATTGCTTTCTTTGGGAAAATTTTCTTTAAAACCTGCATCACTAACCACAGAATCACATTTTTCATGAAAAAATTTAACTTTTTTCCCCTCCACCTGCAAACTACTTCCTTACTTCTACTGGCTTTGCAAAGTCATCTGGAGCTCCTAGGAAGAACATAAATGGGGAATAGGAATAGTAGTGAAAGATTATTCATTTAACTACATGACAAAAGATACTCCATCATTATCAAATAAGTCTTGGTCTACCATTTAGAAAGAGAAGAAATAAAATTTTGATTAGATGACTGATGGGTTTCCTATTTATGTATCTCAAAGACTTGCTCCCAGTTCCCACCTTTAGGCTGGCCCACCTTCCAGCAGGCTGTGCACTGCCTGCTTGGAGGCTCACAGGATGGAGCAGCTGTGGAGTTCTGATGGGAATGACTGGAGCTTTGTTCAGGAAGCTCAGCACAGGAGAGCAGACAGTGCTGAAGGCTGGAGCCAGGGATGCTGACAGGCCTGCAGGACCAGACTTGTTCACTGTATACTCAGAATTTAAAAGCATGCTTGTTCGGTGCATTTGCTTTCCAGAGAATAAAAATAAGCATGCTCCTGATGTACATGAGACATGTCCTGGCAGTACAAATCCAGATACCAACAGGGACTTAATAGTACACCGCACTTTGATAAAACAACCACCATAAAAGCACAACTCTTCACTTTCCCCTTTTAAGACTCAACTCTTGTATTTGATTTGGTTGTTGCCACACACTAATTTCAAGGCTATCAATGCCCTGACCTTTTGTTTCCCTCCATTTCCTCTCCTCTTTAATGAAAATCTCTCCGGACACCCCTCTTTCCGAAAACACACAAGTAGTCTATACTAGCTGTCCAGCCACTGTCACAGGACATCGCTGGGATAGCAGGCTGGTTCAGTGACCAGGTGTGGTGCCATTTGTTCTGGAGGGCTGTGACAATGGCACTGGTACCTGACTTCCTGCCAGGACTATGAAGATGTAGCCAGGCAGCTTGTACCCTGAACTGAATTCAGCATTGGCTGCATTCTCTGGTTGTGTGTGGCAACTTTATGGCAGCGTTAATAGAGCATTAACTCTGCCACAATATCAACACAATCACTGGAAGCTTCAATCCTCAAACCATGTGGAGCATGGAACTTGGAACCACATGGAACCAAGTCACATGGAACTTGGTTGTCACATCTGTCCCTTCCCTCCTCCCCAGCACACCTTCCCCTGTGACCTTTGCTACCTCCCTCCCTCCCTCCCTCCAGACTGGCAGCAATGAAGTGACTCCATTAAACCATGGGCCCAGATGGCTTTCTCCTTTCTCTGAGTCCATCTGTGGCCACACTCTGCCAAGCAGGACATTTCCCTGCGGCTCCCTTCACTTGCCTCAACATAGGTTTTTGGTGCCATTTGGGATGCCTTGGGGTGCATAAGACATCTGCACAGAAATGGCAGATATGACCCAGGACTACAGGAGACCTGTGCCCATCTGCACCAGTGGCAGGAAGCCAGGCAGAACACCAGACATCTTTTAAAGCAAGAGAGTCGAGCACCTAACACTGCTTCCAGCAAGCAAGCTGGGGTTTTGGTGTAGGGTGGTTATTAGATGTTATTGGGAGCAAGGACAAAGGATTTCTGTTGATATCTGCTTGACCTTGCCTTCCCAGCAGCAAGATCAGGAGAGAGTTTCTAGAATATTTTTCCAGCAAAGAGCAGGTAAATATCTGGCACCGTGTGCTAAAAATGAAATACACAGTTACGTAGGGGAAGAAATCTACAGATTCCCCCACATGTTATCCTCTTTCTTCTCTTTGCACTATCTGAGCCATGATTATGGGGAAAGGGTACTGGAGAGAAGGGAAGATTTTCTCAGAGAAGTCCCAAATGACAATATGAGTAACTTGCTTGAATGCCTTTTTCTGCCTCCCATTTCTCCCCAGTACTTCCCTCTCTAATACCTGCTTTTTATATTCATATTTTTATTTCTATTCCCTGTTTCCCCCACTGCTGCCAGCTCTTAGCTTCATTTACTAGTTTTGATTGCATGTTATTTACTTAGCACCTGTTGATTTGTGCCCCCAGGGCCTCTCTGTTTTAAGCAAAGAGAATGCATATGATTTTAAATGGACGTAATTTTATAGAAGAAAGGAAACAATCACTGCAACTTCCTTCTTACTAGGAAAAAAACAAAAGATGTTTCAGCAACTGGTCACAGCTGAGCTGATCCCATAATGGTGACCACAGAAAGGGTCAGGGTAGGAATGAAAGGAAATCCCAACATATGGAACACGTCATCGTGTGTGTCGTAGGTCTACTCAACTTACAGTGCCCTTTAAAATGTCCATGACTTGACAGACAAAACTCAGCTCTTCCATGTGAGGTGTCCTCCTTATCCTCCTCTCAGCAGAGCCATGAAGCATACAGAGTTGTACTTTGGAAACAAAACAGACTTGGGAAAGTAGGAGGCCAATAAACTCGCACAGATATCACAAGGTTCTGAACTAACTAGAGGTCCTCACGTGTTCCCAGCAAAAAACACAGGAAATACTACATTCCAGCATATGATAAGGGTTTACTCCCACTTGGATACTGGTGTGACTGTCAGCCTCAGTATGCCTCCTCCATCAGCACAATGACTTGCTGACCACTCCGCAGCCAGCACTGCCTTCATGCTGAACCCTTCCTTGGGCAAACATCCTACGGCCAGCTAAGAAACGGCAAGAGGGTCTAATTCCTTCACTGCCCAAGAGCAGGGCTTAGCCAAAGTCTTTATCAGAAAAATCAGATCAGGACCTTAGCCATTTTCTCACTTTTTATGCTACTTACAAATTAAGTTACAACATATTTCTCAAAGAATCATCCTACCATTTATTAAGCAGGTAATCTACTCTGAACACATATCAACCCGTGGCATGTATTAAGACAGCTTACTTCTAGTATGGTTGAGGTTTGGGGTTTTTTGGTCGGTTTTTTTTTTTTTTTTTTGTAGAGACAAAAGAAAATCTGCCAAGCAATTGGATTTTTCTTCTTTTTTAACTATAAAGGTAAAACATCTCCGGAAGTAAAAGCCCTAGAAACACAGCAGCTTTTCCGTGTCCCTCTCTCTCCTTGCTCATTGTCTGTGGGAGGCCTGAGCTGTTCACAAAATGGCAGGCTGACTCAGTGCCCTGGACTAGTCTTAAATACTGACATCCCTTTAAGTCTATCAGTTTATGATGCCATCTGATGTAGTAGGTCATTAGTCACTTAAGTCACATGGTATTTGCACTGTCCCCTTATTGGATGATCGATGCTTTAAACAAAACATGAAAATGTCAAGTTATTTCATTATATTGTGGGTGGTTTTTCTAATGTTGCTCATTAGAATTTTGGCCAGAGATGTGTATAAGCTTTTAGGACCCATTTCACAGGCAGTCAAACACTTTTCCATACTTTCTGACAGCAAAAGAGAGGCCATTTCCCCCATTTATAGCAAAATTAAGTGTATAAGCATAACTTAGTACTACTGTACATATTTTCTTTTTGTAGACTGGCTTTTCCAGTTGTGTAGAAACAAGAATTGCAGAGGCACTAAAAATGGAATCAAGTTCAAAGACCAAGATGTATGTGCTTCTGACAGCACACTTTGATTCTCAGCATTGGGTCATCATAATCGACCCCTTGGTGTTCACTTGAAATCCTCTCTTTTTAATCCATGCTCTTTCCTTTCCCAAGATGCAGAGTTTTACAGGCAGAATATTCAGGAGCACACAGCACTGGCTTATCTTTGACTTCACTGTGAGCACACACATGCCAGTTGCAAATGTTTTTAAAACCTTTCCCAAAGTCATCATCACCTTATACCCTTTCCTACTACTTGAGCTTCTCACCACTCTAAATCCTTCCCTACCACCTTACAGGTTACTTTCCTGCAGAACTTTCTTAGTCAAACTCAACTTATGATTTCATTCACACCAGAAGAAACCATTACAAAAAGACAGTCATGAAGCAGCTATGCAGGGTACAAGGAAGTACTTCTGTTTCTGAAAGCACATGGAAAATGGTTCTTAGTTCTCAGCTGACAAGAACCACTTGAAACACCAACACATGCTCCATTCACCGCTGGACCAGAAGATGCCCCACAGAGGAACAGTACCTCACTGATAACAGGAAAAAGACGAGAAAAAACGCTCTGAGAGAGGGAAAGAAGGAGCTGCATGGAATAAAGTGTTCTCTGCCACCTTGTAGATGGAGCATTCAGAGCAGAACTTAAGCCTGCAGTGAGCAGACTGCCATGCACACACTGACTGTCCACAAGGTGAAATGATACTGAAGAGGCATTTCCATTGTGAAGACTTTCTGAAAGGTCTGCTGGATCTGATGGGAAGAACATTTTTCAAAGAGATTCAGACAACAAACTGTGCTTTCCACAATAAAAATACCCATTAAGCTCCATTATGGTTATTTTTATTGAAGCTAGTCTAGACATTCAAGTACAATTTTTATTAATCTCCAGATAAATAGAGATCTAGATAAAGATGGAGCCACTGCTGCTGTGTAGGGTCAGACTTCATAACAGCCCAGTCATTATCCTATCTCCAACAGCAACCAGAACACAATAAGCATTCAAGCTTCCCTCATTCCCAAATGTCCTGTGACTCATACTCTGCCTCACTGTGTTAAACAGTTCCTCAGCAATTTTTTTTCCATTAAAGCATTTAATATTTGGAAATAAAAAATGAGAAAATTTGGCTTATTCTTCCATTGATGAAATGAATCTCACTTGAAAGCTTGTTTTATTCTAATTTCCAATCTGCCCAAGATCTTTCGAGTCTATCTAATCCTAAAATACCAACAGTTTAAGAATTCTTTTTAAATAGTTTTCAGAAATTGGAAACAGTCAGCAGTTTCTCCCAAGGATAGTACAAGCTTGAAGATGTCCTGGGCTTTTAAACAAACACAAATTATGAGGTTTAAGCTTCAAACAAGTCCTTCCAGCCAACTCTGAACCCTTTCAGGTTTGGAAATTATTGTCTCTAGCAGCTCTCTTGGCAGAGAAAGAACTGAAACCATGATCCCACCCTGGCCTGCATTTTCTTGTCTTGTGCTGGTAATGAATTGGTACAGTGAAAAGGTAATTTCTGAACCTGACAGATCCATGAGATGGAAGCTTCTGATTCTGGAAAGAGCTAGAAACTTTCCAGGCTTGGCTGAAACCTCAGCCTGGCTGTTTCTGGAGAAACTGGACGAGCTCATTTAGGATTGATGCTGAGGTTAAGAAATCTATCATGTTTTATTGTTCCTGCTGATGTATGACATGCCATCCTTCATCTCTTTGTAATGCAGAGTGCCTGCATGTTGGCTCACATTATACTGTCAGCTTCACTTTTACTCCCTCCTCCCCCAACTCCATTTGGTCTGTTCATGCTAAAAATAACATCAAGATTCATGACTGTGAAAGGGATGGGCGCCAGAGAGAGGAAAACTTGCTGACTTAAAGACTCATGGCCATACTTACCACCTTCTACTGCAAGCCTGGGTCGCCTCTATTCGAGGAACTTCATTTCTGACTCTGGAAATTGGGAGGCAAAGTCACAAACTTGAGGAGATTGTCCATTATTTATATTAAAATCTTTTCAGCAATGCAGGGCAAGGGACAGATTGACACTTTCAGGCATTCCAGGCTCCTGTCTTCTCTGTGATGTGATCAAAGGCTGTTGAGTGGGTTTAATGTGTGGCTTATTCAGGAAAGGACACCAAAGCCCAAAGAAAAGTTCTGCACCTTCATTTTAAGGCTCTATGAGGTTTGCACCAGGTCTTGGACACCCTCCATGTGCATGGTCCATCTCTGTTTGGAAGCCTGACAGACAGCTCTTCCTTTCCAGACAGTAAGCACATGCTTGCAGGGAAGAAAGGAGATAAGGCAAAAGTATGTACAAGGAATTTGTTCTGCTATTTAAGTAGCAGATGTCTGCTCTCTGAACTTAAAACAAAAGCTTGCCCTGTTGTGGTATTCAGGGGCTCCAGGCCACTGGAGATGTGCTTTCCCAATAAGATTTCTAATGCTGCTCATCTCAAGACATTTAAGAGCCTGGGGGTTTTCTCTTCAGTTATTGTTCTTTTCTAAAATCAGAGGTCTTTTCTTTCTTAAAGCGCAGCTACAGTGTCATGATGTCCTAATTTGTATAATTGCTGTCTATCCTAAAGTTTCCCCTGCAGTTTCAATTACATGTCTCACTTCAATTAAACTCTTAATTCTTGTCCCAAACTGGCATACAGCATGACTAACAGTCATGGTTATCCTGCTCTACCCCAAAGCTGCCTGCACTGTCCTAGTGGGATGGCTGAATAGAAAACAGTTTGAAGCCACCTGGGATATAATGCATTTGAAGAAATGTCAAACATTGATTCTGAGCTACTCTCACCTTTGTTTTGCATCTGGAGGAACACAATTTGAACCAGAAAAATTTAAAGGAAATTTCAAGCTCAAGGTTTGAACCAGAGAGTTAAGGGAGAGCAGCAAAAATTGAATACCCTGCCCGGCTTCCTGGGTAAAGGAATGAAGAGGTGAAAGGCTAGTTTGAGGGGGCTGAAGACCCTCTAGAAGGTGTCCAGGGGGTAAAACCATGCACTTCAAACACTGCAAGAGGGAGATAGAGGAGAGGGCTGGGGTAGGGTTTGCCACACAGGCGGTAGGGCCTGTTCCATAAAGCAGCTTGTCGTGTAAACAAGATGTACCTTTGACATCCTCCCCTTCAGGGCACCAAGGCATGAAGCAGGCAATGTATTTCAAGCCAAACAGGTGATTTGTAGGTGCTAAGTGTTCATAAAGACAAGATTAAAGAGCTCTCTGATAGCAGGGCAGTAAATCATTCCCCACCTGCAGAGCTGAGTGCCGGGCACGGATGCTCCTCCGACCCTGATTAAATAAAGGATGGCTCAGCAAGATGGGGGCTAAAGTTAGCTGACAGCTCATGAGTGAACTGGTGTCTTGCCTGCTGCTGTTGCAACTGATGGCTAATTTTCTCCCAAAGGAACCTTTGCAAAGGCTAGTAATTAAAACTGGTGGAAGGCAAACAGGCTCATGGGAAGGCAGACCCATCTGTCCACTATCCCCCAACCATGCGTGTCCCCTGACTGACAGCCTGCGTGGGTCAAAGCTGCTCCTGGCTGAATAAAATTCCAAGGCCTGGTGCTTTCACTTGCTCCAGTGAAAGAAAGCTACAAATAAATATCTAACAGCTTTATATCCAGTATGCAACAAACCCTGATAAGCTCCAGGTGTCCTACATAGTGTGTTGGGGATCAAATACACATAAATAGATATGTGAGCATATATATACACATCCCCAAAACACCCTTATGTTTTCACAGTATCCCAGGCTCTCCCCTGAGAATCATGCTTTCCCTTTCCCAGTCAGATGTGTGTGAAAATAATTATCTGGGTGTTACAACCTGGGAAGTGATGGCCCAGAGGAGGGAGCTTTTTCAGTCAAAGATGCAGAGTTTGATGGCAGAGCAGGTAACAGAACCCAGGCAGCATCAACTCCCAAGTCTCCTTCTTAACCAAGCACATGTTTAGACTAAAGAAGCAGGTTTTGTTTTAAATTACCTATTTGACTAGCCTAGATAGGACCCAAAAGAACTTAATGGAAGGGAAGCTTAATGGGACCTCATTAGATTGTTATAACATTTTTTCTGCACTGTGCTATTAGCTCTTTAAAATAGATTATTGGAAAGAACACACTTCACAGATTTAAATTACTTGTGGCTTTTGCCTTACCTGAGTTATTTCTTTTACTTTTTATTCATCTGGAGTTTTCAGGCTAGCTTGGTGAGATATTTCTTTCCCATTTCTAGATTTACAGATACTTGTAGGAAACTGGCTCAGTCGGGTTGTTAGTGACTCTACTCAATCCTAATTTAAAAAATCATTTTAATTGATGGATTCAAATTTTGGAACATTTTGCTGTAAAACTAAGCAAAAGAGGGGTTTTTTTCTAAGTTGTTTTTTAAAGGGACAACATGCTAACAACAAGATAGGCAGTCTAGGTTTTTTTTTGGAGTTTCCCCCATTTTGCCATTGTATTGAAGCTAGTTATATTCAAAGATCACCCAAGTCCCAGAGTTAGTCTTGAGTTGCATTTACAGTAGAAACATTCCATAAACTTGGGTGTGCTCAGTTTTGCCCCAGTATAAGGAAGGAAATACAGTGCAAGAAAGATCTGGAGCATTGGATAGTCATGATCAGGTGCTTTACCTCCAGCCAAGCTCTAAAATTGACCATGTAGCTTTGTTACAAAAGCTTTGGCACTGAACTGTGGGCCAAGAATGGAAGTGGCTCCACTTTGACTTAAAGAGCAAGTATTGCCTTCATGTGTTCCAGGCATAGCTCAAAGGTACAATCAATAGAAAGGTTAAAATAGATGATGGGGAGATCCAAAACTGAGAAATCCCATATGGTTGCTTTTCCTGAAAGATATCTGCTTGTTTTGATGCTCATCCAACTACTTAACTATCTGCACTGATAAAAACAACCCACAATAAAGGCAGCTGCTGCCTCACAGCTCATGATGTTCTACGTTCAGCATCCTGTGTCCACTTTCATGAAGCAGATCAAGAGCACATGCTGAAGCTCTACGTGTATTTTTTTTGCCCCAGTATCTCCTGCTTTTCACATTACAATTAAATTAATTTCCCTACGGGAACAGTATTTTCATGTTTTAGAAACTTTCCCAGCCAGTTTTCTTCTACACTGTCCCATTCAAAATACTGCCTCACTTTCTGATTAGGGAAAATAGGTTCAGTTTCCTTTGCATCTGTCTCTTCATTGATCCATGTCCTGGGTTTGGCTGGGGGAGAGTTAATTTTCTTCTCAGTGAAGGATATGGGGGTTTATTTTGAATTTGTGCAGAGCAGAGCAGAGTAGTAAAATGTAGTGATGTTTTTATCATTGCTGGGCAGGGCTTAGAGACAAGGCCTTTTCTGCTTTTTGCACTGCTGTGCTGGTCTGGAGACTGGGGGTGCCCAGTAAACTGGGAGGAGACACATTTGGGGCAGGTGACCCAAACTGACCAGAGGGATATTCCTTTCCCTATGACATCATGTTCAGTATATAAAGCTGAAGGAAGAAAGAAGAAGGGAAGAACATTTGTAGTGATGGTATTTGTTTTCCCAAGTAACTGTTACACGTGATGGGACTGCTCTACTGGGGATAGCTGAACACCTGCCAGCCCATGGGAATGGTAATTTAATTCTTTGCTTTGCTTGTGTGGGCAGTTTTTGCTTTCCCTGTTAAATTGTCTTTATCTCAACCCACAAGTTTTCCAGCTTTTGCCCTTCAATTCTCTCCCCCATCCTGCTGGTGGGGGAGTGAGTGAGCAGCTGCCTGAGGTTAAACCAATATCCTGAGACTGCTTTTACAGTGTGGTGCACTCCAGAATAACTTCAGATTTCACTAATGCTGGGATTTCACTGGTTGAACCCACTTTTTACATATACAGGCACAAACTCGTAGGCAGGGCTATGGCAAGGAGCCTTGGCTGTGAAGGGAGTTACTGTACAAAAGAAAATGGTTGAACTCTTTTCATGCCCACCTCACCGACGTGCTGTTTCATCCCATCAATCTTCCCATGCCCAGCCCCTGCTTGAAACAAAAGGCCTGCATTAAGTTATGGACCACATTTTGATATTAGACCATCAGCTGACTGCTTCACCGTGCCTCAGATGTAGAACTTGATAGCCACCACAATTTGATATCAAGTCAATATTTGCCACATTCCAGTCTTTTTTAAGAGGACTACTCCTCCTTGCTCAAAGTGAGCTGGGCTGCACCTGCACTAGATTCTTGTCCCTCTCTAATTAACCAATTGTTTTATTCTACCCAAATATGGAAAAACATTAGTGTACGGACACAACCCAGATGTTTGCTCCCCAGTGTAAGTATTGGTGTTTTACCACATGCTGGTGATTAGGTCTGAATCCTGAAAGAGTCCTTGGGTCTTTTTGAGCTATGGCAGCATTCACTGCCTGAGAGCTGTCAGCTGTTTACATTCCTCCTCCCGTTTTTACATGGGTTAATTTAAACATTCTAGTTTAGGATGAGGAAAGGCAGGGATAAAACCAGATGACACCAGAGGTATAGAGTGAAGGTCCTTACAGTGAGATGGATACCCAATCCCTGGAAGTGTTCAAGGCCATGTTGGATTGGGTTTTGAGCAACCTGGTTTAATGGAAAGTTCCTTGTCCATAGCATGTCTGTTTCTATCTGAAATGAGAAGACTAAAAGTCCCTTCCAACCCAAATCATTCTGTGGTTCTGTGGGCAAACTCAGGCCATGAGTTCCTCTGGACAACTCCTCCCAAAGGCACCCAAGGCATTCAAACACCCATTGGGCCCCCATCCATGGGCTGTAGAAGCCAAAGGGAACCTTGCATTTAGTGGTTGAACAATGTGTCTTCAGGAAGCTACACAGATACCTTCTGAAAAATAGATTTTCTCCCGTCCCCAGAGGAAGGAGAGATTGCAGGGAGTAAGCCACAAACCTGCAGCTGGGAAAGAGCAAGAAGAAAAGGCAGCTGGGTTCAGTGCCTTTCCCTGCCAAACCCTTGGCTTCCCCATGCTTTGTCTGTGCAGCAGTGAGGAGAGCATTCCCCCCTTTCTATGAGGGCCAGGCAGACGAATGTATCAGAAACTACAAAGGGTTTTTTGCTTGTGGTATTAGCAGGGACCACCTACGTATCTTGGACAGTTCCCTGGAAAGCCGTGCCGTGGGCCGGAGCAGCACGCCTGCCTCCCTGTTCCGCGCCTCTCGCTGCCACCCCTGTGCCTGCCACCCTTGCCAGCTGCCACTGCCGAACGTGGCACCGCCTGTGCCAGGAGCGACGATCCCTGAGCAGAGCTGCCCAAGCACTGCCAGTCCCTCAATCCTGCTCAGCTCCCTACGTCTCTCCCGGTGATTTACGTATCTCTGCAATGTTATTTATCAACTGCTCTATAATTAATCAGAGGCAGAGCTTGGCAGCACTAAATGAGCAGCCTGTCTCCAGCGCTGCCACTGCCACCAGCCCCCTCCCCTGCCAGCTACCATGCTTTATCACGCACCGCAGCGCTGGAGCCTGCCTTCAGCCGCTCCTCATAATAGCAGCCAGGGGGGCTTTTCAAATGATCTCATCTCACCGGGAGAGCAGGCACTCATCCTGCCAGACTGGCAGGAAGGGAGGAATTAGCATACAGGTAAATGCCAGCTTCCTGCCGGTTATCCCACCAGCCACCTGGCTAAAGAGCTGCAGTCGCTCTGAGATTAAATATCGTGCTGTTCCTTGCTTCCTGACCTCTTCCTGCCCCTGCCACCCTAGCCTCAAATCTCTCTCCTTTCTGTCAGGTTGCTTTCTCTTGTTTTTTTCCCTTTGCATCTTGTCCCAACATCCTTCTTTGCTTTTCCTTCTTCACCTTCCAATGTGTTTTTCTCATGTTGCTTTCTTGAGCTCACCCACTCTTACTGCTGCTCCCTTTCTTCCCAGTTCCCCTCTCACATAAGCCACAGATCAAGTAGTCTGTGCAAATCAAATTACACTGTGTTGTTTTCATGAGCAAAAGCATAAGAGGAACCTGGACTCCAGAAGTCCTTCAGCTCAAATCTATCAGATATAAAGACTACAGATCCTAATCCAATAATAACATTTTGGCTCTGCCTCAGATTAAAAAGCAAGGCTCAGGAGACATGGGTTATGTTCCTAGATATGGTGTTTGTGGACAGACATGCTATTAGCAAGACACACTGCACCTCAATTTACCTGTCATTAAAATATAGAGGACAGAGGTGCTAACTGACCCAAACTGATACAGTGTCCAGGCTTGTGAAAGTTATCACACACTCAGGGTTAAAGTGGAAGGCTTCAGAGATTGTTTAGAAATTTAAAATCTCTCTCCCTTTTTATTCAGTATGGAGGCTTGTATTGAACACACACTTTTCTGAACCAACCTGTGGGAAACCAAGGTTTCCCACATAACATTAGGAAAACTTGGCTTGACCGTAACCTAATTGCTGCTCTTTTCATGCTAAGGTCCCCCTGTGGGGGGAACCTTAAAAAAGCTCCTGCAGGAGTGAGCAGACACAGTGAAGTCTTCACTGTGAGAACTTGGGCACTGAACAAGCCCTCCACTGGCAAAGGCATCACCTGTGAGTGATGACTGTGCAGCATATCTTGGTTTCTCACATCCTCTTTCCCAAAAACCCTGGGAACATGGATGATTCTTAGACTTCAGCTGAGTGCCTCAGGCTTCTTAACTCTCCCCACACTAGCAGGCTGCCTAACTAGCTTATAATGACCACTCACTCTTCTGAAATGAACCACCCTTTGTGACTGAGGTGAGCTCTTCAGACAAACAGGGCAAAGGAAGAGAAGCATCAGCTTTGTCCCAGTGCAAAATAACAACATTGCAGTCTCTGACACATGACAGCTTTGCAAAAAGGAAGAGACCTGAGCAAGGGACTCAAACCTAACCATCACCAATTAATATGAGTCCTCTCTGTTGGCCCATTGCACGTAAGTAAAACAGGACTGACATTAGTCAGGCATACCCAGATATTGAGCACAAGAGGTAATCAGAGGGCAGATGAGAATTCTGGTGTATCCACTTGCCCATGCTTTTCATGCTAGAAAGCATTGCTTTTATCCTGCACGAAGAATGGAGGTGGGAAGCAAGACACAAGAGGAAAAAAATTGAATAATCTAGTGCAAAATTTCATTTATTTATTTATTTAAAAGCAGATGGGGTATAATGGGAAAAACAAGAGAGATTAGAAGGAAAGGAAAGAGTAGTAAGGAAGGCAAGCTGTAGAAAATTGAGGTAATAGGAAATAAGGCAGATACAGAGAGGTAGAAAAGCCCTGCTGAAAACCTTTATTTGTGCTCTGCTGTGCAGATGCTTAGCAGAATTTTTGCTGCCAGTGATGGGATGTTTCTGTTTCTCATGGATTTCTAGCTAACAGATTTATATTTTCCCTTTGGCTGAGGGGATGGAGTGCGTGTAAAATGTCAGTATTGCACCTCCTTGGAGCTTTCTCTCTTTCTCTGCAGGACTGCTCTTCTTTCAGGGCACTCTTGGAAAGGGTGCAAAAACAGCAGTTTAAAAAGCATTAAAGAAATGTAGTTGGTCCTAAAAGTCTTAGGTGGAAGGAACATTATCCAAAAAGAGAACTAATTATTTGGTGGATTAAGGCCTGCAAACTGGTTGGGTTTGCAGAGTTAGCAGATGGACAAGAATGCAGTGGAGATCTTTTTCAGGATGGATGGCATGGTGAGAACATCTGTCTGCTGCAAGCAGGAATATGTTCCTGGTCCACTTGGTCTCAAAAGCCGATGTGCAACCTCCTACTTGGACACAACTCATAGAAACCAAAACTGCATTGAGGGGCTTTTTTATGTTGTGAGATCAAAAGGCTGGGACTTGGCTTTGCAGAAGGGGTTTGGATGAGCCTCACAGTGTTGCAGACTGAGAACTGCTTAGATAGAGCTATAAAAGTAATTGCTAAAAAGACATTACCTTACAAAACCTTTGCCATCAGATTATGAGTTTGACTCCCGTGCATTCTGGTGGCACATTAAAATCATTACCATTTGCATCTGACCACTGTGTGGTGGTCTCTGTGTGAAGGAAGGTTTGTGGCCCTCAGCCATATCCCATTGAGCAGATTTAAATCACTAGGAGCACGGAGTGTAAGGATAGCTGATCCTGTTCCACCAGACTGAAGTCAGTGCAAACCGGCACAAATGGGAAATCTACCCTACATGAACTCACAGGGGCTGGGGCAGATCCACCCACAGAAAAATAATGAAGTTCTACTCCTTAACTATGCAGTGATCAGGATTAAATAAACAGCCCTAGACACACCTGTTCCTATAGTTGAAGTCTGCCACGTCAGTTAGGAAAACACATTATATTCCACCATAGCCCAGCAACTGGAGCTTCAAGTATTCCCAGAAGGGTCATCCTGCACTTGACATGTGACAAAGAACATAGAAAAACCACTGGAAAAAGAGAAAACCGTGGTGTGTTCCTTGGAGCAGAGAGGGTCTAAGTCCTTGGAAGCTTCTAAGTGAGAATTGCCAGAGTGCTTGGCCAAAAAGCAGGAGAAAAAACCAGTGGACATCTGATTTCTGTCCGTGCTGTCACACATAAACGCACTTTCTGGTAGGAGCCAATGCAGGGCAGCAGCAGCACTGCCACACAAAGATCAGTGCCACACTGAGTGCAGACACACTCAGCTCAGCTCTGGGCAGCAGTCTGTCCCCAGCAGCACGGTGCTTAAGTTGGGCCAGTTGACCCTGCTGGGAGCCAGCATGGCAAAACTGTGCCCACAAGGATTTGAACTCCATTGAACTTCAAAGTAACGAGTAACAAGCATTCATTTTGCAAGGAAAAGGGCAAAGAGAGGGGGAAAAGGCACACACATGGCATGGAGGGACCATGGCAGGCCATCCCAAGCAGCTGCATGTGTCCTGTTTCCAGTACTCCCACCATGTTGTTGCCCTGATTCTTGCAGCACATCTGCTGCCCTCACATCCCTGCAACAGCCATTTCCCCAGTGGGCCCAGACACATCACAACATTTTAGCAGCCCAAAGGACAAGGCAGAGGAGGACTGTCTGAAAATGACAAACAGAATTATCCTGGTGTTATGCGGGGCAGCAGTTGGAGCTAGCACTGCTATTTACAAGGGATGCAGCTTGCAAAAAGCAAACATCCCTCCATGGCCCCCGGGGTCTCTGCTCTAACTAACATGTCTTGTGACACTGAAGGCAGATAATTAATCTCCCATCACAGCACCTGTCTGCACCACCCTTTTCCCTTATCTAATATCTTTGTCCCTGTCCCTCCCTTTACCGACACCATTTACAGCAAGGGGGAGTGAGGTTTATCACTGCCACCTATTGGCATTTGCCCTATGGGAAGAACAGGAGGACATGGCAACGCTGCACAAAACCATCACCACTTCTCCATGTTGATACTTCCTGTAAACCTGAATACACTTTGATGGCCAGGGCACAAAAACACAGCACATATTTTGGATGGGTCTGTAAACTAGTTATGAGCAAAGCTGCATTAGCAACAGTCCCCTTGTTAGCAGTTTTGGGGGTGGTGGGTTGGTTTTTGTTTTGTTGGGGTTTTTGGTTTGGTTTTGCATTTTGGTTTATTGTTGTTTCTTTTTTCCCCCTCTTTTTCACTTGTAGGACTTAAAACTAGAACTGCACTCTTCCATGTGGATATAGCAACTCATCTGGAGCCAGATCTTTTGCTATCACGTGGCATTATGTGTTTTGGACATACTCTGCAGGTCCTTATAATCTCTGAAGAGCTTTCCCCTCAGTACTGGAACCCAGTCTTATAGGGCACTCTGGGAGCATCCATGTTGAACTAAATTTGGGATATCTGGCTCAGTTCTGTATTAAGGTCAACTTTACTTAGCTCTAGCCATCCAGGCGAAAGGTCTGTTTTCCTGCTGGGTTCTATAACACACATACAGGCACAATGCAGAAAGCATTTTAAGTTTTCAACTAAATCTACCTCCTGTTTCGAAGCTCAAAAGGTCAGACTCGAGGTGGGGTTTGACACCAGCACTGGAATAGAGAAGAGACAGGAGGAGAATTGCTGGTCAAAAGCTAGGGGCATTGACAGAGCTGTGTCTGGGCAGCTCTGAACTGAAATACCAGGAGAGCTGCAGGGCAGATGGGGGGCACTGGCAGACTTGTCTAGATGGGCAAAGCTTGTTTGCTTTACACAGAACATGCCTGGATGCAGTCCCTGATGCAAGTCCCTCCTTTAATAAAAGTCAGAGCTCTACTCTGATAAAGCAGCTGAAGAGAAGGCCATTCCTTGTTCTCTAAAGCTGACCTTTCCCTTTCCCCAGCATAGTTAGATCCCTTACAAGATTTGGTACATTTAAGAAGAATTTTTTAAAAACATTTTTACAAACATGTTCTGCATGACCGCTTCCACTAATCCTGCCGACAGGGGCGATCAATGCCTTTAAAGGAGATTTGTGGAAACCACAAAGAGTCAAATGCTGCCACTATGGAGATAAATGCCCCTTCAGTTCCTCAGCTGACACTCACCACAACACACCTCCTCTGGGGAAGGTTTTGTTCCAGACTTAACTTATTATTAAGGTGGGGCAGAAGTTCAGGAGTGGCTCACTAAGAACTGCTCCCCACCTGGCTTAATTTCTCACTAGAAAGAACTGTGCTTAAAGCACAGCTACAGCACCCTCTTACACTATGCTGGATTATTAATTCAACATCGATCCAGAGGAAACACACTCCACTTCCTACAGCACCCTGCTTTTGAAGGTAACCCATTCTCTCTATCGACCAGACTGAAGGTTGCTTAAATTAGCAAGAATAAATAAAACCTCAACTCCACTGAATAGCAAAGAGATTTGAAAAAAATTTTCCATTCTTTTTTTTTTTTTTCATCCAAGATCAGGATTTTAGTACACTGTCCCTGATTATCTCTTTACATGTGAAACATTTTTACCCATCTCTTTTTTTGAGTCAATGCAGGCAGCAAGTCATCTGGGCAGAGGCTCCTGCTCTCAAACCAGATAACAAATCAAGCTATTCAAGATTAAATGCATTACCCTGCTTCCCACTAATTTGAAGGCCAGAGTTCTATAAACTAGTGCCAGATGTTTTAATTAGCAGAAAGCAACAGCATATTCCCGCACAGCATGTTCCAGAAGGGATACTGAAGCGACAAAGTAAAAAACCTCAACATGGAACGAATGCATGTTTCATTATACATCTTTGACTTCTTCCCCTGCACTCTGCCCACAAGCCTGCCTTTGCTAGGACTCATTCCAAAATATTACTTCAAGTAGATTTTGTTTTGTTCTTTACTGTTTCCTGGAAACCTTCGTAAATATATTCCACCGGCGTTTCTCAACTTCCCCTGCTCAATCAATCTTTGTCCCAACCCAAATCTATTTCACTTCATTTGAAGAAACTAACTCTGCCTCCTGATCTAACAGAGATTCCATTAGGGATGCAGCCACAGCACATTTAGCAGTCTCTTTGAACCTGTGGACGCAGCAAGGCAAAAATTAATACTTCACCTAAAAAAGTCATACAGGAGTGTTTCTTACAGGAGGCACATGTAATCCACAGGAAGATGGTGCAATATGATACAGTTGCAGCTCTGTCACTACTCAGCTGATGAGGATCTCAAGATCAAATTTTGTAGAGGACTGGCATGCTCATGCAGGTATATAACACAAGAGGGATTTCAAGTGACATCACACAGAACAAGAGCAGTTTGGGATGTTTGTTATCAAGATAATACTGCTATGAAAACATGGCTTAGGCATGATATGTTTGAGAACAGAAAGAGTGACCATTACCTCACAAAAGACCTTATATCTTTTCTCCTGATGTTCCCTATTTTGTCCTCAGCATAAGTTTCTTCATTCCTGTCTCTGCAAAATTGGGGAGAGGCACTGGAATCCCCCTGATGGCTACTGGACAGGTGCAGTGTGCTTTCTGTTCCAGCACATTGTGGCGTCACACTTGGGGACAGCATTCATCCTGTCCACAGTTATCACAGTAGGGAAATATTTCTGAATTTAAAATTCACTTATAAAATTCTGTGGGGGATGGCTGTCCCCAAGACAAGAGCTGTCCTCAACACCAATATTATATTGGTTTTTCCACCATCTGTAGGGTTTTGATCATGTTGTTCTCTTCCTTGTAGAAACCATCACAGCTAGGCACACAGTTTTGAAAATATTGGGCTGATAAAAAGGGAAAGGTATAGAAAAATAATACCCTCATCAATGTATCTGTACTGGAAGAAATGCACAACAAAAAGCCAACACAACTAAAACATTTACCACTTCCTAATACTCAAGTTTGAAGTGAAAAAATAGAAATTACAAAGAAAACACAAGTTCTGGTTAATGTTATCCATTTGGTTTCTGAAATAAGCTTCAGGTAAAATTTGATGGTCAATTGTCACATTGTGTTCTTGGAATTCCAGTTTTGCCCTGCTGCATCTTTCTAGAAATGCAGTGACCTGGGATAATTTGCATGCTTGTTCCTCTCCTGTCTCTCCTGCTCTTGCCCCTTGTTTGTTCCTTCCTTCATCTCCTTCAGTGGCTTATTTCTGATTTCTCCTGTCCTTTGGAGTTATCAGGAGTAAGACACGAGATTGATTCTCCAGGTCAAACTGTTCCTCATCAATTATAGTAAACAAACCAGGAACGTGTTTTCTAGCCAGTCAGTCTCCTTTCTCTCTCTCACACACACACAGACACACAGATGTCCTTCTACTTCCAAGGAAAACAGGAGCTAAAATGGGTTCATTTGTTATTTTCTCCTTAACGACAACCATAGTCTCATTTCTCCGATTTATCAACTCCTATGGAAAATGGCATTTCTTGGTGAGAAACAATACCAGATATTGATACAAACAGATAGAATTTGAGATACAAGCATCTAAATCCATTTTTGGCAACTCATATTTATGTATTTCAGGCTTTGGTTTACTTCAGGAGAAAGGATTAGGGGCACGTGGAAAGAATAGCAAATCAAGCTGATGAGAACTTTTTAACTGGAAAGCCAGTGGCACAGAGGTTGGCTTCCAAAAGGGCTGTGAGGAAATACATGAAAGAAGGGGAGGAGCAGAATTAAAGAGATGGAGAGAGAGAGAAAAAGAAAGGGAAAAGGTCATTAATTCCTAACCTTCTTTCCTTTTTATTTCCTTAGCTGTTTAGAGCACAGCCTTTTCCCTCAGCAGCTCCCCATGGCTAAAGCCATTGCTGTGAGAAAGTTTTTCACCAGGTAGTCCCCATCTTATTCAGCAGAGGGGTCGATATTCCATCCCTTCAGAGAGAGCTGCACTGGTGCATGAGCCCCTGCAGATGGGTGGCACAAGGCTGTCACAGTGGCTGGGTGGCACAGTGCTGCTGTCATGCAGCCAGCAGCACCCACAGCTTGGTTCTGGCCATGGCTAGCAGGATGCAGGCAGAGGGTGCTGCTTCTCACTCACGAGCCCTCAGTTCATTTTGGCTTCAGGAGAGCCAAAGGTGGGCCCATTCCATCCCTCCTTTCTCTGAAGGGACACATCCATCTCCAGGGAAAGGGATCTCCTCTCACATTTCAAAAGACCAGCTGTTGCACAGAGCTGTTGCATCTCTGGTGCTTTCACTGCTGCACCACAAAATCATTGCATTCTCTTTCTGTCCCAACAGCTTCTAGAGGAAATGTCATTACAAGCACCTTCTTCTAGGTCAAGCCAATTTCTACCTTCTCCCTGGCCACAAGACAAAGCTAGTGTCCAATTTTATTTAGGACAAGACCATCTGCATGACCCTGAGAATGTTGATGCCATCACACATAAAACATTACAACACCACAACATGTCTCATGATAGAGCCGAGTCCTTAGATCTTCAGCCTTAAGGAGGTTGTTAAAGATGATAACAGCTTTGTTTTAAAATGTAACTCACGTGTGGGATCTAGACACCTTTCTGACAAGGCAATAAGGAGAAGGCAGCACCACTGCACAGCTGAATTCCCTTCTGGAATAAAGAAGGCCAGCAAAGCTCCAAGATCAAAATCATACTGAGTAGTGATAAGCTACAAAGCCACTTTGAAAAAACACATCTCCTTAGATCATCCACAGCCAGAAGTGAACAACCCAAGAAATAACTACCAAATCCCAGCTTTTTCCACCATCACCAGCACTCAGGTGCTGACCATTGCTATGGTCAGACAGCAGACTGTCTGACATCCTCACAACCAAAACTCTCTTCCCCAACCCTTATGATCTGCCTCTTTAGTCATTTTTAGGAATTCTTTGGATGTTGGCACTGGCACAAAATACTAGACTCTTGCTGTGGTCTGTCTTGTCTCACAGTGCCTCTGAGTTCTTTCACAATACAAATGCCTGCCTGACTGGTGTATGTACTTCCCATGACAATCAAGCACATGAATTTGAAGGATCACTGTCATCCTTAACAGATGATAGTGATGCTCAAATAAGCTTTGGCTGTTCTTACACATATTAAACTAGTGTGCTATTAAATAAATGCCAAAAATGAAGGAGGAGATCTGTGAGGCTCCATAACCCTTCTAAATGAAGAAGCTTGTTATAAAACCACAAAGTCTGCAAGAGTAAAACCCTAAAAACTAAACAAGTCCTGACTCCAGACTTTTCCTGAGTTTCACATCTTTTTTTCCCCCTTTCTTCCTTTCATTAATAATAAAAAAAAATTAATAAGTGGAATGTTCTGTAGTAACTTTGAAAGAAGTAATTTAATAAAAAAAAATTCAGAGTGCTTCAAGTTAATTTAATTCAATCCTAGGCTCATGCTGCTGCCAAATTGCACATTTCAAAACTGCATAGCCAAAGAACTTTAGGTGCCCTCTGAGAATGCCTGAAATGAAAGGAAAGGCAGAGAAAAAAAGACCCATGAAAGCAAATTAAGGCAAATACCTTGTTTGGGGGTTGGAGGGAAAAGAGAAGAAAGAGAAGGAAGAGGAAGTTTCAATTAATGTGCAAGTGATTTACTGCTTAATAACAATAGCTGGGTAGAAGTGTTGCTGGGCATTTATTTAATTATTTAACACCCTTTGAAGGTGGTTAGGTATAGGTCAGGGTGTAGGTCAGGCCAGTCAAGAAGAGGAAAGCTCTTCAATAAAGAAAACTATTTTGCAAAATGTAAGTACAGCACAACAATTGAGTCCTGAGGGTCAGGGCTTCAAGCAAGAGAAATCAAGACTCTCTGTACTAAATTCTTCCATAGAATGTATTAAGCAGGGTTCTGTAGACATTCATTCTGGGACATGATCCAGTCTGGAGACTGAACACACATTGTGGGTCTGATCTGCTTCCACTGAGGCAAAACCACAGCCAAAGCAGGACTGAGTACAGTGAGTTGTTAGCTGGCATCTGAGGTAGCTAAGAACCCACAGTGGACAACTAGTATGCAAGAAAACATCTTAGAAATGTTCAACTGTAATTCAGTGTCCTGATGTCCTACACCAGAAAGAGCCTAGAAATGAAGAAGTAGGATGCAACTTTTGTCCCATAACTTTGCTCTGGAAGAACAATGCATGATACATTACCAATCCAAGATGTTTTTCACCAGTCCTGTCTATCCATACAAGTCCCTAGATCTCACTGTCACCATATTGTCCTATTTCATTTGCAAAAACCTGTACTCTGAAATCTGCCATCTGAGACATAGTCTTTAAGTTAGGAATAGAGTTGCTAGCATGTAGCTTGCTCCATCTCACAACTGCCACAGCTATGCAGACCTCTGTCCCCTCTGCCCCCTGGGCCTCTCTTGGTGTCATCAGTCTCTTTGCAACAGGGCAGGTTTAAGTGTTAAACCCTTCAGAACAGAGTGTTGATTATTATAAGTGTGTGCAAACATTCCTCTGTGTCCTCAAAGCTTATGAAAAAGGTTACAACATAAACTACCAGTAATACCAGAGGACTGGATTTGATGACCCAAAGAGGTCCCATGGAGCCCTGTACCCCCAATCACTTGTTTCTGCTATTACTATTGGTTCTAATCTTATTGTTTGCTTACTTACTAGAGCAGGTGAAAGTAAATTCTACTGGCTTTCTTCATGTTCAAGGTTAAAGCAGAGCAGCTCTGCTCGAAAAGCACTACCTCCTAAATATGCAATACAGTTTTGTCCAAAGGCTTTAGACTGTCTGCTATGATTTCCTCTTCAGGAGGATACAAGTTACGCTGGATGTCATTGGAAAGTCAGTACTTTCAACAAGATTTTTGATAAAGCCACATAATTAACAAATGACCTTGATGTTATCATACAAACTGGGCACATTTTCCATTGTAACAAATACCTCAGCTAGTGTCAGAAGATTTTCCAGTGTTCTTTTTGTATATGTGTAAAAATAGATGAACAAAGAGAAATAGAACACTGATTTATATATATATATATAAAATGTATACATATTTTAAAAATCAGTGCTTCCTAGCTCATACTGTTTCTCTTCTATTTTCTTATTTTTTATCTACTTGTTTTCATTTTTTTCACATTTATTTTTATCTTTCACAGTCTACTTCCCCCTATCTTATCTGCTTCTTTAGAAAATTATGATAATGGCCCAAGTTCTTCAAATGTATAGACTTTGATAGGAAATTTCCAGCTACAGCAAAAAAAGGTGCAAACTTGTTCCCAGCTTCACCCATTTTATGCAGTCTTTGCATCTCCTATACTCCACATGATGATGATTTGATTGTAACTTAGAGCTGTCTCTTTTTGAACTATATCAAACTTAATTTTCATGAACAACCAATATTAATGCAACAGGCTGAGTTTCAGTAAAAAAGATTTATAATACACGCACTACTATTTACTGGCTTTTCTAATATTTACTGTGGTATCCGAAAGGGCTTTACGTGCATCTCTGAAGTTATCCCCCCATTTGGCATCTAGGGAGCAGAAGTCCATATCCTCTAAGATAATTAGATACTTAATGATCTACGTGTCTATTTACTTTTTGAGGATCTCAGCTGCAGAGAATATTAAGCGACTTACCCAAATGTCATACAAAAAGGTTGCGGTAGTGTCTTTAAAAAAAAAAAAAATCACAACAGAACCAGAAACCAATCTCCTAAATCCATATACTTTGTCTTAACTACTATCCTTGTGAATTACACTGTTATATAATGTAATTAGAAGAAAATAGCAAGTTCTATTCTAGGAACTTCTAATCAGCGACAAGCACTGCACTCCTAACGATCTCATTAGAAAAGAAATGCATAATTGCATGGTAGCACCATTGAAGAAGCTCTACCTCCAGCCAGAGGGGCATCCCTTTTCCACATAGACAGCACAACTTCAACTAAGGCCATTCCTGCTCTAGGCAACACCAGAAACAGGGAAAAGCAAGATGTGATAAGACTTCGTCTCTTCTAAACAAAAGGTTAGGTTTTTTGAAAAATAAAAGAAGGAAAGGAAAATTCTATTACTAAGGTATTGGTTACTGAGAATTAATGCTAAGCTGGTGTTTTGCTGCAGTTCCCAAGTGCAGCAGTTTTATAAGCAAAGCCTCCTTCCAGTAGGAATAGATCTAGAAACCCTACTGGCACCTTGGATTTGGATCCCATCTTTGCAAATACATTCATATTCTGTAATCACTTTGTACATTTTATTTATACCTGCCTATTATTAACTTGCACGTTTCAAAGCAAGCACCTCACTGCAGCACTATAAATTGAGGAATCCAACCATTCCACCCTATCTTTAAAGGTTTGGTACTGCTCAGGCCACCCACCATATGCTTGATGTGACAACAAATGCTGTGACCCAACCCTTTATTCAGAGGAGAAAGAGCCAGAGCAGGCAGCTGGCCCAAACTCCCAGTGCCAGAGCAGACATCTGGCACCATCAACAGCAGATATTATAGACCATGGCTGAGCTGTAAACCTTGACTTCGCTTTGAAGACCTCCAAAATATGAGAGCAATATGATCTAGATTTTGTATTTGAAGTAACTACTGGATTCAATGGATCACTCTCCTCCACAGGACCTGCTTCAGCAGGCCCTCTTCAGGAAAGAGTTGTGCTCCAGTTGCAAGGATCACAGCTACACCTATGGGATAACAGGAAAGTCCTGCCAGATCCCAATGCAGTTATTATTAATAACTCATACACACACAGGGAGACAGTTTAAGGTTTTCAAAACAGACGTAGTAGCTGCTGAATGATATTTGCAGCTCTTTCACAGTTTCCTCTGCTAGCATCAGCAAACTCCTACTTGAGTGTGCCACTCTGTAAAATGGGAATTTTACAGCTCCACAGGGAAGATGTGAAGGAGTAAAGCACCAAAGCGAGGAGTTAGGCACCTAAAAGCTTTATTGATCCAGGTCTGAGTATACCGTATTATTGGACTCTATGTTAGGTCATATCTGGGAGCCTAAGAAAAGCAGCTGTAAGAGGCAGCAACAGGATTGAACTCTAACATAAGGAAAGAATATAAGAAAAACCGTGAACTGAAACACTTTAACCTACGAAGGCAAGGACAAGAAGTGGTTAAGAGGGGATTTCGCTTAAGCATGGAGAAGAAAATCTTAAGAGATACAAATCACGACTGCTGATGATTCTGTTTTCCTCCTGACACAGATAATGGGATAAGTGGGCATGCATGGAAATCACAGAAAGGAGAATTTCTGAGGAGATGAAAGCCTTTCACAAAGCTGGCTCCATTATACCATTTTTTTCTGTGCCTCCTGTTGGGAAAGGCTGGGAGTACTACCCTCGATTTCTCCACAGTCTGTCAGAGGAGCTGGAAGCTCTCCTGTGCCTGGGAACATGCCCTAAGCCCTGATCTGCCCACCTCACCAAGCAGCCAGGCTTGGAGCAGCTCTGAAATGTCCCCCAGCTCCTTCTCCTACCTAATTTCCTAGCACACTCCTCACAGGAAGAGACGGGGACTGGAGTAACCAGGAGGGCTCACCCTGCTCATCCTGTCTGGCATGTTGAGGCCTTGAACTGGGAGTGTGCTGAAGGGCTCTGGTGCCCTGGTCCTGTCTCTGCTGGGCTAAAGGAAGGTACTGAAGCTGGAACATGCTCTGAGGGAGTCTCCTGAACGCTCCTCCTCATGCAGGAGAAGGCAGCGAGTGAATACAGCAGCATCTTCCTGCACTGGGCAAGCCAGCGTCAAAGCTCATTCACTGATGTGTGAAACCTAAATCTCTGTGAGGCTCCTCTTCATCCCTTTTTTTTTTTTTTTTAATTCTCCCCACCCCCAGCTACTCTCCCATTTTTTTGGGTGTTGCCATGGAAACTGCATCTGGTTTCCATTCTCTGTCTTTCAGTCATGTCCCTGCTCAGAGTCAGAGGCAGCATCGAAGAGACATTGATCATTGATGCAATGAACCATCCCTGCGGGAGCCAGGCTGCCCTGTAACCCCGGGCCTCCAAACCACCACCTGCCTCACAGAGAAGGTCCAGTCTTACTGCTCCTGGGGCAAGATTAATTAAAAGTGAAGTGGAACCAGGCCCTTTAAGGCAGCATCCTTCAGAGGGTCATGAGAAATGCGTGCACATACACACACCTCGGGCCCTAATGGAGCTGTGTCAGGAGATCCTGGGTTGTTCCCATGTCCCTGTACACACTGAAGTCTACCCCCAGCTGGCTACAGAGGAGCCTGTGAGACTGATGTGCTGTTTCTCTTTGAAAGCTAATCCATACCCCATCATCTGCCCATTCCCTCCTGAGGCTGCTGGAGCAGAGATGCTCTTTTTTGGGACTTGCCTTAGGCCACACACCCTGGCAAGCCTAGGGCTGAAGGGTACACAAGCTACCTCACAGCCAATACACCTGCAGCCTTGCTCTTCTGTGCCTTGCCACTGCTGGCTGGAATCTCATCACTTCCCCCAGTGGAAGAGGGTGTGAGTGGAACGAGCACCAAACCCAGAAACAGCTGTGCTGACACAAGAAGTCAAGAGAGCAACATTTCCATTAGGAAGGGATTTTGGATGGCAAGCAACAAGAACAGCAACAGGCCAAAACATGAAATGGTGCATCAGTAAAGACAAAGCAATCTCAAAGGAAGGAAGAAAGGAAGAAAAAAACATTGAAACAGGACCAAGAGAAAGACTGGCCTGGTTTTTTAATTTCAGCTTGCTGCTAGCTGAATCCCTTTTCCTCCAGCCTCCTCCCACCACCTCCCCGAAGGGTATCATTGCCTCCTAATACACTGATGTGCCAAGGAGCCCTCTGACAGCTCTCTATTAATTAACTTCATGCCGATACAAATTTTATTTAAAGTTAAAAAAATCCAATTCACATTGATCCACCTTCATTGCTCCATGTGGCTGCCAATCAATGGCTGCTTGGCTTTACCTGACAGGGGAATAGATCTCGCAGCTGCTCGGGCAAGGGAGCGCTTGCGAAGTGGGAAATAAAAGCACTGTATTTGGGTCTCTCCCACATCATACACCCATTCTGGAGGAAGACACAGCATCCTTTCTCCTTCCCTGATTTTTGTGCACCCTCCCATTTCTCTGCAGACCTCCCACTCCTGACAGTGGGAAGTACTCTCTGTACCAGCTGTGCTAGGTCCCATTGTCCCAGCCCAGGAAGGGGTTTTTCTCATGTGGCAGACTAGGCTGAAAGCTTATACAATGCACAAGGGCTCAGTGGGCACCAAAAAGGGATGAATTGACCCCCTGCATTCAGGCTTCTGACAAGATTTGCCGAATTTCTCAATGGCAATTATTGTTTTACTCTCAGAGGGAATAGCTTTGTCTCTTCCCCTTCCCTCTCCCCCAAGAATCGATATGGCTTCTACAGAGAACAGCCTTTCCAAACAATGCTTTGTCCCTTAGGCCTTGTCTGCAGTAAGAAAATTGGTAAGCACTTTTTTTTTTTCCCCCTCTGCTTTGCAAGGAGCAAAATAAGATGCTGGATAGGAAACATAACACACACATCTTTACCCAAGGATGAGAGAAGGGTTCCTGGTCCTTTACTGCCAGCACAATATCTTTTAACATTACTGGACGCTGTCAGTCAAGGTAAAGGGTTTAGCTCTGGTCGAGTTTGGCTACATATGCCAACACAGACTTCAAACTGGCCTTTCTCCTAATGTTTAAAGTTACATGACTCATCTGTGACCCAGGAAGAAGCAGAAGATGCATTACCCTGCATCTTGACACTGTGAGAAAGGTCATTTTAGAAGCAGTTATAGTGTACTCTTTCTAAATCCCTTCTTGAAAAATAATCATATTTCTCTACTAGAGGCAAAGCCTTCAGCTCTCCAGTATGGAGGAAGTTTATTGTTTTATTATCAAGATTCTAAAATCTCACAGTCAGGAGCTCCAGTGTTAGGGCAGTACTGAAAGAGACTATTTTTGCAAAAAATATCCAGCTTTAACCATTATGTGGAAGGTGAAGAAAGAAAACTAAGCAAGCCCTAGGTAGCACCATTGAAGTCATCATTAAAATTTCACCATTAAGTTTCCTGGTGATAAGTCCATCTTTGATGGAGTCATACCATTCCTGCCAACCAACAAGCCCTGCCCATATAAGCAGGGCATCCAGCCTACAGGCTTAATGCCTGACATGCACAAGTCCTCATATGCACCCACACATGTGTCTTAAAAGACAATTATATGCTGGCTTCCATATAAGAGCTTCTATTTGTGGTGAGCAGCAAAAATAATCCTCTACCCCTGCCAAAGCCAAACATTATGACCTGAGGAAATATGTCAGCCTGTTTGTCTAATTTAGATGATGCTAGGCACACACTGGTGGGTGTACCTTATAAACCTAATACAAGCTGCAACAGAGGAGGCTGGATACCCCTGAAATTGAAGTCTAAGTGCTTGTTGTATAATGTAACAGCATGGCTTGTGCAATTTCACCATGAATACTTGCAATCCTTAAGGCTGAATAAATACAATACAGGCTTGAACCACAGAGAGAGAAAATGAATGGGCAGGAGAAACAGAGGACTGTTAAGTTGATCATGTTCTTCGTTCCTGGAAAAAAAACCCCAAAATATTACAAACTTGATTTTTATGCTTGATAACAAATGTTTCAGACTAAATTTGGTGACACAGAATCCTCTCATTGCAAATGAAGTAATGCTGAAGCCTGTGACCTATTTTCTGATGGCAGATATCATAATCCTTATCAGCTAATCTGCTTTGACACTTGCTTTTCCCTGAAAGAGAAGAGGAAGCCACAGAAAGTTTACTTCAGAAATGGATTCTGAGTTCACGATGGGCCAAGTGGGAAGCTTGTGTTTGATTCTTATCCAGCAGGCTGGACTTTGAAGCAAGATATGATTTGGAAGCAGCTGCAGAAAGGATTTTGGAGGAAGAAAAAGCTTTGTAACAGGAGCTACTGAAAAACTCGTGGGTTCCTGGGAAAATATCTGTGTCCACATACAGCCCAAATGCACATCACTTTGTCTCTCTTTGCTTGGTAGCACAAGCATTAAGTTTGTTTTGAGGCTTTATCCAGGCATAGCCCACACTGGGTCACAGGTTTTCTGCCTTTTGGTGAAAGTATTTTTAACACCTCAAATCATCAGGATCTCAAGTTCCATCTGGTGGCCATCTCACTCCAAAGACACCAGGGTTGATATCTGAAGATAAGAGGATCCACAAACTCAACCCTGCAGCAATATCATAGCACTTCATAGCCTGAAATGCCCTTCTACTTTAGCATTTTCATTGCCAGAGCAAGGATTAAAGCACAGCAAAATTAAGGAATTCTTTTAAGATAAAACAAAAAGACCCATGTAAAAGCAGGAAGCTCAAACTTCAGCTCCCAAGTCTCAGGGTAGGGTTTCATCCTGCTTCCTCTGCAGTCTGAGTCTGGCTCCTGTATCTCAGCTGAGACACCTGCAAGGTAGTTATGAATGCAACTGAATGCTACTGAACTGAGCCAACATATTACCCACAACCCTTCTCACACCTGTCCCTGCAGGTCTCTCTGCTGCTCCCTCTTCCTTTCTTACTTGCTCTTTGTCCACTTTCCCAGGTTCTCTTTTTGCTTCTCTCTCATCTTGCAAGTGCAAAGATACACGCCAGCTATGCAGAGTAGAAAAAAAAAAAACATCCAGGGGCTGCTGAACGTGTTCATAGCCACAGCAAAGGAAAAGCCCTGGCCCTCACAAACCTGCCTTCAGACAACAAATCAAAGGCACTTAAGCTGGCATTAAACCACCTTGGGCTTTTGGAGCTTGCTGGCAGAAAAATAAAAGCTGGAAGAGAAAAGGGGAAAGGAGAGAGGTAAGCAGGAAAAAAAAATCCCAAACCCCACAAGTAAACTAAAGAAGTCAGAGGGACAACACAGCTCTGCCTTTGGTGTTTGCTTTGATTAGCATCACTCCCCTTGGACACTGAGGAATCACCATCCACTCCCCTCTTTGGCCCCCTCCTGTCTCCTTCCCCCATTCCCTGGGACACATGCAGCACTGTACCTCCCTGCCTTTACCACTCTTTCAAACACACCTTCTCCTCCTTCTCTCCAGCCACCCTTACCCCTCAATTCCATCCAGGTCTCAGGCTCATTTTCTTTCCCAGGCTGTGATAGAAAGGAGCAGGTTTGAAATTAGCTGCTATTCAGTCCCAAATTGCTGACCCTTGGGAGCAGGGACTGCTGTATGCGCTTACAGCGTCCCCATCACCCCTTAATGCCTTCTGATATTGCTACAGGAAACACATCTAAAGCCAGAAGGGGTCATTTGGGCTAATACAACTTCCAGGATAACATGGACTGCAAAGCCACTCACTCAGCAGTTTCAGCACTCAGTGGAGAAAGTTGTTTGCATTACATCATCTCTTAGAAAGGCATCCAGGTTTGCCTAAAAGGCTCCAGCTGAAGCACTGTCTACCATAAACCCAGTCAGACCAGCTGGTATCGTCCTTTTTAACTTCTGCCTCCTCTTTAGTACGAATTTGGCTGCCATCACCTCCTGATCAACATGTTCCATTATACTTATGCCTCAAATCATCACACTGTCAGGACTTGTCAAAACCTTTCTTTCTCTTTAGGGAAAATGCCACAAGTTCACTTTATTTTTTTTTCCCCCAGAAAAAAACATGCTCAGATAAGAGACTTTCCAGTGAATTAAAGATATTGGGAAAAACCCATTTTGTTTAGGAAGTGTGAGAATCCTTTTCTTCACTGAGGCTGAAGTCCCCTGCTTCGATAAGAACAGAGAGTTTCTGCTGCTACTACACAGACTTTTTGTTTGAAATACAGAAATTCAGACTGGACACATGGAAAAATTTCTGTACCAGGGAGGCTGCAGCAAGTACTCAAAGTAAGTGTAGGACCTGCTCAGCTAGATAAAGCCATAGTGACCTGATCTGACACGGGCAGCAGAGCAGGTGTATTTGAAGAGGAGGCCAAACTTTGTGACATCCAGTGGCCCTTCCCAGCCAGCATGTCTGCATATTAAATGCAAATCAAAACAAAATACAAAATACTCCAGCTTACCTGAAACTGTGCATTTCTGCAAGCCTTTTTCACAAAATTATAGTGTCGAGGAAATGGTGCTTTCCAAGGGAAGACTTGGACAGTGTTTTAGCAGGAGCTATAAATATATTCTTGAATTCAACTCCTGAGCTTTCCTTAACATGGGAAAAGCACATTTAGCTCTCTTCACTTTTGCTTCAGCCCATTCCTACCTAGGTTGAGATGGGGAGTACTTTATTTAGTGTACGATGGTGCACTCCATCTTTTTTTCATGTGCAGTGTAAGAAAAGCTCATCTGCAGCAGAATATCATATTAAAGCACATCAGAGCAGTCCCTATGCAACACCCAGTTCCCTGCAGCGCCTCCTTTTTTCCAGAAACCCTTTGGGGAAAAAAAAAAATCAACATTTTTGTTCACAGAATTTCAGCTGAAAATTCTTTTGAGATAGTCTTTTCTATCAAAAAGCTGTCAGCTTTCCCACTGAAGTCTGGAACAGATTCAAAGTGACAATTTTTTCCTATGTTTTGCTTTAAAGTGTCATATTCCTATTTTTTATTTTTTTGGAATGGAATAAAAACAAATGTGACACAGTGGTATTTCCACTCCAGCTATCATTTTGTTTCTCCTTTTTTTTTTTTTTTAAGCTGAGAAACAGAAACTGAATATTTTTAATCAAAACATTGATTTTTAAACAGTTTGTTTCAAATTCTCCCTTGGAAAACCTTTTTTATTTTTCTCTAACAAAACTGATGTTGTTCTCTGTCCTAGAAAAGTTCATTTTCAACATTTCTGTTTCTTTTTCCCTGCAAGAACACTTTCTGCACATAAGTTCAGCCTGTGCAAATTCATTTCTCTTCCTTGGCCGTGAATTGGGCAGACGTGGCCCTGCAGGAGGGCTCTGGGAAAACCCCTCTTCAGTTTGTGTCAGAGATCTAAAGAGAGCCTGCAATCTCTGTCCAGCTGACAAGGGTGGGGCCCACTGCCTCTGAGCACACTTCACTTTTGCCACATGCACATCCAAACATCAGGGACAGTGCAAAAATTACTGGAATGTCGATAGCTGCAGACAAGTTGGGCAGCAACCTCTTGATGGTGGCTGACAACAAAACTTCTTCCTGAGTTTGTAGTCAAACACACGTGGCTTTGACAGTCCTTAGAGCTCTCTAGAAAACCATATTTCCATAAATAAATGAAATATTTAGGGCACAGTCAGAGACCCTGCTGACTGAGGGTATCCCTATCCTTGCTCCCTCAGCCTGAGGACCTGGCTTTCAGATTTTGGTCAGCAACCCAGTGCCCCAATGTCACTTTGCATAGGTGAGATAAAAGCCCTTTTTGGTCAAGAGCAAAGATCCACGGCCCAATTTAATGCATTTTACTTTGGCGCCAGGCCTGTGGCAATATCAGTGTCTCTGCCTGCATTTTCTCTTCAGGACTTAGGGAAATGTAGAACTTCCAAACTCCTTAGCAAAGTTGACTCTGCTGCACAATCCTTCTTTATATTTAATCCACACAGTGATGGTAATGTGGCTGGAAATATTTGCCAGCAAGGGATTGAGTGGGTGTGAAGCGGGTTTGCAGAATTATTGCTAGACTATTTAATTTTGACTTTAGATACATATGCTTCTCCCTGCTTCTACAAATTGCTCACTTCATCTCTTTGGCTTCACACCTTTCCTAGGACAGTTCTGGTCAAGCTTGTCTGGTTTTTTCTTATATTCAGTGTTGGTTCACGAAGTGCTGTCTCTTGAAGGACATTTCCAAAACCCTGGCTGCAGATCCACCACTCAACAGCATTCTATCCATTTCCACTGAGAAAAACTGATTAGTCAGTCCTCAGCTCCCTTTCCCCGAAGGCATGTGGAGGCAGTACATAGCAAATCAAGAACAAATGCCTCTGCTAGGAGAACTTTACTAAGGATAAGTCTTGCATAACAACTTAGCTGCCTATGTAACATATAAAGCATCAGAAAATGCCCACTGGAGTATCCCTCAGAACTTCAAGGCTGCTTCATGGTCCAAACAAGTTAGCAGCTTTCCTCATTGCTATTTATGTTGCACCTTCATTTTTATATTTTGAAACAAGCAGGGCTTTCAGCACTAAAAGTGGCACCTGCAATGCTGAACTCACATCTGCAATAGGGAGAAGCCAGTAAATGTTATGGAGGAGGTGACTGCTGGAAATGCTGCTGCTACTGCATCCATTGCAGATCCACACACGTAGAGGCACTTGCTTTTTCAACCTCATGTCTATTCATCCAGACAGCCAGATTAGCAAAATGAGAGGTTAGAGCACCTCCTGGCCACCTGGTTTAGTGCAGTGCCTAACCCTCTCCCTCTGGTTTAGCAATGACTTCCCTCCACATCTTCTTTCCCATCTGTCAGCATGATCTTCCAACCTGCAACACAGAATTCAGCTGAAGTAAGAGACAGCTCCATTAACCATTAGAGAAACTTGTGCATGAAAACTAATTCAGAGTCCAGACCTCATGTCTAAGGAGAGCACGGTTCTGTGGGTGTGGGGAAAATGAGGCACAGAAATCAGAGAACACCAGCTACAGGATAAACACATTCTGTCCTTATGCTCTTTCTTCAAAGCAAGAGGAGAATGTAACTCTTGCTGATGTCAATGTGAGATATTTTGTACGCTGAGGAGGGTGAGAGAGCACGAAGTAACTCCTAGCACTTTCCCAAGATCTGAGGAATCAAGCTGTTTGGAGTCTACTCCAGGTGTTAAAAAAATAAAAAAAAAAAAAAAAACAAAACCAAAAAAAAAAAAAACTCACACAAACAAAACAAACAAACAAAACCCTCCAAAACAACCACAAAAAAAAAAAAAAAAAAAAAAAAAAAGCCAAACAAAAAATTAAACCAAAATTTGGAAAAATCCAAAAAAACAAACACAAAAAAATCCCCACTCAACTGCCCAGATAAGACAGAAAGAAGTGCAGAGGCATTTTGAACAAAAGGTGGGTTAGATATTGAGTTGCAGTAATACCTTGGGAAAACAACTGCTCTCAACAAGCACTGTGTTTTTAAAGGTAGAAGTGGTAGCAGTCAGAGCTGAAACACTTCAGACAAATTTTAAACCTAGCTCTGATGCAGTGGCACAGCCTGCTGACTGCTTTCCCATGCACACAAGCCACATGAAGGACTCTCCTCATTTGGTCCTCCTCCTGCCTCCCTCCTTTGTGCTTCAGAGCCATCTCCCAACCTCACAGACTCTCACTTCAAGAGGAGTCAAGAAATTTGCACCAGAGCCACAAAGGAAAGCACTCCCCACTTCAGGGTTATGTGCTGCTCTTGCACAGAATCCATGCTCTCCAGGGCCTGTAGGGTCACTAACAGTCCATGGCCCTTCACAGTTGCTTCATGTGGCTGCACACACACAAGCACCCTTCTGTTATAGAATACATAGATCACCCCACCTCCAGGGGTTTACACAACACTGATAAACTCTATTACCCAGGCCATAACAACCAGGCAAACTGCTCTTACTTCTATTTATACTCAACAGTTCCCCAGTGCTGGGCCTCTGAGCTAGCCAGACCCCAGGCTGACCAAAGAGGGGCACCAGAGCTGCATTATACTGCTGAAGAGACAAGGAAACCCAGATGGGGCAGAAGTCCTCAACACAAGCATAAAAATGTGGCCTCTCTGAGTGACCTCCAAGCAGAGGGGCAAAAGCTGTCTCAGCAGGATGCCATACATGCTTCTTCCTATGGTGGGCTACAATTTTACTCTTAGGGCCTTGAAGAAAGAAAGAAACACATACTAAGGTAATCTTTTAGTAGAGACTAATATTTAGGGGTTAGACTAAACCAAATTGAACTGGTTTAACCATGTGCAGAAGCAAAGCAGAGATATCAGCCTTTGGAAAAAACTTTGCAGGGTGTGTGCAAGGTGCAGCAGTGAGAAGTGCCTGTCGTGGATGCCTCTGGTGGCAGAACCCATCAGTGCACAGCTGCACCAACTGCACACGGATCAGTACAACAGAGAGGCTGAGTCACCATCACGAGCCAGATGGATGGAGGCAATCACAGTGCCAAGTCGTGGCAGAAGAGAGTGGAGTAAGAAAATATCACCCGAACCTCCCCAGCCAGAGGGTATGCATGAGAGGAAAAGGGAACCACATCACAAAATGGTGTCACGCTGTGCTTTGCAAATCTGGGGAAGGGCACACCATTACAGGTAATTTTGGTACATGTCTAATGAACCAGATCAGCTACCCTGAAGGAGAAGCCAGCAGAGAAAGAGAAGGACAGGGGCTCCAACACAATCAGTCATATGTACTGAAGCCAAAAGGGGCATGGGTGTAGCCCCAGTGCTGCATGGGACCTGCTGTAACACCTAGGAACGGACACCTTCCCATCAAAGTGAGGGCTTGATAGAGGAGTTATTACACAAGGCTGCTGTAGAGCATCTGTTATGCACTCACAGGATCAAAATCACAACTCTGAGAAAGAACTAGATACCAAATTTTGTCAAGCCATAGCCACAAAAGGAAGTCCAGTCTTCCACATGTTCTGCAAGCTGCTTAGGTCACTGCAAGCATGCTTAGCAGCTGATGAGCTCCATACTGGCCTGGTTTTCCTATCTGTTTTTTTTTTTGGGCTGCCATTTTCATGACTTCACCTCATAAAGAGGCCTATTTAGTTCAGTTAAAATGAAACAAACACCACAGACAACATAAAACAAGATGCACATAGTGTTGGATGCGAAGGTGGGGTCTACCAGACGTGCCCTCAACCCTTGCAGGCATCAGATGACTCTGTCAAGTCTTGCATGCCTGGCATACAATTCATGCAATCACCTTTTTCTCTTTGCTCTCCTGTGGCTGGCCTTGAGCCTCTGCTTTTGATACATCCCAACTTCTCTTCTTGTGTAACTCTCAGCCAAAATGCAGTTGGCTAAGTGGGGGATTCCAGGATTGCAGTGGGCTGGTGTGGGGGATTACAGGATAAGAGAGAAGCCCTGATGGCACACAATATTCAGGATGGTGCTGCCACAGAGGGCTTGGTTTACCACTAAAGCCCGACCTATACAGTTGTTCCTTTTTCATGAATCCTGTTCCCCTGCTCCCCTCCTTGCATTTCTTCCCTGGGACAAAGCTCTGGTGTTGGGAAGGATCTATACACATTATTTTGCAGGACAGTCAGGTGGAGAAGGTATCTAAAATTGAACCTCTGGTGCAGAGAGAGCTCCGGGGCTTATTCAAAACTGGTCCTCACCCAGGGCAAGGTGGTAGACTCAGATATAATGAACACAATAGAAGTCAATTCTTAACAAAGCTGTTGAACGTGGAGAAAACCAGAAAACTCAGGGACCTCAGACTGTAGTAGCAGTTCAGTGTCCTCAGACCAGGTCTGAGACTGGATTCAGGGGGAAAGAAAGGATAGCTAGTACATCCTGGCCTCCATCCTCATTCCTTATTTTTGCCTTGGTGCACAAGAGAAAGAGCAGGATGGGAAGTTGGGCTCATCATTAGAACACACTTTTAATCAGACCTTCATGAAGATCACAAAGTCATCAGCTTGCGGTGACGGATTGCCAGGGACTCCATGATGAATGCATTTGCAAATATTGCTGCAGAATAATTTCCTTCCGTCGCCAGAGCACTCCAAACAAATTAGATTCCCTCTAATCACATCTCCTGTCTGTGGATGAGGAAAGATGGGCCCGTCAGCACAAACGCATTTAGGGGGTGGGCAGTGGAGGGGAGAGAGTGGGAGGTAAGGGGTGAGGTGCAGTGATGCAGCAGGCAGGCAGATGAGGTGCTGGAAAGTTGCCCAGCTTTGAGGAGAGTCTTTGAGCAGTGGTGTGGATACACGGTAATCCCAAGCGTGTTAACAGCTCTCCCCCTGCTTGCACACACACACACTTACCATGGATCCTAGAGGATGGAGTAGGAAAAGCCATCTGGAATTTTACCATGGTGCAGAATAAGAGGAAGGCAAATAATGCCAGCATCATTTATGCCAGAGGGTGCAGCCCTCACTGAAGTTGCAGAGATGAGCATAAAAGCGGTTCCTGTGATGAGGCAAAGCTTGTGCTGCTTCCCAGTGTCTTTCCCATGCCCTACCCCCAGCTGGGATTCTTGAATCAGACAATCAGAAGATTTGCTGATAATCCAGTGCAGGTGACTCACAAGATGTGGTACTCAGATGGGGACCTGGTTGGGAAATGTTAACTAGTGCCAGGTGGACAGTATGCCATGCTGGAAGCATTCAACAAAGTGACAGCTCTTTTAATTTATACTAAATCTAAGCATATTAGTTTAAGCTCTTTGAAATGAGGGACATAACAGGCCTCAAGTTTAAAGACAAACAAAGGATGGACAGCACTGTTTTCTTAAAAATGGAAAAAGCTATAGCAAGGAGAATGGCCTAAGTAAGATGTCTGAAGGCTACTGTACTTCTCTACACCACATTTAAAATAAGTGCTGGAAGCTGGCCAGAAATATTCTTGCCGAGTAGCACGCTCATGCCGATATCGTGTCTATCATCTACAATTTTCCTGAATGCATGAATTAACCCAACAATAGCTTTCTCCTCCCTTGCCTGAAAATTAAAGTGTCACTGCTTAGCAGCTGACCTGACAAGTCACAAGACTGGACAAATGCAATCCACTGAGGTAAGTTGGTAATACAGCAAGCTGAATATTTCCTTTATTCAGCTGTTCTCCAAACCAACATTGGTTTGAGAGCCATTTTTGCTAGGAAATTGGAGGAGCCTGATATTCCGAGAAAGCTGATTTTGCCACATTTTCACACACAGAGTATGAGTGAGTGCAATATGGTGGAGGAGACAAGGATCACATGCACATTCTCTGAATACAGAGCAGTAGGAACAGGCTGAGAGAGTTGAGTGCAATGAAAAGTCTAGGACAAGTATGTAAGGAAGACTGTGATACACACTGTGCTTGCAGGCCTGTGTGTTATCCGTTGAAGGACTTGGGAGTTGTGCTTTATTCATTTCCCTGCTCAGAGGAGCTAGAGTAGTTTTTGGCTTCTCACTCCCTAGTTGGTACCAACTTTCTGTTCACAGTCCCCATTTCTGGCAGCTCAGAAACTCTGCCAACAGCTCTCTACTGAAGAAAAAATGTAAGCCCAGTCCATGCCCCTTTTAATTAGCTTTGAGATCTGAAACTGAGTGAACCGGCACAGAAGAGAGAAAGTAAAGACCGAGTCTTGTTTCAAATACAGCAGGGAGCGAGCTGTGGAATGGCGAGCGGGGGGAGCGGAGGAAGGAGAGGGGAGCTGCTGCCCCAGCAATTGGCCTTGTTCGCTCTCCTGGAAGCCTCTGTGTGCTTTTCCTCCAACGTGCACTGGATTTATATAGGGGGAAAACCCTCATGGCCAGTGAGCTCAGAACAAGGCTTGGGGCAACACTGCTGCCAGCTTCCCCTCCTCTTGTCCACTCGTGCTCCCTTGTGCACCCTGGCACAGCAGGGCCTCCTTATCAGGTATGATAAGCAGCATTCCAGCGCTCAGATGGCAGGCTGCCAGCTCACGTTCCAGGAGCCCGGCCGGGCGCTGCCGCTGTGTGAGCACACTTTAATAAAACCCTGATTTTTATCTGAACATTTTATTAATCCAAGCTCAGCCGCTTGCCAAAAAAGCCAACGCACTGAATATGCCAATGAGTGTTCTATCCAGCTTCTAATGCCAATGTACCTCTGCCCACAGAGTCTCCTCTGCTTCACACTGGGATGCATTTTCTATGCAGAGTTTCTCCAACTTTATTGCTTGTCCCTGCAGCATGCTAGCAGAGTGGCAGGGGCCCTCTTTAACTGATTTGCCCTCCCTTCTTTTGCAGACAGATTTGATACAGAAAGGGGAAAAATTTTATTTTTTAATTATCACATTCCTACTGGCAAAATTACTGTTTTCTCCATATGCAGAGCTCATGGAAAGACATTAGACAGCTGCAAGCTATTCCTATAAAAATTAGATTTAAAAAATACCTCCTTTCTTATCCTTCCACTGCTGCCCTGCTGTCATTCGCCACCTCTCATGATACATCCAACTCAATCATCTCACAGGATGGGCTCAAACACAAACATCACCGGGTGCTAGAAGGCAGCCTGTTGCAAGATGGCAAGAGGAGAGGAACAGGAGAGATGGAGAGGTTTGTGTGGGACTAGGCTTAAAAGATGGGGATAGAAGTTCTAAAAGTATCCATAGTCAGTACAGTTCTACGTGCCCTGGCTGATGGATTGACATTTCCTGGAATAAGACAGCCTGCTCTGCTGCTCTTCCTACTCTTGCAGTGCCAGTTTGAGAATGGGACCCAAGGGCTTTCAGCTCAGTAAGAGACTACACTGTTCAGCCATGTCCTCGCCCTAATGGAGTAGTCCTCCTGCTATCCATAAGAATGATAACATTCAGTGCAAAAGCTTTTTTGAGAGTTTTATTAGAGCACTAAGCACCTTGTAGAACTATGATACTGATCCTCATTCTTTACTGTTTCCAAACTAGCAATTGTATTTTGGCTTTTTATCCCAGGAGGAAGTCACATATTTTCTCATTCCATCTCTCTACGGCACTTCTGTAGCGGTTGTCCTCATTTGTCCACTGCTGTTTTATATGCTTAATTCATTTCCCATCACCAGCTTCAGATCAAACTCTCCCATTCTGTATTCCAAACCCTGCTCATCTGCTGCTGCAAGCACAGTTTGTCTTCCATCCCACTTAAGCCAGGCTAAATCCTAACGTACTCCTGTGTACAAGCTCAGAACTTCCTGTCATTCCTTTCAGAAAAGTTCCTCGTTGTTTTTAAGCTTATCTTTGCAAGCCTTCTGACTCTTTGGGATTCTCCTTCAATCCAGTTAATGGTTCCCTTTTCAGCAATCTGATCTGCCATACCTATTGCTCAGGGAAAACCATAACAAAGACCAGGTGCTGGCCAACTGGGACTGCACCTCACCAGGCAACATGATGTGAAAACACAAGACAGCTGAATGATACCTCCCAAGCCAGCCAGGCAAAAGCAGCTCAAACTGTAATTAGTAAATGGTAAACAGGGATTTGAAAGCTTGGGCAAGGATGTACACTCAATTCTTCTCAGACTGTTCATTTGGGCAGACACATTTTGGAGGGAGGGAGGCTGACATTTAGTGTTTTCAGTCTATTAAAACTGGAATGAAACAGCAAGGGGAGATGGAGTTCTGCCTGGCAGCTCAGGAGATACTTAGGAGAAGCTGAGGTTTGGCTCTTAGTTCTGCTGGAGACATCACATGCAATATCAGCCAAATAACTACACCTTAGCTCCTTCTTTGTTTAGCTACAATGCCTAAAATAGCCCAGCCCTGGCTTCAACAGGAATCGTGGGATAACACATAGCAAATAATGACTGAAATTTAGATTTGGTGTTCTCCTAAAGGCTGCAAACAACAAGAAGGTTGGAAAAAATACTGTGGGGATAACAGAGAGGTGAAATAATTAGCTTAAAAGTGCCTTGGGAATAAGAAGATGATACTAAGTCCTATTCCTATTAGGGTTTTACATAAAGTCTATATGCTCCATATCTCTCTGTTTCCTCAGGCAAAAGACAGGCTGGCTGTGTATGCTAGCCAAATGTTACAGTCAATCCTTTCAGCCTTAATCTGTGGGTCTGTCTTCATTTGCATCAGTCAACTAAGTCCAAAAAAACCCCCAAACCAACAGTGTATCAAACAACCCTCTGCCCCCTGCCAAACAACAATCAAATTACACCCTGCAGAGTACCAATGAAAGTTTCAAAGCAGTCTGCTATTTATCTGCTGTAGGCTAAGGGATATAATGGTAAGTCACATTTCTTATAAGGGCTGGAGCTCAAAGCAGGTTCATTAAGATTTATAGTCTGCATTGTCTAAAGGCAAGAGCTGTTTGGCCCTAGGCTCTGGACAGCAAAGATTTCTGTGCCATGCAGAATGATTTAACTTAGGTCCTAGAAAAAGTGTAGACACAGTAGTACAGCGTTGCTGATGAAGCTACTGTGCTCTGCTTCTCCAGGCAGCCAAGTAATCTGACAGGACATCTTCCCACACAGTTATTCTGCTCCCAAAATAGCTGAGGTGATCTTGAACAACGCTAAGGCACATGCAGAGTAATGCTCTCCTGCCCTTCATGATCTTACAGCCATACTGCTTGTCAGTCTTTCCATGAGTGATTGCTTAAATCTAGCCAAACACAGGTTAAATCACTTAAGAAACCAAACCATCATGGCTGTAATAATCAATTAACAGCTCCCACAAAACTCATTTGCTTCATAGCTTGATTTGCTCTAAGGATTCAGTTCTCTCATCATCTAGGTGTATGATCTCAAAGTGGAGATGTGAGCTCTTTCACACACCTAAAATGTCGTTTCGAAGTGGCATGCAGTTGTACTGTAGATGAGACTTGAATTAAAATATTTCTGCACTCCTGACATTAAAGACTGCGTGCTACAGGACAGTGAAGAAGCCAGGAGAGTCCCCTCCAGTCAAAGTTTAGCATTAAGAAGGTCAAAGCTTTAATGAGTACAGCATAGGGAATAAGGCTACTAATTTTGCCTTGTGAGCATAGTTTTAAAAGGACAAGGGAAGGAACAAAGCAAACTACAACTTTCTTTTCTTTTTTTTTTTAATATTTAAATAAGTATGATTCCAAGCACAGTAACTGGAACCACAAATCTCTGAACTGAGGCAATGTTAGGGGGGAAAAAAGGAACAAGCAGCTATTGCGTGATAGTTCCTCAAGATCTTGAGATATTAGTACAACTAGAAGCTTGTTATCATTTTTGGAAACAATAATTGATCACTTGCTCACAATATTGTACTGGTAAAGATGATTACACGTGCCTGGGCAAAATTCAGCACTGAGCAGTAGCTCCTGTCAGCCTGGGGCAGGGGCTTTGGGAAGCCTGCAAGAGAAATTGCACAACTGCCCTGCCCCTGCCGTGCTGAGGGCAGTCCCAGAGTGATCACAAGTCAGAGACTGTCTTGCTTCACAAGATAAAGATTAAATACTGCAGTCTCTCCCTAGAAAAGCAGGCTTGTAATTCCAAGGACCTCTTTGCAAGGCAAGAGTGATCAGAGGAGGTAGAGTAGCCCACAGCAGGAAGGCAAGGTGCTTGCCAGCCCCCACCTGACAGGCGTGCTGGCATGTGCCCCCAGCTACGTGACTGCAACTGTGGCTGTTCCAAACTTCTCTCTTCACAGGCTCATGCAATATTTGTACAAAGCAATATTATTCTAAATGTTTTCTAATTATTCCTCTGGATTAATGGAAACCTGTTCTATTATTGACGGGTCTTTTGCAATATTTATAAAACATGGATTGGATTAAGGAGGAATAAATAAATATGTAGAGGATGCCTAACATGTAAATAATAAATATTCAGCCATCTATTTTTTTCACAAGCTGGTTTAAATATATGGCGTTTTCAATAAATCTTTAATAACTCTGCAAATATTTATTTATTTGCTTTGAAGCGTAAGGGAATTGCAAGAAAGCTCTACAGACTCCAGAAAGGGCAGGCAGATGCAACACATGCCCTACCATTGAGCCTTCAACCATCTTCCGGCAAGAAAAGTAAACACATCCAGAGCTGCTCCAAGGCAGGAGAAAAGAAAGCTGAGGGAGAAGACCTTCAGGAACTGAATGGAGAAATACCCAAGTTGCTTCACAGCCATCCATGCTCCCCAACCACCACAGCTGCACAACACAGCACCTATGCATAGCAAATCACCACCACATTTTGCAAAACTGCAAAGTAATGCAAAATTATTTTGCATTATTTTGCAGTTTTACATTACATTACAGAGAAATTCTCAGCTCTATGGGGCCTTCTGCCCCAGCAGCTATTGCAGCAGCAAGGGAACTACTGAGGATGTGTTTCCTGCAGCTCCCGAGCCTGCAGTGAGAAAAGAAGGGAGGAAGACAAGAAGAGACAGTTTGATTGTGAACTCCTCCCTGTTTTCTTAAAGTAGTCCAGTTTTTCCTCAGGCTGATGGAATGCCAAGAAAACTGCCCCTCTTAAGAATCTACCTATGGCATTAAACATCTTGAGACCTGCCTTAAAGAGCAGATCTGCTTTGTCCACATAGGAAAGCTGGGCTCTGCTTGGTTAAGGAACCCTCAATATCAAACATCCCAAGCAATTTGGACATAAAGTAATGTCCAGCCTCTCAGAGAACACAAGGTCATACAGGGATTTTAAAACTCAAACACATGACCAAAAAATTCTGCTTTACTAGAGGCACCAAAATAGTTTGTCTATGCTGAACAAGAGTAACATCATGGCAGGTTATCAAAATGTGACTCTTCTGAAATATGTTTGCATAGCTTCAAATGTCTGCTAAGACAATGGCTTTTTGTAATCACTTGATATTATAGTAAGAAAAGCTTTAAAATTAAATGCCCAAAACACAGTTAACACATTTAGTTTTAATGGGACAGGATGGTCATTGCATGTTAAATAAATACTGATTGTAAAAAGCAAGTCAAGTTGCTGAGTTCTAATAGCTGTGCAGTAAATAACTGTTTATGCGTCATTATGTGGATTTGGAAGCATCAGCAAATATACTTTTAATAATCAATTGATACTTAACATATAATATCTGTCTGATTAAATCAAAGGAGATGGATGCAGCCACAGTAATTACTGCCTATTGTTACAATGCCATTGGATCAGGGAAACATATTTATTGAGGTGGAAAAAAGTCAGAGGCAGATACATATCTCCTTGCTTGCCTTCTTACTGCAATACCTTGGGCTGTCACGCCATTGATTTCCTGAGATAAGCAACGTTCACCCTGGTCAATAATTGGACAGGACACCACTGAGGGAAACCTGGAGTGCTGAGGGAAGCAGAGCTAGGAACACAGCTGAGATTGCTCCTCCATCTTCTGGAAGGAAAGTGTGATGTCATAAGCCCTCTGAAGTGCAGCACCCAGTTGCAGAGGGGATATTGCCCTCACTTCCCCTGCAGAGAGCAATCCACAGCTCTTTGTGCTGACTGTGGGAGAGCCTTGGGTTGCCCCGTCCAGGCAGACTCCACAGTGGGTAATCAAGCTCCAGCTCTCAAGACTGCTGAAGTTCAGCATTGCTCTCCATTTCATGCTAGGAAGAAACATCCCTCTGAGACAGGCTAAAGCAAGGAAGACCATGAAAACCTTTCTTCTACCTGCTGAGTATTTTTTTACTTCTTAAGTCTCCAGAGAAAATTCTCTACTCCCTTGCATCACTCCTGGGGCAAGACTGTTGGCCAAAATGGCAGCAATTTGCTTTAGACACACTGTAATTACTCTAATCACAGTCCACTTCTTGACAGCAAAATGCAAGCAAACGGAAAATGGCTTAAAGCACCTGGGCATGCCTACCTCTGGCTGTACCTGGTGTGACATAGCAGGAGCTGAAGATGCAGCTCAGCTCGGCTCTAGTTCAAAACTTTGGTCACTGGGAGCACAAACATGCTCCTATTTATGGATAGCTGGGATAAAGCTACCCTTGGGCCACATATTTAAAGCCAGGGAAAGAGAAATTTGGCATAGGCTTTAAGTCCTTAAACAAACAACACACGCTTATTACAAATACGCAGTGTATGAAAATGCAGCCTGTGCTAGAGAAAGCCAGGGAAAATCCTCAATTGTGTACATTGCTGTAGGCTACCCAAAAGCAAATGGGACTGTGGCTCTTCAGCAAACACTGGGGGCTGGCTCCTTCTCTCACACATGTAAAAGCTGAGAGAACCAAGAGTCCTGTTCATCCCAGGTCCCAGATTTACTACATGAATTTATCTTCCCTCTCACCAAACCCTCTGCAGAACAGGAAGGCATCAACAGGAACATGAATGTTGGCAGGCACTTAATTCCACACACTGACACCAGTGACAGTCTAGAGGCCTGAACAAATGAGTCACATAAATCTTTTTGGATCTCAAACTCAGTCACCAGGGGTCAAAGTACTATATTAGTATAGGTGAACCTCAAGCAATTCAGGAAAAAATCTTAAAACTTTCATGAAGTTGCCATAACAAGTCTTTAATTACCTGAGCTAATGCTAGTTGTTTATGTGTTAGTGAATCCACAAGGCTAGGACTTTCTCAGAGATTTTCAAAACTGTTGCTTCTGGTCTTATTCAAAACAACATTGCAGGATAACAAAAATTTCCCAAAGCCTCTTACCTTGTATCTCCCCAATCACACGATTGCACTAAAAGCAAGTGAGATATAAAAAAAATTTTTGAACCAATTCAGGAAAGCATAAATCCCACCCAGAACATTGACTCTGCTCAAGAAAAACAAAAAACAAAAACAAAACAAACAAACCAGAGTGATTGTTTATTAAAAAGGGACAGAAAACACCATATCCACTGTTATTAATAGAACACCAGTAACAATACTATTTTGGATTCCTAGAACACCTGGGATCCTGGGATCTCAAAGCACTTTATAAAAAAGCTGACCAAGCATCCCCCTGCACTATTTGGGAAAAAGAATAAAATAAAGGGGAAAAAAAAGCAAATATGGTAAATATGCAGCACAAGCAGTTCCAGCATCATCATCTGCCTATAATATTTGAGCCCCACCTCCCTTACCTTAACGAGACCTTGCCTATTGCTTACTGATTTATGGGCAGAGGAGGATAATAGTAACACATCAAATCCTAAGGTTTCAGAAACACAGGTGAATTTTCAAAGGAGCATTCTCCTCCCCATTGCTCCCAACCTTCCCTACCCAGTACAAATCAATGTACATTTGGACAGAGACATTACAAGACTTTCTTCCCTTTTCTCTGAATCGTGAGGTCAAAAATGCAACAGACACCATAGGGTCTTGTGGATCATTAGCCCAATGATGTAAACTTGGCAAGAAGAAAACTGCAGTCCAACAGTCCTAGGAAATTCTTCTATAAGCATTGGAATTAGAAACACCTGTTTTTCAGAGGGGTGGTAAGTGTTGTGTGAGGAATTATTTAGGATATTTTTTTTTCCTGGTAGGGTAACAGGTTTTTTTTTCCAGGGATTTTTTTTGAGGGGAAAAAAGTCTGAGTGAGGCTTTTCCTACTACTTCCACATTGCTAACATTTCTTCTGGATAGAGTGTCTGTTGTCCAAGCATACAGCTGAGTTAATGCAACTGCAGACCTAATAAGGTCACTTTCCTCCTGTTTTCGTGAAAACTACAAGGAGTAAATGTCTTTGAGATTTCAATTTAACTGAAAGATATCAAATTAATATCAAGATATTCAATAATTACAGGAGTTTGAAAGACAGCCAGACACTATGCTCATAGAAACTGTGTTTCTGTATGAAACCAGACTGAGAAACAGCTGAAAAGAAAAAATGAAAGTTATGCTAGCTGAAAGAGTTACCTGAAAAAAAGCAATATAACACAGAACGCTTCTTTATCTGAATAGTCCTGCATAAATCAATGGAGCTACTCAGCAAACAAGGACTGCAGCATCAGGCCTGGCAAAGGGCTTCCTCTGCCTTCTTTCTGTTGAGATGTGAAACCAACTCTGTATCGACTCCAAGGCCATCACCAGTAATAAGATCAAGCCGGTACAAAGGGCACGTTGAGAAAACAGCTTGCCACAGCTGCAGCGTCAGGGAATAATCCAGCTGCAGGTCGCACATGATCCATCCATAGCAGAGGGAGGAGGGGAAGCTCCCTCTTTGCAGAGAGCCAGCCTCAGCCACCCTGTCCCTCATCCCCAGCCGGGGCTGGGCCGGCCTTGCCAGCTGCACGGCCCTGCAGCCACAAATAAGCGCTCACAGAGAGGCGGCTGGGAAGCAGACGGGTTTATTTTATTGTTTTGCAACTTCCTATTTATGAAAATGCTCGGAGAGGCTGGATACGGATCAAGTTTTGCTGCTCAATATTTATTAGAGTCTCACCTGCCTCACCAGGATGGGAACTGCAGGCACTTTGATTAATGGATTGGAAAAAGGAAATGTATAGTTTCCCTGTCGCCTGGGTAAGCGCCTCCCTGTATCTTGTGCCGAGCGAGCGGCTATTTTACAGCATCCCAGCCCTCAGTGAATCTCTGCTGATTACTCGCTGCCTCCTACAGCAGCATGGCTGCTCCGAGGTGTGGGGTGGCACCGTGTTTCATCCTGCAGCTGGAGCAGCACTGCGGTGCTATGTCAAGTAGAAATAGGCCCTCTCTGAACAGCAATAAAAGCACTGATTTAAAATATCACCCCAGGGGTGGCTGCAGGTTGGGGAATAAACTAAGTTCTTCCCCGTGCTCAGAGAGCACCCACCGGTGCCAAAGAGGGATTTCTGGTTGTGGCCTCTTCCCAAGGCAAAAGCTGCATTGCATTTGGAGGCAGAGCGGTGTTAGAGAAGCTTCTAGACCCAAGCAGCTTCAGCAACTGCACCTGTAGAGCAGAAATGCTATGAAGTCATAGAGTCATTGAGGCTGAAAAAGAACTCTAAGGTCATCAAGTCCAACCATTAAACTGATGCGGATCCACCACTAAGCCTGGTCCCTAAGTGCCACCTCTATGCATTTTTTTAACAGTTCCAGGAGTGGCCCTGTCCCTCTGCTTTTCTTTAGCAACCACCTCTGTGTAAAGGCCTGCCTTTACACCAGCCTGCTGATTTTGAGCTAAACGGAGTTTTCACTTAGGCCCTGCTAGTACAGCCTGCAGGACAGTCACTCTTTGCCACTGGGCGGCCAAGAGTCATTGCTGAAACCCAGACCCATGGAACAACAAGAAGCTGACCCTAAACAGTGATTTTTCACAGCAGGAATCCTTCCTATCCCAGCACTGGCCTGTTCCCAGAGTTCAGGCATTTTGAGGTACAGCTCAAATACTACTACCTGTAGCTGCCATCTCACAGCTATCAGCCACACAACAATTATGGCATATGGTGCAGTGGGTCAAGAGCACTCCTGCATGATCACTGATTCAATCTATACCTTGTCTGTACCAAAAAACTGTAAAATTTGTCCTGAATGGTGAAAACATAGAGGACAGCAGAGCATATTTCCTCCAGGAGAGGGCAGTCCCATACTCACACACATTGCACATGCTGGAAAGGAATCGGTTTTCCTAATGAAAAAGCCCTCTTATCCCAACATCCTCAGCTAGTCTGTCTTCTCTTGACTAGGACAGAACTGTGCCCTGCAGATGCCTGGAGTCCATGCAGTTATTTAATCCTGCACATTATAATCTTTTATCTTTACATTTCAGCTAATAATTCTGCTCCAGTGGAAGTGAGTGAGGACTGGCATGTGTTAGCACCAGGCACACAGGGGATCATGCTGTGAGGGTCTCACACACACACACACACACGCTGTGGTACTCCATGGGCTTTGCCGTCAGATAACTCCTGTCTGCCTCCAAAAATCTGACCCTTCAGTGCTGCACCAGCAACCGTCCACATAAAATACTTCTGTGCTCACACACACAGATTACTCCAGCTGTGGACTCCTCACACCAGCTCTGCTGCTGACCACCCCCCCCCCCCCCCCTTCTTGCCTTTTATCCCCCCAGCGGAGGGTTTCCCAGTTCTGCCATCCTCTTTTAGTCTCTACTTTCCTATTTCCACCTTTGGCAGGACACCTTAGACCCATCCTTCAAGCTGTCTCTTTGTGGTTTCATCAAGGGAGGTTCATTAGCAAGGCTCAGTACAAGACACCTGTGGGGGCTGATGCAGCGTCGCCCAGCTCTCCTCACCCCTGGGCTGCTGGAGGGCGTTCTCCTGCCCCATCGGCTGAAACCCGTGACAGCCTGACCTCACCCCTTCCTGGGCATCCATGGGAACCAAGTGCAAATGATCCTAAAGGACTTTGAGAGGATTTGGCTGGACTTCAGTTAATTGCTACTGCAAATTAGGTCTAAACCCATTTGTCCCAACCGCATGATAGATGAGGCTGTACATTATGGCTGCTTCTAAACTCTACATTTTTATCAAAAGATTGGCAGTCCCTGTGGGCTCCGCTGAGATAAAAAGGGCCTTCTGCTTCCCCAGCCTCCCTTCCCTGCTCACGCCTTCTCCCTGGTTTTTGTATTCAGCTTAGGGCCTCCAGGAGTGTCTAGAGGAATTCATTTCCTTCACAGTCCACCCCTCCTTCTCCTGAACGAAAACTAGAGCTGGTTTTTCCAACTTGGATTCGCAGGAGAAATATGAAAGCTAAAGGCACACGGTATAAATAAACATGCAATGGGAACAGAAGAGGCAAAACACAGAGGCCCAACGCAGACGAGAGAGACAATGCAGCATAACAAACAGCGAGCTGCGCTTCGCCTGTGGCATTTTCCAGCTACATCAATAATTATATAATACAGCGGTCGCCGATTTCTCAGGCGCGGATCGATACCGACTGCGGTGCCACCCCTCTCCGTGGCGGGTTCTGGGCTCAGGGGCTCTTTGCAGGCCCCCACTCTGCCTGTGCCAGGGATCAATGGATGGCCTTTGCAGGCAGCACCGCGGGCTAGGGACGCAGCAAGTGTATTCCCCAGACTACGGGCACAGGGCTCTGCCCATGGCACTCCATGCCAGCATTGGTAGGAAGTGGCTTGCCACCTTTTTTATCCTTCCTCTCCCAACTGCCTGCAGAAGACACAACCTGGGGACTTCTTTGCATAGGTGCTGTTTGTTGGCAAGAAGTTGGAAGAGGATTCATTCCACGAGTGTCTCACACGCTGCAAACTTATTCAGCAGAAAGCTGAATGCGGTTGTCAAGTAAAAATGTATGAATGCACCCACTTGTCAGGCCTTCCAGCAAAGCAATTAGGGGACAGGGTACCATTAGAGACATCCATATTCTTCATAACAAAATATTATTCTCTAAATAGTTTATTTTTAGCATCTCTGCTGCAGTAAGTTGAAAAAAACAGAACAATTTTGTGGATAGATCATAATGAGCATCTCTGCTTAGCAGAGTGGAGTTGTATAAAGCCACCCTCGAACTCCCATTTTTTAAGTGTATAGATGCTAAACATTGTCCTGGAGGGGGAAAAAATGGGAAATCAAATTAAGGAAACATTAAGAACAACTAGAAAAGTAGCAACCCTCTTTTCTTTTAGGCAGGGATGTGAATTCTATGAAGAACAAGCCTGAAATATAGATTTCAAACTATTAATATTTATTTAAATGCTAACCTGAAAGAAGTAGCAAAAGCGTTTTCTGACCTATGCAACTTCCTAAAAATGATAGCTATCTCTAAAAGCTTCCCATGCCAAATCTGATTAAACTGAAGGACACATTTGGAAAGAGGAACTGGTTGGTCATCTTCAGCATGGGGGACCTTTTGGGCTAGAACTAACAAATATGGAAAGAAAAAAGCCAAAACCAACAGCCAGAAGATGCAGACAGTAGATTCTTGCTCTATGCAATTTAACAGTAAAGTAATTGGCTTGTCATGTGGTGTTATTATTTTATTTTGTTGCAGGCTGTCTCTGGTCAGGCTTTGTCTTGTATTTGTTAGACAAGCATTCTGATACCACTATGTAAAATGTCAAGTAATATAATTGGGCCCCAGTCCTACAAGGCCTTCCTTCAGACAGAATTCACATGTCATTGGGAATTTCAACTGATTTCCCTGCTGGAAGGCTGGATTAAAGGTCTTCCTACTGTAAAAATTGAAAAACTTATAACACTGACACACTCATCTTGCCAATCAAAGAGTAATAAAAAATAGAAGTGGCTCTGAAACAGATCATCCTAAACAGCAAGAAATCCCTAAATAATTAAAAAAAAACTTGTATCCCCCAGCCTAAAAAACTGGTGGCACGTTTCCCTACCATTATAGCCACAGAGATAAGCACTTGAGAACCACTGTGGATAGACTATAGCATAAAAATCACTGGTGTAGAGTAGGATACTATCCTTAGAACTCCTGCTAGAGCCAGAAGCAGAGGTTTGCTTTTCCCTCTTTGGGAGGATGCACCAATCTGTAACTAGGTATCTTGACTGAATTAACGGTTATACATATATCTAATTTGCAAAGACAAAGAGGCACGAGAAGATAAGAATGGGCGATCTTGTAGTCGAGGTGATATGGCTATAAAAATTTATTCCTATGCATAATGCATTGCCTTTGCTGCAATTGGTGCTCCCAGCTGAGTTTTGTTCGTATGAATGGATCAGAGAAAGCATTCTCCCAGTTTGTACAAGGGTGAGTTGAAATATGAAGAACTGTTCATATTTAAGTTGATTTTATTCCCCCCACTATTACCAGTTGTTAAAAGGTATAATAGGCATAAATAACCATTTCCAGAGATCACATGATATAGAAAGAATCTAGTGTTTATGGAACAGATGCTTGGGCATTATCATCCCCTTACCAACAAAGGACAGAGGTTAGGAAGAAGCCTATGGTAGATGAATGCAGTGGAACTGAACCTTCAGACTTCAGCCAAGTACCCTTCCTATCTGGCAGGTGCATCAGGAGAGCAACAGAATAGGTTAAAAGTAGGGAATTCCTGCTACCCAGCTAATCAGCAGCAGCAGGTTCAGCCACAGTAACCTGACTTTCAGACCTGTGTCTGTGCACTGGACTGGCCACACTTTTCCCATTTTCTACCACAATCCATTCAATGCAGCTCAGAGTTCCTAGATTCCAGCCCAAATAACCCGCTTGGGCCCAGGGCATACATGTGAATATTTACAGAAGTTTTACTAGGCAAAATGTGTGGGTAGAAAGAACTCAAATATTTGTTGGCTGGAGAAACAAGCAGATTAACACAACCTGTACTGGCACAATGTTCTGAGTTTGCTGTTTGCATCTCTCTGCCATCGAGTCCCTTTGGAAGACTTGTTTCTGCGAGGGCTCTCTCTCCATTGCATGCTGATGACTGATAATGCAGCCAGCACATCGTAAATGGGAGCTGCTTTCCACTTCAAAGGGACAAACCCTAATTTGCCACAGCCCGGGGTCAGACACAAGTTAAATGAGCCGGAGCGGGACACAGCCACACCCTCCACCGCTGGGCTGTGCGAGCTGCGCTCACACACACCAAATCAATTACTTGGGGCTCTTCTGCATGAGATGGGAGAAAATTACATCTGAGCTCTGGCCTCAGCCGATCAATCCCACAGTAACCTGGTTTTTCTAGGAATGACACTGCAGGCGAGGCTTGTGTGACCTACAAAGAGAAAGGTCTCAGCTCAGTAGGCTGTCTCGGTCTCCCTTTCTGCTCCCTCTCTGCTTTGCTACTGCCTCCATCCATGGAGCTATCCTGTCACAGTCTCCCTCCCAGAGCCATCCAACTGCAAGAAGCCACTGAAGCTTAAACACCAAATAACCGATTTTCTTTGCATCACTTATGATCAATCTACAGAACAAAACTCCCCTTCCTCATTCTTGCAGTTGCCACATCCAGGATTTAGTTGCTTCCAGAGGTTACAGGCCAAGAAAGAGGCAGGAAAAGTGAGTTACAGTATTCAAGACTGCTTCACATGCAATAAAAACCAAGAATTAAAATAACTAGGACCCTACTTGCTCCCCTCTAGAGCTTGTCAGGTCTTGCAAACTCACAAGTCTCTTGAGCATCCCATCCTGTGTGGGAGAACACATAGAATGTGTGAAAGAAATGGGAAATTCCCTTAGGGAATAAAAAAAAAGTCATAACTCTAAGCAACAAAGGCCCTGTAGAAACATACATAATTATTACATAAATTTATACCTTTAACAAGTACCAAAAAGGCCAGAATATGAGGTTTTTCTTCTTAGTAATCAAAGGCAACACTCAGAGCCCTGCAAATTTTCAGTTCTGTTGGTTTACTTGAACTGTAATTATGGACTTAGGAACACAAAACAAAGATTACAAAGAAAGCACTAAGAGTCATAACCATGTTAAATCTGTCACCATAGCTTTGTTGCCTTATCTATCCACACTTGTCACAGGGATGCTGCAGGCAAGCAAGATTGCTAGCAACGAGCTCCCTTGAAGTTAGGGTGCTATAGACAAGGATGTTTTTTCTTGATTGCTTTCTAGCATAGTTCAGGCCAGGACTCAAAACATGGAATTGAAAGTCAGCAATTCCACCATCTTGTCATCCCTCTCTCCTTTGGCTTGGGTTCCTCTCTTTCACCTCAGTGGTCTCTGCAAGCTCGTTCTCACTGAATGCCCCATGCACTTCACAGACTGATGACTCATTTTCAGAAATGAGATGCATCAGAGCTCAAATCTGATTGACAGCTGATGTGCTCTGCCCTCCTGAGTGCCAAAGCCCAGATTCCTAAAGGCTATTTAAATGCCTTAATAATACATTCAAAATTTAGTGCACAAAAGGCCAAGTTTGCAGCAATATAAATAAATATTCACAAGTGAAGCTAAATAGATACCAAAAAAATAATCTCATTATATTTGTGTTTATGTATTCCTAAATCATATCAGAAGATGAAGTCTTCAATCCTTCACTTGACAGAATGCCTTCTGACCTGCGTAAATAGAGAATCTCTTCTAAAGACAATCTCAGTATCAGCCAGTATAAGATAATCTGCAGAACAGGATCTTCCCTGTAGAAAAATTGAGAGTTTAAAAGTCTGGGACTACAGCACAGAAAACAAAGGACTACATTCTTGGCAATTTCCATGAGTATGTCAGACTGCAGCAAATTGCATCCTATAAGCTCTGTGCAACCATTGACATAGTATTTGCATTAGCTTGTCCTCCTCCTCATGAGTCAGGGTGCCCATGCCTCAGATGCCTACCTAAAACAATAGAGACCTGCTGTGTGTGCCAGACTGGGGTACAAATTAACTCCTGTGCCATCACGGGGGAGGCTTCCAGATTCTTACAGCTGGAAAACAAACAGTGAAATTTGGCCTCACGTTTATTAGGGTATAAAACAGTTCTCATTAAAAAGTCATGGCATATCACAGGACCTCACAGTGATATCTGATTTAAAACAAGTAATCTCCCTTGGACGTAGAGCACACAGGAGGATGTGACTTGCTGCAAGGTGATACCTCTCAATATGACCTCCATGCTGACGAGTAAGACCATGAAAGCAGCAAACCAACAATCAAACAACACAATGTTAACCTCAAAACCCACCAGCTGAGTCTGTGCCCGAACATACTAGAAACATATCAACACAGCATGAGAAAACTTCTCAAGCACAGATTGCCATGGGCATTCACTGAAGATGCCTGAGTACAAAACAGCAGAGTATTATTGGTGTGCTTGGCTGTCAGGTGGTTGATGCATTTCGCCTTCTCAACTCTCTAAACACTAGATCCAGACCACGTGACAAAGCAACCAGTGAGACCACCAACAGACTGAACAATTAAAAAGGCAGGAGATGCCAGAAACACAGACCTACTGAAAGTTGGGGTGAACTAAAACCTCCTCACCTGTGAATTTGGAAAAGTAAGTGTTGAAAGGCATAGATGTAGAACCAATACAAAGGCTGCTCTGCAGTGGCTGCAGCACAGGATTTTTGGACTTGCAGTTTTGTGTCTCTTCTATTCTAGGTGACATCTCTCCAGCTGACAGTGGCGTCTGAACAATGCCTGGACCTTTTAAGCTGAGGTTCTATTGTTAAGCACTGGAAATGCATCTGTTAGTGTTCAAGAAAATACTGCCTTTCTCATGAAAGCAAAACCAAACCAAAATACATGCTCTCATTAGCCTCTGACACGCTGTTCATGATGTGTATAAAAATTGGCTCTGCTATTTCTAATAAACAGAAGAGAGCCCATACAGATTTAAGTACTTAGACAAGCGTAGTGTGTTGCATTAAGGAAATGTAGAACTATGTTACAAGAAATATAAAAGGAATTCTTCACTGAATTTGCTGAATACAGCTCTCCTCCATTAATGCAATTCTGGCTGTCATTACCAATGGTCTTCCTAACTCCTGGCCAGGATTAACTAGTCACAGAATTGGGAGCTCGCTGCAGCTTTATCTAGGAAGGTAGAGTTGAAAGAAACACAAGTCAATTCACGGAAAAAGTTTCTTTCTTCATCATGCAAGGGTGGGATGAATAAGAACAGAATCCATTTATCAACAGTACATTAAAACTCCAGGGCTCCTAAGGTTTATTTCATTTTGAATCATGGCCTGCCTGCTCATTTTAACGTGACTTCATGAAAAGCTTGCTGCTTTTCGTTACAAAGGGATCTCAGGGCTTGGCTTTCTTCCTCCCCAAGCCTCAGCTGCTCTCCTTGCATGCTCTCAGCTCAGCCACATTGCACAGTGATGAGAGTCCCAAACTCCCTCTCTGCCTGTGTGACCCAGTCAGCAGCTAATGCTGTAAGTCAGAAGAGATGACCTTCAGCCATGGAAACGTCAGTTCTCAGCAAGGCTCCCAAAAAGATGTCCAACAACACACACATTAGGTAGGCAGCCCATACCGGGAAGAGTGAAATGTTCCTTTCACAGCTGAAGACCAAAGTTTCCTCTAAGAAAGACAAGAGAATCCAAACAAGAGACTGTGGACACACAGATTTCCAGGCATTGGTGCCAGCCACAGCAGATCTCAGCCTGTATTCTACAGGCAGCTCACGCTGGGGTTTCTGTGGGGAAATTACTTATTATTTCTGTGCTTCTATTTCACTACAAGGAAGAGTTAAGTCTCCAGCATTAAAAAAAAAAAAAAAAAAAAGAAAAAAAAATCCAAACAAAAAGCCCCCAAACAATTGTACACTTTAAAATGTACACTTTCACTAGCCTTCTGTACTGGTTGCGCCGGGGAATCAAAGGAGGGTAAAAAAAAAATCAAAATAAAAATAAAATAAAGAAAGGTATGAAAGGATGGAACTCAGAACTCACACTGAGTTTCAGAGTGTTAAAATGAATACTCAAGGCAACTTTCACATTTGCTCAGCACAATGTCCAGGAATACCAAGAGAACCTTTGCCCTCTTCTTAGGAAAATAACATGGTGAACTTTTACTTTGGATCACGGGAAAATTAACGTTCACACTTTCAGCCAGAATTAAAGTGGCTTTAATTCAATTTAGTTGGATTCCGTTTAAAGGAAAATTAAACTAAATCAAATGAAGGCCATTTTTAATTCCAAACAAGTGTGAGTGCATGCATCAGTTTAATACATTTTACATAATCCACTTGAAACCCACCTTGTTACTTAATTCAGATCAACTTTCCCATGTGCTCTGCCTAGACAAGCCCTTAGAGATAACATTATGCGTCCTCGAGGAACAGCTGCATTTCATTATTGACACCTAACTCTGGAGAGAGCTGCTCTGGAAAGGACAACACAGTTGCACACAATTTATATGTCTGTCACAGAGAGAACAATGCTCTGTATACAGCTACAATAACAATTAATATACTGGCAGTTGTTGTTCCATTAGTCACTAATTACACAGTAGACCAGTTACACAGAAGCCTTGTTCCTGGCAAAGAAGCCACTGCTCCAGAATTACTGAATTGATAATCCAGAGCCTGCCTTTTGTTTCCCTGGTGATACCCTGCACCTTTGCCATCAGTTAAGTGAAAACGCCACAGATGGTGCAGATCCATAGGCAAGGACTGTGCACTGCACACCGCTGTTTAAGAACTTCTGAATTATGGCATTTGCATGAGAGGAGTCAAGGTGAGTTCAGTGACTGAACAGAATTGCTTCCAGTCTTTGTCACAAAATATAAGAAGAATAGTTTGTCACTGAAGATTTTTGCTTCCTCTTACAAAATAAAGGAGAAGTGTGGCAACCTCTACACATTGTTTCATCAGGCTGTTGCGAACACAAGAAAATGCCAACCCTGATTGAGGGTGGTTTTGAAGGACTTTTGTTTCACCGAGACATCTTGCAAAAGCTGAAAAAGGTAAGAAGCACATAGCTGCTTTGAAAAGGATGTCGCAATGAACCCCAGTGCATTTGGTAAGCCACAGATGTGACTCCAGCCAGTCAGGAAAGGCACAAATGGGCCCAGCTCCACAGCTTTCCTTTTGATCTTTCCTCCAGAATCTTTTTCCCTGTTGCTTTCTGCAAGCCCTTACTTCAAGGGTGCATCATGATCTGTGATCCAGCCAGTTCAGAGGCCCAGCACTGCTGCAGGTTTTACAGCTTTGAGGAGGGCCACAGAGGACTGCTCTGGCTATGATCTTTGATGTCTGAAGAGCAAAACAGGAGAGGTGACCATCCTTCTTACATCATCATGGATGTAGCAAGTCAGAGCAGAAGGGTAATTGTCTCACCTTTCCCCCCACCAAAGAAAAGGCCCAGGGATTGAGGAGTCTTTGAAAAATGCCAATTTACAAAAGTGGCAATTTCCAATCAGCTTCTCTAATTAGCATTTAGTGGAAGCTTTTTGCCTTTCACCAATAAAAGACCTCTCCAGGGAATTGTGATTAGAGCAAACTTCCTCTTGATATGGGAAAAGGGATAGAGACAGTGTTAAAGACAGCACTACATAGTTTTTTAATGAAAGCCTAACCTCAAGAAGTTGTTCACTGGAACAAGTCAATGAACCATTTTGATCTCATTATTTGGAATCCTAACTTTTAAAATTAAAACCTAGTCAACTCATCTTGATCCAACTGTGTTCATCTGCAGTCAACAACTGCAGGAAAATAAAATGTCTCACTTTCTCTCCCTTTTTCTTTGTTGTTACTACAAATAAAAGTGGAAAGAAATTCTTTATGCTTTCATTAATATTTATAAGATAAAATTTCATACATCACATGTTGTTTTTTGGGTTTTTTACACATAAAAGTCAGGAAAATATAATCCAGTTGACTTCAGCTTCATTAAAAAACTGCTAAGTCATCCCCCAAACTGACTGATTCTTTATTGTCTGTGATGAGTACCAGGGAACAAATATTAGCCTCATAATGAAAATTCAATCACATCCTTAACTACTCACGGACTACCACTCTGCTCCACAAGGTACAGGTGACCATAATTGACAAGATAGATCAAATGATCCAATAGATTTAACTTGTGCAAGTTCTTGTGGGAAAGAATTTGTTTCAGCTTGACTCAGTATAGTACCACATTTATCCATGGAGCTAGAGAAACACTGAAAAAAGAATGCACAGATCAACTGAACTTCCCTCCTAGAAAGAAGACACCTTTATACCAAACAGCAATAAAAGAACAGAGAGGAGATTGGGACCCATCACACAGAGAGCATCTTTTATATATGGGGAAGATGGGGCTGGAGCTTCTTTTGTCTTCATTTTCATTGTGTAGACAGGTAAGCTAAGGCACAAACTGATTAATTGACTGACTTAAAGAGAGCCTGTGGCAAAGGCAGGAATTAGGCTCAGCTCCCCCTGAGAACCAGTCCAGTATCTTAACAAACCCATATCTTTCTGTTCTGAAATGCTGTGGCTTTCCTTTGTAATTAAACAGCATGGATGTGAGGGGGCTGATTTTAACTATCATTGTACATTATGTGAAAGAGCTTGCACTGGTCAAGTGGGGAGGAACTGCCCTGCCAACCTAAAAAGGCTTCTCTACTTAATTCCAGGCTTCTAAGCTTTCAGAAATAGAAAATATTGCATAAGCAACAGTGCTGAGCAATTTGAAGGCGTACTGAAAGATCTTTTTATATTCTCCCATTTTAATAGCTGGTGCTTTTACTGTACATAGTATACAGTCACAGAATAATGTGCATGGGTTTAATGCCTACTATGATAATGTCCAAGGTGAAGATATTGAAAATTCAATTAAAATATAGTTTAGGATATTGGCTTATTTTAATTTCCAGCCTCCTTTACCCTCCATCCACCTCCTATGCATCCAGGACTGAAGCAAGAAGTTACATACTGAATCTTTGCTCCTGTAGCTCATAATCTGAAATTCTTTGTACTTCTTCAGCATCTGACTATATGAGACCTCTTCTTAAAATTCTATAGAGTCCCTCTGCTCCTTTAATGGGAGAGGACATTGACGTGCTGAGACAGGGGTAGTTGCTATCAAGGACAAAACTCGATGGGCACCCAAAAGTTTTGCCTCTTAGCACTAAGCCCTGGGTCACTCATACTTGCATGAGCTTTTTTTAAACAATGGTCACTTTTTTGAGCAGGTTCAGAGAGGGAACTTATTTCACCACAGCAAAAGCAGCTCCCTCCTCTGCAGTTCTCAGTTACCTTTAAACAACAAAACTTTTGCCATCGTTTATGTTTCTCTTTCTAGTCGGATCAATGAAGTTCTCACTGTCACTGTATTGCCTTACACGGTACAGAGAAGAAACAGAAGTCCTACTGGGACACAATCAGAGAAACAACAATAATTTCAAGAGGCAAGCAATGAACTGGAATCTCAGAAAAGCTTCAACTGCTGTCCAGAGTTTCTGCTGATCCTTCCTAAAATAGACATGAGAGCACGCTGCAGGGTGAGTCCCTTTGGTTGCCTGCTAAGCTGAAGAGAGGTGTCAAGCATCACTGCACATAACAAAACAATGTGCAGTGCTAGGACAAGCACTACTGGAACAGAAAGGAGATGCTTGTTCTATTTTTTCTAACAGTGCTCAGGAACACCTGGTTCTGGAAACTAAAGATCAATTTGTTTATGTCAGGTTTGAGAGAACATATACCCGAAGTGTTTATATGGCTTGTCTAAATCTTACCCTGACTGCAGTAATGGCAGGTGTTATCCTTGTCACATGAAATATTTTCACTAAACTACTTGCTTCTGAAACTCTTCCAACTTTCCAAATTTTATTATAACAAATTGTATATCTAAAATATTATACCTTTGGTACTCCTTTATTTCAATGGGAGCACATGGTTTCCATAATAAGAGGAAAGTAGCACAACAATTTCCAGTACATTTCATAATCAAACCTACTCTAGATACAGTTTACAGAGATGTGAATATTGAGGCTAAGCACCATGGTCATCATTTCCCAGTAAACTGAGAAGTGGGCTCTTCAAGGCATCCAAAGAGTCCCTGACCTATTTATAACTTTCATGAGCCCCATACAACCACTTAACAAAAGCTCATCACACCCCTGTTTGACATACAGGGGGACACAAAGTAGAATGAGTCTCATAATTAAGCAATTAAAGAGACTAAACAAAGCACACCAGTCTTTTCCTCAGCACATAGTTTCATCTCTCAGCAGTGCCTACAGGGAGAGCATTAGTCCCTGCACTTGGGTCCCCATGGGTTATGGTGCATTCAGGTAGCCACCCACCTGGAAACAGATGAGCTGTTTATACCCTCCTGGTTCTCACAGGCCCTCCTGCACACCAGCCCTAGCACAGCTCTTTTCCAGTAGCTGCTTTCATGCTGTGTACTGGTTAAGCAGCAAATATCTCCCAGAGCTGACTCTTGCTAAGTCAGAGGCTTGGTGATTCCAGTGCTTATACCAGACTAGAATGGAGGCCTTGGCCAAGGTGTACATGCAGTGCCCACAGGGCAGAGCTGGAGGAAAGATGCCCATCTACCACAGGGAGCTGAAGGAGACAAATGGAAGCTTTCTTCTCCAGTGATGCTGTCCTCATGCGTCACACACTGCCTGGCTGCGGTGTACTGGGACACCAGTTGGCAACAAATAAAAAAGGCAGCATATTAAAACCAGATAATAACAGGAAAAAAACACCCCGTTTTGCTGTCTTTTGAGGGTGTTGCCTTGTTGGTTGGCTTCTGATCCAGGTGCTTTCCAGAGGGGATATCTGTGTGCCCTGCTTCCCACATTTTGCCGTGGATTTAAACACACAGGTACTGCTGCTAGGTGAGCGCCATTTGAATTGACAAACTGGGATTTCTGCTGCGTGCCTCACACTTAATGCAGCCCTGCCTGGGCTTTGAAGGCAACGGCTTGTTGCCTTGGGGTCTGAAACTAACAAAGCCGAGCTGAACAAGCCCAGGGCTCCCGTTGGATTGCTCGATCAAAGACAATATTAAACAGCACCGTTTTCATAACTACTATTCTGGGGCTCTTGGAAAGCAAGACAAAGGAGATGAAGTTAATTTCTGTTATCATAGCCTGGTGCAGCTGCAAGGGCCCTGGGAGAAGCCATCTTCTCTTGATGGCTTATGCAGACTGTGTCTTTGCAAGAGCTCCCATTAAGCAAACAGAGCTTCAAAAGCTTGTCAGGCACTTCTGATCCCCTCCTCCCTGCACTGCTGTCAAATCCACCCCATTCCTTCCTTCAGACATCTTCCTTGCAGAAAAGGAACCTCCCTCTCCTTGATCACTTCCCTGCACCTCTGCTCTCTCCTTCATCTTTTCTGCCAGCAGTGCTGCCCATTGCCCTGCCCAGGGAGACTCAAACTAGGGGAGTGCTGCATTAGGCACAGGAGTGCTGGGCAAGGGAACTGGACAGAGAACAAGTCCTCCAGATTCTGCTCTGCCACCAGCTTAGCTCACAACTTTGGAGAAACATCTTAAACTTTGGTTTCTACATGGTCACATGGTCAGCTAGGATTAACAGGGCCCAAGCTTTTTTTTTTTTTTTTTTTTTTTTTTTTTTTTTTTTCCCCCCTTTTTTTTTTTTTCAGTTGATGGCAAACAAAACTGCACAGTATATCCTATTTCTTTCTATTCCTAGATGTGATAGGTGATGGAAGTCACAAAGCAGGAGAAAGTTGAAGCTATCTCCTGTTAGAAGCACTCTTTGGGGCATTTGAGGCAATCTTACAAACCACCATTGTCACAGTCAACAAATCAGCTTGAGAACACATGCTTGTCAGCATCCGTGCTATCCCAGGATGTACATAGGTACCTTGGGTTCTGATCTTTCTTCTTTACTCTTCATCCATAGTTGAGCATAGAGATAATTTATCGAAAAGCAGGAGTGTGTTAGAACTTGCATATACTCTCAGCTTGGTTGCAGTAAGGACAAGGACGATGAGAAGCTGGGTAACCATGAACAGCTTTGAAATGAGATTACTGAAAGAGAGGAAATAGCTCCAGAGAGCTTTGTTTAAAGCCTTCCTCATCACAGTGCATGTTATTCCTTTGAGGTCACTCAGATAAAGGCACAAATTTGGATATGGCATGGAAATAAAATAAACTCACTTCTTGAGTTAAGCAGGGTACTTCAAGAACTGGTCTGCACCATGGACAGAACACCTCAATTTCCTCCTCTCAAACTGGGAGTTTACCTTGGGAGTCTACAATCTAGGGAGATGTCCCCAGCCACCTGACTACTCCTGTCCTGGAATTACTCTTTGCTAATAACTCCCATCTGGGATTTCACAAAATGGTTTCATTCAAGCTTGCTCTTCCCTCTAATCTCAAGTTCCCCAATTAGTTGAAAAAACCACTAAAATACAGAAAAGTCTTGCTGAAAAATTTTTTGATAGATCCAATACTGATGCCCATGAAGTGAATAAAAAGGTAACATCAGGCTCAAACAACAGGGATCACCTGTGTCCAGCCATTTGCTGATACCTGTCACATCTCCCTCATGTCAGAGTTTTTCCTACTAAGAGGCCAGTACAGATCTCCAACAATTTCTGAACAAAATTGCCCATTTTAACTCTTGGAGGCAGAGAAAGAAAGAGCTGTTCTCAATCCAGAAGAGAAGAAGCCAGTCTTCAGTTTTAAAGCAAATCTTCTAGATGTAAATTGCTGCATAATTTAAGTTTATTGAACATCTAACACCAGGAAATGTGCAATTCATGAAATTTTCAGTGAAGATATACGAATGAGAGTTTCCGATACATTTTTAAAATGTGAAATTATCAAAGTTTTATGCACTGTCGACTTTGGCCACATACGGCAGAGTTAATTGAAAGCGCGGTCCTGGCTTTAAAGGTGTCCCCATGAAAGTGGCAATGTGTGTTTTATTGTCTCTTAGTCATTTGCAACTCAAAGGTGCCCAAATTTATGCATGAGAAAGTGTTTCTTCCAACTGCCAGCCTGCACTGCAAGACATTATTGAATCCAAGAATCAGGGTAGATGCTTTATTTCTTGCATTCACGTCACTGGTCCTGTAGTTTCTGCAAATTAAATAACGTGTCTGTTTTCCAAGATGCAACCCTTAAGCTCCAGGTCAGACCCCATAAGAAATTTGCTTGCAGTGGATCAAAGATCCTCTGGTTGGAGTACCCTCAACAAGAGGAACAAACAAGACAGGAACAAACTGCTGGTAAAAAGCAGAAAGGTAAAGGTATCCCCTCACACAGTAGGGCAGAACAATCTTTGATAAAAGGACACAGGTTACAACTCTTCCCCTCACAGACACATCCCAGTTTAGGATTTCTGTAGCCTCAAGTTGGAACAGGTACTGCCAAGGACAACAAACTGAACAGCTCATCCTTAACCTCCTAGAGAGAGACAGCATAAATCCAGGCTTGAAGCCTCTGCTCCATGAAATTGGATTAGAGACTCTACTTTGGGTCTACCTAAACCAGACAAATAGCCCTTACAGACTTTTTTTTTCTCTTTCCTTGTTTTGTTTTGGGTTTTTTTTTCTACATAAAATTCTCTGAAAAGGCAAAAAAAAATCATTGAGGAGGACTTAGGCAATCTTCTACCCCACAACCACAACCAAGGCCACAGAGCAGAACTCAAACTCCAACACAGAACTGATGGTTTTCTAAAAAAAAACATTAGATCATATGTTCTCAGTATAACCCTGGTGCAGGAAGGAGACATCATAAAAGTTGTTGGACTACTTGGTTTTACTACTAGTACATCTTTGGTCCCTAGTTTTGGTCATAAAACTGCAGCAGTAGGAAACATGAAGTGGGATATGTGGTTAAAGTTTAATGCAGGGAGATGAAAGAGCTATGTTTTCCCCTTCCTTGCAGCTGCAGCGAGCCAACATCAGGAGTAAAAAGAAATTGACCACACTGACTGCAGACTGCAGAGCAGATACCACACTGTACATTTTACAAATGCAACAGAGCTGCCCACCTCCAAAAGGGAAATACAGAGTGTCAGCTCCCCTTCTGTGGCCACCATCCCCAACATTGTTGCTGAGATACCTGCAAGGGCTGTGCTGCTGCTGCCACCTCTGCTCACAGAGCCAACAAGCATTTCTCAGCCATCTGCTGTGACAAGTAGGGGCTCTTCCACAGCCTGCCTTCAGCACAGCAAGCCAAGGAACAGAGATCGGGGACCGGGGTGCTTTTGGAAATGTGAACTTCTTCACCTGTGTCTGTGTGGCAGGTGCATACTTATTTTGCTTGCCTACTATCTAGCACTTAATGCAAGCCCCTCTGAATGGTGGAAGTCACAGAGCTCTAACATGTATAGTGGCTAAAAACACAACTAGAGAGAAAAATCAGACGTCTCCAAAGCAGCCCGGGGCTTGGGGAGTATTGTGTTTTCTGAACTGTGGGACAACCATGTTCCAGATCTTGCTCTATTTTGGAACAGAAATAGATTTTAATGTCTTATATTGTACTGGCTTAGAAGCAGTCTCCGCTTCTTTTAAAAAGGCCATCCTAGCCATGAGAATTTCTTCTTTGTAACAGTTTTCATAAAACAACCATATTTTCCCAAACAGTTTCTCTTTTTACTATTCATGTGATCATTTTTACAGCACCCGCTCTGGCTACTAGCAAAAGTAGCAACTAAATAGTATCAATCCACTTTTTTCACTTAGATCAAACATTTAAATTGCAGAAAAACAAAAAAAAAAAAAAAGTAATTTGAGAAGAGCTCTCCTTCCTATCAGCATTGCTATTAGGTAATGCTGCTGTTGGACATCTGTACAGGAATTTGAGAAAATGGATGTCTGAGTGATTTTTAATTTTGCCTTTGAATTGCTTGGGTTTTTCTTCAGAAGCTCAGCACAGCAAAACAACCACAAGTTTGCCACCAATTGTCCTCTTCCTTATAACACCCTGGGTCTCTCTTTTCCCTTCAGAGCTGCAGTTCACGCAGCCCAGAGAGGGGACCCAGAGCTCCATCCTGCACCCTCAGTTGCAGGAATGTATTTCAGGGTCTCTGCTGCTGTGCCTTTGCCCCGGTGACTACAGGAGGCAGCAGCATTGTGCTGTGGCTCCGCCGCTGGGTGCAAAGCGCCAAACGTTCTGCCGGGGTTAGAATGAGATTAGCAAAATCCTACGGAACAATGATTCAAAGGTGCTGTAACAAATCAATTTCCTGCGTGCAAAAAACACAATTACTACACCAATTATCTTGCTCTCACCCCATCCCTCTCTCTGCAGTGAGCCAGGGCTGAGAAACCTCATCCTTTGGGCTGCGAACATATAGTCCCTCCTCTTAGGTGACACTGCAAATGGTAGGAGCAGTAGTTCTCCATCTCCATTGATGAGCTGTGCCACTCAAGGGCACAGAGATTGCCAAAATAATACAGGGAAACAATGGTCTTGGAACCTGTATTCCAAGTTCTCCACCTCCATGAGCAAGCATGCTACCATTCCAGAGCAATTCATATCTGCCAACGCAGATTATCACCTCTAGTGTTTCTAATCTTCTGCACTTCATCATCTTTTAGTTAATTTCCCACATCTCCCTGTTTTCCCATTGCGGCACAAATGCAGAACCTCTATATAATGCAAAGATGGAGGGTAAGGGGGGATTTTTTATTCTTTCCAGAGCCTACAGATTTTTCTAAGGGGAGATTCCAACATCAAAAATCAGCACGTTCAGCACAGACAACCCAAGTCTACAATGTTTCTTGTCTGTCATTCAGAGCCAGAGCCCAACTGCAGTCCCACTACACCACATCTGAGATGATGAGCTCCCCCACCCTGCTGAGGTGCATTTGGTAAGGATGCCATTACCAGCAGCATAACAAGGCTAGTCAAAAAGTCCAAGCTGAGTAGCATCATTTTCCACCCACAGTCAGCAGTCTCCACGTTTTGTTCCCTGGCACTGCTGAGCTGCTGAGGCCCTCAAACAGGCCTTGCACTGACTGGGAAAGATCCAGCAACACTGAACAGTCTGGACTGCATGCAATGCAAAATGGTGCTCCTTGCCTCCTGCCCAGAAAACAGATTGCAATTTGCATAGTGCTGTACCTGAGCTAATAAACCATCATGAACTCTCTCTGGGGGTCTGCAACCATGGCACAAATAATCTTCAGTCTGGATAATTCCCATTATGTATCCTGGCTCCTTCACTCCAGCCACAGTACCTTTTACCTCTGGAAGTCCATGGTGCCAGCCAGCATCCACTACAAAACTTGCTCTCAATTCTGTCTGCTCCCATTCCCATTAAACCCAGCGGCCAACAGCACCAATCTCACTCTTCAGTTCTTGCTGCAGGTGAGATAAGAGCAAACCAGATGCATGATTCCCACACGCTGCTGATCAGCCTGGCAGTCTCCTGCCATCTTGTCCTGCTGCTGCCTCCCTCACTGGCCCTGTTCCCTCCAGCTCACACATAGCCCTGGGAGGGCTCAGCTCTTGTGACATGCCATGAATGCTACGGGCTCAACCGCATCACCTTCTGAGCCTGAAGGGAGCAGTCCAGCATTCAGTTACCCATTTTGAGAACGTGCAAGGTAAAGAATCACAGAGTCACAGAATAATGAGGCTGGAAGAGACCTCTAAGATCATCAAGTCCAACCTATGCCCTAACACCTCAACTAGTCTATAGGACCAAGTGCCATGTCCAGTCTTTTCCTAAACACATCCAGAGATGGTGATTCTACCACCTCCCTGGGAAGAGCATTCTTGGCCCGTCTCCAGCCTCGTTGCCTCCTCTGGACATGCTCAAGGGTCTCAAGGTCCTTCCAAAACCGAGGGGCCAGAACTGGACACAGCACTCGAGGTGTGGCCTCACCAGAGCCGAGTACAGGGGAAGGATGGCCTCCCTGCTCCTGCTGGCCACATTATCCCTGACACAGGACAGAATGCCACTGGCCTTCTTGGCCACCAGGGCACACTGCTGGCTCATGTTCCGTCTGTTGTCGACCAGTAGCCCCAGGGTGAAAAGAGCAGAGCCTGTATGTGCCACATGTGTTTTCACCTTATTGGGCATCCAGCAGGCTGCCTTTCCCCACCTATCAGACAAACATGAATGAACATTCCACAAAAAGAAAGAGGAAAAGGGTCTTTGAGTTAAGCAGCTGATACAATAAGGATTTCAATTGTTAATATAGACTACTTCCTCGCGTCTTGCACCAGTATTTGCATCACAGCACAAATAATACAAGGCAAGAAAGAAAAACACTTTAAAGAATATGGCTCTTTGTCAGACTGGAAGTATTAGCTGTGATTCAGAAATTAATGACAGCATAAAAATCTATTAAGGCATCTAGACTGTCTCTCAAGGGACCTTTTCATGCTTGTAGTGCATGGATTATTCTCCAGGGCTCTGCCCAGCCAAACTTCAGATGTCCCAAATGACAGCAATTCCACCATGATTCTTAACAAAGCTATATCACCGTCTAATCTCTTTCTTGCATTAACAACCTCTCCTCTCCTGCCAATTTTTTTCTTTCCTTCTCCAAATTTTCTATCATGAGAGACTCTTCTAGCTCTGAGTCCACACTAGACAATTCTTCATGCCTTCCCAGTATGCCTACATCATTAGCATAGCTCCTCTTTAGTCATTTAGCCAAAACAGCTATATATTTAGCTTTCACAAGCATTCTTCATAAGTCAGTCCCTCCAGCCCCTTAATCATTCTCCTTGCAATCCTCTGAATTCCCTCTAATTTTGTTTACATCTTTCTGGAATTGAAGTGCCCGGAACCAAGTGCTGTAAACAACAACAGCTTGTTATCTGGCTAGACTGCAATTCTGGTGCTCACAGCACAGGCCCTGCACATGCCACGCACACACAGACACACACACGTGCTCGTCCTCTGGTTCAGACACAGCATCACTACAGCACACGAGTTCTGCTCACTGGATATTCCCTCCTCCACAGGGACACCAGCTGAGTCTCTTTCAAGGAAATCCAGTTCCAAAAAAGGTGAGGGCAGATCTTCAGCACAGCACTTTCAGCTGCCTGCAGGCTCAGGACAGACAGCAGCTGTTGGCTGCGCTCAGGTAACATTTTCAAGTTTTTGATAACAACTATAAAGGCCACAATTTTCAGAACGTTTTTGTTTTAGACGCCAGTTGAGACTCTGATGCAGTCTTATGACAGAAGATAACACATCACAGGGAAGCCTTTAAGCACTTGTGCCTTAATCTGTGCTTGAAACTCAAGTTGGATTTTTTCCAACAAAACACCTTTTTATTCTTTATTAGAAAAATGCCATTTTGGTGAAGCAGAAATGTTGTGCAAAGATCTTTGTTTTGCTTCAACAAACTTCTGGAGAACTTGAGAAAGAGTTCAGGAAAAAAACCTTTCAAGGTTCCTGCCAGCTCTCAAGACATCTGAATCACAGAATATTCTATGTTGGAAAGGACCCACAAGGACCATTAAATCTAGCTTTAAAGTCAATGGTCCACATGAGGACGGAATCCAAAACTCGACATTATAATCACCAAGGCACCAAGGAAAGCTGGCAGCTTCACAAGGAAGTTCCTTCTAGACCAAGCTCACCCTGAGACCCTCCCTGTAACAATTTTAAAACCTCTTCTCACTTAGAATCCCCAGGTCTGAAAGAATTTCAGAGCTGTTACTCTTGTGCGTATAAAGGAATCAGAGCTTTGAAGTCTTCTGCCTCCCCAATACATTTCACATGGCCATTCCTCCTACACAGCAGCTACGACAAAGCTTCAGCATCCAGGAGAGCTTGAGGAGTTTGTTTCAATTTTTGTGGTGATTCGAGTCACTTTGGTCAGCAGGAAGAAGAAGAGACCAAAAACTCTTGGGGTTGACCAGGGTAGGAGCAGAGCCTACATGCAGGGGTCTTGTGAGGTTCCTTGAAGCTTGAAGAAAAGGCTGCTGCTACAAATATTTACATTGGGATAGACAGAGCAAGGCCAGCCAGAATGGCCTTTTCTTTCTTTCCTCTGTGCACACAACAGGCCAAAGGAGAAGGAAGACTGCACTGCTGACCGTAGCTCTAGGTCCCTCTGGGGCAATGCCACAGCTCATTTACCTCATGCTGCAGCTGGACTTTTTTTTTTTATCAACATCCCAATCTGTTGCAGCTCTGTGGCTGTTGGATAGTACAGAAACCAGTCACCAATAGGCACCTAAGATACATGAAATTGGAGAGCATATGTACCCTCACTTAGCTCCCACTGTTTCCTGCCTTCCCCTCTCTTAGCTGGCCTCAACTACAGACAGCTCTCACACCACTTGAGCAAGCATGATTAATTTTTTTTTCTTTGAATCACCAAGAAATTACTGTTCATAAAAGCCCAACATCAATACAGCACTATTCCTCCAGACAAATAGTTTCCTTTCCTCTCCAGGAGATGAGAAGTGCAGAACATCTCACGAGGGCATTCTCAGGCAGGTCTGTCCTGCTCAGCTACCCAAACTGAGACTGAACAGAACACAGCCACACTGGACAGAGCCTGTGCTGTTGAGGAGATTAAACCAGCAAGGCTGTGTTAATGAAGGTAACAGCCAGAGTACAAAGTTGCTGATTTTACTGCTTTAGGCTGCATCCAGCTCATAAAATAGCATAGCTACACAAGGAAGGTGGGTTCAGTCAGGTTGTACTATTTTTGAATATGTTGGTCTAAATAAAAAACAATGCAACTTGTGCATGTAAGAAAGCCTCCTTTTATCCTCTTCCTTCTATTCCCAGAAACTCTCCCATGAAAGTGTAGGAAGCAAACATGTCCTTTCCACTCTCTAGGATGTATTTCCTGCCCAGGTGACTGAAGTGTGACTAAGTTGCCACCTTACGCTGAGGCTATCACAGAAAGATGAGGAGGGGTAGCCAAACCACAGAAACAATTCTGTTTCACTGCAATAATCTCTTGCTGTGTCAAGATAGGATGCAAATGCACTATGAATAATGGTCACTCCAAAAGCACACATAGCTACACGGACATTCCTATCAGCAATCAGGCCGCATTCACCTCCTGCACTAACATTCATGACAAGTCCCTTGCACAAAACACAACTCTGGACCAGATCTGTTAACATTTCTCAAGCATCTTTACCACGCAACCTGTGCATTTTCTGTCACATGCACACACTCAAATGCATGTGCATGCATTTATAGATTTTTTTTTCTTCTGTTCTCTACATGCACCTTCTCAAAAGCCAAGGAAGATCTATTCAAAGGTCATACCTTTATGCACAGATCATGTATACAGGCACAAATAAAACTGGATGTTTCGATCCCATTGTACAAAGTAACTTTACAAGGCAAAGACTAAATACTTCATTTTATGAAGGTGTACCAACATGAGAAAAGTCTAAATGCATTTACACTTCAAAAATGCCCCTTTAAATAACCCCTCCTTCCTGCAGGCAAAACCTTACCAGCAAATCCCTCCTTTTTCAGACACTCAGGTACACATCCCCCCAGTCAGCCTGTCCAACACCCACAGGGGCAAGTCAGGTAACAGTGCACTGGCTGCAGGGCTCCTGATCAGAGAGAGTCCTGCTCCCTTGGTGGAGCTTTGGGTCAGCTGCTGAGGGTCAGGCACAGCCAGGCTCCAAGCAGGTGCAGCAACAGAGTGCATGCAGAAGAATATTAATAGTTATTGTCCTAGCAGGTTGCAAGGATTAATTGGTTCTGGCCTGCAACTCCCCATCAATGTAAGTGCTTAGGGGCAGAGGGGAGGGAGCTGTGATTACACACTTACACTGCATACTCATATGCTATTGATTTCCCAATTGGAAAGGCCCACAGCCTTTCGTGTGTCTCCTTGCTTGCTCCCTCCCTCATGCCAGTGCTCATGACCTGCCTGCCACATCTTCCCCCTCCCAGCAGCACAGTCATCGCCACCAGAAAAAGGAGGGGGACACGCTTTTTGTGGGACAGCTCTGCCAAATCAGAAAGAAATGCAGAAACCTACGTCCATGACGTCACACAGAGGCAAACTCTAGGGAAGGGAATGAATTTCAACAACTGAGTTTCCTTTGGAAGCTTTATATGACCTGGGGACTGCAAAAGCCAGACTGTGATCACACAGCTGTGATCACACTCACCTCGCCTTAAGCCAAAGCCCCTCCTCTGAAGCCTGCCTTCTCATGTTTTTTTTTTTTTTTTTTTAATAAAAAAAAACCAGCCCTTCAAAAAAAAAAACAAAAACAAATCAAAACCACAACACACCAACCTGCCTTAATTGGATACATTTATACACAACCTTGCCTTGCCTCCAAAACCATCTCCCCTCAAAGGTACCATTCAAAGTCCAGTACCTCTACAGACGACAACCACTGAAAAATCCTATTTTATGCTTGTGGATGACCAATAAGCATGTCTAGTGGAGAGGGCCCTTTACCCTCAGCATGTAGTTATGCAGAATTTCTTCCCCAGGAACATTAAAACAGCAGATATGGCCAGCAAGTCTTCACTGTGATACAGAGTACTCCTTTGGCTCAGAAAAACCAGGGTAGCAGCCCTTGTAGTGCTTTTCCTTTTCCTTCTTTGCAGATGAGCAGGGCGATGCTGCCACACAGGCAGGCAACCTACTGGAGGGCTGCCTCACAAGGAAATGCCTCAGCTTCCAGGAAATTCAGCATCAGCCAAAGCACCACAGAGCAATGGCATAGCACAGAATGGGCTGGGCTTCTTTGGCTTCTTTTTCCTGTGCCTGTTTCTGTAAGAATCATGATGTACTCCCAGAATTTTTACCCCTTCCATGCTGATGTGTGCCCTTTGCTGACACCAGGAGAGGGCTGTGTCTCACAAACTCACCTACACATGCCCTTAGCTCCCTCTCAGAGTGGGACAGGATGGTCTTTGCTGTGCTTGATATTTCTGGTTTTATCATGGATGCATTGACAGCAGGAAGAGTACATTAGCTGCCAAAATCATTGCTCATTTAGTATGAGCAGCAAATGAAACTGTTATGCACCGTTTTAAGGACAAGGGGATACCAAAGAAGCAAAGATTCATGCTTCTTTTAGGGACCACAGACAACAGAATTCTGCATCCTTCCCGCAGCACCCTATGCACAAAGGAGATGATATTTGGCAAAACACATGTCCCCATGTTCAAAGGCACACATGAAAGATTTTCTCCAGACTCCTCGAGGATATCTTTGTCTGGTACCATTATAGACTTCACTCAGATCATTCAGTCCTTTAACAGCCTCTGTCAGGCAGCAACCACCTCAGCTGATCCTCTCCCACAGAAAAACCCATCAGGTGCTCTGATGTGCCCAGAAAAAAGGACGTCCCTTGCCCTCACTCTTCATCAGCTTTTGCCACCTGTCCTCTCTTGACAGCACACAGGGAAGCAAGCAGGGATACAGCTCCCCATCACCAGCCCAGCCCCAGCAGCCTCTGCAGGCAGCTGCACACAACACCCAGCTCTGCCCTGGGACCTGCACATCCCCATCCCTGGTCTAACCCAGTCCAACACATCCCCATCCCTGGTCTAACCCAGTCCAACACATCACCATCCCTGGTTCTAACCCAGTCCAATACATCCCCATCCCTGGTTCTAACCCCCATCCTAAGCAACTCAGCTTTGCACAGGGTAGGGGAAGGATTCCAGCCCCACCAGCAAGGCAAGGTGGGGGGAGTATTCTGTATCACAGTGAAGTCTTGCTGGCCCCACCAGCAAGGCAAGGGCCTTGGCTCACAGGAGGCACAGCCCAGCACACAGAAAGGGTGTGCACTGGCTCTGCCAGCAGCCTAGGATGAGGGCATCTGTATTCCTCACCCTGGAACAGAGCTCCTGGAAGGAGCTCTGTTGCTAGTGAAGAAAAAAGTAAAAAGAGTAAGTATAAAAGAGCACATCTCCTCAGATCATTAGTGTACACATAAGTGTGCTCCAAGGCTGAAAAGGAGTGCCCAAAAACATGGGAACTGGGTTCTTTGTTACAGACTAGTAAAACTCTTGTGTGAGAAAAGATATCTGAGAATAAAAGATGAAGCAAATTTTTACTTATTATAACAAAGCCCTCTGAGCAGGTAGCTGAGTGCTGAGATTCATAACAGCTAGAGGAAATGGGTTCTTACTTGTATAATTATTGATTATTATGGTCAGCAATCACTGGATATAAGTGGAAGAAACACTTGGGACATCTTTTCAATGCTCCCTGTTTGCAGATAAAAAGCCTTCTCTACTTCTCCCCTGTCCTAAGCCCACAAGAAAAGTATATTGGTTCATGTATTAAACCTCTTCATCATTTAAGGGAATGCAAGGCAGCTGAGTGAGTTGTCTCTTCATCAATAGAGTCCAGCCTTGTGAGAGCTTCCCTTGCCTTACTCAAGAAGGGAGAACGGGAAACAGATAGGAAGAAAAGTATATTCAGGGGAGCAGGAAAAGCCTTTTCTTTCCTCTCCAGTTGGCAGTATCTCAATGTTATCCAACTGCATCACAATGGCCCTGTGCTGTTCCCCATCCACCACAGCGTCACCCACACACTCACATTGCTGCTGCTCTCTCCCTGCTCCCCATCCATTACACATTATCAGCACAGGCACACTGGGGTGCACAATTCCATCCCTACAGGCTGCACACCCCTCACCCAGTAACAAACACATCATTTCTCAAACATATCACCCGCATTGCCCAGTGACGTTACAAAACATGAGACTATACAGACAATATTTGTGCTGTGTACCAACCTAAAGCAGCCTGTGCCACTTACCCGCTGTTTCCATGATTTCTTTCATCAGACTCATTCCTCATTTAAGAACACCCTTGAGCAGCTCAAGAAATACATTATAAATAAACATTGCCAGGACTATGCAAGCCAGTTCAGCGTGTCCTTTCCTAAACCATCCACTCCTCTAAACTGGCTGGGGAGGTATCTTACTTTTATATTTTTTATGGGTTTTTTTAAACACAAAGTCTTTTACAATTAACCAGTTAGGTGGGGTTGTCAGGGAGGTTCATTAAAACAAGCTGGGATTTTGCAAATTGCTGATTTGAAACAGCTGCTATTTTTCAACAGAGAATTTGTTTAGAAGAATTTTCAACTTAAAGCAATGCTGAAGGAAATGTATAATTTGTCAAGGCATTCATTTTTTAAAATAAATGCTCAGGGTGAGGAAATAAAAATTAATTTTCATATTGACAGCTAAGTAAGAGTAATAGTAAGTGAAAGTGCAAACATCAACACAAAATTCTTGTAAATTATCTAAATGCAATTTTTTTATAGACCCTAATCATTTGCTTCTCCACCCCATACTCATGCACCCATTTTTGACTTGGGGGAAAAAAAAGAGAAAGAAAAATTCAGCTTTACAATCTAATCCAATTCAACAATCTGATATTTCTCAGATGCTTCTGGGCGCATTGTGCTAAGAAACGAATCCGTTCGAGGGAAGAGCTACAGCATGCCACTAGAAAATCCTAGAAAATCCCACCCACCAGCAGTGCTGGGGTGTGTAGGTACTTTCACTCCTCCAGCCCCCACAGGGCAGGGAGGCCAGTGCACCGTGCAGGAGGAACAACCATCCCGCCTCCGAGCCACCTGCCTGCCAGGGAGGGCTGGAAGTGCAGCCGCAGAGAGATGCAAGAATCCCGAGCCGCCAAAATGGGGAAACACAGTGATGGCGGGGGGAATCCTCTGTGCAGGACTTGGAGCATCTCACCCAGGGGGCAAGGAGCAAAGGCTGGAGCTGTGCCAAAGCCCCTGAGCCCTTCGCGTCCCGCCTGGCGGAGCAGGGGCGCTGGGGGCGGCAGCCCGCGCTGGGCACCGGAGCCCCTGGCTCTCCTGCCAGGCTCAGCCCCAGCGCTGCTATTCACCCTCGGCCCGGCAACACCAGCGGTGCTCCCTTCTCCCCCGCGCCTGCTGGCTCCGGGGGAGCGGAGAAGGACGAGGAGCTGCTTTTGCGGCCAGCGGTACACCCCCAAGCGGACGGCGAGGAAAAGCGGAGAGGGCACGGCCAAGTTTTGGGTGGCTCGCAGAGGGGCGGGCTCAGGAGGGATGTGCGCTCAAAGGGCTCTGAGCGGGGTCACTGCCTGCCAAAGCCAATACTGCCGCTTCCTGGGGTAAGAGCTCCACAGAGTTGTGCTCGGCAGGGTTAGAGAAGCGTTCAAAGCTCGTTACCACAGCTTTCAGTGAAAAATAATTAATTTGAAATAAATATTGTGGGGGAGTTGTGTTGGTTTGTTGGGTCTTTTTAAGGGCACAATATTTTCCCACCCCTTTTTAACTCCATCAAATATCTTCAGTCTTTTTTCAGGCAGTGCCCTACTCCTCCCATGCAGCCCCAGTATTTCTGCCTCCCTATTCTCTCACTCTTGTCATCGGAGAAGGGAAATCACTGCTGGCTGTGAAACTGGATCCAGCCGTGCTCTGCTTTATATCATGCCAGAAGTTTGGGAGCAGTCGAAAAAGCAGCAAAAAGGTTTGCAAACACTCATACAGCACCACACTACCCTATCCCATCGCAAAACCTAGGGAGGGCAGCTGTGTTGCCTCTGCCTTTGTAGAGGGTATGTGATAATACAGACCTCAAAAGACCTTCCCTGAAGCCTTCAAAATGTGGCTGATACTACAGTGGCAATCCTAACTCACTAAAACAGAAGATAAAAACTGTCTGTGCCCGTAGCCTGGCATAAGCTCCAGCTACAAGGACGGACTAAAACAGCTCCTGGGTGTGCTGGCATCAGGATGCTCTGGTCACAACTCAGGGAAGGCTTGTGACTTGAAAACACTGCGTGGAGCAAGCACCATGGTCTAGAGGCTAGGAAATGTGCATCAGACAGGCAGGCAATGCTCAGAGTCAACACAACTTGCCAATGTCCATCTTTCTTGACAGCTCTCTGTCTAATCCTCCAGAGCAGGGCGAAGTTCACACCAAGCTACACAACTTCATTGCTGACGTTATCTACTTATGCCACAAAGGTACTGGTTCTCATCTTGCCCCATGTACAACCTGTGTGCTGGGAAAAATCCTCCTTCCCTGTCAGAAATAGCCACTTCACAGCAAGGAAGGAAGTCAGCTGGAAGGTGCTGGTGTTGGATTCACAGTCCAGACTTCAGAGAATGTAAATTGAGAGAAAATATGTGACAGTGAAAAGCATGTGTACGAGACCCAGAAATGGGAGAAGTGAGACTGTATGAAAAGGAGCACTCAGCAAATGTGAGAAGGTGGCAAAAAATGAAGGATTCCATAGTGAGGGCTTGCAGGAGTGACAGGTGTGAGGCTGCAATAGAAAGCGTGTGTGTGAGAGGGAGCCTGCCTGTATGGGAATTTGCTTAGTAGACACAAAATAGAAGAGAACAGTACATGCAAGACTGTGTGTAAAAGTAGGAGCTGAGGGGAAGTGAGGAAGCTGTGACTGGCATATCTCCATGCACGGCACTCCTGCACTAATATGTACAGGAGTGAGAAAAAAGCACTGTGAAAAAAGCCGTGTGTGAGCGAGATACCCTCTAAGGGTGCAGCTCACTGCAAATGCAAGACTGTGAGGCACAGAGTAGGCCAGATAGAGTACATCTATGTTCTTTAGTTATATTTTCACCTATGTGTGTGTATATGTGTGCACACAGGCTTACAAGGCTAGTGAAGCAGGACAGGCAAGGGATTTTAATATGCAAGCAACCTCGAACACAAGTGTTCAGGATGGAGGCTCGAAAGAGGGAGGGGAAAAAGGGGAAGGGAGAACATGAACACAAGGGAAGCAGACTCTCCAGGAATTGCATGTGCTAGGGAGCTAGAACTGTATGTGCCAGAGTGAGTTTATTCATCTTCCCTGCTATATCCCTTAGTGTGTGTGCGTGTGTGTGTGTGTGTGTGTGTGTGTGTGTGTGTTCAGGAAGGACCACTGCTGTGAGTGAGTGTGGATCATGCACAAGCTGCAATTTTGAAGGCTATGATTATATGTACATGTGTGACATGTATTAATACATACAGCATGGAATGCATTAACCCTTAACTCCTGTTTACAGAAAGCATCTCAAAACCAGCTAGCATGCCTGTCATCACTTCGAACTAAATTCCATACTCACACTTGGCTCTTAAAGCAAGAAACCCAGCTGGCAATTCTCCACTGAACAAAACCCCATACCCAACAAATTTTCATCTCCTGTCTTTCCTCCATCACTCTCTCTCTCTTTTTTTTTTTTTTCTTTTTTTTTTTTCCCCTCCTCGTATAGAGGGGAAGGACATAGTGTTTTCGCAGACAGACCAGAGGCATAGAGATTCCTCTAACCTCCCCCTCTCTGGACAAAACCAAAATAAAAATAATAAAAAACCCACAAAACAAAACAAACAAACAAACAAAAACCCCCAAAAGAAACTTAGCACTTATCTCCTCAGGAAGGTAAAGAATTGAGGAGAATCAGTACTTGTGACCCAAAGTGCTGAGAAACAGCGGCTGTGGATGGAGGGGATACCCACCTCTACCCACCACTCTCTTCCTTTGCAAATCTTAACTGTACTCCCCCCACCAACTCCCCCTCTGCAAAAGCATAAATACAGCAGCAAAGTCAGTCACATGCAGTGTCCTCTAACCATAGGATTCACCAGCAGAGATCTCTCCTTGGCTTATTTCCTGAGGCAAGGGTGGGGGGAAGGTTTGGAGGGGAAAAGGGGGGGAGAGGAAGCTCCAGCTTCCAGCTCCACGTTTCAGGCCATCCTCAGTCCATCAGCCTCAATTAAAGCAGAAGGGTTTGAGGAGGTTGCGAGAAAGAACTCAGCACATACCTTGCAAGGAGAAGAGGGACAGGAAGAATCCCAGCACCCAGATACTGTGCAGCCAGTAGGTCCTCATGCTTCTCTCTCACTCACTCCGCTTCCTCTGCCTTTTTCTCCGTCTCTTCGCTTCTGTCTCTCTCTCTCAATTTATCTTTTTTTTTTTTTTTTCCTCCCTCTTCGCTCCTCTCAAAGAAAATGGGATTCGTGTTTCCCTTCAGTCCCTCTGGGCTCTGCTTTGCCAGCTCTGACAATCCAGTCGCAGCGCAAGCTGACCCGCGGTGGCCAGATTCCCAAATAACCTCTCACTCTCCCCTTCAAGTGCTGGAGAAAGGGGGGGCCAGGTTGGATGCTCCACCGTAGCCTGGGCTGGCTGTAAACACAGAGAATCTCTCTGTCTCTCTCCTGCAGCTCCAACTAAATGCGACTGTACTTAAACAAGCAATGCCTTATAGGACAGCGCTCAGAGCAGAACAGATCCCACCTCTGCCACCTAGTGTTGCAAGCCAGCTCATTTATTTCATTTTTATATATATAAATATATATACATTATGCTATAGAAATATGGTTCCCTCATTCCTCTACAAATGTATCTCTTGGATCACAGTCTATGAGCCATTCCAGGCTCAGGAGTCCCTGAGGTGCCAGCTCCAGTGCACACAGGGAGGATATTCAGCGAAGGAATATTGCTCATCACCACAACAAGAGGCACAGCAGGGCAGGTTTGGTTTCTCAGCAGAGTTCTGCTTGACAAATTCTGAAGCAAAGGTCTCTCTGATGCTGGTGTCACTGCCGGGCAGTACACAGGGGCCAGAGGGAGATTCAGACGCGCTGACTGTAATTACAGAGCTGCCAAGTCCTCCAGGAAAAAATAGCAAGCATCAGTCTGCATTAATCTTTCCTGGATCTCCTGTGACTTCTGTGCAATTTCAGAGGGACCAAAAAGAATCCTTCTGTAATGGAAATCCAGCTTGAAAAGCAACCTTGCTCACACAAGGCTTCCCTCACTGCCCTTCCTTCAAATACAGGTTCCACCTGCCATATGTAGCACAAGCGTTTTTCCTCAAGGAGTAATTGGGTCATGTAGCTCTATTTCCCCCTAAAATTATTGCCTCGAGTTAGAGGAATATCAGTAACAAAGTACTGCTTAACATTCAGGGCTTTTTATCAGTCACTCTCCAGGCATTTCACAAAGGGTGTCCTTTCACAGCGTGGGATGTGGAGGCAGTGTGAGTGCACCACTTCTGAGGCCAGTCCCTGGGACACAGTGTGACAGCCCAGCTGGACTGCCCAGGCAGCCCTGAGGCCCCTCTTCAGGCCACATTGTGCACTTCATTGTGGTCACTAGGCCACAATGACAACGCCAATGCTAAAGGACGCTAATTTTCAATTTACACATGGAGGGTGTGGGTGATCAAAGGTGAGGGTCCACATGTAGGAAAGGTCTGTAGGATTCTCATCAGTAATGATGCCATTCCACAAGTGTTTCTTATTGGGCTGCTGTAGAGCAAGCTGTTCCGTGAACAGAGTGCACCAAGCCTGCCTCCCCGTGGGTTCCTGTCTGCTGTCTCAAGAATCCCCCGGCTCTAATAAAAGCCAGAACACATCATATCCCCTGTGACATCTCCTGTAGGAGGAAGAAATCCATGCTATGGCCAGTCTTGCTCCCTAGTGGACCAAAATGAAAGACAAAATGCAAGATGCCTCTTGCCTTAGCCTGGTTGGCTACTGCCATGTACCACCTACATAATTCTCAGGTTTTCCACTAGGGAGGGATTGGAGCATTACCTAATCACCAGTTTTTAAGAGACATACAGGAATAAGTTACTTTTTAGGCTTCCACCCTCTTTTAAATGTGGTTGAAATTGGTTGCACCGAAAAGTTATTAGGAGGAAGAACATATGGACAAACAGATACAAATGTACTCTCAGCTAGGCTTCACTTCCAAAGGAAATCAAACTAAAAATATTAGAGTGGACTAAAGTCAACTGACTCTAGTCAATGAGGAGCATGTTTCTTTTTTCTGAAACCATTTCAGATGGTTTTCAAGCTCTGATACTGTATTGGGTCTGCATGGCAAGGTTTTGGTAGGTGGGCTGGTTCTGTGAGAAGCTGCCAGAAGCTTCCTCTGTGTCTGACAGGGCCAAGGCTGGGTAGCTGCAAGACAAACCCACCACAGGCCAAGTCCAAGTGTACCATCAGCAATGGTAGTAACACCTCTGGGATAATGTATTTAAGAAGGGGGTGGAAGCTGTGTAACAGCAGCCAGGAGAGAGAAGTGAGAATATGTGAGAGAAAAATAGCCCTGCAGACACCAAGGGTGGTGGAGAAGGATGGGGAGGAAGTGCTACAGACACTGGAGCAGAGATTCCCTTGCAGCCCAGGATGAAGACCATGGAGGTTCAGGATAGATCAGTTATCCACCTGCAGCCCTTGGTGGAGGAGGTGGATGCCTGAAGGAGGCTGTGACCCCATGGGAAGCCCACGCTGCAGCAGCCTCCTGGCAGGACCTGTGACCCCATGGGAAGCCCACACTGCAGCAGCCTCCTGGCAGGACCTGTGATGCTGTGGGGAAGCCACACTGGAGCAGTTCATGAAGAAGTGTTGCCTGTGGGAAAGACTCATGTTGGAGAAGACTCATGTCCCTCCTGTGGGAGGGACCCCACACTGGGGCAGAAGAGTGTGAGGATCCTCCCTCTGGGGCAGGAGGAGCTGCACAGACAAGTGTGATGAAGAGATCTCAGTGCCCAATCCCTGTTCCCCTGTACCACTGCAAGAGAGGAGGGAGAGAAAATGAGGTATGAAGTTAAGCCCAGGAGGAAGGGAGGAGTGAGAAAGATATTTTAAGATTTAGGTTTACTTTTCATTATCCTGCTTTGATTTCATTGGTAACAAATTAAATGAATTTTTCTGAAGCTGAATCTGTTTTGCCTCTAACTGTACTTGAAGAGTCATCCCCCCATCCTTATCCTGACAAGCTTTTTGCTGTATTTTTATCCCCCTGTCCAGATGAGGAGAGGTGATGGAGCAACTTTGGTGAGCACCTGGAGGCCAGCCAGCATCAAACCACCGCAGATACCAAGAGAGTATGGTCTGAAAGAGAGCACAGTCAAAAATAAACTTGGCACTCAAGATGCATTTGGAACTTAGCATGCCAAAATCAAGTGGTGACAATCAGTTAGTAGGCTTGGAGTAGGAGTTTTGGGGGTTTTTTGCAGAAAACCTCCCAAACATCTAGCTTAGGTTCAGGGACCAGCTAGGCCATCACTTTAATACTACACCAGCTCGATACATTTCTGACACACGATTGTTCATATGCTCAACAATTTTTTTTTCAATTGTCCTATACCTTTGTGATCCATTACCTCAGTTCTCACCATCTATACCTGATATAATATACAGCATTATATGCATTCGTACTGTTTCACAAACCTCCTCAACTCCCATATATGGCACCAAAATTCACCTGCCACCTATCCCACAGCCACATCCATAACCTCACCTTCCACCTGCCTACACATAATCCCATAGGGTCCCACAGCCTTCCCAGTTAAACCAGATCATTATGCAACCATTCCAAGTCTACTTTACCTAGAGATCCCATGGATGATCCCATAATATACAGCTCTCAAGCACTTGATTATCTCAGACTTTGGATAGGAATATTCCATGGCTTGGAAAAAAAAAATCTAAATCAACCCTCCTTCCATCTAAATCATTTCCCATGTTCTATGGCAACTAGCCCTGCTAAAAATTTGTCCCCATCCTTCTCATAGGCCCCCTTTAAGTACTGAAATGCCACAACATTTATTATAACACTTATGATAGCAATTTATATTGATTCCAGTAATTAATAATATAGCCTAGTAATTAGTCTTGTGTTAATTATTAATCAATATTATATGTATTATAATAATTAACATTATTTTTTGTAATAAGTAATAATAAATGATAGCAGGACTGAATCTCTGCTCCACAAATTCCATGGGGATGTGTGTGAGATGATGCTGACCCCAGTGTTGTTCCCATCCAAAATAGACCACGATAGTTACAAGTCCAGAGAAATGGCACAAAGGAAGCAGCACTCTCTGAGGCAGCAGCATCTTACACTTCCCTGGAGAAGCTGGCATGACTGAAAGGAGAAGCAGCTTTTTCTTACAACGTATTTGACATAATTCTAACCTTCAAAAACATTCAGGACTGGATTTTGGCTGCCTTGCTCATGCTGAGTCATACCAATGGGGTTACTCAGGACATTAGACTGCTAAATATGAGCAGGAGTATCAGATTCTGTGGGCTGAAATTCTCTGGGATTGGTCTCTGGCCAAAAGTGAGTCCATTTTCCTCTAGCCAAATCTCTCAGCTACCTGCATATTGTGAGGGCAAAATCTGAAACAAGAATTACGCTCAAGTCTCCCTAAATCCCTCAAATATTAAGAGGAAAAAACAACACCACCAAAACAACCAACCAAACCCCAAACACGCAGCAGTCCTCATTCTTCAGTCCTTTCTTTTTAAATTACTGCAATCCTCCCACTTCACCCAGTATTCAAATGCCAAGAAGAGCACATCTACAATCCTGTATTAAGAAAAAAAAGGGTTGAATTCTGACAGAGCTCTGATTGATTGAAAGCCAGCTACTTTTAATGCATAGTGAAAGTGTTTCATTAGGGCTGAGTGAATGGATTTAGATGCACCGAGCATGGATGCTTGTCCATTTTTTAATAAATAAATGTGCTTTGTGCAATTAACTGTTTAAGCACTCACACTTCCATTTCTATTTCATCTTAGCTTTAGTCACTTCAAGCAATATCAATATTAACTTGATTGTGCAGCACACACATAATATTTTCTCTTCCAAGTTTCTATCCTAAACCTACCATTAAATACTTCTCAAGCAGGCATGCTAAAGTTGATGGAGGAACTTTTAACTTTTCCATTACAGATTTTTTCAAATTACTGTTATTTAACTGTGCAAATGTAATGTTGCATTAACAAAAGGCTTAGTGTTTTTTTTACTGTAATAGAAATAGTATTGGAAACACAGTTGGCCATGCAAATTTTGCAGGGTTTACATAAGAGAATGAGCATTCCTGAAACTGCAAGTTAAGAGAGCTTGGTAAAGTGAGCAGGAGGCAAGAGCCATATATTACCCAGAAGTGGCTTTTCTGTGTGTTTTAGTGTATGTATATGTGTTTTAGACATATGCATATTACTTCTTGTTTTATTGAGTGTTTTATCTGTGTGTTTCATGGCTTTGGACTGGTGCATCCATGATAAATAGTGCATTTCAGTGTGATTTAGAAGAGTGCTGTGGCATGTACTGCATGTGATCTTGGCAAAGGGGGTGGAAGGAGATGTTCAATCTGCAAGAAATACTCATTTGTCATGTGGTTCTGTGAAACCCACCACTGTCCAAGGTCAAGGAGTGCAGTGTCCAGAAATGTGAGCTCACTTAGAAGGGATGCAAGGGCCTCAAGACCATGATGAATAGTCTCACACCTGATTAAACTCCTTTGTGTAGACTGAGAAAACAGCATTTGTGTTTCTCATTTGCCTTCAGCAGGACATTCAAGAGAAGACAACCCTACTCAAACCATGCTTTCCATTTGTTCTTTCCTTTCTGCCGCTTCATGCTCCTCATCTATATTCCAACCTTCTCCCTCTCTCAGCTTCTTGCCTCCCACCACCATCCTTCCCATCTCTTTTCTTCTCTACTCTCCTCCTGTGAAACTCATCAAATAAGGCAGTGTCTTTTTGAGGCTTCTTGAAGGGGAAGATTTGCCATCAGGGTTTCCACAAGACTCCAAGTTGAAAGTAGCTTTTTTTTATCAAATAAATGCCAGGCCAGCAACTATGGAAGGGTGCATATGACTGCATAGCAGTTCCCTAAGATGAAAATCCACAGAAATAGCCAGCCAATGAGATAGCAACAGCACTCAAGGAGCAGTGGGACGAGGGAGGAGATGGAAAGAACCTTCATTTAATTCCAGCAACGGTGCAATGACGCAGCGGGGACTGAACCCAGAACTCTTGGAGACAAATGTGTTGCATGAACTGGTACAGCACAAATGGCTGAGTTCCTCTAGCAGCAGCCCCAGCAGACCCACCTCCTTTACAAGTTGGGTCACATAAAAGGATACGTCACAAAAAAGCATTTGCCAGCAGTATACATTCACACATTGGCGTTGTCGCATAATTAGAACATAAAATAAATGGCATAACAGATGCTATCAGCATGTCTACCACACTGTATCCATGGTGCCAACTCCTTCTCCAAGGGGAGCCTCACCCAGGCCACGCTGAGAAAGCCTGAAACACGGGCATGTAGAAACCAGCCTTTATGGAAATACACACACAAAGTTCTGCAGAAAGGGCCTCCGCTCTTTCAACATTTGTAAGATTTTACAGGAAATCTGCAAGTGTGAATGACAACAAGAATAAGAAAATTGGCTAGCACCCAGGAAAAAAAAAAACCCAAAAAAACCCAAACTTTGGCAGATAATTTTTTGAGTTGTCATGTTTTTTTTGTGGGAAAAGAGTCAGCTCTTTCGAGGCGGGAATAAAAATAATAATTCTGTTCAGCTCCTTTGAGCAGCAGGGAATTCACAATCCAAAGGGAGAGGCGGTTACACCACAAAACCCTTGCCACAGCCAGAACTAACTGGCTTCCTCAGAGGCACAAGGAATCACTCAACACTACAGAGGGCCTTTTAAGAAGTGTTTTTGCAGCCCCCTGGTCTTTAAATCTCCACCAGAGCCTGGCGGTGCAGACCTTTTGCTCTCCTCCTGGGACTCAGAGCGCATTCCCCAGGCAGTACTCTACCAAAGATCTTTCCTTGACATAGCACCCAGCTTCCCCAGTGCCCACCCCACTCTGCCCAGAAGCAGCCTTTTATCCCAGCTGCTGCTTTTCAGGTCTCTGGTCACAGCTGGTGGCCCCGTGCTTCCCTCCATTAACGCTCTGTGCCCGCCGGGGAGGAGCTGCTGGATGCTGCAGCCCCGTTCCCTGACCCATGGTCCCAGCAAGTCGAGCATTGGGCTCCCCAGCTGGTACTTCCATCTCCAGGCTATGGCTTGTTGGCTTTGCTAGATAAATTGTGGGCTGACTTCAGAGACAGGACTGCCTCATGCCTGGGTACCCCTGAAATTTGTCCTTTGTTGTTTAGGCAAAGCAGGAAAGGAAATTGCAGCCATTTTCTGCCTGTGCCTCGCTGACTGAACTCCAGCACTTCCACCTGGCACAAGAAGGTCCTAAAGAAATGACTGTCAAGTCTGTACCTATCACCCAAATATGATATGGGAGGCAAATGACGTCAGTCTCACGGTCTGCAGAGCTGACCTGAACATAGCTGAAGAGTGTGATGTTTTCTAGACAGAAATACAGAAAAGCAACATTTTTTTTTATGGTTTTTTTATTATTTTTTTTTTATGCCAGGGCATCCATACTCAGCAGTCTGGAAGGCAGCTGGAGTTTGAGCCATGTGAGTGTTCCCATTGCAAGAGTCTCCTTGCAATGTTTCACAACATCCTGAAATTATGAATTCCCAGGCTTATGTTTTTCAGACCTAGTCTCCTTCACAAGGATGTATTTTTTATTAGCTTGTTTTTATTTTTGAAAGCTTGAGCAAGCAAGGGTTTGGCTGTTTAAGATATTTGGGACTGGGGGAGTGCTTTATGATTAGTGGAAGAACCTATTTGTTCCTTTTTTTTTAACAGCTCCAGTACAGAAATTACTGTGGATAGAGACTTGAAAGGTAAATAATATGAGGCAAGATTTGTAGGAAGTGGTGATATCTTTTATTAAACTGAAAAATATAGCTAAAACAACAAAACAAAACAGGCTTTCCAGGCATATGGGCTTGCATGCCCAGAAGTGTATCCTGACTTTTAACTATATGATGTCAAATAACTGATAGTACTTCTTCCTACAAATTTCCCCTCATTTATGTCTTTAGCCCATCCTAGCAACAATGGCAGTGCAACATGGAAGGGAAGTCAAGTCTGTGAGGACATTACCCAGAAGAGCAGAAAACACGCAGATATGGTTGTATTGAGGATTTATGGTTGTATGGTTGTATTTAGCTTCCTTCAGCTGAAATACAGGTTCCAGAAGACACTTCTTGGTATGAGTGACATGGAAATGCTTGGGTTTCAGTAATGTGCAGAGAGCAATCTTTGTGTAGGCAGGGCTCCCCACATTTCTGTGTGTCACTACAGATCAGCTCTCAAGCCAAATAAAAGCAGTTGAAAGGCTCTCAGTGGCCTCTGATCCAGGTCCCCTCTACAGCAAAGTCACTGGGTCATTGCTTTCCCTTGCCTGCTCTGTACTGAGTGTCTGTGTACCTCCCCTGGCACTGCTGATCATTTGTGCTGCAGGGGCGATACGGAGCCCTCGTGAGACCAGGGCCTGCAGAGATACATGCTCTGCAAAAGGATGCTGAGAAAGTACTTCAAGCTGTGGGCAGCAGGTGCAAAGACAGACAAACACACAGCACTTTGGCCAGAGAAGAGCCTACAGCCCACCTACTATTTCAAAAAATTGTCTGTGATGCACTTGCAGACTCTCACTCAATGAAAAACATGAGGAGACAGTTTTAAGTTTGCCACTACCTGATCTCGGCTAGCCTTTACAGTATAAATAATCTCTGCCATTAGCTTCTTTTTCGAAGCAGGATTTCTTTTCTGTAGCTATTTTATCAGACAGAGGATGATCAGGAGGTTAAAAACCACATTATTAGCATTAATGACTATTATTATTTATACCCTTGTACAAGCTGCACAAGTCTAGGCAAAGAGACAGTCCATTTCCCCAAAGAGCTCACAAATCTTATTTATGATAAGGAATCACAGACCATGTATCAATAGTAGGGGAGGAGAGGAGAGCAGGGAATAAGGAGAACAACTGTATTAAACAAAAACCTCTTCTGCAGCTCAGGCAAGATGCAATCTCCAGAGGCCTACTTGATCAGCCAGAAAACACGGATCTGGGGTTTTTCTCCAGAACAACACTTTCCAGTATACCAAAGTATTCTGTGGTGTTTCTTTTTGCCCTTCCCTCTCCCTAGCATTTTAATCATCTATGCAGCAAAGTCCATGACAATTATACACAAGTGGCAGTATCCAGGAGGAGAGAAATTACTGATTTTTGTACACTTCTCTTTACCTGTCAGTCAGGAGCTCATTGTTTCTATTTTACAAATGGGGAAATTGAGGCATGTAATGGTGCAAGAGCTTTCCATAAGATCACCTATTTTATATCCACAGAGCCCTGAAATGGAAATGGATCCTTAAGGTATGCTTCTCACTGAGAAGATCCATTTCTTCTCCAAGTAGAAGGATTTCTTTATTTCCACAAGCAGAAGCATTTTATTGCCAAGAGAACAGCATCCCTGCTGCAGTTTTTCCCAGCTTCAGCAAACTCAACAAATACTGTGAGCTAACAAGACCAGCACACATTTCTATTGTAAGTAGACTCAGAAGTTAGCATCTTGGAGAGGAAGGGAAGTGCAGTCCAGCAGTAAATGCAATTTCCACTGACTTGGAAAACTTGATTTTACTGTATTATTGCTGGGCCCAAACATTCAGAATGCTATTGCATATAGTTATATGTTATAGTGGAAGTTCCATGAGGTCCTAGAAATTTCACGTCCTTCCTAAGTCACAAATTTCTGGGTCTGTTTAGTCATTCAGGGAGTTTGGATAAAGCTTTGTTTTTTCATTGGTTAAAATAATGAAAATAGAGCCCAGCAATGAGAGTATTCTGAAAAACTACTAAGATATTCAGGGTGAACAAGGAATTGGAAAATATATTAAAATGCATCTAATCTGTACAACTTTTCCCTCTAAGTGCAGAGTTTCATTTCAATAAGTGCCCTGGAGAGGTTATGCCTTGCAAGCATCTTGTAAAACTGAGATTGCTGCATTGCATCCCCAGTGATCTCAGGGCAAATGCAAGACTGAACAATGACTCCGTATCTGGCTGTGCGTGATTCCACCTCCCCGACAACTTCACTTGAGAAATCAATGAAGCACAATACAGCATATTTTGGGGCTGTATGGGAAGCAGGCTGCTTGTACTTTGACACTTAGAATACAAGACTCTAATAGAACCATCCTTCAACTTAAGCAGAAGAGATTTGCTACTGGAGGCAGAAGGTGACTATGGTTGCCATGAAACTCTCTGTGGTCACAGTCATAAGAAGGTCATAGCAGAGATATTCGTAGTCAGCTACTAAATTTATTCAACACTCTTAGGCTCGGTTTAGATGGACTGGTTACCTCAAGGTCAAAATTCTCTGTAGTGCAGAGTGTAAACTTATAAATGCAAGCTGGGGTGTTGACCAGGCACATATTTCAGAGTCCCCAGCGCTCTGTTTGCCTGAACACGTTTGGTGAGTCGCTTGGGTCAACAAGCAACTTGGGTTTATGCAAGCATCCAGTTGGCACTATGCATGCCAGCGACAGGGACAGGATACAAATGTGGTACAAGGTCCTTGGTCTCAACACCAGTTTTGTAACAGTGCAGACATAGCTTCAGTTTAGCTTTGGAATCTCCTGTTTCCCACTCCTAATAATAAGAATGTTCTCTACCAGGCCATTGTCAGAAAAGAAGACCTGGAAATCGCATTGTTCTGGAGCTTAATTCAGTATTAATGAGCACAGCTTGAATTAAAAAAGAGAAAATACTACTCCAAGTTACAGCAGAAACTTATTTAAAGGCTCTTTTTGCTCCTTTCCAGATGCTTTTCTTTTGCCAAATGGCAAAAAAGCCTGTCTGAATTGGGAAGTCTGATCCTTCATGGACAGCTCCTGGGTAGAGTTATGCAGATAGCGTGCACCTCTGCAAAGGAAAGCTTGTGTTGTTTTTCACAGAGAAAATCCAGACTAGTACAGTAATCAATATAATAGAGATTCTAATGGAGTTGCCAAGAACAAATGCACAAAAGGTTTCTCTGGTCCTCCAGAGGCTCAGTGACACATGCAGTCTGCAGCCCAAGATCAGTGAATGAAGGATGTCATGTCCTATAAAATGCACTAATGTATGCCTTATGGCGTCTTTGCGATGCAACCAGGTACAGGTCAAGGGAAACTGATCTTCCAGCAATAGAGAGAAAAGATATTCCAAAGACATAATCAGTCTTTCCTCTGCTCTCTGCACTGATCAGTTTGGTTTGTTTCTCACTGCACAGGTACCTTGGCAATGGCAGCTGCACATCTGCCCCTTATTTTGTGGCTTTTGCCGTCACATTTTGCAGGGGGCTTATCTGAAAACTGCCTTGTAGAGAAAGGCAGGCAAAAGAGGCCATCTGCAGCTTCAACTGTCAGGCTGTTGAAGACAGGGACAGGGAAGGTGTAGATTTAGATGGCAGCTGCCCAGACAAGCAGCAGATGAGTGAGGAACTGATATTGGAAAATTATACAATGAAAATAGAAAAAAAAACTTAGAAAATAGACCATAACTTCAAAAGAAAAGGGATCCTAACAAGCTAATGGTCTCTTATGTTAGGCATTACCTTGAATCTCTATGGTTATTCTCCAAATGGATTCTAATTTTAGAGAAGACTATTAGATTTCCTTTCTTCTGGTTTTTGTCTAAGGATTAAGAGCTGAAAAGTCTGACATCTTTCCAGTGACCTCTGCAGTTGTTAGATTTTGGATTTCCCCATGCTTCCCTGCCTATGCCTGATGAATAAGTAGCTCCTCAGGTCCAACAACCCTACTGAGGGTGGTTAATACCAATGCTTAGAGCATCCCCAGACTGCTGGCAACGATCACCTTGCATTCCCAGGAGTTACTTCCCCCATAGAAGTCCATCTTGCGTGAGTGACAGACACCTTCCAGCTTTTGGGTGACTCCTTTGTTGTCTGAACTTTGTGAAACCAGGTGGCAGGAATAGGATTATTCTTGTTCAGAAACTCTGTCAGGAGCAAACCTGTGACCTTGCACCCCAGTGAGCACTGGCCTTACACTATGGGATGTGTTGATTAATTGTTGATGGTTAAAGTCACGTGTAAGCTATTTATCACAGTCATCATTAGGTGTCATAAGGGACCCGTAAGAGGCCTGGTTAAGAGGGATTGCTCCCATTTTTCTTTAGCTTTCATCATGTTCTAGTGCCAAGCAAGGCCCCTTGGTTGGATTAACCTCTTCTTTACTAAGGCTTTAAAAGATAGAGGGCCAAACGCAAGATCTAGGTACAGGGAAATACCGAAGTACACCCATGGTTATTGCCAGAGCCAGCAGCAGGACTCAACTCATCTGAGCTCTGATAGCAACCCAGAAAAGGCACTGCTGGTGCCTGCTCTCCTCATGAGCCAAACCCTCAAAATGAGGATAGAATCCTTGTGCCAGTGACCCAAAACTGAATGAGCACCACAAGGGCACCTGTACATCTGCCTTGTCACTCCTGACTTCTGGATGCTGCTGCTTGTGCATTGTTGGCATGAGATTTGGACTATGGATTATTATGTTGTCATATCTTGGGGAGAGAGGTCTAGTCCCTGCCAAATTTAAAAATTTTAAAAAAAGACATTTTTGGGAATTTCTAAAACTCCAGAAGATTCAGGAGTTTGTAAGAAGAAACGTAACACTCAGGAGTAAGAAGGAGGAGGAAAAAATGAGAAACAGGAAGATAATTGCCTAATGTGCGCCTTTAATGAAGTAAAACATATTGTCCCCACAAAGGGCCCATAAGAGAAAAAAATAAGATTCTTCCTATACATCTTAAATCTAAAACTGAATTATCTGCGGCAATTGGATCTGCAGCCTCACATGAGAGAGTCTTACAAAGAGGAAGGGATATTATAAGACTACTGTCTGCAAAAGCACCCAATTAATTCAAGAGCATCATTGTTATTTTGTTTATATAGCACCATAGGGGTATGCAATGCTTTACAGATGATTAGGGGCCATAAAAGTTTAGAGAAAAGATGAAGCAGAAAGCAAGGATCTGGCAACCACCTGGAGTAAAAGCTCTGACTAAAAGCTCTCACCATGGTGTTTATGGTTTGTTTGTTGTGGTTGTTTGTTTGTGTTGCCATTGTTTTAAGTCTCAAGGAGTGGTTTTTGGCACGAATCCCATGTTACAGGGAGATAGAGACCATGTAACATGATTGTTGGGCCTGTTCCAAGGATGCAAAGTTAGAGAACACACTCATTAAAACAGGTCTGAAATAACAAAACAGGAACGTGAACAACAAGGAGCAGAGAGATAAATTTGTGATAAAAACTGTAAGACATTCCTGAGAGTTCAGTGCTTTGATAAATTGTTGGAGGAAACAGAGATTTTGTATGCCCAGAACAGACTGCCTGAGGCTCTGGTAAAATTGGTGTTGTGCTCCTAGGCTGAGACAGGCATGCAAAAAGCACATCCTGTCACTTGTGTTCTGCATTTGTGGCTCAGGGGTACTCTTGGATCCTCACTTGTGTTTTAGCTGGCCTGAGACCAACCAGGAGCAGAAAGCACAAGCAAAAAAACATGTGGCTCGAGACCCCAGTTATATAGAGGTCTAATTAATGGGGTCCAAATAGACTTTTGTGCTGCAGCACTAAAATATTTCAGGAACAGCTGGACCTTAAATCTACACAGAAGCTGTACAATAAGAACATAGCAGCTTTCTCAAAAAAACATGTACTTTTCTCATAGCAGCATATGACACCTGTGCTTTGTTAATGGCATGGAGCCAGGATTTAAAATGTGAGTTTTAATGTATCAGTTGTGATCTGAAAGTGGATAGATCTTTAAAAGTTTCTTATTGTTGTTTGTTGTGTGGGGTTTTTTTGGGATTAGGGGTTTTTTTGGGTGGGGGTCTTGTTAGTTTGCTCTTGGTTTTGTTGGTTTTTTTTTAATAAGACATGGGAACATTTTTTTATTTATTTTGTTTAAACAGGAAAGTTATTTGAAAAGTCTATTATTTCTTTATCTTCCGTCTAGCATTTTCTGTCTATCACTTTTATCAAAATTTTCACTGAGAAATAGTGCTATGAAGTAAACATTTAAAAGTACTAAAATCGGGGGTTTTTTTGTTTTTAACTGGGAAATTATACATGGATAAACATTTTTGTTGAAAATTTTAACTGAAATATTATTTTTATTTTTTGGTAGGTTGAAGGGGAGAAATGGGTCCTTCCCCCATGCTTCCAAGCAATTTTGGCCTTCAAAGTTTCAGAATTGGTTGCCTCCAGCCTCTGCTTTTTCCACCAATTCTGGAGTAGTTTCTGAATTTTTTTTTTCATTTCTTGCCAAGAAGATAAGCTTTTTATTTCTACTGTCCAACATCTACAATAAGTGAGAGCTGGCCACCCAAAGCTTTCAGACTAGAACCAGCACATTCTAAAAGATGGCCTCTGGACTGAATTTTGCTGTGTTGAAAAAATATTAAGAAATCCTACCAATATCTCTGACCTTCAAGCAACTATCCTCTAAACCAGTTTTATTTATAGAAAATTATGCATGGATCATCTCTATCTTTCTATTGAGATGCTAATGCCTGTTTAAACCTATCTTATGTTATTACATTTTATTCCTTGTTCCTGCACAAAATAAAGTGCTTTTCTACTGATTTTGCTGCATCTACACTAAGGAAAGTTGTACTGCGGTAACTATTCCAATATGTTGTAGGACAGATTGAAAGATTTCTGGTTGAAGCCTCCAGTAAAGCCATTAATTTTGTGGAGGAAGGGAAAAGAATTGAGAAAAAGTTACATTTTTTGCTTAGAACAGTACTTTTGTGTGTGCAGGTGTGTTTGTGTTATTCAAATAATAAAAAATCAGCCCCAACAAACATCCTGCCTAACCTTTTCCCAGCCTTCCCTTTGAACAATGCTAAATGCGGTCCTTCAGTGGCCCACACAGTGAAATATACAGCTAAATCAGCTTTTCATTCTCTTGGCCAGGATCCACAGGCAGTGCTGCTGAGTACCACCCTCCATGGGGCTGCATGCCCAGCTCAGAGAAGGAGCACTTTTGGCTGCCTGGTACAGGTGGCAGCACTCTCCTGTCAATGCCCATTCTTTTGAAGTGACCTGCATCTCTCAGATTCCTGTTCCAGAAAATTAAGTGGCAGTCACTTAACCATTAATAGGCTTGGCTATTAAAAAATCTGTTTACTGTTCATAGCATGGCCCAAAGCACCAAACCCATGATGTTCTTGGCTTAGGTATTTATGCTACATCTCTGCTTTAGGTGATGCATGTAGTTCTTCAGCTGAGTCACGATCCTATCCTGGGACCCTACTTCTGACAGAGATGGGATGCAGCTTGGCTGTTGCACACAAAGGGCTTCTGGAAAATCCATCCCGAGTTTCCTTGGAAACAGTGTATGATCAACATAATGCTCCATGGCACTTGACCATTCATCTCCATGGTGGTTATAAAAATCCCATCAGAAAAAGCCTTCAAGCTTTCCTACCCCATTAAAAAAAGAATCCATATACTCAATCCTTCGATTCAACAGTAAAACAAACAATAAAATTTCTCATTAGACTAATTGGGCCAATACTGTTGAAAACCATGATGGGCCTAAATCTAAATTCTAGTTCCAAACCCAGGAAGATGAGATTTGAGGAGATAACCATTTTGCCTCTGGGGGCTGTCTACTCAGTAATTGCTATCAATTATGGAAAAGTGGTTTTCAACCTTTTTGGGTTTGTGGCACCTAAAAATTTCCTGTGTGTTTCACAATGAAGGTGTGGACCCTAACAGTGTCAGTCTAAGCTTCATGATATAAGCTTTTCTTAATGACTTTTCCTGTGCTCACTTGGATCCACGGTGCAGGTTGGAGAGCATGGTAGTACCCTTCCATGGGAGAATTATGGGACAGTTCATCAATAAATGGGGTTCATTTTCCAACTACAGCCCCTACTGTGATTAAGGCCATTTTTCATTTCCTTAACATCTTGAATCAGGCATGGAAAAAGTATTTGTTAGAAAGCCATTAGACAAAACAGTGATTCACGGAAATAAGTGATTTTTTTTCTCCTCATCTTTTGTTTGTCATTAACAATTCTCTCAGTAACTACCATGATGGCAACTCTGGGCCACGTGACAGAAGGTAATGAAAGAGAAGAAGAGAGTGGAAAGTTATTGCACTAGAACAAACTCTATTATATTGCAGATTATATTACAAGTGAAAGGCAGAGGACTGCATTGCCTAAGACTCTGGTGATGCTATGGGAGCCTTTCTCGCTCCTAAGCTGTTCATTAACATGGAGAGATTTTGATTTAATAACTGTGATCAAAATCCCACTGAATACTCTGGCCATTATATACCCAAAGTGAAGATGCTCACCAAGGTTTATGATCTTTGAATAAATTTAAGTATTCATTAAAAGGACGAGTTAGTGTAACAGTTACATAAGAAAGCATCCAAATGACACTGTTGTCCAAAAAAGCCCTGACCTTTCAGAAAGCAGGGAGTATTGCTGTGCCAACAAAAAGAGCAGCTAAAGATGCTTCAGAGAATCCAAGTGTAATACATTAAGTAGTGACCATGCTTAATGAGCAATAAGGCAAATCATTGTAAGGGAGACCTCATTCTGCTTGGAGGGCTCCTATAAACATAAGGACAGCCTCAAAAAGTATGTGAACATCATGGATTCATCTGATTCAATAAATAACAGTGTCAGTAGCTTTTCCAGGCACCTGGACCTCATATCCTGCATTTTTCATCTGTTAGAGCAACTCCTGGCATGCTTTGGGCCCAACCCAAGTTCCAGTCTCCTAAATAGTTCAAGGGCACATGGTGGGAACTCACAGGGTAGTCCAGAGACCATTCCCAGTTGGCATTTTGGATGTGTATCCCTATTTTGGAGATTAGAAAAGATTAATATTATGGAAAATTTCTATTCCATCCCATCTGGGATCCGCACCAGGGAGAGGTCATGACATACTAACTATATAGTGAGTGCTTGGCAAAGTTCCTTGAGCTGGATTTGTAGAAGAATCATGGCAAACAGGGAAGGAAAAGAACTGAAAAGATAATCATTGTGGGTCCGTCTTATGTGACAGAAGCTCTTTTTGTTATATAGATTTTATACTGTAGCAGCTGACACGAATTCTGGCAAAGATGCACGGCAGAACTGGACAAACAAGGCAAAGATGCAGGTCAACAGAGAACAGAGTGACAAGCCAGAAATTCCTCAAAATTTAAAAGAAGATCCAAAGCCTCCACTGCCACTCAAGGCCTTTATTCAGTATTTCCAAAGCAAATGCAAATTGATCAGACATAGGCTGGCAATAGTGGCATACAGACAAAAGAGAAATTGTGCAGTACTGTCAAAGAGTGATGTTCAAAGGGCATAGGGTAGCAAACTTTGTGGAATAGGAAGGAAATCCTCCCCTCTGTATTCATTTGGACTGAGGCAAAGTCAAGGGCACTGTGAGCCAAATTTTCAGAGGAAGTTGGCATCCAGCTATGCTTCAAAATAAGCAGGTAATTCTTTCAAAGATGCTGATTCCTATTCAAATTTTAACCCTAAGAAGGAGCTGCATGATACTGACTAGGCATGTCTGAGGCTATGTACTAAGCTGAAGAAGCCAAGCACTTGAAAAACCTGCAATGTGTTTGCCAAATCTCCAGTTCACAAGGTGTACATAGCAAGAATTTTCTATATATTGACACTGAAAACTATGCTAGCACGCAATTTAAGTGGAAGTCAGGAATAACCTGTGATGTCACACATGTGGGACTGATACTGTTACCATTTTTGTAGTGCCTGACAGCAGTTAATTGTTGTCTGTTATCCAGCTGTTTATGAAGCAATGAGTTTTTGTGCAAGAACAATGTCACTATGGCCTTGCTGCCTGGGAAACACTGAAGCTGGAGTAACAGAATAAGGCATCTATAAATGAGACCTCATGCCCATAGCGCATAAAAGAGTTTGGTCCAGATGCTCTCTTCTGACTTCTAAAGCAAGATACCTTATGACAACAGAAAACATTTTGGGAATGAGGTCCTTGTCAGCATTCTATCAGCATAATATCACAGACATATTAGCTGCTGTAATACTGGTGACTGGCTTTCCCGCCAGCCATGGCACACGTGGGAGAGTTTACCCTAAATAAGAGAAGTAAGAGTATTCAGTCTATGCCAACAAATACACAGTTAGCAATTGAAAGCTGTAAAGAATCACTTCTAAATTAGCCATGATTCTTGGGGCAAAGGTAATTACTCTAGTGATGTTAAACCTTTCTTCCAGTGTGCAGGCCCACTGAGCATTGATGAGGGCTGTTCATGCATTGGATCCAAGTAGTAGTTCCCAAAATGTTGCTAGAATCTCCTTCAGAGAGATTATGGGATACTCATCTTCAAGTGATTGGGATGAAATCAATGGCTGAAGGCCAACTTAGGTATCCTCACATGGAGCACTAAAGGTGCAACTCTGGATGTAGGTAATTGGGAACACTTCTAATTATAAGGAGACGAAAACTAAGGTTCAGCAATCAATAGAAGTTATCAAGAATATGAAATCCTAGTAAATAAACTATGGGCTTAAATTAATTCCAATGTAGGTCTATTGACAAGCGTCATTCAAACAGATATCCTCCAGCAACTCCTGCCAATCAGAGATCGGGTGATTTCTTGTTCCACTCCACCTGCATAATGCAATATTGAATGGGACAAACCCAGCTGCTTCTAGTGATTCAAGTAATTCTGCCAGGATTAAACACCAAACAGCTTCTACCACAAACCTGTTGAAAAGCCAGTGTACTTCTTGGTTATGAGGGTTTTTTGTGCCACAGGGACTCTATGCAGCAAATGGCCACAGAAAACACTCCATTGGGAATTACCAGAAGCACATAGAGGTGGTCTAAACTACATGGATTTAAAAAGCATTACAACATTTTGTTTCATAGAGGCCTTCAGTTTCTACAGCTCTGGTATAATTTCAAGGAACACCCAGTTCAGAGTAACTCAAGTATGCTCAAGTATAACTTAGCTGAAGAAAGCACCTTCATCTAAGATTGGCTGAGGTCAGCTAGTTCTTCTGGTGTAGGCAGAAAGACAAAGAATGTCTGCATCAACCCAGTCATTTCAGATTGACAACAAAAGACCTTAGCCCAGAGAATAACCACAATTTTTCTTACTGTTCTCTGCACATAAAACAAGCCAGGCATGCTACAAAATCCAGCATGTGCTGGTACAAGGTGAACTTACTCCAAAGTAGTCAGAGGCTGTGTGCTATCATAAGAGCAAGAGGCCATTTCAGGCTCTTCATGACAGCTTTCTTGTTCCATATAGGCACATTTAATTAAACTGGAAACCAAAAGATAGGCCTGACTTTGTAGGCAGGATAGCAGCAAAGACTTCAAAGCAAAAGCATTATGTTCTCCATTGTGCAAGATACAAGGGGAGGAAAAAAACATTCTTTCACTCTATCAAACATAATAAAAGGCTGAGTTAAGAAGCACAAAAAAAAATGTCTGGTTAATTTAAGGTGAAATCAGAAAAGAAAAAATACAAGGGCCATCCTGGTTCTCAGAGTGTCATCACTCTTTCTGGTTTTAGATGGTACACTAGATACTCAGCAACTCTGAAATTGAGATCCAAAAATTGAATGGGGCCACATTGTTCCTTCTCACCACATTAGAAGTTCCATATTGAATCTCAAATAATCTTCAATTACAGTGCAGTTGCTTTAAGGGGTTATGGAGAACAACAATGCATTGCATAAAGTCTCACGGGCACATATATTAAGTAGCAAATGCATTTGGAAATTACAGGGTTATCCATGAGTCTTGTTGCCTTTTTTCATTTCTCTCTTTAATCTACATGCCAGAAAGATAGTGACATTAATAAAGAGGGCTCTGACCATTTCTTTCACTGGGGTGCTTTGTAGGAGAGTCAAGATCACACCAAGGACTCTGCCACACTCTGTGTGGAGCCTGGGCCAGGCTGGTATGGGCAGAGGGATCATGGATTTGGGAATACGTGGAACTAACAGGATGCTTTGAAAGCTTCTCTCTGTGCTCGTGCACATTTCCCTTTCTCTACACAGTCCAGCCAGTGGGCCCAGACAGATAACAGCAGTGTGTCCTCCTGGACTCAATGATCTCAAAGGTCTCTTCCAGCCTAACTGATGGATTCTTTGATTCTATTCTTTCTGTGGGTGGAGATGTCATATGTTGGTCATTGTGAAAAATTAAAGAAAATAATTCTCTGCTCAAAGGTGAAGAAGGTTTCTTGGTGAATTAGCAGTTACTGTAATCCTGAAGAGCTCATACTCCACCTTCCCAGTGCTAGATTCCTAAGGAACCCAGACAAATATATTTCATATGGAAGGAGTTTTCTCAACTGATAGAAACAGCCCCAGGCACCAGTGCTCCATTATTTTCTGTATCCAGCTTCAAAACAATACCACAGCTTGCTCTTTCTTTTTTTTTTTTTTTTTTTTTTTTTTTAATTCTGATTTGTGAAGTGATTAAACAGTCCTTCAATTACATTTTGGTCAACTTTCCATAACAATACTCCTGTTCTGAGTGAAATTTAAAGAAAAGTGGAAGGCATTTAAAAACAAAACAAAAAAAAGAGAGAATAGGTAAAGAAATTCTGACAGGAGAGTTGATTGATGGTGTGTGTGCCTTATCTCTCACAGCTTATGTAATATATATATGAGAAATAGTTAGTTTGATTGTTAAAGAAACTAAATGCCTGTCGAGAATAAAATACATCAGGGACACAGAACAATTCCTCATCTGGTTTGGCTATCATTCACTTTCCAGCCTACTGGCTGTCTCCCAGGAGAATTCATAATAGATCAGAGGCAATGATCTTCTCTCCCCAGGCCCCCACTGTTTCCTCCCTCCTTCCCCATTTCCTCCTTCTTTCCTGCTGTCACCATCTCCTCCATCCCATCCTGCCAGCTCCCTGCCCTGGGCTGTGTAAAAGGAGTGTGCAAATCTACAGAGCTCTAGGAAAAGCACCTGGTGTGGCCACCAGGATGGGATGAAGGAGAAGGGGCCAGTCCATGCAGTGGGCACTGAGCCATCCTCACATGCTGCTCACAGCCCCTTGCAGGCTGTGCTAGAGACCACCAGGGCACACGGGGGAGGCAGGAACAGAATCTCTCCAGAGACTTGAGAAAAAAAGTCATGGATTCAAAGCAAAGATGAGGCCTGAACAATGCAATAATCACTGAATGAACATTTTCCACTGAGTATTCCCCGTTTCCCTAAATTTTCCCTCTCACTATCTTGCCTCCCCACCACTGAAAAAAGACAATCTTCTGTCAATCAGTAGACAATGGGCCAGGTCTATGCCAAACCCTCCTAGTACCATAGGTTTCCCCTAACAGTCTCTTGTAAAAGCATATGCTCAAAACAAAGCCAATATTAAAAATATTGGTTGCAGGTAGGCCTGTTCCTGTATAGTGTCTGATGCATCATTGCTTTAGTTCCTTAGAAACTTCCAAGACTTGATTCATGGGAGGGAAGTAGTGCACTGAACGCTGGAGTTATTGCATTGGGTTACCCCCTTTCCCTTCAATTTTGTTCCCCTCTGCAAAAGCTCAGCCACTGTTTGAGATCCTGTAAAGAAACAGAAGGAAAGTTGGTACCTTTCAACTTCAAGGGAGGCTCTATGGTCCCAAATGGGCAGCAAGAACATGACATTTGGCAGGACCATGGGCTTCACGCCAGAGATATGCCATCAACACAGCCAAGAAAAATACAGATAAATTTACCATGACAGAAAACTATGAAGTGAAAGTCCACATGCTGCACCTCAAGAATTATGTTAGATCTAGTGGGAATATACTTTGAAGGTTTTGTCTGCACTGAGACTGCTCTGTAGAAACACTGCTGTTCTCCCTGAGTTCCTGAGAGGCACAGCTCTGGTTTCTTCAGTAAAGAGCAGGGACATCTATACGCTGAATAACCAGCAGCAGGAGTGTCTCAATTGATAAGACACAATGGATCAGTAGGTGGCAAAACACACAGATCAGTTCTAAGGGCCCTTACAGGGATAATTACAAGAAAAGGTCCTGAATCTAGAGCTGGGGAAGAAGCTCAGCTTGGATGAAGTGTGTGTCAGGATATTGGGTCTGTGAATTGGCGTGGAAGAAACAGAGACTGAAAGAAAACCAAGAGATTAATAAACAGTCAGAAGAGAGAAATGGAAATAGTTGGACAAGAAAACCAGTACAAGGTAAGGAGGTGAACATAAGCAGCAGATACAGCTAGATTTTGTCCTGCTCACTATGGAGTCTAGAGCTTAGATGAGAAATCCAACAGGGGCTACTGAGTGTTGCAGCATCTTCTCTATCAGTCTGGTATCACTTTTTGCACTGCCTGCCCCACTGAAGGATCCTCCTCCTTGTCTGCTTCTGTTTCTTCCCTCTCCACCCTTTGGGAGCTCTCTGTTCCACTGGAGGGGAAGGGCTGAAATATGCTCCTTTCTCCAGGAAAGGGCTGGAGCAGACAGGAGGTGCCAAAGGGGGTCCTGATGGGTCAAAGGGGGTCCTGCAGGTTACAGCTGAGTGAGGAGGGATGTGGTGTGGAGGACCACAGCCAAAGGGGGGCTGCATGCTGGAGGATAAATTCACCCAGAAACAGGGTTCAGCCCCACAGTGAGACCATGAGGGATGGTGCAAATACAGAGAAAACCCACCCTAAGCTGCCTAGCCCACTGATACTAAATACCATCATCATCGTGTTAGGATATATCAGTATTTGGGGGAGGTGTCAGCACCACAAAAGAATCAAATGGCAGTGCCCAAATGGGACTGCCCAGTTCAACAAGGCAGAGGACACTGTCCTGGGAATTACTTGGTCTTGTGCCGTTGTTTTCTCTAGCTGGGTCACACAGAAGCTGCTATTTCACCTGACTGCAGCCTCCCAGAGCCTCCCTTCCAATACTCAGTGATGTTTCCTGCCCTCCCCTGAGGCACACAGCCTGGCAGGAGAAGTTGGAGTGAACTACTCCAGTTTCCTTCATTATACTCCAGGACATGGGGAAATCCATGCCCTCTTACCAAAACCTCAAGGCTGCTGCAAGAGCAGTATACAAGGATTGCAGCCTAAAGATAAAATTTCCTTGCCCCCCTTCCAAGCACAAACTGAACAGCGGTTTAGGTGAGGTTTTCAAGCCAGGCATGTTTTTTCATTAATCTCTTTCCAACATCAGTTCATTCTCAATCCCCTTGGCACAAAGCTGTGAGGACCATTTATTGCTAATAGTAACTGCAAGCTCCATGACAAAATCAGTCTCTCCATAGGAATGGAGAGCTTCATAATTATAAACCTAAGCATGGGCAGGAAAGGGAAAAAACAAGAAAATCCATGATCTCATCGTTCCAACTGACTTTGGCAGGAGCTACAACCCGAAATGCACTCAAAGCGCTATGTGTCTATCAAAGCCTAATGAAACAAGCAGGAAATGGGAAGTGTCCTGACAGTTCAGCGTTTGTATCTAACAGGGCCATACCCTGAAGAGATAATCTCTGTATCTGGTCACCTGAGTTTCAGGCATCCACAGGTGAAATCCATAGCACAGCCTTAACTGCATCATCTTTAGGGGAGGTTTTCCATTAGCTCTTTTCAGGAAATGTAGCAAACGGTTTCACTGAAAGGCACCTCTTAAACACATTTACATAAGTAAGCTTTCACTTACAAAAAGCAGCCTCAGTCAATCCACTGGGGTTTTCCATCGCCCCCTAAACTTAACAGCATATGATTGAAGAGCAATGGAGTAAGCAGCTTCTTCCCTAATTGCTCCTCCAAAGTGACTTTATGCACTGGGTGGTTGTGAGAGGTGGGGTTTCTCCTGCTCAGGTTCAGGGAACTGGAGCTGGCCTAAGGGCCAGCTTTCCTAAGGAGCTTCATTACACCAACTCCTACTACATTATTTATCATTTGTTTGCTCAGCTCTTTTAATTGCTTTTTTACAAGCATTACACTGCCTGCAGCCCTCCAGGGAGGACATATTCTTCTGTACCTCCTGGTCTGTGGTGCTGGGCTCTGCCCTTCAGATGCCTGCTCTGTGTGTTCCCTCAGGGATGTGAAGGCAGCCCTTTGGGGCAGAGATGAGCAAATCCAGATGCAGTGAGAAAATGGGACAATGCATGACAGTGTGTCTGTCAGCAGACCTGCTCTCTATGGGTGTTCACATGTGCTGCTCCTAATTCACCTTTTCACCACTGCCTTAGAAGCAGCATCATCCTCTTTCAGAATTGAAGAAGTCCAAGGATGGATAAGAATTAGTGTAACAGCCAGTATTTAAGACCCCATGTTCTGTGAGCCATCAACATCTAGCACTTGGCTTATCACTAGATGTCAGCTCTTAAAATTGCAATTATGAAGAAAAGCAATTTTAAGTCATTATCATAGGCTTTCTAAAGTGCATTTATTTCCTTCAACCCCCATCCTCCTTGTCTCAATGTCTATACAATTGAATTTATTGGGACAGCCTCTCTTTGTAGGCAGGAAGAAATAACACCCATACAATGCTCTGCCTTCTTTGTACTCATCAAATGATTGCTCCAGTGCACTTCTTTTTATTCTTTTCTTTTAAACAGAGAAGCAGGCAGGATTGAGGGTGAAAATCTTTTCCTAGTGTTCCTCTGGGCTGATGGGGCTCCACTGTGCCTCAGCAGCTGGGCTTTTCCTAAACCATGCTGCTGAAAAGTGCACACCACACTGTAATGCAGTCGCTATATATAGTCTGTAAAGAGCTTTTGGAAACCAGGAGGAAAAGAGCTATTTGATGTACAATAAATTATTAATTGTTATTAGTACTATCCTGACAGGTTTCTGTTGCTCAGCTATGCTCCACCCCCAGTTTGGGGAAAGGTTAGCTTCTCTCCCTCCTCGATTCTCTCCATGACCCCCTTGCTCCAGGCCCACTTTGGGACTATCTCTGCATCTCTCTTCCCCTTACTGACTGAGACTGGACTGAATCTCAGTCTTCCTTCAATTTTCCCAAACACACAGTGTTGGAAATAACAGAGCAGTAGTGCCTCAGAGCACTCAGCACTATAATCTGCATTCTGCCTGTACATTTAAAGCAGGATTACACACAGCTACCCCCTTGTGTTGGTCCCAGTACCTTATCTCTGAGAACAGAGTAGTAGTCTGAGCCATTTACCCACAGCATTTCACCCATTCTTGCATTTATTTTATGCCTGGAAAAGCATAGATTCTTTTTTGGGGTATGTCTGAGCTCGCATGCCTCTCGTGCCGCAAACAGCCCTGCATGAGACTGCTGTGTGCCTGCCAGCTTCATCCTGTGTGGAAGGGCTTTGTTTGGGGACCACAGGTGTGGCACAGGTGAGGGGCAGCTGGGAGGCAGTGCAGCTTCAGCCAGGGTGGAGCAGAGGCTCAAGGTCACCCATCCTCTCTGCTTGTTTAACTGGACTCTGGAAACCCCTCACCTGTTTGTGAGGTTACAGCTCCAAAACACTTTTCATTGAAGTCCTCTGAGATGAACTTAAACCTAGAACATCTGCCTTAGGTGTTCTGCCTTTACTCAGCTCTCTGACATGCACATGCTCTGCAAAACACAAAGAATATTCAGGGGAGGATGAAGCAACTGGGATGTTAAAGCTGCCCCTCTGTGACTGTGGGGTAACCATAACCCAAGCTCTGTGCTGAGCCATGATGTGCTTGGCCTCATGAGCCATGTGGCCTGAGACACTCCAGCCCCCAAGTGAAAACAGGGGAAAATACTCACTTAGCCTTGTCTGCAAAATAATCAGTCTCCACACAAATTGAGAAGTGATACTTTCTCCACCAGTAGAGAAAAACCATTAATTTTAACATGAAAATTTCAAAATATCTCACAAGAGAAGCACAATACAGGGCAAGTTACTTACTCTCTAAGTAAGCAGCTTGGAGTCACAAGTCTTTCAGGCAGCTGAGAGGCATGGTCCAGGCTACCTTGAGCATGAGTAGCAGCTCCATCTAGCACATGCCCCAGATAACTGTGTCTATTTGCTCATCTCATCATTTGAAACAGACACACTGCTCAATTTACAGGGAAGCAGGAAGACTCTTGCCTTTACCACACTATGAAAAATATACCCCATTGTCAGCCATGAGTGCAGCTGCACTACTGTGAATATGATTTATCTGCCAGGGCTGATGAAGACGAACGAGCTTTGGTGTGATTTCAAAAGCCTGGATAAAAACCTGCCCGGGTGAGCTGGGGAGGGGGAACACAACCACCTGTACCATCCACACTCCCATGGGCAACTCCACACGTGGCAGCAGTGCATGCAGGAGCAATGAAGATTGTAAGGGAGGTGGATGTGCACATGAGGAAGCATATGAAAGTTTTTCCATGTCAGTTGTTGGATATAAAGCATTTAACAGAGGTTTTAGAAAAGCTTTAGAAAAGCTTTCCTAGATGGATGACCTGATTTGGACAGTTAATTCCAGATTTCCTCAAGCCAAGAACAAATAACGGGAAATACCTTCACCTACCACTGGAATCATGAAGATTAATTGCAAGAGAGGGTGCATTCCACTTTTGTAGAGAAAAGGATGCAAGAGAATAACAAACGCAGAGGACCAACATTTTTGCATCCCTATTCCAGAAAAACCGTGGGGAATATTTTTCATTTCATTCTAGAGAAATAACCCATCTCCCCAGAGTACATGTCTATAGTTCTTGCTTCTGCAAAGAGCGCACTGGAGTATAAAGAAGTAGAAACAAAATAGATTTATTCTTTTTTAAAGTAGCAAACTTAAAACATTGCAAAAGGTTACAATGATTTAGAACACCCAGTCTGCGCGGCCACGCTTGGCTGTTCCCCGCGTACGTGTGAGGTGACTCAGCACACGGGGCTCCTGCGGCGGCCGGAGGAATTGTGCTGAGCTGCTCGCAGCCTCCTGCCTTTCCCTCCTGCCTTTCCCTGCTGCAGAGAGAATTCCCTGCTCGCCGTCTGGGGACACGGCACGGAGCAGCTCCTGCTTCTCTGTCACAGCAAAGGCGAGTGCGATGCGGACAGAGTGGCTGCTCCCCTGTCTCGTGTGAGAGAAGAGATGTCAGCCATGAAGTTCATTCCTCTTAGTCTGAAATAATTTATGACCAGACCAACACTTTTAAAGTTTGCTGAAATGAGAGGCTCAAAGACTGTCTAGCCCCTCGTATGCCACTACCCTGCAATAGGGTTGTACATATGCATCCACCTATAATAGCTTGCTACATTAACCTCTCCGGGCTTTGCCATTTCAATTATATTATTATTGTCAAGCTGTGGGTGTGCACAGTCTCCCCCTTGGACAGACTCTGTGGTATCACTATCAGCAAAATCTAATTGGCTACCAGCATTCTGTTATCTCTATGAAGTAGCTGTCACAAAGGTGACACCAGAGTGTCAACACGACTGATTGGATGGCATTGTGAAAAGTAGTTACCTGCCACATAGTCTGCTTTAGCCGGAGATAAACTAAATTGCAGAAGATCATCTTCTTTGTACACACACAGATCACAGAGATTGGAAGAAGGTACTCACTCAGTCACTCTAATATCAAAATTGCCACAGAGGAAGAGAGCAAAGCCCAGAGTGCCTCTAGGCAGCCAGGAGGTAGGTTATATTCCTGTACTGAAGAGATCCCTTGTCATCCTTTTGCATCAGCTACAGAACTTGGAGAAACTGTGTGATTATTATGAACAGGGTAGGGTGTGGTAAGGTTATAATAAGTGGATAGAAAACCAAGTATTGTCATGACAGAAACTGGGCTAAAACTACGATCAACCAAATCCTTCATTGATTTGTTGGCCCAGAATATTCCACATTAGGCTGGGAAGAAAAAAAAGTAATCATGACATACACTCAAGGGGAGCAAAGTAGCAATGGTACAGTTGTATCAGATGGGTTCAGGTTGCCATTTTATGTGGTCTACAACAGAAAATGAAGCTTTTCCTAAAAATACAGAATTATTGTGAGAGCCATTTAGATGAGATAGATGCATGAGTGTCCAGTCTCATGACATACCCTGTAGAGCAAGGATATTTACTGAAGTATCACTGAGCTTAAGCTAGGCATAATAGTTTCAAAAGGCACAAAGTCAGGGATCAGTTAAGCAAAGCAGAACACACATTGGCTCTCCCTTGTGGAGTAATGTCTGGCATATCGTTCTCTCTAGTTGCTCCAATCAAATAGATCATCTGAAAATATTTTGATATTGTTATTCAAGTTGACAGTTATGAATGAGCAGGCACATAAAGAAAACTTCATTTGAAGCTATGGTTGTCAGTGCATTTAGGAGTAGGGTATGCAGTTCTGTTGTAATTGAGAAAAGGTGCAAGGGAACATAAAACAACTTGAATGGAAGCAAAAAATAGACTCTCTTGGACAAATGCAATCCTCAGTGACTCTTCTCTAAGCCAAGAGGAGCTGACAGTGAGGTACAGGATTGGGAATGCATAAGAGGTACACAAGAAAACTTCTCAGGGACTGTAGTTATAGTTCATCATTTTGCTTTCATCATAGTGAGTCAACACCACTTGTTAGGATTATTGAAAAAACACTCTCCAACCTCTTGATCCTTAAATTCCAATTATCAGTACTATTGAAAACTGTTTCATTGCCAGTGCTGCCCTGCCACAAAAGAATGACAATGGTAACATGTTTTCATCATCCCCTGGTTCATGCTGTCTGAATGAAAGTGCATCTATGATTTGTGAATCAGAGGACTAGAAAAAAATATAGTCACTAAAAGCCTGCTCTCTCTTGTCAGTCCAGGCACCAGCCACTTTCAAGAGGCTGAATATGGATCTGAATCTCACTTGTGGAGTAGTGAAATATGAAGCAGGTGAAGGAGAAGAGCAACTTCTGATCTACCACCATAAGAGACAGCAGACCCCAGGCAAGTCCACTCTTTGGCTGCATCTCCCATTTGGAAAGTAAATTCTGGGGGAGAAGCAAAGTTTAATTTTTTATCTTTTTTTTAATAGCATTCACAGATCCTACAGCTTCCCATTCTGAATCCTCCCTTATCACCTGTGCAAAAAAAACAATAAAGATCTTCTGCACACCGCTGGTGATAGAGAGATCCTACACCTCTGGTGAGTCAGGACATTCAAGGCAGAATAGTGAATTTCCTTTCACATCTCAGCTTTTAATTGTGTCTAAATTTCTCAATAAGCATCTTTGTTTTCCTGAACTTCAGCATGACTAGATCACTTGTCAGCAAAAAATGCTTCTGGGGAAAAATTATATGTCATTTGGAAAACATTTTCTAGCAATGGAAATCTTGAGAAAGTAAAAAAAAATTCTAGTTTCTTCAACACCATCAAAAGTTTATCCATTAAGAAGAAAACATGTTATGTCTGTAAAGTCTATATTTGCTTTATTCATTGTTTTCCTTCAGAAAGATCTATATTCAGGATTCATTCCTGAAAGGACAGCAAGGCCCTTTCTACAGTAAGACAACGTGCTCTGTATTGATGTAATTGCATTGATGCCAACTTCTTTCATGTAGGCTGTGCTTCAGCTGCCCTTGAAAAACCCTGAATCTCTCCAACAGGGTAAGTTTGCTGGAGGTCATGTAGAGAATGAAACCTCAAAAAACTTGAACTTTTTTGCTAGTTCTTCAATATAGCAGGAATGTTAATTGACCTTATATTTTTCTTGTGCATGTCAGACAATATTGCAGGACTACAGATGGAGGTGAAGAATTTGCTGCACCATGCCTGGGTGATAGCTTCCTCCAGATGGAGGGTAGTAGGAAAAGAAGAATTGAGGAATTGATGGTGGTTTCTCCAAGTTCCCCATCAATGTCAGATTCAAACCATTTTATGTCATTAGAAGTGAAACAGCCTGTTGTCATTTTTCTCCTGTTTATATTGCCCCTGGAAGCAGACAAAATAAAGGAAGGGAAATTAAAGCTCTGGAGGGCTTCTCTTCCCTCCTTTTTTTGTGCTTCTGTCATTCTGTGTGACTGTTGTTCTTCTTCTTGACTGCTCAGGAACTGTCACCTTGTATAGCATCCAGGGGGTCTGTAGCAATTCAGTGACAAAAAAATAATATAGTGGGGGAAAAACTCACATAAGAGGCAGATGAAAAAAGTGGTGAAGCCAACATTTAAAACAAAACAAAAAAAAACAACAAAAAAACAAATAAACAAAAAAAATCAACAACAAGAGGGAAGCAATGGGTTTGGTGTGGTTGCAGTTGTTACTGTGCTCTGGAAATATCAGTAATGATGAAGTAGAAGCCATAAATTGCCTTGAAGCCCTCTATGACCTCTTTTCCCTATTCTCTGTCACTCTGGAGATGAACTGTGTGCATTGGAGGTTTCTTTCTCCATCTCCCCTTCCCCACCTTCTTCCTTTTTCCTGTGATTTAACAGATACAGTAACCTTTGTGCTTTTTATTGTACACTCAGGAAATAAAATTCCACTCAGTTAAGCCACATTGTGAGTGGAAAGGCAGCCATCAACCCAGATGGACTGAAGAGTGTAGCAGCTCAGGAAACCCAAATCAGACAGATTCTAGACTCTGGAGTCCATCATGAGTTGAAGAACTGCTCCACTGTCCTTTTCCTGCCCTGGCTCCCCCCTCTCATCTAACAGTGGCCTGCAGCCACCTAAACTGGTCCAAACCCAACAACCCAGATCCCATATCTCCCCCTATCAGGGTCAGGCAGAATGATTTACCTCTTTGGCTTGGAGAAATGGTCACAGGTCCCCATCTGTAAATACACAGCTTTATGGAAGCACCTAGAGTCCCAGAGGAGGTATGAAACAGATGACGTCAATCACATTAGAGCCCTGGAATTGTGTGTTAAGGCAGCTTTTGGCTTAAACAGAATATTGGGAATCACAGAGGCAAGTTCTCTGTGTTTTGAAAAGGGCTGACATGTACAAGGACTTCTGGAATGATCAGTAAAAATGCCCATAACTCTGTGGCTCTAACAGTAACAAAAACATTGTAAAATACAGAAATGTCAGTTATAGGGCATCTCTGAATTAAAATCCTGGGCCTTTATAGAGGTGAACTGGGGTGAAGACTGAAAAAAAGAGATATGATGTTCACTGAACAAGAACTTTCAATTCACTGTGCAGTCAGTGCAAGAAGAGCTCTCATCTCTCCACCAAGACTTCTTTCAGGTCACCAGCTCACGAGCATATCAGAAGGACCAGACAGGCAAGTCCCTTCACTCCTGAGGTCTGCCAGCCATGGCCCTTCTGTGTGAGAAGAAGGTGTGAACAACACCCTTGCAATGACTTGCTCTGCCTTTGAGAAGCTGGTATTCCTCTCAGTCTAGATTTCCTTCAGGGAGCCATTCACTGGGTTCCTTTTGTGGGCACAGGGCCTCCCTTTAAACCTTATTCTGCCATCATGGAGAGAGCTGAGCTCCCTGGCCTGAGAGATGCCCATGACATGAGAATTCCTGACTTAGTGGACATTTTTTGTGTTGGATAGATAGAGTGCTGGTAAAAGAGTGAAAGAAGTGCTGTTTCTGGGCACTTTTGGCCATAAATCTTGTGCCACAGGATCAAGTAAAAGAGGTAATAAATCTCTTAAGGTTGTAAGACACAATGCCAGATCCAGCCCTTGGAAAAAGGAGGTACAATTCCATTGACTGCCAACACTTGTTTGCATGAGACTTTATCTCATTTCCTTTCACTATCCCCAATACCAATGTCTTGTCTGCTTCAACTGTCTCTGAAGTAAGCGTTGCTCTGACAAAAGAGAGCAGCAGGGTAGAGATGGCCAGAAAATGCTATTTCCATACTATTTTCTCATGTTGCCAAAAGTTTTCATTACACAGCACATATAATACAGCCGGAGGCAGAGAAGGCTCAGGACAAAGCCACGGTGTCTGCACAGATATCCTTCTTACTCTTTCTGCCAACACCTCTAGGGCCAAATTCTCTGGCTTGACTGATAGTATCCTTCAGGCATCATGAGAGTGGCCCCATTGACACACCAAAAAGAATTAATGCAGTACTCCCAGACTTTTAAGCACCTCTGGAGTTCTCCTGAAAGGACATGGATGGCTCCTTGCCACAGACTATTTCTGTCCATAAGAACCTAATTTTGTGAGAACATATACCAGAAAGCTACAGATGGCCTACATCATCACACACCTCCCATTGCTGTTCTCTCATGTACAAATACTCTCCACCAAAACCACTGTGAGCAACCCAAAACACCCAGATATGCTCAGTGGGGTGCTAATAGAGTGAAGCTGATCAGATGACCTCAGTTACATTTATGGCTTTTACACATTCTAGGGAACTCTTCACTTCCAGAGCCACAAGCGCCAACCAGGGCAGATACCTCAGCATAAATTCCCCAGCAGGCATGTGTGAGACTGATGAGCTTCTGAGTCAGTCAGACAATGAGTCATTGCCCTCTGGAGGGGAAAAAAACCAAAACCTGTCAAAGCTGGTTTTCGAAAACAAGAGGAAATTGTTCAAGTTTAACAAATAGGTAGGCATTTGGCTGTATTGGGATAGTCCTTGTTCCTGTTCCTGTATTTGCCACCTCCCACATCCCAGGTGAGTTCTCTAGCAGGCCCACACAGCCAATCTCCTCCTCATTTGACAGCTATTGAGACAGCTAATACAAAGTATAATAGCCCCTTCTCCCCCACAACTCCCTTTAGGCAGGACTAAGAGAGTACTTCAACTGGTGAAAAAAAACAAACCAAAAACCCCCAAAATACCTCCAAAAAAAAAAAAAACTGAGAAAAGTCTTGTCTTCTAGAAACAGGGCTAGAGTAAGGGCTTCTGTGTGACTTCCAGCTCCCTTGGTTAAACCCTTGGCCCTCGCTGTTTGGTTTTCAGGTCCAGCTCGTCTTTTTCATGAAAAATTCTCAGCTGAGATAAAAAACTCCTTCCAAAAATGTTACATTAAAAAAAAAAAAAAAACAAAACCCAGAACATTTTGTGATTTCACAGACTGAAAGTCTTCAGTACACAACTGTCGGGAAAACTCCCCATTGAGATTCTGTGAAAGATGCTCCAAGAAACAGCAGTGGTACAAATATTATAAAGACCAAGTATCCAGGCTACAGGTAAGCAAGAGTTAGATATAAGAGAGTCTGACCTTGTTTCTGAGTCTCCATGTGCCATACTCATTCACTGTGGAGGCATTCAAACAAGCCAACAGTTGTTCCTTTTCTTTTTGCCAAATAATAAATCTTTCAGACAGCCTCACTGGAACTATTCAGACATGCAAACGGTCAGCTACTGCAATGTGTTTCTTTGCAGGTTTTTGTTGCCCTTCTTCATATTCCCCAGGTTTCAGGCATCCCCTCATAGCACCCTCCGATGAAATGGGAAGACAAAATCATATTTTTAACTTCACAAGGAAGCATTAAGTTTTTGTTACACAAAAGGGAGGAGAGAACAGTTGACTGTCCTCTGGAACTATATAGAAGTAATAGCTTTTTCCTTTTAAAGGCTAGTGTTTTGGAAATCAATTATGATACTGACATCTGAGTACCAAAAAGAAGTTGCTGGGTTAATTGGAGAACTAATAAAAGCAAAGGAGTGTTGTGGACTTGGATGGGACCAGGCAATTGTGATCCAGGTAACAGGGCAAGAATTAAATATTTTCATTTGCTAATACATTTGGATGGAATTTTTACTAGAAACTTCATAAAACCCTTCACCATTAAAACAAGAAAGAAAGATTAAGGAGTTTAGAAACCACAAGTAGAAAAAAGTTTTGAAGAGAAAAGTCTTTCTTGATCTTGAAAATCATTTGACTAAGAAACTGCTTCCTTCTGCCTGGTGTCTTTCATTGCAGATCCCAGAATATCAAAGGGGAGCAGTCAAATTATGATGACTGGCAAGGGCCATTATTTAAGCTTGACTATTAAAACAGAGGACAGGGATTAAGACCAGCTGAGTTTACAGTTAAATTTGTAGCAAATGATGTTACTGTAAGCATAGTCAGTGCTGACATCCAACTATGTTCAGCTAAAGAAGCAGAGACTCATCTATGCTTCTAAAGGCACTAGAAAACAAAAATGAAAAACATTCTAAAACCCTCCTTTTTTTTTGCTTCCTTTAACTAGTTCCAACTGATATTTGTCAAACTCTGGTGGGGTTTTTTTGGTTTTTTTTCCCAAAGAAGAAATTCAATAATTTTCTCAGGCAATCTATTTTACTGCATAACTATTCTTACTGCTAGAAAGTTATTTGTAATATGGAGCAAGAGGATCTAGGTTACAATTTAATCCCATCATTTCTCATTCTTTCCTTGGTGGATGTGGACAGCAGTCTTATCTCCACAGATACTGAAGGTCTAACAGCAAATTCAGCTTTCCTTACTGTCAGGCATAGACCTTAATTACAAGATGATTTCAACTCTTACAGCTCATATTTGTATATACACCATGCATATTTATGGCACATGCCAACTATGACTGCTTTGAATGGATGGTTGTGAGGATTTTGTTGAGGTAAAGAAAACAAATTGTCATTGCTGGCATTTCAGCGCAAGAAACATTTTTCACACACCCTCATAAGTATTCCACACACACAGATATATATATACACACACAGTTTTCCCATTAAAAGCAGTGTTGTTTACATACCCTGACAGTTCTGAGGGCAACCTAATGCTACCACAAGTGTGCTCAGTCCACATCTGCACACAACCCCCCAGTGCACACACAGGCACAGAGGATACGAATGCTCATGGATTTGTGGTGCAGACTTGCAGATGGTATAAATCAGTGTCACTCCTACTCAGCCTAATTCCTATTCAAGCTGGACACAAGGCATGAACAGACAAATACGTGGATCTCCATGTCTGCCCAGCCATATGGGCTGCGTACCCAGGTGGGTGTTCATTGCACACCTTCCTGGCCTGATGGATGCTGCAGCTCAGCTGCCAGCCCGGCCACCCAAAGCACAAACTTGAGCACCATCGAGTTCCCATCCACAGGAAACTGTCTGAGGCCCTGGGAGAAAGGCTGTGAGCAGCACAATGCTGTGCAGCAGGGCCCTGTTGAACCAATTAGGGTTAACACATTTTTGGTTAATGAGAGGTGCCGGTCATGATTGTAAATTAATATTTTCCAGTGGCTACCCATGCACTCAAGTGTCAGTATTGATCAAACTTACCTCTGCCCAGTTAATGCTGATGGATTCAACAGCAACATACGCCTGCTCATCTGTTACCCAATTAAGATAAGCTCCCGACTCATCCTAATAGCTGTATTTATTGTCATCAGGAATATTGATGTGTCCCTGTGCTAACTGCAAGCCAACATAGTCACACGAGCACATGTAAAGGACACAGCGCTGCTCCGGGAATTGTCTCAGGCCCAAACCACAGGGAGAAACCACCTTGTTAACCTCCAGGCTCTGTTTTCAAGGGAGGCAGTGTTTTCTATGGAGAAGGGAAAAATGAAATGTTCCTCCCCTTCTCTAGACTTAGTAGTAGTAGCAGACGAGTTTCAGGCATGCCCTGCCCCACATCAGAGAATAAGCAGCACAGCAAGCTCCACAAATAAACTGCTTGGGCTTGTAAAGGCTAAAGCAAATGGAAGCCTCCTGTTGCACTGGGAGTCCAGCATGTGAGAAATGCTGGGCATGTAAGGAAAATGCCTATGGGAGGAAAGAAATAAGGATTAATGAGCATCTTTTTACATGGTTTTCTACATTTCTAGCCTGGCTGTCTGAATCAGAAGCTGCTGGGTAGCTAATGGGCCTTGGGTAAGGGACACAACAGCAGCTGTCTACACAAAGCAAAAAAAAAAAAAAAAAAAACAAGAAAAAAAGAGAAGATTCTATGAAAATTTAACATTTTCCTTGCAGTGCAAGGAGTTCATTCCTTAAAGGCCAATATACATCCCACCTGAGATGCACTAGCCCATTCTTGGAAACAGACTCCTGCCTGTAGCAAATGGGGTATCAAACAGAACAAGAGATCAGGACCCATTTACTCATAAAAGGTCATTTTAAACTAAATCAGAAGTGAGAGCTCAGAGGAGGCCAGTTCATCTCTGCAGCCAAAGTGCAGCCCTGACAATCCCAGCCAAAGTAACCACCCTGTGCAGCCAGGATTGCACGCTGTGTTATATTTAAGCAGATTTTTTTTTTATAAGGGATCATGGATTGGCTCAAAAAGTTAGAAAATTGTTAATAAGGGTCTTAGAGTGTGCAACACATTACTGATGCTTTTTCCCTGCCATGTGAGCCAAAGAAGACAGCACCATCTCACTTACGCAGAGACTGAGTTTGGTCCCAGGAAACTGTTGGAATCTCAAGTCATCAGTAAAAATCCAGTGATTTTCATAAGTGGTAGCCTCAGTTTGCCTTCCAATTTGACAAATGCCCCCAAGGCAACTTATGGTCCTTATTAAGCCACAGTTAATGGCAGCTCATGCCGAGTGACAAAACTTTGAACGGGATCTTGCAAATGGACATTTTTAATCCACCAGAGGTGGAGCTTGCAAGCCTGCTGCCACAGAGTGATGGCAGAGCTCACGCTGCTGCTGCTTCTGTCCAATCTGTCCTTTAGATAAGTGAAGGACACCTCTCTCCAGGGCTCTTCACTTAGTACTTTTCATCGTTCACTAAATTAAAAAGTGAGCAATTGACAGCACAACTTATTAAATGACTCGTCCCCCTTCTTCCTCCTACTGCCATGGCCATGTTTTAACAGCCACAGACACTTTGCTGGTGTCTTTTTAATTTGATTTAACTAAAAAAATAACACAAAAAGCCATTTGGCCTTGTGCCACTCAATGTACTGCTATGGAGTAGGCATGATTTATAGGGTAATATTTCACACCCTGTTGTGTCTTATTACTTAACTAATAACAATATTTACCCAGGGTTTTCCCCAAGCAATTCAGACAGGTTTAAAAGAAATCTTGATTAAAGAATGACAGCCAAAGTATTGGATGTTAAGTATAAATAAGAGTAATGTGAAGAGAGTGGAAGAGTTTACTGTTGCATCCTGGTAGTTTGCAGTAAATCAGTATAATATGAAAGTTCCTCTTTACTGGGCTTCTCTAGTTGTCAGTTCCCTTGCTGCAGCCCATGTAGAGATATGCCAGACCTCTGACTTGCACAAGTGCAGCTCTTGTAGGATGCAGCAGCAACACGCAGTAGTAGCCTTTGCTTGTCAGGGACTGAACCACCTTTGTTAATCCCTTAGCCCCTAGACTAGGGGAATAATCAGCCACCTCTCACCTCTTCTGGGGCTAGCCACCAAGAAATTTAATTATTGCGAACTAGAGTTTCACAGACTTCATCTAACGTGAGTTCTCTACAACTCTCAGTAGTTTGCAACTACAAAAAGACTTTCAACTGATAGAAAAAGCCACCAGTACAAGTATTACCTATGAAACTCACTGCTGAGGCAGACAAAGGCAAGGACCAAGTAAATTACAGGGGTGTTAGATGCTACCAGTAAAAGCACTCCCATTCAGGTTAGAGAGGATATGACATTTTTACTGGTTCGCATAACTCTCACCAGTCAAGCAGCAACTCTCTCTTTGGTAGATTATTCCTTGTTCTTTGCACCTTGCAATTTCTGCTGAAACAGTCAGCATTGCCCTCTGATCAAGGCAGGATACAGAGCTGTCAAAGTCCTTGTCTCACTTCCTTTGGTAATTCTCCAGCTGACTAAGAGACTTAAGCAACACATCCATTCACCTAAGGAAGGCACTGCAGATTCCTCCCAGCCTAACTGCATTGAGAAAACTCATCTAATACTGTAAATACAAGGACTCCTGTCAAAAGCAAAGAAGAAAAAATACATTCAAATTTATGTCCAAGTTGCTATTTTCCTGACTGCCTCATAGATTACCTGCCCATTGGAAGGAGGGGGGGAACCATTGCCATTTTCTACAGATTCTTATTTTCCCATGGAGATTTTCCCTCCACAAGTTTACCAAGCTCCGAAGCAATTCCTATGTAAGAGTTGCTAAAATCACTGTGTTGGTAAAGATGTATGCAAGCCAGGGCTAAGCACTCTAAATAATGTAATTTCTGTAGAATTACTTAAGTTGATGAATGGGAAAAATCCTGAAGTTGTTACTCAAGCAAAACCTTATTTCAAGATGCTGAAAATTTTGAATGAATAAAGGCTTCAGGATTTGGTCCAAGAGTTGTAATTTTGGAGCAGCCACCTTAAGAACCATAAGTCTCTTCTGACATGACCTTGTGACAGCAGATGCTCTTATGGTCAAGTCCCACATCATGCCAGCAGCAATCTGTCACAGGATGCATTTCTGAGAGGACTGCAGCTGAGGAGAAGTGAAATGACAAAACATTTACCTCTTTCATCAGGCTCTGCAGAGGTTGTCTTTTTAGCCTTCAGTATTTCAGCATTCACCAGCCTTGCTTCCACATTGGAAAGACAGGAAAGACTTGTTCCTTTCCAAGAGCACTATACTGCAGAAGAGCTTATGGACAAGCCGCTGAGCAGTGTTTGCATTTGCAGAGTCTGTATCTGTGCTCAAATGGATCCAGCTCAGGAAGGTCACAGTGGTATACAAGGACAGGGAGAGACTGAGATCCTGCTTTGTCACCTCACCGAGAGGGAAAGGAGCCCTGTGAGCCAGAATTTTGTGGAGGTGGTACCTCTGAATAACTAAGGAAGCAGGGAATGAAACACCATACCTTACAGAGAATGTCCAGTCCCAGCTAAGGGAGCACTTTCTATTATCCCTTTCACTGACATCACCTGCACCCTGTCTTACTCACATTTCCTCCTTCTAAGTACACCCAGCTGCATTCAGCCCAGCCTTCCTGCTTTCAGGTCTGCACCCCATCAGGTCCTACCCAGTCTCTCCCAAGGCCTCATTTCCCCTACACAAGCACCTACCTATAGTTCTCTCACACAACAGTCTCTACTTACAGCCCTTACAGTTCACACTGGGGAATGGTGTGAACTCATTATTAACTCTGCCAGCTGTTTTATCACCCTGACTCTCAGCACACCAAGCCAGAAAGGCCTTTGTTCTCCAGGACACCCCTCCCAGCTGACTGACTGGGTGGCTTATCACCCAGAAGCAGCAGCTTTTGCCCTGGCAGCTTATTTCTATAGGCCACTCCTTCTGTGCTAGCAAAAAAGAGTCTTCCCTCTCCTCCACTGGACCCCTACTGCTTGTCTTTCATTTCTTTCCTAAGGGAAAGTAGAGAATCATACCATCCCTCTTGGCTCAGCTGCTTCTGCTGTGCATATTCTGTCCCTCTGCAGTGGACAGAGCTTTAAAGCAAAGTAGAAATGGCCTTGGGATAAGAGATCATATCCTTATGGGTTAAATTACAGGCCAGTGGATAAAACCACTGGCAAAAAGAATAAATGTGGCAGATAGTACCAGATTCTGTTAGGAAAATAGGGATTATACTTAAAAAAAAACAAAAATGCAGGATGATTGAAGTCCCTCAAACCACTGTGCATATGCTTAATGGATCCAAAGCTTTAATGGACCAAATTTAAATGAGTCCAGAATTTATCCAGTTGAGTCAAGACAGATAGACCAGACACAGCTCAAGCAAATTATGCTCTTTGGAGTTATGGGACAGGCCTCAACAAACAGAATGGCAGGTAGGAAAGAAATTATACCTTAAAGTAAAGGTCCCGTAAACTCTTGTAGTGCCTCAAGCTGTTACTGTGAAAATTGTATTTTAACCTTTTATTCCCACACAGAATAGGCAGAGATATATCTAAGACAGGGAAAGGCAACTTCCATTTTCTCTTAGACTGAGGATTTAGCCCTTGAAGGAAGGCTGCAAGGACCATGTGTCCCATTTGTCTCTTGTTTTTTAACAAGAGCACAGGACTTAATACTGGAAGCTCTAATTCATGAGTGATCTTCCACGTCCGGTGACAGACACATACCCAGGCTTCTCCACTTCTCTCTGCTGCTGGATGTCTTTTTCCAAACTTACTCTTTTCCAGTTCATAGCAACTTCATCATCTGTTATGAATGGGGGAAGGAAACTAAGCACTCTCTGGAGAAGAAAAGTAAAAAGAACAGGGAAAAAAAAAAAGGAGGAAGAACCTCTAGGTAAAAGCCCTAGAAGAAAGACAAATTCTTAATAACAGGGGATCATTTTACAAAACACTGCTTTCCTCTGAAGACCCAGTGCATAAGCTGCACTGGGAAAAGGCTCCTGCTGAGGTAATGGAGACTCCTGAAACACACAGGACCCAGAGGGAGAGAAACGAGAGACTAGCACATGTTTCTCTCTGTGTAGAGAAACATGATTCCCTTAATAACACCCTTTTACATCCTCCTACTTTCCCCCACCCATTCACATAGCCTTCTGCTTCTTCATGGAAAATGTATTTCAGCATCATGTCTCAAACACTAAAATTCTATATCCTTTGTGGTACCCTAACTTGCTTCCAACTCCACTTGCCTGACTTTGCTCACCTTGGCAGGAAGACCATTATAGTCATGACTATTTTGACAGAACAAGCCCCACTTTCTTATCACATTTCCTCCCTGCCCTCTGTGGCAGTCATGCTGTAGATCTGCAGCAGCCTAGGACTGCATCTCCCAGATGTGACGACACCCTTGGGCTGTGCTGCTGCCCAGTCCCCAGTGGAAGAGTCTTCAACACCCAGGCCCTATCTGCATCACCTTTTTTGTTTTAAGACATGATTTTGAGAGTCCTGCAAGTATGGGCTTCCAGGACCAGTGAGGACAATGTCCACCCTGGCACACAGGTTTTTCTAGTGAGAAAAATTCTGATGTCAGGTCCTGGAAGTGGTGGTGTGCTAGAAACAGCGCTCTAAGGATGAGCCCTGGTGTGTGCAGCCCCCCTGTAACCCTGAGACCAAAACAGGTGCCAAGTTTTGCAAGGAAATATGAAACATCCCATTTTTAGAGCTACCCACATTATTCCTGAGATACAAGAGCAGAATAAGAGAAATTTATATACCAAGAGCTGAAGGAAAGATTATGATTTTGCCTGATTTCCTAGCCCTGACTGTTTAAATTCATCTAAAAATTTCAGTATCAAAATGCCTGTGTTTGAGCTAGAATCTCTCTTTTAAATAGCAGGCCAGTCTTGATTTGAAAAACTGATCTATCATTTTTTCAGATATTTCATCCCACTAGAAAGTTATCCTCATCATGAAAAATGCCTTACGCCCTCTCCCCATGTTTTTTGTAATTCAGGATGTAACTACTAAGTCTTGTCAGAATTTTCTTTGCCAAAATTGCTGCAATCTTCTTCCCAAGTAGGTAAACAGGGCCTATGGTGATGCTTCTCAGTCTCCTCTAAATAGATTGAGTTTCCTAGGTAATCTGAGGCATATTTCCAAATTTTGCATTATTCCAGTGGGCTCTTCTCTGAATCCTTTCCCATTTATCTACAGGCCCTTGATACATTTTGCAACACATTTAAGCTAATGTTGGAAGAAAAATCACCTTTTCTAAAACTTTCGAGGCTTTTGTGTGCTTGATTTCTCACCCGTAACATTATGCATAACTACATACCATATGCAGTACAAAAAAAAAAGAACAAACCACCACAAAAAAAACCCAACAACCCACAGAGGAGGCTCTTAAAGGTCAAGAACTAAACTAACAAATTTATACCAGATAAACCAATCAAAGCCTATTAATTTATTTTCCCCCTCTGTTTCCACTTCTGCATGCAGATGCTACAGAAGCTTAAAGAACCTTACCCAGTGACTTTTTAAGTTCAGACAGAAATAGTCTGGTCCTAGTATAATTTCTTCCTTTGGAAAACCATGCTGCAAGACTTAAGGGAAATTTTTCCTAACACCTAAATTTTTCATGTGGCTAATTTAATCCTATTTCTTTTACAGCCTTAAACCATGCCATGTAAATCTTCTTTCTTCTATGTCCTTAAGCAAAATAAATTATATCCTATTATTCGTACATCCCTAAGCTAATCTAACTAACATCCTTTTGTTACTCCTACACCCCAAAGCATGCCTGCATGTCTCTCTAAAATGTCCAATCCTTTAAAAGCTTGTACAGAATTCTAAAACCCTAGGTGGGCTAGTCATATCCGTGTTTACTTCCAGTTTCTATACCTCCACCATCAATGAGAATTTGCAGTTGATTCTCTGCATTTCTTTCATCTTGGGGACTCACGTCACATCAAGATATTCCAGATCTGTCTGAACTGAGAGATCATTACTGCCACTCATAATAGTTCCCATCTTGCCAGTTCAGGAATTGCTCCCACTACTTAGGAAGCTTACAATCTCAAGTGGTATCTATTTCTATTATACATACATATATATCAATTGATTTTGTCCTGCAAATGGCATCACTGTTGAATTTCACCCAAAGGAGACATGAGCTACTCTTTAGGATAACGGCAGCAAGCAGGGGATGGAAAACAGAAATAACCAAAGTTCTCAGTGAGGAGTGGTGAGTGCTGGCTGCAGGAGAAGCAAACACACAGCAGAACAAATGAGTTCTTCAGCAATAGACCACAAGTAGCTCATCAGCTGAGGTTTTAGGTTGAGAGTAAATCTAGGTCACAATCAATGAACCTCAGACTGCCAGCTGTACATCAAGCAGCATCCTATACAAGGACACAACATCCATTTGCCTGGTACTGTAGATGGCATTTTAGACATGTCAAAGCTCTGGACACATGCAAGACCCTTGCCTAATCTAGAGACAGCTGAGATCAGCAAATCCTTTCTCTGCTAGAAGAACAGAAGCGGCTGTAAATAACTGTGTTATTTTGGTGTCATCCATATTACAGACAGAATTGTACCTATTTTCAGACAACAGGAAAACCAGAATGCATGCCCCAGCTTTACACCGAGTTGTCTGGGCTCTTTTAAGCTACCAAAGGCAAGTTATAACCCACTCTGTCTGGAGGTGAAAAGGGTATGTTTGAAAGATGCCAAACTGGTCACTCAGTTTGAACTGCCATCAAGTGTGTGTTAATTACAGAATCACAGGATATTTGGGATTGAAAGAGATCTCCTGAGATTGTCTAGTACAATAAGATGCTTTCAAGAACATAAGTCATCTTTGGGGCATCAACTGTGACTGATCTCCTGCCAAGTGAAGGAATAGCAGAGCCTGTATTTGATTTTAAAACCACCCTGCCATACACAGATCCTCTTTGGGAAAACTCAGCAGATATTTAGGTCCCACTTCCCTTAAATAAAGATCTTTTTGTTCTAGGGCTATAAAAATGCCTGATGGCCTACATAACAAAAACACTTTAATAGCAGTTATCCTGAAAATGCAGCTAACGCTTTGAGGGGGATTAAAGAAAGCGTTTTGGATTTGACCAAGATGATACCAAAGGGGAAGGCATAGATGCCTTGCTTTGGCAACACTACTACAAAAAATTAGGTTCTGTATAAAATCCAAGTGTTTCCCCTAACTTTCTGGCCCAGTCACAACAATAAATAATTGATTACTCTACCAGGTCTGTTTGGAGCCCAAAGTGAATTACTTGGTTTTGGCTCAAACCTGCATCAGAAGATCTTCAGTTCAAGATAACTGGCACTTCACAGTATAGCAAAGACTACCCTTAGAGACACAAACATTTTGTTTCATTGACTGATCTTTTTCTATATGCAGAAGACACACCTTTCCCTGGAATTCAAGTCACATTTGCATAGTTGACTAAAAGTGTCATAAATCTCCTTTTCCACGGTAAAAGCAATGAGAATTAATTCCTCTTGGAGCCATCTTAAGCAGCTACCTAATCTCATTGTTGGACCTTACCCTCTTATTTCAGGGTTAGTACAGTCCTCTTCCTTGCCAGTGTGTTCACCAGCCTGTACTGAACACTCTTTACCTTTGAGAACAAGTTGCGTCTGCAAGCCAAGCCAAACTAATACTGACATTGCTGAGGATTATGCATCAGATCAGCTCCACAGATTTATTCTTTGTAGTTCTGTCAGTTCACAAAAGAATCAACACTGAGGAAAGGTATTTGTTGTTATTATTGTTACAGGGAGATGATCCAGGCAAGAGATTTTAACTCCTGAGTTAGGTAAAAAACAGTGAGTTAAGAAGAGAGATTTCAGATTAGAAATCACTTTAGACTTTAATAGACAGCATTAGCAACCCACCATGGTAGATTTGAAACTGCTGTGAATACTTCTACCTGTGGAGTTTAGTTGGTGGATAAGATCAGTTTCCTTTCTGTGGTCTTAAAAGAGCAACAAAGTTTGTATTAGTTAGATTCAAACACTTCAGCATGTTGATCTCTTAGCCCATCTGACCACCTGTGAAGTGAGGGAAATGTGAGAAAAGTTTTTAGCTCTTGAACAGGCCAAATGCTGATCCTCATCATATTGTACTGTCCTTGTGGACTTCATCACCAGTTGTTCAATTATACAAGGAGACATTTGGACTACTGTATAAAAAAAAAAAAAATCCCAAACCCTTCTAATGCTTGTGTGAAACAATCCTGTATCCTCCTATGCTCAGATAATAATCTGAATGATATTTACTTGATGCTATTTGAATGCAACGTCTGAGTCCTGTCTGGCTGCTGAGCAGACTTCTCCCAGACAAGTTTGAAACACATTTGGCAGCTCTTTGCCCATATGGGCTCCCTCAGACATGCCTCATAAAAAAAATCACACAACTAGACAGTTGCTCAGAAATCGACACGTGTTCCCCTCAGACATGGAAGGTACTGGTAGCCTGTGACATCAGCCACTTGAACACAGTCAGATGCCACAAGCACGAGTCGAGCACAAACCAGCATTTAGTTAGCTCACAGCCCTCCCCAGTAATGAGGCAGCACTTTATCACACTCCGCTACAAACCAAGCAGAGTAATTCCTAATGGAAAGCTGTTGCCTCTGTACCGAGTAAAAGGAGAGTAGTGAACATAATAGGGACACAGTAGCCCAAGGAACTGTATTTTCATCATGTTAAGCAAACTTCCCTGTCCAGCCATCCAGGATCCACTCAGGTAGCCACACTCACAGCATCCGAGCTGGGACTGAGGCCCCTTCTCAGGTGCACCCCCCTGCAACTCACAGTCAGACCAGATCTTCCATAGCAGAGCTTCATGCACCTCAGTCCTTAAAATAATTTAATCTTGGTGTAATACATAAATAACAACAGCCCTGCTGGAGCTGGTACATCCAAGGAGTATCCTGAACAAAGGAAACCCCGAGCTGTTATATCCTCACAGTCTAAGGGCAGGAAATTCCAAGTCCTCAGCTCCTGCCTGAGTGCCCTGTCTCCTGGCTGGCACACGGGTAGGTCCCTGTGCTCTTTGTCATGCAAAAGGTTGGCACTTCACTGCCTCTTGTCTCAGCCAACCTAGAGCTCAACCTGCAGCTCCCACTGCAGCTGCATCCTGAGATCCCTGCCCTGAATGTATTCTTCAACAGTCATTTTCTCTCCTTCTCCCTTTCACCCATCTCCCTCCTCCTATTCTCCTTCTGGTGAGGCTGCATTTCCACAACATGCAGCCTCTTCCCTCTAATAAAATCTATCTTCTGCCAGCAAGTTGAAATGCTTGAAGGGGATGGTATCTGTGAAAAACCCTCTCCCCTTTACTGCATACTCCTCAGGAGCTGGTGTTCTTCAGGACCAGCAGACCTTCTGAGTGAGGCCATGTGGCAGCTTTCTGAAGTGTCTGCAGCAGAAGTCTGGGAGGGCTAGGGCCACAACATCTTCTAGTCAGCCAAACATGACTATCTCTGACTTCTCTCTCAACATCTGTAATTGTCCTAAGCAACAAAAAAAAAAAAAAAAAAAAAAAAAAAAAAAAAAAAAAAAAAAAAAAGTGAAAACAGTGGTGGTATGAAGTAAGAGAAGGAAATGGAGCTATGCAAAAATGGGAGTAAAGGATTGAGAGAGAAGGCAAGAGATTTATTCAGCATTTCCTTGTCTGTCTCCTCCACAAACTGAATCACAGAAGCATGAAAGTAGATGTATTGAATCTCAAAGGAAATAAAAGAAGTGGAAAATTAACTACTGATGAAAAAAATAGCTGTGTCCAGGGATTCCTGCATATCAACTCTGAGCTCCTTCTTATCAGCTTAGAATAGAAAAGGCCAGGGGACTTGGGAGGAAAGGTCAAACACTGACAGAAAACACAGGCAAGGGAAAAATGAGAGCTAACATGGAAATCAAAGCAGAAGAGCAGGATGGAAAAGAGCTGATCCTGTTTCAAACTATTTGCTTGCATTGCCCTGGGTGCCATTCCCCAACTTCAGCATCATGAATGAATGAAGTTGGTTTAAAGCTGAGGTTAAGAACAGCTACACCACTTTCTGGCTTTCTTACACCCACCTGTCTTTGGCAACAGGGGAAAGCAGTGGGCTGGGATAACCTCAGAGCAGCTGCCACAATAAGCACTGGCATACAGCTGGGCTGACTGTGAGCTGCTGTCTGCCAGGTCCCAGCTGACCTCAACAGCCCTTCCTGATGGTCACTGATGGCTTGGACAGTGTGCATGAAGATGGCCTGTGTAATCCTGTCTGGATCCTGGGCCTTGTGTTTTCCTGGATTTAATGGCATTGTTTCCCATTAGTTCCAAATGAATCTCAACCATGTTCTCTCCTAGGCCTTCCTATCCATTCTAACTAGACGCCACCTTGGATTTACAGATAATGAAGGATAAAGGGCTCCACACATCTGCCTGATCATAAACAGCCCCACTGTCACAATACCATAGGAAATCACTAGAAAAACTGGAATGAATATATATAGTTATTACAGCACACAGGTTGTCATTTACATAGAACCTTGAAGAGTGTCTTTCAGTGGAAGTAAAACTGGTTGTCCAAACACATTCCTAAGAAATGGCTCCCCACAAAAATGCCACCACTACATACCCTGACAATCCAGACCAGTGACCCACAATGTGCAAAGCTGTCTTCTTTTTGGAAATCTCCACTGAACCTCAAAGCTTGGCTCCCAAATAGCAAAAGTGACCCCAAAATTACCTTCATGTGGACAGCAACCCAGCTATTCAGATTGCTCCCTCAAGTCAGTATAAGCACAATGTCAGTGACATAGTCTTTCAAAGGCTGAATATTTGCTCACAGTCAGTGCCAAAAAGGACATGCAGAAAGGTAGGACATGCCTGGGGACTCACTGCTGACATGATTCAGCAGAGTAAATTACAATCTTTTACAGAAATAGCTAATAGCTTTAAAGATGAGAACAAGATAAAAGTATGTGGGGGGTAAGCAGGACAGATGGGTTAACAAACATAATAGGATATGCATAATTCTCAGCTACTCAGGAACAGTAATCACAAATCACCACCTGCCCAGTTACTATCAGATGGCAGGTTTGCCTCTTCACAACAAATCTGTTTCCTGTGTATGCATCACAATCTTGGTGCATTCAGTCACTTACCATAGTAACTTTTCTTCTCCTACATAGACAATTCAGCTTTGTGAGAAGGAACAGGAGTTTACACCTTTCTATATAAGACATTACTATATTTGGCTTTGCCACATGCGAGTAAAGTAGGTGAAATGAGGGAGCTTTCAGTATATCAGTGCACCTCCTTTTTATTTGCAAAAAACTTACTTTATACAAAGCTCAACTTTGAAACTACAGAGCATGGCAGAACATGTTTTGAGCTGTGTTTCACTCAGATGGAGACTATTTATAGTACCAGGAGAAAATAAATATGGAACCCTACAAACTCATTGGAACTGCCATATCACAAAATTTATCAAGACATGTTGCACAGAAAATTTTTGAACAGAACAAAAACTCCACTTGTGAAGATCCCAGTGAATTTGGGTCAATTTTGACACACACACTTCTGGATAAAAGAAAAGTGAGATGTGGGGACAGATAAGTGAAAGAAATCTCTGAGTTAAGTCAGATTTTTTTTTTTAACTGTTGAAATGATGGTGTCATTTTTTTAAAACTTTCCAGGCTTAAAAGAAGAATTTTACAAGGAATGAATTAACATCCTTTCTACAATTAAAAGAAACTTTTCCGTTTTGATTGAATGCGGCACCACTGGGCAATGGAACCCACCATTCTCTTTTTCCGTCATCTCACTTTATTTTTTTTTTTTGTCCAATCATTGAATTGAAAATTCCATTATTCACACAACTCAATCTGAAATAAAGAAAAGAGCAAGCCAGCTGTAGACTCCTTACATTATGAATTAAAATGTCAGGCTATGGCAGACATGGTAGAATGTTCTGTTGTCAGAGAATCACACACTATATAATCCCCTAATTATAACCAAACCTTCAGCAGCAGTTTCATGCACTCATAATATCACTGGATTTCAGGTATCCTCATTCTGAGCTAAACTTCCCACAGAGCATTAAGGGCACATGCAGTGAGCAGTAGGGCTATGAGATGATGGTTATCTAATTCCTCTGATGAAAAAAAGAAAAACATCTGTCAACGAGAGGGAAACTTGCAACCTTGGGGGTTTTCGTTGTGGGACAGTGACATTGCTGGCTTGTCTCTAAAGAAAACATTGGGAGGCAATTCTTGGGGAAAAAAAAATGCAATAATAGTAGGAGACTTTACTTGTTAAGTAATTATACGACTTTGGAGAAAACGGAAGGTGGGCTTGGCAGAACTGACCTAAGTTTCTTCTCCTTTCCCAGGCATCCAGCATTCCCAACAGCTGAGTGATGTGCCGAACAGCAGGCACCAACCTGGGGTCTGCATTCTACATGAGGTGGGCAAAGGATGGCCCATCCAACACAGAGGTGTAGGGTCATCCCAGCTTTTCAAAGGCTTACTGTGAGTACCTTCCCTCACTCTCATCAGGGCTTCTTCCAGCCCAGATTTAGCCCGTCCAAGCAGCCAGCTGATCAGCACTGATTTTTAGACCTGTGCTGGCCAGAGGGATAAGGGAGACATCCCTCAGGCTTGCTCGCTTCCCAGTCAGCCTCAGCAGTTTCTCGTTATCGTCGTCCATGAGCCCGAGCCTGCTGAAATGAAGAAAGTGGAAGTTATTTTCTGCTGTTGTTTTGAATGTGAAGTAGAGCAGAGCCTGGATTTCACTCTCAGGGCACTCCAGGGTCACAGGCAGTGCATAGACAGCACAATTGCTTATCTCTCCCCAAGGCATTGCACACAAGAAAGAAAAGAGACACAGAGCATCGGCCAGGGTTCATTGCTCTTAGCAAACTGCAGCAGCATCCCAGGGGTGAGGAGCTTCCCCAGCCAGCCCAGTCAGAAACACCAGCTCAGAGGTGAAGCACCACCCCACTCTGGCACATGAGCAAGACAGCCCCAGACCTGGAGCTCAGCAGGTTTGGATTACCAGTTTTTAACTGCAGGGGTAATAACCCTTTGGGACAGGGCACCAAGGCCCGTGGGGAGGCTCCCTTGCAGGCACATTGTCATTTTTTGTACAAATGAATGCCACCATGCCCTGGAAATCGTTCTGCTACAGAGTAGGAGTTTGGAGCACTCTCCTGGATGCTTCAGTTATTTTGTACCAATTGTGTTCTACAGCCCCATAGCTGCTAGAGAGAGCAAGAGCAGAACAATCTGCCAGCCCCTGCAGTGCCTCCTAGCCAGGTACTCCAGTGGTGCCTGATCATCAGCTCACAGTAGGGTAAAAAGGAAAAAAGAGACTTGCAAACATTCTTATTGAATTCCACCTGCTCCCCATCAATAGGAAGGAGAGGAAAATCTGCACTGTAAAGAAGTCAAAGATAAGATGTGAAGCCTGATAATTTCCATGGCTCTGTAGCACACTGCATCACCCCCTGATGCAGGGTTAAGCATGCAACTTGGTACTATCAGGCCCCTTTCTTCAATGGCTTCCTTGAACTCTGAGCATGATTTTTAGGTAAAGGAGGCAGGTAAATTCTTACCCCAAGGACTGCAATTCTCACCTCTGCTGAACAAACCAACCTGCCCCAGAATATCTCATCAGAGCTGCCAGTGAGAATAAAAACAACCTGGACATTTATGTCTGCATTCCCCATGAACTGCCCACAAAAGTCACTGACTCAATGAAACACTGACCCTCTGAGAGACAATCACAGATTGCTAAAAGTGACTTTACTCACTGTTTCCCCATGGACTTTGCCTTAGCCCTGCCCTCAAGTGAAGTTCCTCTGAAGAAACCCTCCAGAGCTGCTCCTATCACCTTCGTGCCCCTCGGGCAAGGGCTCAGCTGACTCCTGTGTGCTCTCAGAAAGCAAACCTCCTTCCCCTTCCCTTCTCCCACAGCCAAGCACTACATCTCACCCCCAACCCCCATCACTGCCAGTGGTCTTGATGGGAGGGCTACATCTTCCTGCCCTCAGATGGCTGCTCTTGGGAGGGAAGGAAGCTCACCCAGATGGATTTCAGCAGCTCCATGAGTATTTTATGGTCTTTTACTGATTTACAGCCAGTTCAGCATTCTTGTAAATGGCTATAAATTGGATTGAAGTCATAAATCATAACCAGAGAAAGAGAGACACAGTCTCTGAGTCCCAGCTCAGGCTAAACCAGCCTCTATGAATATATGGAAGAAACGTTCTCCCTCAATCAATACACACAGCTCAGGCTACAGCAGTGGTCCACAGGGTGCAAGTCTATTCCTCTACCACAGGGCTCTAAGAGCAGTCACACACTGCACGTGTGTGGGAAACTGAGAATTCCTCCCTCCCAGCACCTGCCAAAGACAGCCACAACACAGGCTGTCCCAGCACCTCAGGCTCTGCACACTTCTGACCTTTGCTGCACTCATAAGTGCACACACACACACCCTGTGGGCAGGGAGGCAGACCAGCACCACTCACACCAGACTCAAAATTTCTTCACACAGATCAGCAAGGGGAGATTCCCACCTCACACACCACCTTTCCAAGGCAATTGCCTTCTTTCTCCACTGAGACTGGCAGAAATTTGCAGGTTGTTACTCTTCTGAAACGCCTGATTTAATCCACATGGAGCACCAAGAGCTGAAATACCTTACTTCCACTCCACAAGCCTGGTACCTAAAACCTAGGGATTCGTTGTTTTCTCTTTTGTTTCCAAAGTCTTTTTTAGAATCTAGGCTGTAAGCATTTCTGAAAGCATCTGACACAGCTGTCTAGCTGCAAGCTGGACCCTTCTTATTCCTGTAGATGACTGCAGCCCAGGAGCTGGTTCTTTCCCCCTCCTTAACATAACAACCACTATGCTACCCCTAAAGGCAGCAGGCAGCACCTCACTCCCCTGCTCACCCTTGCAATGCACCACAGCCTTTCCTAAAGACACCAAAACCCAGGAAACCCAAGTTGCTGCCATTACCAAGTGTTTTAAAGTCATGAGGGCTTCCAGGTAAATTTGTTTGGCCCTCATTTTCTAGGCAGAGCACCTGAGGAAGATAAGCCTAAATGCCCCCCCTTGCAAGCTTTTAAAGGGCTCCTGCTGCTGCCAGCACAGTAGGAAGAGGTCCTACCACACCTAATATCAAAGAGTTTTGCTTACTTAAAAGAACTTGAAAAGATACCAAAAAGGTCTGTCCAGTACTACCTGCATAAGCATCACAGCCTCAGCATTATGATCCTGCAAAGAATTGTCATTCCCTAGCTGGTGACCTAGGAAACACTCCCTATTCATACAGGCAGTGACCCCTTCACATGTATATTTGGTTCAGACTTGCTTATGTTTATTTATTATTTAGACAGATGGTTTGCATGTGTTGAAATTAAATTATGTGCCTTGCTCTCTCCGTAGTCTGTTTTTTTTTTTTAAATACAAGCCACTGCCTAATTGCCACCATGAAGGGGGAATGACCTCACTGTAGAGATCCCTAAAAAAATGAACCACTGATGATGATGTCATTTTCTAATAGCCTGAAAGAGGAGGTGAACTGCTTATTCATCTTTTCATTAATTAATAATTTTGCTGTTACTTTGTGCTCCCCCTTGTATCTGCTTCTTTTCCCTCCATGTCTTATTTTACTTGTTTGTGCATCATTGTCTCTATGATAACATCTCAAAGCCCAAGACTGGGACCAGCTTCCTGCCGTGCTCAGCACAACACAAAACACAAAAATATTCATGTTTGCACATGGGCAAGGGTGACTGTTCCCGCAATTGTCTCACATTTTATTCCAGGAGCTTTCAGTGGATAATCCAGGCACAACTTTGAATGTGTTTGTGAAAAGTGTCTAAAAGTAAGCCCCTCAAAGTCTCTTTAGAGGACTTGCATCTCTTTGGGAGCAAAATTTAAAATAGCTTTTTTAAAAGGAAGGCTGGGAAACAAAAATCATAAACCCTTGCTTTAGAGAAAAACCATAATTGTTTTGGTGTAGTAAATAATACTATGATTAATAGCAAAAGTAGTAATAATAATTGACCTGTAGTTGCTTGACAAGATTTTAAAAAAGAATCATAGTAACTTGACCATTTGTATCAGCATTCTGATTCTTTGGAAAGAAAACCATGTTACTCTAGGCTGCATCTAGTTGGTAATGTTAATACCAAGGTAAAATATTGACAGCACATAGATGGTTGAGAACATTTCAGGAAATTGTGAAAGGAACTAAATTTTATTCTTACCCTTACTGATTACTATTATTTTTCATCAGACACCTTCCTTTCATGATTTTGCGGGGAGGGGCAGGGGGACTTAATTTTTATTCTTTTCATTCATTTTCGTTCTACACTGAAGGTCTGGTCACCTAACCACATACCTGTATGCTGCTCTGTGATCGGGGCAGAGAGAAAACAAACAAGCTAACCCAGAAATGATGGCATCAGCACGGTACAGAGTCAGTGTTCCATTGGCCCTGTCATGCAGCTGGGATCTGTGACTTGGACATGCATCCCATGGGCACACAAAAGCAGCTTTGAATGAGTTCAGAGCTTCTGTATAAGGACCATGGTAAACAACATGCATTCTGTGGTTCAGGACCTGGCTACAATCAAAACAGCTTGCTTGACTGCCTGGAGCAGCAGTGTTCAACTTATCTTAATTCCTCCCACCACAGCCCAGATATAGCTTTTCAGATGTCTCCACATGGCTCTCAGCCTTTTCTTAATAGGACAATAACAAAATTGAGTTTGGCTAATGGCTGGAGACTCTTCTGGCACCAACACAGCCTGGCACAGAGCCATCAACTCGTGCTGCCATCACCAATGGTTCTGCTTTCAGGAATGGGGACAGGAGGAACATCTCACACACACACCCAAGCACAGCCAGACACTGCTCACACTGTGATGTAATTTGCAGGAATAAGACAATGGATCTCAGAGCTGCAATCCAGCTTCAGTGGCTCTGAAGGCTGACACTTTGCCATGGCTTGTTTGCCCAAATCACACCAGCAGATAAATCCTAAACCATACAGATCAAGAAGCTTGTATTTTTCTTATGTGGTTTTTTTCAGTGATGTTCTAGTCCAGGAACTTCTAAGGGGCCACTATTTTAATACCACTAGTACTACTATTAAAATATTAATAACAACAATATTAGCAACAGTTAATAGCCAAAGGAATAGCAAAAGCAGAGGCAGAGTGTTTCGAGTTCTTTTGGACTTCATTTGCTGAGCAAGAGAAGATAGGATTAGCAAAATCCACAAGGTGACACCAAATCATTAGGGTCAACCAAAGTAAAGGGACTCAAAAAATTCAGATGTGATAGTAGTTTCTCCATAAATCTCCCAGCTTGGATGTCACCCTCATGCTGAATAGACTATTGCAATGAAATAGTTGCCCTTCACTGGGTACTGCTGATTCTTTCCTGTCAAAGAAGATTTATTCATGGGAAATAATTAAAAAACAATTCAGAACTTTCTTCCTGTTTGAATGGATTATATTACATTAATTAGTGGAGGGTGGGTTTTAGATTTTTTTTCCTTTGTCCCCAAGGACAAGAGACATTTTTGCTTACCACAAGGTCTTCCTTCACCCCAGACCTGTTCTTGCTACTTTAAATGATATTCATTGTCCACCATGCTGTAATAGTGCTAAGTCTGGCATGATTTTTGGAAACTAAATATCTCCCTCCCTTTTATTCTCTCACACATATGGCATCTCAAAATGCAACGACAGACTATAAATTCACACCAAGGTTATGGAGACTTTCATCAGAGAGGAAGGAAAAGTTGGCTATTTTTTGATGGCCATTCTCTGTGAACTGTGAAGAAAACAACCACTGCCATCATCAGATTCAGTCGTAAAAAGAGTGATATTAGAAAAGTGTTTTCTAGTATGAAAGGTTTCTCCCAGCAAAGCACAGTCCTTGCGCTTTTGTGTTTGCAGTGTGTGGCAGCCTGCCTTTGGCCAAGGTTTCTTTAAGTCAGCTCTATTTTCTTGAGATCTCCAGGAAATGATGTCTTGTGTCTTTTGGATCCAGCCACAGTGTTATGTGTCAAGTCCAACTTTGGTCTTGGTTCTCTGTTTCTCGCTGCTCACTGACACCTGCAGAGCTGCCTGGAAGGAGACATCCGATTCCTCTGACCCCAGTGCCTCCTCTGAGTGCCTGAAAGCCCAAGCTTCTAGCTTCTGGCCTTCAACGTCTCTGTTCCCCTCTGTTGTGGTGCCTGCAAAGGAGAGAGAACAGCTGTAGTTATTTTAGGGCATTAAAATTATCAATATAAATGGGGCACTGCAGAAAGTTAGGACCAGAAACTGCAAATGTGAAAAAGTGCTATTGCCCTGGCACTTGCATGATTTTTGTAGTGATGTGGTAATAGAGTGAGGTCTCAGAGGAGCACCAGTGCCTTTAAACATCCTCTCCACTGCAAAACCCAGGCAGCAGTGCAGAGCACAATGCAACACCAGTCAGTGTTTTCCTGGGTGGGCAGGGTGTCTGAAGAAGAGCACCCATTTAGCATCGTGGGACTGCTGGACCTGAGGCAGGGTCTGTGGGGGACCTGAGTAAGTATCTCTGCTGGCATGCAGCTCCCTGTACTGGGGAAGGGAGAGGCAATGAGGGTCACTTCCCTGCCCAGCACTTCCCAGGGAGTCAGGCTCTGGTTTTCCAATGAAAGCCCTCTTTGCGTGGCAAGCGTAGGGAGGGAACGGAGCTGAGGAGATTCATGTCTGCCAGCCCTGTGCTTTGCAGTCCTTTTTTTAATTGGGGTAAATAGAATCAGAATGACAAGTGCAGAGTGATGGCTTCGATGTGCTATTTGTCTAGTGAGGAATTTGTGAAATATGTGTTTTTCTGTAGAGAGTGCATGGCTGTAAAGAAGGGCCAGAGTCAGCACAACCTCAGAGCGATGGAGAATAAAGCATTCTAGTTTTGTGGCCATTGATCTGATGACACTGTGGGTAATGGATGGACAAGGTTAGTCTCAGAATGTCTAATTTTTCTGAAATCGTTGCTGGAGTCAGAGTTGAGGTTGCTTCACCATGCAATTCTGTATTTGCCGTTATTAGAGATCCTCATATCTTCACACTCGCTTTGAATTTCCCATGCTTAGTGACTGATGGGTTTGGAAGTTTTTTAGAGAAGCATATAATTCTGCAAAGATATTTTTATGTGATCATTTTTTGTTTACCTGAATTCTATTAATCTTCCCCCGCAGTCTGAGATCCATGTTTTTATCCATGTTTTATATGGAATTTCATTTTACAGTTAATTTTTTGCAGGATAAATCTTCTTTCTTGTTTTTCTTTTTCTTTTTTTTTTTTTCTTTTCTTTTCTTTCTTTTCTTTTCTTTTCTTTTCTTTTCTTTTCTTTTCTTTTCTTTTCTTTTCTTTTCTTTTCTTTTCTTTTCTTTTCTTTTCTTTTCTTTTCTTTTCTTTTCTTTTCTTTTCTTTTCTTTTCTTTTCTTTTCTTTTCTTTTCTTTTTTATAATTTCCTTTAAGAGAAGGCTTAAATTCAGGTAAGTAGAGAACCCTGACTAATTAATCAAACTAAGTAGGCAGGTTGCAGACCTGTTTGGGGCTATACTACAAGTACAGCTATTCTTGGGGAAATGCCTCCATAGACAGGGAATTTCATATTTTGTTACGAGGTGCTGTGCACTGTCCTCCATTAAAGGAACCTTTGAAGAAAGAGCTGTGGCAGAAGAAAGCAGGAACGTGGCAACCAGATTGGTGCTTGCAAAAAGAAATGCAACCCTTCAAAGCACTCACGTATTTCCATGAGGGGCAGTGAGGGGCATCAGCCCTGACTGTTAAGTACATGTGCAGCTTTGAAGTCCCTCTGGATGCCCTACTGCTATGTAATTCCCAGATAACCATATTATTAAAACATTCCCAGTTGCAACCTGCCAGAAGATGGTGTCCTATCCTATCAGACACAGGTCTTAGCACAGCGATCCAGACATTCATGACTGATTATTGCAGCTAATATCTAGTGAGGAACGCAGGCGTTCTGGAAAGGCTCCAGTTGAGAAAACACAGTCTCTGGTCTCCCTAGCAACACCGATTACTGTGAGAACATCACCCGACTGCTCCCTCATTTGTACTGGCCACCAGTGAAGACAGAGTCACCTTCAAGGTCTCTGCCCCAATACTCCATGCCTGCCATGGTTATGTCTGAGTTGTGAAGAAATTCACCTTTCTGCCTAACCCCACGGTTACTTTGCCGTAGAGGAACAAGCAGATGGTTGGCTTCGAAGATAGACTCTGTGCTGGAGACAGGATACACAGGGCTTTGGAGCATTGTATGACTCCCAGGAACAGTGAGAACCCTTGAGGTAGTTACTGCCCTCTCCACAGAAAACTCAGCTCTCCAACATAATCTTCCATCAATAAGCTCACACACAGAAGTCTGGACAAACAAATCACTCCATAAACTACTCTTTCTTTCTTTCTTTTATAGGGCAGAGGGTGAAAAAGATATAAAACTTGTTACTTTAGTTTCTATTTTCCAGTCCTTGGGTCACTCAAATGGCCTGTCTCTGGAACTGCCCAAACTAACAAGAAAGCTGCTATGGTCACAAGTGTTATGTGATATCTGGCCCATTAACTCACCCCAGGAGATTCCTACAAGCCCTGTGAAAGATTCCCGTGCAAGCAAGAATACAATTGCACAGCACTGCCTGGGGTTGTGAAACCACACCCCCAAATCAGCTCTTTACTAAGCTGCCTTAAATCTGTTAGCAGGTCCTGAGGAACGACCCACAAATCTTCTCTCAAATTTTTAATTCATTCCTTTCTGCTGAGTTCACTCCCCTTTTTTTGCTGTGCTTCCATGAACTATCTCACAAATCAGTTTACTGGCAGGGATGTTTGTAGACACGGCAATTTTAAGCCAGTGTTGCACACTATTTGCAGAAAGTACATTTCGAATATGCTATTATAGGTCTCTTTGCTGTCTCCATTAAAAAGCATTTCCACTAGAAGGATGGAACTCAAAATACAGGCTCGTGTTTGCACCCCAAGTCCCTTAGTAGCGAAAAAGAGAAAACTCATAGTAAGCAAAACTGTCCCATGTCCTTTCTTAAGCATAGTTCTGGTTATAGGAGCAGCTGTACTTGTTCAGACCATAGAATATTGTCTCCTGCAGCAGCCATGAGAAGAAACTCAAGGAAATGTGAGAATGGAGCACCTACTCTCCTAAAGACAAGTATAAACCCATTAGAGGATTTGCTGTTGCTACCACTATGACAGGGATGCATTCAAGTATTCAGATAAGGGGGATACTATGAGTGATCTGACAAACAGGTTGATTGATTAGTTGATCTTTTAAGTAAAGCGATATGCTCATGCTTTTACCAGAAAGTGATTTTCATGGAGAATATCAAATATTCTTGTGTGGTTCTCAAAAATAAACTATTTTTAACCCACTTCAAAATATTTTTGACAAATAACTCTGAACAAACATAAAAATGATCACAAATTATCAGACCTTCTGATTTGATCATGAGCAAACTCGGACCTCAGTAACAGATAACATCTGACGGAGCCAGGCAGGTTAAAATGGAAGCTATGTTTTTTGCAAAAGAGCAAAGGTGTTTAGCCAGAGCAAGGAGCTCCCACAGGAAGGAGAGGATTCGTCACATTTGAGTGTCTTGAGATCAACAACTGACCTCATGCAAAGAGTTTCTTCTTAGCTAAATACCTACTGTGCTTTAGTCAACGACAAATTATTGGGTTCAATCCAGGGGTAACTGGGTGAAAATTAATGGCTTGTGATACTTGGAAGGTCAAAACAGATGATCTAGCAGTCCCTTTAGTCTTCATCTCTGAGTCCATGACTGCACAATGGACACATGGTTCATTATAAAGAGTGGTGCACAGCCTCAGCTGATATAAATAGACATTTGCGCCGATTTACACTTGATAAGCATCTGGTCAGGCTTGCTCAGCTGCACACTCTGGCATGAGAAGTTGTCAAGACTAAACCTGAAAAATGGCTGTAGCACATCAGAACTCATGGAGCAGATGGTGAGGGGGGCTTGCAGGAACCTCACCCGAGCACATGGCCCTGTCAGGGGAAGTCTCGGTCTCATCCACCAGCCGCTCCACTTGCCAGCTGAGGAGATTCCTAGGGAGGTATGGAGCAAGCTCTGCCATCTAAGGAGAGTTTCCCTGGGTTTTGTGGGGCTATGGAGTGAGATCTGCTTTGCCCACAGTTTCTCCCAAAGTGGCCTCATGAGGAGGACAGCATTCCCCAACCCAGTGCCATTCCTGGGCATCCCACCTTATCTTACATTTGCTAGCAATTTTTTGTCCTGGGGTTTATAAAATTGAGAGCAATTGGGTTTCTTTCATGCTGCCATCAGGTTAGAGTAGTGACAGAGAACATTTCCTTTCCTATTGTCTGAAAGCTAGTCTCAAAGGGAAAATTCAGGTTACTCTCAATTCCTGCCTGTTTTCACTTGTCTCCCCATGTATCATGCTACTAGTGTTTTCCTGTTTCTGAAATACTTTTTGAGTATGTGTAGGTTATCATGCTCACAGTAGTTGCTGTTTAACCAATCTCTCCAGACTTTATCCTTTTAATCTTCCTTTCTAAATCAATCCCTCCACTCCCTTGATCATTTCAGTTGCTCTCCTTTGAACAGCTCCTGTTTGTCAATAACTCTTCCTAATGACTCATGTGGAACAGGAAATATGTGAAACTTCAAGGCATAGCAAAACACAGGAGCAGCACAGGTTCTGAGTCCTGAAAACTGGGGATTTGCATCATAATGGAAGAGCTGCCTACAGGGAATTTGTGAGCACTGCCCGTAGTGCCTGCACCCTAGGAAGCTTCACAGGGAGCCTATGGGACAGCTGGTGCAGGAAAGCCTGGCAGTGGTGATGGATATTTCCAAATACCCAGAGCCTGGAGGTCATGCTCCAGCCTCATTAGATGGGCAAGAGCTCTCTGTAGCTGCAACAAACTGCTCTGGCTTGCGAGTGGTCTCAGGGCCTGCAGGAAGAAACACTGCAGCTGTATTCCTAAAACAAGTGTACACAGGTATTAGGGCAGGGAACAGCCAGATCATGTGAGGTCACTCACTAAAACCCTGAAGTACTTCCATATGATGCATATACACCCTCCTCACAGGTGGGAAGTAATGCTGAGAAGTGACACCATGGACAAAGGGAATTTTCTAAGTGAGGAATTTTCTAAGTGAGGAATTTTCTAAAATACAGAACTGCAGCCCAAATTGTAGTAATATAAAAGAATGTAAAGTTCGGCAAAGGAGGTGTAAAATGGAGATTAAGGAGGGTATAATGCGCTTTGCTGAAAAAATCATACCATGGCAAACCCATGCTCAGACTCTGTGGGCATTTGACTTCCCCCAGGAGCAAAATGGTGCAGTTCTCCCAAATAAGACAAGAGCTGATTACAGAGGAGAGCTCAGGGCAGGGAACAGTTCCTCCCACAGCACAGGAGTCATCCTGCAGAGGCAGTCTTCATTACAACTGGCAGGACTTAAGTATGGTGAGTCACCAGCTGGCATTCAGAGTACATAAAGTTTCCTCAGCCATTCAGGTAATACAACCTCCTAAGACTGACGGTGCTGCAGCTCCATAAGTGTGGGGACATGAAGAAAACCCTTACAAAGCTCTTCAGTCTCCTCTCAGACTCCAGCTTTTGCTTAGGGTATCAGTTTTGGTCCACAAAAGAGATGAAAATTACACAGTAGGGAGAGTGGGTCTGTGTCTGGAGAGCCAGGTGTAATCCAAAAGAAGGACAAATGTTTTCAACTTTCCAAAACTGTCAATTTTTTTTTTTTTAGATTGCATCACATGTCAGATGCTGTGGAAGAAGCTTGCTAGAGATTAACTTGCATAGAAACAAAATGAGCAAGGATAAGAACCGTGAGTCAGTGCCCCCGTGGGAGGTGCCAGAACAGGGAGGACAGAGGGTCCCGGTTTGGTGGGACACAGGCAGACTCAGCATGCTCAGCTACCTTTGCAAGAGTAAAGGCAGTTCCTCTTGTTTCCTGAGCCTGAGGGATTGCTGTAACTTCCAGGCTTTAACTCAGTCCCTGAACATTGTGCAGAGCTGTGCGTGTCACGCATTGCACGAGGCAACCTTTGGGTCTAATGCTGCAGAGCAGTCTGCTAAACTGCTGCTGGCCATGTGTGCAGCAGCTGTGAGGGTCAGCACAGAGACCTTCGTGGCTGTAACACCACATGGACATTTTGCAGGCCTGATTTTCCTCTCTCATGGCAGACCCAGCTTGACCACGTGTTGTTCTGCCTGAGGGCTGGGTGAAACATTTGCGCTGTGGAACTGAAAGCACCTCATAGCAGGAGCTGTCCTTGTGGGAGGAAATGAAGAAAGTCCCCCCCTCACCATATAAGAAGTTACTTCGGGGATGCCAACCTCTTCTCTCACACTGGTGGAAATCCCTCTATAGGTGTGTGCTCTATAGCACTAGCAGAGCTCTGCCCATCAGTTCTTCCAAACAAGGCTTGAAAGGTTTCAAGTTGCTTCCTTGCAAAGACAGGCAAGGGCATAAGGGCCATCAATATTATCTTCAGGACTGCCTGGGTAGCCAGAAGGATGAACCATCCATGGCTAGAGAGGGACAAGGACCATGGAAAACAATGTATTTTTCTCATCTGGGGTTTTTCACCTGGGGAAGTGAGGAGAGGGGTGAGTAGAGGGAATAACATTTAGATGTTTCTCCCTGGCTGAAAAGGGTCAGAGGTATGAGTGATTTCACAGCAGATAAAATTTTGAACTTCCAAGTGGATGGTAAGCATCTTTGAATGCCCAAGGAAGGAAGGTTCAAAGTTGCTGAGCTCTTAAGCAAAGCAGGCAGTGGCTTATTCAAATAGCATTTTGTACAAACACCTGTGGGACTGAGGGGCTGGGATGGAGGGCGATCATTGTAACTGTGTTTTACAAAGAAGCTAAAGATGATCCAATTATAAAACAGAGCACCTTCCCTCAGAACAAGGAGAAAACACTGGAAAAAATCATTAAAGACAGAGTTAGGAAGCTTCTAGATGAGTCTAATGTGATAGAGATAAACCTGTCTCCCAGTTTCTCTAAGTGTGGCTTGTGCTCCTCTGGCCTATTAGGATTCTGGAGAAGAGTTAATGAAATACTGGACTGAGGAGAAGGGGTGGTGGGGGATATAATTTATTTAAACTTTTCAAAAGCCTTTTGATAAAGTCTTTCACAAGAGGCTATTAAAGAAATTTGTTGCCTGTAGGGTGGGAGGCAAAGTCCTGACATGGATTAAAATCTAGATAAGAGGTAAGAAACAAAAGAGAGGAATAAGAGCCCAATTCTCTCCGTGAAAGGAGGTTAATAGCAGGATGCTCCAGGGATCAGCATCAGGACCAGGGATGTTCAATATGTTTATTAACGATCTAAGAGAAAGCAGAGAACAACAGAAATACAAAATTTTGCTGATGGCACAGTTTACTTCTTGCAGTAAGTAATTGGCTGTGTTTGACTCTCTTCTTGTGTTCATGGCTTGTCTGTGAATAGATCACTGGTTTTACTAATAGGTCTATAAATATAATTGGAAGTACGGCTCAGTCTTGTGAACAGTACTGAGACTGATTGCAGGAGGAGGCCCACAGGTGCATCAGCCTGGGACAGATGAAGAGTCACAGAGCAAGAGAGTGTGTGCATTCAGCCCTCCATCAGCTCTGTAAGTGCTGCTTCCTGTAACTGCTCCTGATGTCACTGCCTGCTGGTGCTCAAGAAGGACTGTGGTACAAGCCATGTCAGGATCCACACACTCTTTCATACTCACATCCTGGATGGCATGGATCTGCTGCAGGTTCACGTGAGGACATGGGCCCTTTGCCAGCACCCTGCAGCCATCTCCCATGTGAGCACTGATGCATGCACCTTTATGTGTATTACTTCTGCATTCCAAATCCTGATTTGGCAAATTCTTCCCCATGCAGCCAAGCTTTCTGCTGCAAGATTTAAGAATTTAATGCACACTTCACCACATCCCTGTACTGCTGCCAGAGATGTTCTCTGGTGCTCTCTCAGGGTACTCTGCCCTGCACCCTGCTCCATCCAGATCCACTTTCTGTGCTGCCTCCACATGCTCTGGCTGCCATTCGCTATTCATCACTCTGACTGAAACACTCAGCTCCTCGCAAGGTAGTTATTGTAGGCAAGTTAAAAGTCCTCCTTCACAGTCACTGCTGCCACAAAAGTTTGTTCAACTCACTGTATTAAAGTCATTAGTGCCAGGCAGCCCTGGAGAAATGCTTTATGTCATCATTTTGCTCTACAGCAACCATTTTTTTACAAAGTTGAGGTTGCTACTTCAGAGTACCTCAGCATTTGCTGGAAGCTGTCTGTATTTACATCTTTTGTGAGACAATAAACAAGAAGCAACTTAGAGACATTATTAGAAAAAATTCCATTTTCCAAGTGCTTTTTAAAATTGAGACTTTATTGAATTGGTCTCTGATAATCACACACAGCCAGTCCAGAATTACCAACAGATTCTTTTTTTTTTTTTCCTAGTGGTGATCAAATTTTCATTTACGTTGGTCTCTTATAAAGAGAATATCAGCTTTCTTAGCTGACCAGACCATGCAGTTCCCATGCTGCTGGTTTGTCCCAGCTCTGTGTCAATATGACAGATGACAAACACTGGCTGTGAGTGTGATAGAGGAGGAAGAGGAGTGCTAGCCAGTCTCCACTATTCCTTGGCCCATAAGGTGTTACTGCCCAGGGAGGAACTCCCAGGTTGTGTCTGATTTGGCAGACCCTCTCTTGCAGTCGGTGAGAAACTGCTGATTGCTCAGAAGTTCATGTGTGTAGGGGGATGCAGTATGAAGGTGGTATAGAATGTAATCTTATCCCCAAAGAGTTGCAGCTGAACCAATTACTAAACATTAGCAGCAGGCCTAATGTCAACAGGCCACACCTGTAGCAAATAAGAACAAGTGGTATAAAAGAGTGGATTGGTGGCATCTGGAGTTAGATGGTTAATGCAGGGATCAGGAGGAGCCAGTGCTGAGAGGAGCTGCCTACAAGAAACATTGAGGAGGTATGAAACTCTGGTGATATGGAATCCTTGCACTATAATGATAATAGAACTCTTGATATATAAGATAACGCATGCGCACCCTTTCTCCCAGGCCCAGCCAGGCACTGAGAAGTGAACCGAGGAGCAGGGGTACTCTGGGGCATAAGCACCTTCGAGGACCAGCAGCAGCAGGGCTGATGCAGTTGTCCTCCTGTTCATGAAGCCTGGTGTTTGAAGGCAGAGACTCCTGTGCTCTGCTGGCATTGTCACTTGACACTTCTCACCAGCTGGTGAGTAGGAAAAAAGAATGTTCTGATGTCAGCGTAAAATAAGTGGCTGCAGCGCATAGTCGAGTAGCTGGAGGTTTCATAATGCTGTCTTCAGTCTTTTATATATATATGCAGCCATGTAGGAGCAGAATGGCCTCCATTTCAAAGCTACTCCATTCTGTCAGAAACAAGCTGGAGCAGCCAGGTGACCACTTGACTGATGCCACGGAGGGAAGGTGCTAAGAAGGGAAATGCAATACCAACTCAAGCTCAGCATGCTGCAAACAAATTGAGCTGCTGCACTGAAGTTGTGAAGAAAAGAGATTTTCCTATTATTTATACAGTGGTCCTAGACATCAGGGAAACAGGCAAGCTGGAAATGGAAATTCCTATTGATGAGAACAAATTTCCTGTTATTGTCATTGCTGAAACCTGCAGGGATTAGTCACATTAGTTGGAATTTTAAACAGTGTAAGTTACAAACATTTTGAGGAAAAACAGAGTGAGTGGAATCGTAGGGGAGATGCTCTGCATTAAAGACACCACTGCATTTTTTTTTTTTTTTTTTTTTAGTTACTCAGCTCTCCAGAGCAGAGACTGATCCTTGTGTTTACTAGTAAAACTTTTCAGAGGGTGACTACAGGGGTCTTTCAGACACCGCTAAATTAATGATTTAATAATGATTCAGGTCATCTCTGTACCATATGGAAATTAAAAATAAAGTTATTATGGAAGGATTCCAATTTCAAAATTTGCCAGAGGTTTTATGCAGTCAACAGGAAACATCACCAATGCTTCTGAAGTATGGAGATGATTATTTTCTGCTGTGAGAACATTATATTTAGGTTGAGGTAAAAGTCTACTGTTGTTCTAATTAGGAAGGTTGAAGAAGAAAGAAATGCTGGTCTAAGCTGTTTGCTGCCTCTGAAAGGTAGCTCTCAAGTCAATGAGGGGTGCAGACTGGACAGACATATGTAGAAATCAGTAAAAAAAAATCAGATTTGAATGTATTCAAGAGCACATTACTCTGATATGCACTGATAGGAAGCAGCCTGGGAACCATAAATAAAGAGAGAGAAACACTGAGGACAATTGTAAATAACTTGGAAGAATGATAAGGTCCCGGACTGCAAATTGGCATGTGCAGCTATTCAATGATCCATGTTTAACAGGGTGATTAGTGTATGACTGGTTAATAACAGTGTGGAGAAATGTCACTGGGAAAAGCTTATGCAGCACCTGCATAAGCCTTTGGATAAATACCAACAGCGTGAACAGGTACAAAAATGCTATGAAAAAACATTGCTTTTGTGAGTATCACTGCATCTGGACACACCTACACACACACAAGAGGGCTCACACATGCCTGTTCAACTGATCACCTGGATGACAGAGTTAATAAAAGGTTTTACTCACTGGATGCTCATTCAAACCTGTTGCAGCAGGAGCTGTCAGTCCCTGGAAGCAGCTACAGGGACCAGTGATTGTGAATTGATTACACTGAATATGAGCATAGGGAGTATCCTGTCAAGAAATAATATATATATTTATATACTTGGCCCTTTTGAAAAGGCAAATTTCTCAAGTGTCAAAAGTAAAATGTATTTTGAGAAAGCATATAACTCATATGTATATATTTGTATAAACACTCATTTGTGCATGTGTGAGAATGAGAGCTCCTCCAGCAAAGTGTATCAGAGGCCTCAAGGCTGCTATGGCACAGTCACTCCAGAAAATGACCAAGGAGAAAAGCTCAGTAGGACTGAGCAGTAAGAGAGACAGTCTAGAATTCAGAATGCTTATGTACCGTGTTCAGAGAAAATAAAAAAGGAAAAATGGAAACAACCAGCATTAATTAGAAGACTAAAGTTCAAGGAAAAGCACATAGACAAGCAGGGCCAAGATGAGGGAATCTGATGGCAAGCATAGTAGTGGGGATAAATTAGACACCATATTTGAACTTTGTGGCAAGAGGTCCAGCCCCAGCAAGCCAGGAGAAAGGGCCTCTGAGCTTGTGCCCACTGCAGCAGCCCTGTGGAAGTCCCCACGAGGAGAAGAGGGATTCTGATGACAGGGCTGTACAAAGCCTTGCCACAGAAGAGCCCAGCAGCTTGCAGGAGTGGGAGTGGGGCTCCAGTAAAAAGCAACCATTTCCCCTCCTTTCAGCCAGCGCTAGCAGGATGGAGGCAGTGTGGAGCACCTGCAGGTGGGAGGATCTCTGCTTTCTGCCAGGGGTGTGTGGGGAGGGTGAAGGGGTGGTCAGGGGGTCCTCTCTGTTCTGCTGAGGGAGAGGGGAATGTTTCTTCTCCCTCCCATTGCTGAGCCAGCATGTCTGGGTGCCAGCGCCAGCCTGATGCTGGGTGTCGCACTAACAGGTCCTTCTGGCTGTGACATTTCTAAAGTGTCTTTTCAGATGCCAGCATCACAGCTGATTCATGCCCAGGCAGCGAGCGGGGCCAGAGACGCTGTCAGGATCACTCCCACATTCAATTACTCACGGCAGCCTGTGCACACACCTTGTCACTTGACCTCACCCCCTGTCCCTTCCCAGAGGCAGAGGTGCTTCCAGCAGCAGAGGGCTGCTCTCTATTATAGGTGCAGGTGCCTCTGTCCTGTCTTCCCCCCTCCCTACAAAACACCAGCTGAGGAAGCCAGACTCCACAGGGAGGTTAAAGAGGGGATGAAACCACTGGCTCCACATCCATCAGCTCCCACAGCCTCCATATGAAGAGCACAAGGGACTATGGTTGATGCCGGGTCAGGAGACTGTGAGAAGCAGCAGAGAGAGACAGAAGGGGGAAAAATGGATGTTGAACTGAGACCCACAGTACTAGCCTGGGGCTTTGCACTTGGCAGATCCTCATCACAGAAGACAACTTTGTGGCACTATTACCAGTCAGCATTTCTCCCTCCCTCACTTTCCCTTTCATCTACGTTGCTGCAGTAGCATTTAATGACACAACAGATGTATTCATTTGCATCTTTATACAGATCTCTAAGCTCTACAAATGGGTGGGTGGGCATGACCCCATTTCCCCAAATTATTCAGCACCTTTCAGTTATGCATTTTTCTCTTTTCTAATTTTTTTTGAAGTATGGAGAAGCAGCAGTGGAGAATTACTTTGCCATTTTCTCTCCAGCATCTGGGACCTGATCACTCCTCTGCCCATGTGAATCTCCATTACACGCCGACAGGAGCCACAGAGATGTCTGTGCACAGGCACACTGCCTCCTCCACCAGGTACACACGCTTCCTGGAGAGGGGAAAAGCCACACATTCACTTGGCATGAACCTTCCACGCTACATGGAAGGTTCCCATGGGGGAGAAGTAAGGGAAAAACAAGTGACACCCTGTCTGTTTATCAAGGGTGATGACCGTTCTGTTGCTGCCATCAAATGTGTGGTTGCATTTGGAGTTCTGTGGGTGAGGTAAAGCACTTCCTCTACACCATCTGGGGGTGGTGTTTCTGCAGAGCTGCTCGAGGCACACTCCATGCTGGTGACTCAGGGTGATGCTACTGCCAGCATGGAAGATGTGTCAGCACGGTGGGGTGCTGCTGTGTGCCCCTGACAGCTTCCTCTGCCCAGTGCCCGGGTCCCTGGCTCTCAGCCAATGGGTACCTAGCTAGTGCAAGAGGGTTTAAATGGGTGGGATCCAGGTTCATACACAATGCCAGATCCCATGGGAAAATAGCCCATGTTGCATTGCCTGCGAGTCTGGATCTCTGCCTGATAGCTGCACAGATTGAGGACAGATGACAAGGGGAGGAGTAGAAAGGAGGGGAGAGTAAGGGCTGTTTCTTACTGGGATGTCATATATACTTAGGCAGTATAACAGAGGGGCCATCCCAAATGTTGCATCATGAGGTCACATGCATAGGAGGGAAAAGCTCCTGTCCTGACTCTCTTTCTACCTGCCTTTCCCTCTGACCAGGTGACTCTGTGGTATTGTGACAATGAGAAGCTCTTGGTGTGTCACTCCGGGAGAGCAATGAGTGAGGTTGCTCGTTGCCATAGGCAGAGATTATCACCAGTTTAATTTATGGGTTGCATTTTGTACATAAAGCCATGGCTACAGATATAATGTAATCCTGCCATTCTGAGTGTGCTGAGCACTGCTGTCAATCAAAGGTGCTTTGCATCGTTACATTTTCATATAAATATGTATGTCCTTTTGCTAACAGTATTATTATTTATTATTTGTGTTACTGTCACGCCTCAAGGCTTCAGCAGGGACCAGGTTCCTGTTGTGCTCGGTGTCTCACACACATGGTGAGAGGCAGACTGTGTTCTGTACAGCTTCCAGACTAAATACACCATAACAGGCACAGTCTGCGGTCCATAAGTTAAAAAAAATGCATTTTGAAGTGCTGGATCCAACTCACCAGTGGCAGAGCTGGGAGCAGACCTGAGCTTGTGCTGACTTCCTATCCAACAATCTTTCCACTTAGTACTGAAATCTTGGCACCTTTGGCTTCTTTTGGAGAAGTAAATGGGTGAGATGTTTTACAAGGTGGAAACTCCCTTTGAATGCCCCCATATGCAGGGACAGCCAGGATGCACATGGAGGAGGAAAAGGTGCATTGGGGAGGGAGGGGTCCTGTCCATCAGAAATCAGACGGTGACTCCCTCTCACTGTCATCCCTGAGCAGCAACCAGCAGTGATCCCTCTGATGCCAGAGACATGGCACCCCACAGCCCATGGACACTGTCAGGAATGTACCCTAGGCCTCACACAGTCTAATGGGACATTTTTTTCTCCTGTCAAAGCCCTGGCTGCACCTGAGCACAGGGGGTTCTTCTCTGAGCCCTGTAAAAGGGGAGTCTCTTGGGTTTTGGTAGCAGTAGAGGGGGCACAGCCTGCCCGGTGCAGGAGGGTGCAGGGCCTGCCCTGTAGTGGTCCCAGTTAGTCCTGTCTCTCTCCATAGTGGGTGGGACCCCAAGGCCGTGGGCAGTCACAGGATCCTGGCCCTACTGCACCAACTACAAAAGCTACTTCTCAAAAGTTACCCCATTCTGTGGTGCGAAGGGAGGGTGGCACTGCTGGGACAGGCAACTCTGGAGGGGACACAAGAGAGAACTGAAAAGTGGAGGAAGAGGAGGAGATGTGAGGATGCACAAAAGGAGACGCAGGAGCAGATACAAGACATGGCATGTGGAACAGGACAGGGCTTGGAAGGACTTTTGAAGAGAAGGGCTCCATGCTGGGGTAACCTTGGGAGGGCACTGTGCCTCTGGGGGACCCACACTGGAGGAGGGACACTCCTCAATGCACAGCAGCCCGTGGCTGATCCAGGATGGAGAAGGGTGCTAGTGAGAGGAAAGAGCAGGGGAAGAAAAGAGCAAAAATCAGGAGCAGCAGCAAGAAAAGGGCCTCCCTACACTGCCCATCTCCTCACCAATGGTATGGGCAGGGACTGGGTGTAAAGCACAGTGAAAATGGAGGGAAGGGGGCTGGTGGGAGAGAGAGATGCTGGGCTGAAAGCTGAGCCTGGGGAATAGGAAAGAAAGAAGCTTCCCTTGGTGTTTCATTATCTAAGTCTTCTTTGTTTTCCATCAGCCAGATCAGTAAGTAAAGTTTATGTTAATTGGAAATAAATCAAATTCAGTAAAATTCCCCGAACTGAGACTGTTTTGCCTGCAACAGACACATATGAAAAAATTGGAGGCTTTTAGCTGACAAGGCTGTAAGGAAAAGCTTCAGAAGGCAATTCAGGATTATTGACAACATCCTCAAAGCAGAAGTAGAGTGAAAAAGGCCCCCAGTATTTATCTTATTATGAATCAGTACATGGCCCCTGCATGTGCAAGAGCAAACACCAACAGATGACAATGGAATGGCAAAATATTGATGGCACAGGAGTCCAAGACTTGACATCTAGGTCACAGCTGCTGAACAGATCTGGTGTGATCAAAGGAACACTGAGTATTTTAATACATCCAGGTTTCCAGTCCTCATGAACCAGCCAAAGAGAAGCAAATTACCACTGCACACTCTCCTGTTCTCACCTCCTCTGCAGAACCACATCACTAACCCACCAGGGCAGCCAATGACCAGGCGTGCCGGCAGAAGAAACATTGGCAGATGCAAAAGCTGTAGGTCCCATCCACTGCACACTGGTTCCCCTGCACAGGTGTGGACCAACCTGCACACATCACCACATCTGCAACAATTCTGTATCACAGTCACAGCCGACACTGCTACAGAAATCCACTAGATTTCTGCTCCAAGTGTAGGGCAAGCTTCTGTCCAGATCAATATAGCTGGGACATCCAATACAATTCAGAAAATCCAGAGCAGCTCTTCTGTCTCTCAGATGGCAAAATTCCACTTTATTTTGGCTGAAAGTAGGTCCTTTCTTTTGCATATGCTGATAGGATCTATGTTATATCCAAATTGCCTTTACTCTAACTTGAGCCTATAAATGGCCTGTTGAGGTGTACCTCAAAAAACCCCACAGAACTGTCCCTGTAAACTCCAGCATCAACACCCAGAGAGAGAATCTCAAAGTTCCCTATTGAAACAGCTAGTGAAATTTAATAACACCAATGGCAGTCAGATTTATGTAACTTTTATGAAATCAATAGTACTGGACTCTGCAAAATGACTTGAAGAGCAAGACCCCATACAAATGTAATTAAGCACAGATGGCAGCGTGCTCTCTGTGCTCGTGAGCAGCACTGCAAAGCTCTGTTCGCTTTAACATGAACAGCAGTTGCCTTGAACTTGCTGCAGCTGATGTGGAAATGCCTTTGTCCCTAATCAAGGCTGCTTTTAATGTAATGGTCACTCATTTAAATAAGGCTGGTGTTCGAGGTTCGGTGCTCTGCAGGAAACAGGCGGGAGAGGAGATGGAGATTGTGAGATGAAGTTTCAGATAGAGCATCCAAACCTCATTCAACTGACTTCTACCTCATGTTTTCCCCAAAGCAATGTCAAAAGATTTATTTGCAGTGTGGGACCACTACCTCCTTTCCACCCCAAAGCAATCTAAGGGCTTAAGTGGGTTCATGGCATAGGGCAGTGAGTGCTGTGCTGAGCACTCATCCCTTTGAAGAACCTCCAGCCACACTCTCCTGCAGCTTCACACAATGGCCTTTTCCTTCTTATGTCCCATGCCACCAGCACTCTCATCCCCTCCACCTGGCACCCTGGCTCACAGGGTCACACATGCAGCAAGGGACAAGAAAATACTCTGGCATTAAGACCTGTGTAAAGTGAGCAGAAGTGGCAAGATTCCAGGTAGTACACAAAACATAAATGTAGGTGGTTGAGAAATGGATGGGGGGGAAATGGCAATCACACGTTTTTTCAGTTTTCCTTAACTGAATGTTTTCAGCACAATTTTCCTGTTGGATAAAAGGCACATGGAGGTAGAGAGGTGGATGTCACAAAACTGTCATCAGGCTGTTTTCGACACTTATTTTCTGAAATTTGAAGTGACGCTGAATGTTGAAGATTTGGAAAAAAAAAATTCTTCACAGAGTTATCTGTACACCTCTGTCATAATCCTAAAAGGACAGATATTTTTAACAGCCTCAGGATAAAAAACATGTTCAGAAAGTTCAGAAAACCTTAAGTGCTGTTAAAACACAAAAATACTTTTAATCATTAAAGGCATGCCTCTTTAACCTTCTCTGCTGCCTCTGACACGTTCCCCAGCTTTGACTAACATCTCTCTCTCCCAGCAGGGCAGTCTGTCTGTGCACATGGACCCTGGGATGTCACCTCACGGGCAGCTGGAGTTGTCACTCCCCTGCAGAACCAGCCTCGAAAGGCTCTATTCAAGCACAGTTATCTAATGCAGTGGTTTTCTACTTCCTCAGCTCTGCTAATGGCTTATGGACTATGTCAGAGGGAAACACAAAAGGTAAAGAAAAGTCTCTCTAATATCTCCAAAAGTCAGTTGATGATAAAGGGATCTGTACCACTGCTAGGCCATTTTTAGAGATACACAAATAGGATTGAAAGCCATGGTGAGGTGCTTCAGTGTGCACTGAGCCATATGTATTATTCTGCCCTTCTCTAGCTGCTGGCTACTTCAGTATAACCAAAGGGAGGAACACCTTACCAATTTAGTCAGGAGTTGTGGAAAATTTAAAGTTGAAGTCTATAATTTTTTTTTCTTTTCTAGTTTTGGTCTTTATTCTACTTTCTTATATTTGTACTATCTCTTTTCTTTGGAGCCCTCTCATCTATTCGTTGAATCTGTTTTCACTGCTGAACCTGTTGTCTCCTACTAGTAGTAAATCTTCTGGGATGGATTCTTGGTGTGAAAGTATCATTTTGTTTTTACTCTGTTCATGAAAACTCATAAATCTACATTGCAGAATATTATTACATCAAATACCACCAAACCAAATTTATTTTGTATAGGTGAGTTTCTATCAATCTCTTCACACTATAGCTCACAAAACCCCCAAATGTTCTTACTTTCAAGGTGTTTAGTTTTTATTTGGCTGGGGTTTTTCTTCTGTTTGTTTCTATATTTACTTCTCCACTCATTAGAGTATTTATAGGGTTTGGATTTTTTGCTGTTTAAAAGCCTGGTCTTTTTATCATGGTACTTGCAGTGACATTGTAAACAAACATATAATTATATTACAATTTCATCAATTGTCCTACAAGACTGTACCGCTCCATTAGAGGGTTAGTTGGATGCTCAGTTTCCCACAAGTGTGCCTGGATCTCCCACTTCAGTGTAGTGTGTGTGACTGATCCATTTCACACTCTGAATGCCTTGTCTGTTTGGATGATGAGCTTATGGGGGAAGGGAACATCTGCTCTCCACATTTGCATGGAGCTCCATACACTGAGGATCTCTTCTTAGCTGGCCACTACCTGTGGCCATAATCTTCATGATTACTAATGGAAAATAGCTTGTTTTAACTTCAGAGATTTCTTCAGCTGCTGGGTTTTCTTCTTTCTCTGAAATTATTAAAGTCATTTTTTCTCTATGAAGATTATTTTATTTCCAAACATATACATAATGTACAGTCACCAAAGTTTAAATTAAGTGCTTAGATTGAGGGAGATGAGAATTAAAAATAATTCTTTAAAAAAAGACATTCAACATAAGTTATTCTTTTTAACAATTTCTCCTCTTACTATTCAAAGGTTTCTCTGATAGTTTTACTGCATGAGGGGATTTATCTGCAAATTTGAGACTACTGCCCTAAATTAGTGAGGATTAGGAGCCTTCACAATAGTAAAGTTAGGGCCTAATATGCCTTTTGTGTGTAACAGCAATCAAAACATAAATGCACTCTTCTTCTTCCTTTTCATTCCCCTTCAAGAGCTCAGCAGAGCCAGGAGTACTTCTCTTTAAAGCTTCTTTCCAGCAAGGTTGTAACAGAACTGAGGTCCCAGAAGATGAAGGATTTTTTTTCTTAGATCTCCCAAGCAACATTCTAGGTTAATAGTGCTGCCTTCACTCTTTCCCCATCATATACCTGTTTAAAAGGAGCAAACATCTTCCAGTATGCCGGCCTGACATAGTTCAGATGGGGGAAGATCAATATCTTATGGCTTTGGTTAAGTGATTGCCTTTTATGGCCTCAGTTGCTTTTAGGATTTGCTCCTTCTCACGTATATCAGACAGAGAAGCAATAACAGCATTGCCTTAACTGGCTGCTTTTGTGTTTAAGGCAATGATTTCTTGTGCTCAGGCACTGCCATGTTTTCTTGCTGGATCCCTTGCCGAATTTTACCACACCATCCCAGTTATCCCAGTTCACAGGGCTGTGAAATAGCCCAAGAAGTACCATGACACACATTTGATTAATGGATAGGCACTCATTCTGTCACTGTGACAGTCACAACACATTCTCTGCAGTACTGCTGTCAAAGCTAGAGCACAGCCAAGTAGCTCGTGTCCCCTCCAGAGGGGCTGGCTGCCACCAGGATGCATCTCCCATGGCAGGGGTCTGCTCACCCTCCTGCAGCACCTCAGCTTGGTGCTCCTGAGGGGTCAGCCTTGCTCTGAAAGCAGGGAGAAGGCAGGGGAAGGCTGGCAGTGACAGCTGGACCTTAATCACTGGAGCAGCTTCAAAGGCCTGTGTCACACCGGTGGTATTCCTGCGGACGTTTCCACGGCAGCTGCACCTCTGGTCTGTCACTGCCTATTAATGCATTTTCTGGCCCTGCTGCTCCACCAGTCCAAAGGCAAGCTCCTTTCAGCCACTGCCCTGCATCGTGTTTAAGTGTGTGCTTAGCCCTTAACATATGGTTTCATCCTGCTGAAGCCAGAGGGCACCGAGCACTGGCTGAAACACCCTCTGGAAGGTGAACAGGCACCTACGGCCCTGGCAAGGCCAAGTAAAAAGCAAATGCAAAGGAAGACTTTCTCTGTCAGTAAACAAAACAAAGCAAGCTGATTTTTAAACCTTTTAGCATGTCTGGGTGTCTTTTCTGCCACTGATGAAGGATAAACAATGCAATTATTAATTATTGATGATCGCTAATAAGAATGATGATTATCATCACCATCATCCAGCCTTGCCATTCCTGCCACCTCTCTAATCAGTGTGATCTCACTGTTATTATACATAATTGCAATCTTCCAAGTCGGGGTAGGAAAAAGAAGCAACCTTGCAGTGTAAATACTAAATACTTGGTATAACAAGAGTGAGAGCTCCCCGGCTTGGAGCACAGCTAAGCGGAGTCACGGGCTTCCATTCTTTTTAATTTACCATCTGTTCTGTATGACACAGCCTGTGTCTCTTTAGGGTTTAGTACCCATTTATTATCCAAAAGCCACCTCTGCCTGCTATTAAAATCACGTTGGAGTGATTTAGAGAGGGAATCCGTCCATTTGCCCAAGTGGAAAGATGTGTCATCAGCATAAACCTGAATGCAGCTGCCTTTCTGGACTCCGGGGCTGGGAAATGCCTCACCAGTACACACACATCCTGTTGGCTCCAGCCCCTTCCCTCCCCTGGCAGAGTCCATTGCCATGGGCTTGGCATCACACAGCCCCTTCTCTCCTGCTCCTCCCTTGTGTTACAGACACATGCACCGCATGCACACACACATGCACACACACACACACACAACACACACACACTTTTCCATTGTGCCTTTTTCCTCTCTGTCTGTGTCACAAAAGGGACAGGAGTGAGCACCATCCCACTGATACACCACCTTCTTTTTCATTTTAACTCCAGCCTCCCCAGTCGTTGCCCTCTGTCTGTCACAGACTGAGCCAGCACACTCATTATTCTTCCCTCTCCATTCCCTTTAATCATTCACTCTAACATATACCTGACCATGTGAGCATGTTCCTTACCCCTTTATTTTCTAACATGCACTTTTTCCCACATCCTCACGCTCAGATTTACCTCCTCTCCTCATTTCCGTCTTTCATGGTTCTCACCATTATTTATTAAAACACAGCACAAATGAAGATAATTGCCATCACTTCCACAGTCCCTTGGGACATCTCAGAAATCTCCCACAGGTATCCAGGCCAGCATCTCACCCTAATAGTGAATGACTGTTAAACTAAGCAAGAGATTTCCAACCCTCTCTGCAAATTGAGCCCAACAATGCCCTCTCTACCTCCATGGCTTTAGCCACTTCCAATTCACCGAGCAGCTCAGAGCTGTCCTCAGGGATCCAGGACAAACGGGATCCAGGCTGAACACAAGTTCAGGATGGCTAAACAATTAAATGCAAGGTGTCTTGGCTTCAGAGTCCTGGGGCAGAGCTTCTGGGGGACAGGCACCCTGTGGCAGTCTGTAGCCCTGGGCTCAGTCCCTACTGAGCCATCAGGGGGGATACAGGTGGCAAAGCTCCTGCACAGCAGAGAGGGGACAAGGTGGTACTGGTGCTGCTGTGCACATCCTGCTGTTGGTGCAGATACCAAAGGGAGACTTTTGTGCTCTAAAAGTGTAGGGTCTCTGCTGGTTTGCTGAGACAACAGCCATTTTGTTCTCAGGCTCACTACAGCAGAGGCTTGTGTGCTACACGTTCCCACGGAGGGTGGAAGATTAATAGAGCCATTGTCCCAACTTAAAACATTTTAATGAAAACTCTGGCATCACTGATGTGTGTCCTTGCTTGCTGTTATTTTTTCTTACCTAAATTACCTGATAGACTACAGTTGGGGGGGAGAAGAAAGGAGAAAGAAGACAAGGGAATAATGGGTATGATCTCAACAGAAATTCTGAATTGATTCAAAATTAATTCCTCCTCTCTATTTTGAATCAATACTTCAAAATCAAAATCTCAATTTTTGTTGTAGCCTCTCATGCCTTTTATTTTCCCCACATCAAACACACTAAAATATAATCTGGAGTTCTTAACTTTTTTCTTTTTTAAAAAAACAAACAATAGCCTGAAAATGAAATTACATGTTATGATGTTTTGGCATTTCATTTAGAAATGATGATTTGAAATGCTAGTTACAATCAAGTCATTTTTCTGGAGGGAGTGAGCACCTGATTTCTAAAGGTTTGATGGGCCATTTAATCCCCATGGTGGGGCAAAAGACAGGAGGCATCCCAGACACAGCATTGGCTTTCCTCAGAGAACAGTAGGACTGCATAAGCTCAGAAAGCAGGAAACAGTGTCATGAGATGAGTAAGGGCTCAGTCTGATTTTGGTATTATAAATTCTGGAGCTACTGGAAGAGGAGTGCAGTGGGAAAAGCACATCCCCCTCACCTGTCCTACCTTGCCCCGTTGTCCCATGCCTTTTCTGTCGGGTTTATCCAGACAGAGCACACCTCAGCCTGAAAGAAAAGCAGCATGCCAGGGTGTGCTCTTCTATTTGTCCCCACAGAGCCCCAGGGCTGCAGGGAAAAGAGGCTGGAAAAGCCTGACTGCGTCCTTTAGGGAAGGACCAGCTGCTGCACCGTCACTCTGGGCAGTGAAATGCCCCTGACAGCATCTCTCACCATCATCAGCTGGGGCACAGCAACCAGTCCAGCCCCATATCCTACCTAGGCAGGAGCTGGCAGATGAGCACTGCACAGGAGAGCAGTGAGGGGCTGGTTGGGAAGCCTGACCTGGAGGAGACGAGTGGGCTGCAGCACAGGAGGGGCCACTAGCAAAATGATGAGGGAAGCCCCAGGCTGGGAGGGCCACAAGTTAGTGCAAGTGAGTAATGTGGTGCATTAGTAGAGATGTGTGCATAGGGGAAGCCATGAAGAGCTAAGTTTAGCTCTAGTCAACACCATCAGTCTTTCACTTTCATGAGCACTAAAATTGACTGAAACTCAAAATATGTATTTTAAAAAATGGGAAAGGAAAAGAAAATGTCCGGTTCCTGTAAGATGATCAATAACAGCCAGTCCTAGAGATGACTTTTTCAGCCACAGAGAAACAACTGTTATTGTTGAATTGCTTGGGAACTTTGCCAGTGGACAAAGATAAACCAATAATGTCAAAGAGAGGAGGGGTGAGATTGCTGAAACCTTAGCTACGGTAAGAGGGTTGATGGAAACGCTTTCAAGGGGCATGTGGCAGGCCTCACAGCAAGCAATCAGCTCCAACCAGGCACCAGGAAAAGCAAGGCCTGGAAGACCACACACCTATGCCACCGCCACAGCACGGCTGCTGCAGCTGCCAAGAAGATGGCATAGGATGCTGCACCGACCTGCTTCAGGGGCTGTCACCATGGCATGGGATAAACAGGCAGTGTGGGCTCTTGCAGGACTCCCCAGGCAACACTTTCTTGCCCTGCACTTCTTGACTTCTCCTGCTTCCTTAGAGGTGTGAAGCCCAAAAGTGCAGGCGCTGCTGGGCAGGAGCAAGAGGCACCTGTGGAGCAGCCCTGTGACCTCAGGAGTGAGTTCACTCTCTGCTACCAGAGCTGCCTGAGACCTGCATCATTTAACACTGCTAAAATGCCCCTACCAAGGCTTTATTTCTGTAGCTACGTCCCCTGTGGCTCTGCAGCCATCCCTTGCAAGCTTAGGACTCATCCAGACATGATGGACCTCCCTACCACACAACATTGCACCAGAGCAACCTCTCTCTGACTGCCCTTAAAAGGGCTCTCCCAGGGCAGTGGAAGCAGTTGGTAGGCTGCTGACTGTAATAGTTTTGACTGTGAAGGTCTCCAGGGAAAACCAGAGCAGTCACACGGTCATAGTTCTCTGAGTTTTTGCCATTTCATCCTGGACAAATAGTAAATCTCATTCCTTAAAATAAAATCCTTTGTATGCTCTGAAGCAGTACACTGAGGGCTGTTTCTCACAAGACCCTTTATTCGTATGACACCAGCCACATGACACCGAGGCACAACTTTGGGCCATAGTGCCCACTGACAATAGATGGAAAGGCCCTGGGCAGACCCCAATTTGTGCCTGTGAGAGATAGGCTGTTCTGTCTAATCTTGACCTTTTAAAAGTTTCCAAATACTCACTTCCATCACTACAGAAAAATCACTACACATTCTGCAGTTTGTGTGTTTTGTTCAAAATTTCCCAGAATTCAAACCCAAAACCAGCTAGTTCTCTGGGTGATACTATAGGGGCAGCTGACTCAGGGGGTGCCAGAGAAACTTGCTGGTGGACACAGAACCAGTCAAAGCAAGAGCCAAACCCAAAACACAGGGGTCCTTCTTTTCAGGGCTGTCCTCAACTGCAAAATGATGTTTCCTGGCAGTTCATGCTCCTGGTGGCAGTGGGTAATCGCCCCTTCGTCACTGTCATATGCTTTTGGTACATCATGGGGACACGGAATCTTACAGGATCTACAAGACCATTGAGTTTACACCCCAGTGCCATGGGCAGGGACATCTGCCACTAGACCAGGTTGCTCAAAGCTGCAGCCATCCTGGCTTTGAACACTCCCAGGAATGGAGCATCCACAATTTCTCTGGGCAACCTGTGCCAGTGCCTCACTACCCTCACAGTACAGAACTGCTTCCTAGTATCAAATTTAAATTTACTGTCCTCCAGTGTAAAGCCATCCCCCCTTGTCCTATCACAGGGTCACTGGCCGCTTGACGAAGGAAGTTAGTTAGGTCCTGTGTTGCAGAATGGGAAACTGAGGCACAGAGGAAGGTAAAGTTGCTTACCTGAGGTTATTCAGGAGGCCAGTGGGAGATTTGAATCTAAAACCATGAACTCACAAGAACTCAAGGTCTTTCAAGTCTTACATCAGCAAACATTCCATTCTGAATACATACATCTGTTGCTACGTTTATGAATGGGGAGAGAGGGATGTCCTCTGCCGTATTTTGGATCCTGCAGCCCACACTGATTTGGACCTTTCAGAGGTTGCAGCTTCATCACTGTCAAGAATAACTCAGATCCCACAGGGATGGAGAGAGCCTCAGGTTACCACACCTGCAATGGGCATTAGAGCACATTGATTCTGCAGGAATCCCATCAAAGCCTTGCACCTCTGACCTACCAGATGAGATTTTTAACTTGGAAACCATTTACATGCCATGCTCTGTCCTCAGCCCCTCTGCTAACAGAGATGCTTATTTGGTACCAGCACTTGTGTCTGCAAGGACATCTCTCCCTGCTTTAGAACACACAGACCACAGAGGAGTCACCACAATCCCCTGCTGGCTGCTCAGTCCCACCAGCTGCCACACAGGTCCCCACCTCTCCAGCAGAGTCCCATGCTCCCCTCCCTCTCCGTGTTTGTGTTGCTCTTTAAATGGCTTTGTTTTGCTTAAGCATCCCTTTTCAAGTAATGTTTAGCTTCCAGTTGGAATGAGCTCCAGGAAGCATGGCCGGGCCCCTGCCTGGAACAAGGGCCTGTAATTTACGGTGAGTTATGTTTCAATTACCTCGGTGTTATAGCGTCTTGGTGAGGGCAGGCATTATGTCATGTCAGGGATACGGGAGAGGGAGAAAATACAGACGCTCCCATTACAGCCAGTGATGGAACAGTTTTAATAATACTGCAGGAAAAAAATAAAGAGAAGGGGAGTGCAAATGACTTTCCAGCCATACCATTACTGCACATTAGTAACCCAGCGCAGCCAGGGAGAGAGAGGGGGAGCGTGAAGTGGGGAAAGGAGAGGCACAGCTAAGTGACAGGAAAGAAGAAAAGGGAGAGGAGAAGGAGGGGGCAGAGAAAGGGAAAAATAGAGTGAAGCAGGAGGGAGGGAAAGATGGAGAGAGGGACAGAGAAGGGCATCAGAGGAGCAAGGAAAGAGGCTGAGTGAGAGATGCAGGAGGGGTGACAGGAGAAGAAGGATGTGGTCCTCATAGAGTTGCAGAGGGAGGCTCACTGCCTCAGCCCCACAGCAATCCCACCCCACAGCCAGCTGCTATGCATCCCACATCTCCACTGGCCGTGGTTCACTGGTAGTGGGGAATAGCAAGGCAGGCGAGAAGCTGCAGGAACAGGGAGGAGAAGCAATCGCTATTAGGCTTTGGTGAGCGATATTGCTTTGCAGCCAGAACAAAGCACTCGACTTTCAAATGATAACAATCTACTTTTTTTTCTTTTAATCAAATTTCCTTTGTCATTGTGGCTTTTCTTAATTTTGCTGCAGCAGGGTAAGCCTCTCACTTCCAGCTTGCTGCCTCAATCGACACTCTGCCTCACCCTCAGTCACTCCTGCCCAAGTGTGCCAGCACGCTCTCTCCTTTTTTATTTTCTTGACACAAATGGCAGTCATTGCTCAGAGAATGTGCTGGGTGAGCCTGCTTTGTAATTCAAACCTTTTATTCAGGTTACTATTATGTACTAAAGAGGAAAATATGTATTGGCTAAACGGCCTTCTTACTGATGGTCCCCGGGATGGAAGGGAAGGGCTTGGGCACAGGACCTCATGTGAACCTGCTGTCTCCCTGCCTTGCTCATCTCTTACCTGGTAATTCAGCTCCTTTTCATTACCACCTGCATTCCCACTGCAGGGAGTAAACCCTGTGGTTGAGATGAATTTATGCCTTTTGTCAGTGTTCATGCTTGACAGTGGGCTCAAGGACCAAGAACTTTGGGCATATCAAATAGCCAACAGGAAGGTCAGGGTTGAAAATTGGGAGTATAGTTTGAAGGAAGCATGAATAAGTGAGATTTTGCCTCTACCTGGGTAATTTATACCAGTATAACTACAAGAGATCAGTACCCAACTGTGTAGGCTTATTCCACCCATGCTATGCCAGAAAGCCTCAGCAAATCCAAGGCAGGGATTCCCACCATGACAAATGGCTTCATGCTGCTGTACCAATAAAAAATAAAAGCTGCCTGCCTGTCACTCAGATTTTGGTTTTCCAGAATGCTGTTAGTAGAGTTAGGGGATAATACTGCAGCGTTTCAAGCTGTGCACCTGCATCCTTTCAGTACCATGTCTGTACAGCACCAGTGGCCACAGTTGTGTAGATGTGAGCTGAACCAGTCACTGCCACACGGAGGCACATCTCTCATGGTTGCAATAAGGGGTGCATCCTTTCTCATGGCAGTTATGAGAAAACAGGACACCAAATGATCTGGTCTCATTCTCAAAGAACATGTGTAGGCAACTCCTGTTCCAGTGCAAAGCCTGCAGGACCATTTTCCCCATCAAAATGTCCTGTTCATCAGTGTGGGTTTGCACTGTATCAGCAGCTTACCACTGTGAGACTGGCATGTTTGCCATGCAGATACAAAGATCCCAAATGCTGGTTCAACCTGCTGTGCTGCAGGCACCCCAGCCCTCCTGTGCAGTGTGTGATGTGTCTGACTGATGGCAGCTGGGGGCTGCAGCTTCCACAGGGTTCTTCTCTGTGGTGCTCACACCTCACTTGTCACATCAAAGCTAGGGGACAGCTCTGCCTCCCTCCCAAAGGCATCTGGATGACACTGTGGTTAGGCACATGTAGTGCAGGCAGGGGGATATCAGAGGTCAGGGGACTGCTGCCAGAAATTTCAAGTGGAGGCTGCCTAAAAACATTCTTTATCCACTGGATTACCCCAAATTTACAGGATGACACGGACAGTAGAGGAAATTATTACAGTGATCCAAGTTCCACATCAAGGAGTTAACCTTTTCTGCTTGCCTGCAGACAGAGTGGATGATTTTCTGGGCAAACTGGACTTTTTGCCAGGACTTTTCAGGGAAGATTTCTATTTTGTTCCTGGACCTCATTTAAAAGGTGACCATGATCTGCCTTATATTGTCTGAGATGTAGTCTGGAGCTTTTGTTCAGCTAGAGTCTCTTTGCCTCAGGGATTGTTTCAGAGGAACTTACATGGCAATTGCATCTAGTCTGCATTATAAAAAAGACATATTTCTCTTTCCAAGTAGACATTATCTTGTTTACTTTTTTAATATTATTTTATTTATTCGGTGCCATGGGATACCTCTGCACAGACAGGTAGTATTCAGTTGCATGTAGAAAGAGAAACTTCACCTAAGCAGCTCTACCACAGCCCCTCACTTGTCTTGTGGCAGAGTTTAACAATGAGAATGTCTTTCTTCCCTCCGTTTCTGAGCTCACAGATGTTAAACACAGGCGATGCAGATCTGATGGTCTTGTGGTTCCAGCTTCTCTTCCTTGTTTCCAGCTGCTAAATCACATTTAAAGATGTTAACAATACACAAAATACCCTCAGCATATGACTTCCTTCTGCAAGTGATCACTGGAGCTGTCACAGGGGTATTATTACGTTGCCAATGAGAAGAAACACATCCCCCGTGGTTCTCAGTGGAAGGGAGGCATCTGTAAGGCAGCTTCTCAAGTAGGAGGTGGCCCACGCTTTAGAAAACGTGGAGTGTCCCCACACAGGAAAACTGTATTTTAGGAAGCACAGGCTATGCAATTTACCTGTGCTATGTCTATTGTTTTCTCTCCACTGTGGTTAGACATTAAAGTCAAATCCCAGCCCAGTTCTCATCAATAGATTTTTATTAGACACAGTACAGTGACTAGTGACTGCACCTGCATAAATTTCCATCTGATTATTTTATACCTAAATCCAGGAGCACCTGTGGGACATGTGGATGTGCCCTGGGGAGGATTGTGAGTAAACATGTGGGTAGCAGTGTGTCTGCAAGCAGATAACTCTCTGGGAGATCAACCAATGGAAAAGTTGGTCCTGAGACACCAGGGAAGCTACAACAGAGATTTGTTGGACAGCAAGAGATATAGCTTCATTCTTCCTCACACAGGGCCACAGATGTTATGGGAGGGCTCTGTCACAGACTTAGCAGAAGAATTTGGAATTCCCCTTTCCTCCTGCTGTTAATATTCCCTCACAACTACAGTTCATCGTCCACTTCGCTGCCTGTGGTATTACCCAGGACTGCAGGATCAAAAGCTCGCACAGTAACTGGGTCAGAGAGTCTCCTAAGAGGAGACTGAGCTGTTTTTCTCACCATCCCAGCCACCATGTTAACTGAAATGCAGCAAACAAGTGAAAAATGTGGTGTCTGGTAAAGTAACCAGGCTTACGTCTCACTTTGAGGAAAATTTGGGAAATTAGGGTTAGCACCAAATGGACTGCTTCAAGAAGTTTTGAAGAGTGGATTCTGGAAGTCCTTCTGCAGCACAGCCCTGCCTGATGACTTTGGTTTGTGTAATAGGATGTATTGGGATCCAGTTACAAGCCAAAGTCCACTAGGGAGTGGAAGTGTGAAGCTTAATACAGTATCACAGAAATGGAAAGTGTCTTTAATGGTACAGAAGGGACTTATGCTTGAAAGCATTTAACAGAGCCTTGGTAAGTAAACAGTAATAATTGAGCTAGCAAAGGCATTTAGCTTGAACACTTTGTATATGTATAACAAAATCAAATAAACACCAGGAAGAGCCATTCTTCAAAGGGATGATTTGAAATGCCTCTATTCCCTCCCCAGACAAGGAGCACTTATTCATTTTAGCGTGCACACTTCATTGTGCCATGTAGCTACTGTGACTCCTGGTTTGTGAATGTAAAAGGATTTAAACCACAATGCATAATAGTCAAGCTTCCACACCTATAGTTATTTCAAATCCACCAGGGAATACAGCCCAGATCTTCCAGCTGAGAACTCAGCTGATCAGGGCATTCTCTGGGACTAATCCTCCCTCTGTTCTTCTCAGCTCCAGCTCTCTGCTTTCCCCAAGGACCACTGTTTATCTGGAAAGGAAACTGGGATATTCAAAGGCATGGGAGGGAAGATAAATAATGAGCATGAGCAAACTGTCAAAGAAAGCTTCACTGTGGTCAGCTGTATGTCAGAGAAAAAGACAGGAAAAGAAGAATAAATCCTAAAGACCATACAAGCTTTAAGGATCTGGCCTCTATACCCAGTAGAATTATAGTGTTGAATACAAGAGGTTGTCAAAAGTCTTAATAACAGCTAGGTCGCAAAACACCCACTGAGATTGTTTTCCTTTAACTGAATCCTGAGATTTTCACTAACTAAAACTTAAGAAGGAAATTAAGTTTTAAAAAGCAGTTTTATGCCTTGAGAGATGCTGAAGGACCATGTGAGAGTTGAACTTTACTCCATTCTCCTCTGGGAGAGTATTTTGTTTAGAAGTGAGTCCCAATATGAAGATCTGAGGGGCCACACTTGCCACTATAACACCATATTAAGCTACAGCTTGGCAAGGTTAAAGAAAAATATTTCAAGTTTGGTGTTTAAAGTGAATAGAACCTCACTAAACAGGAGTTTGGTTTAACATTTTTGGTCTTCTGTGATATTCATGAGAATTCCAGTTTAAGAATTTTCAATTTTCATCTGAACAAAATGAAATTAGAGATTAAATTACCCACTGGAAAAAAAAAAAAAAAAAAAAAAAAAACCAGAAAAAAAACCCAAAAAAAAACCCCACACAAACATTTAATCAAGTTCAGGGCACAGATTTGTATGTCCATGTTTAAAAAGTGCTGAGAATTGAATAGAATAGGCATGAAAAAGGATGAAAACAAGGAGGAGAGATGGATAACAGAGAAGGCAAAGGGTCTAACATGATGGAAATCTGGAGAGTCACTTCAGAGAACAGACTTCCGGAAAAGACTCAGTTGTGACCTGTGTTGGAAGCAGGGAAGATGACAGACAAAGGAGTGGTTTTATCAGACTCCAGATGCTATAGGAGCACATCCTATGGCTGGGAAAGGCACACCTTCAGACCCATGGAGCAGCCTTGGCTTTTGCAACAAGGAGCATTCCAGAAGACCTGGACTGCTGAGGAGTGACATCAGTGACTGGAGAGTGGAGTGTCACAGCTTAAAGGGGAAATCTGTGACACCAGCTCTGAGTTCCTTTATTTAAACAAACAAACAAGAACCCAGCTAAAGCTACAAGGCACCAGATTTTTCCTATAAAGGTACATGCAACAAAGCAGCCTAATGGGGGAAGAAGGAACACAAGGTCATTACTGCAGGCAGCTCTCCCACTCCCCCAGTCAACAAGGAGAGCAGCTACGAGGAAAAACTGGGGTCCAACTGTTCTTTCTCTCTTCCTAGTAAATGTTCTCCCCTCCACTGTCCCAACCCACCACCCACCTTCCAAGAAAAACAAAGCTCCAGTGATTTGTCTGAAACGTTTAATTCTTACTTGAAGAGCTTACGTTACCAGGTTTGAGGAAAATAAAGGATGCTAAACAACTTGAACGGCCAACAACTGACAAATAGCAAATAATGAAAGCACTCAATTCAAACATAAATGAGGCCAGGGATTGCCTATTATTCTGTCTTTGCACAGTACCCAGAAAGCAGGCAGAGGGGGTGCATTCTTGGTCAATTCCTAGGCACTGTCATACTAAACGTGATTAATAAGCTATAATTTACCTGCACAAATAATTCAATGAACAAATACAAACAACAAACAAATTTGGGCAGCTGCGATCAGATCTTGAGCAGAATAGAGCACATTTACTAAATAAATTGGTATCAACTAGTCCCAGTAATTGCATTCCATCTCCCAGAATGGCTCCTGGATTACTTATGGAGCCCAAAAGCCTGCCAAGCATTTTACAGGCTGTGTCCATTCTGTGCCTAGGAGAGTGGATTCACTGCCTATACCCAAATCACTGAGCGTTTGCATTTGCATTGACATTTTTATGGGGCTTTCTAGCTTCACAAGTGTTTTCTAAGGAGTGAAGTTTAAAATAGCTCTGGTCCTCTTGTAATATTGCTGATTAAGTAACAGGATCAGACTAGATTTTACATTCTTTTAGCCACAAAAATGACTTAGCTGGGGCATTAAAATAAGAGCCCCTAGAGAAATATGTGCACAGGTTACAGATAAGCCCTCAGCACTGCATTAGCTCTCCTTGTGATTTGCTGTCCCCGTCTCCATTGTCCTGAGTTTTGAGCTGCAGTCACAGCTCAGCAGAGACCCCAGAAACCCATGCTGACTTTAGCCAGGCCTGAGAGAAGGGAGCACCTCTCCTCCACAGACCAGAGCTCTGGTCTGTTTTGTGACTCACAAGCAGAGCTCTGGCTCTTTGGAAGAAATGCTGAACTCAGCTTTCCTGGGCCATGCATGCTCCCTCCTCCCTGCCGGAGCCAGGCAGCAGTGCCCAGCGTGGTGGGTAAGCGCAGGTTCCACGACAAGGTAAGATAAATGGAGAAACACGCTCTGCAAGAGATGTTTATTGAGTGAGATGCTAAATGAATAACCCAATCAATGCTGTAATATTTAATTCAATACAAACTTCAGATTGAGAGTGTTCCCCATTTATTTTGTGCTGTCACCGAAGCTGTCGTTCATTAGAGCCCTGTGCTGTCATTAAGGGGAAGAGATTTCCAGGAGGAAGGGGCTGGCTCCAGGCTTCACTGTGGGTGCAGCATTCACAAGGGAGTGAGCAACAGAGTTTTACCACCTTCCTTCTGTGCCAGGGACTTTGGGGAGGGCACTGTGCTCTTCTGAAATTCTCCCACCCTCTATAATGCCTTGTGCCAGCATAACATTTTCTCCACATGTCCAGAAGCCCTTTGCAGCTGTGTCTCTGCCCTCAACTATTTGGACATGCCAAGCGTGAGTTTAAACCACCCTATTATTTCTGGCTTCTGGGCTCCCAGTTCTCTGCTGGGACACTGCCACTGCTCACATTGTCAGCACAGGGCTGTAGTCAGGGTTGCAGGGGGAGGAGAGGACACGTTACTGTGTCCTGGGAACTCAGGGTGTGCCAGCTATATGGCAAAAGGAGCAAGGGGAGGCAGAAGAACTCTTCATGGGTCAGGTTCTGGACTGTCAACCTGCCCTTGCCACATGTGTGTGCTCACATCTCCTCAGCACTGTGAGGAGCTGCAGTGTGCCAGCACACCCTGCATGCACTTGGACCAGGTTTGGGGCAGCCCTGCCTGCTGGCAAGCCAGACTGCCTGAGCACCAGGATAAAGTGCTCACCCTCTGACACATGTGCATTGGGATGGCATGGCAGGGGCTGCCAGCTGGCTGGACAGCTCCTGCCTGTGACAGGTGGCACATTGTCTCTGAATCATGCTGGCCATCCTTATTCAGCACACCTGGCACCCTGTCCCCCACATTTCATCGATCTCAAAGCATCTGGTCCAGCTCTAACTCGCCCTGTGTTTAACTGGATTTCCTGAGTGTAACACTTGACTGAGAGGTGCCCCCAGCTCTTTCCGTATCCTGTGATGCTTCTGATGGCTGTTGTTCTGTCTGGCCTCTGAAACTGGCCAGGCTGTGCCAAGATCCAGGATGATGTCTAAAGCATGGCATGGCATCACTGAAGCCCTATTCTCTGTCATATTTTCCTAAGGGCTTACATGAAAGCAGCCCTAGGTAGTTCAATATTGATTTCCACATGGCTGTTAAAGTAGTGCATTCATTCCAGCAAGTTGAATATCTTCAGTGGCTGTTCTTCAAAGCCAGTTTCACTCTTGAAGTGATCCCAATTAGCTTATTTATTCCCTTCCTTCTTTCTTCTGCCTCTCTCTTTGCTCTCTCAGGCAAGTCCTTAATTATCCCCCCAACTTTTGCTCAGGTGAAGCTGAAAGCTGTGCTTAACATGTCCTCTGATTACCCACAGAAGACCTAATGTAATACAGACAAGTTTAGTGAGCCTGGATGCATGTATGTTTGCAGGCTCATTTAATTCTTTTAGTTTTCCACCTCAAAAGGGAAACCCAGTCCTGCTGGCCTTTGTGAACTTCCCTGCTTTTGGGGAGCCGACATGGGCACAGTGTAGGTTTCTGTCACACCTCACGTGCTCTGAAGATTTCTATTTCAAGGTAGTTTACAATGATGTCATTGGAAAGGAGACCACAAAACCTCCATAGTATTTGGGCATGATCTAGAAGTCAAAGCATATGTAAATGCAGAGATATGTATGAAAACAAACAAAAACAAACCCCTCTCCCCTTTCCAATTTAATATATCCATACATTGACCCATTCTAACTCTACCTTCCCTTCTCACTTTTCTTATTTCTGTGGCTGCAAGAATTCACGTCTCATCTACCTTTCAAAGGCTGGTGAGTAACCAGAACTTTGTCGGCATCTTCATTTTAAACAGAGAAAAAACAAACAGCCCTCCCTCAACCCCCCCTTCTCCCAGTCTGTTCCTGCCAGAAACATAGCAACCAGCACGCACAGCTTTCTGCAGGCAGCCTAGTTTGCATTTAATTAGTTCTGTGATATCCTAAACTTCTTTCAACCTCCGCCCCCAGAACATCACTGCAGAAATCCTCATTCTGGGAATGGCATGATGGAGCTGTCAAAAGCCCAGCATCTGTGCCAGAAAGTGTTTAGAGTACTTGGATTCCTGAATCAGGACACGGCTTGCCTGGAATATAATCTGGGACCAGGAAAATGAAGGGTCTGCAGGGGAATAAAGATAGGAAAGGTAAACTCCATTTTATAAGGTGGAAAATACAAGGCAGAGATATGAAACTATCTGCTCTCAGAACATCTGTCTGGCCTATCAATAACAGTGCCAGGACAGGTGCCTGCTCCCCTTGATAGGAAAAGACAAGAGTTTTCCAAGGTGAGGAGGAACCTGGTGGAGCAAGTAGCTCTAATTCCTACTATCTTCTTTCCACAGTCATGCATCCCCAAACCAGCTGCAAGTAGGTCCTTGTGAGTCCCATTGAAACAGGGCTTACATTCTCATGGACTGCCTTATGTAGACCTTCTAAGGGCTCTGGGCAGATGAGTCACTGAACCCTGGAGGAAAGAGTTTTGTGTGGACCATGATGGCAATGCCTCCAGGCACCTTACACCTGTGTGAGTGTTCAGGATTAATAAACAGCCCTGCCACACCTTGCACAAAACATCACCTCCCTCTCCGTGCAATTCCTGTTAGCTCTGCCAGCTCCATCCCAGACCTGGGCCCTGCCTCCAAGCCTTCTGCTTGGACACTGCACTAACAGTCACAGAAAATGGCAATGCAATCAGTGTGTGCCTTAATCAGGCTGCCTGCTGGTGATCCTTGTCCTTTCCTCTTCAGCCCTGAGTTTCCACTCACAGACCAATCATTCCAACTCCTCCCAGGCAGCAGGGATTTCCCAACTCAGTGCCAACCCCAGTGACATGCTGAGGTGGTCAGTGAGATAGGCACTGTTTCTCCCCTGAGCAAAGCCTCCCTTTCTGTCCCTTTATCCCTAACCCAGAAACACCAGCCACAGGACAGCTCCTCACAGTTTCCTGCATTTCTACTAGCCACAGCAAACCCAAAATCTGGAAGGCAAGCAGAGCTGAAGCAGGCATTGATATTTTTAATCACTCTCTCACCATACTAACCCTTTTCAAAGCTTCAAGCAGGCTTGCAGTTGGCAGGAGTGCTGCTGACAGTGGTAGCAGCACATCGAGGCAGGTCCTTTATCTCTGTGTCACCAGTGCAGTGCAGCTTCTTGCTCTGGCCATTTGCAGCCTCTGGGCAGAGGAGGCAGCTGCATCCCCTGCCAGGACTCTGTGAATTAAAGCACAGGGAGCATTCACCTCGTGCAACACCTCCCACCTCCCACCCCTGCCAGTCTGCTGCGGTTAAACTCACTGCAGCTTCAGCAGCGAGTTTATCATCTCATTTGCTTTCTGATCTGACACCAGCCTGCCATGCAGCTGATCAAAGGGGAGAAACCAGAGTGCAGCCGGGCTGAGCAGCCCCCGAATTCACACAAACATGTCACTTCCCATCTCTGCATGTTAGACAACTTCACTTCTTTCTGTTACTGCCTCTTTTAATCTCTGCCTCCACGCATACGCACACCCTTTTGCTTTCTCTTCACCCACTACATTAATTTCCTGTGCCCACATGCTGTCACCATTTTCCCTTTCTTTTTCAATCTTTCCCATCACTTTTTCCCCCTTGCTTCCCAAGTCCCTACATCTCCCTAACTGTTCTCATTTCTTAGTCCTCTCTCTTCTTACTCTTCCCAGAATTTTCACATTTTTCAATTGATTGCTTCAGTTTCTGTCTCTTCCTCTTCCTCACTCTCTTTGGAGGATCTACATTGTTTCACAGGAGAGAAGTCACTTTTTGCAGTGTGGAAGTAAGGTCCCAGAAGGGATATTCATCCCTTCAAAGCTGCAGATAGACTATTATTAGTATCAACATTATCTTTATAAATGCCTCTTGAATCAGTAAATGACCTCCTCCCATGAAGTCTTTCATGGATCAGAAGCCTCTCAGCACTTGAAATCCTGTGTGGGGAAGAAAGGAAGAAAGAGAGGGAGCATGAAAGAGAGGAGTCAAAGAGAAAAGAGAAAAGAAAATAAAGAAAAAAGAGAAAAGAGAAAAGTATTTTGGTCTTTGGGGGAAGGTGTGGATGATAGGCAGTAAATACAAGGAGTTCCTATAGAAAACTTTTGTAAAACATTGCTGAATTCCATTTTAACATAGTCCTCAACTCTTCTATCTCACACTAAACTAGCAGTCTTTGGAATGTCTCTGGTAATTCTCCCAATCACCTGCACAGGACTACAAATTAGTCTTAATTTTGGATTTTGGGTTACATTTCAACATTTCAGTCTGCAATCAACTAGCCTTCCAGATGGGGAAGAAGACCAGTTCAGACCTTTTTAGGTTAGGAAATGAGTGATGATTCTGATCCCTTACAGCAAGCCCGGGCTCTTGTCCCTGGTGGTAAAAAGACCATTTACAACAGAGGAAGGCATGGGAATCACACATTAGACAGGTGAGATAACTTTGCCTCCACTCCTCCACCCATCAGGCCTCAGCCAAAGCTTCAAGAGTTAGAAATAGTGTTCCAAAGCTCAAACTAATCTGCAAAATTTGTATTGAGATCTGAACATCTCTGAGGTCTTCAAGCAGGCATTTTGGTCTACACCCAGCTTGATTAAAGTATTCCTGGATTCAATTAACTGAAATATAGTGGGATTATTTCACATCATGCAATCTGATTTTTTTTTTTTTTTTTTTTTTTGTTACAGTAAAGTGAGCAAGTGGTGATTACAGGGCTTTATACAGCAGGCCTTGCTGTTTCTCTGAAATAAAAAAAGTGAGATGAAATTAGGTCAATTTAGCCAGAATTTCTTGGGGGAAGCAAGGAATAGGGGAACATATCTCTGGTTTTCCTTCATGAGATTATTTTCCATTAGATAATTCTAGAAAATGTATTCTCTGGCACATTATATAACAGAAGAAGAAACAGTTTAAATGAAAGACACTTCATTTTCATCAAAATAAAATACATATTGAATCAAGTGTTAAATACACACACAAAATCATTTCCCCAGAATATTCTTTAATAGAAAACATTTTTCAAGAATTAGGGTTTTAATTTCGGTTCCATGTCAAGCCCATATTTCAAAAACCTGAATCCTGAGAGCGGGTAGTGGCAGGTTTTATTTCACTAAATCGTGCCTCTGGGAGCAATGATCTGCACTAGGCCAGGCACGGGGCTGGCAGCAGCCACCCACCTGTGAGGTGCAGCTGTGTCCAAGCTGGGAGTGACTTCCAGCACGCTGATGGGCCGTGGACCATTTGGAAATTCCACCATCCATCTCAATTCCCCACCCTGGTGAAATGAAGGGGCCAGCAAGGAAACTCCCTCTTCACTCTCTAACTTCAGACCAGCCCTTGCTCAGGTGCCCATCCGAGGGCCTTGCTTGCCATGGCACTCCCAGCACTGAGAAACCAACTGAGCTCCCAAACATCAAATTCTCCTGCTTCAAACCCATTCAGCAGATTTTATTTACAATATCTTTCTACGTCAGCAGCTCAGATAGTTCATTTTTGTATCCAAACCCCAACCCTTACACATCTGCAGATGCTCCCACATGAATATGATCTAAAACTTATCCTTGTCCATCATGTTGGAGTACTTTAACATGTGGTGCTCCTTTTGAACCTCATGATGTTTCCAGGTGAAGGTGTCTCTTGTGCCATGGGACACTTAAAAAAACACCTAAAATAAAAGAATTCAAAATCTGTGTTCCCTAAACCCCCAGTTCTCAGCTTAATAATACATTTTCAGCTGTGCAGTTACAACATTCATAACTACTGCTGAGAAAATAATTTGCAGCCAGTAATTTGCTGAAAGAATTTAGTCCCTTTCTCTGCTCACAGATGGTCCCTGAGCAAAATCAAAATTTCCTCGAATGTACTCATTATTTGAAAATACTCAACACATTTTTGGCAGGGCTTTTTTTCTTTTCCCCCTTTAAAAAACCACCCTTGCAGATTGATCACAAAAGCATTGCTTGTGTATTCCATAGTTAGTATTCTAGCCATGAGCTGCTGGTTTGTTGTGATTAATCATAGGTTCATACTATGGTTTCCATTCCCCCACTGGAGGGAAAACAAAACCCCTGTACTTCTTATAGTCAGGTGTAAGCCTTGAAAAAACCCCACGGGCTTTGATTTCCCTTGGGGAAAAGAAGCAGAGAAATTGCACTAGGGAATTTTAACCCCTTTAATCTCTGGTTTTCACAGGGTATTCCTGTATCTTTCACAGTGCCTGCAGTCCCCGCTTAATGCTGCTACATAGAAACTCTCACAGCTGTACAGCAGGACCACATATTTGGCTGGAATTGTGCATCCTAATGGCAAAACAAAAAGAGCAGCCCATCCTGCTCCCCAGTCCCCTGAAGGGAAATCAGTTTATCCCAACAAAAAACCCACGGTGAGGTTGCAGGATGCTGTGTTGGAAGCACCTGAGGTACGGGACAAACTGGAGGCTGCCAAGGGATGGGCATGGGCAGAGTCTTCTCCAGACCTGTGAGACCTGACAGGTCTGGTTTTTTAAAGAACCACTGCAGAGAACAAACAGGTAAGGCTTCAGAAATTGATAGGCAGGGTCCATCATTTAAATTCCAGTAGCTTATTGCATGCCAAGGAACTACATGCAAAGGGAGGAATTTCACATTGCATTTAACTGTTCATACCAACACTTGGGAAAGAGAAATGTTTGCAGGCTTGTGAAGGCTCAGTATCAAATCAAATTATCATGTTCTGCCCACCTGCTCCTGCCAGCTTTGGGTTGTCCTGCTCTGCTCCTCTGGTCGGACACTGAATTCATCCAGGGCTGGGTGCAGACTGATGTCCTAGAGCTGAAAGGATGGGGCACAACACAGTAAAAATCCCTGAGCCATTCCTCCCATCCATCAAATGCTGTCTTTCTGTGCAAATACGTACTACTAATGCAAGCACAGACAGAATTGTGCCATTCTTTGCAGCTGCCACAGGGAAGAATCACATTTACATTACTAAATGCATCTTTCCAGCAAAACACAGAGTGAAGTCAGAAGACAGCCTTTGATAAGGAAGAAAGAGACTTTAAAACAAATAACCCACATTCACTAACATGTATTCAAATACAGACAAGAGGAACAGTGGTAAGAAAAAACCCAACCAAAACCCCTGACATTTCTGCTTCAAGGAGCCTTTATCACAGAGCGTGAGGATTTTATTTTGGCTGTTACGTTTCCTTTTGATGGTGTCTTCTGAGTCACTTCTCATGCAGACATTTCTCCATTTACCCACGTGTAGTCTGCAGTGTGGGGGATCCTGTCTCTTGCAGATATATTCTGTGTTTGCCTAGCCCAAGCAATGACCAGCCATAGGGCTATAAAGGCTTTTCTGTTCCTGAAAGATATTCTGTGTCCAAAGTAGAGCTCTGGAAAGAGGTCTGGAATTTGACTTGCATCAGGAAGACAGACTATATATGCTCTGCTGCTATATATATAGGACAATGACAACTACAAATGTTTTGAGGAAAAAAGGTTTTTTCAAGGAATGACAATTGCATTTAAATAAATTTAGTATGTGGGAGGTTCTGATTGTTAATCACATGTATGAAAACACCACAAAAAGCCCTTGGGACATATAAGGTGCACTACAATAGCCTGGCTAGATAATAGATACACATAGCCCTTACATTTTCAATATGGCACTAGATTTATTTCATTTCTTTAATTGTGTGACAGGATGGTAGGAAGTAAGGAATTTCCACAGGTGGAAGTGGGCAGCGGCAGCTGCAGCTAGCCCCAAGCAGAAGAGAAAGGATTTAATGGCATTTACACCAAAAAAAATCAGAAGTGAAGTAGCTGTTGAAGATGACATCAGCACATTTCAGAATTAGCCATTTATTAGGGTAGGTGATGAGATCCATGTCATTCAGAGCTACTGTTTCTGAAGCTGTATTCTGGAAAACACTAGAGCAGAGAATTATTTTCAACTGATATTCCCATACTTGTTTCTACCTTTTGTTTTTTTTTTTTTGTTGTTGTGGTTTTTTGGTTTTTCTTTTAATGGCAGAAAACATTTTTTAAAAATGGAACTGAAACAAAGAGTAGTTTAGAGACAGGAGGTCAATTCTGTGGCATATTCCACAGCAATGGAGACATTAAAAATAAAACACTGCAACTTTTATAAAAGGTAGGTTTTTCATGGCTAGAACATTTTCTATCTATTGTAAAGTTAAACAATGAGGAATTTCCTTGATCTGAAAGCAGAGGCCGAGCCACTTAAGGCATGGGATGTTTGAAATAGAAGGCAAAATCCACAGTACAAAATTAGCAGTTTACACCACCCAGGACACCATTCACCGCAGATCTCTCTACCTCAAGCATCAGAGGGTCTCAGGTTCGGATTCAGGTGTGTACTGGGTTTGTATGGCCAGGTTTTGGTAGCAGGAGGGGATACAGGGGTGGCTTCTGTGAGATGCTGCCAGAAGCTTCCCTCATGTCCACTGCCAGCTGGCTGCAGGAGGAAGCCACCACTGAGCCCATCGGAGATGCTGGTAATGCCTCTGTGATAACATATTTCAGACGGAAAACAAAGGTTTTGTGCAGTTGTAATTGCACCCAGAGAAGAGCAGAACAGAGTGAGGATGTGGGAGAGACTCAGCCCTGCAAATCCCAAGGTCAGTGTGGAAGGAGAGGAGGAGGAGGAGGAGGAGTTCCAAGTGCTGGAGCTGGGATTCCCCTGCATCCTGTGGTGCAGGCCATGGTGAAGCAGCTGTGCCCCTGCAGCCCATGGAGGTCAGTGGAAGTTCAAAGATCCACCTGCAGCCTGTGGGTGCTGGAGCAGGTGGATACCTGAGACGGCGCTGACCCCGTGGGATGCCCATGCTGGAGCAGGCCCCTAGCAGGGATCTGCAGACCCACAGAGAGAGGAGCCCACGCTGGAGCAGGTTTGCTGGCAGGGCTTGTGGCCCTGTGGGGAACCCACACTGGAGCAGGCTGTTTCTTGAAGGACTCAACCCCTGGAAAAGCAACCTATGTTGGAGCAGTTTGTGAAGAACTGTTCCCTGTGGGTGGAACACATGTTGGAGAAGGTCATGGAGGTGTCTCCTGTGGGACCCCATGCTGGAGCAGGGCAAGCAACCCTCTCCCTGAGGATATGGTGAGCTGTCCATAATCCCCATTCCCTGTGTTCTTGTGCCACTGAGGGGGTGGAGATGGAGCCTGGGAAGGATGGAGGCATGAAGGGGAAGGTGTTTTTAATGGTTTGTTTTACTTCTCATTATGCTGCTCTGATTTAGTTAGCAGTAAATTCAATTAATATCCTCAACCTCAGTCTGTTTTGCCCATGATGGTAGTTGGTGAGTGATTTCTCCTGGTTCTTATCTCAATTCATGGAGCTTTTGCTATTTTTTCTTTCCAGTTGTGCAGGAGAGTAATGGAGTAGCTTTGGTGGGTTCCTGGCATTCAGCCAGGGTCAATCTACTACATGATGCAAATTCCTTAACCTCTTAAAAAGTCTCATCAGCTAGGAAGTCAAAAGAGGACAAATGTTACAGAGTGTGTGGTTAGACACCTCTTGAATCAAGATGTTAAAAAAGAAACAAAATCTTTCCTGTTATTTAAGCCCAAGGTTTATGTCAGACAAAACACGATACTCTAACCAAGGGGAAAAGGATATAGTGAGCCCAGGCTTTATTAAGGTCTGGCTGTACATGATTTACTTTTCATTAGGTTTAGTTAGCAGATAAACACTAATTCAGGCGAGAGTTCTAACCGTGCTTAATACTTTAGTCTTAAAACAGAATAATATCTCCAGCATCATTAAAAACAAACATTCAGATGGGAACAAATTAACTCATATCAATTCAGCCAGCTGCAAAGACCTTCTTTCTATTACTGCTATTTCAGAAAATTTATGGTGGCCATTCTCAAACCACCTCTTAAAAATACATGACTTTTGCATCAAGCCCTTAAGACCATAAAATTCAGACCTTTCCACCCAAGTAAGGGAGTGACTCCCCAAGGTCCCTGTGATTTCTTGGAGAATGTCCCGCAAGTGGGGAACCATCATTTAGTCCACCTCTGCCACAGGGTGAGCAGTGGTCCAACAAGCAACTGACATAGTTTTATAAGTCATCTAAAACTGCACAAAGCCACCTATCCCAAAATACTTATTTAGGAGTTCAGGTCTTTATCCAACAGCTTCCAGAGAAGGGAATTTACCCCTGCAAATACATCAGTGATAAAATAAAAAAGGAATGTAGTCTCTTACACCTGTTTTGTTCATGGGTGATCAAACCCTTTCCGAGCTTTTATCCACTGTCCTGAGTGTTGAAAGCAACCATCTCCAGCTCCAGGCAATACAAAGGAAGCTGCAGAAAGCAACAGGAAAACAGTCACTGCCTGTGACTTGCTTCTGTGCTAAAGCTGGAGCAACCTCTCCTTTGCTCTTCCACTTACATTTTCTCTGATTCTTTCTGACTAAACAAGAACAAGTCATATTTGTTCTTACAAAAGTTGCTGGGTCACCATAAGCCCAAATTTAAGCTCTGGTGGAAAAGGCTTTCCTGCAGACTGCATCTGAAAACTGCCCACTCTCAGATCCCATTTCCCATCCCAAAGCACTTTGAGAAAGTTTGGATACACATCTGAACTTTTCAGCTTGTTGTACTATCTCCCTGTGACTCATAGAAATGTTTCTATGAATATTTAATTCTTTTAAGTTCCAAAAGGAAAAAAAAAAGAAAGAAAAGGCTCAAAAGGGAAAGAAAAAGACTCAAACAAATACCATAGCTGCCAACATCTTGTGACAGAAAGTCAATAGCTTTTAAATCTGCATAAAATTACATACATTTCCATGAAATTACCTGCATTTGCATATAGTGATGCTACAAGGGAGTTGCAGCTCCTCCTCAAGACTCCCAAAATTCTGTCTTCTCCCACCATCCCAACAAAACATAAATTCTGTCACCCTTGACCTCTGAAAGCACTGGGAAAATGCAGGAGGAAATTGCTGGGCCATCTCCATAGCCCACTGGAAATTCGTGTCTGACCAGGGACATGGGCCAGCAGCTTCAGGAAGTCTCCTGTGACCTCTCTTCCTTTCCCCTTCCCCATCTCTTTTTCTCTCCTTGGCAGTTCCAGGAGCAGACTGGGGAGAACAATTTCTAGCAGGTAGAATAAAGTCTGTCCTCCTCCTTGATGTCCATGTTGCTCACCACATGCAGTTGAGGGGACAGTGCCCACAGCGTGCCCAGCCAGGTCCTTGTGGGGTTCAGGGACCCCTCTCAGCCTCTCAGGAGCTGGGGCAAGGCAACCCTGGCATCCTGTGCAACACCATGGGTTGGGTAACGAGGCAAATGGGGTCAGGTAGTAAAAATTGCTAGCTTAGGGGTCTCTGGAGTGTATGGAAGGGGAAAAGGCTGTCCCAGAGAGGGAGAGTGACTGCAAACTGGAGCCAAGAGCATGTTTGAAAAGACATGGCAATACTGGCTTTTATCCACAGGCAGAAGTGGTGTCTCTAGGGTACCATAAAGAAAGGGCAACCCAGCTACAGATCATCTGATTGAATGAATTACAAAACATTTAGGCACAGCATCTCCCAGCTGCTGTGATGGCTGCCATACCTTGCCACCCTTCCAGCCCTGTGCTGCTCCTCTCAGTTGTGTCAGCAGAGCTACATTTGTGGGGCAAAGCCAGGAACCCCTGTTCACATTGTAGCCCCCACACTGGGAAAGCCAGCAACACTGGGGGCACAATATATGGGCAGAGGGGGGAATGTGTGTGAGCCACCTACGAGAAATTTTGGAGACACTGGAAATTGTAATCCTGGAGACAGTCTGAGGCTGGGGTTAGATGAGGTGTGCTGTTTCTCACTACCTAACAAAACCCAAGAATGCATTTGATGAGCAATTCCTTCCTGCAGCAGTCTCTTGTTGTGATTCCAGCAGATGGATATATTCTAGAGATAGTCCTGCTGGCTGGAGTGATAGCTGGGGGATCATGGAGGAGCCTGTCTCCAGGACCAGAGAACATCCTCACAGCTTCTTCCATGGTCTTCCCTCAGGTTATGGAGACAGCAAGATGTGAACAGTTTCATTTTTTTTCCTGTCTTCTTACTGCAGCCCCTCAGCACAGCAGCCAAAGGTACAGTTTGATGTACCTAGGTTTTCTCTGGTGACATTTTCCCACCAAAAACTGAACTTGAATCCACCAGCCTGCTTTCTCAGAGGCCACAAAACAGGTTAGTAATGAGTTAGATCAAAATGGGCAGAGTTTTGTATCCCACCCCCAGGCCCTGGCCTCCCTGTATGTGACTGCTTTTGAAATATATTTGGTAACACACCGAATGTATTTAAAGGGACTGTAGAACTGGCCAATTTTCATGCTAATTAAAGTGCAGGAGATGGAAGTGAGCTGTTTGAAATACATTACAGCACTGAGGAAAACATATTGTGCGCTATCTCATATTTTTCAAGAGCCCATATTCAAATCCACTTTCAATCTGTGTGCACTGTGCTGCTGCTGTTGCTTCTGCTGCTGCTGCGTTACCAATCCACAGGCAGCATCCACCCTGCCCTTCTGCTGGCCCAGCCTTTGGCATGGGATGGACCTGGATGCATAGCCCTCCCTGGGGACAGTGAGAACTAGGTCAGTGGCTTGGAAGGAGCTGGAGCACCAGCCTCTCACATGGGCGGAGGCAGGGGAGGGAGAAAATTACTAATCTCCACAGACAGCACAGCCAAAGGGGACAATATTTAAATTTCCCACAACTGATGCTTACAGAGGAGGGAGCCCAGACTCACAACAGTGTTTCTCTCGCAAGGAAACATGAAGTTCAAGTAAATGTCTGGGGAAAGGGAAATCTAGTGCACAAAGGCATTTGCAGAGCATGTAAGCATCTTTTCTTTGCTTCCCTGGATAGCTGGTTGGTTAGGTCACACCCCAATGTCAAAAGTAGACAAGAGTTAGACCAGCATCGCTGAGCCAGGGGCATAGGTGTAGCTTTGACCTGGATTTCAGCTCCTCAGGGTGCATGAGATGTTTATCAAATACAGGGCAATTTACTTACCTGGCAGGTCTGTTGAGACCAATGGTTTTGTCCTACTTGCTAAGATAAGTTTAGAAATTCGTTTCATTTGAAGATATTAGATGTTGCCCCTTTGTTTACACAAAGTTCCTTCCTCCACAGCAGGAGACCCTTCAGAGTGCATGTTCATATGTATGAACCAGTTTCAGTGTCTGGCTTGGGAAAAATCTGCATGTAAATAGATGGGCACGTCTTTGAATACTTCCCAAGGTAATGGTGCATGTGCCACGGTCCTCTGGGCTCAGCTCTGCATGTGGCTTTGCCTCCCTGCAGAGGGTGGCTGGCAGAGGGGCTGATCTTCCACATGCACACCCACCTCCCCAGGAAGGGGTAGAGAAAAGAACCTACTTCTACAAAGACTCACCATAGCTGTAGGAGTCTTGTTCATGTGTGATTGCTTGGGTGCAGGAATTATTTGGCTGTATTCCTCATTTTCACCTCCTTTCCCTCCCTCACTGACCTTTGGATACAGGGTTGACAAGAATATTTGTCCCCAGGGCTGGGAGCTACTAAGCTGCACTGTCAAGTGTTTCTTCACCTTCAGGAGGAAATCTGCTTCTTTAAATATTTGTCTGACTCCCTGACAGCTCTTTGACAGAACATTTTGACTGTAAACTTCCCTGTTTACAGTAGCATTCAGTGGCAGAAGACATCTCTATCAGGGCACCCTCCCTTTTGCAAGCAAAGCCCTATTCCTGGCTGACAACAGATTTTCCTTCCCTATTTCAGTTCATAGCTGAGTCTTTTCCCTTCTGTTATCTTCTGTGAGGACTTCATTTCCCAAACCAGAATTTGGAAAGACAGCTGCCCTGGGGCTGGTATGAAGATTGCAAAGGTTAGGTAGCAGCAGGTGAGACGATAAAAAAGAGAGGCTGTTCCCACTTGGACTCCACCAAAGGACAGAGGTGATGGAACAATGGCAAAAAGAGCAAATCCCTGCTCTAGTGAAATAAAGGCAAGTTTCTCTCTTAAATGTTAATTGAGAAGTTTTCCTTCTTTTCTTCAGAGTCTGGCAAGTAATGTGTGTGTGGGTGGAGGAAGGCAGGAATTACCTAGCGAATCTGGGAACACCCTGCAAACCCAGGGATCACGTGGTTGTAGAAGCAGCAGCCGCTCTTCGGAGGCAGCTGAGGTAAGCCAAGAAGACACGTGGGAGTAGAGGAATTAGGCAGCCCTGTCTCTGAAGCTGTTTCAGCTTTCTGGTGTCGGGTCCAGATGAAGTCCTTGCCTTTGGACAGAAGCCACCACCAGACAGAGCAGCTTTCTGATTTAGCTCCATGAAGGTGAAGCAGATGACTGGTCAGTACACTAACAAATTTGAAAAGACATGCCTGAATTAAGTCATCCCTTAATGAAGAGCCTCTGAAAAAATAGCCTGACTTCATAAGCTTGTGACAGACTAAGCCTTTTAATAAGGGCAATATCTAGATTGCCTTGGTGACACTGGAGATCACTGAGTACTTGCACCCTGCTGCCTGGCAGCTTACAACATGAGAGGTAAATAGGAGTGCTTCTCGGAATGAAGAGACTGACTGATAAATTATTCCCACCGAAACATGGACCAGAATAACAGAGTAGCAGGGCCTGTGCATCAGTTTCACTTTGAAGTCAAAAGCATGGTGCTGCCAAAATTTCATCTGTGGTGTCTTGTCTAAGTGAAGGAGAGCAGGACCTTTGCTGGTGGTGGTGGTACTCACGTTGTTTTGTCCTGCTGAAACAGGAGGTTGAGAAGAACCATCTATGCATGGTAAGCTGAGCAGCTTACAAGACCTTCTTCATTCCAATGATGATGGGAATGTTAGTAGTCCCAGAGACTCAGTCACCTCAAGATATCCATGCTCAGCTCTTCATGCACTTTACAATGCTCAGATTGGGAGCACAAATACTTTTTCTGCCACAAAAAGCTGTGTCTCTGGCAGAACCACAGATACTCATCTTCAGAGGAGTGCACTGTCACCCAAAGGAGGGAGGGACCATCTCCTACAGGTTTTCTGAAAGGCATTGCCATTGTTCAGAGTGCAAGTGGGCTGAGAAGCTTAACAGATGGCTGCAGTGAGACACGGACTCTCTACAGATGGTGAATGCATTCCCTCTGAGATCAGTGGTGGGCTGGATGACAGCCCGATATGGTTGCAGACTCCAAAAGCCTGTATTACCCCCACACACCCTGTTATCATGACATTTTCCTCTTTGCAAAAGGCAAAGGGATTTAGAGAGATAGAAACAGACACCTACATAAGTAGGGAGAAAACAGTGAAAATGGCAGATGGCATAGGAACAGGTATGTATGTATCCCTCCGAGGGGCTGTCAGCAGGGGAACAGAGGCCAAAGCAGCTATTGCTCACTAGATTCCCTTGTGGACATCTCTTCCATTCCAGGGACATCCATAGGATGGGCACTCTGGTTTTCAAAACATAACTTTCATAGACAGTAAGCAAAATGTCTGAGGATAACATCTCTGAGAAAACCTCCCAAGAAGCCCTTGTCCTAAAGGTATTTTTTCTTTGAGAAAATGGTCACAATTTTAAGCACTGCCCCATCTCTGGATGGATTTTTTGCAACCATCTCTTAAAAGGCTGGAAGCCTTTAACAGACCTGATGAAATCAGTGGAATTAGACAGCAAATAGGTTCCTGCTGTGAGCAGCCTCAGATTTGAACGGATCCCCACCTTACACCTCCCACTCCATAACAGAACACTAAATTTCACATCAAATAAGCAGTTTGTCAGGTTTTATCAAGGGAAATAGTTTGGTTTCTTAGCTATTTAAAAGCCAAACCAGAAAATTATTTCAAAAATATAGAAATATTTCTATATTTTGAATAATATATTCAAAACTATATAAATATTATTTCAAAAATTATTGAAATTATATAAATTCTTTCAAAGGTATTTTTGAAGTCCTGTTTTGAAGACAATCCTCCTCCTGGTGATATTTCCGCAATGTAACACTAAAAGACAATGCTAAGTCCAGGGTTTAGGAAGACACATCTTCCTAAAGGATGATCTTGGTCTGTTTAATGATTGTGGTGGATAATAACAAGAATCTTGGATGCAGTTCCAGGTTCCACAGCAACATGTAGGTCGGAGAATTATCTCAGCAGTCAGCATCCATTGACTCATAGAAAGCCTGACTCACAGCTATTGGTATCTACAAGAGTTCCTTTTATTTCTGTATTTCCCTATAAGTTTATAAGATTATACCCACCAGGACTAATGCCATATTATCTCAGGAGCAAGCTTAAATTCAGCAGGCTGGTATTCAGCAAACCTCCCAAGCTGGGCAAAGGTCTGTATTAGAATGCATCTCCTGACAACTCCTCTTCCCAAAGCCCCAGGGCTGGTAGGCAGAACAGCACAGCCCTTGAAATTCACTTCCTTCCAGTTTTAACAGAGCATTTGCAAGGAAGTTTCACAAGAGCAGCTATTCCAAAAGACACTGCTGCTAGTTCTAGTGGCAGAATAAATCTTGTGATTCAGCATCCAACACCTTCTCTGGAAGCTCCGAAACAACCCTAGATATGCTCCCTTTCCAAGAGGAAAAAAAGGAAAAGAGAAAAAAGCAAGAAGTCATTTGAAGCATGCAAGTAGATTTGTAGACATGAAAAAACACAGAAGATATGTCTTGCTGAATATAGACTTGCTGGTGCAAAGATCTTGCTCTAAAATTGATGGAAAGGCCCCTTGTGTTACATTGCTCCCTGGTATTAAAGTACTGTTAGAACACCTTGCAGGATGGAGCACAATAGGAATGGTAAGTCCTAAAGCTATATATTGAATTATGGAAATATCTCATGGGTACTATTGTTCCCAGGATGCTGTATGCCAGTGCAAGTTGATCCCCAGTGGCTTTGCCAAGAGGTTCTGGGATTATTCCAGAGATATTACTTTTAGCTTGGTCTCTCAAATCTGCTAAATACTTCTCAATATGAAAACTGCAATACCATGGTGTCAAGGTGCTAAAACCACATGAGGAAAGAGTGGGGCAGGGAAGCTTGAAGCAGAGAGAGAAGAGTTGTCCAGGCCATGCTCATTGACCCCTCCCCAACTCTCTTGTTCCAGGGTATTTCCCACCACCTTCCAAGGTTCACCGTTCAAGGCAGCCAAGCCCTGGAGCCATTGCAGCCAGGCATGCTGCAGTGCAGCCACTGGCCCTTGCTCTTAGGGAAAATCCTCCTCCCAAAGGCTGCTTCATTTATTTCATTTGTCTCCTTTCCCTCTCCCCACCCTGTCCTCCGGGGAATACAACCCAGGCAGATAAGCTAATGAGACAATTAGCTCTCTGCTCCCTGATTGAAGGGCCCTTTATTTCCTTAACCAGCCAAGCCAATTCTCAACATCGTTGAGCGCTTGACTTTATTTCTGCAATGTGATTCATCTTCCCTCTTGCTCATATATAAACCTACCATAAAAGAGTGTTATTAGTGTTGCCAAGTTAAGCACTCACTTGTTAGCAAACATTTAGGCCTAAGCCTGTTTGGGGAACCTTAATTCACCCTCTTCCTCCTCCCACTCCACAATTCACCTTGCATGTGTATTTTATCAAGGCTTTTAATAACCCTATCCTACAGCAGTGCACAGAAAGCCCATTCCACACTTAGCACACATATTGGGCAGTGATCTAAGAGGAATGACGAGCTCAGGGATATTTGTGAGATATTTTAATTGTGAGAGGCTGCCTCACAACTTGACTTGCCACCCACCTGCTCTTGCATGTCAGGAAAGAAGATTATTGCAATGCAGCATGCAAAAGCTGGGTGCAGAATCATTGTGAAATATAAGCCAGCATGCCAAAAATACATCTTAAATAACCACCACCTTCCGGAAGTGTTCACTGCAACTCTGGCAGAAGGGGAAGATGGAGATCAGCAAAAAATTGAGGACCTACTCCCATACCTCCTAGGTGATTATACAGCAGCCCTTTTATTTGGAATCCATCTTCTTCTACCTTCAGGCCAGTATGGAAAGTAGATTTCTGAGGCAGTTGTTCAGGAAGGGCTGCTTTGTCTGCACTCTGGCTGGCAGGGGAAGCAGCAGTGCCTTGCTCCTCGTCTGACCCTGTGCCATGGAGAGAGACACAGCCTTTCAGAGCCCAAGCTCTTCTGAGGTGAGAGACAAGGTAGCTGGCTTGCTTGTGTCCCTACATGAGGGGAAATGCAACAGTGGAGTTTAGGGGTTCTGCAGGGTTTGCTCAGTCACCACACAAGGTCCCTGTTTTCCTCCCCTGCCTCTGCAACCCACTCCCACTGAGCCATGCAATTGTGACCGTGTCACACACACAGCACTATGGTGTATCTGTCAGAGTATTAGCCACTCATCAGCCTTTCCTCCACAGCACCCTGTCCACCAGATTGGGAACAGTTGTTTTTTTTCAGTTGTCCCCATTTCCATACCACGTGGGAAAGAGACAAATGGTGGATTGCCTCTCCGCGTCTGAAGCACCCCTGCTGACTGTTGGGATGATGATCAATGCCAGTGCCCGGCTGCATCCTTCAGCCCATGAGATGCTCATCAGTCTTGCAAAACCTGCCCTCTATTCAACACTTCCTATTGCATTCTTGATAATTTAAGTTGTAACATCTCTTACTGATTTCTTGATAGAATATTCCCCCAGTCCCAGTAACAGCTTAGAGTGGCCTCAGAGACACATCTAACGAGAACTATCTATGTCCTCTCCCCTCTTGCGTGCAATTGCTTCTAATGAAGGTTTCAAGAGAAGAGGAAGGATGGAAGCCAATGCTGGAGTTCTCTCTAGATTAATCTTTTGCTTAGCCAAGTCTGAAAGGGAACCTGAATTGAGGATAACATGAATACTATGAATTTTTTTAACCCCAGTCTTATTTTTTGTTCTTGTTTCTCTAGCCATTCCTGAAAACATACAAATATCCTATTGAATAACCAAGAAAAGGTCTCCTGAATACAAACACAGAACAAAATAACTGTCAGGTTTATGATGCATCAATCTCTTCAGACATGGAAGCATTTTTGCCCAAAAATTTCAATTCAGGCAGAATGTGAAGGCTTTTGCATTTATCCCATAATTTACAAGCACAGGAACAGCTATAGAGCAGGCTCAGGTCTACAGTTCATGCCCTGACATCCCATGGAAGGAGGCTCAATGCAAAAGAAATTCACATTGTTTCCACTTGGGATCTCCCAGACAAGTAGGTGGCAAGTTCACCTACATCACTGAACCTCTTTCCTTTATATGTGTGCTTGAGTGAATCAACTCTCCTCAGCATTGCAGAAGGCCAAGAGATGCAGAAGGACTTTTCTTGCAAAGATTCCAAGAACTTTTCTTGCAAAGATTCCAAGAAAAGTTCTAACTGGCAACCATGCAGAATTGTAAACATTTGATTTTAAAGACATGCATGGGTACAAAAAAAGTATTGAATCCATAAAATTGCAGGACATGTGCAGCTACGTTCAGTGGCCACTGCCCAGTTGGGACTATAGGAAATAAAGGCCAAAAGTTTGCAGAGACATTTGAAGACCTTGGAGAAAAGCTTTGCTTTCTTCCACTCTTGACAGAAACAGAACAGCAAACAGAGAGTTAAGGCTTTTCCCCTGCTACACTGCAGCAAAAATGAGAGATTTAAATAGACTGAAAATGTAAATCCAACATTTACTCCATAGACATAGTGAAGCAGAGCGGAGGGGAGGGGAGTGAGGGAGGATAGATGATCATTGGATGTGTGAGAAGAGAGATGCATCACATAGTATATATTTTATATGTATTAATATTCATACCAGTTCTTTCTTTTCTCCCTCCAGGCTCTGTCTGCTGCTTCAGTTCATCCATCCGGCTTCAAGAGGGAGATGGATCTTTCAGCCCTTTCCTGCAACTCTAAGCTAGAATCTAATAATCAAAATAGCATGTGGTTCCTTTCTCACAGCACTGCAGGAAGATGCTGGGACATCTACAGCCAGAGTCCCATCCGAAGACAGAAAGCAAAGTTTGCAAGAGGGGTCACCCCATGCTCCCTGTGAACATCAGAGATATGCTTGGCTGGTGACATTTTGGGAGAAGACACATGGAGAGTGACACTGTTCTTTCTGAGTCCAAAGGGACCACCCCTGCTTTTAGAGATGCACAGAGTTTGAAATACTGCTATCCCTTATCTGCAGGTCTGGAACAACATACAGAACAGAGTAACCCTGTGAGAAGTCATCAAACATGGAATTGAGGACTGGAGATAACCATACCTTTGGAAAAATATTGTACTTTCTGATGGTGGAATGGTGGTAGTCAAGCCAAAGTAAAGTAAAAAGGCAGTATTGTCTTCTATTTATTTGGAAACAAAGAAAGCCCTGCTGTTGAGGAAGGGGAAGTCAGTTGTCCAGGGCACTTGGCTGTGTCAAAAAAACATCAGCCTAGAGGCAGCAGCATCAAGATCAAGAAGTAATATACAGGTTATAGTGCATGAGAAGAGAGTTTCAATTTGCTGTAAAGATGAGGCTGAAGTTTATGCTTAAAGGCTGCTGCAGTATTTTCATTCCAACACTACTGAAGATTGTCATGAAAAAAATCCATTTTCTGAACTGTGTTTGGAAGAGAGACAGTAGTAGTCCTGGAAGACTGATGTTTCCCTCAAGACTCAGGTGCTTCAAACTAAGAAAACTTGATGGCAGTGCTTAAAAAGCACTATGTGCCCCAAACAGGCGTCACAGCAGAGAAATAAATTGCTCTTAACCAGGCCAAGGAAAGGTGAGACTTAACAGCTTTTTCACTTGTCTTGCAAAGCTCTTCTACCTATCATGATGGTATTCATGCCTAAGGACTCCCTTGGGAATTCTTGCTTTCTATCTGGGAATCAAAAAACCTGGACCTTGATGAGGAAAAAACTGCTGAATATTTTTCACGGAGAACAATTTAATCCAGAGGAAGACAGGAACTGTGCGAAGCCCCACACACGTGTGTGGAGTCCAGCTCTGAGGGACACTCCTGCTGGAAGCCATCCCAATGTGGTGAGTGAAAGCAGATCCACACCATGGAGTCTCTTCAGGGAACCAAGTTTAAAGGCATGACATGAGCTGTACCTGCTTTTCTCCAGCTGAGCACAAAAGGTTTGGACATGTAGCATGTACGTGCACCTTTCTAAAATGCAGTGAAGGGAAAGCCATTTTATATTTGTAATGAGGACGATATCCTCTCTTGTTCTCAAAGAGAGTGATTCATGTATCTACTACGAAGGACTGGACTTCCACCATGGAACAACTCTTCTGAATTTTGGAATGCAGAAGCTGGATTTTGGTTAGCTGGACCAGGTAAAAATCACTGCCTGCCCCTCTTTACCTCTGGACACAGCAACCAACAGATGTGTCCTTATTTTTTGGGGAAAGTACACAGAAGATTTACCATCATTCTTCCCACAGAAACTGACAGTGCTCACAAAATTAGCATCCGGGAGATAAAAGTTCAGACCACATCGGCTGCCAATTCACATAGCACAATTTAAGTCAGTGCCACTTTACAGGAAAGCTTTTACAGGAAGTGCTCAGGAAGGTTTTTGATCTATGGATGGAAAGTAAGTACTGTTTTACTCTTGCCATTATTTGGTACAGAAGGAAAAGATTTTTAGCCTACCATGGAAACATGGATTTGTCAGTGTTGTTTGTATTACAGTCACATCCACGGCCTCCTACTGTGATAGATGCTGAACAAAAATGCAAGTGAGAAGTCCAAGGCACCTAACAAAGATATCCAAAAGAAAAGAAGTAAAACAGCTTGTCCAACACCATGAAGTAAAGCAGACACACAAAGGAGCACAGACTGCTTAGTCACATGTACTTCTTAGTGGAAGTTGTCTATTTACTGAGGTTATAATTTCTTCACAAACACGTGCCTTCAGACAAAGGCACGCGGCTTCTGCTGCTACTGTCAACCAAAGACATATTTCCTGATTAGTTCATTGCTCCCAGTGGATCTCTTCAGTAGTATCATCCTTACCTGTAACTCCTCGAATCCATCCTAATTCAAACATACCGAATCAGAGCTGGGCATGAAGTCTTTCTTGCCCCAGAACACCACAATCACACATTTCACGACGACTGGCAAAGTCTGGTTTCCTCTGGGCAATGTTCAACTGGAAGAATCTTCTCAGTACATTAGTAACAGGTGCTTTGTATTGCAATCTTTGTATCAAAAGAAAGTAGTTCTTTTCTCTCGGTAGTCCTTTGCAAAAAAATTGGACAAGTTCAAAAGTTGTCTGTGAATGAGAGGAAGGAGAAGGTTCTGCAGACAGAGCATGCTCCTTTTGTCTTATATCCTAAGCATGCAAGATAAATGTCATGCTGATTAATATTTATTTTCCTCAGCCCAAAATGAATTGGAATTTAATTCTCAAATTAAATTGAAGAATTTGAAAATCAAAAATATGTTTTACTGAACACATTTTATTTTAATCACTTTTAAGACCTGTATGAAAAAATCCCAGTCCTTTGCGGTACTTGGCATGTATTTTCACTCTGATGAAAAGCTTCTAAAAGACTTTTTGAAAATGTTTTTCCTTGAAATTTTTAAACATACCAAATGAATCCCTCAGGCAATTTTTTTTCCCAAGTCAGTATTTTCTAGTGGAAAAAGATTTCCATTTTAACCTTTCATTAATAAAATTTCTAGCCTGACCGAACATTCTTAGCTCAGTTGTGAGTGAATAGCTCGCTTCAGGAATCATTAATCCAGGCCTGATGTGAACTTGTGTCTCTCCAGCCTGTGGCCATACTCTGAAAGAAGGTGCCCCTGTATCTTTCCTCTGCTCCTGAACCATGTGGTGTCACTGGGAATGTTGATGGGAAGCTGTGGGGATGGAAAGGGCAGAGCAGGCGCGCTGTGGGAAGAAATGTGGTTGAGTAGGTCACACACATGTGAGCTGCTAAACAGGGTCACTGAAGCTAAGATTAAAATTATCCTGACAAAAGTAAGTAAGGCTAGCGGAAAATGCTTCTGAAATACAGCTTCCAGCTGTATGGTTACATTCTTATTTGCAATTCCTCACTTCCATGGTGTTTGTGAAGGAAAAATCATTTTCACTGATATGTTGGTGCTTGTGGTTCATTTTAAGTTCACTAGTCAAGAGCTTAACTAGTTCACTAACTTCTGAAAAACATGGCTACTAATAGATTCAATCATATATGAAAATAAAATTTATTTTTTAATCTCTGACAAACTTTATCTTTAAATATTTCTTAACAATATTCTGCTTCTTTCTAAAAAATATTTCTGCCCTTGTGTAACTCGGAAATAACCAGATTGATTTTGTCAAAAACCCCATAACAACTCCTAAACAAAACCTTTGAGCTTTGACTAAGTGTGAACAATTTCATCCTGAAAGAGGAATCACTTGGAGAGTTCAGAGGAAATAGAAGCAGGGACTCGGATGCTGCAACTCTTTCAAGCTCTGCATTTGGTGTGCACTGCTGGCAGAAGCACAAAGGAATCTGCAGCTGAATTGGCCTGCTGTCAGGGGATGGAATTTTGTTTCCAGAGTTTTCAGTACTACTAAAAAGAAGACAGAACACCAGAAACCGGCGTGCATGGGTGCACAGAGGGATTTACTCACCCTAGTGCCAGCAGTTCCCTGGGCACGGCTGACCCTGGAGATCTGGTTCAGCAGGCATACTTGTCCCACTGGCACCTGCCCCACTGCCATCAGACCTTGTGTGTGCACTGTGAAAGGTCCAAGGCCACCACCTGGCCAGCTGCCTGTCATCAGACTCACTTTCTATGGGAAGCATCTGTAAACTCTAGGTGTGAGAGGACACAGCTGCCTCGGAGAGCACTAACAGGATTTTCCTCTCTTACTCTGCTCTCTGTACCTGCCCTGGCACAACTCATTCACAATACAAGGAAACCATACACTGCAGCACAGTTCAGTTTGAGACTCACTGAGCAATGGGTTTCCTGCAGATGGCCTCGTGATGTACTACAACCAGTGCAAAGCAAGTGACAGAAAGCAGCAAGACAGTGTCGCTAAAACCTCATACAAAGAATTACTTGAAGTCTTCATATATCAAGCAAACAAGAGCAGGCAGGGAGAGAGGGTTATCTGAGCAGGTGTTTTCAGATTAAGTTTGAAGGGAGGTGGAAATGAGACATTGCAAAGCAGTTAGCTCTCTGCAGCCACAAGATTATGTGAACAGGTCTCTGATTAGCACATGCCTCTCACTGCCCCACTATGACAGACTTCAAGTCCATAGAGATCTCCAAGGGACAGCTGCAGCCATCCAGCCTGCTGTGCACAAAGCCTTCTCTGTAACATCCAATTCTTATCTTAGAAGCCCAGATAAATTTCATCCCAGTTCTCCAGACTAGTGGATCTTGATTATCACAAGCCCTGTGGCTTTTCTCATAAGCTATGCTCTTACCCTTAAGCATGGCAGGATTTGTGTGAGCTGCTGTTTCCTCTGCAAGAAGGGGTTGCTGTCAAGAGTTATGTTGTTCAAGCCTCTCTAGTACAGGGAAGTCGAGAAAGCTGCTCCCTTCACACCCAACAGGTTTGGAGCCAGTCCCCACTCTAACAAATCTGGGCACCTCAGTTTCTGCTATGCCCAGATTACAGATCTCAGCATCTCAGTTTGCAGTAAACCAAGCCATTCTGCCCCTGTTAAGACATTGCTCAAGAGAGGAATTCAGCACTTGACTGAGGCTTTTCAGCATTCATTGCAGGATTATTCTATACATCCATAGCTTCAGGGACAGTGGGATGTGGAAAAGCTGATACTTGAATGAAGTGCTGAGTTTTGAGTGAACAAAAAGCTCATTTGCCTAAAGTGGGTGTGTTTGTGCTGCAGATAGTTTGAAGCCTTTGATGTGATAACTCGGGAACAACTTGTTCTGAAACCATTCACTAAGTGAAGGCATATGGAAATTCAGTATTCTTGCTCCCACTGTTTGCTCCTCTTCCCATAACAGCAGTGAGCACTAGCTAGATCTGGAAATACTTAGTTTGGCATCTTGCTGGAGATCCCATTTGTTCAGGAAAATGGGTATGTGTGACAGTGGTCACAGGGGTTCTTGGATGAGGGGAGAGACGAGAATGTTGATTCCGTGTTCAGAAGGCTTGATTTATTATTTTATGATATATATATTACATTATAACTATACTACTAAGAATAGAAGAAAAGGTTTCCTCTTGAGGCTAGCTAAGAATAGAAAAGAATGAATAACAAAGGTCTGTGGCTCGGACAGAGAGTCCAAGCTATCTGGTCTGTGGTTGGCCATTAATTGTAAACATTCAAGATGGCCCAATCAAAAATCCACCTGATTCATTCCACAGCAGCAGATAATCATTGTTTGCATTTTGTTGCTGTAGCTTCTCAGTTTCTCAGCAGGAAAAATCTAAGAAAAGATTTTCACATAAAGATGTCTGCAACAGGTATATCCCCATTTTCCTACATGTGTGCTGAGTGCAGAAGGCAAAGGTCCAGAACACCAGTGAATAGGAAATAATAATATTTCCTGTGTCAGACATGAAATCTCTCTCCTCACAGTCACTGACAGGAAAAGAGGGACACAGGATCAGTGGGACTAGAGGAGCATCTCACTACATTTGGAGGACTTCAACAAAGCCCTGCTTGCTGGCTGATTCTCAGAGCTTTGGTGGTGGCCCATGCTGGAATATCACTGGGCAGACCCACATTCTTACAGCAAAAGAGATGAAAAAGAGCTGAGAACATGTCTGCAGGGATTTCTTCTTTGCTATGGAAACTCAGAGGCACCAGTCGTCTCTGGGTACTTACCAAAGAGCTGCAGTTTCCTTGTGGATCTAACTCTGTGCTGCAGAAACCTTCTCCTGTGTGTTTGCAGCTCCTAATCTCCTAATCCATGGCTCGGGGAGCTGTGGGTGGGAGAGCAAAGGCAGCTCTGGCAGTACATGAGGAGGAGTCACTGAGCTCTGCAGAACTTGTGTGACCTGAGAGAAAGGAAGCGCATGGAAGGTCAGAGTTGCAGCCTCCCTGTCTCTCCATGGACACGCAGGCAGGTCAGGCTGAATGGGGAGGGAGGCTGCCAGCCCTCTTTGCACCCAGTGCACCCTCCAGGAGGGGAGAGCTGTGCAGGACAGCGATGCACAGAGCTGCTCATGGTAATGAGGAGGGAGGCAGTGGCCAACACTTGCCCTATTTACAACATGCCTCAGATTTGTGCTGATTCGAGATCAACAGGAGACGGTGATGAGAGACCTGTGTGACCTGAAAGCACTCTCACTTTGGCTGGACCACTCAGGGAGTGCAGCACAGAAGGCACACAGTAAGTCACTGCAGATTACAGGCTAATGATACGACACCTTGTGAGTTGTCAAGGATATTGACACTGCACCTGCCCTTAGGCAGAGGAGGCAGACACGACCCTGTATGCATCTAGCAAGTACACCAACTGTCCTCAGCTATCAAGGACAGCCAGCAGAACTAAGCAGCTCCTTTCGCAGCTCATATAAATTGGATCAACTCCCCTCTGCTGCTGCTGGCTTTTGCCTACATTATTAAGCTACTTTGGACCAGAGAGCCATCCCCCCCCCCCCCCCCCCATATTGCTCCCACTGCTGCATCCATGGCAACATTAGGAGCTTAACAGCAGACAATTCAGCCAAGGCCACCCGTCACTTCAAAGCACACTCCCCAGCCTGAGGATTTTTGTCTATTTTAGAGTCTCCACTGTTGCTATCATCAATGGGACATCATGAGTATGGACAACAGAGAGCACAAGGAACAAAAAGCCCGATACCACTCCTCTGTCAGTTTACTGCTAGTCTCCAGCCTGAAGGAAAACCATTATTTAGTCAAGGAGGAAGAGCACAAGGAGCAGCAGACAGCACTCCCTTGCATACTCTTCTTTTGGCAGGAAATTCTTATGAGTAGGAAAAGATGGGGTCATGAGAGAAAGTCTGGTTGAGCAGATAAGAGCAAGAAGTCAAAAGCTGGAGTAATTTCATACGAATAGTCCAGGCTTGCTCCCAACCATGCAAATGAATATAAGTAATATGTCCTTTCACTAGCAAAGCATTAACTCTTTAGCCATCAGTGACATCTTACCAGCCTGCACAGTTCCCAGTCACCTTCAGTAAGGAATTATGCTTATATTCATGCTCAGTCCAAGTTGAAATGGGATGCTCCTAAGTGCAGGTAACAGTCCCAAGCCCATATTTTTCCTACCCCTTTACTACCAGGAATCTTGTGTGTGTATGATATTTTGAGACAGTCAGTGCAAGGCAATGAACACCACAGTATGGTATGCTGCAGAAACAATCTGAGACTTTCAAGCCCTGCAAACAAAGACTACAAGCACCAGATCCCAAACGTAACACCATCAACTACAATTAGTATTTTCCTAGTACACTTCCCTGTGAGCTAATAGCCTGAAGTATAACCCCAATTCCCCTCAAATGTAGGTAAAGAAAGTATGGAACCAAGGGTGCCAGTAGCTTGAACCTTCCTAAAACCTACACAAAAATGTATGGAGATCTAAAGCAAATATTTTCAGTATTTGCAGTAGATGAATGACACCTGTGTAGCAAGGCTATTAGTACAGGCTTGCATTTCTCAGTAATTTCCATGCAAATGTTTCAAACATAGTACTCTGATCTCCACAAGTAGATATTTTTCAGCCCAAGAACATAGTGCAAAAAAAGACCCTCATAGGCCCTGTCAGTGAGCTGGATTAAATATTTCTTTCATTCTCTAATTATTACTCTATCTCTGAAGCAATACTGTAAGAATCAAAGATTTTTTTCTTTTTCAGGAACAGTCTTGTACTCCAAACAAGTTATGAAGTCTGAAATCTAACTCAAAAGCCATTGAGAAAGAAAGAAAAAAAAAAAAGCCACATCTTTTTCTTTTTCAGAAGAAACACAGATTAAATGTAGTAGGTACAGTTCAGTAAAGTCTCCCTTCAGACCCCTTCTAGAAATTAGCATATCTGACACTGCAGTCTTCACATCACTAGTTTTAATTCCAGGTTTACATCTCTGCTGTCACAATTATTTCCATGAATGTGTCAAAATCCACAGTGTAATAACTAAAGTTCCATTCCTCCTCTAATTTTAGAAGTCCAAGCCTCAGAGACATCTTCTCTGTTGATTAGAGGCTTTTCTGTTCAGTTCATTGATCACAAGGGCCATTTACAAGACTGAGTTAACTAAAGCTGATTTCAGTCCACAAAGAGCTATCATGTTCTCACGTGAGATACAACTAGGGAAGAATAATATATATTGTATATAATATATAATAATATAATATTATATTATTATAATAATATAATATTATATTATTATATAATATACTGTATACCAGTAGGGGATGACTTGATGGAAAGCAGCTCTGCAGAGAGAGACCTGGGAGTCCTGATGGACAACACCTCCTTTCCAACTCAGGAAATTCTTTGGTTCTATGTTTCATGACAATTGGAGCATCTCTATTAAGAGGCAAGGCTGTCTAATCTTTCTGCTTAGCCTGAAGAAGAGAAGACACAGAGGGGATCTTATCAATGCATAGAAGTATTGTAAGGGCTGGGGACAGAAGGATGGGCAGAGGCTCTTTCCAGAGCTGCCCAGTGACATGGCAAGGGACAGAGGGCACAAACTGAGACACATGAAGTTCCATCTGAATATGAGGAAAAAATTCCTTACTGTGAGGGTGACTGAGAACTGCAACAGGCTGCACAGAGCACCCATGGACTCTTCTTCTGCAGAGACATTCAAAACCAGCCTGGACACAGTCCTGTGCAAACTGCTCCAGAGAACCTGTTCTGTCAGGGATGCTGGACTAGGTGATCACTGGAGATCCATTCCAACCCCAACCATGTAATTTCTGTAATTCCACATTGAATACAGACAAGATGCTCTGGGAACAGACTCAAGGAGAAAAGTAGCTTACCTAGACAGACTTGTCGTCAAGTACAAACCTCACCAGACTCCTGAGGCAGCCCTTGAGAACATCCTACTTATGGAAATGACCCAAGTCACTCCCAATAAACCCAGACTAATTGTTAGAATCAGGACCTTGATTACAAACAATTTAACACCAGAAACCCTGGTGCAGCTGCAGTGACCAAAAAGCAGATTAGAGGTGACCTTGAGCAGAATTTGCACATTCTTTGGTTCTGCAAGTGCTTGCTCAATCACAGAAGCAAAAAGACCATTTCACACTGACCAGGAGGACAGAGTTACACCAGTGAACTACACAGTTTACAGACCAGGCCATTTGGTGGCTGAAGGTGCTGAATTGTTGGTGTACCTGAATTACTGCTGACCTTACTAAAATTGTGCTTAGGCTGGGGACCATCTGAAAGCAGCAGGTTGGAGGCAGTCACTCTGCTCTTTCTGAAAGCTGTCCTTGTCATACCAGATGATGTCAGAAGATACTCTGGCTGTCTTTTATTTTGTCTATCCACTTACAAAGCATAATTTAAAATACAATGAAAGCATAATCTTAATATTCCTTCCAAGATACACCAAGGAGGACTTTTTTTAAGTTTTTTGTTTTTATTGTCCTCTCTAAGCATTAGCAATACTTGAAGATAGAACCAAATACACAGACTAGATCTAAGCAGACCTAAAGCAAAAGTGAAGTATTAAACCCCAAATACTACAGCTCCTATCTTGATTTGGTGCTAATCCACATATATTGCTTATTCATAGCCTTTAACTGAAGATGTTGAGTTCTACTTTTGTTATTAGCTTTAATGACAATTTAGGGGGTTGCTAATGGGATAGCAAAGCCTTTCATAGACAGGGCCAATCCACATTTCGTATGGAAGTGCCTGAAAGTCCAATATTTGGAAGGAAGACACAGCAGGGATGGAAAACGTTTGAGAGACGATCACCCACAAACCTCAAAGCCCTCCTGCCTTTTTTTCTTCATCACATCCCCATCAGGAGACATGCCAGAATATAGAGTATAGAATCACAGCCTTGATCATAAATAACCTTTGAAACTCTCCATAAATAACTTCTGAAATTCTTGCCATTCCCTTTCTCATTTATACCTTGCAGGTGAAAGAACATTCGTACAGCACTCCTGATAGAACCCCTTCCCAAACTTTGAACCTGTGCCAAACACTCCCTGGGAGGGAAATATAACCCAGAGAAGTATGAGCCCAAAGCACTCTTCTTCTCTGTTATCTGTTTTTGTCAGTCTCTACTGGAAAACAACACTACTGGGACAGCAACTCCAGACAGAAGCCCGCACACATTCTTGGTCGCTCTGTCTGCTAAACCAGAACGATTATTTGACCATCAGAAAAAAAGAATGAAGCTAGAATAAACACAGTAATTTGGTTTAGAGAGATGAGACATATCTGCTAAGCGTATTTCTCACTCTGTCATGAAAATTCTCTCTTCCCTCTGCCCTACTGCCCCCACAAGCAGAAGGTTTCCTGAAGAGGCTGGTCCCACATTAATCTCACAGCCTCATTGCTATTTTCCAGCCATAATTCTGCAGGCTCTGCACATCCTGCCTCCTTGTAAAGCACCCCTCAGTCTGTTCCCCAGAGGAAGAGGAACCCCTTCCTCTCCACACTACCCCCTCCTCTGCCGTCAGTAGTTGAATTCAGGATCCATTGGAGCTCATGGCTTGGGCTCTGTTCCCTTTCTCCAGGGTGGCCGTTCACAAGCCAGTCAGTGTTGAGCCAGGCTCAAAAGTCCAAGCTATCCTTGAGAAAAACAAACAAACAAAAAAAAAAAGGATTGGGGGCTGTAGAGGCTATACCTGCAATGTAGATCTCCATCCCAGAATAGCTATGCTGGGAAAATCTTTTAGAAGGCTGAACTAATGTCTTACTGCAGGATTCATGCCCAATTATTAACCTTGTAAATATTTCAGGTTACACAGCATATTATACCTTCAGTTTATTGATATGCCCATAGATTATTAATCTTTCATTACACTAATTAATTATCATCGTGATTTGGCAATTATCTTCTGTAAAGTTTGGCTGGGACCAGGTGCAGCCTCTCTCAGAGCCTTTAAAATATGTTCCAGATCCTTGCAGAATGCCAGATGAAAGATATGGCTTTATTAGATCAAAACTGGGCTGCTGACACCTCTCCCAGAATATGTATTGACAGCCTTGATTCTTAAAAGGTACAGACTGTATGGAACAGCTTATAAAAACCTTGGATGCAGAAGCAAAGAAAAATATGCATAGATTTAACACATATCACTATGCCCTTTTCAAATTCCCACAGAGGCTGGAATTAAGGCAGAAATTTCATCCCAGAATCTGGTTTATGGATGGCCTAGAGATTTCATGGAGGCATTTGTTCCAGAGACACAACTTAGTCCTTTCTTCAACTGGAGAAATCTTATGTCATGCACTGCGGAATGCGGTTTACTAATCACCGGCGCTGGTTTGAATGGCTCCATGGATCAAAACTGACTTTACACGGGGATGCCATGCACATTTGCCATTCCCCTGCATTGATCATTAGGACACTTTGCTTGTGAGGATCACACTGGGAGTCATTTCTTTGATGTGTGCAAATGCGGGAAAAGAGCTGAGGCTTTTACAGGAGCTGCTTGACTACAGGTAAAGAATGCTGCAGCTTCGGGGAGGGCTATTGCAAGACAATTAGAGCCTGCTTGTTCTGTCTTCCTATTTACAGGACAAGCATAGCTCATGTTGTTTAGGCAGGATGTAGATTTTGTTTCTGTGCTTCAGAAAAACTCATTCAAGTGCAGCTATCACACGTCCTTTGCAGCAGGAGCTAACTTTAAGCTCTGTCCTTTTGTTCCCTATCACCACCCCTTTCTTTTCTGCTCTCTTCACCCTCTGTAAGGTAAGCTAAAGCTGTGCCATTGTGATGGTCAGTAGTCACTCTGAGCCAAACCCCTGGTTATTTGGAAATCAGTGTGAGCACTTCCACCGACTGAAATTGTAAGAGGATTAGACTTGTATGCAGTCAGCTCCACTGAAGCACAGCAGACATGTTCTCCAGCTCCTCAAAAACATGTGTAATAATTTGGCTGGCTGTGATTGCTGCATTCTTTTGCAAATGCAACAGCCCTGGGGAATAGTGCACTTTCCACCCCTGCCTACCTTCCTAAGAGGGCTCTTGCTCTAGTCCTTAGAAGAACAGCCACAGACTTTAGAAGACTTTGGATCAACTCCTCAGCCGCAGTTTTATTCCTGGCCTTGTCCACATTGCCTGTAAGTATTGACAGTGGGTTCATTATGAACTGAGCGCTGCACAGACTTTGCAATCCTGCAGTCTTCAGACCTTCTGGGCAAATGTTCAGCACACTTAGAAGGGTATTTATCTCCTTTCATGGCTGATCAACACAGAGAACATGGCCACTGAAGCAGGTTCATTGGTCTGTGCCCACATGAAGTGGCTGAACAAGAAATGTGTAGCTCCCTTTCTGTCTGATGACTGAGTTCCTCAGTCTGCAGCCAAATGATTTACTGCATGTGTGTTCTGCACTTCTGCTGTCCCTGTGTCATCCATCCTCCTCCTGACTGTCCATCAGCACCATCAATCCCCAGTTTGTATAATACATCTTTGTAAAACCCAGGAGTGAAAATGTGCTTGGCCACAGCACATAAAAGGATTGGCCATGGATGCAGGAAGAGGACACAACAGAAATCTGCAGTGAGGGTAACCCCAAATTGAGTTGTCTGAGCTTCTGGCTACAGCTTTCAATTATGAAGTACACAGCAGCATCCTGGGGAGAATGGTACTGCTGGCAGCAGCTTTGCTCTCTGCTAAGGAAAATAAAATCTCTGGGAGAAAGAGCCTTGGAGACACTTCCCATTATATTGAGACATTGTTGTCAGGAAAACTCATTCTTGGATTTTGTTTTTTCATGTTGGTTACAAAGAAGCTGAGGTGTGAACAGCACTGTCTGGGACCTCCGAAAGCCAGTTCAGATCAACAACAACTGCCTCGTCTCTACAAAGCTGTTAATGGAGGCTACTGGTGCCACTTCTGGTGAGATGAAGTTCTCACTGAACTGATGTAGCATGTAAATATTTGAGTGGCTTTGCTTTTTCAGATGAGCTCCCCCTGCCCTTTCTTCATTTTGGAGGCAGAGGCAGCACATCTGGCATTTGGAAAAACAACAACATCAACAGCTCCCCCACATTATTAATATTTAAAAATTGTCTCCTGCACACAAATAGAGAAAGTTTATTATCATTTCTAATTGCACAGGCCTGTGTAATGGGTTTATGTAACATGTCATCTTTTCTACCAAGCTCACCACTATATGCTTTGAGAGCCCTGGAAGCATTAAATAATTTAGCCTCAAAATACCCCCTGGTGGTGTGGTTTGGTGTCATTTGTCTCCATTTTACAGATGGGGAACCAATGCAAAAAACTTTCCAGTGGTCTCCCTAAGGTCACTCCAGGAGCTTTTGGCAAAGCTTCAAAATATTATATCTCTACTTTTTTTTTGTTCCTGAAAGAAAAATACTCTGGGACAAAGGAAAGCTCACAAGTACTGTAACTGGGTTTTGGAGATATTACAACCTGCAGTCAGATTTCACCTTGTTGCCTAGAGCTACAGAAGATCTACACAGAAGAAGTCTTAGGCTGGGCTAAATTGTGGCTTATATGGCAGAAATGCAAGCAGGATTTAGTGCTTTAAAAGTGAACACCAAAATGACGAGTTAATAGTTCACCCTAAAAAAGGAAAATAACATCATGAAGAGTGGTAAAATGGCTTTAAAATGTAGAGACTAGGGACAGCAGAACACTCCTGTTTCATCCTGATGTAGCAAATAGGTTTGACTAAACCACCTTTCTTAGTATTCTACCCTGTCCTTGGGGGAAAATCCTTGCAATAAATAAACAGAGAACCTGGGTAATGGAGGAGTTCTAATGAGATATTTTCATAAAAAAAGTTTTTAATACACTGAAATATTTCACTTTGACATTTCCTAAACAAACCTTAACCTTTTCATACTCTTTTAAGAATTGATCAACCCAGCAGAGAAAACAAGAAAATATATGTATATATTTTTAAATGGAATTAAATAACTCAAAGCAAAACATGACATTGACATTCAAAGGAAACACTGGACACATAAATTAAATTTCTCAGGCTACAGTGAAATAAACAACTTATTTCCTGATCCATGCCACATTTTCTGGTTTCATCCAAAACAGATCTTTTTTCACCTGCATTTTTGGCTCTACCAGGAAATTATCTTCTTTCCACTCAGTTGACTTCTCATTTTATACTTCTTTTTGACCCTTCAAATGTTGTCCAGCCATGTCCACACATTTTATCATAAGTCTCTTTTCATCATCTCCCACTTTAAGGCAGTTTAAGCTACAAGCTTATATGGAACTTGCTCTGCTAAGGTTATACTGACAGCTCAGATCTGGATCTGAAATCTGTGGATTTCTTCACCTCAAAGACAGTGAAGTGATATATTTCAGTCCTGAGGGATCTGTTGGCTACAGCTTGCAAAGTGCAGCATTGTGCCAGCCTATACCTGCATCTCAGTCCCACCCTTTTCTCTTAAAATATCCCAAGCAAACGCAACCACAATAATTCAAGGTCCTACAGCAGAAGTGGTAGGAGATGAAGCATACAGCTAATGAAAATCGAGTAGCATAATAAGAATAGAATGCAGCCTAAATGTCAGAAAAAATGTCAGAAAATAAAGAAGAGTATTCAACTTGGGAATAACTTATACCATTTTGTGGAATGTGTACTCCTGGTAAGTAGCCTACAGGTCCATACCAAAACTCTTGGCATGCTCCCAGCCTTCATGGCTCCACATATAGAGACCCTTTGGAGCAGTTCTCAGTACTCAAACATCTGGTGGAAGAATGTGAACCCAGATGCCTCTGTTTTAGACTTGGAGAAATCTGCTTTAATTCCTTGCCTATGCTGAGCCCATTAGATCAGGGTGGCTCAGCTCTTGGATATGATGGGCTTTGTGGATGAAGAACAGATTGTGCAAGCTGAACCCAAGGAAGATGGAGATTATGCTGGCAGAAAGAAGAAAGCACTATGAATAGTTTATAGACGCTCTGTGTCAGCCTTTGCACACTGTGAACAGCCGCAAACCGTCTGTTCAGGCACTGCTCTAGGAAAAGTCCCAGAGCCCTCTGCCATGGACAGAGCACACCGAGGCAGAGATCTCTGCCATCCCCCTTTGGCTAGAAGACTTCTTTCCATCCTGACACAACGTGTCCTGGCCTTGGGTAGCCAGGCTTTTGTCACCTTCTGTTTGGGTTACAGGACTGTGATGACCCTTTGGAGAGTTCAGCTGATACAGCTCCCTGCAGCAATGTGAACAATTCTGAACTTGTCTTTCTTGTCCTCTGCTGCCTATACTGACTCCCCTTAGAGCTTATATCAACATTCTTGGTCTTGTTTTTTATCCTCATAGACTGGGCCCAAGATGCTATAAACACTGCAGAAGTTGCACCCAGTTGCAGATGCTGTTCTTTGCCATGCTCAGTGTCTGTCATTACAGGAGTACTTCACTGGTCAAATGATGGAATTTTCTTGCTACTGAGGGATGATAATGTGAGAAATATTGGTGGTTCATCCTCAGATGGTCCCAAACCTTATGAGTTTTCATTCCTGGTACCAGATTTGTTTCTTCAGCACTGCTAATCTTGGGTATAAATGTGGATTTGCTGTCTACATGTATTTAAAAAAAGAAGGAAAAAAAGCTAAGTGAAAATCAGATTTTGCTGAAGAATATTGAAGTCCTAAAATCAGATGGAATGCAGTGTTCTGCCCATGGGAATAAGTAATGCCTTGCTAGTGCCAGTGCATATTCTTCTGGAAAGTGCCAAAATCCTGCAATAAGGATGGAAGCAGAAAACCAGCATGGAGCAGATGCTCGGATATTGGGCTGATATTTGCCTAAGTACTCAGATGCCCATCTGTGTTTCCACAGTATCTCTTCTTGACTGGAAGGTGCTTTAGCTGGCACGTGCTGTACATCAGAGAGCACAGTTATTGTGATTCAGTTCAACTGGTTAAGCCATTGTCTTGTCATTTCCAAGGGAAGTCCACAGACAACTGCAGCTTCACAAACAGCCCTTTCTCATAACATGTAGGGTTTGCTCAGGCCCAAAGACACTTAGGATACTATACAGAGAATGCTTTTATCCCACTTTTTCAGTAAAATGTCCTATCTCTCTCCTAATATTGAGAGAAGTTCTAATTGTGAGGGGGATGCGGTCAACTTGGCTGAAGGAATGTGTCTTTCTGAGCAGTGAATTGTCTCTTTGTGTTAGTCTTCTGTTACTGGTCCTACATACTTTTTCTAGTCACAGACTGTTCTGAATTCTGTCAATCTAGTAGCAGGTTTCCAGGAATATATAATATATTGTTTCAAACCCACAAATTCTCTGTGGTTTTGGAACTAGTTATGAAAATAATTTTAGATTAGACTAGATGCAACTTAGTCCAAGCTGCTGATGTTCCAGTCTTAGAGTGTGAAGAACTCATAGTAAACAACAAACCATCTTTCACTCCTTCCAGTGACAACTCATTCTCTCTTTCAGTCCTGTATTATGAAATGTCTTTCTGCAGAGCTAAAAGATATATATTCTGTAGGTGGGAAGAGGTGTTTACAGCAATGCTGGGCATTGAGAAACTCTAAGAGAGATGGATCTTTGCATGGCAGGAAAGGAATATATCCTGACACAATGACCTCAAATAAAAATGACAAGTGAGGTCCTCTTCCAGCACAAAGTGATGTCCCCAGAACAGGCATGACACAGTTAAACAGATTCTAAAAGCTTGGATAATACTTCAGAAAAAAAAAAATAGCCACTGATAGATACCTGATTTTTATCCTTACAAACTCTGTCTTTCAAGGTAGGTACTTTTCAAATACACTTTACAAGAATGCTGGCGTGATCAGTTCTTTGTTGCTAGTTTTTTCTTTATTTTGTCTTCTGAACACCTTAAAGGCCAAATGTATTTCAATGCCTTTCAAAGTCTTTCACATCATGAAAGATGCACCTGTAGATTTGTGCAATCTGAAAATGGATGAAATATCACATGCTTCATTGGAACAACTGCAAATGGTCAGAGCTAAAATGAAACCCAAATATTCTGAACAGAGCATTTTGACCAGTACTTGTGGTTGAAAATCACATACAAAAATAATTCCTACGATCTGTTCTGAAGAACAAAGACAGAAATGCCAAAACTTTCCCCAGGTACCCTTAGGTCTTTGGAAGGAATGGACTGAACGAGGCAAAGACTGCAGGGAAAGGTAGCATCTTTTCATAGGCAAATAGAGAAAAAATGATGTGAAAAAGAGACATAAGAGTCTTGTGTTTTTTCAGATTGGAAGCTTTCAGAAAATGTCAAATTACAGTGTCTCTTCTAGATCTAAACCCAGTGTAATAAAAGACCTGTTTCAGTCTCTCTGATAAAACTTTGTCTTGCAGATATCCTTAGGCCATCACAGATGCAACAACATTCTTACTGCACTCAAGGTATCAAATTATTTTGCCTTATTCAGCAGACTGTAAGGGACCATGACAGGTTATCTAGTCCATCTTCTGGACTTCAGGTCACAATCAAATACACCTAGGTCATTACTGAAACTTATTCATCTAATGTGTTCTAAAAGACTTCCAATGACAGAGACTGCACAACCTCCTGAAGCAATCTTTGTGTTACCTGAACCTTTCTGACTGCAATTTAAACCCATTACTTCTTTGTCCTATCCATCAGGGCCATGAGAATCTCTTCCACCTTTTTTTTCCACAACTTTTTCTGTTCTTGAAGACTTTTGCTAACCTCTTAGTTTTGCCTTTTTGAAGTTAAACAAAACCAGTTCTCCCACAATTGTCTCACTGGTCTTTTTCTCTAGGCTGTTTCTGACTCTGAATTTTATGTCTTCCTATTCTTTCTTTTGCTGACCTATAGACTGTGTATTTTGTTGATTTTCTTGGTATCCCAAACCATTATTTACTTACTGGTGTGGAAAATGAAGCACAATGCCAAAACAGAGTGAGCTTAGAGAGTGATGTCACACTTTCAGGAGCAAGTGACCTTCCTACCTCAAATCATTATCCCCAGAAAACAACAGCCTGTTGGCACCTAAATTTGAGATGAATATATATGCTTTTATCTTTGAAAAAATGTTTGATCCCAAGAGAAGATAGTAAAAGCAAACTAAAGCATGCTTCCATGAAGGGGAACTGTTCTGAGGCATCTAGAAGAAAATAAATATTTTGTAGCAATAAGAATTGCCATTTTTACATGGACGTGTTGCAGGCCCTTAGCATTACACAGAATGTAGCAGATAATTATTAGCATCAGCCCAACTTATCAGATGGGAAAAGCACAGTACAAAGAAATAATGAGATGAAGCCCGAAGACACATAATGAGAAATAAACATGAAGATGAACAGAAAAGAAGATTTCTTGATTCATGCTGGGCTTTTTTATTTTATTTTCTCCCACCTCTGCAGACTGGCACTGAATTTTTCTCTCAGCTTAAGGGAAGGTGACTAAGGCCAGGTTCAGGCTGGAATCCACTGATGGAGTGGGGTAGAGAAGTCAGCTGAGCAGAGAAAGTGAGCTTTCTTCATGTACCATGACTGGAGTAATGCAATTTGCTCTGCTGGAGCTGTATCAGACCAATTTGATGTCATTCATCTTCCACCCTGTGACCAGGTAATGTTTTTACCTCTTTGCCTTCAACAGAGAGGCAAAAGAATAAACTGAGATTAACTTTCAGGGAGTTTTACTGCAAAACAAGTGGGTAAAAAAATGATTTTAAGTGACGTAGATGATATCTTTTCACATCAGTGTTTAGCAATATCTGCTTCCATAGATGGTGTAGCTGTTAGTACTGCAAGGATCCCTTAGGACAAACTCTTGTTGTAACATATTTTCTCTGCACCAAAGCCTACATAAATGTTAAATGAAGCCACTTTAAACAAATATAGGTAACAGAGGGAGAATAATCCTGTTAACAGAATCAGCATTGCAGTCACCAAGTCATAATATTTTATTTATTTATTATGTCATAATACCTATAACAAAAGTAACTAGATGCTATAAAATAATACTTACAGACACAGAAGTTGAAATGACACACCATAACCAACCCTTCATAAAACCTACTCTCATTCACAGTATCCAGGGAAAGAAAGAAAAGAAATTAGAGCCCCTTTCCAATCCCAAGTAATATTTAGTCATGTGCCTGGCTGAGCACAGGAGCTGTAGCACACGAAGTTTTCAAGAACACAACCTCAAAAACAGCCTTGGATCACCATGCAGCACCCAGGGTGTGGACCTTCAAGCTGTAAAGGAGACAGAGGAAAGAAACATCCTTTTTCTAAGTGTGGCCTACTCTCAGCTACTGGATTGATGCAAGCCAGACAATGGACAGGTGATAGAATGGGCAAAAGGAACAGGAATAAAGTTCTCAGCATGATGGACAGCAAACATAGCAAGGTTAAGGAATCTGAAGGACTGCATCTCATGCCATGTGAAAACACAGAAATATATCAAAAGTAGGGAGCAGAGGTATTTATGTTGCACGTGGAGAGTTAGGTATTTGTGAGAAGAAGGCTATCTGGTCAGAAATAGAGAAAGAAAAGCTGTCAATGCCGTTAACAGCTACCCATGAGGGAAAAAAAATAGGACCTCCTTAGATAATAACAATCTATACTGGAATAAAAAGGTGACTTTGAAGAGCTCTCAGCAGAAAAACAGCAAACACAACTACCCTCTGTTCTTCTCAGCAAATCGCTTGATTTTGCCTTCTCTGGCACTTGTGGTCCACCTCTCCCAAACTCAGCCTCTGCAATTTCTTTAGCACTCAGAAACTGAACAAATAGCAAGGGAGACAGCAGAGTGACCAATGAAAAGAAAATCAGCACTCTCTTAAGCACCTCTTTCCTCCATGCCACATCTTTTTTTATCTTTTCCTTCCAAAGAGGGACATGAAAACAGCATAACACAGAGGCACTCAGATGGCACTGCCAACACAGTGCTTAGGAAAACAGTCCCTCCCTGACTCTGATAATTTAGCTTTGTTTTAGTTTCAAGCTAATGAACATTTATGCTGTAGCCAATCTTCAATTTATACCCATCTAGTCCAAAGCACAATTATATGCCGAGCAGAAAATGCAGCTTTGACTCATAATAATAAGACTGGCACTGTGTCTGGCAGCTTTTCACTCCTCCTTTTCATGCCTGCAGTCGTATCAGTTGGGCAAAGCTTTTGCCATATTTCCTAACAAAAGGTCAGGCTGGCAGACAGAAGGGGAGGACTGGGGGCTATGCAATGTTGGATTAGGACACATTCTGAGATGCCCAGCATTTCCCAAAAAGAGATGTAGGGAAGGCATTTTCTCACAAAGTAGTCTATGTTAAAGAAAATAAGAAGAAATGGTTTTGACTCTGTGCTTGCCAATCCAAATTGTTCTGTCTTCACTCTCAGAAGACTCTGGTTCACATGAGTCCACTCTAAGTCAGTCCTTCACCAGTGCAGACCTACTCCTAGGATGCATTCGAGGGTGTACCCTCATGGTGACAAGTGTGCTCAGGACATTTTCAGGACATACTTCTTAATCAGTCTTGTCAATTCAAGACTTCCTGGCACACTTTCTTTTAGGAAAGGTGGTACTGTGCTTAATTTGAAAATCAAGAAATGTTAGTGGTGTTCTTGCCTTTGCCATTGACTTTCATGAGATATCCATCACTTAATCTCCCTCTCTCTGCCTCATTTTGTTCATCAGTAAAATTAAGTGAACAATAACCAATTCTCCCATGCAGCAGACTCTGGACTAGTCAATGTCAGTTGCAAATGTGCTTTGAGATTGCACAGTGGAAGTTATTAGAACGTGGTGAAGAAGACAGATGTCCTGTAGCCATCCTTTGGAGTCCTCTCACAGGATTTCAGCTATACATCCATTTCTTTTCTGTCTGTGTCTACTACAGAGTCACTGCTGCAAAGCAATGCACTGAAAAAGCTCCTGGTAAAAAATTCCATTGAGCATGATGATTCTCACTCTCTCTGGAAGGTGACTGTGAACAGACTTAGTCCTGTTTTGGCATCTTCTTTCTTTTGGCATAATACCAGACCCTATTGCATTTTCACCTGCTTCGTGTGGTGGAGCACCAGCTTGTCCTTTGTGTCAATTCCTTTATTTCTTTATTTTTTCAACAATGGGAAAGAGTTCTACCTGGCCTCTTTGGGGGAAATATCATGCACAGTTGGTGGTGCCCAGAAGGGAGAAACAGATGCTGTTGAGATATTCATGGTGTCCAAAATAGAAAGCAATTTATATGGACAATTAAGAAGAGCCACACGGGACTTTGGTGGTTGGAAGCTACAAGTCTCTAAGCAGGCAATTTCTAGGACTTAAAAAAAAATTTATTCACCTGAGGCCATGCAAGAGAAGAAAAGTTATATTGAGAGAACAATCCCCAAGTTCATTCACTAGGGCTTTCAGCTCCTGATTTGCAGTGGAAATACAATATGTGCTGTCCTGTCATCAATGGGATTTAGAGGACAGAAAGAGCAATCATCACAGAACAGGTATGAAATTGTCAGAAAGAGTAGAGGCAAACCAAGCCAGGGTCTTTAAAAAATACTAGGGATTTCTGAAAGTCTCTCTGTCTTGACTCTCACCTGTCACAATGTCTACCCTCTGATTTTCTGTGCCAAAGCTCCTCCAGAATATGTTCTCTCCTCATTCATGACATCACACAGGAAAAAAACCTGATGAAGGGATGGAAATATGGTGGAATGGGTTATATGTCTGACATTTGTTTTCTTATAACTGCTTTTGTTCATTTGGCATTGGGCAGATGGAGAATGTCAGGATTTTCTGTTGACCTGACATTTTTCCTGCTGCTTCATCAATTAAGAGAGTTTCAGTTTCAGGCAGAAAGGAGTTAAATCAATCTGCTTCAGAACAACCCAATTCTTTAAAAAGTCTCTGGAGGGGTGGTTGCCGTAGCCTGAGGGATGTGCAAGCTGAAGGCTCAGCAGCCACATTGACATTCGAAGGCATAAATGTTTAGGAGAAGGGACAGATATTGCTGTGGCTTTGTCCCTTCTCCAGCTGACTGCAGAGCTGAGTGCGTTGTCTGCACTTGCCTGTTCCCCAGACATTGCTTGGGGCTGTCTTGTTAGGTCCAGAGTCCCACTGAGAGCACGCTGCCTCCCAGCAATACAAAAAACAGGAGGGCATTTCTCACTCCATAGCCGGAGCTGGAACCTGCTGAGCAGGAGCACTGAGAAATCCTGCATTGACTCACTCCTTGCTTATTTGCACATGTGAACTTGGGCCAGCTCAAAAATCTCCTAATGAGCCATCACCCTGCAGGATGGTATGAGTTTCTTCCCCGGTTCTTTGGCTGCAGAATTGAACAGTTTTAGCTGAGTAGCTCCAAGGCTCCTGCTGCATGCAATGTGGGATCTCACACGGCATTTCTCCTCTGGTGGCTTGAATCCTGAGATAAAATCTCAGGAAACAGCTTTCCTGAAGCAGCCAGTCTCTCACAAGGCTGAAACAGTTGTTTTCAAAAAAGGAAGGGATGGATTGGTGAGAGTAGATATAGGACCCTCCTTACTTCAGGTATGCTGAAGTCTGTATTTTACCTGCTTGTTTCATTCAGAGATTGCTGAAGAAAGGGAGTATTTTCCATCAAGGAATGCAGGCTCTACTTTGTTGCAGCATCTTTTACTCATCTTCCCTTACCATCACTAACAGCTGGGTTTCCCATCAAAACCTAATTTTGTATTTTCATGTCCTTTTAACTGGATGCTATGCTGCTAAGCCTTGGCATTGTATGAGCTAAAGTGCTTTTTCTGTCTTATTTTAATTTCTCCCTTGTCCAAGTAGTACGTGCCTCAGTCACTCTTTCCTCAGTATTGTTTTTGATACAACATATACAGATCTATAGGTAAAGTAGACGCCTGTGAGGTACATCTCTAATTTCTTGCTATATGATGCATTTTGTCAATCTGAATAAGAACTTAGCTCCTAACAGATAATACTGTAACTGAGGAAATTCTGCACGATGTAGTTCACATAGCATTTGAGTCCTTGGTCTCAAATGTGAAGAATGGGGACCTGAAGTTGTCTCTCTCTCATAAAATGAGCAGTTGGTTAATACAAATTCTGCAGCAAAGCTCTTTCCTTTTCTGAGAAAACTTTCTAAACAGAAGTTTCATTGAAACCTGTTCATTACAAGAAAAATACCTGGTGTCTAATAACTCAAAACTTTCCATGGAATGTAATAGAAAGATTTCTGTGGAATAATTCAGAACTGCTTATACTGATAAGGTATTTAGCCAAGATAGCCAGAAGGTCCTTTGGATATGTCTTCACTGCTGCTTTTCAGAGAAAGCACTACAGAAGAAGGATTTATACCCTGGAATAAAAGGCTAGCATGGAAAAGCAGAGTCCACAGGCACGATCAGAAGCTTGGTATATCTAAGCCCACAGCTTCACCACCTTGGCAGGCATGTGAGAGGAATAAATATTATATCAGCCTGCTGCTAGTCAGCAGAACTTCTTGGCACAAGAACGTCAAGCAGGAGATCCAGAGTCTTCTCTGTCTGACATCTGTCACTAGCCAGGACACATGCACAAAGATTGTTGCTTCCCCACTTCAGAACTGCCCAGACAGATGTGAAGGTCAAAGGAATGATGTGGCAGTGCTGTGGCATGCTCTCACTCAGTGTGCATTAAAAGGCTTATTCCATAGGGATGAGGGGGAAAAAGGGAAATTAAATTTATGTCTTTTTTCTTTCTTCCAAGTGCCAGGAGCTGTTTTAGCTGCAACAGAGACACTCTAGAGAAAGGGGCTGACAGGCAGAAGGAGGGAAATAGGAACAGTAGAACAAGACAAGATTAACCAGCAGAGAGTGGGTGAAGAAATCAAAAGTGGAAGGTCAGCAAAGCAGGAAAAAGAAAGAGGAGCAAGTATAAAAGCACATGGAAATAACTGAAATAATTTAAAGGCAGTTGCAAAATAAGGAGGAGAGAAAACATTCACTGAGCAGACATTGAACAGAAGCCAACCATATGGGTTATCAATTCCAGCCTCCAAATACTACAGACAACAATGGAAGAGAATTTAATTGAAAAACATCCATAACTTCTGCTTCAATCCCCATTCCCATTCTAAGCAGAAAACACTGAAACCTCACAACACCTGATGCAAAAGAGAAAATGCTGCAGTGATTATAACATGTCCAGCCAAGACAATGGGAAGGATGAAGGGCTTTGGGAAGGACTCAGACTCTTGCAGTTGCAGGCAGCTTGGCACATTCTGGTATTTCTTGAGAGTGCATCATGCTCAACATGGCTATAGAGGAAGACCAGTGGGGCAGTCATTCTAAACAATCCTTGCTCTTCAGTCCAGAAGAAAATCTTTCCCAATGCCACATACAATCAATGCTTTTAATTCAAGACACATCAGTCAGGCAGCACCACTAGGAGAACCAGCATAACCCACCAACTATTCTGTCTTTAGCCTTGGACTATTCCTTGTTTGGGTAATTTAATGCTTCAAAGGAAGATCAATTTGCCCTCTCCCCACTCCTCATTCCTCCCATCATTACATACACATCTGAGAGAATAAAGAACTGGGAAATGAAGGGACTTCCTTCTTTAACCCAATAGTGGTCAGTGGGAGCTCTGAAGCATGAAATTAATTAATTAAAATATAAATGCAGTGTAATTCCTTCTATGAACTCAGCAAGCTCTACTTTTTAATTATTGAAGTTCCTTGCCCTTGTTATCCTGTATGGAAGACCAGAACTTCATTCCTTTGAAGTTTAGAAACCTTCTCCTGATTTCCCAGCTAATTTATACTCATCTGATCTTTCAGCACTGCTTTACTTCAGCTGAAACAATTCTCCATCCTGGTATTTACAAGGAGTGCATTTATGAAGAACAACCACACTCTTTCTCATCTTTCTTTTGGAAGTCCAACCGAGCCTCCCACACATACTTTCTAAAGGTCTGTCAAGGTCTGTCACTTCCCCTCACCATCCTCTCTACTCTTTTCCATACATCACTTTCCCTTTTTTGAACAGAAGTGACCCAAACTGGCTGCAATATTTTAAGAGAGGCCTCCTCAGTCCCTCATATCAGTGTACTACTAAAATACTTCCCTTTCTGAAAATATCCTTGCCTGATATATCCCAGCATCACATTAATCCTTTTCAAGGCAAAGTCATATTCCAGCAAAAAGGCAAAGAAAATGTGAAGCAGAAAAGGGAGATGCTGAAAAGAAAAAAATGAAAACATCCTGAGGAACAACGGACAATTCTGGAGGGAGAAAAAAACCAAAAAACCAACTGCCCTGCAAATGTAAAGACATAATCAGCTTTGTAGAAAAGGTAATTCAAAGGAATAATGGAAAGGCAGAAAGCTGAAGCAAGGCTCATCTGTACAAAATCACACTGCTCTAGCTTTGCATGACCTCTCAGCTTCATGCCAAGCCCCTGACACTGCTTGCTAATGTCAGCGTTTTGGCAAAAGCAGGACTGACAGTGTCACACTGGCCAGGGGTCCTGAGTGCAAGGAAGGCAGGGTGGTTGGATTTGTCTTGTGACTCATGGACAGGCCCTCAGCAGCAGAACTCATGGATTGTCCATCCAGGGTGCTTTTCACACAGTAATTTAAGCATTAGCACTCCCCTCATGCTTGGGCGTGCATGTGTGTGTGTTGGAAATGTATGTGTTTGACATACAAAACCCACCGCGTCTTTTTTGAGCCCTAAAATTTTAAGGCTAACATTTTTTAATAAAAATATTTCCCTGTCCCATAGACATGCAAATATTGTCCTTTAACCTGCTAAAGAATATAATGGAAGATCTTGGAGTGCTTTAAGAATATTAATGAGGTGTTACAATAATCCCCAGGCAGTGTATGCTTATGTATTTTCTGTCTATTCCACAAAGAGATGAAGTAAGTCCTGCACTAAGTTGCCTCACTACTTTCTGTAGTGAAATGTGATTATGCTTTTTCTTTTAGTCATTATGTTGAAGAAGAACTTCAACATTGAAGCATTTTGCAGAACTTTAAAACAGAAGGTGGAGGAATAGATAAAGCTCTACATTTTGCTGCTATACAGTAAAGTTGATGGGTTTTGCCTTGTAAAAAGACAAATATATAAATAAAACCCAACAAATATTCTCATGAGTGGGTTGTAGAGCAGCACCTTTGTTTCTGCCAGTGCAGAAGGAAGCTTAACTTGCAGCAGACATGCGATATGTCAATTCATTTCCATTGTATTGGCAAGAAGGAACACACACAAGACAGATTTATCAAGCTATCTGATAGTCTAAGAGCCAAGAATTCTTTCAGCTCTCTACTCTCCTCTCCTCTCTGCTTTCCTCCATACACACACATGCACAAATAAAGGCAAATCTGCCACTCTTGCAAGCATAACACTGTGAAGTTCTGCAGCTTTATTGTGGGTGTTTATCATAAAGCATCCTTATCTGTTATCTGCTTATAGAGAAGGCTTTGGCATGTTATTTCAGAGTAATAGCTGAGAGCGAGTTAAATTGCATTAACCTTTAAAGCTGGCATTAATGGGTAACCGTGTCAGGAGACTATATTACTGTACAATTTCTTTTTCTTATGCTTATGCTGACTCTGTGTCTAGAGATGGGCTGTTGGTTTTTTTGTTGCTTTTTTTTTTTCCTTTGCTGTGAGTGCCAGCCTTACATCACAGACTTTGAGCTCGGAGCACAGCATTTGTGCTCTAGGAAAGCATTCAGCTGGAAGAAATGTAGGACTGGCTTTTTCTCAGTGCTGACAGACAGCAGGAGGGAAGCAGGTTCTCGAGGCAGAGGCTGTACATCTTGTCCTTTGGCACAAGCAGCTGGTGATTGGGTACATGCTCCATACCCATGTCTTATTGCATTAAGGTGAGCTCAGGGCTAGGCTTCGTTCTGAGCCTAAGGCTGGCAGGGTAGGACTTGCTAGTGGACATACCAGTAGGAGATAAGCCCTCTCTTATGGCTTCAGAAGGTTGTCAGACAACCATCAGGATAGAGAGATCTTAGAAATGAAATTTTTGGATGCGGGGGCTAAAATGCATGAGCTGTACTGCATTCTCTGTTGCTCTTACATGGAAGACTTCTGCAAGGTATTCCAAGTGTGCAAGCCCAATTTAACAGCCACATTCCATGAACAGGGACAGCTGGAGCTACTCCAGATCCATTATGGTGTAAATGGAACTGGAACGTGGCCTACCACTTATCAGATATTCTCTTCTATGTATTAATTATACATGTAAAAGTCCTGTATTTAGGAATAATCGCAATAATTTATCACTTTCAGAGAACTGTAATTGCAAACACAACATAACCATTCATCAGCTGTTTCAGATGGAAAGGAGTAGGCTGAGAGAAGGCAGCAGCCTCTTTGATCACAGTTTGATTGGGAAGTCTCTTCATTACAGGTTTGGTTTGTGAACCCTCCTCCCCCTCATAACTCTTCAAGTCTTCTTCACAAGCTGTTTATTCAAACAATACCTGTGCTTGACTCACCTCCCATCACAATCCCTCGCTAGCTTTTGAAGGAGAGCTAGCAGGAGAGTGCTGTGAAAGGACACAATATCCCCAGCAGCCACATTTCTGGAAATACGAAATGGAGAAAAAAATGCAGTGATTTACAAATCTCTCACAAATTGGGAGCCATCAGGTTTGACATTTGACAAGCCTATCTTACCAAAAAGACCTGTCTTTGGGAAATGGGTAAAGGGCCAGAGTCAGTTTTAACACCTCTCAGAAAGAGTCCTGGTAAGAGTGACAGGCTTATACCCCAGACCTCTGGGTAAGTGACATGCCTGGGTGGTGCAGCAGAGGTGTGAGACTTGGCTGCCAAGGAGATGAGTTCAACAGAAGAGCCTAAATAGAAGAGAATATGATTTATTTTGGAGAGCTGTTGCAATAAAGGTGCATGTTAAATACAGAGCCGCTAGTTTCTTGCCAAAAGCTAACATTAATTGTTTAAATTAACACTGCAATTAGCATGCAACTAAAAGAAGTACTTTCTTTTTTTCCTTTCCTTGTTTCTTGAAAGAAATCCATAAGTGATTGCTTCCCAAGCCTTCCCTGGGAGTGCATGTGCTGTGCTGCCCTTTAGGACTTAGCTGTGCAGCCTTTTCTTCCCAGCTAATCCCTGAGGTTGGGCACTGCCAGCTGGGGAGGCTTCCAGCGCACCTCACTTTGTGCTTCCTCATGAGCATTTCTTTTTGGTCCTGGGGCTGTGCTCAGTGGCATCTTTTTTCACCTTGTCCTCAGAGATGGCTGTTACAACCCCCATGTAGGTAATCAGGCTCCCTCCTCCAAGTTGTGGGGATTTACCATCACAGCGCAATTCTGCAAGATGGGCATCGGCAAGCTGGGAGCTTGCACACCATTTTGGACTCCTCTGGTCCTGTGAAGTTTTGGGCAGCTTCCTAGGTGGGGGAACACACATTGCTAGGTGTGGCCCAGTTTTGTCTGCGTGTATCACTATATGGCCCTAAAGGAGCTGATCAGAAGCCCTTCCTTTTCTATTTCAAACAGCAGAAGTTCATCCTATTAGTTACAGAAGGGCCAGCAACAAGCCCCAGGGTGTCAGACAAAATCATGTGCACGTGTGCTTGTATACCAGTGAGGCCCTGATTTGAGGGGGAATGATCTTGGGCCTGCAGCTCTGCTGAGGGTTTTGAAACATTTTGTATTTGAAACTGTAATGAGGATGCATCTCTCTCCCTCCAGAAAATAAAGGAAAAAAATGACAATCATTGGCAGAAATGGTGTTGATTTCTCTTAATGATAGATGAAACAAATATTTCTATGAGAATGATGGATGCCACCAGTCAGAGTTCTTCTTGCTACAGCAGCCCGTGCCTCTTTATGTACCCGTCTCCTGAAAGTGTCAGAGATATTTAAAAAGAAAAAAAAAAAAGAAATATGCTAAAATTAAAATGGAGAAGAAAAAGTAATTTCACACATTTAATGGCATAATGAAGTCTTTTTAATGTAATTTTCTTTACTCTTCTGATTACATATTCACAAAGAGGATCTTCACTTCCATCTTTATTAGGCACTGTGTTTGTCATCATTATGGGTTAAGTATTTTCATAAACATTTGATGAATATTAACCATTTAAAATAAAAAATAACAGTTTATTCTCACTGCAATGACTACTGCACATGGAGATATTAATATTAGAGAAAGTCATATGAAATTACACACAGCCCTGTGTGCAGGGAAGTGCAGAGACAGGGAGGGGAGAGACTCAACCTAGCAACAGGCAGAGGGGCTTGCCAAGCTGGATCCTATCTAGACTTTTGTCAGGAACTGACCCCATGGCCCCAAAAGTACTGAATTGCCCCATAACAGACTGGGTGGTCCTGGATCCTTTCTACAAGTATGAAAATAACAGGCTGTTTCCTTGTTTCTTTTCTAACCTGACTCCTTATCTTCTCTTCCCAGTGCTGGCAAGGGGCTAATCCAGCCCAGGCTTGAGTGTAACAACCTGGTTAATTTATATCTGTCTCTAACTGGTGCAAATGTCCTAACAAACACAATTTTAAATGTGGTCTGTTCTCTACAGCAGGGAAATGGCTTCCTAAAACAAACAGTTCCAGAGCCAAGTGCTGCAGAAAGAGGAGGAATAAATACCACAAAAGAAGGTCCAGCAAAAAGAGGTTGCCTGGAGTTGGGTAAAACCATAATCTGGTTAATCTGGTTTTAAACACAGCAGAAAAATGCAGACATAACATTTTGTGTCAATACAATAACCACACTAGTTATAATGAAATTACAGCTGTTTCATTTTGATCCTTTATTTTTATTAAGAAAGTTTATTTCTCAACAACTGAGTAATTTTTCAAAAGGAAAATGACTACGTGTACTGTTTAAACATTGTCTAACCTCTTTCTTCCATCCTGGTTCTCTTTCATTTCTCCATTTTCCTTCCCCCAGTCAATAAAATAAAAACATCAGTGATGACATCCTAATTTCATAGCATCACATGAAAGCTCATTTCTAACAGAAGGCTACTGTAGCACAAAATACCTGACCTGTTTCATGTGATCTGTTCTTTGCTTACTCAGAGGAAACAGGAGAAACAGCTGATACCCTGGGGCTCTCCCCACCTGTAAACCAATTTTTGATAGCAGGCCCTTTCTCACTCCTCCCCAAGAGTGCCAACTTGTTCTGAGAGTAAGGAGCCATAGAGCAGTTGTAGAGGGTTTTTTAAGAAAAAGAAATATGCAAAAGGTGAGAGGAAAGGTCCACCTGTGCATCTTAGAGTGCCTCTTCCCACCTCCCCAAAGTGCAGAGCAATATTGCCAGTGCTGACAAACATTATTAGAAGGGCTGATGGGGGAAGGAACAGGGAGTTACTCTTTTTTGCCTTCCCAACCATAAACTGGGTCACTTTAATTAAATCCTCTAGGTAGGGGATACAGAGCAGAAGTGTAAAGAGCCCGAAGGCCCAATTCAAAAGATTGCAACTCATCGCTGACTGGAGAGGGTTAACAGAAGAATTACTGGTGGATGTTTAATTAGGATTTGTGGGATGGGGATTGAGCATTAGACTGGGGTTTGTTTAGGGCTCATGTGTGCTCAAGCACCGAGGTAATTTCACATTGTGCATCGCTGCATCTTTTGCAGAGCTCAGCCAGTGCAGGAGCTGGAGTAAAAGCTCCACCTGGAGACAGCCGGAGCTCGCCTGCTGCCCTGCATGCTTGCAGAGGATGCTGCTGGCGAGGATTTTCTGGGAAAGCAGGGGGCCAGGAGCCCTCATCCCCAGAATTAGCTGCTTGCTTCTCCCAGGCTGCAGCCTTAGCATTTCCCTTCCTTCCAGCACTTAGTGCCTCTAATTCCCTGGTCCCACGAGGAGCCGGGCCCGTGCTGTGTGAGAACAGGCCTGCAGCACGGATGGATGGACAGCTCCAGTCAAACCTCCTTCCACTCCCTGGCCACCATTCATGGGAGAGGGCTGCTGCCTTAGGGTTGCATTTGAATCTGGACCACGTGCAGCCTCACTGCCAGTTACCCACTCCCAGGATTAGGCACCCACCCCTTGCTCAGTGAGCCTTTCCTTCAGGCTGCAACCTGCCAGAGCCAAAGTGATGCTGTCTCCAAGCACAGCACCTCATCCTCCCCTGCAGTCACAGGAGAGGCTTTTCTGAGAAACCTCTTTGGTTTGAGGCTCCTTTTCAAACCCCTCTGTCTAATTTGCATCACCTTACAGCTGACTGCTTTCCCAAGAGTGCTGCTGAGGTCCCAGGTACAGGAGGACAAACAAGGAGGCAAGATGTAGTTCCAGGAACAACTCACCCTCCTTGTCTGTGATGGGTTTTGAAATCCTGATCTGAACAGAAGTTTGCAGCTTGGCATAATAACTCAGTGCCAAGGACTGAGGTGTAAACTGGTGTTAAGCCTCAGGGGTTTGGGTCCTGTGAAACAAATGGATCCTCTTTTTTCCTGGCTAGTGATTTATGAAGGCACAGGGATGCTCCCAGTAACTGGAACTCAGCTGTCTACATTGCCAAATAATGTGGCCCCTGGCATGGTTTTGGCCCAGGCCAGCCAGCAGCATCCCCAAAGACTCCTGGGCACAGCCTGTGATTTTACAGAGGCCAGGGATCCTTTCCATAGGCAGTTTGTACACAGCTGCCTTGGGCTGGAGGGAAGGAGAACTTTGTTGCATGGAAGAAGAATGCTACAGGCCAAGCAGCATCAGTATCAGGGAATGTTTCTGGAAACATATCAAATCCCCTGGTACAAAAGTAGGGGTTTTTTTCACCAAAAGTCTGTTTAGAACCACTCAAAAGAGAGAAGGCAAAACTCCCTCTGAGGCAGGTTCTCCTCAGCTGGGCTGAGCCTCATAAAGTCATGGGACCCTCTCTTGGACTTGTAGAATGCCTTTCAAACAGGTAGGGAATAGCCAGATCAAGTCCAACTTAGAAGCAGAGCAAAGAATCTTAGCCATGGGAGAAAAAGTCTTCTGTGCTGTTAGAAAGTGGGTGTTGTAGAACCTGGGTGACAAGAGCAGAGGTGACAAGGGAAGCGTTCAGGTCTGGCTTGCATGCCCATTCCTGAGATGTAAGGTTCACTATCGTTAAATAATCTTAAACTAGACTGGTTTGTTGATAGTGGAAACCAAGCCCTTGCATGTTATTAGTTAGCAGATGGTGTACAAATGTGATGTCAGGAACCAATCCAGTATGACCCACGGCAAGAAGGGGAATGATTAAACAGGGAAATGAAACAGAGGTGAGAAATGCCACAAAAGAGTCAGCACAGAGGGACTCACATCCTCAGCAGCACTGGAGAAAAAGACCACAGGAACAAGCTTTGCCAAGAAAAAAAAATCAAGCAGTGTCTGTAAACAGAGCTGATCATGGGGGATAAAGATGAAATGGAAGCAGACTTTTTTAGTGTCTCAATCAGGGAGAAAAAAGTGACAAGAACTGACTGAGACACTGAAAAGTGAGTGATATGCTATTGCCAAGAATAATGCTCAGAACAGTGTAACAGCTGATAGAGGTACTGAGCATTGTGAACCCAGACAGAGTAAGGCTTCAGAGACATCTCTCGGTTAAAGTGAAAAAACAACCAACAGGCTCACTGAAAGCCAGAGCAGCAGAAAAGGGAGCAGATGTTCGTGCTGAGAGCACCAGACTCCACAGGCATCTTCAGACACTGCTGGTGAAAAGGCAGGTGAGCCTCCACCCCGGAATACAAATGCAGGAGAGTCTGCCCTTACCCGCATACTCACAGTGAGCCCTCACCTTGGTTTATTCTTGTCTGGGACAAATTCTGTCCCTGAAGGACTACCCCAGAAGGACCAAAAAAATCCCTTTCACTTCCTGACCCCTCACATCAGTGCAAGATATAGGGTCTTTTGCCCTCCTCTGCTTTCCTGCTGTTTCTCTGTACCAGTATCCTCATTTCCAACAATATTGTTCAGACTCAGCCCAACAGGTACTAGGTTCATTACCTGAAAAACAAAAGAAAAGAAAAAAAGGAGTGTATCAGACTCTTCCCAGAGAGATTAACAAGTAATTTTCTTTTCTAAGGAACTTGAAGCTCTTTTGTTATTCTCCACTTAAGATTCAGCCTCCACCTTTTGCTGACCCACACAACCTGCATGTACAGCTGGCTTCAGGTCCTTTTAACCCGGTCTGATAAGGGCATCCTCTGCTTCAGTCCCTTCAGGCAGCTGGATAGGAGGACAAACCACCTCTGTCAGATGTGCACCATGAAATGTGAAGACATCCAAGTTATGCCCAAGCAAGCTCAGGTTTCTGAATCAGTGTGCAGCCATGCAGAGAAGCACTTTTGGGAAACCAGCCCTGGCTAGCTAACCATGCTTGCAGCACAGTACCCAGGAGACCTGTCAGCTTCCAGAACTGCCTGGCTCAGCTTTGCTTTGGGTGTCTTTTCAGGATTCATTGGGGTGTCACACAAACACTCTTGCAGTACAAGGGTCCCAAGTGATTTACAGTCTCCAGCAACTCAGCACGAGGCTTAGCACAGACCTTGGGAGGAGGCTCCTCTGCTGATGGTGGGTGCATTTTTATTTATTCCTTTATGCATATACACATTGTTGTGCATAATTAATGCTTCCATAGTGTATTTTGACCTTGCCCATGACTTTTATTTTTCCCACTGCATCTCAGCATCTCTCTTACCTTAGCATGTGCCAGTTTATTTCTTCTTTTCCTCCTTACAGTCAACCATCCTCTCTCCACATCTCCCTCCCTTTTCAGATTAGACCACTTTCTCACCTCTGTATAATCCTCCCCTCTCTCTCTTTTCTCCTTCACTCCATCTCCCTTCCTTCCCTCCTTTCCTCTCTCCCTTTCTCCCTTGTTCCCCAGCATCGGCAGCCCACCCCACCTCCCTCTCCCTCTCCTGTCAGCAAAGCAGTTTATCGGCAGTTGCAGTCTCATCTATCAGTCCAATTCATCTTTCCCTGCAGCCTTTGGGGGCAGAGCAAGAGGAAAAACCACAAGCTGCCTTCCTAAAGAAACCAGTGGCAGCCACAGGCATTAATATGAGAAGCCTGGGAAGGTGTCGTTTTTCACTCAAGCTGACATTTAAGCTGTTTCATAAATATGAAATCAAACCAAGGGCCCAGATGGGCCTCCACCCCCTCCTCCTTTGACTAAGAGCGGTTGTGATACTCCCTTCACCAGCTTAAAAAAAGGGGATGACAGGAGCAAATCCCTGGGGAATGAAGGATAGAAGGAGCGACTGTTCTCAGCGGTGGCACCTGTGCTGTTTACACTAGTTTTAGCAAAGAGCCACCAACCAGGACAGGAGAGCCATCAGTCACTACTGGTGGTGGCAGGTGGGATTTCCCTCTGAGTGCATAAGGCAATGGGGTGGATATTTCTTCTGCTATTCCCACAAGGGATAGTTGTTCTCTTTCCATCAACAGCTCTCTTATCACCATGGCTGTTTCACACATATGCAGAGCCTGATTTGATGAGAGAGTCTCTGTTTCTGGCCCTGCTAGAAATCTGGCCTGCTTACCCCATCCCAGTCCCTATGCAGCCTGTTGTGCCATCATAGGTGTGCAACACCTGGACCACAGCACATTCCAGGGAACCAGTACAAATTTTAGGATAATTTACTGGACCAGCTGGAAGGGCTGCAAACTCACCCTTCTTTCCACTCCCATTAGCAAGGAATTCCTTTCACAACTGGGATGAGGAAGAGGTGTTATAGGTATCTGTTAATGATCACAGATAGCAGGAGCAAGGGAAAGAATGTAAATTTTGCTGCCTCTTTCTCTTGGTATGATAAGGAGGGTCTCTGAGCTTGTCTGTGGTCTCTGTTTTGTTATTCCCATCCTGCTAGCACTGCTCCCCTCTGTCCCTGCAAATCTTTACTGTGCTTGGGGCAAGGGGAGAGAGCCATAGCCCCAGGAGAGCAGTCATGGATTTACACCTTTAGATATGCTGGTAGATATCACTGGCAGTGATACAGCTCCTCGGGACCCAGGCATTAATTACACATACCCTGAAATTGCTCACCAATCTATCTAGGGTGTGATAGGAGAAAGTGACCTTCTGGGCTCTGAGCTCTTGGTTTCACCATGTCATGTGGGCTCATCCCTCAACACAGCGTGCTCAGAGCACCTCACACTGCCCCTACTGCAACCCCTGAACTACATGGCCAGTCTACTCTCTTCTGATGAACCAAGACCATCTGATTCTCAGGACAGGTTTAGCTGACCACTTTTGTGAGAATCACAAGCTTCAATTAAAGTAGCTTTTCTCCTTCCCTTGTGTATGACCCAATTAAGAATTTACAGAGAGTAACTGTGTCATCTCCCTCCCCCTGTCTCCATTTGTCTAGACCGAACAGGGCAGGCTCCTTTCCACTGGAATGGTGAGATTGCTCTTCCCTGATCATACAGGTTTTCCATATTGCCATTTGCTACAGTTTTAATTCTCTCTTGAAAACAATGGGCAAGAACAACTGTGACTGTTCTAGATGATACCTACACCTCCTTATACAACCACCAGGTACTCCACGGTGTCTGGCATGTGCTCTTCCCATGGAACACATACTCACATTCAACTTGTGAGCTCATAGTTGAGCTGTGATTGACAGCTACAAGCCAGCCTGTCTCCTGTTTTCTTGTTTTAAACTGATATGTTTTCAGAGTGCAGGTGAAACACTTGCTCACAGAGCCCAAACCTGTGGCCTTGCATATTGTGCTGCTGCATTTCCTCACATTCCTGTTAACACCATCTCCACAAAACCTTGTGTGATATTTGGTGGTCCTAAGCATTGTGAATGCTGCCTGACAATCCACTCCTAATTTTAGGACAAAAGCTATCATTAAAACCAATTTTCCCAAGACCAAGGCTTAAGAACTTGCCTAGCAACCTCTTTCCAGCAGAGCTGCCTCCTTCCCCTCTTACACCAATTCCTTACTCACCTCACAACCCTTGTACTAATCCTCATCTTCTCTCATTTAACTAATAATTTCCCAGGTGGCACCAAACCAAATTTTAATGAAGTACAGATAGAGAAGATCTACTACTTTTCCCTTGTCTAGAACATCAGTTACCTTATCAAAGACAGATATTGAGTTAGTCTGGCACAATCTCTTTTTGATAATGGCATATTGCACTATATCCCATTTTCTATTCCATGTCTTCAATTATTCTTTCTGACATAATTTGCTCTGAATCCATCTATGCCCTTGAGGCCAAAATAACAAGTCCCTGGCTGCCTAGATTGCTATCCCTCACTTTCTTAAATATGGGCACCACATTTGCTATTATCCAGGCAGAGGAACCCCCAGTGATTGGACAGATTTATTAAAAATTCCATCTACCAGGACTGCAATTTCATGGGCCTATTTTTTTAGTGTCTGGGGAGGGTGGTTTCCTGACCTCCCTTGTTTGAGCGGAGTAAACTCTCTGAATTGCTTCCATCTTGCATGCAATCATGGCCCTTTCAATACACTTATTCCCATTAGTCCATCTAACTTTGTCCCCACACTCTATATCCCTGCTCTTAGAGACAAAGTAGCCCTCTAGTTTAGAACTGTGTAGGTTTTTCCCACTACATGCAGAGGTTCCAATTCTTTATTTTTTTCATCTGTAGTCTTAAGGATCCTCCTGTTGTTTCATTTCCTTTGCGGGAACTGACTCAGTTTGACTACTAGCAATTCTCACTTCATCCCTGCACTTTGTGACCTCCCAAGACATACCTTTCTTTGCTACTTAATCCCCTGTCCGAGGCTGCCTTGATGTTCAGGTGGCCTGGGTGGTTATCAAGGGCAGCAGACTGCTGGGGGGTAGTAAAAGGTCCACAGACCTGTGGCTGCCTTGGCTTACGCCAAGCTCTGCAGAGCCGGCCTTGCTGTGATTGCCAACACAAACAGGGGCAGGGCAGCTGCCACTGCTGCAGGAAAATGTCCTTAAACACTGAGAAATGCTGCTCCTACCCTCTGCTCCTCTGGATGTCAGTCAGAGAAGAGACTCAGACCTTCCTCTTGGATCCCACTCCTAGTTCTGGTTCTTTGCTTCCCCTTCCAGAGGCAGGAATCCCCTTTCACACTTGCCAAGCAGTGGCCTGAGGGGCACAGATGGGTGTCTGCTTCGTGTTCAAAAGTAGATACAGGGCACTTTGGTAGCTCCTTTGGAGGTGGAGGGAAACAGACCCAGATTTGCATTTTGAGATGACAGCTCTTGAGTGATTGACATGTTTCAGGGAGAGAGGAAGGCTCCTTTCTCTAACTACAGTTGCCTTAAAATACTCACAACTCCTTTGCCGCCTCACAGCTCCTCTTGTCTTCACTCACCTCACATCTGCTCTGCAGTGCCACCACAAATGATTTCTTTGATCTTTGTATTAAGGGATGGCAGCATTCAGAAATTTGTTAATACTGTAGACTACGTGCTGCTTCTGCCCTCCTCTGTTCCTTCTAGGTTCTCTGCTTGTGGTTGAGACATTTTTAAAGTTAAGGTTTAAAAATAGTTGCTCATTCATCTCCTCAAGGTTTACTCTCTTTTCCTAGGATGCAAATTACAAATCATTTTGCAGTACCTGCTTGAATGTATTATATAAATGCATTATGCTGCTCCTCCTCCTTTAAAGTCTCCAATTTCCCAAGTCCAGCTGACTTACTGTTTTCTTTCCTTGCAAAAAAAATAAAATAAAATTGCACTTCGGAAATAAAAGGGAACTCGCATTCATGATTCATTCTTATTTATCTGACCACTCTTTCTGAACTAAAACATATAGCTGTAGGACTTGAAGGGACCTTAAGAGGTCATATAGTCCATCTCTGCCCCAAGCAGTGATCAGCTGTCCAGACCCCCATCACTCCTGACAGGCATGTGTTTAACCTGCTTGTTTAAACAGCCATGGCAGACTCCATAACCTCCCCAAGCAATCTGTTCCTTGTATTACTTCCCCCTCACCTCAAAAAAGTGTTCCCCAATGTCTCATCTGAATCTCTTTTCCTGCAATTTAAGGCCATTATTACTTGTCCTCTCTGCCATGGATGCAAAGAAAAGGTTATTGTCTTCATGGCACCTTCCTCCTTCCTCACAAACCCTTTGAGACCTCTCTTCCCAGGCTAAGCAGCTGCTAGCTCGTTCAATCTTCCCTTGCTATTTGTGGTTTCTAAATCTCTGAGAATTCTTTGTTTTGTTTTCTGGACTGAAGCCCAGGAAACCTGCATCTTTCTTAAAATGTAACATCCAAAACTTGATGCAGCTGAGTCTGAAGGATTACTTCACGTACCTTACACATGATGCTCCTGTTTATATATCCCAGCATGTGTTTGCTTTCTTTGCAACAGGTGATTTACTATTATTGACTCACAGGCAGTTTGTGATCCACTGTAACCCTCTATATCCTTGTCAGCAGAACTACACCCAGCTGTTCCCATGTTGTGCTGGCATTATCGATTGCTTCTGACTAGCTCGTACTCGGTTTCATTGATTTGCATCTCTTCTTTTTTTTCTTTTTTTTCAGATTATTTCTCCAATTCATCCAGGTAATTTTGAATTTTAATCCTGTTCCCTCTACAATGTATATGATTTTCAACAGGGTATTTATTCTATCATTTATTAAAGGCATGCCTTATTCCATAACCTAAGTCATTAGAGACCATGGTGCCCGCCTGGATGCCTCCTTCTAGTCAGCCAGTGAAGTCACTGATAACTGTTTCACAAGTGCAGTTTTTCAAACAGTTTGGAATCCATATCATAGTAATTTCATCCAGGCTGCATTGCTCTAGCCTGCTAATGGAAGTCTCACATAAGACAGTGTCAAAACCTAACAAGTCAAGGTGCTTTGTCGTTATCTACAAGGCTTGTTACCTGTCAGAGTAGGAAATCAGGTTGGCTTTATACAATTTGTTCCTGACAAAATCAAATTGCCTGTTATTTACCATGTTGCTATCCAACTCATGATCAATCTATTGTTAGGTCCCACATAAAGCTCTCCTGGAAAATTCTCCCTGCTAACTGAAATCAAGGCTACAATAGCAGCACTTCTGATGAGGCTCAGTGATTATTTGGTGATGAAGTCTTTTAGCTATCACATTCAAGAATAACCGGGCCCTACTTTTATTAATAGCCCTTATTTTACAATCTACATTTTGGAAAATACAGCCTTCTAAACTGACTCAATTCCCAGTTATATTCCTCTTTCTTACGTGTCGAAGTGCTTCACGATCCCATGAGCTAAAGCACACATCCAGGAGTAACATTTTTTCAGTTCCTTCCAAAGGTGATTTCAACCCAAGCCTTTAGTTTGCTACAACTCATCTGCCCATCACACCCTTAATGGGCATAATCCTACCTAACTTTCTCCTTGTTTCTGTCTTTCCTGAAAACTATATACACTTCAATACCTATGTCCCAGTCATGACTGTGACTCTAGCATGTTTTTCAAATAACCAGTTTATAAGACAGGTGCTTTGCTGTTTCTCATGTTCCTTGGATTAATGTTGATGCACCTTGGCTGTTTCAGTCTAATCTTGCCCATTTTCCCAGTTAAACAGTATACAGGTGCTCCCCAAACACTACCACTAGTTTCACTAGTGTTCCAGACACAGTCATGTTCTCATTTTCATTGGCTTTTTTTTTCTTTCCTCACTACACATCCATCTATTGTTATATACTCTTTTATCCATGTTGCTCTTTCTGTGTTTTAAACAACTACAACCAAAAAAAAAAAAGAAAAAAAAAAATAAAAACCCAAAAAAAAAGAAAAACCCCACCCAAAAAACACAAACAAAAAAACCCAGAAGGACAAGCATTGTACAAGACTTTCCTGAACTTTCACTCTCTTTCCTAGACTAAATTGTCATTATTATTTGTGCTGTCTTCATGCCAGATATCAGTCTCTCAGGCATGCAGGAATCATCTCTCCAATGGCTCTCCTTTTGGGAATGTCTCTCAGTGGTTAGGCTTTATGAAAACCTTTCCAATTATATCAGCCCTGTGATTCCTAGCGCCTCTGTGCATGCAAGAAATCTCACTGTAGGTCACCTGAGCTTCTCTCACTGATCTGAACAGAGTCCTTAGCATGGCACAGGCATTTTTAACCTTCTGTAGCAGAATTCTGGCAGTAACACTTGTTCCACCATGAAGGAAGGCCATCAGATTTTTTCACAGAATGGTCTTTGGTTTCACAGATCTTCATTGTGGAATTCACCACTGGATGTAAAAGGAAACAATAGGACAAAACAAGTCCAATGAGTCCTGGGCTATGGCTGTGGAAGCACACACAACACCACACAAAGGCCAAATTTTCCAATGTAAGCAGCAATCTGTGCCAAAGCTCAGGAGGATGCCTTACTGAAGCAGGAAGGCACAGAGGTGGCAGGGAAGTACTCAGGGCAATGACTCAGCCCCTTGTGATCCTCCCTGCCATGCACAAACTGCAGCTCAGATGAAGGGGAAGGAGAGAGAGGCACTGTGGGAAGTACAGAGCTGGGTAGGACAAGGTGAGGGCCTGCAGTGTCTCGGATGCATGAGAGGCTCTATGCTATGGATGCTTTGCTATTCTGCCCCTGTAGCCTGCTCTGAGAGGCGCATGGGCTGAGAAATTTATGCTGCTTCAGACAGCACTTGGAAAACAAACCCAGCCTTTGGGACTCATGGCAGTGTACTGTCTCATTTGCTGATTCGTCTGCTGGGGGTCTTCCTGTTTGTTCTTGTTTTCTTCTGTGAATGATCCTTATCATTCATCTGTATCCCCAACCATGTCCATATTTTTATTCTCTCTTTCCTTCCATTCAGCTGGGATCATAGACGTGGAACACTGCCATGAAATCACATCTAGCCCTTGTGGAGAAATTTTCACTGAACAGAAGAAAAACAGAGTGGCAGCAAGGAAACTGTTCTGGAGAGGACTGTGATAATGTGGAGAGCAAGATATGGAGTCATCTGAAGAGTTTCTCCAAAAGCCTGGAGTTTTGGGACATCACAAAATTTCAAGTGCAGTTATATTCCTCAGAGAAAATTAAAAGAGAACTTTTCTCCTCAAAACTATTAGTCTTACAGATTAGAAGAAAATATTGTTACAAGTCAGGTAAAAATGGCACAAGATCTCTTGAAATGTAGTTTAACCTATTGCACTTGGAACATTATATCCATAAAAATAAAATTAAAAAAAATAAAAGAAGGAGAAGGAAAAAAAGAGAGTAGAAGAAATAACAGAGCAAAATAGGGCCCCAGAGACATGCTGTTAAAAAATTATATTTAGAATCTCTGAGTCTCCAAGGTACAGCAGACCTGGAAGTCAATTATATTACCTCACAGGGAGATTGCCAAGTACCATACCCAAAAGGAAATTGCACAGAATTGACTTCCTACATCCTTGTATCTCCCATGATCTTTTCCATTTCACAAGGCAATTGTGAATCTCTGTCACCTGGATTTGGCAGTTTTTGTATGGAAGGTGGCAGTATAAAAAATATTATCTGTGTACATGTCTAATCCAATGATTTAATAGACATGAGCAAAATTTGGGATCTCTATGCCAAAGGAAGATCTGCAATTTCATATTTGTCTTTGCTAAGGAAAAACAAAACAAAATAAACCTAGAAAGTCTCAGTGAAAAATTGATCACTTTAGGTCAATCAGAATGTTTTATATATATCTTAACTTTAATGTTACATTATAGTGTAGTTCCAAAGAGAAAATAGGAATCCAAGCAAGACGTTATAAAAAAGCCTAAATGAAACATTTCAACCTCCTGGAAGTGTTGATAAGTTTTCAGAGTGAAATTTCATCAAATGGGGCACATTTCTACAGACCCTGCAGTTTTCATAAAATCAGCCCTTACAAATAGAAAATCCTTATACTAAAAAAAAAAAAAAAAAAAAAAAAGTTAAATACATCTCTTGTTGAGTTTCTGACCTTCATTGCTGGAAGTAGAATCATTGTCACTTGTGTTACTAAGCAGTTCAAGGAGCGAGTGGTAACAATTTCAGCAGTTCTCTGGTCAGACTCTCAAGAGAGCACACTCAAATCTATGTGGCTTCACACTGGTGACCTGCAGACTGCTGCAGGTCCACAAGCCTGTGTAAATGACCCATGAAGTACAGTGCCTTTTGCTAGGTTTGAACTTGCTATATGGGGTGAAATTTCTTCTGGAAATGTTTGGTTGTTTCTGATTTTTAAAAGCGTGGCTGTTCTCAACATTTGTCTTCCTTGCAGGGCACCAGAAAGTGAAGAGTCACTGCACAGAGGCTTGGCCTGCCACAGCAGCTGAGGACAATGTACTGGCCAGTGACTCAACAACCCCAGGGAAAATCTCCTCTGAGGAAGAGGAAAGCCTTCTGAAGAAGGGAGATAATAACTTCATCTTCCTTTGAAAGATGCTGTCTTCTGTCTCCAGGACAAGCACGGATCTAAGGCAAATCCTCTCCTTGGCGTTCCCAGGTAATCTTCACTGCACAACTGACGTTACTCTTCCCTTCTATTTCTGAAATTACTCCCCTCTGTTTGCAATTACTCTCACCTACATTTCTGGAAAGTGATAAACACGTTAATAAATGCAGCTCTCTGCCTATCAAACCTGAAAATCAGGAAAGCTGCAGGTTCAGAAGACCAAACTACAAATCCTTGCTGCTGTAATGCAGCAGATGAAGGACTCTGAAATACAGCAGTTACATTAGATAGTTATCACCTGGGTGAAACATTTGGGATGTTTGTGCATCAGATCTATCCTCCCTGCTCAACAGATCATGTACAACCTAGTAAATGTTCCCATGGGATATAATCCACTGCTTTTGTCACAGAGAGTGTTCTTGCTTCATTCTGTAGCAGCAAAGTTACACCCTGTATCTTCACAGAGAGGTGTTCCACTTCAGGTCAGAGGGGGTCTGGTACCAGTGATGAGTGAGTAGGACAAAAAATTGGTCACTATCTAGGAGCTAATGAATGGACCAACAGAGAAATCACTACAGCTTGCACTTCACTGACCATTTTGGACTAGCAGAAGGATTAATTACAGTATGGACATTAGGATTTGCCCAAGTAAATACAGGGACATGAGATGTAGAAATTTGCATCTGGGGAAGCCATTCTAAGCTTCCCTTGTAAGTCAGTAAAGCTCTAATCAATATAACTAATGCTGTTTAGGGTGCAGTTCATCTCATCCTAAAACAAACACCTATGTTTTATCTGCTGAGGCACTCTCCTCTGTATCCATTAACAATAATGGCATGCAGATGCCTAGCAGGGGTAAATCTAGGACATAGATACCCATCCCTAAGTGAGACAAGTCCTCCCCTGCATCCCTTTCCAAACTATAAATGGGGCCCTGGTAGGCGGCAGGGAACAGGCTTGCATTATCTGTGCACAATTTGTTGGGGAATTTGCTTCTATATCCTCTTGTAGCTAATGGTCTGTTCCATTAATTCTTAAGGTTAAGGTGACCTTGCAAAGCTAAATAAGTGCATTTCTCAAATAGCACACAGCAAATATATGTATGCACACATTTAGATAGTCGTGAAGGAAATTAACCCTACCTCTCTAACTCATTTCCCACTTTCCTTTCAGTGGCAAGATAATCCACTTAAATAGAGTTCTCAACCTTTTTACAGGCATAAAATAACATGAAAAAGATGGAAAAACCCAATTGGTTGGTTCCTTTCCTGTTCATGGAATTAAAAGTATAATTATTTCCTTATTAAAACAAAAATTAAATACTTTCTGAGCTTTCACCCCTTTTTTAATTCATTATATCACCTCTTAAAATAAAAAAAAAAGAAACATGAAACTTAATAAAAATAAACCAAAATTGATGCAAGCAGAATAATTGGCAAGGCATGAAAATACTGCTTGTATCCTGGAGACAGATGACATTGTCGGTCGTTTCTTAATTTTCACTCTATTAAGGTAATTTCCTGTGACTGTGGCTTATTTTCCGGCAGCCATTCTCACACACTGTCATCTTTGCATGCTGGGTGGGGGTCTGTAGTTTTGGGTTTTCTTTTCTTGATCAGGAAAGAAAAATACACGTGTCAGATCCATTTTCCAAGAACTCTGGAGGCAGACGTGCTTGTCTCTGAGTCCAGGTGCCTGTAAGGCAGCAGGGAAAGTAAATTTCCAAATGCAGCATCCACATCACTGCAATATCTGCTCAACAGCACCTTCACTGGATGTCTCCCACAGGAGGACAACGTTCAAGGCAATACTGGACACCAAAAACATTCTACCCAGAATAATGTGTCCACCATCAATGTCCCCTAACTTGGACCCGGGTCTGGTTCTGAATGTACAGCAGACTGACAGCAATTTGGAACCGGTCCTAATCTGGATGTGTGTGGTCATTCAGTGGCCACCATGACTGCCAGCCACATGTTGGAGTCCTCTGTCTCTTTCCTTGCTGGTGGCACTTCTCCCATGCTCCTCCTTATGAGCAGGAGATGATAGTATAATCCATCAAGGCTCTCAGATGTACTTGCCTTAAGAAATAAACACCCTAAGGAGGTTTATAACTAAATCTAAATTTTGCAAAAGCTGTCCCAGCTTGAAATGAACAGCACGTCTTCAAACATGTCAGGAGTGACATAAGGCCAAATTAAACTGATTTTAGAACCACAATGAAATTCTCATATTAAAAAAGATTAAAACTTTGTCTAAGACTCCACTATAATTTTAGTAAGCTCTGGAAGTCTGGGAGTCTTTCACCTTTTTCATTCTTCTCCTTGCTTCCAGCCAGAACCAAATTCACTATTTCCAATAGTGTGGAAAAGTTTTATCTGGAAACAAGAATTATCAGGTGCTCTCAAACTAAAATTCCTGCCTGTGATGAGAACCTGGCATAGCTGAGCAGGCAAAGTGCTTCTTCTGTCACCCTCCACCTGTGATACTTACTATTCCTCTGTTTGCATGCATTTGCATGTGTGCATAACTTTCCAATGACTTTGAAAATCCATAATAATTTTGCTATCATTATGTAGATATCTTGTGTATATTTCACAAAAGGATGTTGGAGGCTGTACACAAAGGTCCCTGGAAATGGCATATTTTTCACAATTCTTGTCTTGTGTTCACCTGTGCACAGAATTGAATCACAACCTGGTATTAAGGTATAAACCTTGGGCCATCAAGTAAAACATAGTCTTTCTTTCCTCTGTTCTTTGGTAATCTTTCTGTGTTTGAATCTTGTATCAGTGACATCAACAGCTCATGTTCTTGTCTGAACCACTGGCAGGCATAAAATAGCCAGGCTGGCACTGCCAAATTTGATTTCTGTTTCAGAAGCATTTGGCCATAAGAGACAGTTGTTTTACTATTTGCTGCATGTCATAAGGAGCAGGCGTGGTCTGGATGATGGCCCCAGATGAACTGGGTTCCACAAGGAGTTCTTGCCATGGAGATGAGATCCAGCCTTGCTGAAGGTATTTAATCTCTGCCTCCTTTCTTCACAACATGGCCATCCCAAGTGAAAGTTCACCTGTTTCTGCATTTTCAGTTTTGTCAGAAACTGAAATGCTACATGAAGAGCACATGTCTGCTTGCAGCACTGCTCAGTTCTCTCTGTTCTTGATCTTCAGAGGAGACAAATCACTTCCACACTCAGGATTTTACACAGATGAGAGATTAATGCCATAGCTGTGTCTACAACATACAGAAACACAGTTCTACACAGAGTAGCTTGAAAGGAGTTGGTATAGGTTAGAGAAGAAAGTTTAACCTTGACAGTGAGTGGAATAAATAAACCAGTGAGGAAGCAGGTTTTTTCCATTCCCAGAGTCTTAGAGGCAGCACAGAGCAGACCTCATTGTCTTCAACATCCTCAGATCCAGGGGAAACAGAGAACAAGTAGAGACCTCTTCATTCTTGTGACCAGTGGCAGGTGGTCACTGGCGACCAGTGACACTTCTTGTGAAGTGGCATAAAGCTGAGTCAGGACAAGTTTGGATTGGATACCAGGAGGAAGTTTTTCACCTAGACTGTGACTGAGCACTGGAACAAGCTCCCCAGAGAAGTGGTCTCAGCACCAAGCCTGATAGAGTTCAAGAAGCATCCTCAAGTACATGGTGTGACTCTTGGTATATCCTGTGTAGGGCCAGGAGCTGGACTCAATCACCCGTATGGGCCCCTTCCAACTCAGCACACTCTATGATTTTATGATAGTGTGAGGTCTTTTACTGCAGGTGTATCACTTACCTTCAGCCATTCCTCCAGGGTCCCCCTCTCTGTGAGGTCCCCATGTTTTTTGCTCCTTTTTGTCAGTGAGGACTAAAGTCATTGAAGGGAACAAGCAAGGCTTTAGTAGAAGAACTTGTGTTAGCATCTTAATGAAGTGCAGAAGAAAGAGCAAAGGCAGAAAGATGAGGTGAAAGAAGAAGACAAGGTAGAAGGGAAGGAAAGTGGCAAGCAGAATGAAGGCTAGAAATACCTCAAATGGGTTGGGGCAGTCTACCATACAGCACCAAGTTTTGCAAATGTCCTAGAGCAAGAAGAAGCAGATAGGCACAGAAGACTGAAAGGTTGAACCTAAAGCACTGACAAAGCTGCTGCACTCACTGCAAAGCCTGTGACAAATGGCCAGGATGGGTGGCTCCAGAGAATGTATACTTCAGTCTCATTCCTTCTACTGTGTTTCTGCTCCTCCAGCACCAACAGCCTCCAAACTCTCCAGAAGAATATACTGGATAGAAAATCAACCATATCAAAGATCAAACCACACCAACTGCAGACAGCTCCAAGCTGAGAGTTTGGAGACTGAGAGCATTAGCCAAGTGGTAAATGCCAAAGGAAACTCAGCAAAGAAGTCAAGAGACACTCAGATGGTTCTCAGACTGAGACCCTGACTCCTCATATTATAGGAGAACAAGAAGCATACCCAAGGGCAACTAAAAAAGCCCTTTCTTATGTTTAGGTTGCCACAGGTCCCTAACCTTCTACAGATATACTGCCTATAGTCTGTTGATGCGTTGTCTATTTTTCCTTTTTATTTTCCTTCCCTCTTCCCATTTCTGTCCCATATTTCACATTCATTCTAGCTTATTCCCAGCAGCCTGTTCATCTCATTTTTTTTCCAACAGCTGTTTTTTCTTTTTCACCAGTCTCTCTGCTTTTCTCTTTCCTAAGGGAAGCGTGGACTGGGAAACACCTGAATTAAAATGTGTATACATCTGATACATGAAACAGCTTAATATGAGGCATGAGAAGTTTGCCATATCCCCAGTGATTAGCTCTTTGACTGCCATCTTCCCAGTAGCAGAATTTTCTTCAAGAGGAAGTACATGGTACAATCAGCTCAGTTAAGGGAAATTAAATGAATTTGGGATTGATAAAAAACACACACAATCAAATTCTGAAAGAGTGAAAAGAGACATCTTCGGAATCCGTCCTGACTCAAATTTCTTTTCAGCAGTGAAAGTAAAACATATCCTGTTTACAAAACACAGGGGGGAAAAAACTCAGAGCATGATGCGTCCTGACAACTAACATTTAAAGACACAAACACGTAACTAATGCAAATTCAAAAGAGTTCTCTTATTTCATACAAAGTTAATTGGCACTTTCAAGGAGTATACCAAACAGCACAGAAATCGTCTACTTATTGAAATTAACTGAAGTGGAAGGAAAACAAAGAGTGGGAAAGAAAGAGACCCAAAAAATATACATTTCAATTCCTGATAATGGATGGAATGCAGTAAATTAGAGACAAAGGACCCTGTTCTGATAAAAATTACACCAGGGTGTAACAGGGGACATAGCTTGACCAAACTCATGCTGCAAGGATTTTTGTTGACCCCCTTGTAAAGTGGAGTCACTACCATTCATTTTGTTTTCCCCTCCCTTTTCCCAAGGCAAAAATCCCTGAATCAGCTGGATGTGACCAAGGCACTTTGCCACTGTATAAGCAAAATGGGGAGCTCTTGAACACTCTCATGGCAGACATCCCACACCCTGCTAACATATTTTAGCTGTCAGGTGGATTAAATGTCTCCCTTTAAACAAACTCATGAAAATGTAAGAGCCTCACCATTTTGTCTTTCTCAAGATGAGTTTGCTGACACAGACTAAAGGTGGGCAAGAGCAAAATTTAAGAGCAAAGTGGTCATTAAATACTCAGTGATCTACAGGCCAGATACTCAGGAGTTGGGCATCCACAGTAGGGGTCTTTCCAAAGGATTCAGACCCTGATAGTTCCTCACAGGGAAGAGCCAGGTTTTTGGATAATCCCTAAGTTCAGTGAACAAGAACTGCAAGCACTGAGGACTTCTGAGGATCCTGCCTAGCTTAACAATTGTTTGGACAAACAGTGGTGCCAGAAAGCTGACACTGACCAGTAATCATGTGTCCTTCTTTAGCCAAAAATACCATAAAACTGGATTGTTTAGTGTTGTTCTGCAGCTCCCACAGTCAGACACTGACAGCTCAAATGCAGCTGTCTCTGATTTTGGGCTCAATTTAAGTCATTTAGACATGCTGCCCAGACAAGTTTCTCCGTGCTTGGAGGAGCTGGGGGCTGCTTTAAAAAATTGCCTCGGTACTGTCTCCAACTCACTATCCAGCCATGAGCTGACATTGTCCCCTGAGCCTGCAGAAGTCCTCAAGGACATTCAGCAGTGCTGGAGAGCCCAGGAACGTGACAGCTTCCTGCTCCTGCCACAGGCCTGCTTGACCAAACCAGACTTTGATGCCAGTCTGTGGAAATGGGGTTTTCTGTGTCCTGAAGGAAAGCAAAACTTACTTGAAGTTACAGGCTTATGGTCTCAGAATCTTTTTGCTTCAGCTGATATATTGTCTACATCTAAAACTTATTTAAAAACCTGTCTGGATGCGACGGCTTTTAATTAATCTTCTCTTAGTTTTTATACTATATAGTACCTTGAAGACGCAAGATCAATCACTGCTGTATTGTAATGTAGAGTTGGGAGACAGAAAGATAAATGAGCTATCAAGTTTAGCATTTTGATAGCTAAGTTTAATTTTAACTAGCTTGGGAACATACTGTGGATAGGTGGATAAAGTCATGAAATGGAGCTTTCATCTTTAAGACCCAATCTAAGAGTCCATCAGAAAGGAACAGAAAGAGTTCCTTAATGTCTGGCCAGTCTCACAAGGACTTCTCAAAAAAAAAAAAAAATAAAATAAACGATTCCTGAAAATGAGAAACATCATCAAACAGCAAAAATAAGAATCACACAAATCTGATGGTATGTGACTATATTTAGCACTTTTCATCTGCATATTCTACAGTTTCCACCCTCCAAAGACTCATTCATAAGGCTCTGGGACCATTTCCAATGCATAATATTAGACATACATGAGAGCTGTGGCAGAAACAGGTCTCAATTCTTTATTAGGAAGGGTAAACACACTGCCATGCACATGATGGGGAAGAGAGAGGGAAGCTTATCACTCAAGGGTACAAAATGAGTCAGCAGCAGAGCTGACAGCGGAACCAAGGAATCCTGACTCATCGGTTATTCCATCCATGAGGCTTTCCACAGCACTGCAGGTAATTGATATCACAGGCAGCCCTGTCATTCATCCTTTAGAAAGTACCCATTCAGGATGAGGGACATTCAGGCCCTTATGCTTTTTATGACTCACAATCACACAAATTCTGACGTGTTTCACATAATCCATCACAGAAACTTTAATTCCTGTGTTTTCTGCTTGGTCCATTGCAATAATTTTCATTTTAATGCGTGCCACGCATCCATCACAGTGACGACTTCTAACATGCTCCACCCAGTCCTGCTGCAATGACTAATGCTAATGCACTGCATCAGTCTGAGAAGAATTTCCATCATGCATCATTTTAAGATCATATTGTATTCAACAGGACATTTAAATTAAGGCAGTTCTTGTACATATGGTTGCTCTGAATCTTAACTCTGGCCTTTTTCCATTAGATCAGTAAAAAGGTTGAGCAGGGGAGCTAAATAAAAAGCAGCTTTCTTTCTGCCTGCATTTCCAAGGAACTTATAAGCACCCATCGCTCAGGTTTTCCACAGGCTGGATGAAAGCATCTTTTTCCCAGAGGTATATTCTGATACACTGGGGTGAGAATTACATTCACAAAAGCCAAAAGAAATGCTGAAATCATTGCTCATTGTTCCATCAGGCCTAGAGTAACAGTGGGATTTGTAGTATTTTTTGGTTAGGTAAAACAGCCTTTCTGCGCTTTCTCATATAGTAAAGAAAGTAGATGCAACTGACATGACTGATAATTAAATCTCACCCAAATAATTAAGTTTCCAGTTACTCTCTGCTATGATACTGGGGCTCTGAGCACACAGTTAATAACACAGTTATTAACAGTTAATAGCATCCATTATTTTACCAATGGGTTGAAAATGTTGTGGCTATGTGACAGAAAGAGAAAACCCAGTATTAATTCATTCAGCCAGTTGAAAATTTTACCAGAACATTTCTATGACTTAACTTTGCCCCAATGGACTCTATTTAGTATAAGATACCATCTATCTTCCACTATATGGCATAAAGGCAGCATTAAAAAAACATCCCTCTGTAGCTTCTGGTTTGCTTATTCAATCAACAGGTGCATTTTTGCCCTCACCCAATCCAGATCAAAATTATAACAGGAGCTGTTGTAGCAGGGCACATGGCCTCAGAATCGAGATGCTGTTTTCTTCCCAGCTCACTCCATATGCTTGTCAGTGGAAGATTATGTGCTGCTATTGATTTGGTACAGGGATTTTAGCCAGTCTGTTCCATGCTGCGGTGTGTGATGCAGCTTTGGGACTGCAGACACCCTGGGAGAACATGTGCCAAAAGAGGGTTTGTGTTCTGCAAGGGCACACTCTCATTACTAGAGCCAAATGCATAGCAAAGACATGCAGGTCAACCATTTTTAATAGATTAGAAATAGAATATGACTCTGGCCATTTTTATACTCTGTTTATACATGCTTTAGACAGCTCTCACACGTGCAAAGTCCCATTGGAACAAGAGTTCACAGGGAGTAAATCTCAAGCCTGTAGCTTAGAACCACTTAATCACAAAACAGACTTCATTTCTGGCAGAAGTAATTAACAAAGGTTCAGTCATCTAATCAGGGAACAAAGGCATGGCTCTGTCACTTCATTGACCAATCACACCACCCGAATATCGAATCTTGAATATTGACTGCTCACAGCAGAGGGTTTGCAGTAGCTTCCACACCAAAACAGGCATAAACAGAGGCTGCAGGTCAGCCAGTGCAAACCCACTGTGTAAAACAACTGCTGCTGAGCACAGAGAGCTGGACAGCACAGGAGCCAGGGCTGGGGCGTGCAAAACAAAGCAAAGCAGCTAAATTTGCCATCCACTGCAGATTCTGCTCGGCTGAGTATAAAACAGACAGCAAGAAAAAGGGAAAGAAAGGTTGGAAAAGAGGATGTTGCCTGCAGGTCCTCTTGATAAATGCTGCCCAGAGGAAAATTCAGAAGTGTGGGAGCACTCAAGTTTTCAGAGGGCATGTCAAACAGCAGTGAACTCCTGTCTAAAAGCCTGTCTTGCAGGACTCCACGCCATGTACCAATCTTCCCAGACAGAGCATTCCTCATTCACTTCCCTTTTCCATATGCTTGTTTTGACCAGCGCCAAGCAAAGGCATTCTGCCAAAGCTGATTTCTTCCGCCCTGCCTGGAAGCTTGCTCCTTTGCACTGTGTTCAGGCTTCCCTCTTTGTACTGAGGTGAACTCTTCTGCAGGATGAGAAAAGTCAAGTGTAGGACAGGGAGAGGGCTGAGGCTCAGCACTAGGTTGTTCTGGTAATGGCTAGGGCAGAGACTGGGAGCAGCCTGGGATAAAGCTCCCATTCAGATCATAGCATCACACCATGCTCCTGCCTATGCAGTACAATGAATAATAGCTCCATCATCCAGACTCCTTTTTTATGGGGGATCCATCAAAAATGAAACCAAACTGAAGAGCTCAGGTTCATTCTAATTTATCATGTAAGTCTGACTCCCAGACAAACTGTCTTCCAAAAGGATTCACACCTTCAGAAAACAGCCCCAGCCCTGTTTATGAACTTTGGAAACAAAATCCAATTGAAGGAAACCCTGATAGATTTGGAGGGCAATAGCTAGTTCAAGTCAAAGAGATGTCATTTAGCAGCATCCTCCACCACAGTGATGCCAACAGAAAACTGCTATGAAAGAGAGCAAGTAGCATGTAAGGAGTTAAATAGAGAACTTAAGTTCATATATCCAAGTACAGCAGGGCAAGTAATGAGAAATTCTAGGGCAAACCCAGTCTTGCATCAAAACGCTTTGCAGAGAAGCTAGAGATCTGGGATTCATTTTCAGACCTGGCACCATTTTATGAATGACTTGGCACCATCAGTACACCTTGTTCTAAATCTTTATTTCCTTAATCATAAGAGAGAGCAATAATGCCAATAAACGACTTCAGAAGAAGCAGGAAGGTAACATTTGCATAGTGTTCAGACACTAGTTTGACTGAGAAGACAAGAAGAGGCAGGAAGACAAGGTCTACCTAGGTCCTTTCCTATGAGGATGCAGTCAGGCATGGTGGAAGGTGCCCAGCTGCCCACACAGAGACAGACAATGTTTGGTCCGGTCTGGCTGCTGTTGTCATGGAGGGTAAAAGCTGTGGGGGAATCAAGGTACCAGTCTTGGTTTGCTAAATTGGTTAGGTATTCAACCAAGGTCTAGGAGTTTATCTGAGTGAGTCTGTAACATGCTGGGTTATGTTAAAGGTCAGGAAGGTTTCAGTAAGAAGAATGAACATAATGTACAAATGACTGTGCAGAGTCAAGAGACCAAGCCAAACTGAGAGGGGAACCAGGGATCAATGCATGTCTTAAAAACAATCCTCCACTTCTTTTTCACCCCCACCTTGAATGTTATACAGGAAGACCAAATTGGAACCTGATGTGGAGATGATTGTGCTGGAGGTTGGTGGGCCTGTGCACCCCTCCAGCCCTTCCCAGCAATGACCAGCATCACACTGAGAGAGTAAAGAAATTAGTCAAGAGCTAAAAGTTTTGCATCAAAGAGGTCTGAAGAGTAAATTCACTCACCAGAGTAACACACCAGCCTCCTGTAGGATCACAGAATCATAGAATGGTTTGGATCAGAAGAAACCTTAAGATCATCCAGTTCCAAACCCCTGTCATGGGCAAGGACATCTTCTACTAGATCAGGTTGCTCAGACTCCCATCTAATCTGTCTTCCAACACTTCCAGGGAAGGGGCATCCACAACCTTTCTGAGCAACCTGTTCCATTGCTCACCACCCTCACAACAAATAACTTCCTCCTAATTTCTGGCCTAAACCAACTCTTTTTCTGTTTAAAGCTATTCCCCTTTGATCATCCTTCTGGGGAGGGTATCAGCATGTGTATATGTATGTAGGAAACAGTCATCCCATGAGACTGTGAAATCAGGCAATTAAAGGGCTGTAACTGAATTCACCCGTAGGGAAAAAAATAATTTCCTGTTTTCTATCTCACAATGATATCTCCTCTTTTACCTCTTACAGTGTTCCTACATGTAGGTGAGAACAGCGCATTTTATTTACCACTTCTCCTCCTAGGCTCATCACTTCAGCTGCTGAGGCCACATGGATGGCAATTCAGTGTCCTGTGCAGCAATGCAGCTGGCACATGTTGGTCTCTGAATCCATGGCAAGAGATGGCCAAGAAGTGAGGGTGTTTCCCAGAGCAGCTGCAACTGACCCATTGCAAAAGACACACTGAGCCCTTCACATGAGGATTTCACCATTCCCTTAAGAGTTGGGCTCGATGAACCTTGTGGATCTGTTTCAATTCAGAATATTCTGTGATTCTGTGATTCTTAGTATACCTGAGTCCCTGAGGTCAGAAACAACATAGCACCTTTCTTTCCAAGTGAGAAGTGGCAATTACTTCCCCCAAGCAATTACTTCCCCAGGTAACTTCTAAGGAGCTTTAATTGCTGACAGCAGCTCAGCTTCTCCAGCACAGGATCATGAATGTCGACAGAGTGGTTATAACCAGTTTGCACTCCTCTGCCTTGGAGCAACAAAACTTTCTCCATTCGAGGTATCACAGGAAGAGAAATGAGGCAAATGAGAAGGGGAACTGTTTGCAAAAGAAAATGAGAAAGATTGGGATAGATGAACAATAGCAGAAAAGTCACACTGATTATCTCAAATCACCTGGCAGAGGAGATTAGACAAAGAACAAATTTAAGCATGGAGGGAGAAGGAAAGCAAGACAGGTATTCTGCCTTGCTTTACCTCTTTGGCCTGCATCCCCTGCTTGCTTGCTGAGTGCTGCCACACTGTTGAGGACCAAAGAAATCCTGGTGCCACATGGAGAAGAGAAGCAAAGCCAAAGATGCACCCAAGGAGCTGCAGATGGGGTGCTGTATGTCCTCCTTGGGGCCAGAGAGCTGGGACAGCTCTTGCAGCAGCAGAGCTGTGCCAGCCAGGTCTCTGCCAGGGCAGTCTGGTCCCAGCCTGCTGCAGCCAGGGCGGCATGGGGAGCCTGCTCTCCAGCCGTGCAGCTCTGGGGAGCCTGCTCTCCAGCCGTGCAGCTCTGGGGAGCCTGCTCTCCAGCCGTGCAGCTCTGGGGAGCCTGCTCTCCAGCCGTGCAGCTCTGGGGAGCCTGCTCTCCAGCCGTGCAGCTCTGGGGAGCCTGCTCTCCAGCCGTGCTGCTCTGGGGAGCCTGCTCTCCAGCTGTGCTCCTCTGGGGAGCCTCTTCTCCAGCCGTGCTGCTCTGGGGAGCCTGCTCTCCAGCCGTGCTCCTCTGGGGAGCCTCTTCTCCAGCTGTGCTGCTCTGGGGAGCCTGCTCTCCAGCCGTGCTGCTCTCTCGTGCCCACAAGAGGAGAGGTAACGCCGTGTCAGCTGGGGCTACCCACACATCAGAGTGCCCCAAAAGCACAGGAGAAGCCCTTTTTGTCAGCTGTCTGGTGCATGCCGAGGTAAGGTGGTTCAGAGGCACAGCTGGAGAGGGTGAGGAAGGGAAGGAGAAAGCTGCTATGTTTTTCAAGGATATGGCAACCTTCATAGCAAATCAAACCAACTGTCCAACTCTTGTAACACCTCCTCTTAGGCAGTGGCTAGCATCAAGGATAGATGTAAAACACTTAAAATGGGAAATAACTAACTAATATGTCCATTGGGGAAGTTTCTTTATAACCCCAGGCAGTTAGTGGTTGGATTTATGCCTTGAATCTCAAGGGCTGATATTTCTTATAAATTTTTTATTTTCTCTAATGTAACTGTGAATGTTCTCACTGTCCACAAAAATAGCTTTCTTTTTTTTTCTCTTTTTTTTCTTTCACTAAGGCCATGAGCTCAGTGGGTGACACCCTGCAGCAGGGAGTTCCACAGGGTAATAATAGGGTACAATAAAAAAAAAACTCCCAACACTTCCAGATCTGCATTGCTTTTTGATTCAAAGGATACCCTTTTGTACCAGTACTGAGAACCTTTTAAAATATTATAATTTATATACTTCTGACATATTCCTTCTTATTCATCTCTTCTCCGAACAATATTTTCCTTCATCTTTTTCGGTTTCTCCTTATCTGAAAAATCCTTCCCAGCCTCCAGACCATTTTCACTGCCTATCTACAAGTTCTGCTATATTCTCTTTTTTCCCTATAAAAAATAAGCTGATGAGAAATTAGCTAAGTATGAAAGGTGAGGGTTTATCAGTATTATGGTATTACATCTTTAATGTTAATTTCTGTCCTACGCTGTAGATATTTATTCTATGCATCTAGTTATGCAAGGTTCAAGGAAAGATGGGGGTTTCCAAGTGCTCTGAATAAGCATCTTTGTACAGCAGCTATCTCCTCCAGTTCCTCATGCCTGTGAATGCAGCACCAATCTTCTGTCTTAGTGCACGTTATCAGGCTGTGATTCTTGTTGGGGATTGTTATTAGGGTGGCGAGCTGCTAGGGTTGTATAGCTGCCCAACTCCTATCAAAAGAGAACTTGAAACATTTTCTGTTATTTTTAAATATAGCCTTGTGTCACCTCGTTTAACTTTAATGTTCTGTTTGAATGCATCTCTCTGTAGTCATCTAAGGGAATGCTCCACAAGGAAAAAAACACTGAAGCAACTTGCTGGGATTTTTTCTCTGTTAAATTCTTCTCTGAAGTGATGTTCAGAGAGGAAGGATTGCCTGAGCGAAAGGACTAGCGCAAAGCCTGTGGCAGAAAGTCAAATTCCTGCACTGCTCTCCCTTCTGCTCCCTCATGAGATCTTGTCACTAGCAGAGGTTATGGGTAGGCAATCACAAGTGATCGAGTTTCTGATGCTTAACCAGTTACTGTTCATCAGATGAACCACAGAAGCAACGATGTCCATATTTCATGTCCACAGAGACAGGGGAAAAAATTCTCTTCACTCTAACTACCTTCTAGGAGCACACCAAAGGGCAATTAAAGCTGGCCAGCTGTCACTCACTCAGCTATGAAAGCACGTCCGTTCTCTCAAGCTTTCCACACCTGCAATGATTCCTTAACTCACAAGAGAGCAGGCTGGAAGCAGCAGGAAAACTGTAAGGCACATGTATAGAACAACCTGTCAGACACTGCAGCCACTTGGCTACAGGTGTATTGCACACCTGAGAACACAAACCAGCAAAGGCAGCACACAGAAACACGGCCTGTCTCATCTCAGGTCCTCCTTCTCTCTTCCCCTCACCACACTTCCCCTGAGCTCAGCAGAAGGGTGAGTCCAGCCCTATGGGCCCAAAGGAGAACGTGGAGTGGGGGGGTGTTGAAGCCAGGGCACTGCTCCTGACACTGCCACAGGAGGGGTGGCATCAAGCATGTGTGGCAGGACAGACTGGCAGCACAGCACCCACTTCTGTTGGGTAGTGCCAGCTGCAGCAAAGGCCGCGATGGAGGTGAGCCCCCCATCCTCTAGGAAAACCCTCAGCCAAAACAAGCAGTATGATTAAGGTCAGCACCTTGGTTGAGGTCACTATCTTGGCTGAGGTAGTGCACCAGCTCCAGAAAGAGCCTGTTTGGGCTATGCTTGAAGCCAGCTCTGAGCTTTCATGATCCAAGTGCTTTTTAGGTGTGAAAATGAAATCGAGTTGAAAAACATCACTAATAGGAGGAAGAACTAAAAAGAACCTTCTCCTTATTGAGATACATTGCTGTATTATTTTCAGGGTTATTTTCTTGCAGGTTTGGAAATAAACTCTGAGCTGTTTTGAAAACCCTTCATATTCAGTACAAACATCTTATTTTATTATCTGCTTTTTGTTGTTGGTCTTCTTTCTTCTTCCTCATCCTTTTTTTTTTTTAATCCATTCAACCATTTATTGGAACTTCTATTCTCCAGTGTACATTTCTTCTTTGCTACACTATCTCCTGCTTTTCACAGATAAACACCTCACACCTGGGAGACAGGCTTCTCTAATTAGTATTAAAACCTGAAGTTTTTTTCCCACCCTTCTTTGAAGCTTTCTAGGATGCCTTTTCATGAATAATAATGTTCTCAATTCAACATAATGCAATGCTCAATCAAAAGATGCTGTAGCAATCGTTTTCCAACAAGGAACATCGGCCTTTTCTCTTCCTCTGTACAGATGATGGTGAGGCAGTAAAAAGTCCAGCCTGGAAGACGTGCTCAGAAGCTGCAGTTTCCACTTGTGGCAGCCTGTGGCCCTCAGCACACTCTGTACAGAAGGTTCACTGTCTTTTGTCATCTCTGCAGCTCCCCACTGCCTTCTCCAGCACAACAGGAGTTCTGGCTGCTGGTCCCCTGTCAAATAAATCCCTTTGAACAGCAGTTCCCTCTCAGCCAGCCAGCCTCCCTGCACAGCATGGGACACCCACAAATCTCTTCATTCTTCCCTGCAGATCTCTTGTGGTTTTAGTCCCTGACTGCTGCCTAGGGGATGCCAACTGTGCTGCTGCCTACAGAAGACACCAAGGTCCCAGGCACCAGGAATGCACATGCCATAGACCATTTCCAGTGGAGACTTCCTTCAGAAATGTACAGAACCTGCTGTCTTCCCACAGAGCATCTAGGTTTCAGGGGATGGAAACATCAGCGTTCTTCAACAAGAAGCTGTTTCCTGGCAGTTTTACTGATTGCTTCCTATTCAGAAACAAGCTAGGGTCACCCCTCTGCTCCCTGAAGCCAGACAAGTAATCCCACAGACTTCATAAATGGTACTGCCAACAACAGAGAACCACTGTAGATACAGCTAGATAACATCTGCCAGAACAGAAGCCATCTAGTCCTACAATCTTTGGGATTATTGTTTCTTAAATTAATATTTTATTTGTGATTTTCTTTATTCTGTGTTTGCATGCACAAGCAAATGTACAGAGAAATGTTTGCAGGTAAACGCTAAAATGTAGGGAGTGGAACTTGAATGCTGTTGTAGCAACATCCATAACTTGCACCCTTGCAAAGGGACCAGTCCTATTACCCTTGACCTTGTGTGAATTTCAAAGGAATTTGAGTGACCTAGGATCTTCAGCCTTCACCTTTCTGCCAAAAGTCATTACAATTTCTCTTCCAGTTCCACTCAGCTCCTTCCAAAAATCCCACTTCATGAATGAGACTTTGTTGTACATAGCACCTCTGAACTCTGTGGGGCAAGCTAGAAAATGCTGCTAAGAATGAAAACAGTTAACCAATAGGTATGTTTTAAAACAAAATAGCTCATTGAAGGAATTGTTCCAATGTCAGTCCCAAGGAGGATAGAGACACTGAGGTTTTATGTCCACAACAGCATTCAAGGCCCTCTTAGTTTGCTACTGCAGCTGATCTCTACCAGCCATATCAAGGTAATGCCATAAACATGAAGGACTGAAGAAAAAATAATACCTTCCCAGTGTCAGATCCCAGCTCTTGCAAGTCAAGTAAAACTTCTTAACTTTAGGATCCGTTCTTCCTTTTTTAGTCAGTCCATAAGCACATTCCTACTGATTCCAACAGGTTTTGTCTAAGAGGAGAAGAAGTCCCTTGGGACCCTGGAGATCTCCATGGACAGGTCCTTCAGGACTACACAGACAGGTGGGAGTGGGTGCCTGAGCAGTGCCACCCTCATGGGGGCTCTGTCACAACGAACCAGGAATCACAAGGGGACACTGTACTGAAGGAAAACTATCAGCCAGGGAGAAGGCTTGGTAAGACAAGACACTTGGGACCTTTGTTCCCTATCATCCCAATCCTGGAAAGCCTTGAGGACCTAAATTAGTCCAAGAGTAGTTGGAACTAAACAGGGGACAAAAGGGACTAGGTATTTTTCTGGACCTGGTATTCTTCTGGACCTGGAAGAACAGTAATGAATCCTGCAAACAGCTGGGGAAGGATTCAAGTGTATAAACCTCAGACCACAGTACCATCTGAGGTGTCCAAGGATTGCTAAGTTGTCTGTAGAGCACAGGTGGATGAGACAAAAAAAAAAAAAATCCATGATAGGGTCCTGTCCTTCTGGAGAGGCAACTGGAGTGGCTACATGACTGCTCATGTGTCTGTGGGTGTGTTTTGGAAAGTCTGAATTTAGGAAAGTCTGAATTTAGGCAGCCAGACCTGTGTTTCTATGGGGTTTCTTGTACCTCCTCAGGCATCTGATACTGGAATGTGACACAAGCCAAGACACCAAGCTGGACACACTGCTGGTCTGATGCACAAAGACAGTGCTCACAGACAATGACCCACACCCCTGGTTTAGGATGTCAGGGGAAACATGAGAATGCAGTATTGCAATTACTAGTTTGCTTTTCATTAAATATTTCTTGCCAGAGTCCCCCACATCCCATCCCCCCTCCTCCTCCCCATATGAAGAGTTAGCTGGGCTCACTGCAGTTCTGGAAATTATCTAAATGCCCACTGGGCTGAGGGGTCAGCTAGTTCACCAGCCATAACAATTAAATTCTGGTTATTACTCTTTCATTACTATACAAACTAATCCCATACATCTCATGAGCTGCTGTTGAGGTGACTTCACGCTCTTTAAAACTCATGCTATTAATTAGAGTGCAGTCAGCTCTCCTCTGATTTGCAGCCCCCCTTCTCCCCACCACCTTTGCAGACCTGTGTCCCTCAGCCACAAGTACTCCTGGTACCCCAGAGCTGGGGTCCCCATTAACACCCCACCCATCTGCCTCGCTTTTTTCTTGTCATTCTAGTCCTAAACTCCCCTCAAAATTCTGCCTCTTATCTTGAATTTGAAGCCTCTCTCTCTTTTCTGAGACCCTTGCCTATTAAACCAGCTTTTACTTAAACAGAATCAGCTAATCATATTGAATTATGCCAGATTTTAATGTGGCTTCCTACACAGACACATGCCCATAGGGATCCAGGCTGAGAACACCAAGCCCACATCATCTTTGATCTAAGACACTACAAGATATAAACCCTTGATCATATTTCTAATGCTAATTAGTCATCACCTTCCCCTTTTCATAAGATATATGTGTCTAAGAACACTGTTGCTGATTTGGTCGTGGCCAAATTAATGATTGTATGTGCAGTATGTAGTGGCATTTCTAAAAGAAAGTTTAATACTGGTGAAGTGGTTGCATTGAATCAAAAATTATAAACTTTTGCAGCTCTCCTGTAATTGCTATTCAGGGAGTCATTGTAAAAGCAAGACTCCAAAAGAAAATGAGCAGCAGCATTTTTGTAACGAAAGCAAAATGTCTTCCACGAAAACCATAGTCCCCATCCTTGGAAAACTTTGTATTATATCCTGAGAAATGCAGACTGTGATCTAAAATTGAGGCTCCAGCCCTAAAATATGTTATTACTTTTTGTAATTTCTACGCTCGAACTGCTATCATGTAAACCAACAATTACAAAAACAATAATGGTGCAGGTTTCCCCACTGCCATTATTTTCTCTGGATAGTAGTGGCAACATATCCCCAGCCACTATTAGGAATCACACTACAGTTCATGCTCTTGTGCTACTGCAAAATGATCTCACATAATGAACCACGTACAGTGTAATTGATGGAAGCCATATAACACATGCAAACAAATGGATGCCTAACAAATAAACATTTCCAAAATGAACAAGCACTATTTGTGTGTTCAGCTGAGATATGAGCTGCATCTGCTGCAGGTGACAGACAGAAAGTGACAGAGACTGACACTAAATATTTACTAATTTAATCAGTTCTTTCCTCCTTCTTTATGTCTAGGGAAATGTACTTTCTAGCAGTCTTAATTTTAGTCCTAAATCTTAATTCCAGTCCTAAGGTTTTGTGGGTTCTAGTATACAGGCATCAGAATTGCTCCATAGATAAGGTTATGTTTGGAGGTTTACGCTGGCTGATGTATAATTACTGAATTCAATTTTCAAATTTGGCATCAGGGAAAAATGGATTTTTTTAAATAATGGCTTCAGTTGAAGATTTAGAAACTCTTAGAAAGTAGACATTTAAAGGTGCCCATTGAAATTCAGACCTGTTTTTCTTATATTTCTTTGGGTTTCACTATCTTAAATCACATATGCTGTGCACACACCACATTTCACCCAGTATCTCATCTTTACAATCTTTCAGACATAGGGCGGGTACTGGGACTTGAAACGAAGACCTTTAAAAGTTATTTCTATCATTTTTTGCTACTGGATTTAGCCTGGCAGAGGAAACCAATAGATGTGAGGGCTGTCATCAACACCATGTCCTGCTATGCATCAAGGTGAGAAAAAGACCTTTGCGTACAATGTAGTTTATGGACACTGCATTTCACTTAATGAAAGGGAGTAAAATACAGATGCTGTTTCCAAGTAGCAGGATCTCCTCTTGCTTCCCTTTCAAGTATATTTTCAGTGTAAATAGAAACAAGCAAATCCCAACCCCAAGTGGACCATGTCTTTGTTAGGGGAAAAAATAAGTTAGGCTCTTAATTCATCGTAACTTCAGAGATGTAAAGGGCTTGTAAAGCCAGAAGTAAAAGGAAAGTAAAGACGTGGAGAAAGTGCTAACTAAGACTGGATCCCAGCTCCTTACTCATCTCAAAACAACAGCTGCTTTGGTTCTCCTAAGCTTTTCTCTCAGGTTAGCTGCTGTCTTTCCTTGCCAGGAGAAACACTGCTGGGATGTCTGTAGGCTAAGAGCAGAAGTGCTGTGGGAGCCTGGCTCGGGCGCACATGAGCAAACAGCTGTGCTGGTCTCAAAAGTCACCTCCACTGGCTGCCTGCTCCCAAGTCAGTGCCATAGCTGCTGGCACAAGAACTTTCCTGATCTTTAGCTGCTGCCATACTCAGCAGCAGCCCAAAGCCCCCCTTACCAGCAGCTTCTCCTGGTTTTTTGGGCTGTCAGCTGCAGTGACTGGACAGCAAATAGGCCGTGTCTCAGTTTTTGGTTCCTGAGGGAAACACACCCAACAGAAGAGTGGGGTAGGCACCAGGGGGTGGCTGTAGCAGCAATAAAGCTGCCAAACCCTGAACACCAGAGCTGCCAGGAACATTTTGCTACCCACATTGAAACAAAAACCCAAAGTGTCATCCGAGGTCTTGCTTTCAAGGGAGAGCTCCAGCAGTCACATCAGTGGGGATGCAGATATGGAGTTTAGCAGAATGAATCCCAGCAGGAACACGATTATCCCCATGTGAGAAAAGAGGTCTTAGGGGCAGAGAGCTGGGGTACTGCAAACATTTTCCCAAATAACATCATCTAACCTGATGAAATAGGCTCCCCTAATAGCCAAAATACTGCACCCTGTACAAGGATTATACCCATAGACATTATCAGTTTAAATCTACCTCTGCAGTAGTGCTGGAAGGATGTTCCCACACAGGCAGAGTCTAGGAAGGGATAAGACACACACCAGGAGGACCTGCTGGTTATGCAGGTTCAAGGGGAGAAGGGCTGAAGCACAGCTTGAGAGGAAAGCTGGGAGGGCAGGTCTGACATACCAGTGTTTAGGAGTGTTAGGGAAGATAAAATGCCCTTCAGGAGGAGGTTCTTGGGGATTATAGCTCTACACCCTTGAGCACACTGCTGTACAGCAGTCGTGGTAATAATTAATAACAAGGAAATGATTCTCGCCCTGTTCTGGTCACCTTATTAAAGTGAGGATATTGTGGAAATGGAAAAATCCCAGCAGGACAGCACCTAAGATGATAGATAGATGGGATGCATTTTTAACAGAGCTCACTACATTTCAGGAAACATATTTCTGAAAGAAAAGTGGCTGCAAAGCTTTTATCCTTGCCCACTCTGCTGCTAGCAGCTGCTTTCAGAGAAAGGACAAGACAATGCAAGGTGGACGCTTGATCTGAACAAGTTGTGGCCAATATTGCTGTGATCTGTGATCCTAAAATGCTTGGTTAAACCAGCAACCCTGTCTTTACTTTTTTGTGTCATTCTCCTTTGCCCTTTGTGTTCTTGCCAAGATAAGTTACAGAAGCTGTGTTTTCTTAATGGCCAGAGTAGCACACAAAATCTAGAAAGAGATGCTATTTGCCCTGAAGGACTCCTAGAATCCAGTTTTCAAGTGTCAGGCCAAGCTGTAGTTTCTGTTTTAATAAAGGATGCTCTTAAGTAGTCCTAATGAACAAGAAGTCAAAACAGGCTATGGGTGTACGTTCTGCTATGGCAAAGCTGACTTGAACATAAATAGTGGATTTTGACCTACACAAATGCACAGGAGGGAAGAGATTTTGGCAAAGCTGTGCTAGGCTTTTAGCCACAAGCAGTCCCCCCAGCAGGGGCCCTGCAAAGCCCAGAGGTCATCTCTCTTGTACAAAAGCAAATCAGGAACCCAGCAAAGAAAAATTTCCATAAGGTCTTTCAGTGCCTTTTGCTCTGCCCCTGCAAGTTCAGTCCCAGACTGCAGCTTCTCTTGCCAAGGCTTTTACATGGTGACATGGTGTGCTAACAGAATGGGACATTCACCCTTCCCTCACTGAGACACAAAGCACAGACCTTTCCCAAGGATCTGTGTTACAGTTTAAAGGGGTCAGGAAAAAAAGAAAGAAACAAAAGAAAACCTTAGCCCTCCAAAACAATTGAACTAATATTTCCCCGGTTAATAAATAACAGGCTCGGCTGGGGAACTGTAATTGTGTGTATAATGCATCTCAGATCTACGGTATAATTACACTCTGAAAACCACTGACTAATAAAAGGCACCAGCCAGGGGAAAGGATGCCTTCTTGCCATGGGTTGACAGGCAAGCAACAAACAAGGTGCACTTTTTCACCTTCTATTCAATAAAACCAGGGTATTAAATATGCAGGCAGAGCACCTCCATTAAGCAATTCACTTCCTTCCTTTTCTTTCTCTTTTTTTTTTTTTTCCTCTTCTCCTCCTTTTGTTTCCACCGAGACAGAGAAGGTTAAAAAAAAAAAAAAGCTATATATGAAACCCCTGGCTATACGTGAGCTGTACTTTAATGAGGCTGCATCTTAGTCCCTCTGCTATACTAAGTAAACATGTTCCTCCCCCTGCAAAGAAAGGCTTTGCTTGCCTGGGCCGAAGGGAAAAGAGCCTAGGGAATACTAGGAGGCTTTTTCTCTGCCCACACCCCTTCCTCCTTTCCCACTAAAATAGAACCCTTACTCACATAACAGAATGAATGCTCATTCACAAACTTACGGCAATATGAGCTATTTCCGTATTACTCACAATGCATTTGAGCCTCTACAGGAAATCAGAGACCAGACAACTCACCTAAAAATAATGCTCCAGTTTCTAAAACTTATCTAAATCCAGGAATCACACCTGGATTTATACAAAACAGCCAGGTCTTTTTCTCCAGCCTGCTCTGAGCTGAAGCACTCCAGTCAGTGCAGACCTCCAGCTATTCTGCCAGGGATTCTCTCAGCCATTTTTGATTTCAACCCTGGACGGAAAACTGGAAAACAAGAGTCTTACATGGCTCCATAACAGGACTACTACAAGAGTATTGTGTGACTGTTTTCAGGTTCTGGGAAACATCTGGTGTGCTGTTTTGCCAAGGGAACCCCTGTGTGATACAGAAAGGGTAACAGGTTCAAAATACAACGTCAATCTCTTTTTCACCCCTCACTGCAGCCCTGAGCAGGACTGGAGCCTGTCCCTGACTTTGCCTCCCTGCCTGGAAGCTGACATGTCTTTGCAAAGAAGGAGGAGGCAGCGTGAACCCTCACACCTCCAGCTGCCCCTGGCACTCAGGAAGGAGAGCACCAAGAGGAATCCTTCTTTCTTTGTCCCTGACCTACCCATCACAATCCCCTCAGGATGACCGCTTGGGTCAGAGCAGGGGGAGCACGGCTGCTTCAGCCTCCTCGGGCCCTCGCTCCGCTCATGACTGTGCTAAGATGTCCGTCAGTCTTTGCCTCTCAGCTCCTGAGGAAGGAAGCGGCGGTGACATGGTTCTCACGCAGTGAGGAATCAGGTATTAAACCAGGAACCTGCATCCACACGCTCCAAGGGGGTGAGGCGCCCCTTGAGAAGCCCCATGGCTGATTAGCAGGCGCTCGTGGTTCCAGAGCTCCCAGGCGCTGCTCCCCATTCCCACCCAGGCGTGCCGGAGAGCGAGCGCAGTGATGACCCCGCTGAGCTCCCGGGACGGGGAGCCCGGCCTTGAAACGCTCCGGGGAGAGCGATTGAGCTGCGCCCGCTGTCGCTGCCTCCCGGCGGGCCCTGGGGAGGAGCGGGAGAGAGCGGAGAGCTGGGAATGTTTCCTGACTCAGCAGCCGTGCGCTCACTCGCACTCGGAGGCGCTGCCGCTGCTAATGGCTTGTGGAAATGGAGGAGCGCCTCGCAGCAGGACGGTGGGAGGCTGAGCAGCTCCAGCAGGAGAAGTGAGGTCAGTGGTAATGAGCGACAGCGATGAGGAATGCAAATTGCGGGAGGATTTATGGAGCAGTTTCTGCTCAGAGAGCAGATTCCAGATAAGCGGACTGTTAATAAGGCAGGCGAGCTTTGGCAGTGCCAGCTGTTGGAGGGGACTCTTTTGGCTGGCATTCACACCAGCCCAGCTGCAGGGGTGCCGAGAGCACAGGCACCACTGCACTCATATCCCTCACCACACACACAGGGGTACCACATGAGATAGGCTGAAAGACAGCAGGGATAGGTGCTTACCAGTGCACAAGGGAAAGCCAAAAAAGAGCACGACTTGGCAGGGACAAGCCCTAACCAAAGCCATTTTTATCTTCTTTTCTCAGTCCCTTCCTTCTTCCCTAGGTGTTAGATGAGTATCTCTCACTATTCCTGCCAGAGATTAAGTGGCATGCACCAAAAATCCCAGCAAAGCTGGGAAGGACAAGCTTACCTTGCCCACCTCTTGCCTGCACGGGCTTGAGTCTCTCAGGATTATTGCTGCTGTGAATTACAAATGGTAGGTGTCACAGGCTCTGCTGAGGAATGCCACTCTCAGGGCAGTCTGCAGGATGTTGGTGACATACTAGAAATCCCATTTCTTTCATTATTATTATTTAGTATCCTTCTAAAAGCTGTGGGTTTTTGTCACATATAGCCTCTCAGCATCAGGGGAGTAGCCAGTTTCTTAGCCACAAAGCTCCTCAGCTGCTTGGTGTGGTTACACATCTGAGCCTGCAAAGCTCAGCACTGGCCTTGATATTTTACTCCAAGTAATGTGCCCACCAGAAAGCTGATAGATTCAAGTCTTCAGGTTAAGGAGGTCTCACAGATGAGCTGCCATTGAGTCCTTGTTGGTAAGAGCAAGTTAGCAAGTTCTCCCCATCAGAGGAGGTCAGCTGGAAAGCCCCACTCAGAGTTCTTGTTGTAAATCCTGATCTGGGGCTGTCCCAGCAGGCTGTCCTGGGAAGGTCCTGCCTCAAGAAAGAGAGGTGAAGGGAACAGGCTCTTCTGGACAGACCATCTTTAAGACAAAGGAATGGCAATGGATCCTTTCTATCAATGGAAAAAGCAGAGCAAATTCCCAGGCTAAGGACCCTCTATTGGGATATCCATGTTGTGAGCCAGTGGACAGAGCTCTAACAAGCATGCACACAGCAGGTGACATGGCAAGGGACAGTGGGTGACATGGGCAAGGGATGTTGGATCCTGCAGCAGCCACTGCTCAGACTGTGTTATTTGCAGGACCACAGCAGCCATGTGTGTGTGCTCCTTGGCTTCCTGACAGCACCAGACCTCCCAGCAACATTTGGGCACGTTCTTCTGGAGCAGCAGAGGGCCAGGGCAGTGCACATCTGCATCTCAGCTACACCACAACAGGGGTGTGAGAGACAGAAACCAAATGAGCTCATTTCATCCTGGATGCATGGGACTTGACAAGCCTATTAAAGGGCTGTAGCCTACTGTGTCTCATTATGAAAAATTAGTGCTGTCCTATAAAAATACTGGAGACAGTGTGTCACTTAAGGGAAGAATGTCTTGAGGATATGGTCTTTTGTTAATAGGCCCTACATCATCAGGGACATCCATACATCAGGAGTGGGCCAAGGGGATTTGGGCCTGGGAGCTAGTATCACTCAAGTCTGACACCTTTAGGATACTCTGGTTTGCCCACCTCTTCCTGCTTGAATGAGGAGCAGCTGCAGTAGCCAGGGGTTAAATGGACCAAAGAAAAATTTTGCTTGCTTTTTGCAGTGTCTCTATGAAAGACGCTGTAAGAAAAAGCAATAGGTTGGATTCAAACAGAAAGAAAACTGTGCAAAGGTTTTCAGCAAAATAAAAGTAAGCCACAACCATTTCATCTTGGCCAGACCCAAACTGGGTCCATTCAAACGCAATGTTTTTCTTCTCTGCTGCCTAATCTTTTATTTTTAGTGTAGATCACTGTTAATGCCATTTCAAAAAAGAAAGGTATTTCTCTGAAAAAAATGTCAAAATTAAATATTTGTGTGTTTCAAAAATTAAATAGTTCAATCAAATCCAAGATGTTTTGACATTTACAATAATTCTTAGCTGTTTTCCCTCCAGGTTTTTGGGGGGCTTAGTGGTTTGGATTTTTTGCTCTAACTCTTTACCAGACTTGGACTAAGTATATCCATAATTTTGGCTTTTTCATTTTCTCCCCACCTCAGACCCTGCCACACACCTTTTAGTGTTTGTTAAGGGGTTGGCTCCACTTGTCAGGTTGAAGCTTCTCATGGCCCTGGGGACTGACCCAGTGTAAAAATAAGAATAAAAATGTTTTTCACTCTGTATCTTCCCCAGTATTTGGGAAAGATCCAAGGAACTCAAACATCTCTGTGTCATTTAGCACCACGAGAAAACAAACACAGCTCCATGAAAGCGAATGATCAACAGAAAGGCAAAGGTGAGTCCAGCTAAGCTGTGCATCCTTACTGGAGGAATGCAAAAACCACATGGGCAAAATGAAACCACCAGTCCCTGCTGAAGCTCAGTAAAGCCCTACCAAGAGAGCCATGGCTGTAATGAGGAGAGGAGCAGCAGCATCTCATGCAATAAGAGGCTTTGGTCAGCACCCTCAGACATCAGACCTTCACATCTCAGGTATGTTCAAACAAGGGTTAACTCAGTGCCTTTTTCTGACCTCTATTCTTATAATTAAAGTGAAAAGATTTCTCCTGCCAGTTACTTAGGAATGTTGCCTTCCAGACAGGCAGAGGAAAGAACACACATATGACAGCTGGAAGAGAAACCAAAGCGCTTTGCCTCACAAAAGAAAATACAAATGAGCAATCTGAGTGCCATCAAACCTGCTGTGAGAGAGAAAAAGAGAGAGAGAGGTAGGATCAAATCCCTTGTTAGACCTTAAGCTCTCTGGAATTAGGCCACTTTAAGAAGTAAAAGGACTAGAGTTTAAAGGATTCTGAGAATTTCCCATTTCTTGAGATAACTATGACCTTTACAAAGAAAACTACAAAGAACCCAGAGCATAAAGGAGTGAGACTTCTGTGTCTTTCCCTTTCTTTTTCTTTCTTTTTTTCTTTCTTTTCTTTACATTTTTTCCCCTCTCTCAGCTTTCTTTGTGGAAACAGGTAATTGTGCTGCCCTTTCTTGGAAGATGCAGTCCTCCTTCAGATGGAGCTTTATAATAAAAGTGCCAGTACTGCTGCCCTTGGCCTGAAAATTTGCATGGAGAGAATACAGCTGTGTGAGACTCATCATGAAAAAAACCTGCCTTTACAGCATGCTCTGGAGCATAGGTAGAAAAGATAAAACTAGTAGGGTCAACTCCAGCCTAAGTCTGTTGAAGTCTTAGCCTAAATCCACGGATGTCCAAGTCAAGTGCCCTGATGAAAATGGACAATTGCTAGCACAGGTTATTACCTCTATTCATATGCCTCACAGCTACACAGGCATGAAGTGGTACACAGTGCCCCTTTCAGTTCCTCTGGGAGCTGGTACCGTGTGTCCACTGATGCTCCACTCAGAGATGAACCAAATCCACCTGCTGGCATGTACACTGTGCCCTTCTGTCAGTCTACCACAAGGGTTTACAGGCTTCAAAGAAAATGCTTGGAAGAAATTCCCTATAGCTGCAACTAGCTACAGAGATGTAACTACAAGCTACTAATACCTGCACCACAGAAAGCAGGAGGATGAGAAGGGAAAAGGAATTTAAAGAGTTTGCTTGCTGTGGTGAGAAAGGATAACTCTTCCACGCATCCAGACACAGCACACTGTGTGGTCACAGGAGCATGGAGCACAACACACCCATCACACGTGGACACCAAAGGCACTCCCTGTGGCACCCCTGCACACAAGGCTTTCACAGGCACACAAGGGACTGGAAACTCTCAGAAGGACACCCTAAATGGAGGCAGTCAAAACTCAGACTTGCACAGACAGCTGTTACCAGAAAAGCAAGTGTGAATAAAAACTCCTGTGAGCATGCAGCCATTTGCACAGGCCCAGACAATTCCAGGCATGCATGTCTGCAGCCAGACACATTGTACAAGGTCCCCACACTCTGAGTGACAGACTTCATACAGCATCTCATGCTCTCAGGAACATGCACATGTTCCAAATCCCAACAAACTTATGTATAGTGACTGATTTATACAGCAGCACAAATGTAAACCTCTTCCACACAGGCTCAGTAATAAACATACACACACACCATTGAACAATTTATCTACACCCACAGGTATTCCTGGCCACAACCCATGCAGGCCCAGAGAAATGGGACAGTTGCCCAGCCAGATGCAAATCAGTCATGGGCACAGGAAAACCTGCTCACCAGACTGCTACCAGGAGTCACAAACCTCACTGGGCAAGGTCTGCCTAGCTCTTAGGAGCTCACCCCTCCTCTTTGAGGTTCAGCTTCTTCATCCACTTGGTGTTCTTTGTCTTCAAAAGCTCTTTCCCTCTGAAGCTCTGTTCAAAGAGGAATAACACAGCTGAACTAATAGCCTAACACATAGCTGTCTGATGGCCTCCCTTTCATGCTTGCCTCTTGGCCACGTGGACAAATGCATATTTAGCTGCCAGTTGCAGTACAATCAAAAAAAAAAAAAAAAAAAAAACATTAGAAGGTAAATGAAAGGGAGAAAAACTTCAGGGCTAAATCTCTCATTGGGTGCCAGGCAGCTAAAATCAACAGTATAACACCAGGGCTGAACTTGGCCCAGCATGGTGTTTTGATGAACTAAACAATTAAGAAATATCTCCCCAGCAGATCTATTCTGTGGCAGAGTATGTGAGGAACACACAGATCCACATTAAGAGTTCTATCGCCACCATTACATGCTGGAGAATAGCATATAATTAATTATAATGATGGCAAAGATTAGATCCAAATTCCTTTACACAGTGTGCACACAGCCCAAACAGACAAAATAAATCAGAGTGCCCATACCCTAATCCAGCAGCTTCAGAGGATTAAATAGGTGCATTCTAATCACAGGCTCAGAGCAGCCCCACTCTGTATGCACAGAGCTGCCCCGTGTTCAGCCGTGTCTGAGGGATCCCAGGAAAAATGTCTTCCTTCAGATGGAAAACATAATCTGGGGTTTGATCATCTGCCGCCATTTATGATGTCCTGGCTTGCTTTCCCTCCCCAGATTTTGGCCTACACATCCCAGGCAAATTCCACATTCATCTCTCTTGAAGCTTTTCCCTGCAATGCTACCTGGGGAAGACACAAGTTTTCATTGCTCCACCAGCATTCTGTGTGCTGTGCTTTGCTGCTTAACTGTTGATGAACCAATCTTGAGGTGGCAGCACTGAAGACAGAAGGTGGGGAAGAGTGGGGTTTCTCCCCCTAAGACATGTTACTCAAAGTAAAATGCCTTTCTTTTTTCTAATTTTTTTAACATGGATTAAAGAAGGCTGATGTTATACTGCTTGTAAAGCAAGCAGGTCCTTTCTCCATCTATTACAAATGATTTTCACATTCTGATGAAAAAATTATTTCTCAGAATGAAAAAAAAAAAAAAAAGCCTAATACAAATAAAATTACAAAAAACCACATCTTTTCATGCAACAAGGGTAAAATTCATTATTTGTGTCACTAATCATGGAGTTAACTCCACTCCTGGAGTGGCTCAGACTGAATCAATCCCATTACACCTGCTGCAAGAGCTCATATGTTAGGTTTGAATAGACCTGGGTGATCCAGCCCATGAAAAAGATCATAATTTGTCAGAATGAAAAGCTTAATTAACACATACTTTTCCAAAGGAATAAATTTTTTAAAACCAACCAAAAAAAATCCACAACAGGAAATACAATCATTTTTCCACTTCTCTAATCCAAAAAATGTCTTTTGGCATTCCTTGAAACCAAACATTTCATCTGGGGATGTTACACTGAATGTTTCACAGCCTTGTTTCTGCCTGCGCTGGAACTGATCTGTCACAATACCTGGCTGCTCTCTGGCTTTCACCCTGCACTATTCAGCCCAGTCAGTGCAGATCTGCAGTGTATTATTGGAAATGTGTCTCAGACAAGCAGATAAATCCATGAGAGCCACAGGTACCACGCATCCAAACTACAACTCCCATGAGGCACTGCAGCCCCGTGGGCAGGCACCACCTGGTTTCAAATAAATGTACAGCAAAATGCTTTGATTCATTTCAGCAAGTGCAAATGTTTGAACCAATCCAAGTCAAAACATTCTGTTCAGAGTCTAACATTTTTAAGCTGTTGGAAGTTGCTGTATTTTATTTACGATAGTAAAGGAAGCGGTGTTTTCCCTCAGAGAATCATTTCCATGGGAAAACTCATGCCCAGGGAAGATCTGGAAGATAAAAGCCTTAGTAAAGTCTCCTCCGGTCTTTCACATGGGTAGCATCTTCACTGCAATTGTACTGCAGGGGAACTTGCAGGAAGCATGGATATACCTGAGCTACCTTGACCTCCCATGCTGCTGCTATGGGTAGCAGTAAAGTTAAAACAAGCCTGTATAAGTGCATCTGAGAAGCTGTGTAAATAAAGTCTTGGCCCTCTTTAATATTCATGAAGTTCACCATGAATTTCAGTTCAGAGAGGGTGCTTATTTCTATTCTTCCTGAAATCACTCCCCTGGCTCCAACAGGGACATGTCATCCAGGGGCTGGCTCTGTATCTAACAAAAAGCAAGGCACAGTACCTAGGAATATCCCAAACGAGTAAAATGAGATCTTCCACATCACTTTTACTGAGAAGGGTTACCTCACACATGGCTTCAAGGAAAGGTAGCAGGATATTAATACAGTAAAAAGAGTGTATGCATTCTTAGGGCTTCATAACACACCTGAAGAACACCATCCACTCTGAATTTAAAAAAAAAACAAAAGAAAGATAAACTAAATCCACATGTCCTTGCCTATCTCCCCCTCTCTTTTGTCTTTCTAAGATAAAAGCTACAATATAACCTTCCATCATTTCATCACAGCCTCATGCTGTGAACAAGTCAATACATTTTATTATCACTTATTATCACAAAAGCTGCATTACTCTCTGATCCATCGAGTACGGATCAAGGTCCCGTTCCACTTGGTGCTGAACAAGCAGAGAACAAAAATACACCCTTTGTCTAAAGAAAAATCTGAATATAAGGCAAGAGAGTGGCTGGCTAGAGACAGATGGATAAGAAGGAGTTGATGAGATCATTCATAGAAGCACAGAATCACAGAACGGTTTGGGTTGGAAGAGACCTTAGAGGTAATTTCATTCCAAACCTTGCTGCCATGGGCAGGATTGGAGGGCAGAACACAGAGGTGTTTTGAGGGAAGAAGGCAGGAAGATGCTCTTGTGCAAACCTGGCAAGTGTGCGTCAGGCACCAGAGAGAGGAACTGGCCAGGATGCAGAGCTGACCCACCGTGGCTGAGCAGGGAGGCATCATGGGCCCCAAATCAAAACCAACTCCCTGTGTTAGAGAGGGGGTAAGGAAAGCTGCACAGAGGATTGTCAAAGCAGAGCAGCAGAGGGTTTATTTTGCCACAGCGTCCTGCAAAGCCTTTGTAGAGGTCCAAAGAAAATGTGCTGTAACACCCAGTGGAAGGGAGGGCTTAGCTCTGAGCTGAGGCCCTGGCTTGGGAATGCTGTTCTTGAGAAACAGTGTGCTGCTGTAGAGTCTGGGGAGGATGCTGGGAGGTTGTTAAAGTTTGCCCTTCAACAATTATGGTGGGCCTAACTACTCGCAGTTGCCAGTTGGAAGCAAGGAGAGAAAGGCTGAAAATTCAGAGGAACCCTGATTCCAGCCCAGTCCTGGGTTTTAAAGATGTTGTGTGAATCAAGCAAAACCTGTATTCTGAAATCTGAAATGCATTTTAAACAGCAACTTTCTCAGAGTTTCCTCCTAAAGTGAGCAGAGAAGCATTTGGTCTTGCCTCCTTTTCCGTTCATTCCCTTTTCCTCTCTAATTTTTCCTTTGTAAAGAAACACTGAAACCAGAAGGATCTCTGAGACACCAGACCTGATCAAGCGTGGGGCAGAATCTGCTCGTTCCAATTATCTGCCAGCCTAATCATAAAAATATCACGGTGCACACTCCATATGTCATTTTTATTGAATTCATTCAGGAGTTTCTCGATTAATCTTTTATTATTCCTTTCCAAATCCCAGGGTTCCCATAACAGGGGCTGATCAGCTAAAGCAATTCTCACACAGAGAGGAAACAGTGAGAATTATTTTGGCTCTTGCATCCTTCAGTCACGTCACCAGAATTCCCTATGGCCTTTTCTTGGAGTGCCTCCTGCCTGAAGAAGACCCTGTGCCTTCAGTGCCTCAGCCCCTTGGCCCTCATTGCTCCAGACAGGAGAGTTGACCCCACTAAGGACAGCGCACAGGTAAAACATTAGCAAAACCCCATCTGAAGAAGGAGAAATGAACATTCAGTGAATAATCCCAGGCATAAGAGGTTGAGTCCCAACACTTCTGGGAAGACACCTGGCCCAGACCAGCAGCATTTCGGTGTTTGTACTAAACATAGCGTCAGTGGTATCAAGTAGGTCCAATGCAAGGAAAAAACAGGACCCTTTTCAACCTGAAACCCTTGCCTTTCCTTGTCTGACCTTTCATGGCTCTAGCAATGGCATGCCGTCCTACATGATTTTTCACTCCACCTCTGTTTATGTGAGCCATTCCTGTGCTGCCACATGCAGCAGAGGGGCTGTAGCACTCCTGTTCTTCCCAGCCAAAGCTTCTATACCAGCTCAATAAAAGAGGCAATAAAGGAGCTTTCCATCCCACACCTGGGATGCAACCCACCTGTGCAATTCCCTTCACCTAGGCAGAATGAGACCTGGAGGTATTGAGGGTTTCCCCAGGCAGTTGTGTTGTCAATGAAAAAATACTGCTGGGAGAACAGTAGCTAACTTTTTGTTATCTCCGGGGTAGGATATTCCTGTCCCAGTATCTTGTTTGGCATCTTCATCACCACCTCATTAAAGCTTCAGTTCATTAATTAAATATTTAATACAGTAAATGAGGTTCCTTTTGTACGGAGGAGCTGAGATCTTGTTGCTGGTGAGCGTGATGCTGTGTATCCTCCTGGGAGGCTCCAATTTGCCATACTAATTGCACAGAGACTCTTCAAAAGGCCCTGTGCTGAGTCTTGGGCTGCTGAGCAAATTGTAAGCTCCATCTAAGCAGGAGAGAAGCCTGAGCTGGGAAAGACACAGAGCAGCAAGGCACGGTTCTCCACAGTCCCTGGCAGTCTGCAGAGATCACCCATGTGACAGGGCACAGTGCAAGGCAGCAATCCCGAGACTGAAAATAACTTTCGGTCCTCATCTACATGGGGGTGCAGGGTGAGATGCAGCAGATCCCAGCTTTGCTAAATCGAGGAGGAGCCTTGCTAATTAGGGCTGGTAGATAGGTACCAGTTAAAAGCTTTCTATTTGCATTTTAAAAGGTCCCACTACTGCACCAGAGATTTCTGCTCTCTTGGTTATATATATTGGAGCTGTACTACCACTTGACTCAGTACAGCAAAGATAGACTGGTAAAAGCAGAGGTGCAGAAAGGGGAAGCTGGAAGAAAGGAAAGGGGGCAAGAATCTTGTGACAGTGTTCACAAGGATTCTTGGATGAGGGAAGAGATGAGAATGTTGACTCCATGTTCAGAAGGCTTGATTTATTATTTTATGATTTTATATATATTACATTATAACTATACAAAAAAGAATAGAAGGAAAGGTTTCCTCTCCGAAGGATAGCAAAGAATAGAATGGAATAAGTAACAAAAATCTGTGGCTTGGACAGAGAGTCCAAGCTATCTGGTCTGTGGTTGGCCATTAATTGTAAACATTCAAGATGGCCCAATCAAAAATCCACCTGATGCATTCCACAGCAGTAGATAACCATTGTTTACATTTGTTTCTGAGGCCTCAGCTTCTCAGAGGGAAAAAATCCCAAGAAAGGATTTTTAGTGAAAGATGTCTGCGACGGAATCTCCCAAAGCAGATGGGCTGCTGGTGGAATAGAACTTTGGGCCAGCTGTAAAACCATACTGCTGCCTTACTCTGCCCTCATCTACACTTTTTTGTCCCCAGCCTGTTGTTTGCTTCCACCTCTGTCATTGTGGTGAGAAATGAACTATTCATGTGGCTGAGCTGTGATAGAGAGGGTTGACACCTCCAGCAAGAGAGGGCGTAAAAGCTAATTATTTTTTAAACCTTTGTTCAGCCCCTTCCCCTGCCTTTCTCACACACACCCATCCCTGATACCCATATAGAAAAACTATTAGCCTTACTTCTATTGATATCCACAAAAAGCTAATGATCCAAATTCCCAGTGGAAACTGCAATGGCCTAAACCTGTGGTTTAACTCTGAGGCCCATTTCCTAGGCTGAAGGAGGGACACACTATTAGTGTATCAGTGAGAAAAACATTATGTTGTAGTAGTGTTCAAAATCCAGTAACTAAACTGCAAAATCTGTAGACAGTAGGGATCAGGACCCCAGTCTTCCAGCATCTGAAATCTGGTCTTTGTAAGATATATTAATCCTCCAGGGACAGGTGGCAGAAGGAATTGGAAGGGGCTTTGCTTCCCCATGTTAAAAGATGGCATCTACATGCATGAACGTTTTAAGAGGAACATCAAACTTGGAGGATTAGGTAAGGAAGATTTAAAAAGAGCTTAAGGAGGTTATTGGGCAGTAGTTTTGAGGTGGAAGGGCTTTCCAGGAAGGTGAAAATGTAGGTGGATTAAGGCTTTACTCTGGGAAGGTGAGGGCAGGAGGAGGGATGGCAGAGAGAACACAAATCACAGCAACAGGCTGAAGTACAAAACACTGATTAAGAAAGGAGGCTTTAGGTTGTCTGTGTGTGGTTAGGATGTTCTTTATAAAATTAAATCAGGCTGCTAAACAGGGCCAACAAAGCCCTGTGTTACACTGATAGAAAGGGTTTCCCTTCCTTTGATGACCTGCAACCTCAAAACAGGTTTGTCAGAGTAGGTTTGTCTGGGCTACAAGGCGCTTGACCCAGACTGCTTTTCCTGCCCTGCTCTCTTGTTGATTTTCCAGGCTGGTTCCCCATAGCTTGAGTGTGAGAGGTCCTCACATGCCTGGATCTTGAATAGGTCCAGCAACATCAACCCCGTCTTTCCTGTTCCATTGACCAGGGAGTCAAGCTAATGGAGAAGAGATACAAATCAGAGGGCACAGGTCTCTGGCAAGGCTCCATAGGTCACCCAAAGGGACTGAATGTCAAGAAGTCAACTTCTCAGAGCACAGGAAAGGGAGAGGACACATTTTTTGTTCCTTTTTTTATCTTTCCTTTTAATGCTGTGTTAAGAAAAAGAAGCTCTACAAAAATTGGGGGTAGGGGGAAAACACTGAGAGAAGGAGAGAATATTAAAAGCTGATGAAAGATTTGGGGGAAGACAGACATTTGGGGGAATGACCAGGTGTAGTAGCAGTCTGTGGCAGCAGTGGGTTGCTGTGCTCAGGGGTCAGACAGAAGGGGTTGTGGCCTTCTTTCTGGACACCAGAATGGAAGCAAACTGCTCAGACACTGAGCCACACAGAGGAACCACTGTGATGAACACAACGGGTGAACAAATTCATCCACAGCCAATAAAACACCTCCGTGGGGTCAGGCACCACTTGGTGCTCAATAAACAAGATTTAGTACACAGGTGGTGGACAACACTTTAAGGGCTATTTGGCCATGGGTAAGGGCCATTAAATACAGATGCAGGAATTAAATAATGGAGACAACACAGTCTTCATCCAAGATCATGTTGCAGTTCAGTGATGAAATCAGGGATCCAGCCCAAGTGTGTTGACCTTTGATCTCCTGCATTGCTCAGGAGATCTACATCATCTCTCACTAAAGGCAAGTGCCAGACATGAGCAACCTTCTGAACTCAGTGCTGGTACACTGTCATACATTTGCACAACTGAGAAGGAGTTGGAAGGACAGAAGGTCTTCCTAAGCACAAAAAGCAAGATGGGGAGGAAAAAGCCTCTTGGTAGGGCTAGGTCTGGATAAAAGAAAGTTTGCTCATATGAAATTTAGAAGGAGGTAGTATCAGAACATCAGTCTTCACATTTCTCCATTTGGCCCTTTTCACAGCACTAAATTCACCTGAAACCATGCACACCTGAAAAATTTCAGTGATGTCCAGCCAAGTATCTATCTTCCTCCAGCTTTCTTCAGAGAACAACTCCCATGATAGTCAGAGATAAATTTTCTTCATGGAGAACATTTTCCTCCTAATTATTCTAGAGGGAACAGCTCTGATGGTGCAGATCTTTCTCAAGTACAGTCCCTGGTGTGGTAGAGTATAAATACCTGAACACATTCCCTGGCTCTGTCCATATCTCATGGATATAAATGCAAGGCCCTCTGTAGTGGACTTAAGAATGAGACATGACTGCCCAGGATCACAGAATGAGATGAGTTTGAAAGCAGTGTCAAAATACTCCCATTACATGGGAATGAGCTTGTACCTAAACTTCTGTTTGTCAAAATTTCTGTGACATGTACTGTCCAAAGCCATGGTTTACTGGGAAAGGGGGCAAGAGTTTAAAAAAATATGTCTTTTTTCCCCACTAGTTCTTAATTATTTTCAAAATAGATACGTTTGATGGTTCTTACTACTCTGGATTGACACATTCTGTTTGCCTGGATCTAATGCTTTTCATGCCGTAGCCGCTGAAACTGCTGCTGTGCACTAAAGCTGTAATAAGTTAGGTAAATCCCAGATTACTCTAAAACAAATACAAGCTCTGAGTTATGAATGCTTTCCTTCTCAGACTTTTTGAGGCTGGGGAGCAGGATGGTAGTCTCCTTTGTTCCAGCTCTTCTTTTCTGTAACACTGAATTGTTTTGGATGACACCTGTCTGTTTTTTAAACTTCAAATCACAATTCCACCTTTTGCCCCCCACAAGACTTTTTTTAAGGCTATTTCCTTATTAAGAACAGGAGGCAAAGTTTTCCACTGTGCAACCCAATGAAAGGATACTAGTGGAGAGTTTGGTTGTAGAGGATTTGAAGCCCATTAGATCCCCAGCATAAAATATTGGCTGGGGTGAAGAGCTGTGCGGGTGCTGAGATGACAGCCATGATACTTTCCCATCACCAGTCCATGCTAGCAATTTATGGAGTTTGGATGCAGTTGCTGGCAATGACTTAACTGCCAGCATGGCCACAACAAATCACTTTCAGCATCATGTCAGCTTTCTGTGATTAAATTGTGGATCTGAGAAGGCCCAGCCTCATGGGATCTGTGTATAAGGGCAGACAAAGGCAGACATGAGTGTTGCCAGAGCCACATCCAGGAGAGAAATGGATAGGGGCACGGTTCTGCACAGCCACACAACCATTCCTGGGCCCCATGACTTGGAGCATGATGTCAGACAAAGCTAATGAGGGGGAACAGACCTGTCTGAGCCCTCTCCTTCAGCCTGTGCGAGGAATTCGTGCCTGAATGCTGCACAGGGAGATGCCATCTGTTTTGTCTGGGTCAAGGATACGCTGTCCTTCAACTGGGGCAAATCTAAGAAAGGAAAGGTGGCTGGTGGAGGCTAAACCCAGAAGCAGGGAGCTAGAAGATAATGATTTTTTATGCCTGTGGGTCTAGTCCAGTTGGGATGAGGAGGATCAGCCAGCTGAAGTAAGCATGGAGATGAGGCTCACAGATCCTGCCCAGATGACAGGAGTGAGGAGGGGTAGGAAGCTCCTGCCAAGTAGGGCTATGCCACAAGAAGAAAGATTAACTAACAGCTGAGGAGCTGATGGCAACAGCAACAGCCAGTTCAATCAAATAACTTCCAGCATACAGCATTTATCAGATCCTTACAGGCTACCCAAAACCATAGCACCTAAATGGCTTCTACAGATGGTGGCATATCATTAACATTAGCCCTGTTCTTGCTTGCCCAATGCACTATCTGCAGCACATTAGCTACCCCACTATGTTAGTTTCCTAAAGAAAAGGCAGAGCTGTACCAAACAGCTAAAAAACACTCCAAAACATAAGACTGGTTTAAATAAGCTTAGTCTTCCCTTTTGTGTCCATAAACACCTGCTATGATGCTTTTGCATGTGTCCATGAAACCTCTTGCAAATCCAGAGTGGGATACGTTTTGCAAATAAACAGAAGGTTTAAATTAAAGAGTAAGCAAAGGTAGTGGAAGCAGTCAGGAGTGATCTGTCCCTCTCCCACAGATAAGATGCAGCAGGCAGAAAGGAGATAATTCTCATCTCAATTATACAGGCATGACTCTGAAGACAGTTCACAATCCTTCAGAGGGCATTGGTGTGACTGGGACCAAAACCTGCCCAAAGGCTGCTAAAGGTGAAACTAACTTGTATTCATCACGTATCCCAAACCTCAAATAATATTTGCAGTAAGAGCAGGACCATGGTCTCAGGTAGAGGGTCCAGGAATACCCAGATTCTTGTATCAAACCTACACTTATCAGTAGCTCTAACACTGGGTATTAAGCTAATGAGGTATGTTGCATGAATAATATGCCCAAGGCCTTTTTTGCCCATTGAACTAAAAATGACAAATTCCACACATTCCTCTTGATTTCGTTTTCATTGCTTATAACATGAGCATTTCTCCCAAGGTCTACAAAAGACAGAGGCTGCATTCTTTGTGACTCACTGAGCTATCATCTGGTGACTGAAGGTGTAAGACAGACCAGATGTCTGCTGGGGCTACTCTCTGCAGGGCCTGCAGAGCTGCCTGCTCCCAAATCACAGGGGAAGGTGCCACCCTCTCAGACCTGCCAAGGAAATTGCTTATGTGATCATTCCCTAACCCACAGCAGTTAAAATAAAGCAGATTAGAGCTGAGTGGGGTCATCTTGGTGGGGACTGCATTGGCAAACTGCTCTCACTAACATCTGTGTGGCATAGCTGGCTGTAAAAGGGTAGGCAACCTCTTCCATTGCTCCAGCTGGATCCAGAAAGGGATATGCGCTCAGAATCAGACTAGGGCTAATCATCTTATTTCTAAAAAGAATCAGAAGCTTTCTTTTGGCATAATCCCTTAAATCTTTCTAGCTACTTTTCTGTCTCCCAGGGCATGCTGCTGCCAGTTTTCAGAAGAATGCTGATGCACTCTTGCAGTGAAGGGGGAGACTTGCAAGAGAAGCCACCAGATTGTCTGTCACAGTGCTGATGGCACAGAAGTCTTTCTTTCACTCTTTCTTTCCCTGGAGTTTAGGAAGTTCAATTCAGTTGCTTAAACACAGTCATCTAGAGCCATTTCTCCTCTACAATTCCCACATGACCTAAAGCTACCACTCTGGAAGGGCACTGGTGTCCTGCTGGTCTTTGGTAATCTGCAGCAGTTTCATACACCCATGTACATCTTTAGCAGGGGAAAAGGCAGCTAAATTTACACAACTGAACTGAGCTATTAGGTCAGCAATTCAGAGGTTTTTTTCTGACAACTACTATGGCAAGGGTCAGCCAGTGGCAACATTTGCAGACCATATTCAATAAACACATTTGTTACGTGAAACAACATAGGCTTGCATCTGAAAACGTAAAAGATGCAGCTAAACACATTTGAGTATTTTCAAAAGTACTTAGGTAGCCAATATGCAGGAATACACTACTCAAAACTGCACCAAGGAAAATTAAAGCATCCTGTCATTTCTGGTGACTTTCAAAATCCCAGGTACTTGCACCATGTAGCCACACAGAGCTCCAAGCAGGAACAGAGTTTACCAGCCCCAGACAGAGGCGTGGCACAAATGCAGTCAAGCGTTAGGCACAGGAGCACACCACTACATCCTCTGCCTCTGGTGCTGCTCAACATTCTGCTAAAGGTGCTGAAATACGGGTGGCTACACAAGGGCAAGGATGGAGCCACAGTTTTCAGTACTCTGCAATCAGCTCTGTCATAAATTCATAGAATGGTTTGTGTTGGAACGGACCTTAAAGATTTAGTTCCAATCTCCCCTGCCACCTGCCACTAGATAAGGTTGCTCAGGCCCTCACCCAATTTGCCCTTGAACACTTCCAGGGATGGGACATGGAACTTTCTGGAAGCATGATGGGAAGAAATTATTTCAACTCTTACCCCACCATGTCAAATATTTTTTTTAATTGTGGGGCCACAAATTTAACTCAAAAACTTTACCTTAATTTCACTCTTCCTCCTTCCTCAAATTATTGATTCCCTCTTCCAAAGTACAGTGGCTTCTGTATGCCTTCTTCATTTTGTTAATTACTCTTACCCAGCCAGAGGTAGTGAAGGAGGAGACCAATGTTATGTGAATGGATCTGACCCATCACCTTTTACCACAGCAATACCAAGTGACAAATAAACTTAGGAAATCCAATTAGTAGGGAATCCACAGGATGCAACTGTTCATAAGCAGCACTCATTGAATACATTGGCAAACACACATGCAAAATGAAGGTTTGTTCAAGAGTGGATAAACATGCTGCATTGATTAGACAGGCAGCTGTTAAAAGTTTGTTTGTCTCTCTCAGATTAGTCAAACAAGAGGATAGATAGACAAGTAGATAGGCTGACAGACAAACATATAGATAGAATTGTTCCTGCTGAAGTGCAGGTTGCATTTTCAGGGAGGTGGTTTGGGTAAAATCAATAAACCAATTTCTGGAAGCCGGAGTGCCGCCCGTCATTAGAAAAAGGCCTCTGAAACCACCCCATGCTCAGCTGTGAGATCTCTCTTCATGGGTTTCAATGAGAGTGAAATTGAGTGACTTCAATAATTTCATGCCGGGTTATGGGAGGAAGGTGAGGAAGGGTGAGTTCCCAACCATCTAATAGGTCTCTAACAGCTCGATAATTGGCCCATCCTGTGGGTGATTAAGGATGAAAATAACTAATTTCCGCTCATCTTACAGACTAATCAGATCACCTCACCCCTATCATTTTCTCCTCTATTTAAAGATGCAGTCTCCCTCTTTCTGGCATCAAAGGCTAGCAGGATGCAATTATTTAAGTTAGTAAAGAAGGAGTTCAGGCCAGACTAGTGTTAGTGAGTTCAGGGTACCGATTGGTTGCTCTGTAATAAACCTTTTACTGCTGGTTTCTGCTACAGTGCTCCAGCCTCGTGTGCAGCATGGGAATCCTGCTACCAGAACCCAGTGCTCTGCGCTGGAAATAGAGAGGGTTGGGCTCAGACATTGGACCCAAATCTGAATATTATAGCACTTGGGCATCATCCCCAGCTTTGGCTTCCTAGCTATGCTTTCGAGAGTTTGTATGGCTGGTGATTTCTTGTTAGAAAGGCCAACTTTCAGCGCTATTGCTATCACAAAAAATTCCATATACAGCAGATTAGACACAAGGCATGCATCCTGTGTCATTCCACTGAGGTTTCTTGTCCACCAAAAGCAGGCAAGAGGCCACAAAGATGGAATTAAGGGCTGAGCAAATCACACCATGGAGTGGGGATCTCATTTTACTCGTTGCCCTGAAGCTGTGCTCCAACCTGTGTCACTTCCTGCGTGGCTCAATGCAACAGTAAATGTTTTGTCCCAGCTCAGGCCAGTTCTTGTCTAGATTCATGGCTGTGCCTTTACAGACCCCTTAAGGAGGGTCACAGACATTGGTTCTTCATGCCCCACCAGCGTACATAGGTCTAAAGAGGTGTTCTGGATTATATGGGCAGGTATCTCCAGGTTTAGTGCTAAATTGAGTGCTGGCAGTACTGGTGGGAAAGGCACAAGTGATGGGAAGATTGGTGTGACAACTCTCCTTGACTAGTCCACGCTATGAAAGAAGCAGGGAGGTCCTTCTTCAGTAAAAAGATGTGGATTTTCGTTCACCAGAGGCTGCTGTGAAAAACTCTCAAGAGTTTTTCACAGCAACTCAGAGAAACCTCAGAGAAACACAAGGAAAGCCCTCAAGCTCATGTCTCTCTCCCCATATGAGAAGTTTGCAGTACACTACTTTAAGTCACAAGTTTCATTCTCCAGATTCCTCTGCAGTATGCCCTGTAGTCTAAAAAGATTACAATATGGCATAACCCATGAAACTGTGGAATAAAAAAAGCAAGATTTTTCCTGAGAGAGAAGAATAGAGAAAAAATAAAATCTGGTTGGCAGAGATTTCTTCATTATGCCTGCCATTCTGGGTACCAAACACACTCTTCTACAAGTCTGCAATGGGCAGACTGTGGTTCGTATAGGAAACTCAAGCACAGCTGTTTCAATACCATGAGTCTCTCTCAGGAGACCAGAGATCAAGATGATGGAACTGAGACTGAGACCTTAGTGGTGGCCTTGGCACTGCTGTTCCTTTGCACTGAGCAATTAAGCAGTATTCACAGAGGGAGAACTCCGGTCCTGGAACTGAATTGGGTCAGTTCACTGCCATAATCCTGATTATTTCCAAAAAAGTCCAGTGTCAAGCTCTATTTCCCTGAATGTAGCAGAAACCATAATGAATGCAGTTTTCTCCCTCATTATTTTCAGGTCCACTTCTCCAGTTAGTCCTGTGCCCCACACGTTATCTACCTGCTTGCTTTCAGTGGCACATTCCCAATTTCCCTCACTTCATTTCATCCATGCTTTTGCTGCTATTATCCTGGAAACCTCTTGGCCCTCACCATTTTTGCTTCATGCCTTAGGCAGTAGCCTTTTCTTCATCTCCAAGAAAGGACAGCATTATTTTGCCTGCAAGAAAGATCCAAATCTCAGTTACTGGCTTTCATCATATCTCTGCCAAGAAGGATGTCACTGCTGTGGCTTCTTGATAGGACTTCTTTTTCAGGCACATCCTTCATTGCTTCTGCTATGCAACTAAAGTCATCCTTTCCCCAGAAGAAAGCCATTGATGCACTCTTAGCACTACACACGCTCATTCAAAAAAGATGAACGAAGCTGTAGGTATGACAAGCCAAAACATCCTACCACTCATCCCACTCTCATCAAAAGCACATCCTCGCTCAGGACGTAATGATCCCATAGCAGAAATAGCTGCCATTATTCCCTATCATCACAGCTTCCCAATTTCTCACCAAATGTACCCCATCTCCAGCCACCATATGCAGCCTGGGCAGGTTGCCAGCTCATTTTGTGTGTGCTGCTCTGCAATGCTGGGATCTGCAATCAGGAGCAGGCCTGGTAGCTAATGGCAAGCAGGCCCGTGCAAGGACATCTCCCAGAGTCTTGCATTTCAGTCTGGGCTCCTGTGTGTTTGCTAACACCCTCCGACAGCCCATCAACAAAGATGATGGAACACCAGTCATTTGCAAGACAGGGGTTGAAGGCCGGATTCAGCTTTACCAAGGCTTCAGTGCCCATTAGAGTGTGCAAGAACATTCCTGGGTGCTCTCTGGGCAATTGTTTCAGAGGTTCAGGGAAGCATAGCTACAGGGCTGTGGAGCTGTCACAATGTGAATGAGTGAGATTTTAAACTTCTCAGCCGAAACGCGTGGCAGAAGTAAACCTCAAAACTACAGCTCAGAGAAGTGAACCCTCCCACACCTCTCAAGGGCTCCCATGTCTCTCTGGCAGTGGAAAGGCCACTGCCATTAACTGCTTCACTGCTGGCTCATAGCAGGAGAAAGCAAAACACCTTATTGACAACTACAGTGATGATCTCATCTTGGCACCTCAGCATGGTGTTTGCAGCTTATTGGTGAGGCTTGGTAAAACATTCCCATTTCCGTTCCTTTCGGTTCCACCCTGCCTGCAACATTCACATGAGGTTGAAAGGTGACCATAAGCAAGATGAGAACCCATGATATAATAAAAAGTGGTCCCTTTGACAAACTAAGGTAAACAGAGTAAATTGTAATAAGAAATATTTTGCTCTATGAAATGTGAGTCTTTTTCTTCCCTTTTTCCAGCTTGTGGAAGATCCCTGTGCAAATAGCAATTTCCTTACATCCATAAGCTATTAGAATTTATATACTATTATATGAGAAATATACTATTTTGTCACATATTTTGGTGGTAGTGTGACTCCAAATATTCAGTTTGTGAGCTGCAGTGCTTAGTCCCTGTTGGCCACACTTGGTAACTTCCTGCTTATCCATTATCCTGCTGATAAGCATTTCCAGTGTGAAAACCTACTTGTGGGGTTTTCAACTAAATTTTCTTGATTTCAAACTCCTTCTCAAAGTCCTCCAGTTAAGTGAGTTAGCAATTCAGTTCTATATATCAATAATACCTAACAGCCCTTGTGTTCCCAGACAGCACCCTGGAAAGAAGAGGGTGTGGAGGAACAGAAGGCAGCCACACACTCAATAAAGGCATTATGAGAAATTTACACAGTTGTGAAATTACTTTTTTTTTCGTAATGGTTTGCCAAGCTCCGGGATGGAGGCAGCAGCAAGATAAGAAGTGCAGAGACTTACATACTTTCAGGTTTCCTTGCAAGTATCTCATATGGCTCTGGTCACCCATTCAGTATGCATTTGAGTATGTGCTTAGAATTAATTATTCCCAATGCCCAGAAGGCTATTCCAGCTTTTCCAGAGAGACCTATTCTAACAGTTTCCAGCACATACATAAAGAAACCCAGGCTTACACACATGACTGAATAAAGGCAGGCTGCTGATTGAGGTCTTCACTACTAATTATGTAATTATGTGTGTGTAGGCACAGATACATAAGAAGGATGCATGGCTCAGCTTAACTGCTCCACTGCACGTTGCCCCTCCAGTTTTCACTGCAGCTGGGCTCCTGTCCCTTCTCCAGCACAACGTGCCACATTCACTCACAGAACTGATCTGCCCTCAAAACCACTTCTCTCACATTTCTAAATCTCTTGGCGTAAAACCTGTTATTCTCTTGACATTAGGCTATTCAATACCTGTCACTTCCCCCCTTCAAAAAAAAAAATGACTTCCAAGTGACATTATATGATAAGCAGTTATATACTGAGACTTCTAACCAGATGAAGCCCTTCCATCACTAGAGGCAACACGGAGCACATGGGATGAATGCTCGCCATCACAGAGTCCCTCTGCTTGCTGCCTCACGTGAGGAGCTGCTCCTCGCTCACAAAGCCCTGCTGTTTGAACCTGCTCTGCAGCTCTGAGCAACAGACTCTCTACATGAATATCTGCAGTGGTCCCAGTGCCTGAAAAGCTGGTGCTCTCTAGGCTACATTTGCAAACAGATTCAAACCCTCTTTTTTTCTCTGTTACCCCATTTTACCAGTTCATTGATAAAATTCCTATCTCAGCATTAATGCTTGACGTAAATCTGGTCCAGCAACTTTTGGGTCTGGAGCAGCACCTCACAGACTGTTCCAAACCTGGAAATATATCCGTGGTGTATCTTACCCTGAGGAAACCCTAGTCTCTTTCCAAACAATGGGGATGTAGTCATTCAACACTGCCGAAAAATGCCTCCAGAATGCGAAGCAATACAGAACCATGGTACACAGCAGTTTGGACTGAAAAAAAAGCCAATGCTTTACTGAAAGCAAAGAGCAAATTACAGAGGGAGACTAGGTATGGCCAAGACACCAGGACTCAATACTTATTTTTCTGGTTAGTAGGTCCAAGATACCCCAGGATTTCAGTTATGGTTTGTAGCTGATTGCAGACATTTCTGTGAGCCTTGTGCCCTGTCCTGTTGTGCCAGTACAGAGCACTTCTGGTTAGGACTCACCTGAGTCACCCAAACTCCCTCACCATCTTATGTTTTCATGGGAGTTGCAGGACCCCTCAAAGGTCAAGTGTAACAAATATTATTATTATTAATATAATAGCACTCAAAACAAAGAAAATAAACTCATACTTTCAGCATCTTAGAGTTTTCTGGGTTGTAAAAACAGCCCGCCCAGCCAGCAGTTTGTCATGGAGCTTAGTTCTGCCATAAAATGCTAATCAGCCTGAGCAGTCACGTCCCCCCTGCACCATATCTTTTTATGAGCACATTAACATGGTCGTTAGGAAGAGGGGACTCATATGGACACAAACACGGGCCACAATCATTTATTTTCCCCTCAGACTCCATCCTGAGTGACTCTAATTCATTAGCAGGAAGCAGTTTTCCTTCTCCTCCTTCGAGGTGGTTTCTGGTTTCCGGAAACCCAGACATGCCCAGACTACCAAACTGTTGTGTCCCCATAGAGCATCATTTATTCCCTATGACAGGTGTCACACGAGCAGGAAGCAGGAACATCTCCTCTGCAAGGAAGAACATTCATGCTCTCTGGAATCTTCACAAAGAGTCATGTTGTTGAAATAAAATACAAATGAGAAGGTTAAAAGTTAGAAATTCACTGGAGTATAGTACAGGACAAACAAAAGAATTTGTGAAGAATGAGAGAATAACAAAACCTGTGGGAACCAAAAGCCATGACCTGAGAAGTAATAATGGGAGGATGTTATGAATCAAACTACAAAGCCAAAGAACAATTTAGCTTGAACTTAGTGGTCATTAACATAGTAAAATGCCCATCCATAACCTATGATGAGCCCTTACTCATATAAGCCCCTTCCTCTTAGAGCATGCATAGTAAAATAAATGTGCACTGTATCTTTAAACCAAGAGGACAGAATGTAAAGCCAATTACTCTATCTTTAGGTTGTTAGGCACACAGGAAATGGCAGGTTTTTATTGTTCAAAGAGTATAAAAATGAGCACTGGCATACTGAAGGGGTGCTAACTTTGTGGATTAAACACCACCTATCTCCCATTTCTGCATAGACATGAAATAAAATCAAATATCTCTACTCTGTGTGTGGACTGGCTTCTTGCACACAGGGTTAAAGAACCCTGTGCTAGGGATAACAGTGGATAATGTGGATCACTAGATGAAGCTACTTTTTGTTTGGAGTAAGGGCCTGTCAAAGATTTGATAAAAGTCACCTTTTTCCTTCAGATACCAAAAACGATCCCTCTGTATGTGATATAAAGATAGAGCTGGGAATAGTTTGGTGATTCAGATAGAGAGATACAGGTCACTGCCACTCAAGCTAAGAGAGAGCTAAAGCCAATTTTAGGAGTAGATAGCCAATCTCTAGAGGGCACCTTCAAACACACAGGCAGTGTGAGATGAAGAGTAAAGGAGAGCAAAGAACACAAGGACATCGGTCCTGTGTCTGCAACCCCCTGACTGGCAGGGAAAAGGATGACCCCCATCTCTGCATTTATGGTACCCAGACCCAAAGCATCACTGACAGGCCCAGGGTGTGACTATCCTGCCTTAGTCTCCTTCTTGCCAGATCCAATCCCCTTGGGCTAAACAAGAATGAGGCAGTAGGAGCTTTAGTGCAAATTATTTTTTTCCCAAATTCTTTCTTTTTCCCCTATCAGTGAATTGTCCCCTCTTTCCATCTCCTATTCATTCCCTATCTCACTGTATGCAAACCACAATCCCCCTTTTCTTCTTTCTGCTTTATTTTCCTGAACACTCATTAACTACTCACAAAGGACCGTGCCTGGCAGATCGGAGCTGCAATTATCTCCTGGTTCTGACCCGTGTTCAGCGGTCAGAGATTAGCATCAGCAATAATAATGGAGTGCAAGATGCAGGCAGCTGCATGCTGGGGATTTGACAAGTGTCCAGACTGCTGGAGCCAACGTGAGGGGAAGGGAATCCACACAGGGGACTGTGTCCTCCGGAAGGTGGATGTGGACATTTCGGTTTTTCCAACACATCCTTCATGCCTATTCAGGGAAGATGATCATCTTGTCCTCCGGTATTCCAGTTATAAATCCTATGCAACTCCCACTCATTCTGATGGACCCATGAACCTAAGGGAGGCAGGAGGCCATTTTTGGTAGTTACCCTGCTGACTTCAAATTTCACCTTATTTATTTATTTATTTATTTATTCATTTTCAAAGTGTAAAACCCACCATGAAAATAGAACTCCAAATCATACACATTAGCAAGGAAGTACCTCCCAGACTGCTAAAATAAAGAGCCCTGCCTTTTCCCATCCCCAGTAAAGGATAGGAAAAAATATTTGACTTTCCTGACTTTCTGAATGCCTTCCCAGTGAGGGCCACCATGCAACTTTCATGCTTTCTGTCCACACACTCGTCTGTTTAAGGCATCCATCCATCTCAGTCCACCATACTGCAATTAAGATTCCACAACAGGCTTCAGTTGTGTCTCCTTCTCATTTCTCTCAGCTTTTCAACAGCTTTGTTTTTGAAAAACTGTGGCTTTGTTTGTATATGGGTTTATTATTTCTTGTTTTCAGTTACTGCAAACAGGCTCTGACAAACAGGTAAGCTTGGGAAAATAGTTGATCTTTGGCTCAGTCTTATCTCCTCTATCCATCAATACTATTAGGGCTGTCTCTATGTCACATCCTTGGCTGAACCCTCAACACAGCAAGTCCAGGCTGTCACAACTTTCCAGGCAATGTTGGAATTTCACTGTCACTTAACATCTGGATACCACCTTTGTTTTTGCCTCCCTCAAAGGGGAAAAATTGTAGACAAGGTTCCCAAGTTTGGGGATGTATGAGTTCAGTATAAAACTCAGTCTGTTTACCTATTTGGCAATAATATTATAAGCTTAGCTGATAGACAGCAACCCCAACCAACCAAATAAAAAAAACATCACAAGCGCAACAAAAAATTATAAATACACGTACGTCTGTTAAAAGAATGGCTACGAACTTTGCTCATACTTGTTTCCAGTTAAGGTGCTTAAACCACTCCTGGCCTGAAATATCCAGGCTTTTAGAAAGCAAGAAGAGAATTCTCATCAGTACAAACTTTTTTCAAAAGATTACTTCAAATTCATCCTGCTTCTGGTTATCTTAGAAATAACATGAGAACAGACCCTATCAGAGCATATCGGTGCTCCCTGAATCTGGTATCTGAAGACACCTGGACATTTGGAAGTGCAGCGATAATGAAAAAGAAAACAAATTAATTGAAAGTCTCAGAGCCTCAAAAACTGATCAGCTTGAGATTTGGAGCAAGTTCAAATTTGATTTGCATTGTAGCTGATTAACCTTGTTCATCCTAAAAATATCCCTTAGTATATTTTCACAGTTACAAGATGTGTGAAAAAATGACAGAAAGAAAGTGCTAGGAAACAATTGCTTGATTTGACAAAATGTTTAGAGTTCAAGTGGCCTCACACCCACTTTTGTGCCTTCAATATAAATTTTAAAATTTTTTTATTATTTTTTTTTACTGGCACAAAAACTTTCAGCAATTAACTTTAGATTTCTATAGGTAAGTATTTACACCAGGAGCTGTCACCTGCTACTTTCCCTTAAATAGGAAACCTATTATGTGTTAGATGACCAATCACAATAACAAATTGAGTGAAGGCAGAAAGAGCTATGCAGGGGGAAAAAAAATTGAAGGGAGGGGGAAAGTGGTAAAGCAGCAGCATTCCACTTTTCCAAACACAAAACATGAATTGAACAATGACAAGGTTTCATTCAATTCCAGTCCGCCCATTTCAAAGGCATACCAGGTTCAAGAATGAGAGGAATAGCAGATTTGTCTTTACAAACAAGCTGCAAGTTTTTTGGTAGGTAAAACTATCACTGGAGATAAAAGAAACAATAGGAAGGATTCCATTGATTGATGAATGGAATAAGATATTTGCATGTAGAAATAAACTTTAGGTGTGCTGATAAATGAAATTAGACATTAAAAAATGAAATAATGGGGAAGAAAAACCCCTAAATTCCAAGAGAATTAAAAATTAAAAGGGAGGGTTATACATTAGAGGGAAATCTTTGGTATCAGGCATATCGAGAAGTCTGTACCTCTCAAGTATCTCAGCCAATGGCGAAGAGAAGGGAAATGCAGCCGAGAAATTAGGATAAAAAGTGAGGCTGCATCCTACAAAAGTTTGAGAGATCCCAGGAGAATGCCCCATGGCCTCTCCCTTTATTCAAATAATGTAAAAGGACGCCTCTGTCTCTTTTTTGGACATAAACCTCTGATGTGATGTTTGTGGATTAATTTTCCTAACAAAGATTTGTAGCAACATCCACAGTTTTCACCTGGAGAACACTTGGTTCCGGCCAGCCATGGAGAGAGTTTATCACATAAACCTTTTTTAGTAGCTGTAGTGAAATCATTAATTGATCATTTATCACCTCCCTGGAAATGAATAAATTCCCACATCTGCTCTCACCCTTGCTGTTCAGAAGAGCACAGGATTTTGTCACGGAATGGACCAGGCAGATAACCCCACACTTTCACTTATATGCAGCCTTCTAGTTATATTGAGTTCAAGCCATGCTGCTTCTGCTGAGTGAAAGTCTGAACTCCCACGAATTACTTATTCCCATTTAGTATGTGCACAGAAGATGCTGCTTTGCAGGGCTGTCGATCCAGCGTGAAACTCACTTTGGAAAACTGTTTTTAAAGAGAATATCTGCATGATGGGGGGGGGAGAAGGTGGAGGAATAAATCTCCTGGTACTTTTGTTCATTATTTAAAGCAACTGTTATTTTCTCTCTCATTTTTGCTTTCAAATTTGATATCTAAGAGACAAGATTTCTTCTACTAGGCGTCACTGGGGGAAACAGAGCATGCAATCCGTTTCAGAGAATGCTTTATTCCAGCATTTCAAGCAGGAGAAAGGTCCAGAGGAGATGAAACAAGCAGCAACCAGGAAACTGAAGAGACTTTGAAATGCAGCTCTGGTCTTTGCTTGTTCAAACCTCACATGAGCCACTTCTTTGGGTGCCTCTGTATGGCATAATAATGCCATCCTGGCCTGTGTCAGCAACAGCGTGGCCAGCAGGACCAGGGCAGTGACAGTCCCCCTGTGCTTGGCACTGGTGATGCTGCACCTTGAGCGCTGTGCCCAGTTCTGGGCCCCTGACTGCAAGGAGGACATTGAGGTGCTGGGGAGTGCCCACAGAAGGGCAACAGAGCTGGGGAAGGGTCTGGAGCACAGTCTGATGAGGAGCTAAGGTTGTTGAGCCTGAAGAAAAGGAGGCTCTCTGCAATGCCCTGAAAGGAGGCTGTGGTGAGGTATCAGCTGGCCTCCTCTCTCAGGCAACCAACAACACAAGATGAGAGAAACCATTCAAGAAATGATTGGATATGGCATTTAGTGCCATGGTCTAGCTGACAAGGTGGTAGTTGCTGAAAGGTTAGACTTAAAGTCCAGTCTTGACTTCAATATTGATCTTGAAGGTCTTTTCCAACCTAAATTATTCTGGGCATGTACCTTGTCTAACACTACCAAATACAAAATGCAAGGAAGGGAAAACTAGGAAGTGGGGTCTGTTAATGGGATAAAATCTATCAGGGTTCCTCCTACCAAGCACCACTCTACAGAAAGTAACCCTAATGAACATCTGACCAATGCATTCAGGTCCCCACATCTCTTAACTGGTCTTGTGGTTCATACTAACTGCTCTGTTCTGTCAGAACTCACCAGATTGCAAAACACAAACATTAATGAAGCTGCAATGCCTGACTGTGTCCGTTGGTTTCTTCCAGAAGCTAACAGCCATGGGCCTCAGGGGGCTTCAGGTCATGCTGAGCACATCTGTCTTTACTGAAAAAAGTGTCTCAGATCTGACCTTAAGACTCCAGAGTCAGCCCTTATGGTACTTGATGCACTGTCATAACTGAATTTTGCAACTTCTTCTGTCCCCAGTGTCCCAGCAATTAACCAAATACCTGTATCAACATGCCACTTGGTGCATTTCCTTTTTTAAGACCAGCAGTTTGCCAAGGATAACTCACACACAACAGACAAGGCCATCAGAGTGCATAATAACCTGGCATGCCTTTATGAGACCAGGAAAAACCAGTATATCATGGGATTTCAGTCAGGGAGTACAGCATCAGCAAGCTGGAGGGGAAAACATTATTAACGAAGCACTTTCTCTGAGCTCCTTGATAACTTTGGATGAGGTAAGCTGGAGGATATGTTAGCTCTGTGCATACACAGAATGGGCAAGCCCTGTGACTCTTAATGGCTTTGTTAAATCATTTCTCTCAGCAAGTCTGTCTGTAATAAAGGATTGCTGCAGCTACCCTCATTTTTTAAGCTGCTTTGAGTTTTGCACATGGAAAGTACTAAGTGCTGGCATTACATCTGTAAAATTAAGGCCCTAAAAAGGTCAAAGTCATCAGCTTAATTTTTGCAAAGAGGATTGAGCAACACTGGGATCTCAGGGTATCTGATTAGTTATACCTTACAGTTTTTTCTGTTGTCTGTTCCACTGTACTTTGACTATGTTTTCCCTCTCAAAGGTTTGTGGAGGCTTTAAGTTAATTTTGTGGTAGCATAAGGTACCAGACTGCCAAACTGCAAGATTAAAAGGATCCTACGTGTTTAGATCTGCAAGAAATATCAGCACCAGCTACTCTATCCATTATTCCATCTCCCTTTCCCACACTCCCTTCCTACCCTAAAATAACCTCAGCAATTAAACTGAGAAAGGACTCACAGAAGGAAGAAAAACTGCAATCTCTGTGTCCCACTCTGTCCCAGCCCTCTCTGGCTCACTGCCCAACAGGAAGGGTATTTATACCAAATTTTATTTCAGGGGGACGATGACGGGCTCTGCTATATCTCACCTCCCCATCTGATGGGCAACTAATCAGCCACCAAATCATAATGATTTTCAGATGTGGAGCAGGCTCAGAAGGCAGAGGTGAGAAGCATTAAACATCCTGCCAACTTGCATACATGCAGTCACCTGAGCTTGAGCAGTGCAGGGTAACAGGTAACACCCACCAAAGCAAGCATGAACAGTGACAAACGTGAACCAAACAGTCTCTGTTTGGATAACCACCTCTCTTTCTCCAGGCCATAGAATGGCTTGGGCTGGAAAGGACCTTAAAGACCTCTTACCTCCAACATCCCTACCATGGGCAGGGACACCTTGCACTTAATCAGGTTGCCCAAACATTGTTTGAAGGAAGCAAAGATATTCTAGTTGACAAAGAAAGAAGACAACATTCACTCCAGCACACTGCCACTGAGCCACATCCACTCTGGCCTCAGAGGAGAAAGCAAACAGGCAGACAAGCCTTTTTGGTGTGCTACAACTGCAATACCAATAACTTTTTTCAGAGCTTGCTAATCCTAAACTCTTTGTGATTTCTATGCACTCTTATCACCTTGGAAATCCCAAATTAATTTCATCAGTACAGAGGCTCCTTCTCTTATTTATCACATGGAAAAACATTGCTCTGCAGGACCATCAATCCAGCCTGAAATTCAATGTGCTGAAAGAAAGGAAAATCTGCATGGTGAAAAACAAAGGCAGAACCAAAAACCTCCCAAAGACAGTTGACATCAGGGGAAGTAAAGACATGGTTGCTCTGTCTCAAGCCAAGGAGAAAGGATTATTTATAGTGGGCAGAGGAGGGGAGAAATAAACCTGCTGGGCAACTGGTTCTACCAAAAGTAGGTTTCAGAGCAAAATGGAAAAAAGTCAAGTGAGCTGAAGAATGCCTCTATACAACCCTTCAGAGGAGTTTTGGGCTCTCTCCAAATGCAGGTAGAAACCACTCAGATTTGATTTACATGGGTTTAGATTTCCCTTTCCTTGCCAGCAGGAGGACTAGAAATGGACAGAGCCTTCTATTTCAGTACCAAAATTTGTCAGAAAGCATGTTTTCAACAACCAGGGGGGGCACAGAACCAGTCCACCCACCTTCACACTCCTTGTAGCAATGTAGAACTTCTCCCTTGGGGCCCACTGACTCTCTTCCTTCAAATCCAGTTTCAGAGTACATTTCTTCTTGAAGTTTCTTACGAAGTTAAAAGTCTTTCCTCTTAAGCAATTGTGACAAAAATAGCCTGATATGGAAAAAAACCCACCCACACATAAACATCTAAGAGCTATTCTAATGTATATCACATTTTTCAGAGAGAAGGCAGGGTAATCATGTGTTCCCTTCACCTATCATACTGCTGGCTCCACAGGCAGCATGTCTCTCTGCAGAAAGACTTTTCTATCCATGGCTGATGGAGTTTACACCTCTCTCAAGGAGAAGGACACAGGAACAGGAGGCCCTCTAGATCCTGACATCTGACAGAAGACAGCTGTGCTTTGACAAGGACAGCTACAGCAGCACTTCACAAGGTGGTTTAGGGTGAGGGGTTCAGACCCAGACAGCAGAAATGCAGATGTTTAAAGTCATGGTAGATGAAGGTCAGCCTCAGTCTCCCATGAGATATGTTACCAAATTGCAAAAAAAAAAACCAAAAGCCCCACCACAACCAAAACAACAACAACAAAAAAAAACTTCACAGAGCAAACAATGAAAAATTAAAGGAAATTTAATTAACAAGATGGATCTTGTGGAAATTTGGAGAATCTCAGCAATTTCTAATACATTCATAGAACTCCATTCAAGAGACAAAGGAATCAGTGACCTGCAACTCACCTGTACTTGTCTCTTGTCTTGCTGTGACTTCAGCTTGATAATACTGTGGAATTCTATTTTACTGATCTTCCCTTGAAGGGATTATTTGACTCCAAAGATCAAACCTGCTTCCCCACCAAAAAATAGACTCTGTATGGGGACCGATGTTTTTGTTCGGTTCATGAAACAACCATCAGCTGGATCAGACTGGCGCTAATTTATTTTAATACTTTTGAAAAAGAAGAAAGAGAAAATGAGGAAAAATACTTTTGAAAAAGAAAAAGATCTCATATATGTAAGTTTTTAAAGAAGCTAATTAAAGCTAATTAAAGAAATCTGCTAATTAAAGTCAATTAGAACCTGACTGACTTATAATCATATTAAAATACTTACAGCAGAATCAAATTGTCCCTGCAAAAAGGGGATTTTGCTTTCCTGCATACAATTCATGGGGAGGACAGAGGAGAGATGAGGGAAGCTCCCCACTGTGCAGATGTTTTCCTGACATGATCCAAATAGGTACATCTGGATGGCATAAAATCTGACAAGGGAATTCATCTGTATAGGGACTTCACCTGTCTGCAAATTCCCCTGGAAGGGAGATTTCACATGGGGAGCATCCCTCTCACTTACCATGTCACAAAATGACTGCCAAGTGACTATGGACGACTAACAGAGATTTGTCTCCTAAACACCCATCTATTATTTTTAGAATTATCTACTTTTCAGTTATTCAGCAAGCCTCCACAGCTTCATACCACCCATCCTCCTAGACTGAAGTGTCTTCACAGCAGCTCTGGACATGCACTGATCCCTGTCTTTCAGAAGCAGTAGGGCCACAAAAAGCCATGCCCTGTGCTAGTGCCATCTGTACTCTGAGACAGGAAACACCAGGCTGTAGCCTCTGCTTTGCCACACATGCTTTTAACTGCATGCCCAAATATGCTTAAATTGAGGCTCTGAAGAGAAAGGGCAGGGTGCATCTTCTTTTCCAGGGCAGCTAAACACCAGTCTACAGGAGAAGCAGGGCATGAACCAGGCTCTCTTAAACCCTAGGCTGATGTACTAAATGCAAGGCTGCTTTTTTCCTCTGCTGCTTACTTCAGTTTCTCCTTGTGCTGTTGCTATTCTAGTTACAGAGAAGGAAAAACAGTACCTGAAAATTTGCATCTGCATCAACATCAACCCAGCCTCCTTCTAGGGATCCATGTGCCAATATTCTTCATTTATCTTCATTTCACACTGTCGTTCCTGCCAGCTACATTGTCTCTGCCAAAAACCTTTTGGAAAGAGGAAGTGTCATGAGAACCACTGCAATTATAGATCCAAACCTACACCAGCTGGGTCAGTGCAGCCTCTTCAAAAACTTTTTTTGTGGCTAGGACCACGTGTTAATATACATACATCTCTATTTTCATGTGTGTCTGTTTCTTTGCCTCTCTTCATCAAGCAAAAGCCACCATACTCTGCAAATTTACAACAGTTTGTGCCACCAAACTCTAGATCTTTGCAGAAATATGATGTTTGCAGCAGACTGAAAACAAGCTTGCTGTGTAAATGCTGACTTTGTGGCACAGGTGGATTTTGGAGCAGTGAGCTCTGTGCAGGGAGATCACACAAAGCAATCCTCAGTAAGCCTGTGAAATTGCACTGATGGTAACACATGCAAATGTGATGGATAAGGTAAAGGGGATCCTGGTGAGCTGTAGGAAGAGCTGAGCTTTGACAGAGCATCATCAAGGGGATGGTTGTAAGCAGCCACTTAAACCTCGGGTTTCTGCTGTTCCTTTCTAGGAGACTCAGGTTGAAAAATAAACTATTCCCAAACTGTGTGTGTTTGACCCCACTGCCTACACAGGATGAGCTGTATAGTTAACTTGCAATCTGCCACCCTATTCCTCTCCACATGGTCCCACTAACTGCTGCTCCAGGCTGGCAGAAAGGGCAGCTCATAGGGTGAGAAATGCTGAAAGCCCTCACGCCTGTGCGTGCACAAGGACAGCCAAACAGCCCTGGGAAGACACAGCTCTGCTTTTCCTTCTCCTGTGCCCACAGGAGCCTCACTGTGGGGACAGGGGCTGCAACAGGAGATGCAACAGGGACAGCTCACAACCTGAGCAGAGGCCAAATGGAGCCAGTGAGGCAGAAGCAAAGGGTGGGGAAAGCAGACCACGGCTACTGCAGGGCCAGCCTGTTCCCCAAACCATCCACATCACCTAAGCAGTGAACAAACCTTTAGCTGGTTCTGGTCTGCTGACCTGGAACATCTCAGGGGCATTCTTCTGCAACTTGCTCTTGTGAGTATCCTGACTTTCTACTGCATTATGCAGGCTTGCTGTGCAAAACCCTCCTGGATTCCATGATATAATAGAAATTCAGGGATGAAAAAAAATCCAACTTCAATTCTTTCAAAAGGAGCCAGAGCTTGATTTATGTCTTTCTGTCTCACCAGTGCTAGCTCAGTTGGGAGATTCAGGATTTCTGCAAAGAAAAGATTGTTTTGAAACCTCCTGAACTTTTCTGAGCCAGAAGGTGGTCTGAACATAAGTCTTATTTTATTTTTTATTTTTTCTCTCTCTTTTATTTGGTGCACTCAGTGACAATCCCCCAGTGAGCCATTTGCTAGCCAGCAGAAGCAGAGATTCAGTCTCTCTGCACCAGTGCAGGATGCAAACAGCAGTATGTACCTGCCTAGAGGGCCAGGTCAGGGCAGGCTGGGTGGGCCTGTCGCAGCAAAAGCAATTTATCTGGCATGCAATGGCTTAAGGCTGCAGCAGCCTTACCTTTGCAATAACCTGTCCCCCCTAGGAGTGCCCTGGGAGAGGAGAGGAGCTGTGCTGTGCAGACTGCTGGACCTAGACCTGGCCTGTACAGACAGGACAGAGACACTCCAAGGCAGGCAAAGCAGGGCTAGAGCCATGGCAGAACACAAGCACTTTTTGGAGGCTGGTTTGCCCACCCATGCCAACCACTGCACTCTCCTGCTGTGTGAGAGGCTGGACTGAGTGTCCAGAGCACCTAAAAACATCCATATCCTTTCTCCCACACATTAAGCACTGCAAGTTATTTTCACAGCTGCTTTTTTATTTTTCCCCTATTACTCTTCTGCCTGTCACATCTGCCTTCTTTGTTCCACTTCTCCAAGATGTCATGGTGCACACTTGCAGGAGAAAGTCTGCTGTGCTCAGTGTTGCCTTCCTCATTTGCTGCTAAGCCCGAGGAAGCCTCCCCCGCAAGAAGCTTTCCTCAGGACACCCAGGCACTGCAGTAGGTGTACACAGAGTACATTCCGAGGCAGCAGTGGCTGTCCTTGTCTTGTCCTTACACTGCCCAGCCCCTCTCGGCCCCTGTGCAACATCCACACGGGTGGGCCAGTCATTCCCATCATTCCCATAGAAACTTTAACTAATGGGACAACTGGCAGAATGTGCCTGTTATTGTCCCCTCGTTCCCACAACCCTCCCTCTCCCTGTCCCTGCCAGGCATAGGTGATGCGTGGTGGTGTGTGGTGGTGCCAGATGACCACTTTATATCCTCATGAGTCAAACCTTAGTATCCCTTAATATTTACTCCCAGCATGTAAATGGTGCCTCATGTTGTTTCTTTCTGTGACCTCAACATCCAATTCCTGTTCCCCTTGGCTGCTTTACTTGCAGGAATGATACCATCTGTGGCAAGATAATACCCTCTATGAGCTTCTGAGTACATGTGGTCACTCTGATTCCTTCCACCAAAACCCCCCGGAACGAGGAGCAAAGTGCCATGAGTAACCCACATTTTTAGCTAACACAAAAGCCTTTAACAGCAGCTCTTTTAAAACCCCAGGCTAATCCTATTAATGCTAGCTGCAGGTGCAAAGGGGTTGATACCTCCAGTCCCGTGCCTCCCACAGGCACAGAGGTGCTCCTGGGGCGCTCCTGCCCGCACAGGCAAACACAGAAATGTTCTCCAGCACGCAGAGCACACTGAACTCACCCCATGCAGCACTCACCCGCAGCTCTGCTCGGTGTTCTGCTGGGAGAGATAAGCTGCACATTGGTTGTTGTGGCGCAGAGAGAAAGCAGAGCTCGGGGTCTCCATCAGAGGCAGGCACAGGCTTTTCAGAGGAAGGCTTCAATGCATGACTCCGTGCCTCCGATTTATCTCCCGTGTCCGCTCGTCGTTAGCATCAATTGCCGGTTTGGTGGCATACCGATAGCAGAATGTGATCTCTGTTGTCTCCCTCCTTTCCTCTGGGGTTAGGCACAGCTTTTTCTCATTACCTTTTTGTTGAAAAGTGTTTATCGTGGCAGATAATCTGAGAGAAAGCTTCTTCTTGAAATCATTTGTCTTTTAGCCATAGGAGTAGGAAGTGTCTCACAGTTTCAGTCTCCCCTGTCATTTAAGAGTCATTCTTCTTTCTTATACTACTGTACTTCACACTGGCTGTCCAGCTCTAAACTGTGGTCTGTATCTTTCCATGTGTAGCCAAAAGAACCCCAATCACACTTGGCATAAGAATTTGGGGCGTAAGACAATCTATAGATGGGGTCGAATTCCTCAGTTCAGGCTCTCTAACTGCCTGTTGCACTACATTTGCCTTCACGTGGAAGGTTTGGTTTTGGCAGCTGCAGGTGCCCTCAGTCCCTACAGTGGGTGTCTGCTCCATCAGCAGCCTGGTTAAGAGAGCAGGCAGAGCTTTACAGAGGACAACACTGCTTTCGCTCAGATTTTGGTTTTGAACCTCCAGTGCTTAGAGAGCTGACTGGCTCAAATCAAGTGCCATGAAGTACTGCAGCTCCTTCTGTGTGTTGGTGAGAAGTGGGGAAGGAAAATTACTCTTTTCTATAGGTAATTTTATGGCTTCTCTTGCCATACAGAGGAAAACAGTGAGATTAAGATTTTCTTTTTCTGTCTGATGTGAAACCTGAATATTTTTTTAATTGTAAGCTGGTGATGAAAAATTGAAACCTTTGTTCTTGTTTTTCCATTCCCCCATGGAATGGAAATCCCAATTCAGAATGTTGACATTTTTGATCAAAACAAATCTTCTTGATAATCTCAAAATCAAAGTATTTAGTTTTACAGAAGTAGCATGAAATAGTGCATTTGAAATTGTTGCAACAAACCAAATGTCCCCCTAACACAGCTACATCCAGAAATTGCTTCCTGGCCTGATTATGGCTCCAGGAACACAGTGAGACACAGGACTCACAGAGGCCCTGCTTTAAGCTGACCAGAAAAAACTCATTGCATCCCCATTGCCTTTGGGGTTTACAGGTCTTCCTTTGTACCTAGTGCAGAGCAGGAATGGGGGTGTTGGAGAGGCAGTCTGTGAAAGTGATGCACCCTGTGGAAACACAGGCAGAAATCTGCTCAGAACAAATCTGCATTTTATCCTGGGGGGAAAAAGGCATTTGTGAGGAACATTTTCACACAGGTCTAGCATGCATGGCACTGTGGAGAGAAGAGGAGCAGGAGGGGTGTCTCATGCAGATGCACCATTAGAGCATCTTGCTGTTGCTGCAATGACTCACGTACTTTGTTACCTTTCAAATCCAGCCCCACTGGGTGCCCACGCTCGGCAGAGCAGACCCACAGGACCCCTCTCATGCAGGGCTCCACAGGCAGCCCCTGCTCCTGCATGCACATGTCAGCCAGAGCTCACACTGTGATAGCACAAACCCACACACAGGAGCCTCCAGGATTCTCATGTAGAAGTCAAGAGCAGGAGTAACACACCCTCCCATCCGAATATTCATGCACATAGTCTCACACACCATGCTAAGGTGCACGCAGGACTTGCAACATATTTCCTTATGTTTTCTGAAATTTCCCTAGGACCAGACATGCTTACTCAGTGGTTTAATCACAAGCACACATAGCATTCAGCCCTGCCACTCACAAATCATCCCGTCTCCCTTGGGAGAGTGGATCTGGCAGCCTTGTCTCCGCTGAGACAGAGGCTGCAGTTTGTGCCAGCAAGAACAGAAATCCCGCCAAAACCTTGAGAACAGCCCTGGGCTCATTCACACTTTCTTCTGCTCCTGAGGGAAAAGAATAATAATAATAAAAAAACCCAAACCAGCTGTGAATTTATTGACTCTCCCTTAAGAATCTCGGTGCAGTAAATTCCACCTTCATGGCGCTGGCTAATTATGCATTTATTTAACTCCGTTGCTGTGGTTTTTTTAATGATTCTCTGCTGTTGTTTGAAGTTCACTGTCTATTATTTGCAATAAAACCCTCTGTCATATTTTTGCCTCATTATTCCAAACAAACAGTGCATTTGCTGCCGCCCTCCCCTCTCTCTCTCTCTCTGTTCCCTGCTCTGCCTTGCTCCCTGCCACCCTCACCTCTGGACTAGCACTCCTCGAGTTTCAAAGACCAGCTGTGAGCATTTTGTCAACGGAGTGCTTTTGAGAAACTTCTGTCACGGGCTCCGGCACAGCAGGGGCTGCTGAATAAAATATCAGCCCTTCAAAAGGGAATTAAGGCAGGGAACAAAAGCAGCGGGGAGAACAAGGAGGGGAGAGGCCGGCTCTGCGGTCCCCTCCCGCCCCGCAGTTTGGAAGAGGGGCTGTCACATCTGCCCGGGACAGATGTGGTGTCCAGTACTCCATGAGAGTTGCCTTTGGGATGAGAAAGAGAAGTGAAATACTCTTCCTAGGGAGGAAGTAGTGCCACACTTAGTTCAGTGACATTGAACTCGAGTGCAAGTTTCATCCACTCCCAGCTACAACTTGCAGGATCTGACTCCACTCCCTGACTTCCTTACACTTGCCCAAGCTTCACTATTTAAGGTTTTCTTCCAGCCCCATAAAAGCTTTAAGACTTGCTAATTTTTTTTTTTCCAGGTTTCTGAAACCAAGTTAAAAAAAGGAAAATGGGTTAATGCACTTGGTTTCCACTGATAATTCTAAATCAGCAACCACTCATTCCCATCTTCAAAAAGGAGATTTGGGCAATTACAGACCCATCAGCCTTATCTTGATTTCTGGGAAAGTGATGGAACAAATGCTTCTGGAAACCATTTCCAAATATATTAAGGATAAAAAAGAGAGTAATTGGGAGTAGTCAGCATGGATATATGAAATAGACAGTACACCTGGCCAACTTGTCACACTTCACAATGAAATGACCAGTTTAGAAAAGGAGGGAAGGGATGTGATAACTCTGTGATTCGGGAATGACCTGGACAGTGGTGAAGAGAGCAAATTCAGCAAATTTGCAGAAGGTACAGTACTGGAGGAATGGCTGGTGCACCGGAAGGCTGTGCTGCCACCCAGAGGGACTGTGCCAGGCTAAAGAATTGAGATGACAGGAATCTCAAGGTGTTCTAAGGGGAGCACAAAGTCCTGCACCCGGGAAAGAAAACCTCATGAACCATTATGTGCTGAGGTTCAACTGGTTGGAAAGCCACTCCACAAAAGAGTCTTTTGGAGTTCTATTGCATAAACAATTGACAAGGAGCCATCAGTGTATGTGGCAGTCAGCAGCCTCTTGTGAAGAAACATTGACAGTGGGTCAAGGAAGGTGATCCTCCTCTCCTCTCCTCTCCTCTCCTCTCCTCTCCTCTCCTCTCCTCTCCTCTCCTCTCCTCTCCTCTCCTCTCCTCTCCTCTCCTCTCCTCTCCTCTCCTCTCCTCTCCTCTCCTCTCCTCTCCTCTCCTCTCCTCTCCTCTCCTCTCCTCTCCTCTCCTCTCCTCTCCTCTCCTCTCCTCTCCTCTCCTCTCCTCTCCTCTCCTCTCCACTGAAGGTACAGGGTTTGGGGTGCTATGTTGCAGTCTGGGCTCCCCAAAGCAATAGTGACATGGACACGCTGTAGGGTGGTCCAGCAGGGAGTAACTAAGGTTATCAAGGACTTGGAGCATTCAACACACGCGAGGCTGACAGAGTTGGGATTGTCTAGCCTCAATTTAAAATGGCCTTGGGTGAATCTCACCAATATAAATAAGTGATGGCAGGCAGCAAAGACACAGTCAGACTCTAGTTAATGGTGTCAGTGAAAGAGCAAGAGGCACAAGGTGCAAAATGAAATACAGGAAATTCCCTTCAAGGATAAGGAAAACAAAGTTTTTGTGGTTTTAGGGGGGGGGTTGTTTGTTTGTTTTTGGTTTTTTTGCTTTTGAATTGGTTTAGTTTGGTTTTTGTTTTTGTCTTAGTTTGTTTTTTTCCTACAGTGAAGGTGGTCAAACACCAGAACAAGTTGCCCAGAGAGGCTGTGGGGTCTCTAGCCTGGCAGCTATTCTGACCCCATCTGGACCCAGTCAGAGCAAGGTGCTCTATTTGACCTTAGATTCAGTAGAGGAGTTAGACTAGAGAAGCTCCTTCCAGCCTTAATAATTCTGTGACTGGAGATTCTCTGGTCCCTGAGCACACTTCAGATAGATTTCAGAACAGTCTGATAGGAAACAGGAATCCAAAGAGGTACATTTAACCTAAAAACAGGGTGTCTCAGCAAATTCAGGATGATTCCAAGTAGAATAACCTTCAAAACTCATGCCTTTAACCACAGTTTGCCTTTGTAACATTTTGTAGCAGATAAATGACTCAGCTTGCTGTGATTATGTTCTGCCATTATACGGCATCTCTATCTGGAGAAAGAAATGTTGGCTCACATGGAACCCTTGGCCAGGACAGGAGAGTTTCCACAGGCAGGGATGCCTACATTTGCTGTTTCTCTTATTCAGGTCCAATGCAGAAACCCCACACCACAGGATGCCCTCAAGGAAACCTGTTGGCAGATGAAAACATTTCATTCTCATGCAGTTTTCTGTCATCTATTGTGAAATTTTAGCTTAGGTGGTTATTAAGATGACTTAACCAGGCTTGTGCTCTCCAGCTCTCCAAATATGTAGACTATTAGTGCATATATCCTTTCTTCATAACTTAACCAATCTATATATATTTAAATCTGTCCTTGTAAATAAAGTCAATCCAACCTTTGACTACATTCTTGCTCTGCATTCCATACAGCCTGTCAAATATTTTGGAAGTCAGGTGTCCAAACTGCAATATTGTCTTTTAAAGGCAGTTGCACTGGAGCTGTGTGAAGAGGATGTTCCTCCCACCTCTGTACCATGATACCTTCACACTTGAAGTTCCTAACTGGAGGACTAAATCTTGGATTCATCCTTTGTTTAGCAGCTGCCATAGATGCTTACAGCATCACCAGCTGCTGCTTTTCTTTTCCTTGGCCAAAATAAATGCCTGTTTTGGATGGGATAAGGAAGCTTTATATACATAAACCTATTGCATACACCTATGCATGTGTATGTACATACATTCCTCCTGTCTTTGAAGGAGGAAGATATTTCCTGCTGTCCTGCTCACCCAAGTGTACTAGTTAAAAAGCACTTTCAAATTTCACCACATGCCACTTTGATGTATTAAATGCAGAATAACTCACTTTGAAACAACATGCTACTTAGAATTCTAACAAATTTTCTCAGAACTTTAAATGCAAAACAAATAATTTCACAAAGAACCAAAGAGTGTGATCCCTCCCAAAACTACTGAAATTTTTGTCTCTCTCATATTTTTTATTTTAAAGGGAAAACCATGGACCTTTTTGTAGACCTGTTTCTGTATTCAGCCTTAATCAATTACAATGACTTGTATTTACTCGTTAAATGTCATCTCACTGGTTTTTGTTTTCTCTGATGACTGGCTCCTCATTAGTAAGTTTATACTAAATTTTCCACCATATTTGGTGATCTCAAATTGTTATTTGAGGTATCACACTTAGTTTGGTGACATCCTGTCTTACTACAAGCACCCCTCAATTACAACTATTGCAGTAGACAACAGGCGTGACTGGAGTGCTAGAAAATATAACAATGAATAAAGATCAAGGGTGGGGCTCATTCAACAAAAGAGATGTGACAGGGCAAAATATAATGTAAAACTTCCTTAAACAATTGAGTTATTGAATGTTCTGTATGTCTGTGGTAAACCAAATAAGAACCTCCAGAATATAATTACCCCTTCTTCTGGTCCTTCAGGTCCTTCCCATTACTTCTTTATTTATATCAGCTTTGGCACATCTGTTAATTCTCTTTCATCCCTCTCAGTTGTGCTACCTTTAATGCACCTTTATTTATTTATGCCATTCTAACGTAAGAAATACACATTATTAACCTTGCTCTTCCCAATCTCCCCTAGTTCACTCAAAACAGCCAGGGAAGTGCACAGTGAGGACACTAACAGCCAAGTGTCATATTAAGGGATGGACTGAGAATTTCCCAGAAAGCAGGGAAGAACCAGTTCCTTGGGTAGCGAAGAAACCAAAAGACCAATCTAAGGGTCTCTTTCCCGCAATTAATAATCTGCAACATATCAGGGGTCAAAGGCATTTTCACACCATTGCTTCTGATTTGCTAACAGACAGCAGAGCTGAAGTGCTGCACAGGGTATTTTCCTTCCAGGAGGGACAGCTAAAGCAAACCTGGGAATACCACACTCTGAGATATGCCATAGTCACCAATGTGGCTGGATGGGCACGCAGTGAATTCAGGCATGGAGTTCTGCTCTTGGACCAAGCAGACTCCATGGGCACAGAGCACTGGCACACATGGCACTGTAGCTAGATTTACAGGCCTGCTCTCTGTGAAGAGATGAGCTAAAAAATTGGGAGGTGAAGCTGGATTTGGGACAGGTAAATAAACAGGAAGCTGCATTTCTGCCTTAAAGAGATAAGCCTGGCACTAGGGGATGTATAAACATCAAGGCAATCCACACCACTGTGAATAGATCTTTTTGTTGCAGAGCTTTAACACCCTGATGGGAAACACAGGACTGAAAATACCATATATTACCTCTGCCTATGGTCTAACAGTAGTTTTCAGTTCGATCCTTGGAGTTCTGGTATAAACTGTTTCAGGGGAAAATCTGAAATAGGTGATTTTGAGAATGAGGTTTATTACCAGTGGTGCCCGATTCACCCCATCAGAGTCTATACCACTTCTGGCATGAACATATCCACAGTGCCCACAAAGGGAAAGAACCTCAAAATTGCCACTCTAATGACTACACTTAAATTGCTGATCAGGTTGGGATTCAGAAAGCTAAAATTTCAATTCCAAAACATAGCCCGAGGCCACAGCATGTCTGAAGCACAGGTTTGACAGAAGGGGCTCTCATAGTGCTTCACTGACTAATGAGATTAAAGGGTTTTCATTAAATCAGTTGTAGTTATAAGGCTCTCCCCTTATTGCACTTGCATCTCAAAAAGGTAAGTGGTACTGTACGATTTGATACATTTGACTTGGAAAAGATTAGCAGCCAGTTTGAAGTTTTCCATTCAAAGTAATCCAGTATCAAAAGCCTCACTTGAGCCCCAAGAGTTTGGGAGCGATACTGTTTTGAATTTTAGTATTCGGACAGGGACAGAGATCTTTCTTTCTGGTTTCTGATCAAAGAATTTTTCAAATGAAAACAGCCCATATTTAAAGTTTTTAGATGTCTATCTATGAAGACATTTCATTTAGATGTGTAACTATACCAGATTACACAAGCAGGGACAATTAAAGAGTTCCAAGGTCACAGAGAGGGATCTGGACAAAAGTCTATCAACAAAAGTTGATAGAAGGCAACTGACACAAACCGCTCACTGATCAGTCAATGCTGGTTTCCCCCATTTCTGCTATGATAGACTTTTCATTATATCAGAGAGTTCATCTACTGCCTGTTGGTAGTCCACCACTGGCAAAACTAATTCTGAAATTTCACAAAGGATTTTATGATCTAATTCTAAGTAAAACACTGAGTGCAAGGAAAAAAGTATCTTGACTAGTGGGTAACACGGATTAAATCAGAGGATGCAAATGCAGACCTCAGAAATCTACATCTTCATTTCTCCACTGCAGCAGAAGGGGGCAAACTCACTGTGTACATTAATAGAAAAGCTTCCACGTGTTGATAAAATGGGAGGAAGACCAGGAAGCAGGAGAAGCATTTTATTAACATACACATGCACATTTTCCCAGCTGCATTTCCTCAGGTGGGAGGGGGACTCTGTGGCATCCCCATCACATGAAGTTAAGGCCCTGCAATGGGAAAGAAAGCATGGCAGCTGCAGCCTGTCTACACATCTCAAACAGGACCTACTCACATTAACAGCAGATGATACCTTTCCCCCTGCAGTCTCTGCAGCATTTGTGAGACATTACAATGCAGCAAGATGTACATGGAGAAGGCTCAATGTTACATCTGAGGTGCCAAGATCTCCTCAGGCAGTCACATCAGCAACTGAGTATTATCACTATACATTTAGGGAACAGCACTATGTACCTTTTGCCACAGTATTGGCTGTAGCTGCCAGTCAGAAACCACTCAGACTTCAAACCCCCAGCAGTTGTAACCCTACCACCATCCTCCTTTACCCCACCCACCCTTGGGCTGCTACAGTCCAGATTTTATGATCACCTGAGCAGTAGGGCAATAGACTTAAACCACTTCCTAAGAGCACAACTTGGAAAGAGTCAGCAGATGTTTTACTGAGCATTTTGAGCTAATTTCCCAGTACATGGCTGTTATAATTAGGACAATATTTAAATAGAAAACAGAAGTATTTGGAAAAAAACTTATTATATACTACAAGAGTACTTCCTGCTACGATTCCAAGTTAGTGATCCAGTAAACAGCTCTGCTCCCTGCTTAGCATGGCAAGAAGATCCCTGTAAGCTATTCAGCTTCTGGTGATTGCTGTATGAAGGTTAACCAAAGCATGGGTCCATGAAACTTCATTTGCCAGAGCAGGAGTTGGAGATCACCTCAAGAAAAGCCAGAGTCAGTACTTGATCCTGCACATAAAAGTTAGCCAGGATACTCCCAGAGATAATTTTACAAAAGAGAAGAGTGCCACCTCTGTGTCCTGCAGATTTTTTGTTGTCTCAGCATAACCCTTTCTCTCTGTTCACAGGGAAAAGGCTGCCCACATTACCTCCATATTCACTGAACCAAGACTGTTTCTGTGATATATACCATGCTCCCAGACCTCACAGAACCACAGAGGAAAGCAACTTCAGCAGCCTCTACTGCCTGGCCCATGCCTTTCCTTCTAACCAGAACATTTCTGAATCAAACACCTCCACGCAGCCACTCAATATTTTCATTGAACTACTGTGGCCTTTGGGCTACTGCCCAGTTTCTCTGGGAAAACAGCCTTTGTTGCATCTCAGAGTGAAAGACTGACCAAGTTAAAAAAGAGAGGAAAGGCAGGAAAATAATCTTCAGATCCTTTGAGACGTACAACCACTCCTTTTGGAAAGATAACTGAAAGCAAGCCATTGACAGTAGAGGTTAGAGAGAAGGAAAGCATATTTCAGTGTAGAGATTTATTAAAACCTGTCTTTTCTTTAACTGCAGCTGTACACAAGATTGACATATCCTGTAAGCTACCTTTTCATCAAGTCCCTACGCTTGCTGCAGGAATGCAAGGAAGGCCATTTCATCTGCAGTGCATTTACAACTGTAGTTTACAGGACTTTCTACTTTCATATCCCAGCCTTCAGTTGGTAGATGTCTCTGAGGTCAGTGCTTTATAGCTTAAAGTTTGTCAGCTGGTACCTGCAGTGCACTACTAGTGCCACTTCCTAACAACTCTTCCGAAATAAAAAAAAAACAAAGCAACAGAGAGCAGAGTTCAGAAAGGAGATGGCTCTTGATCCCTGACCCCGAATGGGAGACTTACAAGTAAGTTTGATGTACACTGATCCTGGAGACAAGCTGAAAGAGAGGCAGAGACTGTAAATTCTGATCAGGTCTCCAGCAGTGGCACCCCAGAGGACAGTCTTGGCACCACAGCCACTCTGCAGTCCCCACCAGGTGAGCACAACTTGCACACAGAAAGGAATAAATGAGGAGCTGGTGCAGGAAGGTCCCAAAGCCACTACTCATTTTTCTTGAATGGCAGTTTTGATTTAGAAATTAAGCATGTCTTCTCTTGAGGTCAAATGAAGTAGTCATAATCTGATTAATCATTGATAGATCATTTAGAAGTAGGGCCAGAAAGCCCCTCCTATCCCTTCCTTAAGGAAATGTAGACAGCCCAACCTTGGCTATTTCTGAAGATCCTTATCCAATTACTTGAAAAGTAAGAATGATTCTAATGCCTTCTTCAGGCATCTGTTAGAGTAAATGGCCTGCCCTTACTTCACACTCTCCTCACCCACACAGAGGGTAAGTTACTTTACATTGCCCCCTCCACTGTCTTCAATAAAGCAGCCCTCTCCTATTTCCATTTCTCTGGTTTTTAGTGAGGATAGCCTCTCAGAGGAAGCATAATGCCCCTTTTTCCTAAAGCCCTTTTCTCCAAAGCTGTTACTAAGGTTGAGCAAGATGCTCCCACTAAAATCTCCTTAGAAGTACTCCCCTCTTTCCCTACATGCAGAGGCTGTTTCTCCCTTCCTCCATTTATTTTCCTTTGACAATAGAATAAGATTCTTGCCTTTTGCAGGTCATTTAATCCAACAGGTCTTCCTTAAAACTGCTGCTGAGATCACCATCCCCCATTTGTATTCACACATTTGATTTCTCATTCCTAAGGGCAAATCTCTACACTTGTCTTGAATTCCATCTGGTTCATTTTGGACGGCATCTCCTCTTGATCAAAATCCTTTTGAATTCCAAATCAATTTTTCCTCGTCTTTGCAGTCAGTCTCAGCTAGTCAAAGCAGTGCTGGAGCCCAAAACCATCATGGAAGGAACAGAGGAGGGTTGTGCTGCAGTGGAACGAGGGTCACTTGGCTGCAGGATAATCACACACAGTCACCATAACTAGACATCTGTGGTTTGACTTGTGGCAAGAAAGAATCATGCTCAGCTGCTAGCACATATATAGTTACAGGTTTTATTGCTATTACAGGCAGAGTTTCTGAATATTAGTGCTACTTTGTTTTCAAATTGAGGTTGGCCTTGTGTGAGAAACAGGACTTGGACTTTCCAAGTTGAAGCAAACACAGGGCTCAGAGGCTGCAAACAATTGTAGGGGCTGTGTACACACTTACTCACAAACACGTGTCACCTGCTCATGCAAAAGTGCTGCTCAGCTGCCTTCAAACAACAACAACAACAACAACAAATCAGCAAAAACAAAAAAAGAAAAGCATTGCTTTTTTTTCTCCCACCTGTTTCCTACTCAGGAGCTGTGAGATTTCATATTTTCCAACTCCCCTTCAGCAGTTCTGGGACCTGCCTTTTCTCCATCACATTTCTTTAAGTGTCTGTAGTATATTCCATACCTTTATGATGACACAGGGAACAGTTAAAACTCAACTGCCCCCTGTAAGTACCTTGACTTATACATTAGGAAATAACACTGGCTACAAGCATAACACTGTCCTGCCATCCTGCCTTTGATTTCAAGTTCCAGGTTAGTACCTGCAGCTTTTCCACTTTTCAGGGCTTGTTTCAAAGCTACATTTTGAGCTAATTTCCCAAGAACTAGGCTTGGATAGGTAAGGAAAGGTGAAATGAAAGAAAAGGTTTAAGTCTCTCTCTCAAAAAAAATTAAAATCCTACTTCACAAAATTGTGTCCTAATTTATAAGCAAGGGTCAGTATTCAAAGTGTGCAAATAGGCTTCATGCTGAGTCTTAAATTCTTCAGACACAAGTAAATGGTATCATGCCCTGAAGACAGTTGTGGACTTAACCAGGCCTCAGAAGAAATACTTAATGATCACAGCAGGCAAGACTTTTCTCCTTGTCCTGACCAAAGAACAGGTTGGTGGTAAGAGACTGGAGCCCTTTCTGCTTATATTCATGAATATTAAATTAATAGACCAGCAAGAATCTCAGGCTGTCAGAGGAGATGAGGGTTAGAGTCCCTGTAGAATGAAAATGCACTTAAAATATGTATGAGAGAAGAAGTTTTGAAACATGAGGGAAGAGAGGAGGGAGGCTACAGAATTAGGACCAAAAAAATCTGGGTACGGAAGAGGCAGGAAGAGAAAAATACCAGATTTTCTTTTTTATATTCATACAGATCAAATGAACATACTTTGTTTACAGAATCATCATGACCTCTAAAAATGTTCTAAGCACTTTAACACTTCACATTCAAGGTAGCAAGAGCAATTCGAAGATTGTCAGAGCTTTAATAATTCAGAGATGGGGATCCAGGTGCCACAAGTATCGGAACCATTGCTTCAGACAATCCAGAAGCACAGCTCTGCCTAAATACTTGTCTCTAGAGCAACATAAGCCACTACCAGAGCTGCTAAGAGAAGCCTCTGGTGAAATGCAGAACTGCAACAGGAGACAGAAGACATTCTTCTGCTCCTCAGATGGCACTGCTGTTACAAACATTGGTTATTCTCTCTCAAGGTCAACCCTTAGCAAATATTGACTGTGAAGCCAGATTAAGGCAGGCATTCTACCTTTGGAGGTGTCCTAGTTCTGGGTGGGGACCCAGATGTTCTTCTGTATCACCTCAGGTGATTGCTGGGCTGCAGTAAGGAATTCCCTGGTTTCCAAGAAAAATGACATGGCTTCCACTGGAAAGGCATGGCAGCATTGTCCTCATTTTTCTTTATCTTGGGGTCCCTGGTGAGCATTTTTGCGTGTGAATCCCCCTCTCTTTCACAGACTTTTGTTTTTAATATTGTTGCTGTTACTCTTCATATCTCAATGCTGTTTCCAGTAAATTGTTCTTTTCTCAACCCACTATCTTCAACTTTTGTGCCTCCAATTCTCAAATCTATCCCTCTGGAACAGAAAGGGCAAGGGGGAGGGGGAAGCAAGCAAGCAGTGTGTGGTTTGGGAGAGTCTCAGGGAGGGCACAGAACCAGGGGGTACAATTCCTAAACCACAACAGAAGACCTCTGGTTACTTTACACACTTGATTTTACAGGAGGAGAGTTCGTGTAACAGCAGACCATGTGGGTTTATCCAAAGGAATTTAGAAGTTAATCCCAGCTATAATGCTTTCCAAACTCCATAGCTTGCTGCAGCTCCAGGAGGAACACAAGAATTTGAAAGCAGCATTAAGTGATCCTGTGTTGAGTGTTAGGACAGGCCAGAGTACCTACAAGATAGGCCTGGCTCCTGATGAGAAATTGGAGGTAGAACACAGATGGGCTCAGCCTTTCCTTCTCTCTCCAGTCAGTTGGTTAGGAGAAACTGTCCTCAAAAAGAACCAACTAAATCCACAGATTAGTTAAGCTCTCCTATTTAGATATGGACCTTTGCAAATGCTCATGTCTTTCCGTGCCATCTCTCATTTTAGACTGAATAGTCTTTAATGCCATTTCATTCTCAAACGATACAACAGTTGCCTAGAAATCAGTGCAACCCCATATATTGTGTTCAACCATAAAGGCTCCAGAAAACTCAGAAACTCCCTGGATGGCTAGTACAAACACACGGATACATAGGTAACCTTCAGCTTTTGACACTCTTTGACTTCAGAAATCCCTGCACAGTCTAAGCTGGTAGTCTAAGCATCAAGGTATTTGAAATCACACCTTCAATACAGCAAACAGCCTTGGTGCCTCCTATTTTTGTAATGACTTAAAAAAAAACAAGCTTTTCCCTCTCAGAAGGTCAGTGAGGTATGCAGGATTTCATAGCATCTGCGACACAGGCTGATGCACTACAGTGAAAGTAAACCTAGGAGGAAAGAAGAAGAAGGAACTGAAGTGAATCCACATGGGCTATTAGCCCCACATTAACACTTAAATAGAGCACTATTTCATCATTTGCCCAAGTTCAGATGAGCCCTAGCCTTTAGCTAGGAGGTACTAAAATCTGGGGATAGCTGGGGAGGTTTTAGCCCTTTAAATGACATGAAAACAGCAAAGTCTGGATCAATAGAGAGAAATTAAATGATAGACTTAAAGAACCAATTTTAAAATCAGGATCTTCCTGAGGCTGTTTTCAACCCAGAGCTCCACAGAATTTCTGCAGAGGTGTTTGTGGTATCTCAATGATATCATAAAAGTGACACAAATGCAGAGCTTAAGCCCACAGCACTGCCAATAACCTCTCCCTCCTCAAAAAACCAGAAGTGTTACTACAGAAATATCAGATGGATTCTACCCAGCACTATCAGTTTGCTTTATAACCAGAGCAGCTGGCCTGGTGTGGGGGTAGAGGAGCTTCAAACTAGGTGAAGTTTACCAGTCCATTAAGAGCCTGCTGCAAGGTAGAATCCACCAAAGAAAAAGTGCTAGCAATTAAACACTTTTCAGAAGAAACTTGCAAAGAAAAGGGTTTGTCAAGTCACCTTTACTCTTTACATCCCCAGGACAGGATCATCTATCCTTAACACCTCTCCTGTACAAGTTTTCCAATAAATTATCTGAAAATGCTACACTGTGCAATAGTCCCAATATTTTGGCTTCTCACATCACTATCTGCCACCAGCTGATCCTCATATCCTGTGCTCCACAGCCTACTGTGCCAGAGAAAAGAGGGGGAAAAAGCATTGCAGAAGTGTCAAAAAGGCATTACTTCAGAAGGAAATACAAACCCCCTCACGAGCATCCATCCCTGCATGTGTAGGGACACGGGGAGGCTGTGGGGAGAAAGATGAAAGGAGACACTTTCATGACAATCTCACTAGAGGAGACCAAGGCACATAAGGAAAATATTTCATTCCAATTTAAGTTAAGAAGTAGAGCTGAAAAAAATACAGCTGAAGTTGATTCTACTTTCATTCCTTTCACTCATTTGATTTCTTTTATCTTAAATATCCAAAAAAAGCATGGAGCTATCTTAGTGCTTTTCTCAGGGGAGACTGATCATATTTTATATGATTTACCCCAATCCTAGATTACCTTGCATATAAGAAATAAAATTTTATCAAAAAACCTTCATCAATCCCTTCCTGTCTGAATATGGTTCCACCAAGAGAGAGTGGGAATTGTTACTGAACAAAGGCATTCTTTTGGTTTGTTGGTCAGCAGCTCTCAATGCCTCCTGGTCAGATGAAACAAGTCCAGGTTAGTGAGGGTATGTTCATCCCTGTAGAGGCCATACAGAAGTGAGCATCAGGGATGCTCTGGGTAGTTACAGAAGGACAGCAGGCAGTCCTTGTACGTTATAATTTGAGAGTTGTCACCTGTCCCCTCCTCATACTTCCTTTTGATCAGGAAGAAAGACAGCAGAGCCATCTCTGTCTTCCCTCTTTCTCATGGACCTGCTTTACACAAATGCCCCTTCCCTGCAGACAGCTAAGTGTCTCCTACGACTACTGATCAACAAGTAATCAGGCTACATTGCCACAGTGGGCTCCAGGAGAAGGAGGGTTAATGACTGCAGCTCTTTGGGGCAGACACTGTGTTCTGTCAGGATAAGTTATACAACACAGGACTAGGAGCTAAACCAGCAGCTGTAGCCAACAACACACCGAGTCTGCCAAGTCTGATAAAGGCACCTCTTGCTCATCATCCCTGAAGACCACAGGTGCTGCCAATGCCCAGTAGTAAATGGTGAGGTGACATCAGGAAGTTGTGTCACTTAGTGACATCCAGCATTGCCTTGTGGCAAAGGCAAGCCCAGAGGTCTCCTGTCTGGAGTGCTTCATTACAGAGTCAGCATGAAGGAATACCTCAGCTGCTTATCTGACCTTTCCTGAAATGCCCACAGCCTGCAGGTGACTTAAGGACAGGTTTTGTTTTCTTGGGGTTTTCTGAAAGCCAACAGTTTATTCTATTACTTTCCCAATTTAGAGACTTGAAATTACTCCACTCGATGGAGTGGGAATAGTAGAGTGCTTCCCTGCACAGTTGGAATCACTAGATATTATGTTTAATACTGCCTCTGTCCCAGGAGGATATTGAACCAGGTACTTCCTGAATCAACATGAAATTCACAGGAAAGGAAGGCTCTGCATTTCAAATCCTAGCTGCAAGCCTGCTTAGGGCAGAAGGGGAAAGAACATATGAATAGCTGAAGTTTTTTTTAAATAGATGACATGCCTTTTAGGAATTAATTCTGAAGGCTTTGTTTGTTTGTTTGTTTAAATTACATCCCTCACAGCATTTGCAATTTGTTCTCTGTTGCAGATTGTTCTAGTTGACATGGCACAGGGTAAGCTCAGAAAGCCTAGGCATCCCCACCCACCTCCATTTAAACGCTAAGAAGGCACCTCTCTCCATCAGAACTTTCCCCTTGCAGGAGCCATCAAAGCCATCTCTTCAATTTAGGAGCTGGCAGCTTTTCTCTGAGGCAGTACCTTGTCTTCACACACCAGGAATCACACTGAAGATAGTCAGTCACGCTGCTACCATGCTGATCTCCACTTCTCAGAGGAGGAAGCAGCAAATCTGCTCTTCCAGAACAGGGAGCACAGGAAAAGCTAGAATTACTCACTACAAGTATTTGTGCTGATCAGGGAGCTGCCAAACACTTTTTATTGCTGCCATCAATTCCATTCCTCCAGGACAGGGGTACACATAGCTCTTTTGACTCCCAGTGATCACAGCTGGTTTCTGTGCCCTCATTCTGGGCTATTGAGTTCTTATCTTCAGAAAAACAGTGAGGTACTTAACAGCAGCTGAGACCACCTTTAATTTTATTTTATGTTTTGGATTCTCGGGAGTCCCAATGTCCAGGAAACATTACATAATAACATTCATCATGTTTCTAAGGGGAAAAAAAAAAGACACAGCCAAAGCCATCATTCCATGTTTTATAGGCTTTCATTTTCAATGTAAATGAGCCTGGAGCTAAACTGTGACCAAGCAATACAGTCAGCCAAAAGATTAAGAGCCAGACACATCAAAGAGACGCCTGCCACCTGTTTTCTCCATGCCATAAGGGGTCAGGTTTGATTTGTATCTCCTTTTGATCCAAGTGCTCAGGGAAGATGCAATGGGCACCTTCAGAACGAGCCCAAGCAGCTCCTGTGCCACCTCACCTTGACCACCTACCCTCCCCATCCCCAGGCTGAGAGGATGGCAAAGCAGCACACGCCATTCCAGTCAGCATTGCCATCCAGCCATCCACAATGGAGTCACAGCATCTGAGGTCGTTAACGAGCGAGGAAGAGGTTATAATTTTCTCTAGCTTAAAAAGCAGGAAAGATGAAAAACACTTTGATAGATGCTTGAAGCTTTGCTTCAGTTCCAGAAGCTGCCACCTCTCCTTTGGATCTCACAGTTTAATACCTAACAAGTCATGTGTCATGTCACACCAGGCAGTGGCAGGAGGGCTTTTAGCTCAAGGAAATGTCTACCTTCTATGGCAATTAGCACACAGGAAGGGGAGCAGCAGCCACTGCAGTCCTGTGGCTGCTGAGATGAGACCCCAGCAGCATTAGGCAAAGCATGGGTCTCCTCCAGAACCTCGGGGCAGGGAAGTTGCAGTTAAAGTGTCTCAGGCTCCCAGGTGTTGACTACAGGCCCACAGCCAAGTTATCCACCCTCCCAGCCTTTCCCAAGGGGAGCACATACAAAACCACTACTAATAATTCTTTTTAGAAAGAAATTACTGTTTTCACTGAGGTTTTTGCAATCAGCTGACTCTAGGCAGAGAGAACGTTCTTTGCCATCGACTTCAGATTTCAGTTGTAGCATTTCTGCCATGTGAGCTCAGAAGAGACAGCTGCAGGAGAATCCCAAAGCCTGCACATACAAATGCTGTGCAGACACACAGGAAGGACGGTTTTGGAAGCTTGTGCTTGTCCCAAAGCTTTCTTCTTTTCACCTGGAAAGGTCACAAGCTGCTGCCCTCTGTCGTGACAGTTTTAACAGCTCTCACAACGTGCTTGAAAACAGAACTCCAGGGTGAGGGTGAGAGTTTTCAGGAGAGCTTTCACAAACAAACTAATGATCAGTCCTGGATTGGAAAGAGGTCATTTTTCTGACCCCCATGGTTAGGTTGGTTTTACTGCTGAAGCCTCTATAACACAGAAACTTGTTACAAACCTTCACTTACCTACAAAGGAAGCAGAGGCTTAGTTTAGTGAGCTAGCACACCGCACCAGAGCCCAAAGCTCCTTGTATTTACTCCTCCCTCCAGCCACACAGCAATCACAGGCACTTTCCTTACAAGCTTTAGCTCATCCATTTCTAATGCTGGTTCAATGACCTCTAGAGTAACTGGGTGAGAGATAACCAGCTTTTATTCTTAGCTGCTAATGTGATGTACAGCCCAACAATTGTCCTTCTCTTAGGAGAAGGATCAGGCCTTAGAAGCAGGTAGGATCAGGTCTTAGAGAAGCTTATAGCAATCAGAAGATTAGCTGCTTTAACCAGAGAGGGGCTGTTTGCTGACATGAAGGCTGAACACAGCTGTGCTGTGGGTACAAAGAGCTCATGGACCTTGCAGAAGGAGCCAGACACTTCACAGCTTTCCCCATGTGCATCACTGCCTCAGCCTTCCTCTTACAGTAAGCATTGTGAGACTTGTTGCACCAGTGAAACAGAAAGAACAACAAGGGGAGGAAAAGCCTGCAGCCCCTTGGGCCACAGCTTTAGCAAGCTACAGCCACCTCGCTGGGACAGACAATTCACACTCAGGAGCCAGCAGCCTCTCTGTCACACTGACTTCACACCATTGTAAACTCCAGTGAGCCAGGCCCCACAGGTGAGCAACAGAGAGGGCTGAGGGAGGGCAGTGATAGAGTGGGAAAGCAAAATTCTCTCAATTTTACACTCGGTCACCCAGCGTTATCTAGAGACAAAGGGAAATCTCATTTCATGTAATTCACTTACCCACAGCACTCAGAAGGGAAATCACTGCAGTGCTTTTTGTGAGAAGGGTGAGAAGCTTTTCTGGCAGCAGCAAAGGACACCACGGTGTCCCAGCATAATCACATCTCTAAAGCCATTAAGAGCCCCAAGGAGCAAAGAAAAGAAGCACCAGAGCATCCAAAACATGCTTCCCTAAGGAGTCCCTTTCCACTTTACCAGCTACATCCTGATCTTACTGTCTAACTGTTCATTAAAAAAATCCCACCTGTTTGTAGGAGAATGCTTTTGTGCTCTTACTTGAACTGCAGCTGGACAGAGCTAAGGACATCAACCTTCAGGTAAGGCTAATACTGCCTTCATGGGGTAGGCAGAGAAAAAGTCAATTCTCACCTTGCAGACACTCCTCCCCGATTAAATTGCCAGCACCTGCTCTACATTTATCCATTTTCATTTGTTCCAAAATTAGTTCCCCAAGCCCATCATTATTTCTTAAATAAAAATAAATGTTTTTCAGAATGTAAATAGAGGAGGCAGCATCTGAAAAATAATCTCCACTACCATTACTGGGTAAGAATAATGTTTAATGTTATGCCCTCTTCTAAAAAAAAAAATAGATGAATGTGTACAGAGGGAAGTGAAAGGCCTGAATCACACAAAAGGCAAACTTCTTTATTTCCTGCTCACACAATTCTGAACAATAAAACATACTACTTGTCAAACAATGCAAATGTTTCCTATAATCTTATATGCATGTATGTGCAGCATTTTTAGGTTTCTTTGCAAACAGAACAAGTTGTGATCACATTTCAAAAAGAACTTACTGCAGTGTACGTGTGAATACATAGACACACGCACGAAGCAAAATGCGTAAGGAAATAATTCACAAGACATGTTCATCATAAGAATTTGGGAAGAAATTCCACTATCACAGACATGCAGGCAAATGTCTGTAGTCCCTCTGAGCTCCTGCAGCTCCAGGGTCAAAGGTGTGCACAGAAAGGGAAGAAGTTCCTGCATTGGGACTTTGGATGCTTTCACTTTGAGACTCAGGCTGACCAAAACAGCAATGGAGTGTAGGATTAAAAGTTTAAATACTTTAATCAGAAGAAAAGTTCCATGCAAAAAAAAAAAGACTCAACTGAAATAGAAAAAGCCTGAGATAAAACAAAGGCTTGAGGAATGCAAAGAAAGCCTGTAAATACTGCCTTCATGCCTAAAACTTTTTCTTTGCTTCTCCACCCCTCCCCATGCAATGGGCAGCTGGTCTGTCTACCTGGAGTGGGTTAATTCTGCAGTAGCTAATCCATGGTGGCCACACGAATGCACACTCTCACCTCAGCTTCAGGGCCTACAACACGTTAAGTGCAAGCACAAAAAAGAGCTGCCACAGAGCATTTAGCATTTAAATGCATGGTACACCTTACCACAGTGTGATTAATTTCTGCCAATCGACTTCATAGCCAGCTCAACCAGATGCAAGAATTAAAAATATAAGAGGGTGCTTGCTTAGATGGCCAGCTTAGGAAATTTTCTTTTTCATGGTATGCTTTGGGTTTCCAAGGCATCTCTCTGCCCACAGAGCCACAGTCATTGCATGAGGCAGAGCCATGTCGATGTCACAGAGGGCACATGTTTTGATCTCTTCAACCAAGATCTTTTTAGGTTTTTTTCTCTATTTCAATGTAAAACAGAGACATTTTAGATTGAAAGGGCATGGAAAAGTCAAAAAATCACTTGTTTAGTTATATTGTTTGAAGGAGGGAAATGCTGCAAATAAACAAATGACAGATAGGGAACAGTGGGAATTGATTTAAAAACCCCACAACTTTCTAGATGTAGTTATCTGAGATACCTTTTGTTTATTTCAATAGTTCATTTTGTCTGGACTGCTTGTCTTGTGTGAATAAAATATTCACCTTGGGGATCTACTACTACAGATTTTTTGCAGTGTGAGTGGTATTTTCAAAACACCTTAACATTAAGTCAGGTCTGTTTCCCCCTGAAGTCAAGTGGCATTTTATCATCAATGGCAATGAAAAGAAAATAAAGCTGATCTAGAGTGCTTCACCTTCCTGCACATAATTTTCCTCTTCTGATGGTTTGTACCTGTGTGCATGCATGTACTAAACACACTGAGGTGCTTAGGAATCTGGGACATAAAAATAACATTGGTGGCTCAGGTCCATATAGAAGAAAAAAATAGAAAAATTTTGCATAAACCTAAAAGAAATTAATAAGTTTTTTCAGAACTACAGAAAGCATCTCCATATAAAAAGCTAAAGTAACAATAGTCTGATCCAAAACAGACTAGTTGAGGATAACGGGACAAAACAAAATCAGAAGACATTTAGCCTGAATCAAGGCAGACTTGCATAAATTTCTAAGCTTTTTTTTTTTTTTCACATGAGGGAAAGAAACAAATACAGTTCTGTCCAGTTTGACTGTTGCATCTAAAGGAGTCACACAACATTTATTATCTGTAGTTACAATTCTGAGTCACAACACAAACCATTGTAGTGTGCAGGAGTCTCAGAGTTGCTTTAAACTGTGCCAACTGCTTGCAGAGGAGATACAATGCTCAGCAGCACAAAATAAAGGAATATTATGACTGATGGCAAATTCCTTATTGTATGGCTGAGCAAGCTGGTATGGAAAAAGGAAATGATGTGTCCAACACTCTAAATTAGATCCCAAATCCACATTTTTTGCTTCCAGTAATGAGCAGGACATTTGGTCCTGTCAGACTTGAGTGGATGGACTGGTACTGGAGTACTGAGATTTTTAATTGCTGTGTTTGTGTGCCTGGCATGGTGGAGGAGAGGTAAGGGACAGGATAAAGCAGCTTACATGCTTGTGCCTGAGAAGAAGGAACACAGCCTGGCTGCAGTGCATTCCTGCTCCAATCCCCCATGGCTCTGCTTGTACAGAAAGCATTCCTGAGGAGATGGTTCCTTCTCACTGTGAGCTCTCATTAAGCTGCCCGAGCACTGGGGGCTGTGGTGTGACAGAGTTGCACTTATCATCAACACTGACACAGGACAAGGAAAAGCCTCTGACGCTGTGTCCACAGGAGTCTGAGGCAGCAGAGACCCAGCCCTACCATCCAGTTCTGTGTTAGCAGTGGTTCTGTGTCTGCAGCAGTGACCAAGTCAAGCCACAGCCCAGGTGCTTGTTTGACAATGTGTCCTTGTGGTACAAGCTCTGCCCTGGAATAGGGCACCTCTAGAGCAAAGGGGATGAGCTGCACACACATCTCATCTCACTCCCTGGAGATCTAAGCCCAGGAATGACAGTGGGGAAAAGCAGGGAGCATTTCCTGAATTCCCAAAAGGAAAACCCAAGTGCCTCGGTGTCCAGTGAGCCGTGGTCAGCAGTGCAGAGTAATGGGATGTGCTGTTAGGTGCTGGGATAAAAGAGGGGAGAAAAGGGTCAAAGAGACATTTGCTGACGGGCATAAGTATGCTCTGAGGCCACTGCCTGCGTCTCTCCCTCCCTCTGATCATGCAATATTCAGTCAGCTTCCTTTCCCCTTTTCTCTGTGGGGATGTTGGGCTGTGCTGGCAGCAGCACAACCACCACTGCAGGCTGTCTCACATGGAAGTGAGACAAAAACTGGGGTGACTGGGAAAAGATCAAACATGGAGAGCATCCTTTATTTGAAGGACAAAGCATCATCTTTGCTTTGGGATTGCTGAAGCATCTTTCCTCCCTGGCCTTGTGCCAGGGTCATGGCAAGGGCTTCTTCTCTGACGTGTCACTCTGGCTGGATGCAGACCATGGGTGTGCAAAGTTGCACTGGTGATCTCTGCCAGCACTGCTGGAATTGTTCAGAGCTCTCCTTCAGCTGCCTGAGGCTGTAGGCAGCAGTGGTAGGAAAGGGCTTAGCTCTCAGCTCACTGGTTCCACATCTTTAGGGAGAAAGGCAGAGCTTTTCCTCAGGACTGCCAATGCATGTGCTTTACCCTCAGCACAGCCAAGGCAGAGGCCTCTTGTTTTGCCATGGACCAAAGCTATTGGTGCTAGACTGATGCTTTTGCCTGGGGTGACTGAGGCACAGTGAAAGTTCTGAGTTTTCATTGCATTTCTGTTTGGCATACTCATGGGCATTATTACAATGGTGTTTTAAAACTCTCTTGCAAAGCTACTTTTGGCTCCGTGTGTGTGTGCATGTGTGTGCAGGCACACAAACTTAAACTTAGAGCTGCTCATCCTCTCCCATTTCCTCCTCCCTATTGCATCTGTTTTCCCTCTTACCAAGGCAGGAAGATATTAATTTTTTGCTCTGCTAGTCAGAAGATTAGAAATATTAAGATGTATGCAGCATAACCGTGTTTATTTAGTTTGGTTTGTTGTTTTGGTTTTTTTTTGTTTTTTTTTTTTTTTTTTTATCTGAAGGCCAAAGAGAACTTAATTTAATTGGTGGGAAGATAAAATAGGACTGCATTTACAAACAGGTTATCTTTCTACTGTCAACTCATCTCCTCTGCTCTGTCAATTGGTTGAATTTAATTGTTCCAGGCCTCCTAGTTTTATTAAGCTCTTCCTCTACTCTCATTCCTGATTACCCTGTTTCTGCATAATATATTCTCTTTGCAGGTTACTGCAGAACTGTAGGAAAGCCTTGAAGGAGTGCATGATTTAAAAAAAGACATCCTAAGCAAATCTAGAAAAGCCCAAAGCCAAACACTTGCATGTACTATACTAATATATTATTTAGAAGGTATAGCAGACTCTTCATCTGCAGCTATCATGTCTTGAGACTGGTTGTTTTCCAAGAGCTGCCTCTCAAACAATTTTAAATGTTTGAGGGGAGAGGTGACAGGACTTGGAGCTGCCTACTATTGAACATGGCTTATGGATAATTGAGGTGGACCACAATTGTCCTTTCTGGCCCTGATTAACTGATGATGTGGGTAGAAAAGTGTGGGCAAGACACAAGCAGTTGATTGTTCAGAAAAAGAAAAACCAAACCTTTCTGGCATGACTAGATGACAGCAGTGCCAAAAACTCTTGTTATTCAAAATTCCCTTGGGTATTTGATTCTGTATTGGTTTTGCATGGCCTGATTTTGGTAGTTGGAGGCGTTGCAGGAGTGCCTTCTGTGAGAAGCTGCTGGAAGCTTCTTCCATGTCCAGCAAAGCCAATCCCTGGTGGCTCCAAAGATGAGCATGCCACCAGCCAAGGCTGGGCCAACCAGAAATGGTGATAATGCCTTGTGAGAACAGATTTAAGAAAAAAGGAAACAAAAAAGTTGTAACTGCAGCCAGAGAAGAGTAGAGTGAGAACATGTGAGAAGAACAGCTCTGTAGACACCAAAGTCAGTAGGGAAGGAAGGAAGGAAGGAAGGAAGGAAGGAAGGAAGGAAGGAAGGAAGGAAGGAAGGAAGGAAGGAAGGAAGGAAGGAAGGAAGGAAGGAAGGAAGGAAGGAAGGAAGGAAGGAAGGAAGGAAGGAAGGAAGGAAGGAAGGAAGGAAGGAAGGAAGGAAGGAAGGAAGGAAGGAAGGAAGGAAGGAAGGAAGGAAGGAAGGAAGGAAGGAAGGAAGGAAGGAAGGAAGGAAGGAAGGAAGGAAGGAAGGAAGGAAGGAAGGAAGGAAGGAAGGAAGGAAGGAAGGAAGGAAGGAAGGAAGGAAGGAAGGAAGGAAGGAAGGAAGGAAGGAAGGAAGGAAGGAAGGAAGGAAGGAAGGAAGGAAGGAAGGAAGGAAGGAAGGAAGGAAGGAAGGAAGGAAGGAAGGAAGGAAGGAAGGGAGGGAGGGAGGGAGGGAGGGAGGGAGGGAGGGAGGGAGGGAGGGGGAGGATGTGCTTCAGGCCCTGGGGCTGGGATTGCCCTGCACTCCCAGGCGCAGACCATGGTCAGGCAGCTGTGCCCCTGCAGTCCATGGAGGTCCCCAGGGATGCAGAGATCCACCTGCAGCCCACAGAGAAACCCAAACCAGAGTGGGTGGATGCCTCGAGGAGGCTGTGACCCCATGGGGAGAGGAGCCCTGCTCCCAGGCTGGAGCAGCCTGTCCTTGAAGGACTGCACCCCCTGGAAGAGTGACCCATGCCACAGCAATTTTGGGAGGATGTTTGCCTGTGGGATGGATGTTGCAGCAGTTCACAGAGAGCTGCTGCTCGTGGGATGAAGCCACATCAGAGAATTGTCTTCCACGGGAGGGACCACACAGTGCAGCAGGGGAAGGACTGCTCTCCCTGAGCAGCAGGAGAAGCCACAGTGATGAACTGACCATAACCCCATTCCCTGTCTCCCTGTGCCACTGGGGGAGGACGTAGAGCAGGAAGAGAAGGGTGGCCAGAAGGTATTTTGAAGGTTCTGTTTTACTTATCATCATCCTGCTCTAATTTTTTAGTAATAAATTCTCTTTATATCTCCAAGTTGAGCCTGCTTTTCCTGTGATGGTAGCTAATGAGGGATCTCTCCTCGTTCTTATCTCAACCCATGAATCTTTTGTTAAATTTTCTCTCCCTTGTCTGGCTGCAGAGGGGAGTAGGTGAGCAGCTTTTGTGGGTGCCTGGCATCCGACCAGCATCAACCCACGGCAGATACAACCTGCCCAGGGATTGCATTCTGTCCCCTTCCTGCAGCAGAGTGTGGCAGAGCAGAGCTGAGCACAAGGGAGGTTTTGCAGGCTGGCCCAACCTCTGTGTTGCAGCAGCCACAGGACAGCAGTCTGTGAGCTGGCAAATGCATGTCTAATTCAGGTACAGCTGTAGGAGCTACAGCCATATCTCGATTAAAATTAGATTAGCCTACCCTACATTAGGTAGGCTTCAGCCAACTCACATATGCTTCAGAAAGCTATTTCCCCAGTCCCTCTGCAAGCCAGCAGCACAACCATTATCAGGTTTGTCAGCATTTTTCAAAGATTTTTCTACATTATTAATGACTGTACCCACACTGTCCAAGGAAAGACACAGCCTGGGCTGGCAAGTGATTACTTCAAGTCTTCAGAAGAAATATAATAACTCATCAAAAAACTTTCTAAGGCCTGGATGGGCTCATGCATATTAGTAAGAGAAACTGATGCATGGAGCTGTATTCTAAATGTACTATGGTCACAGTATAAGACAGAATAGCAGCACACTGGGACTTTTTGTCTGCTCTCTATTCTGTATTTGCACTAAAAATAATGATATTAGTCTGCTTTCCAAATCTTCTGTGGGCACTGGAATACATCCACAATCATATAAGCAATTACAACTTAGGCTGAGTGTAAGCATTAGGGGCTGATTTCACCACTCTGTGCTCCCGATCAGTACAATCCTCATACTCAAAGCTCGAAGCTCAAGCAGTTTTCCTGCTCCTTCCCTTCTTCTACTGCTCCTTTGCTACCACAAAGAGGACAGATGTTCACAAACAGGCTCTTACCTCGTGACCGGTAGTGGAGGAAATGTTGGGACTGGTGACTGAGAGACATGAAAGCTGAAAAAATCCTGTGTTAGTGAATGTCAAATGTGATAGATAGACCTTGAACTAGTCAAAGCAATTCTCAAGAGTTCAGCAATACTCTGCTTATGAGCGTGCAATATCTTGATCTCTGTCTCTCAAACTGAAATGAAGATGTATGTTCTCTGCCTCTCTGATCCACCTGACTCACCTTACCTGGCAGTATCTACCACAAGAATTGCACCGGAATCTGCTATGACAGTTAAATTCCTCTTTGTCTTCGTTTCATCTTTTTCCTTCTCTTCCTAATTCAAATTATCCTAAATGGGATTAGAGGAGCCTTGCCTAGATTCCCCTGGTGATTCAGCCATGTTGTAAGCATAATGCAGAGACCAGTGAGTCAGCAGGAAATGAGAAGGAACAATTCACTTACCATCCTTGTCCCTTAATCCTTCTTTGCCTGTGAAGAAGCTACAACTCTCTAAAGAAATCTATTAAATGGCAGAGTTGTTCCTTCCATTGTCAAAAAAAAGAAAAAAGAAAATGATTAAATCCAGCTCAGAGGTTAAACAGGGGGTAAAGGAGGAATCATAGAAGTAAATATGTCCCTCCAAAACATAGCTACTTTTATCATGCAACGTCACCTTTGTTGTAATAAAGTGGCAATGTAGAATTAAGAGAGAAATATTTGTTCCCATCCTAGAGAAGTAAAATACTTTGGAACATCATAGTACGGATGTACAGAAGCCAATCCTCTCTCACTGCACACACCATGATAGATAAACACCCTTTCCTCCAGGTCAAATGACCCCTCAAACACAGATACAGCATTTGCCTGCACAGCAGCAAGAGGAGTCAGTCATAATGGGGTAGGGGCAGAGACAAAGAGGTAGAAGCCTCATACTCTCTCTTGAGAGAGGAGAAGCCTCAAGCACAATCTTAAGCTGTGGGAGTGCTCACCCATCACTAATGGGGGGCACAGACACTGTTCATGCCTCTCTCTGCCTCTGTAATTGTATGCTTCACCCACACCAGTTGTCTAGGCTGCTCTAGAGCCTGCTTCCTCTGGTGGTTGGTCATTCTACTCCCATTTTCTGCCTGTTTTTATTCATGGCCAGTTTATACCCACTTGCTCTTGTGCCAAAATTTTAGCTTAAACAGCTTTTCTTCCTCCTTGACGTTTATCCCCTTAAGGTGTTTATGGAGAATAATCATATCACTTCTCAGCCTTTGTTTCCTTAGACAAGTAGAACACTTTGCAGTCTCCTCACACCTGACAGGTTCTCCATTCTCCTGGACAGCCTCACAGCCTTCTTCAGCAGCCTTCTTGTTCTGCTCCTGCTGCAGCTCAGCCAGACACGTGGCTGGCTGGGGCTCAGAATGATCTTCTAGGTAGTGCCTCAGCAGAGCCTCAAAGTGATATTAAAAATTCCCTGTCTGTCTCAGGAATACTCATCCTAAGATTGCATTTGCTTGTTTCTCACCTGCATCCCAGAGGTGGCTCACAGTTGTACTAGCTGATCACAGGATGAATAACATCTTGGTCCTTTCTCCCTAGTGTCATTTGCAATTTATGGAATTTATGAATTTATTTATTCTGGCACAGAAGAAATTCTCACATTAATCCCAAGAATGCAACTTTTTACTCTGCACTATATGATATCATTCTGTTTCTATAACTTTCAAGCTCACCCAATGCCTCCTTCACTATCTCACTTTTGTCTTGAAACTGACACAGTTTTGTTTCATCATCTAATTACATTGACACGCTCCTTTCTTGCAAATTTATTCCTAATCCCTATCTTCTCCAGATTTAGGCAGTAATTTCCCATGTAGGGCATCACCTTTCCATATAGGTATCACCTTCCTAAAGTCCAAAGTCCTAAAGTCCAAAACAAATTAGATTTGACACAGGTTTTTATCTCTAGAAAGCCTCTTCTCTTCCTCAAGGAAAGTATCTAGTTAGTATGTATTGGTTCTACTTTGACAAACCTGGACAGTATTCAGCCTGCTTATCCCCCTATCTGTAATTATTTTTACTTTCAAAACTTTATTTTGTTGTTTTTAGAATGGGTCTGCACAGATAAAGATATCTGCACATCATTAAGAGAGAGAACAATTTAAAGAAACACTAAATAACTGAAAACAAACCAAAAACCAAGATGGATCATGCTGTTATTATTTTTTTTTATATTTTTCTTTTTTTTGGCTATTGTTTCACCTCTCCTCCCCATCCTCTCAAATCTGACAAATTCTTATTGTCATTAACTCAGATGGGTAACTTCCCATTCATCTCTAAATTACACTATACATTGTTAGCCTGATGCTGCTGCAAAACCTCAGGAGTTTCACTAAGGGACCCTTGAGCAAATACACATTGTTCATCAAGAGGGCTGCTGGAGAGGGCCAGGTTGGAGTGGTGGGTGTTGATGGTTCAGAGCAGGCAGAGGGGGCTGGGTTATCTGCACATAGCAGGTATTTCCATCTCCTTTGAATCAATGGGAACGCACACACTTCATATGAGCCAGGCGCGTTTTCGCACTAATAATGACTTGCATTAATAATGTTGTCGGCCCCCAAGTGCTGGTGGCCTCTTTCCAGGTGCTACTGGCTGAATTCAAAAGGGCTGATTCACATAAGACTTGGAAAACAAAAATAAAAATCAAGAGGCTTATTAGAAGCTTAACCAATGCTTTTCAGCAGCCTCATTAAGTTGGCCAAAGGAAAATGTTTGAAATCCTAGCCACCAGTGGAGACATGTAAAATCAGCTGGACAACACAGGGGTGAACAGGCTCCAAACACTAAATGTATGTAGCCTGGTAGGGAGCAAGAGGATGAAGCAGCTTAGCCCTAAAACTACTGCTCCCTAACTAATTAACTACATTAATTAATTAAACAAATCCTACCTTCCAGATCTGCATCACCCAGTGGTGAACACTCACCATTGTGAGGCCATGCTCTCTGTGCAATGAGGACTTAAGGACAGACCCTCAATGTACACTCTAGACTCTTGTGCGTCCTACCAGCACAACCTCTGTCCTCACTGCCATCCCAAAGATCCCAAGGGATTCCCCACCAGAAGAGGTGACTAATGAAAAATGATCCTCCTCACCTGCAAACAGCATCTACTTCTGTTCAACTGATCATGATTTCTTTGGGTTATGTGATCATACTGTCTGTCTGTTAGTCTGTTCTCACAGCGATTGAGTCAGTAGGGCAGTTTCAACTCAGTTTGACAGAGGAGCAAAAACATATTGTTAAACTCTGAACTGTCTTGTGGAAAAAACCATACAGGTAGAAGTTTAGTTTCAGAGACCTTTTGGGTTTCATCCATCCTGGAAGAAGTAGATAATGTAATTTTTAGATGAGAAAATAAAACAAAATTCAAGTGATGGCAAATAAGAATTTTTGGGCAAGTGTGTTTGACGGTGTTCACAGGGGTCTTAGGATGAGGGAAGAGACGTAGATCTGACTCCATGTTTCAGAAGGCTTGATTTATTATTTTAAGACATATATTACATTAAAACTACAGTAAAAGAATAGAAGAAAAAGTTCTCATCAGAAGGCTAGGCTAAGAATAGAAAAGAATGAATAACAAAGGTCTGTCGCTCGGACAGAGAGAGAGCCAGCTCTGCCGTGATTGGCCATTAATTCTAAACATCCACACGAGACCAATCACAGATCCACCTGATTCATTCCACAGCAGCAGAAAACCATTGTTTACATTTTGTTTCTGAGGTCTCTCAGCTTCTCAGAAGGAAAACATCCTAAGGAAGGATTTTCAATGAAAAGATGTCTGTGACAAGTGTGAGCCTCTGAATGAACCCCAAGGCATTGCTTCTGCCCTTGTATACTCTTCTATAGGTATAGTTCTATGCTGGATGCTAGAAGACAGGAAAGATAGGGATAGGAATAGAAACTACATCACAGACATTAAATTTTCTTTCATGACCCCTCATTCAAAAGGTGCATTGGTTTATCTCAGACTTTACTGTTGAGACACTGTATGGGAAAATGCCAAAGACGTTGCCTCAGCTTCGGTCTCCAGACTACAACCTTCATGACATAGACTTCTCTTAATCTGAAGTCTATTGTTACCTCCAGCTTTGATTTTTGTCCTCTGCACAGCAAGGAGGTGCTTGAGAGACCTTATGAAAGGAAGAAAGCAAGCAAGAAAGAAGGAAGGAAAGGGGAAAGGAAAGAGAGAAAAAAAGAGAGAGAGAGAGAGAAAGAAAAAGAGAGAAAGAAAGAGAGAGAGAGAGAGAGAGAGAAAGCGAAAGAGAGAGAGAGAAAGAGAAAGAGAAAGAGAAAGAGAAAGAGAAAGAGAAAGAGAAAGAGAAAGAGAAAGAGAAAGAGAAAGAGAAAGAGAAAGAGAAAGAGAAAGAGAAAGAGAAAGAGAAAGAGAAAGAGAAAGAGAAAGAGAAAGAGAAAGAGAAAGAGAAAGAGAAAGAGAGAGAGAAAGAGAGGGAGGGAAGGGAAGGGAAGGGAAGGGAAGGGAAGGGAAGGGAAGGGAAGGGAAGGGAAGGGAAGGGAAGGGAAGGGAAGGGAAGGGAAGGGAAGGGAAGGGAAGGGAAGGGAAGGGAAGGGAAGGGAAGGGAAGGGAAGGGAAGGGAAGGGAAGGGAAGGGAAGGGAAGGGAAGGGAACTTAAATCACATTTAAGTTCAGGAGCTAGTTAACATCTTGGTGAAAGGAAAAGCTTCCTTAAAGGATTCACATCCATACCCTGCAATGCTTACAGGAAATATCATTGAGGTTTTTCTCTACTGAAATAGCTCAATACTTTCCAGAGCAGCTCTGACATTTCTAAATATTTGTTCACACTAGAATATACATTGCTTTAATGCTGGAAAAAAACCAGAACAGTCCCTTAAGGCACACTCATTTCTATTTGCATACAAGTAATAGTCCAGTTTGACTAAGCAACACAGCTTTCCAGCACTTTTGCGTTTGTGTGACCGCATCCACACTAAGGGTGGCTGATAAAACAACATAAAATCACTTTCCTAAATGAACAATTAAGAATGGACACAAAATTTGCATAGAGATAGCAAGCTAGGGAGAGATGAAACCCTCGTCCCCTTTGGCTTATCTTTGTATAGCAAGAAAATGAAAATTGGTGCTAATGCTTCTACAATTCTATGGGCATGTGAAATAGTGTTACCAAAAAGACAGATATCAGTGTTTATATTATGGCACAAAAGTTAAAAAATAACATTGTAGTTTCAGGTGTAGTGAAAAGCAAGAGGGTTGACATGAGAGCCAAGGTAGAGAGGCATTCATTAGAGTGAAGCTGGATTCTGTCTCTACCCTGACAATTCCCTACTTTATTCAAAGCAATTGTTTCTGCCTCTCATTTGCATAAGCACTTTGCTCATTAACAGGCTGTAAAAGGAATAATGAGATGGGGGTGGGGAGAAGGAATGGACCACTGATAGAAGAAAAAATGTTTTAAACCAGGGAAGCAATAAGGTCACATCAACACCAGGCTGATAAAAGCTGAGGTCAGCAAAGGCCATGGCGCCTTGTTGTCCAAATCAGTCAGAAAAAGGAGATTGAGCTGATGCTCATTCCTCACTCTTCTATTTACACAACCATCTCCCCTCTCCAGTTCTTCTCCCCTCTTCTGCTCCCTCCCACCACTGTCTCTGCATGTTGCTGGCTCTTTTAAGCCAGAGCTGTTTGGGCCAATTCTGCCTTCATCCCAGATGGTTTCCACGCACTGAGTCCATTTTCATCCTCAGCAGGAAAAGAACCAGACTTCCACATTTATTGGTATCTGTCCTTGAGGGACAAACCCACAGCTGGTGTAGAGTGGAGCTGAGGATCTACACCCCCAAATCAGCCCCTGGGGGAGCCACAGAAGAGGCAGCTTGGTCTGGAACAGCCGCTCTGCCGTGGCGTGTATTAAGATTTGCGCTGGATTTGTGACAACTGTGCAAGCATGCCCACGGGGGCAGAAGACAACAGAAGCTTCTGCTTGATGCTGCAGGCAGGACACATGGATGGCTCACACTCTCAGCCAGTGGATATTGGCTCATGCCACTGGCTTGAGACAACATCTGGCTTCCTCAGTCTTGCTCCTTCCCACTGGCTCTCTCCTATTACAAGGACAGTTTGTGCTGACATGGCTTCGGCCCAGGAAATAACTTCATTTTCAGAGCTGGCCAGACGCAGGCTGCACAGCAAGGAAGCAGTAGAAGGAAAGGAAAACAAAAGAATGGGAATAAAGAGAGAAATCCAGTGAAGCACTATGTAGTGCTATTCATAATGAGGCTGAAGGGAACATCACAAGACCATAGTCCCTTCTTTCATCATCCTTTCTTTCCCTTCTGATCATAACCATTCTCATCATATTTGTCAGACCATGCTCTTATGGTGGAGGAGACTGCTGCCTCCCTACATGATCAGCTCCAGGGAGTCTTTCCTCTTACCAATGGACAATCTATCCCAGTAAATCTCTCTTGTAATTAGTCTGATAATTTTTATCCTTTTAATCAGGACAACAAGAAGAGGGTTGCCCTTGGTTTTACAACATCTCTTACCATTTTGGAGCCTCTTTTCCCTGGTGTTCATTGGTAGGAAGGAAAAGGAATAAGGAAAGATTGTTAACTGTAGCACAGACAGGACTCAGTCATAATTTGTCATGTAAGAGCAACTGACAGCAAATGTTTGAGACAGGAACACACACTAATGTATTATTTATACTAGTCTAAGGGGGAAAAAAAAAGTGAGTACCTAAAACTCCTGTGCTTTCTTCTGCTTCCTACATATTTGGGATCCATTATTCTGCTGCTGGTAACGCAACTGAGGTGAAGGCTCTTGGCCAGCAGTCTTCTAGTCAGAATAGGAATGAAAAATAAATCCCCTCCAACCAACATCAGTGTCCACTCTAGAAGAAGGAGTATCTTCTAGAGACCAGCAAAAGTCTCCAATACAGAGTGAGTGACTTCCAAACTGCATGAATGGAGGCTTCTTGTCATTGTCAGAAACATACCATTCCAAGTGAGTTTGAGTTTGGAAAGGATGGAGGGAACGTGGCCCCCATATTCATGACTGACTCTCTCTGTTAGGCTGAACACAGCAGTGGCAGTTCTCACCTCTAGGAACTTTACGTGCCCGACCAAAAATTAATTAGCTTAGTGATCAGAATGATCACAGGATCATTCAGTTTACAAAAGACCTCTGATATCATACAGTCCAACCACTAACCCAGCACTGCCTAGTCCACCACAGAAACCATGTCCCTAAGTGTCACATCTACGTGACTTTTAAATACCTCTAGGGATGGTGATTCTTCCACTTCCCCAGCCAGCCTGTTCCAATAATGGATGATCTTTTCTGTGAATAATTTTTTCCTAATATCCAATCCAATCTGAAGCTTATGAGTGTACCATGGCTTTTGGCATAAGGAAACTTTGGTAGTGTGCAGAGTTAAGCATGCAATTGTCAGATCTCTTTGGAGATGCAGTGACCCTCTAACTTTCAGTTCTCATGGTCTTGGGACCAGTGTCGACATTGCTTAATTCAGCCAAGCTCCACTGCACTCAATCAAGTTATGCTACTCACAGAACAAACCCACAAACCTCCACTCTGTGCTGGAAAACCAAAGCCAGGTATTTATTGAAAAATAAGATGGAAGAATAACATCCCACAGGAGTCAGAGAATTACTCCATTTCTATAGGTCACATTATTATGCAAATAATCATCTTTGTTGACATAAAATTGATAGATCAGGACATCAAATTTAGGGAGTGATGAGCTTAGCATGCTGTTCTTGGTAGGTGCAGGTGTAGCTAGTGTGCCTGTGATTTGCCTGGGCCATGGGAGCTGTGCTACTCATGCCTGCACAAGAGGTTTGCAGCCCTGCCCTGCAGCTTTACAGGCACAGTCTCTTCGTTTAGTTTTGCACGGGGTCAGCAGCACACTATGCTCACTACAGCAGCCTTTAGACAGCCCATCACCAAGGTGCTGCTGACTTTTCAGAGCTGCGTGCTTTAAAGCTAAAGAAGTATCTTTATGGGGTGTTAATAGTCCCACAGCGTTAACTCCCCCAGTGACCCAGGCAAGGTGTAGCAAATGAACTGAGTTGTTTTACTAGAACACCACCAATTGTGATAGAGACAGTGCCTAAATCTTCAGAAGTGTTCGATTGGAGAGAAATCTTATTTGGCATGTAGTCAATAGCCCAGGGAAAGAATAGAATCTTGTCCAGCAACATCCCCAGAGGTATGTGGTACATGTAACAGAGGCTGGGGATAATACAAAAAAAAAAAAAAAAAAGAAAGAAAAAAAAACAAACCCAACAAAACCCCGACCTGGCTTCTCAGAATGCTAATGAGGCTTATATTTCACCAAAGGAAAACAATCCTTTCTGGTTTTGTCTATTCCCCGAGGCTGCTGAGACACCCAGAATTTGTCAACGAGCCACAGCAAATAAATTGAGAAGTGTGATGTTACAGAGGGAGGATCTTATTCTATGTTGGGCAGAAAAGCCACCATAAAAGAGATTAGACAAACTCTTCAGGTGCAGCTAAACAATACAGAGTATCTTCAGTGGGCTGAGCAATGCCTGATGCATAAATTGTCAGTCTCTGGAGACTGGAAGCACATCCCAAAAAGTAATTTCTCCATACTTGCTCATGTTTCATACACTTCCTGGAAAATCTTGGTACCTTTGTTAGAGGCTTATTTATTTGGGGTTTTTTTCTGTTTTAAGATATTTTATTTTAAGATGATATGTTTCAAGTTGCTCCATTTCAGGCCCTTAGTTGTGCCTAAATGAATGATAGTTGCTCTTCCCTGAAGTTTCCTCACCAATCTCTATTTTATTGATAGATTAGTTGTGGCTCCAAAATAATAGCATTACTCTCCTTTCTCAAATACCTGGATCAAACCACAACAACATTCCCAGTGGTGTTCCCCAGTGAGAGCAGCTTTAAAGTTTGTAAACTTGGTACCAGCTTCCAAGGAGCATTGTACGCATCCACATAAACTCTTGCCTCGGCCATATCTCTCCTTTCCCCCTGTGTCCTCTTCACCCTCAGGTTGCAGGCTGGCTGTAGCAAAAGAGGAGTGAGGATTTGCTCCTGATCTCCGATGCATCCCAATTGCAGCCACGAGGAAAAGGCAGGCAGGTGCTTACGACAGCAGGGAGCAGATTTGCAATAAGCAAAACATTACTAACAGAGCTTATAGGCAGAGCCATGGGAGCATTTTACTGTTTGATGGACTGGCAGTGCTACAGTGCTTCAACCATTAAAAAATTCACCATGAAAGCTTGGAGGGAAAGAGAGAGGCCATGAGCTAGCCAGAACAGGGTGATGTGTGCATAGGAGATGTAAAGAAAGGAGTGGAGAAGCTAGAGAGCACATCCAGAGGGAGTGCAGGCAGTAAAATAACATGTAAAGGGAAAGACTCCTTCAATATCTAAATATGGTGTGCCATCCTCTTAATCTGAGGGTTAAAATAACAGGCACGGGTGCAGTTTTGTGTGTTACCTCCTAAGCAGTGTACAGTACAAAAATGGAAGCAAGAGTGAAGGAATTTGAGGCAATTTCCTGGAATCCCTCAGGAGAAACTGAATTTAGCCTGGCTGACTTGCCCCCTGCTGAGAAAAAATTATTCTTCACTCAGAATAAAAATACTAATTATTATTATTATGACTGCTTATAATAGCATTACCTTTCATTTACCACTAAAATCCAAAACTTGTCATGCTGCACATTTTACATGCAGTGAAAATCATTTTCCCATGTCCATGAGACAAGATGGGGTAGGGGAAAATTTACAATGACTCGTGATTCAAGAGAGGAAGTAGAGCCTGTTATGGAAATCTCTTCCTTTGATATCTCCCAGTGCAATTATCCATCCTGTTGGGTCTTCTGTCTGTTTGGCTGGGCAAACTCTGAACTGCATTGAATTATTTTCCAGCTCTTTATTCACTGAGCCATGAAGCTGAAGGAAATACACAAGGCTATGGCAAGCCATCAGCTTATCCCTCCATTAATTCCACTCTTCCACCCCCTGCACCATGAAGCTGACAGTTTAAAACTGGGTTTAGTTTTGGCCAAATGTGAAGAGGACATCATGTGGTAGAGAAGGTGCAAATAGAGAAGGTGCAAATATCCACTATGAAATCCAGTAGAGTGGTTAAAGTTACCAGGTTTAGCTCTGTGTATTTTTGTTAGCAGAGGATACAGTCCCCAGCTCGAACATGGGAACTGCCATTGGTGTTTCCCCTGTCCAAATCCTCCTCAGCAAAGGCTTTGTTTAAGCTGCCTGACTTTGCACTGGAGCAGATAAGGAGTGCACAGGAGGTCTGCTGCACAAACTCTGTATAACAGCTGAGAGCTCTTTATCTCCAACCTCCCACGGCAGGCACAGTAGAGATCTTCCTCTCACCTATGAAACACCTGGACTTTCAGCTGAGCAGTCCTGAGTCTTGATGCTATGGGTTTAGCTGGAAAAGTCTGTGGGAGCTCCCTATATTAACTGGGCCTGTTTGCTTATCCACAGTGTATGATGTGCATTACATATGACAGACAGCAGGGCCTGAAGACATAGAGCTATAAGAATTACTAACAGTTCAGACATTGAAAAAGTGTGCAGACCCCAAAGCAGTCAAAAAAATCCCAGTGGTTCCATTTCCTTCCCCCCTGGGAGGGTCCTCTCTGTTTTTAATTTGTTGTATGCTTTGTTGCTGGTCAGCAGGTGCCACGAGGCATCCAAGACACTAATCTTTCTAATAAAATATTTCCTTCAGGATACTGAAAGTGCCAGAAGTTAAAAAAAAAAGAGAGAAAGAGAGCAATCTCAGAATCAACTTGCAACTGATAAGAACAGAAAGGTCAAGTTTTTCTCAGCATAGCCAATATTTACTTTCATATTCACATCTCATTGCCTCACATCAAGAATAAGAAGTGAAAAACTAGTCTCACGGATCAGCAAGCGTCACCTGCCATGAAAGAAGGTTCTGGAATGAGAGTCCAAGTCTGTGAGCCAAGACAATTGGATTGCCCAACTGCATCTGTCACTTACTTGTAAATCACCTTCCCTAGCAATGTCATGAGTTTTCAAACTCCGAGACAGAGCCAGCAGTGCTTAGCAAGTTCAGATGCAAGTTGTCGGAAGTGATTCAAGAAACTTCAGCTGGCCTCAGCATCCAATGCCATCGGGCAATGCACAGTGAAAATCTCAGTGGCCTTTTCCAGCCCTCTGGAAAGGTGTGGTAAAACGAAACAAAAGAGATGGGAGGAGCAGCAAACTGGTTAAAGCATGAGTCCCGGCAGGTCCTGAGGAAGTAGCTCTGTGAGTTATCTTCTTCATTTTGCCCAAGGCCTCCAAATTAAAATGGAAACTACAGAGAGAAACTTTTCTGAAAGTCAGATCTAGAGTGGCTCAAATTAGAGATGCACTGCCTCCACCCATCTGTCACCTCTAAATGAAAATGTCAGCCTTAATTCATGGACTTTTAAAAATCCTTTGATGGAAAGGACTTGAAAAGCAGTGGTTATTATCACAAGCGCTCAGCACTGCTATCAGGCACACGGCTATTTTATGAGCAGGCAGTGCTCTACCCATCCTCCTACCCTGGAAAGTTATAATGTATCTCTGGGGTAGGTTGATATTTGCACTTTGTGGACACCCAATAAATAATAATCCAAATATTTGCACACATGGAATATTTTGTGACATTATAGAGCTGACAGACTGTGATTATTCGGGAGTTGCTTTGTGCACAGAGCTCCCATTGGTTTCAAAGTGAGTGCGGAGTTCAGAAGCGCTGCAGAATAAGACCTGTGACATTTATGTTTATGAAATAGGAGAGACCTTATCATTTACTGTTTCTGTAGTCACAAAGCCAGAATAGCTGATGAGGGGCCTTTGCTGCTATCTTCAGTATAATCACAATGTACACAACAGAGGTGTCTTGGCAAGTAGTAAGTGAGCTAAGGAAAACAAAGGGAGATTAGCAAGGGATGCTGCAGGGCACGAGGGGGCACTGGCCTGGGAGATATGAGGTGGCTGGGGACCCCTGGGATCACTGGCACCACTGGCATGAAGATCCATGGGCTGGGAGACACCAGGAGGCTACAGAGAGGAGTGGGCACTGGAAGAGCTCGGTGCCGAGCGCTGGATGGCAACAGCAGGGCTGCGTTGTGGGGGGCACTGGCGCAGCCAGCGGAGAAGCAGGCAGAGCTCGTATGCCATCTGCTGCTGCACTATTAACTGCTATTAGTCACTGAGCTTCATGAGCATGAAATTCCCTTAGTTGCTGAAAAGCAAGGAGAAAAGCCTAGGATGTGGCTTAACTTTGATTAAGCACCAACAAATTTGCGACAATTTAAACAAGAGGGATTTCAGACATCTCATTGAAGCATGTTGCAAAATTCCTTCTTTGCCTGAGGGAGGTACACACACAGAGTATGCCCCATTGTACTTCTCCTTCCACAGCACTTTTGCCAGCAAGATAAGAGAGAATTTGCAAGTGGTTAGGAAAGGAGCTCTGGATTTGCTAAATGGATTTGTATCCTGTTCAGTTAGAGTGATATGGTTCAGCACATTCCAAAGAAAGATGGAAGCAGACAGTAGTATGAATAGAAACAGCTTTCTCAATTATGCTAGTTAAGATAAATGTTGGTAGACTTATTAATCCTTATGCTTCAGGGCTTTTGCCGATCAGCAGCTTGGGTCAGAAAGAAACATCCCACACCTTGTCATGGCGTAATGCAATTAGAATTGATGTCTCCTTCTGTTGTGGTTCTGGCTGAGATAGAGTTAATTTTCTTCATAGTAGCTGTGGGACTGTATTTTGGATTTGTGCTTGTTATAAATGATCAAATCGGCAGCCAAATTTATAAGAAAATTTTACAATGATTTATTAGATCGTTAAGAAAAATAGAATTTCGAAAAACCACCACAGCCAAGGCAGCGTCAACCCCGGGTGTCGGCGCTAGGTGAACAGAGATCCGACCAACAGAGTGTCAGCATCTCCCCAGTGGTTCACCCTGAATGCTTCATGCAGCTTTTATACAGTTTATTCTGCCTGAGGCAGAGATGACCAAATGTTCCTTTGTGTCCCTTCACATGTAGAACTGGGGCCATAAATGTGCAAGAACAGACAAAAGTAAGTCCAGTTGTCTGGATGGTTGTCTGAACACTTTGGAAGAGCCTGTATTCACATGTAGCAGAGTGGCGCCTGTGCTTGAGTGTGGTAGATGCAATCTTCCCAGGTGCAGGTCCTTGTGAGTGGCCCTGACATTCCAGGGAAGTCAGCAATCATGGCTCGGGAAGGTTTCGTTCATACGTTAACAGAATTGATATTATCTTAACGTTGTCCGAGAACTAATTGAATAAAAATAAGACTCTGCTCCCTGCCAGGGTGGTCAAAGACATACCTTGAATTCTACAGTATTTTATACATATATAGCATGAATTATCTCTACCATATACTACATGCTGAAAACAATATTAATAATACAAAGACGATTTTATTTCCAACCATGTCACGAACAGCATCAATGACTTTTCTGCTTCCCACACCTGGGGGTGCACAAAAAGCTGGAATGGGATGTAGCTAGGACAGTTTACCCGAAATGACCACAGGGATATTCCATACCATAAGACATCATGTTTGGCATATAAAGCTGTGGGAAGGACAAGGGAGGGAGGGGCATTCAGAGTGATGGTGTTTGGCTTTTCAAGAAACCATTACACACAATGGAGCCCTGCTCTCCTGGGGATGGCTGAACACCTGCCAGCCCATGGGAAATGGTGAATGAATTCCTTGTTTAGCTTTGCTTGTTCATGCAGCTTTTGCTTTACCTATTAAACTGCCTTTACTTCAACCCACAGTTTGTTTCACTTTTATCTTTTCAGTTCTCATCCCACCAGGACAGAATGAGCAAGTAGCTCTGTGGGGCTTTGTTCCCAGCTGGGATTAAACCATGACACGTTTTCTGCCAGATTTGGCTATTTGATAGGGTAGGACATGAGGCATCTTGTGACCAGACGGGGCTCTGCTCCCAGAGCTGCCCTTAATACAAAGGCTACCTTAATGGATAGAAAGACTGTTGATTTTCTTCCTGTGAACACTCCTCCTGGAAGCCAGACTTGCACTCCTATAGCTGAATGAGATGGAAGGAGAGAGCAGAGGCAACCTAATGTGACTGTCACCCGTTGACACAGCTTGATTTAAATAGCATGCTGGAGAACTAATGCATTTGCAGATAAAGGCTGAAGGCACTGCTTTGAAAAAATTATAATTTCCTTTCTCAGACAGAGGGAAAAGTGAAATACATCTGCCAGATTAAGAGCTGTGAACGATTTTCTTAATCTTACTGAGAAGACAGTACATAAAGCAAGATTTGGTCACAACATGGAAACAGCCAGAACCCAGCAATCCTATGCATCTAGCAGGGTGGAATGTGGTGACAGCCACGCCTGCCCAGCTGGGTGCTAGGCAGAAAAACCAGGTTATTTTGTGGGAATCGTAGGGAATGGCTGGACTATGCAGTAAATCTGATCCTGGGGCTATTAGGACTGGATCAAAAGCTCTGCAGCCGTGTGAGGCCACTGCTGAGCTGGTATAAGCTCCCTCTCTTAGAACAAATTTGTCCAAAGCATTTTGCCAAGGTAAGTTGCGCTCAGCCTGCGCTCACCAGGCCTGTCCCACAAGAGACCCTGTGCTTCCCAGCCTGCTGGCATCTCTCTCAGACATTCCATTCAGGATGGGGCTCTCCTTGGGAGGCAGTCAGGCACCCATGAGTTTTGGCACGGGTGAGGAGAGTGGGAATTCAGGCTTTCCCAGCAAGTCACATCCTAGCTGAGGCACTAAAGGAAGCTGTTGTCTCTTCAAGACCATACATTACAGCCATTGTTAGTCAGTCATTGTAAAGTGCTCTTAGAGCAGTGGCAGATGTCCTATTACACTGAGAGAAGTAAGACACCTGGGTTCGTTACCACCTAATTAGGTTCTCCATGTGATTAACTACTTGTGTTGCAGACAAAGAAGCGAACTACCCAAATGAATGCCAACAGAAGACAAGCTGGCATGGCAGCAGGCACCTGACAGGCACGCGCAGATCTGTAACTCATCTGGCTTCCTGACGGAGACTGAAGGATTTTTAGTAAAAGTTATAAAACTATAATCAGAAACTCTGAGAGCATATGTTTTGCCTGAGTCATAGTCCTTTGAGACTCCCACAAACTCTTATCATCTCACAAAGAGAATCCATCTTGGTCCCTGGTGGATCTGACCTACCTAAACATTTACGTTTCCTCTGCAGAGCCCTCAGCATCTTCCAGTCACCTCAGTATCTTCTCCTTAGAGACACATCCACCTTCCCAGGAGGAGATATTTCTCTTTACCTTTCTGTACTCCTCTCCTCGAAGCCTACACTATCCATCTGCAGAAGACCATTTTCATACCTTTGTTGTGTAAGAAAATCTTCTCTTGAGGAAGTATTTTTGTATGGTCCCGAGATTTGTCCGTCTTCCTGTTCCCTCCCTCCATTGCCTAAACCCAACAAGGTAACAAAGCACGTCTCTGCAAAACTCTCTCTCTCTTCCCTGAGAGCTTCCCAGTCCGCTAGAGCTGAGGCTGCAGTGCTCCTTTCTGAGCCTGAAGGCTGCAGGCTGGGTTTCCTCAGGAGCGCCTGATCCAGCCCAAACACAGATCCACATTCAAACCGTCTGAAGCCTCTAATCAATCAGTGAATTGCACTGAACGCCCTGAGGAAAAAAAGATCTTTGATGAGGCTTTGCTGCTAGCAACCAATCCAAATCCATTAGCTTTCACATCTGGAGTTCCAACGAACAATAAAAATGAGCTTGATGGCCTCAATCTTGTCCTCATTTTTCAGCATCACAATAACCTGGCTCCACTAAACACAATTCAGCATGATTGCCTGACTGCTCAGACTTTGGGGATACCCAGAACTATTACAGCTGCCAGAGAAGAGGGGCAGGACAGAGGGTGCTTTGGCAAAACTCTGTGTATCTGTGTGTGCACATATGCATATTAGGGCAAGATAAAAAGAACTGGAATTGGGCAGGATGCTGCAGGGTAGGATCAGGGGTATTGGCAGAGCTTTACTATATAAATCCACTTGGCACTTTCCCAGTCAAACATGAGTATCTGGGCAGGACTATTGCTTTTACAATATGGACAGCTTTTACCTTATTTTTACAATGTTTTGAAATGTAATTGTTAGTTCACCTTTATAGACTCTTCTGGTGTCCCCATCCAAGCCTGCATCTCCACCCTGTAAGAAATAGAGCTGGGCTGTAAGGAAGGAGAGTTTGCTCTGCTTCCCAGGGTACCCACAGGCAGGACTCGGCTGATTCCAGGAGATCTGAAATGCAAAGAGGTAGCAGTGCACAGTGGCAGACAGAGGCTGGGATAATTGCATGATTTGTGCTCATGATGAAAGCTGTGCTGATGCCAGCCTGGGACACGCGTGCTTGGACTCGTCCCAGAGCTGCAGAGAGTCCAGCACTGCCCTGCAGCTGCCAAGCCGGTTGCCTGGCAGGTGGGAGAGCCTGTGTGGCTGGATCTGGAGCCCCAGATTTTAGATGCTTCTCCTGATTTGTCCAGCAGCTTCCTATATCACAAACAGTTATTCTTGTTTACTTCTTTCTGCATTTCTGAAGTGATCTTGGTGTCGAAGTGATGTGGAGAACCTGACTGCTGAGGGACTCTGGTCTTTCCCCTGCTGTGTGAACAACCAGCCCTGGCCTAGGTCTAGTTGAGCCCTATTTCAACTACCTTGCCCCATACACATACCCTCCAAGAACCCTCTCCCTCTTGTGTGAAGAGCAGCTGGTAGTGGAAGTGGCTTTTCTCTTTCTCCCTTTTCCTTCACACGTAGCCCAGGTCCCACTTCCTGACCTCACCTCCCTCTTTCTCCTTGCCTTTTACAAACAAGGAGCCCATGGTGAGACCTCCGTGTGAAGCCATCCAGAGCATCTGCTAACGGGCAGCCTAATAGCTATTTAATGGGCCTGGTAACGCTAATAGATTTGTAAAGAAAATATGAGCAACAATAGCCAAAAGGGAGTGCTCAAAAGCGTTCAAAACTGGCAAGGTCTTTCCCACTTGGATTTAAGTAGCTGAAGCTGTGCCTGAAGCCAGGCAGCAGCTTTGCTGGCTTTCCAAAGCTGTCACATTCCCGGGAAGGAGACTTGATCTGAGAATGACACTACCAAAAGGTCATAGGAAGGATCTGCAGGCGGCTGCTAAACGGCTTTGCCAAGTGCTGCCAGCTCTGGGGTGGAGGAGGGCTGGTGGACAGGAGGTCAGCCTTCTCCAGACTGAGGAGCAGGTCACTGCTGGAGTTACTGCTGTTAATGTCCTCACAGTGGAGAGAAAGGTCTGGTAAGGCCGCTTCCCACAGATTTCTTTTCCCCAAACACAGCAGAGTCTACCTGTCAGAAGCAGATGGATTTATTTGATCTTGACAGAATTTATACCTAAATCTCTTAATACTTATTTTCCTTATGTGTAGCCAAAAGTTTTATGAGACACACTAACCCCTGCTCAAGAAACAGACAATATATTTTGAAGGATATTGTATCTAGCTGACATATCATAAATTCCCTTTGTCACCCTGGTGCCCACCTCTAGTTATACAGGCACTGTGGAGTGAACACTAGTCCATATCTCTCTGGGGCTCCTCTAAAGACCCTTATCACTCTGCACATATGCTGCCTGAGCAGGATGCCCAGGCCTGGAAATAAAAGCTGAGCTGAAACGAGTGAGGTTGTTGTCAGATGATCTTACAGTTCAGGTGTCAGTGTTAATGGTACCAACCAGGATAGGATATACACACTCTTGACAGACTTATGTACACCTCTGGAAGATGTGTGGGGTCAGTGGGGGAGACATGGTCAGCTTGGGAAGTGAGATGGGATGTCTTGGCACTGCAGCCTGCCTGGGCTGTTCTTCAAGCTGTATACACAGTGGGAGGATATATGCTCTCAACAGCATGTCCACTTGAAGCATACGCCTGTGTTTACTACAATTGTCAAATACTCTCTTTGTACAACATCATGATATCAGCATCATGCACAATCCAGACTCTCCACCTGCTCTCTTACCCCAGCCCAATCCCAGGCCATCTCTGTTTCAAAATGGGACAGCAGAAATGCAGGCTGTGTTTCTGCCACATTTGCCCATCCAGCAACTCTCCATCCTCTCTCCAGACAAGTCCAGCAGCCCAGCACAGCTGTGTGTCTGGGGATGGTGCAGGTAAGGGTAACAGGTATGGGATAAGGATATCAACCCTCACAGTATAAGAAGCAAAAAACTTTTTTTCACTCCTACTCATCATAATTTAAAATCTCTGAAAGATAGGTCCTGGCCCTCAGCAAGATCAAATTGATTGCCACATGGGGAATTATTGACAGGAATGGGAAAAGAATATAATTTTCCTATGGCTACATCCTAAAAGCTCACAAAGTCCTTATCTAAGAAGTGCAAACACACAGCAGTGGTGTGATATGTGACAGTTTGGCCCTCATCATTGAGGATGATTACATTTCCTTCTGTAGCTGAATATAGCAAAGTGTAACTACCCTCTGGTTAAAATAATACTTCACTGTTTTAAGGGGTAAAAAGCATATGTTTAGCTCTTGTTACACCAAATCTGGGATTTGGAGTTTGCTTGTGACTTTAGCAGCCTGCTTGGAATGGACTGTGCCTTGGTAGTCCCAGAGGAGAGGTTTTGAGTTGCCATTATAAATACTACAGATACTGAGCAAAGCAGATTCTGCAGAGGCAAGGACAGGAGGATATTTGCACGTGGATGCTTGAGGGATCCATGTACACCTGTACTGCCCAGCCCTGAGCTGTCGCTATAGGACACAAAAGAACACAAGCACACACCACTCTTCTCAAGGTGAAGGAAAAAAGGGAAGTTTATTTTCTTACTCCAACATTTACAGTTTTCCAAAAGTGACAGCGGATTGGAGGGTGACAGTGCCACCTCTCCAATGACACTGGTCAAACCAACAGTCCATCAACTCTCTCCTCCTCCATAAAGGAATGCAAAACAATGAGCTATTCACAGAAAGTGTGTGAGAAAGTTCACTACAAGAATGTCAACATCAGAAGGCTTAGAACATCTTAAAAAACCGGGGTGACATCGAGCAGTAGCACAGCTGGGTCTCGGCCTCAGGGAGCCTCTGCTGCTGCTGGCCAGGGTGGCATTGATACCTGGGGGACAAGGAGCCAGCAGGCAGGGAGCTGCTCTTCAGCATCAAGGGGCAACCCAGCACTGAGGGTGCCCTTTTCCCATGGAGAACCAGAGGCTACCTTTGCCTTGGCAACACCACAAAGACAAACGGGATTCATAACTATAGGAGCTCCCTGCAGCCAGGAGTTTGAATAATTCACTTCACAGCAAGAGACATCAATCCTTTCTCCACAACCCCTTCTACCACCTCATAAGATGTATGAGGGGAAGGCAGGAGGCATTTTTATTATTTTTATTTAGTTTGTGGATGTTTAGTGTTCCTCACTATGGGCTATATTCAGGCCTCATGTGTATGATATTCTCAAGACCTTTATCAGTTGACTATCCCTGCTTTAATTTCCCCCCTGTTCTTACCCTTACTTTTCCCTCTTTATAAATTACAACATTCAGGCCTTTGCTGGCAGTAGAGAGCACTACATTGTTCTGGAATAAAATGGACTTTATTCCGTTATAATGACTCTGCTTCCAAAGGGGAGTAGTTATACTGGAATAAAAGTATTTTTTATGCTCCAGTCTGGAGCATAATTCAATCATAAATTACATCAGAAAAAAATAAACCATAATAATAAAATGGCAGTTTGTGCATTGATTAAAGTGAAAACACTCTTCATTCTGGAATATTCCATGTATAAAGTGAAGTTAGTGTGCAATAAGTAAGGGTGTGATTTTTTATAGCACACTAACTACCCTTCATTCATTCCCTAATGGATACCCTGCCAGAAAACACAAGTGCCTTTAGGTGAGGCAGGTTTGAAAGTGGAATAAACTATTGTGCATTAATGTGCACTAGGAGCATTCATAAAGGAGTGTAGGGAAGTAAGCAGAGAGGCAAAAATCCACCACTAACTACTCCCACAGTGGCACCCCCAGGGAGCTTCAGGCAGGTCCAGGCTGGGAGAACTCTAGGTGGAGAATTCTCCACATTCTCCTGTGGTGGGAAGATTTTCCAGGCCCACTGGTCCTCATGGTCTGGCTCTTCAAACTAGTTGTGTGGCCTTGATGAAAGAGGAAGCAGTCCTGTTTTGGGAATGGGGATATGCCACCAGGAAATGTACACTATGAAACTATCCCTTCCAATCTTGCATGAGAATTTACCTCAGATCCCTCTGAGCAGCTGACCAGCCAAGTCAATGAAGACAGGCTTTGTACCTGTGCAGGTACCCCAAAGGATCCAGCAGCCAACATCACACACATACAGCCAGGGGCTATACTTAGGGCATTTTCTGTTCACTTCTCTTGTCACACATTAGTACAGCATTTGTACCCAACATCAGTTTTTATCAGCCAAGAACTCTTGATCAGACTTCAATGCACCCCATAAAGCAATCGTTTGCAGGGAGCAAGGGAAGTGATCTCCTGGCTAGGAGACTTCCCAGGGAATCTGTCATTCTCTTTGATTCTGCTTTATATTTTTCTTTGTGTGAATTTACAGGCTAAGAGAGTTAAACAGTATTCACATTTGCTAGTTTTACCTAAAGAACAGAAATATGCTATAAATGCTCCTCAGCTGTTTTTTACCATGATGTGCTAGACAATTATATCAAGGTATACGCAGCAGCCATTTATGTGCCAAGCTCAGCTCTGCCAGGGAACCACTGCCTGTTGTACCCACTGATGAGAAAGGATGGTTGCAAGTACAGTGAGAAATCTGGGGCCCTCCCAAAAATGGTACTCAGGTCCTTGACAACATCCAAGTAAAATTCACACATGGCAAATAAGAGACAAATAAGACCTGCCATTTGGGAAAGCTGAACCTTCAAGACATCCATATTTCAATACTCAAGACCTAATTTGCCCAAAATCAGCCCTGCCAATGGCCCTGTCTTGCAGCCCCCTGCTCTGCCAGCCCAGGGCTCCCCATGCCAGCTCTGAGTTTCTTGCTAAGAAGCCACATCGCTGCCACACTGAAAGCTGGGCTCAGTTATGGCTTCACCAGTAAAAAATACCCTCAAAACCTCATTATTTAACATATAACACTTAACTCAAGGCCTCATATGAAAAATGATATTTTTACACTTTAGCTACTCGTGGCTAATGCTAAAGTGCCTTGACAAAAATGGCACGTTCAGAAATATCACTGCCAGTATCCGTGTGAAAATGAACATTGTCTTGGACATTGTGTTAGTTACAACCAAAGTTCAGCTTCTGTGGACTTCATGGTATTACACCCGTAGGCTTCTGAGCAATCTGAACTTTAGAGCATGGTTAAGTCTTGTGAGTCCACTCATTTCTGCACTATTGTCCTCTATGCTGAAAAGTAATTTAAGCTTAGCTAATTTCTTTTGCGCTGAATAGGGTCAGGAGAGCTCACACAATCTCCTGCCAAAGCTCAGCTGTCAGAGTGGTGACATTTAATGAGGGGAACAAAATTAAGGCAGGAGGGAGAAGATGGTTAACATGTTCAGCTACCAAATTGGATTCTTGAAAGCTCATGATCTTAGAAGTCTTTTCCAGCCTAAATGATTCTGTGATCTCCCTTCCCAGCATGTGATTTCTAGTGCAGGGCAGAGAGAAACGAGCCTGTGGAAATGACACAGGGCTCCACGGCCAGACCAGCCTGAGGCCATCAAATGAGTTTCTTTGTGCTCAGATCAAGAGCTGATTTCAGGCCTGTGCACTGACTCACTCATTGCACTCCTTGGGCCCCTTGCTGAAAGGTTAGGGTGAAGCACAAAGCGAACATGGAATTAGAGATGTGGATTATATCAACAATTACAGTCTGGAGCATAATTAAATTATAAATTAAATTGGAGTTAAAAAAACCCCGACCATAATAATAAAAGGGCGATTTGTGTGTTGATTAAAGTGAAAACATGCAGTCATTAGCCTGTGTATAAATCTTGTTAGCTGTGAGCAGAGCTGTATGTTGCCATTAACCTGGTGAGTGCCTGTGGGGAACTGGCACTTCTCTGGGTGTTTAAACCATGGATGTGCCTCAAGGCAGCTGCTGCCCTCTGGGACCTCCGTGCTGGAGGTCAGGCAGGGGAGTGGTACACATTTGCTAATAAAAATCACTCACAGTAGAAGCTTTGCAATGCCTCGAACACATCTGTTTCCATGGGACAAGACCTGCCAAAAAGTGGCCATTTTTAAGTCTGAGACAAGGGCAGATGATGGGAGATGCCTTCTCCAGAGACCACAGGCCAGCCTCACTGTGACTATGGGGCTACACACAGAAAAGGGAGGGAAGTGAAGTCATTGTGTGAGGGAAAAATAAGAGCCTTCACCAATCCTTGATAAATCTCAAGAGGATAATGGTGACCTCAAATGAAAGGGATATCCTCTGACAGTGTTTCTGCATCCCAGAGAAATGCTTAGAAGACCAAAGCCAGAAAATTCTGCTCTTTTGCTTGTGTCTCAAAGGCTTTCAGGGAGCTTTGAGGGTTGCCAAAAGCCAAATGTTCCTGGCCCTTGCCTCACATAGCTGGGAACTTCTTGCCCCATCTGATCTCTGTTGCGGGCAGGGCAGAGACCTCAAGCAGATCTGGTGCATCCTAGATCTTCTTCGTGTTCCCGATTTAAAGGTCAACACACAGTGCTCTGTATCCTTCCTCTCACATCCATTTTGCCCTGCTGGGCTCAGGAGTTTGTGTCTTCCCAACACATTCTGAATAACCTTCCTGAGTAACCCTGCTGGGATGCATAAAGGCTCCTCCTTACAGCCCCTTCTTTCTCCTGTATTTCATACCTCTCCTGAGCCAAGCACACTGTGTTCCCATATTATGAGAGAATAATTGCTTTTCCACAGCTCACATCCATGCTGGTTTTTTTCTTTTTTGCTTTACAAACTCCTCTCCCAGAGAAATATATCCCTGCACGAGAGCTTTAGATCAGATTTTTAGATCAAACTATCCTTCTGTTCTATAGTACCATCCATAATTACTCCCTGTAACTTTGCTTTTGCAAGTGATCGCAACCATCAGGCAATTTTCACACATCTCGCCAATAGAACTCAAGAACAAGCAAATATTAGAGTGAGTGTGAATTTATTTTTATTTATAAATTACTTAACATAGAAAAAAAAAAGCGACAAGTTCCGAGCACTTAGCAAATTACTGACTTGAAATAGCTTTTGCAAAATTTGCCTGTGTTGTTTTCTCCTGTGCCTTGCAAAAAGGGGAGGGAAGGGGCACAGAGGGAAAGGCATACGTGCTTAGATACTGGAAAGACTGGAGAGGAGCTGAACAAACCATGGCATATTTCACAGTGTAAAGATGCATACAAAAGCCTTGAGCTTTCAATACAGTAAGATTTCTCAGTCACTCATAAGTTTAGGCACCGACTCAAGTTATCAACGTGAGGAACACAAGCTTAGTATTTCACCTGTTCATGTATGCCTGAACTGAGTCTCCTCTAGCCTCTCAGTAGCTTCTCCTAGCATCTACTCAGCTACATCCAACTTTGATTTGGTTTGGAAATTATTCTCCCCCAGATTTGTGTCGCTTCCTGCAAAATTTCAGCCAGAGATCTGGCCAACAGGGAGCTCAGCTCTGAATTAGCCCAACTTCAGTTGCAAGTATAGCAGAAGAGAAAGAGAAAGATCCAATAAAAAAGCTCTGCATTTGACTCCATCTCAAACTGTTTAGTTCCAGAACTGAATCCAAAACCAAACTTTGCATTCAGACCCATCTGCCATGAGCCCTTGGCTCACAGGTTGAAGCCTGTAACCTGCTGCCAATGAGGGCATGTTTCATGAGACTGCTGTGGGAAGATTTGGCTGGCAGAAAATATCAGTGGCTGCTTTGTCCAGAGGCAACAAACACCAGCTTGCTCATATGGAAAGTGGACATTGGAACAAGTACGAAAAAATCAAGATCACCACAAAAGACTGCAGCACATGGGTTTTGTCAGTTTGGCCAAGCCCTTCAAGGGGAAGGGGGAGCAAGAGCCTGTCTGTCTTAAATGGACTTTCCTTGATATCACCAGCATGGATTATCAAGGCTAATCTTAGATTTGAACTGGGAAGTCACGGGGAAGTTGCAGGAAGGAGGGCTTTTGGCTAACAGCAGGGTCTCAGCAGTGGACTTTGCTCATGTTAAATGTCAAAAAGAGAGCATGCCTAGTGACTTTTGGCAAGCTTTCTTTCAGCTACTAAGGTGCAGAGCAGATCAGATATTGAAATCTCTCTTCTTGGACACTTTCAAGACTCAGCTCAACAAAACTGTGGCCAATCTGATCTCATGTTGATGATGGTCCCAGAGAAGCTGTATTATGTGATCCCCAGAGAGCCCTTCCAGTCAGATTTTCTATGATTTTGCAGTGCAGATATGCCCTCCTCAGTTTCGTTCTCTGTATAAATATAAGGGGTACAGCTGAATCTGCATCATCCCTCAGAATTCCCAGCAGCAAAGTGAATCAAAGGCTCATAGGATAACTTGGGATGGACAAGACCATCGCAGGTCATTTGGTCGAACAGGTTGCTCAAAGTAGGGTGAGCTTAGGTTGGGTACCAGTACAGCAGTGGGGAGAGATCACAGGCTACTTCCGAAGGGCCAGTGAAGGTCACCTTTATCCACTTATGGGTTCATTTATGCTGCAGAGAATCCTGACAAATGTGTGGTTCCTAAAGTATCTCACACTACCCCCTAAAATATTTTAGTATTCCACAAATCAAAAGAGAGATTTAAATATCATTTACTTCTTAGTTTCACTTCTAGAGAAAACCCCAATAGTAATCAGGAATTCAGAAAATCTGAAGGGCACCCAGATGATATTGAGTCTCTCCCCCATCCAAGAGCACAATCTCTTACAACCAAGGCAGTCAAATAGAAATTACCCTTAAAGCCCTGCAGAAGGAAGCCCCATCATACCTCCAAGCAGCCTTTTAAATGGCTCCATCCTCCTTCTTATCATGATGCTTCTCTGTGTTTTAACTTAGTCTCCCCTCCTCTGGTACAAAGGAATGGTATCTTTCCCTCTTTTCACAAATCTTTGGTAGGTTACCATCACATTCATCTGCAAGCCCTGCAAGGCAGGGGCACAGCCTCATGGAGGCCTGTACAGTGTCTAACACAACTGGGCAGGAATCAGAGCCTTTCCCTTTGAATCATATTTGTAAGACCCAACCTGCACCAATGAATGCACTGACCCTGTAAAGCAGGGAAGTGTCATGTCAGAGATGAGAAAATGAAGCAGAAAGACAGGCAGCATAGCAACATGCCAAAGTTCACCGAGAAAGTCCGTGCCAGGCCTGGGAATCAGGCCTTGTTCGAGCATCTTAATGTTGTCTCCTCTCCTTTTGGCACTGCTGAGATATAAAATAATAATAATCATGAAATGTGCCTGGATACAAAGAAGATCATCACCTTAATTCACATAATAGAAAAAGCCAGCATCTGTGTAATGCAGAGTCAAAATGGTGCATAATGGGGAGAACAAGATGTGGCTTAGAGTTTAAAAGTAATTAAAATTTCCTACCTAAGTTTCTTTTGCTTAATGTACTTCCAAAAAAACGTTCATCTGCTTGCAAATGCCTGACCCTAGGAGTGCAGGTTTGAATGCGATGGAAAGGCATACATTGGCAGAATGACAGCAACTGAACAGCATCTCATCTGGATCCAAAAATGTAAAGAAAAGGAAATACTCATTATTCTAGAGGCTCAAAGACAATTTCAATCCATTTTAACTCTAACAGGTCCCCCTGTGGCCTCTTAAAACCTACTGAATTGTAGCAAAGTAGTGTAAGCGGCAGAGTTTCATCTTCAAAGGTGCAGTGAAAATATCCAGGTTGACAAGAGGGCTCAGTTCAGGAGGTTTTGTGGGGTGTCACTGTGGACTTTTAACAATGCTCTTCCGCAGCACCTTTTATCTGTGGATCTGACTGCACTTTAAAGATACTGACTTATCTCTCACCACGTTTCTCCTGGGAGAGGTGTATTATCTCCATTTAATTAGCAGGGAAACTGAGGCATAGCAAAAGGAAGTTCTTTGCTTGGGCTCGCAGAGCACACTGGTGGAGGAAAGGGAAGAGCTGGGATTAGATTTAAGCTCTCTTGATGGTTTAGGTGTCCCACTCATTTTTATCTTCTCTGCTCCTGCTGGTCTCTTCAGCTGCAGTTCCCCCCAGCCCTGAGTTGTCAGGAGCCCTGGGGGATGTGAGGGGTGTGCTGAGCCAGGCAGTGATCACAGCAAAACAAGCAGCAACCCTGCCTGTTCATTCAGAGCACTTCTGGGCATGTAAAGAGATATCTCAGAGGCCCAGACAAGACCTTACAGCTCCAACAGCCCTATTCCTAGGCTACTAGTTGTAATTTGCAAAGGTATAAAGCACAAATGAGAGGAAAACCTCCTCCTTCCTCCCCATTACTCTAGCACTGCACAGTGCAACTGCTGTGCTAGAGAAGGATATGATTTTCTCTCAAATCAAGAAAAGAATTTGAGTCCCAGACTGGAAACTATAGCTGTACTGGAAGCTCTTGGCATTCACGGTGCACCTGCCCAGAACCTCTTTCTCATCCCAGAGTCACACCTGCCTTTTTAATCTGCATGGGCTGGTTTTCCACATACATACATAGACATGCATAACAATGCATAAATCAATGTTTATGTGGCTCTCCAGAAAACAGTACGGAGAAGCCCTGAGAGGAGAGAATTGCTACTGTCACCATAGCAAGGTCTTCTGTTTAGCTCCCCTTCATGGTTATTTAAATATCAGCATTGTAAACTGTACTAAGGTCAGCAATATTGAAGCCCACATATTCCCCTGCCTTCTGAGGAAGCCCTGACAGGAGGCAGCAGTACTCCAGGCATGTTAAAACATATTAACTCATGCTTGGTGCCCCACTTGTGCAGAAGCGATGGTTGCTAGCTCAGATCCAAGCACTTCAGAGAGTTTTCTCTGATTGCACTTGAACACAGACATGTGCATTCATGGGAGAAAGGGAGTGGAAGGAACATCCCCTCAATTTACCTTTATCCCATTGTTCTCCTCATATCTTTCAAGGGTTTTAACTATATTTAGGCTGGCAAGGACAGGCAGCAGATCCTACGCTGTGCTCGCAATGTGGGGGTTGATACAATTTGATGGTGTCCTTTTGAAGCCAGTCCCACTGTAGAAGCCAGGCAGCTGTATCAGAAGAGCTCTGGAGAAATGGGATCTAAGCTGAGGGGAAGCAGGAGGCTGGGGTAGGGGGAGTCTCTGACTGAAGTATGTGTTGTCAAGTAGAACATCAGGGAGACAGTCACACAGCCCTAACAGAGTTTCCAACATAGATGTGATTCAGAGCACCAAAACCAGGAATCTACTTGCTCAATTTTGTTATAGGGGAAAAGCAGGTGCCCCCAAAAAGGAGTTCAGGATTCCTGAGGTAACTGCATAAATGTTTTGTAAGTCACTAATAATAGCCACAACCCGAGCGTTCATGTTTTAAAGACGCAGAGATATCTTTGCTTTTCTCCTTTAAGAGCAGCCGAACTTAATGAGGCCTTGACCCTATTCCAGGGAACAAGAAGTCTCTCCTCTCTCCCACACAGGGCTGCCTCCAAGGTTATGCAAGTCCAGTTCCCACACAGAGCTGCAATGGAGATGATGCTGGTGGACACTGGAGGTTGCTAAGACGCTCCAGCTTCAGCTGGAAACTGCCACGTCCTTCCTGTTGGTTGGGCTCACAGTTTGCTGAATGGAATGCAGAGTCCCCATGCTCATCACAATTAATGGAGATGCTCAAGGATTTTTAAGAGGCACGTGCCTGTTCTTTTGGAACCAGAGTACCTGAGATTTATCACTGGTGCTGCAATGAAGAGGGAAGTCAACATGATGTACAGTGTAAAGACCATCAAAAATTATTCCTATGGACATGGATTCATTGAATTACTTAACATCCTCACACGGAACTCTGGAGTTTAATAATGCTAATGGGGTACTTTGAGATCCATATACAGAAGAAGTGAAGGAGGAAAATGATCATTATGTTCTCCCACTGTCATCTGCAGGTTTCAAAATATATTACAGTCCTTCAGTAATTGTCACAATGCCCCACTAAGTCAATATTATTATAATAGTTTCATAAGTGCTGAGACTGATTTTGATCTCACTCACAAGGATCCAATCATGACATCCTATTCCAGCCAGAGGGTTGTCTCTTGCATTTCAGGGCTATGGGAGCATTGTGGGTTAGAAACATATGGGTTAGAAACATCTCCTACAGAAAATAAATGAGCTTTGACCACAAAGGACCAGATTAGAGAGCTGTAATGGTGCCTCACCTAGCTGGCAAGTCTGGCCCACCAGCTCCACTGCATTCATGATGCTTTACAGCAAAGGTCCTGTCCCACAGGAGAACTTTGGCAATTCTAGGGGTAATCCTGGGCTTCCTTCAGAAGTGGGCTTGGGGGCTGACCCAGGGGCTCACACCTCAAAGCAGAACTTGCTATTTATATCAATGTGAATGACAAGGAAACCTAAACAACTCATTCAAGAGTGAATACTGGTTCACTCAGTAAAACTGCTCAGAGTGAAAACTGCATCCTTACCTTTGACCAGCACATAACCCTTCCCTGTCTGTGGTTTTGGACTGATGACAGTGCATTAGGCAACAGGGTACAAAGCTGCAGGTGGGATAGAGGAGATAAGAATTTGATTTCTGAGAGTTACAGGAAGTCCCTTGTCAAAAGTTTCACCTCGTGGATGACCTCAGTATTCATCTCCATAAAATGGGGAGAAGAAAGCAATCTTGCTTTATACATTGCTTTGAGATTCACAGATAAAACACAGCTTCTAGAGCTCTGATGCTTTGTTTAAAAATTCATAGCATCATTTTCCCTTCTGCCTTCTATACCACTAACCAAAATTCAGGGGGTTGTGAATTGTTGCAGGGGAATCAGGAACTGGAAAGAAGCCTTTTCATATCTTATTTATTTACAAAGAATGCATAGACTAATATTTTCTCCCATGTAGAGAAATCAAACAAGCCAGAGAATTTCTTTGCTTACAGCATCAAACTCAAGGCTTTTCCTTAGGGTCAGGCTACCAGCTGCTTGAGCAGGCTGTGCTTCAGCTCCCTTCTTTTTCCATACTTGTGCTGAAGTTACATTCTCTCTCCCACATGCATACACACCATCCCAATTTTTTCAGAGCCCATTGAAGTTGTCTTTCCTGAGGGGCTAAAGTGTGCTTGTATGACCTCTGGCTTGGATAGAAGCTTGCTATCATTTCATAAGAGACTTTAACACTAGAGTGAAAAACGAAACTTAGCTCAAGCTACAATGGCACTGGTGATTCTCAAGCCCTAAAGTAGTGGCCAAAGCTACCCAGTACTCTGCTTCTGACAGCATATACCCAACAACATGAATTTTGCACTTGAATTGCTGCAAGCCTTCTTGGGAGAATTTCTTCACAGCAGTTGCAGTTCAAATGTTTCTCTCTGTGGCTCTGGCAGATACAGAGGGAATTTTCCTGAGGTGCTCTCTGTCTGAGTCGTCTCTGCTAATTTGCAGGGCATGATTTTGCTCCCAACAGCAGCACTAGCAAGTCAACCATGGGAGAACGAAGGATGCAGAAAAGAGGATGGGTTTGGAGCTGTTTTGGTTTCTTTAATGCAAGGTGACAGGATGTAGCAGAAGCAGAGAGAGGCAAGATCTGGGAATTTCAGGGGCAAAAAGAAGAAAATTATATTGAAGGTCTCTTATGACTTACTGAGACTTTGCACCCAAAATTGTTAACTATAGGGAGAGCATTACAGCAGAAAAGGGGAGGAAGGAAAATCAGATCAAAGATAATAGAAGGAGGAAAATACATTTGGGAGATGTGGGAAGGGCACTGGGGGAAAAGCATAGGTGAAAGTAACATGGAGGAAACAGAACCTGAGAGGGGAAACAAAAGTGGGAAAAGAAACAAAGAATGTAGGAAATGGGAAAAAACAGTTTGAGCAAAGAGGGAGGAAATAAGCTAGTCAACAGAACAAGGAATATAGAGCAGGAAAAGAAGCAAGCAGGCTTTTACCCGAACAAGTAAAAATTTAGGATGCTGCTTCCTACATTAAAAGGGAAAAAGAATCACCTTTTTTAGAGATGGGAACGTAGCTACGGATTAGAATTGGGCTCTGGGATAACCACACTCCTCAGAGCTAGTGGCCGATTTGGAAGACCCTGGCAGCACCGGCCCCTCTTGCAGCACAGTGAAGAATTGCTGCGTCCAAGAGCACCATCAAGCGGCGAAGGGAAAGCGATATTGGAGCAGCCCAAAGGCGCTTTTTGGCGCACGAAGGAAAAAAACACAGAGCGATCCATTTCGGAGCGGCATCCCTGGCACAGAGAGCCCTGCATCTCACCACGGAGCGGGTTAAGGAGGAGAGAAAGCTCGGCACAGGCACCCCCAGCACATTCAGAGGGCTTCTGGCTGCAGGTGGGGACGGGGGAAAGCAAGGTGGGAATGAGAGGAAACAGAAGGATCAGTGGCAGAGCAGGGCAGCAGTGGTGCTACAGATCGGAGCAGGAAGGAACAGCCTGGAGAAGGTGCCTGGGATCAAGTGTGGTGGCAGGGGAGAAGGGTGGGAATTGTGGGGGTCACTGGCTGAAAGCAGTGGGATCACACAGGTCACAGGTGTTTGCAGAGGGCGCAGGAAAATCAGAGAAGAAGCTCAGCTCTGGGCGCCTTACTGGGGAATTACCTCTCCACAGTACTAATCAGCCTTCCCTAAAACTGCAGTATTCATGGCTGCTGGTGCTGTGCCCAGCATGGCTTTGGGAAGAACCACATAAGGGATAATTGGGAATAGGTCAGAGTGTAACAAGTCAATGATGATGGATTTTAACAAAGGAGTGGATGTGGCAAAAGCAGCTTCTGTGTGTGTCTGGGATGCTGGAGCAGGAACCTGACACAGATATCAATAAGGAAATCGTGACTAATATAAATGTGAGAACTCAGTAAAAGCTGGTGCTAGAAGAAGCACATTGACCAGTGCTACTCATCTGCAAGTTTTCACTCACAGATCTCAAATACTAACAATTTTTTCAAAAGGGGACATCAGATTCACCTTCTTTATTTTACCTTGAAAAACAGAGACATGGACATACAAGTCATTTGCCCAGAAAGCATAAACAAGAGCAAAGTTTCAACCTAATGACTTGGGTTCTGTGATGGGTATACTGCAAAACAGTCCATGCTGCCTCTACACAAGGAGGAAGAATTTCACCCAGGCACATGCAATTCCCTTTGGGAAGGTTTCAGAGGTAGGAAGGAGAGCAAGGGAGAGATGTGGTAGGGTCCAGGCAGACGAACAAGAGATGAAAGAATGGGCTGAATGACATGGGAGAGTTGAGTGTGGTCCACACAGGAGGGACACCACCAGGCTTACAGTGAGCACTGGCAGCAGAAAAGGGAGCAGTGATAATGATGGAACTTGTTTGAAAGGTAGAGAGAAGAGAAAAAAAGGCTCAAACAGCAGTGAACACAGTGAAAGAGCAGCAGCTGATGAGGCACAATTCACACCAGGAGGTGAAAGAGAGAGAGAACACCCAGGGAAAACTTCCTTGATTAATAGTGCTGAGAACCATGGGGAGGGCACAGAAAATAAGGGAGGAAAAAGAAGAGTTTAGTCTTACAAGAAAGAAAGAAAGAAAAAAAAAAAAAAAAAAGGAACTGGACAACTTGCTACTGAAGTATCAATATGACCATTACAAGAGAGAGACTGATTTCTCCTGAGCAAGACCTGTCTTGTATCAACACCAAGCACAACTATATCAGTCAAGTATGAACTTCAAGAAAGACGCTGGCACTTTGTCTAACTTTGCCTCCTTAAATTCACTGTGTGTTCTTTTTTGGGGTTTGTTGATTTGGGTTATTGTGTGTGTGTTGTTTTTTGGTTTGTTTTGTTTTTTTATTGGTATTATTATTTTTGTGGCCATTATCTTCTACAAATGGCTCCCTTTAGAATGTCTCTTCCTCGACTCTGCCTTTGGGCTTATCTTTACTTTGGCAAGGCAGAATCAAAGGCCCTGAGGAGCTCTGCCATCTGAGCCACAGAGGAATTCTGCTATGGTGACCTGTGGGATAATGCCGACTTCTCTGAAGCACTGAGGGACACACAGAGGTCTTTTTGTCTGTCTCATTAACCAGAATGCCTTTGTAGCTTCCAGCTGCTTCATAGCAGTGCTGGGGTCAGAAAGGGGGACAAGCAGAGATTTCCAACATGTGGTTGCACATGGCAGGCAAAGGAAGGAGAGAAATATGTTCTCCAGTGGGTTTCAGAGCCTATTTAGAATGCAATAATTAATGAGTCAAATATTTCCTCAAATCAGACTCCAGAGTCCCAACTTCCCATCATGTCTATTCCACACAGCACCAGTAATTTTCCTTTCCTCCCTCTTCTGTTGAGGTGATTAATAATTAATTATTATTAAAAGAAAATGGCTGAGGGAACCCGCTCCCAGTTTTGCAACCAAAAGACTCAAATGGACACTAATTATAATCCTTGTCACTTTTCATCCAGCTAGGCAAAATCTGGGTTTATGGCAGAAGGCTGTGCCTCTGCTCCTCACTGTATCTAAAGCTAATGGGATGGGAAGGGATGAGGAAATGCAGCAGATTCTCGTGAGCTTTGGAAGGAGCTCATATGAGGCAAGGCAGAAATGAAGAGGTCTCGGCTCTTGGAAAGCCCTTTTGAAAGCTCATTGGAGGAACCACAGCAGAACTGACTGCTTCTGACTTCTGCTAATACCCCATGCTGAATATTAATGATAAACATAATAAAATATGTATACAGTGTAATAGGAATGAAAACGCACATGTAGCACCACAGATTTATAACACTGCTTTACATACACATTCAGACAGCTGAGTGGCTGTGGTGAGCACGGAGCCTGCTGCAAAGAATAAAAACAAGCTCCCTGCTCCAGACACTTATTCATGCTTGTGCCAGGCTTTTTTCACGTCTGCTGCATGGCTTTCAGGGCCCTTTGCTTCCCAGCTCCCAGTGTGATTACACTGTCTGGACAAACTTAATAGCTTAATCTGTATCATTGTCCTAGCACCTGGAAGTATTTAAAGCTGAGGAAAAGGGAGGGGATAAGAAGTAGGTTTGATGGTGTTTCACAGTCCTATCCCATGAGAGATTTCACTATCAACAAACCAATGAATTGGAATGGCTTAAATCTCTCCAGAAGATGACCTACCTCCCCTCCTGCCCTACAGCTGGATTTATTCCATCTTTTTCACCACCCTGGATCTGCACAGAGCAGTTCCTGACAGCTAGGGATTCTCAACAGCATCAGCTAGACATTCCCTATGCATACCATGGCAAATGGGAATATGTCCTGTTCTAAACCCTTAATAGACAACAATAGTCAACGTAACAGAAACCTGAAAAATCTGAAAAGAGTCCAAAGTTCATAGAGGCAAGATGACAGAAGAGAGATGGTCAACAGAGCCACCTTTTATGGTCTCCAATAGGGACTACATCAACTGTTCTGCTCATGTTCTGCTGAACAAAAAACCCACACTATCTTTTTCCCCTCTGTATCATTTGTTCTAACAAAATAATTTGCATGTCCCGCTAAACTACCTTGCTTACTTTACATAGCATCCTTTCTTCTCTTTCAGTTCCAGTCCCTTTCTGCCATTCTTTTTCTGTATCTTTCATGCTTTGCCCATTCTGTTTCCTCCTCTCACTAATTTGAGTTGCCAGGACTGAAGACCACTGTGTATTTGTGTGGCCTACAAGTAGTGATATTTTCCAATTAGAATTTTCAAGAGAACTTGGGTTTTGTTGGTATAGGAATGTTTGTCCTGATAAGGGCACAGAGTCAGGCAGTGGGTTTGAAGATTCTGATTAGAGCAGGTGTGAGTACCACCACCAGCCTGTTGGACACATTTTCCACTCTCTGTTTCAATCTTATCTCATGATTTCTTGAAGCAGAAGTGGCCTTGATATGTATAAATGAAACTGCTAGGCAAAACCCACAGAGTGGTAGTAAAAGTAATGATTATGGTAATAACATAATGCAGGAAAAATATCATAACATGTGTTTACAAATAACAATGCTCTCCTTCAAGACACTTGAGACATTCCCTGCTCTGTAGGGTGCACCTGTTCATCAGATAGGCCGTCTCTCAGGAGTCTGACCTGAACCACTGAGCAGCTTCAGCTGGGAATTAGACCACCTTCTGGGACTTAAAGCTCTGGAAATTATTTAAAGTGCTTGCAAGCAAATCCATGGTGCCTATCAAACAGTTCCCCAGAGAAAGCAGAAACAAGGGAAAAATTCTTCCTGTGGAGACTCTGACAGTGATCTTGAGAAAGCACCACAGGAAGCAAACAAGCCCTCACCTAAACACAGCTAGAGTTGTCTATTTCCTTTTCCTGCTCTGATATTCAGCACCTTTGCTTCCCAACTGTCAAAAGAGCTGTCAGAAGAGGTAGCTTGCGAGGGAGATGCTTTTCTGACTGGGTTTGTTCACAGACTCAGCACTTTTACAGAGTCATTTCATTCTGAATGACTCCCAGATTGTTTATGCCAGAGGAATATGGTACCATCCTCCAGAGCATTTCAATTACTGGAGCTCAAGGAGTAACCAAACATCTTGCCCGAGTACAAGATTAAGACTGCAGGACCTTCTGCTACACCAAGCAAGTCAAGGAAAGAGAAGCCTGCTGTGAACTGTCCTCCACCAGAAGTTACTGCCTTGTCTCAACTTTGAGGTTTGCTACTTTTAGTCTGTAAGAAAATTTGCCCATTCAGAGTGAAACAGAGAGGAGCAATGAAAGAAGCAGCTCAGCTGGCAACTCTTTGAGGAATGGCGTCACCAGCACCATGGGGGCAGCAGCTGGCAACAGTTGCAGTATTTTTTTCCACTGACTCAGCTGTTTGCAGGACCATCCATTGCTCTGTGCCCTCAGCTCAGCCACCAAGTGAAATGTGTTTACTGAATCAAGTGTCACAGCAGAAACTTGATCACTTCACACTGAGGGCCTGTGAGTGGCACTCATTAAAATTAGATTTTAAAATTGCTTTAGCTACCTCTAAGTTGACTCAGGACAAGTCTCTCCTTGTCTTGTGTAGACCACCTCCCTCAGCCCCCCTAATGGCAAGGTCACCCAAGAGCACATGAAAAGCAGTTTCCACCAGGGAGGGAAAAGAAGTAGTTTATACAACCAGCCTGTAAATCACTTGCACTCAACTGGTACAAGTTTCTTGTGTAAACCAGGCGTTAGAAAAACAACCCTTGCCCTTAATTAACAAAGATGAATTCAGACTGCAGGAGCAGGTGAGTTTGGCACCTAAGCTGGTAAGATCAGACAAGCTCAATAGAAAAATCTATGCACACTACGCACGCCCAGCGGGATACACACAGAGAGCCCTGAGAACACAAGATGGAAGAATTTCCATCATCAAAGCAGAACATCACAGGCAGCTGCAGGCAGCCTGAGGGCAGGACACAGTTGCTAAGCAACTCTTCCCTAGGTTGGATGTCACACACATCCACAGCCCCAACCACGCTGGGCACATACGGGATATTTTGCACTGGGGTTTCATTAAGAAGGCAGCTAATAAGTGGGTTGTTTTCCAACGCTCTCCTCAAGCAACGCCAAGTACCTTGATTCTGTTATTCTAACCAACAGTCCCCTTTCAAAAACATCCTGGACCTCTGTAGTTGGAAGTGGGATTTGACTGGACCAGTTAGCTGCTCATGGCGTAAATGCAGACATCAGGGTGGAACATGTGCAACATAGACACTGCTGCAGACAATTAGGTGTTTTAGCCTGGTAGTGTTTGACATGTGTGCCTAACAATAAGAAGTTCAGAAATAAATAGATAGGCAAATAAAAGAGAGCATTGTTAAAGAAAGACAGAAAAGCAGTTCTCCTCCCTACTCATTGCCCCAAGAAACTGTAAGCTTAATTTTTTCTTCTCCTTTTTGTAAGAAATCTTTCTTACAATGAAACAGAAAAACCAGGAGAGGATCAATATTTTGAAGAAAGCAGAAATACTTTAGGACATTCCACACTCTCTCTCAAGTATTGGATCCTGGGGCAGTATCCATCTGCCCAAGAAGGAAAGGGTAGATGGCTATCCTGAAGAGAATAGTTCTTGAAGACCTGAGAACATTGAAGGGCTGGTGACCTCACAAAGCAGAAATCTGAAAAAAAAAGCTACCTACAAAAAACTTGAGAGTCTCAGCTCAGCTGGGCCTGGAAAGCCAGAACCACCCAGCTCAGCAGAACAACTTCAGTAAAAGAGAGGAGAGAGAAGTGGTTAGGGACAGTGACAGCAGGTCATGGCTGGGGCTGACCTGGCAGCAGATCTGGGCCTCATCTCTACTGTGAGCTTCAACAAAGCTCATGCCCCACTGCAGAACATTTCTGTTCCAGTTATACAACGTTGCCTGAAGATGAGATGAGAATTTCTTCAAGAACTTTTCAAAACAGGTCTTACCATAGGTGTACATCTGTAGTGCTGCCCCAGCCTAAGTCATGGAAGCTTTCCCATGGCTACAACAGCTTTGGGCTAAACCAACACATCACGAGGTGCTTAAAAAGGCCTTCTCACTTTGGGGAGTAACTAAGACACAAATGACCAAATTTCTGACAGCACTGACAGCAACTTGGCTCTTTCAGGGATAAGGTAAAGAAATTTGCATGCAAGCTGCAAATATCAGCATTCATTCCCCCCATCCTGGCAGAACTGAGATGTCTTATCTGAAAGGTATTTATACTTGTATAGAGCAAGCTTATCTAGTGCTCTGTAGCCATCATAAATTCTTCCACTCCATCCTAACCTACTTTTGCTGTAATGTGTCTGTGTAATTATTCACCTGTGCTCACAGGTCCATTGTGCCAGGCACGGGACAAGCACAGACTGAGAGACATCCCTGGGCCCTCAAAACCAGAGATACAAATACTTGGTGTTATTAGCCTCATTCTACAGATGAGCAGCTGAGGGTCTGGGATCCTTAATCAAATGTTATGTCCTTCTGGGATGCTCATGGAAGAGCTGGACACATTCCCCACACTGTCTGAATGCCAGAGAAGCATTTTTTCCCATGCAGGTTAGACTACTCTTCTTAAACTGAGTTTCTGGGAAGCTCCAGAAATGTTACTAATGAGGTTTTATACATTAAAAACTATCTGCCCTTTTGTTTCATATTCAGTGGGCCAAAGAGAAAGTCAGGAACTACTCTATGTACCAGAATTCAAGAGAATGACAAACCCTCTCCTGTCTTCTCTTTTGTCGTAGCTTGAGCCTTGAAGAGGAACATATCTCAGCAAGGCTTTCCTTCACAGCCTCCTGCAGCTGCCCATCAGGGTGTGATGTGAGCCTGGGCCTTTGAGAGATTTCCCCAGGTGGCAGGGCTTTTGTTAAGCTCCATCTTTGTGAAAAGGAACTTAGGGCTCTGCTCAACTCCAAAAGTTTTGGGCTTTCCCCACAAAGGTTTATTCTTCCCTTTGGGACAAAATAGCAATATATGTGGACAGCGGGCAGACAGCTTGGAGATAAACAAATAGCAGTTTTCAGCTGAGGCTTTTTCCCCTCCTTTTCATTTTTACACAGAAGACTCTAGAGGGGAAAGAGAGAAAGTGAACAGAAAAGTCCACAGGGAGAGGAACATGTGTGGGGGGAGGAGAGTGAAAGGAAACAAATTAAAATGACAGATAGAAGTTGTGTGTAATAGTGCATTATTTATAAAGACAAGTTCAGCTGAAAAACATTCCTATCCAGGCAGGAAGAAAGGAAATAAATCTTTTTATTTCACCATGTTCATTAGTTGCTATCATCCCAATCCAAGTGCCAGATGCATCATCCACAAACCAACAGAGGATTGTGGCCACAGCCAACTGTGCTTTGCATGGAACATCTGTGATTTGCAGGTCAAGATCATGAAAGAAAGTCAAAACATTCAAAATCCTGATATGGGAGCAGCCTTCAGAGCTCAGGGCTTGTTACACGAGCCTGCTCTAGGGCAGCACAGCAAAGGCAGCTCTGTCATCCTTAGCAAGACTGACTCTGGGACCTCTTCAGTGATATTCCAGGGCTACTTTTGCAGGAGTGGAACAGAGGGAGAAAGTTGCCAGGTAACACTGGGGAACTTCCAAAGAGTCAAACCCCAAGTTTTTGTTTGTATTTTGAGCAGAAATAGGCAAAATCCCCAAAGATATTGTCAGGCCAGGAAAAGGATACGTCCCTTGGAGCTGCATGAGCTGTCAGTTTAATAAAGCCATGTTTTCAGGCTCCCAAGGGGCAGTTCTCATTCCCCAATATTCCTCTCTGAATTCCTGTAAGGCAATACAGAATTTAAAGCTATCCAGTATTTAGCAACAATCCACGTGTGTTATAAATCCCCTTTGTCTTCCAAATTTGTGCTCTTTACAAAAATCACATGCCTTACTTTGGCCATGGAGTTTCTCTGTACACTTTCTATTGCTTATGGTTTCATTGTCTATGGACTTCAATTTTCCAAATATTTTATTGTTTTGCTGGAGATAGAAATTAGACTGAAAAGACAGTTACTTACAGGATCACTTATTTTCTGAAGGTCACTGACTTTTCTTGAAAAGGAAGCCTTTTAAGTATCTTCTCAAATCTGCCTGCCTTTTCAGAAATAATTGCCACTCTTGCAGCAAAGTTAACAGCAGTAAGTATCCTAGCACACGTGTTGTGCAGCTGTTTGCTTGTGTGTAAGGCAGCTGGTCAGTCCCTCCACTCTTGAGAGGACCTGCCAATAACTCCGCTCTCTGTCACTGCACACTCTCATCTTTTTCCCATTTTAGCTGGAACCATTCTGCTATGGCCCCTGCCTGCTCCTTTCAAATCTCTTAGGAGCTGGGATTCCTCCAAAAATTGATCATCTCCTAGAGACATCTGCCAGCTCTGTTCTGAGCCTTTTATGGAGACCGCCTAATGATCCCAGCTGGGTCTGACTGGGGCTGGATGGGTCCTGTAGAGCCAAAACATCCTGGTGGAGTATCTTGCCCAGAAGAGCTGACCTACAACATTCTCTTGTTGCAAGCTTCCCATACCTACTCTTTAACAGCTATTTTACAGATTGTCCCTTACATTTTCAAACTGTTCTTTTCACTTTTTCATGTCGTTCATGATGCTTTAGGGTGAAAGAGAACCAGCTTCTCAATCTCAGCCATTTTCGAGCCATCATTAATTTCTTTCCCACCCTCATTTGCTAATAGACCTACTTTCTCCCTACTGTTACTTTTTGCTCTGATCTCTTTGCAAAAGCCTTTCTTATTCTACTTTAGCCCATTGATTTCATTCTGTTTCTCATCCGCCAAGCCCTCAGATGGCATGTTTTATCAGCTAGGAATTCATCTCATTTCTTTCTATTATGCAACATTATCTCAGCTGCCTCACTGAAACTGAAGCATAACAGATCTCCTGCACTCACTTTTATCATCTAAGGCCCTTATTCAGCAAGGTAATGCCACCAGGCTCACCTGAATTGTCTCACTGAGGTCAGGCACTGAAAGTTAGGAGGATAGTCTTAGGGTCCTTGTTCATCACTGGGAGGTAAAAGCTGCCTTGCTGCCATTTTGTGAAAAAAAATTAATATATACATTGTGGGGATATATGTTGATATCTACTATATATTGATATATGTTGAGGATAGAGGAAAATGCTCCATTTAGAATTTCCTCTGCACTCCTAATCAAGAAGTAGTGTGCTTGTCACCCACTTCCTTCCCCACCTGCCCAGAAGCCCGGTCTATCCTTTAACATCATCCATCCCAGAGGAATGGAATAAACCACAGAGGACTGCCACAAGGGCTATCAGCAGATGTCAGCTCCAAACTTTTGGCATTTCTCCTTGTGAGTGCTGCTCCCAAAACCCAACAAATGCTCCATGGCTCAAACGGGGCACCCTCTCAGGAGGTGCTAATCCATGAGATGCTCTCCGTGGATGGTGGGGGGAGAGGGGATTGGGAGGGTGCACATGTCTTAAGCAGTCAATGGTATTGAGAAGTAGCCCTGCAGGAGGATTAATTATGTCATCTGAAGCAAAGAAAATTGAGCAAAAGTGTTTGAAAATCTCTGCCACTCTCCTGTCTTCCCAACCGCCTCACTTTCTCATTTGGAAACTCTCAGATACCTCTCCCTCTCTGGATGTTTTGATAAGGCCTTTTCTTGTTTCTGTGCTGCCTCAAGCAAGTGTGATTTGATTTTGCTTCTCTTTCCTCCCCTCCCTGGTCTGAGGTGTGCACTGCTGGCTATCTGTTAAATTCCATCTCCCTTGCTTGTTCATTTTCTATACAATTCCTTTACACACCCTCCCTTCAGCCAAATGGATTTTTTTAATCTACTTTGTATTTTAAGTTGTCTTGATATTGTTAGCCTTTGGGCTTATGAGACTGTGTTTTTAATACTTTCCCACCCTCCCTATGCCCCATCTCCAGCTCATACTAGAGGACAGCTTTGCATTTATTTCTATCAACTCCATAATTGGTTTGCAGAAAGTTCCAGCATCCTTATTAGAGTTATGTCAGAACCAATACCATGGGCCTGATTCTCCAGCAATAGAAAGTGAAGAACTACCAGGGCAATGAGAACCATTCATCACCTGCAAGGGCAGATTGAAGTCACTGCAGCCAAAAAAACCTCTTTGAAATTATGGGATTGGCCTCCCCTCTAAAATGAACAAAACTGAAAGTCCAGACAGCAGAAATTCCTCCAGATCTGGGCAACATTGGATTGGGATATGAATTTGCATATGGCAATAGCTCCAGAAGTTCTCACACTCCTGAAAAGTGGACTCTTGAGTTATACAGGCAGTGCTTGCCTAATCCAGTAAAATTCTGCCACAACCTTCATCCCACCACAGACATTGCTCCTCCCCAACCCTTCTTGCATCCAACTGACTACCAGCTCAGAAGTCCATGGTTTAGAGTATTATTTTTCAAATCTCTTCCAAAATAAAAAAATAAACTGCTGGGTACTCAAAGTATGAATGTCTCTGATAGATATTTCTTTGCCAGCAATGAAGACTTTTTCCCCAGTATATTTTTCAGTAATAATAATAAAAAAGTCCTCATTCTTAGATGTTAAAATACCTGAAAGCTTTTCCATATTTTCCACTTTGATCTGGCATCACAGTTTTGAACTATTTTTTTTTATAGTGTGTGACCACTTCATAAAACATCTTCTTCTTTATTTTTGCAACACTTCAGTATTGAAAGTTCATTGGTTTTCTGCAGGTGCAATTGTTATATTCCTGTCACAGTGGCCTGTTTCTTTGCCTCATTTAACTCCAACATATTCTAGTTGGGGTAAACCAGAGTATGTAATATCATTTTCCCAAAAATAACACTTTAGTTTCTCAATAAATCCAAGCCAACCTCATTGTGGGGCTATATACAAAGACATTTGCTTTGAACATCAACTGTGGAAATAGTTGGAATGAAATGTTGGAATCTGCCAGGGCAGCTCAGTGCCTTTCATTTTGACACTTTCACACAGATATAAGAAGATGTCAGTTTCTTTTTCCATGGCTAGTTTTGGCTCTCAGGGTGCTAATGGAAATAAAAGCTCTGTGTGCCTTACTGTGAGCCAGTCTCACTGTGGTGATGCCTGGAGAGAAGTCAGATGGGGGAATACCTCTCATCATTTTTATTTCTTCATTTTTATTTCCCTTTCTTTTTCAAGGAAAGACTACAGCAACAGGAAAAGAAGACAAGACTGTGTTGCCATACCTTCAAAGTCTTCTAACATTTTAACTCACGACTTTGCTTCTGTTTGGAAACTTCTTGTTACAGAGACCATTCTGAATTAAAATCTGTAGCAATGCTTGGATCTTTAATCCCTCAATAATTCAAAATCCAAGTTCTCTGGACATAGGAATTGACCCCATAACACACACACTATTAAAATAGGTTAAAATTTAAAGTGTCTACCATGCCATGATAATTGCAGAATGTCAAAGAATTTTCAAAACATTTCCTCATGAATCCTCAGAGCATGCAGTAAATCTTCTCAGCAACATTTGAACCACCCAATCATGATAAAAGCAGCAGAGATGTGAGTAGCTCACATAGAAGGTGGAACAGGTAGAAGCATCCCAATTCCTACCCAGTCCCACAGTCTTGAGCTGCGCCAAGGGAAATTTAGATTGGATATTAGGAAAATGTTTTTTTATGGAAAAGGTGATAAAGTACTGGAATGATCTGCCTGGGGAGGTGGTAGATGTGTTTAAAAAGAGATTGGATGTGGCACTCAGTGCCATGGTCTAGCTGAGGTGTTAGAGTATGAGTTGGACTTGGTGACCTTAAAGGTCTCTTCCAACAAAGTGATTCTGCAATCAGTCTGCAGAGGAAGGGATAAGCAGGACTGTTTATCTTGTCCTCGTTGTTTCAAAAGGTTAGAGGGAGCCCCAACTCACTGTTTCAGAGGATGACAAAATTTTTTGCCCTATATCTGCTGGAGTCACACTGACCCTCTGTTCATCATGCTGTAACTATGAGATCATGCTTACAGGATCACTTAAAAAGGAAACATGTTTCTAATGAATATCTCATTTAAAAAGTAAAAACCATAAAGCTTTCTTTTTATGGCTTAACTTTTCATCTTAAAATATAGTGGGCCTGATTCATATGGGAATTTCAGGTCAAAAGTTCTACACAAAGGAAAAAAATTGCTTCAGAAAAAAATCTGAATTACCTTTTTGAATCCATCATTATACAACCTCATTTTCTTCTGCCCTAGTTTTTTTCATACCTCTGCTGTTGATCGTATCTTCCTTTATTGATATTCCAATCACATGCATTATCCTACCCGCTTTCTGTAATGCCAACTAAATCATCATTGTTTTCATGCATGAGATCTTCCTGCTTAGTCATTTCCTATATTTCTTGTGTTGAGACACTGAGGAAAGACTTCAGTCCATTTTCTATCCCACCCTTTAACCTCTCTTTCTTTCTTTGGTTGCATTCCCTCTTTCTTAGTCCTAATCAAACCTAGAGACACAGTCAGACCATACCTCCTGCTCAGTTTTGGATTCTTTTTCAACAGCAATTACACTGCTTTGTGCCTGATGGCTGCTTAGTTCAGTCCCTGTGGACAACATGATCCAGTCTTCCCTGCTGAGAAATCCCCAGTGACCTCCTGCTCCCCCTCAGTTCTCCTCACAGACGGCTCTCCAGCATCTCCTCTCCTGTCAGCCAGCCCAGTGTTCTCCGCAGGGGTGGCAATTGCACTCTCACATCCCTTCCCCTTTCTCTGGCCGCACCACCACTCAGAAACAGAAAGCAGCATGCAGCCCTACAAGTGTTAATCTACAAGTAAAAAAACCCAGAATCATTTAGGCTTTGGAAAAGACTTTTAAAATCATTGAGTCCAAGGACAAAAACCTTCCTGCTCCCTGCTCCCTGCTCTTGGCCACCTTCCTCACCAAATCCTTTTCCCACCTGGCCCCAAACTGTGCCTCTGGTTCTCTCATTTGCTTTACTTTTCTGTGTGGCCTCTCCCCACAAGGCTTGCTTTTAAACAACCTGTTAGAGCAACCAAGACTTTAAATTCTCCATTCCATTGTTCTCTGTTGAGTCAGTAAAGAAAATCAGAGGAGACTGAGATGGCCTAAAAGGATAACCCTTGACACCAAACCCTCCAGAGACTCCCCCAGCTCTTTCCCCAATCACACTAGAAGAACATTCCTGATCCAAGGATTCTCCATGCTTGGCATGTTGCCCAGTTTTGGCTGTTACCCTCAAAAAATGTGATTATTCTCCCCACCACGAATATGATCTTATGCTATACAGTCACTGCCATTTCTTGTGATTCCCTTGTGACACTTTCAGGCCCTGCCTTGTAGTTTCCCTTCTTTTTCCACTGCTTCCATTTACCCATCAGCTCCTCCACCCACAGTAAAAGGAATTGCATCTCCATGAAACTGGCTATTGGAATTTTTAATAGTGCTAAAATAATTTAGTCCATACTACAGGTAATTTTATTAACAGTCAATATTTTCTGCCCTAAATGACAGATTTATTACAGCACATTATTTTTATTATTGAGTGTAATCATATCCCCATGCTACTGAAATCCCCTGGGAACCCACAGTGCTCTGGCAGTAATAAATAACCAATGCACACAGAGAAACTTTGCTAAGGTGAATTTAAGGTTGCAGGCACATAGCAGTGGTTTGAGTGCATATTGCTCCTCAAGAACATTGGAGTTAACAAGTTGTTTGCAGGCAACAGCAAAAGCAATTCTCATTTCTCATCTTTTCAATCCAATGTCCCACACAACGCAAAGTCGTGAGGTTCTCCTCCAGCTCTCCTCCTTGGGACATACCTTACTTGTGCTCTCTCCCTGTGTTTCCTTGTAGCAGCTTGCATAAGTTAGGCCTAGCTGACAGTGATGTTAGCATATGAACATGAGTTAACCTGGTGGGATAAGGGAATAACATCCATTTGAGAAGAGGAACTTAAGCAAGATCCGCTTGTCCAGATGAGCAGATTGGTGGCACCAGAGAGCGGCAATAGACAGGATACATTTAGGGAATTTGTATGGACTAATCAAGCATTGGTTAATCTCTACCAAAACTTACATCTGACAGCACCCAGAGACACCCATGGACAGAGCCCAAGGAACCTCACCACTCACCACCAGGAATATGCAGGGCACAGCTGGAGCTGCTACACTGTCCCATCCAAATTCTGTCCTCTGACCCATCTCATCATCTCTCCCGCTGAACAGAGAAGTTGTGTAACTCATAAAAATGCGTGTATTTGTGATCAAAATGTTCTGGTATCTAAGTCCATCGCGTCTCTGCAATATCTCTTGGTCCTACATGGCAGCAGCCCCCGCTCCCTGCACGCACACCCCTGCAGCATCCCCGTGGGTACCTGACCAAAGGCAGGACAAGAGGCAGCTCACGCTGTGTTTGCTCTCGGCTGTGCACGTGCTCATCAGCCAGCTGACAGGCCACACTGGGCAAGTTACACTCCAGCTCTCACCACGGTCTTTCCTCCCAGTGAGGGCACTCATTTAAGTCTGTTTCCCTAGCCCAGCCGCTAATCTCCTTGGTACTTACAGGAATCTTGGTTTGTTGGTTTTTTTGAAATCACTATCCTGTTAGGAAATGTGGCTGAAAGCAGCCAGCTGATACCAGAGAAGATCAGGACTGACAGGTTGACAAGCAGGCAGACAGAATGATTGCCTGTCTCATGCTTGTTTGAGAATCCAGGATATAGAAAACCATAGGAAATGTAAAAATTTTGATTCAGATGAACCACTCAAACTCAAACTGCATTCCAACAGAAGACCATTTCACTATTTCCCCTTCATTGAAGATTTTTAAAGCAATTCACCAGAGGGCACAGAACTATTTGTTATCTACTCCAAATAACAACCATTCTGCTTTGTTACCACATTAACCTTTGGTCTTTTCCAGGTAAAAACTTGAATCTCGCAATCAGGGAGGATGAGGTATGTCCGTGGAGACAGGCGAGTGCAGTGTGCAGGAGCGCTCAGACAGCAGGGCACGAGGTGCAATTGTCAAACTTAACCTTGTAGGCTGCTAAATACCTGCTAGAGCAGCTGCATGACCCCAGCATCTGGCAAGGTCACAGCCTATGCTGCACAGGGCACGATTGCCTTCATCATGCTGCTTGTGTAAATGAGGATTCGTGCGCTGCGCACGACTGCAAATAAAGCAGCGAAGCTCCTCGCTAACATTTGGAATACTCTGATTCTTTGTAGCCACACCATGGACTAAAACTAATTGCAGCTACGTTCAGTCGAGTTTGCCTTGTGCCAAGGCCTTTCACACAGTGGAAAAGTGACAAGGAACTTAAATGTTTATGCTAAGACATGCAGTCTTGTGTCTTCCTTTCCCTAGCTCACTATTTGTACCGCTTTTTAAAACACTTGCATTTAAAACACTGCTCAAATCACCCAGAGCCTGCTAAAGGAGCTGGGCTGGAGATGACATGTCTACTAGTGTGAAGAAGACTATTTTCCCTGCCTTCAGCTTTAGTGAAAGTGAAAGCCCTGATGTTACCAACAAGAAGAAATTCAAAGGGAGAGGGTAAAAGATGTTGTTTAACAGAAAAGGAAAAAACAAAACATATCCTTTGAAGCCAAGCCTGGAGCAAACACGGTAATTGTGTCAAGTGCTGTACATCTGGGGTTCAAGGCCACTGTTCTTCCCACTGGGTCACACTCTGGCTGGCCTACCTCTGCTGTGATGCATGATAGCTTGAGAGAGCACTCCTGTCACCTTGCTTCCATTGCAGGACACATCATGCTCCTCCAACACGCAGTGCATTATGAAGTAACATGGAAATAACCCAAATCCAGCATCTTTCCCTTTCTAAATAAGAACAAACACATTCTGGAGCCCTGATTCTCCATGCGTTATTAGCCCCCCCATGCTGTTATGAGGGGGAATAATGCATTTTTAACTTATTTGCTAATAGACTTTGGCTGGAATTTTTCAAATATTTGCTATTTTACAATATCTACCATGAGTTAAGCACTCCGTTAGTGGGATTTGGAAATCTAAGCAAATAGGGTCCTTTAAAGAGCTAAGGCATAAAGAGCTGTAAGATCCTTGGATGAAAGAATCTATAAGTAGTACAAAGAATCATTGGCTACACAGATAGAAATTGTCATTATCATCTTATTTTGTGATAGCAAAACCCTGTATAACAATTCAACACATTAGGCATTAACAGAGAGATAAAATACTCCCTTAAATAGGAAACCTCCTCTAGTATAACTCTGAAAACTGCTGAGTTGATGGATAAATTCCTATCTTCTTAATGCTTTCTGTGTTGGATCTTTGGCCCACTGATGTATTATTCCTCAGAGTGGAATCAGTAAAAAGGTTCCTCAGTAATGGGTGCTCAGCTTTGTGTAATGTTGGTGCTCAGACGCACTGCACAATCCAGCAGAATGCAGCCCATATTGAAGGGGCTGGGTTTGGCTTGGGAGCTGTCTAGGGCAGGCATCTCCCTCTCAGCCCTCTGGAATCTCCTGCAAGCTTAGCACAGTCCATGAAGCCAGCAGAGAGGTGGGAGGAAAAGAAAGAAGTGTTACAAGGCAGAAAGCAAGAGGAGGACATTTGAATTTCATAAGACAGGTTAACCCCGCAGGGCTGAGAGAAGCAAAAACAACTTATTCTGAATAAACATGATATGGAAATTGCGAGATAGGATTGAGCATGAATTTATCTAGGAAGCTACAGTGCAAGTTGGTGCAAGATGCCATCCGGAAAACCTTGAGAGAACTGAAGACAAAAGAAGTGATCTTGCCAGCCACATCCATCCAAACCCCAGACTCCTTGTTCCCACAAGGCACACTTTTGGAAGGAGAGATGATGGGACAGTGGTGCCCACCCTCCAGGGGCAGCTCCCACTGCAGCTCCTTTGCTCAGCCACCAGGCTGAAACTCATCCTCAAGGAGCACGTTCCAGGCTCTGTGTTAGCCATTTCCTGGATCATGGCCAGGCACTGCAGTGGGAATGCCAGCTCACACATTCTGAAACCGTGGTGGGGAAAGGCTAACTGCTGGGCAGCAGGGACTGCTGTGGGCCAGGGCTTCACTCCACACCCCAGCCTTCACTCCCTGGTGAGCAGGGGTGCAGCAAGTCACCAAACCTAGGGACCTCAGTCCCTGCCAAGGACAGGAAAGGTGGCAAGGAATAACACACATACAACATGGAAGCAGACATACTCCATGATGAAGCTTCATGTCCTTCTCCCAGGCTGTCCTTAATGTGACTGATGGTCCCAGGCAAAACAGAGTCAATTTGCACCCATTCTGAGTGTGCAAATGTATTTGACAGACGAGCTCCAAAGGGACTAGCTGATGTGATTTAAGATGTTAACCTCTCCCCAGCTGTCTACCCTATTCCTCTGCCAGAAGTTACTTCCCCAGCAGCAGGGAAAGCAGAAAAAACATGTGTCTGCACCTTGAATGCTCCAGCTAGGGCTGTTGTATTAGCATAAAGTGCCAATGAAGGGTGGGTTTGTGCTAATACATCAGATGAGAGCTGCAACCACTGGAGCACAGGCACATGTCTCATTCTGCCAGCGCTCCAGTCATCTCCAACAAGGGTGCAGAAAGGACAGCTGAGGGTATTAAAGTCATGTGTGCTGGGTACAGCTAGTACACACACACATATTTTATATATATATATATATATATATATATATATATATATATATATATATATATATATATATATATATAATATATATATATGTTTGTGTGCCCAGTACTCTGATGAACACACATGATTTTCCAGTCCATTTTCCCAAAGCTTGGTGATCTGAGACTCAATAAAGCGCAGCCTGGGCCATGACTATGAAGCAAGACAAGCAATCAGCAGTAAGGAGAGCACTGAGGAGGGCACAGCTACAAGCCTGCATAGGGCACGGAGGGAAGGGTGACTTCAGCTTCCTCCTCCTCTTAAACCACCTGGGAGAGTGCCAGCTCATACCTTGACTCAGCATCATCAAGGTTGAAAGTCACCACCCAAAAACTTCCTTAGGTAAAATTATAGAACCATAAGCTAACAAGTTACTGGAAGAATCCCATGAGTATGAAAATAGGCAGAAAAATTTAGTCAGCTCATTCTAACATCCATTTCTGCTATCAGTGTCAGTGATGCACGTTTATGCTAAACATTTCTTTATCTCATACAGCATAGGACTTTCTTTTTACATGAAAATCATTTGTGCTTTGGAAAATCCTGTAATGTGATGATTTGCTTAGCTTTCTGTTGTATGCTCTCACTTTATTGTTTGTTTTTTGCTTGTATCTCTTGCTTATGATCTCTCTGTATGCTGAAAATCCAGTACAAATATTTAGTAAACAATAAGAAGCTTATTGCTGTTTTCAAGCAGAAAATCTGCCTCTGCCTCGCAGAACATCTATTTTGGCTTGTATTTAATTTTTTAAACAATGAATGAATATATATCTATAGATCAGATCTTTCCTTGCTTGGATTCTACATTGGTAGGTGCTTTATAAAAGTCAATATAGATGGAATCAGCTGTAATTCATTTACTGCAAACTCATCTTTGATCTGAAGATATAGCAATTGGTTTTTTTCACATGTGACAGGCACAGAGCTCCTTTTTCAGTACATTATTTCGAAAGCTTTTTTTTTTATTATTTTTTTAACTAAAGAACCCCTGGACAATCTTCTGTTTTGACATTTCTAGAACACTTGAAGCAGCCCAGAATCAGAGACCACAAAGAGATCCATGACATGGGAAAGGCAACTAGCATATTCCCTCTAAATGTTGTTCTAGGCATAGGCTTAATGAGTGATGTACAGGATGGAGTCCTGGGGCTCTCCCTTCTCAGGGTGAATTTATCCCAGTCAGAGCTTGTGCAGGTAATTTACTCACCTCCTGACTTTTCCTTACAATTTCAGATAAAGCCCAAATGCTTTTGAACTGCCACATTGACACATTTCTCTTTGTGAAATCTCAGGCTAGTCTTTTTGGTTTTTTTTCAGAGTAACCTGATTTTGAGTGCCCAGCTAGATACCAGAGGCAACAATGACTTCACTGATTATCTAAATTCAAGAGGCTGATGTGAATCTCCAGCTGTCTAGGATACACAGCTGTCAGACCCAGGATCCATCTACAGCCAAGGGGAAGAAAAAATTGTCCTAGAAGAAAAAAAATTAGAGCACTGAGGCATATGACACTTCCACAGACAGACTTTGGTAGCCCTGGAAAAGACTTAGTCCACTTGTTGATCCACCACCCATCACCCTTTTTAAAATTAGTTCCCATAACATCAGGCACATTTCTTCCTTTTAGTGATTTTAACAGTTGGCCTGAATGTAGTTACCATGTACCTTGGCCAGTGCAGGCAGCAAATAAAATATGTAAAAAAGCAGGAGCCTTGGTTGAAAGTGTTGATGCTTGTTGATGCTTGCTGTAGTTCTGGAGCTGTTATTAAGGCCCCAATAGATGAAATGAAGAAGCCTCAACAGGCAGAGAATAGCTGCTTCCTGCCTCTCTCCAGTTTTAAGGATACCCATCATAATCAATTTAATCATTTTTTGCTTCGGTGATCACTGAAGGATGGGAGATCCCCCCTAACTGAGCCTTTCCTGGAAGAATTCTGATGCTCCTGTGTTTAACTTGGATATGTGAGAAATGTGTTGTTACATGAAGCAAGCTGGGGAGGGTGTTGAATGACAGAAGCACCATGGCATCACCAGCTTGGATTAGAAGCAGAGGACTTTGAGGCCACCCTGGGGGTTCTCAGGCAGAACAACTGTGAAGCTACAGCTATAAATTTAATCACTGTATATTGATGTGGTGATGTTGGGTGTATTGATGTATTTTATTGCTAAGCAGTGCATTCTCCCCCTGTTTTTTCCCCCTTGAGCAGATTAACTGTATATTCCAAAATACTGTCCAACAGAAACATGAGTGGCATACTATTTTCACTTTGCTTGCCTCCCACATAAAAGAACAGCTGTGAATGTCAGCTGAGGCTGATTTCTCCTGCACAATGGCCTATCATTTTTTGTAAAAATAAATAAGTGGCAATCATTCATTTTTTTTCATGGATATAAACATTTTGGGTCAAACTCAAAGTGACTGAAATGATATTGCATTTTACCTCTGGTTGATAAGTAGTTGTAATTTACAGGCCAATAGAACTGGGTAGATAGAAAAGCAACCACCAAGTAGAATTAAGATAAAGAACCTCCTACTCTCACTTTGTCTTACACCTTTCACTGAGCTGCCTTTGCTCCTGCATCATTTATTCCCTGACTGTACATTCCTGTAAGTTACACTAAGTTGCTGCCAGGTAACATAGAGCATCATTTATATCACCTCTGAGCACTGCCCAATTGCAGAGCAAGCTGCTGGAGTCATTGGTTCAGCCCCAAACACACCATCAGAGCACCTGCTGCAGTGAGACCAGGCACAAGAGTCAGTCTTTACACAAAGCTGCAGAAATTGAAAGCACAATTGCAGGGTGAAGCGCCACCCACACACAGCCCTCCCTTAGTGACAGAGGCTGATTGTCATAGGAAAGGCTCTAGACATCTAATGGTGTCTCTTACCCTTATCCTCTGCAAGGGCATTTTGGGTTTCCTCAGGTTATCTCCAGCTGATGTGGCACTTCAGCTTGGCACAGCATTGTGCAGTTGTCACAACAGGGCCCCAGAACAATAAAGCCTGTATCAATGGGATGCACTGTTCTGCAGTCCAGGGAGAACTTGGTTAGTACCCAGCCAAGCATCTCTGCAATGCTCTTCTGCACACCACAGAGGAGCCCTGAAGGATCAGGCCATAGCAGGTTTGAATAGCCAGGACTTTCTACGATGCATGGTGCATTCCAGTGGTTTGGATCTTGTCCTTCCTTGCAGTCTGTATGTAAGAGTGATTTGGGGCAGGTAATTTCCCATTTTTGTCCCTCTGCTGTTCCCCGTAGCACAGCAGTACTGCAGAACCTCAGGAAACCCTTTTGGGCCGTGTCAGTACCAGCCAGCACTGGGAGTCATGCATGTCATTGCCACATTGCAATTGATATTGATCATATGTATCCTTTGGAATCAATACAGGCCTTTTTCCACTGGAAATTAGCATTCTTCTGAATATGGCACACAATGGAAAAAGCTCCCAAGTGTGCATGCATATCTCCAAAAACCCAGCTTGGGACTGGCAGCAGTATGTTAGCATATAGAAGACACATTTCAGTTTATGTTCTGAAAGGATAAGACTAAACCCTTGTGCATTAATACCTGCTGCAATGGTTTCCCCATTCCTCCTACTGGAGACTGGGAAGATTGTAATTTGTGAAAAATCCATTAAAATACAGATCTCCCCATTCACAGGGTGGAAAGTATTAATAACTTTTTCACTGAAAGCCAGGAGACCAATGTATATTCTTCCTCACTATATCCTTCACCTTAACAGACCTCAGTCTAGGGACAAATCTTCAGGACTTACAGCACACAAATGGCAGAACAACATTAAGAGCTATATCCAGAGTACGTCTAATACTTCCCATTTTTCAGATGAGTGGTTTTCAAACTGTGGTCTGCAAACCCATAGGGGCTTGCTCCATTTCTGTATCTGATGTGCACTGCAACGATCTAGGCACGGGAATTTCCTAAAGGTAACTGGACACTTTTCAAAACTATAAGGGATCAGCAAATTAAGAGGTGGGAAAAAAATGTACATAAAAAGCCTTGAGGTCAAGTGCATCCATGATGAGAGTGGAGAGGAAAAGTTGGGTGTCTGAGCACCCTCTTTCCATGTGACACCAGGCACTCCCATACACCAGGTATTGCTATCAGCAAGGGCTAGAACCCCATCAGCCTCCTCCGTTCCCTCTCCTCCTGTAAATCCACAACTGATTAAAAACATTAATTAACTGTCAAACCCTCCTCTGCTCTCCATCAATTAAATCTGGTTTATGTCCATTTTATCTATCCATCCAGATGCTTTAATTAGTCTCCATGATTGTAATTCATCAGCACTTCCACAGAGTAAAGCACATCAGCAGTCTTCTCTCTCTCTCTCTGCAAAATTTACCCAACACCTCGCCTAATGGGGCCCTGAGCCCAACCGATGTTTTGGGCTCAACTACAATGCAAATGACAGCAATAACTAGCAAAAAGGGAGCTTTCTTTCCGTTCCCAGCTAAAAAGTTAATATTGTGTCTTCATAATACACAATCTAATTATTTAGTAGTGTTTCCTGATTCCTTAATGTAGTGATATGCACACTATGTTCTGTTTGTAAATTTTTAGCGGGTTTATAAATACAGCATGGCCTTACTGTGCAACCTCACAATCACTCTGAACCCAAAAAAGGAGGTTTAAAATTAATAATAAATGATAAAACTTGGGAAAAAAATGAATTTGGCTTCATTAAATGATAAAATCCATCAGGAGCCAGGGGCAAGGACAGGGGCAGGCACTCAGTTAATTTGTGAGAGTAACGTAATTTTGAATTGTTGAAAAGATATAACAGTGAAAATACGTAATGCAGTTTAATCTTGGAGGTCACTCCAAGGAGAAAAGGCCAAGTAGCTATCTGACCTTATCCAGGAGAAGGAAAATATATCCTGTTGCCTTGGCAAAATTCAAATACTTGTGTGATCTTGAGCTGCAATGACTAACAAATCAAAGAGTTCAACTAGCCAAGCTGTGATCATTCCCACTGCAAGAGAAGACTTCCATGCAGGCCTCCAGTACAGAAATTTGGGCAGCCAGTCCAGGAAGACCCTTGCCATTCCATACTTTATTTTGTGATTTGCACAGGAAACAGCCCTATCACAAATTCAATATTAAGATTAATTCCACAGCACTAGGACATTTTTTACCATAAAAGCTCTGCTGGCAACTTCACTTTTACTCCATGTCACCACAACGATGCCTTGGAGCAGCTTTAATCTGCTCATCAGCATTGTGCTGTCACAGTGGGACACTGGGCCATTAAATGTTAGCATGGGCTGCCTTCCTCACACAGACATCTGAATTTCAGACAGTACCAGTGGTGAGGCGACATTACCTTCCTCTACCACCACATGCAATCAAGTTGAAGACACGAGGATTCGCTAGAAAATATCTGTTGGAAAGACACCTAAACTCAAGAGAATAATCCCAGAGGAAGATGGGATCTCCCATCAGTAAAATTCAATGGCCAATGCACTGCCACTGTAAAAAGCTGCCTCATTTCCAGTGTAATTGTTTTTACATTTCAACATGCAGCCTTTAGCATTTCTTAGGACTTTGTCCCTTAAATTAGAGGGTGTCACATTTTGAGACAGTAGAATGACATTAAAAAGTAAGAATAGGTGTCATATTAAAGAAAAACTTAAAATAGCCTAATTTTGAGCTGGTAAGTATGCTATTGGAATGCTAAATCCTTTCCTTTTGTAACATGTTTATTATTCCTTTTCTCAAGGGAGCAGGAGCTTTATATTCCTCAGCAGAAATCTTAAAATCAGCACAGTCTTCTATCAGAAAAGGTGGTCTGACAGAACTGAGCTGTGCAGTGTCTGCATGAATATACTGGCTGCATAAAGAGTCACTTTGTGTTATCAAAATACTTTTCATCGTAAATACATATTTCAAATAGTGTTTCAGATATCTTTAAAATATTTATGCTGCAATTAAACAAAAAATACTGAATGTGTGTTGCACAAATTAAGCCAGTAACCCAACTGGGGCTTTCATCCCAGTTTGACAACATAAAATTTTGAAATGTCAAAACCGCCTTCAGGACAAAATTTCCATTTCTGTTGCCATCTGTCATGATGTCCCTCAAAAGCTGCAGACCATACTCTGATCTCTCCAGGCCAGGAGTTTGCAATTGCTACTTCCTACCTGCTGTTTCCACTTTCACTTTCTCATCTGTGGATGGAGAACTCACTCAAGATCACGACCTGTCAAAGACTTATTTAGCAGGCAGAGGGAAAACAAAAACAACAACCAAAAAACCAAAAAACCAAACTGAAAAAACCCCAAAAGCCACCCACAAAATAACAAAACTATGTTCAGCTGGATTGTTCAACCCACACATCTTTACATGGGCTGCAGCCAGGGAGTAAAGAGTTATCAAGACCAACAATTGCAGCATTTATGGCTGCAATTATCATCTCTGATGTCCTGACACAGACACATGAATAATCCCACCCCAGCTACCAGGTTTGCCAAGGGTAGCTGTGCCAACACAGGGGCATCTTCTGGTGATGAGTGGCTGGGATCACTGACCTTCAGCCAAGACTGGCTGCTGCTTTGCTCCAACTCTGCTGTTGAAGGTAAGGTCTAGCCTGACACTCAGTCTAGATCCTGTAAAAAAATGCAGGCAAATTCAGGTTGTTCTCAATATGCATTGAGCTCTTTATACAAAGCAAGGCTTTCCAACACTGGAAGAGTTGCACTTGAAAACCCACAAAATAGTAATTGCATCACAATATAGCTAAGTAAAATTGCCTTACAAACATCTATCACAGCTGAATACAACCCAGATATCTTCCTGCCTGAATTTTCACATTCTGATTTTGTCCCTTAGAGGCCCACAAGATATATTTACAGTTTCCATAGAAAATAAAGAAGAGACACTGTTATGTTAATTCACCATTCAGGGGTCCTCAATCTTGGGATATTTGGTAGGGATTTGCAAACTAAAAGAGATTGAAAACCACTGTTGCCTATCAACTCCCCAAGAATCTACATGGTGCTCATACTAAATACCTTCATATATTACTTGCATACTCTGCAGATGTTTGCATGCTGTGATCATGTAGAATAACAATGCCTTGAACTGTAAAACACTGGTCTTATTTATATACAATGCCATACTTGGTATTTTATGTTTATCTGTTCTCATAAGCCACCATCATATATTGCATTGGTGGGAAACTATCAAAACAGCTCTGAAAACAGCAAACACTCAATCACCAGTCAATTTTTTTGCCAATTCACTTTCACGTTTATCTGGGGAGGGAATCTTGGCTTTGGTTGTGTCAGAACAAATTTCCTCACTGACTTGAGTGTTCCCAGAATTTCAGACAGTGTGCTATAGCATTTTTACTACATCCCAGGCAAAGTAACTCCTAGCCTTTCCTTTTGGAAACTGTTTAATAGCTCAATGAGCTCACCATAAGGGTTTCCTCATTTGTATTTCTTCCCATCACCGCTAGCTCTGCCCAACACACATTAACTAATTCCTTCTCCACTTGGTGTTTACACACTTTAAATATTCATAAAGGGCTCCATTTTCCCACATTCCCATCACTGCCAGGTGCATTAACTTTCATTTTTGCCAAGTTGACTCTTCACTTGTTTTCGTACCAAATCTCTAATCTCTCTAGGTATCTTTGTATTACTACTATTTAATTTCTGTTAAGTACTGACAGTGTGCCAGGTGCCTTTAGTTTGCCAGATGCAGCACACAGTGGAAAGGCACAGCTCTACTGTGGACCTTGCAGTCTGAAAGACAAAGCCAAGTTGGGACAAAGTGTCCTCACAGCTCAGAGCATATGGTTAGGCTCAGAACATGGGTACAGCTGTGAAACCAGGCTGAGGGATAAAACCAGGCAGGTCCCTTCTACAGTCCTGGTGAAAAAGATGAGTGTGTTTCCCCAGCATCACTGGATGGAAAGGCTGTGCTAACATTGTGGAAATTTGGAGGAAAATAGGTGGTATAGGCTGAAAGGATGCATTTAGGAAGCAGGACAGGATCAAAACAAAAAGCATTGCAGGCCATTGCAGCCAAACCAAACCAGTGTCTGTCTTTGATGAACATCACTCTAGCAAAGGGAGTGCTGGAATGCCTCTGGAAGTACCCCAGATCCCTTCCTCAGCACTGAAGGCGTTGGAATAAAAGGTTGGAACCACCAACACCAAACCAAGAGACAGCAAAGGGGTGATCAAGCAGACAGACAGCCAGAAAACAAATACAGAAAAAGCAAATAAAGAGCAGTCTGAGAGAATCAGAGATGAGACTGGGGAAGCAAACACAGCCCCAAAGCTGCCAGCAAAGGCGATGGCAGCTTTACTGGCCTGCCCTGCACCCTGGTTGTGGTTTTACCTGTCTTGCTAAAATCCATACAAGAGACGCGAATGTGCTATTTAATCTAACTATAGCTGTAGCACAACTTGGAGGACTGAACATCATTTTTCTCACACCAATTCCCATAGATTTTTGGTCTACCCTTCTCATTCCCCAAATCTCAAAAAAGCAGATGAAATTATTCAACAAAACTCTCCTTTCAAGGTGATGACATTAAAAAAAAAATAATTCCTAGCTTTTTAACCACAAGGCAAGAAAGTGCACTAAAGGAAACTGAAAATTTCCCTACTGAGAACAGGCTGGAGGCTCTCCCAACCTGCTTTCCACAGTCTGAGGAATAGGGATAAATGAAGGGAAAGCCAGGGACCAACTGCACTTTCTCTCAATGAGGTCAAATTCTGGCAAGGGATCCTGAAAGTATCAATGATTTTATCTGTCACCAGGAAATGGCCAGCATTGTTTCCAACACACAGAACTAATACAGAACTAATACACAATTTTGCTTGTTACAGCAGTTCTCATGGCTGCTTCTTGGGCCACTTAGTCTTGCCCTAAAACAGTGTCAAATGTTTTCTGCAGCTTTAGTGATGAGATCTAGCTGGCAACGCAGCACTGCTTGAAGTCCCCCTCCCCACACGCATCTTCTCCAAACAAGGAAGTGTCCCAATAATGCTTCAGCCTCCTCAGTCCTCTGCTTATCAACTAAATCTCAAATCTTGCTCCCTCCATTCCCAGTGGGAAAGAGTACTGAGCATAAACCATGATCTTCCATCCTCCTGTTTCACCCTACAAGGGATGAGATAGAGACAGTGCAAGCATGTCCCATCAGAGGAGCAAGAGAGACATGAAACATCAAAGTTATATTTATTCAAGCCTTTAAGAAGTCCTTGAGCTTCTAATAGCCACCTTAAGCCTTCTTCATACATACAGATACCAAAGTACTAGATCTCAAGAAAAGAGAATAACACATACAGTACTGCCCAGGTGAGTGAAAGAATTGTGACTTGAGTCCAGAGCAGAAACATCCCTGACTGTATGAAAGCCAGAATAGCCATTGCTATTCAATTTCTCACAGAAACAGCACTTTTTGCAAAAAAGGCAAGCCCCTCCTTTCAGATATCCCTCCCAGAAACCTTCAGGCAAGTAGATAAACTGTTTGTAAATAGAGGTTTCACACCAATTAGGTCCATGTTCTGCAAACAGCACCACAGACTCGGTGTGGTGTTTCCAAGGGCTTGTTATTTCAGAGCACTACATATATATTTCCATATAATTGATCTGTTCTGCTTTAAAGAGGCCATCAGGAAGATATGTGGGCAATTTATTCTAGAGGTAAGAGAAGGAGAGGCAAAGGGAGTTAACCTCAGATTAGCTGTGTTTACACAAGAGTGTTTTACACTGTGGGCTCCTGGAATGAGACCAGAGCCCAGACTGTTCTCTCCTGCCTCTTAAGCACCCTTGTTTGTCCCTGGAAGGGAAGGGCAGGCACAGCAGTGTAAACTCAGGGGGCTCAAATTCACAGCCATGACAGGGCAAATATAAACACAGAAAAAATTCTGCCCCATAGCATGGCTGCCACCATCTGGGCACAGGTCCCTGGTGCTGGATGACTGAAGGGCTAAGGACACCTGGATCTGGTCTAAATTAGGCACCATTTGGCTATTGCAACTTGGCACACCTGACCAGCAAGAAAGCTGGCAAATTCTCATGGCAAATATTCAGAGTACTGTAGTATCACAACACACCAAGGTCCATGGCCTCAGAAATCTCTGTGCCCTTTTGTTCCCATATCGTGTCAGCTATCATAATTTTTTTATCCAAACACAGACTATAGAAGCAACCAAGGCTACTTTGTCCTCCTGCAGAGCACAGGTCATAATCTCCACCTGTAGTTCTTGTATCAGACTCACAACTTCACACCATGCAGCCCATGTAGAAGGCTGACAGGACTGGACTGAAGACTTGAGTGCTGATGAGATTCCCTGCTTCTGACAGATCTCTTCCAAACAGCTCATTACTCTGCTGTGCTTTATTTCCATTCCCAGTTTGTCTAGCTTCCATCTCCTGTTCTCAGTTCCCTTCACATGTTTGAGCACTAAAGAGCTGTCTTAGATCAGACAAATTCTTTCCCTGTTGGCTTTATTCCACAATCAAGATCCTTCGCTTTGATAAGCTAAATAGATAAAAATGTCAATGCCTTTTCTGCAGATGAGAATATTCCCAGCCCAGAATCTTTCTTGTAGCTGAAACCACCATTTACAGCTTTTGATCTGTGGACCCCAAAACTGAAACAAGACCTGGAATAAGTACACCAACATCCATCTCCTTAGTCCATTTTGCTGAGGGCTCTGCGTCAAGACACAGTCTACCACGTTCAGCTCTGCCAAGCCAGCCAGGAAACATATGCAAGCATCACACCTTGAAACAGAGTGAGAGACTAAAAACCAGATAAGAAATAGATTTATCCAAAGAATGTGGGAAATATATCTTTGATCTTGGAGGGGACCACATGATGGGCTTGTAGCCAAGGTCAGACAGGATTTTCCATTTGAAAGGTTCTACAAGAGTTCTCCTAATGTGACCCAGCTCCCTACAATCAGCAGCAAAACTTTACAAGGGGACCATGGTACTGAGAGTACCAAGGCCAGCTTTTGCAAACATGGCTATCCATCCACAGAGATGAAACACCTCTCAAACCAAAAGACACTGGGCAAATCTTCTACCTGACTCCTACTCTGAAGTCCCTGAACAACATCCCACATTCAACCATTAAAACCAGCCACCCAAAGCCATTTACCAAATCGGTGTGGCACTAGAGAGAGCTCTCCAGCCAGTGCCTGTCCCACAGTCTCTATTTTGTGTGTTACCCCTGTGAAGTCAGGCAGCACACCTTGCTAATACACTGCTCCATGGAACCAGCCTCACCCCGCCCGGAGTCACCAGGCAACATCTGTCACACATAAGCTTTACAAGGAATGATTTTATCGTCTCTTCCCCACAGAAACATATGTTTTGTTATTGCAGCAAGTGAACTTTTGTATTTCTTTTTGAGGATGGGGAGGAGGTCTGCTACTTTTAGAATAAAAGAGCAGCTTGATGAACAGACCTCATAGCAGGTACTGAAAGCACATGAGGGTGACAGGAAAGAAGACAAACCTGTCAGTGAAGGAAGGAGTTGACAGAAGTGATCACTGAGGACAGATCAAGGGGAGAAAATGTAAAAGCAACCCAAACTGGAAACGTAAGCAGGAGCCATGAGACGTAGGGCCCTGAAAACAGAAGCTGATTTTGAAGCACAGCACAAGGAAGGAGCCTGGAAATTACTTTAGGAGGCAACTGTACAGTTAAGAGATCTCCTGGCATCTTCTCAAAGAGGTCATGACTTGTGGTCAGGGGGAGCTTGCAGAACAGCAAAGCAATACTGCAGGGACTACCAGCTTGCTGATTCTCCCCCACACCAGTATCCACAGCTTCTATGTTATGCTGGAAAACTTCAAAAGTAAGAATACATAATTTTTTTCCCCCTATCCTTTTAAAGTTATTCTGCTCTTGCATCCTGGTGAAAAGTTCTGTGGGAAGCTAAGTAGATAATGCAGAAGAAATACATCCATTGGATAGAGGCTATTTAAATATTTGATGGCTAATATATTAAATGTTAATTGAATACTACAATGATTTTCTCCCCTGGACAGCACACAATTAACATTTAATTTGTTATAAAATATTTAAAGTTATGAAATATCCGAGGGCAACCGAAATGTCTCTTCCACCAAATTGTCTTGGGACAATGTGTTGAGGGGACAAGAGGGCAGGTTAGCATTTCAAATTCTTCCAATGATCTATACAAGAGACGTGAGAAAATGTTCCAGAGCTGACACAGTTCAAGGACATAGTGAGAGGATATGAAGGGACACACACAGATACCTGATCCTGTCCTCTCCAGGTTCAGCAAGACCAGGATCCTCATGGCTATAAGGAACCCAGCTTGCTGTGGTGACTATCCACTATCCAAAAGGAATTCTGGGCACTTAGACCAAACATATATTTTCATGTTATATTTTTCAGAGATGCCAGAGAGGGCTGGTGTCTTCATTGCTCTGCATTCATTCAGTCCAGGGCATATTGACAAGAATAGGATTAGGATGATACAGAGCTGTTATTTGGCTGTGCTCAATGCTTCACTGAGAATCAAGGATGGCAGGCAGCTTGGGATATTAGAGTTAAGCCAGTTGTTCAGGACCTGAACACAAACTTATCTCATTGGCTGTAGCAGAGTTAAACATCCAAGCATTTCAGAAACTTACCTTACTCTAATGCCTGGCTTGGCAAGGGGGGTAGGAAAGCTTTGCTAAGTCTTCAGTGTAGAAAGGGATCTTTTAATTAGTTCAAAAGTAAATCCTTCAGCAAGTTTAGGAAAGCTCAGACTCAACAGTCTTGATATTTTTTGTAGTAAAACTCAAAGAGAAGGAAAAAACCATTAAAGTTCTGCTCTGTGTCATTCAGGAGTCAAAAGAAATCCATATACAAGCAAACCAAACATCTTTTGCAGGTACTCTTAATTAAGAAGCAACTTTAATTGCTAAGAAATCCTGAATTAGTCCAGAGGTACAGAAGGCTCACCTACTTAACTCCATGTTGCTTAGCCTTGATTTACCTCAGCTTTAAGGGGAATTTATGCTTTGTAAAGCTCACTTCTTAGTACAGCTTCTTTTAAATTCCTAACTTTTCTGGTCTCAGACCTTTTATTGACCATTTTCGAAAGATCTGCTAAAAAACCTCTAAGCCTTAGGCTTGTAATGATGGATTATTTCTACCTAGAAGACTTTCAGCTTCCAGAAACTCCTCTCATTTGCTACTTAAAGGTTTGACTAACATGGGGGGAAAATACATCCAGCTCTTGACTATGTAGAAATGGTACAGGGGAAAAACAGCCTGGACTTTATCAGACAGAAGTCTACGGCCTCCCTGCTACACACTGGCTCACTCCCTGCTTTGTGTTCCCTTGATAATATTTTGTCAATCAGCTTCTGTGGTGAACCATCATCACCTCATGCACAGGGATACAGCATCACAGAAAAATTGCATCCCACAAAGCGCAAAACTCATCTGTGGGAGCTGAGGGACAGCTGGGACCAAGGATTCCTCTGCGCCAAAGATGCCAGTCCTGGGCACTGGCTGTGAAACAGAGGGGAAGCCTTCTGCTTTATGGACTCTTTCTGCCTCTGTGTGGCAGAGAAAAGAGAGATTTAAGGGTACATAGTGAAGGCAGGGGTGCTTGCATGCTCACAGTAGTAATTCTCACATAGTAATCATGGAGGATATAATACTGCACAGCTGAGGTCATGCCGTGTTTGGCTGCTGCAAGGGACAAGGCTGGAGCCTGCTGGGTGTCACACAAACAGCTCCACGGAGCTGAAGGGACGACCAAATGGGTAGATTTCTTCAAGTCCATATTGAACCACTGATTCTAAGAGACTTCAGAATTCACACACTCGATAGCTCAGCATGTTGAAACCCAGCATTTGGTCTGACCTCTTTGATAAAGTAGTACTTTTTTCACTTTGTCATCCCTACTAGTACCATGGTACGCCTTGGAGGATTTTTTCTGGATTTTTCTCCCTCTTAATGTTTCTAACATGTTGAATTATGTCCAAACAGAAGAGGTCGGTGAGAGACAACAAATGTTTTGCAAGGAATGCTTCCATAAGAATTAGATTTTGCCTGTGCAGAATGAGTCTGAACCTTTCTGTCACAATAAACTCATAAACTTTTTGATCATGAATAGACAAGAAACAGATGATAGAAGTACTAAAGTACAGAATTTATTTGCTTTTTAAAGCTGGGCAGAGCAACTTCAGAACAGTTCTGTGAAGGAAGAAATGGCTGTAGTACATAAGTGGTGGCCATGAGTAGACATAGGTGTGGAGAATACAGGACACAAGCTTGTGAGGTTCCTTTGCCCGCACTGTTTGCCAACCAGGTCTTTTGTCACACTTTGGGCTTCTTTCCTCCACCATATCAGGTTGACCCCGTTGTTTGACTCCACTCCCAGCCACAATTGGATTTTTCCAGGCAGGACCTGCTCTCCTGGTGTGGTGGCTGCCTCGGAGGTGTCCAGGGGACGCAGCCCTGTGCCAGCCCCCTGTGGCACCACAGTCCATCAGTGTCACACCCAAGCACCGTTCTCTGAGGAGGGAGCCCATTAACGAGCTGCACTGAAACCACATCTGCATACTGATCAGGGAGCTGCCTGGGAGGATATTAATTAGGGGTGACACTTTCAGGGCAAGTTCTACTATTCTTCTTTGTATCCCATTTCAGACATGGCTGCGAAGTGTGAGCACAATACAAATAGAGACAAGATGGGGACAGCTTGCCGCTGCAACAGAAGACAAGAGTAGAAAAGCATCTGTAATATTCCTCCCTAGGACTTGCTGCTGTTTAAAGGAAAATTCTAGAAAGCCCCTAACCATATTTTCCTCTACCATTTCTCTAATCTAGAGAGGAAAGATGTGTTTCTTTGTGTCCACAGAGATAATCCCTCTGCTCTCTTCATTCACACTCCTCTAGTCTCTAACACAGACATACAAGTCCAGCAGCCTTGACAAATGGCTGGAGCACATGCAAGGGGCTCAAGTACTCAGTTCTTTGTCCTGGCCCTGACAGTGGCTGAATAGTGAGTACTTGTTCCTTGAGTTCTCACTTCTGTTTACCATCCTTAGTCTGGTACAGAGCCTTCCCCACAGAGCTGTGAGCACTGTTTAGCTTCACAGGCCCCCCCAGTCCCTTCTGCAGCACCACCCAGCACCCACAGCAGCCCCGAGGAGCCAGCAAAGAGCAGGTTTGCAGCTTGCACCAGATCCTGGAGACAGGTTTCACAGCACTTTGCAGATTGCCAAATATTATTGTTCAGTCTGGAGGTGGGAAATAAGCAGCAGGAGTGAGAACTCCACAGCAAAGAAGAACTTGTTTAGAAGCACACATCACTTGTTTCTTTGCTGCACGACTTCATGCATTGTGTTTGTGTACAATTCACACATCTGTCAACAGATCACAGCACAAATAATTTCACCTCCTACTAAACTGCTGCCGACTCACTACATTCTCAATGCAACCCCACCATTAGCTTCTGGTGTTTCACAGCACCAGGAAACAAGGCAAACAAGTGCTAGACTGGATCATGTGGGAAGGTCATGCAGTTCAGGGGCCTGACTCCCTCTAGGATGTGCACAAGAAGCTGCAGAAGACAATGTGCCATCCTGCCAATTGACAACCCACCAGCAGACACCCTCAATCATGAAGGTTTGCACCCCTTCTGCACTCTCCACCTGTCTAATGGAAATATGTACACACTCCCCGTCTATTTTAACACCCCTTCACCTCGTGAATTCTGCTGAGCTTCCAACCCCAAAGCTCTCACACAGCAGTGAGTTACACAGGTTGGTGGCACTACAAAAATGTGCCTGCTTCTCATTCTCAGGAGCAAATGCAGATTAGGCAATGCAGATTTCCCACACATTTTAATACTCACATATATGCTTCACTTCAGCTTCTTTCTTTGAGAGGTCAGATGCTAGCTCCTGATTTGCAAGGCAGACTTGTTCAAGCTATTGGCACTAGAAACATTAGAAACAAGTGAATAAAGAAGAAAGCCTGGCATTTCTTTTCCACATGGGAAAAATTGGAAATCTGTCTGTCATTTCCTTTTAGTGATCACTTTCTCTGAATTCCTTCATTTCCATAACAGAAGCAATAATGCATAGATAACTTTTTTTTGAGGGAGGGTGGGGAGAGGTGGTCACCAGCCGCTGAGGAAGTCAGCAAAATACTCTACCTTTCCCACCCTTTTTCCTTGAGGCTGAGGTCACTCACCTAAAATGAGGAGACAACAAAAACACAACTACTCCACAAGTGAAGATGAGCCAAAAGCTGAAGATACCCACAGTGTCTTCTCAAACGAGAGGCACGGCCCCAAGCCAGGACTGAGAGTCTGGGTTGGAGCCCAAAAGCCCTGCCCAGTGGTGGAGGGTGCCTGAGTGGAGTGTCCAGGTGAGGCTGGTCAGAGTTTTTAAGCCACAGGAGTACTCAGGGTGTCAATACACAATTGATCAGCACAGAATCCCATCTGGATGCAAGCCTCTGTGGCAGGAGGCAAGACTTTCCTTCATTGCACTGATGCTCTGTGAGATGTCCACAGGCCAAGGAATCTGTTCTGATTTTATAAGTGTTGTAAGTCTCAATGGATCCAAGGAAGTTGGGATGACCCTTAGACAGTGAGCAAAGTAGTTGCCTTGACTCTTAAATAGTTTTTCCAGTTGCTCTAATTACAACCAGAGTTGACAGTTTTCCAAGGATATGTAAAGTACTGGGGTTTATTACTGGTTTATTCTTTTCTTCTTTTCATCTCCGGTTTCAACAGGGTTTGGGTGCAGTATTCTACTGCACTTCTTTTTGTGACAAGGAACTCTTTCTCTGCTTTGGGGGAGGTCAGTGAGCTGACAGACAAGACTTAGCTCTGGTGGGAGTTCAGCTCGTCTCAGACTAGCTCCTGAAAAGTGTTTGCTTCTTTCTGATAGAACCTTGGGCCTTGGAGTCCTGTCCAGCAGCGTGCACTGTCTGCACCTCCAGCCTTGGAGGACAGCCTGAAGGATTGCCATGCCCACTTTCCACAGTGCAAGCTGTGCAGCCGCAGGCACAGGGGAACCGCGATTCCCATCCTGTGGAGGACCACAGGAGCCCCCCGTACTCAGCAGGATACCCTGCTGCCAGGTACAGCCTCCAAAGCTCCCCATGGGCTGACTGGGAAGGAGCTGCAGAGCCCAAAGCCAGGCAGGATGCAAACCATTTGTGCTTCTTTGCACAGCCTGCTCTCTCTGAGGAACAGCAAATCCTCTGTCAGTCCTTGCTGCTGCCTTCATCCCATGGGAGCAGAGCAGCAATGTGTTCAAAGCAACATTGCTGGGCTCTATTCCTGGCTTCATCTGTATGCTAGGGATGATTTCCCCAGTGGCTTTCTTATCCCATGCTGGTGAATCATCCCCCCAACAGAGATGACGTATCCCTATAGCTTCTAAACATATTTTGAAAGAGCTTATTTTTTGTCTTTGGATTTTGCCAGATGGCATCCAGTGATTAGTGGGTTTAATATACGAAGCTTCCCAGAGGAAGAAACTCCTGCATCTCACTAAAGGTTCTTCACCACCCTTCTGGTCTTCCCCTCCCAAACTTCAAATTACAGTAGCTGGACCCCTGCTGCAGAGTCTTATTCTACTCTGTCAATATCCTCTGGATATTTTTCAAGAACAAAGTGGAAAGCATTTCCAGCAAATGCTTTTAATGTCACTTTGTTTGCCAAGAGATGCTGACTCCTGCTTTGGTTATCATTACGAGAAAGGATCTTTGTTTAAACAAGAAAACAAGTGATGATTTTTGCCCGAGTCACTCATCTCTCTAGCTAAGTAGCATCTGCATTCCCTGGCAAAGGGACATGGCCTGTTCTGAAAATAAAATATTAGGATCCTTCTTCTTAAAAAGCACCCCTTCCTAAGCACCACCTCACTGCTTCAGAAAAAACCTGTTGTCAAACATCTGCCTCCCCTGCCTGTCTCCCTTCTCTCAGATGAGACTGGATAGATTGTGTGACTGGTATTTTTGGGTTGTAATCCTTGCTAACATGCTGTGCACCTTGCCTCTCTCTTGTGCCCAGATTCCACCTATAAACAGATTATGGCCTCATATTTCAAGTCAGTAATTTTGGAAACATTTCAAGTGAGGGGTGCAGAAGGAAAGCACAGCTCCTCTCATAAGTTTACAGCAGATAGCCAGTAAGCTGCATATCTTTCCAAACAGGGATCCATGGCCTCCTAAGGAACAGTTTGAAGAGGTGGTGCCCTTCAGTTTCCCTGTAGGCCAGTGTCCTTGTGGGAACAATAGCTCCTATAGCCCAGTGTACTCCTACCTATGGTACCAGCCACTACAGCAGTGGGTTCTTTCAGCTTTTCTATTCCTGTCAGTTTTCTGAGCAGCTTTTTTTCTTCAGAGCAGCTTATTTGCTCAAGTAGTAGCTGCTCACACCTTTAAGCCTTTGTTGCTCTTATCTTGAAGAAACATTTAAGCAAGGGCAAGCATCTTTCCTGTGAAGGAGCAGAGTCAGGACCTCCCCTGCATTGGGCAGCATCACCATTGCCACAACAGCTGGCAGCCTGGGTATGATATTTATATATCATATAATTTTATGCCATCAGCTGTGGTATCCCTCAGTGGGGATTGTGACAACTGAAAATTGTGCCTTCTTCTTAAACAGTGTGACAGCACTCTTTTTACCTTTCTCACAAGCTGCCTTGAGTGGTCAACAGCAAAACTGCTGGTGTGGACAGCCCAGAACCCCACACAGTGCTGAGGAACAAAGATTCCAACATTGCCGTAACACAGAAGCCAAGTGATCACAAATTCACATCTGCAGACATTTTCTCCTTTACTGCCACACTAGCAGCTTTTTAGTGATTGAGCCAACACAGTCTAAGAAGATGGCAGTTCCTGCTGTTTATCACAGGAGAGGACTGCCCTCACAGTTGAGACCTAAAAACACTCTTTTAAGTATACCTAAAGAGTTGTAGCACTTTACACCGTTCCATCAAGGTCTGCCAGAGACACTTACCTGGGCTTTCACCACAATCTCTGTTCACATGCAACTAGTGCCAGTCAAGGATTTAATCATTCAAGGATTTAGTCATTCAATACCTCACCTCTCCTTCCCTTCCCAAGTTACAATCACAAACGTTCATGCAAGTGCCCAGATTTGCCCTCTGCAGCTTAAATGGAGAATGTGGCATCTAAAACGGCTTCCAAAACAGCCCCCAAGCAAAGGGAAAAAATGAACATTGTCCACAGTAACCTCGAAGGACAGATCATCCCTGAAATGAAACAATCCTGGAGACACAGCCCATAATCTATATATACAAAAGGCACAATAAGGGTATCTGATCTACAACTTCTCCTTGCACATATCTCTGTACATGTAAGCACCTCCACTAGTCTGGATGTACTATAACACCATGTGGTGTTTGTGAGGTCCCAAGATGAGGTGAGAGATGAGAATCTGACTCCATGTTCTTAGAAGGCTGATATATTATATTATATTATATTATATTATATTATATTATATTATATTATATTATATTATATTATATTATATTATATTATATTATATTATATTATATTATATTATATTATATTATATTATATTATATTATATTATATTACATAATGCTATTCTAAAACCATACTAAAGAAAGAGAAAGTGTACATCAGAAGGCTTAACAAGAATGAAGAATAAAATCTCGTGGCTGACACAGAGAGCCTGACATAGCTGGCTGTGATTGGTCATTAAGTTAAAACAATTCACATGGAACCAATCAAACATGCACCTGTTGGTAAACGATCTTCAGACCACATTCCAAAGCAATCAGATAATTATTGTTTTCATTCCTCTCTGAGGCTTCTCAGCTTCCCAGGAGAAAATCCTGGGCAAAGAGGATTTTTCAGAAAATATCATGGTGACAACACCATATATCTACACATCAAATCTCCTGCAATGCTACTTAACCATAGTTCCAGCCAAAACCTCCATGAAGCTTAGGCCTGGCCCAAGGGATGGTGTGTGGCTGGAGCTAGGACTAGATCTTAAGGCCTCTGGTCTTCTTTCTTCTGTTTGACTAAAAGCTGTAGCAGTACATAAATGCCATTGCTGAGTGTCATGGCCAAAGTGCTCCTCAGTGACCTTCCTGCTCCTCAGCCCTGCTCCAAACTTTCCTACTTCCCTGACTTACTTCCTTGGTGTTACCCTTAACTAATTCTTCTCTCCAGCCTGGCTCCTTATCACTCACGGCCTTGCGCTCACCCTCCTGTTCCCCACTGCTGGCATGTCTCACACACCTGCACTGTGCAGCCACTTCCCGCCTCTCACTTCACTCTCACCTCTCACCAACCTGCTCCCAGCCTGCTGTGCAGAAAGCAGACTTCAGGCAAGGGCCAGGTTCTGTGGGGTCCTAAAGAGGGGAGGAAGTGGGGATTCCCCTCCTCTTCCTCAGCGTTCACATGATGGTCCTCAGCTCTTTGTCCAAGCCCTCAGACCCTGGGTATTTGTCTGCAGCCCAGGGTACTTACAGACATCTGGGTAGCTTCAGAATAAATAAAAACTGAATAAGGTGTGGGTCTTAGCAGCTGCTAGAGCTGGAGAGTAGCTGTGACTACGTGGGAAAGTGACTTTATCCTAAACGAAAGACCAGAATTTCATCTCAGTCCAATTCTGGCCATCAGACAATGTGAACTATAACGTGTCTGAACAGCTCACTGAAGAAAAGTCCCTCCCCCAACTCTAAAAGAAGCCAAGCTCCTTCCCCCACAATTAATCTGCCCTGACACAAAAAGATGCTTGTAGTGTTCAGACTGACATTTTCCAGCCTCACATCCATTGGCACATATCTGCCCTGCCTCTGCCACTGGCTGATGATGCCTCTCCAGCCAGGCAGACACATATCAGCCTTGATAGGATGCCTGGAGTAAGGAGGTTTGGAGTCAGCTCCTCACAGCTGGGCAGCCAGCAGTGTTTGCTCAACATTTCTGGCAAAGCAGAGGCACCCAGCTCTCAGCTGCTCTGTCTTCTTCAGGTCCTGTCCAGGAGGGACCCATGCTCCATGCACTGGCACCAGGGAGCTCCCTGGCAGGAATGTGCTGCCTTGTGCCCACCGTGGTGTCCCACTTCAGTGCCAGTCACAGCGCCTGGAGACCACAGCTCCCACCTCAGTGCTCTGTAATTTGATTAAGGTGAAATCTGAGCTGCTGTTCTGAGCCAAGAAATGCCAGGATGGCAGATGGCAGGGAAGAAAGTTGAGCAGAGCACTTTGCTGGCATCCAAGATCCTGGGAGAAACCAAGCTGCTCCTGTAGGGTTCAAATACCGGGGCGAGTAAGAAGAAAAAGCTGCCAGAGTGCCTTGGTTCTGTTAGAAAACTCAACAGTGAAATATTACAGAGAGATTAAAACACAACATAATTACCTAATTTATTGAGAGTTAATGTGCTGGCTCCTCACTGACAAGGAAGAATCAGAGGGAGGTGAAATTGTTAAGCAACATAATTGCCCCCAACCTGAGCTTTAGCTGCCCTCCTTCCTTTGAGACTTTCCCAGCTGAGAGAGACGTGAGCTGCACAGCAGAGAGGCACCCCAGGGAGCACAAATGCATCTCTGCTGCTGAGTGGGTGTGTGAAGGAGGCTGGGCAGGGCTCTGCCTGAGAAGCCCTCTCCCCATGCCAGCCCCCCCTCCAGGCAGCAATAACAGCTGTGCAGTTTCATGTTTCTATCATGTTTGCACACGCAGGTCTCCAGGAACTTCACAAGAGAGGGAACTGCTGTTGTCTTGGTTCACCCAATGAGAAAGGCTGCAACAACCAACTGATCTCCGAGATCAACCAGAAGCCTAAGGAGGCAGAGAATCACAGTCACAAAATGCCATTAGCTCAGTGTCACCTGCTTCACTAGATTGCCTCTCTGTTGGTAGAAAGAAGGGTAAAGATGAAACCTTACAGCTCATCAAAAGCCCAGAGATGAATGGGAACCAATGCAAAATACCAGCAACTGCACAGATCCAGAGAATAGCAGTAAACATTATTAAAGGGCTGGGGAAATTGATTCCTGGGGAGGAAAAGAGAGCTAAATATGTATAGCTGCCTAGCTATACCCAGAGGAGCATACTTAACCTGCTACAAGTATTTGATGGAAGAATAATTGTCCTGGGAGGAATAAAGGTCTTACAGCTATGAAGAATAGGGTGAAATTAAAAGGGTGGAGATTTAGCCTCTGATGGGCACACTGGATAATGGAGATGCTGACCTGTCTCCCTGAGGAATGCCTGTTGCTTCTCTCATGCAGAGGAGTGTGGGAGAGCCATTCTCTGGCACAGCAGTGGGCTCTAGAGGCTTTCCCAGCCCTGTTTACCTGCTTTCTGTGGGCTAACAGAGGTTTCCCATCCCAACAGCCTGTCACTGGGGGTCAGGTGGGGTTTTGTTTTATAAATTCTGATGACAGCTAAGGGAATCCTGGCAAATCTGTATCGCTGGGGAGCCTAACCAAACAACAGCCTCCAGAAACACAAAGCTTCAGTAATAAAATACAATGCCTGCAGCCCTCTGCTCCAGAGGAAGAAGCATTGTTACTCATGTCAGAAAACAGAAGGACTGAAATCTAGCATTTCTTGTCATTAAGGAAATACTGCAGATGGGTGTTTGCTGTAAAATGTCACGATGGCAGAGCTCACAATGCTGCTAACTGAAAGCAGGAAAAAACACAGCTGCTATGAGAAGAGGGCACTGCAGTACATAAACTTTACTACCCAAAGCTGGTGTGCACAGATAGGTTTTAGCCCACCCCAGTGGCCCAAACCCAGAGTGCTTCCTGCAAACCTTGGCAAGGGCTGTCATTATAAGCTGCTGCCTCCTCTCAAGTGCTCCCTGTCTCTGACTGGGAGATGTTATTTTCCACCCATACCTAACCCTTGGACTCCTCTGCTTAGCTCCAAACAAAGGAACACAAGGAAAGAGAGAGGTGCCTGTTTTCTACACCTACTTTCTTCTCCTCTTGGGCTTGTTCTCATACTCAGAGGAAATCCACTCTAAAGCCATCTCTGTTTTTCATTCGCTTTACACACAGTTTCCTCACACAAAGTGCATGCTCACTGCTTGTCAAGCTGACCTCATGCCATGTGGGGGGGGGCTCCATGTTCACTCCCATTAAAATTCAAGCATTTTAAGGGAATTCTGCTCTGCTCCCTACTGTCTGGTATGATACATACTGAGTTTCATGTCAGATATACAAGAAATATGGGGCTGAGGAGGGATTGAACTGATAAACTTCCAGTTTTAATCTCCTAGGACATTGTGAATGTTTCCAGCACTATTGTTAAAATATTGTCTGATAAAATAGAGGCCACCCATAAAATGGGTGCTGCCATCAGAAGACAGAATAGGCCTCTGATGGCAGGCAAGCATGAGAAACCATGATGTGAGAAGATCTGGAGTTAGGTTTTCCTCAGGCTTTTAATACCACAGCAGTATGAGTGAGGAGCAGGACTCGCTGTTTATTTACTTTGGCTAGACACTAACTGGGATCATATTTTCTTGGCAGAGCACTCCTTTTCAGCTGAAAAGCAGTAAGATGGCCCTACCAGGCATGGATGACCAGCTCTGTCTCCTCAGGAAGCCAGTGGAAATTTCCCTTCAGAGCTCTCCCTGTGGGAGGAACTGCAACATATCTCACCTAGGCTGTTGATAGCTTTGCACAGAAGATGCTTACAGACTGTGTAGAGACGGGCTAACGATTTTCTATCCTTATTTTCTGTCTTCACACATCAGGTAAAAACATTATTGGACTTACTTAAAATAATAGCAAGCTCGTAGCTCTTTTTGCCTGTGTTTGGTGACACTTCCACAGTCACAAATATCAGGGCTGGATGCCATGTCCTCTTCCAGCTGCAGCCAAGAAGACATTGTTGCTTGGCCGTGTCTGCTGCCTGAGATGCCGCTGAAAGCAATCCTATCCCCACTTCAGGCTGAAGGAGCTGGCTTAGCTCTAAGAACAGGTCACTGCCAACCTAGTTCAGGTGGCAAAAACCAGGGGTCAGGTCCTGCAACAAGAACACCTCAGCACACAGGAATCAAAGGAAACTCACCCCAGGCAGGGGGCCATGCCAGAAGGCTGGGACAGCAGCAGCCAGGAAGGTGTGTGGGATTGTGCCTCAATGTGAGGAGGCCTGGGGATCAAGGCTCATGATTTCAGGAACATTGTGCACATTGTGCATCGTGCTGCAGCTTCAGCAAACTACCTGCTGTCCTCCTTCCCTCTTCCATGATTCTTCCTTGAAGTACAAGAAAGCCAGCCCACCTGGTTCCCAGTGCCTGTCAGCAGCCCTTCAGCCTGGAGGAACAAGCATTTCCTTGTAGGATGTCAGCAGCACATGTTTCTGGGCGACTGAAGGGCAGGTGGTACTGCCTTATAAATCATCTAAACATGCCTGGTGTGATAAATGCCTGCTGTATTTTGCATAACATCTGGGACATCACAGGAGAGACCTTGGGGGCTGGGAAGGAGCAGAAAGTGAACGTTTTCTGAGCATCATGACTTGACAAAGACAGAGATGGTGTCACCATATGGTCAAAGAAAGAGTCAGAGATGCCCAGCCCTCCTCCTCTGAGGGGAAAGGCAACGACTGGGGCATAAAAGCACAGCAACCAAAGAGCATTTATTGTGTTTGGTTTTGTCAGGGTTTGACAGCACTGAGGACAGTGGGGTCTCCATGGGGCAGGCTGAAAGAACAGAGGGAGGGTGAAGGAGGAGGAGGAGGAACTGTGTGGCTTCAGATGGACTGGTTGGTCAATTCCCCTGGGATTAAAAGGAAAAAGATCAGGAACAGCATAAACCAGCATTGGGAAAAGGACTTTCAGGAATTACTAAAACTGTAACAGGGATCAGGACAAAGAAGGTTTAGGGAAAAAAATCTGAAAACCGTTTGAAACATGAGCATGATTTTAACAGCTTAGTTTGACCAACTATCTTAACCAACACTACCTATCTGTGAAAATAAATGTGACAGGACATCTCTTGTTGCAGAGGACACCTGTTGTTTCAACTGTCCACAATTCCAGCCCTCTCCCTAACACCTATATCCCACCAGCACTGGAAGGGAACCCACCTGAGTGTGTTTTATTAGGCATTTGAGAACATAGCACAGCACAAGGGAGCACAGAATGAGTGTTCTTATTGTGAGAGGATTTTCTTCTTGCCTTTGGCACCAATTCTCCAACTCTGTTTACGGAACTGACTAAATTCCAGGCACATCTGGAACCACACAGTAGAAGGGCATGGAGGAACCTCAGGACACCACCTACCTTTCCATGAGGCACGATGAACTAGAACTAAACCATGCACGGCAAATGCCCACCTAATCTGCTCCTAAAAACCTTTCCAGTAATGCAATCTTCACACTCTCCCCAGGCAATAATTTTGGGTTTTCACTGCCATGGCCATTTTATTTCTAGCCTGAATCTTCCTTGCTGCAATTTAAGCCCATTATTTCTCATCCTATCCACAACAGATGAGAATAACAGTTTATTGCCTTTTTTTCTTGTAGAAGCCTTTAATAGACTGCTATCACCTTCTCCCTTCAGCTTCCTTCTCTGTAGGCTGATTAACCCAAATTCACTCAACATTTTTCCATAGTTCATACTTATCAGAACACTGATTAAAATACTGCCCTCTGGACTCTCTGTCCAGGGTCCTGCTTTCTTTAAGGATAATACTAGGGAAAAACAAAACTTAAAGAAACCCTGCTCACACATCTGTGAATGGATCTTTGGGTTCACTGCATTTCTACAGGTCCTCAGTCTGCACCATGTTTTCAGTGCATTGCTTTCTCTTGATTTCTCTTCTCTTGCTCCTTTGTCCCTTCCCAAAAGAGGCGCATGGCAATTCTTGTCTGCTCACAATGCAGGAGCCTGTGCTGTGAGGGTTTGCCAAGGCCCTTCTCCTTGCAGTAAGGGTGGATTTCCTCACGATTTTACAGTGCCACTCACAGGACAGCAGATGAAACGAGGGCTTGCCAGCCTGAGATTAAATAAAGACAAAGCCCTTTCCAGTGTCTGAATGCGTGTCCTATTATTCAGAAATTTGCTTTATCACCAGGTAAGATTTAAGGATAACAGAAGACATTCACTTAGAAACATTGATTTGCAATAATGAAAGTGAGCCGTAAAAAGAGAGAACAATGTTATTAAGATCAGTCTTAACTTGAGAATTCTCCATTATGGCTTCAGGACAGTTTCCTCCAGTTCCTATTCCTCTTGATGAATTAGAATTTGAAAAGAAGTGTTTGCAAGATGGGCACTTCCAGGAAAGTTGCTTTGCTATGCATTGTTTGTACCAAAATAGAGTACTATCATTGCTGTGAGTTCTCTATTTTTGACATCTGAATCATGCCACAAAATTAATAGACTTTAACAGTAATTGTTCTAAAGTCAAATGCTTTAAAACCTCCATGCATTTGGAAATCTCTTCACAGTCAAATCTGAGCCATTTATTTCCTGAAATGTCAACATTACTAAGAGCAAAGAAGAACAAGAGTATGAGCCAATGTTCATTTGCTCTCACTGTCTGTGCTTCTATTTCTACTGCTACCTAAACAAGTCTGCTATGGAACATTCTGGATTAGTTAATGCCTGCCTGAAGCCAATGTCTGGAGCAGCCCAGGGAGGAGATACGGCAGCTGAGCCACAGGGGGTGGATGAAGGGATGGAAGAACAAGCAGGGAACAGTAACAGGAGTGAGATATGGAGCAACCATGGCCAGTGATTGTAAGAGAAGGAAAGGTGAGATCCATCTTTGATAATACTGTGAGAAACAGAGCAGCAGTGCAAACTCACATCCATTGAGGTTTATTCCCTGAAGACATTTGTCATGAAATGCCACACCAAACTCATTATTCATTTCCAATGGAATCCCATGCAAGCTGCTTCTATAGCTTCCCTTCATACAATGGCTTTGTGCATGGTGTATCTCCCCACAGCCAGACTCAGTTTAGAACCTTGCAGGGCACTTCAGGGGAAAAAAAAAAGCAGGAAGGACCTAACAAACAGCTGGTCATCACACTACTTGAAAGTGCACACAGAAGTGCTGTCCAGGATTTCCAACACGAAATAGAAACATTTTCAGTTTTGTCCTGGACCAGCATTTTCTGAGTTACCTTATTTCCACCGTCAGATGAGTTCCAGAAGTCAGCTCCACTTCCAGCTTTGCCAAAGTGAAGCCAGCTCCTGCTGCTTGCAAAGGTGGGATGTGGAGCAGCTCCTGTTGCCTGTGTCATGTGGAAGCATTGAGCTGGTCCCACTCCACACCACTCACCAGGGAAAACAGGTACTCAGGGCTGCTGGCAAGCATTTGGAGACATGGATAGGGCCCAGCCAAGGGGACCCTGCAGAGGAGAGGCCATGCACAGAAGGACAAGGCTGGTCTTGAAATGGGGCAAGGCAGCGTGGAACAGAATCCAGAGGCCCACCAGAGAGGATAGTTAGGAGCATTTCCACATGAACCTGAAAGCATATTCATTCAAGGTGTAGCCAGTGTTCTCTCAGCAGGACTTGTTAGTATTAGCAGCATTAAAATGCTATGGACTAAAGGCAAAGTCATGCTCTGCCTAGCTGCAAAGAACTTCCAGGCAGATGAGCATTTAGTACCTCTAATATATAAACACCCTTGTTAAATAACAGGGTTGAGTTATGTTTCTTACAACCTTGGTGAAAATTAATCACAGCTCAGTCTCTCAGTGAAGATCATTGCAAAAGCAAAATGACTCTCAAATGGCTGCCACACATAGGTCACCCCCCCACTTTTGTTCTTAGTTCATGCAATAAGCAGGAACACTGATTTCAAGCCTTAATTTCTCCTCTGAAGAGCCCAGGGACACTGCTGGCATCCAAGTGTCCTTTCCCAAGCATGAGCTCTTTCCCAAGCTCCCTCTGCAGCAGGTGACATTAGCAGTTTTTCATATATTTGTTCTGAACAGAAAGGGTTTTTTCACAGACTGTTCATTGACATATAGCTCCCACAGCTAATCCTAAAATGCTTTCTAACACCGTAAACTATACATGTTACAGAGATTAGAGCTGAACAAATATTTCACTGTAAATCATTTATTCAATAAGTTTCATATGGCTATTTTTTTTTTCTATTTTTGAATTGTCTGCAAACTGCAAGCCAAATTTCCAAATTCATTCATTAGTCAAAATTGCCCATGAATTTCTGCTGCAGATAGTTTTTGCCCTGCAGGCCATTCATGGACAGTTTGTTATGAACAGTCTCAATTCAATGCTTGGTTGGTTTAGCTGCAGCAGTCATGTGGATGTGGCTCTGTTCTGAATGAAAATTCACTTTCAAATCTGAACCAATATTCACAGTGAATTTCTCCCTCTGTTCCCTCAGCCCTTGGAGGAATCAGCCTAGTTAATCTGACTGGTGGGTTAAGCTGTCCAGAGCAGCACAATGGACTGGGGAAAGAACTGAGGGATGTCCAGCTGATATTGTTCTGTAAAGAGGCAGGATGGGAATACTCAACTGGGCAGCTGTGAAGGGTCAGATCTGCTGTCCTCACTCCTTCCTGAAGGGTGACCACCAGCCACAATGGGGGAAATGGCTACAGTGCAGCATCTCCCTGAGTTCTGCTGTTACCCAAGGAAGATGGACATTTACTTCATACTGAATATTCTCACAATGAAGTAACAGGGGTGAGTTCTGAGCTGCAGCCAGACCCAGCTTCCTCTTGCCAAACCAGTGGGTCAGTCCATACAGCAGGTTTCCAGGGTGTCCATAAGCACCCTTCACCTCTCTGGAGAAGAAGGTAGCTGAAGTAGAGCACACTGTGTTGCAAACACTAGCTTGAAGATTGAGTTACCATTCAGCAAGGCTGCAGGAATCTCTTGTCCCGTTATCTGCCTTCAGCAGATGCTCCTCTCATCAAATCACTGCGCTGCAGGGCACTGCCAGTGCTGTCAAATCCAGCTGCTCCTCACACAGGGTCTCCAAGGAGCACCCAGCTGCACCTGCTGGCCCTGCCTCCTCATCAGCAGGGCAGCAAGACCCTGTTGTTATCTCAGGCAGACAACAACTGGGGCTACACGTGCCTCTCAGTACCACTGGTGTACTGAGATTTCATAGGCTGATGCAACAATGCGAATTGTAGGGCTTCTTTTCTCATTTCTAAGGTTTGAATTGCTCCATGTAGCTATCTTCACAGTGGAGAAGAAAATCCAGAGACCTTCTCAGCTGAGATATGTTGACAGCTAGGAGAGGATAGCAAATGTCCCCAGATGGAGAAAATGTTGACTTTATGTCAAGAAGCTCAAAGCCAGAAGAAATAAAACAAGCTGATAGAGAGAAAAAGGAAAAAAAATGAAAAAATAGCCCAACCCAATAAACAAATGCCAACATTTAAATTTTTTTCTTTTTATGATGAAAAATATTTATGCTCCTTCCCATGAAAAGCACACATTTGCTCTGAAAATATTGCATGGAAATGTCATACCAAATTTTTACTATCTTTCTTTTTTGCCAGTCAGTTTCAAAGGAGGTCTACTACAGGCTGAATAATAGCTATACACATCTCCAAGCTGCCACTGGAAAGGTATTTGCATTCATTGTATGAAAAAAGCCCTGATGCAGACCCCTCAGAATGTATACAACTTAACAAACCCATCTCTGGATCTGTGTTACACTGAGCTTTGCCCATGAAACACATCGAGCCTCAGTGTATACAAGATGGTGCTGCCATTATCCTCTCTCTCATCCTTATGCTCAAAACACCTCCAAAACCATTCTTCCCAGTTCTCTTTCCTCTCTGCAGTCCATCTGACACATTTTTCCTTTCCCTTGACCACCCATCTTCCACCCACTTGTCTGCTCCTGTGTCTTCACTGAGCTTTCTAGGAGTATCTTTGCTGAAGCCTCTTCAGTAGTCTCTTGCCTCTTCCAAAAGGCTCCTGTGACCACAGACAATTTCCTGATCCCTTCTGCAAAGCTGTTTCTGCCATTCTACAAGTCTCTCCTTCGATGAGAGGTTTGCCTTTCCAAGGTCTCCTCTCAGACACCTGAGAGCTTCTCTGCTCCTCCAAACACACTGACATTACTGAATAGAAAACTACAAAGGCACACATGAAATGTGCCCTCTCATTCTTCTTACTGTCAGTCTTCTGGCATCCTTCAGAAGAGCAAGCTCTAAACTCCTTGCAAAAACTGCCATGGCCTTTTTCTATCTTTAAAAGTTCCTACCACTTTTATCATGATAAGAAACAAACAAACAAAGAGAAAAAATATATTAAAAAAACCAGTTCTTCACCTAGGATGAAAATTAAATCCTCCTTTGTATTGCAGGAGCAGATGTTAAACACTAAACAGCAAAGCTGCATTTCAGCAGGGAAGAATGACAGGGAAAAACCTGTAGCTGGTTAAAACTACTTTGGTAGGAATTTATGGAGGTAAAATATTTTACCTTTTTAAGTGTAAAATTTAATCACATTTCATGGGTTTTACTTGCTGGGACACCATAGGCTGCTTCCCCTGCTCCCTGATAATAGCTGTGAATATTGTCAAAAACAAACAAACTGAACTAATCTGCAAACAAAACACGTGACATTTTTTAATAACTTGGAAGGAATTGTTCACTTCTTCAAAATCCCACTGCTTCCCTCTGTGTCCTGCCTGCTGCCACCCCAGCCTGGAGCAGCTCAGCACAGCCCTTCAGTCAGGCAGGCCCTTCTCCCTACCAAAGCAGGACCGTGATGGATCCCAGCTGGACGTACATCTGCTACTCAGTCTCCTTCACCCCTTTCCAGGAAACCTAGAGGATTTTTCCTCTCGGACATTGGCCCTGAAAGACATGAAGGTTGCACCCAAGGGTGCCAAGTCCTTCCTATGCAGCAAATGAATGATTACAAAGCTATTGTACTAGAAGGGGGAGGGGGAAAAGTGCATTGCTGGCACCTCTCTTATTTAATTTCATTTCCCCCCTCCCACCGTTTCCTTCAGAGCGATGCGAAGCGATAAGAGCAGGGAGAGATTTCGCTTAAATTAGCTTTACAAACAGCCGGGCGGATAGGGAAATGGGACGCCTATGCTGCATGTCTAAGAGTCACAGCCGATGCGATGGGGCCTGGGAGCGCGGTGGGGCCGCGGGGATCAGCGGCAGCCTCGCCGCCAGCCGGGACGGCTCCGGGGCGCCGCTGCCGAGCGCTGGGCGCTGCCGCCCCCCGACGGTCCCGGCCCGCAAGCGGCCCCGGCGGCTCCACCGCCCCGCACCGCACCGCACCGGACCAGACCGAACCGAACCGCTCCGCACCGCACCGCACCGCACCGCACCGGACTGGACCGGACCGGACCCGACCGCTCCGCACCGCCCCGCACCGGACTGGACCGCACTGAACCAAACTGAATCCGACCGCCCCGGACCTGACCGGACCCGACCGCACCGGGCTGCGGCTCCCGCGCTCTGCGGGACCCCCGGGACTTGGACCGGACCGGGCTGCGGCTCCTGTGTCCTGCAGGATCCCCGCGACTCGGACCGGGCTGGATCATCCGCTCTGCGGGACCCGAGGGGCTCGGACCGGGATGCGATTCCTGTGCCCGGCAGGCCCGCGGCAGCTCAGCCGGACTGCGGCTCGTCCTCTCCGCGGGCCCCCCTCAGCTCCGAGGGTCACGGCGGCCAGGCCAGGGGAACCTCTGCGGGGCTGCAGAGGTGACCCAGAGAGAAATCGTCATTTTCACGGTCTATTAAAAGTGACAACTCGGCGCCCTCCATTTATTTCCTGTCACTGAGATTTATTTTCTGTCCAAGGAGATATATATATATATATATATATATATATATATTCCCCTCCCCTCCCAAAAAAAACTCCATCTGGCAGCTGAACATCAAACTCTGGTTTTGATACCTTGCAGAAAAGATATGGGTTGGTAGTTGAAGCTGCTACTTTGGCAGCCTTGGAGACCAAAGCTCCCTGTCCACAGGTAACCACGTAGCATGGACTATCCATGCAGTATCATGGCTAGCTTCTTCCAAACACCGGCTCCTGCCCGCTCCGCTCACTCCTTGTCTAGCACAAACACCCTGTACCAGCTCACGAGGCCACCTGGTCTCCACATCCTGTCTGGCCTCCCTGCTAAGCCTTAGGGGAGGTCAGGAACAGGGCTGGCTGTTTTCATTGCTTCTTTTATTTACTATCCTCGGTGAACTACAGGTGACATGAAGGCTATTCGTAGCACATGTACATCCCTCTAAGGAGGGGTGGATTTGGATGCAGATCTCATCAGTTGGGGCTTCAGGAGCTGTTATCAGCATTTGGTCAAGGGATGTGATTCTGCCCCTCTACTCTGCTGCTGCAAGACCCACCTGAAGTACTGTGCCAAACTGTGAGGCCCCCAGCAGAGGAAGGTTGTGGATCTGTTGGAACAAGTCCAGGGAAAGGTCACAAAAAGGATCAGAGGGCTGGAACACTTCTCCTGTGAAGCCAGGGTAAAAAATTGGGGTTGTTCAGCCTGGAGAAGAGAAAGCTCCAGCGAGATCTTGTAGCAACCTTCCAGTACCTAAAGGAGGTCTACAAGTAAGATGGAGAGGGTGTTCTTACAATGGCATGCTAGGACAAGGGGGAATGGCTTTAAACTGAAAGAGGTTAGAATTAGATTGTATATTAGGAAAAATTCTTCACTGTAAGCAGGGTGAGACACTAAAACAGGTTGCCCAGAGAAGCTGTGGCTGCCCTTGGAAGTGTTCAAGGCCAGGCTGGATAGGGTTTTGAGCAGCCTGGTTTAGTGGGAGGTGTCCCTGCCACAGGCAGAGAAGTTGGAATGAGATGATTTTTGAGGTCCCTTTCATCCCAATCATTCTGTGATGCTGTGATTCACCCAGAAGCCCTGCACTTGGAGGCAGTGCAAAGCCCAAGGGATAAACCTATTACACAGGCACCACCTTCACTGCCAGCTGTGCTGCCCCCACCACTGAATTACAGAGGTGTGGACAAGACTAAGCTGCCCTCTGCAGAGATGGCAAAACAAAGCCATTGGGTGCTGGTGAAATCACTGAGCTCACCATCTTTGCCAGCCATCACCTGAGTTCCTACAGGGACTCACACAGGGCTAACTGGACCTCACCACACAACTGGGAAAGCTGGGGGAGATGGAGATAATTGGTAGGAGACAGAGGATGGATGAACAGAGGAAGAAAGGGTGAAGTAAAAACCCACAGAGCTGAAAGCCAGAGTGAGGAAAAGGAAACTGAACCACAGGCTCCAGCCACATGGACTAGAGAGGACAGGACTAAAGGTGGTAGGAGAGAAGGAAAAGAGAGAAGGATTTGAAGAGAAGGAATAGACTCCACAGAGAGGGAACACACTTTTCAGCAGTAGGAGAGGCAAAACTGAGATGGGGAACAAAAGTTCTGTCTGAGGCAAACACCAAGAGAGGATAAAGGATGGCAGAGAGGAAGAGATGGAGAAAACCAGAGAGGCCTAGGTCTGGGAGCAGGAGGCTTAGGGAGTAGGACACCGTGCCTTTGGGAAATGGCTTGAGAAAGCAGCTGTCTTGGGAATATGAGGAGGGACAGCGCTGAGACAGATGCAGCTGCCCCTGTCTGTGCTGTGGCTGTCACTGTATTCACTGTGAAGGCTCTCAGCAGCTGCTTTCACAGCTCACCCTGAGCACACTCCATGACTGCAAATAACCAGCATGGTGGGAATCCCTTAGTGCTGCAGCCACTGTCAGGAGCAGCCCAGGCAACAGAGCTGATGCTTCTACCTGGTATCCTGAAAGAAAGCTGAACCGCCAGTGCAGCACTGATAAAATCCTGACACCAGTTTACAGAGAAGACTGGGATTTGTGCTACTCCAAAGAGCAGCAGTGCTCCTTCTGTTAGCAGTGCAAGCCTTAAAACCCACCTCTGCTCCCCAAAACCATTGGATGGTCATGCAACATGAGAGAGCCAAACATGCAACAGAGAGCCAATGCTCTCTATTTTCTACAGAGAGCACCAGAAACCCATAATTTATGAAACCCATACCTTACTCTTTTTCTCCAATTAGAAAAGCATGTTTATCTTTCCATTCAGGCTTGAGGAGGGCTCTGGGGTTAGCTGGGAGCCCAGAGCTCCCTGCCATACCTGAGAGCGACAAGACTGCTAGCCAGGTGTACTCTAACCCCAGCCCTGCCTGTGGAGACAATACACAGCTCTCCTGTGCTCAGGGAACACCCTTGGACTGAGTTTGCTTGGTGCTAAATAAAACCAGCCCCCTCCCCACACCTCATAGCTTTCCTGTTCACAGGATGAAGCCACCAGATATGCAAAGGTTACTACAACTGAAGTAAATCCTTTCTCCCATCTCCCAAGAGCAAATTTGAATGTGGCTGGTCACCTGCTTTGAAGAGCTGCAATGCCAACAGAGGAGGTGAATGAACTGGGCAGTTCCTTGAAAATATAGGTTAGGATTAAAGAAAATCCTAGTCTCTGAGTGCAAATCAATGAAAAATACAGAGTTCTGTGTATTCCTAGCATATCCTCTCTGCAGCTTCTGACAAAGTTACACTGGGAGCTGGCAACGTGCATATGAAGAAATATGTAGATTATTGTTCATATATAAAACTCTTATGACGCAGTCAGTCAAAACCAATGTTGGACGCATTCCCTTTTATCCTTGTGCCTACTAAGACTGTGGACTCTCTGAGCAGAGAGCTTTAAGAGCAAGCTAACCATCCTTCAGCAGGGGATCAAATATAGTTGGACCTCTTAGGTCAGACCTCGGGGGGGTTGTGTGTGCACATGCACACCTGCATGTGTGTGTAGATTATATGGGGGGTTTTTTATAAGTCATTCTCATTCCTGCTCCTTATGATTATACTCATTTTCCAGCTGGGGAACAAAAGTCTCAGTGAGACTAGAGCTAATATTTTCACTCTCAGGCTCCTACATCCAGATTAACCACCAGGTCTGCCTCTGACATGCACTCCAGGCATCCAGCTGTGGCCCCCCAGGTTGGGTGCCTGCATTCCTACTTACCTCAGGGAATGCAGCAAGTCAAAGGCAAGCTGAGAGTGAAACCCAGATCTGACTAGAACCCCAGCAGCACGTTTGCTGGATCACGAGCACCCGATGTATTTGTCTTCATTTAATGTACTATTTTTTCTATCCTCTTGAGTAATTTCCTTCCCTTAAAGGATATAAATCACACACCTACAAAGTAAAGAATTATTTAAAGAACAGTTATATTTAAGCTTGAAAAAGGAGTTTAAATTTAACTCCCTAGTGGCTGAGATGTGACGGCTGGTGAATATAACTTGGCTTAAATATATGAAGGTGTTTTACGGCTTCACTACCACCTGGCCTGCAAAACCAGTGTTCCATACACTGGGGTGCTACTGTGGGTGAATATCCTTGTTGCAAGTTAACTTAATGCTGCCTTCATTCATTTCCCCTAAAGTGACCTGCCCTGCTCTCAGCCCCAAATGCACGCTCACACACACACTGGGTTTTGCCCCAAGCTAACTCAATCAGTTTAGCAGCTCCATTTCATTGTGTGCCACTCTCAGGTGGAGGTTTCTCTTTGCTTCTCTAAGTCACACCACAATTTCATTTTGTCCCTGATCTTATTGTTGATAAAGACAGGAGGAAATGTAGGAGTGGAGCGATTCCCAATGGAATACCATTGACTTCAATAGCAGCAGTGAGTGTTAAAGGTAATCTGTTAGTATGAAAAGGAATACTCTTCCTGCTTATTAAGTATGGCTTAGCAGCAGAAAATCCACCAAAAGCTTTAAATGAACAATGAAAAGGACATGAAAGAAATTAATACGTTGGGAAGAATCATAGTGACTGTATTTTAAAAAACTTCACAACTGTTCTCTCCCACAAATACCTTGTGCAGCAGTTGCAATCGTGAGGTGTGCTCCCTTTCCTCCGTGCTTCACTCTAACAAGCAATGGATTTGCTCTGAATAACACAAGTCTAATGCTGAGACTTCTGTTTATGAGACCTGAAATATGATGCAAAGATGTATGGCCACTATATCTACAAGATAGACAGTCACTGATAACTTCCAAAAGCCTTTGGAAAAGGAAAGAAAACACAAGTCTACAGTCCAAGAGTCCTTTGTGGCCAAAAAGAACCAACTTAAAACAGGCAGAGACTGATTTGATCAATTTTAATGCAGACCTTGAACTCTGTGCTTAGAAATATGACAGAGCATTCAGGAGCTGCAGCTCCCTCCCAGCCAGTGGACAAGGAACTTGATGTCACTTGAAGGAAAGGTCAGACATCCTGTGGGTCTGGTGTGTGCTGGGGACAAATGGGGGCACAATGTTTATATTAAAACTCAGCTGAAAGGCTACCAGAAAGGCCCCATGGGCTGAATGCTCTTGATTTGACCAACAAGAATAGAAATGAGGGCATGACATGGAAATCCTGATTATGAGCCATGTTTCAAGGAAAACAGTGTTTGTGGAGTAGATAAACTTTCAAATGTGGTTTGGACTATTTCATACACCATCTTTAGTACCCACAGATCTGGAAGAAAGTTTTGATTTCTAATATCTCAAGAGTCTACTGCCTGGGGCTAGAGGTGGCTCTTTGTAAAGCGAAACACTTTGGAGTCTTAGTCACATCCAAAATCTATTAGGGTCATGTTTCCTTCTTTCCATCAACACATAGCTGAAAAGAAAATCAAACTTGGGAGGTTTGCATGTAATCACCTTGCTTTCTGAACCAAAGCCTCACTGGACTTGCATGAGCAAGTACTTTGCTCTCATATCTGACCCCAAACTCTGCATGTCCTTGCTGTGGCAACTAATCTGGGCCCATTAATGAGCAGGGATATGGTTGCTGGTTTCACAAGGTCGGTAAATCCTTGAATCCCCAGAGCTGGCTGGCGGGGATATAAAAGTTAGTTTGCAGTTGTTTTTCCACTGGGTGCTCTCCTGATCTCTGAAGCATTGTCCCAGTGTGGAGGAGCTAGAAAAGTCAGCCAGGTAGCTCCTCTCAGCCTCAGCAGGGCAGCAGGACAAATTTAAGCCAGCTGTGAGCCTTTTGCACTGTTTTATGCAGTTAAATGTGGGGGCAGCAGCTCTCTACACTGTCCCCCATCTGTTCCCTGGCACTGCCCCAGCACCAGCCCATTCCCCGGGCCTTTGAACCACAGACCATCATTACAAGAGCAGAAGCTGGGAAGCTAAAGGCAGGCTGTGCTCAAGACCATTTGCTCCTGGGACACAAAGTACTCAAGCCTCTTCATCCCAGCATAGCAGATACCGCAGTAGTGAGAGCATATCCTGGCAGACAGTCGCAGGGGAAAAAGGAAGAGGTGTCCATACCCCAGGGGCAGAGCACTTCACTCTTTGCAGGATCACAGGGGGAAAAGCCAGCCCGGGAGCTGGAAGGAGGTGCAGCCATGTGCAGGCGAGCTCAGCAGCGCACGGGAGCGGCTGAAGTTCTGCATCCCTCCAGAGGATGTCAGCGTAGAGCCACCAAAAAAGGCGATCTTTGTGACCCAAATCCGGCGGCAGTGAGGGAATTAGAATGTGCGGCCGCTCTGCCGACGTCGCCCCGAAGCTCCCTGCCTGCTTTCCCAGAAGTAACCAACTTTCCCTGGCCAGTGTGCAACTGGTGCAATGACGGCAGGAGCGGCGAAAGGCACCGCGATTTGGGAGCTACGCAACAGGTTATCCCGGGAAACAAACGGGATGTATGCTCTGGGTGACTGGGCTGAGCAAGAGCATGGGGCATTCTCACCCTTTACTGTCGTGCTTCGACCTCCTGCGCTGTCCCGGAGCGTGGATGAGCAAGTGGAGGATGCGTTCACACACCAGCAAGACGGGCAAACAAAACTGAGGAGATTGTGTTCGCAGATAGCAGGAACGGACTGCAGGCTGCAGCCATTGAGCTGTGCCCCCTGGAGAGAGCTGGTGGGAGATCTGTGTGCCTGTGCACCTATTACTGTCGTTTGTGTCACCAAAAGTTAGTCTTTGATTTTAGACAAATTAATTCCAGCAGAAAACCACAGCCGAAAGAGCTGCTTTCTGTCCATGGCACATTTCTGTAATAGCTTCTATTCCTAAGAATCTTAATTTTGATAGTCTAAAGTCATGCTGTATTTTCTATGGAGCTAATTCTAGCCCCTGCTGCCTTTGGTCCTTCATGTGGAGAACAGGGGCAAATGTCCCACAAGCCTCAATCTAGAAAGAGAGGAGAGGATCCCAGATGCAAAGGGTGTACCAGTGATGCCAAGCACTAGAGAAGGTCTCTGGGCTATTCTGCAACCTCAGAAACTGCCACAATTTAGAGTGCTGCGGCAACCCAGATCTCACACCTTTTCCCTGTCTGAAATGTCCACATGGACAACAACCTGGTGATTGCTTGCCAGAGGGTCTTGTGATCATTCAAGAAAAATTAGCTACCTGAGAGAAATTCTGCAGATATTGATAGCATCCAGGAAGGCAGACTCTACCAAACATAGTGGGTTTAAATACAAGCAAGAAACTACAGAGCCTCTGGGCTGTACTGTGTCCAGTCACTGAGCCAGTGTTTCTCTTTGAGCATGTACCACATCAGTTTTCCCATTAAAGCACATCGACTGGAAGCAAGTCATCATCCCTTCCCAAGTATGATTTAATAAGTCCAAATCCAGGACCTGACCCAGGCTACATCCACTGCTAAAGCATCACTTGCCAGCCAACCACGCAAGCTGCATCTTAATCTCTCTTCTTTACTGCTATTTGTTTTCTGGGGTTGGGGGTTTTTTGCTTGTTTTTACATGGATAGATTAAATTTCCTGCCAACCCACTTTCTCATTCAAGCATGTTATAGAGGAAGTGGGAGGAAGAAGGAAATCAGGAACAAACAACAAGCAGAAAATGGCATTAGAAGGCTTAGTGAGGAGTCTGATCCTCGGCCATGCGCACTGCCCCATTCCTGCACATCAGCAGTGCTCTCTACTACAGGGAAAGGAAAAGTGCTTTTTCAGATGTCGTTGTCCATGGAAACACATCAAAGAAAATATGCCAGAGCTCTAGAGTCAGGAAGTCCCAAGACTACCAAGTTTCTCCTCGCTAAAAACAGCATTCACGTGTCCAAAGCTCTTGCCACATATTATCTCCCTCTCCCCCTCCACTGCTGTGTAGGTGACCTAGGGAAACCTTTCTCTGTGCTGTCCACCAGTCAACAAGAGCTCTGAGCTGGTGCCAAGGCTCAGGAAATGCCTTGCATGTGCCCTCCCTTGCTTAGGAGGTCACAGACCTGGTAATTCTCAGTAACATCCTCCAGGCACATGCAATGCACAGAGGCAGACAGGGAGGAAAGCAATGTGAAGAAAAAGAGCCACAGCATTTCACTCTCCCTGCTTTCAAGGCTTGTTTTGTCCTTGATGTCCATCTACTCCCCAGCCAAGAAGAGCCTGTGGCTCAGTGAGCTCAGTGACACTGCATTCCCTCTCTCAACACCCATATTCCTTATCCTCACCAGCACCTCTTGCCTTTCTCATGGCAAGAGCAGACCTGTAACAAGGGCATAGTGAGTGAACACTGCTTTGCTGGCATCAGGAAAACAAGCTGCAGGCAGAATAGCCAGCAGCCCTTGGAAAGAGCACAGAAAGAGAGGCAATTTAGTCATGGAGAAACCTGACAACAGCTTTGCTCCAGGCCTCTGGTAAACAGGGGCCATGAGTTAACATAAGTGCTTGGGTTTGCTCGGAAGTGAACTTGTGAAAGGCATGTACTTCCTCGGTTTTCCACAAGCTAGAAATGTTCAAGACCATCATAAGAGAATCTGCTGAACCCTTTTGGGTTCACCTGGTGCTGGCAGACACATGCACAGACCCATCCACCTGCTCACAAACCAGTGCCATGGCCGGGAAGATCCGGGTTAGAGTGCAGACACAAAGAGACACTTGCATGCCTGAAGTGAATGAGGCTGGGATGCCAAATGTTGCTTTCAAGAAAAATCCAGTAACCTGGAAGAGCTTACCAATGTACTTGATGAAACCATGATAATGATGAACATTCCTCCAATATAAAAATATGTGTTTGATTTCCTGTGCCCAGTGCCATCAATCACCCAATTACCTCCTGGGTGTCATCTGAGGCAACCCTGATTTGATGTCTTCTTAATGAGGGCCTAAACCATGATGTAAGAAAGAATGATGTCCTGAGCATCCCCCATCCTCATAGGGAAACCAGGCAGTTTTGGACAGGATACCATCTGTTCGACTGGTTTCCGCTGGAAACTCATCTGTGTTTCAGCAAGAGTGTGTTGAAGTGCATGCATCTGAATAATTTTAATTTTTTTTAGTTCAGTTGAATCAGCAGATATGAGTCCAAAAGCTGCGTAAGTTAAAAAAAACTTCTGGCAGTCTGCAGACCAGTTTTCCCAAATATTTTTAACTGAGCTCTCATCTACACCAGCCTCTAAAAAGATATCCACTTCTAAAGTGTGAAGCATCCTCTCATGGTTATTTCTGTCTCAGCACTCAAAAGTACAGTTAATCCTTGTTTCAGAACAAGTTCCTCTCTGAATTCTTTGGTAGAAGGTGACATAGCCATAGGTACCAACATTTAAAGCAACATCCATGGCATGTGATGGACAATCCCTGTGGCACATCTGAAACTGAAGGCTGTCAGCAAACTCGACCATTTCAGTGGTGACTTTCACTTACTGCTGCAATAGCTTGAACCTCTGTTTGATTTTTAGTGATAAATTAAAACTCTGGAGCACTGTCAAGTTATCTAACTGGTATGGTTTTCTTCAGTTATTTGTGTTGCAGCAACACTTCACTAGGCACAATTTACAGGTTAAAACTCCAGCATTCCAGGTGCTGCACAAACCTAGCAAACCATCCTGCATCCCAGGAAATCCTGCTCTGGATCAACAAGACATGCAGAAGGATGATGTAAGGAGCAAACCAGTAATAAGGGATGGATAGTATAGCAGAATACTGACAGGGCTATCATGGGAATAAAATGTGAAGATGCTACTAATGTCACATCAAGATTGCACAATCAAAAGGTGATAAATGGAAACATTAAGATTCCTATGACAGCTTCCTGAAAATGGCAATGCAGCTGTCTTATTTACAGTAAGGTCTATAACTGAAAACACATTTACAAGAGCATTTGGAAGTAGGTTTTGAAAAATACCCAGGAATGAGAACATGATGCATGGGCAGCAGGGCTGAGTTACCACTGCTGTTGGATCTGCAGGTTTCTGGTTTTAATAATCACTCTCAGAATATCTGTGAAATTCTAGAGAAGGAATAGGGAAAATGAAACATGGAGAGAAAAATGCAAAATCCCTGGCAAAACATCAGGTTGCCCTAACTAATTATAACCTTCTGGTAGCAGCTGTTGATACAGACTAAGAAGTGTATTCTTTGCAGTGCCCTAATGCTCTGAGAGTGTGAATGCTCAGAGACTGAAATTTCACATGCTCTGTCTGTGGGGACCAGCATTTCTGTTTATTTCCTAATATTTTTCCCCCATCAAACTTATTCAAATGCCCAAGAAAATCAGCGACTGCCTTATATTTTGAATCTGGGATAAACATGCCATGGTTTTGATTGGAAAGCCAATACAAGAGCAAAATTTGGAAATTATAAAAAACATTTTCCCACATCACTCAAAGCCGCATAGGGTCTCCCTTGCCAAAAGACAGAAAATAAAACTCACCTTTGTCCAGAGAAGTAGCGACCTTGCAAGCCTGGGAAATTGTACATTCAAGGGCAATGTGTCAGACTATTATGAATGGGAAAAACAAGGCTTTCATACCAGAGCTCACTACCAAATAGGCTGGCCTAATAACATTCAGCTCTCGGCTGCACGGTCACTGCCTACTGCCAGTCACATCAAGGATAAGTACTAATGGCCAAAGTCATTGTAGTTACAGAATTAGGTAGGAGGAAGAAAAAAGCAGCAGCAGGCAGGCAGAAATCCTTTTTTTATATGAATAAAATTTTATTGAATTTTATACAATTAGAAAGAACAAAGAAAGAGGAGCAAACAGTCTTATGGAGGGTAGGAACCAGAAGAGCTTTCCCAGTAGAGGAGGGTGCCTGCTGAGGGCAGTGTTCCTGTAAATGTCACACAGGGGTTGTTACAAAAGCAGAGAGAATGTGTCTGGGCTTTTCTTTGATTGTTTTGGGTTTTTTCCTTCCCCCATTAGGGTTTCTAAAGCCACTCTTCTTCCCCCATCAATCCTACCACCCAGCAGCAAAGAGAGCAGACAGGCAGGAAACTGGACTGCACCAGTGAAATGTGTGCACACACAGAGTAACCACCTGGGGGTTTTGCACACATTCTGGATGCAGTGCTGTAGAACGGGAAAGAAGGGATTTTGGATTTTTTTATCTCCTTTTTCTTCTTTTTCTTTCATTTTTCCTTTTTTTTTATTTTAAGAAAAGAAGGCACAAAATCTCAGCCAAGCTTCAAACCTAGTGCTGCTTGGGAGCTCCCAGTCTCCCAAAAAGCCACTGTGTCCACATGGGAACCCAGCCCTCACCTCTCCCTCCTCCTCCTCAGAGTCTGTGCTTGCATTTGTACTGCTCAGGTAGAAGGCCCTGCCCAAGGTTTGTGCACTGCTAGGGAAAGTAAAGCCGTGCCGGGACAAGGAAAGTGGGGATGAGGAAGAGTCTGTTGGCTTAAACAGACCCTTTTCCAATGTGAGAACTATGGAAGTCACCTGTGACTCCCCACATTGCTTTTCCAAGAGCAGACCTGGGAGGGCTCTGGTGCTTTTTGAGGTGATTGCTGCCTTTGCCTGTGCAAGGCTTGGTGTTATGCAGGAGGGCCAAAACACCTATCCAGGTGTGGCCTCTTTGAACCAGCGCTCTCTAGGAGAGGAAATCCCAGCCCTCAGTCCAGCCCTCCAAATGGCATCAGATTCCTTCAGAGGTTTCAACTCTTGGCTTTGATTAAGGCTATTTAGTTGCAATAGAAAAAATAGAGGTGCCAGCCAAAACCACCTGCCAGGCTGCAAGGAGATGGCAGGGCCACTGGCAGATGCCACCAGTACCCAGTCCCAGGACATTGAGGGAAGTGGGAGAGGCAGAGAGATAGTGTGTGGGCTTTCATTAAGCCTCTGCATTCTAAAGCAGGAAACAAATCCTGCTAACATGTCTGTGCACGTGGGAGAGCAGGAATGAAAACTCTGATGCCTCTCTGTGAAGGCTCCTAGCCCTGCCATGCTGCCGAGCCCTGCATAGCCTGATGAATAAAATCCACCATGCAAACATCAAAGTTGTGGGGTTTGAAGTCACTTGCCCCAAATCAGAGCAGCCCAGAGGCAACAGATGCCTCCTGAACCTGCCTGGTGCTCCATCGCACCACCCTGCTGCTCTCTGCCTCCTGAATAACCCCAGCAACACCCCAAAAAAAGGAAAAAAAGAGATCCAAGCCCTAGAGCAGCAGCAGCAGCTTCAGCAGCAGCAGCAGTGGTGCAGCCTTGCCCTGCACCGAGTGTCTCAGGGAAAGATGCTCAGACAGCTGCATCCTCCACAGCTATAAACAGGGCTCTGGTGGCACTCCAACCTAGTGCAGGAGAAACACCCAGTCTGAGGATCTGCTTGTGTCTGTGTGTGTGCCTGTGTGTGTCTGTGTGTGCTGAGGTGGGGGGAAGAACCGCAAAAAATAAAGACAAATGCTTCCTGGCCCACACCCTCACCCAACCATCCCCTTGCCTGGGCTGGTGGCTGTGCCTTCATCTCCCCTCCGGCCTGTCCCATGCCTCCTCGCACCCAGCCCTAGTGCACAGTACTCCCTAATCCAACAGTGGAGCCAGGGCCATGGGAAGCTGGGACTGCGCAGCCTTCCCTGCCCCAACACAGGTCATCATCCTCTTGGAAACAAAACAGCAACAACAATGGAAAAAAATAATATATATATATATATCTCCCCAACCTCCCTGAAAGACCCAAATGGATGGAATCAGTCCCCAACAAAACCAACAGGAAATAAAAGCAAAAGTTCCCCCCAGGGTCAGGCCCGAGTGCATGTCCCAGCTGGGGCCCAGCAGCCCGGGAGCACATCCCGACCTCCCTGCTCCTCTGGCCTTGGCACATCCGTGGCGTCCATTGGCACGAGGAGCTCCAGCAGCTGGGGGGAGAGCGGCTGGGCCAGGGCTGTCCCACCAGCTGGCAGCAGCCTCGAGAGGGGAGGGCAGGTGGAGAGGGAAGTGTGTGACCCCCCCACCGCCTCACTGACTTTCAGGAAGGAGTAGGGTCTCTTTGCCCCACCGGGGATGAGAGGCCCCTTGCTCAGCTCTCAGCCACCCACACGGTCCTACACCAGGGAGCCAGCCCGGCTCTGGGCGGGCACCATGACGGGCACAGCCCCGATGCGCTCCAGCGTGGCCTGGCTGACTGCATAGGAGCGGGTGTGCGGCAGCCGTGGCTTCCTGCCGACCGAGCCGTTGCTCCGGATCACCTCCTGAGGCGACGGCGCCGTGCTGGCCGTCACCACCAGTGTCTTAGGGGGAGCCGGGGACGGGTGGCCGCCGTTGGCATAGACGGGGCGGGCACTCGTGCTCCCTGAGCGGGAGAAGGGGGGCTGGTGAGCATCGTTGCTGTTGCTGAAGCGGGTGAAGGAGTCTGTGGCGTGGTTGGCTTTAGGGTCGTTCCAGTAGCGGCTGTTGTAGGTGTTGGAGGAGGTGAGGGTGTCGTTCTCTGATGAGGACGCATCAGCGTGGAACGTCTTTGTGGCAGAGGAGCATTTGGGTGGCAGTTCATCCTCTCTGGGAAGAAGAAGATATGAGGGCATAAGGAGGACACTGGCCCACTTGTCCAACACCCCCACCCTTAACTACCATGCTGGGGTCATCGATCCAAGCACCAATCTGAATCAGCATTGCTCCTTGGCCTTTTCACTCGTCCTTCTCTGCGGGACCTACCTATGTGTAGGTCCTGTGTGCTTCCGGTGCCAAATTTGCCACTGAGGCAAATGACCCATGCTCAAAGAAAGTCAGGCAGTGCCAGACAGTGATAGCTGTGACTGTAACCTCTGTGACTGGAGAATATCACAGCTGTATCTCCACAGTTTTTTAGCTATCACTGCTGGCAGTGATAGCAGTATCTGGCATTATGGGTCAGAATTCCCACCACATCACTCTTCTACAGAGCTAACAACATGAAGTCCCATCCCTCTTGCTGGCAGAAGGATTAAAGACATTAGAGGCAATACTGAAAAGAAAATGTATTGTTACCATTTTTCATTTTCTCCCTCCATTTTCTGGATATATATTGGCACCTGACCTGGGGGAACACACCCAGGATTAACAAAAATGAGGTTTCCAATTTCACTCCTGTCAGCTACAGCTTTTGCTTGGAGGTCCCCCATCACCAGCCTTCCCTGACCCTTACCTTATCTCATTGGGAATTTCCTCCTCTTCTTCTTCTTTGTGTTTATTTTTCCAGTAAAACAGTGCTACAGCCACCAAAACAATGCAAACAACGAGCACAACGGCACCTGTGGCCACCGCTCCTGCAATCAGGCCGATACTCCGTGGGTGAGCTGTGGAGATGATTGAACAGAGCATGAAGAAGAAATCAGGGATGGGCTGTGGCCATCTGTAAGCACATGAAACTGCGTGGCTTGGGAGGGGAGAGAGGCAATGTTCCCATTCCAGGGCATGATTGTCTTCTGATGGAGAGGCATGTGGTGGCTCACAGCAAACATGGTTACACACCTTTCTGTCACAAGACAGAAACAGGTGGCCAAGCCTCCCCTGGCAAAATACTTACGTGCAATGACTTGCAGGTCCAGAAGGCAAGTGCTGGTTCCAATGGCATTTGAAGCCACACATTGGTAAAGACCTGAGGACACAGTGCTGATATTTCGGAGAGTGACAGTGCCCTGGACTTGGTCTAGTCAGAGAGAAAAGAAGGATTTAAATCCCTCCCCCGCTTGAGGAAAACCATGAAAAGGCAAAGCCAGTAAATAGAGAATTTTGGTGTGAGACTATTAAGAGAGAAATAAATTAGGAAATAACCTTTAGATGGAAGCATTGTGCGTGCACATACACACACAGAGACAAGATTAGGCCTTAAGGAGCTTACACTACATGTTTCCTTCTCTTCTTATAGAGGAATTTCTGCAGATGAAAGCTTGGGACTCTCAGCATTGTGTAAGAATGGGGAAGAAAGAGATGCAAAATTACCTATACCCAGATCTACTTGCTGAATTCAGTCTTGCTCTGCAGAACCCCTACTCTCCCATCTCTGGGCTCCCCATCTCCTGCTCTGCCAATATTCCTCATTCCTGAATTACATGAAACTGAAAGGTGGCATATTCTTAAAATAAAGCAAGATAAAGGGCAAAAGTACAGCTGTCAGTATTTGATCAGGACACCTAGGCTAAGAAAACCTAAGAGTGGGACTTGAGGCTGGGAAACACCAGTTTGATCAGAGCCCTGCTTCTCTATGCATCTGAAAAGCATCTCTGGCAGTAATTTTTTGGAGAACTGTGGCATCAGTTCCTCATGGAGAACTGTGAGAAGCTGGCTGTATTTCCCCAGGATGATTCTGCCTCTCTTTTCCCCGCTTCCATTCTATAAGCCTTTCATTTGGTTTAAAATGCAGGTGGGTTGGCAGCTGAAATTTTCAGCCACATGCCAACATCTAGAAATCACACTCTCTCTCTTCCATTCGACCCAATCCTTGTTTTTCAATGGGGAACATGTTTCTGGACCAGAAAAACCCACAAAAATTGAAGTGGCCTCTGGAGGGTACCCCGTCCACCGTGGGCTTTAGGAATCTTCGTTCCAATAAAGGGACCATGCAAATGATGGCAGACGCTCAGTGAGCCATGCCACCTCTGGTAGCTCAGACAAGGGACAGCCCAGGCTGCCACCTGGGAAATAAGAGGATAATCAACAGAATGAGCACCTTGTGTGGCAGTTGGGGGCAACTTGGGGACATTGTCCAGTTTCTCCCAGAGGTATGTTGGCCGGGGGATGCCTTCTTCTGAGCTGCAGGTCAGTGTGATATCGCTGCCCACGTCCAGGGACCCCTGGATTCTGCAAAGCGGGGCAGAAGGAGGAACTGCGAGAGAAGAGGGGAAGGTGATAGCAAATCAGGAAATGTGACCAAACAACGGAATGCAGGCTCACTCTGGACATGTGCTGCTGGGGAAAGCAAGGACAGTGGCATGAGCTGTCAAGAGGACAAGAAGGAGGCAGCAGACAAGAACTCGTTATGGTTTGGGGGGAGACAATTCACACAAAGATTCCTGACCCACCAGCCCATCGGGGTTACAGACTACTGCTGACTTTCACAGGACCCAGTTCTCTTAGACCTCTCCCTTGAAAAAAAGGTGAATATTTGTCTTTGAGATAGCAAGGATGGTGAAAGTTAACAGAACTATAGACAAATTTACTGTGATTTGGTTTTGCTTTCATATCCCTATAATGGCATGCACTTTGGAGTATTTAGCATCAATGGGCGCATTCAGAACTAACAGCTTTCATGGAAAGGAAGCAAAGATATAAAGTCATTCTCTCCTCCTGTTGCTATGCACCAAACCCCTTACGCTCCATTCAGCCCTCTGGGATGCCCTCATATTTTATTCCTGCTACTTTGCAACTCCATATCACAATACCACCCAAAAAGTTTCTCTCCACCACATTTTAAAACTTCATTACACACTGCCTGCATATGAAGTCTATGTGCCCTACAAACTCCCACAGTATCCATAAGGCAGCCCATTCCTCACCACAGGATGTCTGTGGGCTCAAAGGCACACAGTACTGTGTTGCTCATGATGCACTGTCATGCACAGAGGTCCGCTTGTCCCTGCCCCTCCCCCCTTCCCCCCATAATACCAATAAACACACCCAAGACTGTAAGTCCAATGACTCCAATATTCCTGACGCCTCGGTCGGGAAGATTGTTGACCAAACACTGGTAGGTGCCAGTATCCGACAGCTGAGTGTTGTTGATGAAGATGGAGGCACTGGTGGTTGGCATTGTCACAGCAAACCCCACTCGCCCATAGAACTGGGGTGCACCACCAAAGATCTGACCCCCTTGGTAGAGAATAACCTGCAAAACAAAGGAAGGCTCAAACAACACTCTGCAGAAGCTGAGCAAGGAGGAAGAACAGCAAGCAAAACATGGGCTTCCAAAGCCAAAAGGACCAGTTAGTAAAATGTCTCTGAATAAGCAAACCTCAATATACATCCTAGCAATGGTGTTTTTTCCAAAACAGGAACACCCTCTGTAGCCCATTTTATGTCAGTAAAAATGTTCATAACAGACCAGAAAGATACCCAAATCTTATGGTGTAGCTGGATTGGCAATACCAGCCTCCTTCATATGATAGTCATTACCTGCCTGGACAGGATCAATGTACAGAAGCAGAGGGTCTCAGCAGGTCAGTGAATACTTTGAAGAAAAGCATCTGTGGACAGTATCATTTTGAGTCTCCATCAGTAAGATCCTGCCATGATTTGACACTGTTTACTGAAGGACTTTGGGATGAGCTGGATGACAGGCAGTGCAACCTTTGAACCTGCACAGCCTTCGCCAGTCAGACTGTGCTCAGACCAAGTCCCTGAGGAGCAAGATTTCTTCAGTGCAGGTTCTCGCACTGAATACAAAATGTGATCAGGGCAGTGTAACCCAAGATTTATTTCAGAGAAAAGGCGTTCTTCTGTTGTCAGAGTATGTGGAAAAAAAACAGACCAGCAAATCTCAGGTTACGATTCCTGTGCCCACCATTATATACTCTCATTTGCTAGTATTCATAAGAATGGACTTGCAAAAGCTACAGGCAGTGAAAAAGTAAGAAGGGAAGTAAAAGAGACAATGAGTCTATGAGAAGTTATGTGTTAGAGAACATTTTACATAGATTTCACAAGTTAAAGCTGCAGCTACTCCCAGGGCCTCCAAATTCCATATCCAGTGCACCAAAACCTGGATTACATTTCCTGTGCTATTTTGAGCACACATACTACCAGAGGCCCAGGGCAGCAACACAGTATCACATACAATTGCCCCAGCTGCATATCCAGGCAAGGACACAATGTGCATCTGTTAACAAAACATTGAAGAAAACAGATTCATGTGATACCCAGAGAGCACATTCAGCAGTTAAAGGACAGTGAAGTTCTGGGACCACCGTGGACTCAGCATTGTAGAGGGCCTACATCCAGAATATGGTGGGGAGCAGGAAAGCCCCAAGGAAGTACCTGCTCCTGTAAGGAAAGACCTACCTGTTGGGGCTGGTTGGCGTTGGAAAGAGGAATGACCATCCAGATGACATTAAGGTTAGTGAGAGCAGCGTTAGTGGTGAAGGTGCAGGGCAACACTGCTGTCTGGCCTCGGGCAACCTGGATACTCCCTGAACTGACTGACACCTCCAGGGCACACACCAGACCTGGAAAGAGAGGGACACACAATTCAAGCATTTCAGGAGAAGGACACACAGTTCAAAGCACTGCAGATGGTCCCATACACTTGCAGGTCACAACTCAGTATCCCATTCCTACACAACTGTACCCTACTATATCTGTCTAAAAGGAATTATATTCCTTCTTCACAGATCATTCTACTCTCATGCAGACATTTTTTACAGACAAATGTAGATATGTGGTCCTTTTAATTGTGGGCACTCTAGTTTCAGAGCCTCTGACAACAGCAGTGATTTTTTTTGGCAACAGGTAAAGGGCTATAAGAACAACCAAGCTGTCTCTAAGAGAAAGAGATATGTTTTCAAACCCATCATTCTTAGTGATACCCAACAGCAGGGAATGAGAAAAAGAAACTGCAATATTAACCAAGAAATACAGTTCTCCTCCAACTTCTATGCTTCATAAAGTACAGCAAGACCAGATGTATTTTAACAATATTTTTAATTTAAAGGGTTAAAAGTTGAACTATTTTCCAGTCCAGTCCTTTCTATTTAGGTGATGAAAAATTACTATTGCTACTGGAAGATCTCATCAAATCTCATTTATTTTCCAGAATTTCTACCATCCACTTCTTTGCATTCCACATAGACTGCACAAAGATGAAAGCCTGATAAGCACCAGCTTCCCAGTACAACAGCTCAAGGCTGCCATTTTAAGACTGCAAGTCACACAGGGAAATACCTCTGTTCCTACCACCAAAATCTTGTCAAATGAAACTAACCAAGAGGTCTCCACCACCACTTCAAGTTGCACTAAAATGCTTTAAACCATTTTTCTCCACAAAATCAAAATATTGACTATAAAAAGGTATATCTCTCTATGACAGCTCACCATTTTCTTGTTCAAAGCACGTGGGAGGGTGCTGGAGAAGAAGGCAAGGAGTTTTCAAGCTCCAAGGCAACAGCAGAATACTGCTAGCATCCAGGTGCTGTCTTCAGACCACCCTATTCTCTTGCTGAACCCAGGAAGGGCTGCCTGAAAAATTTCTGTCTTCTGCCAAGAGACAGTGGTTTGCTGAAGGTGAAATGCTTCATGAGAAGAGTTTTCTATCTGAACTACCAAGATATCAAATAGGCTGATGTCTGAGGAAAAGGTGAGTGTCCCCACATGCTTGTCTGCTGAAATCCTTCCCACACTGCCTAATGTAGAAATGCAGCACCAGAGCCTGGAAGCGCTGAGCTTCAGATGCTGGGAACCCAAAGATTCTAGCACCTGAACAGCCTTCCATGTGTTCTGGTGTTTGAAGTGATTGCTCCAGAGTTGCACTACTCCAGGACTTGGCAAATACTCAGCTGCCTCTTCCAAACTTCCATTCCTCCATCCACATCTCCTACCTTCAAAGCCCCACGTAGTTCAGGGAGGCTCAGAAATGCTCCAGAACACAGTCAGATAAAATTTCACTCTAACCTCTTCAAGTGAAGTTCACAAGTTTCTTACTTTGTGGGGAAAAAGCACCCCGAGTCTGACTTTCCTCATTGTCTTGGGACTCTGACTTTCCTCATTGTCTTGGGACATACTTAAAAATATGGAATGTTTTGGAAACCCCTAGGGAAACAGTGACTCTCCAGTACTAACATCTCAGAGATTTAGGTGGCGGATAAGAAACAGCTGGTGGAACCTTAATCCATCAATCTCCTATGCAAGTCTGTCAGTAGCAAGCAGAAGTAAATAACTGGAAGAGCCAGGAATAAGCATCACCTTTATCACAAGGCATCTGCCTTCCAGCTATGTCTGTGGGCAACAGGCTGGGAATGGATTTGGACTCCTCATTTTCTTATGGCTGGCAAGGCAGTGGCAGTAGCCCAAAGCCCGGAAGTGATCCATGTCAACTTTGGAGATCTCTCTTGCTGAATGTGACTCCAGCAAGGAATTGTCTTTTATGCAGGCTGAAATTTGAAGGCTGTCTTGCCATGACTACTCATCCAGTCTAGCATCATGAATGTGCTAACCAGTGTGCAGGGAGTCACAATGGTTTGAACATCTATTGGATTGACCTCCCTCTCCAACATGGGGCGGGAAGTTCTTCTGTTATGTTGAGTGTAGATTTAATGAGATCCTCTCCATGAGAAGAAAAGAAACTACTCATGCAATTTGGAACAACACTGTGTGTTTTTCAGTCTCATTCCTTATCCCTTCCACTTTACCTTCCATAAAAAACCCACACATTCAAATCCTTGTCATTCAGAAAAAGTAATACATAAGTGTGAGTGTTCCAATTTACTGGAAAAGTCAGACTTTGCAGTTTGCTTTGCAGGATTAGTTATATCAATCACTCAGTCATCAAGATGATGAGGTTTTCTAATCACCCTCTTCCTACTCCTAATATTTATTATTAGTTGATTGTAAACATCCTGCAGAATAATAAAAACACTAAAATAGAACATGCATAATTTATTCACCATAAAAATACTTTTTGCTACATTTGAGAACTTCACAATGTACTCATGAGCAATTTTAAAGATGACAGAAAACACATATTCACTTTTCCCTGCCAGTACCCCACTCTTATGCTGCCCACATTATCTCCTTTTCCTTTCAAGGCACCACAACATCCCTTTTACTTTGAATGCCATGGAGCAGGGAAGCACTAAGGAGTAGCTGAGGTCTTTGTTCATTTCTCTTGTCAAGGGAACTGCTTTGAACCTGGCCTGCAAGATGAGCAAAACCCCCCACCACCACACTGTCCTATCTCTGCCTTGTTAAACCACCAGGCAAGCCAGCTCCTCAGGCTTGCCTTTACCTCAGGCAGCCCAGGGCATGCAAACTGCTCCTTGGCCCTTTTTTGGCTCTTTTGGTATACAAGGCAGGTGACACTTAGGACTCATTTTGTTAAGCTGAATGGCACCTGCAGGGCTACAGCTGGGGAAACACACACACAGCCACTTCTGACAAGGAAGACTGAACAAGGCATGAGGAAAGGAAGGCAAACTCCTCCTCCAGCATCATGAACAGGGAGGTAGGGTGGTGTGTTAGCACAGCACTGGGCAGGCAGTACTGTAACATGACTCCTTTCTCAGTGAGACAGCTGAAAGAGCAAAGACCAAACCCTCTTCAGAAGCTGCACCATCTCAAGACTATCAGAAAATGTAACATTTACACATGCACTTGTCCATCTATGCAAGTATCTCTGTGACTGCATTCTTCCACACGTTTAACAGTCATGGCCCAAAACACAGATGGATGCACACAAAGTCACACACACTTAAAAACCTGTCTGCCCAGGGTGACACCAACTAGGAAAACTCAACCAAATGATTCGTGTTTAAACATTTCAAAATTGGGCATTGCAAAAATGTGGGTTTGTATTAATGCAAGAGGAGGGAGGCAGAGGAGAGAGGGGAAAAGAGATTTCAAATTTAGCATATCTGTTGGGATAAGGATTTTACAATGCAGCCTAAGGAATGAGGACTTCAATTCCCTTGAGTAGATATAAATGCAAATATAGATATATGCACACACATACAGCCTACTAAATCAAATTACACATAAGAGGTCAGAAAAATCAAGCAAAGGATGTTGTAAGAAGTCTCCTTCTGCAAAGTTACACAATCCAGGTATTTTCTAAGCATTCAGAAGTTTAATGACTTCAGAGAGACAAAGAATCGATCACCACCAAATCATCTCTCAGAATTGGATTACAATGGCCATTACACCCTCTCTTGTGACTGCAGTCTCCTCCTTACTTAGTAATTAAGCAGCCCTGTAAGCAGCATGCCCAGAGGATGAGCAGGGTACACCACTGTCAGCAGAAAGAGGAATGGGCCCTTCCTATACGTAGGACACTTTGATCTTGGCTTGATTCAGCAAACAGCATTCTCCTTTGATCCTGAGGCAGCAAGCTCCCATCACTAATTAGAAGGGATGCTCCATTTTTCTGTCCCCTATCAGCAAACCAGTCAGCAGAAGAATGTTTTGGCTGCAGAGGCTCTTTCAGAATTTCTTCACATTTTTAGGCTCAAGTAATTATTCTGGCAACAGAACTGATTCCATTTTTGATGGCTCGCTGCTGCTGCTGCTTTTCCAAGTAGCTGCTTTTCCAGCTCCCTCCCTACTAAGCATGAAGGAGTCTATGTAGGTAATTTATACATCATGACACAAGCACATAGGACGCAGTCCCACAGCACACATTGCCCTCCCTGGTGGGTGTAAGGAGGAGTCAGATGCTGCCACGTTTTCTAGCTGCCCTAGAGGGGTTGCAAGTTTCACAGAGCCTTCAGAATGTACCAGATACAGTGAAACTGAAAGACATGGGCAAATCTAAGCACTTTGACTCATTCTAAGTTGGTAAAAAACATTCCCAGCTCCCACTCACTGCCACACCTTTCCTCCAGAGATCACCAGCAGAATCAGCACTTGCTAGCACTTGCTAGCAGCAAACTCCTGATACCAAAGGTAGAGACTAGACTACAGGTTCACTCTGCAGTGCTGGCAAGCCAGGGAAAGAAATGGCCAGGGGAGGAAGGAGGGAAGAAGGTGTGAAAGGGATGAAAGAAACCCTCAGCTGTGTGCATTCTGCATCTCCAGACCTCAAGGGAAAATGTGCAGGAATGTGTGTCACTGTGGGGAAATGAGAATAAAGCTTCAAGCTGATTCAGCTTGCATAGGAAACCCAGGGAATGGCTGGAATGGCTCCTGCCTGTCCCAGCGCAATTAGCAATCCTGCTGCCACATGCTGGGGAAGATACCTTTGGCAGTATGACATTTTGGGTCCCTTGTTAGAGAGGCACAGATGAGGTCACACAGAAGTTTGCAGAATAGGGTAGAAGCACAGTGTTCCATCTGGCAACCGCAGGCAATGGAGGGAGAAACTGCAGAGTAGTCTTTTTTCCTGAGATGAAAGGAAAAGACAAGTTGCTGTGCCTTTTGCCTGGCTCACATCTCTGAGTCTGGGACCAAAGCTACCCCCTGTGCTAAAGAAGAGAAATGTCTTCCACCCTGAATGAGCTGAGGTACACTGCCAAGCCAACACACTGAGCAGCAGCAAAACCTACAGCCCAGGAAGGAGTGACTCACAGCAGGAGGAGGCAGGAACAGAAGCAGGCAGTACACCTGCCATAGGACCTGCCTCTGCAGCAAACACTCAAAAGCCCTTGAAAGTGCCTGGCTTGCAGTTGCAAACACAGAAAACATTGAAATTATCCAGCATGATATGACAGCATCCAAACTGGCTGCTCAACAAGATGCTTGAATACTGGTCTTGCCCATCCTCATCAGGGACTGTGTATCCTGCTTCATTCTGAATGTGGTACACTTGCTAGTTCAGAGTCTATCTAACCAAACACAGTATTTACCCAACCTAATGTCTGGAGGCAGCTTGCAGTAGACTCCACCCTGCTTGGGTAACCAACATCACCAAGCACTGCAATGGAGCATAGATCTGAGCTTATGCCTAGCTAGACTATTTCCAGTTCATTAAGGAAACTCTACCATGGAAAAACTTCCAGGTTCCAAAGTCATTCTGCAGGGCAGGTATCTGGGACAGATTCACACTGTCATAATAGACTGCATCCTGGGTCCAAGGTGCCCTAGCACAAATTTTCCTGGGAAGGATGCTTGGTAGAAACCTCCTTGGAACAATAATAGTGGGAGAAATAGAGTGAGGAAGGAATGACTCCAGCAAACAATACCCCCTCTGCCAGCTCACAGCAAGGGGACAAAGTTTGGTCCATTCTTAGGGGGATTGCTTCTGTGCCCCAGTTTGAGGGCACATGTTATGCAAGTGTCTGACAGGTCTAGCAATGGGATAGTAACCTGTGGAAGACAATGGAACAGTGTATAAGGCAAAATAATTTCCAACATTTTCCTTCCTAGCTTTGCTGGCTCTGCAGGACAGACTGGAGGAAATAGCAGGAAAACCATCCCATCTAGCATGGTTTAGAGCAAGGTCTCTGTAAAACAGGTATTAAAACTATACTGATGCTTACTTTTCCTCTGAGATGTTTGTAGTGTTAGCATTCCTGTTAAATGCAGGTCAATAGGCACCTTTATCCCTGGAGAAACCATCAGACACAGCTGGTGGTATCAAGTCATTCCCTCAGCATGGAGTTTCCCAAGTGAAAAGATCCATTTTACACTAGTAAGAGTAATCTCAGGATTACTGCCCAACCTGTAGGATATGCAGGCTAGCAGACACTAATCCATGAAGAAAACACATTGTCAGGGTCTTGAAGTTGAGCCCTGCAGTGTTTCTTGCCAAGAACTGGACTAGCTGTTCAGTACCTCTGGAACTGTGCTGATCACACTGACCCTTCTTGCTTGCCATTTATAACCTGAACTAGACGGAAAACTAACAGGGGAAAATTCCTGCTGACCCACTCTACTCTGGCCTCAGGTGCTGACTGGTGAGCAGCAGTCACTACCACCCCTGCCATCTTCTCTTTTGGAAATAAGTCTTTCTCTGCAGGCTAGTTGGGAGGAAGATTTCAAGCAACTGACTGATTGGGATGACATAGAGCATATCTCCCTGTGCTGACCTCCCCAGTCTGCAGCTATAGACAGGATGAAAAATGGACTCAATGACCAAAACAAAAATGGCAGAAAAGCTTTCAGCTGCACATACTTCCAGAATGGTGTCAGTTCCCTTCCATGTCCTTGTCAGAGGAGCTGGATCAGCTGGTGCAGGGGTGGGAAAGGGGCTCTCATGACATACTGAGGAATTTGATTCTTTCCCTGTTTCTGACACAGACTGCCTGGATCCTGCTGAGCAAGCCAGACAGCTTCAGGTATCTTCAGAGGGTCCCCATTAGTGTGAGATCCTCATGTGCTCAGGTTTAGGCCTCAATTTTAGCCTTGATTTGCTGAACTGCTGAGTACTCAAACCTACTAGGGAAATCAAGAGGGGCTGTGCTTTCCAGGTAGCAGAGTTCACATGATGCTAAGCTCCCTAAGCACCTGAACTGTGCTTTTCCAATAGATCTTAATGCTTCTGTTTAATTAGTCACAGACTTGAAATGTAGAAGAAGTTTTTGAACAGTGAGGAGAATATAGTGTTAGAGCAACTTCTTGGCATGTGCTAAGTGGGAACAAGAACTCAAATCTGGTTTAGAGACGCAGCCTCCATGGCGCCAATGACTCAAATGCTCCTTCCCAGTCCTGGATTCCTGCTGTGATCCCAGTACAGGCTTCTCTTATATGCTTCTATCAAGCCTTGCTAAAGCTGCCAGGAGAGCTGCCACCTTTGCAGCTCCAGCAAGCTGGGATAGATGCAAGGCTTCTATCTCTGCTGCCTTGCATGCAATATGTGTGCAAGTTAGAGGCAGAAAAACAACTGCATTGTATTATAGCAAGATTATAAAAATACAAAAGAACACTGAGAGGAACAGAAATAGCGTCTACAATGACATTAGCTAGGATGAAACTAATCAATGGCTGTGCAGAGGGCATGCGTTAATCCCCTTTCCATGGTGTAGTGTTGCACTATTAAGTACATTATGGGAAGTTTAACACTTCCCCCAGATGCATGCGGCACTGGCTGGAAACAGAAACTGCTGCCATCTGAGCTGGCAGTCCTTGAATTCACAGCATTTGCAGAGGACTCAAGGAGCAGCTGCACTTCAGAGGTTGGGGGTTTTTTGCTGTAGCAGATGAGCAAGGCCAGAGGGGACTAAGGGGGGAACAGGAACTCAAGAGCTCACTCATTTCTCCCCAAAATTGAGAGTGGAGGGGTGAGTAAGGCTAATTCAGCCCACTCTGTAGGACCATTTGGTGTCAATTTTGTCCATCCCTGGCTGTGTTTAGAATCAGAGTCATCAATGACTCATACCCTAGGACTCAGGTGGGCAAATCAGGAGCAGGCAATCTGTCTACAGAAGATAGCTGAAGGCCACACAAGGCAGTATACCCAAGGTACAAACAGAGTGGTGCATCCTTGCAACAGGATGCCAGTCATTTCCCTCTCCTCAGGTCCTTCAGAGATGCCTGAAACACTATTTTCCAAATAGCAGGCACAGACAAGGAGGAAAGCAAGAGTTTAACTGGGCACAAAAAGTTATTTCCCTATTCTTTGTCTTTCAGAAAACTAAGACTGGAAAATACAGTTCTTTTTCCTTCACCCCCCTACTCCTGTGATAGATCAGCTCTGGGGAATCCTGCTGCAGTAACTTAAGATGTTGTCATCCTCTGTTGTTTGCCTTGTTGCTCAACACAAGGTTATTGCCCCAAAGCCAGCAAAAGCTGAAAAGAAGCAGTTCCTCTACCTCACAGCTAGGCATTAAGTAGCATAACCTGCTGAGGAAGGTATGGGCACATTCTAAGTTCTTTTGCCGTAAGAGGGGGAAGCTGTACTGCAGACACACTGTCCTGTTCTGCTCACTGCTACAGCAGAGGCATCATCCTACAGTAATGGATGTCTAGGAATGGGAACATTTTAAATCACCACAGCCAGTTACTTTAGCCCAAGTGACTTGGGGATGCAAGCTTATCAAATGTTCCTATAAGTACATTTAAGGTAAGAAGCTCAGCTTGAGTTTGCAAAAAGCCTGCAGCAACAGCTCTGAGCTGCAGATTTACCCATTCATCTAGCTGGGATGCCAACATACACCTCTCACTTCCCTCCTCTTAGTTATCTTACTGCTTGTCACAGCACACCAGAAATGAAATTCACCTTTTACACAAAGATTGGTATCTGTGTTTCCAGAAAGAGGGAAAATGCACGGAGCTGACTGAGAACAGTGAAGGTACACATTGGCTTAATTTTCATGAAGCAGGTTGCAAAACCTCCCTGAAGCCAGCTCTTAACATTTGGGAAGCTCCACCATGGCCAGCCCTTGTCTCTGAAAGCATCCTCAAGCATCCCTGTGGGTATTCTGTAACCACACCTGAGCCCACGCATGAAAAGTACAGGTTCAGGCTGCATGGGATGAATTGAGAGCAGCATGTAACATGCTTACCCCAGAGTGGGCATCTAATTAGAGCTCTTGCCAGGCTCTAAAAGCAGAAATAGGCTTGAGTTCCCACCCTGCCTGATCCCATTTCTTTGCTGGTATTCTCCCAGCACAGCCCAGTCAGCAGAGATGTGTCACACTGCGGATCAGTGCCAAGTGCAGGCACCAGCACATGACACTGCTGACACAGCAGCGTTGTCTCCTTGGGGAGAAGGTATCCACTGGTGCCTCTACAAGAGAAATGGACCTGCTCCCAAGACTGGGGAACAGAGAGTCAGGGTTAGGAAGCTGAAATTAAAACAGGTCGGCAAAGCTTTACTAAGACACTCACTTCTATTTTCTGTTTGCCGAGACATAAAAAATACATTAACAGCCCAGCAGCTTTGTAAATGATTTATGGTCGAAAGAATAAATTTCTTCCTTCTCTCCTGGCTAAAAAAAAAAATACAAAAAGATTGCAACAGTGATAAACTGCTTAATAAGGGAAAACAACTCAAGGTTTAAATATATGCAATGGTATATTAAATGGGAAGGACAGAGCCCATAAGGAATAAGATTAAAGGATTAAAGTCCAGTAAAGGGAGTTGGCACAGGGGAAGGCAGGATGAATGGGTGGGCAGGCTGGAATATACAACCATGGGGTCGGGAAAGGCAGCAGCAGCAGACAACCATCCTTAAGTCAAACTCCAGTGCAAGCTTCCCAACCTATGGTTCATCCAACTGCTTTTACCCAAAGCATCAAGAGCTATGTCCACCCTCCTCCAAAAGGAGGAAGAGCAGAGGGTGATGAACAAAAAAGGCACAGGGCTTGCCCTATTAAACACAGGCTGGGTGAAGATCCAGGATGCTGGATCTTGTCTCCCTCCCTGCAGACACCATGGACATCATCCTGGAGTCCTCAAGGAAGTTCCCTGCAAGGGTGGGGTTAAGCTGGGCCAGACCAAGTTCAGGTTGGAGAGAGGGGACGAGGTTGGCTTTGGGAAGGAGAGCTTTAGGGAGAGGACTGTGGGGCTGCAGTAGTAGAATGAGAGATGGGATTGGGCCTTAGGAAGTTCAGGGGACTGTGGGCAGTGGGGTTTGAGGATTGGAAATAATTTCCAAGAAATGGCTCTGCTTCTTCAAGCCAAATGCAGGGGAGCTCCTCCAAATGCCTCTTGGGACCACCTCACCAGTCTACCCCTGTTACTGAAATATTCCAGCATCATCACCACCCCATGGTTGCATATATTGGCCTGTGGGGGATTATGGTGGGGTCACCCCTTAACAAAGGGGTGCCTAAGACACAACAAAATAAAATTAAATATTTTAAAATATTTGAAAAATATAATTTTAAATATTTTAATATATTAAAATAAAAGCAACCCCCAAGGAATCAACCTCCCAAGCCCTTTCTGAGAGGAAAAGTTTTCATTAATAGACTGAGCCCATTTTCCTTGAGATCAAGAGGGACTGTCACCAGGGTGAGAATCAAGTTCTTAAAGGATTTGGTCCAGAAAACCATAAGTTTTGGCTGAGTCCATGCCAACAAGTTGGCTATCTGCTTTCCACACCCATTTTGCGTCCTGTGGATGAAATGCTCTCAACTTGTGGAGTGCACAAGCTTTGCAAGTGGAAGGATACTTGGCCAAAGTTTGTTGCTCACCACAACTTTGAGCTGCCTTAACAGTTTTCCTGCTCTGTGACCTGACTGAGTCCTGCTCCACCAAAGCTGTCACCTGTATGGCCAGCAGGAGCCCACCTGGAGCCAGGGCTGCTCAGCCAGACACTGATGCCTGGCTGCATTTGATATGTCCTAGAAATTCCACTAAAGGCTCGTAAGTCAGTGGAGATATATGTTTAAAATTAGGCACATGTTTGAGTATCTTGCCAAACTGGGGTTTAAAAAAAAACTCTTGTAACTTGTTCATAGGTGAGAGAGCCTTTAAGGCTTAAGAATGTGGAAAATAACCATGAAACTTCCCTGTCTCCAAACAGGACTGATTAAAGCAAAGCATTGAAATTAGTTTACATGGGCATATTCAAAGACATTAGACCTCCATATCTTAAACTTCATTAATCCCAAATGACTTTGGATTTAAAATTATTAAAATCATTAAAAACAAGCAAACAAAAAGGAAACAAAAAAAAAAAAAAAAAAGGAAAATGAGGCAGGCCTTTTTCATTTAAATTGAAAGAAAGGAAAACCCAAATTTGTCTTTTGCTCTGGCAAATGTCAGGTCAGTAATTGAATGTTTCAGATTATGAGTTGAGCTGTCTAAAAGAGGTTGTAAAAGGACAATTTTCCACTGGGAAAAGAAGAGTTTTCATTAAAATCAAAATAGATTGTAAGACTATCAACTTTGATGACATTTTCAGTGAGTGAAGACAAAATGAATTGCTTTGACTTCCTCATTTAATTATGGTAATATTGGCACACTTCAGTTCAATAAGGTAAGAACACTTTATTTCAATCCATTTAAACTTTTGCCATATATTTAGATATTACATAAATTCCAACTTTGCATAATTTTATGCAGTACCAGTGCAGTGAATACACACATGCATACTTAATATGCTATGGCCTTTCAACATCATGTGAAAAGTCTCTTTTCCCAGTGGAAATTTACCCTGATTTTTGGTCCTTCCATTACACAACCTGATCTCTCACTATGAGAAAGTGAAATGAAACAGAGAGGGTACATTAGGACTTCCCTGCAATAAATGTCCACTTTGTTACCTGCTTTAGCTACAAACAACTCCATCACAATCTTCTCATGGGAACACCAAGAGTGCTGGAGCTGTAGACATTTCCATGTGAAGTTTGGTCCCCATGTGGTTTAAGGGGAGAGTGTCAGGCACAGAGACTTCCACACAAAAGCCACAGCACCACATAAATTTAAGCACTTTGCAGTCCTTTCCCAGAAGGAGAGTCACTCCATGCTCTTTGCCCTCTGGAAGTGCAATCTTTTCAACCTGTCTGCACAAAAACCCAAAACTCTGGTTTAAGTGTTGCTGACTATAAATCAGTTCCCAACACTCCAGTCATTTGGGCTGATCATTCCCATGATGTATGTTGGAAGCAGGACCAACAGATGAAATGTACACAGCCAGATTAATACAAATCTGCTGTCCATCTGCTACGTGTCCTTTTGGCATGTGCCAGCACAGGGTGCAAAGACAAACACATCCCAGAGCTGAGAGGCTCTCCCTGCTCGTCGTGTACCCAGAGCTGAAGCATCTGCAGCTCTAAGCATCCAAGCCAAGATCACTGAGCCTGATTTTTTCCCAGATGCTGTGCACTTTCCCCTCCAGCCAGTGCCAGCCCTCTGGCACTCTAGTTGTGTACACAGCATCACACTGAAAAACTCGAATGGCAGAAAGTTGCACTGGTAGCTCTAAAATATGCCAGGCAGAAATGCAGAGTCTCCATTTTGCAGTGAGGAAAACCAAGATGAAGCGAGGACATAACTCACCCAAACACCATGCAGCAGGTCAATGGCAAGACAGGAACAGGAATTTAGAACTTGATTCATGGCCCTTGCTCTGTCTATTAATCACTCTCTCCACCACTGTACTAAGTATTAGTATTGATTTCAAATTAACACACACACACACATCTTATCAAGGAGAAAAAAGAATAACCAAGAAGGTTCACTATGTTCAGCTCCATTGGAGGCCAACATGATTCTATAAGCAAACATTTTCTGCAAGCAGCCCTGGCCCAAAGCATTCCAGGCTGGGAGGAAAAAAGCAGGCACCCTCAAGGAACTATCAAATGCTCCAAAGCCTTTGAGCAGCTTTTCAAAAACCACAGAGTACAATCATAACATGCTTGCAATGCAGAAAGGAGACTTTGGGAGAGCAGATGCTGCTGTTACTGTACCTGACAATGCAGCTCCCTCCTTACCACCTTATTTCTGATGCCAGGATCTGGAGATAACCCCAGATGACCAAGCCCCACAGTGCCATCTGATTTTATGCTTGCTTTCTCTTCTTCCCTTCCCATGATGTCCTGAATTCCCTTTTACAACAGCTGCTAACTTTTGCAGACATAAAACTGCTATGAGCTTCCCTTGTCTTTTAAAGTAAAAGTCTCAGGAAAACATTTTGCAAATTTTCCCTCTGCAGCGAATGCAAGAAGTTGCTTATGCCCAAGCAGCACAGTACACAACTGCTCTGAACTAACATTTTTTTTCTGCACAGCTGGCTCAGTTTTTCACACAGATGTTGTTTCTCCTGCCAAGTCTAAAAGCACACAGAGCAGCATTAATATGAAAGAGCCCAATTGGACAATGGTTTAACAACAAGTTGAAAATTCCCCAACCACAGCCTGTGTGTTGGGTTTTCCCTTTCCTTTGTTTTTGACTGTTTTGTTTGTTTGCTGTTTGTTGGGAGTTTTTTGTTGGTTTGGGGTTTTTTTTATCTATTTTTTTATATTTTATGTACCCAGCAGGGAGAAAAAGGGACAAAAAAGGTAAAACAGAACAAAACCCTAAGAAAACACTGAAGAAAGTCTTAGCCTTTCAGGGGTGAATTCCCTTTCTGAAATTTGAAACACATGTTAATCTTTAATGTTAAACCATGGATTAAAAATTAATTCAAAAATCTCACAGTTTGGAACACTTACAAGTCCACTGCATTATTAAAATCTCAGATCAATGCTACTCTGCATAATGAAGCCTCCCCAAACTCTTTCTTTTCTCTTGAAGCCAAGAGCAGGTACTCACTGCTTTCCCCAGGTATCCTTAAAACTCAGAGAAACCTACTTGTGGTTCCCAAGAGCTGGAAAAGGCTGAGCCCTCAATTTTACTTACTTTTTTGTGCTCCTTTCTGTTTGCCTGGAGGGGGAACCAAGGGACCAGGCAGCATGTGCAGAGGTGTTGCGTTTTCCACCAGTATTTTTGGAGCCATGGCTCTCTTACCAGCTGCTGCCTTACAGCTCTGCAGGAAGCTGAGCAGGAGGTTTCCATCTCTGGAGTCTGTGCTACCACGTCATTTACCATAAGGAGTAAAACTTTCTCTTTAAGCATCACTGTTTTTAACAGCTGCCTCAGCACAGTTATGCCAGCAATTATCATCACAAAACAACCTCTCTCCTATGCTCTTTTCTGCACTCTCAGGCTCGTTTCCGTCCAAATCCTCCACCTGAGACCATCCTCAGGAGGCTGCCTTCACCTGCAGCCAGCTGGGTCCAGGCCAGATGAACCACGGTGCCAGCTGAGGTGAGCACTGCCTGCACACCTCCTGGGTGAGGAAGCTGCACGGGCAGCCAGCACAGCTCTTGGAGAGGACTGTCCCCTTCAGGGAGGTGCTGATGCCTCTCTGACCCTCCAGATGCTGCCAGAGGAGAGGACATCCCATCTGCAGTCAGGGCTGTTACCTGCTGTGTGATAGGTACTGTGTGAGAATGGATAGGCTGTGCTGCCCCACATGTGGGCACCCCCAATATCACCGGGCTCTGGGTGAAAATGAAGCCATTTGTTCCTAGCTTTAAATCAGTGTTTGTATTCAGCGAGAAAAAGAAACAAATTTAAAAAAATGCACAGTAGGGTTTAAACACCTACAAATCACACTTATCTCTCCCTTGTTTATCATAACTTTTCCTGCCATAGTTGCTAATGGAAATAATAATAATCACTGTAGTAGAATCATGCTTTGGCTTCTTTCCCAGATTCTCCTCTTGCTCACCAGGCAGTGAAGTCATTGTATCACCAAAAGTTCACAGACATCTGGTTTCACAGGAGTGCCACCATGAAAGGTTTTGACAGCTTCCCATGGAAGCTGAGAAAGCAGAAGAGTAAAGGAGGAGAGCCCTTGACTTGGGGACAGAGGAGTGATAGGCAGGAGGACAAAAAAGTGCCAAAACTCCACTATATTTGCCAACAGTATAAAGTAAAGAAAACAATAATTATGAATGAACAGACAATTCAGCACACAAATAGTCCTGCTCAGGATGCTGACGTGTTCTCCCAGCAGGATCTGAGCTCCCCTGGGACCCAGAGGAGACAAGGATCAACAAGCCCAGGTGACAGGCCTTTGCTTGTGCAGAGCCAGACATGAGCTCTCACTTTCTGGCCTGGTAGTTCATCTTCCAAATCATCTCTCCTTCCATAAATTCAGTCTTCTACTTTTAAACTCATGTGCCCATCAAGTCAGATTACAATTAAAACTCTGCAAGTATGGCAAAATATATTCATGAACATCTGTTTGAATAATAAGCCTGAATTTGCTTCGACAGTATTCATCCGACCTGCTTTCCTTGCCTTCTGCGAGTGCTCACACCACCTCTGTCAGTTCAAAAATCACAACGTGAGGCAGAAGCTGCTGCACACACTCACATAAACATGAAGATGATTTTGCCTGGTGGAGGAGGGGTTTCCAACCTCAGGTGCACAGGCCTTTCAAGGGTTGCAGGCTGTTCCTCAGACTCCATAAAAACCAGCTAAGATAAATCAGCCCAAAGTCAGAAAGCTAAAACTTACTTTGTCAAAGTCCAGCCTGCCACTGAAAAATGTGTATCTGGGCTTGAATGCTGGGCTCTGCAGTCTGTACCTGCTGGGAGAAGAGGGGTAGTCACTCCTGCTGAGGACATAGCTGCTCCTGGTGGCTCCCAGAGATGCAGAGAAGGATCCTTCTCACTCCTCATGCCTCTGCCTCCCACTCAGACCTGCCAGTGGAACTGCTGGTGTAATAGCTCTCTCTCCCACACAGCTCTGGCAAAAAGATCCTGGTTAATGGGTAAGAGCAATTTCTTTTCTACCATAGGCCACACTGAGAGATCAGAATGCAAGAATGCATTCATAAAGAACAAGAATGCAGGTGGCCACGCTGACACCCTGAACTGAGGGTAACCTCTGGCAGGGGAAGGGGAGTAGGGACAGCCTCTGGCTTCTCCATCCACCTCAGCAGCTGTCCTAGCAATACATCTGACTGCCTGACTCCTTTTGCCTGGCTGTGAACTGGGGCAGTGTCCCCTCAGCCCAAGAGTGCTTTGTGCTGCTTGGGCGTGTGGTATTGAGGGAAAGCAGGAGAAAAAGCAGAGAGACCAATGCAAGGAGCAGAGGCCTGCCTCGAGGCTAGATGCAGGTTGAACACAATAAATACTCCAAGAGATAGGTTGCAAGCTAGAATATGACCCTAGGGAAAACATTTGTTGAAGGCCACAGAGGAGTAAATGCAACAGGGTACACTTGATGGCTACTTATGGAGGTAAATCAGCATGGCTAAATACACGCAGCCCAGAGATACATAGAAAGGCTTCCCACCAGAGGCTTCTGCAAGAGCCCCATACCTCCACAGATAATTTGCTTATCTCTAGGCAGGATGTGGAATGGCTAAAGAACAATACAGTAGGACAAGAGTAGTCTCTGAGCAGGAGGAACCAAGAGTTTGAGAAAGACACTGGCTAAATCCTAGAACCACAGAAGCTCAGAAGGAGTTGTCTTTTGATGTTGCTACAGGAATATTCTGTATGTTGACAGTAAACATAGGCCACAGGGAAGGAATTCAGCTCTAATGACAGGGTGCTATTGTGGGAGGATGTGCTGTACTGAGACTGGCACAAGGCTGTTGCCCATACAGGGATGACTTCCATCAAAGGAACAGCTTTTTAGAACTGCTTGCCCAACTCTCAGTATATGACAACCTACAGATATGTATTTCTGTACCCAAGTCACAAAAAGGTGAAGTCTTTTCCAGGCTCTAGGAAGCAATACAACAATGGAGCAAAGCACTTCTGCTAGGCTGGAAGACAGCATTGCTCTAGACAGCACATACAGCAATAATCCATAACCACAGAGGACAGATGGAGAAAATACATCTACCTTTGGAAATGGGAAATCTGTGAAATGAAACCAAGCTTCTGTTAGTCTTTTGACAAGAACATTTCTGGCTCAATATAATTAAATGAGTTTTGTTCCTACTTGTACTTTTAATCAATCAAGAAGAATGGTGGTGCTGCCGCCACATCCCCATTACATCTAAAATGAAACACCAAGCATGGAGGTGTGGGATGGCAGTGGAGGGAGGGCACTGTGCAAGCTCCCTGCCATGACAGTACCTTCCTCCCCAGCACACTAGAGCTGACAAGGCCATGCAGCACCAATTTGGTGTTTTGCATCCTCTGAGAAGTGAAAAACAGGAGGTGGCAGAGTGGCTTTCCCCCTGCTTTCTGGATGCTTGGGTTTCTGACAGATTTCTCTGTGAAGGGCTACCCAAAAGCTCCATGGAACTGGAGTGTCAAACGTGAACATTCAGCACTTAATTTGTGGTGCAAATCCTGTCAAACTCGATTGCGTCTCTTTGCCCCTCCGAGGCATCCCAGGCTCTCTCCAGTTCTGCAGGGGGATGAGGCTTTAAGGAATGACCAACTGTTAAAGCAAGCCTGCAAAGCGGCAGGATGCACAGCGTATGCTCCAGAGCCAGGCATGCCCTCTCCTCCCGCCCGCCAGCTCCGTGTACGCGCACACAGTGGTCAGCCGGGAATACACCCCAGGAGGCCTAATTAATGAACATATTTGAAAGCTCCAGGCGTCACTTCCATCCATCTTCCATCCATCAGGCTGCAAGAAATGAGTGATAACGTAAGCATCTGAGCATGAGCTGTTCAGATTGAGCAAGGAAGAAGATGGGGCTGGAGGCACTACCTGGGAAGCATCCCAAAAGCACAGGGCCCTCTGCAGGGCTCTGCCATACTCATCTGTACCAAGCACAAAGGTACCAGAGGGACAGGAGCCTTCTCATAATGGGAGATCAGGCAGGATTAAGTGGGAATTCAAAAAGCACAGCAGATGCTTCTTTCTGCTCCCTGTGAAAGCAGAAAGTGATAATCATGGAAGAAGGAAGGTAGGAAATGAGATAGAGATAGGGAGATACATCAAAGGGACAGCAAAGAAACAGAAGAAAAATAGATAGAAAAATGCTAAAAGATAAATGTAGTATGCTTTTAATTTGCATGATAAAAATAGTTCTCTTTTCCCCACCAATCATCTTTATTAGCAACAAAATTTGCAGTGAGATCTCTGACTAGCTATCTAGCTGTGACAACAGCAGAGCTGTGTAACAAACTGCTCCATGGAGGCTGAAAACTCCATCTCAAGCAGTTTTAAATGCAGGGTATGGGGCTGACTGAGACTTAGCCTGCTACTTTGTTAAGCAGCACACAGACCAGAATTGTGGTGTCTGAACTTCTGGCCCCAAATCCACTCTTATTTTTGGAGAGGGTCTGAATGAAATCACTGAGTCTCTACTATTTATTAGAGTTTACCTACATGGTGCCGACCCATGTCCCAGACCACAATCCATGTATCACTGGCCTAAAAAGGTGCCCCAAGATCTCAAACTTCTTCATGCTTCAACTGTAGGGACACTCTACAGACGTGAGGGAGGTCACAGAAAAAAATGAGATGTGTAAGAAGTCCACTTTATAGTGCATGTGTTGTGTGCAGCCATGCTGAAAGGGGACAACCACCCCAGTGCTTCCAAACTCCCTTCTCAGCCCAAGAACACACATCCACATCAACACACAACACTGAGGCTGAGAAGGAGCACATCAGGCTGTGAACTCTGTCATGTCAGGTCTTGGCTATGAGCAAGGAAGTCAATGGCAACACTCTGGGCAGGGGAAGAGAATGGTAGGATATAATAAAGCCTCTATTCTGGTCCTATTATCAAGCAGAGCAAGATAGCCCAGGAGCCAGTCCTCAGGGAGAGAGAGTGCCCAAAAGCTAGGCTAGCTCGAGGCCGACGCCACGGGGCTACCCTCTAGCAAGCTTGGTGATTATCAGCTCTTTAGTGATTGCAAGCTCTCTTAGGATCTCAGCTCTTGCTTGCTAGGTAGGGTGCCCTTGGCTGAGGCTGCAGCAGACACAAGAGAGGAGAAGGAGAGGTCCTGGCGGTTCCACAGCGATGGTTTTATTGGGTGAGTCTGTGAAGGGTCCCAGCAACAGCTCTTCTTCTTCTCTCTAATGGGCTAAAGTAGGCCCCTTTTATAGGGTTAAGGGAGATCCAGACTTGACCAATAGTAAGTGTTAGGTATAGTGGCCTGTAGGGTTACAGAGATAAGCTTTGGAGCAGGGGTCAGAGACACAGGAACTTATGTTGCTGTCTCAGCAGTTCCTACTGTTCAATCCTCCATGGGGCCTTATCCAGGTCCATGGGGTTTACTACAGTAGGAGGCAACTCTTCTTTCACACCTCCTTCACGACACTCCAGGGACATAGTACTTGGGAAAAGATTCCTCATTGAACGACTTCTTTCTTGGAATATCTTCTGCAACGCAAATTCCAACCTGTAGCCCAATCACAGGGCCTGAGGCAAGATCCAGCAAAGCCCCTGCTGTTAAGAGGATGGAAGAAGCAGTGATGACACTGCTTTGCCAGACAGAGAAAAAGCATGGTGAAGAAAGCACCTGCCAAGAAAAAATGTGTACCAGCTCCCCACAACATTTTTGAGATATAGGCCAGCTCCAAACCCACAAGTATCTATGCTCAGCAGACACAGCATGTGTCTGTACTAGGTTTAGTTTAATGCAAGTAGCATGTTAAAACCAGCAAGAATGCCACACTGGAAAGGACATTGTGTGCATTCCTGATAGCAGCTCACAGCAAGACCTGTGCTGCCACAGTCCCTCTGACTCTTACTCATGTTGAACAAAACAGAAGCAGCAATGTTATCACACCCTTCTTTGCCCAGACTGACAAAATCCCTACACACACTGGTTCAGGGCTATAATGTCAACCAGCAAGTATCAAAGCCCCAGCTCCCAACCAGAAGTAAGAGAGCACCTCATGTGTGTGGGGCTGCTGTCCAAGGTACACATCTCTGACAGGTTTATTGGATCCTTATCTCCCACCTGCTGGCAGGAAGCCAAGGTACAAGAATTTGTGACCATGCTAATTCATTATTTCTCCCTTACTGACACCAGGTCTGGACACAGCCATCAGGAATATCTTATGACCACTTTTTGGTTGTAAGTCCAATGCTCAAGCCCAGATCTTTTGAAGGTGCTGTCCCAGGGCACCAATGGTTTACAGTACTGTACAGGTCATGAGATCAGCATTAAAAATGCATTGGGAAAAAGAGGCCTGCAAAGGACCTGCAGGAAACAGCCAGCAGACACCACCACCCAGCCTGACAGCCACACTTAGCTGGCAGGTGGGTCACATTGGTGGGGGAATACAGGAGGCAGGCCAAGCAGAGCTGGGGTGCCTCAACTTTGATGGGGTTCACATGTCCTGGAGGGCATCTCTTCATGTGTTTATATAAACAGCACTGTTTCCTTTAGATCTTCCTCTAAAACACACTGAAGAGAATGAGGGGTGAGTTCTCACCTTCTCTTCAGTGCAGTGTTCTAGCAGGAGGGAACTGAGAAGGGGAACTGGCACAAGGACATTTCTTCCTGTTGAACAGATAAAGCACTGAGATCTCTGTGGCCAAGACATTCTGTTCCTATTTGGGGCATGTACTGCTGCACCCTTAGGCAGCAGCCTCGTGTTCTCCTCATGCTTCCTTCCCTCTCAAAAATACCCCAATTCTCCTGTAAAAATATTTACCACCTCAATTTCTTTCTAAGACAGCTTTTACTTCACCCATGAAAACACAAAAAGAAACTGAGCTCTGATAACCACTGCGCCCTTCCCCTTATTCTCATCCTTTCCCTTAGCACAATTTGAAGCATAATGACCTGAACCAACCCCAGCTTAAGACAATGGGTGTCTGTGTACTGGCTTCAATGGAATGTGGATTAACATGGGATTGCAAAACCTCCAAAATTAATGCAACTGTAATGCTGTTAAAATAATGGCTTGGAGGTCAGAAGATCCCTGAATTGAAATGTTTTCCTTGAAATTAAGCAAGCTACATCACATATCCTGCATTGCCTATGATTATACCTTCATACAGAGAATGAAATAGAGTGCTGCACATCTAAGAACAAAACCCAGGAATATAAAAGTCTGTGCAGAAAAAAACAAATACTAAGAGTAGATAGCAACTGCTGCTACTTTCTTTCTTTATCTCCCAGTTGGTACTGATAATTTGTTCACTGCAATGCCTTTTGTTCTTGTGCTTTCCTTGAAAAATTCATAAAACAAAAATGTTAGAAGAAAACAGTGCATGTAGAACAAAAACTCTTCTGACAACAGTAATTCTGCTACAAAAGAGCTCAGAAAGCAACAACTTTGGCCACAGACTTGGCTTCATGTAGTCATGGAATGCCACCTTTAAACCTCCTTTCCAATTCCCCAGAGGCCAGGCAAAAGCAACAGGATGAGCAATGTGCCACTAACAGTGACAATTCCTTCCAGAGCTCCTCTACCTCTACAGGCAATGTCCTTGTGTATATTATTGTCCCAGCTGTGCAAAGAGAAACTGAACAGTCTGGCTCCAGTTTTAATACAACACCCCCTAAATTGTGACTGCTGACAAGTATGGATGCCCATCTTTGCGCAAGAGATGACAGCCAGAGGCTGAGTACCTGCAGTTTCTGCTGAAGGCAGTGAGGGATGGAGTAGTCTTTTCTCCAGTCACTGTCATAATGCTATGATAATGTCATGTGGATGGAATCAAAGGGAAAAGCAGACAGACACAATTTGCACTAGTTGTTCATCTTTTGAAACCTGACTGTTTTCCCCAGAACTTCTCAGGGAAATCCTGGCTACATTTATTTTGGCTGGGGTACAAGGCTATTTTTAGGGAAATAAATAAACAGCTGAATACCCATTTTTAATTTTCATTTAGGTCTAGGATTTATATTTTATTTGTTAATTTTGCTTTAATCTCCTTGTCCTTCATTACTCCCTGGCATTCACAGCAGGGGAGATGAGAGTTGCAGGGAGGAGGGTGAGGAATAGGATCCAGGGGGAGCAGTGATGAGGAAGGTACTGAAAGGGGGAAGAGAGTGAGGGGAAAGAGTATTGTTGACAGCATCTGATCCTCCGATTAATGTATTTCTAAGCAGATTAACCAAATCCCAACTGCTCTGTGCCAGGTCTCTTCTCTAAGCTTCTCTCTCCCCTATGTAAACAAAAAGGCATTTCCTCTGAGAAAATAACCAACATACTGACCAGAACTCTGGCAGGCTCCCCACCCTCCTGTAGCCCAACACTGTGGGGCACAGAAGAAGGGAAAAAGTATAAGTCTATGGGAAAAGTATGGGTCTATGGGAGTAAACTCTGCTTTTAAGCGTATTTTGTGCTTTGCCTTCTTTTTTCACCTCCTTGGGTCTCTGCATGACTCCTGACTTGTCCATGTCCAGGAAGGGTGTGAAAGATGCCACGATTTGGGAAGATGAAGATAGAGTGGCTTCTGGTCTCAGAGTCATATGATCTCATTATATTCTGCTTGTGCATAGCTGCTCTCCATGGCATCCACAAAGGGAGAAAGTGAGAGAGAAAGGTGGGTCAGAACACCACAGAAAGATGTGGTGGGAACCACTAAATACAAGCCACTTCTTCCTGCCCTGCCCCACGAGAAGCTTCATTCTGACTCCCTTAAAGAAAGAAGCACTTCCATTTCTACCCAGGTTTTCAGAGCATTTCACAGTCAGGAGTTGGCCAAAGCCCTGTAACCCTGCATTGCTGTCCATGTTTTAAGAGACTGGGAAACTGAACATTTTCTGAGGTCACAAGGCAGGTCAGTGGTACAGCCCCACTCTCATGAGATTACAGGCCTCTTTACAGGTGACAATATCAGCCTTGGCTGAATAGTGGTCTCCTCTAATGAGCCTCTAAATTTAGCCTCCAGGTTTATTTGTTCCCAGATCTTGTGCAAAAAAACTCCTTCACCAGACATTCTCCAGCCTTCCTGCCCAAGGCAGGTTTGCCACCTCTGGTGAAAGCAGTCACAGAGGTCATGGGACATTTCTGCCTGCCCAACATGCTGATGGAGCTCACACACCACCACATCTATTTTCAAACACAGCACTGTTGCCAGTCTGTCTTCAAGTGGAGCTTCCAAGGATGGAAAGACCTCCTGCCTCTTCTCCCCTTTTACAGCCACTCAGTGTTTCACCCAAGGTTTCTTCTTAGCTCTTTGCCTTCTCCTGAGCAGCAAGCGACTGAAACACTCACAGACCTCCACCACGCACTTTGGGTTAGAAGAACTCCCCTTAGAAAGGGAGGTTTTTCTATATCTCCTACCAGGGAAGGAGAGCAGCTCTTGCAATGAGCAGTCAACAGAGTGCATGAAACCACTCAGAAAGCAGAGGAATTCCCATTTGCTCAGCTGCCTGTCTTGCCCTACACAAGCCATGGTGGGCACTTTTAAATTTTAGCAAAGAAATGCTTAAGCCAAAATGCTGGCTTTGCAACATAAATTGACCCTGATAAAGCTCCGCTACACACAACTTTTAAATGAAACATTTCAGATCATATAGTAATGTACAGCATGGTGTTTTCCTATTGATGCTTTTTCATTAAGAAAATCACCAGACATTCCTATGCTGCAAATGAAAGTGGGGGTTGTGACTAAACAAGAACATACAGTGCCAGTTAAGGATGCAAGGAAGAGATAAGGGCAAGGGGAAAAAAAAAAAGCAAATGAATTTATGTTGCCTAAGGCATTGAGGAGAATAAGAAGGGATTTACAAATTCATCAGGAGGAGAAGCAGCACCAGAAAGAAGGTGGGTTCATTAATAAGTGAGGATGAGGATGAAATGAATAGTTCAGAAATGGCTGAACAGCTTTTGTAAATCTGTCTCTAGCCATAAGAATAAAGAGAAGAATTTTGGACTAGAAAAGAGGGGGGGGAAAGCAAGTTTTAAAAAAGCAGAAGCAAAAAGAACTTGAAGAATTATATGTCCACAAATGAAATAAAGCAAGCGACATCCTAGAACTTAATCCAGAAAAGACAGAGACATTTTTAAAAGCATTTCTCACATCAACCGAACTAATATAGAGCTGAATGTTAGGCAATCTATACATATAAGCACCTGCATAAATGTATGCAGGATCAGGGGCCTAATTTGTTATGGCGAGGCATTGACAAACATATTATCCCAGTGACAAATAATCTGACAATTTAGATTGAGCTAGGGAGGTTCCACAAAATCAGCCAAAAAGCAAACATAATAAAGATTTTCAATAAGGAATAGAGGCAGCAATATTTAATTTTAAGTCAATGTCTAGCTTTAGTGAAATAATGAAACAAATACGTAGGGTCATTAAGAATCTAAAGAATAAAATCACATGAAATACACAAGTTAAAATATTTTGCTTTTTAGTACACATACACATTAGCACACAGAGGAAAGATAGCAAAGAGAATTTGAAGCTTTACGAATTTGAAGGATTAGACACTGCCCCACTGGAACCAAAAGCCCATGGATCAAAATACTGGCCAGTGGTACCAAAAGAAAATATGCTTTGTTGGACTGGGAAATGACAAATGACATGCCAAGGGGTTTTCATCCATGGTGGCCTTATTAAAACAGTGTCACAGGAAAACAACACTAACTGTCCATGAAATTTGCAGCTGCCACCCTACAGAGAAATTACAAATATATTGGAAGACAAAGAAAGAGGGTTTCGATGAACATATAGCTCCTTAAAATTGAGCATGTGAAGGCAATGGTCTGAAAATTAAAGCAGAGAGTAGCATGAGTGGGACAGAGGATGATTGCATCTGGACTTACCAAAGCCACAAACTGAACCCATCAACACAGAAAAAAGGAAACATTTAATATCTCTGGAGAGCAGTAATCTAAAAGATAGATATGCAATAGAAGGGAGAAAGCACAGAAACTGTTTCACTCCCTGAAACTTGAGGTTACAGAAAAGAAGCAAATAAAAAAATCCTGATGTGATTCATTAGCAAATCAGGCTCTGGCAATTTTGAGTGGGAAGTAGAAGTGCATCTCAACACAGCAAAGGAAAGAAGGGAGAGGAGAGTGCCACACCATTTCAACACAACCAGTCCAAGGATTCAGTTTGGTTAATTCCATCATTTTTTCCTCATCATCAACAGATGAACAGCAAACTAGAAAAAAAAGTCAGAGATGACTGATAAACAGACATGGAAGAATATGCACAGAAGACTAAGCAGGGCTAAATGCATACAGGTTATTAAAGAACAGCCCTAGGGCAGTAAACTGTAAGAGGCACTTGATGCATGTGAACACTGCAGAGTGAGAGGAGGTAAAAACTAGGAGTTATGAGACTAAACCAGGAAGACAAAAGGTAGACCGTACACCAGGAAATAGGTAGGCCTTGTTCTGCTTCTGAATCAGATTAAATCAGAAATAACTCAACAAAGAGAAAAGAAGGAGCACAGAAAATAGATACTACTGCATCCAGAGAGAGCATTTTGGAGATCTTTTCTCTGTCTTCCAGTCTTTGCACTGTCTGAGATCCCAGCTCCCAAGCTACAGCAGCACCCTTGGTTGCATCGATTTGTTCCTTCCTTCTAGGAAGAGCAGACACTTTACCCAGCACACAAGCACGGGACAAAATTCAAACTGAGGCAAGCAGCCTTGCTGGGTGTTTGAGCAGCTCTGGCTAATCCAATGCCCATTAGCAACATGCATGGTTACATAAAAGAGATACTGAGGCTCTAATTCCACTATTCATTACCATTACTAGTACAGTGACATACAAATACATAGTAAAGACCTCCTGCCCCTAGGGAGTTCATGTTTCCAGATGCCTGCTGACCACAGGATGGGCTGGGAGAGGGGCACAGTTCCTGAATTTCTCCAACCACTGCATAAACAGACCTGACCTCTTCTGGACAATGACAAAAATAAGCATTTTCATCTCTCATAGAAATTTAAGTCAGCTCAAACTGCAGGAAGACCTACAGAGCACTTAATGCATGAGAAACATCCTTGGGGTCGTACCTATTTTCAAAAAGCCAAATCCAACCCCCGTGTCAGATGTTACTTAAGAGCCAATGAAGGAGAAAACAAGAGTAATAGCGCTCAGCAGCCCTAAGGGCCTTCAGCTGAGCTGCTGCTAAAGGTCTGCACTACTGCAGGCTCAGGGAAGGACAGAGCACACCGGAGAGAAACGTGCAGCTTGGTGGCAGCTTGTGACAAATCTGGCCACCTGTCATGCCCACTACTACAGAAGGGAGTGCTTTGGGAAGTCCTTGCCCACTTACTGGAACAAACAGACATTGCCTGTCTGAGAGGCGTCTTCTGAGGTTAATACACTCAATATCCTTATTACATTTATTCCTCATTTTCTGATTGCTAAATTCTGGCCTGCCTTGCCTTCATATGCCACAGTGTCAAGCAGATGGGATGCACATATGTATTCACCACCATGTATTTTGGGCAGGGCCAGATGCAGCACAACATTGAGTATTCCCAGGTCACCGGTGGGAACAACATTCAGTTGCACCCCGTGGTCCCAGAGAAGCAAGCTCTGCTCTTGGGGGGCCAGGAGTGAAGACCTGCCTTCCTCTCAATGCCTGGCAGAAGCACTTGAGGAACTGCAACGCTTTCATCCAGCAGGCAGAAAAACTTCTATACGGCTCACTTGCCCCACCCAGAGGCATTTTGCTCTGCATCCTGCGAATACCGAAGTTCTGCAGCCTCCAAATTCCGCAGGAGAGGGGGCAGACAGCAGGCGTATCACCGAATTAAACCCAAGCAACGGCAATGATGGTACTGAGGGACTCCTACAGATCTTGACAATTACCAAGTTCAGGCCCTCTGGAGCCTTCCTTCAGTGTCTCAGAGTTGTGGAATTGATCTGGAAACCACTTTATTAATGTTCTTTCTTTTCCTCCCCTTCTCCCCAAGCAGCATCATCATTTATTAATTTATGATTAAATGAATTATTGATTCTCACTGCACCTTCAGTATTCGGCATTGTCCTTCTTCCCCAGAGACAGCTTTGACTGATGTGAGAATGGCAGGATGTCAGAGAGATAAAAAAAGGGAGAGAAGAAACTCAGTGTGTGGGGGACCTCAGACAAGCGTGCTCCCCATCAAAGTGCCGAGCTGCAGATGAGGGGCACAACGCACCAGGGCACAGCAATGATGCCACCTTCTCAGACAGCAGTGAAAAAACCCAGAAAGCTCAAAGCCAAATTGCTTCTGATAAGGAGGGAATGAGTAGCAGAGCTATTCATAGGCATTCACCATGTGGGGAAGTATTAAAAAAAAAATAAAAAGGTCTTACCCAAAGCAGAAGCTTTTGTTTTTATTCAGAAAAGTCAAGCTGCAGTTCTTTGAATACATCATTGAAAAAACCTTCCAGGCTTTTGGCTTTTGCCTTGCAATTACAATCAACAGATGGTGATTATTTCACAGGCTGGGGCATCTGGTCAGCTCCCAGCCAAACATAAATAAAAGACCTTTGCATGATTGTATTGGGCATTCCAGTCCAGAAAAAAAAAAAAAAAAAAAAAAAAAAAAAAAAAAAAAAAACAAGGTTGAGAGTTAAAGAAAAAAAAAAGTGAAAGAGAAGAGTGAAGTTCCCTGATTTTGGAGGTATCTTCTTTTCAGGAGAAAAAATGGAGGAGGAGAGGAGAGAAACAAATACAGTATCTTAATAGAAACAGGCCCCTTGCATAGATGATCAGAGTCCAGCACTCCTGAAACCAATGAAAAGTTCTGAGCCAGAATCTCTCTGTCATGAGTTAAACCTCAGTCTTGACCCTTTAACTGGATTTTGCAGGTTAGATAAACCTTCACCCTCTTTGATAGCATATTTTACCCAAACATTGCAATGCAGCTTCCCCTAAAAAGCCAGGCAAGTTTTACTACATCTTAGAGCAGAAGGAAGACATCAAGGTACTGCTACTGCTTTTCATCAGGGAAAAAGGATAACCAAGCTACCACAGGAAAATGTCCTCTCCCCACACATCTTTCCTGACCAAAAGAGCTACAATATTCTCCTTGAACTAACCACACAGAAAACACGCCTCCAATTTTTCCCCTTCCTGCAGCCCTCACATCCACAAGAACTGGTGCTGGCCCCAACAGCAAGCAGCGCACGCTGGCCCTATGTGCTCTGTACCCACAGCTCCAAGGGAAGACCTGATTGCAGAAGACAAAATGACCCCTGAGGTGGGAGGCACAGGCTGTGTTTCGGTGACATGAACTCCAGGAAGACAGAGGCTTTGGCCATGAATGTGTGCAAACACCCCCAGAAAAAAATGCAATGAGCACCTCTGCTGTTTCTGCACCCCAATTTTGCCTCTGTTTTGGTCTCTGTTAGCCCACAGCTCTGTTTCACCCCAAGCATATATGAAAGGATGATAGGTTTTATCCTTAAGCAGTGCAGGCACTACAAACCTCAGGCAGGTAAAGGAAGTTATTACCTGCATCTCTCTCTGCACCTTGACAGATTCCCTCAGTGCTTTGCTGCATGTGAAAGCAGCTTTTTTGCCACCTCCCTGCTGTCCTCTTTGCTCTTGGTGGTACCGCAGGGCAGCCTCACCTGATCTGCAGAAAAGCTTCAGAGCCCTCATTGTTATTTTGTACTACAGGGTGGTGGCTGAAAGTCTGAAAGGCACACAGCCAGGGCACAATTTTGTTAGGAAAACAAGGCAAACACTTTGTGTTCCTGCCTTACAGATGCCTCTGGGTTACTCAGCCATTATCTGCCAAATTAAGGCCAGCACGGCTGGCCTTAGGAGCCCATCCTGTACCAAAGTCACGGCCAGCTATGACTTCGTAGCCATCGCCGCAGGGCACACGTGGCAGCCTTGAACTTTGCAGCAGCTTGCACAGAATCCTCACCCATGGCTCATGAACACACAAGCCCTGCTCCTATGGCAGCACAAGGAAGGAGATGAGGATCTCCTCCAGCATCCCAGCTTGCAGTACAGCACACAGCTGGACTGTTGCTGACTCCCTCCCACAGAGAATCCACGGAACCTGGCCATTTCATTACACACTCGGCAGGACTGCAGGCTAGAGTAGAATTAAATGTCGGCTCTCTAGCTGAAGAGTAATGAGAGGGACATATTCCAGCCCAATTTATGCAGCAGCATCAGAAGGCAATGGGAAAACAGGCCCGGGGTGGAGCAGGCAGCATGGACAGGTAATAAAGGAGTGAAATCTCTGCAGAGAACATACAAACATCATGGGATGAGGAAGGAAATTACATTACACCCTGTGTGTGCAGGGAACAAGCCTGACCCCACAAGAGCAGCATGCTACCCCACCACCTCCTATTAAATTGGTGGGCTACATGGCTGGGCCTGGGGCTTCTCAAGATAAAAATGTTCATTTCCTTAGAGAACAAGGTTTTGATCTTCACGACCTTACCGGGCCTGTGTGCGTTTACCCATTTTAATTTCAGATTAGCATCTCTCATTTTCAGTACCTAGGGGATTACTGTTTTCTCCTGTGCAGCAAGCACAGTTCATAAAAGTATCGGTTACCCTCCCCCTTGTTCAGAAAATCAAGGCAGATCTGACCAGATGGCACATGCTCCTGCGCTCTGTGTCAGGCTGCATTAATTCAGGGGAAATGAACTCTCCTCCAAAACTATATTTATTTCAGACGCCGCCATGCCCAGATCCTGGGCTGTCCTCAGGAAAACCTAGAGCCAGCTATTTTCCATGAGCTTAGCAGGAAAAAAGCACAGCAAAGGCCTTACTGGAAGTCTCGGATGCCAGGAAGGAGGAATACCCACAGGCTCCCAGGTAGCTGGAAGTATTTCAGGGGCACTTCCCCAGGGCTTTGAGGCAGTAGCTGCTTCCCTAACACTCAAAGCATCACAAAGCAGAAGGTGCTCCCACACCTCATTGGAACAACCTGGTTAAATCTTAAGGCAGTGCTAATGGAACAGCACAGCCTTTTTGGGAGGGTTGCGTTACACTGCCTTGCTAGGATCAGGAATGAGATCCCTCCAAGTGACAGAGGAAGGTAGAAGCTGTTCTGGTATGGTGCAGGGTGTGCAACTTGAGTAACTATCTTGATCCAGTTCTTTGAAAGGCCCACTCCTGCAGGGCATAAGCAAGGCATTTCACCTATTTATAGCTCTACCTATGCTGCCCATTTCCTTCACCTTCTGCCAGAATAATTTTGCCCATTGCTGGAGACAATACAGTGTGAGTGCTAGAAAGAGTCTGACTGGGAGAGAAACGTCTTTGGTTCTCTCTGTAAAATGTTATTTACCTTCTTACATGGCACATATAACAACACCTAAGCGCTATACTATAATTAGTAAAATCATGCAGAGAAACTGTTCATGTGGATAATGATACTTTTCATCCTCCCATGTGGGTAGTTCAAGGTTGAATTAATTCATGTTTGCCCAGCTTTGTGAAATCTGAGGAAGAAAGGCTATTGTTATGCAAATAATTATTAATAATGACTACTCCAGTGCTGCTCCCCATTAAGTGTGCTCAATTTATAAGTCAAAGGGTATTTTTCTTCCTGCTGCAAGACTAACTGGGTTCCACAAATTGAAATATTGGTGTCAGCATACCTGGAAACAGAGGATAACTCTGAAATTAGGGTGTTTTTCTCAGACCAAAGGTTCATCTTCAGGTCCCTCCTTTCTGTCCTACAACCAATATACATGACTCTGGAAGTCACTTGGAAGAGCAACCACACTGCCTCCCCAAGGCATCAAATCAGGCCCAGTTCAGAAGATCTCAACACAGAAGCAAGCCCATGCAGAGCAAAATTCAGACTACCAAATACCCTATAATATGCCTAAAGATGAATAATTATCTTTATTTCACAGAGTGAAAGCATGAAGTAATGAAGCAACTCTCAGGGGTGTGGTGAGTACAAATGCACCATACATACAGTGCTCAAATAAAACACTAAATAAGGACAGGTATCTAACAAAGGCAACCTTTAAGAACACTTGGGGTTCAATACAATGCAGACACAAGGAGTTTACTATCACACCCACCATTCTTTGGAGCAGATAAGCAAAACTGTTCCACAGTGGTTGCTATGGTCCCTGAGAGTCTCCCATTCTGGAGCTGAAGGCAGGACCACACAAAGTAAGTAGATAAGAAATTTCATTTTGGGTAAGCTTCTTTAAATTTTCAGAGTATATCATGAGTCACACAGGGGTCATACCAACACACCCATAGGACTGTTGCATGACCAGGTGCCCCTCAACTAATTCTTTTTTTTTTTAATCCCCTAAAACCATGAGAGCAGAAAAAGAGAAATTAGGTTGTTATCACAGTCTTTTTAGAGCCCTGTGCAGGCACAGTCTGATGACTTATAAAAAAGAATAATTCTGTCCACATGCCATGCAAGGCTCCTTGCAGTTAGGACACATCAGCTTTACTGTGCTATTTCCACACAGGAAACAGCCTAAATGCAGCCCATCTAACATACCCTAAGTCCTCATGCACACTTACTTTGGTGAGGGATTTATCAAACAAAAGCAGGAGAAGAAAGAATTAAGTTACATCTCTGGCTCCCAAGGCAGCAGTTTGTGTGCATGGGGCTCCTGGGCAGGACAGAATGATGGAGGTTAATGGGACAACCCCAAGGATCACCCTCCATCACTGACAAACACTTTCACAGGTTTCCCACTGCACCAAAGTTAGGTGCCTTAGGAAGACACTGGGTAGTAAGGTTTGAGATGGATGTCTCCTGCATCTTCAGCAGCTGCAGACTGGAGAATCTGCAGTCAGAACTTTGCTCAAAGAGCATTTGAGGACCACAAGAGACAGAAGCAATGCCTGCTCATCTCCCTGCTGTTCTGCAGATGCAACCCAGCTAACCATCAAGGAAAATTGATTTGTGCCACATGAATGAGCAAGTATGAGGTGAAGGAATTCCTGGAACTGTGGTAGAAAGAAGGTTCTTCTCCATTTTATTTATCTGCTACTCTGCTTTGATGGTAGCTGTGATAAACAGATAGTAATCATTCCCACAGACAGCCCAGTTTAGATGTGTGCCCTTCCCTGAGGCTCCTGGAAGAGCACATGTTGTTCACATGAGAAATGCAGCCAGCCCCACTGCCTGCATAGGCCTGCAGGTTTGCTCTGTCAGTCAGCCCAAGGCACAAATCCTTGCAGTCCATCCACAAATACCTAAAACCTTCAAGAATCACACCAAGCTGTTGCAGTGTATGGGTGCTGGTGTTGCTGCCATGAAGAAAAGTGCTTGCCCTAAGCCCTGCAGAGCAGCATGTTTAGGATCTGATACTTAGGGGATTCCCTAGTGATTTCCACAGGCTGATAGGAACATCCTAGAACAATTCTTTTCTGAACTGTAGCAAATTTCACCTAAGAAAACTCTTTGTCCTGTTTTCAGTTGAGGGGAAGTCAGATCTCTGGGTAAAGTCTCCAGCCACCAACACTTTTTGAACTCTGCCAGGCTTGGTGCTGTAACAACTTCTTTGGAGAGTCTGTTCCAGTGCCCAAACACCTTCTGGGGGAAGAACCTTCTTCTAATATCCAGACTAAACCTCCCCTGACACAACTTTAGGCCATTCCCTTGGGTGCATTCCCATGGCCACCATAGAGAAGAGATCAGTGCCTGCCCCTCCTCTCGAGGAAGCTGGAACTGCAGTGAGGTCTCACCTGAGTCTCCTCTTCTCCAGGTTGAACAGACCAAGTAACCTCAGCCCCTCCTCATACGGCTTCCCCTCAAGGCCCTTCTCCATCCTCATTGCCCTCCTTTGGACACTTTCTAACAGCTTAACATCCTTCATATATTGTGGTGCCCAAAACTGCTCACAATATTCAAGGCGAGGCCATACCAGTTCAGAGTAGAACACACAGGGATTTTTATTCCAGCCAAAACAGCTTTCCCTTAGGCTGTTTCCCACAAACAATTTTGCCTTGCTGGGGTCTGCTGTAGTATCCCACTTTGGCTAGGATAAGACATCTTAGATTACAAAACATTTCTGTAAATGCACTTCTCTAAGGACTAAGAGACTCAGTCTTTCAAACATCATACCTGGTCTCTTCTATAGAAAGTAAAGATTATTGGACACTTTCAGTTGGCCAACAAGCATTCTATGACTGGATGAAGAGTCCAACTAAAAATCTTTAAAGATCCAAACCTCTTCTACTTTGTGTGAGCAAACTAAATCCTGTTGCTTACACAGCCACAAGTCATTAGCTGGAAATTTGTATCTTTTAAGGGCTTTAAAAAGTCTTTAGGTCCTTTTGTTGAGAAGAAAATAGGAGACTGGCCCATGAGAGAATACAAAGTTGATAGGTCTAAGCAGGTTACAAAAATGAGAACTTCACTTTATTTCTTTTTCCTCTCTTGGACACATTTCTCTACAGCAGCAAAGAGCATATTTATTAATGACAAGAAATATAACTAATTATTTGAAATGACAGATAAGAAGACAAAACTCTGGTGCAATTAGCCTACAGGTAAATATCAAGGTTTTCGGAGTAACATCCCAGGTAAGGATGCACTGTGCTGATAAAGCACTGAAACAACACAATTGCCAGGGTCACAACAGGACAGCTACTTTCTCAATGCTCTGGTAAACTTATTCTTCCAAAGAGGAACGAAAAGCTTCTTGAGCAGAACATCTGAAGCCTGGTTTCTTTTAACTGTTTAGTATGTGGCTGTCCAAGAATTCATGTGAGTTTCTACAGCAGCCATCACAGAACCGAACAGGACGTTCCCACACATCTCCAACAACCTCAAATTCCATGCCTTTCTTCAGCAAGTCACTCAAAAATGACTGATCCTCAGTGAATTTTTATTTAGTTTTTGCTTCTGCTGTAGAAAGCACCTCTTCTGCAGAGGCCTGTTCTGTCACTGGAGTTCATTTGCAACCCAGATCCCACTGGTTTCACTAGCAAGGAAGAGGCATGCACACAGACACACTAGAGCATGGGTCTGAAGTGAAGCATCCAAGAAAGACAGCAGCAGCCTCTTTCTTGGACACAAGTTAGCTCTGATTGCTGTCTTGTAAGACTGGTCCTGGGGGATAGTTGTGACATATGACTGCAGTGCAAACAGTGCAGATGTTCCCTAAGTTGCGGATTGCTCAAGTCTAGAACAATTTTCGTGTTATATATGAGCAGCATAAGGAGAAGAAACACTAATTAGATGACTTATGATCCCTGAAAAGACCAGGAAGAAGTGAAACAAAAGACTACTTTCCAGACATGGAGGCCGGTCACTGACAAGTGAGCTGGCATCTGCCTTGGCACTTTGCAGTTTATCCACTTTGCATGATGAAGTTTAAGGTTCATGACAAACCCCTTCATGTAACAGGCACCTCCAGCACATATGAAGGCAAAAAATTTCCCATTACATGTCTGCCAGGCCATGAGATATGCCAGAACTTTTGCTGTAGCAGAGGCACATTGAAGAGGAGGAAATCAGTTTCCAAATTTTACAGTTCAGTGATCCCTTAGACTTGCTCAAGAAAAACATCTCTGTTCTCCATAAGTTTTGAGGAAAAGAGAAAAGACCTAAAATATCCCCTGCTAGTCCATCTGTGGAGGAGATTTCCCCACACCCTGGTTACAGCATGCATCAGAAATGCAGGACCTAAAACATGGCCAGATGCTTTTCCAAGGAAGGAATGTGCAGTTGCATTTATTTACAGCGATGCTCCACACTCTTTTCCTACTCTACTGGCAGCTCAGAAGACTCACAGCCAGTGTGAGACAGCTGTTCCAGGACTGGCTTTTGTTACAGAAATGATGCTGTGGATAAATCATAGTCTCATGCATTACCATGGCCAACAGGATACGCCAGCATAATTAACCTCCCCATTTTACAGACTGCTCAATTGAGACATGAAGCATTGACTTAACCTGCCACGATTCCACAGGCAAAGAACAACCAAGGCAGGGGCAGCAGCCCTCCCTAGCCTCACACACAAACAAGCAGGAATGAAGAAGGCATGTCTGCTTTCTTGCTGCTCTGCATCATCTCCTTGAAATCCCTCTTTCTGAGAGCGGTCTTGCAGTGCACTCTTAGCATTTGTGTCAGCCCCCCACATACAACATTGATCATGGACCAGGTTTCATAGGATGCTTCCTGCTTGTTTTTTCATTAATGGATATCATTTTTTAAAAGTAAAATGTTGTGGGGGAGGAAAGATGAGGGAACCCTGAGTGAAAGCTGCCACTGTGCTCAGTCTCTATGGAAATAATCCACAATGCTAATACATCCTAAAATGGTAATAAAGCCTGTGTTCTCTTATGTAATCCCATAGTAAGAAAGAGCTCTGTCGGCTTGCCTGACAAATGATATCTCTGTAACCTTGGAGGGGATTATTACTAAAAGACACAGGGTGGAAAAACAAAGCAACACCCCAGATGCACGCAAATCCATCGGATGCAGAAAAAGGACAGACAGCTCCAGCCGGCTCCTGGGCTTTGGCCCTACAATATTATGTCTCTGCCATCAAACGAGGAAAGGATCTCCTGGCACAGCAGCAGCCCTGGCCTGGCTCCTCCTCTGCTCACAGCCCCTGCTCCCTCCCCAGGCACCTCGGTACCAGAAGCAGGCAGGGGGCAGGTTTTTCCCTTCCCTGTCCTCCCTCTCTCCCTCCCTCTCTCTCTCTCTCTCTCTCCCTCCCTCCCTCCCTCCCTCCCCCAAAATGAACATTCAAAGCCCCGGCAGCTGGCCAAATCCAGTTTGCCTGCGTCACCAATGCACGTGGATTCACATCTGTCCTGCCCAGCGGTGATGGAGCCAGGGCTACGTGCGTCCCTGAGAAGGATTCATGCCCCCAAATCCATCAAGTTGTGTGTCAGCAAGGGTGGGGACAGCATTTTCCAGGCACAGCTGAGTGGCACTGTAAGGCCCAGAGCTTGCCTTAGAGGTGTAGGGAGAGGGGAGGTTTGGAGGTAAGGGGACAGCTCACTTTGGAGCTGTCCCAAAGTTTGGCTGATGAACCACAAACCAAAGCCAGGCAGCTCTTTGTTCTTGAGCCTCAGGTGCAGAACAGAAATAAGGCAGCACCAGCTGCTTCACAAGGTGAGACAGGGTACAGGTAGCTCTCTCACTGCCTCCCTCTACTCCTCTCTTCCCCTGGAGGCTGAGTCCCTCTGTGAACACAAGAAAAGGGTCCAGCAGGCCACTCTGGAAACTGCCAGAGGTGCAGGTTTGCTTGAGCAAACACACCAGTCCTCATGTGGAGCAGTCAGCCCCAAGCTCCATCCTCCAGGATGTGGCAGCCAGACAGTCTGGAGGTTGACCCCAGAACACGACTCATATGCAATAATATGAGCAGCAAGCTCTTATCTCAGTGCCAGTAAAGGATGGTGACTATCCCAGTATCTCTTTCCCACAGATCAAAGCACGGGAACACTTAATGGAATGCCAGAAAACTTCTTTGGAAACAAGAGATGACATCAGGCGGGTTTCCATGCCTGATTGAACATTCACCCTTTCATGTTGAGCTGTGTTTGAAGGAACTTTTATGTTTTCTCAGACAGCAGAAGATGCATGAATAGGGACTCTTGAGTCAAAGAAGATTCCTCAAGGCTGGAAAATCACAATCCTGAAGAAAAAACCAACAATCCTAACACTTTAAAAGATGCTATTATGACATTTAAAACACATGTTTAATGGAGTAGAGCCTTTATCAGTCAGTGCATGTAGAGAGCTCTAATTCATCCAAAATGAGACTATCTGGAAAATAAAGGGTTACAGTCATTATTCACAGCAGTCACATTTTTTTAATTAATAACCTTGTAATTGGTATTGACTTAAACCAACTGATGACAGTCTTATGATGAGCCATTCCCAGCCAAGCTTCGTACCCAGTTGCCCTCAGGTCAGGAAAACAGTGAACTCCATTATTGGCAGAAGCTTTCTGCCCCACACCACTCTCCTTCCTGTGCCACGGGGAGGTCACCCCACACCACCCACCTCTGAGCCTTCCTCCAGCCCTTCCTTTCCAGCACCACGGCTCCATGCAGCCTCTGCGGTGCTGCAGCCTGATCCCACAGGCCAGCATCTAAAACACCAGCACTTCCTGGTGCCTTGATTTCCCTGTGGCAGACTCTGATTCCAAAAGGGGAGCCCACTGCCAGGACCACCAGAGCCCCTACCCAATGGCACCCTGGCAAAGGAAGCAAAGGCAAAGCCACCTCCAGGCACACACTTCTAGGAAGCAGAAGGAGCAAATCCTGCTCCTCTGTTAAGACGTAGCCTCAAAGGGATGGAAATCCCCCCCACAAGATCTGCAAGATACGGTAATTTTGGACATCTCTGACATAAGTGCAGTGTGCAGCTTGGACATGCCTCTCTGGAGCAAAAAGGGCAGCACTGACAAAGGGCAACCTTGCCTCTGCAGCAGCTCAAGTCATGGCCTCACCTAAGACAGGTCACAGCTATAAATAAAGCTTTAGGGCAACATTTCTGACCTGGAGCTCTTTTACAGCACATTTCGGGAGAAGTTTACTTGCAGAAAGAAAAGCCCATGTCAAGTAAGTACAGAAGGCACCACAGCAGCTCCTCTGCAAGGCAGGGCCAGCAGGCTCGCCTAGGGATTGAGAGTGTGATACCTCCGCTGGCCTTGGGGCGTCCCTCCAAACCATGCCCTGCTTGTCCCCGCTCCCCGCGGGACCGCAAACATGCGCTTCTCTCCCGAAGCCTGGGCAGGGCCCTGTCCCTCCAGCGGGCACCTCCGGAGGCTTCCCTCCTCCACTACCGGGGAGCAGCATTAGAGGGCAGTGCGCTGCCTCGCAAGCGGGACGGTGTGTGCGTGTGTCCCAGCCCGGGGCCGGCCCGCGGGCCCCCCCTCGGGCACGGTGTCCCCCGGCTGTCCCGCAGCATCGTGGCCGCAGGACGAGGCCACCCCATCCCCAGGGAAAGGCTCCCCCGAGCCCTGCCCGCCGCATCCCGCCTCGGCAAGGCAAGAGGGAAATCCTGCAGGGGCTGCGTTTTAATTAGAAAATGCCTGGCTTTAATTAAATAAATGTGAAGCTGAATAATACAATCAGGAGAATTGCCTGAGCTGTTTTATTTTGCAATTCAATTTGATTTGTGCTGTACCCACACTTTTAGTTTTCTTGTGCCAAAATCTTTTGCATTGATCACTCGGAGCTGCATTGCAGAGTTTGCCAGGGACAAAGCTGGAAGCGCTGGCTGTTGAATAAAGGGCAGTTGGAACTTTTCACAGCTGGGGATGCATTGGAGGCAGCCTGCCTCTGCAGCAGAGGAACAGATTTTTCCAGATTTTTGAGCACCAAAGTTCTCACTGACTGCCTGTTTAAGTGGAGTTCAGCAACACTCTCGCAAATCAGGTACAAAAGAAGACGACAAGAGAATACCCTGTCCCATCTATAACCAAGGAGAGCAAGCAGGTTAGCATGCACACACACAAGTGTGCAAGCAAGCCCATAAACCGACACAGCATCTTCATTCTGCAACCCTGCAAACACTGCATTGACTTCCTGAGCACACAATTGTTAAAGTTCCAGAAACCAAAATTACAAACAAAACCAATATTTTTGCTTTCAAAAAGCCAGTTCTGGTTGCTAAGTGACTACAATATACTTCTCTATCACAGCATTTGAAAAGCCCACGCACTAAGAGCAAGGGAATTGCTAGGTTAGGACATCAGGAATGTGCCCTAGCGGGATGATGAATTTTAAATATGTATTCGTACTACTGTAGCACTTAGAGACCCTGTGAAACCACTGTCTTTGGTAACATTAAGAGTAAAATATGATTCCAAGAGGTCTTAAGCTAAAACAGGGTACAAGAAGTTAGTGTAAGATGCCAGAGCACAGACTTGGAAAAAAAACGAGGGCAAGGAGGCAGCTCTATTAGGACTGAAAAGGAAACCCACTGCAAACAGAAAAAACTTTCAAGGGAGATATCTAGAGGCAGAACTGGTGACTGAGGCTGTAATAAAATGTGTTTGGATGGAGAACTGGTGGAGTATTTGGGGAAAAGAACACAAAAAGGTAAAAACATGAATGAGGGGCTAAAGTAGGAAAGTTAAAAACCAACGACAGAAGTTTGAGAGAACAGGAGACACCAGAGTAGCATCCTGTAGGAAAAAAACCATCATGGGAGAACCAAATAATGTCATAGGTAAAAAATCTGGAGGCAAAAATATGAAACTTTGATAGACTGCAGACAAAGAAGCAGTAAGAGCTGAACCTATCTCTTGAAACAGCACAATAAGTAATAGCTGCAAGACAGCAGCTCTAGTTCTGGTTACTGAGGCAATATATAAAAAATGCTCAGACTGAGAAAGTATGACTCCTCTGCGCTTTATCAAGCATCACATAATGAAAAGTATGAAACAATTTTACTTCCCTTCCACCAATAGCTCCAGAATTCTTAAAAAGGACTATTGATTTTATTTCCTAAATACTCTATTTTCAAGACTACTTGCCCATAAAAATTATTGTTAGTGAATAAATTAATCAGCTGACTGTGCTTGTGAATAGTCTTTCTGCTTGTGATTCTTAGGAATGCTGGCATCTCTGTCTGGTGTAAAGTCTGCATGTAGCCACAACAAACCCTGTTGTTTTGTAAATGTCTTTTTATTCATTAAACAGTGCTATGCCTTCCCATACAGCTCTCCTACATCCCTCTCAAATGGGAATTGCACGTGCTGTGCCAGGCAGGGAACAAGGATAAACAGGCACAGACACAGATATTTTGCCATGGGCTTTGGAGCATCCACACACAGGGTATGTGCCTGGGGAATGGGGGCTGGCCCACTGGGCCCCTAGCTAGGTAAGGATGTGATGTGTGGGGTCACCAAGCCAGAGGACCACAGCAGCAGTGAGACCAGAACACTGGTCCAAGCACAACTGCCCACTAAATATCCACCACAGAGAAGTTCAGAAAAGACCAAGAGAATGTGCACAAGTAATTTAGAAAGAAAAATTACAAAACTTGATTGGTAGTCAAATTAGAGATGTGGTCTTGCTTTTAAGACAAAGAGCTATGATTACTGTCTATATATACAACACTTATGTCATTTCTTGAGATCACACCAAGAGTTTGTGTGGGTGTACACCAGTATTTTGTCACCCACACCGTTTTCAAACCTGCTGGTCAGAAAATTTAACAAACCAGTAGATATCTCCAAGGTTTCTTTCCTGTAAGATTTGTGACATTGAGAAGATGGGTAAATTTGTGTTGTGACAAACTGTTGTAACAATTCAACAGATAGAGAAACCTATCCAGGTTTTCTCCTGCCAGGGAGTCAATCACCACACACAGATCCCAAAGCCATGCACTTGCCAGTACCTGGTCAAGTAAATAGGAAGGAAAGTAGAAAGCAAAGGATATTTCTAAGGGTCAAAAGAGATGTAGGAAGAAGCTCAGTGTTAACAGTTTGGGCAGGGGTAGGGGTGGTCATGTGGAATCCTTTGGCAGGGCATGAGGTGCCGGAAGATGTGTGCACTCTCTGCAAGTGCTGTGGTGCTTGATCCTGGGGATGTCAGCAGAAGAAGACAGCATTGCAGGAGTGTGGGATGTAGGACAAGAACCTGCAGGCAGACAAGTTTCCCAAATGAGCTTTTTTTTTGTGTGTCAGCAGGTGAAAATACCATTTTCTTTAAAGGTTTATTAAAGAGGGGTAAGTACCAGGTAGGTAGAGATGCAAATTGATATAAGAAAGCTCCTTCTAGGCATGCCCACACACTGCACAGTGACATTAGACACACATCTAGGTGCAGCACTGTCCTCATTCACCCATATGTCACCAGCAAGCACAGAGAAATCAGAGCAAACCCAAGCTGGGTACATTAACTCATCATATCCCTGCCTTGTGCCTTGCTCCTCAGGCCATGAAGTCTCTTTTTCCAACCTGAGCTTCTGTACCTGAAGGACTTATAAAGTGTGTTGAACAGCACTTTACATGTGAATGATGCCTTATCATTATCTGTAGATATCCAAAATACTGTATCTACGAGTAATCTCTGCAACACACATTACGATCTAGCAGATAAGTTACAGATCTATCAGGCCATCTGTGACCCAGGCTTTGGTCATCCCTGTGCCACAAACCCCCCACATCCTTAGATGAGTCATTTCACCATGGCTATCCATGCAAAAAACAGATCTGTATTCTCTCCCTCACTGCCAAGGAGGCACGGTAGTGGGGAGTTCAGGAAAAGGAGTAATTTAAGGTTAATAGATGAACTGCTGTATGTTCTTTCAGTGCCACTGCTTCCTGGTCTTCAACACATTTTAACTCTGCAATCATCTGGGTAAAGAAAGATGGGTCCTGCAGCCTGGCAGCTCCTTGGCCATGCTCTCCTGCTCCCATGGTGCAGCTCCTGCCCCCCTCCCCAGTACCACACGTTCCCTGCCAGCGATACCCAAGCGTCTCTGGCATGCCACGTGCTGGAGTGGTAACCAAACCCAGCTCCTCAGAATAGACACACTCCCCCCATGGCTCCCACCCCCCGCCATCTTCAGTAACCTTACCCCAACAGGGCAGGGGCTGGAGGCAGGAAACCAGGCAGGCCAGTAAAACAGGAGATGCTCAAGACTCCAGGGATTAACTCTATCCACCAGATGCAACTGTTACCCAAGTCCTCACCCCCCCATCCCCAAATCTTCGAAACAGGTGGGGAACGAGGGAGTGGCCACCACCCTCACAAGAATCCCTGCATGGATGCCAAAGGGCTGGATATAACCAGGTACAGCCAGAGGCATCCTGGCAGAGGGAAGAAGACGGCGAGCCAAATAAAGACATGAAATTCAACATCAAAGTGGAGATAAAAATACATGGACATCACCCCTGTTCTGAGCAGAAGGAAGGGCTGAGAAGTTTCACTGCTAAACCCAACCAATTTCATTCTGCCCTTCCTGAAAGATTTCAAAAACCACAGCAAATACAGACTGAACTGCTACACACAAGTCAGGTCAAGCGTGCCAGGAGCCCTTTAGCAGCGCTGGCAGGCACTGCTCACACGCAGTGCCTACGGTGTGTTTGTGGGGTGGGCAACCTGGCCCTGCCACAGGGGCTGCAGGCCAGCAAAGCCAGCATTACTGCTGGAACACAGCTCACAAAGGGCAGCTGTGTTCCAGCCACATCACAGGTAAAATGAAACTGAGCGTGCAAGCGCTGCCAGGTCCACACGGACATGGTGGCTGTGTATGTACACAGCACCTCAGGAGGCACTGCTGGGAGGGAAGAGTTGTTCAAGGCTCCTGGGGGGCAAGAGAGGTGAGGGCAGCCCTGGGCTGGCAGATGAACATGATAAAGCTTGGGAGATGGCCAGGCTCCTTGGACAGGCATGGCTGAAAAAGGAGCCACTGTCCTTGAGCACCCTGCCCCAGACACTGGGTGAAGGCAGGTGACCAAGAGGACAGCGTGTCTCTATGGAAGCGCATGGAGGGAAGCGGTGGGAGAAAGGCAGAAGCAAGAGTAAGACCCCCTGATTGTGCACGGCTTGGAGTGGGACAAACTGGGAGACCAGAGGGACACAGGGAAAGAATGAGACTCAGAGAAAACTAAAAAGCAAGAACCACCAGACAGAAAACACAGAGTCCATTTTTCTGCACCACTGAACAGAGTCACTTAAGTCTCTTACAAGACCAATGATGTACTAGGAAAAAAAAGATAAGCCTTCCCTCTGCCTGAGCAGATGAGGCATTTCTGGAGCAGAGCACAAGGAACAGGCCAGAGGGCTACCCTACCTGAGCAGCTCTTGCAGTGTGGCACAGCACCATGATGAACAAGGTGCACAGCACAGGCAGGATGGCAGAACAGCGTTCAAGGCAGCAGGACTACAGAGGTGATAAGACTGATCACATCTAACATACTGGGAAGAACAGGTGAAAGGGCCAGTTTGGTGGTCTGGAGCCCTCCATCCAGGAGCCTTGGGGGTGTTCAGCCTGATCTGGGTTTTGGTTTCTCACCTTTCTTGGGGAGCCCTGACTGTGACATAACACCCCGTAATGGTTCAGACAAGAATCCCACGTTACATCTGCTCTGTGATAGTTGCAGCCCTTTTGATGCAGCTGCTTTGCATTACCTTGGGACAGACCATATATCAGAAAAACCCAATGAGACCATGAACAGGAAAAAAGGAAAAAAAAAATGGAAAAAATCTATAAAACTCTAGGGAGGTAACTCTAGGTATAATTTGTGTGTGATGTACCAGACCCAGCAGACCAATGGATCAGCTCCACTACCCAGTGCAGGTCTAGCATAATGGAAGGCACTTTCACACATATAACAGAGCAGTCAGAAATACGAGGGAAGAGGAGAAGGAGAAAGCCTGCCAATAACCTGGAAGAGCACAATCAAGGTGTCACTTGTGCAATGCATCTCAGGCACAGAAAATGAGATGCATCATTTGGTAGGAGAGGTAGAGCTCTTCAGGAAAAAAACAACCAACTTTTGTAATGTGGCAATAAGTGTAGATTGCTGAAGCAATCAAGTTGTGTAGAGGATCCAGTACCAGTGGATATCATGATCGATAATGCAGGATTATTTAAATACCTCAAGAAAACAAAGCTGAGTGCCTAGACTGAGCACCATGGTTTGCTGGCACTGCCTTCCATTGGAGAAACCCAGTCCTTTTCATGGATAGGGTTACAGGAAGCAGGATTATGTCTAAATTTTGCCAAACACTCTCCACAGGCAGTTTCCCTCCCAGACAGCTTCAAAGCATCACCATTGTTAGGGCTCAGAGGTGCCAAACTGGATCAGGCAGACCGGTGTACTCTGCAGGGCCTTGAGAGCAGGCTGACATGGCAGTAGCCATGACACTTAAATGCAAGACTTGAGCAAATGGAATGCAATGAGAATCACACACTCAGGGTCGAGGTATCTATGTTCACATATGCTTTTACATCAAATGTGCTTTAGTTCGGCTCCTTCCTGTATTCTGCCCCCTCCCTTTCCATTGTAACTATCAATGTCTTTACGAGAAGTCTCTGAAGCAAAGGAGCTGTCAGGATGCTGTAGCAGCAGAGCATGAGACAACAAGGCTCTTCACACTTCAGCAATACATTAGAGACACTTAAGACTTGGTGCATTCACATATTTGCTGGATATTATTGATAGTGATCAAGGAGTTAACTCCAGCATTTACATTTTGGGGGTTAGGTCACCCCTGTTTGTACTAATATGTCTTCTTGCCCCTCTGACAGCAAACATTGCAAATGCCTTTTGCAACTCATTGCAGAAAACCTGCTGCAAACTCAGAGCCCCCACCACACCCTCAAGCACCCAGCTCTGTCTCTGATGTTTGCTTTTCTCTCCTGTTTCTACCCCATGACATGCAGGCAAGTGGGGCTGGCAGTGGGTCTTCCTACACAGGAAGTGTGAAGCAGTGGCCATTTTGCTTGGATCCCAATGCTCTCACATGAAGGAGCCTCTTTTTCTACTTAGTTCTGACTGTGAACTGTCCCCAGACAAGAAACAATCCAACCCCTTTCTTAGGAGAATATTGATAACCTCTGAGCGAAGCAAACAGCCTGAGGATATGAATTCAAGAGGCAGAAGTGCAAGAAAGAAACCCTATAATAGGACAGCAGCACAGGGTGAAGGGCTCATCCCATCACCAACATGCAGCATGTTGGACTCTCAGCTTTCTATTTCTCAGTGTCTCTGACTCAGTAACCCAACTGCTTAGGGGAGCCCAGAGCCCCTTACCTCCCCCCCAGACAAGTACCTTCACTGCAGAGTAATCCTTAGCTCTTCTGTGGCTGTTGTCCCAGCCCCACACACATTTTGGACCTGGCATGTGAGCCTAGTCCTTGCTACCAGCCTGGGTGAAAGCCCAAGTGCTGGTTCCACTCCTGCAGATAACCCTCCACATTCAGCAGTGCAGGCAAGGCATCCTCCAGGTCCTGCCTATCACTCTACTGATATGGCAGCTCCTGCCTTACCCACACCCTCCCAGCACACCCATTATCCCCTAAAAACCTATCTTTCCTACATCCATCTTTAATGAACACATTTTGCAGTGCTGTTCCCCACATTAACACTTTACTTCCAGAGCAGCAGGCAAGCTGATGGGAAATCATTCACTCCCTCTGCCACCTCTCCACCAGGTGAAGGGGTCAGAGACCTGCTGCACACCCAGCCAGGAGGGCCTTGAGTTCAGAGATATGCAGCTCAAACTTGCCACTCTGTGAGGCTTTACACAAGCCAGGTTTCCAGAAGGATTTCAGGCCAGGAAAAATTAAAAGCCCTCAAGCTATGTATCAAAAAAATGGAAGACCATATAATTCATTCTCAGCATTTACAAAAACGTGTAGCAGCAACTTCCAGCTGAGAGACTGACTGATGACCTGCAGTGAGGACAAAGGCACCTGAGAAATCACACAGAGCACAAGTCACAACACACAACTATCTCTCAGCTGCTGATGATTCAAGAACACCATCATTTGGGGTATGCAACCCTCATTTAAGTAAACTTCCTTGTACTATAGGAAATCTCCACAGCAGGACCCCGGCAGGTACTGATTTACACAAGTTTTTACTGAAGCTCTTTGCAAAGAAATCCTGGGCTGCCATTCAGATCACATGTCTGCAAGGCTCTTCAGGAGCATGTGCATTGCACTGTGTGTACAGCATGCACAGGGTCTGTAGATGCAACCTCTTCTGCTGTTCTTACTTCTCTCAGTACAACACACAGCTGCCCTGCTGCCTGTGCTGCTGACAGGCAATGGCAAAACCAGTTGGTTTGCAGTGCTCCAAGTCCCAAGTGCCTGACAGAGCAGAGAGACAGCAGTGCAGTAAGAAATGCCATACTGAAGAGGTTATGAAGCCCCCAAATATAGCTGGGAAAAGGCACACATGCCCTTGAAGAGAAGGAGCAGAAGGCTGCAAGGTATGTGCAGGGCAAGAACAGTGCTTACAAGGGTCAGCGTCCATCAGAGCACCAGTTCCTGCAGCACAAAGCCACTGGGCTCAAGTTGTACAGGTGTTTTCCTCTGGCCATGGCTTTGAAGACTGCCCATTCATCTGATTTGTGAGTTATGTAATCACCAGAGGAAAATAGGGTTTGCTTGTTTGCTTTTTGCTTTAATAGAAGTCATGTAATCACTTTAGGTTTAAGCTCCAGTCCAAATCGGACTATTTTTACATTTCAGGCTTGATCTCTCTGGAAAGAGGACAAGTTCTTTTGCCTGGCTTACAAAGAATGGGCTGTGATAACACAGTGACTACTGGAGGACTACATGAAGAGCAGCGTGTCCCTTCTCATCCTGACCCCTGGGGTGCACTCACTGGTTGCTCACCCCACAGCTCTGTGGGAAATGGTGTTGAAACCTGAACTACATGGGCCTGGGCAAACCTTGATTCATTCACTAATTCTTGCTCTAGCTTTCTTGCACCCATAGATCCCACTTCCCCTGCTCCCCAGAAGCAATTAATTCTCTATTTCATCCTACATTTTGAGCTCAGCACGTTGTTCAGCATTTCTCCGTGAAATCCAACAGTCATTGCTTTTATGACCCTTCCCTTGGCATTAGCTGTCACTGGGCCTGCTATCTACCAGCTGAAGTTCCTTCAACCAGAGGAACAGACAGAAGATTTGCACACTTGAACAAATCATCCCTTCCGTTACACAGGTACTATTTTGCGCATAGACCAAGTCTGGAATAAAACAGGTTTCTTCACCTGCTCCTCACTACCAGCCCATTTGTCCTCATTTGCAGGAGAGACTGCCTTCTGTTGAAGACAGCGCTCACTTCAGAGATTTTCAGACCTTGGTCCAAGCCTCCATACAAACAACATCTATGTACAGACCTTCCTCAAAGGAGAGTGTTTACAAACTGATTTGTTGCCCCAGGCCCCATCAGTAGCTGGTTTTGCTCCTTGTCAAACAATTTGGATTTCACTCGGTGCTTCTTCCCAGGCAGAAATGCCTGTCATGTTGGCAGCAGGATTAAAATGGCATGTGAGCCAGCCAGGGTGAAAATGTCTCCATTAATTTTTAATCTTTCCTCAGGCAACTCTGCCTATGGATCTACACAGGTATCAAGACAGCTTTGTCAACAAAAACTGTTAGCTCCTCTTCCTCTCTGTCCCCAGCGCACAGCCAGCAGAGCAGCGACAGCGTTAGAAGGCAGTGACCCCTTCAGAGCAGCTGTGCCCCTGCCTCACCAGGGGGCCTGGGGCACCTGCTGAGGCTGAGGGCAGGTGCCCATGCACTGAACACGTGACTTCAGTCAACCTCCTTCCACAACAGCCCTGGGAATACCTGAGTTGGTGATGGCCAGTGAGCATTTGTCATGGGGAGTCTGCTGCCAGGCAGCCCTTTGTACCAGCTGCCTTTGAGCAACCATCACTTGGAATCAAAAGTGCTTATACAGCCTAGAGCAGCCCTCCCCTGCACTGCCTCTCCTCCTTCAGCGGGGCCCACAGAGGTCAGACCACACTAGGCAATCATGTCTCTCTGAATGGGCATCTCCCCGAGATGCGCAAAGATGCTGTGACTGAAATCACCCCTTGCTCTGCCCCAGAGCTCCCAACAACAGTGACAATGGTGACACCACCTTCAAGTTCAGAGAACTGCTTTGCTCCAACCCACACTCAATCCCCTCTTCTCTGACGTCAGGTCTTCCTTCAGTCCTCCCCAAACAGAGATGCACCAAAAGACATGTCAAAAACCATCATCCCTGTAAACACAAGAAACCTGTAACCACCCTTTCTTACCAGCTTTCACAGAGTTAGGCTCCCACTGCTCCCACACTCACTGAGCCTGACCAGGCAAAAGCCCATAGCAAAGCAGGGAAACCTTCATGGGAAAAAAATAAAATGCTGCCCAAGATGAGTTGCCAGCAAATCGTTTTCTCTGCAAGCCCAGGCTTCCCACAGAAGAGTCATGCTTTTGGACACTTTGGCTTTCAGACCAGAGATAAAGCTGAGAACCAGATCACTTCTAGTCGTTGGGGTCCTGTTTTTTAATAATATGAAGAGTGATGAGCCAGAGCCAAGGCTAAATTCCAGCTCAGGTGCCTACATGCTCCCTATGTTAATCCCCCCACTGCCCTTCCACAGATCTGACTGTAGGAATAGTAAGCCAATACTGGCTCAGTAACTTATATTCACTTTACAGGGGAGGCACAGGAAAAGCAGAAACCAAGCTCAGGGAAGATTCTGTTCAGATGTATTGGAAGCCAAAGACATTTGGACAAATGCCAATAAGGAAAAAAATTATTTGAACTCTCCACCAGGCACAATTCTCTCTTCAAAAGCTGATGAGAAATGTAGAGGTTTGTGCGCATTTAGTTGCATGCCTGGTCATATGTCCTATTACTATAGATCCAGTCTTAAAATACTGCTAAGGATGCAGCTTTACAACACATATTTGATGTGAGGACCATTAGCAAGGAGAACTGTGTAAGTACTAGGCTTGACCAGATGGCTGAAAGGTTTTTTTGCATTTTCTCATCATAGAGTTACCAATGGCTCTGCATCATCATCATCATAATAGCTTTGTCCTCCAGCTGCATAGTCATAATTGCATTTTTTTTTTTGTATTTCTTTGCAATTTAATGCTAAGCACAATTCTCAAAATGGCTGCTTTTGTTCCACATAGGACTCTTCCCTCTCTCTGCTGGCTGGCTTTGACTTCTATTTTGACAATATGTTTGTCTTCTCTAATATTTGTTTACCTTTTATTATTCCATCTATTTTCTTCAACATACATCTTTAATTAGCTGCACTCCTCTGCTTTCATTGCCTACTAAAACATTCATTTAGAAAGTGTGGTGCTCTCTCCTGCTGGAAATCTCAGCTGTATGCTTAAAAGGTCAAGTCTATTTCTTGCAATAACCTTTCTCTGGCCAAATAATCAGTCGTATATCAGAGATAAGGTGGCCCCTAAGGAGACAACTTGTATTCAAAATGTATTGAAATATTTTTCCTTTGGCAACAAAGATTTGTAAACATGATAGGTAACTATCACACCGGTACAGTAATAATTATTTTCTACTTTCAGAGATAATACACTTTTCAAAAGAGATGCTCTTCCTTCTAGACTCATAAAACTTGAACTCTCTGGAGATTTTGTTCAACATGTTGCCTTTTTCTTGGAGCTAACACCCACTACTGAGCCTCTGAGCCTCCAACTTACCAAGTTTGCCCACCGTCTGTATCTTCCTCTTGAATTTTTCAGAAAACTGGGAAGAACTGGAGCCACTTTGCTCAATGCTCCACCACAGACACTTACCTATTCGTTTTCCCCAAGCTGGTGCCGGGGATGAAGGGCAGAAGAGAAAACAGCAGGACTCAGAGATCCATGCTTGATCTTCATCTTCCTCCAGCCCTGCAAGTGGGACAGGGGACCACAGCATGGCTGGGGCACTCCAGAGACAGCTTTAGCTTTGCAAAACAAGGCAAGCACCAGACTTTTCCAGACTACTGGAAAGCATCTGGGGATACAGTGACCAAAAGTGACAACAGCAGCAGTTTGTCCCTCTCTGCCCATAGCATGGAGAAGTGACCTGTCTTTGTCCACGTCAGTGGCAGAGCTAGAACCAGGATTTGGTATGGAACACGAGTCAAATTAGACTGGATCATGCTTTGCTGACACCCCAGCTTTGCCCACACCTTGTCACACTGCCTTCACATCAGCCCCAGAAATTGTGCAGCTCTCTAAAGAGTCAGTTCTGGGGTGTGATTTAAAATGCCCGTACAGGGGAAGCAGTGACAAGTCATGGATGGGGGGCAGAGTGTTGCAGATGGTCTCAATGCAGCTTACAGCACCCAGGCCCACCTCTTGAGCAGCCCTGACTCTCAACCCTGTGCATTTGCAGCCTCCTCAGGTGAACAGCAGTTGGACTCTATCTTCAGCCAAGTAACTGAACCTCTTCCAGCAGAAAGCCAGGCTCTCCTCAGCCCTGCTTCAGCACTGTAATTAATTCACAAGCCTTTCCCTTTCCCCTCCCTGTGCCAGGTCAGCAAATTCACTGTTATGCCAGTTACTAAAACTGTATCTCACCCTCTTTGGCAATTTATCAGTTTTATTGGCATGAATGTGTCTTCCCCAGCCAGGCAGTGAAGTAAAGGTATGGCAGAACAAAGAACTGAAGTGTGTGCAGGACAGACAGTGAAAAGCTTGCATGATGCATGGGGCAAGAGGCTGCCAGGGTGAGCTGAGCCCGTGCACAAGGCAGGGAAGAAAGCACACCTGAGCAGATAGAGAAGTCACCTGTATCCAGAGAAGATGTGACACTGCTCCTCAGGAATTAGGGGTGGGCAGGACTGCTGTTGCTTGTGGTCACAGCCACGTGGTGGTTCACAGGAACCCAGGGCAAGCTGTGCAGCCCAGGGCTGGTTTTAGCCAGCCTCTGCAATGCCTCTCAAAGCACACAGTTTTGCAGCAAGACTTTTCTGGTTCCTGGGATGCTGCAGGAAGCCTACTATAAAACACAGCAAAAGAAGATGCATCCAGGCTGCCTGTGGGTTATCAGGCATAAGTAGCCCTCCTCTATGATGGAAAACAAGTTGCTGAAATAAAGATATCAGTTCTCCAGCTGTGTAACCAGGGGTTCTCACTGTGAAGGCACATGTATACCAGCCTTCTCACCGTCAAAACACTCCTCAGATTTCACTGTCATCTCAAAGCTGAATATATTTACCCTCCAGGTATTGTCTGCATTATATTTTAATAATCTGCCCACCTGTTATTATTTTCTTTCTCAAATCTGTAGCTCTTCAGCAGTACTGTAATTTAATTGCAGCTGAAGGCTGCTTGGGTTTGGATGACAACATTTTCTCCATTAGTATCTGCCAGACACAAAGCTGAAGCTCATCAAATGATAAATGATCATAACCACTTTCTGCTCTATGAGATTTATATAGATCATGATGCAGAGGAGAAATAAACTGTTTGGCCATCATAGCTCCACTGTGGGCAAATGCTGGTCCCCAGTCATGACATGACCACCAGTCAGGGATGCCCACTGGCCGCAAAAGGTTCCTAATGACAGTTGTGGCACCAGCATACATACCCACTGTGATATTACTCCCATCTCTTCCCTCTCAGGGGAAAGTGAAAACCAATACCAGATGCTGTTTTTCTGTCAGTATGGTAAAAAGGAAATGAGAGATGGTCACCACATGGTCTATCACATCCCCATGGCATCCAGGCTGGAATAAAAGAGGACTTCATCCTGCCTTGTTACACCAAAGTCAGTCTGAAATCTGGTGAAAATACAAGACACAGATCCCTCCAATAACAAATACAAACTTACATGGGAGGAGGTGCTAGGGAAAACTTCTTCCTGGACTTTGTAGTTGACCAGATGAAGCTTCAAAGTATTTGGGTTCCTTTTGCAAAATAAAGCAAACTCTAAACTACTATGATTCCAGAAAACCAAGGCTCTGCTATCCTGAAAACTCACATTCAAACTAGCTTTTCTGTGCAGGACTCTTATTTTGCCAGCATCTCCTTTAAGTGTGCAACATGATATTTTTCATACTCAGCAATACCAGTCAAAATCTGTAGCATCTCCTTGCTGAGAGAAAAGCAGAAGAAAAAAATAATGAATCATTGCATTGAAGTAATTCTGATCTGGCCTGGGGGTATATTATGACGAGGCTTCACTCCCTGGTATGCTTCCAGAGGTTTCCATTTCCTTGCTGTCACTTCCTCTCACATAAGCATTGTCTGCATTGTGTTCCCAGCTGTCAAGCACTCTGGAGATGCCAGGAGACTGACAGCCACTTGCACAAGTGCACTGTCCCACCACACAGCTCTCCACCCTGGCCCCACAGTCCCTGGCAGTGCTGCCAGCTCCCTCCAGCATGACCCCAGCCACCAACCTGCTCCCTGCAAGAAGGACCCAGGCAAGGAGGAGCCTCATCTCCTGGCAGGGAGCAGGTGAAAAGAACTGTCTCTGTGCACAGCTTTGTTCCCTGGTGCAGGATCAGTCCAGGGTTGCTCCCTGCTGGCAGACACATCCTCAGCACTGTGTGGCCATCCTGAGCGGCCTCACCAAAGCAGGCAGCCAGTGGCTTCCTGAGCTGATAAGGGATTGGATGCAGAGGGGAAAGGCTACTCTTGTTCTGTACCCACACTGTCCCACAAGGTCTTGTGGGTTTGGAAATGCCTCCAAGGAAGGGTCTTTACCTTTGCCTGGGTAAGAAGTCCAGGCTTTTTCAGGGTTCCAGGATCTTTTGCTCTTTGGGCAATCACCTGCCTTCTCTCACAGACACAGGATGACAAATGACAGAATGACAATCAAGCAGCTTTTCACTAGACCTTGTCAGACAAGGAAGGCAACACCCAGTAACAAGACCCAGCCAAATTTTATCCATGCCAGTTGATTGAGAGGTTCATTAAGCATTGCTGGAGCCAGGACCAGCAGCTCAATCACAACTCCTGAAGCAAATTAGGACCAGGTAGTACCAGAAGTGGGCCATAACACAGAGATGGAGCCTCCCAGCACACCAGCCTAGCTGCAAGTCAGCAAACATTTCAGTGTGTAGCAAGTGTGCGCTGGCTGTGAAATAGCTGGTACAAGTCTGTCTGAGAGAAAGATCAGTTTCTCAAGACACTGGGTCTCAAAATTTGGTTGTCCATGTCAACATAATGCTACAGACTTTGATTTCCTACATGCTATCATAGACCACAGCTGTTCAGAGCTGCCTGCCTGTGGGGAGGAGGCAAAGGATCAGTCCTGCAGTTGCCATTGGTTGCCATTATCTGATTCTATAGTGCCTGCCAGTGGCAGGATTCTCCTCTCTAGAGGTGTTTGGAAATTTTCCAGGCTGAAAGCTTCTACCTCTTAGCTGGTGCTGTTACCTCCCCAGAAAGCCAAGGATGCACCCCTTTGTTGGTGGTTCCTGAGGTGATAGCAGCTGACAGACCCTAACAGAGAAAAAGGATTTAACAGCTGAAAGAAACTGGCTATTATTCTGTCAGGTAAAATGTCTACATGGATGCTGAAACAGCTTGACTGCTCTCCTGTCAGTCTTGTTAGGAGCTCATTTTATTATGCTTTGTTATTGAAAGGCTGAGTTCATTTTGGGACCTCTTAATTACAATGCTGCCTGCTTTGGAAATAAAACCTGCAGTGCTGTCTGCAAGCAGTCACAGAGCAGAGAATTATACCAGGCAAGCTAAAAAAAGATGTTGGAGGCAAACCTTCAGCTGTCAAGGTCTCCTGTTTATGGCGAGGCAGGTTACTGCAGGGGCAGTGGAGCTGAGTCACTCTGTGTTAGGATGATGAAGATGGGGAGCAGCTGCCCCAGGTAAGAACCATGGTAGAGCACGGGCCCTATGTCAGTGTTTGCCATGCTAGTACCTGGTGTCACAGCCTTTGGGCAGCTGGTGTGAAAAACAGCAACACAGTTAGGGGATCATCCTGCAGGTTTGGAGAGAAAGGCAGGCAGGAGCAAGAGAACAGATCAGGTACAAGGTGAGAATTTGTGTGCAATAGAGATAGCATGGGCAGCTGCAAACTTGGTAAACACATTATTTTGGAGTTCATCAAGGTGAGATGCTTGCAATGGGAAGCCATTCTAAGCAACATTTACTGCCGATGAAAAGACTTTGCAAACTCTATGGAAAGCATGCAGGCAGCTGCAGAGGCAAGGCAGGGAAGAGGTGGGGGAGGTGATGAATGTGTAAGCACATGGATCAACCATATGAAGTTTCAGAAGGGCAAGTGCCAGAGTCTGCACCTGGGAGGGGGCAGCCCAGGTTCTGTGTGCAGACTGGGGAATGAGTAGTTGGAGAGAAGCTCTGTGAAAAGGGACCTGGGGGTCCTGGCTGATGGAAAGCTGAATCTGAATGAGCAGTGCCCTGGCAGGAGGGTCAACTGTTCCCTGGGGGCCATCAGGCACAGCATCACATCTGGGCAAGGGAGGGGATTGTCCCACTCTGCTCTGCACTGGGGCAGCCTCACCTTGAGTGCTGGGGGCAGTTTTGGGCACTGGAACATAAGAAAGACATTAAGAGAGAGTGTATTAGAGAGTATTAGAGAGTGTCCCAAAGAGGGCCACAAGGATGGTGAGGGGTCTGGAAGGGAAGCCTTGTGGGGAGTGGCTGGGGTCACTTGGTTTGTTCAGCCTGGACAAGAAGAGACAAGACCTGATGGTGGTCTTCAGGATCCTCAGGAGAGGAAGCAGAAGGGAAGGTACAGATCTCTTCATTCTAGTGATCAGTGACAGGACTCAAGGAAATGGCATACAGCTGAGTCAGGGCAGATTTAGTTTGGATATAAGGGAAATATTTTTCCCCCAGAGGGTGCTTGGGCACTGGAACAGCTACCCAGGGAAGTGGGCGCAGCACCCAGCCTCACATAATGCAAGAAGCATTTGGACAATGCTCTAAGGCACAGGACTCTTGGGGTGTCCTGTCCAGGGCCAGGAATTGGACTCAATGATCGTGATGGATCCCTTCCAGCTCAGCATATCCTGTGATTCTATTATTCTATAGACAGGAAAAAATCCCTAGTATAATGTATGTCCCAGGGTATAGGGAGGCTTTCTGGGAGGGATGGTGGGGTATCATTTCAGCTAGTAAGAAAAGCTAGTACTTCAGCTAATAAGCTAGTAAGATGGCTGCAGCACAGTCATCACTAGAAACACTCAAGTAAATGTTTCACCTGTCTGTCAGGAGAGTGATCCTGCCTTTTCTGCATGGGCACAATCACGGGACAATAAAGGACAAACACCTTAGGTGCCTGTCATTGTGCTCCAACCACAGGTGCTCTAATGCTTGCAAGAGAACAGACAGGGCTTGCAAACCCCTCTTAAGGAAACTCAAATCCTTCACAGCCAAGATAAGGGAGATCCTCCCTGCACTGTCACTGGTCTCTGCCACCCAAAAAGACAGGTCTGACAATTTTAGGCCTTAACTGAAAAGCAGAGCACAAGCTCAACAGCATGATGGGCACACTGATTCGCCATACCAAGCACTACATACAAAATCAGTACCGGCATGGTCTGAGGCTTTTCTATCTCCAAACAACTCAGCACCAGCAGGGCTCCCTCACCAGGGCTCCCCCCATTTCACCGAGGACAGCTGCTCTAAGCAGAGCCTGGGGGCGTTGGGTGCTGCTAATGTCCTCCAAATCCTTCCCAGACCTTATCAAAGAGACATGAGGACTGACACCCCACTGCAGTTTGACAGCAGACAGATTTTACACTGACAGTGTGGGGTAAAGTGTTACTGGAAAATGTAACGTTTGCAACATGTCTCCACTGAAAATCACAAGTGCTGGTGCTGTTTGTTTCCTCCAAGATATATATATTTGTAAAGAACAAAAAATATGTGGCAAAGGGTCCAAACCATGTATGGACTCAGGTAGTCCAGCCCTCGCTGTTACAGGGTAATTTACTACTAGAGGGTGACTCCTCCAGCATTTTTCTGTCTCTTTATATGCATCCCAAAAAAATTGTATCCTTACCATTGTCACTCATTACCAAAAAATATAATTAGGAGTTCACTTGATATTCTACCTACATTTCTTTCCTTGAGCTCCTACTCCTATCACCTCACTCCTACTTGTATGCCCCCTGCTACCCTTCTGATCAGCTCCTCTACCTCAAGTTCACACCCTTCAAATTACAGGAAGACAGGTTTCCCCCCTTAATCACCAATTTTCCATGATAAACACACTTAGTTGCTTTAATCTTTCTTCATACCTCGGCTCCCCTCCAGCACCTAATCATTGCAGTTATTCTTTGAACTCCTTCTAGCTTGCCTGACGCTGTGCCAATGAGAGGTCTGCAGCTGAGCACCGAGGTGTGGGTGGGATCTGACCAAAGCTGCATGCTAATTTCACCATTAGGAAGATTAGGTGTCTCTGGCAGGATGCGGGTGTTCCTTCATTCACACATCTCATTGCTGCTGGCGGGGCTGTCCTCCAGCCGGCTGCAGTTTCCCACTCCCACTATCATTTGTTGGTTTTATTTAACCAAGGGATTAAAAGCTTGCAGGACGGTAATTACAATGATCGTTCGAGTGGCACGTCCTCTGGCACGGGAAGTGCCCGCGCGGATGGGTCAAACAGTGTTCCCACACTCACAGCCTCTGCAAGGGATCCCCACCCACGGCCAGCTGAGTCCAAGTGCAAAGCACATGGCCTGAATGCCGTGGCCACGGGCAGAAGAACCCCGGGGGTGTGTGGAAGGACTTGGTGCCCTTTGAAACTTGGGGCCCTGCAAAGGAAGGCTGCCTGAGCATAAGTCCGATAGCACTATCCACAAACACAGCCTGAATCTAGGGCAGGAAAGGCAGCTAGGGATGCTCTGAAGTGGCAACTGCAATCTTTTACTGTCAAGGAAAATGTAGCATAAAAGCCACCCACACGTGGCTGTAGAGTCACATTAGCTCTAGCATCCTAAGCCAGCATGAAGAGAGTTTCTGGTGAGACATGACTGCAGTACGGAACGATAACCTGTCACTGAACCACTGAGCACAGGCTGGGAAGTGTCCCACAGGTACACAACAAAAGTCGCCTGGACAGAAACACAGGGATGTAATATTTTCAATTTGTTCGCTTTCTGTATCTGTTCTAGGAACAAATTTCCACAAACAGAGGTAATGAGTCTTGCCTGGTTTGAGAGACAGACCTGAAAAGCCCTCCACATAAGGAACAACCAGTATTAATAATATATTAGACTTCTCTTCAATACCGTTCTCATAGCTGAGAACATACGTGATCCTGTACAAACTTCATCATCTCTCATCTCTGTGCCTTGGGGGCTTCAGAGTAATTTCAAACTTTGAAAGTCTTCCCCTCCAATTGCTCCAGTTTCTGTTGTTCCTCGAGAGCCGTCTGAACTTCACAACATCACCTGAGCAGCAGATAAGCAAAAATTGCCTCAGCTGTAGAGGAGAAATCTAGGTTAATTATGTTGATAACTTAACCCCCAGGCTAATCTCTAGTCCATTAAGGTAAGCAGATGGTCAGCTCACCGCAGGGAAGAGGAAGGGAGGACAGAGTAGCATCTCTCATTCACAACATGCAGGATCAGCCGTGTCCCCGAGAGGATGGGCATTCCCAGCCTGCGCCCTTCCCCCACAGACAGGTTTTGTTTGTGCCATAGCTGGCAGGGCCATACGGAAGGGGAGCACAGAACCACAAGCAGGATAACAAAAAGCTCACACAAGGTGAGAGTTTTTCTGATTCCAGTAAGCAGTGCACTGGCATAGGTTGAAAACAGGGAGGGATAGGGAATGGGAAGCGTATACAGATGGGTCTTGCAGGCTGACATACTAGAAATGGGGTGGTGAAACAAAATATCTGTAAGAAATATAGGTCAGATACAATGTCATTGCAAGAATGGAGGGGACACATCTGCAAAATAGTCTCCTGATTAAAGTAGACACTGAAGGCCCTCCCAAGAGCACTGCTGCATGGGCTATGTCCCTCCCAAGGTGACAGGGGGAGAGGACCTTGTGGTCAGTGCTATGAATAGTTGTCCCAACTTCTGTCCTCAATTCTTTCAGAAATGAATGGATCAAGCAGTAGCGAGGCATTTTGTCTCAGTTTCTCCATCTGTAAAAAAATTCCTCCTACACCTTGCAGGGAGATTTTGTAAAGCTTAAATGCCTGCACAGTGTTTTTCATCCCTTGGATGAAAAGGAACTGTGACATCTCACATCTCTCTTAGCAGTCAGCCCATTTCCTCAGCAGAGAGACAGGAATGCCAGTAGCTGCTCTGCCTGCTTAAAAGCTCCCTGGCTTCCATTGAAATTGCAGAAGAATCTTTATTTGTTCTCCTCCATATAAACAGCAAATCCCAGGAGAATAGATGATAGGTTTGTGTGCAAACAACTGCAGTGTATAGAAGGGACTCTCCAAATCAGCAATTTTGGGGATCATTCCTCAGGGCAAACCCACCCTTTCTGAACTTAATCCTCCAACCACTGCAGCAAGTGGCTTCCCCAACACTGACACTCTGCAGGCCATCTGCTAGGACAACAAAGGTGTCCACAGCATGGGTATATTCAACCTTGCAGAGAAACAGAAATTGGGATCTTCAGCCTAACTGTTCTTTTTAGAGGTGCAGTTCAGGAGAAACAGTCATGCTGCAATGTTGCATTGAGATATTTGGGATTCCTGTGTGAGCCACAGCACGACTGTCAAGTTGCTAAGCTGATGTACAACATGTACATTAAACAGTTACATCTGAAGGTGATGGGACCAGCTGGTGCATATTAGAGCCATTTTACTCATTTAGGGAACAGCCTGAGTAGCCTTCCCTCAAACACAAGCTTGGTGGGCTGCACTTTGGGAAAAGGGGAGGGTTATAAGCAGAAGGTGGCACCTGCAACGCCATGGGTATATTTAGCTGGAGTATTGCAGGCAGAATCCCTTGAAGGAGGAGCAGTGCTTTGGATTCAGCCAGGATGAAGCTGCACAGCTGTGGCTGGCATGCTGAGATGCAAGGAGCATGAGCCTATATCCAGTGCTGCACTGAAGCAATCTCATGGCTTTCAGACCAGCACTGGCTTTCATCCACAGGCTCAGATAGAAGGTCAAGTGAGCTTACTTCTGCCTGCAGTATCTCATGTAGGCATTGTCCCCATCACCTCCCTGTGAGCCTGCAAGTCCCCTGCTTCTCAGCTTTCCTTTCCCCTCTCTGTTCCCTTTCCATAGTGCAGGTTTTTTTGGGAGGCAGGGACATATGACAGTGAGTGGCAACTCAGCACCATTAACATGGGCACACACAGAGTAATGGTTCACAAAAGGAACTGCTGCTTCCCTGAGGAAACTGCACACAGCTTCACCTCCCTGGAGCAGCACCCTCCAGGCAGTCATCCTTTCTGCACTGCACCTCATGGAGCAGCAACAAAAGTGCAGCTTCCGTCAGAAAAATAATTGCTACCAAAGGACCCTTTCTCACTGCTGAGATGTGCTGCTTCTGTGTGCACCCAGCTTTGCTCACCCAGATACATTTTAATGGCTCCCTATTCCTTCTGGTACTGCATAACCAACTAAGCTGTTCCTCTTCTGGTTCAAATTCAACATTAATAAAACACATTCTAAAAGAATGCCTATAACCAGCTGCACCAGTATTTTATGCAATACTGCTGGCTTATGATTGGCATGAGGAACCAGGCATCTCCCTGGGTCCTCCAACTGAGACAGCTCACTGCCTCCTTCCCCACCATGCCAGCCAGCACACTGACTTCTCCAGACTGAGGGATGCTGGGCATGCGCCGTGCCCCTTGGTGTGGCAGCACTTCTGTAGGTAGGCAGATGTCATACCCTCAGTGTCACTGACAGGTGCTTAAACCACAGGTCCCTAAATACTCTTCCAGACACAAGATACAACTGGGAAACCTCAAGAAAAAGCTAGCAGCACTCATTCTGCTAAAACTGGCAGTGCCAGCAATGGGGTAGGGGCAGAAAAGCTGCCTTATTGTGTTCCAGAGTCCTGGATGCATTTGTGGCACAAAGGCACTAAACCTGCTCCAGTGTCAGCAGCATCCTGCACCAGTCGCTCTCTGAGCCATATCACCCCATTTTGTGTTCCTTGTGAAAAGAATGCCTTTGATGCTGAAAGAAGAGGCATAATGTTTTAAGCAGCAAGGAGACATCTGACAATGCAACACTGATAACATGGATGTTAGAAACAGTACACGGGAAGGAAGCATTTTGTCTCACTCCTCGAAATATTTGGGCTTGTAAAAACACAGAGGAAAGATCAATTTCTCCTTTGATTCCAGAAAGACTGATAATGAGCAAGTGCAGGACTCAGAACTTCTTCCACATGTGCACCAGCATAGAGCATGTTATTTAGCAAAGGTCAGACTAGAGGAGAAATTAGCAGTTGTGTTTCTGTCCCAGCACTTGTCCAGCTAAATCACAAGTGCTGTCCCCTCTACCCCTGCACATGGCATGAGATGACATCAAAACACAAAGCATAAATCCAGCTCTACCATTCCAAGATGCTCCAAGATGGGCAGGTGTGACCCTGAAGGGCCCTGAGGAGGAGGGAAGATACACCACATTTCAGCAAGACTTTCCTCTCCCCAATCACTTGAAGGAGGAGCCCTGCTTTGGATTTAGCCCAGCACTGCATAGTGATAATTTCTAATCCAGCAGCTGAAAGATTACAGAAAGTTGAAGAAGACAGATGGTGTGGCAAAGATGGAGAAGACTCATTGCTTGGCTACAGCCTGTCCTTGCCGAGGTTAGGTGCAGGATTTCAGAAAGCTCCATCCTCTGTGTAAGCCACCACTTGCCCGGAGCCAGCCAGCCCCAACATACCACTGAGCTGCTGGCTCAGTGTGGGAGCAGCAGAGGCTGCTGGCAGGAAGGATTGCAGATGGCCTGCAAGGAAGAGGGATCCCTCCTCTGCACAGCCTCACAGGGTTTTTGTTTTGGGACCAGACAGGGAATAAAGACATTTTACATCCATCCAGCACTTCACAGAGGCACAAGCACAACCCCCACCAATTCACACACTGCCTCCTTTCACTACGAGCAACAGTCACCCTTCCCAGTTTTATCTGCTGGAAAAGGAGGCAGGCAAATTTTGTAGCAAGTCAACATCAAAGCCTGGGACAAAGTGATGGGGGCTGCCTTGGCTCCCTGCAGCTGGCTCTGCTCTCCTCTCTGCAAGGAGCACCCACACCCGCCTTGCTCTGCCCAGCTGGGGCACAGTGGTGGCACAGAGAAAGCTCATGTGCCAGCCAACACCAGTCTTGCTCCCAGAAGGGCTGCAGGAGAGGGATGCTTAGGTCTTTGGATTTTTGTTTTTGTGGGTTGGCAATAGTCTGAGGCCTAAGCGAACATTAATGTATGGATGGGAGTTTTTTTACACCTCTCTTTTAGTTGTTTTTAAGACACATTAGAAACATTACATCTCAGCTTCTTAATTTTTGCCAAAGTCATCTCCTGTGATCTAATGAAACAGTCACATCACAACCAACAGAATAGAAGCTTGAGCAAGGAAACAGAAAGACATTGAAAACTCACCTTCTGTTTTATGTTAACACTTAATTAAACCACTTGCCTGACAAACACTATGCAAAATATCTCCTTTCCTGAAAGTCAGTGCAATTTTCAGACAAGGATGAAGAAACTTAATGATACACCTTTTCAGTCTTCCAGGAACACTCCAGGAAAACCTGGGAGATGGCTTCCTGATATTTCTCATGTGAGTAACAAGTAGAGAAAAAAAAAACAAAACAAAACAAATGTATTTCAGGAGATTTCAGGCACCCACAGATAATTGGACAGGCATCAGCAGCACTGCAGTAACCTCCACAAATCAGCAATGGATCAGTGAAACATGCAGAAGTTTGACAAAAGAAACTTCTCTGCTCCTGATGGCATCATCTATTTCTTTTTATGTGACACCTTTTAAACAAGACAAAGCAAATAAACCTGAGTCATGGCATCCAGTGTTCTTAGATCTCTGCAGGCTACGTGAACCTTGGCAAAACTTCTCCTATTCCTATCCTCTAGTCTTGCCTCCTTCCAAACAAGGATCTCAGGGACATTTTGGATGCCAAAAGAGGAAAATTCATTTTGACAGATCCAGGAGGAGTAAGTGGCACTCCCCAGATTTGCACTGGCACAGCCAGGACACAAGTCTCCCTTCCTGCCCTCTGAGTGAAGATGCCAGTCACATCTGGGACAAGGGTGACACAGGCTTCTTGCACATCTCCAACCATTGCAAAGTGAACATGCACCCATGCCCTTGACTTAATAAATAAAACATTAGAAAGCCCACAGAGAGCTCCCCACCCCACTTCCAAAAAAATCAAATCAAAACTAAAACAACAACCCAAAACTAAAAGCTCAGTGGACCAAGGTCCCATTGCTGATTGTGAGCGTGGTCTGAGGGCAGACAGTGCTTTATACCTCCGTCTTCTGCTTCAGTGGAATGTGCTGAGGGCGTTATTTACAGCAGAGGCATTGTTGCACACCAGTTACTCGTTCTTTGGGAGCTGTGGAGGCTGCAGGAATAATGAGATAATTATCCCCATTTTTCCCAGCAATGGTGGGAATGAGACTGCCTTTGTCCCCTGCTCCAGACTGCACAAGCTTGGACGGTTTTGCTCTCCCAGCAGAGCCACCTCAGCAGAGGCTCCCAGGACGCTTCAGCTGAGGCAGCACCCGGTTGCTCGTGCGGGGGCACAAAGACCACAGCAGACCCTGGATATCCCCACACAGCAGAAATTCTCTGACTGGGAAATGTCAGCCCACAGAGAACCCAGCATGTCCCCACTCCCCTCAAAACACACACTGTGCCCTACTTGGGCGAGGATCGTCGGGAAATGCAGACAGCAGATGGGAGGGAATTAAACTCAGATTGAGGAGAGACTCAGGCCCCCCAGAATTGAGACTTATTCCTGGCAACACACAGCTGAAAAACACTTAGATATCAGCAGTCCTTGTTAATTCACCAGAGGGTATTATCCAAGCTTGTTACAAGATTGATGTTCAGTGTGCTACAATCATTGAATAGTTACCCCCAGCACTTGGCCTGGATAGGCATGCAAAATCTAGTAGCCAGAAGTTGTTTCTCTTCCTTGCTTGATCATTTTGCTGATCTCTTGGCCTGAGCATAGTGGATCAGATTAGAAGGCTTTCTTTCTTTTTTTTTTTCTTTTGGCTTCTTAGTCTCCTTAAACTAGATTCACACTTCTGCGGGCCACTAGATTCACACTTCTGCGGGCCACACTTCTGCGTCACCACTGCCAGGAGCATTAATTAGAGCTGATAAGAACCTGCATTACCTGCTGTGGCACAGAAATGGAATCATGGAGGAGCACCTTGAACCAGGAGCTCGACAGAGCAGCCACCCTCCCTTGCAACTCAACACATTCAATGGCTCCACACACGTTGAGGCAGTCTAGAGCTCACTGGGAAGCCACAGAAAGGTGGTGCAGTCGCCAAACCTGACAGCAAAAGTGCAGCTGGAAGTCCTTAATGTAAAGTTACAGGCTGCACTGCTCTTGCCTGCAGGTGGACTAGATGGGTCTTTCCACCCTAATTCTTTTCACCAACCTGAGTTTCAGAGAAGGCACAGGGCTGCAGGCTTCCTAGACTACAAAGCCACCATCATTAGGTAACACCTTGACACAATATTCCTCTTATTTCAGCTAGCCTGACAGCTCACTGCTCTCTTATGGCTGAGAAGCTCAGCAGCAGCCACAGCTACACCTCTCACTGCAAGGCTATTTGCAATGGATGGCAAATCACCATCCTTGAGGCAATCCTTTCCCACCATCACATCCTCTGGTTTTCACCAGCCCCCAGCTCAGAGGAGCCCCTGTGGGCCTGATGGCTGCCGGGGCACAAGCACAACAGAGCCACTCACTCATCCCAGGGCCGCACACAACAGCTGCATTGACAGGGACTGGGCCCGTGACTTGTTGAAGCTATTTCAGCTGGAAAACAAAACCGCTTTTTCTGTTCCCCCTTGTTTTTAAGTGGGCATCAGGCACAGGAGAATGATGCTGGCTTTGCACACAGCTGTGGCACCCCAACTCTGTACCACTGGCAGCAGGAGAGCTGCTCGCTGCAGGACCCACTGCGGCCAGCACTGAGCTCCGCAGGCACACGGCCCTTTTACATCCTCAGCTCCCAGAAAAGGACAACTCTCCCTGAGGGCTCCAGGGAGAGCTACCAGGCACCAGGGTCCTCTGCCTCCCTTTTCTGGGACAGCAGAGGCAGGCAAAAGAGACGGGACTCTGCAGGGCTCTGAAAGGGAAGAAGCTAAATATTTTTGGCAAATAGAGAACACAAGCTGAAAAAAATTGGACACAATGTGTAAATGATTCTATGAAACTGATATGAAAAGAAAAGTCAGGTCTAGTAGGTCAGAATTACTTCCCCCAGTACACCTAGGTTTCTCTGTGTCTTCCAAAGTAACTGAAGAAAATAAAATCAGGTCCTTATGATATCCAGCTGCTAATTAGCTCATGAAGGAAAGAGGTATAGATTTTATGGATGACAGGGACAAAACAGGAATTGAAACTCATAGCTTTGTTTCTATTCCTCTTTCCACTTCTGTCAGCAACAAAAGCCTAGGTAAAAGAAAAGCCCACACATCCCTCTCCCAGCCTGCCTTTTGTCTCTTTAAACTAGGTGAGAGCCATCAGCCTTCCAGCTTGATTCCAGAAGGAAAATCCAGCCCCTGCGCCCAGGAGAGGGCTGGCTAGGATGTCTCTTCCCCACCAAAACTCTCAGGCACCCCAGCCTACAGCTGTGCTAGCCCTGCAGGGCCAGGCTGCTGACCTCTTCCTGGCACAAGCCTTTTCAATATTCCATGAGAGGATTGTTTTTTTCTCATGGGTTCCTTGTTTAAGAACATTATATTTGGAGCTCAGAGAGAAAGGATCCATTTAACCAGATCTTTTATTCCCTGTCTCACCCACACATACACACGTGCTGCTCCCCCATGGCAGCTGTCTGTGCACACACACACCCCACACATGCCTTTTGGCTGCCTCCCATCACATTTGCTTTAATTAAACACCCTGGAGGCTTGTTTCTAAACACATATTATTGATAGATTTTTGGTTTTGTTTTTTTTTTGATACCCTGACTGCTGCAATTCTGAACTAAATAAGGTGAATGACAAAATTCACAGGGCGAAGAGAGAGGGACGGAGAGGGAAGACAGCAGCTCTTAGATCTGAGCAGCCTGAGGACACAGGCTACATTTGGAGTAGGATGCAGAAAAACTTGGTGGCAATCCCCAAGGAAGCTGGATCCCCACCACAGACTGCGAGCACCCTGCCAGTCCTTGGATGAATTGTATCCCAGTCACTAGGAAGGAAGGACTGGAAACACCATGTAATTTCTGGCAGCCTGGCAACGGGGTTTTGATATGAAAAGGTCCCACAAAGAGAAACTTTACCCTCCCCTTGGTGTCCTGTGCTGCTTTAACTGCAGAGTGCCCAGGGATAGGAATGCACATAAAGCACTCCACTGACACCCTGCAATGTTCTGCCTTCACAATTAGCAGGAACTTTTTAGGAAAAAGTGCCCAGAAATTTGAAAAAGTAAAATGTGCCTTAAAGTACTGAGAAGGAAGAAAAACCCCATCAGATTGCAGCAGATCTGCCATACTGATCAGAGAGAGAAATGCCCTCCTGACCCTACAGATGACTAACAGACAGTCTGAAACATGAGATTAAAGCATGTGCAAGAAAGGCTACACTTATGACTATTGTCCAGGTAAACTGAGAAAGCCTAGAAGGAAATCCCTCCAGGGCTGCCAGCACTCAGGCTGGAAGGATCCTTTCAATTCCAGTTGGTGCAGGCTTGCCTGTCCAACTGAAACTCTGGTTTCCAAGACATCTAGTGCAAATGACGCAGTGAGATGAATTGGGTGTATTATTTACTCCAAAAACTCGCCCAGGTTTTATGCTGGCTGCTCATCTTCATGCTGGATCCAAATCCAATGCCCTTGCTGAGCCAACACTGAAAGAAGAAAAAGGTTTTACTTTGTGAGAAGGCAGAAGAAAGACGCAACAATAAACCACATGTCACTGCCAAATGTCTCTGGGAGAACTCACATGATCCCTGAAAAGACAGAGGAACAAGGATACTGGGATGGGGGAGAAAGGGAGAAATTCCAGACTAGTTTTGCAGTGCTGGATATTTGTGTAGCAGGAAAAGCATTTCATTCCCATGCAGCTGCTGCTGCTGCACAGGCCAGGAGGGCAGGTGAGGGAGAAGCTGCAGGTTGGAGTGATCAAACCATCGTGCCATGAATGCTGAGTATGAATGCTGCAAAGAAAGGGAAACTGCCAGAAGTCTGTCCCTGCTCTGCCCATCCTGTGACTCCACAAGGGTGACTCCACATGCCCCCCAGCCTGCCCTAGCTTGTAGCACACTTGGCCCACCTCCTGGGTTAGCTGCCAGGCTTAACTCAGCATCTGCAATGGCCCATGATGAAAAGCACTGTCAAAAGCAGTGCAAAGCACTGCATACACTGGTCTCTGACAACACTTGCCAACTGTTTGGCTGCATCACAGGGCAGACAAAGGCTCACCACACACAGCTTTGGGAGGCAGGCTCAGCCTGGTCCAGCACCCATGGCAACAAAAGTCCCATGCCTGAGCTGACACTGGGTTTAGTAACACACCACAACCTCCAGTTTATGCTTTTGCTAGGAAAATGACCTTGAGTACAGCTTTGCTGGTTAGACCCTGGTGGTAAAATAACCCCGGAATGCCAAGGTTGTGGGTTCAATCCCTGTATGGGTCATTCACTTAAAAGCTGGACTTGATGATCCTTGCAGGTCCCTTCCAACTCAGAATATTCTGTGATTCTCCCACCAGACTGCACCTTATACTCAGCCTTCCTATTCCTCCCACTCCTCCAGGGAACATGCCTCTGCTATTCCAAGTTTTATTTCCTTGAAATAAGGAGGATAGCTTTGAGGAGCACAGGCAAAAGCCAGAAGCAGCACTGACCCATGGTATGGCTGAGCAGCACCTGTGGGAGCTGTGCCAGAGGGAGCATCTCATCTTACCCCTCAAGGGAGAGCACAGGATCTCTCGCTGCCATTGGGGCTGCCCAGGGGATTAGCCCACAGTTGTTCCTTTTTGATGAGGGAGGAGGCAGGCATGTGAGCCCAGCTCAGTGTGCCTGGTACTCTCCATCAATCAAAGGGATGAAAGTTGCAGTAACCAAGGCCAGAAAGTGCCTCAGCTGAGCTGAGCTATAACTGGTAACCACAAAACTCGGCAACATTCCTGCTCTGTAGTCCTGTACAAGCTCAGAGATATTCAGCTGTACACACCCACCCCCATCCTAAATACTCAAGGAATCCCTGAGTAGCAGCCCTGAAGCCTAGATTCCTTCAGCCTGCTGGCTTGAATATTCTTATGCCTAATACTCTGCCTAAATCCACATTATGGACCTCCTTTCCCTCAGTAGTGTTTCCTTTCTTAATCTGTATGATTTGGTGACTTCTGGCAAATGCAGTATTTCGGAGACTCCTGTCATCAGGGCTAAAAGTGACAACAAGGTACAAAGCAAAAAAGGTCAAGTAGACAGTGTAACTTCACAATTCTTTCCTCAAAGTAAAAATGGAGTAAAAAAGGATCCTGCAAATTCATTGTTTAGTTACAGCACCAATAAAAGCCCTAGAGCCACAAATCCTGTCTGGAAAGTTTGGGCTAAATAGCAGTATCTATTCTGGGCCTAATTTGGGCAATAGATTTTTCATTACTTTGAAATACTTTACACATTGGAAATGAATTGTGTAAGAGAATACTGATGTCCTTTTCTTCATCTGACTTAATTCCTTCCTGCCCATTCCAGGCTACACATGACCATTAGGAAGTGGGAGTGCAGGCAAAAATGAAAGTGCTGCAGTAGCAATCCAAAATACTGCTCCTCACCAAAGGGAGAAGCCAAGACTGATGTCTGGGCTGTAATAAGAAGGTCAGAGCTAGACATATCCATGCCTGATTCCACAGGGGTGGAGAGCAACCTCACAGGGGCATCACCCCACGGGACACCAGTGGGGAAAAAGGGACAACCTCCTGGAAAGGAGCTTCCGCCCAAGCTCTCCCACTGCCCTTCTCCCTTCTGGAGGTCGGGTCTTACAGCACAGGCACCCCAGCCCTGCTGCTGTGTAGGCACTGGAGGTGAAGGCAAAGAGCAGAAACTATTTCAGGTTACGTGAACCCATCTCCACCAAATAGGATTACCAGACACAATCCAATTGGCTGAGGTGGGTCACAGAGCTGAAAATAGTTTTGTACTCTTGCCCTCTTAGCTGGTAAATAGCTTTCAGCCCCTAAAAGTGCTGAGTTGTGCTATGCATTGGTGGAAACAGCTTGCACAAAAGTGAGACGGCTTGAGGACAAGGAAGGGGAAACCTGGGCACTGGGTGAAACGCTGCTGTGGCATATTCGGGTCAAAAGGACAGCCTGAAAGGATGGTAGAAAAGAAAAGAAAAAAAAAGAAAAACCAAATTACAAAAACCAAAACAAAAAACCACACACCCCAAACTAATTAGTTTGAAGTTGCAAACCACTCAGTTTAATCTATTATTTTTATTTATGCACATCTCATACAAAAGCCCAAATAGTTAATCTGGGACTAGAAATACAGGAAGCAGCATAGAACAGAATTTACTGGCACACAGAGCCCAGCCCTCTTAATACAATCCCTTTCACAGACAGATAAAGACTCCTCTTAAAGCCTGTCTGGGAGTTTTGTTCCTGTTGTTCTGTTTGGAAGCTGCTCTCCAAACTTCCCCCACCTAACAGAATGAAACTGTGGTTTAATTCCTGGACTAGATTACCACAATTGATTTCTCATAATTGATTGTACTATTGCAAATACCTTCCCTTAGCCTTAAAAACTCTTCCTTTTTCACACTGTTTACCTGCTAACATATTTACAGAGCACTCTCATACTCCCCCTACCATTTTCCTCAGGCTAAACAGTCCAAGCTCTTTTAATCTCCCCTTGTAGGGCAAGCTTTCCATTGCCTCATCATACTGGCAGGCTTGCTTCAGCACAAGTGCAGCTTCTGCTTAGCAAGATGATCTAAGAGCAAGTCCCTCTGCTCAAAGGAGAAGTCAAGGTTTTGAGAGGCTTCTTCTTTGTTGCTGTTGATTAGTTTCTTGGTTGGTTGGTTGGTTGGTTGGTTGGTTGGTTGGTTGTGCAAAACAAACTTTCTCCCTTTGTTTTGATCACTAGTTTTTTCAATGTCAGCATTTTAGCCTTTTCTGATCTCAGAGGATTTGCATTCTTCAAGCTTTTTAAAAGCTCCCTGCACTCAGCCATCAGGACAGCCCCAGTACAGCCCCGTTGACTGTCCTGACACCATGGTCATTGAGATGATGGGAAGGAGGGGCTGGAACAACTTAATTTTTGCCCTCAGACACAGGCAATTCAAACAGGAATGACATCCCAGCTGTCAGCACAGGGCAAAAGAGAAACATGCTCACAGCAACCCTGAACAAGAGCCTTTATCCAACCAAACTGACCAGGATGGAGAGGTGAGTGGGGCTCAGCAGGGCTGTCTTCTTCCTCCTGCTCCTGCTCTGCCTAGCACTTACAGGATGCTCATGGCACAGGCTCACTCCCTCCTGCTCTATTTCCATTAGCAGGGGATGATGCAACTAGACTTATACTGTAATTTGCTGAGGAACACTGCTGTCCAAACTGATGAAACAGCAATTCAGCAGAGGACGCAGGAGGCACTTTAGAGAAGTGGCAGGGACACCAGACAAGCTTTCACCACATTTATCAAAGTGCCAGCAGTTTCATTTCAAGGCAGCAGCGACAGTTATAAATAATGAGAAGAACTACTCTGCATCTAGAGCATTTTAATAAATAAAAATGTAAAAAAGAAGCCTAAACAGCACAGTTAGTTCTGCTTCTGCAACCTTTCAGGTTTTCCAGCAATGTATATATCAATGATTCTCTTCTTTGTAGTTCCTGACAGCACAACTCCCCCTGGATGATGGACCTTTAGCACAGACAAGATCTTTCATATGCAGAGTGCAGGTTACTGCACTTTTACTGGCAAATGCAGAGCTCTGTGTTTGTGTGTGTGTACACACGTGTGTGCACTTGTATATAATTTCACTCAGAGCTGCTTGCTCAGCCTTCAGGCACAGAACAAACCAGACGAGGCACTTTGCTGCACACTCTAAGTTATGCACACTCCCTTCCAATTGCTACTGGTTTTGAGCATGGCACTTTTTGAGAAGGATCCATTTCCTATTTTGCCATCCAGTTTTAACTCTTTGTGAGGAAGGGCAAAGGAAAGAGCAAAAATACCTCCTGAAACACAGGTCAGCCAATGTCCCCCCTTCCTGCCCAGCAGTATCCCCACTACCTTGCTCATGAGGCAATTTCAAGGACAGATGACACAATGTTTAGCAGTCTTCCAGCACGGGCTCAGTGGGCAACATGAAGCCCACTCAGAGTATCAAAGCAACTTTTCAAATACCACATTTCCTCACACACTGTTTAAACACAGCTTGACCCTGTAGGACAGCAGGACCACCACACAAGTGCACTCAGCAGCACAGACACTGCCCACACCACATCCAACTCTAAGAGGATTCCAGAGCACTCACACACCTCTCTAGAGGTCCAGCACAGTTCTGGTGGTGCAGCCTGTGACCTCACTCACTGGAGGTGCACCACTACAATTGCTGTGCTTCATTCAGCCTGTGCAAGACCTGGGGAGCTCAGTCCCTCTGCACACCCTGCAGCTCCTGCCCTTTCATGCCCAGCTTGACTGATGCCCACCCTATGGCATGGTAAGTATGCCCTCTCTGCTAATGTAACTCACAGCCTAACTAGACCCCTGCAGAAAGAAGGCCTTTTCTCTGTGACTTGCTGCCAGTTGTCTGCACACCCTTACTGAGATGCAGCAGTGGCTGCTGCCACACCATCCTCCCTGCAAGAGAGCCAGGAAGGTGCTGTGGGGGAAGGAAATGGCTTCTGATGGAAAAATTTACTTCACTGATGCAGACTTGGAAGTGCCAGTCCACTGGAGCTTCCCAGTCACCCCATCCAGTATGGCAGGCAGAGTGAGCTGGGAGCCAGCCTGCAGCATCTGCTGCCAGGGTCCTGGAAGTGCTGGAGAAATACACCTGCTGTGCCAGTGGAACCCACCTCTCCTTCCCTGGCTGTTCAAACATACCTGGATCTAAAAGAAGCAGCACACTGTTACCAAAATCACAAAATCCTAACAGACATGAACTGTTTGTTCTCCCTCACCTCCTACTCTCAATGGTAGTCACTGCAGGTTGTGTGATAAAGTAAAAGAGGCACAACAAACAGCCTCCAGAGCTCTGCTTCTTTATGGATGTAAAAGACAAAAAAAAACCCAAAACCCCAGGGAATGGAACAAACTGGATGCCAATGTCACAAAAATAGTAATTTAAAAAAATTAAAAGGGAGGAAAAGTAAATAACCTTGAGTCAAAGTACCCAAGTATCACCGTGCAGCTGAAGAGCCTGCTCATCTTGGGAAGGGTTTCTTTTCTTAGAGAATGTGTCCTGCTGAACTGCACAGAGATGAGCATGAAGAGATACTCCCTTCCCAGCAGAGGAAGTGTAAATTCAGAATGCAGCTGTCAAGAGAAAACACTGAGCTGTTTCCAGAACCATATTTATAGCTGAATTTAGAGGGGTTTATATTTAGAGAAACTGTTGGGTTTGGGCTTTCTTGGGGGGTAACTTCTGCATTTCCTTTTATTTAATTGAGAGTCATTCAAGTCACCCAGGTGATAACCTTGTTTAGATTCATTCATAAAACTAAAATGCAACAAGCTGAACTGAACTATCGTGACAGTCTCATAGCTAAAGGCTCCTAATCTGGAAATGAAATGCTGAAGGTTCTCATAGCAACATCATCTCAGGGTTTTATATGCTCAATACCCAGCAAAACAGTCTTCTAAAAATAAATTTAAAAAACAAAAACACAAAGAAATATTCACACTGAAATTATAGTCTTCTCCAAGTGCAAAAAAGACAAGATATTATTTCCTAAATGTCACAATTTAGAAACCTATTCATCTGTGACATTTATATTACAGTAACACAAGCATCTGTATTTTTCTCTTCTTGAGTTCCCAACAAATTCCACTGAGTAAAAAAAAAAAATAAAAGAAAGAAAAAAATATCAGCTTAGTTACATATTATCTCTTACACATAACTGGAGCTTCTCTCTCTGAACAAGTTTCAGAAGCTGCACCAGAGCAAACTCTGTAAGAGGGAGTGCAGCATTCAAAAGCTACCTGGTAAGAAGGTCCCCTAATGCAGGATCCATACACCCCAGAAAAACTTCAACAATTTGTTGACCGTGTTAAAACTTGCCTGAATTTTCCATACTCAAAAATTGCCACAGGAGTCCAAGAATTCCAGTGAGACTCAAACTTATTTTTCTCTGGGCGCCTTGAGCTTCATCATTTGGTAATGTTAATATAAGGTCTGATCCTGCTGAGCTCTGAGCATCCGTGGTGCTCCCTAGGGAAGTCTGTGGAGGCTGCCAGCTGAAGTGCTGAGCATAAGAGCACTCCAGCCCCTATAGCCTCAAAGAGCACCAAGTGCTGAGCTGCCTCAGAGCGTGCAGCCACTAACAGAAATCTGGAAACATTCCTTTTTCTTCCTCATGGCAAAGAGCAAGAAGTGCTCTTCTAATAAAGAAGTTGTGACTGACTTTCCACAGTAATTTCCATCCTTTTATATTACAAATAACTTCTCCCAAAAGTTGAAAATAAATGCAGCATCCTTCACACCACCACTCAGGGCACCAACCCCAGAGCCCAGGGAGTAGGGAATGCTGGATTTCCGGTGCTTCTGCTGGCAGCAGAGAAACAGTCTCTGGCCTGCTCCAAGCCTCCACCACCAACCTGAATGAGCCCCGCTCTGTTTCAGGGTTCAATGCCGCTCCTGCACCACCAGTCCTATCGGGCTGCCAGGATGGGATGGAAGATGAGGAGGTGAAGGCAAGACCTCCAGATCTCTGCCTATGCTCCATCATTTGTGTGCTCAAGAGGGGTGTAGCTCACTTGAATCAAGGCCTTCTTCAAAAAAAGGGAAATCAGAACTGCAGGAACTCAGCAGCCAAGCAACAAATGAACAGTACTCAGTGGAAGAACCAAAAAAGCTAAAAAGGGTGCAGCTACATTAAAATTTATGTTACCAGAAGCAATGATTACCTTTACTTCTGAGCAATTTACCCATACACACAGAAGAGAAAGGTTTCCCCTTCATGTGTGCTGTGAACTAGCGATTTAACACATTGTAACCGGTTGTAGTGGGCTTTGTTTGCTGCCAGCCTTGGCAGAGGTCTGCCTGGCCTCATCACTGTCCCCACGCTCCAGCTGGCTCTTCCTACAGCAGCAGAGAGGGAAGCCTGCTCTGCTGCTGCCCCTTCTGTGCCTGCTCCACTGAATTTAAATGTCATCAGTGTGACACTATCTGGGGAAGAACACAAACAAACCTGGAATCCCTTACCTCTGCCCACAGAGGAAAAAAAAACAACCAAAAACCAAAAACTGATTCACAAAAGCAGCACCCACAGTCAGACTGGGACATTGCAGTGTCTGGAGCTCCTTCATGGCTTGCCAGCTGGGGTTTCTCATGCCACCAAGGGCTCCTGGATGCTAAAAGCAGTAGGAGAAGTGGGCAAGTTATTCCACACCTTGCTGGGAAGTGGAGCTTCCCCATGATGGAGGGTGGAATCTATCATGACACCTGCACCAGCATCATCCAGAAGGAAAACTCAACAAAAATAACCCAAAAACTAAAAAACAAAACAAAAGAAAAGAAAAAAACTAAACAAAACAAAACAAACAAAAAAAAAAAAAACCTGCAACAAGTTCACTGTGCAGGCAGCCCTTACAAAGGCTCCGAGTGGTAGAATGGGGCAGGAGGCTTTGCCCACTCTCAGCAGTTCCAGGGCAGGTCAGATGTTGCTCCTCTGTCCTGCCAAAACCTTGGAGTTGGGGACATGCACCGCCATGTCTGGAAAAAAAAGCCAATCCAGAGAGCTTGCTGCATGGCAGGATGTGGTTTTTAGAAGGGAACTTCAGGAGCAAGGCACAGGTCAACTTTAACCTGAGGTGTCAGCATGAGCTAAGGAGAGAGAAACCCTGGCCAGGATATGGACTCACCCCCACGCACATCCCACTCATCCTTCAAGCCTTTGGCAAAGGACCCCGTCTCATCCTATCCCCTGCTACCACTCCAGTCTGACTTATCCCTCCCTTTTTTCATTACCTCGGTGCCACACGAAAACCAGCTGCAACTCAAACAAGCCTCTGCTAGACCATAAAGGCAGAAGTGGGAACAGGCTGGGACTGCTTAAAATGAGTGGCATGTTGCCCAGGGCCGGGAGCTGTCCCCCACCAGCCCGGCGCCCCGGGCTTCAGCGGAGGGGCTGAAAAGCCGCATTGAGGACAGCGGGGCCGTCAGGGCTGGCTGAACATCCCGTGTCCGGGAACACTGGGCTCCTTGTTCGCTCGCCGGGGCCGTGGGGAAGCCTCAGCAGAAAGGCTGCTATTCAAATGGAAATCAGGGCCTTGCTCCCAGCCGGGAGGAGGAGGAGGAGGGTTGCTGGCTCCTCACAAACAACAAGAAGATCGCTGAGAGACTTTGCATCGGGAAAAGGATGGAGGAGGGGGGAGACGCTCTCCGGCACATACACGGCACAAGTGGATGCTCGAAGGGGGAGAACAAGGGAGAGCAAAACCCTTTGCTGGTGAGCACCCAGTGTAACTTGCCCCGTGAGAAGCAAATGCGGTACAGCTGGGCATCTGACATGATCATGATCCCAAAACCACATCCCAAACTCAAATGAGCCACATTACACATGGAAGAATAGCAGCTGCAAGGAATAAGGCCTTGTGCCCGTGGTCTTGTAGCAGACTGGCAAAGAGACACGCTGATAACTCAATGCAAAAATGGTATCAAGTTCCAAGAAATGTCTTGCTCTTCTTTAAGCATTAGAACCTGTGGATCCATTCCTTCCTCTTCAATTATTTTTCCCCTGGTGGAGGAGTGGAGCAAGATGAGAGGAGGGGGATAGTATCATCAGGAATTTGTGTTTGATTATTACATTATAACACAACTTTCCAGTCTGTGCAAGGAAATGCAGCAGCTCTTCACACAAGCCATCTGAGTGAGCAATTCAGCAACCAAATAAATCAAGGCAAACCCTCAATTAATTAAACCAGAATAAAATTAATTAAGAGGAGACATTATGACTTAAATCACAGGAAATTCTACAAGCCAACCTGTGGCTTTATTTTCACAGCTGTGCTTGTGCTACTCTGTGCTGCTATCAGTCAAAATTAATTCTAGGTAGAATCATAGAATGGTTTGGTTTGGAAGGGATATTAAAGATCATTCAGTTCCAGTCTCCCTGCCATGGGCAGGGACACCTTCCACTAGATCAGGTTGCTCAAAGTCCCATCCAACCCAGCCTTGAACACTTCCAGGGACACCCACAGCTTCTCTGGGCAACCAGGGGCAGTACCTCACCACCCTCACAGAACAGAATTGCTTCCTAGCATCTAATCTACACCTACTCCCCTTCAGTTTGAAGCCATTTCCTTTTGTCCTATCACTACACATCCTCATAAAAAATCCTTCCCCAGATCTCTTGTAGCCCACTTCAGGTACTAGAAAGTGCTCTAAGGTCCCCCAAAGCCTTTTCTTCTCCAGGGTGACAGCTCCAACAAGAGTCTGGGAGACAGCAGCTGTCCTGCAGAGCCAAATATCTCAGGGTGACTTCTCTCTCCTCATCCCAGTCTCCATCCTGGATCAGGCTTGACCAGGAAGGGAAATATTTTCTCCCCAGTCTTGATGATATCCCTTTCCCATGCATGATTTTTCTAACCAGGGCACTGGAAAAAGGTAGAACCTAAAAGTGACCTTTAGTTGGCATATTCCTATTTTGGTCATGAGCAAAGACAAAAAGTTGGGGTTTAGTGATGTTTTTTGTCTTTGGTGTTGGAGTTTCAGAGTTATTCACTGGGACTTACTCCAAAGCTCAATTATCAGAGGACAAGATCACAGGCCACAAGAAAAAAGAAGTGATACACTGAACTCTGGTTTTTAATTGGGCTTGCCTAGGTCATCCACGGGGCAGATATTCAAAATGGAACTGTGAGAAACAAGGATTAAAGAAACAAATAAACCATGTTTGTCCTGCCCATCTTCTTCCTCCACTTTAGTAAGTAATTGCTCACTATGTTTCTCATTCACTCTGTTTCTTAGCTATCTAATGGACAACAGGAACATTCTTGGAAGTAGAACTTTGGACAAACACAGGGAAGCTTCATTTTCCCAGAAGTCTGTCATTCTCCAACTCCACCAGTAGTTAAGACAGTCTTTATCTAAACCATTTTAAAGAAAAGTATAAAATGTCATGGACAGACAGAACAAAAGTACATCTTTTCAAGGCTCACTGGTGTAGGAGGGAGGTTGCTTGGGTTAAAAAGCTAAGCTTGCTTACTGGGAGAAAGTAATGTGTTCTGGAGAGAAATGAACATTCTCTCCAGCTGTGTATTCCCCAAGGAATTAAGAGCCACACCAGCCATATATTCAATAGCTACTTACATGAAGTAAAGCACTTGGAGATCAGAGGACAGGAAAGGAAAGGGGGATCTCTTGCTGCCATCGATTCTTGTAGGAGAAAGCATTTCAGTTATCTCCAGGCAATGCCTGGTGTCCCTTTTACTATCTGTGATTGTTTCACAGCACACCATTTAAAAATTTATTTACTCTCAATTCATGATCCGTTTGAAAATAATTCACTCTTAATTCACAATCACTTGGTGAATGATTTAAGGAAAAAAATCCCTTTCCATTTGAGAGAGAGTTAGTCTGCCTGCACCTGCTGTCAATGTGGTCAGTAACCTTGACCACAGGGTGCTGTGTCTTGTCAAAATCTGACACCAAGAAACCAGGAAAGCTAAATAGAAAATTTTCCTCCTTGCTCCCAGGAATGCCATGCAGCAAATAGATATCTCCCAAATACTTCTGCAACTGAAGAAGCTTTAGGAGCAAGCAGCCAAGGACAGCCAGACCCCACAGCTTCTCTGCACAGTAAAGAGTATTTACAAACCCCGCTGAGCAGCAGGATCCAGCTCACTGGAGCTGACAAAGCATGGTGATCTCAGCATATGTTTCACAGGCCTTAGTGCCTTTTCTCCACAATGGATGAGTGGGAAGGGAGGGATAATGCCATGCCATCAACTGCTACTGGAGGAGCTTCACCTCTCTCCTCCAATCAACCTGCTGCAGCCCCGGGTACTGTGAGAGGCAGGAGGAAGGTGCTCTGGGAACTTCACTCTCCTTCATGCTGTACAGGTGGCTCTCTGCCCAAACCCTGAAATACACCATCTATCTTGTCTCTGAATTATGGATTCTGAGCAAAAGCCTGCTAAATTACTGTAGGTTGGAGGCCCAAGTTCAGGTACTTTGATTCATTTCCATGCAAAAGGCTGGGTTAAACATCTGCTCCAAGATACACATCACATCCAGGCCAGAGATTGTTTTGTCCTCAGCTTCCACTCTTTTGAACAAAAACAAAAGCAAGGAAGAACACTATTGCCCCAAAAGCATCTTTTGACCACTGCCAAGAGAAGCAGTGTCTCAGCACAGAAGGGACAGGAGACATTTCAGAAATGTAATATACCTGGAGGGAAAGGATGAAAGTGGCAATCTACTTCACAGAAATTTAAACTATCCCAATGTTAAAAATTCATTGCTCCTTCTTGTTACTAATGTAGCAATTATTAATCATTATTACCTTCATATTATGTTAATTCACTTCCTGTTTAACCTCTGCGGTGCAAGTACCAGCCTTCATCAAGACAGTTTATAAACAAACTGTCTAATCACTCAAGTATCAACACAGCTCAGGTATTCAGCCCAGATGCTGCCAGAAAAGCAACAGCAACAGCTGCCACATCCACTGGCACTGCTAAAATATAGCTGATTATGTATTAAAACAAACAAACAAATAAATAAATCACATACTTTTGTTATTCCCTGATTCTTTCAACCTCCAGGATAGACAGAAACTGAGCCTATACCTAATCATCTGGTTTACTGGCTTTAGAATAAACGTGTGACTGTGGGTTATATTTGTGGTATACCCTCAAATCCCAGACTGAAGACAGAATTGCTGAGTCCCTAGGGAGGTTTTCAGGGTGCTCAGGTCTTCTAGTTTTTCAGTTCCTCTGGAATGTGACACAGCCAGGCCCAGACTCATCCTGCCCCCCTCTCCACTGAGCCTCATCAGGCCAAAGGAACCCTCATAAAGGCTCCCAGTTTCAATCCCTCTGGGTGATTGTTGTCTCCCCAGGAGAAGCTGGGAGAGGTGATTTTCTGAAGCAGAAAAAGCTTGGGGGAGCAGCCCATTAATATGACTCACTCCCAGGGAGTCCTTCTCCATTCAATCCCATATGGATCAGCTTCCTCCCTTCTTCCCCCCACCCCTTCAGTGCATTCCCATTCTCACCATGCTCCTCAGGCTGCAGGCACCCCTGCCTTGGCCACCTTCCTGACCAGCTCCCTCTCTCCTTGGGCATGAGGAAGGTGTCTTTCTTCTCCACCATCTCCAAGTATGACAAAGGAAGTGTCCCAGGCAGGTAAGGGAGACGTGGGTCCATTCTCTGCTCCTAGTGACAGCTGATGGCATCTGCAGGGGTGCTCTGGGTTTGTCCCAGTTCACACAAAGAAGCTGCAAGGAGTGAAAACTCTGAGGCTTTTTCTTCAATGAATTCTGTGTTGCCTCTGCTGAGCACATGGACAATCACATTTGATTTTTCAAAGGCTCTTTATCTAACCTAATTCATGTGGATTGTCTCAAAGGTGACAAAAAGCACACAGATCACCCTTCTGCTGCATTTCAAGGCCTGGCTACACAACATAGTGGAAAGGCAGCATTCAAAAGAAAACATTTCTCTTTTCATATATGCAGGAACCCATTCCCTCCCTCAACTTATTCTCAAAAATAGGAGACAAGAGGGTTAAACTTTCCATGCAAAACCAGTCTGAGTTAGAATCCAGGGATAGGAAAGTTCCAGGCAATCTCTTTCAAACCTAGCAAAATAGTTAAGTGACTCAAAGCAAAGAGAGGATAACAATCATGAAAATCACAACTATTCAGGGGGCAACAACTGCAATCAGAGGGACTTTTAACAACATTTATCAAGAGTGAAACTGAGGCAAGAAAAGGTGAAAAGCATAACTAAAAATACCCAGGCATCCTTAAACACAAGCAGCACAACAACCCTCAGATTGCAGTACCATTATATTTTTAAATCCTAAAAATGCTGTTTGAGTCCCTAGGGAGGATCCAAGCTGGCTGTGGGTTCCCCGTGCCCTGGGTGCAGAAATGTGGTGGTGTCTCTGTCAGGGTGAGCACAGCCCCAAGTGCCCTGGCTGCAGCAGCACGGATGGGGCACAGTCAGCACGAGGGACAGAGCCAGGGTGCAGGGCTGGGAGCCTGAGCAAGGCAGCTGAGCCAAGCAGGCAGGGTGCAGGGCCAGCACGGGTGTGCCTGCACCCCTGAGCTGCTGCTGCTCAGGAGCACTCAAGTGCACAGCATGGAGATGCTCGAGTGCCCCTGTGCTGTGCCAGCCAGGTCTGATGGAGCCACTCGTGAATCAGAGTGAAGATATCCTGCCAAAGCTCCTCTGCTGCAGAGCCAGGTAGGTGCCTCTCACTGGGATCCCCTACATGCAGTATCTGCAGGAGCTTATCCTGAGCCCTAAGCAAAGGTGTGGAAGCTAGCACAGGTCTGCCACTGCATCCAGGCTGCAAAGCCCTTTTCTGACCCCGGCTCTAGGGGACACAGTGCAAATATTGAGCACAGCCTCAGCTGGGCTTATTATCAGTGGAATGATCACCACCATGTTAAAAACAAACCATTTCCAGGGGAAGCTTCTAGATGTATTTATTTGCTTTTGCTTCACTAACCAGTATCTGTAGCATCTGTGTGCTTCACAGCTCAGACAAGCCACTCTGCATGACCTCAATGTAACAAGAGAAGCACTCTACCCTGAAGAGACATGGGGTAACAACCCCCTGCACTGCAACCTCAGGAAACCACCAGCCTCATCCTTCTGCCCCAAGGCAGGATCTCCTGCAGTTCTGTCACCCTGCCAGCTGCTGGATCAAGTTATTCTTAGAGACCTTCTTCAACAGCGCAAAGTCCATACTTTCCCCAGCCAGCCTCCTCTAAAAGCTGTTGACCTCTTCTGTGTGTGGGAAGCCTCCGAGGATGATGCAAATCCTACCGAACCCAGCGGTACATATGGCACTCTGGCACCTGGGGTTAAGGTTGCAGCTATTTGAGTTTCTGCAGGAGAGCATGAGCACACAAGCAAAATGAGCCCTGGGAGCTTTAATAAACTATGTGCTAGCCTTACATGGAGAGCAGCCCATAAGATAAAGAACCTCTTCACAGAGTCTCTGAAGTCTTACACACGGTCTATTTGTATATCTGCACTGATGGTAGCACAGATACATCCACAGAGCACAACACACCCTTGTACATAATGACAAGGGGAAAAACATTGCAGTTCTCCTTGGCTGGGCCCCAAGTCAGGGCAGTTTTGTTCCTAATCTTTATCCTCATTATATATCTTGGTTCATGGTTACAGTGATAGCAAGTAATACAGCACCAACACAATGTTTTTCCCTGACAGCATCCTGAAACATCCAGAAACAAGCCCTTGTCATTCATTCCCTTCCTAGAGGTGGGGAAAGCAAGACCCAGGTGTGTGCACTCTCCACCCTGCAAGGGTAGAACAGGGCAGGGATCAGACACAGCCTCACACTCCTCTACTATGCTGTGCAGGCAGCACCTCCTCCTGCCACCCGCTCTCCAAGACTGGTCAGGGAGCAAAAGCCTGATAACAGGTACAAAATGCAGCCCCTGGAGCAAGAAAGAGCAAAAGTAATCTGAAAGATTAATGGAAAACACAGCATTGTTGAGGTGGTGTGTTTCTCCACTGGGAAAAAAAATCAGAATTTTCCAATCCAAGTCCTCAGTACGGCAAAAGAAGTGAAAAAAAAAAAAAAATCACACAAGGCACTGCCCTGCTGCTGCTTTGCTGATGTCAACTACTGCAGAACAAAAAGGATGAGGTTGTTCAGGCACAACCAGCCTGCTGCCAGAAGACATCCCTCCAATCTCTCTGCATGCTGCAAAAAAACATAAGTTGGTACAAGATAAAAAAGCAGACCCTGCACCTTTCTACCCCATATCTATTAGTGTGCTTGTGCAATGATAACCAAAATAGCTGTGAACTCCTCCAGTGACTCGAAGCACTGCTACCCCATCTACTCACCAAACCATCTGCAGGAGGAGGCAAGGACGTGTAGTTCTTAACCATATTCTTTGTTGCTTATTTACTCTGTGTATTTGCATAAGTACTGACAGAATTTGAAGTAAAGGCCTCTTCACACACACATTCACATTCCCCCACCCCACAGACAGGACGGCTTCAGCCCCTTCATTCCCCACACTTCCAGTGGAAAAAAATGTGTGTGGGCAGGGTGGGGGGATAGTCATGAGCAGAAGCCACGATCTGACTCTGTCAGCAGATGACTTCTATTTGCACTCGTTAGCACTGCCCTAGCGTGAGCTAACACCACCCCCTCGGGTAATTTAAATTTATAAAAAAATAGAAAAGAAGGGGAAAAAAAAGCCTGTATTTCTATATTTAGGAGGTTAGGATAATCGGGGTGGAAGAGCCCATCTGTTTGGCGTTCACTCCAGCTGCTATGAATGCGGAAATTTGTCTATTTTCTTTCCTTTTGCCTGTTTTGACTTGTCCTGGCTGACTGTGAGAGAGACACAGAGAGCGTGATATATGGCCACAGCCATTTAGGTCTGCAACTGTGCGCCATCCCATTGGAGTCACAGCAGAACCACTTGGCATAATCAGGGTCTTTCCCACAGGAGTGTAAAATAGTAAATAATAATTATTATTGTTGTTGTTGTTATATTATATTTTTATTGATACTATTAATAAGTCTATGTTTGTAACACTGAAGACAGAACAACAGAGAAAGGCGCAAGACAAGATAAGACACATCTTAGACCTCTGTAAAAGTCAGCTTTGAGAAGGCAGCCTTGCATCTGCCACATGCTTCTTTTGGGAGATTGCCCCACATAAAACTGAATTTCTGTGGGATGCCAACTCGTCATCATTGGCACTAGCCACTGGATGGAGACATAGCCACACTTCTTCTCAAACCAACCTCTTCTGCCATTTTTGTCCCAAGGCTCTATGAAAGTGAGCTAAATTCAGAAGTGGCCTTTGATCTCCCACCTTCCTGAGCTGGCCAGGCTCTGGTCCCAAAATACTGAGGATGCAATTACTTCAAGAAGTCTCTTGATGCTGTTCCTGTCATAGACACGAGTGCCACTGCCCTTGCAAACCTAATGCAGTGCTACTTCTTTTGCTGCTAAAGACATTCCTACAGTGTGTTACAGCACGTGGCAGACTGTTGGGACCATTTGCTGTTTATCTTGTTTGGTACAGGTGACTGCTTTTTAATTTCAATGTTTCAATGTTTTAACATTCATCACTGAGGTCATAAAAGGTGCCAAGGATGAGCAATAAGTTTGGATGTATTTCATGTGATTAGTGTTCTGAAAGCCTTAGAAAGAGGAGACTGTTGGTGCAATATTCAGAATTTCACTGCCAGCTTTTCCTACAGAATCTTCTCCAGCCCTGGGGCTGAAATCACAGTGCAGTGCATGGAGGAGGACAGGTGGGTGAGGAGCATGGATCAATAAATAGGAATATATACCAGGGAATGCACAGTCTGGGCACTCCCCAGCCCTCCCTGCAGCACACAGTCCTTGCCCAGATCAAGCCCTCCTTTCTGTTGCCTGACATTCCCTCACCTTCCCAACCACATGAAGCTGAAACTCTCCCACTGATTTCCATGTGTACAAGACTGGGAACTAGACCATCACCTAAAGGGCAAGCAGTGTGTAAAGAGGTCCAGAAATCCTCTCTTTGGAAGCAGCCCTCCTCTCATGAGTGCAAGTTCCTTGCATATAAGCACCGATGGACATCGATGAACACATTTGGCAGGCTGGTCTTTATGGTCTGTCTGGTCTGGGTGTTGGGTGCACAGCATGGCTTGGGTGCACTTCTGATCACTGGCATGAGGAACAACACTTTACTCCTTTGACTCTCTGCTCCAAGGAGGTCATTTTAGCTCTCACAAGTCAGCAGGGACAACCTCTCTTCCTCCCACAAAACTGACTGCCTGTTTCTGCAGTTGCATCCCACACATCATCAATCACCCAGAGATGGCTCTTTCTCTTCCCAGCTTCCCAGACCACCCTCTCCTGAATTGTCTGTGCTCTTCTGATAGCTACTTCAACTCAGTAAGTTGGGCCCTGTGGCCCAGAAGCATTTGTTCCCTTGGGACACAAAGCCCCTGCACCCAGCCCTCCTCTGACAGAAGAAAAAGGTTCATGATGTTAGGTGAGGTACTCACTGCCATGTCCCACCCTCTACTACACATAAGCGACCCCACATAGGTCAGCCCAAAGACACAAACAGGAAGAATATGAGATCTCACTGGTTCACAGACACAAAAAACCAACTGTTTAAATGTGCCTTCAGGTAGGCCAACAAAGCATCACCTGTGTTACAGAGCTGAAGGGTGTCTCACACAGCTTCAGAAGCTGCTTTCCACAATGTACACAAAAGTTGCACACAAAAATGTTGACCTTCAGCAGCTGACATTGTTGTAGCTGTTCTTTAAGATGTTAAAGTAACTCACACCTAGGCCTTGCACACCCAGAGAAAATTCTTCTTTCTGTGATGGACCATTTGCATTACTTTTGTCAAGCATTATTTAATATTTCCAAATTAATTTTTTCTTAGAGGGATGATAAGCCAATAAAAGTACATGGAAAATATTCTGAAATCTGAGAAATCTTAAAAGATGAAGATATAAATTAAAAAACTGAAACTAATGGCTGAGGTTTTGTTTGTTTGTTTTTCAATTCTTTATGCTATTTCATGCAATATTTAAGGGGGGGAAAAAGCACAGTGACATGTATGAGAAACTTCAAATAAACTACCTTATATTGGATGAAATCAGGAATACTGCAACTTAATTCAACATTTATATCATCACTCCCCCACGTTCCCCATCTGAAAGATGCAATACCCTGTAGTTGCAGATAAGGAAACAGAATTCTCTTGTATGTTCACTTTCATGAAAGATAAATTTGCTTTGTTCTCTATTTTGGTCCCTAATTCAGAAAACCACTTAAACATATGCTGAAGTTCATAATTTGCCACTCTACCACTTATGCATCTACTCAGGAATATGCCTAAAGTCAGGCATATGCACAGCACACTGCTGACTGTGGACCTTAGAGCATTCTGTTCATTTCTGCAGCTATTCTAATTTAGTGACGTAAATGTACAAGGAAGTAACACATTTTGAGCAATTTTAGGACTCACTGGCAAAAGTGAGTTTTGAACTTGCCTATCCCCACAAACAGTCTGAAAAATTATTAAAAATTAATAGCTAATTCTTTGTACATTTCAGAAACTGCTTAATTCCAGCAATTACTTTGAGCTGTCAGGATAGTGAAATACTATGGCATGAACTTTCACTTTGTATCATTGCTGAGCAACCAAACCTGGAGCTGAAATGCTGCTCTCCTTCTTAGGAAACAGTTAAAAAAAACCACAACAAACCTTCTTATGAACATGTGGCATGTCAAATATTATTTGTAGAAGCTATTCAGTAAGTAATTTCAAATAAGTAAAATGCAAAGAAACCGCAGGATGTTCACAAACAATTTTCAAATAGAAATGGAAGAGGAATTCATTAAATAAATTATTTGCTATAAATTATTCACCTACCTCTAATCTTACTACCACTTAGACTATAAAATTCATGCCATAAAAGATACAGGATTCGTGCCATAAATGATACAGGATACATAATAAGGCATCATTAACTTATGCATTTCCCAGTGCTGCTATATTTTGACTGTACAGTTATATGTGCATTATTATATATTATATATATATATATACACATGCATTAAGACATCCTTTTGGCTTTAATGGACTTTGAGTGTAATACGTTTTTGTTTTTAAAGCTAAGCTAAGGAGACCTAGTCTGATTTTAGCTTCTAAGTTGATTTTGAGCTCCAAGGCTGAAACCCTCTTCAAATCTGAGAGAATAATCCCAGCTGTACTCTGAGCGAAGCCAAAATGAATGGAAGCCTTACATAGTTCACTAATTTAGTGAGATTTCCACAACTTGGGCCCATTTCACATAAATTCACAATTAGAGGTGGACACTCCTTTGTGTCTATCAACTTATGGTCACACAGTGAACATTTTCATAAAGGTGAAAGGGGTGAGGAGAAGCTGGAAGCAGATCACTGGCAGGAGACATCAGTGACCTTCTGGGACCCTCTGGCCAGCACTGGATCACAGGGTCAGCAGCATCCCCACCTGAATCACTTTTCCCCTCTGGCAGCTGCAAGAGAAGCTGCCAGCTGTGCCCTGGCTATATGGCCAAAGAACAAATTCCAAAAAGAAACCTAAATTACACTATGAAGATTATTTTAGCCACAGAAACAAAATCCCAGAAAGGATTCTCACTTGTAACCAGGGATGAAGGAAACTTTTTCTTCTTGTTTGTGTCCTGATTTGTTCTAAGTGACAGCTATATTCCACAGCTTGTTTGATCTCCAGCAGTTGTTTTATTATCTTATATCATAACTGTTTATTTTTAATTAAAAGTACAATGATTGTCATTGAATTTCTCCATTTGTGGAAAACTGATACAAGTTGTCATTCTTTGGTTGTGGAGAAAGAGAATAAAAAAGGATTCTTGCAGTCGTCAGAAGAATCTCTCAATTATCCCCTAAGCAAATTCTATTGCAGTGAGTTGAAATTAAATGCTACTCCTTACCATCCATGCACGGTTTTACACCTTGGAAAGGAAGGAAGAGTTGGTTTGGCAGAGTTTCATCATTCTGACTGGCTCATAGCAGGCTCAGTCCTTGGCTCAGTGGATGTCAGGTGCATTTGTCCAGCCCAGCACTGTGGCCCTACACATGGTGTTATTACACACTGATATTTCCACAGACCTTCTGAGTGCTTGAAAAGACCCCCAGAGGAGGCAAGAGCATGGGGTCCTCTCGCACCAGAGACCTCTTGAAGGCTCCAGTGCCAGGTCCTGACACACGAACCTCAAAGCTAAATAAGCTTTACCACAGCAGTTTCTACATCAAACACAGGGAAAATAGCTGTGGCTCTGCTGACAGGACTGCTTCCACTCTTGCTTATTGCCAACATAAATTCACATCAGCTAGGCTGTTTAAAAAGAACCTGAGGGAATTGTGTGCTTAATTCCCATAGGTATCTTATAAAATCCCAATTGTAACAGACAATGCTCTATTTTTTTCTATTTTCAGGGTGAAGCCACACCATGGGTAGAGAGTGGGTAAGGAAGAAGGGCTGCATTAGACCCAATGGAAACCAAGCTTCCCTTAAGCAGTGAAGAAAATACTTCACAATGCCTGAGGACCAGACTCACTCTTCTCTTTAGGAGTGCCCTGGCTAACACATCTCCACCACGCAGGGCAAAACTCACACAGAAACAGAACTTGAAGGCAGGACAGTCACAGCTCAGACCATCCTGCGCCACCCAAACCAGCCCTAATCTGATCCTGATTAGCCCTGGTTGATCCTGCAGCAGAACCCAGTCAGGAAAGATTGCCTCCAAAGTGTCCTGAAGGCACAGATTATTTAAGATTGCCACCAGTGTCACACTGCACCCAGCATGTGAATAGGCAGCAAGCTGGAGGTGAGGAGGACAGATACCTTGCACACAGAGTCCCCTCACCTGCGACCCCAGGGCCACCCCTCTGGGGGCCCCAAGCAAAATATTCATTATGAAGATGGTCAATTCAAGGATGAGGGAAGAACTGCATTTGATTTAGTTGCTGCAGATTTTCTCTAGAGACTCAGAATCGACAACCACCCATGAGCCACTGCCACAAAAACTCAGGATGAAAAGTATCCAGCAGGCCACTGATTAAATCAGTGGCCAGGCAGCATTGCCCAGTGGAGAAGGCATGGGCTGGCAGTCAGGAGATGCAGGCTCCAACCCCATGTTGGCCATGGGAGTCCTGCATGACCATGGCAAAAGCACTTCTCATCTCAGGGCCTCAGTTTTCCCCAACTGCTGCATGGTGATCTAGATAACAGGGCTGTTACCTGAGTCAGTGAAGAGAAAGATTATACAGGGATTAGCATTAAAAAAGTGGGTGGGCAGAGCGCAGCATAGAGAGGAAGGGTTGTGAAAAATACATGGGCCTCTGTCTTCATGCTCCTCATCTCTTTCCACAAAGTGGTTACTAAAAGCAAAAATAGTATGCTCTCCCTACAAAAGCAGCACACAGCAGACACATATATTTAGATCACTGTGAAATAAATACTGACTTTTGTCCAAGGTAGGAAAAAGTGTGCTACAGAGAGGAAGAAAGACAAAGACGACTGAAGTCACCCTGAAGCAAGAAAAAGGAAAGAGTACAGACCTCTGGGACAGATTCAGCTGTGGTATAAACATGGATGTTAGCCATATTCAAAAAGGTCAGGAATAAATGACAAAGCTCTCACGAGCGTGACCTGGAGGTCCATCAGGTGCTAGATGTGTACAGGACAAACACTCATCTTCCTGCATGTCAAACGAGTAATTTCAAATCCCCAAATAAATGGTAGGACACTGCAGCAGAAACAACCCTCAGGAAGGACAGGACAGAACACCTTTTCAGTAATTTTATTTTGCAGTTTTTTCGGCTTGCATAGCTATCCCCCTTGCCCAGCTGAGGGTGTCACATGCTGCTTTTCCTCTCCCAGGAGACATCAATCTGTCACCAGGGCCACTCTCTCGACACTATCCCCCAACATGTGTTCTCTACCCCTCTGCTTGCTCAGAGCACAGAAATGACAGAACAGAAACCCAGTGGCAGCAGGTGGGAATGGAGCCCACATCCCCTAATCCCAGTGCTCTCAGCCAAACAAAAAAAAAAAAAAAAGGAAAAAGCAAAAAATAAAGAGCTCCCCCGATCCCCTGGTTTTTCCCTTACATGCATAGCATCACTGCTGCTGAATTGCAGCCTCAGAGCAAGGAAAGAAAGAGGCCCAAAAGGCAGCTAGGAAACCCACCGTCCATTGGCTTCCCTCCACACGAGGCGATCGGACTCCTTCTGCTGCAGTGCCTTGGCAAGCACACCTCTCTCTGACTCAGCACCTCGCCGGCACCTCCTGTCAATTATTCCCACAAACTGCTGACGCCGGAAGGGCTATTTGCAATTAGGATGCAACACAAGCCGGTGGCTGTGGGATGCCTCAGCTCCCCCCCTTCACCTGCAGCGGTGCCCTCGCTGTGAGCCCTCTGGCTCGGGGCTGGAGCTCCCAGCGAGGGTGAACCTGTGGGGGACGTAGTGCAGGAGGGCTGGAGGATGGGGACCAGGGGGTGGGGGAAGCCTGCCTGTGCTGTACCTATTCTGTGCATAAACAGACAACTGCTGTCAATGTGGCAGCTGAAATGAAGTCTTGCAAAAAAAAAAAAAAAAAAAAAAAAGGCAAAAAAAAAGGCAAAACAGCCACTGGGAATAAGGGCGAGAGCAGCGAGAACAGATGAAACTATGCAGAAAAGCTACAGGAGAGCTAGCAGGAGCATTCCCCAAAGAACAAGCAAAGCACAGCCTTGCTGCAGCTCCTGCAGCTGAGATGCACAAGCCTGCTCTCCCTGTCCGAGGCATTTCCATCACAGAGAGGGAGGCGCTGATTGCGGATGAGTCCCGTAATAAGGGCCCAGGGCGCAGCAGCTGTTTCAGGGGCAAAAGGAAGGGCTGCCCTTGACAAGCCAAGGACATGACGATTCTGCAGACAGACTGAGGCCATTCTGTCCCTCTGCCAAGTAGCCAAGGTCCTTCCAACCTCTCCTAGTAACTAGCTCACATAGTCAGAAAGCCAAGCAGGTCTGCACATGAGCAGCTCCACAAACCATGGAGATGTTCAGACAATAAACCCCATCAAACAGTGAAGATGAACCACACAGTTATGGAAGCAGCCCAGAAATCACACACACTCAGCAATGCCCTGCAGAAGCCCTCCATCATCTTCTGCTCCATTAAAGCAACCCATCTTCCCCCCATCCCTGTCTCCTTCCCTGGTCATGGGGAGCACCAGGCGTCCTTCACTGCCACAGGCAGTGAGAGGCAGCAGAGTGAGTGATGCACTCCATGCAGGAAATCCTAGGGACCCTTTTACCAAGAAGCAGGGCTGCATTTGCTGAGATATCACCTCCAAACCAAACATTTTGGAGTGCAGCTAATGCTGATAGACCACATGGGAGCACAGGTCAGAGCAGGTGGTGTGGAGCTGGAGCAAAAACTCCAAGAAGCACTTTGGGTTCAATGCAGTGAACCAGTCCCTACAACATGATGCAACTACCTCTTTTTGCAGCCATATCAACCAACACAGTGTCCAACATGCCTTGCAGTCTGTGTGCCCACAGCTGCAGAATTCGTCACAGACTCATGCCCTGCCTGGAAATCCAGTGTGGGTAAAGAAGCAGAGACATCAAACTGCAGAATGGGTGATATACAAATCTCATCTAGATAGCTAAGGCTGAAAAGGGAGAAAAGTTAACTAAAAAAAACTCTCACTAAAGAAACCTGTATTTCCCAACGGCCTCCTGATCAGGTAAAGAATATCAACTGCACTGTGTGGAGTGAGAGCAAAGGAACAAAGTCAAAGAAAACAGAAAAAAAATAGTGACTTCAGCAACATGTGCAGGAATTAGCTAAGAGTCACAGCAGGCTACAATTCTGCAGCGTCTAAAAGAGCGTAGGTAGGACTTGGAACAACCTGTCCCAGCACACTTAGAAGCTAAAACCCTGCAATGATCTAAAGATACAACATAACAGTGACTGCTACACAATCAAATTTAACATCCCTGTGAGGAACACAGTAGCTGAATTTTGCATTGTGCCTCTTACATGTTAGAAAAAACAATTAGAAGCAGAAAGGCTCAAAACAGCCTAACTCCAAAAGCAGTGGAACTGAAATTGTTACATTGTACAGTGGTGTGCGGAAGCAATCTCAGCATCATCACTGAGAAGGTACTCAGTGCTCTAAACAAAAAACTGCTGAGAAGCAAGAGAACACACTGTATGGCCAAACAACAGAAACAAGAAGTGATTCAGTCTAAACAGTTACCTCATAAAATGGTAGATAGGACTGAAAACAATACTGAAGGCCAAGAGCAAAAGCCAAAACCCAATCACTTCAGTACATTTAAGAGACAAGTCCAGAAGTGCAGAACAACCGAAGAAAAATTTCTCAAGTGGTTGTAACTAGCAAAGACCAGCAAACTCTTGCTAGGTCAGGTGGTTCTTGAAATTGGTGTGCTCTTCATAAGGGATCTACAGGCTAACCTGGAAGTGTCAGCAGGGTTTGGTTAAACCAGCCCAGTGCCCTAAGCCCATAAAAGTACACAATAAGGGACAAACCAAGCTCTGGGGAACTTGTGGCCCTGCAATCCACTCTAATTTTGGAAGGAAAAGGACAGTACTAAGTAATTAATTTTCTGTCACTTCAAAGTGCACCTGCTAAACTGTTCTGGGCAGGATGCCAGTCCACTGCCAGACCTGTCCCCTGCTTGCCTGGTGTGGGAACTCCTCCCCGGGCCTTGCCCCAGTGGGGTTCAGGCCAGCTGAGGTCAGGCTGAGTCCAGAGCTGCTGCCCCACTCCTCAGTGTCCAGGCTCAGAGGCATGGGAGCCCCTCTCCCCCTGCCCTTGCTCTGGCCCTGATTACAAGGGATTACCCCCAGGTTTCTAACCAGTTCTGGGGTGGTTTAATCTATTCCTTAATATCTGGAAGAGAGACAGGAAGCTGGCAAAGTGATTTGGGCTGGCTGAGACAAAAGAAGATTGAGAGAGACTTCCAAGGGATCTGACAAAGCTGAGCAAGTGGACAGCGTAATGCAGGATGAAATTCAACATTACCAAACAGACAGTAATAAGAACTTGAGAGAATAATCTGAACTACTCATATACCATGGGGCTCTAATTCAAATGTAATCGCTTGAGAAAAATATCTTGGTATCACTGTGAACGGCTCAATGAAAACATCTGTTCAACATACAACAGTGGTCAAAGAAGCTAGCAAGCTGTCAGGGTGTCTAAAGGCAGAGGCTGAAAAGAAGGATGCTGGAAGTATTCTAATGCCACCAGGAACACTGAAAGTGCACCCTCAGCTGGAATTGCTGGGGTTACTTCTGCATGGCACATTTGAGAATGCAGAAGGCACAGAAAGGTTTCATCATTCATCAATCAAAAACACTTAATGGACAAACACTGTTAAAATTGGGACAATTTAACTTGGAGATGAGTTAAATAGAAAGAAATTATCAAATGAGAATGAAGAAGTGAAACAGATAAATCTCTGTGAGTTTTGTTTGCTTGTGGGCTTTTTGTGTTTGCTTGTTTTTTCAAGAGAAAAAAAGAAAGGTTGTTTAGCATAACTGAAGAGCAGAAAACATGACCAGACATAGGGAAAATATTGTCATTTTCCTTTTCTGGTTTTACTTTTTCTACTCCTCCTAAGCACAGACAATAATTAACTACCAAGAATGATTAGCCCATGTCATAGTCAAGTCAAGAGCTCAGCAGAAATCACAGAGGCCCATGCATTTATAAGGATACTGGGAACATCCACAGATACATCAGGTAGAACAAAAAAACCCCAAAAATAGAATGAAAAAAGCATAACATCACTATACCCTCATGCTTCCAGGCACTAGCCAACTTCTAATTAGTGGGGATTAGGAAGTAATCCCCCCAGTGGGCCTGCAGAGAGGGTGTGCCAGCCCACTTGCTCTTGGCAGAGATGTTAATGGTCTGGGCAGAGGGAGAGCTGAGCCTGCAGCCCACCCGCAGCCCCTCAGCTCGGGAGGCCGAGGGCTTGGTGCGTCCTGGGCCGCTGCACACCCACCCTGCTGGACACCAGCTCAGGACATGGCCCAGGGGGCTCGCTCAGCCCAGCTCAACCGGGCCCCTGGCAAGGGAGAAGTGTTACATCTGCTGCTTTGCAAGTTGGGGGGCTTGCCTGAGGAAGGGGAGGAGATGGATGCTTTATTCACTCTGCATTGGTAGAAGGAGTGCATGACTTAATTCATTTTATGGCAAGGAAGTGGAGTGTGCTCATACCCTAGAATTAAGAGAAAATTGGGTTTTGTAGGCATTGAAGTTCAGAGCAATGCATACACCAGCCTATTCCTAGGGCAACTTGTAGCACAGACATGACACCAGACGCCCCTTTGCTAAATGTTTGATACCAGTTTATCACTGAGGAGGTTTTGGCATCTCCCATTGGAGCATCCAGATTTGGCCATGGCAGCAGAGACCAATGGGCTGACCTGGCCCAGGACTGCCTAGACAGGCTGCTGCAGAAATGCACCACAGATTGTAAACAGGGTGTCATTGCCTCCCCACAAACAACACTCCTGGCTTCAACATTCCTGGTAAAATCAAAGCCCAGAGGTAACTTGAGTAAGTGGAGTTCAGATGCTGGCTTTCTCCTGCTGATGCTTGTGAAGCAAAAGCTCATGCTCTCATAGCTACGTTGGCTCATGAGAGTATGAGAAAATAACTGCACAAGTTTTTGTCCCTAAATAAGCAATCTGATGAGCATAATACCAAAATTACACTTGAAATTAGCTTCATGCAGAGATGCAAATGTACAAGTACTGCTATGCTGCCAGGAGGAGAGCTGTGGCTCTGCACATGCACAAATAATAAGGGACTGAGCTCAACCTGCTAGTCCTGTTCTGATTTCTCCAGTGACTGTTCCAGAAGGAGAAACAAATATTAACAAATATTTGCTGTATTTCTGAAATAGAAGCTTGACTTTTTCAGTACAATGCTCTACAGCACAATGAATAAGGAAAGCACAAGAGCAGTGCACGTGTACATGGTGTTTGCATACATGTGTCAAGATGGCAAAAATAATGGGCAAAGACTGTGCACAGGTACGAACAATTGCTGCAAGTTGGTTTTTATCTCTTTTAAATGCCCTCCAAAATTAAAAAGCAGCAACCACTAAAGCTTTACTGAAGTTACTTCCACTAAACCAAAACTTATCAAACATGGGATTTTTTGTAAAATCATAACTGCGTTTCAAAAGAAAAACAGGGAGGAAAAAAAATCAAAAATGTAGAAACATTCAGTTTAAGCATCTTTGGTATGAAAAATTTTGACTTTTCACATCAAAATATCTTTTTGCTTAGAGTACTTCCTTGTATTATAACAATACCACTCCACAAAGAGACAAAGTATCAGTGTCCTAAGATGGAATTTATCTCAAAAATTTCCTTTTAAAATCATCAAAGCATTTGACTTCCACTTCCATTTAGAATGAAGCCAAATTCCTCAATTCTGATGAAATAGGGCAGCCCAGTTCATGCAGTGAAAAAAAAGGCAGGAGCCAGGACACAAATGACCTCCAAAACCAAAGAGATGAAAACTTCTAAGGAAAAAAAAAAAAAAAAAAAAAAAAAAAAAACACCAAAAAAAAAAAACCTTAAAAGTTCACTCTGCACAGTAAAAAATGTTGTGCTTTCTCCCTGGTGCACAAGGCATGAAACAGTTGCAAGAATAAAGTAGGGAGGCATATGACCAGGAGCCCTGTAATTGTGACTTCTCTAAAGGAGAGGCTGGGCAAATGTCCTACCTGACAGCAAGAAAATAATTTAATCTCTGTACACATCAGTTTTCCATGCTGTAAATCAAACTGACTTCCCTCACAAAGTAAGTTTGGAGACTCTCAATTAGGTAATGTTTATAAATAACTGTGCAAACACAGGGTAGTAATAACAAGAGAACTGTCTTTGCTACATTGCTGTCTGTTAAACAACCAGGAGCTAAATTTTTCTCTGAACACTTACAAAAGGGAAGGCAGCATTAATGCTCCACAAGGAGGAAACTACAAAGAACAGATTTTCAGTGCATGCACTTCTCCTTGAAATAAACTGTGTTAAAAGCACTTTACTTAAAAAGCACGATGATAGTAGCATCCTGCTAAATATAGATGACTCACCACAATTTAGTAGTGAACATCCCTAAAGAGGACCATTACATTATTGTTTAACCTGCTGCATAAATTTAAGCATCCTCCTGTGGTTACAGTTTGTTCCAAGACACTCAAGACTACTACCAGCATCCATTGACCTTCAGTGGGTCACAAGGTCTCTCTGAGTTTTGCCTTCTCCATCTGTACTATTGGTACAAGAATAAAAACACTACTCTCGCAAGAAGGCAGGAAAAATAATTCCTAAGTTTCCTAAGTTGAGTCGTTTATACCATACTTTGTATATCCATATTACTACTGAGCAACTAAATATAGCTGCTCCTGAGGCACTCTGAGATCCCTTGAGAACAGAATCTTATAAAAAGAAAATTGCAGTTTAGGCAATACTGAAGAAACAGAGATAAAGAATTGGTTTCCAAAATAAGGGAACGATGCCCACTTCAAAAAGAAGTAGTTAATGCATCTGTGCCTACCGCTGGGGACCAAGGTCAGGTCACGAGCAAAATGATTTATCTACACGTCACAAAACCACACAGCTTGACACAAATGGCAATCTGTTCCAAAAAAACACTGCAAAAGCATGGAAGGGCAAGGGACTGACACAGTACTCCCTTTCTAGGGCTGAGGACCTGGTGCAGGGCTGGGAAGCACGGGTGGGTAGGACAAGGGTGCTGCAAGGCCAAAGACTTTCAGCTGTGAGAACCTCAGACCGACAGGAGGGCGACTCCAACAAGTCATGTGAGGAGTTGTAGACCTGCTGTTGCATTAATCCACCACAGCCAGGCACCCTCACCCCTGCTCTTGCAAGATCCATCTGCAGTGGACTGTAACACACTGAAATCTCACCTGTTGCAGTTCTGTGTCACAGGATCCAAACACCAGGCAGTTAAAAAACACGTCAGCTCTGCACCCTGACTGTACCCGATGTGTGATTTCTACCACATTTGACAATTTGCAGGATGCTATTTCTGGAGACATAGGAGGATTGATTAGCAATCCCAGGTTTCGTTTCAAAGCTCTAAAGAGAATTCCCTCCTATCTTTCCCTAGATTCCTCCTTGGAAAATATTATTTCCACAACAAATTATTACAGTTATAATGTTTTAGAGGGAAAACATAGATGCTGCCCTTGGCCCAGGACATTAACATGGATATAATAGGCCCAGAAAATGGGCAACTAGCACCAGTTACAAAGGATAATTGTTATTCTACAAATTGCAAAGCAACATAAGAAAATGGCTCTATAATAATTGACTTAAATATCACTATGAAGTCTAATTTTATTTTATTGTAGGTATAAAGTGTGAGAATGATGAAATGACCTCCAAAGTCTTTTTTCCCCCCAACAACTTTCATTTTCTTGGCATTAAGTATTTTGCCTGATTATACACTCTTACAGTTTCAGATCCTTCTTTTAAATCTTATTTTTAATTTAGGAATCACTTTGCATATGACCCCTCATTTTCTTCTATCTTCTAAACCAGTCTAAAATCTCAAAAATGGGGAAAAAAATTTAAAAATCACTCTTCCTAACCATACTTGGCAGCCCAGAGTAGAAACACACTTACTAATCATCTGCAAATGTTGTTTAGAAAAAACTCTCCCAATTTAATTTCAGCTTTCCTGGGTGTATGTCTGTTCCTTATCCCTTAGAGTGTTTTCTTTTCAAACTCAAGAACCACCAAAAAATATGGCAGTGTTGTGTTCCACAAAAATAACTGTGTACCACAGTTATTTTCATCTACCACCATCTTCTAAAGACTTTTCCTAAGACAAAATGAAAAAAAAAAAAAGCCAAGCTTGAGATATAGGTGTTTCGTTCAGGTAACTATGAAGTCTTAAAGGAAATTTCAAGAAAAACCATTACACTATTGGAGATAAATATTTCATGGAAAAGGGTGTTTTCACACCTAGCTCAGTCCAATGTCACTGTCCCCGTGTGCCCTCAACAAAAAAAAAAAAAGTAAATATTGAGTCAATGCTTAAAAGGATGATTAAATATCCCTTCAATTTTAACCTTATATCTGATTACTGTTGTATGTTTTTGCAGTGACATCATGTCAACAGGACTTCACCACTTATATGCCTTTAACTGGAGCAAGTCCAGTAACTCCATAGACATTTACACCTTTGCAATGACTGCAGGCAAAAAAAACCTGTAGCACTGAGAACCTGAAAATAATTGAACTTGCTTTCCAAATTGGAAAAAGGAAGAAAAGCAAATCAATAGTGTGAAGTATGAAAGCTGAGATTATTTCCTTCAACTTAATGCTAGTAAACTTTATTTTTTTTTCATAATTCATCTCTTTGAAGTCAGCAGATGCAATTTCCAGTTAATGCATGAGACTCAGACTCCCAAACATTTTCTGAGGACAGGAATGCAGGGTGCATTTGAGGCTGAGGCATTTGTGAAAGTTCATTTATCCATCACAAGATTTGTTTCTAACCAAGCCCGGGGTAGAGGGGAAAGCCTGCTGTGCCTTGCAGGGCAGTGAGAGCTCAGCACAACCACCCAAGCAGCAGACTCCACCCATATCCCGACTGTGAGGAGGTTTAATCTCGACCTTGCTGAGACATCTCTGGTCCTCTCATGGGAGATCCCATCATTTCTTACTGTCCTCCCTCTGTCTCAGGGACCTCTTGCAGCAAGTTTCCCAGTTTCCCAGCAGTGAAGGTGGCCCAGCTATCTCAAAGCTGTGAGCTGCTCACTGCTGAGCTGAGCTCTGCAAAACTGCTTAGCGAGTGTCTGCATTAAAGGTCAGACCTTAAGAAAATTGCCATGTGGACCTCTGTAAACCATAACCAAGCGGGCTGCTCTAAAGTTTAGCATTACTTGAAAGGAGGCATTGCCACCTGATCAACAGATGAGCCTGAACATCTTGCACTTGGTAGCTTCTTCTGCTGCCCTTAATGCAGCACCTCCTGGTGCTCCCCGGCAATGCACTAAGCGATGTGAGTAGCATCTGTCATACGCAATTTGTTTCCTCTCCGCACAGAGACCAGGGAACACACCTTATTTTGGAAGGGCTATAGGGGGCGGGAGGTGCTGGAGTCTCCACGTCCCCGGGGGCAGGCACGTATCTCAGAGCTGAAGCGGTGCGCCGTGTGCCTGGAAGGAGGAGGCAGAGGAGAGGATGGGGGGGACACAGGGGGCTCCGAGCAGCCTGTCACCATCTCTGCGGAAAGTTCCCTGCTGCCTCAGGGCCTGAGGGATAGACCAGAGTTTTCCACACAGGTGAGCTTACCAAAGGGCTAGGCCCAGACAACTGAGCATAACGTGAAGCCCAGTTTCAAGCAAGTTTTACGGCACGGTAAAAAATAAATTAAATAAAATATGTATATATAAGAATAGAAGGAAGGATGGTGCAGCGGAGGCAGCAGAAGGAGCCGAGCAGAGCAGCGCTCCTTCCCCACGCCTGCCTGCAAAAGCGCTCGCCCGCCGCCGCATTCCCGAGCATCCCTGGCGGGACCGCAATCAAAACTTCCCCACGCGCGGGGCACCGCCGTGGCACCGGCGGCGGCGACCCCGCGGCCGCAGGGCGATGCCCCGTGCCGGGCGCCGCGCCCCGCTCCGCCCGTGCAGCACTCACCTCTCAGGGCCAGGAGCGCGGCCAGGGCTGCCGGCACCCACCTCCCGCCGCCGCCGGGGCGCCGCCGCGTCATGCCGGGCCGGGCGAGGGGCGCGGAGCGGGCCGCCGAGCCCTGCCTTTGCCCGCCGCCGCCGCAGGTGCCGCCGCCGGTGGTGCCGCCGCCGTCCCGGGACCGCCCGCTCGCGGCGAGGCTCCGCCGTGCCCCAAGCCCCGGTCGCCCGGGGAGGGCGGCAGGCGCGGCGGCCGGACCGAGAGCGCAGCCTGGCGGCCCCGAGCCGCCCCCGCAACCCGCCGGGCTGCGGCTGTCACCCCCCGCGCGGCACCGTCCCGGCGCGCAGCGGCACGTCCCACCACCCTCCTCCTCTCTCCGCGCAAATTGGGGGTTCCCCCCTCCTCCCCTTCCCCGCCAACCCGATGCCGCCGCATCCGTAGGGATGCTACACGGGCCAGGGCGTGGAGGTGCGGTCCAGCGCAGAGCTGGGGACTGCCCCCCCACCGCTCCTCCGGATCATCGCGGCAGCGTGGGGGCTTCTTCTTTCCGGAGCCTGCCTACAGCTGCATTGAAGACGGCAGAGGCAGCGCACAGCAAAATATTTGGGATGGTCTGCATGGGACTGGTCACCGCTGCAGCGCACGGTATAAACACTGCAAAGGTATGAACCACCCTAACTCCGCCATGCAGGAGCCTGGGAAACACGAGCATTCCGCACTCCTGTAAAACCGACCAAGGTATCTCCAAAGGGTGTGAGGCAGGTCTCGGAGTTGGGGAACTGCAATACTGTGTAACGCAGGAATCGCCAACAAGTTGTGTCACAAGCTTAAGTCAGTGCAGTTCTTAGGGCTGCGCAGAAAAATTAATCAGTTGAAAATCAGCACACATCAAGTGTATGTAGAGGGTAGAAAAGGAGAAAGGGAACCCTTTATGAATTTAGGATGAGCTTGTGGGGAAAGGAACAAGCAGAAAGCTTGCACAGAATGACTCCTCGCGCACAGCCAGCTCCCTGTTCAAGTCTGATCATGGTAGTTTTACTTTGTGAAAATAAGCAGTTTGACAAGGAAAACTCTCTAACAATTCTGTCAAATGTCCAATTGCTTCATTCCCTCACTTAACGTTTCCTTCCCAGCAAAGCACAGCTATGCAGCCTTTGCATCCTGCAGGCAGCAAATCCATCTTGTCATGCTTCTCCCCACCTCCAGTCACAGTCCCTGGGAGCATCCCCCTGCCCCCTGCCCAGACTACCCTATTGCTCAGCACTGTTCAGGTTTCTGCCTCCTCAGTTGCCTCAAAAGGTGCTCTGACCCTTTACATGGCTTCACTACCCCTGTGAAGAGGGGTGGGGGAGAGCTGCACCCAGGAGTGAAGATGGCAAGGAAAGGTCTCAGGGGTAGAAAAACATAAATTTCTTTAAGAACCATGCAAAAAAGCAAGCTGGTGCCCATAACAACAGTATGTGGAAAGCTAACTACCATTTCACCAGCCTTGGTTAGCCTAGGTTAAGCTCTGCCTTGGACAGCATCAAGCTTTGGCAAACTTCTATCAGAGGACTAGGTAAAAATGTCACCCCAGTAGTCCAGGTTTACCATTTATCTTGGTTCTGAAATAAAACTACTAACTCTGTTTACAAGGAGCAATGGTTGACCTACCCTTATCAGGCAGCAAAATTGCTCACTGCCACATGGGCTGGGATTTCATTCAGCAAGTGGTGGCTCAGAAAGTCGAGAAGGCATCGCATGGTGACTCAGGGGATGTACCCTTTAATCTTTTCAGGTTGGTCTGGTGCCTGCTGCATGTTCTCCAACATCAAACCTGATGAGGCACGTGTTCTGACAGCTCTAGCACTCTAGCAAAGCACCCTCCACCCCAGCCCTGCCATGGGCAGGCAGACTTAAAGAGGGTTTTGCTCCATTAAGGAGCCAGCTCTTGGCAAAGGCTCAAGCAGCTGAAGCATAACGCTTCAGAAAAGCATCGAAGGGAGAGCCATAGCCCAGCTGTTCCCCTCATTCTGTGGCAATATGGGAATTGAAGTTTTCTCAGACTCTCTCAGATTGCTTCTCTTTTCTCCAGCTGACTTGCTGCATTTTTCATCAAGCAAAAGGACAAAGGAAAATGATGATTTTATGATCAGAAGCAGTTCCAGGAAACCTCCATCCTTGTGCATACACACAGTGACCACCTTGAGGAATACAACGAGTATGTCCACACGTTCACTTACAATGAAGGCCCATGAATGTTTCTTGCCAAACATAACCTCCTTCAGCAAACTCAAGGGCAGAGAGCACAGAGCATATTTGGCACAGTGGCCTGCCACTGCCCTTACTCCTGCAGATCACTTCCAAGAAAGAAAAGATGCAAAGACAAATCAAGTGAAAACAAGAAAAATTGCATATTCTCCCTAGGACTGCCGCACTGCCTTCCTGATCTGCCAAGACTTGGAAGCTGTCTTGACCTAATGGAAATAAGTGTGTTTTTTAGTATAAGGACACAGAGCATTTAGCAAATGCCATCCCAGCTCACTTTGGACTGTTCCTTGCATCCTGCTGTGCATCAGCTGGCAGGTAAACAGCAAAGATCAGTTCACCCTCTACAGTAAATGAATTAATGTGCTTCCTAAAAAGTGCAGTGAGCATAATGTGAACTAAGAGCCTGGTGGTCAGAGAAAGCATTTCTGCCCAAAATGGACCCAAATGACTCCCTCCTGATGCAAGCTGCTAGGATCAGGGAGCATTTTAATCAGCTTTCAGATCTGGTCATCGGCAGCAGATACTGTACCATACCTACAAACCACAGTGACACAGCAAGTGACTTCAGCTGCTTCTTGTAGCAACTGCAAGAACAATCTGTGGCCACACTCCAGAAGGATGGAGCAGCCACAGGGAATAATAATCTTCAGATGCACCAGTCAGTCCTCTCACTCTGGCTCCCTCTTCACCTTATCACCACTTCCAAAAATAGGTTGCAGATTGTACAGAAAGGACGTGGCTGAGGAGATACTGTTCCTGGAACTCTGAATTTCTACTTCAGCTGTCCTTGAGCCTCCACAAAATATTAGACTTATGCCAACCCTTTATCCATGGAGTGCAGCACACTCCAGCCTGTTGGACACTAGAGCTATGAGCACAGATATTTGCTGCTCTAGCAGTCCATTTTCCCACCAGTGAGTGTCTATACCTCTTCCTCGGCATCGATGGAGTAGTACATCATGGACAGAGGAGATGTGCTTTGCCATATCCCAGGCTACATTGCTCAGAAGAACACACAAAGATCCTTTAACTGAAGAGCTAAGATACTTCCAAGATTGTGCTTGTTAGGCTGGACAAGGATAGAAAAAAAAAAAAAGAAAAATAAAAAAAGACAGAAAGAAACCACTCCCACCTTCTTCTTTTGAAAGAATTATGATAAGTAATGTAATTCTCATGTCTCAATGAAAAACATCTCTGTGAGTCAAATTTGAAAAGAAAGCTTTTTTCCAGGATGATGCTACTTTTTTTTTCCCTTTTGCCTTAACATGGCTCTAAAAATCCAGTGGGGATGCAGTTGGGTTCAAGGGCTCCAATAGATGCCAGGTCTTACATCACCATTGCTGTCTCCCAGCTTGTTACTGGGTTATCTATTGTCAGATGGGAATTTATTGAAGGTGACATTGCTTACAAATTGATCAAAATCAGCTTCAGTGAGGTGTCCTTCCAAGATATAAAAAGATGGATAAAATTCACTCAGTTGATCATTAATAACTTCAGTCTGTGAAATTGGTTATCTCCCTTTGACAGACGAAATAGAGTTTGCAGATTGAACTGTTTTAATCCTATCTGAGAAGAAATATGACAGCCCTTCAAATATATACCCAATTAACTATGTCTCTACCTTTTCAATAAAACTAATTCAAACAAAGCCCTGGGTTTATTTTGCTGAACACCTGTGTATACAAAACAGAGGTCACTAAATAGAAGAAAAAACAGTGATAACCCTGTCAACTCATCTATCACAGGTTTTTTTTCTTACTGGCCACAGGACTGGTTATGTGGGAATTCTGTCCCAAGTGTAAAGGTTTGTGCTTTTGAAAGCCTGCATAGTGGAACAAGCAGGAGCATCAGGAGGGAGATGTGCCCTCACCGTCCAGCACCAGGTGCAGTCCAGTGCAGGTGCTGTGTATCCAATGCATGGCCAGCATAGGCTTTTGGGTGAGCCCTGTCCATGTGTTGGTCAGGATAACCTGATCCCTGGCACAGCAATGGCCTATGCTTGCAAGTCAGCCACATAGGGAGACCACAGGAATATCTGAGGGAAACCAGCCCTGAAACAACAAGCAGATTTCCACACTCCTTCAATGCCAGATGGCAGGAGCGGATGTGTCCATGGAAACCCGGGTGGATTAGGCGTACCTTCAAACTTCTCAGCACTCATGTAGGCCATTGCATTGTTTCTTTCTGCAAGGCCACTTTGACCCACACATCAAGAGCCATCTCTCTCTGCTGTCTCCACTAGACCAGCTGATGTAGCTGAAAATACCAACACGCGTTTGGGCACATTGACCTAAAGAAGAGCTTCCATGCTTGAAAACTAATCTGTTTTTTTCCTTATTACATCTGCTGGTCTAATAAAAGATATTGCAGTTTTCTGCATTTCTTAACTCTCTGATGCTCATTAGTAACTAGTAACCGCACATACTTGCTTTTCCAATGAGGAGTGAAAATGGATAAGGAATTCAGAAACACAAGAGGGTCAAATCCTTGTGCCAGTGGACATATGGCCACTTCTTTTAATTTTGATATCACTAATGGTGTCTGTATCCAAAACTTGCAAAAATAACTTTTAATTCACAAAGTTACCTACAAAAGCCAGAGATATCTCACATAGTGGTGAAAACCCTTGGGATATACAGGACAGTTTGAGGGAACAGGACAGGAAGATCCACATGCAGCAAACACCAGCTTTCCAAGCTCATGGAGCAGTGTAGGTATCTCTCCAACACCTTCAGGGCTGTTCCCAGTTCCAGATGGTTGCTTGGCTCAGGGACCACAGCAGTGTCTATGTTACTCTGCAGCTGAGCAAAGCATCTGTCTTGGACTGATGGAAGAGAAAGTTCAGATCTTTGGCATCCACAGTGCAATGTACCCATGGATGAGACAGGTGACCTATGCAATGATGAGGGGGATACATGTTACTGGCCTAAAGGTCAATTTGGGCAAGGTTTCTCCCCTCTAAAGCATGATGGTACTTATTACCACCACACTGAAATGGCTGTTAAATACACCTCAACCCTCTCCTCAGTGTTTTAATGGGAGAAATGTTCAGCATCTTCTGAGTCTGACTTAATCCTTCAACACAGGGAGCCAATGGCATCCCAAGGGTGACTCCTACAAAATCTCAGCAGCCACGTGGCAGCAGATGTCATCTTCTGTTTAGAAACAACATAAGAATGAAGTAATATCAGAACAAAACTAAGCTTGCACGTTGACACGGCCTGCTGGCTAACATTTCTGATTTCCCCTGCTCCACTTCAGACTCAAATCTCTCCTTGTTGCAGCATTTGCTAGGCTGCTGGGAAGCTGCTCAGAGCCGGTGCCAGCTTATCTTCCTTTCACCTGTCCTGCAGGAAGTCTAGACCATTCTCTAAATCACTGCTGACAGGAATGCAAGCTCCCAAGCTATTATTGACAGCATTTCTTGCTGTTGCTTAGTGCTAGCCACGGGTCACACAGTATTTATTGAGAGTATGGAGCACCTGAAGAGTTAATAGTGTCCTGGATGTGCACAAATTCAGCTCTGCTGAACATCCTGCATTGGCACAATATGACATGGATGCCTATGCAAGGCAGGGTGTACATAATTCACGTTTGCCTGGGCCAGAAAGGATTTATTTCACAGCAAAAACAAAGAGCAGAACTTCTCTTCTCCTAGAGACCCTACCATTCTCTACATAATGAAACAGTCATCAAGTGAGTCCATCAGAGCCAGGATTTAAGCCAGAGGAAGAAGTCATCAGAGCTGACTTAAGGACAGCAGGAAGGATTAAACTCTGCCCTCACCAGACTTAAGAGCCAGGATGTCTTATGGAACTGAATCAACAGCCACTGTTGGAGAGTTAGAAAATAGCTCCACGTACAACATAAGGCAGATCTGCACCTCCCACCACTGTCAGACAATGACAAAAGTGGAATTTTCAAGACATGTTCACCAATGCTCTTTCTAATGCTCATTTGGGGATTTTAACTCCAGGGTCAACATCAATTAACTAACATGGGTCAGAGTAAAGAGTCTCTCTCCATTTTGCACTAGAGTTTTTAAATAAGTTGGCAAGTAGGACTCTTAAGCACCATTTTGATGCTCATATAAGCAGCCCAGACACTGTGGTTCCAAGTAAACAAAAATGCCAGAAGGTTTTTTGCTGAGTCTACTCACAACCAGCTTCTGCTTCCCTTTATGTACATAGCAAGGCATTTTCTCCTCCCTACACCGCACAAAATGGTCATTATAATTGACAACTACAGCAGCAACACTAAAAATTCTACAGAGTCATGGAAGGTAGTGTCCTCTCAGTCCACAGCTTGTTTTCTCCAGGACAACACAGGAATGCAGCTATAGTCCAACTACTTGCCTTTAATTGTGAATGCAGGACTTCAGTCTCCAGAGCAGAGTTGTCAGCCCTGCACCTTCCCTCATGCCTGCCTTCATTTAGTGGTGCTTAAAAAATGTATGCTTAAAAAGCAAAGATGAGTTGTCTAAGTGCAAAGGAAAGCCTTTTAATTAGAACTCAAATCAAAACAAGAGGGGGGGAAATGAAGGAAAAGCATAAAGTGATTCAACATTTCCAAGTTAATTTCCTGGACCTTTTCCCTGCTCCCTCCACCTCTTTTATTTTTATTTTTTTTTCTCTGAGTCTACCAAGACAACAGCCCCTTTTGGGCCAGTTGGACTGGAGGGGGTTGTCTGTAAAGCACTGCATTGGGACTGCCAGTTCGTTTCACCCTGGTGGCACTGATTTATACCAGTGCCTGGTCAAGGATTAAGCCCTTCATCAAATTTTAACAGCCCTTGTCCCTTTAACAGTAAGATTTCAAGCAGGAACCCTTCCTAGACCCTGGGTGTCTCTATGGTAACACAACAAGATCGTTTTGTTCTAGCTCACAGCATTGTGTGCATATTGAAAAGCACAGTTAAGATATTTTGAAGTGGAGAGTCCAGATCAGCCAATTCTGAAGCCCTGCAAGAAAAAATGATTATGCAAATTAAACTCCTAAAGGTGAATGGCAATGAATGCTTTCAGCATAGACGGTTACAGTATGAGAAATGAGAGCAGCAGTCTCAGCAAGGTGCCTCGCTCAGCAGTACAAAACACACCACACCAGTTGCCTTTCTTTTTGCTTATTTTAGCAAAATGGTCTGGGACAGAACAGGTCACACCGACAAAACTATTTCTGGGTTTTGTAGCTGTTGCTGCAGTACAGCCAAGACTGAGCTTAGCTGCTACATGGAGAAATGAAGTCTCCAGGAATCATAACAGTGTCCCTCTCACATTAAGCGAAAGGAAGTAAAGATGCATCACTGACTTCAGGACTGGACTAGAAGAGGCAGTAAGTTAGAAGTCTGCTTGATGCCTGCTTTAGAGGAAAATTTTCCCTTGTGCCAATTGACTCATGGTTGGCAGCAGTCTGTGGCATCTCTCACTTGCTGGCTTCTCCAGAAAACATCACAAGAGGAGCTTGGTCCTACAGAATACCACAGGTTGGAAGAGCAGGAGAATGTCTCGTGGTGGAGGCCTAAGGAAGTTATTCCTTCTTGCATTGTTTTGTTTTTATTTTTTCATGGCTATCACTCACCTGCTAACAAGGCCAAGTGCCAGGTCCTGCACATTGGTCACAGCAACCTCAGGCAGCACTACAGGCCAGGGGAAGAGCAGCTGGAAAGCTGCCTGGTGGAAAAGGACCTGGGGGTGCTGGTTGACAGTGGCTCCACATGAGCCAGCATGTGCCTAAGGAGGACAATGCCATCCTGGCCTGTGTCAGCAACAGCGTGGCCAGCAGGACCAGGGCAGTGACAGTCCCCCTGTGCTTGGCACTGGTGATGCTGCACCTTGAGCGCTGTGCCCAGTTCTGGGCCCCTGACTGCAAGGAGGACATTGAGGTGCTGGGGAGTGCCCACAGAAGGGCAACAGAGCTGGGGAAGGGTCTAGAGAGTGAGTGCTATGAGGAGTGGCTGAGGGAGCTGGGGTTGTTTAGCCTAGAGAAAAGGAGGCTCAGGGGCGACCTTATCACTCTCTACAACTCCCTGAAAGAAGCTGTAGCCAGGTGGGGGCAGCCTCTTCTCTCAGGCAAGGACAGGAGTGACAGGAGAGGACACAGCCTTAAGCTGTGGCAGGGGAGGTTCAGGTTGGACATCGGGAAGATGTCCCTTTCACAGAGAGAAGCAATGGAGAAATAATTGTCAAGCATCAGAATGGGCTGCTCAGGGAAGTGGTGGACTCACCACTCCAGAGGTGTTTTAGAAAAAATTTGATATGGCACTTTGCATGATGGTTTAGTTGACAAGGTTGTTCAGTCAAAGGTTGGACTCAATGATCTTGGAGGTCCAATCTAAATGATTCTGTGATTCTGCTGGGTGGCACAGTTACACTCAAATCCTTTCTTACAGACAATAAAGAAACAAGTATTATATACAAACCTAGGAATTTACTGTTAGTACAATTGAAATCATAATAGTCTAATCAAGAAATATTACTTACCTAAACCTAATTATTAGATGCAAAAAAAAAATAAAACCTATTATCTGGAAAAAATCTGAGTAATAATACACCTGAAATCAGTTTCCACACTTCCTGGCAAACAACCCATTTTTTTCTTTGCAGGGAAGAACATAATGCTGATATATTCTTCCTCCTTCATCTAAGATTCATATGGAGCAGAGTTTATACATTTTTTAGCAACATTGTATACTTCACTCCTCTTTCTTTGGCCTGCAAGTCTACACCGCATCCAGATTTACTACACATGGAGAATTCTTACATATATTGAATTTTTTTCTTCTTTTTTAATACTTGTTTTGTCCAGCTCTCATGTCCCCATTTCTTTATCTAATCATTAGTGAGTAGAGCTGATGTCCACATTGGTATCCTACACCTCTTTTGTCATCACCCCAATGCCTCCCCTCTGTACTGCATCCTCTGTCCCTTCTTTCAAGGTCTCTGTTATCACACCATGCCTGCATTTCCCTCTGCTGTATCAATCTGAGGAGCAGGGAGCACATTACCTCATCTGAGTTTGTCTTTTTGAAAACAGGAGCTTCCAAAAAGATACAAAGTAGTAACAGCTGCCTGTTGGTCGGCCAGAGAGAGCCTGTTCTGCTGGGGAAGCACACAGCACTTCCAGCCCAGCTAGAGGGCTACAGAGGATCAGACTTTTAGGAAGCCAATTGGAATTTTCAGTGTGGTAGAACAGATTCAACTCAATTTAGCTAAATTAAGCCCTTAATAAAAAATTCACTTTTTTCTTCATCTGCCTGTTCTTCAAAGGCATGTGGACCAACCTATGGGGGGCTCCATTACCAGTAGGCCCTTGGGTGCAACTGGAAGATGAATATGAAATAATTCTGAGGAGTCCTAGTTACCATCCCCAGTGTTGTTCACTTTGCCTAGACACATCTGAAAGTAAGCATAGACCTGAACCAAGTTTTTCAACCAAAATTCTACCAAAACTGTTTTCTCCCCACATTGCATCTTTTTGTCAAGAGATTCCAGTTCAGCTTCTATATTTGAGCTTCTCAAATATAGAAAAAGTTTGACAGATTTTTTCATTAAAGCTTTGAAGCAATAGTGTTGTCTATGAGTCATCTAAGTTTAGCAAAAGTAATCAAAAAACCCCACAAAAACCCACCAAAACAAATACCCCTCACTTAAAAAAATAATTAGCAAATTAACAATTTCAGTAGAGTCAAAATTTAATTCAGACTAGGTTGCTTGGAGCTCTGACCAGTTAATTCTTCAAAATCTCATGGACACAAACTCCAAAACTTTTCTGCACTTCTCCACTAATTATCCTCAGTAAAAAGAGTCTACATCCATATTCTTTATGACTTTCACATATATATTGGCAGACAGGTGCCTGTTCCCCTATCCTCTCACTCCTCCAGGCTAAAGAAGCCCAGCTTCCTGAGCTTCTCCTTGTTTTCTTGTGGCAATGGATCAAGCCCTCTACATCCCTGCACCAGTACTTCAGTTCAATCCGATTTCATCAGCAGAGGATGACAGCAAGCTCATTCTGCTAACAGGGCATGCTAACCAAAGCAAGTGTTCTCACAGTAAAATCTGCATAAACATAGTTGAACAACTTAAAGTGCCTGTAGGACAGGAGAGGTCCAAAAGACTTCTCTGGACATACCAGCATTTGAAAAATGATGCAGGTACTACTGAATTTGGGACTGGGCTTACACTTGTGTGTAAGGTTGTATTTACTGGTGTGTAAAGTTACATTTGAGCACCTCACATGGCCTCCTGATCCTCTCTCTAGTGCTTCAAAGCAGCTTTTTTTCTGAAGTTATCCTCCCCCATCCAATCAACTCCCAGTTTAAGATGGCACAGATTTCTTCTGCGTATAGAAATATCAGCTCCAGTTACCACGGATACTATTTTCTATAATGATTTCTAGGAGGTGTCATCTCCAAGGATGAATCCCTCTCCCAAAAGAGAAAAAAAGCAGCTAGATTTCTCTAGGATATCAAACAGCTACAAACCAGATTTTTCTAAGGCATCTCATAAAATGGATCTTGATGTTATAAAAGAGACAACAGCAGAGTCCTTATCCATACCTGGATCCCAGAGCGACTCAGACAAATGACACTGTTGATTCTTTCCTCCTTAGCCCCATTTTCATTACTGACATGTTGCTAGCAAGGAAATCAGAGGACTGTACAATAATGTATTCATGTTGTTGGATTGAAAGTTTAAAAGCTTCCCCGTTTGATTAAGTAAATGCAGCAAGCAACGTGCAATCAAGGGCCAAAATATTCCTTGGCCTGCAGCCCAATAAATGAATCCTTAAGGAGCTGGCATCTCACTTCCACACAAATATAGCTCTCTGCTCATTACCAATCCAGTCTGAAATACTGGGGAAGGCTACAGGAAAACAGACACCTGGCAGAGATGCTAAGTTAGTTTCCTGCATATTGATTTATGCAGTGATACTTCTGAAATCACTAACAAGGGGAGCACAAGCTCTGCAGTGAGCAGCAGCCCCAAGGTGTGCCAGAGGTGCAGAGCAGAGCTCCTACAACAGCCTTGCAAGCCCTACAGGTAGGATAGCAAGATCTTCAGCCCCACAATAGCAACATGGGGTTTTGACGGACATCCACTTCACAGCACAGCAGGGGGTGCTCCCCCACAGTGTAAAGGGGCTGGAGTCCATTTTGAGCCTGCTTTTTCCCTTCCCCTGTTTGATGTTGAGAGATGGGCCCACAGCAAGGGCAGCTACTGCCCTTACAGGAACCAAAAGCTCCAGCCTACCTGGCTTTCCTCATCACTTGGGTCACATCTACAACAAGGCACATTAATCTGTTCCTGCATGGGATAGACCCCTTCCTTTACAGCCAAATTCCCTTTCTCTTCTATCATTCTGTCCTACAGTTTCAGCTTACCAGAAGGCAGGAACCCACACATCCCTCATAAGCACATCTCTGGAGACCCTGGCATCCAAACCCCACATTATCTACAGCATCACTAGACGTCTGCTTTTGCAATGCTTGTCCTGCCCTCTCAGCTTATTTCTCCTTGGAATCAAACTTGGCCTCCATGAAGGAATGGCTGCAAAGACAGAAACTGGGACATTTATGGAAATAGTCATCAAGCATGAAAACTTCAATAGTTCAATATTTCACTGGTGAGCAGGATTGCCTCCCAAAATAGTCTCAGCATTATTCAGGTGTGCTTTTTCTCTTTCACACTGTACCATTATTTCTGTATTTCTGTTTGTGTGCAGCACCAAGCACACTATGGCTGACATTCAGGTTTGGTATTCCTAGGCTTTACAGTTGTAGAAATAAAGAATGTGATATGCCTAACTGAAGGTGTGATCCAGGCTATAAATTATACAGTCTTGTCAAAACTGAATTAATCATGTACCTTTCACCAGCTCAGCTGTACTCTACCCATTAATTCGTCTCCACCAAATGTATTCTAGTGTTACAAATAACTCATCGGTTTCAAAGGCATTTCTCCCCAAACTATCCCCACTCAGGACAGACAAGATTCAGATTCAGCCTTGGGCAAGTGATGCTTTTCTAGGCATAAAAACCCTGTACAACAAAAACCCTCTCATCTTTAATGCCTGGTGGTTGTGAAGGGATAGAAATAGGAGCCTCATGCTATTAGGGAAGGGCAGTTCCCAGCTGCACAAAGGGGACACATGTCCTGAAAAGACTTGAGATTTTAATGCTATGACTTCTCTGCATAGAAATGCATTTGAGTAATTTTTAAATGGTTGCACAGATAATTCCCTTTGAATTCTACACAGTTGGATTCATTGAAATGGAGGCAACTTTGCTCACAGTAGTAGTATTTTTGTAGTTGTGAATTCTTTAGGCTGTAGCTGAGACAACATTTCTAGGGAAAGGAATTAATTTTTATTAGATCACTAAGAGATGAAAAAATATATCACATAATCTTTTGCAAAGCCTTCAAGATTTTAAAAAAATCCTTGGATCTGAACACTAGGGAGGCAAGGAGGAAGAATTTTTCCAAACAGCATTTTAAATTCACTTCTATTATTCCGGGGTTGGGCTTTTTTTCCCCAGCAGTTGGCATGCAGTGGGCTAAAAGGTTATCAGGGCTTCTTCAAGATGAGCCACATAAACAACTTGTACTTCAGGACACATTAGGAACAACTCCCTTGTCAACTCATTCCAAAACAAAGCTTACCTGGCATGCAACTTGCTCCCATCCCCACACCACACCACAGCAAAGTCTTTCCAGCTGACAGCTGGCACCTGCAGTTCACTCTTAGATAAGAGAACAAGTAGCTGCATCCAAAGAAAACTTTTGCTGCTGGAGTTTTGTAACTTTCTTTAGTTGGTTTGTTTTTTTCCCCTAGCTGTTTCTAAAAAAAAAAAAAAAGGGAAAAAAGAGATTAAAATTAATTCAACAAGTGATGACATGAATAGAAGTATTATGAACTGAAGAGGCTGGAAGAAAAGCTAAAGCAGCAGAATGTCACAGCTTCAGCTGGAAGGAAGCCAGGATTGCCAGCCCAAACTTCCTCAGCAGTTGGAAAGTACATAACATACACAGCTCAATGTTTCTCCAAAAGAGAACAAGCCCAGCACTCCCTAACCTTCAGAAGAAGCAAAATGTGCTGTTTCTGAGGGTTAGTAATGGCATGAAGAGCAACACTTGCTACAGTAACAATGTGCCATTAGGAGGGAAATGCAAGAGGGCTTAATTTGGGAAGATCATTTAAGTGTACCCACAGGCAAACTGAGTCAAAAGCTTCTTGGCCTCTTCCAAACATAAGATATTAGCAGTCACTGCTAACTTTGCATCCATTGGGCTCTATGGGCATTTTAACACCACAAAGTAGGGAAGAAAATCTCTCATTCAGTATCATCTTTGAGCTGAATTAAACTCCGGGAGGCCCACTGTAGACAGGCAAAGGTAGAGGCAAAAATCACTTCCCTCCGTGCTCTAGAGCTCACAAAACCTTTCAGGCTGACTGGGAAAGCACTGCCCCAGTTTGGGGCTTACACAGGTCTGCACAGGCTGGTTCAGATCGGTCACCAGTGAGTGTCAAATAGGCACCGTGAAACAAGGCAGAGCAAAGTTCCCATCAGCACATCGCAAGAGAAGGCACTTACCCGCCCTTTACAGAAGCAGATAGTGTAGTAAAGCTTTTCTGGAATGGAAGAACATCAAAACCCATAAGAGTCAAGCCTTTTTTAAATTTACTTTTACTGCTTTTTAAGCAGACCTGCTGTCACCAGAGGATGACCCAACACAGTGCCACAACTGGCCCTGTTTATATAATAATAACCATGAGCAGGATTGCAAAGGAAAACTTTGAGGCCCTGCCACTTGCCTCTATTAACAGCATTTCCTCATTTAGCTCTCACAAGTTTCCTAGCAACATCCTTGCATTGCACATTAACACATTCATTAGATTTTGCACAAGCACCTGTAGAATTGTCAGAGCTGAAAAACTTTGCTTTCATGCTGACTCAGAGGGGAAATCAATTTGCTTCAAGAAGCAAACCCTTTCAGGGCAGCAAAGGCTACCACCATGCTTATGACATGCTTGTGAAGCCTTGCAGCTCCTAGTGAAGGAAGAACTCACTGCATTCAATTTCATTATTGGCATTTTCCATGTAGGAAAGCAGTGGGTAATCCTCTCCCTGCAGCTTTCAAAGAAGGCAAATGTCAATACACAGCATAATGCTCTGAATAACACAGAAAGAAGTCCAAGCAGCCATAGAGGCAGACACTGGACAAAGGGTCAAAATGTACAATAATTCACTGCTACACAACCTGTGTCAAACTCTCCATGTGTCTAATATCTGCCTGTTGAGGCAGATGGATGCTACCCTTTTTTCTCACTGCCTGTGACAGTGGCTTTCTTGCCCATAGCAGCTATTTGACTGATTCACCCTCCCCAGCACCATCTCAATGAATCCATAATGGAGGAAGGACTTGTCCCAGTCTGCCAGGTGGGTTCAAACTTCACACTTTGTGCACCCACAGTGTCTGCACAGGGAGATGGGGATTCACCAAGTGCCCAGAGCAAAATCTCAGTAACTATCAGGAATGAGAAAATCATCCTAGTTAAATCTCACTTGCAGCAGTGACAGAGGGAAAAATAACACCCTGGGCTGGGGCAAGGCAGAAATCGTGCCAAGTTCCTCATACCATTAATGTATACAAGCACCTCCCAGGAGTAGCAGCAGCATTTACCTACCACATTCGCTCTGTGAGCACCACAGAGCTGCGTGACTGACTTGGCCTGAAGTGACTTGGAGGCTCCTAGACAAACAAGGAGCATTTGGGACATCCCTAAAGGTGATCTGGAGGGCTTGGAGGTCACAATATTCCCAGTCCTCTTCACCCTGCACTCCCATTTCCCTTCTCTGCAGCAGTAAGTTGAACTGCAATTTTTCACTTGTCTGAAAAGTGATTTGAAGCACACTTTGAAGCCCAAGTGTACCCCACATCCTGCCCTGATGAAACTTCATGCACTGGAGACACGCGTGGTGCAAGAAAATTGCCTTGAGCCAAAATGCACACTTTGGGGAGAGTGCTTTGCTTTTGAGGCAAACACAGCCTCATCTTGCCTGCTGCCTAAAAAGTGGTCATGATAAGCATCCCAATTTCCTGCTGCCTTTCAAATGGGGTCTCCAGCCCTGGTAAAAGCTAATGCTGGTGTGCAGAGCTCCTCCAGACTCAGAGGGAAGCTGGTGCCCCGCAGGGCCGTACCCTGTAGCAGGGAAGCAGCAGGGAGCTGGAGCAAAGCCACTGCTGGGAAGTGTGCATCTCTCTGATTAATGCTCTCAGGCTGCCTGTTGACAAAAGCAGCAAGAGGATTTGTAATGCCTAAGCTTATCATCATCACGCTCTGAGAAAATCCTTCGCCGAGAAGCAGCGTAAATAAGTAAAGTTTTACAAGTTAGTGGACTCTCTTAATTGAGTAGCCCTTGTAAATTAATAACATTGAAGTAAATGTGCAAAGACTTTGCTGACTTTCTAAAAGATGTCTAATAAGGTCCAGGTTTACTAAAGTGCCCAAAGGAGCAGGTCCCCAAACCTTTTTGTAATTTGTTGAGACACTAATGATAGTTAACTTCTAGTGGTTTATTCAAGAACATGAATATGAGGACAGCAGAACCATCAGTAAGTCTTCCCTCCCAACACAGCAGGTGCCAGTCCTTCTATTCCCACTATCTGCAGTCCTACAGGAAAGGGTGTGGGTGGAATCTCTCCTTCCTTCACATGGGCCCAATGAAAACCATCCTTGGAGCACCCTTCAGAGCCAAAGTGAAAAGCTCAGAGGTATCTTTGTGTACCACTGCTACTGCCTGAGGGCTTCATATCTCACATCTTTCCATCCTGAGCAAACATGTTTAATAGTTTAGTCCCAGTCGCTAAAACATGAAAAAATACTTTGTTTCCATTTCTCTTGTACTTTTTGCTTTGCTTTCTCCCATGCCAGACATTAACAGCTTGGTTTCCCTGAGAAGCTGTGGTTGGGTGAATAATGCAGAGTGAATATACTTTTTTATTTATTTGAAGGAACTTTGTCTTTCTTTGTTCATGGACACTGACAGCAGTTCCTGCTACTGCATTGACTGTTTGAATCTATTAGGTCACCCACACTGTATTTATTTTGACTTTAATGGCTGTGAATATTCACATGTCCTGAGTCATGCTGATCAGAGCTTGCCTACCCATAAAATTGTGCTGGTGTAACACACACTTAGTTGAAGCCCCTCCCGACTTCGCTTGTACTCTACAGGATTGAGAAAAGATTATGATGATCCAAGTTAAGTCTGTAAGGAAATTATGAATTAAAAAGCAGATGTAAAACACTTTTAGACTAACATGGGGGAGCTCAGGGAGAGGATTGTGGTGCTTTAATTAAACCAGGGTAAGGCTGTGAGTGAGAAAGGCCTCAGGTAATGAAGAGGTCCCTTCCCTCAGGTTCAGCCATGCCAGTGGAAGAGCAGATGTACCTCAGTGTCATCAGAATGGCTGGTGTGAGCTAAGCTTGAGGTTTGTGCACAACTTGGATGAGGGAGGGAAACTTGAACAGCTTCCCCAGCAGATTGTGCCAGGCTGGCAACTTCCAACAGGGCAGCAGTGCCTGGGAGTTGGGACAGCCATCCTTTCAGCACCAAGGGGCCCTTGTGTGCTTGTGTTAAAATGACTTAAACTCGCCATCCCTTTCTAAGCTGTGGGCAGTTTTGGTCAATGAAATACACGTGATTTGTGGAAAAAATACCAGAGCAGCCCTCACGTGGGCACCTCTCTCAGCATGAGACAGCCCCAGCTCAGGCAGTGGCCTATACATGGCAGAAGTGCATTCCCACCTCATGCAGCATGATCAGAACCATGCAAACACACACCCCTCTCCACAGAGGGCTGGGAGGCTGCTTCCCATGCTCACAGCTCCTAAAGTTCTTCCAAAAAGGAAATGGATGCTAGGACCCATGGAGCAGTGATACCTACTGGGTTCTGGCCTCCTATAAATTCACTCACTCAGAAACTCACCACCCAGAGGGCAGGCAGACCTGCTGTTACCACAGACAGCAAGCATTTTCTGCAGCCTGGTTACACTCAGTCCAGCAATCTCTAGGACTCTTGACTAGGACCTCTTGAAGGTGGTATAGCAAAGGAAAAATGAATGGACATGGGGACAGTGATTGATATCTGAGCCAGGCTTCTCATAGCCCCCAAATCCCATTCCCTTTGCCCTCTTACACATTGGATATGTGCAGTAAGCTCCAGATCAAGCAGAAAGTCAGAGAGAAGGGCTTGTTTCCAAAAACCAAGTCTTCTACAACACAACATCCCTTTTTTCCCTGACCACAGGAGAGAAAGAACAAGCAATGCTGTGACCTTTTGAGGAGTATGGAGTAGGATGGGGATGAGGGACACAGTGCACAAGACCATGGCACTGTTCTCTCAGGGGTCAGCTGAGCTTTGGTGGACACACAGCAACCACAATGCACCAATTGCTGCAGATCAGAGGGGCTGTCACTGGCCAACAATAGCTCAGCTTTCTTTGCACAAATAGGCGCAGTGGACAAGGGACAGTGACTGTGTCGCTGCCTCCTACAACCTCCTGGCCTGGGTAACCTCCTGCCTAGACCAACCCCTGAGCTTGGAACTTGCTGGGGCAGGGCAAAGAACCTGGTGATGCCATCACAGCTATCAAAAGATCTGCTGCAGGTAGGTCATTGTCCCTTAAGGAGTGAAATGGCCCTCACAAAACCATCCTTCTTTTTCCTCCTCTCTGCTCTTCTCTCTGAGTACCTGGTCTCTTCTCTGCTTCTTGGTGCAGCATAGCTCATGATCCACTCCCCAGAGGAGTCCCAGAGGAGCACTCCTCCACTGAGCCCAGCATAGAAATCAGGAGTGAGATCTTCAACACCACAACAGGATGTGCGATCTATGTGTTCAAAACAGGAGAAAAATATCCCTTTTATCCTACCAGAAGCTAAACTTACTTCTGAGCTTCTCAAGCTAGAGACACCATGCCATGGCAAGGTCTTGTTCTTAATATTTAAGTATGAGTAACATGCCCTTGGCAAGTAAGTGCCTGTCTGGTAGAACAAAGAGATTTTTTTGCCAATCATCAAGCAGAGGTGAAATTTTACTCACATGCATCCCCAAGATAGCACAAAAAATGCTCCTGAACTTTGGGCCATATTTAAGTGTTAAAGCCAGCTCTCTGCAAGTGGAATTCTATTCCAGGATCACAGCATTTGCACACTTACAAACTGATGTGCCACAGAAGAGCACAGAGAAGAAGATGTTCAAGGAAATACACACTCACAAGGCATCCACACTGTGAAGGTGCACTGTGCATTATTAGACTGGCTTCTCATTTTATTAAATCAGATCACTGCAGAAAAGAAAGAGCTCAGATGCGATGGTTTAATGAAACATCAAATATGAAAGTTGCTTGTTTAAGGAAAAAAAAAAAGCATGAAAGCTGCTGATAAAAATCCCACAAAATTGACTGGTATATGAAAACACTCAAGTAAGTAGGTATAAAGGTGAAGAAAATGATGAGAAACAGCTGCTAAAGATGCTCATAGACAAAAAAAAAAAAAAAAAAAAAAAGATAAAGAAGCAACTCAGTAGTGCTTGTCTCCTCCCTGAGGAGCTCAAGAAAGCCCCAGAGCTCCTCACAGCCTCACGCTTCAGGTAACCAGGACCCTAAGCCAAGCCAGATCCCAGGGCTGTCCTAGTTCTCATGCAAGCCCAGCCATGCCACTTGCTGCTCGTTAGATCCCCTGCTTGGCTTGTTTGGGGAACAGGTCCTTGATGTCCTTTTGCTGGATCTTGGTGCAAGGCAACTGTGGCACGAGCAGGTGACACAGGTCAGACTCTTCTGCTCACAGCCATCCAGTGTCCCACAGCTCCTGCCAGGAAAGCAAATCAGATCCACCCAGGAAAGTGAGGCACCACGCTTCCCCAGTTTTCATGCTATCAGCTGGTCTAATTTCTCTTGACATTTCTTCTGTAACAGCAACTGCAATGTGTCAGGATTAATTAAGCCAAGCAGTGGGCAAGTCTCAAAGGAAAACACACATCTGCCATGACCTACCCCCACCTAAAAGCCAAGAAGTCTTTCCTGCCACGGGGATGGAAGGGAAAAGGGAGAAGGAAGCAGGGATGGTGAGGTATCATCCAGTGGAAGAAGCACAGTGAGCATCTTGAAATGCTGGTTCAGATGAACATCAGCACAGCTACAGCACTCCAGCTCAGAGCAAGCACCTTGGGCCTGGTTATTTAGTCATTCAAACAGACCCCAGAAGATTTTGCAAGGTGTGCATCAGAGGTCTGGCACACAATTAAGGCTACTTCTCCCTAAATCTGAACATGGGGCAGAGTTTGTTGGAAGATTGCCAGTGAGAAGGTCAGAGATGAGTGTGTGCCTGTGGTCTGGAGACAGGGCTGACCTTCCATTCACAGCCCAAATGGTGGCCTAGCAGTGAGGAGCACAGCTATGCTTCCCAGTTTCAGGCTGGGAAGGAAGATGGATCCCCAGTATAACTAAAAACCAACACATCTGGTAACAAAACCACAAGACATTAAGTGCACAGCAGCTGCTTTTTGTGAAGTCAACTCTCCCTTCCTGGCTGCGGCCAGGAGAGGGGTTTGCACCAGAGCCTGTGCAGCAGCAAAGGATGCTCCCCCCTCTGGATAGGTGCAATAGCAAAGCAATGGCACAGTATGCAGCCATCTCCCAGAGGCCCCTTTTCCAGCTGGAAGGAGAAACATGGATCAGCCTCTCAGCTTAGTGGGTCTCAGTGGCAGTCATCTTGCCCACTAACAAGAGAATATGACACTTGGAAATGCTGGGATGTTCTCACTTCCCCTTCTTTTTAATTGCTTCTTTCAGTTCCAGCCCTGCTGCCACACCTTTCATGCTTCCAGTAGTCAGATGAGGAGCCATAGCTAGTCTCCTCTGTGCTTTCAGCATTAATTCACACAAGCTGAGCTCTGTCATTTTCATCAAGTGGTAGGTGGCTCAGTAATAAGAGACATTCCCACAATTATCATAATGTTTTCAGGCAGGAAAGGTATATTTTAGTTATAAAAAGAAGCTGTCTCAGTAACTGGCACTGCACGTAAGACAGAGATGTCATAACATCCTTTACAGACATAATTACCTAAATACTAGTGTTGGTTGATTATCAAAAATCCTGATCCATGAATCAGCCTTCCGCTCGACTCAGTCAGCGTGATGTTGTATGTCAGTGTCTGGATAACTGCGGAAATACTGCACTGAATGTCTTCTAATTTTAGCGAAGATTTACATTTGTCCAAAAGACTTTAACGACAGTATATTTATTATCATGCTCTTAAAATTAATCTCCTCATCAGAGACCACCAAGAGAGATTGCTGCAAAACCAAGGAGGCTAACTACATATACAGCAATGAAGAATATGTTGCAAGACCTGAAACTTACTAGTTAAAATTGTTTATTGATAACTATCAAGAAACTACTGGGAGAAAAACAGGATTGAGACACAATTCATGCACAGAAAAAATAGTGTTATATAAGCACTGCACCATTGAGCCCACTTTACTAGGTAGTAATACCAGAACAACAGTCTCTAAGCTGTGTTGTACAGATGTTATAATGCAGGGTGTTAAAGGGTTTGACCTTATTTGATATACTCTGCATTCTTCAAGTGCTAAGACAAAGTCTCAGATGAGATACTCAGCCATACTTCTGCTCCTTTTCTATCAAAATAAGGAAAAGCATTTGGTAGAAGGTACCCCAATCAAGCCAGGTTGGGCATAGAAAATGATGATTTTTTTCTATACATGCTGTTCTTGCAAACATCCAAAGCCTTGGATTCTCTCTCTGAAATACTCATGATGTATATTGGCCTATACATTATGAATACATATTATTATAAGGGTGTGTACAACCCTTTCCAGTAAATCTCTTGTGCTCAGACATGTCTAGATATACCTGGACTGAAAAATTCAAGCCTGGCTCCAAATCTAAGTCCTTCCCTGCCCCACCACTGATGAAGAGCTCCATGTCTGTCAGGTTTATAATGAAGAGGCACTATATCTCCAGAGACATGGCACACAATTCTCAAGGTCACTGTTTGTCCTTAGGCATACTCCATCTGCATCCACACCCCACAGCTTATTGCACTTTAAGCCTGTCCACATGGTAAGTGGTTTTCTAATACCAGCCATAATTTTGCACCCGGTTGGCATGTGGAAGGCTATATTAAGCCCAGACGATTAATGCTGTCTTTGCTAAGAAGCAAGAAAATAGTCTCTGTGCTATTATACTTTGTCAGCTTTCCCAAACACTTCAGGCAACTAATTTTGAGGACTTTTTGACTGAATTGACATAAAATACATCCTTCCCCTCCAGTTGCTTTTTAGCTGCTTTAGGTTAATTTTATACTGCAGTCTCAGAGGTCATTGGCAAGAGCATGTTCTGCTACCCACCAGGCACTTGAGGAAATTTATGAAGACAGTCAGGTACCATTTCTTCTGGTCATCCTTGGTGGGTTTACATGCCAGCATATTGTGTATGAACATCAAATTCCTCTTTGTCATTAGAAGCTCCCTGGATCTGTCCATGGGGAGCTGTTTTGGAGCAGATATAGTGGTCATTGCCTTCAACAGACACAGGAAGAAAATGTGGTCATCAGTACTTATGAAACTGGAGAGAGGCCACCTGCAAAGAAATAAGAAAACTCTAGGAAATCCATCAGAGCAAAGTCAGGAGAAGAAGTCATTTACAAGATAGATAGAGGAGGTAAAAGTTTTCCCTTTTGCAAGGGGGAAGACATTTATATATACATTTATACATTCTTGACTTCTGGGATTGAATGTTTTGTGAAAATACCCTTCAGAAGACATTCCGACTCAAGACTCAGTTTCCAAACACTTTCTACATCCTTATGGTGTGAAATAAGGTGGAAGGACTGGTCTTAAACACTAAACTGATATTATTCCCAGGGAATTGGAGATTATTCTGTGGCAACCACCTTTTCCAGCTGCTTGCTTTTGTTATTGACTGACATGGTGCACACCAAGGTGAGGTTTGTAGCTCAGGAGTGAGAAGAACTGTGCGTACTCACAGATAGTGTGAGATGTGGCTGTCTGGACTGTGGGTACTTGCATGTGACCTTGGGGCCAAACTGCTTTCAGTCAGCAGAAAAGGAGTTAATGCAGGCTGCAGCTATGGAGAGCCACTCAACCCATCAGCTGAGTCTACTGTGTCTAACAAGAGCAGCACAACTCTCCAATGAATCCCCCTGCATTGACTGGATCTCTGCTGATCTCTGCAGTGTCACAGCTTTCCACATACCCGCACTTTAGCAATGCAGTTGGAGGTAAATCTTGCTGTCTGTAAGAATTTTTGGAAATTCACTCACTGCCAGATTCTAAGTCACTGAATATTCAGTTGGCCTTGCCTTAATGTTGTGGTCTGCTTTTCTTGTAGCTTGCTCTAGCCTTAGGTATCTGCCTTCAAAATGTCAATTGCAAACACAACATGCCCTGATATCAAATATGCAGGTTATTCTTTTGCAGACTCAGATTGCCTTATAACGTCATAATCAGGGAGACTTTAATTTCTCTGACTCATATCATCCAGGTAATGGGGATTCAGCAATTTTGAACAAAAACCAGTCTGAGGGCAATCAATCAGATCATTGATTTCTATGCACAAAATGAGATGTTGCTCAACTGCAACATTTTGACTTCCACTAAGTAGGAGATGCAGTGGTACAGAAGTGAGAACTGAATGTTTAAACTCCTCACTGTAGATAAATTGTCTCAGCAGCATTTTTCCTGTCCACAGCATTGCCATCTCTTAACCAATAAGCACTTTCTGTACGGACACTGCACTTTGCTGGCTGCCTTCCCACAAGATTTGTGAACAGGTAGTTCCAATGGTGCAAGCTCCTCACCTGGAACAGAGAGGGAGTTGATGAAAGCTGCTTTCAAATCAGTTCAATCCCTCTGGGATCAAATAACACTTGGAGAGAGAAGACCTCCTGTTACATCAGACAGAATGAAGTTACCTGTTTTACTGTGGTTTACGATGTCAGTGCAGCCATGTGCAGAACACAACCAACAAAACCACTGCTGTTGTGCACCACCATTTCACCAGGAATGCTAGAATCTGTGTTAGTTCCTTGGCACATGACCCTCAAAAAGGCCAGTGAATAGTGGAGGTTTAAATCTCATCTCTCTGCATCTGCTCTGAAGTTGTTGTTTTTTGTTATGGAGAGACCTAGCAGCACACTTTCTACAGCATCCAAATGACTAAATTTTCCAGTACTGGACAATGAAATCTCTTATAAGGCTGAGTTGCCCATGCAGAAAACAAGTAAAGAACAGTAAAGATATCATTCTCTTGCTATCTAAGATATTTTAATATCAGAAGGGATCATGACTTTCTCATTCCTGACACATTTTGAACTGGCAAAGAAGTCCAGGGACCCATCTCTCCTCTTGCTGGATGGATTGCAGGGCCAACTTCTCAGGTCAAGAGCTTAATGGTGGGAGCTCCTGGGGGATCAGGTATTTCATGCCTGAAGACTATTGCCTTCACCAGTCTCATAAATAACACAATAGGAACTCCAGTAAGATAGACTGTATCTTTTTCTTCAGGCACAAAATCACACACAGTTCCGTGATTTATACAAATGCAGAGCAGCCATTTGCCTTGTAAGACAAATGAACATTATGGAGATCTTTTCTCACATGTTGTTGGAAAGCTGAAAGGCAATCCACTACACAATCAATAGTAAGGCTTTGCCAAAGAAGGAGGAAATAGTCTCTCCTCTATATCCTGACTGGAGAGGACAATATACTGACAAGGTGGATTATGACAATGAAACACTGGAATAGTTGCTCAGTTGGGGGGTGTGGAGCCTCTACACCACAGATGCTCTGGGAAGTGGTTTTACATCTGTCAGGAAGGACACTAGTAAAGCTGTTGCTTTCTTTTGAAGGAGAATTGATTAGCCTAACTTCCCAAAATCTGTAAAGGCCTACAGTTCAGTAAAAGCTACAGTATCTGGTCAGGAGCAAGGCCCCACAGGCAGGCATCATTAAGCCAGGCCAGACAAGATGGTTGACACATTAATATGAGGCCTCCAGCTCACACTGCACTGACTTTTGCACTGCAAAACATCTGCTGAAGACAACAAGAATTCAGACATGAAGAAAAGCAGGAGTTGTTCTTGGTATTCAAATAGCAAGAAGCTCCTATGGTTCGGGCAGAAAAAAGCACTCTGTCTCATACAAAGGCATTGCAAAATCCTTCACTTGAGTTACTTGATGCAAAATATCTCTGCTCATTCGTGCTGGAGCAGCTAAATTAAGTGTGTTGCTTTCTATAAATCCTTCCTGTTGTCAGTGGGTTGCCTTTTACTTATGGCCATTGTCCCTTTTGTTGCTACCAAGGAAAGAAACATAGCAGAGAGCTTTTGTTTAATGAGCCATCACATTTAAACATCATTTGTCTCAGTTGTTTTCCTTTTCTCATCTACCTTTGCTCATTAAACTCCACCCTGCTTGGCTGTTAACAGCATAATCATGGGGAGCAATAGCATCACGAGATTCCTTGTACCAGCATGATGCTGCTACCCCTGCCGCTTTCCCCCTATTCACCAGCTCTGATGGGGCTGTGCTTGCCTAGCATTACAGCCAGGGTAGCAGCAGCTTCAGAGCCAGCTTACTCCGAAGGCTGAACAGCTGGAACTGTACTTCCCCATATGGAGCAAGGTTTCAGATGGATTTTCTTGGTGCTGCCTGTGACGTTCACCTTGTCCTTCTGCCCATCTGTTGCAGCCAGTTTCCAGCCCCTTGCCTCTGCAGAGGGCAGAGGGCAAGGGAAAGGGCCATCATTCTGCTCTGTACAGATGGCACGTCAGCTGTGGCAGCATTCACTGGGGACAGGGACAAAAAAAAGTGAGGTAGAAGAGTGGCATTTGTGCCCCTCTGCAGAGGTGCTGCAGGAGAGTCCACAGCATAAAGGTTCTCTTGTGCTTCTTTCCCTATCCAGGAAATCCTATTTAGCAATCCTAACCCAGGCAACCTAAGCCAAGCAAGCAGGAGATGCAGTAACAGGGCAAGGCTTTGGGATAAGGGAGCTACTTGCTCCAGTCATTCTATGACTGCAGAGATCATAGCCAGAGCTAGAGTGAGCAAAGACAAACATCATTTCCACAGTTCTTCATGTGTGTGCCAAAATATGAGCCAAAAAATTCCCCTTACATCTCTGAACCTCTTGTTTAGTCAGTTTTGGGGAGGAAGGGTACACCCATTGACTCTTACCATGGCTCATTTTGGTATGAAGAACTATAATGAAACTCAGACTCAGAGTCTGTTATTTACCTCTGGTTTACGCTGCCATCTCTTCTCAGCTGCCCAGCACAGGAACATTCGGATCCTGATGGATGCCACTTGGTATCTGCGAGGGTAGTACTAGGACCAGGAAGCTGCAGCAGTGTCCTGCAGTACCTGTTGCTTGTCATGTTACCTGCAGGACGGAACACGGGATGAGTTTAGCCTGCAGCTAACAGCAGCCAAGTCCAAGAACCGATGGTGGGAGATGCCAGCTGTGGAGCTGTCACTCTTCTGGCTCATGGGCAAAAAGCTGAGTCTGGAATAGCCATGAGTGTGACAGTGATCCCACAGTGCTAACACAGGCCTTGCTAACCCTGTCAGGAAGGCAGGTCCTCAAAGAAAGTGTCCTTCCATCTGCACCACCATTAGCTGGCTCTATCACGTTTCTTGCCTATACCAGACAGATTGAGGGTTTGCATGGGATCTTATCAGAGGATAAATCAAAGACCTGAAGTTCATTAAAACAGGGAAGAGTGGATACAAGGAAGACATTTCCGAGAGCATATTGTAAGATCAAATCCCTGCAGAGATGGTCAAATTTGAATATTCTTCCCAGACCATTAGGAATACTCAGTAGACCCTGTAACTTGCCACCAGTTGCAAGGTTAACATCAACCTCAAATAAAGTCCACATGCCAGTCCTCCAGTCACTCAACCTTCCTGTGAGCTGAAGGCAGCCAGGACAGAAAATATTCACCCATTTGGATGTGCAGATTCCCATTCTATACGAAGCCACCGGGTGCAAACAACTCTGCCTTGACCCCTGGGTAACCCTGAGCCCCTTTTCTCGGGCTGAATTGGCCATTACAACTACCAGGATGACAATAAAAAGTATTCCTATGGCAGAATGAGGAACCAAGAGGCAGAACTTTTCTAATGGGTGGCAATTGTGCTTCTTTGTCAGCAGCAAAATCACACCACATGTACATGCACACACAGCGCTGGGCCCATCTTTCTCAACTAGACAAGTTGTGGCTACTTTCTGCAGACACCTCAGCCTCTGCAGGTCAGAGCTGAACATCTACTTTTCCAAGGCTTAACCCAGTGAGCACTGTGAATGGGGCTCAACCTCCTTCGTAGTGCAAGACCACTCTAGACTTACAGAGAAGAAGAAGAGTTGCAACTCTTCCATACTCACCCAATGTTGCTGATCTTCATCTCTCCTTTATGCACTCACCCAGATTGGAAAAAACTCTACCAGCCTTCTTAATTATTCTGTGTACCTTTCCTTCTCAGGAAAAAATGGCACTTTCATAACATCATGTCCAACTGGCACAGCACAGCTAATTTCTCTTTTATGAAGGGCTTGATCCAGAGCCAGTGCCGTCTCTCTTGCTCCTCTTTGATTCTTGCTGTCCAGACCCAACTCATTCTTGTCGAGCTAAGCTCTTTATTCAGCAATACCCTTTATTTAGTCAGTGCAGGGAAATGTTACCAGTATAAACTAGGTTATGAGATTGGAAACTAAATAGTTTTACTGGTGAATATATGGATAGAAACTCCTTTGCCCCTTTGTTTTAGTGATGTTTTGGAAGAGGCTTAAATTAAACCAAAAAGTCATTTATTCTAAAAGAATGCCTGCAGGGGACATAAACCAATAGTGCCTTAATTATGCCTGTATGCTCATTTTGATTGCTTTAATGTTTCTAATTACAGTGTTAACACTTCTCCCATTTGACAAGCAGGGAAGACAATTTGGCTCAACCAAGGAAGCTGGAGCATGGGTTATGGGAGATGTACATCACCTTCCAGAATGGCTTGCTCCTGCCAGCTTGGAAAGAAAGGATGCTCTCATTGGCATTCTGTTATTTCAGCTTGTTCTTCCGCTGGGGCACTGATGGGGCAGCATTTTCAATGACAATGCAGTGCAATGAAAATGCTGCTATTGCCACTTTTGGCAAGAAAACTTTGTGGACATTTGCAGAATCATAGAAAACACAGTTGAAAGAAACTGCAAAGAATGATCTCTGCTTTCCTTGTGGGAGAAGACAAGATTCAGTGTGTTCATCCAAACTTCTCTACAGGCAGAAGGCCTCGAGCCATTTATTCCTGTGCTTAATTACTGTACCATTAGTAAAGGCTTCTTAATGTCTAACGAGATCTTCCTTCTGTTTAAGCCAATTACATATTGTCCTATCCCCCTGGAGACACAGCACTGATTATTACTTCAAAGCATGTTAAGGCCAATACAAATTTAACAGCAAAGGCTGGATTGTGAGTGAGGTATCTCAAGACTGATACTTACATACATTTGGATGAAAGCCATTGCCTGGACAATTTTTAAGGGGTCTCCATATATAAGTGCTAAAAGACTTCACTACAGAAAATTTTAATTCAATTTGTTTAGATGGAAGAAAAGGATGGGAGCTTTTAACTATTGCCTGCAAAAACATGCTCCTCTTACGTCCAGAAGAATGCTAATTCAGATCCCTTAATAAAATAATCTGAACTATAATGTAATTGGTAAGCAATAGATGATATTTATATCTTAGTAAACTTAATCAATGTATTGAATGCAAGAAGGGCTTCTAGTCTCTCAGCTCTAAGATTGCAGTGCTCAAGATTTAGACACAGCCCCATGATCAGACAGGGTTTTTGTCACCGTGCTATTTACTGCTGAGCCAAGACAGCCCATCTAAAACAGCAAGGGCAAGAGAAAGAAAAAAATCCACAGAATTCAATAAAGTAATGCTTCAGATAACCGTGTCACTCTCTTTGTAATCAGTTCCACCCCATTTTTGGTCTCAGATTTAGAGGTCAAGTCCTCTGAATTCAACATTTCTTTCCTGGTTCATTATCTAATGCCCTCTTTGAACACATCCCAAGAAATTTGCCAGTATCCATCTTGCCCCTTCCACCCATCATCCTAGAAGATCACCTGTCTGCAGCATCTGGCTCCCCTTGCTCCCAGGAGAGCACATCTGTTCTGATTTCTGTAGGCACCAAGACTGCTCCAGGTTTTCCAGGAACAGTAGGTATTCAGAGCCACGTGGAGCATGCACTTCTCCAATGCCTGCAGATAAAAACATTCATGAAAGTTAAAATAAATTACCAAAGATGTGAAATGAGCGCACAGGAAAGCATGTTAAGGCCTGCATAGATATATGGAGATAAAGTGATCTTTGCTTTGCTTTTGTTCAATTGTCACCATAGTGAACTGTGGCCATTTTCCTTCTGTATCAGAGCCCCACACAGAAGTTAAATGCACTTCAACTTCTGCACATTACCTCAGACCTCACACTAATTTTTTTAACTCCCCATGTAAACAAGCCCTCAGAGGATTGTTTTTTTCCTCTCTCATGTGATGGTTCGCTTTGTCACAAAGTTAAATGCATTGGAGAATACCATTTGCAGTGAATTTTCCCTCAGTTGTGCCTGGAGTGACATCTTTGTTGTGAATTGTTGCAAAACTTCTCCCTCTGCCTAACTTATCTGTTTTTTTTCTCTTTCACACATCTATATTATAACAGCTTATAACTAGTAAAGAACCATCCCTCTACCAGGCAGAGAGGCAACTGCTGGCCTGGTCTACAGGTGAGGTACAGAGATGATCTAGGGAGATTAACTGCTGGGCTAAGGATCACACAGGCTGTCTACATCTGAGCATAGAAAATATCTAAACCCAGACCTCTTCTGCCCCTGGAAACATATTTTCTTCTCCTCTAAGTGATTTTTTCCTTATTAGAAACAGTCAATGAGCTTCTTCAAACCTCAGGATCATGCCAGTTTTGTGGGAAAGAAAAAAACCAAAAATTACTGCCATCTGCATGACTCCCATCAGGGGACAAATCTTTCCCTCTCCCTCTCCCCCTTGTATTCCATCCTCCCTTTTTACTTAAGAGCAGTAGGAGACCTTCACATTAAGATACTGAACCCATCACAGTCGGAATAGACAAAGTGAAAAGGGAGGTGATGGAGGCTGAGACAATGTATTTTTAGTCATTTCGATGAATTATGGAGATGTGAAGCTGATAATTTATTGAAGAAGGGAAACGGGGGACTCTATGTAAATGTTTTCAGATGAATAATTAATGTGCCTTTCTAGCATCAGGGGGTCTTTAATTAAAGCCTCTGTTAAACAAGGGAAGGCAGACAGGCCTGGCTCCTTGCAGCAGCTAATTGCACCTTTCCCATGTACAGCTACGATTCAAAGACAAAGTATCATTTGCACAAATAAAGAAGGACAGATCCTACCTGGGGTGAGTGGTGGGAGGCTGCATGGGCCAGCTGAGTGACCTCAGGGCTGAGGTGGTCTGCATCACATTTTAAATTAGCTTGGCATACAAGCCTAGTAAAGGGGTGTGTGGAAGGGAGGGTGAAGAAGGTACTGTGGCCACAAGGCTTTGAGGAATGCAGAAAGCCCCTCACAACCATCTGTGGATTGCAGCCTCTTCAAGAGGGACCTACCGACAGGGTTATCCAGGGCCTTGCTGTCACTGCGTGATACACTTGCCTTCCAAAATCCTGCTCTGTATCATGCCTGCCTCCCTGTTCCAATGCCAGGAATGGGTTCACAGCAGAGAGGAACACAGTGATGAGGCAGTGTTTGCAGGATGGAGCAAAAAGGCAAACTGGAGTCTTCCCAGTACCCAGCTGCTGTCCTTCTGGCCAATATCCTCCACAGGCACCACTCCCTCCGCTGAACTTCACGTCTGGACCCCTCATTCCTTCCGGGGTTTCACAGCTGATGAAGATGGGATTGGATGAAGGTTTCTTGTGGACTTCAGCCAGAACACAGCATCCCCTCTCTCTCATGCCATGTGATAGTGAGACTAAACTTCAGCCCTCTGCCTTACAAGGACTGGGCCTCCCAGAAGGTCTGTGATTATTTTCCAAGAGAATGTATAAAACCATAATAGTTTTAGGAACTAGAATGAGACAATTAAGGAATGACAAAACCAGTCCCAGTTAATATTTTTGAGGACCTTCTAATACAATTCCAAATTTTACTTATTTAACTGCCATAGGAAAAGCAAGGAAACTTCCAAACAGGGAAATAAGTCTTGTTTTCCTTGAGAATGTTATCTAAACTAGACACAGATTAATTCGTTTTGACACCTTGGCAAAGAAATTATCCCACTTTTTTCATTCATCTTTATCTCCAGTAACATTCCTGGTAACGTTTCAAATGAGGGGAAAATAGTCAGCTGAAACTTTATTTTTAACAGAAAGGGTTAAATCTAAGGTTGGCTAAACAGGTTCCCAAAGCAAATATTTCCAAATACAGAAGCTAATAACACATCTCTTTCCTGCACTGCTGAAGGCTGGCCTGAAGGAGACCTTGAGGGGTTACCTAGTCTGTGCTGGTCATCTATGAAGGAGGTTTGCTTATCCTGTTGCCCCCACTTTCTGAAGCCATACTTGAGGCACTCCCATTCAGGAAACTTCGAGCAGAAAGAAAATTCGGAAAACACCCTTTCAAGAAAGGTCTCACTGATTTCTGCAAACATCTTGGTCTTCAGGAAAGCCCCAAATCTTCGCTATTGAGAGGATGTGTCTTCTGTTTGCCCACACCAATGCTCTTGGTGTAGGCAAACCAATGCCTGACATGCCTGCGAGCCCAGCGAAGGTTTACGGCTGTGCTTTGCGGAGGCCAGTGCTGCCAGAAGGTCCCGGAGGCTGCCGCACTCCGAGGCCCTGCGAGCAGCTACGAGGCTCTGCTGCTCTCTGCTGGGAAATGCGGGCAGAGCCCGAACTGCACAAGTGCTGGGGGAAGAGATGCATTTGCCGGCACATAAACACTCAGAGCCACCTGAACAAGCACAGACACCTGGGTACAGGTGTCTCCTCTTCAACATCGCTGCCAGAAGTACACCCACACCAAAGTTTGCTGGTACAGGAGCAGTCGGGATGCAAACCCGCAGCCCCAGACACCTCTCTTCCCCTCGCAGCCCAGCCCTCTACCTCATGCACAAGCTGGCTTTCTCCACTCTCTTGCACTAACACCTGCTCTCCTCCCAGCCTGTTTTTTTTTTCTCAAAACGCTCTGGATCGAGAGCAGAACAATTAACCTACCACTGAGGTAAGGAACCAACGTGCAGGGCAACCTCATGACCCCCAGAGAGTGCGATCAGGACACAGATGAGCAGAGATGTCTCTCCAAGGACCCCAAGCCTCTGCCTCACAGCCCGGGGGGTGTTTTTGATCATTGTTCTGTGACCTGAAGCTACTCTTTGTTCACCAGAGGTCAGGAAGGCTTTAACTATGTCTGGCCACACCTGTGCAGAAGCACAGGTCAGAGAGTTTTGGGGCTGCAGTGTGCAGAGAACAACGAGGCCCTGGCTGTGGCTATCGACTGGGCTGCCACAGCTCACGGATCATGCGGCAGGTGAGCTCCCTGCTTTGGCCACCAACCTCAGCCAGGGGAAAACCCCAGCTTTGGACAGCAAATCCCACACAAAGGAGAGGAACAAATCTCCCAGCATGGTGCTGACCAAGGCCCTCTGCCCCTTTAAGCAATGACATTTAAATTTGCTGATATGTTTCATCCCATGCATCTCATTATGATTTTCAAGTAGCAGATGAGACGACCAGAATTTGAGATAGGCACTTTCAGGGTTTGGCTATTATATACATATATTTACGGCTCAATAAAATAAGAAGAAATATTCAAAGTAAACAGACTGTGGAAAGTAATTTCTTCCAACTCTCCACTGCAGACTTGCAAGAAACCAATCAAAGAGGCTCAAGAGTGGTTTGAGCGTAATTTATTAACCCAAAAGGGGCCGCATTGTTAACCAACATTATTTATAGTGAGCAGCTCAACCATCTCTGCTGAACAACTGTGCGATACTGCAGGGACAAATGCAGTGAGTTACTACAGAGATAGGACAAAACCAGCAGCATGTCTTTGTTACAGCTGTTAGAAAAAGCGCCCCCAGGAGACAGACACTGAATCTCTAATGGCTATCTTATTTCTCTGACAATTTATTTAAGTTTTAACTTAACAGCAGGAATGATAGCCACAGTTACACAGTGACTCCCAATAAAGGAGTGTATTGCTAATCTGCAGCTGGTGTTTTCTTATTTATTTCAAAGTCTGTAAGTTCCAGACTTAGCATATGGTGCCATATAAATAATGATATAATAATATGCTTTTGCTTTCCATGCGCCTGTGTAGAAAAAAGCCATGTGATTTATCTTACATGAGCATTGTATTTAAGGCATTATTTTGCTCAGAATTTTTAATGCATTTAAAATGCATCTTCTGTTTTTTTTAATCTGTTCTTTTGAAAGAATAAACAGAGCAGTGATGTTTATTTAATAGAGTCATTCATCTTACTTCCCTGTGCAAAATCCTAGCTTTCCAGACCCAGCAGCCAGATCCCTGCAGTAGGCAGTGGGGTTGGAAATGGAGAGATCTGCTGTTTACCAATGAGGCACAGATGAAAGGAACACATGGGGCTCGAGATTTACCCACAGCATGACACTATTTGAAGCCAGCAGGCAGCTGAGAACTGCTTAGTTCCGTCCAGTAGAGGATAGAGAGGAGAAACCCATGGGAGAACTCCTGCAGGGAGTCATGCTGTGGAGAACACAGCTCGGGGATGGCTCAGCACACAACCACCCCAACACACAACTGATATCAAGATGCCTCCTTCAGATAAAACTGCATCAGCGCTTACAAAAAGCCGGCAGTCCCATGCTGTCTGGAGCCATCACTGTCACACGGAGAAATGGGAGATGCAAGAAGGGATCAGAGAGGGAATGACCTGGCATCCCATGAGTGCAAACAGCAGTGCTCCAGTGCAAGAGGATCTGAGTGGCCAGTGTGGCTGAGGATATGGACAGCGCTGTCATGAACCTGGCACTGGAGCAGTGAGACAGCTGTTTCTCTCAAAAGGCCAACGGCATAACCTGAAAAACACACACAAAGTGAACTGCTCTGAATGGAAGTGACATCTGTAAGTTTAGAACAGCTTTTGAAGTCCTGTATCTCCCCTCCTCTCATCCCCATAAGCCCCCGTGGCATTTTCAGCCAGTTGTTTCAAACCCAGCTCTTGTCAGACTGGAGCATGAACCAGAATATGTCAGAAGCTGGTTACTGTGGTAACCCAGCAGAGCTTTTATCTTTCTCCTTTCATCTCCTCTTTGGGGAAAACTGGCAGTCTGTTTATTTGCTTTTTCTGACCAAGTTCATCACGCAGAACACAAACTGTCTGGATCTGTGTAAAACTGAGGACAGGACAAAGTACCTCTCACATCAATGTACATGGAAATATTTCTCTCGGCACTCTACTACCCTACCTCTTGCTTCCCTGCCTTCCTGCACAAGCTATTTGACATGTCCTTTTCCAGGACTGAGACCAGAACTAGAACCAGAACCAGAGCCAGAGCCAGAGCCAGGATGAGGGCCAGGGCCAGGCATCAGCACCAGTGACATCCTGGCCTGTATGAGGAATTGTGTGAGCAGCAGGACCAGGGCAGTGATTGTCCCCCTGTACTCAGCCCTGGGTAGGCCACTCCTCAAATCCTGTCTCTTCTGAATCGAGCCCACTTCTGGGGCCCTTAACGACAAGACACTGAGGTGCTGGACAGAGTCCAGAGAAGGCAATGGAGCTGGTGAAGGGTTTGGAGACAAGTCCTACAAGGAGCAGCTCAGGGAGCTGGAGGATGCTCAGCCTGGAGGAAAGGAAGCTCAGGGGGCCTTATCCCTCTCTCCAACCACTTGTAAACAGATTGTAGCCAGGTGGGGGCTGGTCTCTTCTGCCAGGCAACCAGTGATAGGACAAGAGGACAGAGTCAAGCTGCGCCGGGAGAGGCTCAGGTTGGACAAATATCTTCACAGAAAACATGATTAGACATCGGAATGGGCTGTTCAGAGAAGTGGTGGAGCCACCGTCCCTGGAAATGACTAAGCAAAGACTGGACAAGCCATTTACTGCCATGGTCCAGGAGGCATTGTGGCGCTCGGTCACCGCCTGGACTCGCGGATCTTTTCCCACCGATGAACTCCGGGATTCCCGCCCCCCCGGCCCTGGAGCTCCGCCCTGGAACCCCGCCCTGGAACCCCGCCCTGGAACTCCGCCCTGGAGCCCTGCCCTGGAGCCCCGCCCTGGAGCCCCGCCCTGGAACTCCGCCCTGGAGCCCCGCCCTGGAGCTCCGCCCTGGAGCCCTGCCCTGGAGCCCCGCCCTGGAACCCCGCCCTGGAGCTCCGCCCTGGAACCCCGCCCTGGAGCCCCGCCCTGGAGCCCCGCCCTGGAGCTCCGCCCTGGAGCCCTGCCCTGGAGCCCCGCCCTGGAACCCTGCCCTGGAGCTCCGCCCTGGAGCCCTGCCCTGGAGCCCCGCCCTGGAACCCCGCCCTGGAGCTTCGCCCTCACCCAAGATGGCCGCGCTGCCCTCAGCCGCCCGCGTGACGCCAGCCGCGCCGCGCGCCGAGGCACGTGACGACGGTTACCCCGGCAACCGCCGCGGCTTCCCGCGCCCACCCGCTCACCTACCTCTCCCCTGGCTACGGCGAGCGGCGAGCGGCAGAAAGAGCCGGCGCAGGTAGGGGGCGAAGCGCCCCCTGCCCTTCCCTGCAGAGCCGGGGGCAGGTGAGGGAGAGCCCCGGCCGGGAACCGCTCCCTCCGCTTCCCGGGCTGCACCGCCCGGCCCGGCCCGGCCCGGCCTCCCACCGCCTCCCTTCTGCTCGGAGCGAACCCCGTTGTCAGCAGGAACAGCACCCTCCCTCCCGGTTCCAGGAGGGTGAGCGCAGCTCCTGATCCCCCTCGGTCCTCCCCCAGCACCCCGCCTCAGGCTACATTGCAGCAGCCGGGACTCGGGATGGGAGAAAGAAACAGGACCAGACTGCCCGCACTCAGTCACAGGTCTAGGGATGGGAGTGAGGGGCATGGACACAGCGCAGTCCAGCTGCTCAAGGGGTACATGAGCAAAGCCTGCCCAAATTTCGGCTGCTGCTGTCAGGGAGCAAACCTGGAGGTGTTTCATTCCAAGCAGGGAATGAGGCAGGAGCTGAGGGCAGCCACAGTGCAGGCAGTGCAGACATCAGAGGGGTCACCAACAGTCACAGGCAAGGAAAGGTCATGGGTCGGTCTGGGATCCATCCAAGGGACTTCCGTAGACACAAAGATACCTAGAATATACACTCAGAGTCACCCTAGGAAAACTAGTCAGCGAGGATCAGGCACAGATACAACTGCTGCACAGTTCAGCTCTGAAGGCTGCAGCCAGAGCTTGAGTAAAGTTCCGGTGATCATGCAGAAGGTGCAGGTGGAGCCAGTCACAGAAATGAACCCTGTTAGTGCATGCTTTAAGTGTGCATATTACTCCATCCTCTGCAGCATATTTGCAGAGGATGGAGTAATATGCTAAGTCTAGTCTGTGGAGGTAGATGTTTTAAATACTCTTGTTCTTTATCTGCTAAATATTGTAGCAAGGGTTCGATGATCACTCAGAATCTGAAGTGGAGGAATCTGAGGACCACACACCCATAGCTGAATCCCCACCATCACTGGATGACTCACGTGGCGTGGAAACACCAGCATCTGCAGCCCAGCCGTCTGTAGTGGAATTGCCACTATCTGCAGACCAGCTGGCTGTCAAGAAGCCACCCCATTCCGAGCACCACTTCCAGCTCATTGTATAGTCTGCATCCAGGGAAAGCTCACCTGAGATCAGATCACCTGTGGGTGAACTTCCAGTTTTCAAAGTCAAGATGCACACCTCTGAATCCACACAGGATGGCAGTAACACCGTTGAGGCTGTGTTGTCAGCAGCAGAGATTGCATTTGAATCATTGGAGAATCCAGAGGATTTTGGAGACCCCTATCAAGTTGCCATGAATTATGTGGAGGAACATAAAATTCTACAGCTATTTCAGGTGAAATACATATTTCTTATCTTCTTCCAGAGCCTTACATGAGGAGCTTGGCCTAAAGTTAGCTTGAATCAAATTATCCCTTCCCCAGATCCCTCCTTGTCCTGTGCTCTCTTAGGTATTACTTAAGGAAAAAGCAGTAGAAAAGGACCCTAGATCATCTTTGGTGTCTGAAAAGATTCTTGCTTTTTAAAATGCAGATGGCATTGATACAGGAAGTGCAGGCACCCATCTATCCAAAGATCAATAATTCTTTCCTCCTGTTTGTCTCTGTCTCAGGATATCACAGAAAAACTGCTGATCCATAAGCCTGATGACCCCTTGCAGTTCATATTGCTGGAGGTAGGGTGCCTTGCTGGGGCTCTGTGGGAACAGGGTCAGCTTTGCAGAGCACACCAGAGTCATGGTCAGCCCAGGACTGTTTCCCTGACTGTGTGTCTGCTGTCTTGGGAGGGAGAAGAGCACAGGCAGCAGCAGAGGGCCTGGGGTGCAAGGGACCATGTGTGCTCTGAGAGGAAGGAAAGGTATGGGAGGGTGGGGGAAGAATGGGGTGAGTGTGCCCTGAATTACCTGAGAGGTGAGGGAAGCTTAATGACAGAGGTCTCTGTGACCCTTCTCTAGCTGCCTCTATCCCAATCTGGGAGGGAGCACTTTTTCTACCCACACCCCCCTATTCAAGAGAGCTGTCTCTGCTGATCCTGAAGTGTATTAAAACACAGGTAATTCAAAGTCAGTGAAGTGAGACAATAGTTGGGGAGTGAGTTAGAAGTGTGGATTGCTTCTTGGGAGGAGGAGGAGGAGGAGGTTAGAAGAAAGAAAGCAGACAGAGGAAAAGAGTGAGTGTCTTCCTTCGTTGCCCTCCAGTCAGTCAGGAGAGGCACCATCTTGGAGGTTTGCTGCTGGGTTCATGGTGCACTAAGCACAAAACCTCCAGAGAAATGGCAGGGTCAGTTCTGGGCATCAGTGTGAAAGCAAATAAGCTCCCAAATGACTCTTTCCATTTTCCTTTTGCCCAGGTGCAGTCTATGATAAATGCCAGGCAAGCAGAACCGGAGAAACTATCGGAATAGAGCGGAGATGTGTAGGTGTTTCTAGAAGAAGGCTTGTGCACTCCTTTTGGTCCCCATTTACCCTGCTGTTGTGGTATTGCCACACCATGCCTTCCCAGCACCGTGTAGTCATTAGCAATAACTTGGAAAAGATCTGCTTGTCTGTCTCTTGCCTGGTTTATCTGTTTTGTATGCTTGTGCTTCCACTTGGGTCTAAATCCTGCAACCAGGTTTTGGTTTGGAATCACAGACTGAGATCTAAGTGTGCATGGATCTGCATGCACATATGGCACATCTTGAAGAGGCAGGTCTGCTGAACTTCTAGGCATATAAATGCATAAATCTCACATTTAGGCCAATCCACACTCTGCCTCTCTGTGCAGAGAAACCTCACAGCTCAGACAATGCAAGGACAAATGCAAGTGGAGTTAAAAAGCAGCCCTGGACAACCCACAGCCTTCTTTTCTCATGCTGCATTGGTGGCTTACTGTGTCCAGTTATGCAGCAGCACCAATGCCTATCTCATACTTCGATAGTTTGTGTCTGGGCTTTCCCACTGCCCCCAGAGCTCCTCTAATGCAAGAAGCTGTCTCTCTGCCTCTTCCACACACTGGGTACAGCTGTCTCACCCTTAATCACTCCTGCTGGACAATGATCACTCTGCTTTTTGGGGTGGCCCTGCCTGTATCATTGTAAGTAGGGTGTTTAACCAGAACAGTAAAGCAACAGTTGCACACACCCTTTATGCTTTCAGGAGACATTGTCACTCAGGAATGTGGGAGGTGAATAAAAGCAAACAATCCAAAACCAAGCACTGGTAGCCCAGAGAATTAAGAGTCAAGATACATTTCGCAAGCACATCATTTGAACTGTGTTTGGTTTTTGAAACAATTAAAATTCTAATTTTCATACTATCCAAGTGTTTGCTTCTACCCTGTAAAAAAAACTTTTTTTTTTCTTTTTCTTGTCTCTTGCCTGACAATTATTGAAAATGTGCTACAGAGCATACTGTTATTTTGGCTTAATAGATTGTCTTATATGCAATAGATCCCAGAAAAGGTTTTTATGTCACTACAGGCTTTTCTGTTGTTTAGCCAAGTGCTCTAATTTCCTGATGAATGGTGGTGTATTCCCAAATGACTGTTTCTATGGCTATGTAGAGGGCACCATAAAAACTTCCATCTATTTTTAAAAAAATAATGCATGATGATTGGGATGTGTGATTCTACCCAACACAGCTCGGGCGCCAAAAGTCTGGGAATAACAGAGGGCAAGTATTTGGCATACAAATTCCATGTGTGAGATGAGTTTCCTTTCTAGCTGAGTTTCTCAAAAAGGATCAGTTAACTCATGTGTTTCAAAATTGAAAACAGGTAAGCACCCCTGTCATTCATAGGCAAGGGAGTTTTTCAAGGTTATTGTGAGCCTGAAGATGGCTCACGATTCAGATTAAATTTTCATTGGTTTTATAAGAGTTTTAATGTATACTTAAGCATCTAGATGCCACTGCAGCAGCGAGATGCTTTTGAAATCCCTACTTATCTCCAGCAACTGGAAAAATCTGACACTGAGAATCTGAGATTGATCTGCTTACAAATTCTTGACCAAAAATGTATCAGGCTGAAAAACAATGCATACATGCCCTGTCCTAATGTATCTCTGTGGAACAGGAAATGTATGGAAGATGAAGATAGTGTTTGAAGCTTTCTTGTCTCTATGGTCATTTGTCAGCACATTGTTGCAGGAGATGGAGAAGCTGACATGTCTTTGAATTTTGTTGTAGAGCAGGATTAGGATGCCTTGGGGTACAGCCTTCACTGTGTATTTCCTACCTCTGTCATTTGGGTATTGTAGTTTGTTGTTGTCTTTTGCTTACAAAAAGCTTTTGACCTGTAATACGTTCTCAGACTATAAGTATATGCCTTCAACTTCATGTCAGCATTAAGGGAGTTGTGCAAGGGAAGATCCTTAATTCCTCTCCCAGGTAGGTTGAAATGAACTGGGAAGCAGTCTTCTTACAGGTGACAGAAGTTTTGCAAGAGAGGCCCTACCCAGTGTTCCTCAGTAATCTCAGGGCCACAATTTTCCTTTGATGGCCTGGCCACCTCATCTCATGCTAACAAAGTTGCTGTGTGGCAGCAAGAATTCCTTCCCAGTACACATAAAAGAGAGCATCTGTCTTGTCTATTTCTCAGAAAAGAGAAACAGTGTTTTCTGTTCTTTTCTTTCTATTAAGGAGAGGTCCTCCTCCATTGAGGAGCAGTTTTCTAGAGATGAATGAGGCTGTACCCAGGATAAGGTCTGTGGGCCTGGAGACGGCATGTGTAGGGACTGGGGAAGGCAGTGGGCCAAGGAAAATCCTTCAGCATTCAGAGTTGGGGTGGGGGGGGATATAATCTCTGAGCAAGGACTTAGATCAGAAATGTCACTTCCTTTACCTCAAGCCTCTCAGATGATCAAACTTAATTTTATAAAAACAAAAAAGCATCCTCCAGAATGTTTGCAAATTACAACCTTAAACACTACGTGTTTAAGGTAGTGTCACACAGCTGTATTTTTTCATCTACTTCAGAATTATTCTGAGAAATACACTCTAGCTCTAGAAAAAAACAACTTCACATTAAGGCACTGCAGTTGTGTACAAGAAGGCTTTTCTGTGCTGAAGAAAAGAAAAAAAGTTGTATTTTAAATGGAAACTTTTACTGTAGCCTTAATTCCAGAGTGACTGTCCCTTTTCCACAATTTCTTTCCAAAACCATTGGATCCTTATTTCATCTTTGTAAGTGGACATTTATCATCATGACATTAAACTGTCATTAAATTTCTTGCCTTGAATGCTCAGAAGGAATTAGCAGTTCCTCGTGTGTAACCGAAACTCTTCCATATAAGTCCTTAAAGCACACTAGTCACAGCACATTTGAATGCCCTCCAGAGTGCTAAGCAATGTGACTAACATCTGCTGTTTGCTCTTTCTCCTCTCCACAAGGGAAATGGCTGTGCACTGAAGTGCATTCTTCTAGAAAGGGTGGTTTGGGCTGTTTACCACACCTGTGTATCTCTGTGTACTTCCAATGGATAAGTCATGAAGTGGAAGGTGTGGAAGTTGGAGGTAGTTTGTAGTTTCCATGGATGATTCCTCTGCAGTATGAGCTGGGTACTGAGAAAAAACACATTCTTTTCAAGGGAGAGATATTTTTGTTCATCCATGGACAGACACAGAGGTGCAACACCCATCTAATCTGCCAAATGGCACAGTCTTATGGTGCCCAGACTGTTTCTGTTGTGAACCTTGTGCTCCTCCAGAGGCAGGACACAGAGGAGCCAATCAGGAGGAAAAGTGCAGTCCCTATAAAATAGGTCTCTTGGACCAAAACATCAGTTTCTTTTTTCTGCCATCTCTGTATGGAACTTGAAAGCACTCAGCTGCCTCCAGTATACTCCAGTATTGCTCCAGCAATACTGGAGGTGCCTGTGTACTGCTTCTAACCAATGGGGGAAAAAAAGTTGTAACAACTGATTAAAAATTCTCTGAAAAGTTCACACAGCCTCTGCTCTGGTTCTTAGGTGGAGGGCACAGGCAAGATCTCCCTTCAATGGGCAGCTGCTTACAGCATGAGACATTTCATTGTGACTCACTGGATATGAATCACTGCTATATAACACCAACTTTAAGCTAGTTGAATGCCATTGATTTCAAAGTTTCACAATCGTGTGGAACTCATAGTAGGCAGTAGCAACTGCTTTCATGTCTGAAATGGAAGAAAATAACCTCTGGGTAAAGTCCAACAAAGAGCTTAGCTAAAGAGAGCTCCTCCAGGCTGAACACTGGAGAATGTGCTTGGAAAGAGAATATACTGAGGCAAATTGATCAAACCCTGTCTGACATGCCTCCAGGTTGTATTCCAGAGAAAGCTTCTCTTGACCATTCTTTCATCCAGATAAATGCAGGAAAAAATGAATAAACATTTCCTTAAGGTCAGGAATTGTTATCCATGGCTGCATTCCTTTTTTGGGGACTGTTATGGACAACACTGATGTAGCAGCATCACCAAAAGCTCACAGCCACAGTTTGACATACAATAATTAAAAGAAGAACTTTGAGTTATTGAAGAGATGTGAATTGGATGAATATTCATCCATCATCTCCTGGAGAAAGGCAGTAGGCTGGAATGTCACTGCAGAACAGATGAATTTAGGCAAAGCAGATGCGAGAGATTTCTGTATATATAATTCAACACTGGAAACTGACTGTGGACACCCCAGTAGTTGGTCTGTTTTAGAAATTCCTGGTATGAATGAATGGTGTGGCTCTTCTCCCTCAAGGATATCATCTCAATTCCCCATGCAACTCCTCTCACAGATGGGGGTAGCTCACCCTCCTTTGTCACAGACCTATTGTTTCAAGCACTAGGAAGGAAATCTCCATGGTTTATTCATCCAGGAGTCTGGGGTAAACTATCTTCCAGGGCAGAAGAGAGGAGAAACTGCTGGTGTCCTATCATAAACTGCACTGGAATAATACCAGGAAAGAAACAAACAATGAGATGGACTCATTTTCTTTTTGACATTGTTACTTTGAGACCAAAATGAGCATCTTTTTCATTGTCATTAAAGAGACAAGAAGTGGAGGAACATATAGCTGCACAGAGCCAGAGTTATGAAGGTGCGCAGCTATCTAGTGCAGTTCTCAAAATTAAAAGGGAAGCATTGTAGCTAAGGGAGTGCATCTCTCAGTTTACACTTGCCATGAAAACTTCACTATAAACTTAAAAGTCTTTAAGGCAAATACCTTATTTAGAATCATGTGGTCCAACCTTAAAAATTATTATTAACTGGGAGGCAGGATCCATGTTAGGGTTAGGGAGTTGGTAAGGAAAAGCGATGACCTCTGTCCTTCCTCCTTCCTGTTCCTCAGCTTAGCTTCCAGCATAAAACAGGAAACGGGTGAATAAAGGATGTGTAATGCTGCAGTTGTTTGTTAATGGAAAAAACAGATGTCATACCAGCCTTTGAAGAAAAACAGTTCCCACCTTGAGGAGCTGTTGAAGTTTGAATAGGTGAGTAGACATCAGAGGGAAGGCTGTATTGCATGCAGGAAAATGGTCAGAGACTCAAAGGTTTTTAACAGTGTCTCAAATTTACATAAACATCATGAACATGACAGTCCCTCTGAAGAGCAGATCGATGCCAGTTCAATCCTGTTATTGTTTATACAATATATGTATAAGTATACCCTGGGTCTAGCATATTATCCTGCCTCCTTGCAAGGAGATTCAGCAAAGGACACCATTGCCAGCTTGCTGAAACCCCACAGTATTGAAAGCAAGCCCTGCCCATTGCAGAACCCAGCTTTGGGCCCTGTTGCCTGAATTCCTTGGTAGTGTAAGAGAGCTATCTTGAGACACTCCTTGACCATGGTCTGATGCCATGATGAAAATATATGTTTGCCTTGGCAGATTGGAGCATATATGGGAGGAGTTTAGGAACAGCTCCCTACATTTTGCCCCGTTAGATGATTAAATCTTTGTAAATGAAGAGCAAAGCCCTTTAGAAAGGTAGAAGCTGAGCTAACTTTTCCTAGTTAGCTTACATAGACTTCTTAGTAGTTGTTCTAAGCCTTCCTGGCTTGTCAGAAATTACGTGTGGAAAAACAGTGTGGGAATAGCAGGTTATAGAGCATCTTGAACTGAAAAAATAAAACCAGAATAAAATGTAACCTTGCCTGTGTGTGCCCATAAGAGGGCAGCACAGACCGGCTGAGCCTTTGCTAAAGGCTAGGCAGAGGCATGAGTAGCTACAAGCAGAGGCGAAAAGATGTGTGTAGAAGGGCTAGATGGCCTAAAGCAAAAGCTCATCCATCATCCACCTGAAACTGAAACCCAGGTACAGGTCGGTACAGGCTTGAGTGGGTCAGACCCCAGGTGCACAGCAGGGTTTGAATCTCACAGATTTCTCAGGGAAGTTTCCCGTTAGATACTGGAACCTTGAAAGAGTTTCAGTGGAAGAATTTTGGACAGTGCCTACAGTTCTGTTAAGGCAATGAGTTGATGTGTGAGACATCAACCACACCCTTTCCGAGGCAGAGGCTGTCACCCCGGGAGCACAGTAAACTCGCCCCAGGCGGGTGCTATTTATTTCCATCACCGTGTTGCACCAGCCAACACCCCTCTGCTGCTCCCGCTCCTCCCACTGCCAAAACTGCTGTGATGCAGCTTTAACTGACTGTCCTCCTTCTTTCTGCTGGGTGCTCTAGCCCTCTGGCAAGGTGGATGGTGGAAATGCTGAGATAAATGAGACATATTCTTGCAGCAAGTGTGTTGGAAACTGGGTACTGACAGGCAACCATATGTAGATGGCAGTGCTCCACTGCCAGCCCTTTGTGGCCTCTGTATCAGATGCAGCTAATGCAGAGGAGGCAAGCAGTGGGTTTGGGAGGAATGAGGTATCCCCAAACACTCTTCAATAATAAGCTGGAATCAATGTGAACAAGTGTCTTTGGCCCCTTGCACACAAGGAGTAAATGTTCCCAAAAAAAGATCACTTCTTTGAAGCATGTTGTGGCTCATGACTGACAGAGGGGATTTTGGAGGAGAGGTTTTTAACCATCAGCAAGAACAATGCAGTTACTAGATCCAGACAGAACAGCTTGTTCCCAGTCTGTTAGGGGAAACTCAACTGAACCAACAGTAGTAAAGGACCATCATAGTGCCAAGGCTGTTTGGGAGTGGGATTGCATCCTAATGGCTGTATTGACACTGACATATGCTGCCTTTCAGAGGCCAGGTTTCATAACCAAGAGCAATACAGAGACACTGTCTAGCAGATCTTCCCTGGACAGCCTTTTAAAGAAGCTATCTAAAAGGCAAGCAGAAAATTTTTGCCTTCTCAAAAGTCTTTTCTCCTGCCAAAGACCTCTGCAAATCCCAGGCAATCATTTGCCAAGGCATAAAGAGATTTCTATCCTCCTTTGAGCCTTCCCTGTGAGCTCCTCCTCTATGAAGACAGGCTGCCAGAGGTGAGGTTGTTCCTCTTGGAGAAAAGAGGGCTTAGGGGAAACCTCATTGAAGCCTTCCAGTACAAGGGACTTATGAAAAGGAGGGAGAAGGACTTTTTATATCAGCAGGTAGTGATAGGAGAAGAGGCAATAGCTTGAAACTGAAAGAGGGCAAGTTTAGATTACATGTTAAGAAAAAATTCTTTACTCAGAGGGTGGTGAGGCACTGGAACAAGTTGCCCAGAGAAATTGTGGATGCCTCATCCCTGGAAGTGTTCAAGGCCAGGCTGAATGGGGCAACTTAATCTAGTGAGTGGCATCCCTGCCCAGGGCAGGAGGTCAGAACTGGATGATCTTTAATGTCCCTTCCAACCCAAACCATTCTATGATTCTGTGATTCTATGGTTGACTGGCCAGGCTCCTCTTCAGAGTGGGCTGGCCTGCCCTCATCTGAAGATGAGATGTAAGAGAACACCATGTCCCTTTTGCTGGCCCCTTTATGCCCTCAAGGGTGTTGGCTGTGGAGCGTCACTCTTGGGCTTGGCTCCCCTTCCCTGCCAGGAGAAACTCCTGCTGGTGGTAGGGGAGTCGGGGCACAGCTTGACCTCTGCACTCTCCCATGCTCCTCCGTGCTTGTTTTATCTTCTGCTTCTTCTGTGTACAAAAACGTGACCTGTGGGCTGCTGAAAGACCTGGGTGAGATCAGCCGCTCTAAGATGGTCTGGATTTTCCTCTGCAGAAATTGGCCTTGGGCATGTGTTGAGGCTCTCCTACAAATTCCCTTCGTACTCAGCAAGGTCAGAGACATCCTTAGGGTGAGATTTGGAGCCCAAATCTCTCTCAGTGAGTACAAGAAGGCACCCTGAGGGTCTCCTTTATTAACAGTAGCAGCAGCCAATAAAGATTAATCTTTACAAGAATCCACTATTTCTCTATGCTTTTGGGTTGAGACCACTGAGGAAGGGAGCAAGAGCAGCTGGTCTAATTGTTAGCAGTGGAGTACCGAGATTTAATTTGTTATTGGCTTTACCCACTTGTGCAAATATCACTGTGAATACTAGCCCAAACCTCCCTGGGGAAGCAGTTCCCTGCCTGACCTCAGTTCTTTATCAGACAGAGCAGCTTTCTCCAAGTTGTTTGTCCTTTCTGCTTGCTCACATTCAGGAGGAACATTCTCTTCTGAAAGGCTGAAAGTACAAATTTTCATGCAATCTCATGATTGCAGTAGCTTGGGCTTTACGCAACTACCCAAAATTGCAAGTTTTAGTGATACTGAAATACAGATGTGGTTATAAGCTCATGAATAAAGCTACCCTACAAAATTGGGATGATAAGGTGCATCCCTCTCTTAAACTCAAAAAACCCCAGTCCTTGAGAGTGTGCCCTATGAGCACTCTTCTTCGGAATGAAGAATTGCTAAATGCAAAACTCCAGGATTGCTAGCATCACAAAGGTGCTCGTATCTGTGTTCTCTGTAACACTCTTTGCCAAGGTAGCTGAAGTTTCAGATAGAAGTTACTGACTGCATTCCACATCATACTAAATATATATATACAGTTCAGCATTTCAGCCTATATGTTTGCAGGTTTAGCTGGGGTGGCCAGCCCAGTGGCCCGGTGGTTTATCCTAACCCACTATAATTAGCCCATGGCTGTTGCTCATGGTATGCCATTTGTCTCCCCACACTCAGCACTGTTTGGTAAACAATTTCAGAGACAGAGTTGCTCTCCCCTGATCTCACTAGGTGGTGTTCACTTATTTATTCTCTGCACCCCACAGTTATTCCTCTCTCTTGAGGCTGAGAGGTATAGAAGTGGCAAAAAAGGGCAAAAATGTTCCCAAAAGGGGGAGGCAGCTGTAGCAAAAGACAGGACTCCACTGGGGAGGCGGGATGCAAGGCTGGCAGGAGGCCAGGCCAGCTGCAAACCCAAGAGGCACCATGACATCTGTCCCCCACCGCCTGCATCCTCACCCCCTGTGCAGCGGCACTGAGCTGGGAGAGGACACAGCCATTAGGAGTTCCCTTCTACTCTGAGGAGGAGCTGGCTCCTGGCCATGGCACGTGGAGGGCTTGGGTGGCAGGCACAAGCCTCAAACCCAAATCTGGCCCAGGGAAGGAAGGTCAAACTGCAGATTGGGAAGCAGCTGTTCGCAGCCCTGCCGGGAATGCAGGAGCAAAGCTGGGTGGCAGGAATTGGGTCTGGGGCTACCGGGAGCAGTGCCCTCAAGGAGGAGGCTGCTGGCCCAGCTGATGAGGTCAGGACTCTACCAGGAAAGGTGGCAGCCCCTCTGCAGCACGCTGCAACAGGGATGCTTGGCTTTACTCCCAGCAGTGCTGCCATGAACTTGCCACTGTATACTGGAGGGACAATCATTAAAAAAGTCCTCTCCCTGGGCCAAACAGTGTGTGTCAAGCTGAACCGGTGCATGGGAGCACAGGCTTGGCCAACACTGAAGCCACATTGGTGGGGACAAGGAATTTCCCAAGACTGGTCCTTCAGCCATGAGCTTTGATCTCAATGTACAGCACCTCAAATGCAGTGAGGAGCCTCCTGCTCATGGATGGCAGAGGCTCTGTCATGACACTGGCATTAGGGGGTCACAGAGATGACTCCTGGGAGTCTGCTACTTTGACCACAAGCTCCTTTTCCTCTCTGTATGCTCACTCCCTCCCTAATTCCTCCCTCTCATATTATCTCAGCCTTAAATCATTATTTCCACACTATGAAGAGAAGAAATTCAAAGGATTCAGGAAGATGGGAAAGTATTCTTAGAGGTGAAGAGTGGAACCAACACACTGGAACTAACCACAACATCTAATCAGCCCTTCTCAGCAGCTTTGGGCATCCTCTAACATGCCTTCCATACCAATTTTGAATAAACACAGCATACTTTGTGACAGGCGTGTTCTAACTTTGCCCTGTCACCCGCTGAGCACGTAACAATAACCGAGTGATAGATCTCTTGAGAAATCCATTTTTCACCTCCGTCTGAAAATAGGCCAGGCTGTGGCTTCAGCATCTGACCATCCCTGCAGATGAAACCCCAAATGGCAGCATGTCTTCACTCCCAAGTCCCACTTTGCCTTTAACTTACCCGCAGCAGAGATGTGCACATATGTGCACACACACGTGGCTGGATACACAAAGCACACACGTGTATGGGTTTGTGCCTGTGCACGTACACACGTCTGGTTCTGTGTAAGGGTCTGCACACTCAGCAGTCTGGAGCTTCCCATGTGCAAGAGCACACACAAATGCATGGATCTGTCTGTATAGAAGTGTTGGTCCATCTGAAGTAGGCCAGCACAGACACAGTCCTACAGGGGAGGCTAAAACAGCTGTAGGCACCCCACTGGAGGTATCCCTGTGGGAATGGGGGCTTCCCAACCCTGGCTTGTCAGCCCCACTGTGCTCCCTCCCCAGACAAGGTCTCTGTCTGACCCTCTGCTCTGCACAGGCATTCATGTAAACTCATAGTCTCACCTTGTTGGCACACACCAAAAGAACTTCAAAGAAACAAACAAAACCCCCATTCCAAGCCTCTCCTTTCCTATATCAGATTTCTCTCCAGAGACCATAAAAAATATTCTTACCCACATTCTATACCAGATTAACAAACTGTGACAGCCAAATGGTAGCAGCAGCTGAAGGGTGACCACCACCCAGTCCAGCCTGACCCACTCTTCCACCCCAAACAAGGATTCACTCTAACAGCTTTTTGCAGTGCCCTGGACAGGGCTACAGAGCTGCAAGAGCTCAGCTGCACCTGGGTTCTCTTCCAGCAGCTACTTTCAGTTCTGGTGATTGGCAAGGCTATGAACTTCACTGCCAGCTTCCCCTTTCTTCTCCTCTCTTTCTTCGTCTTGTTTTCCCAAGACAGCATTTCCACAGTTGCAGCCTCTTTTCTCCTCCCAGCTGAGATGTGATGGGTGTTTTACCATGGCAGGCTTTTGTCCAATCACTGCTCCAAGATCAGCCCAACTGTGATGCTCAGGAGATGGAGGCACTGCTTTTCCCCTGCCAGCTGCTCTCAGTGTCCAAGAAAAATGATGTGAGCCTGCCTTCCTAGAGCCCAGGACACCAGCTGGTGTGAAACACCTGGTCCCACCAGCATTGCCAAAATACGGGGTGGCAAATGCACCAAAATAGGCTGCATGGGTTGTAGGGAGCAAACTTAGTGGGCAAGGAGGTCTGAGTCATTTAGGTCTAGACAAATCTGCATCTGTATTCTTGAGGACCCAAGGGACTATTTTCCTGTCCCTTTTTAGTAGGTCAGGCTGGCTGCAATTGATGTGTCTCCTTTTGCTTATGGCTGTGATACCTCATGGAACTGGAAATGCCAAAAATACTGTCCTTTCTTCAGGGTTAAACCTCACACAGACCTCATGGGAGAGTGGGATCTCTCTTCAGTTGTCTACAAGTACCAAGAAATTCGTAAGACCCTTTAGTGAACCATGGCTCACTAATTTCACACCAAATATTTGCCAGGATTGCCACCAATAGGACATATAGATGTTATTTTTGTGCTTGTTTTTCACTTGTGATGGGCTCTAACATCATGGAACTCCCATTACCTTTCCCAAGCCTGTTATTTATTTGGCTGGTTTTTGCATCAGCAGATGAAGAACAAGTACAACCACCTGTGCTTTTGCCAGAGACATGTTCAAGACACCAGTAATGTGAATCTTGACTTTTGGCAAACTTGTGCTGGAATGAGGGTGAGAGGGGAAGGTGAAAGACATTCCATTGCTGTTGTTGTTCCTCAGCCATAGCTGTTCTCAGTTCATCACAGGCCAATGAATAGATATATCTGTATTTCATTTTGTTCTGTCTTAATAAGATTGAATACATGAAAAATCCAGAGTGCCCAAGAAAATGAAATATTCTCCCCACTTTTCATGTCATCCACAGTGTCCTGCAGAGTAGCCAACACTTACATTTCTGTTTCCAAAAAAAATCCCAAGCTGTATGAAACAAAAATGGATCCAACCCAAACAACTGGATCATTCCTGTGCTACATAATTAAATGAAAACATTAAAATTAATTTACTTTATTTTTCTATTCAGTGCATTCTTCTTATACCTACGTTGAAGCAGTGACCCAGCAATCTTCGTGTATTTACGTCCTTCCAACTTGCCCATCCTCTTTAAAGTTCAAGTGCCTCATATGAGTGACTCACTCATCCACCCTTTTGAGAGTATAAGAATAGAAATTCTTTAAAGCTTTGTGTTTTCAGCACAACGACATTCCGATATGATCTAAGAATCACAGAGACACCCTTCGGACCCAGGAGGACTGGGGAACAGGTTTGGCTAGAAAAAAAAGTTTTCCTCATGTGATGGGCACCCCACCAATCACACAGCACTCTCCTCAGCAAACTGGGCTCTTTAAAGGGCGGCGGAGGTGGGAGAAAAGGGCCTTTTCAGCTCTGCAGGTGGGTTGGGGTTTCTGCTGGAAGCATCACGACAAGAGAGCGGTGAGTGCCTTGCTTTGGTCATGGTCTTCCTCTTAAAGAGGCATGTGAGCCAGAAGTGTCTATTAGGAGAAAATATAGCTCTTATATTTAATGTTTTTTTTTTTTTTTTAATTTTAGTCCCTGGGCTGTGTTTGGTATGTGGGAGTCTGGTACCTGGATAAGATTAACTGCATGAAATCATTAAGTATTTCAGTTTTCTTACCTCAGGCTGTGTCTTCTCTATGGCTATTTTAATTTGTTTCATATTTTTTCTCCTAAAGACTGGGGAGAAGGGAATGGAAAAATTAAATCTGTTGTAAATCTGAGTGTTAAAAGAAAAATAAAAAGGAAAAATTGTTGTAGAGGAAGATGAGTCTTGTAGTTCCCCCTCACTTGTGAAAATAGGAAAGTTAAAAAAACCTGCTTGTTTTGGCTGAGCTGAATTAATAAAGGAGAGAGGAAAAACCTACCTCCCAGCTCTACTTACAAGGTAATTATGCTTGATGATGATTTACCAGCCACACCACTGTTCACACAGGCTTCATTTCATACCAATCTCTTTGAAAGGAAACTTAATTAGTCTGTGACCCCTGCTTGATGCTGAGCTATGTTTTTGCTTTATTTTTCTCCTCTGGTAGGACAAAATAATTGTCTGCCTCTTCCATTTCTGAGTGTGGCTGACTCCTAGCACACAAGAAGTTTTCTGTCAGAGGTGGAGCACTGGGGAAAGTCCAGCAGGGCAGGAGGAGTGCATGAGTTTGTGTCCACTGGAGATGTTTGCTTTGAAATAAGTAAACAAATGATGAACTGACATTTGTAAAACATTCAGCTTCTTACAGTGGAGTTCAAGCGATTCATCATTAACATATTAAATTACTTCCTCCTAATAACTGTGTAATTCTCGAGGTACCCCAAGCACTTGGAAAATACCTTCTTTTTAAGCCCATGAGGGGATAAATTTTCCATCATAACCGATTTTAGAAAACCCCAAAAGTAGGATTATTGCTGATGCATCGGGGTCCGCAGCCGGTCTGTGGCTCAGGGAGCCCTCCCGTGGCACTGGCCCTGGCCTTGGCACAGCCTCCGGCAGCGGTTCCACCTGGCTGCCCTCCCTCCATCAGCGCCCAGGGCTGGCCCGGCACCTTGCTGCTGCCTGCAGGGACACGCTCTCCAGTGGGCTGGGACACGAGGGAGGTGCCCAGGCTCCTGCCCCGGGCTGTGCGGGCAGGGAGCGGGATTCTGCTGCCGGGCAGCCGGGTTTGCTCAGCTGCACTCGCTCCAGTGGGGCAGAGCCCGTGAGTCACAAAACAAACGCATCCTTTGTCTCTGCCTCCCTGCACCAGGGCATGAGAATGCAACGCCCTGAGCAGGGGCGCTGAGGGAAAGGGAGGTGGCAAGGGGTGATGTGAAGCACATACAAGCCCCACCACCATGCTGAGAAACCTCCAGGAGTGGGGTGTAAAGCCAATGATGCTCACAGGGATGTTTTGGGATGTCCCTGTGTCACAGTGCTTGACAACTAGCACAAAATGCAAGGCGATCAAAATGCCACCTGGTTCTGTGTTGGGCAATGCCAAATGAATTCCTATCCATTGGTTTTTTTGGCTAGACATGGAGTAGAGCTAGGCTAAGAAGGGGGAATTAATCTGCAAGGCCACTGAAATCCTGTCCCAGGGATATATAGAAACAAGGTGTGGAGGCTTCAAAAGATTGACCAGCACCATGTGTTCGAGAGGTGCACAACAGACACTAAATCCCATTTGAATCTGGGAATTGTTGCCAGAAGAGTGTCCTTTCAAAGCCTGCATGAGGTTATCACCCAAAACACAAGGGTAGAAGCCAGCCTCTGCAGAAAGGAGCTTCTTTTTTGTCAGTTTTGTCTCCCACAGCTGTGCTAAGGATCTCAGAGATACTGAGAGTAAAGGAAGTGAGGGGAGGTCAAGAAATCTTCAAGAGCATGGAAATTATACATTGTCTGCACCTTGTGGGTGGGGTACCAGGGGGAGGCAAAGCTGCCACTTCTCCTGGGCTCTGGCAGGCTCAGCTGGACCCCCATGAGGGTAAGGAGTGTTTTGGGGGTGTGAGGGGAGAGGAGAGACGAGAAGTTATGACCAGTTGTACTGCTTGTGACCAGGAGGAGTAAGATGTGCCTCAAGAGGGACACGGGTTTTTGGTACAATGAGAACAACAGACACCTTTCCAAAGCTGCTTAGAGCATGGAGAAAAGTCTGTGGCAGTGATAATTGAATACCTCAGACCTAGATAGGTCACACCTAAATTACAAGTTTTCTAGGATGTGCTGAGGAACACCAGGTGAAGGTTGAAATTCCAGGACCTGGCTGCCTTCTTAGTGGAAGTTTCAGATAAAGGTTACGGCTGAAGTTCCAGTTTCCTCAGGGATTTCCTTGAAGCCCAGGAAACTGCATTTGGGTCATAACACTAATTTTAACAAGCCCAAGAAGAAGGCTTCTCTACCTCCAAATGCATTTGTGCCTGTGGGCAGCTGTGTCTCTGGGGGTTGGTGGAGGGCTGCCCACCACTGTCACACCCAGGGGTGCCTGTGAGCTGTCTCTGTGCACAGCCTGCCTCGGGCATGCCAGCCAGGCTGGCCTCATGGCTCTGTGGTCATGCACCTGTGCCTAGTGCTGTGCAACCTGCTCTTGCTGAACACAGCTCACCTCCGAGGCATGAGGAGCAGAGGAAAGCTCCTGGTCTCCCACAGCTTCTCCTCTGGGGCAGGTTGGAGCATTGGCTCTCCAGCTGCCCAGCTGTTGTCATGGCTTTGGAGCATCTGCCTGGGGGGTGCTCTCATTGCTGATGGTGATACTGGACCACCTGCAAGGGAGAGGAGGTCAGACAAGGGGTTGACCCATGTGGCACAGGCTAATAAAGTGGAAACCAAGAAATTAGCTCCTTTGGCCCATATCACTTGGAGGCAGAGGGATAATTCATAGAAATATGGCAAGACTGGGAGGTTTTAGGTCTACAGTACATCCTTCCCTTTTCCTCTTCTTGGTCTCTCTGCTTCCCCCTGCCCTGCAATCCCATTGAACCTAGTTAAGGTATGGCAGAACCTTAGGTTGTCGGGAAGCTTGCCATTTTCCAGCTGATACCTGTGGTGGTGACTCTGTCCAGCTTTCCTCACAGCCATAGCAGCTCACTGGTGGTGGGCTCACCCCAAGAGAAGGGGCTTGCTTTCTCAGCTAATGTAACTGCAAAAATACCTGCCCAAGGGGAGATCAGGCAAGAAGAAAGCCAGCTTGTGGAGAGGCAAGAGTTTGGTCTGGATGGACAGCCCATGTACAAGGTGTCAGTGCTGTTGTTACCCTGAACAGGGTAACACATTCAACCTTGCTTTATACAGTGCAACTGGCGCAGACCCCGTTTTCCATGTAGCAGTCAGAGTTTACCTGCCTGTGTTCAAGCAGGAAAGAGTTCCTTACTTTTTGGATTGCTGCCTGATTTGCAATGTCCCTTAGATGGCAATAACTGAAAGGTTTTTTAGCATCCCTGGGGTTTGCAGGACACAGGCCCATGAGCCAGGCAGTGTTCTCTCCAGCTCTCAAATGAGTGGGAAACCAGGATTCCTCTTAGATTTGGCAGACTCTGCAGTGTTGTATTGCAGAACACATGGCTGAACATTGGTCAGACTCAGACCTGACCTGCAAGACAGCCCCTGGACACCCTGGCTTGTCAGGAAATTTGGCAGGGACGGAGATCCAGGTTGACCTCACGAGCCTGCCATTTTCAAATATAGATCACAGTTTGATGTGTACTGGGTCTGGCCTCCAAACACCCAGCTGGGACTAAAAAGTCTTCTCAACTTAAAAATAATGGCCACATATTATTAAAAAATTCCTACACATGCTATCATACAAAAATCCTTGGGCATTGCCGATGCAATGGTGAGAGCACTGGAGATGTCTGCATGCCTAACCCTCACACCACTGCAGAGAGAGCGGTACAAAGTGCTTGGTTTCCATCTGTCACTGTTGGAGGTCCTGCATACCCCAAGAAGGGCAGCTGCTGAGGAGGCAGGAGGTGGCATTTTTAGAGACATCTCACAATGTTCTGTTCCTCAGAAAGCTCCCCTTCCTTGACAGCTTTGTCTGCTCATATATCCCAACGTCTTCTTTGAAGAATCAGGAAGTCAGTGGCCCCAGCAAAAGAGAGACACAAGTGCAGGTACTCAGGCAGAAGAAGGACATTCAAGCAGCTTTTGCTCAAGCTGGGCTCACTGCGGCCTTTCTTTCCTGGTTTATATTTTCTTAACCTCTTTGGTAAATGCAGTTGTGTCAGGGTTGGGGTTTTTTCCCCTTACCCTCTCCATGCGCACATCCCTTTCAAAGAAAAACTTGGTGGGCTGTGGTGTCTGAGCTTCTTTCTCCAAGAGCTCTCACACCTCTGACTGATGCCTTTATGCTGCTCTCTCTGGAAGGGGATGAATTTGATGCAGGGCACCTGACTCTAGACTGCAGGATATAAGCATTCTCAGGAATTTGGTGGGAATGCTACTTGGCCTGCCTCCCATGAGCCAGCTGCAACCTGAGCTGCCCCTGTCTCCTTCTCTTCCTCCCTCACACCTGACTTGGGGCACTCTGCTCCCATTCCCAGCACGGGTGGGAGATGGGGCTGCTGGTAGCAAAGCCCTGTGCTGAAGATGTGTGTGGGATACAGCCAGAGCACCGTGGTTACCAGCTCAGTCCCGTGGTGGTGCTGCTCAAAATGGCCCAGGATAGGAATGGGGGTGAAGTGAGGGTGCTGAACTTGTTCCCTCTGCATCCAGATGCAGCTGGTGTTTCAGGCCAGGTAGAAATTACACCCCATAAGCAGAGGTTGTTGTGAGTGCTGTTGTGAGGATGAAAACCCTCATCAAGAGAAAGCTGCAGACACCAGCTGTCCCCAAAGTGGTCCCAGTCTTCTGTAGCTCCAGTATCAGGGAGAGTTTGAGTTAGCAGATTAACACCTGGGGAGGTCTCCTCTGAAACTACTACAAAGCAAGGGATGGGAGGTGTACAGACAGGCTGGCAAGTTCTGTCTGTCCTTCTCCTCATGGATAATTTGTATTTCTGATTGAAGTATATTGCACCAGTGATTTAATTGAAAACTGTATTTGTTGTTTTCTAGGTTGCATGAAGAATTAAAGATGGCGAAAAGTGATGATTGCATGCACATCTTGCAGGGTCTGTTAGTCTTTGGGAATGTGGTCATTGGGGTAAGTGAAGTGGAACAAGAATGGGTGGAGGCTTCCTTCCAGTATGACACTTCTTAAAACAGCAGTTCTCCCTCTTCACTTGTGAAATCCACACATATATGGTGTATGTAAAGCATGAGAGAAGAGGATAAGGAGAGCTGTCCTAATGATCAGTTGGGTGGGAAAGGGACAGCAGGGGCAGATCCACAATACCAAGATGGGTGCTAGGGGAAAAGCCTTAGAACTGTCAGCAGGAGCAGACCAACATTTTTCCAGCCACCTCCCTCCTATAGTAATGGAAGGTTCTGTTCTTTTTTAACATCCTCAAGTCCTGGGCCTGACCTCTCAGATCAAGGCTGGGTGAGATTTGCCTGCAATTCTTCTGTGAAGTCCCAATATAAGAGATTGTAGAGCTGGGCAGAGGGAGCTGGGTACCTCCCACTTGGCAGGAAGTTGAATTAAAGGAAAGCAGCCTACACCTGTTTCTGTCTTTGCTATTTCTTTGGGGAACCTTGAGCTAATGTTTTTCTTGTGCTTGCCAGATGTGTGGCATTGCCCTGACAGCAGAGTGTATCTACGTTGTGTCCAACCCCCATGGTGCCTACCCTCTGCTGAAAGCCACAGAAAGCAGTGGCATCTACGCTGCCGCCTGGATTGGCATCTTTGTCGGCCTTGCACTCTTTGCCCTGTCTATCCTTGGAATAATTGGAGTCATCAAGGCCAGCAGGACCTTGCTATTGGTGGTAAGCATAGCAAAGTTTACCTTCCTACTGCTGCCAAACTGAACAAACACTGCCTTGGTGTCCTGGTCACCTTGGGGAAACAACCAATGAACAAAGACAGCTTTTATACTGATAAGGAGCCAAAGGTTCTTCTTGGTCATGGCTGTGGTGTCCCAGAAGGTGACTCCTGTGACGACTCATGCCCAAGAAGCCCCTGAACCAGGCTGAGGGAATAAATGGAGGTAATCACAGTGAAGGTTTGACTGGCTTGACCCTGGCCTTGCCCTGAAGCAATGCAGGAGCACTTGTGCAATCACATGTAGCTGGGATGTGGTTTAGATCCTTGTTTCTCCCCACCCCTTAATGCTTTTCAGCTGTCATGCACTATTCAGTTTAGGAGTTGATAAGTAATGACTTCTGTACAAGGCATTAGTGAGTGTCAGGATACCAAATATGGGTGCAATGAAGAACATAAGACATCAGCAGGCAGGCAGAAATTACAGGGGTGGGGACAGAGATTTGGATAAGCCAAAGACAAGGTTAAGATGTGGACAAATCTCAGTACAATGTCTTACTTAGTCATTTAGTATGGCAGTGGCAAAACTTAATTGGTGTTTTTATTAACAAAAGGTAGAGATGAAAACTCTGAAATGAGCTCTCTTGTGGATTCCTGTGGGGTTGCAGGGTGTCTGTTTTAGACAAGAGGAACTCAGAGATCTGAATTTTTGAGCCAGGGAATATGCAGAAAACAGCTGAGGAAACAGAATTCCCTTAACTCTGAATTTTGGTGCCTCAGCTGAAACCCAAGGCTCTGCTTTAGGATTTATGAGAGGATACAAGGGACAGAAACTGAGGTAAGTAGGAAAAAAATGCTTTAAATCAGAGGAGGAACAGATACATATGAGAACTCCAAAGAAAAAATGGAAACTGTCAAAGGGATTATGCTGGAAAGAGAAATGAAAGAGTGAAAGACACTATGAGAGGTGACCCTTGTAATCTGTTTTCATGAAGGATGTTTGCTCACAATGTAGGAGTGTTCAGGAAATCTGATGATGAAAATCAGGGCGATCTGAATGATGCCCTAAGCTGCACCTTCCCTTTCCCCAAAATACAATTCTCTCCTGCCAGGAGTGAACAGCTTCTTGCTGAAAAGCTTAGAGCTGGTAAGTGGAAGTGAAAGGAGGACACACGACACAAACACAGGTTGCCAATGAGACACAACAAAGAAAAGGACAAAGTATTTTCTGTGGAGGCAGGGCAGTCTTAATGCCATGAGGTTCTGATGAAATCTTGTCTGTGACGTGGAGAGCAATTCCAATCATTCACCTTCAAGAAAGCAGATTGCAAATTGGAGCAAGCACTGGGAAGGGCTACGAGATCATTCAGGCTGGGTGAGAGGGAATACGATAGCCTGGCCACCTTTGCATCAAGCAGAGTTTCTGGCTTAATCTTGAAAAAAATGCTGAGCTGTTTCTCCAAGAACCCATTCTGCTGTTTCTCCCACAGTACATCATCCTGATGCTGATCACTTTTGCATTTGAAATGGCTTCTAGCATCACAGCAGCGACTAACCAAGACTCAGTGAGTATTTCTTTTCTCATGTATTCTTTTAACTTTGATGAGAAACACAAGTTCTAGGGCACACAGTCACCCTGTTCAGTGTAGTAAATATGATGGTACAGTGTAAACTCACAGGACTACTGCTGAGCAGAAGACAATCCCACAAGGAAAAACTCCAACATCATTATTCTAATCAAAGAAATAGCTTTGTTGTTTCGAACATAGTTTTGTTATTTTTAACATTTTTAAATGTTTAACACCTTGTGGTTGAGGAAATAATAGTGTGGGTTAGTTGAATCATCAATAGAGTGTTTAGTCTTTCAGCTACCCACTGATTAATCTATCATACACAGAGAAGAAAATCTTCAGCTTTGCCCCAGGCAGTGTTACTGGTGAGGGAAAGATTACATGGATTATTGGAGATACTGTGGGGAGGGAAATTATTTGTGGTGCTTTAGTTCCAGCATACCAAATGCAATCCATAGCTTCTGCACAGCTCTTGTGGTATACATCTAGTAGTGCCTGCTTGAGATTTTTGACTTTGCTGCTCCTGCTCCTCAAATCCTGCTCTTTATTCTCATGTGTAAAGCCAGAGGAGAAGCAACATTCCTGTTCTCCAGCAGGACTCTGAAACAAGAAAACAACCCTCCCCAGATAACCCTGGATTTGCTTTACATGGCCACTTATTTACATAGTTTCTGCATTTTTCTCTGTTGTTGGTTTTTTTTGTAGCTGACTCCAAATGTCTTCCTGAAGCAAATGCTGGAGAGATATCAGAAGTCAGAGCCAAACAATAACAGTGACAATGAGGTCACAAAGACATGGGATGAACTCATGCGTCAGGTAACAACACTGAAAAGTCACTAATTACTAAATGCTCTGCAAGCCTAGAATTTCAATCCTCCTTGGGGCTGCTGGATATTAAAGAGGATGGCATCTGCCTTGAACCTTAAAGAAAGTTCTGGCACACTCCCCCTTTAGCTCGTTTATCAGACGGCAGACTGTCAAAGGCAGGCACTTCAGAAATCTCCCCCATAAATCTGTGATTAATGCCTAACCAGTGTGCTGACACGTGCAGGGCTGTGCCCTGGGCCCACAGAGACCTTTCCCTTGTGTGTCCCTGCAGAACCACTGCTGTGGGGTGAACGGCCCCTCCGACTGGCAGAACTACACGTCTGCCTTCCGCAGCACGCACAGCGACGCCGACTACCCCTGGCCGCGGGCGTGCTGCGTGCTGGATGCAAAAGGGCTCCCCGTCAACCTCGATGGCTGCAAACTCGGAGTGTCTGGCTACTACAACAGCAATGTAAGATCACCTCTGCTTTTTCCACTTAGCGTACATCAGTGCCTTGCTGGAAGGGAAAGAAACCTTTCTCCTTCACTGTAAGCTACAGGTGTTCAGAAGCTTTCTGGATGAGAAGAAATGCCTGTAGAGTCCTGGCCATGTTGCTGAACAGGACAGGAATTTTTTTTAGGATAATGTCTTTCCTGATGGAGAGAAAAATCTCCCAAGCCACTAGTAAGAATTGACATCTCTAACATGTAGATGGACAGTAGCTAAATCAAACTTAGCCCAAAGATGACAGTATACAATATGAGTAGGCAAATCAGCAGTTCTCCTCCTCAAGGAACAACTTTTCAGTAGACCATCATGTCCTATTCACTAGGCTGCTGAGTCATGAGCATCAGCTTCTGCACTAGCTTGCATTTCTAGAAGGCATTCAAGCTTTCAAATTTCCTTGACGCTTCTTGATTCTGGAGGTCAATTCTGTGTCAGCTGTGTTTGGTTATCTAAGTGTACTTGGCAAGTGATGGCACAGCAAGTTGTCCTTGAAGTGTGTGAGATGGGTCTACTTTGTATTTGGAGCCAGAAACAGGTGGGTTATCTGCAAGTTGTCAATAGGCAGTGTAGCTCTGGCTTGGTTTTTTGAGACCCTCTGAGCTACCGAAATTGCAGTAGGAGAGGAGCAGGCCACCATGGCACCTCAGCCTCTCTCGGGGGTGGATACGTTTGTCACCTTGCAGTGCAGGCTCATGGCTGGTGTTCAGTCATCCCTGTTGTCTTTCAGGGTTGTTACGACGCTATGTCTGGGCCAGTGAATGCACATGCCTGGGGTGTTGCCTGGTTTGGCTTTGCCATCCTCTGCTGGACTGTAAGTACTTAATATTTGCCTTTATTTCCTCTTCTCTTCTCTTGCTGTTCCACACCCAGTTGGGTGGAGGTGGATGACAGCACTGACGCATTTAAAATATCCATAGATTATCGTCATTCATTCATCACAAATGTGCCTGTAGCCTGCTCCACAAGGGCTACATTTACAAGTTCCCCTCCATTCTGGCTTCCAGAGGTGGGGAATTAGATGGCCTTCCAGCCTGCCATGGCCTGCTGCTACCTGCTGCCATCTCAGCAATACAACACAGCAAACACAGCTTGCAGATGCTTCTTTGTGAAGGGTATTGGATCATCAAGATAGCTAATTGAGCTAGTAGTTTGAAGATTTTGTATGAATGTATTCAGTACTCAGGCTTCAGCAGCTTCATGACAATCCCCAGTGAGCAGAGCAATAGCCAAATAGTTACAGCTGCAAGTATCTTCTTTCTTTACTGTGTAGCTTCTGTGCAGACAAAAAACTTTTAAGATCCTCTGCCTGAACAGGCTTTGATTTTCAAGAATTTCTTTTACTCTCTTCTACCAGTAGGACTAAATGGGGCTGGGGGAGTGGTGGAGAGCAGGAAATGGGGGGCAGAGAAACTTAACAGTGTTGTCATTTCAGTTCTGCGTCCTCCTTGGCACCATGTTCTACTGGAGTGGAATTGAATACTGAAGGCCTGGTGTCCTCAGTGCTGTCCTGAAGAGCCATGTGAAACTGCATTTGTTTGTCTCCCACTCCGTTCTCCTCAGGCCATGGAGGATTTGAAGTTTTCCCACTACCTCTCCTGCATATACTTTTGCCCCTCCAAAAACTTGACACAAAGAAGTCATGACTGCAGGAAAGAATCTTCTTGTCCCTGCTTTGCCCCTTGTTCTGCAGCCTTAATGCCTCCTGCCTGAAGTACAATCCTTCTTTCACTGTGCAAGAAATCCTGGAGCATAAGATGAGGGGAAAAAAGTGATCTGCTTTGTTCTCTGATGACATCAGTAAAGAAAATGCCATATACACTTGGTCCAGAAAAATGTCTCTCTAAAATTAGTTTGAATGTAAATTATAACGCTCCATCAAGGAGAATGGGAGCAAAACTGTAACCTCCTGTGACCAATAAGGACAGATGCTGCAAGGGAAAAGACTGCAGATCTCTCTGTTATATTCTACTGATCAACTTCTCTTGCTGGTCTCTGTCACCCTTGCCTTAGAATAAGGCAAATTCTCTGAGCATTTAAGTGTGTCAGCAACAAAAACATGTCACAGATAGACAGTCTGTTGCTAGTCAAGCCCAAGAAAAGGCTAGCTCACTCCTCAGCACTATGCTGCCTATATGCAAGCCTACCTCCTGCCACTGATGAAACTACTGCATGTGCTCCTACCTTCTGAAGTGCCAGTCCAGGAAAAGCTCCACCTGCTAACAAGCAGCTCCTTCAAAAAAGCTGTTCTCTACTTTGCACAAGATTTCATGCATCTACGGACCAGAATTTGTGCAGAACACAGGGGGTTCTCTGCTGCAGTTGCCTTTGCAAATGTGGCTGTTCCATGCTCCTGGTTTATTATGCTTCTTGCTTTAGCTACCTGTGTATAAATGGTCACACTCCCTGTGTCATTCCCCTTCCATGTCCCTGGATCAGGTAGGACAAATGGCAAATAATGGCAGTGAGTAACTCTTGTGAAAAAATGCAAGCAAGGAGCTAACTGAACCAGACCCAGTCCTTGCATCAGTGCTTGCTGTTTCCACTCAGTTCAATAAAGGCTGTTTACTTTGGCCCAGACTAAGCTGGTGTCCTTCCTAGTGAATGCTTCAGTAGTTAATGTATTGTGAGAAATGTGCTCCTCTGTAGAGTGTTTTAAGGTGAAGCCTCTTCCATATATGTACTGGTTCATGTCCTGATGCTTGCCATCTGCCTTGATTCTTTGTTTTTGTATATTCACCAAAATACTAATTAAAAAGAAATGGAAGTGAATTTTTTCTCTTGTTCAAGACTGTGTCTTTGGGAAGGGAAAACAATGAACGTCTGTGTCTAGGACATGTGGGGCAGGGCAATGACAGGCTGTAACACCTGCAACAGCAGAAACTCAGCCGCCAAATAATTCCTTGCCAGAGTGATGAGGAAGAGGAGGAGGCACATATAAGGGTGAAGAGATGAGGAAGAAAGGTTGGGTCCCTGCAACACAGAAGGAGCTTTCTGTATGACTGTGCCTTCAGAACTGACAATCCTCACGGATCAGCCACTCCCCTGGTTCAGTGGTGTGGTGACTGTCTTGGAGACCCTGGACTCTGAGAAATTCCACAAGGAAATTAGTCTTCAGCACTTTTGTTGTGAGACTTGAGTCATGGATTGACCATGCAGATCATGTATGTCAGTGATCAAGGTTTGGTTTTCTAGGGGGTGAGGGGGAAGTTTGGTGGTAGGTTAGGTTTCCTTATGTTTTAGCTTTCATGTTTTTCTGATTCTGCACTGCTTTAGTGTGTAGAACTTCTGAACTCCATATTAAGGGACAGTAAGCTCTCTTCACAGAGTAGGTAGACAAAACAATTCCTTTTCCCGCTTGGGACCGAGAACAACCGACCCAATTTCAGGCCCAAGAGCATAAACAACAGTGGACTGAAGAGAGAAAAACAAGATGGGACTTATAACCTAAAGCTATAGTTGGACAATTAACTCCAATAGGCAAACAGATCAGAACTTATAAAAGTGAGAGACCCTGTGACCAGTCATTCACTTTTGTGACCATTTTGGTTCATCTTGGGTATAGTGCTGGCTGGGCTCTTGTACTGCCCTATGTGCATCCATTGAGGCCTTTTAATAAATACTACTTCATTCTTTAACTCCATCTAGCCTCTGTTCTAGGTCAGCCTTCACAAGGCATCAGCAGAGTTGGGTGTTTTTATGTTTATCCTGCTGAAAGCTACAGTAAAACCTAAATGTAAAGAAAGCTAAAGAGAATCAGCATCTGCCAAAGTTAGGGAGCAATGGCAAAGACTAGGTTCTCTGCTACTGGTCAGAAACTGCAAATTCCTGCCAACTGCAACAGCAGAGAGGAGAAAAATGGAGCAGGAAGGATACAGCAGGCACAGAGACTCTGTCCTTGCTCAGCCAAACACCTCCAATAACTCTTGGTCATGGATAGGTGCCCGCCTGCATAAGGGCCTCTTGCTTGAGTTTTTTTCTGAAACTCAAGCAGCTCTGCAAATGGGTGAAACAACTGGCTCTGGGACCTTCCAGAGGCCAGCAAGGCCTTCTGAACATGGATATTACTGGACATTCTGCCTGGAGAAAACTGTAGGACCACAGAAGCTGGTAAGATCAAATATTATTTTCCTCCTCTGGTCTTTTGCTCCATCTAAGTGTGGTATGATTACAGCATTGCATTTAGTATAGAGGAAAGTGCTGCAGGATTTTGAAGGAGAAGAGAAACTGGCAATACTTTAAATAGACTGTTGCAGTATTAACTGCTCCAACCAGTTGCAAATGATACCATTGACCTGTTACATAAATGGCAGCTCAAGTCAATTCAGTTTGGGTTCTTCAAATTTGCTTTCTGCTTCTTAAGCTTTCCCTCCCATTGCACTTGATGATTTGTGTACTAAAATAATAAAAGCTGTGACCAAGTAAACCAGGCAATGGTGGATGAGTGCAGAAGTTCCAAGAATGCCACAGTGCATCCAGAAAACCCCAGGTTTATCTGCCTGAACTAAGGGAGAAGGAGAGGATTGGACTGATGACAGAATTATGTTGATCAGGGTCATGAAAAATCCTGCTGAAAAATCAGAAAAATCTGTGCTTCTGAAGTTTTATTCCAGCCTCTGAAATTACCTGAGGTGCCAGGGAAAGGGTGAGGAAGGGATGGAGTCTGTGACAGGAATGGTGGTGACCAGGCTTAGGTGTCAGCTGAGACTTGTAAAAAAACCCTGGTCATTCTCAGCTGTTTGGATTGCTTCCTGAAGGCATGGATGTATGTGGGCTTCAGAGCAGGCAGTATGCATGCGTGCATGAGAACTGCTGCACTAAGACATCCTCCTAACACAGGATGAAGGGAAAAAATTCTGCAGGTGAAAGTCATTTGGTTTGTTTGCAGATTTGCTCTGTGTATTCATTCTCTACAGGTGTGAATATTCACAGTTCTCTCATGGCAATAAAAGCACACTTCAATTCTCTCATGGAGCTACCAAATGTATTTTTAGATTATTAACTTACTGCAATACTCCCAGCTCTGAGAAATCAAGAGTCTTGTTGAGAAGCACCCTCTGTTCATAGCTGATGGAGTGCTGTGTCCTCCAATCCAAAAAGAATCCCACATGCTGCCCTCCCACCCACAGAGAAATGTAACCTGGTGTTTTTCACACTGCTGAATGTTTGTTGCTGGCAGTACTGAAGGTGTCTGTTCCTTCAGGCAATGGGGCATTGTGGGGCTGCCTTTGTGTATTTTGTGCCTCAACCCCCATTTTTCCAAGTTTTCCTCCCCCTTCCTCCTTTCCCCTCACTTCTTCTGTAGGAGACCTCCTTGCACAGACCCTTTCAGGCCCTGTTTTTCTTTACTTTGCTGGTTCATGTACGACATAAAATGGCCATTATGTGCCATACTTACATCTGGCTACCCACCTCACTGGGAAAGCTAGGAACCAGGCTGACAGTGTTGTTCTGTACCTTCTGACCTGGGTGATTTATTCCCTTTCCCACTCACTGCCCTGGCATCTTAGTTTTTCACGTTCCTTACAACAGGGACTCAAGCCAAGCAAATGTTTATTGGGACCAATGACCTAAAACTAGCTCCTAAATGAATCCTCCTCCTCCTCCCAACCCTTGGCAGCCCTGCCCTCCTTGGCAACTGGGAAATCCCCTGCCACGTGTGGTATGCTGGGAACCTCCTGCAAGAGCTCTCCTGCCATCTCAGGCATCTTTCGGAGATCCTGCTTTGGGAGGAGCGGATTGTGACTGCTGAGGGCTGATCCTCAACAGGGAAAAAGGTGAGGGTGTTTCTGCCTTGCTTCTGAGGTGAAATTACATCACAGGCAAGGTCATGTGCAGTTCTTGCACGATCACCAGTTGAGATAAACCCTGCAAGAGAGACAAGGGATGAGCAGTGAGCTGCTCTGGCTACACAGGGCGGCTGCTCACTGTGAGCCAATGCAGGACTTCCCTGTTTTTCCCAAAGCAATGCTCACCTTTAGCAGGGTGCTGTGGCTGCCACAGAGGCTGGAGACTGTGAATCCAAGTCACCCTGTAAATAACCAGCCTAGTCCTTTTATACTGTCTGACCCTTGATATTTAAAGTAAATTATCTCACAGTGCAAAAAAAAAAAAAAAAAAAAAAAAAGTAAAGCAGTTTGTGAGCACTATTTTTTCTGATTTCTTCTTTCTGATCTCTGTGAAGGAAGAGGAAAATAAAATGTTACCTGATATTCTTCAGACTGGTTCAACTTAATCTCACGGCTGTTGGGTGTTGGTTTTTTTTTTTTTTTCCTTTTTGGATTTTACTTATCTAGAAATTTCCTCTGTTGAATAATCATCATGTGTGTTATTCTCCTTTCTCCAGTTCTGGTTGTTCCCATGTTTGTGTGCCTTGTGGTTCTTTCTTAAGCAGCTACAAAGTTTTTTTTTGAAGTCATTTCCTCTCACTGAATTCAAATAATTCCTGGTCTTTTCAGATAAGGAATTTAAATGACAGAGAAATGTACCCTCTGCAGCAGATGTGCTATGGAAGAAAACAGGTCCCATTTTAAAATGGATCTGGACCCAAATTGCAAACATAATTTCTAGGAGTTGTCTAGGTTTGCAAAATGTAGCTCATCTCACACTGCAGTTTGCTAAAAAGACATACAAAAATATGTTTCATTATGGAATAAGGCAAACATTCAAGTTTTAACACACACACTGTGTCTGATGCCCTCAGAGAGGGCATCAGGACTTGGGCAGATCTGAGCTTTGCAGATCCCATTCATTTCTAATCCTTAACACTGAAACTGTTCATCCTTTACCCTTGTGGTGAGGCACGTTCTTTGAATAATTTACCCTGTCCAGATGCAAAATGAACTCAGAAATCTGACTTCATTTCTCTATTCTTGGCTGTTACAATTCTGTTCTTTTTGTTGGTGGTGGTGTCTTGTGCCAGTCTCCCTTCCCTTCCCTGCACTGCCTGCCTCCCCTTTGCTGCCAGCTGACCTTTACCCTCATCCAGTGGGATTCCAGTGGGATTCCAGTGGGATGTCCTGCTGCCCAGTGCTGCTGGACTCCTGGGTTGCACTGGGGATGTACGAGACACCAGTGTCAAATGCTCCTTGGTGCTGGCTAAGGTTGACTCCTGGTTAACAGCCAGGTTGGGAACTTGCTTAATCCTGGTTTTTGCTTAGCTGAAAGTATCCAAAATGTTGTAGCTGTGGCTTGCAATACAACGTACACAGGGTACTGCCCTGAGTCAGGCAGGCAAACGAAACTGGCTGAAAATGTTCAAGCACTGCCATGTGTTTAAGCACCCTGATTCAGGGCACAGTGCCAGTGCAGCAGGAGCAGGTCTGCAGTGTCCCTTTGGCCTAATTTCTAATTTTTGTAACCATGGGAATGTTGTGGGGCAGTCTGAGGTTCTCCCCTTGCCTTATGGCCAAGTCATTGCGAGACTCTGTGGCGCAAAGAATGGGAAAATACTGGTTCTCATACAGCACTCATAATTGGCCCTGGCTAACAACAATTCCAGAGTTCAACAAACATGGTTTTCTCTCTCAATTTGTATGCCAGTTGCCATGGTAAGCAGGAAGCACAACCCAGGCATTTTCCTAAAGGGAAACTGAAGTCATGAAGGAGGTAGGAAAGGGAGTCAAGCCCTGAGTTCTGCTGCTGAGTAGGAAAAAAAATATTTCATTTAACCTGATGATTCATCTGCCTTTTAGGGAGAACAGTGATCAAGCTGCACTGCAGACACATCCACTGAGGCTAAAAGCACAAAACACTCCTTTTTTTTCCCCTCTCTTTGATCCCAGGATGGAATAAGGAACACATAATACCAAAATTCACTTCCATGCTGCAGCTCAGAGATTGGCTCAATGAGAGTCAAGGAACTAAATTAATAATTTGTTTAGGTTCTTGCTTGTCCTTTACAAATCAACAGAAGTGCCTACACGATGCATCAGCAGCCTTCATAGTAACGTCTCCTGTTCCAGCCTGGCTTCTGCTGCACAAGAACTGGGAGCACAAAATTTTTTCAACTTTGTGCTCTACTCTGCAAAGCTCTACCCTGCATTGCTCTGCATTATCACAGGCAAGGCAGAATTCTGCAGGAGATGTGCTAAATATGAGGACATGATTGCACATCACTGAAACTTCAGCCTGGTAGAACTAGCAATGGTAAGAGGAAAGATTATTTTACCCTTGAAAATATTAAAGCATTTCAGATAACAGCAATTCCACAGAAATCTCCAAGCCCCCACTTCATTTTCAGAGCTGCAGAGCAACTGCAGCTCCCACAACCTCCAATCAGAAAAGTGTGTGGTCAGGGCCTAACCTCCAGTCCCCACCATCAAAGCCCACACAAACACAGATCAGTGCCGTGGCCACTCACAGAACAAAAGAGGGGCTCAAACTCTGTGTCAGAGGACAACAAAAGCATTTGCACTGTATTCATAAACCAAATTCAGAAAAAAAAATGGAATGTTCCACAACATCACTAGGGCACAGATCTGTTTTTATAAAAACTCCAGTTTAATCTCATGGCTGAGACCTGGCAAAACATCTTTCTTTTGTGGCTGTTGTTTTCTTTCTTTTTTTTTTTTTTTTTTTAAACAATCACACAGAGAGGCAGGCAAGTCCACACAGAGGAAAAAAAGCTTAACAAAACTGCAATTCATCAGAGCTAGCAGGAAAAATAATCACAAAACCAGGGCCAGTGGGATGGAGACAGTCCTCTTCATAGTGTCCAGCTTCCAGCCCTTCTCTTGACCTGGCAGCAAATAACATTCAAAGGGAACTAGTGCCTGCAAGCACAAGATCCAAGGTCTAGACTGCTGTATGGAGCCCTCAGAAAGTTCTTGCCTTCTGCCATCCTTCCTTTCTGGGGCTGTTAAAGTCTTACTCCATCTCCAGTCCAACTCATGGGAAGTTTTCCATTCCCTGCTTGGAGCATAATTAATTACCATCAGTAAGCCTTTACATCAGTTAGGAGCAAGCAAAGGTTAAACAAAATAGGGATCATCCCTAGAGATTTTTATTCTTTTTTTTTTCCAGAGATGGAGAGAAGCAAAAAGGACAACTGCAAAACCTGGGCATGCCTCAAAGGTTGTATGTGCTTCAGTAGATTGTCTGCATTTTCAAGGCCTGGGGAGAAGCTTGTGGTGGAAACTAAATCAGCCCTCGAACTCTGGTCTCCCCTGGTCTTGTCCCTCCTTTCCCAGGACAAGATCCTTCTCAGGAAGGCACATTCAGGCCTTCTGCCCACCACAGATTACCCAGAACTAATTAGTTTCTCTGTGGGCAAAAAGCCACTTGATCTCACACTCTCAGTGCTGCAAACCTAGCAGCAGAAAGCAGTTCCATGCATCAGCCCAAGCTTCACAGATGTGTAAAATACTATTTAGGCAATTCCTTCATGTTAATTACATTTCCTTTTTAAAATACATTTACATAGAATGATCTTTTATATATATATATATAGGTTGATATACATATATATATATATAAAATTTTAAAATATTCACCATTCCAGGTGTTTCAGAATCCATAAAGAAAGAAAAAAATATTTTGATTGCACCATTTGGACGCTGGATGAGGGAAAATGTTGCAGACTTCACAGATGCTCTCTAAAACAGACTTAAGTTCCTCTGAAGCTCTAAAGGTGAAACAATAAGTACTTCAGTCTTTCTACAGTGATAGCATGAGATGGACAGCCCAGAGGGCTGGGGTTTATAAGGTAAAATATAACCTTCATTTCTGTTTACTCTCGTGCCAGCGAGGCAGCTCCCACACAAGCTAACATTGTCCATGTCCCTCCTTTCCATCAGGGATTCTCACCTTTGCCAGCTCAGCCCTTTCACTCTGAGATAGTTTAAGAGAAGCTGCACCAACTGTCTGACTACATGGGAAAAGAAATTTACTCACTCTTCTTCCACTTGTAAAAGCCCACAGGCAACACATGCTGGTGATATTTTGTCATGTCTGATACTGGGGCCATCTGCAAACTGGGCAAAAGCCTTTACTTTTCACAGTCTCAGGAGAACTGAAATGTACTGCAGGGTCTCTGAAGTGATCCTTGTGGAGCTGCAGATGATGAGCAAGTCTGTTTAGGAAGGTCCTTTCAATAATAGCAAGAAAAATCAGCTTTGCTCACCTGGGCCAGACTCATCTCCCATAAATCCAATCTATCCTTCATCATAATGCTTCACAGATAAATGAAGGAAAAACAGAAACAAAGCCCCCAAACAAACAAACAAACAAACACAATAAAAACCAAACCCAAAACCAAGGAGAAACAAACAGAAGAAAGAAGAAAATCCTTTCTCAAAGAGACCTGGTCTGACCCTGAAACTGACACTGGGGATGGCTTGGTAAAGCTGGATCTCAGGAAGCTCCTGCCACCCAGCCAGCACCATTCAGAGGGAGGTGGCGTCTGTCTCCTGGCCCTGCCCGTGTCCCAGGCTCTGGCCCTTCAAGCTGACTGCAGGCACCAGTATCAGCATGGACCCAGCATCAAACTTTACAGACTCTGCAGAAAGCTGAATCTGGAGCTGAGAACAACAGGGCACCTTGCAACTAAGAACATGCTTTCATCTCTGCAGGACCTGGGGCTATATTTTAAGTGTTGCGGATACATCAGCTGGAGATGAAATTGTAGATAAGCAATGGGATCAAGCAACAAAATAGAGATATCATTGCAGCATCTCTGCTTAATTAAAATCCAGGACCCAGATCTGAGTTCAAATTCTGAAATATCCTTAAAAAGTATAGTCTGGATACAGATCTTACTTGAGGCTGATTTTTAATATCAAGCAAAGATTTCTAATAATTTTCTCTTGCAGGAGTTTTACCACCTATGCCAAAAGCAGTATTACTTACTGGAATGCTGTTAAGAGTTGAGACAGTGTATTATATACAAATTGCCAGACCTCATTTCTTGTTCATAGATCAGCTTATATGAGAATAAGGAGGTGAAAAAAATGGTTGTAACATGCCAAGGTTTCATCACATTTTCTTTTCCTTCTGATGCATTACTTTGTGAGCTTCTCTAGCTTCCTTCCAGCTGCCTTGGCAGTCAAAACTTCTAGGACCTGAGAGACTGTAAGTCCTTGTCCAAAGCAAACTCTTTTGTTGATGCCAAAAATCCTGGGCATCATTTCCACAACTTTTACTTCCTCTAAAGCCTTACCACAGTACCTTGTATCACACCTTCCCTTTGTCATTAACCCAGCCATGGCGATCAAAAGCTCTCTCATGAGGCAATGCCATGTATATGCAGTGTGGAGCTGTGCTAACTATGAGGAGCATGAAGGACTGAAATTTCCCTAGTTTTAATAAGAGGCTGCACAGGCATATTATGGTCTGAGAGTAAAATAATACAATTGTCATGAAGCTGCATATTCTGGGCCTGCTGTCCACAGCTTGCCCAGGTAAAGCATAGGCTGCTGCCCGTGAAAGAACATGGACCCAAACAAGAACTCCAGGCTCTCATCTGGTTTAATAATTTCCCTCAACAAAACTGACAGCACAGACTTAGTTCTCTGCTCTGTTCCCATGTGGTACTGTACACAAATGAAGAGTGCAGCGGGGAGGATCAAAGACTGCAGCTTGTGACAAGGAAAAGCCCTCTTGTTTTTCACATTCCCTTTGAAAATGGAAGGAGAAAATTCTGCTGAAGATGTATTGCTTGTGTTTGCGGGCCCATAACTTCTCAAAAATACTCTGGCATATCTCTCCTTTTGCAATCAGAGAGTTCAGAGAAAGCACTGCATGGGGAGGCTCAGGGCCCTCCAGCCACAATGGCACTAATAAAGTGACACAGTCTGCACAGACCAGGAGCTCATGGGGTGAGTTTGCTAACCACTGGAAATTGCCAGCACTTCACAAAACAAAGCCCTAAACACACGTCTTTTGGGAAATTCTGGCTGACACTCATTGTGGTGGCCATAGCGCTTCCTAAGAGTTTACTGCTTAAACTATAGTCCATCACAGCCACCTGAGGGCCTGCAGACAGACATCTCCAGGAATGATGGCCCCTGCAAGCACATTACAGGGACAATCTCAGTGCTGGCAGCAACACCTGTGTTCCCATCTCCTCTCTAGTCACCAGTGACTCTTAAATTGCAGAGACAGCACAGGCTGTACCTGACTTTGCCATCACCCACAGTCATACATCAGGCAATAGATGAGCCTGTGGTGAATGCAGAGTTAGAGGCTTTATAAAGGAAGCTTTAATTCTATTCCCATGGCAGCTGTTGCATATCTGAACACGTATTTGCCTGTAACATTAATGTTTCCTTCAGGAGAGAGTTTAATTCACTTCAAATCCCCCTCTCAGGACTTGTTCATGATCTGTTCTGCAGTCCCACAAATCATCCTCTTTACCATACTCTTAATCAATCTGAAAGCACTGAGGTCCAGGGAGGTGGCAACCAGCCACACTCTCAAAGAAACAGTGTAAAATCATAGGAGAGAAAATTTAAATGGAGAAGAAGCACCTGGGGACATGTCACCCAGTGGCAATGAAAGACCAAGGGTCAGAGTTATGTCAGTCAGGGTGCCAGAGGGCAACAGCCCAAGGACGTAGAGATAAGGAGATCCTCTTGTTTTTGTCTGCTGTTGGCAGTGTGGAGCTCAGCTGGAGACAGCTGCAGAGGCGTCATCTGGCTTTAAGCAATGATGAAAATGGTTGATACTGGCCTTTGGTGTGACCTTGCCTTGGCTTTCAGTGCTTTCAGCCTGAGGGGTCTCCACGCTGGGCAGCCAGCTGCACACTCATTCCTCACCGCACCCGCCTTATGTGCCCAGGGAAGGAGAGACTGAGCACTCAAACTCCTGAGCAAGACCTGGAAGACTGAAAGAACAACTAGGCCTTTCCTGTCCAGCTGCCTTCATTCCAGCCCTTGCACAGGCTGGAAAGAGCACATCTCTGATGCAAGGAGAGAGCTGGAGGCAGTGTCTTCAGGTTGTGTGCTTATCACTGAAACACCCTTGGGTGCCTCACGCCCTGTGTGATTTGCTCATGCCAGCTTCACCTTCCTCTTCAGCTACCCCCAGCCTCCTGCACTGTTTATGTACACTGTGTAAATCAGAAAGTCCTTCATTGGAGTCTGGGAAACAATGGTAGGAGGTCCCAAACATCTGGACTTACCTCCTCAGCAGATGTTGTGCCTTGCACCCTGAGCTGCAGTGTTTTGTAACAATGTTTCCTCTCAGCTCTATATCATAATTATACAGAGATTTACTTTTCCTTTTTTCCATAGGGAGGATGAGACTTTCACAGGGCTTGTTAGAGAACAGGTGTGAGAAATGCAATTCTCTGGGACTGGCTTACCATTAAAAAAAAACAGACAGTGAGGGACTAGGCAGGAGCAACGAGGGGAATGAAAAGCAAGACAAAGATACCATGACCTTCCATAGCAAAAGCTTTGCAGGAAACCGTAAAGGATTCAGGTCCATCTTGCACAGAATAGTTTTAACAACAGCAAAATGGCAACAGAGTTGGTCTTGGACACTCCCATTCCAACCATCACGGAAAAGGAATAGGAGGAGCAGCTGCTACTCAATCTGCCTCCCACTTCGTCCATCCAGGATCACGGAGCGCCTCTGGGGCTGGTAGAAGCAGCTGGTGGAGGTCTCCAGTCTCTGGCCGTTCTTGGGGATGGTCATTTTGTTCCGCAGCGTCACGCCCGCGGGGTCGGACAGATCCCCACAAATGGGGCTCAGGGAGGAGCTCTGCGTGGGGCTCCTGATGGGCGACAACAGCACCCTGGAGTCTGCTGAGGACGCGGGGTGGTCCATGATGGGGAAAGGGGGACTGAAGAGAATCAGGCTCTGGGGCCTCCCGGGCCTAGATCTGTACGAGGGTTTGGAGAACCCCGATGGCCTCTCTATCTTTGAAGACTGTGGGTTATCTCCAGCTGCCTCCGCGCCAGAGGTGCGCTTTCGGCGCAGAACGGGGGCATCCAGAGCAGGGTGGTGACTGGACTGAGACGGCTCCAGTGGAGAGCCCAGGCTGCCATGCCAAGGGCAGGCTGAGTCCTTTTGAGCAGGGTCACTGTTTTCTTTCTCTGCTTTGGCTTTCTTCTCTGTCAGCGGGCTCTTGGGGGCTTCCAGGTGGCTCCATGGCACCCGTGGAGCTGGCCTGATGGCCTGCTTGGCCTCTGATTCCTTCTTCTCAGTGGCTAGAGCAGCGTTCTGAGCCTGCAGGGGCTGGGGGATCTGGGTGTACTGAATCTTGGGTGGTATCACAGGCACTGCTCTAGCCTGGCACATCTTAATCATGAAGGAGGTCCTGACTGCTGACACGCTGACGGGGGCAGAGTTACGACGGCCGGTGGTGGCGTGGGCCACTGCCAGGTAATCCAAGTCTAGATCCATGGGGGCATTGAAACGGGACCCCCAGGGAACACCCCGAGCGGCAGCAGGGCAGTGTGTCGGCAGGGATGGGACAGAATCACTGCTCTTAACTTCCTTCTGCCCATACAGGAGGTTCCCAGGGGCAGATGGCATGGACAGGCTCTCAAACGTGAAGAAATCTGGGGCTGGGAGGAGTGAATCCAAGTTGAGGGATGAAGGCCTGGTCTTTATTTTGCGAGGTGTTTCTTCACCTTTATTGCTCAGCTGTGACTCAGCAGCAGAACACAATGCTTTGGTGACAGTCTCGCCTCCCAGGGCAGTGTCCTGAGACATGGATAACTCCTCCTTTGTGTTCTTAGTCTGTGAAGAACTGCCTGGGCTATTTTGGTGTGGGAAAGACAACTCAAGCTTTGGGCTCCAAGGGTTTTCTTTGCTCACATGCACTTTCTTTCCCTCTGTCTCTGAAAGAGGGACTCTGGAGGGTCCTGGTGCTTTCTCCCTGATAAGGGGGTACTCAGGTTTTGAGGGCTCTTCTGAAGGACTCGGGCCATTCTCATCTTGCATTACTTTGCCCAAAGCAGAGGGGGACGTGGATGGTGTTTTGGACTGCTCACAAGTCACTGAATGCAGCATGTCACCGCAGGGCTGCTGCTGGTCAGGGGCATCTATGAAAGAGAACGGGGTGGCCCACAGGCTCAGCACCGTGTCTTTGCTGTCCAGGGAGAGGCTGCGACTGAAGCGTGGCCTCAGAGAACGGCTTGTCTCTGCCCTCTGCCTCTGTGGGTGAAACTCCTGCGTCATCTTCTCCTGAAGGTCCTTAAAGGTGGGGGAATGGAGAGGGCTTGTAACCCACTGGTGATCCTCCCAAGGCTCCACAAGTTCTAAGCTCTGCACATTATCTGTCCAGGCATCCTCATCATCCTGGTCAGCAGCATCCTGGGTTCTGCTAACAGCACTGCCTTCTTTCCCCTCCTGGATTCCAGCTCCACGCAGTGCCTTGGAGGAGGGTGTGTCCCTTTCGTCAGTAGTCATTATCTCATGTTTCTCCCTCTCAGTCTGGACTCTGGTAATACCATCCTTTTCCCTCTGGAGCTGGTAAGTGCCATCTTTTTCTTTCCCTGATTCTGGACATGCTCCTTTGGAACAAGATAATCCATCACTAGTGGCAATCTCACTAAATTCTGATTGACCATGAAGTGTCCAGTCCGGGGTAGGAGTGAGACATTCACTCCTGCTCTCCACCATTGACTGCTGGTTCTTTGGAGTGGCTGAGCCCGTTGGAACTGTGCCCAGTTTGGGTAGGGCTGAAGCAGCACTCTGCTGTGCAGCTGCATCAGACTGGCAGCTGGGGAGGCTGTCTTGTTGCTCCATGCCACTGGCACCAAATAAAGACACCTGAGTTATCTGTGGTGCTCTGCTTTCAGATTTCTGCTCAGTGAGGGTGGGACTCTGCCCTGGGCCGGAGGAAAGACTTTCTGTTTGTTCTGAAGAGGAGGATTCGGAAACTGGGCTTGTCTTGGGAACAGCTGCTGGCAAGAGCAAGAGCTCCTCTTCAGGTTCAATGATTTTCAGTTCCTGCTGTATGTCTGGCCACAGCGGTTCTAGAAGGGCATTCGATGGGTCCTCCTCAGTCTGAAAAACAGACAAAATGGGAGTTCACAACTTCCCAGTAAATACCCCTCCATTTTCCCCAAACAGCCCTCCTAGAACAGCCAGGCTCCTGGATGAGCATGCTTCATGGGTAGAGAAACACAGACACACAGACTGCTACCAGTTCAAGGAAGAAAATGCATCTATAAACAAGTGGGTTTATGGAGGAGAAGGTCTGAGGTGCAGCCAAAAGGAGGCCTGGACAGACATACTGAAATAGTGGGCTGAATGAGTAGCTGGAATGTTCCAGCCCATTTCTCAGCAATTCCCATTCAGGCTCGCTTGGCCTTGCCAGAGAAAATGCATTCCCAAACTGCACACAAACTCGAATGAATAATCTATTCAAGGAGATATGCCAGCAGATCTTTAAATAGCTGTCCAGAGATGAGTATCGCTGTAAGAAACTTGGTGAAAAGGCTTTGCTAGAGATACAGAGGAGGCAAAAAATAGTAAGAATTTAAAAAATAAAATTGTGTGTAGAGAATGGGAGTAAAAAGGACTGTTCAGGCTGTCCAGGACAAATGGGACAGCAAAAATAGAAGGGGAATTCAAAGACCACGGGTCAAAATGTTCAGACATCCGGACAGTCTCACATCTGGAGAGTCTCAGAGCAGACAGATGGTACAGACTGAAATTCTACAGTTACAGGAAAAGATGACCAAAAGGGGACAGTAGGTAGTTACATAAAGGTAAATCACCACATGGAGATTTCACAGAAGTGAAATAAATCAGTTAATGATCAATTATTGATGCTGCTTGGCCTAAGTTACAGATTGAGTTTTCACAACTACAGACACACAATGAAACTTTAAACAACCTCCCAGTCACCACCACAACATGGTCCCCCACCTTTCTCATGCCTTCTTCCTTACCACATCTCTTAGGCGTGATCCTCCTTCTGTCTTAACCATCTCCACCTCCTGTTGGTCACAGCTGCCTTCTGAGGAGACATCCTTCATCTTGAGCTGTCTTTGCTCTGCTTTGTCTGCTGGGAGTGGTCCCTTATGGAATTCTGAAGTTGGTGTTTGTTCCAAGGTGGGATTCTGCTCTGAGGACTGCTGGGGGCCACTGGTGCTGCTTGTGCAGCTGCTTTGCCCACGTGTCTCCTGATTTTCTGCTGCTGGCTGTGGCGTTTCCAGGGACTCAGGTTTCCCAGCTGCCACCAGCTCCTCAGGATGAGAGCCTGGGTGAGAAACACAAACGAATGTAACTACTTGAGACTGAAAACTTGTGCACTGGGACATAGCAGTGCTGCCACGAGCCAACACCAACTAACAAAGCTGGAGAGCTCTCTCCAGGCACAACCACATGTTTTGAGGTCACCCACTTCCCCAGGCTCCTTACTGCAACAAGCACCACTCTGACCTGCTATCAAGCCAACACCCACCCTGCTATGGGTTAGTTTCTCTCCTGCCACAAGCTCAAGCTGGAGTAACCTCCACACCACCAAGCTGCAGGGCACTTCCAGCAGCCCAGGTGAGGATCCATGCCCCCCTCCTTAACACAGCTTACCTCTGGATGCTGCCAATGGCAGAGCTGCCCCCAGCTGTTTCTCCTTGCGCTCCACTGCCTGCCCTGTCCTGGTGTGGATCCCTGGCTCCAGAGAAGAGGAGCTCGTGCTCTCCACCACGGAAGACAGCTCCTCTAGGCTGGAAAGAGAATGCTTCTCCTTGGTGGGCAGGCGGCAGGGTGTGCTGTTGGTGCTGATGACCGCCGATACCCTCAGCGGGACAGAGACAGCAAACGGCTCCGAGATGTTCAGGGCTTTCCTCTGGTGATGAGGAGAGGCCTCCAAGGGAAAGAGGCTGCTTGGGAAGCCTGACTTGGTGGCTGTTTCAGAGGTGTAGAACATGAGCACTCCTTTGGCTGCAGTCTGCTCGTTTTCAGCATCCTCTGCTACCCGGAAAACCTTCAGCTGCTCCGGGGCTGACTTCACCTGCGGCATGCGGGGAAGACCTCTCTCCCCACCCAGCTCTGAACTTCCTCTGGCCCCCATGGCAGATCCTTCCCGCTCCCACTCATTCTCCTTGCTGAGGTCATATGAGCTGCCTGTGCCTCCTGTCCTTATCTTGGTGGGAACAAAGAATCCTCCAGTAGTCACTGACCGCTTGAACCTGCTTTTGTCATCCTCTCCTAGAGATGGGAACAGAGAAGCGTGTCAGTGGGAAGCAAAGAACTAGCAAACAAACTTCCTCTGTGAGGAGCCCTCCTCAATCCCTCCAGGGATGAGTCCTGCCCTGCTGAACCCTCAGATTTCCCCAGATAGATGAAGCCAAGTGGCACTGAATGCTTTCTATGCTCTAGCCTAGGGCTTCTTTCAAAACAGGCAGGCAGCACAGGACTGAATGCTCTCCAGTGGAAACCAGCTCAGACTTTTATTAGACACCCTTCTCCATTCAATGCAGCCAAGTCTGGGGCTATCACATAGTGCCCACAATGCACACACCAGGCTTTGTCACCTTTTTGTAAGCCTTTTTCACCTCCAAATGGGATTTTTGTGCCCAGAATAACCAAGAAAGAAATCAAAGCAGTCCAACTGCCAATAAAGATGCAGCTAAACACAGAGGTAACTCTCAGGTGGATGCACTGAGATAAACAACACAGAAAAGAATAAAAAATGCACACACACAGAGGTGGGGACACACATCAGCAGCCATGGCATAAGTACAGGAGGATACACAACCTGGTGAGATAGACACAGATTGCTCATCCACTGAGGGTGGTGAGACTCTGGAACAGGCTGTCCACAGCAGCTGTGGATACCCCATCCCTGGAAGTGTTCAAGGCTTGCTCAAGTATTGGTACCACCTGGTGCAGTGGAAGGTGTCCCTGCCTGTGGCAGGGGTTTTGGAACTGGGAGATTTCTAAAGTCCCTTTCAACCCAAACCATTCTGTGATCCATGCTGCTGAGAATGCAGAGCTGCAATCCTTCCCCCTACAGTACAGGCAGGCTGTGGATGTCTCACCTTCCACTGGCAGGGAGCACAATGAGTCCATGCTCTTTGCAGGCCGGATAGTTGCTTTTTCTGTGGAAAAAGAGTTGTGGAAGCAGGTATCAGACCCTGTGGCTTTGCAGGCTTCAGCCCATAAAGATCAAAGGCTGCATACATATAGACAGGCATGCCAGGCAGACATTTTCCATTTCCAAGCATTCCCCCATGTATCTACACCACATGGCCTATTACCCACAACACTTGTCCACACAGCTGGGGATCTGCTAGTGCTAACAACAGCTTTGCACCTGCTGGACATGTGGAGAGCTATACTTAACCCAGACAGACAACACCACCTCCACTCTGAAGCAGTTAAGCATCCCCAAAGCTGCCATGAGCCACTCCCCTCCCCGACTTAGTCAGGCTATTGGTTGTGGGGGACTTTTTAACTAAACTGACATAAATGCCTTATCACCTCTCATTCCTGATAGCAAATGTTGGGTTATTTTTACGTTGCACTCCCAGCTCTTTTGCTGATGTGAGCATACCCTGCCTACAGCAAGAACTCTGGGAAATTTCTGACGGCAGTGAGACCTATTTTGCTGGCCATCCTCACTGGACTTGCTTTTTCAGAAACAAGCTGTTGTTTGTCACTATGCACTCTACAGGTCTGTTCCTGAGAGGCTTTGGAAGCTTGTAGCTGTTACTGCTCTGAAAAAGGAAGGGAGGTAGGGAAATGTAGCTGGCAAGGAAGACAAGTTAGTCTCTGGCAGCCCAGAAAGGGCCCATGGAGATCTGGAAAATGTCTGGGAGTAAAGTTTGCTGTTTACAGAGTTGCACAAAGTAGGTAAAGCAGAAAGTCAGCAGGCTTGTTGGACTTCATTTGTTTATATAATTGAGGCTTCTGGCTCTGACTCTCACATGAGCATAGTTCGAGAAACTCCAGCTACTTTTTACATTTATATGGAGTCCTGGCTACTTTTTATGTTCATAGGACGTGATGTCTTGAGCACTGTTTCCACTTTCCAGAAGGAACAGAATTCAAGCTGGGGAGCTGTGTAAGTCACATTTTATGTGACTTACAGATTTGTGTGCACAGACTGAAGCTGTGCTAAAGCATGTGCTGAGTTTCAGCAGCAACTTCGTCTGTTCCCTCACATGAGGCTGTAAGCAGAGAGCACTGAAAAATGTAACCCAGCAGCACAGAAAGGCACTGCTTCAGTGCTGAAAACTCTGCACAAGGCTGTGCATCTGTGTGTCCTGCTGGTGAAGGTGTCCAGCCCCCTGCCACTCAGAGCTGTCCTTGGAAGCCTCCACGATCACTGGGGCTGCCATCCTTCCTGGGCCTCCTTGAGCTAGCGCTATTCTGGGACAGAGTATTCCTTATCAAAGTGAGAAGGTGATCCTGTGATCAAAATAGGATAGAGAGCTATTTTGAAGTCTGTCATGGCCACACTGTGTGAGGCCATCTGTACATGCAAAACATGGGGAAGGCAGGGGTCCAAAAAGACTGGATCCAGTATTTGGCTTCACACTCATTTCTGATCCGAATGCAGCCCCTCCTATATGTGGTGGTAGCTAATGATGCCAATATTAAATGTTTTATTTGAAGTCCTACAATGTTAGGCAGTGGTCCTCCAAACACCAGCTCCTGAAGTCATGAGATTTTATAAAGAAAAAAATCCACTTTCATCTCCCTATAGAAAACAATTCCTTGACTTGGAGATACTAAAAAAAATCTGGAACATATAAACCCAAAACATTTCTTTATGAATTCAAAATAAAAGGGCATGCTTTCTTTTTAAGATTGTGATTACTTTTGAGTCAAGTTCATGATTTTTAGAGCTTGAGTCATCATTTCTTAACACTGGGAATTGGCACTGCCATGTGATTTTCTAGGAAGCAGAGTGTTTAAGAGATTGCAGCCCAGAAGAGGTTAGAACTTGGAATTACAGCCAGAAGAAAACACAACTTCTCTCTTGTAAATTCTGCAAAAGGAATGGCTTCCCTCAAAGTGCGGAGAGCCAGAGCTGAAGGCACTCCTGGTGCCTCAATTTTCACATAGACACTGAATGCAGTTGGTTCTTTAAAGTCCTTTAGTGGAAGGACAGCCTGGAAGGGCAGCCTAGAAAGACAGCCATGCACCCAGTGCCATGTAATGAGCCTCAGGAGACACAGACTGGCTGGGCTGGAACAGTGGACAAATCCAAACATACACTACATTTCCTACATTTCCTAGTCCCCAGACTTGACAGCTGGACAACAGGAGCCCGTTTATCAGGTACCAAAATGCAATATTTGCTGTAGCTGTCTGTCCAAGCCTCCTGGAAGGGTGTTTCTTGCCATCACAGCAGAATGTGAGAGATGTGCAGGAAACCAGGCAACAAGCAGGACCCCATTAGACGATCTCAAGTCTATGGCATTAGGGACAAGTGGATACAGGCTGTCCCATGCTACCAACAACACAGGAGAAAGCCTCAGAGAGAAGCATTCAGCTGTAAAGTGTTTTCTTACCAGAGAGCTTCTGTGCCCTTACAAAGACACTCCCATTTCGACTCAGTTTAGACTTTGATTCTGAGCCAGAACGGCCCAAATTAAATATTGACTTCCATTTCTTGGACTTGGTGGATAATTTCCTCCTGGAAGGAAAAAAGGCTCAGATGGTCACCAAACCTTAGAGACTTTTGTCTTTTTAATGCCCTCCAAAGGCCTCTGAGCTGTCTCCCCTCAACACTTTCCATTTTTTTCTTCTCACACCTCTTTTAACTCTAAAGCTTGCAAAGCATAGCCATACAACCAACCCTTGTTGGCTGCATAGGTAGCAATCACGCTGTACTGATTTATCTGTACTGCTGATTTAACTATTTCATGGATGGAAAGACACAAAGACACCTAAGCCTTCAGATAGTTAGTTCTGGCATCATGCTACAGCAACAGTGATTGAGCAATCAACCATGTTTGTCTCCAGAAAAGAGTGGTTTTCAAGGCTCAGACTATCCTGAAATAAAGCAAAAAAAATTGCTTTTTTAACAGGTTTTAATGACACAATGTATTATAAATTCCAGGGAACTGATGGAACTGCTACCATTTCTCAGTGCACAAAGTTATGCTTTAAAGACCATGTCTTATGGCAAAAATAAAGGGATTCCTTAACTAGAACTAGCTATTAATGCTTCTCAGGCCAACCTTAATTTAATCACAGGTGTTGAATATATAACACCTGTGATGAATGTGCAAGTATAATGTACTAACCAAACAGGAGGAGGTTTAAGGGAATTAAATCAATTTCTCATAACCCTCAGAGGAAGTGGGACACCGGTTCCCTGAGTCTCTTTGGAAATCCCAGCTTTTGCAGAAAGAAGCTTCTTGTCCTAATGCAATTTTTTCCTTGTATACATATTTCTTTGTGAAGATCTGTTTCACTTCCTTCATTCTCATTCTGACCCCTCCTTCAATCTCCCCATCTTTCAGAGCAAGAATTCTCTTAGCTCCCTGTCCTGCTCTCCACACTGGGCTTTCTATCCCCATATTTCTGCTTTTCTTTCTGATCAATACACAGAGAAGTACAAATCAGGCCTACAAAGGAAATTAATATTTGGGGATAGGACTTTTCAAATGAGAAAGGAGAAGACACTCTAGAGGGACAAACATATTTTTGTCTTAAGCTGGTTACCCTCTTGCCAGTTTTCTCTTAGATGACTCCTTTTTGCTTCAATATATCAAGTGCCAATAAATATCTTTTTGTTCTGGTGCTTTCTGGGTCAGCAGATTAATGAGCCTCCTGCTGCAGAGGCTATAATCTATCTGAACCAGGCAGTAGAGTGGCCATATATTAACAGTTAGATAGACCAATAGATAAATACTTATTCTGGGCAGCTGTGCCAACAACTGCAGCAACCTCAGCTGCAATCAGACTCTTCTCCTGGCAGAGACATAGCTGGCACAGGTGCCACTGTGTAAATATCTCTCCATGCTGGGACTGAAAATGAGCCTTCCTGCTTGGCTGCAATTGCAGAGGAACCAGGAGAATGAAGAATCTGGAGCAGGTCAGTGGCACCAGGCGTGGCCTGGACCAGCCACCAGCAGGTGGAACTCGTAGATGAGCAGTGCCCCACCCTGCTCCACGCTCATCCCGTGTTTAGCCAACTTCTGAGCTGGCACAAGGAGGCAAAGACAACTCATTCCTCCTGCAGGAGGTCTGTGAGGATCTCCCTGATGGAGAGAGGAGAGCTAGTGAAGCTGTGAACCCAGCTCCTGAAATACTTCTCAGGAGTAGCTCTGCCTCTTTTGAGGACACTGAATTTTCTTTGTGTAGGGACAGTAGATTCAGATGAGTGCAGGTGTGGGGGTATCACATTAACAGAAGGATCATGCCCAATCACACTGGGGAACCTGCACTTTTCTGTTTGTGCTTCACACTCCTCTTGGCACTTACTTGCTGTCAGGAAGGTCAACAACTGTGTGGAAGAGGGACCCAATTACAGGCACGATTTCAGGCAAGCTGTTCTCCCTCCTCTCCTTCCGAGCAGGATGGGATGCAGACAGACTCCGTGCCTGGGCTTCTTCCAGGCTCACCAGTTTCATTGGCAGGGAGGCCGAGGGGAGGGTCAAACTTTTCACAACTGATGCACTCTCTGAAAAACAAGAAAATACATTCCAGCCTGGGGTGAGGAGAGATGAGAGCAAGAGCTTCATGACTTTATTTGACTGGAACATCTCCTGTGGAGGGGGGAAAGAAGTGGCACGTGCAGGGAGAAAGGCTTTTTGTCAGATAAGCCTTTCAGCTCCCCAGCAACCTTATCCATCTGAGAACATTCCCAGCAGGGGCTATGCTTGCCAGCCAAAGGCTGGGTTGTGTGGATTTGCTTCCTCTGCTACACACACTTCTGTGTGAAGGAGGTGTCTCTGAAAACCACCAGGATTCACACATTCCCTTTACTCCTCCCTCACTCCCTTCCTCCATCTCACCCCCACCCTCCCCCAATTTTGAAGCGGTTCACTCCCTGATCCCAATTTGGTTCTTTCTCCCACTTCCACATCTTTCTCCTTATCTTGTTGCAGGATGGGGGATTGTTCTAAAAACCAGCATTACTTTAACTTTTTAATCCATTTCCGTGACCAGAAAGCAGTATCACTGATAACCCAAAGGGTCTGTTTGTGGGGGCAGGGGCAAAGCCATGTTAAGGTAAAGATGGGCAGAATGAGCTGACACAGGGCTGCAGAGCAGAAAGGTGGATATTGCCTGAGTACTGAAGGTATCAGAAGTCTTTTGAGTGTGTAAAATGGGAAGATGCATATTTCTGCAATTACTGCAGTGAGGTCACTGTGGATCCATGCCTTCTCACTTCCCAGTCTTTGCCAACAAAACCATCACTAAACAGCAAAATCAGCATCTCTGAAGACTATTGATGTCCCAGGAAAAAATACATCTCTTTTATAAAATGTCCTCAGGAACAAGATAGAAGTTTTTGGAGCACAAGATTAATTTTTTTCCCAGGAATGCCTGGGAGTGTGACCTCTGCCTAGGGTGGAAATAGTGGCTGCAGGGCAGGTATTGATGGTATGAGGAATTGTAACTGGGGGAATCTGACAGAAGAACTGAGACTGTGGCTGATGGACTTAGAGAGAAAGTTAAGACCAATACTGAGAATCAATCAGGTGGTTCTTCCTTTTGGGGAAAGGGTTAAGCCACAGGAGATCATGCAAAGGATGAGATATAAGGCAACCTGAGAAAACACTAAAGGAGGTAGTATTGAAAAAGAAGATGTTGAAGATAGGGATGAAGAAGACAAGAGTAATGAGATATTGGGCTCAAGGTGTCTTTGGGGAAGTCTGTGGTGATAGCAAGGGTTTCTGTGCTTGTAATGTTAGTTGAAGGGAGAGCTGAATGACATAGCAAGTGACATGGGAAGTGGCTCAGGGAGGTTGCTACCAATGTTCTCTGCAGAGCTGGCTTTCCTGGTGTTGTTGAAGATCTGATCCACGTGGTTCAGGATGAACTCGATCACCAGCTGCTGCACGCGCACCTCCAGGAAAGCTGCATCCCCATTGCAGCCAACGGCCTCAATCTCCTTGGACCTGCACGAGCAAAGAGGGGCACCACTAGTGAGCATTGCCACACACAGCCCCTGGCAAGGACAGACCAGATTCCTTCCTGCAAGCAAGGCAGCTGGGATGATTTCCCCACTCTTGCTGTACCTCTTCCTCTCCTTCCCTCACAGGCCCTCATCCTCTCTTTGTCTTTTCACTCTTTTAAAAATTATTTTCTTTGATTTCTTTGCCATCTCTGCTACTTCCTTTCCCGAATGTGTTATTTTCCCCACATGGCTTTTACATTTTCAGCAGGTAAAACTGTGACTCTCAAATTCCATTCTTCTCCCTTTTTCCTATTTTAGCTATGTCAAGGCTGGGCCTGAAAAAACAACACAGGAGCCTTCAAAGGCTGCTTCTAGATCCCTACTCAGTGCTTCAATGACCTCTCAGTGAAATCCCTCAGACCCTGCTCAGGTCTTCCCCATGCCAATTTCTTCAATACTTCACTGTGTGCCCCAATAGTCTCTTCTCTGCCCCCCATGTGCTCCCACATTCTCAATCTTGCTCTCAGCAAAGGAATATTCCTTATCTTGACATGCCAAAGTGTTGCTGAAGAAATTATCTTTGGGCAATGGATCCTTTGTAAAGTTAATGACTGGTGTGTTAGATAACAGCTTGGGGCATTGCCAAGAGGATAACCCTGTGAGGAGACTGCAGTTACATTGCTTGCTCCTTTCTTTTCCTCCCTGGGACTTGTACTTATTAAAGATTGCAAAGGAAAATCAGACTTCATTGTTTTTTTTGACAAGGACAGATGTTAGAATGAAAACATCTCAGTAGTAAAGTCCCAATTTATGATATTCAATAGTGTCAACATTTGATTCATTTTCAGAACCTGCTCTGGCATTTTTGGGATTCAGAAGGGTGAGATAACTCTTTAGAGCATGCTTTTCAGGCCTGTACCTCTCTAGCCAATGTTCTCTGCCAGCCCAGGGCAACCCTGATGGCTCTGCCATCACCCCTCTCCTGCCCAGCTGCACTCTTGCACTCTCCTTGCATAGTTCATTCCTCTAAATGCAGGGGTATTGGATGGCTGGAAAGGGAATTTTGACAAGATACAAGATATTTAATTTTTTTCCCATATGCTATTTTTCCTTGTTCTGCTTAGCTCTACAACATAGCAGCCAAACCCCTGCCTGCATCTAATCCAGGCTTCTTCACAGCAGAGTGCCAGGCATAACAAACATGAAAAACTAGCTGGTGGTCTTGAGATCTGACACTGGCTGCCGTTTCAAGCCCAGCAAGCTCATCTCAATTTTGCACAAGCAGATCTGGGAACAGGTCTCTAGTATTATTGCCCTGTTTTTCTCCCTTCTGATCCTTGCTGTCTCTCACTGCCCTGCTGCAGAAGCACTGGCACCATCAAAAATGTCATTAGCATTCCCAAGTGATGAGTTAAGTTCCCATTTCTAAATCTATGCTCAACTTGCAAATAACAACTTTTTTTTTAATAAGAAACACACAAACCCACAAGCTTCCTTGGACGCTGGCAGCAAAACCTTAGATTATTCAACCTGGAAGAAAAGCTGTTTGCTCTGCTATGCTCTTCCCTTCAGTTGCTCAGCTTTTCCCCATCTTTGCATTTTCCTCAGGTCATTGAGCTCAGATGCTGCCACTCCCCACGGAACTCAGCACGGTGCTCTAGATTAGAGGAACCTCTAGTGTACCTGAGGAGATTTGGAGCCCACACCAAGGCCAGGTTTCTGGTGTGCATGTTGGTCATGTTGCTGAAGGAGGCCAGGTGAGTCAGGTGCTTGATCAGGTATTCCAACGTCCTGCAGTGGTTTCACACAAAGAAAGAAAAATGTGTCACATTACCAGTGCATGCCTGCTGGGACAGCAAGGCTCAGAGCCAGCCCTGTCCCCTCCCCAGGTGTCTGCAATGGCATCACAGAGCCCGTGGGGCAGAGGAGACACAGCACCAGCATCTGCAGGGGATGGCAGTGAATAGCTGAACAGGTGAGCTCCAGCTGGGGTGTCCAGGGGTGGGGCATGAACCAAACTATCCTGAGCATGATGGGAGCAAAGAACACGGGAGATGGGTGGAAGAGGGAATGGGATGCTGCAAAGGCTGAGCTCTTAGATCTTGCTCAAGCACCTCCAGCAGATCATCTTCTCCTTACCACACCCAGGACACTGCCCAAGGGTGCCACAGTGCTCATACTTGGGGAAGGGGGATGGTAAGAGTGCAGCAAGAACACCTTGTTCTGTCTCTAACAAAGGTTTGTTCAATGGTATTTAAATGCCAGATAAATTGTTGCCAGATTTGGAAATGGTGAGTCAGCTTTTGGAAATTGATTTCTGGAAATGAATCCTAGAGCTATTTCAGGCACTATTCCCTGATGAGGGTGAGGTCACCATGCTGATCCTCAGCACCTCTGTGGACACAGTCTTACCTGTAATGTGATGGTGGCAGCTCCTGGATGACATTTTGAATTCGTGCCAGCTGCTCATCCTCGGGAAAGCGCGACACTGCTTCCTGCAGGGGCACAAGGAAACAGTACACCCTGGCAATGGACTCAGGGGAAAAGGAAGAGGGATAAGAAGGATCACACGAGACACCCTGTCTCAGAGGGAATGCTCTCTTGTTACCCTACAGAGCTACTGGAAAAAGAAGTTTCTTTGTGTCCCCAGCACAGCAGAGATTTCATGCACTGTTACTCCAAGTCTCAGCACACCATGCCCAGACATTCAGACATGGTGGTCAGTATTTATGGGAGAGGGGCAATCAAGGACTTAGACCTTCAATTACAAATTACAGGAGGGGTTTTGGTTTGTGTTGGTTTGTTTTGCTTTGCTTTGCATGGGGTATTTTTTTGGTTCTTTTCACTTTCTTAAACTTGGTTAATGATGGATAAAATGAGAGGGGAAAGAGAGAGGTGAAAATAATGGAAAAAGCAAAAAGCAATGACAGCCCCCAAAAATAACCTGTTAAAACATGTTTTTCAAGCTGTTTTATGAGAATACCTTGAATATACATGTTCTGTATTCTTCAAAATAAACAATATTTTGACTGTCATAACAACATAGCTGAAGGGATTATTTTTGTGGGTTTGCATCTTTCATGATGGAAGAAGCCATAGCAGAATCCCTGCCCAGCAGATTAATAAACTCTTAGGCTTAGACAGAATCAAAGTTATACATCTCAGTCCTGAGCAAATGTCTACAGACCAAGAGCTCAGAAAGCCATGAGAAGCTTTTGTCAGCATTCCTGGGAGTTCACTGCATTGGCATTCATCTGTTCAGCTATTCCCTTTCAATATTTCTGCTGGGGGAGGACAAGCCACCACCAGTTCAAACAGTGCACGACTGTCTGGGAACCTCCTCCTACCCACCCGCCTGCCGCTGGGGCTTGGAGCGAGTTCAAAGGAAGATGCTGTGACCCACACAGCCAGCACAAGCTTTGCCTCCAGACAGATGTCAGCTCTGCCAGGGGAGAAAAGGAAGGAAGCAACCCTTCCCAAGCCATCCATCACTGAAACATCATGAACCTGAAATTACCACTGCTAGAGAAGCATCTTCCTGTAGCAGCCACTACAGCACCCTCTGTGATGATGCTACCTCTGCTGGTTTTGTCACAGCCCTCTTCCCTGCAGATCACTTCTCATCTGCAACCATCAGCTAACCAAACACTGCCAGAGAAGTGATGGCAGATAAAACAAGTGAGCTCACTAGTTAGGTATATATGAGATGCACATGTATTTGGTTTGCCCAAATTAAAGGCAGGTTAACTCCTTCTAGTGATTTTACAAGTGTCTGTGTGTTGGAATGTTGGGGGACACAAGACAGATGATGGACTTTGGACCTGGTTAACGTAAGAGATTTGATAACAGGATGCCTTGGCAAAAGCAAACGGAACTTTGAAAATTAGACCTGGGTTGCAAGGAGATTAAATGAAATGAGTTTACCAGAAAAAAAAATCCCATTAAACTCTGCAAGCAAGACATGTTGTTATGTGCATAAGTTTGTGTATGTGATTTTAACCTAATCATTGCAGTGCACATTACTAGTCTCCCTGAAATAGCATATAAGCGTTTGTATCCCACAATCAAATTGGATTCTGATCACCAAGTCAGTCTCCCTGTCTCTCTCCATCGCCGACATCTATGGTGCCTTAAAAAAAAAGCCCAGAAATCTGAAGCATAAGAGCTCTTGTCATCTTAATTCAATGTTTCCAGCTGAATAGCCTTGTCCAAAAATGGAGACTGAGAGAAATAAAAACTTTAACTGGTGCACCTAAAGCATTAGATTGTACACAATATTTTCTCCCCCGGTGCACATTTTCATTCCCATATTCAACCTTCCGGGTCTCAAAGACCTAATGATTAGACAGCAAGTGAATACCAGCTTCTCTGAGGTCATGACCTGTTCAGTCCTCCAAGCCACATGTCTGACCCACACGAGCTGTGCTTTGAGACCTGAGGAGCCCTGCAAAACTGCAGATTACAGCAGCAGAATACAAAATTCAAGGAAGAACCAATAATTCAATGTCCTGCACATCTGTTCATCACGGTATGAATTTATGCCATTTAAGATTTTTTTTTTAACTCCACTAGTGATTCTGGGAGTCCACAATTCATGAGCCCTTGTTAAGGAGTGGAATACAGTCCAGAGAGAGAAGGTAAGCTTGGCCTCCTAGAGCTGGTCCCTCTATGCCCAGGCTAGAACAAGCCAAGCAGAGTCAACCTATCTGTCCCCAGAAACAACCATGCATCACTAGGATACAAGATGACAATCACTTGGCAAGCATGTATAGCCAGTGAGGTCATGGCCGGGATGCTACACCTGTGAAGCTGACATAGTGATGACCAAGAAGACAACCCTTCCCTAGTCATTAAGAACTTGACTTTCCTTAGACAGAAATCTCTGAATCAGTGTGGTGACTCAGAGTGCAGCCTATCCCAGCTCAGAGCCAGCTCTGGCTCAGTCAGGCTGGGATTAGCATGTGTTCTTTATTCCTACCAGCACTCCTCTGCTGAGGTAGAGCTGCCACTGTTCCCTGCTCAGACACCCCACGCACACACATGCTCCTAGGGGGTTTTCTGCTCCTTGGGGAATTGGTCTTTCTTCTTTCTTTCCTCCTAGTATCTGACTGTGCTTCCTGTCAGCTGGGTTACCAATTATAAATCCCTTCTATGCAGGCTTACATGAATAATGGATTTTGTGGCTAAGTGGAAAAACTGAAAAGCCAGAGATTTAAAAAAAAACAACCTTTCAGGTCAACCCAAAGTGATAACATTTTGGGAAGCTGGTATAAGATTTTAGAAAACAACTGTTCAAGGTTGACCAAAAGCATCACACTCAAACATTAGTTACAGAAATGATAATTAAAATTTGGAACTATTTAACCCTTTTCTGAAAGACATTTTCTCTAAGTTAGATGTGTTGCTGTAACATTGAGACATTTCCTTTAGAAAGTACTTGTAAAAGAAACACTCAGACAGTTACAGACATGTTTTCCCTTTTGTTTTTGAATAAAGCTATTTACCAAATGTATCTACTGAAAATCTGCAAGTCATCATCCCAAAACTTCACTTTTCAGCAAACATTCTTTCCTAAAAGAAGTTTCCATCTAAATCTTAATGTTTCCTTTCAAGCATTTTTTCTTCCATAAATCAGTAGTGATAGCCAGGAAGACACCGGCCAAATTGCTCCAACAAGAATGACACTCATCAGTTACAGTGAATGGTTGAATGACACCCTGTATTTTCAAGATCCTATTCATCCTGACTGTCTCCAGCAATCCTACTCCATACCCTCAAAATCCTTTTATCCTGAGGATACAGGTCAATTTTTCAAATCTGCCCAGGATCTTCCCTGAAGATCTGATTCTACATCACCTTGAAACAAAGACCAATCTTACTTAAAATTTGGAGCAGCAAGACACCTAACATTACTGCACGGCTGTCAGGCAGCACAGCGAGCCACTCCCACCCCAAAATCCCCAGCAGAGCTGTGTTCCTAAGAGCTACCTGACTTCTTACTGCAAGCTCCTGCTTGGCTGGTCCCATCTGGCTCTGCCCCACAGCAAGCACCCCTTGCACTGACACCTCTTTCCAAAACAGGCAACAGGGAGACTTTGGAGAGCATCTCCTTGTGAGGACCCCATGGATGTCTCCCAGTGCCTCCTGTGCCACAGCAGTGTCATTTGGAAGTGCTTGATTTGGGAGAGAGGCAACTCAGACAGCAACACCTGATTTTGCAGAACTTCTTCTCTGCAACATCTGACATTTTTGGCAATGGCTGTCGCCTCCTCCTCCTCCCAGCAAATGGGAAAGAGCAGGATGACAGAAATTCTTAACAAAGGACGGATGTTTCTAACTCTGAGAAAACAATCTTTCCCATCCCCCACACCAGTTATCTTAAGAAGTTGGTAAATTCTTTTAGCTGGAAGTGCATACCTTCAGCATGCAAGATTTCAGCCTCAATGATGGAATGTAAATTTGCTGGTGTCATAAAAAACTGAAAGTAGATTTAGAGTGCTAAGAAACATGCAGGCTTTAATAACAAGCATAGCTTGCTGTGCCACCTTTTAATAAAATATTATCTGTCATCAAAATTAGCCAAGTCTCTTAAAAATTCAGGCTTTGTGGTGTTATATTTCTGCTCTCCCGCAGTCTGCTCCTGAGCTCCAACTGTATCCACGTATAATCTATGGCTGCTTTCCAGAATCAAGTAACTACTCTTTGAATTGTAATCTCTTTAAACAAAGTTAGAGATTTCTGCTTGGCCAGCTGCCACTTTCCTCTGCCATTTTTATTTATAATGTGATCATGATGGACCTGATATGCCGTATCTGGCATAACCAGTATCCTCATCTGCAGCTCTACAAACAGTATGAAAAGTGTAACAGATGCAGAAAAGTGTATACTTTACACATGGGCTGGGCAACCAGTTTGTACAGGTGTCAGGGGCAGCTGGAGGGACAGGGATGAGGAAACCACACCCCTGTGATTATGATCACAAGCCCAGGTGAGCCAGAAGATTCAGTGATGGACAGTAATGAGGAAAAGAAAGAGAATTAGTAGTGCTGGGAGGAGGCGCACAATGGGGAGAAAAAGAGGCAGCGGGGAAGGAACGCAGTGAAAAAATGAGAAGATGAAGGGGAGGAAACAGCAGACAAACTGAGAGAAATAAATATGAAATGGTGAAAAGAAACAAGGACAGGGAAAGAGAGCCAACATGAGATGAGAAGGGAAGAGCACTGAGAAGTGTTTACATGGATGGATGCACCAGAAGCCAGGACATTGGAGTGAATCCCAAACAGCTGTCATGGAGGAATCTGCATCACATCCACACTGCTGGAGAAGAACAAGAACAGCCAAGGGTCTTACCGTGAATTTCTTGTAGAGCTCATAAGTCAGGAGAGGGTTGGGCAGTTCCCTGAAGTACAGCTTGCAGAGTGACCCCACACAGTGGATGTCCTGGAGGTAAACTTCCCTTGTCAAATCTGGGCATTGGTCAGAAACAAACTCTTGTCTGAAACAACATGGAAGCATAACAATATGGGTGAATAAGAGCTGTAGCAGGCCAGTACTCCACCCTAAGTACTCATTTACAGAGTAAATGAGAAAAAACAAATGGGAAAGCAGAGATGTCTCTTCAGGCTGGCCCAGATTGTGTCCCAAGTTCAGGGAGATGCTGAGGTTTCAAATAGTCTCCATTATCCCTAACGCAGGGAGTGGATCTCAAACTGATATAAGGAGATTGCTTTGTCCCAAAGTGAGAGAGAGCAACTCAGTATTTGCACTGAGACCCTCCTTGCCTTTCCCACTAATAGATGCAGAGGGAGACATAGCTTTTTGGGCTAATCCCTAAAATGCTGTCTTTCCCTGTTAGCAACTTCAAAGACAGTTTATCTTCTGCGTCAGTGTGGAGCTCTGTTGGCCACAGTGTGTACCTGAGGGACTAACACCAAAAAGGTATGAGCAATGTCCCTGAATCCCTCTGACACTCCCAAACGTTGCCCTTACCTCAACTTCTGTATGTTGGATGTCACTCCTGAGAGCCGGTAGATCCCATCCACGATGCCGTGAGTCTCAATGAACTCCGCACAGCTCTTCAGCACGTAAGGGACTACGAGAGGGAAGCAAAGCAAGATGTCCAGTGAATAAACACTGACAGCTCCCACAAGTCACCACAGAGGAGACAGTTCCATGAAAAAAACAGCAGAGGCTCTCTGTGGATGCAAGGAAGGGTACAGCAATGAAAGAAATACAGTGCAAATCAAAAATAGCCCCGCGGCAAGTGCAAAGTGGCCGTGAGGATATGCTGTGGTTGTGCCATGCAATGCTCATTAACATGTGACAATGACTGACCCTGAAGTCACAGTAACATAGCAGAAAGAAAGGTAGGGTTTCCCTCTCTTCATTTTTCTTCCAAAATAAAATAAAATAAGCTGTTTCATTCTAATTGAAAGCATGTGGCAAAGCTTGAGGTCCTGGGAACCTCCACCCTCCTCAGTATAGAGCTCCAGCCTTGCTGAATTGTGCCAAAAGGTCTCATTGGCTTGGATAAAAATCAGAGAAACATTCACACTTCCATATAAGCCTACATACCCACAGTTTAGTGCTCATAAATCCCACTGAGGGGGTATAAAGTTCAAATATTGACTAGATCTGCACACTGACAAAACCTGACATCGGCTTCAAAAGAGCTCCATCAGCATAACTAGACAAAGACTTAACCAGTCTTAAAGCTGAGAGGAGCCTGAGGCACAACATTTACATCCAGGCTTGGACCCAAAGTATATGTTTATTTTTTCCCCATTATATAGGTACAAGAGCCCCCCATTCTCTTGGTCAGATCAAGGCTCCCTGTCCCCAGTACTATAACAACCCAAGCTATAACAATAACAGTAAGAAAGCCCTTCCTTATTAGGTGCTAGAAACTACTGTGTATTTAATGCAATGCTTCACACAGCCATAGGCACAAGTCAGTAAATGCACAAGTCAAAAGTTCCCTGCTATAATGCTGACTCTGCTGCACTGCACATTTCAAAAGCTGTATGGAGAGAAACCAGCTAAGCCATAGATTTGACGGGAAAGCCAGGCATAGCAATTACTGCATCTTTGTGACACCCTGGAGACAATGCCTCTGGCTGGACCTTCCCTGAGCCCTTCTGCTCAAAGTTCAGGACTATGATGACATATTAACATGGGCTTCATCAGATGGCATCCAAAGACAGCCCTCCAATGACAGCCTGAACAAAAATAGTTAGACATTATTATTTTTCTTTATTTTATTATTTCTCATGGGAGTCACTGAGACCAGAGCCAGCTCATGGGTGGACCTGTCCCTGCCAAGCACTGCAGGGCACAGGCTCTGGTGGGAAGGGCTCCAAGCTTGCACCCACCTCAGGGGCACACTGCTACTGAGCCAGTCGCTCAGGGAAGGGCTGCCCTTCTGCCTCCTGACTTGCTGAGGGAAGTAAAGAAGAAGTCCTTTCATGTGTCCCTTCTCTTGTTTTTTAGCCAACCCAAACACAGGCATGCACAAAGTCCCAGTGATTACTTGGAAGTCTGAACGGTCCAAACAGACTAATTCTTCTCAGCCAAAGGAGCTTCTCCAAAACACCAGGGAAAAACTGACTTTATGGGTTTTATGAGCAGGCACTCATAACATGGGTACATTGGTGTGTCACACTCAAAGCCCTTGTGCTGATTTTCAAGACCCTCAAGCTGTTGGGTGGAGCTCATGGCAGAGGCCCTAAGCCTAAACAGTGTTCATGACACCATGGAATTGCAAAGAGAACAGCTGAAGCCTACAGAGTGAAAGCTTTGTCCACAACAGTAACAGAGCTATGGTATTCTCTCCTCATGGACTTTGGAGGGGAAGGTGCATCAGACCATTCCAGAGAGGAAAGAACCTGGGAAGCATTCCTTTCAGTGCATGCAACACCTACTTGCTATGTGGGCTGAATGGTGTGGAAGGAGACAGAGAAAAAAAAAAAAAAGATGTACTAATTTTCGTTAATATCCTTCCAAGAAAAGTCCAAGTGACACATCAAAAAAAGAGGACCTTCCTATCTCTGAGCAAGTCCTGATTAACTGCAGTAGGGAACTCAGATCATATGATGATGAGAATGCTAAAAAAAAGAAAGATAAATTACTTCAGGCCTCATTTCCATTTCTGGAAAATCAGGCTTAAACATCTTTATGGCAGAAGCTATGCATACATGGCATATTAAAATTTCCTTCTTGGTAGGGGTCTTGGAATAAATGACATGTAACCAGCAAAAATGAAAGTTAGGCAGATCCATGTCCACCTCAGATCTGTCTGGGTGAGGGAATAGAAACCATTGAACTCCATGCAACCCAAAAAAAGAATTAATTGAACAGAAAACATATTTGATCACGACAGCCACATGACAAGGTTTGTCTAAAGGTTAACAGTCTTTCATGGAGACAAGCCTCATATGATGGTGCCTGGCTGCCAAAAAATGGGGTACATGCACAAAGAATGCTTTATTAGATACTTTTTAAAACCTCAGTATTAATAATAAGAACACCAACTAAAAATGCAGATAGTGATGTTTGTTGTGACTAATTTGACCTCTTGAAAGTAAGACCTATTAAATCACACCATTTTTTGGCTGAGTTCTAAGTTTCCTTGGAGTAAAGTAGGTCAAGAGGCCTTAGGCAGGTAAGCAAACCCCCTATACAGAAGAAGAGAAGGCTGCATCCCTCTGTTGAGGACTGGTAAGCAAAAACATGGGCCTGAGGGGAACAATCTGCAGCAAATGTATAAAATTCAACCCATTTTTAAAATTGGGTGAAAACTGCACAGCAGGGACAACCTATAGATTGCAAATAGGCAATATACGCTGAGCTCTGCCAGCATCTCTTACTGCAGCCCCGCATTTTTCCTTGCTTTTCCAACCCTGGGCTTCTCACTTATCTCTGCCAGTGCCCTTCACTCATCTTGTACAAGATTTCCTGCCATACCAGGTCTTTGGCTCATAGAAAGAGAAAGAGTCAGTTATGCCAAAATTTGTGGCAGTTTTGTGATGTCAAAAAAAAAAAAAATCCCATAGAGGACACTTTTCACTTGCAACCGAAAATTACAGACTTTGACCTCAGATCCCTGGAGGTGAAGGGACTACATTGACTTCCTGCAAATCAAGCCCCTAAATGCAGCACTTGTATGGAACTGGAGCACAATAAATGTTTTCTTTGAGCAGGACCTGTAGCTCTGGCATTCCTGAGCAGCTCTGATCTCCTACAAAGCTTAGCCTTTTGGGCTGTTGGGGGTGGTGAGGTTAGAGCAGCAGTGAGCCGCTCTCTCCCACTTCCAGGAGTTTCTGACCTGGTAGGATTATTTCAGACATGGCTCCTGATGAACTGAGGCTGGGATCAGCCCTGAATGGAGGAAGGTACAGGCTCTGGCATTTGCTTTACAGCAGGTCTCTATCAGAGTCACAGGGCATGTAAATCACAGGGCTGGGTGTCTCCCACGGGAAGATCAGACATGGATGGGGATTTGCAGCAGGGACTGTACGTGCAGGCACAGAAAGAAGATGGGGGGCAGGGAGTCCAGTCTTGACACTCCTATAATTAACACTGTGCTGCAAGCTTAGGAGGCTTAGGAGCTGGAAGGGGCAGCTGGTGTCACACAGACCCTGCTTGTTCTGCCAGACAGCCAAACTGTCCTCATTTAAAACTACAATAGAAACCAGATGGAGGAGGACAAGAGAGCGTGGAGCAAGGCACCAGTCAGAAGGGAAATTGAGTTATAAACACTCTGCACACAAAAGACAATACTTCTCTTCCCCTAGACAAAAATAAACCAGAAGGGCAGTCACAGTAACTCGTTCCACTCTCACTGGGTATCACCTCCAAGTTCAGTGTGCACCTTCACCAGGGTCTTTTCCAAGACAGCCCATGCCACCTCCTTTACAGGTGTCTGCTACTCTCACTGGGTCAGGCACCCCTTCTCCTCCTTCTGATCCCCCCAGCTCCCAGTGGAAGCAGTGGGCACTGAAATTCCCACCTCCCTGCCCTGCTGGCTCTCCCTTCCCAGCCATGGTGCTGCCACCCCCCAAACCTCCCCACCAGCAAGCCAGGTGCCCATTCTTTGCCAGCCTGGCAAAGGCTCCATCTGGCACCGGACTGAGCTCTTTGGATCCCCAAGCAGCCCAAGCTGGAGAGGTCACTAAGAAAAGAGGGAGTGACCCCATCCAGTGACCAGTGGGAGGACGGCCTCCTGGCCTCCCACCAAAGCCAGCAAAGAGCAAGGAGGATGCTGGTCCAGCAGGAGATGCAGGCAACATCCTGGCCTTCAGTGCCACCTTCCAGAAGAAACTCTGAGTGTCCATGGGCTACAGAGGGACCCAGGGAGGAGGCTGCTGAGTCAGACACCCTAACCAGTCAGTGTGAATAGTTAGACTTACTGCCCAGTTAGACAGTAAGTCAACTAACCTGGACAGGGCCATGTGCTCAGGGTGCACTGCACTGAGCTGGACTGAACAGCAGCACACTGAATTTTCTACTTTATCCTTCTGTTATTTTCTCAGACTACTCCTTGTAAGGATAAGCACTGCTGACAGACATGCTCAGAGCCTCCTTGGTTGCTGGTTTCTGCCACATGGTGGAGGTTTTATGTCCTCTCTAATTTTATTTTAATTTTAGTTCAGCTATTGGGAGGATAAATGCAGACCTTTCATTTCACCTGGAACACCAACTTTTTGATTTTTGACTTGCAGGAAATAGTTTGGATTTTTTTTTTTTTAATTTCCCCTCACTATGAATCCTGCACCATAAAAAAAAAAAAAAAAGGTTGCAGACATTTTTATTTCATCCTTTTGGTTTTGTTATACATAAGTATTTTTTTAAATTGTCTTCAATGACCCTCAATAGTAGTGCATGCTTCCTATCATGCTATGTCAATACCACGACAATAAAGGTCAAAAGTCTCCTGTTTCAATTTAAATTACTAAAATAGAAAATACTTCCTTTTATAAAGTGTTTCAGTCTGTACTAAGCAAGAGCTGTTATTTTGTACAAAATAATAACGAAATAGAACAAACTAATATATTCAGTTGGCCTCCTAATCACAGGAAAGAAACAACATTGTACAAATGGCAACATACTTGATCATCAGTATCTCTGATATGATATTTTTCTGCATTTCCTGACTTTCTACTGTAAATCACGAGTTTTAAAGCTGATTCACTATATTTTTTTTTCTTTTTTGCTGACATGGCCTGATTTTCACTAGGCATAAGGTTGGTTGAGAAACTTGAAAGCAGATCAAGCTGTGCTCTCCTCCCTGCAGCTCACCCGAGCCCTGGTGCAGCACATCAGTCACAACACCAGATTTTCTCCCAGTGCACTGCCCTAACCAGTGGCAGCTAAGGATAAATCCTGCCTTCCCACCACATAGCATTTCCTTTGCCTTCCACTGCTTCCTTGCCAGCACCAGCCAGGGATGGAAGGGACCACAGCGTCCAAAATCCATGCAGAGGGTCTCTCCTGCTCAGAGATTAAAACGGCAGAGCTGGGAAAGGGGATGGTTTGCCCTGTCAGGACATAAATGCTACAAGGACAAAGCTTCAGTTTCCAGGATGTCTGTGCATACTTTTCACCTGCACTAAATTCATTTTGCAGAATAAAAAAAAAAAAAAAAAAAAAAAAAAAAAAAGAAAAAAAAAAGCCAAAACCTGTTTCACTCTCAAATTCCAGTGTTGAATTTGGCTGTTAGCTGTGGCCAAGCTGCCACAACCCCTCCATACACACACACACCTGTATTTGAACAGCATGACATAGTAAACAGCACCAAACCAGCTTAAAAAAAACCACCTGGGTTTGTACAATTCACCTTGGCTTCTCTCCTTTAGCTGCCATAAACACAGTTTAAAGGGATGAATGGTTGGCACCAAGGTGATCCTGTCCACATGGGCAGCACAATTTATTCACTGTGTAAGTCACACACTTCATGTGTTTTTTCCCCTCTGCTTCTGTGAGAAATGGCCCTGCAATGTCACAAAGGTTATCACAACAGTGCCATTCCCTGTGATGAAAGCACTGTCCTGTCACAGTTGTGATTTTGTGGGCAAAAACGTAGGAAAAACAGATCTCAAATCTGTCAGATGCTGCGAGCCATCACCCTCCATGGCCTGCGTGGGAAGTGGAAACACTGAGTGCTGTTTGGGATGTGCCCTTCTAATTCCAAGCACACACATTTCAACACAACCTGCAGGCTCACACATTTCAACACAACCTCCCTGCCTGGGAGTTTGAGTGAAGCCAACGGCACCACCATCAAGGATATTTTTTCCCCCCATTGATATTATACCCAGCTTACATCTAACATATCTAAATAAGACATGTAGGAACACCTGATTTTCCAGAGCAGATCTGACAACTGTGATGTTTGAAGCAGGAATGAAAAAGCCCTTGGCAGACCCAGCCATCTCACAGACAGCACACATCAAAGAGAGCCTAAGAGAAAGCACTGCCAAAGCAGGCACTGAATGCTGACTCTCAGCCCCGGCGGTCACCGTGCCCCTCTGAAATGTGACTTCACCTTGACATAGCTGGCAAATTCTGTCACGCAGGCACTTTTGAAAGAGGTTGTACTAAATACTAGAATAGTTTTGTTAGGAAAACATCCTGCTGAGAATTTCCTGCAAAAAAAGGACCAGATAACAGAACAGGATATCTCCACTCCTGGCTTTTATGACTCTGTGGTACAACCACCTCGGAAAACAGTGGCTCAGGTTCTGCATGGCAGGTCAATGAGCTGTGCACATCCTCAGCTAACCATTCCAATCCTAACAACCCTGATCCACAGCAGATTAGGGTGGATATTGTACAGCATTTTGTTTACCACATCACAAGCAATCAGGATAAATAATTCTGGAGATGGGAGTAACTGGATAATTTATGCTGTGTCTGGGAATGGACTCGGGTGTAAGTATATAAAACATCAGAATAGTTTTGGAGCTGCATGTAATGAATTGACCTCTGTCTTGGTAAATGCCTAGATGCTGTGATGATAAGCAAGCTGTAAGACAGGAATTCTGCCATGGACCTCGATTCTGGTGACAGGTACCAAAACCAGTAACAAATCCAAAGGCTGCACCAAATGATGGAGTGCAGGAGAAGGGCGATGCCGATGCTGCAGCTCAAGGGAACTGGGACAAGCAACCTCCAGGGAAGAGCCCAGGTAAGTGTTGGGTGATGGGATGGAAAGCCAGCAAGGCAGGCTTCATCTGAAGTCTCTTGACAGCCTACTGTCTTTCATCCAGATTTATAAACAAGCTCATGGCATGTTTTCTGTATCATGCTTTCCTTTCTTCTTCTGCTCTCCTCTTAAGCATAGAAATCCAAGTAAGCCATGCTAACCCACTTAACTGCTGGCAACAAAGCCCCAGATTGCATGGACTCCGTAAGTTTCTTCCTCCTCTCACCAGCTTTTGGTCTTCATGTTTTTATTTACAAGAGCTTCAGAAGAAATTTAAAAATCAATCACATCTTTTACTTGGGCCTGCCACCTGATATAGACCTGCTCATTTTCTTACAGTCCCAAAATTACTGTGGAGGCAACTTGTAAGCTTTAACACATGCTTCTTGACTGTTGTAAGGAGGTAGAACCCAAAATCTCCCTCATCACTTTGAGATTCCTACATGGGATTATTAGGATCAGAATCAGGACAGCAGCAATTCAAGGGGATCAATGCTCCCTACCTGAGTGTCAGTGTTAGTTTGTCCCTCGGTCCTTTTCAGCTTGGACTCTAGTGTGCTAGGCAATAGGGATTCCAGCTTTCTCTTTATAATACAGACTTTTGGGGCTGTTAGAAGGAAATTCTGAGTGCTTAGGTCTTGATGTGCACCTGAAAAATACCCGTGACTAGTTAAACAGTTTTGAAGTCCTTTGTACTGTGCCCTTCACAAACACCATCTCCATACACTGAAATCTGTAGCAATCTCCAGAGGACATGGAATCTGCCTGCAGCTTCTGTGCTGCTCTGTAATGATCTCCCACTGCTCGACAGATCCTTGCTTCCCTTTTGTAGTGGTGGCATGGTGGTGACAAAAGCAGCTAATTCCCAAATAAATGCGATTGGAAAGCTGCGGAAGAGACAAGATGAAGCAAGGACTGGGCTGTTATCTCAGGAACACCCATGCTGCAGCAAAGTGGGCTGCTCTGCAGTTCTCTCTGCTGTTCTTTTCCAGGAAATTTCTGGAATGTGTAATTTTCCTTCAAATGTGCAAGGAGAGGATGGAGGCTCACCAGCACTAATGGTTCTCCTTCCATGCTTGCCACACGTTCACAAGCATACATGACAGCCACTCCCAAGGTTTAAAGCACACATCCAGCTGTGCCAGCTAACTCAGGATGGCAGTGCCAATGAGCTCAGGTGTGTAAAAGGGAGAACAGGGGCTCATCACCCCACTGAGAGCCCAGGTTATCATTCAGTAGCAAGGTACAAACTAACAGAGAAGCTGGTCCTGGACCAAGCCCTCATGTGGAATTAAAACGGCATGGTTGAATCTTACAGAACTTAATTATATCTTCTCCCTTCTTTTTATTTTGCCCTCTGTCACACTGATGGACTGATGCAGACTGACACTGGGTTATGCAGCAATGTTCTTTCACTCAGGCCTCTCCCTGATCTTGCCTCTAGGGCTCTCCTAGTCAAGAGTGGTACAGCAATTTCCAGAGGTTATTCCAAATGGGCTGTTTTACAGACAGTCAACAACTTAGGGCAAAGAGCAGGAGAAATCACTGAGGATCATTACATATCACAGGGAGACAGATGAGGAGCCTGAATGCAAACCCATGAAGGCTGCAAATGAGAAGTGAAAGGCAAACGAAAACAGACTTTTGCTAAAAGGTAAATAAGGCTTTATGATTTCGGTCTGATTGAAAACAAACATGCAAAGGCACTAGCAATAATCAAGCATTATAATTTGTAGCCAAGCAGCATCAAATCCATTCCATCTTTGCTCAGTTGCTGAGCATATATTTAGACTGACTGCTTTCATTGCCAGGTTGCCTGGGCCTGACCCAAAGAAACACACTCATACAAAAAAATCCCATTGGACTCATCAGTATGTTCCACAAAAGAAAATAGGATCAATTTGTTCTACACCCTCTCACCTTTTACTGAGACATGCAAATACTAGCAAAGGAGGTATACAAATGACAGAAGCATTTTCACCAGCTTTACAGGAGCACAAAATGATGGTGTGAGTTTCAGCACAGATTGGAGAATTAAGACTTCTGCTGGCAGTGGAAGGTCACCTAGAAATGCTCCCCCCAACCCTGCTCAGAGGAGGCTGAAAACAGGTCAGTATTTCTCTGAAGAGGATTAAGCTGTGGGTGACTGGGATTGCTGATGCTTTTCTGGTGAAACAAGGTGCTGCTCTACCCATCCTAAATTATGCCCAGGTATATGATCACAACAGTCTGTGGGCTCAGTTTCTGGGTCTGAAAAACATGGGGGAAATTCTGCCAGAAGCAGCATCTGATCAGACACACATAACTCTACACAAAAATAAATGCATATATCAGCAAATAAATGTGTGTGCATACATATACACAAATGAATGTATTTTTACACATACAACTATGTTTATGTATGTATGTGTGTGCATGTGTGAGGTTTCATGTGCATTACCAGGAAATTCTTCTTAGAGAAACAGATGGGTTTTATTGAGTTGTCAATCAAAGCCTAACAAAGTCAAAAGATGTGAAAGTCATGTTAGGCCAATGTCATAGGTCTGGGGGACACATCAGGACATGTGGTCCTCCTGCTTGTTGCTGCTGAAGGCTTTGCTGGGTGAAGCACTCACCCACAGCCAAGGAAAGCTATTGGTCTGGGGGATTGCTGCTCAAGCATGCAAGAACATCGGCATCAGCAAGTCCAGAACCAGTCTCAATGGACTTGTTTATCTCAGTGATTTAGTTAAGAAGGGCAGCCCAGGGGATATGGGTCATGTTGGCTACACCTTTTCTTCTTCAGAGGCTGCAGTACTCTAAAGTGTATTCTTACAGCTACGCTCACAAGGATTTTGTTTTCCTTTCCATACACCAGGGAGGGTAAAGAGCTCAAGAAGAAGCTGCTGAGCAGCCTGGCTCAAACATCTGCATGTGGTGCTGCTCCTTCAGGGCTTCTTGCAGAAACAGCAGGGAGCGCAGCACTGCTCCATCTGCCAGCCTTGTGGCACATCAGGGCTCACATATGTTGCAAGAGGGCAGCTTGCTCACTCTCCAGAGCCTGAGAGAATCAGCAAGGACAGCAAAGGTGGCAGAACAACATTTGCAGATGGTGTCACAACGCCTCCCAGCCCTCCAGAGGCTGAGCTGGGCTAGGATTGTTTAGAATGTTTCCTGCCAAGCTGTTTGTGTCTGTCCACCTCCACCTAAGGACGTCAGCACACAACTACTGAGATGCACCCAGAGGACAAGGAATGGTTTCTCCAAGGCTAAGTTGCAGGGACTGGACTCTGCAACTGTCTGCCAGAGGTGGAAGGGCATCAGAAATAGAAACTAACTCTGTCAGATGGTCCGGGATGAAAGGAGGCACAATGTTGCTTTTAAAGACACTGGTAAAAGAGGAAAAGAAATAAAGCTGAATAAAATACTCAGCATGATGGTATCTCCTTACTTCTCAAGAAGGCTTCTATCCCCTCACCTAGTAAGGACAAGTCAGGAAAGACATCCATCTACACAACACTTTTCTTTGTACTCACGAGGCCCTTCTGCTCCCAAGTCTTTCTGTCCCCGTGTCTTTCTGCACAAAAAATCTTCCACAGGGGATACAAGCCCCTTGCTCCCTTCACCTCTCAATAAACATGCATGCCAGGGGTTATCAAACTAAGGGTCATTCTCAGTGCTAACAATAGGAAAAAACCCAATACCAAGCAGTTACTAAAGCAGTAAATCTAATCACTTGGCAATTGTATTCCTCGGTTTCCAAGCCCCCCAACAGATTCCTGATATATTCCATATTTCACACTTTATTTTGTTTTCCATTTTGCAAAGGGCAGGCTCTGAAGCAGTATGAAGAAAAACAACTTTCCTGCTCCCCCTCCCCCACTTTTTTCCCCCCCATGCTATCTGGGCTCCAAGTCAGGCCAGGTAGTGCTTATCATTTCCTCTGCACAGCAAACACCAGGGTGCATGCGTTTCCTGCTGGCTGGTCCTGAACTGCGAGCTGACATTGTTTTCAAGGCCCCCTCTCTCAGAGGCAGGAGCAGCTCTGCTGCACAGCTCTTCCTGTTGATGTCAGGCTCCTCTTCCTCCTAAAGCAAATGGGCTTCCTGACGGCATCTGTGTCCTTTTCCATGAGGACTGGCAGGAACCATTTTCCTACCCAATGGCAGGGAAAAGAAAAAAAATAGTACTGGAGAAAGAGATGTAATAGGGAGGAGCAGGGGTGGATGGGTTTTTTCCATACTTTTTCCATACTTTTTTTCCAAGTAGTCTTGGAGAACATCTGGGGTCCCTCTCAATGAGGAGGAGGGAGAAGAGATAAGAGGTCAAATCAATACAGTTATGTCTTAGGGATGCTGGTATTTGCAAGTAGCAGAAAATCACTTATTAGCAGAGAACATCAGAGACTAATTACAGCTGCCGATTTCCCACTGCTAAGGAATGCAAGCTCACAATAGAACAGCTACAGCCACAGCCCCTGCGTTCCAGCAGCGCTGTCATAAGCTGTGGAAAATGCCAAGACCTTTACACCAGACTATTGCCTTCCTTTTTATTCTCTCAAATGGAGGAATCACTACCACTGCCAGTGCTGTTTCATCAGCAGTGGAGAAAATGGGCGACGAATGTGCAGAACACAGCTCACACCAAACTGAATCACTTCACTTCCACGGACTGCCGCTGTGTGTGTCACTGCCACAGCAGAGAAGAGGAAACCTAACCAGACATCATTTCAGGCCTCCCCCAGCCCACGGTATTCAAGGTTTGCACTGTCCCATTAGAGATGCCAATGGGCTTGTCCCATCTCCCACCAGGAAGTCTGCAGTTTGCTGCACAGTGTAAGAAACAGGCATGGAGCCTGTGGCTACAGGGACACACAGCAGGGCAGAGGGTGAGGAGCACAGCCAGAGGGTAACAGTGCTGCCTGCCCTTCACAGGATTTCAGCCATGAGGGTCCCATGGCCTCCCTCACAGAGCAAGGAGTTGAGTCCCCTTAGGACATGCACCCCAGCAGGAAAGGGCTTCTCTTGACTGGGGAAATGGAGCCCCCCAGCATTTTCTATACCACATCCATACCACTGCAGCCAAACAGGTGGGGTGGGGAGGGTGTTTATTGAGGAGTGCACAGCAATAACCAGAATAGTACCTGTCTCTTAGCAGACTGTCTAGAACTAGTGCTCCTAATTGTCCTCTGGGATGAGTCATAAGTATATGTTAATAAAATACATTCTTATAATGTGATATTCTCCTTTTTTTCCTATTTGTGGCCTAGTCACCTTCCTGAGACACTGCAGTAACTAAGCAAAGGACTATACCTCCAATTTCTGTCCGCAGTTTGCCACAAACTAGAGGCCAACAAAATTATTCCAGCTGTATGCAACTATAGTCAACAGCAGATGTGGCCCCAAGTCTGGCAGAGCCAGCAGAGCTGCAAGAGAGTGAACTGGGGCTTAGTTTTCCTCACCAGAAGAAATTCTTACTCAAGGTGCAGTTGCAAAATCTTAAATTCTGGTGAGGGTGTAAGACGCAAAGGAAAAAAAGCCCACCTACATTCATTCTCCCAGCAGGAGCTGGCCAGGGCTGCTGAAATGTGCAGTGCTGACTCTGGAGCAAGCATTCCCAGGCACAGAGGGTGTGCCCCCATGGCTGAAGCTGTGCCAGTGCTCACACACCACAGTGGGATGGGGAGCTGCTGTGGCAGCAAAATCTCCCTTGGCTGGAGGGGGGCACAGGAGACACCAAGCCCATCGAGCCCACATCTTCCTGCCACCCTCTCCCCCTCTGCAAGCACCGCCTGCTATTCGTGAATGAATTACCTCAATCCCTCTTAAGCACTGTACTGACCAGGAAAAGGGCGTGGGGATTATTAATGGAAAAATCCTTGAGTCTCTCAGCCCTGCAGCGTGGCTACAGTTACAAGGAAAACAGGATACCAAGCGGCATATAGGGAGGAGGAAGAGAAAAGGCTCAGAAACTCTAATGACCTGCAGGGATTAGCTGGGGAGGAAGAACAAAGTGCTGGTGGTGAATAGGCACAGCTGGCCCAATGACCAGGGGAGAAAGGAAGGCACACAGCAGTGGTCTGCACAGGGAGGCACGGCATGGAGGGAAAGAGCTGCCTCTGGGTGATCAAGGGCTTGTAGCCATGAGTGAATGGAACTGTGAGAGGGTATTACAGAGTAGGGAAAACATCCTAACGCTGGGACATAGTATCATGAAGGATTGCCTTCTCAGGGACACGGTGGGAGGCAGGCTTCCTGGATATTCAAAATCCATCAGGAGATTACTCTAAACGGAATGGGTCTGCACTGGCCACTGAGACAAAGACAAAACCATCTCATCAGCCTTCCCATGTCATTATCAGGTGGTGCCTTTTAAGCAACAGAAAGATTCCCTGGAAGAGTTTGCTGAGTTAAAGGAAAGCATAAGTGCCAGCACTCACTACAGCAAGGGACGACCATAACCAGCAGCTGGAGTTTAAATTGGATACTAGAGCATGTGGGAAGAAAGGCCACTTGAAAATCATCCAGCTGAAAGATTTTCCAGTAGGAAAGTGTGCATTTCACAAAATCAAAATGTTTCACCAGAATGCATGGATTCTGTTCAATTTTTCAACCAACACTCAGTTACACGGTTTCTAGAAGGTGAAATATATTTACTCCTTTATTGATATCTTTCACTTAATCAAATCTTTTGGAGAATTTTTATTTAGGGGTAGTTTCTCCTATTTTATTCCAGTTCTGGATGAAAGGAAGTCTTGTGGTAGGGGAAGATGGAGTACAGTGCAGTGCAAAACAGGAACCAGCTCTAATGGACATTGAGTGATATCATCAAGGCCTGCCTAGAGTTTGCTCCTCTCTGTACACTTCTGAGGATGGCAGCACTGTTTCTTGCAAGCTGAAGCCCAGAACATTGCATGTGTTTCTTGTCAATGAATGAGAAAAAAGGAGGTGAGTGTCCTATGGTTTGCTTTTCAACCCTCAGGACACAAAACCCCCTCATTTGAAATCTTGCTTGTATGTCACGTCCCCTATTGTGAGGATAAAACCTCAGCACAGTCTCACAAAATGTGCTTTGCTTATGTCAGCAAAAATCTAAGCCCTCGGCAAGGAGTCATGAATTAACAGAGGATAAGGATCATTCTCATCCCATAGGTACAAACAGGAGAAACAGAAATGATTTGTCAGCCTGAGTCATACACTGAGATAGTGGAAGACCTAAGGTTAAGAGACAGTTTTCTCGTATCTCAACTCCTGGCAAACAGAAACTTATGTTCAAAAATTCAGAAGGTGGTAAAACATGCAGAAATTGCAACTGGTTTGTCAGAATCACTGACCCAGAAAGCTGAGTTGAAAATCTCACACAAATGTGTTTTTCTGGAAGAGGATCAATTTCCCCCAAGCTTCCACCAAACCAGAAAAAATCTCCCTAACCAAAGTTCTATCCTAAACCAGAACATACAGGCTAAAACCTCAGGAGATTTGAATCAGAGATCACTGATCAGATGGTCAGAGAAACCTTTTGGGTTGTTTGTCCTAGAAGTCAGTTGGTGCCAAAAGGCCAGACTTCAGTAGCCCTGTTCCTGGGAATGTTTGGAGTTGGTCCTGTGTTTTGTGGCTTGGTGTCACTTCTATAATTCTTTTCTTTTTTTTTTTTTTTTCCTCCTGAATGGTTGTCTCATAACTGAATACCACAATAATAGCAAGACTGTATCAAGGGGTCATCTAGGGAGAAACAACAATATTTCTGATCATTTCAGGGAAGAGAGGTTGGGGGCGGGGGGTGGGTGAGGAGAGGCCTGAATTCCTTGCAAAAGATGCTCTTTCTGTTTGCATATCAGTTATACCACACTTCTTGCCTTCCTTGGCTACTGACTTCCTCCATCTCCTCAGCTACCCATTGTTTTTTTTTTTACCTTTCATTTTAATTTCACAGCACACTCAGTTTTCAGCATAACTTTCTTTCCCTGGAATTCAGACTCAAGCCCCACCTTTGGGACCTGGATGGAGGTTTAAAATCCCTCCCCAGCAAAAATGCACTTGCATCTGGCATTTACCATTCAGGCCCGTATCTTCCAACTGCAGCTCTAAACTGCATCAAAGACTTTTGTTCCTAGCTTTTGTTCCCGGCCCTTGTTCCCTTCTCTGTTCCCTTGAAATGTCAGCAAGCATGATGGCTTTGTTGGTGCCGTCAGGGTGGTCTGCCCGCTTCCCACGCCGGCCGCGCGCGTTGGCCAGCCATGGAGCAGCCAGCAGGTTACTGGGTGCCTCCTCTAGGGTGTTGCTGTTCCTCACACCAAAGCAGGGGCCTGAAGCAGCAACACTGCCATGAAATCAACAGAAAACAAATCCACCTCCAGCTGCCCTGGCTGGCACGAGGACGCGTGGACTGTTCCAAACCAGCAGCTGCTGATGCTGCCAGGCACACAGGAAAACCATGCTGGGGGCTCAGCGCTCTCCTTGGATATTGGGATGGGCATCCACTCCTTCAGACACATTCCCTGCTTTGTCTGCAGGAAGAGTCCAAATATATGCATTACTTCTGCCTCCTGAGCCAGCTGACTGCAGGGCTGTCAGAACTCAGATCTCATGGCTGTTCTAGCTCTGCTGACTTCTCTCAAATCCAAGGGTATGTGTGTCAGGGTCAGGATAGGGTGGCCAGGAATATCCTGCCCCAGAGACCTCCTTAGATGCCCCCAGGACTGCTCTGAGATGACCTGGGACCTCCCTGAGCCATGCTGCTCCCTGTAAGATTGCAGGAGAGTCTGTGCTGAGCCCAGTAGGCTCTGGCTGACCTCAGGGAACTGCCCATAAAATGTGTCTTCCTGCTGTCACAGCATCCCAGGGCAGAGTTCTTGGAAGGAAAGGGGAAAATCAGCTGAAGCAACTAGCAACCACAGGCCATTTCTTTCTGCCCCATCACAGGAAGCATTTTTAGCCTGCACTCCCCAGTAAGGGTTGCCCTAGCATTGCTCCTTGGCCCACATGAAGTCTTTGTACCAAGGGGGATCTTCAGGGCTTCCAGGGCTTTTGTCCTGCTCTCTCTCTCTTCTTTGCCCACCAATATGCTGCAAAATTTTGGCCATGGCTTCTCAGTTGTTCTAAAATAACATGTTTGGTGTTTGGCTTCAGCATGAGAAGACTGAGCAAGGCTGCTCTACTGCACTTTCCTGGGAAGCATTGCAGTAAGGATGTGATCCAATTTAGGAATGAGCTGAGGCTCTTCCTGCTCTCTGCTCTGCTTCTCTCAGGTTCAGTTGATCTTTTCCTATCACAATGCTTTTTCCCACTCTTTATTTTCCATTAATTTCCTTCAATTACAGAAAAAAGGGACCCTGGCCAAAGAGGAATTTTGCTGCAAGTCTCACAAAAGTTCATGTTTGTCTGCAGCTTAGTTTCATTCAAGGAAGGTCATTCTGTGTCAAGCACACTCAAATCAGACAATGCCTTGTCTCCAGGTCTCCAAAACCTCCTATCCAGACACTGTCATTGAAGCTTTCAACTTGGACACTGCTCTGATCCATACCCAATCTCACCAAGAGTTTCTCAGCAATCTGAGAAGAGTGCTAGGCCAACACAACCTACTTCTCCTGGAACTGACGGCACCACTGTCTTCAATGTCAAATGCAGCAACTTACAACAGTCAACCTTCTGTGGACAAATCCACCTAAAATTTGGTTATTTTTTCATTCTTTGCATCAGTTAAGTTCTGGTGCATTCCTTGGACATCCTTGGAATTAAGTCATGGCTCACTCTAGTAGTAACAAGGAAAGTGTGAATGTTGCAGAAACACTTTGTCACAAGAGAGATTTGCAAGTATCCCCATCGCATAGAAGTTGCCTTTGATCTGCTGTTTCACTAACCCAAATCATAAGCCCCTTTATGGCTGGGAATACTTTCTGTATATCCAGAGCTGAGTACTTCCATACCAGTTGGCTGCAGTATCCCAGATTTATACTAGTATCACTGAGGTCAGAGGCTGGCCCCATGCCATGCAGGCTGTGCCTCAGGAAGAGCTCAGTGGTGAAAGGCAGCATGCTGAAAAGGAGGCAAGGAGTCAGAGGCTACAAGGTGCTGGAGAAACCTTTCAGAGCCACAGTAACAAAATGAAGACACTCTTCCTCTGACAGCATGAAAATCCCTTAAACTGCTTGTGTCCCACTGCAAGAGACTCTGTGTATGGAGAGCTTGAAAGGACACACGGAGTGATGAAAGCCCCGTGCTAGGAAAGGCTCGTGGCACAACATACAGACAAGGGGTTTGCTCCTAACTGGATCCCTTGGCTTGTACAGCCCTTCTCCATCCAACTTTGCCACACTGCTCTGCACAGCCCCCTCTACTCCACAGCTTCACACACCAGAGGATGCTGGGCAGGGAACATTCAGTGAGGCCAGCTGTGCCTCTGGCCCACCTGAGCAGCAGATGAAAGAAGTTGCAAGGAAACACATCAATACAAATCCATGAAGTGCAGATACAGCTGCCAAGGCCTAAAGACCAGTGCCCTGGTCCCCTAGGCACAGATGGCCCCATGTGGGGACTGGTTTCACACACAGCATTCAGGTCATCCCAGTTTCTAAGAGAGCTCTGGGCAGAGATGGGAGACAGCTGTATGAATCCTACACATAATGCACTTCCCTTGATCTGAAATGCTGGGCATGATGGCATGATTCAGCTGCATAACCTGGTTCATAAACCAGTTTGCTTTGCAGAATGCAAGCAGATATCTGGGTGGATGATGTCCTGTTGGACTAGGAATGGAAGGGGAGATGGCAAAGCGGGTGGGAGTCACAGTCAGGTGTACACAGGCAAGCTTGTCCTGTTCAGAGAAAGCTAAGGAAAAGTTGCAAAAGATAGCAGTGTTCTCAGGAAATCCAGTTTTGAATCTGGCTTGCCTCACCCTGACCTGAGACTCCTTTATAAATTACATCAGGAAGGCAGCACTGGCCAACAGAACACAACAGCTAATCATAAAATGTGAAGAATATCTATTATGTGCTCAGCTAGTGACATTTTAAAGCCTATAATTTTTTGCATCTGCAGTCTCCTGGCCTGTAGTATTTATTCTCTTTTCCCTTGGAGCCAAGCTAGAGACAGACTCAGATAAAAATCCTGAGATGAACACCCTGTATTTCAGGGAAATTGAAGTCAGGCGTCTGTACTTCAAATTCAGCCCTGATCAGAGCAATCTGAGAAGAGTAAGTTCAAGAAATGAACAGGGCTTCAGAGAGGCATCTTCAGCTCTCATTTTGGCCAAGACACAGCAAAGGCTCCAGAGAGCTCCAGAGTGTAATCCAGCAGGCTTCTGAGATATGCAAAACTCAAATGCAACTCAAGTCAGCTTTGTGGGCCTGCAGACCTTTGCAGACAACAGGCACGAGGTCTGTTTCTTCTGACTTCAGGTTTTGTTGGGGATATTTCTTAACTTCAGTTTGGTAGCACTTGGGTAACATCCATCCTCCTTTGCACAAAAGCCTGGGCACTCCTGATAGGAACCTTTACAGAGGGTTTGAAAAAAAGCCATTGGAAAAACGCGAATTCAGGAAACAGGAATGTTATAACCTTGCTAATGCAAAGGCAAAAGCCATTGTGTGCACACAAATTTAGAAGCAGCAATGGCAAAAAACTTTGAAGGAAAACAGCAGTGATTTTTATTATTGCCTTATATGAGTTCAGAATGTTGCACAGTTAAACAAAGCAATTATAAAGCTGGGTATTTAAAAATACCTAATGTTTCACAGTCTTCCTTGAGATGAATCAGGTATCCAAACATCTGGGGATTGCAACATCCATCAGGAAACACAGACAGATGAGACACATCAAGACAGGAAGGTTTAGGGCTGCCATCGGAGAGACAAGGAACAGCAGGAGATTCCCGCAGCTCCTTTTGGGTCAGAAATGTTAGTTCTACATGAATGTGTACACTAAACAAAAAGAGGAAGAAAAAGAGAGAGCTAAAAAAGGTTTTAGCAAGTCTCCTGATGTTCTGTGTCTTTCTCACTTTGCTCTGATGTCTCTGTACATGTCACTGGTTGGCAGGATGACTGCTTCCTGATTCATGATTTCATATTTAATTCTTTCTATATAAAAAGAATTTAAAGGAAATTATTACAAATAGTTTGGCCACACTGCATCAAGTCACTGGAAACTATTTCTTTATCCCTGACGTTCTCTTTTTCTTTTTCCCTCCTTTATTTTTTTTTTCTCCTTTAAGAGAGAAGTTAGATGCTTTCCTAAACACTTTCCAGACTTGAGCTATTCACATATTGCATGTGGAAGGCAAACACAGCCCAGGCCTGGAAGAAAGACTCTCTCATGCTGGTCACCCCAGTAGCTTGGGGCATTGCAGGCGGTGTCCTCAGCAGTGTTTCCTTTCAGAGAGCTGTGGCTGCATGAAAATGCTTTGGGTGTAGCAATCCTGTGCTCATCCCACAGGCACTTCATGAAAGAGGCAACTGTTCCATGTTGGGAATTCAGAGAAACCTCTGGCCAGCAGTGGCTGCTGGAGGCACCCTGATTAAAGCCCCATTGTTTTGCCCACTCCAGCTAAACTGCTCCCTGATGAAGCCTCCGTCTGTCCAGTGGTTTGGGAAGAAGCAAATAAGTAAATAAAGTCGTTGCTGGGAATAACAAAGACTGGAGGAAGCAAGGAAAGAGGAAGCAACCAAAGAAAAAAACCTTTAATGCACTACATTTCTCAAAGGCATATGTCCAGGAATTGGGTTTCTGGACTGTGTTTCTTTTGTCTTTCTGACTCCTGGATCTTGCTGTACTAAGGGCTTTGAGACACTAACAAACACTTTGCAAACACAAGAAGGGGTGTTGCAGGAAAAGGGCGTTGAGATCATACTTAATCAAACTTCCTTACATTTTGATAGCTACAGTACTGCTGTACAAGTCCATCATCTCTTTGCCTTCACAGTTCCCCACAGCCAACACAGCTGAGCCACACTTCAGGCCATGACCTGTATCCTGATTTTAGTATATGGCTGACCTGTTTCAGAGAGAAGAAAACTCCAGGCTAAATTCATATTCTTGCACAGGTGTGTCTCAAAGGGGGATGAACTGAATGATCTAAAAGCAGGACCATGCTGGACACTGTAAAATCAGAGAAGTTTTGATTCATAGCACAGGCTTCCAAAGCAAAGGAAGCTGAAGCACCACATCCTTCAGCAGGTGATGAAGATGAGCACATTTAAACACTGAGAGCTTGTACAAGCAAGGCAAAGCTGCTCTTGTCCACATCCATAGACTTTGGAACCAGTCAGAGACTGAAGCTCATTTTAACATCAGTTAGGCGCCAAAAGGGGAATGAAAAAATGTAGTTAGCTGATTAAAAAAACCGTCACTTGCAATGTAGTAACTCAATGGCATCTCCTTTGCACTTCATAAAACCAAAATTGTTCAGAGGGCTGAAACAAGTCAGAAATTATTCTTTTACCGATTGCCCTGTCTCACTTTTGGGTAAATATCTGGAAGAGGAGTTTTGTATAACAAGCATGGTCAACACTTAGAGCATGTTCCTGTCTATCTTCCAGCTGTCTGTACCCAGAACAGTGTCTCTTCCTCTGTTCCACCCCCACTAACAAAGCTGCCACGATGTTGAATTTTCTTCCCACTTACAGCCCTCTCTCTTCCACCATTCATTGCAGTCTCCATTTGTTCCAATACAGTCAGTTTTGCCCTCAGACTAGTTTTTCCAGCCTTCGCCTCCTCCCTTTCATGCATGTTGGAATTTCCTCACATGCTTTTCTCCATACTACTTTTGCCCTTATTCCCTTTTCCCATTCATTTCCTCCAGTGTCCTTTTCCATTTCTCTGCCACACTTCTTTCCTCCCAGCTGTTTCTTTGGATGCATTATCATTAACTTCTATCCATAAATTAAGGTTGGGCCTGGTCCTAAAACCAGAATCAATCAAAGTTGCTTCAGGCAACTTGTAAGGGGCAGTCCTATCCATGAGTCAGTAACAAACCCATCCCATGGTGTGCAAAGGGAAAGCTGTGTTGTTGCACATTCTGCCTTCTAAATCAGAGACTATAAAATGAAGCCTTGCAGAAATTCTTTGAAGTGTTTTTTATTTTTCTGCTTGGTTTCCTTTTTTTTTTTTTTTTTTGCAAGATTAGCAGAAGCAGCCTGGCCAAGCTCCAGTCTAGGGTAATCTCTTCTGCTATTTCAGATCCATGCTGAATTGTTTTTTCCATTTCCTAAGCCCAGAGGTTAGATGGCAAATGGCTGTCATGTTCTCTTCAAAGCTGAATTGTCACGTTTTGGGGCAGAAGCCAAGTCAGAACGAAGCACTCCAAGCATGTGATACCACCCTGGTGCTCCTCACACCTCCTTCAGAGCCTCTTGGTATGGAACCTGCTGAGAAAGGCAAGCTGGCTGAGTCCAACCCTTCCCTGCCGTCACTCTCAGCCAATGTGTAACTCCCCAGAGCTGCAAGAGCCCACTTTTCAGTACTGGGTGATGAAAACAGCTAGGACTCTTCCCATTTAATAACAACAATAATGGGAACTTTGCACCAAAAAGAAGGTGATACCAGCGTCATTTAATCACTGAGGGAGGTAGGATGTGGAAAAAGAAGGAGTGCCCTAAGGTCTCTCATTGAGCCAGGCACTGGCAGGAGCAGAGCTTGCCACGGCCTGTGGCATGCCACGGGTGGGACCCCTGCCACCTCCTTCATGCAGTTCCAACTCCAATCTGAGCAATTCAGCCCTCACTGGTGCACAAATGATGGAATGCAAGGAGAAAAGCAAAAGGTGCGCTTTTAAGCCGCTTACATCTCCAGCAGCTCACCAAACCAGACGGGAAATACAGGTAGCCAAGCTGAGGCTGCGAAATCTCCCTCCACAGGTGAGCACCCATTGTAGCCACCAGCCCTGCCTCGGCACAGGGCATGGAGTGGGTGGCACTGCCCAGGGTGCACACCGAGCTCTTCCCAATTTTTCAGGCAACTGCGCTGCTGGTAGCTCACAAAAACACAGCCAAAACTGCTGACACGTGTCAAATTCCCCAAGCAGCGTTACTGGGCCAGCCAAGGGAGTCTGAGGAGCCATCTGGCCAGGGACACGGAGCCCACGTGTCAGGGAGTGGCCTCTTGCTCCCAGGGCTGGGATAATTGGACATTGTTCAGCATCTGAATTGTCGCTCTGTTGGGCTGTGGGCTTGGCTGGTAGGGACGAGCTAATTACCATGCAAACTGCTGAGGGGAGGAGAGGGTCAGGGAAGGCCCTCACTCTTCTCCTGCCCCACAACAAACAGAAGGGTTTTGTGCCCCCCAGCGCCCTGAAGCAGAGAGGGGAGAATGAGTGGGAAAGTAGAGGTGAAGGGAGAAGCCCCTTGAGCTTTCCATTCAAAACACAAACATGGGACCCCTGTCAAACCTGGCAGCGAATTTTCCTGCCATACACAGAGTTTTGTTTGCAGTCAGTTCCTTGGGAACCAGCAAGCAGTCGTCAAAGTTGCCCAGAGATCTCAACAGCTCATGGTGCCACATCTGTTACCTTCCCTTCCCTGTCCCACATCAGCCAAGGTGCTGTTTTTCACCTCCCCAGCCCAGCCAAAGAGCTGAAGGTACTGCAGAGACAGGGCTGCACTGAATGTCCCAATCTCCACCCTGCAGTCACCACAAGGTAAAGTCAGCAGTGCTGCTGCTGCCAGCCACTTTTCAAGGAGGCAGGGCTGGGAAAAGGGATAGGAATAAGGCACATTACAAGCTACAATATCTTTCCTTAAGCACAAGAATTGATATCAGGTGCACCTGCACTTTTCCTTGAATCACAACTATTCAAAATCTTTTCATACCCTGAAAGCATGCTCTGTCAAGAGGCAGGAACACATTTTTCTAATTTTTCCATTCTCCTAAAGAAAACATGCACGTGTCTTTCCCCTTTTTCTACCAAAGCTCAATTAGATCTGCTTCACAGGTATATAATGTTGCAAAGAAAAGCCTTGCAGTCACCCTTTGTCCGTCAGCTAAATCCTTCCACCATCCTGCAGTGAGTTCAAATCTGCAGTGAGAGACGCATGAAAATCCCAAACAGGGAACCATCATTAGGGCACGGATAAGCCTCTAAAGCCCTTAGGATCCAGAGCTGCAGTTCACATCTGTTTAATGCCCAAGAGCTAATATCAATTATTTAATGAGTGCCTTACATCCTGAAATATTTCACAAACTGCAAAAACAAGACTCACTCCACCCACCTCTAGGCTGGGAGGTGGCAGCTGTTGAGCCAGGCAGAGCAGCACTACATGACAGTTTAGGACACTGGATAAAAAAACAAATCCTAGCTCCAGCAGAAATTGCTTCTGCAAAGGAAAAGACAGAGCACAGCATGTGCATTTGTAAAAGAGACACTGTCCTCTAGGAAACAAAAAGATAAACCAGGGATTTTTTAAATATTGGGGTCCTTGTTTTACCATGTGCCCAAATGGTAACATTTCCCCACATGATGCCTAGACAGCAACTTGACAGAGCTGAATCTATGCTTGCCATCTTCTGAATCACCCACCCCATTCCTGTAGCAGATTTATTTGGGCCACTCCCATGCAAGCACTACCCAGACATAAAAACCTGCTTGGGGTGTAATTGCTGCAAGCGTGGCTTAAAGCTGAGCAGCGGCACACTCACTGAGCTGCCATGCTGAGGGGCCTCACTAGCATCCAGTTAATCTCCTCAAATCTCATTATTGCAGCAGAGTGACAGATGGGTGTTTTAGCAGGATAGAAATTAGGACTAATTAGGACTCCTAGCCCTCCTTTGTGTTTGTCACATCAGCTCCTCCCTGCCCAAGCAGGTTTGTGAGCAGTGATGGAGGGCTGCCTCCAGCACCGTGTTCTGCCTGCCACCCTGAGGAGGACAGCAGGCACTGGGTCACGTACACCCACCTGCTTTACAGATGTGGCTGCAGGGGATTCCATTCCTTATCTAGGTTCTGGCAAGTCTGGAGGGTGACCCCAAACTGAAGTTACTACCCTAAACTGAAGTTACTGGGATATGGAACTGAATTTCCTGGCTCAGCTCCCGTTTGTGGCTTTACGCAGCGAACCTCAGGCAGCAGTGTGTAAGTCGCTATCGAGCCAGGAGGGAAGAATGATGGACCCAATGGATCAAGACCAGCTCTTCTCATTTACTGCTTCTAAGCCTGCCTTGGGCACAGAGCTTGATGTATTGACTTTGGCAACATGTGCATACTGCCATCCTGGCAATAAAGTCATCAAAATGGAGAGAGACGGGGAGGGTAGCACAGGGGGAGGTAAAAAATAACAGCTAAGCAGGGGGAACTGAAATTATTTGAGAGAAGGGAGAATCCTCCATGCCCCCTCTGCACCCCTGAGCCATCACCTCAGGCCAAACCCCACACTCTTCTTAGAGATTCCAGGACATTGGTTTTAACTTTCTTTTTTTTTCTGCATTCCTCCTTGTTGTACTTCTGGTTTCCAGTCGGGACTGGAATGGAGAGAACAGGATTACAGAAGGAAGTCTGTTGCTCTACTTTTCTGGCTTGATTAGAAGCAGAAGATGCAATAAATCTCACAAGAGAGTTTGTTCTCATTTAGCCTCTCATGCATCTGAAATTACCTGACCAGAACAAGGGTAAGGAAAATGCACTACCAATTGGGGCACACTGAGAAGATAAAAACAGAAAGAGCAAAATGGTGAAGCTGTTTCCCTCTCTGATTTTGCACAAAGAAAGTAAACAATTCAGTCCCTCTGACAGCTTATTTATTTCACACAAATTGCAGCACAGATGCAAGGGCTCAAGAAGGAAGCTCACCCTGCCTGATCACACCTCTGAACCTCCTGAGGTGTGACTGCTACCACCACAATGGGAGAGGAATAGAAATGCCAGCACTAGTTGCATGTGCAGCAAAGGGTTTCCACATGCTGGATGGCTCTGTTGAGCTGCCAAGCTGCCTGTCTGCAACAGGACAGACAGTCACATTCACTGCTGAGATGGTAAATGCAGAATGTCAATGTCTCAAAAATATCACAAGTGAAATATTCAGCTGCAGATAAGCACACACACAACACACACAGAGACACCCTTCCTCCCAGTGTTCTGTCTGCTAAATCAGCATTTTTTTGATGAGCCAGTGAATATAGATGGAGAGTACAGGCACAGATCCAGCCTGGATTCTCAGCCTTGCATCCCACGTGTATAGAACATTTGTGAGCGTGTTCAGCATCTTTCAGGTAAAAATGCAGTATCAATGCTGCTGTGTTTAGTGAACACCAGCCAGGGCATCCTTTAAATGAAGTTTGTATCAGAGAAGCTGACCTGGTCTCCAGTCTGATGCTCTTCAGGAAATAAATTACACAACTTAGTTATATCAGGAATATCTCCTGGCCATTTGGATGTTCAATCCCTGTTCTAGAGATGCAGGTATATCTCCTCTAACCATTTCCTCATGTGATAGTATCTAATGACATGACAAAACAAAATACATTCACGTTCCAAGATTGGTGAGAGCAAATAAAGGGCATGAGATTTAAAGTGAGTTTTGCATTGGGTTTGGCGTTTATTTTTTGTTCTTTCTTTAACTCCTCTGTACTTTATAGAACTAAACAAAGCCTCCTGTTCCAGCTGATCAATCTTCACGCTGCTCCTGGCCCCAGAGAGCACAGCAGATAATAGCATTTCCAAAGGCATTTAGTTAGCTGAGCCCTGAGCGTAGAAGAGGGCAGTGAGGAGCTGGAGACAAATTGCTATGAACCCAAGTCAGCTGCTCAGGGCATATTTCTAAGAGCAGCAGACACAGCTGAGAATCCTGCAAAGGGATGTGAGTTTCCCCTCCCCTTGCTCGATCTCTGTGCTGGAGATGTAACACAAATTCTGCTCCCCTTGTTCCCAGTGCCTTTCTGCTCTCCCTTGTTGCCATAGAGGCTGGTATCTGGGACTTGAAATGTGATGTTCCACTGGTGAGAGTGGGTGGAGAAAAAGCAAGGTTTGCATTATTAATAATTTCCCCTACTGCATCCATTTTGGCAGCAAAGTTTCTCACTCTCCAGTCTGCTGGACATGCTTTGGCAGAAAGGAGCTTGGCCACAATACCCTGGTTCTGTGCACTGTGGCTTTGGGGGAGGACAGGGGGACAAACACCACCTGAGAAAGGTGTGCTGCCTCAAAGCATTTTTTGTAGACTTTCTATTAAGCCAAAGCTCTGCACGGCTTTCAGAAGATGCAGCAGAGCAGTGTATTATATAAATTAATTTATTTGGGCTGACCAGCAGCAAAACTTCAGAATGCATTAAAGAACTGGGGCTCTTTATGAAAAGACAATTCCTTTTGGGTATTAACCAGGGCAGAAAGAGCACAGGCAAGGTAGAAAGCATCCTTTACAATGCCCTGATTGCACGTTATTGATTGAATTGCCAGCAAAAACTGGAATACCAAGGAAAATCTCTGCTAGTAACTGCATAGATTACTGAGAACATCAGAAGAGTTAGGAGGTGAGTCGCCAGCAGGTTAAAAGGGGGGTGATCCTTCCCCTCTGCTCAGCACTGCTGAGCCCACAGCTGGAGTCCTGTGTCCAGCTCTGGGCTCCGCAGTACAAGAAGGACTTGCTGGAGCAAGCTCAGCTCAGGGCCACAGAGATGATTAAAGGAGTTGAGCATCTCTCACGTGAGGAGAGGCCAGGATCATCTTATCCTGTATAACAGAAGGATTAGGAAGGATCTATCATTGTGAATGAAGACCTGCTGGAAGGGAATGAAGAAAAGGGAGCAAGTCTATTCTCAGTTGTACCTATTGACAATTCAAGATACATAAATTAAAAACCAGGAGATTCCATCTGAACACAGTATTTTTTTACTCTGATGGTAGTCTGAGGCTGGATCAGTTTGCTCACAGAGGTTACATCCAAAATTCTGTGGAGATATTTAAAATTCAGCTGGACATAGTCTTGGGCAACTGGCTCAAGCTGACCCTGCTTGAGCACAGGGTTTGGTCTAGTTAATCTCAAGAAGTCCCTGCTCAGAAATTCTGTGATTCTGTAACATTTTCCACTGCTGTTAAGGTAACTCTTCCCACATGGACATTAACTCACCTAAGCTGAGGCAGCCATGCAGCCAACCTGACATTGCCTGGAACTGAGTCTGTCACACCCATCATCACAGGTGACACCAGGGTGGAAGAAGGCTGGTTTGAACCTAGGCCAGGTGGCTGCTCCCAAATGGGAACACAACAACTGAGCTGGAGGAACTGAAGGCAACTGCAAAAAGCATGAGTTTTGCACTTCCCCTTTTGGTGCACTGTTAAAATCAAAGGGCTCCCACTCAGGTGAAAATGAGGAATCTAATCCAGGTGCAGGGTCCTATTCAAGGCAGGGAGGATGGAACAGAAGAGGACTGGCATTCCCCTGTGCACTTAAGTGCCACAAGACTTGTAGCATTAGGGACTCAACCCCTTGCTGTCACACACAGGGGTAGCAGGGATCTGGCACCTGAGTGAGGGTGAGGGTCAGTATCGGTGGCTATAACTTCATTGTATGCAAAGGCCCCAGCATCTGACAAAAAGGTAGATCTTAAGTCCATGGTTAAGTACTTTCTTATCTGCAATCACACTGGTGCTGAAGATTGGAAAGTCTGCTTGTGGTTTCAGATAAATGTGGAAAACAGAGTCTACATTATTGAATTAAGTATGAAAGTTATAATAATACAGTCAGCACTGTTGCACAACGTAATTTCATTTAACAATAAATTCAATTTATGCTACACTGTTCTCTGTGTGCATTGTAAACATACTGCAGATTTTTTTTTGTTTGGGGCTTTTTTGTGGGTTTTTTTGTTTGGTTGGTTTGGTTTGGGTTTTTCTTGTTGTTGACAATGCAAAACACATTAACTGAAGTTATCAGCAGAGAAGCTGAAGGCTCTGGCATGCGAGCAAAGGACAGCTGAGGCTTGAGGCTCAGGGAATATATGGAAAGGAGCCACTGGTAGGCGGCTGGGAACACTAGTTGCCCTTGAAATAACCAGCAGTGCAGCCATTTAGCAGCCTTCGCATTTCAATAAGATATCTGTAGGTTTCCCTGTCAGAGCTCTAAGTGTATCTGGCACCCTGCTGGTGGTGCTGGACTGGAGGCAGATGCTGGTAGCTCTCCATCCTTTAATCACCCTCCAGACAGAGATCCAGTCCAAGCCATGATGTGGGCAGTCAATCTGACAGCCACCCCAGCCCAGCCCTTCAGAGCAGGGCTGCTTATGCCATCACTGACAGGCTGTTTTCATTTCCCCATTACCGTTAAAGGAGACACACTGGAACATACATTTTTGGCACAACCCTGCCTGCCAGCAAATGTTGCTGCTGTAGAACTGCGTCATATATGCCAAGCCCAAGTTACAGATGCTTTCTGAGCTCTCCAAACTAGAACCAGGCCTGCACCAAAGCTGGGGACCCAAGCCACCCTGACCAATGGGGACCTCCCAGACTTGCCCATCCCTTGCTAGCTCAGCCTGTGTTGCACATCCACCCTGTGCACTGACAGTGCTTCATCCAGCACAGCTGTTTCCCTGAACCTTTGAGAGCTGTGGCACCACAAGCACTGGAGTCCCTACTCCTTGGTTTCCAAGTTCAGATGAAATCAGCTGCTACCAACAAAGAGAAAACATTTGCTAAATCAAAATACGTGTCCTAACCTAAGATCTGCAGTCAAGATGTGATTCATGCTGTTTGCAGGGGTGGGGGAGAAGGCAGGATCAAAGTGGGGCTCAGTGCATGCAAACCACACATCTGCCTCCTGCAGTGCTCAGTCAGGGAAATGTAAAGCAGCGGGCAACATGCAAGAGTTCTCTGCTAATCACACAGTGCTAGCAATGGAAAGTCAATACAGAACAAGGAGCTGAGCTTGCAACATGAATGTTAAACAACAGTAACACTGTGCCACAGAGACACAAAAATCCAGGTCCCAGGAACCAGAAACAGATTGAGGAAGTAACACAAACATAATCCAAAACAAGAAGGAACAGCAAAGTAGCAGAAGCAAACAGATGGCTTCTGTTCCCGTTGTTCCCAGTGTCATTTTGCTCTCACTTGTTGCCATAGAGGCTGGTATCTGGGACTCAAAACGTGATGCACCACTTGTGACAGAGGCTGGAGAAAATGCAAGAATTTACATTATTAATAATTTCCTCCACAGTATCCATTTTGGCAGCAAAGCTCCTCATCTCTTGTCCATAGACACGCTTTGGCAGACACTGAAAGGCCAAGGAGCTGTCTTCCCTCAAAGCTCAGCCTAGCTCCTCCACCTGCCAATACATGTACTCAGCTCTCAGGCCCCGCTGCCACAGCTCTCCTTCACTGTAAAATAACACAATCCCACTTCTTTCCCCCCAAAACTTCAGAGTTCAACTGTCCCTTCTGCTCCTGTCACAAGGGAGGGGATGCAGCCTTAAATATCCACACAGCCTGCATGACTAGAGCCAGGAATAGACCTCACAGAGCACAGGCCATGTGGCCTCCCAGCATACCAGCAGTGTGAAAATGTGGATCAGACCCCAGAGCACACCACACACAAAAATAAAGAGGACTAGAGCATTTCTGAGCCAGCCCAAGAGGCCGTTCTTGTCCTGTTCTCCTCCCAGCCCCTGCCACTTCCTTCCTTGAATGGAGACAAGTGTTTGCATAGCCACAGAGTAAGGTAGGTCAGGAAAGAGATCTAGATTGAAGGCAATTTGGCTCCACAAAAAGGTTCTTTTCAGCTTGATCAGTTCTTGAGACAGAAATCCCCAGTGCCACAGTTTCTACTTTTGAGAGAGGGATGAATGCAGCTCTTCATTCTTCTGCAGCAGATTAAATGAGCATGTGGCATTTTCATTTTTCCAAGGGGACTATGAAAAAAAAATAAATAAAAGCTTCTTCTTTTTCCTCCAGTTTGCCTTTAATTGCCTTCAGCAATTTTCTCAGGACTTGTTGCCTGCAGCACTAACCAAAAGCACCTACCCAAAAGTATGGCACAGTTATTTGTGCTATGGACTTGCATGCACCCTCATGCTCATCCCAGCATGCTCCTATCCCAAAAGACATGTCAGGGTGAGCAAAGAAAGCCACAGGGCCCAGAAAAGCTGTTTCACATCTGTGTGGCAGGTTTAATGATTGACTCAAAGGGAGTCTGTTCTTGAAGCAAGAAATTCTTTCCTGAGTGACAGGTCTCCTTATCCAGTCGTGTATGGGCAAGGCAGCTTCACAGTGAAAAGCATGATGACAAAATCACTGTGCAGAGGACAGGGTGCACAAGGGGCTGTACCAATACAAGCAAGCAGCATCCAAGCCCACCTTTCCTTTGTACCCAGCACGTTACTGCTGAATTATTGTTACTGCTTTCCCTCTGAACTACCTGCCTATGCCACGGCAAAGTCTTTGCCTACTGCATCTCTCAGATGCATTGAAGAACCTGCTTGTAGAGTCAGGGTTGGCCAGAGCCACCAGCTTTTTGAGACCACTAATGCAAAATGACAACATTCCTTATTCTTTCATTCAAATGTAGTTGTGACCAGGCAGAAGCAGCCACTGCACAGCCACACAGCACAGAAGTGTCATATGGGCAACCATGTTGTTGTCTCCTTTCTCATACTACAATCAAGGGACTTGTAATGGTTTCCTCACATATCTCCCTGTCTACATTTGAAGACAACAGCTCCTCTTCCCTCCCCAGCCTCAGGGAGTGCTCCTGGCTGCCCTTGCTCTCTCTCCCCTCAAGTGGGGAGAACAAGGGAGTTGGTGGCTTCAAAACTTCTCAAACAAAGCAGCCCTTTTTTTCTAAAGCAAGTAACAAACCAAGCCAATAAAGCTGCATCAGATGAATAGATAGGAAGGGGTTTGGGTGCTACAGGCTCAGGGTGAGAGCCATTGAGGGAGCTGTGGGGAGTCTGGGAGGGGGCTGAGGGGAAAAGCTGAGCTCATTGCATCCCAATCAGACAACATCAGGCAGGAAACAGATGTGGAAGAAACCACAGAGGGGTACAGCAGCAGCAGAATTAACTCTCCAGCACATAGGGGAATCTCAGACACACAGAGCTGACCTGCACCATAAGAACAAGGCCTCAAGTCTGAGGTTTGGCTTTATGCACACCTGGTAGCACCTCTTAGCCCAACATCTAGACATCAGCAAAAAAACACAGGAAACATTCAGCTTTTTTCCAAGTTCTACCTGGCTCTAAGCATATGAAGCAAAGGTAGGTCTGGATCGTTAGCAGTTCCTATACAAAAGACTGGATAATCTTTTACCATCACAATTCAATTCTTGTAGATGCTGTGTGCATTTCCATTTTAAAGAGTGGAAGTTGTACGTGGCTGTGTACCTGAAATCCCAGCTTGAATTTCCCACAGTTAGAAGCCCGAAGAATATTTAAATTCCTTTTGATTTAGCTCCTCTCACTTTAACAGCTTTGACTCTTACAATAGCCTCCTCTTACAATACTTTTGTGATATAACCAGAAGCAAACTGTTCTTTGTGACTGTTTTCTTAAGCAGTTCAGAGTGTCCTGCCCCAGCTAAAGATGGTGCACAGACTTGTGTCTTGTCTTCTCTGCTGGCCCATTCGTCACCAGAAAATTACACTGTTGTTATTACAGTAACTGAGAGCCTGATGTGCAATTCCCACTGACTTCAGCAGAGGCACAATGCATTTTTCTCCTCTGGAAACCAAGCTGGTTATCAAGAGGCCAGAACATGACTCTAATGTTAATCCTTCAAGACTATTATCTGTTAGCCCCATTACACTGATACATTTCAATAAAGTTTGGCACAGTAAAAAGTTTTAGTAAAGGGCCATTAGTACTCACTTCCTTCTGCATGGATACCTACCCATGTCCAAAGTCTGGGCATGGACACTGCTTTCTAGTGAAGCTTTTATATTCCAAAAGATCACTTGCCTTCAAGTATGGACTCAGTGCTGGAAATGACACAGGAGGGACTACATAAAATTAGACAACTTTTCCTCATTGGTATTGCCAGCCATGATTCCTTTATGTCTGATGTGAGCTTGTCCTCATACACGCTGCTATTTAAGCCATTGTTTGATAATTATGGTGAGGAGGAAGAGAAGATTATTTTTCCCCGAGTTTCTAGCCCTCTTACCAAAGAAAGACTTGAAAACATAACCCAGATGCACAATGAAGTTTTGGAAAACAGAAAGCGGACAAAGAACCCAGCAAAGATTTTATGTTGTGGTTTTTGTGGCCTGAGTCATGATTTTAAATGCTTGTGTGCACTGATAGCAGTCTGCCCCCATAAGAAGTGTGACCAGTGTCTGTGCAGAGACTGCCAGCAGGAAAAGGCCAAGTAGGGTCAAATGTGGTACTGACAGGAACTGACTTGAAACACAGTAAATTCAACACATCTGAGTGTCCAACCAGCCACCAGACATCCACATCTGCCCATCACCACTGACCTGTGTCAGATCTGAAAGAATCAACTTGCAGCTAAAGGCTTTGTATCATGTTTCTGGCTCCTGAGCTGCTTCATTGTACCTGCTAAAGTCTTCCCATTTGATCTTTTTTTAATACTTTGTAGTTCTGCTGCAGCTTTTATTGTATTATCATAAAGTTCTTTCTAAGAGAGGCTTAGGTACATGGATCTGGTAAGGGAGACAGCAGGATCTTTGGCTGTCTCTGAAGAGAACCATAGCAAGTCATTAAAGAGTTACATGGGAAGAGAGGAAATGCTGATACCTTTAGCAGAATATCATTCTCTCCACTGGAATTTGGCAACAGCACAGGGACTAAGGTCCTTACAGAAAGCACAAGCTGCTCATCAACAACCACAAGCATGTAGGGACTCAAGTTGTGCCTCTCCTGCACAAAGCATCACACAAGTAGCGCAGCACCCCCTAACTGTAAAGGTCATGTACTAGCCCCGAGGGGAAAATTCCAAATTGAATCGTCTTCACTAGCCTTGGCCACCCCCTGTGCTCCCCTGGCCAGCACCAGCAAAGCAGGTCTCAGCCTCTGTGCAGCTCCAGTCACACACACCAGCACTGCAGGATGGCCTAAAGCAAACCTGAGCACGGAAAGCACAACCAGTATGACTCACGTCCTGCTGGGCCCACAGCATCTTCTTCACAGTTAACCCTTCTGGGTACACTTTAAACCTGCTTGCAGAAAGGCCCACAACACAACAAAATGTTTGCTGGACAGCAGCCAAAGAGCTCTCCTGCTCCTGACTCTCAGATATCAGGAACAGTCTTAGAACTTCATTGCTTCTCAGTAGGGAACAACCTGAGCCTGCATCCCACCAGTTAAACACACAGCACTGAGAAAAAAACAAAGCAGAGAGAAAGCTACAGCTTCATGTCCCTATAAAACCTGCTGCTTACAGGAGCACTGACTTGTCATTGGACATAAATCTTAGCAGGACAATTCAACTCTCCCCAAATCAACCATCTCTCATACCCTGAATGCTCTTCTAATTTGGTTGCGAGTTCATGATGTCCTGGTGATATTTCAACCTTCCTTTTCTCCCTAAGACATCACTGCAGCATTCTTGGTCATTCCTATTTATCCTGAGAGTCCTACTACCAACAAAATTAATATCTCTAATACTTTAATTTCTTTTCCTCTTGTCCTGATGAATTGGAACTTCCAATCCAACTTAACTTACACCCTTACCCATAAACCTACAACAACTGAGCCTTTCATTTCTGGATCCCACAGCACTGGGCAATGGGATGTGCTACTGAACAAACAGCAGTACCACATAAAGTAAAGGAACTTCCTACTCTCCCCACTGCTCCTCAGCATGGAGAGATAAGTACACTGGAACTGTGAATCATGCCACAAATGAGATTTGAGAAAATGTCCTTCCTTCTTGTTCTCAAAATACTTATATTAAAAAAAAAAAAAAAAAAAAAAAAAAAAAAAAAAAAAAAAAGGCATTTTAGGTAATAGATTTTGCTCATCTGGCCTAATTTCAACTGCAGTAAGTATTTTTTTGCCTTTAAAATTCCCCTTGCTGCTTCAAGTGAATATACTGCCTGTGCCCGCCTTCCCTGCGTTGTTTTCCAGTGCTCCTGTAAACAGCTGTAAATAGTTCCTTCACCACAGAGGTCCATGGTAGCACTGGATGGAATTTATCTGTCAGTACCTCACACTGGCAAAGGGACATCAGCTCATTAAGTCTGTTATTTTTTTGACACTTAATTCAATTGCTGTTAAGAGCTATATAAGTTAAAAGATCCAGTACCTGTTGCAGACAGCCCACAATGCAATTGAATGGCTGGTTTTCCCCCATACATAAATAAATGCACGTATATAACAGTTCATCTTAGTGATACATTTGCTGCCCTCTTCACTGTGCAATGGAAAGTACTCCTGTTATGCAGCCCATCCCTCTGCCAGTGCGGTTCCACACTGCACTTCATCAGCCATGCTCATCAGCAAATGAAAGACCTGATTGTACAGCTCTCCCTGTACAAAGCTGACATTGCTGCTAGAAGTCTTTTTTTTTTCCTTGAAATAACCTGACATTGGTAAAATTGGTCAGTTCAAATTGGAACATAATGCTAAATAGGGATCATAATGCTAACATCACGGACGGTAACAGGCATGTATTTATTTTTTCCTCTCGCTAAACTGTAGGTCCTTCTGGCCAAACTCACAACCACCTCTCTTGTCATTCAATCCACTTTAAGAAAAAACATTCTGCTCCTTCCCTCATCAAGAACTGACCATTTCAAACTCAGGACTCCCTTATTTTATTGGGGTTACCGCTTGTCTGAGCTACTGTGTTCTCAATACCTGGGAGCATGAAGGTCAAGGGGAGAAGGAGTGAAAGCCAACAGGCAGGGTGGTGAACGTGTTAGCTCAGATGTCTCCTACACCACACACCGTACCCCACCCCATAACCCAGTCTCGGTCCTGTCTCCATCCAGCAGTCCAAGGACAACATGGGAACTGAACTGGAGTCCAGTTCCTCCCCAGAGTCCTCCAAAATTCTAGTTTCACGGACTTAAGGTGGATTTTGAAATCCTGGAGGAGGCAACACTGAGCACCATTCAGATTTCCAAACCTGACTCGCTAAAAGCCTGTACTCCCTTCCAGGCAGATGGGAGAGGGCATCACGACTGATGTCAGGCTGTCTTTGTACACACTTAGGCAGCCCGAGAACCCCAGCCCAGTCCTTTCCACACACACAGCACTACTCATGCAAGGGTCATGCAGATGCATCACCAAAGCAATCTTCCGACCGTTCATTCATTGTGAGTAACGGGGCAGTGACTCCACTTCCCGGGGATAAATCAGCTCCAGGTTGTCTAACCCTTAGCTTTTGGAAAGGTCTGGTTTGCAGTCCTGCCAGTAAGAACAGGGGGACACGCGCTTGGCTTTTCTGCAACCAGAGCGAGAATAAAGAAGCATTTACCATCCTGCCCAGAGCTCTCCAGATACTCCGTCAGGTCGCAGCCGAACGCGCTCGCGGCTCCCTTCCTCTTGAGTTTCTGTTTGGCTCCCTTGTTCTTCATGAGGTTAGTCCCAAAAGAGGTTCACCCCCCTCCTGCCTTGCCCCCCTCCCCCCGGCCTCACGCTGGGCGACAAAATTCTTGCTCTTCTCCTCAGACCACCGCCCGTGTCCCGCTCCCAGGGAGCAACATCGGGGGTCCCGTACAGCGTCCAGCCAGAGAAGTAAACATTAATCCCCACCAGATGTTGGGCTGCTCCTGTGGCAGAAGAAGGTCAGGGCGAGAGGAGGCTCCACAGCCCGCAGCAGCAGCAGCGATCATAGCCTGAGCCCAGAAGGGTTCTCATCAGAGGCAAGTGGGTGGCGGATGGGTGCCCGCATCAGAGCTGGCAACTTGGGGGCAGGAGATGGTGGGAGGACGTCTTTTCCCTCAGCGCAATCCCGGGACCCTCCACAGCCACCTTCTGCGTCTCGTCAGTCGCGCTGTCGCCACTTCCAGCAGAAGGCGTCCCAGCCTGGTCGTGCTCCCCTTGGCTTTCGGAGGAGACTGGAAGTTCAAACGGACTAATGAGAAGGGACTGGGGAAGAGTCTGCACAAGGCTCCTCTTTGGCTCCCCCCCTTCCCCTCCTCCTGCTTTGGACAGTTGGAGGAATGAGAAACCAGCTTCCTGTCCTGACTCCCGCTCACTCGCTCTCTCCTTTCCCCGTTTTACAAATCCTGGGATAATCCAGCTCAAAAAAATGCTGAAAGGAAGTTAGCTGAGGAGGGGGGCGGAGGACGCTTTTTGGCAGTAAAGTGTGTGTGTGAGTGTGTGTGTGTGAGTGTGTGTGTGTGTGTGTGAGCGAGAGGCTGAGGGAAGGCGGGGAGAGGAGTTTGGGGAACAGGGATGGGGATGGGGGAAGGAAGAGGGAAGATTTGCCCCGGCAGATAGCGGACTGCCCGGGAGGAATCCCTGGCGCGGCCGGGCGCTCCCTGCTCTCAATTCCCCACAGCGCGGCAAGGGCCGGGCAGGCTCCGGCCAGGAGCGGAGAGACCGGGAGCCTCTCCAATAAATCTCTGCCCTGCTCGCCGAGTCCTTCGCTGCGAGGCGCCTTCCTGCCCTCCAACGTGACTGTGTCACTGCAGGACCTGCCTTCCTCTGCAGAGGTGCGGGACGGAGCTGCTGAAGTGCAAGGAGGGGACCGAGAGTTGGGGAATTAAAGAGAGGGGGAAGGAGGGAAACCTGCAGCTCCCTCCTCCCCGGCAAGCAGAAACAGATGCTGCCCGGGCATCTGAGTTCACATACTTTCGAGTCAGCTCCCAAAAAAGGCTCCCCCTGACCAACAAAGGGATTTAGATAAGGAGCTGAAATGACTTAGTACAGCAAGAAGGGAAATGGGACAGGTCTGCCTTCAGGCCCCGAGCCTTGTCTGTGTCATCACCCCTTTCACCCCACAAACACTTTTCTGGTCCAGTTTTCAGTACACACAGATGTCAGCTCATTAGAGCAGTTCCTTGCACTTACTTCACATTTTTTTATCCCAGAAATTCTGATTTCTTTACAGGGCTGGGTATGCCCACCAGCATACCCAGGGAGGCAAAATTACTTCTCCAAAGGCTTCACTGACTGGTCTTACTCTGTGCCAAATAAAGCTGTAGGGCCTGGGTTAAAAAATGAACAAACAAATGAAAAACAGCATACTACAGCTTTTCACTAAAAATCAGGCAAAAGACAAGGAAAGTAGTTTTGGTTCAGAGGAAAATTGGCCAGGAAATGGGGCGAAGGACACACTTAAACCCACCTCCCTTCACAAGCCTTGGTTCTGCATTTTCATGGGGCAGAGGAACCTCCCTGCAAACTCACCACCTCACTCACTTGAGAATAATTTTTCAGAGAAATCAAGCTTTGTCTGAGATCTGACCTCTGTCAAAATCAATTCAGGTTCTGTTGTTATGATGACTTTTTTTTCCTTTAGAAGTGTTGGATGTTACCACTTCACACATAAGAAAAAGTACCAAGGGACCTGGTGATGGACCTTGCCCAATTATAGCTCCGATTGTGCAGTTTATCTCTGCAATTATCATAATTATCCCCATTTTACAGCTTGATGCCTGATAGGTTGAGGGGAAAGTGATTTGCAGAATGTCATGGAGATGTCTGGCCTGTCACCTCCCTGCCTTCTGCTCCCACTCGCAGACTAAGGAGGAACACTCAGCTCTCAGCACCAGACCAATGGTTGTTCTCAGGAACCTTCAGTCCTCATGAAACACTTGGAACTTCCTTGAATTTATTCTGAGCTTCTCACAGCACCTTGATGTCGAGTCAGAGATTGGGATCCCTCCCCGCGCCGGCGTGCCGCCAAAGCCATCGCGTGCCACGACGCATCCTGCCTGCCTGCCAAGGGCTGGCTTCACACAGCTCACACAGACAGCAGGACGCTCAGACCTGGGTGCCCTGCCAGCCCATCCTCCCCCTGGCTGGGTGGCTGGAAGATGCAGCCCTGTCCCAGCCCCCTCAGGGAGGAGGCATGTCCTGCTGCACTCGCCAGCCCTTTCCCACACGGCTGAGTCCCCACACAGGACCAGCGGGGGGAGAGCAGGTTCAGCATGGTGAGTAACCACACCAAGTTCTTTGAAGTCCTGAACTCCCCTCTGCAGACCCCTCCCTTCCTGAGCTAAACAAGATGTTTAATCTCACTGTGCTGGTCTCCTCCACTGCTCTACATCAGATGGAGGTCATATCTCTAACACGGTCTGTGTCCACCTGACCCCCTACATCATGCTCCTGCCCCGTCTCCATTGCCCTCCCTCGTCTTAGATATGGTTTCTCTACTCCTCTCTTGCAAATCTATCCAAACAGAATGTCTTCAGAAAATAATGCCTCCCTTTTAAAATAAATAAATAATAAAATAAAATAAATAAAATCATCCCCTACATGACTAAAGCTTCCTTGTGTCACCAGCAAGGGAGTTCTGGCCCCAGGGGTGGGGGAGAACCCTGTGCAACATGGATCCCCTCCCCTTCCTTGTACAGCCCTGCTCCAAAGCTCACAGTCCCAGAGCATGGGCACGCAGCAGCACTGCTGGGTCAGCACATCATACTCACCCCGTGGTGTTTACTTCAGCCCAGAAGGCATTTTCAGCTGGAAGCACCATTTCTTGGTGCCATCTTTGGAAGCCGTGGTGGTGAGTCCTGCTGGCTGATGAACACTGCAGAAATTAGGTGCTGCCATCTCATTTTGGTTATTTGGGGTCTGTGGTCTGCTGCCCTGATCCCAGCCAGGACCCTGGACCCTGAGTATCCAGTGCCAGATTGCAGGACCCACCAGCAGCCATCACCACCATGGTACCGTAGTGGGGAAAGCAGAGAGACTGCCACCCCCATAACAAGAAAAAACAGTATTTGAAGCACAATAGAGGGAAAAGGGGAAGAGAGGCTAGAAACAGAACAGGCAATATTGCCACTTTATTCACAGAAACTCTTTCAGATGCTGTAGGTTTGCTGTCCAGCTCCTTGTTCCCATGGAGGGAAGAGAGCTGAAGAAAGGAAATGGCATGGCAAGCTGGGTGAAGGAGGTGTGTGCTGCAATGAGAGAAAGAAACCATGAGGAGCTCCAGGAGAGCTCTTGCCAGGCAGGCTGGGCTACAGGGGTGGCTCTTCCTGTGCCAGGATAAGGTTCAGCAAGAGGACAGAGGGGAGATCACTACAGGAGTGCCCAGAGAGCCTGTGGCCAAGAGGAGGAGAGGAAGAAGGAGGAGGAGGAGAAGGAGGAGGAGGAGAAGGTCAGGCAAGGTGAGCGGGAGCCAAACAAGGGAGGCTTTACAAATAAAGCACTTCATATCGGAGCCTGCAATCAGTGCTGAGCCAAGGGATTTTTCTGAGGGAAAGGGCCGATGTTCTCCAGAGAGGAAAAAATACGAAATCTGGATTTGCGCAACCCAGGAGGCAGGGCTCTGAGCTAGTTTGAGTGAGCAGGGCTAAGGAGTGAGCCAGTGTCCCTCCTGTGAAAGCTTCCACAGACAAATTCAGGCAAACCTGGAGAGGAAAAGTTCTCAGGCAAGAAGTATGGAAAGCAAAACGGAATTCAAGGTTGAAACAACTGGAAAAGAAGGGGGAAATTCTCTCCATCCTAAAAAATAATAATAGTAAAGGAAAAAGTGAGTGCAGAATAGGAGCAACACCAAGCCAAACAAGGGTTCTCATAGCAGCTATCCCTCTGTAGAGATTCCTTCCTCACTCTGCCAACATGTGCAGAGATGTGCCCCCACAGTGCCACAGCCCAAGTCTGAAAGCCATGACAACGACTTTAATTCCCTCCTTTTGAACCTGTAAATGTGGGTCAGGATTTTAAGTCAGTTACAAAGGTCTCCCTGCCAGCGAGGGCCACAGGTTCACGCAGGAAGGTGGGGCACCTTCCCAGCCCGCTTCACTGCTGATCTGCCATGCCTGAGCCGCCCTTCAGCTTGAGAACGGATGTGGTGAGCCAGCCTGGTGTGTGAATGAACACAGCGTGGATGATGACTTTACAGTTCTGTACAGCTCTCTCCGTTCTCACAGACAAGGTATGGGTGACACCAGGAGCACTCCGAGGGCCTGGGGAACAAGCTTTGGCCATTAGGTCTAAGTGTTTCTTCCCCTTCCACTAAGAGCTGGGGGCTGTGGCTGAGGTGTTGCACAGGCTATTTCTGGGCACCCATCTCTCCCCTCCCTGCTGCATTTCCTTCATTGTGTTTGAGCTCTTTCCTATCTGTGGCCTTTAAATCTCCACCGATCTGCCAGGCGCCACTCAGCACAGAGGAGGGGGGGAGGCAGACTCACAGAGGGGAGATCTGAACCCCTAAAAATAGCCCTGCCGAGTACGTCTGTTTTCCTGACACAGACGGTTCATTGTTAGACTCTGACACGCCAGTTCACCCTCCCTCCCCACCCCTCAGCACACTCTCTTTTCTCTCCTGCCCCTCTCCAGAGCAGTTTCCTGTCTACTCCCATCTCTGTGGCCAAAGCTGGAGTGTATTGTGAAGCTGAAGGCTGGCGTGGAGTCTTTTGTTTCTCTGAGTACATTTTGGACCACAGACTATTGGATTGATCCTTGTCACAGGGCATCTACCACTCTTGGTTCCTAATTCTACCCATTCCCAGCCACACAAGCTGTCTCCTCAGCTCCCTTTTTGCCTTCCTCCCTCTTGACCTACACCCTGACATACCTTGTTCTGTGTGTCTCTCTGCCCTGTGCAACTGTTTGGTCAGCTACTTTGCAGATCCCAGCACCCCAGGAACAAATGAAGGAGAGGAGGCACCCCACACATGGTACTGAGTCTCCTTGCTGCTGGCTGCCTGTCCATGGCATGACAGTGTAGCCAGGGGCAGGAGGTTTGGTGGTGGACGTGACAGTGCTGGGTTAACACTTGAACTCAATGATCTTAAAGGTCTTTTGCAACCTACATGGTTCTAAGTACCCCAGTGTAACATGATAATTCAGTACTGACCATACAGAGCACAGCTACAAAACATGCAACTATGTTTTTAGCCAGACTGCCTTCTCTCACTGTTCACAGTGCTTCCAGAGATGTCTTGGATACAGAAAACAGGATGAGGAATACATCTCCATTCCCTAACTGAGAACACAAACTTGTTTGAACCATGACATTTGCCTAATTCTGTGTTTGTCCAGCATCTAGCACAGAGGATGTCTAATTCTTGACTGGGGACTCCAACTGTTCACTATTTAAACAACATGAAGATCATTATAGAAAGGCTTTATGTCTCCCTGTGTAAAACTCTATTGCAAGCTCAGTAATATATGGCAGCATTGTAAAACAAACATTCAGAGAAAAGAAATCTATCAGACAAGCCACACAGCTAGCAAAAGCTTCCTTCATCTCAGAGGCATGGTCTGAACCTCCTCCCAGCATCTTACCAGCAGGATGACCCATTTGGTGAGGCAGGAAGACCACAAAACTTCCATGATGGAGACATTCCGAAGTCACACAGACCTTTTTGAGAGCATCCTGCCAGCAAATTTTTAAATAACTTTGAAGAGACAGCTGGCAACTTTATGCAGAGTACAAGCAAGATAGTGTGTCACAGAGGGTGATTCCTTTAACACATTGCCTCACTGCAAATATCAACCATAAGGATTCCCACCAAACCAGGAAATGGTTTTGCCTGCTTTTTTCCCACCCGATCAGCTAACCAAAGAGGACAACAGAAATTAAAAATATGCTTAAAAGTACATTGTAACTCCATAGCACAGCAAAAAGCCCAATCAGCTACACCTGTGAACATGGGGAATGCCTTAACCATAAGGCCATTTCTTCTCATGTCTTACCAGTCTGTGAATACAAGCAATAATCAGAATCTCTAGGAGCATAGAAAACACAGTTGGGGACGAAAATCCTGAGGAGATCTGTCTATCTATCCCTTTAGACACCCCTTGCTTTGTCACTTTTTGGCAGCTTTACTACCACAGCCTGAGAGATAGAAGAAGAGTTTCAAGCATCAGTCTCCTCCACATTTGCAACTCGCTGGTTTCGTGGCAGTTTCCCCAGCCCTTTAGCCTATAAACACTGTTCTACGAGTCATGAAAAATCTGTTGAGCCAGGGGTCTATAATAAAAAAAAAAAAAGAAACTATTTTATCTCTCCTGTCCTCAGTTCTGCCAAACAACAGCATTGGTAGCACTCTGTAAAAAACCCCACATGCATAATTTCTGATTAGCCCAGCTCACCACCATGCAGAGAACACTGAAACCAGCACCCACTTCACTGCCTGTATTTCCACTTTCAGATGTACCTCCTTTATCATCCTTTCTGCTAATCATGTTGCCACAGGAGAAGGAAGTTGTGGGTTGACATGACTGCATAAAAACAGCAGTCTTGCATTATTTTAATGGTGATTCAAGGCTAAGGGCTGAGAATGAATCTCTATTGTAAGAACTAAGCTGGAAGGAGGAAAAGAAGTAGGTTTAGGGGTTCACTCCAGCTATCACCCATTTTGGTCGCTTTCTGTAGAAGATAAGGGCTGTTTCATAATAATCTTGTTGTTGTTGTTGTTGGAAATAAAAACCTCAACAAATAGCTCAGGGGACACTTACTATTTTAGGGATAAAAGGTAGCCTGTTACATGCTATTTTTAAAAGTCACTTAAAACCTGACTTCTTTTATTCTGAGGTCTTCTCTTGATCACTTGCATGAATCATCTATTGTATGAGAGTCTTATATCTTGTTTTAGCATGAGCTTTCAACTAAGGTTCCTTTATTTGTGCCTGAACATCCCGCATAAAGATGAAGAATTCTTCCTGTGAAGAATTACCAGCTATGATGGTGGTCTTCAGCTAGGACAGTCTGCTACTTCTGTCTGCCTCTAACAGGGCAAAGCATGATTTGGTGGCAGGAAAGGGGGAAGAGAGGAAATCCAAGTTTGCAAAAGGCACACGTTCTCTGTGCAGACACCTCTAACAAGGGATGGCAGCTGTGAGGGGTAGGGAGTGCTGGCAGCTGTGTCAGGCAGGGCCAGGTGTTCCTGCATGTGGCAGGCTCTGGCACATTTGTTGTTTCTTATTTCTGCTTGCTGAGCTACATCCCTGTAGGAAATGCTCTGGTGGGTCTGCACAAATGATCTCCTATTGTCTTCTCTGCAAGGCTGATCATTCCCTCTTCCTTCGTGTTTTTTCTTCCTGCCTCACACCACATCTCTCTTCATGGTCAGGCATGCCCCTAGGTTAAGTGGAAAAACAACTTGCCTTTCTACTGTGCTCTCAAATGCTGAAGGTACTGAGCAGGAAAATCAGCTCTGTGGGGAGATTCCTTCTGCCTGAGTGTCCCCTAGCTCAGGATGTGTAAAATTAAATCCCTCCATATACTACCTCAGGAAAAGCCACGTTTCTCCTTTAACATTTCCTTACCTGTGCCCTGGCTGTTCTAGCGGGACGTGTTTTCTGTGGGGATATGCCAAGTTAAGGAGGATGTTTTTAAACTTCTCTAGCACGCTTGTTCTCTCTTTTCCTTTGCTTTCAGAAATGTCACCAGCTCTGCAGTGGTGTCAGCAAAATTATTTAGTTTGAATCCTACTGAGTCTCAACACCTCCAATCAAAGGTGGCACAAAGTCCTCTTCTTTCCATCGCAGGTCAAAAGGGCTTGGCTTGCCTTCATTCTGACACCTCATTGCCTAAATCTGTAGCTCAGATTATTTCCTGACTCATTCTGAAGTTAGACTGGGTGTAAATTATAGCAGAAGCTGCTCAGAAGACTTCAGGCTAAAACTGGTTATATTCTCTTTGTGCTTTGCAATTACTTACCCAGCTTAACTGAGTAAGTAATTGCAACTTTTATGGCTAGTGCAGCATCGTTGTAGCTGGCCAAGAGGACTGGGGCATCTAGAGAGCCCTCTCCTGTGTAACTGGGGTGCCTACAGCAGGACTGGTGTCTTTTCTGTGGACTAGCAGAGCAGGTTTGTCATCTTTAGAGTAAGCTTTGGCTAGGAAGCCTGGCTCCCTAATGCTGCCCTGCTATATTTAGATCCACTTCTGGTGTGCCCACCCAGTGCTGTTCCCCTTGTTTGTTTCCTACCAAACAATGAGACCTGAAAGAATTGCTTGGAAAGGGGCCAAGGCTCTTGCAAACGAAACTGTCAGGCGGCCAAGCTTTGCAATGGGCCCCTTGTAACACACTGTACTGAGAAATGGGAAGCAATTGTGCCTCTTCACTCCAGCCTCCACCATGGGCTCTTTCCCCTTGCTAAGAGCCCTGTGGTGTGGCCCTGCCCCAGGGACTGTCTTTGAGGAGGTGTCAGAGGACACGGGGGGAATGCCAAGAGACAGCAAATCAGGATGGCAGGGAGCAATGTAAGATCTGCTCTGTGTTCTCCCTCACCCCTAATCCTGTACTCCTGCCAGAGCGCATTTTAGCAGCAGGTTGTTCCTGGAAAGCTTTTGCTATCTCTGCCCTGATTGTAGCAGGAGCTGCTCATGTACATATAGGGTTACAGGTGTGGTCAGTGCCCTTCTCCCTCACCCCATTGTTCCTTTCTGTGCTCTTGTGGTGTTTGGCCACCATTCTCTGCTAGAGCAGCAGCACTGGAAGGGGAGAGAAAAAAGCAGCCCCAGCCCAACTGGTGTGCAGAGCAAGAACAAGATTACTTCTGCTTGTTTTAAACAAATGGAGCCAAAGTAAAAACCAAAGAGGGGGAGAAACAAGCTAACAAACAAACAAAAAAGCCATATAGGGAGAAGAGAGAATGAAAGTATTTTTTAAGACTGAGAGGTCTGCCTAATCCACAGCAGCCTAAATGATGAGAACCTGGAAATCACAGATTTGCATCCAGAATGGATTTGTTCCATTACTTTAAGTTCCAACTTTGCTGCTTCTAATGGGCCTCTGAGCCAAAATATCTCTAGCCAGAAAAGGACGTGTATCCCTGAGGGAGATTCCAGGAACATCCTTCAGCTGGACCAGGTTTGGGTCTTCCTTTAAACCCATAAGCACTAGAGAGGTTTTCTTGAAAAAAAAAAAAAAAGAAAATAGAAAGGTGCCGACATTTCCAACTGAAAGAAAGCTGCTGACTACCAGAATGATAGCAAAATTTACAGAAAGAGAAAGACTAGCTAGAAAACTATCTGCCTAAACCACACAGACATCTGCTAGTCCTGCTTGAGAAGAGGGGTATAAATCTCTTGTGAGGAGGAGGGCAGGAGTGCATGTGACTCTAGTGCCAGTGTCATACTCCCAGTCCACTGATCACCCCATACACACAGTTCTCTGGCAAATTTAAGAGATGCTGGGACAAATCCAATGGTTTGAGTTATGTAGCATCTTTTTGTAACAATACTAAGTATTTCCAACTTGAAAATGGAACCAACTTTTAAGAACAGCTTAGGAGAATGCATGCTGTCAGGAAAAATGCAGCTGGGGCAAAAATAAGTAGATAATCATATTTTGAGACCATGGGCACACAGCACTGATTCATGGCCTTTGTAGGAGAGCAGTCTCATGGATAAACTGTATATGAATGGAGGGTACAGGGAACTACCTGAGTACTACAATCCATGTTTTACAGGTAAATCAGTAAAAGGGAGAAATTCATGCATCAAGGGGAGGCTGCATTTCAGACTGACCCCTAGCAGACAGGTTCTATAGGATACAGCATGCAAGACCCTACAGCGTTGCACTCAACATATCACAGAAGATAATTTGAGTAACTCAAAGGCCTCCAATAAAACTGAGTCAATTGGGAATTGCCTTTGTCATAGGAGATAAGGGAAAACCCAGTATGTGTTGGGTCTTCTGGATTGTAATGTTATTGTCACACAGCAACTGCTGTAAATTCCCAGCTCCTGGTGTCTGGGGGTTTCTTGCAAGACTCTCAGATTTCAGGATAAACCACTACCAAAAAAGCTACAGCAATCATTAGTGCATAGAGAAATGTTTAAGATACGAGCCCAAAAAACTTGGAAAATTTTGGACATCAAGCTGAGAAAAAAAGGCCTGTCTCTGTAGCAGCTCCTGATTTAGTGCACACAGGCTGGACAAGAAATCTGTGATCTTGGTTTGTGTTGCAATAGAGAAGGAGGTTATTTCATACTTGCTGTTTATTGCAGAACACAGATCCACTGTGCTCAGTGACTAAAGATCATTTATGGAGCCTTAACAGTCAACAGGAAATTATATTCACATTTTGCCAAATCACTTTATCATTATGCCATTTTGAAAAGACTGTTCATCTATTTCAGTGGTTGCTTAGGAGATGTGACAGGGATTGGTCTGCAGCCACATCCTTTTCTGACTCTCTAAGACAGCACTACAGCCCCTTATCTAGTATGCAATCACTTGAATTACCAGGCAGATTTTGTGCTTGGGGTCCTTTTGTGCCCTGTTGTGGCAGCACAGTCAGGTGGAGGAAGTCCTGAGCTCCAGCTGAACATGAAATGGAAAAGGTTGCCAGAAAGGAGAATCAGGAGAAGGTGGATTAATAACATCCTGAGAAGCTCAGGGATGGCAGTGAAATGGGTGCTGAGGAAGTGCAAATTGTTTGAGGAACATGCAACAAAAACCTGTGTTTGGTGATTGCAGAATGGGTCCTGTTCTGGGAGGAGCCTCTTGCAGAAACTTCTGTTTAGATGTGAAATGAGTAGGACCAAGAAGGCCAATGGCATCCTGGCCAGTATCAGGAACAGTGTAGCCAGCAGGAGCAGGGAGGTCATTCTTCCCCTGTACTCAGCACTGGTGAGGCCTCACCTGGAGTATTGCGTCCAGTTCTGGGCCCCTCACTTTAGGAGGGACGTTGAGATGCTTGAGCGTGTCCAGAGGAGAGCAACGAGGTTGGTGAGGGGCTTGGAGCACAAGCCATATGAAGAACGACTGAGGGAGCTGGGGTTGTTCAGCCTGGAGAAAAGGAGACTCAGGGGTGACCTTATCACTCTCTTCAGCTTCCTGAACGGTGGCTGTGGTGAGCTGGGGGTGGGTCTCTTTCTCCGGGCAACAACAGACAGAACAAGAGGACGCAGTCTCAAGCTGCGCCAAGGGAGATACAGGCTAGAATTAAGGAGGAAGTATTTTACAGAAAGAGTGGTCAAATAGTGGAATCATCTACCAAGGGAGGTGGTAGAGTCACCATTCCTCGAAGAGTTTAAAAAAAGACTGGATGTGGCACTTGGTGCCATGATCTAGTTGAGGTGTTAGAACATGTGTTGGACTCAATGATCTTAAAGGTCTCTTCCAACCTAGAATTTCTGTGATTCTGTGACCAGTGGGAGGACTGCTGGGACTGCAACCATAGCTAGTTTGGGGGTTTTTAATTGTGTTTTTTAGCTTTTAAATTGAATGGACCTTCCTTTAAGAAAATGAAGCTGTTTAAGAAATCAGTGGGAAATTTTGTGTATTAAAGGCCTAATCTCTCACCAGCAATGTGAGGTAAGTCACCAGAGAAAAAACTAGAAAAATCTGCTGAAGTTCAAGAGCTCCTTTCCCTACAATTTGCAGACTTTTTCTGGAAGTTGTGGGAGGTTTTCCTTAATTTATTCATTATTTATTTTTATTTTTCTTCAAGAACTACTGCTCTCATCAGAACTACAAAGTTCATAGCATGTTGGAAAACCAAGGAAGACTAGATCTTCTTCTTCTGTCTCACTATAAGTAAGGCTATAAGGAAAGGCAAAGAGCTGTTAGCTCTAAAACCTTGTAAGACATATGAACCAAACAGAAACAATTAAATTCACACCTACAGATACTATTTCCTTTCCTTACTAAATCATTGTTATCAGCTTCTATGTCCTGCACAACTATTGGGTAGCTCCATTATCAAAATAAAAAGTAGAATTTAAATGCTGTCTTTCTGCATCTTAATTGAATTCCAATTTTTATCTGAAAATAGCTTGACACAAGTCAAAGTAAAAAAATTAATTATCACATAAATAAGCAAAGCCATTCGCTATTTTCTAACATAAGTAAATGCAAATTGTGGATTTGAATAAAAGTGAGTGATTAAATTATTCTATTTACATGTGCAGAGAGCCCAGTCTAGCAAAAAATTACCAAATTTAGAGGAAGGGCTATATTTAGTTTCAAATCAGGATGTTTTAATTTCCAGCTAACAGGAAGCAACCTTTTTAGTTCAGTTTAGTTTTGTTTTCTGGTAATTTTTATGGAGTTTTAGAAATAACTACAAATATGAAGCGTAATTGCGATAGATTACACCAATCCTTTTTTTGCTATCTGATATTTTTAAATATCACCATCTCAAACAGACAATCATATATCAGTCATGTGGAAACTACAAATGCTTTTCTAAGATACCCCAATTTGTGCCAACTCACAGTTGTCTCCCTTTTAAACTATCTAGGCTACCCACAAATTAGTTTGAGCTAGATCATCTCTTTTCAGATTAACCTTTGCAATAAGTAACATGATTTCTCACATGTTTCCTGGCTTTGCTCATTCTTTATGGCCAGAGAAGAAGAAGATAGCAGTGGAGTACAACACTCAGTATGTGCTTGGCAGCCTCCAAACAAAAGGAAAAAAAAATTACAAAACACTGTTTTTTCTGTTCACTCTAGGCTAACACTAGCTCCTGCTGATTACAGGCATGTGAAACCACAGCCACTCAGTACCTGAGGGTTAGGAACACTTTTTGAGCTCACTGTGAAATGCCACAGCACCTGAGCCCAGCTCTGGCATCAGGGGTAGTAGGCGCCGCATTTCCAGGGGACCTTGGAGTCTCTGTCGCCCCCTGAGTCCTCCTGCTCTGCCCTTTCCGGGCACAGTGCTTCCCAGAGTTCAGCTTTTCGTGCTGTCCTTGGGTTCCCAGAGCCTGTTTGGAGACTACAGAACAATAGCAATTGCTGAAAATATGAAATGAGAGAAAAAAACCATCTTGGTAAAACACTCACACACTGGGAGTAGGATATAAAAATAAGATGTGACATCTCAGCTCTGGGGCCCCAGGATCTATAGGTTGTGGATAAAAATGGCTTCTATTTTTCTTCTAGAGTCTTACCTCTTGTTGTGCTTCTGAAAAATGCCAATAAGGAGACAAATCCTCTTTGTCATCCCTCCTAGGAAGTACATTCCTCCTGTGCCAATACCATCACACCTTCTATTACCATAAAGCATTCTGGATCCTTCTCCTTCCTTTTATTTGGCTTCTAATCTCAGTGAATAATTTTGCCATGAATTGTTTATTCAGCAAATCTCATTTCTTTTTCTATTCTTGGAGTATTCCAGAGCAGATTGAAATTTCCTCAGAGTCTTTATTTTCTTAGGCTATCTGGCAAGTTTTCTGCAATTTCTTCCTCTTGTCCATGGATTGACTGTGAACTTTGACTAGTTGTGGTTTCCAGGCATTTGGGCCAGCTGTGATGAGTGAGACCACGTGGCCTGAGAAAAATCAAGAGCACAGTCTCATGCTAATGTTTGATTGTAAAAAGATAATCATTATTAATTCAGGTGCTGTTAACTTTTACACCTGTATCTTTCATTTAAGGAAGATGCTGAAGGGAGAAAGATTTAAGTGTGAGACTGCTTGCCATTGAAGGGGAGCAACTTTTTTATTGTATTCAGAACAGGAGACAGCTTCAGATCTAAACTTCAGAGAGAGCAATGGTGGCAGAGAAATTACGTTGTCAAGCTGCCAAGAGCTGCTTCATTTCATTGCTATCCTGGGGTACCCTCGTGTTCTCCCTGTCCCCATCTCTGCCCCAATAATCTGTTATGCGGTTGCTGGAGGCAAGTGGAACAGGTAGTGACACAGGGATAACCCAAAAATAATCCTTCTTTCAAATACAGTGTGGGTGTGGGTTGCCACAGTAAGGAAATCCCATGAAAGGGTGTTCCAGTGGAAGGAGGGCTCTTTGAAGGGAAGTGCTTCTCTTGGCTGGCCTCTGCTGCGGTGTGCTGGCCACACCTTGCTCTGATGAGAGCTTTGGTGCAAAGCTCCTGCTTGTGCTCACTCCTGTCATCCCTCAGCTCCTTTGTTTACCTTCTGAGTGAGGGAAGGAGGAACAGGGGGTGGAGAGGAAAAGGAACATGGTTTCTTTGGACAATCATTGTCCATGAGCAAGAGCACTCTGTGGAAAAAGAGGAAAACAAGGGAGCTCCACCCTTTTACCACCAAAACGTCTCAACCACATCCCAAACCTCGGCTAGCTAGAGATTCCTTCCTCACACTGAGAAACAGAAAGGGAGCCAGGAGAAGTGGGATGTACAGGGACCCAGAGATATTTTTAAACATGCTGGAGGTCTGATTGCATAGTTTTGGCCTGGTTTTGTTGGCACAAGGCCCTCTCTTTAATGGTTTGGATAGAGCACGCTTGCTGAGGAGGCCCTCTTCATGTGTCAAGATGAAATTTTCTGGCTGGAGAGACAGCTTTGGGGATGGGTAAGCAGACCCAGCAGCTTCCTTAACCATGTTTGTTCTGCAGCCTGTTTTGTCCAGGAGATCCTCCTCTCAGGCTTGCTGCTCTGTGTAATAAAGCAGGACTGCCAGAGAGGACCTGCTGTGGGCCTTGACACAATGTCTTCAGATGAAGACTTGGGGCCAGACAGCCTTTCCTTCCCACACAGCTCTGTGGCTGTGCCCCAGCCAGAGCCTCCATTCCCTGTGTGGGAGGCAGGCAGCCACCATGCCAGGTTGGACCAGACCCTCTGTCCTCACAGAGCTCTGCCTCAGGGCCTCTTACCAGCTTGCCAGCCACAAAGAGGAGCACAGGAGGAGGGAATTGAGGAGCAACCAGTTAGGGACATGAGCCATGACTAAACTTTGCGTGCAAGTGTTTGTGGAAAATGGACAGGGAAAGAGCTGAGGCTGTACTCAGGGGGGCAGCTTGGGTGCCTTACACCTTTCAGAAGTGCTAAATGAGAAGGTCAGAGCCAGATGATTAAATCCTCCTGACTAGGCTGTGGAGGGAGGCTCTACACCCAGTGTACTTGATCATTCTTGATCCAGTGGGAGATGATGACAAGGAACTGAAGGCAAGAGAGGCCCAGACACTTCCCCACACACGGCTGATCTCAGCCCATGTCATGCTGTGGTGATGTGGTATGTTGTGGTGATGTGGGACATCCTGTGACACAAGTTGTGACAAAGCCAAGAAAGCTTAAAAGTACTAAAGAAGAAAAGCTTTGCTGTGTTTATTTTTGGTAGAAACAGGAAGGATACTGGTGAGGCTAAAAAGAGCCCAAGCCATGTCCTGCCAGAAGCCTACACCTAACAAAATGTATTTTCCAACACGGTAAAGGCAAGAGCTCATCCTTTACGTAACAGCTTTCATGAGAAAGCATTCACTTAGATGGAAATTTCTTCACCTCCTGTTGCGAAACAACCCTACCTGGGGGGTAAAAGAGCTGTCATTTAAACCTGAAGGTAACAAAAAGAAACATACATCAGAGAAATCACACTTGTGGTAGGTAGGAGTTCAAACCTGTCTGGAGTAACAGCGCCCTGGGCCTCCCCTGAGGAAGGAAACTCAGGACTTGTAGTTAAAACTTCATTAGGGGCTTCAGTGAGCAGCTCATCTGCAAGGCAGCACCTCCATCACTTCCAGATTAAGCTGCTTGACGGAATAAGCTGCTCTTGTGGTTTTGTTGCATGCAGGGGAATCCTTGATCCAAATGCTTATCATGATTTTTGTGCTTTGTGTACCAACGCTTCTAGAGCTGCAGTTCTAATCTAAGGACTCGGTTTTTCTTACTGATTTTTGTTTTAAAGCAGCTAAAACTTGCCAAGAGGGAACAAAGGAACAATATAGCCTCACTTTCTGGTAAATTAACTTTTCCCCCTATGGATCGATATTAGTTTTTTCTTTCATAAACAGTGCAAGCAGGTAGATTTAATTTTTGAACAAAATCATAGTTAGTAGCTGTTAGTAACACCTGATCCTGCCTCTTTGGGCAAAGTACCCGTTTAGAAATCCCTGTGTCTCCAGTAACTAAAGCCCCTTAATTCAATCACTTGTCTACCATTTTCCTCTGAAATAAAATTAAAAGCTGCTCCGACACGGTCGCTGCAGCAGGAGCAGCACGTAGGGCCCTCCCTCACTCGACGCTGGAGGCATTTGTGGGATTTGGGACACAGTTTGACATCTAGTGGTAACGTGTGGTATAATCCCAGAGCTCGTACAGCGAGTGCAAGGGTCACAGTCCTGCATCAGCAAAGGTGAGGTGTGTGCTTGTGTGCTGCGTCTTCTTGTCCTGCACTCACTTTTGACCAAAGCAGAAAAACAGCCAAGAGTAGACCCAGGTCACATTCCATCCAGAAAAGAAATATCTTTTAAGATTTGTGTTTTGATCTCTTTGCTTATGATCCCTTAGTCAATTATGCAATAGCATGAAGGTCTTAATGCAAGTAAAGCAACAGAGGATGCGCAAATAGTTAATTCTGAAGTCTGGCAGGAGGCTGAATTTAAATAAATTTAGGGTATTTCAGCTTCGGGTTTGATTGGTGCCATTAATGATTGCAACCAGGAGAGTCTTCTTAGCTGTTCTGCTGCTGGGAACTGAATAATGATGCACTGATAGAAGCATCTTTATTAAAAGAAAACATAGGGAAGAGCAAAATTATTCAGGTAATTTGAGCAGCAGCCCGAAGGAACACTCCTGGAGGGTTACAAAAAATTGAAATGTGCTTTAAATTTTTTTTTTCTTCTCCACATTTCCTGCAATCAGAATGGGGAAGTAGCATAATCTCTTCAGAAACATGATTTTAGCCTAACCTATACTCAAAACCTCATGGGGAAATTGCATGCTGTCAAAAGTTTGGCCAGTTTCTCAGCTTGGACTGCAAGGAGCAGTTCCTTTGAGCTTGCAAAATTTGCTTCTTCCCACTGAAAGCAATCTGTGCAGACAGTGGCCAGGCAGCTCCTCTGTCTGCCTGGAAATATTAGAATATCATGTATACAAGGATTAGTAACAATTTACCAGGGATTAATTTGACCTGCTGTGTATAGCTGCTGAAACAAAAAGAATAAATGTTAATTAGAAAATACATAATTTATATACATTGTATATATTTAAATATATATATTGTATATATTTATATATATGTAAATATATAAGAGTCCTGGAGCGTTTTCTTTTCTCCTAACTGCAGTCAGGAGCTCCTCAGGACAGGAATTGTCTCTGTCTGCTAGAAGGATGCCACAAACATTTGTGGCACAAGACAAATGTGTTCTAGAAACAAATGTGTTTATTCTAGAAACCAGGTGCAACCACAGAAAGAGGAGAAAATCCAGCAGAAACAGGAGCTTGGCCAGTGGCATCTCTAGTGTCTTCTAGTTGGTGGTGATCGTGAAAGAAAATTTCATGGTCAATAAGTTTCCACATGCGTAATGTGACAGAGGTTTAAAGGAAGACCATCAAACAAGAACAGTGAAAGATCATTCATAAACAAGATACTGCCATCCATGTGAAAGTATATAGAATTATTTTGAAGGGAGAGAGTGAAAAACAGAAGAAATATGGCTATTACTTCATAAAAGAGCTTGTAGCCTTCTTCTACATATCCCATCTTTGCCATCAGCCTATGTAGCTGCATGTCCATCTCCAAGCCTGGGAACAGCCAGTGAAATCCCCACTAAGAACTACTGCACAGGAGTACAAACTCTAAAATTTTTAAGCATTCTTTAGAAAGTGTATAAATCTATGTTAACCCATTACAATACTCGTAACAAGTTTCCATCAATATATTTTTTTTAAATAACACATGAATATTTTGGAGAGTGGCAACTCAGATGAACAGAAAAAAGCCTACATAGGAGAAAGTTGAAGAGACAACGGCCATGTCTTTGGTCTCCCAACACATAGCAGGTAAATCTTCTTATCTTGTTAGTATGATCTTGATAATGATAGCCAGTGCTGCTCTTGCTTTGTATGGAATTGTTCTCTTAAACATTTGTTGCATTTTGCTGTGACTGTACATTATGTTAAAACAAAATTACAGGGAAAGTCTTTAGGGAAATTTATAAAATACTGGCTGGGAAGGATTTTGCTACTACCCCCAAGGTAAGACTTGTTCTGGCCTTGGTCTTCAAAGCAGGAGGAAGAAATAGGATTTTTGTCCCTGTGTATGGGAGTTCTTCCGTCTCCTTTCTCCTCCCATTATGTCTCCTCTAACAGTCCTGCAGTCCTGTCAGCTGGAACGTGAAATTCTGAAACCTCAGGTGAGTGCTGGTTTCTGCTGTGCAGAGAGGGGATCCTGATCCTGGTGTTTCACACCACAAATCTCTCAGCCTTCAGGGCATGCTGTATTCCCTGCACAATATCAGCTTTCTGTTCTCTTGTTCCTCAGCACCTTGCTCTCTCTGCTCCCGTTCCTGCACATTCAAACAAACACCAGATCATTTGCTGTGGAGAAATGGCTGAAAGAAGCCACATACCTCAGTGTATCAGCAGCTCCGATGCCCTTTTGCAGGCACAACAGAGCAAGGATTTCTGCAATCTGTTTCTGGGTACTGTTCCTATTTATCAGGAAGGACTCTTCCTGTTATGCCTCAGTCCCTGTGAGCCCACAGAGGCCATGCAAGGCACAGAGCCAGGCTGGCAGGGCACACAGCAGCCAGTGACCACGACCCACTGTGCAAGCAGCAGGAGCCCCAGCATGGCCACAACTTCAACACAAAGAGAGCCGCCAGGACAGAGCTGCCCGTGTATTCCTGGGCAACAGTTCCTTCCCCAGCCAGCTCTCAGACCCTCACTCTTTGCAGCAGTGCAGCTCAGAGGCAGAGCCTACGCAGGGGCACTGGAGGAGCAGAGCTTTCTTTCCCTGCCCCCGGGCAGGTGCCCTCCTTACACAACGCCTTTGCAGAGCGAGCGCCACTCTCGTGCTAGCTGGGACCTGTGCCCGCCACGTGCCTGGCCATCCTTCCCCTGAGGACCATCCTGCCTCCTCCAAACTGCAGCAGCTCCAGGGCTGGAGCTCAAAATATTTTCCCTGACAGATTTTCAAAGGAGATGTCAGGGGAGGATTTGTCTCCCCCAGCTGTGCAATGCCTACGTCAGACCTTGACATCTACAATATCTCCTTTTATAATCAGCCACAACTAACAGGCTCTTGAAGGGCATGGTTCATTTCTTTTTGCTGACTATAAAGGAGGTCCACAATGATCAGCCCAGATTCAAACATCTGCATTCAATCAAAGGAGGGAGATGAATTCCTTCCCAGTGCCCAAAATTTTTGGAAGCTCTAAACATTTAACCCCATTGCTAAACATTCAGAAATTATTTCGCATTTTTTAGGCTGGAAGCATTTCTCTCTTTTTTCTGGCAAGCTCAGTCTTTCTCTTCTTGCACGCTTTGAAAAAAAAGGAAAATCTTGGCATCACCTCAGACTAAAATGGTAGATGCTAGTTAATTGTCTAACAAAATTGATTGATTAATTTTTTATCTATCTATTTATAAAACTCTCTTAACGCTATGAAGTGCTATAGAAATGCCATGCTGTTGTCAATAATTAATGAAGTAACATCTGGTGGGCACAAAGATGGATCACTGTCCCACAAATAAGGGTACACTGTGTTAACTTAAACTCTATTTTTAGGTAAGTGAAGCTCATTACAAGCCTCCACAGAACAGTTTGGCCTAAAGAATGGTCCTTACCTCAGAGCTTTTATTGTTGTTCTTGCTGCAGCTCAAATGAAATAGTAGCCCAACACTTTGTTTTCATCAGGATTATTATAAATATTCTTCCCACTTTCTCCATTCTGCTCAGTTTCTGGAGCCAATCCAGCAACTGGGATACCTGGTCTCCTGCCAATGCTCCATCGAGCAGCTGTCCTGTGAGCCTCTCCAGTCCCCTCCCCACGAGGTAACTTCTGTGAGTGTGTGTGTGATGCTAATGAGATGCATGTGGCTTCGTTTGATAAGTTCAGAGAAATGTGTTGTGCATTTGGGTTCCCACCGATCCCTCCTTTTCAAGGCTGCAGGAAGTAAATCAGTCAAGTTTTAAATGATCCCACGCTCCAGCTGCTGCAGATTTGGAAATTGTTAATGAATGCTGCTCACAGCGTTATCTGCTTGTGGCCATATGGCTCTGTGGGGAGGAACTTCCATGCCCAAGTATTCTGTGCACCTTTCTGCCGTTCTGGCAGCACTGCTGGAATGCAGCCATCACCTGGGCTGGAGGGTGACAAACAAATCTTCTTTGGTAGCCAGGGCATTGCAAGCAGGCATGAGGGAGAATTTCGTTTTTATGGCTTTTACACAGGCCACTGGGGCAAATTTTGCTTTCTGTGCCAGTGTAGAGCAGATCTTAAAAGCCTTGACTCCTAATGATGTGTGGACAGCATCCTGCTTGGCATTATAATGCATGAAATTAATCCTTTTTGATGCTGTATTCTGACTTGGAAACTCTCTGATTCTCTTTTCAAGGCTCAGCAACCTTTGGAACAAATGTCCATTCCTTATCCCTGCATTCCAGTTTCAGAATTCTATCCCCCTGTGTGTGACTAGTGGGAGGCTTTATCATATTGAATGTAGACTAGTGAAAAAATATGGGTTAAAAGGGACCTCAGACATTCATTTTACCAATCTTCTGCCCAAAAGAGAATAGCCTATATCTGGGCCATTCCTAGCAGATACTTATCTAATGTTACCATGATGGAAACTCACCCATCCAAGACAATCTACTTCAGTGCATCTGTAGCCTGTAATTCCTCTTGCTGCAGTTCATTGCATTTCCTTTCCCCAGCAAAAATACAAAGGAAAAAAAAGTCCCATACTTTTTGCAGTGGCCTTTTTCTGTGTTGCAGGCTGCATCCCATCCTCCTCCTCCTCAAGCAATGTCATTTTCTCTAGCTTAGGCAGTACTCTCTGTCTTTTCTCACACATCTTGTTTTCTCGACCACTGACCTCTGTTGGCACCCTCCTCCCAGGCTGTGCCCAGCTGATGCACAAACATTTTGAAGTGTGATGCCAGCTGTCTGAATGAGCTCATAGCAACCACCAGTGCTGAAGGATTCCTGCCCAGGCTCTTCACAGGAGTCTAGCCATACATCTTAGTGTGGTCTTACACATTTTCCCAACAGTGTGACATTGATGATTCACAGCCTTATTTTGATCTGGTGGAAACCCTTCCCACCCACCCCTTTCTCAAACCCCTCTGCACAGGACTGTTACATAGATAGCAACAAACAGTTGCTTTTCAGTATCTAAGGGACTTGCTTCTCTTTGAATGTTGCTGATTTTCCCCTGGGAGAGATAAAAAATCCACTGTAGCTCCCAGATATACCTTAGAGGAGCAATCTCCAAATCATTAAAATTATTACACCAATTTACAAAGCTAATTAAAAATAGACTTCTCACCATGTGAGGTCCTTTTAACCCCTATATGAAGCTTTCAGCCTATTTTCAGCTGAGCCTTGGCCCTTCCTGGGAGGAGAATAGAGCTCTCTCTCCAGCAGTGGGAAGGTTGGGAAGGGCTTGGCTTGAACTGCAGCACCCCATGAGTAGCAAAGAGAGTTTTGTCACCCGTTCTACTTAAGGGAATACTCTTATAGTTTAGAAGGAGGACACTTTGAAGAGCCCTTTGTTAGAAAACCAAGGGCATGGTTAGCATATTTTCTTTTGTTGCTTTCTCATGCAATGGAGAGCTGCAACAGTACCTTTGACATTTCATTGCAAGGAAATTTCAAGGAAAGGCCCCTTTAAGTGTTGTTCCAAAGGCTTCAGAGCAGGTCAACAATAACAGACAGGGATGATTAAACTACAGGCCAGCAGAGGTGAGTTTGACACAACTGCTGATGTTTGGGTCAGCCAGTGCCTGTTTTCTGTCCAGAGGATTTTCCTTTTGAACAGAGGAGGGTCCACTCACACAGCTTGCTAGGCTGAAGCAGGGATACTGAGGTCAGAGAAGAACTCCTCACTGGCCCAGGGGAGTCAGATAACTTCCTAAGGGGCTGCCTCACCATTTTGATGCTGTTAGCATACATATGTGTATGCTGGAGGTGAATGCTGAGAGGAAGGTGCATAGCAAAAGCTGGCTCGTTCCTCTGTGAGGATGACGGGACAATGCTCTGCACAAAGCAATAGGTGGGTTCCTTGTCACAGAGCCTCTTACCTGCCTGTGGCCCCTTTCCTCTCCTCCTGCTGCCCAGCCAAGTTCTTTGCCCTCCATGGCAGCAGAGAAGGGAACAGCCCTGCAGCAAAGACGAGGACAAAGCACAATTGTCACCCTCTGCCACCCGTGTCAGGGTCAGGCCAGCTAACAGACAAGGAGCCATTTGAGCTCAAGGCTTTGGCAGGCAAAATGAGCAGCACTGGGATCGATCACACACAGGCCTGTGGATATTCATCGTGGGTTAGAGGGACTGTCCCCAGAGGATGCTGCTTCACACAAGGGGCATCCCTATCTCAGCCTCTGTAAGAGCTGGGGTTGGGGAGAAGACCTGAACTATTTGGAGAAACTTGTAGGAAAGTTAATGCCCTACTATTTTTTTTTTTTTTTTAAAAAGCCAACTTTTTTCTCTCAACAGAAAATCTCTAACTCTTTTAAAATGAAGCTAGTTGCTGATCTAATTCCAAATGCTCTCTGCTTGACTTGAAAGTGATTTCAGCAATGCTTTGATCTACACCCAAAAGCCACTGGGAGTAGTACCAACTGCTCAAATAGGCCAAAGCCAAGAAAGGAAAGGATCCCTACACTTAAAATTAAAAAAAGAGCATCCTGGTTCTTAGGCCTCCACCAGATCCACCCTGCACCCAGGCAGGCTCACAGGCTGTAAGGAATGCTTCTGTTGAAAACCAGTAATACCCTCTGGAAGGTCATGTTCTGTTGGGAATGATTTCCTTCTCTTTCTAGATCACTTTATCCAGCCTTCTAATTACAGCTGGCTAGATTATTTTTACAAATAAATTATCCAACTAATTCAAGCCTTTATCCAGCTCATGAATCATTAGCAAACAGACTTCGCTTTTTGTTGCTCTTGGTAATTATTTCATGAGTGGTTCATGCAAATAGACTTCATTCAGTGGGGGGTGTCTGCAGTTTGCTCCCTTCTCCCATTCAGGCCGTGTAAGTGGCTCCCTCGCTGATGTGCTGTGCTTTGCAGCTCTTGAACTACATGTCAGAATGCTTTTAATTACAAGATTTCTGCTTCCTAATGCAGAAACCCCCCCGCCACAGCTGTGTCCCAAACGTACATGTCAGACAGAACCCCACTCAGACCCGTCCTCATGAATAAGAAACAAAAGACAGTGGGGGAGGAGTGGAGATGAGCAGCTGTGCAGAATCTGAATAAATATTCACTGATTCCCTTTCTGCAGCATCTGCTGTCTAAGTCTCCTCCTCATGTGCAAATAACACATGAAGTGTGTGCAGGGAGAGCTCAGAGACAGGGGTATGCCACATTTTTCTAGGGACTGGCTCAAAGAAGTTAACAAGTCCTAACCATGTCTCCAGACAGAAATAAAGATCCTTCTGATTATTATAATCCCCACTGCTGCCTCATCATCACACCTTGTGTTTCAGGCTCCTACAGCCCATCTCCTGGAGACATGCAGCTTGGCATATCCAAAGGAGCCAGAGGAATAGCAGAAGTTTTCATGCTAGAGGAGCTCTGTTCATCATAGCACACTCTCCTAAAAAATGATCTCACAGATGTGTTCTGAGATGTAGTAAAATAGTTGATGACACACCTCATGTTTTCATGCATATTTTGGAAATAAATTACTTCCTGACTGTGATCCATTTAGACCTTGACACACAGCAATTGGCAGTGGCAGTTGTTTTCACCTACTGGGTTGTTGTGCAAATTCTGTTGTTTTGCACAAGCTAAACTATTCCTTTCACACACCCCCCCCACCCCCGCCCCCATCCAGATTTCTACCTAATATCCCTTGCCCTACTGGGTTCAACCTGTTCTGTTGAGTGATGTGTCTCCTTTGTGTCTGTGTATTACTGCCTGTATCCCAATGCGAAAAAATATTTTCCACTCCTTACCCCCCCCAAAAAAAAACTAAACCAAACCAAAACAAACAAACAAACAAACAAATCAAATCAAATCAAAACAAAACAAAACAAAACAAAAAAAAAAAAAAACCACCACCAAAAAACCTTGGAATAATCAGTTCACACACAGCTCTCTCAGCCCTAAGACAATTGTTCACAAGATTCCCGTTTCCTGTTTAATGGTGCTCCCCTTTATTTACAACTTTTTATCTGCCGTGCCTTGAGGGCTCTGACAGACCTGAACTACCCTGGCTGGCTTACCTCTGCCCATTAGCCCAGACCTGAGCTTCAATAAATCTCCTGGGTTATGTTGCCTGTGTACCTGTTCTCAGTGCTGTCCTGGCTTAATTAATTCTTTTTCTGGAGATATACTGGGTCCACCTTGTAGAAAGGCTGGTCTTGTTCCCTGCTGGGAACCTGGACTTGACTCATCACCTTGCCTTGCCTGGGGCTGTCAGTGGACTCTGCCTCAATCAGCACCTTGCCTGGTGCTGTGGGACTGTACCTGCTCAGTGAGAGCAGCACCTGGGCTGTGATCACCTTTGTGATAATAATTCCTCCTGGTTGCTTTATGCCATGAGCACCACACTCCAAGGAGTTGTTGTTTATTGATAGCATTGCACCAGGAGCTCACAGAGTGGCCAAGATGCATACACATCAAAATGCATGCAGATAAAAATGTGTGAAGCTTCTGACTTTTGAAATAATATGACTACCTCAAATCTCCTCCGCTCAAAAATAACCATAAGTGGCTACCTGTGGCTGCCAATGGCTGCCTCTTGTGGACAATCCTCTCCTGCTGCTCTTGAGGAATGGTCAAGGTTAAAGCTGTCACCACAGTTGTCCCCCTTATACTCAAACTCGTCAGAAGGGATGAAAAGTTGCTGGAGTCTGTCTTACATTTGGAGTATATTCCACTCTCCTGTGGAAGATGGGGGACTTCAGCCTGAGCAGTTGTCAGGGTGACATCTTTCAGCAAGGATAAACTTGACAAAGAGAGTGAAGGGCACTATTATAGGCAATTAACCTGATTTCAGACTATATATAGCCCCTATATGCACTGCAGACATTCACAGAGAGATTCCTGCCATGGTACGGGGATTTCTATGGCACAGTAGCCTTAAGCTGGAGGTGGGAAAGTGTCTTGAGGAAGCAAGGTAGGAGCATGCTGTGCCAAGTTCATCAGTCCATAAAAAGCTATCACATGCAGTTATCTGTTTTAAGAGGCTATTGGTCTCTTTCTGCTTTGAGAGCATTTCATTTATTATCCTGGTTAGAATGAACTGCTAATACATTCATCAAAGGCTTGCTTTTCTTTTCTTTTCTTTTTTTTCTGAACAAATACTGAGTTTTCAAAGGAACAAATGCTCATGAGAAATGCTTGTTCCCTTGGAGATTTTAATTCTTCTGAATAAAAGAAGCACTTGATTCTTCTCTAATTTTTTGTTTGTTTAGGCTGAGGAAGGGGTATTAAAACAAACAAACATTTTTGTATTAGAAATTAAATTGGATAAAATTGCTTAATGTGACTGATGAGAGATGGTCCATGAAATGAAACAGAACTTATCAGTGATCATATCTAAATGAAGCAAAGTTGGGAGTGGGGGAAACTGAAAAAGATTGAAAGCTATATATTTGTAAGGTGATGTCATGAGTGGAAAACAGGCACCGTATTTTGCTATTCCTAATGAAACATAAATGTGTTCGGGGAAAGTTGATGGTAGCTTATAGCTACTGTTCATCAATTTTAGTCAGAGCTCTGGCTAAAATTCACAGAAATCTGTGAATTTCACAGCCACAGATTCCCTGTTGATACTCTTTTTCAAGACCTTTGGCTTCACTGAATGCAGGTTTTTAAAGTGTTCACTGCAAGGAGTGAAACGAATAGCAGGATTGGAATCAGCGAAGAAAGCATGACAGATTGAAGAAGCTCTGGCATCAGAGCACTGATTTGGGACCCTGGCAACAGGATCACAGAGCAATTTAATTCAGATTGAAAGGGAGGACTTCAGGATATCATGTGGTCTGATCCCCCACTCTAAGCAGGGTCAGCTATGAGATCAGATTGAGTTGCTCAGGGCTTTGTCTATTCTTGTCTTGGAAACATACAAGAATGGAGACTGCACTTGACCCATCAAACTAATGTTTAGTGACCTGAACCTTATCATCCTGAACCATTTAATCTATTTTATGCATCTGTTTATCTCCTCATACACCCACCACAGCAGTATCTCTGGTCATAGCAGCAGAGTGTGAGGCTAAAAGAGCTGTTTGGAGAGGAGCTGTCTCTAGCCCTACTGCCTTACTCTAAGATTTGGGTGCATTCACTGTTAAACATTCTGATTCTTTGGTGATAAACACAAGCAAGATCAAATAACAGACTGAGAAGTTCTCCCTGTGGCTTTGAAATGTGTCATGTCTAGCAAACTCTTAATCCAGAGGTATTTGCATGGAGCCCTAACTTCCTTGGACATTATTTTTCACATCCCTGTCTGTTAAGCACCTGTGCTGCCTGCTGATAGGTAGGCTGACATCAAACACATGTTGGCTAAAATTCAGAGGCACAACTGTGCTTAATCCCCAAGATACACTCAGAGTTAAAGATTCATACTTGGTACTTGCAAGTCCATACTAATGGCTCAGGGCTTGTTATAAGCACACAGGAAAGACCTTTGCATACAGGAGACCTGCTAACAAAAGTGGTGTCTCCTGACTAAATAATAAAGTTCTGCAAATTTGTCATGTTCATTTCTGTACTCATGGCCATAATGGAAACTGAGGTTGCTCTCCAGGACTGGATTAGTTCTACACCAATAATGATAACTTCAGCTGACTTTCAATGCCAAGAATAGAGTAAATTACTTGTCATTACTCACACATCTGCCTGTTTTTATTAGGGCTAACTCCTGAACCATTTGGACCATGCAGTGTGGCTGTGCATCTTCAGTGTTGGACTCTGGAGAGGACAACAGACAATGAGGTGGGTGCAAAGAGATCTTAGTGCCTGTTTCATTGCACATTCTGTGAGACAGGGCTCCTGGTCAGTGAGGGTGCCTAGGAGGCACTTGGTGATAATGACAACTGTTATGCTTTTCATTTATTTCCTGTCAGTGGGCTCTAGCAGACAGCCTCAGCACGTAGCCATACACTCTTTTATCCACACTGGCATATGCCAAGATAGATGGAGTCAAAGTGCCTGTATGTCTACAGTCTTCATCCTTAAGTCCTTACAGGAGCAGAAAAACCTGGGAGTCAGCAGGAAGGCTGCCAGCATTCAGGCCACAGCTGCCTGGGAGTGTGTCCACACTGCTGCTTTAGGGACACAAGGAAAATGTTCCTTTAAAGTCCAACTGCACCTATCAGGGATCCATGAGATGGCTGAGAAGAGCAGGCCAGGGCTGGCCAGAAAGAGTCAGTGACTGCTGACTTCCTAAAAGTTCTTGATATTTATTTTCCACAGGATATGGTGAAAAAGAGGATCTCTTCTTAAAATTATTTGTTGAGGTATGACAAACTTTGCTAATGTGTTGCATTCCAGGGGTGGTATATTCATAGGGGAAATTTCAGAACACAAGCCATAAAGAAAAAGAGGCATTTATTACCTAGTCTGAGAGCATCTGTACATATTCTGGATTTCAGGAATTCAGTTTAGCTATACATTTTTATGCTATCAATTTTATAACTGTTATGAATGACCCATATCTTTTTTATTGAAAGAAGAATATTTTGTTAAAACAGTTACAGATGTCTACTGCTAAAGTCCACTTACAGAAATGGTTACTGGCAAAGAAAAGTTCTTTAGCATTCCCTTCTTTAACATATCCCAGCCCAAAAAAAGCTATTCACATTTTCAGCTAACTGAATCCCAGTTCTCAGGTACTTTGCAAATGGGCAGTAACACAATAAATACCAACTTTCTTGTAAGTCACATTGAAAGTCAAAAGTTCACCTCTCTGAAAATCCAAGATGAATATGCACTTTCTGCAACACAGAGGGTGTCAGATGTGTTACTTTTCCAGGGGGAGGAAGAGATTATACTTGAGATTTTCCATTTTAGTGTGTTTGAGAGACATTTTTTATCCATTTACTCCTCTAGCATCAGTAGCAAGAAAGTGTGTGTGAAAGAGATTACTGAAAATATAAAGCCATTCAATAAATCAATAGTGTGCTTTCATGTGGAATATTGTGTTCATTCCCAGTCACCAGCCTTCATGTGGTAGCAGTAGAAATGGAAGGAGCTCAGAGATGGGTGACATGAATGATTATCTGCTTGGGATGCTCCTGTTAAAGAAAGATTGAGAAGGATGTGATCTCTTAGTTTAAAGAAGATACACATAAGAAGAGTAAGGTTAGAGAAATACATAACAGCAAATGGAAGACCAAAAGTAGGGTTGGCATTTTTTGAGACTCTTCCCAATAACACAAACACCGTGAAAATAATGGGCTTGCAGCATTTTTGCATGTGTATACTATTATAATAACTAGTGTTTAATACAGAATCTTTTAAAACTGGTGAGCTTTATAGACAGACTTAAAGACAAAAAACACCCACTCAGCATTCAGCCTCACCATCCTGTGGAACAGCTGTAACCACTCTCAGTCAGCACAAGCCACCACAGAATGAAAATTCTACATTTACAAACATAAGTTTCAATAAATATTTCTACCAACACATACAGGAGTGCTGTACTGTTCTTCCTTTTCCTCCATCTGTTTGGTTTGGATTAACATTGGGATGAAGCACAAGTTTTCAACAACCTGATTGTTAGGGACAGCTAATTTGTGTTCTGTAACATTTAGGGCTCAGTGAGATGATTCCCTTGAATGTATCAAGGTTCAGCAGCTGAACTTTCTCTGCCACTATGGCAAGTATCTTCTCTTTGTTTATATGCTTTGAAGTCTTTCACAGCCCTTGGCCTTTTGTGGGGTCCAAGGGAGAGAGGGGTCAAGCCACACGGGATATTCTTGATCAGTTTATAAGAAGCCTTGAGGTACAGTTGCTTTTGTTAGCAGGGACTGGGCTGTATCACCTTGGAAAACTCTTGCATTCAGATGTTCCCAAATCACTGCACATTGCAGCAGCAGGACAGTAGTGTGTCCATTATAAAAGCCTGTAGGATTTTCTGTCCATTGCAAGCTAAACTTCTGGTCATACTCCTGGTTCTTCTCACTGCAGGCTGAATAAATGACCCATTGGACAGTTTACATACATAAGTGTTATCTGCTTTCTCTTTTACTTATCATCAATTTCTTATTCTTGCTGGAAGAAAGAGAGCTGCTAGTGATGGAATGAAGTAGAGCTACATGCTGGGGGGATTGGTGAAATTTGTGAGATTTAGTTGAAGATGCAAATTTGTCATGTTATCTCAGAGTCTGGTAGAATAAATCCTGACACATCAGACCTGAAGGCATGGAGCACATTTGCACAGGAAGGCTTTCAGTGTAAATCATGCTTTGCTCAGAGCTTAGGCACTAGGAATTGTGGTGCCCATGCCTTAAGCTGGCTCCTTCAAAGAGAGCTCTTTAAGCACCATCAAGGCACGTTGCAATGTAGTGCAGTGATTTATTTTTTTTGTCTGTAGTCTTCACTGGGATGTTAGGGTTCCAGGAAAGGTAACAGCCACCTGACACCCCTCATCATCCCAGGGTTTCATTTCAGACCCCCCTGCCAGCACAGAGGAGCCCTAAGCTGTTGTGACAAATATGCTTCTCTTCACACACACCACTGCTAAACCTTCCTGCCTGTAGCACCGGTGACAATCCAGCCACAATTAATACTGCTCAGATGGAACTGAGCTCCTCTCCCATTCTATCATTCAGACACAGATGAAAGGCTGAGGGAACAGCTGATTTTCCCCTTCCTGTGATGTATTCTCTTTTAAACACTTGACTCAGCAGAGAGGTGACCAAGCATCCCCTGAATGATTTGGATTGCAGCAGGCACCTGGGCTTTTCCTTAGCCCGGAGTGACACAAGTGCTGGCACTTGGTGATTTGACACTCACAATGTATTGAATGTGGCAGGGGAAGAGATTAAGGCAGGCAGAGAAAATGTTTTCTAGCTGGGGAAAATGAATAAGATACCCATCCTGACCCATGTCCAATGGCAATGGAAACTATGGTTTGCAGAAAGCTGGAAAATAATGTGACAGTGTTCACAGGGGTCCTTGGATGAGGGAAGAGATGAGAGTGTTGACTCCATGTTCAGAAGGCTTGATTTATTATTTTATGATATATATATTACATTATAACTGTACTACTAAGAATAGAAGGTAAGGTTTCATCTTAAGGCTAGCTAAGAATAGAAAAGAATGAATAACAAAGGTCTGTGGCTCGGACAGAGAGACCAAGCTGTCTGGTCTGTGGTTGGCCATTAATTGTAAACATTCAAGATGGCCCAATCAAAAATCCACCTGATGCATTCCACAGCAGCAGATAACCATTGTTTATATTTTGTTTCTGAGGCCTCAGCTTCTCAGAAGAGAAAAAATCCTAAGTAAAGATTATCACAAAAAGATGTCTGCAACACAATAATATCCCAGGTGCTTTTATACAAAAGTTGTGTTGTGAACATGCACCAGAAGCAGTTTTCAGAGTAATTGCCATTTTACATACTGTGATAAACCTCATACCAGATAAACCTCTCAATGCTCAAGCTGATGCAAAAGAGAAAATTGCATCTCTGTCTGGTGTTGCACTCAGTGATAAAACATTGTGGCTAAGAGTCCAAGGATAAGTATGGACCACTAGCCAATTTCTGATAAACGTATGTGTTTTGCTAGGGAGAGTTGTTTTTCCTTGCTTGGGTTGGTTCCCTATCAGGCATTGTAGGAGTGTAACCCAAGAGTTTTCCCCTTACAGAGGAGGATGCTGCTTGAGTAGATGCTTATCTTTCTTCAAGAAGAACTAGTGTTGTCTGTCTCCCTTTAGCCTGCTCCTGGAGACCCCAACAATAGTTCCTGCTATGGACTAGGAAACCATTTGTCAATTGGGTCAACTTCTCTTTCCTGGTCATCCCAAGGATTTGAAACTGATGAGTGAGATCACAACAACTGTGGGATTGGCCATTTACAGAAAGCAAGAATTTTTTCAAGGGATTATAAAGAAATTTTAATCTATATTATCACTCTATCTGTATGTGAATGAGTATCAGTACTTCCAGACCTCCAGTCTCACATTTATTACACATGTTTTATGTCCTCTGCTGCAAAGACTTTCTCCCATCTGTCTGTCCCCTGCTCAGCAAACAGTCCCTGTAACCCAGGCCCAGGGAGGCTGCAGATGAGGCATCCTGTTATGATGGACAGCTGCCCATCTGCCTCAGAAGCTCCTGCCTGCACAACTTAAAACACTGCCCTCTGAAAACCCTTGGGAAGATAGAGAGATGACACTTATTCCCAGTCTATTGCTGAATAACTGAGCATGTGATATGGCCAGCACCACTGGCCCCATTTCAACAAACCCTGTGATAATTATCTAGTGGGAGAGCAATGAGACAAGAAAAACATTTAGGTGAAAAGTGGATAGAGAAATATTCTGTCTTGACTTATGGCTACTATCTAAGGGACTTCCTCCCTCCAGAACAGCTGAACAGATCCAGCTGTGTCCTGGACTCTGTCTCATCATCTTTGGACCAGAGCACAAGAAGTGCCTTTTCCACTAACTCCCACAAAACTCTGCTGCTGTAAATATGACAAACAAAGACATCTTTTCCTTCCTTTGTGTAGTATGTCTTGGCATTAAATATGTTATGAGCTAACTGAAGACAGACAGACTTGACAGGTGCCAAGTTCCAATGCAGCAATTTTTACAGTTCTTATAGGAAAAAGAGCAAGCCATCTTAAAAGTTAGCCTCTAGCACTGTTATAAAACATGGATGTTGATACAATCCTGACACCACATCACATACTCCACATCCTGTGAGGCAAGCCACGAGTGCAGGAGTGAAAAAGTGACATTGAACTCAGCTCATCACAGACAAACTGCCCTGAGATGGCAGCACATAGGGAAAGAAATGTTTCAGCTGCTCATGTTGCAGTGCAAAGAGACTCTGTAACAAGCAGAAGGATTAGAAATTCTCATTGATATAATTGGCATTGGTGAAACCTAGTGGGACAATTCAGAGGTCTGGAATGTTGAAATCCATGGGTTTAATCGGTTTAGGAATAAGTGAGCAGAAAAAAGAAGTGGAGTCTGCATTAAAGATGTCATTACTTGATTTAGAGTTATTGATAATCCAGAACCAAAGGCTGTTGAATGCATATGCTACCTAATAAAACTCAGGAGGCATGCAAGTACAGGGATGTTCCAGAGTGCTAAATCAAAGCAGAAAATAAGGTGAGTTATTCTTTAAGCACCTGTCTCTTCTTCAAACCTAATGCAGAAGGGGAAAAAATGAAAGCAATGTTTTAATGAGCTTTGATTATAAGGATATATGCTGGGGCTGACAGAATTTAAAGGTTTCTAAAATTACAGATGATAATGACTGTGTGATGATTACATTAAATGTGGGCAAACAGAGGGCAGTTGCAAAGAGCTAATTTCTCAACAGCAGAAGAAAAATACAAGTGAAATCGATGGGGAAAAATTAGGCATGAAAGATAAATGAAAATTGGCAGGTCTTACAGAAAAGTTTGCTAGAAAAAAAGTACATCTTTTCAATCAAGAAAAGGGATGCTTTGCCTTGAGAGCTCATCATCCTTATTCAGCTGCAAAGTCAAAGCAGCAATCAGAAACTGGGAAGACATGTAGAAAAAATGAGTTATACTGTATCAGAAAACAGATGACAGTCAATACAAATTAGAAGTCATGAATATAGAAAACTGATAAGGGAAACTAAACATAAGTTGAAAACAAGTATGTGGTAAGGTTAAGAACAATAAGAACATTAAGTGTCTAAGGGACAAAATAAATTCTGTCAAGGTTCAGGAATAGTGGAGATAATATTTTTTCATACATTGGAAAAATAGAGACCAACTTAAGTACTTCCAGTCTGTATTAAAAATTAAAAAAAAAAAAAAAAAAAACAAACCAAAAAAAAACCAACCTGCAACATTTTAAGAGGATGAAGAAGTGCTTTCCAGTCCATTAGTGTCTTAAACTATTAAACATCACCCACTAAGGTTAGATATTTTAGTGTTTCCAGATCTGAATGATTTTTACCCAAGAGTGCAAAGGAGTTCACTGTGTCACCTATTGATTAGAGTTAGTAATCTACAGTAAACAAACCTTGGCATGGAGGCAAAATCTCAGAAGACCAAGAGAACTCTAATGCTGTGTTAATACAGCAAAAAAAGGCAAGCAGCTTGTTCCAGTGGTAGGTCAGATGGCCAGATGTCTGCTGCTGATAAAGTAATGAGCACAAATATAATTAATGACAATCAATGTGTCAAACCTTTTGTGATTCTCTTGGACTTGGAGTTTAGCTGAAGAAGTTAACCACACAGATTTCTCTTCACTTAGTAGTGCATGATATTCTGATTTAAAACCAGACGTGTGATGATTTTACAACATCCATAAAGCACATCATAAATGGGTTAAGAGTAAACAGCTGTAAGGCCTTTAAAGAGAGTTGTCAGGAAGAACAACTCTTCAAATGGGGATGGTGTCTCGCACAGCTCCACAATCAGAAATGGGCCTGATGCCTAATGATCTGGAAGTAAATAAAAAATCACAGCCAGTAAAGTTTATAGAGAGATAAAGTCTGGCAGAGTAGTAAATATGAGAAAAAAGCCATCATGGGCCCTGAACTGTACTCAATAGCAAGTGGATGCTTACAGACAAAATGCATTTTGACGTGGTTCAATAAAAAAACTAAGAAGAAAGAGCACAAGCTATTCCTACCACAAGTGTCTTGTGACACATCAGCTCTGAAGAGGATCTAGGGGCAAAGCCAGACAAGCAATGATCATCTTGTACTGCTGCTTAACAAAGAGAGATAATGAGAGCTTTCAATGCTGAAGAAAAAAGTGTTTCTTACTTCTCTGTTGTAGAAGGGTTATTTTATGTTTGCATGAGAGTATTACAGAATCACAGGATATGCTGAGTTGGAAGGGACCCACAAGGATCATGGAGTCCAGCTCCTGACCTTGTGCAGGACCATCCCCAAGAGCCACACCCTGTGCCTGAGAGCATTGTGCAAACACTTCTTGAGCTCTGTCAGGCTGGATGCTTCCCTGAGGAGCCTGTTCCAGTGCCCAACCACCCTCTGGGGGAAGAACCTTTTTCTAGTATCCAAACTAAACCTCCCCTGACACAACTTGAGGCCGTTGCCTCAGGTCCTGGTTGCCAGTGAGATGAGATCAGTACCTGTGCCTCCACTTCCCCTCACACAGAAGCTGTGTAATGCAACGGAGTCTCCCCTCATTAATCAAAGTGGAGAATACTACATTCAGCTCTGGTGTCCATCCTTTAAAGGATGCTGAAAAATCAAAGAGAAAAACAAACAGCAACTAAAATCTTTAGAGATCTGGAGAAAGCGCTTTTCTATGAGAATCTTGGAGTGAGTTTGTTTAATTTATCAAAACCAGGACAAAGAAGTGATTTGATTGCAACTTACAAGTACCTTAATGGGGAGAAAATGCCAGCTACTAAAGGGATCTCTCTAATCTAGCAGAAAAGAAATAATGCAGGGGTCACTGACTGAAAGCTGGACAAATCTGGGCTGGAGGCAAAGCATGAATTTCAACAAAGAGGATGGTCAGCCAGGAAACAGCACTGACATAAAATGTGGACGTCACATCCCCTGCTCTCCTTAAATGAAGACTAAACACTCATCTAAAAAAAAGATGCTTTCACGAAACACAAGTTCTTCCTGCCATTATAGTGGCAATGGAATAAGAATATGAAAGGCCCACAGTGCACAAAAGGTCAGACTGTTTGATCAAACTGTGATTCCTTTTAGCCTGAAATGTGGCAGGCCAGGAATTGCATTTGCCTTCAATTGGTCAAATGAGCCACACTGTAAAAATCTAATCTCCAGAAAAATGAAAAGAGGGTCTTTTTCTGCAGCCTGCAAATGTGTTATTCCCTTCTACAGACCATCCACTGTGGAAGCAGATGGGGACCTTAAAGAAGAAAACCTCACACTCTGCTGCTTCTTCATCTGTCTTCTTTATTGTTGCCTTTAGATGTTTGGGTAGCAATCCCTAAAAATCAGCAAAACATAAGCACAAGATCACCTGTGGTATAGCATTGTGGAGAGTGTTGAACTCACTTCTCTCATTTGGAAGTCTGTCTTCTGCTAAAACCCTCTGGCATTATTTGCTGGTATTGCATTGTGCTGTAGTGTAGCAGGGAAAGAATTTGCACAAAGCAGGACCAACTAAAGGCAGCCACAGAGCCAGGAAAGATCTTTGATTCACAGGACAGAACAGCATTGATAATAGTTCCAAAGCAGCTGGGGGCTGGCTTAGTCATCGAGCCAGGTTGGCTGCACAGCCCAGACCACAGGAAAGTGGGAATTGCCCCATTTATGAGGTTTCCCCACCAGTGATACACCAGAGGCCACCACAGCACCTCACCTCCTGTTTGAGGTGTGAGTGCCCAGGTATTGTTTCTCTGCTGCCAGCCCAGGGGCTGGCTCCTGAAGGTCAGTCTGGTGAACTTCTCCTTGCAGTCTCCTTGAGTAAAGGCAAAAGAATGGAAAAAGCCAAAAGGAAAAAACTCCATCTTGCAGATAATTAATAATCATATGCGGCTTCCCAGAATTTCCAGAGTAGTTCCTTGATCCTCTCAGGACCATGTGTTAGCCTTGTGAATCGGAAACAAGCTTTTCTCTTTCTTTTGCCACATAATTGCCACATTTTTCCCCATTCTTTTGCCTCTTTTCTCCTTCCCATCATCAGTACACCTTCATTCCTTTCTTTGATCCTTCTTTCCCCAGCTGATAATTTCCATTTTCTGTTCCCTGTATCTCTTCTTCTGACATCTCTTTTGCTCCATACTGTTTTCTCTCATATTCCCTCACTCATAGCTCTAGCACAGCAGTGCCCTGACAGAGGTAAAGTGATCTGTTTCTGTAGGAACAATACAGCTGCCGCCTCAGCCTATTTAATGAAAGCCTTGAGTTTATGGCAAGAACAACTTCTGAGTCCCTGAGGTAGAGGCAATATTTTGTATTAATATTTGATATCTTATTTAGGATGTTAAATCAGCTGCATGAAATCTCCCTGGAAGAGATGAAGGCAGAGTTCTGTTTAAATGATATAGTGCTAAGCCAGGCCGATGGACCACCCTTCTTGTCTTCCTGTCAGACCTCTCTGAGCTGCCCTGGTTTTAGATGGAGCACAACCTGCTGTCAGTCGGAGAACCAGAGGGACAGTATTTATGAAACCCCCATACATCTTACATTAAAATTCCCTGCAGCTGTGCCATCTTCCAACTTTTGCCTTGAGTTGCTTCTCTCTCTGGTGGAGTGCCTAACCCCAAATGCTGTCAGATGCCTTCCCACCTACCTTAGACCAAGCAAAGAAGATGACCGCGCATTTTTTTACTCCCTCATTTTCACAGACACACACACACACATATGCAAAAGGACATTCCTCCATTGTCTGCATCCACATATGTGACTGGGGGAATTAAAAGAGACCTTACACTCATTGCTTCAAGATACATGAAGCCAAAGTGATTTGGACTCTGTTGAAGATGAAGATTTCCCAGCTTTACCCTTTAAGCTTCATTCAGTTGATGCTTGTACTTTCTCTCATGTTACCCTCAAAACATGTGTATGCACCCTTGTCTTTTCTGCAGATGTTCTGGAGACCTCATCTCCAGGGCAACCTCATCCTTCCAGATCTGCTCCTACAGCTCCTGGCTGAGCTCCTCTCTCTCCTTTCTGAAACTCTGCATCTCAAGGTGGTATTAGCAGCAGCCTATTTCCCTTCCCAAGCCTAAAAGGACTTGGTAAAGGTAACTCAGGGCACAATTTGCTCTCATTGCATTTTTCTGTGCTTGAAGTGGGGGGTAGGAGGAAAGGTAGATGCATTCTGTATTTGTCTCTTATCTTCCTCCAGAGAGAAGATGATGGGATGCAAGGAAGAAAGAAGACAGAGGCAGAGGAAGAATATGCCTCTTTTAAGCCCTCACTGCCTTTTCTGCTCCAGGAGGCAGGTGAGACTGGGGAAGATCAGTCCTTCAAGCCACAGGCATGGCTTGTGTTCAGACAGGCATCAATGCTGCAGGACCTGTAGTCAGACACAAATCATGAAAGTTGGGGAAAAAAACCATTCCTCCGGGCCTGGAGGTTTGGTCTGAAGAGGTCAGAGCTATAAAAAGCTGTGATCTTTGTGTACTGCTTCTTGAAGATAACATTTCCATCTACTGTGCCCCGGGGAAGCCCTGGTACAATGGCTCTTCACTGCATGTGTGCTGCCCTTCACAGAGGCCCTTTTCAAAGCCTGCCTTCCTTTTTTCAGGACACAGTATCTCAGCATGGGAGACCTCAGCAAATGGGTCAGTGGGAGAAGGCAGGTCACCTGCCCCACAAACACCCAGAAGGGCAGTAACAGGAGTATGGAGGAGAAAAAGAAAACCAGCTTTTTTCCTCCCTTCTGGGCTTGGGCAGACTGACAGGCACAATAAAATGTGTGGGTGTCGCTTGGCAGGTGTGAATCGTTCAGACAAGCTACAGTACACATCTCTAGTTGTTTTAAACTGTCTTCATGCATCAGACTTTACCACCCCTTACACAGATTTATTGCCACAATCTTTCTTTGAAAGGATTAATGTCACCAAGACCTGGCCGCTTTGGACATTTGCATCAAGGCTGCCAGCCTGGTAGTCAACATTTCCTCCATGGCAGTATCTTTCCCAAGTCACTCAGGAGAAGATCAATGCAGGAAAAGGGAAATTCTGGCATCCTTCAGGTGAAGCAGTGTCCTGTCAGCAAAATGACTGACCCTCTGCAGCTCCTCTCTGCTAATGCACAGTGCACTGAGCAGAGAAATCCCACCCGGGGCCTGGGGGCAGGTCTGGGGAGGAAATACAGCCAGAGGTCTGGGCAAGCATATGGAAAGTCACACATTCTCTGGTTAAACTCTGAGGCTGACTCACTGCCTGACCCCCAGGCAAACCACTCCCTTTGCTGAGCTTGTTTTCCTGTGTGAGTTAGGGCTGAGGTAGGGACATAGCCCAGCGGAAAATGGGAGGGGTCTAAACTTACTGCTGTGAGCAAAAAATCATTATTGGTGCTGAGCAATTAGGTGTGCCTTTGTGTGTAGTGCTTGGCAGATTCTGGTGTTAGATCTGGCTTCATGCAATCAGAGGATTATTTTTTTCCAAGGAATGGTGATCAGCCTTATCTCAATAATAAATCAGAATAGCTTCCCAGTATTTTTAATTTCCTCATGAAAGCAACACAAACATTTTCCCACCCCAAAGCTAGCACTTCCTCCTCTCTCTCACTCACTGCTGGCTACTCAGGAGCCCGTGAGCACTTAAATTTCTTTTATCAGGCTGCCTGCCAGCACAATTAACCCACCAGCTCCTCAGCAGAGCCATCACACTTTTGGGGAAGCAAAAGCCCATTGCCCCTTAGGACTGACAGCCCTGCCTCCCTTGCTCTGCACAGTTACATCCTCCCCAGGATTAACCCTTTTTTATGGCTTTTTAGGGCTTTTTTCACCTCAGGACTGTGAAATCAAGTGGCACCTTGCTCTGTGTGTCCCCGTGTCTCTGTGTATTTAAGCAAGCTGGAGGATGCTGGCCTCTCACTGCAACAAGCACAGCCCTGAAAGCTCTGCAGAACTGTGTTGGTGCCAGGCAGCCTCTCTCCAGTACTGTACCCTGGCTCCCAAGGGCACATTTTCTTCCTTATATAAAATACACAGTTCTTCATGTCCTTCTTTTTGCTACTGCGACCAGTCCTATTTTGGTCATATACATTTGTGCTATAAATGGTATCCTGAAGTCAGAGCTTATCAACATTGGCTCTGGTCTCAGGGCTTCTTTTCAAAGGTGCATTGACATTCGTCCATCTAATTTACTTCTCTTATTTTTGGCTGCCTTTTTTTTTTTCAGCAAATTGGTCAGGGAACATGGTAATAAGCAAAAATTCAAAAATAGACATCTGATAATGATCTTCTACCCCTAAAATTGTCTTGCTTTTTGAAGCTAGTAATTCAGCACTTCCCCTACAATTCCCGCTTTAGAAACTACTTGGTTTTAATTTTCCCAGTGTCCTTAAGATACTTTAAGGATCGACTCTCTGCACCAGTCAGTGTGTGTTTAGCAGGGAAGGTAGAAAAGAAAGCTGCTGATAGTTATCCCCACTCTGACTGTTTAGTTTTCAGACTAAGTTCACTGAGGTTGAACATTTCTGCAATCAGTTCTGTCAGAGACCATGTCCTTTAGGCTGCCATATCCTCCCCTTGGAGCTGCAGAAATAAATCCATGAGATGCTGGAAGGCCACCTGTGGCCCGAGAGCCCAGACATCAGTGTAATCTTGTAAAGGTGGCACAGCAGATTTCCATTTGCATCCCAGCTCCAGGGCAATCAGCCATACACGCTGGCAAGGTCTCATATGGCCATGTACCTGCTTCTGCTTGGCACTTGTAGCAGAACAGCTCAGGGAAGCAGAGGGTCGTGGTGCTTCAAAGGGAGGGGAGCACCGAGTGCTGTGAAGAGACAGCAAAGGCAGTGATTCTGTTTGCTGCAGACACCAAGAGCTGTGCTGCTCCCTTCCTTCACCCCACCCTTGGAGGACTGTTTGGTGGGAAGAAGCATGTCTTTTTGATATCATGCATTGCCCTGCATTGCTGCCTTTCCTATGTAGAAACGTGTTGACAAACTTGCTACAGATGTTACCTCTTCTGGCTAACTGTCCCTTTGGCTATGTATCCCCTGTTCCCTCCACAACTGTGTGTTTCTACATACAAAAAAATAAAAGATAAAAAAGAAGGGTCATTTTTTTCCCCCACATCTGAAGTGCAGTTCAGAGCTTCCTGGGATTTCACTCAGGCCAGAGACATAGTAAATCAACTTCAAAGATTCTCCTCAGAGTGCTCCATCCCATAATCTTCACCACCTCCTTCCCTGCTCAGCCCAAACGGCTCTTGCCATTTTGCCTGTAGTTTATCTTCAGTTGCAGGTAGTAACAATAAAGCTTTTCCTCATTGCCAGCCTGATTAGTTTTATCAGCCAGCCTGCCTTGCTTTTTTTTGTCTGGGATTTTTCCTTACGCTTCTCTCTCTTATCTCTACACTGTGATGGAAGTGTTTGGGGTTTAGCTGTGGACTGAAGTCCAGAAGGCTTTAGGCTGTCTGCCATTCAATACATCAAACAAAGAAGGTCCTGCTGAATCATGTGCAACCTCCCACTGGGCACACAAAATGTAGGACAAAAATCACCTGAGCTCCATTCACCTGCTTACATTTCTTCTTAGTGCCTGATTCATCCTCTTGACTAATTTTTTCATCCAGTGATGATCAAAAGACCTTCAAATGGCTTTTTTTAGGGGGAAGAAAGACTGGAAGCAGTCCTCTACTCCATCAGAGTTTCTAAGCCTACTCAGAAATGCTTAACCAAGCCTTGCACAGCTCTTTCTGCTGTAGTGCTGTGTAGTGGAGCTCCCTCTGGCCATCAGGTCATATTATCAGAGATAATCAGAGCGTATCAGTTTCACACAAAGCTCAGCCAGACAAGCAAGACAAGCCAGTCTCCAATGTGCCATGAATCTCTCACTCACATCACATATCATTTTGCTTTTAGCAAGACCACCCTGTCACAGCATATGATGTACAGTACCCATCTCCTTAGAGGGCAGCAGTGAAAAACAGGTTATAGCTGTAAAACATTTTGTTCTTAAGGCCTATTTATTATTTCTATCCTCATTCTGAATCTGAACATCTCAGTATCTATCTTTCTGGGTTTGTTTTAGCTTTGTTTTGCTGTCATGCCTCAGAAAACACTTCCTCCTGCTCAGTAACACCAGGCAACAGAGTTTTCCAGGCTGCAGCAGGGGAGGACCAGAGTGCCACAGTACTGATGACCTCAAGGTAAGGGAACACAGCTGGGAACCAGCATGGTGCAAGAGGTTTCTTACCCAAAGGGAAGTCACATGAAGGGACTGTGTGTACCTTCACCCAGCTTCCTCTCCATCTTCCAGATTGCAGTGAGCAAGGAAGGATCATGTGGGATCACAGAGACATGGTAGGATGTCACTCATAACTGGAGGTCATGGATGTTCTTTAGGAAGGACAGGTAGGAGCAAAGAAAGAAACATGAGGAGGGTGCATTGTGGTTCCATCACAAACCCCTTGACCAAGAGGAGGAAGTAATTGAGGCTGTTTAAAAACAGTTAACAGAAATCTCCTTATGCAAGCCCTGATCCTCACAGGGAATATCAACCATCCAGACATCTGCTGGGAGGGCAACAGGAAACCCAGGTATGTCCTAGGAACATGAAAACACTTCAGGGATAAAGCAGAACCCACCTCCCCTTGGGTAGCAGTAGGACATTTCTGTAAATCAAGGACATCCCCTGGCTGAAGGCAGGTGTGTGAGTCCTTCCTGCAGAAATTACCTGTGCCAGCTGCCCTGGGAAGGGAAAGATGAAGCCAGAGGGATGTGGCATTACCCTCAGGAGAAGGTGTTTTACTGAGATTAAAAGGAAGGGGAAAGGAAAAAGGATAAAGCAATGCTGTTCCAATGCTGTTCCTGCTCACAGACAGAGGTAATGGTGGTGAATGATGTCACAGAAAGTAGCTTGGACCACAGTGACCATACAATCTCTGAGTTAAAGATCTAGAGAATGTTTGGGAAGGTAAACAGCAGTTAATACTCTGGATTTTCCCAGAGCAAATTTTGATTTTTTTTTTTTTTTTAGAGACTTTCCAGGAAGAATCATCTGAAAAAGAAGCTGCTGTGAGGGGCTAAGATACCAAAGGGGCCTGACTTATTCTTAAAGCAAAATTATTGAGAGCTTAGGAACAAACAATATTGTTCAGCAGGTAGACTGGATATTTCAGCATAGGGCCCATTTGGACAAGCAAGGAACTTCTCAATGAATTAAAATGCAAAAAGAAAGTATACAGGCAGAGAGACAAGGATAGACATCAAAGGAGGACTATAGAAACCTTTTGTGGTTCCTTGGGGATGAAATAATGAAGACCAAAGCAAACCAGGAACAGAGCAAGAGAGATTGGAAACCTCAGCAAGAAACATCCAGATGGGATTCATTTTAAAAAGTCAAGGCTAAAATATTGCTAGCACATACTCAGCAAATAGAAGATATGTGAAATGTTTCTAGTAACAGCATAGGTCCTAGGGAGAGGAAGCACCGGCTAAACAGAAGGTTTTAATATAAAAAGGTTCCTTGTTGCTTTGTGCACCTAAGAAAAATGGGGGTATATCTGACTGGCAAGAGTTTACATCAGCTGTATACTTGTGGCAATTCTGGCAATTTCTGGAACTGGAGGTCAGAGAAAAATGATGAGACCAGTCAGGGAGCTTGAAGGTCAAATTTACAGCAAGTATTACAGAAGTGAAATCTATATTTGTGGGATAATAGATGACAAAAAGCAAACACAGCTATTCATCAATAGCTAAAGGGCAAGGTTGCTAGGGAGGCAGGAGACAAGCGAGGAGCAAAAGAGGATATTTCCATCTCAGTATCAGGTAAGTTTTGTGGCCAAAGTTACACTGGGTTGTGGAAAAATTTCCTGATGGCAGAGATGGAAGCTCTCTCTACTTTATTTCACTTGCACAGAAGCCTCTGTTCTGGATAGCACAGAGTGATCTGTGCCAGCAGTGGGTGGGAGGTTTTGGAGTCAGGATGTGAGAGGGACAAGGAGAAAATGGTGTCAAGTCCTAAGAAGGGAATGGCATCACTGTGTTTGATTGCCCTGGGTTTTTGAGTGCCATATGCTCTTCTGCCTTCACCTGAACCAAAACACCCAGCAGGGATTGCTGAAGGAAATCAGGATTGGGCTCAGAACACAAACCTGATTTCTTGTAACCATTATTTTTTGGTCTCACTGCAACAGAACTGACTTATCTCCCCCTAGAATGACATAGCAAGAGCTTCAAGCATCTCCCATGGACCCATTTCCTCTCTACGCAAGATTGACAGTGAAGTCTTTCAGTTCCTTTGCAGTAAAGTCCAATTCAGTCAGACAAAAGGGACACAAACAGGATTTCGATTAAGAAGGTGTTGGAAAGGAGTGGGTAAGAGTGCTGGATATATGGGAGAAGTTAATTCTTCCTTACTGGAGACATCTGGGGAGGACAAATCAGAGACCTTACAGACACAGAGCTGCAAACCAGGTGAACTGAGTGCTGTGTAGGGTGGGGAGAAGCAGCATCATGATTCCCCGGTCCTGTCCCCTCTCCCTACCACATACACACTGACCACGAACTTTTTGCATCCCGTTTCCTGGCTCTTCCACACTGGGCATGCAACCACAGATTTAACTCACAACTCACATTACAGAGAGAAATGGCAGCTTTGGGCAATTGCAGTCTGTGTAACTGGAAAGCTGTTCTGGCCGTGCAGATGGCAAAAGGGAGGCGATTCCCCTCTCCCCGAACCAGCTCACACCTTGCAGTGCCTGACCGAGTGCTGAGCTGCCCGGAGAGGAATCCCTGGCTCGGCCCTGACAGCCGCTGAGCCGCTGGAGGGAAGAGCACTCGCTAATGATATGTGCCCTTTGCTCTGTCAACACAAAGATTTGTCCCCCTGCCACCCTCCCCAGCCTCACCCTGCAGCCGGATCCCAGCCAGTGGAAGCCCTTTAGAAAATGGAAATGGATGCGTCTTTCCCAGTCATTAGTGTGGATTGTGCTAATGGGATGTCATGATAAATACTGACAGCTAGCTGAGGGCAGCAGCGTTCCCCGCGACTCCAAAGGAGAGGGCAGCAGATGCTCCAACAAGCTCCAATGCGCCATGGAGGGGGAGGATGAGCTGGGAAGGCAAAGGCAAGCGGGGCAGGCAGGCTGGTGAGGACAGGACAGAGCTTGCTGCTTCAAGGGCAGCAGCCCCAGAGCAGCCCTGGGTGCTGGCAGTGCTGCAGACACAGAGCACGGGGTAAGGGGTGCAGGAGCAGGGGATTTTGCTGCTTTGGAAGGTGCAGGTCTGAGGGAGCCCCAGAGGAATCCCAGCTGTTGGCATACGTGTGGGGAGCCCGGGAAGGGCAGCCCAGGGGCGCACTGCAGGATCGTGGGAGTGCTCCAGGGCACCAGTAGCAAGGGTAGTTTGAGGGAAGAGATGAGATGCCCATGTTCTCATGGGGGAGAGGAATACTCGACTTGCATTATCATTTGTGCTCGCACGCACACAAAGAAATGAGCTTAGAGCTTCAGTACCTCAGGGAACTGACCAGCATAACTATAGTTAGATAATTATACCATTAAATCTATGCTAATACTACTAAGGCTGGTCATGAATTTTTTAACAAACCAGTATTTCATTGGAAAATACCAACTGATTTTATCAAAGATGAAACTTTTCTCAAGGACAAGGACACTTCAAATTAAAAAAAAAAAAAAAGACAATAAGAGTCAGAACACACACTTATTACAGTGAAGTGCTTTCAGGACATTTCTCTCCAAGCAGGATTTCCAAGTAAATGTCCATCCATGAATCAGAGAGTTGAGGGACCTCAAACTGTGGATTGTCCACCCACAGCAGATACTGATCAGCAGGCTGCTAAGGAGCTCTTCCTGATCTCACTGATTCATTTTCACTGATAAAAATCTCAAAATAATCTGATTTTTATTCTGGTGCAGATCAGAAAACAATTTTTTCATCCTAAAGTCTGGTAAGGCAGGAAGAACTAGTTCACACTCCGCTCTCAGTATAATTCACCCTCAGGGAGATGCTGTTCTAGAATAAAAGCATTTTCTTACTTTGGAGTAATTACTCTTATTCCAGAACAGATTATGCACATGAGGGAGTTAAAATAACATAGCTAGAGCAATAAGTGCTGTTCTATTGCCACACGACTCAACTTCCCAGAATATTCAAGTCTTAAAGGATACAAAAGTACATGTGTAGTCTTTTTCTCTTTGAGAGTATTAGCTCTTCTTAGGACAATATTTCTTATAGATGCCCTATTGAAAAAATCAGTCTTGTCTGACAAAATTAGACCTTCAAAGATCTGTGACTTACTCGAGGAGACATCATTGACTTTATTCCTTGTGCTGCACAGGTACAAACAGACATGCATGCACACATGCATGGAGCATGTGCACATTTGTGTTCATTTCATATCCCTGACCTGCTCCTGCTGCTGAGATGGAAAGCAAAGAAAGAGCAAGGAGGCCTTTCATCACAAATGAGACTGAAATAAAGAGTGGGGTACAAGGTGCATGTGGTGTCAGTACATTACATTACATCCACCCATCACTTTTCTCCCAATATTCCTCACTGGAAGTAGCTCTGAAGACATCACAATAATGACTATTGGCAGGATTTGTGTGGGCGAGGTGCTGAGAGCCAAGCAAGCCCAAAGTCTGAATTAACGTTTGAATCTCCCACGCAGAATGTCCTCTGCAGTGCTGAGATGAGGTCAACAGATGGAGGAGGATGGAGAGGAAGGGACTTCCATATCCCTGCTCATGAGCTCATCCCATTTCTTTGCCCATAGTCCTTCCAGCTGTTTCAGGTTGGGTAGCACTGCCTCTTGTTCTTAAAGACAGCCCATCAGCAGGAATATAATCCACTGTCCAGCGGTCTGAAAGCTTTCTGAGCCTTTTTAATGTCATTGTCATGTCACATTGGTCTAGCACACTTTGCAATACTCTATTTCAGGACTGAAATAGAGTTTCATGTTGCAAAAATGATTAACTGGCCAAGCATTACTAGCACTCAAAACTGACAACTTAGAGGTTGAGATGCATTTAACAAAGAGCCCAGCACAGTGGCCTTTCTATTTGCTGGTGTAGCACAATACAGCAATCACCAAGAGTCCTTAGTTCTTCCACAGACACATTTGCAGCCTCTTGTCCTGGTTTTGCCCACGGACACAGACTTCTTCACTGCTGATTGACGCAGAAACAGCCTGTCTTGGCATTGGGCTCAGGCTTGGGCTTTTTTTGCTGTTCCACTCAGCACAGCTGTAATCACCTTGGCCTGAACAGTGCTCAGGAGATCTCCAGTGAGCAAAGAATGTTAAATGCATTGAATCTGTAATGTTCAAGCTATCTCCCAAGCAGAAACCTAGGCAGGATACGCTGGAGTAGCAGAGGCTGTTCTTGTTGAGGGAGAGCTTGCAGGCTTAGAGGAAAAGACATTGCTTTACCCACTAAAATCTGGACACCATGTACTTCTCTGCCTTGACAAATTCTGCTTTCTCATCAACAGGTTCAGCCCTCCTAAGAGAGAAGGCTCTGCCCAGAAGAGTGGCATCAATAGCTGACATAGTCAGAGGGCCCCACACGCACCAGAAGGCCGGATGAACAAACATCTAAGTGTTCACCAGCAAAGACCAGCATGCATCTTTCTGTGATGCATAACCTACAGCAGGAAGCAGATTCTGTTCTAGCAGACAATGATCAAAAGCTTCTGTCACATTTATGAGATGACTCTGCATGCTTGTGTTGGAGGAGGCATGTGGCTCACTCGGAGAATCCATAGGGATTTGTGTCTGCCTCTCATTTAAAGACCAAAAATCGCAATTAGAGCTGCTACCCAGATCAGAACATCACCACATCAAGAGAAATTTCCTATCTGACCTCCACAGGTAGGTCTTTCATACAGGACTTCACAGCTGTGACTACATGGAACTTCTGGCTATGCTGGCATGCTCAGACTTGCATTCAAGCACTGACCCAGCAAGTGGGAGGCACCAAGTGCAGAAAAGCCCTCCCCAGCCACTAGATGTTGCATGGAAGCAGTGCTGGATGTTGCAGAGGGCAGTACTGCCCTGCCATTTGCCTCCTCCCGTGGCTGGATGGATGCATGGACTCTGCCCCCCTGTGTCCAGTGCCAGGAGGGAAGGCCAGCCTGGGGGCACACACAACTGGCAGCGATTGTGTGTGCCCAGGACAAGCCCATACTGTGTGAGGCAGGCCCCAGCCTGGGCAGGCGGTGCTATTTGACCCTCGCGCGGACCATTCATTCCCCTCGCACAAAAGAAAGTCTTGTTCCATTCGATGGCGATGAAAGATGTGGAGCAGAGAGAAGCTCGGAAACAGAAGCCACTTTCTCATATAGCCGAGGAGCTGGGTGACAACTGCCCTCTGTTCTCCACCCCCAGCCTCCCTCCGCCTCCCAGAAGGAGCAGACAAAGGATGTGTCACGATCGGCTTTTGGAAAAAGGATTTGACATCACTGTCAGTAGAGCGGTTATGGAAAGCAGGGCCGTTCACATCCTTCTGGATGCAAGATTAATACTGGCTGTTAGGGATGGCAGTGCAGAGAGATCTGCTGTGGTCAGGGTGTGTGCAGTGGCAACATCTCCATGTCCAGGTCAGGGTCCCCATGACAGTGCTTTCAAAACTACTCGTGCATCGATTCACTGTAATGGGATGGAGGATCCATCCATGCTTTCAACAGATAGCTCACTTAAGATTTAGTTTCTTACAAAAGCAGTTACTTACCTTTAAGGAAAAGCCTTATGGAATTTAATGGAGACAGGACTGACAGAATGGCACAGAAATAATTCTTAAAGCTGACAGTTTAACAGAGAGCATCTTCCTTTTTTCAGCCATTCTACAGAGATCAACCCTCAGGATAAAGCTCTCTGCTTGACACTGAAGAATGGGTCATAAACCCATCAAAAGGTAAATCATATCTTCCCTTTGCTAAACTTTTCCAGAGAGGCAGAATGCTGAAGTGCCATCTTTGGGACACACATGAAGCCCCTGTCCAAACAGCTCAATGGTTCAGGGCTTCTTTAAACTTCCCCATCAGTACAACCCTCCTTCTCACCTCTCTGCTCCCATCCTCTTCTCTCCCTATCACATGGGAACATTCTCTCCTGCAGAAATGAGACCAAAGCCTGAGACTTTCTTTAGATCTGCACTTCTTTAGCTGGTGGGCAGGAGGATCTGAGGGGAGACAGTCACTCAGGTTCTCTCCAGCCTTTCATGCACAGACCCCATCCCCAGGGTGCAAGGTACAGGCAGAAGCAGGCAATTGCTCCCCCCACAGAGAAGGTGTGTGAGGGCTCTGGCCTGCAGGCACAACCCTGGCACATGCTGTGCCACTGGAAGCTGATTCCTGGGAGGCCGCAGGCTCTAAGCCCCTCTGCAGTGACACTGCCCTGCAGGTGGCTGAGGAAGGAGCAGAGAGCACTGGAAGCACCAAGGCAAAGCCCTGTCAGAGGCTGTGAGCAGAGCCCTCACAGCAGCTCCTGGCTGCACCTTTGGAGTGGTGCTGCTGAAGGAGCTGCCTCCCAACTGCAGAATAGCAGATGTGTTTACCACACATCAATCTGTCTCTGTCTGGGTCCTTACCCGGCCCCCATCATCATCCTATTCAAGAGTCTGCAAAGTATTTAAAAATAGCATTAACACTAACAATCTCTCTTTCTTTCCTCCCAAGCTTGTAGCAGAAATAGCTTGATTAGTGTACAGCTCTGGTGCTTCAAGGGGGAGAGAAATGAAACTGCAGAGCTTTGCAGAGTGGCTTTTCAGCCTTCTTCAGGCAGCAACTGCTGGCTGCTTTGCTGAAGCACAGGTTCTTCAAAGGATGGCAGATTTTAGATCAAGGACTGCTTGTTCTGCCACATATATTCTCAGGCAGATTTACAATGAGGAGAGAGAGAGAGAGGCCCTGCTGCAGCTTTGGACCTTGGAAGAGATGCACCTGACACCCCTCCTCATCCCCTGTCATTACTCTTTAACCACATCCAGAAGCTGGGAAGGAAAGGAGTTGGGTAGGGGGCCTGTCCTGGGGCAGAGGTGTGGACTAGGCAGAAGACAGCCCAGCAAGCTCTCTGAAAATACTCTCGGGCTGAATGTAGCCTGACCAGGGAGGGGCTTGGCAGGCAAGACCTCTGGTGTCTCATTGCATCCCTCAGATATGGATTTCAGGGGTGACTTTGAGGGAATAACTTGTCTCCTCCAGGGCTTATCCTCCCTCTCAGCAGAAAGGGTGCCACCTTCCCAATTCAGAGGGAAGGTTTTACTCACTTTAGTCTGCAATGTTTTGAGATTTGTATTTACATGTCTTTGCAATGTTTTGAGATTTGTATTCACAGAGACAGTGTGATGCCACTACCTAGCAATGCTTCACCGGCCATGTCAGGTGAGGGCATGACTCTTGACTGACCTTTTCAGAAGGTTTCTCTCCCAAATCCACATCCCCTGTGTGCTGTCCTCCGGGGCTGCTGCCAGCTCCTCCTCACCTTTTGTTTGTGAAATACAGCATGCCAGCAGGGAATCAGCAATGGCTCCCCTGCCTTGAGGGCACTGAAGAGGCAAGTTCTCAGCACAGCTGTGAACAGATGGTCCCAACAGCACAGCACCACACACATTCCCTCAGCAGAGGACACCAGCAAGGTCCCTGCTGCCCTGTAGCCAAATCCCCTGTCAAAAAGAAAGGTGGGAAGTGTGAACAACTCACTCCCCCAATCCTACAAGGTGCCTCAGACACACACACTGCACCATGCATTGTTTCTGAGAGCTGCAACAGGAGAGGTGAGCTGGGAGAGTGGGGAGCAGCTGCAGCGACTCAGCCCAGATGGAGTAAGACCTCGGGAGGCTCACAGTGCTGCAGCACAGCTTCCTCCTTTGCAGCACGACTCAGTGAGCATTTTCCACAGTGTTTCCTCTGCTGTGACTTACTGCTGCAAGATTCAGGGATGTGGTCTGTGGGTCTGCCTCAAGGCTGACACAGCATCAGGCCCCTTAGAGCATGGCAGTGAAAAAGCAAGAAAAGCACATTGCAGGAACAAATTGCACACAGATTGCACCTGTAAGCTACCCTCTCCAACAGCATCTCTCCCAGGATCTCGAAGCACTTATCACTTGAGAAGGAGCTTAGCTTAGTGGCAGCCTCAGGATGGAGGTTTCATGTTGTACTTTCAGTGGAGGAAGTGTGGGCAGAGACAGGGGCAGATGGCCTAGGGAAGTACAGTGTGCCAGGGAAGAGCTGCCACCCAGAGCACTGCAGTGTGGATTGCTGCACATGGCTGTGCTGGACAGAGCTGGGGTGGCAGTGAAGGAGGAAGGTCTTAACAAGGCAGCCGCTCCACTGCCACGTGGCTAGGAACACAGACTGCCCCGGCCACTGCCTTCAGGAGGGGTAAAGAGAACTGTAGCACACTGGATACTCCACTGTCCCCTCCCATAAATCTACTGTGGATGCTTTATCTGAGAAAAAGATCTCTGCACAAACCCACTTGCCCCAGAACACCAGCATTGCAGAATTGTGCAGTTTTTGCCAGAAGCCAGCTCTGACTGTGGCATGAGGGGAGGCATCTTCCTGCACTGCCGACTCTCAGCTCCCCCAATCCAACCATAGGGCAGACTGTTTAAATTGTGGCTCTGTGTGTGGCAGTGAAACAGCCGTGTCAAAGCTTGTGGACATAAGAAGGGAGAGCCTGGAACATGAGTAAGCAAAGCCTGAGTGGTTTGGGCTTCCAGAGTTTCCAGCAGCCTTAGACCTGCTCTCTTCCTCGTGCTTTTCCACTCCAGAGAGAACCCCAGAAGTCAAAGTCCTTAACCAACCTCTCCTGGAGAGGTACCAGAGTCAGGGTGTTCACCCAAGGAGTGCCTGCAGCTCACTAAACACCCAAGATGCCTGTGGTTAATTATCAGTCAATTAACTCCTCCTCAAGTTCTTCCCCCAGCCACAGGAGGATAAGTCTCTGCCTTATCCCAGGGAATTCTGATTCAATGCCTCGCAGGCATAGGCAATCAATTTCTTTGGTGCGGATTTTCCTAAAATCAAGGTGCTGCAGAGCTGGAACAACCCAGCTAACTCATCCTTGAAGCAGGGTAATGCTTCTGCCAGCAGTGCAAGAGGAATTCAGGCTTCTGCTGAGCCATCTGTGAGGAAGCATCTCTCCATTTCCTGACACCCACACGCTGGCTTTCATCCACAGGCACACAGAACCCTTCTGGGCTGACCGTGCAACCTGGGGACTTCATGCCTCCAACACAATGGATGGATGGATGGATGGATGGATGGATGGATGGATGGATGGATGGATGGATGGATGGATGGATGGATGGATGGATGGATGGATGGATGGCTTCCTACCATTAAGGGCAGCCTAGGATGCCAGGGCAGAATAAGAGCAGCCCTCAATACACTTGGTGAAGAGCAGCAGTCCATGCCCTGCTCTGGCTGGGGGAGAGGTGCAGAAGAACACAGCCAGTGGCTCTGCACAGCCCTAAGCACAGTAGAGGTGAGCATGGCCATAGTCCTGAGCACCGAATGCAATTGCTTGGAATGTGCCCTTGGCAAAGGGAGAAGCAGGTGAGAAAAGGCACTGGCCCTGGCCTTACCTGTGTTGGGTTTGCATCTGTGTTCCACTTTGCAAATGTCATTTGGGCTGTAAAATGTCACTTGATGTCTTTCTTTTCAAGGTGTTTTCAGAAATGCCTGCTCTAGAAAGAAACATGGCCAAGACCTGCCAGCTATCCTGAGAAGGCAGCCTTCTCTTGTTCTCCAAGAGCACTTGCCAGCCAAGGATCTCAAAATATTTTGCCCTGTTTACTGCATCCCATGGCAGGAGTTTTGTTACCCAAAGCCAAACGTGATCAACAAGTCCCCACCTGAGCCTGGGACTGTGCTACTTTGTGCACCTCATGGTTTGCTGAGAGCTGAAACCTCTCCAGGAGAGACTCCTGGAATATGGCAGTCACAACCGTCGGAAGGGTAAGGGAGGGATCAATGTGTGCTGTGCAGCCCAGTGCAAGGAGAAGTCCCCTACAGCAGGGCTGAGGTGTGACAGCCCTCACTTCTGCCCTCTGTGCCTCCAGCCCCAGCTGGGAGCCTGAGGGAAGAGCTGCTTGTCACACCCCCCTTCGAGCAGCATGGTGACTTTATCACGGCCGAGAGACAGCACCTAAGGGAGGTAGGTAGGGGAAAACAGAAACGGGCTGGTCTTCTGCTCCCATTTAACCTGCTCCGAGGCAGAGGCCGCCAGACAAGGCATTGGCTGTGGCTGTTCATGTGGCCAGAGCAAGGAAGGGCCCAGCGGCTGCCGCAGTGGGATGCGGTCGCACCGACATCACCATCATCCCACATCAGGGAAACTGAGGCACGCTGTGGGGATGCGCGCATCAAGCAGCAAGTGCGGGAGCAGATTCCAGAAGCACTGTGGCCGCTGGGTTCGGGCTGTGACTGCCCTATAGATAGCCAACCCGCACGGGTTGTAGCTATCGCAGGTGGCTCTTTCTTGAAGCAGCCGGAGCGGGAAATCACCCCAGCACCGGTCAGCGGCAACGAGAGATCCTCGGCACGGCAAAACCATCCCGCCCCTCGCCTTCGGCGGGAAGAGCAGCGGCCGGCCGGGGCAGGGAACCCTCCCCCTTCGAGGGCGGCGGGGGCAGCGCTGTGGCCGTGCCCGGCCCCGCTCGCCTTTCCCGCTGTTCCCCGCCCGGGTCGCCGCCTCGCCGCTCCTTCCCCCCTCGCTGGCTCCGCGCTCGCCCCTTCCCCGCTTAAGGTGGCCCCGCGGGATGCGCGGCGCGCAGGAGCCGCTGCGGGCGGCCCTCGGCGCTCCCCCCACCCCCGGCACGGGGTGGCCTTAAATCGGCTCCGCGCCGCGCGTAGCCGCATCGCCGGCGCCGTCTGAAGGCGGGCGCCGCCATCCGCCGGCAGCGCCGACGGGCCGGTCCCGGTGCCGGTGCCGGTGCCGCTCGCAGGGCGCAGGGAGGACGCGCCTCCGCCCGGCGGCGGGCGATGCTCCCCCGGCAGCCCCCGGTGCGCTGCCGCCCCGCGCCCGGAGCCCCCGCGTCTCCGCCGTGACCGGCCCATCTCGCCAGGTAAGCGGGAGACCCCGCGCTCGGGCACCGGGGCTTTGGGGGTGGGAGCAGCGGCGGGGATACAGCGGTGACCTTGCGGTCCCGCGGCGCTTGGCGCTGGAGGGGTGCTCTGCCCGGCAGCTGAATCCCCGAACTTCATCCCTGCTCAGCGCCAGGACCGATTCCGCTCCTGATGGGGAGCCCCTGTCCCTGCATCCCCCCACACCTTGGTCCGGACATCCCAATCCCGGGCTGGAATTTTCCAGCTGTGGGGAGATGCCTTCATTCCTGGTGTGTGTCCAGCCGGGAATCTCGCCGCCGGGATCTCCGAGCAAGGGTGCCCAACGCCGGTCCCGGGCACGCCGCTGCTCCCGGAGAGGTTTCATTGCGCCTCTTGGTGACAAATAGCGGAGAAGCCAAACTACAGAAGGGCGACAAGGGGGATTGTGTGCAGGCACAGGTAGCCTCGCTGGAACCGACCCCAGGTGGGCGTCCCAGTGAGGGGCTCTGCAGAGGTGGATTGGGAGAGGGCAAGAGTGGGAGGTTTGGGGAAGAGTTCTGCCCGGTTCTACCCCTGCCTCCCACACGGGTGTCTGCCGAGGGATGCAGTTGCTGGTTTTCTGGAGCAGCTTGGGGTGGATCTTGCTAGGCGAGTTGGAAAGTACTTTATTTCGGCCTCCCGCTCCAGCCACTGACCCATCCAGCCTCGGGCCAGGGGAGGAGAGGGAGAGGCTCAGCAGCTAATGCGTGACAGAGAGAAACCCCTCAAGGTGCTGCAAATCTGGAGAGAAGCAGCCAGTTCCTCAGTAACTCCTTAGGGAAAGCTGCCAAGGGGCAGTTTCTGTGCAGCTGGAGAGAAGGGGTGTTGGAATCAGCAGGGCAGCTCCAAGCAGCACCACAGCAGAGCAATAATGGCAAGCTATAAATACCCGTCCGATAACTTGAAGTCCACACAGCTCAGCAAGTGACTGGGGGAGAGGGAGCGATGCAGCCATTGCAGGTGCTTTCAGCTCATTTTTTGGGCTCAGAGGAGGCTTCCTTGTGCAAAGCACATATGTAGAGAGTGTAGCAAGGTACAGCAGCTTCACACATGCGTCTGATCACCCACTTCTGCTTGGGCTTAAATCTCATCAGGTGCAAAAAGGGAAAAATGGATGGGGAGGTTCACACCTTGTACCTCTGGACAGCCAGCAGAAGTGCAAGGCATTGACCTCATTAGCCTCAGACAGACTAGGAACAGGGGCCATATAGCACTTCCACAAGCTGGGAGATAGGTGCACAGAGACAGCAGGATGGGGCCCTCAAAAAAGGGAGGCCATCAATATTCTAAAATGTGATTCCTCAGCAGGAGATTATGGGAACCTCTGTCTCAGGAAATAGAGAGGGTTACAGGGCAGGAGGAAGCCACTGGCAGAGCTGTATGTGACAGCCTGTGTCACATCTGTTTGCAGCCGTTCGTGCTGCCAATCCCCTTTTCTCCATGCCCTGGAGCAGGATGTGGTGGCTCCATCACCTCTGCTTGGTGCCTGCTCCATGGTTTCCTGGAATCTCTCTGAGGACAGGCACACCAGGGATACAGCACCAGCAGCTGAGTGCACGCTGTGCCTGCCCAGTGTGGGGCCAGGAGCTCCATGACTGTGATTCCTGCCCTCCCTCCCCCTGTCCCTCCCAGGAGTGACATTGGTGTTGCTTTCAGGGCACTTCAGTCTGCATTGAATTAAGGCTCTGCAGAGCAGTTAAGGTACAGAGGTAGATGGGCAGCTAACTCATTGTATCTGGTGTTTCAGGAATCTGGTGAGATCAAATTAAAGCTCTTCTTTGACATTTTGAGTGCAGTAACAATAATAGTAGTAATAATAATAATAATAATGATAATAATAGCAAAATCATCTAGGCAACCTTGCAATCCCAGAGCACAGCTGAGATACAGCCACCTTTGCAACAAAGGGCCTCAGCCTGGCTTGCAAGACACTGGAACAGCCACGGGATAGAAAACAAAGCACTTGGGCTGAGGACACTTTCTCCCTCCACAAGGGTTTTAATGAAGCAAGCTCCCGCACCTTTGGGCTTTGTTACAGTGTCATCTGGGAAGACTGTTGCCTAGGGAGCTGTACAGAGCTATACAGCAGCTAAATGTACGCAAGAGAGAAAATACTTCCACAATGTACAGCTCTTAAATTCATATTCTTTCCACAGTCTGGGAATATTTTGGTGCCTAGTGCCTGTGTTCTCTAATGACATCTTCCCTGCAGAGTGTCCAAGGTTGTACTGGACAGCTCAAGGCTGTGTTACCTGTGTACCCAGCATCCTTTCTTCTTGCCTATGAGGCACTTGTAAAGGTGCTTTTTGGCAGGAAATTTTCCCCTGCTTCAGCAGCAGGCCGGGAGATGTCCTTAGTGTCTAAGACCAAAGTTGTCCCTAGCAGGCAGCTTGCTGGCAGGAGCCTGCATTGGATTGTCTCCAGCTGTACCCCTGGATGGCTTTCCTACCCTCTTCACCACGGCAGTCACCTGCCAGTGACAGTGCTCTACACATCCCTGTTTCTCAGTGCCTTCACAACTCCAGCCTCGGCTGCCCCTCTCTCCCAGGGTGCTGGTCCAGCTTTCCTCCAATGCCTCAGGAGGCAAAGTTCCTGTTCCAAACATAAGAAGCCACCCCACAACTCCATCCACCTCCTGGAACCACATCCAAGGCCTCTTATTCCTCACATTAAGCACTTTTGATGGTCTTTCCTGTTCACAATACTTGGAGCAATAAAGATGTGTGTTGCAAGTGTTCATATGTATGCCTGCAAGGGATGAGATATTTGATAGGCTTTGAAGATGCCCTTTACTGAGCATACAAAATTGCTCTGAGAAAGCTCTGCAATTATTCTCTGCAGGATGTACACAGGAAAGATGATATCTGTCCCCTTCCTCCTTGTATCTAATTGTTCCTAATAAAAGAAGAAGCCTAAAAAGGAGGTAATAAGCCAGACTGGAATCTGGGTCCCACACACCTCCAGGGCCCTGGAGGAGTCTAAAATCACTCTGCCCCTTTTGCTCCTGGCCTTTCTACCTAATAATAAGCATTAGGCTTTTCTGCACCGCTTCCCATCCCAAGATCTCCAAGCACTCTGCATGTGTGATTAAGAGCACTGCCTGCCCACATACAGAGCTGTTTGTCAGGATGACTACCCCCTCTTTCCAAGGGAGACACGGCAGCTCAGCGCGTCAGAGCTGAGACAGCCCCACATCATCTGTCTCACAGGCGAGAGGCCCCTGCCTCTCTGGGAAGCACTTGCTGGGAAGCAACTCAGCCTAACAGGACTGTGATTTCAAACCTACCAGCACCAGAAAAGACTAATGAATATAGGGCATGGATGAGACCTGGGGCTGTCAGCACCCTCATCTCAGGTGCACACATGACTGCCTAAGCCCAGTTTTTGAAAGGGACACTGGTCAGATCCCCTGACTGGGGTACATCTCCAGACTGCATCTCAATCGGTGGTCAGCACACTTATGAAAACTTGGTCCTTTAATCTTTCATGCTGTTTTAGGCTGTGCAGGCTCATAATTAAGAGTTTGAAGTCTCTTCTAGCTTGCTGTCATGTGACATTAGTGCTCCCAAAGGCCTTTCCTTAAAACCCAAATTTTTCTACTTTGCCAATGCTCCCAAATGTTCAATCAGCTACCTTGCTGGCCTCCTCCACCACACAATGTGGGGGGGCTGTCTGCCTGAGATGAAAACATTGCACTCTGCAAATTCCTGGGATTTATAAAATGTGATCTGAGTTTCCTCATGAGACACAGTTTCCCAGGGCTGAGACACAGCAATGGGATCCACAGCTCCAGCAAAGGGACCTTCAGATTTTGTTTGCTGTTCATCCCTACTCTGATCAGGTAATCCCACTAATGCCTGGCACACATAGAGAGATTCCTTAAGATGGGGTTAGTTAGCTCAGGAAGACACATGAGGAGGGGTATTGGGGTGAAAAACAAAGCAATCAACAACACAGAAGAGGGAGAATGAATGCTTCTCTAATGCTTCTCTTCAGGGTTTTTCTCAGTAGAGGAACTGGACTGCATTCAGGAAAACATGAAAGGTAGCAATTTGGTGATAAAAGTAAGTATTTTCCCATGCTGTGCATTGTGACATAAGGAACTCTGCTACAAGATGCTGCTGGTGCTGAGTATAGGATTCAGGAAGAGTAGGAATTGTGATGGATAGTGGCTTGTTCATCATTGGACAGGGCAGTCGACTTGAAAGATATTTTAATCTTCAGGGCCTCTCACATCCTCTAGCATAGGATTTTTTATACCTTCCAAAACCCCCAACACTGATCAATGTAAGATGAAGGACAAAAGGACAGAGATGTGTTTAAGTGAAAATCATTGGGGCATATTTTAATTTCCAGGCAGAAGCAAAAAAAAAGTATTTTCCAGCCTGTGTGCTGACACTTAGTTCTTGTAGGCTTGGGTTTTGTCAGCTGGAGCAGGTTCAGGTTAACTTCTGCTGAGATTTGAGCTGGTCCAGTGGTGCTTACGCTGCCACTTCCCCTGCCCATGTTGTGGATTTTAGCAGACTGCCAGCGTCCTGGCAACTTTATGTGGTGCTGGTCTATGAATAATGCTGCATTGCAAAAGGAAATGGTTTTCTTTGGATGTTACCTCTTGTCAATGAGAGCAAGGGCATTTATTCCCAGTACAGCCAACCTCTAGCCAAGCAAAGTGCTGGGATTACTTGGAGCTGAACAGGGTTAGCAGTCGGGCAATCTCAGCTCTGGATAAAAGATTTTAGAGCAGCAGTGTTGTCTCGTTCTGTAAGTTCACGGTGGGTCTGTGTGTGGGAGTACAGGGCACATGGGAACTGTGATTTGCTAAGCAAAGCAGGATTGCTCCTCGGCAATCCTTGTGTGGGAGAACTTGAAGGAAAAGCCAAAGGCCAGGCAGGCAGCAGTAACTTGCAGACCCTGAGGTGATGCTCCCCTGGGGCATTGCAGGGCAGCCTGGCTTCTAAAGACACTGTCCTTAAGGGCAGGGTTTTAGCAAGGTCCTCTGCTCCCAACAATAATCTCCCAGTGCCTCTTGATAGAAACAGCACAGTTGATCCTTGCCTGGCAGGAGTGAAGGTTGCTGGCTCCTCTCCCCCTTCATGCCCCAGTTATTAAAGTGGGATAGTTAACATTCATCTTGCCCTGATCCTCCCTCATTCTGAAAGCTGAAAACAGCTGTAAAGGGGTATTTCATCTATGACTGGCAGGTTTAATTTATTTTTATGGTTTGTCCATAGCTATGGGTTAGGCAACAGTGCTAGGCTTCATGAAAGCCCTGACTGTGACTGCAGCAATGGGACTGGCGTTCATTGGGGTGACACTGCACAAAGTGCCACTTCAGAGACCAGTGCTGGGTGAGCCTGGGTGGCAGCAAGGGACCTTGTCCTCTCTGCTATGCTGGGCTGTCTTCCTCATGGTCCAGCCATTGTGTTCATTGTGTCTCCCCTCCACTTTCTCCAGCACAAATGCCAGGGTGATCTTAACTTTCTCCCTGCTGATACTTCATCCCCTGGATCCTTCTCTCCCGAGGCCCTTCCCCCAGCCCAGATCCACACAAAGGTGAAAAGGAAGGAGGAGACGATGACTTTCCTCTATCTGCCAGCTTCTCTCTCCACCTCTGACGTGAATGAGGCCCTTCATGGTTTTCTCTTGAGCAAACACAGATGCTTTTGTTTTATGGGCTTGTGGGACGGGATGGAATTAATAAATCAGAGCGCCAGTGCTGTGCCGCCACATTCCTGCAATTTTAAGGCAAGATCACACACAAAAAAGGGCAGAAACAAAATAGGCAATCTCTTCAGAGAGCGCTCAGATGATTTGACTGTGCCTCCTGCTTGCTGTCCCACTTGGTCTCCTGCTCCCTCACCCTTGTTCATTCCTCCTCCTCCTCCTTTTGCATTCCCATTAACCTCATTTCTTCTGTTCCCTTTCCCTTTCTCAGGAATCACTTTCAGTCACACCTTAGTTTCTCACCTACACCTATTTTTCTTCCCTTGTCTTCCTGCCATTTATGTTTCCTTTACCCTTACCCCACACTAAGGTGTGACCACAGCTTGTGCATCCAGATATGAAGTTCAGTGTCCTGCATGTAAGCCAAAGAATCAGGAATGCCTCAGCTTTTTCACTGTGGACTGAAATGTCTGCTCTTACACCTGCTTCCTCCACCCCACTTCTGTTTTTCCTCCTAAGAATGTTGCTGCCTGAGAGATTCAGTGAATGACTCTGGGAATAAAACACAAAGTATTACTGTTCTCCTCTCAGACGTGGTATTTAACAGTGTTCCTTCGAGCAAAATTAGATCCTGCCCCAGCACTGGCAGACCCTTTCCTTCCTTGAAGGATAACCAGAAATGCTTTGCCTAAAATGAATTCTTTTGAGCCAAATGACAAGTTTTAACATCTGTGCTTGGCTACCACCAGGTGGTAAGGAGCTAGGAGATCTTTTTTTCTCCCCTGTAATTAGCTAACTGTATGTGGGGCTTCAGGAGGACAAAGTGAACCGTGTGGTTAGTACAAACTACCAGCAAGGGGCTGAGGCAGTTTTATTCACTGTGCTGGTTGTTTTTTCTCTAATGAGCTTAGGCACTTGAAAGTCATTTCCCCAGAGTGCTTATACATTGTTGTGCTTATCTCACCTGTGGGGGAACTGAGGCACTGAAGCAGGTGAAATGATTTGCCCAGATCCACATACTGACGCATAGTTGAAGCCAGAAAAAGAACCAAGAAATCTTGTTTCACACTTGACTGCTTTATCCTCTGGCCTCACAGGAGGCCAGCAAAGGCCTTTATCTTGTTTAGATGAGTGGATAGTCATTCCAAGAGGGCGCTGGGGCAAGGATATCTTTCTGTACTAATACGTGTCTTAATGAGTCCTGTTGCTAAGCGGCTTCTATGATAGATCATGCATCTTCTTCACTAAGCATTGAAATAATTTTTTAATCATTAAAGCTAATACAGAATCCTCAGAAACATCCAAATCTCACAGCAGGGGCTGAAATTAGCAAGCAAACAGAAACCAAATCCTGATTATCCCTGTGCACCTCTACAAAGCCCACAAGCAGCGTGCGCTGAAGTCAAACACGAGCCCGGCTGAGCTGTAGCTCAGGGCTGGGCTGGGCAGTCAGAGGCAAGCTGGCAAATCCTGCTGCTCCACGGTCCACAGCAAGCTTTTTCCTCCCTCAGACATGTGTGCCAGCTCCTCATCTCCATGGAGCAATAGAAAAGGAGGTAGGAGTGTTAATCATTGACCCCAGATAGCTGAGGCATCCCCTGGCAGATCTTAAGGAAGGAGAAATTATTTGCATTTTGTCAAGTGTTATTAAGTGGCAGATCTCAGCCTGGCCAACATTATTCCCCCAGCCTATTTTTGTTTTCTTTTTGCCCTTGGAACCACCTCCTCCATCCTACTCCCACCAACCTCTTACATTTTCTGTTTTGTGAACAATTAGTTATTTCAGGTGTTCTCTCCAGTCAAGTCCCCTGCTTTGCCTTAACTCATATGTCTGCTCTCCAGCATGGCATACCAGCACCTCTTGAACCCCAGCTGCCCACAGGCTTCTCCATAACTCCTCCAGTAATTCCAGTGTATCTCCCATTCTGGTTAGCAACTCTCATACTCTTTCCTATTTTCCTCAAACCTACAGTGCTCAGCAGCATGTCATCCAATTATAACAGGAGGGTTTTTTACAGCCAAAGTGAGGTTTCTAACTTCTGTGTTAGAATAGGGCTCTTGGAGCATTAAGGAAAACACAATAAATCTCTTATTACTCGATATGCATCAGCAGCTCCATTACAAGGGAACAGGACCATCACAAAGTCACAGGACACCAATAAGCATTTTGCTAAGATCATCACTGCTGACCTCTGTGTGGATTTTTAGGGGTGAATATAGTTTACCCCAAAGGATTCTTTGGGAAAGGATAATTTAAAATTGCTCTTACCACTTCTAAGAGCCTCTCTTGTCACCCTCTTGAGAATAAATCCGAGCCTGTTCCTGTACCACGACCAGTCTCCCCACTTGTGCTCCTGGTCATGTCAGTCTGCTAGACAAACTCTGTAGACTTCTTCCCACCTAGCAGCCTCTTCTGGAGGTGCTGCAGAGGATGCTTGTGGCTCTTCTGTCAACACCAGCTCCTGTTCAGTGGTAGATAAGCTGCCATCTCAGCAAGTTTTATTCACAGTCCATCAAGCCATGCCAAGCCAAGCCACACTTGGATTGTAACTCTATTGAAGTCAAACCAAGTCCTGGAACTGTTAAACACTGGTGCAAAATAGTCACTAGGCAATATTTCTGCTCTTGTGTACTCCCTTCTGCCCGGCACTTACCAGACTGTTAAAATCTGATACCAAGTAAGTAATTCTTTCCTAACCCAAACACGGGTCCTAACCTGAGCACCAGAACAAACACAAATGGCCTAGAAATCAGTTACAGCAGGAGAAGCAAAAATCCAGTCTCTTCCTTCTTCCTTCCCAAGCAGTTTTTGGATGTTTCCTCTACCTAGAAGCTGTTGCTGGCCCTTCAGGGGTATTTTCTATGGAGCTGGTAACAGATGGAGGTAGTTCACGTGTGCATGTGGGAAGCTAGAAATACCTAACTTGACCTGTTGATCTCCACAAACATCCTCATAACCAGAGAGAATTTTCCTTCCCTGAGCACAAGGAGAGAGCCAGATTCATCACCAGAATCAGGAGAGATTCATATCCACCTCTAAGATTTACAGCAGCAGCAGTGTGTTTCTACTTTTAACAAGAAACCACTCTTAGTCTGCCCTGATCTTCCATGCCAACTTGGTCTGTCATGGAAGCTCCAAGGGCTCTCAAACTGCAGAGAAGGGTTCAAAAAAAGTCTAGTTCATCTTCCCTCTCCAGCCAGAAGTATCTATTCATCAGTTATTCTGTCCAAGGCCACCTGGCAGCCCATGAATGTGGAAGTGAGGTGGGCAGGACAGCATTGCCCAGCACACCCTGCAGAGGGCAGAGGTGTAAGAGCTGGGAGGACACATCTCCCAGGGTTATCGTGGTTCTAGTTGTGCAAAGATGATACTCCAGTCTCAGGAAACAGATCCAGCCGGGGGGAATATCAAACCCCTTTTGCATCCAGGCCTAGGGCAGCCTGAAGCACACGATTTCACAGAGAGGCCCACGAGCACAATAGTGCACAGGCTGACCTCCCTCCCGAGGGAAGCTTTATAAACACTACATGCAAAGACACTTTCAGACCAGGCTGCTTTCATGTGCAATTAAGGAGCATGGCAGAGAGCAATCCCTATACAGCAGGCCCTATGGCAAGCTCCATGCACTCTAAGAGAGAGAGCAATTTGTTTCTCACGCTGTGAGCTCGTCTGCCCTCAATTCCCTCACTGCCTTCCCTGCCTTCCCAACAGACTCTTCCATTTTAACTGTGCAAGACACGGAAAAACAGAAACCAAAACCCACATCCTTTTTTTCTGGTAGGCTTGGATTGTTGTTAGAAAGGGGCATGTGACTTTTGCTACTCCTCAGCTCCATCTGTTCACCCAAATGCACCCACTGCTAACTTTTTCTACAAAATAAAACTTACTCTGATCATGATGCAGGGATATATGCTGGCAGCTGCTGCCAGTGCCCAAGATAGATATTAGTCCCCTGGCATTCCCAGATGGTGGGAATTGTATATGGGTTTGATCTCAACCACCTTGGTGCATTATTTGAATGTGGCCTGCCTGCAGTCCAGAGTCAACAGCTTCCCTGTTAGGACAGGGAGGGACAGCAGGACAGTCCTAGCAGGACACTGACCATCAGCTTCCTGTCCCTTCTTTCTTTTGCTCTCTTCTTCCCTTTTTATTTCACAAGCAGAAGGCAGAAAAATAAACACTGTGTGCTGACTCTAATTTTCATTCTAGTGCTTGTCTTAATGAAGCCCAAGCTATACAGATCAGCTGTGGCATTTAAGGTACAAATCAAGCAGCGGACCATAACGTATATCAATTGCAAAAGACAATTCTCTAGGTGCCAATTTATCCATTCTGAGTTTGTTTCTAAAAGTGTCCACATGACACTTGGATGCTGCACAGCAAGTGGCAAATATAATGAGTGCTGATGATTTATTTGGAGGAAGAAATCAGAATTAGCATTTTGGACCATCTCAGCCAGTTACAAAGTGAGCATATTTCACACAGCTCAGAGAGCTGCAACTGCAAAAATGTCCATCAAAGACACCAGAGAGGTGTTTCTCCTCTCTGTGATCCCACACAACTAACACCTGCATGATGTGGCATCAGTGCTGTCCAGTGCCCTCTCTGTCTTAATCTATATGGAGCAGCCACCCACAAGAACATTCCACACATAGTTGCTGCTTGCACGATGCTTTTATTGATCACATAATTCAGCCAGTATTCCCAAATAAAAACTCAGGGGGATTCCTGCCTTTACACTGCATTCATTCTCTGCCCACAGTTCTCTCCATACAATAACAGATCAGGGCTCTGATTCTTCAGGGGGCCAGCACGCACATGTAACCATTAAAATGCCAGTATTTTCACTGATTTTGGGAAGAGAGTAGACATATTTAGCTACACTGGTGTTTTAAATGACGTAACTGCTGCCCCACTCATTTGCACTGTGATTTCAGCCAGAGAAGTTTCTCCTTTGCTTTCTTTTGCCCTCCCTAGGAGTAATGGGGAAGTCCAGCAGGGAAGAGCATTTCAACATTGCCTTTGAAAGCAGGAGGAAAACAAGCTGTCTAAATCAATCAAGAGTGTGCATTAGTGATAGCTTGTTCCTCTGGAGGTCTGCATTTGATGTCATATTGACACACAGCTGAGATCAAAGCCTGTCTCTGTATCCTGGCTGCTATCAGAGGAACAGCATTGGCCTTTGGGCCCCATATCTTTACAAGGAGCTCGTGATCAATGTGATTTTTTCCCCCCATAACAAGCACCTGTGAAATGTAGTTATCATCAAATAATGCCTAATGCCTTTTTCTCTGAAAAAGTAATTCCTCTCCATCTTTGAAAATGTTCTGGAAGGCAGTACTATGGGTTTTTCCTTTCTGCTTTTGTAAAAAAGCTGTAAAATGACAGCTCCCACTCCCGCTGAACAGGCATCAGCTGTTAACTCAGTGGGGAAAGCTCTGAATGAGATATACAGAAACTTTGGAACAATCCACTATTGTTTTTGCTTCCTTAGAATTATTTTGCCTCCTTGGAAAAAAAAAAAAAGCTTCTTTTTCTTTTTTTTTCTTTTTTTTTTTTTTTTTTTTTTGGCTAATGCAGATATTGGGCTGATTCATGCTGATACGTTTGGAATTATTATTCTGTAATAGTCATCAGCATCTATAAAGGACCTCAGTTCTGCCAGAGCTCAGCAGCAGGGAAGAGGAGCTGACATCTGAATAAGCCCGAGTTCCCTTTCAAGACAGGATAACTCCAAGCTTAGAGGTCTTTCAGGAGAGAGCAAGCTTTCTCAGGAGATATCTGGTACCCCCTGCTTCTCTTTGGGCTTGAGCTGCTAATCTTTCTCTGGGTATTTCTGGCACCCCTGGATTACGTCTCTGCAGTGCAGGGAAACTGTGGTGGGGCAGAGGGCTGTGTCCCTGTGAGTCACAGCCCACCCTGGCCTATGCTCAGGGGGCAGAATGTGGTGACAGGTTGTATGGATCAATCGTGAAGGACATTTGGGTCTGGGCTGATTAAAAATAGCCTGGCTTAGACCTCCTTTTTCAGGCTCCAGAAGGCTCCCTGCAAGGATGGGCTTTGCAGCCAAGTTCAAGGTCTAGTCTGTATTCAAACTGGGTTATCTCCATTCCTGCTGATAGCCCAGATAGGGCCTGGATACCCTTGATCTATCTGGGGATAGCAGGCTGAGCCACGTGCTGTCTCTAAAGTGTTGGCTCCTGTGGGACCTAGCCAGCAGATTTAATTAGCTCCATCAAATTTCTTTTTTGTTTTCTGTTGTTTGTGGGTTTGGTTTTTCTTTTTGGCTTGGGAGAAATCCCTGTATAAAGCACCACCCTCCTTCAGTCCATGCTCCCACACACAAGCCACATGTCTAGGACAAGGATGCTCTTCAGAAAGGTGCAGTGTCAAGCTATTTTCAGACCAAGCTTTGAGGAATGCTCAGCTTGGCTTCATGTGGGCAGTGGAGGGATGGGGGTTGTGCATGGTGCATTCCTGAGGGACAAGCCTGGTTTCTGGGCTGAAGTAACTGTGCTCCCATATGGTGAAGGGATCAGAGCTGGCAGGAGAGGATGAAGCCTTTCTTTGCTTCTGAGGAAGAGGTGCAGGAGCTTGGGAAGGGGCAGCTGTTTCATTGGGAGTGACTCACTTCCTGGGGAAGTTGTCCCCACAGGAGCCTGCGCACCAAGGGACAGAGTGTTGATGGGGCTGAGCCTTGAAACTACACAGCTGCTGGTAGTTCTGCTCTTCCTGCTGTGGGGAAGAACCTGGCCATCCTTCCCTGTATTGTTTTATTATTTGTAGTTCCCTGGGTTTTGTCTCTCATGGGGACTCAGTTAATTTTCCTTTGCCCTCTCTCCCCATGAGCAGTAGGGGAGTGCTCACCTCATTCAGATTGCAGGTGTCACTTGCCTGCAGCCCTTTGCCAGGTCTGCAGCAGAGGGATGATTAAAACCCCCAGCAGAAGAGCCCTCTTACACCTTGGGACAGAACTGCAGTCTCCCACTATTGCCTGGGCTACTGGGAGGTCAAGATCCCAGTTGTGGGATCAGAGCCTTTCTCTTCCCTGTTCCATCCACCTCCCCTATGAAGACAGGCTAAAAGAGTTGGGGCTGTTCAGCCTGGAGAAGAGAAGGCTTTGGGGAGACCTCAGAGCACCTTCAAATACCTAAAAGGGGCTACAATAGAGCTGGAGAGGGACTCTTTACAAAGGCATGTAGGGAAAGGATTAGGGAGAATGGGTTCAAACTGAAAGAGGGTAGGCTTAGGTTAAATATTAGGAAGGTGTTCTTCATTTTGAGGGTGGAGAGGCGCTGGCCCAGGTTGCCCAGAGTTGTTGTGGATAGCCCATCCCTGGAAGTGTTCAAGGACAGGTTGGATGGGGCTTTGAGAAACCTGGTCTAGTGGAAGGTGTCACTGCCCAGCAGAGGGGTTGGAACTAGATGATCTTTAAGGTCCCTTCCAATCCAAAACATTCCATGATTGTATGATTAACATTTCGCTTCCTGAATGAGAAGCGAAAAAAAAAAAACCACTTCTTATTCTTTGCCCCCCTTTGTTTTTCAGCCACCCAGGTCCAGCAGAGTTTAGGGGAGAAATTGCTACTTTCTGAGCAGAAAAACAAACTGCCTTTCCCCTTCTGTTTCCCACCCCCTCAAGAAATACAGCTGGATGTGAACCCTCAGGCACTGTCCTTTAGATCTAGCCTATTCTTTCTGTCCTACAACGATGCCATTCCTGAAGACCTGTCCGAGGGTTGGAGGAGTCTCACTACTGAGAAATGCCCTGTTTTGGCTGTGTTTGCACAGTAATTACCCGTGCTTATCCCAGAGCAATAACCCATTCCACCCACTTCTGTGGCTCCTTGAATCCATCCTCCCACTTTACCGTGCACATCTCAAACAGAGAGGCAGCTGCCTGGTGAGGGGAAGCCTGCAGCATCTCGGCCTGTCTCAATTTTTAGCACTATTGTAGTTTCGACTGAAGGCTCTGATGGGCCCAAGGGAATGGAGGGAGAGGGGACAGCGGCTTCCTGTGCATTTCAGCAAGGCAGGGACTGAGCCGGTGCTGCTCACCACAAATACCGGCGCTGCCATGAATTATGCATTCCTTGTTTAAAGAGAGGTCGCTCTCATCAATAATTGAAAGCTCCCCGCTCTGCCTTCAGCATCACATCTCCCACACCGGGAGTTAGGGAACTCATGAAATCTTCATGGACTTTCTCAAGGTGGCTAGGGGCTGGTGGAGAGAGGCAGCAAAACACAGGAAAACAAACCAAAAACCCTGCTGACAGCTTTGGTGTGTGAAATTAAGAGTCATCTGCAGCTACCTGCAGGTCTGCTCCAACCCAGCTCCTCACAGCCCTGTCTCCTCCCCCCTCCACCTGTCTCCTCCCAGGGTACACACAGAACAGTAGGCTTGCAAACATGGCTCAAACCAAGATTAGGGAGCCGTTCTTGAAACTTTTGGCTCCGTTACCTGAGAGTAGTTTGCTTTGGGTGCTCACCTAGAAAATCTTTACACTGGCTGGCAGGATGTTCCCAAGGGACAGCTTGAACTGTGAAATTTGTCCCTCTGGGAAGATAAGGATCTTTAGAGTTCGTGTCTCTGACTAGAGCCCTACAGTCCTGGGGCTGGGGTTGGTCCAGCATTCAGAGTCTTGTAAGCCTGGCTCAGACCTGAACCAGAGGCTGGAAAATCGCCTCTCCTGCAGAGCAAACTTTTTGAAAAGTGTGGTTCTCATTCTGGATCAGGAAGGCAGAGGGCAGAACCAGAACCTCAGAGAGTTACCAAAGCCCATGTGATCCTAACCATTTCTGAGTTATCAAAAAGGATGTAAATTGAGCAGCTTCTCAACAGGGCTGTAGGAAAATCAGAGGCACTGGAAGGTGTCAGCCTTATAATCCCCAGTCAGCTGCGTCTCTCCCTAACTTTCACCTTTCTCCCATTCACCCAGCATGTCCTTTCAAATACTCTGCAGCTCAGGGAGAATGTCACTCCCCGGGTCATTTTGCAGCCTGGAATCCTTATCACTCTCTCAATATCTGGGCTGTCCTGCCTGTAACAAATTGTACCCTGCTGGTAATTAGTCAATAACAGATGAAGGATTGGTCACATGTGATGATCTGCGCCTCAGCCAGATCTTGTTCCTCCTCAGCATTATTCCAGGGAACCCAGCTCTACCCTCTGTGTGCTTCTCTCATTGTCTTCTCCTGAATCCTTTCAGAATAATGCCCCCTGTCTCAGAACAGGAGCTTAAATGGAGACTGAATGGTGTTGCATCCCAGGAGCTGAGAAGTCTGACAAAGCGTGAAGCCAAAGTAGTATGAGAAACATTTTGTCCCTATCATACTCAGCTTTGTGCTCTGTGTGTTTGTTTATTTTTTAATGGAGAACAGAAGATTGATGGATGAAATTAAGAAGAGGGATGTGTAATTGGAAAACAGCTCAAGAAGGCTACAGGCAGCATATTGAAGGCATCCATCAAACATTCAGCTAATGTTGTTAAGGGTGTGTAACACAAACAAGGGCTTCAGGAGACACTAGGGAAAAAAAAGAAAAGGAAAGAGAACGGGAAATAGGCAGGACGGAAGAAATAGCAAGGGAGGAGAAGAGCCAGCAAGAGAGTACAATCAATAATATTTGTATTGCAATCACATCCAAAGGCTCCCGTTGGGATCAGTGCTGGACTGTACAAGCACATTAAGAGATGGTCCCTGCCCTCTACAGCTTAAACCCAGGAATTACCAGATGAACGCAGGACATGGGTTTGGATGGTCACAAAATTTTCTTCTGATTTTGAATCTCATTTAACAGGATCTACTCTGAGAGGGGTTAAAGGCAGAAGGAAGGTAGCTGGTTGTGCCAAGAATACACACTGCAATGTTTGCCAGCAGGCATGCAATTAATCCGAGCCACTTAGGAGACTTTGGTTTTAATTATAAAAAGTAGGTAAAAATATGTGCAGTAAGCCCCACTGGGGCCATCAGCAGGCTACCCAGAGGCATCGATATGTGACTGGATTTTGATGCTGTGTTTTCAAAAGGATGGACTGATGCTTTAATGGACCACTTTATGGGAAATATTCCATGAGGGGTGGACATTAAGAGAATGCAAAGGGCCTTTGTGTGGGTAAGGACAGAAGACAAAGGCTAAAATTATTAGTAAGCCAGGGGATTTCTGTAGTCCTGGAAACAGGGAAGAAAAGAGACTCTGAAGGACTGAGAAAAGGCAGGTGAAAGATATAAAGCAACAGAGAAGAGTACACATGATGGATTCAGGGGAGACAGTGGGGGAGACAAGGTAACATTTTAAAGAGAAAATAAAGTATTCCAATAGAGATTTTTTTTTTTAAATGGGGTTGAAGTCAGCTCCTCTGTGAGGTTCACAAGTTACTTGGGGCTTTATGCAGGGTTTAACTTGTTCAGCCTTGCTTGCTTTGGAAAAGCAATAGAGAGAAGGTGCATGCAGAAATAAATGAGCACGGAGCACCAGGGGAGTTGCACACACAGGCAGCATCTCCACTTGTTTGCTGTGTTTGGGAAGCATGAACAGGGCTGGCTGGAAGAGGGAGGAGGAGAAAGAACTAGAAAAGGAATTCGTTAAAAATTCTTCCAACTCTGATCCACTCTCCTCTGTGCTCTATTGGAAACATGGCTGCCACGGCTGCCTCCTCCTCTCTTTCCCTCCAGAAGCAACCTGAGTTTGCAGCAGTAGCAGGTCTGCTGCATAGAAACTGTGTCTGTATAATTAAGGCCTTTAATAAAAGGGAAAAAGCAGTGGCTGCCTGACTCTGGTGCAGGGACATTTGTAATTGCAAGCATACCAAAGGAAGCAAGGAGTTGTGATGACCCTGAGCAAGGGCTTGGGTGGGCCTAGGCATCTGCAGTTGTTAATAGCAATCCTTGGATTTCTTTTGTAGCTCTGTCTGTTCTCACAGCCATGAGTGATGGGAGGCTTTACTCTGCGCTGCTACACTGGTAAGAGAAAAGATTTCCTGTGGGGAAAGCAGTCCCTGGTGTGGGTAACCTCATCCTGCCCTGTGTCTGGCCTGGATCTGCAGCTTGCCAAATACCTCTGCCTTTGGCACTAAAGCTTGAGGGACACTCTTGTACCTGCCCCAGAGCCAGTGATCAAAAAGCAATGCAGTTAAGCAGAGCCAGCATGTTTGCTGCACAAGGCTCCTGCTCACATCACCAAAACACTCCAGTATGCCCCTGGCCACGCAGCTTCCTTGGTCCACTTCTTCATCAGCTTTTTGTAGCTTGAAAGTAGTGAAATGGGGCACCATGGTGTTTCCTGAGTGAGGAGGTAAGAAACATTAAACATCAACACCATTAATGGTTGGCTTGGGGAGCAGTCAGTGGGAATATGTTTCCCAAAGGGACTGCTCCATCATTGGTACTATTGGTGCCTAGCAAGGAATGAGCTTGTGTTGCAGTAATTTCCTTAATAGGGCTTATGAACATCCACTTGCCCACCAGAGGAGTTGCTGAGACATGCTAGTCTTCTGTCAGATGTGGCTGAAACAGGATTGACAGTTATTGGTGGTAGGGCACGGATGAGCCCTCCTATTGCATATTCCTTGGTTTTTTCAGGACACCAAGGTAAAATGTCAGAGAAACAATTAAAGACAGATTCTAAGAGGTCCCAGAGGATGAATTTAGATTAGCATCTCCTAATATCTTTCAGCACCCTGTGGCTCCTGTCATTTTTAGACCAGTTGTCATATTTCTTCTGCCACAACTCTCTAAGGCTGAAGCAAGACAATCCCTCCACTCTGGACAGATGAGGAGCTGCTGGACCCAAATCCTGGGCATAGAGTTGCTTTTGAGCAAAATGTGCTTGTGTCCCTTTGAGGACCTTGGTTTTAGCTGACTGGCCTTTGGTACACTTAAAAATCCCTGGCAGAGCTGGAATTGAGAGCCAATCAATTTGAATCTCCTTTTGTATCAGCATGGTGCCATCACTCTCTTCCCTCAAAATGCCATCAGCCTAGGAGTGCAGGAGAACCTGGTAGGGCCTGGTGGGTACTCCAAAGTCTGTGATTTCAACGAAATGCTGCAATGGCCAAACACTGCAAACCAGAAGTAGAAAGGGATGTGGGATAATTAAACATTCAGCAGGCATCACCAGCCCTGTGGAATGACCAAGGCTGGGATTTCATGGAATGCTTGGTAGATGATAGCATGCATGCCCAATTGCCTTAATGCATCTGCCTAAGGAGGATGAATTAACACTGCAGAAGTGTTAAGAGATGATGGATATCTAGAGGATGCCTGACATCTGTTTTGTCCAGTTGCATATTCAGGCACACAAATCTTGCACACAGCTCTAAAAAGTTGTATGAAAGAAGCAAATTAAATGGCCACAACAAAGCTCAGGAATGAGCACAAGTCTCAAAGAGGAGGCAAGTGGAAGTCCTCTCCGACTTCAGAATCAGCAACATGAACAACCCTAACTCAAGGACAGTGGTTTCATCATGGGATAGTGGGAGGTTCTTTAGAGCAACAGAAATAGCTAAAAACTTCTATTGGTACCAGAGTTGGCCAAGTTGGATAATGGTTTGGACCTCAAGTATTAATAGAGCTCCTTGTAAACTTAGACAACACTTTGCAGGATCAGGGCCAAACATTTGTCATGCCTCCCTGCATTTTTGGCAACTTATATTTTGGAGGCCTTACTCTTTTTTCTTTTCTGAAAGGTAGAGAAATGCCTGGGCATTGGAAGCTCCCTGCAGCATGCTGAGGAGACGTAACCTTCTTACCACGCTCCTGATTGCCTTGCCATGGGCTCTTCTCCTAACCTTGTGGCACCAGTACCCAACCACCCACTACCTCAGCCTGCTGAGAAGTAAGTGCAAAAGTTCTGCTGTCAGTGTGCTGGTGGCTGTGATTACTTCTGTTGCAAACCCTCAGCAGGGATGCTCTCTCATAGGAAGGGTTAAACAAAGACAGATTTGCCTGAAGGCCCCCTCTGGGTTTGCTGACAGCAGAAACATAAACTGTTCTTAAGAGTGTGTTAAACATGCACCTTAGGCTGGCTTTGTAGAGAGGATGTAGCACTAACTCCAGATAGATGTGTGCCTCCCTGAACATGAGGCAGCCTGTTGGTTATTAGTCCTCTGACACATTTTGATTTTTTTCCTCTTTCTTCCTTTGCTTTGTCCCAGAAGAGACAGACGAGAACGTGACCTCTAAAGCTCTCCTTAATGGTACGTCTGCACTGAGAGAAGAAGTCTTCCCATCATGCACTCGGCAGCAGCAAAGCATAGGGGCAACACCTAAAATCATCCAGAATTATGTGTACTCCAGGCCTCCCCCATGGTCAGACACCCTGCCAACCATCTTTGTTATCACCCCGACCTACACCCGCCCCGTGCAGAAAGCTGAGCTGACCCGACTGGCCAACACCTTCCTCCACGTACAGAACCTGCACTGGGTGGTGGTGGAGGACTCTCCACGGAGGACCAACCTTGTGTCCAACCTGCTGGAGAAGGCTGGGCTCAACTTCACCCACCTCAACGTGGAGACACCCAAGAGCCTGAAGCTGGGTCTGTCCTGGATCCCATCCCACACCCCGAGGGGGACACTGCAGAGGAACCTGGGGCTGCACTGGCTGAGGGACAGCTTCAGCAACACCGCACCACCGGAAGGCGTAGTCTATTTTGCTGATGATGATAACACCTATAGCCTGGAGCTCTTTGAAGAGGTAAGAGACATAAAATTACATGGGACAGAAAAGCAGGATAGAGCTGCAGAGCCTCTTAAGCCCAGTTGCACTTGCAAAGACCTTGCCACTCTGCCATGCAGTGGCAGCTGGGTATAGGACAGATGCAAGCTGAAAGGGTAAGGAACATATTTGCCATGCTATAGGCTGTGGATGTGAACAGCCACTCACTCATTGCACCAGCTAGAGTTCCTCTTGCCAGGGACCACAGGATGTGTACCTCAGAATTTATACCTCTCCTCAGGGAGAGCTGACCTAATTTAAATAAGCACCAAAGACAACTTCTGGCAAGGTGTAAATCTGCGCTGTTGTAGGGGTGTGTTGGTTAGGGGATGATAGAAGAGTTGTCTGACTTTCTATCCACCTTTACTCCTTGGCTGTCCTTCAGTTCTCCAAGTTCCAGCCACCACAAGAGAGCTGTGCCTCTGGGATCACTGGAGCTTGCCCAGACTTCTGCTGGAGACCTGGCTTTTGTGAGATGCCAAGCCTATTGTGAACTTGCAAAAATCCAGTAAACTCTCTTGTCACCGATTTAAGCCAAACTGTACTAGGCCACTTGAAGAGCAGAATTATGCATCACAACACATTTCCAGTTTTCAGAGTTGTTAGGTCTCTGTTAAGCTCATCCTTTTTACTTACTTCCAGGTCCTTTCTGACAATTTCAATAAACCCCCACACTTCTAGGCAGTAGCTGTGGATGGAAAAACAAGGCAGGAGGTGTGGGGAGAAATTGGAATAGATGAGGACAAAGATGAATCAGTCAGGGAGATTACTTGCATGAGTGTGAAGCTGGAGTGAGTGGAGTTGGTAAGACAGAGCTAGAGGCCTGGTAACAGTAGTATTTGGCATTTACAAAAATGATAAAATTCTACCATAACAAAAAGGTAAAAGTTCAAATGGGATGAGAAAAGCAGAGGTTTTCATTCTTCTGTGGGACTGGATGTGGGCACAGAACAGCAGTGAGTTGTTGTTCAGAGAATAACGTGCTAAGAATTTGCCTTGTGGCTGTGGAAGCTGTAGCTCCTCAAGCAGCAGCAAGGTGAACTAGAGCTTGGCTGCCAAGAGCGATGTGATTGCGTGGGAAGTCCGTGGGGGAGGACAGGTGCCAATGAAAGCAGAGGATGGTGCACTAACGGGTTGGGACAGACATGGCAGGGTTGCATTCTCACAGCACTGTCTCTTTCTGGCACACAGATGCGCTACACAAGGCGGGTCTCAGTCTGGCCAGTGGCTTTCGTTGGGGGGCTGCGATATGAATCCCCAAAAGTGAGCCCAGCAGGGAAGGTGGTGGGCTGGAAAACCGTCTTCGACCCTAATCGTCCCTTTGCTATTGACATGGCTGGATTTGCTATCAGCATCAAGTTGATTTTGGAGAAGCCTCACGCCAGTTTCAAGCTGGAGGGAGTTAAAGGAGGGTACCAGGAAACAAGTCTGCTGAAGGATTTAGTGACTATGGACGGGCTGGAGCCCAAAGCAGCTAACTGCACAAAGGTGAGTACAAGAAATCTCAAAGATACAGTCTCCTCACTGGGTCCTGGCTGCTTTTACAGCCTCCTGCCACACTCTTTCACCTTCCATTGGGCCTTCCCTGTGCTGGCACATGTCAGTGCCAATTGATGGTGGGACAGACAGATGGACAAAGCCTGCTAAATTCTTCACAGACGTAAAGCTCAGAGAGAGCCAAGGAGCAGTGCTAGGTATGTTTCATTAATAAAGAAGCTCAGATGTACAATTTGTGCCCAGATTGCTTCTCCAAAGTCCAGGAGGATTGGCAGAGGGTTGAGTCTGTAATTTTGCTCTAGAATGATCTCTCCTCCTTGTCACTTTTTCATGTGCCCATAAAGTGTCTCCCAGGATCAACCGCTTTCAATCACATTCTTCAAACAGCTCTGAGCCTCACTTTTCTGAGGATCCCACCCAATGGGTGAAGTACTTTCATAGTTTCCATGCTATTCAGAATGCCCTGAACTCTCTGTGCTTCCCTCTAGGTGTTGGTGTGGCACACAAGAACTGAGAGGCCCACTCTGGTTAATGAAGGCAAGCGTGGGTTTACAGACCCCAGAGTAGAGGTGTAAGCAGAGAGCCAGCTCCAGGGTGTGAGTATCTTTGTCTTTATTGTTTTTAGCAAGGCAAATAATCTATACCTGATTCCTTATTTCTGCTATTATTTCCTCAAAAACTGCATATGTGACTGCTCTGGTAATTCACCTTGCCACCCTTTGGACAAGAAGTAGATTCTCATCTTTACCCATGTATGCTCTGTATTTCTTGCTCATTCAAGCCTCCTTGCAGACCATATGGGAGTTTTGCCTGACAGAGAGAAAAGAAGCAGCAGAATCCCCCAGTTTAACTCAGTATTAATGACATGCCAAATTCTTGCCCCTGGACTCTTTCATCCAGCTGTAAACTCCCTTTGGTGTGGGAGTTGTTCTACAGCATAGAACAAGATCACACTGCTGCAGGCAACCTTTTGCCTTGGCAGCCCTGCCACCTGTGCAGTGCTTCATGCATCCCCCTTCAGCTTTTATCCTGCATTTCATGCATCCCCCTTCAGCTTTTATCCTGCATGAACAGCTGGGGTGTGGGTGCAGCAGGGAAAGGCTGATGGAATGCTTAGAGCACCTCAGAACAGGAACCAGCAAAGCACAACCTACATAGAGTCTCTCAGTTTGAGGTGCTGGGTACCAATGCTCCCAGAGCTAGGAGTACATCTGCTGCTGAGGAGAAATACTGAATGCACTAGGAAGTGCCTTTGCAGTTCACAGAGCAGGGTTCAGCAGCAGCAGGATGGGGAATTATGGCAACCACCACAGGTGAGGCAGGAATGTATCAGAGATCATTGACATGTTCTTAGAAAGAGAATGATGATGAAGAAGTGTCCAGATGCCATGCCCTGTGATCTCAATGGGAGATTCCCACCCCAAAACTCCAAAAAGAATAAAAATATCCCAATTTCGGAGTACACAGGTATGACTGATTTCAGCTTTTTCTGAAATCAGTCATAACTGTGTCAGGACACAGGATGCTGAATGATTTAGTCCTACTTTGGAAGATATTCCAGGAGTGCTTTTAGTTTTGACCCCAATATACACCTCAGCTCAGCTCTACCAGTGGAAATAAAACTGACAGCTTTTATATAGGCAGTCATGAGTATTTCAACTCCTGCACTGATCTCTGTGTGCATCACTAGAAGCTGCACTCAGCATTGCCACAGCACCTCATCATCTCTGAGTGACACCACACAAATAGTGCAAAGCAATCCCAGTGCCTGCACACCCAGCAGCAGATGGAAGGGAGTCAGTTATCTAAACACAGACACCTGGTGCCACCACAGGGACCCTGGGGTAGCCTGCCTGTCCCTCCCACAGGGCACAAACCCTGTACCATTTCTGACAGCTTTTTATTGATATTACAGATATCCTAGAAACCCATAAATTATGCCTGTGCTTAGGCAGCAGCTCCTCTTTTCACCAGTGCTTTTGTGAGATCCTCTACAACAGGCTCATTTTGCACACTCACCCGTGCTGAGTCTGCAGTTGCCTAAAGCTATGATTGCCCAAACTCATCTCACAAGGACTCACAGTCCAGTTAACTGCTCTGCAGGAATCACTTACTTTATACAGGGTGAGCAGGCCTATAAAAACTCAGATGGATTAGACCCTCCTTGCCTACTTGCCAGAGGAGAGGCTGCTCCATTGGAGATGCACAGTGCAGATGTAATGTTCCACAAAAGAGCCATTTTTGGCTGGGCTCTTTTGTCCTCACCTCTCTCCCTGGCCAAACACTCAGCTGTCCTCTATAAGAAATGTTATGCACCAGCTATAGAGTCTCATGAGAATGGCTTCCCATGAGTGATTTGTTGTGGGAAAGGAAAGCAACCAGCCTACAAGATCAAGACACTGCCACTGATTCACCAGCAGGACTTGCACCTTAATCCAAGCCATCCTCTCCAATGGTTTCAATCAGATTGTTGGCTGGATCAACTCTGCAGATTTTTAAGGATCTTTGTACTTGCATTAGCAGTTACTTTGACCACAATCCCTTCTGCACCACTGTCTGTCATGTGGGGCAGCTGCTCTGACACATCAGGTTGGCAGGGGGCATCTACTCCAGGAGACACATGCAAGGTAAATTGCTTGACTATCAATAGCAATCAAGCAAAATCTTCAGATTGCATCTCTTAAAATTTTAAATTGAGATCTCTGCTGAAGGCTTCAGTGTATTGGAAGTTCATACTATCAAGGCTGCTGAGCTTCAGAACATTGATAGGCATGATCTAGATAAGCCCGTGCTGAGAACAAAAAGAGGCAAAATTGCTCCCCTGAGGATCTTCTGTTCTTAGACACAATAGGAAGAACGTTTCCATCTTTCCCTCCTGGCAATTAGTCCTCCTTGAGGATCAGATCAAGCCAGTTAAGTCCAAGACCTCCCAGAGCCCTCCTTCTCTTTAAATCCTGCAGATGTGAGTCAGGCAGACATTGCTTGGTGTGGGATTTGGTACTCCCCTAATCTCTAATTGGACCTCTTGCATGGCTGCTTGCCACAGAGCAGCCCAAAGCTATCACAGCATACATCCCTGCTGACTGTATTGAAACACCTTTGAAACACAGGCTTTGCCTTCTGAGAACAGGAGATGAAGATTAATTTCACCTCATATTTTTCTTTCTTAAAGTCCTGAAAGCTATCACAGAAGACTGGTGTTATAAAAACTACCTATTATTATTGCTAATTTTTATTTACAGGCATCCAAAAGAGAAGAGTGTGCTTAGGTTAGCACAGGACTCCTGCTATTGTGAAATTTGGAAAGAGAGAAGGTTCATCTGCATTTCACAGCTTCCAGACAGACTGAATAGATCCTCAGATCTCATCCTCCTACTCTTTCTTTAAAAAAAATTATCAGAGAAGTTAAAATAATGACTTTAAGTGCAGACAAAAAAATCTGTCAGAAACTTTCTCTAATTAGTAAATAAAATCTGCCAGCTAAGACTCTAGTGCAGAGAGAATCCCTGCAGCTCTTCAGCCATATCCCAGCCCAAAGCCATGCACAGTTCAGGAGGAACCTGTTCACTGATGCCTGCAAGGTGTTTGTCTGAGCCAGGGGGGATAGCCATGTTGTATTTACACCTTCTTACCTCACCTTGTGTTTGTTTTGACAGAGGCAGAGAGCTGTGATCGTTCCTGAAGTTCATCAGCAACCATAGCAACTGTGCACTCTGCCTGTCCTGCCCAGCGCTCTGAAGAATGACAAACACCCCAAATGTCACCACCCCAAACAGCTCCCATTGCCCAAAGAGGTGTAATAAGGAGGGACAGAGCTGAGGTGATGCCCTGAGATCCTCCCCACCTTGGAGAGGAGTACTTCCCTTCCCCACTGGGCCCTGTACTTTTAACCATTTCTTAAAACTTACTAGATATGATCTTCATTCTCCACTGTGCCAGCACAGAGGCTGAAATCCAGGATGGGTGCAGGTGCCTCCAAAGGTCTCTCCTGGCATCTTGCAAAGCCTTAGCTTCAGTACAGCAACTGTGAACTGCCGTAGTTCAAGGACAGGAGTTGTCACTAAAGCACAAACATGGACTTGTTGGCCTGAGGCTGGTGTGCTCTCAAAACAGCTTTAAAGCTAAGCTGGCATGAGAGTTCTCCCTCTGAGTGAGGCACTCTGAAATGTACACAGATCAGCCTTCAGTGTTGGAGAGGAACCTGTGCTGATGAACCTCATTTGGGGTTTAGGAGCTCAGAAGGGATGTGGTGCCTGTCCCTCAGCTCAGATCTTGAACTGTCCCTGCTTAAGGCTGTTTTGGAAAACTCCATCTGAGATCCCCAGGCACAGACACCTCTGGAAGAAGTTCCTCTCCTGCACTGGGAGACATGCCTCCGTGTGCTGCTGCAGAGAGCAGAAAGCAGGGGCAAAGATGGGTGGACTTGAGCGCGTTCAAGGCCTGGAAGCCTGCTGCAGCACCATCAGGTGCTTCAGGAGCCTCAAATCATGTGCATGGACTTGCTTCCTAGACCTCCAGAGAGGAAGACAACTCTCTGAGAGGGAGGTGGGTGAGAAGTGCTCAGAGAAGAGGAACCCTCAGCCTGCACTCATCTGCTGTGAGAACATCAAGGAATGTGGAGACATCATCGGAAAACCTATCTTGAGCACATACATGACAACTGAAATAACAAATGTGGCAAGGTTTTCCAGCTGAACTTTGAAAGGAGTGTGTGGTGCTGTGAAGAGAGAGGAGTCAGTGTCATGTGGAAGGGTTTCCCTTTCCCTCAATAAAACAGGAAGACAGCCAGGTGGGAGGCAGCCTACAAAACAGGAGGTGCAAATGAGGACCGAAGAAAGGATGCACTGGATTAAAAGCACAAGTGTTGGTACCATATGTGTGCGTGGGGAGTGGTGTCGCTGTGACTTTTCCAGGAAGATTCCCTGAATGACCCAGAAACCCCTCTGAGCAGATCTTTAAAACCTTCTTCACTCAGGCCATGAGAAACAAGGTTTAAGGCATTCAAAACACATCAAGGATTTCACAGCTGGGAGAAAGTTATAAGCAACTGAGTCACGCCTTACCCAAGGAATTCAGGGCTAGCAGGAAACTTATTTATTTGTTGATTTATTTATACTAGAATTCTTCTCTGCCTATTCCTTGTTTAGCTTTGGTTTTTAGCTTAGGTCACATGACACATTCATGAAGAAAGAATATTTTCCCCCTTGCCTCAGAACAGTGGAGCTTGGTGTTCACCGATGAATGTCATATGTTCTGTGCTCCCTGGGGTTTCTTTACAATGGTATCTGAAACTGGCAAAATAATCAGAAACACAGCAAGGGGGACAGTACAGCGAAGGAAATCACAGTTCTTTTATGCAACAAACGTGGGTGGCACTAAGTTTCTGGCTCCCAAGCAATCACACTGAGGTAAAAACATGAGCAAAGGACTGCCTCACTCAGCAGACAGTCCCCACGGGCTCTCAGGAAGCCTCAATGAAGGGGGCTCTTTGAAGGGTATCTGAGAGGGGGAGTTGGTCCATATTCCCTGAGTGGAGAAAGAGCAGCCATGCATCCTGCTATAGCAGGGGACCAAAGTATGGGAGAGGCACAGCAGAAGAGATGCCTCCTTTGAGAGAGAGAGACAGGAGAAATCAAATAATAGGCAACAACTACAGAAATTGAGACTGCATTTAGTAAGGCTGAGGCCAGGGCCTGTCTGGATAAACACACCAGAATACAAGACCACCCTGCCAGCTGTCTCAGCATGAAGGAAATACTGAATGGGGTGAGAAAGCAATGTATTCTCTGGACTGTAGAAAGGTCCTTACAGTGCTTACTGGCACCTCATAGCATAAAGGAAGTCCAGCATCCACAGAATGCTTTTCACTCTGCATTTGTCAGAGCTTTTTGCCCTGCCCTCTGCAGAAGGTAGCAGGGCTTGCACTCCAGTGGGCTTCACAGCCCACCCTGCCAGAGGCAGGTGGGCTCAGTGCTTCTAGCCAGCATTAACCCAAGATTAAGTCCCCTTCTTTGTGGTTTCAATGAATGAGCAAGGGTGAGGGAATAAAGGAGTTGATTTATGATCCTCCATTTTCCTCTGAGATGGGCAAAGGCTCTGCCCGTATGAACAGGAGGAGATGTGGTGATTAATTCTCTGGCCTTTAACCTCACCCAGCTCCTACATAGATTTAGGCACTGACAGTGAGTGTCTGTAGCAAGGATTTATTCCCATTGCAACAGATCCCACCACATACATGTTTTTAGAGAGCCATTCTCTCTACATCCTTACAAGAAAGTAAAATTACTCTTTCTGTATGTACTACACTGTCGGTTCAGTCTTGGTCAGAGTCGGCTCTCAAGACCAGCCCTATTGCACCACCTCCATTCTTGCCCCAGCCTGGCCCTGTGGAGCAGACCCTCTGTGAATCAAGAAGTTCTGTCAGTCACTACATTGTGCAGAACCAAAACCTCATCTGGACAGCTGGCATTCCAGGCCAGCAGACAGATGGACCTGTTCAGCACAAAGACTCTGTTGCCTGTAGAGCAGCCTGAGGATAGCAAGGGCTGCTGCTGGCCAAGGTGTATCAGCCAAGGGTGGGTGAGTACCGGGCACCACAAGTTAAGATGGTTGTTTGCCAGCAGAGCAGGGTGGGGGAGCCCAGGACAGAAGCAGCTGCCAGGGTTACAGGCTTCAGGGGAAGTGAGTGCAGTAAGGAGGGAAGCCACAGATCAAGCCTGAGGTGTTTAAACAAGAGAAGGCAGCACCTGGTTTTTACTAGCATCTTAGCACCTGATATTCATGTTCTCTGAGATTCATCCAACTCACCAACCAATGAATATTACTAACCTTTCCTGTTGCAGAAAATACTATTGATGAACAAAAGAGAATGTCGAGAAAGTACTTTTTAATGGTTATTTATTTATATTGAATGGTACTAGAGCATTATTAAATATGATGTGAACAGTATGATATTGCATTGTCTTGTCTGCAGCCTAAGTCCTTACTCCTTTTCCAGGAAAACACAGCAGAATCTATAATGGGAAAAGTAACTATTTTAAGTGTTCTCATTTCAAGGCCACTCATTTCATTCTTCCTCTGACCTAAATGTTACAAGTGAAAGTCAAGCAAAACATTTCAGGTACCTGAGACCGCTGCCTGCATTATGGAGATAAAGGAAATAGGAGACAGGAGAAAATAGGCTAAACTCCAGAGTCTCATGGTATCTCTAGCAGTCATTATGGGCATGGTGTCCATCCCAAATGAGATTGCTCTGTAAAGGTGCTGACCATGACTCAGAAGTGAGTTGTGGTCAAAACACAGGGCAGGCAGTCAGTTCTCCATCCCAAGGGGAAGGGTGCCTATCAGTGAAATGTCTGTTTGACAGGAGCCCACTGTTGGCTCTTCCACAAGCCTAGGAAAAGCTTGGATATCCAGGTTCTGTTTCTAAAGCTCTCACTAATTTACTCTATCACTGGTTCAAGGCACATGACATCACCTCTCTGGGTTTTTTAACAGCAGGGCATCCACCTCTCAGAAATGTGGAAGCAGTTTTAAAACTCCTCTGAGGAAGCCTTGCTGAAAATTTAGCATACTAGAGAACAAGCCAAATTCATGCCTATGTAATAAAAAAAAAAATCACATTCACAAAAATGTTGCTAGAAGAACAATGTGAAGTTTACAAGCCAAGGTCCTGCAAAAGGCTGAGAAAGAACTGCTATGGCCATAGTACTTGAAACGTGCACCTCACTAGGAGACGCAGTGTCATGGTTTAAAACCACCTCACTCCCCAAAAATGAGGGACAGCTCTGCTTGGCTGAAAGCATCCAGCTGTAGAAGGACTAATGCTACCTTCCTCTTGCCTTAATGGAACCCCTGGGGACTGAGAGGGCACTGGATAATGCACATTGACCAGCACTGTATGAGCACCCAGCCTGGTGTCAACCACTCTGCTACACCAGCTGCTCCTCCCCTCCTCGGGCCCTGCATCTTCAAGGCAAAGCTTCCCAAAGCCACTTTACTGCACTTTCAGTAGGGATCTAGTGCAGCCCCCAGAGGACAGGGCACAGAGGAGAAAGGGAGAGAAAAAGAGCAAGCAAGAATGAATCTCATTAAACAGAGAGAGGCACCCCCTCAGTCTCTCATCATGTTTGGGCCTGATTGGAAGTGAAACCACACTTGGAGGGAGGGAAAGCCCCCTCCCTTGGGAAAATCCAGAGGCTCTTGCACAAACCTAATTTCAAGCTCTGTTAAAGATAGTGTTTGGTTTGGGTGTTTTTTGGTTTAGGTTTGGTTTTTTGTTGTTGTTGTTTTTTTTTTTGGTTTTTTTTTTTTTTTTAATGCATTCAACTTAATTTCCCAGGGAGCTGTGTGAAAATGAGAAAGGCAGACCTTTGACTGTGAATCCAGCCCAGTGCCTGGTTCTTACAGATCCAGTCTCACATTGTTTTCCTCCATCACTGCCCTCAATAAATCTCTGCACAAAGATTGCTAAAATTCCTCCCACCTCCCTTCCACACTTCAGTGGAGACAGTTACATTATTTTTTTTTTTTTTGCATTTAAGCAATCCAATTCATTTTTAATTCAAAACACACCCTAGTTTCCACAGCTCTGTTAAAAACAGGAGCACTGTGACCTTGAAAAGGCTCAGACCTGCTGGCACCATGAAGTTCTGACCTGTACTTTGCTCTTCCTGGCTTGCTTGCTTTCTGGTGAGGAAAAGGCTCGTGGTTGGGTTTATGATCCACTCATTCCAGTGCTGATAGCTGAAGGGGAAGGAGAGGAACTGTATTTGGTTTGGAAGGCTCCTGAGGGAGACATACCTGGAGATTCAGTTCCCTGAGCTCACAGAGAAACACATGCTGGCTGGTTCCTCTGCACACAGCTGATCTGCCTGTATTTAGTTTTCCAGTCTGGAGAGCAAATATACGCACAGGTGAAAATACAGATTAGGGTAGGCTGTTTACATCTGACCTCATTCTTCTGCCCAAGAACTGGCACAGGGTGGCAATTTTTACAACTACGCCCTGACTGCAAGGAAGTTGCAGAGCCACTGAAGTGGGGCGGCTCTAATGGTCCACCTGCTCCCTTCTCCAAGACAGAGGGAGGCAGACATGCTTTGTCCAAATTCTTCCTACATTGAGATTTCCTACTGTGACCCAAGGAGGGATTGCAAGAGAAACATAAAGCACTACTGGCCCTGAAACAATTGCCAGCTGCAGCCCCAGGTCATACCATGAAAATCTGATTCCTTTCTTTGTTTCTCAGCTGATGCAGAGATTAATTCTTTCCTGTCCTTGACACTGTACTTGCTGGAGCTATCAGCAGAACAGTGAGCGTTGCTTTGTTTTATGGAGGGGACGGCAAGCAGGGTGGGTTTGCTGTCATTGTAGAGGGAATGGCACAAGGAGAATGTAAACAGTAGATGTAGGTGTACAAAAAAAGCAACCTTGTGGCAGCAGCATTGCATGGATTTCAGTAAAGCGAGACTTTGCCTGAGGAAAAGAAAAGTTCTCTACATTTTTTATTTAAAAACCCAATTAAGTTAAAATTAAATGTGAAATGATGACAATTTGCATCCAGGCCTTAAGCAATCCGCTTTAATTGAATCATGGATTGCTCTGCACAGGAGAATGACTGAGATCAAGCTTCCCATAGATGTGTCTCATGCATCTCAGTCCAACTCTGAAGCAAGAGTAGTCCCAGCTCCTCATAAAAGTGATATCACTCTCCCAACATCTTCCTGCCATGCCATCCCATTTGGAAGGCAAACAGCAGCACATGAATCACAGAACAGATAAGACTGGGAGGGACCACTGGCGACCATCTGGTCCAACCCTCTCGCTCAAGTAGGGTCCCTCAGAGCACATTCCTCGGGACTGTGTCCAGACAGCTTTAGAATATCTCCTGGTAAAGGGGCTGGCAGTCTGTCTGGGCAGCACTCAGTGCTGTACCTGGTCTGGGCCAGCACTCATGGGCTGGCTGCTGGGCCAGTGGCCATGCCTTGGAGCGGGATGCTGAGCTCAGGGAGCCTGGTGCTGAGCTCAAGGAGCCTGGTGCTGAGCTCTTGGAGCCTGGTGCTGAGCTCTGGGAGCCTGCTCCCCCTCACAGATTTCCTTCTAACCCTCTCCCCAGTGCAAACGCGGCCAACACAAACTCTTCTTCGTAGCCGTGTAGGAATTTAATATCTGTAAAATGTCTTTTCCTCTAAGAAAAAGCAGGCACATAAGAGCAGACAAATGACTGACAGCACAATCTAAGCCCCACCTTTTTTCAAAATCAGCCAGAGAAGAGAGGGGCATAAAAGCTTAAATTTTTCAGGGCAGCATGGCCATGGCAGGAGGCCTCCAACAGCGGCCAGGCTGCTGTGGTCCCTTTAGGCACTGGCTGAGGTGTATCCATTCCACAGAATCACCCAATCAATCAGTTTGGAAAAGACTTCTGTGATAATATTGAGTCCGGCCTATGACCGAACACCACCACGGCAACCAGCCCATGGCACTGAGGGCCACGCCCAGTCTTTCCTTACACACCTCCAGGGACGGAGATTCCGCCACCTCCCTGGGCAGTCCATTGCAATGTCTAAATTTCCATTCATCTCTCCCTGACCAGTTTAATAGCCAATTTAAAGTGGAGACAGCAGTCGGGGTCTCGTCTCACCGACGAGAGAGACACGGGGTGCAGTTCAGCAGCCACCCCATCCTTCTCCCTCCTCGGCCGCTGACGGAGGGGGGAAGATGACTACATCTCCCAGCATGCTGAGCGGCAGCACGGCCCGGCCAGGGGCCCGCCCTGCCCCGCCGTGCATTCTGGGAGCTGTAGTCTCGCGGGAAGGCGGGCGGGGGAGGGCGGGCGCTGCGCCTGTGCCACAGCGAGCCCGTGCCGCTGCCCCGGGGCTCCGAGCGGGCTGGCTCTGGCTCGGCCGGTTCGTCCCTTCCTCCAGCCCGCCTGGCTCAGCTCGCACCGCGAAGGGGAGGTCTGGCTCTCGGCGTCCTGATGAAGCCCAGCTAGGGGAGCACGCTGCCGCCTCAGAAAGTTGGAGGAGAAGAAGGAGGGGGAGGAGGAGAAGGTCTGCACAGCGATGTAGCCCCGAGCGTGGAACGGCAGCCCCTGGAAGGCACTTCAGCTCCTCGCCGCCCTGATCCTGGAGCATGGGCTAAAAACTATGTTCCTCTCCCGTATGGAAAATCATTGTTTCCTGCTGTTTGTGTTTGTCTTCCAAGCAATATTTATCCTGATCCTCTACCGAAGCGGACCTTCGCGTGTGTTCCGCGGGTTTGTAGAGGCGCCTCAGGTGGTGGTGGTGGATTACTCGAAGCCCCACGATGTGTACACAAACCTCAGCTTGTTCACCCGGGCTCCCAGTGAGGACACCATGCCCTACTGCTCAGCGCAGTCCCCAGTCCTGGGTAGGTATGAACCTCCAAAAACCCTGGGAAGGTGGTTTGAAAGAACCTCCTTCATAACCCTGAAGGTGTCATAAATGTAAGTTGTATCTTCTACAAACTTTGAAACAGGTGTGCCGGTGTACTTACGCTGCCAAAATTCTCTCCTGTTAACAACCCGTGTTGTTTTACTGCTTGTGCGGGGAAAAGTGTTTTACTGGCCTAAAAATTTCCAATATTGAGAGTTTGGTTACACAGATGTCAAGATTGTAGAGCAAAAGCGAAAACAGTGCATGGTGATAATATCAAGTTAGTAATGCTTTTTTGGTTTTTTTTTTTTTTGGCAGTCTTGTGTAAAGTGACCCAACAATTTAGAAACTGCATAATATTGACTTCTGACTTTAACACCTTGGTTCTTTGTCTTAAGCCTTATATCAAATCTGTAGTTCAATATAAATTGATTAAGTTGACTTGAAATCAGCTTAAGGAGGATGTATGAGGATGGCACCTTGCTCTTCATGGTGATCTTCTAGTCTATGATTGTCACACATCCTTTAGGCTTAGAAACTTCTTTGTTAGACTTAAAAATCTGGTCACAGGTTAATTTGTATTCTCAGTAGGACCAAACCAGAGCTGATCCAAGAAGCAGCATTCATCCAGCTGTTGCAGTACTAAAACAGTTGAGAAATTTTAAGTCAGTACAAAGTCAAACCAGGTGTATAAAGCAGGTGTGTTTCCAGTAAAGTGGTGGTGCTGCTCAGGCAGTAGTGAATCCCTTTGACTCAGCCAGCCATGAATGGATTCAGTTCCATCAGCATGCACTTACAGCTGGTTTGGGCCATCACCTTCTTAGAGTACCATGTGGTAAGTTACTCTTGTCAGCTTTTTCCATACTACACAGGTTTCTGCATGTCTAAATGTTGTCTACACCTAGCCCTTAGCCTTGGACTGCTGTTCTAGGAAAGCTGATCACTGCACATGGAGTCCATTAGGAGCAAATGGTTGACCTTGGTTCACGTGGAAGCTCTGTGGGAAGCCAGTGCTTTTATGTCAGGTTGCTTACTTAGGTTGGAGAGCTCTGCTGGGACCCTTTGGATGAGCCTGCTCAGGCTGCAACTTTTGTAATGGTGCTTGTTCTTTTGAGATGTTTTCTTCCTTCCCCTGTTGCTTGCAGTTAAACTAAGTACACACGGTGTGTATGATGAAAGTGTAAGATAGCTTTGGGTGTGTGTTTCAGCATTTCCCATAGAAATGGCTCTACCAACTCCTGAAATCCTGGTAGCACAGAGCCTTTTTGCACAGGTGCTGGTGTCGTGGTCTCAGTGCACTGCAGCCCATTCAGTTCTGGGGAGCTACAATTCCTTTTTTCAGGCTGAATTGTTTTATTTGAAAAAGCACAGCAGAAATGTGACTGCACCTAGTTTGTGTCCACTACTGATGAAAATCCTCTCTCCTAAAGAGTCAAATGAGACAGCTTTAGTGTCAAAAAGAAAGAACCAAACAATTCTGCAGCTTGCCTGCAAACCATCAGATAAGTAAAAGCAGTGGCATGTATGGAGGAGGCGGACACAGAGTAAAATTACACTAATCTGTGCTCTTAGAGCTGGGAAATCTTTTGAAGAACTCCTCCTCTGCCCATCACTGAGAGTGCTGAGAGCAGGGCATGGTCCTGGAGGCGGTACTTCAGAGCTAAAATGGAAACATGATGTTAGTCACAGACAGAAACAAACAGCAAGCTGTCTGGGAGGAAAAAAAGCCAACCATGAGCAAAGTAACTGTGTAAGCTTTGCTGTATGAAAATACTGAGCTGAGCATATGAACCATTGTTGAAGTGAAACACAAGTAATTTGGAGCACTGATACAAATTCAGCTTCAGAAAAATGAGGTCTCTGCTACTGCTTAACTTTTACTCAGTGGTATTTCCCTGGAAATATAGGATGTAAATTACTGCTTCTGTCACTGCATGCCAGCCTCTTCTGGGTGTTTTGCTTTTTTCTTAGCTGAGAAGCATGCTGTTTGTGAGGGAGTTGTCCCTTGTTTTATATGTGATGGGCACATATGAATTGAGATAAATACTTTATAAATGTCTTGAATAGTTGTTGCCATCATCTCTCACGAGACTGATGTTTCTTGGAAGCATTATATTGCAGAGAGCAATGCCTTTTAATATTAATTTCATAAACTCTATTAAATGAGATTTCAAATCAATTCTTGAGGACTCAGCCTCCTGCTCAGAGCTGGTAATAAGTCACAGTGCCCACTCTAAAGTGTGTTAAAGTACCTGGAAGGATGCCAAATGGCTTAAATGGTTTCTGCATCAGGGCTTTTATGAAGTGCAGCACTTTTTCCATTTATATATGTAGTAGATCATTTTGATAACTGTGTGAATGTTAATCAGCTTGCAGCTCATCTGTCTGTTTCCTGTCTCCTGAATCTGCAGCAACTTGGTTCTTCCAGGGCTGTGAAGTAAGAATTGAAGTGTAATTGCTAATCATCTCTGCCTTGGAGGAACTAGACTCCTGCTGACTAGTGGTGCTTTTAAACACCTAGTGGTGTCCACTGAACATTTTGTGACCAAGAACTTGAAAAGCATTGCAGGTATTCAGTGTCTTCACTAATATAGTGAATAAATTACTTGAGTTCCCTCAGAAGTTAAAGTTTCTACACAAATCACCCATTGCCTGTTTCTTCCTCCTCTGTTTTTAGAAAAAGTGAAGTGCTTATATGCCAGGGTTATACTTCGTTAAACATAACTAAATAGCTTTTAAATTCAAAATCTGACTTTCTCACATTGCATGCAAGTTACCTTGCTTCAGTTCATCTTTTCCACTCACAAAGAAAAAGTTTGGTGCTAGAAGATTTGGCTGTATTGTATTATTTCTGGTTTGGTTTAAAGGGGTACCTTCCTTCATGCATGGCACGTGCTGAATAAGTTGGTGTGGCCCTCGAGGACTTTAACAGTTGAAAGTTCTGTCTGTAAGTTTGCTGTTTATAATTTGCTCATGCTATGGAAGGATTTTTTCCAAGCCCTTCTTATAGTAGTTACTGCCTTTCACTCCCATCTTTCATAACCTTTTCATGAGCAGGACCATCTGTTGTATTAAGTAGCTCCTGCTATGTTTTCTAATGCTGCCAGAGTTTCTTCTCTTGGATTGAAAGAGAAATAAAGAAGTGGCAGTGCTAATGCTGAGATTTATTTTCGGGTGCCATTGAGGCAGCCTTGTATTCTATCATTAGAAACTGATGCTTAAATGAAAGCTGTTGGTCTGATTTTTTATTTTTTCCCTAAGCACTGGTAGAATTACAGAAATATGACTCTGTTAATGTAGTGTGTGGTGCTGCAGTATCTGAGTGCAGCATTCACCCATGCTACTGTTCCTGTCTGTTCATCTTGTGTAAGTTCTGGTTATTCTCATTGGGCTTGGTGGTTACAGCTGCAAACTCTGAGTTCAGAAGTCCTGGAGTTCCTTTCCTAAGGTGGGATAGATATGGCCAAGGTCCATAGGTCCCCTCACAGGGAAATGTGTTGTCTAGGGAGTGAAGCAAGCAGGGAGTGTGCTGTCAGTGGCACTAGCTAACACAGAGAGAGAATTGTGAGACCTAACTGTACACTGAAGTTTCATATTCATTAAACACCCTCTGTGTGATGGTACAGGCACAGAAACATCTTTGGAACCATGACAAAATTGGCCATGGAAAAATTGCTTGGACACTTCAGGGTGTTGATTCTGTACCCTGCCTCAACAGGGATCCTGTCCTTCCTAGTATGTGTAAGATGGTTTTTTCCTCCTTTTCCAAGGCTGTGCTTTGGCAGTTTTATTTATCCCTCTTTGGTCCAGCCTGCAAGTGCTCTGTTCACATTTGGGAATTAATTGGATTAGATTGCATTAGCCTTTTGTTAGTTGGACAGCAGGGAGACATGAGAGCCGGAATGTAGCTTGTAGCCAAGGAGTGTAGGGCAGCCAGAGGTTTTGGGGATGTAAGTCACACTCTTTTTTTTTTTTTATTCCTTCCCTTGGCATATTCCAGATTGAGTTTCTGAGCTGATTTTTTTGAGGTCTGGAGCCAGGCAGCATAGGAGAACAGAGTATCTTGAAAAACCTGGAAAATGCTTGGGTATGGAAGGAGAGAACAGGAGTGAAGCTATTCACATTGTCCTGCTCATGCCTTTACATTCAAATTAAGGTCTTATTTTTTCTGGGATTTGAAGATTGTTGCTGCAGAATCTTATTCTGCAATACAGAGTCCCAGTTGTTTTACAGAAAACAAAACCTTGCCTTTGTGGGAGAATAAAAGGGATTAATTCCCTTTCTTATTTTTTCTTTAGAGCAATGATCTATAGTTGAAATCCCTGAATACTTCTTTAGCAAGCTCCAGTTGTCATCAAATCAGTGGTTAATGGTGCTTTAGGTTGAAAGATCTGATAATCAGGGAGTCCATTAATCTAAACAGCAACATAAACTACAGGTTGATAACATTGTTGGACTGAAAGATGGGAGTCTTAAGGGTGGAAAGGGAAGCTGCCTGCACAGAGGTAGAAGATAACCTCATGAAATGTTCACTGTAAATGTGACCTAGGTTCTCAGCCCTCACAATGATTCTCTGAAGAACCGCTCTTCTGTTTTGGGTACAAATATATGGCAGTGTACTCTGCTTTCCTGCTGCGGGTAATGCAGTGAAAATCAAATTCTCCTGTATTTTAAGTAGTTGGAGAAGGACTGAAAAGTGATGTTTAAGAGTCAGCTATTGCAAAATCTTGCTGACAAGCAGAAGTCAGGCTTTCTTTTTAAAAACAAACCGACCAACAGAAACCAATGAAAACCCACACAGTAAGATTCAGACCAGACATTTTTGACAGCATGAGAAATGGGATGAGTGGCTCTTCAGACTGACCTTCAGGAAATGCCATTTGTGTGTTCCTTGAGGGAGGAAAGGAGACACTTATCAAATACAGGTTTGCCCATCAGAAATGTGAGGTGTACCAGCTTCCTCATAGTAGCAAAATGTTCCCTGGTTCAGAATGGACACTTTGAATTTTAGGGCAAATTTACTCATTAAGCATGTTACTGCTCTAAAAATCCTGCAACCAACCCAAAACCAATGAACCAAGCAAACCCCAAAAACCCAAACCCCCAAAACCAGTGGAGGGATGTTGCTTCTTTCTGTGTCAGTTAAACAGGATGTGGATGTGGGCAGGCTCAATTTTTTTGTTTGTTTTTGTTAGAATTGTAGCAGAGATTTGAATGTCGGATGGACTGAAGGAAGCATATTCTGGACTCACTTGCTTATTTAGTCATAAAACACACCTGTACCTTCTCCTGCTGAAATGAAAGCTCCTAAACACTAGGCCTAAATGTTTGCTTTCTCTCTCCCATGCTTCATTATCAGAAGGTTTTTGAGAGAATTATTTATTTCAGTGGTTTAAGAGGGAGTCTCACTTAGAAGATACTAAAACCTTGATTTAGGACAGCCATAGTGTTAATTATCAGCTTGGAAAGAAAAGAAAATCTTGTTTATAGCTATTAAAAAAAAAAAAAAAAAAAACCACCACCAGCTACAAACTTGCCTTGCACACTTTTGGCGAAAAAAAGATTTTGCCTTTGGTAACATGGCCTGCAAAGAATTTTTTAATAGAACTGTCATTTGAAATCGCCAGCTTCTAATTATGATTTGGGTGAAAGTTTTTTCCTAGTTCGTTTAAGCATTGGATGGTAATCTTGTTCTGCATCTGTGTATTATTTTCTTAAAAGTTCACAGTTGTAGAAAACCATTAAGACACACTGATTTCTATATAAATACAAGTTTTCTGCTGCTTCTGGAAGCTTTTCTCACAACCCAGGAGTACAGGCATTTAGATAATTGTAGAATTTGTTTATTTATACTGTAACAATGAGGCTTGTGTTAAAATGGGCATTGACACTTTATATGGATTCTTTTTCACTTATGACTTGTCAGTATTTTTCCATCTGAAGAATGGAAGAATTCATGTAAAAATGCAGATTTTTTTATAATTAGGCAATAGCTCTTGAAGATATCCAGTATATTTTGTATTTTAAAAAGAGGTGCTGAGTAGAACAACAACCATGTATAGTTTCTTTTGCTATCCTGTGCCTGTTCCTGAAAATATAATATCTTTATTCTTTCTCAGGTCTGTCATCTGCTTCTCCCAGATTTTGAAGTACTGCCTGCTTATCAAAGTGTATAAAATGAAATAATATAGCAAATTCAGCTATTGTGGCATGTGATTGTAACATCAAATTGAACTTGAAATGCTTTTAAAGGTAGAACTGACATTTTCTAAGCATTTCTATTCATCCAGGCTTCAAACTGTTTCTCCCCTGACCTGCTGAATATCCACTTGCACATCTTTGTCCCTGAATCTCTTCTGAAAGAGGCCTAGAGAAATTTTCCAAATGGGTAGCAAAAGCAGATGTGTCTGTTCATCTTGAATAATTTTCAGCGCTGTTTCTTTCAGCGAATCCGCTTACTCAAGGATCTCATCTAAGCAGCACCGGGCTGTAGCAGGCAGGCAGTCCCAGGGAGCAGCAGCTGTGCCGCAGCCCGGTGGGGCTTGCTGGCCGTGCCTGGGCTCGGCATGCCTGGCAGGTGGTGTGTGTGTGTGTCCCCTGGTGCTGAGCTGGCCAGCAGGCAGCAGTGAAATTCATCCCTGAGCCACACCTGCGTGGGTGTTGTTAACTCTCCTCTGGTGGGGCTGCTGTCTGAAGGAGCAAACATGGGTAGCTGATGTCATAGGTCTGAAAAAAGATAGATCACTGATGTTTCTCCTGCTGATTCTTTTTTCTGTCTCTCCTTACAGTTGGTCCATTAACCATCACCTTCAAGGTGCTCCCTAGTGAAAGGATGATCATAAAAAGAAATCCTTTTGTTCAGTCTGGTGGCCACTACAGGCCACCTCACTGCTTTGCCCGCTACAAATCCGCCATCCTCGTGGCCTACAGGAACCAGGAGAAGAAACTCCGCCACCTTCTCTACTACATCCATCCCTTCCTGCAGCGCCAGCAGCTCAGCTACACCATCTACCTGATCCAGCAGGTAAATCCAAGTCTAATGTGCCTGCTGGGAGCTCAGCCACACCACTTAAGGGCTGGGTTCTGAAGAAGAAATGTGACTCTTGTGATGTGGAAATGGTGTTTTATGCATGGGCTGGGAGGAGGTCAGATAGCTGTCCTGCCTCCATGGCTCCTAGTGATTGAAATAATGTACCTCTTGTCAAGATCATCCTTCTGCTATTATTTGGTTCTGTTGTGGTTTTGTTGTGGTTTTTTTTTTTTTTTCCTGGGGGTATAAATTTGTCACTAAGTGGTTGTGCTGGTTTGAAAGTAAACCAGCAGGAGTAATGAACTGCCAGGCAATCACCTTGAGAAAGATTTCAGATCGGAATTACAACTTAATAGAAAGATTACAATAAATGCATTAATACAAAAACACTGGCTTTAAGTGACAGCCTGTCCCCCTGTTGGTCAGGATGGTGGTCACAGCCTGATTAAGTGATGGCTGCAGTGTTGAAAACGGTGGTCCTATGGAAGGTCTGGTCCTCCTCTGGGTCCCTTGAGCAGTGATGGTGTCCCAAGTCCCCAAATAGAGATGATATGTGGTCAGGTTCAGGTGGTACCTCCCAGGGCAGGGAGTTTCACAATGGAATGATGTAGTCCTATGAGGGACAGAATATTTTTGGGGTCCTTGGTGGTTGTTGCCAGGTGTTCTGCTGGTGCCATTGAGTTCATGATGGCCCCTTAGTGGAGACCCTTCAGGATGGGTGGGACTGCTGCTTTACCGGAGGGAGGTACCACAGCTGAGTGTGAAGAGAAGGAAACACTACCCTGCCTCACAGGGCTGCCTCTTTTTTCCTTATGTAACACCCAGCTGTATCCTGAGGGGTGGCTGTGCACTGGGCAGCTGCTGCAACCGACCCTTCTTTAAGAGTTTGTCTGAAAATGATGTAGAGGAAAGTAGAGTTTGGTTACACCCCACAGCTTTCCTTTTGTAACCCAGCGCAGTTGTAACTTTTGTTTTCCTCTTTCTGAGATTTCCATGTGGTTTGTCTGTAGCTTCAGTGTGACTGCTGAGCAGAATTGGAGACTGAATGCTGGAGTGAAGCTGGATATTTTTAGTCTATGTCACATACAAACATGTGGCTTGGCAGGGCAGTCTGTGCAGGTCAAGCAGCCTTTCGTACCTGACATGGACTGGTGTTGCAAAAGATCAGTGGCAAGGGAGCAAGTTTTGGATTCATCAGTTAAAACCAATAGTTTATTGGGAGGGCAAAGAAGCTTTTTGTTTGACCAAGATCTTTTTCTGATTTATAAGTTTTAGTAAACAGTAGTCAGGGCAAAAGTGTTGCTGTACAACTGTTTACCTGAGGAATGGCTTATGGATGGATCTCTTGAGAGGTGCCAACAGTGCAAGGCCCCTGACACAGCAAAGCTGACAATTGTTGAGAATGTTGTGGAGAGGGTGGGTGACATTTTCAAAGCTGGGAGCATAGAATTTGCAGCCAGTATTGATTCATTCATTTGAATAAGGCTTTTTGACTAAAACAAATTTTAACTGAGCTATCTTACAACATCTGTGTTGTTTTGGTGAAGAAATGTAGGTTTTCTTTTCCAGGTAGGGACTGGTTCATTTAACCGAGCAAAGCTGCTCAATGTTGGTGTCCGGGAGGCCATGAAGGATGAAGAGTGGGACTGCCTTGTCCTGCATGACATTGACCTGGTGCCTGAGAATGATTATAACCTGTACATTTGTGATGAATATTATCCCAAGCACATGGCCAGTGCCATAGATAAGTTTCAGTACACGTAAGTGCCTCCATTTGCTTTCTGTGGATATATTCCAGTTGCTTCACTTCCGGTTAGAAAGTATGGGAAAGGGTGGGAACAGTGAAAGACACAAACTTAATGAGGTTTTCTGTGTGTTAGTTTTGCAGCAGTTACTTCCTAGAAAGGGATATTTTTGACCCAAGCATGCAATCTTGAATGTTTCCGTGCCTGTAGTTCCCTGTTCCACAGTTAGCTCAGCTTGGCAAATGACTGGCAGGTTTCTGTTTGACTTTCCTTTAAGAAAAAAAGTATAAGGTGGGAATATTGGATCAGGTGGAATATGATGTGCTAGGATACAGGTACTTTAAACTGATCCAAGATACAAACTTTGAAACCAGCTTTACTTTGGTCAATTTTGGGGGAACGTGGTGAGAAACATTGAGGGGAATGGAACATGATGGGAATTACACTGGGTTTACTGTTTTGGGGTTTGGCATTGTCATGAGAGTGCCTGCAAGTATGCAATTAATGTATGTGTGACTTGGATCACACTGTTAGTTGTGGAGGACAGGCATTACCTTCAATAGTGAACTCTGGTTTTTGGTGGTTGGGTTTTTTTGGAGGGTGGTGTTTGTTTGCCTGTTTGTTTTCTCTTTTAGTCTGCCATACAAGTCCTTTTTTGGGGGCGTGTCTGCTCTGACTCCAGAACATTACATGAAGATGAATGGGTTTCCCAACACCTACTGGGGCGATGGTGGTGAAAATGATGACATTGCTACAAGGTACCAGTGCACAGGACAGGTTGAAGTGGATCTACGCTGGCAAGTGAAGCATAACAGCACCCTAGGAAAGGAACCAACCACATTGTTCCTTAGTGTGCTTGCAGTACCATTATAATCCCAAATGCTGTTGCTATTGGGAATGCTTTATGTCAGGAAATGGTCAGAACCTATGAATCCAATCACTATGTGCTGGGAAAATGAAGCTTTCTCATTTCTGGGGAGCAGAATGTTATTTCACATCCTTGTGCCTTCAGTGCAAGGGGTTATAACCACTTGTAGTTGACAAGTGCCTCCACTGATGTTGACAGCCCCAAGGGAGGGAAGGAATCTGCAAGCTTGAGGAATAAGAAGGTGCTTAACTAATTCTCAGACAGTTGGGAATTTAAGTTAAGTGCATTTAGGCTGCTCCAAGTGTTACCTAATCACTGACACTTGGGATTAAGGAGCACAAGGAATTCTATCTTTTGTCTGCAGTGCTGGGTGATGGAGGAGCCTGTGTACCAGCGTGAGTCAGTGACAGCAAGAGTTGATGGTTTTTCTTGTACTTTGGTTGCCTTGGCAGCAGCATTCTATAGATGAGTTTAGTTCCAGGTGCTCTGCCTAATGTGAATTCTTCAAATACAGAATCATGGCTGCAGCTTCTTTATTCAGCTTTGGAATTGCACTGTGCACCTTCCTGTGCACCATCCAGCACTGAGGCAGGCTCATGGGGAGTTTATAAAACTAAAATGACCATGGAAGCCTTTGTTATTTTTGTCTTGCGTAACGTGACAAGTTACAGGGTTTTTTTCAAAGCAGCATTCATCTGGGAATTGAAAGCCAGATTTTCTAATATAGAATTCCTCCTTTGCCTTTCAGAGAAAGCCAACTAAAAGGTTGTATGGTTGTTTAGAGAGTCAGCATTTATGAAAGGAATAGAATGCCAGGAAAATAGATCTTTATATCAAGTACTACAATGCTGGGTCTATTCAGCTGCTCTTAGTATAGCTTAGGCATCTAATTTGGTTTTTGGTACCCAGGGTAGAGTCATGCCAGTTATGCATAGGAGTGCACTTCTTTGAAGAGAATCCTGGAAGGCAAGTGAATTCTATAGTTCCCAGAATAGCCCTTCCTGGAAGGGAATTAGAGCCTATGTTTTCAGAGAAAACTTACACTAATGATTAGCAATGTTTTGGCCCAGAGATACATGGGGGCTGTGGACAATGCCTGTTAATGATTTATTCACATTCTGAAGTCTCAGCCTGCAGAAGTTAGGAATGAGCTGGCTGTTCTTCAGTGACCAGCTGCGATCTGGATTTTGGGAGTAGCTAAAGCACTTCTTACCATGTATCAAAAAAATAATGCATCTTTTTTTTTTTGACATTTCAGTGTCCAGTTTTCAAAAATTCTGTGCAAAGATGATTTTTTTTTTCTGGGATGTTGCTTATTAAAAAGCAGATTTAATGAAAAAAAACTGCCAGCTGCTCTTATAGTTGCCAGACTGCAGTACTCTCTAGTACAAGTTGTAGCAAATACCAGAAGAAAACACTATTCTAATTGGAGCCACTCATGTGTTAACATTTTCAACTACAGGAAGGTCTCTTGGACTCTTCTTACCAGTAAATGAATGTATTAACAATTCAGTTTTAGTCTTATTTGCAATGCAAAAAACTGTGACAGCAAAGCTAGTTTAGTGTTCTTGCTTTTTTGTCTCTTTATGGTTGAATGTGCCATAAGCTTATGTTCAGAAAAAAAGAAACTGTCTAAAACTCCATGTGAAATAATGGAACTATAACACTGTCAGTGAAGTGTTATAATCATCTGGTGGCTCTAGCCTGACAAATATTTTCAATTCTGTGGCCTTTCAGCTTCATAACATTCCTGCTGTATCAGATCCCAATGGAACGCAGTCAAATGCTGCAAACATGCCAGTTAGATAACCTCAACTGAGCAAACATTCATTCTTACATTCACAGGAATTTTCTCTGCCTGAGGGCTGTCCTGTGATAACAGAGGTGTGGTAGCACTAGTGGAAGGCACTTTTTATTGGCATAGTAACATAGGTGCTATCAGCAGTGGGCTGTGAGTTGCTTGAAAGTCACCCAGAATGCTGGGCTTAGAAGCTCTGCTCTGGAATTCTGAGCCTTCAGTTCCTCTTCTCTTATCTAACTGTACTGCAGCTGAGTTTACATGTTTGTCTGGTGCCTGTATTTATCCCTAATCTTTTATGAACCAGTCTAATCAGGCCATCTGAATGAATGGCACTTCTCAAAGAAGAGAGGCTTAATCTGATTTTGAAACTCAGGACTGGCTTCCTTTCAGAAACTGCAAGTTGGAGGTCTTTTTCTTTTTTTTCTTTTCCCTTAAAGTTTAGGTGATGGACCTCTAGGCAGCAAAAGCTGCACTCTTAGGAGGAAGTGGAATAATGCTCATTTTTCAGAGTCAGGGGAACTGCTCTTGAATGCTCTGTATGCTGATGTTCATTCCCTGCTTGCTCTAATCCCCTTGTGCCATGTCAAAGTGCACTGCAGCTGGGAGCTTTCTAGCCCAAGCCTGGCCTAGAGCCCGCTAGAGAAGGTCATGTGGCCCTGTGCTGCTTCTGCACTTTGTTTTTATTGCATTAGCACTGAAAATCATCTCTGACCATAAGCCTGGAAGTGACATCTCTATGCCCAAGCAAACACTTTTGTATGTTGTTTTACAGGATTCACTTGGCAGGAATGAAAATAGTCCGGACATCCCCTCACATTGGCCGCTACCGAGTGATGGACTACAAGGAAGAGACAGAGATCCCAGATCCTTGGAGGAGGTACCTGGTGGGGCTGGGGACTGCTCTGGGCCTTGGGACAGCTTGGCTCTTGCTGTCACCTTCCCCAGCACGGGCTGCATATGCCTCATGTCACTGCTGCTTTTTCTGCTTTAGGAAGGCTATTTAAAAGCAGCCCCCAGTCAGTTTCAACTGAATCATTCAGCTCCTGTCTTCACACTTGAAGGGTTTCTCCTAGTTTCCTGCCTTTTCTTCCTATTGTGAAGGACAGATGCCAGCTAGGAAGCTAACACTAGGTTTAAACATGAAATTATATAGGGAGTAAAACTTAAAGGAAAAAATATTGCCGGTCTTATAAATAGGGAGATTTCAGTTTGAAGGGGCACTGTGTTACAAGTTCCCAATATTAAAAGCTTGCCGTTCAGTCTGTGTGGAGTTACAACGTGCCATTAAAATAGTGGAAAGCAATATTCTAGTTTGAAGACATGAGAAAGGTGCTATGAGAGACTTTATCAAAGACTGTTTTATATAGAAGAGCTGGAGGAGGGTGTTGGGTCAAGTGTGGTGGAGGCTCCTCATACCAGCAGTGCAGATCTCTCTGTATCATCTCAAAACTCAGGTTTCCATAACAACCCTGTCAAAAACCTACCTACAGCAGCCTATGTACACCGTGGCTGCAAACTTCTGCCTTGCACTCCCAGGTCTCTCTAGGCTGCTGACAGCTCCTTGGTTTTTGGAGACTCTAGCTGCCACCTCACTGGTCTCCCTCTATGATCAGGGTCCAGTCTGAATTGTCCTCCTTTGGAATACTCAGTGTGAACTTACTCTAATCTGTTCAGTCTGTACCATGGGAAGAATTGTCTCAGGGCTTTTCTGCCCTCTGGAAGACTCTTTCTTCTGCAGCTTCAGCTGCCAATGTTACCTTCTTTCTTCTAACTGCAGGTCTTCTTTCTCCCTCAGGCCTCCTTCCCAACACAACACCAGAAAAACATGGAAAGCTGATGGAATGAATACATTACAGTTCAGGCTCCTTTCCAGGACTAAGCATCCTCTTTATACCAAGATCACTGTGGACATTGGATATGTTCCCCCATTCTCTTAAGGGACTGAAAACAAAAGCAGAGGTTGGGTGCCACATGGGCATTCAGCCAATCTCTCCCATTTTCCTGTGGCGTCTGCCCCACCTGAGATTAACCCTTTTGCCTTTCCCTTTTCTTCAAACTGTTTCAGATTTAGAAGAGGCTCCAGGAACAGGATATGACAGCTACTAAACAGTCTGTGGCTTACTGTAAAAATAGTCCAAGTCACTGTAAAACTGACCCCTGAGCCATGTCTGTGACAGTAAGCAAATCCAAGCTTTCTGGAACCTTTGTTCAGTAGCTGGACAGCTCTGTCCTGCTTTGTACTTAAGTGTTAATTGGGATGCAAGCCATTCTGTCAGATTGGCCTCTGACAGGTTGTATTTTGAGAAGGTGTTGAAGCCATTTACTGTTCTATAAATATCTTTTGTAAATTTGAGTATAAATGGAGTTATGTGTTTGGCTGAACAGTTTTATAGAATACTGAATGAGAGTGTAATAAAAGAGAAAGTTGCCCTGAAACCAGGCAAACCAGAGTTTAAATCCCTGATTTTTTTTTTCTGACCTGAACCACAACTGTTGAAATTGTTTTATTGTAGCTGCAAGTAATGCAGACTGAGTGGGACCTGAGGCTGTCACCTAAGTTTAACCTCCTGCTCAGAGCAGGGAAATTAATCTACTGCTACAGCTGTTGCTCAGACATTAGGTATCACTGAATGCTGAGCTGTCTTCAATATAAAATACTGGTGAGAAATTAAATATTAGTTTTTCCTTGAGGTCAAACATGTCAACAGTGGAGCTGTGACCCTGCAGGAAAGCATTTGTACTTACCTGACTGTGAGACTGACACAGTCAGCCCAAACCCTTGCCCTTGCTGTAAACTTACTTTCTCTGCCAACTGAGTCTGTAGCACTGCCTGCCAGGTCCAGTTATTTTGAGAGTGTGACACAGGGTATTTTGGCTTGTTCCTTGAAGACACAAAAACTCCTTCATCACTGAAAAGCTGCATCCATGCCACTGTACTTACAAACATCTAGTTTCACTCTTCTCCACAATTGGAATAATGTCCTAAAAGAAACTCTCCCAACCCTGCCTTCACATCAACATGTAAAGACAGTTAAATACAATGCAGTAGGTCCAGTGCTCTAATCAAGACTTCTGCTCAAATCCAGCAGCACAGTGGAACAGCTGGTTACTTAAGCAAGACTCACAGATGACGATGGCCTGGGTCACACTCTGCTAACAGTGTGGCCCAAAGCATTAAAATGAGTGGAGTGGAATTTCTCCCCCTCCAACAGAGCTGGCTACTGCCTTTCCTTCCCCATCCCTGCAGAGTAACAGGGATCCTGCTGCAGAATGAGACTGATCACTGCCACAGGACATGTCCCCCTCAGCAGGGGACATTGTGGTGTGAAGGACGAGACACTCTGGAGCTCAGCGGACTGCATTTATTGAGAAATTTGTAACATCTCTTTACCCATTACCATTACTGCTCTTCTCTCACACATAAGCAGTTTTTCCTTAGGCCAAAAAAAATTAACTTTTCTCATCAAGTTTGTAGTTCTTGAAGAATTACTGTGACCAAAAATAATTTTAGAAAGAGTTGCAAAACCAAATATTTTTTCAGAGACTTGGTTCAAGTCCTTGGACCAGCCCAAACAAGGACACGTTTTCTAATGTCCCAGCAAAAAGTGCATAGAAGAACACGAGGAACTGTCCCTTGGGTCAGTCTGTAACTCCAGTCCTCACAAAAGGAAACTCTCAACCACCCAATGAGATGCTGTGAAGGAGCACTTTACTTACTCCTGTGCTACTGAAGGACTCTCCCAAGCAGGTGCTGGAAGTCATCTGCTCTAACAGCAGCCACAAAGGAGATCTGTTGCCATTTCCCATAACCTGGGAAGTGCTGGCCCCTATGAGACCTTGGGCTGCACACTGAAGTCCACTGTGATGTTGATGTAAAGTGGGTTGTGTTCCACAGAGAGCAGTTGATAGGAACAGGAATTCAGCCCGTCTGTCTTCCATGTTCTAGAGACCTGACGGAGGAGCTTCATCCTGAGGACAAAGAGGAGAAAAACCTTCACTGACAAGCACAGGAGAGGAGTTTTGGTCTCTTTCCCAATGGTAGTAAATTTGGAAGCAAAGCTACGGCTTTTTATCTGCTAGAAATACAAAGTTGTTCCTGTTTTCAGCACAATCACATATGGGGAGAAAAATCCTTTGGCTCAATCTCTGAAATCTTGCTATAATCATACCTATGGAAGTGTAATTTTGGAAGTTTCTATGGAACACCACCCAGTCAGTTCTAGGAAGATCTCATGTAGAGGAAACAGCTGACAGCTGTGAACAGTGTTGTCACAGGGGTGTCCCCCAGAGCCTCTGGGTACCACAAGAAGCCTGTTTGGCCTGGAGCAAAGACCTTGTCCCCCAGGTGCCTGGCTCAGCCACAGACCATGACAGTGCAAGGCAGAAACCTGCTCCTGACCCACCTCTCTCGATTCTCCTCGTTACCATGGTCACGGTTGTGGAAGATCATCGTGTACCTGGCCACATCAGCAGGCGGCCTCACCACTTTCATCTTCTGCATCTCAACCCTGCAAGAAGCAATAAAAAGTGTTGTGAGGAACACAACACCTCTAAACCAGCTGTTAATGAAGAAAACCCAACAGTTGGAGACTCCATCTCTTGTAGATGCTGTGGAAGCAAATACAGAGTTGTAAGAGCTAATCTGCATCTCTTCCACAACCCATTTTGCCAGAGAAATGAGGCTCAGAGTTGCATTCCTGGAGAAGAGGTCTGGGGGGGTGACAGATACACCTTTCTTTTGAACAGAAGCAGGTAACTACTTACAATAGAGATGTAGAGCTTTAAGCAGACATTATAAAACAGAGTACATTTATATCAATATTGACTGGACTACTCTGCACTGCCCTGTAGCAAGTTTCCACATGTTCTGCAACAAGTCCATCTTAACCCCTGCAATAAAACCCTTATACTTGATAGTTCTCCAAAAATAAATTAAAAGCTTGTTTTCTTTTTTAGTAGCTGTCAGACAGCTGCAAAACTTTTATTTGTTCACATTAGGCAAATTTCTCTGAGAACAATGCCAGAAGCACTGAGCCCTATGCATGGTTTTAAATGTCTGACATCAGTTGCTTAGTTGGAGTTTCTGACCTTACACATATCTTTGGAGCACAGCTTTGCCCTGACAGCAGAAAAAAACTTTATGACAAGGGAATTAAGGAATAGTCCACCTTTTGCTAGTCACTCATCAGCTGAAAGAAAAATAGGAAACCAAGATTTGAAAAAACTGAGCCCCTTGCAGATTTCCATGACTTTGTAGAACTAAATTATCAAACAACTACAACAAATGATCTGAAGAATCTCTCTGAGATACACACCTTAGGAGGGGGCCCAAAAGAGACTATCACCTCTGTTCCAGAGGCAGATCAGGAGAATGTGAGAGTCCCGAGCACCGAAGGGATGCTGCCATCTGCTGACTTCCCTCGGGAAGGCTCCAAGGATCTCTGCACAACAGCCCACCAGACAGCAAGCTTGCCATTACTTAGCCCTGCAAACTCGGTCACCAGGCCAGCCCAAGGCACAAGCCAAGTCCGGCTGCAGAGCACACACTGGGTCGGGACTTGGTTTCCCCACCAAGACCTCAATAGTGCAAAGTTACAATGTGCCGCACAAAAACATCACTTGTTTCCAACCCCTTGCAAAGATCATAGAGACCCACAGTAAATCCTGCTGTCCTGCTGCTTCTCTGCTGCCCAAGGGAATATCTGAAAGAACTATTACCCATGGGAAGCCAGGGAATAAAATAGCATCAAGCCACTCCCTGAACTATAAAAGTCAGCTCCCAGGAGGTCACAGAGAAGTTGGTGCATCTAGCCAGGAGTAAGAAAGAAAAAACAGTTGTGGTTAAGGGACAGAAACCCATACCTGCAGCAGACCTTTCCAATTTCTTCAGGTAGAGCTGACCAATCTGCTGAACTGACACCGAGAAACACTTTTCATTTGCAAGTTCCTAACTTCTAACATACTTAATCCCCTCTATATTTACATAACATCACCAGAGATATAAATTTTATGTCCCCAAAGTGTTTGCAAATTTAAGCAACTGAAAAGGATAAGAACTTAAAAATGACAGAGTATAATAAACCGAGTTACAAACTGATAGGCTCTGCCAGCAGAGCTTGTAGAGTAGTGGGTTCTTATCTGCTGTTTGCTTGTGGTTTTTTCTCTATTTACTAATAGCAGTGCAGGATTAGAGGTTTATTCCTAGGCAAAGAGCAAAAGTTCAACATAAAAGTTTGGTAGACTTCTTTGTCCCACTAAACCTCTCCAGACAACAGGTTTCTCCTGCATTGACAGGCACATCTGCAAATGAGTTTTCACAAGAGCAAAGGGCATATGCATGTATATGTAGCCTTTCTAAAATTCAAGTTATTTGCTGTCTTCACTATAATCAACACCACACAAATACAAACTAAGCCCTACTCGGATTAAATCCAGTAGTCAATGAATGCAAAACACCCAGTCCCACCAAAACACTCCCACATTCTAGCAAAGCACTGGAACTCCATACATTTGTGCATCTCTGGCAAACCACACTCCAGACTTCAATTATAATCAATTTCCAAGCAAGAATACAAATACTGCATGTCTGAAACAAAACCAAAGCAGACCAACCAAAGAACTTAACCCACACGCAGCCAAAAGTGCCACGAGGAAGAGGATTAGGCATTGGACACACCTAACCCTTGCAAAGAGGAAATGCTCACAGAACTGCATCTTGGACTTCACATCTCCACTGCAATACTGTTCAGTCCTGTTCTGAATGAACGCCCCTGGGGTGTTTTGCTCTTGGAGGCTTAGTGCAAAGTTGGGCCAACTTCTAAAATTTCTTAAAAACTAGTTCCTCATTGTTTACCTGATTCGAAGGTCATCATCTTCTCCACCCCAACCCCAGTAGTTGTTAGAGAATCCATTCACTTTGGAAAACTGATCTCTTGTAAGAGCAGTAACACCTCCAAAATATCCCCGGTACCGTAACCTAGATGTACAAGAAGAGAGAATGAAAAATTAAAAGTCAAATTCTATCAACAATGAAAACATCACCCGGATAACTCCAGGTCTAGACTTGTCTTTCACAGAGTTAAGGGTGCACAGATCCTTAAAAGCTGGTCCTGTTCTCTTTCTCTTTTCACAAAAAGATGATGAGTTGCTTTAGGCCAGAAAAAATTACCTCTCCAACTGAGAGAAGAGAGTCTTATTCAGAAGCTTCTCTCTCTTTACAATTCCAGTGCCAGCCAAGCAGGTGCTTCATTTCAGAGACTCTCAGGTATAGAACAGCAACACAGCTATGCACTAATATAGTGGAAGCTCTGCAATAACAACAGTGAGCCACTGATTATCTTAGAGCTCAATCTGAAAAACTTTCTTTCGGAAAGAAATCAGTTCACAGGCAAGGGCATATGTGCTACTGTGCCATAAAAATTCCAAGATAAGGTACAGTGCAAGTTACTTAGTAACCCAATGCAATGGGTCTCAGCTCTAAAGGAGATTAATTTCTAACTTTTACATTCCTCATCCTGAAAAATGCATCTACTTTCACAAGATGTTTACATATCATGTTTATTTGCCTGCTTAGGCCATTCTGCTAATTGCTTTCTATGATGCTCTCTGTCTTGGCCCTGAAGGGAACATTACAACACAGCCTCTATTATCCTACCCCAGCCCATTCAGAGGTGATGGCACATGGCTACAGATTGCATTTGTACATGTATGTGAATCTAAACAGATGAACAAATTGCCAGGGCTGGAAAGTACACATTATGGCATTAGACATGCTAGACAATGCTTATTATTATTTCTGGCTTACCATCAATGTAATTTAAAAAACACCAAAGGAGAAAATAAATCAACACAAGACCCTCACAACACAACCTCCCTCAAGACTACTTTTCCTGGCTGATTTTTGCTCACAGCATCACAGAGGAATTGTGTACATCACAGAGAAATTGTGAATTTTGTGTACAAAGGGACCCCTGGAGATCCCATAATCCAACCCCTCTGCTCAGAGCAGGGTTTACTAGAGCAACTTGCTGAGGAACATGTTCAGTCAGATTCTGAGCATCTCCAAGGATGGAGACTCGGCAATTTGTATGGGAACCCTGTATCTGGCTCCAGTCTGTCTTTACTCCCTTCCATCAGGTATGTATACACATTTCCAAGATCCCCCTCTGCCTTCTCTCTCAGCCCCAGCACTCTCAGCCTCCCTCACATGTCAGATGCTGCATTCTCTTAATCTCGTTCTCAGGCTCTCCTCTGGACTTGCTCCAGTGTGTCCCAGAACTGGGCACAGTACTCCAGGTATCATCTCCATGATGCTGAGGTAGAAAGAAACAATCACCTCCCCAAAACCTGCTGATAATTCCACCTCAAGATGCCACTGACCTTTGTCACAAGGGCACCCTGCTGGCCCAAGGTCCTTTATGGTAAAGCTGCTTTCCAGACAGTTGGCCCCCAGCAGCTACTGGTGCACGGAGTTACTTCTCTCCAGGTGCAGCACACTGCATTTCCCTTTGTTGAACTTCTCTGTTCAGATTCCTGCAGGCTACATTCTCCAGCCTGACAAAGGCCCTGCCACACAAACCAGCCCTGTGAGATTTCTGTGCTCTGAAAACCTGCTGAGGGTGCAATCTGCTGCATCTTCCAGGTTATGATGAAGACTCTAACTAGTACCAGCCCCACTATAAAGGTCTGCTGTAAACCACTAGTGACTGGCCTCCACCTGGACTTTGCTCTATTGATAAGAACCCTTTGAGCCCAGCAGTTCTGGCAGTTTTAGGCCCTCTCACTGTCCACTTACCAGTCCATACTTCATCACTTGGTCACTGGGGCCATTATGGGAGACAGTGCTGAAAGCCTACCTAAGATAACCATTATCCACTACTGCACCCTCCTCCAAGCTAGGCAAATCAGAGAAGGCTATCAGGTTGGTCAGGCCTGACTTGTGAACAGATTTGTTCTCTCTCCTTTATCACCTCCCCAGAAGAGAGAAGCCACAGTAGAGAAGTTCCATCAAGTTTTAATTACACATTACTACCTTGAGACTTCTGCTATGGATACTCCAGAGGAATGCAGTAAACAAATGGAATGGACAGCAAGGTGGTCCCATAAACAGGAACAGCAGGCAGAGCCCTTCCCAGCCCTGCTTTCAGGACAGTCACCTACAAGGCCACATCCCATTCCAGCAGCCTGACCATTTGGGAACTGCTTCCCAGGCACACACCCATATACACCCCAGTGCTCGCTTATTCACCCCGTAATTCCCCTGCACCACTGCAGAGGTGTCACAGACACATTCTATGAAAATCCTTTCCTTAGGATTTTTTCTCCTGAGAAGCTGAGAGGCCTCAGGAACAAAATGTAAACAATAATTAACTGCTGCTGTGGAATGCAACAGGTGCATCTGTGATTGGTCTCATGCGGTTGTTTCTAATTAATGGCCAATCACAGTCCAGCTGTCTCAGACTGTCTGACAGTCACGAGATTTTATTATCATTCCAGTCTTATTCTAATCCTTGCTAGCCTTCTGATGAAATCCTTTCTTCTATTCTTTTAGTATAGTTTTAATATAATACATATCATAAAATAATAAATCAAGCCTTCTGAAACATGGAGGCAGATCTTTGTCTCTTCCCTCTTCCTGGGACCCCTGTGAACACCACCACACAGAGGAGACACCAAAGGAGCCAGAGCTGGGGTGCACTGGCAGAAGTGGGGCCAGTAGGACAAGGGGAGGATTCTCCTCCCCTGCTCAGCCCTAGAGAGGCCACATCTGGAGAGCTCTGGGCTCCACAGCTCAAGAAAGACAAGGAACTGCTGGAGAGGGTGTAGCAGAAGCCACAAGGATGATGAGGAGCATCTCTCTTATAAGAAGAGGCTACGGGAGCTGGGCCTGCTTAATCTGGAGAAGAGAAGACCGAGAGACGATTTCATCAATGCAAATAAATATCTGCAAAGTGTCAGATGTGCCAAGGGGGTGGTGCCAGACCCTTGAATGGTTTCCACTGACAGGATGGCAAGGCCATAAACTACAACACAGAAAGTTTCACCTCAACATGAGGAAGAACTTCTTTCCATGGAGGGTGGCAGAGCACTAGAACAGGCTGCTTAGGAAGGCTGTGGACTCTCCCTCTCTGGAGACATTCCAAACCCACCTGGGCGAGTTCTTGTGTCACCTGCTCTAGCTGACCCTGCCTTGGCAGAGGGGTTGGACTGGATGATTCCCAGAGGTCTCTTCCAACCCCATCCATTCTGTGATCTGTAACCAGGACAATGCTGCCCACTCAACCCTCCTCAGGCAGCACAGATCTGACAGAGCCCAGGCATAACTTGCTCCCAGCTGACATCACCTGCAAAAATGCATCTCTCTAACAGCCCCCGTAACTACCCTTCCCTGAGGACAAGAGAACATCAGTTCCTTTGGAATTCTTAAAATTGGACTGAAGAACACAAATAATAGGAATGGTCAGGAGGAAAAGATGTTGTGCTGGTCTCAAGGAAAAACCTTAATTAAAATAGAAGAGTTTTCCCAACCTTATCTTCAAAACTTATATATATGTCTTCTGTCTAAAAGAATCCAAAACTGAGCTGTAGTTTATGTAGCTAAAGATAAAGCACTGGATCTCCAAAGGCACATGGCTGCTGAGATTACTGCAGACTGCATCACAATAGAATATACCCCCCTGGAAGAAAAATAATTCCCCCCACCCCAGATCAGGAAATTAATAAAACCCCAAAACCAAAAACCAGACAAAAAAAAAAAAAAAAAAAAAAAAAAAAAACCACTACCCTAAAAAACACCCCAAAACCAACATTAAAAAGTCCCACAAAACACAAACCAACCCACATTTCTGCCCAAGACAATTTGTGTTAATACAGACCATGGATGGGTTCAGTTTTCTCTACCTTATCTGGGCAATGTCTCAGTATGCTCACCTCAGCTGCAGCAAAACACTGAGGTCACCCAACTAGGATTGGTATCAACCTGTGGTATCAGCTCAGTTCAAGTATCATTCTTGAGCTCAGAATCTGAATTCCTTCAGACATGCATTGGAAGCAGAGTGTTATTAACCCCACTTCATGGATGCATAAACACAGGCAGTGACACAGAAGAAGTATTACTTATCAATTCAAGTTGAATTATCAAATTCAAGCCACCAGCATTCCAGTGGAATACTCTGCAAGGCTCTGCAAGTGCTCCAAAAGCCTGTCACAAGCCTAATACGTATGTACTTGTTCCAGTTTTCACTATATGACTGGAACATGAATATTATTCTGTGTCAGTATTGGCACATCCCACCTCATTCTCATATATTTAACAAAGGAAATGCAGAAGCAAAGCAGAGCTTTACTTCAAAGTACTGTGAGATCAGCTTTTGAAAAGCCCACTTCTAATCAATATTTAGAGTGATGTGACATGAATGAATCTTGAAAGAAACAAGTTCAATGAGAACATGTTTGGTCATTAAATTCACCAAGCTCAGGAGCCTTTTCTCTCTGAGGTAGACTGAACTTGACTTTTCACCTTGAACTATTTATATCACATGAGCACCTAGGGGACTCATTTAAAAATCAGAATGATCCTGAGTTATACACTGTTCAGTCAAATAATTAAAGGACAGCCCTATGCCTTGGCAAATTCCCCCACTTGAGCTCTCAGTATCAGACATTACCTCTTCAACAGCAGAAGTGAGCAGCAAGTTCTGTTACAGTAAGATCACACCTTCAAATCACAGGATCAGGAAACTTGCAAATGTGTATCTGGTTTTGCAAGAAGGTCTCTGCACAACCTCGGGCACATTGCTTTCCTCTCAAAATGCCCCTTAATTCAACTCCAGAAACCAAAACAATGACAATCATCATTTGTGCAGGTGACCACAGGGCTGACTGCAGAGGTGTCTGTCCAGTTCTGTACCCCAGAGAGGTGAAGTGTTACCACCAGAAACCTTGTGTCATGAGGAAGGGTAGATACCAGCACACAGCTCCGTCAGAAGAGGAACATTATCAGTAACATGGCATTTCCCTGTTGGTATTCTTTCCATATTCCTGGTTTCCTACCTGTATCCAGTATTGTTCCTGCCAACTACAAGGTGCTTTGGTTGTGTGTCACACATGTAAATGTTAAAGTCATTTTCTGGCACCAGATCCACATCATGGAAAATGAAACAATCCCAGTTTGCTTCCTTTAGGGCCTCTAGGTATCCTACATTCAGCAGTTTGGCTCGATTAAATTTGGTGTTGCCAGCCTGTGGAAAAGAATGGGAAAAAACAACTCTGAAGAAGGTGCCACAGCTTTTGAACCAGAGCTGCTCCTGGGCACTTGTTCTGATTGCATGGTTGCAACCACACCCGTGTGGCTTTTCCAGCACCTCAGGAGCAGTAACTGCACAGGGTGCCCCTTCACACTGGGCACAGCACTGGAGTGGCCAACAGTGCAAAGTGTTTCTCCAGCCTCCATCCCTCACAACCACACCCAGCCAGGGCCAGGAAAGCCTGTGCTGAGCTGGGCACCACAAGTGTGATTGCTCCATGGCTCAACCACCCTTCTGTCCCAGTCCTGGAGCTACCCTCAGGCTCCAGAACAGAAGAGGTACCAGTACAGTCTAGAAACTGGTGTTCCATACAACTGTGTCAGTAAGGCTCATGGAAGTTCTTTTTAAGAAAAGCAAAACCAAACCAAATCCCCATGTTAATCCCATGCTAATTAGTCTCTAGATGTCAGAGCCCTTGCCATGAACTATTAATGCCTGTCCCCTCAGCTTGGAGGACAGCAATGCTGAAAGAGCTCCCTGTATTTCCTCAGCTCACACGTAAGTGGCAGAGTGGGAGTGAAAAGCAGGTCTCTTCATTTTTACCTCCCACCTATAGCCTGATGATGCTGTTGCAGGGGATGTGCTCCTAGCACAGAGCTTCACCTTTTAACTTCTCTTCATCGTTTGCTTTTGCTGTAAGTTACTTAGTATTCACTTTTCAAAACTCTAATTCTTCACTGCTGAGGTGCAAGTATATCCACAGACACCTGGCAATTTTGTAAGCTTATCATGTCAACATTCAGTTTGGAGCAAGACATGTGCTTATCTTGCTATTTTCATTTTTTACCTGGCTGCACACTGTACCAGTCTGCAGAAGGCTTTCTGCTCCTGAGGACAAAGTGGGGATTTACCTCAAGTTCCCACTTGGGAGCCAGAGGGCCAACCCCAGCCCTCCCAGACACAGACAGGACAGTCATTTTCCTGAGCAAGGAACCTGTGTACTTGAAAGAATAATAAAAAAAAGTTTTCAAGAGAAACTGCTTGGAATTCTAGCAAATTTTCTCAAAGGTGCCTGGACAGAAAGAGGGCCAATGGAAAATGAAAAAGAAGCTGGCCTCACCAGGCTGAGAGAAGGTGAGCTGTAGAAAAAAGCTGTTGTATACAAAGCATGTTTTATTGTTCTAAAAAGTAACACTTTGCTCTAAAGTAGAATTTGTTCACTAAAACAACCATCTGCCCCAGAATGAAGATTTATGACTCCATACCTGCAGTCTGAAAAATACAATACAGTGCCCATTCTGAGAAATTACAAGTTGGATAATCAACTGCATCCATCCTCTGGAGGGAAATTTTCCACTAACAAGTTTAGATACAATTTACCCAAAATCAAGATGTCAAATTTCTGAATGGGGGGTTTTTTGGTGTGGTTTTTTTTCCTTAAAAAGTCCCATATATAAAAATACCCATGAGACAGCCTCCTCCTGAGGATGAAAACATAGGTTTTTGAGTGAACAGAACAAACCAGATGTCTGGTAAGGTACATTTGGAGAACATAATTTGTGTGGAGTATCAAACCCAGCTTAGTTCAGGAGAGCCTCTTCCATCTGCTTAAGTGCTGTTCTTATCAGTGCAAGCCACCACAACAGCCAAATGCCAGCTGACATGGCTTTCCAGGAAGGGCAGTTTGCCATGTCAGACCATATACTGAACTAACAGCAAAATTTACTCATCTTTTGTCAAGGACAGAGTTGTCTGCCTTTGTTTCTATGGAAGAATAACACTGACCACAGGACAAACTTATGCTGGGAAAGAAATAACTCACCCTTTAAGGATTACAAACTCACCTTGTTTGGAGTGCAGCACTCATGTATACACACATTTAGAGGAGCACAACTTTAGAGATGTTAAAAGCAGCCCATAGAGAAGAAATCTGGAGTAAGCCCTCCAGTGGCTCACAGAAAAAAAATACAAAAGGCCCAGTTAATCTACCTCCAAAGTAGAGTGTGTATTGTCGTTCCTCAAAAGAGATTTAGAACAACTTCTGACATCACAAATCAAGAGAGAAAATGGATTTGCCCCAGTAGAGTTTTGTTAGACCCACTTTCCAGTCTTTGGGCATGCCTATCTACATGGAAGAGCTATGTGAAAGCTTCAACCTTCCAAGCACAATCTCTGATAGAACAAGTTCAGACTTGACACAGCTGTGCTCATCAGACAAAAATTCCATACTTTTGTATTACTTATTGCTAACAGGACAACAGCAGTTCTCCACTTCACATATTTCAATAAATTAAAAAGATATGCCCATTCTCCCAGTAATTTATTGCTAACCACTGCTTCCTGCTAGAATGAGGCAGTAAATGTATGATTATAGTACATATTAATGCAGAAAAAAAGCCCTCATTTTTCCACTCTAGAGGCCACATGATGACTCTAAACAATGAAAGAACAATTCATTCCAAGTAAAAATATCATGCCACAACTTTTATTGCTCTTCTGCTGAGACATTCAGCTGAGCAGAAGCTAAGAGTGGAAGCTTTCACCTAGAAAGCACTGTCTCATACTGATTAATTGACTCTAGGCTCTTTAATCAGGAGGGAAGAGAAACTGTATTAATTTATGATCACCTTTTTCTTCAACTGTCTCAAATGACTTTTTGGAGCCAAAGCAGAACATGCAAGTAAACAACAGTAAAAGAAAGCAAACATAACAGATGATCAAGAAAAAGACAACATATTACAAAAGAGAAATATATAATGCTTTTAGCACATGCAATTAGAACATAAGCACCTTGATGAAAGACAATGCGGCACGGGTCTGCTTAATTTTAGCCACTGGAACAGCCTTGCTAGAAAAAATGTAAATCAAGAAATTAGTAAATCTTTCAGGAACCAAGTGCTCTTCCATGACAGCTACTTCCCACTGCACTTGCTGGGCAAACAAAGCAGGTACAAGCAGCAGCTGTCATGTTTAGTTTGAGAAAGCAAAAATAAAACCACAGTACACACAACTTACTAAGCACAAGAGCCTGATGGGAGGGAAGGGCTACAGACAAACTGGGGCCTTCTATCCAAATGACTCCAAATGTGAAGACAGACAGGCCAGCCTAGTTACGTGTGTGGATACTGCAAGAGAAGTCACTTGCATTAGCAGTGCAAAAGATGCTTACCCTGCATGCTAACTCAGAAACACCAAGTTACTCAGACTGAGAAATTAACACCAGTTAGAGACACTGCCAATACTCCCCAGCCCTGAGATCCAGGAATGTCACCAGCAGTGGCTGCAGGCAGTGTTGCATCCCTCAGCAAGCAGAATTGTTGGGAGCAGGCTTGGAGGACTGGTGTCAGACAGCAGGGGCAGCAGAAGCCCCTCCTCAGGCTGCAGGGCACAGCCACCACCCTCACCCAAGCAGCTCTGCACAGCTGCCTCACCTGGTGGATGACATAGATGCCATAATCCAGCTGCTGCCTTTGCAGGAAGGGGTGCAGGTGCTGCAGGAGGTACAGCAGATGCTTCTCCCGGTGGCGGTGAGGGATAAGGATGGCCACGTGCTGCAGGGCTGAGCACTCCACAGGGTGGTACCTGCCCTTGGCTACCTGAGGGTTCTCCTTTTGCACCTCTTCCAGTGTAACAGATGGTTTGAAGGAGAGTTTGCTGGCACCTCCTGTAAGAGAAGCACAAGAACCTTTCCTGAGTTGTTTCAGGCTGTGGCTGGCCCAGTCACGTTATGAGGCACTGTGTAACCAGTGTAAGAAATCCAGGTTCAAGCCCCAACTGGCTTCCCTGCCCTTCCAAGAGAAAAGTAGCACTACAAGGATTCTATGCAGGCAGTGGAAGGAGAGGATGTCAAGCATGTTAGTTGCTTAAAGTGACTGTGAAGTAGTGGCAATAAAATAAAAAATATTTTTTAAAAACCCAAGAGAAGATCTAAGCTACTGTAGAAGAATTGGGCAGGAATTCTGCCAGAGCAAAGCAAAGGAGAAGAAATGGAAAGAAACACAGGACTGTGGCTGTAAGAAGTCATCAGTATCTAAAGCACAAAAAAAAGCACAACAGGCTTAAGGCTATAAATTAATAAGATAAAGTACACCGAAGCTTTCTGTAGCCAAATGAAATTTTTATCCCTTCTCTTGCACTGAGCTGTAATCCCAGCTCCTCTGAACTCAGCAAGCCCATGAAAAAGTATGATACAGGCAACTGTGATGGCTGCAGTCATTGCTGCATTTGCTGAATCAAATGTGTCTTGGGGTCAGGGTGTGCAGGGAGACAAAGGTTTATGTACTACATCAGGGAAGAAGGAAGAATCTAGCTTCCCAAACAAATCCCTAATCAGGTTCACAATAAGGAAGAGAAAGAGGATAATGACATGATACTGATAATGAAGAAAATGACACGATAATGATGCAAAGCAGGAGCCTGGTGCTGCTGGCAGTACCAAGCCAAGAAAAAAGTATAATAATAAAAATGCCCAAACCAGGAAAACAATCACCCATTTGAACCTTCATCATAATTAGCACCAACTCCAACAGTGTTATGAAGTCCTTAAATTGTTAATACAGACGCAAAAAAGTATATTTAAATAATAAAATGGCAAAAAACTGAGGAAAGATGAAAACACTTGTGGTTAAGACAAAAATAATTTAATTTTTTAAAAAATTAATTTTTTAAAAAATAAAAAGATGCATGTGTAAGCAAGGGAAAAAGAAAAATTTCTTCATTAATCCCCATTGGCGGGCAGCATTGGCCACATCCAGGGAAGGGCTTCAGCACATACAGCAGCTGTTGGGAGGACAAATGCTGCCACCATGAACATCCCTCCTTCTTCCTTTCCCCAAGCTTTTACTGCTGAGCATGATGAATGGCACAGTCACAGGCTATGGAATACCCCTGCAGTCAGCTGGGATCAGCAGTCTGAGCTGTGTTCACTCCCAGCCTCCTGCCCATCCCACTGGATTTTAGGGGGCCAGGACTGACAGAGACAAAGCCTCAGCAGAGTGCAAACACTGTTCACAGTCAGCAAGTTACTGGTGTGTCACTGGTGTGCTCTGTTTCATCAACAAATGCAGAGCCCAGCACCAGCTGCTCTCCCAGCCAGACCCAGCAAGGGCACTGGGTGCCACAAGACAGTCCCTCACCCAGCAGTGCTTCCTGCAACTGGTTGTATTGGTTTCACAGGAAAGGAATCCAGCTGGAATATGGCTGGGAAGTCAGCAGCATTGCAGTGGATGAAGATGTCAGAGAGGAGAGGAAAACAGCATCACTTACGCAGGTATGGAGACAGAGCTGGGCAGGAATCCTGAAATGACTCCACCATGGGAGCATCTGCAGTGGATTCAATCTTCTCTTCCTTTTGACTGTGCTCCAGGCGAGTTACCTTCCAGAAAAACTCCATCATGCTCTTAGCTTTAGGAATTTCCTGTCTGGTATCCACTAAGTAACTGAATGTGGTCCATAGCACCATCACAAATAAAGTGACAAGCACCAATACTTTGAACTTATAGAAGAGGTTAAAAACATTCCAGCCCAAGGCCATGGCTTCCCCAATCCACAAACAGCTTCTTCTCCTCTGATGATGAAGCAGGTCACTGCATATCCTGCAGGGATGAAACCACAGGTCCCAGTAAGAACATCACAGTAGGGAAGTAAAGCTGGAGGTAGGGAGGGCTGCCACACTTCCTGCAGTTTTGAAATTCATGGAGCCATAGTATTGTTTCCTCTTCAAATGTCACAAAATATGACTTTAACCTGGACCACAAAAAAAAGAAAAAAGGAAGGAGAAAATAAGTTTCTACCACCTCCACTGCTACACCCTCACAGATTCCATGAACATAGGTTATGACAATACACAAAAGGAACAGCGAGTACGATCAACTGGTCAGAAACCAAGACCATGATCTTTGGTCTTAGTTCAGTCATAAACCAGCTGCATGATTTTATGCAAATCACTTTCCTGTTTTGTTCTTCTCTCTCAATCTTTCTTTTTTTTCAGATCAGAAAGTGCAACCACTATCCCATGTTATGTGCGTGTACAGTGTCTGGCAATACACAGGTTTTATTACTTCTGTTCCTACCAAAATTAACAACAGCTGCAAAGCAAGAGATTCTGCTGGCTATGAGTAAAGCCCATCTGAAATGAAAAGCACATGAATCTTTGCAGAAATGAACTGTTTTCTTCTGAAAGACAGTATTATTGATGTTATGTTGCTCTGCACAATGCAGTGTGAAACAACACTGACTGGTATCAGAAATCATTGGTCTTTATCTGCTGCATGTCAGTACCACCTTTTGGATCTTTGTTCAGTATTCCTCCTCTCATACACTTGAAGGAGGAAAGTCTTCCTGCTTTTTAAGAGAAAGGTTCAGTTTTTCAAAGGTGTTATGTCTGTGAGGAGCCAATCCTTTATCCCCCCTCCTGCCCTCTTTCAAGGGCTCCATTTTCATACAGCCTTTCACTGCCATCATACTATAGCTACCACTCTACTTCTTTTGGCTGCTATTATCATTTCATAGCAAAGAAAGAATGAAATTTTAGTGAAAGAGAGCTCTGATATAGAAAACACACAAGAAAACTGCAGCCTCTGAGAAGAACAAGGATTGAGGCTAAGTGAAGCAAAGGCAATGATTAAAGACAATGCGCATGAAACAGGCTAGATCAAAGAGAAGAAACATAAAAACATGGAAAAGGTTATTTTATACCAGCCTCTAAAGTACATGAGACCCTGGAGAGAGATCCACAGGCACAAGGAGTGCAGTAACTCCACATTTCCACTAGTTTAGGCCTGGTGTCTTCTAGAGAATTTTGCTGATCAGTGGGACCCTGACCCAGGACGACCAAGATGAACTCCCAAACTTTTTGGGTTCACTGGGAATTACCAGCTGCTGTCCTTCCTGGCAGGCACTTCATGGAACAGCCAACCTGCTCTCCCCATTCACATGAAACACATAGCAATGCTCCAAGTAAAGGGACTCCAATAAAAGACAAAATGTCCACTCTTCCTCACCAGTTTACACCCTGAAACTGTTGCTCACAGGAAATCAGTGATAAGCTCTATGAATCACCTGAGAGCAGTGTGGACCACATGGGTGATAATAGTCTGTAATTAATAAATCAAAGACCTTAGAATTTCCTTATCTAAACTCTACAAGTTTCTATAGAATTCTTATTATTTAGATTATTCTATAGAATAATCTAAATTGCTGCCTTTCAGCTACTATACAGTATTCATCAGGTGAAGCACTTCCTCCAAAGGGTGTAGTTTCCTCCAAAATAAACCAAAGGTCTCACAAGGAGAGAATTTCCTTCTCCATCACCCAATCCAAGTGCACCCCAGATTAATCATTAATTAATTAAAGGTCAGCATGAAAGTTAAAAAAACTGAACTTTACATGCAGTGAACAACTATCAAAAGGTGATTATTATATTCACAGCTTCCCACTTTCCCAGAAATTGACTACAATCTCTAAAAAGAGTTAAAACAGTTTCTCACCACTGGTACTCAGATTAGTGCAAACAGGCTGTGGTACTCAGATTAGTGCAAATGGGCTGTCCCCCATAAGAAATTATTTTGTTCATAAATAAAGTTAAAAATTAACTAACTATCTGTGGGAAAACACATAAAGAATAAACAGGAGGCAGTCAGTATTAATCAGAAGAAGTGGATTCTGAAATATTTTGTTGGTTTTGTTAAAATATCAGGAAGAACATGCAGGTGTAAAATTGCTAAGGTACTAGGCTGTTAAAATTATGGGCATAAACTATGAACTTACTGCACCAACCTTATTTCTACTCTCCTCCACTCCAAATTCAAATCTCACACATATGAATTTCCTTTGTCAGCTCTGCAAGATTCTAGAAGTAGTTGCTACTAGGAGTTCATGTTACTTGTCTCTGATAAATCTTCACACTATTCTACTGTCAGTGTGAAAAATTTCCCATAATAACTAAACTCACATCTCCACTGGCTTCTATGGCAGCAACAGAATGCTGCTCCTGCTTAAAATATACTTGAGCAGGGCAGCATAGATATGCACACACGATCACAACCATTAGTCACCTTCAGCTCATCACAACTCTCACGCAGAGGGGCAATAATTCATGTTTCAGAAACCTACAGTTTGGTTTTTTTGTGTTATCTACAGAGAATACAGCGCTTATTTCAAAATGCAGACACACAAAGGATTTTGGTATTTGAAATGGAAAAACACAGTTGAGTCAATTGACACACCAATTTACCTTCCATCATTACTTCAGAGTTTAAAAGGTTGTTTGCCTGGCTTTTTTCCCCTGAAACATGAGAATGGCATGTGCGCAGAAAGGCAAACCTGATTCTATCAATAGAGAAGGAAGAACTGTACCCTTATGAATGAAGAAGTGAAGAGTTGTCACTTGTATGACTCCTGCCAGATACTGAGAACTTGGGAACTTAAGAAGACAATGAGAATAAAAGGACAAGCAAGAAGTTAAGCCTCAATAAGAACGTGCCTGTCCGAGAAACAAAAAAAAAAAAAACCTTGGCCATTGCACCTCTGGAGGGTGTTGTGTTACCATTTCACACTAAGGACTTTTCAGTTAAAAAGGTCATTTTTCACCAGCAAGCCTAAAGTACCTTGGTTGCCAAGTCAGGCAGCTAACCCAGAGTCAAAAAGACCAGAGCTCGGACCTCGTTAAAGAAAAAGTTAGGCTCAGGGCCTGCTGCTAAAAAGCCATACTTGGAGAAGTAGTAAAAAGGCAGAGTTATAATACATAACATGAAATCGTTATTAATGGAATAGTCTTAATCAAATACTGATTAGAATAGTAATGCAAAACCTACTCCAGCCTTAATAGTCTTGACAGTAACAACTCAGTAACAACTAAGGCAGAAGGAATATCCAGTAGCTAAGTCCTTCCCACATCCTGAACAACCAAGTCCCCCATCCCACTGATCAACTTCCCATCTTTCTTTTGTTCCCTATATAGTTAATAAAGCACATCTTTTCATCTTTGATATCCCTGGATTATGGCTGATACATTGGTTAGGGGTGGTGGTGAGAAAAGGCCACCTAGTCATACATTATACCATGTGCAAGCAAAAATTCAATACTGAACAAATCTTGCTAGAAACAATAGTATCTCAGAAGCTGGAAACATGGTTCTTTTTTCTCCTGCACTCCATAATTCAGGGTGACCAACCCTTAAACGTGGGTGGGAGAACACTTGTGGTGCAGCTAAACTCTTCTCATAGCTCTGAAACCTGACTCTAGCTGTGTGTGACCTTCATAAAACAGACCAAAGAAACTTTCATAGGAAACAAAGTGCAACTTTCTTGTAAAAAAAAATCTCAGTGAAGCATAACCAAAGCTAGTTTAGAAAGTTACAGCTGGCTAGAAGGGAATGGCCCTTCAGACCACAAGGTCAAAACCACCACAGTACCCATTTCAAAATGTATAAAAAGCCACATTTATGCAAATGTGGCATAAGTCAGAATTCTAAAATTGATGGAAAAGGTGAAAGGTCTCCATCTACATGCAGCTATACTTGTATCTAGACAGATGCTGTAACACAATTCCAAATAGCTCCCTAATCATGTTGAGGCACAAAAATAGTGAGTGTTCTGCCTTCCCCAAACCACATCTGTACCAACAACTGTCTCTGTGCTCTGCAGCTTGTCTGACAAGCCAAGTTCTATAGGCTGCAATGTGTTTTGAATCACACTCCAAACCCTGCTTCCTTGTTGGAAGGTTCCTGGCACTGCTCATAAGATATTTATCTGCAGGAACCCATGCAGGACACGGAGCTGTATGACTCCTCCAGGAACAGGGGCGTTCAGTTCTCATCTTTGAGCGTGATGGCACAAACACAAAGCCCTAACTTGCCCTTTTCCATCCAGGTAGTACAAAACAGTAAGCAAGGTTCCAGCATGGACAAGACTTCTGAAGCAAACTAGGATGACCAGAGCCCATCCATATTCACCCAGGGTTTTCCCAGCAGAAACACACATGCATTGGAGTATGACACACTGTGTAAGCACAGAATGAGCAAGCAACACATGTACAAGCTGGTTCCCCATGTAAGGGCTGCAGGGTCAGCCTGTGCATTTGCCTCCTGATTGGAGGCAGTAGCACTACCAAGCTCAGAAGTGCCCAGGAGTACTGGACTAAAGGCTGTTCTTTTTCACCAATGCAGAATTCCTAGACAAAGTCAGTATCAGCCAGAAGACTGAGAACTGATAGCCTTGATCTAGATATATGTGAAGGAAAATAACCTTATGAACAAAATTTGGTAAGTAACTGGAGTTGATAAAAACTCATTATGTTCCAAACCGTGATTTTTCCCTGATACATTTTTAGATTAAAACTGTCATTGTGATGATTATGCTAAAGCCTAGAGTACTTATCCAAAAAAAGTTATGCTTAACAGTATAAACAATCAGTGAGAACATGATGCCTAAATTTTACTTTTCATATGTTCACATTTAAAACTATTTACCCTATAGGAGTGAAATATATTTTCATCTGACAAAAGGAAAATTAATTTTTAATTTACACAAACCAACTTTGATTACCTGTTTCACATGGTCGAGTAAGGACAGATTTCCCACAGAGGATTTTCTAGAAGCCCCTGCAAGCTCCTCAAGCTCATGCACAAATTCCAAAGGCAGCAGAACAGGTTCAGCAGCAATGAGCATTCACTTCAACCTAACTCTAAAAACTGTAATAAGTTCAAGCAGGAAATGAAGCATGAAAGAGTTCCCTGGGACTGCATTTAATCAGCTCTGCACTAAACAGACAATTATTTGTTATTTTATCTAGGCCAGAATCAAAAGCAGCAATGGGTTAGCTCCGGGTACATCAGGAAGTGTAGCAGTCTTCTTCACGATATCCACCAAGAAGGAATTAAAATTCCTGACAACTGGCAAGGTAGAAAGATCACTGTACAGCATCAGCTTTTCTATGCAGGATAGTTCAAGTGTTCAAGTTTTACAAGAGTCTATACCGGCTCCTTTCACAGGCATTTCCTTCTTTTCAACAGATTAGTTTCTTATTAGGGCAGTTAAACCAATAGCTTTTAACACCTCTTTTACGCAACACTTTCATAATCCTATTACCTCTTCCTATTTAAAAGCCACCAACTGCACTGAGAAATGATGCTACTTCAAAAGAAAAACAAACAATAAAAAATATAAATCAAATCCTCAAACAAATTCTCTTTCCACGTCTCAGAATTTCAAGCCAAATAAAGAAAACACATTAAACCACTCACTGCTGCTGCCACATCGCTCCTTTCTGTCGAACACTCACTCCAAAAACTACGGAGAGCACTTCACAAGCATCAGATACTTTTTATCCAGGAAATCCCACACCATAAAGACACCTCTGTTACCTCTCACAGGCTGCAGGAAAGAATCAGCTCAATATCACAGGATGGGAAAAAAAAATTTAAAAGGAAAAAGAAAAAAAAAAAAAAAGGAGCCAACACATCCCACTTTTCCTCAGGCCAAAGAGGCTCCGCGATGCTGTCCCACATGCTCCTCCCTCAGCTCATGAACGAGCAGGGACGGCAGCCAGCCTCCCTCCTTTCCTCTTGGCACAGCAGAACCAGCACACTGGCACTCAGGCATACCGGGACAGAAGCAATACTGCTCAGAAATAATTCCCACAACAAACCCTCCCATTGGAAACAAAGGCTCAAGCCTTTGCTCCTAAAAGCAAACCACAATCTACCAGGGCCCTTTTGGCATCTTTTCCATTTGGAGATTTCAGACACTAAGAGATGTCATTCTTCTTACACACATCAAGCTGCCCATTCTCTTGTCCATATCTGAGGAGAAGTCCCAGTGCTCCCACTACACTCCTCTCTGTTATCAACTAAACAGACCCATTGATGGCAGTCCCTACTCTACTTTATGCAAGCATCTACTTTATGCAAACAGCCTGGCTCACTGACCTTTTTCATGGAAAGCAACTTCCTATTACTAGGTTGTCCTTCCCTGTTGCTTTTTCCACCACTCTGACCCGTAAAACTCCTCCAGCAACCCCAGAGAATCAGCTGGATCAGAACAGAGGTGTCACTTTGTCATCTCACCCATCTGGGGCTCCCTCAGACTACCAGGGATGCAGCACTGCAACGACCTGAGTAGACACAGGGTACATGGGTAAGGTGGATTGCAGAGAAGGATGGGAGAGAAAGTGTAGGTACAGCCTCATGACAAGTGTTAGATTTCTTGCAACTCAAACCTGTTTGAACTCTTTGGGCAACACATGCATTCCAAGCAGGAAGGTATTTCAAGGCTTCCCCAGTCAGTGGCACCTCCTCTGTGCCACAAAGGTCTTCTCTATTTTCAGGACTGCACAAGAATTTCAGGGGAAAGCTTCCTCATTTCAGACTCTCAGTAGTGCAGAAAGAACCTTTAGCACTAGCGCATGTTTAAACTGATCAATCACAAAGCCAAACCAGTCTGCGTCTCAAATGTCACCATCTCATCTTTCTCTCTGGTCCAGTCCCCAAACTAGAATTTCTCTGCACCAGCACAAGCTCTCATGAAAACACAGAGCTAGCTGGATTAGGAAGCAAGCAGAATTTCTAGCAACCTTCTGTAATCCTTTGTCTACACTTCCCACTGAAAAATGTCAGAAAAACTGATATGACAACCAGCAGAAAAACAGTAGTTCAGCTTTCAGTTGACTGGGAATGGTTATTTTAGGAGAATGATAACAGATATTTCCAGGCAACGACAGGTAACATTCTACAAACTGCCTGGAACCAGGCAATTTTAAAGAGGTATGAGTCAAAAAGAAACAGACCAAGTTGCTCTTGTGGGGCCTGATTACAGTAACAGCCACTGCCAGCTAAATACTCCAGTTATGTCAAGAAAACAAAGAGATACACAGATGTGCTGACTCCACACCCTTTATTCCTTGATAACTGCTTGATACTCAATATAAAGAACAAAGGTATTGGCAGCTCCAGCTCCCTGAATTACAAACCAAAAAAAAAAAAAAGATAAAAGAATACTTAACACACCAGGAAATAGCTGCTGTGGTTTAACCCCAGCTGGCAACTCAACACCACACAGCCACTCCCTCAACTCTGCACCAACAGTGGGAGCAGGGAGAGAATCAGAAAAGTAGAAGTGAGAAAACTCACAGGCTGAGATAAAAACTGTTTAATAGGACATAAAAGGAAGAAAATAATAATTAGAATAACTGTGGCAATAATGAGAATTAGAATATACAACAGACATGATGCAGTTGCTCACCAATGCCCAGCCAGACCCTGAGCAGCTGTCCCTGGCCAGCCACCCCTCAGGTGATACACTGAGCATGATGTCCTTTGGTATGGAATATTCCTTTGGCCATTTTGGCTCAGCTGTGCCCTCACAAATTCTTGTGCCACTCCAGCATTTTCACTGGCAGAACATGGGAAACTAAGAAGTCCATGACTTGGGGAAAACACGCCTCAGCAACAACCAAAACATTCCTGTGTTATCAACTTAATTCTCATACTAAACAAAAAACACACCCCTGTACCAGCTTCTAGGAAGAAAATTAACTCTATCCCTGCTGAAACCAGGGGAATAGCCTGGATATTTTAGCTTACACAACTTACTGTCTCCAGGGGTGTGGACATCACCAAAGAAGCGATGGCAATGATGTAAATGAGGAAAGGTTTGGCAGATAAATACAATAAATCCAGTACATAAAAAGAGAACCTCATAGCAAAAGAGCACTGAGAAAGAACTTTCCATACATTTTTAACTCTGACATGTAGGACAGATAAGAAAATAGAAGTGTCTCATTATCTTCCATATCCCTAACAGGGAGACCATTGTTCTTCCACTCACAACATTACCTGAACAAGGAGTGCTATTCCCATGTTCCAGCCTGCTCTGGTTTATGATCAATAAGCTGAGCAACTGTCTCCACTGGGAATGCATCAGACAAATGCAGCAGTCCCTAAGCACTGGTATATGTGAAGTCCATTGTCCTTTGAACGTGTGTTCCTGATTTTCTGCCTGCTAGACTCTCATTTTACCACTCTGGAACAGAAGAGGGGGAGGTAACGACTCAGAGGTCACTTACAACTGACAAGGCAGACTCAACCTGGGGAAAATTAATTTGTTGTCAATTAAAAATTGAGTAGGATGGTGAGAGGCAAAAAGTACACTTCCCCTCCACTTCCTTCTTCCCAGGCTCAACTTCAATCATTCATTCCCACCTTATCCACTCCCCAACCCACAACAGTGCAGGGGGACAAGGAATGCAGGTCACAGAATTATAGAATCATCTAGGTTGGAAAAAACCTCCATGATCATTGAGTTCACCTGCTAACCCAGCATTGCCAAGCCCACCACTAAACCATGTCCCTAAGCACCACATCTACATGACTTGGGAATACTTCCAGAAACAGTGACTCAATCACTTCAAAAGGCAGCTTGCTCCAGGGCTTGACAATCCTTTCCATAAAGAAATGTTTCCCAATATCCAATCTGAGCCTCCCCTGGTGCAGCTTGAGGCTATTTCCTCTTGTCCTGTTGATTGCTACTTGGGAGAAGAGACCGACCCTTTCAGGTAATTCTAAAGAGAGGTCAGGTCTCTCCTGAGTTTTCTTTTCTCCTGGCTAAACAACCCCAGCTCCCTCAGCTGCTCCTCACAGGACTTTTGCTCCAGGCCCTTCACCACTTCTGCTGCCCTTGTCCAGACTTGTTTCAGCACCTCAATGTCCTTCCTGTAGTGAGGGGCCGAGAAATGGACACAGGACTCAAGGTGTGGCCTCACCAGTGCTGAGTACAGGGGGACAATCACTACTTTAATCCTGCTGGACACACTGTTGCTGATCCAGGCCAGGATGCCCCAGGCTACAGCTCCTTTCAAGGCATCTCCTGCTACAACATGAGACTGACAACTGCACCCTCAGGTGAGAGAGTTCTCCCCAGCCACAGCAAACGAGTGGGTGCTACTCCAATCCTGCAGCACAGTTTTCACTTTCCTGAGGCACAGTGAACCCTGGTGCTAGGCTAGGAAATGCAATCTAGCGTCTCCAGGCCAAGAATCACATTTATGAATGGCCCCTCTTGTTAGACAAGTACAGCTGAGGCACTGAGCTCACTGTAAGACACGGCACTGTCAGCCCAAGCCCAGCCAAAGCGACGGAGTGAAGGATGCAGCAGAGAGTTCTGGCACAGCCCATCGCTCCCTAATGCTTACCACTGAAACATTTAAGGAATACTGCACTTTTTAAAAACACCTTCCCGTCCAAAATGAGTGGACTATCCTGAAAAAACACGTGATCACACAGATCTCTGTGAACACAGGAACCTCATGTGTAATGGAATGCTCAGGTCACCACTCAAGTCAGCAATACTCTATCTTTTTCTGGCAGCTGTGGCCTTGCTGGAGTGGCATCAGTCAGTATAAATGACAGATGTCAGAGGCCTTTACAAAAACACTTCAACACATTCCTGGTTAAATTTCTCACTCAATTCCCTCCTGCAGAGTAAAATAACATCTGAGAAAACCATTATATTACAATATCAAATATTCTTATTTCAGCTTCACAATACATGTTTTTAAATGAAAGTGTCAACCACAGATAGCTACAGCAATACAGAAGTAGTGTAGGCCCGTGGCTACTTAATACATTTATAATTTTCAGTCTATGTGTATCTATGAACAAAGTTGTAAAAAAAAAAACAAACAGACAATTAATAGAGTTGAACATGTATTATGAAAGCATAACTAAAAATTATATTTTTCTTATGAAGAACATTTTTTATTTCTCATGAAAGTGCTTCAGCATGAGAACTGTATCAAAGACATTCCAGGTAAAGCTTCCTTAGGCATGAACAGATTTACTTTTTTGTTATTTTTGCAGTCTTATCTGAATAAGGATTATCAATTCTCAGGGCCTACTGCAAAAACATCCATCAAAAAGCTGTACAGACAGCATGACTTTGTTAAGCTATTAAGTGTACAGGACTTCTTCCATGTTAAAACACAATTTACACCTATGCCAGTTTTCAACCAATCTGCTGATGGATTTTTATGCAGTAGAAAAGTTTCAAACATACAATTTAAGAGCTCTAACTCAAACCCCTTGGAAGTGATATGGCCTAGAACAACATTTTGGAGCTCAAAACTAGCACAACATTGCAACAAGAAATTTTAACCAAATGCTTGCAGAAGTAATTTGAAAAATATACTCCTGAGAGTCAGGATATTGTTAAACCTTTTGGACCTACTGTGCAGGTCTTACCCCTTCCCCTCTCACTGATGAACAAAATCAGATGCAAGAGTTCAGAAATCAACTACAGGACTGAAGACTGAGGGGAAGCACAAGATTAGTGCTGATGATGCCCCATCAACATCAGAGCCAAACACATTGCTATTACTTGTAAGTGCACACATTTATAATCACCACTGTATCTGTTTAAAGGGATTATCTAAATTATAATGCATGATAGCTTTATCCCACAATTCCCTGCCTGATAAATAAATATTTACTCAGCTGTTGCTCTCAGGACACCAAGATGACACAGTTGTAGCTGTAAGGCATGTTACTTGTAGGCGTGCCAAAGCACTTCAAACAGAAGACAAAATACTTATAAAACACCCTAAATATGTTGAACCCATAAAGAACAAAGTGAAGGAAGCACTCTCCCATCATTTTACAATATTTGCAAAGTCCCATTTGTATGCAGGGCAAAGCCTCCAGTCTCTGATGCAAAAAAAAAAACAGCTATCCCAGCAGCAGACCTGCCAGGTGACTTTTGAACTACGTATTTGCAAAAAAGAAAAGAGTTTTTAACCAAATTCTTGTGTCATTCACCTAGGCTACAGAATCTCAAGGCACACCTCCTTCAAACTAACAAAAACCAAGTTCACCAAACTCATAAAGCTAACTTAGACTTAAGATCATATCACAGAAAGCCAGCAATCAAACACCCTCCAATTTCTATTTTTCTCCTACATATTATTTAAAAGAGAAGGACATGCCAGCTCAAACCAAAGAGAAAAACAAAAACTCAAGCTTTCCAAAGTTGAAGTAGCAAATGTCTTATTTCTAACTGAAACATATTTGTGAAAGTGAAACAAAGCTTTTACAAAAATGACAAGGAAATACCCACATAAATCAAAGCAAGATCAATCATACCTAAAGGAAGTGTTTATCAAGAAAATTCAGTCACAGATACATTATCTTGGATGAAAGGTGATACTTCACACTGTTAAAGAAAGGTTCATGAAACATTATCCAAGTTGAGCAGTGAGAGAGAATAATACAAAACCCCACAGTTGCACTTCTACATAGTCTAAATTTAATCAGTGTTTGTAATTAACAACAGCAGACCTACAGAATCATCACTGAGTTGGCAAATAAAAAAATTATTTAGAGAAAGCATCTCACATAGCTACCAACTTTACTGAAAAAACTGTAAATATTTGAGGACTGCAAATTGACCACAAAGTTTATTTGTCCGGGTTCTTTTAATAGTAGCTATCTGAAAGACATCAAACTTTCACCTTCCTTTTCTCTAAACCTCTCTGTTGAAAACTGTCTTTTAGGCTGCCTCAGCTGTCTCTTGGGAACTTCCACAGCTGTTAAATGAAGGGGTAGAAAAAATGTTAAATCCACGAGAGATATTCATTGTTAATTCTTTGAGACCAGCAAGCGTTAGTAACAACTGAATACACACTTTCTCCTTTTTGACTGTTACTACCAAAATGCTGTGAAAGTCTAAAGCCTGCAAAGTTTCAGATCTTATCAGAGCTCTACTTTAAAAGCATTTATATTATGATTCAGAGCTAAAACCTGATTGAATACTCATGCTAGTAGCCCCCACTTCTGCTCCCCCTCAACACCTGCAAACACATTTCACAGAATCACAGAATTAGCTATGTTGGAAAAGACGTTTGAGATCATCAAGTCCAATCTATGACCTAACACCACCTTATCAACTAAATCATGGCACTAAGTGCCACAACCAGTCTGTTTCTAAACATCTCCAGGGACAGTGACTCCACCACCTCCCTGGCAGCTCATTCCAATGCCCAATCACTCTTTCTGTGAAGGATTTCTTCATAATGTCTAACCTAAACTTCCCCTGGCACAGCTTAAGACTGTGTCTTCTTGTCCTGTCACTGGTTTCCTGGGGGAAGAGACCAACCCCCACCTGGCTACAACCTCCTTTCAGGTAGTTGCTTCCATCATCACCTGGAGTATTTTTGTCAAATGACAGTTTCTGTGAACTTGTCCAAGTCTCCTTTCAAGCCCACTGATCACTATTCTGGCTCTTCCAAATTAACATCAGGAGAAGAAAGTGGAATCATTTATGTCCTGGCAATGAGAAAATGTTTAGTGAAGAGCATCACTTGCCTGTTCTCCGGTCTCCACGTGTGAAATGGAGAAAATAACATTTATTTTAACACAAAACCATCCAAATCTGTACTTAAATGCAAAAACCAGTGCACTGCAGACGTCCTCCTAACTTACAATCCCCGAGCCCGAGTACAGTAACTACTTCCACCGAGAACGTAATTTTTAAATATATAACTACGGCCAATTATTTCAGTGAAGCTATGCTATGATGAACATTATGTCCCGGTAGACTTACTTGCACGATCACCGCCTCAAGTCCCGCCTGTGATGCTCCATGAGGGGCTCCCCCCACACACACACGGACTCCCTGGAAGTCCCGAGCTGCACAAGACGACCCAGTTTCGGCCATGGACCAGATGCTCCAAGTCCGAGGAGGTGCAATGAAACCAACACCCTTCGCCTTTCGCTAACGATCCCAACCCGAAGCGCCGGCCGGGCACTCGTTATCCCCAGCGCTATTTCCACACCCGCCCCCGCGGTTCTGCCGCTCGCTCTCAGGACGGGCAGCCCCTCACCGCGCTCCCCTGCTCCCCAGGCGGAGCTCGTACTTACGGGGCCCGCGCCTCCCACTGCCCTCAGGGCCACAGGGGCACGGACAGGCTCCCGGCGTGGTTCCCGGTGCCGCAGGGACAGGGACAGGGACAGGACACGCTCCCGGTGCCACGGCCGCGCTCCCGCCGCGGCCCCCGGCCCGCCGCCCACCCGCCCGCTCGCGCAGGCGCCCTGGCGCCGCACCGCCCCTCCCGCGCTCCCCTCAGCGCCCCTCCCGCTCCCGCTCCCGCTCCCGCTGCCGCTCCCGCTGCCGGGCCATCCCGGGAATAGCGGGCCGCCGGGCCGCAGCCGCCTGTTTGCTTTGGGCTGCCCGAGCAAACGCGCCAGGCGCGGCTCTGTCAGCGCCGCTCGGACGGTGCCAGCGGCTTGGCACGCCGGGGGCGTTGGTGGCGGTGACAGAACTCTGCCAGCTCGTGCTATTTATGGGAATGCTGAACCGCCTGGAGTTTGGTTTTTTTGGAGCTGCGGGGGAGCTCCGAGAGTTTGGGCATCACAGCATTTGCATGGCTGGTGCTTCTCAGCAGCCGAGTCTCACTTCCTCTCCAGACGTATCTATGGAAGATGCCCCTGCCCGTGGCGGGAGGTGGAGCCAGCGAATCCTTAAGGTCCTTTCGACCCGAACCCTTCTGTGCTTCTGCGGCTCTGTGGTATTCAGCACTTCTTTACAGTGAACATTAACTGGGGCTCCGCAGGAGTTCGTAGTGATAAGAACTTAAAATGCCTGCTTCGAAAACCTAGTTGCTTAGGAGCGGGAATGTTGTTCCCCTTCCTTAAGTGAAATCACAACAGAGCTTTTGGTTTCGAGCTCTAAGAGTGCAGAAAACCCTTTCAAGTTTGGCGCCCACATGCAGATGGCTGAAGGTGCTGTTGCTAGGAAGTTAATATTTGGAAAAAGCCTCAAAATCAAAGGTGTTTTTACCTGCACTACACATTAGATCACCGTATGGATTAACCAAAGTTCACATTGCTGTAACTTAGCATCGCTTGTTTAATCATGCAAACCTTTCCAACCTAACCATCCCTTCCTGCCAAAAAGGCCAATTATTTTAAACTATGTGATCAAATAACTAAGCAGCTTCACTGACCATAGCAAGGAAAGCAAATTGGGAGCAGTGTGGTTGACCATGATGCTGCCCTGCTCTAGACGCTTGCTTCTCTATGGCCCTGCATATATGCCTGCCAGGAGCTGGAATACGCCACCCGCACTGCATACAGCTGCACCCACAGGGCATCTGCTCTGAAGCACCACAAAAGTCCTTCAAGAATAGGGGAAAATTCATTCTCTTTTGTGGAGAAAGATTACTTCTGTTGAAAGAACCAGAGAGTAGAAAGTTTCTGTTTAAAAGTGTAAGAAATCAAAAAAAGGCAAAACAATAAAATTATCAAAAATTAGATCTGAGGGAGAATGAAGGATAGTATTACATTCCTTCTGTTTGTAAATAGTAAAGAATGTTGATAATCCAAAATTAAAAGGGATGTGAGTAGTTGTCCAGTATTAGCTGTATGAGTGGCCCCTTTCCTAGTGGCATCAGTCACACCTGTTGATAGTTTTAGTCAAGTTTAATGGTGTTCTGTATTTATCAGATCCAGATGCTACTTCCTGATTGTAATGAAATCTGCCAGAATACATCAGTCTTGAATGTAGTATGTTTCTGTTAGTGCTGTGTCAGTCAGAACTGTAGATACGGACGACACACTTCTGACAGAGTGACCCACAGTGTTAGTCATTGTTTGACCCATTGAGAGTGCACTGGCATTATCACTTTTTCACTCCACCCTCATACCACAGATTTAACCTGCGTGTATCTTAAATCCCAGTGCACACAGCAGATCACTCGTCCTACAGACCAACAAAGAGAAGGAAGCAAATAATGAGACCTGAAATTACCGTACTGGTGGTCTCATAGGATAGGGAGGGGAGAGATAAAATACAAAGGTATGTGTGAAGATGCTAGAAACAAACACAGTTATGCAGAGGATCTGAAAGCATTGTGTGGACTTGCAGCCATCAGGAATACTGTGCTGCAGGGGTCTAAAGGGTGTATGTAAAGGGAAACTTGGCCTATGGCAGTGATCACAGGCAATGTGGGAAACATTCTGAGAACAGCAATTAACTCTGTTTATGGCCCATGGGACACTGCATTTCTATAAAAGTCTCTCTTTGTGTTTTCCTCCACAAACATCCTTATCTTGTAAATTTAACGTTTGTCTATCTTTGTTTAACCAGGTTTATTTTCTCTGGAATAAATGTTATGCTTGTTCCAAGAAATAACACCTTGTGGATCTCATGGGAACAGTCTTGAGAAACAACCTGAATCTGGGGGCTCCTTCAGTGATCTATCTTTATTCTTTCATTAAGCAAACCTTACATTTTCCCCTACCTCAAATATTCAGGTTTTCTTAGGTGTGCTCCTTAGCTGCTGATTTTATTCTCACTTGTAGAAAACGACAGGGACTGAACCCAGCCAGAATATCAACCATTGCTGAGCTCCACATCACATGCAAATGTAGTACAAGATGGGTTTTCCCCAAATTTCCCCATGCCTCAAGGTTTTCAAGGTGTAAAATGAAATTCTTTAAATGTTTGAAAAGGAGCAAAGATCATTAGTTGTGGAAATAATGCCATCCAATAAATAATTATCTGTAAACTTAGCAGTACGTATTTCAGTGGAATGCTACATCTCCAACTGGGAGAAGGTCACACAGTACATGACATGCTGAGCAACATTATTACATTGAGGTGATGAAAAGAATTTTTTTTCCAGTCTGGAAGCAGCAATGATATTAACAGCAAACCTGATACCTCATCAACTTGCCTAGCACAACATAAAAGGTTTCCCTAAGAAATCAAATCCCTCTCAGCAGGTTGTTAATGCTACTAGTTTATCTCAATACTGTGCCATAGAAATGGTAGAGTTTCTGGGCAAACAGAATCAGATGATGGGTCATTTGGGTCTGATTTTGTTAATGCTGCTATTTGTTGAGCTGCAGTAGATTTTGAAGCCCTGCAGGTTGGTTTCCTACTCCCATAGACATCAGTGACTTGAAATAAATTTGTTTATAACGCATACTTTTAGAAGATGCTTAGAAGACCTGTTTTCTTGGACACAAAGTCCACATTGGGTGCTCCCAGAGTAAATTTAAAGGATTGTTCCTGTTCAGGATCACCTGTTTATGCCCCAGAGTTTGTGGAACAATAGCCCTGGAGGGAAAGGATAGAGGAGGTGTTTGATGAAATGAAAAATTGATGAGCCAGTCAGACAGGAAAAGGATTTGAAACAGGAAGGAGAGTGAGCAGTAAAAGGGATCTATGTTTTCTCAGGGACAGCAGAAAACAGACACAAAGCGTAACAGAAGCGAGGAGTACATGAAAAGGGCATTAACCTAAATATCAGAAAGGAAATGAGAGTTGGAAGGAACAGATAGGAAAATCAAATATGCTTACAGCATAAAAGTTTTATACTGTTAGTGTTTGCTGGGGGCAAACTAGTGTTGCATGACTCAGTAGGAGTGTTTTATCTAAGATCCTGCAGCAATTACACATTTAATCAAAGAAGGGTCTTTTTGAGCCTGGGCCTGTGTACTTTGATGGTCTTCTCACACATGTAACCCAATGATTTATGGTAAAGTCCCAAGAAAGATAAGTTAGAAGACTAAGGGGGATTTCCAAAACCTAGCAAGGAGGGTCTCACCTTTCCCATTCTGCCTGACCTGATCCTTGTTCCTCAGTAGTAGTTTCCTTGGCTCAATCTGGATTACAGTTTCCTCACAAGTATGAGGAAAGCAAGGTCTCAAACATTCATGCAGCTCTTTGATAAATTCAGTGATAAAAATACAACATGCCATGGATTGCATACAAGGATCCTAGCAGGCAAATCCAAGTTATTTCTGAAATATTATATCAAGGGTAAATGGGTATAAATTGTCACACCATGATAGCTCTGGCCGCATTAACATTGCCATGTGAAAATGAGAAATGAAAAGATGAGACACCTAAGTCTCCATACCATTTTATTGAATCCTGTAGGCATAACAATTAATACATAATATGCTAGGGAGGAGGGTGTGTAAACCTTTAAAGCATCCAACCAAAGCTGTACTCAAGTCATAAGCCTAACTTTTATAAATAGCACAAAATTACTTCTTCTAGTCAAAATGCGCAGCAGCTGTAAAGTCCATCTGCATGTGTCTGGACTTGAACTGCTGTTCAGATTTGTGACTGAGAAGGAATTTCACCCCTGTTGAATTAGCACAGATCTGTCTCCTACTGTACTGTGGTTTGTTGCACAGTTCCATCAGCTAAGATCTCCTGGGCATATTTCACACAAAGATCAGGTTTCTCTTGGAGCAGGCCTCTCAGGCCTCAGAGACACCTGGACTGAGGATAAGAACAATATGTCTTCTTAAATATTTCATTGTTTTGTTTGGGTAATTTTTGCAGCTGATCTGGAGCAATGGAATGCTTTGGCAGATTTCCTAGTACAAGGTGTGCATTACAGAGGTTCAGACACAGAACTACAGACACAGTCTGTTGGTACAGCTGGGCTGTCACTGGTCATTTCTGTGGCTAAAGGGGAAGGATCAGCAAGGCTGAGGTGTGAGGGCAGTGAGGCAGACACAATCAGTCTGTTCACGGAGCAGCATCTGTGATCCAGTTTGTAGACATGGAAATTATGTGAGGATGCTGCTGAGGCAGAAGCAAGGAAAGTGAATGAATGCATGAGGCACAGACCCTGATCTGCTGGCAGGGAATAAAGAGGGAGAATTCTCTGTCAGAAACAAGCCCAATCACATTGATAAGCCAAAAAGACTTTACCAGAGCCCCTTCCAGACATTTGTTTTAAAAGTAAAACAGAACAGCTGTCCTGGTTTTGGCTGGGATAGAGTCAATTTTCTTCCTAGTAGCTGGTACGGTGCCGTGTTTTGAATTCAGTATGAGAATAATGTTGATTATACAATGATGTTGTTGTTGTTGCTAAGTACTGCTTACCCTAAGTGAAGAATTTTTCAGCTTCCAATTCTCTGCTAGGGAGCAGGTGCACAAGAAACTGGGAGGGAGCATGGCCAGGACAGCTGTCCCAGGCGGGCCAACGGGGTATTCCATACCATAGAATGTCATGCTCAGTGTACAAACTGGAAGAAGATGGCCAGGAGTCACTGCTGGCTTCTAGGGGATAGGCTGGGCATCAGTCAGTGGGAGGTGAGCAACTATATTGTGCATGACTGTTGGCTTGTTGACTTTTCTTATATTGACTTTTATTTCTCTCTCTCTCTTTCCGCTATCTCTGTTTTCATTACAATTATTACTAGTTGCATTAATGTTTACTTTATGTCAATTATGAAGTTGCTCTTATCCCAGCCCACAGATTTGATCTTTTTCCAGTTCTCCTTCCCATCCCTCTGTGGGGTGGGTGGGGCAGTGAGTCCGGGTGTTACTTAGTTGCCAGCTGGTGTTACACTGTGTCAATATACTTTTTGGCACCCAACATGAAACACTGAGGGTTGAGATAAGGACAGATCTGACGAGAGCACGTTAAAACAAATTTGTTATAAGCATTCACTGCATTGGTTTAACGATCACTGGTCACAACATTGATTTACTTGCTCTCAGAGTCATTGCACTTGTTCTCAGGGCTGTATTATGCAGCACTTTGCTTGCAGCATGCATTCCCTCTCTTGGCTTTATCGCCTTTGAGGTCTGGGCTGAGGTTATCATTTTATTGTACTTTGTAATGCTGGCTTGTGATATGATAGAATTACTGGTTGCAAGACTAATCTGGTGTGTGTACTCAGCATTGCTCACCTCTGTTCTTCGAGAGCCATCTGTTGGGAACTACCAATAATCACACCTTTTGTCTTTCCTCCTCCAGGAGACAACCTATGGAGGAGATATCTTTCCACACTTTCCCCTTTCCTGCCAGGCTAATTACAGTAGTGTTTGAGGGTTTTGAAAATTGTGAATGTCCTTGTGATGTTGAAACCAGCACGGTCCTATTTCCAGGAATGCTGAATGTGTTCCAGGTCTTGTTTACAGTTAAAGAACTATTTAAGAATAAGACCAAGAGAATTCCCTGAGTTTGGATAGTTGAAAGTAACAGGATGTGTGGGATAGCATGTGGCAAGTACCTAGGACAGTGGGCACCTCCAGTGTCTTGGAGCCTCCTCCCTGAACAAGTGCAGAATAAATATTTGGGAAAAGAATGCTATTACCCTGTCAGTTCCAGGCACAGGTCACTGAGATGCGCTGGGGCCTGGCCCACAGCTACTGATCCCTGTTCAACACTCTTCAGTACCTCAAGGGGACGAGATGGTCTGGATCTGATGGCAAAGCATTAGGCACTGCAACTACTCCAACCCCAGTGACAGAGACTGCAGCTGAACCAGAGACCCAACCCATGCCAGTGTCAGTCACCCCTATAGACAAGAAGAAATGAACACAAAAGTCTGCTAATTTAGCAAAGGGGGACAAAGCAGGGCTACCCCAAGAAAAGGAGGAAGAAGCAGAACAAAAAGTAACCACCACTCAATCCCTATCACTGAGTGAGTCATGCATTATGGGAAAAGATTTCATCTATTGTCCAGGTGAACACATTATCACTTGGCTGCTAAAATGCTGGGATAATGGGACTAGCAGCCTGGAATTAGAAAGTAGGGAAGCCAATCATTTGGGGTTACTCTCTAGGGAAAGGGGCACTGACAAGCTTATTAGGAAAGGGACACAAGTCCTCAGCCTTTGAAGCAGACTTCTGTCAAAGCATCCCTTCAAGGAAGATGTTATACGTCACCCAGACAAGATGGACATAATTAGATCCCAGTAGGCGTGATCAGTAAAACAACAGCCACATGTCCAGCATCTAGCAAGAAAGAAAGACAAGATTTCTTAGGTGTTATGGGTTTTTGGAGAATGCACATTCCAAATTACAGTCCTCTCTATCAAGTGACCCAGCAGAACAGTGGTACCGAATGGGACCTGGAGCAGCAAGAAGTCTTCGAACAAATTAAATAGGAGATGGTTCATGCAATAGCCCTTGGGACAGTCTGGGCAGGGCAAGATGTTAGAAATGCTCTGCTGCAGCCAGGGCAGGGCAAGATGTTAGAAATGTGCTCTCTGCTGCAGCCAGGGAGATTGATCTGACATGGAACCTTTGGCAGAAAGCACCATGGGCGACTTGGTGTCAACCCCATGGCTTTTGGAGACAGGGATACAGAGGATCTAAGGCTTGCTATATTCCAGCTGAAAAAGAGATAATTGCACCTTATGATGGGGTTTGAGTTGCTTTGGAAGTGGCTGGTACTGAAGCAGAGCTGCTCCTGGCACCCTGGCTACCTCTGCTGGACCGGATGCTCAAAGGGAAGGTGTCCACTGCACTTCAGACAACTGAGGCTACATGGAATAAACGGGATAACACTGACCACACAACAAGCTCAAATAGGAAAACCCAGGCACCCAGGAATCTTGAAGGTGATCATGAACTGGCCAGAAGGTAAAGATTTCAGAATATGGTCATAGGAGAATGTGACATGTGCCAAAGAGGCTGCACAGTATGACAAATTATCAGAAATTGAGAAGCAATATGCCCTGTTTATTGATGGGTCCCGCTGTGTTGTAGGAAAGCATTGGAGGTGGAAGGCAGCTGTATGGGGTGCCCCTATGACAAGTTGCAGAAACTGCTGAAGGAGAAGGTAAGTCCAGTCAGTTTGCAGAGGTGAAAGCCATGCAGCTGGCTTTAGACATTGTTGAATGGGGAAAATGGCCAATACTTTACCACTCTACTGACTCAGGGATGATGGCAAATGCCCTGTGGAAGGGGTTGCAGTGATGGAAGCAGAGGAACTGGCAGTGCTGCCTGGGTGGAGAACCTCGTCGGGAAGAAGCATCACATAAATGCTCATGTGCTCGAGTCAGGCCACTGCAGAACATCAAAACAACCAATAGGTGGCTCAGGCAGATCTGGATTGGCAACATAAAGGTGAATTATTTATAGCTCAGTGGGCCCATGACACCTCAGGCCATCAAGAAAGCAATGCAACTATAGACAGATTAGAGAGTGATTGAGGGGTAGATTTGACCATGGACACTGTCACCCAGGCTATCCATGAATGTGCAGCATGCTGCAATTAAGCAAGTCAAGTGGTTAAAGACTCTCCAGTATGAAGGACAGGGGCTGAAATATAAATACAAGGAGACCTGGCAGAGTGAATGAATCACACTCCCACAGATCATCCATGGGCTTAGTGGAGGGCTGGAAACATATTCTGGGCCCCATACCACCACCCAGAAAACTATCCTGGGCCTTGAAAAGCTAGTTTTGTGGGCACCTGGTAGGCCATAAACAACTGTCTTACACAATGAGACTCTTCCAAACAACCTTGTAGACAACTGGGCCAAAAACATAGTATTGAGTGGATATTACACACCCTATTGCACATCAGCCTCCAGGAAAAATTGAGCAGTGCAATGAACTATTAAAGACTGCACTGAGAGCAATGGGTGGTGGAATCTTCAAACATTTAGCAAAAGCCACCTGGTTAGTCAGCACTAGGGAATCTGTCGGTCAGGCTGGCACTGCTCAGTCAAAACTTTTACATACTGGACAACGGGGTAAATACTCAGTAGTGCACATGAAAATTATGCCGAGGGAAAACGTCTGGGTTATTCCTGCCTCAGGCAAAGCCCAAGAAATCCATGGGATTGCTTTTGTTCAAGGACTTGGGTACTTGATGGGTAATTCAGGAGGATGGGGAAGTCTGGTGTGTGCCTCAGGAGTATTTGATTATGGGTGGGAATTACAATTTATTAAACTGTTTGATGTAATTGCTATGTAAGACTGTGTGCTATCACATATACACTCATCAGTGCATTGGGCACTTTACAGCACCTGACTCCACCAACTCTGGATTTGGGGATCTGAACCCAACTCCCCTTTGATTACCACATAATTAGAGAATGAACTTTGATAAATATGGATAAGTGCAATGGTGATGTAATCAGAACTAACTTCACCATGCAACAGTCCAACAACACAAACCATCTTCTCTGCCCTGGAAGTCGGTAATGGCAAATGGAGCTCAAGGTCATGGACGAAATGAACTCAATTCACATTTTATAGAGACAAGGAATGGTATCTGTGTGCATACACCAAAGGATGGGAAGGGTGATGGGATATTTGAAAGCATGGGAGCTGGCATGATGTAAATGATGTAGAACAAGAGGTGGATACTGTGCTGGTTTCAAATGGGAACACGAGCCTTCTCCACCTTGGCTGAGGGTGGCAATGGCAGAAGGGCTTTTCAGCTGCTGATGTTGAGCCATGGGATAAATGATGTGCTGGCTGTAATGAAGCAGTTAATTATGATGTTATGATTTTGTTTTAAATGGCATCTCATGATGCAAAACATGGCAAGACCTTGAGTCCTCTGTCCAGTTCTGGGCCCCCCACTACAAGAAAGGCATTGAGATGCTGGAGCGAGTCCAGAGAAGGGCAACGGAGCTGGTGAAGGGTCTGGAGCACAAGTCCTCTGAGGAGCAGCTGAGGGAGCTGGGGTTTAGCCTGGAGAAGAGAAAGCCTGCGGGGACCTTGCATCACTCTCTTGGTCTCCTCCCAGGCAACAAGCGACAGGATAAAAGGACACAGTCATAAACTGTGCCAGAGGAGGTTTGTATTGGACTTTAGGAGGAATTTCTTCGACTAAAAGGATGATTAGACATTGGAATGGGCTGTCGAAGGAGGTGGTGGAGTCACGGATCCCGGAGGTGTTTAAGGAAAAGATTGGACGTGGCTCTCAGTGCCATGGTCTGGTTGTCAGGGTGGTGATTAGCCATAGGTTGGTCTCCACGATCTCAGAGGTCTTTTCCGACCTGATTGATTACGTGTTTCGGTGTGGATCTGAGGAGCCCCAGCAGCGAGGCCTGGCCGGCGGCAGCACCTGAGCCCTGCCTGCCACCCCCAAGATGGCGGCGCGGCGCGGCCGCGGCCCCGCCCTCCCCGCGGCTCCTGCCCTCCCTGGGCCGGCCGCTGCCGCCGCGGGCCGCCGCCGCTGTCGCCGCGTGATGAGAGCATCAGCCCTCACTGCCACGTCTCCCGGGTAGCCGGCGCTGTGCAGGGCCGCGCCGGGGCGCCGAGGCCGGACCCGCCCGCCTGCCTCCTCTTCTCCTTCTATCCCTTCCCCTGCTCCTGCCCCGCCGCGGGGCAGCGGCGAGGTGGGTCTGCCCGGCGGGAGGAGGGACGCTCCGCGGGGCTCCCGCCGCCGCCGCCGCAGCCTCGTTCCCCCCGGGCGGGCCGGGGGTTGCCGGGGCCGGGTCTCGCCGCCGGGCCGCTGCCGCCGGAGGGGACCCCGCTGCCGGCTGATGTCCGAGCCGCGCCGCCGCCCGCGCTTGGATGTGTGAGTACGGCCCCGCCGCTCCCGTGGGCAGCGCCGGGAGAGCCACGGCGACCCAGGCGGGCGGCGGGCTGCGACCGCCGGAGCCCCCTCGGAAACCTGGGTGTGTGTGTCTGGCTGTGTGGGAGTGAGTGGTGGGGAGGGTTCCGCCGGGTCTGCTCCGTCCTGCTGGTAAGTTACGGCATTTGGTCCCGGGCTTCTCCTTCGAGACGTTTCCTGCTGTGTTTGGGTTAAAGCAGGAGGTCCGCGCACGCTGCTGGGAGCCGGGTGCTCTGGGCGAGGAGGGTTGAGGATTAAACACGAGGAAGTCGGGCTGGGGTCATGGCAGAGTGCGCTTTGGGCTTCTAAAGCGCTGTCCCTAGGTAACCAGTCCTGCAAGGGCACTGTCCTGTGGAAGATGAGGAGCTGAGGCAATCTTCTGTAAGTCCAGGTAAATCCAACCCGCCATAAGGTACCGTTTCCAGAATGGATGTGGGTGCACATTTCTCTCGCTGTTCTTTTTTGTATCGCAGTGAAAACAGTGTATCAATCATTCTCTCTTTACATAGGCTAGCAGTTGGGCGCATGATTTTCCCTATTACGTGAGGCAGCTCCTTCCCTACTCCAGCATCATTTTAACATGTGAACGTACAGCAGAAACACAGGCAGCTTTGTTTGCAATCTCTGATTGCTCTCATGCATGCTTTTCATTGTGAGTAAGGGGCCCCTCGTGTCCCTGTCATCTGTTACGACTGTAAGTGGAGAAGTGAGATGTCTGTGTTACAAAGGGGTGAGTTACAAATTTTTTGGAGACAAGGCATCCCTTCTGTATCCATCGCTTCTATCTGTTAACTCACTGTGACCAGAAGAGATTTCTGGGAGAGGGATACACTAGTACGGTGTGGGATTGGAATGGCTCAGCTCCAATTTTACAGGATGCTGAAGGCAGAGAACATCAACCCTTTTGAACCCACAGTCTGCTCCACGGCTCACCTCCTGGCACTCCTGCTATTGACTGTTTCTGATGCTCATTCCTCCTTCCAGCTGCAGCTCTTGGAGTGCAGACTCCTTCAGCCAAGGTGCTTGGGTGATACTCTGCTGGTAAAGTCTGGGCTCACTGGCGTGCAGCCAGGCAATGCTGACCCCTCTGGGGTTTGGGCTGAAACTTCATGTGCTCCTTGTTGTCCCTTATCTGACTAGAAGTTCTTCAGGTGTAGATGCAGCTACTCCCTGTTCCTTTTCTTGAGCTTCTTTGCCTGAGGTTTTGCTGTACAAACCAGCACAGCAGGTGGTAATGTTTTCCAGGTTTGATTTATTTGGAACAACATGAAGCTCAAGTGATATCAGTGACACAGTGACCCGTGCTCAGTGTGTACTCCTGATCTCAGGACCATAGAACACTTGCGTGCCTCCTGTACAGCTCATTCCTGGCTGTCTCTTTGCAGCATTTGAGACCTGACTTTCAGAAGCTCTGGGTGTCCATGTTCCTACTAATAGAGGTGTCTATACTGCCTCAACCAGAGCATTCAAAATCAATAATAATTTTGAAAATGCAGGGCTTTTATTTCTTATTCTTATATTTAGTCTTTCTGATTGTAAAATGGGGATGAAACATTTTGCTTCCTACTTTGCAGTGCATGTTTCTATTCTGCTTGTAAGATGATGAATTCTTATAAAAATTTTTGCATCATACAGATGAACACCTTGCTGAAATTACGTGTTTTTCAGAGACACTAATGGCATTTACCACAGTAGGTTCAGTGGAAGCTAAGGAAATAGAGCAATTCTCATCTTACTGGCCTGCCTGTATTAGCAATATTTGTGCTGATGTAACATTGCCAGTGTAGATGTACTGTTATTAGTACTCAAAAGCAGACAGGCATAATTACTTTTTTGTCTGTTCTTCAGACATTCCTCTTAGTTCTGATATTTTGGATTAAAAAAATTACTTCTGTATGCAGTGTTTTAAGGGGAAGTCCCAGACCTTTCTGCTGGTTTTGAAACTAAGTAGCACTGAACACAAATCTTTCTCTGAAAGAATATGTAATGCAGATTGACTCCAACCTGGTTTTCATAAAACTCAACACTTTCTTTCTTTCTATAGGCACACAATCTGGATGTTTGAGAATACAGCCAAGAGCAAATGTGCTAGAAATGTTTGTTAAGGTGACTTCCAGTTTCCATGAGCATTCAGGTCAGAAACCAGTTGGGCCACTCAGTACTCCTCAGTAGAGGTGCAGTTGCTGAAGATGGATGTGGTGGAAAGCAACAAGATAGTAGCAATTCAGAGACCATCCTGCTCCTTAGTCTCAGTGTTTTCCCTGTGCCACAGAGTCATGAAATCCTGCAAGAAGTTTTCTTCTGGCAGTTAAAATTGGAACTTTAGTCCATTTGTTTCTAACCCTATCACAGTTAGGTAAGTTGCAGTTAGGTAGGAATAGCTGTTAGCAGGTGGATTTTTAATATCAGAGGTAAATCTGTAGTAGCTGTGTGATTTGGGAAAATAGCTCATAAGCTTTCACAAACTGTCTTGGAAGATTCCATCCTGTTCTTTGGGGGCTCTTGTCATTGGTGAGTTATTTCCAACCTTTTCTTGATGTTTTTTTTTTTGGGTATTGCAAGCAAAAATGAGACTTCTGGTGAGAAGTGGGTATAATGCAACCTGGTCAGGAGAGCTGTCCTGAGAGACAGGGTGCAGTGGCATCCTTTGGAGGTTTGGAATTGTTGGTTTAAAGCAAAATTATCAGTAGACATCTGCAGCCCAGAAATACATATAAGGGAGCATGAATGCAGATTCAGACAGCTGGATTAGTATCAGTATAATTAATTATACAAGGGATTAATGTATCCTATTGCATTTTCTCAATCTGCTGGATTAGTTGCTCTGTAAACAGTCATAAAAAGTTCTGAGTCCTGCCTACCAAAGTCATGGAGATTGAATTGAAGACTTACTGTTTTGTGGGGAATATTTATGTCACCTGAACCTGTTGCTTAAGAGGCAAATAGAGGAGAATCGGTGCATTCTCATATGTGGTTTATATTTTAATGCAAATTTATGATTTATACAAATTACAATGTGTTTAAAATTCCCTGCAATATTGTTGCTTTTCTGCAGCATCAGGGATGTGCAAAGCATTGTCTCACTGATACTTTCTGCTGTGACTCCCAGTGTGATGACTTGGTGAAAGGCTCAAGGAAGTGGTTTTTAACTTGTGTGCTTCTTCATGCACTCAAGCTCATTGCTACAGATGGCAGATGCCTGCCTCATTTTTAGCTATTTGAGGGCAAAATAGAAAAATCCTAGTGACTCCCCATGATTTGTCATCATGGCTGATCTCCATTAAATTAAACATAGGGATTGGCAGAGGAACAAAACCAGCAGGAAAGTTGCTTCTGTTTGTTTTAAAAAAAGCTTGTCTAAAGCGCTAAAATAATACTGTAAAAAATATCCACTACTACATACAGAGACCCTTGGGAGGAGAAGTACTTTTGAACAGTTTATCATGTTTTGGATAAGGAAACTGAGGCCTGTATTGGTAAAACAAGTTCCCTGGAAGTCAGTTGAAGAGGAAAGATTAAAAAGCAGAAGATATCCTGGCCTGTGCTCAGGCCATTAGACTGTGGGTTTGTGTTCAAAGCTGGGAGGAGAATGCCTATTTTGGTGGCATGCTTGATGGAAAATTTTAAAAGATGGGCTCTTAAAGCATGAGCATCTTCTATTTTTTTTCCTTCTTTTTTTCCCTGTCAGCAGTGATCTGTTTTGTTGTGCATTCGCCTTGATATCTTGGAAAAAAAAATTTCAGTGGCCATACCTAAAATTCCCTGACTTTGCCAGTTACTGCACATGGCATGGTATAATGGAGGGTGATCTGTAGCTGTGTTTTAGCAGAGCTGTGGCTGTGCATAATGTTTACTGAAGAGCTCTGGCGCAAGATGTACTTAGGAGTGAGTGCGTGTTGATAAATTGTATTAGCAGCCAGCTTTAATAGCTTTGCCTGTGTTGTGGCTGCTGAAACACTGCCCTTGTGTTTCACTTCCCAACCAGTGTCCCCTTCTAAATAGAACTTCAGTTTCTATCACTAATGTGGAGTTGGAGTTAAAACTTCTGTGTTGTTACACGCTCAGAGAACTGTCTGGCTCAGTAATTCCCCGCAGCTCTTTAGTTTGGGTCTCTCACTCTGGATGAGGCTGGGCTGGATGTCCCTTTCCCCACACAATTCAGAAGCATGGGAACTCGAGGACCAAAATAGACTGTGAGCCAACTGGTCAGGCCTGCATTTCCCTCTGCTGCTGGAAAAGCTCAGCTTTGCAGTTCTGTCTTGTTCTCACACAAGAATAAGCCAATGCTTTCTTTATTCCTGGATCCACTATTTGGCTGGGAGTGTTGCTGTATACATCAGAAGAAGCCAAAGAAAATGTTAATGTCTTGCTGCTAGCTGTGTAATACTGGTTGGCTTGGTGAGGAGTGTTATTGGCCACTTGGAGCTGCTGAGCCTTGAGGGTCTTGCATTGTGGCTTGGTTTTTTTTTTTGTTTTTTTTTTTTTGTTTTTTTTTACTTCCTTTTGGAATAAAAATTCTCTTGTCTTCATTCATAAAATTACTACAGTCATTCATTGAAGTTTTCCTAAGCTGTTTGTTTTGACCTGCTGCAGCAGTTAGTTGCACAAGGTAATTGTATGGCAATATAAGGTAATACTGTTTTATTACACCAGGAATTGTGGCTTTGTTCTTGTACTCTCCAGAGGTTTGTTTAGAGTGCTTAGTATGTGTCTCAACTTTCCTCCGATTCACAAAACCTGAACTCGCCTATCTTCTGAAGGGGACACTATTGCCTGCATGCCTCTGGAGACTTCTTCTTGCACCCCCTGAAGTAAGGTTTTTGAGGGGATTTTTAGGGAATTTATAGGATTTCTCTGTGTTTAAAAATGGCTTTTTTAGTGTCTTAGATAATTTTGTTTATCTGGAGTATTAAGAACTTAAATCTACATCTTACACTTTAACATGTCTGCAGAATGAGCTGACTGAGCTTACTGCACTTCAACTTTGAGAGGCTTTTCCTGAAAAACTTTTCTTTCCCATTCCCATTTTTGTATGTGGGCATTTGAAATACTGTGGCAGCTGCAAATGGCAGGCGCTGCCTTCCCCTTGTCTTAAGCTAAAACTTCTATTTTTCCCACTTACCCTTCTGCTTAGCTCTACACTTCCTTGCTGAAAACACTAGAAATAAGTCGTGCAGTACATATCCTGTTTGTTAATGCTTGCCACAATCTTGCTACTTTGACCCTTTGGCTTTGGCACCTGTGTAGAGGACTGGTAGATGGAACCTCTTCAGCCAGAGTTGTGCTGTATCAGAAAAGCCTACACTGACGTGGTCTTGATGGGTTGGTTTTGTTTTTACAGAGGAGGTTATTAGTCACTGAGCAAAAATTAGTCTTGCTGGTGCATCACCTGACAGTGGTGATTCCCCACCCAGCTCTCCTGCTTGCGCTGCACTTCAGGGGGTTTCTGTCTCTCTCTGTGCCAAATCCCCATATTAATCCATCTCTCTGTATGGCATGAGGGCTTGGAAAATGTGCTGACTTTGAGACCTCCCTCCTAACTGGTTTTGCCTCCCAGCTCCGGGCCAGGTGGTGGGTGTGTGCCTTTGGATCCAGCCGGAGTTGAAAGGTTGTGTTGACTTAGCACCGGGGCAGCTCTGTGCAAGCCAAATATTTAGCTTTCCATCTGATAACCTGTCGGTTGTTTCCTCCCTTGCAACAACTAAATGCTTATTTTATTCCCAGACCAGTTGGGGCTTTCACAGAAATTTTGTGTCTTTGTGGCTTCCGTTGTGGCAGATGTGAGGGTGCTGACAAGGTGGCCTTGTGACCAAGGCTTGGGTGCAGCCATCTCCGTTCCTTGGCTCTCTGGTGATTTTTTTTTTCTTTTTGGTGTTATATTGGGTGAGTCAATTATTAGCTTTGTGTCTGTTTTTCCAGCTGTCAGAATAGGGGTTTGGATTTGTTTTGGTTGTTTTTTATTTTAATTTAAATAAATAAATAAGAAGTTCACACTAAAAGGAAGTTAAAATATAGTATAGTAACTAGGACTCTCAAAAGTTCAAAGTTCAAAGGAAAACTTGTGTGATAATTTGCAAAGATACGAGGATTGCTGGACAACTGCAAGTATAGGATTAGGCTGACCAGCTGCAGTGAGTTGAGTTGAGGACATTAGCAACCAAGAGAGCATTTTCAGTTTCAGAAGCTAATTGTGCTTTGTGTCAGTGGTCTGCAGCCGTGTCGTGGGGGTGGCTGGCTGCGCCTCCCTGCCAGGGAGCTCTGCACACGTGGCAGGTGTGTTTCCATAGAGCACGGGCACCCTGAATGGAAAGTCTTGCCAGGAGTGTCTGTGTTGCTGTGGAGGCAGAGAGAGTCCCTCACCACAGAGGCCGTGTGTTGCTTCACCCCCAGCTGTCACATGCTTCCTCAGCAGGAAGAAGGTTGCTTTAATTGAGATGGTGAGTTGCAGTGAGAGACCTGTGGTCTTCTTGAGCCGCATCGCACCAAGTGAGGATGGCCCTGTTTCACTTTCTGCTCTTGTGAGTAACTGATGCTAGGACTTGTGGAGCCAAGGAAAGCCACCTGAATGTCTTCCACACTCTGGGAGTTCTCGGTGCAGCAAGCTTCCCAACAAGACTGGAGAGGCTTGGAGTTCTTTTCTCCAATTAAAAAATGTTAACACCATCAAAATAACTGACTGAGCTTTGTAGCGTTTCCAGCAAAGAGATGGGAAGCAGGCACACTTGCCATTCTGATGAGTCACTGACTCTCTCCTGATTGCCTCTTGAAAGAGCTGTTTGGGCAGCTGCTGATGCAGAAACATGATTCTGAGTGATGGGCCTTGGTGAGCAGGACAGGGCTGCACACTGTTTCAGCTCTGAATTGGTGAGTAATTCATCTGCCTAGCTTTTTATCAGTGAAGTCTTGCACAGAGCTGTGGTTCTTGCCTGCCTTGATCCTGCCACGATCCTGCCTCATCTGGATAGCTGGGGAGCTGATGGGCAGGAAGGGTATTGTGGCACAGAAATAAAAAATTACCAAGTGCTTTCTGTGGTCCTAAAAGCAGGAACTGGAAGTCAGAGCATCTGATACCTTCTGTTTCTGGATTTTCTTGTAACTGTGTCACAAATGAAAGTTTTGTCTCTGTCCTGAAGCATGGTCTGCCCTTGAACCCAAGAGCTGTCCCTACCCACATCCATTCCCTGTGCAGGGACCACTGTCTGCTCTTCTGTAGCTGCTCTCCAGATTCTGCCTGTGTGTTTTTATGATGCCCACATCTGCCTCAGAGAGGATGTCTTGGAGGCTAGGTAATACTGGTTCTGAGGATTTGAGGATGAAGGGACCACAAGCATGTTGCTTATTTTTTGAGGGAAATTGTAAGTGAACTGGAAAGAACAGCATGGAATCACATTAATGGACTGAAGAGTCTTGTCAGGAAAAGCTTTTATCTTTCATTACTCACTTTTTCTGCATGACTCTGTAAAATATGATCACTGATGGGGTGGGGAATGCAAACAGAGAAGGGAGCAGGGTGGACTCTTCATTAATACTTAATATGACTTGGAATATTATCTGTTGGTGTAAGAGTTTATGGACACCTTTTTTTTTCCTTTTCAAAGTAGAATCATGCCTTTGTTTATTAATTGAAAGCTATAAAATTGCTTTTCCCCATGTCTTTCTCCTCAAAAAGGAGGGGTGTTGATTGGTTCAAGGCCAAAACAAAGCAGACTTAGAGACAATCTGATGTGTAATCTCACTGCTTTGTTTAGCTTTATCTCTGGAGCTTCAGTTTTGTGTGGCTAGTTTTACAAAATAAAAGCAAACAAAAAATGGATGGTTCTTAGGCAGATTTTGCTCCAACAAATGCCTACCTAATTTGATCTGACTCCAGTATTTAAAGTTATTTAAAGCTTGGCTTGAGGAGCTGCCCAGTCTATATGTTCATGAATCACTGTGAAAGGGCTCATTCAAGTGCATTTAAAATATGTGCACTGACGTTAAGGATGGCTTCTTTCCACAGGCAGTTGTTTTTACTGGTAGAAACCTGCATTTTACTGGTTTGTAAAGCCAGGGGCTGCAATTGCGATTGCTCTGTGTCCAAGTGTCTGTATTGGCGAGCGTGTGAGGCATACTAATGGGGTGATACTAATGAGACCTGTTAAATTATTTACATGAATTATTGAATGTGCTATAAAATACCTTCCACTGTTAATAGCACTAATTAGACCACCAACATATTGCATCCATTATCATAAATATCCTGTAGGTCGAATCAGACCAGTTGTTTCAGCTATCACAGGCCCTGTGGTAGCTAAATTTGGCTTAAAATGGCTTTCAAGTTTGTTCTTTTTGGGGGTTTTTCCTCATTTTTTTTCCTTCACTTAAGCTGTTTATCAAAAGTGTCTGAATGCCCTAAGTGAATTCTGCATTGTTTGTTGCTGCCCCTGCTCATCTTACACATTCAGGAGAATTTTCTTGTTTATATTTAATTCATGAAATAGAAATATTTCCAAATAAAACTCCAGAACATCCTAGGGAAAATCTCTGAAAATTCTTGTTTGACAAGAAAGGTAAGGAAGGCTTCAATCTCTGTTGTGTTGCTATTGGAGATATAAGAGTATTAAAGTCTGCCAAAACACACTATTTACCTCAAAACCAAAATTCTCCAATGTTTGCTTGCCTTTCATGCATTTTCGTATCTCCTATTTTTTTTCTCTCTCTCCCTCCTGGATCTCCGGTTTTTTGTGTGTTTTTTTTGAGTTTGGTTTGGTTTGATTTTTCCAACTGACTTTTGTGTGAGTATGCAGAAAGCATTCATCATTTGAAACATCTTGATTTTTGTTGAAAGTTTGAGAATTGCTATCCTGGTTTCATTAATGACAATTATTTATCGGAGTAGAGATGAAGGATGGGAAATTTTAATACAAAGGGCAATTCTTTGAGGGAATTTTTTAGAGAAGTACTCCTGCGCACTGTGTTCATGGTGACAGTCCTGTGACTCACTGACAAAACTTCTGGCATTTCTGCCAGCTGTGATTTCTCTGGATTTTAAAGGAGGTGATGACTGAATTATAAATAGTCCATAGGTTCCATCTGTACATTTCAGAGCTACATGTAGAGTTTCCCAGAAGGTGGATGTGCTTTTTTGGTCCCTGGGTTGGTTCTGGCTATGATATTTTTCCAAAAGGGCAGCTGATTTAGACTCCAGGCACACAGACACACCAAGTCCTTGTAGTAGTGAGATGCTCACTTGGTATCTTGTTCCTGTACAGCACAGGAGCACTCCAGTTCAATCCTTCACTCCCTTATGTCTGCTGTGTTTGCATTGGAAACTTTCCTGACTGCCAAAATCCTTGCAGTGTCTTGTCGGAGACCAGTGAAATAGAAGAAAAATTGTATGGGAAGTGATAAACTCTATGCCAGAAATGACACTATTGTTTCTGATATTCTGAGATGCCCAGCGTCTCTCATAGTAGTTTATTTTAAGGAATTGATAGATTTAAGTGTGTCTTTAAAAATAAATAGGTAAATAAATATGTACAAGTTTACTTCTGAATTATTTTTCTTTTCAGGGCTGGGTTATGGCATTGCCCATATGTGCCTTTGAAGTACATGCATACATGTGTGTTTTGCTGCACTTTTCTGCTAGCTAAACCCACTTTTAAATGGATGTATTACCTTGGTGTCATTTGGGCATTAGCACAGGAGGGAGCTGGACCATGCAGTTTTCTTCAAGGACACCAGTGTGTCTGTTCAGAGCTCTGCCAGAGGGTGTCTGAGTTACCTACCAGCATCAGAGCCTGGCCAGTAACATGCTGAGTGCCTATAAAGAGCTGTGAAGCTCTAGTAGCTCAACCACATCATGGAGAAGGCTTTTACCAGGTTTGCTTTTGAAATAAAGCACACATTTGTGTCATCTCCAGCTCTGGAGATGCTCAGTGGTGCTTTCCAGCCAGCAGTAAGTGCTGTTAGTCATTGATGGCTAATGTAAGTAGCCCCTTTTTAGAGACACAGTGGTGTTCCTTCTGGGTGTGCAAGCAGACAGTGACCTGCTGCCATTGAAGTGGCACAGTGCTGATGGCTGTCCCACAGGGCTCTGAGTGTGTGAGAGTGACTTCCTTCTGCATGAATTTGCCTGGCTGGAACTGGGTGAATGTGACCAGAGTTAAAGCTTAAGTGATGTTTCTGCCTCCTTTGCAGATTTGGGAAGGCTTTTGGATCGTGGTGTGGGTGTGAGGGCACAGCCTGCTGGAGGCACTGGAAGTGGACTGGTTCCTGGTCATGCCCGGTGGAAGGAGGGGACCCAGCCGGCAGCAGCTAAGCCGTTCCGCTTTGCCTTCTCTCCAGACTCTGGTTGGCGGCAGCTGTGGGAACGGGACTGGTCTGAGAAACAGGTGAGGACAGAGGCAGGGCTGTTGGGACAGCACTGAAAGCAAGGAGCCTTGATCCTCCCTGAGCCCTGTGTGGGAGCATGGCTTTGTGGTGAAAGTGAGGGGTTGGGAGAGGGGAACCTTGAGCCCTCCACTGTGGTATTATGAGACAGCTCATCCAAGAGGGAACAAGTCCTGCGTGACAAACCTCTTCCAGCTTCTCTTCTCAGCTCTGCTGTGGTACATGCTTCCCTCTGCAGCCCCTCTTTTGACTTCATGCATTAAAACCAGCCCCGTGGAGGGGATTGTGGCAGTGGTCTCAGACCCCCTTCACCACTCTCTTGTGGTCACAACAGCCACAGTAGAAATCACACAGGGGTGGAAATCACACAATGCTTCATTTGTCTTTCCTGCAGCACTTTCCAGAGCAGTGAGTCCTAGCAAATGATGAGTCCTTGTCTTGCTCACCTACCTTCACTGTCCTGGGGAATTAATGTGGCATGTCAGAATACAGCTGGGACTCCTCCTCCTACATAATAGAAACACAAGGCAGGAGGATGCCCGTATTCTGTTTTAGACCTGCAGGTTGATGAAACTAATTCTCATAGTTGGTAAAGATGACCTGCATTTTCTGGGGAAGTTGGGGGCTGAAACAGGAACAGATATGCAGTGACATTGAGATTACCACATTTGGTATAAAAACTGAAAGGGCCCAGCATTACCTCTTTCCATAAAAAGTTGGCAGACCAGAGAAACTATTTGCTGCATGCTGGGGCCCTGGTATAGGTTCATTCTTACAGAGTAGAGCAATCCCAGCCATTTAGCTTTGGCCTTTACAGACTTCTCTGTCAGGGACAGAGGGACAGATAGCACAGTTTGAGGTTCTTTGGAAGCAAGTGACATAGAGACTGTGGAGTCAGGGCCCCAGGGTCCTGGGAGAGCGTTGCTTATCTGGTTTCAGTCAGACATAGCATAGTTCCTCTACCAGTTCAGTATGCCAGAGCTTTTAGTTGTCCTGTCCTCCTCTAAAAGCTAGAAAAGAAGGAAGTGTGAGAACACTTGAGAGGTTAGCCTTTAGGAAGTGGCTGAACTACTCCATTCCATTTTTAGTTACTCATCTTTTTAAAAGAGGAACTATGAACAGAAAGACAATGGGCACTTTGCTGTGCTGGAGGAGGAGGCTGGGTGCTACTGTAGTGCCCTGGTGATGGGTTGAAAGCCAGTATTAACTGTTAGGTGTAGCACAGAATCCTTAATGATTTTAGCTCTGTATGTCTGCTTCTCTGAGCATGCTGGGCATGTCACAGCACTTCTGACAGATCAAGCTGTCATCCAGGGAAAATTCTGGATAAGGGTTTTGTCTGAGCTAAGATGATGGAGGTCACCATCCGTCTCATATCTCATGTCAGAAATAGGAATGCAAAACTGCTGTCGCCTCTCCCCTGGTAATACCCAGTCTCATATTTGCAACCTCAAGCACTCTATCCTGGAAAATGTCAGAGATGATGGAGAATGTTTACCAAGTAAGTGATGTCCATCTGCTTCAGGAATGGTAGTGCCATCAGCCTGTCGGCGCCTCCGATCACAGCACTGATTACTCCAGAGCCTGTGCGTCACTGCCGGATCCCTGACCTGCCATTGGATGGGAGCCTCCTCTTTGAATTCCTGTTCTTCATCTACCTTCTGGTAGCCCTCTTCATTCAGTACATCAACATCTACAAGACTGTCTGGTGGTACCCATACAATCACCCTGCTTCCTGCACCTCACTGGTGAGTTCCCCAGCAAGTGCCGTCACTCGGGCTTTTTCATTACACAGCTCCTTTCATGCTTCTTCAATCCAGGAATCACCAAGCATTTGACATTAAGGGAGTGAATGAGAGTTCACCTGCACCCCATCAGTCAGGGCCATGTCATCCCCCATTTTACAGGGGAGAAAATCATGGCAGGAGAGAGAGAGAAGTCAGCAGGACTCCTTCAGGAGATACTTCTTGCACATGTTTGCATGGTCTAGCTAGTCCCTAGGGTTTGACACAGAGTTGAGACTCCAGGAGCTGTCTCCTGCTGTGAGTGCCCCTTGCCGGTTGAAACAACAGAGCCTGAGAGAAGGAAGATGTGCAGATTTTTGTTAGGATCTCAGAGCAGGTGAGCAGCTCAGTTGGGGAGGGGGTCAGACCCTCAGCTTATGTAAAGCTCTCGACCTCCTCGGTTTCAGTGTTCTTGCTGTCCCAATGAGATGCCTGTGAGCCACCAGGCCTCAAGGGAGCAAAGTCGGCCTGTGCAGCTGGAACCCTGTCCTAAAGGCTGCTTGGGAGCACGAGGTGGTCCCTCAGTTACCTGTACCGACAGGTGGTGCTGGTGTTCCAGTCACCAGCCTCCTGCTCAGCTCTGCCGTGCTGGACACAGCGGGCTTAGAAGTAAAAGCATTCTCTCTGGGGCTCCCTACCCACCAGGATTTAACGGTCGTTTGTTTATTCCCATCACAACTCAAGCATTCTTTTTTACCCAAAATGTCCCTGAAGTACCAAAAGCAGCAGTATTCAGAGTCTACTGACTCTTCTGGCCAGAATATATTGGATGGCTTCACTGAAAAGCTGTAAGAGCTGTGTCTAACTTGATGCAGCTAGAGAACTTCTTCATGGCCAATGAAGATGAGGTTTCTCAGGTCAGCTTGGTTTCATCAGGAAGCACTGGTTGCTACAGACCATTTTGAGACCAAGAGGGAAAGTGAGCTGGTGTGCTCACTCTGGACTCCAGTTTGGCTGCCCTTTGTCTGATTGTTCAGGGCCTTTTCTGTGGAGAACCTGCAACCTGTTCTCCATGGTAGGATTCTGGTTCTAGATGTCCCTTTGACCCCAAGAATACCTGCCTGAAGGGTGGGTTTGTTTTGTTTTCTGTGGAAACCTCTCCATGGGAATGAATCTCCCTGTGGAGGAGATCTTGCTTCTGGAGACGTTCCTGTGTCACTAATGTTTATGGATTTCCCTTCATCCCTAATAGAGAGATTTGGGGAATGCCTATGTGAGGTGCTAATGTACTCTCTAGCAGCCAGCTTTCTAGTCCCACCCCATCTGGGTGGTTTCAGAGTCCCTTTTCCTGGTGAAGATCTTTTTTCTTTCCTCCTTCAGAATTTTCACCTCATTGACTACCACCTGGCGGCGTTCATCACAGTGATGCTGGCACGGAGGCTGGTGTGGGCCATTATCTCTGAGGTAACATTCCCACTGTTCCCTCTACTGCCTGTAGGACTTGCTGCAGAACATGGTCATCCATGGCCTAGGAAAATCCTGCAGGTTGGAAGGTTTCTTCCCTCAGAAAAGTCTGGGTGTGAAGGACTAAGATTTTGAGGATGCTTTTCTGCCTTGGAGTTTTCTCCTTAAGACCAGTCATGCCCTGTAGTATTGGGTAGCTCTGTTGGCTCTGCATCTAGGAGGAGATTAAATGGTCCCACTGGCTTATTTATCTCTGCAGGTACAATACTGTACCCCACTATCTCATGCTAGAGAAGTGCCTGAGAGAATTGCAAGTCAAGTAGCAATAAGGCAAATAAGGAGGCTGGCCAAGACAAGAAGAATGAACAGGAGCTCAGAGGGGAAGAGTCAGGTGGAGAATGTCTGACTACACTGAAGTGACATAGGAATACTGGTAGAACTGCTTTTCCAGTCCTGGTTACTCATGTCACCACACACTTCTCTGTGTTTGTGGGAGCAGAACCAGGCCAAATTGAGTCTCTGTAAAAGGTCATTTTCAGAAGTTTTGTCCACTGAAATAGCTAATACAGCTCTAGGCTAAGCAACTAAGCAGTGTTTAAAAATAAGTAAATTAAATAAAAGAATAGTTATGTCCTGTTGAATAGATAAGTGGAGAAGGTGGGAACTCTGAAGGGCTCTTTTCAACTGATTCCTTCCATTTTCATTTAAGTTCACATCCTCCGTAAGAATTGCCATAGATTGAAATTTTTGCCATGCAGATTCTTGTGCATCCCATGTATTGGCTCTAACCCTTAAGAATCTTTTCATAGCTCAGTTTCCTTCTCTCCTCTGGAGATTGGATCAGGCTTTCTTGCTGTGATGCCTCCTCACTACACTGCAGCCTGCACATCCAATAGAGCTAAATTATGGAAATCTGGGTTTGGAATCGAGAAAGTGCACATCTTCTTTTCCCTTAGCTGCAAATTTTCACAATGCTGAGACCTGATCCTTCTAAAGAACAGAGAGAGAGGAAATGGGTTTCAGGCTATCCTGGGCTATCATCGGAGCAATAAGGGATTTGAGCAAAATATTTTTCTGCTTTGCAGCTCTGAATTTTTCTTCAAAGGCCCTACTTTAGTCATGCCCCACAACTCATGATTATTTGAATCTTTTGGATCCTGTCAATCATTAATAAAATTAAAGGCATTTATGTTAGTAAGAGAATCAGTTTCCTGATTCTGAGAGGAAGAGGGCACCTATCCCTCTTCTAGTACCTGCTGGCACCCTCTCCCTGCTCCTCCTCCGCAGGCACCCCTTGTGCTCTTCTTCTAGCCCTGGTTGTTATAGGACTGCTGAGTGTTTCCTCTCCATTTGCAGGCCTCTCAGGTGGGTGCAACATCACTGATGTGCTACATGGTGCGCCTGGTGCTGCTCACCCTCTGTGGATGGGTGCTCTGCTGGACTCTGGTCAACCTCTTCCGCAGCCATTCTGTTCTCAACCTTCTCTTCCTGGGCTACCCGTGAGTGACACCACTCTGAACCTTCTGGGCAGGGGGGCACAGCTGCCTGGGGGTGCCATGAGCCAGAGTGGGAAGCAGAGTGTTGGCTGTAATGTCTCCTCGATTTAGGATTAAAAAGGAAGCAGGAGTGGCTGGGGGAAGGTGTGAGGAGGTGGCACAGAGTTGATGAAGTGAATTGCCTCAGCTGCTGTTCCTGTGAGGGGCGTTTACTGCCACTGGAAAACTGAGCCTTTGGGACTGTTGGTTCCTCAAATGGGATTTAGAAAAACTTCTCTGCACAGGTGTTGAAGCTGCAGCCTCTGGCCTTTTAGTGGGGAGAAGAGTTGGCTGCTAGCTTCTGGAGTGGGGGCCCCTATGTGCTGTCCCTCTTGTCAGGGCCAGTACCTGTTGGGGAGGTGCCCCCTATTGGGATGGCTGTTATTTCAGCCATTTTTTTCTTTCCTTCACGGCAGGTTTGGTGTCTACGTCCCTCTGTGCTGCTTCCACCAGGACAGCAGAGCACAGCCTCTACCTGCAGACTGTGGTTACTTGGTACAGGACCAGGTGGCGGATGATGGGGCTTCAGCTGTCAGCAGCCTGGTCAAAGACTTCTTCTCGCTCCTGTGGGAATCCCTGAGAGAACAGTTCAATAATCCTACATCTATCCCCACCCACAGCTGCCCCCTTTCCCCAGATCTCATCCGCAATGAGGTGGAGTGTCTAAAAGCAGACTTCAACCGCAGGATCAAGGAAGTTCTCTTCAACTCTCTCTTCAGTGCCTACTACGTGGCATTCCTGCCACTGTGCTTTGTGAAGGTAGCTGTTGTCTGGCTCTCTCTGTGCCCCTGCCCACTGTCTCCTTCTGAATGTTGTGTGAACTGCTGCCAGGCCAGATTCCTGGTTAATTCCCCTTTTCTCTGTCTCCCCTTTGGCAGCCCGGATAGCGGAGCATGGCTGCATCCGGAGTGCACTAGTACTGCTCCTGGTTGGCAGATAGGTATTGCCATAAATGTGATGCACCTCTAGTCCCATCACCCCACTTACTAACTCCCCTTCTCCCACCCCCTGTCCTAGGCAGATGGATAGCAGTGTTCTTCCTAGAAAAGAGAACCTGTTGTTACCCGTCTCAGATCCAACATCGTGGCTTTTGAGTGCTTGGATCAGAGGCTTTGGTGGCCAGCCTGTTAGAGCCAACTAGGATGCTTGGCAAACTAAATCCAAGAACCTCTTGTCAGTGTGGGGGTTATATTTTTTCATCTGTCATTTCTCTAACTTGAATAAGCTCCAGTTTGTGCAGAGAAATGGGCAGGGCTCCACAATCCATATAGGAGTCTTGGTGGAATTGGTGCTCCTGGGGCAGTTCTGTGGCAAGCAAGCTGCCTTGTTACCTGCTGCTGGAGGAGGAGATGCACCAGCTGCAGCATCATCCCCTGCCCTTTCTCCTGCAGCTCAAGGAGAAGGGAGCCTTGAGCGCCTCCTAAGCCGTAACCCTCCGAAATCACCGGTCCAAAAGCGCATGCCTGTAACGTGTGGTGTGGGTCTGCTGGATGCACATGCAGTATGTCCCTTGTCATCCTCCTTCTGCTTTGTGACAGTGGTGCCAAGTTCTTGTCTGGTCTCTTTGCAGAGCACCCAGTACTATGACATGCGCTGGTCCTGCGAGCACCTCATCATGGTGTGGATCAATGCCTTTGTCATGCTCACCACGCAGCTGCTGCCCCCCAAGTACTGTGACCTGCTCCACAGGTCTGCCGCCCACCTTGGCAAGTGGCAGAAACTAGAACACGGCTCCTACAGCAATGCTCCACAGCACATGTGAGTGTGGGGATGGCAGGGCTTGGCATGCCTAGCAAGGGGCTGAGATGTTCTGGTGGATGAGCAAATACCAGCAGTGTACCACATCTACTGAGGATGTGTCTGCACTCCCCATGCAACTCTACTGGCCTCGTTCACTGAAAACAGATATGGCTGCTCTAGAGAGCTGTCTGAGCTCCTCTAGTCACTGCTGGTTCCCTCACAGAAAGGAATGCTGAGATTCTTCTTGGCCACTTGAGAGCATCTTGAGCAGAGGCAGGGGGTGGCTCCCTGCACTGCAGTGGACAAGGTTCTAGCACTGGGAGCCATTTGTTCATACTACATAAGAGTCCATTGAATGGGCTTGTGATCAACCCTCTGTGCTTTTCCAGAGGGAGCTAAGACATGTCCTTGTGGCAGAGGCTTTGGTATTTTTCAAGATGCAGTCCATTCCTGTGAACCCTCGTTCAGGGGGTTGGGAGCACAGATGTTCACACTCTGGCATTGTTTCCCCACAGCTGGTCAGAAAACACAATATGGCCACAGGGAGTTCTGGTGCGACGGAGCCGGTGCCTGTATAAAGCAGTTGGGCCTTACAACGTAGCAGTGCCTTCAGACGTGTCCCATGCCCGCTTTTATGCAAGTATCTCTTCTCTTGCTTGGTGCCTTACCACTGTGGGAGGGAGGAGAGGCTCAAACCCAGCTGCAGCACAAGAGAGTTCAGTGTTCCGTGACAGCCTGGGGCTGTTGATCAAGATACATGTTGGCAGCAGTGGGGCTTACCCATTCTGTCTAACAGTGACCTCTGGGTAAGATGGGAGCCAGGGCTGCCTTGTCAGTGCTTTCTCATTGAGGTGACACAGCTCTGTTAGGCAGTGGCATTCCCCTGAGAGGGTTCTAGTTAACACCCTTCAGAGAAATGGGAAAGTGTGTCAGCAGGCCAATAGGTTTATTTCACCTACTTCCCCTTCTCGAGCAAAATGCCACTTCTACATGCCTCGTTCCTTACTGTTTTCCCTAAGTGGCAGCTAGTGGTGGCTGGAGCACAAGCACTGCTTCTGCTCTGCAGTGGTCCCTGACAGCATTATGTCCATAGTCCTCCTCACTTCAACCCAGCAGCAAATGACAGAAATCTCTCCTTCTTTACTCTTCCCCTGCAGTTCCTCTTTCACCGTCCCTTACGGCTGCTCAACCTGCTGATTCTCATCGAAGGCAGCGTGGTCTGCTACCAGCTCTACTCCCTGCTGCGCTCAGAGAAGTGGAACCACACGCTCTCCATGGCCCTCATCCTTTTCTGCAATTATTATGTCTTATTTAAGCTCCTCCGGGACCGGATAGTATTAGGCAGGGCATACTCGTACCCACTTAACAACTATGGACTCAAGGCACACTAGGCCGGCCAGACGTGTCCCCCTTCTCTTCCTCATCCCACAGGGCAGGAGGGAACCTCAGAAAAAAAAATATTTTCGTACAGTTCTATTTTTTTCTTGCAACGTTTATAAATATTTAAAATATTTTATATTTTGTATACTATTGTTTTTGTGGGGCGGGAAGGGAACCAGTGGCAATTAAATGTCGCTTTATAAACAAGGTGTTATTTTATATATATATATATATATATTAAAAAAAATCCATGTGTATATACAGTATATCTATACCCATACATATATCTATGTGAAGCAACAGGACTGTGTGTGGTCACTGTGTCTGCTTTGCTCACACAACTGCTGGTAACTAGGAACTGGTCTGCTGTAGAATTTGGATAAACAGGCAGGGGAAAAAAAGAAACACAGGGGCCTTTCACCAGGATGAGTAAAGTTTATTTTAGTGACCTCAGACCTAGGAAATTCTTGCACTGGAAATGTGCATTGATGAAACATGTTTAGGCAAAGGGAGGAAACAGTGTTACTGTCAGCCAGTAAAAACTCAGTTCTTTCTTCTTCTCACTGTTAGGAGGATGCAGGTATTTTTAAAAACTAACTGTTTACTTTAGCCTCTCTCCTCCTAGCAACCTGAGCTCCCTCACCATGCCCACAGAATGAACTAAATATTGAAATTAGAATTTTATGGTAGTGTGGCATTTAGGAAGGGATTTGAAATAAATAGGTTTATCTAGCAGGATCATAACTGAATATTTTAGACACTCATCTCTTAATTCCTTGAGTAATACCATTGTATTAGGAAATATTCAGTTATTTCCTTCAAGCAGAAATGTTCCTAGCTGAAATTTATTCTTGTGAAACTTACCAACTCCCTTATTGCAAGTACATTTCCTCATTTTCAATTTAATTTATGTTGGTAGTGTTAATAACTTATCATTAATAATATAGGAAATACCTTGCTTTGAGACTGTTCTTCCTAAAGCTGAGCTATACTAGACTCCAGTGAAAAAAACAGTTGTGGCAGTATCCCATTCAAGATAAAAAGCATTATCAGCCATACAATTAACTGTGCATGCTGGTGATAGCTGATGGTGGGAGTTGATGTTTTAACTCAGGTAATTAAGCAGGGGACAGCAATGCAATGTTCTTGGATTCAGATGCCATCTGACAACTTCAGCCATTAGTAAAGTGCTAGCTCTGTATGTAGGTATGGGAAAAAGAAATCCCAAAACAGTACTGAGTTTGGGAGAAACTGCAACTACTTTGTTTCTTCTTTCCTTCCAAGCTACATAACAATACAGTGATCTCTGCTGTTTGTAGGACAGCTGCTCCAGCAGCCTGATCACAATCCCAGGATGCCTGATAAGGTAGACAACAGGAGATGCCTCTGAGCATTCACCCCAAAATGAACACAAATGCTTAGGTTTAGTTACTCCTAAGCCTCTTCTTTCACATGGCCCTAATGTTGCTGGCAGGACAAAGGTACTAGGGAATTTACAGTTTGGAGCCTTTCTATAAAACAACATGGTGGCTTACAGCCATGTCATAGTGTATGTAGTTATCCATGTCTACCTTGATTACTTTAGGAAGTAATTTAAAGATAAGAGAAGGTTGGCTTCTTATCTAGAGCAGGCTCTTTGCTGCATATGCTCTTTTGCTCTTTGTGCAACACCGTTCTTGCATCCAGCTTCAATTCTGCAGTAGGTCAGTAGCATTTCCTAGAAATTTCACCTGTTCCTAATAGCTGGCTCAGCACCCCTTGAACAGTATTTCATAGCATTATCCAGGGGTTTCTTCCATTTGATAGTAGGCTTATGTATAAGCAACCAGCAGGAGAAAAGAGGCTCTTCAAGGCTTAGCTTGGGAAATGGAGATGTGAAAAGAAAGCCAAAACACTGCACCAGGGCTTTGGGGTGGAGGCAGGGAGGGTTCATGGTGTGGCTTTTCCTTCCCTTGCATGCCAGGCTTTAAGAGAGGCAGGACTCTGGGGCAGTGAGCACACCCAGACACTGTGCAGCCGTTGGGCTGACCTTGCACTGTTGGCAGCACCTCCTTAGATACAGGCTTTATGGTTTGCTGGGTTTTTGTACCCAGTGCCTGAGTACAGAGCCAAAACAAACACTGCCTAAGTGCAGGTGAGTTAAGATCCTCCTCATTCCAAGGTGCTAGGCAGTGTTTGCTGCCTTTCCCCTTCAGAAACAGTACCTTTGCTCTGTCCTGGAAGAGGAGGAGTACCATGAGAAGGTTAAGGTTCTGCCTTGCCATGTACAGTAGTATGAGCTGCCTGCATGCAGTCCTGCAGATACAACTGCCTTCTACTCATACACAGGACTCCTACATGGGAAGAAATCGTAGAAGATAGTTGCAGCTTCCCCGCTGGCAAAACCCCAACTAGCTAGCACAGTTAGTCTCCCTAGTATAATCTGGACCATCCACCAAGCAGGGAGCAGAAATTATGTCTGCTCAGCCTCAGTGTCTGATTAGATCAGTGGTTTGTCCCCATTCCTCAGATGGGCCTGCTACTATGCCTTATTCTGATGATCACTGAAAACAAGTTCACTCTAATACTTGGTCAGGTCAGACTAGGAAAAAAACAGACTTGCTCCCCATTTTGGTTGCTCCATCACGCCAGGATGTCATAATAAATGGATGGTTTTTTGGTCTGGTCACGGAACTGCTCTAGTTTTAGGCCAATCCTCAGAAGAACAGCTTCATCCCACCATTTTGCCATGACCTAGGAGAAGAAGAGAGGCAGAAGGAGAAGGATGAATGAAAAAAAGTAGCATCATACAGATGCTCTTGAAAGCCAGGGAAACAACTTCCCCCCACCTCAACATCCTCAAAAGATGTTTTCTCCTTTTACCCCAGTAAGTGTGGCATCACTGTATTTGGGACAAAGGCAGCTGTGTGACTTTCAATTGTAAGACATAGATCTTTCCTTTACATGAGACTTGTTTCAAGGGGAAAGGATTTAAAAGAAGTTACAAAAATGAGACATAAGAGAGGAAAGGGTAGTGATGAATACTGGGTATTGATACAAGTCGACAGGGAGACAGAGAAATCTTTCTCAAAGATATCCAGAGACGTCTGCCATTTAGGAGTGAGGCAAATCACCCTCAAATTAAAGCTTCCAGTAACTGCTAGCTCCTCAAGTGAGCTGTATGGAACAGCAGAGACCTGGCTGTGATGCTTCAGGACGAAGCCAGCTTTTGTGCCCCAGCATTCACAAAGAGCAAATACTCACTTGGAGGCTAATCGGGAGCCCAGCAGTAGAATATCCAATGGGGACCACAAGGCCTGGAATCCCAGTGAAGTTACCAAGCTGCATGAACCTAGAGGGAAAAAGCTGTCATCAATATTCCTGGGGACAGCAGCAAATTCATCCTTTTTTGGTAGAGGCAGCTATGATTAATCTCTCCCACCTTCCAGTCTGAGTTTCTTTGCCAGCTGTTCCCAAACGTTTGTTTCTGTAGTGCAAGTAGCATTTTCCTTACCTCATGCACCGGACTGTGCAGGTCATATCGCTGCTCCCAGTCAAGAGGTCAGATTCATAAATTCTTGGAGCAGTGCAAGGAACACCTGTGGAGGAATCACAAAATGACTGAACTTGAAAGGGACTTCAGGAAGTCATCTTGTCTAACCTTCTGGCTCAGGAATGGTCAGCAAGTGCAGGGTGCCCATGACCATGTCCAAATAGCTTTTGGATATTCCCAGGGATGAAGATCCTGCATCCTCTCTGGGCAACCTGATGCAGTGCCATGGATATAACCACTAAGTCTAGAAATACACAGTGGTCTCTCTAATCAGGCTGCATTATCCTCTAAGGATGCAAGTCACAGCAAAGTGCACAAAAGTCATACTCTCAAAATTGAGGAGGGGAAGTTAATGAAGTGACTGCTCTTAAAAGGCACCACACAGCTGTTGAGGACTGTCTCTGTAGCCAAGAGTGCCAATACCTGGTGTAAGGATACAGTTCACAGTGCTGAAGATCTCTTGCAAAAATCTCATGCTCCGAGTTCTCTGTCGATTTGCCTGCAAGCAGAGAGAGTACTGTCTGATGAGCCCTCTTGGCTCACAAAATTCATGTTTGATGCTAGCAAACTGCCCATCAGCATCTCTGCCTTTGCAAAAGAAGACACCATTCCCACAATTTGGAATCAGGGCACAGGACAGGTGGCATGTCCTCTGTGGTGCCCTACCATCCATCATGCTCTCACAGCAGAGGACAGATAAAGCTGGGTGACATCTTCCCATGCGTGTGGGGAGGCTAAGAGAAGCCCCTACCCCACCTTTACAGTTTCACTAAGTGCCTCCCTTCAGCCTTCACCTCAGTATGATCCTTACCTTAATATAATCCAGAGCTGTGAACTGGCAAGCCAAGGCCAGGCTAGCCCGAGTTTCCAAATTCTGAAATAGAAAAAAATTGATCAAGGCTCTGCTTGCAGGAAACTGAACTGTGACAGCCCAGGAGTTCTCTTCCAGGTCTGCTCCTCTATACCAGTAGCTCTCCAACAGATAGTTTGTCATAGAAGAAGCAGGAGCACCTCAGGTTTCTTACTGACATGATATTTGATCTGTATCAGTCAGAACAACTACTGACACTGCTCCAAGCTGCTGCTACTTACCATTTCATGGAAATGTTTATTGAAGTCAGGTTGCAGGAAGTCCCTCATCTCACTGAGAATGCAGATCACATGTGCCACTCGGGCTTCCTCCATCTCTGGAAGAGAGACTTCAACCACACTGGCTCCCAAACTCTGCAGGTGCTTCACCGCTGTGTACAGGACAGGTAAAGCACAGACAGCATCCCTGACTTCTCCAGACTTCACAGAAAGGCTGCAAATCCCCAACCCCTGTAGAGTGAGAGACCCCATATGCCATTGCAGGGCAAGCATTTTCAGTGCACTGTGTGGCATGCACAGCTGCAGCTGCTTCCCCTAGGGAAATGCTTTCAACCTAACTACATCTCAGTACTCCAACAGGGCAGGGGCTGCAGACAGGTTCCTAACTTACCTGCTCTATTTCAGGCAAATTCTCCTCACCCCTCCAGCCTCCCAGTCAAGCCAAAGAGTAGAAGGACTGACAATGTTTCCCTGAGCACTTCACATGACCAGTGTTCTATCAGCATGAAGTGATTATTTAGCATCAAGAGATCCCATTCAAAGCCTCTTCTGAACGACAATGGTAAAGGAATCAGGGAATACTCAGGAGACCAGGTAAACAATACAGAGCCACTAAATCTCAATGCACTTTAATAAGGCTGAACACCAAGACTTTGGGAAAAGTGAATCTTTCGCAGTCTGAAAAGAATCCTCTCCTTTCTGTGACCCCAGCTTCTTCATTAATACCCAAGCTTGCTTATGGATCCATCTCTCCTAAGAAAACTCTAAATGTAGGACTGTGTTTGTGGAAATAAGGAGGGTGAAGAAAATCCAGGCAAAGCCTGAATACTCAGCTTCAATGCAACTACTATACCAGGCATTGTAGAGGCTTTCTCCTCCACCCCCCCAGTACTCACCAGGGTCAATTTTGCTTAGTCTAAACTCTGACAAAGGCACCCTAGAGGCACCACTTGGCAGATTTCAAGGAAATACCAGAGGACTGGATATATCACAAAGACCCAGTACTCTATTACTACTGAGCATTATGTTGTGAAACAAGGCCTTCCCTTAAAAGTCTTTTACCATTAAAGCTTGCAGAGTAAGTATTACCAAGCACAGATCTGTCTTTATACACACAGAGGCTGAGCACACTGGACTGCATTCTTCTATTGTAATCTGACAGGCCTACAACTGCTGAGCTTTTTAACCCTCAACAGTCAGGGGGGCTTCCCCAATACAAAGTTACTGCTGTTCATCCAGCAGACTCCTTTAAGCAACTGCCTTTAAGGACCTCAGGCAAGAGCTATTTAATGCATACACAAGAGGAGCACGAAGTGACACCATAGTATCTGGCACAAGAAGAGACTTACAGACTTTCCCTCTTTACCTTTCTCACAGGCAGACAGGATTTCAGCATCACATGCCTAAAGAATAAGAGGAAAGAACTTTAGTAACTACTCATCTTGGTGAGCACACTCACCAGGACTTCAGTCCTCATGGTGCCTTCCTTGTTCCTGTCCCTAACAGCAGTGAAACACAGTCCTACAGGACTTAGGTCACATGCTGCAAGAGAACAGCTTGCAGGTCACACCCCTAATAAAAAGGAAAGGTCACTTTTTCCAGAGCAGAGAATATTCCTCATCTGCACTGTGCCAGAGCCAGTAAGAGTCTTTTTTTAGCTTCAGGAAGAAATCCTGAGTACATTTGTGGGGCTGTATTACAATTTTCAAGCAGCACTAGCTTGCAAGCCCCATTTCTACATTGGAATAATGAAATAACATTCAGCAGCTACAGCACTGTCACCGAGTGGATACACTCCTTTTCCTCATTTGATTTTAAACTAACTGCCTTTTGTTATCAGTTCAGAAGCATTGCTTCCAATAGAATAAGCAGCAGTCATGACCTTTCCTCATGCCTCCAACAGACTCTTACTCAAAAACTCTGCCTTAGAAAAAAATATCTCCATGTTGATGTTTTCACACAGGCTGTATTATCTTCCAGTTACAGGACTAAATATGATAAGCTTTAATTATGACAGGAAAGAGAACAATGAATGCACTGGGCTCCTTTAAAATCTTATTTTGCAAAGCAGCAGAAAGATAATAGATAAACCAGGCACCTTAAAAAACGTCCAGTCCACTCCCAGTTTTAAGCCTTTCAGGTCAGGAGCACACATATCAGACAGGGTTGCTTTGGGCTGTTTTAGTCCTGCAGGGAACAAAGAAGAGTTCCTCCTTTTATTCTAAGATGCCTCCAGGAAGGGAGAGCATCTGGGCTCAGGGAGGGAGAGGGCTCACCTACCATATGGATAGAGCAGATCTGGCTCAGCAAGGATACTGTAAACAATGGCTGCATCTGCCACTGATGTACAGATAGGGCCTGTAAAAGAGACCAGTTATAAATAAAAAAATGACAAGAGGTAAATAGTACCTTCCTCCCCACGTCTTTTCTAGGTAGAGATTGCCTCCCCTGTGAGAGAGAGCAGCACACACAGCAAGGTCCCTGAAGTGGAGCACAAGTCCTCTTACCTACGCTGACTGTGGAGTAGGAGAGTGGCAAGCTGCCATGACCACTGATGCGCCCAAATGTACCTGGAGAACAAGAAATGGGACTTAGCTGGGTATCAGCAGCCACTGGGAAGAGCCACCTACATGGCTCTGGTGCACCCAGGGTAAACAGCAAACCCCTGCCAGTCACTTTTGTCTGCTGTTTCAGAGCCCAGTCTCTCATCCTTCCACCCTGTTCTGCTGACCCCAATCTGTCTCATCAGTGAAACATGTGAGTAGTGAAACTGGTTTCCCCCCCAAAAAATCATTTAGTTGAGGGGAAATATATGCAGGGACATTTTGGAATAGTTGTATTTAAATATGCAGAAGCAGCATTTGTGGTGTGGAGGATGGGAAGGCCAGAGCAGGATTATCAACAGCAGGAGACAGCACCACATGGGAGGTCTCACCCACTTCACTGGTGAGACTTCATGCCTAACACCAGCTGTATTCTGCAAGTACTCCTATCACCTTTCTGACCACTTGCATTTTGTTATCATCATCATCTTCCTCAGATGAATCAAGATTTGTCAAGTTGACCACATGTGAAGGATGGAAAGAGAGTAATGGCTGAGTATCTGGTCTTGGATGAAAGACAGAAAGAAAAGGGTAGAAAAGAAGAGCAGCATGCATATTTTGTTTAGTACTTGACGTAAGTAAGTTAGGTTTTTTGAACATGTGTTCAACAGAGAGTAGAGAACACTTCCATGCTGCCATGCTAACCCTCATGACTCTCAGGATGCTATATTTCAGAGTTTCTCTGGTCAAATTTTACTCCACAGGAATTAATAAGTGTCTGACTTGTTTGTGGCATTCTATCTGGAGCGGAAAACAAGACAAACAAACACCCCTCCATGATTAAAGGGCTCTACCTTTCAGCCCCACCACACCACAGAACGAAGCAGGAATCCTCACAGAGCCTCCTCCATCTGTGCCAATAGCCACGGGGCAGAGACCTACAAAAAACCCACACGTTGGCCTGTGATCAGAGACACAACATGTTGCCCTGTCCATTCTACCAGCAGCTGTATCCAAGACAGCACACAGAGCTCTCTGTTCAGCTACAAGTTCCCTCCAGCTGCTAAACCCAAACCCCCCATAAAAACTAAATGCCTGAGGTACTCTGGCTCAGGACCTTCCTTCCACCAACTCCACTTAGGACCACCTACCTGCTGCTACAGCTGCTGCTGACCCACTGGAGCTCCCACCTGTGAAGTGGTTAGGATTGTAGGGATTCCTAGGGATCTTGTGGTACCTGAAGCGGACAAAGATTGTTTAACCTTTTCTTAGGAGGACTGTGTGCACTATAGGGCAGGAAAAGATCCAGAAACACAGCTCAGGGATTCTGATCTCTTGGTAAAGAGACATCATTTAATCTCAGAAAGTGCCTGTCCCTAGAAAACAGGATGCATAAAAGACTTCTACCTCAGAGTCCAATCTCCTGTGAGCTTAAGCAGCCCACTCAAAAGAGGCCCAAAGCAAGAGAAAAGATGCTGCTTCAGCTCTTCTCTTGGCAATGGCACCATGCCATTACTGCCTGCCACAGTGCATGATGCAATTCCAAAAGGTGGAGCAGTTGGTGGTCAGCAACCCTTACAGACAAGCAAGTCAGCTCTGCCCTTTATCCCCGAGCAGCAGCTCCCCACGTCTCCAGCCTGACCACAGCCCCAGCCAGCAGAGCCCTGCCAAGCCACTGGGTATCCAGCTGCCCTCCCACGGTGAGGAAATGCTGGAAATGTTGGCACGCTGCTGCAGCCAAGGGGGAGCCCTTGTTCCACCCAGCTGCACATGCACCAAGTGTGCCTCTACACAAGGCTCATCGAGGCTGTGAGCACTACTGCTCTGGAGCTGAGCTCTCAGCTTGGCTATAGCTGGAGAATTCACCACAGAAAAGCAAATTCAGTGAACCTGTTTAAGCTAGGAAGTAAAGCCTATGTTCTCCTGAGATGACTGTACCTTTCTCTCAATGTTCTAAGCCTTCAGCCACCACTGAGGCTCAGCATTACATGAGTATTTGTTTTCTGTCACAGCTTTTGTGTACCACTCATACTATAAACATTCACACCTCCAGGCCTGTAAGGCCTGACAAGTTCCTTACTCAGCAGACAACACTTAGAGCCTCTCCTTCCTTTGGTTTTAGGAGCCTTCAGGCTTCCACAGCTACTCTAACCCTCAAATGTACAGTACTGGGTTTTCATACCCTCAGGGTTCGGTCATGCTTATTTTTGTAGCCTTCCCTGTGAGTTCTGGACAGTCATAGGTATTTCTACAATGGGAGAAGAGAGAAGACAGGGATTTTTACCTATTAGGGTTGCATCCAGTTGTTCCAGTCCCTAGTTCATGCATGTTTGAGACCCCAATAATGATAGCCCCAGCCTCTCGCAGCTTCCTGGCCACTGTAGCATCTTCTGTTTCTGGCTGTGTCCCAAGATACACCGTTCCCACTCGGTGATGGTAAGGTACCTTAGCAAGAAGACACTCAATTATTCATTCTAAAGCCCTGGCAAAGGAGCACATGCACGCTTCAACATCACAACAGATCCCAGGCATTAGGACAAGGAGGTAAGCAAGAGCTAGGGAGCACCACTCTCAACTTGTCCTGTGTTGGTGTATGTCAGGACTTCACCCTTCAATATTTGGTCCTTCTCCCATGCAGAGATGTCCTTTTCACACCATGATACAGAAGAGCAGAAACATGTAGATGATCAAAGACTGCCTCCTTGCAGCAATGCAGCTGCCATGCCCAGAGGCTGAAGATCACCTTGGCCCCATGGCACACAGCTCTGTGTTCCATCTGTCAATGGACAGAGCTACAACATTTCAGATCTGCATGCTCTGAAGTCTGGCATCAAGATTAGCTGAATGCCAAAATAACAGATGGGCTATTTTCAGGATATGCTAAGTACTCTAGTTTGAGGCAGCAACAGAAGAATCTGTACATAAACAGGACTCCCACAACAGGGGTAGGTCTCTGCAGAGCCTACAACAGCCTGATGGCACTGCCACAAGTATTTACTGTTAGCTCTTGTTAGGCCACAGGTAAAAATCTTTGTCAGTAGGAATTTTCAAAGGAACTTGTGTATTTCTGGCACATGTATTTTAAGGTGAGAGAGATGTTTTGCCAGTAGAGCAGAATGAGTGCCTGAGAAATACAGAGTTACACCCACTGTACAGATGCTTTTATACATTCTCATTTCATCATAAGACTGTTTCCCACACCCACCCTCTACTCCCTGTGGATTAAAAAGATCAGTACAAGATATGGAGCACGTCTGCAGTATGCAAGATCTCTTTTCACCTTGCAAAACTTGTTATTCCTACTCACTACAAACCCACATACAACCCCTCATTACAAACATATTCTCAGGCTTCTGCTGAGAAGCTGGTCTCAGAACCTTGTCACAGTGAGCTGTCCAGGTTAACCACCTGCAGGAGGAGCTGGCAGCTAGACAAGGAAACTCACCACTTTAAACTCTTCTTTCAGGCACACTGGGATGCCATCCAGACAAGACAGGGTACACTTATTCCTGTAACGAGTAGTGGAGGCCTCAGCCATCTGCACAGAGAAAAAGAAAAAACAGAAAGCATATGCTATATATATATTTAGCTGAGCTGAAGGTCATCATCAGTATTGGAATGGATATAAAAAATGGCTTTCTTGGCCAGTCTATCAAAGTTTCCTACTTCCACCATATGCTGGCGGGAAACTACAACTTGGAACCATCTACACTAATGGATGCCACATAAGCACAGAAGTCCTATTAGAAACAGTCATCCAGCAGGAAACAGATTGCTTTAATGCTACCTCTCTTGACAGGAAGGAAAGCAAACCTGTTTGTAGTCCTCTACACAGAGAGTAAGGAAAAATGTACCTATTTTTCTGTGCATATTGACCCTTCTAATGGATGTTTGGGGTGGCAGACGCCCCTTTCCTACCAGAAGGAGACATTACCAGCATTATTTGCTCCTGGTCCCATTGCACTATGGCTCTGAGCGGTGGCGTGGATTTGTCACAGTCCTCCAACATGGCAATGATGTTCTTGGCCACCTGGGTTGGTGTCAGCTTCCCACTCCTACAGGACAGGAGAAGTTGGAACTTTGTTACAAGACTTTCCCTCACAGGATTCGTCTCCCATGCAGCAAGATGGCAGCTGTCACAGCTTTAAGCAAGAATCAGGTAAGAATCTCTGTGTGGTGATGATCTGAACACTGTTGACACCATCAAGACAGGAAATTCTTTTCCATAAGGGGAGAATTTGCCTACACTGAATGCTCTTTAGAAGAGAGGCAAAAGCTAGGAGAGTTACCCAAATGCTCCTGAACCACCAGACAGATAAACAGAGAGAAACAGCTGACAGGTATACTTAAGAGTCCTCAAGCTCCTGAAAGCTTGGAAGCTATGAAACTCCCAGTATGTTGAGCTAAGACCAACAGGTCACACCCCTTTATGCAAGCCTCTCATTAAAGAGAAGGGACTGCCAGCAGTACTGTCATAAACCACCTTTAATAAACCTTCCCTCCCTCCTGGCAAAAGCTATGTGACACCACAACCACACCATCTCTGGCTGACACAAAAGCCTTGTGGCCAAGATGCACCTGTAACACCAGACTGCAGTATCAGCCCTTTGCTCCAATGCCACAGCCTGCAGGCAGAGGTGGCCCTTGAGAAACAAGTTCTAGGGTGCAAGAATATTTTTTTCAAGGGCTCCACTTCTGGCATATGACCCAGAGGCAACGAGGATTACCAGGCAGCCAACAGCTCATGGAGCCCCAGAGTCAGGAGGGTGTTTTCAGCTCTTTCCAAGCTGGACATGTCTACTGGGTGAAAGCAGGTGTCATGCTCAGAAAAGCACAAAGAGCTGGGGAACCAAGGGATTCATCAGAGACCCACAGTATGCACAACTTGCATAATCCAGATCAACCTTCATCTACTTCTCACTCATGTTTGAGAAAACAAGATATGTAGAAATCTCTCTCAGACAAGACTGACAACAAGCCAAAGCAAATGGCATTTAAATATCCTTGCGGGGCTTGTAAAGTTGTGCCAGCTCTCCCAGCTGACTTTCCTTTGTTATTCTACTACAGGGAAAGAACATCAGGAAGTGGTGATAGACAATGGCACCTCAAGGACAATGCTAACAAAGAGATGCCTGAGAGCCTGTGGAACAGTGGCAGCCCACAGCAGAGGAACATGTGGGACAGGTTGTTTCCAGACCATAACTTCACCTACCGGTAGCATTCCAGATAGTCTTTGATCCCTTTGAAGCTAAACCCGCTCCTAGCAGAATCAGACCTGCAAAAGAAAGGGTTAAAAGGTGCAACTGTGAGTTACCACAGCCAGGTTTGTTCAGACCTGTACATTTCAGCATCACTGATGCAGATTTGGGCATCACTCACAGCAAACCATGTGGATTGCCAGCCCCTGGATTGCAGCTCACACTCTGTCAGACTCCTTGCACACAAGCCAGACAACAGGCACACTACAGATGCCACAGGGACCAGTTCTGCCTGGTGCAGGTGTAGCTGCAGCTCTCTTATAGAGAGCAAGCAGGCACAACTTCCCAAGGATATTTCCTGGGAATTGCAGCGAGGAGCCTCAGAGGAAGAAAAAACAATTCTTATCTCTGCTTGCTGCTCCTGGTATTTTGCACATGTGGAATGTGTTGGGAAGGCTGTTTACCTGAAGGAATTTGGTAATTGGATTCTGGTGGAATTGTTTATGTTAATTAGCCTATCAGGTCCAAGCTGTGTGGACTGTCGGTCTGGAGACAATTACAAGTTTTTCAGTAGCAGTTAGAAGTATGATGTAGTATAGTATGTATATCTTTAATATAGATGTCATGTAATATAATATAGTTTTAATAAAGCAAGTTTTCAGCATTCTGAAGCCTTGGAGTCAGATGCCAATCATTTCCCAGATGTCGCTTGCAAATACTATTAAGTATGTTCTGGTTTCTTCATACTCCTACTGAATACAGCAGTTATTAAACTGTTCAAAATGTATTCCAGATTTACATTTGCTACTCACCACTACAACATTATAGCCTAGATAGAATATACTTGTGAATCTACTCCCAGGACCTCTGTCAAAAGTTCAATCCAGAGACAGCCAGCAGCACATCTGGGTGTTTGTGTAGGAGTGGGAAAAGGCACCATGCAGCTCACACAAGGATACACACAAGCAAACTGCTTCAACACCAAATCAATGGCTCTAGCACATAAGCAGTAGACCATTTCTCATCACTAACAAAGCTAATTCCATGTGCATCATTTTCTCTAGAACCTGTGTTCCTCCCCTCCTCCAAGCAAACCTGGTGCTCTCTTTGAGATTCCTTGCAGGCTGGAAACAGCACTCCTGTAAGTCATTAGAGGAATCTATTTACTGACTAGCCAAACACTAAGTGTACCTGCTCTAATAGTGCAACCAGCCTTGGTAAGGGCAGAATTTGGTCTCTCCCCAGTAGGCAGACTTTTCCCTTTCACATTGCTTGTAATTACTGGTGATTTGTAAATTACAAAAGGCAAGATGACTGACAGCACTATTTGTTTTGTCAAGTGGCTGGGCATGGAAACAAGAATTCAATCTAAATTGCTGACAATGACAGCTTCCCACTAACATAACAGTGCCAGCACGTGTATTCTTCCACTTCTCTCTTACACATCACATACTGACCTTGCATCTGTCAGCTGCTTGATAACATCTGAAGGGCTTTCAGCCTCAGACTTGTCTTCTGTAACCCCTGCAGCAACCTCCGGGATAAACGTGGGATCTTCGTGAATGTCAAGGGAACGCATAAGCGAGAAGTTGTTCATTCTGAACGAGAGAGAGTCACTGCTGGAGTTTTCAACCTCAACTATGACTAATTTTTCAGACTGTTAGAAGGAACCTTTACCCAAGAACATTTTGTCTTAGCAGTCTGCTTTCACAGCAGGGAGTTGCAACAGTTACAAGCTAATCTCTCTTACATATTCACATATTTCCTAAAGGCAGCATCAAATCTATTCTGCCTAACAAAGCCTCCTACCCCTTGAAATAAGGCCAGCCTCTGTAAACTCGAGCTGGGAAAGAAATGGTGGAAGTTCTTGATTCACTTTAATTAGACCTCTCATTCACAGACCAAACAGGACAGGAGTGGAGAGGAAAATAAAAGGAGAATGTAGTGTAAGCCATACATTCAACCATAATCCTGTTAAAACAAGCACCTCTTCAGACTTTTCCATGACCTGCTTGAACATAGTTTGTTTGCAATCAAATACAATGGGGATTGCAGCATAAATCCATAGCTTGGACCACACAAAGCAAGGAGATCAAAACCCTGTCACAGATATCCAGGAATGATCTGCAGTTTAACAGCAGTGACACTTGCCTGGGTTTGATTTGCTCAAAAAGCCCACATCCCAAGTCAAATTCAGGGGTGACACAGTTCTCAGTGTCCTGGGATTTGCAAAGATGACCCTTCAAATCATGGGCCAACTATATGAAAAAAGCATGAAGAGGTTCCTGCACCTCTTACCCAAGTGCCCTCTTACTCCTCGTGCAATGTATACCTGAAATCAGTTTCTGAACAAAAACACATGTGAGAGAAAGAAGAAAGGCTGACCTAAAATAGAGAACATCATTAAAAAGAACTTACCAAAACCTCTGAAATTTATGTCTGGCCTCACTTCCCCAGTACTACTATTCTTTTAACCCTATCAGTGATAAGAACAGCATATTTGCACAGCCACCAGCTTTGAAAAAAAGATTGTCCTTTAACAAAAGAGCAAAGACAAAGAGACATAAAGGCAAACAAAAGGCAGAAAGAAAAGCTGGCGAATACAGTTTCTATGCACCTGCACAAGTGTGAAAAAGGTTAATTTCTTCTTGTAGAGAGCCACTTAAATGACAGTAGCTAAAAAAAATAATCTAGCAAACAACTATGAAATAATCTTATTCTCCAATCAAACTATGCAGCTTTCTTTTTAATAAATACAAGCAGTGTGCAATGCAAGTACCTTAAACCTAAAACAAGATATAAAAGAAACCCAGAGCAGGAGAAAAGTCCCCATGCTTACCTCATTAAGAACGGTAGTAAGCAGATCTGCCCAAAAGCCTAGGAAAAAAGCAAGCAAAAATGTTGGTTTGCAGCAACTTTGACCTGAACACCTTCTTTCACTAGACAAGGAATGCTGAATATGCTCACGATTGCTGCAGGCTCAGAGCACCCTAGAGAGCATACAATGCTATGCAGTAAAGAAACAGCACAAACACTTGTATTTTACACCACAAAAATGGCCTGAAATACTTTCCCCCCACGTTTCATATTTATATAATTATAAAAAGAGTATTCTGATTCTTCTGCCTTTGTCTTTCCCCGACTCACATAGAAAGCCTGCATCTGCAGCTGCAACACTGTTAAGAAGCATCTATATAACTCCCATCTGTTATTTCCTTCATGTTCCACAGATTATGCAAACACTGGATAAGGCATGAGCTTATTATTTTATATACTACTAGGACCTTGCCCATCTCTCAACCAGCTCCCACAGTAACATCAGTCAACTTGGAAAAGTGTGAGAAATTTAGAGACTGTGTGGTAGGAGACAGCAGAAAATAGTCTTTCAGTACTCTGGCTCCCAGAGAAGCAGCATCAACAGTCCCAATGAGACCAGCCTTGTTCTGGCCTGTCTTAATACCTTAACAATGGACTTCAGAAATACGTTGTGAGATGTACAAATACAGTACAAGTCTGAGGCAAGGCTCACACTGCCAGCCCCACAAAGCAGCATGTTACCTCACACATTGCATAAGAATTACAGCACCGTTTTCAAAACACACGGCTCCTAATCTACATCGAATCTAACACAGCACAATCCCATAGGAGATTGAGAATCTCACATCGCCCTTCCAAGGGAGGTATCGGAAAGGAAAGAAGCCCTTCGCCACGCACCAGAAGTAGCCACAAAGCAAAAGATAACAAAGTACTCTGGTTGTTACATCTTGACAGAAAGTCACTCCTAAGGAATTCTCACAAATAAACACAGCCCATCAAGCTGTTTCACTCCAGGCCCAGCCGGACACCAAGCTTTGTAACAGGCGACACGGCTGAAAAGAAACTTTTGTGCCTACTTCGCTCAAAAGGAAAGGCCAGGCAACAGCAGCAGCAATCAGGCCCAGCTGCTCCAGCAGAAGCAGGTGCGATGTGGGCAGTGCAGGGGATGGAGGCTTTTGTCCCTCTGTACCCCGACACCGAGCGGTCCCAGGGCCACAGCGGGATCGGCCCGCAGGCTCCAACACGCCAGAGCCCAGCCGAGGGGAGCCCCGGCGGCACAGCTGCCTCAGCACCCTGCTGGAACCCCCCTCACGGGGCTGCTGAGGGACCCGAGCCCTTTAACGCCCAAGGAAAGCTGCTGGCAGTTCTATTTCGAGTTTGACGTCAGCTTTGGGCTCCCACACCCGAAGACAGACAGGACCCCCTCAGCCAGAGGCCGGCGCTCTCAGTGCCCGCGGCATCACACCTGTGGGGCCGGGAGAACCCCAGAGCTCGCAGAGAGCCACAACCTCCCCGCCGAGCCCCGCTCCCTCCGGACCCCCCGCCCGGTATTCCCCGCGCAGCCCCGGGTTTCACTGCCCCGTCTGCCCCCGTGAGACACACTCACCGTGTTAGCCACATGGACGAAGAGGCGCAGCCCGGCGCCGCACAGCCTCGGAGCCCACTGCGGAGAGAAGGCGAGAAGTGAGGTGAGCGCCGGCCCCGCCGCCCCGCGCCCGCCGCCCCCCGCCCGGCCCGGCGCTCACCATGTCCCGGGGCGGGCCCGCTGGCCCGGCCGGGCGCGTCCCCCGGCGGTGCATCACGGCGGCCGCGCTGCCCGTGTGCCGCCGCCCGCAGCACAGGTAGGCGGCGGCGGCCGCGGACAGCAGCGGCAGGAGCAGCAGCAGCAGCGGCGCCATCGCGGTGCTCCCTCCCGGCGAGCCCTCCCGCTGCCGGGGCGGTGCTGGGGCTGGCCCCGCCCGCCGCGGCCTCAGGCGGCGGGAACGGAGCGGCGGCGGGGGTGGCTAACGTCCCGCCATGTCCCGCTTCTTCCAAGCGCTCCGCCGCGCCGGCGGCACCCGGGGCGGGGGTCCGGGCGTGCAGGAGGCGGACGTGCAGCAGTGGGGGCTGACAGGTCAGCGGGGAGCCCGGGTAAAGGGTCGGCAGGGAGCCTCAGGGCTGTGGGTGCTGTCCGTGATGGCGGGAGGCGGCGGAGGGGCCCAGCGCTGCCTGGCGCTGCCCAGCTCATAGAATGGCTTGCGTTGGAAGGGGACTTTGAAGATTATCCAGTTCCAACCCCCCTGCCATGGGCAGGCACGCCTCCCTCTAGACCAGTTTGCCCAAAGCCCCATCCGACTTGGCCTTGAACACCTCGAGGGATGGGACATACACAACTTCCCTGGGCGACCTGTTCCAGTGGCTCGCCATCCTCACAGTAAAGATTTTTTCCCTAATATCTAATCTAAATATAATCTCTTTTAACTTGAACACATTCCCTCTTGTCCTGTCGCTGCAGACTCCTTTAAATAGTCTTGCCTCGTCTTTCCTGTAAGTTCACTTCGGGTACTGAAGGGCCTCAGTTAGGTCACCCGGATGCCTTCACTTTTCCCGCCTGGACAACCCCAGTTCTCTCAGCTGTAGTTGTCTGAGCTCTGTACCAACAGCCCTCAGGCCGGAAATAAATAAAAGTGCAAATAAAGTGGTCAAAGTGAGCTGCAGCTGCTGCAGAGATGGCATTGCTGTCATGCTCTCCGTTCTGTGTGAGCCTTCCCCGGATGCCGCAGTCCCTGGCCTTGGCTCTGTGGGTAGGTGGGTGCTTGGGCCAGGGCTGAGCTCGGCTTTAACCCCCGCAGTGCCTCCGCACAGCCTCAGGCAGCTCTGTGCTTCGGGACAACACGAACAAGGGTTGGCCTGTTCAGTGGCCTCGAAATGGGCCCGAGTTAAAGTGCTTTCCACTGCCTGGAGGGTGATGTTAAAGGGGAGTGCCAGGGCAATCCATCCTGCCCGCACGTTTTCCTTAGCCTGCTGGAAAATCCTCACCTCAGTCTGTGGGCTGGTTTGGGTTTGTGTATTCTGTGGGCTGGTGAGTTACTTCATGCACTCAGTGTGCACATTTTCCCCGAGAGGAGAGAGCAGCAATGCCACAATACAGAGCACTTGAGTCCAAGCACAAGGAAAGGTCTTGCCAACTCCTATGTGACTTGTTTTGTATTCATTTTGACATATTGTGCCCCATAATAAGGAGTGCAATGGTGGTAGTAGTCACAGTGGCCTATAGTGGAGGTCTGCCTTAGCTTTAAGTACAGAAAATCTAGAAAACATCTTGTTGAGAAATTATTATTATACAATAATAGATTGTGACAAACATTTCTGGTAGCCTAAAGCATGTCCCTGGCTCTAGTACTTACATGTTTTAAAAAGTGATTCAGGCTGAAAATCAAGCTATCTTTTAGGAATTCAAAGTACCAGCCTAATTATTAGATCAGGTTCCTTGTACAGTCTGTTGCAATGGCTTGGGGCATTTTTGTGTAAGTTTCTGAATATGCTTTAATTTAATTGCTATAACACTGGGGTCTTTGCTGTCTGGGAGGGTAAACCAGCTTCTGCTAAAGGCTGCTGTGCTTTTCCTGTAAGGCAGATGTTTGGGAAGGCCTGTTCTGGGCAGGACCTGTTTCTAGTGTGTGTATGGAGTGCATTGGGTGACTGTAAGTGTAACAAATCATTTTTATTCCCAGGCATTAAACTTCGTCCCTATCAACTGGAAGGTGTAAACTGGCTCGTGCAATGCTATGAAGTCCAGCATGGCTGTATTCTGGGTGATGAGATGGGCCTTGGGAAGACTTGTCAGGTGTGTCTTCTTCTGGAAAATAATCTTTGCTTAAATTTTTGGGTTTTCAGCCTAGTGTTTCTGCAGAACGAAAAAGTACCCTAATTATTCTCCCCCACCCCTTCAGAATTCCTTAGTCAAGTGAGAGCTCATTGTCTTTTTTGTCACTCAAGTCCTGAGTTAAGTCCTCTGTAACTCTAAATAGGTTTCAGGGTTTTGTAAAAAGATGAGTGGCCATTTTATCCAAACACCTTAATGCATAATTCATAGTGTGCAGAGTTGAAGGCACAATACACAGCCAGTACAGGGAAAATAATGTCCTTTTGATGCCCTTGCACCCAGGGGATTTTTGTGTTTATCCACACATGAATTAAAATTTATACATCTAATTTTTTCAGAGGTTTGTTGGATTTTTTTTCAAGTATTTCAGTGGGTTTAAGTTTTGTTGGAAAATGACTGTTTGTGCTTTGGATCAGCTGATTTTATTCAATAGGTCTTAAATTACAAATAGTTTTAGAAAGTGATGCATGGTAGACCTAGTTTGTGACTGTGCAAGAAAAGGGCTTCATATATTGAGGCCATGTTTTAGGATCTAAGCCTTTTTGTCTATATCCCACTTGATCTTCTGTTAACTCTGATTTGTGGTAACCTATGGAAGCTAGCTGCAAAGCTCAACAAGGAGACAGCTTATGTAGGATCAGGCTATTGGGTTGAACCCTTCCCTTGTTATAAACAAATATTTTTCTTGCCTTTTAGACCATTTCTCTACTTCTTTATTTGACAAAAAAGTTATCCAACAAAGAGAGATTTCTGATACTTTGTCCTCTGTCAGTTCTGAGCAACTGGAAGGAAGAGCTGGAGAGGTAAGTTTCAACAGTTGTCTGGCTTACTACATTATTGCTCAGACTTGCAATTGCAAAGTTTGCAAGTTGCAAGATTGCAAAGATTGTTTTCAAATGTGCTCACTCCAACACTTTCTTTTTATCCTTTCAAAGGGATAGAAAGTAAAAAGGGAAGCTGCTACTAAACCAACAAATCAATGCACCCTATGCAGTTAATGCATAGTCTTTACATGCTGTGGTATACATTAATCCATCCATCCTATATTATTGACTGACTTTCAGTCGAAATGCCTCCACTAGCTCCTTGCTTTTTATTGATTTGTAACCCTCCCTGCTCAGCCTCTCTTAGGCAAAATCTGCTGAAGACAGCCAGGAATCTTCATAGTAAAAGGTAAGACCCAGGCTGGAGGGCATGCTCACATGTGCACATAAAATACATCCCACCTGTGCATGCAGCCCATCCTCACTGGGGTGACAGTGCTGATGTGTATCAGGGTGACAGGCTGCTGTGCCTGAAATATGTACATCTGTGGTCTCTAGCCCACAGACTCCTTTGAAGAGGAAAGGCTAGAAGTTAAAGGTTACAAGGCTAGAAGTCTGTCTGTGTGGCCGTTGGCTGATGCTGTCTCTCAGCATCTGAAGTCATCCAGGTTACATTCTGAAGTGAGCTGGCCTGATTTGGATAGATTTTGGGTTGGAATAGTTGGGGGAAAGTGAATTCCTTCATAGATCAGCAGTGCAGCTTTCCAGAAGGAATATTAGGTAAATAACAGTGGTGGGAAAAAATGAGGAGGAATTTTATGGTCCCAACAATTGGAACTGGTTTTATCTGCTCTTTGACTGAGAGAATATATTTTTGAGACCCTGACTTTGACCTCTTTGCTGCAGACATTTTTGTCTTTATTTTAGTATGATTCAGGCCAATTTTTTGGCCTCATCTGGGCTAACTGTATTCATTCACCTGCTTCTTATGAACTTTTTTCAGTTCAGAATAGCAGCTAGGTCATGAGGCTGGTTTTCAGTCATCTGCCTTGGACTCTTCCATCTAAAGGAATGCTGGTTTATTTAGGACTTGTCCAAACCAGAGCCAACAGCTGAGGTGCCAGCCTGATGTGAAAATTATGAAGGAGTGAGATTCAAAAGCTGAGAGCCAGACACATCTCACAGGAGTGTAGGATGTTTGGATAGGAATTCTCATCATCTGTGCAGTGACTGTATTTGGTAATGAGGTCCAGGGTCATAAGCACATGAAAAGACCTAGCTTGGCTCACTGTTTCTGCTCTTTCTCTTAACAACAGGTTTGCTCCAGGTCTTTCTTTCATAACATATGTAGGCAGCAAGGAAGAACGACCCAAACTGCAGGAGAATCTGAAAGGAGGCTCTCACTTCCATGCACTCCTGACAACATACGAGGTACGTGATGTCTTTGTCACTTCAAAGGGGGGGGCACAAGTTTTCCTTGCCTTTTTGATTCCTCTGTACCTCCCAGTTCATGCCTTGTCAGCCCACAAGTGCTCTCACTTTTACCCTTCTAGTTCTCTTCCCCCTTCTCCCTGGGTGCAGTGTGAGTGAGAGGGTGTGTGGTGTTAAACCATGACATGCTGAAGGTGTCATGTAGCTGTCATTTTTTTTCCTCAGGTAGTAAGTGCCTTCATTCCACTCTGCTCCATTTCACCATAGTTTGCAAGCAGACAGAAAAGTGCTCTGTTTCTTAACCGATGTATTTACTTAAATTGTAAATCACAGTTCATTTTATTTCTTTGCAGATTTGCCTGAAAGATGCAGCATTTCTAAAGTCGTGAGTCTGGTTTTAATTTCTTCAAATTTAAGTCTGGATATCTGTCAACGATTTCTTAAGTGGATATTTGTATGTGCAAGATTCTGTGTTGTTTCACAAGAGACAGGGATGTTCTTGGCTTGTGATTAGAACTTTGCCTTTTCCAGCTTTCAGTCTTTGATGTCAGCTAAAATATATGTGAACTTCCCCCAAGGACAGTTTTCAAGCCAGTTAACTCAAAGCAATATGACACATAGTGACTTAGAGCAGTACATTAAATATCAGTCCAGCAGAGGACATCCTCAAGAGCTTCAGGTTATAAAGGTATTAGTTGCAAAATTCGCTGAAACTGACCTGCATTAAATAACAGTGATAATGTGCTATCATATCCTGAAGTTTATTACCTCCAGTCACAACTGTGGAGGGCTTATGAAATGTTATGCCTTCTACAAAGACTGATTATTCTGCTGAAATTCAGCCTATAGGAGGTACTGTCACAGTCATGCAGAATTCCACAGGCATCTGCACTTGAAATGAGGAGGAATTTTCCCTTTTTCTTAGCAGTAGTGCCAGTGCCTTGCAGTGGTTTCATGACAAATGCCGGGGGCAGCTATACATAATGAATGGCTCAGTATCTTTATAGATGCACAAATCCAGTGGCCCCTGCTGGCACAGTTTTGTGTCAGCCAGGCCCACAATGGGCACTCTCCTGTCTTTCAGCAAAGCACCTGTCCTTGGCCACTGCTGGAAGTAGCAGACTGCTGCACATTATGGTAGAAACGAGGTCTAATGAAAGGTAGCCATGGCTGTATTGTCATTACAGTTTCATATCATTCTCTGCATTGCTGCATATTATTCTATTTGTTTTAAAGTGTAGCACGCAGGGAGAGCAAGTAGCCAGCCCTAGTATCACAGAAATGTCAGCTCCAGAGTAATTTCCTACTTCTATAGCTAACAACCTCAAAGCCATGTCACTCAAATTTAAGGTTTTGCCCTTTAGTCTTCCTTCTGAAAAAAAAGTAGTTGCTAATCATTTGTACCTTGCTCTGTGTGGGAGCATTTGGAGCACTTTGTAAGGGAGGGTCAGAGTTATCAGATGTGTCCCCACCACTACTCCTTCCAAGCAGTGTAACAGCACAAATGAGTTGAGCAAGAGCCATGCAGTAATGGAATAAATGAGGGATCAGACTTCTCTGCACATGAGCTTCTGCAGTGCTGCACAGTGCAGAGTCCTTTGGCAATTCAGCTCCTGAGCTCATTGAATAAGAGTAATGACACTTGATTGTTCTGGCAATGGAGAACCTCTCTGATACAGCAGAGGGGGAAATCAAGGCAAATAAAAAGGCTATTTAGGAAGAATGTAGGTCACTGTGATTTCAAATGTTGTATTCCACGGGGAAGAGAAGTGTGTGGGTGAGAAAAGATGGAGGTTCATTCTTTCCCTCCCCTGGAAATGACTCTGATGTGGAAGTTGTAACCCTAGTGATAGGGAGGCACAAACACTGAGGGTTGAGAAGATGTGGAGTTTCAAGTCAGCCTAGTGGATCTACTGGATCACCAGTGATTCTGCAGCCTGCTAGAGGACCCTCTGCATGCAGCTATATGAACACAGAATAAGTTGAAGCTCCTCTCTTGGGTGATTTGCAAAAGCCTTGGGATCACTCTTACATCACTGCCTCATGATTGTTGCTGTGTTTTTGCACAGGTGCTAGGGCCTAGTTTCATGTCTCTTTTTCTAAATCAGAGACCTCTTTGAATGTTCAACAAACCTGTATTCATGTCATTTTCCTGATACTAACAGGGGTGGAGAGAGAATCAAGAAATTCGAGTGAATTTTGTTAGTCTTGGTTTCTGAAAAAAACTCACCCAGACTGTAGTTAAAAACCTCTGTTGACTCTTCAAAAACAGTACCTGTGAATTGCACCCCACTTTTGGTGTTTGCTTGTTGTTCATGTGGTGAGACCCACCTCAAGTTGAGCCAAGCAGAGCCACCACTTACTTCAGTCTTTTTGTACTTACAAGAATGAATTGTCAGCCCCTAACTGAAGATGCTCTTTTTTGCTTGTTCAGCTTTAACTGGGCTGCCTTGGTTGTAGATGAAGCTCACAGACTGAAAAATCAAAATTCTCTGCTTTACAAGACACTTTCTGAGGTAAAGTAACTCATCTTTCTTCTAGTGTCTTAAGACTTTTCCCTTTTCAGATTCTCTGTGAATCAGTGTGAATCATCCCTTGTCTGGCTGACCTTAACAACAAGAGGCCATCTCCAGCTCTGGCAGGGTGAAGGAGCCCTTACCTAGCTCATGAAACCTCAAGTCTTGAACTACTGACTTCTACTGTCCCATTTAATGGAGCCACCCTTGTTTACAGGAATTAGGAGAATTGCTCCAGCTTCCAAAGCACTGGCCAGAGCAGCCCAAATGCCCGAGTGAAGGCTGCACTTCCTGTCATGGCAGTGAAACGTCAGCGTTTGGTGTGTGCTGGCATCAGCAACAGTGTACTACAATACACCCTGGAAAATAGGGGGTTTTACTGAATTCCTGAAAGTCTTACATATTCTGAACACATTGTCCATGATGTCTCTATAATTCAGGAGCTTTGGTTATAATCACAAAAAAATAGACATGATTCACCTCATCTCTCCTCCTAACCTATTTTCTGTTACCAAACTTGAGAGAAGTTTGTATCTTTCCAAAGGTAAATATATTTCTCAAGTCTCTTTGTGGGGATTACTGTGAGCAGCATGGACCTGATAATGTTCCTGTGTTTGTCAGAGTTACTAAGCAAACAGAAATGGAACTTAGTCTGACGCAGTTTCATTTCACTGTCCTATTCCAACTGCATTTTCCAGTTATCCCTCCTTATCTAACATCTAGTGTGTGGTATTAGACTGCAGACTGTATGGACCTGAGCATTTTAATGGAGTCGGTTTTGTACTTTGTTCTTATTTTGCTTACACTGAATTCTTGCACTGGTGCCAGCCCAGTCAGTTTGGAGCTGTTTGATTGTCACACCATACCTCATGTTTGGATGGTTTTGGCAAATCTGCAGCATTCTGTGAGCAGTTCTGTGCTGCCACTCATCTTCTAAGTTAAGCCTAAGAGTGGTGTAGGTGGACTTGTATATTAACTAACTTTTCATTACAGATACTTTTTCCTAGTAACTTTGTATTATTGCTGGTTTTTTTCAGTTCTCAGTAGGCTTCAGCCTGCTACTCACAGGCACTCCAGTCCAGAACAACCTCCAGGAACTGTACTCCTTACTCAGCCTTATTGAACCTGACATCTTTCCCCAGGAAAAAGTGAAAGAGTTTGTTGAGTATTACCAAGTTATTGAAAAGGAGAATGAGCCAGGTCAGTAATAAGCAACATTGTGTTTTAGTCAGAACCAGCTTTTATCTTGACTAGGAAACAACCACGTTGTGTCCTCTTTATTTGCTTTCTTTTAATGGTGACAAGCTTTAAAACAAGGCCACAAAAACTAATGACTACTTTTAAGGCAAGAGCTTTCTTAATGTAGCTCCCAAGTGTTGCAGGTATGCAGCTATGTTTGGTTTCTCTGTTTGTAAAATGTGGCTTGAATGGTTTCACCAATAGATGTGAGATTCCTTTTACATTTATATTGAAAGTGTACTTCGGAAGGTATTGTATAAATTCCTCACCTTTAACACAGTATTCTCCTCTGGTTTTGTTGGGGGTTTTTTTGTGTTTTTTTTTCTTTTTGGTAGTTTTTTGTTTGTTTTATTTTTTCCCTGCCTCTGCATAGCCAAAGAATTGCACAGTCTTCTGCAGCCATTTCTACTTCGGAGAGTCAAATCTGAGGTGGCTGCAGAGCTGCCAAAGAAGGTGGAAGTGGTTCTGTACCATGGAATGTCAGCTCTGCAGAAGAAGTACTACAAGGCCATTTTGACAAAAGATCTAGGTAACTGGGCATTTTGAAGTCTATTAATTATTTTAAAAGCAAAACTAATTCCTGTTGTACATGCAAACAAATTCCCAATTGTACATGCATGCTCTGTTGTAAACAAGTAGAAGTTACTTTGGTCTGCAGAGTATGTACAGAATAAATACGCCAAATTTGGGTTGCTTAATTTTTGATTTTAGCTTGTGGCAAAATAAGAGACATATGTGTTGATCTGTTGCTCAGGTATTGTGAGCTAGGAAGGGTCAGCTTGAGGATCTGCTTTGGGCAGTCTCAAAGTAATTAAAGTAATTAAAGATACTTATCACAAGGTAAGCCTGCTCCTATTTCATGTTTTTGTATTCAAACAAAAGGGTGGTACAAGAAATTTTGGATCTGTGGTTCTCTACAAATTTTCTAATAGTAGCACAGATGCCATAAAGCAAATTTCAACCTACTGGATGCAGATAGGAATTTTATAGGAAACTGCAGGGTTATGTAGACAATGCAACTACTACCATCATGTGGCTTGTGAGTGCTTAGTTGTTCTAGGGAAATTAAAACTGGGGAGTTGCAGATGCTTTGTTCTTCTAAGGCATTCTAGCACTTTGCATGAACATCACCTGGAAATCTGAAACTTCCATCTTCTGCTCTAGTCAGCATATATGCATACATTTTTTTTTGTTCCTCACAAAAATGCAACAAGGAGATCTCATTGCCCAGGAGATCTTGACTGTGCTGTATATTTTTTTCCCGAAAATGCAAATGAACTGCACCAAATTTCTTTGCTTATTTCGATGATTTCACTCAGAAAAATTACAGTGACCTTTTCCAGGGAGTCCAGAAAGTTCAGTGAGTCTGACAAGGCAAAGTAGTGCTTACCAGGGTCTTATTTCTAAAAGCTTGTCCAAAAAGTCAGGGAATTTTTTTTTGACCCATGAAAACAGATGTATTAGTCTTGAGATGGGAAATACAAATCCAGATGTGATTCACAGAGAGAAATACTTCAGTGCTGAAGCACTTCAGAGCAGTGCTTAGTAGCAAGACATTCCCAGTCACAGCCATTAATGAAGCATGGGCTTCCCTGCTCTGTTTTTTTCTCTGCTCTGTGTTCCAGATGCGTTTGAAAATGAAACAGGAAGGAAGGTTACACTCCAGAATGTCTTAGTTCAGCTTCGGAAGTGTGTTGCCCACCCATACCTCTTCAATGGTAGGAAAGCACTGTTCTCTTTTGGAACAGAAAAAAATCACTTTCTTGATTTATACAGTGGTTTTCTATTATTAGTGTAATGCTTAGAAGAAGCAAGTAATAAACACTCTTGTACTTGAATCAGTAGCAGCTGTGAGTTTGTGACCAGTTCCAACACATGACAGTTCATCAATAATGACAAATAAAGTAAGAGACTTTGTGAAGTCTGAGTTTCTGACTGCAGCTTTCTATTTCTATGTCTTCTGTCATCTAAACAAAGAAATCACAATGCTTAGTGAACTACTGAGGGTGTCATTTGGAGATAGAGAAAGACCATCACTTCTCAAGCAAGCATTGTGTGGCTCCGCTCAGCAAAAGCGACAGTGCAGACACACTGAGGCTTACCACAGACTTGTTATTTCTGTGGTATTAACTGTGCTTTTGAAACTCCTTTCTGTTCCAGGTGTTGAGCCAGAACCCTTTGAGATTGGAGACCATATTGTCAAAGCCAGTGGCAAGATGTGTTTGTTGGATAAACTCCTTTCATTCTTGTATGCTGGGTATGTCATGTGGGGATGGGGTTGACATAGGGAGAAAAAATTAACTGGGAAAGCAAGCTACATTATTTAGCCATAGACTGAGCAGTTGTTTTTCACCACACAAGCACTGACTTATTTATTCCACGTTACTCACTACCTGAAAGACGTAAAACAAGCTGTATTGGAGATGGTAGAGGAACCTTGAGGATTACTGCACACTGCTATATCTGGCCAAAGCATCTTGTATTCAGCTGGGAGCAGGTGTGCTAACAGCATTGCTATTGTTGTTATACTATGGACACAGATTTTCAGGTGCATTTTCACCAGCATTTCTCAAAGCATTTGACTAATTCTCTCACATGCTCTCATATTTGCCATATTTGAGAACCTGGGACAATAACCATGTGACTTGGTATTCAGCATATCTGCTTTGATTGTGAGTTTCCTATGCCTCAGTTGAGTTCCCTTGTGCTAGCGTATCTGTGTTAGCCTGGGAGGCACAATCCATGGCAAATGGGAAAAAGAAAAACCCAAGGATAAACTGAAACTTCAGAAGTTTTGGCATTGATGTTCACAATCCCTTGTGTTGTGCTCTGGTGAGTTCAGAACCTGGAATTCAAAGACCAAAGGACAGAGCTTCAACAGCCCTTGTGAAGTTCTGATGTGGCTTCGTTATCTTTTTCCTGCTGTGGAGCACGTTGTGAGTGGCAACCTCTCCACTGAATGTGTTTGCTGCAGGACCAGCCCTGTGCAAATTCTGCACTTGAAAATGTCTGTGTTCTGCTCTAGGGTGAAGTCTGATTTAAATACAGCACTGTCTGAGGCCTAGGGCTGGGAGGGAGGGAGGGGAGTTGATTTCTTAACACACCTTTGTAGGTAGAGCTTGATCTTTGAAGGTTATTTGCTGGAGAAGGAGATGTTCTGCTGTTACAGAGATGCTGATATTACATTTTCCCAGAATTTCAGATATGCATTGCAGTGTGTGATTTGAGAGCAGTCATGTGGTGAAGAAAACCTCATCATAGGCTGAAGCTGGGGTCCTTTTAGACAGGCTCCTCACCAGCCTGTATCCAGCCAGCAGCAGAGCTGTGCCAGAGCCCTGTTACTTCTCTGACTCCACACTCTGGACAGGGCAAATGATGATGGCAGATGGAGCTTAACTGATTGCATTTAGATGTGCAGCTGAAAATGTGTGATAAGGGAACAGGCTATGATTCTGGGAGGCCTTGCTTTGTAACGGGGACTAATAATGACTGGTTAAGCCATTGTGACCCCCAGCAGGCTGTGAAATGCTGTCACAGTGCTGAGGATCACAGGGTTTCATGTTCTTCTTGCAGAGGCCACCGTGTGTTGCTCTTTTCTCAGATGACTCAACTCCTTGATATCCTGCAGGACTACATGGACTATAGAGGTATGTTCTGCACACTCTGATAGGAGAGGGCTTATCCTAATGATCTCTGCCAGATATTGTTCCTGGGATTTTGGTTGATCCGCCTGGGATGGGGAAAGAAATGTGATGAAGCTTTATAAGATAGGTTCTTATAAGATAGGGACCATATTCCTGCAGCAGCTCTGTGAGTTGGAGGGTCTTGAGTTCAGCTCTTTGCTGTTACCAGCTTCCTGAAATGAGCTGGCAGTTATGTGTTCTTCAAAGTCGCTTTTGTGCCTTGATGAAATGGAGCTGACAAATGGCAGGGTAGCAATGTTTCATTATATGCCTGTGTTCAGTTGTGTACCTGTGTCCTGAAGTAATTGCAGTAAAGGCAATAGGCTTGCTCTAGATTCACTTTGTCCAGCACAAAACACAAACTGAGCCACAGTTATACCAGGAAATTAATTTTTGATTAAAACAGTTGTTGACAGTGGGGCCCCAACATGTCTGAGGGCAGGTTGGATCAGACCATTTTTGGCAAGGTTAGCAATGTGTTCTTGGGATGTTTCCTTTTGTTTCAATCCACGTGGCTCCATGCCTACTTAGGATTTCCCATGAAAGAGGCTTTTGTTTGGTGTTTATGGTTTTGGACGACTAATAATGTAGGATAAAGCCAAATGTTGTGCCATATCCCATACTGCATGCTCACAGCAAAGCACACTGAAGGCCGTGGTAGTTTGGATAAGGAAGATCTGATGGTTCTTGGCCTGCTTTGTAGGGCCAACAGCCAGCACAGCATAGTCTGAAATGGGACTGTGTGCTAATGTTCTTTTACTTGGGCTCTGAATTTTCCCGTTGTGTTTCCAAGCAGTAAATTAAATGTTAGGAGTCACTGCTTCGGAGTCAGCTAAATTACTCTTTACCAACAGTCAATCTGGAAATCAGGGTCATTACCTCAGTTTATAGGAGGTTTAACTGGGAAAAAATGAAGGAATTGAAGGCAATTAAATGAGAACCAAGCCAGGAGGATATGACACAAAAATATTCAGGACAGCAATGAGACAATAGAGAATGAGGTAAGAGGGTAAGAGCAAAGGCAAAGTTTCAGAAACATTCATGCTGTTTGTTTGGAAAGGCTACAGCTATGAGCGGCTGGATGGCTCTGTTAGGGGTGAGGAGAGACACCTTGCCATCAAGAACTTTGGTCAACAGCCCATCTTTATCTTCCTGCTGAGCACCAGAGCAGGTAAGTAAGGAGAGACAAACAAACCATCTTGCTTCTGCACTCTTATTTTATTCCCTCTGGTAAGGTTTCAGGAAATTCTGAATCCCCCAGAGCCTGCTTGTGTGGGGGATTTTTGAAGGAGACAGGACACATCCTGAACTTGGGTCTTTCATCTATGACATCTGGTTTCTGTGCTTTCCTTTTGGCAGCTGATGCCAAGATCCTTTTCATATTGCAGCCTCTTGAGTTTATTTTATTCCAAGTTCCATAATGCCTGTCTCTGTGCCAGTTTGAGCTTAAGGAATCTCACTTTCTATTTTATTTCTGCAAGCATCAGTCTTTAGGCAGGAACAGACTTCCTTTAAGTAAGCTGGTGGAATTGCTTCTCAAGTTTGCTGAACATGGACGTGCTCTTTAGCTGGCAGACAGACTGAAACGAGAGTCTTTTAGTGTCCCAAGGCTGCAGAGAACTCCATGGGACTGCCATCTGTGCTGCTTCCCCTCTTTGCTCCCTGGGCAGATCTGTGTCTTCTACAGTTTCAAACCTCCCTGTCTTTCTGTTCAAACAAGCACAGAGCCAGGCTTCTGCTTGTCTCCAGAGGAAGAATCCACACTGCTTGGTCTCAAACATCAAACTGGAACCAGCTCTGCCTTTGGGCTTCTGGTTAAACTTGCATTGATGAGCCTACACCACAGGGCACAGAGGAGAGCACGCAGTGAAGGGAAGACCCTAATGCTGGATGTGTGTCAGGAGTCTGTGTGTCTGTCACCACAGTGCCTGAGCTCTCCCTCCCATGCCAGCCACACTTAGGGTTGTTTTTTACTGCATGCTGCTATGTCTGGCCAAAGCATCTTGAATTCATCTGGGAGCAGGTGTGCTAACAGTATTGCCATTGTTGTTACATTATGGACATGGATTTTCAGGTGCATGACTGTCTCCACTTGCAGGGATATTCTGATTACAGGGAACGTGTCTTGTCATGAGCTGGGGGAAATGTAAGGCAGCAGACTATCCCCTGTTAACTACACAATGTGGTCACAGTAGAGTTATTGTAAAATGTAAAATTAACTGGGTTTTACATTTTTTTTTTATTTCATGAGAGCCCAAGTTCTAACCTCAAAACCTTTAGGTCTCATAAACGCCTGGTCTCTGATTATTGTATAGTTTGGCTTGGTGTTTTCCACTGTTTCAGTGCTGTATTTACAGCTGGTTCTGTGCTGCAGCCAAGTCATGACTTGGACAGTTCCTTAGGGGTTTCAGGGAAGCCCATCCTTGCAGGGATAACCTGCCTGCCAGCAGAAGAATTATGTCCATGTTCATCAGTCTTGACAATCAGTCCCTTTTGCATTGGTTCACTCACACCCTATGTTTTTTGATTACATTGCATTGTACAGCTTCCTTTTTGGACTGTTGCAGAAACCTGGAAGCTGGAAATGGAAGGCTTACCCATCTGTCTAGATCCTTGTGAGACTTAGATTTGAGTTTGAGAGATGGATTGGATTAGATACAGTTGATCAGATCTGACAGAACTTTGCACAGCATAAATTCTCCAGCTCCTCTTTTATTTTCTGTTGGTGACCTTCTTCTTTTGTTTGTAGGTGGAGTTGGCATGAATCTGACAGCAGCAGATACAGTTATTTTTACTGATAGTGATTTTAACCCACAAAATGACTTGCAAGCAATAGCAAGAGCTCACCGGATTGGGCAGCACAGGTGAGAAATGTCACTACTTGTGGTTGGTTGCTAACTCTCTTGGCCTCTCAGTATTACTTTCCCTTTCCATAGGGAGTGGAAGGTTAAAGTATGAGGATAGATTGAAGATCAAAGGAGAGCAGAGAGGATTTTGTGTCTTCATTTTCCAACTGCAGCCTCATACAGTCTTGTCCTTGTCATGTATCCAGGGTGGGAACTTTGTAAATTTGGAGTAGGAGATGGAGGGTGGAGGTTTGTCTGCACTTTTGCAGTGAGCATTTCTCCTGTGTCAAGCAGAATTTAATCAGCATCACATTTCTGCTGATTAGTTTTACTCATTTTGTTCTTGCCTTCTTTACCTACCAAAGGAGTGGGTGAGGGGGTAGTAAATACCTTAGTGCACCCTGAAACAAAGTAAGTAATAAGAATTTTCCTAAACTTTTCAAGGCCTGTAAAAATTATCCGTTTGATTGGGCGAGATACAGTTGAAGAAATCATCTACCGAAGAGCTGCCTCGAAGCTCCGGCTGACCAATGCCATTGTTGAAGGGGGGCAGTTTGCTCTAGGAGCACCCAAGTCTCAGGCAACAGCAGAGTTGCAGGTAAACCAGAGTTGTATCCTCAATTTGACTCCAGTAACCACCTTAGAAATGTGCCAGAATGTTTCTGTGTTTACGCTGGATTTGAATTTCTACAAAGAGTTGTGCATTGACATGACAGCTTTTGTATGTAGGAACCAAAATGACATCCCAGGTCCAGACAGCATCTGATGTTTGAAGACAGTTTTTGCAATTTTGAAGTGCATTCATTGTGGAAAAAGGGTGTGTTCTCTTGGAGAAGAGGGGAAGACAGAACCTTTCTTTGTCTTACTTGCTTTTTAATTATAATTAGTGGAAATTATAGAATGTGGAAGCTGGGCTCATTGTTTCTCGAACTGATCTGTCTCTGGTGCCTTTCTCTCACAAACAGAGCTGATAAGAGGTCAGGTGACAACCTAGTCAGCTTTTGGTTGTTATTCTGAAACTCAGTCAACCTTCTTTTGGCCTCTTGGCAAATACAGTGTCTCAGGAGTCAGGGCATGATTTATAATTCTGACCTGAAAGCTGAGGTTTGTGTTGAGAACTTGGCTTCAAAACACCAAGCAAAGTGACATTTAAGGGAAAATATCCCCTGCATGCAGCTAAACCTAGGAGAGGTTTGGATTTAGTGTATCCTTTCCCCCTCTGCCTGCCCTTCTGCCCGATTTGTGTGTATCCAGCAATTAAAGTTTCTGTGGGAGAAGTGGAACTGAGCCCATAGGAAATTCCATGCTGTTATTTTTCTCCCCTTGGATTTTTATGGTATTTAGGCTTTTGTTTTAAACGAGTTGAGGGCAAAAGCAAGCCTGGCCTTTCTGGCTATGAAGAAAGCTGCTTGAATGCAGTCAGTACAGTGCTATTTTGTCATTTAGCCCTGAAGAAAAACGACTGCTCAAGTCTGGATGAGTTATGATTATGGGAGATATGTTGTTGGGGCTTGTCCTGTCAGGTGCTGGGAGAATGGGACATATTAAAAAATAAGTATTTTGACAGGCAGCCTTAAAGCTTAGGTTCCACCACTCATACATCCTTTGCTTTTAAGCCTGAGAAGCTTGAGACATGGGATTGACATGGAATTAGAAAATAATAATGCTGAACTTCCCCTTCTCTTTGTTAAAGCTGAGTGAAATCTTGAAATTTGGCCTGGATAAATTGCTCTCCTCTGAGGGAAGTACTGTACAGGATGTGGAGCTAGAAAACATCCTTGGAGAGACAAAAGGAGGGCAGTGGATAATGGACACTGTGCTGCCACAAAAGGAAGAGAATGAAGAGGAAAATACAGAGAGTAAGTTAAGAATCTAAATAGCTCTGTCACTTGAGTGCTAGTAAAGAAGGCTTCCCAGGCAGGGGTGCATTTTTCAGGCAATAAGTAGAAAAGCGGAGTTGTAACGAAGTTACTTGGATTTTGTTTGTGGCGTATCCACAAACTTTACTTCCGAGTCTTTATGGGTATTTTTGTTCTTTTTTTCTGTTCTTATTTGCCTGTTTGTAAGATAATGTTAACAATACTTGCCCAGTTTTGGTGGCTGAGAGTTGAATTCCTTTTCATATTTTAATACCTCAGATAGAAATTCCTGAGAAATGGGGAAATATTAATATTGTAGCTACTGCTTTTCCCACAGAGAACCATTAATATAGATCTATAGTTTTGGAGATGTTATAGTAAGTTAAGGAAAGGCTGTGTAGCAGGTGTTTAGTTTTTTATCTCCAAATAAAGGATTATTGGCTATGAAAATCTAAAAGGTGAGATAAGATACACAGAGTCATGGTGTCTATAGAACTGAAACAAACCTGCTCTCTCTTCAAAACTCTACTTTCCAGCCCAAATGTCAATCAGTTGTGGTTAATTTTTCATTAAGCAGCCCTGTACTACCTGAAAATAAATTCTAAGTATATTTCCCTCTTCCAGTGCCTTCTTTCCCCAAGAAAGACTGAATTTATGTCTGGGTACAGAGCAGCACTTAAATATAAATTTGTGACTGAAGCTGAAATGTGGCTCTGCGGGACAGTTATTGTCCATCCAGGAGCAGTTCCTGGCAATGAGTAATTATTTGCTGAGAGTTAGCAAAGAGTGGTATTTTCTGGTGGTGACTTAAAAGAGGGACAGTGGTACCACACTGTGTAATAAGTATAGGGAAAATAACTCAGGTGGTGAGCAGCAACCCTGGGCTGCCAGAGTTCTGTGCTTTCATTTCATTTGGGAAGTCAAAAGCAAAAAATTTGCTTTCCCTTTTCAAGAGCTGCCTGTAACTACATAGCAGAGCTGAATGAATTCTCTACTGGCAGAGATGGAATGACCAAAGAGAACAGCGATGGAACCACAATTTAAAATATTTAATTAAATGAAATAGGAAGAAAGCTTCCTTGCCAGTCTAAACATGTTGAATTATCTTAAATTAAAAGCTTTTGTCAGAGGAAGCAAATCTTGATTCTCCTGTTTATACATGATACTGACTCTGGTCATACCAAAAAGTTGTGAGAGTGAAGATCTTTCTCTGCTAAGGGTAGAAAAATGTCACAGAAGAGCCAGATTTGTTTTTGATCTCACAGTTCATTTTGGGTGTTAGTAGGTTTCAGTTCCTTTTCACACTTTTTAATTATTTTTTAAAGATCACATGTATGTGTATGAAGGCAAAGATTATTCAAAAGAGCCCAGCAAAGAAGACAAAAAAGCATTTGATCAGCTTTTGGATCTTCAGAAAGCATTGATTGAAGAGACCAGTAAGGAAGGGAGAGCTCTCCGGAACAAAGCAAACGTAAGGCAGATGTGACAAGGAACATGATGCTCTTTCATTTGCTTGTGGAAAATGAAACTTGGCAGTTTTCTCTCTTTACCTACAGCTTGCAGAAGGCATGTTAAAAGATTTGGATGTCAGTGTACTAAAGTTGGCTCTGGAATCAGGGCTTGACAATTCAGCAGTTCTGCTAACAGATCTGAGATATGCTGTTGAGGGCACTTCTATAAACTTGGGTCACAAAACCACATATTATGTGATAATTAAATTCTGATGATTAAGACTTGTGGGCAAGTAAACAAATGGGAAAGGAATGTAGGTTAAGGAGGGCATCAGGCATGGCTTTCAGATGAGCAGTTTGTTTCTGTGATACCTCTTTCTTTCTCCAGGCCCTTCTCACAGGCCTTCGAGAGCAGTCGGCCAGGAGGAAGCACTTGCTGAGTGAAGAGGAGCTGGAGGCTCGGAGGAAGAAGCGCCAAGAAGCAGCAGCAAAGAGAGCAAGGCTCATGGAGGAAAAGAAGGCAGCAAAAGCAGAGGCAGAGCACAAGAAAAAGTATGGTTTGTATTGCATCTGCCACTTGTAAATCGATGTCTGTTGCACTGTACTCTTGGAATGTGTCTGATTGATGGAAATAATATGCTCAAACTGCATAACTTGGGGATGTGAAGGTGGAAAAATGGCTGGAATCCCTAGCAGGGTTCTTTCCTCTTGAATACCCTGCCTGACATTACTTTAATTCATAGAGGATGTCCTGAATAAGAGCCCCATGTCTGATTGTACAATCAAGGAGTGTTTGGGAAAAGCTTTCTGAATGTCACAGTTGGCCCCTACAGATTGCTCTGACATCTGTGACTCTCTGGCACATCTTAACTTTCTCCTTCTTGTTTCCCAGGTGTTCTTCCTTTTCACCACTCCAAATAGCTCCTTGCCCTTTGCTATGTGCTCACTTTTTCCATGCCTGCAATTGGCTTATCACATTGGCATGTGGCTCCTAATATTATAAAGAAGAACTTTGGTAACCATTGTTCTGGCCTAAAATGGGGAGGGAGCAGAGGGAATGCAGGTCTAGGTCTCCTGTGTTTCACTGCAATGATTTAAACCAAGCTGTGTGCCCCCATCATTGATTTTCATTGAACATCCTCTTTCTTCTCTTGGTTTCAGGATGGCCTGGTGGGAGGCCAATCATTACACATCTACCTGCCTTCCTTCAGAGGAAAGTGGCTCCGAGGAGGAGTTTGTGGAGGATGAGTTGGGGCAGAATGTGGATTTAGATTACAAAGATGGAGACCAGAACCATATTAAATATGTCATGGGAGATGTAACCCACCCCCAAGCAGGAGAGGAAGATGCCATCATTGTCCATTGCCTAGGTGGGACTTACGAACAACAGGAGTATTGTTGGGTGGGGTGAACAAGGGAGCTGAATTGTCCCTAATTGTTCCACCGTTTCTAATTATGAAATAATTTGAGTCTGACTTAATCTCAACTGGTGCAGAGGCAATACAGCTTTTATTCCAGCATGTATAACCCACATAAGTCCTAGCAAGATGTGCAAGGGTTTTCGCATGCTTGCTCTGGATTTATGGGTAAACCTCTTCAAAATTTCAACCCTGTAGGGCATGAAATTTTATATCTGTGGCTAAATAGTGACAGTTCCTGAGAGCAGGGCCTTTTGTTTATCCTGTGGAAGCTGTAGGAATCAAACTGAGATGCTGAAATTCATCTTCTTTTTCCAGTCAGCAGAGAGAGACAGACACTTCCAGAGGCTGAGGTCAGAGTTTCTTGGTGGTTGTCTCTCAACACTGACAGTACAGAGGCTCTAGGCTAGTCTCCTAAGTTAAGGCCCTCTTTTAAGGCATTAAAGACATTAAAAGGAGTTCCTCCTGAAGCAGTGTTGGAGCTGCTCTCTCTCCAGGGCCACAGCAAAACATCAACATCTGCTTTGGCTTATGTTACACTCTGCATGAAAGGTCATTTTTGAAGTGCAAATGCCAAGTATTAGTGAAAAAACTGCTAATATCAAGTACCTGGTGTGGGAAGCCCTAAGCACCAATGTGGGGACATACTACATGCATGCTCTGTGTACCTATATGTATGTATGTGAGGATACTGTCAGGTTTATATGCTCAGTGCTATGGCTAGTGCTTGTTTCAGCAAGAGTAAGGAATTTTTCTGTGGAGTTTTTCAGGAAACTATGATAAGTTTGTTTTTCTCCAGGGCTGAGGTTTATCCTTTAGGATAGTCCCTTGAATAGTGGTTGACTTAAGTTTGTATGTAGTTCCCATATCTGGTTTTGATAATCATTCATTGCCTGTGTACAGAGCAGGTGCCTTTCCTGCAGGGGTGGTCTCAACCTCACTTCTGAAAGGAGTCTAACTTGTTATTCCATTCTAGATGACTCCGGCCGCTGGGGAAGGGGTGGTTTATTCACTGCTCTAGAGGCTCGTTCTGATCAGCCCAGGAAAATATATGAGATGGCAGGAAAGATGAAAGGTAAGAGATTAAAATATGACCTGAGGCCAAGACACTTGAAAGAGGTAAAACCCCAGTGACACTGCAGGAGTGAAGTGCCTGGATACTTCAATACTCATGTGTTTTACTCTTTCTCTGGACATGTGCATCGCTAGCTCTCAAAGCAGTACTTCAGCAGGTGCTATGACGTGGCTTGTTTGGAGTGTGAGAACTCTGTGTAGGGGCTGATCATTCCAATCCATCCTGCAAGTCATAAAAAATGGGGAAAAACTTGTACATTATTCACAGAGTGTTTTTCACTAAATAAGACAGAGCACTGCATCTTCTGTCAAAGTGCTTTCAAGAAGGATGAAAGCCATCTCAGGCACCATTCACCTGAGCCTTTGCTTCCCTCCAAGCACTAATCTTTTTCTGAGCATATATTAGCAGTTTTGAGATACCTGCAGCTGGTTAGGAATTAACATCTTGCTATAAGATGGAGCTGTTGATCTTTCTAATTTCCTGCAAGATGCTTTCTTCTCATTTCAGTGTCTCTCTTTCCATTTGTTGTCTTTAATTGGGATGTGTGTGTGATTGTGTGGCTTGGGGGAAAATGTTTGTCTGCAGAGAATAATACAGAATGTGACAGTGAAATCACTGCTTCATTGACTGCTTGTTTACTCTTCAGGACTGATTTTTTATTGTCCTGTTCTTTTCTCTGGACAGACCTGGAGTTAGGAGGAACCCTGCTATTCCCTATTGATGATAAAAAATCCAGGAAAAAAGGACAAGATTTGGTGAGAAGGAGAAGCTCTTTCCTGTTTTGCTCTATCCATATGTTTTTGAAGCTGTGTGAAATGAACCTTATGTCTTTTTCACAATAATGGCACTGATTACTGAATATGGCTAAGTTGCAGTTAAATATTAGACATAATGAGTTCTTCATTTATGAAGGTAAAAATTAGTAATGCAGTTTTCCAGCACTGTCTCTGTGTCTCTTAGTACTGTATATAGATTGTATTTCAAGTTATTGTGTTTTCTCCTTAGCTGGCCTTGATTGTAGCTCAGCACCGAGATCGGTCCAACAACTTGTCTGGCATTAAGCTGTCAGCTTTGGAAAAGGGCCTGAAGAAGATTTATTTAGCAGCCAAGAAAAGGAATGGTAAGTGTCTGTGCAGTAGAACAGCAAATCTGTACATGTGTAGTTGCGCCTAAAGATGATGACCAGTTTCCACCTCTCAAATCTGTACATGTGTGGTTGCACCTAAAGGTGATGACCAATTTCCTCCTCTCTGCTGTTTTTTTCTGAAGTGAAGTGAGATCTCCATTGCAGATAGGCTGCTCAGAAGTATTTCTTCTTCTCTTTATTGTCTCTGTTCCCTCCTCAGCAACAGTGCATCTCCCACGGATTGGGTATGCAACCAAAGGCTTCAACTGGTACGGCACCGAGCGGCTTATCCGAAAGCACCTGGCAGCTCGGGGTGTGCCCACTCTTGTGTATCCTTTTGGAGCGTGTCTCGTTCTGTTCACCATCTAGTACTGAAAGGATCCTGTAAATATCTTGGTAAATGCAAAGCAAGGAAGTGAGGCAAGGCACAGATGCCACAGTCCAGCTAAAAAAACTGGTTTCTCTCACTTTGCTGTCAGTATCCAGTATTTCTGACAGCATCCAGGTACTCAAAGCCTTAGCATTTTGGGTGATAATGACAGATGAGTGTGATTCAGCGTGCCTGTCAGGATTTGTTAGAACCAGGTGCTAGTCTTCTGTTGACAGCATGGACTTACCTGTATATGCCACATCTGTGGGGGGACATGACTGGAATTTCAGATTAATAGAAGTGACTCAGAAAGCAGCAAAAGTGAGAATATAAAAAAACATTACAATGTTTTTTATATCATCAAACAGGTGATAGCCTGCTTCCTTGGCTGAATGTGATGAAAATTGGTGTGTTAGGACAGGCTTAGGAAGGCTTTCACCTTCCAGGAAAAGGAAGCAGGTTTACAAGGAGGCTCTGTTTTGTCACTTCTTTTGGAAGATGTGCATTTGCTATACAAACACTGTCAGCAATTCCATGAAACCAAAAACCTGAAACAAAGACAAAAGTATTCAGAGTATTCTGGCTCTCTTCCTTTGTAAATCTGTTAGTGGACACGTTGTCTGGTACTTGTTGACACTTGACAGCATTTCCTTGACATTCTATTAGATACTACTTCTCTAGGAATAAAGGTTCTTCAGCTTCACAGCCATATTCATCTTCAACAACAGTCTCAAAGCCATGAAGATGGAGTAATTTCACCAAGAACATGCACAAAAAGTGACCATCACTCAGGCAGTCCATGTGCATTCATGTCAGAAACATGGGTTGCACAGCCATTATTCACACCTGTACCTCTCTGCTGTGACTGGCCCCAACATTTGCATGTTGTCAGTGGCTCTGGAGTGGAATGAGATTCTCCCTGGCTTCAGAGTCCAAAGAGGAAGGATCTTGGCTCAATCCCAGACCTCTTTCAGAGATGGAAAATTAAACTTTTAACTGATGGTCCATTGTTATCCCTTACATTAAGTTATTGTTAGGGCTTGGAATACAGTATTGTTTAGCTGTATTTCCCTGCCCCCTCACTCCCTCTCAAATTTCATACCTTATCTCACTCTACCTCTTTTCAATCAGCTTTTTAGTGGTTACCTGGCATTCAGTCTGCACATCCACACAGAGCTCAGCAGAAAGGAACCTGTCAACTGTATGATAACCACACAGGATAAATTGTTTATACTTTTCTCATTTCTCAGAAATCCATTTCACTTGTATATGTTCAAATATAAAATTGAGCTACCTAATCATGTGGTTATAGTCTAGCAAAATGCTGACCAGTATCCTTGGCAAAGGTGTGCAAGGCTGCCAAAATTTGAGACTGGCTATAAATGATACCTTTCCTTCTCCCACAACTCTTATTTCATTACACAGCTTTTTGTGGCAGCTGTAGGGCAAAACCGGTTCCTTACTGCTTTCTAAAAAACTGTGTGAAAGGTTCCATGACCCTTTGATTCACTTTTTAGGGTAAAGTTTTTGATGTTGGCTTTGCACTTTTGGGGCAAAGTTTTTGATGTTGGCTTTGCTCTACTGCAGAAGAACTTTCCTGTTTTTCACACTGTTGACACTATTATTAGCCAACATATTTTTAGGGTGTTTTTGTACAACCAGGCAATTAGTAGTTCTCCTAATAAGTGCTGTGACCAGGGAGACTTTGAGGTGCCAAACTTAATTGAATTTGAAGCTCATCTTCCAATAGGAAATCACCCCACAAACAGTGGAAAGGATGTCCCTAAATATCTCATGGCCAACATACATCTCACTGGCTGCATTTACACTGCCCCTGTGGCCCCATCTGCTTGTTTAATAATTCCAGGCGTGCCATGGTTCAGCATGCTGCCTGGTGTGCTTCACACGAGGAGAAGCCTTCCTGAGCTGGATACTCTGTCCTTCACTCTTGGCTGTACCAAACAAGCCCGAGGGATTCATTACCTCCTCTGACCCTGCTGGAGCTGAGGGCAGCCAATGCTGCACAGCACCTCTCTGGGTAAGACCTTTCTTGCAGCTGTTCCCAGGAACAGCCCCCTCTGCATTTGGCAGAGTGCCTGCAGGATCAGAGTCCGACTGTGAGGGTTTGGAGGGGTGAGAGGTGGTGGGTGGATGTACCTTGTTTTCCCCAGTCTCTCAAACTGGCCCTCTTCCAGCAGGCCGGCTGGTGGCACTGTTAATCAGCTGCAGCAGCTCACAGTGCTTCTCCAGCCTGGAAAAAACGCTCCCTCTTTCCCAGAATTAAAACACCAATTACGCTTTTTTCTTTGGCAGCTTGACTGAACACATCATTTCAGTCTGCAGACTCAAGGCTCTGTTCCTCCACCTCTTCTTTTTCCTGCTTGTTTACTGCCCTTTGTTAAAAGCTTTAGTTCCCAAGTAGTCCAGTGTGTGCAGTCTTGTTCCTCAGCTTCACGCACACTTACGGGTTCTCTGGCCAGCAGTTGCACATGAACAGAGGATTTGTCCTGTGGCTGGGTCCCCCAGAGCAGACTGAATGAGTGTATCTGCCCCCACTATGGCCAGCCATTCCTTTTTGAGGCCTCATGCCTTCCTTTGTTTCAGCCCATGTGCTGTGCCCCCCACCCTGCTATGGCTGACTGGAGTTACAGGGGAGAGGAGGGCTGGCTGTTAATGTCCCTTAGCCCTTAAGGCCCACAGGGAGCTGAGGGGTACCTGTAACACACAGGAAAAGGCATGGTATGTAACAGATTCTAGCCCTCTAACTCAGGGGCAAGTAAATAAATCAGGTTCTTGTCCTCTCTTGTCCTTTTCAACTGTACAGATGAAATTACCTCATTTTGTTCCCTTTAAATATACTTAGGAAATGCTTCTGGAGTGTGGGGACTTTGTTGTGGGTTTTTTGCTTTCTTTTTTTTTTAAACAATGTTCTTAAGTATTCTTTAAATCTACTGAACCCAAAGAAAAGATCTACCTGCCTGCTTTGAAATGGAAGTGAGATTTCAATTGAATCCTGAATTGGGTTTTGCAGAATCTCAGTAAAGGGAAGTTTTTCTAGTGTTGCTACCCACCACCATTTCTCTTTATTTGGGCAGAAATCATGTATTTCAGATAATTCCATAAAGGGCTTTGCAGCTTTTATACAAATTGCTATACAAAATAAATGTGTCATGCTGCTTCTTCAGCTGTGCAGTACTATGCATTTTCCCTTTCTAAAGAGCAACCACTCCAAAAGGGAAGGAGGGAGTTCTTTTGTAGTCATGTCCCTCTGGCCTCTCTCTCTCTGTTCTTCCAAACAAGATTTTTTGCAGCAGAAGAGCTGAAAAGTGGGATCTTGTGCATTTCTGCCATTGCACATTTAGTTAAACTTTGGATGTGAGCTGCTGGAGTGAGGTCAGCCGCTGAGAGCACGATCTTGCACAGCTCAGATTGGCTGTACGAGCAGTTTCATCAGATAGGACCTCTGAAGTGACATCCACTCTCAGGAAAAAACTTTGCACCCCGTGCTGGAGGCTGAATTCAGAGTGACGTTTATACTTGTGCTGGCTCAGCTCACGCTTGTGTTTCTTGACAAAGCATTGCCTCTGATTCTCAGGGCATTATGCACACAAATTTTCTCTTTAGTGGCCTGTAACTTGAGAATGATCTTTCCCTTCTATTCAGGAAGTAGTAAAAGCAATACCAAGCACAGAAATCAATCAGGTTTTATGGACAAATGTAGACACGTGATTTTGTCACTGAATTTTGTCAGAGACAAAAATTATCTGGATATGTCACTGTGTGTTGGGGAAGGTGGAGCCTGGATTTTGAGGAAAGAAGACGACTGGTTTCCAAGGTGATGGAAGAAATCTACACTGAATCCAACCTCAGTATCTTAACAAAAATGGTGTTTGTGTGTATCACCAAACAGAGCAGAATCTGACCCACAAAAATAGAAAAATATAAGGATAAGGAGAGTGATTAATTTAAAATAAGTGAAACCAAGGTCCTGGAGGAAAAAGAAAAGCAAACTTTTGAGCTGATAGATGACTTAAAAATGTAACATACATGTCAAGTTGTGTGAAAACTCCCATTGCTTTACAGTATATGATCCTGGAAGAGAGAATGTAGACCTTTATCCAGATGATTTCAGTGAATAGCAGGTTGCTGATGCACTGTGATCAGCAAATCAAAGTGTAAGACAGAATGATTCAAAACCCTAAAGGATTTGCCATAAGAATGGATAATATCCCCATTTTAGAAAGTGCCTCATCTCTCTGTGTTTTTTTGTCCAACTCATTCTTTTCACAGTGAAAAGTCCAAGCCTGAGGAATGCAGTAGATGGATTAATAGAATTACATATGAGTGTCTTCTCTAGAATGCAGATGTCTATATCATTTTGAATGTCCTGCAAGTATGTGTATTTCATGTTGTACCACACCATTAACCCATCTTGGCCCTGGTCAGATGGTACTGCATTGGTGGGAAGGCACGTAGAACCTTCAGAAAATGTGATGAAGACAGGAACTGTCTGGATCCTCACGTTTCAGGCAGGAAGAGAATGTTCCTGCTTGCACTTGTAACATTTTCCTGTGTGTTTCTTCAAAGCTAAGGATAGAAACAACCCCCTCAAGGAGCTGTATGAAATGAGAATGCTAATCATGTTGCTGTTGAAAAAAGCAAATCAACAGAGAGTTTAGGAAAGAGAGAAGTTGCTTTTTGTAAAACCTGAAAAAGGCTTTGGTTTTGGTGGCTTAAGCAGAAAATAATTATTTAACTTGCTGAAATAAGTACAGGGCATAATTTCTTTGCTGCTTCCAGTGAATTTGAGGTTGCAGCATTGACATTCACATTATAAGAATTGCTTTTTTTTTCCATAGAAGAGAGACAAATTTGGAGCAAATCAAAGGTATTTATGATCTCATAAAATGATCTCAAGTCTGCTGTGGAAACAGATGAAGAATCTGAAATCATCTCCCTTTCTTGTGTGCCACTTCATGAAACAATTTAGGCCTGGCTTCATATGTGTGCCCTAGCTCCTCACCTATCTGTGTGTGCATCTGAGGATCATGCCGTAAAGCAGGGCCAAACCATATACTTGACCACTTACAAATCCTTCCTAAAATATCTCCTGGCCACTGTTCCAGCAGCAACAGGAAAAGACCAAAGCAGAGGAGAATGGAACAGTGTAAGTGTTTTGCATTACAAGCACGCTCTGGACCAGAGACCAACTTTGTTTGACATGGACATACTGGAGTCCACTAACATGATTCAGGGATTGGCACATCTGACACACCAGGAGCTGGGATTTCTTAGCTGTGAGAAGAGGCTTCAGAATGTAGTTGATGTGTGTAAATGTGTATCAATATGTATAAATATCAGTTGGAAGGGAATAAAAAAGTGGAGCCAGACTCTTCTCAGTGGGACCTAGTGAAAGGAAAGGAGGGAACAGGTGCCAACTGAGATGCATGAAATTACATTTAAATGTGTGAAAAACCCAATTTTTACTATTTATGTGTTAAACACTGGAACAGGTTGCCCATGGAGCTTGTGGACTCTTTGTCTTTGGAGATGTTCAAAACCCTGCCTGGCACAGCCCCGAGCAACCTGCTCTAGCTGACCCTGTTCTGACTGGAAAGACTGGACTTCCAGAGGTCCACTGCAACTGAAACAATTCTCCTGTGAATCTATAAGACCCATTCAGGTACCTTAAAGAAAACCCTAATCAACTCTAAATTTACCTCTTCAGTAGTGTACAGGAGCAGAGCACTTCACACATTTCTGAACTATGACCCTTCTACACAGGTAGCTTGACTCAGACAAAACATTTCCTTGTGTCTCAGAGGTTTAAACAGATGATGAGAGATAAACATGTAACAATATCTCAGAATCTGCCCCTGAGCCCATCTTCAGTGTATTCCTCCTTTGCCAGTCTTCTGTGTAACACCTTGACCTTGTTAGGAGTGAGGGGCTTCACTGCTGGGTCCAAGAGGTATCTGCACCAGGTCTGGGCAGGGCATGGGTGCTGGTTCTCACTGAGGTTTGTGTACACCCCTAGCTTATTTCTCTTAGCAGTCTCCTTTCTGTGGGGTACTCCAACAAGTCCTGCTGCTCTAAACCATGAAACAAGCATTGAGAAATCCTCTAAACCTTCTTGAGCAGCTGCTGGGGCAACATGGTAGGAAAAGAAATAGATTTAGCACAGTTTCTTTGTTGCTTTTAAAGATGTCTAGTTAAAGACCTTTGGTAAAGGTCTCTTTCCCTTGTTGATGTTTTCCCCTGAGTTTCCGTAGCCTTTCAGGCAGGGCAGTATCTCCCCCAGATGGCACAGGTAAAACCTTGCTCCTTGGATTGAGTCTCCCCCCTGCCCAGATGGGTGTCCTGCTTAAGCTCAAGCCTGTTGTCTTTTGTCACGTTTCACCCACCTCTGAGCAGGGTGAAATGTGACAAAATGAGCAAGCCCATGAGCCGTGGAGAGCCCTCAGCAGGCAGTGAGACTGTGGCAGGCTTTCAGCAAGGTGTCAGATGCTTTTCAGGGCAGAGACAGTCCCTGGAATGCAGCAGAGTACTCAGGCCTTGGGCAAGTTCAGACACATGTTGATGCATAATACAAGATGGAGCCTATCAGTGGATATCAGACTCTTCCAGTCAGTCACAGGGTTGGGTAGGCAGGTATGCCATGCAAAATAGGAGGTAATGTAACTACCAAATCAGAGTGGTATGGAAAGGTTTCTTGTCATTCCTGGTTGACTGTTTCATTGTGAAGTCATTCTGTGGGCTATGGGTGTTTGAGTAGGGGGCAAGCACCACAAATAAAACTGTGGCATTATGTTGGGAAAAGGGAGGGAAGGCAAAGTGGAGGGAAAAAATAATAGATGCCATCTACAGAAGCCACAATAAGGCAAAACATACATTCTCTAGTAAGAATAACTTCAGTTTCTACTGCATTTGTTCCGTTTGTTGCCTGGGTCATACCTGAGCAGTTCAAAGTGCAGGACTGGAATCTAGGAGGTCTAGATTTTCTTCATACATTTCCAGTTGTTAGCTTGTTGTATGTCCTGAAAACTTAAATATTTTTAAAGGGTAAAAAACCCAAAAGTAAAATGAAATAGGAGCAACATTTACATGTAGAAAAAATGACTTGTGCTAACACAGGACTCTCCTGTTTCCTTCCCACCTGCCCGGAGCAAGTGGTGCCAGGAATTTGGTGCCCTAGGTAGCCTTCAGGCAAAGCAGGCCCTTCTCCCTGGGCGGCAGGAGGCCCTTCCTCATGGCAGTCCTCTGGTGGCCAGGGGCAAAGGGCGCTGCGGCTGCAGGCTTTGGGTGGAGGAACAGACCGAGCCATCCCCAAAGCGAGGCATTAGAGTGCCTGGGAATACACTCAGCCTTAGAGGAAACCCAGGGACACGGTAGTCTGGGATGGGATAGCTCCAAGGGACCGATCTTTCTCTTGGAGGAGAAGGTGACAGCATAGGACAGGCGAGGAGCTTGGCTGGGTGGAGGAGAGCTGCAGGGCCTTGGAAGAGCTGCGGGGCTCATGGGCCGGGCACCGGGAGCAAGGAGGGCGGCGATGGGGAAAGCAGCGGCAGGAGATGTGAAGGAGCGTGTGTACGCCCGAGGTGCGGAGGAGGCTGAACTACGGGGAGAGCTTCAAGCGTCAAATGAGGCCTCGGGGCTGAGTAGCGGGTCCCACACAGCCCCACCAGGTGCGGCTGCAGCAGGGCCCGGCTCCGAGGGATTCCGCTGCCGGAGCCTCAGGTACCGTGAGGGCAGGCGAGCCTCGCCCGGGGGCGGTGGCTCCGGCGGGGGAGGGACGGGCTGCGGGGCGGTGCCGGGCACAGGAAGCGGAAAGCGGCAGCAGCGACGGCGGCCGCCGCCGGGAAAGGTGGCGGGGAGCGGCGCGGCGGCGGAGGGTCGGGTCGGTGCCGGCAGCAGCATGGGACGCCCGCGGGAGGGAGGTGAGTCCGTCCATCCGCCCGTCGGTCTGTGCGGGGCCGGCCGCGGTGCGGGGGGCGATGCCGCTGCCCCCACCACGCCCTCCCGCCGCCGGGACCCCGGTGCTGGGGCGGCGGGAGCGGCGGTGTGGCAGCCTCCGGCTCCCGCGCCTGGCCGCAGGGTCCGTGCCCGGCCGGGCGGTGCTGCTGAGGGCCCCGGCGGTGCCCGCTGCGGGGCCAGCCCGCCGCGTCCCGCTGCCCTGCCCTGCCCTGCCCGGCGCTTTCCGCGCTGCGCGCTGGTTCCCGTGCCTGGGCGATGGTGGAAGGCGGGCGGGGGCCTCCCCCCTGCCGGCCGGGCTCAGCCTGCCCGCCGTGAGGCTGCGGGGGCGGCGGGTCCGCGGTCTCGGCATCCCGGGAGAAGGCGCTCGGTGCTGGCCAGGGCCGTGGGCGCAGCAGCGCTTTGCTGCCTAGCCTCGCCCTGCAAGGAGCCGTGCGCTGTGGGTGCGAGAGGCTCCGTGCTGCTGTGAATGCTCTGCCGGCGGTGTCATGCCTGCCCACGGCGTGTGAAACAAACTGCTCTGTGTTTGGGCTCATCCCGCTGGGCAGCGCGGGAGGGGGAGCAGGAGTGACGGGAACGAGAGCTGCTGCGAAATAACATTGGGGGTTTGGTTTTTTATTCAGAAGGGTGTCAAGGTGGTGAACTGACTCTCTTATGCCGAGGGTTGAACTCTTTGAATTGCAGAGTCGGTGAAAGCATAAGTGACTTGATGGCAGGGTTTTCAATCTGAGGAGGCAGCTGGGCGATTCTGTGGCTGTTTGGAGCAGTGGGATTTTTTTGACCCCGGGTTTGTCAGTAATGAACTGCCCACAAGATCTATAAAGAGTTAAGAAATGGAGTCACGCTGGCTGGAAGTGCAAATTAGGATGTTATGAAGTATGTTCTGTGATATCATTGCCTGTGAGCTCAGCCTGACTTCAAGGAGGAGAGTTGTGGAGAAGGGAGCTTCAGCAGTGCTTTGCCGCCTTTGAAAAGCTTCGTTCTGACCATGCTTGGCTCTTTTCCCCCACTGGGGTTTGGCTATGTAGCTGGCCACAGCTACGAGGCCAGTGTTGGCTCAGTGATCACTACAGTTGTTAATTTTGAAAAATAAATGTAAATGGAGTCTTGTAGAAAACCTCCTTTAAAAATGTTCCCTATAGCTGAAATTTTGGAATAATCCCAGGCTGTACTGGAACCAGCCAGGCAAATATCTAACTGCTCCCAGCCACCGACCAGCAGCTCCCAGTGGTTGCTTCTGGCCTTTCTGGTTTTGGTTAGCAGTGGCAGTTGTTCCTGGTGGCTGTTGTCTTATGGATATGTGCACCTGGAGAGGGCTTCCTGCCTTTGTGAGACTGGGATACAGTACTAGGACAACACTACCACAACACTGCAGTTGTACTAGCAGAACTGCGTGTTGTGTTGTTGTAGCCTGCCTTCCTTACACCTCTTGCAACCAAAGCAAAGGATGGTGTCAGAAATGTGACTTTGCTGCTGCAGGGCTTGTGCTGCTGTGTGGGGAGCTGAGAGGCAGACCTGAGTGGAGATCTGTCATGTCCAGTTCTGCTGGTGGGAAATAGTGAGCTCCTGTTTCCCCATGTCTGGTACTGTTGCTTGGAAGAAGAAAATGAACCCATGTAAAAACAATCTTAGTACTTCTTTTAATTCATCATTAGCCTGTATGTCAGGATTTTCTGACTTGGGTCAAATTAAAAATCAATGGTTATTTCCTCTGGGGTCAACACCTTTGCCCTCTCTCCTTGCAAGGGCAGAATGGCATTGGACTTGTACAGATTTGAGCATGAGGGAGATGTAGAGAGACTCCATTCTGTGGCATCCCACTGTGCTGTGTCCTGGGGATTTTCTCAGGGTCTGTAGACTTCTTTTTTGTTGTTCTAGATTTAAATAGAAAATGCTGGCAGATATGAAGTGTGTTAAAGGAGGGAGTGCTCTTTCAGTAGAGAAACCTTTTCCAGTTCATACCTTTTAATGCTAACTCAGTATCTAAGTGCTGTGGCTAAAAGCAAGTACTGAAAATGAAGTACAGGTACTGCCTGTTGGGGTAGGCAGAGTCAGCAGTGTCTTGTGAGACAGTTTTCCCCGTTTGTTTTGTTTTAAATGTCAATATGGAAAACTGAATTCCTGTGCACAGTCCCAGGTGCCCTGGTGTCCTGAGTTGAGGCCACACTGCCTTGTGCCCCGCTGCATGGCTCTGGGGTTAAGGGGAGCACTGGAAGATCTGGCAGCATGGAACAGACCCATGAGTGAGGAAGCACAAGCTTTCACCAGTCTGACAGGATGGCACTGAGGTGTAGTTTGCATGATTGAGTCTCAAATGCTCATCGTGCTTCAGAAACCTGGACAGCCCAGATGTGCCTCTTGGAGTGGGCAGAGGACATCCTCCAGGGAAGTGTTTCACAGATGGGCCCCACGTAGAGAGCTTCCAGCTGTGTAACAGGGGGACAAGAGGCTGGGGGGTCACTGCTTGGAAACTCTATGCTCACTTGAGTGGTGGTTTTGCCTGGGTATTTCTCTTGTCAGTTGCTGTGTTTTCAGACCTGTGTTGCTGCATGTTCTGATTAAACAGTGGATTGCTTCAATGAACCAAGTGGCTTTTCCTTCTGAAATACCTGTGTCATGGACTAATGGTTTTCAGCTTTGGGGCTGGAAATTCCAGGGGATCTGTGAAATCTTTCTGAGGAGCCTCTGAGAAGCAAAAGAAAAGAGAACCTATTGCTAAAGGGCTTGAATTTGTTGATTATTAAACGGGTTTTTTTAGAATGAGGGGCAAATCAAGAGCCTCCACCATACAGTAAAAGCCATGGTTTAGTTTTTTTTATATATATATCTAAAATATATATGGCCAAAATTGACCTTATTTAATGACATGCAAAAATAAATACAAATATTTTAGAAAAGCCTTGTTTCCCAAAGCTCACTGCCCGTTAAAACTGGAAGTCTTGGCTCTGCGAGTAGATGAGCATGGATGAACTTATGTGCTTCCAGATCAAGTTGCTGGATTGGGGCCTGCTCAGGAAATTCAAAAGCAAGAGGTTCCTGTGGCATTGCTCATAGGTCTTACTATGTCTGCAGTTGAAGTTACGCAACTTGTCGTTTTCCTGAAGTGAATAATGGGAATGTGCTGCAGCAGTACTGTGCAGCCAGGCCAGTGCTGGAGTTGGAAAAGCTTCCTCACTGCTTAGCCGTCTTAATTGTTTTTACTTTTGAACCCTCAGCGCTTGAGGTTCGGTGTGTTTGATTTGCAAAGCTCTTCGTTTCATTAAATGAAGGGGAAAAAAAGATTTCTCAGTGCAATAGCTCGTGGGCATCCATTACCCCGCAGACAGCTGGTGCTGTTTAACAAGTGAGGCTGACGGCGTTTGGAGCTGCATTCTGCGCACATCCTCACGGACACTTGTGGCTGCTTTGCGCTCCAGATGGCACTTCCAAATACACACAACTTCATGAACTGACTGGTAAACCAACTCTAATTGATTGCAAGTTTTAAACAGAGCAAGATTCAAACTGTGCAAAGATTTCAAAGATGAGCTGCTCTGGAGTTATTTGCCTCAACTTCACAGGGGAAAATCCATTGGGAAAGCATGGGATGTAAAGGGAGCTGTTGTTTGCGTTTGCCCTCTTTGATTTAAAGATGTAACTTGCTCTTTTAAATTTCTCTTGGGCTGGGAGCCAAACTTCTCTCCCTTGAAGACGATCACAAAGCAAACTTCATTGGAAATAGGATTGGGCTTCCAGTGTGGAAAATAGCAATTCAAAAGAACTCTTTCTGAGATTTATAAGCGTATGAAAAGAGGGAGTTACAATGAGTTGTGTAGCTGCATAGAAACTGTAATTACAGTGATCTCTGGGGTATTCAGGGGTAGCTACATTTCTTCACTGTCATGCAGGGTGTGGCAGTCCTCCTTGCCAGCACAGGGTCCCAAAATTTACTTCGGGGTGCCCTTACCATTGTTTTCCATCTAGTACTTGGCTTCTTTCTGTCATCAGTGAATAGGGGAAAGGCAGAGTGAGAGTGCTGGCCCTACTGGGAGCAGAGTTCTGGGTGTACAGTTTATACAACTGTCGTGGTGGAGCAGAGGAGGCATTCCCACCTCCCCTCTAGCTGTGTGCTTGTGCTGCTATTCACCCTGATGTTGGTTTTGATGTTTTGAGCTGTGCTGTGAACTAGGTCACGGAAAGGATCCAAGACAAAAGCGTGGCAGGGGGGCAAAAAGGGATTTTTTGTTTTGTTTTCCAGCAGTGCTGTTTGCTTGCTGAGAATTGTGTTGACACAACTGAGAGTGGTGAACCGTGGTGCGGAGGTGGAAGCTACTTACACCAGCTTTCTTGTCAACGCTGAAATACAGTGCAACTGTACCCTCGGGCCAACAGGGCTTTGTTTCATGCAGGGCCAGAAGCTCTGCAAACAGACCATGCCTTCAGCAGAGTCCTGCAAGATGTAATGATCATTTGTGAAGCCATTTCAATTGGCTGTGTTGTACTCTGAATTCAGGCTCTTTTGTGAAGGGATGAGGCCCCAGATGATGGGGCTGCTGCTTTAAGCAGAACACTTGTTCTTGCCCAGAGGGGTAGGGTAGGAATCATCATTAGCAGTGATTTAGTAGTGGAGGTGCGTGAAGACTGTGCTCAGTTTGGATATGGTTGTGTTATGAAGGACACAAGAACAGCTTGTCTTCTCTAGGTCTCCTCAAGCTCTAGTAGTGGCCACTCTTGGGTTGATGGCTAATCCAGTGTTGACTTCAGTCTGTGCAATTGGAAGAACTCCAACCCAGAGGTGTAGTTTAGATTGTTAACTGTATTTTGGTCCCTTCCTTACCTCCTCCACGGTAGTTTCAAAAGCTTTTGTGGTGTCAGGCTGCCCTGCCTTCCTGCTGTGAAGTAGATCAGGAGGTGGGTAAGTGGCTTGGCATGGCTGTGGGGAGTGCGTTTGGACTGTGCCCCTCCCTCCTTGGCTGGGAGTGGTGTCTATCTAGCAATCCAGGCTACCCTCTGTTGGACAAGTCTAGGAAGCCTTCTTGACAATCATTCTCAGTTGGACACCAGGCAAAGCCAGTGGTCTTCTGCTTTTTGCAGCTGAGGTCGGGCAGAGGTACTTTGTTCTTGGCTGGCCTGTGAGTGCCTTGACAGGAAGATTATTTAACCACCGGTGTGTCCTGCAGTTGGGGCAAGGAGGAGGTGCAGAGTCCCTGAGTTCATCCTAGAATCCTTTAGGTTGGGAAATACCTCTGAGATTACTGCTTTTGACGGTGATCCAGGAGACTTGATGGTTTTTGGGGGCCGCCTTGTTGACTTTTCACAGAGCTGTGTCAAAACCGTTGCTCTTGCTTACACAGAAAGGGAAAGTTGGCATGATCCAGCCTGCCCTGAGGTTCCTGTGTTGGTCTTTTCTGCCTGGTGCCCAAACACTGCCTTGCTTAACTCACCATCAAATGGGCACTGCTTGTTCATGGTACCTGTCCAGGCAGCCTGTGCATTTCCACAGCAGCCTCTGCCTGCAGAAATGTTCCCAGAGGCCTCCAGAGAAGTATGGTCCTGTGCTGATGGGGTGAGAGGGGCCAAAAGAGGAGCTCTATTCCCAGTCCCTGCCTCAGCTCTGGTTCTTTTACCTGGGATATGGGGAAAAATTCTTCTATGTGGTTAGAGGAAAGGGGGGAGAGTTTATACTTTCCTAGAGGGCTAGAAAAATACGTAACCTTAACTGATACATATCACTGCATTTTAGGAAAAGGAAAAGCAAGGAGGGCTGCTGGCATGTATCTGTAAAGGTAATGGCTGTTCTCAAAGGAACTCCAGTAACATCACAGTGGTTTAGGACTACAATAACTTGTCACCTTTTGTTCAGCTGAGGGTGTTTCTGGTCCGTGGTGCCTAATGACTGTAGAGTCCTGTGTAGCCATCTCCTCATCGTGCTTTTTGAACGCAGGGGTGTTGTGGCCTCATCTCCATTTATCAGAGGAAGACAGGCAGAGAGAAAGGATTTTTCTGTGTTGCCTAGCAGGACAGTAGAGGTAAAAATCAGCTTTAATGAGCCTATTGCTGGAGCAGTAAGGTACAGGCTGTGTGCAAATCCAGGGAGTTAACGAGTGTTAACATCACATCCTGGGCTGGGGGATTTTTTTTCTTGTTACAGTAATGATGCCATTTTCCAAACTGTGCTGTGCCTTGGCTTTGTTTAACTGTTTTTAAATCCATCCTCATTCCTTTCCTCCTGAAACCGGGCCTTATGGTCCCATCCTTAATTTGTCCTTTTCGTATTCTCTGAGTTACAATGTGCTCTTAGAGCTTGGGAATCCTGTACACAGGAGGTCCCCCTGCCTTTCTGCTTTCCAGGAGCCCTGGAAAGCCCAAGTGTTTTGCAAATACCTGCAGCTCTGGATGCAGTGGGGGTGCTGCTTTACTTTGTTGCAGATTGCACCTCCAGCCAAGGAACCCTGTGGGGAGGAGGCTTGGTTCTTTGGCAGTGCTTGCTCGTGGCAGAGCTCTCTGCTCTGCTGTGAGCCTCTGTGGAGGTGTTAATGGAGGAATCTTATGGCTTACAAGAATAGCTGGCCAAAGCAGGATTTCTGTTGTTGTCCCTCTGTCTTTGGGGAAGGAGAGGGATGAAAGCAGTGGTTGCCTTTTTTTACTGCTAACCGCTTCAAAAACTGCTGTGAGCAGAAAATTACAGAGGAATCTAATTTAAAGTGCTCTTTTGCCCACTCTGAAAGCATGGCATGGCTTCAGTGCTGTGTTGGCTGGAGGCAGCAGTTGCCTGGGCAGAAGGTGTGTGAGAGTGCTCCTGTGTGCCACAGGAGTGCTAGGCTGTGCCAGGGTACCTCTGTCCATAGCTGCAACCCTTCCCTCTTCCCTATTTGCATGTGTTTCCTCAAACCAGCGATCAGCTCCTTAACGCCCCTCCTTTCCATGTCTCTTCTCACCTAAGGCAGGATGTGGATTTGGAAAGTGGGATGATGTCTACCCTTCCTTCCCACAGGGCTGGGGGTTTTGACGTGTTACTGTTGGAAATTGTTCTAATGTTGCCCTGCTCCAAAAAGCATGACCCTTTAAAGATGTGACTTCAGCTACTGTTCCAATGGAAGTACATTGTAAAAGTGTGGCCCATATAAGCTAGACGTGATCTCTAATCGACTCTCCCCAGTGTTATTAGTATGTGTATATATAGAGACGATTTTTAATAAAATTGAATTCTTCGAGGCCCGAATTAGCTTCTGGAGACAAAGGTTACAAAGAGAGGGAGGTGTTCACAGTGCCATTGATTGTACAGTAACTAATGCCTGTATAATGGGCACACCTTGCAGTTAAGAAAACAAAGCAGGCTCAGACATGGTGGGCTGATTCTCTCCAGCATTTTTCCTAGGGAAGTTGCCCTCACCCCCACCCCTTCCCCCTGTAAATAGGCTGTAATGCTGCTGTTCTGAAGGGGGGGTTATTAGGGCTGTGTCATGCAGGACAAGAGATGTGGTGTCGAAGCCAAGCCTCGTCGTTTTTCTGTGGGTGAATTTTGGTATGTAAGGCTGCTGTGCCTTCTCCAAGTCACTGTCCCTACCAGGTGACCTAGACTGTCTCTTCCAGCTTTTTAGATGAATGGGCTGAACTCTGAAAAACAGATGCACTGAATTCATTTAAAGCTCTTCAAATGCATATATTTCACTAGATCAGAAAGAGAGGCTGAGCAGGACAGGCTTGATGAGTGTGATATGTGGCCAGAGTGAGGGAATTCCTGCAGCAGGGATGATGTCTTGCTTTGCTTAGAATGCACTTCCATGCCTGTTTCTCGTTTCTTAGGTCAATCGTGAGAAGCCAAGCACCCTCCCTCCCCTCCCCTCTGATCAGATTCCTTTTAAGTGAAGCTCACTCAGTCTCTGAGGACCAGATCTCACCGATGACTGGGAAGCAAAGAGTACCCAGGAAAGCACTTTTACCACGGACTCCACCTCAGGAGCACCAGGAACTCATCTTCTGAATAAAATCTGTGCCCCTTCCGTGCACACCCGATGTCTGCTGCGATGGATACAGAATCAACATATTCGGGATACTCCCACTACTCAGGTCACTCCAAAAAAGCTCACAGACAAGGGTAAGGAAATGTTTGTTTTCAATTACTTACTGCTCTAAGTTAGGATATGTCCTATAGGGAAAAAAACCTGTAAGCCAGGATAAAATCGGTGGACCCAGATGTCTGGAGAAGACAGATGTGGAAAGTCCTTGTGGGGAACACAGTGAGGAGACTTGAAGCTGCTAATTCATTGATATTCAACCTGTTGGATGCATGCTGGGGTTGTGTGGCCAAAAAGATTGGGGTAGTGCCAGCAGAAAGAAAAGATTACCTAACTCCCCTCTTAAAGGGTGAGGGATGAGTACAGTATCTGGGGAAAAGACGAGTTAGACTTCCTAAATTGATAATTGCTAGTTGTCTTCTGATGCCATTTCTTTATTCTGTAATAATAAGGTTTCCTGCCTCTCCCCACCCTCCTCCAGCCTACTCTGTTAATGGTGTGTTGAGGTTTTTTAAATAGAATTTGAGTGGTACTTGAGTCGGCAGCAAGTCCTTTATCAGCGTTGATTGGATTAGAAGTCAGGCTTTTCTGAACTTGAATAGCAAGTCCTTTCTGTTGTGGTAGTTCAACAGCCTGAAAATCCATCTGCTCTGAAACTTTTGGAAGCGTTTTCTTTTCTTTTTTTTTCCTACACTATACTTAGTTTTACGTGTAAAATATGTGCCACTTACTGTTTGCAACTTATTACTGAGCTGGTCCAAAATAATTTTGCAATTCGGAAGCAATTACCCTGTGTGGTTGGAAAAAGAATTCTTCCATGAAGTCTCTTTGCTCACAGTCCAGTTACTGAGTAAAACATGTCTTGTTTGCCTTTTTTCCCTTCTTTAGCATCCAATCCCCAATACAGATTGCCCTTTTAAACTTAGAATGCTATGTGGAAAGATGCCTTCAGAGTTCCAAAAACAACATAAAAATCCCAGAGCCCTTAAACTGGAAAAAGTGTCATCCCCTGAAACCTTTGGGCTTTGGTAATTCCAAGAGAGAGGCAGAGCTGGGATACTCATGTGTTAAGCCAGTCCCTGAGCACAGTGAGGGTTTCCAGTGCAAAGGCTGCTTTCCTGTCCATGTGGGAACGGGGAGGAAAGCATTGGTGGGCAGATTGGTGGGGCTTAATTCATCTTGAGATTTTCTCAGATGAGAAGCTGTGAGGTCTGCAAGGGTGCTCTGGAAATAAAGACTGGCCTTGTACCCTTGATGTTCTTGCTTTCTTTGCGAGAGGTTAACTTGAGGTTATTAACCAGTGGAAATAAACTTCACCAATTGTCCTACAGTGTTAAGGTCAGAGATGACAAGACTCTGCTTTGCAGGAACCAAAGCTCTATTGATTAATTCCTTATGTTAACTGGGCATGTCCCTGCAAGACACTTTCTTGTAGATGGAGAACTGTGTAGACCAGTAAATTCCAAATGGAAATGCCAGTTGTTTGGAGCATGCAGGCTTTCCCTTTGAGCAGAGCACTGATGGAAGGTGTTTTAGGGGGTGGCATGGATCCCTGTCCTCCCCTCTGCTGTCACTGAGGAGGTGGTCTGTCCCAGCCCCCAGGCTGTCAGCTTCTTTGGGCAAAGTCCCTTTCCACCTCCTCCAGAGCTTGTTTTGTCGCAGCCTATGTTGATCAAGAGAAGGACAGACTTGTCCGATCTAATGCTTGGGGCACCTGTTGCAGGTAGAGGTGCAGCACATTTCAGGCCCTGCTCCGTGGAGTAACTGGTAACATTGTTCTCCTCCTCCTCTGTTTGCAAAAGGAGCCGGGACAGACACAAATCTCCCCGAAGCAAAGACGGCAGTCGGTCGGAGAAGTCCGTCACTATCCAGACGCCGCCTGCAGAGCCGCTGCTCGGGAATGACGCCTCCCGGGCAGAGGAGGGCCAGGTAAGGAGGGCTGCAAACAAACCTGCAGGGTGTGTTGTGGGACAGGGCTGGGGGCTCGCTGCCTCATGAGAAGGAAGAGTTGGGAATTCTTTCTTTCTTATGAGAAGAAGGAATTGCTTGCAAGCTGTTTAGTAAAGAGTCATGGCTTATGGGTGCCCTTTGCTCACGCATACAGCCAAGGTCTCAGTCACTCTGTCTTGTTCTGAGGGTGCTGTTTCTGACAGCACCAGTGCTGATGTGACAACTCCTTGGGCACTACTTTGACTCTCTCTTCAGAGTGTCATCTGCCAGGCTCTATACAAACATCTGTTTCCATCGTCTCCCTGTGCGTTATTCAGGTCAGCCCTTTCAGCTGTATATGTATTTCAGTTTTTATCCAGGATTTGCTACAGGTAATCTTGTGAAGTGCATTACAACCAGGATTCCAATAGGGAAAGGAATCAAGAGATGTGAAACTAGTGTGAAATAGCTGTGAAGGAGGGTGGACTCAGAAAAGCTAGTACATTAACAATGAGTTTGGTAAAAACTAGAGTAATGCTGCACTTGGATTGTAGCTAGGATGGATCCAGTGCTCTGCTCTAGCAGGTGATGTAAAGGTGCATATTCATTTTCAAACAATGCCTGGTGCTGAAAGGCCTAGAATGCAGGATGCTTCAGTACCTCCTGGGCTGGATTTGGGGTTTGTTAATCCTTGGCTGTGGGGTTCCATTTCTGTCTTTACCAAAAAAAAAAAAAAAATCAGTGTGCAGCTTCCAGCCAAACTGTGTAACAGTATTCGTGTACCTAGGGGTGTGCTCATTTCATGTCCTGTAATTTGGTATTTTGTAATCAGTTGCTTCTTTTCATGAGTCCCAGCTGTTATTTCAAATAGTTCTAAAGGCACTGGTAAATTTCTAAGTCCTTGTTTTCATGCAGACCTCCTCAATTAAAACCAAAGCTAAATAAGTTGATGTGTGAGCCAGACTTTCCTCCTCGGGAGCAGAGTGGCCTCAGTTAGATCCAAAAGCCATGTACCACTAAAGATTTAGCCTCATATTTCCTCTCCTGTGAGGAGAGGCTGCGACAGGTGGGGTTGTTCAGCCTGGAGAAAAGAAGGCTCAGAGGTGACCTTATTTTGTGGCCTTTCAGTATCTGAAAGGAGCCTGCAGGAGAGCCAGAGAGGAACTTTTTACAAGGGCATGCAGTGATAGGACAAGGGGCAATGGCTTTAAACTGAAAGGGGGTAGATGTAGAGTGGATATTAGGAAGAAATTATTTGCTGTGAGGATGGTGAGGCACTGGAACAGATTGCACAGAGAGGTTGTGGCTGCCCCATCTCTGGAAATGTTCCAAGGCTGGGTTAGATGGGACTTTGAGCAGCCTGGTCTAGTGGAAGATGACCCTGCCCATGGCAGGAGGGTTGGAACTGGATGATCTTTGAAGTCCCTTTCAACCCAGAGCATTCTCTGAGTCTCTGGTTCCATATAAATGCGCATTTTTTTGCATTAGGCTGTAGTCCACTCTTTCAAGTGGCAAGAGTTGTAAGGGCTAAACTGTGACTAGGGTTGCCTGTTGTCTTCTGGGATGTAGCCTTAAGCTGCCCTGGTGTTCCTGTCCCTTCTCTTTTCTGCACAATTTTGCAGCTCATCAAATGGAGGAAACTATGCAGAACTACTTAATGCATAAACATAAAATAGTTGAAATGCTTGAATTGCAGAGGTGCTGTTAAAGAGTACAATGTGGCAGGAATGTGCTGCTTTTCAGGACATGCTACAGTGCAGATCTCTTCTGGGGCCTCTGCTTTGGTGAGAAGTGACTCAAAACCCCCTCATATTAATTCAAGATGCTGACTATTTGTGGTTGGTCTGTCTCAAAACCCTACTGCTCTAGGCATGGGAGGTATTCATGTCTTGGAGTGCTTTAGAAGTTAAATCCATGGAGTTGGGAGTTGTTCCAAGTAGTTGTGCTGCTTCAGTCTAGTCCTTTCCCAAAGACTCTTTCCTTTAGCACTTAAAAAGAAGTGAATAAAGGTTTAATATTATGCCTGTCTCTTGCAAATAAGTTGTTTTGGTCAGCGTGTGCAGTTGGAGAAGTCTGAGGGAAGTTGTAAATCCTATTAATGACACAGGCTGCAGGAAGATATTCTTAGGAAGAAAAGCAAAAATGTGGTTCTGAATGAGCATTGTGGCTATAAAGGTGCCAGGTGCCAAGCAGCAGAGCCACATGCATTGCCACTCTTTGGCATGCATTTGTGGGAAGCATCAGGAGCCTCCATGTGCATGAGTCACCCCAGCAGCAGCTGTGAGTCAAATCCATACATGTCAGTATAGCTCTTTGGCTGTGCCAGCAGCTGGAGGGAGCAATTGGAGGCATTGTAGCATGGGAAAACCAATGCAGACATTGTCTGATGTTAGCTAGGGAAGAAATGAGACTTTCAGAGCACATAATGTAATCTGAAACTTGCCAGCATGGTGACTGTATTTCAGGTAAGCCTCTTTGTGAGTAAGTGGCTTCTGACAATGGCCTGGATTGTAGTACCAGAGCTACTTGGCAGTCCAGGATCCTCTAAACTTAAAAGCCCCATACCTGAAAATATCCTCTGTGATCACCTGTCATGTGTTGGTTTAACTAAAGTTTTATTAGATTGCCAGCTACTGAGGGCAGTGCTACTCTAGAGGAGAATAAAAGACAGTGAAGTGGAGGAACTTGCTGGAGGTGTGGTTGCTTCTATTACGGATGGAAAAATAATGTGTGAACATGTTTTTGATTGTGTAACAACAACAACTGGCTTGAAACGCTGAAATGAAAATTTCCCTTCCAGGTGCTTTTGTGGTGCACTTGCACTGCAGAATTTGTGGGCTGGAAGAATACTAGTCCTTGCCCTGGACATGGGAACTGGTGATTACTACAGTTTCCAAGACTTATGTCATGTAACTCGTTAAATGTGCTGGAAGAAGAACCTCTAGGGATACAGTGAGTGGCACAGCAAGCAGAGCTACCTGCTCTGCAGTTATGGGCTTTTAGCACCTAATGTTTATAGTCACTGGTTTGGACAAGTTGCTGTTGTTTCCAAACCTTTACTAATTGTCAGGGTTGATTATTCACTACGTTTAAGGTGTTGATTTTGCTGTATATTTTTTCTGGAACTTAAGACTGTCACAGCAATCTTTCCAGGCAAGAAAAATAGAACATCTGGAAGGAGTAGCCTGATTGTTTCAGTGTTGTTTCTATTTATCTCTCCCTCCTTCAGGATGACAACTGGGGCGAGACCACGACAGCAATCACAGGCACCTCTGAGCACAGTATTTCCCAGGAGGACATTGCCCGGATCAGTAAGGATCTTGAAGACAGCGTTGGGTTGGACTGCAAACGTTACCTGGGTTTAACAGTGGCAGCTGTTCTCGGACTCCTAGTCTTCCTTACCCCCATTGCCTTCATTCTGCTACCCCAGATCCTGTGGCGAGATGATCTGGAGCCGTGTGGCACTGTGTGTGAGGGACTGTTCATCTCTGTGGCGTTCAAACTCCTCATTCTCCTGATCGGGACCTGGGCTCTTTTCTTCCGCCAGCCCAAGGCAGACCTACCCAGGGTGTTTGTGTTCCGGGCCCTTCTGCTGGTCCTCATCTTCCTCTTTGTGTTCTCCTACTGGCTCTTCTACGGCGTTCGCATCTTGGACTCGAAGGACACCAACTACCAAGGGATAGTGCAGTACGCCGTGTCCCTGGTGGACGCCCTGCTCTTCATCCACTACCTGGCCATCGTGCTGCTGGAGCTGCGGCAGCTGCAGCCCATGTTCACCGTCAAGGTGGTGCGCTCCACGGACGGGGAGTCGCGATACTACAGCCTGGGACACCTCAGGTGGGTGCACGCGCTTGGGGTCTGCTGGTGCAGATAAGTGTGGCTCAGCTGCTGCGTTGGAGTTTGTGTTGTTGCTGGTTCGTGAATCTTCCCCCAGAATTCCGGAGTCCCTCTGAAGTTACCAAACTGAATCTCTCCGGCTCCTCTCTGAGTGTGGGAGAGGCTGTATCTGCCTCAGAGGAGTCCTGTGCATTTCAGTAAATCAAAAAAGCTGATGTCATTACTTTGGGATGGTCAATAGCCTGATGAGGTCTTTAAGATCCTTGTCTGGGCTTCTTTCCTTGTCTCCTTACTGGAGGAATGTGGAGAGCTCTCTTTGTGTAGTTGGGGCTGCCTTGTGCATTTTGATTGTAGGGGCCAGCCACTGCTTTGGGAGCTGTCCTTCAGGCTGTGCAGAGCATTACTGCTTAGAGACTCCTGACAGCAGGCCAGGCCATGTGGCAGGAGCTGAAGGTTTTATGGCACGATGCTCTTTTTGCCATTAGGTATGGATCAGTTTGCTGAGTTGGATGTACCTGGGAGTGTGTGGGAGCCATAGGTATGACACAAACATGGTGCTTCCACCCTCCTGCTGGCATTAGTGTTTCTCTCAGCAATGGTACAAAAAAGGACAGGTGTCTGAATTGCCTTAGTTCCTGTGTCCTGCAAAGCTCTCCAGAAATCCCTTAGTTCCTGTGTCCTGTGAAGCTGGCAGCTGAGCTCTGGAGATGATTCCCCAGGCTGAATGTGCACTTAAACATCTGTTCAGCTTATCCTGTCCAGACCCCAATGGCATGTGTATCTGTGGCAGATGAAGAGATTAGCATCTGCTGGTTTAAGTGGATGTAGGAGCAGTCTCCTGCAGCCATTAGCTTAGCAGTGGAATTGCTTTGAAGCAGATTTAGTGGCTGAAGCTGAAGTCCAGGAGTTTTCTCCTGGGTAAAGAAGAACTTGAGGCCTGTTGGGTGAAGTAGGTCTGGACTCTGCTTTGTTTTCCTTCTCTGTAAAATATGAAGGGCAGAGCCCTTGGAAGTGCACCATTGACTTAATTAAATGTCTCTTTCAGGATTTCAAAAATCTCTTGGTTTTCTTGTGAAATCAATTTTTTTGGGCTTAATTGCTCTGTAGTCTGTGATCCAGCATAACCTATATGATGAGAGAGATGGAAAGATGAGTACCAGAGTTTCCCTGTGCTACAGTATTGTGCCTTGAGGTGTGATAAGGCAGTTCAATCATAAGTGAATTCAGCAGAGAAAGTTTGGTATGTGTCTGTATTTACCCATATGTACACACACAGCAGATTTGGTATGAGGCAGTTTGTGTGGTGGTAGATTGTGGGTTTGTGTTCAGAGGAATGGAGATCCTACACCTGCCAAAGTCTGCATGTCTAACTTGCCATTGGAGGAAAGAATTTGCTTGAGAATCAAGGCCTGAATATTTAAAAGTGCATGTGTTAGAAGCAGTGTTTTTTCCCAACTCTTTCTTTGCAGCAGGGTTTTGAAATGTCTTGGGTGATGCTAAGGCAGCAAAGAATTGTAAAACTTAGGATGAAATCTGAGATGTATGAAAACTTGTGACTTCTTGTTTGTTGGCAAGCTGATTTCAGTTTTGTTTGGTACATTGAATGCAGGCTGTGCAGCACATGGATGCTCCAGTGTCTTGTGTTCCAGAAGAGATTCATCAAGCGTGTCTGATAGTGCTAAACTAGTTTGTTTTTTCCTTTGTTTGACAGATGAGCATAATGTGTATTGACATGTGTTTTGAAACCTGTGTGTCTTTCCATATTTACTGCTACAAAGGTAAAGCTGTAGGTTTGATCAGGGGCCAGGTGTCTCCCAGCTAAGGAAGAGTTTGTCCTCTCTGTGTGTTACTTGTGTGTAAGAGCTCCTGATCTTCATAAAGAGTGTGGCTCCAATGTGACAAACTGTGTAAAAAGTGAATGTAGTTAATATCTCCTTCAGCTTCTAAGGGCCTAGGATTGTGAGATGTTAGTGAAAAATGAAAAAAAAAACAAAAAAGAACTTGATCATCTTCATGGCATAATTTTGCAGAGTTTTCATTAAGGTCTTGTCATGCTTGTTGATGAAATGTAGGTCAGGTTCACAAGGTGCTGCCTTCTGCCCCTGATTCTCTGACTCTCTTGAGGTGTGAGGCTAGAGTGGGAGGTCTGTTGATGGCAGAATGTGAAGACATGCAAGGACAGTCTGGATTTTGGGACGGCTGGAGAAGCAGCCTTGTGGGTGTGCTGGAGAGGTGGTTCTAGCTGTGCTGGAGTAGGCATGTACCACTGGCTGCTGCCTTTGGACTCCTTTTGCCACCATGCATGCTTGCCTCATCCTGACACTTTTAAAGGGGTCTTGGAGAGGTTTTGAGCTGCCACCTGGAAGGAAGTAGCTTGCTTTTACAGATATAGCAATCTGTCTCCTGAAATCAAAACCTTTTGTCTCTTTATGCTCTCAGATATCTTAAAAGTTTTGATGACAAACAATCCATGGAGTGTATCTTCCTCTGCAGTCTAGTGTGCTCTGGAGAAACTGGTGGTGAGAAGGGACTTGAGACATCTTAGATTGTTCAGGGTTGCTTCTTGGAGTCATTCTGGATGTTTTTATTCACAGTAAAATTGTTGATATCACCCTTTTTAATCCAAGATAGAAGCTTTCCAATTCTAAGTCTTTTCTGGTGAGGCAGAGGGAGCTGCTATGTAAGTATGAGAGCAGCTTGTTTTCTGGGGGAGAAGGGAAGAAAACAATAGCTCAGCCACCCTTCTGGCAAGCCATGTTTTTGCAAGGCAGGGTACAGACAGGATTTTCCACCCTCCTTGGCTGCGGATGCAGTAAAGAAGCTGGAAGTGCTGAGTTAGGTATTCCACTCCACCCCTGAGAGCCCTAGGTCCAGGAGGGTAAGCATATTTGGGACTAGTTCCCCAAATTTATATTGTAATCAGCCTATTAATAGGCTGTCTTGGTCCCACCCCCGGCACTTTGGCTTTAACTTTTCTTCTGGGAGACTTGACTGCCAAAACGAACGTTCCCTTTGGCGTTGATTCAGGAGCTTGGAGGGGGGAGGTAAAAATTAAATAGGAGTCTTGATGAGTGTGGTGCCAAGTCTCAGCTCACTGACTGCTCTGCTGCTCCTGGTAGGAAGGGTTGCCACACTGGGAAAATGCTTTCTGGTGGTATGTGTGGATAAAGAGCAGGGAGCAGCAGAGATGCAGGAAAGGTCAAGCCTGGGAAAATGCAGGAGGTTGGGTGGGAATGGTGGTGAGACTCTGAAAGCAACAACAAAGGGAAACAAAGGTGGGGGAGCACAACAGTAGATAACTTCAGTTGAAAGGCCAATACTTTTGCAAGTGGAGGTTAGGATTTGTAGCTTTGGTTTTTCCCTATAAATTGGGATGCTGATGACACTTGTCATCCAGCATTGGGTACTGTCTTTATGGCTCAGAAACTGTGCAGGAAGAATCTTGCTGGAGAAATCCTTCCTTTCCTGTAGTTAGGGTGCTAACCATATTGCCTTCCTATCCAGTGAATGCTCTTTCCCACCCTAGAACTTTGCTAGCCTTGACAACTCAAGAAAATGAATGTCTTGTAATACACGTGGTAATTACTGATCTTTCATATAGACTGAATATTGGGCTGCACTGTAGTTAGTTTTGGTTTTCTGAGGCTAGAAATGTTTGAGAAGGGGTCCTTCTCCTCCCTTTTGCTCATCCTTGCAGCAGGTATGTGAGGAGCAGGGCTGTTTAAAGGAGCTGGAGTTTCAGGCTTTTTTTCTGTCTGTGGTGGTTTACCCCAGCTGGCAGGTAAGTACCACACAGCCCCTCACTCACACCTTGCTCTGTAGGATGGGGGTGAGAATCAGCAAAAAGGTAAAATCTGTGGGTTGAGTTAAGAACAGTTGAATATTTTAATTAATGTGTAATATAATACTAATTATAATGACATTGATAATAGTTACTGTAATGAAGGGTGGGGGGGAAAGAAGGAACTAAAACCCAAGGAAGGCAAGTGATGCTCAATACAGTTGCTCTCCACCCACTGACTGATGCCCAGCCTGTCCTCAGGCAGTGATTGGTGGCTCCTGGCCAGCTGTCCTCAGTTGATACACCCAGCGTGATGGTCTGTGGTATGGAATATCCCCTTGGCCAGTTTGGGCCAGCTGTCCTGGCTGTGCTCCCTCCCAGCTTCTTGTGCAACTCCTCACTGGATGGCAGAGCATGGGAAAATGAAAAGTCCTTGACTTAGAGTAAGCAGTGCTTAGCAACAACCCAAACATCAGTTTACTAGGAAGAAAAGTAATGCAATCCTGGAGAAAACCAGGACACTGTCCTCTCTGGTGTGGGCTTGCCTTTGTGAACCAGGTGGCTAGGAAGCTGATGGGGAAGCCTGTAACAAAAGGTTTTGGGTTTTGCAGATGGCTGTGAGCTGGTCAGTGTTCTGTTGTAAACTTGGTACTCAGAAGTAGCAGTTCTGCATGGTAAAAGTGTGCTTGAACATTCCCCGTACCCTTGTTACCCATCTCCATTTGCATGGGTGTTTGCTGAACTGTGGTTTAAAAATTAAATTAAACTGTGGTTTGAAAATAAAGGGAACAGCTGTTTCCTCAAAACAAGTACCTGTCTCTGAAAACCCAGGGCCTTCCCTGCAGGAATTATCCATACCTTACTGAGAGACCTGGTGGCTTGCACACACTCACAAAAGAAAGGAGGTGCAGACATGTTCTGTGGAAGGGGATCACATTCAGTCTGTCTCCCAGCTGCTCTGGGTGTTTGTTGGACCTGTTTTTATAAAGCTGGTCTGTAGGTTGTCAGTATTTACTGATTAATCTGCTGAGTGCTCTCTTGTCAGGCATTCCTTGGTGCCACTGGTACTTTGTTCACTACTGAGGGAGTGTGTGGAAGGCTAAGGAGTGGGAATAGGCCTCTCCATATTCCAGCCTGCATTTGTAAACCTTGACATCTGATCCTGTTGCTCAAATATACCTCCCCATATCAAGGGTGCTAATGAAGAGCAAGAGGTCAGCATTTGAACTGTACAGTGTCCTCTTGTCTGGAGTTGTGTCAAGTCTTATGCTGTTTTAAAATCTTTTTACTCCTCTATATTCCATAGAAAGGAAACTTTCTATGGAATATAGACACCTTGGTTTCTGTTTCTAGCATGGTTGTAACCATGGGATTAGGCAGTTGGATCTCTTCCCTGAGCAAGAGCTGCTGGAATCTTGCTGGTTTCTGGCAAAGGACTGAGCCTACACATACAGTTCTGGGATATTCCTGTTTCCAGCAGGGCAGTCAGAAGGGACTGCAGGACAAGCATTGGTGCACCACAGTGCAGTGCTCTCCCTGCCGAGCTAAATCCTGCTGGAGACACTCCAGTCTTTTCCTTCTCCCCTGTGTGCATTTTGTTTGCTCTGTGTTCCCAGGGACCTGAGGAATTACACTGACCCTCCTTTCTCCTTGGGGTTCCTTCAACCTCACCATCTTCTGTAGTGATGCATGCTGATGAAACAGATTCAGCTGATGAGTTTTTACCTTGTTCTGTAGCAAAACTTATTATTAACTGTCCTGCTGCTTTGATTGCAGGAACAGCTTTTTTCACAGACTTTGCAGACCAGCTCTGTTGCCAGAGCCTCCAACCTGTGTGAAATTAGCCTTGTTCTTGAATTTGTTTTTCCTGTCCTGAATTCTGTACAGGGTGTCCTGGTACCCATTTGTGTGGTTTTCTCCTGCCCATCACCAAACGGGATGAGCACAAGCATTGATGAGCCTCCCCTCCCAAGAAGTTTTGGGATAGCCGGCTAAATGGGTGTTAATTGCATCTGCAAGTGTGAAACTCCTGGGGAAACTGAGGGGTCTCCTCCAGAGCAGCATCTTTAGCACCGAGAGGTGTCAGACTTGTGACACCCCCCCCAACCCAGTGTCTCTGCAGCAGCACTTCACAAAGCTGCTTTTACCACCACCTTTTTGCAACTCATCATCTCCGCAACTTTTTGCAGCTCATCGGGGCTGCTTTTGCATGCTCCCAGTCCTGAAAGTGCTGAACTTTGTTCGCAGTGGGCAGCTGAGCATTAGCACCTTTCAAACACCCCATGCCATGAAGTAGTCATGGAGTAGGGAAGAAAGCTCTGACTTGTGGATGAACTGTTAATGACCTATGTAGGAAGAGATTTTCAGCCACATTCTTAACCATTTTTAGTCACAGGCCATACTTTCCCCCTCTGCCTGTATCTGCTGCCTCACCTCTGGAGGATGGTGCTGCAGAGATCTGATTGCTCTAGCCAGGAGGGTACGCTTGGAATTGCAGAAGGAAATTTTCCAGTAGCCTCTGGGAAAAAAAAAAAAAAAAAGGTGCTGTTCCCTGCTGAGTAGGGAGCAGTCTCCTTTGATGTTCCAGATGAGTTATGGGAATGGTGCCTTGTTCTGTTTTACAAGGGTCTGTTTGGTGGTGCAAGGGCTGTGCTGCCAGCAATGTTCAGCTGGGACTTATGACATGGGTCACAGCAACACCTCATTAAGAGGCTGCTTGTTTGTGACAGAAGTAAACAGCAAGCTCCAGGTACTCCTCATTAGAGGTTAGGGGAAGTCTAGGATGGACTGTAAGTATTGACCACTGCACAACTTGTCTGGGAGTTTCTGATGTGGTGAAGTCTGTCTCTGAAGCTGTGGAGGGTGTGCTTTTCTGAAAGGAACATGTTTTCCTAGCCTCTTACCTCTCTGCATACAGTGGCCAGATTTTGCATACGGCTTTTCATGTGGAACTGCTTCTCATTTTGATAAACGGGAGAGAGCTGGGGGGACTGAAGTGCCCACATCTTTCTACCCTTCTCTCCTCCCTGCCTTGATCTTGATCCCTGATCACACCCAGCACCCTCTGTGCACACACCATTGAGTGTGAGCTGACTGCCCCAGACACCAGGCCAGGTACCAGTCTTATCTGTGCTCCTGCAGATGCACCAGCAGCTAGGGCAAGTGGTGCAGGCTGATTGTTGTACCCTGGAGCAGTCTTGCATTTTTGGAATACTTAATACTTTAAAAGTTTACGAGCCCACTTGCAGGTGAAGTGTCCGCTGTCAGTTATTAACCCACATGGCCGGTACAGTGTTACTTGCTCCCTGGTGAGGAGCTGCTCGTCTTTCTCAAAGAGATGGTGTGGAGGAAATGCCATTGGGTTCATCTGCAGGGATTTCCTTTCTTGTTGGCTTGTCTTTCAAAACCAACACTGCCCAGAAGTCCAAGAACGGTATGCACTCCAGCCTACCCTGTACTTGGGGGTTTGTTGTGGAATTTGTGTCCCACCGCAGACCGTGCCCTCTGAAGTGTCTGTGTGTACCACCCACAGAGACAGATGGCCTCCCTAAGCTGCTGAACAAATTCTGTGGCCATGAAGGTACTTTTATCTTCGAATGCTGCAAAAAAAAAAAATCCACCCCCTCAACCTTTGACGGTCTGTTTCTTGTGGTGAATGATGAAATACAAATATTCTGCAAAGAAGTGAGCTGTGTGCCCTTTGGGGGAAAAGAGGAGGCTCACATTTTGCAAAGACAACAAGGAATTGTGAATTTACAGTTCTCATATAGCACAAGTCAAGTCCAATAAATATGGAAGCTAATTCCTGACTCTACCCTGAAGAAGTAAGGAAAACTTAACAGGGAGCCCCGTGGTAGTAGTAGAATTTAAAAAAAAATTTATATATTCATGGCTATAAAATTGAGAGCACTATTTTCACTTATAACTTGATTGCCCCTCCAGTACATGCTTAAATGAACTTCAGTGCTTAAATTTCTTTTGTCCAGTGTAGGTCAAGTGGGGACATCAGCTGACAATGTGGGGAGAGCTATTCTCTGGCTGACAGGAAAACAGATTCCTGGCACAGCAGTAAGGACCTTGGCTGTGGTTTGAAGCTTCAGGCTGCTGACTCTGGCTTGTGTTCCTCTAGTCCTGGTAGAAGGTTATCTGCATCCTTGCTGGGGCTGGATTTTTTTCTCTCAGCTTGGAGCTGCAGGTCATGTCCCTGTGGCCCCAGTGTTGTTTGTAGGGTTGCTGAGTGCTGGTTATAAAATCAGGCGGCCCTTGCTTGTGCAAAGCTTGCTGGGGTGGAGCTTTGATGGATGCTGTGTGGTGGAGGGATGCTGTGCAGGGCAGACTGGGCTGTGGTCTGAGAGCTGAGAGCTCTCTGTGTGCAGAGGTCTGCTAGTGGCTCTAACATGGATGCTGCCTCTTCAGCATGTCTGTGTGGCTTGCAGGAGAACAACATTCCCAGGTGTTTTTAGAGGAGCCCTAGGACAAGTTAAAGCTGCTCTTTTGACTCAAAAGACACCCTCATTCAAGGTCCTGCCACGTTAATCCCATTCCTTCCTGGGAATCAAAGAAGAGATGGTCCTCTTTCCTGAGAGAGCATCTGACCAGGCAGCTGTAGGATCAAGAGCTGAACGCTGATGTTTCATGGCTGCAGCATCTAAATGTGAAGTCCTATTACAGCACTGGAGTTTCACTGCCAGTAGAAGCTTTGAACACTTTGTTATTTCCTTGGAATTAAAGCTCTACTTCATAGCTTTGACTTAAAAGAAACGCCCTAAATCAGCAACTAACCCCTTCTCCCACCCTCCAAAAAGCTACTAACAAAAAGCCCCACCCTTAGTTACTTCATCACTATTCACGTAGCTTGCAGAGTTCCTTGGCTAAAGACTGGCCTTATTTGAAGGATGAACAGGCTTTAAATTATCTTGTTTAAATGCAGACTCTTACAAACTTCTTGCTATACCTGCCAGTTCCTGCCTATACTTTTTTTCATTTGAAGCTCAGACTAATCAGAGACATAGCATGTGTGTGCTGGGAAGAGGAAATGCATCACTCTCGTGGATTATACTGGTACCAGGAACTGGAAATGGTAACCCACGTCCCATATGTTCCCAACTTCTCCAGGGTTCCTGGGTGCTTGAGCAGGACACAGGCTGGAAGCTGATGGGTGCCCTGTTGCTCAGGGCTTGGGGGTGTCTGGTATTTCATCCCTTGTGTCTGCACTAAGTGCCTGTCTCAGCCCACCCTTGCATGCAGGGTGATCTCATGATCTTGCTCCTAACTCCTGTGTTCAGAAGGTAAAGCACTCCTTGGTATTGTTCTGTCCCCCTGACGTGTTTGAAACTCCCTAAATCCTAAATACAATCTCAAGTGTGTAGAAACTTTTGAAAGAGGTCACACCTCCCTCAGAAATACTCAGTATATCCCTCAATTACATAAATGTTTGATCATAGCTCTGCATCACTTCTTAAGCTAATGCTGCTGCACAAAAAAGTCCTGTCAACAGCCTGATCCTTCCTCACCCCTCCCAAAGAAATATTGTCTAGTTGCACAGCAATGTACTGGGGGAACTGGGGAACTGGTAATTGATATCTCTGTTGTCCATGTAGCTTTGCAGTTTGTGTGTGTATTTTTCTGCTTGGGTTATTTTGCTCAGCCTAATTTCTGCAGTCTTCTTAATTACCCTCGTGGTGTTTAATGGTTGCAAAGGCTTGTGGTGGCAGAGGAAAAGTTTAGTGGAGCTGAGGGAAAGATGCAGGATACAATTCTCTCATGGCTGCAGACTGACATTCAACTTATCATTGACCACAACCTCCAGGTCCCTTTCTGTGGCACTGCTGTCCAGCACCTCATTCCCCAGTCTGTCTGTACATCCAGAATTGCCCCATCCCACGTACAGAATCTGTCACTTTTCCTTATTGAACTTCGCATTGGTTGGTAGTTGCCCAGCCCTGTAATTTGCCCAATCTCTCTGCAGGGCCTAACTGCCTTCAAGGGCATCAGCTGTTCCTCCCAGTTTTGTATCATCTGCAGAATTGATTAGTATCCCTTCCATAAATGTCCAAGGCACTTAGGAAGATGTTGAAGAGCATGGGGCCGAGGATGGAGCCCGGTGGAACCCCACTAGTAACAGGTCTCCAGTCTGGTGTCACCCCATTGGCTGTAACCCTTTGTGCCTGACCCAGTTGCACACCCATCCCATGATGTGTTTATCCAGCTGAATGATGGACATCTTGTCCAGTGGGATCCTGTGAGAGACAATCTCAAAAGCTTTACTGAAATCCATAAAGATGACACCAACTGGCTTCCCTTGATCAACTAGCAGGGCTACCTTGTCATGAAAGGAAATGAAGTTTGATAAGCAGGACTCTCCTCTCATGAAGCTGTGCTGGCTGTGAGTGGTGACTGTGTTGTCATCACACTTTCAGGTTTTTTTCAATACCTCCTGGAATAATCTTCTCCAGTGCTTTACCGGGCATTGAAGTGACACTGAGTGGCCTGTAGTATCTGGGATCTTCCTTCCTGCCTTTCTTGAAAATCAGGAGTGACTGCTCAAAAATCCTCAAGAGAGGCTTTGCAATGACATCAGCCAGCTCTTTGAGGAGTATTGCATGAATCCCACCAGGCCCCATAGATTCCTGCAGTCTGTGGGAGCCCTTCTTGGTGGGGCACAGCTCTGTCTGCAAGTTTGCTCCTCTGCTGAGCCTTGGGGAAAGGAGAGCCTCCAAGTCCTTCCTTCTCCTCCCCAGTCCATCTGACCTACAGGACACCAGCCTCGGGCCAAGCATGAGGGATTGGTCTGGAGCACCTCAGGTCGTGTCCTTGAAGATTCAGAGCTGGACATGGTGCACAAATGGATGGCAGCTTACTTCTGTGGATTTGGTTTGTAGTCATATCTCCAGCTGTGAAACTGGACTTTGTACATTATTATCTTGGGTCATGCAGGTCTCCTTCCACAGGGCTCATTGGCCTCAATAATCCGCTCAGCTGTGCAAATGTGAGACTGGCTTCAGCAGTGTCCCTGACTCTCTCAAATTGGTCATGGGTCTGTGTCGAATTGGGTGTGGACAAGTGGATCCCTTTGGACTCCTGGCAGCTGGATGCAACACCTACAGTGCCTGAGGAAGCCAACTTCTCCCTTCTTTGTCAACACCCGTGTATTTCTGGGGTGCCTGTGTCTACCATGCTGTGCAGGTTTGTGGGAAAGCTCAGCAGCAGTTTCTTCCCATCACCTTTTCCTTAAGTTGTCCCCTTTGTGTTCTTCTCTCACTGCTTTCCTTCCCAAGCTGCCCATTTGCTCAATAGATGGAGAAAGCCTTTCACAGTTTTGGCTCTACTTTAGTGTGAGCAGACAATAGCTGGTGGTTTGCTTGTGGTTTTTTTTCTCATGAATAAGCAGGATAGTACTGGAGGATACCCCCACCACCTGGCATATCACGGAGACAAATGTTTGGTGTGCTAGCAGCACCCTTGGAAAACCCCTTTCCAAGCTCTAGCTCCTGGATCCAGTAGCTACTGCTCTCCAGGTCCAGTTAAACTACTAGTGGCTCCTGAGGGTGCTGGGTGGGGCTGGAGGTGTGCATGTCTGGCCAGGTGTTGTTTTGGTTCGCTGCAGGTGTCTGGGACATAGCAGATACATGGCAGGGCACGGGCAGCTCCTTTGCCTCTCATGTTTCTTGTCTGTGTTGCAGCAGACCCTGGAGCAATGAGATGCTGGTGGCAAGTGTTCTCTTTCTGTTTGATGAGAAGGTGGTGCCTTCTCCTGTTTGAAGGTGTTGCATGGCATCAAAGGGAAGTGGGTGTCTAGTTTGAGAACTGTTGGGGCATCTGCATGTGGTTATTGGTGTCTGAGGAGCTGGCTGAAATGCAGCCCAAGCTGTGAGTGCCTGAAAGCTGCTGTTGTGCCCTGGCTAATCCATGAGCTATATGTTTGGGTTTAGTGGTTCTGCTAGGTGACAGCACCTCCCCACACATGCTGCTCCCCTTGGAGAGGTGGTCTTGGCTTAAGAGGATGTGGGCAGATTGCTTTGGAGCCTGCTCTCCTGGCATCTGGGTTCCTCAGCTTTCTGAGGGAAAAGTTTGTTGCACCCCATCTTCAGGCTTTCACAAGCTGCTCTTTCAGATGCAGCTCCTGAGGCTGCTCTTGTACACTCACCCATCCCCGTGGACGGGCTGAGGCAGCTGGGGCCACGTGAATTTGCCACATGTTGAACTCCCTTTGCCATTCTGTGGGGGACTGGAAGGCAACCTTTCCACTTACCTAGGCTGCAATAAAGCTTCCTAGAATTATGTGCAGATTAAATCTTGGTATTTTTTTTCCAAAGAGAGTCCTCTGCCTTGCATAGGAAGGTGCTTTTCTGGTGCTCCAGAACCTCCATTGTTTCTAAAACTCAGGTTAGACTTTTACAGCTTGTTTCATTTTCTGTCTGTTGAATATGGTGTTGGAGGTAGCAAGTGTCCTTATGATCTTTGTGTCCCTTGGAACTGCCTACCATGAAATGAGATGTTCGCCGTGTTACTGAGGGAGAGAAGTGTGGTGCTGTCACAGCATCTCACCTCAACACAGGGATTGTTCTTTCCTGGCAAATCATATTATTGGACCTTTTGGACCACTCCTTGAGTGAGAGGACTGTGCCTTCTTCCTCTTCTCCTCCTCACTACATTTTACCAATAGTTTTCTGGGTTTTTCCTAGGCTATTAGACTAGCTGCCACCTTCAGATGTTGGAAGTGGAAGGAAGGGCAGTGCAGCTGTTGGGAAAGCATTCATCAAGTTTTGAGGTTCTACCAGTAAAGGTGACTGGGGAAAACATTCAGGCGGTGTGCTGGTACCCTGAAGACCAGTTAACTTCCTGAGGTAAAAGGATTGGAAGTTTCTCAGAAGGAGAACTGCAGTGGGAGCATGCCATTGGGTTTGCTGGGGTTTTATAGCTGCTGGCTAAAACTTCATGCTCTGTATTTCTGTAGCAGCATCTTTTTAGTGCTGGCCTGGGAGTGCCTTTATAGGATTCCTCAGGAAGGCTTAAGTAAGTAGCTTGTTTGGTTTGTATGAGGTAAAGGAGTTATTTCCCTCCAGCCCCCAAGTTCGATCATACTCTCCTGTAAAATCCTGGGTTTTAAAAATACTCACAGTTTCCCTTCAAAATAAAAACATTCAAATGTAACAGCAGAGTTAGTAATAGACTTGCAGAGATCCTTTTCTTTTTCACCTGTACTGGAGGGTTTTGACTAGGCTGCTTTTGGGGTTTGGGGAGAACAAACCAAAAACCCAACCTGAAAATGAATTCTACTCCTCTTTCTCATTCAGAAAATTTCACTGTTGAAATCCCTTCTACATCAGCAGTGAACTATTGTACTGCTCAGCTGGTGTGTTGATTCTGATTTTTGTCTTGCAAAAGATGAAACTTAAAATGTCTGTTGGAGAGCAATGTGTCTTGGACTGCACTGGGCAGAAAAGGGGGGATCTGTGGTTAGAAACTCAGCTGGTGCTTTCCTTAAATTTACAGCAGCCACGTGTTGTTCAGATGGATTGGATCAGCCATGTGTTGGATATAGATGGGGACACACTTTAAATTCCTGTCCTTTTCCTTCCATGTAGTTAAAAAAGGCTGTGAGGGGAGAGAAAAGATGGAGATGGGTCACTGCAAAACTGGGGCAAACCTTGTGTGTGTTTGGGTTCCCTATAAATGACACCATTAAGGGATGGATGTTGGCTTCCTTGGGGGCAGCAGGCTGACTACCTGCTACTATGATGAGGTTTTCTTCCCTTCCCTGATAAAGGTTTGACCTTGCAAATTCTTTTCCCTGTCTCACCAAATGCCAGAAGTTGGGTATCTAAAACAAACCTGGTGTGCCTTGGTTGCCCGGTGCTTGTTCCAGGGAGGGCAAGGATTGTGCTTGCCTGCCTTAGCCAAGTGGAGATCTCAGTTGTGGTTGTCTGACAAGAAAATGTGGTTTTCCTTTTCCTAGGAGCTGCAGTCCTCTTCTCTTGACTGTACCAAACTGAAATGCTCTTGTAGTTATGATGATCAAAAGGCATTTTTCTGCTCTGCTTGTTTGGCCACAGCTGCTGAAGAAGTTCCTTGTCTTGGCATCTCTGCTGAGATCTGACTCAGGCTCTGTTTACTGGAGGGGACAAAACCGTAGCCAAGGCATTTGTGCTTCTGCCAGCACTGCAAAGTGCTTCTGCATGACCTTGATTTTCTTCGGACCCTTGCTCCAAGGTGTTGCTTGGGAAGGACAGAGTACCAAATCCCTTGCATCTTGCCAGCCCCTGGCCCCTGGTGTGGCAGTGCTGCCCAGGGTCACCTGTCTGGGCAGCCTGTGCTGGCCTCACCTGTAGCTATGACAGGCAGAGCAGGGAGGCAAGTCTGCATTGAGGATGGTGGCAATCCCTTCTGTAATCATCTTCAGCTGGGATGTTGGTGTGGGGAGCATTTTGATTTCAATTGTCTATTTCCAGTTTTATTTCTCACTCTTGTTGACTTTGCTCTGGGAAAACAGTCCAAGAGGGTGAAGGGTCAGGAACTTGAGCTCTAGCTCTGTGCTCTGGCAAAAGTGTATGAGAAAGGATAAAAAGGGAGTTTTCTGGGAGGGAGATGGGGTTGTACTGCAAGGGAAAGCAGAGCAGTGCTCTGAGCTTGTTGGGTGTGAGCTGACAACACTGCTAGAGAGTACAAAGTGCTGTGGATGGGCAGCTCAGTGCCCTGGGAGAGCTCAGTATCTCTTGCAGTAGGCAAGCTCAATGCAGTTGTAGGCTGGAGACATCTGGTAAGGCAAAGCTGGCTCTCCTTTGTAAGGCTGTGTTGTGGAATCTTTCTCAGCTTTTCTTTGTGGTGCTCAACTTCCCGATTGGCTGTGGCAGATATTTAATGTGCCCAGAGACCTTGGCTTGTTTTGATACTGTGCCTGTTTTGAGGAATGTTTAAAAAATATTGTTTGGAGGAGAGGAGTCTGTGCTGGGAACCATTTGATTGAATAACCCCAGGCTTCCTCAGCCCTCAATTAGCGCAGCAGTCATCAAACCTCTGACTATCCCTGTGTATTTTAGGTGTGTGTGGCTCACTCTAAACCCTGATGCTGCAAGATCTGCATCCATAGCAAGAATGCTCTGGTAGAACAGCTCAGCTCTTTCTGGATGTGTACGCAGATCTATTGCAAAAGTGTGGGGAACTCCTCTGCCCTCAATGATTCTCAGTGTCTCCTGTTGTTTGGTATAGTATACCATGAAAGGCTACATTTCTAGCTTAGCAGGAAAGCACAAAACAGCTAAAACCATGTGAGTGGCAGGTGCATAGAGGCGTGGCTTCAGTTTTTAATCTTTTTTCCTCTCCTTATTTTTTATTTTCACCAACTCTTTCCCACCACTTCATAAAACTCAAACCCCTTTTCCTAGAAACCACCAGCGTCCAAAGCCAGTATTTTGATGATATAAACAGGCTTCTTTCCTTGTGCTTTGCTTCAGTATAGTATTGGATTGTTTTCCTAGAAATCTACTAAGAAAAGCCAATTTCAGTGTTGGTGTAGTTGTGTCACAGAAGGCAAACACTAAGTGGCCTCTGATGTGCAGCGTATGGCAAAACTACAAATATTCAAATCTTTTGTAGCAGCAAGTACTCAGGCAAAACTGCTTTGAGAGAAAAAAATACCTTTGTGTTACATAGTCCCCTCCTCCGCTTCCTTGGATGCCCTGTAAAAGTTAATTCATTACTATTAGTGAGGGGCTCTGCATTTCTCTGCTGCCAAACGCCGCTGGGGTGCCGTGTGCTTGTGCTGGGCCTGCCTGTTTGCTTTCCCTCCTGGCAGCATGCTGTGACACGGCCTTCTCCAGGGCAGTGAAACTAATCACGAGAAACAAGCAACCCTCCAACTGCACGAAACGCAGAGCCCCAGAGCCCCACTGACACTGCCTGCCAGGAAAACTCTGTTTCCAGTCAGCTGCTGGGTCGTGCAAGAGGTTTTCCTCTTGTGCCATAAGCTTTGAATCTGAAGTGTTCCATGGAAACGCTTTTTTGTGTCCTGATTTTCGTACTCTGCCCATGGCGGGGGTGGGGTTAGAACTAGATGATCTTGAAGGTCCCTTCCAACCCAAGCCTTTCTGTGATGATTTCTGTGTTTCTGTGATATGCTTTCCCTGCGTTCTGGCAGTTTGCTACAATGCCTGAAATATGCTGTGCTGCCAGACCCTCTCGATGGGACGTGAGAACAATCCTCACTCTGACCTCTTTCATACGGGCGATTAAATATCGAAACTTTCTGTTTGTTCTCTTCCTGCCCCTCCCCATTCTTTCCAAGCGAGGAACAAAAGGGAAGCCCCGGCGCGGCTGGCTGAAGCGCGGGTGAATGAATGCAGTGACCGACATGGTGCTGAACTCCTCCCGAGGCGGCGGGCGAGGAAGCCGCCTCTCCAGACGAGGCCTCCAGGATGGCTGCCAGCTCCCATTCCCGCCGGAGCGGCCGTGTGGGTGGAGAGGCGGCTTCCTGCGGCCGCTCCACCTTGCTCGCAGGGTCTGCCCTGCGTGGGGAGCCCCAAGAGCCTGGATTGCTCTTGGAGGCAGCAGATTTCCTTGCAAGGTGTTTGCTTTGCTGCTCTGGGTGCTCTGGGCACTGCCGTGCCCGTGGTTGCCCTCCTGCTGGCGTGGTGCTGCCCCAGAGCCCTGCTGTGCTGGGGTAGGTGCAGGTGTTGGAATTCAGGACATCCCTCTGGCTGGACTGGACTACCAAGACCCCTGCCAGGGGGCTCAGAGACCCTGGCACAGGGCCCAAGACACTTGTGGTTTTGATTATGACCCATGGAGCAAGTTACCAACCTTATATGAAGATCTGCAAGCCACAGCAGTTTAAGTAGAATGATAGCAAATTTATCACGGGGTGAAAAATAGATTTTTTTGGGGGTTTTTAGAATGGGAGTTCAGGGGGCAAGATGGAGGAATCTGAGTGTGTCCAGCCTTTCTCCTTCTTCTTGGCCTCCATCCTCTGCTGTGATGTTGGCACTTTTAGATTGGTTTAGAGTAGAAGCTCACTGTCTAACATAGGTAGTAGGTATTGGAAAGTAATTGTAAATAATGTATGCGTAGTATTTAGTATAAAGAGATAACACCACCCTGGGAGCAGGCGGAGTGCCTCTGACTGTCTTGCTGAGCAGACCTCAGCTGGACAGGAGAAAAAATTTTATGGATAAGAAACAATAAACAATCTTGAGACCAAGAATTGAAGAGCTCCAACTCCTCCTTTGACCACCGGGCTGGGAAGAGAGACTTTCTAACGTATCTCAGGGTCACTCTGACCAGCTAAAGTCCCGAGACACTGGTTATTGTTGCTTTGCAGCCCTATGTGGGGCAGGACTGGCTGTCCTGCGCTGGCCAGGGTGAGGCTTCCCCTTGATGTGGGGGAAGAGGTTGAGCAACACAGCCCAGGAGGCTCTGATTCAACCTTTTCCTTGCTCTTGCAAATCATTGTGGCCCTTTTAATTTACTTGTCGGCAGCTTCTAATTATTTTTTTTTCCTGTAACAGAATTGGAAGAGTTGTAGTTGTAGCTGTCTTCCTAACCTGCCACGCTTACGATGGACTACACGGGAGACAGAAATGGGCTGGTAGAAATTCAGGAAACTGATGTTTATTACATTTCTCTTCCAGAAAACAGACTCCTCCGTGTGACTGGGCTATCTCATGTGTGGGATTGAGCCTCTACTGGATTTGCATCAGCAACAAATACCTGGGCTTTAATTTTCAGAACGATAATCATTGCTTGCTGCAATGTAAAAGCTTTGTTATGTTTAGATTTTGACTGTACATGCCAATGAATTGGTGGGGAGGGTTATTTAATGAGGGGATGGAAGGGATGTTGGGTGGGGAAAACCGGCATCCTGATGATAATGCTGTCGGTGGGGTCCAGGGAAAATGTGTGTGTATAAAATAAATGATTCTCTGCTGTGATGCATTGTGTTTTGTCCTAATAGAGCAAGTTGGTCAGTGGAGCTCCCAAACATTTCCCACTGGCGGGATGGAAGTTCCAGTGCTGTTTGAAATGAATACAGTGTATTAACAGAGAACAACTCTGTTAATTTTTCTCTTCCTGTTTTGAATTGGTGTTTTGTGATGAAACTCTGTGGAGTTTTATCTTCCTGGGAAGCAGAGATGGAAAAACCTGATCATGTTTGAATGCAGTCAGAAGGTGGAATATGTGCTTCTGCCACATTATTACTTTTATGAAATTTTGTATATAGGCTGCAGCAAATTCAGCTGTAGAAATCAGAACTTCGTGGAATTAAAACTGCTTTCACCTGTTCTGTGTCAGCATCTATGTGTGTCTGGCAGTGGGTCAGTCTGTACTTCTTTATCAAAGGAAAATTGTTTCCTTAGTTAACTAGTGGCCCTTTATCACAAATCAGTAGCTGAGTGCATTAGTGGAGTTGCTTTTACCAAATGTAAGCTGAGGAAATATGAAGGAGTGGCACCTGAAAGGTAAAGCTTCTTTAATACATTCTAGCTGGATCCTTCCAAACAATCCTAAGGATGGAATTTGCTTTAAAAGCTAAATTCATCATCTCTAAGGTACACAGCAAGTGAATGATGATGTACCATAATACTGACTGATGAAGCTACTCAGTGAACAGGTCTGGGTTTGTTCTTCTTTCTCAGAATCTCCTGAATGGGCCAGCATCTGTGCTTCATTCACTGATCAGTGGGAGTATGGCAGCTGTAGAGTGAGGATGGTGGGATGAGTGTGTGTGTTTAAATTACTTGGGTGTGATGCAGAAGTTTAATATTAGCACAAGGAGCAGGAAAATGTAAATTGCTCCTCCGGGAACACACACGGAATCTGTGGCAGTGCAGAGCACTGAATTTAGGGCTTAATTTGTTAATGTCTTATTTTCCCACGTTACCATTCTTGTAATGATTTCTTCCTGTGCTGTAACATGTGTGAGAACACCTTTTTTGCTTTCCTTCGGAGAGGCTTTGTTGGTGAGTGTGACCTTTCCAATTAACTGGCAACAAATGTGTTGGCAGTTACACTTCAGTTTTGAACGCACAAAAATTGCTTCTAGTGCGGTCCTTGGCAAACTCCCTTTGGCTGAATGGGTGATCCTGGTGACTTGCTGAGAGTGCCGGTGCCACGCTGAGGCACAGAGCCAGGGCAGCTTGGAGAGAGCTGTGTCCTGTTCCTGCATCCTTAAACACCAGAGCCCGGGCTTGTTTTGAAGTGCTGCCCTGTTTGTTGGTAACAGTGCCTACAGACATCTCTCTCCGATGTCAAAATGATCGCAAAGCAAGATACCTCTGGGATGAGCCTTTCCTGCTGCTGGCGCGTGTGTTTGTTTTGCTCCCCTGTGTCGTCATTTTATGTGGAGGCATCCCTTCAAAGGGATGGAGGGAGGAGTGTCGCTGCTCCTCACGTTGTCCCTAGCCAGGGATTTAACAAGCAGTACTGAGTAATCCCGTCTCTGGCAGCCGTGCTCCTCCGGCAGCGATCTTATCTTGCTGTGAAAGCTCGAGAGATCGCACTCTGGTGCTGGGATGGAGGAGGTCCGGGGACCTGGAGGTGACTCACAGGGAAAAGCATCCATCCGGAGCTGGTCCCTCCATCCAGGCCGGCCAGCTGCAGCAAAACCCGTGTGGTGTTGGGGTGTTCAGCCTGAGCGAGGTCTCTGCAGCTCAGGGATTGTACTGAGCTCTTGGTCTGTCATTTCCCGTGCTGCAGGCAGCCTAGTGCTTCACTTTATGTGCTGCCCTTGTTTAGGGATTTCCTGACATCCTCCTATTGAGCTGAGGGCAGAGATACTTATCTTGCATCTCAAATGAAATTTCAGGTCCTAGAGAGAGTAATTAATAGTCTGTGTATTGCACGGTCCTGTAGGTATGACAGCTCTGTTCCATGCAATATCACTATTCTCCCTTCCTTTTTTTTTTTTTTTTTAATATATTTTATGGAAACAAGAGAGCTTATTTCTATCTGAGGGATTTTATCTTATTTTGTTTTTTCTTCTTTCCCCAGCATCCAACGAGCTGCACTGGTGGTTCTGGAAAATTACTACCGAGATTTCACAGTCTACAACCCAGCCTTGTTAACAGCCTCCAAATCCCGAGCAGCCAAGCACATGGCTGGCCTGAAAGTCTACAATGTTGATGGTAGGTGAGGTAAAATGTGATCTCTGAGACTGAGTGGGACGGGGAAGGGCTGGATTTGCTTTATGCTTTGTTATGCACGCATTCTCACCTTTTTGCTTTGCCAAGTCCTTGTCTCTTGCTGGAAATCTTCCTAGCAGTGCTGAGTTTGCCAGTTCCAGATGACTTTACAGATGTGTTTAGCCCACAATAAGGCTTTTGTCTTTGCCAGGTGAAATGGTCAGGTTTTGGGTCGGGTTCAATTGTCATGTGGCTTGACACTTTTCAGCACCACTGCTTGTTTCAAGTAGCCTCTGCTTTTTGTCACCCTTGGGTCGTCTCTTTAGTTGTGATAGGACAATAAACACAACTTTTAACTTAATGAGTTCCCCAGTCGTTTATTGTGCTGCTTTCACATGCAGCCTTCAGGAAGGTGAAGGAGCTGCGGTATAAGCAGCAGTGGCTGATGAAAGCGATGCTCATCAGCCGCAGCCTCAGCACTAAATGAGCCTGGCTCACCCGTGGCCATGGAAATTCACAGATAACGATCCCCATTGAGCTTTGCCTGTTCTACAAACCGTTTTCAAGCTTTGGGGCTTTAGAAAAGGGGATGGATGGGTGGATATGCGGATGCTCTAAGCAGTGAAAACTGGACTTAATAATTTGACACTCTTAAACCCTATCGGTGAAAGCCATGCTTTTTAAGCAGGGTGTGCCCAGCAGCCTTTATACAGGTGCACATTCCTTTGGAGGAGTCAGGGTTGAGTAGCAAAGCTTTTATGGTGAAGGATGGCTGAAGTCGTGTGACAAAATGGGGTAAAGGCACGTCTTGCCCTTGAATTTGTTAGCATTGAAAGGCTTTGAGAGCTGGGAAGAGGAGACTGAAGGGACTTACCTGGGCAAGGTGGCTCCGTGTGCATGGTATGGAGACTGAAAGGTGAAGAATATCTGTCATATTGAAAAACATGAGATGTGATTCTTTTGCTTTCAACAAAGTTTCAGTACCTTATAGGTATGGAATATTTTGTTTTCATTTTCCTTTTTGATTTGTTTGGATTTTTTTCATTTTTGGTGAGTTTCAAAGACCTTTTCCTGAAGGCTTCTCCAACCTCACGCAGCACTCCTGGATCCATAACATTAATTGGAGGTTTAGATCCTTGCAGTGAGATATTCCCATCCTGCCAGAGGAAGGGGAAGGACAGGTTGCCCATCACGTGTCCTTTGCTGCCTGGAGTGCTGCCCTTGGTTGAGTTGTGTTGGAGAGGGGAAGGAATCAGACAAACAGTGCAAACAGAAATGCTGTGTTTTTCTAGAGGTGCAATCATTCATTCCAGCTGCTTGCTCTCAGTGAGGCCTGCTGTAGGGAGGGTGAGGGCCTCCTGATGCCTGGGGTGTCTGCTGGGCTGGCTGCAGGGTGTGCCATTCTGGGCTGGCTGGTCTCCTGCACTGCAGCATCTCTTCAGGAGTTGGTGTGCTCTCTTTTCCTGCAGCACCTGCTGGGACAGGCTCAGAGGAGCACTGTCAGTCTGGTAGAGTGAGTGGCTCAGAAGCTGCTAGCTCATGAGGCTTTGTTAGAAGAGAAGGAACCAGAAGCAAGCTGCAGATGTGGCTGGCAGCCTTTCCAAGTGTCAAGCTTGTGAGCCTGCCAGGGCCTGGAAACTCCTGCCTTCCCTTCTGGGGCAGTACTGGTTGCCTGGGCTGTTCTGTTTGCAATGCTGCTGCCTTTGTGGACATGGAAATCTCAGGCTTAGAAGCATGTCCTTAAGAAGATTCCATCCATCTTACAAAGCAGAGTGTAGTCCTGGCTGCAGCTCATACCCTGGCAGCCTGACAGTCTCTTATACCCTTCTTGTAAAGAGACAGTAATGCTATTAAGGCAGCCTAATTTGTTGACAGCTTTTGTATTTGATACTGCAGCAGCCAGGAAAGAAAAACATATTGCTGTAATCTCTCTTATACAGAGTGGGGAGGTTCACCTTCAAAACCAGGATTTTCATTTCCAGGTATAGTCAATGAGGCAAATTAAAGATGTAACCCAAATTTGGGAGCTAGTGTTTCCCTTGAGTCATATCCTCCATTTCAGGGCTGTCAAACAAAGTCTGAAATGTTTAGAGTCTTAAGAAGCTATTTGTGCTTGTTCTTCCCACTGCTGAGTTTCAGGCTTCTGTCTTGGAATCTGGTTTGGGCTTTTTAGGAAAAAAATTAAAAAGAGTTGCCCTTGCTTGAGCAGAATAATTTTGAGCGTGTCTGTGCAATTGATTTGCCTTAACCACTGCCAGCTGGGGATGTGGGCCACAGCAGTTTGGCACAAATCAGCTCTTGGTGGCTTGGAGTTAGTCCTAGACTACCACTTAGCTTTGGGTAGACCTACCTCTGCCCTCTGTCTGGACAGAAGAGCTTGTAAACTCTTTTGGGACAGCCTTTTTCTTCTCCCTACCTGAAAAGCCAGAGCTGAGGGCTTCATGGGAGAGTTGAAGAACCTACTACTATATTTTAAGGTCACTAGTTAAGGTCTTGTGGTAGACAGCTCTGTGGACTGACTGGGTGTTACAGAGCAGATTGCAGCTTCCCTGTTCCTGTGGCTCTGTTGGATCTGTTAACAGCAGCAGAAGCTCTGAGGACAGGTGCTGCTCAGAGTGCCATGAGAAGCTGCTACACATACAGACCCCATCTTACCCTGTTGTGGGACTGCTGCTCTGCCAGCATCTGCCCTTTTGGGAAACCCCATGCTTTGTCTGAAGGTTACCCTGCTGTCCCTTGCATCCTGTTTCCCCTTCCCGTGAATAACTGTCTGGAGTTTGGCTTTCATTTATTCATCTCCATGTCTCATTATGTTCTTGTGTTTGTCTCTCTCCTCTTTCCAACTTCTCACTTTTTGTGCTCTCACACTGTCTTGATGCTGAAATGTGATATGCTCCAGCTGCCCTTGCCTTCAAACTGAAAGCATATATAATGGGGGGTAAGTTGCATCCTTGGCATGCTCACCTGACTCTGCCTTTGTGTATATTGTGTGAGACCCTCCATCCCAACTAACTTCCCTTGTCCACATGCCAGAAAGCCCTCTCCAAGCCTGTGCTGCCTTGCAGGGATTCTGCCGGAGCTCCTGAGGACCGGGGAAGGGTTTGTAGCTTTGGCTGTGCAGGCTGGAGCCCCAGAGCACAGTGACAGCTGCCCTGGGGTGCTGGTGTGTCCCAGCCCCAGCCCTGTGGCACTGACACCTCCTTTGTCTCCCGTGTGCCCGTCCTTGTCCCCGCAGGCCCGGGTAACAACGCGTCGGGGCAGTCGCGGGCCATGATCGCGGCGGCCGCGCGGCGCAGGGACTCCAGCCACAACGAGCTCTACTACGAGGAGGCCGACCACGAGCGCCGCGTCAGGAAACGCCGCGCCAGGTAAGGCACCTGCCCCTGCTGCTGCTGCTGTGGGGCTGGGCCACGTGGGTGCCCCCAGCCCAGCATGGGGGGCTGGCTGTGAATCTGTCACAGGGAGGGAGCTTGTGGCACACACGTGCATGAGGGATGGTGGCAGCTTGCAGCTGGAATTATCGGAAGAACGGGCATGCAGCTGAGCTCAGGTATACAAGGTGGATAAGCTAATGCAGTGTCTTGGGTTCGGGTGCAGCCCAGTGCTTGACAAGTTTGTAGTTACTTGCTGGAGGAAATCCCATTATTTTTGCTCATGCCTAAGTTTTCAGCTGAAGTAATGCAGGGACATGATCAGTGGAGTGCTTGGTGTTGCCTTTTCGTAGGTGAGGAGAATATTTGTGTTTTGAGGCAGAAAGACTTGACCACAAGCAGTTACATTTTATTTTGAAACATAGATATGTCTTCTGCCAGTCATGCTTAGGCTGCAGAGTTGATACTTTGTTGAGGTGACCTGAGACAGTGCCCCTGTTTGCTCAGGAGCCTAATTGCAGTCTGTAGTTAACATGCCTAACAGCTTGAGGCAAGTTGCTTATGGGCAGGCTTGCAACTGAGCTGTGTTTGGAAGGAATGTGTCAGAACTGGAAGGAGCTGACTTGTTTTGAGTTTTCTTTTGGCAGTTTGTTTCACTGGGAAAGTGCTGGCACTGCGTCCCCTCCTTGCCTGCTTCAGTCTGACCTGTGCTCTGTAGCCTCTGTCTTTTAAGCCCTCTTCCAGCCTCAGAGCAATAGGAAGTTTTAAACTTGCCCTTCTGTGAAGTGTAGCATCCTAACTTGGGCACATCTCCTGTGCTTGCTGAGCTTGGTTAGAGCAACTGCTTAGTCAGAGGGGAAACCATCAGTCACTAGATAAGGCCAGATGTTTCAGGCCAGGAGTTTAAAACTGATTTCCGCCTCCCCCATGTCAAATTAAATAAAATGGGCAAAGATCAGGACTTCTCGTGCTGTTCCTCATGTACAGTATGAATGCAGTATGCTGTACCTCTGCTTGTGGTGAGGCAGCTGCCCCTGGCTTTAAGATGCTTTGGATATTGAGATCATTGTGGACAGTCATTGGTGACTTGAGAGGAAATTAAGTATAAAACAAGTCCTGTCTGAAGGGGCGGAAGAGTTCTGTTGGGTGGCTCTTCCATTATTGTTTTTTCCTCACTAGCTGCAGTGTAGCCCCTCACTTGCAAGTTAGCCCAAAGGAATGAGTGTCATAAGACACCTGTTCCCTTTTATGGTGTGGGCTTCGTGTTTGCTCACCTGTGCCAACACAGGAGTGGTTTGCAGAGGATGCCTTAAGCTACAGTATTAGGAGTGAAGATGGAGGAGTGTTTTCACCCCTGCCTTTCAGTGGAGGGGTGCAGGGCAGTCCTGCTGTGCCCAGAGGGTGGAAATGGGAGAGCAGACTGCGCTTGTGAGCACAGAGTGTCTCGGAGCTGGCTGTGTCCTGGGTGACACTGGGGTGTGGGCAGCCTCCCCCTGGGTGCCTGCCTGTCCTGTGTGCTGGGACTGCTGTACTCAGACCCACGTTAAAGGCCAGGGCAGCTGTGTCTTGTTTGAGTCATGTCGCTCGTGTTCATGCTGTGCTGGCAGAGCCAAGTGCAGTGCTCAGGGCTTTACAACTTTAATCCTGGTTTATGGCCCTCAGTTGCTGAATGGCTTGAGCAAGGAAGGAAGAGCTGCTCTCTACCCCTCAGTCTGTCAGTAGAGAAGATTTTGTGTAAATTGGTGGCAGGCAGTGACTTGATGGCAGGTGGGAACAGGAGCCTTGTAAATCCTGACTCCCAGGCTCTGCCTTAAACACAGGCCCATCCTACTTCTTGTTATGACTCTTGCTGCCCTGATTTTTTTGCTGCAGGCTCGTGGTTGCAGTAGAAGAGGCTTTCACTCACATCAAACGCCTCCAGGCAGAGGAGCAGCAGAAGGCTCCAGGAGAGATGATGGACCCCCGAGAAGCAGCGCAGGCCATCTTCCCCTCCATGGCGAGGGCCCTGCAGAAGTACCTTCGCACCACCCGCCAGCAGCAGTACCACAGCATGGAGAGCATCCTGCAACACCTGTCCTTCTGCATCACCAACAACATGACACCAAAGGTAGTGAATGCTTTCTCTAATGCTGCAGGAGGGAGGGAGAAGGGGGTGGCACATCTGTGTGCGCAGGCAGAACAGAAAGTTGTCAAGGCAGGTGAGTGAAGGCTTTCGTAGTTGCTCCCTGTGAATTGACCAGTGTGGTGTAGGTTGCACCAGGTCTTGAGGGGAAGTAATGTTTCCTCTGCAGCATCTTCTGTCTCCTTTTTTCTGAAAGTGCCTATGAGGTATTTGTTCTTGAATCCAATTTAGCAAAGGAAATGCTTAATAAATGTTTGAAAGGGTGGCTTTGAGTCACAGGAGTTTTCCCAGCTGGCTTCTGGTAGCAGGATGATGCAGGTGGCAACCTGCAAAGGATCTTGTTGGTTTTCTGCCCCCTCTGCCTTGCTGCATTTTGGACTGCTAATGATTGCCTAAATCTCCGTCTCTCTGACAGTGTTTCTAATTCATGAGCTGCTTGATCAATCATAGTTTGCTGCTTCATGCCTAGGCTGTGACTGTTGACTTGCAGGCATGGGGAAGGACTGAATGATAAGAGGAAAGGGTTACACAGTTCCCTTCCCACGCTCTACCTTCCTTTCTAAGAACACCCCCAGTCCTAGAGAAGGGTTTATTCCTGGACATTCACCCACGACTTACTGCAGTAAGAGCAGAAATGCTGTCAAGAGATGGGGCTTAGCACCCTCTCACTGTGAGCCGCCTGGGACCTTGCCCAGGTATGCAAGGGGATTTCTGCTGCCATTAGGATTGCAGAGGGACTTCAAAATACAAGCAAGGTCAAATGGCATTTTGCATTCTGTTTTCAGTTTTGCACCCTCAGGCTGAAAACACGGAGACATCTGTTTACCACCTTAGCTTGGCCTGAAGGAGAGAGCCACTGTCCTGTCTGGGACTGTAGTTTTGGGATCGGTTATAGGGCTGGTAGGGGAGAAATTACCTCTGCTCTACTGAACTGCTGCCAGATGGCTGTGCTGATGGCAGAAGTCAGGGCTATAACTTTGCAAACTTGCTGGGATGAATTGAAAGAGGATCTCCTGATGTTTGTGTCTCCTCCTGGGCCTGAAAAGCTGAGAGGGACTGGGGAGAAGATGTCTTCTGAAGTGTTAAAGCCGAAACAATTTGCAGCATGGCAAGCCCGTGCTCGCGGCGCCGTATTTGGGGCTTGGGGCTGGGAGGAGAGCAGGGCGAGTTGTGGGGCTGGTGCTAACGCATGTCCTGCTCTTGGCAGGCATTCCTGGAGCGTTACCTCAACCCAGGCCCAACCCTCCAGTACGACAGGGATCGCTGGTTCTCCAAGCAGTGGACGCTGGTCAGCGAGGAAGCGGTCACAAGCGGCTTGCAAGACGGCGTCGTGTTTGTCCTCAAGTGCTTGGACTTCAGCCTTGTTGTTAATGTGAAAAAAATCCCCTTCATCAAACTCTCAGAAGAGTTCATAGACCCTAAATCTCATAAATTTGTCCTCCGCTTACAGTCTGAGACTTCAGTCTAAGGGATTTTGAGGGTGGGTTGTTGGGAGATTTTTATTTTTGTTTTTTTTTTTTTCAATATTGTGCTTTTGGGTTTAATTTCCCCAATGCTGACTGAAACTGGCAGATGATGGACCAGTAATATTTGACCATCTGCACTTTATTTGGAAAGGGGAGGGGGGAGTTGGGATATCTTATCTAGGAAGAAGTATCTTAAGAGGCAACAGGGCGACTTGGCTCAGTTAGCTCAGCCTTGGAGACAGAACAGATTTTTTTCTTGGCCCCTCTTTCCAGGCATCCTGTAAATGTCACGCTCTCTTTCTCTGCACGGCTGCAGTGTCAGAGTTGTTGCTGGAGCGCTGCCTTACACCGTGCACGCCTGCACCCTTGTGTCTCTGCTCTTGCCACCTGTGGCTGCTCCTGGGGGCTCATTGCTCACCTGTCCCTCACAGAAATCTCCTGGCACAGGGTGCCACAGTCCCTGCTCACCTGGGGAGGAGGGAATATCAAAGGGTGGGGGTGTGAGGGGACTTTTATTCTTTATTCTTCTTATCCTCCTTGCCACGTGCCTCTTCTGTCAGTGCCAGACCTGTATGGGCATAATGGGATGGTTTCACCCTCTGTGAAATTGCTTGTCTTGAACTGGATCAGCCCATTTGCAGTTCTTCAATTTATCTTTTTTTCCTTATTCAGTGCTTGTTAGTTAAGTTGTTCTTCATGTCACGGCTCCCTGCTACCTCTCCCCTGCTTTTCTCTGTCCTGCTTGTCAGCATCTCTCTCAGGCAGGCCCAAGGCTTCCTCTCTGTCTCCTCTGGCTTTCTGAATGTTTCTCCAGGCACTGCTGCTTACTTTTGCACCTGCAAAGACTGTGTATTTGCACTGGGACAGGGTCAGTAAGTAGCTGGCTGCTCCTTAGATAAATCACAGACCCTCCCTACGTCTGACAGCCTCTTTGAGGGGAAGGGGGTGCAGGCAGGAATGTGCCCCTCCCTCTCTAGCCAGCTTCAAGTGTGTCTGGAGAAAAGAGGGGCAAAAACACTTTCTTCAGGAGAACAGCCAGGGAAAGGCTGACCTCTGCCCCATTCACTTGCTTTGGAGAACTGTTGTGCTCTGAAAACACTGCAGTGTCCTTCCACACCGTACGCCTTCAGCTGTAGCTAAGAAATACCAAACAATGCCTAAATGTTGAAAATCTGCCTGCCTTTCTTGGCCTTGCTGTGCTGTGGGAGTTTCTGCTCAGCGTTGGGATCTGCTTCTGAGGATGCAGTTTTGTCTGTGAGGCTGCCTTGGCCCACCAGTGCAGCTTTCATGTGTGAATTTAGTCACACCTGAGTTTGGAAGGTTTGTTTTTAATGGCGAGCCCAAATCAGTGTCTGAAGTGTGATTGCCAGCACAGAGCATGGAGTGACTGGAGCCAGCTGCAAGGCTGGCAGTGACCTGAAGGTCCCTTGAGATCCATGTGAATGTAAATGATCAATTTATTCTGCTCAGTCTTTTGCCATGCAAATATTCCTTATCGGGCAGGATCTAGCCTGCCCTCCGTATGGATGTCTTAACCAGGAAGGCCCTAATTCCAGCAGTGTGTCAGTCAGTGCTTTTCATTGTCAGCCTGCACAGTCTTCTGAGGAGCCCCTCCTGTCCCTTTTGGCCTTTCCCAGCCCTTCCCATGGCAGGCATGGGCTGGCTGGTGTCCATGGGGAGCAGCCACCTTAAACAGGGATGCTGGGAACAGGGCAGGAGGGTCCATCCTCTTCCAGCTTCAGCAGCAGTGGAGAGGCATGTGCAACAGTTCTCTTGGGATCAAGGGAGAACCTGGGTGAGTGAGGGTCCAAAGTGCTGATTGCCCATCCAAGTGACACTTGTAGTTTCCTGCACCTTTCTTACAAGCACGTGGTTGTTTCCTGGGCCCTTTTTTAGTCCGTGTATTGTGCCAGATGTGGTTGTAAAGAAACTGGATGGCACGGCCCATGATGGGATTAGGCCCTTTGCCCTTAAAGGATGAGAAGTAGGTAGTGTTTTCCCCTCTTTAAGCTCAGTGTTTGGATTTTTTGGCAGATCAGGCTTTCTGGTAGTCTGTATGAGGACTCCTTTATTGACTGTGGCCTTCGCAGTGTTTTACTTTGAAAAAATATGTTGGTTTATTACTTTGATAGAAACAAAAAAAGGAAGGTGAACATAAAGTATCTTACACTTGGCTCTACTGAAGATCCCTACACCTGGCTTTTATGATGTGCATAACCAGCAGGGTGGGAGAGACTGGGAGTAGCTTGGGAGACTGTGAAACGCTTAATACCTGTGTGGAGGCTACTGCCTGTGGCTGAGTTGGCTCATTTCTGTGAAGCCAGAACAAGAACCACCTTGCCAAGGGCTTGGGTGTGCCCTGTGTGTGAGAGCACCTTGTCACAGGCACATCTGCAAAACTTTTTTACTTTCCCAGGATTTCCTTCCCCTTTCCTTTTCCCTGCCCTGTGAGGAGGGGTTGTCTGACAGTATCTGCTCAGGAAACTCATGTCTTAATTTTGTTAAATCCTTTAACACATGGAGAACCAGACGGAAGCAGCGTGTGCTCAGTCTGGGCCTGCTTCTTCATCTTTGTGCTGTGGTTCAACCCTGCCTTTTCTGCCTGCTGCCAAAAAGGACACTGTCAGCAGGGGCCAACTCCTACATTGAATGCTCTTCCTTATATCAGCAGCATGAATGCTTTGCCTGATGAAATCTGAAGGAGAGGACTCTCTCAGAGGTCTCTTTAGAGGTGCAGCTGCTTAGAGGTGAGGACAGACTGAAAGGGGAATCATGATTCCTGCATAGTCCCTGTTCTGATATTTCTAGTGACATTTTTCGGGGTCTCTCTTGCTTCCCTTCTCCATGCAAAATCAGGGGACCACTGTCATACCTACCTCACTGGGGTGTTGTGAGGCTAAACTCAACTTGCTTTCAAGTGCTTTGAGATGCACGGTTGGATCTGTGGCATCTGTAGGAATTCAAACTCTGTGAAAAATACTGAGCGGTGAGTGCGCACTGGTTTGTTTAACTCTGTTTATAGCCAGCTAATGAGTAAGAATGGAGTCATAGGGAATGAAGCTCTGATCCAATTCCTGCAGCCCTTACTTCTGCCAAGCTTGCCAAGAGCTGAGCATAAATACAACTTGGAGGGTTTGCCAGCCAAGTGCAGGCTGTTCCTCCGAATGCCTCTCCTATCCTGCACTGTCTCCTTGCACATGTTTTCCTTCCTCTCTTCCAGTCTGGATGTTTGTACCTGGTTGGGAATTGTGGGGGGGTTTATTAGATTTCAGATGGTTTTTTAACTTTTTTAACATCGTCCTGTTGGTGATGGAATGGTCAGTGTCCCCTTTGGAGATGATCCTTGCACTGGACGTCCTTCACTGGGAGCTGAACCATTTGATAGGGTGCTGTGCTGCCCAGCCAGGAGTGGTGGTGCCCCACTCCTCTCTTCCATGTTGGCACATTTCCTGTAACTCAAGTATGCTGTAACTTAAGTGCTACTTTAAAGGCTTTGGGTTTTTTCCCTCTTGGATTTGGTTACAGCCTAAATCCAAAGCCATGCTGAGATCTTGCAAAACCAGATGCAGCTGAGACTTTCAAGTGTTCTAGAGCAGATGGAAATGGCTGTGGGTTTCCATGAAAGCTGGCTTTCTCTTTCCTGGCTATAAATTGAAATATTTGAATTTCTTGCAGCTTCCAGGAGTGTAGGGGCAGATACTACTCTTAATACTTTGCCAGTTCTGTAACTGGGCATGGGCAGGTGTTGTTGTCACATCTGTTGGCCTCTCACTGCCGTGTGACTTCAGCTGTGGGTGGGTGCAGACTCTGTGAGGCTGCCCTGGGTCTCAGTGCCCTTTCCCACACCTGGAAGCTGAGCAGGCAGCACTCTTGGAAGTGTAAGCATTGTAGCACTCCCCTCCAAAGCGAATCTGCAGGGCTGGGAGGTGTTGAGGCTGCACTTGGAGGCTTGGAGGCAGTGCACAGGAAGGCTCAAGTTTGGAGATCTGAACAAATCCCAACCCTTATTAAGCCTCCAGACCTTTTCCTTTGGGATGGGGCTCTCTGTGCAACGCCTTGGGAATCTGCAGTTGCAGATTCCTGAGTTCAGCCAAAAGCTGTATGGAAGAAATACCTGGAGCTGGTCCTGCCCCACATAAGTAACTTTGAAAGGTCTTGTTTGAGATGTGCTCACTTCCAACACTTGCTGCTGAAGAAACTGAAAAGATCCATAACTTGCTAAACATGGAAACCTATTCAAGCCAATTTCATCTTGCTCACCCAAACTTCTAATTCTGCCCTTTTCAAAGGGTAAACAAAAGTCTTGCAGTCTTCTGCAACAGTGCTGTAGTCTGGTCCCACGCTGGCTCCTCACATGGGCTCAGTGCTGCCCAGCTGCTCATGAGGTGTGTGTGCAGGTGTTTTCTCATTCAGCTTGTGTGTGTCTGTGTGCTTTTCCCCTCTGGTGTGCACATTATATGTGTTTCAAGCCTCAAGCCAGACTTGGTGGCTCAGTGTTTTAGCTGTCCTTAAGAAGGAAGTGCTCTTGGAATTGAGCTGGTTTTAGAAAACAAAAAAAAAAAAAAAAAAAAAAAGAAAAAGGAAACTCCCCAAATTTCTGTTCTGAAAGAGATGGCTTTGGGCCATGATGTCTCCTGCAGGAGTGTGCATCCTCCTGCCTTCAGGCTGCTGCCTCCCATCAGTGATCACCAAAAGTCCAAAAGTTGCCGTTTCCGACAGCTGTGAGTGGTGCGGATCGCTCTGGGCCCATGCAGAGCGGTGCAGCTGGCATTGCCCGTCCTCTGTTGGCATTGCCTGCCCCTCTGCTGGCATTACCTGTCCCTCTGCTGGCACTGCCCACCCCTCTGCTGGCACTGCCTGCCCCTCTGCCTCCCTCCAGCACTGTTTTATCCCTGGTGCACATGGAGCCCTGTGGGCAGCAGGCAGCCGGCCCTGCCCTGGGTGTGCTCTGCCCAGGGAGGGAGGGAGGGGATCTTTCCTTCCTTCCCTCTGGCTGCTTCCTGGGCACCTCTCACCAGCACTGACAATGCTTGGGGGTATCTCCTGTGTGCACAGTGGGGAGATGCTGTGGCCACTATACCTGAACAGGCATTACTGTGAAGGAATCTTACACTCTCCTGTGCCTGTTTCTTTGATTCAGCATTATTGTGTCTTGGGGAAGGGGGTGGGAGCAAAATGCCCTTCCCTCACCCTCCTTTATCACTGTGTAATACTTTTTCTACACACACTGTGTATAGTAAGAAGGGTTTTGCCAAGGTTTTCTAATTAATAGACACTAACCAGCATTTCTTTCTCTTTTCTCTTCTTTGCACATGTGACTTTAACTGCAGTGGTACATGGTCTTTCTGTTCTTTTCTAATTGTGAACTTAAGTAAGCAAATTCCTGGTGTCTGTGACATTAATGCACTGTGGGTTTAGCCTTGTAAATTGTTCTGTTCCAAGCTGGGTTCTCTTAAGTTATAGCTGGATGGGGTTTTGTTGTTTTTTAAACTGAAACATAAAACCGTTTTACACTTTGCATATTTTGTACAGTAAAATTCTGGAAATAAACTGAAACCAGATTTGATTGTCCCACTCCTTTCTCTTACCCTTTCAGATGAAAAAGCTCTTCTGGTCTTCAAGCATTCCTTAGCTGTGGGCAGGAGGGGCCCTCCAAACGTGTGGTTTAGCTTTTTTGAGGCTGCCTTTTTGTCACCCTCATTTCTAGGCATTTCTGGTCTGCCCTGCCACGGTAAAATGCAAACTCATTTATCACTCTTGAAGGAAGACTGCTAAGTGACTGCTTTGAACACCTGAAATCTCAAATGATGGGGAGCAAATGCAGCTGGGGAAGTGGGGTGGTGGGGGGGCATGACTGGAGTGGGAACAGGTTTTTCTGCCTCCTGTGTTCTCATAATTTGCACACAAATTATGAAGTGCAGGATTCACTGCAGAGTTCCTTATTTGGCTCTGGTGGGGAGGAGGAGTGGTGAGAGGCAGAAAAGCCAGTGCCCCTTGTTTGTGTGGATGCAAGCCTGTGCTCTGCTAAAAAAAGGTGCAGGGAATCTCACCTCAACAGCATCTCTGGGTGTGGCTTTCCCCACCATCAGTTTCCATCTCTGGCCCACCAAGAGCTCAGAAAGATCAAGCAGCTGAGCCCAATGAAATGTGGGAGCAATTTTTTTGTCTAGATGTTCTTTGGTGCCCCCTCTTCAGGCCAGCCCAGCAGATCTCCTTGGTGGCTTCAGCTGCTGGGAAAATGCGCAGGATGCTGCTCTTCGGTGAAAAAGAGTGCAGCAGTTGTGTAGATAAGCAGCACAGACATAAATGCCTGTGGAGAGAAACAGCCACGTGGGTAAATCTTTGCTGGTGTTTGGGCTAGAGAGAGCTGAACTAAGGCCTGGGAGGAAGCAGGAAGGGTGGGATGGGGCTGTGCTCTGTTCTGCCTCCTGCCCTCCCTTGATCTTTGCTTTTGATCTGTCCCTCTCATCCCACTGGTGCTTTGGCAGTGCCCAGCACTGCAGTGTTTGCAGGTCAGCTCCCAGAGATGGCCAGGAAAGGGAAGGGCACTGCTGCTGCCCTGCAGAGGCTGAGATGGGGCTGCAGCCCTTGCTGGTGCCCTCCTGCCCACCAGAGGAAGAGCTGACTTGTTGGACCCGAGCCCTGGAGGAAAGGCTCTGTGGGAGTTGGCCTCAGGTGTGTCATGGGAAGGTGAAAGCAGCAGGAATTTGGCATAAACAAGACACGGGGCTTGTCAGCCTCGTTCCAGGCTCTAAGCCTTGAGAGCTGTGTCTTTACATGTGAGTTCAGCATGCTCTGTTTCATTTCTGGGGTAGTGCTGCTACCAAATCTACACCTGACTGCTGCCAGCTGTGGCGCTTTCCGTCCTGCTGTGGAAGCTGATGGAAGGAACAGGCTTTGCCAGAGGGACCAGTTCCCTTGGCCTTCTCCCAGAGCTCACATACCTGAATCATAAAGGGCTGTGGTATGTAGCTCAGCAGAAATTAGACCTCAGGGAGCTGATCTGGTTTGGTCAAGTCTTTTCACTGAAGTTGCTCAGACCTTTGAGGTGTGGTGGAGCCTCAGGTGCAACGTTGGGTTATGTATTACAGACCCAAACCTCTGACAGAAAGGGAATGGAGGTTTTTACTGGGAAAAACCAATCACTTGGAGGGATCTGGCATCCTGAACCAGAGGTAAGCACCTTTTGCCTGAGGGACACACTGGACTTAAGGAGGACATGGCTCTCCTGCAGTGCCCTTCTTGACCATATGGGCATAGGACCCTGGGTGCCCTGGCACAGCACCAAGCACTGCTGTGGGTGTTTGGTGGCTGAGCTGTGGCTTAATTCACATGAATTCACATGATTGGTTCTGGTAGGTGATGGGACCAGGCCTCACAGCTGTGGACACCGAGAAAACATCATCTGTGGGGAGTGAAGTAGGAATCTGTGGGGCAAAGAGGCCACATCCAGTCAGGTCATAGCAAATGGGGTAAGAAAGGGATTTGTCACCTGCAGCAACTGGCTCCAGAGCCTTACTTAAAGCACTAGCAGCACCTCACCATGTGATATTGTTAGCTGAATTAATAGTTCAGTGAGACACCTGGCAGTGGAGGTCAGCAGGGCTTCAGACCCCTAAACACCTCCTGGTGCAATGAACTGGCTCTGCTGTCTCAGCCCCAGGTCTCAGCTCCTGGGAGGTACAGGAGGGGTTGAACACAAGGGTTTCCAAGGGGTCCTGGAGCTCAGAACAGGTGGGGTAGGTGCAAGGGAAGGGGAGCTCTCAGCAGGACATGGTGTCTCACAACAGCGTCCAGGAAGGGAAGGTATACTGGGAGTTGGCTGAGCACAATGCTTTGATTTGGCTTTCAACAGCTCTCCCGAGTTTATGTTGGACTGGGAAGGAGATGGGTTTAGGTTACAGTCCTTTCCGGCACTGACAGATAATCCACTGGGGCAAGGACATCCATTCCCTTTCCACGTGTGCATCCATGGACTGCTGGGTCAGGAGGTGCTGAGAGAAAAGCGAGCACTGAGCACAAGGTGTCTGCAGAAGCAGGGATGGTGGAGTGGGGTGATGGCATATGCATAAATCATTAGCTGTGAACAAGGTTCCCCGGGTTGCTTTGAAAGCTGTAACAAGTTTTGCGGCCCTGCTGTGAGCTGGTGTGCTAGTTTATGGTGCTAGCAAAGTGGGGAGTACCTTAAACGGGAAGAAAGCTGTTTTCCTGTTTGTCCCCATCTCCCTGTCCCTCTCCATAATGATCTTGTAAAAGGTTGTGGGGTGTTTGGGTTTTCCCCCCCACCTACTGCTCACATCGTAGTCTGTGTTCAGGTTGGAGCGTGCTGCAAAACTGCTCCAAGCCCTGAGCTGATCCTCCCTTCCTCCAGAACCTGGGGACTGGAATGAGGACACTGGACAGGACCTGGGGCTTGCTCTGGTCCCAGCTCAGTTAATGTGAACAGCCTGGGGCCCCCAGGAGCCCTCCATGGTGGCACTGCTGCTTGGTGGCCTCCCAAAGTCCGAGGGTGCTGCCTACTGGAGAAGGGGAACCAGTGCTTGCTGCAGAGAGCTCAGCCAGAACAGAGGGAGCAGTCGCTCTTTGGGCTCTGGGTGGGCAGCACTAAGTACAGCTTAAAGAGGAAGGAGGAAGAAAATTTTTGCCTTGTGAATGTGCATCTGAGGTAGCTCAATGCATCCACCTTGATTATATATCAAAATATGGAGCCAAGAAGCAAAGACTCAAGAGAGACAGTGACACAAGGCAGTGTCAAGTCAGTAGGAGAGACTTTAGAGATTAGGGTGTGGGTTTTCCCTCCAGCATCCTTAGGAACATGAAGGCATAAATATTAAAAAAAAACCCCTGAGACACCACAAATTGCTCTAGGCATGAAGCTACTCTGTAAATTGAAACATTTTAAGTCTCTTTCAAAGGCAAGAATTAGGTTTACAAATGTTTAAGCATCTAGTCTTGCTTGTCTTTTTTTCCTTTTTTTTTTCCTTATTTAAAAAGGTAGCACAAATTAAAAGTGGATGCATGGGGAGAAGGGAGATGTGTTTGACAAAACACATTTGATTCAGCCTCCTTGAAAGTTTTAGGAGACATTTAGAATGGTATGGCCCTTTGGACCTCTCTTCAGCACAAGTCAGATGCTGTGGGCATGCTTTAGAACAGGGAACAAGAAGGAACTGATTATATCTGAGCCACAGATGTGAAACAGATCTGCAAACCTTTTAGCTTCTATTTTGTAAAAGCTCATTCTTGAGTACTAATAATACCAGATCCTACAGTTGATTATAATTTTGCTTTGTAAGTGGTTGTGAGAAACTGGTTTAGTAATTCAGTAACTAGACTGTGGGAAGCTGGGCAAATTCCTTTAGCAACTTCATCTTGTGGGGACTAAAATGTTCCTCAAACATTTAGCTACTTTTGTTGTTCAATAACCTCTCTCTTTGTCACTGGCAAGAGCAGTGAATTTGAACGTTCTTCGAATGTTGAATTGAATTTTAAAGCAAAAATCAAAATCCAACACCAGGCAAATTTCAGGGCTGCTCTCTGGTCAAATATCACTTTATTTTCCAGCCATGCTACTGAGGGAGAGAGCTGGTTCAAGCTGGGCTTTCTCCAAATCCAGAAGCACATGAGGTTGCCCATGGCTCTGTAAGTGCTTTCCCACCCACGGCCAAGGGAAGGCTCAGTCAGGACAGCCTCTGGGAGTCTCTGGCAGGGAGGTGCGCTCTGGCTGCTGTGGGATACCCCCTCCAGCAAACTCAGCTCGTTTAACCCTCCAGGCTTGTTTCATGTGAAGCCATGACACTTTGTCTTCTGCCCAGGTGGTGTGGTGGTGTGATTGCTGGTGGCACTGGGTGTTACTGGTCTCTTCCCACAGTGATAGCAGTCAGGGCTCTGTTGCAAGGGTTGTGGTTCCTATTCTAGATTTGGGACAGTGGGAAAAGAGGTCCACCAAAGATTCTGCTACTTCTGCCCAGGCTGGTGAAACGGCTTTTCCCTGAGCATGTCCCACCTGTCCCCCTCAGAATAAAAGCCTTGTCCGGACATCTTTCTCCTCAGAAAGGAAATGTTGTCCCTCCTCATGTTCACAGCTGGGGATCCAGCACGGGCTCGTGGCAGTGGTGTGAGGGAGGCTGCTTCTCCCTGAGCTGGGCAAGGGGCAGCAGGGGCAGGGAAGGGCTCTGTCCCTCAGTGACCCCCAGCACCATATGCTGTGGGGGTGGGTGAGAAGAAGGAAGGAAGGAAGATGGGCTACACAGAAATGGAGAGAGAAAATAAATTCGGGGAGCCAGTGAAGATCAGAAGAGTAGTATGTCAAGAAGCATGAAAAGAAGGTGAAAAAGCTGTTTTCTTGTTTTCCATAGCATTGGGGACAATGCCCTTCGAGTGCTCTGCTGATCCCTTTTATCACAGGGGCTCGGCAAGAGAAAGCAGGGAGCGAGGCACGGGAAGGATCTTTGCTTCCATCCCAAAGGCAGTTTGTAATCTGATTCCTGAAATGGGTCTTCAAGCTGCAAGGAAGCTCTGTAGCTTTCTTTTTCCCTTTAAATAGCTTAGCACCTTTTAAACCTGGCAGAGTGTTCTGGGAGCTCGGCCAAGACTCTGCCCTGGGCCCTGCCCCATGGTCCCCTTTGTCATTAGATGCCATTTTCTGCCAAAGAGGTGTGGGAGTCATCCCAGGCTGTGCCCCAGGAGTACTGACCAGCCAAGGGCTGCTTTGCTGAGGTCGGGGTACAAGGGAGTGGGGAGAAGGCAGGGGATGCTGCAGTGCAGTGGCTGACCCAGAGTCTTGGGTCCAGGTAGGGCACAGTCCTGCTGGCACGGCCTCGTTACTGAGGTCAGATGTCCGTCCTGCTGTGCTCTGCTCTTTCCAGTTCCTAGCAGCTGCTCCTGCACTGCATGGCATGGATGTACCTGGGGTGTGAAAGCAGCCAGGGGGCAGTGAGCTTTGCCTCAGAGCCCTGGGGTGCTTCTTGCCTGTTTCCGTCCTCCTCTTCAGCCCCTCAAGTCCAGGCATTGGTGTGCAACTGGCTGCACGTGGGGCATCCTCAAAGCCAAAGCTGGGCTGCAGTGGAGAGGAATCCAGATCAATCTTGGCCTCTTTTCACAAGATGTAAGTTAGTGGCAGCTGGGAAGTGAAAGGTTCCTGTCTAATTAATTCTTTTCCAGGGAATAAAAAAGGAATGTTTTCTGTTTGGTGTCTGTGATGGATCCATCATTCCTTTAGGCAGATGTGCAGACAGACAGCGAGAAGCAGCCGGTGTCCTGGGCTCTGGCTGAGCAGCTTCACTCTGGGACGGGCAGCAGCTGAGATCTCTGGTTTCACTATGGGGCTGTTCCTTTCCCAGGGGAGACAGGAGACTCATCACTCCTCAGGAACATCACAAAAACTGCTGACCCTGAAAACATGGAGTAATCTGTGATTTCCAGAGTGCCTCCCTTGTCCTTTCCTCCTGCAGCTGTTTCCCAAATGGCTGACATAAACTCAGAGCACTTTTGCGTTCACACAGCCTCTACATCAGCAACTGCTGCCAAGGCAGAAACTTTCTCCTCCATGTTGTGTATGAGAGCTGCAGTGTGCAGCTCCTGATGGGTTTCCTTCTCCCTTGATTGTTGCCCTTGAGCAGCACAGGGTGTGCTGTGGCACAGCATCCCAAACAATCCCCTCAGCTGTGCCCTCCAGCCCTGTGTCTGGGGGCTGGGAGGAGGTGCTGCATCACTTGGTGTTCTTGCCACATGTACCATGTTAGGAGGGTCCTCACTGTCACTGGGGATAGATAAAACCACCTGTTGGAATACTTTAGGTAATACCTTGACAGTGGTGGGTGATGGTCACCTTAGGGGTCTTTTCCAACCAAAATGGTTGAATGATTCTGTGAAGAAACTGATCAGCTTGAAGCACTCGTGGTTGGGTGAGGGCAAAATACAATTCCTGTCTTTATCTGTATAAAGACCTGTTTAATATGTCTAGTTAACATGCTGGAGCAAAAGAGCTATTTGTGAAGAAAGACGTGCTTGTTAAGCACTCAGTGCTGCCCACATACACAAATTTGTGTTTTTTAAATAAAGGGTTTTTTTGCAGGTTCCTCATCCAAATGTGCTGACTCTTTCCTCCCAGTGTATAGTGGGCAGGGTGAGGCTGGCTTTGCTCCTCAGGGCCACCAGTGCCTTTCAAATGCCAGGTGTTCCTACTTGCGACAGAGGAGCCCAGGAGCACCTGGGCCTGTGATCCTGTGTGTCATCCCCACACCCCTGTCTTACCTGTCCCTGCAAGCAAAACACTCAAATTCAAGCTGCCCTCTCCTTCACAAGGGGCATTGTGCCCTTCAGCTGTTTGGTCATTAGGATCTTGGGGCAGACAAGGTGTTAATGGGAAAAGCTTTGCTGCCCACCCATCCTCATTGCTGCCCTCCTTCCTCTGTGGCAACGCTTTCCCAACTTTTTATGTGATTGTCCCAAAAGCTGGCAATAAACAGTTCCTGTTTGTGGGTAAAGACAATGCTGAGAACTGTAATGGCAGACTGAGGGAAGAGAAATAGGACAGCCCCATCCCTGGCACCATGAAGGAGTGCCAGCTGTAGGATTAGCTCTTTCCTGCATAACTCAAGGGAAACTTTCCACAAACAACTGGCACCACTCCCCAGTATGAGTTCAGCCTCTACACTTGTACATCATTTCTTTTCCCCCTAGAGGTCTCTTGCTCTGACATGTTCAAGTGCCTGTGGAACACCTGTGCACTTGAACATGTCCCTAGTGCTGTCTGCAGGGTCTGCCTGGGCAATCTGGGCCTCTCAGAGCATCTAGAGTGGGGCACTTCAGAGCAGAGGGGCATCCACAGGGGGAGAGGAGCACACAGAAAGCACTCAGGCACTCGGCACATCTGGAGATTGTGCCAGTAAGGAAAGCCAGTAGAGGAACTTTTCATTATTCTTTGTGTTTGGAGTGACTGATGAGGAGGCACATGGTCATTGCAGGCTGTTACCTTATGCAGGGTGAAACTGTTCATGATTTGCTCCTGGGAATAGCCCAAAGGTAAAGATAATCTAGTTCTTTCCTCAGGTCAGTAGTTGTCCCTTAATCACAGACCAGGAGGCTACCAAAGGGCTGCTTCTGCCTCCTCTTGCTCCTTACCAGTGTGGGTGAATGAGACCTTGAGTCCTGCTCCTTGAGCTGGGCTCCCCCAGCAAACCTTGAGGAAAAAGGAGAGTGCTGGGCACCCTGTCAGCCAGCAGAGAGTAGGAATGGAAGAGAGGAGGAAACCTCCACGCCTAGAGCACACTGAATTTCAAGACTTTTGAAAGTTATTCATCACCTCAGAGCAACCAGTTGATTGTTCTCCCTGAACAAACTTGGTTCATCTTCTGAGCAATCATAAGAAAGCATGGAAGAGCAAATGGTTGACCTGGGGGCTTTGCTGCCCTGTCTATTCTTCCAACAAGCTGTGTCTGAAAAGCACATGTTGAGGGTTTGATGCTCAGCAAGGAGCTTAATTGGGCATAAGCCATCTACCATGTTAGCATAGTATTCATTCTAGTGCATAGAGACAGAGAGAAATCCAGCTATGTCTTGTTCATACTGGTATTTTCCAGCAAGGGGACATGGCACAAATGGGAACATAGCAATACTTCAGCTTTTTCATACCAGTAGTTTCAAATTTCTATTTCAGCTAATGTAGAGAGAGGGAGTCAAAGAAACTGATCAACAGGTAGGGGAAAAAAATATCTATAAAATCTTGCTTTGCAGTTCATCTGATAAAGGAAATATATAGTGTGTAAACCTTGTTTCTCACCAAGATTCACATTTGTGTAACTGATTCTTCTGTCCCTCACATCACATTTCTCTGTCCTAAGCCAGTATAAGGAGGGTCAGAACAATGTTTTTTGTTTGTTGCAAGAGAGGAGATGTGTACACTACCTATGCTAGCAACTCTGAACAACTGCAGAACATCTCTATAAATGTATTTATACATCTCTGAACTCTCCATACATTGCACTATTGCCAAACATAAGAAGCTGAGACAATTGAAATTTGCCAGCATGGGGAAGCAGGGAGACCTAATGCAGCCACAGTGCCTGGCACATGGATGGTGCTGCACTGACCAGGACCATGGAATGGACCCTGGGCTTTGTGAGTGACCCCCTTGACTGCAAACTGGCACCCTCAACTCCTTCTCAGCCTGCAGCCAAGAGAGGCTTCTCACATGGGACATCTGAGTCTCTAGGCAGGGAGTAGCTGTGCAACTAAGTACTCAAAAGCCAAACAGCTTGAATCCTCTTCACTGCTCACACCCCAACACACCTCATCCACTGTCTAATGTGTTTGGATGGATGTGTTCCCTCCTGACATCTTGATCATGGGAAAAGATGCTGCATGGGCTTTGGGTGAAGAGTCAGCAAAAGCTGGAAGGTCATGGGGAATAGGAGTGCTTCAGGATGGGCCCCTGTGGATGTTTCCATTGGCTTGGCTCAGTGCCATGATCTTCAGGCTCAGTGGTTTGGACTCACACTGGGCTCAGAGCTGGACCAGCCTGTCCAGCAGTTCAGGAGTTCATGAGCTTTGTGTCTCATATCAGGATCCCTGCACTGACCCCAGCTGTGGCCTGAGCTTTCAAGAAGAAAGAGGCTCAGACAGGGGACCCAGTGTTTGGTTTTGCATTGCGCTGCCAGACAAGAATATCCTGTCGTTATGTGGAATCACTGAAAACTTTAATAGCATCCCTAAAACCTCCCTCCCCTCCCAAAGCATTTTTCTGGCTCTTAGCATGTTAGGGAGTAGCTACAGACTCCCACAGCAGAACTTGCAGGATTGAGTGGTCTTGGCAGAGTAGCTGCAAAGGGCATCGTGTTTAATAAAAGGGCTAGACTTTACAGTTAGGGTTTTCCCTATGTCTTGAAGTGAGATTTGGTCTTTGGATGTTAAGTGCTGGGCTGATGAACACAGAAAATACAAAGTGGCTCCCTGCGTCCCTCTGGCAGCAAGCAGGCAGGCACTTTTCTCCTGCCCTGGGACACTGGGGCAGATTCCCTGCAGGTTCCTGCAGTCCTTGCTAAGGAGGCGTGATTCCCAGCGGTGCTGGGCGCCCGCAGGCGCTGCCCTCCGCAGGGGCGGCCCCGGGGGCTCAGCACCGCTGGGAATCAGGCCAGGGGCTCCCGGCAAGGGCGAGGGCAGGGGAGCGGGGCCGGGGAAAGAGAGGAGCAGCGGTGCTTGCTGATGCTCAAACAAAGGTCTTCCGATGGAGGGACCTGCCGCAGGGCCGGGGCTCTCGGGCCCCACAAGTCAAACTGCACAGAGTCACAGTTAGTCGTCGTCATCATCATCATCGTCATCGTCGTCGTCATCATCGTCATCGTCGTCATCGTCGTCATCGTCGTCATCGTCGTCGTCTTCATCGTCGTCATCATCCTCGGTGTTTATCTTCCCAGAAAGCACGTCCTCTATCCAGTCCTCCAGCTCCTCGGCTGTGGGCAGGTCGTCATCATCTCTGATGTCCATCCAGACGCTGTCAGCCTGTGGGGACAGGTGATGAGGGTTAGCTGCCCTCCGGGACACAGGGTGGGACACAGCTGTTGGGGGGAGAGGGCAGGAGCACGGTGGGATGCTGGCATTGGCTCCCTCTTTGTACAGCCTGTGGGCAGGCTCAGCAGAGCATCTCTGCCCTTGCACTGGGATCCCCACCTCCCCCTGGGGTGCTGCTGTGTCTGACCAGGGCAGGGGGGCTGCTCAGCAGGTTTATGGGAGTGTCTGGTGCTGTGTGCCCTGATGAGGTGTGTGCCTGTGAGCAGGAGCACTGCCCACCTGATGCATTCCTCACTCCATCTGGACAGTTCTGTGGACTCCAAGTCTACGTAAAGAGATATCAAAGAGGCCTCTGCCAGCACCTGCTGCATCATCCCAGTTTGCAGGACATCACAGTGGTTCCTTCCTTCCATCCAGAACCCTTCTGGGACCTCTTCCTTGGAGCCTTCACAATCTCCTGTCAGCACCCTTTCTCCACAGCCTCCTTTACAATCACCCTTGCCTCAGGACCTTGCTCTGGACTCTCCATGTGTGATAATGGCTCCTAGTCTTGGAAGAGCCTTTCCTTAGATCATCTCAGCCATGCTCCCATGCACACCAGGGATCTCAGCTGAAGAGTGGTGAGAAACACCAATGCCCTGGACTGCAGGTGCCCCTGTTCTTTCCCCCTGGCTGTCTGCATTGCTTCCATAAACAAAAAAAGATGGGAGAATTCAGTAAGAAGACAATGACAAATTTGTGACTGCTACCCAGGGACAGCAAGATTATTTGGTCTCTGAGGTCTGGAAATGAAAGTTTTCCTCTCTGCTGTGCTATAGGTTCCTTGGGTAAATGCCTGGATAAGCCCCTTTCTGTTCACTGTCTCCCCTCCATAAAACAGGATCAGCCTCCTGTTTTGCAGAGGCACTGTGAGCTTATCTCATGCAGCATTTGATGTTGCAGAAGCAACTTCACATATCAGAAGACATCTACCAGCTTTTGCAAATGCATCCAACTTCTTTCCCTGTCTGTGGTATTTAATTCTCTTTGATTTACAGCTCGCTAAAAAGCCAGACCAATTTCTGCTCAAGGAAAGTGGTGTCTCCCATATTTTCCTCCTAAATCACAATATTTTCCTCCTAAATCACCAAAACTGCACTAATAAAGAACCCTGGAGAGGCATGCAGTCCTTGCTCCACTCAAATGTTAATGTTCCCAACCTCAGGACTGTTCGTGCGGAAAAAAGTGACACTTTTAAATAATGGGAAGAGGAGTGGCTCCATTTCACCTCCAGAAGGTGGTGTGCAAATAAAGCAGTGATATTTTGCAGGGCATCATGGCCCTAGTCCTGAGCCACAGTCACCACAATGTGATGAGCCAGCTGGGGCTGCTGGGAGCTCTGGTGTTTGCATTGGCAGGTTTTTACAGAAGTGATGGGGTCACAGGGGTTATGTCCACTGAAGCCAGCAGCAGTGTTTATTTTCACTCTGTTGTGTAAGTCCCACTTTGTACCTGTGTAGCTTGGCTGAATGCAGTGATGTAACACTGAAATAATAAAATGAGCTCAATGTTTGTTTTAGATATCACCTGCCAACCTAGAACTTTCTTAAATCTCTCTCGAGAAATAAAGAAAGGACTTAAGAGGAATGAAATAAAACCTGCAAATACTGTAATCAACAGCCTGAAACATTTACTATATCAAAGCCAGATAATGCAGGAGTTTTTACAGGTCTCTGAGTGACTGCTGAATAATAAGGCATATGTTCTTACCTAATTCTGCTTTCTATATGATTCTCATGCCACTGATAATCCCACTTCCATGAACTTCCATTGAGTGCTGTTTAATGTAGCTTTGACGTGACTTAAACATGACCAGTCACAGTAAATATAAAGAAGGGAGATACTGTGTTAAGGGCATAAGACTGGAAGACTTGGGCTCTCTTTCTGGCTTGTCCATTCATTTCTCTCATGGTCTTAGGTGACAGGTGCTGTTTTGGCCCTTTTTCCTTTTGTCTCTCCCTTAACAATTCTGCTAAGGAGCATTAACTCACTGGGTCTCCACTCTCTAGGGGTCTGCCCCATGGTCTGGTGGAGTACTGCTCTATTGCAGGCAAAAAGCTCACGTGCAGCCAGGGCTGAAACTACTCCCTGACTCCCAACTCAGCCTCTCAGCCACCTCAGTGGGATGAGCAAGACCCAAGGACTCTGCTTTCTTCGTGACACCATTGCTTTGCCTTCCCCACCAGGTCTCCTGTGTTACAGCCTTGCAGCATCTGTTGTAACAGGAGTACAAGCATCCAGTACACCCTTGCTGTCCCTCTTTTTCTGGGGCAGTACAGGAGAAAGGATGTGGAGGCTGGAAGCAAGGTCAGTGTTGAGCCAAACCAGCACCCAGCCCCACACATTTGTCCCAATTTTAACTCCCTCTTTGCTCTCTTCTGATGAAACATCAAGTTCACTTATGACTCAAATTTTTTGAAACATGAAGTCAAGCACCAATTTACAAACACTTCTGCAGTGGAGAGATTTCTGTTTCCAGAGGCACTTTCATACCCACACAGGTTCATTTTAAAGAGATTAAAACAAACACCCAGCACTTAAATGTTAAAAATAAACTAAGGTAACAGTTTAGGCAGGAGCATGCTGCATTACAGGCTCTCTGATCATCTGGACTGTTATTGTCAGAAAGAGGAAAGAATGGTTTCTCTCTGTGTCAGGGCTGTTCCATTGCACTCAGCAGCTCTGCTGAGATCTCTGCTGGTGAGGGTCAGACGGGTCCCTCTCCCACCTGCCTTAAAAGCTCACAGGGTATGGGCAACCTGAGATCAGTCCCATGATTTCTGGTTTGAAGGCCACCACAGTGAAAACAGTAGCTGCTAGAAACTCATCCCAATAGCACAAATGTGGGCGCTGTGGGTATTGTTCTCCCTCAGCTGTGCCAAAGCAGCACCTCTGCCTCTGCAGGTCTCCCTCTGCAGCTGCTCCTGTGGGATGGTGTGGGAACCTTCACCAGGCGTGGGGCAGGCAGGCAGGTCTCCTCTTCCCACCCAGATCCCACCAGCACTCCCTGCACAGCAGTGGCTGAAGGGCAGGAGGGCCTGGATGAATCCCAGTGCACCCTCCTTACGGCAGCAGGATTCCTTGATTACCAGTTTATGCTGTACTTCTGTTAAAGCTGTGTATTTATTTAGCTTTTTTCAAGCTGTGCAGTTTCTCCCTGTCATCTGCTGGGGATAATCTTTCCCTCCTACACTCAAGCTGTGCCCTTTTGCTTCTGTAGAAAACAACAACCTCCTGTTACTCCTCTTCTCCTCCCCTAAGCATGGCTTTCTTTTCCCCCTACACACACTTTTTCTACACAAAGCCACCCAAGCTGTTGGAGCAGGGAATGGATGATGGTGCATGCTGTGAGCTGGGGTGAAATATAAGATCTTGAAACCAAACTGGGCAAAGCCCTGAATCCCAGGCCACAGAGGCTGGTGCTGTCCCCAGCAGATGTGGTTTGTGGTTTGTGATTTGGCAGCAGAAACACACTCAGACTAAAGCCCTAAGCCTGACATCAGAGGTGTTACAAACCCTGCGCCATGTGGGAAGGGTGAGGCTTTCATATTTTTTCTCTGTTCTACCTGCACTTAACAGTGGAAATCCCACTGATTCCAGTGTCCCTCCTGAGGGACGTCCCCAACCCTTCCAGCACCCTAATTTTGGGATCACTGGATTTTCTGGGCACGTGCTACTCACATCTGTGACGTTCACCACCCCAATCTGTGGTCTGAACAGGTCGATCTTGAAGGTCTTCTCCCAGTAAGTGATGAGCTGCAGGAGTGAGACACACAAAGCTCAGTCAGGGGTGTCTGGGGAGTGAGGAATGTGCATCCATGTGTGCATGCAGAAAGGAGAGGCTGAACACAAGCTTGGCCTGTTACACATGGCAAAGGAAAGCGCCGGCTCCAGGGGTGTTCCTAAGACAATGCCCACTTGGGAGGCAGACCCAAACAAGCAGCTTTCAAGGGCCTGTGGTCCAGTTTCCCATCCTTCCCTGTCCCATATTCCCTGGGGCAATTCCTGCACTTGTGTGTGCACCCCCCCACACCCCCTCATGCCCATCCCATCCATGAATTAAAGCAAGAAAGGCAAACAGCCTCTGCCACTCACCAAAGGAAAGTCGTCAGGGTCAATCCAGACAATGCTCAGGTCGGGATTATCGGTGTTGTCCCTGGCAACCTGCTTCAGGATTTCCAGGAACTCAAAACCATCTGAAATGATACATGAACCACTGCAACTCTCCTGCAAATGCACAGGCACTTTTTGCTTGTGGGGGTTTCCAGCTTCCCTGGCTCCCCTATGCACACAGGAGTTGTTTATAGTTCTCATTAAAATGCTGTCTCCCAGCGCTTTCTTTTGATAATAAGGCTTTTAATTTCAAGCATCCTCCTCGGGTATTGAAATTAGTTACACATGAATTAAGCCCCATAATCCTTCCGTGGAGTGAAACAATGTCACTATTTTCTTGTGGTGAGGAGGAACTGAGCCCCCAAGAGGCCAAAGCTTTCCGATTTGCTGATGGCTCTGAGAAGCACCGATGGCACGGCTTTTCAGGAGTCAGTGGCTTTGTGTTTCCCACATGCCTATCCCACAGCCAGCCCTCAGCACACTCCCAGAGCTGCACAGCAAGATGGATGCAGAGTTAGGGAGCAAATACTGGTACTGGGGTGGAAGGAATGATTATTTTTTTCCCAGGCAATCATCCATTTCTATCCAAAATTTGATCCTGGCTAGCACACCTGCTAGCATAAACACCCAGTAGGTGTCTACAATGCAAACAAAGCAGACGAAAATACATTTTCTTGAAGGATGGAGAGTCACACAAGGAAGAAAATGGGCTCCTACCTGGGTCATCTTCTTCAGCAAAAGCTACGATGTGAATGCCCTCCATGTCATCCTCCTGGAAACAACACAACTATTACTGATGGGCCAGGGAGGGAGGACAGAGTCTGGGTGGTTGCTGGAGACAGGAGCACTGGGATGGCTTCAAAAAGGGCAATTACAGAGGGAGGCTTGACTGGAGGCCCAGAGAGAAACCAGAAATGGGAGCTGAGGTGAGGCTGCCTCATGAAGGTATTTAGTACTGAAGGGGGTAGTTTGGGTAGTGTTGCTGAAACTCTTTGGATAAAAATTAGGTGGGCACCATGATGGCAATGGCAAGGGAGCTTCTGATGATGTGAGGCAAAAGCTTCTCTGCAGAAAAGGTCAAGGGCTTTCTAGGATGAGAATAGAGGCTCCCCCTTCATGCCTGAGACCACCTATCCTCATTAATTTTCAGCTCCCAGGGGATGGTTTGCAAGGAAACAAATATCTGCCACCATGCTCAGCTCCTTTGGGGCCAGCAAAGAAGTTTTCTCACAATATGAGAGGCAAGGTGGCTCATTTGGGCCCCTATTTGGAGCTGAAGGGTCTCTGCTTTAGGTGAGGGTCTCCGAGAGCAGTGAGGGAAATTGAGTGGGGGGCACATTTCAGGGCTCCAGTGAGTGGAGGACAGAAATTACAGCCTGGTGGATTACTTTTCTCCATGAAACACATGAGTAATGATATTGGCAAAGGCCAATGGATCTGCTGGCCAGTTCATCATCTGCCTGCTATGAATGTCATCTCTGAATTATCCCATGGATCGGTTTCGCCTTCCTCACCCGCTGTCGGTCCCAGTTTCCATTTCAATTGGTTTTAATGCAAGCAAAAATTCCCATCTAAATGCTAATTTCTTTTCCCTTCTGAGCCCAGAGGTGAAAAAGCCACCATCAAATACTGAAAGGGAAAAAAAATCCTGAAAGATTAAGTGGAAAACATTATCTTTAAAAACAATAGTGGATGCTCAGCCTTTGTGGATGTCTTCAGGGAATACGTTTTCACCGGGACATTCCACGCAGATTTACTTGGGATTCAGACCACTTACAGCTGGCAAAATTTACACTGTTGCTTTTTCTTCATATTCACCAGCAGCATTGTCAGACAGCAAAATAAAATTAATATGTCTATATGCTACATATAATTACATGTATGTACTGATATAATGCAGCTCTATTCTGTCCTGCAAGGCAGCAAACAAAACTGGACTAACTCCAGGGAAGGCAGTGAGGATGTTGTGACCTGGCAGTGAGATCAGAATCCAGCCCCCTGCCTTCTGTAGCTATGAGCCCACTGCTTGTGGCAGAGGCAAGCTCTGTATTCCCAGGCTGCTGGTTGAGCAAGCATCCCACCATTGGGAATTCACACTTTTCATGAGGCTGTTTTAGAATATGGCCAGTATGAAAGTGAAACCACTGCTTGTGTAATTTGGGTCTCGCTGAAGTGCCATTAGAAACCTTGGAGGGGCTTTGGTGGATCTTGGAAGCTGTGTTCTATACAGAATCTGTATTTCAAAACAAAATGAAAAGCTATTGTGCCTAAGTGACTCATAACTCCTGGTTCAGTTTTATTACCTCTTGCCTTGCTATATTAAAGACTCCCAAGGTTTTTGCCACTTTGGAGTCCCGTGGTGTTTCATGTTACACAGCCAAGAAGGGGACATCTAAATGCTGTTATAAATGTGTCAAGTCTTTTGAAAGAATGACTGCATCTTCCTTAGTGTCTGTAAAGCACCTGTTCAGCCTTGCTTTTCTGCATTCATCTGGCACTTGAGAGCCCCTGACTAGCTTTTAACACCATATTCACTCACAGTGAAGGGATAATTTTGTTATACACAATTTTTCCTTCATTTTCACCCTTCTTTTCCCCGCCCCTGCAGACCCCATGACTCCTCTGTGTGAGATAGAGGCCAAAATGCAGGTTAGTTCTTCACAATTGCTGATTTGCATCTTGCTTGCACTGTGAGAAGTGCAGTCAATACAGGATCTGCTTTGAAATCTATATAATTAACTGTACTGTCTGCCTTCACTTCCATTTTGAATTGTTCAAGTGCTCTTGTACTTTTACAAGGACACATAGTGAGAGGATGGGGGAGAATGGATTTAAACTGAAAGAGGGTAGATTTAGACTGAATGTAGGGAAGCAATTCCTCACTGTGAGGGTAGTGAGGCACTAGAACAGATTATCCAGAGAAGCGCTGGATACCCCAGTCTCTGGAAGTGTGCAGGGTTAGGTTGGATGGGGCTTTGAGCAACCTGCTCTAGTGGAAGGTGTCCCAGCCACAGCAGGGGATAGGAAACAGATGATTTTTAAGGTCCCTTTGAACCCAAACCAGTCTATGATTCTGTGAGTTTCCATGAGACATCTGCACAGTGAGCAGGCCACAGAAATCATCCCACCAGCAGCTCTGGTGCCCTCAGCACTCAGCTGAGATGGAGCATCCTTGGGCAGGATCTCTCACAGGCCCCACACCTGCCTGGCACACTGCTTATCTTTCCCTCCTCCTTCTCTCTGTGAAGCAAGCAGGAGCCAGCCCAGCTCGCCATTGCTGCTGTGCAAAGCCCTTGAGCACCCTGGTTGAAGTGAGGCACTCGGCAGTGCACGCAAGGCTTTCCCATTTTCCCAGAAGAGACAGAGTAGCTTTGCAAGGAAGGAAAGGTGATGTTCTGCCCAGGCAGAGGCTGCAGCTCTTGAGCAGCAGTTTCTTGTCGGAAGCTGGCAGGGGACACGATGGTTCCCACCACAGGTGCTTACCCATGTCTCAAACATGTCCTCGGGGCGCAGCTTCCTCAAGGTGGCCCTGCAAGGGAGACAGAAATGCTCTTTGAGGACATATCCAGCACTGCCACACGTGACACTGTCAGCATCACGGGAAAGTCACCATGGCAGGTTTGGCTGGTGGCTGGAGTCAGCCACCACATTTTGAATACAAGAATGGGGGCACTGTAGGTAAATTTATGCCTTTATTTTTGGTGATAAAACCCTGCCCATGGCCCCACTGGAGTCACTGCAGCCACTGTTTCTGCTTGGGAAGATGAGACACCTCTCTGTGCTGGGATGTGCTGATGAATTTGTCCCGTACATGGCAGACCGGTCTGTCTGTCCTGAGAGCATGAGACAACAATCACTTTTGTTTTGGAGTCCCTGGGACATTCCTAATGGGCTCTGGCCCCCTTTTCTCCTGGTTTCACCCCAGCAAAATTTCAGAACAGAAATCTTTCCCACCTCTGTGGAAGCAAAGAAGACAGAATTAACTCTGGGAAGAAAATTTGGACCCTAACAACTACTGACAAGAAAATTTACATGCTAAGACTGGTCAAAGAATTTTTTTTGAGAAGTAGTACATAAAGGTAAAAAAGATTAATTTTCAGACACACCTGTAGCAGGAAGCCTGGCAAGTTGAGAGTTGATTGGTGTTAGAGGGGCACTCAAAGAACACAAAGCCATAGAAGATGAACACAAAGCCATAGAAGACAAACACAAATCATCCTTTGCACATCTGCTTGCTGAGGTATCAGCTGTTTGGGAGGATCCCCCAGCAGAGCAGGTCTCCCTGGCTGACCTGCCCCAGGACCTGCTGCAAAGAGAGGTGTCAGTCTGTGAGGTTTTGGAACAGATTGGTAGGAGTGGCAGCGTGTTGCCAGACCCAGGTGGAGTAAGTGAGATGTGTAACCTGTCACTTCAATTTGTCCAACAAACAGAGCAATGGAAACAAGAAAACATTTTGTGGAGGTTCCTAATGGACCTTAGGAGCCACAGAACTGAGCTCCAGTTAGATCAGAGAAGGAGAATCTCCTGTGGATTAATAACATTGAGGGGTGGAAATGAATGGTCAGTTTTCATGACAGAGGGAATTCACCAATTTAGATTCATAGCATATTCTTTGGCATGATCATAAGCACAACATATCCCCACATAATCTGAAAAAGATGGGAAATAGGAATATGGCAACATTTGCTTATCATATCCAATTCTTTGGCAACCAACAAAGGCCTGACTATCAGTTGATACAGAAGATCTCCCGAGACCTGAGTGTCTGCATGATAAACAGACATACAGCAAGTAACACACTTGCAGAAAACCAGCCCTGAGTGTACAGGTGCAGCAATTGGTTCTAAATTAGTTGTAATTAATTTTTGCCTCTCAGGAAAGGAGCCCAGGTGTCACAAATTGAGAAAGAATCAGCTCCAAAGGAAAAAGGCCAAAAGAAGGTTGCAAACAGTTGGGAAATGGCCAAGAGTAAAACAGACCATTATGGCAGTGGACAGCTACAGTGTGAGCCATGACAGTGGAGTTATGTGCAGTTCTGGTCATGCCATCTCAGAAATTATATTGATAACTGAAAAAGGCACTTGGAAGCGTGGGAGTGGTGAGTGAAGTTATGGAAGGACCTCTATTTGGTGAAGATTAAATAGATAAGAATTCTATATCTTGTGAAAGAGTTGACTGAAGAGGGTTTTGGCAGGTATTCTAAATACTGGGAACGGTAAAGAAAACGTGAATAGCTTAGAACATGGCCACGGCTCTAATGACATCAAGGTTGCAGATTTGATCCCTGCACAGGTCATTCACTTAAGAGTTGGACTTGATGATGCTTGTGGGTCCCCTCCAACTCAGAATATTCTGTGATTCTCTCTCTACCTTAAGTATTAATCATTGTTCCTCTTAAAAAAGAGTTAGTAGGTGCCCAGAGAAATTATTAGGTAGCAGGTATAAATGAAACAAATAAGAAAGGTCTTTTGATACAATGCATATTTTAGCTGCTGAACTCATTACAATTTGGTACATTCAGCATCAAAACAGAAATAAGGTAAAAGGAGCTATAGAAATTGAAGAAATAGCCACTAAGCACAAGATCAGGGATACAGTTTTTGAACTAGCAAGTCCTTTCATTGTTGATGCTCCAAAACTAGAGATTAAATCAGGCGAATGTGTATTATGTATTTAGGTGCACTTGTACTTGGCTTTTAAGACACTTTCCCTAGCTGTTCTCTGGGGGCAGCTCTTGGAGAAAGGAAACTCAGTGGGAAGGATCTGGGCACACCCACGTGTGCTGATTGCTGTGTTGACTCTGGGTACTTCCCCGTGTTGGAGGAGTGAGGCAACTGGGGTTTGGGTTAGTAAGAGAGAGCAGCATTCAGCCCCCATGTGGCTACACCACAGCTGCAGACAAGTGGGGTTCCAACCCCAGCATTTGCATGTGAAAGAGGCACCAACCCAGAGACTGCACCTTGTAATTTGTATTTGTGCCACTGAGAGTGAAATCTGGGCTGAGCCCTTGGAGTGGCAGTGACCCCCGTGCTCAGATGGACACCCACCTGTGCAGCCTTGGAGGGGTCACCCCACGGTGCTGAGCACCAGCTTCCTGACCTTCTGTGGACAGCATGGACCTTCCCACCACAGCCTGCAGCTGCCCAGCTGAGCTGTCTGTAGGGAGCCAGCACATGGCACCTGCTGAGGTTGCTTCATTTCAATCTACAGATCCTCTCCATGTCTGACCAATTCCAGCCTGTGGCTTTAGGTCCTTTACCGCTGGCAAGGCAGGATGAAGCACTTGTGCTCTGAGAAGCTCAGCATGAACTACTGGGAACATATGGCTGTCACTCACTTCTTCCCCTGCCATGGCAGCACCTTGGCAGGTTTGGGATTTCAGACATACTGTTTCATGGACTCCTTTTAATTATTTTCTGAGCTTTGGCACTTGCAAAATACATGCCCATCCCCTTGCTTCTACCAAGCACTGCAAAACATCCTGAAATATCTAAGACTTGGAGAAATTCCACTGCAATTTTGTGCTGGTGATGTGTTTGCCTTATTAGGATAGAATTTAGATGGCTGTGTCTAATCAGCCTTCTGATGCTGCTGCTTGACAGAAAGAGCTTGGGGAAAGGAAAATGGGAAGGACTAAGGCCAAGAAGCCTAGAAGGTCAGCAACGTGAATTGTGGGTACATGGAAGATAGAGGAGCCCTTCATATTTCAGAAAAAGCAGAGAACTATTTCTGGTGAGTCTCAGATTCTGGAGATGATCTCAACCTCCAGCTGAGCCTGATTTGAGATCCCCTTTTGATATAGATGGCCCTGCTTTCCTCAAACTTGTCTGGCCCCTTGATTGTCTGCTGAGAAGTGCAGTTGTAGGAGCAGCAGGCAGCCTGTGTCCCTCTCCTGAGGCATGGTTCTAAGGGTATAAAAACACAGCACCTCTGGGTAGCTCGGCCCAATACCTAACCCTGTGCTTTTACACAAGATCAGCCTCTCCAGTGGCTTCCAGACTATTTTTGTAGCTGAGTCCCTAAGCAACTGTGCAATAAACCTGATTGCAAAAAGCATGAGCATCCACAGCTCCTGCTGAGTTGATCAAACACTGTAGGTGCTCAGCATGGTTCCCACACAAGGCTCAACACAGCCATAACAGCTGTGGCTTCTTCTCTGTGCCTATGGTCAGCAGGAGCCTCTTAGGCCATTGTGGTTCCTCTGAGCTTGGTCTGAGCTCAGAGACTGCCTCCAGACAGATCTGACACCAGGAGAGGGATACACCCATTAGTAAATCAGTAAATCTGCTTTTGGGAAGGAGGGGATTGGACAGGATTTGGATTTGGATTTGGCTTGAAAGGCCTTGGAGAGTGTCATCTTCTGTACAGACCTAAATTAAAAGCAAGGGCAGTTAGGGCAAGGATTTCACTCTCCACTGCTTTCCAGCCTCACTGCTTTTTGAGTGAGGACTAACCAGGGAGGAGGAAGAGCAGGAGGAGGGAAGCTGTGTTATCTCAGCTCCCTTGTGGTGAATTATGACCGCTGCACAGATACTTGCACCTCTGGGAGTAGGAAAAAACCAGCAATTTCACAGTTTCAAACCTGGGTCAGAAAATCATCAAAAGTAGTCATCATAATAATGTTTTTTGAGAGTGATGCCCTAGAGAGGCAAGGTCACAATGACAAACATCTTAACCCACTTTTCTTGTCCAGGAGCATCCTGAATGCTACTTACCTTCTGTGCTCTCTCACAAAATCAACCAGCTCCTCTTCTGAGTAAGGCTTATCAGGGATGTGGACAGGCTCATCCATAAAGGGTTCGTAGAAGTCCACCTCATTCATCTTTAGGCCAAGCTTCTTGGCAACCTGTTGCAGTGCAGAAGTCACAGGTGAGAGAGCCTGATGTGCCTCTCTGCCTACCCAGAGTCTTTGCTGCTGGCAGAGCTGAGATCAAGGTGCTTCTCCCAGAGCGTGCACTCCTAGGAGTGGCCCACAAAACAGGATGGATCTCTCCTTGTTTAAAAATCCATTGATGCCCCCTACACTACTGGTGTCAAGCACTGGGGCAGAGCAAAGCCTCAGCCCAGGGCCTGTGACCAAACCCACATCAGGACCTGTCTCCATGCTGCAGAAATTGCCTTCTGTCTTGCAACAGGGCCAAAATATCAATGCAGACACCAACACGACTGATGCTGTTGAGTCAGGGACAGAAAGAAGACTCCAGTCTTCAGGTGGATCAGAAGGCAAAAGTGTTTAATGAAAGTAGTGGGTCTTTTTATAATGTGACTTGCTAAGGTGATACTTGATTGGTCTCAAAGCAGAAACATCTCACACCATTGGTGAACTATGAATAGCACACTTTGGAGAACCATATCTATAAACAATGGTTACAGAAAGAGAGATAATTGTTTGAATTTTTTCACCTAAGTTTCTTACAGTTTCTACACAGCTTTCCAGGATTTTCCCGGGAAAATTATGTCTCTCTCTATTCAGAGGATATGTAATTGCTACACTCCACAAAATCCAGGAATGCTGAAGCTGAAACTAGACAATAGATCTGGGAACATCCTGAGCTCTCAGCAAACAGGTGGTGGCATATGTGAGCTACCATGAAGATGTGTGGATGCTTACCCCTTTGTCAAAGGTGGCAAAGAACTTGACGTAGGGCTGGAATTGTTCAGCAGCTTCTTCAAATGCCTTGAAATCTGAAAGAAGAAAAGGGAAACGAAGAAGATGTTTCACAGACAGCTGGCCACACTCTGATCAGCCCAGAAGGTATTGGGGGAAGAATAAATACAAATTACTGCAAACTCCATCAAATGATTGTCCAATGTTTCTTCCACCCTTCCAGGGTTTACAAAGAAGGATGATTTCATGTGCAGAAACGTGCTGTGCAGTCCCACAGTGTTCAGTAAAGCTGCAGAGCCCTGCATGCCACACTTAACTGGGGCTGAAATCAGCAGCTCTGTGAAGCAGGTCAGGGGTAGTTCAGCCTGGGAAATACATCCTTAAGGATTGCTGCCATTCCCTAACAGTCACCAAGGGTGATCAGGCAGGCTTCCCCCACTGCAGGAGAATGGGCAGGAACCAGGTAAGTTTTTACTGTAACTGCTACCAGGTCTCTCTGAGCCTCAGGGTTCAGGAAAGACGCTCTCAGCCTACCAGGGGATTTTACAACAGGCATTTCCCACCTTTCTTTCAGTCATTATTACTGAATAGTGTTAGGATCACAGCCCTGCCCAAGCTGCTCTGCAGCCCAGTTTGAGAAAGATGAAGGGAGAGGTGGGTGGGCTGTTGCATTGCAGACCTGGTGATATGTGGTTTGTTCACTTAGGAATACCTGTCTTTCTGCTAAAGGCAGGACATGCCAGCATGAGGTGCACACTGCCAGCACTGCCCAGAAAGCAGGAAGAGCACTTGGGGCTGGCACATGAGACTGCAGGGCTTGACAGGGAGATTCTAACCTGAGGATTTTTATAGGCTGGTGAAAGTTGGGTTTGCCCAGAATGGTCCCTGTGTAGAGGGGACAGCCTGGCCAGAGAGTGAGAAAATGAGATTAGTTTTCCCACAGTGGACTTGTTAGACTTTTTAGGTAGTTGTAGAGAAATTATGATAGCTTGTCTTTATAAACAACTTGCAGGTGGTGTTTTCTTACTCTGTTTTTTTTTTTTTGTTCTTCTAAAGGACTGTTTGTGAGAAAGATGTTTTTGTTAATTAGCTAATCAAGTGGAATGTATCTAAACTGTTTATAAAAAGAGAAGAGTTTTTCACATTAAAGCTGCTGTTGTGCAAACAAGCCTGCTTGGAGTCCGTGCCGCTTTCTTACTCAACAGCGACATCCATGAGTTGCACATTCCTCAGGGCATGGGAGCAGCCTCTTCCCAGTCTTGGGGTCAGCAAGGAGGAACAGGCCAGTGCCTCTGCCAGGCTGCTCCAAAAGACCCTGCTCACTGCTGCTGTATGTTTGCCACGGTGGTATTTAATGTGTGTCCCCCCTTCCCTTCCCTTCCCTTCCCTTCCCTTCCCTTCCCTTCCCTTCCCTTCCCTTCCCTTCCCTTCCCTTCCCTTCCCTTCCCTTCCCTTCCCTTCCCTTCCCTTCCCTTCCCTTCCCTTCCCTTCCCTTCCCTTCCCTTCCCTTCCCTTCCCTTCCCTTCCCTTCCCTTCCCTTCCCTTCCCTTCCCTTCCCTTCCCTTCCCTTCCCTTCCCTTCCCTTCCCTTCCCTTCCCTTCCCTTCCCTTCCCTTCCCTTCCCTTCCCTTCCCTTCCCTTCCCTTCCCTTCCCTTCCCTTCCCTTCCCTTCCCTTCCCTTCCCTTCCCTCCTCCCTCCTTTGATGCTTTGGGCTCACTGCTCACAGGAAGGGGCACTTTGCTCCTTTTGGTTGCTCTCTCAGTGTAACTGTAACCTCAGCTGATTTTTGGGTGAGGTAAACTCACTTTTACTGCAGGAGCCCCTGGATTATGGCCCTTTTCTCTTGCCAGCAGACACCTTGCAGAAGGGTCACCGATGTTGGTGTAGGCCTGGGCTCACGCATTACACCGGCAGAAACCTGCCTGCAAACACACTCATCCTCCAGCAATTTTCACTCTGTCACAGGCCGATGTTCCATATTCACTCTGTCACAGGCTGCCATATTCCACACCACCCTTCATGTTCATGCAGAACAACCAGTGCCCAGTCCCTGGAGCTCCCAGGCAGGCTCCAAGGCCCACGAGGAACACATTTATCTTACGTTCTGAGTCTTCTCCCTTGAAGTAGCCGATGAGTTTGATTTCGTCGTCGATCTGGTCAAAGGCCTGAAGCTCCAGCTTGCTGTTGATGATCTCCACGGGGTCCTCCAGCAACTGCCATGACAAATGCATGTGGTAACGCAGTGATTTGCAGCACCAACCCATGCCTGGCAGGCTGTGCCACAAGCAGCCTAAGCAGGGAGAAAGAGGTCACCCAATTTCTCTGCTGTTGGAAGCCCTGCTTAGTGCTCTCTGCCTTATTGTGAGGAGCTGAGAGAAGCAGGTCACCTTCAAAGGGACATGTTAGTAGGTTCAATGCAGAGGTGGGAGCATCGAGAGGGAGGCCGATAGAGGACTGGGTAACCCAAATGAATGCTGAGGGACCTACTTTGGAGAGGGGTAAGGAGTAGCAATTTCAGCTGGCTTTAAGGAGGTCAAGTTGAAAGGAGCCGGTATGATTATTGTGGCCATCTGTGAATGATACCTGTGTATCTAAATCTATATATACTTTTTTTCAAGTGTCATTTGCTGGAAGAGGTCATTGCAAAGATCTTGCTTTTGAAAAACATTAACACCAGCTTGCTAGAGGGTGACTAAACAGTGATTTGGAGCAGTAGAAAGTCTGGATGTGAAGTTTCTTGGCTGATCCTCATCCTGTACAAAATAGTTTTAACCTATTCTTTGGTCCTACACACATCAATCACCATGTTAATGAGGAAGTTGGAAGACCTGTCTTTAGGCACTTTAGACTGTCATTGATGCAAACTTTGTTTCTCTTTTCGTAACTTTTTCTCTTTTTTTCTTAACTTTAGTCACTGCTGGTGAAAAGGCTCAGTCTGATTATTTTGCCCAGCAACAGTGGTGTAAATCAAGTGTATTCTCACTAGAAGAAGAAAAAAAGCAGGCAACCCACTGCCTACAGAGGTGTAGAGAACCTCTGGGTTTCTTTTACTTTTCAGATGAGGCTGCCAGGGCACCACAGATATGTCTGGTTTTATTTTCTTGCTTTGCCAGGTATTTTCTGTGTGGAAAACGCAAAACCGGCAATCCTTGCTCTCTTTCTTTTTTCACAGAACATGATTTTTCAGTGACACATCGCATGGCATAGCAAGGAAAACCTCATGAAGTACCTTACAGCATCCTTGAGAGTGATGCTCCAGCATGAGGCTGTGCCTTTGCATGTGCAATTTCCTGGTGCCAGCGTGGCCTGAGCCATGGGAACCTGGGGATGCCCCTGCTGCAGGGTCATGGCAAAGCTCTGCCCTGCCTGTGGCCCCTATGGGATTGCCCATTTCTGTCCCTGAAGCCACTTGCATGTGTTTTGGTCACAGCACCCAATGCACACAGCCACAGACATTGCCATGGGAGAGCTGAGGTCCAAGGGATCTGTTTGAATTCCCTGGCCATGCAGTCCTGGAGCACAGGTGACCATGTAGGCAACCGGGCACCCTGGGAAACAAACCCTGCCAGCTCTGCTGCTCACCTTACCTCCCTTATCAGCACTACTGCACGGCCACTCACAAAGAAAGCCTCACTTCAAAGCAAAGCCAAGCCACTGCAAAATGTTCTCATTTATAAAGCAAAGACGATGGGTTTTGTTGCCTCTCCTAGGAATAAAATGTAAATAAAGAGAAGTGCAACATATAGTTGTGGGATTCAGCATCACTTTTGCATTTAGGCACAAAGGTGAGTACATCATTGTGCCCATGCACAAAATGACTCAAAACTATTTAGTTCTAGGACCCTGATCTCCTCTCACTTGTGGCAGTGCAATTTGGCAAGTACACTGAAGAGATGCTAAGTTGCTTGTGTCTAGAAATGGGCAAATAATTTGCAACATTGTAATAGCCTGTCTCAACATCACACTGCAACACAACATAAGCCTTTTTCAATGCACTGAGCTCTTTTTAGTTGCTTCGCTAGAACCCTATTTCTTGGATATTCTTTTTATGAAAATAGCTATTTTTTTAAAAAAAAAGAAAGAAAAAGCATGAAAGATTTTGCAAATGGTGAAGTGTTTGCATGTGGGCTTGCTAGCTGAGGTGGGTGAACAGCAGGCAGTTATAAGGATTGTAGCTGACTTCAATTCAAATACTCTATATAGGAAAGAGAGAAGGTTGTCTCTAAGGTATAAAGTGTTTAGTGGCATGTAAGGATCCCACCTTTCCTGGGATCTCATGGTCAGACAGGTATTGGGGAAGATGTCAAATGTCATCTCTACCAGTGAATAGCAAGAAGGGATGAAATTTCAAACAAAGGTACACTACTTGTTTTTTTTTATCAAAGTAAGTATTTGCAGGGTCTTCTCTGAGAGGTTTTACCTAGCTCTGAGCTTATCTGTACTTACATCCAAGAGGAATTCCACCAAGACATCTGCAGACAGTTCCCCATCAAATTCAACCAACCGCTCGTCCTTAAAGACATAGAGACTCCCCTCTTCAAGCAAGCCTGAAAGAAGAAGAGAGGAAACAACAAATGGTTAACATGCTGTTAAAAGTATGTTTAGTGCAGAATGTCTTTCTTGTTATCCCAGCAATTCCTCCGGGGAAAATGCAATTGCCAGTTTGCTGTGTTGGTCCAGTTAGAAACAACCTGAGTGATCTCCTGATGGATGTTTCATGACACAGAGGACAGACTTCAGCCATAACTGGTGCTGACTTCTTCCCAAATGTCAAACTTTTCATTCAGGTCACAGTTTAGTCTCAGCTGGAAAAATTCTACCCCAGAAACTTGTTTTAGCTTGGCTGTCTATCTTGCAGTAAATACTAGGCTCTAACTGGCAGCTCAGATTTTAACAACCTGTCACTAGATGGAAATTGGATTTTGATTCGGGCTGTGCTCACTGTCCAGAGAAGGCTGAACTATGTGAGCGTCACCAGTGACCTGAAAGTGAGCTTCAAACTGTCTGAGGCTTAGCTGGTCTTGGCAAAAGGGTTAGAAACCAATGATAGAGATACCACAGACTGCAGGGTGACAGGTTTCAATGCTGTATCACTGGACTGAGGACTGAGTGCCACAGAACCTTGTTGGAGGCTCCAAAATCAACAGCACTGGTCTTCTGCAATGCAGGATGGCAGGGTACCACTGGCCAAGGAGGCTGGTAGTTTGTTTCTTCTTGGAGAGGCAGAAGCTCTTGTCTTTAGTTTACCTCCCATTAGCACTCACAGCCTCTAATTTAGGAAAGAAAATTACAGTCCAGTATGCTTAAACCTTAGGTTTAGTGGTATATTTGTGTACTGTTGTATTAATGTGACACAACATTTCCATATTGATTTGTGGGCTAAAATATGAAGGGCCTGCCAGGCCCTGGAAGGCAGCTGTGTCCAAGGTGGGCAATGCAGCAGCCTCCCACCTGTAGAGCAGATTTCCTCTTTCACTCTGGGGAACAAGACAGAATGATTGGCACGTGACTGCCAAGCCATTGCAAGGCTGTGGCTGCCCCAGGGTTTAACAGGGTCACTGGGTCATGGGGCTGATGACATTTGGGGGACTAAGTGTTTTCCCTGAATGTTCTGGTTCTGCACTGCTGTGTCGGTCCTGTCTCTGGGTAGAAAGAGCAGGAAGTTACTCCATGGCACCTATTTACTATTTCTGCACAGAAAGCTGTGAACTTACACCCTGTCATCATTACAGCATGAATTGACTTTCTTTTTCACTTGGTTTGGTTTGGTTTGCTTTTTCTGGAAGGGTCTTGGCTTGTCTCTCTCATCCTCACCCCCGCCCTGATCCTGCCCCTGTTGGGCTGTGCAAGTGCCACCATCATCCTCCCCATGCTTTGGCTGTCCTCTAAGGGACTCCCATAGGCACATCACTCCCACAGTCTCTCCAAGCTATTCCAGAGATGTCAGACCTGGGACTCACCTAACTTTTTGGCAAGCTTGGCATCCTTCTTGGAGTCCACCATCCCAAAGCCAATGCTCCTGGGCTCCAGGACCTGAGCTGCCAGCTGTGGGAAGAAGCAGAGAGCCCAACATTAGTAGTGTTAATACCACAGGGTAGCTAAGGGGCATCATGCTCTGCTAGCACAATATGACAGACACAAGTGACCCATATTCTGCTGCTGAACAGCTCCAATGGTGGCATGTGTCACATGCTGCCTCTCTGCTGAGATAACCCAGAGGTCACAGGGGTTGGGTTTGTTCCCATTGTGTTGCAGCAGGGAGTTTGCTGGCACTACCATGTTCTGTTTGACACTGCCCTCAGGAGAAGGCTCCTGAGTGAACTGGGGACACCAACGCAGGGGGGTGGCTGGAAGGAAGTCCTGTGCCACCAACACAAAGCAAAACCTGTTTCCTCTGTGGTGCCTTGGTGGCCTCCTGAAGGGGAGTGTGGCAATGGCACCATGGACATTTTAACTCTGGAAGTGCATGGTGGCAGGCAGCAGTGTGTGCAGGACTCTGCAGCATCGTGTTTTCTTCATGCATGTGGTGGGGTGGCCAAAGCAGGCTCCTTTCCCTATGATGTGCCTGAAGTTGTGCCTCCTGTCCAGGCTTCAGTAAGCCCCCAGATCCTGGTCCCCTGTTTTTACTAAAGAAATGCATCTAAAGTCAGCCATGCTCATGTTCACCTTCTCACAGCTTTGCAAAACCACTGCACCCTGCTCCCACCATCTTTGACCAAGGGGCCTCTGGAAGATATCGAGTTCCTGCCTGTTTTGTGAAAATAGATATGTGAGGAAAGGAGAGACGCTCTGCAAGGGCTGGTGGTGAGAGCAACCCCGGGTGAGACCCTGTGAATTCCAAATTGGCTCCCAGAGATGCACTGACCCTGGTAAATGGATCCACTTATGCACTGCATGACTGACAGCCCCACCACAAGCATATTAGAGACCCTACAAGGTAGTAATGATGCTCTGAGAACCACCAAGCAGCTGTAAGAGCCTTCTCCTCCTCCCTCTCCCTTCCTGCTGCACAAATGCCTGTGATGCTGATGGTCTTCTTGCTGCTCCTCCTCCCAGCCCTGCCGGACGGCGGGGGATGATGGAGATGAGGGTCAGGAGCCTCTGGGGCAGAAATGTCCCTATTAGGGCACAGCTGTCAGTGCTTGGCAGCACGAGGCTGGAGGGGGGCAGAAGAAAGCTGTAGCCAGAGAGATGGTGGGTTGATTTATGAGGAAGCTCCCCCCCTGCCCCGGCTCATTTTGGCTCCCCCCCAGACTCAAAGCCAGTTTGAATGTCACCCAGCAGTGCTGCCACCGTGGCCACGTGGCCCCTTGGCTCCCCTGCTATAAATAGCTCCTGCCTGTGCCAGGCCTCTGTGAGAGTGTGCAGTGATTAGAGGCATTGGGGAGCAAAAGTGGCGGGGCAGCCACCTCTCCTGTGCAAGGGGGTGTCATGGGGCCAGCCAGCTCCCTGTGCTGTCAGCCTGTCCCTGAAATTCTAGGGGATGGTGGCAGGCACCCTGGGGATCAGGGCTCAGGGACCTTGCTTGAGCAAAAGGGAGAGATGGAGCATGTTCTCCCTTCCACCAAATGCACGTCCTCAGGGCTGTCCCAAAGCCCTCCAGGAGGAAAAAAGACTCCACCAACCACCACAGCATTGCTGCAGCCTTGATCCCCTGCAGCCACGTGCCCTGTTGTCTTTAGGGGCAAATGCCACCATGGGAGGCAAAAGTGGTGCCTGTGTCACACAGGAAACTGGGGTGTCAGTGCTCTTTTCCCTGCTTTTTGCCAGAGCTTTGAAATGAAAGTGAGGCTGCAGATTCAGGGCTTGTGCTTACAGGGGACACAGCCTGAAAGGGCCAGAGCACTGGTTTGTGTTTGCACATCCACTGATTAGGCTGATAAGGCACTGGTCTGGTTTAGCATCCCATCTGGTGGCTCAGGTCACCTTAGAGCACCTGAGAGCAGCTGGAGCCCCATATTTGCAATGAGAGATGGACACCTCTCATGAGCTCTCTAGACATCTGCAAGTGAGTGGTGATATGAGAAGAGATTTTCTGTTTCCTGTTATGGGGATTTACCCTGACTGGACAAAAGGATGGAGCCTGTAGGAACCATCAGGGTTATGGGACATTGTCAGCACGTCCCTGCTTGTTGGTGGTTGTGTATACCAGCAAGTGGCTCCTGAGAACCACCACATGAGGCTCTGGCTGCTCTGTGACCAGAGGAAAACACAGAATGGCCAAGGGAAGCAGACTTGTTCAGTCATGTCCAGTCCAGGCCATATTGATTTAGTTACTTACAGTTATGTCAGCGACAGGCCAGACACAGTCAGGGCAGTTTAAGCCCAATGGTTCTTGACTCCTGCACACAGGAGATGGTTAGGGTTTCTTTTGAGTGTTTGAAGGTCAGAAATATGCAGAAAAGCTGCAACACCTGCTGCAGACAAGTGGTTGGATGTGAGCAGGGATGTGTGCAAGGGAGGAGGCATTGATCAGAACTCATGTATGTCAGCATGCAGCACACACAAGGCTGCTCTTTGGAGGGGTGTGGGTGCAGTTCTGTAGCTGTGAGCATGGAAGTTTGCTGGAAAAGAGTAAAAGTGTCAAGAAAACGTGGGTGATGTGATGAAAACCTCTTTGTGTGAGACTGTGGGAGTGCTCAGTCATCAAAAAGAGTCTCAGTAATGGTGGAGGTGTGCCTGTTTGTGTGGCAGGGCTTGTGTGACTGCGTCTAGCAAGACTGTCTGCTGGAGGTGTATGTATGGTGGGTGTGAGTGTTTGGAGGTGTTCCTCTGAACAGGCTCATCCCAGAGATGTGCAGCAGTCTGGGCATGCAGGAGAGAGCTTGTGCATGGTGTGTGAGCGTGCCTGAGGGGGCAGAGCTGGGAGCTCATGGACAGGCTGCCTCCTCTGCAGGGACCTGCATGCCAGTGAGACACTGAGGGGAACAGTACAGCCTGAGCTCCTCTCCAGAGCAGGGTCTCACAACAGGGAGGTCTTTGTGCAGCATGAGACTTTCAGGAGCCCTTCCTACTGTGGCAGAGCCTGGAGGCAGGAGGCTTTGCAGGGCGTTTGGGGTGGCATTTGCAAGTGCAAGCTATGCAGGGGCTGGGCATTGCTCCTGGCCTTGCTTTCTCTGCTTTCCACTGCAGCAGGAGAGTCTAACCCATGCATAGGTGACAATACATTCCCACACCTATATCTGAACCCCAAAAAGCAGCAAAATATGGGGCATGCCAGAGGCACAGCAGTTTGGCTAATTCCCCCTACTCATTACAGTATCAAGCATTTATATATCCCCTTACAGTATTTTCGGATTCCATAATGCTAGTGGGATTTGAATGCAGATAATGTTTCTAATCTTGACAATCCTCTTGGCTCAGGGCCTTGGGACAGAGGCATCTGTAATCTAAGAGCACAGTCCCTCCTCCTCCTGCCTTTAAATTCATATTGCTCGAAGTCTTGGCCAGCCAGAGCCCTTGCCTTTGTGTCAGCCTCTATCTCTATAGCACATAATTTAGCTTCAACAGCTGCACGGAGACATGGAGGGTAGAAAGTGCCCTGGAAGAACTGGACATAACAGATCATGCAGTCCCTGAAGTAGAGCAGGAGCTTTGAGCTGGCAGAGTTGGCTGAGAGCATGAGCAAAGAGCCCAGTAGCTCCAGCCCAAAGTGAAGTTTGACTGCTACCAGGTGTGCAAGAACCCTCTCATGCTGGATGGTGTCAGCAGTTCCAGGCACTCAGAATAATGGATGTGGAAAGGCACAGCTCCCTGCCCAACATCTCAGCTCCACACCCACTGTACCCACCTGAGCCTCGGTGTGATGCTGAGAAGTTTTGGGAGATTAAAGCAGTCCCATAGGGTCATTCTGAAATCCTTGGTTATACAGCAGCAGAAACGTCACTCTCTGCCTTACCATGCTCCTATTCCAGCTGCAGGCAGCAATGACTGTGCCAAACCTTGCACTTGTCAGTTTTGCTGCTAAATGGCAGACAAAAATCCCTCAGAGAGGGTTAAAAATGGGAGTGGGAGGAGTGGCTGCGTCAGCATGGTCAGTTTTCATTGTGAAGTGACATTATGGCATTCTGGCCTGGATTTTCTTCCCACTTCTCTAGCACCTGCCCAGAGCTCCCACAGACAATAAGGCTCATCTTCCCCAGTTCCTCAGGCTTGGGAGGAAGGGCTGGGGGCATTTGGGTGTCTCTGAGAGCCATCATGAGTACACTTCTTTTAACCATGGGAGCTTTCTCTTTTGCTATTTAGCAGTGCAGGAAGAACAAAACTCCAGCAATGCAGGGAGAAGAGCAACAGGAGATGATGAGGAAAAGTCCCCCAAGCAATCTACACTCCTCTGCTGCTTCTCTCCTACTCTCTTTAATGCTGCAGTTGATGCTGATGGTCAGAACCTGGTTGATGAAATGATGATGATTTTATATCCCAGAGTGTTAGGTTTTTATTTTCAGCAGCAAAAGGAGACAGCAAGTTTTTAGTGTATTTCCCCAGAAGTTTTGAATCCTTACGCAGGACTCCCACCTACACACTGTAGTTGGCTACTCTGAGACATTGGGCAGTTTCTTGGAGAACAGAGGCCATTATTTCTCTTCCCTAATGCTGTGCTGTCCCCACTAGCACCCCCTTGCATACCACACCAGTAATTTCTTAGTCTTTTCCACAGTTCAGGCTGTCCTGGAGCACTGTGGTGATCAAAGAGCAGGGCCAGAAGCCTGCTGAGCAGCTGCCACTAGAAAAGTCACTTTGCTGGCAGTGGGGACTGAAGGAGAGTATGTTGGTCCCACCTTGCTACACTTTTCCACCACCTGAGCTGCTTGGAGAGGCTGAAGCCCTCTCCTAGAGATCACTACTCCATGGACTAAAAGGCAAGTCCCCAAATATGGAACACTCAAAGGTCACTCCCTCAGAGCTGGCTTTCACAGGTAATGCTTCAAAAATGCTGCCCTGGAGCTTTAATTGTTGCGCAGCCGCTCAGCGGGGTCAGCCACACGGCAGCGTGCTCTCTGCCTGCCTCTCTAAAGGTTTCACATAGCTGGGGCTGTATTTTTATCTGCTCCTGGCATCCCTAATTTTAGCCAGCTGCAAGCCAAAGCACAGCCTCCCCGGCCGGGAGCTACTCGAGGCTGGTGCCCGTGCCACCGAGCACCCACGGGCGCAGGGGCCACCTGCCACCGCTCCTGGCTGGTCCCTGCTGGCACGGCATCAAAGGTGTGTTGGCAACTCAGCTGTGCCACTTGCATGTCAAGGGCAGACAGGGACGTGTGTCTGTGTGTCTGTGTGTCTGTGTGTCTGTGTGTGTGTCTGTGTATGTGTCTGCGTGTCTCTGTGTGTCTCTGTATGTGTGTGCTGCCCCAGGCATCTGGGACAGGGCAGAGGCCACCCCCCTAAGCTGCCCTTTCCAAAACAGAGACTGACAGCGTACTTTGGGACTGTCCTTGTCCTTGACAAAAGTGAGGCTGTTGCTCCCTGATTCTCCTTCTGACCTCAGAAAAGCTGCTTTGAAACTGAAGGCTGGAAGTTGCTGTGAAGCCCATGTGAAGCAGGGCAGAAAGCTGGGTGCTTTTAGTGGGTGCTGCAGGAGGGAGGCATGCTTGGTATTAAGCCCATTCACCTACACATGCCCATGTCAATCCTATGCCTCTGGCTCTCAGGAACAAGCCAGATTCCTCCAGTTTCTGACCCAAGTGAGTGTAAGCCAGCACCTCTGGAATCCCAGAGAGTCCAGGATGCTGTGGGCAAGAGCTGGGAGCTCCCATCCTGCATACACAAGAAGGATTAGTGAAGCAGGGCCCTGGGGGAACAGAGTGGTCCTTGAGACAAGAAAGACCTTTTCCCCAAGAAGTGAGCAGAGAGAAATAAGAACTGAAGAAAGCTTTAAATATACCCAGCCCTCCTTGCACTGGGTTCGAGGTGTCAGAGGTCTGCTGGCTGATGGCAGTGTCTGCTGCCAGGGCCGGAGAGGGTTCCCAGAAAAAGAACATATCATGTACAGCAGCTGGCCTTCACCGGAGCTGTGTCAGAGAGCACGCAGGAATGAGCACCATCAGCACTGCTCAGGAGGGGGTGCCGGTGAGGGGAGGAGCCACTGCCTGGGAATTCAGCTCTTGGTTGCTGCTCCCTCCATTTCCTTGGGCAAGTTTTTTTCTTTTCTCATGTATGTAGGTAAATCCCAAAGTGCAAAGGGGAAAAAAAAAAAAAAAAAGAAAGGAGAACTTGGACCTTGTTAAGTCACTTCTTTCCTAGTCCATGGATTTCGTGCCTGGTTGCCTGTTATTTAGGGACAGAGGCTGCAAAAGGACATCTTTGGTCATCAGACTCAGAATCGTGTCATTCAATCTCTGTCACAAAGCAGCCAGTGTCCATTTAAGACTCACTGGACTGTTCTCCCCTTCCTCCTCTGGTGATTAGGGACTTTGTAGTTCCAGACTTGTTTTATTCATAGCCCATTTGTCCTTAGGCTTCGCGCTTAAATAGCTCTTCTTCCTCCCGGGTGTTTAAAAGGAATTATCATATCCCCTTTCCATCCTTCCCACAAATGAAGCTCAGGCACGAAGGAAGGGCAGTCATGGGCTTTGATTCCTTTGCTTTTAGATGAAGGGCACTGGCAGAGCAGGCTCTGGAGTAAGGTCAGGGTGGGCGAGCATGGCATGGCCACCCCTACCCAGTCTCAACAGCTGCCCCAGCCTGCCGTCAGCTCCTGCAAAATGTCAGGGTCCAGGGCAGGCAGCTCAAAATGGTAACCACAAACACCACACATGTCCTCTGAGTAGGTGAGTGTGAGGTCAAGCTAGCCCTTCTTGGGCCCCTCGCTCAGGATAAGGCCAAGAAAAAAATGCTCCATTGTGAGCCTGGTGAGACAATGGAACAGGTTGCCCAGAGAAAACATGGATGCCCCATCCCTGGAAGTGTTCAAGGGGAGGGGCCGTTGAGCAACATGGTGTGATGACCCACCCTAAAGAGGAAGTCACACCTCATTTAGTGGTAGGTGTTCCTGCCCATGGCAGGAGGGCTGGAACCAGGTAATCTCTAAAATCCCTTCAAATCCAAACCATTTTGCATTTGTATGAAAGGCATCTCATTTTACAAAAGTGAGACCCTGCCTCCTGAGGACCAGCCCAGCAGAAAGACATCAGGAACACTTGCTGGCACTTTTAGGGGAACCTGACTAGCATGGCAGGATGGCAAGACCAAAGTGGATGGACTTTTCCACATTTTTTCTCAATTGTATTTCTGAAAGGAGGGGTGGCTCAGAAATTCCTGAGTCTCCATGCAGCTCAAGGTCTTACATAGAAATGGCCTCAAATTGCACCAGGGGAAGTTTAGATTGGAAATTAGGAGAAATCCCTTTGTTGAAAGGCTGGTCAAGCCCTGGGACAGCTGCTCTGGATAGTGGTGGAGTCACCATGCCTGGAAGTATTTAAAAGACGTGTAGATCTGGCACTCAGATATGGTTTAGTGATGAGCTGTGCTAGGTTAATGGTTGCACTCAATGATCTTAGAGGTGTTTTCCAATCTAAATTATTCCATGACTCTATCACAACCACCTACAGAGGTTGTCTGCAACAGCTGGACTGTGATAAGAGCTCCACAGTTCAGGGCCAAGACTCGGCCTCGTACTCTGCCAGCAAAGCAAGCCCAAGCTCACAGGGGTCTGCCATGTCTCCAGGAGATATTTGCATTCTTTAGATCCCCTCTCCAGTCATAATTTAGCAGATGAGAAAGGTGCCTTTCAAAGCACGTTTATGGCTGTGAAAGTGCAATTTTAGGAGAGATGCTGCTCGTGCAGCCTGTCCAAAGTCACTGCTTGGAACTGACAGAGGGACTTCAAAGAAAGAAACATGTCAATAATAGGTAATTCAGCCTTGGAAATTATTTTGGCCACACTTACACAGGAAGATCAAGGCACACAGTTGTTCCTAGATGTCAATGTGCCCATCTGTGAAACAGGGAGTTTTCTGCAACCTGTTTTTGTGACTGGCATGTCAGTGAGTGAAACCCCCTAGGTGCTACTGCTAAAAATCAGTACTCTGCTGGCTGTTGCTGAGTTGAGACCTACTTACATGGCCTCAAATGGGAAGTAATCAATGCACAATTTTTCTTTTTCTTCCTCCCTTCCTCATTTTCTACATTAACTTATCTGTAGTGGAAGCACTTCTTTTGTAGACATAGAAGCCCAAACACCCTCTGTTATTACAGGCTTTTGCACACTTTCCTATCCAGCCAAATGCCCCTCATCTCTCACCTTGAGATTTGTTCTGTAGGGACTCAGACAACTGAGAATTTTTGTGACATTCATTGAACATGTCTTCTATATCCGTATTTATACTCATACCTCAACACTAAATTGTGTTGAGGCACTGTCCCATAAACATGGCCATTTTCAAAGAAAATGTCTGAAATCTGAGTATGTGAAGCAAACATAAAAAGGTGCTTAAAGAAAGGGCTTGGGCTTATATTTCTATTTTTATATTTTATATATTTTTAAGATTTTATATTTTTATACCTAGAGATGGGAAAAAAGTGGAATCTCATTTCCTGGTTCCTATGGATTTTATGAATATACAGACCTAAACTCATAAAACTTTTTTCTATGTTGCATCAGAAGCAGAGAGAGGCTTTTTGCTATGTATTACATGGCTCTGAACTCTTGTGGGAATATCTGCTCTCAAGAGAGTTCAAGACCATATGAGGGAAACTACCCCTAAACCAGCTAGCTGATCTTGTACTACTTTTTCCATCCTAAGCTGGAAGCTGCAGTAGTTTCAGCACTTGGAAATAAATGAATTAGAAGGTAGAGCTTACACACAGTTTAATCCTTGCCTTTTACTGGACTCAAAATCCTTCTTTCCCTTTCACATCACAGGGAGATACTGGCTGTGTTTCCATGTGTTACAGAATTGGCCAAATATGTTCAGGAGTTTCACTTTGTTCTGCCATTTGTTGCTAGAGGCTGGACTGATCCTAGGCCTCATCTGGAGAGGGGAGTACACATCCCTCTTCTCTTTCCTCTTATCAGACTGGCTTGTGCTAGGCAAGTTCTCCATGAACTTTCAGTCCAGGGGCACTGTTGCATTGAAGGGACTGAAGTATCTGGGCTTGATGAGCCTCTCTTTTTTAAGGCTATTACACACGCACACAGATGTCAAGGGAAGAATGGCAGGGGAGCTGGGACTGAGGGAGTTTCAGCAGAAAGAGGATACCAGAGTGCATCACAGGCAGCCTGCTATGATAGTGAGAACCCCTCAGCTGCTGGAGAGAGCTTCTCAAGTGCAAAAGGAAAGCCCCTAACACTAATGCTTATTTATTCCTGCTACATTATTCCTAGAGACAGAGGCTGGCCCATTGGAAGGCCAAACTCCCTATTTAGGACATTCAGAGATGAGAAGGGAGAAGGTCTTAGAAGTGATGGTAGGAGACAGGGTGAAACATGGTAGAGGAGATAGAGAGGAGAAAAAGAGCAGAACATGTATTTCTCAGGTTCACTGCTTTGATCTCTTCCCCTCTAAACCCTTCTTCATGAAAGTTGAGACCATTTAGGACAAGTAGATTTTTCTTTTACTTGTCTGTTAAACAATTATTGTGATTTTTTCGGCTTTTTTTTCTTCTTCACTGTGCTTACCTCATGGAGTGTGCAGAGCTCTTGCAAACATCACTACAGGGTAGGAATGGCTACTGTTATCTCTGGGACTTCTTGGATCAAACTCTGCATTTTCCTGTATGGAGGCTTTTCCCTACTCCAGGTGCAGGTGCTTTCCAGTAGCCAGTGGTGCAGAGTGGAGTCACAGGAGAAAGGTGCACAAAGGAAAGGAACCCTTTAACTTGAGCTGTGAAACAGCCTGTGTTCATGGTATCTCTGCCCAGGGTTGTCTTAGGACAATCCTTCCCCAACTCTTTTCCATCCTAGCCAGAAAGCAGTAGGTGTCTCAAATCAGTCCTTTGGCTATTTTTCCTGACAGACCAACCCAACAGCCTCCATCTTCCCAATCTGGACCTGAGGGGCTGGCACTGCCACCCCTGGAGCTGTTGTCATGAACTAACGATGGTCCAAAGAGCTGCTTTTGCTGCCAGAGGGGTTCAGTTGTCCCTGGAGCCTGTTGTGACCAGGTGGCACCCAGCAGTGTAGGTGGTAAGAGCTGTTAGGGCCACTTCATAATGATCATCATCTTCATTCCCCTTCTAAACTGGAAAGTGACCCTGGGCTGCGTGGGAATTTGTTGATCCAGTATACCTGGCTACAGGGAGCTGAACACCCCATGTGCTGTGCCAAAAGCAATATCAGCTTGATGACATCATCCCTTTTCTGGTGACAGTGGGTGTGCATCCTCAGCTTTCAACAGTGTCAGTCAGTCCTACATGCTTCTCTTGGAAGGAAATTTTTCTTATTATATCACTTCTTGGTCTGCTGTACATAGTTATGGTTTAGTAAAGTCCTTAAATAAGTGCTTAACTTTACTTATGTGCTATCATGTTGTCAGCTTGATTTCCTAAGTAAATGAGAGCCTTGTGATTCTCTTCTCTCTCCCCTATCAGCTCCCTTCCCTAATAAGCCTTCTATCTGTTGGCCCTTTTAAACCAAATTTTCCAGAGTGAGTGATCTCAAACATAATGAAGCTGTTGCAAGTTTTATGAAGAGCAAAGACTTGGAAGGGAAAAGGCTGAAGTGCCCTGAAAGAAGGAAATATTGCCATCTGAGCTGAGCCCCTATGGAATTTCAAAGGACCCAGTTAAGAGAGAGCCTCGCGTGTTCTTCACTCCTGGGAGGGGCCCCAGTCAGAGCTTGTTACTGACGAGCTGCATATTTCAAGGAAGCCGTGGTGGATCTCTCTTGCTCTTTTCTTTGGTGTCTAACGTAATTCTTCATGCCTTTGATCTTTGGAATTGTACATTTCTTATAAGAAATATAACACGTTAGAGAAGCAGAAAGGATGGACTATTTGGGGGTTTTCTGGAATTAAATTCTTTGAGCCCATGTGCCCACCCATGCATGTCCATGAGACAATCTGATGTAACAGACCTTAACCACCTGCTCAGACCTTTGCTTTGCTCCACACCTGCCTGTGTGTTGGATGGAGGCTCACTTTTATTCCTAAGGATGGGCACTGATGACACTGTATGGAAGGGGGCTAAAGACACACTGTATTGCCAGGCTGTGAAAGCAGCATGTCTCAGTGTGAAACAGCAGGAAAATTGTCAGCAAAGTTAGATGGAAAAACTTGAGGTGCTGTAGAAAGGAGCATCTTATCACAGGCAGCACCCTGTGCTGGGAACCTCCCAAGAGAGCTGGCAAGGATTAGTGATGGCTGGAGTATTTACCTCTTAGATACTTCATTTCAGGTGTAAAGGACCTTCAGCACTCCAAGTCCTGACCCCTCTACTGAAATTAGATATGTAAAACCTTCCTGAGTGAACTTTTCTCAGGTTTGGCTGGAAGGAGAGTCCTGTCACTGCTCCTGTGCCTACAGAGCAGCTCACTACTCTAAGGCTTGCTCAAATTACAAGAGACCTGGGTTCAGCTGCTGACTGCTTCCAGGAATAATGATCCCAGGCAGTTCATCTCACAGGCAAACAGCTCCACATCTCAGTCAAGGAGCCACTGCAGACATTTCTTTCCTTCTCCCTGTGCTGGTGAATATGCAGTGAAGTCCAGCAGCTGAATGAGCTCTGACAGGGAAAATTAAGAGTGACCCCCTATGGTACAACACATTATGGCTTGAACTGAGGGAGTTGAATGCTCTCACAAGAAGGAGCAGATTACAACCTGGCTTGCCCACTCAGAGTGCTCCCATGGCTTAAATTAGTCTAGAAATTGGGAACTGTAGCACCATTTTGGCCTGTGTCCTGTGCAGAATAGAACACGTCTTTGTTGCATTCTGAGACCCTCTCCCCTTCTGATTCCCTCTGGGTGGCAGAAGCAAAGAAGTGCTTACTCTGCAGATTCCTCTTGTGCCTGGGCTGTCAGATTGCTGCTGCTGCAGTTCCCAGTCCAGGGGAGGGACTGATCTGAAACTGTGATACATGCACTGAATCAGCACTGCAAGTGCTTTGGAAATTTTGAGGTCAAAGCCACAAGTGCCAGTTGATGTGTGGCACCATTAGCTGGAAGCTGAGCACCAGGGGACTGGAGCACTACAGTTATGTAAAGGTCTAGCCCTCAGTCTCTTGCCCAAGGTCACATAAGAAGTCCATAGCAGAGAGCAATTGGAAACCAAATAAATCACCAGAATCCCAAGCTAATGTACTCATGGCTGAATCCAATCCTGAAAAATAAAAGCTTAAGGCCAGATTATATTGCAGCTGTTGCACCCTTGATAGCATGGGTAATGGTGTCATGAGGACTCAAACTGATGGTAGACATCAGACCGTAGAGTCATGGAAACATGGCCTGGTTGGAAGGGATCTTAAACATCATCTAGTTCAAAGCCACTGCCATGGACAGGGACACCTTCCGCTGTTCCAGGTTGCCCAGTACTCCATTCAATGTGGCCTTGAACATTTCCAGGGATGGGACATGCTTCTGTCAGGTTTCTATCAATATGTATCTAGTAACTGTTTGACACCTATCAAGCACAAAATAGTTATTCTGTTAAACAACAATGTCATTATACAACCAACAATACTCATTTCAGCTGGAGTTCAAGCATTACTTTTTTCTTTTCTTTGCCAAATGTTATTTGATCACTCACCTGCAAAAAGTAACCCTTGCCTGACAGGTGAGTAAAATCTGGTTAGTTTTTGGACCTTTCTTTCTGGCAGTCATCAGGCTTGCTGAGGAGGTCAGCAGACCTTCAACTTGACACTGAACTTTTTTGGGTCCTATCCCTCAGCAAGCATATTTTCTTATTCACATTTCCTACACTCTCAGGGGTGCAATGCATTTTTTCTCTGGATCTGACAAATAAAGCTGAAGTGTTTCTTCTGCAATTCTGAATTCACCTTCTTTTCAAATATGTCTTTTAGTTAAGAGGGAATATTTGCAAGCTCCTGGTAAGAAATATGCACCTAACAATCAAGGATTGCAGCTGTGTGATTCCCTGCATTACAGCTACAATACAAGAAAGAATGCTAGAAATCTACATTGTCACTTTTGCCACGATTTATTTTACTGAGGATTAATGAATCATTCGTTCATGAAAGAATTAACAACACTCTTTTTCCAGCACAGAAGAGAATGGTTGCATTAACAAGCAGCTATAGACTGATTCCAAGCAGGCAACCAAGTGTCAAAAAACAAAAAGGGATTTAATGCTGCTGCACCAGCAGGGAGCTTTTGAGATGGGGAGCTAGGACGCCCATTTGCTGCACAGCTTGATAAGGTTTCTTGGCTGACTGCTGCTAGTGGGATAAAAAATGGGACTCAATCCAGAATACAAGTGGGATACTGGCTTGTACAGAATGAGAAAGGATCAAAAAATTTCAAGCTACGGATTCAGGTGCTGAGATTTGGGAAAGCTGAGCTGAGCTGAGTTCATGTTTCTGAGGTTTGCAAGGTTACTTGCTATTGCCTGAATTTCTGACAGACAATCCAGAAAAACTATTTCCCAGCAAACTGAGAAGAGCACAAAAGAGGCTTTTTCCTGGGCTTTGCAGAATTCAGGCAGGGGCTAACTGAATTCCAACCAAACAAACTTTTGGATGCCCAACCTCCCCTGCACGAGACCATTTGCCTCTCCTGTCCTGTGGCTCCTCTCCATGACTCTGAGCAGTGCTGTGGTCCTGACCCCGACGGGGACATGCAGCGGCACTTACCTCCAGCACCATCTCTGTCATCTGGAACTGCTTCTGGGAGACCTTGTCAGAGCTCACAGGCTCATGGAAGAGCAGGCAGAGCATGTCATACTTCTTCAGTGCCTGCTTGTAATTCTTCTCGTTCAGGTCGATCACTCGGTCTTTCCCATCGTAAGTAGGGAAGTTCAGTCCCTCTTCTGCCTTGCAGCAGAAAAGCAGGTAAAAACCTGCCAGGATCCAGCAAATTGCCTTCATAGGGGCACCCTTGGAGTGCAGCAAAGGGTGGGTAAATGTCCCCCTCTTTCTTGATTTGAGAAGAGAGGGAGACCAAGGACTCCAGGTGAACTTTGAGCTAAGTTTCTCCTAGTTTCTCTAAGTTTCTCTCTGCTGCTTTCCTAGAGTTGAGCCCAAACACTGCAAGGCTGGCGGGGAGCGGCAAACTTTGCTGTCCTGTACTCACAACAAAGAGAGAGACAGACGGGAGAAGCTGTCAGGCCAAGCCCTGGATACCTTACATAGCTGTGTCCAGCTCCCGTGTCATTAGGAACTCCATTTTTAGGAAGCAGTTGTTTCAGGCTAAAAATAAACCCTGCAATGAATAAAAAGGACAGATATGACACCATTGAGGGACTTGCTGGCACTCTGCATCATCGGAGAGAGACAGAGTGGGCAAGAGGGAGGGAGTGGAAGATGTCAGTCCTGGGAATATGCAGGCAGGGTTTGAGAAGGGACAGACTTCACTCACACAGGGAGTCAAGGCACAGGCAGTCCTACTAGGAATTGACAAAAATAGAAGGTATTTACTGCGATTTATAATAAGGGTATCTCTCTTTATATCCCTTTGGGCATCACGGTGATTAAGATTTTGATAACAGATCTCAGATTAAACAGTTTCAGAGCCTCATCTGCACCACTAGAGGAAAAGTCCTGTTTCCTCAGCAGCAAAGGAGGTGAACACTCCTGGGACTTCTTTCTCCTGCCTGGAGCGCCATTTGGAGCTGCTAGCTGACATTCAAGGTGCTCTCTGAATCACATTTTCTGCTTGTGGGGCAGCAGGAGAATTGCTGGCCCTTGGACCTGCAATCCAAACGCAGAGGGAAGCTTATGTTGCAGCCTCCTGTTTTCACAGCAGTTCCCAAGCTACATACATTGCTGCCAAGTGGTTCAACCTTATTGTGCTAAGGGGGCTGATGGCTGGGAGGCATGTGCCCAAGCCAGTGTCTTGGGGCAGGAGGCAGGGCTCTCCTCAAGAGGATGGTCAGATGGCACCATCATCACCAGCCACTCTTTCTGGGGCCTGCCTGTTGGACTGGAGCTGATTTTTCACATAACTCTCTTGCATTTCCCAGCAAGCTGTCCTGAATATTCCTCCTTCTTCATGTCCCAGGGATGGTGGCCAGTTCCTCCTGAGCACAGCTGCTGCTTTGCTGTATCACCTGCACAGCGCTGCTGGGGGAGAGCGGTTCAGAGGCACAGTCCCTCAGCTCTTCCCTGCTCTGACCACGGTGTCACCCCTGACCCATGACTGGCAGCAACAGGCAGGTGGAGGCAGGCCAGCTGGCCACAAGCCAGCCCTGGGGCTGGCATGGATCCACTGGAAAAGGCCTGCTGAAGGGCTGGCAGAGAAGAGCTTGACGGGGGCACGGCTCCCTTCCCCCTGCCAAAATGATGTGCAGACAAGTGGCCTTATCAGGTCTTTTCCTTGCATGCTGCTCCATCACAGCTTTGCTCCATCCACACCAGGGAAGAGACAATATCCCTTCTTAATGCACTTGTTTCCATTTAATTGTATGTCTGGGATTGTTTCAACATTTGGGGGAAAAGGTGAGCATCACTTAGCAATTACAGAATCATAGAATCATTTAGGTTGTAAAAGACTCTGAACATCATTGAGTCCAGCCATTAATCAAATACTGCCAGGTCCACCACTAAACCATTTCCCTAAGCATCACACCTACATGTCTTTTAACTACCCCCAGGGACAGGTACTAGAACACTTTCCTGGGCAGATTAAACACATATCCTGGGTGACTTAGGAGCACACATCCTTTCACTTCTATGTCAGCTTTCACTTCCCACCTGAACAGCCCACAACATATTTGGAAGCCAAACCCTCTGGGTAATGGCTTCCAAATCTGTCTGTTTCTCATCTGTTATTTCCAAAGCCTTTTCAGAAGTTCAACCTTTGCTGTCAAATTAAAGTCCTAATGACAAAGCCTGAGGAATATAGGTAAAAGCTGAAGCAAGACAAGCCTCCAAAATATACTTCTTAGAGGCAGACTTCAGGGGCAGTCATTTTTAGAGGAAGAGGTAAGTCTGAATTGCTTTTAGTGGGACACAAGTCTTGTGTCACCGTGGGTGGCAATGGCTGGTTAGGTTTATGCTGAGTGTTTAGGATGTAAAACACAAACCCAAGTTTGTGGGATGATTAGGCATACATTAGGCTGGTTGCTTGCCTTTGAAGGACTCCATGGATCTGGGGTGCAGGAGCAGGCTTCACTGGTGTCACAATGTGTTTTAAAGCAGAAGCACATTAGACAGGGTGTGAAAATAAAACATTCACAGCTTCTTCAAAAATTGGCTTCTGAGGCTCCTGACCTCCTTTATTTTTGTAGGTCTTCAGCAATTGCTCCACTTTGATATTGCTCAAGCTATTTTTGATGCGCTTTTTCTCTAGTCTGAATAACTTTTTAATCTGCCTAAAAATAGATACAATCCAATTTTCATTTTCTCCTCTTTTCTTTTTTTCCTACCAAAAAAGGGAAAAAATGCTTCTTGTTCACAAAAATTGTTGCTTTGTTAGCCCCACATGAATCTTGTTTATCTGCTTGTGGCATTAGTAGCAAATATTTGTGAATTTTAGGCTTCACCTCTGCATCAAAGGGAATTCTTCCATCAGATCAGCCCTGGGTGTCATGGTCACCAGAGAGTCCATCTCTTTGTGTCTCCACCCAGAACCTCAGTGGGGCTGCTAGAACTAAATCTAGTGGACATTTTCTGTGGTCTTCTAGCTCTAGCTGCATCTACATGAAATTCAGGACACCTTGTTCACCAAGGCAGAAGTAATGGTGAATTCCTCAAAGTCAGAACAACTGCCTCAATCACCTGAAATTCTTAATTCCAATAAACTTTAGTCAAAGCAGATGTTCTCTTTGCAGTCCTGCCAATACAGGTCAAAAATCCTGTATTCATGTGTTTTGGGATGTTCAGAGCAGCAGTTAAACACTTGAATCTGAGCAGAACTGCTTTAGTTTTTTCCCCTGGGGAATAGCAGAGCTGGGACTGAAGCAGATGCTCCCACAACCTGACAAAGGCCATAAACGTTGTGCCTTTCTCTTCATCATCTCTCTTGGTGCTAACAGCAGCACACTGAGATGTGCTCATCTCAACCCCAGAAGCAAAACTCCTTGGAATTTCAAAGTGTGTCCATCCACTCTCAGATAATGTTTTAAATTTGGAATTTTGGGCCAGGCTCACTGTCAAGAAAAGTATAGTGTGCAGTCCCCATGCCTTTGGGCAACCTGAGTTTTGTTGAAGGCCCATTTCTACAGGACACTGGCATAAGTTTTCTGTGCATGTCAGATCTTCTTTCATAGTGTAGGAGAAAGAGCAGTTCTTCTCAGGAGGGAAGGATAAGAGGAGCAAAGACATTTCACCGGCTTCTCTGTGAAACTCCAGATTTTGCACTCCTCTGTTCACTGGAGATATTTTGTGGTCTCTTCCTGCATAGCCTAGTGTCTTCCTGATCCCACTTAACTGCCTGTGGTTTCAACACATGTGTTTCTGTGGGCAGTGTCACACAAGGGAAAGATGGTCTGAACTAAATCCTGGGACACTTGCCTTTCAGCTCAGATATCTCATTTCCTGGCAAAGCTGGCATCTGTTAGTCTCTGATATAAGCTGACTGCAAGGTTCAACCTCCCAGCCCTGATTACTTAGCCATTGACTCCTTCATCCATTCTGTTGCTGCTTCTCAGCCCTGCCTCAAGAAACCAGTACAATGCTTTCCCCCAGCTAACTATCCCAGAGATGCTTCCCTGAAAGCTTTCTGAGGAATGAACTGGTAGCGCTCACTGCCTATCCACCCTGACAGGTGCTTAGATTGTTTAAACAACCTTCAGAACTGGCCCAAAACTTGAGGCAAAGAAAGAGATAATTAAGTGGAAACACTTGCTGTTGATTTATTCACTACTGTTGGCTTTCTGGGTCCATCCATCCAGCAAAATCCTAGCTCCAGGGATTTAGCTTGCAAACCCAACCCTGAAATTCATTGAAGTAGGATTTTACTTTATTTCTTCCAATTTTGTGAGGATAGGTAGTCAATAATAGTGCTCAAAACAGTACAACTTCAGCCCTTCAATCCAGGCTTGCAGAAATGCAGGGTGGAGATGTAGGACAAATAAAAACCTCCTTCTTCATGATTTTTTTTCCTGCTTGTATTATAAATTAGGGATATACACTTGCTGTTCCTCCCTCCTGGCCACTGCAGCTGCACTCCATGCTGCTGTTCTCACCTTCACTGTCCTTTCTATCTGACACAGTAAAAGACGTCCCCAGCCACTGCTGATCCAAATGCTTCAGTGAGCCTTTTTTCCAGGGCTTCAGGATTTAGGGCTCTGCTTTAGCTAATCTCTTTTCAAGCTTCTAAGACCTTGTGTGTTTTGCAAGATAGGAGTATTCAGAAAATATGCCTTTTGCCACCAGCTAGCCAAGCAAGGTCAGAGCGGGTAATAGCTTGCAGGGTATTACCATGACCAGGGTGGGAGCCTCAGAGACACACTGAACTTTCCTAAAGAGACCAAGGGGAACACTGAGAAAAGCTCTGCAGTGTAAAAACATAGTTCTCTCTCCCGTCCCTTCAGCCCTGAAAGGTGATAAGTCCTTCATGGTGCTTTACATTGCTTGTACTCCAATGCAGTCATGCCAGTGACAGTAGGCAAGTGCAAGGCAGAGGAGCTGTATCATTGGCACTCCCTCCCTTTCTCACCTGTTACAAAAAGCCAGAGACCTTTGTAGTACCTGACACTACTTTAACTGAGGTGTCTTGAGACCTGCTGTGTGATAAGAAGATGCTATAAACCCTTTCTGACTCATGGACACTGTTTTTCATGAGGAAAAACAAATACAGGACAGTCAAAAGCACTTCTATGAAATTATGTAGAAGTTGTAAAGGGAAGGTAAAAAAGATAATCCAAGAGTCCTAACTCATTCTCAGACACACAGGCATTTCAGATAATCTTGTGTTTTTTTAGGCATTGTGTCCCCCAGAGCAAAGTTGGTCTGTGCCATGTTAGGGGGATCATTGCACCTCTCTGCCTTTGGGACCTCGTCTGGCACCTGTGACTTGTACATGTCAAAAAGTAATTTAGAAGGTCAAAACTGGGACTGTCCCAGAAGGATGGGGATAGTCACCTCTTAATGAGCTAATAATCTCTCCACAGCAAGAAAGGATTTAACTAAGGCATCACTGTGGCCAAATGGAAATGTGCCCATTGGCATATATGGAAATGGGAGGGAAAGAGAAAGAAACTAATTGAAAATGAAAAGCGTTATGAGAAATTCTGGAAGGAGACAAGGCTGCTGCTTCATGCAGAGGTCTGACAAGGGACTGTTGTTGTGGTTGTGGAACCCATCAGGTGGACTGGAAAAGGTGGCAGATAGTTTGCAATGCGACACAGAGGCAGTGACCTGCCTCCCCCTCCCAGCTGGGCTGGGAGCTCTGCCAGCCTGTGGCAGCAGGGTTGTATTTGTCCACATCCAGCTCACCCTGGAAAGGGTAGAGGGGTTCCCTGGAGGGCTTTCTGCATGTAGCACCAGGATGGGAGAATTTTGTGCATGTGACAGGCGTAGGCTGGTTAGTAAAATCTTTCCTTTGCTGGTAATCACAATGAGTTGGGGCCCTCCAGCTGTGACTCAGAACTATTCCAGTCATGCTGCACAAAACAGCCCACACAGAGCCCTGGCCACAGTGCTGCCTGCAGTGGGCTCCTGCCCATCTTCTCTTCCGCAGGACCTGGGAGCAAGAAGGGGTCAGCCTGCATCTGGTGCTGGCACCTTCAACCTTTGTTTGATGTATAAACTCCTAAAATATGCTGGTGTCAGTGAAGATCCCTGCACAGCAATTTTAAGCTGACTGATGAGAGGTCCTTTTTTTTCACCAGATGCCTCTAATACACCCTACTTCAGAAAAACCACCACACCATTTCAGTCCACCCTGCCCTGTTTAATGCCCCTTTCTTCTGCTGAGATATCACAACTGAGGAGTTAAAGCAGTTGCTCCTGAGACAGTGGCATCATCTACCCTCAGGGGGAAAGGTGTGGGTGGGTGCTTCATGAGGGACAGGAAGGGGCTGTGGATAGGAGATGGATGTTCAAGTTTTCCACAGGGCTTTGGAAAAACATTTCCATGTGAATTATACCAGCAGGGTCCAGGGATGATATGATGCTGCAAGGCTCTGAGACATCAGACTCACAGGGATTAGTGCTTTAGGTGGGCAGGGAGCCTGGGTCAGGTCTGGGCTCCTGAAGGTTTTGGCATTCTGAAGAGCTGGAGAAGGAGATGCATCAGCTGCTGACCATGTTTTCAGAAGAGCTGGCTCAGAAACCAGGCCAGGCGTGTTCCTGTGAAAGGTGCTGAGATCTCAGTGAAAGCCCAGTGATCCACAGCCAAGCCATGAGCTAGTGTGAAAGTTTGGCCCAAAGATGGTGCCCCAAGAACTGGAGTGTGAATGGTGCAGACTGAGCTCTGACCCAGGGACCTGAGCAATTACAAATGATATCATAATAATTTAATTATTATTAATAAATAAAAGAAATAAACCACATGATCTGACACATATTAATAAATAAAAGAAATAAACCACATGATCTGACACAGTATGTTCCCCTCTGAAAAATCTTTAGGGCATGTACAGCCCAGCCATTTCCATCAGTCCCCTGACTTTTTCTTGGAGGAGGTGGGATAATTGGACTCTTGCCCAGCCTTGGCCATGATCGGTATGTCCGAGCCTGCGTCCATGTGTCTGTCTGCACGCACCCATGCACGCACGCATTAACCACTGGCACTGCTTTCACCCAGCTCTGCCAGGCCAGACTCTAAAAGATGGAGCCCACATGGAGCACACTCATTTGGGGTGGACAGGTCTGGGGTGACACCTGCACCTCAGGTTTCTCCTAGCCATGAGGGCACCGGCATATTTAATAACATCTTGATGATTGGAGGGGTGTTTAATTTAGTGGTGTGGCGCCTGCTGCTGCTGACGGAGCTGTTCCCAGCAGATTTACACCTGTTTCTGTGGAGTGGCTGCTCAGCTCTCCTCTGCTCTCAGCCTCTTGTGCTGCCCCTCAGAACCTTCCTCCTCCCCTGCCTGGACAGTGACGCCTGTTGGGGCACAGCTGACAGGCTGGGAAGCGCTGGGGTGAGCTCACTGTGCCACCAGGAGCCTCATTCCTTTTGAATGATGAGCCAGACAAGCTTAGCGCGCTCCTTAATTTTGTAAGGAGACAGAGAGGATTTGCTGCTCTTGAATTTCTGCTCCATTTTTACCTTCTTCTCCTCTAACTGGGTTTTATACTGTCTGGGATGGCCCTGAGTCACTCTAAAAAGTTACTTTATCAGGTACTTGTATTTCTGGGGCGAATGAGTTTCCAGGCAGTCTAGATGTCTTCCAGGCAGTCCATTATGCATCCTCTGGGCATGCTTTTTCTTTTTTTGGTGCCAGGCAAATTGTGCAAAATTTTCAAAGTCTTCATGTGAATAAGTCCTACTGGCAGCAAATCCACCATGGATATTGGTATGTAGCTGGGTACAGTTACACAGTGCTCCCAAGAATTCAGACAAAATGACTCAAGTATCCCCTTCTTTGGATCCTTAAGTCAGCCTAGAAATATGGAGATCTGAAAAGAGTCTTGCTTGAAACATCTTTCTCTGGCAACTTCAGGGTGCCTTTGCTCAAGTTTTTACCTGCAGTCACAGAAGAGAGAAAAGCTTCTCTAATAAAGTATCTCTGTTCAAAAATGAAAGTGGAAATATTTGGGTAATAGCATGAAACCTGTCATGAAAAGCCACAGAAGGATCTGAAAATCACAAACTGTAGGATGATATGGTGGAAGGTTAGCAGAAAGTTGGAAACCTTGCCTCCCTCCTTGGGATGGCTGCAAACTGCTGCTGAATCTGATGGTGGGAAAAGGCCTGTAACAGAATCACAGAGTCATAGAGCAGTTTGGGTTGGAAAGGACCTTAAAAACCATCTGGTTCCACCCCCCTGCCATGAGCAGGGACACCTTCCACAAGACCAGGCTGCTCAGAGCCCCATCCAGGCTGGCTTTGAGCTCTTCCAGAGATGGGGGATCTAGAGCTTCTCTGGGCAACCTGTTCCAGTGTCTCACCACACTCAGAGTAAAGGATTTCTTCCTAATAGGTAATTTAAACCTACTCTCCTTCAGTTTAAAGCCACTATCTCTTTTCCTATCACTACATACCCTTGTAAAAAATCTCTGCCTTATTGAAAAAATGCCTCTGCCATACTGAAAATCAGCCACAACCCACATTTCATGCGGGAAATGGAAACATTTGGGCAGTGGAAAAAATTTTGCAGCTCCTTCTGAATCTTTTTTGCCCCCTCCGTAGAAATGCCCCCTCACTCTTGAAGAAACATTGGCTTGCCTTGATGAAGAGTCTCGTCATCCTGGGACAGAGCACTGGCCCATTGGCTGTGTCTGCTGTGGGAGGCTGGGAAGCAGAGGCTCCACCTGGGTAGGCTGGATGCTCAGAGGAGCCCTGCTGGAAGGAAGATCCCCCAGCAGCAGCCTCCTGCACCAGCACTGTCCTGAGAAAGAAAGAAAAAAAGCCCAACACCCCCAGAAACATGCAGCCAGTGCTTTCCTGGAGGAAAAAGCAGAAGCTGTGTCTCTTCAAGACTGGGGCTAGCAGGTGTTATACCACAGCATGGTTTGGCTTTTCTTTCTAACCTGAGGTTTCTAGTTAAGCACCACCTGGCAGCGCCCCTGAGCTGCAGCCTGGCTCATGGTTTCCATAAAGGGCTGCTGGGTTCACTCATATTTATAACGCTTGCCCCGGCATGGCGTGTCAGCTTGCAGAGGTCAGCTCTCCCCCGGAGCAGGGAGTCATTCCACAGGCTGTGCTCCTGTTTCCATCCCTGCCTGCCAAGGGGCCTCCCACCCCTTGGCAGATGGGACCTGGGGGTGGCTGGCAGAGGGGCATGGCAGAACGGTCTGAGGGGTGAAGGGCACAAGGAAACAGGGTGCACAGGAGATACAGTGCCTGGTTTCCCGTGTAAACTCTATGAGGGAGGGAGGTGTGTGCCTTTCTTTAGTGCTCCAGGGAAAGTGGGAACCACTACATCCCTGTGGGAGACAGGCTGTCTGCAGGCAGGTGAAAAGTTTTCTTCTTCAGGTGCATTTTAGTAGGTACTGTGGGTAAGGAGGATCACAAAAAACTAAGGCATGGCTCCAGCTTGGTCCCTTCTGCTCTGAGTTCATAAATGATGTCTTCAGACTGACTCTTAGAGCTGCCAGCTGTACCACGTGGTACACTCCAAATGGAGTTGTACCAAAGAGAAGATCAGACCTTCAAATGCCAGCCTGTGGCCAGCATTCAGACATTTGTCATGGCTTGGCAGCAAACCATGACATTGCTCTCAACAGGTCCCTTGCTGGGTGCCGTGGTCCTAGTGAATGCTGAAGGTCCTAGTGAAGACTGAGGGGTATTTTGATGGGCTGGAGACAAAAGCCAGCTTGGAGGATGTGACAAAAGCCAGCTTAGAGGTTTTAGAAGTCAGGCTGTACGCGGATGATGTTCCTCATCCTCTTGTGTCTCAGAGCACGTGCGTGGGGTGAGGAACCAGCCCTGCCAGCTCGGCCCTTCCGCCTCTCAGGAGCCACGTGTCACAGCTGTGTGTAGCACCCGCACGCTCATGGCTGCAACTAAGCTCCTACAAAGCTCCCTGGATTAGCAGGTGTGGATATACAGGGCAGGGATGCAGTAATTTGAGCTGGAGTAGTTAGTGCAGTCAGGCAAATGTCACATGGAAAAAGAGGACCTAAAATGATCTAGCACAGCAGTTTGTGCTCAGTCCTTACTGGACTGTAGATAACTGTATTTTAGTAAATATAACTGATACCTGTTCATCCCTGGTCAGTGTATTTTCCTTCCTTCCTTCCTTCCTTCCTTCCTTCCTTCCTTCCTTCCTTCCTTCCTTCCTTCCTTCCTTCCTTCCTTCCTTCCTTCCTTCCTTCCTTCCTTCCTTCCTTCCTTCCTTCCTTCCTTCCTTCCTTCCTTCCTTCCTTCCTTCCTTCCTTCCTTCCTTCCTTCCTTCCTTCCTTCCTTCCTTCCTTCCTTCCTTCCTTCCTTCCTTCCTTCCTTCCTTCCTTCCTTCCTTCCTTCCTTCCTTCCTTCCTTCCTTCCTTCCTTCCTTCCTTCCTTCCTTCCTTCCTTCCTTCCTTCCTTCCTTCCTTCCTTCCTTCCTTCCTTCCTTCCTTCCTTCCTTCCTTCCTTCCTTCCTTCCTTCCTTCCTTCCTTCCTTCCTTCCTTCCTTCCTTCCTTCCTTCCTTCCTTCCTTCCTTCCTTCCTTCCTTCCTTCCTTCCTTCCTTCCTTCCTTCCTTCCTTCCTTCCTTCCTTCCTTCCTTCCTTCCTTCCTTCCTTCCTTCCTTCCTTCCTTCCTTCCTTCCTTCCTTCCTTCCCTTCCTTCCTTCCTTCCTTCCTTCCTTCCTTCCTTCCTTCCTCTTTCTTTCTTTCTTTCTTTTCTTTCTTTCTTTCTTTCTTTCTTTCTTTCTTTCTTTCTTTCTTTCTTTCTTTCTTTCTTTCTTTCTTTCTTTCTTTCTTTCTTTCTTTCTTTCTTTCTTTCTTTCTTTCTTTCTTTCTTTCTTTCTTTCTTTCTTTCTTTCTTTCAGTACAGAGGGAAAGATTTTCAGAAGGATTACAGATCTTTCATTATGCTGTCTGGGATGTTTTGACAAAGCCACAAATACCCACCTCACCATGAAGTGGTGTTTTCTGGACTACTTATATTACTGTTTTGCCAGAGTTAAAGCCTGCAGATTCATGACCTGAATTTTTTAGCTGCTTTTAAAGACCAGTTTCAAGCTGCAGTCATTTCAGGATCATTATTTCATTTGCAAGTAGCAGATTTTTGGGGTTTAAACAGCCAAGAAGATACTAAAGGCCAGTTTTGTGAAGATGTGAAACCCTGATGTTTTTCCTGCTCCTAGAGTTTGTTCTGATTGCTATTTGTCCAGATCAGACCCACAGAGGAGAGATTTAGGCAGCTAAATGAATCAGAACAGGGCCTGAGTCACTGACGAATTTAAAATTTTTCAAATCTGATGAAGAGCTTGAGTGTTTAAGACTGACATTAGTCCTTTTGACTTCCACGTGTTGTGATCATATACAGAACTATGTGGCTGAACAAGATCATTTATCCTGACAATGTCAACCCAAATAACTGCACATGCTGAAAAGGAGACTACTCAGCAATCATCTCAGGCAGGCTTTCCACGACATTAATTGAAGCGCTAATTGAAAAAAACAGAGTTAAAACTCTCCAGTGGCAGAAACCACAGATCCTGCAAGATAAAGTACTTTAAAAGTGGGTTTTAATTCGATAGAATGGTTTGCACTGAAAATATGTCTTTTGACATTTTGAACTGCAATATTTTCATTTTTATCCAAAATTCCCCTCCTGTACCTAAACTGTGTCTCAAATGAGAGCTGGGACACCACTGCTTGAGGATCAGGAATGTGCACACACACACACACATTTACTGGAAACATTTGGAAGGAAACCTGGGGAGCCTGATACTCAGGAAGAGGTTGTAGGAGCAACAAAACCTGCCCAGAGTTATCCAGCCCTGAGAGATTTCACTTATTAAACTCTAGTGAACCAAACACTGTGACCAGCTGCTGTCTTATAGCTATCCAGTGTCAGTAGCTTGGCTTTTTTTTTTTGGCCCGTAAATTACTGTACACAGGTGGGGAATTTATTAGCATAAGTAAAATTAGGAAGCAGCACTCCATCTATCTCCCCACTGACACTGACAGGCTGTGAGATGTTGACCTTCTCTGAAGTGTTAGTCTGTATGGCCCTGAACCCAGCAAAAACATTTAGGCCTGCGCTTAATTTTGCATCCCATTAGGTCTGCCCTTGTGCTAGAAGTTAAGTATGTGGGTCACTGTTTTCCTGGATGAAAGCCTAACTCCTGAAGGTCCTTCAAGATTTAGCTAGATAGAGCTTCTTAAATGATATGATGCAATTAATGGAATGGGCTTCTGCTCTCTTTTCTGCTAGTGGCTGATTTGTGATGGGGAGGCTGGGCTGCACAGAAGTATACAGCCAGCCATCAACAGTTTCTCACAAACTATCAACTATAAACATGTTAATAAGTTTAATTATCAAAGTCTCTGGGAGATCAGCCTTTATGTAGCTGATAAAGGCTGTCCCTCCTTGCAGACCCAGAATCCATATGCTGAGGTCTAAATTAAGAGCCTGAAGCTCAAAAGTGACTTTGGTTTAGCAAGAGATGTCAGAACACTCAGAGCAGCTGCTGCAGGATGAACAGGTCTTCAGATTGAGCTGGTGGCTTTTGAGTATCCTTGGTGGTGGGACATGGCCCCCTGTATCACATGTATGGTGGTGAGCCTGGCATGGCAGGAGACAGGGACTGATCTTTCCATCTCCTCCCACACAGGCAAAGGAGGTGTCTGTGACCTAGAACCACAGAATCACAAAATGTTTTGGGTTGGAAGGGACCTCAAAGATCATCTAGTTCTGGGGATCTGAGAAGCGTCTTGCTCATGATATTTCTCTGGCATGGCATTTCAGGGTGTCTATGCTCAAGCTTTTACCTGCGGTCACAGAAGATAGAAAAACTTCTCTAAAAGCATCTCAGTTTGAAATTTGAAATGGAAATGTTTGCGTAATAGCACAAAACCTGTCATGAAGAGCGACAGAAGGATCTGAAAATCACAAACTGTAGGATGATAACAGTGGAAATTCAGCAAAAACTTGGAGATCTTACCTCCCTCCTTGGGATGGCTGCAAACTGCTGCTGAATCTGATGGTGGGAAAAGGCGTCTAATAGAATCATGGAGTCTTAGAGCAGTTTGGGTTGGAAAGGACTTTAAAGACCATCTGGTTCCAAACCCCCTGCCATGAGCAGGAACACCTTCCACTAGACCAGGCTGCTCAGAGCCCCATCCAGCCTGGCTTTGAGCTCTTCCCAGAGATGGGGGCATCTACAGCTTCTCCGGGCAACCTGTTCCAGTGTCGCGTTTTTGAGACCCTCAGCTTTTCTTCAGCTTTAGATGCTTGCGTCCAGCCGGTCCCTGTTTTCCCTCTGCTCCTTTGCGGCCTCTGCCGTGCCCGCCTCACGTCCCCGGCCCGCGGCCGCCGCCTCACGGGGAACCGCCAGGTGGCGCTGCCACCCCGCGCCTGGCGCCGCGCGCCCCGCCCGCCTGTCCCGGCGTGAGGGGCGGCCCGGGGGGCACACGGGGACAGCCCGGCGGGGACAGCCCGAGTGACCAGGGACAGTCCGACTGACCAGGGACAGCCCGGCGAGGACGGCCCGAGTGACCAGGGACAGCCCGGGTGACCAGGGACAGTCCGAGTGACCAGGGACAGACCGGCGGGGACAGCCCGGGTGACCAGGGACAGCCCGAGTGACCAGGGACAGTCCGAGTGACCAGAGACAGCCCGGCGGGGACAGCCCGGGTGACCAGGGACAGCCCGCCATGGACAGCAGGGCAGCCCGCGCCTGATGCCGCATGGGCCGTGCCGTTTCGTGCCGTGCCATGGCCCGTCCCGCCCGCTCGGTGCTCCCCGGCCCCTCGGCAGCCCCGTTCAGAGAGCGGGTCCGGTTCTAGGGGCGCCTTCGCCGTGTTTCGCTGATGGTGCCCGCAGTGCCTATGGCCAGGAAGTCCAGGAGTATCCTGGGGTGCTTTAGGAAGGGCAATGCCAGCAGGTCGAGGGGGTGATCCTGTCCCTCTGCTCAGCCTGGTGAGGCACATCTGCAGCGCTCTGTCCAGTTCTGGGCTCCTCAGGACAAGAGAGACATGGATATCGTGGAGCAGGTCCAGTGGAAAGTTGATTAGATGATTAAGGGACTGGGAGCACCTGCCGTGTAAAGAATGGCCGAGGGAGCTGCACCTGTTCAGCCTCGAGAAGACAGAGAGAACCTTATCAATGTGTTTAAATATCAGAAGGGAGGATGCCAGGAAGATGGAGCCAAACTCCTGTCAGTAGTGCCCAGCAACAGGACAAAGGGCAACAGGCAGAAACTGGAACACAGGAAGCTCCACCTGAACATGAGGAAGATCTTCTTTACTGTCCAGGTTACTGAGCACTGGACAGATTGCCCAGAGAGGATGTGGAATCTCCTTCCATGGAAATATTCAAGAACCATCTGGACACGATTCTGTCCAGTATGCTCCCCACCCTGCCTGAGTGGGGAGGTTGCACCAGATGATCTACAGAGACCTCTTCCAGCCTTACATATGATGAAATTCTGTGTTTTAACTAGGACCTATTCAGAGGTCTGGGCTCCAGAGTGGTCCCCATGGACATTGTTTGTGCAGCTGGCAGAGTGTCTGCAATGGAAGAAGGAGCGGCAGGGAGTCACAGGACTTGGAGGTAACTGCTGGAGTGAAATCAGGTCTTGGCTTTCCACTTTCAAATTCTGAGGCTCCCCCTGGCCCCCAAAGTTGCAGAGGGCTCAGCTCATAGTTTGAAGCCATGACCTATGGCAGGGTTTTAAAGAACCAGAAACCAAACTGTAAAAAAGCTCACCCCTTCCCAACTGAATACACACATAAAAGTCTAATTATGTAAATTAAATCTTATGATTTATAAATGGTCATGTAACTTAGGCAGCTGCAATTTTTGAACAGGTAAAGATGGGTCTGCTACATTTTAGGGGTGTGATAAACCCTTCCCCCAAGGCTGAATCCAAGGCACACCCCCACCTTCCCCACGGTGGGACACTTTTTGTACGTTCTTCCAGCACTGATGGAAACAAAGCTACACGGCCAGTTGGGCTCAGGTTTAGCCTTGTCTGCTGGGGCCCCTTTTCATACCAATTCAGACAGCCTGGCATCAGTCCCCCTCTTTGTGCGCGGGGGAGAGGGGCAGGTCGGGGCCGGAGGAGCGGCGGGGGCTGCAGGCAGCGCTGGCGGGCACAGATGGTGTTATTTCCCCCCAGGGCCGCGGGGTGCCCGCAGCGATTCTGGTGCTGGCTGAGCAGCGCGCTGGGATTTGCATGTGCCCTTTGCACGCCAGGCGCCGGCTATTTAAATGACAATGGGGCGAGGGGCAGGTTAGGTGTATATATATAGACAGAGAGATATTTCTCTGTCTGTGCGGGCTGCTGCTGGCAGCTGCAGTCCAGCAGCCATCCTCGCCTCCCCTATCAATATCCTTTCCCCTGAGCTGGAAGGACTAAGGGATAATTTAGTCTTTATGCTAGTTTGGACTTTGTCTGATTACCAGCTGAGCCTGATTACACAGGCCTTGCTGTCCCTTCTGGGAAATAGTCCAGACAGCACAGAGGGGCCACTGCTCCTCCTGCCTGTTTTGCCACTGCCAATCCCTCAGATTTTATTTTGGATTGCAGGAGGGGTGACTTGTTCTCTCTGCTGTCCTCCCTGTGCACCCACTGTCAGGGACCAAAGGACCCAAGTTTTTCTTGAGGTTTTCATAAATCACATTCACACACAGGGCTTGAATACCACCATGCAGCTAGTGGGGAGCTGGGCTCTTGTGACTACTGATGACATGGAGCTGGGTCCTGCAGCAAGGAGCAAAGTGGGGCCCATCTTCAAGTGAGTTTCCTTATTCACCCCAGTTTCCCTTTCCTTTCACTCTTTGGCGCCTCAGTATGTGTCAGTGGGTGCTTTGGATATGTGAGTAACTGGGAGAAAGGGTGAGCTGTCAGGTAGAAACCGGTCCAAGCAGCAAAGCTGAAGATCTGTTCCAGCTGGGCATCCCAGCTCCAGCTATTTCACTGGGAACAGAGCGAGTGGCAGGCCAGGCAGCATTGAAGTACTGGGAACTGACAGCAGCCAGCAGTTGCAGTCCAGCAGCCAGCCCATTCTCCCCCACCACTTGCCACTTAGGAGCACTTGGATCAGCCAGACACAAGATTCAGATCTCCATCCATATCTGCAGTTCTACAGAGTTCAGAGAAAGTGAAGTTTTGGCTTTGGGCTTGTGCAATTTTCAAAGCTAATGAACAGATGGTGTTTTACTTGCTGTCTCCAGCCCCTTTGTATTAGCTGTGATCCAAGTCTAAACACCATAGATGAATTAGGATGGTCATGTTCCCACATTCACTTGGAGAGGAATTATGTGGGGAGATGGAGGGACATAATGCAAAAAGTCCTGGAGCCAGAACCAGTTTAAAAACACCTCTGCACAGTTGGAGCAGTGTGTGTTACACAGAGGAGTTGCCACAACTTCTGAAGCTCAATGAAATCACTTGACCCTTGACTTGAACTAAGACCTCTGGTTATTGATCCCAGGAAAACTTTAGAGAGAGGGCTGTTGCATTCTGCCTGCAGCAGCTCTGGCTCCTGAGTGGCTCCTCCTGTTTTTAGGAACTGTCACACTGAGCTCTCCTTTCAGCCTCTCTGCACTGTCTCACGCCTTGTGGGTGACAAGGACTGTACAAGAGTTTGGCTCCATCATCTCTGGGGCTCCGTTTGAAATAAGTGTAAACTGCTCTTATATTGCCTGGTAGCTTCTCTTCACTAGACTACAAGCCCAGCTCCTAAAACCTTTTCTCATAGGTTATGTGCTTCAGGACCCTCACCATCTCAATTGATTCTTCCAGGTTTTTCAACATCCCTCTGGAACTTGGGAGGTCCAAACAGAACAGAATATCTAAGCACAGTCTCACCAGCACTTAGGAGCAGATTGGGATAATTTCTCTCAATCTGCTGGCCACTTTCCTCCTGATGGAGCCTGGAATGTGGATGGCATTATTTACAGTGACAACACTCTCCTTGGCCTCCACTTGTAATCCCCTGGGCCTTTTCAGCAGAGCATAAGCAGGTATATCTTCACTGACAGATCATACAGGCCCAAGGAGTGCTCCTGGTAGCACTGGTCATGGGTCTAGGTGGCATTTGGGATTTGACCCCCTGAGTCCCATTGGTGGTGGCACCCTGGCCATTTTCCTGTGTCCTGTTCCATGAATCTGAGACACTATGAGAGCTTGGGGAGCAGCGGGGTGCACCAGCTGCTGAGAACTGATGCAAGCAAGTGTCAGAGAATGGAGCTCAAGCACTGGTTTGTCTGGTGGCACCGGGGGTGCTGACCTCCCCTGTGACACTGCAGGCTCAGGTAGCACAGTGCTGTCCTGTGCTCTGAGGCACAGATGGTCTGAAAGAGACTCTCTAGTACATGGTGGAGCAAAACATCACACACAATGTTGTGACAACTCTATTGGACCAGAGAGCTGTCTGTCAGTATCCTGTTTCCAAGCATGACTAGCAGCAGCTGTGTAGGAAAAAGGTCTCGCTACCAGGAGGAGGATCATTGTCAGGCCTATCTTTGTAGCTTTGGGACATTTTGGAAATATCCACAGAGAGGAATTTGATCAATCTTTCCATAAGACAGACTGAATGAAGCTGGATAACTCACAGCCCAAAACATTTGCTGATTTTGCAGTGGCACTCTGAGCCCCTTTTCATTGTACACAGATACTTGTGCCCTCATAGGTAATTTAAAGGTGGAACACCTCCAAGTTATTGAAATGTTCTGTATTAATAGTTCATTTTCAAGCAGCTTTTTGCTTAGGCTTTATTTAAGGTGAAGCAAAATGTTTTTATTGATCTGAAACTCACTTCTTTGAGTTTTTTCTAAATGTGCAATTTCAAATTCCAGGCTGCTTTTCTGGTATGGGTTGAACACAAGAGTTGAAGTTTTAAAATTGCCGCTGCTAAAGACACAGAGGAAAACTATGGAACCTCAATACTCCTAGACTTCAGTTGATCTTTCTGTTAAGTTTGGGGGAGTGGGTTTGTTATTGTAATGGTCTGGGTGAAAGCATTGCTATTTTTTGCCAAGAAGAGTGCAAGCTGCTGAGCTGTGTCATGTTTGCCAAGCCCAAACTTCAAGTGTTTTGCTTTGAAGAGCTTGGGGGCCTGTGTTCCGTGGTTGGCTAACTGGGATTTTAGGAATAGAATCTATTTTTGATAAATGATGCCATGTAGACATGCTAATGGACAAAGTGTCAGCCTCCAGATAACAATATTGTTCTTACAGCCTGCTGAAAATGGTGGTTGGTGATTTGGTCTCTCCTGCTAACCATTGCTTGCCTAAAGTGCAATTAAAGCTGATGTGAAGTCCAGTTCTGGGCTGGGAGCACTGGGAGGTGTGCTACAGAGATCTAGGGCTTTCTCCTGAACATTGCCTTGTTCCAAGTGATGTGTCCTGGCCCTGGCTCCCTTTGCCATGGTATTTGTGCTGCCCTCACTGAGGAGAGCTGTGCTACGCCTGTTTTCTGCTGCTGTGGGCCCCTCCAGGTTCATTAGCTGTGCTCTGCACCGTGCTGAAGTGGTGCTGCTGCAGGACACGAGCTGTGCTTCTCTGCTGAGAGCAGCTGTGCCTGAGGTGCTGGGCCATGGGGCTCGGTGCAGGGCCTCCACCTTCATGGTGCAGCTCACGTGCAACCTGGACCCGCTGCCTGCAAGCCTTTGGCCTGCTCTGTGCCAGTCCATGGTTGGGTAGCAGGGGGCTGCCATTGTGCTCTGCCCCCGGCTGCTGTTATTTATGGAAACTGGGCAACTGTTCATGGAAAAAGCTGGTTGGTGCCTCGCCAAGCGCTCCTCTGCGGGCAGTAACCTGCAGAGCACGTGTGCGTGCAGTGGTGTTCAAAGGGGGCGTGCGGCTATGGAAACCTGCCTCTGCATGCCCAGAGAGCGTGTGAGAGCCTGCAAACAGAGGTACTAATGCTCCTCTGCCTTGGCTCCCCTGTGATCTTCTGCAAACAGCCCTGCGGGGAGAACCACTTCATTTTCTGCTCTGCATTCCCCGTGCTCGCAATACCTGGGGAAAAAATGACAGCTCTCTTTTCTTGAGACTACATGTCAAATGCCCGGGGCTGTAATGAAATATAGATCTACCTGATGCTGGACATAATACACGGGTGTTTCATTCTACACTTGAGGAAAGAGCCTGCCATGTCTCCAGCTCACTGCAGCCTACTGCAGCTGGAGAAGAGCCATTCCCTATCTTCACTCACTTTTCTACCAGACACCTAAAGTGTCTGGTATATGGTGCTCTTTAGGGTGTAGTGAGGCTGCTTGGGAAATATGATCAACTACAAAGATCAGTCAGGGGCTTTAACCAAAGAACCTATTTGGGGAATTGGCTCCTGACTACTCATTTCACCGGTGCTTGTTCCAGAGCCACCTTGGTGTCTGTTATGCTTCTGGTCTGGAAGGTTCTTGTTAAAGCAGTGCATATGTCTGGCACATCTTCCTCTCAGGCCTGGCCCATTTAATGCTGGGGAGGACAGATGAACAGAGCTGAGTCAGAGCTGACCTGGAGAGGAAGGAGGAGGCAGGGAGACCTGAGTTGCCCAGAAATGCTCTCTGCACTGCAGTGACAGTCACCACCCAGAAAGGGGAGCAGAGGAAACTCTGTATCTGGAGGAACCTGCCATGCTCAGACAGAAGAGATCCATTCTGCTGCAGCTCCAAGCGTGGCTTGAGCCCAGTGTGTGGCTGCAGTACAGCAGCTTAATGAGTTGCCACATGTCAGCCACACTGCGGTAGCCATCTGTGTCTGATGGATGTGTGGTGTGCAGTGGGGTGCTGAGGAAGCTACCTCACCTCCCCATCTTTGCTATTTCAAGTGGCTTTGAGTTTGTCACAGGCTGCAGGCATTGATCTCTGCTCAGCTGCCATGGGGTGGTGAGCCACCAGGCTGCAGAGCTTGGAGCTGCTTGCCCTTTTCCAAAGTGAGGAGTCAAGCTTTGCTGGAAGGAGACATTTCCTCACATACTGCCCATGAAGGCATTCACTGTGACAGGAGATCACTGAGGCCAATGACTATGCCCAATGCAAAAAAAAGCATCAAATATTTATTTAAGTGGGCCTTCCAAGTGATCTATCAGTAAATATGCAAAAATATGCAAGAGCCATGAGGGAAATGGAAGAACCCAGCTTTGAAGTGTTACAGCCTACCCTGGCCACAGTGTTTATGAGATATTCCTGATGAACAGGTAGTGCATCATGGAGGACAGCAGGTTTTTGAGCACCTTTTCCAGACAAGGCAACCTTGGCCCATGCCAGGAGACTGAGCTACACGAACCTTGTCCTTAGTCTGGCAAGTTCAGCCTGAAACCTCTTTACACAGCTCATATCAGACCAAAACAAAACCATTGCTCCCAGATCAGGTGTTAGGCTGATTTAATGACAACCTTTTTTAAAAAAAAATCTCAACACCACATCGGTGAAGGTTATTTTTTAAATTGGGCAGCTGAAAAAGAAGAAACAAAATGAATGACCTATAAGGACTTCTATTAAAAGAAATAATTTTTAAATAGTTGCTGAGGAGTCATCTTTGGTAAATGCCTAGTAGCTGGCTCGACGTGGGTCTTCTGTCTGCCTTTGTGTGCGGGTACATATGGTCTCAGTGGATATGTGTGGAGTGGAAGCAGTCCTGTTCTGTAGGTCCCCTGTGCTCAGGTTTGTGTTTGTGTACTGGGAGCGTTAATGAGAACAGACTGCCTTTCTTTCCCTTCGTTCCCCAATCCCATCTGTTCAAACAAAAGGCTGAAAGGGAGAGAGAGCTGAGACCCTGCTGGTCAAGAGGGGATGGATAATAACACATATCCTTGGGCTACATTTCAGCACATGCAACCCTTTCAAGCTGTGCTAAAGCTTTTATTCAGGCAAGAGAAAGAACAACCAATATAAAATAAGGATTTTTTTCTTCTTTTTAGAAAAGCTGCATCAGGCCCGAAGGATGCAACATTCCGTTCTTTCCCTCTAACATTTTATAATGCTGGATTATCCAAAAAAAGGGTCCAAACCCATACTGATTATATATTTGTGTGTGTACAGACAGAGCATGATATTGGGCTAGAGCGAGTGACATATGCAGAGGGGCCAGGGATGGCTTAGAAAGTCAATTTTCACTCTGTTTGCACATGGTAACAGTTCCAGATTCGTGTAATTAACTATACATCAAAAGGGTGTGAAGGAAGATATATTCCTCTCCACCTTGGGGATTTGATAGGTACTTTGCAATTCATGGTTAACCCCCCATTCACATATTTGTCATTATGGTCGTGCCAAACAACTCATCTGAAGATCAAAACAGCTTTCTTGGGGGCTGTAACAGCGAGAGAAGCACAAGAGATGGCACCTCGAGTCCCAGAGCGGGTACGGAGTGGCAGAGAGGGATGCAGCCCTGGATGGCGGCGCTGGTGTTCAGCCCTCTGCCAGCCGTTCCAGGGACGTCATAATGGTTTACGGGAGAAAAATGGTCTCAAATGCCATTAGTTTAATGCTTCATAATGTCGTTGTGTCTGTTTTAAATGCAATCACTGAGCTCAGGGGACACCCAGGACTAAAATAAAAGAAGAGGAAAAGCGCTTCCAGAAACGTAATGATGGAAAAGGAGGCAGGGAAATCTTTGGCGAGTGAAGAAATGAGATTCACTGGTTCTTTTCCACTGAGCAGGTAGCACATGAGTAATTGGTATTGGATGGCTAAAGGGATATTCATCATGAGAACTGATTGCACCCAGGTTGTAATAAATACACCGAAGTAACATAATCAGTCTGGAGGCAGAGGAGAGTTTTGCAAAATATAAGACCTGATCCTGGCTGAGATTTTCAGAAAGAGTCATTTCAAGTAAGATTTCTAGTGCTGTGTTACTGTCTTTGCCTTGTTTTCAGAAGTGGTGCACAACAAATCCCACTGAATGCATCCGTCATCCCCTACCCCTACCCATACACATTCCTTGATGTGTATGTGGGTGCCTAACTCCAGGGTGCACTGTCTCAAAGAGAGGCAGCCAGAAAAAATGAAACATAACAAAACCAGTGAACAAGCTGAATCTGATCTGTTTACACTAATAGAAATGCAAATAGATAAATTGGAAAAGCAATGAGTACAAGCAGTAGTTGTGCTCATGCAAGCTTTAGAAATCTTTCTGTGTCTCATATCTTATTTCAATCGCACAGGTGGAGCTGTTTCCTTAGGGATGAAATCCTCCCTTGGTTGACATCTCCCACTCCAAACGAGGCAGGGATATGTTCCTTTCAGACAGGAGCTGCTTGGTTTCAGCAGTCATCAGTTATTCTCCTCCAAGGAAGGATTAAACAAGGTGAAGGGATCATAGGACCATCTAGCACTGCTCCTTTGTGTCCTTTTTCTTTGGAATCCTAACAATTGGGAGCAACCTGCTTCTAGCATTGATGCTGGCAGCTAATCTAATATAGAAAATTTACATGAGCAGCACATCCCCTCTCATCTCTACGCCTCTTCTCACAGGGCATCCATCTCACACATGGGTTGCACACTGTGGCTGCCCTCATGTCTATCATTAGAAAGCAGACCCTTGAGCCTGGCCTAACTGTGCTCCATTGATGTATTGCAGGACAGGCCTCTGCTGAATTCATCCATCAAGCAACCACAAGAAGTGATTTCTGCGGATTAATGTGCTGGTGGGTGCATGCAGAGGTTGAAAGAGGAAAGGTTCATGGTAGTAGCTGGCTTACTGAAAAGACAGAGAAATGAGTGTGGCAGAAATGGGGTCCTTAGCATTGCAGATAGGTACAGATCAATAGGTTGTTGCTTTCAGCTCTTGTATTTGCTTTCTGCTACAGCTGTTGGTAAAAAAAAACAAGAAAAAGGAGTTTTTGACAATGCTTTCTACAAGGCTGGCTTTAAGAGTCTGTTCCCAGAGTATTGCAACCCAGATGAATGTAACTGTGGAGGCTGAGATTCACCATGGTGGATGTCTCTGGTGGTTTGCGTTGAGGGAGCTGAGTTTAATCTTGGAAAGAGGTTAGAAAAAAAGAAACAGATGTATCTGTAGTTTAAAATTGACTAGCAGTGCCTTTCTTTGAGAAGATCTAAAGTTTCTGTGGAGCAGAGATTAGAAATTTGGCTTGAAAGGAGCTCCACTGCAGGGGATATGACTTCTGTCATAGCCTGAAAAACTGTCCCAGTTTGGCCAGATTGTGAATCTCCAAAGAAAACCAGATTAAATCTCATTGGCACTTGGCAATGGAGTTTTGTCAGAGTTTAACAGCTGAACTGCCTGTCCATCCTTGACATGTATGACCAAAGTGCCTGACCCATCCCCTCAGAGCACAGCCCTGAGCTGTGTTTTCCTTGGAATGCACTTAGCTATGTGGGATTGCCTTGGTGATGGGTACCACAAGTGCAGACTGTGGGAATACAGCTGAGAGGGGCACACAGAAAAGTTTCTTTTGCATTTCACCAATGGATAAAATTGTAACCAGATGGACTTAAAGCATCAGGAATCACTGAGAAAAGTCAATGAAGCCATTTGGTGTAATAGATGAAATAGATAAAATTCTTCCATTAGCTCCTGATGTGAAACAAATAAACTAAGGGAAATGTTTTTCACTGCAGGCCATCATTTTTTGTTATCCTCAAATATATTCCCTGAGTGTGATGTATCAGCAGGCTTCCGGCACAAGGCTTTAGAAAAACTGAGTGTTTGTTGGCAATGTGTTCAACACCCTTTCTAGGAAACATCTTTTCCTTCTTCTGACATCCAGGTTGTGTTTCATATCTTACCCCGCTTCCTAGGAAAATAACATCAAGATTGGTGATATTAGGATATTACTTTGGTCTGCAGAGGTGGTATTTGGATATGGGAAATATCATATGAATAGCATGACTGGTGACTTGGAGTAACTTTTGAAAAAGCTGGAGGTTCCAGATGAATTAGCAAAACGGTCTGTATCTTATGATGGAAATGGTGTGCCTGGAAGAGAAGTTAATACAGCCAGGTAGACAAGAATAAATATGTTCAAAGAATTACATCAAAGGTGTTCAGGAACTGAAAAAAATCAAAGAGAAGAGCCAAAGAAGTTTCATGCTGGCATCAGAAGGTCAGTACCATCAAGGAAGTCAAGGAAGCCTGTCAAATACCTAGGGATAAGTAACAGAAATAGAAGGGTTACCATGAGTGAAATAGTAAGATTACTGTAAATGAAACATGAACAAAAATACTAGTTTGTGTGATACCACAAGAAGCAAAAAATAGAGCAAATGTTGTTAAGCTGGTCTGTATTGAACATCAAGGGTATGACTTCAGCAATCAAACTGTAGACTCTGAGGAAGATGCTGTTTATGTCAGGCCTGGACAGGACCCCAGCACAGACAATTCCTCAGCAGGTACCAGCTCTGATAAACAGGAGGATGGCAGCAAGGTTGCAGCACATTGAAAGTGTTGTTCTTCCCATTATCCCTAAATGAAGTCAGGCTAGGAACCATGAGATGCTCAAAATGAGAATTCAGAGATGTTGTGTGCCAGCTGTGCCCAGGGTTTATGGAGACTGAAGTGAACAAGACTGTGAAGCAAAATCTGCTCCCATAGATTCTGCTGACTCCAAAAGAGTATAAAGGACTCATTTCAAAACCAGGTAATTGGCAGCCAGCAAGGGGGCTCCAAAAGCATGAAAGAAATTTTTCCTGGATACAATATACCCGGTACCAAAATATCTGTACTCAAGAATCTATCAGATTGGATACTTAAGTACTTACTGAGTATGGACACAGACCCAAATTCAGACAGATGATTAGCACTGCTACAGTTTAGAGTAGTACCTCAACAGTGTGGGTTATCACATGGTCAGTAGGAAACTGAAGAACAAGAAAAATCCTGACAAGGACTCTGAGAATCAGAGTCCCTGGTGATTCTAACATAGAAAAAGCCAAGATAAAAAAAGTAATATGTGATTCATGGACCCAGGAGTTGCTATTATGCATCCTTATGATCAGAGATAAAGTTGCAAATGGTGAGTTTAGTCCTGCTACTATGGAAGACAGGTGAATACATCCAGTGAAGGAATAAGGAGCAGCTCCTCACAAGATGAGTGAAAATGAAGCTGGATTGATGCACTCTCTGTTCTGGAAGGGCCTCAGACAAAGACAGCAGGATCACGAGGAGACAGTTGATGTTACGTGACCACAACAAGCAGGCTTACTGCTGCTTGCCAGCCGTGCCATTGCTCTCTCAAAGGAGACATTAAGGCACAATAGACTCAGCATTGTTGAATCAGCTAATCCAGAGGCTCACTGGATAGTTCTGCTTTTTGTAGAAATTTTTTCAAAGTTCTGTGCTGCAGGGATGTCAAGCAGGGATCCCATTATATGGTGAAGCACATCAGTAACTGGCTTTTGTGACAATCAGCTGTGGTGCAGCACATATGGAGACTGAGGTCATCCTGTACCAGTCCCTCCAGGAGAGAATGATGGTAACCTCCTTGCCTCTGAGTGCTTGCTGAAGGGTGCAACCTTTTACTCACACTCCATAATTAGAGACAGTTTCTGCTCTCATAAAGCGGTGGCCAGCAATAAAGCAAGGCTAACCCACAGCTCTGGATCAAAACAGCCTGGGATGTTGATCTGTTTGAAAGCTGGCTCCTAGTTTGGTGGATGAATTTAATGCCTTAACAAACTGGCTGACTGCAGATGGGCATACACAGGCTGCTCAGCTCCCTTTTTTATCTCTTTCAGATGTCACTGCTAGGAACAGTGATTAAATCCCCATGTGACTACTTTCAATCAGTAAGAGCAGGACTTGTTTCTCCAGAGGCACGTACCAGAGTGGCTCTATCACCTCATGGCACTGAGAGAGCACCTGTGTTAGCCAAGAATTTAGGCACTTCTCATGGTGGGATGAAGCTAGATGAGACTGGTCAGCTTCACAGACAGGGTGGGACTGGGCAGGTTGCAAATTCTCCTGCTGTGTGGGTCAGGTCCTTGTACTGCTGACAGAGCATTTGCAGTCTAAACACGTAAAGGGTGGAAAAGGGGAGCATATGTTGCCTCCCAGGAGGATGTGAGACACAGAGAAATACCAGACTGGCTGTGAGATTCAGAGATTTAGAGAAATGGCTTTGCTGGTGTCAGTCAAGCCAGAAGCTGCAACTCTTAGAGAAACTCAAGGAGCCACCATGCAAGGGAAGAAGGAGCCAATCTGGTGTGGACACTTCTCTTGAGTGTGACAGTAGTATAACTTCCACGTGGCAGAAATTCCCCTGCTGAAGATGCTATTGTTTTGAACGCAATTATCTTTTACAAGGTTCTTCCAATCCACCTAATCATCTTTATCTTAATGTGCTTTTCCTTTCTACATTGTAACATAAAATCCATTTCCTTTCAATTTACTTCAGATCTATCTGCATCCAGATTACTGTAACTTGGACGCACGGTAATTAAATGCGGTTTGTCTGACTAGACAGGCAGTGAATGCTATTACAGCCTGTTTATGCTAGCAAGCAATGCAGCTTTCTCTGTGCCATCCCAGCAGTGTGGTTTAACCCTACCCTAGAGAGTCTGTGTGCTAGGCCGTGTGCAAGCTTCACCATGCATTTGGTCCTTGGTTCATGGAATGACATTGGTGTTTCAGATTCTGAGATTTCAAAATATTCATCCCACTAGGATCTACCTCAATAGTTCAACCTGTGTCAGCTCCCACCTGAACCTCTCTTTCTGGTGGGGGCATTTAAGAGGCTGCTGACAATACCTGCATGTTTTAAAAAGGATACAAGGGTTCTACCCTTTGGCTCTACAATGTAGCCTTGTGCTAGAATCCCTGTGAGACTGACAGGGTTTGACCCTGGCCTTGGCTCCATACAACACTCTGTGTTCTGGGAGCTTGTTAAATATGTACTCTGAATCCCATTTCATGTTGTACTTTCCCCTTTTGGATGCTACTGAGAAGCCAATTGTGTGGTAGCAAGAGTCCTGGATGTCTTGAAATGATACAGGGGAGGTATTATGAATGTCTGTAGTTCAAGCACGCACTGTAAATGCACCATTGAGAGGTGCTTTAAGAATGATTCAAGAAAAGGTCAAGTGAGGTAAATTCACCTTTACAGAGTAAGGTTCAAATGGGTTCAAATCTTGGATACTGTTACAAGGCAAATGGAGTAGCAAAGTTTTGTGCTAATTTACTTTGGACACTGTTGGGAGATACTTCATGGGCCAAGAAAGATGGGAGGTGTCCCTTAGAAATCCTTCTAGTGATGAGCCTTGTGTGGGGAGCACTGAACTGCCAGAGACAAGGGGCCTGCTCTACAGTTTTTAAAGACACTTTTCTTTGAAAGCAATGCTTTCTCTGATAGAGCCTCAACTAGAGAGTGTAGCCTTTGAGACAGTCATATGATTATGTACAGCAAAGTGACTTTAGTGTTTAAAGACAATTTCTGAATCTCTGGATCCTTTTTGTGTTCTGTGTCAAGAGAGCGGGGTGAGTGCCCCCAAACCACTTTTGAAGACTCCCTTCCTAGCTGGTCAGCAAGACATGGCTCATACAGGAGGTGGTCTCTGGTCACAAGATTTAAGCTGCTCTGTACTGGGATTTTCTGAATGACTGCATATGGGGTCTGAGACTGGTCTGAGACACCTTTGATCACCCAAAAAAGCCCCAGTGGGATAAGCTTAGGAGATGATTGTCCATTACTCCCATAGTTCATGAAAACCACTGTTTTCACTCCTCCTCTCTTTGTTTTCATTTTAACTTTCCTTTCACTTTCGTTGTTTCTTCCTCATTTTTGGGGTTTGAATCTAAAGTATGTTAAAATTTGCTAGGTTTTGATGAACACAGTGGCTGAATCTAAACTCTTCAAGTCTCTGAGCAGGCCTTTCTTCTTTCAAACACTTTGCTAGATCAATATTATTTAAGGTCTCCCGAGCTTTGATCTTCTTGGGGCAATTTAAGCAATATAAGACGCTGTGACCCTGACTAATAGGACCTACATGTTCAGAAGGCAGCTCTGTCAAAGTCTGAAAAATATGTCAGGACAAGGAGATTGGGGCTGAATTCAAGGCAAGCCCCGTCCTACATTTGACCATCCTATCACACCACGATTATCTTTAGGATCCTTCTAGGACTGTTACTCTGGTGACAATCATAAGTAACTCCTTTGAGATCATGGAACTGCTGTAGGCTTACCTTTATTTGTTTGACATCAAACTCCAACCTTTTGGCTTTCAGAAAGACCACATTTGTTATGCTTATTGCCCCAGGGAACAAGTCCTCCTCCCTCCCTATCTAAAAGATTATATTTATCTTGTCACATTGGCCCACTGAGGACTTACCTTACAGACAGCTTTTGTAGAGAGCTTTTGTGTTCAGGTCCAAAGTGACCAAGGCTTGAAAGATGTTGGCATCTGTCAAAGATCTATTTCCTTCAGATCGTGAAGATGGAGACTGAGCCAGTCTGAAAATCCATCTATCCCAACATCCCAGTGCAAATGGGAGCAAAAGCAGATGCCTGGGGAATATCACAATAGCAGAGGTCTATATGATACTTCCTGCTAAAGGTCTGCTGCCCTTCAACTATTTGTGGTTTGAGGAGAGACTAGTTGGGAGGAATTTCTACACATTTAAAATCCTCAGCAGATTTCTATTTTGTGAACTTCTGTCCCTGAACTTGTATAATATTTTTGCTTTCACAACATCCCGAGGAAGGAGTTCCACGGTTTTACTGCACATGGTGTGACAAGACACCTCCTTTTGTTTGTTTTGAGCCTGGCATCCAACAGTTTCATTTGACGCCTCCTGTTATCAAATTATATTGGATGAGACAGGGAACAACTGATCCCTCTCCACCATTCCCTTGTTAACTGGGATATGATGGCTTTCTGTAAAATCACCGTTGGCTCAGTCCTTTCACGTAGCCATTTGCTGCATGGAAGCTATTCCATGCTTTGTATTACCCTTGCTGCCATTCTCAGATGCTTTTGGACTTCTACTTTGCTCTTACTGAGACTGAACCAGAGCTGCACATAGAATTCAGGATACAGACTTACTTTGGTTTTATGCACGGCATAATGATGCTCTCTGCCTTGCTCTCTACCTGTTCTGTTCTATTCTCTCAATGGTGATAATAATATCTTACATTTCATTTTCTTTTTTCATGACACGAAGACCCAAGCTGATGTTATCATGAAGCAATATATCATAGCTACAAGATCTTGCTTCTGTGCTTGGCTCAGGACTGATCAGTTATATGTGAAGTTAGAAATGTTCTTCCCTGCATGCATCACCTTATCACTTTATTTAGATTGAATTTCTTGTGCTATTTTATCAGTCTCACACAGTCCTTCTGCAATTTTTCATGGTCAGTCCTTGTCTTTATTACCTTGAATAACAAAAGTCCAATACAGATTTGTGGCTCTATCCTGCAGGGATCATTTCTGGGATAGTCTTGAAGCCTGTCTTAAATCTTGAAACTGCTTAAATGGTCAGAAGACCTTAGTTATTGGGAATATTGGGTCTTTCTCCTGCTCTGTTCTGCATTTCTCTTTCTTTCTTTCTTTCTTTCTTTCTTTCTTTCTTTCTTTCTTTCTTTCTTTCTTTCTTTCTTTCTTTCTTTCTTTCTTTCTTTCTTTCTTTCTTTCTTTCTTTCTTTCTTTCTTTCTTTCTTTCTTTCTTTCTTTTCTTTCTCTCTTTCTCTCTCTCTCTCTCTCTCTCTCTCTTTCTCTCTTTCTCTCTTTCTGTTTCTCTCTATCTCTCTCTCTTTCTTCTCTTTCTTCTCTTTCTTCTCTTTCTTTCTTCGTTGCTGAGCTCTAGCCCTAGGGTTTGCAAATCTTTCTGCCACTTCTATGCACAGAATTGTTTTGAGCAAGGAGACAGAGAATTTCTCTGGAGGATAGGTCTTATATGACAAACCCCTTGTCTTTTGGTCCTTGAAAAAATGTTACTGTGCCAGTCCATCCCTCTGGCCATGACTATAGTTGTGATGATCTCTCCTGGGTAGTTTTGAATGTCTAGTTAACAACTCCTTCCAGTTCCCTTCCTGCCTGGTTCCTGTCTGTTCCTGGACTGAGCTTGCTTTTAACCCCTGGGCAAGCTGCTCCTTCTGACTTTGCTGGAGCATCTTCCCCCATCCCCCCATACCAGCAGCTCTGCCCAGCCATTCACATCCTTCTCACACTGCCTGCTGCCGTCCCTTCCTGTTTGCTGCCTACCTTTTCACATGCCTTTTGTTCCTTGTTATGCCCTGGTGTAGACCTCAGGTTCAGTGTACATCCCACCACCCTCATGGAAAATCCTTTATGTTTTGCCCAGTTGCTGATTGATGAGGCCCCTCCACCTATGTGACCTAGCTTCTTCTGCCAGTCATTCACTCCATGCTGCTTTTGCTTAGATTTAAGCACTCCTAATGGCACCTTTTTTCATGCCTTCTTTCGAAGCTCCTCTGAATTCTCCACAAATTTCTTCTCTGATTTTCTTCTTGTTTTAGTGAGGAACGGCTGTCACCTGTTGCTTTTCAAGTGACTCTGTGCCCCACCACTCTGAAAGCAATCGCTGCATATAGCAGTGTGTGTGTGTGCACTCATGTCTAGGAAAGTTTGGGACAAAAAACCAGCAAAAACAAGGTGGGGGGTGGAGTGGGGTAGATGGGGGTCCTTTATTAATTTGCTAGGAATGCCTTAAGCAAATGGGTGGGTTTGAGAAGTGTAAGTCTGTTACACCACCTCTTTCAGATCAGTTGAGTAGAAATCTGCATGGATGAGAAGTGAGACGCCAGCCCTGAGCTGGAGCACCAAGCAACTCCCTGTGAGAGCAAGGACTGGCTGCACGGTGCAGCATGGGCTGGTGGGGTGGCAGAGGAGCAGAGCCACCTCTGCACAGAATGCCTCTCTCAGGGACCCTGAAGGGCAGGGGGGCTGTGGGAAGGCCAGAAGGAGCAGCTGGAGGGAGGGGCGCAGGAGCTGCTGTGAGACCTGGGCTGTGAGGACTTGGTGGAGAGCAGTGGTGGGCAGAGGAGCCTGCTCCGCAAGGACAGAGGAGGCGACATCAAAGAGCACAGCCGTAAGCTGAGAAAAACAGCAACTTTGTGCCTGCACTTGTGTCTGAAAGTGGACGGGGTCTGAATTCTCTTTCATTTTGAGCCTGAGTTATTCCAGCCCAGTGACTCAATTTATTTCTGTCTCTGCTCCTGACATTTCTCTTTCAGGTGGCTGCTGCATGGTTTTGGGTGGGGCTGTGGGCTGGGGTGACTCGTGTTTCCAAGCTCTTATCGGCATCAGTATGATGTTCTGCTTTTCTTTTCTGTCGTACGGCATCCCGCTCCCCTCCCCTTCCTCCCCTCCCTCTGCCGGCTCCCAGAGGAGGCGACAGACGGTCCTGTAATTTGGTTCCATTCGCTCGACTGGAGCAACACCTGCCCCCCTCTCTGGGGACAGGAGGGTCTCATCCCAAACCGTGCAAGGAGCCAAAGATGAATCTGAAGCTCACATGCAAATAGAGCTCAGGATAAAACAACACGGCCATTCTGGGCAGGAAAGGCAAAATCCGTCACCAGGGGAAGAGGCAGGGAAAACGAAATCGGCTCTGAAGAAATAAATAAGAAGCGCCAGGAGATTGCCTTTTCCTTTTGGGTCGGTTGCTATTGTGGTTATTGATCTGTCCCACCCTGGAGAATAAACTGAGAGTACTGAAAAATAATGGCTGATATTAGAACACATTTATTCACCCTAAAAGAACTGGGTTAATTGGGTTACAGGATGGCTAGATGGATAGATATGTGAAGAGATAGATAGAATGTCTCTGCTATTTCTTCACAGCTATATAATGGAAAAGATCCATTTCTTTGTTGGGTTTCATATACAACATCCTCTTCAGCTCCCCATCCCCCATCTCTTCCCAATCACACACAAATTCCCTTTGCTAGAAATGCAGCAAAGATATCAAATCACATCCAAGACCCTCAAAATTTATCTGCTGTAAGTATTAGTGGTCATATCCTACCTGGCTCAAACACTTTTTAACACAAACAATAAGGCATGACTTAGTGGCTGGGGCGTAATGTGATCCTGAATGCACAGTACCATGCACTTTGCTGGACAGTCTATGCCTAGAAATTCTTCCTTTTCTATGTGCATATGTAATAGCAGCATAAATTCAAGCCTATAATTTGGAATATTTTGTGCTGGAGATCTTTTAATCTCTTAGGAAACTGTATGATACTAAGATACAGTTCCCCCTTAGCTGTACGGTCCTGTCAAAACCATTATGTTTATTCGGAGGAGTTACTTTTGGCTTGCTGTCTGTCCTCGTTTGCTGAATCAGGGTCAGGATCTGTTCCCAGGGTTCAGATGAATGCATTAGCTGTCGTGCTTCCTAATGATACCATGTGAGTGTGTATTGCACCGTGTCCCTGTGAGTCCATATAGGCCTGAAAATGTGTCTTAATAGGTGTTATAACCCAATGTTAGCATGCATTGGATATCTCTTGTACTGGGATATTTTAGGTTTATCTATTAGAGCTACTTGCTCTCTGTGAATGCTGGAGGTTTCCATTCAATGTTTTATATGTTTTATATAATATTTTAAATGTTTTATATACTGTATTCAGTTCAGGCCTAAAGTCCCTCTTTTAGAGTCAGCTAAAGGTCCGGAGATAGTGCTCTGACTTCTCTGTCTTTTAAGTGCACTTTCTTTCGTGGTTTGTAGGATGAGCTCCTCTTCAGTTATGCAAGAAAGGTATCTGAATGTAGCTAAAATACCAGGGAATATTAACTGTGTCTCTTCCCTTCCAATTATTGTAATGACTGAGTGTGATATAAACTTCCATTCAGCAGTTCCAACCCCATTCCTCCTATAGTATTGTCATTCAAGGTCATTCATTCCTTTATTGCTGAGGGAACATAGACATAGGCAAACTTTGATTATATAATTAGACTTTATTGCTATCTAACCCAGACTTGCAATGAGATGGAGTTAAATTTGTTTACCCATTCTTCATAAATCCAGACTTCTGAGCACTTAGCCATGCAGACTTGTTTTTTTGCATGGGCCTTGTAGCTTGTGCATACTACTCAGCTCCTTAAGAATAAAAAAAAAAAAAAAAAGGTGTGAAATGTGGGAGCAAACCCTACATTCTGTTTTCAACACTCATCAACTGCTAAATGGGAATGAGCTTCCTTCTTGGTGCCAGCAGGAAAAATAGAAGTAGCTGGGGTGATGTTATGGTGGGGACAGGATTTAAACAAGGTGTTGAGTGTATGGAAGCGAGACAGGACTTGTAGGAAAAAGCAATTTCTTACATCAGATAACACTTGGGAAGAAAAGCACATCTCTTCAGGTCAAGTGCCCTGACACTTTTGCAGGTTAAACTTGAGATCTGACCCTTTGGATACCACCAAAAACAAAGCCCTTGCTGCTCTGTGTCCGAGCGCAGTCAGGCTCTCTGTTGTTTCAGGGATGGTAAGAGTGGAATAGCTCACAAGATTTTCTGACTTCCTGCACCTGTTCCCACACATCTCCATGCTGTGCTCTTCTTTGCTCACAGCACAGCAGCCTTTCTGGCTTATCACTTGGGCACAGGGTCACGTGGCTGAGAACCTGGGACTCAGGCATTATCTCAGCTTGTGCCTCTGACATGTGTGTGAGACCCCCAGAAGGGGAAGTGAGGCCAGGGGGAATGTGGGGTTGACACCTACAACTGCCAGTGACTGCAGCCATCATACTTTACAGGCAGGTGTTGCAGAGCCCTCTCTCCCCCTGAAACATGCATTCCCAATGGTCAAGAAGGAGATAATATGTTTACCTTTTCATTAACTAAGTCCTCCCAAATGCTGGTAGCATGAAGGCTTTTTGGATGGCAGGATTTATAATATCACTCAGGCAATTACATCAAACTCAACACAGCACCCTGATATTGAACCTAAGAAACAAACCTCTCCCAAAGGAAGCCAGCTCCAAAGTTGGTGGAGTTATTTCAGCCCTGAAATGCAGGATTTGAAACCTGTGCATTGAACTACCAAACCAGGGTGTGCTCCCTTGGGACATGGCAAGCATGTATTTGTAGGGAATGGAATTAACAGTCTCTCTGACAGGTTTTCTGCATGGAGCTTTTCAGCTGGTCAAGACCACACTTAATTAAATCGCTGTGCAAAGTGTCAGCCATAAAAATGGGGTAGAGGGGAGGGTTTTATCTCTCCAGCAAGAAAGAACGGATGATGCAGCCACCAGAGTCAATGGCAGCATTCAAATTATAGGTAAAATTAACCCCTTGTGGGAAACAAGGAAAGGGTTTAATGAATGAGACAGTCTCACATTACTCAGGTAATAACCTGTCTGCCATTGAGTCTGTATCCGTTCCATGTTTCGAATGATAAGATTTGGCAATTGAAGCCTTGTATGAAAGATTATGGTTGAGGTTTTCTAAAGCAGGGAAAGGGCAAAAGATTTTTCCTTGGTTTCAGTAGAATAAGACCTGGTCTGAGAGGGATCAAAGCTGAGTTTAAACAAGAGAAAGAAAACCCAGTGCGCTCAGGCAGGACACAACACATACATTTGGGTGGCAAAGCCAGGCATTTCAAAGAGTGAGATGGCAAAACAGGTGCTTGCAAGCATCAGATTGGATTGTACAGCTTGAACTTTGGAACATGTGACCAGATGCCAGTCGTGATGAGACCGGGAGAAAGTGACAGCAAGGGTTCTGTGTCTCCTTTGCATTTGGGCAGGGCAGCCAGCTGAGAGCGGCTGGAGCAGGGGAGCTGTGCTGGAGGGACTGCAGTCCGAGTCTCCCTAGGAAGAGGCAGGTAACCTGTTGAAGCTCTCCAGGCACACTTGAGAAGCCTTTGCAATCCTTATTCATAAGGACATCTCATGTCTGTCTTACAGAAGGACCAACAGGGAAAAATAATTAGGAAAAAACAGCTTTTATTTGATACTTTTATTTATATGCAAAACAGCTCACCATTCATGAGAGATATGAAAAACGCATCAGATAGAAACCAGATTTATCTATTTTCACTACAAAATATTGCATTATATAAAGCAACATAGACACACAAAAAAACCCTGAAAAAGACTAAAATCTTTGGATAGCAGATGTGGTTTTTTTTCTTTTTCTTTTTTGTCCCTAAAATGCGCTTCTTGTTTTAAGAGATTCACAGCAAAGAACATGAAACATTTTCAGGTTATAGAATTTTTTTGGTTGTCACAAAGGAAAGCAGTCCTGGATTTACTTTTCTTTCTTTTTTTTTTCTTTTTTTTAGGAAAAAAATGTCCTTTCCTAAAAATATACCACACACATACACACCCACGCTCACTCCCACACACATGCATGTGTACACACACGCACATATACACCCACAAAGAAACTACTTCCCTTATAAACGATTTGCAAAGTACTTTTCAGACGCAACTATAGATCAGAATAACAACAAGTTTAAAAAAAAAAACTCTCCTAGTTAAGTGCTAGTGGTTGTTGATCCCACACAAGGAAAGAAAGAAAAAAGGTCAAGAACAAATGCCTTGATATATATAAAATATACTTATAAGCAGGGAGGGAGGGGAGGTTTGTGGTACACAAGTGCAATATAATTGGAGGGAGAAAATAAATTAAAAATAAAATTAAATGAACACTGTATTGATCCCAACAAACACTCATAAAGTCAAACATAATATTCCACAGGAGAAAGTGTAAACACCCGACTATAGAAACCAATTGGCACGAAGTATCCAAAGTAAAATTGCCACCACTCTGAAAAATAAATAAATCTTGAAAAAAATAAATTGTCAACTCCTTCTACCATAAATAAAAAATAGTTATTTTTAACTGCACCCATGGGTCACACGTTTAAGGTCACAAGTAGATGTTTTTGGATATATATAAAGGGGCACTTGACAGCCTGAAGAGACAATCCGGTTTTACACTTCTCTTCGAAAAGCGGGCTCTCGACCGGGCGGGAGCCCTCCGGGGCGGGGAGCGCAGCAGCGGGGACCCCGCGCCCGCCGCCCGCCCGGGGAAGGCGCTGCCCGCCGCGGCCGGACCGGGGCGGCGGCACTGGGGGTCCCGGGGCTCCGCGCCTCCGCCGGGCGCTACACGTCCAGCACGTGGTTGAGATAGGAGATGTAGCAGATGGCGAGGCGCAGGATCTCGATCTTGGAGAGCTTCTTGTCGGGGGGCAGGGTGGGCAGCAGCTTGCGCAGCTCGGCGAAGGCCAGGTTGAAGGCCTCCACGCGGATCCGCTCACGCGTGGCGTGCGCCGAGCGGTACTTGGCCGTGGCGCGGCGCCGCCGGCGCTTCTCCTCGCGGCTCAGCGGCGGCGGGTGCAGCCCGGGCCGGCCCCCGCCGCGACCCTCCCCGCCGCCGCCGCCGCCGCCCCGGCCCTCGCCGCCGCCGCCCTCGGCGGGCTCCGGGTCGGAGACGCAGCAGCTGAGCGCCTGGGCGTCCGCGCCGCCCAGGGACTCCGGGTCGGAGGGCGCCGAGGAGGGGTGGTCGGAGTCGGCAGCTTGGTCCGGGCTAAGCATCATCTTGGAGGGGGCGGAGGAGCCTTCCCGAGACAGAGAAGCAAAGAGAGCGGGTCAGGGCCCCGGCCCCGGGATACAGGGGCAAGGCGGGGAGCAGGAACACGGGCAGGGACACGGGGGACATGCCGGTCCCCGCGCCCTGCCCCCGGCGCCGGTACCGCCCGACCGGGGCGGGGGGAGAGCCGGCTGGACGAGTTGCGGCTCCTTCAGAGAGTACTAATGAGAGCAATACCGGGGATAAACGATACCCTCATTTATCCATCCCTTCTCTAGCGTTTGACGGCAGCTTCAGCGGAATATACTTCCTGCCGTTATTCCCTGCGCTTCCTTGGGTCTTGAAACAGGCCCAGAGAGCAATAGAGGATTTTTTTTTTCCAAGCAAGCTAATATCCAATGTTCCAATAATATGGTGATTCCCCGCCCCCCTCTCCGTCCAGGCCCCCAATTTTAATATTGTTCTTTCTAGCCTGTCAGTTTCTGCTTAACTGTTTCTCTTTCGAAAACGCTCTATGGGATCCAGGCTACAGACATGATACTTTTAAATACACAGCTCAAGGCTCCACAAATATAACAAGGCCAGTGGGGAGATTTATTTCCTCAATCCCTACGGGATCCGATGTATCTGCTAGGCTCTTCCCTCTGCTCTTTTCTCTGTGCTCCTTCTTTTTTTCTTTTTCTTTCTTTCCTTTCCTGATGCTAATCGTGCAGATAGCGATTTGCTAACGATCAGATGGGAATGTTTGGAGAGTTTCCGTTTCCTAAGCGTCAGATTCAAAAAGAAACAAAACCTCAAAGCAGAGGCCGAACTTTTCCATCCCTTTAAATTTTCCCTCCTCTCCCCTCCCTGCGCGAAAAGGGGGGGAGGCTAAATAAATAAATAAATAAATGCGGACGTGCCTTTCAAAAGAAAATTGAATCGTATCTTCTTGCGGCCTCACAGAGCACCATCTGTCATGTAGACAGCAATACAAATCCGAGCGCGTCCGTGGACATGCCGGCATGTAATAAAACAATACATCAGGCAACTAGTGAATAACCTTGGACACAAATGTGTGTGTGTGTGCGTGCGTGTGTGCAGCTGGGGTGTCGAGCGAAGTGGGGAGCGAGCCTGATGGAGGAGGGAACATCGCATCCCCCCTTCCCCCGAATTAAGATTGCAAACTATTTCCACATAAAGTTTCCAGGGAAAGTCCCAGTCGGGCCTCAGACCCGGTTCGGAAAAATAAACTATTATTATTATTGTGGTAATAATGACACCAACAGCAACCACATGGGCAGGAGGAGTTCCCCCCAGGCAGGGGTAGAGCCAAGCTGCCCCAGCGGGGCGAGGCGCGGGGCACGCGTGGCGGGGCACGGGCGCTCCGCCGCGGGCCGAGGCTCAGCGCTCCCCGAGGTGCAGCCAGGGCTGGGGAGTGGGAGACGAGAGCTCTTCCTTCTCCGGGAAAGGGCCGGCTCTTGCCAGGGCCGTCGGAAACGCTTCCTCTTCGATTTTTAATAAGGAGCGTTAATCAGGCCCACAAGGCAGGGGTAGGGAAAAAACCCCATTAGCGCGCAAGTCAGGTATCAGTGATCTCGTGGGGCAAAAAGATACAGAGGAAAGGTTTAAAATCACCTTTCAACTGGCACCCAAGCGAGGGGGCTTATGCAAAAAGCAGGTTAGAGAGGCAGGATTTGCAGGCTGATTGTACGAATAAGGGCAATTAAAGCGGTGATTCCTGAAGAAAGTTGCTTAGAGGTTTCTCTAACGGTGTGTGTTGAATTTTTCGCTTTGATTTGGATTTATCTGTACGGTGAGGTTTGGCGAGCTGATCTGGAAAGAGGCTCTTTCCCCCCTCCCCCGTCTCTATTTTTAAACAATTATTATTATTTTTATTATTATTATTATTATTATTGCTGTAAACCCATGCTCCCTGCTACCTGCAAAAGGGAAAGATATTGTTAAGGCTGCTTACCTCGGCGGAGCCGTTTGGATAGCCTCTCTGTCCAGGTCCCCTCGCCCCCTCGGCGATTTCTTTACAGTTCAAATGACCCTTCAGGAGCGGAGCATGGAAAAATTAAAAAATCAAAATCAAATAAAATTAATTACGAGCGAAAAAGTGTCCTGCTCGAATGGGCAAAGGCAGATCTCATCCCTCGCCGCGGCCTCCAGCGCTCCAGAGATGGGAGATGTTATACTGTCGTGTTTGTTTGCGGAGTATAAATATCAACTTAAGTTACTTACGATGCATCAGGGGAGAAAAAGCGTTTCCCCATCAAAGTCCTCCTCCGCCCGCTTGTCCGGGGCAGCGGCTTCAGCGCACCGGCGGCTTCGGCCGGTCGGTTTTAGAGGAGGAAAGTGCCCTCTCCCCCGCTTTTCTTCCTCCTCTTCCCCGACCGCGATAAATAACAAAAGGGATGCGGCGACAGCACCGGCACCGTCCGGGATTATTCCCTCTCTCCCGCCCCCTGAGCCTCTCCTTCCCTGCGGCAGCCCCGCCGCTCCCGGGCCGGGCCGGGCCGGTGGCGGGGCCCGGGGCGCGGAGCCCGGAGCGCGGGGCGCGGAGCCCGGCGCGGCGCTGCCGGCTTTGTTCCGCCGCGGCCCGGCGCACAGGCACGCCGCGGGTCGGGGTAACAATGCGTCGCTCCCTCCTTTCTTCTCTATTTTTTTTTTTTTTTGGGGGGGGGGGGTTGTAACGTGAGGTTTTGTTAATTCACCGGTCCGGCGGAGAGGGGCAGGAGCTGGGGAGACGCCGTCGGAAAATGAATGTTTGGTTTAGTTCTTCTTCTGGTCCTTCAAGAACTGGCGAGGGGAGAAAAAAAAGGATAAACGAAACCCCCATCCGTCCCTGAGCTTCCTAACTCCTCCTGCATCTTTCGAGTGAAAAATAAAGGAAAATATGCGAACGCTGAAAAAGAAAAACAAAACGAAATAAACGAAAATCTCGGCGCGGGTTCGGAGCGGCTGTGAGAGATAACGGCGGTGCAGGACAAGGTACGCTCACATGCATAAAAAGAAAGTGCAGTTCCTCCTCCCACCCCTCCCGGAGCGGCAAAGAAGCCAAGGAGGGGTGCGGAAGGTGGCAGGGGCGAAACAGACAGACGGAGCAGAGATGCGTGTGGCTCCACTTCTGGTACCAAAGGGTTTCGCCTAGAGATGGTCGGAAGAGATAAAGGCTCGGAGAAAAGGGGGCGGCATTTTTTCCCTCTTAAATTGGTATTTAATGGGAAAGCCTATTGGACAGAAACCTGGACACGAGTCACTTAATTGGACTTGACATCTGTCACAGTGTGGGAGTTTTCACAGCCCAAATATTTTCAGCAGATCAGATTCTCGCTGAATCTGTGCCACAAATTATAACAGTCGAGAGCAGCCCATGATATAAACCCTAGCCTCTGGATATACAGTCTCTAGCCATGCTCGCTCCCACTGCCGTTGTCTCCCCCCGCCCAAATATTGGATACCCACTGATCTAGAAAAACACCGCTGGCATTTCGCATGTAAGCTAATAAATAAGCTTTAAACATCAATTTGCATCATGTACACCAAGCTTGTGGAGAATCATCAGACTGGTTTCTTAGCTCGTTTATTTTGGCAGTCCCCCTGCCCTGTCTCCCACCCACCCCCAATCCCAGTGCGTGGCAGGCACGGACCTGTCAGAGCCAGGGGGACAAAAGGGCTCCCTCACTCCCTCTGCCTCCTGCCCTCCCTGCTCCAGTGCACAGACAATGAGGCGAGGGAGTCAGCCATGAGTCTGTGGCTTTTCTGCTCTCAGGAGACTGGATGGAGCCAGGCCCCTTCGTGCCTGAGTCAGGGGATGCCTGTGACCAAAGTGACTCCTCTTGCTGTCACCCTGCTCCAGCCCCTGCCAGATGGCAGTGCCTTCTCTGCTCTGATCCTCATTACCCTCCCTGCAGATCCCTTCAAATGGGTGCCATGGCCACTTTTCTGGGTGTAATCATCTTCTTCCATGGGGACTTTTCTGTGCCAGAAGCCCCCAAAAACGGGCAGCAGTAGGGGTGGGTAAGACAGAGCAGAACTGATTCTGCTGCTCACCAGCAGCTCAGTGGGTGGTTCTGGGTCCCATCAGCAAGAAGAACAGGGGAGAGGTGGTAGGAGGACACTTGCAGGGATCCCTGAGGGCCATCCATATGCAACAGGCTGGAAGATCTCTGAAAGGGGAGAGGTTCTGCACTTGATATGATTTACAGGACCTTAACAAGAATGAGTTGAGTAATATCTGAGTAATTTTGGGTTTTTGTCTATTTTTTTTTAATGGTGGATACTATTGCACAGAATATAACCCCCCTGCATGACACCTGGCCCACCTGGGAAAGAAATGCCTGAAAATGGATCCTAATGAGCACTTCTTCCAGGGAAATTTGGGGATTTATCTCTCTTCTCCTACCCATAGCAAGTCTCCAAGGCAGCAGGAGGCTATCACTTGCTCTGACCCCACATACTGGCACTGGTTCCATGGATATCCAACATGATCTCAGCAGGGCTTCTGGAGATTCTTGACTAATCTATTCTTGCCTGCATTGGGACATGCCAGGAAGATTTGGATGCAAGTCACCGAGGCTGTGGCACATCCCCAGTCAGCCCACCTTACTGGTAACCTTCACAGGGGCTCTTTGGAGATCAGGATCTGAGCCGTTCAAGGCCACTGTGCTCCACATTCCAAGACCCAAGATCCTATTCCATCAAATGCCACGATCCCAGACTTCAGTGAGAAAGCTGTGGAGGAGACCTTCTCCAGCTCTTTTTTGACTGTGGCTCAGTGCTGGGGGCTTTGGCTTGCAGTGCTCCCCAAGGTGTAAGTCTGAGGCCTCAGCCCACAGAAGCTGCAGGTGATGGAATAAGTAGCTGGCTAAGGCTGCCACAGATAACAGCCAGGAAGCTGCTAATTCATGCAAGCCACCCTGCTCTCTGCTACAGATGCTGCCATCATATGGCTTGCTTTTTAGTTTTAATTTTCAGGAAAAGACCACACAGTTGCTTCACAAGGCTGTTCAGTTATGATGGACATTTTTGACACCTCGTAAAGCACTGGTTACTGGGATTCTATTACCCCACTCTCCACTACCAGATGTGTTAAATCTAGAGGATCCCAGTTTTCCCTGGGCATGACAGGCCTGGGGTGTCTTCCCAAACCTCTCTGCTGGGATACTGCAAATCTTCTCACATCAACTGCAAGACCCAGGGTGTAGTCTGTATCTTTAGCCTTAAAAGGCCAGTCAGAAATGCTGGAGCTGACAGCCTGGCTCTTCTTTGACCTAATAGAGCCCCAAAGCCCAGAAGCAGGGACAAATTCTCCCAGCAGAGAACTCTCCTGACTCTCACCACTCACACCTGGAGCAAGAGACTGGGTTTGAGAGCTCAACATACATGGGGCCAACTGGTCCAGGCGTGGAAGTCACCTGAAACAACCAGAAATTGAGAAACAAAAGTGCATTTGATGGAAACGAAAAGTTCCACTTTGACAAAGGAAGGATGACTGTAGCTCTCCCTCAACCATTTTTTGTCTTTTCCCTTGGAAATAGCTCATAGCAAGTAGAGACCTACATGCTGGCAATCAGCATGGTCCCAAAGGAAGCTGCGTAGATGCAAAGCCACCTTATGGTTTATCCCCAAATACACACAGAGCTAGCCACAAGCCTATGGTTGGCCTCTTCACTAAGCAAGCATCTCACTGGCGTCAAGGCAAGCTAATATTCCTACATGGTTTCAAAGATGCCCTCAATGGCATGAACAGCATTGATTTGGCTTCTCCAGAAAAGGCGGAACTGCAACCTACAAGCTGCACCTGCTGAAGAGAAAGTGAATAGGAAAAACAGTCTCACAACAAGGGTCTCCAGCCTGTACAATGGGCATCCAGGGGTATTGTATGGCTGTGGCCTTACTGCAGACTAAATCCAGGATAGTGAGCCTTGCAGCACAGGTGGACATTAATCTCCTGAAGGAGAATTTGGGATTTCATTTTGCCATGCTGGAGGGCTGTAAGGGAGTCAGGAACGTCTCTTCTTCTTTACATGGCTTGAGATGTTGCCTGGCTGGAGGTACAGGAGAAGGGGAAGTGGATTCCTGTGGACAACACTGCAGCTCACACTGCTCCTTCTAGCAACCTCTTAAGTTTAATGAGAATGAAAGGTGTCCAGAGAAAGACTCAGTATGAACAAAGCCACACCCAACCTTTGTTGGGGCCATCTTACTGAAAAGCAAGTCGAGAATCATTCTATTTTGACTTCCAGTGCTTGCTGACAAGCCAATAAAACCTTATGAACTAGATTGCTCCCTAGGTAAGTCCTAACACAGAACTAATATTAGTTAATTCATTAATGATAGCCAATAAAAGTTGCCCACTCCTGTGAGACTTACAGTAAAGTGTCACAGGCCACCAAACAATATCAAGTTCTATGTGGTACTGAATTTGTGAGAGAGACTCACAACTCACAGTTTTTCAGGCTTCAGTGGAAAGGCAAGATTGAGAAGAGGATTGTCTTCAGGATGTAGTACAAAGAGACAAGACTGAAAACAGTGCTGCCACGTGATGGTATTTTATTAATAGAAGGCACTTTCTTGTGTGAACATCTCATGTTCACATCAGACAGAGCTTTGAAGGTGATGTCATTTGTGAGAATAGCCTGGGTTAGTGGGTAGCCTCTGAAAGTCTAAAAAGGTGAAGCACTCACACCCCGAAGTGGCCATATGTCCCAAGGAGATGTCCTTCTGGCCTAGAAAAGTAGAACAATGAAAGAATCCAACTGCTCTCTCCAGTGCTGGGCCAGGTATTAGGTAATAATTTTTCACTTTCAGCTTGAGCAAATCTCTCAGGTCTGCTGTGGGGAGACATCAAACATGAGAAGCCAGGATGCTGCTTTTATGGTGTTGCTTGTCAGAGCAGAGCTGCACTTCTATTACCTCCATGTCCTCTGTCTGCTGAAAGGACAGCTTTCCAGGATGCTTGAAAACATCCATTCTCTTTTACAGCGTACGCCATTCACGTTGCTGGCATATGCTGCCCATTGAAATAAATGGAGCTTGTCACTCTTGGATGTGTTCCTTGGAAATAAACGGTCAAACAAATTAGAACGCTGAGCCATGAAAATCCTTGTCCTTTTGAAAAATCTGTGCTGGATGTAGCTCATGGTTTCCTTAGACATTTGGGTGATATTTTTTGTTTTTCCATTGGTCATGTTTACTTTCTCTGAGGCTGTTTTAATAACAGGTCGGGAGCTTTGAGGCTGCTGGCAGGAACAGCCTGCAGCTGGGTAAGGGGAAAAATATAGTAGTGTCCCATGAACTGAGGTACTAGGGCCACCAAGTCTAGATGTGAGGACCTGGCTGACCTTCACCCTGGCTGAGGTCTGCCAGTGTTTGTGGGACAGGCAGGACCCTCAGGTGCTCCATCACAAATACGAGTGTGACTTCCCTGGGAGCGGCTGCTATGTTTAAACCAGTTGAGATGTATGGCTCTTGGAACAAAATCTTCTTTTTCGTCTGATTGCAGCCTTTGGCTTACGTCTCTTGGTCTCCACTTCCAGTCTTTTCCTTTTCTTGTTGGACTAGAGGAGACATGGCATTAAGATCCAGCTGCCTCTGTAAGGAGCCAGGTGTGCTCATGAGGGTGGTCATGCCCCTGCACCGCCGTGTTGTCTTGACCTCTCCAAAGATTGTCCTTGTGATGTCAGTGAGTAGTCACAGCTCTCCTGAGAGAAGGGTATTTTGAGAAATGGAGGATGATGAGGAGTTTTTAAAGGCAGAAGGGACCACTGTGAGCATCTCTCCACAGGTGGAAGGCTACAGGACTTCCCTCTTAATTTCCTTTAGGAGCATTTTTCAGGAATAATACCCATTTGTGGTTTAAACATTGATGGTGGTGGAGGATTCCCAATGATGCCTGGAAAATTACTCCACCAGCTGTTTCTCCCCACTTTTGAAAACACTGATGTGAAAAATGAGTATGCACACCTTCAGCATCCAGCTGTGGGATTTTCCTGTATGCTGGCCTCTGGATTAAGAGTTCTCTTTTATTATGTTATCAGGTTTAGGTGGGATTTTTAAAACAGGCATATGCATGTGTGCTGTACTGCTGATATGTCTGCATACACCAGTTATTAGCTTGGACTTTCTGGTCATGCAGAGCATAGCTACAGTTATTGCTGCTGCTCAGGTCAAATGTCTGGGAATTTTGGACAAATGGGAAAATTCCACCTGGGCAAACATTTCAGACAGAAAGAGAAGACATGCCTGAGTGAACCCAGACATCTGTTGGTCCTTCCTAGGTCAGTATTCATTAGTAGTGGTCATATCAATTCTGCAGCCTTCTTTTTGTTAAACTGAACAAGATTCAATGCCTTGTCATTATGCAGAAGAGACCAAGTCTGTTCTATTTGTAAGGCTGTTCTGATAATGGGTCTTTTCCATTCTTCCTGTCCATCTTCCTGGACCAGAAATGTGATGCTTAGCATGTCAAGCTCCAAATGTAGAACAAGAAATACTTACTGTGCTCTACAGTGTGTCTGCAAGACCCTAATGCAGCCTGGATGCTCCTAGAACAGATTTATTAGGAAATCATATCACACTAAAATTATGGAAAACACATGTAAAAACCTAAGAATGTCCACAGTGGGTTAGACAAAGGTATCTTGTTTACAGCATTACCAAAAGAGGGAAACCTGTAAGAATAACATAAATCTACAGTGATACTGCCCTCAAATAGTGCCCTGACATCCAGTTAATTAAAGTTTAATGCACTGGATGAATTTTCCTTTTCTGAATTTGTCAAGTTGTGGTTTGAATGCAAGTGACTTTTCAGCATCCATAATTTTCCATGGAAAGGACTTCTCTGCAAATCGTGTGATTTAGGTAAATGCATAAAGGGATGCTTGTAAACATGTTTGAAAATAAAATAGCCAAATTTGCTGAATTACTGTGGCTTCTACTGCTGATGAGCACATGAAGAGTAGCATTGAGTATGTGGGCAGTAGTGCCTTATGTTTTCATTGAATGAATTTGGTTGGAAGCATAAACAGTGGGTGGATTAAAGGCAGTGAAGAAAAAGAGGAGGAATCTCTTGCAGTCTGGGTAAGAGGAAGGAAGCAAGACCAAGACCTGTTCCTTGAAACTGATCACTTTTAATTGGCCTGGGCCAGGTTCTGAAAGTGAGACCAGTCGTGCACAAGCACACACAATCACTATATAGGTTGGAGCCATGGAAAGTGTCCATGTGGATCAAGCACTAAAGGAGTTAACAAAACAAGCCAGAAACAGAGATGTGTTAACCTTTACAATGAACTCGATAGCAATCCCCACACATAAATGACTAGTGAGGAATTTGTGAATTAAGTAGGACAAATAGGAGGAACTTGGTGATTTTTATACATGCCTGATGCACTAAATGGGGAGTGTGGGTTTATGTGGCTCCCAGACACACACGGCTGGCAGGCAGCAGTCAGTGAATTGAGGGGGAGGCAGACACCGTGTGCTCTGCCACTGAGGACCTTACCTGTGCACATGTGTGCAACTGCTGGCTGCCAGGGTGAGGAAAGAAAAAGTAGATGTCAAGTGTAGCTGGCAGCCAATGCATCTGTCTTCTGTCTTTCACTCACCCACAGTCGAGGTGGAACTTGGCTATTTTTAAATCTGATGTCTGTGTGTGTAGCCATGGGGAATGCTCTTTCCTATGAAAAAGAAAAAAAATAGAAAAAGAAAAAAAAATAAGATTCTGCAGCCACCTGCATTCCATAAGCAGATGTTTCTCCCTCTATTGATGCCAAGCACCCCAGCCCACAGGCTTCCTTCCTTCACTTGGAAGCAGAACTTGTAGAACAAATCCCAGTGATCATTACTGGACTGCTTAGGACAGTAGACCAGGGAAGTAAAGCTGCCATGCTTTTCTTACCTTACATGCAGGCTAAGAAGGGCCTCACAGGAGGTACCTCACAGGTACTCTGCCCAGTTCAATGTCTTTTCCCCAGCCATGGCCAGTATCAACCTCTCCTGGAATGAGCAGGAAGGTTTTCACCAGCATGTGGAGTGTTCAAGACCATTTTATTTCTACCTTGTATAGCATAGGCCAGCTGTAACTGGCTTTATGCTGACTTCTGTGAGCTGTACGGATTTATGTTATTCTTTCAGGTTTCCCTCTTTTGGTAATGCTGTAAACAAGATGTATGGTCATTCCTGGTAAAGGACGAAAATCGATTTATTCCAAGAAGTCATTCAGGCCTAACAAATTGTTTTTCCTATCAAAATGTTTCCAGGGAATACAATCAGGTGTCTGAAAAGCCACTTGTTTCCCACAGAGGCACACACCATATCCTAGGCTCCATCACTGTGCAGGCTTAATGTTCTCCAACAGCTGCTTCTCCCTCAGCTTCCAGAGCTCTGCTTCTCTGGTCCTGAGCATGTGGAAGGTGGTGTTGGGTTTTCTGTGTCTTCAATCTTTTCCACTGACCACCTTCTCCATTTCACAGAGGCTATGTAGCACTGGTGTCCTGATTTTTGAGATTCTCTCTGAACTTAAACCAGCTAGGTCATTAACTGCTGGATGTTCCTCTCCTTCTATTCCCATAATTTTGAACTCTGTCTTTTGGTGTGAGCTCTAGAGTTGGTTTTGTATCCTCTTCTTTGACATGTTTCCTCCTATCTTTCTCAATATGAAATTTGTCCATTGGACACTGTTATCCTTCCTGCCTGGACCCCCTATTTTTCTTTTTGTTTCCCCATGCTGCTATTTGTTGTTGTTCATCATAAACTCTTCTCAAACTACCTGGTTGGGTGGTCCCTTGTTTGAAGGAGAGAAGTCTTAACAAGAAGAGTGGCTGGTGAGGGCTCAGTCCAAGCGAAGAACACAGCCTCCCTGAAGGAATAAAACAACCTCTCTTATCTTTTCAGGATTTCCTCATGAACTCAGACCATTTCTATTTGTATGTATGACAATGCTTGATGCTTATAGGAGCTCTACTGAAACATCCTAGGGCAGTAACTCGTTATATATATGTATACACACGAATTCAGATAGGCACATTTGTAAGGCAGCTTCTTTAGATTATTCTCAGGTTCCAGATTTTCTGCTTGTCTTCTCAAGAAAAGTCCACTTTAGGGCTTCAATTAAAGATAAAATAAATAAAGCAAAGCTATTGTGTGTCTAGGAAATTTCATGTTTTAATTCACATTCTAATTTACTCCTTCTTCTGTGGCCTCTGTGTTCATGTCTGCAGGGTTAGTATGAGACATATCTGGTTAGGGAGTCTGGATTTTTTCTGGAGTCATGATTATGCAAAATTACAACATCCCCTTAGAAAAGTGCTTCTAGCCCTCATGGTGTTGAGATGAATTTGAAACTGTGCCTGGAGAGCGTTAGACGCAGAGAAGTACGAATGTGTATGAAGAGTACTGAGGTCAAAATTCTATGAGATATGAACTATCTTGCATCATTGTGATGGGGCACAATTTCATCATTCACAGTTACTGACAAGATTTTTAATAAGACTAGAGTTGTAGTAGGATGCTGTAAAGCACTTGAAAGCCCATATGGCTTAGCAAGTGTAAGAATTTCTAGGAGGTGAAGAGTGCCTGATGTTGAAGGCTGTGGGATGGAAGATGCTTCCATTTCTGCATATTGTAGTTAAATGTTCAGCTCTGTGAGCTCCACTTCAGCAGCCTTTCTTATCCCTGCCAGGGCTGTGCCCGTTGCCCCAAGAAACTCTCACTAAATGACTGGAAAGGGACTTTTTACCGGTGTAGTGACAGGACAAGGGGGAATAGCTTCAAATGAAAAAGGGTAGGTTTAGATATTAGGAAGCAATTCTTTACTCTGAGAGTGGTGAGGCACTGGCTGGCACAGGTTGCCCAGAGAAGTTGTGGATGCCCCATCCCTGTAAATGGTCAGGGTCAGGGTGGATGGGGCTTTGAGCAGCCCGTTTTTCCTGTCCATGGTGGGGGCATTGGAACTAGGAGGTCTCTAAGGTCTCTTCCAACCCAAACCATTCTATGATTCTATAAGCCAATTCAAACCTTTCTTCACCAAGACTCAGATGTCAGGAGCTTTTACACAGAAGAACAGTCCCCTGCTTACCTCCATGAAGCGGCTTAGGATAGAGCAGTAACTAATGGTGCTCTGCTAAACCAAACAAGCTCACGCTCTCAGGTCTGCTGATGCTGTCATTCTCTGATCCCAGTGTTTGGAGAAATTCCAAGGGAAATATTCCACAGACTGGTGGTACTTAAAGTCTCCATAGGGTCATTTACAAAGCATGGCATCTCTTAGTCCTTGGTTCCAGAAAAAATGAAACCTCTGAGGTGGTTTTAGTCTGTAAACAACCTTGCTTGCTATTGACCATAGTTTGCTTGTATTCAGGGTCCAGGTTTAAAGAAATAAAGTTAAACTTTTGACTGTCTTGAAGTCCTTTTCTGGTTTTCTCAGGTAAGGTCTCTCCACCGTTCACTTTCTCCAGAGTCTCTTAGAATGAGGACTTAGTTGTGAGTTGTCCCCTTCTGTGTAGTGAGCATGAGCTTCCTGACAACTGCTGCTCTTCAGTATTGAGCAGAAGATAATGCAGTTTGATTCACCACTCACTTAGGGCTGACAGATGAACTGGCCAGTCTTTTTGTGGCAGTTTAGGCTACTTTCATGTCCAGCTGTCTGCTCCCTCCACCAGCCACAAATTATTGCCCCTGCGACAGAAAATCTCAGCAGCTCCAGTTCATCATCTGGTATCTCAGTGCTTTTAAGCTAATGCACCAAACTTCACCATGGCAGAGCCACAGGAGGATGCACATTCTCATCTGCCAATTCTGCAAAGGGAGTAATGGGAGGAGGGTCACCAGGAAGTTCTTAAACTGCTACTGTGGGGCTCATCAAAGCTCATCTGTCGGAGCACTACAGTGAATCAAGTTACTGGTAATTGAGATCAGTATCACTGCTCTGTGCCTGAGCAGACTGCAGCTTGCAGGGTATGGAGGCTCCAGCCCAGCCCTGGGTCCTTAGAGCCTTAGGTCCTAAAAGGAAAGGTCTTTGCTTTTTTTGATGGATTCAAGATTTCATGACCATATCCATATTTTATATGCTATAGCTGGAAAATGAGTATGCTGTTCATTCAGAGCTTGTCATCTCAAGGAAAATTACAAGATGGGTCACAGAAGGAAGCAAATTATGGACTGCAGCTAATAAATGGCCATTTACTAGGGCTGCAAAGACTCGGGAGATGGAGGGTCTTCCAAGGCTGCAGTTTCACGAGCAAAATTAACATTGCTGCATGGAGCTTGACAGGTTTATTCAGGCTCTTTATGTAAATCCCTCAAGAGAAAAGAGATCTCCTTTTTTGTGAAATGGGGAGCATGGGCAGGTAGCTGGGGACAAGAGAAAGATTAGAGGCTACAGATTGAGTCAGGCAAGGCTTGGCTTTGTCCCTGCTCAGAAAGTTTGGAGGGAGACTACATTAAGGAATGCAGCCTGGCTCTGGAATCATGCCTTCCCAAAAAGCTCAGCCTGGCTCACAGTCCATTTGCAGGAAAGCAGGAGGTGGGCCTGCACCCGCTGCAAGCATCAAGCAGGGGCACCAGTGTGGCAGGTGGCTCCAGTCCCTCTTATGGCTGCTCGGGCATTTCCCTGTGACATATCCCTATAAAAGCCAGAGGCATCCCGGAGCCTCAGCAGAGACTGAGACTTTGCCATGGTGTAGACATTGGTGCTGGGCTCCCCCTCACCAGCTGGACTGCTCTTCCAGCAGCCAGGAAAAGCAATCATTGGCAAAGGTAATGAGATGGAGTCAGGCACACTATGTAAATACTGTTTGGGCTACATTCATAATCCCACACCATGAGCCACATTTCCATGAGAGAGGCAGTCTGGCCCCCTTGGATAAGTTTAATCATTTCTGACATGAAGACTTCTTCTCCTATTTCATGACTTATTTCCCCAGTATCATTTAAATGTATTAAAACACTGTTAGTGTAGAAAGTAGGCATCATGTTAGCATAATATCTAATCAGAACTAGTCTGCCTGTCCCCGCAGGGTTTATTTATTTATTTATTTAGTGTCTGTTTGTGCTGTTTTCTTGTTAGATTGGAAAGCCCTTCCTTGACATACTCATTTGTTCTGCTGTGTAATAGAATAGGATCCTTCAGAGCTGCTGACATCTGCTTTATTTTTGAGATCTGCAACTCTCAGCCCACAAAGCAACAATGATAATAATAATAGCGATAATAATAATCATAGTGCTGGGAAGCCTGAAAAGTGAAGTTAAGCATGAAGAGGAGAAGACAAAAAAATGGAAGAGGAAAAGAATGGTGTGGCAAAGAATGTTTCGATCACAGGGAGTGTATTTTTATCGGCCCTGATTCTCCCCTGATTCACTCATGCTTTATGATTGCACCGCCCTATGGACTGCAATTAATTTCTTTGTGACTTGCAATATTGCAAGGGAGAGGGGATCAGGCACTGTGGTGTGTGTGATCAGGACACTTGTTCATGGGTATATTCAGCCCTGCTCTCACTCAAGTGCATTGCTTTGATTTCTCAATGGCATTGCAGTATTGATTTTGAAGGGAATTAGTTTCTTCAGAGCTCCTGAAGATCTGGCCACTGTGATTTCTCAGGGACTTATTCAGCCTCCTCCCCCACAACTTTATCCTCACATGTCACAGCTGAATTAATTGGCATTGCACTATATCAAACTGGCAGGATGCAGTCCTGAAGGCTGGGGGAATCAAATCCAGAGCAAGCTTTGACAAAAACCTTCATGAGGAAGAAAGTTGTTGGGCTAAGCACTGTCCAAAATAGTGCCTAAATGCCCACTCCAGGTCATCTTGTCTGAATCCTGCTCTGTACATAGCTTTCTACTAAGGAGAAGAGACTGTACTGCAAGGAGTAAATGGCAAGGAAAGATATGAAAAGGAAGGAAAGAAGAAAGAAGTAGGAAAAGAGGAAGGAGAAATTACTAAAAAAAAAGAGGAAAAAAATGAAAAAAAATATTCTTAGCAGTAAGATCAGGTCATGTTGAGTTTTGGGCATTCTTGAGCGTGGTGAACTTATGTGATTGTGTTAATCTAACACCATCCCCTAATGTAAATTATTCACACTTAGGAATTCTGCATAATTTTTAACTTGAGAAGGAAACAAAACTTAGGACTTGTGGTATTGAAAAGTTAGGTTCTAAAGACAAGTTTCAAGGCTGATCTCAATAGTTGTGGCCAGTGGATAGGCAGACAAACCTATTGCTTGAAATTGGTGAATTTACCTGAGCAGCTGAGAGCAAGTGGCTCTCTTGCTCCTTAGCCTAAGCCTTCTGTAGTAAAAACAGGGTGGCTGAGCAAGTACAGAGACCTAAAGAAGCCTAAATAGCTTCATTAGCAAAGGCACAAAACCACCCAGGCCCAGAAGCAAAACTCAGGCTCGAACATTTGTTGCCCTCCACCTTTCAGAGCAACAGTCTGGGCTGACGACTCTCATTAATAATGGTTTTATCATGTCCCACTTCTTCTGGCCCAGAGCTTGGGTGTCCCCAGAGCCCCCAGTGCACACTATTACTAGCACTGATGGCATTATTTTTTACACCAGACATAGGTGTGACATCTTGCAAATATTGGTAGGGTCACCCTTCTGCTGAGTTCCTTATGAATATGACATGCAGACATAGGGTAAAACAAAATAGGAAATGGGCTTATGAAACTAGAGATGGTAAAGATTTATGAGGTCCTGTCTGCTCCCTTCTTCTCCTGTCATATGCTTATGAAGGATCACACCTCTCTTACTGTTTTGCCTGGTTTTAAATACTCTAGCCACAGGATTTCTGTGTCCCATGGAAGGCTCTTCCATCTACCAGTAGCTCTCATATGCTCAAAAGGTGCCTCAGGAGACCTTCTCCAGCACCTCAACCTGTGTCAGACCCACAGAGGATATGCATGTTCTACAGCTTGTCTGATTTGCCACTATTTCAGCTACATCAACCTGTGGCATCCCTCAGACAGAAGCATTCCATTCCATTCCATTCCGTTCCGTCCCGTTCCGTCCCGTTCCATTCCATTCCATTCCATTCCATTCCATTCCATTCCATTCCATCCCATCCCATCCCATCCCATTCCATTCCATTCCATTCCATTCCATGTGACCATTTTCTTTCAGGAAGCACTAGCAGGAGTGGTTTCCCAGGAAGCTGATGGATTCTTACACTTGTCATGAGTGACTCTGTGCCACCAAGCTGTATGGGCCAGCCAAGTCCTTCACTGGCATTGGACTGTGCTCACCACTCTTTCACACATGGTGATTCAGGCCTGTGGGAGAGCCACAGGCTCACTGGCAGCCTCTGTCTTTACAGGTCCAGATCACATTTTCCTTCTGCTATGTCCTGTATGCCTTCTTGTTTTGCTCCTTAATGCAGTCCCACAATACTTTCCTTGCTCTTGTGAATAATCACTGTCTGTGCTCTCCACTGGTTGCTGCCAAGAGCTGCTCTTCCCATGCTCTTTCCTCAAAATAAAACTGTTCTTCCCAAATTTGGGGTTATTTCTATTGTTCCTCAGTTTCTCCTTGTAGTTTGCTCTTGTGTCTGTGCAAATCAGGCATTTACATTTAGTTCACTAGGCAAAAAGGACATTTTGGAGATATTTAAATTAGATCAGTGCTTGTACTCTTTAGTGAGGCAATGCTTTTGAGTTTGAGAGCCAGAGGATGCAGTAATAATATTTTTCTTGCCTTGTTGGTTAAATAAGACTTAGAAAAGCTCTGAGAAATTTGAATATGCCAGTGGTTCTTGGCATAGGAGAGGCTGGAGTGGGCCACAGTCTCTTGAGTCAGGTGGGCTAAGTGTGCAGACAGAAAATGAGCTGCAAGATCAGCATGCAAATTTATGGCAAAACACTGAGTTTGGCTGAAATGGAAAAAAAAAAAAAAAAAAAGAAAAAAGAAATAAAAGTAGAAGGTATATTACCTCCACTGAAGGGAGGAGAGGCCTTATGGCTTACAGGCTGGCTGATAGGACTCTTGGAAATGAGGGCAGGTGATAACAGGCTGTAGGAAAGTACTTTCTTGTAAGAGAAATCTGCTACCTTTCCCAGTTTAACTAAATGGGAAAATATTATCTAAAGAGCAAGAACAGAGAGCTCTGTTTGATAAGAGCCATAATGGGTGTCATTTCAAGAAGAATCCTCACAAGCACTGTTAATTACCTATCCAAGCACAGTGGCTCATATTTTTATACCTGAGTGAATAAAATTAATCTCAGATCTTAACATCTAAATAAAAGTGTCATTTATCTCCCACAGCAGCAAAGGCTAGAGAATTTATGGCTGTACAGAAGCTCTGAAGATAAGGCCCTATTTGTTTCAGTGTATCTTCATTTTTGGGAACTTAACTATGGTCACCCAAACCAAGATGTTCTGTGCTCTGCTCCTATGGATGTGATCATGTAATTCACAGCAATTTAGCCAAAACAGAGAAATCAACTACTCAGAATTTCTCTCAGACACCAAACATGCCAGTTTTCTTGTACTCCTGTGTCACATCATTATGGGATATTGATTTCCATTACCATGTATTTCAGAAAATTCCCTGGGTAATGCTCTGGTGATTTGCTCCAAACAGGGCACCTCAGTAATATTTTGGCAGGCAGGAGAAACTGTCAAGCAAAACCCTGTCAACCCAACAGACTAAACTGAGCCTACTGCCCAGTTCCTGTTCCTCTTGCCAAATCTCTGAGATGGAATTGAACTGGTTTTCACATTGGTTCATAAATCAAGTGAGATTTGGGATCATTTGCTTAAAAATGCCGTATCACATGTTGCCACCTCTTGGTGTGATAGCTCAGTGAGAAAACACTGCAGTAATAATGGTGCCCTCCAGCCCTGAGGATAACAAATACCCAGTTCTGCTGGGAGATTGATACATTGGTAATTAGCAAATGTTTGAGCATGCTGTGCCCTGCCAGCTTATACCCAACCTGATGCTAGGCTTCCCATTTACATTTTACATCTATCCTTGCTGCTGGTGAGGAGCCCTTAAGCATCTCTTACTGTACAATCAATGTCAGTAAATCCCTGGTACTTCTCTTAAGCTACATCAGTTGACACAATATGGGAAAGGTAGTGGAGAGCTAGGAAGTTTGATATGAACTCCAGGTGGACTCTTAACAGAACCAGAACCATCAATTCTGTCATAGGTTTTGGACTTGTTATCCCGGAAAAAAATGTCATGGGAGCTGGCCATGAGTACCAAACTTGTTTAAACACTAAACACTATTGAAACTCTTGCAGGAGAGCAGGAAGACTGAAAAGTAGAGAGAGACATGAATGTTTAGGGGGGTTGTCATTCTGGTCATATAAGGTCAGAGACCATCTGCTTCTAATCAAGTAAACGGAACAAATTTTATCTGAAACAATACTTGCCTTTAGACATGACACTGCTCTGACAGTCCTGGAACTCAGCTCTTCCTGCATGTGCGATCCAGTTTCTGTTCATTTCAACAATCCCACACATGATAGCTGGACTCTTAGCCTTCTTAGGGCGATTTTGTCCCTCAGCTAGTGACACTAATCCAGTGTCACTGCCTTACACTCAGAGAGATGCAGGACAGTCCTGGTGAATGACAAGGCTTCAGACAAATAACCAGTGTGGTCAGGGGGATTACATTAGACCTGATCAGACTGCCATGAGATGACTTGTTATGTTGCCTTTTCAGTTTCTTCATTGCAAATCAGAGCAACTTTATTGTTGCAGAAATATTCCATGTGACTTTTTACAGGGGTGGCTGAGAATAGAAGATGACTTTGTGCCTTCATCTTCCTTGAAGGCATCTAGAAAAAAATACTTGCAGAGCTGTAGTTCACCATCTCCAGCATTTTCTTGGCTTTCTGATTTGCTTCCCTTCTATGCTTCCTTGAGGAGAGATAAATAAACCTTTCTTTTAAAAGGACTTATTGGGAGAAGAAACCAGGAAATCTGACATTTCTGAAAATAAGGATTTGGGCTACAGGCCATCTTCAGGATTTGCAGAGCTATTCTCTGAGTTTGATAATGCTCACGGCTATTTTTCTTTGCTGAAGTTTGGATTGTTGTGTCAACTGGAGTAAAGGTCAATCTATGAAGTAATGTTAGGTATCAGTGGGGTCAATATCCTGTTTCAAATGTTCCACAAAATTCCAGGAAAGAGAGATCATGCACATGACTAATCTTTATGGAGCAGGAATACAGATCTGGTCCTCTCTACCCACTCCTTAAAGTAGAGGCAGATTAAGAGAGAGCTGGTCTCAAAGAAGCCCCACTTCACACAACCATCAGTCTCCCCTGCCCTCTCCTGCCTCCCCTGACATCAGACAGGTACCATATTTAGGAAAGGATGATTGTCATTTTGGTATTTAAACTAGATATGGTTAACTTCAGGCGCTGGCAGTTACCAAATTTTCAACTTGTCCACTGTTCCTGAGAACAATTTTCAAGGTCACCTGAATCCCCATGTTCTGAACATGAGCCATTTTCCTCACCTGACAATCTCCTCACAATGAAGGTACCATCCTCACTATTCTTGACAAGCATCCTGGGAAGGGATCCCCAGGGACCAACTCGCATTTGCTGAGATGTGAATTCATTTGTGTCTGTAGAAGAACAATGGAAGGGATAAAGATGAGCTATTTAGCAGGAGTCTTGGTGCCATTGACATGCCTGGAGTGGGGTTTATCCCCGTTAACTTCTTATGTCCCCACTTCATCTGAGATAGTTCCTCCTGGCTCCCTTTACGCTCACTGGAGAAAAGAAGACATGATGATGATGTGACACATCTTGCTTATTTTAGATGTTTGTGGTAGAGGGATGTGAAATACTCACCAGAAGGACCTGTTTCTCCCCAGTAAGAGTAGTTCAGACTGATGACTGGAGATGCTCAGCACTGATCACATAAATCCCACCCCCAGCTTCAAAAAGAGGCCCATGCAAGTCACATACATAGGTCTGGCCTTCTCCCCATCTGAGATTCTGCACCTTGCACCTCCACGCTAGGCCCATCCATTTTCCAATCAGTTCATACTGGAACTGGAAGTCCATTTCTTCTACAGCTGACAGCAGCAGAAAAAATGGACACCCTTGCTGCAAGATTTCAGAGAGGTTCTAACCTGTCTCATTTTGGTATCTCCCTACCAAAGTGATGGTACAAACACCAGTATTTTTTGAGATGCTGTTGGGATCTTACTCCAATCCTTTGTCCTACAATTCCAAGAGCCCTTTGCCATTTCTTTGGTTATTTGGCATTTCCACAAGGGCCTTGGAGAGACCCGGTTTTTGTAAGCGTTGTACAGACATAGGAGTTCCTGCTGGTAAGGGTTTCAGCAGTTTTGCTTCTGCCAGTCACCTCCAGGCTAGTGAGAATGTCCAGACAATGCACAGGTCCTCAGAGGTAAGCTGCAGGTGAGGCAGCTCCTCTGGCTCCATCTCTCACATCCCCATAAGATGTCCAGAGGGTAGCTGCAATCCTCTTGGCGGCATGGAGCTGGTGCTGCAGTTCTCACATTGTACCCACTCTGTCCTGGGGAGGGGTGAGAAGCTCTGATTTCTGTTCAGAGCCCTTCTCCCATCCTTACAGAGAGACCTTGTTTGGCCTGACCGATTGCAAGGAGGGGTCAGCTGTCGCTGGGGCAGAAGTGTGCAAGGGCGCATTTACTGCACTTCTGTGGGCTTTTCCTTGGATTTGACCTGGTATTTTCATACTTCTATTCCTTGATCTCTCTCAGCCTCAATCTCCACCCTCAGAAGGAGACAGACTTGCAGGCAGTGTAAATGATTGCTACTCCACCCAAGGCAGTCCCCCAGAAATCACAGCAGCTGCGGACCCTCTTCTCACCTCTCTCTCTTTCCTTTCTTTCTCCTGATCTCTTCACTTCTTTGTCTCCCTCCTCCCCACTTTTTCTGCCTTTGTTTTTTTTACCCTGTTCCCTCATGATCTCCCTGCGCCTGTGTGTCTCAGGCCCTCTCCCCGGCTCGCTCTCTCTGGAGACAGGTCTAGTGGCCTGGTTGCCATCTGCTGCCTGGGTTGTTTTTTGTGTGAGTGCGTGCGCGTATGCGCGCGCGCGGGTGCACGTGGGGCTTTTTTTATGAGGTTGAGATCAGATGGCATCTAATCGATCGTCATGGTCTCCATGGTTACCTGGGTGACAGAGTAGTTGGGAGAGACACATACTCCAGCCTGGGGCTGTCAGACCATTCCTGAGAGAAATAATAATAAAAAAAAAAAAAAAGAAAGGGGAAAAAAAAAGGAAAAAAAAAAGAAAAAAAGAAAGAATAAAAATCAAAGCTCTTCCATCACATTTTACGCATTTACATCTTCCTCAGATCCAGGAAAATGTAGCCTGCACTTCTGTTTTACATCATCACCCTTTGACTTGGCTCGAGGAGGAACAAAGCAGACTTGTTTTTCTTTCTGCATGGCACAGGCACAAAAGTGAACCATATCTTTGGGAGAAGCTTCTCTTTCCTCTTCTGCTTCTCTGAAAGGTTTGATTTTTTACCTTTTTTTAATCCCCCCCAGTCACTGTTGTAACCATAATGATTATTTTTATTCTTCTAAATTGGTTAGTCTCTTGAATTGACTAAAGACAATTTCCCAGGTATTCTGGGAAAAGAATTACAGTTTATTAGTATATGAGCAGTATCTATTTCTCCCTGGCCTCATCCCCTAACACTAGACCATCTTCAGCACTTGTAAAAGATCAATCAATCTGTATATTATTTTTTGTTTGGAAGCAAGTGGAGTGTGATCCTAAGGATGAATTATTGAATTAGGTGAGTTTCTTGTCTTTAAAAGCAGATTGAGTTGGGCATGGCAACATCCTGGACCATGGCAATTAGTGCGTCAGGAGCATGGGAACAAAAACTACACAGTGCAGAATATGAACCTGCATGAATCAGGGGAGGAGAAGGATACTGCTGCCTTTCAAACAATGCCATTGTGGCAGACACCCCTCAATAATCCAAGAATTTCACAAAGTTTGCCTATAGTGCACCACCCAGGTACACCCTGTCTGGTTCTCTGATAGCCATATTCTGCCTGGTCCAACACAAGTTGTGCTTGATTTGACCTCAGCATGGCCCCCAAAAGGCAATCAGGTTACATCTTCTGTTGTCTGGCTGCAGCCAAGGCATTAGTGGTCATCAAAGCTCACCCATTGCAGGGCTGGGGCAGCTGCTGCCTGGCCATGTTCCTGCTCATGGTAGCACACAGGGCTTTGGAAATGGCAAATGTAAACACAGCCAAAGAGAGATAACAGCAGCAATGAGCACGGCTGTGATGGGCTGAGAGGCTGGTGACCCATCAGAGTTCTCCAGAGATCCAGAAGTGCTGACTTAATGCTGCTAACTATGGAATGCATCCGATCAGAGCACCTCTGGACAAACAAAGATTTGAGAGCTGGATATGCCTTTAATTTTCTCTTTCCCAGTTCTGAATTGGACTGACTTTTAGCTGGAGCCTGTGGTCTTGCTTTGCTTTTTTGCCTTCCTGGTAGAAGCACAAGGTGCCCAAGTTGGGTCGCTCAGTTCAGGCTACAAATAGGCACTGAGGATGGTATTAAGTTGTCTAACGGGTGTCATTGCAGGTGACATCCTATCCAGTGTGGATGCACCACCCCCAAAAGGCACAGGTCTTAAACTGTGCTTATGTGTGATCTGCCAAACTCCTTTGTTTAAAAAAAATAAATCTATGATCACATCTATTTGAATTCTGATTCTGCTCCCTCCCAGCAGCATAACATCCCTGCTTATAACCAGCAGGGTGGGAAATCCTATGCTCTTCAATATTCCCTAATGTTAAATAACATGGGCCTCCTAGATTTTCATACTGTACAAACACAAACTAATTAAAGTCGTACAAATACATCCTAGGCAGAGAATGAGAATCTGCTCACTTGAGGGAAGACCGCTGGCTTCCACGTCCCAGGGAAAGCTCCCTCACAGTTTACATTGTTCTTTTTGCAAGGGATAATTTATGGTAAAGCCAGTTTCCACTGAAACAGCAGACGTGCACAGAGAGGGGAAAAAAATGTAAACACAACAGCATCTTTGTGAATGCAGCAAGGTGCTGGTGCCTGCCTCTGCATGCTCCATAATATATTAATACACACTGGCTGGCCAATCCCACTGGAGCATTCAATCATGCCACATTATAATAGAATTTAATGGAGTTGACAGCTAAGACCTAGTTGCTGGAGACATGTGAAAGACCTTTACAATGAGGATAACAATTAATAAAGGAAAGTGCCATGGATTTTTGGAGAACCTCATAAAAAAGTAAAATATCGACATTGATCACGGCATGCAAGGATATTAGACACGTAAATCGAGCTATTGCCTTTATTTATTTATTTGCACATCTTTAATATTATAGGCACAGGTTTCCCCAAGGCCAAAATGCAATTTCTCTCTCCATTTCTCAGCAGGAGCTTTTCATCTCCCTATTCACCAGGTTTTGAATTGCACATTTAATAAGCGATAAAGAATTCCTGTCTCTTTTCCTTGGGCTTTCAGCCTACAGTTTTTCCCTCCCTTCTGTCTTGTGATGGAAACAACAATCCCCTTTACCTGGCAGTAGGTTGCTTGGGGATGTGGGGGCAGTGTAAAAACGGGACCTGGAGCCCACAGGGAGTGTCTGGACTTCAGTGCCTGCTGATGTGCTTTGTATGCCAGGTTGCACTGGATATGGTAAAGAGTGCATGGGATCAACATAAAAAGAGGGGGAAAGACTCTACAACACGGTCTGTAAATCAGCATTTTCCCATCTGCCTCACCAGAAATTTCTGGTAGGAGGAACAGCTTATGTCTTCACTGCCCTCATCCCTGTTTGGGAAGAGACATTCTTCACCCTTCATGGGATATTGTGGTAATTTTAAAGAATCACTCCTGTGGGTAAACTGCACCTAGCTCAATCCTCTCACTGATGGAGGTGGCAAAAATTTCATCAGCCTGCAGCTGGGAGCATTGCTGGGCTCCCACAGGCTCAAATCTCTCTGGATTTCCTTGGCTGTGCTCAGTTAACACACTCCTGAATCAGGGCTGGCTCCTCTCCTCAGAGAAGTCCTGAACAGCATTTCCAAGAGTATTTAGGTGTGAATTGGTACCTGGTGGGATATTTAGAAACACACAGGCTCCCCCCTGCCCAGAGGGGCTGCCCAAGCCCCTGATGCTCACAGTCCCTGCATCTGTAAATGACCATGTAGCACTGGAGAGCTGCCCTCACAGAATGACAGGCTTCAGCTCCTCCTGGCTTCAACTTTACACCACTACAAGCCCACTCATCTCATTGGGCCTCCCCTGATGAACACCAAGGACAGGATCAGCCCCAAATGAACCCAAGATTCTGCTAATGTAAAGGTAAAGCTTTCTTAAGTCAGACTCAGTGGGATCCTTGTGAGATCCTTCCAACTCACAATTGCTTCATATGATTGTATGAGTCCAGCTGTGCAACCTCAGCTGCCCTGCAGCTTGGGACATTGACCTCACATCAAAGCCCTTTGGAGCAGTCAGGAAAAAAAACTGAAGGGTCAAATCCATCCCTGGTTTAGGACTGAAGAGGCTGATGGTGTTACAAAAGGGATGACTTTAGCATCATCGTAAGAAATTTAAAACAACTGAACAGGTACTTGAATAGGCATGGTGCAATTGTAAAAAAGGGACTAAATAATTAGATACTTCCATTTTACAACCAGCTGCAGTAGGCTAATTTCTTGTCAGGTAAATCAGCCTTGTTTTTCTTTCACTTACCTATGCACAGATGCACTTCCTCAGGACAGGTGACGTCTTGCTTGGAACAAAAGAGGCCATTTGTCCATATCACAGCAGCAGCGACTGCACCGTGTCATCTCATGCTCTCCTCCAGCAAATTGAGTTTGTCAGTGCTCAGCCACGCAGCTGAGTGGAGTGCTGCATGATGCCTCACCTCTCCTGGGAGAGAGAAGTTGGCATAAGCCATATCGTAATGGGATCCAGAAACAAAGAAGCGTGAATGAAGTGCTAATTGCATTCATAAAGACATTAACAAAGGAATTAAAATGGCAGAAGCTTCCTTTCCCCCTCAAGGTTCATATAAACAACCAAAATTATATTAATGATCACTGAGGTTTACACTACTTTGAAGGGATTATACCCATATAGGGCATCAGGGCTTGGAAAACCATTTCAGGGGTCTTTTTTGTGGGATTCTGTATCAGAGATGAGACACTCCACTGCTTCTGTTTATCCAAATTTGTTCTTTTCTTTCTGTCTTTTCTCTTGTCCTTATGCTCCCTTTAAAGAATAGGAAGACTGCTCATTTTCCTCTGAAACTTTTAATATGTTGTAAAAATAATGACATCATACTAAAACCTGTAAATTTTCCTAAAAACTCCCCAAAACAAAATGACCCCAGAAGTTTGTCCAATGGCACAATGGAACTTTCTTGTATAAACAGCTTGAAACATCCTACCTGTGTTTTTAATCTCATTCAGTTCTGCTTACTTTTCCATGGAAAAAATGTCATGCTTTCTCCTTTTTTCTCAGTGACTTTCTACATGATTTAATCCTTCCATTACCAAACTCTAGCACTCTATTCTTATTTGCATTGCTACTACTGAGAAAAAAACATTTCCTGTTAGAATTCTCTCCAATTAATGGGGTCTTTCCCCCCCCATGAGAATAGTGCTATTAGCCTTAAACATGGAAAGAGCTCATTTCACAGATCCTAAAATTTGAGGCAACTTTAAATTGCTTGTATCAGCAAAATGATAGTTCTTGCTTTTTCAGCTACTTAGTTGTATTTATCACACCTCTCCAACTCCTGCACTCACCTCCTTTCCACCTGCTGGTGTGGGTGTTGTGCTAGTGACAGCTACAGCTAAAGTCAGCGAAACAGTTTGTTCTGTTCACTAATCTTCAGTCACTCATAACTTTCTAAAATGTTTGTTCGGGAGGCTGCAGTCTGCCCATTTCTCATGACCACTCAAAGGTGTATTTCTCTAGGAAAGATGAGTCCAAGCCATTCAGCAGTTCTGTAGAAGGAAACACTTCTATCACCCCAGTACTGTGGCTCAAGTGCCTGAAGAGGCACCATGCATGGAGAAGAGGACCTTGAACCAACACAGGGAGGTTGCCAGCCCTGTTTTGCTTGTTTCCAGCTCTGGAGGGCAGAAGGCAGGGAGAATTAGGGAGCACATCAAGGGAGATGATATGGGATATGCCACAAACACCTGAAGGAATGAAGCTCAGACCTTCATGCCTGTGGGAGGTGTGTGGGAGCATGGGGATGGGGTCCAGGATGGGGTTATGCACCTGGCTAATACCCCAGCTCCTTTAAAGGATCTGAACCATTCAGGGAAGTGTCCTTGTTTCATGAGCATTCCTCTTTCCATGGTGTGCACAGTTCTTTCCATGAAAGCCAGATTTGGGGTTGTTAGGACAATGAGTACTATTGGAGCTCAAGCAGAAACGATGGTGGGGTAGTTGGTATTAAATCCTAATTCTGAGGTGGATTTAAAGCCTGTAAACCCTCCCACACTAACATGACATCTCTCACTCCTCACTTCCCCCTCTTTGCTTCCCTTCTTTACTCCCAAACACAAAAAAATCCCTCAAAAACAGACTCATAGCCCATCCTTTCCCCTTTGCCCCGTCCTGTCTCCCACAAGGTCCTGACTTTTGAACCTCCATTTGTGGGGCTCTCCTGGCACCTACTACACTGCATCAAGAGCTCCTGAGGTCATGTGCTAAATGCATCATGGAAGGAGTGGTAAAAAGAGTTGGTGCTAGGATGAAGAATGAGCAATGCTCCCACATTAAATGCAAAAACTGAAATTAAAGCAATTTTCCCTGTTTCAGACAGCTACAGAAAAACTGGTTACCAGTTAGCAGCAGCAGGAATTTTCAGGAGGTGCCGGGAGTCAGGATGGGGCTCAGCTATTCTCGTCTCAGTATCCCCAGCTCAGGAAGGAAACATACCCCTGGCTTTGACTTCAGTGCAGGTAAATGGAGTGCAAGGGCAGCCTCAGCCCGTCTTGTTTCTGAATAAATGAAATGTGTATCTTCCACATTTTCAGCTGGGAGGGAGAAGGCTATCTCAGGGGTGATGGCAGGTGCTGCTGAGCTATTTCCATTTTCCAGCTCTGCAACCTCAGGAACCTCTTTAATCCAAACCACCCACCAAGCTCCATTCACTCACCCTGAAGATCAGCTAGTGGATTTGGATTCATTTTTAGGGCTGTCTTTAATTTTTTTTGAAGTATCTTGCTGGCGGATTTTTGGTCTCACCTGTAACTCAAGAAGAGATTTGCAAATCTCATTCTCACATTTTCAGCCACTTAAAGGTGCACATCACACCAAGAATTTAGGCTCTGCTTTCAATAGAGGAAACACAGGGGTAAAGGTATATGAAAAGAAAACCAGGAGGTACAGAAATGCTTTGACAGGTTTGTTAGAGATGAAAACATTCTTTATTTGATTTCTGCATTCCCCGGGGCAGTGAGGGGAACCCATATGCAATTGCATTGAACTAAAGTATGAAAATCAGAGAGCAAATTTGACAAGAAGCTCCACCAAACCCACCCAGAAGCTCAGTGAAGTGCAAAATGTAAAGCTAACAGAGGAAAGAGTGGTGTAGCTCAGGGGCAGGATTTTGGTTACCGTGTTCTAAGGCATTGGTAACAGGAGCAGAGATAGGAAAATACACAGAAGGTACAACTCAGTGTGATCTTACCTGGGGGTTATGCTCCACAGTGTTGACAGCTATTGAGAGATGTCAAAGGTAGACAGCAATTTCTTAGTCACTCATGCAATTTTTTAGTCATTCATGCAATTTTTTACTCAATTCTCAGAAGGAAATATGCGCACATGGACATGTGTGTGCTGCTACTGTCCAAGTGCCTTTTGGTGTCTCGCTTACTGAAATGCTTTCAATTAGGGCTTGGAAGCAGTTGACTCAGTCAGCCTATGTGACACTTGCCAAAGACAAAATTAGTTTCAGTCATTGAAGTTTTCCTTCCAAAAAACCAAAGCATCACTCTCCCCTTCTCTCTTTCCCTTTTATTGTGGGAGACTATTTCTCAGGTAGGTGTTTAGCTGATTTTTAATGTCATGGAAACTTCATCTGCAAATTCGTTAGAAACTCTTTAGTAACGCAGCCTAGTAAAACAGATGATTAATATTGGTAAGCTCCTCATTTGCATATTAATTAGTCTCTGTACTCAACTAATTAAAACAGGCCTGCCTGTTTGTAGACTTTCTGAATTCCAGATTGTTGCTATTGCTCCCATGTAAGTGCATTTAGTGCAGCTAAGGCAGGCCATTGATACTACAAACAAGGCACCCCAAGCAGCAGTAGCAATATTTAAGGCAGTTAAGTCTATAAGGGAAGTACTTTCAGTGTTTTCTTAAAAAATAAAAAAACCAAAAAAACAAAAGCCAAGACTGGTGCTTGAAATGGCAGGATGTAATGACTAAGCAGTGCTTCTACTGCCTTGTTATGCTCTTGCAGAGCAGGACAATTCCAGAAACCAGACAAATCCAAGGCCAGAGGGAGAACAGCACTGCAGGGCACAAAGAAGCCCAGGCTGAGCTGCCCTTAAGCCTTGCAGTACTCACTTTTCTCCAGAGATGCAGCCTAAAATTAGGCTCAGGCTGATGACTCAAGACACAAAAATTCGAGGTTAATTCTGACCTGCGTTGCTTAGGCAGAATTCTGTTCAGTGCTCCAAGGCCAGGGATGGAACTGGGGCTTGGAGTCCTTGCATGTCAGCTGGATTTGCCCTCGCAAGCCTAGTTCATGGCCCCACATGCTCTGCAGAGATGCCGTGGGGGCCAGGCACTGGCTGAACTTTTATAGGTCAAGAGCTGCATTATGCCTATCCCACATTTCCCTGCTGGCTGTGTGGATGGAACAACAAAGAATTTCCCCTGTCGATTCCTTGCCTTCAAGCTTTAGCACACAAAATGCAGCCCTCCCATCAGCCACAAAGTCCTCCTTCAACCTAGAGCCAGACAGTGCTGCCCTCTCCAACAGGATCCTGCCTCCTCCTCCCTTTGCCTGCCTTGAGTACACACCATTTCCTCCTCTGCCATCCGGGCCAACAGGCAGCCCCCTCGTGTTTCTCAGCCAACACACCTGCTGGTGCCATGACACCCCTCTGTCTTCCTACTACCCCTTCTAACTCCTCCTGCTATTCTTGCTTCTGGACTTTGGCTCTTCATCTTCTTCACCTTCTCGTGCACCTTCTTTTTGTTCCTCCCAGCTGTTAGCATTCCCCACTTTGCTATCCCCACAGTTGTGCTGGACTCCTGTAGAACTTCAGGGACTGAGGATAAAACACGCAGGGCTGAGAAGCACTTTATGATGCGTATTTACTGCCATAAAATATTTTGCATGGCAGTGACAAGTAGGTTTTCTCAAACTGTCTGTGCACTGAGACTTTTCCTCACCCTAGCTGCCAATAGCAGTTTGACAGGTTTTATTATACTCCATTATTCACAACAAGCCAGGTCGCTGTGCCATATGCTGTCCAGTCCTGCTAAAGCTAACCATGTGCCCATGTTGGCTGCAGACCAAGGCTGGTTAAAACCTGCTCCTTTTTTGCATGCTATTTGTTTTGAAAGAATTGGAGACGGGCTTCATGTCAGATGTTCCAGTGTGTCTTATCACACACTTTGCTCACCCTCAGCAGCCTAAACACCAAAACAATTGGAAAATCAGGGATCCTGGTATGGTTTGGATCTGGGTTTCTTCTAGACACATGAGCTCTTCTGGAGCTGTTGGAGTATAAGGCAGGAAAAGAGCCTTAAATGTCTCTGGGGGCACTGGCAGTGTGTTCAGCTTGGACTGTAGCTTTAGATATTGCTTCATGCACTGCTTAGTAGGACCCACAGCACAGAAAAGTGCAATGTTTCTAAGAGTAAACCTGTGCTTCACCAACACCAGCTGTTTTGGAGGCATTGCAGCAACAGCAGTCATTGTGTCTGCATGTGGCTGGACAGACTTCCTAGTGCATTCTCCAAAGCCCAAGCTGCTCCACGCCTGCACTCACAGCTCCATGGCCCACACAACTTGCTGTTTCTTGCTTTATAGCTGCTTTTGATGGTCTGTTTTGTTTGAATGTTTGCTGCCTTGCCAAACCCTGCAGTACCAACACACAGACCCATCTAGAAGAACATTTATTGCTGCCTTTCAAATCTGCCAGACTTTGGATCCCTTTCCTACTCATTGTTTGCACTGTTCCTGTTCTCAGATGGATGTTTTCCTTCCTCTTGATGCATCCATTTAGCTGTGATGGTACATGTGAATCATGGTGGCAGCCTCAGGCTGGAAACTGTGTCTCCCATTGCCCTCAGTGAAGGCAGACTTAGGTGTGTACTGATGACATGAAGTATGTTTGATTTAATTATATACCCAGATTTGCACTTGAAACCAAGTGTGAGGCCTGATTCTTGCATCTTCTCATAAGGTCCTTGATTTCCGTCACATCCTTAATGTATCTCAGTTTCTAAGAGTCCAGCCATTTGCAGAAATTATAATTTTAATGCTGTGTATGAACATGAATTGTAATAGACTGCATACTTAATTTTTGTCATAGAGCCAGGAATCTTCTTGCCACTGTATTTTTCTCTTCATGTTGTCAGAAAACATCTGTAGATGTTCTTCATTGTTTTCTGGCTTTATAGTCAAGGCCAGCAAAACTCTCAGCTTCATTAGTCTCACAGATGGCACAAAGGGGTTACTATCTAACTTTATCTTAGTGTTGAAGGGTTTTCACCTCCTTGAAGTATTTTGGTACAGAGCTGGATAAGACCTACAATAACCTCTTCATCCTCACATATGACAAGGATGTTCTGGCATTCCCCCATGATCCCATACAATAAACTGAATACCAGCATCTCACACAGCCTTTGTTAGGCTGTCTGCCACAGACCCAAGGTAAGCTCAGGGCACAGATGCCCAGATCTAGACTGAGCTGTGCCTCTGCCTTACCCTGCCTCACTGGCTGGTTTTCCAGACCTGTGTTGTAACCAGCTTTGCCCTAGCTCTGACCACATCTCCTGCAGCTTCTGATTGAGCTCTCTGACCTCTTCATCTTGTCCAGGCCAGGCAGTGGACTGCCATTGCTCTGCCCTGCTCCAGAACTAAGAGACCGTGTGGGTGAAGGTGCTGTTCTGACTATGCTGAGGTCACGCCCAGCTTCCTGCCTGCCCTCCTTAGCAGAGCAGCCCTTCTCATGCTGCTCCTGGACGGGTATTGGTGCTGTCAGGCACATCCTGTTTGGTCAACTCCATAGCAATAAAAAGCAGCCAGCTTTCCAGGAGAATGGAAGGAGCCAACTTACCAGGAGAAACGGCCCAACGTTGTTGTGTCAGATCTAGAGAGACAAATAAGTCATCATGTCTATAACCTTCAGGGAGATGTTGGCACCCAGGTAACACTGCTTTAGCACACTACACACATCAATACTGAAATTCTGCATGCTGTTCTGGGTCTGCTTGACTCTTCTAAAGCATATTGCTTTCTTTGAATCTTTCCTGAGATCAGGATATTTAGCTGTTTCCGGGGCATAATAGGTTGCCATTTCTTGTACAGAATAATGCATTTTCTACTATGAATTGCATTTACCTTCCACTGGCCAATGCATAATCAGCACATGGATATAATTCTCCCAGCTCATTTTCCTGCTTATCATTTTTCTTAGTATTGCATGGCAGCTGGGTCAGCAGTCCGGCAGAAATCACATTGGTCATTGATCTCAGAGCAGAGTTACTACAATGGTAGCTGAATGGCAGCCTTCAGAGATGTGCCTCGCATATGTGAATCTCCCTGTCTCTGCTGTCACACTACAGAAATGCTTTGCACTGGAAGTCTGTGTCATGTACCTTAACATCCATTATACAGCTTTCCTTCTGCAGAAGAGCTCTCAATGGGAAGTGAAATGGTGCTGTCTCTCCATCATCCTCCACACCTGCTCATGACCTGTATGTCATCCACCTTATCTCTTGAATTGTTTCTGTGGGATGTGTCCTGGATTATGGTTTATTATTTGGCTTTCCTGCTTAATGAAAACTGTTAGCTCTGAAAAATACACGTTCTTCTGTATCAGCCATGGTTTTGATGCTGCTTTTTGTTCAGTTCAGGACCCCATGCTACGCTTTCTCTGAATTGTCTCTGGGTTTGTGTCTTTGGGCAAGCTGGAGTTCTCCCAGTTCACAGGTAGGATCACTTGCAGGATCTTCAGTGAGGCTCACTGAGTTTTGTTGTTGATGTTTCTTCCTCTGCCTATGTTTATTCTGCGTGGTATGTTTGTACAAGCATAATACATTGTAACTTCCCTAAAAGCAGCCCTCTCAGTTCTTATTGCACTGGGGCTACTGTACTCACCAAATATATTGCAGGCTTCCCTATATCATGGGGGTATGGGTGTGTTACTCTTGTAAACTTGTACTCTTGTTGTATCTCACTCACTACTTAACCTTTTTCTAGAGTGAGATGTGAAAGGGATAGCTTTGACTTCTGTGTTCATGTGCCCCATAACCAATGATGAAAAAAAATCAAAGCAGGAACACTTCGTTGCAGGCTAGGGCACATAATTTTGAAACTTGAAGCAGACTACCCCTGCACCATTTCTGCAGGATGCTTTCCTTCCATGTAGTCTCACTCTTGCTGTAGATCTCAGAGGATTGCAGGCAGTCATCCTCTTCTATATTGCCACATGCTCACTGGGTAAGAACCAGAAAGGTTCCAGCTACAAAAGAGAAGAAGTCTCCTTAGGGATGAGACATCTTTTTACAAATAGCATTAAAATACATGTGCAAACTGACTTAGCAGTTCCTCCAATATTTCCTTCCCACTTCAACACAGACTGCTACATCAGAAAAGATGTCTTTTGCTGGATCCTCAAAATCACTCCAAATGCTGCCCAAGGAACTGTGAGCCCTCAGCCCCAAACAACAGATGGATAGGTTTCAAAGGCTGGAGTCTCCACTTTGTCTAGCAGCTATTTTATTAGTGCCAAACAGATGTGTGTGCAAATGCCTCCTGCTGGAAGCAACGCCTTTGATCCCTGATATCTAAACTACTCACTGGTGGAAGGAGTCAACAACCCAGGTTTAATAATGAGTTATTGTTACCCATTTCTTTCTTATTCCCTGGATCCTCTCCAAGATGAACTGATGGCTTTGGTAGATCACTTGATAGAGAGAAATAAGACATTGGCAGCTTCTACAAAATATCTCAGGCTACAGAAACTGAAATCTTCAACCTCTGCCCTTCCACACTCAATGAAGAATGATGCAACACACTACTGTAAAAGGATCTGAAGATGATCTTGCTTATTAACAGACATAGAAATGTACCCTAAACCCTATTGATTTCTGACTTTTATCTGACCATAAATGCTGCCTCTCTTGCCCAGCCCTGGGAAACACCTTGAGGAGCAGTATGATTGACCTTCCCTGCTTATCCACCTGACACAGTGCACTTGCATGAACTTACAGAAGATTCTCTGCACGTGACACCACTTCTAGGCCAGAAAGAAATGTCTGTTTTGTATTGTGTGACTCCAGAGTGGCAATTCAGACTTGGGAACTCCTACCTCTGTCTTGCTTTGACAAGCAATATTACAGGGTGAGCGATCCAAAGAGCTTGCTGAGTCTCACACACAGGTCAGTGCCTTTGTTTAAACATTCAACACACTTCTTCCAACTGCCTGGCAAAAGGAATGTGTTTGGAGGTGTAAATGATTTTGACAATTCAAGTGTTGTGTGTTAATACACTGATCAAAACGCTGAGAATTTTCGGGTCAGGGCACATCTGTTCATCTCTGCGATCTTGTTAAGAGGTAAACCCTTCTAGCCTGGGAGACACCGAGGAAGCATTGCAGGGTTTCTCTGTCTGGCGGGGTTCCTTTCCAGTATTAACTAGTGCTGGATCTTCACCACAGAAAGATTCCTGTCAGGGCCTTAAGCACTAAACAGAGACCTCAGCAGATGAGTGTTAAACCAAATGGGACTGAAAAGGCCAGAAGCGCCTCCACGCCGTTTCCCAGCCTCAGCACTGATGAATGGCGAAAGTCGACAGCCATTCATCAACATGGCTAAATGAATGCAAGGAGTTTAGACAATGCTAAAAGAAGGAGCAGAGTCATGGGGCCAATCTGCAGAGATATTCTTGCTCATGTGAGCTCTGGGTCAGTTCCCTGCCTGTGCTGCCGATTCATTAGATAAATCTGGGCACTTCTGAGGCTAACGGGAGGTTTCCTGTTGTCTGACAGGAGTTTGGCTTTAAACTGTCATTGCCTTCCCTGCTTAGGAAATATGGATACTTCTGCTCACTAGGGAAGCTCCCTTTCGGCTTGCACCATCTAGGATGTAACAAAAAGCTAAATCTCCCCGCCTGGGTGCAATACAGCTTGTCTATCAAGAAATATCCCTGAGAATAAACACTTCTGTTGAGTTGCTGCACTTCATTCCTAACAAAGCAGAACAATTTGCATTACAACTCAGTTGTTTTAGAAGACAATGGGTGAAATCTGGAGCTTGACACTTGGCTTTCACTCAGTCTGTCTTCTGTGGGACTATCGCCAGCTAAAGAAGGGACGGGAGACAGTGTAAGATGCAGCAGCACCAACAGTGCATTTGTACAGTGCTGTTTGTCCAAAGGCTTCAGAGTGAGTATATTTATAAACCAAGATAAAGCTCAAAGATCAGTTGAAATCTTTGCATTGACCTTAAGTGGCTTTTGGATCAGTGACAAAATAAGGAAATATGCGGGTTCTGGAAAATCCTAGCATGTAGGCAAGAAGAATACTCTGGTTCCTCTTGAAGGGTAAGAGGAGGAATGGAGGCACAGAGGTGAAATGGCTTGTCTGCTGCTGCTTGGATAATCTGAGACTGACACTAGATAAATGCATAGATCTTTTAAGTACTGAGCATGGCGTGAGGATGTTTAGTTGATGAGAAAAGGGATAAACTTCAAAATGAAAATTCAAATTGCTTCAATAAACTTTCCAATCTAAAAAAATCCCAAAGTCTCATGTGGATTTGATATAGCATGAATTAAGGAAAAACTTCTTTTAATTTAAAAAGCTCCTCTTGACTATTCTCTCTTCCATTTCTGCCTTTGCCCTCCTTTGCTGTCTTTGTAGCTGTTACATTTTATTTACAGATAACTGGAAATGGAACATAAATAATCCTAACTGGAACTCTACAGAAATCAGCAATTTATGAGTGTATTTAAAAAAATCTTGCTTAGAGGCATTAATGATGGATGGATGGATGGATGGATGGATGGATGGATGGATGGATGGATGGATGGATGGATGGATGGATGGATGGATGGACAGAATGGGTGGCAAAAGCTACGTTCTGACTTGTGGGGTGAAAATATCTTAGATTATCTAGGTCTGACCCCAGATTTTCCTGGTATAGAGAAAAACTAAATCCCCAGACCTAAAATCTAGGAACTGACTTGCTCAAGTGTTTTATAGAAGATAGACCTGCCTCTGATCACAGCACTCAATTGATTCAATTGACAAGTCTTTATTGACTTTCAAATAACTGAAAATATAGATCTTTGTTTCAGTTATGGAGTGTGATTCCTTCTTTTGGTGTTAGAAATATAACTTAACTGATCATATATAATGTAACTGGTAATGTAATTTAAGTGGGCGTGATGGGCCAGAAAATGACAGAGGAGAACACAGAACTCTGGTCAGATAACTAAAGTTACAGCACGTTTTGAGGAAGGGGGTGTTGTATTTACTTCAAGTGTTGCCTTACCTTTCCTGGGAGGTGATTCATCCATGCTGGCTGATTGTTAGTTTTCCTGTCCTTCCCATGGGCAGATCTGTGGTTCTCACCTCTTGACTATTTGCTTGTAGGTTTAGCAGTGCATCTCTGCCAAAAAAACCCCTTCTGAATTTCCATTTTCGCTTTTTCGCTTTCAGTCTACATAGACATAGATGTAACTTTTCTCACTTAGCTTCTTTCTGTTGATTTCTTTATTAGCAAGTATTAAACTATAGAGAAGTTTGTATTGAAGTCCATATGGCACATATGATAAAGTTGTTTCAAGTGGCACTGTGGACTAATCACTTTCCAACTGTTCTCCACTCACGAAGAGCAAAATCAGCTCTGCCTGTATTCTTAGCAAATCTCTCCTTGCTTTTATTGGCAATGCTTCTGTTTTGGCAGCAACCTGTCAAGTTTAGAGCTGGCAACCACAGTTTTTTCGCATTCTCAGATGGAACGTAGGCAACATGTTTTCTATGAAAACACCCTTCCTTCTCTTCATTAGTGCTTCCAACATTATTGTTCTCATTACAGAAAGCAAACATTGGTAGCTTTCCCTCTCTCAACACTGTAACTTGAATGGAACAGGGCTGAACTGACATGAAGTTTTTGACTGAGAAAAAAATGTTCAGTGAAGAAACAACAATCAAAGTCCTGCTTAGCAAGGCCAGAATGGCTGAGTCTGGTATGCAAGTGCATATCAAGTCTAAGAGTTGTAAGCTGGCTTTGAATGAACTGCCAGGTCCGCACTGTGCCATGCAGAGAAACTCAATTCAGAGTACTGGAAATGTTATGGTGTGTTAGCTTCACTGCACCATGTTCCATTCATGTCCCATGCATCTCTTTCAGCTCCACAAACTGATCCTTAGAAACATATTTCACAGGAAGCAAAGCAAGTCAAGTCCAAGAAGTCGGGTTTCTTTTTCCATTTGGTATAAAAAATGGCACACATCTGAAGCATCAACAGGATCAGGGTACTCTTTGACTGAGAAATGAGCTGGTCCCTACAATCTTTGTTTAAAACCCATCTGCCTCCCTGTGCATCTCACAAATTATTTAAAATCAAATCCCTACAGGGACTTTATTTTATCCTCCCAGATATCTGTTGTCCTAATGTGTCTATCCTGTGAGTTTTCTAACTTTGGTCTCCTCCTTGCAGGAAGGTTGCCAGCCCAGTCTTTGCAAAAAGACCAGGGATAGTGGCAGTCCACTTCACAACTGGCAAAAGATCTGAAAAAAGATCTCATAACGTCTTCCAGCACTGTTGCTGACTCTCTGTGCATCTCACAGAGCTGACAAAAATCAGCTTTGCTTATGGTGTCCATTTCCCTAAGACTCCTAAAACTGACTTTTGAATTCTTGCTCCACTCTAGCCCCTAGGAGATTTGGTAATTTAGGGTGGAATTCAGTTCCCCATACTCACACGTGAGCATTTGAAAAATAAACTGGGAGGCAGTGAGGAAGTTTATCTCTGCTGTGAAGCTCGGAGCCCTTTCTCTTGCCCACCCTGGGGTTAGGATGCATATCCCAGGCTCACTGAAGAGTAACGCAGCTGTTCACACTTGTGCTTCCTTTATCCCTCCAAATGGAGCCTTTGCCCCCTCGACACAATGCACTTCAGTGACTGCAATCATTAAAGGCGTTGGAAATAGGGTTTGAGACTTATGCAAACTCCTGCCTCAGGTGTCATGACCAACGAACCGATCAAAAATGCCAGCTCCTCTTAGAATGCCATCCCTGAATTCATACCCCACGGCAGATCTGTCACACAGTAGCCAAACATGTTAATACAGCTGAAGCCTTTAGGTACACTTGTACCCTCAAAACTCAGTGGAGTTGCTGTCATTCTCCAACTGTTCAGTGGCCTAGATGAAATTAGTTAGAAGTCTAAATGCAGCAGCTAATAAAGACACTGTATTTCCACCTCAGAAAGAGCACCACCTCCCTTTGCTACCAGATGTCCTCCTTGGCAGTTTGAGTCAATGAGGAGCTAAGTGATGGAGAATGAACCCAGTCTCCAAGAGGAGGCCTCAGGCCCTGAATGCCAGCAGTGGAAACTGAAGAAGGGAAGTTCTCCAGCTCCCTGCTGGGGCTTGGAGTTGATGTCAGTTCCTACTGATGCTGTTTGTCACCAAAATCTAATACAGTTGCTTGTGTGAACTGTCCCCTGCTCAGGAAACTTCTTTCCTTGGCTCCACACAGGTCTCCTGGAGATCAGTCTGAGGGTGAGCAATCCTCAGAGCAAATCTGCAGAGCAATCCCATCAAGAATTGCAGGGTCTGAGGCCAACTGACAAGTACAGCTTGTGGATAACCAGATTTTGGGGAGAAGAAATGCATGCTTGATACTACCAGAAAGAATTAGACTGGGAGACCAGACTCAGCTGGATGGATTGTTCTCACAGTCCAGAGCTCCCACAGAAGGAGGAAACTGAGCAGGAACATTGTTTGCAACCTCTTCTAGAAGTGTGTAGATACGAAGGCTCTGCGTAGCTTGAATTCAGCACGCACCACTTTTGACAGCAAAAATGCTCTCCTTCACTTTTACTTATATAAAGTGCTTTTACTTCATTTATATCAACTGTCCTAACTGAGATTGCTCCAAACGGCCAGCTCTGGACTGAAAGAAGCACTTTGGGACCTGGTTACAGAAAATCACACATCTGAGAACCTTTTATGCACTTTTCCCCTGCGCTTCCAGCTGAGGAGCTTTCCCAGGTTATCCTTCCTCAGTGCACTGTCCCAAAACAATAGCAGATGTAACAAAGTAGACAATCTCAGAGAGCTGGGGCTGTTCAGCCTGGAGAGGAAAACACTTTGGGGAGACCTTAAAGCAGCTCTAGTACCTGATGAAGGGGGCCTAAAAGAGAGCTGGAGAGGGACTTTTCACAAGGGCATGTAGTGAAAACCAAGGGAGGACAGCTTTAGACTGAAAGAAAGGAGATTTAGATTGGATATTAGGAAGAAATTCTTTACTCTCAGGATGGTGAGGCACAGGAACAGCTTGCCCAGAGAAGCTGGGGATGCCACATCCCTGGAAGTTTTCAAGGCCAGGTTGGGTGAAGCTCTGAGCACCCTGGTCTAGTGGAAGACCATGGTGAGGGGGTTTGGAACTAGGTGATCTCTAAGGTCCTTTTCAACCCAAACCATTCTGTGATTCTGTGAAAGTTTACAGAACTATAAGTGGCATGGAAGATGCAAAATCTCCTCCAATTTCACCAAATGAAGAACAAGGCATTGGCAGGTGGCGGGTGTCAGGATAACAACAGGAGGTCCTCTTTCAAAGAACATGCAGTGACATGGTGGAAATCCTTGCTACAAGACACAGTGAACAAAAGAGTGGGCAGGACTTCAAAAGGGACTGGACAATGGAAGAGAACCTATCCAGACCTGCTAGGCATGAAGGCATCAGCTGTGGCTGAACCAGCCACGCATTGCAAGAAGACTGGGAAAGGGGCCTGGGAAATGTTGTGGTAAACTTTCCACCTTGCCCATAGTCTTCCCTTGGTATCTGCAACTTCTCAGTGGGAGAGACAGGACTGATCTTTGTTGAGACACTCTACACTTACTTCTATATGAGGTGCATACTAATGACACTGGCAAGGGTCAATGGGATTAGTTGGATCTTAGAAGGAGCTCATTTCCAAGTCAGACAGCCCACTCTGGCCAACATAGGCTTTTCCTGTGGCCATAAGACACTTATAGGAACTGAAGTGGCCTTTGACTCTGGATTGAGGAAGACATCCAAACCCACCCCCATAGAGCTGTGTAACAACTTTTACTGAAATACACCCAGAACAGCAACATGATGTTTTGGAGAGGCATTCACATTTCCAGCAGACCTACAGAGTACAGAAACTGTCCTGGAATGAATGCAGCAGAGTCACCATGTTTGTTCAGGAAATCACCCATAATTTTACATGATAGAAATACTAGTGGAAATAAGATCTCCCTTTCCTTTATCATACAAATCCAGAAAGACCAGAAATGTGGTTGCCTCTTGCTGAATGTATTTTGAATTCCTCTAGAACATGTTGATTCAGAAGATCATGTATTTTTAATGTGGAGAAATCCTTCTCTATTTGGAGGACAAGAGTGACTCTCAGATTTTAGCATCATTCAGATTTTCTAAAAAGTCTTTGAGTTTGCTGCATAAGACTTGGATTCTACCATTTCAGTTTTCTAAAAGGATTTCTCCCATTCAGCCTACACTAACTCAAGATAAAATTGCTTCTGCGCAGTAGCCCAGAAACTTAAAAACGTATAAAACTGCCACATGCATTTACCTTCAGGAATTCAGCTATGTGATTTAGAGTTGGGAAGGGTCTCATTCTGCCCTTCTCTTAGGTTTTGCCAACATAGACAAATTTTGCAGCCACTCTGTACCTGTTATGGCGATTTAAAACACTCCAGCAGTCTGGAAAACATGACCACCATGGCCAAGAGACGATATACTGGTAAGACTGGTACTTATCATTGCCATGTTGTGGAAGTCAACCCTTTGCAGAGCAGCTGCTGCTCTCACCTCTGGTAGAAAAATGTTCTTTGGCTTTTGTTGTACATCACAGCTCTGTGCTGGAATAGCGTGATGTAGTGATGGGCACAGTGACTAATAGTCATAGCAATTAAGAACTAGATCTTTACAAGTCTGAATGGCAAATTTGCATATCTTTTGCCAGAAATATCCGACGAGACCGCTTTCATATTCTGTCAACGATTAATCCAGGCAACAGCATCCAAGCCCAGATTTCAGCCGTGCCTTATTTAAATAGCACATTTAAGCAGCAAGATGTGCAAGTTGCTGTCATGCCCTATGCTCCAGGAGACGCGCCAAGAGGGCTGATGCTCGAGTGCCGCCCAGCCCGAGCGGCTCGCAGGGCCCCAATTGGAGCGCGCAGAGCCCCGCGCAGCGCTCCGCGCCCCTCCGCGCCCCCGCCCGGCGCGCAGCGCTCGCCCGCCCCCTGCCGGCCCCCGCCGGCGCCGCAGCCGCTCTTTGTTCGCGGCGCGCAGGAACCGCCGCCAGCTGGTCACTTATTGATGGGTTTTGTCCCGAACTGAAAAGAGATTTAGGCATCTTCCTCGGCTCCTGCCTTCTGTTGGGTGGAAGGGTTCCGCCCTCCCGTTTGTTCCACCCGCGTCGGGCCAGAGTTGGGGGCTGGGAGGGAGCCTCTGACCACAGAGGGGCTCGCTTTTGCCTCCTTCCCACCCTGCTCTTTTACCTTAAGTGCCAATTGCTGAGGGTGCCGAGCAGAAACATGAGAAACGTGGCACCAGGGTAGGTTTAGATTGGATATTAGGAAAAATTTATTTGCTGGAAGAGTGGTCAGGCATTGCAACTGGCTGCGCAGGGACCTGGAAATGCTCAAAACCATCCAGAAGTGGCACTTTGGGGACATGGCCTTGTGGTAAAGATGGCGGTGCCGGGGTAATGGTTGGAATCAATGATCTCAGAGGTCTTTTCCAACCTTAACAATTATATGATACTATGAAACTGTGCCCTGTGTGTCTTTTTTTAACCCACAAATGAACTGCGATGTCAGAACATAAGGATGACTTGAAACCTCCTTTTTCCTTGGGTAGCAAGGGAAGCACCTGGGATTATCTTCTTCCACTGCCTAGATGCATAAATTTCAAAAGACTTCTTTGCTGCAAAACCCAGACTGTGTTACTGTACCTTCCTGGTATTATTGAATGAGGGTCTTCTCTTGCCAACATCTTTTGTAGATGCTCTACAAGATCACTTTGAGAACTACAGTTCTTTGGAGAAACAAAGTCCACAAGACCTTTGTGATTTTGGAACTCTCCCAAGGTGCAAATCTGTTTGCTGGGGAAATGTCCTATAACTACCTATAAAAAACCTCTTTGTGGAATTCTGTTTATTCACATAATGAGTATCCTGCACCTCCCATGTCTAGAGCTAGATATACAGAATCCCATCATCCATGCATGCTTCCCCTGTTGTGTGCAGAAGCCTAAGGTACATCTACATGTTTCCTTAGATCATACTTTGGATAGCCCTGAGCTAGTGCCAGGCAGAGCCTGCAGTCCATATAACACAGTCTGTGCCTGCCCATCAGGTCCAACAAGCAAGTCCTCATCAGACTTCCCATGGTGCTGCCACAGTGCTCCTAGGTCTCCAAACTTCTGATAATTTTGACTATGAGCTTCTACCTTATACTCAGCAACACTTGCCTGGTGTCTGGCTGACTTTACGCCTTCCTTTTTGAGGGGTGCTCCTAAATTATCACACTTCTCTGGTAAGAGCAGGACAGGAACAAAAGCCTTATTTTTTCAGTTTGGAGGTGCTGTTGAAAGTGAATTACTCCTTTGATAACCTGCAGCAGAGATGATTAAGAAATTTAATGGGGGGGTCAAACATACTGAGCAGAATACCAGTACTGCACTACATGGCACACCTGGGATAGAAATAGCTGCTGAAATCCATGAGGTTATCCTTAATTTTTGCATTTTGAGGGAATTGTGAAAAAGCTATCACTTGCCGAATGCCCTCTCTGCCTCCAAATCCAGAGTGCTGTTGCCTCTGCCAGACAAACCACCTGTAAGTGCTTCTGCTTACTTCTCTGGGATCTTCATCAGTCTCCAGAGCGAGGCATGGTCCAAACAAGTCTTTTGCATGCTGGTGATATGGCAGAGAATGAATGGTGTAAATGTCAAGATTATGAGCAGTACTGCAGCCAAATGATGACTGCTTGGAAAGAAAAGAACCTACAGAGAACACATGGGTTCTCTCAAAGGCAGTGTGGCTCAACTGTTCAACAGAGACATTTAGAGGTACAAGCATTCACCTTTATGTTCAACATTGCCATCTCTGTCCCACTCAGTGATGGGAGGCCACAGAGGCCAATCCTGCTTCTTAAGACTACCCTGTTTTGTTTTTTTTTTTTAATGTCTAAGATTTTACTATGTTTAAGCACAGAGGTGGGCTTCATAAACTCCTCTGCTCAACCTGAAACCCCTCTCAAACCTGAAACCCCCTTTTGTGATGAAAGCAGAGCTCCCAGCCCAGGATGGACACTGGGCAATGTCTAAGTGATGGGAAACTGAGCAGGGTTGAGAGTTACAGCAGCTTCTGGCCAAGAAGGTGTTGGTCACAGATGTGCACTTTGAGGCATGACCAGGGGAGACATCCTGAGAGCAACTATCCCCTGCCAGAGATACATGATATGTGAACAAGCTCCGATTTCTCAGGAACCTGAACTGGATCTGTTTTGCAACAGACAACTGTCCGTCTAGGAAGGGACAGGGAATCAGCTTTTAACATCATTCGCAGTTCAGACAGAAATTCAGTATCCCCAAGCCTCATCTAAAATTGAAAAGTGCCTCCAAAGGAATTGTTTGTTGCTTTGTTTGCAAAAAGTGCAAACAACACATCAGAGAAGCAAAAATGCCTTGGTGGATTGTTTGGCTGCACACTTAGTCAGGGTATATTGTAATGAGCCATATGCTAGCTTTGCATAGTATTATGGGGTAAGCCAGCTGCAACGAGCAGCTGATTAGTCTGGTTGGAAAAAATCTTCATTTTCTGTAACAGGGGGCCAGCAAAGGCAAGCATTCTGGCAGATACTGTCAACCCTCTGACTGCTCCTGTCATTGTGCTGTGGACCAGATGAAGTTAAGAGATCAAGAGAACCTCTGCTTTATTTTCATCCTAAAGGAGGGACCCCTTCTTAGCCCTGGACTTGTTTAATAGTAACAGGTTTTGTGAACCACAACCCTTTTATATTCCACCTCTCTTCCCATTCTCACTGCCATTCTCACAGCTGCAGTCAGACCTCAGGTCTTTTGCCATTCAATGCTCAGCATTCAGCACAGCTGATGTGGTGGAAACCTCCTGTGAGGTGGGGGTGGAGGCCATGAGGAGATGGGAACCTGATGAAGTGCAAGACTGCACAATTGGCAGCAGGACTGCAAATGTCCTTTCTGGCCCAAACGCTGTCTCTTGCTGTGGCCCAAAGCTAATGCCTACATAGGAGTATCACAAGAGAAGGCAAATATTTCCTTCAGATATCTGCTTTGAACAATTTGGCTCCTGGGGACTTTTCAGAGCCAGAGGTGTTTCCTTTTTTAGATAAACCTCAGAGGAATTTTGTACTGTTTAGTACTTGTTGATCCTTCACTTGAACCCGCTTATCTTCTGTCATCTACAGCAGCCTGGCTACAGAGTCTCATATCTAACTCACACTATCCACTCATGGATGACCTGAAACTTCCTCCATCAGGAACAGAACTTCTTCAGATCTCACTGAAGAAGTCTTCAGATCTCACTGTGCCAACTGCTGAATCAACAATTTGTGTGGACACCTTTGAATGGGGGTAAGCAATCCCCAGCCAGAAGGTGGGAACATCAGAAGTTCTTTTAAGGTCTTTTTTAAAACTACTGTTGATTGTGTTTCCAAAGAAAAATGACTGGCCATTATCAGAATCTACTACAAATGAATATAGCAAATCTGGAAACAACATCAGTGAACCAGAATGAGTTTTTAGCTCTAAAACACGGATTTTACTTTTTTATTATTATTATTTTAAATTTTTGTTTGTTTGTTTGTTTCCCAGAGAGAAGCATAGCTTAGGGTTATCCCTTTGCATTTACATATATCTAGTACTTTGAATGCTCTGGGTCATCATTACATACAGACAGAAAAGAGCAGAATATATCAGGAACTATTATTTCAGAAAGGCTGAAAAAGAAGCCATGCAGCTGTCTCAGTTTTGGGTTGCCCAGATGAATTTGATGTGTAAGTCTCTAATGGAACAAACCCATGAAGCAGTAGTAACAGAGAAAGGGTTGGGAGCGATGTGGAAAAACCTAGAGGGCACCACATTTATGGCTGAGTAAGAAGCCTGATTTGCTCTCATTAAAATAAAAATTCCCCACAGACAGGAGTATTAAGAGTAGTCTTATTTGACATAGTTATTAATGAGGAGGAGGAGGTAGCAAATTGTACATTAATGAACTTCACAGACAGTAATTCTCTGGGAAGATCTGAGGGCTCCAGCAAGGGCAGATCATTGGCTAAGTGGAGTGCAGTACTGTTGTTGACTGAAACCTCTAAATATTGCATCCAATCATCTCCAAGACCACTGGCTTCATGGGACACTCGCCTTTCATTGCCAGTGAGTTTTTCTTAACTTGTCCCCATTGGCTCTTGTCCTGTTGGAAGGCAGCACTGAGAAGAGCCTCGGCTCCTCCTCTCCATTCCTTTCCATCAGGTTCTCTACACACATTGTGAAGTTCTTCCCTGAGCCTTTTTAGCTTTAGGCTAGACAGTACCATCTCTTGGCCTTGCCTTTCATGACAGATGCTCCAGTCCCTTAATCCCCTTCATGGCTCTCTGCTGGACTCAGTTTGGGAAGCAGCAGCACCAGAGGAGACAGCTCCCTGACAGCTGTTTTCCCCAGGCACAGGGCATTGCTGCACAGTGTTGACACCTGTAAGGCCAGTGCTGTAACTTCACTATGGTCAGGCCTGGAAGCTGAATCAGAGGTGTTATCTCAGCAGAGGCGTGGCAGGAGCAGAGCAGAGGCATCATCTGGAAGGCAGCACCCCATGGAGGGGAATGCAGAAAGCTGATTGTTCTTAACTGCTGCCCCTATAGCAGGCAGAGCCTGGAGCTTGGGTGCCTGTAAGCAAGCAGGGAGCATAGGGAGGAAAACCCCCCGGCAGGATTGCTGGAGGTCCCAAGTGAGACAAAGATGAGAAGTGCCTGGGGAATGCTGTAAGCAAGCAGGGAGCATAGGGAGGAAAACCCCCAGGCAGGATTGCTGGAGGTCCCAAGTGCGACAGAGATGAGAAGTGCCGGGGAATGCAGGGTGCACTCGGGGGGCAGTACAGTCCTGACACGTACCACATTCTTCCCCAGGGTCTGTTCACCTTGGCTCAAGAGCCAGGGAGGAGCTGGGTGTTGATGGTAAAGCTCCCTGTTACTGGACAAGCTGGAATAAAGCTGTGGCTGCCACAAAGTGTGGCTGAACTGGCAAGAATGGGAAGGATGCAGCGGAGATGAGTGCAGAACTCCCAAACACAAGGACATGTCCTCCACATCTTAGCTGAGCAATAAAATGAGACAAGTGCAGTTGGGTGAACAGCAAAAAGGTCCTGACATTTCAGAAATCCTTTGCTGTTTTGCCTTTAATCAATCTGTACTAAGCCTCAAATATGAAAAGAAGTGCTTAGGGCAAAGGTGAATTTCATTTTAAGAGTAAATTGCTTTGATGATTGTCGATTTGCCAAGATTTTTTCAGCACAGAAATGGTATTATTTCCCAGGCTTCTGGCATGGTCCTAAAGGTCATAGCTCATGACAACTCTCTTCCTTTCTATTGTTCATACAATAAAAGCTACAAGCATAAAGATGTTGCTGCTGCTTCTCGGTACCGCTACGTTAAAAAAGTCTCAACAATATAACTTGTTTCGTGTTCCTGGAGCTATATTGTAAAGGTGTAATGAAAATGGACCATGAAAAGATCATTGTCATTTTGCAAGATGCCTATTTCACTTGTATTTATCTCCCTTCCCTTCTCTATGCAGTAGAGTTCATGCTCCTTCCCAAACTAGTCCCATGTCTAAGTGAGAACTTCTACCCCATGTAGGCTCTCATTTTTTTTTTTTTCCATAAAATACACTACAACTACAGTTTTGTGGAAACTGGTGTAACGGAGAGAGGCACGTCCTTACCAGGCATTAAATCAAGAACAGCAAGATTTGTGTGGGTGCTGAACTGACCTCTAGTGGCACCTACACAATAGCCTTATGGCAGAATGTCAGATTCGGGTGGTTTTTTTTTTCCCCAACTATCGGCAGGTAGGCTATGAAGCATCATTACAGAGTATTCCACAGCTGAGGTGTGTCAGCATTTTGGGGTCCGATGTGAACTGACAGAAGCTAACTGTGTGGGTACAGCTTCCCACGGTAAGCGCACACTCGGACTCCACTGTGCCTTCCTGGATGACCCTGGACGGCGGGAGCGCAGCTGCTACGCGGACAATGCCATAAAACCGGGAACACCTCGCCAGCACGGACCCAGTGCAGCCTTCTCGCCCAGCGTGCTGCCCTGGTCTAAGCCAGGGTGCAGAGGCAACACCTCTGTGCCCTTTCCCCTTGCCGAGAGCTGTGCCCAGGTGTGACGGCAGGAGGCACATCCCCCAGTGCCGAGCTCACTGTGAGGGCCCGGCCCGAGGCGCTGCCGCCGCCCGCCGCCCCTCACGCCCCATCCCAAACCGCTGCATCCCGGCCCGCGCGCCTGCGCTGCGGCCGCGCGCGTTTCCGCTTCCCCGCCGGGCGCCCGGGAAGGAGGGAGGCGGCCGCATCCCGGCTGCTCTCCCCGGAGCCTGCGCATGAGCGCCGCATCGCGCCTCCCGCCCTTCCCTCCTTTCCCTCCTCCTCCTCCCTCTCCTTCTGCTCCAGCTCCGCGAGGGCCCGGCCGCCGCTCCGCGCCCCGCCCCGCCCCGGGAATGCGCTGCTCGGCGGCCGCTCGAAGGAGCTGCGCGGCGGGCGGGGAGCGGGATGGAGGTGGAGGAGGCGTTCCCGCTGGTGGGGCAGATGGGCCCTTACCAGGTGTACCTGTGCGTCCTGCTGGCCGTGCTCCTCCAGGTGAGAGGCCGCCCTTCCCGCCCGCTCCCGTCTCCTGTCCCGAGGGGGAAGCAGTGCCGGGAGGGGGAGGCTCTGGCTGCGGTGGACAGCTGTTCCCAAAGTGTTGGCTGGATGTCCCTGCGGGGAGTGCTGTCCGCTGCGACGGCTGGTGTGGGAGGGCTTCTGCTGGGGGCTGCTGTGGCACTAACACGTCCTCCCCTCTGGGTCTGTCCTGCAGCAGCTGCTGCGCTCCTGGGACACAGGTGAGCTCTGCCCAAAGGCAGCGCGCAGTTGGGCAGAGTGAATTTGGGGCAGGCAGCTGATGCTCTCTGCGCCGCATTTCCTGGGCGGGTACACCTCAGGAGCTGGTCAGGTGAAGGGCTGGCTGAGGTTAAACGGAGGTTTCCGTGACCTGGACTGGAAGACGTGGAGTTCTGTAAGAGGCTCTGCTGGGAATCCTGCGCAACCTGGAGTTTATGGGCTAGGCTGGGAATTTCTAGGTTGCATGTGGCTTGATTGTCACTGATAAAGTGACAGGTGGTCACTGATACCTCTGTATGCAGAAGCTCTCGTGTAACCAGCTGACAGGTGATGATTGCTTATGGTGCTTTGATTTGACCTGACTTAACTCTTAGAGTACAGGGGCAGTGTCTCTCCATTAGGTATTGGATGAGGCCCTGCATTTTGGGTAGTCAGGTTTGCGAGATACAAAGCTGGAACTCTCTTGAGTTTCGTGATAGAAGTGGAGTCCAAAATAACAGTAGAGTGCTAGAGGAGAGAACACTCTTCTAGTGCTCTAGAAGAGACAGGCTCTCTGGAGACAGAGTTTCAGAGCCTGCATGTACAACTGATGTGCTCTGCAGCCATGTTTGTCACCCTTCAATTTCGTTTCATCTTTGTGCATTTTCCTGTGAGGACAGGAAAGGAAGACAAGAATAATACATGAACTGTCACAGTCAGGCGTAGGACTGAAGTATGGTTTGAATCTGAGAGAAGTCTGGTTTACCCCATGTTAGCTTCACAAACTTCGTTGTCATGAATTCAGCTAGGCTGATATGTGCTGGGTTACTTCCACTGTGGCAATTTAATAGTTGCAGGAAGGAAGAGGGGAATGTAAGTGTCCTCCCTCCTCTGCTGACCCATTTTGTACTAATCAAGAACTGCAGTCATGAGCTGTGAGACTGAAGAGGTCTTTTCGTGGCAACCCTTACTTCCCCTAGACTGACCAAAATATTAAGATGCTTTATGAGATGACCAAAGAAGATGAAGATGCCCAGTCCTGTTGGATGGGAGCTCTATACTGGGTTGCAAAGTTTTGATGATAAACAGCAAAAGCTTTGTAGGTTTCTATTTCCTTGTTCTTTCTTTTCGTTCTTTTCATTCTTTTCGTTCTTTCTTTTCTTTCTTTTCTTTCTTATTTATATGATTTAGCTGATAAATTCTTGAATTTAGACATTGCTTATTCTGCTGGCCAGCTGGCTAGTAAATGTATATGTTCACTGAAGATTAAGAATTAAGGAGGCAGTAGTTACTTCTTTTTCCAGTGCTGGTCACATTCTGGAATGAACTGCAAACCATGTGCTCTGTCAATTTCCAGAATTTTTAGTATGGGTCATCTGTTCCATAACGTTTGTGTTCGTTTGTTTTGTTTTTAATGGATTAACTTGCATTTCTCATGGGACAAGTAAACAGAAAAGTCTTTGCAAATCCTGGAACTAATTCAGAATAAATAAAGAAGGATAGCAGGTTTGCAGGTCTGCTTTTTTTCTTCTCATGTTATCTTTAATTCTTGAACTGTACCAATTGAGTATCATCCTCCAACTCGTAGGCTTTCTTTACTTCAGATCATGCAGGCATAGGAGTCTGTAAGGAGTTTAGATGTGAAGCTTGTTGTCTTTCAGTTCATTGGTAGATTTGGATTTATTCATCTGGTTCCTGCTTGGGTGGTTGATTGCTCTTTGTGTTCCTTTATTGGTGCCAAGTTACATAATGTGTCGCTGGGAGGTGTGGGAGCAAGGCTGAAGGCAGGTTCCACGAGTGGTGTTAATCTTTTGTCTGGTTTATCATCAGCCTTTGGAGGATGGACCCAAAGGTAAGTGATGTATCTTGTGTGTGTGATGTAGAATGTAGATCTAGGAAATCATGGGCTCGTGTAGTGGATTAGATGCAGCATGTGGCAGCAGAATGAGAATTCTTGGTAGTCTATCACTGGCTGTGCCATGATTATTCCATTTTGTTGCTAGTTTCCCTGTCCCCTTCCATGTGCTCCCGCAGCTGGCCTATATCTTTATGTTGGCCTGTTGGTATAAAAAATATTTCTACATTCTTAAAGGTAAGAACACCCAATGTGTGAAAATATTTGTCTGCTGTGTCAAGTCCCTTCATCTTTGTAGCCAATATCCAGACCTTAGACTTTGTGCTTTCCCTTCCCAGTAAGATTCCCGGCAGGTGCACTTGCTTTTGTTGTAGGCTTTTATGCTTTTTCATCTTTGCATGTTATTAATCTCTTTGAGTTTCATACTTTATAAGTACTTTCCTTCATTTTAGTTGGTTTTTTAAATATAAATTTCTACAGTAAGCTACTTGCACCAGCTAGCCTTAGTGATACACCAGTGTATCTGGTCTCTGAATTCTAATTACGGACATAGTTTAGTTCACATACCTTCTTTGTGTCAAGCTCTACCAAACACTTCTGTCTGTAGGGGTGAGACTTTCCACATGAGTCAATTTTAGGTGAGCTTGAGTGAACGGATACTTGATATGTGGAATGAGCTTACTGACATTCTGGCAAAAACCTCCACGTTGCTTCTAATTAGAAAAATGTTTTTCTGTGTTATCAGTGTAAAACTAGACAAAGTGTGAGTCTTTTGGGCTCCTTCTTTCATCCTCCCTGATTTCTATTATCCTCTGCTACCTGCTGCTGTTACTCATTAACCTGCTGAGCTGTTATTATATCAAGGTATGTCTGGCTTATTCGCTATCAAGTTAATAGGAATTTGGAAGATTTTTAGGTGTATTCTATAGCAATAGTTGCTGACTTTATAATGGACTGACAACAGAGAAATGTTTTTCCAAATAACATGGAGTTACAGAAACACAAGACTTACCTGAAGAATGTGAAGAATGACTAATGATGTGAAATTAAGGCTGGATTAGTCTTGCATTGCTCGTATATTTTTAAGAAAGTCAGGAAGAAACAAAGGGAGCTGATAACTCTTAAAATACTTAGGACTTTATTTTGAGCTTAAAGTAAGTACTCAATGCCTGTTGATTACCGGAAAGGTTGTCACAACGTTTTGAAGAAATTATACTGAAGTATTATTAAAGAATAGTCTTTTGGTGTTTAGTGTGTGTAGCAATGTGAGCAAAATCCCACACCATGATCAGATACTTGAGAGCACACAAACATACTTAAAAATAAAAAGTTTTTTTGTCTCTTGTGGTTCAACATACCTGGTTGAACGAGTCTGGCCTGTGCCAGTGAGTTGGAGCTACAGGATTGCCCAAGCCCAAACAGAATGGAGATGTGCTCTTACTGTGTCTCCACTAAAAGGCTTTAAAAAACATGTTAAAATTCAGAAGGGAGTTCTTGTTTGCACAGCTGAAAAAGTCTTTGCCTTGAGTAATGTGCTTTGCACAGTAATATGGATAATTACCAAGGGTGGTTGTTGCCATCCATCTTGGGAACTCCTTACTAACTGAGAGGAGGATGTAAAAACAGTTAAGATAGTTACATCAAGTTGCTTGAATAACACCTTTGCCTTAAACTGTTTGTGATGCAGTGCAGCTGTAATGAGTGTTGTTGCTCACATCACTTTATTAATGACCACAATATCATGTATGACTTATGTCATTACAACATCCCAGTGCACAAAGATGGTCTTTAATCCTCTGCACAAATGTTTTGAGGGAAAGCGCATTCTGGGGCATGTGGCTTAATTACATTCCAGATCTCTAGAAATAACTCAGAAGGAATAATGTCTGTCTTCAGACAGGATGCAGGTGTGATCCCCTATGTAGCCTTGCCTGTTTCTTGACATTTCTTATTTATGCCCTGTACATACTCTACCTCTTTTAATGGCATGAGACATCACTCTATAGTTGCAATGACAGTAATGAAATACTTGGTCAGTGAATCTTCTTTTAATACTTACATTTGCTTGAATCTTTTAAACTTTTCTTTGAACCAGCCAGAACTGAACAACTGTACATTGAACAACTTATTCCCAGTCCTTGATAATATATACTATTTGAACTTATCTAAATAGGAAGAGCAAAACAAACTGGAAATGTAATGAACAATTTAAAATTAAGAAAGGAGAGGGATATTTCAGAAATTGCATTACCACTCTGGTATAGTGTGCTGCAGTTGTTCCAGGGGCATCATGACAGGGACGGTGTTTACCCAAAGTTACTTGCACTGTAACGTAGACACAGTTCAAGTACAGGTGTCTGAAAGGTAAGTGAGCAAGGTGGCAGATATAAAAAGGATTTTCAGAATTTCTGTGTAATCTTTTTTGAGTTTGATTTCCTCAATGTTTGTTTTGTTTTCTGTATGTGGGAGAAGTATGAATTTTAAGTCTGTCTGATTCTCAATAAAGCAGTTGCAGAATGTGTGTCAGACATGTGCAGCCACTTCCGTGGAGGAGAGGCTTTAGATGTGGCATGAATACAAACATAAAATGTAGGGACCCAAATGTTTTTCTTAAGGAAAGCTTTGTATTGTCACATATTTTTGTGCATTGTATCCTAGTCAGAGCATGCTTATTCTGAAGGATGTTGTTGCTTTCCATGTAAATATGATGAAGGCTTTTAGAGTACTTGCATCGCTGAATATAAATCCTTGTTCTGGTATAGCATACTTCTCTTTGGGAGGACAAGTAAATGAGGTGGGTGTGAGTATGTAAGCTATTGATGCATAAAGATGTGCTGCTACTGATTTAGCTAAGAATATTTCCATCTGAAAACTGATGAAACTGCTAAGTGAAGACAGATCCTACCATTTACTTCAATTGGGTGGGGGGAATCTTTCAAGAAAAAAAGGTAGTTTTTGGTTCACACATGACATTTGATTTCAGTGGTGCTAGCCAATAATCCTTGGTCTCTGTCCTTCTTTCAGATCCATAACTAACTTACTTAAGAGGGACAATCACCTGCATTAATGTTATTATATTTATAACATAAATATATGTTATAAATATATATAACATATGACATATAACATTAAAAATATGAATGCAGCTGATGCAGACATTGTAGTGTTTTCTGAAGATAACCTAAAACAACCATGCTGGGCTGTGACATGCCTTATTAGCAGTGGGGTCCTTAACTGTCAGATAGATTGCAGAAGTCTGGATGCTAACAGTTGTCTCCTTACTGATGAAATTTAAAAAGCTAACTTGCTTCTGTTTGTTTTTTTAAAAAAGAATCCCTAGTGGAGGGAAGTTAGGAACATGTAATCAGCTGCCTACGCCTTCATCTTCCCTTAAAGTTATGTTGTGTCTTAATCAAACCAGCGCATCATTCACATACATTTATCTGCTTTACATTTATCTGCAAGAGTATGATCAGAGCAAGCTTGAGGAGAGAAGAGATGTGAGCTGTGACTTCAAGACCTTTCCTTCTTTAGCTGTATCTGAACTGCAAAGCACGTGCAGTTGAGCTCATATTTAGGTGTTTTTAAGTGCCAGTTGCTGGATGTTCTTGCTCTTCTAATGATCACAACATTCACTCTGACACTAAACCACACATTCTGTGTGGTTTCTGCCTGTATAAACACCTTTGCTCAGCTTCTGTAATTTAACTTACAAGGCTGACTTCATCCCAAGAAGATGCCTGTTCAGTGTGCTGTTGTGAAGACCTTAGCAGGACTACTGCTGATGGGTGTAGCAAGAAGTGTGAGTTTTGAGAGAGGCACAGAGCAGGCATGCTGAAGGCTTACCTACAGAGGGAATGTAGTAGAGTATTCTGTCTGTTTAAAAAAAAAAAAAAAGCAATCCCAAAAGCAAACCAAAATCCAGCTTTCTTTTTTTAAAAAAAGTAGAAAGGTGGCTACATGGTGTGTAGAGTGAAGTTGTCAGAAGGCGTTTGCTCTGGGGCTCTTTGCTGGAGCTGTGGCTGAATGCCTTGATTTTTGCAAAGTCTTTTTACCAGGAGGGAATGGAAGGTGCCTGCAGGCACAGTGTCAATAGTGATTGTCGTCTTTGTATGGGCTGTGGGTACATATGGGGAGATATTTTCAGTTTCTTAATAATAAAGTTGTTATTATACAGACTACTTGGTGCTATGGGATCGTATTTGGACTTGCTGAAGCAATCCCATCTTCTGCTGTTTGCCTTTCAGTCTGGCAAACTGCAATCCATCCAGCCAGTCTGTCCTCTAAGCGCCCTTGGAAGAGCAGCCTGGGAGTTAACAGGCAAAATTCTACTGGGTAGCAAACACTATGGGTTAAAAATATTTGTATTATGACACATTATCTCCCCTTCCTTCTTTTCTGCCCCTGTGTACACACAGTCTCTGACTTGCCATGTTTTGTAGGCAATAAATTACCTGTGTTTTTCCACTAGCAATATCAAGGCACTCCTCACTGACACGTCTCCATTTTAGAGGCTCTAAATTCCTTTCCTCTTGGGTGAGAGAATTAGTAGGTGTGTAATTGAACTCAGAGTAGTTGTTTGCCACTTGCATGAGATAGTTGCTCTTCATTTCTGATAAAGTTTTGTGTTCTCAAATGTCTTTGTTATTTTAACTGGAATAGTTAATATAACTACTTCTTTAAGACAGTGCTTCTTCTGTATTGTTTACATTAAGCAAAACCTGTTTGCTTTTTCCAAGTGTTAGCCCAGTGGGACTGGAGTCCCTCTGGAGCAATAACATCTGTTTTCTAGGTCTTGTCTGTTTACAATATGATCTCTGACTAAGTTTGCAGTGTAACCTGGTTAAACGTAGTGTTTACCTGGTCTTTTTTCCAGTTGTGGTGGGCTCAGGGTGAAAGGGTGTTAAGAATTTGCCTTGGAAGGCTTGATGAAGGTTTTGAGATCCTCATATAAGGAAAGATGGAGCGAGTTGTGTGTGTAGCTTACAAAACTTTGTGGTGTGATGTTTAGTTAGTGATGTCTTAAAAATATATAAATATCAGAGTCCTTTAATATCTTTCAATTTGTAGACCCTTGACAGACTTCCTCCTGAAGAGGTTATACCTTTTTACAGTAAATTTAAGAGTGCTGAAACAGTTTTGTAATTCTTAATTATTTTTCTGAGCACTTTTAAGAAGTAATTCAGTGAATTCTGAGGCCTCTAAGCTGAAAATTAATGGTTTAGCAAGTTCCACAATGTAACTGGAAAAGCGTATTTTTTCAGTTCTGGAGCATCACACTACTATTTCATGCTCTGAAATAGTAGTAAACAGAAGACATTTTCAGTTTAAAAAAAAACATAAACAAAACACAAGTAGATCTAATTGCTTGCCCTCATGCAGGTCCTTAAAATGAATAAATAAATGAAAGTAGCTTATACAAATGTCAGCATTGTCTTTTAGTCTGGATACTTAAACAAGAACTTTGGAAGTAATCACTAAATTACTAAGTTAAATGCTTGAGCCAAGAATGTGCTTTTCTTATAATCTTAGCAGAACTGCCTCTCTGAGAGCAGGATGCTCACCCAGTATTCCTTGGCAGTGTCCCAAAATGTCATGCACAGGTGAGGACTTTGATCTCTTAAAATACTGCCTGTGACTCAGGTAAGTTTATAGCCAACACAGACTGCAAAGTATGGAGAGAAAGAGGGGCAAACGTGAAATGCAGACAAAAGAATAATCATGCTTGTGGAAGCAGGACTAAACCCTGCCTGGTACTTGTCAGCCCACAGTTCCTGCTTTTTTTTGCCAGCAGTTGCTGACTATTTTTCATGTTACCCTATAATACCATTGGGATGGTCCACTCCTGGGCTTTGCATTATATCTTAAACTGGAATAGGAACTTACACCACTTCTTTGCTTTATTCTTGTCTAAGTCCTTTTCCTCATAAGAAGAATGGAGTGGCACCTTTGATGTGATATTGGTGAAACTATGGAGCTGATGCTTGACTGAGGAGTTGTGGCGCTTGATTGCAAATTAATGTAATTTGCCTTCCTTGAGTTTTCCTATTGAAGCTGAGGTAGTATTGATAGATAGTCCTTTTTGTAATTTTGGTTCATGTGTATTGCCTTGGTTCTTTAACTTACCAGTCCGTGAGCTTTCTTTTTGCCTTGTGTTTCTAAAGGCAGAAAAATAACTTCATCATGCATGTTCAGAGATGTGTCAGCCTGTGATGTGAGTGAGGGTGCTGTGTTCCCGTGGCCCTGTCAGACAAAGGTGTGTATGCAGGAGATGTTGCAGAGAGCTTGTACAATGAAGGTGCTTGTTCTTCAGACTCCAGTGTTTGCCCGTGAAAAGTAAAGCAGCCCTTGTCTGTGTATGGCAGCAGTCACCTGGCTCGTGGGCACCCAGGCTGAGCAGGAGCAGCAAACCCCTGCTGCTGCCACTGCCCACCAAAATAACCCTGAGAATGAAACACAGCTGAGAGGGGTGTGTTGGGATATTTGGAACCGGAGGGGGAAGCTTGAGGGGCATTTTCCACAAACCTTTCGGAGGTGAGGCTCTAAGAGTTGTGGTCTGCTGTGCAGTGTTTGTCTCCATTGTGGATGTTAAAGAATTTCTAAGTTGAAGTTATGTAAGGTTTTGGACAGATTTTGGACTTTTTGCTGTGGATTTTGGAGGCCAGCAGTTTCAGGCTTAAAAACTCTAAACTGTGTAGGTTTTCTGTTTTCTCTGTTTGTCTGCAGAAACCCTAAGGTCTTTCAAAATATGTGTCCACTCTGTCCTTGGTGTCACAGGTTATAACAACCAACAGTGGTTGCATTCTGCATGAGAAGTATTTCCTGTCAGAATGGGTCTGGCCTTTGTAAGGAACTGAGATGTCATGTTCTTCTGCACATGGTGATTCTTTGCTTTAACTACAGCTTTTCCTCTGTCTTACTGTGTTCTCCCTCTTACCATGCCACCAGGAAGGGAAGGATACTTTCATGGAGGAATGTGTTGTCAGCAGCAAAGAGTAATTCTGAGGCATGAAGACATTGTAGGGCTTTTCTACATAGGAGTTGTTGAGGAGAAAAAATAATGTGAATTTAAAGCCAAATGGAGATGACTTGGAGCAGATGACATCATCAGATTTTCAAAAATGAGGTTGCCCTCCAGCTTTTCAGCTGCTTATCATGGGTTCAGAAGAAATTACTCTAATCTTGAACTGTAACCATCTCTCTATCAAAAGCTTCTGCCAGAGCAAGGCCATTCATTGTTCTTCCTTAATTTCTGTCTTTCCTCAGGGTGCAGTTTTAATGTTTCTGTATTGGAAAGGTCAGAAGTTACTGTCTTACTCATTATTTTGTTCAGCAATGAATGCTTCCACTGATACTTGTCTAGAATGACCAGGCTAGTTGAGAATTGCTGATGAGCTGACTAAAACATGTTGAAAGCTCCTCTTCCTAGAATCGAAGTCTTGCTTTTGTTTTTTCATTTGTGCTTCATAATGGGTAAATTATGAGGTCTAAAAGAGTTTCTTACTTTATTTTTGTGCTCATTTCACTATACACAAATGAAACTTTAAATTCATTCTCCCCCTTCCTTGCTAGTCTTATTGGAGGTTCTGCGTCTTTCTTGGTTGTAATTTATTATGAAAACAAACACCTGGAAAACTGGTCACTTCTGTTAATATTAATTTTAGGTTAATTTCAAAGTGTATTAGTGAAATATCTTGAACTGGCTAACTAAAATCCCTTCTACTTAGCAGGGAACATGAAAGTTTACAGGTTATTATGGCATTGCCTTTTAATAAATTCCCTTACACCACAGTCTTCTAATTTAGGCAAACTATAAAAGTTTAACCTAAATAGAATATTAACAAATAGGAGAAACTTCAACTAATAGAACTCTAAGCATCTCATCATCAGTGATTGGGAGCTGGTGCCTTTCCCCCTGTACTTGGTATTCATCCTGATTAATACAGATCAGTGGAGGGAATTTGGTAGGGAACTGTTAATATCCATATAGAGCCAATTAAAACATTTTATGAATGGGAACTATACACTAAATGACATATATTTGACTTGATTTGGGTTATAGAACAAATGCAAAATCAAGGGCTTTGTTTGCCACAATGTATATTATGTAGTCATTTTATATTTTACGCAGTTGTTATATAACATTTCTATTTGATTTGTTACTGCTTTGTGTTGTTCACCAGTCTGCACAAGTATGTTACTAATACTAAATGCAAGCATTTAGAGTTCTTAAGGGAGAAATCTTCAGATTCATTAACACAACTCTTACTTAAATGAAAGCTTTATTTTGTAATCTAGAGTTTCCTTCATCATGTTTTTAAAATCACTTCTAGAAAATGCTTCTGACCTTGAGAATTGTCAGTGAATTTTGGGGGTGTTTTGTGGGCTTTGTTTTGTTTCCACGATGAGATTAATAGGGTTTACTGTACCTCTTATCCAGAATACAAGGCAGGTGCCCATTAGGAAAGAGAGTTTTGTGTCAGCAGTGATTCAGTGAACTTGAGTATAGAACAATACTATTTGATAATATCAAAACACATCTCCATCTCATGTGGTTTGCTGAGTGCACAAATCAATTGAAAGTGTTTTTATCTTTGTGATAACCTTAGTTGCTGCACCCACTAGGATGTCAAAGGCTGATTATTGCTGTAGTGTTTCTGCATGTGCCTGCAATCGCTTATTTTTCTATTCAGTTTTCTACAGCTGGTTTCACCTCGTGTAAAAATGGAAAATGTTATGTTTTCCTTCTTGAAACCAAATGTCTTGAGGATTTATCTTCTTGACCTACTTCAAAAATATGCTTATTATTTCACAGGAACAAAAGCAAGGATGTTATCACTTAGCCATGGCACATAATTGTCTGAGTGAGTCAGTGTAGGGGGATGCACCACACATCATGACCTGTAATTCTCATTTCTCGGTAATTTCAAGTTGTTCTTGAGAGTATTGTATCCACACATCCCTAGCAACATGGTCACTCAGCTTTTTAAAATCTCTTTTCCCATGTGATCTTAGTCATTGCCTTCTTTCCCAGATGAGCTCTTTTACTTTTCATTGTTGTCGATCTAGAAGTTGTTCTTAAACTTAAATAATAACACTCAACTGTTTGTTTTTCCAAATTTCTTCTGAAAATGGAAACTTGAAAGAGAATTATTTAAAAAAAATTTATCTACCTCCTGCCACTAAAGTAGCAGTTTATCAAGTAGAATACAAAGAGGAGCTAATGGGAAAAATTGCTTTCAGATAATAACTCGAGGCTCTGTTTTAGCTTAGTAATAATTCTCATTTAGATCTGGGTGTAACTCCAGCTGCTCAGCTGTTGTGCAGAACAGAGCAGTATTATCTGGTGTTGCTTGCATCAGAATTCAGAGGTCCTCAGGCTGCTTTTTTTGTACCCATGGTTCTCCCAGTTTTGTGAATTATTTGTGAAGCAGCCTTCTGAGAGAACACACGTCCTGTGGGTATGTTCTTCCCAAGAACATGGGGAGGAGATGCTGGGAGCAGAGCAAGGACTGTTCAGGAGGTACCCAAGTAGGGTTTGAAGGTTGGAGAGGCATGAATGAGTTTGGGAGGAAGGGGTTGGTTTGTTTTAGCAGGAACCATTGTGCCGAGTACAGTTCATCAATGAGGGCTTGAGATGAAGCAGTTTTATTTGGAGAGTGTGGGGCTGTTACTAACAATGCCTTTTGTCTCTCTCAAGACTTCATGATCCATCTTCTCTGGCAGAATTTGTGCCACTTCTATATTCAAACAGGTCTCGAACCATGGGGTTTTAAGCTGTAGTTGTAATGTGACCTATGAATATTCTTCTCAGCAAACAGCAGCAAACCAGCTCTGGACCAGACTTGAAATGTCTGGGTTTCCGGCAGTTTTATTTATTCTTTCCTAAACAAAAGTGACTTGATCACTATTTAGACCTTGTGTGTATCTGTTATTATTTAGGTATATTAAAAAAGCATGTGTGGTGTTCCTGTCTCTTCTAAAAGTAAAACAGGTCCGCAGAAGTTAGAAAGCCAGCAAAGAATTCATTTTGTCAAAACTGGGAAGGATTAGATATGAAAACATGGTGAGGAGATCTAGCCCAAATACCGAATTAGAGGAGTGAACTGCACAGGTGGAAGGAGAAGATAGAAGAGTAATATATTGCATTAAAGAATAGGGGTTTTCTCCTCCTTAACACATCCAATAGCTGTAGGAATGTGCCCCCTGTTGACGGAGTGACAAAACTGTCCTTTGTCTCCTGAAAAAGGAAAAACGCCATGATTTCTCTCTTCAATTAGGTAGAAAGACACCTCGTAGTACCTTGGAGACTTCACCTCAAACTTAAGGATAGCAAATTGGACAGAAGCCCTAAAGTCCCGCCTAACTAATTTACTAGAAAAAGAGAAGAACAAAGGAACTAATTGATTTTGTGAGGTGATTTACCAAGAGCAAGAACCTCTTGTCCTGGCTCAATTTTTCTCTGTAAAAAGCTTTGTTATTTTGCCTTTTATTGAAACTTTTCTGTTTCCAACACTGCCACAGAATCCATCCTGCTGATTTTATGCCATCTGAGGTAGCTGAGCTACCTCAGATGTGATATAAATCTCCAAGAGCCTATAAGACCTGGCTTGAGGAGACCCTACATCAAATAGCTTTTCCTCCATCCATGATCTGTACCTGCTGTGGGTGGGAGCTTGGGGCTCTCTGACTGAGGGAAAGGTGTCAGGAGGGAAACTTCTCTCAAATATTGCACACGTAAAAAGTGCAAGAACCACTTTGTTGAAGCTGTGGTTCTTCAGTGTGTGCTGTTTGGTAAATAAGGGCTGTACATGACATCTCATAGTGGCAGAAGACAAATAGAAAAGTAGGAATGCTTCTAATACTGATTCAGTCCGGCTGTGAAAAATGCGTATTATATGATTGGCTTTTCGCAGATATTAAAATGAATATTATATGTGTTGTGTTAGAAAGTAATGCTGTATTAATTCTCTTAAGTAGTGTATTAAATACAGTTTTAGGCTATAACAAAATGTTAAAATAGAAACTATGCTATGTAGGATACTTTTTTTTAAAGAATGGACTCGCACTGAGATAGCAGTCACAGGACACCTAAATCTTTCAGAGAAAGAGAATTTATTGCTCCATTGTCAGGAGAAATGAACTTCTTCCCGCCTCGCTCGGGCAGGATCACGCCGTTAGGATTATGAGGAAAAAGTTCATGATGACCAGACAGAATCCTGTGTTTGGATGGAATTTATGCATCATGTGTGAGATGTATGAATATGCTTAAAAGCAACAGGCTGTTGCTTTTAAGAGTTAATCCTCTGTTAACGTGTGTCCTTTTTGGGCTTATGCTGCCCAGAAAAAGGTACCCAGACGTCCGTACCTCTTTGTTTCTATTGTCTCATATTGTCCTAAATCAAATTGCCCAAATTATTATTACTCTAATTGTATTACTATTTTTATAATAATTTTATTACTGTTAAACTTTTAAAATTTTAAACCAAGTGATTGGCATTTTTCACACAGCTATGGAGGAGACATTACTTGGATTCAAGCTGAGCATCTCTGATGTTTTTTGTCTTTCACACCAGCTCTATGTGGCCACTGAAGCCATCCTCATCGCATTGGTGGGTGCAACTCCTCCCTACCAGTGGGATCTCCAGGGGCTCTCAGCTAATGAGAGCCATGGCAACCACTCAGTGAGCGAGCAGGGAGCTTTTGGGGAATGGCTTCTGACTGCCAACAGCAGCGAGGTGCGCGAGCACGTACACTTCAGCAGCAACTTCACATCCATTGTCTCTGAGGTGAGTCTGAGTTGTGCTCGGCAGTCTCGTGTGTGAGTAGTAAATCTTACTGAGATGGTTTTGGGGGTCTCTTTGTACTGCTGTTTTCTTGCATACTAATGGATGTTTTGATTAGCAAATGAAATGTGCCACCTCCAGCTAGAGCCCAGGTAATGTGCTCATGTCTTTACTGGCAACAAAAGCTAGCTTTATGTTGCTATGCAGATCTTGATCAGTGTTCTGCTCCAAAACTTCCACCATTTCTGTGTAGAGGTTACATATTGCATCCTGCAGCCTGGTTCCACATTTGAGCTGTAATCATGACATTCATTTTACTAATTTGCTCACAATCCTTTGTGGACTCTGAGCTCTTTCTGGCCATCCCCTTGCTGAGCTCCAGTGCATGTAGTGCATCCATCATGCAGTTAGCAAGCACTGGAGGAACTGGAGAGGAACTGGCTCCTGCAGTTTTTGCAGCTCCGCATGCAAGAACATGGGCAGTGGGGAGTCAGGTGGACAAAGCAGATCCCTCACATTCTATTCCAAAACAAGCTTTGGCTTTGTTGGCACGACCTCTGTGTTTTTTAAGTGATTTCTTTCATGGTCTAGCCATAGTCCCTACAGGAATGATTCCAGACTCTGCATTGATGTGTGCAACACCTGCCCTTCCTGAGTCTGTCAGTAACTGTTAATGTCAAATTTCTCTTTACGAGAGCCCTGAGTGCATTGGTTACAAGGCCTGAATGTAGAGCTGAACTGTGGAGTCAAGTGTAGTTCCACTTGATAGTTTGTGGCTATTATCCTGAGATATTAATGCTATCCAAATTACTCCTGTAAAGCAGTTTATTGGTTAGGAGCATATTAATCAAAATGGCCAGCTTTGGAGCAGTACCAAGTCTTTGTGTACAAAAGGCATTGCTTCTTATTCTCTCAGTAAAGAGGATATGAGTACTTGTGATACCATTTAAATTAAAATTTTAATGGATGGTGAATTTCTTAAGCATTATTTAAAACTCAGTAAGGTTTTTAAATTTTCTGTGGGGTTTTTCTTGTTTGTTTTTTTTTTTTTTTAACTTGCCCAAGAATCTTTTACTCTCTTAAACTTGACAAGTCAGACATGCTTGTAGAGCCTAGCATATGACATAGATTTTATACTGATCTTTATACATTTTGGTTGCATAATTAAGAAATGCAGGTAAAGAACAAAGCCTGCTTGAGCAAGAGAAAAACCTAAAAATCTCCCCAACCAAAAAAACCCCAGAAAACCCCAACCTCAAGGCAACTTGTGTAGAGTCTGCTTTCTAATTCTGTAGCATGTGTTTCAGTAGAGGCCCATTTGAATAAAATCTTCATACCTCTTCTGTTTCCCTCTATTAAAGTACAGTTTTAATGAATTTTTAGCTAAATATTTGGTGTATTTGGAGGTTATGTGCTAAGCACAAGCATTTTGAGAGAGAATATACATAGCTGGAGAATATTTCACCACTAATTCATTATTAATCTAATTTCATGATTGATTGTAAAGAAGTTTTTTCCTACATTGAAAGAGGACGTGTCAATGCTTAACCTTGTGGCATCATTGATAGCATGACCATTACAAATTTACACTGAAAAAGATTGTAAAAAGCTTGATTTCTGAATAACCATATATGTAGCATGTTTTTATGTAGAAAAGCCTTGAGCTCTCTAAAGGGCTTAGACATTGAGATAAATCTTGAGAAGAAATTTTGCTTTACAACCAAATTATCCCTTAATCCCTGAATGATTCAGAAAGTGTCTCACATCAACAGTTTTCATGTTGGCATGAAATTTTTAAAATTTTTTAAAATTTTTATACCAAAATTTGGGGCATGATTCTTGTAGCTGTTATAAAACAAACTGACCATGTTTTTCCAGGATAAAATTAATCTCATATGCAATTGTTTTACAAATGCATTTTTCTGGCAATTGTTTTTGAAGTTTGCAGAAGTTTCAAAAGCTGATTTATGGTCATATGGTTGGTTTCAGTTGAATTTTGTCAGTCTTGGCACTTTATGGATGCATTTCCTACTATTATCAGTAACTACCTGCCTGTTAAAGTAACAATTCAAAATGAAGCAGATAGAGAAAGTAAGCAAATTATTTTCTTGGAGCTTATGAATGATGTTTTGTTAGCATCCTAATCTTTGTGAGGTTTAATTGCATGGCTCTGTTCTCATGATGAGGTAGTTTATAACTGAGCTTTGAAATAATATAAGCTTTGCTAGAGAGGATATTTAATGAGATTTTGGTAGAGGAAGAGGAGATTATGAGGAGAAGATTAGAGAGTTATTGCAGGGATAATGACATAATCACCAGCTTACCAGCACAGGAAGAAGAGTTGGTTGTCACTAAAAGGAAACATTATCTCAAGTTGCAAGAGGAATAGTGAAAGAAAAGAACAGAAGATGTGGAGTGTTTAGAATACAAAAGAAAATAACTTTTGTACATTGAGAGCATGGTCTATTTTCATTCTGCACTTCTGTGGGGCAAAGAATTTTGTCAGGTTCAACTTGAGACATTAAGTCTCTAAGAATCAAACCTTTCAAGATGTATTTGTATTGGAATTGAAGAGAACTGGAAGTGATGAAGTACACTGTAAAAAAGATGAGTGTGTGCAGAAAACCTGACTAGCCTGCTACCAAAGTATTGCTCAGGGACAAGACAGTTCATAAAGAGGAGCATGTGCAGGAGTATCTTCAGACATAAACCACAACTATTTTTTCACAATGTGTGTTCTACACACTGCAGTGACACATGTCAGTAGGTAGATCTGAATCGGTTTAGGTAAACAGCTTTATGTAAAAGAAGGCAGAAGAAGGAAAGTGGGAGAAAGCTGCAAAAATTAGAGTATTGTGAGGAATCTGTTCTTGATTTCAGAACCAAAGACTGCATTTGATTTGGGAGAACTGTGATTATTAGTATCCTGCAAGGAGTTTGGGAGACGGCAGTGGGGAATGATGATTTACTGAATATGATGCTTAGGAGATTTGTGAGGAGTTTGATCTTTAAAATTTGTAACATCCCCTCCAGCTATTAGCTGTTGGTGAACTGTTTGGATTCTGATTAATTTGCCTTTTTGCTGGTTTGTTGTTTCTGGTTTTTCTTCCCCCTCCGTCCAGTGGTTTTTAATTGGCAATGCATCGTACAAAGTCAGTGCTGCCAGTTCTTTCTACTTCAGTGGTGTGTTTGTTGGAGCCATCTCCTTTGGGCAGCTGTCCGATCGCTTCGGGAGGAAGAAAGTCTATCTCACAGGTAACCCCTCGACAGCATTAATGGCATGAAGGTGTCGTGTCCCTCAAGATCAGTGGCAGCAGCCCAGTTCCTGCTGAGAGCTTGATATGCAGCTGAAAATCATGTGCTGTGGTTTTGTTTGTTTTGGCATTCCAATATACTTGTGCCATAGAAGTTGAGACAACAAATCAGTATTTCACTATTCAGTCACCATTTGGATTTCTGCGAGGTGTTCTGGGTTTGTGAGTCATGCCGTAAAAGGCTTTCACTCGTGCAATGTTGTGCTCATGGGATCTCTGCAAGTTGCAATTAGTATGTTTAGTAGTTTTATAACTGCATTCTTACCTGTATAACCTGTTAGGCATTTGTTGCATGTTTTGTCCCCTGTCTGCATGATTTAATTTTTATGTATTTGTGATGCTCATACTCTTTTGAAGCTCATAAGCTTTCTAACTGTCCCCAGATGAAACAGCATTTAAAACTGCATGTTTTGTGTATGTATAAAGTTGTGTGTCAATGCATGAGCATGTAGAGTTTAAATAAATGTTTTATGCTTTTTGTTTTTCTTCGAAGGAACAGCACTCATTCAAAGCACAAAAAGGTGGGCCTGGTCTCTGTGCAAACCCATCATGTATTGTCCCCTGGCAATGTTTCTCTTCTCTGGTTTCTTTACACGGCTCTCTAAAAATGAGGAGGGATATTTGGTGGCTTCTGTATCAGGGATAAATATAAAGCCATCTTTAACAGGAGTCAGGCAGTGGTTCTGGCTGTATAAAAAAAACTGTGTGCTATGAACTGAATTTAAAGGTTCAAACTGCAAACTATGTATCAGAAAAGCACTCCTTCTGTGTCCCCTCCTTTTGGATATTGACTCTAGGTACTTAAATTTCTTTCCAAACTTGTGGCGGTGGTGTTTACTATGATGGCTCAGGACAGATGCCACTGGGCATCAAGTAAAGATACCAGTAACTGCTTCTGTTTCTTTAGGTACCCTTCTAAAATGAATCTTTTTGCTTTGTTTTCCAGGTTTTGCGCTTGACATCTTGTTTGCCGTTGCAAACGGATTCTCACCCTCGTATGAATTCTTTGCCGTTTCCCGATTCTTGGTAGGGATGATGAATGGTGGGATGTCCCTGGTAGCCTTTGTTCTGCTGAATGAGTGTGTGGGTACAGCCTACTGGGCATTAGCAGGTAAACTGCCTTTATTGTCAGAATTCATAGATTTCAATCTCACACACCACTTGAGGCATACAAAGCAGTTGCAAATTTAGCTCTGCTTGAGCATGTCTGTGATCACAGCCTTTGAACTCTGCTTGTTTAATATGAACCTTGGACAAGCAGGGCAGATGACCTGGGGCCATTCAGATCTCTGCATCACTCAAGTTGACAAAGATCCAGCTGAAACCTCTCCCATGAATGTTACTAGCTAAATACTCATCCAAGGTTTGTCACAACTGAGCTCTACTAATCAGAATGTTGGACTCTGCTAAACACAGCCAAGTGTTCGTACACTACATATAATTGTTTCCTTCCTGGCAGTTCTTAAAAAGAAATCAGAAGTGTTTTTGTGTCATAGGAGGATGAGAAAACTGGTGTTATATGTTATTTTAAAAAGTTGTACCATGTAGTAATTGCCCTTAGAATTTAGAAGATACAGACCCTCTTGATTGTCTTGATTTGCTAGTGTTGGACCTGTCCTTCAGAAATGAGTGTAACCTGTACTGCTACTGATGCCTTGTGAAGGCTGACCTGGAACAGAGGCTAGATGGAGTTAAAGACTAAAGTAGGTGTTTATTAAAAGGCCTCAATGGATCCACCTTGGGCAGTACAAGAGCCCAGCCAGCGCTACACCCAAGATGAACCAAAATGGTCACAAAAATGAATGACCGGTCACAGGGTCTCTCATTTTTATAAGTTCTGATCCATTTGCATATTGGAATTAATTGTCCAACTATAGCTTTAGGTTATAAGTCCCATCTTGTTTTTCTCTCTTCAGTCCACTGCTGTTTATGCTCGTGGGCCTGAAATTAGGATCAGTGGTCCTCGGTCCCAAGCTAGAAAAATAATTGTTTTGTCTAGCTATTCTGTGAAGAGAGCTTACCATCCTTTATTATGGAGTTCAGAACTACATACTAAAGCAGTACAGAATCAGAAAAATATGAAAGCTAAAACCTAAGGCATCACTACAGCTCCAGGGCCTGACTTACAAAACCCAAGAAGTGCTATGCTGAGCCTGTTTTAAAATAGGGTGTCTAATAAATATTGGAAGCTGTAAATGAATGCTACATATTCCTAAAACTACCAGGTTTTCAATGTTTCATAGTATTTATTTTTGCACATAGAAAGGTGCATACTTATGCTGCATACATACACATATTTGGAATTAGATTACTTCATTTTTCACAAGGCTTTGTTGGGTGTGGAGGATGTAGAAAGGGCTTTTATTGATCTTTGCAATTAGATGTAATACTTCTGCTCTGCATGAATGAAGGCCAGGGTGTTCTTTGGTCAAAGAGCTGTGGTTTTGCCTGAATTGCTGAATGAATTTTTACTAGTAAAGAGTTAGTTCTTGTCTGATCCCATTTGTTGAGATTTACTAGTGTTTCTTACAGAAGTGATGATGTTTTGTTTTGTTTTTACTTGTGTGTTAGGTTCTATTGGTGGCTTGTTCTTTGCTGTTGGAATTGCCCAGTATGCTTTATTAGGGTATTTCGTTCGTTCCTGGAGGACTCTGGCTGTTGTGGTTAATCTGGAAGGAGCAGTCGTCTTTCTCTTCTCTCTGTAAGTTGTTGAAACTGAGTTTCATAAAGAAAGATGTCAAAAAAAAAAATCAAACAGAGTACCCAAACTATTAAGTCAAGTTGCTTTTCTAGGATGGCATGAAATGATGTAAATAAGGTATTTCTCTCAACTTGTACACATCCCCTCCTCCCCACATGGTATGTGGTTTCTTCAAATAGTAGTGCTGCAATATCTGAGCCTGTAAGTGTACACTGTACTGTGTGTGCAGTATTCCTGTAGATGGGAACAGTCTCTAGGGTGGAAGAGAAGCACATCCTGTTCTTTAGCTGGTGTGCTGTAGATAACCTAAACTGGTGTGCTACGAGGCACTATGAATACATGATAAAAGATACAGGAATGATTTTGTATTTATGTGAGAACATGATGCTGCTCCTGTGTTTACACAGAGGGAACAGCATCAAAATTGCTTGCCTGTCCAGTCTTAAAAGTGGCATGCAAAAGAAAAAATTGGCAGCTGCCTTTAATTTTTCAAATGTGATCTTTTTGGAGATAGTAGGGGCTTTGTGAATTTTAGCACTGAAAGCTCTGTGATGCAGTGTGGTCTGCTTTTCTTACTTGCTTTCTGACATCTAAGTCTCAGTAACTAAAAGAGCAAAATAACTTTAGCTGCCGTTTAAACTAGAGGTCTTTTCCTTTCCAACATCTATTTTACTTCAGTAACTCTTTGAATAAAACTTTTGCTCATCAAAAAATCCACACAACCCTTTCAATGGAAGCATCAGAACTCAGGGAAGGGTTGAGGCTGTTTATGAGGTGAAAGGCAGAGATGACACTTTGGATATTTAAAACCTTGTGTGGATAGGCACCCTTGGAAAAAAAAATTAACTTTCAGATTGATATGTACAACTTTTTGAAATGAGTTATGGTCGTGACTTCAGAGCTGTGCTCAGAAACCTGTCTTTCCTGTAAGAAACATTTTTTTTTAAATTCCAAATTTCACACTGCCTCCCTGCCACGTTGCTTAAAAATTACTCAATGTAGAAAATACTATCAGATTTTTATCCTGGGGAAGAAAATACGTTCCTTTCTAAGCTCTTTTTTTTGGTGAAAACACAAAATCATATTCTTTTAAACTTAGAGGAAAAAGAAAATTTTTGGTCTGAGGCAAAAATCTTAAAAAGCTTCTGGCCAAAGGCTAAAGTTTAAATTAGTTCTGGAAGCCTCAAAATAATAGAAGATGTGTGTAGTAGATATTGTTGGAGTTACAGATCTGTCAGGTGAAGAGTGCACACAAGGAGCCTGACCTTTGCACAGTTTCTGCCTTCTTGTCTACAGGAGAGAATTTGATAAAAAGCTGAAAACTGGGAAGTGGAAGTTGGTCTTGTGGAAAATGAGAAACGGAACTAGTGGGTCTTACAAAAGCATCCTGTGTTACTTGTAGTAATGTGTGCCTCCTTTGTTATGAATTCTCCAAAGACAGGATCCTAATCGTACTTGTGTGTACATGTGTATATATATATGTATAAAATCATACTTGTAGTGTCATTCTATGTGTGTATATATGTATGCACTCAGTGTAATTTTTTGGTATCTAAATTATGTACGGCTTACATTTCCTTTCAACATGCTTTGTTTCTTTTTCAGTACATGAATTTTATACCTGAAGGGTTGTTTGAAAACTCTTTATTATACTGAAGTGCATTTCAGCCTTATTCCTTTAGACAAGTCCAGCCTCATGGAGAAGAAAACCCCTAAAGGTGTCTGTGTGTGTGTGTGTTTCAGATTCATTCCTGAGTCCCCCCGCTGGCTCTATTCCCAGGGCCGTCTGAGCGAGGCGGAAGATGCCCTCTACCTCATTGCCAGGAGGAACCGCAAGCAGAAATGCACTTTTTCATTAAAACTGCCAGCGGAGAGGAGCTCCAGAGAGGCTGGCAGCTTTCTGGACCTGTTCCGATACAGGATTCTCCTGGGACGCACCTTGATCATGATGTTCACCTGGTACTGGCAATGCTTTGTAGGCCCAGCTGTGCTGCTGCGACCGCTTTCAGTCTTTGAGAGAATGTGGTGCTGAGGATTGCCTCATCCTACAGATTGTTAGGGACCGTGTACCTAAAAAGGATCCTTTATAGTATTTAAGTATCTGTTGGAGTATTTCCTTAGTACATTGCTAGCACAAAGCCATTTTTACAGTCCAGTTCTGAGGTGTTTTATCTCTGCATTTCTATCTTGTGTTTTGAGTCTCAAAATAGTTGAGAACTGCCCCTTCTGTTCTGCCCCACAAGGCTGCTGAGATTGGTCACAGCGTCCTCCTCTTAGGCCCAGAGCTGTCAGTATCTCTTCACATGGATTATTTCTTGTTTTGTGTCTAAGGAGCCCATTAGCAGGTGGGTGGCCTACCTTGTCTAATGAGTAAACATTGCAGGCAACAGTTCTTAAGAGAAAGTGCTAGCTGTTGCTGCAGTGAGGAGCAGGAGCCCGTGATGCTCCCTCCAGTTACTAGCAGAAATTTAACTCCAAAAGTGCCTGTTGGTTTTTGGTTTTTTTTTTCAGATATCTTGGTAGCTCTGAGGTCTTTTGCTGCTTCTTTAAAAAAACCTTATGTGTGACATAGTATGCAGGTCCTTGGGCATGACTGCTCATATAGTTGCTTGTATAATGCATATATTTGGGTAAGATGTGTCAATTAAGAATAAAACAAATGGTTTTGTCAGCATACAGCACTGAACTGTTTTCATGTTGCTTTTCAAAGTGCTAACTGCAGAATAAATAGTTGATTGTTCTGTTCCTTAAATGAGAATTGCTGATTTGCTGCAGAACAAATTCATGACCAGTTTCTTTCCTCTCTGTAAAGACAACTCCCTTTTACAGGGGTTAACATGACAATAGGATTAGAAAAGAAAAGTTAACAGATTTGGAGAATGAGTGAATAAAATGGGATCAGGGTGTAGAAATTAAAAAAAGGTTCAAGTGTTGTTTGAACTGCTTGAGAAATTTGGTTTAGACACAATTGGAAAAAGTGTGGATGAAAGTGTAACCTGATAAAAACAAAAGGGATAAGAAGTTAAATAATAAATATAGTCATGATTGTATTTTTACTTTATACTGGTTTATGCATGTTGTTCATAAGTGTAGTTTTAAGTTTTACTCAGGAGAAAGTCAGGAATTGGGTCTTTGCTGGGACAAAATGGTTTATTTGCCTAGAAGGCATCATACACTTAAAGGGAAACATTTTACACCTATCTGCTGAAACACTAGATATAGTTTATATTGTATTGTGCCAGACCAGTACTTCAATTTGGCAGGCAAAGTGTCAGCTCTGATTTCACTATTTTTTTTTCTCCTGTCTTTTGCAGGTTTGTGTGCAGCTTGGTTTACTACGGTCTTACCCTTAATGTGGGTGACTTAGGCGGAAATATTTATGCCAATTTAGCCCTGTCAGGCTTGATAGAAATCCCAGCATACCCAGTCTGTATTTACTTGATTAACCAAAAATGGTAAGTATGGAATTTATTAACCCATTCAGGATTTCCTTATAACTTTTCTCAAATATAGGTTTTCTGTGTATCACACCTCCTAGCTTGTATCTGTTGTGTGGGCTTTACACTTCGATGTGAAAGTCCCATTGATTCATGTCTGTTTCAAATAGCAGTTTAACTTCTTTTCAGTCACCCACCTCACGATGAGCCGTCCCTCTGGCTTGGGTGGGGTTGATGTAGCTGGGAGGAAGCTGCGCTGCCTGCAGGCTGACACTAGATAGCGTCCTTCCCACCGCTGCCCCCTGATCCCATCCTCGCTGCCGGGACAGAGCTATCCCGACTCCACTCCGCCTGGGCTGTCCTGGGGTCTCCTGCAATAGCAGTACCTCTCTGAGCTACTGTGAGAGCAGAGCAGATATTCTGCCTTTTCCTGAACCACGATACATTGAGAGCCATTGTCCAATGCCTCTCAGTTTTTGTAGAATTTCCTCCCAGTCTCTGCTCTGTGTCTCCTGAGGAGTTTTACAAATGTCACACACAGCGGGAAGCAGCCCCAAATCCTAGAAACTGCCAGTCGCTGTATAAAGTTGGCACTCATTTTGTTAAGTGTGCAGCAGAAGCTTGTTTAAAAACGGTGTGAGAGGAGGTGTTGGTGGAAGATGGAATTCAGAATTCCCAACTGCAAAGAAGGAGTCAGTGTGAATTCAGAGGTTTCATTACTCTGCAACCCACAAACCTAATGCAGAATATAAATATAAACCTTTGTTATCTTTGTGTATCAGGTTTGGTCGGAAGCGAACGCTGAGTGCATTTCTCTTCCTGGGAGGATTGGCCTGTCTTATTGTCATGTTTCTGCCTAAGAAGAGAGGTAAGTAGTTTTTTGTTTCTGGAGTATGTGATAAGAACTGGTAAAGGCAGCATCCTACAGCATAACAATTTGATGACTGCTGGAAGATTAGGCTCATACCATACCATATTCTCATACCATACTCTCATACCATATGTGAGTCTCAATTTTTGAAGCTGGAGAAGCTCATTTTTCTAATGGGCCAACTCATTAGAAAAAGAACAATAAGCATTAACCTCCCTAAGACCTTAGAGAAAACTTGTTAGTAAGGTTTGGATTTGAATTTTTGCTTTTGGATTCTGCCCTGTACTTCTGTTCACATCAGTTGCTCTTTTCCAGTGTTTTTGACATAATCCCAATGAATTATGTTCTTGTGGTATCTCCAATAGCTAGATGACAGGTTAGTGTAAGTGGTACCTGTGCAACTTGGATATAACTCTCCAAGGGGAAGATCAGTATTAGAAGATGTGAAGAACTGAGTGCTGGAGCAAGTTCCCATCTTTCCCACACTGCTTTGTAATATTCAAAAGTAGTGTGGTCGTGGCAGTAGTAATGTGGCTACACAACTTTGTATCAGGAGAGCATTCTGATAAACTTCTGAATTGGGGAGTCTTTAAAAAATGTGAAATTTAACATCTTTTGTGTGAAGATGCACTAATGTTAATTTTCAGATTATGTAGCAGTTTTTATTTTTAAAACCAGATAGATAAATTCACCTTGCTTGTAAGATATATGGATGTATACTACCTTTCATAAAGTAAGAGAATGTTTCAAATGCTTGAAGTGTGATTCAAGAAATTAAACATGTATGACAGAGTACAGAATTTGCCCTAGATGGCAGTGGGTCTCATAGGTAAAGCTTTTTTAAAGGGATGCAACTTAAGTTTTCAGAATTTTTCCAGCATGGACACTTTGAAATATTCTGGTTTGCTTGGTACCAGTCACCAAGTATTTTTTTCATGTCATTCCAAACCTAAGACGTTAAAAGAGAGGACAGAACCACGGGACCCCAGGAAATCAGCTGTGTACTGAACTGCCCAAGTCAGGCAAGGGTGAAGTGCTTGGGGAAGTGAAAGGGCTCACTGGCCAGAGGCCAGCACCTGTCTTCACTGGGCATGAGCTCTGATTTGGCTGTTAAAAGCAGATAAGCACTGGCTGTTCTAATAAACTAAGCTGGATGGGAATTTTAGTGTGATTCTTCACAGCATCTTCCTTTCAAAGTAATAATATTAGAAGAATATTGTCATACTATAGAAATGACAATGAATATGTCTCTTGTTAAAAAAAATGTACTCACTTTTGGAAAAGGTATCTGTTATACTTTTCTCGAACTTTCTGATAGAACTCATTTAGTATTTAATTAGTGGTAGACTGAAAATACTGTTGTAGATTCAGCTTTTAGATTCTTCACTAGATTCCTTTTCACACCATACTATTGTGTGATTGAAATGCTTCGAGGTGTATTGGAGTGCTCAAAAGCTTTACAAGGGTCACATTTTCTCTCTCAGATACTGGAGTGTTTGCTGTGGTGAACAGTCGCTCTCTGTCTTTGCTGGGAAAACTGACAATCAGTGCTGCTTTTAATATTGTCTACATCTACACATCAGAACTTTATCCCACAGTCATAAGGTAACGCAAGTTAATTTTAAGTCTTCGTTTTTCTGGTTCTCTTACATGATCATCTTTTATTCCTCTATTTTTTTTTTTCTATTAACTATAGTTTTTAATTTTATTTTTTCAGTCACATATAAAGGTTAGATGTAGTTTTACGTCTGAAATTTTTCCCCTTATCTTCTCACTCCCTCTTCCATCAAGTTTGCAGTGTTCTCTTCAGACTGAGTGTATTTTTATGTAACAGTAAAATAGACCCTTATCTGCTTGGCCTGCTTACAACTCCCTCCTACTAATGAGGGTAACTGTAGCACTGCAGATATTTCTTTTAATGAGTGCTTTATAAAACCAGACAACTCTCTCATCATACGTGCTTAACCAGGAGCATTGAAGATGGCTGGTTAATAAACTTTGTTGAAGTAACTTGATGCTTCTCAGGCTGTGTGTGAGCAACAGTAGGGGCAGAAGCACCCCCTGCTGCTGCTGACAGGGAAGACAGGAGCTTCTGCCATAGAGGTGCATATGGTGGTCAGCCACCAGTGAAACCATACTGTGGTGTTTTTCATCAGTGGGTAAATCTGATGATAAGTAGGATTTGAATAAATGAATTCAGCCAGTGTTAGACACAGGCCAAATGCATGAACTGAAATCGCACTTGTTTTGCCTATGTATGTATGTAAAAACTCTGAATCTAAAGGGGGTTTTTGCTTCATTTTAATCACAAAAAACACATTTCATTCCTGTCTTGGGATGCTTTCAGTTACATTTGACTTTCCTTTGCCAATTAATGTGCTCAGGATATTACATTTGACTTTCCTTTGCCAATTAATGTGCTCAGGATAATGACTGATGAATCTTTTTCCTTGCTCAGTGACACTTTTCAAAAGATTAATTCTTTTTGGTTTTTTTTATAGGAATGTTGGAATGGGTGCCTGCTCCATGTTTTCCCGTGTTGGTGGAATCATTGCGCCTTTTGTCCCTTCATTGGTTTGTCTGAACTTCTGTTACATATATTCTTGTTTTGTGGTTCTGGTGTATCAGAGGCTTGCAGAGATGGGAATGTTTGGGATAAATTTCATTTATAAATTAAGATACATAAATTGCCTGTCTTAACAGTATTATGGTAGGCCAAAAGAATTGCAGTATCTTCTGTGTGATTAGACAGAATCTCAGCCTTATTTAATTTAGAAGGTATTTTAGCTTTGTAGGAATTTTGGGACCTATCTAATGGACATTAAAATAAAATACTTCAAATCACCAAGATGGTGATACCAAATTTTAAACCCTGCACAAGCAATAACAAAACACCCATGTGGTTAAAAGAACTGCATCAAAATTAAGCGTATGGGCTCAATAACTCATATTTTTGAGGAAATGTTCGTTTTAATGTCAGTACACTTCATTAAATATCCATGGGTTATAAATATCAGCAAAGCAATTTGCCTTTCAGTAAACGAAGGTGATGTGGAGATCAGATACACTGGCAAGGCAAAGAAAGATTCTAAAGAACAAAACATGGGGATGATACCATTATTTTCCTGTGCTTAGTGTGTTATGTGTATGCAGGAAAAAGTGTGCCAGTTTTTCCCAGCTGTTTGCTGAGGCCCCATGGCAATTCCTTTAATGTGACAGATCTCATTTCAGTTAATATTCCTCTCTGCCATTTGCCATTTTACATGTGAGGCAGAAGGTTAGCAAAAGGGCAGGTGAGCACAGAGAGCCTTTTGATCTGCAGAACGAAGCACTGGGCAGGTGAGAGTGTGAACACCTCTGGGGAGCAACAGGCAAAGCCAAGAGTGCTGCCAGTCTACCAGGTGGATTTAATAGGCAGCTTTTATGTAGCAGTTGGGGCATTCATTATATTGTGTCTGCCAGAGATTTGATACTGCATGAGACACAAATCTTAGATCATAATGTTTGAAGGGGTTCCATGAAAATGAAAGTAGCTCTGGTTGCATAACAAATGAACCCTGATTTGAGAAAATAATCAGTAATTTTTATGTTTCACCATTTCTTCTGGTATTTTAAAGAATTTTCAGTGTCTTTTGCCTGGAGATCTCATAATAGTAAAAATAGGAGAAGTTAACTGCTGAGATAAGAGATGAAATGTTGGTCTTTTATTTGATCACAGCCTGTTATTTTCATGAATTTAGAATTGCTCTATACGATGTGAGTTTTTGAAACAAACAGCCGAACTCTTTCCCTGTTTTAAAATGAGCCTTCTTTACTGTGAAAACAGGGACAGGCATCAAAAGAGAAGTATAAACATTGCTTGGGCTGTTACAGGTGATGCCAGGAATGCCAAAGCTCAGTTGAAGCTAAAACTAGCCAGGAGCATAAATAGGGATTCTGTCAGCTAAAGAAAAATATGTCTGTGGATGAATGGGAGGGGCATCCCATTGGTGGGTGACATGGAATAAGCTGAAATACTTGTGCTTCAGTCTTGAGAGACAAAGCTTCTCTCCAATACTCTGCCTGTCAGCACAGTTGAGGAAAGAGAAGGCGGAGGAAGCAAAAAGGAAGTTGAGGAAAGAGTAGGAGGAGCGGTAGGTTCAAGAACACTTAGAGCTGAAAGCTTTCCATTCCATGGGGTAGGATTCCATAAGAATGGTTGTGATAGTGCAGCAAGTGTTTTCATCATCTGTGGTAAACCACTATTGTAGTGAAGGATCACTGATAGCTGTGGGAGGAAAAAGGCTCATCCTGTGTGTGTCTTCAATATCAGAAAGTGTGACCCAGGTGTGACAGGCTGAGCACCTCTAACTCAGTCTGTGGGAGGACTGAGACATGACCTCCCAGAATCTGTTTATAAGCATGTGAAGGCAAGGAAGGTAATTGGGATCAGTGGACATGGATTTATTAAGGACAGTTCCTTCTCAGCCAGCTTGATTTGATAGTCAGCCATTTCATCATGGAGGGCAGTATGGATGGGGAAAGGGAGGAGAGCAGGGAAGGCTTTTGATACTATCCCTCATTGTTAGCATATGTTTATCTCTGGTTTTGGCTTGCGGGTTAGAGAAGAAATTTGGAGAATAGCGTTTTGAGAGGCTTAATGCAGCCTGCAGCCTCTGCTTGAGTGGGGGGAATCTCCATCCTTGGAGATTTTTTGCTGTTTGATTATGTGAAGCAGTGATTGAGCTTATCTGATTGAGGCTGTAATTGTGCTTAGAGTAGGTGGTTGGCCTAGATGACCTCAAGAGATCTCCAAGCAGCATGTTTGTGTTTCTGGGGTATCTATTCCCTTCTACAGAGGAATGTTACGTTTGTTTAAAAGTACATAGATTAGAGGCAAGAATTGAGTTCAAATTCAGCAGATGTTTCTTTTAAAGTTCATTATAAAATCTGTGGGGTTCTAATAGTATTGACAAGATACAGTTGGCAATACTGGTAAAAAAACTAAACAAACAAACAAAAAAACCCATGGCAGAAGGATTGGTGACTTTTGTGCTGAATAGGAACACAAACACTGCCAGCGGGAATGGTTGTAAAGGCTAAATCCTTTAATATGCAATATGAACTACAAGGAACCAATCTCAACCTAATTTTATTATTTTTTCCAGAAATCTGTACAGTGGTCTCTGCCTTACATTGTGTTTGGAGCAACTGGTCTGTTGTCTGGGCTCTTAAGCTTGTTGTTGCCAGAGACCTTAAACAGTCCTTTGCTAGAAACTATTTCAGACCTGCAGGTGTGCTCCTACTGGAGGCTGGGTGATGAAGCCATGTCACTGCAAGCACTAGATGGCTCACAGGTATACTCATTCTTTTCCTGGTACTTTTCTGTTGTATTTATATCAGCTGTCAGCTTGAATCTGCCACTCTAAATAGATTAGGGTAGTGATTCTTGGCCTGTGGAGGATAGGCCCCAAGGAGAAGATAGTGTAGCAGCCCTACCATCATGTCTGAAATGTTTTCTGGAAATGCAGGCCGAAATATAGCTGGATTAATTCATCCCTTCAAGGCCACAAGCTTACAACATTTCCCTTTGGGATAAAATGATGTCTGTGCATCTCTAATCTCAAAGACTAATTGCTGCAGTGTGCTTCAGCCAAAGCTGGACACTGAAGCTTGAGAAGCCTTAGATGTTATCAAAACCAGAAGCCTGTTTGTGAAGGGCTGCTCTCAAAGGCAGCACACTACTTCTGACCTGCCCCACCTGTTCTGCAGTGCCAGTTACCAGGTCTGTCCTAGACAGGCTCTGAATGGGTTAAAGCCAGACTAACCTCTGAGATCTCTCCCACTATTGACTCTGGGAAATGAGATTCATTGAAAACACTGGAACTACAAAACTCCCAGGTATAAGCATAAATAAATGTGGCAGCAGGATGTTTTTCAATGAGGTTTCCTTGAGCTGTGATTTTCAGATCACTTTATTTTATTAAACTCCTGGACACCTCTCTGGATGCCTGTATCTTCCACTCACGTGGAGGTTTTTTGACATGGTTAATTCTCTGTGAATGAAGTGGGATTAGAAACAAGTGGCTAGGGAGCTGGGAGTGGATGTTTGAATCAGGGTAAAGTTTTAAAGTTTAAATCCTGGTCCTAAAACTTGAAGTATGGAGGGACTTAAAGAAATAGAATAGGTGGTCAGAAGACTTGAAGGAAAACTTGTAACAAACAATGTTAGTTGTCCCATTAGGCTGAGATGAGACAGGATCATTTTAACACCTTTACTTTCATTTGAATAGTTGTTGGTCAAGCACTCTGACATTCACAGGTAGTCATATTTATTTTCACAGAAATCACATACTTCTAGAATAGGAACATTTGCTTCCTATCAGAAGCTTCAATGCGTTGCCTTGTTTACCAAGTTTAGCTGTAATAGCTCTTGATAGAACAGCACAGTTTAGTGACAAAAGCACCCTTGAAGAAAGGCTGAAAAAGGCAGCCCTGTAACCATTAATTTTATACTTTAGCTACTTTACATGGTTATTTTATAAACATTTTCAACCATACTGGGTAATGTGTTATGGCACCACGTTCTTGCTGACTACACAAATCCATCATATATGTTGACATCAGCTGTTATTTTGGTAATTACACAATTATTACGTCTTAATTGTGCAGATGGTTTACCAACGAAATCAATTTTTGTAAGCAGTGCAGGTGTTCCAGCTTACAGGTGGGAAGTCACATTTTTCATTTATTCTTTAACCGACTGCAGTCATTTGCTGGTTACCCTTTGAGGTGACAAGTATTTTCTGTTAGTATTCCCACAAATTGGTTAGCTTATGTCAGTCGGTCCCCTCAAGTTTAAATCTTCTTTGCTTGTCCTTCTGTAGGCTTTTTAAAAATCCCAACCTGAACAGGACCCACAAAAGGGGACGTTGTTCTGAATGGCTTTCAGAAAAATTTTGCCCAGGATGGATTAAAATTACTGAATCCGAATTAAAAAGTCATTGGTTCAGGCCTTAACTAATCCTGTAACTTCAGTGAAGTTAAATCTGCAGTGCATTAGGGATTTATTTTAAAGCTCACAAAGAAAGTACTGCTAAAATGGGAAGCTGTTAAACATTAACCCTATTTGACAAGGCCATGAGAGGTCTTATGAAGATGTTGTGAGAGATTTAGAATTTATTTGGCATACCCTGAATTCCCCCTGTGGAATCCATTGTCTTTTTGTACCATTTTCAAGATAACATGTGTTCTGATTGCCCAGAACGGAGGTTTTGTTCCTGTTAACGTACATGAATGTGATATTCAAGTTGGGCAGCATCCAGTAATAGCCTGACTTTCCTCAAATAGTTTCAGAAGTCTAGGAAAAAAAAAAGCCTAACGCAGTTCCCTTTACATCTTCTGACAGGTCGTAATGCTCAAACTGTTTGAAATTCCTTTGCAGTTAACGCACATTGCCGTAGCAAAGCTCCTCTGAAGAGAGATCTAAAGCTACAGATTTTGCTTGCATGGTACTGTCAGTCAGGAGCACTATTTCCATTTCTCTATTTTTCACCCTCTCTCTCACCCTTCTTAGCATATGACTAGGCAGACAGAGGTCTTAGGATGGATGCAAGCATATTGGGGAAAAAATCCTAAATAATCAAATGAGATGGAGCTTATACTAGCAGGAGAACCTTTTTAACTGGAATCGTTTGTGTCAGTTCCGTGGAAAAATGCTGCACTGGCCAAATAAAAATCAATTAGCTGTAATAGCTGACTTTATTTTGGGTATGTGGTATAAATTATGTTGTGGAAAGGACTCTGACTGGAGTAGGTATGCCTATAATAGGGATTTTACCTTCTGAACATAGAGCATGGTAATGATTTTCCCTTTTCCATAACACTTTCATTAGTATTGCAGGGGAATCTTTTTAATTCAACTTGCGCAGTAAAACGTCCGTGCTAGCCAAGGAAAAGTATGAATTTGGGATGGAGAAGCTTTACCTAAATAAGTAATATGTGTTCTGAGCAGTGGTGAGACTACTGTGTTTCCAGTAGCTCTCCACAGAGTAGGTACCTTAGACTAAATTTAAGAAAACTTAGTAGATTACCACTTCAGAACCACTCTAGCCAGTCTCTCCTGCATATATTCTCTAGTGTACTGGTGGAGCAGAGAAAGTCCATCCACTACAACCCCATGTCTTTTAAAGATATTTTGAGGAACGAAGGATTTGAATCTGAATTCACATAATGTCTTTTATAAAGTTTTAATACAGTGGTTAGACCTGTGTTTTCTTACTTTTTCTATACCAGCATTCCACATAAGTGTAATGGTTCATGCTCATGTATGTTGAGATTGATTTAGTGGCTTCAGTCTAACAAACAACTTCCTTTTTGCTTCTAGTCTGGAGACAAAGACAGCTCTACAGGGAGTGGAAGTGAAGATGAGGAGTTTTATGATGCTGATGAAGAGACTCACATGATAAAGTAATGAAAAGAAGAAACACTGGCCTATTTTATGCCTCTTCTTGCCCAGTCAGTCCAGCTGTATGACAAGTACTTGTACTGTATGACAAGTATTGCTTGCCAGGCAATGTAATTGGGCAAGTGCCTGTGTTTTTCCTTACTTGGAGAGGGATTTGGGTACTGTTCAGACTGATGACATCACTGATGTTCTCCATATGAGGCAGCCATTCCAATTCTTGTGGTTCAGAATACAGTGCATGGACTGCATTTGAAGCCAGGTGAGACAGCAGGAGTGAGATGATGTATTTCAGAAGCCCAGGAATAACCTAGGCTTAGACAAATTTGGACAGATCATCAGTGTGTGTGTTAGTATTTTATTTTCAAGGTGGTGGATTTTATTTCAGTACAAATTGGTAAACTTGGAAACAGCCACTGTATTTTCCATAAGGGTGAAAGTGGTCAGAGAATGTGCTGTGTGCTACTCCAGTGGGAACAAATTGCTGAAATTGTATGTTTAAATGGCTTTTGCATATTCAGCGGAGGAGAGGCAGCTGTGAACAAAAGGTTTCTGTGTGCACACCTACAGGTGGTTAGTCATGAGCTGGGCTTTAACTTAGTGATAATGGAAGGCTGGGAGGAAGGACTGCACAAAAGAGCGGCCACAAAGCCTGCCAACATACAGGAAGTTACTGACTTTTTTCCTTCTTTTCATACACAAAGCTTTTTCTTGGTCTTGTGTATGTTTGCCACGTTTTCCCCACATCTCAGCATGGCTGTTTATAGCTTTGCCTACTTTTACCTTGTCCTCACTTTGCCATAACTGTTGAAGCTCAGCAACTTCTCTGTGGAGTGAAATAATTCTGTGATGGATATCGTTTCCTGGGTGCAACAAAGGTGAGGCATTTATCACATACCATGTGTGTGTGGTGTGATAGAATGTATAGCTCACTTTTGTGGACCTGTCTGGGTCTTTATTTCTGGAAAAGGCTTAACTCTGAAGTTGTAAGAGGAACTGTGGAGTGCTTTTATATTTTGGGTGCTGTTATCAGGAAGCTGCTGGTGTTTATTTTAAAATCTTTTGTGTAGCTAAGGTTTTAATTTAAAAAGACAGCAAATCTCTTTGGACCTTTTTGGTTACTTGATGTTTTCTGACCAATGCTTGCTCAAGCACTTGGTTACTTGACCTTGTTAAGGAGAACAACTTCACTTTCCTGTTTCACTGACTTTTCTGTAGGTGCTTCATTAGAGGGATATGTGGAAGTGTGAGACATGTGGAATGTTCCAACTACAAAAATGAGGCCTTACAGAGATTCAGTTTTCTTGATGACATTGCCATCTTCATCCTCTAACCTGTGGCTTTCTCTTTGTCAAGATTGGTTTCCATAAAATGTTAGTCTTCCTACTTTGAGTTCCTAGTAAAGTGCTCACAATGGCAGTAAATATATTTTCAGACTCATGAGTCATTTTTGCAGATCTTAGAATTAAAAAAGGTGGGTCTAAAAATACCAAAAAGCTGTCTGCTGAGTATGTCCTGGTTAGAGTGGGAAGTTCCTTTACTTGCAAGGAAGTGAAAGTAACCAGCATCTGACGTTTGCAGCCAGCTGCTTGAACTTTGTTCACTGGGAACTGTAATGCTGAGCAAAGTGCATCTGCCCTGATTGGTGCAGAGAGCAGCCCAGAGTCTGCAGTTTGACACAGGCAGCATTCCAATTGGGTGTGAACTTGATCCAGGTGTTGACTGTGGACAAAGTTGGGAACTTCAGTCCCCATGAACAGTCTGTCAATATTGTTGTGCTTTTTGCCTGTATTATTCTTCACTGGAAGAATTCTCACTCATAGTCTTCCCTTTTTTTTCCCCCACAGACTGTTGAGTAGTTGTTATAGATGTGGCACTTTTTAACCCAGGTGGGTAGTCTTTCTGCCTTATTTGGCCCTTTTGTGTATAAGGAAATTTCACCAAATAAAGTACTCAGAAATAGTTGGAAAAGTTGGAGCTATTCAAATAGTTTTAAATTTTTTACTCACACTTTAATTTATGGACAGCTGGGAAAATGACTTTTTATTGCTGGTGGCAAACAGCAGTAAGCCTGGCAGTAATAACATGTTGCCAAGGTGTTTTTACATGTTTGTTTTTAGGTGTTTGTTGCCTCTGTCTCTCTTTGGGTGTTGGGTGGAACTAGTCAGGAGCTGCCATTATCTGCCCTGGCAACCCTGTGTAATGCCTCAAGACCCTCAACAGAATTTTCATTAACAGTAGGATGCTGTAATGGTTCAGGAGGAGAAGATTACTCTCTGCAGTACCTGAGCTAGATTTTGTGAGTCTTTAAATAAAAATTAAATTTACCTCTCCACTCATGCACTTTATGGTATTGGTATACATATGTAAAATTGCAGAAACAAGAGTGAAGACAAAATTAGCAACTTTTTTGCATAGGAATTGCTGCTCTTTTATTAACGTTAAATCTGTCCCGTGCTTTTACCTTTGAAATTCTAAAGGGAATATTTAAAAAGGAATTCTAAATCTTCCATTTATACTTTCCCATATCAGTTAATTCAGAAAGTTTAGAGGAGAGAATCCCTGCAGGAGGAGCTCAGCAATGTAGCATCAAACTTTGCATTCCAGCTTTGTGTTCTGAAGTTCAGATCCATTAGGTGCATTAAGTTTCTTTTCTGAGGCTGTTCACTTTTAGTATGAGCTGGCCTTCTGGTACAGAAACCTATAGGATCACTTTTCTTCTTACCCATGATATGTAATGCTTTACAATATTGAGATAGTTGTATCTCAGTGTGTGAGCAGTAAGTTTGCCATGAGGAGCTACTGGAAAGTAGAACACTGGGTACATCAGTCTACTACATGTTGTAGTGCTAGGAGTCTGAGACCAAGGTTCTTGCTATAGTTTACTGCAGTGTGATAATCTTCTGCCATGTTTTTTGCTAGAGTAGCCAGTACTGTAAAGCCATTTTCATGTTGTACAGGCACTAAGGTACCACTTTTCCCAAGGTGGCATTTCTTCTCTGGATTCCTTTGGCTGTGTGGCTGTGATTTTTTTTTTCTTTTTCTTTTTCTTTTTTTTTTTTTCAGGTAGCTCACTTAGTGGGATTATGCTAGAGAGAAGAGAGCTTTTCCCATGGTGCTGATTAGTCAGGTCTGAGCAGAATCCCAAACACACCTCACCTACCTGGGGAGCTCACAAGTGATGAGTGAATACACCTAAGAGTGAAGGAGAGTGACAGGTCATGTGAGGCAGCATGGAGGAGAATGAGCTGGAAGAAGTGAAAAAAAAAAAAAAGGGAGGATTCAACTGAAACACTTTAGGGCAAGGGTAAGTGAAAACACAAAATAGCTGTTGGGTAGAAATACCCTTTAATACAATACAATTTTAAATTTTTCCTGAAAACGAAGATAGTGTTCTCTAATTAGGAATTGGGAAAGTTCAGAGACCCCTGACATACCAGAAACGTAGAAGCTCTGTGTTAAAGGAGAGCCAGAGGTGACTCTGTTCAGGTCAGGATGCTGAGTGAGGAGCCTCGCCAGAGACACCCAGCTAACATGGAGCAGGTTGCAGCTTGTTTCCACCATAGTTACAGTCAAGGCTGTAAGGATGGGAGCCATGTGTTCATTAGCTCAAAGTGTGCAGTCCATGCCAGCTTTTCCCAACTGTGTGGATGTTCTTAGTAGGACATGATTTACAGAGCCATGGGGAATGCAGTTGAGCCATACATTTTACAGCGTATTTCACCTAAGCATGTAAAAGCCGTTTGCAAGAGAAAGTTTTTCTTGCACTCAGGAAAAAGGGAAAGTGAGGAAATTTTCCTGGAGTGTGTTAAAGGGAATATTAGCACTAAAACTCTTGTTCTTAAGTCTTCTGAATGCAGATAATAATCACTGAATGCAGACTGGGTGAGCAGTATTTTGTTTTAGCTGAAGGTTGTGTGTTTATCCCTTTTCCCACCCCAGGAGCACTTCTCTGGTCCAGCTCTTTGACACAGCAGAATCTGTGACTGCAGACTGTGAGCCTTGCAGTAAAGATGTCAGAAAAGCCCAAGAGCAGTGCTGTCATTTGATGGTGGAAGTTAGTCTGATCTGACACAGTGTTTCTATCAGAAATGTCTATATTCAGGTGTTTACCAAACAGGAGACTTAGGGTATAGCTGTATTTTGAGTCTCATTTGTTGTATCTTGCTGCAAGATATGTGGTAGAAAGACATCTACATAAGAGAACCTCTCTGGCAGATCTAAATGTGGAATTGGAGGGTGAACAAATTGATAAATAATTTTTTCATGCTATGTATTTTAATGTATTTTAATTTTGTCTAGTCTGTTGTAGCCTTCAGATTTTCCAGGTGATACTGTTATTTAAGGCTAGTAGAGCTGGGTAAAACTTTTACCCTGGTAGTCTGAATTTACTGAACTTTCTCATCCCAGTTTTGGTACTGTTCTCTGTTACTGTCATTCTGAAAAATGCTCCTGTATTGCCTAATAGGGAACAGATTTTTTTTGTTCTAATTTGAAGTGCCTGTTTTGTGAAAGTAGTCTTTAATTTCCTCCGTCAGTTTTATATGGGACTATGTGTAAAGTAGCATCACAGAATTGGATTATATGTGTGCCAAAGACAGTTTTTGCTGGAGAGCAATAGTCCAAAACTAGTTTGAGCTGCCTTTATTTAGACTTTATCCATGCAGAACTGGTTCGCAGAACTGGTATTTACAGGCATCCCTGAAACTATAGGGACAGAGAGTTACCTTTGTTTGCTTGGCTTTCATTGCTTGGTTCACTTAAGTAGCTTTTGTTTCTAAGAAACCAAAGAAATTAAATGAAGGATTAAAGTGTTCTTTTTGTAGAACATTCAGAGTTTATACCATGTAGCCATTGCAGAGAAATCTGCAGAACCTATTTTGATTCTGAGTAGCAAGTGTCAAAGTTTACTCTCTAAGACTGATAAAACCTGGTTAAAAACTGTACACTGGAATTTGTTAGTTCATTCATCAATCTTACAAATTAGCATTGCTAGTAAACAGTTTGCCTGGAGCTTCTTGGGATCTAGCAGGTTTTTGTAAAATGCACACTCTGTTTGAGGCATTGCTAAATAATAATGTATGGATTTTAAATCCCTACTACAACTAATATTCACTGCAAGTCAGCCTTGACATGGCTGCATATTTGTCAGCAAAAAAGCAGGTGGATAAAACTTTATACAGCGAGGGCTGACTAGGCCCAGAAGAAAGATTATTTCTTTCAAGCCATTCTCTGCTATGTGTACACAATAAAGGGGGACCATGGGGTGTATACAGTAAGATTGTAGGATGGAATATGTTTAAATACTTGCCTGCCCTCATTCACTAAAGGTTTCTAGAGGAAATCTGTCTTTATCATGCATGTTTCTGCATCCCACGAACGCATCTGAGGTGCTCATTTTGTACCTGTTTTGTCAGGAGTCAGGCAAAAGTATGATGGTAAGAAAACCTTTGCCAGTATTGAAAGCTGTATTTACTAAAGAATCTCCTCAGAGAGGTATCTGGTACATCTGTTTCCAAACAAAATTTTTAAATTTTGGAAGCCTGATTAGGAGACTTGCATTTCTGATGTTAGTCTGTAGGAAAAATCAGTTTTGCAGATACTGATGAAAACTGTTACAGAGCAAAAACTGCTAGGGGATTTGTGATGAGAGTTGTGTATGCTTTGATTTCAAATAGGCCTCTAAAATACTGGTTTCTGGTATTTGATCCCTTTTGCTCCTCAAAATCCAACCCAGATTTTATTTTATTCCTGTTAAAATTTGAGTAATGTGGAAATGAGAAGTATGTTTTTCATATGGATACTTTTATTGCACTACCTTTGCTTCCTGAATCAAATAAGTATTTTGATTTTTTTAGGCTACCTCTTTTATGTTGAGCTTTTTGTTGTCACTTTTGTATTTAATTGATTTTGGGGAAACAACAAAATATTTCCTTTTTTTATTTGTGTGGGAATCCATTACTTAGTCCTCAAGTCATCCTTCCCTTTAAAGGTTTTGTCAAAAGCTTTTTTAAATTTAGTTAAAAGACTTAAAACTTCGGAGGATCTTCATAATTACACAGTAAGGAAATGGCTTTCCTGTATATATTGTTTGCCTTTAAAAGGGACAGAAAGCCCTTAATTCTATACTAATGTCAGCTGAAGGCATGACTTTTCAGGAATAGTAAGTTTTGAGTCAGGGGGCTTTAATCAATTTAATTTATTGCCAATTAGAGTTTTTTTGTTACTGCTTTGGTATTGGAATTAAAAATAATGAAAACACTTAAGGAAAATGCTGCTGCTTTTCTCCAGACACTGGTCTTCCTCCTTTCTACCCCATGCCATCCTCCAATTCCTTGGCTGCTTGTCATTCTCTGTCCCCTCAGCAAGGTAACAGGCAGCGCAGGAGACTGGCATCAGTCTGTTGTGCTTCTGTTCATTCACCACTCTTTGTTTCTTGTTCTGCTGCTCTCTTGTGGGTTCCAGCACCAGCCACAGTCCATTTAGAGTTGTAGCTCCTTTTGAGTCTACTCTCAGCCTCTGCTCAGGCTGATTTTCCTTTGGTGTTTCTCCTGCTCATCTGTCTCTCTGTTTGTCTTGTGCTGATGTGGGCTTATCCTTTTTCCTCATCCTGTTGTAGCACTGTAATCTCTTTTTCTTGGCATTTACAGCCATATCTTAAACATGCTTTTGTCCAAGTGCCATCAGTTCCTCTGGCAGTGTTGGAGTGCAGTGGGTCAGTGCTCACTGGGCCTGAGAGGCAGTGGCCACTATCTGAAACACTGGAGGATCCATCTGAACACAGGGAAGCCCCTTTTTAATGCCAGGGAGATGGAGCACTGGCCCAGGTTGCCTGGAGAGGTTGTGGAATCTCCATGTGTGCAGATACTCAGGAGTCACTGGGACATGGTCGTGGGCAGTCTGCTTTAGTACTTGGCTCTGCTTGAGCTGGGAGGTTGGGCCAGGTGACCTCCAGAGGAGGTGCCTGCCTTCCTCTGAGGATGGAGGGCACCGCCAGAGGTGCCACCTCCAGAGGTGCCTTCCATCCTCAGCCGTTCTGGGATTCCTGTGCTGGCTGCTGCTGAGCTGCCTGGGACCAGCACAGGCAGTCCCTGGCATCTTCCCTCACAGGACACCCTGCCCGAGCCCTGACAGCCGTGCTTATACACCACTCCACAGGGTTTTCTTGCACGTCAAGTCCTTGGCCTGGGCTGACAGGTGGCTGGTACTGTCTTGCCTTTCTGTGTTGCTGTTGTCTTAGGTCAAGTAACTGAAACTCCTAAGGACATGAACAGACATTTATAGCCAAGCTCTGTCTGTGTGCATTTACATCTTTGCTGATTTCAGAAGACAGAACTTAGACCTCCTCTTGACCAGAGGGGTAAATTACTTTTTTTGCTGCTCCACCTTTCATCATCATGAAAACGAATCTTTATGTATTCTCTATATGCTGTAGACTTGCATTGTTTTCTCATTCCTGTTTAATGTGAACTAACAATCAAAAGTCCTTGCCAGTTGAGAGCTGAGTAACAGGAAATTGGTAATGGGGGCAGGGGGAGCAGATTCAGTTCAAAAATGAAGTTGTATATAGTTGATGTGTGTACTGTTAAGTATTTAATTTGGATTAATGGAATCCTGAGTGTTACAAGCATTCCCATGTTAAAATGAGGACCGATGTATTTCAGAAGTACTTTCTCTTCTCTAACTGTATTAATGTGCTGTTGTTAACTCAGAGCTGTACTGCTGGAAAGTCTGTTTGTAGAATACTTCATCTGAGAAGTCACAACTGAAGACAGCGTAAGCTTTTCCACCATAGACCTTTTATGGTGATATATTCATATGTTCTGTGAACAGCTGTTGGATCCATCTTTTTAAGATGTTCTTTGCCATAGTGAGGGGCCATAACAAATGTTGAAATATTCAGAATAATTGCACTTATCTATTCTGTTTTCTTAATGTATTTCCTATGCATACTGCCTTACCTGTATGTATTGTACTTCACTGGTGGTACGAAAAGTCAATATCAGGTTCTTAATTTAGAATGTGTTAATGAGTTTTTAAAATAATTCTGTAATACTAAATATTTTCCAGTGATCTGTCTGCTAAGAGAGGGTGATGATGGGTAAGCCCAGGTGAATTTAGTCAAAAAGTTAATATTGGTTATCTTTACTTTCTCTTTTAATTTCTGAATTATTTCAATAATTTTAAATACATATTTTTTTAGGAATTTTGTAGAGGCTAACTTATGTTAGGAAACCAACTTTTAGGTGATTTGTAACAGCTCTAATACTGCCTCTGACTCGTACAGTTCATCCAATGTCTTTGTAACTTATTTTGTGCCTTTTCTTCCCATGACACAAAATGTCTCAATAAAAACAAGTTCTTTTGCAACACCACAAACCTATTTTATTGTACTGATTTTTTTACTTGCCTGACCCTTTTGTTTGTTTTCTGGAGGGACATGAAGCTCTCAGAATAGAATAGATATTTCTAATGGACTCTGCAGAAGAAAATTGACAAGGTGGAAAGCAGGTCATTCTGGAAAGGCAGTGCTACAAAGCGCCTGGGAAACTGGGACTGTCAGTACTAATCAATATATTCCACCCTATCTATCACAAATCATTTCTAACAAAAACTGGCACCAGTGGAATGTGAGAATCAATTTTACTACTGGCTTCAGTTGTGCTGATTGATGTTGAAAGACTGGAAACACTTTGGGGGGTTTAGCATAGCCAAATGTCTGTGGTGGTGTTACTAACACATACTGGGGGGGTTCCCATGAGCTCTAGTTGTCTCTTAAACACCCCTTCTTAAAGTGGATGCAGATGCACAAGGCCGTGGTCCCTGTCCTCAATGCTCCTGCCAAAACATCTCTTCAGGGAATGGCAAAATTGGAACATTTGTCTTCATTACCTGGCAATGAGGTGATAAATAGCTTGACTGCATTTCCTGTCCCCTGTCCAGTAGCAAAGAAAATATTGTCAGAACCTGGAAAAAGTGACTGTAGGGGAATAGGGATCAGTGCTCTGTTCTAAGCTGCCATTTGATTGTTTTCTCTGCCAGCCTTTGCTTTGTTAGAGAGCAGTTCATGGAGTCCCTGGTAGCAGAAACTGAATAGCTCTGTGCTCCTGTGAATGTGGTTCTTCCCTCCTGCCCCAAACTGTCCCTGTCCCACCAGATGTCTGGTAGCATTATTCACCCCATTTCCCATTTGAAGCACATCTGCTTGTTTCCTTCCCTCCATGAAAACCCAAGGAGCAGAGATGGCTTGCTCCTTTCTGCACTAGCCTGGCCAAGCAACTTGCTCTGGTTTTATTCCTCTATGGTTTCTCCTCCCCCACTCCTGTTTTCAGTGCCCTTAATCTGCATTTAACTAGTTCTAGCCCTGAATATCAGTCCCGTGGCCTGTCACTGCCTGGAGCAGATACAGCACAAACGATTGACCCTCTCCCTTTGGCAGTTTGGCTTTGACTGCACAAACAGCCAATAAAGGGGAAAGGGCTGGGCAGCTGATGGGAATTAGCTTGATGCTGTATAGTTTTATTGGTCTGAGATGAAGGAGGAATTGTTTGCTTGAGAATTAAATTGCTTGCTTGCTTTCTCCTGCTACCTGCTCTTCAGATGACAAATTTTCAGAAGTTATAGACTAAAAGAATAGCATATGTATTAGCCAGACTTAGCTTGGACTGGAGGCTGTGTTAGCTCATCTTCCAGCGAAGCTGGAGTGTGTATCTATGGAGGTCATTATCTGATCTGTCTAGAAATTCTCTGAAAATACCTGACTGAAGCCTCTGTAGAGATTCTGACAAGGCTTGTTCTCACTAGTTTGCTGATTATCTTGGTCTGCTTTATGGTACATACATCATGCTTCCAATAAAAAGCAAATTATTTCTCACTTCTGCTGGTGCTCTTATTGTACAGTAATTGTTCCTGCATGGCAATTGTTACTCTCTGGGCCCATGCATGGCAGAGTCCCAGTGACTCTCCTCCTCTGCTTTCTTCCCACACAAAGCATGTAGTTGTCTGGGCCTTCCCCTGTGCTTCTCTTGAGACACTTCTACAGGAATATTGGCAAACTCTTCCTTTAATCCTGACTGCTTCTTCAGCTTCTCCTTTGTGTCCTCTCCACAGTGCCACATTAGCCCCAGGACACAACACAGTGTCCAAGTTGACATATCCTAAGGATCACCTGGGAAGTTTGGTATCTTTGACCTTGTGTTTAGGGTGGCAAGCTGAGGACTTTGATCAGACAGCTTTTACAGTAGATTGGCAATACTGTTAACCAAGATCATACAAAAACACATCTGCTTTTCATGTGGTTCAGACAGAATGTGGTTGTCAGCTGTCTTCACTCTCCTGGGGGCTTTTTGTGGGTTTTTGTTTGTTTTGGGTGGGAGAGGATGGGGGGAGTTTGCTTCATTGTTGTCGGGGGGGGGTTTTTTGTTGTTTTATTTGTTTGGTTTAGCTTTTTGTTTAATCTCACTCTCCTCCCACACAAGTATTTTTTCCAGCACTCTAAAATAGCTCCCAGGGACCAGGCGACCCTTCTCAGTTTCCTTGCTCAAGCTGACCTGTTTGTTCTGCAGTAATTGTATTTTGATCAAGAGAAGGCAATAGATCTTAATGGGTGTGTAGCTGTTGTTGGTCTGTGATATATGAGACCTAGTTTCTAGCTCTGGCTCCAGTGAACTCTTGTACATTTTTTATTAGTCAGTGACTGGGTGAAGCACAGAAACAGGGATGCCAGTCTGAGTCTTCTCTTTCCCAAGTGAGTTTGTGTTGGAGTGACTGTTCTCACTTAGCACTGGTAATTTACTCAATTTACTTCAAACTGCTGTGGACTCGAGCAATAAGTTCTGAATCAGGTCAATTTGGACACAACAGCAAAGTGTAAAAATAATACAGACTAACATTGTGCTCTGAGAGCAGTCATGAAAAAAAAATACCAGCTCCTGGAAATGCAGTGATCCTGTCTCATTCAGCCCCTCTTGTTGAAAGAGCATCATTGCAAGCATGCTTCTTGGTTTGGCTCTTTTAAATCTTGGACTTGGTCTCTCTGTCCCAAGTTACTGTGCCCCTAAATTTGAAATACTTTTTTTGACACCTGAAAATAACCAGCAACCCTATGCTGACATCAAAAGTGAGGCAGCTTTTTCTCACCTGAAAAGACTTCCAGTGGTAAAAGTTTTCCCAGTTGCACTGTGCTCTGCCAAACATGTTTTTTCCAGATGCTGTTTTTCTAACCATGTGTTTAAATCAGTGGTATCAAGTATTTCCTTTTTGGCATGCAGGCTGTTTATGTAGGCATATAAATAAAAGTGCTGGAAGTCTCTCATTTTTGTGGATGTTGGCTGCAGGTAGGTTTTCAAAATGGTGGGACATCCTGATTGAAACAGTAGAACAGTAGTTGTAGTTTAGTGATGGATAAAACACAGAGGAAAAATATCCTTAGAAATGGTCTAGTGGAATATTTTATGTTTATATTATGATGCACTGAAATTACACTATTTCAGTGAACTTTCAGAGGACAGAACATGGATTCAGAACACAAGATGCCAGTCTTCCTGTCCCACATCTCAGTGAACTCTCCTGGAAGCCTCAGAGCTGATGCAGCCAGGACTCCCAGCTTCCTGTCTCTTCTGCCATCTTCTGAGCTGACCATTTTAAACTTGGAAATTTCCAGACCCTGGGCACATCACCACACTTGGTCCCAGTGATCTTGGCAATACTAGAAGCACTGCTGTGTGATTTATATTTGTTGCCCAGTGGCTTAATGCTTAACAGCAGCTGCAAAATGGACTGGATGAATTCTGATGAATTTCCTAGTTGAGGCTGGTCAGCGGTGGGTAGCAGCATTATAATCTCAGCATTTTTCAGAATTTCCCACATCCTCAGCTGGTGATCCTGGAGTGATCACTTTCTTTGGAAACATTAGACTGCAGCCTGAAAACATTCAGGTTGTAAACAATTTGGGGTTTAAAATCTCTTCCCAGATTAAGAGAACTCATTTCTAGCAAAAGCTGTCTGCCTTTTTCTGACATGTCTGGTATGACCACAAATGGAAAAAAGGCACCTGGTTTTATAAATGACTGGACATGATCCAATCCTGTACTTAGTTTGGAAAGGATATAAACCTTTAGCTTGCATGATATGAAGTGCAGGCCCAAGGCTAATGTGAGAACGTGTGGCAGTGAGAACAAGCAGCATAAGCATTTGGAGCTTTTTTGAGCCTGCCAAGTATTGATTGGTAATGGGAGGGAATGAGTGGAGAAGCATTTCAATTTGGCACCCACATGTGATTCTGGTGCTGTCACAGTGAATTAGCAGGACTTTCTTTTCCCTCTAGTCCATCCCAAGGCTTTTGTCATTGAAGTATCCCCTTTGCTCTTATCAACTTGTTAAAAGACAAAGTGGAAAAAAACCCAAATAAATTCCCAGAACTTTTGCCCCCAAAAAGCCTGATTATGTTATGCTGCTATCCTCTGAATGGAGGTTGAGCAGTTCTAATGACTATCACAGCATAAATGGTATAGGGGATTCGAGCTACAATTACTCATTTTGCACAGTCACTTAATCCACTAATGGGGAGAAATGGGACAACAGTTTAAGAAGGCAAGAGAACTGTCAGAGATTATTAAATCTGTTGGGATCATTTGGTCTAGTAGTCTGTCTTGACCCAAGTACATGCTTCAGCTAATGCAACAGACTTAATGCCTCCGGTAATTAGAGCAAGAAGAGATGGGTCATCATTAGCAACTAGAAATTCAGGGTTGTATTTCATCTGGAAGGCAGCATCTTCAGCAGGGCTTATTTGTTGCCACTGCAGATCATCTGTGAGTCACAAGTGGTACATTGGTCTGACTCATTTGTGTGATTTAGCAGAGGCTTTTTAATACATGCTCACTGTTCCGTATGAATAGTTTTTCTAAATAGTTGCCCAACAGAAAAAAGGCACAACATTGGACAACCCTGTGCAGTTAATACTGCTGCTCTTATTTACAAGATGTTGGCGATTTCTTTATTTTTGTGCAGTTCACAGTTCGTATTACTTTTGATTGTAGGTTTGAAATGTCTTTGTCATATCTGTGAAACTGAAGAGTGAAGAAAGGAAAGCCAAGCAAGGATGGAAAGCATCAGTAATTGGCATCTTCAGAACGTACGAGAGCCAATCTAATACCATTCAAGGCATATATTCACAGAATACTTTCACAAGGGTTTCACAGATCCAAAATCATATTCAGTCCTGCACATTGCCAACAGCATGAATGAAAATTATATACCACAGATTCAGTGTTTTTGCAGATACTAGGAAATTTCCAAGTCCTCTTAAAAGAGTACTGCTAAGTAAATGAAGATGCAGGTAGAAAGGAAATTAGCCACCATCTGAACTCCATTACAAGGTACTATGAAATGGGAACTGAAATAATATAAATGGGGTGATGTAATACACCTGAGTCATTCCATATGATCTTATGCAGATCAGCAGGCAGGGAACTGTGTGTTGAAAGTATTGAAGTGTGGCTTGAAAATATTTGAGAGAAGCTGTATAAATCAATGGATGGTCATCAAGCAGAATTTGGGTGTCTGTGGTTGGCTAATTAGATATGTGATGCTGAAAACCTCCTCAGAGACACCACCGAAGAGGAAAGGAAGGTTGCAGTGCTTCAGCAAGATCTGTCTGGAGAAACTCTCTCAAAAATATGCCCAGACCCTAGTGGGGACTTAAGACACTTCTAACAATCACTAGAAAAGAAAGGGATTCGGAGGTGTCAAAAAGATAGCCATTCTCAGTGTGGATGGGAATCTCCTTAGAAACAAGTATACTTGGAAGTTTAATTTGCCAAATTAATCAAGTTCAAAAGCTCTCAACAGTGTTCATGTCCATGATATCTGATGGATTGTGAGCTAACTAGAACTGAAGAGACCTTTTGTGGTTTGATCTTCACATGGTTGCCTGGCTTCAGCAGAGTGCTTTTTATCTCCATGAAGCTGCTGTGAGCTTTTCACAAAAGAATGGTCATCTGGTCCAACCTCCCTGCTCAAGCAGGGTCATCCCAGAGCACATGGCACAGGGTTGCATACAGACAGTTCTGGAATATTTCCAGTGAGGGAGACTCCACAACCTCTCTGGGCAACCTGTTCCAGTGCTCAATCAGCCCCACATTCAAGAGGTTCTTTCTCATATTCAGGTGGAACTTCCTGTGCATCAGTTTCTGCCCATTGTCTCTTGTCCTGATGCTTGAAGCCACTGAGAAGAGCCCGGCCTCATCCTCTTCACGGTCTCCTTCTTTCCTTCTGTGCTTCTTGAAGAGCAAGGAAAAAGAAATAGCCATTCTTCACTCCCTCTTGCTGGTGTGCCTGGGGAATTAAGTTGTTGTAGGCTCAGAGAAAATATTTTCTCAGGAGATTTTGTTTATTAGCTTTTGGAGCTTGGATCCATCTCAGATTTTCTCCACCTTAGTCTTACTTTATTCAAGCACTGTTGTGGTAGAAGGTCCTGAGGAGGATGCATCTAATGGAGGTTTCTCTGCAGTACCACTTCATCAGCTCAGTAGACCTCACTGGAGAAGCCTGGATTCTTCCCACTTTGTATCTACATCCTCTTTTATCTCTGCAGATGTTCTGATTTCTGCTCTGTCCTTTCTCTTCACTCTTTCCTTCTGATGAAGGCTTTTCCCACAGTAACATTCTCTCTTCACACATGGCCATCTGCCTCTACTTTTCTGCTGCATTCTGTGCTATCTGGTCCTCATGTGACTAACACAAGTTCTTGTGAGGTTAAGACTGGCTGCTGCCTCCCATACCACTCCAACGTGTTTTTGCTGGTGGTGTAAAGGCCTTTATCAGTTGTGGTATTTACTGTCAGCCAAATAGTAGCATAATATGTGCTACTGACAGGATGGAAATAATGGATGCATTATAATAATAATGATTATGAGCATAAGGTATGTTATTATATAAAGGAAAAATTACCAAACCCACTTCATCTCTCTGCCAGCACCATGTCTCTGGACAGCTGTCATGAGAAGAGACCTTACAGGTGCAAGAAAGAGAGACCCTTGAATCTCTTCTTCCTTCATAATACATATTCAAGGTTCTGAGTATTAATGTGTGGTGGTGTCAAGAGTGTAAAGGAAGTTGTCTGCTGTATATGCAGCTATCTGAGAGGGCACAAGGGACTTATTGTTTTAGGAGCATGCTTATAATGCCATTTAAAAGGCTAATTCTTCTCTCTTGTACACTCTACTTGGATATAATCCCATCTAACCTGCCTCTACAAGTTCTGCTCCAACCTGTAATTTTCACTTACCCTCTTTCAGACCCTGCCTTTTATCTGGTTTCCCTAGCAGAACTCACATAAACTGCTGGCTCCTCAGAGGAAAGGTAGCCAGTAAGTTTTGAAGTGAGCAAGAATGTGGCATGAGTCACTAAACATTGAGGAACCAAGAAAATCTTTGTCAGTGCCCAACTCTAGTGGAAGCTGGTTTGGGAAGTAAATGGCTACATGTCTTTGTGAAGGAGTCCTCAAGTCCCTCAGCAAAAAGACAGTGGCAGCTGTCTGGCATAGGAAGGTTTGCTTTGTAGGTGCTGGAGAAACAGATGTCCTGCAGGTATTTGTGCTCCAATCAATCACTTAAATTAATGTACTTCGTATTTGACTTAATGAAGGACATAATGAAGGATAACTAGCAACAACAGTGCCTCTCCTGAGGTAGCACCCAGTGCCCACCCAGGTGCTGCCTTTGCCAGCTGCTGCAGAGGCAGTAAATTGGTCAAGGGATGTCAAAGATCATTTTCCAGGGGGAAATAGTGATCTTACCCAAAAGAGGAGTGTGCCTTCCTTAATAAGGAATGCTTAGCAGCATGGCATCTCATCTCTATACTCTATCACTCCCTTCCATGTGCTGATGTACCCTTCTTTCTAAAAGCCAGCAAGCTTCACTGGATCAATGAGGCCTGATCAATTGTTTTTGCCTCTGAATCATCCATATGGGGTTGTTAGCTGAGCTGCTGGCAGAAAACGAGAGGCAGCTTTCTGTCTGTTTACTGTAAAGAAAGCGAAGCAAGCTACAGGAGGCGACAGGCTGCACAGTATTTACTGTCAATACAGCCAGAGAGAGAGAGGAGATATAAGGAGAGGGGAGGAGAGGGGAGCAGGGGTTGCAGATTGCAACCCCAGTGAGTGATCTGAGTGTAAAAATACCCATGCATTTTCAGATGGAGAGTGATTAGTCAACAAGGAATAACCGAGAGCATTTAAGAAAGGATGTAGTGAAGGTCTAGCAAGGCAGGGATGAACTAGTGGCATGCAGAGTAATAATGCTGTGCATAAATGTACTGAAGCTGCACTGCAATCTGAAAAGCACTTCCAGATCTGCCCTGAGACAGAGCAGTTGCTGGGGTATTTTTGTGTTTGCCTGCATGCAGATCCACCATTTAAAAGTAATATGATGAATAATAACAATTGAACTTAGAGAATAATACTTGGAGATAGTTTTCTGAATGAGCTGGATGTCACCATCATAGCTCAGACCAGAAAAAGAAAATTATTAAAAATAGGCATGCTTCCTTGCTTCTCTCTTCTCTTACTCATCCCCAGCACAGAGATACTAGGTGACTTGAGCTTCACAGGGCAAGAAGGCTCTGAGCAGCTTTCTCTGAGTGTTCCTCTACTTCCAGAGGCAGGTGAACAAGTGAAGAGTGAATTCACACTTTAAAGAGCAGCGAAGACCATCTTGCCATGAAACCCTTCACAGATGAAGATGTAGAAATCTACATCCAGAGCAAGGTAAGACTTTATCTGACCAGATTTTCTGTCTCCCACACTAGGTGTTGATTCTGAAGGGTGCCAAATTTGACAGTTAGTTGCTCGCCTGCTGTCTTCATTTCTGAGACAGGATTGGGTGAAGTTTCATGAGAACTGTATTTCTAATGAGATTTCTAGGTTTCTGTTGCAGAATCTTATCTGCTGGTAGCCTAATTTTTCAAGGTGCTTGTCCTCTTCTTCTAGGTATCCTGAATTTTTGTTCCTGATCTGGAATTCCAGATGTGAGCTGTAATTGCCAGCATTTAAATCTAAGGAAGTGTCCTTGCCTCTCTCCCTGTCTGGCAGTCTTGGCTTGACTGAAACAAGACCAACACCAGGCGTTGCCTCTAAGAAAGATTCATGTAGGAACTGCAGAGACAGACCAATATTGTTAGAATTCAGTCATCAGTCTGTCACCTCAGCTTAGGATACTTCTCTATATACCATGATTAAAATATCATGTCTCATTAGCACATGAAGACTGGAATCTCATTTTCTAAGATATTCCAGCCCTCAATTTTTCCCCCATTATGAAATGAAATAAAACAGAATAAAATCTTCTGTGAAACAATTAATAAAAGCTCTAAGTGAGCCATAACATTTTTTAAAGCTGACATATTTCATGGTAGTACTTAGCTAGATCCTGTTTTATAGTCTGCTTTTCCCAACAAAATGCAAGACACCAAAGTGACAAATAATTTCAAAATCAGAAAGTATAAGGTTTTATTTTCTGTAAAGGATAGCCTATTCTGGTACAATGAAGGGGCTGGTAAGAAAGGTTTGTTTTCTCTATGGAAATGTTTTAGTGGTAAGTATGAAGGTTCTCCCAGAAATATACCTTCTTCAGGCATGAGGTGTTGTGCACAGGAAAATCATTCCATGAGAATCTGTTCAGTGAGCTATAACAGTGAAAGCTTCTCTGAAGATTTAAAAAGAAGAGCTACAAAGGAGGGAACAGAGGGAAGCCATGCACAGGAAAATGCTCATATGACAGCCATAAGTACAAGGAACAGAAGCAGACTGTAGTTCAGTGTGGCTCATAGTTGCCAATATTTTAGGTTATACTGGAAGTCTGTTTTCTAGCAGCCCTCCAGCTCTGATGGATTCTTATTTCTGCCTGCTCCTGAGTCTCTTGTCCAACTTCAGGCAGTTCAGCTTGTCAAATTCTGCCTGTTTTTGGAAACAGGTCAACCACCTGGTGCAATGAATCTCTATAATACCATAGATTTCATCCTTACGCCACTCATCAAGGGAAAAATTCAAATGCATATGGCGTGGATGTGGCTGGGTAAATAAGAGAAAATCCAAATGTTCTTAACAATTCATAATAAATCCCAATCCTGCTTCCTTCCCCCTTAATAAAACCTTAATTATTCAGGTTTTGTACATTTGTTTTAACACAATTCCCTGAGTTAAGACCTGGTAAGGGGAATACCAGTAAGTCACAGAAGTGACTGTCCAACAAAGACCTTACAATGTCTCTTCTCCCAATGCGTCTGTGCTGGTACTAAAAGTATCTGAGATAAATGCCTTGGCTCTTCAGACTCACATTCTCTTTTCTGATTTTCTGCCCTCCCTTCTGTAGGAAGGTTATATTTTCCAACAGGATGATTAGGGAGCTAATTATAGATAGCTAATTATAGTGAGCAGCCTCTGTCAGTCACATGCCTGTTGTTCTTTTATCCCTGCTCCAGTGATGGGGAGTACACATTGAAAGTGGACTTTAGTGGTACTCCCTCAACTGTTCTTTTGAGGGTATACTCTTACAAAGAATTCATGACAACTGTTGTAGCCTAGCCAGTAGGTGATGAAGGCAGAATTAAATGAGGCCAGGCTGGGTTGAATGGATTGTCCCTGGATATTGGAGGTGGCAAGAAATGTTCCCAGCAGGTGCCCCTTAGAGAGAACAGAGCATGAGCAATGCATACAGAGGGCACTCTAGGTCTTTTGAGCTGACCCACAGTGTATATTTTTTATACTCCTCAGTTTAAAAAAAGTCTGGTTTTTGTCTAAAAGCTCTTAGACATGGACAACTTTCTCTGGCACTCACCATTCACTTCCTGGAGAAACCATTAGGTATCTTGTCAAGCTTATTGGACTCTTCTAAGGAGTTGTTCTGGATGAACAAAAATAAGGTGGAGAAAATAGATACAGTATAGATACAGATGGAGAAGTGCCATAAATGATATCTGAGATGAAGAGGTGAAAATGAATATGGGCTAAAATATTTCAGTGGGGTTTTTTTAAAGTACATGTAAGTAGCTAAAACTGCTCTTAGAGAAAAGGATGAATTGGAATGAGGGGGAGGGTGAACTACTAGGGAAATTAAAGGGCATTATATAAACATAAAGGACTACATGGTGTTAAGATAGCAAAGAAGCAGGATGTCAAGAGTGGATGAGAGCTCAGTCAAGGGAGTATGATGCTGTTGTCTGATGTATTTCCCACTTACAAAAGCTATTCAGCTTAGTAAAAATACCTTTAACTTTGTTGTCTGAGGGAGGAAGGTATTCAAACTCTGCTTGTCTTCAAGTTCAGTATAAGTCAGTTGCTGTTCATGGTTAATGGATGTGAGGCAAGCACTGGTCTGCTTTAGCCCATTCAATGGTCCCTTTTTGTGAAGAAGTGAATCTCTTTGTTGTCCCCTTCCAGGCCCTGGGGACACATTTCAACACACTTGAGTGTTTTTTGCTGATAGTTCAACATTTGACATAAAGGTGTCCAAAAGGACTTCTAAAGAAGTACTTGTCAGTGATATTTTTAAAAGAGAAAAGAGAGTGTTTAGGTGCTGAAGAAGATGCTGAGTGAAGAGGACACAGGAATTTTGGAAAGCCATAGGTTGGTTTGGGTTGGAGGGCACCTTTAAAGATCATACAGTGCAATTTCCCTGCTGTGGACTGTGATACCTTCCACTGGACCAGGGCTCAAAGCCCTGTCCAGCCTGGCCTTGAACACTTCCAGGGATGGAGCACCCACAGCTTCTTCTGTACTGTAGGCAGCCTGTGCCAAGGCCTCACCACCCTCACAGTACAGAATTTTTAACTTATGCTTTTGCTTCCTTTTGATAATAACAAAAGACTGTAGCAATTATGTTGACTGGCAATTACACTTTATCATTCACTTTAGTCAGGTGATGGACTCTGTTTCTGATTTTTTTTTCTTGCCTGCAGACAATAAGGTTTAGTAGAATATAGTGAAGAAAAAGAAGAATCAAGAAGAAAGCAAAAGCTGCAACCAAATGAGATGAAGTGTAGGATCCAAAAAAGAGCAGTAAACACTCTTAATATTTCACTCTGCATAAGTAATTCTGGTTGCATAAGTAATGACAAATATGTTCATGAACTTCATTAACAGTAGCTGAATCTCCTCACTTTGCTACATGTGTAAGGATATTTGGAAAATATTAAATGCCCTTTACTAACATGGTTCCTTCACATTCCTCCTGTTGAACCTCCTTGTTCAGATTGTGACAGTCCCCCCTATGGTGCTTCATTTTTAGTCATAAGTGAAGGTTCAGGTTCATCTTATATTTTTCTGAGTTGTCCACCCCTCACCTCAGTTTTCCCAAGACTCAGACATTTCACTGAAATAATTTCCAATAATTCATTATGCTACTACTTCTTAAAGAATTACCCTTTAAGTCACACAAACACCTAGTTCCCAATGGGACCAGCTTTGGAAAGATGCTTTCACACTATCTAGGAGTAGAGTCTCATTTGTACTTCAGCCATAAAGACAGTGTGGATACTTTCAGTGTATAAGGTAGGCATCTAAATGATGCCAGATACATCTGCCCCCTGACTAATGGACAGATCTGTAACTCTTGATGTCCTGTCAGCTCTTGGAATGGAACATGTCCTGACTTTGAGAATGGTTACCATATGCAGGGGAGTAACTGGTATTCTGCATCAAATGGATAAAGAATTGAGACTGTAGCTGTAGTTGAAAACAAATTTATCTGTGTAATGAACTCCTTTCCTTCCATCCAATGGTGTTGGCATGGAAATATCAATTAATGCTCAATAGTCTTGAATATTGACCCTTTGCTGTTCGCAGCTCTGTCTCATGGTAAATTGGTTCCAATACACAGGGAAACAATTTCTAATCTCAGTGCAGCACAAGCACAAATGTTTCAGGATGCTTTAAGCTGATTTGTCTGCTTCCCACTGGAGACAAAGACTGCAATTACCTGCAACATGAAGTGTCTTTCCTGGAACTGACAGGTGGAAAGGCGGCATTACCTGGTTTCCAAAGCAGTGGAGGAGGTGCAGAAAATCATCCAGCAGCTGACTGCAGAAATCAGCTACAAGGCCGTGCGATTCCAGGCCATCTCCAACTCTGGCATCCACAATGAGAACATTAAGGTATGAACAAGAGCTCTAATGCACTCTCTGGCAGCCTGTAGGCAACCAGAAAGTGATTTCTCCATTATGGAAGTGTTTGTATGGGCAGGTGCCTCACCCAAAACACCACAGACGATGTGCTGACACTTCACTGTGGCGTTCTAGTGACTGGGTCATTGGCACTCACTCATGGACATCTCACAGCCAGAGGAGCATTCAAGAGAGATGGGTAAATCAAGCAGAGCCTCTTAGAGCTGCTGTGTTTACAAACAGCATCTATTGCCAGAGCTGTCAATCCACAAACAGAAGCCAGAGCTCTTTGGGAGACAGAAAGAAAGTTACACAGCAGTAACATAAGAAAAAATGCTCATGTCTTCATGAGCTATGACCTGTATTTTTCACAGGTGGAAAAGCTGTCAACTCACTAAAACAAAAGAAAGAAAAATTAGAAGTCCTTCTTCTGCTATGAACATTAGAAAGCTTCTTCTGAAAAATATGTTTTTCCTTGTCATGAATCAGAATTTCTTTTTATTGGAAAAAAAAAAGGTTATTGGTGGGAGAAGTGAAATATCTCCCTGTTTTAGACCTTCAGACATGAAAATAATAATGCTCTGTCCCAGCTGTGACAGAAGAAGGCTGCTTTTTTCTTGTGACTCCATTACACAAAAGTAACTAGTAAAGACACAAGAAACAATCACAACAATGACAACTTCAGATGAAAACAACTTTTTTCATCTGAACTAGTTGAAATAATAATGTCAACCATTATACTGAACCACAGCCATTTACAGATCAAAACACAGCAAATACACAAAAGCACGAGGCAACTTTTGCAGCTCTCTGGGACTGAAAGGGAAGAAGTCTTTGTGTGAAGCTGCTGGAAGGGTATGGAGGTGGAGGCAAAATATAATGCCCTGGGACACAGACACTGAGATTCCTAGCTTTGCTGGGATTTCGTGTATCCCAGAGCATGTGGTCTTGTCCGTAGGTATGGCCACAGTGACGTAAAACAGTGCCACATCCTGGTCCACAAGTTCCTGACTGCCAGGCTCTGCCAGCCACCTCTTCTGCTGGAACAAACCTGCTTGGCTAATGAGGTCTGACAGGGCCAGGGTCAGGGTAAAACTGTTGTTCTGGAAAGCAAAGCAGAACAAAACCACCAAGGCAATCTATTATGAGCAGTAACTTGGTATCATAGTATGAAGATCTGAACAAATTCTGCTTGAAAGAAATCCTCAAAATCTGTTCCTTTAAAGGTGGCAGATCTGTTGTTCATGCTTAACTGAACCCAGTGTTACAAATCTGTGCAGGTTACACTCAGAGGACCTGACTAACTGTCCTGTATGTATGGGGAAGCAAAGAACAAGTTGATGAGAAATTATTTTGGTTTGGGCTGTCTCCCTCCAAAAATTGGAAACTTTAATACTGTTGCTGACATACTTCAACATAGAGGAGACTTGTGTCCAGGGAAAGTCAATGTATTCATATATTCATTATTCCATGTTTCATTTTGCAACATCTTTTTTTTCTGTTGGCTGAATCTACAGGATTTTTCAGAACTTTCAGCTTCTGGCTAAAAGGAATCAATTTAACATGGTGAGACATCTAGATTTGTTGAGAAGCCTCAAGCTCCCTTGTAAATATGAAGGGCTGAGTGGAGAATGGTTACGAAAAGTCTCTAGGTATTCAGTGTTTTCCTGTGACCCATGTAACAAGAAGTCGTGCTTTAATGAAAAACCTGAATTAAAATTCAGAAGAACAAAACAGATTATTTAATTTTTAAAAGTTCTAAGTGTTTGTTTTTGTTGTGGCCCACCATTTTTGGAGCTGTCAACCGTGCAGGGCTGATGCAAAAGCTGCGGAGGCTTCAGTAAAGTTATAATGAAGAGGTCCAGACTGATCACTGGTACTGCACTGCCCAGTGGCACAGCCAAGTGTTTAATCAAGGTGGGGGCAATGGGGAGATTTTCCTTTAACAAACTCCAAGCACCCAGGGAAGCTTGCAGCTTTGCTCTGTGAATGAGTGACCTAGCACATGCTTTCTTTCTGTTCTGTGTACTTGTCTTCCTTTCTGCTTCTTCAGGATCAGCCAGCTTTACTGGCCAAGTGGTCAGCTATGCTTCGGAGGAAGCGCCCATTCCACCCATCCATCCAGGTACAAAGCCTTCCTGGTGCTTGACAATCCCTGTGCTTGCTTCCTCCTCATACACCCTCTTCTCCAGACACCTGCACCCATCAAACTGATCCTTCCATGACTGTTTTGTCTTTTGCACAAGAGCTTGCTTTTTTTTTTCCCCTCAAAGCATAATTATTTTCTTTCTAACCTACTGTTTCTGTCTCCCTGGAACAGCATGGCCAGGTTCACAAGAATGAGGTTGTATTTAATTTTCCCAGCATGCTCTAGACAGGATTTTAATACAGCAGAATTGGCCACAAGTTACATACCCCAGAACTGGAGACTCTTGCTCGAACCTGTGACTTTCTGGGGCCCCGTGGCCTGCACATGGTGCGTGAGACCATCGTGTGACAGAGCATAGGTGTGGGACTGGGATTTGTTCAGGCCAAGAAGACACCAGCTGCCCAGCTTTACAGTGCTAATCCCAGCCTTGTGCATTCTGTTGTTTTCTGGTAAGCCCCAGGTGGTGAACCCTTGCATTTGTAGGCACTCACATAACATGTGCAGCTCTTCCCTTTGCACTCTATTGGGTGCCAGTGCATACAAGACAGCATTTTGGTTGGGGGGTATGGTTGTTTACCTGCAAATGTGGCTGAGGCAGTGAGAGGAGCAGTAACTTCATGACAGCCATTGTATTTTTTCCTACTGCTCTGTTTCTGAGCTGCTCACAGGATTTCTCAGCCCCACCAGACCTGATGTGTGCAGATTAGCTTGATCCTCGATGTCATTCTTTCAGCGTCCTCCTGCCTTTATGGTTTATATTTGACAAAAGAGCAGCATCCTGGTGTTTTCCTTGCTATTTCTGTGCTTCTGGCTGGCCATCTTTTATTTTCCAAATCTCTTGCCAAGGAGCAGAGAAGACCAGCTGCTCCCTGTGAGAGAGAGAGAGATAGGCAGGAGCATAGCAAGGCAGCCCCTGCCCTGTGGTCCCTGAGTGTGACACACACAAGGAGGGCAGCTGGGCCAGCCAAGAGTCTGGATCATCAGGAAAGTCTGCTGGTAAGTCAGGTCTGAGGTCAAGCCACTGCCCCACTCACTGGAGCCCAGGGCTAACTGAAATGGGTTATTAACCTGGGGTTCTGCCCAGACCCATGGGCAGAAGGTGTGGATAGAAGTCCCAGAAAGGCTGCTTAGGGACAATAAAGCTTGTTACTGCCCTCAGGGGCCTGGCACTTCTGTGGTAATACTTTAAATCAGCTGATCTGAACTGAGGAAGGCTACCTGAGTGTTTTGGATTGTTACAGGAGAGTGACAAGCGTGTTTCATTCACCGTGGGTGTAACCACCTCACACCAGTGGCTGTCACTTCACATCCTGCTCATGCAGCAGCTTCACTTTACTTATGCCAGTGTAAGTTAGGCTTGGTAGCAAGTGGACTTGAAAAGCTCCTAAGCCAACATGGTAAAAATCTGAAGGAATTTGAACACCCTTTCTGGAACCACAACTGCCAGATGCTTCCAAAGTAGCTCTTGGACATGTCTGGCTATGCCCTGGGCCAGACAAATGATGTTTTGTGGTATTTGAGTCACCTCATTCTTTCCTTGCAAATAGTGTCTCAGAACTGGATTTTATTGGAAAATGGGTTTTCCCCAAGTAAGGCAAATGAACTGGCTTGCAAACAAGCCTGTTTAAGGCTTCCTTGTCCATTGGTTTCTGCCTCCATCCTTACACTGTTTCTGTCATGCTCATCAGGAGATGCAGTTCCATTATTATAGCAGGCCAGGATCTGGACTTGTTTCTGGGAGTTTCTCTGAGCCTCTGTAGGCTCAGGCATGTCACTTGCCTTATGTCTCTGTCCCTTGAAGTGTCAGTCAAACAGAGTGAAACACTTGTAAAATTAATGTGCCATAGCCTTATTTTGCTATTGTCTGTAGTGGACTTTGAAAGAGATCAGAAAGGTGCACTTTTTGCCATAGTTATTACTAGTATTGGACTCTGGGCTTATCTCAAGTAACAATTCTGAGATAATAACTAGCACTATTTGGGTTTCCTTTGGCTGGATCTCAAAACATATTCTCTCATGCCTTTCTGCTCCTTGGAAGCTGCTGGTTATTACATCTCATGCAACTGCAGACTAGAAATAGCAAGAGAAGGGGGAAAACATGGCAGGTGTGGTGGCAAATCAGCCAGTGAGCTCTTATCTTCTAAGGGCTTCACATCAAATGCCTTCTAAGACAATTTCCTTTTAGTCTGCATGCCTCCAAGGTAACCCTTAGACTGGTCCTGGCTGTGTTCAGTTAGTCCCATCATACCATGGTTTGTCCTTCTTTTCCAAGCCCCCACTTTGACCTAGTCCTTCCTCAACCCTGTTTTCCTTTAGCTCATGGATCTGCCCTTGTCTCCTCTCTCAATGTCTCTGAACTCTCCCAGGTGTTAGCACCCAGCCAGTTCCTCATCACAGTTCCTCTGCGTGGCCTGACGGGTTACAGGGAGTGCCAGGTACGGCACTGGCGCTATTACACCGTGCATGGAGCCAAGCTCCTCTCCTCCGTGCGAGACCCTGAGGAACTGCACCAGTGGCTGGAGGTGGAGCAGTTCTCAAAAAGCCTCCAGCAGTGGCATGAAGAGGATGTGAACATCGAGGGTGATCTGGTTCCAGCCAAGGTCCTTATCGTCTTCCGGGAGCTGGTGGAGAAGTCGATTGTCTCCTGTAACCTCTCCAGTGAGTTTGGTGGGGACAGGTGTGAGGGAATCCATCACACACACACACAGTGTTTGCCTTGTGTGGTCAGAAGCTGAGCAAAACTCTCCCAAACCAGGAAAACTTCAAGCGATTGCATTGACAGACACAGACCTGCACTGAAGATAGAAGTCAGTAGTTCTTGGGCTCTTTGTAGCAAGATGTTACTCCTTTCTTAGGAATTTGGGTAGAGTCTCCAGCCACATCACCCTCTTCAACTAAGAGGCAGCCCTGATTTTTAGAACATTTAGGAGTTTGGGGAAAAAATCTTTCTCTACTACAGCCCCTGCAATATATTTAAATTATTACAGAAGGTAGTATAAGAAAATTGGATACTGGAAAGATGTGTACATCTGAGAAGAATATGTTTGAAGATATTTGTAGGGCAGATAATGCTCTGGGGAAACCTTAGCTGCCCACAGCTTTCCAGCATGGGATGGTGGGAACTAAGTAGAGGGACTTCTACTGAAGCAAAGTATGTTGGACAAGCGCTCTTTTGCCCAGTGTCCAAGCTACTCCTGTGGTGCCTCTTCCCATGGCATGTTTCCAGAATGACTTTATTCATCGGTAGCCTAATGAGTCTTCTGTATTTCAGAGCAATAGAAGCTATTTCCACTCATCTGATCGCACTCTGAATTGTAGTCACAGGAAAAAAATTGTTAAAGTCAAGCTCTGCTAGATTTGGCATTTTTTTCAGGAAATACTTGTTATCATAGGAATGGAAAGGTGGATAGGAGTGAAATTTCACCATTGAGGCTGGAAAGACCAGCTGGAACAGGCTTGCTTCTGAGGCTTCACTTATGTGAAAGTTACATTCACAGTCACATCCACAGTCACATCAAGTTCTTGAGTGAAAGTTGAGTGTTGCAGGAAAGGTACTTGCAAGGACCCCAGAGAGTGGAGTTTAGGTTGATTATTCTGATGCCTTTTTTGTAAGGTCCGCTGGTAGGAGATGGGCTAAGATGAAGTCAGGAGAAGCAATTACCATTTTTGTTTGTCTCTGTGAAGAATGGACTTCCTTCATCCCACAGTATGGCTAAAGTTACAGAAAAACTTCACTGATATCTTTGCTTCCCTGTTTTTTAATTCTTTCAGCACTAGCAAAATCAGTTTTTGAGGTGTCTCACTTTTCATTAGTGGAAAAATAGGTATAAGCATTGCAATGCTTTTGGAAAAGCCATGAACATATTTACATGCTGACACAGTGGTTGCTCTAACACTTTTCAGCTGCTAGAAATCCTTGTTGGAAGCTTGGGAACAGAACAGTTCCTGTTTTGATGCCAGGCTTGGCTCAGCAAGGAAATAGCACATAGATTTTCTGAGGTTTATGAAGTTCTGTTTGGGATGGACTCTACTCTTTGCAAGGTAATTCACCCCATGAATTGCTCCTTAGCCCATGCCACTCAAAATGAGGTGGGATAACACTCTGCTTTTTAAACTGCTTATGTTCATCTGCTCAGGCTTTCACTTCAGTGGGTTAGAGGATGAACATGCATTAGGCTCAGATGGCAGAGCTGAAGGGACAATGATCCTCCCTCAGTGACTGGACAGAAATTTCATCCATGAACTCAACTGGACCAACAGGAAACATCCCACAAAGTCCATTAGTTGCAGCTTGCTTTCCTTTCTGTACTCTTAGATTGTGCTGTTCCTGGAGATGAGGCACTCTTCTTTCACACTGAGGAAACTTCTTTCCTCCAAATCTCCTTGGAACTAACTTTTCTTAACACTCAGCGCTCGCAGTGATGTATAAGTTAGCCTTTTATGGGTGACTGCTCTGCACAACAGACCATAAATTCTGGTAGTGTCTTCTGTGCAAGTGCATCTCCAGAAACAAACTTTACAGATACCCCACAAAACATTCTGAATGACTGGCAGTGCTAAGTGTGATCTGGCAAGGGCCTGATCTCAGGTTCTCTGAAGGAAGAACATCTTTAGATAGGAAGTGTTAATCTGGTCCTCTCCAATCTACAGTGATCTCCTTGTAGTGTACCATTAGAAATGTTAGGTTGCATCACTTGTCTAGCTTTATTTTTAAGAACCCGATCCTAGGGTTTAAGAGGACCTACAAAGGAAAAAAAAAAAAAAAAAGCATTATAATTGAGTGTAAAGTTAAGAACTTTGTTCTTTCATCTTCCTGTTCTCATTCCCCAGGATAGACTTGCATAGATTTAGGTTTTTCTTGTATTCTTCATATTATTGAAGATAAAATGTTAAGACAGACCAATAGAACTGCAAGGTCCTAGACAGCCTCTTGCTTGGCTTGTAAAAAAGGACCTTTTTATCTATATTTTCTTCTCTTGTTGTCCTTTCACAGGTAAAGTGACAGTGCTGGAGAGCTTCAGCTCAGTGGTCCGTGTGGCTGTGGAGACGTCAGAATCCCAGGTTGAGGTGGAGCTGGTCCCTGCTGTGGAGATTCCAACGTGCTGGCCTGAGAAAGCCCGGTGGCCTCGTTGCCTTAAGCGTTGGCCTTCTCAGGAAAAAGTGCAATGCATCAAGGTAAACACTGTAAAAAACACCCTTAACTCTGGGATGGAACTTACCTCTCAGGTGTCTGACAGTGTTTTACCGAAGGAAGAACTGTATGGTGATGGCAGTAGGGTTAGAAGATGTATTCTCTAAAGAGAGAGGCAATGTTTCAAAATATTCTGTCAGAATTTATTTGGATTTTGTTTCTGCCCCCTTACAGTGGTGAATTCTATAGAAAAAATATCTGAGTTAGCTTTTTATTCCGTGAGTCTCTGGCAAACAGTTCAGCCTGCATCACACAGCTCTGACATGCATTATTCTTGCTCTGCCTCATGTAAGACTTCAGCAAATGGGCTGGTGTCTTGCAGTTTTCCTTCCAGCTCAATCCCGTCTTTCCCTACAACACTCATGGCTGGATTCTGGCACTTCAGTCCAGCCCCAGCTGCCAAGTTCCTGCAGGTCCCATTCCACCTTCCAGTCCTGCTCCCCTCTTATGCACAAGCTCCTGCTCCATAGCAAAGTGCCTGCAGAGCTGCACCTCTGCTTTAGTGGCACTGCTGGTACTGTGCATGATGGTTCTGGAACAGGATCTCCCTGCAGTAAGTGATACCAGTACACAAGGAAACAATGCAAAATGGACGTTTATTCAACTAAGAATTAAGATGGGAGCGCGCCTCATGTTTGCTGCCTCTGCTAACCCTGTTTAGAATAGGCTTTGTGAGGTGTCACACGTGCTTTTGTAACCTGCATTGCTGGGAGAAGTTTGCCTCTGATCTGCTGTCCCACTTCCCCTGTTGTTCCACAGTCGCTGGGTTTCGACCTCCTAGCCCGCTCTAATTATCACTGGCAGCTGTGCTTCTCCCGTGCTGAGCACATCCTCATGGAGGGACTTGATGAAGATGGTGGCTGTCGCAGGAAGTGCTTCAGGGTCATGAGGCAGATGAAGGAAGATGTCTGGTGTGCTGGCAATAAGCCTGTCATCACAGCTTATCACCTTCAGGTAGGCATCACCCTGATACCTACCTACAGTCATGGGATCTGTTGCAGGGGCTTCCATCCAGTAATGCCAGAATGTTGTGGTGTAAATCAGTGTAGCACCTGTGTAACTTCTAAGGTAACTGTCAAAACTGCTTTACCTTTTCACTGCTTTGTGGTGGCAAGGAGTTCACTAAATATGTGTTCCAAACTTCAATAAGAAACTAAGGCCTGTAGGAACATTATGATTGCAGCAACATAAATGGAGTCGAGGCCCCTGCTCTGTTCTGACTTCACATTATACTGTTGTCTGTAATTACACACTTAGTTCCTGCTTCTTGACTATCCCAGCCATCTATATCCATCCCTCTCTCTCTGGTGAAAGATAGTGATTTTTTTCTTTATGGATATGCACCAAACAAAACTGTCTTAGGTAAGCATTATTAATGAATTAGATGCAAACTACAGTTCTGGTGGTGTTTCACTTGGGGTAGGAAGGGAAGAAAGAGTTAAAGGGGTGGTGGCATCCTCCCTGCAAGTATTTCAGGGTTCAAGATGACTTCAAACAAGATTTGTGAAGAAGAGAGAGAAGACTCTGCTATGACTGTGTCCCCACATCTGACAGCTGCAGACACCGATGGGCCACAGGCAGCACCATTTGTTAGATTATAGATTTAAAATCCTGTTTTCTGGGACTTCTTCCTCCTGGAGTTGCCAGGGAGAGGCTGTACTTTTCCCACCTTGAAGCCTCAAGCCATTAGGTTCCCACAGTAGTTACTGATCTCTTGGTGTCCAAAACTAAATGCAATGCTAAGATTCTTCCTAAAGAAAAAGCTGGAAAAACCATAAAATGCTGTTACAGTCATGGCACTACTCTAAGTCAAAATGGAGTAAAAAAATATTTGATGAGGCTGATTATAGCTTAGCTGAATGCAAAACTCCTCCTCAGTGCCTGTAAGAACAACCTGGTGGGGAAACTGTCATATGTAAGACAAAGTGGAAAACCATTTAACCCTTGGGAACAATGTTTTTCCCTGGCTGAAGGAGCAGATGTGCAGGAAGTGCTGTTGTATGGACTCTTGATTAAAGTAGGAAACTATTCAGAAGCTCTTCAGTTCTTTACTGTAACTATAGTTCCAGCTTTTACGGCAAGAGAGGATTGGTTTACCAGACAGAAAGGATTTTTCAAAATTACTCACATTAAAAAGAAAAACAGGAGAAAAAAAAAAAAAAGAAAAATGAGAGAAACAGTCAGTGGTTAAACCAGCAGTTGAGCAGAGGCTTAGTGTTAGGTTTCTTCGCATCCTCAGGTTCCCCCTGTCAGAGGTATCCAGCAATTAGGATTAAACAAGATCCTCTCTGACAGAGGAAATCTGTATCCCAGAAGCTCTGAAAGCCAGAGAGGACCACATAATTGTCCTTCTTTTGCTTACCTGCATAGAAATTGAGTTTGAGATCTGGAATTTCAAAAATATCTAGGTACATTCTGAAAGCCAACTCTATGCTGTAGATAGAGAGCTGGCAGCTAGGGACATAAATGCTGGGGATAAATCACTTGTTTGGGCTCATGACTGGAAAAGCAGCACTGTTTTCCTTTTCCTTCCATTGCAACTGCTGCCTGCTGAAGTAGTTTTAGTGTGTCAAAAGGCAACTGCTCTGCAAGTCTTCAAGGAGCAGCTCTCAAAGACTTATAGCTCGAATTCCTCACTATGTCTTTATTCCCTGGTGACATTCAAGAAAAGGCTTTGTGGTTATTACAGCTGTGAACAAAAAATTTTTCACATTTGAAAAACTGTTTGAGAAGAAATTTGTCTGCAGTACAACTACAGGTGAAATTCTACCTCTGTAGAAAGAGACAAGTTGAAGGCTGTAGTTCTGCCACCTCTCAAAATGTCTGAGTCTCTTTTTGGGTAGCTGAATTTGCAAAATAAAATTGGGATTCAGAGGATAGTTAAGGGACTTAGCAGAATTATTGAACACAGAATAGGTGATTTTGAACTTTAAAAAGTTATTTCAGGCTGACCAAGGCAGTTAGTATGGCTTTTTTAGTACAGTAAGTCTAAGTTCCTTGAGAAAATTTTTCTCAGTCATGGGAAAGTCTGAGAAAATGCAACATAGGCGGTGTAAAAATAATACTATAAGAGCAATAATCGTATGCATTCTGTTATTTTAACTATGTATTTCTCAAATGTTAAATTGCATAAAATAATTTTAGGGGAATAGAACATAAGACATGAAATATCACATGTCAGAAAAAAACAGGCAGCATTTGACCAGAAAGCAAGCCTTGCACCTGCAATGGCTTCTTGGAATCTCAGTCTGTTTAGGATGCAGATCTTCATGTATCTTCAGCACAAATACAGCTGAAGCTAACAAATAATTATGTTGATCTCATTATGCTCTGTCCCTCCTTGCATCTACTGGCTTCTACCCTTGCATAATAGGCCATTTTCTACAGCTTAAAATGCCTGGCATTTCTACAGAGCCTCCTTCTGGAGGATGGCAAATAGGCCAAGATTATTTTAGTGAGATCATTTTCCTTGGGCTCCTGGCTCAGTCAGTGGAGAGTGGCTCCTCTGGGGAGAGATCCTCACCAGGCACCTCCAAGCTGCTCCTCCTGGTCACTTGGGATCCCTCCACTGCAGAAACGTTAACACAGGGAGGTAGCAGCGTGAGTCTCTGTGATTTCCAAGGCTGTCAGCCACTTACCAGCACTAAAAGTGCCTTAGTAAGCTGTGTGAGCCCTCGACAGAACCTCTAACACATCTTCTCTCCCATCTGCTTCTTACAGACAGTGCTATTCTGGACGTGTGAAAAATACCCACGCACCAAGGATTGGCGCTGCTTCCCTGAAGCCTTTCTGAGGCTGGTACAGAAGCTGCACAAGTGTGTAAGCCAGCACTTCCTCAAGCATTACTTTCTCAAGAACACCAATCTGCTCAAATATGCCAACACCAGTGACCTGGACCTGGTGGCCAGCAAGCTGGCAGTCTTCTTGGAGAACCCTGTTTTCTGCCTGGACTAAGGCAGGCAAAGTCATGCCCCAACCCTGAGTGGATCCCCAGCTCCTCTCCCCACCTGTGGTTGCTCCCTGTGTCCTTCCAGTCGATGTTGCAGCTGGCTCTGTGAGACAGTTGGCACATGCAGCGCTAAAGAGAAGTGTGGAGCTGGCAGCGGTGGGCGGTGAAAACTGATGGGAGGTATCACTTGATGCCCAGCTGATCTAATTTGCTTTCAACAGTGACAGCCTGCCTGGAAGCTACAGCCAGTGAAACCCAACTTTGTGTGTCAGTCAGAGCAGGCAACTGCCTTGTTCTGTGTCTCCAGTCTTGTGGCACCTAAGCTGAAAGGCAGCGCAAAGGAGTCTCGCTCTGCTGCCTCTGTAACCCAGCACTTGTATTGCTGCTGCACTCACCTTTCTCACAAGGACAGCAGGTTTAATTGCCTGCTTACCTCACAGGCCAGCTCTGCAGAGAGGCAGAGGAATATTTCTGAGGTGTTCTGGAAGTTTTCTCAGAGGAAATTCAATTCAGGGAGATCCTGCTCCACTAGGAATCCAGTAGGGATTTAAACATGCTGCTAGTGTTGAAGAGGTCAATGGAAGCAAGAAGAGGAACAGTGGGGTTTGCCTCTTCATTTTTCTCTCCTCCACTTATGTTTTTCTTCCAATTTCTTCAAATATGTCTTTTTCATGTTTGCCTTTGCCAGTTGTGTTAGTGCCATACATTTAGGGGGCTTTGGCAGGGCAGATTTCACTCCCATCCCTGGCTCTACCAAGCAGGCTGGACAAGGAGCAGGTCTTTCCCTACTTCTTAACACCTATGTATTTTTGGGTGCAGTGCAGAAGAGAGTTTTTTTCAAAGGCTCTTAACTCCAAGACTCTCAGTGCTTTTAATTTTGAGGAAGTTTCAAAACAACATGGATTTTAGTATTTCAAAAGAACAGAGCTTTAGAATTAATATAAAGAATGTTGGATTTAATGTTATTAAATTGCTGAAACTAAACAAAGATAGAGGGGATTTTGGGCTTGGTTTGGTGGGGCTTTTTGTCACATCTGTGCAGGAAAGTAAACAAGTCCTTTGCCAAGGGGGCTGGCAGAGGTGGGATTTGCATCCTGCACTCCAGGGAGCTGCATGAGGTGCATCCGTGGCACGGCATCTCCCCATCGTGGCAGACTCTGGTACAGCCACGCGTCTCCAGCACAGCCTCTGCCTCTGGAGCAGGCTGTCACCTAGTTTTCTGAGCAGGGCAGATACGGGGCAGGAAGGATCCCAGCTGTGTGGTCCTGGCCTGGTCGTGGTCCCGTGTCTCCTGCACCAGATCTCACCATGTATAGACCTGATCCCACCACGTAAACCGGCAGCCGCGTTGCTCCGAACCTCGAATACCCTCCAGGCCACCTTTCCACATGGGTAACTGCATTGTGTGGAACTGTTTCCAACAGTTAACTTCTCTTGCTAGACCTTTGTTCTCCAGGCCCCCTGAATGGGACACAAGTGTCAGTTTCATGATGACACCTCCAGTTCAAGTGTGGCTTTCCTGTTTCCTGTGAGCTGAGCTGTTCCCGTAACGCGCAAGGAGATGCCGATCTGCCAGGCAGTCAGACAGCTGTGGCAATGAAGTCATGTCTCCTGTCTCATCTTGATTTTCTCTTGCGGTTGAAGGGCTGGCTTCTGAAGTTAGAGGAGAGCAAAAACAATTCAGACTGTTTGAAAACAGTGCAAAACATTCAGACCTGTTAATCCCAAATTTAATATTTTACTGCTCTGATGTATGGTTCTTGTGGGATTTAGTTGTGGCTGTTGAAGAATTTATCTCCCTTTATAGCTGTGTGAAAAAAAATGTTTCAGTGGTGATACCTTAACTTGGATGCAGCTGTGTATCAGAGTCATCAGCTGCTGGGGTCACAGCCTGCTGTGACGCAAAACCACGGGCATGCACTGTGTGCTGCACAGCCATGACATGGAATGCTCCACTGCTCTGCCACAGTGGCAGCCTCTTACAGCCAGCAATGACTCAGCAAAGCCAGGAAGTAACCACAGAATGATGGACCCCTGCTCTGAGGCAAGTCTGATCTGTTTTTGTTCTGTTTTCTTCTTGTTTACACAAGCAAATGCAGCAGCTAGCATATGCTGGGGCAGAAAATATCCTTGTCACCACTGAAACATGGAAGGTACATTACTACTGACCACAAAGACACAGGAACAATCCTGCAGCTTTTTCTCTAGAACAGCAAGATGTGATACAGGTGGCCACTGGCAAAGGGAAAAGGCTTTGAGGAAAGGACTAAAGTGTTCATGGAAGCAGTTGAATACAAGAATTAATTCCTTTCAGAGACATTTTTGAGCTACTATCTTACATCATCTCATGCAGGTCTGCTTGGGTGTGTGGGGTTTTGTTGTGAGGCAGTTTTTTGTGGTTGTGGGAGAGTTGTGCAGGAGGTCTCTTATTAAAAAAACCAAACTTGCCAAATATATTTATCACATTTCTTACCATAGTAAACATTCTGCAAATAGCTTTTCACTTATACACCAAGCCTGACTGCAAAATCATGGCCTCATCCCAAAATTTTCCTCCAAAAAGAGATACCACATTGTGTTTTGGCTACAGAATAAGTTTTATGTTTTTCATATTTATAATTTTTCTTTTTAAAAAGTGAGCATCTGGACAAATACAACTTTCTTGAAATAAGTTTAATCAAAAGTTCTTTGTTCAGAATGTCTGGAAGGAATGTGATGACCATTTTCTCTCCCTCTCTTTTTCACTGCTTTCATGAGTATTTGCTGCATTTTCAGCCCTTGCCACAGTCAGCATTGCTCCATCTGTCAGAAATTTCAATTGAATGTGTTGCTCTGACATATAAAACTGTGCAAAATTCGTGATGTTTTGTCTTTTTACACAGCCTGCCTTCTAGTCACTAGAGGGCAATGTCTCTCTGAAGCACAAACACCAATCCAGGATCTTGCTCTTAAAATCAGTATCTTGTTATTATCATCGAGCTGAGACAAATGAGCTCGATTGATTTAATGCTGAATTCTGTTGCCAAAAAGGAGAGAAGAGACCATGGGGGAGCTTTCTAATAAATAGCAAGACTTGAGTAAAAAGTCTCTAAATTCTGGAAGCTCTAAGAGCCTTCTGATAGGCTTGCAGTAATTCCCAACAGCCTTCGATTGGGAAAGCACCAACAAGCAAAGTGCAGGCAGGCTTCTGGGAAGGAGGGAACTTGCAGGAATAGCCACTGCCCTGCTCCATTAGGGTCCTTCCCTCTCTCCATGGGACTAGGCCATGACTCCCATGTGTGCCTTAGGCTCCTCTGCCTCCCTCTTGTTTTCTCCTTCCTCCAGGAAAAAAAAAAAAAATTCTCGGAACAAGTTTTCTGATGCCACCCCTTTGGCTCTGGTGGGAATAGTTATTTTTCAGCGCACATCAAAGCTCTTTTAGTTCGTGGGACCCAGGTGTGCACAGAGGCCATTACAGACCATCTACTCACCCTCACTTACACTCCATCTTCAGTTTGAAATGGTGCCCAGCAATGAAGTTAGATCACCTTGCAAACTATGTTCCCAGGGGAGCAGCCTGCCCTCTCTGAGCAAAGCTGGAACATGGACAATGATAGGCAGGATAATTTTGCCTTCACTCTAAATATTTTTCTGCTTACCAATGCTAGGATTTCTGGTTTTGAGGAGAAACATATTTTTTATTATTATATCCCACCCCCAACACTCATCTGAGGGCCTTGTAATGTCATGTGAGATAGTGACACAGCAGCCAGTGTTCAAATCATGGCAAGAGGTCCCACTCACCCTTTCAGGCCAACCTGTGCCATTACTGTAGAAGGCTGTGGTGCCCTTGACCTCCTTGGCATCTGACTTCTCTGGCTGGAGTAATATACACAATTTCAAAGGAAATTAAACAGCTCCAGGTAGCAAATGTGTTTTAGTCTGTTCTGACCCAAACCATTGCAGCACAGAGAAAAGGACGATGCTTTCATTAATTGTACCTGTGTTAGTTGTACCTTGTCAGTTCTGCTTCAAGCAACATCTTTGAACTGAAAGAAAGGAAAGGATCAGCACCTGACTTTGAAGGCATCTCCTGGATGGGTGATGAAGAATGCACAGATGCCACCAGAAACCAAGCTTATGGAGAGTACAGAATGTATTTTTCATAGGAAAGATTGTCTAATTTACCATTAGCATCTTCACAAATACAAATTACAAGGAAATGCATTAAGGAAAGAATTAATCAAGTTGAAAGGCTTTGTAGTAATTAAAAAAAAGAATGGCATCTTCCTAGACTCCCCTGGGTGGTGGTAATTACCAGCTGCACAACTGTGGCTTATGCTACTTAAAGATTTCTGGACTAAAAATCTTAATATCTTTTTCTTTCCATTCTTAGAAAAGCCACTCTTGGAATCAGGCAGCAACACAAGCCAGCAGCTCCAAGAAGCATGAACTGAGCCTGCTTCAGCCTGGGAGGGCACCACTTTATGGGCAGGGTGGTCCAGAGCCTGATCCCAAGCCATGGCTCAGTTGCATCTGGCCCATCACATTTTTCATGTTGCCTTGGAGGAGATGGGCACCATTTGTTATCCAGCAACTTGAACAGCCAAACCTCTTGTGCCACAGCTGCAGGCACCTTACACCCATCTGCTTCTGCAGCACATCCCAGCAGCAGAGGGCAGGCCATAGCCCTTCTGGTGACAGCATTGTCACCCACACAGCTGGGGGACCTGAAGGGCAAGGCTGCATGCACTGCAGCTCCAGGAGGCTAGCTAATGCATTCCAGGGAAAAAGTCTGGTTAATTCAGGACAGCTGAAAGAAAGTCCAGTTTCAAGCTAGTAGTGAACTAAAACAAAAATGCAGCTCAGAGGACATTTTAAAAATCCACTGTAAAATTTACTAAGGAAATGAATATCAATGTTGAATTCCTAGGATCCCATTTTAAAGGGGTGAGGACTGGGAGGAATGTCATCAGCCACCAAATCCATCTGCTGCTCTTCCTGGTCCTTTCCCCCAGAATAACCGAGAGCAAAGGTAGGTAGATACTTTCAAAGGTGGGTGGATGCTTTGCCCCTGGCTCCCAAGGCAGGCAGATTATTTCAGACCCACACAGATCATTAGGAGCTTTCTTTGAACTTTCAGCCTAGATGTGCTCACAGCCAGTGCAGTCTGGTTTGTACCAGTACAGATCAAGCTGCTGCTCACCCTCCATGGGGTTTGCTGTCTGTGCAACCATCACAAGGGTAATCATAAGCTCCCTTACCTTCAGCTGAGCATGACTAGATGTGCCAGACTCTGTGGTCTCTTTCTCTCTGATAAAACATCTGTTCCAGTCTTGCTCTACACTGAGTGTAATTCCACTCTCGCTCTACACTGAGGGTAATTCATCTCTGCACAGATGACCAGGCTGGTTTGCAACCTTCCAGATGGAGTCTCATCAGTATCTCCTGCAATGGAATGCCACATTGATATACTAATCCATGCCGTATAACCCCTGTGCTGAGGAGGAAACAACACACAGAGGTCAAGTTAAACAACTTATAAAACAACTGCAACTTCAAAGAAAGAGTGACTATCATCAATGATTTCCTTGGCAAACCATGTTAGGCTGGTTAAGAGGCTTGCTGTGGTCTGGTTGTCTTGGAAGTGAACCATGTTCCCGAGGCCATGGGCCAACAGCTCCATCATCTCCATAAGACTTGAGCTCAGGCCAGAATCAATGAGTTTACTCCAGCCTGTTCTTCTCTGCCTTCCCCAGGCAACAACCAGCTCTGGCCTGTAGTTCTCCCACACTTCTTCCCCTTGAGTTAGTGGTAGACACCATTCCTCCTTGTTGCACATATCCAGCTTTTATCACTAAGCCGAAGAGTTTGGCTGTTTTTTAGCTGTGTCATTAAAATGCCATAGACTGGAGAGGTAACAAATCAGTGACCAGACATAATATCAGCAAAAAGGATTAAATGAACAATGGATCTTGAGCGTAATTTATGAATGCCATTAGCCACTGAGAGGGAATTATGTTTTGGCTGCACTCTTGAGGGGGAAGGGTGGGTCTTATGTAGACAGGACGAAAAAAAAGTGTCTGATTGCATTTGGATTAACAAACAACTATATTGATTTGCCATGTGATACATCTTGGGCTTTTATGTTTGGATCAGATGTAATAACATCTGACTAAAGACAAACTGTGTTTTCTCTGTCTTGTATTCAGACCCTCATGGCCAGACAACACTGTGGTCACATCTCACAGCTGCCAGTCATGGAGCATCTGCCACCCTGCCTGACAGAGCACAGTTCTCCATCAAAACTCTTGCAGAAGGGCAGGTCTGCTCCTCTTACAGAAGAGACACAACATTAGTTTCATGTCCCATCCTGGGGATGGGACTGAGCAAGCAATGCCTTTGTCTGCAGTGTCTCTTCTGCCTTTGGTTTGATAACTGACACAGTATCTCATTAAACCACTTAGCCTGGCAGCTGGGGCCATTTGTTAGAGTGTGATATGAAGGTTCATAATCAGATTATACCTCAGGATCATATTGTGGAGACAGAGATTAGACTGGAGAATGAAGAGGTAGTTTAATTTTGTATGACAGTGCAGAGTTGCCTCTGCTTGAGGTGGTAAGGAGAGTTAAAAGTGATTGTGGAGGCTCCAGCTGAGGGTATTTGTTTTGTCTGTGTCCCTGCTCAGTTTTGAGCAGAAAGGTTTTAGCATCCACTTTGAAATAGGGAGTAGCTCTGCAGCCACCAGCCCCTCACTGCTTCCCTCTATTCCCAAATGAGGGCCTGAAGAGGGAGCTTGCATGGGAAAAGAAAGCTCAGCAGGTGTAAAGGATGCCAGAAGCCAAAGCTGCACATGCACTGAATGTGGTACTTCTGGGAGGGGCTTGCCCTGGGCGATGGCCTCTTAGTTATCATCATCTCTGTGCTGGAGGCCCAGGTCCTTGACTTGAACAGCTGTTCCCTGGGTCCTTCCTGTTCCAGTGCATTTAGCACAGCATCCAATGAGTCCTCCAGCAATCTGGGGACAGGAGACACCCTCCAAAAATCAGCAGGAGCCCCACAGTGAGAATATACATCTAGGAGGTCTTCTTGTGATCACCTCTGAACTGGTTTGGCTGGCATTAGAAGTAGCATAGAGTAAAGTTGGCATGTTGAGAAAGGCAGCATACAGATGCATTTCTGGCATCTGTGCCACCAGACAGACATGACCACAGGTCAGAGCAGCTCAGTCTCTGTTGTGAGCCCATTTAATCGACAAGTCTCAGGAAAGACTCCAGCTACCACCAGCTTTAGACTCAAACTCAGACCTCTGCAGCTCTCTCTGTGGACATTATCTATTCACATGATCACACGTACACCCCACCCCACCATGAACAGTGAAAACAGTGGGAACATATAAATACACTCATTTTCAAAAATGGTGGCTAGGCCTAGTCCTATCCCAAATGAAGTAAACAGATGTTAAAAAAGAGGAGATAAAAATGGGTGTATAAATTTTTCATAACTGTACCTAAGACAATTGTAAGTTCTGTTCCTGCACTCCCTCTGTTACTTGTTCTGAGATATACTTAATGAATAATATATTCTCTCACTGGCTTGATCTGTTGCTCTGATATTGCACTTTCTTCTCTTTTGTCTGCCCTCTAGTCCCTGGAGACTTAAGTACTTTAGGGCAGGAGCCTGGCATACAAAGATCTTTGGTTTCTTTGAGCTTTCTGAAACTTAGCACAATGCAAACCCTTAGCGAAACCTCAGAGTAACAAAGGAGATGCTGATCTGAACAGCTGGAAAGACAACAGAGCCTTTCCAGCCACCCTAGAGAACTCCTGGAGTGATAAGGAGTTACTTGGGGAGGAGCAGATGGATGAGCACTCCTTGCAGTGCCACAGCCATGCAGATCACTAATGACATCCCTGGTTTAGGATGATGAAGTGGCAGCATTCAGGGGATGGCAGTGCCAGATGCTCGGTGTATGGCTTCGGGCAACTCACACCCGATATTAACAACCAAAAAAAGACTGCAGCAGACTGTCTCCCCTCCTGGAGCCTGACAGAGGCTGCAGAAGGGCACTCACACAGAGGGAAAGCACCCCTCAGCCTTGCAGCAGGGTGGAGTGACTCTCTCTGCTTCCTCTGAGCCAGACATAGCCCTGGGCTGTTCCCGGGACTTCTGCACAGCATGGTGACTTTGGACAAGTGCCTGGACCCATGAGGAGCCAGGGAAGCTGCTCAGGAGGCAGAGCCTTTTGACAACGCTTGGAGGATTTCTGCTCAGCCTACAGCCATGGTGGGAGTGGGGCAGGGGCAGAAATCCTACCCTGGCTGGCCAAGCCCACCTTGGGTGTAGTGGCAGCTTGAGACAGTGTTGTACAGGATGGCAGCAGCTGTGTGCCCCCAGAAGCTGCTGCTGCTCCCCCTCTGGCTCCACACAATCCCAAAAGCATCCCTGATGATGACAAAGGCTGTTTCCAGCAATAGCACCTCGAGTCTTGATGAAGATTTTTAATAAGTGGTGATGATCATATGCAATATGCATACAACAGATATTCTATAATGTATGCACCAGTCGAGCCAGACCTGGGCTGTGCTTTCCTTCATCACTCTCCAGAGGTGCATGGGCACCATCAGTTTGGGGCAGAGCCCAAGCTCTGTGCCTCCAGCTGGAACTGAAGGTAGCTGCCTCAGTAAGTACAGTGCAAAAGAAGCTGCCCAGAGGAGCAGACTGGTCAAATGTTGTCCTCCTGTCACCCTGGTCACTCTGCCAGCCAAGGCAGCCTGTGCTCAGGCACTGTCCTTGTGCTCAAGGCTCCTAAATGCAGAAATCCTGCTCGAGCCCCATGCTGGAAGGCCCTGGTCCTTATTGTGCCTCTTGGAGCTGCTGTAAGATAAGAACTGGTTTGGAAGTGTTTTCAGTGAGGTTCCTCCAGGCACTGAGAGAGGGGAATCTGGAGCAGGATGGTGAGACATCAGAGCTGACAAAGTCAAACCACGTGATGCACATGGATTTGGGTCCTATAGCAAGGGAACACCTGAAAACATGGGTACCATGTACCTCTGGCAAAATGGAATACTTCAAGGGCTGTTAAAGAAACCTCAAAACATGATCAAAAACCTAAGATGATCACTGTTCTTCCTGCTACATGTGAAATAGCCACATGGCAAACTAGACTGATGGAGGTCGGGATGTGATAGAGGTCAGGATGTGGGGATGGCTGGGATTTGGAGGTGGCAGCAGCCTCATCATGCAGCCTGGGCAAAGCCCCTTATTGCAATCCCAGCACAGAGAGGCTGTAGCAGCTGGTTGCTCTCACCTGCTAGGATTTAACAAGAGGAAAGCTCTTCTGTTCATAGTGGAGGACCATTTCCCTATTGGTGTTCCAGTACTTAACATTCCCCTTTTGCTTAGGAAACTACAGCAAGGGCTACTTTTGCTGTTCTAAAATTTAATCTCTTTGAACCTTCAACCCACAGTCAAAACAATAGAATAGAAAATGACATTTCAACAAATAGTCACTGTTTACATCCAAAATATATGTAATTTATTAAAAACATGCTAGCATCCAAACCCAGTGCTTGTTTCCAGAGCTCTGTGTAGCACCTGGTTAGTGAACAGGAGGGCACTGGGGGCTTGGGATGTTTTTCTAAACAGGGAACATATTAGAAAACAAATAGAAGTCTTGGCAATACTCAGTAGTTGTTGAAATACAGCCTAAGGCAGTCTAGGAGAGCCCTAATGCTCATTTCTGTTTTATCCAGGGCACTTCAAGCATAGCTCAGTTGTCCACAAACTTGCTGTGCTAAACCTTCACTGAAATTTCACACAAAACTTGTGGTGTGAGCAGGGGTATCCTTTAGTTCACACAGAGACTGATCTGATCTGTGACCAATAATAAAAGGAAACTGTAATATGTGCCCAAGTCTAGGTTAGCAGGGAGATGCACCAATGTCAGCCCAGCACGCTTCTTGTAATGCTGACAGCAGGGCTGTGTGGGAACAATACAAAGGTTCCTACCTATGTACACTGGACAACAGCTCGATCTAAACCTCATTTTATTAGAGGCTGCAGTTCAAGCTTAGCTTTTATTGATATTTTTTCCAGTGGTCTGCTCTTACAAGCTGGCAAACCCTGGTCAAATGAAGTGCAGGTGCTGGGGTCTCATTTGATACCTTTGTAAGACAGGCACATGGTAATGCTTTGAACGATGACCATTAAAATCAACAGGACTCTCTCTTTTTCTTCCTTCAATTTATCCCTACAACATCCTCAAAAGTATCTTCAGACCCTCTCCCTGACCTGGGCAAGACATGAACCCACATCAGCCCGTCCTGAGAACCGGGAAGAACAGCTGGATTTAGCAGGATTTTTAAGGTGAGAGATCTGAAGTTTTTCCTTCCAAGTATGACATTTGGCACAGGTAGAACTGTGCACCATTTTGGGAAAGAAGGAGGGAGGTGTGATTGTGGTGCTGCATATTCCAGGCTTCTCCTTCCTTGCATTGGTGCATGGGGCAAAAGGATGGCCTGTGACTTGTGCAAAGTGATGCAGCAGAGGGTGGTACACAGATCTGGACCCAGCCAGCTCTCCCAGCCTTCTGGCCTGTACTGAGCTGGGAAAGTCATCTGTGTCGGCCTGGCTGCTCTGTAGGTGAAAAAGCTGCTGCTGCTGCTGCTAGTGAGGGTGTGTTGTTTTTCCCTCTGTTGATAGTTCATATCATTAATGGTATGGTTTCCTTTCTGTTTGTTTGCTTGTTTAAATCTTTCTTGGTGATTATAGAGACATCTCTTGCCAAGTTGCAGTGCTCCCTCTGCACATTTTTTGTGCCTTGGAGGTAAATATTATTTACAATTGTAAATGCAGGATTTGTCATGAGGAGACCATTTTTTATGCCACTGCCTTCGCCTCTGCTTCAAAAATGGTCCCTGCAACAGGGCAGGACTGACTGGCAAGGTTGTATTCCTCAGAGTGCCCAAAATAGCAGTATTTGCAGTAATTCTGTTCCTCTGGCTTGGGCAGGAAGCTGTATGAGTATCTGGACGACTGTCAGTGTCTGCCCAGAAACACAAGGCGGGCTGTGAGTGGGTGCTGTCTGCTATTGCACTATCCTGCTGCAGGGAGGCAACACTGCTCCACCCTCCTTTCTGCTGCCTGACCCAGCCAGCTCAGGTGGGAGCCCTGCCATGGGTTGTCTGTGCCGCAGCTCCACAAAAAAACTCCAGCTGTATTTGGGAACAGTTTCTGCACTGCAGCTGCACCCCCAGGTGCAGAGGGCATTTATTTTGTCCCCAACAGGGGCAGGGCATCACTCTGGCCCTGCTGCTGGCAGCTGGGTGCTCTGGTGCCAATCAGGGTGAAGGTGGGAGCTCAGCTTCTACCTCTGTTCACAGCCTTCCAGGGAGAGCCCTTCTTGCTCTCCTTCCTGTCAGAACCCAGGACATCCCTCTGGCTGTCCTGAGCAGCCAAGGCCCCTGCCAGGGGGCTCAGAGACCCTGGCAGAGCCCAAAAATGCCTGTGGTTTTGATTATGACCCATGGAGCAAGTTACCAACCTTAGATGAAGATGTGCAAGCCACGACAGTTTAAGTAGAATGATAGTGAATTTATCACAAGGTGAAAAAGTAGATTTTGGAGGTTTTAGAATGGGAGTTCAGGGGGCAAGATGGAGGAATCTGGGTGTGTCCAGCCTTTTCTTCTTCTTCTTGGCCTCCATCTTCTGCTGTGATGTTGTCACTTTTAGATTGGTTTAGAGTAGAAGCTCACTGTCTAACATAGGTGATAGGTATTGGAAAGTTACTGTAAATATTGTACACATAGTTTTTAGTATAAAGACATAACACCACCCCGGGGGCAGGCAGAGTGCCTTGGGCTGTCTTGCTGAGCACATCCTGGCAGGACAGGCGAAAGAATTTTATAGATAAGATACAATAAACAACCTTGAGACCGAGAACTGAAGAGCCCTGACTCCTTCTTCGAGCGCCGGGCTGGGAAAAGAGACTTTCCAACTTTTCTCGGGGTCACTCTGACCAGCGAGAGATCTCAAGACTTCCCTGCTCCTGAGCTTGTAGGGTCTGGTGTGTGCGAGCTGGTGAGGGCACAGCTCATGCCCTACATCCAGCACATGCCAGGTGGTCCCTTCTGGAGTGTCACAGTGCCATCCCCCTGCTTGTTCCCCTGGAAGAGCTGTGAGCTCTAGGGAGAAGGGGCTCGGAGGCTCCAGGCTGCCTTGGTTGTGTTCTCCCTTGTGCTCCGTGCCTCTTTGGTGTGTTAGGGAAGAAGGTGCTGCTCTGTTTACTCATTTTACTCGTGTGTTCCTGTCTCTGCTGCAAGCAGCCCCCAGCTCCCCAAACCCTGTGCCACAGTCCTTGTGCGAGCTTCTCCTCTGCCTGCACTGTTGCTGCAGGAAGACTGGGAGCGAGGGGAAGCAGGATAACGGGAGGCACCAGAGTTGCTGTAATACTAAAATCGTCCTTGAGACAGAGAGCGCTGGGGAGGGCTGGGAGCTGTCGCAGTGAGGACGGTCTGAGGGTGTAGGGGGAGCCCGAGGGATGCCTTTCGCCAGCAGGCATTCTGCTGCCGGGAGGGAGCTCGGCGGCCGCTGGAGCGCAGTGCAGCCCCGCCAGCCGGCACCGCCCGCTCCCGGCCCGGGTCCCCACTCTGAAGCCATCGAGGTGGCCGAGGGCTGCTTGACAGCAGCAGTCCGGGCACATATTAGCCTCCTCCCTCCCCCCAAATCCTGCTGTGGGGAGCGTGGCTCCCTGTGAAGCACGCCTCAGGAACAAGCGCCACTGGTGGGCCGTGGCAGGAGGAGCTGGGGCAGGGAGAGCTCATCCTCCAAGCCAATGTAAGCACGGGGCTCCTGGATTTGGGAGAGTCCAGCCCCACAGCCATCCCTGCAAGGCAGTAGGTACTTGTCCTTCCTAGGCAGAAGCCAGGGGTGACCATGTCTGATCCCTGGACAGATATTGTTCTCACAGTCAGGTAGTGCAGAGCATTGCTTCGCACATGGGCACCTCCTTATAAATTTTCCTAAAAAAGTTTTTCATGCAATTTAATTTCATCTGAAGGTGCACAGGTTTGGGGTTTTTGTTTTCACCTGCTCTGATCCAAGCCTAACTTTTTCTCTGCATTATCTATGCCAGCATGACTGAGCAGGCCTTCCCTGGGCAGCGAGTGTGCCCACTGCTCCATGCCTACCCCGTGTCCCTCCTTGGCCTTAGCGTGGGCCAAGAACATTATGTACCTGCTGGTGGGTGGTGCTTGTCTGTGACTCTGCTGCACTGTTATGTTCCCCAAGCCAACACCAAAAGTTGTCCATTTTCTTTTTTTTTTTTTTTCCTTTTAAATGAATGCACTAGATTTATTGGGTAATGGAAACTTTCCATTCCAAATTACTCAAGTTACACTGGGAACTGAAATATTTAAATATTTCTCATCAGCCCTTTACACAGCTACACAGCTCCCTCATGCTCCTTCTCTCTGGAAGGGCTTTTAAAGCCATAGATGAGCTGAGACCACTCACTGCCCGCTGCTGCACCAGACCGCAGTGCAGACTCCAGGCTGCTGGGCACAGCAGCTCCCCTTACTGACATCGAGGTGCCCTCAGGCAGCATGGGGTCCAGATGCAGCCAGGCACTTGGGATGCAGTGGCTGGTCCTAAAGCCAGACTTTCAGCCTGTGAAGACTGCAGCTGCCTCCTTAACAGTGCTGGCAATCAGATCCACTGGGTCCAAATTCCTTCCCACCTGCTGAGATGCCAGCTCAGGAAGGCAGTGGGTGCTGTGCCAGCCTGAAGGAAAGTCCAGGCATGTGGGTAGCTGGTGTGGGGGGATGGGGGTGTCCTTTAATTGCTTAGCATGATGATTCTGCCCTCCTGCTATGATGTGAGGCACCTCATGGCTCCCCTGGTCACACATAGCAGCACAAGAAAGTCAGGATGATGCTGTGTGGAAACTGTAGGCAGTACCTTGGATCTGCTCTGAGCTTCATGCATCTCAAAAAGCTTGTCTCTAGATTAAGTTATTTCAGAGTAGAGGAAAAGCACTCACACTCCATACCACACATGGTGTTATTTAGGCAGAGTAGTTATCATGCAAATACTATTTGCATCCCAATGAATTGCTGGGCAAGGGCATGCCCTGTGTCAGCAAGTCAGCCCTACCCCGGGTTATGTGGTTTTTCAAGACAGCGCTTCCTGGGACAGGCAGCCAGGGCACAAAGAGCATAGACCTGTAGGTGTGACACCTTCCTGGCACTCAGCACAGCTTGGCTCAGCCCTGGGGACAGCACCTGTGCCCTGTCAGCACTCTCCCTCCCTGCCACCATCCCCAAACCTGCAGCAGCGCCTGGGTGCAGCTGGAAAGGGCTGGCCCCAGGTCTCCTCCTGTGCACCCTCGTAGTGCAGCAGCCAGCCCTGCCCAGTGTGTAAGGGCATGGGATGTGGGAAATAGGATGCCAAGGGGGCCTGGCCCCTCCATGTGCCTCCCACACAGGAGTCACACCAAAAATCATGCTCCCCTGCTCTGGACAGGACCTCTTGTGAGCTTGACAGCGTGCCCCTGGTCAGAAGACATGTGTCTTCTGCCCCATGAGGCAGATTTCCAGTATCTAAAGGGAGCCTACAGGAAAGAGGAAGAGAACTATTTGCAAGGGTACCTAGCGATAGGACAAGGGGGAAGGGCTTCGAACTGAAGCAGGGTAGGTTGAGATTAGATATTAGAAGAAATTCTTTACTCTGATGGTGGTGGGCCATTGGAACAGGTTGCCCAGAAAAATTGTGGATGCTCCATCCCTGGAAATGTTCAAGGCTGGACAGGGTTTTGAGTAAACTAGTGGGAGGTGTGGAAGGTGTCCTTGGCCATGGCAGGGATAAGATGACCTCCAGGGTGCCTTCCAGCCTGAACCATTCTATGATTCTATGTGTCCCCATGTCATGGACAGGTGCTTTTGGCTACAGCCCTGAGGACCACAGACGATAAGCACAGCCCATTGCAGCCAGAGGGCTGAGGATGGTCCTGCACCTGAGCCAGATGTGGCGAGCCCTGGTGTGACCAGATGACTCACATCACCCTGGTTTTCTGAAGAAAACAGGCAGCACTGGGCAGCCAGGGTGAGGCTGAATCACTGTGGGCAGAGCAGCTGCATGCAAAGTGCAGCAGGCATCTCGGGCCCATTGGCAGCAGGAGCACTGCTGCAGTCAAATCCCTCTGGCTGGCCGCGGGCTGGCTGGAGCAGGAGCAGGAGCAGGAGCAGGAGCAGGAGCAGGAGCAGGAGCAGGAGCAGGAGCAGGAGCAGGGCTGGAGCAGGAGCAGGGCTGGAGCAGGAGCAGGGCTGGAGCAGGAGCAGGAGCAGGAGCAGGAGCAGGAGCAGGAGCAGGAGCAGGAGCAGGAGCAGGGCTGGAGCAGGAGCAGGGCTGGAGCAGGAGCTGGAGCAGGAGCAGGAGCAGGAGCAGGAGAAGGAGCAGGAGCAGGAGCAGGAGCAGGACTGGAGCAGGGCTGGAGCAGGAGCAGGGCTGGAGCAGGAGCAGGAGCAGGAGCAGGGGCTGGAGCAGGGGCTGGAGCAGGGGCAGGAGCAGGAGCAGGAGCAGGAGCAGGAGCAGGAGCAGGAGCAGGAGCAGGGCTGGAGCAGGAGCAGGAGCAGGAGCAGGACTGGAGCAGGGCTGGAGCAGGAGCAGGAGCAGGGCTGGAGCAGGAGCAGGGGCTGGAGCAGGGCTGGAGCAGGGCTGGAGCAGGAGCAGGAGCAGGAGCAGGAGCAGGAGCAGGGCTGGAGCAGGGCTGGAGCAGGAGCAGGAGCAGGAGCAGGAGCAGGAGCAGGAGCAGGAGCAGGAGCAGGAGCAGGAGCAGGAGCAGGAGCAGGGCTGGAGCAGGGCTGGAGCAGGAGCAGGGCTGGAGCAGGAGCAGGAGCAGGAGCAGGGCTGGAGCAGGAGCAGGGGCTGGAGCAGGGCTGGAGCAGGAGCAGGAGCAGGAGCAGGAGCAGGAGCAGGAGCAGGAGCAGGGCTGGAGCAGGAGCAGGAGCAGAGCAGGAGCAGGAGCAGGAGCAGGGCTGGAGCAGGAGCAGGGCTGGAGCAGGAGCAGGAGCAGAGCAGGAGCAGGAGCAGGAGCAGGAGCAGGGCTGGAGCAGGAGCAGGGGCTGGAGCAGGAGCAGGGGCTGGAGCAGGAGCAGGGGCAGGACTGGAGCAGGAGCAGGAGCAGGAGCAGGAGCAGGAGCAGGGCTGGAGCAGGGCTGGAGCAGGAGCAGGAGCAGGAGCAGGAGCAGGAGCAGGAGCAGGAGCAGGGCTGGAGCAGGGCTGGAGCAGGAGCAGGGCTGGAGCAGGAGCAGGAGCAGGAGCAGGGCTGGAGCAGGAGCAGGGGCTGGAGCAGGGCTGGAGCAGGAGCAGGAGCAGGAGCAGGAGCAGGAGCAGGAGCAGGAGCAGGGCTGGAGCAGGAGCAGGAGCAGAGCAGGAGCAGGAGCAGGAGCAGGAGCAGGAGCAGGAGCAGGAGCAGGGCTGGAGCAGGAGCAGGAGCAGGAGCAGGACTGGAGCAGGAGCAGGAGCAGGAGCAGGGCTGGAGCAGGTGCAAGGGCTGGAGCAGGGCTGGAGCAGGAGCAGGGCTGGAGCAGGAGCAGGAGCAGGAGCAGGGCTGGAGCAGGAGCAGGAGCAGGGGCCGGAGCAGGGGCTGGAGCAGGAGCAGGGGCTGGAGCAGGAGCAGGAGCAGGGCTGGAGCAGGAGCAGGAGCAGGAGCAGGGCTGGAGCAGGAGCAGGAGCAGGAGCAGGAGCAGGAGCAGGAGCAGGAGCAGGGCTGGAGCAGGAGCAGGGCTGGAGCAGGAGCAGGAGCAGGAGCAGGAGCAGGAGCAGGAGCAGGAGCAGGAGCAGGGCTGGAGCAGGAGCAGGGCTGGAGCAGGAGCAGGAGCAGGAGCAGGAGCAGGAGCAGGAGCAGGAGCAGGAGCAGGGCTGGAGCAGGAGCAGGGCTGGAGCAGGAGCAGGGCTGGAGCTGTGCCGCAGCAGGAACAGCATCAGAGCGGCGTGCTGCCTGTTGCAGCGCGGCTGGAGACTTGGCTCTGCCCGAGAGGTTAAAACAATCCCGCCCTGGCCTTCGGGGGGGTTGGATTTCCACTGTGAGAAACGCCGGCTTGGGCAGGAGATTTGGGCAGGAGATTTCTGACCGAAGCGCTGCTCCGCCGCAGTTCCACAGGCGATGGAGACAGCCAGGCGTGGGGATTCATTTCCTAGCCCCCTTCTGAGCCCAGGCTCTGTGCATGCCACTTGCTGACTTCCCCTTACTCTGCACCCAGACCTCCTTCTGCATCCTGCTGGGGTTTGATTTGCATTGCATACAGCACAGCATTTAAATCTGAGCAGTTTCCCTCTTGATAGTAATAAAAAGACAAAACAACCCTAAACCCTTCAATTTCAGCTGTTTAGTACATAAAACTGATATCAATTATGGTAAATAATTTCTAGGGTTTTCCTAGAAATATCGCCTCTCAAAGCCTGAAAGAGAGGGCAAGAGACCCTGCTCTTCTCCTTAAATGTAATAGAAACCTTGATTTTTCTGTGCGGGTGGCTGCACTGGGCAGCACTGAAGAACACCCACAGTTACTAGTTATTCCAGTAAAGCTCCATATTTTCATTTAAAAATAATAAAGTAACTTTCCAGGCCTGGGCTGTGTGTGGGGGAAAGTGTGAAAAATGAGCCTACAAGCCTCACATTTTTCATACTAAGCAGCAAATAAACCCCCTACAGATTAATTTTAAAATAAAATCTCAGCTTTTTTTTTTTTAATCCACCTTCATGACACTTCAAAACTTCACATATGGGGTTTTTTTATTAGTTATTTTTCTCCTTCCCACCTCCACCCCACCCTGAAAGCTGGAGAGCTGGCAATAAAAAGGCAGCCATTAATCCACCCATCAAGTGGTTCTGAAAATGTGACCTGTGGCCATGTAGCTGAGAGGGATGGTGGTGCCTGGCTGGCTGTGTACATAGCCAGGGAGGAGCCTTCTATATTTAAAAGGCTCATATGGTGGTCAGAGCAGAAAATAAGACAAGTGAGCCTGTTAATTAGGAATAGAAAGCCTCAGTCCCTGCAGCTCTGGTACACATCACACTTTCCTCTAGCCCTTGACTTCCTCTCCACCCTGGTTATTCCACCTTCCTTGTTTGTCTTATATTTGATTATGAGGTCTTGGAGCAAGGGCTTCTTTGTCACAGCAGAGTAGTCAGCTGTAATGGCCTTTTCTACCCCTCAAGTCACCTAAAGAATTACTCATTGCTTGATTCCCGACTCACATGGACGGGGAGCTAAGAACAGTGTCCTGAAAGCTCTGGTCAGCTCTTCTGTCCCTAAGGACATCTTCCCAGGGGATCTCATCCTCTAATTTTTTTAACAGAAGTTCACTCTGCTCCCCACGAGACCCATCTTCCTCAAGATCATGGACTCATCCAGGGCCTGGCTGCTACAGTCAGGACAGCCTCCACTAAACTTCTGTGATGAGCTCATCAGCACATGTGAGCACCAGGTCCAGCAACACTTCTCTGGCAGGTTTGTCCAATGTCTGGACCAGTAGGTTGTCCTCTAGGCACTCCAGGAGTCTCCTGGATTGCTCTCAGCCAGCTGTACTGCTTTCCCAGGAGATGTTTGGATGGTTGAAAGCCTCCATCTGGATGAAAATGTGTGGGTGTGATGCTTCTGCAGCTGAAGCAAGAAGTGTTATCAGCCAGTCAGGTACCTGGAGCAGACCCCACCCACAAGCTGTCCTTTGGTGGTCCCATCCTCGATTTTCATCCACAAGTTCTCACCCTGTCTGTGGCTGTTGCTAGGAGGCAATTTTCCACAATCCATCCATTCCTTAACCTACAGCACAGGAACCCTCCCTCCTTCCCATCCTGTCTCTTCTGGAAAACTTATAGCCCTCAATTGCAGTGTTCCAGTTGTGCTACTCATCCCACCGTGTTTCTGGGGCAGCAATCAGGTAATAGTTTTCTAATTGCACCATGGTTTCCAGCTCCTCTTGCTTGTTTGCCATGCTGTGCGCATTGGTGTAGAGACACTTCAGCTGGGCTATCACCCTCCTTACCTTTTGGGAAGAACCCTGTCTAACTCCTTTGGGATCACTGACAGGAATTTCCCTGCTGCTTCCTAAAGTATTGGTGTTTCATGGGTCCTCTCTCTCATAAATGAATTTTGTAATTTGTGGCTCCATGTGAGACTTTTTAAAAGAGTGATATTGAAATTTGGGACAGCAAGCATTGCTGTGTTGTGTTTGGCCTGCTATTCAAAGCAGGGAGTGCCCGAGGTCTCGGGAACCCAGTTTCCACAAGTCCAGCCTAATTTTGGCAAATTCAAGATGCTTGGAAACAACAGCCAGCTCTTATATGACCTTAATCACGTGTAAGTGTGCACTGGTGAGACAGGGAAAGGCTGTTTTGAGCTCATCCAGAAAAAGCAAAGGCTGGATTGTGAATATTCTCAGAGGATGGGGTGGGAGGGAGTACCTCTCCATCACAGGCTCACTGTAACACTCCAAAATGCTGCAAAGGACTACTAAACCCAGTCATTCCCCGGGGCAATAATGGTCTGTACCACACTCACTCCAGCTGCTTGGGTTTGCTCCACAGCTGAGAAACATTCTGTGGCAATCAGGTGGTTTCCCATTAGAAGTCCATTACATTTAATATCATCCATAAAGCTTTCTACTTCACCTGCAGCCTTAAGAGATCTCCTTAATAATTCAGTGCCTTTAGATACACACAGTAACAATTTGGCTCCTTTCAGTGGGGATTTTACCTCCCAAGCAGCAAGCAGAGGTCTCTCAGTGTGGTAATGCTGCTCTTTTCCCTCCGGGATTGGCTTCCCCCAGCAGATACTGGCGGCAGAAATGCAGCTTTCCCTTGGTGCTGGAGATCTGCCATGCCCATCTGCCTTCCTGGAAAAGCCAAATTTAGAAAAGCTGTAGCCCTTCAAAATTGCTGTCCTGCTGTGATTGTTGGTGGAATCCAATGTGGGACATCCCAGGGCTTCCCAACAACAGCTGATGTGGGGCTTGCTAAGGCTGGTGCTGCTGAGCTGATTTATCAGCTGTTGTTCCCTCTGTCCCTCAGCTGCTCCTGGCTGTGCCAGCCCTGCAGTGAAAGAGCCTGTTGTTCCCCACGAGGGGTACAATCTTGCCAGGTATATCATGTCCTCATTAAGGGAGGGCTGCTTATCTGCTAACCTGCTGTGGCGATTGCAGCGTTCCCTTTGTTACATCTCCATCACAAAGCAGCCAGGAACAGAGCCTGGACACAGGGAAAATGGGGGGCACACATTCCAGCTGCTTCCCTGCAGCTGGCCAAGGCCTGGGAGACCTGCACACCCCCCGGCCTTCTGCCCTGAAACATGGTCATCTGAGGAAATCTAATTAGATAGCAAGGAACAAGCGGAAGGCACGGGGAGTTAAATGGGTAGTTGAAGGAAAGAAAAGTAATGAGATTTATTTGGGTTTTTTTTAGCTTTCTCCCATGGGCAGTGAAGATGTCCCCTCCTGCTGCTGTACCTGAGAGCACTGGTAGCTGCAGGCACTCCTTGCTAGACCTTTAGCTGTGGCTGCCATGATTTTTTAAAAATTTCTCTTAAATTAACTGCTATCCACATGCCCTGCCCCAGCAGAAGGAAGCCAAGAGAATGGGAGGAAGTAGAGTGGTCTCTGCCCAAGGGCTCATAGCTCTTCTTTGCAAGGTAACTTGGAGTCAGACCACCAGGGACATCCACCTGCAGTTCCCATTTTCATTTCAATTGCAGTTTTGGAGGGGAGTCCCTTTGCCAAGAGCATTCCTGGGAGCTCTCCTCTGCAGGTGGGGTTTGCTCTTGGTGTGGTGGCCAGGCCTTGCTGAGCTGGGTGGTGGGGACAGAGCCTGGGCTTGGTGACCAGGTGATGCGGCTCTGGTGGCTGTGACATCATGGAGGATGTCCCTCAGTGGGAGAAGTCGCCAGGAGCATCAGTAGGCAGCCCCAGCTCCACCACAGCTGCACCCATGTAGGACTTAGGTGTTGGTGAGTGCTCGTGCAGGGAGAAAGCTGGGCTGGATGGAGGATAGGGCAGATGCCAGGGGGTTCTGAAACAGAGAGAGAGAGCTGAGCCCCTCAGGACAGAGCACTGCCACATTTGGGTCTGGTGGCAGAGTGGCTCAGGGCTCCCAGAGATGGCAGGTGCCTGGAGAGGCTTTGGGAATGTTCTGGGTGGCCCCAGCTCCCTTCTCTCTCCCACGCAGACCTGATGAGCCCCCTTTCCTCCCTCCTCCTCCAGGCCATGGCTGCAGCAAATTCTCTCCTCCTAGCTTCGATGGCCAGAGAGATGATCCAGCCTGGCCAGAAGAAGTATCAGCACATCAGCAGAGCCACGGCCAAACAGATGCTGGAGCGTGAGGTGCATCTGCACCAGGAGTTGATTCATTTGCTGCAGGAGATTGAGAATAGCACGATTGCAGAGGAAGGCCGGTTCTTTTCTGGGTGGCTGTTTTGGACTGCAGCAGTTGGCCTGGTCCTGCTTGCTGTCATCTGCTGGCTGGCCAGGCAAAAAAGGAAGCGTCAGGCGTCTCCTCAAAACATTAGAGTCTTCTGTCCTGATCTCCCAGAAGAGATTGCTGAGATTGAAATTGGATTAAGTGTTTATGACCGCAAGGGCATAAGACGCAACAACTTGACCTTGGAAGCACCCAGATCTTAAGATTGTCCAGGTTGTCTGGATGGCATCCCTTTCTTCCATCGTGTCAACTGCTTCATTAAGGTTTCTTTGGTTCCATGTAGGACTAAAGGAGTCATATTAAAATTTGGGAAAGCAAGCACCGCTGTGTTGGTTTTGGCCCAGTATTCAAAGCAGGATTTGTGCTGGTAACTTCTGCTGCAGTAGTTTTCCATTGAGGCTGGGTATTTTCCAGAAAGTGAGACAGAAATGTTGACAGCTTCCAGGACCCCCCCTAGTCATCAGCTGGTACAGCTGACTCATCTTGTGCCTGCCTCTGTGCCTCTTCCTGTCTCCCCACCCCTGCATCTGTCTCCCTGCACATGTGTACACTGCCGGCACTGCCGGTGCTCCAGGGTGCCTCTGACCACTTGTGTGGCATGTGCCATGCAAGAAGCAAGAGCCAGCTTGCTCCATCCCTCCTCCCAGCTATGTCTCCAGAAACCTTGCCAGTCCTTCCTCTTCCAGGATTTCTCACCTGACCTCTCTGCTTCTTGTAATTTGGCCCATCAGGGTCCTCTGCACTCTTCAAAGCCCATAGCAGCCACAGTTCTCCTGCCCTTTGCAAACTTTTCTGGAAAGTCTCAACATGCCCTTGCTGCAGCATCCTCCCCCTGCACCACCACACCTGTGGGCACAGCACAGAAGCTCCTCATGCAGGTGGCAGTTCATCTGGTGTGTGATGTGGTTGCCAGTGTGTAGGGAACAAATTTTTAAGCAAGGCTCTGAGCAGGTATTTCCAAGCTATGTCGTGCAAGGCCAGCTGCCCTTTCTCTGAGGGAGGGGTGCATTGTTACTCCTTAACAGCCTTACTTGCACAACCTGCATTTTTCTGAAATTGGAGGATTTTTGCCTTGAGTCTGCCTTTTCCAAATGTCTTGCAGCCCTCCCCTTTTGCCTGAGCTCTGATGTGCATCTGTGCCCCCCACCCTTGACCCCCATTAGCCCAAGAGGCAGCTGCCTTGGTTCATACTCGTCCTTTCTTGTCTTGGAGGATGAAGGAGAGTTTCTCTTCACCTCCACCTTGGTGGCTGCAGGCACTAGGTCATTATCATAGTGAGCAGCTTATCTGAGGATCTTTTCCATGAGAGCAATGCAAAGGCAGCAAGAAGCTGGGTTGTCCCCCAGGCCTTTTCCAATAGCCCTTTTGCTCCCCTCCACTTCCCCGTCCCTCCTCCTCTTCCCTGTCCTTTGTCTTGGCTCTGAGCCGGGGCAGCTCCAGCCAGCTTGGGCACACGGGGTTTGGATGCACGTGCCTGTCCTGTTTACCGGGATGAAAAGGGCCAGTGCAGGGAGATGCAAGCAGAGACACAGGCAGGCGCTGGAAGGCGGACCCAGCGAGAGGCACACGAGCGTAACTGAGCGGAGAAACACAGATGGACGAGGATGTGCAGGCAGCCCCGGGCAACCTGAGCCTTCACTAAGAGCAAGACACACAGACAGGGCTGCACATGCTGCACGTGCAGGCAGGCACATGGGGACAGCACTCTGGCACACCGAGGAGGGGACAGATGAGCAGACAAGCAGAGAAATGCCAGGCAGGTAATGAGGGACAGGACAGGAGGAGCTGCAGAGGGCTGTGGTGAGGGCAAGCAGCAGGAGCTGCTGGGCAGGGCGTATGCCCTGGTGTGTGCCACAGCCCCTCTTCCCAGGAGAAGGGGTCTGGCCTTCTCTCTCCTCTCTCCCGTCTGGCTGGACCCAGACCATAGACATCAGCTGCTTTCAGTGCTGGGACCCTACCCAGAGCAGTTGCCCTCATTTATAGACAGTTTCCTGCCCTTGGCTGCCTCACAGACTTGTAGGGAAAAATACAGTGAAGGAAGTTTCTTGAATGTTGAATGCTGACCTGCACAAGGCCAAACCCAACAGCCCAGAAATGTGGGCTCATTAATGCCACCATGCATAATGAGCAGAGAAAGTAAAATCCTTTCTCGGTCAGGAAATTTTGAGACTGTCTCCTGGCTGGAATACTTGCTTGGCAGCTCCAGCCTCTTGCTATAGACTTGCCATGAATAATCCTTTTCCTCTTGGCTCCTTGATCTCCCTGACCTGTCTCCCCTCCCTCCACCAAGGAGAACAATAAAGTCCCAGTCTTCTACAAGACGGTTTATGGAGCTCTTGTAGCAGGGCCTTCAAACCATGTGAGAGGAGCAAGGGGGGCTGCCCAGAGGTGCCCTGCCCAGATCCTGCCTCACACACCTCCTCCTCCTCCTCCTCCTCCTCCTCTTGCTGCTCTGGCACTGCAGATGGGAAACCAAATCCCCGTCACTCTCTCTGAGCCACCACAGTCTGCTGCAGGTCACTTCCTGGAGACAATGGCTTTATTCCTTGGACCACTGGACGGCTTTTGGCACGGGAGCCAAATCAGTGAATGGAAATCTCCTCCCTGCGAGCCGCAGTGACATCCTGCTATTGTTGGCATCCCTTGGCAGGTTTGTTCAGCTGCTTTGTACCAGTTGACATCTCCAGGCTTTCATCAGTGCGTCAGCATCACCCTAAGGCACACGGGTTTCCTGACCTAGTGCCCAAGGAAAACCCTCTTCTTCTGTTTACGGTCAGGATGCAAAAGTAAAGGAAGCTGAAATGCTACTCAGGAATCCACTCCAGGCTTTAATCACCACTGTCACTGCTAGAAGACGTGGGGAATGTTGAAAAATAATCACCACGCTGTATAATAGGATGCAGATGTTCAGGTTGTGATCTGTGCAGACACTGTGACCTCCTGGCTACTGGAAGACAAGCCCTAATCAAAACTCTGGAACTGAAAAAAATTTTTCCTGCAAGCTTCCAAGAAATCTGGAAGACCTTTGTGTGTGATCAGTAGATGTACAATGGCTCTGAACACAACTTTGGTCAGGCGAGGACATGTCTCTCCACTGACAGCACAAGAGAGCGGAATAGGGCAGACAGGGTTAACTGTGTCTGGAAAAGGTTTGGAAAGACCCTTGCCAGTCAAGAAAATAAAAATTACGAGTATCTTGTAAGCTGTAGGGTATTAAGGTACATACACACTTGTGTGCATACAATATGCATGCACTCACACCTCCCTGGGGAGCACTGTGAGCTCATGAAGCCCTTTCCTTTCTGTTCCTGGCTGGCCACGTTTGGCCCGTGCTGCTCTTTCCCACACAGGAGCTGGCTGACTGGGAGTTGCCAGGGCAGTTTTGGGAAGAGCAGAGGAAGTAAACTGCCTTTTCTTATGGAGCATCACAGTCCCACCATGCCCCTGGGAGGCAAAATTGTGCAAACCTCCTTCAGCTGTCATGATGAATTTTCCTGGAGCTACAAGAGTGCTGGCATGGGAGAAGAGGTCCCACTGCAGCCAGGTCCCACTGCCATCCATCCCAGTGTCCTCCTCTCTCCTCGATCCCTCAGCACACCCAGAGGCATCTATTCTGGGGAGTCCTGAGCCTCTGTGGGTATCAATGCTCTCAGAAGAGGAAGAGGAGGCAGAGAGATGAGGGGATCAGAACTGCATCTTCCCATGGTACCCAGGTTCCCAGAAATGAGCTCTGCACTGGCCAAAAATATCAGCCAAGCAGCACAGACACTCTCCCTTCCACACACACCTCATTGGTGCAGACAGTTACGGCAAATCCCAAAATAGCAGAGTTAGATAAATACAGAGAAAAGGGTTTACAAATTTCCGAGATGGTGACAAACAGCAGTGCTTGCTAAGGAGGAGAGCTCTTTTTAACTCAAAGGCTTTTTTTCTTTTTGAAGATCCTTTCCCCACATAGAATAAAAGATAAAGTACTTTTCAAGCAAAGTGCCCTGTAACTTAAAGACTGACTGATAGGAAGTGATGCTGGGGGCTGCACTGGAGCAGAGAGGAAGTTTTTGGCAAATACATGCCTGCAAGACAGAGAATAGCCTAAGCCTTAGGTTTACTTTTTCACAGCTCCAATGCTTTCTGCCTGCATAAAGCCTGAGAGAGTAGCTGTTTAGGAAGCATGTAGGAAAATAAGTATGTAACTGGATCTGGGCACTAAGGTGCCTACTTTTTCACCCAGCTCTGCTGAATGCTTCCTGTATTGCCTAGCATCGATGTGCTTGCATGGATACAGATCATGGTACCAATTTCACTGAAGTCAGTGAAGCACATTCACCTGCCATTTAAAGGAAATGACAAATGCTCATGGAAAACCTTTCCACACTGCAAATGACCTACTTTAGAATCAGAATTTTTGATCATATCTGCTCCTCATGCCATACCTGTTGAGGATGAGGAGAACCTATGGCCGTAAGTTGCCTGCTGGGGATGCGCCATCCTCTTCCAGCACTCCCAGAAGGCACAGGGGTGCTGCTGAGGTTGGGGTGAGGGGTGAAATGGACTGGACACCATCCTCACTTTACTGTCAAATAGGCACCAGGAGAGGATGGTGCCTATATGAACACCCCAGCAGAGGAGCCAACAGTTCTTCCTGAGCTCTGGCACTTCCCGTGGCTGCAACATGTAGAGGGCAGCCCAGGGGATGCTCACCCGGCTGAGCTGCAGCTGGGCTTTCAAACCAGACTGGGAGCACTGGGAGTAACGGAGACCCTGCCGGTGCCCCTTTCTGAAAGGAGCATTGTTATTCCACGGAAATGACCTTTGGAGTCAAAATGTCTTTATTTAAAATGAAACAAAACCAACCCTAACTGCTCTTTAGGCAAAAACAAATTAGCTGTTATTGCTGCACAGCTTTAAATACACTGTGGTGATCTTCCACACTTCTCTGTGCCTGCCTGGTCAGTGAATACACGGCGCTGCCTTAACTCCCAGCTCCTGCTGCTCCCACGCAGGTGAGAATGGCAGGAAAACCGGCAGGTCTCCTCCGGCGCCTCGTATTTAATTTCACCTCGGTGAAAAGATCTTAAAATGCCCAGAAAAAGAGGAAAGCAGTTGGGTTGGCTTAAAACTGTTGATCAGGAAGCAAAAACCACTGCAAGTCTGAAGTATATTATTTTATATTTTTAAAAACCACTGTTGGTTCACCAGGGCTCTCCTCTTTCTTCCGTCCCTGCCACGAGTTGATGGCTTTTTTCAAGCATCTCCCTTTGCTGTCACTTCAGCAGAAGTTTGCAGGAGCTCTGCTTCATCTGCCTCTTGGCTGGGTGGTGAAAATGAGCCGTAAAAAGCAAATGTGGAAATCAGTTCCTCTGGCTGCATGTTGTTTTCTTTTAAAAGCACCAAACTCCTTTCTTGGACCTTTATGTCCAGAGGGAGCGAAGCGCAGAGTTTCCCAGCCAAGTCTGTGGTAGCAAAAATGGTGTGTGCTCATATTCCTCCTCCACCTCCCTCCTCTTTTACAGTCCCAGCCAAACATGGCTTGTGCTAAAAGTTTGTGACCCTTGCATGGCATTTTCTGAGTCTTTTCAAGCCAAACCCAGAGACTGTTTCCAAACAAACTTAAATTTTCCATTGGGAGCTAGATAATCGCAGTGCAGAGGAGGACACTAAAACCAGAGTGTGTGCTCTGGAGTTGCATATTTCCATAGCATCCTTCATCCAGGAAAATTCCAAAAACCTGCTGAAGGGTGCTAGCTGTGAAGGGTGAACAGTCAAGCAACCTGCTTGCCTGGAGGACATTGGTATTTGATCAGTTGGTTTAGGAGGCAGGAGGGAGCTGCCCAGGGCAGCCAGGGGAGGAGCGCTGACCCAGGGAAGGGGGCCTGGTATGGCTGTGCCACTGCAGGGCAAGCACAAAGCAACCCAGACATTTTGTGCCAGCGCTGGGGAGCAAAGCCCCTGCGCCTTGGAGCCACAGGCACTGCCAGTGTCTGCCCTTGGGGTCTCTGCCCCCTCGGGTGCCGTCCAAAGGGGAGCTGTGTGCAGGGGCACAGAGCAGGCAGGGGCTTTCTGCCCCAGCCCCTGCACGACCCTGAGTCCATGGCAGAGCCTTCCCAGGCTGGGCAGACACGCTGTCTCCTCTCTCTAATTGCAGCTTGTGCCTGTCCCAGAGTGGGAGCTGGCTCCTTCCCCTCCATCGCATTGTCTCTTCCCACAGCCCAGCTCCCACGGGGCTCACGGCTTTTCCTCTCCGGCTCGCAGCCCAGCTCTCTCTCACTGGCTCGCTCTTGCCCCTCACATCTCAGCATCATCGGCTCTCCCTTCCCCCTCCTATTCATTCAGATTTTCCTTTTTTTAGCCACCACCTTACTGTGCTCCCTTGCATCATCTTTTGCACAGAAGTCCAAAAAGCAGTGGGGCTGCACTGTGGAGACACAAAGGTGGGCTGCGGGCTCCAGAGGCTTCCACCCATCCCCTTCACTTTGTCTGTGCTGCTGGGCTGCAGAGCTCCAGGCTGTGCCTGCATCCTGGTGGGGATGAGAGAGCCCAGAGTCCAGCTGGACAATGGCAGCACTGTGCTGCAGAAAGCAGCTCTGTCTGGCTGCCACTGCGGTGCTCATCCGCTGAGCACAGGGCAGGGGAAGGGTGTCCCTCGGCACCCCTGCATGCCCCTCACTGGGCAAAGTCAGGGAGAAGATGGAGGGATTGATGCCTGAGAGCAGCATCACCCCGTTCCCCCACGCACTGATGCAGGACTAGGGTGGCTCTGCTTCCACCAGGCACTGGCTGGGTCACACAGAGCTTGGACCTTTGCTCTGCTGCAGATTCCCAGGGGTCCCTTGGGCCACGCTGGTGTTATGTGATCTCTGCAAGGCATGGAGGCTGCCTGGCCAGCTGCACAGCTGGGTCCCTGCACCTCTGCACTAGAGGTGTGGGCTGGGAGCCCAGGTTTGGAGCCACACCAGTGTGCCCCTAGCCCCAGCCCAGCACTGCACACAGGGCCATGGGGTGCACCAGCTATGGGGTCTCTGAGGCAGCCCCACACTGTGTGGGTTTGGAAAACCCACAGACTCTCCCTGTGTCGCTTGCTCAGGTGGCACTGGGGGGGACAATAGCACAGCTCTGTTTATGGGGGCCATCAGACAGACCTTCTTCAGATCCTGGATGCTCTTCTGGTGTCACTGCTGGGCTGCTGTAAAAAGTGACTTTGTCATTCCAGTCCATCAGCAGCACCTCTCAAAGCAATGAGTTACCAAAAAGGAGTGACTGCAGCGTCAAAATAATATTGCTGCCACTGGCAAAGCTGTGGCAGCACGAAACACCTCTGAAGAGGGCAGGAACAGGGAGCTCCAGCTGCAAGCCAGAGAGGAAAGCTTCCAGTCACAATGTGGTGGCTGTAGGGGCTGGCTGCTTTGCTCTGGGGCCTTCCTAAAGCCCTGAGAGGGACAGGAGTGAGGAGAAATGCCCACATGAAGGCATTGCTGTATGCCTCACCTAGAGAAAGAAAAGGCAACTTACCAGTGCACTGCCTGCCAGCATCAGTGGGGAAGAAATCACAGCTTACTTCCTTCTGAGCTGTCTCTAAAGTGCAGTTTGTGCTGAGACAGATGCAACCTTGAACAGAGACTTTCCCATCAGAGCTATAAACCCCCTTTGAACCCTGGCTTGGAAAACACATATTTCTGTTTCTTCCTCTAAGGTTGTCACCATTAAAAGAACCAGAAAGGGCTCTGCAAGCCCATGGCAAGAGTGAATGGCCTGTTTGGGTTTCCCGCCATGACACAATTCCTTCCATGCACATTTATGCACATACATGCCATGGGCAACATCCCTGTTAGAAAGCCTCTCTGCAAGACTTCTTTCAGCTCTTAGAGAAAGAGCCCATTTCCTTTGCTCCAGTTCATGCCGTGAATTGAAACTGGGCCTTCCTGCTTGTGCCCTGCAGGGATTAGAAGATCAGGCTGAGAGTTCGGGACCGGAGAAAGTTGGGGGTCCTGGGCATTCCATCCTATCCATGGGGGCTGTGGTGGAGCCCTCTCCTTGCAGCCACAGGTATGTGGGGAAGCTCCCTGATGCAGGGTGAGCACAGCTCATACTGGGACATCCCTGGGCCACCCCTTCCTTCGGCCTCATTGAAACGGGTCCAATCCCAGCAGCACAGCCGGGAAAGGCCTGAGCCAGTGTCAGGCTGCAAACCAGTCGCTGTGTGGTGGGGACACCTGAAAAGCCTGGCTCCCCAGCTCCTCTGTCTGGGACAAAAGCCCTCAAACAATAGCCTGGCTCCCCAGCAGCCGGTGACCCAAGGATGCCGTGCGCTGAGGCCGCCAAGCCCACAAGGATTAATGACAGCCAGAGGAAACCGCTCTCCTCCGGCCGCCTTGCCGTGGGATTTGGCAGCACAATAGCCAGAAGGAGCATGCAGGCTCCTCCACTTTTTCTCAGGGCCTAGGTAAATAATCCCCTTCCATGGGAGCTGTATGGATTCCCATAAAGCTGAATAATAGAAGCACTTCCCAGGCTTATGGTTAACAATAATTTTTTCCAGGCCACATAATTATTATTATTTTGAGAGTCAGGAACCTGGAAGAGAATGCATAGACAGTATTTCCCCAATCAGCTCACAGTGAGAAATTTGATTTCACTCAGAAAGACACAGATGTGGAAGAGTACCCCTTGACCCTCAGGAAAGGAGCACAGTGCCTTCATGCTTGTGGACCCACCTCCCCTGCATTAGCCAGGACTCAGAGCAGAGAGCACATGGCAGAAACCACATCTCCACAGCTCATGAATTTGTCTCCGGGTCTTGGCTGCCACAAAAATGCTTTGGAAATTGCTGCAGGGCAGAGCAAAGAAAAGAGAGAGAGAGAGAGAGAGAGAGAGAGAGAGAGAGAGAGGAAGGAATGTGCTTAATCAGGCAGGGGAAAGCAAGGCAGCTTCTCACAAGGCTTAGAAAGGAGCAGTGTGCAAGACCTTCTGCAGCCAAAATCCAAATATTTTGCATGGCTTATGCAGGAGAGTGCAGCAAGAAGCTGGTGGACATTTGTTCACAGCTGAACCAGCAGCGTTGGGAGCTCTGGTCTCTCTGGCTGAGGGCGAGAGGACAGCTCCATGGAGCTGGCAACTTGGGGGCTTTCAGCAGGGAGAAATGGAGAGGAGTACCAGCAACTCCAACTCAGGCAGGTGGTGCAGAGCACTGGCGAGATCCCACTTCTTGGTTAATTCCACATTAATTTGCATGGCTGGAGAAAAACATGCTGTGGGCAAAATCCTGCCTTTACAGGTTGGAGCAGCTGCCCTGGCAGCAGGGGTGGGATCAGCCTCACACTTCACCTGAGGAGACAGGACAGCTCAAGCCTGTACAGCCCCACCACAGAGCGCAGCACATGCCAGTGCAAGGAAACAGGATCCGTGCCCTGCTGCTCACACGTGCCAGAACCAAACCCTGCCCTTGGGAGCAGCGGGGCCCAGCTGGCAGAGGAGCCACGCATGGCATGGCATGGCATGGCATGGCATGGCATGGCATGGCATGGCATGGCATGGCATGGCATGGCATGGCATGGCATGGCATGGCATGGCACAGCATGCTTACCAGGGCAACAGGTGGCAGGCTGCACCCTGTGGGGGTGCCCAGCACCTTCCCAGCTCTGCCTCAGGAGCCTCCTGTGTTTGCATGCCCCAGGGCAGCACAGGGAGAGGGGAGACAGGATACAACTCAGTGAATATGTGGCTGACTTGATGGCTTTGAACACAAAAAGGTGATGCTTGAAACATGTTCACAAGGGTGAACAGCCTCTGCACAGGCCTCCTGTCTGTTGGAGTTTCAGATTCAGACTGCTGCTTTTTCCAGCAGTGTCTTCACCATGCCCAGGTCTGTCCACCCTTCACGGCAGAGATGGGCTGGGAGAACAACAGCAAGGAGGGATACAGTCACTGGAGTGGGGGCTGGAACCAGATGATCTTTAAGGTCCCCTCCAATCCAAACCATTCTATGATTCTATGACATGTATATCTCCTCTCTCCCAGTCTCCTCGTGGGACATGGTGTTCACCTCAGCAACTGGAGCCTCCCACTTGTATCTCCTTTCACGTGCCCCTGCCAGGAGGGTTTTACCTCCTGCATATTGCATAACTGCTTTCCAGTGCCAGCAGCAATTTTGTCTGCTCAGGTTACAGGAGGTTTGCAAGAGCCATCTGAAATACAGGAGCAGCAATTAAAGGGCCCAGGCCGCAGCTCCAGAAGGTCTACTTGGCCAGCTAAATGTGGAGAGTGGTATGTGCTGGGCTTGCAGAGGAACTCATGTTCTTGGAGAGTTAAAGCAAGACCAGGAAAGGTTACTTTTAGCAGGTTTGAGGTGTAGGCAACCAAGGCAGTGTCTTGCCTGAGGCTACACTCAGAGGCAGGGCGTACACACAGCCTCCTCCCTGGCATTCAGAAGAATGTCCTAACTTTGGGAGCCTGCTTTTGGCTGCTGTCTGGTTTCAAGGTATTTCATGGTACCTATGGTTCTCAGAGGCATGCTATGGAATGAAGAAATGTTGGCTTTTTTGTTTCCAGGTCTGAGTAAAGGGTCATCCAGCTTCAAAACTTTTCTTTCAAGCAAGCACATGATTGCTCTGGGGCTTTGGGAGCTGCGATTCCCTCAGCCACTGCAGTTCTGCCAGTGAATGAAGACCCATGTCCAGGGCTCTACCTTGTGCTCATTGCCAGTCAAAGGCATAAAAAGAAATACCTTTTCCCTGTATTCAGTTCTAGGAGAGATCAGTTGTCATGGGTGCTGTGGGTGAGATTGTGGTTTAAAAGGGAATCTTCTCTAGGTAGATCTTCTCCAGGGACTTTCCTGGCACTGTGCCCTCTGTAAACCTTTCTCTGCAGCCCGTGACGCTGTCATGGAAATGGGCAACTGAAGTTGCCAGGCTGTTGGTGTGGAGCACGGATAACCCCTGTCCTCTGGCTCTGCTGCTGCCCAGGGATGGATGGGGGCAGGTGGTGCAGGAGACATGCCAGCAGGGAGGGGTGAAGCAGATTTCCTGAGGGACACATGGTGTGCCTGAGCCCAACACTGCATGCTTTGCCTTGGGGAGGTAGGTGCAGCCCAGAGGGTGGCAGAATGACCCTTCGCCATGCCAGGACCTGCCTGGACCACTCACTCCTTGGACCTTCAGCCGAGCCAGCCAGGAGAGGGACTGTGTTGGACCGGGTGGCAAGGGCCAGGTTTCTTTAGGGGAGGGAGATGCCAGTGGGATTCATCTTCTGCCAGAGGTGGTTTGGAGGTGGTGCTGCAGGAGGCCAGCACCCTCTATACAGTTTGAGCTTTGAGGTCAGTACTTCACCAGGACATTCTGCCCCTCTGAGCAGCCAGAGGCTGCTCCCAGCAGCTCAGATGACAATGACATTCTTGTCACCTTCAATTGCTGTCCTATTTGAGCTATCACATCTGTTGACAATAGGCTGTGGGGAGAGATGAGGCGCTTTCCAAAATGTCTCTTCAGGCCCAGCCTGTGAGTGATACAATTCCTTGGTAACCTGTTGAAGCACCAGCACAAGCATCAGCTCAGCACCCTGAGAGGCAGTGGTAGGAGGCTGGAGAGAAAGCAAGACACGGAGGGAAAAGACAGAGAAGGAGGTGAGTGTAAGGATGGAGACTATAACCCAGACCTTGCTTTCATTTTTTCAAAAATGCTCCCCTGCTGTAGCACTTACAGAGAGAGAACCCATTTATATTTTGTTTCTGTTCTGTTTCTTTCTTCAGGCTTGATAGAAAAAAATTAAAAAAAAAAAAAAAAACAAAAAAAAAAAAAAAAAAAAAAAACAAAAAAAAAAAAAAACAAGCCAGCAGATGCAATGGAAAAATGAAGTGAGAACAGCAATCCTCCCAGGTCACCCTCTTTTTCCTTTCCACTGTGCTTGCCAAGCACAACCCATTTCAGTCTCTGCTGACAATGCTCCGTGCTGCAGGATGGGGTGTTCCATCCCTCTGGGGCATGAACTGAAAGAGAAACTCCTGGCAGCCCCCAGGAAGTGCAGCAGAGAGGAACTCACATAACTTCCACAAGGCTCCTACGCTGCCACAAAAGCTGTGCAGTGTCACTGTCCTGAGATGTGTGTGTCAGGGCGCTTTGTGTGGGTTGCAAGCCGCCTAGAAGACACCATGCCTGTGTCTGAGCAAGGGCCGGCTCCTTCCCCGAGAGCGTGAGCAATGGCAGAGCAGCCTGTGATGAGGCTGCTGACAAGCCCCAGAGGGTTACAGACCAATCTGTCACTGTTAATCAGAAATACTTTTTTTACCCCTCTGCCTGTGCACAGCTCCCTTTACACTGCACTGTTTGTTTTCAGGTCTGTCCCAAAGAAGGGCTCCAAAATAAAAATGCTCCATGGGAGCGTAATCCAAGGCAGAGCCCCAGGCAATACCATGTTCAAATGCCTGATCCCTTGCACTTGGCTTTGAAGAGCCTAACTCTGAATTCTCTTCAGCAAAGAGCCCTTTGACCTGTGGCCTGCAGACGCTCTGCTCAGAGAGGTAATTAAGGAGAGCAAGCCTTTGGCTGGCCACTTTAAATTCACTCTATGGGGCCTGCGTCTTCAAAGGGAGAAAATCATGGGAAGGTCTATAATCAGAGAAGTTGAAAGCTATCAGTCCAAGAAACTGGAGGCACTTACAGGAGAGATTGCTGTGCTGGCTGTGGTTTATCTTTTTGTTCCACAGGACAAGTTTTGCCTCCATTTAGAAAGCACTGCAGGACCTGGTTCCTCTCACAGTCCTCCCTTAAGCATTGACTACGGAATAAATAGAGGATGTTTTCCTTCCCTGAATATCTATTTCCTTCCTAAATAAACCATGGGTGAGTCTGTTTGGGTTTTTTGAGTTTTTGTTTTGTTGTTGTTGTTGGGTTTTTTAATGGAAGAAACACAAGCCAATAGGGAACTTACAAAGCTTTTAATAGCTGTATTTTGTTCCTTAGTACCATGAGGAATGGGGAAATCACTGAACAAAGAATAAGACTTTGGGATCAGCTAACTCATCCTCCTCTCCAAGGCAGGATTAACTAAACCTAGCTCATGCCAGATGCTTTTTGACATGTATTTAACAGCCCTACAACCATCCAGCCTACTCAGGAAGTGACTCATGTGTTAATGGTATTGATGTTGGTCTTAGAGTGCTTAAGGCACCTGAGTTTGGTTTTTCCCCGTGGGAAAAGAGAACAGGTTCCTTTTCCCCCCTTGCCTTTAGCAGTGACCTTTCACCTGACTGAAGCCTGTTGCAGTGGCTCCTCACAGTCTCCTCCAGGTAGGATGAAAACACAGCCCGTGCTTTCACCTCCCACCAGTCGGAGTGGGGGAGGCAGCTGAGCACACCTTTGTGCAATTCCTTCACTGTCTGTGATGGTGGTGATACAGAGGGAGTGGATAAAACCAGAACTGGTCAAATACCATACTCCCAGAGCTTGGCTGAGAGCAGCTCACATGCATCAGCACTGAGGTGCCTTCTTCAAAACATCCAAAGGCCTGAAGCTGTGATTCTGCAAAACTGCCCTCATCATCATGAGTCACTGGACAAAGGAGCTGCTGGATTTGGACTCTGATACCTGCTTTGAGCCCTCTGCTGATATGAACCCCGAGATCTCTTCTGCTCTGACTCTTAACCTCTTACACCACTGAGCTTCCAGGAAGGCTTGGACTGAGACCCAAACACCCATTCTGTGTGGGCACGTTCAGAGACAGGTTTTTGCAAGCCGGTCTTTGCTTCACTCATGGACAATTTTCATTTGGATGGTTTTCCTCCAGCCCCATTTGTTGTTGTGGCCTCACATACACAGTTCATGGCTTGTTCTTGCCTCCTACTCCTTGGCCTGCCAAAGTCCCATCCCTGTTGCAATTACCACAGCCCTGAAGCAGCCAGGAACAGTATTCCCCTCATGGAACTGGAAAATCAATCCTTTTCATCCACAGAGAACTAGAACTGCATTTAACTATTTTCTGAGTTAGCACCACTCTTGAAGCTAGTGAAATGTCAGGATTTGATCCATGCTTTCTGCAAGGCTGTGATATGGTAAACTTAGGCTGATTCTTTCTGTGTAGATGAGGCCAAACTGTTTATGACAGGACATTGTTCTGTATCTAACCTATTGCACAGGCACACTTCCTATCAGTGTTATTGTCTAACCCTCTTGCACCCAGGTCACCCCAACAATATTGCAGTGGAGTGCAATATTGACTTGCTGTATTCAGCAAGACAAAATCATGTTTACAGGTAACATTTCAACAGCTCTCCTTAGAGCTGAAGCCTGGGGCATTTTTTAGGTGTGGGGAGGTTCTGCCTGTGGAAGGCTCTACAAAGCCAGTATGAGGCCTCTGCATTGGGATGCAGTTGTCATTGCACAGGAGAAGTTTGTCATTCACCCCAGTGAATGGGCTCACAGAGGCTTTTGGGAGCAGGTGAGCAGTTTTCACAACCACAGCAAGTGTGTGCTGTGGACCAGGGTGCCCTTCATGTTGGTGGCTGGGTGCCATCTCCCAATGAGTTTTTGGTTGTTCACTGATGTGGGAGCCACACTCAGTCCTCACCAAGCAGCACATTAGTGCCTCTGGCAGCTCAGCATTACTGTGCTCAGCACTGAACAGCTTCACCTCCATCCCCAGAGCAGCTCTGTCACCGACCCTGGAGATGTGGTCAGGTCAACCTCACAGGTCCCCACTCAGGCTCCATGCAAAGGAAACATCCTCAAAATCATAAATGCTCATATATCCCTTTTGTTGAGGGCACAACTCAGAATTCCTGCCCTGAGATGGGAGTTTTTCATTAGTGATCTGTGCAAAGGATCTGTGGAAACACCTGTGATGGATTTGCTTTCTACATGGGGTGCAAAAAGTATGAGTGTTTTTGTGACTCACACTTCTATTGCAGAAATGCAGATGCTGCTACAAACTCTCCTGATGTACACTGACCAAACACTGCCTGTCTTGTTAGGTTCCCAGCTCCAAATGATGAATTTTGAAGTTCCTGGCAAAATTTATTCTGAATTGATATTCTAAAAGCAGAAACTGCTCATGCATCCCCTTATTCCAGAAAAGGCTGAGAAACTCTTGGATGGTGACCTAGCCTTTAAGGTGCTGCTTTTGTTCAAAGGGTTTCTTACACTGAAAGTTTGGTGCTTGCTTAGCTGCTTTGAGCAGCGTGAAAATGTTGAATTATGTGGATGTCAGAAAACCATGATGAGGATTGTCCACTTGGGAAATTTTAGGGATGTGACTTCTGTGACTGTGTGAATTATTTGGTGTAGCAAAACAGATGATAGATATGACCACCCATGACATGTCACTCCTTAGCTAATACTGCGCAAAGATTGCTCCTTGTGGGCAATACCCTGTTTTGATGTCTCTGGCCTGCATCAGCTGTAGCTTCCTCAAGACTGCAATCAACTCCCAAGATTGCACAAAGGTTATGGACTGCCTCCAAACTCCCAGTTTGAGACCACTGCTGTGTGCAGGGGTATAGTATTAGCTACACTATATAATTATATCTGATCACATTCACATGAGGGACTTCAGGACCTCTGCCACATCTGCTACCCGTTAGGCTGTGCAAAAGCAGATCTTTGGCTTTCTGAGCTGTGTCAGCAAGCTCCTGCTGTGCTGTACATGGAGGAGCTGAAATAAACTGCAACTGGTAGCTGCTGTAAAGCTCCTCATGTTTTGCTGTACAACAAAGCACTGAGCTATGTTGAGAAGGAGTTTCTTAATACAGACTTTGAGAGAGAGTGGCCAGCCAAGAGAATTTTGAAGCAGGCAGGCAGTGATCAGTCTGCATAAAGAAAGGACAAGGGTTTGGGGTTCTGAAGGGCAGTCAGGCCCAAAGCAACTGCATCCCACAAATCCAAGCAGTGGTCAGATCCATGCAGTGATGACAGCAAAGCCTAACAACTCTTTGTACTCTGCCTGGTCTTCTCTGCCTATGGACACCTTGCTAGCTTCACTGCCTGCTGGGGAAGCAGGCTCTCAGCACAGAGCATGGAGACAGTCCTCTTCCACCCTGCCCAGTGCCACATCACTCAGCCTGACCAGCCCCATCAGGATCCCAGTAGCTCTGGAGATGGGCAAGAGAGAAACCCCAAAATTCTACCAAAGTAGAAAGTCACACATCTCTTTTCTTTTAATTTCTGCAGCAAACAAGCAGAATCCAGTCCTTACCATTTGCTTATGCAAGGGGGATGATGAGGACAGGGCCAAGCTGGGAGGCTGAGCAGCCCAGGTGTAATGGAGATGCATGTTATGCTAACACAGAGCCCTGCACTCACGGTGCCATTTGCTGAGCTGCTGTTTGGCCGGGCTCCTGCAGCTCAGCTGGTCACACAACAACCTCTGCTCTCATTAATGCCAGATTGGGTTCCTGCTGCCGCTCCCCTGCTGCTTTTAATTATGTGGCCGCCAGCCAAGGACTGCTGGGGAAAACCCTACCCCTCACTTTGGGTGTCAGCTGATCCTAACTAAAACATATGGCTCTTGGAGGGGGGAGAGGGCATAAAGGAAAACAACAGATAGGGAAACAATTGATGGGAGAAAGAGGATGAAGGTCAGAGGTTAAAAGTGCAAGAATAGGGAGCCAGGAGGGGACATGGAGCAGAACACCACCATTTCTGCCCACCTCTCCCTGCAAGCATACAAAGTGCAGGGAGAAAATAGCCTGTGGTCTAAAAAAGCTGTGGTCTCCTCTCTTCATCCTCCTTCTCCTGGGGCTGCAGGTGGTCAGTCTCACCAGGGCAAAGAGGAGGCTGCCAAGGTCTTGTGGCACAGTGGGCCTGGAGGTGGAGAAGGTGCTGGCACAAAGGCAGTGAGAAAAACACACAGCCCTTGGGGAAGATGGGAGGGGCGCTGGGGCGTGCCAGGTTCTGTCTCATGCTGCAGAAGGGATTTGTGTCCAGGAACCCAAAAAACCGTGCTGTGACCGTGCCTGTGCCTGCTGCTTCTGCAGGGTGTGCAGCTGGCCCATGGAATGATCAGTCCCACTGGTGTCCTTCAACATCTTCTGAGGGTGCTGGAAAAAGGAAGCGAGTGGAGACTAAGCACTTGTAGTTCAGAAAAGTGCCAATGTTGGTGACACCTGCCAGGACTGTTCTCTGGAGAACTTGGGTCTCTCTGCCACTTGCACAGAAGATGTGGAAGATGTACAATGGAGACTGATCAAGGGCATTTCCCCTCTGTCCCTTGGTGGTTGCAGGAGACCTGGCTGCTCTGAGCTGGAAAGAAATCAGTAGCAGAGACAGTCCTGGGCACCCTGGTGTCCTGGGACAGCACAGAGCATGGCAAAAGGACACACGTGGCTGGTGCTCTGAGCTGCACTGATGTGAGCAAGGGAGGTCTCCACAGCCCCAGGTCTGCTGCTCAGCACATGCTGGGAGCAGCCCCCTCTCCTCACTGCACAGAGAGGCAGTGGTCCCTGGCAATTCAGAAATCCCACTCTGGCAAGGCCAGCCAGAGGCACTTGCTGTACTGGGATAAAGCACCAGTACTGGGTGATATTTTCAGGGGCAATGGCAGCTGTGTTCCCAGGCATTCAGACACAAGGTCAGTCTGACCCTGATACTCCTTCCTATTGCCCAGCCCCAGGCAGTTCCCCACACAGGCGCTCTGAATTGCTTACCAACCTCCAAAGAATCTAAAAAATCCCTAACAAGTCCCTAAAAACCTCCACTGTCTGCACACAGGGCCTTGGGAAGGAGGCAGGGCACCTGAATGACAGGACAGCGGTGGTCTGACCACGACCAGCTGCCCACTCAGCCACTCTCATTCCCCTCACCTCAATAGGTCAGGGGGAGAAAAACTCCCTTTGTGGTCAAGATCATTACAGTTTAAAAAGAAAAGCAAAAGCTGCACATGGAAGCAAAGCAAAACAAGAAATTAATTCACCACTTCCCTTTGGGAAGCAGATGCACCACACAGACTGCTGTGAAAAAGTCAACTTCCTAACTCCATTCCTGACAGACCCAGCACAGACAGTAGACATGTCTTGTGTATTTTGTGTACACACTTGCAAGTGCTCACCTTTTTATTTTTATTTTTCACATTCCTGCCATTTCACTTGGACCCGGGTCTGTCTCCCAAGTGATACCCAGTTCTTAAATGCCATCATGTCAGCTCCATCATCTATACAAGGAATGAACCATCCTCAGATATCCTCAGCAACCTCGGGAGTGCTCCCACCCACAAATGCCCATTTCCCCTGTGCAGTTACCACAAACACCTGCAAATGGGCCAGACACAATTCCGTGCTCATGCACACCCCTTTGTTCCTACCACAAATACAGCTCCGACATGAGGCTGGACCTCTGTGCTGGCAAGCTACTTAGCAACATGAACTCTTAACATAAATCAGGCTGGCTGCACTGGTGAGCAGCTCTTACAATAAAAATCACGTTACCTTCCCTTCTGGCTTCCCATGCAGACAATGTGGCAGCCTGGGAGTCATGTTAGGTCAAGAGATGTAGAAGTCTGAACTAGCTGCAGCTGCCTCAAACAGCTCTGGAAGGATCTTTTCCTCTTTGTTCATTTGATCCTGTTTTAATAGGCGAGAGTGACTGGTTTAAAGCAGCACACAGAGTCCCTGGGAAACCCACGGCTAGAGCAGACACTTGGCTTTGTCCGGTGCCTGGGCACCTCATGCAGAATGGGCACTTTGTATTTGCTTTTAGAAGATAACCAATTCATATAGGAGGTTCATGAATATTCAGCTTGTGCTTAGGGTTGGGGAGAACAATCCTTAAAACAAAGAGGCAAATTCTTTTACCCTTTATTTGGGGGAATGTGTTTTTCAGCCCAAGGGCTGCAAGTAGCCTGTGATCCTTTCTGGGCAGGATCCATTAATGACCGGTGTTTTTCCAAGCCTGAGCATGCATCACTGCTGAAAAATAGATGCAGTCAGCGAGGGCTTGGGGTTAATGTTTCTGGATGAAGGAGAATTTGGAGGTTAGTCCAAGAGCATAAGGAGCCAGGCTGAAGTCAGTCAATCTTGCTGTTGTAGCCTCTGTGGCTTTGTCCCCTTTCTGAGGCTGTACCTGCCCTGGGAATCTCAGGCAGAGCAGTGTCCCAGCAGTGGGAAGCCATGTGGACATGTCCTTTGCTGCATGGCTACTGCAGTCATTCCTCTGTGCAATGTAAAACAACCAGTGAAGATTCTGTCTTCCCCAAAGAGGTCTGTCAGTGGTATGCTATTCCCAAAGCTGCATTTAGCCTCCCCCCTCATTTTCCTTACAACATTTCAGGGCTCAGAGGCACTGTCTAGGTGTGGTAACAAACTACGAATAAATAGCGATTGCAGCTTGTTTGTCCATCTGCAATGACCCCGCATGTGCTGTGAACCCAGATGTGCCACCCCAGGCAGCATGCAGCTGATGAGCAGCAGTTTGCCATACCACAGTGACCTGAAATAGAGCATTTCTAGGCTCTTGTATTCATACTTCTCCACATAAAACACTTGTTAGTGTTGTTTACAGGAATTTCCAAGTGAAATAGGCTTTCCTTGAAAAAGTGAAATGACTTTTCCTATTAAAAGTACTCTTTTGCAGTAGAACTGTACCCATACTTGGGTTGTTGCTGCTCTGACTGAGTGCTGTCTTCCCTCCCCTTCCCAACCCCCTTCCAAAATGATTACACTGGTAACACTTTTAAATACAGCCTTGTTTTCCTTGTCTTCATCCTCATGGGAACTGTCCTGTAATTGTTCCGTGTTGTCCAACCAAAGCAGCAGAACAAGTTGGGTGACCCCTGTGTGACTGATCATCACCCTCCCATGGGGAAGACAAACAGTCAGGAGCTGGGCAAAGTGGGCACTGTTTGCACCAAATGAAGGGGATGTTACTTCTGTGGAACTTTGGCCTGGTCCCAGAACTGTTCCAGCAGTGCCAGGTGAAGCTGTTTGCTAACTGAGTGCATCAGTGCTACCAGACACCTGCCTGGAGCTGTGTGTGCAGGCAAAGAGCCTCTGTGTGACCTCTCATCTTTTCTCACTGGCCAGGAAATGTGTGCAACACCAGCTCCAATTGGCAGGCCCTCCTCCATGCTTCCACCTGCTGCCTTTCTTTTGCAAGCATGTCTGTGTGCTCCTTTCTCCCCTGCCAGCTTTTACCTCAGCACCTCCATTTTTTCCTTCTGTTCAGCTCCAGATTTTCCATCCCACCCCCTGCTGCAACCCTCCATTCCCCCTGCCTCCCTCCAACCTTGTCCTTCCCTCTGTCACCATCCCTCTGTGTTTTTCCCAGGTGAGAGGCTGCTCAAGCTGTGCACCTGCTGACCAAGGGGGAGCAACAGGGATTAAGGAGAGACAGGGCCGTGGGCAGCAGGTCCTGGAACAGCAGAGCTCCTTTACCCCCCAGCAGTGATGGAGAGGGCTGTCAACATTATTGTTGTGTTGGCATGGCAAAGGTGGGAGGAAGGAGGCAGAGGATGGGGTGTGGGGGGGGGGAAGGGATTTGAAACTTCAACTGCCCCTTTGTGTTTTCACCTCCTCCAGTTTATCTGGTGCCCTGTGGAATTTATGATCCTCCCCCCTGCAAGGAGCTGTTGTATTTCAAGTCACAGAGTGCCTTCCAGCTGGGTGATAGACCAGCTAGCCTGCTCTTTAACAACCTCAAAGAGTGTAAGGAGCAAAGCCAAACTTTCTCCCAGCAACAGTTTTAGGAAGACTGATTATCTCTCTTTTATGAGCGGGAAAACAATGTCAATCCATTCCAAATCCCCATGGTGGAGCTGAGCAATGGATCCAGCCCATGATTTATATGCCATTCCAAGGCTGCTAACAATCTCTTTTCCTTTCTCACTCTCCATGCTCAGCTGGACATTTGCCCTACTTAGGGAGAATAAGGAGACTGACCCTTGTCATTTGAAGAGGCAGAGAACAGGTAAAGTACAGGAGAATGGGAACAAATACAGAAATCAGACAAAACTCCCATCTCAGCAGCAGGAGTTGCCATCTAGGTCCTGCTTTCCAGGCACCCCAGGTGAGGGACTTTAGGAGTCTCAGCCTTATCTGCTTCTCACCTCATTGCTTTGGTGTGTTGTGAAGGGGGCAGGAGGCACATTTTGAGAGGATGCAGCCCATGTGATGGGCAATGGGAGAACCACAGCTCCCAGAGCAGCTCTGCCAGTGATGGGTTACACAAACAGAGCAGCCCCTCAGGGAAGGCCCAGTGCCAGCAAGCATGAGGGGCAGCCCCTCACTCCATCACCCCGTGTCAGGTCACTGTTCAGGGTCCACCCTTCCCTCTCCTCCAGGGAGTTCACTGTGGGATGGGCCCAGGTCAGCCCTGGCAGCAGACTCCTTCTGAACACCTGTGGCTTTTTCTGATTAAGGGGCACAAAGCTATGAGGCACTGGGAATTTGAGATAAGCTCCAGCACTGGGAGCACTTCTGACAGCTGCAGGGACAGAGCAGTGCAGAGATGTGGATTTCACAAGCCCTGTGCAAGGCTTGAGGCACACCCAGCTCTGGAGGATGGAGTTGAGCCCTGAGCTGGGGGATGTGGCAGGCAAGCCAGAAGTCCTCTGAGCAAGGTGCTGGTGCAGACACCTGCCCACTGAGTGCAGCACCAAGTGCCCCACGCCTGGAGCAGGGGCACACTTGCAAGGTACCACGTGTTCCTGGTGGCTCCATGCCTTTGCCAGCTCAGCCAGGGGTGGAAGGACACAGAGTTCAGACAAGCAGGATGCCTTGCAGATATTCCTTTCTCCAAACATCACCTCCCAGTCTGCTTTGCCTGCGTACCTGGGGCGGCTTTTATGGCTGTGGTACAAAATGCAGCTGCACCAGTGCTGCTGTGTGCAGCCTGAGAGCCCTTTGCTTCCACAGGTCACCCTGCAAGCCTCCCTTTCTGTATGCAGCCTAAGGGCCCATCAATCCACCCCTCCTCTCTGCCCTGTGCCTTCAGGCAGGGGTAGGAAGCTACAAGACTGTTAACTCCCTCCTCCCTGTCCCAAGAGATAAAGGCACAGATGCATTGAGCCAGGCAAAGCCTCCTGGCAGCTGAGATCCACACTGGCTGCCTGACAGAGTGGCCTCCTCCGTGAATTACCTGGCATTCCAGATGTGTGAGTCTTCCTCCTGGTTGCTAAACTTCAGAGGTCAAGCTGCTACCTGTGAGATTCAGCTCTTGCTGTCACTTTCTTACACATGGTTCTCAGTTACTATGACAGGGACGCATAATATGGAAGCTTATTTCATTTGCATTTATTTTTGTATTTATAATTATAAAACGTGAAAGGCCCATTCTTCCATAATCTCTGGCACAGCAGCACTGACATCCTCTCAGGGGGATTTGCAACAGGATAGGCTGGTGGCCTGCACGTTTATTGGATCAATTTCAGCTTGCCTTCTCCATGCTCTGCCACGGCTTCTCCGGTTACCACAGGTAGGTGTGCTGAAACCCTGAGCAGTAATGCACACCAAGCCTTCTGCTGTCCTTGCTGGTGGGACAGGGAGAAGGAATGCCACCTGGAAAGGCTCCTCCACCTCTGCTGCCATAGAGAAGTCACGCAGGCCTCGGTGCTGAGACCTGCAACTCAATCTGTGGACATGACCTTTTGGTAAAGCAAGATGAGTGTCCCAAGTTTCTAATTCTTGTGCATTATTAATGTCTTGCTCAGGAATTAATGTGGGTCAGGCTCTGCTTATGGGCCCATGTGTGCATTTCAAGTGTAAGTTTATCCAGAGTTCAGACATGGAAAGGCAGGATTTTGGCTCAGTCTTTTTTAGAAAAAGACTCTATGAAGTAATGACCCAGTGACAAGTATCCTCTTTGATTTGGTTTCTATTCTCTCATCAGAGAAATTGTTCACTTGGGGCCACAGCGAGTCTTATGTGGGGGCCAGCATTCAGACTTCTGTTTGCACTATATCAGGATAAAGCCTTGGAGAGGTGAGCAAAAATTTTAAGAGAAATGAGCAAGCTGGGCAGAGAGCTCAGAAAACATGATCTCCAAGGAAGATGTTACAGACTCGGTCATGTTTTACCTCTAGACAGCTGTAAAAGCTGTGATGCATTTTTCTCCATGTCCATGGATGCAAGGCAGGCCTGACTTGATTTACAATAAAGGTGATTTATGGTAGGCATAGGGGCAATATTTTCAAGTTTTTAAGGATTGCTCCTCTTCCAGTAAGTACCCACAGACAGTGTTGCTGGGCTACCACCCATGTCTCTTTAAAACCTGTCTCCACAGTCAGTCGGGGGAGGGTGAGGTATCCTGGATCCTGCCTCAGAGCAACGGGAGGCTTAGATCACCATGAGCTAATCGGTGAGGCAATTGGGCATGGCCCATGGCCTTTTTGGAAGAAGGCTTTTAGGAATGCATTCAATCAGCATCCCCTTCATTCAGCTGGGAGGGGCTGGGCAACAGCAGCCAGAGTTCTCAGGGCTAAACTGCAAGAGAAAATGTGGAGGGCACCTTGTATAGGAGCGAGCCCATGGTGCAGTGGGGAACTACAGTTTTCCACTTAGGATATAGCTGGAGTTTCCTAGGCTCTGTGATGAATCCTCATCAATTAGTACATGGTGTTTGAGACTTCAGTATGGCTGGAAGCAGGGCAATGCCTGTGAAGTTTACAGCTTGATCTCCTTCACATCTCAGGCCCAAACCCTACCCTTTGAATCAAACTTTTCTTTCTCTTTCAGATGCTGGGTAGAAATCTAGTCTTGCAATCCAGCTGGTGTAAAGGTCTAGTAAGAATGAGTAACACTGCAGCTACACAGTGCGAAGCACAAAATTAGGTGCTGTACTTGGATTACCTTTTTTTATTACACTGCAGTGTTCCTTCAAGGCATTCTCTTTTATAGAGGCAAACCCAGTCCATACTCATTAACTCAAATGGACTGACAGCAAGGAGCTTGGCTTTCCTGTCCCAACCACATCAGACAAACAAAAAATAATCCTGCATCAACAGAGACACAAGCATTGCATGCCAACAGGAACCAGAGGTGTAACCTGCATCCACTTCCATGGCTGTTTTCCATCCCAGCCTTCCCTGGCCATTACATTTCCCAATGGCATTGCATCCGCAAGAGACGTTTTGCAATCTACTGCCCTGTTTCTGAGCAGAGAAATGAGGCTCCACATGGCATAACAGGAGTGGAAATTTAAAGAGTTAACAGCACAAGACTGAATACCAGTCATGGCCAGGTCCCTCTGCAGTCCTGAGGACCTTCAGGTGAAGAAATGGGGCTGCCATCTTTTCCCTGTATTCCACCTTGCCACGCCTGCCTCATGGCACCCTGCCTGGTGGCACCCTCCCCATATCTGATCACACACCCTTCCTTGTCCTGTGATCTTTTTTTCTTCCTTGCCATATTATAGGGGTGATTTCAGGATTGCTGGATGTCCACAGAGCACAAAGGCACCTGTGTTTTGCTGTCAAGGACTCTGGAAATGCTGCTGGAATCTAGCTGACTCCCCCACTGCTGCCTGTGTTGGCAATATTAACAGAAAGTTATTTCCAAAACTGAAGTGCAGAGCCAACTCCCTGATTGGAAGAGCAATAAAAAAAAATCTCAGCCCTCTTTTACCCTCACAATTTTTTCTTTTCTTCCCCACACTCCCTCCCTGCTTCTCAGGGGGTTATGCCTTTTTATCACCATGTCTGTTCTCTGTCTCCTGGGAGAGGTAAAAACCTCAGCATGACAAATCTGTCTTTCTTGGGGTGGAAGCTCTCCCAAAAGCCTTAGCACACTGGTGAAATCCTATACCTCAGAGAACCACCCACCTCACTCATGCTAAAATCATTGCTTGAAAGATCACATAAAACAATCTGTTACGCAACTCTCAGAACACCAAATAACCCCCTTATTTATAGTATATACACTTGCAACAGTAAACCTCCCTTTTGAACTGCATTGGTCAATATAGATTTAAAAGGCTTTTCCTATTTCAGCCAACATCTCAATTTGTTGTTTAAGCGTTCAGTGCTTTGGCTTGAGAGGAGCTGGTTGAGTGACTTCCTTTAGGGGTAGGTGATTAGGTTTGCAAAAGCTTCTCCAGTGTGGTTCTCTGGGAGGTGGTGCTGCTCCAATATTTTTAATGCCAGCTTCTTCCTCTGTGCATTCAGCCTACGTCAGGAAGCCTACATTTTGAGTTTGTAAGTATACCAGGAAAATGTGTCCCCAAAAGTTAAGGAAGAGGATAAAGGCTATTTCTTCAAGCTGCTAAGCAAGATTTTAAAAGTATCTGTAACATCTGAAAGGCCCTTTCTGTAATAGGTCCAGCCATAAAGGCCAGCAGCAGAGCACTTGCAAGCAATCCCCTCCCTGCCCACCACAGCTCCTTTGGTCAGTCAGCAGAATCAATGTTTTTCCGCAGTGCCCAGGGCACTACATCAGCCACCAGAAGCCACAGATTTCTCTAAGCTCCCTCCCTGATGGCCAGGAGAGCCAGACAAGCTCAAGCTGGGGGACAGAAGCTGGGCAGGTGCAGTGCCTGAGGCAGCCCAGCAGCAGCCAAGGGCCACCAAGAGCTCCTGCAAGGGAGGAGCCACCACAGCTTCTCAGCTCGGGGTGCACTCAGCCACGAGGGAGGGGAACCCTCTGCCCCATCGCCCACTCCTGCTGGCCAGTGTGGAGTTTTGGCTTCTCCATCACTCCATTACTGCATGGAATCACAGGATATGCTGAGTGGGAAGGGACCCAGCAAGGATCATGGAGTCCTGGCCCTGCACAGGAACATCCCCAAGAGTCACACCAAATGCCCAAGAGCATTGTCCAAACGCTTCTTGAACTCCATCAGGTTTGGTGCTCTGATTGCTTCCCTGGGGAGCCTGTTCCAGTGCCCAGTCACCTTCAGGGTGAAGAACCTTTTCCAAATACCCAACCTAAACCTTCCCTGACTCAGTCTCAGGCCGTTCCCTCGGGCCCTGTCACTCCCACCACAGAGATCAGTGTTCCTTTATTGCAGCGACCAAAACCACCCCAATACTCCAGGTTAGACCCCTGTTATTTCAGCTAGAGAAGAGCTGACCCCCTCTAGATCTTCCCCAGTCTTTTCCATCTCTTTATTGCTGTTGACTTCCTCGGGGCACTGAAATACTTTCTTTTATGCTTTGGTTACAACACTCAGCGAATGATTTGCATATTTTTATGGCCCTTGCCTGGAGATGCAGGAAAAGAGGCTTGCATGGGTGTGACATGCATTAGCTCTTAAGAACATACCTCGGGGAGGCTGTCTGGTGAGTTAGGCAATACCCTTGGAGAGGTTTGTGTGCACACTGTAAGGAAATAAGCTTCAAAGAATGAAGGCAAGGCTGGCAGCGTTTGTTACTGTTGTCTTCCTACTCATTGGGGCATAAATAAGAGACAGGAAGCTCCCTCTGTTTATGTAGGAACTGGAAGCTTTGTCATCTGTCCATTGGGATAGATTACTGGAGATTACTCAGGCTGTTTTCTTCACCAAATCTTTGCAATATATATTTTTCTATGTATTTACTTCAGTGATGTCTTAGTCTTAAAATTTCCAGGTGCAGGTATTCTGGAAGAGCGATCCAAGCAAACCTTCCTTGTGGGAGTATTGCTTTTGCTGTCACAAGAGTTCTCTTGGTTTAGCTGATTTTGATAAGTGAAACAAAAATGATTACATATTGGCAAAAAGACTTTTAAGTGGATTCAACTGCATTGCACTAAGGTTCTTGTCATTATGGAAATTTCAACTTCTCTGCCAAGGGGAAAAAAAAATTAAGTAAAAAAAGAGCTGTTCCTTAACAATATTGTTATTTTGGCACCAAAAAGCCTGTCACAGACATGCCTTAAAATTAATTTTCCCAGATATTCACTGAACTCATGATTATCCTCTCCCACTAAACATTTCCAATTTAAGTGGAGACCAGTCTTGAAACAAGATAATGCATCCAGCAGTCCATCTGAACATTCATATATATATGAGAACAAGATCTGAACTCTGACACAGCCCTCAAACCAAAATAAATTTCTCAAGCTTTTCAGAAGTGAGAAAATTGAGCTTTGAAAATGTTGGGTTTGGTTGGGGTTTTGGGTTGTTTGGATTTTTTGGGGTTGGTTTTTTTTTTTTTTTTTTTTCTTTTTTCTTTTATCTGCAAGAGAGGAATCTGCTGGATTTGAGCGCTAGATCAGAAGATCTTGAGGCTTAAGGGTGGATCTCAATTATCCAGCCCAGGTCTATCGCTAACCATAATGGGCTTTTTGCATCGTTTCTTGAGGACATGCCCATGCAGACAATAGCTGTGTGCCGGCAAGCCAAGGTCTAAATGTATCTAAATACCACAATAATCATTAAAGAAACCACACCGGGGCACGGGGAGCGGGGCTGCTGTACTGCCTGTACTTGGCAGATACCTGTGCCCCGAGCAGAGCAGGGTCGGGGGAGCAAAGCGCGTCCTCCTGGGGCCTGCTCTGCCCAGAGCTGCTCCCCGCTCCGCCGTCTCCGCTGTAATTGCCTCCTGGAGTGCTGGATGCTACCGCTGCGGCCCCAGGGAATGCTGCTTTTCCAGCGGCATGTGGGAAAGAACAAAGCGGACAGCAAGAGAGCGCCTGGAGCAAAGCACGGGGGTAGACATCTCGCTCCTCATCAGGGGAAAACCCAAGCTCCAAGTCAGCAGATTTACCACGATTTCAGGTGCTCTTAACATAACAGTTAAGGTCCTGGTACACATATGTGTATCGTGAAATGTGTATCACTGCCCAAAAGCAGCCAGTGCCAGAAGGACAACGAAAAGAAGCATTAGCATTCTGGTGAAGAGCTGATGATATCCCGCTAAACAGAGGCTGGGCTTTCAGGTTTGCCTGGAGCCGTGTGATCCTAATCAAAGCATGGGTAGATCTTCCCGTGAACTTTCCAAACAGCTGAGCCAAGACAGGGTTTTGTGCAATTCACTGCCCCTAACTTTAGCTTATTGAAAAGTTTAAGTCTTTGAACAGGGCCCAAGTTAGTGGGGAAACGTGGGGTCTTCCAGAGTGACACCTCAAACTGGGGTATCTGGTGGATATCAGCAGAATGAGTTGCTCTTGGAGAGGTGCTGTCGAGTGAGTTTGGAAATAGCACACATTCAACTCTGGCCCCTTTGCGCTGCGTTTCTCTCTCCCTCCTGTGCTAGGTAGACAATGACATGATGGGGCTTTTAGTATGGGACTCCACCTGAAGAGTCAGTTTGCCAGCTGGGTAAATCCACAAGTGGCTAATGCAGTGCATCAGAGCAGCTAGGAGAGCACAAGAGAGCTCTCAGAAGGGTGTACCATGGGCACTTCTAACTCATAGCAAATGGGCAGCATCCTGTCCTCAGCCTTGGGCAGCCACAGGAACAGATGCTTTATAACCCACATGCTCTTCCCTGGCAGTAATTTGTTCCCATGTGTGTGGTATGTGCCTCGATCAGCTGCCAGCTTGTACTTCTGCTAATTTGATCAAACACAGGACCAATTTCTCCTAATCTGGGTGTAATCCCTGAGACAGAGCTATCACTGCCTCTGGTCTATGTGCAACTCTTATCTAGGGCGGCCAGAAGAGTGTGACAGCTGCATGATAGTCTGCCTGGCACAATGGGTGGCCCCACAAGAAGGGCCTTGCCACCCTGTTGCCCTCAGATGCACAGAGGGACAGCTGAGGTGCCTTCATGGTGCAGGGGAGTGCCTGGAGCAGCCTGAAAGTTATAACTCACCAGCCCATCAGGATATGTCACTTGGAGTGGCTTGTAGCCATCTCAGCACAGGGCTGTAAATCCCCTTGGCCTGCAGAGACCCCCAAGGCTAGAGAGGGTGGAGGAAGCCATGGAACAGCATCCTCCCCAGAGCTCGCCCTTGGCACTGGCTCTGCCCAGCCAACACGGACTGTGTGACCTGCACACCCAGAGGAGACAATGCAGGGCCTTCTCTGGCTTTAGCTCGGGCCATCACTGCTGTGCAGGAACTTTTGGAAAGGCAGTGAGCTCTGCTCTGCCCTGCAGTTGGGCCATGGCTGTGCTCACCCTGGCCACGAAGGGGTGCTGGGTTGGCAGTGTCCAGCCCTGCTCCTGGGGTGTGTCACACACCAGTGCCCACGGCCCATCAAACCCTCTCTTTGCAACACTTGCTGAAGCTGATTAAAGTGTGAGAGCCTCTGTGTCCTCTGCTCCTTACGCAGAGTAAGCAGCAATAGAGACAACACTTGCAAGGACTTTGCTCTAATTTTTACAGATTTAGTGAACTTCATCCACAGCACAGGTGAAACTGCAGGTTTGTGCAGGTTCTTTCTCAATTACTTCTAGTTGAGGCTACTTTTTAAGGTCTCTTGTTTGGATTCTGAACATGTAGGCACAAATTTTTTAAAATGACGCCGTTGTAAAAGCCAGTGACCTTGTCAACTGTGCCTGTCATCTGAGTTCTCTCTCTCACTCAGCAATTCTCTTCTTCTAATTAATTTTCTTACTTTTTCCCATGGGGTAATATTACATTGTGTTGATAAGCAGCTCTTTTCTTTTGCCCCAGAACAGTGATGAGTGCAAACAGGGAGATTTAGAAAACCTTGAGGAAAAAGATTTTCTGCAAACAGGACTTATTACATAATTAAATTGTTACGGAATTGAAATTCTAAAGAAGACTTGAAGCAAAAAATCTATAGCTGGTCAATGTTTTGCTTGCTCATGCTATTTGAGTTGCTCTGAGCAGTAAGTACTGGGAATGTAACACATCCTTGGGCTACAGCCCATCTTGACAGAACAATTTTGCTGCTGAATATGCACTTCTTAATAAGGATAACTGCTCATGTCAAGACTATAATGATACCAATGCACTCATGCCATGGACTGCAACCTACTGTTCTGGCAGTTCTCTTGTTTTACTTTCCCACCACAAGAGCTGGAATTAAATGTATTTGTTGGTGAAGTTTATTTTTGCTGGCTTTCCATCTCATGCTGTGGAAGATTTTATGGAGCTATCTTGTCCATTTCAAAGCCTTTTTTAAAGCATCCTTTTCCCCAAGTTACATTGTCCTGAAGTAGCCCTGTATATTTAAACATCAATCATGCAGATGGGTTTCGAGTTTCCCAGGGTACTAAACTCCCTCTGCAAGCACAGTGTAGGAGAACTACTGTGAGCCTGCACCCTCTAACCACCAGCCTGGCTGGCTCTGCCTGGTGTAGGTGACATTCTTGCTCTTTCCTGGATTCTAGTGCATCTCAGCTAAGATGACAACCAATTTATCTGCACATAAATTCCAGGAGTAAGGGGTACTTCTGAGCGTCAGGGCTTAGGACCATACCCAGAATGTCTCAAACCCAGTGTGGGGTGAGAATTTTGTGTTTCACAGCCCCTTCCCCAACTCTGTCACTTCTGCAGGACCCCAGGGGGATCCTACTTGAGGCCCTGCCTCTGTTCCTCAGGAAGACAAGAGCGTTTCCTTAGTAACTCCAGGTGGGCAGGATGCTTTTTCTAATAGTGAAAGACTTGGCCATTATAAGCTATAGGAACTACAGCTGATCACCAGCAAACCTGGGGGTTCCTGCATCCCTCACTGTGGTGGCAACACCAGTCTGTGACAATGCTGCCTTGTGCTGTTTGTGTGGGTCTGGTGTAAGAGCAGAGCTCCAAATAAAAGACTCCATGGAAAAAAAAAAAAAAAAGGGGGGGGGGGGGATGGTTTCTGCTTGTTTATTTCAAGTGGGACCGGTTCTCCAACCTGTTTCAGTGTTTGTCCATAGCACTTGAGCCCACTTAGCTGCTGGGAGAGATGGGAAGTGCCAAAGCAGCAACAGGAAAAGCCAAGGGATTGTGGTAGTGAGACAAAGATTTTGCCCTGAGAATGCTGATGGATGTTTTGGGGACATCCATGCAGTTTCAGACTCCTGAATGATAAGATTACCTTCCCTCTTTCTTATTGAGGCATGTACCTGGGAGATACACTTTTTAGCACTTCGGTTTCTTCTTACCACATGGTGCTTTGTAGACAATTACACTTCTACTGAAATATCTGCTCTGCAGTATATGCCTAATCACAACACTTGACTTTGTTACTCCTACAAAAATCTTAATGGGGGCTGGATTCTTGTACAAGTGAACCTGCATAACAAGTGACTCCATTTCAGAGCCCAATACTATCAAACTTTTCTCTCTTATCCTGAGGCTGTACAGAAGAATTTCCCTGGTTCAGGGAAAGAAAACCTGCAACAAATCAGTGTTCAACAATCAGTGCCTTCCCAAAGCTCAAGCACTGCCATGACAGTTTGATAACCAGCTGAAAAATGTGTCTGGTGGAAGATCCAGAGTGGGAGTCTGGGCCTTAAAAACAGGGTCCTAATCCATAACAAATTACTGTGTGCAACACTTGTCCAGAGAGCCCACACAGTGAGGTAAGGTTGCACCATGCTCTCTCTCCTTCCTTGAATAAAAACTGCCTGCTCTAATGAGAGGCAGGTCCCTGATTCAGCAAAGCACTTAAGTGTTTTGATGAACTGGGGCCAAACTGAACATCTTGTGCAGAACTCGGTTGTCTAGTGAACAATATCAAATATTTTATTCATGGATGCAGACTTAAATGAAAATTAAAGACATGGCTATTTAAGGCCTTAGGTGCCCAAACTCATATTGTTCATTTTTTATTATCTTAAAGTAATCATTTGTACGGGAAAAGAAGCAGCCACCTCCAGAAAATCCATCCCTGTCATGCTGGGAAGAATATTCTCAGTTCTCCCCCAGCACCCTGTCAATTTGATGGCTTATGTAGCTTGCTTAGAAACTTGTCACATTCAGGCTATTTCAGATCAACAAGTTCCAGCCAGCATCCTCTTTTCCTACCAGGAACACCAGGCTTTAGTACCCTTATTGACTGCATAAGGCGTGGGCAAGCAAGGCACAGCCTCCAGTAGGCGAGATCAGGTATTAGAAGGGTCTTAGTTATTGTGCCATCACCCTTACTTGGCCATCAGTCCCCAGACAAGGCAGCGAGCTCCGTGCTGACCTCTGAGGCTGCAGCCAGCAAGGGTCTCTGTCAGGCTGCTCTCCTCACTCCAACACCTCGGGCTCTCCTGCTGAAAGGGTCGCCCCAACCCAGAGAGCACCAGCCTTGGAAAATGAAGCATTATGGCAGGTGAACACAAACCTCAGCCTGTGAAAGCTTTTGCTGAGCAGTGTTTCACCTGAAATGCTGGATGCAGCAGCATATTGTGGCTGAAGGCTGCACCACAGGCAGGTGGAGAGAGAAGAGCTTGGACTTGGGCACATCCTGGCTTCAGGGTGTTTCTCCTTAGAAACATCATCTTTTTCTAATGAAAATTTTCAGTAGAACATTATCTATGTCTTTTGTATATTTGAAAATATTTCCATAGATAGTGAAATACCAAAGAGAGCTGTTTCTAGTATGGCAACACATACTTTATTTTCTTCTCCTTGTCCACCCTACAGCAAGAATCTTCAACTCCCTTTTACTTATCAACACACCCACTTGTCCTCACAGTTAGGCAGAAAACAGTCAAAGTATGGATTGAAAAGAAAATCTGGCATTTTTCACCAGCTTGTCTATACTTAGATGCAACCACCTCCCTGTCATGGAATACAGGGAGATGCAAATGGGAAGAAAATGAGAAAAAAAAATTTAAAAAGAGTACATGCAGACATTTTTGGCTAAACCTTATGCTCTCTTTGATTTATTCCCATACAGCTACTAGTGCTCAAATGATTTCCAGAGCAGGCATAAGTTACATGGCACTCAGTTTATCTGCTCTGGAATGGCAAAGTGCACAACCAGATATACACTGTGGTTCCAGGGAGTCTAGGGATTTCAAAGGTGCTTTATCTCCCAGATAACTCACTGGCAAAGAAGGGTGAAATAATAACAGTGTTGGTGACTAAAACTGGAATGATAGATTATGAGTATGGGCTTTAAAAAAGAAGTGTCAGTTAAATGCATGTTACAGATTTGTTCGGAGCAAGATATTAATCCTTTATTTTATTTTTTGGATTTGTGGATTCCTAAGCATTTTTCTTGGAGAAGCACAAATCCTTGAATTGTGTATTTCAATCTACTGGCAATGGCTTTTTTCCCTGTGCTCTCAAGCATCGCCCCCCTCCAAGTAGTCTTTGGGGATCTGTGAACCAGAAGTAAAACCCCATCTCCTAGCAGTCAGACAGGAACCACATTCCCCTAAATCCCACACATGGATCTGATTCACTGCATGACTCTTGTAAGCCTCCATCCACCTCCTCTCTGGGAAAGCACAAAAGATCCACAGTCTTAAAGTCCTCGGGCTGCGGGACTTTGAGCTTAGTCCAGAGAAAGGCTGAGCAGCCAGAGTTCCCGCTTACGGAAGTGCCAAGTGCCCAGGAATCTGTGCAGGCACAGCACTGAGCCACTTGCAATGACGGGAATGCTGTGTATTTGTGCCCTTTGCCTCTGCAGTCCTGACACCAGCAAGGTGAATCTATTTATATGCAGTGCTAGAGGCTGGAGCCCTCATTTTCTCCAGGCCTTTAAGGAGCCTTTGGCATGTTTTTGTGACAAAACAATTTTTGAATGGCTTGGAAGGCTTCAGAAAAATAGGAAATACTGTCAAAAATGCAAAATGTTTGTATCCCTCAGCCAGGGGGAGGGAAATAACATGCCGGAAGCTTAGCCAAGCCTGACAGGGTATAGTGGATCTTGATCTTTGCTCACCCAATAGTTAGATATTGTTCCCCCTCCCCTCCCCTTTAATGGAATCACTGCCTTATCTCTTAAAATGATCTCATTAAAGCAGGGGACAAGACAGCAGAGGGTAGGAGGCCTGTAATTACAGATGGAAGGTTGATAGAAATACTGCTTCATAAACCTTCTCATCTCTGTTTCCCCTCTAAGGGGAGGTGGTCTTCAAAAAAGCATGAACCCCTTTTGACCACTTCTCTGAACCACCCTGAACTCGTGGTGGAGATGTCACACAAAGAAAAAACAAATGAGAGATGGCAGTTTTTCCTATTCTGGGGACTATCCACTGGTGGGATCCTAGTTTTCCCAGCAAATGCAGCCCTAGGCTGCGGCAGGTGTGAAGGGGTAAAGAGGAGTTGCTTCTCTGTGTCAAGCTACACAGAGTCCATTACTGGAAGAAGGAATATGTTTGAGAGCAAGCTTCATATCTAGCAGCAGGAGCAAAGGGCTTTCAGACCCTTGGACTCTTAACTGGAAGCTGCTAAAGCTTTCCTGCATGCTGGCCTTCCCTCACTGTGACTCTTCTCCTGTTCTGAAAATGGCCATAATAAAACTCCCTGCTGTAAATCAATCCCTGCTTCTCAAAGTAGAAAATGTGGCAGGAGGGCCTTGGGATGTCCACAGCAGCAGGCAATGCCCTGCACTGCTCAGCTAAGGCTCATCCCTCTCCTTTCAATGCATCCCATGCTACCTACCCTTAGAATTCGACTGCTGTGCAGCAGCCCACAGCCACACCACAGCTGCTGTCTGAGGGGAAAACAATGTATGGCTGCAGATCTGCAAAGTAACAACTCTAGATTAGTCCTGGGATGACCTGGAGTGGAACACGAAAGCCAAAGAGCAGGAATTTTAAGGTATCAAAGCCTGCCCAGGATTTCACCTGCTGGCAGGAGTGAAGGTCCCTGTATGTTATCTCTGCTTCTCAGTCACCCTGCCAAGGTCTCAAAGGGTTTGTAATTGCCTGTAGATACTGAAAACAGAGCTCTCCTGATTTTTCTTAAGCTAATCTCACTGATACCTATTACGGAAAGAGAACGCAAGCATTTCCAATACAGAACATTACAATCCCTGCCTGGTTTGATGTAATAAAATTTCTTTTGATCTGTATGGATTTGTTCTCTGTTTAAAACACTGACGGTGACACTGAGACATTAATCCAGGTTTCCAGCACCACAGCTGCATGCTACAGTTTCATATGATGCAGAAATGACAATGCATCAACTATCCCTAGGAAAAGATGGGTCAAATCGATAGTGTGCCAAATCAGCTACACTGGTTAGGTGGCACTTCAAGGGGCAATGTAGTGCAGAAGTGGTCTGGAGGTCTTCTTTGAGCATCCTATTGATGATGCTTCTTCACTGCCACATAGAAAGAAGGCCAAGTTTGGTATGGTGCATTGCTGTTCAGGAGTAAAATGCTGTTAAGGAGTGAAAACGAAACTAATAGGTGATTTCAGGCACTGGAATATTGACCCACTTCCTAATGCTTATCCCCTTCTCCCCACCCACAGGCAAGAGCCAAGCCTTTCCTGGGAAATTTCAGAAGAAAATATCAAGGGTAAGTAATGAAAGCTATCTTTGCCTCAGGGTTGGGTTGGTGCAGTTTGGTAGGGAGACAGCTGTCCAGGTGTTTTCTAGGTAAATAAACCAAAAGCTTCAGCTTCCCAATTGAGGAGGCTGTCAACACAGTGCCAGATCTAATAATGACCATGAGAGGCTCCAATATGGAGCTTATGCAGACAACTAAAAAGTGTCTCTGAAATGTTGGCCTGCTGTCTAGAATTGCATCTGATCTCACTGCTGGTTTTTGCTTTCATGTTCAGTGTGTTCTGTTGCAGAGGCACCTCAGAACTGAGCGATCAAGATGCTTCCAAGTCCAGCTGGAGTCACAATGATGGAGCAAGTCCCACATCTGCAAACAGCAGATCCATCAGAAGCTCTAAAAGCTGGTCTAGGGAGTAGTGATAGGGCCAAGCCCACCACCAGTGTGGTGCCTCTACACACGATTGTTTAAATAAACATGATGATTGCAGTGGCAGATATTCCCCTAAGAGTCCTTGGTTCCATGGACAGTTTGATGAGCAAGCTCTTTGTGCAGGATGTTTAAGGCTTGAATTCAGTTCTCCTGTGGAAGGGTTTCTATCCATGCTGAGCAGGGAAGTGCTCTAACTATGTTCCTCTTTCCCAAGAAAGTTCACAGCTATTTTTGGGACCCTCAGCAGGTGAAGCCTCCTGAAACACTTTCTCATTTCCAAGTTTATACAGGGTTCCAGGGCTTCTACCAAGCCATTGAGAGTAAAAAAGAGCATCAGCTCATTTTCTTTGCCAGAAAATCTAGACAGATGTAAAAGCAAAGTCGACAAACTTCTGCAAGAAAACCCCAAAACCAAACAAAGTGAACAGACACAAAGTCCTAATTTCTGCATCTGTCTCTCCCAGAATTTGAAAGGTAAGGGAAGGATGACCATAGCCAAACTTGGTCCCCTAGCCGGGCTTGCTAAGCAGCAGAGGGCACAGAAGGCTGCCCCCAAACTCTTCACCGAGTCCTGAACCACAGAAGAGGTTTCCGGCAAGGGCATCTCCCGCGGGACGGGAGCGGAGCGCGCTGCGGCTCGGGCAGGCTGGCAGCCCGGCAGGGACCATGCCCAGCACGAGGAGCGTGGGTGGACGGGGAGCACCGGGGCGCCTGAGCCTCTCAGCGAGCGGCGGCAACACCACCCGCGGGGCACCAGCGCCTGGGGGCTCCGGGCGGCCGCAGGGCCGGCGGGAAAGGGGCCCGGGGAGCCCCGGCCTGGCGGCGCCGCCGCGGAACGGGAGCTCACTCCGGCGAGGCGCGGCCGGGGCTACCCGGGCGAACCTGAAAGTGAGCGCCCCGTCCCGAGATGCACCCGGGAGGGCGGAAAGGCCCGCGGGCGCTGCGCCTCGCCAGCCGCGGGCGCCGTCCCCTCCCCCGGCGCCGTCCCCTCCCCCAGCGCCGCCCCGTTCACGCCCTTTCAGCGCACGGGGGTGGTGCCACAACGGGCTGGGCGTGGCGGACGAGCGAGGCTCTTTATGCGGCGGGAACCCGGCGGCGGCCGGAGCTGCGCGCGGTTGCGGCGTCGGAGAGGAACGACCCGGGCGGGGGCAGAGGGGGGCGCGGCGAAGGCGAGGAGCCGAGGAGGAGGAGGAGAAGAAAGAAGAGGAAGGAGCGCGCCGGCCGGGGTGCTCCTATTGTTCCGCACCTGCGCCGGCCGGGACACGTGGCGCCGCTGAGCCCCGCTCCTCGCCCCCCGTCACTTGACCCGCACGCAGTCGCCCGGCACCATGGGCAAGGGGGTGAGCGGCGGGGCCGGGCCGGGGCGGGAAGTGGGAAGTTCGAGGAACCGGACGGTGGCCGGTACCCCTTTCCCTTCGGCGAGGCTGCGCTTTGTGTGTGCCGGGCCGGGGCGGCCACGTCGGGCCGGGTGCGAGGGCGGCCGCGGCCGTTGGCGAGCGGCGCCGGTGCCGCCAGCCCCAGCAACGTGCGAGGGCCGCCGCCGCCGCCCGCGGGAAGGAAGAGCCGGCCGAGGGCGTGGCGGAGCCCGGGGCGAGGAGCCGGCGTCCCAAAGCCCCCGGCTCCTCCTGGAGGCCGTGTCTCCCCGACGAGGGGCCTCTCGTTCGCCCGCAGCCTCCGGGGCTGGTGTTATCTGGTGGCCTTGCGGAGCTGGGGAGGGAGCGCCGCTGCTCCCGGGGCTCCTGAGAGTACTTTAGACTTTCCTTGAGACACGAGGCCCGGCATGGGGGGAGCGGGAGAAGGGGAGCCCTCAGCGTTGTTAGGGCTAATTTGCCTGTTGGTAGCAGTGAGGGTGTGATGGGAGATGGTGGCAGAAGAGAGGCGGACCCGGCTGAGGTCTCCTGTTCTCTGGGGCGATAACTTGGTGCAGAAGGCTGTGCGGTTCCTGCAGCGGTTTTTACCCCTGGATCAGCATTGTTTCTTCTCATATAGGGAGGAGAAGTCTTTAGTTCAGACCGTATCTTCTAACTAAAGAAAAGTGCATGTGAAGGCTGTTGGGGGATGTTGTGCTCCAGCACCCGTGTGTGGAGCAGAAGCAGCTCTTGGCTTGTTCTGATTTCATTTTATGTCAGAAAACTAGAGACTAGTTTCTGGGGTTTGCTGCTTGGATATTTGTTTTTTCCAAAAACTTCGAATCTTTCCCGGTATGTCTTGCGTAGTTATAGGTGTGTAGGTTCGTGTTTACTTTTGGTTTAGCCGCATTCCTGTAAAATTCCCTGATTTCTCTGCTTCCTGAGGAGAGGCTGGCCGTGCGGGGCTATGGCAGCGGTGTTAGCCTGCTCCCTGCCAACAGGTGTTCTGTGCTTCCCGAGCGCTGTTCAAACATTGACTTGACTTTGTATTGTCCTCATCGGTGCAGTACAGCAGCAGCAGTGTTGACATAACTGCGTGAGTAGTAGGGAGAGCTGCAAGACCGTGCCTGAATGGAGGGTTGCTTGGAAAACGGGCTGTGTGGGGTGGGATTTCAGCACTTGTTCTGTGTATGGGGTTCCTTTTCCTAAGGAAGTTCTTCTGTTGCTTGGCAGCCCAGCCTGTTGTATTTAAGTCCAGTAGGCAACAGGGTGTATGGACAGTAAAATTCCTCTAGGAGATTAAACACTGAGGAGAGATCTGGCAGTGAGGGCAGTATTCTGAATCTTTTTTAAATGATCAGAGCAGCCTTTGAGTTGTGTGTCTATGCAGGACTGCAGCACAAAAGGCTTCAGGGGCTTCGCCTGCCTTGGTGGGACTAAGGAAAGGTACAAACGCCTTCCAATGTAGAAAGCTGTCTCGCTCCACTTCAGATTTCGGAGGTTGCATGGATAATAAAGCAATTAGCCTGAAACTGAAGCGCCGCCGCAAGGGATAATTCAGCGGGGATAATACGGCTGCCTCATGCTTTCTGGTAGCAAGTCACAAGATTTGCTCCTTCGGCGCTGAGAATGTGTGCGTGACTGGGGACCCCCTGGAAAACAGGCATGTGGGAGAGTGAGGCAGTGGAAAAGGCGGAGTGTGGATGCAACACTGAGCAGCATGTGCCTGCCCTGAGTTAGGGTGCCCAAAAGGGAAACTTCTTCCCCATGGGTGCATGATGGGATGGAAGAGGAAAAAAGAGCCTAAGTGTGAGAAAACAAGCTTCTTCTCTCTGTGGCTGTGAGGAGAAGCTGAGTCTGTTTTACTTTAAATGGTAATGGGGCAAGGGGAGGGCCAGCTGCTGCTCCGCAGCCCAGAAAGCAGATTATCCAACGAGGGGGGGTGTGTGGAGCGGAGGAAAGCACTCTGGATTTCATTCCTGTTCAGAGCCGACTGGAAGCTGGTGGTAGACAGCAGCGTGTTTCGCTCCATCTCCCTCACTGCACAGGCATTGCGTGGAGTTGGTGGTGTGTGCTTGGGGACATTTCTGGAGGTCAGCTTTGCCTTAAAGGCCATGAGGAGGAGATGTCCTTCATTTAGTTCGATTATTCTAACTAAAGCAAAGTGTGCCTGAAGCCTGTTGGGAACAGTAGTGAAGACTTTTTGAAGCTGGATGCTGTGATCAAGCACACTGTGTGGAGCAGAAACACCTCTTAGGTAGCTCAGATTTCCTTGAACCCCAGTTAAGGGCCTTTTCCCCCTGTCAGAAACTAGGAAGGTTTATTGCATAATGAAACCAGTTGAAGGGAAATAATGCAAATCAAAGCAATCCTTATCTGGTGCAATTAAAGAAAATCTTATATATTACCTTCCCCTTCCCCCATCCTATTCATTCCTTTATTACTATGGCTATTTTATGACAGTTCACTTTTTATTACTGTAGCTAGAGATAGTCCATTTTCCAAAGAAAACCCTGGGCTTAGTCAGCGCATGTTTCTGGAAAAACGGGAACACGGGCAGGGGCCTCTGCCAAGTGATGTGAGCTGTACAACCCTCTCCAGTCCTCACCTGCTGAGAGCTGCAGCTCATCCTTCACCCAGGCCTGTCCCAGGGGCAGCCTTCACCAGCTTGTCTAGGGGAAACCTGCGTCCAGTCCACTCCTCTTGATGTGTTTTCAGCTACTAGAGATGTCTGGAGTTGTGGTGACCATTTATTACGGGCAAAGAAGTGAGGAAGGCGACTCTTTGTAGTTGGCACAGCACCAAAAAACCCAGGATGGGCTACTCAGCTGTGCAGTGTAAAGACATTTGGAAAGCCCTCTCTGCTCTTGGGTCTTCACACAACTCCAGAGCAGTAGAGTTGTTTGTCCTAATACCCAGACAGTGTTTAAGGTGTGTGGGTGGTCCTTGTTTCATCCCGATTATTAAAAACTTGATTAGGTTTACATCTCTTCTCATGGGAGAGGAGCTTGTCCTTTCATAATTTGGGGAGCAGCAGACAGTGCACAATTAGCAATTACTAGCTGTTGAGTAAAAACTGCCTTGTACTGTCCTGGATGCTGAGAGTCTGATCAATTGATGCAGTTTAAATTTTTGATTCGAGATAGGAGATTGAAGACAGCTCTTGGGAGGGAGTAAGAAGGATCCAAAGAAGCTGTTCCATTTCTTGCTAGGATTACATAGGGTCATGGAACAGAGTTTCCAGTCCAATAGGCAGAGTGAGTTTTATGACTCATCTGGTTAATATATTTACTGTCTCATAAGGCAGCAGGACAGTAACTTTTCTGTTTTCTCTGCACAATTGATTATAATGACATAAGCACTAAAACAGACCAGGCCTCCAGAGACTGCATAATTTGTTTTGGCTCTTACTTGACATTTCTTGTTGGATTAGGTGATCTTAGAACAGGGTACTTCTGAGCTTGTCTGCTGATTTGTACCCCTCCTGTTTCCTGGTCAATCATGGCTTGTATTGAGAACATCAGCCTTGAATGGCTCAATTAGTCCAGAGCGGAAAATCATCAGCTGTAGCCGAAAGACAATAGGATTTTCTGGGGGATGTATAAAACTTCTTACACTGGTGTGTACAAATGTTGTGCTTAAGCCAGTGGAAAAAAAATAAATCTTGCATGGAAAAAAAAGAAGCTGCATTGTTTTTTTTTTCTGAGGCAGTTTTGATGAGTCAGTTCTTGGGCTAAGTCAAGGAACAGGGGTGACATTTCTGATGAGACAGACCTTCCTTTGTGTTCAGGCCATGTGATTAAATCGTGATAAGATGTGGATGTGGAGTACCACAGGCCTTCTTCTCTTTGTATAACAGGAAAAGAAGGGGAGAGCAGGGAAATCCTACAGCGCCGAGGTGGGATGAAAACCTCTTCCCCTGGCAGCCCAGCCAGCACAAGCCTTTGTTGAACTGATTGGGCTCATCTTGCAGGAAGGGAGGCAATGGCCCCGGAGGCACAGAACAGGGGCAGGACTTGGACTCTGAAGCGTGTGTCAAGTTCAGATTTGAATGATTGAGCAGGAAGTTCAGATTCTGCATTAAATGATCCTGTAACAGGAGCTGAAGCTGATTCTCCTGACTTACCTACTTACCTTTTCAGTAAGGGTGGGATGTAGTAATAAAGCAACAGAGGGAAATACTGAAAGTATTGTGCTTTTTTTTTTTTTCCCCAAGCTGGGGAATTGCTGACCTCCTCTGTAAGATAGACTCCACTAAGACCCAAATACTTGGGTGCTTAAAGCAACAAGTAACTCTATCCACTCTTTGTTCTGACTGGAGCTGATCACTGGGGTTTTTGGGTTTGTTGTTTTTGGTTGCTGGTTTTTTTTAAAGCAAATCATGCTTGAACAAGGGCAATGAGCCTTTTCATGTTTGCCCACTTGTAGATTGATTCGGCTGCAGCTGAAAAAGCCTAAGCTCTCCTATATTCCTGGGTTATTCACTGCCCCCAATGAGAAAATGGGTTTCTCACAGTAGTTTCAAAAAACCAGGAGGTTTTTAGATCACTTGCAAGCAGTTGCCAAGCTCTTCTTGTGGAGAAGGGGTGAAGCTGGAGGTGATGGAGTGGTCAGACAAGGCACTAGCTCCTTCACCTTCATTAGGAATCATTTCTCATCTCAAGCAGCAATCAAGAGGCATGTGTTTTGTGCAGGGCCGTGTTTGGACTTGTCTGCCATAGTTCCAGCAGAAGTCAAAGTTGTTTCCTTCAGAGACTGAAGGAGAGAGATGTTTGATGGTGGCTTTTTGTGAATTGCCCTGTGGCAAATTCCTGTGATGCAGGAATGCGAGGACCTTGCTGGTTTAAGCACCGTGGCTTTCACTTTTTTAAAGAAGGGAAATGAGAGTTTAGGTGCAGGGAAGAGAATGTCAGGAATGCTGACAGTCTGGAGTTCTGTGTCCTTTTCCTGGATCAGTGGAGGCAAATAGCTTTGCTCTGCTGTACTTACTAAAAACTGTTTCCATTGCACAGCTCCGCAGTGGCATGCAAAGCTTGCCTTTACTGAGCAGGGCAAGGGGAGACTTCTGTGCATGTGACTATGGCTATGTGTGTGACTGTGGCTGCAGAATGTTGCACACAGAGCTTTCTCAGCACAGTAATAAAAAACCTTGTCTAGATGTGACTGATGGGTTCTTTCAGAAAAGTAATGGTCATTCTTCTTTTTTTGGTGCAGTTTCACTTTTGGTTTTGGTTTGTACTTCTCCCAAAACAGATAATAATTTCCTGTGCTAGCTGCTCATCAGGACAGGTCTTGGATGCAAACAGTAGTTCCTGTGTCCAGGTCACTCAGGAATCCAGCTCTTAGGCATCCAGTTCGTGGTTTGAGGTGTTCATGCAAAGAACAAGCGAGGCAGTGCCTTTGAAACCTTTTCTTAATCTCATTAAAGATTTGACTCTGGTGCCACTAAGTGCTGTTTCATCTTAAAGTTCTTCTCAGAGATCTTATTAGGTGAAAATCTCATCACATAAAACTTGGCAGAGTGTGGGGATGTAATTGGTCCCACACAGAAGGGAACAGAAGATTAAATGATGTTTATGTGCACTAAGTCATAATTTGTTTGTCCTTGGATGCTTGTTTACCCCATTATGACTAGATCTAAATCTTTGCATGATTTCATGTAGAATTCACCATAATAAAAGTGACTAAAAATCCTACTGAATAAAGAGGCTTTAAGCAAATCATCTGCTCTGTGAAGTGTAAGCAGGACTAAGCACAGATTGAATCTGCAGAAGTGTACTGCTGCTTTGTATACCATTCTTGCTGCTCAAACTGCCATAAATTGAAAGCAGATTCCTGTTGTGTAAACTGGCCAGCTAGTTTGCCAAACTGAGAATCAAAGTGTTGGAACTTAGCCCCCAGAATAGACCGGCAGAGGTACCACCTCTTATTTATCTACAGTTGTTAGGCTGCTCCTCCTCACCAGAGGATGTGGAAGGCTGGGAGGGAGGAGGAGGAGGAGTTAATGTGCTGAAGGAAACATACGTTTGCTCTCAGGAATTGGTTTCTTCTGCTCTTCGTCACTTTTCCAGCTTGAGCCAGGGCTCACACGTCAAGACTGCCTGAGCAGTGTATAGCTTGCTTACCTCCTTCCTAGGCTTGTACAATGTCTGAGTCTAGTCTGTGTATTGGGCATGATGCCAAGCAGACTTCTCTGTTCACTAGCTCGTTTTTATTTAATGTAGTGGCATGACTGTTGTAGAATCATGTAGGTTGGAAAAGACCATTAGAGTAATTGAGTCCAACTGCTAACCCAGCATTGCCAAGTCCACCACTACATCATCTCTCCAAGTGCCACATCTACACATCTTTTAAATACTGCTGGTGACTCAACCAGTTTCCTGGGTATCCTGTTCCAGGGCTTGACAGCCTTTTCTGTGAAGAAATTTTTCCAAATAGCCAATCTAAACCTCTCCTGGCACAACTGGAGGTAATTTGCTCTTGACCTGTTGTTTCTTGGGAGAGTAAGCCAGCACCCACTTGGCTACGGCCTCCTTTCAGGGAGTTGCAGAGAGCAGTAAGGTCTCCCCTGAGCCTCCTTTTCTTCAGGCTCAACAACCTTAGCTCCTCATGGGACCTGTGCTCCAGACCCTTCCCCAGCTCTGTTGCCCTTCTGTGGGCACTCCCCAGCACCTCAATGTCCTCCTTGCAGTCAGGGGCCCAGAACTGGGCACAGCGCTCAAGGTGCAGCATCACCAGTGCCAGGCACAGGGGGACTGTCACTGCCCTGGTCCTGCTGGCCACGCTGTTGCTGACACAGGCCAGGATGGCATTGGCCTTCTTGGGCACATGTTGGCTCATATGGAGCCACTGTTGACCCCCAGGTTCTTTTCCACTGGGCAGCTTTCCAGCTGCTCTTGTCCCCACCTGTAGCTCTGCCTGGGGTTGTTGCGATGCAAAGGCAGGACTCAGCACATTGCCTTATTTAACCTTGTGTTAAACCTTGTGTTGTTTGTCTCAGCCCATCAGTCCAGCCTGTCCAGGTCCCTGTGCAGAGCCTTCCTGCCCTCCAGCAGATCAACCCTCCTGCCCCACTTAGTATTATCTGCAAACTGACTAAGGATGCGCTCGATCTGCTTGTCTGGATTACTGATAAAGATATTGAACAGGACTGGCCTCAGTACTGAGGCCTGGAGAACCCCACTCGTGGCCAGATGCCAGCTGGATGTAACTCTGTTCACCACCACTTTCTTGTTTCAACCCTCTAGCTGTTTTTTACCCAGCACTCAGTGCACCTGTCCAAGCCACAGGCTTGTCCAAGCAGCCTGTTTCTCCAAGAGAATGCTGTAGGAAACAGTGTCAAAGGCTTTACTGAAGTTTAGGTAGACAGCTTTAATAAACTGTAATAATTTTGTCTGCCTGGCAGTCTTGTGTGTGTATAGTTCATGTCTGCTGCTGTGGAATTTGACTGTAAGATGTTTCTAATAATGCTGAATCTTCCCTTGCAGGCTGGAAGAGACAAGTATGAGCCCACTGCTACATCAGAGCATGGCGGAAAGAAGAAGGGGAAGAAGGAGAGGGACATGGATGAACTTAAAAAGGAAGTTGTGATGGTAAGAGTGCAGGGCACAGAAAGAGCAGCTCTAAGGATGTTTGCAATGGCCAAAGCCCTGTCCCTAATCTGACTAAAAGAGAAACAAGCTGGTGTGCTGACAGTATGGTGTGACTGAAGGTGCTGATCTCCCTTCTCATCCCCTCTGTCCCCAAGTCAGATGTGCTGTGAGTGTTTCAGCATCAAGATGAGCACACAGTAGACCCTGGCAACATCAATTCTCAAAAGGCACTTGACACAGAACCTAAGTCTGTGCTTGCCTGCATTACCCATAGCACAGTATGGATGTATTTCCTCAGCTCTGCATAGCAGCATTACAGGCTTTATTGTGCTGTCATGTGAGTGGGACTGCTGTTTTCACTCCAGCTGAGGAGTGGAGGCTGCACAGCTCCATTTACTGCTGGCCTCTGCTCAGACTAACCTCAGTGTTACTCCTTCTAATCATGTTTTTGAGGCTGTGGGGAGTCTCTCCCATCTCCATCTGTGAAAGTTGGATGATGCTGTATCTGTCTGTGAGCATCATCTGGCTTAGATCTGCTGTCCTTAAAGGTGATGCAGATTTTGGTTCTGCTCAATGGGTTTGAGACTGCGCTTTAACATTTTTGACCCCTCTGTTAGGAAGAGGGGATTCTAAATATTGCTCAGATTACATTCTGTGTTCAGTAGACATGTGTACCTTAAGCATCTGCTCCTCCAGTGCAAGTTTTTAAGTGAGGCACTGCTCTGAACCAACTCAATCCAACTGAAAAATAGCCAGGCTGTGAAAAGAAGCCTCTTTAGGGAAAGAAACACTTCCCCCAAAGTAGTGCTTAATATGGCAGCACTACTTAAAAATGTGTGAAATTACAGGTTTAATCTTCAGTGCATTCCTACCTTCCCAACTCCTTTTTTTCCCATTCCTCTCTCAACCTCCCAAAAAAACCACCCACTGAGGTTTAACAGAATCTGCTGAGGGTGTAAGGACTGCACTGAAAGTCGTACTTTTTCAAATAAGTTTTCAAGTATCCAAATAGTCACAAGAATGCTAAAGATTAGACTATGCTGAATTCCAGAATGAGTTTGAGATTTCTCTTCACAGAAAGGATGAGCTAGAGTCCTGCTATCACACCATTACAGATAGGAAACCTGGGGTGGGAGGTGGAATTGCTGAGCTCTTTTCTCACATTCTTTTCTCTTCCAACCATTTGTCTTTCAGGATGACCACAAGCTGAGCCTTGATGAACTTCATCGTAAATATGGAACAGATTTGAATCGGGTAGGTAAACATTGTATTCCTTCCTTCTTTGCCCTGATCTGAAAAGAAACAGCCACAGCTCAGAGCATTTCACAAAGGGAGATCTGGGTGGTCTGATTTTGGTATGGTGTTTTTTTCTTTCTGTGCTTAATCTCCCCTCCTCCAGTTAAGTTTCTCGGGCTTTAGGAGAACTGTTGAATTCACAAATACTTCACTTTATCCTCCCACTGAACAACTTGACTGCAATACTTTAGCAACTTTGCTTCTGACAAAGTCACTCTTATCTGCCTCTGAGTCGTTCAAGGTCAAGTTGATTCTTGGTGTTATTTTTTTCCGGACGAGCATGTAATGAGGACAAGTGTTTGTTATGTTGCAAATATAGTCTAGAGAGCTAGCATATGGCCAGAGACTTAATGACGGCGAGTACCAGTTAAAATTCTGCCTTTCTGCACTAAGAGGTGTGCAAATGTCCTAGGCTACCTTAGAGTCCAGTGCAGAAGCACTGCAGTGGTTTTACACCTCTGCTGTTGTTTGCTTTGCTTAATGCATTTCTTGTGCATGATTGCATTTAGCATCAAGTCTGCTCTTTAAAACAGTACAGCGATTTGCATTTTTGTGTCCAAAATCTTGGCTTCTGAAAGCTGAACTTCCTGGAAAGCTGTTCCAACATGTCATCACTTTTATGGCCTCCAGCTTTCACTTGTTCCATAATTTGATGAGGGTGGATGGCGCTGTGCTGTTCCAAAGTCTGTGGCTGTAACCTTCTTGTCCTGCCCTTCTTCTGTGCTCGTAGGCACATGGCCTGCAGGCTCCTCAAGTGGCATTCAGCATCCTCTAGCTCCTGTTCTGGCATTCAGCTCTCACATGCTGCACTTGTGTTGTGGAACCCTGGCAGCTTTGGACATCTCTGTTTTCTGTTTGCAGTTCCTTGTTGCTGTGGTAGAACTTGAGCAAATTCAGACCTACCTTGTGCAGTTGGTCTTTGCACAATGCCTAAAAAGAAACCTCTCTTGTAGGGTTTGACTACTGCACGTGCAGAGGAGATCCTGGCTCGTGATGGCCCAAATGCCCTCACCCCCCCGCCCACCACTCCTGAATGGGTCAAGTTCTGTAAGCAGCTCTTCGGAGGATTCTCGCTCCTGCTCTGGATTGGTGCTATTCTGTGTTTTCTGGCTTACGGCATACAGAGCTTGATGGAGGAGGAGCCCAACAACGACAACGTAAGTAAAAATGTCTTTACCTCCAAGGCAGGCTGAGCAGCCTTTTGGGCTCAAGGCAGATTAACTTCCTTTAAGCATTCAGTCCAGAAGCTTTTCCCATAAGCACGGGAAATTCAATGTGTGAGCTTAACGTGCTTTGGAGTGCTTCCACATAATGAAATGAACAGGCAACTTCCTTTGTGTTGTGTTAACAACACTATCTTATGGACAGCCTTTGTGTTCAAAATGTTCAGAGACTGCAAGTACCTTCATGTTTGTGATGGGGCACTCAAATGCCAGGTAAATAATTTGGACAAACTGGAAGCCTTTCGGGCAGATTGTCCTCTGACTCACTTCTCTGCTCTTTGCAGCTGTACCTGGGTATTGTGTTGGCAGCTGTGGTTATCATTACTGGCTGTTTCTCTTATTACCAAGAAGCAAAAAGTTCCAAGATCATGGAGTCCTTCAAGAACTTGGTGCCTCAGGTATGGAATAAATAATTTCCTTGTTGTCTGGCAAGCCATAGCTTGTTTAAAAGTATGAATTGTTTTAAACATCATCTGCAATTGCAAGGGCCTGGCTGTTAATGTGGGTTACTAGCTCTTAATTTTGAGGGATCTGAGAGACTGCTCCAAGTAGCTATGCTAATAGGCCAAGGTAGTTCCTGAAAACCTCTGGGTTCCACCAGCTTGTTAACTATCATAGGACACTTTCTCTGTAGTCTGGGGAGTTCTATAACTGGTGTGATAAGCACTAAAGTTTGAATTCCTTCATGGACAATCTGGATCATAACTATCACACTGTCATGTTGGTAACAAGGAGCTTTAATATCAAGAAAAAAAAAATAACTTATTTTTCTTAAATAACATATATATCAGATATAAACACCTTAGTAAAAACCTTGTAGAAGCACAGCATAAAAGATTGTCAGATCTTTAGAGCCTTTTCCTAAGAATTGCTTTTGACACAGATTGTTTCTTCACTGCCTTTCAGCAAGCCCTTGTAGTCAGAAATGGTGAGAAGATGAGCATAAATGCTGAAGGTGTTGTAGTTGGAGATCTAGTGGAGGTAAAAGGAGGAGACAGAATTCCAGCTGACCTTCGGATCATATCTGCACATGGTTGCAAGGTACAGTAGTGACAAGTGACAGGCTGTTGGGAAACTTCATTCTGAAGGAGGATGAATTAGTCTTCTATGCTGTGAATTGGGGCTGGAGTGGAGGAGAAGTATGGGGAAAGTACTTAGTAGGCATCTCTCTGCTCATGTATGACAAAGTACTTTCTTTGTATGTAGGTGGATAACTCCTCACTTACTGGTGAATCAGAGCCTCAGACCAGGTCTCCAGACTTCTCCCATGAGAACCCACTGGAGACCAGGAACATTGCCTTCTTTTCCACCAACTGTGTGGAAGGTATGTGTGTCTCCTACTGCCCTGAGGTATGAGCAATGATACTGAGCTGTACAGATAAGCAGGGTGGAAGTTCCATCAAAGTCCTTGCCCATTCCAACTGCACTACTCTAGAGTGGGTAAAGACTCCACAGCACTGCTGGGTGTTTTGTTCTTGCTTCTTTCAGAGGAGCAGCTGTGTGGTGTGTCTTCCAGCCTGTTTTATTACAAGTAAAAAATGTTGAAGTGCAGATAACGTAGCATGAACCATGAGGTAGATCTGTATGAAGTACTGCAGCTGCAAGAAGCAGGAATGTCAGACGTGTCTGGCAGGACTTCTGCTGCACCTCTGAATATGGGGGTCTTTGTGCTGAAGCCCACCCAGGACATCTCTTCCACACCTACAGGATATTAAGCTGTGTTGTTTTTGTTTTCTCAAACCTATCCCTCCTCCAGGCACTGCCCGTGGCATTGTCATTAGCACTGGGGATCGCACTGTGATGGGCCGAATTGCCAGTTTGGCTTCTGGACTGGAAGGGGGGAAAACTCCAATTGCCATGGAGATCGAGCACTTTATCCATCTCATCACTGGAGTGGCTGTGTTCCTGGGTGTCTCCTTCTTCATCCTGTCCCTCATCCTTGAGTACACATGGCTGGAGGCTGTTATCTTCCTCATTGGGATCATTGTTGCCAATGTCCCTGAAGGGCTGCTTGCAACGGTTACGGTGAGTGAAGTTGGAAAAAAGAGTGAATTTGGTCCTTAAGGAAGTGGAGTGCTTTATCTCAGTGTGCATTCAGAGAGGTGAACACTGAAGTAATGGAAGGTGAGCGTGGAGGGTTGGGCTTTATAAGTTCAGTGTATTTTAACTAATTTCATGAATCAACATCGAGTTCTGCAGCAATTTCTCATAAGGATGGGGTCCCTAAGTTATACCTGCCCAGAAGCTTGGCACCATACAGCTGAAGTGAGCAAGACTAGGAGTTCTAAGTCCTGCCTTTTTCAGTGGCAATATGGGGTTTTCCTGCTACATCCAACAGAAACCCACATGCACATCAACCCTTCCAGTCCTTAAGGGCTGCCAGAGGATCCAGCAGGCTTCACTCCAGCCCCAGCTTTTGGTCTGGGATCTGTCACAGGTTTCTGGAAGTTTGGTGTCCCTAAGAGAGGTCGTGAGAGTATCTAGGTGTTCTAGGTGTATGGAGAGTGGTGGTAGACAGAAGAAAATGCTTCCCTGCTGCCTTAGGAGGCAGAGTAGCAACCAAGCCAGGAAGTGAATGGTTGGGAACTGGAACCAGATAACAGCCTCCAGCAAGAAAGTTAGCTGGAGTTGCTTTCTTTCTACCCTAGCAACTTGCAAGCCTTATCACCACAGCTAATTTAGGCCTGCTCATATGTGGCTTGCCTTCACCTATTTTGAGAACTCTTATAGTTAGGAGGTGGCAACTTTGACTGAAATGTTAGTCTGAGGCATGTTTCCTTCCTAATACACTGAGGAGTAGGAGGCTGAAGCCTGTTCTGGAGGTTTTGTAATGAGGAAAATGTCATTTAAACCTAGCACCTGAGCTGAAGTGTTGCTGTTTATTTTGCACTGTCAGGGTGAGCAAGGAGTTAGGCAATCACTGCAGGGCCTGGGAGCTGGTAGTTATTCCATGTGCACATTGAGTTGGATAGCAGTGTTATTACTGCACTAGTGCATCTAGCCTGACATCTTCTTTGTTGTCCCCAGGTATGTCTGACACTAACAGCCAAGCGTATGGCTCGTAAGAACTGCTTGGTGAAGAACCTCGAGGCCGTGGAGACCCTGGGTTCCACGTCCACCATCTGTTCTGACAAAACAGGCACTCTGACACAGAATCGTATGACAGTTGCCCACATGTGGTTTGACAATCAGATCCATGAGGCTGACACTACAGAGAACCAGAGTGGTAAGACAGCCTTGCTGTGCTTGAGGCATTTCATTAAAAAATGGCTGTTTCTGCGCCTGCCTGGACACTGGTACTTCTGAGAACCTGTGTTTGTAGCTCTTCAGTCCAAGTGATGATCACAATGCATGGATTTCTAATGTACAGTCTAGAATGAACATAAAAAAATTAAAATGACACATAGAAAGCTTTGGCACTGGACCATGATTCTGTTTAATCCTTAAACTCTGTTTAGCCTGCCTTTTGTGCAGAATTACTCCACTGGAATTTGAGCCTCTTGAATATTCAGCACCATATGTTTGTCCTGTACATAGAAATATTCACAAAGTACCTGCTTATCTTTGCTAAAATATATCTTGATGAAATTGCTCAATCTTAAGTCTGTTGAAAGTATGGACAGCAGAAGTGTTGGGCCTGATAATAATGACTTGAGGCTGGACATAGATGGCAAGTTCCCATGTGGAGCTAGATGGTTGTCTTTGGACAGAGGTTTTCCCAGAACATCCAGGTTGTGTTTACATAGTGCCAGCTATGCATGTAAGACTTTAGCAGGAAGTTTCTCCTAGTTGATAAGAATCTCAAATCTGTGCGCTGTACAACTGAGTGAAATGCTTATCTCTCCAAACTGTTCAGTACAACCATGAAACTCGGGAGTTTCCTAGCTGTTGTCTACCTTGTGAAATGCTGTGTTTGCAATACATTATTAGCATAAACATTTTCCAGTGGTGCTGCTGCACCCTGCCCTGAACCAGTCCAAAATGTTGTGCTTGTCTGCACTGCTTTAAAAAGCCACATTATTTAACACTAATGCAAAGTAATGAGCTATAAATAGATCTTTTGGAAGCCCTAGGCCTGGCAGTGGTTGGCTTGGCTGCAGTGAAAGTAAACCTAGAAGATTTCACTTAATGGAAAGTATGTTAGGTTATCGGTTAACTGTCTCTTCATCTCATTTAAAGCCAACTTAATAGCCAGAATGAGAGAGTTTCTTTATTTAAGCATTGTTCCTTTGGGAGCTATTTCCTCCAGTTCCTGGGTTGATAGATAAAGTGAGACAAGCTGGAGGTAGAACCCAGCATCCTTTTCTCAAGCCCTCTGAATGAGTGTTATCTGTCCAGAATTCCTTGGCTTTGTCAGTGTGTCCCTCTGTTGCTGCTGGATATGGCCATTACTGGAATCTTGAAAGCAGAGGTGTTCTCTTACACTGATGCTATCTTAAAATAATCAGTTCTTCATCAAGCATCTGGGAAGGGAGAAGGAATGAAAGAGATGCAGTGATGCTCTGAGTGTTTCCTGTTTGAGATAAAGGTTTCTTGGTCTTAAACCTGTGGGATTTTTCAGCTTATGTGACTTTCTTGAGGGGTGGCTTTTTGACACTCTTCCTCTGCTTCCAGGTGCTTCCTTTGACAAGAGCTCAGCCACTTGGACTGCTTTGTCCAGAATTGCAGGTCTCTGTAACCGTGCTGTGTTTCAGGCTGGCCAGGAAAATGTACCAATTCTCAAGGTGAGTTCCCCCAAAAAAATGTTGGTCTTGTTCCTCACCACCATCCTCTCATAGTGGTGGTGAGATTACATCCTGTGGGTCACATGAACCTGCAAAGTGGAGGTAGCTGTCACTCTTAACCTTTTCTGCAGTCTAGCACTCTTAGAGGAGGTGTGCTGTGGGCAGGGGAGATGGGATTGAAAAGGCATTTTTCCCACAGCAGAATCCCTGCCATCCACTGCCATCTACACTCAGTTTGGGAGGCCAGATACTTCGCATAGGGCTGGAAAATAACAGAAAGCTTTCCTAGGCATTTCCCAGTATCTGGTTGTTCCAGGAATTGCTATCTCTGGCATTTGTACACTTCAAAGCTACAAACACCTGGTGCTGGGAGAAGTAAACATCAGAGCAGGGGGAGCAGTGCTTGGGGGAGACTGGCTAGAGACAGTCTGCTCTCACTGGCAAGTCTCCTTGAGCTTTCACTGGTTCAGTGCTGGTGCAAATGCTGGCATAGCACCAGTTCACATTCCTCCTTCTGAACTGTGACCCAGCCAAGGCTGAAATTAATCGTACAGTGCTTATAATCTGTCAAGTATTAGTCATGTTGCTTAGTAAACTTATTCCCAGGGGTGTTCTGATGCAGTGGTAGTAGAGATGATGGAACAAACTATTTTTCCCCAGCACTCCTCTGACCATATCTTAAATCTACAAAATGTGACCTGAAGTTAAAGAGCTGGAGTTCTTCCTGTTTAAGGAAGGCTTGGGACAGGGAAGTTTTGAGAAGTCTTTAGATACCAAAAAATAGTAAAGAAATGGGGGGAAAAAATAGCTCACAGATAAGGAGAGTCCAGAAGGGCAAGAAACACTTGGTTTCAATTGCAGCAAAGAAAGCTCCACCAGGACATTGAGCACATACAGATCTCCTGGGCTGGGAACCCCCATCCCTACCAGTGCTAACCTTTATGGGGAAGGGACAGATCAAATTTCTCCCAGTGCCTTGATAAGCTGATGTTATCTTGGAGTGGGGGGGCACATGGAAGTTTCTGTGTGTATGTAGTCAGTCTTCATCTCACATTAGCTGTTCTTCATGGCAAGCAGCTTACAGTAGTTCTCAGATTTGGCTTCACTTGGACTGACTGTACCTGGTTATGTGACTTTCTCTAACCCTTTTAAAGGGCTTCTTGACTTTGTCACAAGAAGACTGCTGCTCTCTAAAGATGGGAGGCCTGGCTTTCTGAAATGTGGTACTTGTTGGTACTAGATAATAGAATTATTTATTCTTTGCTTTCGTATAATCTTATGTAGAAGCTGGGACTGGACTGTGGTGAATTTACACTTAAAATCTGTTTTAAATATCCAGTCTTCTGTGGTTGTATGTTTTGATAGTTGTCTTTTTTCCTCAGCGAGCTGTGGCAGGAGATGCCTCTGAGTCTGCACTTCTGAAATGCATTGAATTGTGCTGTGGTTCTGTCAAGCAGATGAGAGAAAGGTATCCCAAAGTGGTGGAAATACCATTTAACTCTACCAACAAGTACCAGGTAAGCAGGTGTGCTCTTGAAAGGAGAGCTGCTGTGTGAAGTGCTTGTGTGAATTTGTACACAGTTTGCCTGAAAACTTGTTCTGGCACCCAAATCTTGTCTAGCCATTACTTGCTTGAAGACTGTTCTATAAATCTAAGTTTACCATATTTGCACCTGTGGGAGCTGCACTGACACTAAGGTGTTAGCTGCTAACAAAGGATCAGACATGCTCTCAACCTTTGTAGCAGTAGTGCACAGAGCATGGAGTAACTCAGATCTGGGAATAGGAGTGAACTGCTGGGAAGTGACCTTAACAGGTGACGCTTGAATGCAGAACAGGTCATTACAACACCTGCAGTTACACATTAATGCCAAAGAATGCTCAGATTCCTTAGTTTGTGAACCTCTTTAAAGTGTGGGTAAATGAAAACTAGAGCAGAGTATCATGAATGGCCCTGAGCTGCCATAGTTGCAGAACACTGATGTTGATTACTGCGTCCTTCACAGTACATGTTCATGGAACAGATTCATTTCTTCCACCCATAGCTGTCTATCCACAAAAACGCTAATCCATCAGAATCCCGTTACTTGCTGGTGATGAAGGGAGCTCCAGAGAGGATCTTGGATCGCTGCAGCACTATTCTTATCCATGGCAAAGAGCAACCACTGGATGAGGAAATGAAAGATGCTTTTCAGAATGCCTACCTTGAGTTGGGAGGCCTTGGGGAGAGAGTGTTAGGTAAGGAAAAACAGCCTGATTACCTTGGAAAAGATTGGTCCTTCATGTTCCTGTGCAGTCCTCACAGATTAAGTGAAGGGTCACTCTGTTCCTGCAGTGTAACCATAGAATTAAGGTCACTTCAGCAATCCATGTAGGGACAGTCTTGCCTTTAATCTAAAAGTCAGCCTGCAGGGTCTGGTCTGTGAAGTCAGCAGCGAAGTCATGTAGATCAAAATGCAGCAAAGCATTTGGGACCTTCCATGGGACCACACAGTGTTGGGTTTATTCCACTGCACGGGAACCAGGCTGTGTCTGGGCACCTAGCCACAGCTGGTAGCTATCGGGATAGGAGCGTGACTCCTGTCTCAACAGCCCTGGCTAAACCTCTGCCTAAGCTGCCCTGTTATTCTTGCACAGCTGTTTGCAGAAGCAGTAAGTGTTCACTCTCTGCCTCCTGATGTGTAGGAACAAAGTAAATGTGGGTTTGATGTGTTACAGGATTCTGCCACTTGGCTCTGCCTGATGATCAGTTCCCTGAAGGCTTCCAGTTTGATACGGACGACCTCAACTTCCCTGTAGAGAAACTCTGCTTTGTAGGACTGATGTCTATGATTGACCCACCTCGTGCTGCTGTGCCGGATGCTGTTGGCAAATGCAGAAGTGCTGGGATCAAGGTAATTTATTCCTGGGTTGAAAATCACCTCACTTCATACCTGGGGAAATAAAGGGCTTCCTTGACCTCTTGTATTACTGTAATGTGAGTGGATGAAGGAATTGATCAGGATTTAACTACTGCTACTTCAGGCTTAATTTCCAAGTTAAATACAAATGGTTGTGTGTTCATGAACTGAAAAATGAGTGAAACTCCAAACTGCTAGGGCCCTGGCAGGTGCTGAGAGCATGGTGTCCCAAAGCACATGATTTGGCTTAGAGTGCCACAGTACTGACTAAAATGAGAAGGAAGCACAGGCTGGAGACAGAACTAGCTCCATTAGCTCAACATGGGCAATTTCTCGTCTTCTATCCACCTCAATCCCTTGCATAGTGGTAGCAGGTTACAGGCTGCACCTCAGACTTGCTCTGCACTAGGGCTCGCAAGTAGAACAAAAGACGTGTGGCCTTTCCAGTGTAAGGGACTCTGCCTTTAGGGCAGTGCTGCTCTGCAGGGCAGGCAAGGCTTCCATGGCAGTCTGTTTGCATTTCAGGTTATCATGGTTACTGGAGACCACCCAATCACAGCCAAAGCCATTGCCAAGGGTGTCGGCATCATCTCCGAGGGCAATGAAACAGTAGAAGATATTGCTGCTCGACTCAACATTCCTGTCAGCCAGGTCAACCCTAGGTAATGTCTGCTGGGAAAGGCCAGACCTGTTCAAAGAATTCTGCATTTGCCTCTCTCCTTGCCTTGGATAATCCCTCAGCATCTCCCCTCTGTACACGAAAAGATTGGCGTTTGCTTAGCTCAGCATATTGTTGCTCTGCAATGTGTATCATGAGTTATGTGAAGAATGCACAAAAGATTGCATTAAATGTGCGTGTCTTGTGTGTGGGAAATACTTAAGAGTAAGACTGTAGGAGAGCAAAGGGAGCAGGATTTATGCCAGGTAGAGGAGTTGACACTAGTGTGTAGCTACAAGCAGAATAAATGTAAGAAGGGAATTCCTTCCTCTTAAGGGTTAATGCTTGTCTTCATAGCCTAGCTGGGACTGAGGCATCCTCAGAAAATGTGCTTTGGCATAAGTAGGCTGTTTGCAGAATGGCTGGGCTGTCTGCATTGCTTAGCTTGACCCAGCCTGTGTTTGGGCTGGAGGACAGCCATGTAGCTTATGAACTGTGAATAGAGACACCCTGTGAAATGAAATTGCTTGGGGTTTTTTTTTTTGGTTGGTTCTTTTTCTTTTTAGATTTTGAGGGTAACTTCAAAACCCAGCAGTGCAGGCTGGGGTTGGCCGGGCTCTGTGACTGAGCAGGTCAGCAGCTGGCTCTAAGGGTGGGGAAGGAATTTCCCTGTCTAAACTGGGTGATGTCAAGAGCTGTGTGGACAGTCTCCTAGACCTATAAGGGATGGTATGCTGGGCTGGAGAGAGATGGTATTTTGCTGCAGCATGTAGGGTACCAAACCAGTCTAAATATAACATTGCATGCTTTTGTGGCCAAAGGGTGTAAATTAGTTGGAACTTGCATGGTGTGAACACTCTGTGAGGTACCATGTGTCACCAGTCACATGGTCATCAGTCTATTGCAAAAAGATTGCCTGCTGAAGACAGCAGCATCTCTTGAAACCTTGGAAGCTAACTACCTGAGCCAGGAGTTCCTTTTTTTTGAGAGAGGCTGAGATTTGTGGGAACAACTAGTCTTTGCTTTGATGCCTTTTAGAAAGCTATGGAAAGAATTAATTTGCTCATGAGGGTTTTTGTCTGTTGCTTGGTTCTGTTTTGTTGTCTTTTTCTTGGTGTTCCTCATCTGCCTCTCAAAATTTTGAGCATCCAACCTCTGTGCAGAGGCTGCCTGGAGATTAGTATTTAGTCATAGCAGAAGTTGGTCTTTCTCAGAGCACTGAAGAACCTTATTTTTATGGGGCAAGTTCAGCTAATGAGAAACTTACTGCAAAATAAAACATACCTTATCTTGTTTTCAGGGATGCCAAAGCTTGTGTGGTTCATGGCTCAGATTTGAAGGACATGACTAGCGAGCAATTGGATGACATCCTGCTTCACCACACAGAAATTGTCTTTGCCAGGACATCTCCTCAGCAGAAGCTTATCATTGTGGAAGGCTGCCAGCGACAGGTAAAGAGAGGGAGAGTAAGGATGTCATAGTAGAGAAGTGCCCAGACATTTATATGTAAACTACCAGGCTGTTCTGCTGTTGAAGTGCTAGGGCTAAGTCTCCTCAGTGCCCTCATGTAAAGAGCCAGATTAAATCTGTCTGTCAGCAGCCTTCAGCTGCTGATGTCAGGCTGCTCTACAATACATAAATATAAGGGTCTGACAGGAAAACATCTTCAGTTTGTACTGAGGCTTTCTTTTGATCCTAGGATGTTCATTAGTAAACTTAATTCCTAAATTCTCTGGATGTGCTTGGGAGAGGAGGATCCAACATGCTCATGTGTTGTCCAGTATCTCCTTTCAAGAGAGCAGCATGGTTCCCTTGATGAGCCTGATCAGAACAGGGAAAGGGTGAGGGGAGGGCAAGGAGGAACTGAGGTCTCTTTTACAGCAAGGTGAAATAGTTTTTTGTGCTTCATCTGTAAGGTAGGAGAACACTTTTCTGCCAAAAACATGTCTTACGTGATGATTTCAGTCTTGCTGTTCCTCTCTTTGTGACTAGGGTGCCATTGTAGCAGTCACAGGTGATGGTGTGAATGATTCCCCAGCCCTGAAGAAGGCTGACATTGGTGTTGCTATGGGTATTGCTGGCTCAGATGTCTCCAAGCAGGCAGCTGACATGATTCTCCTGGATGACAACTTTGCCTCCATTGTCACTGGGGTTGAAGAAGGTGAGTCTATAACTTGTGTGCAGTGCTGGTAAAGTAACATGCTTCAGCATCCCCTCTGAAATAGAGGCACCTGGGGGGGTCTTTGAGCTTGCTTCCATGACAAGAGTTTTCAAGGAGAGGAGCACTTTTCCTTCTCCCTTCAAGGTTTTATTTCTTTCCATGGGTGTTCTGCATGACCCTTTGGGGATGGGTAAGAGTAGGAAGCAGCTGAGTAACAAAAGCACTTTGTGCTGTTGCCTAACACGTGACCTTACAGTCATCTCTGCCAGCTGAGTGTGACGTTTTCCTCCCTGATGGAGAAGTAGCTCTCAAACAGGAGCAGAACAGAGGGTCCTCCAGGGGCTCTTGATGTCCAGAAACCAAGGCTGTATGCAGTGAGCCCTGAGTGCTGTGACCAAAGTGTCACTGTCCACAGGTGTTGTGGTGCGTGGAGCAGTCTCACCCTTACATACGAGAGAACCCTTTAATTTGCTGCAGTAGCATTTTGCCATTTGGTGTTAGCACTGAGGCTGCCTGTGAGCTGCTTGGCTGCCTTCTGCTGACAAGTGAGAGTTACCCTGCGCTCTCTTCCTTGCCCCAGGTCGTCTGATCTTTGATAACCTGAAGAAGTCTATTGCCTACACCTTGACCAGTAACATTCCTGAAATCACGCCGTTCCTGATCTTCATCATTGCAAACATACCCCTTCCTCTGGGAACAGTCACCATCCTCTGCATTGACTTGGGCACTGACATGGTGAATGTGGTTTTTTTGTCTCAAGAAAAAATGTGCATGTTCTTAGGTACCCTAAAGAAAGGACAGGTGGAAGGAAAATGCTTAAATAATTTCCTCTAGTGTTCTGATTTAAAGTAAGGGACCATCTGATACTCCTTTTATTCACATTCATCTCATGGCTCTTGAGTCTGAGGATCTTTCAGCTCCTTGTAAGGACAAACTGGGGAAAGGGAAGGGGGTAAGGTCCTTTTGGAATATCCCTTTTGTTGGGGAGTGTTGTTTCTGGCACTGAGTACATGGGACAGGGAAAACTCAATACAGTGGAGAGTTGAAACTCTTCTAAGAGCAGTCTGCCACCCTCAGGTCCCTGCTATCTCCCTGGCATACGAGCAAGCAGAGAGTGACATCATGAAGAGGCAGCCCAGAAATCCCAAAACAGACAAGCTGGTGAATGAACGGCTGATCAGCATGGCCTATGGGCAGATTGGTAAGCTGCTCTGTTTTCTCTGGCACCAGTTTGAACTTGGTGGTAGCAGGGGTTGTACACACTCTTGAGTCAGTGACTGCTCTGCTTATTTTGGTAGGGTTGAGGTTTGGGGTGTGTAAACCAGAACCTCAGGCTGTAAAGAACTTGCAATGATTCTTCCCCCATGGCTTATAGCGGTGGCTTGTGCAGCTTGATCCATTGAATCGCTTTCACAGTAATTTTGTTTAATTGCACAGCGCTGTAAAGGAACTGGCTGGCAACCAGCTCTCCTCTGGTTCAGACTTGTTCAGCAAGAACATAGATCCCATTGTTAGTTTAATTAGAAGTAAAGGATTCTCTCCAGCGTATCCCTAAACACACAGCATTAGGAGCTTTGATTAAAGGCAACTACAGAGATGTGCCCAGTTCACAGGATGGGAGCTCAGGCTTAATTGCAGCAGACCTTGGGAACCTTCTTGACTGCATTTTGCAAGGGTTGGGGGTGGGCAAGGCATAATAAGAATACAAAGGGAGTTTTATCTTGTGTCCTTGAGTATGGTGCCATCACAGCAAAGGGCCGGAACAGAAGTAACTCTGTACAAAGTTGGGGGCAGAAGCTGCTCAGCAAAAGGATTACAGCTGAGTTTGATGTTAGTGTGAACTATTTCTACAGCTGCTGCTTGGGACATAGAGCACTGCAAGGAGTAATTTTTAAGGTGGTTAGGGTTGCCTACAAACTGTTGTTCTGTTATAATTGTTCTGCACAGTAGCCTCATCAGTTTTATCATCCTTTCTTACCTGTTTAGGTATGATCCAGGCCCTTGGAGGTTTCTTCACCTATTTTGTAATCATGGCAGAGAATGGGTTCTGGCCTTCTGGCTTGCTAGGGCTCAGAGTTCAGTGGGATGACAGGTGGATTAATGATGTGGAAGACAGCTATGGGCAGCAATGGGTGAGTTTTGAGGCACAGCCTAGAGGCTGCCAGGCAGAATATTAACATCTGCTGAACCTGATGTGAGCACCAGAGAGCAAAGGCAGTGTGTCTGAACAAATGTTCTCTGCTTTGTCTTCTTCCTAGACCTATGAGCAGAGGAAAATAGTGGAGTTCACTTGCCACACAGCCTTCTTTGTCAGCATCGTGGTCGTGCAGTGGGCAGACTTGATCATTTGCAAGACTCGGAGAAACTCTGTCTTCCAGCAGGGGATGAAGTAAGTCAGCCTGTCCATGGAGAAGATTGAGAATTGAACTCTGTGTGTTCTCCGGCGCACAGCACTCTAGTTCTTCATCCCAGCAGTGTCTGGGTGTTTGGGCAGAAGTCTTGACCAAGACTGCCTTGGTAGTGGGTAAAAGACTGGGTGCTCTCTTATGGCACTTTGTTGGCAGGCTGAGACACTGAGACAAAGAAATGGTGGCTGCTGTTGGCATTGTCTGTTGGCATTGTCTGTGGAAGCTAGCCCACCTCACTAGCCCACAGACACTCCAGCACACAGCCTTGATCTCCTGATCTTGTACATCAAGAGATCTCATGGCATAAACTCCAGCTGCCTCCTGAATTTGTGATGAAAGTAATTGCTGGTTGATTTGATAATGAGCTGTCTCTGAAAAGACTTAAAATACCATCATGGTAACTCTGCAGTTGGCTTGGATGGATGGCCTGGTGGTCCCCACCTTCTGGGCTGGACTGGAATGTCTGTTTCCATTCACTCCCATGTGGCAGCTAGGTTGTTTTTTAGGAGGTAATCTCTGAAAGTACTTTGTTCTTGACTTCTTTCCTGTCTCTTCTAGGAACAAGATCTTAATATTTGGTCTCTTTGAGGAGACTGCTCTGGCTGCCTTCCTGTCCTACTGCCCTGGGATGGATGTTGCTCTAAGGATGTATCCTCTGAAGTAAGTTGCATCATGCTTTTTGTGTAACAGATTGTACCACAGAACAATAGTGCTTGTGTGGGGAGATGGATAAAAGTAGTTGTGAACCAGTGGAGCATCAAACCTAGTCTTAAAGAGTTCAGGTTAGAGGGTGTCTGTGATCCTTTGCTGTCCTGTGGCACACGGGGTTTTTTTTTCACTGTGTGTGGAATGTTTATGAGGAGCCTCCTGTTCAGTGCCTCACTAAAAATCAGTGATAGAACTTCAGTACCAGTGTGCTCTAGTGCAGCTGCCTCTTGCACTTATTTCCTGGTGTATTTTTATGGGAAGGGTACTGCACCTCCAAAGAAAGCCAGTGGCGTTGTGTGATTCATAGGCCAGATGACTCCTGGGTACTGAAGAACTGCTGATGACGTCTTGTGCTTTTTTCCTACATCCCTTGGGAAGAGAACAAGTAGTAAAGTCTTTTAAAAGCTGCTGCGTAGATGCAGATGACCAGTTGATGCACACTAACTTTCCTAATGGTTGGGAAGGTGCCAATATTTCAAGTGTTGCTCAACAGCATTGCAACACTTCATGGCAGAGTTTAGTCTTAAGCCAGAGGACTGTTCAAAGTTTAAATGTCATGAAATCTTCATGGAAAAAAAAATAAATCCTGGTACATCTTGCATTCCAAGAGTTGGGTGCTGAAGTGTGAGCGTTTCCTAACAGGAAAGCTGGCCTCTGCCCAGTGCCTGCAGCAGCTGGATGTTAGTATGTGTAAATCACGAGGGGAAACAGTACAGTTCCAGCCAGCAAGGCTCTGGGCACAAAGGTTGTGTACTTAGGGGAAGTATTGCTTGATTGGTAGGTGGGGAGGTGCTGGTACAGAGATGAGCAAAGGTGCCATGACACACCTTGTGTTGGAATTATTATCCAAAAGTGAATTAATCTATTGCAGCAGAAAACCTGGTAGTAATTCTTGGCTTGGAGGATTCTTGACTGAACTGGCAAGCTGGGTCATGCCAGCCTTCTTGCCCTCGAGTGTGCCATCCAGTCACAGCTGTGCCAGGCCAAGAGCATCTCCATAGCCCGTGTTCTCACTGTCTCCTCTCCCAAACAGGCCGACCTGGTGGTTCTGTGCTTTCCCATACTCCCTCCTCATCTTCGTGTATGATGAAGTCAGAAAGCTCATTATCAGGCGCAACCCTGGCGGTAAGAATCTGCTGCTCACCTCTGTGTTCCCTTCCCCACCTCTTCATGCTGCTGAGTTCTCCAGAAACCCCAGCAAAGCTTGGGGACCCCTGAACACTATTTGGGGCTGTATTTTGCTGTGTTTTCCCCTTCCTCAACATTAATTGTGCAGTTAGTTCAAATTAAGGCCTTCTTGCTATCTCTACATTCTTTCCCATTATATAAAAGTATAGATGCGCTGAAGTAGATGGAAAAGACTGATTAATGCTTGGATAGCTCTAGAAAGCTGGAAGAGTTCCTGAAAGCTGGAGAATATAAATTTGGCAAGATTTCCCCATTGTGGCAGGTCACTTATTAGCTCAGGTGCTACAGTACAAGTTTTCAAGAACCTAGAAGGAGCTCTCATGAGCCTCATACTTGGTTTGCCTTGAGACTAACTCTGCTTTCTCCCTCCTTTTCCTTCAGGCTGGGTGGAAAGAGAGACCTACTACTAAAAAGTACCTGTAAAACATTCCACGCACAGCCCATGCCACCTCTCCACCATCTCCCCTGTGTGCATACTTCATCTTTGCAAGAGCAGTACTGTGTCTGAGCAGGAGTGAGCTGAAAACTAAAGGAAACATGAAGAAACATGGACTGGAGGAGAAAGCAAGGGGGAGGTTGGGGTGGGGGGGAAGTGTCCGACCATCAGTCCAGGGGGATGAGAGTTTGAGTAGTTTTATGTGCCTTTATGTTTTTGTAAAAGGAAACCGAAGATTTTATATGTGGATTTTTACAAATAAAGATGGATTATAAGAGGATGCCCCCACATGGTCTTAGGTGAATGTTTTTCTCGAGGCAAAAACTGGTTCAGGGCAGCCTCTCCACCCTGGCTTAGGGTGTGGTGGTGAGTGCAAGGGTTAGTCCCTGGCTTCCTGTTTTTGTAATAGGGAAGCAGAGCTGCTTGACCCACAGACAACAGCATGTGTAAAAGCTCATTGCCTAAAGTGACAAACTGCTGCCAGCACTTGGATCTCACAGCTCAGGAAGCTTCCTTGGCTGTGCATCTTGGCTTCTTTGAGCAAATGGAGCATTGAGTGGAGAGAAGAGCTGGCCTGCCTTAAGGGGCTCTATGCTGGGTTCTGACTGAGAGCAAGCTTCCACTGACTGGCACTTGGATCCAAGCAGCCTTGTTCTCAAAATCAACACCGATTTTTTTGCTTGCTTAGCCAAGCAAGGGATAGTGTTTCCTGGTGACCTCTGTGCATGGCACATGCCCTGTCCTCATACTGACTCGTGCCTCCTGTGGAATGAGGGCAGGGGCTGATCATGGATTCTGCATCCTCCACTTTTGAGGAAGGCATTGCTGTTGTCTGGGGTCTGAGCTGCCTCTGTGAGCTGAAGTGAGTCATGCTGCTTCCCTCTGAGTATCTAACCTTTTTCCTGTATGCTTTGATTTACTGTTAATGCCTGTATGGCTCTCTTTTGTGAGAACTCTGTCAGAGAGCTGGCCTTTTGCATGTGGGCAGTCACCATGAAGTCCTAACTATTCATTGCTCCTCGTGCTGTTATGCTAAAGGAAGCTGGAGATGCTTCAAGCCCTGTTCCTGAACTACTGGCCTGTGCCCCTCTTAGATATGTGTCTATCTCTGCAAAGGATCACTAAACCACAGCACTGAAAGGCTCTGCAATTAAAACTCCATGTTGTCATCCCTCTTTCCTCATAAATTTTTGGTTTTTTAAGGTGGTGTTTTAAAGCTGGGTTGCTTACCTCATGTACTGAGCAATATAAACTCAGAAAGCACTAGGGAGGGAAAAAATCAGAAGTTGAGGGTGGCAACTGTTTCACTTTGTCTTGGACACGCTACTGTGGAACCCCCAGTTGGAGATGATTAAAAATAATAATAAAGTCTTCCAATTGTTGGAGTCTGCCCATGCTAACAGTTGAATTGATGCAACTGAGCGTGCGGTGATCCCAGCTGGGAAGGGGAGATGATGAGTTGTACTAAGGGAGGAACCAAAAAAGGTGGGATGTGTGTTACTGGGTCTGATGATGACTGAGGGGCGACGCAGAAATGACACTCAGTCCACCCAGGCGTGACACTTCCTTGACTCGGGCATTACACTTCCTTAAACGTTATGGTCCGTGCCTGAGGCCCGCTGCAGTGAAGTTGCAAAATCAGTGTTGGTTTTCAGATGCTGGCAAAAAAAAGAAGAAAAAAAAGTCCTGTTACTCTCCCTGACATTTCAGCTTTAAACAGCCTTAGCACTGGGCTTCTCACTGAGACTCAAAGGTGTGGGTGAGGAGGGACCCCTGAAGGTCCAGCTGCTGCTCAGAGCATCCTGGCCAGAGCTGACCCCCTCCCCAGTGGCCCCAGGGCTCCTTGTTGGGCTGTCCTTGTGCTGCACTGTAGTTGAGGCTCCTTTCCAGACACATCCAACCACATCTTGCAGGAATGCTTTTTTGGCTACAGTTGCTGCTCAGGAGTTCCAGCTCACCTGGACATCTCACACTAGTCCAGGAGCATTTCTTGCACTTCATGCTGTGACTCACCAGTTTAGTTGCCATCTTCCAAAAGAAAACTACTCTGAAGCCGAGTCTGGACAAGCAGTGACTCATGTTAGAGGAAAGCTTCACCCCACTGTGCCCTGACATCCTTTCCTGGGTAAGGGGCTGAGGGAGCTGTGGCTGGGGTGGATGGGGCTCCAATGCCTGGGGAAGGGAGCAGGTAACCAGGACCAGGGTGTGGTAGAGAAGGCAATGGAGGATGTTCTGTACGGGCTCTAGGTGCTGGTCAACATTCACAAGCTAAGTAATGAGCAGCAATTAGAGACAGCATTTACAGCAGCTTCCCTTTAGCACAGTGAGCTCCCATCACATGGCTGAGCTCACCCTGACTTTTTTCCCACCCTCAAAGGGCAAGATGTGCCTATGATGGCAACACCATCTCCTTTAGCCTGAAGTGACATGGAAGGTATTGCAGGCGATGCCCATGACTCACCACCCAGCAAAGGAACCTGAAATAGCATCCTGTGTGGATGGACCCCACATGTCTGTGCCAGAATCATGCATATCCTTTGCTGAGCTGGGGGTCTGAGGCAGAAGGGTGAGGGCAGGGCATGGGGCCAGCTGGGAATGGCACCCCCCAGGATGTGGGAGCCTCAGCAGACCTCAGCTGAGCAGTTACCTTGCTCAGTGCTGGGCTCTTGCACAGGAGTTTTTTTCCTTAGTAATCCTTCGTTTTCACAGGATCTGCCAATTAGCAAGAAGAAAGGCACTAGTCCCTCCTGGGGACCTGCTCCCCAGCACCGTTCCTCAAGGGATAAACCACTTTTCCCCCAGACTTGACAGCAGGCAGCTCTGAGCCCCTCCACGGTGCTCGCTTGCCCCTGACTCCATGGCCTTGAAAACAGGAGGAGAGCAAAACATCCCCCTCCAACCTATTAGACCTCTGAATCAGCTGATTAGCCAAAGTAGAAAGCAGATTAACCCCAATTAGGTGAAAATGTATAAACAATTATATTCAGTAAAGCTGTGTGGATGGGCTTCCCAGGAGTCTGGCTTTGAACATGCATCCCAGGGACCTTCCATAGCTTACACTCACAGCTTCTTACTCCATCACCTCCTAAATTGTACCAATGCTTAGAGCCCCTTCTGTGCTCTCCCACAGCTCACTGCTGCAGGCTTGCCCAGATCCTGCCTGCACTTGTTTCACATGTTGCTTTGTTCCTCTATCTCTCCTCTCCTCCAGTCTCTGCAGCCCTTCTTCTCTTTCCCCATCACTCCATGTGCCATCCCAAGGGCCTCTGGTCTCGTGGGCTTTGCTGATGAAAAGTATGGCAGAAACTCTGTGTCTGTGGAAAGTTTTTACTCCCTATATGGAAGGATAGAAATCTCTCTCATCACTCTCATCTTTGCTCCCATGAGATCATCTATCTCCCTGCTTCTTTCCATTTCCAAGTGCAGTAACTTCTTCACTTGCATGAACCTTTAAGCTCTCTGACTCTTCAGAAGGTTGGAAAGAAAATATGGCTGATTTGCCCAGCTCTGATAACAGCAGCTGCACAATCTTGCATCTATGTGCTTCCTTTCACTTTAGGAGGCCCCACACTGTCCTGCATGGTACACAAAACTTTCCCTCTGCCTCTGGGAGGCTTATGCTGCTGTCTGGCAAGGAGCCAGTTCAAACAGCACAGCGGGGAGATCTGATCAGGAAGGAGATACTGAAAACCCTCCAGTGAAATGCCACCAGAACTTTCCAACTATAGCTGGAAAACAGCTGTTCTTCCTAGGCATGCCTGGGAAGGTTGGTGTCACCTCCCAGAGGTTTGCCTAGCCAGCACCCCCATGTCCTATATGCTCACTTAACTGCATCCCTGATGTGCTGGAATAAGCCAGAAAGTCAGGGATGGCAAGAAAATTGTCACCCATGAGGAATGGGAAACCTCTCCACAGGCACAGCAGCTCAGCTTTTCCCTCTACTGTGGCAGAGGACGCTGAACAGCCAGCAGAAAACCCAACAGCTGTTTTTTAAATGTTAAAGGGTAAAAAAAGAGATTCTTGACAGTGTGTCACGTTCATGGACTGGGATCCACAGCTGACAGGAATCAGGGCTAAAAATAGGCATCAGTGCTAATGGGCTCGGAGCAGCCTTTGGCAAATGAGTCCCAAGGTGAATTATGAAACCTAACACGCGTTCTGTCCTTAACAAGTGTGGATTCTATTGAGGTTTATTTACTTTGGGCTTCATACCTGCTGGACATGGGATACGAGGGTCAGGTTTCACAACTAAACGGAGCAGGGCTGATGGGGAGACAGCCAAGAAGCCAACAGGAGCACTGTTGTGGAGGATGCAGCTCCACACAACTCAGCAACATGGCCAAAGGAGTTCTGGTGGTGACCCTTGCCCAGACAAAGTGACCCAGGTCAGCTGTGACTCCCCTTGGTGACTTGGCTCTCACACAACCTCCTGAAACGCTTCATTCATACAACACCCGCCAGGCTATCCACACATATCTTTGGTGACAGGTATTCTGTGGTGACAATCTGATAGTTTTCATCCAGCCAATGCCCTGCACTACCCATCCCTATAAATCTGGTCTGGCTGGGGCATGGTGACAGGGCTCCTTTCTGTTGAGTAAACATTGTGGTGCTCTCACAGCTTCATCCCATGTGTGGGAGAATGAGCAGCACCTGACCCAGTGAAAAAATAGAGCAGCACAGGCATGAAGCTTGGCTGTGCAAGAACTATTGTCTCAAAAACTCAGGAAGTATTTTGAACCAACAAGTTTATACTTATCTGCCCTGTGTATGGCCTGGCTGGGGTGTGTTTGATCTGATGGCAGGAGGTTTACCACATCATCAAGCTACAAGCTGAAATGGCTGAGAATGGTCTTCCCACAGCTCCGTGCTGCCCCAGCAGACAAAGCTGGGCCCACGGGCCGAGAAGAAGGGAAAGAGAGTGCTCAGCATACAGCTGGACTCTTTCTTTCCAGTTAATTTTCTGCTATTTTTAAAAGTTATATCTACAGCTAATCATGCAGGAACGTTTTTCTGTTCTTTTTTAATGTTTTTTTCCCTTTTACAAAATACTTTCTAAAAGCAAGTCTGTACAACAGCCAGTCTGAAACATGGCCGTCCCCAGCCTATCCTTATCACACATGCTTGCCTGCATGCTCTTCTCTGCTCTTCCAGGTTTTTTTTTTAGGAGGAAATTAATCCCCAGAGAGATTAAAATAGAAATGAAGGGAGTTTTTCCTTGGAGCAAACATTTCTGAGTGACCTTCCTTCTCCTCCACAGTGAAAATTGACCATCTTGGACAAATCACTCCCAAAGCAACAGATACCACTTGAAGGCTTCCTGCAAAGCCTTCTAATTACCATAGGCCAGGGGTCAGGAACAGCTCAGCTGCCCTGCTGGCAGTCGGAGCAAGCTGCTGGGAACAGTGTGATCACCTGGAAATAATGAAGGTATGATAGGAAAGAAAACTTAATACTGAGATGACCACCCTCAGGATCTGCTGGGGAAGGTCTATTTTGGTCACAGGCAGAGCAGTGAGGGCAGAGTCCTCACTACCTCCTCTGGAAGCAGTCACATAGCTACAGCTTGCTGAGCCTTCCTCTTTTTCAATCTGGATTTCAGTGTGCTTTTTGTAACCAGCTGCCTGAACTCATCCATGCATCATTACTGGAATCAAGGAACTTGCACTGGTGTCAGCAGGGTCATGCCACAGGTGAGATCCCCAAATTACAACCAAATTTAGAAGAAGCACCCAGAACCTCTTCCTGCCCTTGGTGCTTTATCCACGAGATACCTCCCACATGAAGCTCTCCACCCAGTGCTGCATGCACGTGGTTGCTGGATTCTCAGCCAACATCCATGAGCCCTCCTCCCCAGAACACACACATGGTGTGTAACAACCATGTCAGGAGTTTTCTGTTCGTGTTGTCCTGAAGGAGTGTCCTGTCCACTCATATCAGTGGAATATTAACACCTGAACACTCAGGCAAGATCTAGCTGCTTAAATACATGCCCACAGGTGTCTTACAGCTACAGCTGTATAAATACAGCTACACAAATACTCTTTTGCCTGACCACCTTTCAGGCTTGAATAGCCCTGTCCTGCCGTCTAGGGAGAGCTCAGCAATGCTATTGCTCCCAGGGTGTCACTGGGGCTTGAGCCCCATCAGCTCAGCATCCCAGCTGTGCCCTAAGGGGAGCAGGGAGCTGGCTCTGGATACCCTCCAGCAGCAGTCTGGGGAGGGTGCAGCAGTCCCCAGGGACAGGAATGGCATTGTATGTCCAACAACACAGGGAGAGATGTATTCTACTCAGGGTTCCATGGAAATTGACTGAATTGCCAGCAGATCTGAGCAGCAGTTTAGGACATGCCTCGATGTATGTGATGGATCACAAAGGGTGAAGAAGCAAAGCTTCCCAAGCCAGTCTTGAGGAAGACACCCTGCTACAGTCAAGCTTGAGAAAGGAAGGAGTAAATGAAAGCCTTTTCTTTCACAGCGTCATGCCTATCCAATCTTAGGCACGAAAAGGGAGGTCAATCCCCCTTTGAATTTCAGGCTAACAGTGATTCCACCCTAACAAGGCCTGTCCCACCTTACCAAGGAACAAAAGTGTCTTCAGAAGCCATGTGTGTGCTACTGTTAGAAAAACAGGTCTTCACACATCTGTGGGATGAGCTTCTGCACCCACTGGGTGTGCTGGTGACACAGCTCTCCAGTCCTGCAGGGCTGAGGGGTAGGTTTGATGGAAGGAGATGTAGCATGGGCAGGAGAAGAAAAGCCCTTGAGCTCCTGTGCAGTGTGTCTCACCTCAGTCCATTGGTTCTCCTTGAAATTGTTCCTCTCCCTGGTGCCTCTTCTGACATCTCCTGTGTACCCTGGACAGTCATGGTGTAGGCTGAGGCTGTTCAGCAACCCACAGCTCATATCCTCTTTCTTGTCAAAATAAGTGAGGAAGGGGATTTTTGCTTTGCTTCACTGTGAAGCATTTGGGAGCAGAGAGATTTTGCCATAAATGGCAACTTTTTTCTGCTCTGGGGGGAAAGCTTGGCACAGGAGTACAGAGCTAGCCAAATTAGAGGTATTCCTCTGTACTCACATCATTCCCAGCTCCCCGACCTCCCATCACCAGCCAAGGCCATGCATTAGGGAACACAGGTCAGGAGGTGAGAGGCAGGAGGGGAAGGGGTTCTTAGAAGAAGATCAAATCTCAGAACACCATATTTGCATTCATTAGGAGGCAGTAAAGTAGCTAGGCAAGCAGGGCAATTAGAGATAAGGGTGAGCAACACACTGTTCCCAGACCAATGTCCTGCCTGCTGGTAAAAGTGGGGGTGCAGTGCGATGCATTCTTGACATTTTGTTCTCCCAGCTGATGCCAGCCCAGTTCTTATCAGATATCTCCACGGCCAATGATTTTTCATAGTGGATAATACAACTGAGCTGCATATAAAATAATCATAAACCTCTGTCCAGGCATCGGAGCAGAATGTTCCCTTCCTGGCCTTCAAATATTTGTGTCTTTACCTTTTCCACTCTTCTCACTTAGTCTCTTTCCTGCTCTGCACATTCAAGGCTCTGACCCACACCATGAGTTACATGACGGTAATGAACTTCAGACGAGATCTTTCCTCCACTCCTTGGATCCAGCCTGATCTCCTCTTCCACAAACAACACAGTCCTGTCTTTATTTTGAACACACTCTTTGGTGGTTCCCTGCTGGTCAAACAAACCTTAAATTGCAGGGACAGCACAGCCAGCATGCAGACTTGGAGCTGGGGCAGAAGGGCACAGCCAGAGAAGGCTGCCATCAGTGACCAGCATGGCCACAGGAGAGGCCATGTTTTCCGCCTGACTCCCCAACTCTCCACAGCAAAATAATGCCTCCATCCACCCTCTCCAGTGAGGAAAGCTATCTCCATGCTCAAAGGCGCTCCCAGCTTGATAGTTTCCACGAGAAAAAATTCCACACTCTTGGCAGTGCTGGTGGAAGTAGCCAGCATTTCAGACTCAGTGTGGAGATCATCTTGCAGGCAGCAGAGCCGCCTCTGACAGGAATCTGACCTTGAGCAGGCTGGCCTGACCTCCCAGCAGCAGTGGCACCTGAAGTTCCCTCTGGGGTGGATTTTGGCCAAGGCTCAAGGATGCTTTTGCTGCTATTCTTCCTTTATGCTGAACCTCGTGAAGCTGGGCTCGGTGTCACCGCACCGTGCAAGAGACACCGAGCTTGTTCTGCTCTGTGTCCAACTCTCTGCTAGAGCAATATTTGGGGAGCTCAGTTATGTGTGCCAAAGCCAGGGGAGCTGAGGATGCAATCCAACTGCTTCCCTTTAGATTCTGCACTCCAGGGTAAGGAAGCTTTGCAGTAAGCACTCACACCCTGGTGATAACAGTGACAGAAGCACACTCCTGCCCAGGTTAACGCGTGATGGTACAGTTAACCCAAGCAAGGTACTGCTCTGCCCTCCACATGTGCATACCACAGCTCGAGTCTCTTTCAGAACTCCCTGGGATGAGTCCTACAGATTAGGCAACAAGGAGTATGTTAATTTTGGCCAGGAAGTGCTGGCTTCAGCTTACCCTGGGCTGCTCTGCCCTTGGCTATGCGCCCCAGGGGCTCCCCTTTAGCAGTGCCCTCACTGCCAGGGCACAGAGCACACCCCACTGGGGCTGCCAGTGATTCTGGGGCTGTTCAGAGCCCAAAGCTCTTTGAAAGAGATTTCTGTGTGCCATACACACATGCAAACATACACATTTGTACAGACATACATATATCTCTGTAATGTGTCTGTATTTACACACATGACATTACTCTGTTGCATCATAGTTGCCCTGCACTGGAAAGCTTTGTGACACTGTGATAGCACGGTTTCTGGGACGTGAGCTGTGTAGCAAGTTTCTGAGCCAGTTTTTTGGGGTCTTTTTCAGAATAAGCAGGATAATTTCCCATTTTGTCCATTCCTTCATTTTACTGGCAATTATAGGCATCAGCAGCCATCAAACTGAATCTCTTCTATGCTGCGTGCTCTACCAGAGCCCCACTGAACTGGAGCCAGTCTCATGCACCATCATATTACGGCAGCAGCTGCATCCAGCCACGTTCAGATTTTTGTGGCTTGCGGGGCTTGGGCAGGGCCCACAGGTCTGTGTGCAGTCATCCTTTGTCCACACACTCTGCTCTGCAGGTCCTAGCTCCCTTTCTTGCAGTGCTGTGGATTCCCAGCTCTGCAAACAGTTTCAGGACACGATTCACCCAGGCACAGCCATGTTTTTAGGGGGGATGCACTGTGTTGCTTGGCACAGCCAGGGTTAGTTCTGGCTCTCCAGCAGTCCTTGTTTTCAGTTCCAGCCATGGGCTGGTCTCTTCTAAGGGAGCTGGCTATGCTCCTCTTTTCCTTTCTCCTCCCCTAAAACTACCAAACTAACAAGCACATCAGAGCCAGCTAGTGTAAGAAATAGGACTATTTCTGGAGATCTTTTTATTTGCTCACATTTCATGCAGGCACTGACTAAAGCAGTCCTTGACCTTCCTCTGCTGCTTCCCATAGCCCCAGAACTCCTCTGGAGCTTTAAGACCTCCAACCTTCTGCTCTGATGTTTTCTTGGTATGTCTGGCACTGTGTGACCTTCAGAGATTACTCAATAATTCAGTTATTAATTTGCAGGACAGAGGCTTGCCTGTGGTCAATAAGGAGGCACCTTTGTGTTTATTACATGCAAACTCTGCCCGTTCTCTGTCCCAAGAAATCCTTCCCAGCACCTCTAACTGATGGGAACTTTTCCAAACAAAAGACTGTAAGCACAGGAGTGCCAGTTCCCAGCTCCTTGCAATAGCAGGACTATATCTGCCAGATGAAAACCTGGGCAACCAAGTCACATCCGCACAATTCTTCCCTACCTGACCAGAACAAAGATTTTTTTTCCCTGTCTTCAGTCCGGATTCTGGTTTACTCTTGAACTCACGAACAAGAGACATCCTTGAGAGGTTTCCCAGCTCAAGCTGTACACATCTCAGCTCATCTCTCTATCTGTGGCCAATCCCTAGAACTCCAGAGAGTCAGCCAGAACTGCCCTGATTTTACAGGAATAGTCACCAATGGGAAGGAGTTAAGCAAGTGGTGTACAGACAAAATCTAGGCCAACAGCATGCCTTCCTCTGGAGCGTGCAGACAGCAGGCACATCTGTGATGGAGAGGAAACTTCAGAGAGTGATCTTCACACCTGGATAGCTGTTCAAGAGAAAAGGGAAGCTGTAGCTCAGCGCTAGCTTCTGTGCACCAAGTGTGCACTGCTATAGGTGCCACAAGGACACTGGCAGTCCCCTGACCCTGTCACCTGTCCCCTCTCCCTCCCTCCCTCCACCAGCTGCCTGGGGCCCTGCGAGTGGGAGCCACAGAATCAGGACTGCATTTTTCAGCAGGCAGGGGAAAGTACCCTTTTGTCCAGCATGGATGGGGTGGCAAGGGCAGGGACAGCTCACCTCAGCTAGCTCCTGCACATGGAGCTCCTGGCTGGCTCTTGTTCCAGGGGTTATCTAATGGCAACACAAGGTCACCAGCCAGCAACCAAGCGTCACTCCACAGCCTGGCTTCCTTGCTTGTGCTCCCTGCCAAGGCCAGCCCCCAGCAGGGACTGGCTGTGGCCTCACTCCCAACCCCAGAGGAAACTTACTGGAAGACCCTGATCCAGTGTCTAGCCAAGATCCTGGCAGCCTGAAGGAGCGAGGTGCGCTGTCCCACTCATTTGGGCGGACGCGACACAGCTGATGCACACCAGCGGTGGTTTCAGTGGTTAACATTGTTTGTTTCTCCGAGAGCTGTGTCGGAAAAACATTTGATCTCTCTAGCAAGATAAATACGCAGCTGTTTCCTCCAAAATAGGAGCTAAATAGAAGGGAGAGGAGTGAAAGTGTGTGTGTGTGCATTTGTGGTGCTTGTGCTTACAGAAAAAAAGGGAGAGGAAATGAGGCTTAGTGCAAAATACAGGAAGTGGAAGAAAAACAGCACAAAGCAAACGTTGCATCCATTGAACGGAACTTGAATTGGTATCTTGGCTGCTGTTTGACTAACTTATGGTATCACTAAATCCCATTCTCCTCACAGGGAGAGAAACCCTGCAACTGTGCATTGTCAGTGTGACGGAAGAAACAGCGGCAGCTGATGCTGGTTGGGTCAGCATTGCCCTGGGGCTCACAGAACAACCTTTGTTCTGGGCGGTGACAAAGGGCTCCCTTCTTTCCTTCACCTCCCGCAAGTTGTTCATGGGCATGTTGGAACAGGGCATGCTTTAAAGTGTATCAGCTATGGCTGACATGCCTTGGCCAGCTCCCATCAGGACCTCGGCCACCCCTGCCCCGTGGGAGGTGTCCCTCTCGTGCACCGGAGCCCTCCATGGAGGGTGCAGCCAAAGGTGATTTCCTTATCACCTGGTGGAGCTGTGTGTTCCCAAGAGTCTGTTGGTACTAAACATGACCACAAGCCCTGAGCCAGCAGGTCCACAGGATACCAGGAGCACACACAGTGCTCCTATCATTTCTTTGCTGACCTCTCTGGTTAACCTCAGCACTCCCAGACTTGTCCCTTGGGCGCTCTGCTCCCCCATTTTTCTTGGCAGATGAGCACGGGGGAAAGGGAGCTGGTGTCGGTGAGTCTTAGCTGATGTTCATCAGGGTGACCTCCTTCTCCCTCCACCTGGAAGAAGAGACTTTAGAAGGTTTGGCCAGTGCCTGAAAAGGGATAAATTCTGGCTGTGAGGGTAACCCCAGCCTGTGGTGCCTCCTTTTTCTAGAAGAGGTAGCCTCTCAGCCAGTGGTTTTTTGGCAAGTGACCGTGCCCAACATCTGGCAGAAAGGAAGGATGCAAGGCATTGTGCTGGGTGGCAGAGCTCTCCCGACAAGGAACTCAGCTGGAAAACACACTTCCCACCCTCAGTCATCCTCTGACTGGTGGGGTCTCTGTCACCTCACTGCCAGGGTGTGAAGGTCTCCCCTCCCAGCATCTCCCTGTTGCAAAGGGAGAGCATGCACAGTGCTGCAGTACCTGAAGACCTGAGATGTGATACTGCACTTGCAAGACCATTTGATGTGATCCCTGCATTCCTCATCTGTGCACTCTGAGCAGCTCTAGTCTGGGCTATTAGAATAGCAGGATTATTATTACTGTTATTATTATTATTATTATTGTTATTATTAGTCACATTTCCAGTGCTCTTTAACTTGACAGCATAAGGATTTTGCCCTCATTACCTTTCTCAGGTCCTTGGTACAGAGGGTCGAACCTGCACAGAGACGCACAGAGATACAAGATACAAAATAGGACCCATGCCCTGATGCACGCAGGTCCTGACATGCAAAAAGACATATTTAGAGGCTGATACTCAGACACCCACTTGCGAAGTGATTCTGTGATCTTGCATGGACATGCAGAATAGTACAGGAAGATCATGACTCAGGCAGACATCTTCTAGTGCTCTACAAGAAATCAGAAGGGTCATTGTCCCCTAAGGGAACCCAGAAAAGGTGATGTAGTGCATTAGTTTAGAAGCTGATATTTCAGTGTCTCCCTTTCAGAAAACAGGGAAATAATTTTGAACTTCTGAGAGCGTCAAACAGAAGCCTATGGAGAAGTCAACAGAGGAGCCACTGCTTCAGCAGGAGTTCTGGTGCAAGAAAAGGCCTCAGCAGGAACACCACATGCTGGCCACCGTGCCTGCACACAGGTCCCACCACTGGGAGATGCCTGCAGTCAAGTGATTCCAAATCTTTTTTTGAAAGTTGTGTTTCCAGGTCATGTTTGTTCAAGCTAGCACAACCACAAGGAGCAGTTCCTTGAACAAAAGAAGAACATTTCTGAGTGGCAGCTGAACAGGTGGAGTTGACCACATCAGTCACGGGTTCCAGGGGTTTGTGACCAATGTTCTACTCTATCCTTATGCTTCCTGGGAGATTATTTTTCCCCTTAGGGCTTTGTCTGATGCCAACCAACACAACTCTGTCACGAGGCCTCCACAGGCAGCCCAGAAACACAGCTCAGACTCTCCTCTGGGGTTTGGATCAAGAAGTGCTGATTTTTGACAGCAGGGATAAGCCAGGTGACTCCATATATAAGTAGTGTAAGTCAGAAGAAAAATGAAAGGCAAGATAAAATTTGTTTAGGGGTGCAAGACATCCTGCTTAGCCCATATGTGTTTATTTCCCTTACCCCGTGTAACACTGTCTGGAGGAGCTGTGGTAACATCCCCACTTGTGTCAGGGACTGCTCAGTTCTGAAAGCTGTGCCAAATATGCACATTTTTGGGAAGGCCAGCACAGAAGCTTCTTCTGTATGCTAACAGGAGCCACCTAAGCATTCAAATCCCAGGAGCAATGACACCAGGAATTGTAATGCATAGCTCATGTAAAGCTGGGCAAAAAACTGTGACCTTGAATCTGTAATGTTTAAAGAGGAGGTGGGGATTGACCTGCAGCAGGAATTATGAGGTGCCTACAGTTTGGCTTAGCTAACATTTCCCACAACAGAGCAAAGGGAAGGGCTTGAACTTGTTTGAGATTTTTTGAGGGGGGGAGAGAGCTTGTCTCCAGAGCTGTTTTTAATGGCATGCGTATGAAAACAGTTTACATGTGGCTAGAAGGAAGCTTCTTTGTTATTGTGGCTCAAATGACCTCCTAGTATCTAGCCTCTATTTTAAGCAGGTGATGCGTGTGTGTTCTCATGCCAGTACTCTTCAGCCTTTTAGCTGAAATAGCAGCTCCCCTTCATTGGGATTTACCCATCTGATGTATTAATAGGCAGAAATCATATGCCCTCTTAACATTCCTTTTGCTAGGCTAAAAAAGGCAAAGACTGTTTAGACTCCTACCATCACCTCTCTTTTTGTCCAGAACACTCTAGTGCCATTCTTTCCACTTGTCAGAAATTTCTCTGTCCTTTTCCAACTTTTTTTGAAGGCATTTTCCCTTTCTCTGTATCAGCGATACTTCTTTGTTTTGTCTCTTCAGCTAATATTTACATTTCTTCTCCAAGGTCATCAGTGAAGATATGAAATTAGCTCACGCCAAAACCAGTCCCTAAGGAATTTCATGAGCCCACAATTTCATGTTTCAGGACCTCTTCATTAAGCAATTTGTTACTCTCTTTTGAGTTAAAGTGTGAATCCCTGCACTCCCCTGCCTTCACAAATTTCCAGCCCCCCTCTGTGAAACCCAGATATCTTTCATATGCCACATAACCAGTGCTTTAAAATTATTTATTCTTCTATTCAAATATAAAAATAATAAAAAATACTCTACCTTTCATACAACCACATCAATTTTTGTCTGATTGTCTGTTCACTACCATATCTTTAATTATTCCTATTTTGTTCTAGGAGAAAAAGAAAAGCTGTTCTAAGCTCTTGGGTCTGTAAGTAACTACCTCCCTTTTTTGGTTCCTTAATTAAATTCAGGTAAAATTGTTGATACTAGGGCAACAGTCTGGTCCCCATCCAACCTCCATCTGCACAGGCTGATTGTACATCAGGGCTATTGGATTTACCACTTGATCTGTCTCCAGGAACCTCTGATCTGAACAAACCTTGCAAATTTTGCCTTGACCACTGATTAGATTTTTGTGTGTCCAGAAACTTTTAACCATCAACTTGGAATCCCCTTCTTCTGCACCATCTTTCCAGCAAAATTAAGCAAAACTTCTGGCTTCTGAAACATGCCTTGATCTTATCTGCGCTGCACAGAGCTCTGATGCCTTCCCTGCTCTTTTTACCTCTACAAAGAACTTAATTCAGCAACTCTGCCAGCTATATCTCACCTGGATTTCTGCTGACTGACGTGTCTCTTTCTCTGAACTTTGTGACCTCTGCAACATAGATTTCTTTGCTGACCTCTCCCATTTTTCACTGAGGAATTTTTTTTCGCCAGTCAGCCACATTTTCTATACAGTCTCCTCCTGGTCTTTGTTTGGGAAAGTAAGTTAGCTATTCCCATCGTAAGCCTGAATGCCTTCCACATACAAATACTTAAGAATTTTCACTCAAATTCCTTCATCACTTCAGTCTTATAAGTTCTCTGACCATTAATGTTTGGAGGCTGAAAAACCTTAGCTGTGGCCCCACGATATTTACTCTTCCATTTAATTGAAACCGAATCAGCCTGTGCACAGTCAAGGTTAAAAGTTATCTTCTGCACATTGTTCTGCAATGTCTCACTGGCTGTCAAGACCAGGTCAAACACAACAGCAGCTGTGGTTTGTTTGCTGCCTCTTTAGTGAAGGAATGTTAGGCAGTGCATCCTAGAAATTCAAGGCCCAGCCAGTGTTAGTGGCAAATTTTCTCCATGTATAAAGTTAAAACTTGTAGTAATGGCAATCCCTGGTTCTGCATATCATCCTAAAAACATAAGGGACCATCATCAATATCCAGACACAACCTTGGATAACAGCAGCAGAACTACAGCTGTCTTTCCTCAAGGTGATTTGAACCCAAACAAAATCTGTTTTATCCCCTCTGTTCCTGCTTTTGCCTTCACACTCAACGATATCATACATAGGCAATACTACCACACGCTCCACGGGTCTTTGCTTCTCTGAGCAGCACAAATCTTTCAGTCTCAGAGGTGCAGCCATGCCAATTGTCTATCCAGCCTCTGAAAGTCCTGGCATACACAGTCTGCATATTGCTCATGAGGTCCTTGTCTTAGCAGTCAGGTACTTCCATTGTTTCTCTTGGTTTACCATATACAGTGGTTATAAAATCTTGGATTGAGTATTGGTTTCCTGCTCAAATTAGTATTACACTCCTGCTCTCATATGTTCCTTTAGTCATCATTGTATCTTAATATCTATGCTCTTCCTTCAACTAAACATGAAAAGCTAGGATGGAAACCACACAAGTCTCACCTAAAAATCCCAGACAAAATCCCAAGCCCTCCTCCTTATGTGTTAGTCCAAAGCCTGTCTCGGGTGTCTCGCTCCCGCCAGGCTGTGCTCTTCCACATGCACACTCGAGCTGCCAAGGAGGGTCCTCTTTCTCTGGGTGACTTCAAAGAGAAAACAAACTGCTGGCAGGAGTTCCCAAAGAATCTGTGATGTCTGGGCCATGGATTTGCCCTTCTTCTCTTAGGACATGGTTTACTGAGGTATGTAAAGTGCCTTGAGCAGGATCTGCAGTCATCCTTCTTCCATTTCAGTGGGAATCTAGCTCCCTCATTTGTCTCAACATGAAAGGAATCACATATTCTTTTTCCTGACAAGCCCCTTTTCAATTCCAGATCCCCTTTGTTACAGGATTTATCTTAAAATGTTCCCACTCACATAGACCTGTTTTTCCTGGTGCTCCTCCTGTTCTCTGTAGTTTTGTTTTGTCTCTTCCCCTTGCCCTTTGCAGTGCTTCCTGCAGCCTCTTCTTTCCAGGTTTATGGACTCATGCTCCCCTGGCATCTGACATCAAGCCATCCCTATCTCTTCTTTTCATTTTCTTCTAGGTTCAGTTTTTCTCTCCTTCTTGTTGCTATTCCAAAAGCCTTTTCTTGAACTCCAAATGAAGAAGCTGCAGGGAAGAACTTGCATGTGCCTGATAAACTCTGCTCTGTTTGCTCAGAAGGTATTGTAGAGATGACCTGAGTGCATTCCTGTCTACACTGAAAACCTGAGATCTAGAAAAGAGATCTCAGATTTCGGCAGCACAGAAGTTACAAACCTAATTCAGATTTACCCAGACCCTAGTTCTGAAGTGGCCTGCTGATTTAAAGCAGAAAAGCAGGCTGTAGCAGCACAAGGCCAGAACATACAACAGCCTTTGCTTCAAGGCAGCAATTACAAGTTTGACTGGAGAATCTCACTTCTCCAGGAGGTGGGCAACTACTACTACATCATGGTGACAGAGGTTAAAACACCTGCATGTTGCTGTTGACAGAAGCCAGCTCCAGACAACTCTGTTGTCTGCCCCTTGGCACCAAGTGAGAGCTGCCAGGAAGGTGGGGAGTGCAGTCAATGTGCCTCCTTTGCAGATATGTCAGCCTAACTGTGCTGCCTTAGACAACACAGGTGGAGGCAGAAATGATGGACATAACTTCAGCACTGTCATCCAAGTGTTTGAGCCTCCCATCAGCACCACAGTCCTGCCCACAGCTTGGGTACAGCACGGTTTGGCACAGCACCATTGGATAGCATTCCTTAGGTGAAAAATGTGTGTTTCCTCCACAAAGTTTCCATCCCAGATAGATAGGGTTGTGTTGTCCAAGGTGAGTGACATGATAGGCTGAGGAGCAAATTGTCACAGCCCAGCAAAGGACATTCTTGTCACGAGCCCATCTCCCCTCACCTCCCATCAGCCTTGCTCAAGGTCATGCTGCATGGCAGCAACAGGAATAGAGCTTGTGAATTCTAACTCCTTATCCTGCTTGACCCAGAGCCAGGCTCAGCTGGGAAAAAGCAATATCCGTCCAAGCTCCGCAGCGGCGGCGGTGCCCGGGTGTTGTTGTGCAGCTCGGGAACAGGTTAACACTCGTGCTGAAACCCCCGCCGTGCACACAATAGGCAGTGAGAGGTGCCAGCTCTGCAAGCTGGAGACCTGGGGACACGCTGTGCTGGAAGCGCTGGGGCCCCATCCAGCTGCACCAGCACTCCCTCGCCCGTGGGACTGCGAGTTCCTCCCTGGGAAAGCAGCAACGCCCAGCTGCCTGCACTCCAGCCCTGGCAGGAAAATGCTGATTTTATGGACAGTGCCCAGCTGGGGTGATGAGGGCTGCTCAGCAATCATGGTCCCACGGGTGAGTAGTGTGCACACCTCGGTGCACACCTGCACTCCAGAATGTTTTTTGTGTTTCTTTTTCACTAAGTTCTGTGTGTTAGGGATGCTTTTTCCTAGAGAGGCAAGGGAGTAGCAGAGTGTGCTACCCCATTGCCCACCAGGCAGCTTCAGCTCTGCCCCAAAGGCCTCCTGGAGGAGGATGTGGGGTTGTTCACCCTCAATGAGAGCTATCCAATCTGTTAGCATGGACCTTGGAGAACCTGAGGGATTTGGGCACCCAAACATTAGGGAGTAAAATGTGCTGCTTTGACTTCGGTGGAAAAGGTCAAGCATCACAGGCTACTGCCAGCTAATGAGAAATGAGTCTGGACAATTAATCAATACACAATCTCCTCCGCTAATCATATTGATGGAAGATGAGCTCCATCCCCCAGGAAGGGCAAAGGCCATTGAGCTAAGCCATTTAGCAGCATTTATTTATATCCTTGGTGGTTCAATAATTTGAGTCTTGCCCAATAGCATCAGGCCCCTGAGGGCTGGGTAATATTATCCAGCTGGAAAAAAAACCACAACACAACAGGTATTGCTTAGCAGAAAAATAGCCTTTTAATGCAAATGAACACTTTTAAGGGGAAATACATTCCTTTTCTCTACATTTCAACCACACACGTACGTACAAAAGAAATTCTGAAATATTCCAAATATTCCATGTAAATGGTCATAAAAATATTTTCTGGGGGGAATACTTAAAAGAGTTGTCAAGATCTCAGGATATGTATTACTCTCAGTTGCACCAGAATGCCTTTCTGTAGAAGCCTATCCATTCTACTATAATAGAATTTGTCCCTCACTCAACCATCCTAAAACCATGCCTTTCTTCTGGCAGGCACAACCTATTTTGTAAGAATGCTGGCCCCGTAGGTAAGGTGAGTTTACACTTGTGTAACTAAAGCCTATGTTGAAACACATACACACCAAGGGACAAAGATGATGTCATGGCACAGCTGTTTCTGCGACACAGCTGGTTTCCCAGCTTCCCCATACAAATCCTGCTCTTTCTGAGCTGCAGCAAAGCGGGTGGGAAAACTGTCAATTGGGAGCTGCAGCTTGTCCCTGCCTGGTGTGTGGTGCTTGGGCTGTCCCTGCAAAAGCTGACAGAGCCCTTCCGCTGCACTACATAAACTGTGGAGAAAGGCACTGGTGCTCCCAAAGAAGCTGTTTACTTACACAGTTGCCTGCTGGTACTTATTTACAGAGTACTACTGACAGCCACCAAATCTGCTTGTTTAGCCCTGGAGACAGTTCAAACTCTCTGTTCCCAGGCAAGTGATTAATGGTGTATGGAGAGAAGTTGGGACTGAGGATAAAACTGAGCTTTCAAAACAAGAGCCTCTGATCTCAAACTGAACAAACATTTCCCCTTGCCTGTGTCAGCTAGTTTGATTTCCAACAAAAGAGCAGATTGCTTGGGAAACCGCAGTTACGCCAATGAATTACTTTCCTACAAGCCAGAGAGAGTTCTCTCAAGCACCCTGCCCGGCTCTCTCAAATCAGGTTGAAGGCAGAGCTCCCTCTGCAAGCAGCTAGTGCAAATGACGCTCAGAAGAAGGTGTCCCAGCTCAGACCTTGTAAGGAACAAGACAAAACTCTTCAGAGCCCCACCTCCTTATTAACCCTTAACTTATAAATAGCCATAGGGCCAACTCGTGCTCAGAAGATGCTTCCAATCCTGCCAGCAGCAGATCCAAACATGAAGGCATCAACGGAACAGTTAACTCACCCTTTGAAAGGACCACAGAAGCTGGAACAGTATTTTCTCAATGTTTGAAAACATCTCTGAACAGGAAAGAATAATGACATTGGCCAAGAGGTGCTCCATGCAAACAGGTCTGTGGCAGCAGCACAGAGTGCTGCGATAGAAGGAGCCTAAGGCACAGTGTCTGGATGGAGTGGTCAGACAAGGCCACTGTGCCCCATCCACAGAATGTATGAAATGCGCTGGATGATTAATAACAGCTCTGAAAGCCCGTGGGTTTCAGCCTGCATGTACAGGGCACACATGCAATATAGACTCATATATGTGCATGCGCACACACACCCACACACACACCCACACACACACACACACACACACGCACCATTGTTCACATACTCCTGTTGTGGAAAGTGCATCCAGCCCAAAGCCACTGCCTCAGGCTCTGCCAATAACTGATGGGATCTTGCTGAAAAGTGCTCTAAGCACAGGTTTAACTCTGTGTGAGCCTCTTCCAGCTGAGCCCACAGAGAACACTGCTATTGTGAGGGCCAGAGCCCTGCTGTCATGCCAGGCAAAGGCTGACGTTTCATAAGCCGCCTGCCATCGGGAGGACAAAGTCCCGTTGAGCGGGCATTGGCTCTGCCTCCCCTTGCAGATAGCAAGGGATCAGCTGAACTCGAGCCTGGCAGCCTCCCAGCGTATGGCACAAAGCTAGCCAAGCATGTGAGGCAGAGCCATTATCAGTGCCCTGCTCCTAACAAAGTGAAGACATTCTCTTTCATCTCAAAGTAATATTTGTCCCTGTTCTTTCCAAGTAGAGGAAAAAAGACGGATGCTGTGCCAGATCCCCTGCTGTGATATCTATCTCCTAATCTCTGGCTTGTATGGTTACAGGGAGGCTGCAGGCATGGGAAAACACTTAAACATCCGAATCCAAGATAACATCCTGAAATCAAGGTGTGCAGTAGAAACAATAAATAAGGGTTCTTTGGGAAGGAGGGAAGACAAAATTACTTAATTCTGTGTGTTTTCCCACCACAATGGCTAAGGAGGCTAAGGTTTACAGAGGGCAAGTGAAGAAGACTGGTCCAGTCCTTTTTAGGAGAAAGAAGGTGCTGACTGCCCAGATTCCATATCCTATCTCCTCAGTCGCCATTATCACCAGAGACAGGAAAGATTAAGTTCTAGGACTTTTCTCAGCACTTCAGTCCTGATTTAGGGCACAGACAAATCAAGCTCATGAGTTAGCAAAGATATTGAGCATTGAAGGAACTTCTTTCTGCACAGAGTAATCCTAATTCTGCATGACCATTGTGTATTTTCTTTATAACTTGAACCTATCCATGAACTAGATGCACTTAAAATTCTACTTAAAACGAACCCACCTGTAAACACTGACTTAGAGCTAAGCTGAACCTAAGTGATGTGACATGTACTAGAGACACCCTGTTCCTGCTAGGATGCTGAATATTTTACACAGAGCAGTTCTGGGAAGCTGCTTGCATGTCTATTAGCCATGATGCAGTGGAGATGCTGAGAGTCCACAAAGCACTGAGCTGCAAGGTCCTGGTTCCAGGCAGGTAAAACAGGATGCCTGGTTACAAAGGGGTGTCTGTTCCTCTGCAAGATTAGACCAAGACTCTAACAAGCAGGGAGGCAGGAGAGAGGCACAGCTCGGGGGGTCACTGGGGACTAGTTCAGAATGACCTGAGGGATGACCAGAGTGCCCTCATATCTTCAACCATATGAGCTCTCATGAAACCCCAATGGAGAATGGCACTAGAGAAGATTTTGCTCTAGTGTGATTGCAGCTCCCTGAGTCAGCCAATTGTGGAAATAGAGGACTAACATTCATTTAACACATTTTGCAGTTAGCTCTTGTCCAGAACCAGTTGATGACACACAGCCTCTGAACTGCTCAGAGAGGCAGAGAGGAAAAAGAGAAGAAAGTTCCTGTATGGCTCATGCCAGCAGTAAACATACAGAAGTGGAAAGATACCAAGAACCTAACCACTGAAGTGGACTACAGATACCAAGATATAGGTTTCAAATCAGTCTCTGGTCTTTTGCACCTATGTCTCCCCTGAACTGCACCTATTTCCCATCCAGCTAACTCAGAGCACAGGAAAGGAGGTGGGCTTTGCCCCCACTCCCTGTGGAAGGATGTGCCCTTGCTTGCTTCAGGAAGGAATGAATGAAGCAGGTCAGGCTTTCGGCTGTGCCTTTTAGTCATGTCAAGGCTTTCCCCGGTCTTTGCAGAAATGGGCGCCTTCATACCATTTCCCTGTGATACTGTCTGGAGGAGGGGACAGGGAGCAGAGTGAAGGAGAGCTGGTGATAAAATGGATCCTGGAGTGCCAGGTGCCCTTTACTCACAGACTTTCCTTTCCCTTAGCAGCCTGCTGAACTTTGATCTTGGCAGGATACCACAGGCCTCTGACACAGCACTGCACCCCAGAAGCAAAGGCAGTGTTTGCTGCGTGACTCTGGAGGTGTGAGCAGGTGCCTCCTCAAAGAGATACATCAGGAATGCAGAGATACCCAGCACCACATCACAGCCAAGAGGTTACAGGGCAGGCTGGGCAGCTGTGTGCAGCCCCTGGGGTCACCACAGGAGGTGACCACAGCACAGCACTGCTGTGGTGTGTGGTACATGACAGGGAGTGAGACACACTCATCACACATCTCACATCCAGCTGTGGTTGGGCATCAGCAGGCCTGCAAAACACAGCTAGCCAGCATGGAGCATGCACATTTCTTGACTCCTCAGTCCATTCCAGGCACTCCTTCTGCATCCAGGGGACAAGGGTCACTGCAGTCCTTTCACAGGGTGCCAGTGAAGCAGTAGGGAAAGAGCCAAGGTAAACTCTTGAAGAAAAGCAAAAGCCACCACAAACACAACTGACTGAGCCCAGCAGGAGCAGGCGTGTGCTCTCTGTTGTCCCTTTAAACAACATTCAGAGAAGTAGTGTTACAAGCCAGTGGCTGCCTCCCAGGAGGCAGGAGTCCTGGCTGCCATGGCCAGCCTTGCCAGTCCCTTTGCTTTTGGGCTTTGCCTAGGCCACATGACCTCTATGTTCTCTTTCTCTGCTATTATAGCATGTGGCAAAGCGGAGGGACTCCTTCCAAAACCTTTGCCCCCTTTGAGAGGGCAGCAAAGAACCAACTCAGCTTGGCACTGGCCAGCAAAGTCAGGGGCAACAAAACACCAGTGTCAAGTACTCAGGCTGCCTGCAGAAGTGCTTGGAGCACAGATCCTCAGGAATTAAATCCCCAGGGAAACAGCCACTGTTGCCCATCTATTTACTTCCAGCCACAGGGCCACTATGCTGAGTGGTGAAAGGCAGAGACTTGAGCATCTGTCTCCACATGGTAGCTGGACATGATGGACACAAGACAAATATTTAAAATACCCTGAGACCCGTGGCCTGACCCACCCTCTGTCAGTATCTCAGCTTCTACCCCTCAGGCAGGGCACTTCTGCAGCTGGTGAACCCCCATCTGCTGGGGTCTCAGCCCATGCACCCTTTTTACCACAGCACATGCCCTTCATGGGCCTCCCACGTCTGCCAGGCTGAGCAGCCACAGAGGAGAGACCCTTTCACCTCTGTGTAAGAGAAAAAGCTTCAGAAAGGCTTCACAGCAGAGAAGCCAGACTGGCTCTCTTCTGTCCCCTCCCAGGGCTGAGATGACTGGCTATTTCAGCTAAGGGGACCCTTCCCTGGGTGGCTGGCATCTGGGGATCTCACCTGTAAGTCTTCATTTTTTCCTGTATGTCAGTCAAGTGAAACTATTCACAGATGCTTTTTAAAGTACTGGATGCTATCTCACCAGAGACTGTCTTCTTAATTGTGTTCCTGGTTGACAGCCTGCCAGGGCCTCTGCACTGTGTCCAGGAGTCAATATTTCATCTAGAAGTTCAAGGGAAGCTCAGTGGAAATTGTGCTAGCCTTGAAATGCCAAAGGTAACTCGTAAAGATTTCCTTCCTTTCCTTCCTGAAATGTTGCTAGTAGAAATGTATTTTCTGAAAGGAAATGGCTCCAGACCTAGGCTAACAGCTGGGGAGATTGTTAATGGAAATCAGTACCCTGAGGCTCTGTGTCACTTTCATCTGTCTTTCCAAAATCCCCCACCTTTATAGAGACCAAATGCATCACTCTTCCAGGGAGGTGAAGGGAGAGCAGCTCTCCAGCAGAGGAAAATGTGCTCATCCTGAAAAGGTTTCTTTGTTCTCATTGCACGGGATCGTTTTTCTACTGTGCAGCAGATTTATGTGAGGAACAGCAGTGGCACAGGGCATAATGATTCCATTTTGTTTAATAATTAACTCACATGGTCTCCGGGTGCCACACGTTCCAGCAGACGCTGCAAGGCTGTGCCAGGGAGAGAGCCAAGCAGCAGGTGGGCAATAAGGAAAAACCCATTTCTCCTCCTGCTCACTGATGTTGTGCCCTGAGCAGTTCTGGGGTCCTGTTACCCGAAGTGCGCTGTCCCAACAGCTCTCAGAACTCTGCAGGCTCAGAGAATTTTACCAAAACATCTGATACTGTGGTGAATTTTTTCAAAGGGGAACATACAGCCGCTATTTCAAAGAGCAAAGCCAAACTATGCAGCAAGAGTGAATGGAAGCCAAAATTCATCTCATTGCATTTTCCAGCTGCCATCAAGAAGCTCTGTCTTTCAAGCCATCACTGCTTGGCTTGCAAATGGCCAGGAAATGCTTTACAGTGAAAACATACATGCTTCAGGACAATTTGCTGGAAACTTTTCACCAAACTTTTCTCAATGTACTACTGGTTCCTCAGAACCAGATAATTTTTGGAGAAAAGATGTTTTCAAAGAATGTGTCAGCTTGAAATACTGCTGAGGGAATCCCTTTTCTAGGTATTATAACATTTAGATATTTTTTAAGAAAATTACTACAGATGTACAATACTTAGTTGTTAATATAATATATATTTGTTAAAAGCCAGAAGGCTAGATATAGTAAGATGGTTCTAAAAAGACCATTTTAAGGTTACTGAAATGAAATATTTCAAAAAGGGCTTCCTTTCCCCTAGAAAATTAGCAATTATTTTAAATGTTAGAGATTTAAACCTTTTCTCTAAATATAAGGTAGACCTCTTTCCACAATATCTCAAACATTTGGGAAAAGGGAAATCTGTTTCAGCTCAGCTTGGCTTTTAGAAAACCAGAAAACAATAAAGTAGGATGGAATTAGGCTGGAAAACCCCAAAAATCTCAACCAGAATCCTTTCCTTGAGTGAAAGCAGCCCTAAGGTTATCAGACACACTTGCAGCCAAGGCTGAGGCGGCTGCAGTTTCAGCAGCACTTCCCTTCCTGACCAAGCGCCTGAGATGCCATCGAGTCCACATTGCCTGGGACCCGAATTCTGCTCCTCTATCTCTGTCTATTTTAAGGCATATCCCATACACGGTCCCTTCAGCTCCTCACGGTCAGGAATGTGGCTCTTCCTGGAAGCCACCTGCTCAGGGAGACAGCTGGGCTTCTCCTGAGGGCCGGATCTACGCCGCAGCCCCTCCCGGGTGGGTTAAGGTGTCCTCCTGGCAGGGCTTCACAGCCTCAGCACTCAGCAAATGTGGGAGGCACTTTGGTTTACACAGTTACAGCTCGTTACCAGCCCTCAGGGATGGGATCACGGTACAGGCACAACCTGGCACCCACATTCTCCCCACCTGCCCGACACGAGTTTCCTCCGCCCTCTGCACTCATCAGGCTGTGAGTCCTGCTGATGGCTGGTGCCAGGTGACTGCTGCTCCATGTCCTGTGGAGGCTGCCAGCCAAGCTTTGTCCCTCTGCCTCTCCAGTGGTCTGAAATGACCTTCAAGAGATTGGCTGCAAGGTGAAAGTACACTAGCAGGTTGAAGCTGGTCACTCAACATCCAGAGATTAGAGCAAATGAGCAAACAAAGCTGGTTTGTCTTGTCTGCAAGACATCCTTGTCTAAAAGTCAGAGCTGTGAGACCCAAAGCAGAAGAGCCAAGGGCCAAGATGATCCAAATTCAGAGGTCTGAAGGACTCTTGACTGGGCTGCCTAGGACAAGGATGAGAGCTGGTGAGAAGTGGAAGAATATTATTTCAGACCCTGTTTAACTGAGTACTGAAGTCTGGATGCCAGTCAGTGCCCTATCTTCTCTCCTACAGTCAATCCCATGGAAATTCTGTATGATGGCATCATCGTTGGTTCAAAGAGGGAGAGAGAAAGTCCAGACCACTTCAGTAATGGACAGGTTCCAGAGGACATCCTTGAAAATCCTCCCCCAGCTGAAAGTCCTGGTAATGTTCTAGTGGTTCCTGAGAGCCCTCATACAGATTCTGTCTGCCCTGTGACTGCTGAATTGTATCATGTTCTTTACCCTCTGAGTACCCAGTCAAGAACAGACTGGCTGGGAGGATGCACAACTGCACACTGGCACCTCCAGATCATCAGGTAGTTTCTTAATTCCTTCAGAGGATGATTGAGTGATCTGGGAGGAGGAAAGTGTGGAGGATCTCAAGAGACCTCAAATCCCTTCTTTTTTGCTCAGCAGCACCACATGCCTCCTGCAATGCCAGGTCTGTAAAGGTGGTGCCCAAGCTCAGGGCATAGTGAAGAATTATAGCTAAAGTTCTCCCTCTTCAGTCCTTGAACATGCAAAGGGTGGCTCCACAATTCCTCCCAGGGCCATCCAGCTCAATGATGTGTGACTAACTCTTTCATTGACCAAAGACCAACCACTTCCCTCATGTGACCTTACATAACTGTTCATCTATTCCGTTAATGAATGGAGCTTGAGAAAATTTCCATTGCCTAAGGCCCTTAGGGGAAAATGCGTGAGCGCTGTCTCCACCTTTTGTGTGCCGATGTGGGATTTTCCTATGGATTAACTGAGTACAGTAGTATTATTTTTTGGTTGCTGTCATTGGTGACTGAAATGGTAAGCTAACTGTCAGGTGCCAAGGGGGTGGGAAAACAAAAAAGAAAGGAGTCTCTGCCTGAACCAGAGGAAACAGGAGACTGCCCCTGCCAGGAGGAGCAACAGGGACGTCATTGCATCACCAGTGTGCTCAGGGACAGCACCTATTCCCAGGCAAGAGCTGCTCTGTTTACTCAGCCCTGAGCAGAGCCAAAACACCTCCCAGCTTCTCCTCACTCCCTGCAAAGATCCAGCCAACCTGGCACCAAAGTGCCAGCCTGCTGGTGTCCCGGGGGCCAGATCCAGTCCTGGGGCTGGCAAACAGCTCTCCCTGGCTGCTGTGGTCAGAATGGAGCAGCAGAGAGGGGTGATATGTTCCTCTTGGGTATATTGGCATGTCAGAGGTACCCACCCCGGCATTTACAGCAGTAGGAACTGGAAGGAAGATGGGAACACCCCAGTATTTCTAAAAGCCCTTACCAATGCTTCAAGTTTTTTCATTTTTACCACTTTACTGTGGTGCTGCCTAAGATAGAAATTATTTCTATTGTAAAAGTCCTTCTGCCAGTGGATGACTGGGTAGGGGAGAGCTGAACTTCTCCCCAAGCAATGTTATGCAAAAGTGCTTGCAAGTGCTAAAGACACAGGATTTTCAGAAATAGGATTCATGTTGCTGTCTGAGGATGTATTTTGGAACCAAGGAATATTTTGGATGTGCAATGTGGCCTCCCCATGGTGTGGGCTACAAATCTCATGGTTTAAGAATGTTGCTGAAGCTAAGGTGGCTAGGTTGAACAGGACATAACTGGACTACCATGATGGATGAGAGTGGCAGCACTGAAATAATGGAGGATGCTGCTTTTTCAGTTTATGGGGAGAAAATGCAAATGTTGCTCAGGCTCCTGTAATGCCTGGTCCATGTGCAATGATAAGTAAATATTTAACTGCAGAAAGAACATTGCCTTCCAGAGACTGAAGCAGTCAAGTTAATCAGTTCCAGAATATGTTCAAGTCATGGGTGTCAAGAGGACAATACAGGTTCAAAAGCCTTGAGGATGTTCAAAGTCTGCTATTACACCTCAGGAGTTGCCTTGTCTTCCTTGGGATGCTAAAAAGGAGGATATTTTCACCTGCTGAGAAAGCAGGATGATGACCTCACTCAAAGACATGCCTCATAGGGTGGGGGAAGGGCTGAAGATGTGGCAAACAGGAGTTTGAAGATCCTCTTGTTGCATCCAGATGGTGTTTCAGAAGCCTGGGAGAGGAGGCTGCTGCAGCAGCTGGACTGGGAAAGCCCTCAGGCGGGTCTGGAGACATTCCCTGCCCTGGCAGCCCATGGGATGTTTGCCATCAGAAATGACAGGAGTTACCACTGGTAGGAGTTCTCAGGCTTTGGAAAGTGCTCAGTTTCTGCCAGACCCTCCTCTTACACAACATATTTCCAGTTGTTCTTTTATCCAAGTATAGTTTATTCTCATCTGTCTCTGCCTTACAAAGCCAGTCTGTTTCCTCCAGAGATTATGCAGAGAAGGTTGTTAGTAGTCATGTCTCTAATAAAACAAGTTTCTACAGATATGATGTAGCTCATATTTTCATATAATGTCTGTAGGGCTTGTGCTACACTCCTGGAGCATTGGAAAGAGGCTTAGCTTTCAGCACCCTTTCTCCCACCAGGATGAGCAGTTGATGAGCTGAGATCTTGGCTGCTTTTGGCTGCTAATTCACCTCTGGCTGCTGCTGCTGCTGCTTTTGGAGTTGAGACATCCCTGTGGAGAAAAAAAAACACTTCAAGAATATATTTATCTTTGGGTCCATCTGTCCTCTGATGTATTCCTCCCAAAACCCCCTGAGGTTCAGGGCACATATTTTCAGTCCCCTACTCCAGACACTACTCTCTAGAGCCCATTTTGCTTTAAAGGGCCTCATTTAAAGTTGGAAGGAGAAAGGAGGAAATGGATTCAGTGTCCTACTCCATTTGGATGGCTGAACATCTCTTAAATGCTTCAGCCAAAGCACTCAACCTTTACTATTTGGGGAGCTTTTTTGTTAACAGTCAAGAGTCATGTATTTTATCATGAAATTGCAGTCTTTGTGTATTATTCAAAGCTCAGCTCCTCCTAGAGAAATGACAAATCAGAATAATGGTAAATGGAGTTCTGGCTACAAAACAAAAAAGCAAAAGTCTGTGTTGCTATTTCTCACTTTGGATTTAAATCCTCTGGACTGAACAGCCCTTACCAGGCACTGTGTAAAGTTTTTTCCTAAAATAAGATGACAGGGGTCAGGGGCCCAAGCTAAGCTGATTAGCACAGCTAAAGCCGTATCACATTGCTACAGTGGGGTCATATGATTGATCACTGGGATAAATATTTAGGAAGCTTCCCAAGGGAAGGGGAATAGATGGGACTGGCCATAGAGACCAGGCAAAATGGGCAATTGGATTGTAGCTAACGATGGGTCTGATACCATTCACCTGTCATAATATAGATAAAAAAGCAGGGGTAGCTCTGCCACAGGCATCACCTCTGCCATCAGCTTCTCCTTTGAACACATGTTCTGCTCCACAGGACTCTGCATCACCTTCACTGACAGGCAGCTTTTCCAGCAGGTGGGACAGAGAGATGTCCCTGCAGCACACAGTCCCATCCTGCCAGGCTCTGCTGCCTCAGGTCACTCGTGCTCCCCTTTCCCCACAGCCAGGCACAGCCCAGTGCCTGCTATGTGCTCACCAGCAGCAGAGCAAGCAGCCTTTCCATGGGCTCTGAGCTTCCCAAAGGCAGCAAGGGGCCCTCCATGAAGGGCAGGTGGGCCAGGACATCTCAAAGGGGCTCTGACAGCCCCCAGACCATGGCAGTATGTGAGCAGTATGTGGGGCAGAGTGGAACCCAGCTCGACTGAGCCCCGGTTCTCCTCTAGGGCCAGGTTGTGCCCCTTGTTGTGCTGGGGCCTGTTAGGAGGGAGCTCACCGCCCTCAGGGACCACAGAGGCCTCTGGGACCCTCTTTCTGCCATCAGTCCTGGGCAACATCCTGGCCTGAGCCCAGGCCTCCATAAGCACAGCCAGGGTCTGACTCAGCCATAAACCCTCTCACCATGAGGCACTCAGAGCCCTGACATGAAGAGTTTCCCAAGCTCCCTCCATAACTCACAGCAACCAAAATTGTCACCGGGAGGGCTGACAGACAGGAGGGAGGGAGGCCTTGCCCCAGTGACCACCTCAGGGCCCTGCTGCAGCCCCAGGGAGGCTCCTTTGTCCTGCTGAAACCTGGGTACCTAAAAAACACAGGAGCAAAACCAAGACACAGGAGTTTAGAAGGATAAACATGAAGACAAGGAGGTTGTGGGCAATGGAAAGTGAGCACACAGCCACTCTGGAGAACCTGTATTATTAAACAGGTGTGAATGCCAGCTGCTCTGGAGGGGATGGAGGGCATGTTTTTTCCATACATGTGGTGCTTTTACGAAACCTTTCCCCCATCAAACTTAAAAAATGAAGCTGCCAGAAGTTATCCTTCTCCTCTAACCCTAGTTTTACCAGCTCTCATTTCTTCACTGTTTGCCTTTCCTGCCTTGTTGCAGACCGAGGTTGTTTGCCAGAAAATAAGACAAAGGCTTGTTGCTGCCAGAATCTGCCCTTCCAACAACAAGTAATAGCAGTAAGTGAGCAAGTAGGAACACACAGAGCTGTACAGAGAGCAGAAGAGAATGGGTCCCATTATTTTGGTAAGTTGCTGTTGACTTTGAGGCAGGACTCTCAGGGAAAGGTAACAGCTGGTGTTAGACAAATGATACAGCTAGAAAAAACAGAAAAGCTTTTAGACGCACAAATCCTTCCTCTGAGCTGAAGCAAAAGGTTGCAAACGTCAGCCTAAGCACAGATTGGAAAAGTTTCCTCTTAGTCTCTCTCTTTGGGGAAAAAGGAGGCTTCACAGGGAAAGAACTTGCCTTTCTTCAGGGAGCAAAATGGACTGGATCCTCCATCCCAGCTCTTCTGCATTGGGATGGTGCTTCCCCACCTGTAGAAACCATGACTGTTGCTGAATCCACCAAACAAAACCTGTTACGCTACTGCAGCAGCACCCCCAGAACTTGTGAAGCATTGGCAGATGCTCTGCCCCACTGCATTGCTGCACACGAGCAGTTTGCAAGTGCCACTCAGACACAGACTTGTGAAGTTGAGCTGTGATTTACACTGGCCCCAGACATTCCAGGTCAGCTTATGCAATTGCTTAATTCATCTTTGGTGCAAACATTCAATGTATTTTACAAAAAAAAAAAAAAAAAAAAAAACAGAAAAGAGTAGGTTTTAAGGAGAAGCACCATGTCTGAGCAGAGCCCAGGAACTTTATTAGCACTAGAAGAAGCAGGTGAATTATGGAGGCACAGCATGGAAATGCTTTTGAGCTGAGACATGAAGCAAAGAAGCAAACTATGCTCTGCCAGGTTGCAGGGTCAAGCAGCAGTAGTAAATTGACTAATGATGTCAAAATGGCCAAAGGACTGGTCTCAGGAACAGCAGACAGTTCTGGGATCTGTACATCTGCTTGATTTGAACTGCAGCACCATTTGTCCTTGGGCACATGCCTTGGCTTTGACAGAGTGCAGTGGGGTTCACACAGGAGGCTGCACTCAAGTATAATCACGTTGTGTGTCACGGGAGAAACCCAGCAGCCTGTGGGTGGCAAACTCTCTCCCTGGTGCTCAGGCACACAATTTTCCTATTGCACAGCACAGACACTTTCTGACTTGCTGTCTCAGACCTGCCTCACCCTCTGCCTTCCCTCTGCCACAAAACTCCAAAGATGCTTCTCCAGTGACAACAATATTTTGTTCAGGAGGGAAAAACCTAGGGCTGATCCACCCTGCTACCAGCAAGCAGGTGTCTCAGTAACAAAAGAGCCAGCATCAATAATGGAGAGGGGAGAGAGATAGAAGTGCAATGAAGTGGAGAGAGGGAAGCCAATCAACCTAATGAAATAAGGTACAAGGTTAGTGAAGGGCTATTTATAGACTCCAACTGGTTCAGCCTCGTGCACTTAGAGGCTGGTTCAAACTGGCTTCTTAACAGCAGTAATAATCATTACCAAAAAGAAAGAGGAAAAAAAAAAAGTGAAAGCTTGGAAAATTCACTGCCGGAGGTAAAGCTTTAGAGCTGAGTCTGGCTGGAGTCAGAAGTAACTGCATTACTGAGAGATTGAAAGGTTAATAGGAAACCAGCTGACACTGAAAGGGAACAATTAGAGAGGTTAAGGGGCTTAATATTAGATTAATGGTTGCCTGGAGGAGCAAAAGCAGAGATTTCAGGAAAATGGGAGAATGGTGTGCAGAATACTGGTTTTTTCACAGATGAAGAGCCCCAAGTCTGCTCCTGCCACTCTCTGGATAAACTGGAAGAAGGTGGCTCTGTCATTCTTTGCCTGTCTTGCTCAGTATCCTGTTTCCATGTTTCTTCCTCTTCTCCTATCTCTTTGTCTCTTGAAGTCTCTCTGGGTTTGTTCTCCCCAACATAAGCACCGTGTGTGTGGCCTTATCACAGTGTTTTCTTTGTGTTCCTCCTCTGTCCCCACTCTGTCTCCATAATAAAATAATGCTTAGTATTCCCATGGCCTTTCATTCCTCTCCAGTGTGCTGCTCTCTGGAGGCAGGGTGGTGGGAACTGATACTTTTATTTGCATTGCCTGTAACCAGGACTCAAAACTTTATAAGAGAAGAAAAACAAAAGGGTTGACAAAGATCAGATGACATATCTGTTCCCCACCATATTCTCCACAACTAGATGAACAATAATAACACTGGTGAGGTCCCTGACTGCAAAAGATGAGCTGTTCTCCCCTCTTTCTCATTATGAGATAAGTAGCAAAGGATTTGGGATGGACTTACTGCATCTGTTCAGTGCAGACTCCCCAGCCGTGACATGTCCTGTCCCATTTCCCCACGGTCACTGCAGGGACACAGTCAGTCCCCTGGCAGTCCCTGTACCTCAGTGCCACAAGAGCCCTGTCACACAGCACCACCAGCTGCTGCTAAGGACCGTGCTGGCAGCACTGAACTGCCTGCACCACCCTGAGGGACTCCTGACACGCAGGGAAAGATTGGAAAGCACCTTCGGTGGCTGCTGCACTCAAGGACCTTCCCAAATGCATGTGCTCCTCCCACAGAATAGGGAGAACTTTCCTCAAGTGCCTGGCCCTTGATGGCTGCTTCTGTAGTCAAACAAGTGCAAACTGGCTGGATCCATTTTAATCTTCCACTGCTTCTCACTGAACAGCCTCCCCTTTGAAAACCTCTGCTGCAAGATTAGAAAGCAATGCTCTCAGCGCTTCCTTCTAGGGCTGTAAAAGCTAGACTGGCACTTTGCAGACATCTGACAGAAAAGTTTCCTCATTTGTGATAATGACAGAAAATGTCCCAGCCTAGAGAAGTTATGGTTATTCATGGAATATTAGCCCCAAAGACTTGAAATGCAGTGTTCTGGCTTAATGCAAACCCATGGGGTCCTGAGGAGAAAAGACCAAGGAAGCTCTGGCTGGCATCAGAAGGCAGCTCAAGCTGTTTGCTTCTTATATCCCTGACAGCTGAGCACTGACTTCTTCTTACCAGCTGGGACGCTGCTAATCAGCAGAAAAACCAGAAAGATGGCTAGAGAAACCTTCACTGGATGTGTTTGTCCTCAAGTCCCTCTTTCAAGCAGCCTCATCTCCTTAAAAGAAATGAGCCTGAAGGGACAGGTCCTCCCTGTCACCTTCCCATTCTACATAGGAGCACTCTTCAGAATTACAATAAATGTCCCTTACAAGCCTGGCCAGCCACATCCCTGGAGCTGCATGTCTGCTTCAAAAGATGTGATAGACTCTGAGCACTGGCCTCTGCCAGAGCCTGGGGGTACCCATCACCTGCAGCCTGAAATGCCCCAGAGTTCAAAGCAGATTTCAGCTAAGGATCTTGAAGTGCTGTACAAACACCATTAATCCTCAAACCATCCCTGGGAGCCAGGCCTGTAATTATTTAGCTCACCATTTATCTCTGGAACTCTCTGTGCCTGTTCTCCCAGCCTGGGGATGAAGAGAGGTAAAACAATACCTACCATTTCATAACAAACTGCAAATTAAATTGACCGCAGCTGAGCCATTAAGGGAAATGTTACCTTTTCCATAATCACCTCCTGCAGGCAAGTGCAACAGCTATTCTTTAACAGCTAGGTAAACTTTGACAAAAAAAAAAAAAAATTACAAGCTCTGAGTGAGACAGCCAACAAGTGGCAAAAGATTTCCAAGAGCAGAAATCAGGAATCCTACCTCTTGGTTTCTTGATTTACCAACTGAATTGTCTCTGCTCCACCCCAGCCCCCCTTAAAGAAGACTGCCAAAGAAAAAATTGCTGCCTATGCCCTTTATGTGACTTTGCAATAGATTAAGGAGCCTGTAGGATTTCAGTCCAATGGAAAAAGATTAAGCGTTTTTCCACTTGTTTTCTTACATTAGCAATGCAGGTCTTCTGGAGCCTAGAAGTCTCCTGTCTGTCTAGATCATGACAAAACTGGGGCCAAACAAAGACAAGAGGGCAAGAACGGGGTGGATAAGAGGAGAGGGGAGAGGAGATGGAGCCAAACTCACAACGTGCTGTTTGCAAGCAACAACTGCATAAACACAGTAACAAAATGACGCACAAAATATCAGTAAGAAATTATGTGCTATTCAAGAGTTGATTTTCCTGCAGCTCCAGACAGGGTGTGAGAATCCACAGAGGTCAAACTCTGAGTAGCCCAGGAGATCTGCAGAGCAAGAAGAAGAGGAAAAAAAATAAAGAGATCCTCATACCTCTTTTTTTCCTTCTCAAAGAGACCTTAAGTGGCCTGAGATCTCAAAGACAGACCAAACATACAGGAAGGAGGAGAACTGGGTAATAAAAGCAGATCAATGGATGTCCTTTCTCTGCCTGCTGTGTTGGCCAGATTCATGCAGAGGAATCCCTGGAGAGGAGAAGTTGAAGGGAAGGAGCATGGGGATGGGTGGAGTAAACCAGTAAAACAAAAGGCAATTACAAAGTGAAGCGGAGATGAAGAAAGCGACAGAAGGACAGGGCTGGAGCAAATGTCAGCACACAGAGGAAATGGTCCCACTTCAGTCCAAAAAGCAGAAAGGTCACTCAAATGGTGACAAAGCTGTCTCTTCTCTGCCCTCTCCCTACAGCTCCCTCCCCTACCTGTTCCAAGGAGGCAGTAGGATCCCTGCTCTGGTCTAAGCCCAGAAGGCAGTAAAGAAAACATTCAGTCCATTCGAGCTGTACCTGTTTAAACTACCCCTGCAGATGGGAGGTTTAATTAGAGCTAGTCTGCAAAATTCAGCCTTTGCACTGCTTAATAGCCTGGGATCAAAACCTGTGTGACCAGAGGATGGAGGGAAGGGCAGGGGGGCAGGGGGTGTTGCAGCTGTATTGAAAGAAGTGCAGTTGAACAGGTCCTGTCTAGATGTGGCTGAGGAGTATACAGACTATGTTTGTTTGCACCAGACAACGTTTGTTTGCACAAGGGCATTTAGTTGCAAGTCACTGAGTACTTCAGGGGCTAAAATCCCATTCAGGAAGCAGAAGCCTTTCCCCAGGAAATCTGTTTTTCTAGTTCTTTGCAGGTAGCTCCTCCAGAAACCTCCAAGCACAGAGCATTAAATAATCATCTGTTAAAATTACCTCCCTCCTGTCCATTACCTGCCAGCAATGCTTCCTGGCTATCTCTATGTATCCTGAAATCCAGAAGTCCAAGAATTGCCTGCAGTAACCAAGTGTAAATCTTGTGGCAACCCCTTCCCTATGTCAAGGAGCAGGTGAATACACTCCAGACTGGTGCCTTGAGCCATGAGGACACCATTCCCCATAAAAGGAAACTGGAAGGGATTGAGACGAGCTCTTTGTCAAATGCCACAGCAGCCAAGCAATTGCTGATCTTAGAGCGGTGCCTGCTGGCCAGTCATATCAGAAGCGCTTGGAAATATTTCCACAGTGGACGAAGTTGCAGTCAAGTTCGGGAAAACATTTCTAGGGAAGAGGTGCGTGTCCTGCTCTGCTGTGCTTCTGCCATCCAAGTTCGCACCTGCTGCAAACAAGCTGTCCTAATTTTGTGAATCAGTCTGGTATTTGCTTCTATCAGATCTCCAGCCCCACATTGTTTCTTGTCTTTACTAATTAAGGTTTTATGATGGTCAAGCGAATGACAACATAATTGATGACTTTATTATTTTTGTATAACTGATGTTATCTTGATAATGCAATTCCCTGTAAAAGTTCAGCTTCTCAACAGTGTCACCTCAACAAGATCCTTAACCTGTTTGGTGTTGGGTGCTGAGAACATAAGGCACTTCACATCACTTAGACCTTTTGAAAATTCTGACATTTTACATACCTTTGCCCTACAGAAACATGCTCAAAACAGCAACAATGCCACTTGCTGTGTGAAACAGCTGCCAAAGCCACTGTTCTTTTACTGTCCTTATGACATGCTGGTCAAAGAAATGATATTGTGGGTGAAACAGCTCTGACCACAGAGGTGGTGTCTTGCATGCTTACAAATAGAAAAATACAAAAAAGCTGAAATTAGAAAGTAATTGTGTCCAGAGATATAATGTAGCACTCTTATGCCACTGTCACATATGTATAACAAGGTATTAAACTGGAATTCATCCTCAGCCTGAGGATCTGGAGACAATTTAGATATGAGCAAAAGAAAACAAGTAGTGTATCCTGTGATTCCTGAACTTATATTATGAGGGGAAATAGAGTTCCATCAGAAGATTGGAATTATGTCCCCCCAAGCCCACAGCTCTTCCAGGTAATGGCACACACCTGTCCATACGCACAGAGCTCTACTCCTAAGGCAGGAATTTAAAATGGCTAAGATTGGTAATGGCAGAGGGTTGCATCCATCTTCATGGGTCTTCCAGGGGCAGAGACAGTACAGCAAACTCTCTCTTGGACCATGTTTTCCCACTGATGGCAGGTGGGGCAGCCTCAGATAGAGATTTCTCATTACTCACATTTGTTTGCTGTTTTGCTGCACTTGAACTGTCAGTGTGACATTTTACATCCTCAACATGAGCAGGGCAGATATAGGTGGGAGGTGGGCAGGCAGACAAAAACAACAAGAAGGCCACTAAATGCCTTTCTGGAGAACTGGATGTATACCTATATCTGTTTGAGCTCCCCCATGCTGTACATAAACCAAAACATTCAGCTGAATATGTATTTAAGGTAAACACTGGCCAAATGTCTGTGTTGGACTGGCAACTACACAAATTTTAGCTGTCCTACTGTCTCAGAAGATGACAGGACCCTTTCCCCACATCCACTCCAGCTTGGGAAATGGTCAGATGCGATGATGTGAACCTTATAACTTAAAAACATTTGAGAAAAAGTGAATTACTTAAAAGTACATCTCCAAAAGCCTGTGGGTTACACAAAGTTAATGCAAAAAATCAAAATAAATGTTGAAGCAGATCATTTTTCTACCCACAACGGGAATCTGCTGAAAATAAAAGTCTATTTTCAGAACTGGGGGAGTAAGGGAAGACTGCAGAAAATACGGAATTCAGCAATCTTTAGTCTTTCTGTGTTTGACTTTGCTGCTGCAATGAACTTCTGTCCTAATTTATTTGGCTTCAGAAAGACAGAACTGAAAAACAACCAGATGATAAATAATTATTAATGTGGAGCCCATTACTAATGATTACAGTGCTCCAAATCAACATATGCATGTTACCACTGTGACACTGTAGTGATTAGAAAAAGCATATTATGGGTTCTGGTTAATATACTCCAGAGTTGATCAGAGGACTTTCATCTGTAGTCAGTGCTGTTCAGCAAAACTCATGGTTCAGAGCCATGATGGAGCTCGAGAACAGCAGTCTGACTGCATTCCATAGAGTTATTTACTTGGAGATCATCTAATAGTGTCCCAAATTAAGTATTGTTTCCCATGACCTTTTTGCCTGCTAGGTTGGCCACAGGAACCAACCAGGTCCACACCTCTGGAAGCCAGTGCAGCTTTTCCCAGGACCCTGGCACACTTCAGAGTAGATGTAAAGGGAGATGTGATCTGCAGCATCCCTGAGTCACATCTTTTCACAGGGAACAAGTCCCCCATCCCTGTGGGCTGGCTCTCAACCTCAAAGTCCCACAGGCAGTTCCTCATAGTTTTCTTATTAAATCCAAGCTTTGGCTCATCCTACCTGCTGGCTTTGCATTACCCTGAGTCCTGATGACATTGGTGAGATCAATTCCCCAAGGGTACAGGCTCCTCTTTCAGATGTCCTAAAGATAAGTTAAAATATTGAATGTCTTCACCAATTTCTAATTTCTCTAGGAAAAAAAACAACTCTATTGGCCCTTGAAAACATCTACAACCAACCATCCCACATGGCAAATCACCCTCACACTCCCCAAATGCCCATTGAGTAAGTGGGCAGCAACCTGCCTCCTGCAGCTCTTAATGCAGAACACCTAATCCATAGGTGATTAATCTCAAGGAGCCTTTTTCTCTCTCTCTGAATCAATGGCCTTCCTTGGGAAGCTTCACACTCCACACAGCAGAGGGAAGCTGGGAATAATTTCCTGCACTGCTGTGTCTAAGTCCTGCCCCAGCAGAGCAGTGTCACCCAGACACACAGAGCTTCAGGCTGCCTTTGGGGAACTTAAAGCTTCCTGCCTCTTTTTCAAGCGTTTTCTCTCTGAGACAATCCTCTGACTTAAATGAGAGACACCACCACCAACATCAAGGAGATTGGTATAGTTAAATTAGTTTAGTTTAGCTTAATATTCACTTAAAACTGAGAATTTGCAACAGGAAGTAAAACATCTGAAAACGTAATTCTCAACCAGACCTAGAGGAAAACACTGATATCAATGGAAAATGCCAATAACTGTTGTCAGGACTGCAAGACAGCTTATTGCAGTTTAAAGTCAGCATTAAAAAAGATTATTCTGGAATTAATTTATCTTTGTAGCCCTAAAATTGTCTGGTTTGCAGTACTTTGCATAGAATTTCTGCACCTTCTTTGCACTTACCCCCACCAATCACTGATTGTTCTGTTCACTTCCATTCCATCTTCCTGCTCCAACTCCACTCTCTTCTTCCCTCTCTTCCCCAGGAAGCAAAAGAGGATCCAAACTGCTTACTTGAAGTTCACTGATACTCCCCAGTGAAAAGCAATGTAAACAAATATAACTGGGTATGATAGAAGAGGAAAATATGTTCTAAATTGGAAAGAAACTTGCAACTTATAAAGCTAGGAATTTTTTTTTTTTCTAGGTAGAGAGGCACAGCTGATGGAAAAAATTGGTAAGCTTTGTGACCCACAAGCATCTCTTCAGACATCCAACAGGGATAAAGAAGCAGCTGCATTTTTCATATAAAACTTCATAGATTAGAAATTTAAATGTGCCCTTGAGCACACTGATTTCTCCCATGACTGCACTTGTTAAGCCACACTGGCCAACATGATGCCCCACAATTAACCCTATTCTCCACCTTTTAAGGAGAAAAATTCCCTTGAGGTCATGCCTAAGGCAAAGTTCCTCAGAATTTTGCTACATGCTCCTTAGGGTTCCTAGAAATGTTTCATGCCCTTGTACCTGCCCCACAGTTCAAACTGCACCCAGAGATGGTCGAGCAGACACGCTCACCTCGCCCTTTTGCTTTGGGTGTCCCTAAACTACACTGATGCTGCTTGAAGAGGATTGCAAACCTGTGTTCCAGCAGCAGGATGCCACACACGCTGTGTGCCACCTCCTTGCAGTCTGGCAGGCATAATCAGTCCCTGGTTTTAAGGCACAGATACAAGTCAGCTCACAGGGCAACCACACTGCCTGCTGGTGCTCCTGCTGCCCCGAGCTTTAGCTGAAGTCCTGCTGCTGGAAGCCAATCCTCCCATCTCTGCTTGTGCAGCTCCATATGAAGCTATCTCTTAGGCACTGATCAAGGCTGTCTCAACTCACAGGACTGCTTTCACACTGCAATCTGTAAGAGATTGTTCCCAACAGTTGTGCAGCCAATGCTAATGTATGGAAGATGCAACTTTTCAACCAGCACAGAGAGATCCAGCACAGTGTGTTTGCAAACAACTGAAAGCTGGGCATGTCAGCACAACACAAAGCTGCCTGACCAACTATGGGTTTTGTGACCAAAATTCACACTTTCAGCTCTGCAGCAGATTTTGAGCTCTGATCTCATTTATTCTGGGATTAATTAGGAGCAACATCTCCTGTAGGCACTGCTTTCATAGGCTAAAGCTAGTATAAAGCAAGGAGAGTCAGGACCAAGGAATCAATCAGACTGTGACTACAACTACTTAGCAGCAGCTTCTACTCACTGTGAGCTTGCTTATTAACAGAAACAGGTCTTACCACCAGCATCAGGGATGTCAGAGGGAAGGCTCACTTCCTGGAATACAACCAGCATTTCCTGGGTTCAAGTTGCTCACAGGCCAAAAATAGCTGCATTTTGAGGGAGCTTCTACTCTCTGCTATTGAAAACTGTCTGGTTTTCCATTCACTGCAAAGTAAGATCGGACACAAGCTTTTCACAAAAAACAAAGTTTATTCTTCTTTAGTTATTGAGGGAACATTTGAAGAGAAGGACACAGGGAATGGCACTGTAAATACTGTCACCAAAACCAGCAGGAAGTGAGGTGAATTTATTCTCCCAAATGTCTGACTTCACATCCTTATAGGAAAAAAAAAAACCCAAAATCTACCCCTCATAAAACCCAAAGAAACAACAATACCAATTAAAAAAAAAAAAAAAAAAAAAGCTTCACCGTTGCTTTGAAAACTGTGGTTTGCAGTTCTGCCAGAAGTTCCTCATGCACAGAAGAACCTGTGCAAGGTAAAAGGGTGAAAGCTGGCAGTGAGAGACTGTTGAGCTTGTAGTTCTTGCTTTTATGTCAGCCTCCCATGTAAATGGGTTTTTCTACTTCTGATCAAGCTCCAAAATTCCACAAACTATTCTGAAGACTTCCAGCAACTGAGGTTAATTAACCACAGCTGCTTACTATTTTTGAAGGCTGTTGCCTCTCGCTTTGGAAACAATGTCAGTTATACCAGGAGTCAAAGAATTTTCAAAACCACACAATATGAGACCTTTCTGTGTTGTTTAGTATGAAATTGCACGGGATGAATGGAGACCATGACACAAAGTGGTATAGTTTCTGGGAGTAGTTTCAGCCAGTTTCACCAATAATTTTTTACTATTATTTCTCACATTAATAACAGAAAAGACTTTGCCTAAGCAGGCAAACAAGCTACAGGTTTACTTTTAACATGATAAGCACAACAAAGGATATCTTTGTGTGGAGACTTGTTAAAAAATTATTAACAAGCAGACAGCATTATCTTGATAAATTTATTGAAAGTGGAACAGAGAAGGACAATTGGGTCAGGAATACTGACCCCCCCAAAGCACAGCACCAAACAATCAAATAAAAAACCTGTATAAAATACATCACTTTGGTTAAGATTATTTTGGGGATCAGTTAGTAACTTTTAAGGTTAAATAAAAAATGTATGTACATTTACAAAAAGACATGACAAAGTTTTTTACATCTTGAATATTTTTTTTAATAAATTACAAATATTTACAGAGAGAAGTAGATGAGAAGGTTCTACCAAAAGTGACTTTTGAATGTTTGCACAGTGTACAGTATACAAGCTGTACACTCATGCAGCTGCAAATGGAAGAAAAAATTGTGGGAGTGGAAAGGGCAAAAGTCAAAACAAGGGGAAAGCTGAATGTTACCAGTGTCTTCTGATCTTTGGTTACCAGTGTCAAACCTTCATGATTCTTCACACATGCCATGTTCAAAATGAACTGAACTGGCTTTCAACTTTCATAAACAGTCAGCATGTAAACATAATGAAAAGCACTCCATAGCTTGATGTTCAGAAAGCATTAATGCATGGTGGTTTTCTTTTTGATTCTTTTAAAATTTCATTATATACACTACCTCAGTTTTCAAGTTTTTGTTCTAGTCTCAAGCAACTTAAAAACATACTATTATTACCTAGGAATGAGTAGAAGTGAGATGACATTCTTCAAAAAATATGAAGAGCAAAGGCTTAAAAAGTCCTAAAAGTTCAAAAAATATAAAAAGCTTTAGAAAAAGACCAAACCTGCTGTTAATACCAGCTTTGTTACAGTGCAAAAACAAGCTGAAATGTGGTTTTATCCCAGAATGAACCGCTGTCAGGAGATGATCCATTTGCCAGGCATCTGGCAAATCTAGGACATAGCTTTGTCTAGAACCAAGACTAGAAAATGCAAACTTCCACCATGTGGGCCTGCTGAAAGATGAAGTTTTTTTTCTGACTGTAAAAAGGTACTGATAAAAAAGTGAAAGCTGATCAGTTTTTGATTTGTTCGCATTCATGCACACATATAAAACTTTGTAAGTCTCTAAATATTAATGACAAAGAGGCTTTAGTGTGTTAGTAAAAAAAACCCCATATACAAAAAAACCATATACAAAACAATTAAAAAGATTTTGTACATGATTTGGCCTATTTGTCTTCACATAGTAACACTAGAAAAGGAGGCTGTTTTTCCTGAGGAAAGAAAAATAGGCACTGGAAACAGTTCAGCCTGTCTTCAAAGGGCTTCTTGATGAAGGTCTGACAACTTCATTGCTTGTGGAAGGGAAAAGGTAGCACCTCCTTCATCACTGAATTCTACTGCTTCTCTTCCATGTTTGTTTGGGCAACAAATCAATTATTTCCTTATGCTTCAAGATCTGAAACAAAAGAATAACAAAAGCATACAGGTAAATTACTATGTCTTTTCTTCTAGAAATTGAACTCGGTACATGAGAATACTGCAGGCTTTAGATACTAATGAGGGTTGTGAAGATGCACCAAGACACTGTCCCATGACTTGTTAACAATCCAATCAGAGCAGGTACATGACCAATGGTAGCTGATAGCCTCTAAACATTTTACCCAAATTTTCTGTTTATGATTAAGCACATTCCTCTGCAACTGGATCACATTTAGAACATTTATTACTTACTGCCAGCCACCAGCTAAGCAGCTGGTAACCTGTGAAGTTGTTCTGACTTTGTGACTTTGGATCACATAATCAGGCAATTAAGACACCACTTCTATTCAAATGTTTTATGTCCATGATCTCAATATCAGCTGTGCATCACACATGCTTGTGTTGCTGCTGCTATTTCTTCCACACAATAATGCCAGGTGCTTTTGGAGTTTCCTCTCTTGAGGATTGAAAATACAGCTCTTATTTGACAAGGAGACTGAAGGCCAAGGGAAATTAGAGCGCAGGAAGTTCAAAACTACATGCCCAGCCTACCTCACCATATGAAACATGCATCAGCCTCTAACCAGGCTGGTTTCCAAAAAAGCACCCACCAGCCCACTTACATCACTGTTTCCACCTTGTTACACACATAGCAACTCTGGGGAGCCACCTGGATGTGCCAGGAGACATCCTTTGGTCTTTGCTCCCATTTTGACAGCACTACCTGTCCCTTCCACTAATCTCCAGCTCAGCATCACTCCAGGATAAGATGTCAGGAGACAGTGTAGGAGGACAGAGGATGGTGACATATGGTACACAACTCTGTAGATGATGACAAAAAGAAAGCTGTCCCTAGTCTGGTTCTCACAAGGTCCCTGGATAGACTTGAAGTATTTTCATGATTTGTGTGTTTAAAATCCAAGCAGATTTACTGCTTTACCTTAGTGAGGATACTGAAGAACATAACCAAAAAGCCAGTTGTGTGTGTGTGTGCTATTTCCTTGTGCAGTGAGAGAATCTGAATATGAAATAGGGTTCTGTCACTTTACAACTTCAAGGATAAGCATCAGGTTTCATACGCACTCCCTACCCTCAGAACACACAAAATGCTCTGTTCTCACGTGGTTTGCAAACAGAACCGAAGCAAGCACAGCTGCATCTGGTGCCTCAGCATGACATAACAGAGCAGTTCCAGATGCTAAACCTTTAAGGGTGACTCAGGAGCACAGTTGTTTAGCCCAGCAAAGCAGCATGTCACACGGACCAGGAATAATATACTGAGATGCTTCATTTGGCTTTCAGTACAACTCACTGTCAACTAACAGGATCTTAGTTATTACAACACACCACACCTTCCTCTGCAGCTATGCAGACTGTTCCAAGTCCATTTCCTGGTTTCATGACAAGTTCATCAGCACTTTTGTCTGCATCACAGAGTCAGGTTTTTTACACTCAGTCCTAACTCTCTCCCAGCCTCCCATTCATCTATGTTTTCTTACATTCAGAGATTTTTTCACCCCTCTTTTCAACATTGTCTTCAGCAAATATCAGAATTTATAGATGTGATCGCTTGGCTGGCAATTCAACAGAAGTGTCTAACTTGGCAGAACAAAAAACCCTGCAGCAGTAAGGTGCCACTTGCTCTCACACTGTTGTGCATTTTGAGAATATTTAAATGGATTGCCTGCACCAGCAGACTCCAAAGTGGGTGTGCACAGGGCAATCCATTGTGGTGCAGGAAAAAAGCATTTTTGCACCAATAATAAAATTTTAAAAATATAAGTACTATTTATTTCATCATTATAATTCTTAAACTTTTATTTTGTGCATGTTTTATAATGTATGTCATACTTTAGTATGGTAATAATTGTATACAATTTATAAATACACATAAATTGGGTGTGCATGTTCAAAAAATTTTACTGATTTGGTAGACAATCACAAAAGGATTGGTGACCACTCACCTACAATACAAAAATCAGAAATTAGTATAAGAGGGCCACGGTTACACCACTCAAGTAAGCACTGTACAACAGACAAAATGACATTTTTCTTTTTTTTTTTCAAAAAAGGAAAATTATTCTCAGTGTCAGTCAGCATACTCTCCCAAGACAGAGAGCTTCACCCCCACATACCTCCTTTAGTGCAGCTGGAGGAGTTGTCTGGGTGCCCCCCATTTTCACCTTCTGCATCCTGGGGGACTTCTGCAAGGACAAAGGCAATGCTCAGACAATCCTGGACCTCAGAGCACTCTGCCTATCTGCCCCAGTTGTCAAGAACAATATGATTGGGATTTGGACTATTTGTTTGGCAACAATAGTAACCCTGACCAACATGCCTTACTCCCATGGGATCACCATCCAATACCTTCCTTCTCTCCTCCGTTCCTGACTCTACACTGGCTTCACAATCCCTCACCCACCTTGTAAAAGCCAAGCACAGGAAATGCTCAGTGCCTGTGGTGCCACCCATTAGGTGGCATGAGGCAAAAGTCACACTGAACAAAGACTGCTCCATAGTCCAGGCACTACCTCCTTCATTCATATCATGGCCATCTGCACGGTTACTGTGTGCATACACAATATAAAAAGGCTCCTGGAGAGGGCCATGAGGATGGTGAAGGAGCCATGAGGATGGTGAAGGGTCTGGAGAGGAAGCCTTATGAGGAGTGGCTGTGGTCACTTGGTCTGTTCAGCCTGGATAAGACTGAAGAGAAACCTCACCACAGTCTATAACTTCCTCATGTGGGGAAGAGGAGAGACAGGTACAATCTCCTCACTCTCATGACCAGTGGCAGGACTCAAGGAAACAGCATGAAGCTGAGTCAGGGGAAGTTTAAGCTGAGTCAGGGGAAGTTTAGGCCAGATATCAAGAAAGGGTTTCTCACCCAGAGGATGGCTAGGCACTGGAACAGGCTCCCCAGGGAAGTGGTCACAGCACCCAGCCTGACAGAGTTCGAGAAGTGTTTGAAAAACACTCTCAGGAATATGGTGTGATTTTTGGGGTGTCATTGGCAGGGCAGGAGCTGGAGTCAATCCTGATGTGTCCCTTCCAAGTCACCAGATTCTAGGATTCTATGAAGGGATCACGGCCAGTTCGACTGCTGGGCCAGTAGTACTCACTGCTCCACAGAACAGGCACTTACCTTCCTGATTTACACCATTCTCAACTATCAGCTTGTCTTTCAGGCCCTCCTCATTCCCATCCAATGCTCTGTCTGAAGAGATCAGAGAACAAAAAGAGGTCAGGGAACTGCAGCCCCTCAGGAGCACAGGCCATGGCTTCTGGCCCTCCCCAGCACAGGCCTCACCTTCCCTCTGCACCTTCAGTACTGCTGTGCTATCAGCAAAAGCCCTGCTTGAAATTGCTTTGTTCAGAGGACATCATAGCCTTGCCTGCTATTTCCCACCCCTGGAGCAGTGACTGCCTGTTCCCCAGGTGCTGCTGGCTGCACTGCACAGAGGTGCTCTGACTCCCCTGCCTGATGTTCCCATTCTATCCACAACAAAATAAAGCATTTTATTTTCTGAATCTCCCTCCCAAATATGAATTTTGCAAGCTGCTAAGCATCCCATCTCTAGATTGGTGTGCTGAGGCTCTTATCTTTCCTCCATGCTTAGCTCTTCTCCCCACAGATGGCAAAAGCAGCATCATTCTCATCATATCAAAAGGGAAGGTGAAGCCCCAACAAGGTGTTTGCTCTGTGCTGTTTACCAAACCCAGCCTCCAGGTCTTTCTTGTTTCTCTTCCACTGATCTACCCATCAACATTTACTGTTCCTAAGGCAACAGGTTCTCCTAGGCCAACAGGGGAATGGAAAACTCTGCCACAATAGTCTGCAAAATATGCAACTCAGCCCTAAAGTGACAACTTCACTATAACACCTTTTAAAGATATTCCTGAGAACCACTATGTTATGCCACTTTAAGGACTCACAATTAATTTCAAATGCAGCTTCCCTCCAGCAACCACTTAAGGTCCCCAGACTATGGCCAACATTGTTTAGATTTGTGCCTACAACTTTACAAAAGTCTTGCCCATGTAGATTTATTGGTAAAGCTGCACAGATCTGCCAAAAAGAGCCAGAGACAGCTGAGAATCAGCATCTACTTTTTCTTAGTCCATCTGTGTTGCACTAACAATGTAACTTTAAATCCCTGCTCTTTGCAGACCTTAAAGAATCTTTAATAGAAACATTATAAAGCAAATTTAAGTGCAGTACCGAAATGCGGGTTTTTGGGGGGTTTACTGGGGTTTTTTTCCTACCCATCCTCCTCATTTCCTCACTTTCAGATTCATCCATAATCTCGACCTCAGCGGGCTCTGAACCATGGGCTAGAACCACAGCTTTAACAAATGTAAGGTACCAGACTGGACACCCACATGAAGGCACTGTGAGCTCAACACCAGAACAGTCCAAGAGGCCACTGAGCCTGCACCTGATGGCAGGAGCTCTGGCCACTCCCCACTGAAACATTGTTTGGGCTGGGAACAGAACATTTCTTAAGAATCTTCCCCTGGTTTCCCTCATCTGCTTGACTGTCTTGGGGGTTAATTTTGTTTGGTTCCTATAACAGACCAAGCACAGGAAATGCTCAGTGCCTGTGGTGCCACCCATTAGGTGGCATGAGGCAAAAGTCACACTGAACAAAGACTGCTCCATAGTCCAGGCACTACCTCCTTCATTCATATCATGGCCATCTGCACGGTTACTGTGTGCATACACAATATAAAAAGGCTCCTGGAGAGGGCCATGAGGATGGTGAAGGAGCCATGAGGATGGTGAAGGGTCTGGAGAGGAAGCCTTATGAGGAGTGGCTGTGGTCACTTGGTCTGTTCAGCCTGGATAAGACTGAAGAGAAACCTCACCACAGTCTATAACTTCCTCATGTGGGGAAGAGGAGAGACAGGTACAATCTCCTCACTCTCATGACCAGTGGCAGGACTCAAGGAAACAGCATGAAGCTGAGTCAGGGGAAGTTTAAGCTGAGTCAGGGGAAGTTTAGGCCAGATATCAAGAAAGAGTTTCTCACCCAGAGGATGGCTAGGCACTGGAACAGGCTCCCCAGGGAAGTGGTCACAGCACCCAGCCTGACAGAGTTCGAGAAGTGTTTGAAAAACACTCTCAGGAATATGGTGTGATTTTTGGGGTGTCATTGGCAGGGCAGGAGCTGGAGTCAATCCTGATGTGTCCCTTCCAAGTCACCAGATTCTAGGATTCTATGAAGGGATCACGGCCAGTTCGACTGCTGGGCCAGTAGTACTCACTGCTCCACAGAACAGGCACTTACCTTCCTGATTTACACCATTCTCAACTATCAGCTTGTCTTTCAGGCCCTCCTCATTCCCATCCAATGCTCTGTCTGAAGAGATCAGAGAACAAAAAGAGGTCAGGGAACTGCAGCCCCTCAGGAGCACAGGCCATGGCTTCTGGCCCTCCCCAGCACAGGCCTCACCTTCCCTCTGCACCTTCAGTACTGCTGTGCTATCAGCAAAAGCCCTGCTTGAAATTGCTTTGTTCAGAGGACATCATAGCCTTGCCTGCTATTTCCCACCCCTGGAGCAGTGACTGCCTGTTCCCCAGGTGCTGCTGGCTGCACTGCACAGAGGTGCTCTGACGCCCCTGCCTGATGTTCCCATTCTATCCACAACAAAATAAAGCATTTTATTTTCTGAATCTCGTGTCCAAATGGACAACATTTATCTATGGACCTGATTTCTCTTGCCTGAACTGTGTGTTTCTCTCCTTTCTACTGTAACTCAGGTGTAAAATAAACCTCCTTTTCCTATACCCATGTATATGGAAACAGTTACACCAGTGATAACACAATGCTGCAGTGCACCATCACCACCATCAACTACACAATCCCTGTTTCTTCAGATGAAAGAAAGCTGTTCCATACCCACTACAGTACATGCAGGAAGAATAAACAGCAAACTCCAGGGACTTCTGAATTTTTTTGAGTTTCTTTTTTCTTATTGTCATTATTGGTGATTATTTTTCCTTTATAGGAAATACTTCTACTTTCCCCAACCCCTTATTATCAGCCACTTGTGGAAATGGTGGAAGAGTTAATGAGTTAATGAATCGCTAGTGCAAAAGATTGGGGAAAAAACTGACATTTTTTCTCAAGTTGAACAATAATGTTCAATTTCACTAGCACTTTGGCATTAAAAGAACTTCTAGAAAAAATACAGGTCCCAGAACTTCCTTGAAATTTACAGTGATTGGATTAAGAAAACAAAACTGGGGCTTTGCTTAACTGCTTGATGAATGCAGTCAAAAGACTTTCCTAAAGCATAAAGCAAGAGGAAGATACAGTAGCAGGCTTTGTTCCTGAGAGAACCACATTTCTGGATGAAGTATCTCCCAAATATGAATTTTGCAAGCTGCTAAGCATCCCATCTCTAGATTGGTGTGCTGAGGCTCTTATCTTTCCTCCATGCTTAGCTCTTCTCCCCACAGATGGCAAAAGCAGCATCATTCTCATCATATCAAAAGGGAAGGTGAAGCCCCAACAAGGTGTTTGCTCTGTGCTGTTTACCAAACCCAGCCTCCAGGTCTTTCTTGTTTCTCCTCCACTGATCTACCCATCAACATTTACTGTTCCTAAGGCAACAGGTTCTCCTAGGCCAACAGGGGAATGGAAAACTCTGCCACAATAGTCTGCAAAATATGCAACTCAGCCCTAAAGTGACAACTTCACTATAACACCTTTTAAAGATATTCCTGAGAACCACTATGTTATGCCACTTTAAGGACTCACAATTAATTTCAAATGCAGCTTCCCTCCAGCAACCACTTAAGGTCCCCAGACTATGGCCAACATTGTTTAGATTTGTGCCTACAACTTTACAAAAGTCTTGCCCATGTAGATTTATTGGTAAAGCTGCACAGATCTGCCAAAAAGAGCCAGAGACAGCTGAGAATCAGCATCTATTTTTTTTGCTTCATCTGTGCTGCACTAACACTGTAACTTTAAACCCTTGCTCTTTGTACACCTTAAAGAATCTTTAATAGAAACATTATAAAGCAAATTTAAGTGCAGTACCAAAATGAGGTTTTTTGGGGGGTTTATTGGGGTTTTTTTCCTACCCATCCTCCTCATTTCCTCACTTTCAGATTCATCCATAATCTCAACCTCAGCAGGCTCTGAACCATGGGCTAGAACCACAGCTTTAACAAATGTAAGGTACCAGACTGGACACCCACATGAAGGCACTGTGAGCTCAACACCAGAACAGTCCAAGAGGCCACTGAGCCTGCACCTGATGGCAGGAGCTCTGGCCACTCCCCACTGAAACATTGTTTGGGCTGGGAACAGAACATTTCTTAAGAATCTTCCCCCGGTTTCCCTCATCTGCTTGACTGTCTTGGGGGTTAATTTTGTTTTTTTCCTATAACAGACCACAGTCCTTTCAACAAGCTAGAATATGATAGCCAAATTCACTCCTAAGAAAGGGGCACAGACTAAAGGAGTTGTCTCCTTCCCTAGCTGCTCACTGTATAAAGTGATTTCCACACCCCAACACACAAGAAGCCAGAAAACAGCACGATCTTGCTGCAAATTAAGGAAGTAAAAAAAAACCCAAAACACTTCAATAAACCACTAAGAAAAAAACAAAACAAAAATTCACAACCAACCAAACAAAAATCCTCCAAATAAAAAAAACCAAACAACTCAATGCAGATTAGAATTGACGACAGAAGCCCAGGCAAAGATCTGGACAGGAAGAGAGGAATGACAGATTGCCCTACAGTGTGCACTTTTCCAGCCCTCAACCTGAGGCCAGCCCCAATTCTCTATTGTTAGAAAGGTAATTCACCTCCAAAGACAGCTGCTGACCAGGAAAATCTCAGGCCATTCACTGTCAGTACCTTTGCCAGCCCCACTAACACATTCACTAGGTGCAGGTCCCTATAATCATCCAATATTGGATCTCAAGTGAGATTTTGACTCTGCATGCGCCCACTTTGAAAACCAATTCAAAAGCTCAGACCCTGCAAAAAAGGAAATAGCAAATCAGAATCCCTGCTCCAACCAAGAGCAGCTGTTTAGAAACATTAATACCCCAAGACAGGTTTCTTACCTCTCTCTGAGTTAGATTGTTGTTGACTGTTACAAGGGTTAAGTTGCTCATGCTTTCCTATAAAGAAATTTATTTGTTTTAGAAAGTATGTATTAATGACCTGGAAACAAAATAACTACACTCAAAGAAAACTTACTCCTTTACCTCTCTAATGAAAGACTACACTGACACAACAAAAACTGACAAGCCCAGACCAAGCATCAGTCTGATTTCCACACATTTGTGACACTATCTTACCTGAGCCATTCACTGGACTATTATTCTTAGCAGTCCTTCTTCCAGGTTTAATTATACCTGCACACAAATAGAATATTTGGAGAAATTACAAAGTTTTGCTCCTTTGGAAGCTTGCTGACAGCCTCCATCCATTCCATCCCCCTCTCCAACCCCCGAACCAAAAAATAATACATTTCACTGAAAACATGAAACTGAATACTTGACTTGGAGGAAGAACAAAAAATGAAATAATGTTTTGAGGGAAAGACAGTCAGTGAGAGATCAAAAGAATGGGTCTCCTGCCACAGCAAGTCAGAACACGTCTAATCAAATCTAAGGTGGAGCTTAACAATTTCTGATTATATATCTTGTACTTTAAACAGCAAACTTCTGCTGTTTGATTATACCTTGTATAAGCAATGCTTATCCTACCAAGGTGTAACAGGTTTATTTTCTTGCATGTTCAAGCCCTTATTGTTTCAAGGGAATTAACTGAGTTGTTTTATTTCTAACTGATGGTCAGTTTTAAGTGACATTCTTTGTGTGTTAACACCAAGAGCAGTTTGTTTAACACCACCAACATGAATAAGGACACAGAAGGCACTTTCAGAAAGCTTGCAGATGACATCAAACCGGGGAGAGCAGGGGACATGCTGGAAAGCAGGCTTGCCACTCAAACTGACTTCAGCAACCTGGAGAAACGTGCTGGCAGAAAAGGTGTGCTATTCAAAGGCAAACAAAGACCGGAATCTCTTAAGTCAGCCCATGGACCTGCCTGGCTAGGAAACAGCTCTGCAGGAAAAGACCTGAAAGCATGAACAAGCTCGACATTACACAGAAAAATGTGCCCTTGCAGTAGAAGGCTTCCAAATGCTGGGCTGTGTTAGCAGAAGCACAGTCAGCCCATCAACACAAATAATTCCTCCTCTCTATTTGATATTTGGGACACCACATGTGGAGTACTCTCTCTAGTTTTAGTCTCCCAATTAATGCAAAAACACCATGTTTCTAAGTTAGTCCAGCAAATGTCCACCAAGATGTCTAGGTTCAGGAGCTGTGCAAGGAGGTGCTGAGAGAACTGGGTTTGTTCAGCCTCAAGAACAAGGATAACAGGATGATGGCTCACTGCAGTCTACAACTAATGACAGAAAACAAAGGAAACCCCTCTCAGAAAAAAACAGGAGGCAATGGCTACCAGTTGCCAAAGGGCAATCCCTAACAGAAATAAGGACAATATCCTTCCCTACAAGAGTGATTCAGCACTTCAACACGTGCTGAAAGAGGCTGGGGAAATTCCCACCCTTGGAACTATTCAAAGTTTGACTGGACAAGGCCTTAAGCAACTTGATCTAGCTTTGAATTTGATCATCCTTTGAGCAGGAAGTTGGATGAAACTTCCAGAGATATCTTTCCACCTAGTTTATTTTATGATTCTATGCCAACAGAAACTCAATGGACAATAAACAGGAAAAGGTCCACATGCAATATATATCTATTTATGTCCTGATCAGAATATCATCAATTCGTCCTTCCCAGATGGGAGAAGCCTCCAGTACTCTTCACCCTGCAGTCACCTCCAAGTGGTGGCCCCATCTGGAAGTCAACTTGAATCTTCCAAGCAAAGCAGCATAGGATGAAGAAATATATTCCTGCTTGGGACTCTCTCCAATACAAGGAGAAAATATGGTGTGCCCCTCTTTTTCAAGTCAGAAGACAACACAGAAATCCAAAAACGTGGCAGAAAAAGATACAGAGTGATAGCCTGTAATCACTATTTCTGATTAAATGGTCAAATTTACAAAAAAGATACTTGAACTCTGTGTAGGGATCGATCAAAAAACAAATACAGAACTCCAATATGATGGTAACACAAGCTGTCAGGAGGCACAGAAGGTCCCCTTTATCAGCTGACCACACTGAGTTGTCAGATTGGACTCAACATATGATATTCAGATCTGGTACAAGCCTGTCCCAACAGTAAATGGGATCTTGAAGGCAGCTTTATAATGCTCTTAAAAATCAGGCTGTGAAAACACACTCAGGTAAGAACAGGAGAGGCTACACACACTTGGTAAGTAGAAACACACTGTAAATTAAACACCCAGTCTGAAGGAGAACTATGCAAATGCTAACTGCAGTGTTTCCTAGGACTCAGAGCCCAGGGTCAGAATGCAAGAAAGTCCAGTACATTATTTCCTTCAAATCTATTCATTTGTGCCTAAGTTGGATTTGTTTCTTCTACTGATTTTACAAAACACTTGCTGGTCAGAAATTTTCACACATTCTACAGAACCTTAGATGAGTATAATCTGGAAGCACATAAAGCTCAGTTAGGAAGTGTTATGCATACCTTTCCACCACAGGAATCCTAGGATTACAACAGTTAGGACAATAGGTACAATAAGGAGGAAAATAAGACTATTTCCATGTTCAACACCTGTTTAAAAAGGAAATCATACTGGTTAGTTAGAAAGTAACTGTATGATACACTAGTTCAGTAGAGCTACAACCCCAAATATGTTTTATAGCTATTTTTAAAGAGTAACCTCAATAAATTAATGCACCAGAGTCAGTTATTAGCAAAACCCTGAGCCATCTCCAGGACAGTTACATGTTAAGCACCTCATTTCAGTGAAGGCACATTACCCCTTGAAAGGCAATGGCTAGCTACTCCTACGAAAGGCTGAGCCAGATTTCAAACAAATGAAATTTCAGCAAATATCTTGTATTGGGTTTCCACTGCAAGGTTTTGATGGTTTCTGTGAGAAGATGCCAAAAGCTGTCCCCATGTCAGATAGCACTAATGCCAAGCTGGATATGTGCTGCTGGCCAAGGCAGAGCCTATCAGAGACTGTGGCAGTGTCTCTGGGATAACACTTCTAAGGAAAGGGAAAAACTGCTGGACAACAACAGCAAGGGGGAGAGGGGAGTGACAATATGTGAGGGAATCTGCCCAACAGACAGACAACCAAGGTCAGTGCAGAAGGACGTGCAGGTGCTGGAGCAGGGATTCCCCTGCAGCCCATGGAGGTCCCCACATCAGAACAGGTGGTGCCCAAAGGAGGCTGTGACCCCATGGGAAGCCCACGCTGCAGCAGCCTCCTGCCAGGACCTGTGACCCCTTGGGAAGCCCATGCTGGAACAGCCACCTGCCAGGACCTGTGACCCCATGGGAAGCCCACACTGCAGCAGCCTCCTGCCAGGACCTGTGACCCCATGGGAAGCCCACACTGCAGCAGGCTCCTGGCAGGATCTGTGACCCCTTGGAGAGATTAGCCCACGCTGGAGCAGCTTTGCTGGCAGGGCTTGTGACTCTGTGGGGAAGCCACACTGGAGCAGTTCATGAAGAACTGTGGGAAAGACTCATGTTGGAGAAGTTCATGAAGACTGTCTCCTTGGGAGGGAGCCCACATTGGTTCATGGGGAGTGTGAGGAGGCCTGCCCCTGAGGAGGAAGGGCAATGTATAATGAGATGACTCAAGCCCCATTCCCCATCCCCCTGTGCTGCTCAGGGAGACCTGCTCAGGTAATGATATTGGGAGCGAAGTTGAGGCTGGGAAAAAAGGAGAGGTTTCAGGGAGGTGTTTTAGATTTGCTCTTGTTTCTCATTATCCTGTTCTGATTTTGACTGGCAATAAATTAAACTCATTTTCCCAAAGTTGAGTCTGTTTTGCCTGTGACAGTAATGGCCAAATGACCTCTCTCTGTCCTTGCCTCAACCTATGAGGCTTTTATCATATTTTCTCCTTCCTGCCTCACAGAGGAGGGGGAGTGACAGATAAGCCTGAAAGGCACCTGGCAGCCAGCCAGGTCAACCTACCATATGCCTCACATCTGACAAGTTTATCCAGTAAAGGAAGAAGTCTGTACTAGTAAACCATGACAACTACTTTTGCACAGAAATGAGAACTTCTGTCATTAGGGACTGACTTAGGCACCCTACAAACCAGATGGTTCCAAGCATATTCTCAGTCTGTGCTTAAAGAAACCCTAAAAATTCAAGCCTCAAGCTGAGGGCTGTCCCAAAGCAATAAGCAACAGGAGGAACATTCTCTTTTCTATCTTATACCTCTCCATGAAGGAGGAAGGAACTATGCTCATTGACTCACACACATGCTAGATGAGAAAATATTTTATCTTATTTTATTTATTATTTTATCTTATGGCTGCTAGATGACTCACTTGAAATGGCTGAATAGTTTCACTCCAATTCATGGAGAGCAGTACAAAGAGGACAAGTTCCTAGCATTAATTACATAAGACCAGAAGGTTTAGAAGAGATCTTCTAAGACCTTCTAATCTTTATTATTACTCAAATCAAGTCACAGCTAAAGGTTTTATTCTGTAGAGATCCCTGCAAAAAGTATCTTTCCAGGGGGACCAACCTGTCATCCTCATACTTTTCACAAATTTTATACACACTTTTAGCCAACAAATCATTTCTGGTGCATTTTACTCTTGAAATTCAACTTCCTGGGAAGTCAGGAGAAACCTTACAAAGGCCATGCTGCTTCCTAAACAAACCCCTCAGACCTATGTTTGCAACATGACACATTTATTACCTTTTTCTTCTGGAAGGCATTGAATCAAAGAGATTTCAGAGCTCCTTTCTGTTTGTGAATATTTAATGATACATGTAGCATTGGAGGTAATATCAACATTCTTCAAAGGCACAGAAAGCTCCTGGTTCTGATATCTGTGTGGATTGTTACTGAGCTCCCAAGTGTAATTCAGAGATGCCTGAAAATTTGCTGTACAGTTTAATATAAGTTCATCATCACTGGTGCTGCAATTTATTTCAGGTTTTGGAAGAGAATCTAGATAGAGAGAAAGCATTCTATATTACTTTAGTTTCTACATTTCTTTTACTAGTTTCTAAAACATTCTAATTACTTTAGTTATTACTTTATAAACTATATAGAATTTCAGCACAGGACAAGGGCTGGAGCAACAAAAGCAGCAGGAGAGTGCATAGACAAAAGTGTGGGGGTATGTGCACATATGCCTGAGAAATGTGTTTCTGAAAGTGACCTGTAAACCTCCTGTTTGTGGTTCTCCCATTCCTAGTCCAAGAGTCCTTGTGGTTCACCATCCACAGGGCTAACAGACACACTGGTCACACACATTTCCCCAAGACTACAAGTGAGACTGAGTAGATCTGCACAGGATGATGCCACAGGTGTTCAGGCATGTGTAATATGCCTGCAGGAATAGCTTTAATAGATACATAATGCCTGGGATTACCTGGTCAGCTTGCTCAAAAAGTTTCATTATCTACCTGAAAGTGCAGTGTGCCATCTACACACGTTCTAGAAGTCATGCCAAGGTGAGTAATGATGGGCACACAAATGAGATGCCACCTTTGAAAACTTGTTCAAAGTGGTTAAGCCATTTAAAAATAGAGACAAAGAACAGCCCCCTCTGTTTCTGTTTACTTCCTTAACAAATAAACAATGCCCTTTCTAGACATTTTAAAGTGAATAATGCTTCACATTCTTTATGCAGTTCTTCCAGTACTTACCTAACACAACAAGTTCGAAGTTTAAGCTGTGTTCTTCCACAGAATTCCAGTACACTAACTCATATGTGCCAGCATCATCCTTCTCCAAGTTAACTATAGTCAAGGATCCATTCTTCATAAGTACACTCCTACTGCCATAATATGTTGTTTTGTTTTCATCTTCCCATTCAGCCACTTTATGCTTGTTTTTCTTCCAGACAATTTCCACTATTTTTTGGTCTATTTGTACTGGAAAAGTAAAATTTTCTCCCATGATGCCAATTATTTCTTTTTGGTAGCCATGTGCTATAGGGGGGGAAAGGAGAAAAAGTTACTTCAACAATTGTTTTATAAAACACTGCTTGACTAATGCCCTATTCAATATCAGATAAATTCAAATTTAGGTTAGAAGCACATCACAAAGTTGCAAACTAAGGTACACATCAGGTAAGAACTACCCAAACCCAGGCTGACAGCACAATTGTATGACAAGCATGGCAAAGGAATCCAGTTTCCACATTCTGGTCCCAGGCAGAACAATTGCCCCAATGACCTTCCCTATCCTAAGCCCTTCTATCTTCAGTACTTTCCCTCTGTGCACTTGAATTAGGCTTCCTGCCCATGATCTGGTGAAAAATATTAAATGAAGAATTGTCACCACCAAAATCTCTTTGAGGATCTTGTTGCAGAACACCCACACTGAAGTTCCTGCTGATCAAATAAACTGTAATTTTTCCAGTATGAAAATATTCACAGTTAGTAAAAAGCACACTTCTGACGCAAAACCGTTACTGAGTTCAAAGCACTTGCTCTGAAGTCATGGGGGTATTAGGGATTTCCCTTGAAATGTCACTTAAGCCAAGTTTATTTCACAGCCAGTATGTGTGAAACAGCATCCCATCCTCTGAGATCTTGCAGAGCTGTCAGCAAGAATGAAGCTGTTCAGAAATCTCCACTGCTCTCAGCTTCGAATCAATTACATTCTGCTAAAATGCCCAGGCATTCAATATAAATAAATAAACCACAACAGAAGAGAGATAAGAGATTTTTCCTTAATTTTCATTGAAAACAGCTACATTTACATAGAGAAAAAAAACCCGCTCACACTGATGTAACAGACAAAATCATGCTATGGGGAAAGGACCACAACCTTAAAACCAACAACATCTCTGTGTCTCTGCTTCAGTCTTCAGCAATCACCTCCCGCTTCTAAATAGCTCCAAATGGCTCTAGAACAATTGCAAGATCACTGCCGTGCCAGACAGGAACATAGACAAAAACACTCTGGTATTGAGTTCCAGTTACACACTTGCATTTAGGAATCTATTTTGGTCCACAGTAGCTGGTTTTTACTTCTATGTTGAAGGAAGGGCATGGTTAAGCTGCAAATGAGGTCTCACATTAAGGCAGGATTCCCAATCTGCAGCATGTAAAACTTCCCTTTAAACAGCTGCTATACATGGCAAAACAAATATTTCAGATGTCTACTCCTCAAGCCAACTGGTTCCCAATGACAGCTAGTATTCTGGGTTTTATCTTTTTTTAAAATTCATTCCTAAATTGCATCAGTTTAAGGGCACACCAATTCCTATATCCTGTCAGACAGAACATCAGCTAGGCCTTCCTTTCCCACTGGCAAAGGACAGTGCCCATCAGCTCTTCTGCCACCCCATAGAAACACAGACTTTCTCTAACAGCACAATGAACACAAGCAATACAAACACACTTCCGTGTGCTTGGCTAGAGAACTGCATACACGTCTCCTCCATGCCTTACTTTCTACGGAATATCCAATTTGTTTGCAATTTACCCATGGAAGCACTCTTCTCACACCACTGGAGTTTGCAACTTCTTCTTGTCTGCACCTACACCTTTTCCAGGCACAAGGATTGTAGAAGTAATCAGGGTAAAGCTATCAACACCCACATCTTGTCAACACTACTTATCTGCTTTCTTTGTATTCTCCCCCCTTCAGGTGGATTTAAACATTTTACTCGAGCATCTCTTTCCACCTATCTCAATTAATGATTTCCAGAAGAAAAAAGAACTCAGGAACTCCAGACTTTGTGTCTGGAGACCACAAGATTGCAAGAGACTGGGTAGGGTGAACACTATTTCGATCTGACAAAGCCTGGAGTCTTGTTAGAGACCTTTGTCTCATAAAGACAAATTCCAGGAGCGCATATTCCTCAAGAAGTCATCCCTCACTGCCTAAGGACCTTTGGTATTCCTGGTATGGAGAAATCCTCCCTGCTCTTCCCACTGTGAAATTCTACCTCTAGGTAGCTTTGGCTCACAGACACAACCAGGCTGTGGTGGCTTGACATCAGCATAAGCCAAGCCACAGTGGCTGTTGACAAGAGCCTCCAGAAAGGACAGCAGCTGCTTGCTGGGCCCTGAGAACACAAGCAAGGACAGCCACCTCTGCTCAGCCAACTACTTAAAACTTCCTACATCTGGGTGCTGATCCGGGTAAACGCTCCATGTCTTCACTCTCTTTCAGTTAGGCATAAGTGCTAGGCTGGAGTTATGAGAGCAAAGTTCTTCCTTCTTCAAGCCCAGGAGTGAAACTGAAGGAAAGCAGAGCTGAAAAAAACTCATATTTTCTCTGCACAGGTTCTGCATGGCACAGGGGGACGTGCTGTCTTCAGCACACTCTCTTCTTGCTGGCTGGTGGAACAAGCCTTGGCAGCAAGGAGCTGATGAGCTCCTCCCAAGGGCATTCAGGGCTCCCAGCAGCAGGACAAGGAAAAGGTTATTCCTCAAGGATAACAGTAATCTCCTCCCACCTTAGAACTCCAGTCTCTGGGTTTATTTCCGTGTTTCACTGTTCTAGTGAAAATGTGAAGTCTCCCACTCAGCGCTGTCAGCTTCCTTTTTTCAAGGAAATCATACAGAAATATTGCATAAGCTCATAACCACACATCTTTGAGCTTCTGGGAAAGCATGTGTCATCATGTTTTCTAAATTCCTGAGAAACCCTTCCCCATGTTTTCTACTTCATTTTATATGGACACATATTTCCTATTCCACAGGGGCGAGCAAAGAGGGAGAAGTGACAACCAAACACTCTCTCACACACTCTTTTTGGAAGGCTAGAACTGCCTTTTCTTTAATTTCTTTGCCTTCTCCCTCTCTTCTTGCTGTAGCCTATTATTCTGAGATAAAGTTCACACAACAAAATAGTGCTGCACAAAGGCCTCCAGTAGCCTCTACAGAAACCATCAGACTACCAGCTCCTGTGTCTCCTAAAACCCTCTTCAAATTCCTTCTTATGTCAAGTCTCTGTGTTCCTTCCTTCCAGTCAAATCACATGCTCAAAGTGGCACAGACAAAGAGGAGCTAACATTGTGTGGGTAAAGCCTCTTCTGCAAACCCACCATCTCACCTTGTCTACATCATCTTCTGTTCTCACTTCTCCAGCAGCCAGACCCACACACCCCAGTGCTGTACTTGCTGTACTTGCTTGTACTTTAGCAGGCTGCTAAAATGCTGAAAGATTCAGTTCAGACTAACATTCAGTTCAAACTAAGTAGAACTTGATTCTCCATTTACCAGCAATAAATACTTCATTACCATATTTGTCTACCTGGTTTGACTTGCTTCACTATATTTCTTGGAGCTGACATAAAGCCTAGTTATTATGGAGAACATCTGTAAGCTAAGCCCTTTTTATCTTTAATGCTATCATTAATATTTCTGGTCTCAAATACCTATTTGATATGCATATAGGTATAAATTAGGTCCATACAGGCAGCAGATAGGTTCTCCTATTACCCCTATTATCCTATTACTCCTATCCCTATTAAGACACTAACATTCCACCTGCTGAAAATGGGTGGAAAAGCCTTTATAAGCAGTTTATTTGCTTCAAGAGTAGAACTTTCTAAAGAGTAATTTTTTCTTTTAATTGTTGTAACTTCCCAACTAACCCCCTCTCTTCAGCTTTTTTAGAATTTTGAAATCCCCCAGCAACTGTAACCACAGACAATTATGCTCCCTCCTAGCTCTGAAAACCACCAGGGGCAGAAAACCCTGAAATAAATGTTCAGGCCAGAAGGACTATGAGAACATTCACCAACCATAGTCCTCTGAATTCCCCCCCAGGCCACAAACACAACCCACTTCCCAAACTCCAGAAAGAAAGCGCTTAGAGCCATGGTGTAAAAGCACAGACAAAAGCTACAGCCAGGGGAGAGAGAGCACAGATGACCATAAGCTGTAGCAGCAGCCCAGGCTGTTGCAAGATAAAATCAGATTTGTGCAGGAATGAATGCTAATCCTACATGTAACATCCAAATCAGAGGTGTTCTCCTGCACACTGCAGCACGTTCAGAGATGTGTGTGTTGTTCTCCTGGACAAAAGCAGACCTAAGGGTGGCACCGACCACCATCCCTGGGTCCCTCCTTACCACAAAATCCATACCTTCAGTCATATCCTCAGCAAGGGCCCAACAACAGGCAGCATTCCCATGTAGAGGCTACCCAGTCATTTTTAAACCATGCATGGGGATGACTTACCAATTCCTCCTTCTCCCTTTTTTTGTCTGCCTGTTCCTGCAGTGGAATAGGCATGCAGAGAGCACAATCTGCTGACAGACCATACTTCACACACATCCCCACTCCAACTAAAGAAACAACAAAAATACCCACAGAAGGACTGTAACTCCCGGATGTGACTCACTGTGGGAACACCAGTGCTCATGCATGGAATGCAGAGGATGTGGTGACATGTGGAAGAACAAGAGTGAGAGTATCAGTGATACTCTGAACAAGTATCAGAGAGCACTGATCCCTTCTCTGCAGTGACCAGTGACATAAACCAAGAGAATGGCCTGAAGTTGTGTCAGAGGAGGTTTAGGTGGGATATTAGAAAAAGGTTCTTCACCCAGAGGGTGGTTGGGCACTGGAACAGGCCAGGAGGGAGAGGACTGGGAATCACCACTTTCAGCACTGGTAAACTATTACAAAGGATAATTGAGTCCTGCAGATTATTGATTATTTACAGTGTCTGGGCTTTGCTTAGGGACAGAACTGACTTGCATTTACGCCTGCCTTGAACTATGAAAAAAGCAGCTGACTGAGAGCAGTCCAGAGACACTGGACCAGGTTGCCCACAGAATGGATGCCCCATCCTGGCAGTGTTTAAGGCCAGTCTGGATGGCACTCTGAGCAATCTGGTCCAGTGGAAAGTGTCCCTGCCCATGGCAGAGGGTTGGAACTGGATGATCATTAAGGTCTCCTCCAACCCAAACCATTCCATGATTCCAAGTCCTCTGGTCACTTATTCCCAGCATCCAGACAGCAGCACTTCCTGTGCTGTACAAGTACATCTTCATGTAGGCTCTGAAATCAATGGCACTGGGAAAATAATCTGTCTTGGTAACTCCTTCCTTTAATCAGGTTCATTTTCAGCCAGATCATCTTTGCAGTTCTACTTATAAAGGATGGCACAAACTGATGCCACAGGCAGGAACTGTTCCCAACCTGTGGCAACATCAGCTTAAAAAGACTCCAAATTACAACCTCTGTCCCTTACAAACCCTGTATCACCCAGCCAGCCCACTGTCACACTACCCTGAACAGGCCCAAAAGCTCCCCTGAGGCTGAAAACAGATAGGAGGACTAGTAAGGAAAAAACAAAAGAAAAAAAAACAAACAGAAAAACCCCAAAAATAAACAAAGCTACACCCATTTTTATGGACACCTTTAACACACCCAAGATCAAATGAGTCAGTGTATGCAATCCAGAGATGATCCTCACTTTCTAAAGTCTAAGACCATTAATTACATTAAGGCAAGAAACTATCTGAAAAAATTTTCACTCTGTTCATCCTGTAGTGTTGAATAGCAATGGCAAAAATATTCTTTCATTTTGGTTTAAATATGACATAACAACCTCAGCTCTTGTCAAGAGTTTTTAAGCAGAGAGCAAAGGTTTAGTTTGACTTTTTTTCCCCTCTATGTGTGGAATTTATAACTGATTATAATTCCTCTGTTTGTTCAGGAAGATTCAAGGGTAAGGGGACAGAACAACACAAGTAGGTGTCAGCTTCACAGTGCTGATAACTGATTTTTCCATTTATACTATTTAATATTGTGTTTGACATTTCTATTAGCAACACACAAAATAACAACATTCCACAAACAACCTGAATTTGTTAGGAGTCCTGATTTTCCCACAAACGACACCCCTCATGGAGTGGAGAGACACAGAAGAAACACTGAGTAACCCTAGTGTTTTTCTAATTTTTAAAAATTTAGAAAGGAAGATATATTTGTGTGTACAGAGAAAAAAAAAGAAAGACAGGAAATTTAAAAATAGTAATAAACAAAGCAAGCCCAAACTTGTTGAACTGCCTAATGACATAGACACAAAAATCCACATTGAGGGAAGTTTGCTTTCTATGCTGGTCACTCTCAGAAGAAGTCTGAAAGAAAAATCTTTTTTATCAGCTCTCAGGTTGTTAGTGTGTGCTCAGGACTGGAGATGGCAACTTCTGCTTTTAGGTGAACCATGTTTTCTCAGTTTAACTCAATTTTTATAAAGAAGTTAAATTGAGAAACAAAGCAACCATTAATGCAATCATACAATGAAAATGGCATTCAGGAATACATCTAGAAGGCAAGAACAAATACTGCACAAAAAAGAGTTGATGCTCAGAACACTGAAAAAGTTGTGTGGCTTTCAGATGAGCATTACTAGAGATGCAGAATGCTTCTAGATGCTCTAGTCTCTAGTTCACATATCCAGCTTACTTCCCATATCCCCTCTGCTTTTGGGGCAGGATCTTGATGCAGCTAAAGCAAGTTTGGTTGTGCCTACAGTGCAACAGAACATCCTCACAAGTGTGGCTTGCACTGTGATGCCCCTCTTGGCGTGATACTACTTATTCACTTCCTCCTCAGGAAGGACAAAAAGATCTCTCTGTTCTGTTGTTGTTCTGTTTCTCTGTTCTGTTGTTGGAACGGAGGAAATTCCTCTGGCTGTCTGGAGGACTCAAGCCCCTGCCCAGGGGGCTCAGAGACCTTGGCACAGAGCCCAAGACCCCTGTGCCTTTGATTTAGCCCTTAGAAAAAACAATTACCACCTTGATATGAAGAATTACAAGTCAAGAAAGTTTAAGTAGAATGACAGTCACTTTATCACAGGGTGAAAAATAGATTTTTGGGGGTTTTAGAATGAGGGCTCAGGGTCCCAAGATGGAGGAATTTGGGCATGCCCTGTCCTTCTTTCTTCTTCCTAGCCTCCATGTTCTGGGTGATGTTGGCACTTTTAGATTGGTTTAGAGTAGAAGCTCACTGTCTAACATAGGTGATAGGCATTGGGAAGTTATTGTAAATAGTGTACAAGTAGTTTTTAGAGTAAAAAGATAACACCGCCCCAGGGGCAGGCAGAGTGCCTCAACCCAGCCTGCCAGACAGAGCTCGGTGGGTTGGAGAAACAATGTTATAGATGAGAAACAATAAACAACCTTGAGAATGAGAACAGAAAAATCCTGACTCCTTCTTCAATGACCGGGCTGGGAAAAAAGAAGCTTGTACGTATCTCAGGGTCACTCTGACCAGCAGAAGTCCCAAGACCCTGTGGGTTCCTTCACCAAACTAGGCCACAGATACCACACTGACTTTCTTTCCACCCACAGACAACATCCAGGATCCCAGATCTGAACAGAGTTTTGTCTTGAACTTCCAAGAACTGAATGAGCATGTTCTTGGTAGGTCTAATATCAAAGTCCTTCCATAGCCTTGAGACGAGGTTTTTTGCTGTAATTGACAAGTCTGAGGTTTCACCAGATAAAAAACTGACTTAGCCTGGCATTGTGAAAAGCAGGAATCCCTATGTGGTGAGCAGGAATTCTGAAGACACCAAAGCTACACTGCGACTTCTGACTTCCACAGGGGAATGAAGGAGGACATCTTCTCCCCTACTCCAGACATTCAGCAGCGTGACTGGGATAAGTGCAGGGCTTTGAATTTGGATGGAGAAAGGATTCTGGAGGGAAAGCTGATAAGCTGACAAAGGATGAGGATCTAACAACAGCATCCTGGTGTTTAGAACAGGTGTTTGCAAGGCTAGAAACTTGCAGGCCAAGTTGAACTGCTACTGATTTACGTCATTAACTAGATTCAGGGCCTTGATTTTCACATGGAGAGATGATGGATTATTTTACCTTGTTAAAATTAACATGAAATATTTACGCCTAGTCAACACACACATAACAGCAATAATGCAAGCATACAAACAAGAACATGGTGTGAAACCGTGGCTATTTAGTTTAGTGAACAACAGTAAAGTGTTTGCGTTCCAGATCTCCCACCCTGATCAACCACTTTAGAATCAAAGTTTTACAGAGAAGGCAACAGAACTAGCTAAGTTTTTCATCAAAGAAGGACATTATGATACCTGCAGCCACAATTACCCTCTCTAGAATCCAAGCACCATCACCTCCTCCTTTCACTTGTAAGTTCTTTGGAACCTGGAATTTTTTTTTCTCTAGGCAAACCTATAGCACACGGACTGAGTGCTCAGGGTAGCAACGGCACGCCAATTTACATAATGCAAGGTAACAAAGTGCCTTGACTCACAGAGAAAGTTACCAGAAGGTATTCAGTTAATCATGACTCAGTCACATTCATTTAGAACTCAGCAAAAGCGCTGCAGATGAGATAAAAAATTGCAGGTAAGGCTTAACATGGGTAGACTCATGCAGCGTGCAGTGTCCCGGCTTCTCCCCTGGCCCTCCCTGCACATCGGGACCCCCAATGCTCTCTTACAGAACGGGGCCTCTCCATATCAATTAAATAAAGCAAATTGAAGACCTCAGGAATAGCATGAGGAGGAAATCACTGGGAGGTGCTCCGAGCTCTCAGTAACAAGAAGTTCCTTTTTAAACAGGGGAATACAACAGCTCCTATTTTAGGCACATTCATGAAACTCCCAAAGCAAAAAAAAAAAAAAAAAAAAAAAAACCAAAACAAAAATCGAAAACCCAAAGTCAGAAGAAATCCCTTAGACTACAGGAATGATAAGGTCTTCATAGATTAAATCATGCTTTTTGGTCCATCTAGCAATAGCAACTCGCTCTGATAACAAGAACATTTGTACCTCCATCTTCAAAAATGAACAGATTTTGTTCAAATGAACAAAATTCAATTTCAAAAATGAGTAGATTCTGTTCATCCTCCTCACGTTCACAGCCCAGTGCAAGGGCTATGCGTGTAAGGATTATGCTCCTAAGGCACAGCGGTGGCATTTGAATTAAGAAGCCCTTTGACTAGTATTTCAGCAGCAGTTAATGGTAACCATTTACTTGTACCACAAAAATCACACATATCCCCACCCCAAGCTTCCCGCTAACTCAAGTTTGAAACAAACGGGGCACAGGAACGTGCCGACAACAGGGCGGGGAGTTCCCGAACGCGTGGATGGCCGATGCACAGGGCGATACACAGCTCTGGTTTTAGGCGCGGGTCGGAAGCCGCCGCCGGGTGGTGCCCGCCGCCCTGGGCAGGGCAGGAGCGGCCGGGACGCCCGTCCCGCCGGGAGCCACTGTCACAGGGATCGTGGGGGGCTGGCGGCGCCGGGGGAAGCTCCCCGGGCACCGCGGGGCTCCTGGCTCTCCCAAATCCCCGCCGCGCCCGGCTCCGGAACACGCCCGCCCGAACGCCCGGGGAGCGGCGGCCGAGGGTGCCCCGCTCCCGCTGCCCCGGGGGCACGGAGACACGGAGACAGGGAGGAAAGAAAGCGAAGGAGTCGGGAAGGGTCCCCACCGCTTACCCAGGAGGAGCGAGAGGCACAGGAGCGAGGTCAGCAGCCACATGAGTGCCCGCACCGTGACTGCCCCGGCAGAACCCGAAGCCGGCAGCGGCCACGCCCGTCCCGCCCCAGCCCGGCCCCGCAGCGCCGACAGCCGCTTCCGCTGGGAGGGCCCGAGGGCTCCGGCTGGCAGCTCCGGGGCCGGGGGCAGCCCAGCCCTCACCGCCCGTGCGGCCTGTGCGGGGGCGGGTGCCTCGCGTGGCCTCGCACTGCCCGCGAAGGGCCTCTGTGGCCGTGGGGCCGGCTCCGGGAAGCGCTGGCCACAGAAGTTGTCGTGATGCTCTTGCCTCAGGGAGGTTCAGCTCTGATAATTGAAAACCTGAGAGTAAATCGATTTAGTGTGGATGGGAGCCACGCAGATTAGGTGAGGAACGAATTTCAGCAGGCGGCACGCAGCTCCGCCGCCTCAGCAAATGATCGCGGCATAGATGGGTCAGTTCCAGCCCCTCTGCCATGGGCAGGGACAGCTCCGGCTCCTAACACTCCCTGAAGCCGGGTGTTTGACCGCCCTCGTGCTCCCAAAAATGTCCCCTGCTGTCTTCGAGGGACACCTGGTAACATCTCGTTTTGAGGGGTGGGCTCAAGGCTAAGCCTGGCCATGCTCTCCTGTTCCACACAAGGTGAGGTTGATCTCTGGGGGAGGTGAGTGAAGGAAACTAAATAGAACAGAAACCAACTCTGACTTCTAGGGGTTTTCTTTGACACCAGCTGCTCAGCAGCCCATTCACAAAACTCAAACACACTTAGATTCCCTTTCATGAATGGATGACTGGCCTCTTGACACTACTGAGTGTTTTCGAGAAAGAAATGGAAAACCACAACAGTTTGGAAAACATGAGTACTCAGCAGCTACTGAAAAATCCCTGCTCTGTTAGTGTTTCGGAGGCAGCTGGGAGTCGGCTTCCCTCTCAGGGCAGTGAGTTGCTGTGGGTGGGTGCTTCAGCCTCCTTCGCCTCATTCCGCTCCCAGCGCATTACCCTGAGAAGATTCCAGAGCCCCAAAGCATGCTCAGCTCCCAGCAGCTTGTGTCTGTCTGTCCTGGGGAACACCAGCACAGCGCAGTGCTGGGAGGGAGGCTCTCACCACAGGTTTCTCTCTCAGATTTCTCTCAGCACACTCAGCCCCCACACTCACTGACGAGCTGCTGTGTTGGACTGTTCACTGCCCCTTTGAGAGACCTCAGCTTTGCACTCCACACATCACAATCAGAAAAAGAAATTGGCAGCCATGGGTATCTCCAAGCAGAGGTCCTACCAGAGTAAACACTGAAGTAATCCCAGCTCTGAGGGATTTTTCCCACCTTCATCTAGAAGTTACTGTAAGCTCCTTTGACTCACTGCTGAAGGCTGCATCATGAGCTGGAGTGACACTGCATCTTGAGCTGAGCAATGCTGTCTCATTCAGTTCTTACAGAAACAGGATTAATACTGATCCTTTCTCCACAGCTGCATTGGAATGCCATGACGTGTAGCTCACTTACAAATGGAGACAGGCCCATCCCATAAATTCCTTCTGCTCAGTGACATGGACACATCTGTCCCTTGGTTACCTTTTCCCTTCTGTTCTTAATCTCTGACAAGTGTCAGAGGGAGCCCCCCTACCCTGTAAAGGCTCCAAGTCACAGTGTTTATGCCAGAAATGTAACATGGCCATCTTCCTGCAGCACTCTCATGGCAGGAGCACACGTTCTCTGCTGCTGACTCATCCTCTTGTCAGGTAAAATGTCCTCCCAAGATGTCAGAGTCTTTGGATTGAACCTTGTTGCTGGGAGGGTGCTTGCACAATACAGCTTTCCTGTAGGTTCCCTAATCTGAATTCAATTCCCCCTAAAGAAAAAGTGGTGTCTGGTGCTTTTTGAAATGTCTTTGTTCATCTTCCTGATCAGACTGAAGAAATTCTTAATTAGGTTGTTCAACTAAATCTTTGAGGTTAGGAGAGAGAAATTTGAAGCAGACAGTTTCACTTTGAAACAGGTTATATTAGTTCCTTCCTGTGGAAGGAAATACAGAAGGTCACCCACATGCACTTAAGGCAGGCCTGTGTTCTTCCTACCGAGCTGCTCCACATTGTACAAGATGATTAGGGCTTCACAGGGCAGAGAAACTGAGAGAAAAACTTGAATCTGGAGGCTGTTGCCCTCACCCAGGCTCTTCTACTTGGTGATACATGGTAAGGATGCATTCTCCCTTAAGCATACCAGGTGGAAGATCCATAAAGTACTCAAAAAAGGCTCAGGTGGCTCTTTTTCCTCCTTTCCTGACAGAGTACCCAAGCAGACTTGCCCATGTTTTCTCTTCCTCGGTTGCCAAAACATCTTTGATGTTTACTTCCTGCTCTGTCATTGCTGGGACACACTTCTGAAAGCAGGGAGGTCAACTTGCTTTGAGATGAGGACTAATCCTGGTTCCTCTATCAATCCTGGGAACAATACACAGGAGTCTGCATGCTTAAACCAGAGCCATGGTTTCCACTTCACAGACAAATGACAGAAAATACAGGAGCTCTGAGACCAAGCATTCCAGCAGTAGGGGGGATCCAGAACTTAAAGAGCACTGAGCTAAGCTCAGGGTATATTTCATGCCCTTCTTCAGATGCAAAGGCCACAGGGAGAGGCTTTAAATAGTCATTTGCTTAGCTCACACTTGGCTTCCCACAAGGTCTGGTGCTGCTTCCCGACTGCATTGTTTCAGTATAAAAAACTAGTTTTCCAGGCTGAGTGAATTTTCCTGTGATCAGATTTCCATTTGACCATTGGGTATTGGCAGTGCTTACATGCCTCTGCCAGCTGTTGCTTTGTGGGTGGGGATTCAGCACTTTCAGCTGAGTTGGGCACTTTCAGCATTTTGAATGTGCAGACAGTACATTTTTAATTTTTTTTTTTTTAATTAAAAGAATCTGTGTATAAAATCAGGTTTGTTTGCTTTCACTATCCCTGACATTCACAAGCAAATCACACTGTGCTTCACGACTGTGTGCTGTAAGGGACTTTAAAAAGAAGTATAAAGTGATTTGAAAGTCTTTGCAATAGTGCTCCCATTGCCATTATAATCACTCCCATTGGGAAGCAAAATCAGTGGCATTATGTTCCTGAATTAATGCAACTGTAATTACTCTGTAATTAAGTTCACAAGCAATAAACAGAAAACAATTTATACTAAAATAGCTTTACTAATAAGAGCATTTAAAGCACAGAGTAACTTGAGTGGCTTTTGCTGTTTGCATATGAAATTGCCACAGTGTGCTGCTATAATAAAAAAAAAAATCCAGGAATTACTAAATCTGAGAATTCAGAAAAAAATACTGCTCAGGAAACAGAATTTTCAATTTCATTAAGACATTTCTTTTTAAAAAAACACCAGTTTTTTGCATTTGCAGAATTGTTAAGCACCAAGATGTTGTTTAAGAGCTCCGCAAATTCACAAAATAAAACCAGATCTGCAAATCTTGGCCAAAGCCATGTTTAACTCTAAGACTGTCATACTGGTGCCTGCTTTATATTGCATGGAATTTCAAAATTTCCATAGGACTTGGCAATGAAGGAATGGGCCCATTGGAGTGCACAGGCTTTAACTTACAATCTGAGAATTGTAAGATAAAATAAGATTAATCTGATGCTGGGGATGGAAAGATGAAGAGTGGGCTGGAAGCCAGGAGATGGCTATTGGCATTGCAGTTTTCAGTCTTGGAAAATTGATTGGGTTGACAAACTCAGGCACATATTTGTGAGACACTGACAATATCCTCTGACAATAAGCCAGCTTGATCCTGGAGGCAAGTACTTCAGGGTCAGAAGGTATCTCTGTATGTATCTCTGGGAGGATGCAGTTGGGGTGGGATTCAATAGTCCTCCAGGCCAGGCAGCTGAGGCTGCCTAACTTTCAGTGAAAACTGCAGAATTTTATCTCAGAAGATTTGGAAATACAATGAACTTCTGCCTAAAAGAGCCCCAAAGCCTTCAGCTGGAACAAACTGGGGTAAGGAAATCATTGCTATCACCATTAGCTCTAAAGAAAAGTAGTGTCTGATGCTTTTTGAAATGTCTTTGGTCATCTTTCTGGTCAGACTGAAGAAATTTCTTCATTAGGTTGTTCAGCTAAGCCACTGTAGATTAGTACCTGGACAGGGAACTTTGCTCATCGCCCTCCCTGCCATTTAGCACAGCCAGGGCCAAAGCTGCCTTGTCCAGCACGACAGACCAACACAGAGGCTACAGGTGTGTCCTTACCTGAAAGCCCATCTCAGCCAGGGATGTGGTACCTCCACATCACCAATGCCATGTTACACGTCTGGGGGTGCACTTATGCTCCTCCATCTGTATACACCAAAGTGGAAAAGTTTTTTATTCTAAGGTCTTTTTGGAGTATTTGCATGCTTATGATGCTGGTGCATTACTGAAGGGTGCCCCCACCCTAAAAGACGTAGTGTGGGCTTGTTATGGTGATATGACCAGCAGTTACATTTTAGCCTGCCTTTCCCAAACTTTTCAGGTGTAATCCACTGTTTTGCCTTATTTAGACTGTTACAGGTATCTGACCAAAAGCAGAAATACAGGAAAGACAGCAATGCAGTAGGAAAATACAATGCAAGGCTGATATGAAGTCCTGGCGTGGACTCACTGTGAAGCCTTGTGATAAACCAGCATCCCTAGTCAGAATTTGGCAGAAAGGTCTCAGTAGCAAGGATAAAGCACTGTAACTCTATCGCTTGCTGGGACTGGTTTCACTGCCTGATTTCTGAAGTGAGAATTTTCCCTTGAGGAAAGGGAGGTAGGGAGGAAAGGAAGGCCAACATCTCCTTTAAACAAAAAGTCAGTGAAGTCTCTGCTTCAAATTTTGACTAATCGTTTAATAAGAGCAGAGGTAATTTCTCAAAATCCAAATTAGGTAATTTTCCCAAAAGTGCACAGGCTGATTGATCATTACAGACTCAAGCTGATCATTAACCACAGCTGGTTTTCCCCTGTACAATCCTTTTACTTGTATTGGATGAACAGGAAGATGGTTGAAGATCCGAAGAGAAAACTGCTCATGGTTCTTGCGCTCCTCTTGCTGCCCAGCTCAGCACAAACAGGTAAGAAAAACATGAGTGCCTGGCAAGGGATTGAAGGTTATACAGAGAAGGATCTGAATTCAGTTCTCCCTAAACAAGCTGTATGTCAAGAGGTCCTGGCAATAACCTTGTTAGGTGCCGGGGACAAAAAGTAGTGCAAGAATGGTCCTGTCTTCTCTTATGCTTTGATTCAATCACTCTCAGTGATTGAATTCCATTAACCTGATTTACAAGAATGATCCAGGTTTGCCCTGAAGTGTAAGGAAAAGGGACCACTTGGACTCTGGCAATGGCATCTTTGCCACATTGCTTCAAAAGGTCAGCGAGTGTGATCTGCATTAGCTGAGAGAAAAATAAACAAATGCCAAATTCCACTTCTTTCTTTAATTGTACTGTCAATGAGACTGCCTTAGTGATCACATCTACAGTCACACATCACCTGCAGCTTCACTGCAGTGCACCTCCTGCCTTACCTTTACTGATGATCCCCCTCATCTTATGCCATTTCTGACACCGTGCTGGCACTGGACCCACTTTTGCTACTTAGACTGGCTCATGACCTATATTTTCTCCAAGCTGATCTCTAAAAATATCTCTTTCTTCCTTGTCAGTGCTCAGGAAGACAGAAATAAACAAGAGTAAGGAATAGTCACATCCTTTTAGGGGAATCTGAATATTGAATCTCGCCCCTTTGTGCTGACCTGTAGGCTGTGTTTTGTCTAGCTGGTGTAAAGTACCTTCTGAGGGAAATTGGGAAGCTGGTTGTTTGATTTAAAAATAGATAAATGAATGATTATTTTATCATATGTCAGATTCAAGGCTGCTTCACCTCCTCCAGTCCAGAAAGGGAAGGTGCATGTATTGTCATTGCAGCAGGATGCTCTACACCAGCTCTTCAAGTGGCACTGCTAGTGACACACACTGCTGAACTTTTGTGCTTGCTTTCCAGCCTACATTTGCTCAGGTGTAGCTCATAGCTGCAGATCAGATGTTTATTTTTTTCTGCCTGTTTATTTTTTCTGCTACTTTCATTTTCCTGATGAATTAGAATGAGGGGTGGTTTTGTCCCATTGCACAGACCCAGACTAAATGTGCCACTCCCTCCCTCCTGTGCAGGGAATACAGACAGGCTCTCAGAGCATCACTGTGTGGACTTCCAGAGAGCCAACCTCCTACGGGGCAGCAAACTCAAGGTCCAGTTTCTGCTGTTCACTTCCTCGAGCCCCAGCTGTGGAGAGCTGATTTCAGCTGATGATGGCATCAAGAACCGCAGCTTCAACAGCAGCCTGGACACCAAAATCATCATCCATGGCTTCAGGTGAGAGACAGAAGAGCACTGTGACTAGGTTTTCACTGGTGAATTAAATACTGCCCGAGCTTTCCCAAACACTGGGTGGGCTGGCATGTCCTGCTTGTGTCACCTTCTTGTCTCCCCAGTAGAGTGGCTGCATGAAAAACAACTCCTAAGAGCAGAGACTGGGATTCTCACCCCCAAACTGGACCCAGGAATTTTATAGGAGGCTGTTGGTGGAAAATGCTGCTGATACCCCACATTACAGCACAACTTGAAGTCCTTTAGTTTGTGACTAGTTGCCTTTTCTTGTGTGTGCTTCACACCCTTTGGAGCCTAAAAAAAGTTAGAAATTAGTATAAATTTCTTCTTTCTCTTTCTTTCTTTCTTTCTTTCTTTCTTTCTTTCTTTCTTTCTTTCTTTCTTTCTTTCTTTCTTTCTTTCTTTCTTTCTTTCTTTCTTTCTTTCTTTCTTTCTTTCTTTCTTTCTTTCTTTCTTTCTTTCTTTCTTTCTTTCTTTTTTCTTTCTTTCTTTCTCTCTTTCTCTCTTTCTTTCTTTCTCCCTCCCTTCCTCCCTTCCTCCCTCCCTCCCTCCCTTCCTTCCTTCCTTCCTTCCTTCCTTCCTTCCTTCCTTCCTTCCTTCCTTCCTTCCTTCCTTCCTTCCTTCCTTCCTTCCTTCCTTCCTTCCTTCCTTCCTTCCTTCCTTCCTTCCTTCCTTCCTTCCTTCCTTCCTTCCTTCCTTCCTTCCTTCCTTCCTTCCTTCCTTCCTTCCTTCCTTCCTTCCTTCCTTCCTTCCTTCCTTCCTTCCTTCCTTCCTTCCCTTTTTCCTTTTTCCTTTTTCCTTTTTCCTTTCTTCTGTCTCTCTGTTTCTTTCCCTCTCTTCCCACATCTTTCTCTTTCTTTCCTTTTTTCAACATTGTTAGTTACGAAGTCTTTTCTTTAAGATTCTTGTCCCTTTAAATTGTCTTCTTGGATTTCATGCCCAATAGCCTGGGTGAGTGAGACATTTAGAACCCCAAGCAGACAGATTATCCTTCTGTTCTTGAAAGTGTTGGGATTGGAGCTGGGTTTTTCTTTTTAACTGCCATCATTCTGTAGGATTCTGTGCCATTTTTCAGTCAGGTGTGACCATATAATATTATTTGATTTGAAGTGCAGAAGCCTGAATAGAAAGTGCATAGAAAACCAGGATGAAACCACAGCAGATACTGCAGGGTCTTCTCAGAAAACCAGCTGTTGCCTTCAAGAGAGACAGCACATTCTTCACCAGATGACATTAGGGGAACTGGGCAGAACACAGCCTCCTTGGTTTTCCTGGAATTCTTTGGTATAGATTCTTATTTTTGATTGTCTAGAGATGAGAAAATGTAGCAATGAAAACCAGGTGATCTGGGCAAGGACTTCCTGCCAGTGGCAGCAGAGAAGGATCCAGGTGTTCCCAGTCACCTCACTTACTCCAGGTGGGCTCTCTGGTAGCTGAATGAACCACAGACACAGTGAGATCTCAGCCTGTGCCCTGCAAATGTTATCTCATTCATTAAAACATCTGGGTTCCCTCCAAAATCAGAGCAGAAAGTGTTATTACACCACCACAAAAAAACCAAAACAAAATCGAGATGTGGGTGTCTAGCACCAAAAATAACTTCCAGCCACTGTCTGGCAGCCTCCTCTGAGACATGTGAAGCCTCAGCACCAGAGAACAACACAGTGGCACAGGCCCTGCCTGGGGAACAGCTAACATCCTTGTCTCTGGTGACTCCTCAGGGCTTTGGGTACCAAACCTTCTTGGATTGAAGGGCTTGTCCAGGCCATACTGCACACCAGCCAGGTGAATGTGATTGCAGTGGACTGGGTCTATGGGTCTACAGGAGACTATCCCTCTGCAGTGGAGAATGTCACACAGCTGGCCCTCGCCATCTCACAGTTCATCAGCAAGCTCCTGGTAAGCCACTGTGCATTTCCAGTGCAGGGGAATGGCCAGGGAGCTGCTCCCAACCTGCTCTACCCAGGAGTTGGACAAGTGGATTTTTTATTCCAGATTTTTCCTTTTACCCTTCTTTCAGTCCTGGCTTGAGCATGCCACCATTTTTCTTCTTCCCTTCAAGTTTTGACATTTTCTGGAAAAAACCCAGTTGTCAGCTGCCTCTCTAGTTCAGAACAAACCTATAGTCTGCCTTGGGTCGTCTCAGATGCATATTCACTGGACAGTCTTCTTCTGCTGCTGAGAAATTTTGTCCAGGAAGCTAGATGGAGTGAGACTATAATTTGAGGCTATAATATATTTGCTCTGGGCTTCAGATAGACTTCCCAGTATGTGGAAGTACCTAGATGTGCCCCATTCTCTTCATGCCAAGCACAGCTGAACAAGACTTCTGCAATCAGGGGGATGAATCCTTGTGTTAACCAGCTACATGTAAACTCTCCATTAAGTGTTTGCTGTGCTGACCAATCTGTTTAGAGCTGGGTTTGCATCTGTGGACCTGAAGAAAGGCCCTGAAAAACAGAAAGTGCAACCCATCATTTCCTTGAGTATTTGGTTTCCCACTGTACACCTCAAAAGCAATCCTACATTAGGAGAGTTATAGAGTTGCTGTGTGGGCTGGCACAGGGTATTTCACCTTTCTGCTCCAGAAAGAGTAATTTGTATTATTGTCACCCTGCAGGCCCTGGGAGTCTCAGGGACATCTATCCACATCATCGGGGTGAGCCTGGGAGCCCACGTCGGGGGCCTGGTGGGGCACTTCCACGGCGGCCGCCTGGGACGGATAACAGGTATCACATTCTGAGTCTGGGGTCCTCACCTGTCCTTCGGGAGAGAGAATGAAAGAGCAATAAAGGGGAGTCATTCAGAATGGTCTTTTCATTTCATAAGGCTTATGGGCTTCTCCCTAGGTTCTGACAGCGCCTTTCCAGCATCAGTCCGCTCCATGCTGCCAAAAGAACACAAGCATTTGCAGAAAGGTGCTTCCACCTCTGCTACACTCATCAAATTGGTGCCAGCTTACCATTGGTACGAGCCCTCATTACCAGTGAAAGCCCACAAAAACCCAGAAGCTTTGCTTCCAAATTATAGCATGCACATGAGGTTCTTAGAATTAAAGCCCACAATGCAGTTTTGGGGGGAGCAGCAGGATTGAGCTGCTCTGCAAGAAAACATGAGCTGAGAGCCAAGGGGACAGTAAGGTGGGCAGTGGCCTCACAGACAAGGGATGCAGTCCTACTGTGTCTGGGCAGGAGAGCAGAGCAGGTGCAGTGACAGGAACCAGGGTCATGCACAGTCTAGTTTGTAGTGATAAGGCAAGCCCAAGACCAAGCTGGGAAGTCAAGTCAGGACCAAGGCTGACCCACAAGGCAAAGGCTAGGGCATGGCATCCCTACCACACAGCTCAGGCATGGAACAAATGCAAGAAGAGCCTGAGCCAACATTGGGAGGACCCAGATGAGGCTCCTTGCTGTTCTCCCCCACGAGCTGGCTGTTTTCACAGTAGGCTGGGCTAATGCCACCCAAACAGAGTGTGCACCAAACAGAGCTGACCTTAAACACAGCCAGAGGTGTGAGGAAGAGACTCCACTGGAGGAATTGCAGAGCAAAATGGTTATAGGCTGATCCTGTCACTTAGAGGTTTTGGTGCACTGAGGACCTGTTCAGCCTTTAGGTGTGAAGCATGAATAAAGTCACAGAATCATTTAGGTAAGAAGAAACTTTGGAAGGTCTCTCTAGTCCACACACTACCACCACCACCCCTTCTCAAAGTGGGGCTGCATTGTATGTCATATCAGATTGTCAAAGGTCTTACTAAATTCTGGGAATGACTAACAGAGATTCGTTTTGATAGGAGGGGAATGCCACTACGAAGGAACAGACAAAGTCTCCAGCAGTGTGGCCTAAACTCCTGCTGCCTCAGCCCATGCTGGTCTGTCTCACAGAGGTATCCTCAGGAAGGGTCTCACTCCACTCTTGGCTGGGCAGTCCAGAGAAATGTTGGTCCTGTTTTCTCAGATACCTATGCTGCATGAAATATGGGCATTTCTTTACAGGAAATGAATTTCATGTTGAGCCCTGGTTAAAGCTGTGAATCAAAGTTAACATTAGGAGAAATTTAGAGTTGCCTCTGTCCTGCACTAGAATTTTATGATCAGTGATGTCTTCAGATGAGCAGAAGCAGACACAATTCCATGAAACCACAGTAATTAACTTCTGAATCAAGCACTCTTCCCCTATATGTTGTCCACATGTAATAGAAGCTTTGCAGATTTATTTATTCCATTTTTAACTCTGCTTGAATACAATCCCTTTTCCACATTCTTGTTTATCCTGTGATTTCATAGGCACACTGGGCATTGCAGATTCCAGTTCAGATTTAGGATCCTGAAGACAGGTTGGCTTAGACCCAAGATATGCCTGATCTCAAGTCCTGCCTCCTCACAAATTCCTCACACAGGAATTTGACCCCAGAGCAACAATTTGCTGGAGTGTATGTTCATATAAGGTTTCTGCCTCCTCACTAAGAATTTTATGCCATGCTAAATAACAATTCTCAGTATCTTTTAAAGCTTTTAACTACAACTTGGTCTGTAGAAGTGGGTGGGGAACCTCTCAGCTTTTTGTGCATTTCAAGATTAAAGAGCATTAAAGTCTTATTTTTAGCTTTTATTTACAGAAATAACAGAAAAGAAGGTTTTTTCCTTCTTTTTCTCCTTCCCTCTCTCCTCACAAATGCAGACATGCCCATTTGTATATTGTTGATACTGCCTTCTCCATGGAGAATTAATGAGACTGAGTCCAAAGCTGTGAACCCAGCCACCTCCAAGGTTAATGGCACAAGGAGCAGACCTGCTTCCTAAACTATTGTTGCCTGGGGAATGACAAAAAGTCTTGTGAGGTTACTTTTCTATAAAATGAGAACAGGATAAACCTCAGGAAAAAGAAACCAAACAAACAAAATCTGCTTCTTGGTATTGCCAAGGATACTTTTCTGTGTTCCTTTGAGTCCACAGAAATTACTCTAGGAGGAAGTTTTAGGCAAAAATGTAGATGATTGCCAAAGACTCAGTTTTATTTGTGGGGAAAGGGTTCAGAAGCCTCTTTGGTTTAAAATTGTTAGGTAGTATGAAACTTGTGTAATTCCTGAGTTGGTTAATGCCTGGGTGCTGAATTCACTGCTGATCTGCAGTGACATTTCTCAGGCTGTAGTCATAATACACACGGCAGCACAATTTGGGAAGGCATTGAAAAGTTTGATTCTCTTTCACCAAACTCCAAGAGCCACTATTCACCCACTCTGTTAGTGCTATTTAAGGCTCAGTCATGGCTTTACAGCATAAAACTTTTAGATAAAACACTGCCAAAGGGTGTGGAACAGTGGGAACAATACAAGGAAGCTGTAGTGGAGGTTGCTTCTAGCAGAAACTATTCTGGAGCTTAATCGCTGAGAACTGGGAATAATTTATTATATCTGCCTAGCACTATTTTTCAAGTTTTAGATAAAATAACTGGTCCAGAAATAAGAAAGAGAGGGGCTGAAGAGTACTTGTTGAGGTGTTTGATTTTATTCCAGCCCTGGATCCTGCAGGCCCCAAGTACACCAGAGCCAGCCCCGAGGAACGCCTGGATCCTGGGGATGCCCTCTTCGTGGAAGCAATTCACACTGATGCTGACTGTAAGCTGGCTTCTCTCTTCCTCAGCCTGGCCTCCTGTTCCTGCTGACAGCATTATTGCTAAAGAGTCTGTAGACCATTGTCCCTCTTTTTGCCAAACTGCTATGAGTTCAAGTTCACTCTTGAGGAAGATTCTTGTTAAGAAAGGTTTTGATGATGAATTCGTACCCCGGAGCACTTTAAACAACAGACAGGCAGAGTTTGCTACAGCAGAGTGAGTTTATGCAGAACCACCTCAGCATGACTTTTACTGCCTGAAGAGAATTTATAGGTCTAGCCTCACTTTGTTTTTCCTGCCTGATGTAAGACAGGTGCCACCCAGGGTGCTGTTGGAAAGTAACAGAGTCAAATCAAAAGCTGACACAACAACAGAGAAACTTCTCTAAAGCACTGAGGATCTGCATAGGCAGAACATGTGCTAAAGAATGTGCCTTTGGGTGCCTTTGAGTGACACCTTTTGCCTGAAGACCATGAAAACCTCTACCAACACAACTCTCAATTATCCTTCACAATCCCACATTAAGGCTGGGGTCAGTTTAGTTCTCCTTTACATAGAATCAAGACCTAGAGTTGCTGAGCTGGTGGTTAAGACAGTTTCCAGTCATTCTGATGGCAGGGGCTGAAGCATTTTCTGCTCCATGCATCAAACCTGCGCATGTAGAAGCAGGATATCTGGCCTTTATGTCTCCAGCATTAGGGCTGGCTTCAGTACTACTAAGTTAGTTATTGGGACCTGTCATCAACATGTAGGGTAAAGCCTACAGAAGAGCCAAGGCTGAGAATGAAGTGGCATTTCACCTCCTTTCAGATTTTGGGATCCGGATTCCTGTCGGCCACATCGATTACTTTGTCAATGGAGGCAAAGATCAGCCAGGATGCCCCCGGTTCATCTCTGCAGGTAAGAACACCCTCTGGCCAAGCAGAGAGCTTTCATGGCCATTTAGCAGACTCTGAAAATGCTGTTTGGCAAGCAGCTCTTGCTACAGCCAGGGCAGTCAGCAAAGCGAGACAAACATATTCACAGCCCACACCTCTTCTTAGCAGTACAAGAAGCAGGTGACATTAAAATCACATACAGATCAAGTGTCTTGGCAGCACCACTGTCAGGAGATGTGATTTTGGTGATGCTTCTCTGTGACACAAAACCCTAGCTTCAGTAGAGATAACACTTTGCTAGAAAGGCTCCTAGGTAGCACTAAAAAAAGCTGCTTTTTGCTTTCATGCTGGAAGTTGTGTCTACTTAGAGAGACAGTTTGTACAATTACTGTCCTTTTCTTCTAGAGAAGAGGACTTTCCACACTAAACAGTGTGAACTCTTTAACATTCAAATATGTTCTGTATGAGTCAGCTGCATTGAGGGTCAGCTTTCCTGAGACATCTATGTTACCTCATTTCCCATAGTTACTCTTCTAACTTCCTGTAGAACTTTTCTTGTAGTGGGATCTGGGCTTGTAGCCACAGAAATGCCCTGCAAAATGTTATTAATGGGAAGGTCATCACTGCAGTAACAGTGTTCCTTCACTCCCAGCTCCTTGGGAATGAGCAAAAAGCCTGAAGCTGACAGGAAAACTCATGGCTGCTTTTCTCTGGTTGATGTTTTCCCTGCAGGCTACAACTTCCTGATCTGCGATCACATGCGGGCTGTGCATCTCTACATCAGTGCCCTGAGCCACCCCTGTCCCGTCGTGGGCTTCCCCTGTGCAAGTCATCAAGATTTTCTAAATGGTCATTGCCTGGACTGTGCAAAACCCTTCCTGTCCTCCTGTCCCAGAATAGGTACAGTATCAGCATGAGACCTGCCCAGAGCAGATGGCAATACTTTCCTGATGGTGTCAGTGCAGAGCACAGGATGTAGTCCAGATTTCTCTGAGCAGGATTTGCTTTGGATCTGTTTGGGAAGAGTGACAAGCTGTTTCATTTTCAGGCTTCTGTAGATACAATATGAAAACTCATATATTAACCATGGTAGAACAGCAAAATCTTGAACATTTCTGATCGTTAAACATTTCCTAGATATGTGTTGAAAGAGAGTTTCCAGAATTGCCATCCAGAATCAGTAGGCAATCAGCTCAAAAAAAAATGTCTTGTTTAGCGAAGCAACTGGAAATTTTAGTTCAAGCCTGAAGTCCCAGCCTTCTACACCTCTCAGTGTTGCTGAGTCACCTCCTTTTCATAAATTTCTGCCATGGTCACCCCAAAGATGAACTCTTTGGACTGGTAGAAGGTAGCAGGTGCCTCTTTTAGGCTTCTGAAGCTGGGCTGTGGCATCCAAGTGTCCTCTGCTGCTATTTGCAGTATGGTACCAGAGGAACATAAAGAGAGGCCTTTTTTAGTATAGGTTCTCTCAGATCAGCAAAATGGCTCTCTCACCAAACCATTTTGCCAGCTATTCAATGATGCAAGCCACAAGTTATGATGGTTTCCTCATTTGACCAAGGAATTCCATTTCCCTTGTGTTTGCACTGTCATTTACATCTGCACCAAGTTCCCTGACTTGGTAGTCCTTGGTCTTGCTCATTTTGCACAAATGCCTCTGACAGCACACTTTGTTGGCAGAGGAATGAAAAGAAAGCCACCAAGAGGTTCTCTGGGGATGGTTACCTGGGGTAGCCAGTGGAGGTTTTCTGAGGGAATGTTAACCTGTCAGACACCACAAACGTGTACTTGCTCTGATTTGCACTGGTCTAAGAAAGGGACCTGTTCTCCAAGACAGGGGAGTCAGGCAGGGTGAAAAGGAGGTGACTGATACATATTATATTTCTGTTATATTTCTTACTTATATTTCTGTTCTGTCATTCATGGCTTTCCCTGCACTGACTTTATTTCCCCCTGCAGGCCTGCTGGAGCAGGCAGGTGTCAACATGAGCAGGCTGCCCCAGGAAGTGAAAGTTTTTTTAATGACCAGTCCTTCAGCCCCATTCTGTGGTAAGTAGCATGAGAGAAAAAGGAGCCAGAGGATTTTGGCCAATGGAGCAGATCCTCTGAGGATAGGTAGTTACAGCACACTGCCCCATCATAGTCAGCTGCTGTGGGCAATGGGGCCTGAGACACCACTGAAGAGAAATAACCCTGCACATCTCCTCCATAAACAGATTTGTCAGTGTGGTCACAGCCCTGAACTAACACAGCCATGTGTGTTCCAGGGCTGAAGTACAAGGCATTGAAAATGCCTGTCTGTTCACACTGGGCTATACAGACATGCCCCCTGTGCCTCACACAGCAGAGAGACTTGATTCTTTCTTATGTCTGGTCAATCTTTTCTGCTGGTGGGGCCAGGGAATGAGTGCTAGAGCCCTTCTTCTGTCATGGGCAGGTCCTACAGATAGTATGTGTTCTCACATTCACATTCTTTTCTTCTTGCTCAGTCCACCACAGCCTGGTTGAGTTCCAGCTGCAGAAGAAAAGAAACAGAGTCACCATCATTGAGATCAGTTTCAGCAGCAACAGCACCAAGGACACAACAAAGATCACCATGTGAGTGACAGTGCTTGCTTCTGGCCTGTTTTTTCCCATCTCCATGAGTAAGGATGTTTTATCCTAGTCCAGGAAAAGCACAACAACAGTGTATTTCCCTAAGTGATGAACCACAACCTTGTTTCTTGAGTCCCATCCCATTTTCCTTAAATGCCTTGAAGAATCAGGCATGTGCTACCATTACTCAGTAACCCTGACTGGGTCCATGTCTTCTCCAAGTGCACAAAGCAGTAGGAACAGCCTGGGAGCCCCAGATTTGGATCCTTTTGTGTGGCTACACTGGTTCGTTTTCCACACCATACCCTGACCTGGCTCCACTTCAATCACTGTCAAACAGTTATTAGCCCTGCTCTGGCAGACAGGGGTGGCTTACAGCAGGGCCCCAATCCACCAGAGGCTCCAGAGGGATGGACGTCGTGGCTTAGACATTTCTCTTGATGCCCAAGAGGGCAGCAGTTGCAAAGAGGAGTCAAGTGCACCTCAGCACAGTCAGAAATGTGTCAGGACTTGTTGCCTCTGCAGTAAGGGAGCAATGCTCTCACTCCCATTGCAGGCAAAAGCAAGGGGCAGGGGACCTGGTGTGGACAGAAAGATGCCTCTTGAAAGCACCACCCTCCACCAGACTGAGTCTGAATTAAAAGATCAGACTCCACAGCTTCCACAGCTCTTGCCACCAGGGGATCTCCCCACCACAACAAAATCCCCAGAGTCTTCCTCACTTCTTCCTACTCCTGGCCCATTGCTCTGGACTGGGAACCACAATGCAGCTAACACATGCTGCTGGCTGCCTCAGGAAGCAGGACAGCAGCCTGATAAAGAGTCCCAGCCGGCTCTCCCAGCATCTCAGGGGTTCCAGTGCTGGCTCCCACACAGTCCTTACTGCTAAGCCAAAATATTGTGACCTGAAGCTAACTGTGTTGCTGATTCAGTGGGCACCAGGAGGCAGGGGGAGAAATGGGGAAGGGGAAGCCACATTCCAGGGTACTTTCCAGAGTGACGCAGATGCTTGGTCACAGATTTCCAGCCAGGCACCAGAATTTGGGTTTGTACTCCAGCCTGGTGGAGCTCAGTCTGTTCAACTCCTCCTGGTTTGGAAGCCAAATCTGCCTTTTCCACAGATGCAGGAGGGAAGAAATGGTGGTGCCCAGGTCAGAGCAGGAGCCGTGCAGCGCTCCCACTGGCAGCTGTCGGACACCAGGTTTGGTGGGAGTCCAGCAGGAGGCATGTGAGCACTGGAGGGAAAGGAAGTGAGCCAGGCAGGCAATCCCGAGGCTTTGCTGTACCCTCCGGTTTAATGAGACAGTGGAGTTAGAGCAGGGTAACCGAGCCAGAGATGCCCTGCGGGGGGGAGCAGCAGCTGTGTTTCTCTTAAATGCCTTTCTTAGAAACACAAGGCTAAACTGAAAAATTTGCTTACAGCTATAAACCTACAGATTTGAGAGTATAAAATTGACGATACCCATTTTATTTCCCACTCGTAGCAAAGGGCAAATTTCCCTGCCGTAGGCAAAGCTCAGCCTTCCAGCGCAGTCAAGCTCAGAGTATCAAATGGGCATCTAAACATAGATCCTCACATCACAGTTGAGACACTGATCGATCAGTGACTTATCTCAGATGATCTGTCATGTATATCATGCTGCAGTTTCCCAGAAGTGCAGAGGGACTTACTTGGGAGTGTTCAGCTAAAGGACTCACATGGTTGTGTCTTGCCTCAAACTGCCCTTCTCGTCTCCTCTTCCAAATATCCACTCCAATCTTACTTCTCCCCACATGTTGCTCAGAATGTCCCAAGAGACATGTCCCCAGGCTTCAGTAGCTGACATGGATGGGCCTGATGAGTGAGGAGTTTGTTACACAGGACACTTCCCAGCTGCACCACTGTGTGCTTACACATCACATGACATCATCCCCCATATCCAAGAAAACATACCTCTGAAGCCAGCCAAGTCTCATATATCCATCCAAACGTTGTGCAGGATTGGACCAAGTGTCAGTCCCAGCAGTGGCTCTTCCAACATGGTTAACTGTACAGCATTCCTCTGTCCATGGACAACGTGCCATAGAGAGATGGCCTCCATTTGCTATCCATTATTCACTTTTATAACCACAATTTTGCCATGTTTCTTATTTTTAGCAGCTTCAAGCCAGACACAGACACACAAAACCCAGCAACTACTGCTGCAGTCTAAGGGAGGGACTGGGTGTGCTGCTGTGGGTTGGCTGCTGTGAGTGCTGCTGTAAGCCTGTGCCTGAGAGTTACTTTGGTTAGCAGAATTGTAGGCTCTTCCTGACCCTTTTGTCACCTCTCTCCTTTCCCTGCCATCATGTTTCTGATCAGACAGTCACCCAGGTGGTTCTGGGACCGTGCCAAGCCAGCTGCACACATCATTCTTCATGAGCACAAGGAAATCAATGATCTCCATGCTCTAGGAGGTGCCAAATAGATCAAGTGCAAGCCCCCCCGGATGGACTCCATAGAAGGGACTTAGAATACCTGGGCAGCACAGATCTCTGGCACACAACTCACTGGGCTCTGGTCACTGGCTCATTACCAAACCTCTGTCACTTCTCAGTTCACATTGCCTGGGTAAGAGCATAGGGATGGACATAGGTCTATCTATCCAAGCATCCCACCTTCAACATGATCAAAAACAATTAGCTACAGAAGAGTATAAAAAATATCTCTTAGCAAGCATGTAGCAATACTTCCCCAAAGAGTTTCCCTGTGTCTAGTTACATCTCAGGGACTTTCATAGCCAAAGATGAGATCATTATCCTTACTAGCTTCTCTATTCCACAAACCTGTCCAGTCTCCCTCCCTTGACTTGGACAGCCATATGAACTTCCTGGCATTCACAACATCCCAAAGCAAGGATTATAACAGCTGGAAAGGAGTGGTACTCTGTGCAGTGGGCATTCTTTTTGAGCCTGACACCTCTTAGCTTTCTTTGAGGACCCCAGCTTTTGTACTGATCCCCACTGATCCCTATCCATGCCATTCACCGTTTCATAGATGTTGACTTGTCTACTGCTTACCTCTCTGTGGCAAGCTGAGCAGTGTCTCAGTCAATATGCAAGAAAGAAGAAGAGTTGGTGATGGAAGGCTATTTATACAGCAATATTCCTGAATACAGAGATAAAACATGGAGAGACAGCCTGTAAAACACTCATGCAGTGTCTTATTTTGACAGACGAGTCTTGTCACTCCATTTTGTTATGTGAGGGCTTCACAATAACACTGCAGATTCCTCCAGTGTTTCCATGGATGTGCACTGTATCTGCAGGCTGGCTGAACACATCCTTCACATCTCTCATCCTGCCTTGCAGACCCAAGGACCAGGAGACAGGCAAACGGCTGCTGGCACACCGACTTCCCCTCTGCCAGATAAACACTGTGACCCTCAAGTATATCCCCAGGAATCATTTTTGGAGCAAGGATGAGCCATCCATTGTTGGCAAGTTCTGTGTAGCACCACTGCCTCTCAATAGCAGGTAAGCCTCAGGAATCTCATACAGGGATGCACTGAGCCTATGGATGCAGCCTGTGGTTTGGTTTGCATTTTTTCTTCCTGTTTAGGGAAACACTTGAAGAGGTTTTTGCATCACCTCTGTGTCCCCATGTAACTCATTTTGTACTAGTGAAAGAGAAAAGCTGCAAAGGTAGTTGTCTGGGAATTTTTTAAAATTCTTCCCCCAGGATAAAAGTGTTGTGCCATGGAAGGAATAGGGCTGCAACTCACATCACCTTGAAGATACTTAAGTCACAAATCATGGCAAAAGCTTGTACTAACTAGAATTTATTCTTTTGTCCTTGTTTGCCCTCTCCATCTTCCCCTGTCTAAAATGGGCCCCCATGTAAAACATGACAGGTAAACATTTTTCAGTGTGAGACAACAGAAGAACAATAGTATATTTCTATGTCTTATACAGCAAGGTTTATAAAGCTCTAAGGCTATAGACAACCATTTTGACATTTTCTAGGTCAGACATGGTAGAGTATATGCCTTCAGCCATAGTTACCTTTCCCAGAGTAAAAGCAGCCAAGTCCTTCTCATCCTGAGAGAGATAATTGTCTTCTCCATAATGCAACATTCTTGACAGGAGTTTTGCAGATCCAAAGTTCTTGCAGGCAGGACAAAACAGCTGGGTTTATTTTATACACATTGAATTGTCCATCCACATTGTTGCTGAAATGCTGGCTCAAGGCTGCGGCAAGCTAGTGGATACTTCAAAGTAGGTTCAAATTCTGTTTTGATGGACAGTAAGGAGGCTGAAGTTCTACTATCTATCTATCTATCTATCTATCTATCTATCTATCTATCTATCTATCTATCTATCTATCTATCTATCTATCTATCTATCTATCTCCAGTAGGCTCAGACAGGGGAAGAAAAAAGGCAATGCTATATAAATACCAAGTACTCCCTTGAGTATAAGGACTATTCCTTACTGGCATGTTTTGCACTCCAGAGTTGGGATGGGAGTTTTTATCCCTTATGAATGGGACAGCAAGGGACATTGCCTGAAAGAGGTGCTAACCTGCACCCCTGGAAGCACTGGACTTGGCTTTGGTACAGACAGAAATCTGTAGAGTTGCACAGGCTCACAACTGTGCTCCTGTCACTATGCTGGGAGCACTCAGAGCAGCAGTGGTGCTGCTCAGGTCAAGGGAAAGGTGAAGGACACAAGTCCATGCACACCCTTCCTGCCAGTTCATCCCAGCCAGAGCATAGCACCCCATTCCCTATCCTTGGCAAAGCAGTTCAGAGTCCAGCACTTTTCTTGCTTCTGTGTTAGGATAGCAATCTGCACCTGCCAATGCCCAGCCTGACCTCTCTGTGCTCTTCCCACAGCAGGACAATGTCATGTCTGCCCTGGAGCCTCACCCTCCCCAGCAAAACAGACACCTCCTATGACCTGCCTGCTGCTTGTGCCTAGCTCTGCCTTCAGGACACACAGAACCAGAAGAGAGTCCTAAACCTATTGCTGCTCTCTTCTCCCAGATGATACTTTCACCATAAAACTAGATGGGTTTTTTACTCCCTGCATTAGAGACAAGATGTCAAGGAAAACAAGTGCATGGCAGATTGACAAGTACAAGGTTAACTTGTTACAGCAAAATCTTCCAGTTAAAAGACTGGATTGATGCTTTTGTCTCACAGGTTCTGTATCCAGCTCTCAAAGTGAGACAGGAAAGTCATTTAATCTCAAGGCTTGAATCTGTATGAAAGAAGGAGTGGATAATATAATTCTTTTTATAGTGGGAGTATTAGTATAATTCATTAGTGGTTTATATATAAACTGTTCTGTAATCTTCATATTAAAGGTGAGAGCTGTTATTTTTCCTCAGCAAGAGGAAACTGTGGTCCAATTTTGGCACACGAAGGAGTCATTCTTAGCCAGAGCTCCAATGGGAAACTCACTAGTTCCATCCACAAGCTGCTTTCAGAGGGAGACCCTATTGATTTCACAGCACATAAATCTCTCTGAAGCTCACATGAAGTGAAGCAGGCACCAGGAGCAGCACAGAGCTCTCACATCCCATTTTGCACTGCTTTCACCATCTGCCCAGAATAGAAGGTAGTAGGAGAATGGAGCACTGTAGCAATAGGGCCACCTACCACAAATGAATCCCAGGAGCTCAGCACAGCCATTCAGAACCTGAAAAAGTAGTCGAAGTCTGGAAATAAGTGGTGAAAGATTACAGTGAGATGCATGGCCACAGAAACAACTCACCCACACCTTTTCCACACCACAATACATATGCAAATTAAAGAGGTGACAAGTCTTTCATCATTTCTGACCACAAATCACATCTTCTGTTGACCATTTTCTCTGGTTCCCTGTACTGGCTTCACTGAGAGACAGAAAAGTGCACCAGGAATTCCATGATCAGGGATGAGAGACATGCTAAAAGCATTGAAGAATTGTCTCAAGTCATTTGCCATGAGCTGTCACTCCTGCTCCACTAGACAGTGTCACAGCAGGATTAGCTCCTGCTTTCAGGTCACATCCAAGATTTTGGGCCCTGCCTTATGACTGTTTGGAAGGACAGCTAACAAACACCATTTCCACCACACACTTGGGAGGGGGATAGAGCTGGACTCTGACAACCTGAGAGAGATCCAGGTTAGTTGGCACCATGATTGAAGAGTTTCCTGGGATCTTCTTGTTGAAGACTGGACTATAAGCTCAGCAGACACCTGTGAAGGGGCAGTGTGTAATTCAGCCCAGCCTGGTCCACTGCTTCAGGCAGGTGCATAAAGCACCTCGACAGATGGACCCAGTTCCACTGCACATTTCAGCTCCTTTGCAGAAGAGACCCTGACAGCTCCCATGTCAATCTGCTGCAGACATTTCTGAGCTGTGAACAGCAGTGGGGTCAGGCTGAAGCACCAATGTATTGACAGAGCATGGTAGCAACCATGAGCAGGGTGATTCCCAGGCCTGGGGCAGCCCCATTCTCCTGCCCTGGTGTGGCAGCAAAGAGGAGCAGTGCAAGGAGCTGAGTACAGATCCCACATACCCACCATTCCAGAGGCTCTTGGCAAGAGTGCCAGATCCCAAGGGCACAGGTTTTGCCCAGCTGAGACTTGTGAGACAGGCCAAACCAGAGGCTGGGCCACAGCCCCTGTGTGAGGAGGGCAGGGCAGGGCAGGGCAGATGGGGCTGCTTCCACCAGCCCAGGGCTTGCACAAAGCCAGCCCCACAGGCAGAATGGCTGTGCCCCAGCATGGCTGTGCCAAGAGGCACTGAAGGACACCCTTCCCTGTGCTGAGGGAAGGACCAACATTCCTTGCTCTTTCCCTGAATACCTGCCCTGGAGAGGCTCTCCACTGCTCAACTTGATTGCACCAACTCAACTTGATCACACAAGGCTCTGTGAGACAGGATTCTTTCACAGGTACCTCTAATTCTCTGACTGAGAAAATGGCTGGGGAAGCTCAGGAGACAAATGCTGTTGCTGCTGAGCTTGGAAGAGGCCTTCCATCTCTACACTATTTTCATTAAGGCATTGTCCTTCCTACCAATGGCTGCACTCCTCACAGATGTTTTGTATCCATTACTTTCTTCATTTGATGTTTGTGCATTCTGAGGTCACACCCACCATGAGCATGTTAAAAAAGGGTTCTTTCCTACACCCGTTCCCAATCTCAATTCCTCCTCTTTCTTATTTCAAGAATCAATGCAAACAACCAACCAGAAGTCTTTTTTCACCAGCTTCTTTGAGAAGTTGTGCTTGTCATAAATGAGAAATCCTAACTCCTGGAAAAGTAATTTCTGGTCTTACTAGAGTGGATGCTCAGCGAGATGCATATCATCAAACTCTCCATTGCAAGCCTTTTACCAAAGCTGTCAGGCCCATTTCCCCTTGCCCTATCCACTCTGTGCCTTGAGATCACCTCAAGTGATCTCCCTCTTCAAATCCTCCCTCCCTCCCTCCCTCCAGCTGTTTTCTCCCTCTTCAAATCCTCAAACACCAGTAGTTTCATCTCTGACTTTAATGGGAATCATTGAATCAAAAGGAACACAGATTCTGCAAGCAGGCTGGTATTGCTTGCAGGATTTTGGTGCACTTTGGTGACAGAGCTGCTGACAACCTCAGAGAGGCAGGACTAGAAAACAGACCGTGGAAGCACGCTGGGGAAGGCAGCTCTGGTGAACAGCCATGGGGTGGGAGGTGCTGGAGTGTCACACTGCAGTCCTAAGCATGTGCTTCATGTGCTCCTGAGTGTAGATATCTGCTGGCAGACGTCTCTGCATGCTAAAGAGTGTCTCTGGTCAAAAACCTGTGTGAGCATCTGCTCCCTTGGAGGGGCTCCGGGATGAAAGCAGCCTGTTGTTCCCTAGAGTTCGGGGGTCTGAGTGGGAGCCAGAGGGGCTCGTCCTTTGCAGAGAGGGTGAGAGCTCTGGAGATGGTTTTCAGAGGCTGCAGAAGGAATGCAGTGGAGGAGGGAGGAAAAGGGGAACAGGGAACAGAGGGGGGAGGGGGAGAGAGGGAGAGAGAGAAAGAGAGCACACCATTACTACCATACTTTCAAACTTTTCCAAGATACAAACCTCATGGAGCCCACCATTACCTGTTCCTCTCCCCTCCTCTCCTAAATGACAGTGCAAAAGTGCAAAACTATGTAATTCCTCAACAACTGATAAATCAGGAAACAGGGTTATGCACTCCTTCTGAGATGGCAAAAACAAACCCTTCCACAAAGCTTCTGTGATATTGGTTAAACAAAGCCCACAGCTACTTTGCTTTTGCTCTCAAAGCATGTACAAAACGTTAACTACTAACTTAGATACCAAGTTGCAGACCATCAAGCATCCATCCACCTACCTCACCCACCAAACAGAAAGGCAGCCCCAAGATGTAATTGTATAAAAAAAGGTAACAACAGCTACACATCCTGCAAGCACTTGATAGCAACAAACTAGAAAAAATGTAGTATGAACAGGAGAAAAAGCAGGTGGCTCTTGGTTGTTTAAACTTCCTGGCAAGGAATAAAGCTTAGCTTCCTCTGGAGTACTGAGCTATACTACACTGTTAAAGCAAGCAGTGAACAGAACCTTTGAACCTGCCTCCTTTGAACAGGCAGCATCCTCCTTAGAGAATGAATGTGCTCATCAGTGGATATCACTGTCCACCTTACTCATAAGCAGACTAGAAACGCTTTCAAGGAACTAGCTGACATGAATAGTAGGCCAATATATCTTCCATGAATGTTTTCTTGTGCATGACCTTTGTAGCACTTTGGGCATTCAAGAATTGCCCTCCTGAACTGCAGTGTTGCAAGGTGGCTGCTGTAGTGACAGAAAAGGAAAAAGAACATCATCCACAGAAGCATTTCAGCAGGGGGAATTTAGAGAGCTGCAAGGTGATTACCCACATTGGGAGTTAGTGGGAAAGGAGATGCGAGCACAGACCAGGGGAAAGCCCCAGGGGAGCTCTGACCTCAGGGACGAAGAATGACACTGCAGGGGATTTCCCTGTTTATTACAGATGTATAAAAAAGTTAGGGAAGTGCTTTACCTGAGCCTTGGCAGACCTGCTCAGATTATTTACTGAGCTGTGAAAAGTTTTTAGACAGAGTGAAAACCTGCAGCCCCCCTGTGTCACTAGTTTTTGTGGTGAGGCACTCAAGTCACTGTGGAATATTGTCCACATGTGACAACTGCTGCTGCGCCACTGGGATGTGATAGGATGTGCTGGGATGTGATGTGGTTAGGACACACAAGTGCCAAGTAAGGTAACAGGGAAGTTCTCATTCCACCACTATGAGCACACTAAACAGAGTTTTGGATTCCTTGTCTAATTACCTTAAAAATTCAAATACCACACTGTCTATTGTCTCCTGACTGACGGACATGGAAGATCATCTTCCTCTCCCACCTCAAATACAAGCCAAACCTGGCTTTTACTGCAGGTCTCTGCTGCCAATAGCAGCACTCTTGTCTCTGTCACAAGATCTAGAAAAACAAGAGCTTCCAGCTCACAACAGGACTGTGTGAAAGAAAGAATAGCCTTTTGCTGTGTAGCAAAGTTTTGCCCAACACACACACACACACACACACACACACACACACACACGCACACCCTTGTGTGTATGTTCACAGTATTGCCTCACTGCCAAAAATGGGTGGAAATTTTTCAAAAAAGCTACAGTGTTACTTGCCTCCTTCCTTTTTTATTGCATTTGAAATTCTGGTTTAATTGAGCTTGATCAACCAGGAGAATTCTACCAGTGATCTGAGAATGGATATCCTCCGAGAAGGCAAAATAGAATCAAAGCACAGGCAAAGTGACTTTGCTGTGTTCACAACATTACTTGCATTCACTTGTGATCGCAGTTTTCACAGACACTCTGACAGCAAGGATGAAGGATGCCTCATAAGTGATTCGGTGTTCCTGCCTCCCCAAGTAAGGATTGAAAAAGCTGCAATTTCGTATCCCCAGCAAAACCAGGGGCTTCACATTCCTAGAACAAATGTGGATTTATTTTTCCTCTCTCTGCCTCCTAAAAAAGGAAACAACAACCAACTACACAAAACCAAACAACCGCAACAACAAAACCCTAATCAAAGCTCTTGCTAACTCTTTATCTGATCCAGCCACAAACAAATACACTTGTTCTTTCCCTGGTGACTTTCTTCCTATCCCAGGTAATATGAGGAATACTGCAGACTTGTCAGGGCTCATGCCAGGAGCCAATGCTCCCAGTCACAGCAGACATAGAAGTAGACCCAAGCAGGCACAGAGAAGAGCAGGGTGCAATGTTGCTGTGTTCAAGGCTGCCTGATGGAAGGCAGCCACCCCAGCTGCAGCCCAGCCCTGCAACTTCCTTCCTGCTGTGCAGACCCAACTGAGATACATGCAGGGGTCACTTCTAGGACAGAAATCCCAGTCCCAAGCTTGGGGCCTGGCAGCTGGATTACTGTGGGCGGCAGCAGGAATGCACATTTTGGGGTCTGCAGCTGGTGTGTAGCAGCTGGCATGCAGTGGCTGGCTCAAAGTAGCTCAGGCTGGAATTTCTCTCTTGGCCACTTGGATTTGAATTTCAAGCACGAGCCATTCTCCCATCTATTTCTGTTTGCCTGCATTGTTCTTCTGCCCCAACAGCCACCAGGCATGAGAATGCTTTTCCCTTGTAGAGTAAGGAGCTGGTATTTTGGAAGAGAGCATCTCATTCCCACTCACTGCAAAGCAGAGTTTGGGGCATCTTAAAACAATGCTTAGCCTGTCAGTCCACCTAGGGTGACTGGAGGAAAGACCTATACCACCCAGGGCAGACTTTTCAACATCTTACTGATCTGGCAGAGATCAGAATCTCAGCAGAAACAAGGAGGAAAGATCTAATGCTGGGATGAACTGTGGTGGGCAGGGAGAGGAAGGATTCTGAGCTTTGTCCCCTTGCCCGGACTGAATACTTGCAGGGTTTATAGCAATTCCTTGCTACCAATCTGCTATAAACCCTGGAGCTGTTTCTAGTCCTGTTGGCATCACCTAGGATGTGGGCTTTCTCACCTGCAGAGCTCTTGCTCAGCTCAATATATACTGGAGTATCTCCTGCTATAGCTCTACCTCATTGTCTCTGTGACCACTGGTATAAGCCTGGACACCATTTCAGTGTTTCTGCCTCTCTTCAGGGATGGGGAGAGAACTGGGCAGGGAAGAGCTTTCTATGGCCAGGTTACTGACCCTTCTACCCCACAGCACAGCTGGTGCCTGGAGTCAAGCCTCTGCCCTGCTGCTTTTCCTTAGCAAAACCACCTAGCTTGAGCCCACCTTCTGGGATTCTTTGGGGCAGCGGGCCAAAAACCACTGCAGAGGTGCAAACCCACGGCAAAGGGGGTCCAGCGCTCTGTCCAGGCAGATGCACCACGGGAAAGACTTGCTCTGCAAGTGGGTACTTACGCGAGGGTCCCACACAGGGTGAGGTGTGCCCGTGCCAGGAGTGCCCTCACTTCATATACTCCCCTTCGCTCACATAGTCCATAAAAGACCCCGGCAACTCAGCAAAATCTTCCAAGACAAGACTGGTGGAGTCCTCACCCAGCAGATCACTGTCGGGCCGGGACGCCCGGGGGCGCGGAGCCGGCGGCGGCGGTGGCGGCTGCGGCGGCGCCTCAGAGACGCCGGCCTGGCCAGGGCCCGGCAGCAGCTCCTCACAGTCCTCCGACTCCCCCTCCGAGGAGGCCGGCCCAAGGACGTGGTAGAGGCTGGGCAGGCGGATGTCGAAGCGAAGGCCAAACTTGGCGAAGAGCTTCTCGTTGAGGGAGTAGAGCTTCTCCGAGATGTCATAGCCCAGATGGGAGGAGAAGAGGCGGGCGATGTAGCGGTCCTTCCTCAGGAGGAGATACAGCTTCTTCCTCGGCCAGGTGATGTAGCTGCAGTCGGTCTCGGCTGTCAGCGTCACCTGTGGGGCAGGGAGTGAGTGGAGTAAGTCCCAGTGCCTGGGCGGGGTCACCCACCTTGGAGCCATTGGCTTCACTCACACAGGCAGCGCCCTCAGCCCCTTTGAATCCTTCTCCCCTTGGAGATGGTGGGGCTGGAGAGCCAGATTTTCCTGACTGAATGACTGAATAAATCCTTACCTGATGCTGTCTCCTCTCCTAAGAAGGCAAAGACCCCATTTTCCTATGCAATTAGTAGCACGTCCTCATTTAACCCAGCCACATGGATGGCTATGATTCACCCTCTTGCTTTCAGATGATGCTCCCTATCGACATCTGAGGGATGGAGCTGAAATAAACAGGGCAGCACAGACATCCCTATCCCTCAGAAATGCTACAGAGGGTCTATTTTTGCATGCCCAGCCAGCCTGAGTTGCCAGCAAGGAGCCCTGGGGGAGGCTGCTGACCCAATGTGCTGCTGGATTGCAGAGCCCCACAGGCCCTGCTCCAAGAAGGCCCTGAGTGTTGGAAGAGCCACCCGAAAGGCTTCCCTGGTCATCCTGTGCTTGAGGGACATCCTGTCTCAGCAGTTCTGCTAGACTCTGTAGGGCCGAAATGGCCCTGAAGGACATTGCAGCACAGCTCAGTGAGAAAGGAAATGAAAGGTTTTATTGTGTTCATGTATATGTAGAAAACTCACAAGGATTTTTTGGATTGATTTTAGAGAACATTTCATTTTCCTTCTGGTTTTGCCAATGTAAAGAGAGACCTTTTCCCCCCTAAGTGTAGGACAAGAACAATTTCAGTCAAAAACATTATGTAATATGTAAGTGTGTATTATAACAAATAATAATAAAGACAAGAAATGCAGGAAGGGTCAAGCTGCCCTGGGCCAAAGAAGAACATCCGAGTGTAATGGAGACACTGGCATGTGAACAAGTGCCGGAACCAAAATATCCCGGGGGCTCCCTTTCACTCTGTGCCCAGGGGTCTCCTTGGTCAGCCGCCATGGCAGAGGGCCACTGGGAAGCTGAACATGGCTTGGCTGCGTGTGTGTGTCCTTGGGTTTGATATTTGATGCCATTGCCCTGCAAACAGCTGTCTGATGAAAGAAATATAGGAGATAAAACCTGAGAACTTTCCCAGGCCAGGCAAGCAAAAGGAAGGGTCACACAGAAATTGAAATGACCGGAATCTCATTTTCCTAACCAACCTCTGGTGCAGGGATCAAAAGTGATCCCTTCTTGTGAGGGATTGAGATGCAATAAGCAAACCTGCCACCAAACCAGGACAGCAAGACAGATTTGTCCTGAATCCCCCCTGACACAAGTGCTCTGGCATCAGCAAGAGCCTGTAATTCAGCCTTCTGGGGGAAAGTGCCAGCCCTGAAACCAAACTCCTTCAGGCACTGGAACCCAACAGTCCTGTGGGAAGCAATCAGCCAAAGCAGAAGCTCAAGGAAGGCAGCTATTCTCGTAGTCTAAGTCATGCTTCTGCCATTTTTCAGTGGGCTCAGAATTGAATTTGTTCAATCCAGAGAGCAATGGGGCAAGAAAAACTTCAGGCAAGAAAAACTTTCCACACCTTCCTCCAGCAAAGACCCAGAGTCCAACATGCACTTTTTAAACCAAATTATTGTGTTGCTAAGACAAGGTTGAGAGAAGTTACAGAGTTTTATTAGCTACTTGTGTGAGAGGGACTAGTGTGTAAAACTGCCAAAAGCAGCACATCACCATGATTAGCATGGCCACCAAGAGTAAGGTCCTTCCAGGTACATGGACTGGTCAAGTGACACCTGGTAACTGCTGGTCTCACACAGCTGCTACTTCTTCATGCTCCTCCGTAAGCACACTGGGGTTTAGGCATTTCCAGCATATGGCCTTCCCTACCTAGGGCTCTACCTCCCCATCCTGATGCCAGGCACAGCTGACCTCACTGGCCAGCCCTGTCCTGCAAAGCAGGAGATGTGCCACAGCGTGGTGCTGGCAGGGCTGGTGCAGCCTGGCCCCAGCCTGCTCCCAGGCTGTCTCATGCACCACAGGTGAAGAGCCTCAGGAGGTCTGGGAACATTAATCTCCACAGAAATCAGCTCAGAAAATGCTGTGGATGTCTTTGCAGGTTGCATGCCTGCAGTCAGCCATTGCAGTCTGCCATTTCCCTGCCCGTAGCCCATCACTCTCTCTGCTGGATTCTTGGGCAAATACAGCCCAGGAGCTAGCAGCAGTCTGCTGCCACACTGAAGACCTGTGCAAAACATGAGATACACCAGCCCTAGCACAGCCATGGTGTTGTTACCTTTTCTACTTCATTACCTTGCTCCAACATCCCTATTTCTGCTCACTATCTGTAGCCCTGTGCCACAGTCACATAGCCAGCTATCTCCTACAACCATAATCACTGGTGATGGCACTGTTTTCAGGAGCAATCACCATGAACCTTTCACACATGAGCCAAATTCAGACCCTAGGAAAACAGATTTGGAGAGCTGCCCTGGTTTAACCAAGTTTGCTTGGGGCTACCTACCCTCATGAGAAAGCATCATTCCCTCATGACCCTCCCATGCTCCCAAGGGATTGGCAAGATCCCTCCTCATATGCCCTAATTGACATAATGAGGATTGACATCCTGACAGGTATCAGGCCATCCTGAGATGTGTATTAAAGACAGGGAGATGTAGGCATAAGTAATCTTTTCCAGAAAGAAAGCCAAGATACACTGTGGGGTGTTGACAGCAAGGCCAAAATCCTTTCAGTTACTGCAAATGAGAATTGGTCTGGCCTCTCAGCAGGGGATCTTTCTGCTCAGAAAGAACCATATTCGGGTGTGAATCATCCTTTGTGCTTCTCCACCCAAAACACATGACCATCAGAAACTTCTGTGAGGGACAGGATGTTTGTGGATTTACATCACTGCTGCACGTTGCCGGGGCTGCCATCCTGATGCTAGGACAATGCCCCCTGCTAGCAGCATGCAGGGCAAATGCATCAGTACAGGTACTGGAGAACACTGTAAGGGAAGAGAGCCAGCAGTCTGACACCTCCATTCCCTGATAAACAGGAAGGAGCACCGTGCTCCACCCTCCTTGCTATCAGCAGATAGTAGGAGCATGCCCTGAGGTCTTCAGAACAAGGTAGGAAAAAAGGTTAAATCACAATCCTATGCTGGCTAAACCACCAGGAAGGGGAGGAAAGTATTCCTGGTCAGCTTTGAATGCCACAATGGGGCCTTTCTACCTCCTTCTCAGACGTGCAGCAAAGCACCAAGGAGTGAAGCTGAGCTGTGGTTACCTGGAAAGTTCCTTCCTCAGAAGGTCGCAGCGACTCCCATTCTGGAGAGTCCAGGAACTGGTATGGAAAGACGTAGTGAAGGAATTGTCCGTCCTGGCACACTCGGATCCTGCAGAGGACAGGTGAGGCAGACAGGCTTAGGCCACAAAACAGATGTCACATAAATCTGATAGCTCAAACAGTGTGTCCCACCAGGGAGGAAAGAAATACTTGTCTCACAGATGTCTCATACCCTCTTGGGACAGCTGCAGGTGCTTTAGTGATGAGCTATCCCTCCTTTCTCTGTGGGATTTGCTGCCACTTCCCCATATTCCATCTGTGTTCTGTTCCTTGCTACAAAGACAGCCCTCACAGGTGCAATGCTAACCCAGGACTTCTCAGCCCATGGGACTGCTGCTTTCTAGGTACTTCTAAGCCAGCCTGTGGCTCTTGGTACTTGTACCTTCCTCCTGTCTCCAGGACTGCATGAGGGCATTCCCAGTCTTGGTACTGGGAAGTCACTGCATTCAGGATCCCCTAAAATCCCACTGCCCATGGTTCCTCACAGATCACCCCGAGAGCTCATAGTTTGCTGCACACTAACGCTCACTTTCTCTTGGCCTTCTGAGTATCCCTTTGCCTACTTTTGCTACAATTTCCTGCCAGGGTCAAGGTCAAACGTGCACTGAGCTCTGCTGTGGGAACAGAGAAGGACCTGCATGGGCCTGAAGCAAGGACAATGCCAGGGCAGTCTGGAGTTCTATTCATAGCTCTGCATCACCAGACTTGGGGCCTCTTGCTTTCCTGTCACTGTGTACCCCTGCTGTATGATGCACAAAGGCAATTCTTGCCTTCAGGAGTTAAAAGACTGTTCACCTCTGTCTTCTAATCACCTGGCAGTGCTGCCTGCAAGGGTCATGGATTGTAAAGCACATTTCCCAATCCAGGCATATTCTGCATTTCCAAGATCCCACTTGCTCAATTTAAGAAAGAGCACCATAACAGCAATTCTCTGCAGGGTCAGCAAGGACCTCACAAGGCAATAGAGTGGGTACTAGGAAAAGTAAATCCATTCCCACCTCCATGGAGCATCCTTTACCAGCCAAGATGCATACTTCCCACTGCAAAAGATAGCCCAACAACTACCCACCATCACCATCTTACGTTGTCTGTTGCAGCACTCTCATGCCCACAGAGGTAGCATCACATTATCCAGTGCAGCACAGACTCTTCCCCAGAAATATTATTTACTGATTCAGTAAACCTCAGAGCCAGCTGCTCACCAGACATATTTGGTAAGGTGAAGCACTACTGGAAACACACATACCAAATTTACCTCCAGTGCTTTGCCATTCATTATCCTGGTGGACCCAGGGTGCTCTTAACACATCTTAGAAAAGGGATCAACACCAAAAAAAGGAAGGTCAGCCATTCTTCTTTGCAGACTCCCTCACCAGAGAGGATTGGCCACTGCAGTAAAACAGGAGCCCCAGGTGATGCTTTGTATTCCCAAAGGAAAATCCTTGTGGGACACACCTCCTGCAGCTCAGCACTGCTACTATTTAGAGATCATCTTCCTTTCCCATTCTTATGTAACATTAGTGCCAAGTTTTTGGCAGCAGACTGGAAGCCAACACTATTGCTATTTGTATGCATCTGGATTTTGCAAATTGTTAAGTGGATATGCTGCTAAAGGCAGCAGATCTCAGGTGAACAAATGCCAGTACTTGATCACTCAATCAAATCTCCAGTGTCACTCTCTAGAGGTCCCTGAGGTTCTCCTTGGTGGTCCAGAAGAAGGAGTATCATAAATGCTTGACAGCACAGGGAAAGAAAGACACCTGATTAGGCAGGATCCACCACAGGAAAATACTCTCTCTTTTGAGGAAATGGTGCTCAAAGTGAAAAATGTCAAAGCCCTGAGTGTTGGGGTGTTGGGAACAGGAACTTCTCCCTGAACACTGCTGGCCAGGGAGAGCAAGTGAACTGAGGCCTCAGCACACTCAGTACACAGCTCTTCACATCACAAAGGTGTGCCTGGTACCCCCAGGTCCAGACACACTGCTCTCCTGCCTTGAGAAACACATTCTCAGAGCCAGTCTGCTCCCATCAGAATTAAGATCACTTCAAAATGACAGACAAAGGGGTAAGGATTCATGAAAAGTATCACAGGTAAGGTTGAGCTCCATTTCATTGCCCACAGCTTGAGTCTGCAAACCATTCCCTGAAATACCCTTAAGTTAGAAAAACAAAATAAAACTAACACCCCAAAAAGCAAATTTCCCCCTTCCCCAACAAACTGATGCATATCTGAGATCCTTATCAGAGGAAGGAAACAATCCTCACCCCAGTTTCTACAGAGGGTGATAATACAACAAAAAGCCACAGCAGTTTGCTGTCAGACTTTGCTCAGAGATGGGGGAGCCTTTACCTGCCAGACAGCAGCAGCGAGAGGCGGTCAATGGGCGTCTTGCCCTCCACTGCATAATTCTGGTCTCTGACTAGCGACTGCACCTGCTCCTCACAGCACTTCACAATTTCTTTGTAGACTTCCAGGGGCACCTGCAAGGGCAGGTACATGGTCTTGTAGAGGAGGTCAAACTCTTCTGGGATGGTGTTTCTGCGGAGCCGGTACGCCAGGTGAGCCAGCTGAAGCAAGCAGGCAAGGACCAGCAGCATGTTCCAGATGAAGATGTCCAGCCCACAAGCACTCAGCCAGCCCCACAGAGCGTAGCAGAAGTAGCCTGGGGCCAGGAGGCCAAAGATATAGAGGGACCCAAAGATGCCGCTTCCCCCCATGTAACCCAGGAGGACAATGCAGCTGGCCAGCTGGTAGGCTGCTTCCTCTGTAATCTCCTTCCAAGCATCACACACCGGAGGCTGGAGAACAGCCTGGTCCCAGGAGGGGCTGTTTGCGCTCATCCTGCCCCACTCCCCACCCTCCCCAGCCGTCCTGCGCTCAAAATGAATTGTCATACACAAAGGGTGCTGCAGAGGTTGGAAAGCAGAGCTGCTGGGTAGCTGTTCCTCCTCCTCTTCCTTTTGTGCACCGTCTGGTCCCACAGCAGCGTTTCAAAGTAACATGCTAAAAAAGAGCTGCTGAATGTTTTTGCACCCGAAAAATTCCAAAAGCGTTCGCTTCTCCTCTTTGTGGCTCACAAAGCGTCGGCTGGCCCCCTTCTTAGCCACAACAGTGAGAAAAGAAGCTGGCAAATGTGAGGCCAAAAGAGCTCAGTCAGAAAAAGAGTCGAGGCCATTAGCTAGAAAACTCACTGACGGGACAGAGATCTCCTTGCACTGCCTGTCTCGCCTGCGCTGCAGCAAATGGAATAGCGACCGTGAGAGAGCAGCAGAGGGAGCTGGTGATGAGTGTGGAATGTGTATCTCTTGGCAGTGGAACGGAGAGGGACCCCAAATGGATAACCATGTTTGGAATTGAAATCCAAGGAGCAAAAGCAGCGAGGAGAACAGAGAGCAAGCATGCACCCGCTACTTAACATAACTCAGGCGGCCAGATAAGCCCAGCACAGCGCGAGGAGGGGAAAGGAGAAGGGAAAACAACCAGCTTATCGTGGCGAGCTCCAGTCACACATCAGGCTCTCCACTGCTCTGCACTCCTGCAAGAGAGTGACTTTCACCCAGCACAAAAAAGGAAAAAGGTCATCCCCTTTTCCCACTGTGGTTCGTAACCGTGGCAGGGACTTGGCAAAAGAAGAGAGGCTGGCTCTCAATTCATACTCTCCAGGTCCATTACAGCCTCCCCTTACTCCAGCGAGCTTCCTCTCATGGGGTGTTTTAGATCAACGGGCATAAGGAAAAGCTTTGCACAGCCAGAGAACTGTGAATGCAAGGGATAAAACTAGAGCAAACAAACCTCTGGCACCCAGTTTCATCTATCATGAAGATGACACTATCCAGCCTGCCAAAAGCTTTGCGAGCATGTAACACTTGGAAGCACATTTTGTGGGGAAATCCTAGTTGAGGCTCTGTTGGGAAGCACCCTTGAGAAACATCATCTCACATTCTCATTTTTCTAATAGCTACTTAGAACCTGCCCTAGACCTTCATTTAGCCCAATGAGGACAGCCAACACTTCCCACTCAGGTAACCCAGGACAGAGGCACAAGAGGGAGCCTTTGAGGTCAATCCTCCATGGTCAGCTACACAAAACATGCGTAAATGCAATTCCTCCCCTGCTTCAAGTAACACATTATCAGTCACACAGGCAGGATCTGCCCCACTGCCAGGATGCAATTACATTTCAGGCACTGACGCAACCCACGTGGTCTCCCATCCCAGTGTGAAGTCAGCCTGCACGGGTCAGTGGGGTAGAGATAGGGTTTCAAGGGTGGTCGTGTTTCAGGCCGAGCTTGCAGCTGCCCTGCCTAACATGCCATTCCCATTGGCACCATTCAGTTAAAGACACACTGATTGCCTTTCCTAACTAACAGTGCTCTGGAATAACGCTGTCTCCCAGGCAAGGCTGCAGTAATGCTTTATGACAACCTTCAAGAATCCATCGTGGTTTTGGACAGCACAATCTTATTTCTGCAATGATGAGGCCACGTGCAATACAGAGCTGCATGGTTCGTAAGAGCCATCCTGGCAGGCTGACACGTGGGAAGGAAAGAAGACAAATTAAACTTTGCACAGGGTGAGCACAGTCCATTCAGAAAGGTGCTTTCTGTTAAGGACAAAGTGAAAAAAACAGTGAACCTGGTCTTCAGAGGCCCCTTAACTAAATGAAGAAATAAATCCTAGCTACTGAAGCAGAACAACATCCATCTGCAAGAGTTATGGGGAAATGAAGAACTTTCTCTCAACCTTCTCTCCAAAGCAGGACAGATGATCTTATAGCTAAAGCACCACAATAAAAAAATCTTGGGATCCAGGCTCTGTTTTTCATACCATTGCCATATACTCGCTATATGATCCTGACAACAACTTGTGTACCTTTAGGCCTCTGCAAAAAATCTGTAAGGAGCCTTCTCTCCAAGATAGGCTGACATCTGATAAGATGGGGAGTTGGGATATCAAGATTGTGAACACTTAGGAGAAAGATACTTTGCATAAGATCTGTGAGACAAAACTGAACTGCTACGAGAAGAAATGTAGAACTACATTAGAGGAAGCATCCTGAGAAGCACCATTGCATTTTCTCCTACCTTTTCATACTACCAAAACCCTTTTGCAGGCGCATCAAAGAAAGTGGAAAAAAAGGAAGTTAGTAATTTCATTCTTCTGTTAGGTAAATTCCTGAGTAAAAAATAACTGTTAATGACTCATTAGGACAAGAAAGGCCTTCATCTGACATCTTCTAGGACATAAATAGTGGTGTTGCAGTGATGCTGAAGCCAGCACCGTGGGTGAGGATGACCTGTTGTGATTTCTCTGTGAAAGGCAGACAGGAAGCTTTCAACCCACGGCAATAGCAGCACAAAGCTCTCATTAGAAACGACACAACTTTTCTGCTGGGTCTCAATGTGACATTGTAGAGAGAATGATACAGCACTTTAAAAGGTAGATCTCAGAGCACACACTAGAGATTAACTTAGTGTTTTCAGACTCAAATTTCTAAAAGGAAGATTTGTAAAGTGATTGAACCGCAAAGACTACATCTTCCTTTCTCCCTCGACAGTACCATGGCCATACAGATCATCTTCACAGCACTTTCAGTCTTCTACTCACCAAAAGTAAAAAACCCTCTTATTACCAAAGAGACATTTTATTTTCATGCCTTGCTCTGGATTAAATGTGCTTCAGCCAGGGATACTGGTTCATCCAAGACAAGTGTTCAAAAGCCAATACTGATTCAATAGGAAAGGGACTGAATCAAATAACAAAGCTGAAAACAATTTGGAATGAAGATGGCAAGTTCATAGAAAACACCTGAGCAACATTAACACCCTTCCCTGGAAGTACACACGTAAGCATTACTACAAAATGTGTTTGTGAAAAACAGACACGTCAAGCTTTTCAGCACTGAAACAGGCAGTGTGGAAACAGGTACTTCACTATTTCCCCACTTAAAATGGACTCAACCAGTAGTACTTAATATTTAGCTGCATGTGATGATGCAACACAGGTACAGCCTGCACTATGTTTGGCAAATAAATCCTCTGTCCTTGAGAGCCACACAACACAGAGATTATCAGTCCCAAATCTCACAGCAGCTGCATGACTGGTTATTTTGCCCATCCTTTAGGAAGTCAACAGGTTCACTACTGATCCCATAAGCTGAAAACTAGTTCAATCACCTGTGTTGAGGACACTAAGACCTTGGTAGCTTGAAGTCAGAGAGGGCATAATCAAACACCTCTTGATTTATTATACAGTGCATTGCTGGAATTAGTCTGCAGAACTGTTACTTACACATGAATAAACACTGTAGCTCCAAAATATACACATTTGATTTACAACTGCTGGGAAAGGTCTCAAGCCTACTCCAGACTAGCTCACAGTGAATTACAAAGGTTCAAAGATGGCATGCACTGTATCTAGTTGTGCTACCCTATAGTTTAGTCAAGTTTCCTGCTACTGCTGTGTGTGCTACACCCTCAAGGTACCCACCACCCTGTGCAGGGCCGTGTCTGTCACCAACACTGTCAGTAACTATTAACACAGGAACTCCCACTCCCTGAATGAAGCCCTGAATCCACTCCACAGGAAAACCATAGTAAGAAATGAAGCCACTCAGCAAGGAATTTGATTTGACTACAAGGTTCTTCCGTTGTTGCTTCAAGTGTAGAGTTGTCCAGTATCCTTTCTGTACCTGTTGCACACAGGTACATCAGCATGCCACTCATTTCCAAAAACTTTCTGAAGTACTTGCCTAGCTTTTACCCTCATGGAGGTCTAAACATCCAAATTTTTAAGTGAATAGAATTTGTGTAAAATAGTGCAGGAATGTGTTTTTTTCTTTTCTTGACCTGATATAAGCAGCTCTCCACTTTCACTTGGCCACTTCCTGCCCTGCTCTATTCTCTGGCACCATTTTCACAGTTTACCCAGAGCATGCTACCACAAAGCTGGTGCACATCCACCTTTTAGCATTCTCCTCAGTTCATGCTCTGACACACAATGGTTCAACAAGAATGACCTTATTCAGGTTCCTACCTCAAGACAATAATAAACACCAAAAAGAGCACCAGGTCCTGCTCCTCAAACAGCTACAGTGCCACAGGCAGCCTTGAATGCTTTCTGCCAGAGCCACACCTGCATCCCTACTCTGAGGCTGAAAGCCAGCGTGGACACAACTCTTGCCTCAAGACAGGACCTTCAGAAAACATTCCCAGAGCAAGAGTCTAAACGCTCCTCATGCAACTTGTGAGTCTCAGCAGGGGCAGCACCAAGTGTTCCATACTAAATGTTCACAGCCAAAAACCACTGCTACCTCAGGATACATGGGGCCCAGCAGGTAGAGAAACAATCATGACTGGACTCATTCCTGCAGCAGACCAAAGCCAGTAGAAAAATCAAGACAAAGCACAGATTTTGTCTCTTCAGTTTCTGAAGAGAAAACTCATCAGGAGAAAAAGTAATTAGCGATACCATATTCAGTAAAGTCAACTCACCACAGGAGGAGTAACATTAGGGTTGCACAATTACATACGATGAAGCCAGAAAAGCCCCACCTGTAACAACCCAGAAATTGCACCTGATGTTTCTCTAGGTTGTAAGAAGGAATCAAAAGCAACAACTACCATCTCATACAACACTATAATCTCATTGAAGTGAAAGAAGCCAGAAAACATAAGTCCATGCATGCATAGCACAAGACCAACCCAACAAAAACTGAGCATAAGAAAAAGCTCTACTTTCAGGCAAGTAACCTGTACATACAAGTCACTTGCAGTGACAGGGAGCAGTCCTCTACTCCCTTTCTGTTGAAGAACTATGAGCTCAAGCGAGTTTGAGATGGGAAGTACCTAATTTTTCATTACAAAGAATGAAGCTTGGGTAATGGTATTCAAACATCGCAGAAGAATTAAAACACGGGGAAATCAAATACAGTTTTGACTCTAAGGAAGTTCATTTCATAAGTCTGTGGTCACCTTTCCACAAACATAGCTACAGCTACTGTCACAAACAGCACTGCAAACTTCAGCACAATTGCTGAAAACTGCAAGTGTGCAATGCTACTAGCATGATTTCACAATTTGCATCAGTGGGAAAACCCAGCAAAGCCCTCTCTGTTCAACCAAACCGCCACAGTAACCATTAGGAAGAAAGAGTTCCTATGTTAATGATTAAGCAGGCTTTTCTCATTCTCTCATTCCTGCAGCACGCTCTTTTCAGTAAGGAGGGCGCTGTCATTTCTTCACTTAAAAAGAAACAGAAGTCAGGAACATACGTCATTTTCAGGCTTTTATTGAGAGGAAAAAATATATTTTCTATAGCAGTGGTCAAGAGCAAACAGTGGAAAAGCTACAGATGTGATGCATACTCTATCATTAAAGACTCTTCATAAATAGACTCTTTGTTTATATTTGTTCTTTCAATTAACTTGCAGAAATAATTTATTTTGCAGCTTTCCAGAACACAGTCACACCAAAGACATCATCTAGAAGAGAAAGGAAACACAGCTTCACAAAACATGGATTTCCACTGGATATTGAGCAACAGTTCAACAATCAACAAAAAAACCCCAGCCCAAACCCACAAAAACCAACTCCCACGTGTCCTAGCACCAGAAATCTAAACTGAGGTTTGGATCTCTTAGCAGACAACAGAGGCAGCACCATTCTCTACTGCTGAAGGGTGACTCACAGAGGCTGTGTGCTGCCAAGGGCTTTACCACCCTCACAGGGCAGCAATGTTGGCTGTAGTGTCAATGAGAATTGCTCTGCCTTCTCTCTCATAAGGGCAACATCATCACAAACACTACTCTGGGCCTTCCAGGGGCACCAGCTGAAGGCAGGGCACTTCAGAGGCAGAGGTGCTGAAGGCTGTACTCACCCCACTCAGTCCTGCTCATCTCACTCATATCTTGAAGCCCAGAGCTCTCATACACTCTTTGTGAGCTTCAATTAGGTGCCCACAATTTTCTTCTCCCTTCTCAATAATGCTGCAAAACAAAAAGATTTCCAGGGTTCAGCAATAAAATGTTCACTTACTTTTAGTAAAGAAACAGAACTAACAAACTGTTGGGGACAATTAAAAATCCCTATGAGGATCCAGAGATTTTTTTTTTCCTATCCTGTCCAGGGTAGTGCTGTTTTGGACAATATAAAACTATCCCAAAAAGTTATCCAAGTCTGGAGCTGTGCACCTAAAACTCTGACAGCAGGCAGAACAGAACTTCCTGTTAACAGGCCAGGGTCTATTCTGGGCATGTCTGGATGGGGATTGGTTATACAACACAAGGATGTCACACCATCAAGTAGCTGAGCTGGCCAGATTCAAATTGTTCAGTAGGGAAGCAACAAAATTTCCCTAGTAAGAGAACAATACAGAACAGGTTAACCAGTAAATGATAATTTAATCAAACTTCAGTTGCAATTTAAGGACCCTGAAGCAAAAAGCAAAACAAAACACAACACCTGTCCAGCTATTGTCGAAAAAAATATTCAGAATATATGGTAACTTTTGATGTAACTCATCTATCCAAGTAAGAGCCTCTCATTGTTGGTATATCATGTATACCACAAAAGCAGTTCAGACTTTCTTTTGACTGAATGACAGAGCTGTTTAGTTTTCTTCTTGGGTTTTATTACAAAGAGCATGGACACATCCCCTGGCTGCCCAGGGCAACTCAGCATCTGAGCAGTAACATCCATCCTACCACCCTTTTCTTAGGGCGCCCTGGAGTCACCCTCACTCTACTGTGTAATTAGACATGCTCCCCTAAATTTAGCAAAACCACTGTTAAGTATTATGCCACCTGCCAAACACCATCCATACCACCAGCAAAGTAAAAAAAAAAAAAAAAAGACAACTTGGTTATCGGATTAAAGTTTTTTAAACTTTAAAGATTGACTGTCAAAGACAAAGGAGCTCCATTTGGAGGGTGCACTTCATACCATTTTATAGGTCTTATGATCATGACTAAGCCTATAATTACCAATGCAGCTATATAGGTCACTGTCGAATTTTGAACTTCTCTGGGAAATGTCATCCTCTGAGACTCAAAAAAAACCGGAGTATTTTTCTTTATTTAAAAGAGAATGTAATTATACTCAGGTGAACAATAAAGAAGTTATCACCGGCTGGTACGTGTTGCTTCAATCAACAACAGTGAAGATTTACAAGCAGCATTAAAAGCTGATCTTTGAAACCTGTTTTAAACACGGGCTATGAGGTTTTAAACTCCTAATTTCTAAGTAATCCTTTAAAGACAGTTTCCTCTCCTTCTCCACACTCTCCCTCCTCCCTCGGACGCTCCAGCACCCCCGTCGGGGATGGGGAGCGCCCCCAGCATGCCCGGCGCACGGTGGCACAAACCCCGGGAAGGGAGGCGATGCCGGCGGGGCAGGAGGGTGGAACGCCCGGGCGCGGAGGGGCCACGGGGGCTCGGGGCCGGGTCCCTACCAGGCGTCCCTCGCCTTCTTGGTCTCGGGGCAGGCGCAGCAGGCCTTCAGCGGCTTCTTCCCTTCCTGCGCCTCCCCCGCGCCCTTGCCGTCGCAGCTGGCGGCGGCCATCGAGGACATGGCGGGCAGTTCCCGGCTCCCTCAGCCGCGGGGAGAACGGGCCGTCGGCGGCGGTGCGAGCGCGGCTGGTTCCGGGAATGCTCGCCCGCCCCTTCCCGGCCCGCGGCCTGCCGGGACGGATGGGGGGGGCCTGCTGCCTCCGCCTGCCCCGCCTCTTCCTGGCCCTCACGCCAGGGCGGGTGTGGCTGTCACACTGTGGTGAGGCGAAAGTGACATTTTCCAGGGACACTCGGTACTGAACGAGCCCCAAAGGGAAGGAGGGAGCTGGCAGCGGGGAGGAAAAATGGCGTCGTGAGGCGAGAGCAGCCGGCTCCCGCCGCGGTCAGCAGGAGCAGCGAGTGACGCCCTCGGCCCTGCCAGCGCCGGGCTCCACCCTGAAAGTGCTGGCCAGCACATAAACCTCGTTCTTCCTACTCAGCCAGTGGGGAAAACAGTGAATCAGTTCATTGTGGCTGTGGCTACACGGACACAGCACAGTCACCATCACTGGGATCATTAATGTCACGGTTTCATGGCCGCGGCCCAGCAGGGCCGGCCCTTGGCATTGCTGCAAAAAGATGTGCTCTGATGCTTGATCTTTCATGCTTTCAAGCCTAAGCAACAAGAAGGGGTATTTAGTTTGTGAAACAGAGAGCGACTAACGAGCTCCAAGTGTTGTCCATGCTTGACATGCTTCAGTGGTCTCAGACCTGATGGGGTAGTAACAAGTCTTGGAAAGAAGAATGTGCACTGATACTGGACACAAAGAATGCAGAATTTACAGGCCACAAGGACATCTGGCAGAACTGCCAAGATAAGGAAGAAAATAATAAAGCCAAGTCAGCAATTGTGTTAAAATAGCTCCAACAGGGTAAAAGTTAATTTTGGTAGGGGGAGATGGTGACCACCAAGTCAGGTACCACTGAACCCAGAAACCCACTGACTCAAGTAGAAGACTGAGCATGCAGTCTTGAAAAGTGAGAAAATCAACCAATAGAAGACAGAATACTAATTTATACAAGAACTATGTAACTTCTAGCCAATGAACACAAATTCTTTTGTTTGCTAAAACGTGTAAGTAGTAAAAAGCTTTGGTAGTTGGTGTGCTTGATCTGTGGAATACCACAGAATACCCAGGCTTGCACAACTCTAAAATAAATAAATGATGTCTCTCTTGATTGTGTAATTACTGGGTTGTTGCACACCAGGTAATGAATCTGACTTTTGTGGACAACAGCATGGGTAGTAAGGGAGAAGATACAGAGCTGCTTTTCCTTTGTAGTCTGTCCCAAACCATGTAATCAGTAGCCACTCTTGCATTTCAGATATCTGCCACATACAAGCCACAGCTTAACTCTTAGGCCACAGTCTGTCACCTCCCAGTGCTAATTTGTGTTTGCTACCAGTCCTGACCACTCCAGTGTGATACTTACACAAGCCCACATCCAAAGGAATGACCCACACAGGTAATGTGGGGAAGGGCAGGACAGCAGTGGATGGGACACTGCTGAGACCTTGCAAAGGGAAAAGATTAATATGCCCATCAGGATGCAGCTACTGTGCCTTTTAGTGGGGTGTTGCAAGAGTCAAAAAAGAACTGGCAATTTCTGTTGTGTACTAAGGGGATCCAGAATTGTAGGAACACTGACAAGAAGAAGGAGGAACAGAAAGTGTCACGTAACACACACTCACTCACCTAATCACCACTGAATTATCCATGGATCTCTGTTCCCCACCATGCCATATCTCTGGCAAGGCTGTTCAGGTGACTGGCACCCATGCAGCCTCCTGGTACAGCACATGTGCATTGTGAGGCCGTGCAGCCAAGTGTGATGAGCTGAACATACACGGGTTGCATTTGTTGACCAAAATATGATTTTCCCAAATTCACACAAACACCCTGCAAGATAAAAGCTGAGATTGAAACATCTATCAAAAGCACACATCCATTCTCCAAAGCAGTGCCTTGTTCCTAGTTTGTTAAACATACTAAGCATGTTTTCCTTTAAAATTAAATAGCTTTGTCTTTCCTTCCGAAAGCTTTATCTGCTGGCCACTTTCCAAAGGCCTAGACAGAACTGTTGGTAGCTCTGTCTAACACAAACTCTGAGAGAAGGACTGTCATAAAACCTCCAAGAGGATTTCTCAAGTTTGTGGTTGAATGGTATCTTTTTTTAGCTTCTTTAATATTAAAAAGAAAGTTTGAAAGACATTGATTTGGCCTGTAGAAACCAGAAAGACACGAAACAAAATACATTTTATACTCTGTATATAAAATACATTTTGTATTCTGGCCCAAGTTCTAGAATGCCAAGGGCAGAGGGAGGTTAAAATTTAGTCATCTTGAGAGATGACTTGAGATGGGTCTGCACAAAGGTATGGCCTCTGAAGACTAAACATCTCTGGAAGTAGCCTTCCAACTAGATTAAGGAGGACCACTGCTATTCTGGCCATGCTCCCTGCAGGGTAACAGTTTGTAACAGAATTGCCCCATAAGAAGGAATAATTTCTTGGTGGGATAAAAGGAAAGAGGCTGGAAGGGAGGAGAAGGAAGAGAATACCCAATAAAGCATGGTTAACACATGGTGATACTGATTGCACCAATTTGGAGTACAATGCAGAGGTGAGACCACAGTCATTTCTCTTCTGACATTGCTTTGTGCATAAGAACTGATTGTTAACTCAGTGATTTTTGTTTTCTATTTCTCCTCTGCCTGCTGACAGTGGCAGAAGAATTCTGTTAGAGAGCTATGTGTGAGAATGAACAGATTTATCTAGCAGTCACGAAGGAATAGCTAAGGGCAGGCTACTGAGATGAAAACTGTCAGAACAAGTACCCAGGGGAAAAAATCCAGCAAAAATATCAGTCTCTGAAAGAGATAATGAGAAAAGACCCTTCCTCAAGCTGCCATATCATTTGGCAGCCTGGTGCCACATGTGAGAGTACAAGGACTCCAGCTAGCACTGAACATTTACAGCTCTTGACTTAGAGGACTAATGGGTGAAATAAGGAGAGACTACCCAGCTGTCATGGGTTTCCAAATTATTTCTCCTGTACAGCCTTTTATCAGAATTGAAGAACATACAGCAGTGGCTCATGATGTGTGAACATCACAGCAGCACTGCAGTCATTGCCGTTGGCTTCCTGTGCCTTCAGTTTCACCCACTAAAAGAATGGTTACTCAAATAAATATCTACTTGTCTCCAGTAGACAGATTTTTCAAGGAACCTCAAAAATGTATTTACATTCATTGTTACTGTTAGGTTGAGAAAGCCCCTATCAATGTCAGTTGGAAGTAACAGTCTGGGGTAGTCTGGGGTTTTCCAGATTTTTTTCACTTCTAATATACATGATAGAAGGTACATTAAGCTGTGGAAATTTTGTGTGATGAAACTGAGCTGAAGGTATTTTGATATTTTCCATGTAGTGCCTATTCTGGGAACCACTTCATCATCTTGAAAAAAGAAACCTGTTCAAGAAGTATTTTTGGTTTTGACTGAGTATAAACATATGACAGCCAATGCTCCAGCAGCCCAGTCAACCATATGCTGTGTTTTACTGTCAAAGAAGTTGTTTGTGTTTGCGTCAATGCTTAGATAACATGAAAATAAAGGATTTCAAAGCTTTGAGCAAGATGTCTTATCAGGACCCTGCTGCCTCTTAGGCAGAACAGGACAGGGCAGAGTTTCTCTTTCTGATCAGAGCTGCAGACCTGCAACTACCAACTGCTATCACTCAGCAGTGGGACCAGAGAGAAAATGAATGCTGTGATAGAAGTGCTCCAATCTAGTACCATGGAAGAGACTCTAAGGTCATTATTTACACCCCCTCGAAGCTTCAGACTCCACCTTTAGGTGAAGGCAAGGGGTTCAAACACTGGACTGATATCACCTCAAGAAGCAGTGCACCAGTCCTTTCCCAGACTGAAGAGGCAAATCCTCATGTTTCAGGACTACAGCATGAATTCTGTACACAAGGATTCTCTACCATAGGACTGAACCATCCCCTACCTGGGAGACCACCTTGGAAGTTAGTGGAGGAAGTCTCCTTGCATACTGGCAAGCAAGCCCTTAAAAACACAAGAGCAGAATCAAGATTACTTTAAAAGCTTTTGTGTATCTTGAATGCTCTACAAAGCCAGCAACAGATCATCTCTTGCCAGAAAAACAGCCAAATCTTCAGAGCATCAGCCTGGAGGAGGAAGGCAGTTTGAAAGGATGAAGTCACTTTCCAGTTTAAAAACAAGAACTGCTGTCTCTAACAGCAAGACTCAGCCCACAGATATTCTGGGGCCTCATTCTGGGACTTGGACTCTGGCCCCACCCTACCCAGTAAAGAAGACAGTGACCTTCCTACAAGCTTTGGTATAAACTTAGAAGGTATTAATGCCTTCCTTACATTGTTTTCTGCACATCTCTCACCAGTTTGTGCTAGGATTGGGACTATCATCACTTTCATATTATGCCCTTTCTTGTCACTGTCCATTGAAAGCATATCCAAACATATTAGTAAAGATTAGGAATTTGCCATGCATGCAACACTGCAAAATCTGGATCAGCGGGTTCAGTGTGCAGTCTCCCTGGTAATAAGGCAAAAGAAGGAAGCTGATGTTTTGTTCTGTGCCACAAAATAACCTGCCTGCCCCACATATGTTAGAAGCAGGAACTATGAGCCTTTAGGCACACGACATGTGGCAGCTTTTCCACAATGCAGATATGCAGCAGCTGATGTTCAATGTGCATTTAAAGGCCAGTCAGGCTTATTTCAGTCTTGCTGGGGTGACTGACCAGCTGTTCCCTTTTGTGGAGGGAACACCCATGAAAATCTAAGCATTTTGGAATAAATCTTATTGCACTCATGGGAAGGACAGGTGTTTGCACTCAAATGGCTGCATGTGTTACCAACACACCAAAATAGCATAATAGAAGACAACTGTCTGTTTTCTGATAGTCTCTGCACATAGTAACTTTAGAAAATTTTAATCTGCTTTTGGGAAATAACATCACTAGTCCTCCAAAGGGCATGAATCTGCAAAGGACTGTCCCTATACTGCAATCAGGCTCACTATTTTCAGTTAAAAATCAGAAAAAAATAGCCTAGGTTTAAAAGCACTTATGCATGAACCAGATACGCAATAGTCACCCATGGGGAATTTTTTCCCCCCAATATTGCAGAGTTACCCAAGACAGCGGCCTATAAAGATCTTTCCAAAGAGGAAATCTCTTCCATTCTCAGTTCTCATTACTTGAAAGAGCAGGATTTTCAAACTTCTGCAAAAAGACCTATATGAATTGGCAGAACTGACCAGAATCAGACAGCTGAGCCACTGTTATTATAAACATAACATGCATGCATCTCCAGTTAGTCACCCCACAAAAAGCAAATGCTGCCTAAGGTCTGTTCTTGTACGTCACAGCAAACCGCATTCAGAGCCCAAACCGCATCCAGGAGCCTGTGTACTAAAGAAAAAACATCTCACTGTAGTTCCATAAAATCCTCCATAATACAAACTTATAACCTTGATCAGTTCTGCTGCAAACCAGGCAGTGTTTCTGCAACTCTAGTGAATGGTGTTAAGCTGTCAGTCAATTGAGAAGTAACAAAACTGTAGGTCCACTTCTTTTCCACTGCACACATCCCTTTTGTCCTTTTTTTCCTGTAAGTGTTGCTGCTATTAACAATTTTATTCTGCTTGATGGCAGGCCATTTTGATGCCTGTGCCAGTGGCAAACCTGGTTTGTTTGAATCTATTCAAGTCTCTCATAATCATATTTTATGAAATGTGAAGCTCCACTACAGAAAACAGTTTAACATTCTCAATGAACTGCAGGACCTAACTGGAAGCCTGGAAGGAATCATTAGTATTTACAAATACATGAGTCATTCCATATTTGAGATGTCACTGTCTGCAGCTGTATGCTTCTATGTACTCACATTCCAGCATCTCACTTCTTTTAAATGTTGCACCAAGACATATGCTGTGCAGTGCTGCAAGCTGCTTCTAAAGAGCCTGCAATATCTTCTGAATCCATTCAGAATTCCTACAGCTGTTTTTCACAAAGTTACTAGATAATGTAGAAAGTTCTGTCACTCTGAAGCTGTTTCTTTCACATCAGTGGTCATTCTAGATTTCAACTTTGAGCACCTCATTCATTTACACTTGTTTACTTCTGCTTTTCTTCTTGCTGATCTTTTTTTCAAGGATCTTTAGAATCCTGGTTCCCACCAATGGGACTTGACTATCAAGTGCTTAATGGTCAGATTTTAACAAGCACTAGGACATCTCCATATGCAGGTGAAGAGATTGTCAAGAAAGTCTATTTACACTGACGTCTCTCTTAATACATTGCTTATCTGGAGTACAATTAATTTTTTTTAAGTGACATGGGAACATATGTCATCTACATGGCAGAAAATTTCATCTAAACACCCAGCTCAAGCCCACATCCTGACTGTTTTGGCCTGACTTTCAACATGCTGCACAGTATTTTATCCAAGCACTGTCTTAGGTTAGTACTTACTCTGTGTAACTCTACATTTTAATCAATGCTTCCTGTATGGTCTGGCATTAACTGTTCAAGTCCTTTATTTCAAATGAGAATGGATTCTTCAAAGTCTGGTTCTCTCCTAGGGGTCCATGCATATAAAAACTTTGTATCAAAGAGAGGATGTTTCCAGATCAGCATGCTAGAAGCTGAACTCTTATCATATTCTCAGAGTTGGTATGTCAAGACAATGATGATGTGCTCTAGATCCTGTTTGGTTCAGTCTCCACCATGAGGGACTGGGAAGTGATGAGGGAAGGACTGTGTGCATGCAGACAAAGACAGAGGGGAAAGATAGAGGAACTTTCAAGACTGAAGAGTGCAGGCTGTGTTCTCTTACATGAGGGAAGTGATACTTCTACATCCTTCCCCAGTCCTTGAAAGGGCTCTGTGGACACCCCATCCAATTCTAGCTTTTTTCTGTCAATGGCCCCAGTGTCCTGTCACTGCTCCCTCACCTTTTTGTCTCTGGTAGGCCTGAACCTCTGGGCCCCTGGATGTGTGCTAGCCCTCACCTGACCTTCATCTGGTGGACTTCAATTAAAGCTGAGAGATGATAGGAAAATACTGAAAGCTTTATTAAAGATGAAAGATGATAAGAAAATGCTGAAAGCTTTAGTAGATTGTATTAAGATTATATTGCACTAATTGTTTAAGAGTAAATAAGAGTATAATATATGGAAGAGTTATACTGTGTCATAATAAACTGAAATTAATGTCTGCAGCACTTCTGTCCAGATATTTCTGCAAAAGGAGTGGATAAAATAGTCACAGAAGATCGAGAGTTTCTAATGCTTGGTTGAGATCAGGCAAGCAAAAAAATTCAGTCCCCAGAAAAGTGTCTTAATACACTGAGAATTGAACCTGCAAGCTAACACAATGGTATTGTCATTTAATCCTCTGAATATTACATGAGAGGAGTGAGAACATTAGAAATTCTCTAGTTCCCTAAGGAGTTCAATCCAAGATCCTTTTCCTCCTGAGGCAAGACAACATGCCTGACTGCAGCCCTGCAAATCATCCAAATGTTAGCTCTATTCTTTAAGAATAATCATTTAAGAAGATGACCCAATCCAAGTGAAATTAAGCATATAAGTGTCCTCCAGAGGATGCCTGAAATATTGGTAAAATTTTGATTTTGTCACAATTTGAACCATAGGCTGAAAATGTCCTTAATTCTGCCTTGTTTTTCTTAATTTTTTTAAGTGCTAATCAAAATCATTACAAAAGTCTTTTAGCAGGCTTTGAAGTGAATTCTTTAACTGTGATCACAAAGTACTACTACTTCATTTCCTTTGAACTTGGACTTTTTAGGCTATTATCATCTGTGTATTGCTTTTATTACAGGAAATGTGCCTACAGTCATACTGAGAAAAAGATGGCAAGAGAGAACGGGTCTCCTATAAACACTTTCATCTATTTTTTTTTTTTTTCATTTCAGCTGTTGTGTGAGAAGATGCCTCTCTTAGCATGGCTCTTAGTAAAAACAGCACAAATTAACCACAGACTTCACCTTGGTGAAGCTCCATTTACCATGATCAGTACTCCAAGGCCATTTTTACAAGAGATGTCACAAGTTACGAGTGAGGTATGCCACAGTGGTCAACACAGAGACAAGGCCTCAATCCACAAAGCAGTAGATGTCACAGCATCTGTCTCCTCACATCTTTTTGGCACTTACCTCTGCTTTCTGATGGAAATAGTGACCACACCTGCCTCCTCCTTTTTGCTGGCTGGAAGGAAGGCTCCGTTCTGGATTAAAAATTTAGCAATCACATGGACTACAGCCTTGTGCTGCTCCTTTCCTTTTGAAAAACACACCCGGAAAAGATGTTTATTATACTCAGAGAGTCAATTGTGTGGAACGGACAGGGAACAAACAGGAATCCCAGGGATTACTGTGGATGGGTCCAAATCTATTTTACATCAATTCACATTTGGATACAACAGCTGAACTGCTGGCACCCAGGTTAGAGCCCGTGATGGGCAGGATCATACATGGACGAATTGTGACATCCAGTGGCAAAAAAGGGAAATGGCACACAAACGGTTACCTATTTTAAATAGATTATTTTGGAACTTCCGGATAGCAAAGCCTCAACAGTGCTTTTGAGGCTACAACTTTATTGCCTGTAGCTTAGATTTTTTTTTTAAATAAGTAGAAAAGGTCTCCACGAAGCATCACAGTCATCCAACACCATGACAGTGCTGTCATTTGACCCCTGCTTAAGAGCAGAAGATGTCCATCTACGGAATGAAACTTAAAGCCAGATGGATGACATCTTGCCAGGGATTTCACAGATTGTCATGGATTGCAGGATAAAAGTCACATTCAAGAAACCCAGTTCCCTCCCAGGCTTTGGAGGACAGAAGGAAAACAGACAAGAGATTCATCATCTGTTTAGCTCAACTTCTTTGCCTTATCCTCCCTAATCCTGCCCTTTCCACATCCTTCCTCACTTTTTCAGCTCCTCACCTAGGTCTCCCATTTTCTTGTCCAAACGTCTTCAGTTCTGCTCTACTGGCTGCTCACCCTGTCTCTCCCTCCTCCCTGTGCCATACTGGTTCTCTACCACCCCACTCTCCCACTATTTGTTCTTTGCTCAGCCAGCCAAGTTTCTCCTCTAAAATCATGCATTCACGTCCAATCCATCTTGTCTTTGTTCAGCTACTGCTCTGCTCCCATCTAGTGCCTAATCCTACACTGCTAAATTTTCTACTTCCCCCTGTCTGATTTTACAGTTCAAACACATCAGCAAGTCATCACAGCATAACAAGTCCATCAAGAGAGCAGCAGTAATTCATTTTGCAGCAAATTACACCATCTTATCTCAAGGTTAATGTGAGGTAAAATTAATTTGGCTCAGCCTTTGTCACAGGCAGCTAAACTAGTGCACTTTTCTGCCATTTTGCAACATGCAAAGTTAATCCACTCAGACTTTGTGCAGTAACTCTCAAGGGTGTGGACAGTTTACTCATACATCTGAGCACCTGGTGTGCCCTGCAGCCAAGTGGGTATAAAAAAAATATCCAGATAGACAACATCTCACCTCACCAACACAGTCTTGTTCTGGAAAAGTTATTAATGAAAAAAAACCAACCAAAAAACTAAACCCCAACCCTATGGCCCACAGATCTAAGCAGAAAGCTCATCAGTCAAGTTTTTTTTTTTTGTTTTTTTTTTTTTTTTAGGAAATAGGAATCTTTTTTGATTGCTTACAGTTCAGCTGACTGCAGCTCCCTTTCACCAGAGCAACAGGATATGTTCCTGACATATACAGATCAAGCTACCAGATAAGCTTTGAGTACTTTTCGAAAAGGTACTGATCATGGAGAAGATTGCCAAGTTTAATGCCTGGGATCAAATATTTCCTCAGAGCCTTGTGTATTTTGGAATATTTTTCTTCAGAAATGTGTGGTTTATATTAAAAACAAACAAATAAATAAATAAACAAGATCCATTCAGACCAAACCTCAGCACTCAGCCCTCACAGTGCATTCCACAGCACACAGCAGTGCGCTAGGGGCCCTGGTCAGGTCTCACACAGCTTCAGGTCCAGAAGAATATGGAGATTTCAGGCAAAGAACACTTGATATAGTAATAATCAACATAACTTTTAACACTTGTAAGGCTGTCCACTGTTTATACCTGCAGTTCACAGAGATTTCTTAGAAATACAGTTAAATATTAGCCAATACTTTACCCACACATACATTCTAATCAAAGCAAGTTCCATGAACCTTAACCTTGAGCTTTATCATTCAGCTACATATACCTGTCACCTCCCATGAATAAGTACTGCTCTTCAGGGAGCTATGCAGTGACCTAAAAACTTTTATCTTTTATTTTTGACAAGCTAGTTTTCAGCCACATCAGTCTCCAGAGCTGGTTTCCTACATAGTCTTTCAGGTGCCAGCACTCAACAGATCAGAGGCAGCAGGGCCAGGCAGCTCATGATGAACAAAAAAATGTGGCAACATCTCACATTTAGTCCAATTTAATGCAGTAAAAGTTAATAATGGGATTGCACCTTTTTGGTTGTACATGACTCCAGAGAATACTTATCTGTGCCCTGGTATCTTGTAGGATTCTCAAAAACCCATTCAGTTATTCCATTGTTCCTTCTCAACTTGGTTTCCATCTCATCCATTCCACATCGGAAAAAAAGAAGTCCAGGCTGCCTGTATTCAGTCATCTCTGAAAACCTTAAAATGGAAAAATATCAGAGGGTGGAGCCAACAAAGAATAATTTCTTGGCCAAAGTACAGTTTACACACCTCATTACCCCAAGGCAGATTTTGAGCATGGAAAAATTTCAGCTTGGAAATCATGATACAAGGAAGGAAAACTGAACTTGATAATGAGAAATGCCCGGGAACTCTATTGAAAAGTGGCTTTTGTTGCCACATCAAAAATTATAATAAGGTATCACATCGTAAAGCTCTTTAGTAAAAAGAGGGTCTTTACAGCCTGCTGGGTATCTTCAGAACATGGATCAATCCATTGTGGGAAGTCACATCCTACAGATGTACAGATGTAGATGATGTCCGTCAGAAACAAAGCTGTGGCAGCATTTCTTAGTTTAGACACATCTTCAGTTGACCTACTAACCTAAAAATATTGTTGCTTCAGGCAAGGGATAGGCCTTTAAGAAAGTAAACTAGCATTCAAAGTTAAATTGTCTACAAGTAAATTCACAGAGCCAAGGAATTTGGAACTACAGTCCTAAAGTTGCTTTCCTGTAATGAGGTACTGAGGGGCCAGCATTTTATGTCAGACATGACAAGCTGTGAAAAACCCTTTGATATACAGTTTTATACACACATTAACTAACATAAGGGACTTGCTTCAAGATTATAGACAGAGGAGAAGGCCCATTTTCAATTTCTTTGGTTTTTGTGTCCTATTCCTAGGCAGCATTGCCTGCAAATCTCCTTATGTTCACAAAAGGATTAGCCTTTTCTGGTTTTAACATTTAGCATGAAGAAGCTTCCAACTTTGTTTCTTATAGAAAAGGATGGCCCCCTCCTTGAGGAAATAACAATGTTTTGTAAAGCATGATGCTTATTTGTAAGGCTTTTTACAGGCCTCTTGAGATGCTCTACAGATAAAAAAGCCCTGCAGCCTCTGTGGGCATTAGGTACCAAGACTATTTTCACAAAACCAGAGAAGCAATTAGGTTGGAAAAGACCTCTGAGATCACTGAGTTCAACCTGTGACCAGACACCACCGTGTGAAACAGACCATGGCACTGAGCCATGTCCAGCCTTTCCTTGGACACCTCCACCGAGGGTGACGCCACCACCTCCCCGGGCAGTCCATCCCAATGTCCAATTCCTCCTGATGTCCAATCTAAACCTTCTCTGGCACATCTTAAGGCTGTGTGCTCTTGTTTTGTCACTGGTGCCTGGGAGAAGGGGCCAATCTCCATCTGGCTACACCTTCCTTTCAAGGAATTCTAGGGAGAAATAAGGTCAGCGAGGCTCCTTTTCCCCAGGCTAAACAAGCCCAGCTCCCTCAGCCACTCCTCGCAGGACTTGTGCTCCAGACCCTTCATCAGCTCCCTTGCCCTTCTCTGGACTCACTTTCAGCACTTTACAGCTGCAGAAGTCCTAGGTGACAACAAGCAAAGCCAAGAATAAGAATATGCAGCCTTGAATCCTGTCCCTAAGTGTAACTGCTAAACCAGATTTCCTAAGCACAAAGAAAGGGTCCTGGGAGCATCACATGAATCAACTCGAGCAGCAGCTGCTGAAAAGCAGAAATACACGTGTCCTTCCTTTCCCGGCCTCGCCGGTGCCCTGTCCTCCTCAGAGTCCAGCCACATCCCCACGCCCGCGCCGCTCTCGGGAGGCGGCACAAGATGGAGGCGGCAGGGCGAAGCCTTAGGAACTGCGGAGAGCGGCCGCGGGCTGCTGGACGGAGCTGGAGCACAAGCAGCACCACGCCGGGAGCGGCCGGGAAAAACCCCGAGGAGCGCGTTTGTCCCCGGCAGAGTCGCGATCAGCCGCCCCCAAGGCCGGGCAGGGCAGGGCAGGGCAGGGTCACGATCAGCAGCCCCCAGGGCCAGGCAGGGCAGGGCAGGGTCCGGCCCGCAGCAACGCCCGGCCGCAGGGGCGGGACATTGCCGGCCCCGCCCGCCCGCCGTGGCCATGGGAACGGCAAGCGGGCCGGAGGCGCTCGGTGGGGACGGGCTCCCGGCCGGACCTTCGGCTGCTCCTTCGGTACCGGGCCCGGCCGAGACGGCGGCGCCCCGCCCGCGGCCCGGCCCCGCTGCAGCCCCGGTAGGGCCAAGCCGAGCCCTTGGGCGGCCGGGGGCTGGGAGTTGGGCGGGACGGGGCGTGAGGCCTCCCCCGCCCCAGGGACCCCCGCCCCAGGGCCGCGCCGAGCTCGGCACGAGGTGGGTACCGCCCGAGCAGCGGGCAAGCGATAGGGCTGGCGGCTCCGGCGAGGCTGGGACCGTGAAACATTAGCTGGAGCAAAGCCAGCTCTGTGTCCCAGAGGGAAGCATCATGTACAGTATGGTATTTCCACTGATTACCATTCCACCATGCCTTCATTTTAATGTTTCATGTCATCACAGTTTCTCTTTAAGTTGATGGTGCCTCCAAAGAAAGCCGATTTTTCTACTAGATTTTTCACCTGTATCTTCCACAGAGCAGTAGGATTTCAGTTCTGAGGCTCATTTGCATGATGGTGACATCTGTTTGATACAGAGACATATATATCAGTTCTTTCTTCCTAGTTTGTTTCATTCTCTATCTTATAGACACTTTTAAAGAAGGAAGTGGAGCCTGATGATTCATGCTGATTCCTCAAGTATGTAACTAGTTATGTTTGTTCAATTGTCTTTCAGTCCCTCTGTACACACTGTGAAGTGAGAAGGACCCTCCAAAGTGACATGTCCACGCCCAGCTTGGTGATAGACTGGTAAGTGTTGGCCAAAGACAGCTCACATGTTCACTTTGTCTATTTCTGCATACACATGGGTGGAAACTCTGTCTCAGTCCTAAGCTGCTCCCTTAGAACAGCAAAATACAAAGCAGAGAAAGAAGTTTTATCTAAAACAAGACAACACAGGGAGTAGCCATGATTGCTGGCCTATGGTGACTCTATAGCACCAGCCTAGAAATACCCAGCTTCATGTTCTGAGTCATTTCCTAAGCTGTGTGTCAGTATTTTTAATTGTCTATCTTCAAATACTCTTAATTATAGCTTGTATATGTTACTTAGATCTAATAAAATCAGTGGGCATCTGCTGGGCTGTTGTTCAAGCAGAGCTGTCAGTTCCTTACTTACCTTGGGAGATACTTACACTACAGATCCTACTTAGTATGTAGCCTACTTAGACTAAAATGAAATATCCAGCAACATCTAAGCAGCCAATAAAGACTGCAAATCCATGCTAGTTCTTCATACAGAGTTAGCAGAGTTTAACTTCCTAGCTAATCCTTACCTAGCTAGCCCATGCTTAGCTGTCAGTGTTCCCCTTAGCTAGTTTAAAAGCAGCTAGGGCATGTCTGTGGAGGTTGCAGTCACACCTTCAGACAGCAGTGATTGATAGTTGCACAGGATGCATACAGGTAGAATGCCAGAGGAAAACAGACTTGGTGCAACTGCACAATGAATTGGATTTTACACAGAGTCCTCCTGAAGCTATGCATGTGACTGGGGCTGCAAGACAGATATTCTGAACTCAGACTTCATTGCTGTACAGCAAGGAGAAAAGCCGTGAGCAGCTTTCCAACAACGGAGTCAAGGAGCATTTCTTTTTTTTAAGAATGTTGCTGGATATCTGTTATTACATTATCTCAGAATATTTCTTATATCTACACGAAAACAAACAAGTGTTTGTCTGCCTGTCCCTAGAGAGACAGAGCTGGGAACATTGCCTGTCATCAGTGAGACCCTTGCAACAATATGGCTGTGCCAACAGTTCAGGCCAGATGAACTAAACAGGCATCCTGTCACTAAAATTGCCATGTCACAGGTGTGTTGCCATGTCAATGGTGTAGATGGGTGTGGTGGCAGACTGTTGCATGAAACGTTTTAGAATCAATCAGCAAGTGTATAATGTACAATTCAAAACACTACATCCTTGAATTCTTAATCTGTAGCTTCACAATTTGGGATGGACAGAGGTTGTGATAGTATTAGTTCATAGGGTATTCCAAACGCTCAAAAGTTGAACTCCTTTTGAAGACAAATGGAACAAAAATGCAATTTTGTGCACAGCAAGCAGCTACTCATGGTAGGGTGCCTAGATCTTCATCAACTGACACTGTCTTACATTCTGGTGAGTATTTCTGAAATGTCACCTGTATGCATTTGAGTTAGCACCTGCTGAAATGAAAGGGGCAATTCACAACTCAATTCTGATTTTAGTCTGTACAGAAGCTCAAGCCAATAGAGCTACATCACTTATGATTGCAAAGATTTATTGGCAACCATAAATTTAGCAATTTAAGGCATATCTACCCAGGGAAATTATTCCTTAAAAGGAAGGGTGTAGATGTTTAATGTGATCATTTTTGTATGCTAGCTCCCTGAGTTATTTTTAACAAATGCTAAAATTGTTCCAGTATAAAATAATGTAACTTTACCCTGCAAGTGGAATATGTTACTTAATTTCTAGAGCACTAGAAATAGGAGGGAGTTACATGGGGTAATGTGCTAGAAGTTCACATCGCTGCACATTCACAGTTACTGCACACTAACTTCTTTATGTAACAAACCGTTAGACCTTTTGGTTTTCAGTACAAGTTTAGCACTGGAAAACAGCCAGAAGACAAATCTGTGCATCTGCTGCTAGTCTGGTATGCTCCACATCTTGAGAAGAAGCATCTAACTAGCTGACATCATTAGCATACGTATGCCGCCTTCTTTCCCCATCCCAAATGTGCAGTCCTGTAAATCACAGCAGGCTGGAATTCTGCTTTCTTTAGTGCTGTGTGAAGGGGCTAAATTGCAGCCTCTCTTCTTTGTGTCCACACAAATGCTAGGTGAAGGCACCGATATTCTGAAGCATGGCTACCGGAGTGATTCATTTTCCAGCCTGCAGTTTGTGTTTAAAGAGTGAAGATCCAGTGCCTGCATATATTGGTCGACAATGGAGGGCTCAGCAGCGCCTGGAGGCTCTTCAGCGCCTTGCTGTGTAAGTGTTCTATGGTTGGACAATTTAAAACAAACACACAAACAAAACCAACAAAAAGCCATGCACACTGAAGTGGAGATGACTGCAATTTGCTCCTACTTATATCTCCCTTGAAATTAAGAGATTGCAGCTGTTGTGGAGTATGGTTACCCATCTGTTTCTTACAGGGTGGATGTTGCACATTCCTTCATCCCTGAGCTATCTGCTTTGCAGCGGTTGCCATGAAAAAGAAGAGTTATTTCAATCTCTTACAGATCAGAGGAGTTATGAAGACTTCAGTGACTCATGTGTGTTATTTCAGTGGGAGCTCTTTGATTTTAGTCCCGTGCAATTGCAGCTGGTTAGGTTGCTTTTGCTGTTCCTTCCAGAGTCCGTGGGGCCTGAACCAGGGCGCCACATTTTTACTGCAGGGGTTTCTTAGTTGAGCAAGCTATCTCCTGGTGTCTGGGTTTTGATTTTGATTTGGGTTCTGATTCAGCAGATATTAAAAAAAAAAAAAGTTTATGTGTTTTGCCACACCACAGGTTTTTTAACTCCTCTTGTAGCTGTATTCAAGACTGCGGGCATCAGCCTAGGTTTTTGTCTTCAAAGGTTCTTTCTGCTTTAAACAACTGACTTTAGACCATGGGCTTTTCAGATGGTGCTTACTCTGGGGTTGCTGGTAACTGAGTTCTGCCATATGCTAGATAATAATCAAAGATGATCAAGAGTGATACAGTGGATTTCATACCTGGTTTTGTTCAGTTTTAAAGACATATTCTTCTCATTACCATAATAAAAATATAAAATTTGGAGTATTTTTTCTTAATACTATTTTCAGTGTTTCAGACTGTCCCAGTGCATGAGTACCTCAGTCACTGCAATTCTGTAACAGCTTGACACCTGCACTGCTTTAAAGTTAATTTACATTTCAACAACATGTATTTGCAAAATGTCTTGCAATTAACAAAAAATGAGAAATACATCCCCTGTGTTTCAACCTGCACTGATTGACAGTGCTGCTGATATGGAAGACAGAATATTTCCCAGCTGTCTTCTCAGTAGTTGCACTGCCTCTGCAAGGTTACTGGGAATAAATGCTCATTTATTTCAGCAAAGTCAGCAAATATAAGTCAAGGACATGCAAGAGGCAGGATCTGTGGAATAAAAAGGGCTATTTCCCTGGGTTCCCATTGTGCCTGTAACTATACCATAACAGGATGAACGGGGTTTATGCTAATAAAGTTAGATCATAAGAATAAGTGCCCACCTGTGCTGAATGAGCCACAAATCCATCTGGATGGAGCAACAGTCTGATATGTAAAGAGTCAGCTAATGGAACTAGCCATCAGCTCAATTAACTCATTTGAATTACAAACACAACCTCACAATAATAGGTTGATTAGTGCTGAGCAAGTATATCAGGTTACGACACTGCATCTCAAAATATTCCCTTCTCTTTTCTTACGTGATGTGACTGAAAGCCTTGGGAAGAGATGACTTTAAACTTACCTTGGCAGTAAATTGTGTGTCACAGGAGGTTAATGAAGCATCTCGAAGCTTTCCTGTGGACTCCCCAGATTCCACGGCACAGTTTGCAGGAATTAGATGAGGGTTTGGAAGACAACAGGTCTCAGCATGTAACCCTCTGTTTTGATCTCACCTGTCAAGCAATGTTAAGTATTGTTAATTGTATCTCTGTAAATATTCCTTTGTAATTAAAATCAGGCGTCAGTAACCAACCCCAGTACCCACAAGCCCGTACATCTTGAGGTCAGAATTCATACAAGTTGCCAAAAATGGTTTTATAGAAAACCTGGCCTTCAGGACTTGGCTTGTACATAGCTCAAAGAAATAAAATCATCATAGAATGGCCTGGGCTGGAAGGGACCTTAAAGATCATGTAGTTCCAACCCCCTTGCCATGGGCAGGGATACCTTTCACTCAGGTGAAAGGTATCTGTCCAGTGTGGTCTCAAACACTCCTGGGAGGGAGCATCCACAACTTCTCTAGGAAGAACTTCTATTTTTTGTCTTTAACAACTGTGCAGGTTGAGAAGAGTAAGAATGGAGTATAAAGCAGTTGTTAAATAGCAATCCTGATTAATAACTTTCAAATTTCTCAGTTGTACCCATTATCTCACTGACTGCCTTAATGAGGTTTTCCATATAATCTTCCAAAGCCTTAAAGAAGACTCTTCAAGATGTTACAGTGAAAAATTTAAACCATCTGCAAAATTTAAATTCAAAATGGGGAAAAAAAAAGAAGTGTTCTTGCAAAAGATATGGTTGTTCCAGCATAGATTTTGAAACATTCCAATGATTGTCCTAATTTTTCTGCTTTACTGGAGAACTCAAATTGAAATTGCTGATTCTAAATTTTTAAACATTTGCTCAAAAATCTCTTTACCTACTTTTCAAAGGTAGAAAGTGTATTCTCCTTTGCTCATTCTGTCTTTACATGTATTTGGAAACTGTTTCACTCTTAAGACAATAAGCCTGTTCCCTCCACTTCCAATAAAAGTGGTTTCCTTTACAAAGTAAAGCATGTACAAGTGGTTAACGCTTTTCATAACAAGCTCAAAAGTTTTAATAAAGGCAGTAAAGATCATTTCCTGACCACACATAGTGGGAAACAAAGTGTCAAACTGTTTTGCTACATAGGTAAATGTGAAGAAACAAAAATAAAATTGCTTGTATAAGTGTGAGGCCTGGGGGGAATTTCTAGTGTGCATGTTGGATAGTGCGACCAGAGGGGAGAGAGAGAAAAAAAAGGCATAAGGAAGAAAGATAAGTGCTCTGAACGTACTTTCTAAATGATGTCCTGTATTTTGGCTTTCAGAGGTCAGTCTTCTCCTCATCTGCCTCAGGTTGTGTATGAAGATCCTGAAGTTAATGGAAGGAATCGCTACAAATATTTTACACGGTAAGGAATGAACTGATTTGAAACAGGGTTCAGCTTCTTTCTGTGCATTTTCAAGACCACCTAAGTAAAGGCCAGAGCATTATTTTTTCTATATTTTCTGTCAGTACTTTGATCAGTTCTTTGATAAAATAGCAGATTTTAATAGTAACCAGGTCTTGAAACACAAGATCTTTCTAAATTCACACTAATGACAGAATTTTCAGTTCTGAGTTACCATATAAGCAAATATATCAGACATTCTGTACTTAATAAGAAAGCTTTGGGCTGTAGATCATCCTGCAGAGGAGGAAGATATTTACAAAGGCAGTGTGGTTCTCCAGATCCTAGAAAGGTGTTTTCTTGAAGAAGGAATCCTTTAACTCCCAGTTTCTTCCAGGAGCAGAAAGGGAGCAAAGGGAGCCTTGATTAACTTTTCATCCATGTCCCCTATTGCAGGACTGCTCTGCTCCTTCCACAAGGACATTGCAGGTCAGCAATGGACTCAAGATCTGAACCAACAGCTACCATATAAGCATTCTTGGCTTAGTCACAATACACTTTGAATTGCATTCACTATTTTACTCAGCAGCTATTGGCCGCTATATCCACTTTAAATATAAAAAAAATCGCAAAGTTTAATAAGTTGAAGTTTATTATTGCTCCTTTATCAACAGTTTTAAAAGAACAAAGATGATGTTATCTTCTGCAATGTGAAATTAAGCTTCAAAGTCTTCCAAAGGCTAAGGGAAATCGACAGAGAACTGCAATATGCAAACTATAAGAATGCCTAGGAAGGAATTATTAATATGTAGCTGAGCCCAAATCACTTTCAAGATACCTCATAAAGTATTGCAAAAAATGAAACAATAAAATTAGATAAGTCCAAACCATCTTATCAGCTAATTGTAGGAATGAATTTCAGGATTTCAAGCAGTTATTAAAAAAAAAAAAACACTACTCTTTCAAAAAAGTGAAATTGAAGTAAAAAAAGTAAGATACTTAGTGAAACATACACAAAATATTGGGAACACACTCAAAACTAACTTTAGTAATTGTCTTGTTTTGCAACTCCAATTTCTGCTTTGACTTACAAGAATAACACTCAGTCCTGGTGTTTATTGGTGAAACTGTAAACTCTGTTCCTCCTTGGCTATGAAAGAGTTCTTTAATATTTAGGCACAATTCTTAAACATGCAACTAAGAGAACCACAGTCGTGGAAAATCAGTATTAACTCCACTGAATTTAGTGGACTGCGTTTTTTCTGAACCATAATGATCTTTTAGGCTCCTCCTTGTTGTCTTACTTTCATTCTCTCTCTTCAGACCTCTCAGCTTTTCTAAGCTGCTTCCAGCAGGTGTTCCAGAAGCTGTTGCTGATACAAAGAAAGGGTAAGTAGTAAGACTTTTAGAAAATTACTGTTGTAATGGGTAACATCTCACCAGAAAAAGATCAGGAGATTATTTAGCTGGTGACCACTATTTTTCATAATGAACCAACAGGAAAAGCTTGTTAAGAGGTAAGGTGCTGCTCTCATCATTGAGAATTCTAGAGGAAATAGATGATGGACTGTTTCAGAATTTGCTTGCAGTATATAAGTAGTGCTTTGTGAATAAAGGATGTGCCTCTAGTGTGTTAAGACTGTGAGGCTTGAAATAGAAAGCTTGGTGTCTCTGAATTCTAGAAGAGATACCATTGCAAAGATTCTCTAGTAGAGCAATATTGTTGGAAAGTCTTCTGATATTTTATTACAATCTCTGATAGATGCAGTGCTGCTCAGAGATGTAGAGCATCAGTAATGTAGTCTAATGTGGTTTTCAGAGAGCATCAAATTTTGAGGTCACATAAAAAAATTCACTTCCTGGTAGAGTTGATGCAAATTGCACATGCTTATATCAGAATTAAATTTTTATTTAATTGTTGGGAAGAGAAACATGTAAACTACATTGAAGCAGTCCTACTTCATGTTACTTCAACAATTTTGTGTCCATTAAATGCAATGCTTTAGAATTGATTGGTAGGGAAGATTTGTATGTAATAATCATGAGAGCTGAAACTAGAAGATTTCTGGATTATTTACCTAAGAAGGGTATTTCAGACTCAGTGTAGCCTCAGTCTGCTTTTACCAAAGATAATGGAGTTACCATCAACGGGAATAATGTTAAGATAAACGGAAACAAATTTAAGACTCCCACATTTGACTGACATGTTTCTGGTTTGTTTGCTTGGAGGTTTTTTTAATGAATGTGACCGATCTTCCATCTTGCACCTCTTTCTAGGAGAGAGTCGCGTACCCTGTCAGCCGCAAAGGATGCAGGGGATGCAGGGGACAGCCAGGTCCTCAGCCTCTTGTTCCGAACCCTGGGGACACAGACAGATTACAGGGATGGTGAAGCACAGACAGATCCCTATTCCCCTGAATATATAGTCCGCAGTGGCTCAGTCCCTGAAATTCTGGCACTTGCTACACTCACTTGGGGTGAGTTGTGAAATTAAGATGAATTAAAATAGTCATGTCGCCTCTTTAGCAGGAAGTTCTTTTCTTTTCAATGTCAGGCTATTGCCAGTTTTGGTGGTCTTTTATTTTGTGTGCAAATTTGGGGCAATTATTTTGTTTGTTTCTAAAATAAGTATGGTATTTCACTACTTAATGGTTCTGGGGCATTTCATGAAGGGTTTTGAAGACCATTCAATATAAAAAGGTCATGTTTCACAAATGGGAACTAGGAGCAGTTTTTCCATTAACCCACTGTTCTTCAGCTGATCTGAGTTTTGAACATCATTGCAAAAAAACAGTATGAAGTATTACAGCGACCTGTGTGGGCGCTGCTGGTGAGAGAGAGACGGTGAATTTTGTTTCTTGATCAGAAGGCTTGATTTATTAAGATATGATATATAATACATTAAGACTATACTAAATAGAATATAGAGAGAGGTTTGCAGAGCTGCTAGCTAAGCTAAGAATAGATAGAAAAGAATTTCAAACAAAGCTGTGTCTAGGGACTCAGTCTCTTAGCTTGTACTGGTGATTGGCCCTTAATTATAAACATAGGAAATGAACTAATCAAGGTGTCCTTGTTGCATTCCACAACAGCTGATAATAATTATTTACCTTCTCTTCGGGGGCCTCTGGCCTCCCGAAGACGCAGAAATCCAAAAGAAAAGATTTCTGTAGAAAAATGTTTGCGACAATGAAGACTGCTGCCCCAGAACATACCTGTGATCCTCATCTCCCAGTGTCTCACCTGTAACAATGATGGACACGGCATATGCCAAAGAAATTGTTCATTCTCAGGAAGTATCTTCCTAGAAAAGCTTTTCTCCCTTTGCAGCCTGCAGTAGAGGAATGAAGTGCCAGCGTTAGTGTGCACTGAACTGTAGCAACTGCAGCTCTTACCACGCCTCGTACTGTAGAATCTCGCTGGCCTTAGAAGTATTTACTTCTGGCTTTTGACAGTTCTGCTTGTGTTTACTGCATGGTCCTGTACCCATACAGCCCTCTCACACTTTTTGGTGGTGGCTATTTGTAGGATTTGCCAACTTCCCAAAGAGGTAATGCTTCTTGTCCCTGTAAGGTCGGGGGCTGCCAGCAGGACAAGCTGAGATGGAGATTATTGACCGCATCCGGGAAAAACGCGCTTGGGAAGCAGCCCTGCCACCCATGGACAGTCCCTCAAACATCGCCAAGAGGTTGAAGATGATGGAGGCTATGGAAAGGAAGGAGTGGGCCTATAGAGAAGCGGAAATAGATAAGTAGGAGTCCACTCATGCTCTTTTGTTTCTTTTAATTATTTGCTGAGTAGAGGAGGAGCAAGAAGGTTTAGGGGATTGGCTGCAGGGTACAACAAGCCTTCTAATTCTGTGAAAATACCCTGATTTTGGGAAGGGATATTTTTCTTAAATTTAGTCTCCAGGTCTGCTACCACAATATATTTTACCAGTGCTTAATTCCCTTTTTAAAATGAAAGACTGAATATGAGAAATGCAATATGAGCTATTTGTAAAGGTATATAGGATTTGGTGGTGACAGCATTGCATAGAACACTGCAGAGTACACTCAATACTGCCTGACCTTTTCTTTCCTTGCAGGTTGCAGAAGGTTCAAATGGAAGCCTTTAAGAAGCTGCTGCAGAGGCGAGAGGAGAATCAGAATGAGCTGAATGCCATGCGCTTGAACGACCACTGGGAAAATCATCAGAAGGCTAAAAAAGAGAAAATGAGAAAGATTCAGCATGACTGTGCATTGAGTAAGTCTGAAAGACAGGAAGAGAAGGGTATGAGACAGTTTTCAGACAAGCCATTTCCATTTTCACAAGGTTACCATCTATTCAAAATGAAATAGGTTGTATCCACAGTATCAATGTGCATGGCCAGCATTTGGTTTGTCATGTTTTTATTTTATCTAGCAAAAGCTCTTGTGAATTTACAAAGACACGGCTTTTACAGAACTATTTATGTGAACTGTCTCACATTTGTATTTCCTTTTCAGTGCTCAGGAAACTGATAGCTAAGAGGAAAAATTGGATGGGAAAGCTGGAGAGACGAGATATCATCAGAGAGTATAAAGACTTTGGATCACAAACATATGCTCCTTTGTCTCGAATTGGCTTTTTCCCAGACAACAATTCTGACTACTATGCGGTAAAAAACTACTATCTTAACACCTTTGCAGGTAAGGCATTTTGGAAGACTTGAGATACTGCCAAAATTCAAGTTTTCCTCCCCATCACTCCACTACTTAACCACTGTTTGTATTAAAATCCTTGTATATATCATAATCTTTCTTCATATTATAATCTTAGGATTGTGTGAACTGGAAAAATCTGCCCCGCCTTCTTTCTTCCCGATCAAGATTAAAGCTCCAAAACCTAAATGCCATATCACTAAGACTGGCTATATTAAAAGGTCAGGAAGACTAGAGGTAGTCCTGAAACAAGTTCACGAGGTATGAACACATGTCAGTTCCTCTTAGATTTGAACCGCTCATAAATGCAATTGGGAAGATGTGTAAGCTTCTTCCCATTTTTCTGTACTGAATTCTTATTCTGTAAAACAGCTTCTAGGACAGAATGAATCAAACATGCAGACTATTTCAGCTGCTCTGATACTCAGCCCATCAATACTCTCACTTGTGCTTCTGCTCCAATCCTATAGTCAACAAGCACAAACAAATCTGTCTTCCTACAGATCAGGTATTTGGATTGGAATATGTTATGTCCATTTGAAATTCTCACCCTTTTCTCATTCTCATTCTCATTTCTCCATTTTACAATGCACTACTGCCTACACTGTCGAGCTTCCAATAATTAAAGAAAGCAAATCTGGATTCATATTCCAAAAATGTTGTACGTTATTTTAAAAGTACATATTGTAAAAGCATCTGTAGCAAAGCAAGATTAAAATGACCCCACTCATAAAATCAGGTCACTATGGTGGATGTATATCACTGTTCCCTAAGAACAGCATCTGATTTGTAAACATGCTAATAGCATTTTGCATATCTTAATTTATCACAACTGTTCATGCAGATGAGGTGTCCATTTATGCAATTAACCACCAAAGAAAGAAGTGTCTCATTTGCCTCTGCAATCATAATATTTGTAAATTACATGTACTTTTAAGTACACTTCTTGTGATGCTGTTGAGGGTTACCTTCATGTAAAATCAGGAATATTCTTGGCTGGCTTCTGTGTCTTTGGAAAATAGTGACTCTCATTTGTAAAGTTTGGCAAGTTTCACTTACATTTATATATATATATATATATTTATATTTATATTTATATTTACATTTACATTTATATTTATATTTATATTTATATTTATATTTATATACACACTTCTTTTGTTTTAGTGTAATGCAATGGTAATGTCAAAGCAGACAGTAATCTGCTATTGCTGAATTTTAAATTGAAATCTTGGTCTGAAAAATCAGTCATATTGTCTCAAATTTAAATTCTGCTGGATCTTGTAAAGATGGAGTATTGCATTTCATTATTATCCAGAAAGAAACTTTCAAAAAAAAATCTTGAGTGCCACAGGAATTGTTCAAGAGTAAGGACAAAACTCGTAGTTTTAAAGATACAGAAGTGTTGAAGAGATTTGAGTTTGGGTGGGTATGCATTAAATTCAAGAAGTAATTGTGTAATATGCATCCTAACACGGTTCTCATTGTCAGCAGAATGTTAGTCCAAGCTTTTGGAGCTGAATTCCAGTTACAGCACTTGTATTCTGTCTGTATAAAATACTCCTCATTGTTTGAAAGACTGTGGTGAAGTGTCTAAACTATAGCCACAGAGAAGAAGTGTGAGCAGCCAAATGCTGGCTGCTCACACAATAATGTCTCTTCAAAGAAAAACTGGTGGACAAAGGAAGATGGAATGCAGAACAAATGCAGACAATTCTGCACGTTTTTTTTTTCTCAAATTGGTGTAGATCCCTTGGTCTGCATTGAGTTATAGCAACTGAGAGGCTAACATAAGTAATACTCATTTCCCCACCACAAAAAAGCCAAATGTATATTCTTTTAAAATCACAAACTGTTTCCTTTGCAGACAAAAATTATAAAATAAATCCATTATGCAAAATTTAACTGCTGCTTTTAGATATACAGAAAAAGACACCAGACTGGTTGGTCCAGACAAGCAGAAAGTACTGACATTGTGAAACACCCAGACTGCCTCCACTGTTACATTTAAACAACCTTTCTGTTCAGAGAATCAAGAAATGACTGCCCCAATTAGCTGCTGAGCTCTATGCTGCTGTTCCTGGTCACTTCTCCCATCAGAGACTTTTGTTTCTGAAGTTCAATGGCTATAGCATGTTCTGGCTTAGCAGAGCCTTGCTGACAGAGCCAGCTCAAATGCTGCTGGAGCTGTCAAAAACAGAGCAGTAAAGCATGCAGAGTACTTGCATTAACAGAATTTAGGGCAATCCTCCCTGAGAGGAGCTCTCTGACCACTTGGAATAAGCAGTCCCAATTGTGCCAACAAACCTCCCATCACACAGCAGAAAAGAAGTTTAAAGCAGGTAATTGGGGATCATCTTACAAGGGCACTGTGTTGCTTTGCTTTATTTCTGTAGCTGAGTAGCCAGATCAGTTTTCTATTCTAAAGCTTTATTTTAATGCTCTCCTAGCACACTTAATCCATAAATTCTCTCCCATAATCCTAGAAATAAAGTGGAATCCTAAAAAATTCAGAGTACATGGAGATCTAGCTCTACAACGAGTTTTTAATTTTTTTCCTGGATTATCTAGAAGCAAGTAACAAATATAGGAGAAATGCTAGATACTGACCTCAGAAGTAATTAGTTTTAATAAAGGAAGTTGTCAAGGCTTGCTTCTCTGGCCAAACATGAGGAAAGATGGATGAGTTCTCCTCATTATATTCCTTTTTGTTTGCCATATGGAGGGTATTCCTAGGCTTAATGGTTTTTAGAAGGGATAAGCAATAATCCAGGTAACTACAAAAAGGATCTGTGTCCTCCTAAGAATGAGAGCTGCTTCTTTCAGACATGAAACTAAGCCAAAAGGAGGGATTTTAGAAGCAAACTTATTTTAGGACCATCCTGAAACCTTTTGCAGAAGTATTATGTACACTCAGTAATCTTTGAATAATTCTGTAAAATAAGAGAACATGGCAGAAACAGAAGTGACCCAAAATTTACAGTAAAAACAAAAATCTTTATTTTAAGCCAGATCAGTAAAAGGATTGAGAAGGGTAGTTCCTAGCTAGCACAGCTAACAGTGCTGTAAGAGTGCAAGTGAGCCATTATATAGACAGCCTAGTATGAAAATCCAAGACATTAAGGACATAACATCCCAATACAGATAACTACTGCAGGGAGTAAATGCAGCTAGGTATAGTGAATACACCAAGGAGTGGAGGAGGTGGCAGAAGACATCTCAGTGCAGAACAATACATGACTTCAGGCAGACCCTCTGTGCTCTGGTGACTCAAGAGAGATGAAGCATCAGGTGGTTCCAAAGTGTTGTATCAAGATGAGGTCAGAACCAGAAACTTCTCACCTCAGCATTAAGTGCAATTCTCACCATGTCTGTTTTCCTTCATCCAGTTGCTGGAACGAGGTAGAGAAGTAGAGGGGCCAAGAATGTCTCTGGAGAAAATCCCTGCCAACTTCAAAGCATAGGAAAGGCTGTTTAAGCAGTTCTTTCTACAAGAACAGATCTCCACACAGGGTTGGTTGGCTCATGCTCAGACAGGCTCTGAGAGCTTTTATGTCAGTCTTGATCAGCCAAGATGCAGCAGCCAGGCTGCATTGCTGAGCAGGTTGGCAGCCTGTCCTCAGGGATCCTACCTGAAAGGAGGCTGCAGCCAGGGGGAGGTCGGCCTCTTCTCCCAGGCAACCAGTGACAGGACAAGAGGGCACAGTCTTAAACTGCACCAGGGGAGGTTTAGATTGGAATTAGGAGGAATTTCTTCACAGATTAGACATTGGAATGGGCTGCTCAGGGAGGTGGTGGTCATGGTCCCTGGCAGTGTTCAAAGAAAGACTGGACATGAAAAAAAAGACAGACTCAGTGCCATGATCGGCTTGCCATGGTGGTGTTCATAGGTTCAACTCGATGATCTCAGAGATCTTTTCCAACCTCATTGATTCTGTAATTCTGTAATCCCACAATTTTCATTTGTGAGCAAAGAGGAAGAAGGAGAACCATGACTCCATACTTTGTGCTGTACACAAAAATCAAATATACCTAGGATCTTGTGGAATGGAGAGGATCACAGAGAAGATAATGGAGGAATCTAAAGAATGGATTGAATGATTTCTTTGAATGGAGACTTGCTTCTTAAGCTGTTACCCTGTTCAGAACAGAAGAGTTCTGCTTCTCTCAGGAGCTGGCTGAGAAGCCAAGGTGTATGGTGAAAAGCATGGGTGCCATTTGCTGTTCACTGCGTTTGCCAGGAGAATGGAAAAGAGATGACTTTTGTTCTTCCACTGTCCAGTCCAGTCAGATCCTACCTTGACTCTGAAGCTGCTACCTGAATAAAGGAATGTCGTCTGTATCAGGAAAATTGGAGTATGATATGTAGACAGTAACATTTGGTGTATGTTGCTCAGAAATTTGGCACTTTTAGCTTTTAAAATCAAGTATTTTTGTAGTGATTCTTGAGTCCTGGTGTCTCTGTTTCCAAAAATGAGAACTTGTTAAGTTGGGCAGAACCAATTTAGGCAAATCCCCTATATTTTCTTTTTCTTTTGTTAAATCTTAAAATCATTCAGAGCATCAGATTAGAGAAAGTAGATGGTAAGCTTTTTTTTTTTTTACTTAGTAAAGACAGTCAAGCAGGCACTAGATACTGTTGACATGAAAACATAAAGCCACTTCTAAGAACTGCAGTATATCTCAAGTCTGTATTAGTAAAGATTCCCTCTTGTCCAAATTAATCATAGATTTTTCTGTCTTTAAAAGTTGTTAGTCTGGTTATATTTTGTTATTCTGGTTAGCAGGAAACATTTTTAGAGGCCACAGTTTTATTAGGAAAATTCTTATGAATGCAAGATTGTACTAATAAACATAGTAGCCATTGTTTTCAAGAGAGTCACAACTTCAGTAGCTTTTTCTTTCTGCTTCCCTTGCCCTGCCATGCAAATCTCCTTATAAATCTCTGTTATAATCTTCATGCTAGGGAGCTCTAAGGTCTCTACATACAAAACACAGTTCAGAAAATCTCTCAACATTTTTGAGCAATAACCATTTCACATGGCTGTAAAGCAGTTTATAGGCTCTGATTCTTCCATTATTAACACAGACTATTTAAGAGGCTTTCAATAGTAAAGTATTTTGTCCCCTCCACCTAGAAACCTCTTTTCTGGAGCAATTCATTATCCTGACTTGAAAGATCAGATCCTACATGCAAGAAGGTTTTTTGTACAATGACTGCTAGAGTTTCAAAACTTCATTAATTTCACAATTAAATTCTGTGCAAATGCCATCATTTTCCTGTTACTGGAGAGCTAAATTCAGCATTGAACTTTTTTCTTAAGTTTTTCTTTTGATTTCCCTCCCTGGTGCAATACTGTATTTGAACCTTTGAAAGAGAGAGAGTGAAAAAAGGAAAAGGCACACTTTCCCTTGCCAAAATATGAACTTTCAATAATAAGGCTAAAGATCCAACCATACAGTGGCAGGATTATAGTTTTGAAGGAACTTTAAATGGACATACTCCCTTGCCTTTCTGTGCAAGCCAAAGTGTCATGTCCTGCAGCAGTCATGCAGTTGGAAATGCTTATCTGAATATCTAGTTCTAAGGGGCTGGTGGTGGGAAATTGGCAGGACTTGGGCTTTTTAAACAGTTTGAAGAGGTCTTGAAAGAGCTGAGCATGTGGTGGCACTTCCAGTCTAGTCTGCTGACAAAGTGTGGCATCTGCTGCAAGCAAGATAAACCCACACTTAATGGGCTTTTGCATTTTCTTGGTAGAAGGAAATTTTTGGACAAGACAGTTTCTCTTTTGCCCCCAGTCCACCTGTGCAGTTGCTGTGTGTGTGCCATGGGGCTGCTGGGCAGTTGTAAATGAGCAGAGCAGAGTTCCAAAACATATTTTGCTAGGAAGGGGTCATTTGGTTCAATCTTGTGCTTATCATACAAATAGCTTATCATACAAAGACATTTCACTGTCACAGAACAGTGACAATACCCTCTTCAAGTGACCCCTTCATAAAACCTTCCAAATGCACAACATTTCTAAACCACAGTAAAAAGCATTACCTATCATTAAAGGAAAATAGTTATAGCATTCCTAGAAAATTAATTATTTGAGAATTAGAGATGAAGTTCATACCCATTTTAGATTAATTTTAGGTGACTCACAAGTGCTGATGACTTATTGGTAAATACAGTAAAATAACTCCTGCTTCCTTCTTACATACGATTTTTGACATTCCCATCAATGGCTTCTGACCAACCAATAACCTCATCTACTGACTATGGTCAGTTTTTCAGTTGATCTGAGAAGGAGAAGCCACAAGCCTGCAAAGCTTTCAGCTCCCTGTAGTCAGTGTAGTCAGCATCTAGAGGACTGGCCTTGTTATGTTGTTCTATCTACCCACATTCATATTAAGTTGGATGTCTTTTGCAGGAACTTCTGGAGAAGAAAAAAGCCAAGGAGCCAAAGAAGCCTCCCCCTGTCTGTGAAAAAGTAGAAAGCCCTGTTCCTAAACCACCCACTCTAGTCCTGGAAAAACCATCAATTGTAAGTGAGCTGGTTTTAGCGCTTTTTTCCCTTTTGATCCCTGATTGTTTCCTACACAGTTGTTAAAGGAATGCCCAGGGAATGAAAGAAGGTAGTTTTATCTTTTTTTGTGTGCATCCCTGTTAAAAATAGCCATCATTGTTTCTTAAGACTCTCTTGGTCTCTATTCTATAAGGATACTGGCAGCCAAAGATTTGAAAATAATTTACAGTATCTGTTGGCCAAATCCTGAAGTAAATTTTATTTTAAAAAGACAAAAATTAGTAGACATGTTATTTCCTTATTCTTGGGGGACAAAAAGGCATCATCATCATCTTCATCATCATTATTATTATCATTATTATTCAGTAATTTCCAACCTTCTGATCTGACAACACTATCATAATCCAGTGAGGCAATTAAGTTTAGACTTACTGAAGTCAGAGAGACATTAGCTGCTTAGCACTGAGCATGCACTTCATTAATTTTCTGGAGTGGAGCTCTTGTCATCATGCAGGATGCAGTGTTTGATGAACATGCACTAGTTCACAGATAATGATTCTCCTGCAGAGATTGAAACAGCAGTAATAATGTGTCATGGGGGCTGTGATATGCTGTAGGAAAAAATTACTTTTTAGGGGAGCTGCAACTTCCTTTCATTTGTTAAAGTAAGGTACTTAAGAGCTGGTTGCCCCAGTGGACTGTTTTGTCTTCTAACTAACACCATTTTCATGATGTACTAAGAATCAGACAGAATTACTATTTAAACTTGTGAATTTAAGAGTCACACAACCATGAAAGTGAAGAAAGTCTTATTAAATCATCCATGCTGCTGTGTTCCTTTGTGCAGTATGATATTCTATGTTTTATGCAGTCTATTTTAAGATGACTGGAACAAGAATTTTTTATCTCCTTGGGAAGAGCTTTTCACAGCTTTACCAACTTCTAAGCATTAGATACTGTATTGCAGTGGTGGGTTTACACTGTTTAGGCTTACCAGTTTGGCAGATTTTTAAGTACTTTGAGGTAACATGTAAAGAAATCAGAAAAATTTTTCTACCACTTGTAGTCATTCTTGAGTGTGGTCACAGAAAACCACAGATGGGTGGGGTTTTTTTAAATTCCAATACAATAGAATTCCATCTTCATTAATTTTGTCAACATTTGGTTTATTTTCAAGAATTTTTATGTGTGAACACATAAAAGATGGAGCTCTCCAGTGAAAACTCCCTCTGTAAAATCAGGCCACTTGAGCCACTGAAGAGCAGCACTAACATCTCATGCATTGCCAAATCCAAGTAAGGTTTCTCCTACCAGGTGGCTGTGAGGAGCACTACAAACAAGGCTCTTCTGTGTTGTTAATGCTTCTCTTCCTGCCACACACCCATACAAGTACCAACTGCTAAATGCTTCCCACTGGAACTGAGGATCTTGGAAAGAAACTGTGCCAGGATGAAGTGGAGAGAATGGAGGCTGCAGGCATCCACAGCTTCTCTCCCCTGGTCATTTCTAATGGACTTAATAGCCACAACAAGCTCACAGAGCACCTCTGAATTCCTTCATTACTTTAAAACTTTCTTCCAGCCTCCTCTAGTTTGCAGCCATCTCCTAGATTCTTCTATATCCTTAATTTTTCCTTTTTTTCTGCAGGGCATGATAGCTTTTCATCTCCCCTCATTCTTTCCTGCTGGTTTGTAGCAGGCAGATGGACAAGCTGATGATTACACTTGCTAAGGCATCATTTGCAGCATTCAAAAACAGAAGTACAGAAAAATGCTCCTCATAAAAATCCAAACCTAATCTTAGTTAGTATCACACCAAGCAGTTTGGCTTACCAGTATGTGTGCCATCACCATCTCCAAAACTGTCCTGAAGGGATTTCACACTGTAGACAGGTAATGTGGTAGAGTTTAGCTCTCTAGGACTGGAAAATCATTCCTTCTTTCCAGAGAAGAAGAACATACCAAATCACAAGTCCTCTCACTAGTTCTGCTTTCCTCCTCCTGAGTGCTGGTGTGGAAAGGCAGGAATGATTCCTTTTGCATTTGGAAAACTTAATCTTCAACACCTAAGAAAAAACAGATAACTAAGATTCAAGCCCACACAACTTCTCTCATCCCACACTCTTCCCTGTTTTTCCAGCACTTCTTAAATACCACATGTCAATGCAGACCTCATAGGTTCTTTATTTAAAAAAAACATGCTTCCAGTTTTAAGATTTCTTTTTATTTTTCCCAGGCGCCCAATGAACTTTTTCCTTTTCCTACTGTCAACTCCACTAGAAAACCCCTCACCTAGAAAAAGTGCTGCCATCTGTGCTTTGTCTACTTCCATAAGCCCCCTTTTTTACCTTCAGGGGTCATGTTCCCTTTCCACCATGCTCCATCATTCTTCCAAGTTGTTATCAATCACACAACGCTAGGCCAGGAAAGCTCTTAAAGAGACAAATCACAATGGACTGTGGTTAATTTTGCTTCCAAACTATCACTTTCTGAGTCTTAAATTTACTGAGGTACTCTGATAAATATCACCACTGGAATAAATATCAAAAGAAAAATTGTAAATGTTCCCTTTTAATTTGAAATCCTTTTTTATGGTTAACAGCTCTCTTGGACATATTCTGTCCTCTTAGTGTCTCGACTTGTTAAATTAAGGTAGCTGATGCTTTTTTTGCAAACTTAGATTCAGTCAAGCTACAAATAGTACTTAAAATGCATGCAGTAATTTTCTCCATCAACATCTCCTTATCATTAGGTTCTCATCTCTAAAGACCCTCTAAAATTTCAAATAGAATCTAATTATACAATCTTTCTTCTCCATCCCTTGTAAAACATGAAAGTACATGTTATTCTGACTCACCTTCCTTTCTCTGGAAATTAAAAGAATGGTGTTCAGAAACAAGCAAGGAAAGACAGGATATGAGTTAGACTGTTTAACAGTTAAACAGATAATCCACAGAAATCCCAGTCTCCAAAGAAATAGCTGATTATTGTGTGGATATTTGTCATGTTTTGGCAGGAGGAAGAGGAAATAGACCTGGCAGTGATCTGTCTGCAGAAGTTGCTCCGAGGCAGGGCTCTTCAGAACATGGTATTGTGTCTCTTTGTTTATGTCAGTCTTCAGAATGATGGTGGGAATGACTGATTGCAAAGGGTGTTTGCAATCTTTCTTCCACAGCACTAAGCAGGGGTAGTGAGGCTCTTCACAGCAGAGTTACTCAAATGGCAAATTCTAGACTGGATCTGGACCATGAGTACATTCTGCCATGATTATGCCAAGGTTCTAGGCACAAGAAACCTCCCACATCCCAGCGAGGCACTTGTATTTCATACCATCTTTCTGGTTTCCACTGGTGGTGAGCTTGGCCCCAGATGAGGAGCAACTGAAGCCTACCACCGTGATGTGCAGGACCCATCATTCTGCTTTCAGGGGAACAGAAGGGGATCTAACTAAAAATTAATTCAGTAGCCATGCCTTGTGGGCTTTATATTAAGCAAGTCTGTCACCTGTGATCAGATCAGTCCTGAAGGGTTGTTTTTGTGTCCCCAAAAAGTAGAGTTGATGCTCTCTCTTAAAGTAACTATTTAATGGTTTTTAGTGTTCTCATGCAGGACCCTGAGCTTTAGCAAACAATACAGTATTGTGGAAGTGGCTTGAGGTGGAATATAGAGTTCCCAAGTGTTCTCCAGTTGTGTGATGATCTGTGAGAAGGATGGTTGAGGCCACTGAAGGATCGTTGACTTTCAGACCATGAAATGTCCCACCATTTAAGGAATCTTCTTCCAGCTACTGCTGGATCAGAAGTACATTACTGAGTTGGAGAATGACCAAGCAGGGTTGAGTGATCTTTTGTTGCTCTTGGAAGTCCTGTTGGAGGAGAGTGGGATTGAGAGTAACACAGTGTCAGGGAGGGCTGGGCCACATAACCCCATAACAGGGATGGCAGCAGTTTCAGCAAACTCCCCACCAGTTTATGGCTTTGGGCTCCCTCAAAATGAAGGTCAGAGGACATGAGGTGTTGAAACACTGTGAAGCTTTGACATTGAGGCTGATATAGCAGGTTGTGCAGAAGACTATTACCCTTTTGACATAGGTAGTGTTGTTGCCCATTCCAGTGGTTTGAGTTTGGGTAAAACCAAACAGAATAATAATAATAAAAATTAAAAATAAAAAAAAATAAAATTAAAAAAAATAAAAGTAGCAGCTTTGCCTGACAGCTGTAGGGTTTGCCTAAATGCAACCACAAATTTGTTATAGAGAGGTCTTGGTAACAGCTGGCCTTGCAACTTGGAGAAAAAGGGTGTGTGTTACTGGCAAAAACATGTTGCTCTTTATTCTCCTTTTGATATGCTCAGTTGTTCACCTTTGTTTTAAAGATATTTGAAGGGAAGGAGAGGAACCTGGATCTGATCCAAGAGCTGCGCACCACTCACGCGCTCCAGGAGGATGGACAGCTGCTCGTGAAGGCACAGAAGCAAATGACACTGTCCTTACAGCGACAGCATGACTCACAAATGAAGCAGGTTTGCTTGCATAGATGGGAAGGTTGATTCACAGCTCTGTCCTGACCAGACACTCTGTGCTTGCAGCACTACAACACTCTCACATTTAATTTTTTATGTTTTCTATTATCCACAGCACAGAAGGCATCCCAATAGCAATAAAGCTCTCCTAGCACAGGCCAAGCACTGAATGCCTGAGGGGCTAAAATTGCTCTCTTGCTGCTCTGGAGGCTCTGGGGAATCTCAGACTGAGGCACCCTGACCACAGCTGCTATGCAGCCAGTGTTTGCTTTGTTTGCAGACAGAGCACTTATTTATATTTACAGGGCTTTGAACAAACAGCAGTGTCAGATGACCCTCAGTTTTCCCACATTTCAATCCATTTGACGGGTACTATGACCTGGTATCACAATACATGCTTGTCACTCACATCTGTTGGATGTTTTTCTGAGTGTTTGTTACTGCTCTGTCATTTTCCTGTCCCTTTTCTGGCTTGGCACCCTCTCAGGCTCCTCCTCACACATAAAACCTCACAAAGGCAGCCAAAGCCAACTTATTTTGTAAATCCTGTTGGGCTCAAGACTTCTAGAACCTTAGCAATGGTGACTAAGGTCACCATTGAGGTACCTACCACTGTATGCAGAGCAAAGAAATTTTGGGCTCCATTCTCTGCCAAGGATCTGGTGAGATCCAGGGATGCAAATTTCCATCCTGTTTCCTTACAGTGTCACAACCTTCCAGAGGAAAGTGAATGAAATGGCAGATGCTGGTCAGGAGTAGATCATAAAGAAATTTTGCCAGAATTCACTACAATTCAGAGAATGCAGTATCTATCACATTCCTACAAGCTTTCTTGTAATTTTTACTACTCTGCTGATTTTTAATGACCAGCTGTGAGGTAATTTGGCAGCTTCCATTTTACAATAACAGCATGCACTGGCAAGTTGACCTGGTGGAGATGAAGCCAGACCACTGTTTCCTGCTGGTTGGGCAGCAACAAAATTTCCCCTTAGATCCCAGTAAAAATTGAACAGGGATTGAGTTTTATCATTTATCATGTAGCATTTCTAGATACTCCCTCATGCACAGCAAGTCCAGGTGTGGAATGCAGGAATACAGAATATTTCTGCTGAGGAATTAAGAGAAAAATAAAAGCCTTGGGTATTAGAAATTTACAGTGCTCCATTTCTTCTGGAAGCCCAGGTGAGAGTGAAGGAGAAAGCAGTTCAAACATCATAATGACATTCTTAGAGAAGGAGGGCGAGCAAATGGTAAAGATACTGACCTCTGATCTCAGAATTTCCCTTTTGGAGTGCCACTATCCCCCTCTGCTGGTATTGGCCTCCTCTCACTTTTTTTTTAACTATCTCTGTAGGTTCACAGTCCAGGGCTCAGGTTTTCAAACATTGTGAACTTCAAAACTCTCTGGAATGCATGTGCAGAAGTTTTCTACATGTGTGGCTATTTCAGAAAGTCACTGATGACTCTCAGTTCTATAGGGTTTGGTGGTCACAGGTTTTTTCACATTTTTGACCATTTTAGTGTAAAATAAATGCTTCCTGCCTTAAGAGGATGGAAACGCCACATAAAACAAAGAATGAGGAGCTGAAAATTTTGGACTCATATACAACAAAAATCTAACACAAGAGTGTTCCTGAGTTGTTTTCCTCCATTTTACACCTGTTTTATATACAGCACCTGGAGCAATGAAGAGGAGGGAGCACTTTAGTTCCATGTTATCCCTCCCTGTGGGGTGGTGCAGTTACTGCATCACCATCTTCCCTCTGAAACACCTGTGGGCTAAGTGCTGTCACTTCTAGATCTGTGCAACATTGACAATTCCACTTCCTTTGAAACACTGCCTGGGCAAACGGCACCAAATAAATCGGCTGTATAGCAAAGCTGATTTATTATTACTTGTCTGGGATATTTCAGCTCCACTTCAACTTTTGTGTTTAGGTCTATTCTGTAATTGCCTGTTTATTTCAAGAGAACACAGCATCCCAGCCAGTTCCAGACATTCCCTCCTGCCAAGGCCTGTGGCTTCAGAGTCCATTCTGGAGATAATGAACTCCCCATAGATCTTGTCTCTTTCTGTAGTGCAATCACACATACCCAGCCCATAGAACAGGATGTGCCAGGAGCAAGGAGTGAATGGCACAGTAATGCTGAACACCTGGAATCTTGTCTCAACTCTGTCACAGACTTTCTGATTTTCCATTACCCGGAATTTTGAGGTCTCATTTGCACTTCTGCAAACTTCATATAATTACTGTCAATTTGAATTTGTCAGTAGTTAGTAATTTGTACAGTTTTAGGTTCAATGCCTGAAGCTGCAGGTACTCATGGTTGCACTGTGCAGAAACCAGTCAGGGCATGTAGCACATGAAGAGTGCCAAACTCCTGGGACTGTCCCGTGGCTGGTCTGCGTGGATGCTGCAGAGCTGCCTCACATGTCTGTGGTAGTCCTGGGACTTTGTACAACATTCCTGGGGTTTGTAACACAATTCTTTGCATTTTTCTTTTGAAAGCTGTCAGCACTGGAAAGAGACTTGGCCACAGTAGAAGGAAGGGCACTGGCGAACATGCTTGATTTTCTGGCCAAAGAGCTGGTGAGGCTGCAAGAGGAGCAGAAGATCCATGCTCTGCTCATGCTGGCTGAGAGGCAGAGGAGGATGCGGGAAGCCGAGGAGAGTGGCCGGCGGCAGCTGGAGGAGAGCCGGCGGCACGAGGAAGATGAGCTTTTCAGACAGGCAAGAGAGGGACACTGCTGGGACTGGAGGCAGTTTGTAGGAGCTGCCTCCTTGTGGGAAGGCCCAGATGGATGGGAGCTGCTTCAGGGCTGACTTTGGTGGTGGCTAGTTCTAAAATTGAGGGGGAAACTTAGTGAAGAGAGGGTGAACCCTTCCTGAGAGAGTCCTGCCCATTAAATTGAGGATGATCTGAATACCCCTACAGACAGTCCTGTTAGGCCTGTCATGAATGGGTGTAGGTTTCTGAATTTCTCCAGTAAACACCAATGGAGAACAGATGTACCTAGATCATCTCTAGGGATAACATCTCTAGGGAGTTTTGTCAGCACTTGTTCTGCCCATCAGAACTGGTATGTGCTTTGCCAGGAAGGATGCCTTTAAGCAAGGGTTTGGAAAGTTTTTGCTCCTCCCTGCCTCGGCCAAAGTGGACTGCAAATAACAAGAGGTACAACACTTATTTTGAAGTAACAATAATAGATAAAGTAACCTTGAAATCAAGAAAAAAATACTGGTTTACCATATTCCGTAACTATTCTATAGTCTTGTTCCTTTTCCTAGCTTTTGACTGCACGAAGCATATTTCTCCTTGTTGAAAGACATGAGTGGGAGTCTAATTGACTAAACCAATAATTTTCAAACCTTGTGGGAGGTGGTTAATACCAAAAGGGTCTGGCACCATGTTTATTTTTTTAAAATTTTAGCTTCTCATCTTTTAAGTATTTCTGAGTGGTAAGCAGGTAAGGCCAAGGTGCCATAAGCTTATGCCCTGCAGATTAGCAGATGGAAAACACCCATTTCTAGAATCTCAGCTCTACAACCATTATAAAGAAACCAATAATTTTATCTTGGTTTTTGACTGGCTTGATGGAATTTTCTCCTTCAGGGTTTGCTTGAATGAAAGATAATTTATTTACTGAAGTCGATATCCATGATTATTACTTGGCAATTGTTGCTCAGGGGACCGTGAGAACTGAGGGAGCAACTGCCATTGCATTCACAGGACTAACCTGCTGCAACAGAATTGGATCTGTGAATTGGTTTTCTTTCACCTGAACTCATTCAATCAGTTTTCAGAAAGAATTACTAGAGAATAAATTTTTACAGAAAGCATCTCTGAAAACAAATCTCAGGTTGGCCTGCCCAAAACAAAGAGTCTTGTGAAAATCTGTTGTTCACAGCTGCTCTGGAAATCTTCCACTTTGTTCCTGGCACAGCAATAGGCAGAGGAACAATATCTTGGTGTTTTGTTCTAGGTGGTGGATGTTCAGGACAGAACTATTGACACCTACTTGGAAGATGTTATCCTGAGTAGCATGGAGAGGACAGCTGAAGAGCAAGCCAGGGAAGAGGTTCAGAAAAGGGCTGTAGAAATCAATGACATTGCTTACGAAATGGAGAGTCGGTAGGTGATTAAACAGCACATGAGGGGCTGTTCACAGCAGCTTAGAGCCTGCCTGACCATGTGCATGTGTCTGTGTGCATCACCCAAGCTATGGGCAGGGCAGAGCAGTGCTGCTCGTGGTCACTTCATTTGTGTGGCTGCTGTATGGGAACCACGCTGCTCCTACCTGCTACACACATATAAATCCATCAGAGCCTTATTTCCATACAGTGTGTGCCAGGTTCCCTTTGCAAATCACTTGTGTGATCTGTGAATCACCCTTTTTAGATTTCTCCACACCAGTATGAGGCTGTGACTGAGCTTTAAGTGAATCTGGGAACTGCCTAAAGCAATACCCATTCATACCGATCTTTTCATTTATTTACACTACTACAGAAAATCCATTTGAAAGAGATCCTAAAAGATACAGCTATACACAGCCTTTCATTCTGGGGTGGCTGTTCTTTAAGGAACTGCCAATTTCCATGGAGGTCACTCATATTGCTGGCTGCCTGACAAAGCACTTTGAGTAAAATAAGTTGTTGAGAACACCCCAGTCTGTGTTTGGCTGGGGCATCAGCAGTGAATACTTCTTAGGACCTGCCAAACCCCCAGTTCAGTTTCTATGCTCTGTTTTTGGTATTGAGCCATAAAAATCCCAATGACACAGTGACTCTCCTATGGCAGAGCAGCTGTGTATTTTGTACCTAGATGAATACAAGCAGAATGCTGGAATCCTTGGGGGAATGAAGCGTGGATAATGCATGCAGCCCCTGAGCCAGCTGGGAACCCACCAAACACTGGCATGGAACAGAGCACGGGGCCAGCCAAGTGCAGAGTCACAAAAGGGAAGAATTTAGCAAACTCAGCAATGGACCAAAGACTAAATGGACAAAGACACGAACCCTCAGCGATTTCTGTGTGCCTAATTCAGTTTGTCATCAGAGGGAACTGAGCTTCTCAGTACCTTTGAGGATAAGGAATGTAAGGTGCTCCTGCTTTCCAGTGCAATGCACAGGGGAACAGTCACACTGTCACCTGTTTGTAGGATAAAGAGAGATCCCACTGACAACTGCTACCCTTGGAAAGAGTATTTACAAGGGAGACCTGTTTTTGCAGAGGTGGTTTGGAGAGAAAATTAAAATACTAATACCACTGTGCATCTGTCCTGTAGTCGAACTCGCCTACAGTCAGAAGAGATTGTAGCAGAGCTGGTTTATAATTTCCTGATCCCAGAAGCTGAGAAAAACTTTATGAGAGAAAGAGGTAAGGAGTCCAGTAACTTTATTTTCTTTGTGAACTGGTTCACTCTCCTTTTTCTAGCTCCCTGAAAAAAATTATGCAGCCAAGAGTTGTCTCAGTCCCCTGAGATTCCTGTTTGGCACTCTGCAGGTAGAAAGTTAAGCTCTTTCACCCTTTTTTCTCCCTGAGCTTTCACCCTTTTATCTTATGAGCTTTAGTCTTTTTAAATGGTAGCTGAAATTCAGACCTGCTGTAAGATCTGGGCTGTGCTTTTGAAAGTTTGGATCAAATAATCCTTGAGGTACCTTCCAACCTAGCTTGCTATGATAAATTTGGTGTATCTGCAACAATAAAACTGCCTGAAAAGAAGCAGCCCATTGCACATTCAGAAACAAACTGGTAAAAATCCTTAAGCAGCACAGCTGTGAATTGTGTTATTATATGGCAATTTATAAAACTGCAGAAGACTTTAACAAGCAAATTACTTAAATATATGTCATATTTGAGAGGAAGCTTATGCACTTTCCTATGCTTCCCTTTCCTCCCCAGTGGGCTGAGAGCAAGAGGTAAAGTTCTAAGGTTGGCTGTAGTGGCATCATGTTGTAAGGAGATAACCTTGCAGTTGTAAAGGATGTTTCTGTTTAACAAAAATGGAATGGCATCTGTCAAAATACAGAGGAGAATAATGTGTATTACAATAAGTAATGTCATGAGTAAGTGGCTGTTCCTAACTGGGATGTTTCCACTGACCAGCACAGGTGGTAAATATGACCTAAGCAAAGCAAGTGCATCACAATAGAGCTTGAAGGGGTCCTTGCTGCAGTGCACTTCTCTGCCTTGAGAACAAAGGCACTTAGTTCATTGCCTCTTTTATTGCTTTGTGGATGAGAACACAAGTCCTGAGTACGCATTTTGTGGTCTCTGAATTGTGCAAACTTTCTTCTTCCTGGCTTGTGTATTGCCACAAGAACAGGACCTGTTCTGCAGCTGGCATTTCTGCTCAAGCTTAAATCAGCTCCCTTCACTCCTGCACTGCTTCTGCCAGCCTTCCAGAGCAGGTGATGTAATGGCAGTCAGTGAAGCCTGCAGCTCAGGCACTGACACACACAGGTTAGCCTGTCTCAGGAAGGACAGCAGAAGGAAGACCTGGAGATGGCTTAGGATTCTGGAGATACTGAGGACATACATCAAGGCTCAAAATACATACTGGGCTTAAATGCAGCAGCAGCTAATGAACAAAGCAGCTCAGATGCACTCTCAAACAACAGAAGAAAAAAATCTTCAGAATCTGTGATAGCTACAGTGAGTTTGCCTGGAAAGCAGAGCTAGACCCAATTAAAAATTAAAGTGGATGCTGGTGGAATAGAGCAGCAGGCAATTAAGATAGCTCCTTCTAATGTGATCAGGAGAAATTTGTCACAATATTCTTGTGACAGCAGACATCAAATGTCAGGAAGAGACCTGGCTCATAGTCTCTTCTGCTATTGCTGCATGGGGTGGAGGGGGCTCCATTCACTTAAGACAGTTGAATTCTACCTGATGTAAACTCTGAGGAGCACACCCTGCTGTAAACCTGCTGCAGAGTGATACTTTCAGGGAAGCAGAATCATTAACTATTCCATGGAAATCCAAAGGAAATAGTATCAAAGAATGGCATTAGATCTCATAAGCACATTAGTGTATTGCATTTCTGTGGTGGCTTTTAAAGCCTTCCCTACAGTGAGCCAAATTTTTCATTATGAAACTGTGTTTTAGCAACCTAACCCATGCTTGAGCATTCACCTTCCTTGAAACTATCAGGAAATTATCTAAGAGCAGTTACCTGGCCTGTCAAAGGAGCAAATCCATTTGTAGAACAAAGATTTGAGGGCTGCAGGTTCAGTCTTTGCCTACACTTTAGCTTCCCCTTAAACACCTGTTTTGCCATTACCTAGTTTGGGATTTTTTTCCCTCCTCATTTTGTTGCATTTTGATGCATAAAAGCAGGGATTATCCATCCAATGCTGGCTCACCCTGAAAAACCTCTGCACGTCAATTCTGAGCCCTGCCTCAGTGGAAGTAGAAGTCACTGTGCTGATATGAAAAACCTCACTTGGAAAGGGACAGTCACTCACCAATTTCAGCACACTATCCTTTAGATGGAATTCACTGTGGATGGAGAAAGGGACTGCAGCAATTCCAGGGGAGTATTCCCAGTATAGCTGATGCAGTTGATGCAAACGTGATTGAAGCCAAAATGCCTTGGGTAGAGAAACCTCTCCTGGGAATGAGGGCTGGTGAAACTCAGCTTTTCAAGTGCAAGTGAGATCCAGTTGCATCCATTGTCGACAAAGTGGGCCTGGGAGATGGATAAACATAAACAGGGTGGGTTGGTAATGCTGAGTGACTGAGACAAGGACAGCAGGACTGTGTGCCAGGACACCAGTGCATGCAGGACACCAGTGCATGCAGGACACCAGTGCTCCAGATTCACAGTCTCAGTGCAGCTCAGCCTTGGAACAGGCCAAAGTAAGCCTTGGACTTCTGTAGGGAAGTGACAGGATGAGAGCCACCCCTTGTTCTGCATCATTCCTCACACCCTCTGTAAGGCACACGGTACCTCAGTCCCTGTGACTGAAACAGAGAGGGAAAGAGTGAACAAAGAACAGTGAGGAGCAATAAGGAGAGCTGTAGGGTGAACACTTAGGCTTGGCTAATTATTTCCCAGGAGGTGGGTTGGGAATACATACAAATGACTTTGGATGAAAGGAGGCAATCCTGCAGTAGCTGAGGGGAGGTGATAAGGTAGGCAGGTGAATTCACGTGTCAGTTGTGGCTCCGAGTCTTACTTTGAACTCAGTAAGGGTTTCCCAGTGCAGGTCAAATCCTGGCACAGGAGATGGCAGATTTCAGCTGGGTTCTTCCAGAGGCTTGCTGCAATTAACAGACAGTAAAGGAGAAGTTATTTTAAAGCCTGGTAATTTATCCTGGCCAGTTGTTCCCAAAGCCAGAAAGGAGAACACTTTGGCTGTGCTTCCCACTGTGGGGGCCAGTCTTCAAAGTGAAATGCAAAGTTGGTTGCTGCTATTAGGTGGCAGTAGAACGCTTTCAGCCAAAGTTAGAAGGGCATGATTTTTTTTCCTGAGACAGACTTTTCCACAGCTGCAGGATTGCTAAAAGCTACTCCTCCCTTCTCCCCTACAGAGAACACTTTGCTGTACATTTCCAAGTAAAAGCCTTACCTCTTTTTATGCAGTGAGGCAGTCCCAAAGAAAACACATCTATGCTGCTCATCAGATCATCCACAGGGGCACAGAGAGGGCTCTGGCTCATCTGGCACTGCATCAGGAGACATCTGCCACCGAGAGAGAGGAGGATTCTCCTGCTGGGACAGCTGCTGGACCAAGTGCAGCTGACAGCACTCACCCTGCCACAGTTGCACGAGAACTTGGACAAGACTTCCACAAGGATCCCACAGCCTCATAGGAGAGAAGATGAGTGAGGTGGGTTTCCCTTCCCCTCTGTGATTTGAGTTTGGAGCATGGTGAGGGAAAGGGAAGCACATTATATTTGCTTTTTCAGGGCACCCTGAATGGAAAACTGTCTCTCTCCCTTGGGCTGTCCCTCCTGTTGCCTGCTAGCAGTGTTGTCCTGGAATCATTCTGTATGCATTTTGGTGTGGCAGCTCCCTCCAGTTGTCCCTCCCCAACTTGCTTTGGACTTCATTAGGTAATTTTTCTGTTCTGATTATTTAGAGAAGCTTGAGTGAGAAAGCAGTGTTAGCATTCCTTGTTTGTTTTCCTGGAACAGACCAATAAAAATCTGCACCTGGGCTTTTGGTGGTATTTCCTTGCTTCAATAACATTAAATGAAAAAATAGTCCATAAGGGGAAATTTTGAGTTGCGACCATCCACAGACAAGCGTGTCCCACTGATTTCCTTACTGGTTTAAGGCCCAGGGGCTTCCTGCATTAGCACTGCTATTAATAAAGCACAGGAGCTGAACAAAACCAGTCAGATTTTGTATCATCATTAGTCCTTGAAGAAACAAAAGGTGCCCCTGACCTCATCAGGGTGGTTTCTGACAAGCAGGCAGTGTCTGGCACAAACCTAGGTGATGGCAGGATGACACAGGCATGGCGGGGCTGATGCATTTTCCAGAAGTGCTCCTCTTTGGGCTGACTGCTTCTTGCTTTTATCACTGCAAAGAGCACTTCTGGAAAGAATCTGATTTTGCTTGGAACAGTGTGAGTCCCTGTGGCTCTCCAGCTCCGAGGGCTGCACGGAAGGGATGCTGGCTCTGCCGTGTGCTGGCTCTGCCGTGTGCTGGCTCTGCCGCGTTTGCAGGCACGGCGTTGCTCCGGCTCCAATGTCGGGAAGCAGCGCGGGCTCGGACAGGCGCAGTGCATCTGTCACAGAGCTCAAGGCTTGCTCAGCTCCCCAGCACTCGCGTGTCAGAATTCCCGAGGGCTGCGGCCTTAGCGCATCAAGGGACATTTACAGCAAGCTCCGCAGTTTGGAGGGGCGGGCACAGCCTCACCGCCACACCCACAATGCTCATTCATTGATAGCTGCAGCTTCCGCAGCCAGCAGCAGAACTGGCCCTCAGTGCTACAGTGGCTGATGCCATCATCTTGTGGATCATCTTTTCCTTGTGCCGGGTCTGTAAAGCTCAGGTGTGCTTCGGCTCATCCCAGCCACGGTGCCTCTCCTACATAACACAAACCAGCAGCTGGTCAGAAATGGCGTTCATTAATGCATTCCTGTAAAATTCTGCATTGGGTCTTTTGGTTTTGTGGGTTAGGCTGGGGCAGGGTAAAGGAAAAGGAATTTACAGGAAGGGAAGAGGGAGGAGAAAGGAATCTGGATACCCCTGTATTCCACTGGGGAGTGAATAACAGCTGGAGAGAGGAAAAAGAGCTGCACCAAACCACTGCTGGTCTCCAGGTTGCTGAACCAGGGGCACCAGGGGACTGCTGGGGTCAGGCAGCCTCTGTAAATCTGGTAGGAGTCAGAGAGGGGTGACCAGTTCTGGTTAGGACTCTGTGAGGATGATCCCATGAGGGACTGGGGATTTGGAGCAATTCTCATGGCATTCATAGCTAGTCAGTGAAAGGGAAGGTAGGAAATACAAAAATACAGAACAAAACACTCTCCACAGTGTGGGAGGAGAAGCTGTGCAGGCATCGGCTCTGTAGCCTCAGGCCACCTTGGACAAATTTAGCTTGGGTAAAAGGAGGGGGGATAACATGAATCACAGGATCCAGTGTAATAGGAGAGACATGGAAAACTTGATGCAGCAGAACAGTGGAACAGGAAGACCCATCCATTGAGGCATTTGCTGTATTTCTGAGGATAGTCTGTCAAAATAAATGTTCTGCATGTGGCTCATTGTACAATTTGGTGGGGTTTTAGAAAGATAAGTATTCCAACAGGTGTGGGAATGGACAGAGGTTGCAGCACTTTGGTCTTCTGTAGGGACACAGCTCTGCATGACAACGAGGGGGCAGGGGACTCCAGATGCTGTGCACAGGCTGAGCTATACATGTCTCAGCTTCTATCATGATCTAAGGGACACCGTCAGGGTAAAGCCATCTTTTCCACATGACATTGCCTAGCAGGCAAACTGAAGGCCACGGCAGGATTCCTGCAGGGAACTCTTCTGTAGAAACTGCTTTCAATTGTCATGTGGGGTTTTTTTCTCAAGCTTTGCAGAATGTGCTTTGAGAAAGAAAATGAGCACAGTGAGAGGGAATTGGGATCATAAATCAACAGCATAAGAATGCACCATTCCCTCTCCTAGCAGGAGACAGAACAGCCCTGGGGAGGAGCCCGTACCTGAAACAAACAGCAGATGCCTCCAGGGCTGCACCAATACAGTGCAAACACGGGGAAAATTCAGCTTGTCCCTTTTCTTTCAGCAGCTGCCCACAGGGAGGGAGCCTGGCTGTGCTGCTCTGCTGGCTCCTGTCTCCTGGCAGGTGGGGGAGACAAGGCTGAGCCAGACGGGCCTCTGGGGTCACTGTGCCCTGAGAATGGTGAAAAATTGGTCTCTGCAGTAAATGAATGAATGCAAATTGTCCCAGGGCTTCCCTGCCGATACGGCTCTGGGGGTGTGGAAGGAGAAAATCCAGTTCAGCAAAAAGGACTTGGGGTCTTTCTTTTCTGGAAATGTACAGTGTCTGCATTTCTGTCAACAGAAAACCACACCAAACCCACACTCACCCTTCTCTCCTGCCTCCCTTAAAAGCAACATGACCATCACAAAAGCTGCAGCCACAGACGTGGGTGTGGTGCTGTTAAAAGAGTTCCTGCCACTTTCTGAGCACAGCTGTTCCCTCTGCTCCTGCAAGTGTGCGGGATTTGCCTGATACTTCATTGGGCTCAATTCAGCCCTCACACCATTTTTTTTAGGAGGGTGGGATTAACCCTACAAGTGTGGTCCTCACATGTTCAATGCTTTAACAAGGCCCAATTGCATTATTGCTGACGATCTCCTCCATGTCCTGTTTCCCTGCTTTCACCAAAGTCCTGCCCATGCAGCTTTTCCTGTGTTTCAATGATTGGTGATTCAGTACTGAGCTGGCATCCAGCCTGCTCACACAGTGCCCTCCAGAATCGGGCCTGGGCTTGGATGGGGAGCTGTTGTTTCCTGTGCCTGCCTCCCAGCCCACCAGAGAGCGGGAACTGGTTTGAAGACCTGCCAGAACTGCCAATTCCCCGAGACAGAATGTGTACACCTGGATTAGTAAATTCAATTTTCCCGGGACCACCCTGGACCAAGGCTCCCACCTCTCCTCCCAGGCACTGCCTGGAGCAGAACTGGCAAGGAAAGCACCTCAGCAGCCACTGTTTGCACGAGACAGAAAACAGCAGCAGGCCAAGGGCAAGGGTGTGTGCTGAAACCCATGGAGCAGGGCAGCTCCATCTCTGCTCTGATCCTATCATTCATTCCTCTCATTCCTCCTTTTCTCCCACACGCTGCAGAGCCCCACACACCTTTCCCTCCACTTCTGGCTGGAGTCAAGGCCACTTCTCTTGGCCTCCTCCCATGTGCCTCATCCCAATCCTTCACACAGCACTTGGAAGTGATGTCCTATTGCCCTTCCTGCAGGGCTGCTTACCTGTATCCACATGCACTCAGCTCAGCACACCATCCCCAATGGACCAGAGAGCTGTGGCTGCTCCTGCCAGCACCCACTGTTGCAGCTGCCAACTGCTCTAGAACAGTTTGGACCCACTGCAGAGCCTGGCCAGGTGAGATTTATCCCATCCAGTGCTCCCAGTGGGGAGCTGGCATGGCAGCCTGCACTGCTGGCCACGCTGGAGCTCCTCAGTCAGTGCTGGGGATGTTGGTCCTTGTCCTCGGGGAGTGTCTGTGGTGCCAACTGCAGTGAGATAAAGGGGGCAGAGACTTGAAAGCTGCATTTGCTGCTCTCTCCATGGGTTGCTGCTCAGGATTGATCCTAAGAATCTCCCTTTTGTTTGTTACTGAGCCAGTGACAGCCGCTTGCAATCACCCTGCTGTTTCCTTACCTGTTGAATTGAAGCCTCTCTCTGCCTGCCAACATAATTCTTACACCTCCAGCCAAATGCAAACCATTTTTTCATTGCTGTGTGGGCCCCAAGTGTGTTGTCTCCAGCAGAAACATCTTTCATTGACCAACCTCTTCCTAGGCCTGATGCTGTGAAACTAAAATCTTGAAGGAGGTGTAACTGAGATGGTCCAAAGGGTCCCCAGCTGGGCGGTCCTTTTTCCCAAGACTGCTAACTTATGGTAGCATTCCAAACAACATCAATGATCTCCTTGAGTAAAAACACTCTCAAACCACCTGGGTTTTTCCAGTAAGCACCATCTTCCTCCTGAGCACTCTGGCTTGGCAAAGGATTTGGTCACAGGAATGAGCTGCAGAAGGGAGAAGGAGGGCACAGCTGCTGTTATGCCAGAGGAAACAATCATAGAATTATTTAGGATATAGAGGATCTCTAAAGTCACCAAGTCCAACCACTGACCCAGCACTGCCAATCCACCACTAAACATGTCCCCAAGTGCCACATCTTTTAAGTATCTCTAGGGACAGTGGGTGACTTCACCACTTCCCTGGGCAGACTGCTCCAGGGCTTGACATCCCTTTCCATGAAAAATTTTTCTCCCTAATATCCAATGTAAACCTTTCCTGGTGGAACTTGAGGCCATTTCCTCTTGTCCTCTCACTTGTTACCTGGGAGCAGAGACCAACCCCCACGTGGCTGCAGCCTGCCCTTGGGAAGTGGTGGAGAGTGATAATGGGATCTGCTGAGAGGGGTGGGAATGCCCTTTGCTTCCTCTCAAGCTCCCGTGCTGCTCCCACCACACACCTGACCCTGCCTCGCTCCTGCAGCCCCCGTGTCCCTCTGCCAGGACCTGCCACACCCCTGTCCCTCTGTCAGCAGCAGGTGCTGGACCCTGGGACTGCTCAGTGCTTGGAGCTGAGGTAAAGCACAGGGAGGTCAGGACAATGAACAGTCCTGCTCCAACTCCTGCCTTCCACCAGTTTTTAGAAACTTTGCTTAGGGAAAAAAACATACCAGCCAAAAACCCCAAACCTTTCAATCCATTTCATTCCCAGTTCCCTGAGCCTGCCACCATACACAGGGCCTGTAGCTCCTCTGCTGGGACAGGTGCCTGTGCTCTGCCAGGCAGCTCTGCTGGGGACAGGGCTTGTTTGCCCTCAGCCAGAGTTTCTCACTCTGCAGCAAGTGAGGGGGCTCTGCAGACAGCCCTGGGCTGGGGCACAGCACCCTGGTCAGAAACACCCTGCTGCAGCCTTGCAAGCTTCCACAAGGGAAGAGGCTGTCCTGGAGGATCCAGCCCTACCTCTGGAGTATGTGAGCAGAGAGGGGTGATGCAGAGAATTCCTGGAAGAGGAGGCATTAACTCTACTGACTGCATGGGACACTACCCAACTGCATGCAGACTCGGGGAGCAATCGCACACCCCAAGAAATATCTGTGCCAGGGCATCAGGGATTAGCTGGGTGTGCAGCAAGATCCAGGGCTGCATTCCTGCCCTGGCCAAAGGCAGGTGTTTGCTGTAAGGTCCAGTTCTCCCTAACAGCCCTGAGCACTCACCTGTGCTCTCACCTGAGATGAGTTCCAGCAGGAGTTTGTTTTGGGGGTCTGGTCTCTGCTCCAAAGCCTCGCACTGTACAACACTCACACCCAGACAGAGCCTGGCTTTTCTGCCGTGCCCTGTGGGGCATTGACACCTACTACACACTTTCCTTTCCTAGCAGAGCTTTGATTTGGCAGCAGTTGGGTCTTGCAGCCTTCGTGCTCAGCTGGTTTAGCAAAGCCAGTCCTTTGCCAGGAACGTCCCCCTTCAAGACGAGCAAGGGATGACAGGACAGGGCCCAGCCAAGCCCTTCCCGAGCCCAGGGAGGGAAGGAGGTTCCAGGCTGGCTGCTGAGGTTGCTGGGTACCATCTGCGGGGCTCGCCGTCTCCAAGCAACTGGCCGTGGTGCCTCAGACAAACTGCAGTGCTCTTCTCTCCCCTCTGTGGCTCGCTTCCCTCCTCCTCCTCCTCCTTCTTTGTGGCTCTTCTTCTCGCACAGAAAGCCACTTGGACCTTCCCACCAGCAGCCCAAAAGCTGCCACCTTCCAGATAACAAATGGTGCCAGTAGCCTTGACGCTGACTTTTAATTCCAACGCAGATGGCTGGCAGCTCGCTCGATAAGGACAAAGCACATCCGTGGAGCAGACTCTGGTAGTGCATTCAGCAGTTCATTCTGCTTTTCTCTTGGATTAGCATTTTAAATCATCCCAAAGCGTTGGTGACCTACAGCTAAGTGGATTTGACCCTGGTTCGCAGATGGGTCTCAAAAAGTGTTTTCCCACAGAGTGACAGAATGATGTTCCCTGGAAGGTTGTGCAAGGACTGGCTCTTGATACTAAGGTGTTACGTGTTTTAGAAGGGTGGTTGGAATATAAACACGATAAAAACTGCAACAGTCCCACTGGCAATGCTTGCAGGAGTTACAATGGGAGGGCAAGCTGGATAAACTGGACAGCTGCAGCCTCCGTGCAGGAGAGTGAATGCAATCCTCAGGTAAGGAGACAGACAGACAGACAGACAGCAGCTACCAGATGCTTTCCAGTGCCTTCACTGACACGGGGGAGAGCACTGTGGGGAACCACTGCCTGCTTTTGGTACTACAGCTTAAGGAGGGTGTTCAAAACAACTGCAGAGGAGAGGATCAAATTGGAAACATCACAAAGATATGAAGGAGTTGAAGATCCCCTTCCAGTCAGCTTAGCAAGAAGTTATGAGGTGCTTGAGTTCTGTTCATTTGGCTCTGACATTCAGAAGTGAGACCTGAGACTGCAGCTGAGAGTTCCCGTGCAAAGACAACACATAAAGAGAGCCCACAACTTGCATTCCAGGTGAGGGAAGGTCAGAAGAGGCAGGAGGTCCCAGTGCATGCCCAGCCAGAGAAGTGCCCAAGGATGACTGACCACCACCCCAAATCATCAGGGATTGTGATGAGCTCCCACCAGAGGCAAGCTTTAAACAGATAAACTCACTCAGAGAGGCGCTGTAATTTCAGCAGCAATGTGTTTGCAGGTGCAAGTGGCCACCATCAGACTGGCTGAGGAGAGCAGTCCCGGTCTCAGCACAAGGTGGATGCATCCAGAACCCTGGTGACCTTGTGGGACAGAGTAAGGGAAGGGACCCTCTACTCACAGTGCTGCTTCTGGAGCAGCCAGGCTGTGGGCGGCTGCCTAGCCCTGTCACCCCAGTGCCTGCACAACCCAAGCCCTGATCCCACTCAGGGAGCCAGGGAATGCCAGCACCTGCTCTGAGGGGCCCAGCTCCAGCACCCAGGGGGGCCAGAGCAGCTCCCAGACACACATTTGGCAATCAGGAGAGGAGCAAGGGCATCCTGACTCAGCACTCACAGCGTGGACCAGCAAGGGTCCCTTCCCACCCTGCTCCCACTTGTCCTGGAGGGCCTCTGGAGTAGATGCTCTGGCCCGGAGCCCAGCAGAGGTTTCATGGGAACACCCGCAGCTCGTGGCACACAAACAAAGCAAGAGGAGTCTCTTTGCAATATAAATTTGTTTTTATTGAAGCAGCAGTCACATGACCTCGCATCTAGCCTTTAGGATAGCGACAGAATGGATTCGGCCAGGTCAGCCAGCCCAAAAAAGGATTTTTATTTTTTTTTTTTCTTTTTTCTTTTTGCGCTAATAGACATGTCATGTTTAATACATACATTATCCAGTACCGGAAACCCAACTCAGAGATAGCTATGTGCTGATTTGCTGGAGGAACGGTCCACTGGACGTGGTCTCGACAAACTTTACAGATCACCACCAAATAACATTACTAATGGGATCCAATGATTTAAAAAAACAACCCAAACAACCATGAGTGCAGGATTCAAAGCCAGCAGTTTACACAGGTTCTTAAGTTTGTATCTATAGGTGGACGGTAAAGGAAGATTGGTTGGTTTCAATTTGAAATATTTATGTCCCAGGGTTCCTCTCTCCATCAAATCAAACGGTATCATAGACAAGCTGGCATCTCTTTAAAAATAGCATGGAATAACACAGCTCATTTAAGAAAACATGCTCATTTCTTGAGGTTTTTCTTTATTATTACAAAGATTCACGTCCACCTATTCTCGCAGAGTGGAAAGAGGCATGAGGGTGAGGAACAGGGGTCAGAGAAGGGAGAGAGGAGGAGGGAAGAACAGGGCAATTTTTTGAAATAAAGACCACACACTTGGTATTTTTTAAATTTAATTTCCAGGCTAACCTACTTTTTATTTAATGCAAATTACAGTACCAGTTAACTATTTCCGAACCGAGTCACACAGAACAAAACGTATTTACAAGGGGAATGGGGCGGGGGAAATAATAAAACATTAAGCATACTTTCCACAAAAAAAGTTTATATTTAAAATGAAAAAAAAATCAGTCACAGAGGCATTCAAGTAGTAATAATGTTATACAGGTTTTGCTTTTCCTTTAAATCAAGACAGATTTGCACAAGTGTATGCAATAGTTTGTATACAACCCACAGTCCTTAATATATATATATTTAGATTTCTGTTTTTAAGATGGAAGTGGTCACGCTAATTGGTGTGTACAGGCCCAAGTGATCCATCAGCAACACATTAATGAACGCAAATTTTACAGGCAAGCAAATTATATATATATAAATATATTTTATATATATATATTAAAAATAAATTGAGAAAGACCAACACAAGGAAGCTACTTTTCTCGAGCTAACCCCTTAGGTACTGTTTTCCTTTCCTGTCGTTTTGCCATTATTGCAGTGTTGCAAAACGAAGCCAACTACGACCAGAACCGGCCGAGAGCCCCGTGGAAATCAGCTGCCACCCCAGGGGTACCGGCTGGCAGTCTCCGGAAGGCAGAGCCCGGACCGAATACCCTACTGTGCTTTTCCTCATCGGCTTTTCCTTTTGCTCCGCGGTGGCTGAGGTTCCTAGTACAGGAGTACGAGTCTGACAGGCTGCTTGACTTCTGCTTTTCCAAGTACTGAAAACTGGGGGGGAATTTTAGGTTGCAAGTCGCAGGCACCTGCCATTATTTTAGGTAAAGCTTGGCTTCGAAATAAGGGGACAGAGTGTTCAGGGGTCTTCTACCAGTCAATTTTCTTTTTTCAGGTAATTTTTTTCATTTTCCCTAGCAAGGTAGATAAGTTTAATAGTAAAGAACACCAGTGTCTTGATGGAGCGTCCATCAGGGAGACAGACTGCGATCCAGCCCGGCTCAGGGACCCACTACGGCAGGGCTGACGTAAAGGACACATCAAGACCACACTGGGTTAAAAAAGAAGCCCGAAAGAGTGTAAAAGAAGAGAGGGACAGCTCTGAGCAGACTGTCGCCAACAGCTTGGCATCACTGACCTTCGTGTCACCAGAAAGAAAGTGCAGCCTCTGCTTCACTGGAATGAACACGAGATGCTTCGAAATAAAACAGCAACCTTTGGTTTGGTAAAGAGTTACGTGTTTTCCCATTCAAGACAATCTTATGTGGAATACTAACAAGGTAGTAAAACACAAGCAAACTAGTTTTAGAAACAAGGCCTTCGTGCTGGGCACAAGAAATCAAGAGTCATGTTAAACTTATCTCAAGAAAACGAAAGTGACTTGGGGAAGGATGTGGGGGAAAAACAGGGAGAAGAAAGGGAACAGAAAGTCCTTCCGGCAGAAAGAACCACCGCAGCAATCTCCTACAGCGATGCCCAAATGCCAAATGGCTCCGAGCGCAGCAGCCCTGCAGGATGTGGGGATTTCCCTCCCTGGGGGCCCTTTCCGCTCGCCGCTGCCCCCGGCACAGCCGCAGGGAGGGTGGGAAGGCTGAGCCTCCTGGAAGCTGCTGCTGCTGCCCAGATGCTCCTGGGTGCAGGGTTGAGGGGAGAGACACGCAAAATCTAAATGGGCTGCTAGGGCAAGGGTCCGAATGAAACCAGCTGCTGCTAGCGGGAGGAGGAGGGCAGGGTGGGCACCTTGGAGACTCCCAGAACAAAGCCACGGCTCCAATGAAGAGAATGACAATGGAGACAGTTTCTTTTCGTTCCGCTACCGATCAGGGTATCACCGAAACCTTACAGCACTCAAAGAGTTAGAAAGCGGGGTGGGGAGGGGGGAGCAAAGATGTGGGTTTGGGGTGGGAGACATTGTTAATAAAGAAGGAGGAGAAAAAAATAAAAGGGAAATAAAATTCAAAAAATCATGGAAGCGAAGGCACTCCAAACTATATAGATACACTATACATCGCTAGAGTTATTGTTACAATAATACAGGCCGGTACCTACTGTACAGAGTTAAAACTATATGGCTTTAAAAAGCTCGTCTACATTTTGTCTGATTATTAAACAGAATCACTGCCCTGAACGGTAACTTTTTGCTCATTAATAACAGTTCCTGGGTCCACATATTTACATACAAAACAATAAAACTCAAAATTCAAAAACAACCAAAATAATAATGTACAAGCTTGAATTTGGTGAGGAGCTTTGTTTTTTGTTGTTATTTTTCTGTGTTTTTTTTTTTTCTTTTTTTTTCTTATTTACAAAAAAAGGTTGTTCAAAGACCTGGATCTAACTTGTATAAAAGAGTGTGTGATCCTGCTATGATCCTTGAAAACAGAAATAAAACCAGAGGGGCACCCCTGACCCTCCCCCCAGCCTAACACACACACGAGACACACACAGACGCCGGCACAGCCACAAAACCAGAGAGAAACGCTCTGACTCCCCTCCGCCAGTCTTTAACAAAAAAATGAAAAAGAAAAGCCACATGTCCTGGCACAAGCAGCATTTTTCTTTGATATATTTTTATTACTTTTTTTTTTAAAGACTCTGTAATTTACTGCCTCCAAATAACAGCACCTGTGGCCAATGCTTCAGCAGTCTTGTCTATACAGCAGATCCATACCCTGCCACTGTCCTACTTTTTGAGTCTCCTGCATGAATTTGGATCACTGGGTCAACCAAGCCCCTTCACTTACCTTTCAGGACACTGACTAGCCGAGCGCATGCATTAAGACGCTCTTCAGCCCTTATCTATTAAGTTGCAGGTAGGGATTTGGAAAGCCTTGTTTCTCAACGTGGGTGTGCTTTCCTTTGCAGCCAGCCAGAATGCAAAAAAGCTTTAAAACCTTTTTTTTGTGTGTGTGCCCAACAGCAAATCGCCGAGGGGTATAACTTGAGGGTTTATCGGTTTCACCGTAGGTGGTCACTCACCTCTTCAATCAGCTCCTGCGTCCCCAAACCCACCGTGTGCCAGGCAGGAGGGAGAGGGCAGAGCTTTTAACAGTTTCGGGGCTGCTAAGAGACAGTTTCCAAAAAATCCCACGTCAACAGCATAAAAGGTACAAGAAGAAACACACCGAGCTCGTGACCAAGCCCCTGCCGCCCCTGCGGCGGCCGAGCTTCCAAAGCCGCTACTGCCGGTTCCCCCCGGGCCACACGAGGTTCCACGTGCTCCCGAAAAGCAACTGCTTGCCTTAGAGATCCGCAGCTCGAGGGACGGCTCGGTAAGCACCAAAGGCGACTACAGTTTCTCTGAAGAAGGATAAGGCTGGAGCGGACACCCACCGCAAGCCTAGCACAAGATCAGGCCTCCCAAAGTCTCGATTCCGCGCCGGGGCTGCGTCTGGCCGCTCACCTGACCCTTTCGCAAGGAATATTGCTTTGACTTCAGGAAGAGAGACGTGGATGCTCGCACCGCACGCCGTCGCAGGGAGGAAACCTGGACCCTGAACTGATGGACTAGAACAAGCATTCACCTCACGCTTCAGTCAGACTGATTCGAGATCGTCGACAAAATAAAAAAAGCAGTATTGTATCTATGTATACATGTATATATTTATATAATATATATACACACACACTCATATAGAGCCAGCTTTCCTACAAGTCAGCAGGTACAAATTACCATCAAGAGCATTCGGATGTGTATTTTAATATTCTACCAATGTAAAAACATAATGGCGACGTGGCAACACGCATCAATAAATAGAGATCAAAAACAAAAAAAAAAAAAAAAAGAAAAAGCAAGAGGTTAAAAAAGATGAAAATTAAATACAGATTCTACCTGTGGATTTAAAATCAGAACTATCGGAGAATGTGGCATCCTGCAAGTTAAAACTGCAGTTAAAAAAAAAAGTATTACAAAATAAACCAGTAGCCTGTTACAGTTCACATTATAAACCCTGGTGTCCTTTTCCTGTATACACCTTAGGAAAGGGAAGCCTGTTCAAATCAAGAGCCAAAGAGGGGTGGGGAGAGAAAAAACCCAACCAAACACACTTTCACAGTGGCCACTTCCCAAAAAGTCCCTTAACATCCATCCACCAGCTGGGCCCCTGCCCCTGCCAAGGATTTTGTTCGTCCGCTCTTCTCTGCTGAAGCTGGGAGCCGGCCCGAGGCACGGAAAGCAGGAGCTCCGGCTGGGCAGAGGGGACGCCTCGGCAGAGCCGACCGCTGCCCTCCGTGCATGTGTGTGTATTATATTATATATCACCCACTTGGGCAAGACTTTCCCACATGAAGCTGCAGATTTCCTCATCACTAGCACTGATTTTCAAATGAAAGGCTTCCGCTAGCGGTTCAAGCCTTAGACACATGGCAAACCCTCCCCCCCACCCCATGGCAACCTATTTTCCTACCACGTCGCTCGCTCCCCGTGCCGAGCCAGGGCAGTTCTTCAGAAAACCTGGGATATGGATTTGCTGACAAGAAACGCTGAGCTCTGTTGAATGACCCCTGCTAAGCTCCCGACCAAATTCAAGCTGTGCACTACATCAAAGTCCGAAACTCCACTTAAAAAGAAAATAAAAAAAGAGGGTAAAAAAAAAAAGAAGAACTTCAGCAGAGAATGAGGTTTGGGATTTGTTTGTTTAGTTTTTTTCCTTCTTTCTGTTGTGGGAAGGGGATATGAGGCAAGAGTCCTGGTTCTGAAGTACACAACAGCAAACTTCCAACATGAAGAGATTGTCGAGGGGAGACATTGGTGTGTTGTATTGCTCCGCTTTCCCTCCTCCCCCCACCTAGTCCCCTGCCCCGGACACCCTGCAGAGTGAGAATACAATGAAACTGGTTTGTATTTATAGATATTTTACAAGGTTAAATAAGAACAACAATAATAATAATAAAAAATTGAACACTAAAATGAACAGGTTGGTTGGTTTGTTGTTTTGTTGGATTTTTTTTTCCTCTTTTTAATTTTCTTTCCAAATGTGACCAGTGTTGCTGAGCAAGACTCAAATTACTGGTGATTTTTCCTGTGCAGCTGGCTGCTTGGTACTGGTTCAGGTGGAGTTGGAGGCTGATGCTGTAGCTACACTATTGGTCTGAACTCGTTCTCCTGCGTTAACATCTGCAAACAACAGACAACAAGGGGAGAGAGAGAAAAAACAACCAGCATTACCTCCAAACCAGAGACACATTGGAAACAACAGCTATGACATTCTGCACAAGGGGAAACCCACAGCTCCCACCAAGGTGGTGTTTGCTTAGGATGACTGCCCTGACTTCAGAACATGCAGATGGAACAATGCAATCTGGGGAAAGATGGAAGATGGTCTTCAAGCAGGGAAAAAGCAGCCTGGAGGGCTGAGGGCTGCAGGCTGGGCTCCAGCCAGTTCTGCAGTTTGTAACACTGGCTGTGCAGTGCAAAGTCACCCGTGTTACATCCCACAGCTGCAGGACAAACACACTGGCATTGCTAAAGCCAACACCGGTGTCTGTGGTCACTATGAGGTTTCACATTGATGAATATGGAAGTTTCACATTGTTAGTTAGTCCTTCTTATAATAAGTCTGCCTGTTAGTTGTGTGAATGAGCACAGATGAGGAATGTGACAAGCCTGCTCTACTGGCAGAAACAACTGGTGTGCCAATGTGCAATTCATGCACTTGTTGCCTGAGAAAGTCTTTCAAGTCTGCTGCAGTTGCTCAACCCAAGCTGGATCTGCCACCCTCTGAACTGCTGAAGCAGATTAACATCAAGGCCTGAAGCCAGTAATGAGGTTTATGCAAGCACATGATATGTTAGAGGATTGGATCTCTGCAGTAAATGCCTCCAACACCTTCTCAGGGAGGGACAGTGCCTCACAGAGAGACAGGTCACAGGATCAAGGGCACATGTCAAAGGACATTTCAAGAAAATGCAGGGTTTGCAAAGAAATACCAAAAAGAAATTAATTGTAACTGTGTTTCCATAGGCTGAATACATCAGGTATTTCCTCTAAAAAATATATTCTTAGTATTAGAAGAATAGGTATGGGAAAAAAATGCATCAATTTCACTTGGAACCATTCTACATAGTATCTAATTAGCCAAGTCAGAAAGACTGTAAGATACTTATAGATAAGTGGGTAACCACCTAAATGTGTAAAATACAGATGGGAAAGAGGTATTAAATGAGGTTTTCTCCAAGAGACTAAGATTAACTGCAAAGCTATTGATACTGCAGCAGCAAAGAACATCAGAAAGACTTATTATCTTGGTACAGAAGAGGGCAGACTGGGCAAACCATGTATTTGAAAAGACACAAGGAAAGGGTTTCTAAAAAGAAAGAATAGTTTGGGTGACCTCAGCCTGAAGGGCTGTGTGTCTAGCAGGAATACCAGACATGGCAAAACACACCGGTGGGTGCTGGGTGTGCAGTAACATTTCTCCATCACAGACAAGCTGGGCAATGCTCTGCAGTCACCTGTGAGCAAATCCTCCTCTTCAGCCACACTTACCTGACCACAGCCACGAACAAAGGCAAGGAACTGAAGCATGGACTGCTTTGGGTTGGAAGGGACCTTAAAGAACATCCAGTTCCAACTTCCTGGCCAAGGCCAGGGACACCTCCCACTAGAGCAGGTTTCCCAAAGTCCCAAGCATCCTGGCCTTGAACAGTTCCAGGGGCAGCCATAGCTTTTCTGAGCAACCTGTGCCAGTGCCTCACCAGTCTCACATTAAAAAAATTTTTCCTAATCTAAACCTACTCTGTTTCAGTGTGAACCCATTTCCCCTTGTCCTAACACTTCATGCCCTTGTAAAAAGACCGTTTTTGGCTCTCTTGTAGGCTCCCTTTAGGTCCTGGAAGTCTGCTATACGGTTTTCCCAGAGCCTTCTCTTCTCTGGGCTGAACAGTCACAACTCTCTCAAGAGAGAGGTGCTCCAGACCTTCCTCTGGACTTGCTCCAGCAGGTTCCCATCCTTATGCTGGTGGCCAGAGAGCCGGGCACAGCCCTTCAGGTGGGTGTCACAGACCAGAGTTGAGGGGCAGAATCACCTCTCCTGACCTGCTGCCCAAGCTGCTTTTGATGCAGCCTGGGATACATCTGGCTTTCTGGGCTAGAAGTGCATGTTGTCAACTCATGTCCAACCTCTCATCAACCAACACCTCCAAATCCTCCTCCTCACAGCTGCTCTCAATCCATTCCTTGCCTGGCCTGTGTTTGTGCCTGGGGTGCCCTGACCCAGGGGCAGGTCTTGGTCCTGTTGAACTCTGGGAATTTCACACAGGCCCCCCCCACCCCAAGCCTTCCAAGGTCCCTCTGGATGACATCCCTTCCCCTCCAGTCTGCCAACAGGCCAGCCAGAAATGGGCAGCACTTGCTGAGTCACAAATTTAAGTAACATCGACAACAGCGACAAAAATAGGAAATCAAACAATCAGCAGCATCCAGAAACACAACTGACAAGTGGGAAGAGAGGGTGATGCCTATTTGAAAAGGAAATGCTGCAAGGAATGTGTGGGAAGAAAGACAAATCGTCCTGTGGGCAGAGGATGCCAGATGACTGCCCTGGGAGTTTCTGATTCCCTTTCATCTCACCCCAAATTAATTGCATCCCCTCCTTTACAAAGGAATGACCACCATGACAAAAAGCAAGCTCATGGAGTTAAAGCACCAAGGCAGCATCCTGACAGTACCAGTGTTATGTGGGAAGCTGGTCTTGCAGGAGAGAGACGCCCTCCTACGTGGAGAATTCCCCTGAAGGAGCAATTCCCAAATCCCACATGCAGGCAGACAAAAAATGACCACAGAAAACAGATGTGACCCAGCTAGCCAGATAATAGTTTCTACACTTCAAACTCTCACTATGCCTGTTCTAGATTAATTTTCAAGTCCGGATAAACTGCAGGTAATGCAACATCTGCTGGCAGTGCCTGATGCGAGCAGTCCAGCTGGAGTCTGGACTGTTGGCAGAGGATTTCTCTGTATGTCTACAAAAAGTGCTTGTATTTCATTTGCTGAAATAAAACATGTCTTTTGATCTCAATTTCCTGAAGACAGTAGAGGCTGAAATTGTTATCATTGCATTGCTACTACATAGAGATTAAAAAAAAAAAAAAAGAGGAGGGGATGGAGGTATTTCGTGTAACATATGCTCCTTTTCTGTCATCGCTGTAACAGGGCAGTTCCTGAGAAATATATGTGCCACATGTTAAAATAAATCAGGTAATGCAGGCCAAGAAGATTTTCTTGGGGCTTCTTACAACAATATATACTTATATACAGAAGGCTGAGACAGAATGCAGAACGAGCTCAAGGCTGCCCTGGCTCCTAGCCTGCAAGAAAATGCAGTATTTTAACATTTCAGCTCATTTGTTGACTCTGCTTCAACAGGGCATGAGGAACAAAGAGGGGCTTACTCCAGCATTGCTTTGCTGAAGCATCAGAAAAAGAGCACAACTGGAGTATGAGGTTCTCTGGACATTCATTTCTCACCATGAAAAATCTGCATTTGGGCCTAAGAGAAGGAAATCTAGGATCTCAGCAATGCTGACAGAGGACAGCAAAGCCCTGCTAGGGAGCACAGCTAGGAGCTGGCACGCAGCTTTGTGGCACAGGACAGACGAGTGCCCAGCTCAAGGTCAGGGCAGCTTCTTTGTCCTGGACCCTGCTCTGCCTGTGCAGGCAAAGAAGTGTCATTAAGTGCTAGCTGCTTCCAGAAGTTCTTTCAAACAGAGGGCAAAAGCTGCTCTCATCATTATAGAGAACTTCTTCCAATTCAGTTTTTCCCTCTAAGGAGTGCCTCATCTTTCTTGGAAGGTATGTGACACTCCTTAAAAACCTCCTGAAAGGGAAAGACAGGGCTACAGTTCAGAAAGCGACAGAGACGCCAGCTCAGACTGAGAAAGCCCATTAGCGCTGCTGACAGCATTAGCTGGGTGCATTTGTGATGCTGACAGCCTGTGCTGCTCATCTGCAAAGATACAGAAACAAAGCCACCACCAGCCTGGGAATCCTCACAGGGCAGCTGAAGAGACAAGTGGAAGGAGGAGGATAGCCTGGTTTTCATACTGTGCCTAACTATGGATGTAGAAGTCCAGACTGAGCAAACCTGGTAAAATGTGCAAGTTTTACTTCTCTAGCAATGGATTCATCCCTGTTCTGAGCTTGTAGATCTCTGAGAGAATTGCTTGCCCATCTTCTCCTGGTTAAGGAATTCAAGTTTTTCAAAATTCCTTCAATGTGAATACCACAAATGCGCTAAATCTTATTTCATGGAGCACTGTGGTGTTTTTCAACTACGAGACACTGGCAGGTAACACCAGCTCTAATCTGTTTTGTTGCTGAAAGTTCAGTCACACCACTGCATTTGGGATTACATGGGATCAACGCAGCAGGATGCCTAAGATGATGACCCCAGAATCCCTGCTGGCACAACTTCCCTGCAGATGGCAATTATGCTCTTCCCATCTTAATGCTGACTAAAGAGAGGTAGCTACTACTGCTGGCTGATCCAGAAGAAAAAGAGTCACACAAGCAGATATGCATTGCATTCAGCTTGGTCTGCAGGCTCCCCTCTCAGATGCTGTAGCTGCACAGTTATGAGAGCATCCTCTTCCTCCTCTAGCCATCCCTGGGAATACGACTGCACTGGCATTTTTCATCCATGGCCAGCATAATTCACAGAAAGCTAGCACATCATTTCAAGCAGGGGCCAATAAATCTCATCTTTTTTTCCCCTGCACTTTGCTTTAGACATGCCACTATGTCAGAGTGCTTCTCATAAATGTTTAGGAGAATTTACTAATGCCAGAGCAGCAAGGCTACACACTCCCACTGCAAAGCCAGTTCCATTACTAGAGCAAGTACAGCTTTGCCTCAAGAGAAGAGGAAATTGACAACAAATGTGGCTTTTTAACAGTGCTTGCCAGAGAGAGGCACACGTTATGCACTAGTAATGCAAACTGCAGATATATTTGCTCTTCCCTTTATTGCTTTGAGAGCTACATTTTGCTGCATCATCGTCATTCAGAAAAGCAGTTTCTGAACCTGTACTGCTTGCTCACACAAACATTTTGCAGAGAAGTTTCCTGGCCTATCAGGATGCCCTGGGTTAGGTGGGAGACTTGTTCCCACACTGCTTTAGCAGTTACTGAGGAACTTAACATTTACTGCTCTGGGAGGTGCAGGGGGTATAGAGAAAGATGGGACTCCTTGTATGAAAATCTCTTTGTAAGTGTGGCATCAGCATGCAAAGCAAAACAGAATAAAAGAACCTCAACAGGACCTAATCCTAAACATCATAACTCTGATGACATTCCCACCACCTGCTGTGAGAAACCCATGTCAGTAAGAAACAACCAACTGTAGAAAGCCAGAGCTGTGCAATACTAAACTTAATTTCACAATTTCTTTCCAATCAGCAAGGATATTATTTTTGGTTTTGAACCACAAATAGGAGGACATATCCCAACTCAGTGCAGTGCTTGCAAACAGAAGCTTTAAAAATGTTGACATCAATAATATGGGATGGGTTGGGGTTTTTTCGCTTTGCGTTTTTTTTAATACTTCCCATTTAGGACTTGGACTAATGCCTTTTCTCCCTATACAAGCCCTTGAAAAGGGCTGAGTGAAAGCTGAATGAAAACAATTTCTCAAGACTTGGGTCTTGGTGGAGAGAACTCCTTAAAAGGCATGAAAGGGATATTAAGTGAAACAATATTTTTCAGAAAGGCTTAAAATAATTCTCCACATTTGTATTTTATACTTTTAAATCACTTTTACTACTTTCTGTTTTCTCACTTGTTGAGCAACAGATGCACATAAGAGGCAAACAGAGAACATGACTATTTGCAAAACACTGCCAAGTGTATGAAACAAACAGTAAATTTGAAAATAGCAGTTTTGCTTTCTCCTAAATTCAGAGTACATAAATGGTACAAGTTGTGCCTTTAATCTACTGCTACTGCAATTTCAGAGAGAAATCTCATCTTTCAAACCTGGCTGCATCTGTCCCAGAGTATGAAAATTCTCTCTGTACAGCACTGGCTGGACCAAGTGCATCTAATATCAGGTAACTGTCCAGCACATCAACCAGCAAATGCTTTCCTGCACATTTCAAGAGCAGCTTTTGAAGCAGGCCTTCTCCTCAGCTATCCTATGCTAAGGAAGTGTCCTGCACTGCAAAAGGGCTGACAGCCCTTGTGGGCTGGGGCTGATGTGCAGGCAGGACATGTGCAAGCACACCTGTTTTGCAGCCTGCCTTTGGTTGCCCAAGCCCCAAGAAAGCCTCTGGTGTGCTGAATCAGGGCTGACTCAGAGGAAGAATGCCATGTACTGAATCACCTCTGCCACATCCTGCAGCACCTGGGAGTTTCTTTGGGAGTCTCCCAACTGGTATTACCAGGTGTTAAAACTTTCACTGGAAACAGAATACAATATGGAGTGGCTAAAGGCCAACAGTGAGCTTTTAAAAGGTTTCTGAGAGAAACCAGAGCGAGCAGGAGGCAAACAAAAAATTCACTCCGTGCTGGCCAAAACCCAAAAATATCTGCCTTGTGCCTGAAGATGTCACAAGCCAACTCAGTAGGAAGCAACTGCAACTACAAAGATGAGGCAGTGAGCACGCTGACTGAACTCCCTAACTAGACTTTCAGATGCCAATGCCCTTAGGGAAAAATCCTCTTCATCCACACTACATGGAGGCCACATGCTCTGAGCTAGCTGCTTCTTTTCTTTCTAGGCATCACAACTCATTCACCAACTCAGAGTTAATTTCAGGATGGCTCAGAGTACAGAAATTAGGTGCAAACCAATCACGAGAAGGACCAACAAATTACACAATCAAATGCAAGTTTGAGTGGCTTGGGTTGAGATTTGGGCTGGTGACCACAGCTAGCACACAAATGACCACCTACCACGACCAAGGTTCAGGTGATACTAAACCAATCCCTTCCTCCCAGTTCACTCTTTGGGCTGAGGTGGCTCGTGGGCCTCAGCAGAGGGAAGGTGCCTGGGCAGCAGGGGGGAGGATGAGGAGGGAGAAAGGGAGGGAGGCAGGCAGTTGCACGTTCTCACCTGAGGCCGCTGTAGCATTTGTAGGGGTTGAAGCAGCTGCTTGGTTCCGGGCATGAGCAGGGATGAGGACCGAAGCCAGAGATGGGTTACTTGACAGTTCTGGAGGGGAGGTGGAACAAACAGTTAGCTCATCATCCACAAAGTGCTCCACATGCAGGATCAGCTCCTAGGGTTTCCCCCTGTAACGGCACCTCAGGTCAAACACGTGCCCTTACAGCCCAAGGTCACGTTACATTTTCTTCTTTGCCAACCAGTGAGAGGAAACCACAGCAATATTTAGCGAGGCAGTCTCCAGAGCAAGACTGCCAAAACTACAGAGAGTGGTGCACAGGAGTAATTTCCTAGAGAAAGACAGTGGCTTGGGAGTGAGCAAAGAACCAGCCAAGCCTGTACCTTGTCAATGGCCTGATAATGCTGTTTCCTTCTGAGCACTGGAGAAGGATCCCCTTCTTCACAAGCCCACCTGCAATCAGTCCCAGGGAGAAGGCTGATAACAGTGGTGCTGCTTTGGGCACTGGTTCAGCAAGCAAGCAGCTGCAACAGGTGCTCCAAGAGCTTCAGGGATTAGTTCTTTGGCTCACTCAAGCATCAATTTTTCTCAAGGACCCAGGAACCCAAGACCAATCTCTCACAGCAGTCTCCTTGAGCCAGGCCAAAAAGAGGTAACGTATCCTTTAAAAGGACAGGGAAAGGCAAAGGGAATTGGTCAGCTGGGCAATTTAAATGGAAAACAAAATGATGCAATCATTCTGTCTGAAGACATTAACCAGGGAAAAAATAGTCATGTCTTTTAGGCTCCAAATCTATTATAGCTTCAGTGTGTATCAGAATGAGAAATAGGCATCTTACAGCCACGACTGTGGGAGGATTAAGGGCAACACATTGCCAACAAATGACAATCTTCTGGCACCCTTTCAAGAGAATCTTGTGCTTACAGAAGGTGGGACTGAGCCGAGACAAGACAGGTCCTGTTTGTTTCAGAAACAGGAGTGACTGGCTGTCTCCTGAGAAAGCAACATCCGGTAAAAAGGATGTGAACAGTCACCTCACGGAAGGAGGCTGATGACTTTTGGAGCTCCAGGAGGTCATCTGGAGGAGAGCTGAGAACAGGAGAACAGACAGCTTTTTACGCAAGACCTCCAGATAGCACAGACTGTACAGAAGCCGGGCCAAACCGTGGCATCGGTTCAGTAAGGCACTTTTGAAAAGTCTCAGATTATTTGGGCTCATTTTTAAGAGGCTATTGCTATTTTTTAATGCTAGCTTTAAACTCAGGGCCTACAGAGACCAGTAGTCCACTTGATCATATTTTTTTCCTTGCTGTTATTTAAGTTTCATTACTGCTGGGAGGGCAAGAGGCAGAAGACTCCCCTGATTACAAGCTTCTTATTACTACACATTTTAAGATGGTATTTCTGCACTTATGAATGCAAGCAGGTTGCTACACTACCTGCAACCTACCTATCTACTCTATCTTGTAATACTCCATTCAGGTCTAAGCAGACCTAGCCAGTCCTTTTAGAAAACCTCAGTAGTCACAGCACTTGTACAAATACAAAATCCTCAACTCATGCGGGAGTAATTCAGAATTCATATAATGTTATGAAGAATTTGTCAATCTCCATTTTAAATGGAAAAATAAACTGAAGAAACATGAATCCTTACATGTCAAAGTGCAACACCAGTTATAAACCTATACTTTAATACTATCTTGGGTATTAGCTGCTTTGTGCTAGAAAATGTTGCTCCCTTAGTATTTTTTTCCAAATCTGTTATTACTGGGAACCTACTCTTTACATTGCTCTATTGAAAGTTTCTATCACCTCTGCATTATTTTCTGCTCATCACTCAAAACAATATGGGGCTGTGATCCAAACAAAAGGAGAGCTAAAACAAGGAAGCCCCATGACACTTGCTACCTTCTGGTGCTGCACGGTGCCTCGAGGTGCAGCTACAGACTGTCGGTGTTGCTGTAGCCCAAGAACCAGGTGATCAGACAGAACACCACCCTTGCAAGGGCACTTTGACCCCCTTCCAATTCCTTCTTCATCTTATGTTGTCAGAACACCTCCTTTTGTATTATGGCAATAATAATTGCTTTTTGTTGTGTTTAATGCAAGTGCAACCACTTCTCTGAAGCTACCTTAAGAAACTTTCATGAAGAGTAGAAGACTGATCCTGTTCCCTTCTCAAACCTCACATTATCTTTCTTGATATGAAGTTTCTTCAATTCAGCATACTCTGAATGTCTTGAACTTAAGAGGAGCAGGCCAATTCAGAGGAGATATAAACAAAGTGGACTCTTTTGGTTACAGTTTAATAGCAGCTTTGCTTGAGAACTTGTTTGAATTTTTGCCATAATATATTTTTGCACCTATTCCATGTCTAAGGATGAAACATGGCAGTACTGAGGAGAAAGCTTGACCTGTGATTATCTGCAGTCTACAAAATACTGAGAATCTTTGTCCTTAGTGATTTCCCCCACAGTATTTGGGCAGGGTGTTCAACTGTAGCCTGGTTATGGAAACCAAATGTGCAACTCAAGGCTGGGTTAATTACAACCAGTACAGCTGCAAGAAGCTACTGTGGTCAAGGCAATCCAGACAGAAGTTTCCAATATCATGATGCGAACAGAGCAGCTATCACAATTCATTTATGAGACCCAACTCCCATTCACATCACCTGGAAGAATAAGTGCCTTTCTGCTGATCAAATCATACCATTTACAGCCACTTAACATCTCCAAGAAGGAGCAGGAATGAAAATGTCCAGTTTTACTAGAAGACCAGATCACCTTCATTCCCCAAACACAAGAAAATGCCTTGTATTGGGAAATAGCACAGTGTTCTTTTTCAGTATTATTTTACTTGATATATCAACACTCCAAGAATTCCCTAGAAAAATTATTCTTCTACCATGTTTTTTTTTTTGGTCACAACAACAAACTTTCCATTATATATACACATAAACACATACATATATATCTCTCTAAATAAAAAAATAAAAAAGGGTCACAGGCTAGGGTGCTTAAAAATATAAACAAAAATCCCAAAGCACTCCCCCTTCAATAAAAAAGTAATTTATCTTTGAGAAGCATGATAACCATTCCTAAGTGCTGAATCACTGAAATAATTTTACAGACTTCAGTGGCCAACATGGACATTAACTTCTGGAATGTAGCAAAATTGCTGATATGTTACAAGTAGTTTAGCAAATGGCAGTCATTTCACAGACTATTTGAAAATGTGGCTTCTAAGAGAAAAAATGCTTTTTGTCTTGCAGATCTAAAAGCCTAACTGAATTGCAGCTCTGTGGCTAGTAGAGATACTTCCTTAGCCAAAATAACTTTTCCAAAACCCAATTAGCATATAATGCTAATTTAAACAAATTAAGAGAAACTTACAGGCAAGACATTACAAATGACAATGGTCTCTTCAACAGAACTAATCTCTAAGATAAACACCCACATGACCCACAACCACAGCTGGCTGCCAAAGACTATGATCTTGATCTTCCATGTATCCTCACTGCTCTTTTTCTAGACTATCTGAGCAGCATCAGTGCTCAGGTCAGCAGATTTGGTATGAAGTTTAACTTCTTTTTGAAAATCAGTCCAATACCTTAATGGTCAGATTTATCTTGTCATTTTTAACAGTTCTGCCTTCAAGCCCTCTGCAGTCGCCTCCCACTTCATGGGTTTCAGGCAACTGGATACAGCCAAATCAAACATTCTAGAACTTAATATTGCCTGTTGAAAACAAATGCTATTTAAAACAAAATTGTCTTTCATTACTTTTAAAATTACCACAGATGACTTAACATGACTCATTATCCATGTAACAATCTGTTTCCCAGTTGGGATTTCTGCTCTAGAGCAGCCAAGTTGATGGAACCTTGCACAGTAAAGACCAGAGAACAAGGACCGAACAGTAGTCACAGAAGGAGCAAAAGCTTCTTGTATATCTTGGGTTCATAGTCAGGACTGCTGTACATTTATCATCTACAAAGTTCTTCTAATCACTGTGCAAAGCAATGTACTGAGGTATTTAAAAATAACTCTGATTTGGGGGGTTTTTTTGAGTTTGACTGGTCACCTGTAACAGAGCTTGTTTGGCAATGCATTAATGATCAGCCTGTGTCCTGCCTTCCCCTTACAGATGGTAAAACCGGCACCTGTAGATGACAGAAATTTGCTTTTTTTATCTTAAGGAAATTGCTCCACAGGAACTGTTTTCTCTTACCATTCCCAGGAGTTGCTTTGTGAGGGAGGGCACATGAGCTCCTTAGGATGGCAAAAGGGGAGCTTTAAACTTGCTTGAGTATTAGGGTAGCTTATCCAGCAGCTTCTACACTATCTGAGGGGAACCAGGGACACACTCCCAATACAGATATCTGTTTTTCCCCTAAGAAAAACTAGTTTGAATTGACTCACTATAGAGCTTTCCAACTCTTTTAAAAACCTTGTTTTTGTGTAGTAGGTAAGTTCAATCTTTATGTCATCATGAAACAATCAATACTTTCAAAAAGAACAGCAGTAAATCTGTATTTAAGATACTGAGATTGAAAGTATTTTAGCTGCTGAAGATGGCCTTAGAAGGGCAAAACAAAAGGCAATCCATGAGTACAAGGAAGCACTTGTAACATAACTACTAAATTTCTAACAACAGATGTAGAAATCAGTACAGAGGACAGTGACCTGGAAGCACAAGCTATTTACTTGACCACTTTAATGTGTTTATGCTTCATAAATGCCTTTTTTTTTTTTTTTTAATAAAAGGGCTCCACAAGTGGAAGGAGAGAGCTCTTTCACATTTTGGCAGAAGGGCACAGCATGCACTAAAGAGTTTGAAAAATTATATTGATGCTAAATGGGCCAAAAGGTGTTTTTTAAACTTTCAACAGAAAATGCATACAGAACTATTCTTGCTCAAAGGGTGAGAGTTGGCAGCTAATCACTTAAAGAAAAACAACAGAAAAAGTGCTCCAAAATTAATTACAAGCATATTTGTATGCCATACTTCTCACATGTTCTGTCCTGGCAGGCAAAACTATTCTGGGGGGTATCAGTTTTACATTTCTGACTTCTGTAGAAAAAAATAGATGAATGGTTTTAAAATCCGATACCAGCCTGGCTTCAAATATGAAAGTTAGTTGTACATTTATTTTTACAGTTTCTAAATGACTGAGTCAGTGTAACGCCAGATGAACTGTACAGCATATAAAATCTGGACAGTAAAGCATCTGTATTTATCTTGCATCCAGAATTAAAATGGGCAGCAACACTACAAACCTCCCTGCCAAACCTAATATGCATGACTACTTGGCTATGGTGTTTCAGGTATGAAGAAGCAGGTCCATCTCCAAATGATATTCTAACCTGCATGCTCCACTGACTGTGATATTGCACACAAAGCCATCAGCCCAGCTGCAGAGTCTGAGCTATTCATATTCATACTCTGCAGACACATGCTATAAGCACGTAATCCTTCCTGATGCAATCCAGTAACAACCACCCTCAGGACCTCAGCAAAACTAAATTGGAAGAACAAAGACTGAAAATTCTGTAACTCCAAGACCCTTTCCTCCTCTTTTGAAAAGTACAGCTGGTTATCCAATTACTTAATAAACTTAGTACCACTCAGAGATTTTTACTTCCAAGGGAGTAACATCTGCACTACTACCAACATTTATCCCACCACGTCCTCCTAGAGAAGGGATCCTTCAAGGCTCTCAGGCTACCTTGAGTGGTGAAATTGAAGAGTGCAGGTTTATCTCGCCCGTTGGGTAGCTTGACGTTTGGGTCCCGTAGTTCATCGAAGAACGAGTGCGCGCAGGCCTCCAGGGGAGTCAGGCGGGCCGTGGGGGTGTACTCCAGCAGGCGGCTGCACAGCGCAATCGCTTCGGGCGGAGTGCGGGGCCGGAAGACCTGCGGGGACAGCGAGGAAACAAGCAAGGAGAAACACGTTGTCTGGCTGGGTCTCGTCTCTTTGTTGACCAGAAGCAAGTCAGAGCAATTAAACCTCTCACTGCCCAGCAAGCTGGAACAAACTTGCGGTTTGTGCTAATCAAAGTCCTGCAGTAAGTGTGGGAAAATCCATTCCTGGGGTTGAGAAAGGGTTAATTGCAACGCCTTGCACTAGAGTGAAGGTGCAATGCCAGCAAGAGACTTCATGAGAGCGCACTCGGAAAAACAACTTTGAGAATGAAGGGGAGACTCATTCAAAAAATCATGACAAACACACACAGGTGCTACCAGCCATGCATATGGGGTGGAGTGAAGGTGGGGAAGAAGGTTCAAAATGAGCAGGATTCACTGAATGTAAAAATATAATACAGCCCCGCTACGGTTTTGGGTTGGGGTTTTTCTGGCTAGTGAAGGAAGTCTTTCTAACATGGACTTTTGCAGGCAGGCAGGTCAGACTGTTGCTATGGAGGCTGCTGTTCAGCTTTGGAGAACAACAAGGAAAGCACGGGTGGGGTGCAGGAAATGTCTAGCTCCAATTTGCAAGTTACTCCTTCTGTGACCTTATTCTGGCAAGCTACTCCGTAAGTTTATAGGGATAATTCCTGCGCATTTGGTATTTATAAGGACAGCTAAAAATTGTGTCAAGAAAACCAACTATTTTAGTCTAACAGATTTTCACTTAGAGTGATTACAAAAAGCAGTTCTACACTGCAGCTTTGTTTTGAGCCTCTAAGAATGGTTCTACCCACTGCTAACCACACTCTCTTATACTCCTTTCTCAATCCATTATAAGCAAAATAGGAGTTAATCATGTACATGACCTGGATGGCCTCCTGAAGCGGTTGTCTCTTGCTATGTTGCAGGTAAAATGCAGTCTAGGGTAAAGGGAGTAGGGTGGGCACAAGTGTTAAGTTTTCATGCTATCATTTTTTGGTAAAAATTGAGATAATGCAAAATGCCTTTGCACCAGTGCAGTGTGAACTCAAGCCACACAGCACCAAGGAGAGAAAGAAAAAAAAAAAAAAAAAATCAGTGCATGACATGCTAGTTAATCACAGATGAAAAACTTGCACAGGCACTTCTTCAAGAGGTTTTAAACCAGGCATATATGCTCTCTTGAATGAGAATCAAACACAAAACCCAAGTTCTGCAGGGACTGAAATTTCCTGCCCCTGGTACCCTGGTAGCCAGCTGGGCCAGCAGCACTGGGTTTGCTGCAGTGTGTGCTGTGCTAACTGAGTGGCAAAGAATCCTGACTAGCGACATCAGGAAGCCACGTACAGGAAGACCTGACTTTATTCCTATTACCAGGTTATTGCAAAACAAACTGCAAAGGTTTTCACACGAGGCCTATGATGACAGAAAGAAAGGCTTTAGCTTAACCCTGCTGGCAGAGAGCCTGTACTGACCACTGTGCTACTGAAAAGGCAGCAGAAGCTGCTTTGTGCCCGCTGCCTGCAGAGCTTGTGACCACAGCACACAGAGGATGCAATTATTACTCCCAAGTCACAGCCTGACCAGAACAAAATCCAAGACTGTCTCCAGTTAAAAAAAAAAAAAAAAGCCTTCTGGCTTCCCCCCACCTCCACACGGTAAGTAGCACAAATGTGTATGTCTTGAGGTAAACTCACAGAAGTGAAGTTGTTCTGTATTTAACGAGAGGTACAATTACTGAGGTCACCCTCATGCACCTTCACAGTAATATTTTAACAAGTTTGATTTATCACAGCTTGAAACTTTAGTACTTCACTCTTAACTGTGTTTTTCTCCTCAGTACAGCTCACATATAAGCCACTATAGAGATTTTAAAAAGAAAACAATTTTATTTCCTTAAGGCAAAGATGACAAGCCTTATACTGAGAAAATTAGTAGGCAGACAGTCACAAATCTGACATATGTAAAAGGAGTACTTGCTTGTCCACCCAAACTCTTAATTTTCAAGTCCTTGAAACCCTAACATGTTTCCTAAACCCTGTTATGAACTAGTCAGCCTGCTTTTGGATCTGGAATTAGTCATTTGGGGTAGTTCCCAAAGTCTGCCCTAACTGCTTCAAACCAGGAAGGGGGGAAGAAATATACATTAGGAGGGCTCACACAGCCTTCCCCTGCAACAAGTGGTGACTAACAGGAAGCAAGTTACAGGTGTGTGCCCATCTCATCTCATCTCATCTCTATCAGCTTGTATTACATTTGCCTGGCTGCTGCCTCAGTGATGTAGCTTGAACTCAATTATTCCACTTCTAGCATTTGTCTCCTTTTTTTTCAAGGCTAGGCCTAGTAATTTGAAAAAATATTTAAGTACATACCCGTACTCCTGAGGTGAAATGTCCTGTTCCTGACGAGTCCTAAAGATGATAATGCAGTGAAATAATCCAAACAGGGGGAGTCAATCCAAAAGAGAATAGTCCAGCAAGGAAAAATATAGCCAATATTATAAGAAATCCATGGTGTGGGGGACATAGTAAATGTTTATACAATTAGAAACTTTAAACATCAGTCTCCATAGCAGCAAGTCCAACTTCACCACAGTGTATGCCAAAAAAATCGATTGTGCAATGGTGAGGCATAGTATAGAAACATTTCTATATGAAATTTATGTTCCAATGCCAGTGCATTTACTAAAAAAATAAAAAAAATTGAAATCAAAACTCTAACTTGAACTAAAAGGGTAATTGAAATTGCCATAATAAGGAATTTTCAGTCCTCGGTCCTGGATATAAATGTCCACAGAACCAAGTGGCCAGATTAGTATGTCTCCAAAGATGCACCCCACTTGTAAATCTGTCCCAGACACACAATGTAAACTTTTGGACGGTTTTGGGTTTTTCTCAAAAAACCCCAAATCCCTAGCAATTTGTAATTTCTGCTGAAGACGAGGTAAAAATCTGAGATCTATACTTTAAATTTGGATATTTTTAATTTGTGTGCACTACGAGTACCTCAGGCCGCCGCGGATTATTCTCCATTTTGGATTGACTTCCCCCTCCACTGGATTTTGTTGGCTGGCATTATCTCTTTAGGATTCTTCAGGAACTGCACGTACCACCTCAGGAGTGCGGGTATGGACTAAATTTCTCTCTACTGCGGGTTTATTCCCCCTCATACCCATCGCACCCGTTACTTAAGAAATTTTTTTCTCCTCAATTTTGTCCCCTCCCGCCTCCCTTTTGAATAACACCCTAAGAAATAAAAGCAAAGCCCTCTATGGTCTTTTAGCTCTTCCCATTCAGCAAAGTTCCCCCGGGAAAGCTGCCCAAATTCACCCACCGAGAACTACACGAGCAGCTGCCGCCCACGGCAATGGCTACGCCAGCACTTTCCTGCCACGGGGCACCGACGCCAAGGCAACGCTGGGCTGATGCTCCATGGTGGGAAGGGGCGGGAGGATGGACAGACAGTGGGACCTGTGAGCCGTGAAGCCCCTTGCACGTACGTCTCAGCAGGAGTTTAAAGTCTCTGTAGTTCTCAGTGAGGGAATCAATTTAGTAAATAATCCGCGGATTATTTTTAGTCTGCGGACTAAAATTTAGTGCACGGACTAAAATCCGGCCCATCGGAGCAAAGTCTGTCTCGGTCTAAAATACATTTGGGTGAAAGCAAAAGAAAAAAAAAAAACAAAATAAAAAAAAAGGAAAGAAAAAAGAGAAAGGAAAAAAAAAAAAAGAATAAAAGCTAAGTGCACAAAGTGTTTGGGTAGACTAACATTTAGTATGCAGACTAAATACGGCCGGGCAAAAGGCACAGCAAGTCCACAAACAAAATCAAAACCAAAAATAAAACACTGACAGGAACTTTTAAAGCAATCAAATACTACCCCACCGGCGCAGCAATTCATTTTTCTAAAATGAAACAAGACCTTGTGTAAGGCTATTTGTCCACAGGAGGGACCGAAGGCTCAAGTTTTCATTTTAAAAAATGAACCTGTTTTGGAGATAAACAAATGCAAAAAAAAGGCTTTACATACAATATTCTTCAAGAAAAATTTGCACTTGAATAACTCAAAACCTCTTGTTTCTGCAAAGCAAATGAATTTCAGGCTGAGACCCAGGTTGCTGTTTTTTCTTTGGGTTTTTTTGGATGAGTTACAAAAATCTCTGGATGATCATGTCAAATGGAAATGCTGACTCATCCAAAGCCACAGCTTTTGGTGCTTTTGTTGGTTTTTCCCTCCCCCCTTCAGATGCCAATAAATCTATACCTCACCAAAAAGCTGAGGGACCAGTGTGAGTTGTTTCTTTGTTCAGGCATGCTGGTGATGCTCAAACACCGAGAGACCATACGAGCGAGCCAGCAAGGCCTGACACACTCCTCTCGCCTTCTTAAGCTGAACTGCTATCAACGCAATTTTTTTTTATGTCACTCCCCCCCTTAATTTTTCTGGAACTATCACCTTCTTCAACATTTCAGCTTAAGTGTCTCTAGTTCACTACACAGCCCTCATTCCCAAGAGACTTCAATTCAGATGAAGGCTTTGTGCACTAGCAGAGCAGTCACAGTTTATCTTACTAATTGGAAATAGTTCCTATGAGTGCAGTGGAGTTTACGCCCCTTCCGAATTTTATTTTTCTGCACATATGGAAAGATGAAACAAAAAGGATGGAAAGCACAGAATTCTCCTATTTCACTTCACTCACATCAGCATTCCGCTCTCAAATAAAACCACATGGGGCAAGAGCTAAGTATTGTTTTAACAGAATGGTTGCTCTGACTTTCAATTCATTGACATTCCTCAAACAAACTTTCCATGCACAAGCTTTCCAACACGAGCTCCATCGTCTTGGCGTAATTAAGCCCCAAAGCCAAAGCTTCACAATGTGACACCAAGGTGCTCTTCTAGCCAGTGTGTATTAAAAGACATGATTTCATGCCATCAACCACTGTGTGTCTTGCATGCAGATTGTGAATGCTGCCCGCATGCTGTGCTACCTAAGAGAGCAGAGGCTTAGGAAAATGACATCTGTTGCTAACACATCAAGTTTGTGACACCATGGTTAAAAATTTCCTCACCAGCCTCAGACTCACACGCTTTGCCAAGAACCACCCACACCACCGATTCAAGGCTGACAGTCTGTGCACATCCTTTCGGCTTGTAAGCACATTTTTTATTGCACATGAACATTAGGTAAGAGAGAAAGCTCCTCCCTTCAACCAAAAGCTTGTACTGTTTACAAGCCAAGTCATCAATGTAGAACACAACTCTCAAATCAACTTTTAAAAAATGCTATCATACAATACAATTACTGTGAAGCAGCATTTTGATCGCCCAAGTTTAACACAATAAGGCTCATGAGAAACACAACACATTCACAAACAAAAGAAGAGGGAAGAGACACACACAAGACAGCAATGTACGCACAGAGCTCTACCTGGCACAAAAAACCCCCAAAAAAACCCCAAGGCAGCACCTGAAGCTCTTGGGATTAGTCTTGTTCCAAATGCCTGAGAATTTCAGCATGGGATTTCTGATATACGCCATTTGGCTATTTTGATAAAAAACAGAGATTAAAAGATGTCCACAAAAGAGGCACTGGTTGGGAGATATTTTAAAATATATATAAGCCCCCCAAATTCCTTCTCTGATTAAATCCCTTTTTTTTTTTTTTTTTTGAAGCACCTCAGAAATAGTAAATGCCTGATTAGTCAAGAATTCCTGTCTGATAGCACTTAGGCAGGGGAAAATGAAGTAAAGACAGAAGGGTTAAGTGGCTAACAAATGAGCCAATACAGAACTGGGAACAGGACCAGCAACTTGTCTTCAAAGCTACTTCTTGTTGAGACCACACACTTTTTCCTGGGCTCCTTCCATTGAGGACCCTGCGGAGACAGAACGAGCTCGCGTTTATTACCCAGTGCATGTGCTCTGCTTCTATCAAGCTCCAAAGGAAAGCAACAAAGCTAAGAGGAACAAAACAGCTCTCCTTCTCTTGAAAGAGAATCCCCAAAAACGTACCTCAGTGCTCTCAACCTTGCTGGGACAGCTGCTATGAATAGCCTAGACAGATGTGTTGCAGTGGCATGGCTAAACAGCTGGTATATTGCAGAAGACATGTTAAACTCAGCATTTGATTTCCGTAGTCACTGATGGAAATCCTTTCTTGATGTTGCATTAGTGCTCACTCATTTACTGTTAAGCAGTACTTTCTTTACTGCATACGAATTGGGCAGAGGCAGGGCAATTTACCACCCAGCAAACCTGGCTTCTTTTCTCAGCCATGTAAACTAGGAGATTTGCACTGTCAAAAATCATTGCTGGTGCAAAAGGAGCTGGCAAATATGAGCTTGCCAGAAAAACTTTTTTCTTCTTTTAAGTTAGTCTCCAGAAAAGCTGCTTTCACTCTTTGCTTGTAAGTCATTAAACATAAAGCAAAAAACAGAGCTGTACTCTTTAGAGGAAGGTCAGGGCACTGTTTCACAACAGGCATAAATCAAGTCCAGTTCATGCTGGAAATGAGAGTTTTGCCCTTTTGGTCATGCAGGTCTGCCCTGGTCCCTTGTCCCAAAATCTGCAGTCTGGGCAGAATGGTCAGTCTGATAAAAGAAATTGATCCAAATCCTGAACACATTTTTCTCAAGAGGTTTTTACCACCCTGCAAAACATAATGCATTTCAGGAATATGCAGGTGGGAGGTGGAGAACTGACCCGCTCCATGATGAACTTAATGCCAATTGTGGAAGTGCAACCAAAGAAACATCTCATCCTCACTGTATCTTTGTTCCTCTACAAAAGAGCAGACTAAATCTCAGAAAGAAGAATTTGAATTTTCATCTTTAATCCAAATCCAAGTCCACTTACAAGATTTCTGACAAAAGAGTTTTCGCTTTCTTTTGTCATCAGTTATAATTAGAAGTGACAAAATGAGCTGTCTGTTTATCCATTTGACTGTTTGGTATTCTTCCTTGAATCTACAGTATGAGCAGTCACTTTGGAAGCATTACAAGCAAAACAATCTGCTTAAAAACTAGACAAGAACAAGGAGAGCAGGAGTAGGACAGGATGAAGACATGAAACCAATTCTGAAGGGTGGAAAAACATGTTCATGAGAGAGACCAGGGTCTACATCCCAGTCCCAGAGTGTGGGGAAGACAACAGGACTGTCTGCTACAAGCACAGAATTATTCAACATTCAAGGTTCCATGAGTAGTATTGGAAAAACACACATAGAGAACACACATGTATACAAGAGGATATCAAGACTAAAATATTAGGCTAGTAATTTACAGTATTAGCAGAATTTACTTCATAATATGGCAGAAATATGAATTCTAAAGTCACTATCCGAAACTACTCTTTAACACAACCCAACTGTGGTTCTGCACAACTTCAGCTGCAGCCAGAATTGGCCAATAGTTTTGGAGAAGTGCCAGAAGGGATGAGCTGGAGTCTGAAGTCTCATCTTAGGCACTGTTTTCCTATGCTATAACCATTTGGCTTGAATTCACAGACAAAAAAAACCCCAAAAAACAAAACCCACCCTGAACAGTACAAACAATGAAAAAGCCCCTAAAACAAAAAGGAAGTGCTTACAAAGTTGGGAGGGATCCTGCCCAAATCTCCCACAAGTTTATTGTGAAGGCAAAGTAATGTAGAGAAAAGTCCTCATGTATTTATCCACAAGAGTGCACAACAGAGGGGCAGAGATGCTCAAAAGTAATCTAAACATGACAGTTTTTCTCTCTGTCTCTTCCCCTGTGAGGCAAATGATTCCTGTCTTTTTCCAACTCAACACTTACTTGGAAATTATTACTCAGACACCAGCTAAGTATAGATTTGGGGATGGTGAATAAAGCCATTCTCTTGAGTACACTTGAATTTATCTCACCAAAAGTATACTTTAAAAATGCCTGCATGTTTGAGAAATCATGCAAGTACTTTCAGAACAGGAGAAACAAAGGCAACCAAACCACAGCAGACTGAAGAAATTCACTTTCCATTTTTAAGAGCTGCCTGCAGAAGGAACTGTTTCCATGTCTATACAATGGAGACAAGGCAGAGGTTATGATTAAGTAAAGAAAACTGCCTTTGCTGTTACAACTTGTATTGTTCTGCCATCATGAAACATGGGCATATATATGCATACATATCTTTCATTATCCTGACATTATATTTGCAAACATGTGGCAGTATCCTTGGGTGGAGAAAAGAAAAAATCCAAGAGAGTCATTTTCCCTACACAGAAAGGGCCTAAACTACATAATTCTATTACATTTACTACAATCTTAATAAGATCCTTTACTGCCTAGATGCAAGAGGAAAGGCAGGTTGTCACAGTTGGACATTTTATATATTTCTGGAAGTTATCACAGCACTGCCTTTGTTTATCATTCCTGCAGGGATCTGAGACCTAAAGGCAGCATCTGAGTAATGCCAGGATAAAGCGCAGCACGGTAAGTAACATCAATCTACCACCAGTTTATGAAGAATGCCTTTAGACCTTTTGTTGGCTGTCCCACTGTCCCTGCCCCCTTCCAAAAGATCCACAGAAAACTAATCACCAGAGCTGAACTTCAACAACCCTGTGATTTACAGTCTTGCACGTGATCCTGGATTTCCTCCTTGGCTTTCCAGTCACAGTTATATGGTGTAGATGAAGCTTAGTCAGAAGAACAGAAACAAGTATAAAGATTAGTAGCACAGATCAGACTGCACTTCTGAGAAGAAAGAAGGCTCAAGGGATAGAGGTGGCTCAAAGACACAGAAGCAAAAATATGACCCAGTAAAAACAATAGCAGCAGATCTCCAGAAAGGGTAGTAACTTTTAATTTATGAGCTGACATCATTGGAAAAAATGGACTGGTTTTCCAACCCTAGATACACCTGAAGACATGACTATGTGCTTAAAAGCCTACCTATTATTTTCTGACTGCTGTAAGTCAGCCATATTCACACCCCTGCAAAACACTGCTTCTCTTTTAACAGGATGCCACTTACTTCACAGACCAAAGCAGAAAGGCTGTAGGATGCACCTTCATGAATACAAAATATTCTATACAAAGTGAAAATAAAGGGAGGTTTGGATGAAAAGAACACTTAAGTTACTAAACACACTGGTATTCTGAAAAGGACCCCCTGCTAAATATAATCCAAAATATATTAGATTCCTCCTGTTGAGGCTGGGCTTGTAGGGATTGGTGACAGAGGAGAAGAGGGAAGCCTTGTTTCTGAAGAATGGTTTGAGAGATTCCTGGAAAGTTCAGATTCTCTTTTCTTTGGCTAGCCAAGGACATGTTGAACTTCCATCATTTGGTGCCTCATGTATGTAAACTGCTATAAAAACACACACATGCTTGGCCAACACAAAACTATAGTGGAGGCAAGAGAGAGGCCTCTGTAAGTTTTATAAGGGGAGAGTCCAACTCCTAAGACACAAATTTACTTCAATCTCAAATTATCAACAAATTGAACAACCAGTGTGAGAACAGTTTGCACTGCAAACTCATACTATTGCTGCAGCATAGAAAAGTACTTTTTAGTGTGTTAGACTTCTCTCATAATTGAAGAAGGAAGGTATCAATACTGTGTTAGGATAATATCAATCCATTTCTACTAAAAAGCATAAGATTCATCTATGAAGTTAGGATTCAAACATCTGTAAAACTTGTGCTCAAAATTCCAATTTTAGCCCAAAATGTACTGAATCTGAAAAATAATATTCCTTCATAGATTTGTCTGTCTTCAGAGTTAAACAGTTTCTCTGTCTCTTTAAAAAACCCAGAATATTTTACATTGCACTATAGCACCAGCCACCATTCTTCTTCACAAGAAGGTAACAGCAATTGTAATTAGATTACACATCATCACAGCAATACTGAGTTATCTGTGCCTCCAAGAAATGCCTGAGAGCAGACCACAACCAGATACATCCTATTCAAGTCAGCACCATAGAATTTGAGGTGCAACCTACAGATACTACAGCTTCCAAAGAAAATTCTTAATTACCATCTGTGCACACTTTTGCAGACCAAGGAGGTCCCCTGAAAACAAGACCTTATTTTTGTATAGACACTGGAAACAACCAGTTCAGGACTGCATAGAAACATGCACTGGGCACCTTGAATGCATGAAACTAACTCCAGGCAGGGCCTACAAACCCAACTTTGACAAATACCCGTGTTCTATTACACAGCACAAAACAAGGAGAATGGTCTTGTGTCTAAGAGCTTACAGCAGGGACTGACCATATTCTCAGTAGTTCTCTTTCAAACATGCTGAAAGTAGCTGCCTGGAAGTAATTTCACACATAGAAAAAATCCTTCTGTCTGCTGAGTCCTCTGGTCATAACTACTCAACAAAAATAGCCACCTTCTGCCTATTGTCATCTTCAATATTTCTTCAGCTTAGATGGCAAAGATTTGTGCTTCTCAAGCTGCAAGTTCAAGTCCTGTTGGCAACTAGCTCCAGCAGTCTAGTTACATATACAGTTGTAACAAAAGAACAAAAACAACCAACAACATCATCACTTTCACTTCTTCAGACACTCCTGTTTTTGCAAAGCCAAAGCTCTGAGGAGGTTTCTGTCACTATTCAAGACTAAGATAGAGAAGCTCTGAGAGGATTGGCTATGCCCACTGACATGTTGTCAGACCTTATATCAATACAATTGGGTAAGAAGAACCAATTCTATGTAATACTACTACTTAAATCTATCATGGCTCAACATGCTCAAATCGTTGAAAGGAAAGGAACTTGAGAAGTAATACACCGAGAAGATAAGAAGATAAGCATCATTACCAGCATCAAGCTGGGTAATCCATTTTTTAAATTTAGCCTTTGTATAATAAGAACAGATCTCACAAATGAAGTCTCATGTAACCCAATTGCAACAAACTGGTTTAAATGCTATTCTACACCCAGCTGACATCAGCAAGGGCTGTGCGCAGAATGATTTGAGAATGAGAAGCTACACTGCAAGCACAACTCTCCAAAACTAATTACGACCTAATGGAGAATGCAAATTTGATCTTCTGGCAAGCTTATCTCACTCCTTAATTTCATCTGTGATCCTCTACTACAACAAAAAAAACCCCCCATTCTTTATAAATAGAAGGAAGTTCAGTCTTTTCGTGAAGCTTCCATTTGTTAAAAGCTGTGTTCTAAGAGATGATTTATAAGACTCTTCAAGCTAAGATAAGCATTTCAACTATGAAACTCAACTCCATGTCCTACAGTACAGCTCTGCACTTCTCCACTGTACATTAATTTAACCTGCCCTAATCTGAATGCCTTCAATGCAAGAATCCAGATGAGAACCTAATACGCAGTGCTACAAGGTTTTTGGTCTTATTCATGTGACTTTTGCCAGGATACAATTCACAACTGAAGAAATCATTCCCAGGGACTTCATCTGCTCTAATTTTTTCCCTCAGTCACATAAGGTACTAAAAAGCCTTGCTGGATTTAGTAACCTCCCATACTATTATACATCACTTAACTAATACACAGAAAGTGACTCTGAGATGGAAACACAAACCATAGATTAGTGGGGAAAAGGTACATAACTCATTGGAGAATCTATCACAAGAACAGTGATGTATAGTACTGCCCTGCCATGTACCTGTCTGATATATGGCCTGCCATCAAGTACCTCTAATTAGTTTATTCAATGTTTCTACTGCCATAGAGTATTTGAAAAGAATCTGCCCTGAACATGTGCTTAGCTAGGCATGCAACCCTTCCACACACAGATATTACTTTCTTAGCAGAAGGACACCTGAGTGCTGAGACAGGATGGAAATACACTGTGACTATAACAGATGTTTCTCAAGCAGCCAGAGGAAATGTTAACTACCCAGGCTTCAATTGTTTGAGACTCAGTATTAACTTATTCCACACCCAAGAGTTTAACTAAATGATCGTTACTCTGTCTGAAGTCAAATATTCATCATTGCTTGATATGTGGAAGACCAATTAATTATGCAGCAATGTATTTATTTCATTGCTAACAGTTTCCTCTTTGGTCATGGAGGTCATAGTATTTATTGCCTGTGTGTATTGCATTGGTGTCTCCCTATGAAAGCTAGATAACAAGAAATCTTAAGAAGTAACTCCAAGAAAAAACATCTCCACTCAAGAGTACACCTACAGAAGTACAAACAGAATATTATCTATGAGAGAAGCATTTAAGAAAGTGACTCTCAGCCCTCATCACGCTATTTAACAGCACTACAAAAGTGCTGGAACATATTGGAACACTTTCCTCATTTCTATGTGACTTTTGCACATATCAGCTGATACCATAATAGCATGCAGAATACTGCAATCTGCTACTAACACACACACCATGATCAAAAAAACAAAACAAAAAACAACCCACGTATAGGCAACCCCCAGACCAACAGATATTACAATGTACTGCTTCAATATCTCCTTCTCCTCAGCTACATAAAAAGTTTGCAGGTCCCCAGCTTAGTTAAAGGCACCCAGTTTAGACTGAAAGCCACCAAATCACTGAAGAAACTGAACAACTTGAATTTTTACTTTCAGCCCATGTCTTTATTATTCAGATCATACAGACTCACCTTAGTCCATGGATGTGCCTTAATCTGAGGAAATTTGAATTCAGTATAGTTTGGATTCATTTCTCTAATTTGCTCCCTTGTAGGCGTTCCCAGAACCTATACAAAAGAAAAAAAAAAGCAAATTGTTTAGATATGCTTCATATGGAATTAGGACTGAAGTATAACCTATCAGGCATTGAGACAACTGAAGTCAATCTATGTAACTAGTAAGTTAATAGAGCGTGGAGAGCAAGACAACAAAACTTTTGCACCCAGGAGAGGGAAGTTCTCTCTCTGGGCACCCTTCTCCAGTCTTTGACCACTGTCCAGAGTAAAAAATGTGTTGCACTCTGTGCTGCTGCCACTTGCTCAGCCAGTGGGCAACGCTAAGAAGAGCCTGGTTGTCTCTTCATTCCCTCACACCACAAGGCTTTTATACACACTGACGAGATCCCTCATCCCCAGCCAAGCCTTCCCTGCTTCAGGCTCCAGCTCTTGCAATCTCTCCTCATATGACAGATGCTCCAGTGCCTTAATCACCTTTGTGGCCCTTACTCCAACATCAGTGGTCTCTTGTGGGCAATTCAGTTCATGCTCCAACCTCAGTGTCAAAAATTTGTCCACATCTTATAAGAGTTTTTCACAAAATTAAAGCATCTCTCTCAAACTTAGCAATATTTTGGGGGGGTAGAGAATTAACTCTCATTAGGTTTATATAAAACAGTACTACCAAACACATTCAGGGATTGCAGTTCACTGCATATGGTTCAGGATTAGACAAGTAGCACAGACTGCATTTTACAAGTCACAAACAGCAGTCCTCTGACAAGCTTAAAAGATCAGCCAGTTACTGCTGAGCATGTCCTGCTCTCCCCACAAACAAAACCATGTGGGTTTGGGCGGTGCTTCCTCATCTCAATATTTCCACATGGAGGACAGACTTAGTTTAATTCTAACTTGGAAGTATCTGAAAGGCATACCACCTGTGGTTTACCTTCACCAAGCCGTGTTTCGCATTCCCAGAATCTGCACAATGTTATTTATGGATGCAAATTAGTTTTACGAGAAATAACAAACAATTGCACTTCTCTTTGAAGGGGTGGGTACATTTTGAAAGGATTTCAGAAATGTCTTGAGGGAATAAGCCTGACAATATGGCATTAGTGCTTTCTTTTCAATTAGCACCAAGTGTGAGAGAGCCATTGTCTTCTAGCTATATGTGAAAATTGCAAAGTGTCTGCAAGAAATCCCATTGTTTTCTGCTTCCACCCAGTTCTGGGCACCTCTTTGCTCTGCTGAGAGAAGAGGAGATGGCAGAAAGCAGGAGTGGCTCCCCTGTGCTGGGCTCAGGCTCATCTATATGAAACCTGGAGAGGCACAATTTTGGCCCCATGACAAATCCCTCCACACAGCTTAGCCCAATGTTATCACCTCATCTCATCAGACTGCACTGTCACCATCAGGCAACAAATGATCACATAATGCTGGCACTCTACCTTGCTGCTTGATAAAGAAATATCTGGTATCTGTGTACATTTTCATTCTGTTAGAAGAATGGAAACTACAAAAATGCACTCCAGAAAGTCAGGTAAGGTAGTAAAAGAGCAAGATAACTGCTGTTTGAGTAATGTGTGGAACAGAGAAACTATCATCAGGTATTATGAACAAAACTTGATATCTCTTTGCTATTTAAAATAAGAGTTGCACAACACAAAAATATACTATCCACAAAGCAAGCTTTTAAATAAAGAGCAGCAGCAGAGGAAATAAACTCTGCAACTTGTTCAGATAGTTGCTCCTTGGATAACAAATTTGACTGACAAATTGTATAAAATGAGCAATAATGTTTTGTAGATCACATCGCTCATGAGGATTTAAAACCCAGCTAATTCTAAAAGCCAAGGGTTACTCTCAGAAATGTCAGCAGATTTTTTTGGGTGTGTCTGAAAACACTGGTTTTGCTTAGGGGGGTAAAAAAAGAGAATGTCTACAGATTCCATATATTCTGCTCAAGTTTCAAAGGAAAAAAGAATTTAAAGGAAAATGTGTCCTTTCCCTGCTGGTTTTCTGTCTGGCATCCACAAGAGCATCAGCCACCCAGCTGCCAGGCCTGCCAGGATGGTGCTGCTCTCAAAGCTTTCATGACCATCACTCTCAAACCTTTCCAATTCTAAAAGATGAGGGGATTTCCCACCCCTAAATATTATTTTCATCTGATTTTGGGATAAAAGTGATTTTTAGAACCTTGGAGGTTACTTAAATTAACTTTCTGAAAAATGATGGGCACCTTCTATTGCTCTCTCATGTTTTCTAAAAGCTAAGTTTTCATGCCTCCCTAGTCTAAACAATACTTTTTAAAGGCATGTTTACCTTCTTTACCCTTTTTCTCCTCAAAAAATTCCTTCAATAGCTTTTCTAAGAAGCAGCAAGTAGATTTCTTTTAAATTTAGCCCAAATATATCAAACTCGCTTGGTTGCCAAGGCTGCTCAGAACAGGAGCCTACACAGCGCAAGTATATTTAAAGACCACCTATAGCATCAGATAACTCAGATTAGATAAGCAAGGCCAATTTCATGGAAGAACCCACAGACAATGTCTATTCAAGCATTTCACTAAAAGCACAGCTGTAACTCCAGATGATGGTAGAGGGCAACTCCTAAACTCAAGCACAGGCATCTAAGCAATAGCACTTCAGGTTTCACAAATGCTTAGAAAAGGTACTGAAGAGGGATCATGGTAGCTAAAAGAAGGGACTGTCTGACCTTTCAGCTACATAGCAAGCAGCCTTCGACACATAAAATAACTGTACAAAAGGAAAAGTGACTACTAGCAGCTACACAGTGTATTTATATTTACTCTGTTCTCTTGAGACTGTAAAAGCAGACTGCGCTTCCAATTTGTACTGATAGTGGAATAAAGGAAAAAAAACCCAACCACAAAACAACACGCCCCAAAATCCAACGAAAAACTGAAAAGAGAAGTAGTTTGGAAGGAAGAACAGAAGTTTTGAAGATTGTGTCAAATTCAAGTTACAGATTAGAACAGTGGGATAAATAAAGTGATAACCTGTAAAACTGTACCAGTACGTAACTTATCTTGAAGAGGTCCTGCAGTGGATCTCTCCTCACCCCTCAACATACCAATTCTGTTTGCTACATGATTTGAAACTGTACCTCATTGATTTATACCGAATTTTCAGTATATTAGGAATACTTTCAAGTAACCTTGGTAACAGCAATCACTTAAGCTGCTGCAAAAATTGGTCAAAATTCTTCTTTTGAGAAAGAAGCATTAATTACTGTGCTCATTTTTGGCAGAATTACTTCATGAAACAGCTGGTTTGCGTTCAGATTGAATTTCATGTGTTTTAATTTGTGCCCATTCTTCTTGTCCTGTTATAGGATGCCAAAAAAAAGAGGCTGGCTCCCTCTTTGAACCCTTCCTTCACATACTGTACACTGGTAAAATCCCCACCAATCTTGAAAAGTCAGAGAAATACAGGGTCCAATACTGAATGATTCAGGTCAATGCAGATTGGCACATACTATTCTAATTCCTGGGGAATCTTATGAAAAGTAATTTTATCAAGGAAAAAATTGAAGTTTGAGAAAAGCTTTTTTTCTATTTAACATTTGAAAAACAAAAAGAGAATCAAAATAAGTAGTATAATAATAAAAGTGCAGTTCCCTGATGGAATCAACTATAACTAGAATGAAGAGTCAACTTTCAAATGAATGAAGGGGAGGTCGATGTGAGAATACAAAGCATCTTCCTGCATGTCAAGATGCCAGGTCAATTAGTTTTTCTCTTCATTACCAATTGTCATTATATCATCTCTTAAATAAAAATAAAGAAGCATTATCTTCTAAGATTAACTAAAGAATACACTTGCTGAGAAGTGGACACTGCTTTGATTCTCCGAGGACAAAAATTGAACACAACAGGTTTCACAGCATATTCTGTCAAATTTTTTCCTTGACATCAGTCTGAAATGGATGAAGGTCCCCAAAACATTTTTATTCCACAAACAGGGTTCATGAAGGTAGGGTAATGGTATGTATCCCCTGCAGTTAAAGAAAAGCTACAATAAAGAAAGGCTCACAAGAATGTCATCCTTACCAAACAAGAAGGGGGATTTATGAACCTGGAATAAGCCCTGAACCTGAATAAAGATTCTCAGTTTATGTTCTTACAATCAGCTTTTTTAGGAGGAAAAGATGGATTATTCAGCTCCAAAAGACACTTCAGTTACACCTCAGTACCAAGACAGCTGCTGCCCACACCTGCTTCACTATGCAAAACTGCGCTGACTCATTTATGACCAAACCCACACTGTTGCAACAGCAGAGGAAAAGGAAAACTGCAAGAGTTTCAACAAATCCCAGTGGAATAAAGGCCCTTTATGACAACCATTGTTACTGCTGAACATTTGCCAAAATGTAATCAGTTAGAAGCAGAGGGACCTTGGTTAGAACCAAGGGTGCAGAAGCTCCAGGTGGCAGTAACTGAACTAGAGAGGGGAGAATGTGATAATTTAAATCAGAAACCTCTAGAAAGCCATGGTTGCAGTAGTATAGTGGTCTTCCCTGGGAAAACTGTGCAAGTTGATGAGGAAATGTATTCCTTAAAGTCTGATGTTTATGGCTTACCAGATGGCATAATTAATACTTCTGCAAACATGACTGCACCTCTTCAGAAAGTTGTGAGAGGTGTGCCAATAGTTATTTTAAAAACTCACACTGTAGCATCTCAAGCAGCTAACACAGCTTAAGACAATACTTCAAGAGGTCTGTGGTAGAAAGTAAAATAAACTTACCCACTTTATATACACTTCCTTTCAAAAACACTTTCCTGCCAAACAACGAAAGCCAACTAAATATAGATATTTTTTCTATTCATAACACAAAAGGAGCTATACACCAAGAATAGGAAGAAACTGATTGTCACCGCTGACATGAATATAATTGCCCATCAACTTTTTATACTGCCTGCCTGCAAGCACTGGAAGTGATGAATTAAGTGAGGCACAGGAACAGCCAAGTTGTGATGTGGGGGGGACATCAGGGAAAAAAATGCCAGGAGCCTTCCCTTAGGGCTGAGGACAGAATCCATGTGAAAGCCCATGCAGGTCGTCAGCACAGGACCACATCCAATAAAATGAAATACTCTCCTATGGCTTACTCCCCCGGAAGAGAAGGCTCCTCTCTGCCCATTAACTACTCTGACTGGATTTATTTTATTTCAAAAACTGAGCCCAAAATAGTACCTTGACATTTGAGCATGAGCCATAGATTATAATTGCAGTCTATACTTAGCATTAGGCGCAGTAAAACTGTCAAGAGCCCTAAAAGTTACACATGAATAGGATTCCTGATACTATTGAACTTGCTTTTTCATACATTTTTTTCCCCCTAGCTCCCCTTTACCCAGGGAACTATGAGAAGAAGATTTTATTATTCCTCTTAAATTACCATGAAATGTCAGTTTTGGTGCAAGGAATAATCACAGTGCAGTAGCAACCAAAAAACTCAAAGTAAACACCACCTCCACCATGTAACCCCCACTTCTTTCCTGCAGTTTTCACAAGTTGGTTGATTCATCTCATACTCTAAATAGCAGCACACGGAAAAAATATTTCCGGTAAAGAAAACACCGGGCAGATTGGCTGATGCTGTCCTCCCCATGTCCCAGGGCTGCTCAGATAATTACTGCTGCTTCATTCTTTTGAGAGATTCTTTTTTTTTTTGAGAGGAGTATGGGGAAGGTACCAAACATAAACTTTGAGAAGATTATCATCTTAGAAACAAACCAAATTACCCTTCTGAGATTCACTTCCTGCAAGAGGAATACAGAGTAACCACTGTCTGCAGGAACTGTACTTGAAGAGGTTTGAAGTTTGGAAAGCACATGCCAGCCAGTTTTACCTTGATGGTTCTTGGATGCTGTAGAGCTTGTGAGGCCAGGAATGCCAACAAACTCCCAAGCTTTTACAGGGAGCAGTCCTCCCATCCACCACTGCTGGAGATCCCATCCACAAGAGACTGGAGGTCTACGAAGGAGTCTGCCCTGACTGCATCTCAAAGAAAAATCACTCTTGTGGTCTAAGTGCTCCTTCTTTCAAACTGTATTCAGCAGGGTCCCACTTGCACACTGGATTTTAAATAGTGAAATGGCAACTGCCACCTTCCTGGGCTGCTGGAAGAATCCATCAGGTACCAGGCTGCAAGACTGCTCTGAGGCATAGTGTTTAATTGTACATAATTTCTTTATGGGATCACCGATGAAATCCACACTACCGCCACTGTGACCGTTTCAGAAACTGAGCACATTTCTGAAGGAGATGTCACTTGAAAGCCACTAGGGGCATGAATTTTAATGTGTATATTTGGTTACCCACTTGAGATATTCCCCACATGGGACAACCTAACATCTGGGACAGCAAGCAAGAGCTAAAAAAAAAGAAAGTAAGAGTCACCATTCAAGATCAAAATTTGGAAAAAGAACATTATTTCTCTCCTGTAATAGCATAAGTATTCAAGGAGAGTGTACTTGGGTTAAACCACTTCTTCAGATGGAGCTCCAAGACAGTACTCACCTATATCAAATATCATTTTGTCAGGGCTAAGTGGTGAAAGATCTCTCCCAGTCAGACTAAGAACATGTGGAAAGACCATATTTAAAGAAATAGGAACAAGTGGAAAAAATTTAAAAGAGGACTGTCTTTTGATGCAATTCAACGTTTGTGATGCTGTGGTTCTAGAGGCGCACAGTTTTTCAGAGCAGTTTGCAAATACACAGTAGGTCTGGAAAAACTCCAGGTGCAATTATATAGAGAAGATCTTGCAAGACTGCTTGAAATGAAACTACATTAAGCCTATTGAAAGTGTCTCAAAATCTGTCAAAAGCCAAAAATGCTTGTGATGCAGCAAGGGACTGAGGATGTTGAGCATATGGCCTGCAGGAAGGGCAAACTCTGCCAACTGATATATCACCATGAACAGCTAAAGAGAGGATGTCATCAAGAACTGCATGAGAAAGGAGAACTAATTTAATGTGATGGCATTTTGAAGTCATTATCCAGTCTAATGCAAAAAACTTCACAGCCAGGTGTAGCATTCACTTGCTGTGTTGTGAAATAAACTCTGAATAACCACAGCTGAGTAAGCAACTGAAGAGAAAACTGGAAAGTTTATCTTGGCTTACAAAAAACCTCCTCAAGTGTAACTGTGATTCAATCATCTTGAATTGATAAGAACCAGCAGTAAAGCTTCTAAGCTGACCTCTTCCTGCAGTGGAATCAACCAAATAGAAAGGATGAAAGTCTGATGTATTTCCCAACGTGTGAGCAAGTATCGTCTTGCTATGGCCCATTTTTGGAAGTTTAAAATACACCATCTTCCCTGCCCCTAACTTTCAGACACACAGTTCCAATGAAGCTATCTGAAAAGCAGGACCCAGATAGTCAAAGAGCAGCTCCCAGGTCCCAGCCTGCAAGCTTCTACCAAGCTCACTGCTATTCTACAACTTTCAGATCCCACAGCTCTGCTCCTCCCACAGCCAGCTAGCATTAAAATAAGTCTGTGTTACAATGAAAGCTTGAAATACTAATTTTCTATGGCAGCAAATGGAAGAGGTGGATGCCATCTGTCAGATTTTTTTAATGAATCCCACCCTAAAGGAAACTTTATACAACATCACGTTTTACACGTTGTGCCAAGATTTAGCATTTCTGATAATTTTTATGCTGCAGAATTGCATGTCCTCAACCATTCTGAGGCTATGAAACTTAAACACACTCACGTGGTTGCTTCTATATTTAAAGAAATTTGTCAGAAGTTTGTTTCTGTGAGGGTGAGTATCATAATTTCAATTTGCAATTTACTGAAATACCCTTTACACTGGGTACTCCTTCAGTGGCCTTGAGAAATATCATCAGTTTGCCAGTACTGTATATCATCACTACTATGAGTTAGTCAAGAAATTTACCACCACAGATGGTACAATTTTACTGAAATTTTACTTCAGCAATTTTACTGAAGTACTCCTCTGCCTCAATACAACTGAAGTGCAAACAAAAGTGCCACAATTGGACAATATATGTGCTGTGAAATTACTGGCTCATTGATATTTTCTTCAGGAGTGCAGAACTGATGTTAACAGCTTCTCAGCAAACTTTCAACCGAACAACAAATTTCTGCTTGCCAAGCATGTCAATAATAAGAGACCATCTATCTCCTCATTATTTCACTTTCACATAGTGAAATCAAAGCAATAGTAGGGCAGAGCACTACAGTTTTGCCAATAAGGTCTCTCTACACTCAGATTTCTGATCAAGCCATGGACAGTCACCATGATATAAAGTTCTATTTACAAAAATTCAGGTGGAAGTTGGGCTTTTCTTGTGGAGAGCAGGGAAAGTTTAGGCTGGACATCAGCAGGCATTTCTTCACATGAAGGGTGATTAGATTGCAAAAGACTGCCCAGGGAGGTAGTGAAGTCACTGTCCCTGGAAGGGTTTAAGGAAAGACTGGATGTGTCATTTAGCACCATGGTATAGTTGACATGGCAGAGTTGGGTCATTGGTTGGACTTGATCTCAGAGGTCTTTTTCAATCTTGCTGATTCTCTGATTAGCTTTCGTTTTTCAGGATTTTAGACATTCATTAAAAAACAAACCAGGACTTTTCAGAAATGTCCAAAAGCAAATACCACACATTATCACACAGAATCCTGAGGAGGTCTGCTCATCTGACGTGGACCCCTTCACAAAAGCAATGCAGGAAAAAGCAGCACACCACTCCAAGACATTTCTCAAAAGTTAAAAATATTGTCACTTGTACCATCATGAGCCCTACATCTGAAAGCAACTCTAGTTTTTTTTGTGTTTCCTAAGCAAACTGACCCAACTTGGATACACTGAGTTTGAAATACACTGGGCAGAAATGCAATAAAAGACATCAAGAAAGTCACAGGAGAAGTATGTGCAAGACATGGAGTCTCCAGAGGCAAACTGCTGACTGAAGGATGTCCAGCAGGACAGACAAACTCACTGTAACAGAAGCCAGGTTTATGTGGTCAAAACCTGGAAGAGATAGGGTGACAGTCTGGAAATGTCACAGCACACCCCTGAGCCTCAGCCCATGTCCTTCAGGCAGGAGAATGACCAGTCAGTGTTGGTTCATGTCATACACTCTCCTAGGACAGGGACAAAGACACCAGCAGCTCTTCTAGTCAATGACACAGACAAGTAGGAAGTTCTCCATCTACAAATTTGGGGTTTGAAGGGCTTTTCACATGCATGCCACACAAATATTTATGCATTAAGGAAATGGCAAAATCAAGGAGGAAATTCTCTTACTACAGTGCCCTCATGGTGACAAAATCAAAAAAGCTGAACAGCATGTGTACACATCTTGTCCTCTGTAATAATGCCATCTTATTATGTGCATAGTACATATTCAGAGGAAAATCATGCTATTCTCTCTGGAAATCTTGTTTCCTTCGCTGCAGAAGTTGAAAAAGGTAGACAAGGGCACTGGGAAGTCAGACACCTGTCTATAAACTATTCTTCCATGCCTTCAATTTGAGAACCTCAGAATATTCACTGCTTTCCAAATTAAATTCATCAAGATGTGCTTGGACATCAGTGATATATAAGTGTTACACATTTTGACACATTAGTTATTTTACCTTTAAAAACAAGACTCTTCAGGTGAAAGGTACCTTTGGTCCTACATGTCCTGATTCTTTATCTACAAAAGAAGGGCCCTTTCCCACCTTTAATTTTAAAAGAGTTAGGAGGAAGGAAGAAGAGAAGCCAACTACATATGTGAAGAATCTGGCATAAGGAATTTAAAAATACTTGCAAAGGCAAGTATTAATTGTGTGCAACAAAGGAAAAAAAGGCAGACTCCTAAAGAATGAAAATCATACATTAATAAATATTGGCCCAGTATCTAAGCACACTGGAGCACAATCCTTTATGAGGGAAAAAGCCCCAATATATATCATTACGCATTACTGCAAGAAGAGAAAGTAAGGATCATCAGGTTCTCAAAATAGCAGAAGTGTTTTCAAACACAGTTTACATGCAAAAACCTGTACAATCATGTCAGAAGATATCTATGTTCACCAGTTTGTAACAGTGCATGTTTTCATACTGATTCCCAAGGAATAATGCAGTCAAAACAACACTTAAGATTCCATACCTTAATTATTTCCACCAACTGATCCACACCACTGTCACCTGGAAAGATCGGTTGTCCTAGTAACAGTTCAGCCAATACACAGCCTGCTGACCACACATCTAAAAAGGGAAAGGTGGAAGACAGGGAAAGGTATCAGTAAAATATACATATTAAGCTCTTTCATAAAAAACCCAGCCATTTTAAGCTACTTACTTTATCCTTTGCCATGTTTGATTGTGTATGCAACACAGCTAAAAATAAAAACCATTCCTATACTAACGTTACCTGGTATAAAACAACAGTGTGCAGACAGTCTTAGAAATCAAACTGTGAGATAATGAGAACTGGAAAATCATGTTAAATGCCATAATATATTGACATTAAAACTTACACAAGCAGGTGAAAGAACAGAGAATGCTTGTCATTTGTAAATTGAGAATTTCCCTGTGTTGGTATAAATCACATTGATTATGAACTGTGCATAGGTAGCATGCAACACAGTGGATGATGTTTTTATTGTTTCTGAGTGTTGAATAGACTCAGTTTTTCATACATATATTGAAAGCATACATGCACTGACAGATGAACCAGTACTGCAAGTACTACTGGTATCCTGAAGTACATGATGATTAAGGGATCTGGGAGGCAGCCTCTCTACCCAGTCACTTCAAGATCTAATCTTTATCCCAATTCCATTTGCCAATTTGGATGAGTAACAGAACTGCAAGTCACAGATCACATGTCAACAGCATCTACAGAAGAAGCCTTTATCTAATTTTTGTATGTATACCAAAAACCTCAAGAAGTCCTTAGGAACTATTCCTCCTACATTAAGATAATTTTCATAATCTATTGCAGGTATATGTTCTTAAATAATTAGGCAATTAAATATTACAGCAGCAACTTAGGAATGTATCTAAGTGTACTACAGAATACAGTATTTTATTTTTGGAATGTAATTAACCAAACAGAAAAATCTAACAAAGCAAATGCAATAAACACTTCATCAGTTCTTGTGAGAATCTAATGCAATTGCACAGCAAATAAATGGGATTTTAAGCTGCTCAACACAGTAGAAGTATTGTACTTGAATGCAGAAAACTGCTTCTCCCCAAAAACAGATCCACTGTAAAGGTTTTTAGAAAGTTTTCAATTGTTGAATGAATACCTGAAACCTTACACTAAAATCCAATCTCAAACAGGCGATCAGCAACAGAAGAGCCATAAAGCCTAGAATATAAACAAACACCCCAAAAAGGAAAACCAGTCCCCTTCCCCTTCCACTCATATGTCTTTAAACTCTCACCTACTTTTATGAGCTAGCCTTGTTCCCCAGGAGAATTTATCTCCTGAGACCTGTTCCACTGAGATAATCTATGCTATGACAGAAATCCTTACTCCCTCATCTATTTAAACTATGTCCCATCTCTGGAAGTGTTTGAAGCCTGGATGGAGCTCTGAGCAACCTGGTCTAGTGGAAGGTGTCCCTGCCCATGGCAAGGGGTTGGAACAAGGTGGTCTTTAAGGTCTGTTCCAACCTAAGCCATTCTATGATCCATGGTACTGTAAAGCAGGATATACACAACCCTGCCAGTTATGGCTAAAGGTCTGCCTAAGGAAAACACCTCTGACAGTTTTCCAAGCCATCTCTTATCACTTTATCACAACCACCACAGAGTGGTGCAAAATAAAATCAAATAAAGATTTCAGGAGTTTAAGATTTATATCAAAATAATCAGCAAGTTAAAACACAGTTTTCCTTCCCCCATTTCTAAAGGAAAGAGTGAGAAGGCTATGCAAAAATACTTCCCCTCCTCCAGAATATGGTTCAATTGGAACATACAGTAGACTAACACCACTGTCATTACTTCAGCTTTTGAAATTATTCACTTCCAAATCAAATGGATGCACTTCTACCTAATGTCTTGGTACAAACATTGCATCAGGGTTTATCCTAAAAAGTAACTACTTACAATGTAAACAGTACCAGAAATTATTTGACGTTTGAGTCTTGAATTTTAGCAAGCAAACATACAAGTTGATGCTTTTTAATGTTTTAGTCACATTTAATAAAAGCTGATATGGCCACTGAGGTGCTAAGATCTCTTTTGGACAACAAACTAAGAAGGAATCCTGTAAAGAATGTTTAATTGCATCTAACTGCTAATCAATGTCTCTCTCTGATAGCTCCTGCTGTTGGACCAACACATCCTGCAAAACCATGATGCAAAGCATCACTTTTGGTGTCTCCCATGCATATTAGGTTTAGAGGAATTACATAACTGTTCAACAGATAGATTTCTCCAGAGGTACTAAAGAGATAGATTAAATGTACTCAGCAGTCAGAGTGTTGTAACTTAAAATTCTATTTAAAGATACCTTTAAAGGGTTTTAAATAAGCCAAGTCCTTTAGACTGTCCTTTACAAAAGAAGTAGTTACACCAAATTTGTAATAATTATTTACAACTCAAATCCTTATTTTGCACTGAAAATGTTATATATGGCTAGGACAAATATTTGACAGAATATATACAAACACAGAGCTGTCAGGAGAGTAAGTATTTAATCACAATTCACTTCCTTTTAAGATTTTGAAACCATGCTAGCATTACTTTTTTCAGATTAGACTGTGGCTTTTAAAAACTGTTTTAAATAGCCTTCTGGTCTGACTGTTCCATTAGGTTAGCTTTGAGCTGTTTTTGCTTTTCCTAGTTTCCCTAAATGCTTTTGCACTCCACCAGTCTATTTCAGGCAAGTCTGTAGGGCAGAAGTCTCAAATGCAATACAAAAATTTTACAAAAACAGCAGGGAGCATCAGTGTTGGTGCCAAGGTGAGGAGGGTTTCCCCAGTCCTGCCAAACTGCAACTGCAAACCAGTCAAACAATGTGCAGGTCCTTGTTCAAGAAAGCCAAGCACGAACAGCAGAGGGCACACGAGAAAGCTGAGGGCGTCACATGGGAACAGAGGAAAAAAAGCAAGGATGTAGGTCATGAGGAAATAGGTGGCAATGGCTGAGGAATACTTGCTGCATTCATGCTGGGTTTAATCCCCCTAACATACATCAAAATCCATCAGAAACCTATTGCTCCTTATGCACTGAAATCTTCCAAACTAGGAAATCTAATGTCTTGTTTAAAGTCTATTCACTTTTCCTTTATTTTGCCTGCTAACACTTTAAATACACAGTGTAGCAAAACACAGGCATTTCAAAATCTCCATCTTTTTTCCAGGCATGTAATTTCACCAACTTCCGAATTAGGACTTGGGCAATGTTCCCTGGACAAGGAAGGGAACAAATCCTTGAAGCAACCTCAACAAAATCCAGAGAGTGGAGGCTAACTCGAGCAGCTCCAAGGAGGGACAGAAACAAAACACAATATACACAGGTATTTATACAACTCTTGATAAGCAATGTACAATAAGGAACAAACTAAGAAATTTCATCTCTGCTGAAACTTGATGGAATTTATGCCATTGACTAAAATTTGGTTCCAGGATAGTTTGCTCTTTTTTCCCCCACACCCTTTATATCTTGCATTTTAAAATATACCTACCACATCAGGATGGTAAAATTCTTCCTCAAGCCTGAAGTAAACAAGTACTAATTTCTGTATTTGAAGACATGTTACTTAAAGGAAGTGATCAGCTTACAGTAGTTCCTTCCTAGAGACTTTTATGTCTTTGTACAGTCAGAGCTAAATGCTACAGATTAATATGTGGTGTAACTACCTGCTCCCATGGGAGAAGAAGCATTTTCTAAACTACTTCTTTTCAGTATGTGCAAGTTAATTAAAGCCATCTAGGACTCTCATTCACATACTTTAAATTAGCTAATAAACAAGAGAGAATCTTAAAAGAAAATACATCAACAAATGGCCCTTACACCAAACTAGTTGGGACAATGTGAAATTTTAGGAGAAAATACTGAAAACTATTCATATTAAGATAGCAGGCAAGGGTACTTTCTTCATACCTTCAGTGAAATGTAGTCTAAACAATACAGAGAATAAATACAACTGCCAGGCAACAGCAACCCTCAAATAAGCTTATTTTAGATAGTAGTCACACATTACAATGGTAGCTAATGCCATATCTTTCCTAGACTAAAGAACACAGACAAATACCATTATCACCTAGCCTACCTCCATTAATTTAAACACACAAAAATTCATACAGCCTCTTGTACTACAAAACTTTTCTTAAATTAAGTCTCTACTACTTTATTGATCTTCAGAGCTGTTAGATGGACAATGGCTAATAATATAATCTTCATAATGCCCTTGCTTTTGAATGCATTCTAGCATTACAGAAGACAAGAAAACAAGTATTTATCTTTAAATCAGGAAGAGGCATTTGGGAGAAACAGTGCAAAATACACTCCTTAGCTTTAATTCTGTAAGCGTGCAATAGCCATTTGGAGTTGGAAATTAACACCCTGTCCACAAATGTCACTTTTTCTGATCTCAAACTCTGTCTTTCCAAGCTGAAAAGCTGGCCCCATTCTTCACAGCAGAAGCACTATTCATTGAATTACACTCTACATCCTCTTACTCATTATTTGGAGCACATGGAGGAGGAAGGGGGAAAAAAAGACAGTTTCTCTAATCCACTTAGTACAAATAAAGAACTTCCATTTATCTGATGCTTTATGGGGCTTATTTACCTTCCTACTTTTTTATTACCCACATCTATTCATCTCTGCCTCACTATTCCTTCATCTTGATGGACTTCCTCCATCTTGGAGGTGACTCAAAGCTGCTGCTCTGGAAACTGTGGAGACAAACCAAGAGTCGAAAAGCAGCCCTGGGAAGTCATAAAATCAACAGCTTCTAGTTGCCAAATGCCAGACCCAAAGTGCTTTTCACTCCTGCTTGTTTGAAACAATATTTAGGATGTCAGAAAAAGAGCAAAATTCAGGATTACAGGCAGGTGTGCTATGTTGGTAGAAGTTATCAAGCCACCACAGATCCATGGACTGATGAGAAGGAGTAAGGCTGAAACATGAAAATGCTTGAAAGACATGCTTGTTCCAGTATTTGGAACAAAAACTAAACACAGGTATCTCTATTCTCTTGCAATGAAGAGATGAAACTACAATGACAGGTGGCAGAGTAGTTCAGTAAATTAACACACCTGCTTCCTTTCAGCACTGGAAGTTGCCATCTGAGAAAGAAGCAAATCCTTCTGACTGTTTGGCAACTGTTCAGGGACACACCTTGTGGTGGTTCTTCCTCAAGAAACTCTGAGACTGGCCAACTACACATACCTGCAGAAGAGCTTCTGCTCCAGACTGCTGAGGTGAAACACTCACGCTTGCTAGGAAAGTGAATGAACAACTTGATGATACTTATTTTCAGACACCCCAAGAGAAGCCAGCAATGGTTATGCAGATCAATCTTTCCCTGCCAGTGGCTATAAATGTTCCCTCTGGAACACTCCCAACTCCTGCCAGCGCAGTGGTGGAACAAAAGCACTGAGAGCAGCAGTCCCTCGTTGTGCAGAAGCACCACCAGGATCTGCTGAGTCCTCCCCTGCCCTGCCACCTCACCTGAGGAAAAAACCACATGAGATGGAGGCAAAGCTCAGCTGCACAGCTTCTTTCCATAAAAAAGGAGCTCAAGGCAACAAAAACATCTGCATCCAGCCCTACTCCAGTGCCTGTCCCAGGACAATGCAGGGGAACATGGGCATCCATTCCAGAGCTTTTCAGCAGCAGCATCACCCATATGACCAGCACAGCCAGAACCATGCCATCAACATACTCTGGGATGCTATAACACACACAGACTGGCAAAGAAGAAACACCAGCCAAAACGCTGTCAGGGCACAGCTGAAGGGCTTGGTTTGGAAAAAACCAACAAACCAGTCCCCCACTTCCCTCTCTTCACCTCCCTCAAAAAACTCCAAACAACCACCAACAAACTCCTGCAAATCAGCTGCAGGAAGTAAACTATGTCCATTCCCAGCAAGCTTTAGAGACAAACACAAACACTTGCAGGATTCATAGCTAAAGGTGCACAAAGGCCCAATCTGTTCAAGCTACGAAGGCACCCAATTGACATGAATACTTGTGCCTGACCACTGAAAAATCCTGTAAAGTTCTAATGCAGTCACATAACAGCTATTATGGGTAGGGACTTGTAGCTATTTGGCAACAGTGACTATTTAAGAACTCTAATAGGTCATTTCCCAGGTCGTTATTTTAAAAATAGAGTCCCAGGTCTGCTGGAGGCACTACCTGCAGTAAATGTGATTTGATGCTGCTCTTACTATGGCATATATTTAAATGCAGCACTAATGTGGTACTTTACAGAAGTGTGACAAACATCACATCCCTGGCTCAGTTATTTTTTAAAGGGATCTCTTGGGTTAGAATTGAAGTAATGCACTTCAATGAAACAATCAAGATCCTAGAAGTTAAATGCCAGTTTACAGTTTGTTGTGACATCCAGGATGAAGAGACACATCCTGGAATGAACTGCTACACTGAAGAGCAAGTAATGTCATGAGGACAAATTAATGTGTTTAAAGACAACGTGGATGAAGTCAGACAGCCTAATGCAACTCCTAGTTGCAATGCCAAACAAGATGACTAACAACTGACATTGCCATAATGCAGCTGGCTGTGCAGTCAAGTATTGGGCCACCAGTGCCACTGCCTAGTCCTCAAAAGGACTTCTTGCTCAGAAATCCTTCCAGTCATTATCCTGTTGCAGCGCATTATAATCATAAGCCCTGCAGTAATATTAACACACAACAAAAACCTTCACAAAAACAGCTGGAAGCCTTGCAGATAATGCAGGAAAATTTCTACTTAGAACACTTTTTGGCTTTGTATTCTTCATTGATTTTACTTTCACCACAGTTTTACTAGAGGATATTTAACTGGGGGAATAAAGATCCCTGCCTTGCATGTAAAGATCACTTTTTGTTACCACACACACAAGTGATTCTTACAGGGTGATAAAGACTACAGTGGGAAAAGGTTGTTATGCTAACAACTCACAAGAAAAACAAGAACTAAAAAAACTAAGCATGCCAACATATAAGTTTAAAAGGCAGCATTACAATACTGAAGCATTTCACAGTTCCCTACACTCTGAGCTGTGGATAAAGCACTAAGAATTACATGCTCTTTTCCTTCTTTTAGTAAATCTCTATATGCTTGTTTATTGGTATTCCAACAAGCTGGATGAGTTTGGATGAACAATCCCATGTGAAATAAGGAAGAGTTCTCACTATGCACAATTGCTGTCTACCAGCAAGAACTAAGGGATATGTACAAACAGCAGCCCCACAAAATTAACCCTTAGAATTTATTAACCCTTAGAAATTAGCGTACTGCAGAACACTGGAAAACTGCAGAGCTTGTAAAAGCATTTTATTCCTCCTCATCTCTCAAATCCAAAGACTGCTAAGAAAGAAGAGGAAGGTGGATAGGACAGGAAGGAGTGAAGGACCATTAACTTAATTTTCAAGCAATTCAGTGCAAATTTCAAAGAAAGGATTTGGGGGGACAGGTGGGGTTTTTGGCACAAGACAGTCAGAACAATGACTGAAATTCAAGATATTTTTGAAGGCAAGTGAACAATTGCACTTCAGAATGCAATTTTTATTAGAACCATTTTAGAGACCAGCAGGTAAAACAACAAAAATGGAAAGCACAAATTGAACAAGGGTCTGCAGTGGGAGCAAGAGACACTTCACAGGCTTATCTGAAAAGCAGTTTCTCCTGCTGACACATAAAATACACATTTTATGCAGCTATCCTCTGAAACAAGAGGTCTCAGAGCACTCTGATAATGCAGCTGAGCCAATCTATTAGCTCTCAGCTGGCAAAAAGATGTCAAATGGGATCAGCCACCTTCCCCTCACTCACGAGCTCACAACACTTTGCTTTTACCTGGGCTCTGCTGCTTACTGGACTGCACAATACTGCTGACTGCACTCACTCACTCACACAGCAGGAAGTTAACCTGCCAAAATCTCTTGTCAGTTGATGCTGAATCAGCAAATTAAACAGTAAACTGTGAGAGCCAGGGTATCCAGGGACAAGTGCAGGGGTGGGGCTGCCACTTCTGGCCGCAGCCAACAGTAAGTTCTGCCCTTCTATCCTTATTGTGCCATACTTGCCCTAGACTACTCTTGGTTCTGCCTCTTTTTCCTACCAGGAAAATATGCAAGAGTTGCTACAATACATACTGAACAGTAACTAATGCGAAAAAAATTTATGAGAGCAGGGAAGTCTTCAGGAACATACTGAGTGGGGCTTTTTGTTCCTCTTTAAGAACTGCGGAGTTAAAACAAGTCAGCCAGCCACTGAGTTTCACTCTAGTTCAAACATAGTGAGTTTAAATATACTGGTTATAAACACAGTCTGCCAAGAGTTGATCATGATCTCAAAATCCTTTTGAAAACATTAAACCTTGCCTAAATGACTCAAGGCCATAAGCAAAGTAAAAGGTTCCCCAATATTGTGCAGAGAGGCAAAGCTGCTCTCTTTTGCACTAGAACTCAGAAGGAGCCCAGGCAGTATCTTGACTGAAAATCTGAAGTAGTTACCAATAACCAGCCAACACACAGTTGTTCATTTCCAAGATTTTTCATTTTGCTGTTCATTTTTGGTTCTCTCCTGTAAGAAAACTTGGCTATTCCCTGATCTCCATCAAACATCCAGCTTCCCTAGTATCTCCATGACACAGCCATGTGACAGGTATGTAGAAAGAGTTCTTTGTGTTCAAAATTAATGACTAAAGGACAGTAAGAGCTAGCAGAATTAGAAGGACTGCTGTACACAATATATTAAAGTTGTAAAGAGAATTTAAAGTCAATCATTAGGCCACACTTACCTCCCCCTATAAACTCTTTACTAAAAGCCAAGTAAATAAATTACAGATTTATGTCTAAACCACATCACATCAGAAGCAGTAGCTGGTTTTCTGCAGACATTCTTTACAGTTATTTCAAGTTATTAAAAATGCTTTTCTGGCTTGAGATCTCATACCTACTTTTAAACTAAATAGCAACATTACATGGAATTTTTTTTTCACTTGTAATCAGATTTCCCCCCCTCTACATTGAAAAAGCCCCTTTCCTAGTGTAATTAATGCTGAAATCTCAAAAGGTGTAGAAAGCACAGCAGCCATCTACAAACCATTTGTATTTCTTTAAAAAGTGGTATCTAATAATTTACAACCAAATTCAGTCCCCAGGGATTATGTTTGAGATCTCTGGAAACCTTTACACTTCAATGGAGGATAAAAACTGAGGCAGAGGATAAAATCTGGTACAGATGCCAATGAAATGCACACACATACCTATACTGGAGGTATAATCGGTGGCCCCAAAGATCAACTCTGGTGCCCTGTAGTACCGAGAGCAGATGTACGACACGTTGGGTTCTCCACGAACCAGCTGTTTTGCACTGCAAAGAAAACAACAGTATTTCAGTAATGAACACCTGCAATATTGCTGTGCACACCAACATGAAGCTTTGTCACTCTTCACCCACTCCCCATTCTCAAATGTTGAGGCATAATATTCTTTTAAGCTGATTCAAACAGACTCCTTGATTAACTGTGAAATCAGTCCAATCCATCAAGCATCTACTCCATACTGGGGACAGCAAAGGAAATTCCACGTACAATCTAGGTGAAAAACAGGGTCAAATTATTGGCTGCCAGTTGTCATTTGAAAGATACAAAGGCTTGTTTACAGTGGGAAGGAGGACAGAAAACAGTTTGGTCAAATGTAGTCACCGTTCAAGGTTTAAAAGCTCTGGATACTCACAAGGACTGAGGGGGGTATTTTTGTCTGTTTGGGGTTTTTGTTTGTTGGTTTGCTTTTTTGTTTGTTTGGTTTTAATTTCCATCACAAGATTCTGCTCCTTTGCTACTTAAGGGAGCTTGGTATGAGGTGACAAAGGGAAAAAAAAAAACCTTTGCCATTGTATTCACATATCATGGTCCACAATTAACATGAAGGTTTCTCTTATACTGTAATCGATCAGCCACAGAGGGTTTAACCTACAGTATTGCCTCAATACTTCTCTTTAAAAGAATCCAAGAAAAGAATGGGCCACAAGATCCCACTGCTTTAGGAACATGAGTCTATGGGCATATTACACTTCTTTCTTAATTAACAAGTGCAAGACAAAAAGGAGCTGGAAGACAAAACTTCCCTTACTGTCCTTTTGGAAATATGACATTCACCTAAATAGCACCAAACACTGCAGAGTGGCAAGCCAGTCAAATCCACTGCTCAGCTCTCCAGACACTCCTCTCAGACTTCAGTGAAGAACTTCCATCACCCATTTTAAAAAGTCTCAGGTTTCTATATAGAAACTACAGTTAACAAATTCCCACTGATAAAAAAAAATGTATTCCCTTTATGCATTGTCAGTTTTGAGCTTCAGCACGATTCCTACTTTGCCCCAATGCTGGTGAGGTAGAGCTGAGGAGATCCCAAGGCACAGCCACGACAATGCACTGCATGAATAACCCCCATCTGACATTCCCACTCACTATGGCCAAGCAAATTTAGCAACAGCAGCCTCTGTAACCTCTCACACATATACCCCAACTATTTTAGTCTGCAAAGTTACAGCACAATCTAAAGACTGAACTTTCTCAGAGAGAAATCTATGTTCTGCCTCACTGCAGATTGCACCAATTTCTGTATCAGTTCTAAGGTAGAGGCTGGACTCTAAAGGTGATTCTGAGTGGATATTGGAAATAAATGTGCCTTTGGAAACTAGAACATAGATATCCACTATCCAAGAGCTTCAACTGCAAGTGCTGCTTCTGATTTTGAGCCTCTATGATATTTGCAACATTAAGTGAATTGTTTAAGTGCAAGTAGACTGACTAGTGTAACATCATCCTTTTTAAGTTACAATGCCACCACGCCTGTCCTCGCTTGCCCAAACACACTTCACTGCAATAACTGGTTCTGGTTTTCCATGCTGCAGTATTTTCCCTATGTCATGGTATATTTATTTCATTTTCTAATACCTACAAAAACAAGAGGCGTGAAGTTTAATTCCCTCTCTCTTAATACCCTTTTCCAGCTCTTCCCTGCCACTCCTTTGAACTCACTTTGGGGGCAAATAGAATAGCAGTAATTCCTCTTTTAAGCTACAAATAAAAACCTTCTAAGGGACACTGAGAATTTCTTGGCAAAGTTGCATCAAGGTTCACTTTGAAGGAAGACCTCTTCACCAGATTTCAGGCCACAAATGCACTTACCTTCCAAAGTCACAGAGTTTTAGAACAGCTGTATCAGGGTCCAGCAAGAGGTTCTGTGGTTTTATATCCCGGTGGCAGATCCCAAAGGAATGGATATAGGCTAAACTCCGGAACAGCTGATACATGTACAACTGGAACACAGAAATAGCAGTCAAATCAGGGTAAACAATCAATCAGTTTAGCACAAACCCTTATTAGAAGAAAAACAAAATCACTGAGAAAAAGACCATACTGAATGCCTATTAGAGCTATGAATGTGGGCCAGGTATTTGCATACCTTCCCCACACACCCTTTGCTACATACACACACATGTGGTTCAAATCTTTTCATGTGTCCTTTCAGATAGCATAATTAGCACAATTCCAAAGAAATAATTGTGCCAGTTTTCAAACATTTGTAAATAATGGCAATCATAAAAAGCATAAACAAAAAAGTTTCAGTTTGTTCTACAAATAAGCCTCTTCACAGCAGTGAAGTATTCCAGGTTATTAAAAAAACCCCAAACAAACAAACAACCAAAAAAAACACCCCACAAAATGCAAAAGAAAACCTTTCAGTTAGTGAAGCTATATTAAATATAGCCCAAAGACAAGGGTAGTGTCTCAGCCTGTCACTGAAGTGAATCTCCTAGTGTTTCTTGCTGAGGGGACAGAGTCATTTTAATTTCAAATCTCTGGATGAAAACAGAAGGCAAATAAAACCAACTGTTCAAAATAAGTTTATGCAAGGCACAACAAACAAGTATGCTGAGGGAGAGTTTTCTCTGCCTACTTTCCAGGGCCGGCTAACCCCTTAGCAAGGAAGAACACAGCAAGAGGAGGTATTATGAAGCCAAGAACTTCACAAGAAGCTTACAGGGCAGGGGGAGGATGTCCAGCTTCTGGAGATACACATTTTTTGCTATGGCTAATGAAAAGCTGCTGGATACGATTAAGGATGTTTACAGTCATAAAGGCATAGAAAGCCCTGTTTTAAGGTTGACAAAAGGCTGCCAGATTATTTTTTATTTTTGTTGTGTCCCCACAAACAAAAATCAAGCTACAGGCAGGACACTATACCAGGGATGCAACTCCACATTTTTCTTTCACAAGCACATTTTTCCACAGTTCACCTTTAATGGTCTATATAACCAGGTGCAATTACTTGATATTGATATCAGGTCATGTTTGCCTCTCTTTCACTATTATCTTTGTCGTCACACTTTCTCTCCCCCTTGTTTTTTGTTGTTTATTTGTCAGGAAAGTAGGAGAGGGAAGAGAATTGCTTGAATTTTGGCTCTAGGCCTCTGGTTTTCATACTTGTTTCTGAAAACCACAACTCTGCACAAAGAAAAGCGAACAAACATTTTTTCCGAATTGCCTGTTCTAGTCCCTCAAGTATGTATTGTGCAAGTGTATTGCAAAATAATGCAAAAGACTGCTCTAACTTGAGGGGTCAAGTTAACACATGTGGGATTTATAAAGCATGCCTTTCATCTCCACAAAGCAAACCCAAAATTTCCAAGGACTCCTTACAGCAGGTTAGAAATTACACATAAAAATTAACCAGAAGATTACTAGAGCAGCTTCTGTGCAGCTTTAAGTTTCTTTGTTACTCAGGGAAAAGCAGCTCTCTGCCTGCCTAGTTATCCATTAGAAGTGAACAAATAGGTATGATCTGACCTTTGTGTAGCCAAGATGCCTGGAAAATTGCAAAATCTTTAATGACATTAAGGCAACATGATCTTTTTAAATACAGGATTATATAAAAGCCTTGCCAGAAAAATAAGAATAGCTTTCCAGACTACCTGGAACAGGAAGTCCCAGGCATCCTGCAAGATGAAAGAGTTGAAGCAGATTTTTCTCTGAAAGTGTAAGGAAGAACAATTTTCTCAAGTTCCCACAACGAGAACAATTAGGGCAAGAACACTAACAAGAGATATATAAACAAGTTATCAAAAGCCAAGCCTACAGATTTTGGGGAGCACATAATCTGAGGACATGATGTTCCACCAACAGACCAAAGTGAGACCTTGAAGTCTGCTGGATGATAAATTTCTGTCCTTTCTTAAAAATCAGGTAAACATAATGCCTATTGCAGAGACATGCCATTTACAATTTATGCATGTAGTTATGGCACAAAACTTCATTATTGAAATAATTACTATTTGTAGCTTTCACCTTTGAAACTTTCATCTTCTTTCCACCAAAATGAAGTTTTTTCTTAAGCCAGCCCTTACATTAAGCATTACACGTTTAAGGAGGTATCTGGAGAAATCAATATGCATCAGGAAATTTTGTTGTTAATTTCCATTAAATATTACCTGTGTGCCATGTTAACAAGTTAATGCCATGTGAAAACATCATTTACTAGTGTGTGGATTGTGCTCACCACAATATAGGAAACAGAACTATGAGGCCGCAGATGGGTCCCATGTTGGACAGCAAATGAGAAATTTTATTTACTTTAACTCCTGTGTAAAAGATGTATACAACTTGAATAAGTTTTTGAAACTACAATGTGCATACAAGCACCTTACCCCATGTAGCTTTTGAAGACATAAGCCAATGAGCTTCAAGTAGAAACAAAAATGTGCCTTTCATGACCACAACAAAAGCACATGAACTCTTACTCATATGCCAGGAAAAGGGGAAGATAACAGATTAGAGAACATCCTCCTGACATCCTCTTTCAGTTCCTGACCTTTGTTCTATTATGTCTTCACCACCTCAGGAAACTGAAAGCCGCTAATCTGGCCGGTCTCAGCCTCCGTCCAAGCTGCATCAAAAACAAAACACCCCCCCACACTCTGTATCCCCAACCCATTCCAAGATTTCTGTAAGGTCAGAAATTGGGAGTGTTTAAGTCTCAACCCTCTATTCTTCCTTCACAATAACAACAAGTAATTCTAAATTTTTTCCTTGCCTCAAGATCTATTTGCTTCTAAAAATTTCTGAAAATTTACTGTTATGTCAGAAAAGAGTATCCACAGTATATTTCTGTACTATCTTGCTTCACCTAACCACATCTGTCAGTTACCTACCTTGACATAAATCATAGGGAGTGTCTGTTTGGCCCGACTATAATGTCTGGCAACTCTGTATACTGTTTCAGGAACATAGTCCAGCACCAAGTTGAGGTACACCTCATCTTTCTGAAAGAGAATAAAGAAGAAAAACAAATCAGCACTAGATTTGAGGCATGAAGTACAATCAAAGTGTTAAAAGCAACCTAAAAGATGAGAAAGCTGTGGACATTTAAAGTCCCATCTTTACCATGGAACTATTTAGGCTTTGCACTTGTGCATTCATACTTTTGTCAAACCTATGTTTAAGGTCATGTTATTGTTCTGGTCTCCTATGTAAGATATTTTCTGATTATAAATGGAGACAAGGATATAATTGTTCTGCCCAGTCAATATTTTCATTAGGAGAGTATTTCAAGGTAACATCAGCATAATAAGTTAAAACAGCCTATTAACTCATTAGTCCCTTACCTGCCAAAACCCAAGAAGTGCAAATTTAAAAGCTCAAAATTCAGCCCCCAACAACAACACATCAAAAAAAGTTCAAACAACCTTCATCTTTTAGAAATGTTACTTTGATCTTACTGAATTCCCAGCTATTAAGAGATTAACACACATTAACCATTTGTATACAGTAAGCCAGTGTTAAAATTTATAACCATTCTGTTTGCAGGTATTTCTATGTCCCAGTTATTTCCAACTTTAACATATGAACTTATTCATTACAAAAGAGAACAAGCCAAAACCAAAGTCTCAAGTATAATTTTTAATATCTAGGATTAAGTTAGAAGTTCATGTGAACATAACACAGAGAAACAACAAAAGTAGCCTTATAATAAGGTACTTTGTTACATAATAAAGTACCTTATTGTACATTAGCAAAGGAAAGAAGGAACAAAGAGGACTTAAATTACAAAGTACTATAATCATATAGTGCCTAACTGCAAAACTGAGAATTTTCAGCAGTGAAACAGGTCTTAAAGAGACTTCTGATATTTTAATGCAGTCTTCAGTGCAAATCCTACCAGAATTGTGAATACATCTAATGTTGGGGAGTGGGTAAAATCCATTAATTCAGCATAAAAAATGATTTTGAGAGCTAGTGAAGTAACCAGAAGTAATCTCTCCTGTACCTGTTATTTTATCACCTAGAACTTTCTATAGAGAAAGATAATACATAGAGAATTTAAACAGATGGAAACAGCACAGAGCTCCCAGGTCTTCAGCTGGAGGCCCTTGTCAGAAGATCCACTGGCTATCTACATCTTAACATCTGAACCTAAACCTCATCTAGCTACAGCAATTTAATACTACTCTACTGCGACTTGACCCAGCACTTAGCACAGAGTGAGGTGTGCCTCTGTCACAGGGCTCTGCTGTCCTGCCACAGCAAAGAGCAGCAGTCTGGTACATGCTAACACCTTGAATACATATGCATAGAACAGCTGGCTTTGTGTGCTTTCAAGGCTCAGAATTCAAGATGTCTGCTTGCCCTTATTTGACAATAAAGGCTTGTATTTTCAGGACATTTTAATAGCTCTTACCAATACCTCCTAATAGACCAAGTCACCTTGTATGGCCCTGCCTTTGTCGTTCTTCCCTACAAAGAAAGCTCTTTTCTTAATATCATTGCTTAAATGACAGTGGCAATAGCACAGTATCAAGCAAATGACAATGGCCCACCAACTTGTATCTATCTGGTCTTATCATACTTCTCAAACATAGACAAGGAGCAGCCTCCAAGACCTTGCCTATGCTGGTGCTTCTCCCAGTGCCATCCCAGGAACTGGGAACAATGGGAAGGCTTCTGGGGACCAACCTGGGGAGAAGAAAATTTTTGAAATGGATGAGAAGGGACAACTACCAGCAGTGCAGAGGAAATACCAGACAGCTCTGGAACTCCACAGACGTGCAAATATATGCAAGGGAAAAAAAAAACAAAACCACTTGTATTTTAGCACTTTTCCTGCAGCAAGGAAAGTTCTTCTTTCCCTGACTCTCACTTCAAGCCAATAAAATTCATCCACCGCCTCTTCTTAGGTCAGAGCTTTCAAGGTTTAGTTATAAAATACCAAAAATAAATGTCCTAAAAAAATTCTAAGTTAGCTTGTGCTGGTAAGGCAATCTGTAAACCATGAGAGAAAACAGTCACATGAATATGAATGCTGTTTGCTTCAGTGTAGGTACAACCTGATGAATATGCTAAATGTCTGCCTCTCAGAGGATGGGAAAGTCTTACTGGTGACAAATCACTTCACCGAGTACTGTTACTGAGGTTGGTGACTTTGATCCAAGTATTCATGTTTCATGTATCAAAAAGATTTACATGAGAGATTAGAGGAAAAAAATGAGTAAAAATTAAATTATAGTGATTTTATAATCCTCTCATAATACAAACAAAAGGACACATGTAAAACAGTAAAACATATGATCAATAAACCCTGTCTACACTACTTCACAGCAGAGAGTTTTTAGAACTACAGAACTACTCTCTAGTTCATATCATCTTTGCTTTGCTTTCAGCGCCTCCATTTTTATTTATAATTTTACATGCTATTAAAAATGGGACCAATTCAGTATCATGACACAAGCACAAAAAACCTGGAGGCATTGGCATCTTTAGAGACGAAGGCTTCACTTCTGAGTTTTGATGCCATCCCGCAGTACCGGAACAAACAGCGTGGATTTTGTGTGGTGCTGCTCCTGTGTAAATGTGTATCACACAGAACACAAAGGCACAAGAACACCTTTCCCCCCCTCATCAACTATCAAGTTTTGATGTACCACTTGAGGGACCCAGAACTCCAATATGCAGCTATAAATGCAAGGCTTATCCCATAGGCCATGTAAGTGCCGGCATACTCCACCCCTGCCACACACAACTGACTCCAGAGGTTCTCTTAATGACTGCTATAATGAATTAAAGACTATTCAGGTGTTTTGAGTGACATCCTCCTGATGTCATCTGGCACTGGTCTGATAAACATACAGGAAAGATTTTACACGACCCCTGATCCTTCTCAGTGAGCATGAACTGGATGAAAATAATATCCAAGTTACCTGGATTCCCCTGAACAAGATTCAGGATGAGCTAGGAAGCAGTCATGGCCTGACAAGCTCTGAGCATGATGTAACCTGGTTTGCCTACCTCATGCATTCCTCCTAAACACATATTTTTCCAGTGACCCAGATGTATTGCAGTAGGAAACAGGGTTAGCTTGAAGAGCTTGCCAAATGAGGGCAACTGCTCGAGGATCAACTGGGACGATCAAGGCTTATCTTTCCATTACAGGGAACCTCACCACATATTCCACAAGTGACTTGTTTCCATACTGCTGTTTCAAAACTGCTGGTCTGGGAACAAAACAAGGTAACCTGACCGTCACAAGCATGTCTGAAATTACCTACAGAAAACAGAAAAGACCAGAGAAGCTGCAGCATACAAAATACAGAAAGCAAACACAAGATGTCATTAAATAACTCACTTCTCCTTAAAGACCTTGGGCTTACTAGCCTTCTGTTGCAGATCAAGTGTATTTTTATTCTCCTGGGCTTGCTGCTAAGATTATGACCATGTACAGTTAAAAATAAAAAAGGGGAAGAGCAGAATAGCAGATCCTGAAACCCAGAATCAAAAGTATTTCATTAGGATTTTGACTTCAGCAATGCAGCTCATGTACCAGCATCAAGTGCTACAAGCTTCTTTTTGTCACTTGGCAGATGAATCCTCAGTTGATAAACACTGCTCCAAAATGAGCCATAGCAAAATAATCAGTGCTTTGCCATCAAATTGCTCTGCACCTCTCAAGAAGCACCAATTCAGGCACTGCTTCACTTTGGTGGGAAATACTTAATGCAAGTAAATACTCGTGCAACCTGTACCATAATAAGAGGCATGAGAAAGACTAGGACACAAGAGCCAAAACATTTTAGCAACCTCATTCTTTTTCTTGTGTCAGAAATTGGAGACAAAACAGGATGAAAGTACATGGGTATTACACACAATGTGGCTGAGGACTGAGTAAAATTGAAAACACTGCCTTACTGAAAAAGGAAAGGCTGGAGGTGTCCAACTCCATTTTAAAACTCTCGTCGCTTTCAGTCCACAGAAGTAATCTGTTTAAAGCATCCTCCAGTTGTGCTTGAGGCCAATATAAAGAAACAGCTATTGAATTAAAATAAAGCAATGGCTATTGAATTCAAAGATTCACTTTTCTAGATTGTTCCTTGCAGTGATAGTTAAAATATTGCTTCTCTGTGATCATCTCCTACCTCGACAAACCTCAAATTGATCCAAAGTGGTTCCTACAAGCTTTTGTTTTCATTTATCAGACACACTACATTTACAACATGCATATATAAAGTAGCAACCAACATTAAGCCAGTCACAGTCCAACTATTTCCCCTATTTACCACCATGATGATAGAAGCCAGGGAGGTCATATATGCCAAACACCAAACTAACAGCAAAAGGAAAATTCTTACTCTGATAATATGCCAGCATCTAATAAGACATTGGAAGTACTCCTGAACTGTCAAGGCCTATGTGGAATTGAAGGAAAACTTCTCTGAACATCAAGTAATAGGGTAAAAAGGTTAAGAAACTATTCTGGGTGCTCTTTCTTTAGGGTGACCATATTTACTGCTCAGCATTTGGGAAAAGTGGTGAACATGCTCATTTCAGTTTTCATCTCCTGCCAAATCAGTAACAGTGTGACAGTGGTTCTGGTGTGGTTTGGGAGGGGTTTTTGCTTGTTTTTGATGGACTCCACCTGATCAGCTGTATGAGCGTAACTGAGAGGACATGAAAAACACAGGAATTTCTTAAGCTAACTTTGCATTAGGAGAAATAAATGTGGAATTGCACTCTGAGGAAACTCACTTCATATGCCTACTCAGGCTAAATGCACACAGACAAGCAATGCACCTAAAATTAAGTAATATGCCTCCAAAATGTACTTCTCATTATTAAAATTACCCCAAGGCTTCATATAAGGGCTGTATGAGGTAAATAAACCGATCAGCTTATCCAGGAGGATTTTTTATTTAGGATATGACAGCACCCCACTGATGTTTCAGAGGTAGGTGCTGCACGGAGCAGTTAGTGACAGGATGCAGCAATGCAAGGGTTCTGTCAGAAAGCACCTGAGGGATTTACCTTTGAGTTGAAAGCAAGAAAATGCCTTTCAGCATTTCATGCAGACTATGCCTTTTTTGAGAGTGCATTATTTGAACACTGGAGTGTCAACATGAGGTAAAATATGCCCTTCACCCTGATGCAGGCACCTAGATTTAGACTATACACAAAAGTCACAGTTTTTGCCCTAGATTCAGAAAAATGTTATTTTACTTTTCTTAAAGCCACAACCAGCACCCACTTCACACTCCTTTATCAAGCACCATGAGAGACCCACCCTCCTTATCTTGAAGGCTGACATTGTACATTAAGGATACAAAGACTTAGGATACAATTTCAGAGACAAAGCAAAAATTTGCTGCCTTCATGCTCTAACTACTGAGTAGACGTGATACTCAAGAAATATTTGAAAACGCAAAATATTTGCTAGCTGACCTTATTTGTATGAAGGAATGGTGACATCCAGTGGCCACGTGTGCCTGTTTTTTACTTGCAATTTACAACCACATCTACTTCAAACCAGAGCTTTGGCTGCCACCGAAGAAAAGGGAGTGTAAACCCAGAGATACAGTTGCAGTTTCACACAGATAAATGCAGGGGTGTAAGAACAGTTGAAGACTCAACTTCAGTGTTCATAAAGATAACAATATTTTCTAATACTACTGCAAATATTGGGCAAAGTATCTTCTTTTCTAATCCTTCGCTCTTCATGACTGAGTTTGAGAACTGAGATCTGTACCAAAAGTTCTGTTCCTATGTCTACTTGTCAAAACTTAGCAAACTGCTCTGTAATGCTCATTACTCTTCAGCAAAACACAGTCATGTTAGGTAGGTATGAACTGCCAAGTGGGTAAGCTGTGATGGCAGCATAAGGCCAGAAGTCAACCCTCCCAATAAAATTAGTATTTAAGAAATTGGTATTTAAGAACTTTTTTGGGTCTTGTTTGAAGCCAGCTGGTTTATATTATCTACCTTTGATCACTGAAAGAGTAGAGGTTCTTAGGTGATGCACTAAGACATTCTTTATCAAAAAAAAAGACATTTTCTGACCTGTCTTCTCATCTAAAGAGCAGCTACTGTAAAGGAAAAGGTGACACATTAAAATAATTTGGGAATCCCTGATGATTGTTGTTTATTTTATGCCCTGTGAATTCCTTAAGCTTACAGACGTACTTCCAAGGAGAATTTCTATGAAGTTGGAAACATCTGCCCAACATCTAAAAGGCAGGACTGAGCTATCCTCTTTGACATAAGTGATCTGGGGATGCTTGAACCCCAGCTCCCAAACAGGGGCTCACTGTGCCATAAACTGTTGCCATAGGTCTGCTGGAAGATGAAAATGAACAGATGATGTTTGAATCACTGGACTGTCCTGCACACCTCGTGATGAAACAAAAAGCAGAGCCTTTGGAGATCCACCTGTTTTCTTGACTGTTCACTACCTCCCAGAGCAAGTATGAATTTCTGAATCAGGATACATCCATGACAAAAAGCTAGACAAGACAATATACAATAATGGTTCAAACTACACGTCTGCCTCAGGACAAACACCACAAGTTGCCTTCCTAATGGCCATCCAACACTGGGAAGATGAGAGCAGGAGCTAGAGCTGGCAGAGGAATGACTCCAGAACAGAAGAGCGACCAACCAGATGCACTGGATGGCTCACTGGCCTAGAGAGAAATCTCTGAGCTTCCTATTTTCACTGCATGCACCTCCCACACTAAGGATCTAGCCACTGCTGCCTACTCCACTCTTGTGAAGCCCTACCACAGGCAGACAAAACTGCTATTTCTAATAACAAAACCCACTCAAAACCAGAAACTGCTCATAACTACAACAAAGGAAATTCCCAGCCTGTTGTGAATCCCAACGGCAGTAACTGATAATCATTACACGGTGACTGGTGCCCTTTTTGAAATGAGCTTGGCAGGCCTCAGGCAAGGACTACAGAGATACCAACATCACAAAACTCCTCATAATTGGCATTAATTGCTTCTTTGTTGACAACACACAAGATCTGCCAGGGACTGGATGAATGGTAGTTACTAAATTCATCTCTAGTGATGGCCCTTCAGCACATTACTAGGCTAGTGCAAAACATCCACATAGACTATCAGAGCAAAATTGGGCTCAAGGCTCTGGTAATTGCCCTTTTTATGCAGGAACCTCTTTGTATTTTTTCTTTTAAGTTCAATTAAGAAACCAAATAGTTCCCATTTTAACAGGAACAGAATGCATGGTTCTTACATGAGGACTCATCAGAACACTCCTGCAAGAAATAATGGTGATGTTCATGCCTCTCTGAAGGGGGAGGATATGACAGGGATTTAACTTGCAAATCAGACAGTTGCCCCCTTCTTTCAGACTTCATTGCCATTTAATCCAGTGCTGCCAAAGCCCATGAGATGGTGCACAGAAGCTTATAGATGCAGCTCAACATGTATCTCCTGCATGTTTATTTTAAACTTCAGCCTAAGTCTATGGGAGTAAATTTCCATCCTGAGTCTTCATGGACTTTTGGCTACATGCCCTTATAGCTAAGGCTAAATAAGACCTGACATCAATTAGAGCATGCAGAAGGGCCAGCTCAGCCTCCAAAAAAGTGTCAGCATATTGCCTGTTTGTGATCTCTCTGTGCTTACATTTTTGCTTTGACTCCTCTGAATACTAAGCCACCTTAAGAAGGAAAAAACTAAAGGACACAACCACAGGTGCAATTACTCAACAAAAATTGTATTTACTTTGATTTGATGCAGAAACAAATCACTTCAGTAACTTTTCATCCTCTTTTGGACAAAGGTATGGATCAATCAGTCTATTCAACACTCTGAAGTATCCATACAAGAAAAACTGACAGTTATGATATGCCACAAAGATCTAACCAGAAATAGAGAGGGATAAAAAAGGCAGAATTAGGAACTCATTTCAGGTTTTACACAGCTGAGTAATTTTACTTGACAGCAACTGATTTAAGAAGTTAGGTCATTCTATAAAACATCAGGGAATACTCCTAGCAAAGGAGTCAGAGGAATAATTTCCTATATTCATGCTTGCCCTGCCTTGGAATATGGCTTGAAAGGTTCTAAGCAGAATTAGGCTAGAAAGAACAAGTGGCAAGACTTGCCCCTCCACAAAAGTAAATCAAGACCTACATTTTTGTATCATGCTAAATGTAAAGTAGTTCCTGAAATTAAGGAAATTTAGCAAAAATCAACCGTGAAATATATGCCTTCCTAATACTGTCTGATGTGCAGTGGAAAGCTGACAGAAAAACCAGGCATCTTGTTCAAGATCTTATCCTAAGGCATAATACCAAAGCTATCAAATAGTGGAGCTGGCTAGTCCTAAAATCCTGCTCATTTTCTCTAAGAATTACCTAGAAAACTATAAATCACAGAAATACAGCATGGAAGTCTTGTGACTACTTTCAGAAGAAGACGCTTTCATACACCATTCAACCCATTACTTAGTTGTATTTTCTTTCCCTCTGGCTCGTTCCACCAGATATAATTACACATTTTAGATTACTGAAAAGCACATTGCAGCTATGGAAGTCAGTGCCCTGCTATCAGATATCTCATACAGCCTCAAAAAAAGAAAAAGTCAGAATCTACTCTGACAAATTCATTAAGGAAACGGCTTTTGAAAAAACTGGTTATCCAACAGGTCTGACAAATGTCTGTAAACTTTCAAAAAGAATGAATGGAGGAGGAAAGAGCTTAGAGGCAACTTGAATGCCAAGCCTGTCAACTGTCATCTTAATATAAATTATGTACCTTCCCTGAGCTTTTAGGCTAGAAATTATTAGTCAAACATAATTAATACTTAGTACTCAGAACTTTTTATATCTATATTTATACATAAAGGTATAAATATGTGTGCATGTGTGTATATATATACACACGTACACTTTGCTATATAAAGGCAATATAAACTCAAAGATGCTCAGGCAAGAGGGAGTCACCCAGTCACTGAAAAGAAAAGAGAAGAAATCAGTCAAAGCCATGTCTGATGCACGATTTTTCATGGTGCTAAGGCTTGATGGCTTTTGTCAAAAGAAGGAAAGAAGTTTAAGCAAATGGGAGACATAAAAATGAGAGCTCATCACAAGAAAAAAGAAAAGATAGGAAGCTCAAACCCTTCAACCAGTTCCACATAGCCTGCAGAAACAGCTAATGGAGAGCTCCAAATCTCTACAAACTAGTGCTACGACTTGGACACAGCTAAAGAATGGTTGTACCAGCAAGTGTTTTTTAGACTTGTTTTTCAATTTGATACTTTTCCAGTTTTCCAATCAAGAAGGAAACCTCCTGTTTTGCTAGAATGAAGCCAGTTTTAAGGTTCCTCAGTGTCTAAAAATACCTAGCAATTGAAATGAACTAAAGTGATTGTTACGCTCATGGCTTTCAAAGAGGGTCAGTCTGACTAGATCTGGAGAAATCCTTTGAAGTGTATCTAAATTAAGTCAGATTTAAGCTTCTTGAAAACACCCCCACAAAAAAACCCCAACAACAACAAAAAACTCAACCCAACCAAAGAAAAACAATAACAACAAAAACAAAAAAAAGTCCTCACAAAACAAACAGAAAAACCAAACCAGCAAACAAAAAAACCACAAACCCATCCAGAAAAAGAAGTCTCTGGGCTTAGGGATGCTGGTGTCAAGCAGCAGGGAAGAAGGGAGAAGTCCAAGCAACATGAACAGATGGAGTATACAGTGGCATAAAAAATTTATGCAAAAGAATGCTTGATATATATAAGTATCAAAATTTAATTAATGACAGCAGCAGTATAGGAGTTAGCTCTGAGACTTTCCCATTGCTGCTAGATGTGAGTTAATTATCACAAACACAAATTAATGGCAGAGGATCATCAAGTTCTTCACAAAGACTGTCAACAATTGCAAGCCCAACTCATCACTACACCACCACATTTTCTGCTATACAATTCTTGGATTTTTATATTATTCTTCCCATTGGACTTGCCTTCAATAATCAGTTTACATAAACCTGTAGGGACATACCATCTGTATCTGCAACTGCTTCCTAAACATGTTTCCTGGTTACCAGATGGGACATTACACTTTTCTCCTTTTCCACCCCACAGACAGTGTGATTATCAGGGAAATATGAAGGAAAAGATGCTATTGCTCCCCAAAACTGACAAAAGCATGATAAGAAACGTTCTCCCTCCTTCCCACATCAGCTTGAGAACACCAACCTGCTTCTGTCTAGAGCTTTTCCCAAACAAACTCCAGCCCCTTTCCTCCTAGCAGAGAGCCAGTCTGCTACAAGGCAAGAACAGCAACCTGTCATACCCCAGAGTCCAAGCAGGAAAAGCTGTGGCAAGCTGCTGTGCTAACACTCAGCTTGTGTTTGCTACAGCTTCTCCTGCAGGTGTTTCCTGAGAGCTGCAAGAATGGGCAGGAGTCACGCACGCCATCCCAGAGTTACCTTCACATGCTGCCACCTACATGGAAATACTTGCAACCAATTATGTGTCATTTTGTACTGAACTGCAAGAGACCTTGCAACCTGAACTGCAGCATTTCACTGCTGATGTTCTGCTGGGCGTGTGCTGGCTCCAGAGACTGCTTCCCATTTGCCCTATTTTGCAACAGGGAAGCAGTGGGGATCTCAAAGGCAAAGAGCAGAGGCATGAAGACCAAGGAGCAGAAAGTAACATGAAAGAGAACTTCTCACTGAGGCATCAAGATTCATTGGCCATGGATAGAGACATTTTTAAAAGCTACATTAGTGCTGCCAAAAATCAGCCACAAGGAGTTGAAACAGCAGAATGGAAAATCCAGTCTCAAGCTCAATTTCATTTAAAGATTTCCAAAAGAGTTTTTCTCAAGTTACTGTTACACAAAAGCTCCTGGGACAGTGTTCTGAGCAGTTTTAACATTCCACTGTTTGCAGGAGGTTTTTGAAAGCCATTAGATAAGGCAGCTGTCTCATCTATCCAGGAAATGCTACTTCACTCAAGTTACAAGCTGTTTTAAAAATCACAAGCAAACCACCAACAAAAAATCCCAAACCCAAGCCCTCCTTCACAGCATTTTCCTTTTTGTACTCATGCTGCTTGAAGCATTTATGTTTACAAACAAAATACAGCTTAAAAAAACAACACTGCACTACCAACAAAACATATATAGCTGAAAATGCTTGTTAGCACCATCCAAGAGTGAGGAAGGAAAGGGAAGGTTGATAAAAAAATTAAACCCCTAAATTATACTTCTTCTTGAATGCTGTAGTTTTGCAGGCTCTCTATAGGCACAGGCAAGATACAGGGCCAGGTCCCCCACAAAACACCTCTCAGGTAACAGCAGATCTCCTCCAATTATCCCCCTGTGCACAGCACAAGACAAAAGCAACTTATCCTGGAGACATCAGCTCCATTTCTGGCTCCAAAGACCATGAAAGAGGTGGGCTGTCTCTCCCAGTCTGCTGACCCACTTCATGAACCTGCAGCTAACAACCTGCCAGTAGCTATCAGCTCTCATACACAGCCCTTTATAGCTCTGTGGACAAGTGTATCAAAATCTGAAGACAGCTAAGGATGCAATCTGCCTTAAAAATGAAAAAAAATGGCAGCATTTCTATAAATTATATAAATATTTGATATATAGAAAGATCAGAGAAAATTCAGAAGGTCACCTAGCACATTTCCCAACCTCACAGCTTTCATTAACTCCCACATAGACCACAATGACTTTGCTTTTACTCTGTGGATGATCCTGCTTTAAGGATAAGGTTGGATCAGATGCCATCTTGAAGTCCATTTCATCCTGAATTCTCCTGTGATTTGTAAAATGCTGATACATACTTAGATAAGGAATACATTATAATTTCACATTAAAACTAAACCCTGTAACCCCTTCTTAAAAAAACCCAGGAACTTTTAAACCTAGACTGAACGAAAACAAATGTCAGTGTCTACTTCTTGAGAGTTATTAAATCCAGATATTTGCTCTTTCTTCTGGAGCAAACATTCTGACAATTGATACAATCACATGACCATACATTCCTCCTTCCTCAGGCTCTGAAACTCAGCCTGCACCTGGAACAGATGCACAAGGAAGGGAGGCAGAAGCATACAAAGACTGGTTCTGGGAAAAGTCAATAAATCCTTTAAATCTAAAGTGCTTAACACTGAATCCTAGAAAACACATATATCTGCACAGATAGAAAGGCAGTGCTAGAACACAAAGCCCAGCTGTGATCCACTAGATTAAGAAAGAGGCAGTGCACATGCAAATCTATGGCAGCCTTGCTGTATTTTTAGTGTAACACTACTCCTTATGGACCACACACTTCTCTACTGAAAAACATCTGCTCCCAATGACCTGCTGGGCACCATTTCAGAGTTTGCTCAGTAGTAAATGTCTGATATCTTCACATTTCTGCCTCCATACATTCACACAGTCCAGTTATACCCCCAGACAGTTACCAGGATGCATCCCTTTGATTTTTGTTCTTACCTTCTCTCCACTAGAGTAGAAGAAATAACGCAATCGGACAATGTTACAATGATCCAACTTTCTCATAATCTGGAGCTCTCTGTTCTGAAACAAGAGAAAAGCAAACAATTAGAAAATCTTTCTGTGGAAAAGGTAAGGTACCATCGTGAACATTTTAACATACAGATACAGAAGTTGACAAACCAAAGAACAAGTAAGTTGGAAATGCAACAGCTTTCACATGTTTATTAGTATTTATTGCAATTGCTTTATTATTGAGAATATTGCCACCTTTGACTACATTTTCTCTCTAAAATAAACATCCAAAAATCCATCAAGTAACTCCTATTTGCTTTCCTAAGAATTACCTATTTGCATTATCAAAGGGTCAGTGGTAAAAGGCAAGAAGACATTAACTTTTCTTTTTTTTCCTCCGATCTTATGATACTACAATATATCAACCAGAAGGATAGGAAGCCTATCCCATTTGAATACTGTAAAAACAATGCAGACATTGTCAAAGCAAACAACATTTTCACCTATATGCCTCCACAGTGCAAGAGAGGTTTGTAATAAAAGATCCTTTCCTCTGCCATTCTTTTTGCAATACCACATAAAGCACCTGAAATTGATGAGGTAACTCAATTTCCACTTTTGTTCAACCAAGCTTAAACCAGTTTAGACAAACAGAATAATAGCATTATTTTCCTATTTTATATCAACCTGAAAAAGCTGTTAAAGTAAAATCAGTTCATGACACGTAAGATAAACTGGGAAACTTACTGCCATATCCATTGCATAAATAATGCCTGAACAAATAAATGATCTTGCAGCCCAGCAGAAAAAAACAAATGAAGTTTTGAATTGCAGGTAGGAGTAAAAACAAGCAAGTAAAATTAGCACAGCTATGTTTGTCACACTTCATTCCACAGCTGTTGCTACAATACTTCTTTCCTCTAGTCACATTTACACATCGCTGTTTTTCCCTTCTCAATTAATACGCAATCTGCAGCTACAAAAATAGAAGGCATTCCATTTCTGACTTTGACCGTGGGATTGCTAATCATATATCCTAAAAGAGCAAGAACTAATACACTAACTAATTCACTGTTCTTTACTGGCATCATTAACTCTGGCCAAGTTCAGAAATATTTGGGAAGAGAACTCTAGCCACCACACATTTTCACACTTAAATGCACAAAGCTAACACCCACTTTGTGCAGTGCTGCTGTCAAAACAATGATTTCAGATGCTGTGTTATCAGAGGGTCACATACGGTGTCTGTCACTACAATTATTTATTAAGGAACTCCACAAGAACCACTCAGAGCTTCTAATGTGAACATGCCTACAAACTCTGCTTTTAATTCCTCTAAGCCATGTAGCCTTAAAAAAAAAGAGGTGCTACATAAGATGCAGCATCATTAATCCTATCAGCCCTGCCACCCGCTGACTGAAAAAATACTTCAGAATTAGGCAGCTCTTTACAAACACGAGTGACATCTCACACAGTTATCAGGTGGCAATTACCCAGCCAGTGGTTAAGGAGAAAGCAAGTCCCTCCCTGAGCCTGCCTGGCCTCTGAGCTGATTAAAGCCTAAGACCATTCAGTACATACCACCACAGGCCTGTTCTATACTGCAAGGTGAGGAGAGAAAGTAAGAGAAAGCAAGGAGAGAGGTTTTCATGTAGCTCCTGAAATCGTATGGTGTGAATCTGTGAAAAAGGAGTATAGGCTTCACCACATCACCTTGTCAATATGCCTCACATCTCACAGAGTAAAGCATTATCCTGGTAGGAACAGGAGCTCACATATTCTCCACTTACTCATTCTTTATTAAATCCATCTTTTAAAAGTTAATTTTGGCAGTCATGGCTGGGATTCCTGTGCTGCATAGCACAATTTGAACTTCAGATCAACAGAATTCCCTCCTCTTTCTGGTCCAAACCACTGCTGGCCATCTCCCTGGACCTTACAACATGGGGCAGATTTCAATCAATGAGTGAAAGCAAGGATGAGTTGAGATCCCACTGATTACAGAATCACCTATTATGACAGAAAATCAATTTCTCATGTTGCCTTTTACAGCATTTTACTATAGGACTAAACCTAACACTGCAGGTTCACTTCAACCTAATTCCACCAGCATTTCATAGCCCAACATATGGCAAGTCATTTATTCTTCCCTTTCTCCAACTGACTGTGAGATGGGAGTAATAGCTTTTATCTCATGGATTTACTGGAAGAAACATAAATACATTAAGCATTCATGTGCAAATATTATTTTGGTAATATCTCTACTAGCTTCTTAAAATACCCGTACATACTCCAAGTCAGGTTATTGCTTCGTGTTCTTTAGAGAGGGTGTACGTGCTGATTGGATACACTGGAAAAAAGAAATCAGCAGAAGTTATTCTAATGCTAGGCTGAAGTTATATTTATATTCTGGTATCTCATCCGAGTACAAGCGCAGTTTCTGCCTACTGTGATGCCTTCCACTTTGATCCCTGTCCTTCGGCTCTCATCCTGACCATCTGCTGCAGCTGCACAAAGAGTGTTTCAAGAGGTGCTAATATCAGGGATAAGTCATAAACCAGTTACACAGTAACCTATATCTTGCACCCTGTGACTAGGCAGAAGGAAACATATCTAAACTGCAATCTTAGCCAAACAGTCACCTCAGCTATCTTAAAACCAAACTGATTTCTAATCACCACTCCCTGGTGGAGTTAAAACTGGAAATACTTGAACAATTGCAAAGCTCAAATTGGATATGGCAGGGGAACAGCTACTGATGTTCATGTTCAAGAATTACTTTTTTCTCAGATGAATGTTTCAAGTAGTCTCACTTTACTGTATACTTCCCGGTATACATCTTAAATAAGTAACAACCTTTTCACATTAAGATGCAGGCTATTAAATACCAGTGCAGAACTGCATGGAGAGGAAATATCAGATTATAACCAGGGAACCTTTAGTGAAATGAACAGTGACAGATGTCATGCACCAAGTGCAGGAGACAAAATGCACGTCTAAGGATAATGCAAACTAAAATAATTTCAAAACATGCTGATGAGAAAGGCTGACAGCGCACATTTAAAATACAGGGTAGATTAAAACCTAAGGCTCATGCTTATCCTTAACTCATCATTTTTGTTTTCCAAGAAACATGGATGCAAAGTCAAAGACTCAAAGAGGAGGAAGTTGTTATACTTGCCTGTTCTCCCAGCCATTCAACATGAAGGAAAGCGTTGAGTTTTCTAACTGAACGAGTGCACCAGGCCTGCTAAGCACTGCAGAAAGCAATACCCTTCAGCACCAGCCTGGCCACAGCGGAGGGCCCAGCACACACCTGCTGCCACCAAAACGTGCTGCTGTGGCACATGTTCCTTTGAGGAGCCGCAAACCAATGGGACTATGAACGGATTACTCAGCAAAGTTTCTGCAGCTCAATTTCTTTATCTAAAATAGATTTCTTTATCCAGAAGGCAAAGGCTGCTGATGTAGACTGCTCTATGATCAGTGCATTTAAGCCCTTCACTAACTACTGAAACAGATGCCATGTGACAAAACCCTGTTCATCACTTAGGAAGACAACTTTCCTAGACCAGACTGCCTCTTATCTGTTCATTAAATTGAAGAAAACTGGTTGGTCATCAAGGCTAAAGATTTGGTTAAAGATTGCCAAGACATCAGATTTATAACTTCAAAGCACGGGCAATAAAGTTCACGCAGGAAGATTCATGCCTTCTCTCCTAGGTTACATTCCCAATCCCTCAGAGCTGTACTAATGCTGCATGTGATACCACCAAAGCAAGGTCATTCCTGCCTGTATTACTACTGTAATCTGCTATTACAAAAGAGGATAACTGTCACTCCCGGCCACATACACTCCCTTTCCTCCCCATCCAGGGATTTCCAGAGCTAAACCAGTTTGCATTCATGACTCTTAGTCTGATTCTTTGCTTCTCCCTGCCTCACACCCTCCCCATCTCCTTCTCCCTCCCCTTCTTACAGCAGGGGATAAAATGACTGGCTCATCAGAGATGAGGCTTTATGGACTTGCAAGTTCCTGAACTGCACTAGAGCAAATGATGGTGAAAGGTTTGGTACAGCTCATGTCAGCATGACATTGTCAATATGCACCCAATGAAGTGGAGAAATATAACCTGGATCCAGTTTGGAACAGAGTGCCTCCATTTCCTTAGCTGAAAGACATGAGGGGTTTTGATTCTTGCTTTCCTTCTGAATCACCTTTTTAAAGTCTCAGCAAGGTTCTTTGAGGACTATGTTCAGAGCAGATGAAATGGGAGAAATTAGGAATTTATATTTTTGCTTTCTGTCACACCAAGGACATGATCTGGTTATTTTAAACAGATGAAATTATGTAAGTCTTGAACTTTTGAAAAGAAGATATCTTTTAGATGGAAAGGCAGGATAAGCTACCAGTCTAATTCAACAAGTACCTTCAGCATCAGACTTCCAGCTTAAATCAAATAGGAACAGCAACTAAGGTTAATGCTTATTTTTGTACTTTTTAAAGTAATTGTTTTTATTCTTGGTGTAACACCTTCAGATGATGAAGGTCAATACCTTGTGTTCTATCAGATTGAAAAAACGGAAAATGGAGCATAACTGCAAGAACTGTGGCATTACAGATAGATGGAAGAAGTACAGGTAGATACAAATTTCACAGTATACACACTATTCCTGCTCTTGTATAGGTCATGATTACTGTTTCCTCCTTTTCCCTGCTTCCAACATAATCTTCTCCATTTAACCATATTTCTTATCCTTCATAAAGGTTTTTCCACAATGAAGAGCACGAAAAGAAAGCCATGGGCAAACCGGGGAAGAAACCAGCTTCCAGCAGGAGGCATGAAGACAGTAATGAGCCAGCAGGGCTTGCTTCTTCCCACTTCTACAGCCCAAATGACTCATCACATCCACTCACCTTCACCTGCTGCACTGCTGAGCCTGCCCTGACAACAAGCTCAGGCCGAAACATTGAGAGATCCAAAGCATTTTTTATCCAGCAGCAAAAAACCTCTTTATTCTGACCCGCTCCCGCCACAAGAAAAAGGCTGGACTCCAAGCACAGGGAAGCAGACATATGCTGAGAGGATTTTCAGTGTGACCCTAGCCAACTTTGCTTGATGCCTTGCAGAAACAGCTGCTTGCACAACAATGAAGCCACCCCTCCTAAACGAAGCTTTGCAAAACTTACTGAATCAAAGAGACTCAAGATCACAGAGAATGCCATTTAAATACCACCTTGGAGGTTACCAAGGGGTAACCTGGGATAACAAACCCCAGCATATTTAGCACATTTTCACTAATATTGTTACTGAAGCTCCAATCCTAGTGTATGTGGTTTGTCCTAAGCTTAGTAGTCAGTCCACAAAATACAAGCTGTACTGCATCTTCTCTAAAACCTCCTGAAGTTGCCTGACCCATTCCTCCAAAGATGGATTTCAAACTCCATCAATCACCAAAGTGCTTTTAACACTGTCCTGCTGTCAGCACAAGTATTATAGAAACTACTCTCACTGAACTGACTTTACCAGATATATGATAATTCAGGCTTTTTACAGAATAAAGGCCAACTCCTACATCCATCTTGCCCCAGTATACCACAAACACATCAGTACTTGGAGGCAAAAGTAGTGCAAAAGTGTAACTGCAGAAGCCTGGGCTGGGAATGTGTCCATGCTGGTCATCAATAGCTACCCACCCACGTTAAGTCCATTTTTTAGGCAAGCAACTGAACTCAGAGATAAATGTCAACAGGGATCACAGTTTTCCTCATTTACATTTGAGGTGTGGATGAGGACAAAGCCTCAGTCTGCCCCTCCTGTCAGTCATGGCATATTTACAGCACCAGCAGATCTAATTTGGGGTGGTCTCCATTTTTAGCACACCTATTAGTCTCAAACTCACGCAATCATGACCTTTAATCCAAAAACAGGGGACAATGCCAACAAACAAATACTATCTATTAAATATCTGCATCTATGACATACCAAGAGCTGTAATGACACAGCACCCACCACCCAGTTCGTGCTGTCACATCAATGACTGGTAAATACTTGGAGCCCAGCAGGTCAGAAAGTCCACATACCCTGTCCTGCTGCAACCTCTACCAATGTGTAACACATGCACAGAAGCAGTTTTGAGGGTTAGCAATTGTAGAAACACTTCAAATTTATGACTCAGGAAGTCCTAGAAATGTAGATCAAATACTAATTTATATACTGCTGACGTTCTGAGATTCCCTAAGGAAAACAAAAAACAAAGACACAAAACTAAGAAAAACAAACAAAAAATTGGTGATAGCCATCAGCAGTTTACAGTTCAAATATAGAATTGCTGCTTTAAATACCCTCACCCTCCACCCCTTCCTTACATCTCTTCCTGCTTGCCATTCACAGGAATCCCAAAGGAAAAACCCAAGTACCTATACAACATGAGAACAACAAGTGCATGCGCACTGTGCCACACAAGGGGCATGAGCAGAGGAAGCTGCCAGGGGGTCCAAGATACAAAATGCTTGTGTGTGCACTTCTGTGCAACTCGGCACATTGTGGTTGCATCATGCTGTGTTTTGCTGCATAACCAGAAGGAACCAAAGGCTCCAAGCCCAGCTACATCTTGCTATCAAGATCCACAACGCTGCTGCACTTTTTGCTGTTTTTCATCCCCTAAACTCTGCTAATGAAATCCTGAAGCAGCAGACGACAGAGGCGCTCAGCACGGCCGCACCGCAAAGCGTTCCTGATCCGCCGGCCTGCAAACACCCAGAAGCAGGCACAGGCACAGAACGCCCGCGTCAGCTGTATTCTGTCCAGAATTTATTACTGAGCACAGCGACCTTCAGCCTTGGCAGGCCTGCAGAGCAGGGCCAAAAGTGTCAGCTCTGAATGCGGCAGCAGCAGGCAGGACCGGCCTGAAGAAGCCAGTGGGCAGAGTGTGCTGGGCTGAGCTGGAGCCAGGCCAGGGCAAGCTGAAGGCACAGGCTCCAGGCAAGCATAGGTGGGGCCAACAGCACACTCCCAACCTGCAAAGCCTGGTTATTAACAGCTCCCCTGAAATTAAAGTGTGGGCAGGGGCTGCAGGAGTCAAAAATATGCTTTCAACTAAAGATCTAGAGTAATAAATGAAACAAAAAAAATCACACAGCTACCACAGAGGTGGGCTAGTTTTCATTAGCCCCTTCAGAACTAGACAGATTTGAGCCACAACCATGCAGTAATGAGTGAGCTGACCGGTGTACTAGATGAAAATCTGAGCTACTAACACACACCTTCTTTTCACCCTATTGATTCCTTCTACTCTATTACTGCTCCCAATAAGCTCAGGCAATACATCCCTCTCAGGAAGAGACCACACGCTCCCCAGTTCCTAACTCTTCCCCTAGATAGTCAGTAATGGCAAGTGCCATATTATGTCATTACCAGGCTGCTCTTTCCAACACAGAACACAGTCCTTAAGCAGACAAGTTGATCTTCATACAGCTATTACACATAGTTTCCTATAACTGGAAACAGAAATGGCTTATTTGTGTTCTTAAGAGATAAAACAAGCCTTGATCTCTCCTGGGAGAAGAGAAGAAAAAAAAATATGACTTTTCTTTCATTTTCTTCCTGTATCTCAGCAGTTAATTGAACAGTGAAGATGAATTCATTAGCTCACTATTGCCTCTTTGAATGGAAGTGGAGTTTAAGAGCCTCTCAGGGACTTAATACCATCTCTAAATTCCTTCCAGCTTGGGAAGCTTGAGACTAAACTTGGAAGACAAACTGATTTCCAGCATCGTGTCACTTCTAGACCACAACCTGAAATTAACTGAATCATTTTTACGTGGTTGTTTCAAATACTGTGACCTGATAAACAGCTCAGTTCTACACTTCTGTTCTATAGCATCTGCTGTGCTCTGCCAGCAGCAGGGCCAGATGCAGGAGGAATTGTAGTGTACCCAAGATAAAAGTTAGAAAACCAGAACTAAGTCTGAAATTTGGAGACATTGCTCAAGTCCATTATAAGATTGAAATAAAGTGTAGTAGAAGAAGAACTGAAAGGAAAAGTATTCTGTAAAAGGCAGCCCTATACTTTCAGAGATAATAATAGCCATTCTTTTTCAGTGGAAGCACAGAGGATCTCTGTTAAAACACTCTTATAGTAAAAATCCTTTTTCTTTCATAGAAATAGCAGTGAGATTTTTCCTCATGTTTTGATTTTTAACTCTTTAACTACAAAGAAAGTAAGCATAAAAATGCTTTTAACATCAGTCCTCAGGGAGTCTGCAACATCCACAGAACCTTACACCTGCAATTGTAACCAGAACAGGTTGCGATTAATCTACTAATCGAATAAGTTCCAATCTCCCACAGGCATAAGACTTTGCTGGGTTGCTAATCACTATGTTATTAAACATTAATGAAATGTTTTATTACTCTTGGCCTTCTCTTCTTACATACGATGCAGCAGATGTTTCATGCAAACAGATTCCAAAGGACTTGCAAAACAAAAATTTCTCCTCATCATCAAAAAAGTTTTATTTATTTAGGGAACAGGTAAGTACTGCTTCCAACGTTTATTTTTTCTTTGTCTCAGGCCTATTGCTACATGACATGAAAAAGCCTGATGTTATAAGTCGTGTGGGGCTTTTATTTCAATCCAAATTACTCCCTCAGACCTGAGAGACAAGGTTCAAATTAGAAGAGACAAAAAAGGGAAATGATCAGGGAGTAAAGGCAGAGTGGAACTGGCAAGTGGAATTAGCCTGCAGATGATTATTTAGCCAGCAGAATTAAATTTTCAAGAAGTACAATTTCTTAATAGTGAGCTCCCAAATAATTAAGCTTTCAAAAGCAAAAGCATCCCCTGCTGAATTCAGAGGTTGGGCAGCTCCTCCTCTGGGGCTGGGGGAATGGGAGAGGAAATTCACTCCAGTAGTGAAGTTCAAATTGGAACTTACACACCTCACCTTGTGCACACACAATAAGCTTTTCTCCCCATATCCACGTTGGGTTCCCCACCCCCTGGTATGCTAAGTTTGTCATGAGCAGATAACAAAATTTATTAGCTATTGCTATAGCTAAGAAACCATCACACGTGAATACCAGGTCTAGGATAAAACTAAAATGATAAATACCCTACCAAATTTCAGATGATAGCCTGACATTTAAGAATGCTTCAACGCTCCTTCATAATTTTATATATAAAAGCAATTCAAGCTTCCCCAAATATATATCTTCATATTAAAAGGCAACAGGACATTCTTCCCCAAGCTGCAGCATAATTTCACCAGCTGACCCTTGCTAGATACAAACAACCTATCATACACTTGGAAAGGGAAAGCAAGCTATGTCAAAGTACAAATTTACTATAAGCTGTTGAAGAATTAGTGTTCCAAGTTTGATAAAACAGGCTATCGGACTTTGTGCTTGAGGGTTTTTTCCTTAGTCAGCATTGGTGCTTTTCAAACATTGTCCCATTTTTCAAGAAACCATTACCTTCAGCAAAATGGTGTCAGAGCACTAAAATGAAAAGATTAGGAAAACTTCACATTCATTTCTAGTCTAAATTGCCCCAAAAGAAAAAGTACAGAAAAAAGCAAGTTTTAGTAACTATTTGCATAACAAGGTGTGTTTTTAATGACATATTTAAAAGAAGAGACACAGCACTAAGATTAGATTCACAACTTAGTCACACTGAAAAGGAATAGAAATTTCAAAAAAAGGAAGGTGCAGAAAGAAATTATTTCATATGCCAGGTGAACGCCATGAATTTAAAATGGCACACTTTCAGCAAATTTCAAAAGGCTACACTACCACCTCATGGGCATCCAGTTTCAGAGTTCCCAAGCACCAGATCCAGCTGGACAAATTCAGGGCAGGGACAACCTAATTACCACGAAGCCCAGTCCTTCTTCCCCCAGTAGGTGCAAAAATCACAGAATCACGGGATGGTTTGGGTCAGCAGGGACCTTTGAGATTGTTGTGGTGTGCTGTGATGTCCCATTTTGGCCTTCCAGGTCACTTTCCCAGGTGTGCCTATACGTCTATCCCTTCTCCCTTGCCCCCATGCTGAGTGAGTCCTGTCAATCAGGCTAAACGTTCCAGCAAGGCGTCGTGTGGTTGGTCAAGTTTAAAGGATGCCCCTATGCCCAGAGGTCATTGGCCTGTCTGGGTGTCATCTTCCCCTGAGACCCTGCCCCTCTCACCTGGTTGGTGGCTCACCTGTACCTCCCCTCCCCCTGTCCCTGAGCTTAAAAAGGTGATCAGAGCATGCGGTCCGGATTCTGTTGGAGCAGTTGCTCACGTTCAGACCTCTGTAACCATGGAATAAACCTCTGGACATTAAACCCTCCAGCAGAATCCATCTCCTTTTTCTCTTCACCATTGCCTGAAGCTATTCCTCCTGAGGTAAACGGGGTCCTAACAAGCCTGGACTTGTTCAGTGCCCAGCTGCAACCACCAGCAAGCCAAGGTATCTCTGGGGTGATACACCGCAGTTGCTGCCTTTGGCCCGGCAGTGAGGGTCAGACTGGCCCAGGCACAATCTAACTGGTAATATATTAGAGATCACCTAGGTCCAACCTCTCTGCCATGGGCAGGGGCATCTCCCATTACCAGGTTGCTCAGAGCCCCATCCAACCCAGCCTTGGACATTTCCAGGAACAAGGCATCCAGTTTCTCTGGGCAGCCTGTTCAAGTATCTAACCACTTGCACAATGAAGAATTTCTTTTTAACATCTAATCTAAACCTAACCTCTTTCAGCTTAAATCCATTCCCCCTTGTCCTATCATACATGCCCCTTACAAAAAGTCCCTCTCCAGATCTATTACAACCTCCTTCAGGTGCTGGTGCCCTACGATCTCCCTGGAGCCTTCTACAGGCTGAACAGCCCCAACCCTCTCAGCCTGTTTTCATAGGAGAGCTGCTCCAGGTAGCTTTGTGAGCATCCTGACTTCCACCTCGCTTCCAGAATAAAATGAGAACTTGCACATAACCCTGTAGCAAGTAAATAGAAGAGAACCACTGAAAACAAGAGACTGAGGGAACAAAGATGACTTGGTCAGACCAATCATCTTGGCATGACCTCATCCAAAGGTCTGTCAGCAGCCATCATCAGATGCTTCCAAGGAAGTTCCTAGTCATCTGGAACCCTAAAACCTGAAGACAGGGACATTTAACTTCTCTTTACTGAACCTGTAAGTTGTTTCCAAAAATGCAATTGTAGAAGGAGATAAGAAGCTCAATGCAAGTCAACCACAAATTACGTCAGAAGTTGTTTCCTACACCACCTTTCCAATGGACTGTGCATTCTTCTGTATTTAACACATACTGCTAAAGAGCATTCTCATAAGCTAATTCATTAAAACATCCACTGTTAATAATAATGCAAGTGGCAAAACCTTCACTGACCTTGCCAAATATTTCCCACTACAAGATCTTACTTTCATGGCTTAAGAAGATCTCCCACTACACACATCATGAAAAACAGACACGCTGTGGAGATGACCAGGAGTAGAGTAATGATCCTGCCCCTCTACTCGGCTTCACTAAGGCCACACTGGAGTGCTGTGTCCAGTTCTGAGCTCCTCAGTCTAAGAGAGACATGGAGCTCCTGGAGAGGAGCTGCTCCTGGGGTGGGTTTAGCAGAGGGCAACAAAAGTGACGAAGGTACGGAAGCATCTCGCTCATGAGGAATGGCTGAGGGGTCTGGGCCTGCTCAGCCTCGAGAAGAGAGAACTAAGAGGGGACCTCACCAGGGTAAGTACCTGAAGGGAGGGTATAGAGAGGAGGGAGCCAGGCTTTTCTTGGTGGTACAAACCATGAGACAAGAGACAATGAGTACAAACTGATGCATAGGAAGTTGCACCTGAATATGAGGGAAGAATTTCTTTACTGTGCTGTTAACCACACACTGGAACAGGCTGCTCAGAGAGGTGGAATCTCCCTAACTGGAGATACTCAAGAATCATTTGGAAGCAATCCTATGCCATGTGGTCTGGAATGACACTGCTTGAGCAGGGATACAAGAACAGATGACCCACTGTAGTCCCTTACAATACTGCCCATTTTGTGATTCTGTGAATTAATTTCCTTGCCCCACACCTAACCAGTGAAAATATCTTTTTCCCATTTTATTGAAATCAAGCTTTCTACAAAGGGTGCTGAGAACCTTTTGTATTCAAAATCCCAATGGTATGAAATAATGAAGATTACTGTCTGCTGAGGATGTGATACTGCCTGCCTTGCTTATGTAAGCAAGACAGTATCACTCCCTACACATTCTGCACATAAGGTTAGGTTAAAACAAGAGTCACTGCATCTTGTGCTCACTGTCTACTTACATTGAGGAAAACTCAAATGAATTTTAAAGGTGAATAAGTTAAAACTTCCTACATTGTTTAAGTGGACAGCTGAATTCAGAAAGGTCTCAGACACATGTATTTCTCTTGGAAAGTTCATTATCTACTCAAGAAGTCAGCTACAGCATTATCACCCACAAGCAGATCTATGCAGACAAGCCAGTAGGACAGCATGCCACAGCTCAGTGTTCCACCAGGAAGGGACTTTCTACTACCACCTGCACACAGCGTTGTGCTTTTGGACTGTGTACAGGCTGTTCCCACTAGCAAGGAGGATTCTTTCCAAGAGATAGTCATCAGTTTAAATCCAAACAAGAGTCCTTGCACTGTTTATCCTTCCTGCTAATTGATGGCCTTCATGCTGCCACAGAAATTGTTCAATGAATATACTGACTCTGTTATGCCTCCAACACTCCAGGCAACCCTCAACATGCCCTAGTTTCTCCTATGTCTCATACTACTTTCTTGTCCTACTAGATCTGTTAGCCCTGCATGAAAGCAGATAACCTTTATGCCTGTTATGCAGTTACAGAAACAGAGTCATTGCCTACCAGGAAATCCAGCATACTATCTACAAACCATGTCCTTTCTTGCCCTTATGTTGACTTAATTAAAAAAGGAAAAAAAAAAAAAGATAGATAGCACCAAGTTCTTGAGTATTTGCTGTGGCTCTTCAAATGCTGACTCAAATCAACCTCTTGTGGTTTCCTGCACTCTGGGAAAGAACATTTCCATTCCATATGTTCTCATACTCCTGCTTTTGTAGATATCTAAGTGACAAGCAGATAGGTTTAATAAATCAAGTGTAATCAAGGAACCCCAGGTCTCACAGACAGGCAATTCTAGTACAGGTTACTGTGATACACTACCAGAAGAATCTAACCTAGAAAGAATATAGAAGTACTTTTTAAAAAACTACAGAGCTTCTAATACCATTGCCTCAACTAAAGATTATCTGTTGTTGTAAGCTGTTACCACCTTCTAATTTTATAATTCAGAATTGCTCATTATTTATATAGTATGTTCAGCAGGGCACTACAAAGTAAAGAAGTATTATCCTTATTTTTAGGAGTTCTTCAGAAAGCTGTTCTCACTTTAGTTCTCCTGCTCTACATCCTGTTACGCCTGCCAGACTTCATCTGAAATGCGCTTACAAAGTTGCTCAGCATCAGAAAGCAAAGCAAGTCCATCCACATAAGATACTGAACTGAATCTTCCTAATGTTCTCTAGCCCGTGCACTACGTTTTGGAGTTGCAAACTGCTATGTCCTCATTTCCACACCTGCACACTTACTACTAATTCCCATGGTAGTCAGCAACACATCTTCTCAATGGTTCCTCTATTATTTAACAGCAAAACTGAATTTTCCACTGAAGTGCCCACAGAAAATGTCAACATCCACTATGAAGTTTTACTCTAAAAAGGAAAAAAAAATAAAAGAAAGTTAAAAACCCTCTTCTGTCCACTTGCAGGAAGAGCAGTGCAACCAGTGGACAGCTCTGCAAGCAGTATTCATGTCTCACTGCAACACCCCTATAAGCTCCAATGTCCTCCTTCAGGGACTAAGCAGCCTGCAACTAATTACTTCATTTACAATCAATCAACATGCCTACCCTGTTAAACTCATCTGGTATAAATGAGATGCCTGTGTTCAAGCCCAAAAAACTTGGTACAACCTTCATGACTCAATGTGCCTGCTGAGATGAAAGGAAGATGAATGCAAAAAGGCCTGCCAACTCAGTCTGATAAGCAGATCCTTGGACATATCTTTGAATGAAGAAAAAAAAGAAGATGAATCTTTAAAAGACATCAAGTTATAGATTCTGTCTTCATCATCTGATAAAGCTTAGGAGGGAAAACAAGGAGCTTTTTGTGACAGAGTGATTTTTGAAATTAAAAAACCTCTGAAATTAGATCCAGCTGTTGTTTTACACATGCATTGTTATGCTTCAGTGATTCAGACTGGATGTTTGTATTTTGACTAGTTAGCTCAGGACCTAAGTAGTCTAATCACCATGGCTGGGGCTTTCAAAGGAACAGCACAAATGAAGATGTGAAACGAGCACCTTTGTTGGGCCTGTAACAATTAGACCTGGCTTCAAATCTTAGAAGAACTAGGGAATACAGATGTCTGTAGTCTGCTTATTTGCATCATGACACATATAAGAGCGTCCATTACTCACCTCAGTTCACTGTACTAAGCACTACACAAACAAAAACCCACCCTGAAGAAAGCAGACTGCCTTCTCCTTAGTTAAAAGTCTGTAACATGTATTTAAAATATGATAAACATCACGCCTCACATTTCACCTTGAAGAAGAGTGAGTCCCTTCTTTGCTCCTGGCCAGAAAAACATTACAAACGCTCAACGACCACGTCCTTGACATCACTCACTGTATTTTAAAAGGAGTATCAACACCATGCCAAAGCATCATGGACTGTAATTAGAATATTCATTAATAGAATAAGTTTCTCATTGCCTTTCCAGAAACATTTATTTCGGGTTATTACATGATACAACTCTTACAAAACCACTCCAATAAAAATCAGATTCATTTTTATTTCCTGTGGTAGATCATACAGGTGAGTCTAGGTCACCCAACAAAACCTCAGTCTACATTATCCTTCAAATTTAATCTTCCAATGTTCAAAATAGATCATATTTCACTGCATAATGCAGACAGAAAATGTGATGGAAAAAAACAAAGTGGAACAAAAAGCCCAAACAAGTTTTCCTCAACAACATGCAAAGTAAAGTAGTAGAAAAGTAATTATTTGTATTGCGTATGCTGAAAATAATTCTGTTGATCACAAACATCTCACCTTCTCAGTCATCAGGGACCAGGAAGTATCCAAATCACAGGAAAAAAAGGCAGCATTGCTTATTTTAAAATATGCTCAACAGTCTGAACTGTCTCTGTACTTTAGATGCTTGACAAAACATTTAGAAGAGCTTCCTTTTATTGTTTTCCCATGTCTTGGTACTACTTTTCCAAGAAGCAATGGGCAGTGCAAATATTGCCTTTAGCAGCAAAGAAAACAATTACCCATTCCATGGCTCTCCAAGTTCCAAACACTTCCCAGAAGGAACATGCCATTTGGTTATAAAGACTCGGGTCTACTCAACAAAACAAGTGGAAAACAAAAATTATTCCCATTTTTACATTTACTTAAACCTTCCTCATTTTGTTTGCTGACTTTGAGTTGATCCTCTTCAAGGAAGAGACAAAAAAAACCTCAATTACAGCTCAATTAAAAGGTTTTAAACAAAGCCAAAAGGGTTGAACTACAGCACAGTGCTGGAGGGGACGGCACAGCTGTATTGGTGACACAAAAATGAGAAGATCTGTCCCTCTTCTTTGCTTCAGGAAGACCCCTCTGAGCAGCAGGTGGATCTCTTCTGTCCCTTCTATGACTAGCATTTTATAGGTTATCCCTTCTTTCCCCTCAAGCTTAATAGCTGCCACAGCAGGATATTTGAATAACAAATAATGAGTTCAAAAAGGACAGAGTTTGCCACTGCCTGATTATCAGCCATGCATTTTAAAGGCAAAAAAAACCCCCAGTGTTCCCTGGCAAAAACTGAAGATAAATTATTTAATGATATATTCCAATCATGCTCCAAGACTGGAACGTTGCACCAAAAATAATTTAACCAAGTAAGAATTTAATAAGCAAGTGAGAGCCACAGGTAGGTAATGTTGCTAGACATAAAGACTATTTAAGCTAAATCTTCCGTAGCCAGGCAATCTCATGCTGTGGGATTTCCAAAACAGAATACATAATCGTACAACCAAGAGCCTTGAAATATCTGCACACACCAAACATCTAAGTAGTCTCAAAAGCCCAATTTTGATCCCATCAAACTAATCTTCTATTTATACTCTCCACAATGCTCTTCCCTAATGAGGAGACAGGTGTGGAAGGTTCCTCCTGGGACACCATTTCCACCCAACACCTGCATTCATGCCCAAGCTCCCTACAGCAGCAGCATTACCAAGCTCTCAAGAGCATTAGATGAGCCTGCTCTCTGCCTGACCATCTCAGCATCTACTCTAAGAAGAAAAAAGATGAAACTAGCTTAGAATTTATATACAGCCTCATACACAGTCAACCACTAAATCACTGAGCTTCAGAAGGACTTCAGAAATTGTACTGTGACTTTTTAATTGACAAAGTTCAGGCTCCATTCACAAAATAATGCCCTCGATTCCCTACTTGAATTGGCTGCACACTTAGAAAGCTCTACTCCACTGCCACACTAACACTGTCAGCATTAAATATTTTCTTTTTAGATGAGAAAACTCAAATCTGCTCCACCAGCCTGTGATCTGCCAGTCTCAAAATGCAAAGATATAGAGTCTCCTATATACTCTCCTAGAGTAGGGATCCTGAGAGGCTACCAAAGATCTCTCCATAAAACAGTACAAAATGAAGAACATTAAAATCAATTTTTACCTTTGTTACACAGACCTACAAATCCATGCCATAATCAAGGCTCCCTCTAATTAGCAGGTGTGACCCAGATGTAAAACTGATTTATAAAAATAAAATGGAGAGGTTATTTCTACTGCATGCAGGGTTACTGTTTTTCTATCCCAGTCCTTCTCAGGCACTTAGAGGCAGCAATGTTAAAAAGTCAAAGGAAAGGAAATTATCTTTCAAAACGGAACTTAATTTGACCACAATCACGAATTCTGCAATGTCCAAGTACACTCTTACAGTTATAATGTGCTGACGGCATGTGGCTGAGTTACATCTATTCATGTGCTTTGAACTATGCATTTCCATACCTTGATGGGTTTGGAATTCTTTTAGACTGTACTCTCCACTCTAAAGGTCATTATTTCAGAATAGCATCCATTTAACCAGTGTCTCTCAAAACAGTCTAGCTAATTTGGGAATGTATATACACAGAATATATATTTCACACACTATATATATGTATTTTATGTGAACCAGACATAGGAAGTCACTTCCTTTAGAAGACCTGAGAGACAAGAGGAAGTAAACCAAAGCATTATTGGAGCAGCTCTATGACTTATGTGGACTAGTGGGACAAAAGACTTTTCATAAATGTATCTTCCAGTTCTTTTTGTTCGTCAGTAAATTCACATAGGACAGACAGATTTAATTTTAAGTTATTTAAGTCTCAAGTTATACACTAGAAGTGAGCAAGAGCAGAGAAAACTGACAAAACAGGTATCTTGTTTTAAAGTCCCATCTTGGTCCTAGTTTAAGGAGTACCACAGAAAAACTCACGGAAATAGAAAAGCTCAGAACCCAAAATAAATGCACCACTTAAACTGTGGTGTGGATCTATAAAAGGCCTCATGCAAACACCCACGGGGTAGGAGCAGAAAAGCCCTCTTTTGACTCCTCCCTTTTCAAAGAACACACTCCTAGGGCCTATTTCCCTACTAACATGTTGGTTTGGTTTCCCTACTGACATGTTGGTTTCCACATGGCAACACGTGGAAACACATGTCTAAACACGCACAAAGCACGTCTGCAGATGAAGAGCTTTTCCTCCTCTATCCTAGGCCAGCTGTGGCTGGACAACATTGCATTCCCTGGACATTCATTATCAGTCCAGACTCTTCTGCTAAAAAGCAGAAAACTGAAATCAATGCTCATAGTACAAACTCCATGTCATCTCATGTGCCAAACTGAAGATCTATTTTGTACTAACAGCTATTATGCATCCAGTTCAGCTGTCAGATTTGAAAACATCTGCAGGAGTAGCCATAACTACAAATAATTTTATTGTACAGACTTTAAAATAAAGTTAGAAATATGATTCTTAGAATTCTTAGATGTTCTAGGCCACTGAAGTATGCCCAGGAAGGTTACAGCTGATACACTGAACAGTGCACTGCTTTCTTCAAAGAAAAGCAAGAGTAAACGGTTTTTTTATCCATTAGGAAAGTTTGAGAAAATTGGAAAATGGAATGAAATTGTTGTGAGTGAAAATTCAGATCTCTACTGAGCCTTTTTGGTTGCTGTGAGCAGACAGGCACTGCAACTGCAATTACAGTTAAATGATAGGATTGGCTCCTCCAGTAAGCTTCCAGGAGACAGCCAGATCAAGTACTGCTGTAAGAAAAGCTATTATCTTGGTAAGTGTCTCTGATAATCTGGATAAAGAAAGTTGGGCCAGAGCTACAAATCTGGCCTCTATACAAGAGTTAAAGCATAGATTAGAAAAAACCTCTCTGAAAGCAACCATAGCCCTCCAGCTGTTTAGAAGATGGAAAAACAACCTGAACACATGCCCAGGCATCTCCCATTCTGGAAATCTTATCTGATAGCCCCAGTCTTAAAGAGGGACTGTATTCCCTTAGCTGAGGACAGCTAGGAGTAAAAGGCAGTCTTCATCAGGCTCAATTATCTTTCTACTACTGGTTTAACGAATGTTCACAATATTTGCTGAAGTCACTGAAAAATATTTTCAGCCTTACATCCCCACTTCTGATCCAAACACAAAACATCTCATTAGTCAGAAGACAGATCTATTGTTTTGAGTGCACTTTCTAGCTATTCAACAATAAAATTAAGGCACCCTTAAGAGAGTAAAACCTCCATGATAGTCTTATGAACAGTGATTCACTATTCCTCAGATCTTCAAAGTAGCTATGATGTGCAAGCCCTCAAAGACTTGAAAGAAAGGTGCTTAAATGTTACTAATTCTCATCACCATGTTTTTCCTTTGTGACTTTTTATCCCATGGGTGCTTCCAACTCAACTGAGATGCAGTAAATAAAGGGATTCTTCTAAGAGAAGGCCTGAGAGATTAATGTTTGAATATTCAGTGATCCTTAGATGGAGATACGAGATGAGAGAACGCATCTAACTCACACACAGATTAAATTAAAAAAGGAAGTTCAGTCCTTAGTTCAGAGGAAACCTGTGCAGATAACAAGAGGTCACAGTGAAAGATAACCATGAATACATCAGAGTAAATCCAACCTCTACACTGTATTCAAAACTTTAAACACTGACTTAGATGAAGGTAGCATTCATTCTGAACCTCTGTAATAACTTTCAATTCCCTTCTACAAAGGAGTCAAGTAGGAGGGAAGAGGAAGATCTGGAGTGACCTTATTGCTCTCTATAACTACTACAAAAAGGAGTTTGTCCCAAAGTGGGGTTGGTCTCTGCTCTCAGGCAACCAGCAAACCCAATGAGAGGACACAGTCTCCAGCTGAACTAGGGGAGGTTTAGGCTGGACATCAGGAGAAATTCCTTCAAAGAATGGTTATTAAAATTTGGAATGGACTACCGAGGGCAGTGGGTCACCACCCCTGGAGGTGTTCACGGAACAACTGGATGTAGCACTTGGTGCCATGGTCTAGTTGACAAGGTGGTCATCAGTACAAGGTTGGAATCAATCTTGGAGGTCTGTTCTGTGACTTCAATATCCACCTGTGTGCTTGAAAGAAAGGGTCCACAACTCAGGCACATACAAAGGAAGTCAAGGCTTCTTTGAGATATCCAGCAGTAACAATGGCTTCTCTTCAACCGTACCTTTAACATTCTCATGACAAAGCTGTGGTACACAGAAATAGGAGTCTGGAAGATGGACCTGCTAAAACATTAAAAAGCAAGAGGATGCACACATCCTGTCTGAGCCCAGCAAAGGGAAAACAAACCTGCACAGAAGAGACAGTGATACCACTTCCCTTAAAGCTTTACAACTGGGCTGCCCAACACATATCAAGAAGATGGGTGTCAAACTCCTGTCTGCTTGTCAGTATATAGACATGATTACCCACAGCCCAAGCTTACAGACTGCAAAACAAAACTTGTTTTATATCTTCTTTCAGTCACATTACCGAAGTAACTTGAGTACCTCTCTCCTCAAAACAGCTCAGATACACCAAAAGTGGCCTTAATAGACTGAAGCCCCCTGAAATGAAGCCTTTTTTTCCCAGTATAATGCTACTATCTGTTGTATCTTTACTGGCCATCAATAACCAAGAGCTAAGAAACAAGCTGGGGGAAGTCAGAAAAAATGGAACTAATTCAACCCAATTTGAAGTCATATTCTTACAGTGGTCTGTTAACCACTGAGATTCTGAGAGCAAAAGAGACAAATCATTAATCAACAGGTTCATTTTTTCACATGCGTATTTACAGAATTATACCTTCAACCATAAGCAGAGACACAAAACCTATTAAGAAACAAACTGGGTCAGCTCTAGATTTCTGAATGCTTTAAACAGAAAATTCTCTTGAAAAGTTAGCAGAACTTAAAAACCTAAACACCTAGTCATTTTTCAATGGAAAGTCTTCCTTGTGGTTTTACATTTTTCATGGGAGCTGCTATGATCAAAGTTGCAGTAAATAAGGTAACACAAACAGCGGATATGGGCTACTTTGAAAAGAATCTTTTTATACTTAGCAGCTTGATATATCTGAGGCAGGACCTGAAGGAAAGCTGTTGCTTTGAGAAGCATTTCAAACAGTTCACAAAAGCACACACACCAGCAGAGAAAGAAAGAAAGAAACCAGAACCTCAACACAAACTTATTTTTCCATTCTGCTGCTTTATTGAGCTTTAAGGCTCAAATCAACACTAAGACTTTACATATTAAAAAGCCAAAAAAACGCCAAAACAAAATAAAGCAAAAAACCAAAAACAAACCAACCCCCCCCCCAAAAAAAAACCAACAAAAAAATACCCCCAAACCAGTAAACCAAGACAAAGAAACAATAAACATGTAAATACTCACAACACCTATTCCTTCCCTAACTAAAAACAGGAAAGACCACTGCCTACAATCGAGTGGCCTCAGCTTCAGCAATGCAGTGCTTCACATTTATGGACCATTAGGGCCCTAGTTTGACATCCTCTCACACTCCAGAAGATCTGCCTATTTAAATAATTCACACAACTAAGCTAAGGGCACACACGGTTGGATGGTTAAACCAAGGCAGTCTCTGAATGATCTGACAGACTGGATGGCATGAATGGTTCCCATTACAGAATTTGGCTTTCTCTTGCTGCACACTTTATGTCTCTGTGAGCCATTAACAAAAAATGTGATGCCCAATCTAGACTGAAAAGGTGCAGGAGGAGTACAAACTCTCTTCATCACTTAAATTTCAGCAGCCCAGTGCTAAAAGCAGAAACATCAAGTATGCAATTCAGATGCAAGAAATTTAACTGCTTATTCTCAGTCAGCTGTGAAATACTTCTAGCAATTCACACATTCATTTCATTAGGATTTCTTAGAAACCTTAATGGAATGGCAGAAATAAAAAATAACTATTTATGCTAACATGCCTCTGTGCAAAAACCAATAATAAGCAATGAGACAGCAACATGACAGACTCTTAATCTGAAGAATATTCCAGTGAAAATACTAACAGCAGTGCAAGAATTTTTATGCTACCAGTATTTTCTTTTCAAGAATCACAATTATGCTGTGTCACTTGAGGGCCTGCACAGACACATAAATGAAAATAATTGAAAATACTATGAACCTTTTAACTGCACCTATTGATGCTTTGCATAAGAACCTATTATTACACATTTTTGGAATAGAAGCAGAAATTTAGTATAGATCTGTGAAAGCCAGGTCATTGTCTTTTGGAAATTTTGCCATTTGAAAGCACTTTGGCCCCAAAGTTTGTGAGCAGCTGCCTTATACTGTTTTTCAAAGAGAAACATCCCTCTCACACCTGTTAAACTTTTAACTGAAAAAAAAAATCCAAAACCCACCACCCCAAAAATATAACTTTCCTTAAGAGTTGGTTAATTAAAGTAAACAAATTAAATTGTTTCACAGATTATTGACAAACAGCACATAGTTTGTGAACTACTGACTCAAGTATCAGGTAATTGCCCAAAATTACATTACTTAATTCCTCACACTTAGTATGGAGAACTACTTTACTGAAGGCAGAACTGCAAACTGAAATTAAGCATAAATCTCTAGGTGGTATTTTATTTATTCCCTTCAGGGACTTAGCACTTACTCCTACCAATACTATTGCTGTACATTACACTGAACTCTAGACACACACACTCTAAAATCCAGAGCAATTCAGAGGCCCTGTTTAAAACATGGTCATGCAGGAACTGCAATGTCAAACTGAAGAACCACTGAACTGCAACGAGGGAGTAGAAAGAAGAAGGAGCATTGCAAACTATCTTTACCATCACAGAAACTGTAAGATTCAACTCTTCAGCACTGATTTAACACTCAGCTTCTTTCTGGTCTGGACCAGTGCTGGGAGGCTGACTTGTCATAGTAATGGAAAAGGAAAAAAGAAAAATAGGCGACCCCCCTCTAGCTTTCAAGCTAGCTTCAAACCTGGACAAATGCATCTCAGCTTCCTGACAGAGATCTAAAATTGGCAACTGAGGCACATATTCCAGACCTACACATTGATGGCCCTCTACATTCACAAAATGCAGCAAGAGCCTAGAGGTTACACTCTCTTGGGACTTTCTTTAGTTTCTGAATTTTCAATTTCAAGACTATCCGCTAGCTCTTCTCAAAGCACTTTTTGAAGAAATCATGACTTAGGAATTATACTGCATGTACCAAGAGAAATATATCACAATAGACAAGCACCAGGTAGATAAGGGATAAGCAGGCACCAGGCAGAAGCATACAGTTGAAAATGTTGTTCATGATTCAAATTTCAGGAAGCAACTTCCATACATCTCTTTCCTCTTGTTGCTTGTTCACCACTGGGATCAGTGCAGACTGGTATTTCTGAAGTGCCCCCTCCTCTCTTCCCTCTCTTGTTTGATTCATTAACAAAGTAATAATAAATCAAACAAGCTGCCACCACATTGGGCTGCCTGCAGTAAGGTTGCTTTTTTCCCCTCAGTCACTGCTGAAGTCAGAGTATGCATTAATGAGAGGGGAGTGGCAGATTTCAGGGAAGTCCACTGAGCAGGCCTTGGATTTGGACTTGGGCAGCCAAGCAGGGATTGCAAGAGCCCAGCGGAGCTGCACCCACAGCCCAGCTCTCTGAACACATGGGATGGTCTGCTCCTACAGTGCACTCAAACCATTCAGCCAACACACTTTCCAAGCTCCCTCTGTAACTTGTAGATTATGTGGTCCAGTATTTACTACCTAGATCAGGCATTCCCAAAGAGTAGCACTCCCTGGAGAAACTGTATGCTGCTCTTAATGTAATGTACATCTGTCTAGCTTCCAAATCTGCCCAGGTAGAGGCTGCCATCCAGCCTGCAAGAATTTGCACCTCCTGCCAACATAACATACAGTTCTAGATCAGAATGTGAAAAAAAATGAGAGGACTGAAGTGACAAATGATGGGAAAAATTAAGGAGCTTAGACCAAAGGTAGATGATGATGTGTAGTTGGGATAAAAGTTTGGGATAAGAATATGAAAAAATGCATAATTGGGTATTACTGCAGTTGTGACCCATACAAATTATGCAGTTAAAAAAACTATTTTTAAATTAATGCTGTCTCTCTGCAAATCTATACATGGACTTAAGCATTAATTACACCTAGTTTAGGGATATTAAAGTCTCCAGGTATTGGATGTTCTCAGCTCATATTATCAAATGTAGACAATATATTCCGAGTCCAAACTGGAAACACCCTACTTAGCTTTTCAGTTCAGCTGTTTTGCTTTAACAAAGGGTTAATATTCAAGAAACAATTTTTTCTATCATTTAAAGAAACTCTAAAAAGATATATACTCTAAAAAGATATATAGTCAGGTAACAAAATGTCACTAAACCAACTACCAAAACAAAAAGCAATCAAAGACCAACATTTTACTCTAGATGCCCAAGAGAGATTAATTAAAAAAAAAAAGTAAGATGTCACAAATTATTAATATCTGATGGTCAGGAACTAAAATGCTTGGCCAAGTTTTCATTTTGACACACTGCAAAGCCCCAGTTACAAGACTAAAGAAATCAAAGGCTCTTGTCAAAACCACTAGCTGACATCAACCAAGCATGACAGGGTATAGGAAATATCCTGACCTTCCCCCTTAAACCTATGCAATGGGAAGAGACCAAAAAGCTCCTTTTAAGTACTAGGTTTAGAATTTGCTTTTCCTTTTCTGTTTTACCTCTTCTTTCTGCTCCTAAAATAAGGCACTCTTACATCATATTGCATGCTTCCCAAGTACTAATTACCTTCAACCCATAATACAGTCCAGAAATAACTCAGATGCAAGAAGTATGTAAGAACTCTATAAATCCTCCTTAACTGGAAGTAAACAATTCTGCATTACATTAATTTAAATGCATCTTTCTCATTTTCCTTCGAAATACTTCAAAACAATGTTTTTGCCACCAAAAAAGGACACAAACTACAAATATTACCAGTGAAACTAGCTGTGTATGAGGTCTTGCTGTGAAAACAAGATATATTAAAACCAGGACCTCTGCAATCATGTACTGCTTGCACAAGCTGATCTGCAGGCCACCTGACTATAAGGGAGAGAGGTCAAGTACATTAAGTACCAAGCTGTGGACTAACAGAAGTGTTGAGGTGGCTTATGGTTCTTAAATTTTTTTGGTTTAAAAATCACACAATCTCTTTGGAAGGCTACCAGTTTAGAATAAAGGACCACTAGTCTACTAAAACCACCAGGGTAAGAACACATTTATAAATCAGATAACAAAAAAAAAAATAAGTGATCTTCAGCCCAAACTGCCCTGGGCTCAGTATTTGTTATCTTGTTGCTTGGCCTTCATAATTTCTGATTTACTCAAATACAGCTTTCAACTTTATAGGTGCAGCAACAAAAACAAAGCCTAAAGGCTCCTGTTCCTTCCAGCAGTTTAATTATTAATGACTGGAGAAGAGTTTATGCTAGAAAAAAGTAACCTTAAGACAAGCTTTTCCTTTGTTTCCACAGTTCACTGCCTGAGAAATTTGGCCAGCAACCTGGAAACAGCACATCAAATCAGCATTTTTAGCTTCCTGACTTGCACTAATACAAATAATCATAGTGACTCACCGATTTTCAAGTTTAACTACTGCTTTATCATAACCCATCTGTTTAATTTTCAGTCCCAAAAAATTTTAGGCATATTTATGCTCTCCAATGAAAATATATTAATAAAATCAAAAACACTGCCACCAAAGATATGAAAAAGGAGATAACATTCATGAAAATACTATGAACTTATGCATAGGCTCACCTTAAATCTTTTATCCTGCAGGACTTTCTTAATGGCCACAAGCTCTCCTGAATCACAGAGTTTGGCTTGATACACAACACCAAAAGATCCATTTCCAATCACCTTGGTGTCTGTGTAGCTGACTTCTTGTGGTCGGTCTGGACCTTGTCCAGGAGTTGCAACTACTGTAGTCACCTTGCTGCCATCTTTGTCTCCTGCAAAGCAAGAGATAGACAAATAATCAAAATACAAGCGTAAACAAGATGACCAACAACACTAAAACAGAGGAGGGTAAGACAAAGATTTAGATCAGCATATGTACTTCAATATTGTAGAGAAAACCAGAAAACCTCTGACAAAATGCAAAGAAAACACTGGGCATGTTATTTTACCAATATATATATATATAAAGTGATGACAATTTTTCATTTAGATTATTGCTAAGAAAAATTTGCTCTCCAGAAGCAAATAATTGAGCAATAAAATGTAATGCACAAAGAAGCCAAGTATTTATCCCTACATCTGATTATCAAGTAAGTGATATTAAACACACTGTTTGCATTACCAAAATGAAGCATTTTTCCATATTTTTCCTATAACTGAGGAAACCAAACTGCCAGTATGAGCTCAGAGCAGCACTCTGAGCTTTACAGGCATTTATGCGTCAACAACAAAAACCAGGAGCACTTTAGGTTTGTTACAAATCCACCCACATGCAAAGCTTCAGCTTGCAGCACTAGGAAGCATAACCTTTGTCAAACCTGGCTGCGTGCACCTGAAGCCAAACCTAGGCTGCATCAGATGGCACACTCTTGTTCCTCCCTTCTTCCATGTCTGGACTTCCTTGCACAGAAGGGAGCACCTGCTGGGGCAGGGGAAGAAGGGGAGAAGGATGCCAACAGCAGGCACTTAGCTGGTGTCTCAACAGGAACCAGAGCACAGCCAGGGACAGTGCTCAGGATGCAAGAGCACAGTGGAAGCTGCACAGGTGAATGTGCCGTGGCACACATGCAGCAGCTTGGGGCTCCAGCCACTTTCCATCAAAAGACCCTGTGCAAGCCACTGTTACTACCAATAGTGCTTCACCCTGTTCCAAGTCTGATTTTGTTCATAATAGGAGCAAAGCTTTAGGCACTGTACAAGCACAGTCTGGGCATTTCTCGCCATTTAGTTGCAATAAAGAGCCCTTCAGGCTTGGGTTACAGAACCAAACAGGGCTGCAAGAAAAACCAGAACCTGCTGTTGCATAGCAGTCACCACAATTCTACAGAAACTGTTCTCAAGAAAGGCCCATGACACCTGCCTATTAACAAACCTTCTCTCCATGACTTTCTCCAGGAATTCTCTTCACTTCTCATGCATTTAGAAAAATCTTTCCAAGAGACAGCTTGATCAATAGCGCTAGTGTAGTTCAGGCAAAATGCTCTTTGTTCTGCTCCAAAAATGGCATGGAAAAAAATGGCACAGCTCACTCTCTTTCCCCCCACTGCCTGCTTCAAACATGAGTGCTGTTGCAAAGAAAGTTATTATGATGGAGAAGTTATTTCTCTTTAGGAAACCTCTCCCCTCACTGCTAAAAGCTACTCAGGTACAGCACCTAAAACCAGGCTCTGCAAGGGAAGCTTAGCTCAGGTCAGCCCAGCATGCTGGTGACTTCTTGGGTCTGACTTACAACACACTTGTTTGCACAGCCCAGCACAATGTTTGCAGCTTGTGCAATGCTGCAATCTCATGATCAGCTTGTGTACCAAACTCTCCTCTGTGGAGCTGCTGCCTGTCCAATCCTCATCCACTCTCCACTTACACACCTGATTGCTCTTATCAAAGCCTAATATTCTGCATTTTGTCCTGACTGAACTGCATCCAAGGTTACTGAGCTCTCTTGCCAGATTGTCAAATGCTTTAATCAGTCACTATCCAGAGATTTTTTTCCCAATGATACGTGAAATTTACCTAAGAAATTGGTGAAAACTGGTGAATCCTGTAAGACTGCCTAAAAGCCCTGCAAAAAAACCACAAAATATCTCATCCTTTTTTTTTTCTTGGACCTCCTGTTATGCTCTAACAAAATAATAATTTTGTATGTCTTTCATGGGATTTCCCGTAGTCCATTGTTCTCCTAGATTTTCTCATGAGAAAATCAGTTTGCAAACTTCAGAGTCAAGATACCCACATCTACTACTACTTCTTCTGCACCTACAAAACTCAGAAGAAAAGCAGGTGGCTTGACACGATTTCCTCCTGAAAAGTCCACAATAACTACTACTCATCTCCCATGCTGCCTCTTAGGTTCTTACAACTTGTTTCCTTTTATGAGTACAACTGCTCCATGAAACAAATTAACAAATCAAATATAAATTAAGTACATTAGTGCTAAAGGTGCCAATTACTTGCCAAACAATACAGAGTTGATCTACACTTTCCCCATAATGGTCACAAGAAGCTGAAATGCAGATTTATAGATTTGGAGAGAAAATGGAGTAGGGGGTAGAAAGGAACACTAGACAGATTAATATCTTCTTACAGGGAGAGGAAGAGAAGCATAAATAAAAGCATACTAGCTGCATGGAAAATTCATTCTTCTCTTTGATAACTGTAACAAATAAAAGAAGGAAGTCACAAATACATAGAAATCCTTTTTTCGGTTTTTGTTAACAAACTGAAAGTGTAACTCTCATAGCAGCAATGCATTTTATTTGTCCAATAATTCTGTGATTATCATTCTAACCTACCAAATATACAAATGAGTTATATCTGCTGTACTGCAGCAATCCTCATCAAATAAAAGGTAATCCCCTACCTGCTCAATTTTGAGGTGCATCTTTTTTTTCTTTTTGGCAGGGTTCACTAGATTATTGAGATTGTTGCTAATGAGTTTTATTCTCCTTTTTTCCAAAAATCAAGACTAATGAACTCTTAGAGATAAAAATAATTGCCCCTGTCACCCTTGGTTGAGATTTGAAGTACTTGATATCAAGAGCTCTGCTCTAAGGACTTTCTTCAGAGCTGCAATTCTCTCAGGGACCTCCTTGTCCACAAAAGCAAACCCTGAATTTCAGGCCAAGTGTTTTATCCCAACGTGCAGCACACAAGCTGCAGCCATCCAGCCAACTCTTCCAGAGCTCAAATGAAAAACCAGTCAGCTTTAGACACTTTCCTTTAACTCCACAGGAAAACAGCTCCTACCTGAACTTGCTGAAATCATCAGTGCTTAGAAGTGTATTCACTGACACTTTAAACACTACACCAAGAATTACTTTGTTGCTTTACCAGAATTTAGAGAGCATTAAGCCTCACAGAGCCTTCTCCCAGCTTCCTGCTTTCAGGAAACAACAGGTTTTGCAAACCATCCACAAAACACACCATAAGGGCTCCAATCTTTTAAAAGTTAAGGCTGTTAGGGTTTCAGTTATATTCTATTTCAGTATTGTTGAACCTGAGGGACTATAGGGTAAAATTCACCTTGCACCCTTCACAGCTTTGATCTCCAAGAATAAAACATCTCACTGCTGCTCAAAGTATACAGATAATGTGTTTGTATGGCAGCAGCATCCAAGCCTGTTTCGCCACTCCTTGCCACAAGACAGATGTAGGTACTGCTCCCAAGATCATACACAGTTCAGAATGGTTAGCCCAGTTCTAATTGTCTGGACAGCAAGCACTGACTTGCCAGCCAAACAGCACAGGAAGGAGTTCACTAAACAGCTTTCAGAAATGCTGGCTTTAGCCTCAGCATGATGGAAAATGGTAGAGAGGAAACAGCCCTGCCCAGCAATCTTCAGTACCTCCAAACAGATTCCTAACAGCATTACACCACAGCAAGTCTTAAAGAGAAGCCTAGACAGTTCTTATCTCATTCCTTTCACCTCTTATTTTGTTTAGGACTGTCACACTCCGTGACCCCAGTGGACAGGCAGGCACCACCAAACACTGAATACTCTCCACACCTTTGACTGTAAGGTCTACAACAGAACTAGGACATGAAATGGAAAAACTAAAGGAGGAAGAAAGGACTAAATAGCAAAATACTGAACAGCTCCTACAGCACAGTTTCACATGAAATGCATCACTAGCACATGTCCAGAGGCTGCTGTTTTCTAGGGCCAACAGCAATATGACCTTGCTTTACTCTAACCAAAAAGCAAATTCAAGTGACTATAAAATCATCATCTATGCTAACCACCTTTATAACAGCCAGGGTAGAAGCAAAAGGATAAATAAATAGTTATCACATTATAATACACTTGCATTTGGTATTTCATGGAAACTCTTAAAGCATTTCCCCACACAATACTGATGTTTAGCATACATGATGTTGTATTTGGGTTTGGGTTTTTTTGATTAAGAGCTTTTTCCACAATTCTGATGTGAAACTGAAAACAAAATGTAGACATTTCAACTTCCAGTGCTCTGATTAATCTAGCTCACTTTCTACCTTTAGTACATGATGACCACATGGACAAATCACAAGCATTACATAAAAGCACTGTTGAAAGCAGAGAATACTCATCAGCTTGTGGGAAGAAATGAGCATACTCCACTTAGAAGACCACAGACCATCAGTGCAAGCTACAACCCTAATTTTGCATCTCAAAGAAAAAAAAAAAAAACCAAAAAAAAAAAAAAAAAAAAAAAACAAAAACCAAAAAAAAAACCTATGGTGGCATATGTTTTTGTTTTTACTCATGTGAGACTGGGGATCCTGCTACTGGGAAGCATTTTGTCACATATACCCCACCAGCTGCAGATTCCTTCTGCTAAACTCACAGGTGACCACCTGTAAGTGCACTGCATGTACACCTTTGGCCTGTGCCAAATGAGGTGTCACAGTAAAATTCACTTCAGTCCTCAGGGACCATGAAAGGCATCCTTTGCTATTGATCATCCACACACACCTTCTACTTGAATGGGCCTGGAGAAAGTCCAAAATTATGTCTGCCCTACATCCCTTTAGCTGTTTAGTGCCTGACTGAGCAGTGAAACCACACTTTAATGCAGAGATCTAAAGTGCTTTTTTAGCTCTCAACTCTATATGTGGGTGCCCCCTTCCTCCTTTTCAATGTGTTTTACAGTTGAAGAAACAATGCATTAGTGCAATGATTACAGCAGCTTTACTTCTACTTCAAATGCAACCTTGATCCTTTGCACTGTCTACAAACTCCACCTTTTCCTCTCTTTTGACTTTACTTGTTTCCTCTTGCTTCCCTCCTCCTCCTGCTGCATTCCTCCTCACCAGCATGCTCACAGACTTTTCCATTAGATGTTACCTAGGTTGTTTTAAAGTCCTAAAAGAAAACTTTACAGACATACAACACACTCTGTACAAGATCTGAGGTCACATAACTGTGCTCATTTAAATAGCTTCACTTTTGTTTCAAATCTCAGTGTCACCTCCCTACTAAGACATGGCTCAATATTAAGTCACTTGACTATTTCTCCCCTTCATAAGGCTTAGCTGCACTGCTTCATCTTAATTTGCTCAATGCTCAACAGTCAGGAGTCACTTCCACAGAAATCTGACACGGCTGGATCCAGCTCCTGCTGATGGGATTGGGTTACAACCAGGAGCTGACACAACTACCTAGAAAGAAATGAGCAACCAGAGGGGGATGGAAGTTTATCAGAACTGCAGTAGCTCTTCTCAGTTGTGGATAACTGGACAGTCAAAAGATCTGATTACTTTGTGAAAAAAATGTTTTAAGAGAAAACTTTTCTTGAGTTATCTGCTAGAATCTGGTGCTCATCATCACATAAGGCTATGGAATAAAACACCTGACTTCTCAGATAATTGTTCATGGCATGTGAAGGAAGAAGGAGGTCAGCAGGTGCTCTGAAAGTCTTTAACGTGGCCATTGTATGCTTGAGGAAACAGTGTCAGCAGCAGAAATCACTACTAATTTTCTTTTTCTAAATAATTTTTCCTACTACATTTTTTAAAAAGTTAGTTTCATGAAGAGCTAATTATTATGAGTCAGTACAGGGGAGAAAGTATTAAAATAGTATTTATGAACTGTTTTACTAGACAACTTCCTTTCCTCATCAGGGAGCTGCAAGAATGTTACCTAGTGGGAGACAAGATAAACCTAGAACCATTCAGAACCACAGAACGGTTTGAAGGGACATCAAAGCTCATACAGCTGCAACCCCTGCAAGCATCAGCAGAGAATCGGCACTTGAGCAAGCTATTCCAAGTCCCATCCAGGCTGGCCTTGAACACTTTCATAGACAGGGCATCCACAGCTTCTCCAGGCAACCTGTTCTAGTGTCTCACCACACTCACAGGAAAGAATTTCTATGTATAATCTCAAGTCTTCAGTTTGAGTCCATTACCCCTTGCCCTATCACTGTAAGCCCTCGTAAAAAGTCCCTTTCCTGTTTTCTTGAAATGAACATTCATAGACCAAATCAGAAAAACTCAGGGAATCAAAGAAAGGAGTCTTACAAAACACAGTGTCATTTGGTTTTTCAATTTACACCGAACAAAAGGAGTCCTTGGAATTCCAAAAATAGTTCAGGTCAAGCATTGAATAAAAACCTGTAAGTGTGCCAATCATCACCCAGATAAGGCAGATGCATTCACTGAATATTTATATACCACACACTTGTTTTAGCACCGAAAACATCACTTGACTTCCTGACTGTAACTGAATACTGCAATAAAAGAGTGGCCATTAGACATTACTTAAGATCAGAAGAATCTCATGATTTGTACCCAAGGATTTTGGAAGAGCTAACTAAGGAGTCATTTTTGAAAGGAATCAGAACACTCAGAGAACTTCTAAGATGGATGGGATGATTCATACAATCCTGTTCTTTTGACAACAATTTTGGCTTAAGGACCACATCAGTTACATTAATAATGAATAAAGAAGCAGTAAGGTACTTCAGAGACCCAGCTGCTGGATTCCATATTGTTAGAGACTACAGGTTCATTTAGAATGAAAAAAAAGATAAACACAGTGATGCACAAGTATTTTGACTTCTGTAGGGTTTCTAACTTGCCATCACATCACAAATTAATGAAGAAACACATATACAGAAAGAAAAATTATTATTAATCAAATGATAATACACTAGCCCATAATTGCAAAATAAAATATAATAAGAGGTTCCATCAGCATTACTTTTTGCCCTCACACTTACTGTTTTTATTGACAACCTGAAAGAAAAGCCATGAAGTACTAAGACACAAGATTTAGAGTTATGCACAGGGTAGAGATCCATGAAAAAGCAGCCGACCTTCCTTAGTAACCCAGGGGCAAATTAGGCAGAGGGATCCAGAACCCAAGATCATAGGCCATGCAGCCAAGTCAAATAAAGTCATCCACAGAGCGGAGTCATCAACTCTGACTTGCAGGACATCCCAACACAGACAGAAGCACACACTGTTACTGAGACCTAAAGTAATCCTCAGATGTATAAGCAGAAGTACATCAGACAGACAAAAAAACCTCAAAAACTCTTTGCTATTTCACACTCACTGAACAGCTACTGGAATAGCATGCTCAATCATGATAGCTGAAATTCAGCAGTGATGATTCAAAACACTAGAGATTCACAAAGAAGCCTCAGACATCATAAGGTCAGCAAAAATGCATTACTTTGAGTGAGACTTAAGAGTGCAAACAATTTAAGTCAAAGAGAAAGCTGGAGGATTATCTCTAAAAGGAAGAAGGAACAGACACTTCAGAGAGAGTTCTGATATGCAGGTGGAGGACATACTGCAAATAATGACTAGAAACAGAAATTGCAAGAGTTTGGGACAGAACTGTAGGTGGAAGAAATTTTTAAAAAATCATTTCCTTACTAAAAGCTCTGAAAGATAGGGTTATTTTTGCAACACAGATTTTTATTTTAGACTACAATTTTTTTTAAAACAAAAAATACTGCTGAACTGCAACTGCTAGGCTTGAAATAAGAAAGCATACATACAATTAACATGATGTCTCTTAGGGCCTTAAGAAGGTCACAAAAGCTCAAAACCCACAGAAATAATTTCTTTCAACTTAGCACTAATGCAATGGTGTCACAACTCAATATTAAATCTTCCACTTTCCACAGCAATCAAAATCCAAAATCCGCATTCAATTTAAACAAAAACACAATAACGTGATAAATAACGAAAATGTGAAGACTGGCAGGTCATTCTTTGGCTTTATTGCTAATGATCAAATTATAGGCACAGTTAATTGTGCGTCAATTCAATTCAGCTCAATCCCAAGACAAATTATCTGGACAAATTTCAGCAACAACCGCCAAGTCAAAGATCACAAAGTGAAAAGATTTCTAAAACAGCCTGAAATCAAAGTTGCCATCACCTCTAGCTGGACACATAGGAAGGAAGTAAAAGCAAAATTGTTCATTCCACTCGTACCAAGTAACAATGCTTTTTACATGTCAATCATTTGAAAAAGTCATTTTGTTTTTTTATAAAAAATTTACCTTGCAGAAGGCCAAACCTTAACTTCAAAACACCATAGCTCTACATTTTGCTCAACAGTTTCTAAAATGGCAAATTCAAAGCACTAAGGGTGAAGTTTATGCAAGAAAGAACTGAAAAACTGATCAAAAAGTAAACAGAATACCAGCGACTGACTTCTGTCTAGTGAAATAAACTATCCTATCACTACAAAAAAAAGTCAGTTGTTTAGAAAGGTGATATAACATTATTATAAAAATGAAACTGAGTAGCTCAACTGACCTATTTTTGAGGTCATTGTGTCACTAAAAACAAAAAAAGAAACTAAATGTATTTCCAGCAGACTGTGACAAGTAATGGAATGACTCATATGCTTAGATTTGATGTAATAAACACATAAAATTACATCAAGATGAGTAGCTGGAACAGCATCTGCATTTACTGCATCCCAGTTCAGACATTCAAAATGCCATTGGGGCTTCAAGTCTTTCTTTAGAGGTAATCACAGACTTTTGGAGAGCGTGTTCAATTCACTCTCTTTGAAAGCTTAACGCTAAAGATTGCAGACAAATATTTTAAGAACAAGCAGAGCAGCGAGCAGGTTCCAGAACATTCACATGATAAGCTTGTTAAAATGTCCACTGAAAGGTCACATGAAGTTCTCAGGCACTGACTTTCTACAGGTTTTTGTATCTTGACCACGGAAGTCAAAGTGAGCACAGCACGGTATTGGCCACGCAGCTGTGCTTCCCTACTCCAGCCTAAACTTGACAGTGAACAGTGTAAAAAACAAAACAAAAAACCCAAGAGGAAAAAGGATGGGAAGAGCCCTGTTGATCTAGCCCAGATGCCTATCACACTGGCCATCAGATGACCTCCCTGGATCCAACTGCGGCAGATGGGATTCCAACAATCAGCTGCTTACATCGGCCACCATGAAATCCCAGCAAGTTAACACCCCACTGATTTATAAACCAAACAGCTGAATCCAGAAGGGATGTTTACTCACAGTGCATGAAAAAAAAAACAACTTCATTTTGCTATACTCTGTCCCTCCTACCAATGTGTAATGTGGTGCCCACACCTTTCTGAGGCAGATTTAAGGTCTGTGCTACCCATCTCTAACACAGAGCTTGCTTCAAGCACTCTTTCAGTTATGGCAAACATAGACCAAACCCATACATTTCTAAAGAGAGCAGCACTTAACACTCAGGTAGGGAAAAATTCTGCACAATTACCTTGGGGAGTACCATAAAAAGAAATTTTTTTCTGTGACTAAACAAAATATCCACAAGAATGCTTACACTTATATTTCTGCTTTGGAAAAAAAACACAGAAACATACAATTAAGGTAATCTAAACACTGGCTGCCAGTGGGGTTTCATAAGCAGTCTCATGCTTGTTAACAAGTTATTTTTAGTAGGCACTCTCTGTGTTCTCCTCTCTCTCCACCCACATGCACAAGAACCCACCCCACAAAAGCTATTTAGCTATATAAATAAAATTTCAACTTAGATAAGGTGATTCCACAGATTAGGAAGCAAGTACCAAAGCATTCATAATAGATTTTGTTTTTATGATTCCGGTCATTTCAGCCCCAAAAAGCTTATAGGTTAAATGCAGCACAAGAGACAAGAACAGAGATAGGGAATGAACAGAAACAGAATGACATCATTTTAGCATAAGACTGCAGCCTCAGTAGTATTCTCTTTTGCTTTTTACCTCTGAGTTAATTGCTAGCTGAGAAATTCAACCCATACAGTACTAGGATTTCTTATTTGAAGTTCCCTTTAGTTATTCTTTCCTCTTACATCATCAGGAACATGATTTAGCAAATATTTGCCAAAGACAGCTATAGCAGTTCAGCTGACACAGAGTACCTTATAAACCCCTGTAACTGAGCCCTGACACGCAGAACCCCGAGTTACAAACATATCGTGTTTATCCACTTGTTAGTGCCATTCAACAGCTGACCCTGAACGAGCCTGTTGGTGTCTTCCAGCAGGGCTGAGGGGTGACTCCATTGTTAGGCTACTGACACACCTACTTTAACACCACTGTCAGAGACTCCAGAACTCCCACCCCTCAAAGAATACCAAATAATAAACACCTCATCTGGGGAATTCCCTACAAGCTTCCCATCAAAATATCTGGTATGACCTGCAAACTTCTCACTGAAGCAGTTTCTTGCAAACCGCTTAAGTAGAGAGGCTGTCTACTTGCTGCACACCTCCCTAACTGCACTTGTTTGAGTTTTTCAATCCAGTTAAATGTACATGTCACCAAGACAAGCACATCTCTGACCCCTGAGAATAGACATCACCACTGTTTTTTCCTTTTCATTCTGTCTTTGCATCCACCAAGAGGCTTCAATTCGAAAGAACACACCATTAAGCAAAACCCACAGAAAGCCACCTGCAGTAGCTGCAAGTTGCCAAGACCCTCTCTACCACATACACAAATTAAGAACATCTTAATACATCTTAAAGGGAGTCTCAATTCTCCTAGTGGAGGTTTAAATAAAATGTCTTTCAGCTGTAATTACAGCAGTGCTTAAGTATGAAGTGTGACTAGGACCCCACTGAGCTAGGCACAGCACCAGGAATAAGAGACAGCTCCTGCCCCTGCTGGGAGGGATGGCCAAAAAGGAAATAGGCTAAAGAAAGAAGAAAATAAAGCAAAGGTAACAACAGTAAAAACACAGGTAAAAAAATGCAAAATGTCCCAACCCTCCAAAATGTTAGCACTGAAAAGTGCAGAGAAGCAGAAGCAAGAGCAGAGAATCCAGGAGAGAATTTGGAGCACGACTGTAAGCATATTAACACTGAGCTGAGAGAACCCACAAGTGAGTTCTCCAGGGGTGTGAAACACTTGCTGTCACCACTTCTGCAGGCAGCCCGGGCCAGCAGAGCCTCGGGGTAGTTCTGTGGCCTCTGCAAGCCTTGCCAGACTGTGGAGAAAGGAGGGCACAAAGCAAGCAGCTCCTCATCTGCTGGAGTCTCCCTGGCAGGTGCCTTCTGCCACACTGTGAAGACAAACCTTATCACAAAGGTGCACTCTTAAACCTTGAAATTTTTGTCTAAAAAATGAAGAGTAATTTCTGTATTAATGGGTATCATAGGTGGGTTTGGAAATCCAGGGGCAGTGAACAGCAACAGCCAACTTAACCTGCAAAGCTTTCCTGGCAGAGCAAAGGATGAAGCCCTCGCTTTGTGAGAGCCATGGATTCTAACATATTTTTCTGCTCTCTGGAATATTAGAGGACTCTCCTTTCCTTTGCAATTCCTCCTTTCAGTCAAGTACTCCATAATTATGTCATCCAATTAGGACCTGACATGCTTTCTTGCTCTTCTGCTTCACTGAACACATCACAAAATTACAGCACATACTTGTCATGCTATTCTCTCTATGACCAAGAAACAGCATCTTGGACCCAGAGTCCAAGACAGAGAATGAGACAGATCAAAATCACAGTGAGGAACAGATTGTTTGGAATCTGAGACAGCAACCAAATCCCAAAGAGAAAGACAGATGAAGCTAGTTATGAAAATGCATTTGGTGACTATCTTTTAAGATTGGAGGAGGAGTAAGAGAACTGCCAGCTGCTGAGAACCAACATCCACTTTGGATAGGAAGTACAGTAAATAAAAAGTCAAAAATTAGTAGGAGCCAATCTGAATCCCTAGGATGATGGTGAGCTGAGGTTAAACACCATTCTAAGACAGAAAGAGGCCATTGCCAACTGCTTCTCCAGAAAGCAAAATCAAGTTGTGCTACCCTGTTCAAACCATGCTGCAGAGCACAGACAATCTTTAAGAGACTCCAACAGCCTCTGCACCCATCTTGAATTACTGCTTCAGATTGTGCCACAGAGCTGCACAGGAATGGAACAAGTCCATTTAGGTTAAAGATGGTTCTGAATTCAAGGAGAACGTTATCTCAATTAACATTAAGAAACTGCAGGCATGCCATCAGTGCAATGCAGATATCTTCCATGGCAGGAGGAGCTATCTTGGTGAAGGAGCTATTATTACAGATGAGGCAGCATTGTAGAAGCCAGATGCATAAGCTATTCACCACTGGCAAGTCCTGCTTTTGAAATTTATTTATTTTTTAAAGTAATAAAAATAGTAGAGCACGAAGAGCAGGAGAACTAAGTGTTGGACATCTCTAAAGCTATTTAAGGTAACAAGAGAAACTACAGCTTATTTTCACATTGTACGTAATCTGATCAAAGTGGGGGCCACTGCCAAAAAAAGATGGTCTTACTTCCCACTTTTATGTTCCTGCCATAGCAAATCTGGCAATCTTGTAGCCTGAGAATGAGTCAGTTTAGCCTACTGATCTGACAAACTAATCCATCTCCAAAATAAAGCAAACCTCAAATCAGCAAGCTGAACTGACTCATCCTGAGGACAGGCAGTTGCTAGATCTGGGGAAAGGAAGGACTGGGAACAAGCATGTTCCTCACTGCCTGTACTCCCAGGAAAGCCACGCCGAGTGTAACACAAACCCTCAGCAGAGGCACGGCAGAGCTGCAGGCTGTGGAGGAGGGGCAATCCCCGTGCCCTGACACTGCCCTGGCACCAGGTATCAAATGGCTGCTCTCTGAAGGAGAGCTGCATCCCAGCTCCTCCAGAGGAACACAAGGGCCTGCCCAAAGCCATGTGAGCACTAGGGCTGGCAGAGCCAGGAGATGGAAGCAGCCCGAGTAATTCCCTGCCATGACAGCCTGTGCCAAGGGCACGCTGGATCAGCCAAGCTCTGGGCTTGGGTGAACCAAAGGGGAAGCACCTGGGCACCACATCCCCTGCGCTCTCAAAGCAAAACACAAGCTCATACTGTCAAACTACTGACATTTCTATTATGGTTAAAAAAAGCTCAACAACCAAGTTACATTACACCAGCACAGACTTCTACTCTGGAGAGTAACTATATTGCCTTAAAATGCATGTTTTAGACAATAAAAAGTATCATTTTCTCCTATGGTTTCTTAAACCTACTAAGAAGTTTATTCTTTTTCTCTCAGAAACAATACACCTATCTCAATACAATTTTTTTCCCCAGTGAAAGGACAATAATATAATTCAAACTACAGAAGACGTCTCCAAATATTTGATTGCAATACACAGATTTTAGGAAAATAAAATCCTCTAAAATGGGAGTAAGTTTTCTCCAGAAAGAAAAACATGAACAAAAGTAATACTTCTCTTAAGAACAAGCTCAGGCATCTGGGGACTTAATTCCCTTCTGCCAGCATATGAGCAGACAGGCTTTCAGGGAAAAATACACATACAGCTGAAATTTTTGAACTGTTCCTGTAATTGTTTGTTAAGGAAGATTGCTGAGGCTTGAAATCCTAAAATAGAGACAGGTATCTGGAAACAGGGGGAAGAGAGCACCACTTTTTTAAGGAAAGATTCCTTTCAATCTTGCCAGTAAGAGGAAAAATAAGTAACAAAATCAGACCTTTCCCAAATACTGTCGCTTTCCATACTGGACAAAGGCAGTATCACACTTGAAGACATCACAAAGCAGAAAATAAATTCTGAAAAAACATGAACAGTTTTTAAGGCAACGAACATTTCTGTTATCTATCTATCCATATATATATATATGTGTATTTATCTGCAAAAGTCATACCTATCCAGAAGGGGCAGTTTCTCAAGGGCTGCTGTTCCAAACCTACATAGGTTTTGAAGGCACCTAGGCTTTTTTGCCAGCAGTACAGCAAGTTTTCTTAATTACAAGCTTGACTGTCTTGGAGGGAAGACAAAACAGGTCTTAACACAGCTAGCTTTTCCTTCTCTTCTTGCATACACCGTCCTAGGAATCTCAGGCAAGATAAACCAGGTATTATGAAGCCAGGACTGACTGCATGCAAAAGATTTCCATTTTCTAGAAGGAAAAAATGGAGCCCAATATTTCTCTGCTGCTGTTACAGCTGGAGAATAATGGCAATGCTTTATCTTGGTCCAGGTAAGGAGGCTACTTGCAACACAATAACAGACATCTGCCTCAGAGGAGAGTAAATATAGAGGAACAATCTAATGTTCTTGCACACAAAGGTTTCATTACCTGCCTCAGAAGACAGTAACAAAGCACTTTGAGGAACACAATTCCTTTATTATAAGGACTCATATTAAAAAAAAAAAAGGAAAAAAAGATACTCAAATATGATATTGATCAAGAAAGCACATGGCTTCGTCTACTCCATTTTCCCTTGTCTTACAGCAGCAAACAGTATTTCAGGAAGAGTATAAAACAGGACAAACTTGCAGGGATAGCTACCCCAGCACTCTCCCAGAGCTCAGCTATAGGTGGCTTGGGAACTTCCTAAGCCAGAGGCAGCATCTCTGGATTTTTCTTCCTGAGTTTGCAAACCCAGCCCAGGATCTGAAGATAATACACACAGTGAGCCAACCAACCATTTCTACATAGACATAAGGAGAAGGGACATCTCCAAATAATATCAGTGTCAAGACTATCCAGTAGAAAGCTGAAATTTTATCTCAAAATCTAGTAGCAAGTAGTGACAATTCTGTTCAAAGACCAGGATGGCTAAGGCATGTGCCAGCTAAGGCATATTACTCAACATCCAGGCATTTTTTATTACATGGGATTAGTCTTCATCTTGCTCATAAATTCATCTTGGGACAGAAGCAATATAATCTAAGCGGGTGTCTTTAAATAGACTAAATAAACTTAGCATGAATTTGGGAATAGGAGAGGGTCACAGCAACATAAAATAAAGATCAAGTAGCAGTGAGCAAGAGTTGAGAAGAAAGTAATTCTTGAAAAGGAGCATATAGAATATGCTTGAATGCTTGCATTTTGGCTGAGACAGGAAGTCTCGAACAGAAATTATTTTCCACAGTAGCAGCCACTGAACCACAAACCCACAATGAAATTTCATTAAGACATTACAGCCTGGCACTGTAGGAGAGATAACAAATGCATAAATCAAACTTATGGGAGCAGGATTTTGGCAAAGGCAAGATGAGACTCATCATCTTAAAAAGCTATGTCAAAACCCAACAAAAAGCAGAAAAAATTGCTTGTGTTTCAGCTTAGATAAAGTTATGACAAAGTACACTCTTTTTTTTCTTCTAGTAGAAACATTCTTCTGAAAAAACATGTTTTTGTAACAATCAAATCAGTAATTGTCCTTTATCTGCCAAGAAATGAACCCAGGATTCTGTTTTTCTTTACACTTGCATTTAAGGAAGCATCTAATACTTCACTTTTTGGATCCTTGATAAAAATCAAACAGCCCTACAATTCAGTGAGCAATTAAAAGAGCCAGCTCTTCTCCCAGTATCTTCCTTGAAGCATGCAATTGAGTTGGTACATAATTTTGTAATTAGTGAAAATGTTTGCAAAATAATTATTTTCTCTGTAAGAGGACCTGAAAATACAGTTTACTTTTTAATCCAAATACTGCTCCTTCTAGTTTGTCACATGCCAAGAGTCTGACAGCTAACATGGCAGATACAAACTACTGGATGTAGTGCCTGCTGCCTGCATCACAAACAAAGCAACAAAGGAAAACCTTTCAATATTTATATGTATTGCTCTTATCAGAGGTGGTTAATGTGTGCATTCATCAGAAGTAGATGGGTGGGAAATATTCAAGCCCAAATTCTCGCCGTTTCCAACACCAAAGATTATGGCAGTATTGACACCACTCAAAGATGGGGTTTTTAGTTTATTGCCATCTATCCCATTGACAGATGGCAATAAACCTTTACTATTAGCTCATTTGCCAGGGCAGCAGAATTACTCCTCAGAAAACTGGGATCAAATGAATAAATGGACGTGAGGTATCATATTTGTATAGGATTAATAAAAATTGGCTTTCTCCACAATTCCAAGTACTTCAGAAGGTCCCTACACCACTAAAGAATCTAGACACAAAATGAGGCCTTCAGAGTTGAAAGCCAGGGCACTCTATCACAGAATTAGAAATTGTGTCCAGAGGAGAAAACGCCCTTGGTAATTATAAGACCTGTGGCCTTTAAGGCTTGGAAGCACAATGTGTCTTATGCAAGAAAGCTCTATCAAATTAACTACAGAGCCATTTCTTAAAACCAAGAAGTTCTTTATTTCCTTGATATATTAAAACAGAAAGACCTACAGCTAAGATAGGAACACGTTCTCCAAACACAGGCTTTGAAAACTGTGAACAAAATCATAAAGTATCTTAGGTCTTCATGCTCATGTAAGAAACATCACTAAAAACAAATCAGTCACCAGAACAAACAAGGATAGCATTCACAGATTTCCACAAAATTAGAAAAACATCCTGAGAATACCACTGCAGTGGTTTTCAGCATAGAGATCAGATACACACTGGTTTTTAATAGTTCTAAGTTACTCGTTTAAATTTCACAATCCATCCCCCTACCACTTACCCCACCAGATACAGAAGTCTCCACAGAACCCACACAGGACAGATCAATGCAACATTGTCTACAAAACACATTCAATCTGCGGCCACGATCAACACAACACAGACAATTCATCTTCCAAAAAATCACCTGAAGTCAGTCCAATTATGAGAAACAAAATATTTAACAGGATTTTTCCGTTATGACAAAAATTAGTGAATATACAGACACCTGTAAGCTTCCAACAGACAGGCTGAGTTCCAGGGTTTCACAGCCATGATTCCCACCTCCAAAATGATGGCTGAGCTTTGGCACTAGAACATCCCTTGCAAGTAGGTAATCACACACTGGTACAATGTATTGCAGTTTGCACATTCTATTATTTCAGCATCAATGACAGCAATCTGAATGTAACATAAAGGTTAATTCAAGCAGAAGAGCAATTTTCTGTCTTCCATATTTCCTATGAGGATTCAATAATGACTCACTGTCACCAACACAAGTCTTTCTAGATCAAAGCAATGCTACAGGAGTTCAATATTCTATTACCATAGCCTATGGCCACAAGTCAACATTTACTGCATATTACACATTTGCACTTAAACAATGACACTTTGCCAGAAAAGGGTAGCAGTGAACTTCATGAAAATAATGTCACAGTTGTCACAGCAGCCACAACTGCAAAGCAACTTTTTACAAAGAACAGGATTAGCACTCCTAACCTGATGGGTTTTACATACAAACTTACTGGTTGATATTGCAGTTGCATGTTGCTTTTGTCTGGTAGCTAAAAAATCAGATTAAAAAGTCTCCCACACACTGACAGCTCTCCCCTCTGTCATAATCCAGCACACATTAAACCATGCTGATGAAAATGTTTGTGTGACTATGCTATAAATACCAATGAAGAAAAGGAAAGCAACCTATGTTTTTTAATTAAAAAATACATTTGCAAGTCTGGATCATCTCACTATCTGGTTTCACAGCACAGCTGTGGGAAAAAAAAAAAAACTGGCATTGGGGATTGAACAGGTCAGGGTCAGACAGCCTTCCCCACTAGGAAAACTAATGTAAATCTGTACAAAAAAAAAAAAAATAGGCAGCAAGAGGTAAGGGGTTTGTTAGTCTTAACACAGATAATTCTTGTCACTATCAGAAACCTGTAACACAAGTGCTAGGAATGGCTCAGCAATTGTGTCAATTTTTTTTTTTTTTTAATTTCACCAGAATTAATGTACTAGAACTGTAAGTCACATACATATTTACATGAAGCCATCTGCCCAGTTTGGGTCTAATCTGCCCTGTAACACAGTGTAGTTAAAAATCTGCAGGATTGCTCTAATTATAACTGAGTTTTCACTTCATATTATCCAAACCTATGCTTCTGGGCACACTGAGTCAGGAGAGGAAACTTCTCATTACTTGCAAGTTTTTCTCAAGTTCTTCAACAACTGGTTCACCAAAACAATTCTCCAGTGAGAGTCTCTAGGGGTACAGATGGGTAAATGCAATCTCCATCCATGGCAAGATTGCAAATATTAAGAGCACAGCAAACAACCTGCTGAAACAAGTTGAATATGCCTTTGGCTAAGAGGAAACCAGCCAGCACTCCAAGCAAACAGGTAAAAGAAATCCAAGGAAAGCACATACTTGGACTTCCAAAAAGTTCAGACTACTCCTTTGACAGCCTATGGCAAAAAGTCAAGGCTATAGAGGAAAGATCCAATTATAGGCAAAAAAGCTGGCTAAAGACTAGGAAGCCATGGTGAGACTTAATAGTCAACTTTCCACTACAGAGAAGAGTCAATAGTGGAACTGACCTGGCAGCATTGCTAGCAATCATCCTATTCAACATCTTCACTGACCTAGATAGAAGTGCACAGTGAAATCCTCCAAGCCTGCAGATAAAGCTAAGCTTTTTCAGGTCAGCCAGCTGCAATGGCACTAACTGTGAACTCTGGAAGGCCTTCACTAAATTGAGTAAGTAAAGTGTGGTACATGAGCTTCAATGCAGAATGCAAACAAATCTATGAAAATAAATAGAAGGGGGGAAAAAACACATTAGGCTTCCATACTGAATTTATAGCTGGAGTTTACAATTCAAAGAAGTGATCCTGAAGTCATGACTGACAGCCCTGAAATTACAGGCTCACTGTGCAACATGCACTAAAATGCCACCTAGATATTGGACATAACCACTTCTGGAAGAGCTCAGAACAAGGCAGAAAGTAATTGTGCTGCTATGTAAAAATTTAGTGCACTGCAGTCTTAAGAACCAAGACGTGGAGACAAGAATAGCATATGAGCAGGGCAAAGCAAAATTTTAAAAGGTAAAGAAATGGTCAACTAAAGGATTAAAGACAGAGCAGCTGCTTTGGAAGAAAAGACTGAAGAGGCTGGGGCTCTTCAATATGAGTGCAAGATGATGGGGGTGGGAGGGTGTAACATTCAAAACTTATTTGAATGGCAGTAAATGTTTGATGGAAGTAGGTAAGCTCAACATAGCTAGTAAAGAACATTGGAAATCTGTTCTCTCAGGATTGTGAGCAGACACTAAAGGGAGCAGACAAGGATGCAGCCTCTGATGTTCCCAGTCTGATGGCTGGATCCTAGAAAAGTGGGAGGATAGTGAGTCACAGAATGGCCATGCTCACTAGTACTCCCTAAACAGCAACGCGACTGTCACAGTTGAAGACTGCATTTTTGGTCATACAAACACCAAATACCTGACTCATATGGTACTTTTTACCTTCTAAATCAAAACTGGAAAAGAAAATGTTAAAATGAAATATTTCAAATGGGCTTAATATACCAGGAAAGCTTATTAAAATACAATTTCATTATCTAATTTTCATTGTATTCTTACAAGGAGACAGACCTCAGAAAAGCAGAGATTCCAAAGTAGGTGTGGTGAGAAGCCTGGTTTTCAGGATAGAGAATGAGAAGGAAGATACAAAGCTTAGGTATTTCAATTACACATTACTCTGGCTACTTAAGAGTCAAGAAAAGCTTGGTTCCAAAACAGCTACACACCTCTGTGCCACAGGCTCCATCTCAGAGTTTCACCGTCAAAGGCAGCCCAGGTTAGAAGTGGGCTGCCTGCTCCCAGCTGTGTGACCAACCACAGTTACTGCTCCCTGATGTCATCTCAAGGGAATTCTACCCAGAGTAAAACATACCTTTAAATGGCTGTCTGATTCTTCATGAATGCCCATCCTCTCCAGTTCAATCTTAAATTAGGAGGAACAGAAATAACAAGCTTAAAACACTGAGTCACAGGCCAGTATCTCAGCTACAGAAGTTTGTTCAAAAGAGACAAGGCCACTTCAAGCACCTGCACATGGTTGGTTTCAAGTACTAACAAGTAAAGCAGCCTCACTAGTATTCCCCTCTGCCTTGGAAATGAGTGCCACAGAGCAGGGTGACAGTGAGGCTCTCATCCTCATTTCTGCTTCTGAACAGATCTACAGCCTGCTCTTCTGACCCAAACCTTATTTACTGGGTCCTTTGCAGCTGGGCAGAGCTGTCTCCTCCTCTGGACTGAACTTCAGGGCAGTACACAGCCAGTGCACTTTTAAATTACTTTTACCTTGATTTTTACAAGATGGTCTGAAAACAGCTTTCAATACCACACCATGCTGGGATGGATAACATAGAAGACAGGTCTGGAGCAGACAACCTGTCCTTCCCCTGAGACAAGAGCTTGCATAGACTAAAACTCTTACCTAGCAGTCAGTCACTGGACTGAGCTGAGACCTGGCAACACAGACCCACCTTGAATGAGTACCTGCCCTGATCAGCCATGCTGGATGCAAAAACAGCTGCACTTGTAGGACCAAGCAATCCAGTGCAGTTCTTGCCTTGGGTCAGCACCCTGAGCCCTGCTGGAAATGGGTTTCAGTGGCACCTTCCAGGGCCTCAGGAAGCTGTGGAGACCAAACCATCCACCAGCAGAATCTTCTACCAGACCATGCTCTCTCTCACTCCTTTTGCAGGCTGTGAGGAATAAGCACCCATGGCAACAACAGAGAAACTGTAGGAAAAATTATTTGGGGATTTTCCCCAAATGTCTTTAGATTCTAGTGAAAGAAATTGCCCATTTAAGTGGCAACACAGAGAATTCAGCCTGAAGCTCTATAACCACAAAGAACAACCACTTGCTTTGGAATACCAGCACTTGTGAATCCCCAAACACTACAAAGGTACTAAAGACCAAGGGTTTCATCCCCACTTAAATGCTTCAACTGTCATTCTAACAACACATCCACACATTTAACAACAAGTAGGTATAAAAGCAACAAGTTCTGTTTTACTAAAGAATTAAATTAGGAAAAGTGGGGTTTTTTAAATAAGTCTGTTTCTGTCCATGTATTTAAACTAGGGTACCTTGGAGGTCTACAATTCTCAAACATTACACTTCATATAACTATGATAACCATGCATTCTAACGTTTTTGCTCACCTTGGGTTGGAAAATAAACACCAAACCAAAGTAAGAAAAAGTCAACCTGACCTTTAAAAGAAAACTCCTAAATGACAATACACTAAAATTCACCAAATTATTCACTAATGGGTATCAATTTCATTTGTTTTGCCCCAACACTGCTGCAAAAATTAGATTTACAACTTTACAACACAAATTTACAATATATTTACTTTTACAATACAAAGAGTATTTCAAGTCCAAGCATAAAGAGAAGTTCAGCCATATTAAGAGTCCTGTGGAGCAGGATGCAACCTTCCCAACTCCTTCATAAAGGTACAGATGGAACTGCCATGTTGCAAAGGCATGATGGAGAGAAAACACTGTTCAAAAGCCCATTTGTAATCACTACATGCACACAATTTAAATCCTTATCACTGATCACAATAAAAGTTCCTTGAAGAAATTATGAATTTTTGTTTACTCCACAAGATACACAGTTCTTCCGATTCAGAGGACATTAAAAGCCTCAGTGTTTTGATGGATGGGTGTTGAGAACAATGTTAAGATTGTGGAGTTTTGCAACATATCCAAGCCATTCTAAGTATGTAACTCAGGATTTTCCATATACTAACACTAAATGCTGACTTGTTAATGCTTTGCTACACACACTGCACATTTTTATTCTTCAAATGCAAGCAGTTTCCTGAACATAGTGTTTATGATATCCCAGTATGAAAGTCACTGAACCTGTTACCAGAGGCCACCGACATCTTCTGCTTGTGTGCCTTCAGCTCATTTTATTTTTCTGGTGCTACTTATGCCTGACCACATACCCTTTAACAGTTTAACAGGGTAACTTTTGTGATTAACTCCAACACTTAAATCATGTTTTTTTTCAAATAAAGGGACGTAAGTATAAAAAAAATATAAAAAATATTTGTCGTGTAAAACTTTGTCGTATAAAAAATACAAGTCCAAATGAAATCATAGTTTTGTTGTATGACAAGACCAACAGCCTTCTTCCAGCGAACAGAAATCAGCAAGATGATCAATTTCTGCACTATTTTTATCATAACATACTCAGCTGGAGGAACTGGGAAGGCTTTCCATGGTTAAGTTGTATGGCAGTCTATCTATAGACTCTTCTATTCAGGTAAGTTTACCATACTGTTTGGAGAAATAGTCTAAGTGATAATCTGGGGGCTTTTCCAAACACAAATCAGAGTAACAAAAATAGAAAGGAAAACACCAAGAATTACTTATTGTAATGGGTAGAAACAACACATAACAGCAAAGGAGCCCAGGAATTAACACAAACACTAGGATTCTGTCAATTAACTAACAGACATAAGAAAAAGAGTGATAAAATCCCTTGAAGTTAAAAAGGCTACAAAGCCCTGTGTTTATTACTACCACCTGGAATAGGCAGCACTCCTTTTTACAGAGTCTGAAGTTACTTGATCATACCATAAACTCAGCTCCCCTTAAAAGCAACCCACATTCATAATTAAGCAAGAACCCTGGGGAATACAAAGAGGCTTAGCCTTAAAGACAAAAACTTCCTTGTCCCACCTCAAGCCTGCGGAGTGTTGCAATTCTGAACAGTTGACAATTACAACAGTAGGCACAACAGGCAGCTTCTGATTGTTTCACTGCAAAACATGCCCAACTAGAGCTCAGCACATTTTGGTTTACTCAGAGGGCAAGCACAAGTTCAAACTCCTATAAAACTGCACTATATTTGCTTCACAAATCTGGTGGGCTTACTGAACTTAAACCAAAATGAATGTTTCCAACTTGCATAATGTTCAAGACTAGTTATGTCCACCTAAACCTTATTCTACCCAGTTTCATTATATCTCTTGCCTGATTGGTATTCCCATATCCTTTCTCCATTTATTCCAGCTGCTCTTCAGACCTATTTTGCTCCTTTCAGCTGTTCTCCTGTCCTGCTTCATCCCCATCTGTGACCCAGAGTTACAGCCAGCCTCTAGTTTGCTCCTTTCAATGCCCTCAAATGGGAAAGTGTATGTCTCCTCATACCCAGCCACATACTCCAGTCCATCTCAAGAGGTGAGTGACAGTCACTGACCTTCTTTCAGCCTTCTTTGCAGCTATACAGCCTCCCTGTGACTAAAGGCAAATCCTAATTTGTGTACGAATCACTGCTGCTCAGATAGGAGCACAATCAAATGCTGGTCTACAGAGTGTCTACCCTGCACCTGGGAAAGAACCCATCACAACTCATACTCCCTAACTTCTGTGCAAACAGCATGATCTTCTTCCCAGCAGAGTTACTCAACATCTACCCTGCTTTACTGCAACTTCATTGAACAATCACAAACATCCTGTGGCATGGGGACAATAATTGTTCATTTTGCGCTTTAAAATCTCCCAGAATTTAAACTCATGCCACCTAAATGCCAGGATGCAAAAAATCAGTTCCCAAACTGTAAAGAAATACAGACCAAGAGGCACACAAAGTTGCTGTCCCCTCACCAGCTCTGGCACTCCTAAAGCACACCAGCCAGAGGTAACAGACCATACCTGCAGTAACCAGTCTGATGCCAGGACCAGACAGAAGGCCACCAGCTAACAACCTGGAAACTGCTTCCACAAAGTCAATTATTAGACTGTCATTACATTAAAATCCAAGTCAATTTTAGCCTCTGGCTACCTTTTAAAAGGTGCTTCCAACCCCTGAAGTCAAACTACCTGGCAGCCAACAACCCATTCAGGTTGGTAAGATTGGTGTCCTCTCCATTTGGTGAGATCTCCAGGTACATCACCCGCTGCACCTCTTTGGTACTTGCATGTGTATATGCCTCAAGAGAACACCTCGTTTTTGCAACATATTCTTCTTTCAAAAGTTGAGCAAGTGCTTGTAAAGTTTCCAGAACTCATAGGGAAGTTAAAAGCTCCTAATCCAAGTTTATGGGAGCAACTATAGCAGCTTTTGAGTGTCATTTTTAATGCCTTCGGCATAGATGCTTTTTAAAGGATGGACTAGAAAGCACTGAGTAAACTGTATTTCTGTACTTAGGAAACAAAGCAACTCAAAACATTTCTATTTCTTGTACAGCAAAACACATTATCTTCTCCCAAGAGGGATACCAAATTCTAAAACTATTTCTTAAAGTATCCCTTCACTAACACACATTTTTCATTTCATCCTGTAATTCACACAGCTGCTAAAAATGTCTTCATAATACAGACAAGTTCTCAGAAGAAGAGTGTCATATGACAACTGCAGATACGCCTTCCACTTATCACAGCATTCAACACCATACAAACAACATGTAAAGCACACAAACATGAAATATTCACACTTAATATCCGGAGAATGAAGCATGAAGTAGGAAAGAGGACCACCCTGCACTACCTCTCCAGCTACTTGCATGGAACAAGTGCTACTGCTTACAGACAACACTTAACTTCTGTGAATGCATCTAAACTATGACAGCTTCGCACTTCTCACGGGATTGCCACATCTCCAAATGCCAGTCTGGAAGAGAGAAGCTGATTACTTCCATGATGGCAAACAGCAGAACTGATTGAGCATCATTTCTGGAACTGCTTGCTTAATTTCAGAAATCAGCTTCTTTCAACTGATTTTTCCAAGCTGAGTGTAGTTAGAAGGAATGCTACACCACCACTAGCACAGGCTGAAGAATGTAAGCTTTATGCAAGAGCTTTCCAATTCTTCCCCTGAAGTACAAGTTTCAGCACATGAGGTGAATGCCTCATGTGCATAGAATTATTTTAAATGCCAGCTGGTCTCAGGCTTGATATCCACCTTGCAAAGCAAAAAGCTGAAGATCTGAATGCCCTTAAACACAAAAATCATTTCCTTCATAAAAATCACTCCTAAGTATTATCTGCAGTTATAAAAAAAATTAACTTAATATTGCTGCACCAAAAATCTGTCAGACTTTGAAATGCTGTTAATTCCACCTTTAAACTAGTCACAAAATATGACTAGTACACACAAAACACAAACCACATAGTTTAATTAGGTCATATACAGACAGCAGTATCTGACTAGGCATCATGTCTGTATTTAAGACAATCCCTAAATATAAAACCTGACTACAAGTTTCTACACTCAGCAAGTCAACTGGTATGCCAGAACAGCTACTCTTCCATGAAAAGCTCCAGGTACAAGTAACCAGCTGCCAAGTACAGCTCACCACATACTAGGGCTTGTCTGAAGCCTGTCTACCTATTCCATTATCTTAAAAAGCAATGGTAATGCCAACAGAGATCTGTAGGTACTGCCAGGATTTCTTTGGCAAGGGCACCCATCTTCCATCCCCCTCCTTTCCTTATAGTTGACACAATTTGTAATCCAAGTGTAATCTTCACTGGTACCTGAAGCAAGCACTTCACCCTCATTTGTTTGTTGGTTGAGGAGAGAGGGGTGGTAAGAACACATCGAAAATCACAAAGAAGAAAGTGTTATGTAAATGAATGAAGCTGAGGCCTTGCTGTTTCAAGTCATAACTATAGACATTGACTTGCAAAAAATCCCCACTCTCTGCTGTCTCTGGTTTTATCAACTATCAGTATGACTGCAACATGAGAAACTGTTTCAGTAGTGTTTTCCAGCCCCTGCCCTGATAAAGCCCAGCTCTAAGCAGTTTTAACCTACTGTCACCATCATATGAGGCAAGTGATCTGCACACAGAGCTGTGTCTGAGAATCTGACTGCAGGTTTCCATCTAAGGAAGGAAAGTGCTACTCAGGGAAGGATGTCTGCCAGCCCTCCAGGACAAACATGCAAGTGCCTTTAGTCTCTAACTACGCTGTCACGGGCGTGGTTACACAAGGCTGCTAAGGTGACCTAATACTTATTACTTTGCTGTCATCAGAAGGGACACACCCTTCTGCCCCCCCTCTCCCCCCAGCCATACAGTCTGTCCCATCCCTTGTCATCACAGCTACAAAAATAAGCCAACTGAACTCACTACCCCGGCAGAAAACTGTTTACTCTCAGAATTAACTTTCTGATGAATGAGCAAGTTCAACCAGCTCACTGTGAGGTCATTTAAGCTCCAGGAAGACCATATAAGAAGGAGTAGGAATATGACCACTAGTGGAAGTCCATTTTGATAGCATGAGAAAAATCTTCAAACATAAATATGTATCATTTACTTCAAAGGGTTTTAAAATAAATAAGGGAATTTTTTGACCTACCATACCAGTTACTGCTACTATGTGTTGTTCCTGAAAAATCACTGCACAGAAAACAGGGAAGGTGGCTCAGAATCTGTTACATAATGTCATTGATTTAGAAGACTTTCGGGGTAAACTCAAATAGGCTCTGACCTGAGTAGTTCTCTAAGAAAAGTAATTTCTAGGCCTAAAATACACCAGAGGTGTGAACTGTGAGTAGAAAAACCATTACAACAGAGGCTTGTCATTTCAATGCCCTCTTGAGGGCATCAACTTATTTGGTCACCACTTCTCAGAAAAATAGAAAGGCTTAGAAGAACAGTCTGAACAGTGTGCTGGCTCTCTCCTGTCTCATGAGCAAGGTGCTGATAGAGAAGTAGTTAATTATTTTGTTGTTGTAACTTATTTCATTATAATTCACTGATTCCAGTGGCAGCTGGCTCATCAAAACTGACTTTATCAGAAGTTTCACATCAGGTGTTTTGTTACAGATACTGTGACCAAAATTCATTTGTTCAGCCTTCTATTATGTGTGAGTATGACTCATCCTTAAGTCAGGATAGACACCATTTCTCACAATCTTTACTGCAAGTGGTAAACAAGTAGTGACAAAAACAAGAGTTACAGCCAATGTATCACACAACAGACTGCACTGAAAGAATGGCATCCCACACACTCCAAAAAGAGAAACAAGAAAGGAAACTTCATTAGTAACAACAGGAGCTGATGTGCAAGATGCCAAGTCAACAAAGGAAAGCTCAGTAGCCACAGAAGGAGTGATACCTGGAGAGAAAAGGGAACATGTTTTGTGGAAGGCAGAATGAGAACAATGAAGGACAACTAAGAGAGCAAATATGCCAAAAAGGAAAATGAGAATATGCTTACAAAAGAAAAAGGAGAAAAATAAAATGCCACATCCCTTATTAAAGTTTTAAAATAGAGTAATGAAATTACTTTCAATCAACTGGTAAGAAATGGTTATTTAGACAAGGAAGACAAAGGGAAAACTACCATGCTTGGCAAGACTGAAAACACAGAATAGATGAAAGGGACTAAAGCAGTCAGGCTTCAAGCTCAGATTGTTGATTCAGTTCAGATTGAGTTATACTGGCAAATCTGAGTAGGGAAGACCTCTAGCTTGAAAGGAAATCACCCAGACTTCTCAGAAGTACACTCAAAAGATTTCTTCTCTCCCATAAACAGATTAAAACTAACAAATGTGGAAGAGAAGAGGGGAGGAGACGACAGACATACAGTATGAAGTAACTGTACTCAGCAGGGATTCAGGAGCAAAGAAAGGAAGAGGATGTTTAGTCACTACTTTTGAGAACTACTGAGATGAAGCTGCCCTACCTCTTCCTACCTAAATTACTTCAAACTTGTATAGAACAATGCATACTGGACTACAGTGCCTCAGTACTTAACTAAAAAGAAAAATAACTTATCACATACTACTTACGAACTATTTTCCAGCTACGTTATGACCTTTGGAAAAAGCAGATTTGTACAAATCTTAAGCAGTCCCTGGTACCATTCCCCTGGCTGTACAGAGAAGTCCTATGTACACTGCAATCTGTACCTCTGAGCTCAAGGGGAAGAACTGGAGTGTGAACTCAGGATGGATTATATTCTGGCAGCATCCTCCTGTCTTACTTCTTACTCCCCCCAAACGTTAACACAGAAAGTGGGTCCTAAATATAAAACACTTACAATCCATGCTACAACTCCTTCCCAGTCTTATGAAGGAACAGTCCCAGGTGGACTGTGACTCTCTCCTTCAGAAAATAGACATGCAAACAACCCACCATGTAGAAATTATGTGACTGAACTTACTATAGAATAGTGTGCTACAGCTTTCCATCACGCCCTGAGATACTGACTGAAACTCTACTGACTTTCTTTTGCTGTGGCTCTGAATGAACACACACAGCTACTGAAATTTAGCATTTCACTCAGCTGACCTGCAAGGCTTGCCCATGTGTCCACACTCTCAGGTCCCTATCACTGTAATACACATAAACTTCATAAACTGTAACTGGCCTCAGAATATCTGATAATATAGGAAAAGGCCATTAATCACTTGTTTGAGTTGAGGCACTGGACAAAACACTATTTGCCTGCATCAGACAGCAGCATTGCCTGAACAGTAAGAACCCTACCATGGATAAAATAAAAGGTGATAAAGGCATTTTTACATGGGTGGAGCCAGTTTCACATGGAAGAAGAAACTGCTTGTGAGATAAAGTTTCTCTATACTGGCACAGTGACCACACCAGAGCTTTCCACAGCATAGGCACCACTTCCTAAAAACTCAGAGCTAGCAGGATGGCAGCCAGCACACACAGTTTGCTCAGGGTCCCAGGACAGCAGTAGCAGGAGGTGGCAAATCAACCCAGACCTCCCAGCTTCCATGTTTTATTCACCTGTAAAATATTGCTGATGCTCTTCACCCTGTTCTCATTATTTTCTTCCCTGTCAGGATGACAAGATCCAAAGTTTTCAGAAGCTCTGCAACCAAGCACTTGTTTAGAGTTCACCTCACAACAGGCATTGCCATACAGAAGTACTATGAATCAAATTTTGTCGCTCTCTCCACCATTAATGAAAAACTGTCCAGTGACTTAAAGCAAGACAAAAAACTGGGATAAAGATAGCAAAAGTAAAAACTGGGAAGGACCTCAGGAATGAAAACTGGGACAAAGATAGCAAAAGTAAAAACTGGGAAGGACCTCAGGACTGAACTGAAAGCCTCACACAGTGAGCCGGTCTTTCTGGCTGACAATTTCTTTAGGAGGCAACGTTCCATGACAGATTCATTAGATTCATTAGGAAATGCTTGCAAGGCACTCCGTGTAATGATAGGGATTAAAATACTACTTGCAAATTGATATGTTGGATATAAAAATTAAACTTTTGCCTTAAGGGACAAATTATAAGCAAAGTTCCTCTCTACTTTTCTGCGTTTTGTATTCTACTCTTTTTTTCTGTAGATTCAGAATCTTGGTTACCCCACTGCTCTTAAAACTGGTTTCCTGAGCTAATTAAGCTCATTTAGTCACTAGTTTGCCCATCTGGTTTTTCCTCCCCACCACACAAACACCTGGACCTCACTGGTCATTGTCAGCCTAGTCTGATAGAGCAGAAATCTCTGAGATTTCTGGATCTCAGAATCTGAGATTTTGGATCCCCTGTCAATCAGCAAACCAGGAATACTCCCCAGCTCTTTCATCCTGGTTGACAGCAGGGAGCCAAGTGATCAGCATACACACACCAGGCACCAGCAAAAACGTGCTCCGCTCCAGACAAGTCAAGGTCCGTGCCTTCTCTGCCTGGGAGAGGATGAAACCAAGGTCACCAAGCTGCAGCACATAAGACCAGGCAAATCCTTATAAAAGGGGCATCACTACTTCAAATGCTGTGGTGGGTTGACTCCAGCTGGATACCAGGTGCCTACAAAAGCTGCTCCATCACTCCCCTTTCTCAGCTAGACATGGAAGAGAAAAAATATAACTAAAAGCTGACAGGTTGAGATAAGGACAGGGAGAGATTACTCCCCCATTACTGTCACAGATATAATAAACTCATTTTGGTAAAAAATCAGTTTAATTTATTACCAATCAAACCAGAGTAAGATAATGAGAAATAAAAATGAATCTCATGAACGCTTTCTCCCTACCCTCCCTTCTTTACAGGCTTAACTTCCATCCTGATGTTCTCTACTTCCTTCCCTACAGCAGTGCAGGGAGACAGGAAATGGTGGCTGCAGTTGGTTCATCACCTGTAGCCTCTGCCTGCTCCTTCCTCCTCGGGGAAGAAGGCCTCACACTCTTCCCCTGCTCCAGCATGGTCTCCCTCTCACTGGAAACAGTCCTCCATGAACTTCTTCAATGCCACTACTGCCCACAGGCTGCAGCTCTGCACAAACTGCTCCACTGTGGGTGCCCCTCGGGTCACAAGTCCTGCCAGCAAACCTGCTCCAGCATGGGCTCCTCTCTCCACAGGTCCTGCCAGGAACTCCTTCAATGCAGGACTCCCACAGGGCCACAGCCTCCTTTGGGCATCCACTTTTCCAGCATGAATTCCTCCATGGGCTGCAGGTGGATCTCTGCTCTCCCATGGACCTCAATCAGCATAATCTGCCTCACCACGGTCTTCATCCCCAGCTTCAGGCCAATCTCTGCTCTGGCATCTGGAGCACCTCCTGCCTCTCTTTCTGCACTGATCTTGATCTGCAGGGCTGATTCTCACTCCACTCTACCATTTCTATTGCATAGGCATTTTTCCCCTTAAGAATGTCATCACTGCTGTCACCATCAGCGATGGCCTTGGCCAGCAGCTGGCCTGTTTTGGAGCCAGCTGGCATTGGCTCTATTGGACATGGGAGAAGCTTCTGGCAGCTTCTCACCGAAGCCACCCCTGCAGCCTCCCTGCTACCAAAACATATCCACACAAACTCAATACAACTGCTCAGAACTCTATTCCATACAAAACTTCTGCCCACAAACTTCTGAACCTATGCTCTGAAGGACTGCAGGGCTATTTCCACTGACACTTGATTTAAATTTCTTTACCTGTCCCGTCTCACGTCACAAGTTTTTATATCTTGACAACACACCCTTAAGAAATTGGTAATAGTGAGAGCCATGTCTTGGGCAGTACGGTCACTCCGTGTTTGCACCTGTTTGTCTATGAAGTAGACATTCAGACTGCAAACTGAATTATAACTGCAAGCCAGATGTGGTTTTCTATACCAGAGGACACCTCTGCCACCAATTGCTACCTACATCTGAGTATGACAGGCCATAATGAAAGTAGTGACAGAAAAATATTACAAAACCATCTGAGGTTATAAATAAATGTAATCTAGCATGAGACCTTATTTCCAAACCATAATCTCTTAAGTGGTGTAGAAATCTTTGGCTTTAATTTTTATTTTTTTTTTGCAACAAAGCAAAACAGACTTCAGGCAGACCCATCTACATTAAAGAGATGCTTGACCAATCTACCTCAATTCTACACCCTATGGAGAATTCCAAACTGCTAAGGACTGACTACTTTCATTTTCTTAATGCTACTGCCACCTAACAGATTTCAACAGCAAAGCCACCAACCCACAAGTGCTCAAGGTTTTCTGGGAGAAATACTTCAGAGACAGGCAGGAACCAACCTACACACAGCCTGGGAAATTAGCATTCACACATGCTCTAGATGAACACATCACTGAATGAGAAATAGCTCTAAGTGAGACAAGGGAATCTTTAGCAAAAAAAAAAATCTCAAAAAAAAAAAGGTCAATTTCTCCTACTCAGAAGGACAGCAAGCAGAACAATTAATTTCTTAACCTTTACATTGTTAGAACAGACTGCTGCTGTAGGCATACAAAAGCTTAGCCAACATGTTTCCAAGTAAAGTGTTCAAGATCTACAGAACTGACAATTTGGTTTTCTATTTCTGTCTGCTTACCCTGCTGCTTCTGGCTGTAAACATTTTGTAGGAGGATGTGAAATTCAACAGAGAGGACTCTGAACTATGAATGACTCCACAGTGGCACATTCTTAGAAGTGCGTGGTGGTGCCTATGAGCTCACTCACACATGATAACGTCACCAGTTAGGGTCAATTCAAGGCAGCTACAGCTTTACTTGGTTACAGCTGAATGTCAGTTCATTAATGTCAAAGTGCCCTGTCCTCACCTCCAGTGGTAATTCGAAGACAGAAGAAAAAAGAGAAAGAACAGGGAAAAAAAAGAGAAAAAATATATCAATGTTTATGGGGGAAAATTAGGTTATGAGAACACCTGGTAATACCTTCGATTCTTTGCCGGTCTTCAATTTATAGTAAAAGCATGCACTGAACACTGATGTCTTATCTCATTAGGCCTAATAATTTGATTTACCCCACTCATTTTGTCCAACCTGATGACTTGAAGAGCTCTGTATACACTGCATAATTTACTCTGAATGCCTGAATTCTGCCTCACAATACCTTGTGAGGTACCTATGCAGTATTTGCTTCCTGGTGTGTATTAACAACATAACCAGCTGACTGAACTAGTAAATTATAATATAAAAAACATCCCAAGGTCTTATCTACACAGGGCTGAGGAAAATTAAGTAAGATTAAAGTAAGATACATTATACACAGATATTCTCACTTCAAATTATGTATACACAACTCACCTTTAAATATACCTTGACCTGATCAGCCAAGGTCAATGCAACTGCTTTATCTCCACAACAAGGAAAAGGTTGGCTTTATAATCACAGCTAAAAGATACAAGCTAATAGTTGAGTAGAACGTTGTCTAAACAAATCACAACAACTACTCATTAAAGAACTCTTCACTGCTTCTTCAAATCACAGTCTTTGTTGATTCAGACATCAACCTATATCATATCTAAGACTTCTACCAAAAGAACTTGCTATACATGGCACACCACATCATTAAGGATCTGAGCAAAAGAACAGATGTAGGTTTCTCCACCAACATGGTTCTTCCATAAGCTGAAGACAATGTACAGGACTGCTGGCTGCAGAACATGAATTGTAGTAACAAGTGACTTGGAACCTCAACATCCCAAAAGACAGCAAATTTGCATCTTCTGTTTTACAGATGCACATGTGAACACATGGAGCAAAAAAAATTATGAACCAAAAGAGGAACCAACACTTGTTTTAAAATAAAAATGCCATTATACCAAACGTTGCAGTTTTAAGTCAACTAAAGCAGTAAAAAAGAGAATATCACCTAATCTTTTAAATTCTAAAAACTATCATTTTAACAACTTTGGTATACCTTGAGTTTAGGATAAGACCCCATATACATCCCACATATTTGTTACACCATTTCTGTAAAGCCAATATAAAAATGTACACCACATGGAATGGAAGGATGAAATGCCATACAAAACACAGCCTCCCAGAAAACCTTGGTGTCTTGCTCATCAGAAATGCACATGCTCAGCCAGGGCAGCTGAAAACTTCAACACTGCCCATCTATAACATCAAATCAGGCTACAAGATATAAAAAGCTACCACAACACCACAAACTGATTTTACCACAAACTCAGGCAAAACACTGGACAGTAGTTCCCACCATTACCACAAAGCAAAAAAGTTTGTAACCATACAGATATTTACTGGAGCCTCCCCAGCACACAGCAACCTGCCAACCCCAGATCAATCCATTTGGCGATCCAAATTCAGGAACAGCTGGTTTAGACAAAAGATCTCTAAGTCCAACAACTTTTCCTCTGCCTGTAGCAAAGAAATAACATTGTCACTGCTAAAGTAAAGCACAGTTGTATGAAAAAAATAAAATCATGAGACCAGAGCTTCTTCAGAAGAAAGGAATTTCAACAACTTATGAATAAGGTGTTTGGTGTCTACACAGCTTCCAACTTTTATAAACTCCTTCAGCTTCAAAGTATGTACTACCACAGTGAAGCAACATTAACTTCTGCCAAAAAGGAGCACATTTGCACCTGCTCCATGGCAATGAGCAACAATTTGACTCAAGTGTCCTGCAAAGGCTTGCAGCTACAGTACAGCAATCCTAGAAATGAAAATACAATTTTACACTGAAGACTCATCCTGTCATAGCACAATTCTCTGAAGAAAAAGTGCATTTTACCTTTTTTGGATCTCAGACTTCCACATACAAGGAACTAAATCACGAGACAGAGCTGACAAAGCAGGAACTTGAATGGAAGTCAAGATTTTTATCAACAACTAGATTTGGTAAGTAGTTGCCATACAGAAGCTCAAAGAAAATGGTTTTACACTCTGGTAACTCCAAAGGTGCCATGTTTAGAGCTATTACCACAACACAAGAAACAACTCCTAAAAAGCAATAAATGCATTCTTCACAACTCTTTCCACAGCAGAAAATTCAGTGCACCACCATTTCAATAGTCCAAAGTAAGGGAAACTCACCATGCTTCTTGCTGGAATAAAGCTTCCTAAAGACAAGACAAATACACTGAATATATTTTTGAAGTTTGAACAAAAATACATTTCTTATTTCAGATATTTAAGTGTACGGCAATTTTTACCATTAAAACAAGGATTCAAACACTCTGCTGTGTAAATAATCTAGTCTTGTCCCAACAAATTAGTAGCTTTCCCTAAGCACACTACATGTTGAGATTTTTAAATTGTAAATATTAAAGTAATTGGATATAAATGGATATAAATTGTAAATATTAAAGTAATTGAGTCCTCTGAGATGACTCAAAAAGCCTAATATTCCACATCAGTCAGAGACCCCAGTAGCATGGTTGTTTAAGAAAGTTTACAAAATTCAAACATATTTGCATTCTTTCTGAGTTGACACTGAAAGACATGAAACCCTTCAACCCTTGGAACAGTAACTGTGGCCATCACTTCAGACACCAATGTATCAAACAAAAATCTATTATCCTATAGATAATTACTGACTTTTAGAATCACTGTTTTTTTCTAGTAATACTGTACCACAGTGAAGAATGCTTGCTATAGCAATCTAACTATACTTCCTTTGGGAAGAGAGAAAAATAGGAGATTTTGAATGCAGGCATTTTTATTTAAGTACAGTTTTAGCCTCATATTCAGAACAATGGACTGCAGCCAGATTATATTTCAAGGAATTCTGAGTAGAAACAAGTTATTTTTTTCTGTAAAACAGTAAATTCTGAGTCCTGAATCACAGCCAAAAACAACAACTCTAATTTGGGTGTATACTGAAGAAGTATGGAGGCAAAACAATGAGTTTGAACACACAAAGAAACACGAAGGCCAAGATTTGGGAGCAGAGGGACATACAGCCCACATGTTCTGTCTGCTTCTGACTAAGATCAGGCAGCTAGCTAATTCTTACTGGAAATTATTCAAAAAATAAAATGCTTATCTAAAATAATATATTTTCAAATATCAACCAATAAGATTAGAGTTTTTATTTCTCTGGCAACAATTTTCTTACACAAAAATTAGATTGAGAGCCCCATTTGTCAGCAAATAAAAAGCAAAGCATACTTACAAAATTACACCAAAATAAACAGTTCCATTCCTAGAGTGTAGATGATCATTTAAGTTGAATTCACATTTTAAAGATAGACACAGGCAAAATGATCTCAATTCCTCTTTCTGGAGCCACCAGCAGGAAATGTACTAGCAGCCAAGAGGAAACCAAGGAGAGCCACAGTTGGCCACACACAAAATTCAGATGCAAAATTTCTCACCTTCATAGTAAATGTGGTTATTTTATAGCCTTACTACAAGGTGGAACATCACCCTCAGATATATGCAGCAACTTAAATGCCTCAGCACCTCAGATTACACCTGCAGGTGTACTTTGGTCAACTAAACCAGATGGTGCTACATCAAAAAGGCTAAGCATTTTGGTTCTCACCAAAAAAAAAGGGAAAAAAAAGAAAAACCACAACAAACAAGAAGCCTTTAAGCCAGAATTCAGAAGTTCAAGACTGTTTACATGCAGTTATAAACCATATGTGACAGCACTGGAAGAGGTTGACACCTCATAACCAGAAGACATGACCTGCCAGGTTTCATAGAAGTTTCTGAAGGGCTCTGCCAAGAGCTGAGCAAACTTCTTCTCAACCCTGCAGTGATCAAGCTACTTCAAATGGCCAGGTGATTACCTTGTAAATACAATTAATTTCACTGCCTGCAGTCTTGAAGCTTCACAATAACCAGGAGACCAGAAATAACCTCAAAGAGCATATTAAAGAGGTGCTTCATTTTTATGTATCCCAGTTTCTTTTTATCTGCTACAAACAAAGTGCACACAACTCTGGACTACTTTATAGGAGCAAAAAAGCATGTTATTTTCATGGAACAAGGAGATTTACAACAAGAGCTCAGTGCTACATATCTGGTAGCATCCTGTAGGATCAGAGGCAGGGTCTGTCCCACAATAACAACGCTGTCACCAGACTGGCTGAGGCACTGAGCTCAACCATCCAAGGACAACACGTCCACGTTACCAAAGGAACTGAACAGCAGCAGAAATTCCTTGGAATGATTCCTCTGAAGCTGTGCTTATCCATTTAAGAAATGCCACTTGGAGAAAGAAAAATCACAATAAAACCAACAACCATGAGTTAAGCCAAAATGTTGCATATAAAAGAACCATAGTAGGAAGAGTCAGAGAGAAAAAAAAATACTTAATAAAAACACAAACTGGCATATCTCAACACTGCATTAAAAATAAATACAACATGATAAGCAGACACTTGCATGCACTTTTATCCAAATCCAACAGAACTTGAAATAAAGAAAAGTGTAGTGAGTCATGATCCAAACAAAAGCTCATCAAGGCTACCTATGCTTGGGAACAGCACAAACTGTACTGATGTTTTACTACTTGATTAGAGTTAAGACCCTGCCAAAATTAATTTCTGTTGCTCTTGTCTCGGCATTTATCATGCTGAACCTCCTCACCTGCAGAAGCATTAGAAAACAGGTTCAATGTAGTTGATCATTTTCATAATCAACCACATTGAACACTAACAATCTTAACTTGTCCAAGATTTTTGCCTAATGCCTTGAGAGAAAAACAGCTTTCTAGAAAAGGTGTTGCTGTTAGTAGGTCAGGGATGTGAGAACAGTAAGTGGAAATAAGTGAGGCATTCTGACCAAAACGAGTTTTGGTTTCAATTCTTTTCCCCTTCACGAAATTCTTTTAGAAAACACGTCAAGAAGATCAGAGAAAGAACTCTTCTATCCACACCTAGAATATATTGTTTCGCTAAAAGCAAGAGGCACACTTAATTTATTACTTACAAGAAGAAAAAAAATCAAAACAAACCATACAAAAAACTACTAAAGAAAAAAATCAGACTAAGACATAAAATTTTGTTTAAAACAGAATCTAACAGCCTTCATTTATAAGGCTTACAATTTTGATAAAGATATTCTGCAGAAAGCCTGACATGTACTTTCCAAAAACCAATGAAAAATCAGTACTTCATTATGACTTTTAAGTGTTGTCCCCCATTTTCCTCCTAGACAGTGAATTCATACATAAATACTCTAAACACTGAATTTAAAAGTCTAAGGTGTCACACTGATGGCTTACAGAAGGCTGTTCTAACAGGATAACCCCATTCATCTCAGGAATTCCACAGAAAAATAACTGTAATACTTTAAAATTCAGAAGGTAAGACATGCCTGTAATACTTTCAAATCAAACTGGTTTCCACCACATTTTAACATGCAGTACCAGTCAGTACAGTCTCTCATGTCAGACACTACTTCCAACCTCCCTCTAAAAGTCAAATAATCCAAGTTCCAACCAGGCTGCACAAACAGGGACAGTGACAGTGAAAAGCAACTTAAACTTCAAGTGATACATGTTCCTTGCATAATACTAATAATCCCTAACCTGGATTACAAGCAGAACATTGGTAGTTATGGACTTGAAAATGAGAAGGGGATTCCCCTAAATTATCTGTGAGCATTTCTAATAGAGGCAATGGCAAAAAATATTAATGTCTCTTCAAGAATGGCAGAAAAGTTGAACAAGTCAGACAAATTCAATAGAGGATAGAGTTTATTTTATTTATTTTCTCCTAATGGAAAAAAATTCAGGAGAAAATTTTATGCTATGCCACAGACAAAATGCTTTTGTAGAGGTCTCAAATCCTAAACAGGAAACTGGAAAATAAGTCTGCTGCTATAGAAAATTCCTGAACTCAATGCAAGTCAAGACAATTCAACATCTGATAAAGCTTCATGGCTGCTCTAGTTACTACTAGCCACAAAGAAACATTTCATACATGTTCATGAATAACTAGATTAGAATGTTTCTATTTATTCACTTTAGCTTTATTTCAGTCACTTTAGTGGTCTGGATGAAGGCACACAATTGTTCTTTAACAAGAGCACCAAGGCTTTCTCTTCAAGCCACAACAAAGGATGTCTCCATATACACCAGCACGTCCCCTGAGCACGTCTGAGGTTGGTTTTTTGAGTTTATGCTGCTAGTGTTATATAATCATGAAAGCTTAGCAGCTTTAACTTCTCATATATCTTACAATAACTGAAAAAGTAAAAAATATCTTTTAGGTTCTCAAGTCCAGCAACTTCTTACTGAAGGATGCTATATTGTATAGCCCTGGGTATGCACTCAGTCAAGACAAGTCTAAGATGCATAGTTTTTCTTGAGGAAAAACATTCTAAAAAACCTTTTCCACTGGGTGGGGAGAACAGAAAGTAGAGACATTTCAGTAGAAAATATATCCTTTGGTAACTTCAGTGCTGTTATTTTTACTCAGGCAGTGTACTTGAGAGAAGTAAAAGCAGCAATTAATGTTTGCTCACTCTGCCCCCATGGTACTTACAGAGAAGAAAATACCATTTACATCTGACTGTTTTACTAAAGTTAAGACAAAGATCATCAGTTTCACTTCCCAATTTGCCTTTCCCTGATATCCCAGCTCGTGCTTCAGACTGAACTGCTCTTTTTGTGAAGCCCAAGTAATCAGGTGGGTGTTTAGCTCTCCACATGTATCCTGAGCTGCAGCTCAACTCTGCTCCCTTCCCTGTCTCCTCTGCAGAACACCCACCACAATCCCTTATCCCCCTGACAGCTGTGCTGCTCACCTGTCCCACTCACACCAGCATCCTTGTGCACAACCTAGTCCAGGCTTTCAGCACACGGGCTCTCCACAGCACACCATTGTTAAGGCACCTGGACTGCCAAAAGTAAAGAATCTGTCCCATATTAAAGGCCGTTTAAAAACAGAAAAAGGCAAGATGCAGCAAAATAAGAGTATAAATTTTGCTTCTGTACTCAGATTTTTTTGAGTGACTTTAGACACCATATTTTCTTCCCACTGGCACGAGTTAGAAGAGTGGCTCAATGAAGTGTTTCTCCTTCATTCGCCTCCAAGAAAACTGTTCTTCTCCCCTGTAATAAAGTGCTGCTTTTGGGTACACCACATGACTTAATTAGCATGCTTAATTAAAAACTTCCCAGCTGGATCCACTGATCTGCACATGAATTTTAGTCCAAATCTAGAAACTTAGCCCACTTACATATGCTTCTACCACCATCTCTAAAAAGGCACCAAGACAGTATCCACAAAGTTCTGTTCAAAAAATGTATTTAAAACATTGGTAGGATATGAAACTTTAAATTCTCACTGCTTTCTTTATTTAAACCAAAGGTGTGTTGCTGCATTCTTTAAACCAGACCTATTATCAAGCTTGCTGTTCCACTTACTCTTTTCCCTCGAAGAAACACCACTGTATTTGTAAAACAGATTTGCACAGAACTGAAACTCACAAGAAAATACCCTTCTTGTGAATGTAACATCAGCTGAACTCTGGTATTGCAAACATTAAAATCAACATTTTCCAGAGAACTCCATTCAAGAGTTCTGGTTGCCTGCACTTTCAACAGATACTGAGTGCAAGAAATGTAAAGGACCAAGAAAGTGACATGTGACCATTTAAACCAAAGGAGACTTTAAACATGAAGACAAGTTACTAGTATTTTACAAATATGGAAGGGAAGGAGTGAGTACTTTTCTCCATTTCCTCTTCATGAGAAAGGCACTTTAATAATAAGAACTGCATTAACTTAAAATTTCAGTTAGCTCACCAACAGCCTCAAACTCATCTAATGCCCACAGCCAAGTTCAGGGAAGAGAGGGGATTTAAGCATTTAATTTTGTTGTTACTTAATTTGAAGCCTCATTTTCAGAAACCTCAATCTGAATGGTTCCCATAACCCAAAAAGACCACTTGGTTAGGCTCTACCTTACTTCTTTCCTTGCTCTCTCTTCTGATGCCAGGTTACTTTGTTGACTTCTTGTTGCTGTCACAGCACTGAAGAATGTCAGCAGAAGCATCCCAGTCTCTCACAGCTACCAACAGGGAAGGGGAACAAGCTTCCCACAATACACAAGTTGTAAACTCTTCCATCATTCAGATAATGACAGCTGCAGACAAAAAAAGAACTGTACGCCCTGGCAGTCTAGGCCACCTAAGAGATGGGACTATTTTGTGCCTGTTGAAGTCAGATCAAACACTAAAGCACAGCCTTGAGCCAAGCACTGCCTAGAAATGAAGCATGACCCTCTCCAGCAAGAGCCTTGCTTACAGCCAACCTTCTAATCCTTCCATCAGCCAAAGATTTCAAATGGAACAAATAGAAGGCATTTAGGTACTACTGTACCTTAGGAGGACTTTAGTGAGTCATCATTTCTTCTATTTTTTTTTTTTAGCAGAATAAAAGGAAAAAAAAACATTAATTTGACATCTACTAACTTTTTCACATTCAAAATCATATGGAATGTGGACGCAAGGACTCCACAGAATTTTACAATTCAGTTGTATTTACAGTTCAGGATTCCAACCTTCCACAGTAACTTCACATGTGTACAAAATAAGACTATAGCTTTGCAAGGCACAGAAAAAGCATTTCCTTAGTTCTAGTCAAAGCTTCTGTATCAAAAGGGAAACCATCTACCAAAATATAGATGATCATTTCAGCTCTTAAGTATCTTTATAGATTCTCATGTGACAATTCTAGACTTAACAGTTTCACACATCCATCTTACTTGCCAGAAAGCTACATATAAGTCAATTAAAATCCCTAAAAAATTTAGATAATAAAGTGACAAAAGGCAACACTTGAAGATCTTCTTTGAATCTTTGAATTTTGAGCTAATAAAATGAAAATAATGTAACAACTATCTACACTCCACAAATGTACAAGACCAAGAATGTGTTTTCTTTCTTAGTTTGTGTTCTATGCAACATCTGGTTTCTACACGCAGTCTTCCAACACTTGTCCCTTTACTACATTAAAGCTAAAGCAACTGCTGTGAACAGCCAGCAGTTATGTATCAATGGATGAATATTCTTCTTGCACTGGCATTACACACACAGCAATACACTCCAAGTTGTCTGGAGCAGACAGACACCCCTAACATAAGCTTGCTACCTATGCAGCTGGTGCAGTGGGGTCCTGGTCTCTGCCTGAAGCTCTGAGCAGTTCTTGACTTGTGCGAAATTCTTTTGTGTTGAAGCAAGAACCACAGGATGAAAAACTGAAGGAAAGCACTGCTTTTCTCAGGACCCACATGAAGCAAGATCTAGAAATCTCCCACAGAAAGGCTGTGGTTGTCAAATGCAGTACAGGACTACCAAAGAGCAAGCTTTCCTTTCAACAATGCTTGCACAAAAAAATGAAATTCAGAGCAGATTTAAACCTCTAACTAAAAATACTCCCCAACTGCTTTTCCAAATACAGTACATTTACCGTAACTCCAACACTAAGGAAGCTCTATGAGTCTAGATATTAGAAAGATATTAGGAAGAATTTTTTTTTTTTTAACAATGAGGGTGGTGAAACACTGGAACAGAAAGGTGGTGGGCACCCCATTTCCAGAAACTTCTGAAGTCAGACTGGACAGCACTCTGAGCAATCTGATGTGGCTGAAGATGCCCCTGCTCATTGCAGGGGGACTGGACTAGATGACCTCTCCAAGAATCTACCTTGCTTTTAAGTGTTAAAGCTGTGACCAGTTTCACAAATCCTTATCTCCACATCCACTCACTGCCAGCAAGCTGCCAGTAACACAAGGCTACCTCATCCCAAGGGGAGAAGCAAGAGGATCAGTGTGCTGTAACTGAAATTCTTCCCAAGACCACGCAGAAATAACTGGAATGACATAAAGTAATACCATAAGGGACTACAGGCTGTCTTAATTAAAACCTCTCCAAACTTCTATATATAAATTACCTGGCAAGCATCTTCATTTTTCAAACAGGCACTACAGGGAATCTGACAGCCTTCCCTAATCTATTCCAGTGCTCCTGTTCTTAAGAGTTGACTTAACTAGCTTAGTGAAGTGTTTGCTACAATTTAAGCCTACAAATAGTTTCATCTCCAGTTGGGAAGTTTTGCCTTTTCTTTCCAGCTATCTTTTATGTACTGAAAGGACATTATCAAAAGAAATCTCCCTTCCACCTCCTCTAAAAAAAAAAAACAAAAAAAACTATCATCCAAAGGGTTTTCAGTTTTCCCTAATAACACTAAAGCACTTCAGTTTCTTTAGGGGAAACAAAGTTCCTCTAAAGCACTTTTTTTAGACTTCTGACCATTTTACTTTGCCTGCAACTACTCTTCTCCCAGTACAATACCAAAACCAGATGCTGTACTTTGGCTCATTGGCATGCCAAGAAGGGGGAAGGCTAACTCCATGTCTTTTACATGACATTGCCATCAATACATCCAGTAAAAGATTTGCTGGTTCTCAGCACTGGCTGACTCATGGCCACTGTGCAAATACCTGACCCCAGATTCTTCTCTGCAGATCTCCTACTGTCCCAGTTACCCCCAAACCTGTTATCAGCACAGTCAAACCTGACTGAAGAACAGATGACATCCTACACTTCATCCTACTTAGGGTACCACTTGGTTAAGATAATTTTGAACACGTGCTTCTTACTCCTAGGAGCACCTCTGACAGTGCAATCCATAAGTCTAGAAATTTTACTTAGATCACTCACACACAAAACATTACTACACTAAACAAAAGTGCAGAAGGTCTGATTCTGCACATCCTTCCGGTCTGACATGAATCCTGACTTCAAAGAACATTTATTTTATAATGGCTGCAGACCTGTTCTTAGACAAAAGTCATTTTCTGCCATGATATATAAAGTAGTTAACACTGTGAAAGTGAGCATACACAATATAAAGATTTGTAAGAACAGACATATTGGGTCAGATCAAGGCATTGCCTAATCCACTTTCCTGTCTTTGACAGCTGACATAAGGAAACACCCAAATGAATAACATCCAAGCTATTAACAGGAGGTGTGAATACAGACATTTGCCTTGAATTATACATATATATAATGCCACCTATTTTAAGCACATTCAGTAATTTTACCTAACAATAGTTCTCCAGCACTGCATGTTGTTACCCATATCCAACATCAGTTTAACTTAAAGGGAACTAAGAGCTCTCAGCTGCATAAAGCCAAAGAAATGAAAATGATGCAGTGACAAAATTACTGGAGGGAAAAAAAAAAATCACAGTATTCTGTACAAGTAGACATCTGAAGGTTTTAGCTGATGATGTGTTTTTAAACAAGAACTTTCATGCCACATAGCTGACTCCATTTACCAGCACAATCCACGGCTGATCTCCTTTTAAGAGGTTTCATTTATGTGGTCTACATATCCTTTTCTTCAAAGAACAGCCATGGGATGGGTCACTTTGTAAGAATCTGAGGAACACCAAATTTTTTAAAAGGGCATTTTTTAACAACTTCTGGAGGTTTGCAGCTATTTATGCTAGTAACACAAAGAAGTATTTTTTTTTCTTAAATCTGTGCCAAGTTGAAGCAAAAGTGATTCATAACTGCACCAGCCTACTCTTCTGTGTCCTAGAGAAGAAATTCACTCTTGAACCTTCAGTAGGGACACCAACTCTCAAGTCAGACCGCCCAGCTTCCAATAATGTCACTACAGTTTCACTCAATTCTTCACATTTGAAGAGTTACACTCTACATAGTCTACCCCCAGACATCCAAAGAGGTACATTTCATAAGGGAGAACATTCCAGATATAATTTACAAATCTGGTAGAATGTTAGAATTATTGCACTAGTTCTTTATATCTTCATTTTAGACTGGGGGAAAGGTATTTTGAGGTAGTTGTATATTTAATGTTTAATGACTTACTTTCCACCTATGCACAAATACTCGCAATATATATGGAAAAGCAGTTTCCGTGCACAGAATAACTCCAAGTTGGGTTGAAGAAGTTGTAGAAAACAAAAATGGACAACTTACCATTATTTGACTCACTGAAGGTTTCCTAAGTATGAGATGGCTTCATATTAACACAGACAAAACAAGAAATCAAAGGTAAAAAGCACAAGAGATGTCCAGAGAAATCCAATGGATTTCAACGAACAAACCTCCAGGAGTTCAGGAACATCTGCTCTCTTCAGTGCCAGATGAAAGCCAATTACTCCTCTTCATCTACAGACAAATGCCCTATCCCTTCATTAACCACTCTTCCTGACAAAATCCTGGACATTACCTGAACTTTTGGAAATACTTGCCTTTATTCCCTACTATTCTTAGAAATCACAGCACTTTCAAATACAGTCATAAAAACTTGCCTCTATAGTCTCAAAGCAAAACTGGAATAGCCTCTGTACAGCAGTCTTTGAGGAAGCTAGAGCTCAAAGTCCTTCCCATCAACTTTTTGTTCTCCTTACTTCATGAACACCCTGCCATCAGTTCTACAATTTAACTGGCTACTGATACATTTTCCATACACTTCTTCCTCATATTTCCCAGAAAAATATTTTGCAGACCAGACACAGATGCCACCCCTAGCAGCCTTGGCATTTTCCCCCTTACTGGCATATCTTAACTCTGAAGGGTGTAAGGTGTACCTGTAAAGTACTAGCTGAGGGCTGCTCACTTCTGCAGCAAGGCCCAGGGCACCACAACTTCAGAACTCCACTGTAGTGAAGCATAGCAGTGCACAAGAACACTGGCAGAGGTGAAACACCACAGCACAGAAGATTGTACATGAAATGTGAGTAACCAGAGCAAGCAAGTTAAAACATACACCTTAGCAGTCTTCCCAGATACTCAGACAAGAATACCATGAGCACCTTTGCATGTAAAGATAAACTTTTGCAATCATACATGTAGAGCAGTCTGATTTAAAGCAGAAGCCTTCACACGTGGCCTAGGTTTAAATCCCAGATCTCAGAACTCTAGATCATCTCCTCTTCTTCATGTCATATTTCTGACCATGCATATGTGTGTGTCTCTCTATAATCAAATACACGTAAAAAGCAATAGAGCAACAGGAGCTGCTAGAGGACAATTTAACATGACTTTTCTCAGTTAGAATCTATTGATTTTGAAATAGTCTGCCAGGAACTCCTTCATAGATCCACTTTTAAGAAAAAAATCACTTAAAAAAGGACAAAATAAACAAATAAATTCCACCCTACAATGTCAGAATAAATTAAACCTAAAAAGCATATGTAGATACTATATGTTTTAAATTAACGCTAGAAAAAATTTATGTTTTGCAGTTATGCCACAATGCAAGAATAAAAGTTAAGCTTTCACCAGATATTTTGAAATGCAGACAGTGTCATTGTTTCAGTAAATATTTCTGAAGTACCATAATTATTAAAAGTTATAGTCACAGCATAAACATTTCTGCACTACTTCCTTTTAGGGTTGGTCCACTGTAATAAATATTTACAGTCAATCATTAACTGCTCAAACATTACCACTGAAAAAATAGTCTGGGTTATTAGAGAAAAAAAATAAATCCACAAACTATTGCTTAAAGCCAAGGCACTGACACCAAATAGAGAATGCTGCTCGCTGCTTCATGAATCTCTGTACCTGTCTCCAAACCCCCACAGGCATTTCAAATGTGCCACCTGGGAAAACAGCTGCTGTTCTGCTGCCAGAGATCCCATGTCACTTGTCATGCCTGAACCTTGTCAGCTTTCATGGACACTGAAAGCCAGCTACTCCAGCTGAAGGGAACTTCAGTCCACTGAAGTTGAATCTATCCCAAAACAGAAGAGACTTGCAGATTTGGCAGCATTGATTCCCCTAGGATCCTCCATTAAGCCCAATACGTTTCTGAAACATGCTCTGATTGCTTGAATGACATCCAGACATTCCTGCTGGTGAGCTTCAAGAGTCCATCAAACCCAACTGCCATCCCCACAACACCTGAATAAGAACCTATACACAATCCCAAACCAACCCATGCCGGCTGCACTGAGCAAGGAAGAGCAAGTTTAAAGTTGAGCTCAATCTAAAATTGACAGCACCTTATTCTGGGAGCTGCAATTAAAGCTTTCCCTGCCCTCTCACTGACCAGTATCATCTGAAGTTTGGGCCCACAATTTCCAGAATAGTAAAGTTCTCCCACTCCACACAAACATCATGCTTTTGTCTCCAGTACATTTAATAGACGTTTCACTAGAAAACCCTGACAAAGAGAAAAAATATCACCTAGCTTTCCACGGGCCTCTAAAACATTTCCCCAAGACTCAGATCAGCTCTGCAATCCATTGTAGTTACTAAAACATATTGGTAAATCTATTCCAAAGTCTCCAGAACTGGAATTTGATTAGGAAGGTTCTATTCTCTGAGGAAGACAGAAAAAACAATTAACTTGCAATTGCTATGGTGCATGACTATACATACCAGTGGCTCCCAAGGCAGCACATACAATCATGAATAAGATGGCAAGATTAGAAGTGAAATGGTCAACAGATTCATTCTTCTCAAGGACAACAGCATTTTCTGCTTCTTTAGGTTTCAACTGAGCAATTGTGGATATAAATAAAACATTTTATCTACCCACCTGCACAGAGGTTGCTCTGCCTGAAAGCTTTGTTCTCTAAGTGAGGCACAAAACATTTTTCTGATGCTGATACTGAACCCCATAAATTGAGGAAATACATTTATGGTTATGGGCTTCATTCATGGGGATACAGATCCATGCCAAATTATTCACATTTACTTGGTCAACATCCAAATATTCAGTTTATTTAGGCTGATGAATTTGTGACCCCTTCTTCCCTCTAGGAAACCTGCTCACACAGGTCAATTCATTGTGCTGCTTTTCTTAAACAGACACTTAAAACAACTAAGCAGATGAGATGGGGTGCAAATAGCATTGTATGCTGCATGTAAATGTTTACAGGAGGGTGTGAATCAAAAAACCAGACTGACACTATCAACTGTGACTAAATAGTTTTCCTCCTTCTACACAGCAAGAAAAACCAAATTCTTCTCTGCAGCAACAGTCACAGTTCATCTTTCTGCAAAACATATTCTTGGCCTGTCTGAAAATTAAACAATTGCCTGCATTCCTGGCAAAAGACATTACTATGAGCTACAGGGCTTGTATCTGACAAGAATTATATTCCTACTAAAAAAGAGAAAAGAGATGATATGGCTGAAAGAAGTCTGCCTTGGTTGGAAAAATTCAGCTGCTGCTTCCCTTCTGCTTACAACTTCAGAGCCAACACCCAACTTTTCTCCTTCTAAGTGCTCTGACCCAAGACTGGCAATTTTTGCAGCTGCACTCCAACATTTACCCTCATGTATGTACAACAGCACAGTGCAGGGCCAGAATGTCTAAGTCCTATATACCCTCCACAGCATTGCCTATCCAGGAGCAACAATGAGCAGCATCCTCCCTTTCCCTTTTCATCATCAGGTCTCTTATTATGACCATCTACTATCAGGCACTTGGGCTACTAAAACATTTCTCCATCTCAGTCCAAATGCCTGAAAAGACATGTCAGGCAATGTAACTATATCACTACATATTTCTGTGACATATCAAGTCTAAGAGACATTTTCAGACACAAATATACTTTCACCAATGCTACATTGGTCATTATACCCTTCAAAGACAGAGAAACTCAGCCCTATTCAGACATATTACAAAGGTAAAAAGGTGTATTTTTCTTAGCTGTGTGTTCTCACTTCGGAGAGAAATTCACAAGCTGAAGTGAATTTCCTATGGCAGGCACCAAGGCCCACTGCAGTCCTGTATCACTGATCCTTCAGGAGACCTGACTCTGTATCACTCACACAGAAACCCTGGAAATCATCTAGAAATTAACCAACGTAGAAAATAACTGGCAGCCCCCTTTCACCTGTGCAGGAAGCACTGGCACTGATACACAGTACACAGCCCCTCCCTCAGCTGATGGAACCAAGCCAGAAAACACACAGTCCCTGCCACAGAGACACAGCAAAGCTCCTGGCAAGGACTGGAGCCAACCCTTCCGAAGGAGCTGCTGCTGTATGGCTTTTGTTAAAAAAATAAAAAAAAAAAAATAGCCCTGAGTTCTTGACATTGACAAGCTATCTTACCACTTTCCTTTCTTCCATTATAAGACAGACTAGGTGAGAACACAAATTGCCTTAAATGCTTAGATCTACTTCCCGTCTGCAAGAGATAAAAGTACAGAGTGAACTGCTTTGCTTTATTTCCTTTTCTGAACAACAGACAAGTCATCTGTGGCAAGAGCACCTAATGAAAAGATTCTGTGATAGCACTGAACATACAAGAAAAATAACTGTCCACTTCTTGTAGAGGCACAGCAGTATGACTTCCGGGCATCCACAATTCTGACAGCTCTCACAGTGATACAGGACTGCTTTCAGAAAGGTCTCCAACACGGATTTCTATTGAAATACAATCATGTCACCTCCCCTACTACCCTGACAGAACAGCAACACCTATAGGATACAGGATTGAGTCCAACATGCACTGTTTTCATGACAAACACCTAAATAATGACCCTGTCTCTGTGGCATGGTAAGCTATCACCTATGGGGGCTGGAAGGATTCTGAAGAGGTGCTGAAAGCAAATTGTTATTACCCAAAAGTTTATAAAAGCTTCAGGTAGAGATTCATTCCAGGCTTCTGTTTAATGAGATCCAGCAGCACTGACGAGAACAATTGTCTGAGCACAACTATGATGTTGTAGCCACTTCTCACAGATTTGCATCTTGCTACCACATCTCACACCTTTCTCACCTCAAGATCAGACTGCTACAGTGCACTCAAGCAGTTACATTTTAAATAAATTCAAAAAATATAAACTGGCACAGACCATTATGCCTCCAAACTTCCACCTCCCCCAACGGCAGCAGGCAGCACTTTGGAAACAATCTCTGTGGGATGGGAAGTGACAAGAGGGTGTCTGGTGTTGAAGAAAGGAGGTCTGACCTGTACACTGTGGGATTTGAGCCTTTATGGCTGAAAGAGTATCTTTATTCATCACATTGTAAATGTTGTAATTGGCATTTATTTTCAACATACATAAATAAAACAGTACCTATGTGTGCAGCTTTCTAAAACAAGTTCTGAAGAGACAAATCTTTGAATTTTGAGTGGACTTGGATATTCTGTGAAGCAATCAAACTCTCAATATTTTCCATTTCCTAGTTGCTTGACTTTAAAAGTTTGTTTGTCTTTCAAGGCTGCTGCAGGCTGATGCTCATTAAATTCAGAAAGCAGCCAAGTAACTCCACCAGCCATATCGTTGCTGCAGGAGACAGCCACTTTAGCACTTCCCACACTAGCTATGGGTGACTAAAAGTCCTCAGCGTAAAGTTGATTTTTAAATCTTTTTAACAAAATCTAAAGAGAGAGAACTTCAGAAAAATATTCAAGTTTTGAGTTATCTACAGAAATGTAGATAACAGAGGTAACAGACTTTTCAGAGGTAACAGATTTCAATTTAAAATGGGACTCAGTCATTTAAAACAAAAACACTCCAATAGCTTGAACCAAGAGGCTTCAAGTGTTCTACAAGCACCCGGCACAGTTTAGCTACTGTGTTCAAATAACCACGGGGTTTAGCATTAATTCATTTCAGAAAATGCTACAGGTGATTACAGCATTGAGCTTGAACTGCAGGCTTTTTGCACACAGACACCCCGTACACCTTCAGAATCTTCTTCAGCCACCCATCCAGTTTAAGACAGAGCATGGGCAGAGGGAACAGCAACAGCCAATATCCCACAGATTCATATCACTATGAAGATCTCTGATGAGTAAACTGAACACCAGTATTGGAAAATTCCTTTATATTTTATCTAAACAAGCTCTTAAAGATAGAATACAAGAAAATGAAAGAACTCTTTTGGGGCAATACAGGGAAACTCTTCAGGCTGTGGGGTGGTCTTCAGCTTTTCTCATCTCCCTGGCACTGCTTGTGATACCTACAGGGCCCTATCAAGCTGACAGATGAGGTGACACAACAACCTCCAGAGCCAGGATGCATACAGCAAGGAGCACACTCAAAAGCCATAGCTGTGGCAACAGGTGAACAAGACAGTTCCAACATTGCTAGGAAACACACAAGGTGAATCAAGGAGTAATACAAGAGGGGATCACCTCCAAGAAGCAGTGTAGGGAAGAGCAAGGTGCAGAACAAAAATGGAATGCTCAACTAGCTAATGGTATGAATGAAGAGGAAAGAGTCTGTCAGCATCAGAATTATGTACAGCAGACAGTTCTATTCCTTTTCAGACTGCAAGGCACAACTTTGGGGCACTGTAACATGAAACACTTTCCACTCAGGCACACATGCTCATTAGCTGCCCCCCTCAGTGCATTTCTTTCCAATCTAGGAATGAGGAAAGCTGCTCAGCCAGCAGCAGTCAGAAAGCTGGACAGGGCTAGGATGAGCGACAGGCAGACACATAACGCTCAGCAGGCTTCTGGAAGGGAGTGATTTTCCTCTCTCCAGCAAGGAAAGCAGGATGGGCAGCTTTCAGTTTCAGAAACCAATTAGGCAGAAACTGCTATCAAAGCAAGAGAGGGCCCTACCCTAGCTGGGTTGAGAAACACCAGGTGGTTTTATCTCAATGGCTTTGCCAGTTTCAACAGCCCCACTCATTCCTGCTCGCTGAAGGCGCCCAGGGTGCCCTTTATCCAAGGCTCTTCCCACACACCCACCTGGACACCACACAGCATTAAACTAAACTGCCACCTAGACACCACTGCTACCTCAAACACAGTCGCTCTTATGTAGGGGCTGGTGGAATAACCACCAAAGAGCAACAAACTCACAGACTTTATTCCTCCATGAACCATTTCTAAAGAGCCATCACACTCTGTCCAAACAATACACAGCAATATAGGCTTACCAAGCTATTGTGCTTTCAAGAGATTTTACAATACAGAAAAAACCCAGTGAATCTAAGAAGAAAAGAAAAACTTCAACAAATCCCAAGTTTGGCACCACCGAAACATTCTTCTGCAGAGTCCAAAACGAATTATTACAAGACTGTCCTTTAGATTTTGCAACCAAGAGTATGTGGTCAACATCAGAATTAGCTAAAGCAAATAAAACTGCCTTCCTCACCCTCCAAGTTGACAAACCCTGCCTAACCAATTACAGACCCATGACAGTCACACATGGAGCAAAAACTCTTCATGGCAAGTGTTAGCCAAGCCATTATTTACTGCAGACCATCAAGACATTTGGCTAGAGTTACAATAAGTACTGCTGTCTGCAAGGACTTGGTGTTACTTGAAACACTTCTACTTCCCAGAAGCTCAGAGAAGGAAAAAAAAAAATCAATTCTACAGTCATTAGATGAAAATTCTCAAACTGCAAACTTTGAGACTTCTATTTTTATACTGATATTTTTAGTCATGTGTTGCATGACTACCCTTTGTATTTCAGGATTATTTTTGTCCCATTTGAGAAACAAGGTACATCTGTAAGCAGTGTAAGAGCAACTAGGTGAAGAACAAAAGAAAACTTCAAGCTCCTATCTCTTCTCCTACTATAATGAGCAGGTTGATAGTATCAGCAAGTGGAAAACTGGAAGCTTAGCTCCCTCCTTTTGAGGGACAGGCTTAACACATGGGTTTTTTTGTTCAGGGAAAGCCTGCAAACCCAGCAATACAAACCCACACAAAGAATACCCTACTTGAGAACTATTTCAAGGTAGAAATCCATATGGTTGAGTGATTTCACGACCACAAAAATATAAATAGAGAAATAAAAATAGTCAGATTTCAGTAGACAGAGGTACAGCTTGAAAGAGATACATGAAGGCCACGGGGTTCCTACTGTTGCAGAGATGTTAAAACCCTTGTAACATCCCTGACAGAGCAATGAGAGCAGCATGCATGAGAAGTCATTTTTCCCAACAGCCAAAGGAGAAGCAGCTGCTGGTAACCCCCCATCCTTCCATTCAAGGCTTCACCCAGTTACCAACTTCTGAGAACATATTCAATCTAACAAATTGCTCAGCAAAGAGGTGAAAAATCCTTGCTCACTCTTTCCTGCCCATATACCTTGGGAAGAAATGCAATGACAGCAGGGTTCTAGTTCTGCTCCTCCCAGGAAGCACAAGGAACAATGAACCCTCCTCCAGTATTTTATGAATCCTTTTCTCATCCCTTGGATCTATCCTTCCTAGGTAACAGTTGCAGCGCTCAGCCAGGAGAAGCAATAGCTGCAACAGACATCAGAGCAAAGGTGACTTCATCATCTGATTTCACCCCTCCTTACAAATGACAGCAAAAAGGCTGACATCAAACAAGTCAGGTTTTGCTTCCAAAAGACCCACACCAAGACAGAAGCAATGAAGATGTCCGACACACTCAGAAGATACCAATCCATCAATTTTCACCTTCCTCACAAGGACTCTTTTGTCCCGGCTTTAACTCAAACTGGCTCATAAGGTAACTAAGTATCAGCCTATAAATATATATCAAAACGAGAAAGAGCCGACCTAACTCTGTTCACCACACAAGCACTCCACACTGGCAATACACAGCTTGCTACATCATGTGATAAGATGTTATCAAGACTTGGCTAACCAGAAAAATAAAACCTTTTTTGACACCCTGGAATTTTTCTCACTTAAAAAGCAAAGAAAAAAAGTTAACTTCCCAGGCTGTCTTACATGGCTGGATTAACTGCAAATAGAAACTACACTTCCCACAGAATCCTTGAACGTGGTTCTCTTGCTTTGTTCTGACATTTTTTTCCAGACAGCAGAAGGACCAGGAGCACATGACTAGAGCGACTGGGGGGGTTATCACAAGTGCATGCGCTTTCTGTTACGGCCTTTGTTTGTCCCTCAGTGTTGTACACTTGGGATTGAATCCTATTTGCAAACTTGTTAGTCTGCATCAGTTAGCACCCCCTTCACAGGCAAGCATCTGTCTAGTCTTTGACCTCAAATAAACGGGAAAGGAGCATCAATGACCTTTCAAGAATCAAGCTGCAGAGCCTGAATAAGGCAGATTCGGTTGCTGAGTATGACAGGTTGAGGTCTCGCTCGGTTTAGACAGCCACCTGCAGAAATACTGATCAACAAGACCCGCTTTCCATTCCACAGGCACATAAAGTGAGCCAGTAAATTAAAATGGAGTCACCCACAGTTCTCCTCCGTACAGATCAATAATCCCTAATAAATACTAATGCTGGACCTGATCAAACCTATGCTGTCGTGCTGCTAATATGGGTTACCTGCACCCATGGCTTTTGGAGGGCTGCTGGCACACTGACCATGCAGGGGACTACAGCCCCTGAGCCAAATGCTCTCTTCAAGGCTTCAACCACAGTGGAAGACATTTCGGTGCAAAAAAAACTACCAATATTTCTCATCTGTCAAAAAGCTCACACTCTGTCAGCACTCTGGCATGAAACATACAAGCCCCTGCGATGGATACAGGCATGTACCCACAGAGCCATGTCAGGTGTGGCTTTACACGAATATCAAATAGATCAATGGAATGGGAACGCATATCGAGCATTCCTGGTCCCATAAAATGTCATCCTGCATTTCCGTAAGAAAAAAGAAAATATCTCTAAAAACTACACTGTTCATATGAATATGGAAGAACAATTCAGGTCTTAATGTGAACATATTCAAATCAGGAGTAAAGAAATTCCATATGATAAGCACATAGCTGATCTATAGCAACTCAGAACTGGGCCTTTTTGTATCAGCAATGTACATTTGTTCGGGTTTAATTCATATTTTTAATTCACATAAACCAGCTAACCCCGACGGATAGAATACGAAGAATGGGCACACATTAAGCATTTCTGACATGTCTGTGCAGAATAAAGCACAGGCCTCATTCTTAAAAAAATATTCCTCCGATCAGAAAATTGGGAAAAGAATGCCAAGCTTGACATGTGAGCCCACGGAGTAGTTATTTCAAAATAAGCATTTTCTTATGCCTTCTTCTGAGCATTTTACCAGAGCCTGGAGGATATTAGAGACACCTTTTGTAAGCTCCCCTCCCCCTCCTTTTTTTTTTAATGGGCTGGACTAAAAGGTGCTCACACCCGATCTACGGGTGCATGGAAAAACCTTCCATGCTCTCTCCCCTTAACAGCCAGGAGTGCTTTAAAAAAAAACCCTCAAAAAAACACATAATGAACGTGAATGTCACGGTCATACCTGCGTGCCCGCAATTCGCTTCCTCCTTTCGGTAGGAGGAGGGGGGGAACGAAAAGGAAATACAGACTACGGAGCTCCCAATCCGTTTCACAAAGGGGGAAAAATGGCTTTTTAATGAGCCAGAGGCCGCTGGCAGCGACCGGGAGCTAAGGACGAGGACAAACCCACCGGGATTTTCCGTCCAGCAGGCCCCGAACGGAGCGGCGGCGTGCGCCTATTCAAGGTTAATGGGGGGGGAAGGGGAGAGAAAGGAGCTGCCGAGGCCGGGGCTGGGGCCAGGCTCCCTTCGCCGCTCCCCGCCCGGGCGAAGGGCGGGGGCAGCCTCCCCGGCCCTCACCCCCCCACCCGAGGGGAGCAGGATACTCACGGCTGACTTTCATGCTGCCGAAGGCCGAGGGCTGCTGCACCGGCTTGCAGCTCTCCGCGAAGGAGGTGGTCCTGGGCCGCCCGGACATGGTCTCTCTCCCGCTCTGCCCCAACGGCGATCACCTCTCTCGTCTTCCTGCCTTCGCCCTCCGCCTCGCCCCGGCGGGCCCGCCTGCCGCTCCCTCGCTCGCTCAGCTGCAGGAGACGGGTGGGACGCGCCACATGAAACGCCGGGACCCCCCCTTCCCCCCCCGGGGAAGCCCCCTCCCCTCTCGGTCTCTGTCGCCCGGCGGCTGCTTCTTCTTCTGCTTCCTGCTGCTCCTCCTCACGCCGCCCGCTCCTCACACGATCATCCTTCCCGGCCGCGCCGGTGGGTCCGAGAGCCGCCTCCCCCCGGCGCCGCTCCCGAGCGGGGGGGGTTCGCTGGGCCTCGCTGCCCCCACCCCGGGCGCCAGTCACATGGGGCGGAGGCTCGCGGCCCGGCTCCTCCGATCCCGCCGCCGCCGCGTTTCTCTCCTTTTATTTGCTTTATCTCTTTTTTTTCCCTTTTCTTCTTTTTCTTTCTTCTCTTCCTTCCCCCCTCCCCGTTCCTCTCCTTCCCCCTCGCCTCTGAGGGAGGCGGCAGGCAACGGGACTATTTTTTTCCCTGGCGGAGGGATTCAGGGCACCGCCGAGCGGAGGCGATGCGGCAACGAGTCGCAATAGGATCCGGTGGTGGCGGCGGGATCCGCGGCGCGCGGAGGGGGGTGAGGCGGCCGGGCGGCCTCGCTGCTCGCTGACGCTGCTGCTCAGTGCGGCGCTGAGGCGGCGGCGGCTCCGGCGGTGCGGCCGCTCATTGCGCCCGCACGGGCAGCTGGCGGCGGCTCAGGCAGGGCAAGCTGCACTGCGGGCGGCGGCCGGCGGCGACTGCACGGGCCATGACGGCGGCAGTTTCCCTGCTCCTCCTCAGCCCGGCTTCAGAGTGCTGGCGGCGGTCGCCGCTTTTGCTGCTGCTTCCCCAGGCGCCCAAGGCACATAGGACTCGTCCGCTCGGCTGAAGTCTCCCGCCGGGCCCCCCTCCCTGTTCCTGCCGATCAGTCCCTTTGTCCCCGCTGCTCCCTCCGCTGCGTGCCGGGCTCCCGCCGCTGCGCTCTGTGCGTGCGCCAAAGCCGCGCAGCCGCCCCTGCCCGCCGCCGCCCCACGCTGCGGAGCAGCCGTAAGCGCCGTCTGTGAATACCCGGCCGAAGAGCCCGGCGCGCCCGCGAGCCCCCGGCCCGAGGCCTTTACGGAAACGCCCGAGCCTTTTCGGGGCCAATCCTGAGGCTGTTACAAGAATGCCTGTAACTGGCCGGAACCAATCACGGAAGCACCGCGGGCGCGACCGATTCTCCCCGAAGTAAAGCGGAGACCCAATCGGAGCACGCCGCCGCCGCCCTAGCAGCGCGGGCGGGCGGCCAATGGAAAGGAGGGCTCTCTTCCGGCCATCGCCGGGCCAACCCGAGTGGAGGCGAGGAGGGAGAGCCAATCAGGAGGCGCGCTGCCTCCGTCACCCAGCCCTGGGACGTCTTCAAGCCGCAGCCCGAGGCGGAGAGCGGCCGCGGGCTGCGATTGGCTGGCGGCGATGAGGCTGCCTGCAGGGAGCCAATCGCGAGGCGCGGGGCCACGGGCGCGCCCGCTCCCGACGGGGCACGGTCGCTCACCTCTGTGGGGGCCGGGGGAGGGCAGCGCGCATGCGCAGTGCGGCGGGGCACCGCCCCTCCGGCGCGCCCCCGCGGCCCGTCCCGACGGGAGCGTGTTAAGGGGCAGCGCGAGAGGAAACCCGAAAGTGTGGGGTTTGTGCCCAAAACCCGGCAGGCACAGAGGGTCTGCTTCAGTGAGCCGTGAAAGAAACGGCGCTGACGCGCGCAGTGCTGCCACAGGATCACAGAACGATTTGGGTTGGAACGGCTCTTTCAAGACCTTTCAGTTCCCACCCCCCTGCCACAGGCAGGGACACCTTCCACTAAGGTTGCTCCAAGCCTATCCAACCTGGCCTTGAACATTTCCAGGGATGGGCCATTCATAACTCCTCCGTGTAGCCTGTTCCAGTGTCTCATGTGAAGAATTTCTTCCAAGTATCTAATGTAACCCTACCCTGTTCCAGTTTGAAGCCATTCCCTTTGCCCGGTCACAACAAGTTCTTGTGAAGAGTCCCTCTGCAGCTTCCCAGCAGGAGACGGGGGGTTGAACAGTCATGGATGTGCTTCATGGAGCCCGTTCTGCACAAAGTGGGCCAAGCAGGGGAAAGAAGATGAAGGCTCATAGAAAGTCCTCCCGGTTCAGCTGTTAACAGCAGAATTTCCTCACAGGAAACACAGCTTGTATTGAGGCACTCAACACCCTCATCGTTAGGTCCCACTGCCACCATAGATTGAGCTTGGCCCTGGCCAGAGTTTCAGGCACTGCTCTGGAAGAACTTGTCCTTCTTCAGGGCTCTGGAGCATCCCTGGGGGCAGCAGCTCCCGGCTCTGGCACAGGCAGCACCGGAGCCCTGCTGCCTGCTGTGAACTCAGTGAAATTACTCGGCAGACATCAGCAAAAATGGAGCACCGCTTGCTTATGCCATTAAAAAAAACAAGAAGTGCTCCTGCCAGAATAGTTTATACCACAAACAAAATAACTTGGACTAGCAGGAACATATTTTGCCAGTGTTAGAGACTAAGACTGCTGTTTTCTTTTAAGGCAGCAAAATATTGCCAGGTTTACTTTTTTTGCAGCCCTGTTCTGAACACCACTGCTGTGTGACCAAACAAAGACCTGGCCAAGGGCAACTGAAATTTATCCTTTACAAGAGGTGTTTTCCAGAGCCAGAAACAAACCCAGTCTCTCAAAATGGTCCTGTTCAGCATTTTGCTCGCCCTGGGGTGGTTGACTTGCTGGAAGCCTTTTTTCTTGCCTGATAAACGATGAGTGGTTTTACCTACTGCAAAGGCCATGGGACTGTTTAAGGTTTGATGCTTTAGGATCTACCTCTGTACAGCTGGGAGCCTGACAGGTGAGAGTGCTGTGCCCTAGCCAGGGCTAAGAGACACTGAAGTCACAGCACAGGAGTGGTACTGCAGCCACCCCAAGCCACCCTACCCTACTCATTGTTCCAACCCCCTCTGAAGCACCACTGTGTCAAATGTTACTTAGACACAGCTTCAATGAGCTGCCAACAGTGAAAATGACATTGTCTCTACTGTTTGCAGAGCAGTTGTTAAAAATTAGGGTTACAGATTGGGTTAACTCTCTGAAGAACATTCTTACATAAAACAACAAAGTACATATGCCACCAGGCTGTGGCCAGCTCTCTTGTACCTGAAATGTACCACCAGGCATTCCAGTCATTATTTTTTCTGGCTTTGGGCATCAAAATGCTAACACAAATCACATTTTCTTATTTTCTGACAAAGTTCTTTCAAATTACTACATAAACAGGAGAACTGACTTAGGAGAGACAGCCGAGCTTTGTTTCTTGAAAAAGTTGGCAGTCTGAAAAACAGCAGGTGGGGGAGGGTGAGCTCTTTGCTTTTCAGCATTTGCTGTTACTCATGATAGTGGTAAATAAAAATCAGACCAATGCATAATTTATACTGATGGTGCCCATTTGAAAAATGTCCCTTAAAGCTTGGTAATGAGTCTGCAACTTGATAGTAAAAATGGGAAATCAACTTCATTTCCTTACAGAGAACAAGCTACTTCAAGAAAATAAGTTTGTGCTTGTTCTCCTTTACCTGGTATAGCCCTTCTCTAAAATCACCGTTTCCTCCTCAATACCAAAGTAATCTGTATCAAAACCACAACTTGGTTCCTACTATTGACACTTTTCTGAATACCAAGCCTACCCATCCACAGGGGGAATGCATATTACAAAAATCCCAGCTGCAGTATTTCATATTTGGCAGTCCTGCACATATTTCCATTTCATAATTAAGCAACCAAGTCTCCAAAGCCTGTCCATTCAAGTTGTAGTATCTCCTCATCCACCAGCAAACCACAACCGTCTTTTAAAGTAAAATTATGATGTCTTTGAGGGGATGAAAAAGCAGAAAGCACCTCCGATTTCTGTTAGTCTGTTCATAGATTCTTTCCTTAACTAAGACTACTCTCAGAAAAACCCTAAACACACAATAAGGGCATCTATTAAGCTTTCATCCTCAATTTCAAAAATGGACTGACAATTAAAACCATTTGTGAGAGTCATGAGTGAACTAGTTGCTTTTTTAGACTGAAAGATTCTCTTTTGACAACATTGCAAAGTCCATATTTATTTTTGGCCCCTTGGCTGATGAAATGACCTCCCTTTAGAATCTGCAAATATAAATAGAATTGACGTTTTAATGATGAGTTTTCACAAGCTATTGTAACCCAGCAACCCGAGCATCAATATTGTTCCAAGTCTGGCTGCATGGGGCAGTTTTACACCTGCTGTGTCTCTGTGATGTGCAAGTGCCCAGGAAGGTTGCCTGAATACGTGAGGTGTCCAAGACAAATCACTGAGGTGTTATCTCTCTGAAATGCCATAAGGTGGCAGTGAATTGGGAAATAGGTACAACTTCTGGGCAGAACAAAGCTCTAAGGAGCTCGGGACAGGAGTAGGGGAGGGGTTTTGTTTGCTTTTATAGGGGTTTTCATTTGTTTGCATTTCATATATCAGCCATAAACTTCAATCATTTAATCAGACACTGAATAGGCCTGCTCCAACAGGAACTGGGAGACGGTTCCTGCACAGGAACTCCTGCTATTTTCTTTCTCCATTGCTTCCTTTTCAAGTGATCAGCAGGAAGATTTTCTGTTTGCTTACCAGCTCTTGCTGGGTCATTCCATCACAAAGGCATGGTGACAGGCCTACCTCTTGCTAGTCTGATAAGGATGAAATGATTCAAGGCTGTTTTGAGCCTTGCTATGCTAGAGAATCTAAATTATAGTAATGGATCTACCAGTCTTGTGTCTAACTTTTCGATATTGCCAAGGCAATTATCCAGAGAACAATTTAGTGAGACATTATAATGGCTTGTCTCTTGTTTGATTGGCATGGGCAAACTCAATAGTTATGGTTGAACTTTAACTTTGCTTTTTTTTTCCAGTGGAAAATCAGCGATTGTAACAGTAACAAATTTACCGATTGCCCAGGCGTTAATGATTAAACAATAAATCCTGAAAAGTGGTTTTGATTTTTCTCCCCGAACAAAACCCAAAGGAATCCATGTTTAGAACATACCAGTTGCATGTATGTTTCTGAGCAGGACACAAATTTTTAATCCTGAGAACCCACTATGTTGTAATCACTTCCTGTCACAAAATATGTCATCACCAACAGTTGCTTCAGAGCACAGCTGATGTTGTGCTGATCTGGATGTGCGTGGGTGCTCCTAGTCCTTGCAAGATCCAGGTAACTTTGCCAGAACCAATAAAGCCAAATGATCCAAACAGTTCAGTGTAACAGGAGCTACAGACAACTTCTGTATTCCAATTTGTAGGGGAGGTGAATGAGCAGGGACATCAAATACAGGTTCATGGCAATCTTGCAACACGTGGAAAACGTCAGTGACTCAGGCAAATGCATCCTTCTGTGGAATTAAGTTCTCCCTGCTGATGTTCTGCACACGTTTCAGGTTGGTTTTATCCACTAGCTCTTGACAAAGGCATCAGGTTTCCCATCATGCCAGAAGAACATCTTGTTCAGTTGGACAGTTGCCTTTGCCCCAGAATTTGTCTGACCACGCTGTTTTCATAGATAACCCTGGAAAACAACAGTGTCCAGAGCCAGAGAAGCTCTACCAGTCTAATGAGCTTTTGACAAGTCTTCCAGATTCTTGTTTTCTGGAAAGCATCATTTATGCCTATTTCCTCAGGAATCTGAAAGGGTTCGAATCTAGAAAAAATGTTGGTCTCTCCTGTGTGTATCATCTCACTCACATTAGATTCAGTCAAGCAGCCCAACACTGATGTCCCTTTGCTCTCTCTGTACTACAGTTTTGGTGGAAGGCCCTGTGAATATCCCATTCTCACAATTTCCCTGCTTCCCCAATCAACTTCCAAACTGGCTGTTGAGGAGACTTTTTAAGTAAAGAGAGTTAAAGCCAGCCTGATCCTGAGGCCTTCAGTTCTTTTGAGAAAACCCTGGAGGGATAGACAGCCCTAACTACAGCCCCAGGATTAAGACTACTCTTTTAGCTGGATCTTGGTAGACATATGGAAGAGGCATGAGCAGGGAAAAAGAGCCAGGCTGGCTTTCCAAGTCATCACAGTGACCTAGAAGTTGTACCAGGAACCAGGCACAACAGCCAACAAAGGAGATTTTTCTCCACTTCCTCCTTCAGACAGCTGGGGGATGTTGCACCAGGGTGATGAGGTTTATTGTGCCTTCTCACAAACACAGGAAGAGGATTTGCTGGTTCCTATTGAAATAGTTTTTGGAAAGAAAGCATTGCACATGCAAGTGCAAGGTGCCAAGAGGAGAAGAGGCTGTTGAGAATAGGTGTTTGCACCACCAAAGAAGCAAAGAAAGCAGCAATAGGCCTGGTGAAGCCTGTCTGGGATGCCGTCCTTGATGGAAGGACTCTCTGCAGAACAAAATTACCATCCTTAACTGCAGTGAAATGCTCATCCAGCTCTTGCTGTTGCAGCTGTTTTTACCCTGGCTGAGAATAACTGCATGGGTACAGGTCTCCCCAGGACAGCCAGCTCTGTGAGGGAGAAAGAGGACAATAGTGCTTGGTGGGTTAGAGCTATTCTTGATATCCGCAAGGCAAGCCGTGCTATAGAATGTTTGCAGAGAGAAATGATTGCTCTGCAGAAGACAACACATAGCAAAATGGTTGAATAGAGCCATCAAACCTTGCTCATACATCAGCTACAGCAGTGACCTTGTACTGTTGTACATCTCGCCTGTGAACTGGGGTCTCTGGTTTGCAGTCTTGCATTAAAAGTGGTGATTCTCTTCAGAATCTGGGAGAAAATGCACAGCTAATTATGAAGTGGCCAAAAATGTAACAGTATTTTCATTTAGTTCATTGAGGTTTTGCCAAGCAGTCTAATTGATTTAATGATCCCTGTCCCTGGCTGCTCACTAATCACCATCGCACGCTACTTCCTTCATCTTTGGCTGGCAAATGGTTACTAATTGTTGCTGCATCTTGCATTGTACATCTGGTGTTGACAGCTGTCCCTGCCCTGAGATGGAGAGACAGCTGTTTTTAAATGGAAAGCTCTCTCTCAAATCTCTAAAACATCTGGGAAAAGATGGCACTGAAACTGAGCTATCAAATATAAAAAGTTAGCAAATATGTGGACAGGCCAGAGGGTCTGCAAACACAAAACTTAAAAGTAGACACAGGAATCAGAACAGAGAACACTCTCTGCTGTGTCTTTAAAACACAGGTCCTGGGTGTTTCCCATAAAACATGACTCTTTCCCCTATTTCCCTGTAGACTGCTTGACATCATAAAATCTTTTACACTCTGCACACCTAATTTGATCAGGCTAACAACCCATGTTGCTTTTGCTTCAGCCTAATAGACATAATTCAAAAGCCTTTTTAAAAGGCAGGATTCAGGATCAGGCAGCAAGATCTAACCAGCTGGAAACAAGAAACCAGTAGCATGAAAGCACCAAAAAGCCCTAGAAATCAATGGAAACAATTGCATTCCTTAAAAAAAATAAGCCCAACCAATCTTTTCCAGAATCTCCTTTCCTCCTGAACATTTTGTGACCGTGATTGTTACGAGGAACCTATTTTTTTCCTCTGCATGTTTATTTTGTGTATTTAGCAGCACTGAGCGTACAGTCCATTGTTTTGCTAATGGTCAGCAAAGCTTATCTCCTGATCTAGCCCAGCGCTATTGCTCACATGCTGTTCTGCAAGACTTGGATGAGCACTCCTCTCAGACCCTGCAGAGGCTGCAAGCCAGCAGCGTGAGCAAGGTTGAACTCAACAGGCAACAATGAGCAGGCATGTAAGGACACAGAAAGGAAATGGGTGAGCTTAAAGCAGGTTATCGTGATTGGAGCAGGAGACACTGCAAATGACCCCTAAGAAAAGAGTCTGCAAGCAGAAAAGGCCTGGCAGAATTAACAACGCCTTTTTATAAAGGAGTCATTTCAGGACATCTGACTTAAGGGAAGTGCCACATTTCTGTATTTTTAATTGGACTGGATTTAAGCCATATCAAGCTGATGATGCCATTCTGAGTTCAAAAGGATATTCTCTTTGCCTCATAGCAGAGGAACAAGGGCACAATGCAATTAACAGGAAAGGCGGCACTTTCAAAAGCAGTAGAAGGGAATATTTTTAAATTAAGCAATTATTGTATATTTCAGGCACTTAAAGTAGAAGTTTGTGCTAGTCACTGGAAGGTGAGACACTTCTCCAGGAGATTATTCTAATTCTCAAGTTTGGCTGCTTTTAAACTGCCCTAGAGGAGCCTGTCTCTCCTCTACACCCATGGAAGGACTCTAGAAAGACCTGCCTGGTGAGTGGCCTCTGGAGTAAGAAGCCTCCCACGAGGTGACAGGAAGACAGTTACATTTCTACCTGGACTCTGAAAGCCAGTGATGCACAGTATCACTGATGGGCAAGAACCTGGATAACACTGATCCCTTTTTTTGGTAAAGAGTGCTGTTTGGAAACGTGCTGTCTGAGTTCAAATCACTCTCTAAGTGTGGATGTGTGGGAACATAAATAAAATGCTCTGAAACATCTTGCTCTGGCCACAATAAGGATCAAGACCTTGAACTAGAAACCAAGGATTGAGCTGTTTAATCATCTCCTTAAAGCTCAAGAGTGGTTCATCCAGACAAGAAGAAAATCAAGCAATGGTGGCAGGAGGCATGTGTGGATGAGCAAAGAGGTCATGCCTAAACTCTGACATAAAAAGGAAATGCACAAAAGGTGGAAGCAGGGGTAGGTAGCCCAGGAGGAAGCCTTACTGGTGACAGTGTCCTTTAGCAATCCCAGGCCCCTGAGCAAGGGGCCTAAAAGTGCTGAGGAAGCTGGATAATGTAATTTAAAGGCCACTCTTAATCACACTGATCAGGAGAGGTTCCTGAGGCCTGGAAGAAAGCCAGAGGCCACTCCTGCCTTCAACAGGACAAGAAGAAGCATCTGGGGAATGAGAATCTAGTCAGCCTCACCTGGAGCCCAGTTCTGGCCTCCTCAGTACAAGACAGGGATTGCTGCAATGACTCCAGCAAAGGGCACAAAGATGGTTGAGGGAATGAAGCACATCTCATGTGAGGGAAGACAGAGAGCTGGGAATGTTCGTCCTATTCATCCCAGAGAACAAAAGGCTTAGCAGGAATCTCATCAATGTGTATAAATATCTAGTGGGAGAGAATGAAGAAGAGGGAGATAGGTGCCTGCTGACAGGACAAGAAGCAATAGGCATTATTTGAAACATGAAACTCCACTGGAACACCAGAAAACATCCTCCTCTGCCAGTCATCAGAGATCCGGAGAGGTCACGGAGTCTCATTTTTACCATGTATCCAATTCCTTACTGTGAGGGTGTTGAGGCACTGAAAGAGGGTGCCCAGAGAAGCTGTGGAGGAAGTGTTCAAAGCCAGGTTGGATGGGGCATTGAGCATGTTGGTCTAGTGGAAGGTGTCCCTGCCACAACAAGGGGGTTGGAACGAGGTGATCTTTAAGGTTCCTTCCAATTCAAACCATTCTATGATTCCATCTGTGGAAATGTACAAAACCTGACTGGACCCAGTCCTGGATCACCAGGTGTAGCTGACCCACCTTGCATAAGAGGGGGTTGAACCAGATGATCTCCAGAGGTCACTTCCATCCTCCACATTCCTGTGATGCTTCTGTGAGCCACTACAGTAGCTCCTGGTGTCCTGAATGCTCTTGGTTCTTGTGTGTTTTGCTGATTTTTCCATGAGGTAATTAATTGTTGGTGTAATTAATTGCCCTGAATGCATGTACCTCTGAGAATGAGGTGGTTGTGGAGAAACTTGAACTTAAAAACTACTCAGAAGAATTGTCCATAAAAAAAAAAATAAAATAGAGGATCTGGGAATCACTTTCATGACTGTGAGATTTCAGCAGAGTAAGGAAGGTCCAGGGAGATGGAAGCTGACAAAGTGCACAGGGCAGGGTCAGGTGAGAAGTGGGAGAAGAGTGACATATGACAGTCAGCGCTGAGTATGGCACACAAGAACTTTGGTTTTATTTCCCAGTCTATGAGAACCAATGCCTCAAGGTCTGGGCAGTCTGGGTGGTGGTGGTGAAATTAAAGCCCTAAGACTGTATGGAAACAGGGCACCAAGCATGGACAAATAAATCAGAGTCTGTTTTCAAACCATGCACCCAGAAAATGGAGAAAACACAATTAATGACTGCCTGGGAGAAGTCAGATTTACACGACCACCCAGGAACTCTGAAGCACAGACATTTCTCCAGGGCAGCAGTCCACAAGCTGAACCATGAGCCTGTCCTTTCTCCAGCTGTGTTCCCAGTCTCCTTCACAGCATGGTCCCAGTATATTTTATGCACTAAGGCAGGATGCCATTAAGAAAAAAATATGTGACCCTGTAATTAATGTCTGTCTCACAAAAGAAGATTAGAGAAACATTTGTCAAGAATCATCTAGGAATAATTGTTCCTGCCTTGGAAGAAAGAGATGGACTGTAGTCCCCAGATGGCTCCTTGAGGTCCCTTCCAGGCCTCTTTTCCACAGTCATATATGCCAAAATCAAGCCAAATTAGGTTTGTGCACATTGTTTTAATTCTAGTTTTCTGTAACTTCTGAATGCTTGATTTTGGAGCCACTTTGGCACAGACTACAGTGTCCTGCTTTTTAGGATCCTGGTCAGTTTGTTTTAAAGCCAACCCAGCTTAGCAAGGATGCCATGATATGCACATTCAGCCCTTGAAAGAGCCTCCTGACAAAGACCTCTTGCAGGGACTGGCAGAGAAAACAAAGGTGACTGTGACCTCTCCAGCTAACAAAGGTTAGGGTGGCAGTGGGAGGGGAAGCACCAGAAACTTGCCTTTCAGATCCACATGATGGGAGCAGATAAGATGAAAATCTAAGGTTGCTTTGGTTCCATCCCAAACTCTGGAGAACTATATGTGCCAGGAGCTTTTTGCTTCTTGCCATCCATGTTCTCTCCCATCCTATTCTTTTTCAGACCCTTGAAAGCAAACAGCTCCTTTGCTACCTCTTCTGCTCCCTCTCCCACCACTGTCAAGTTATGGTCTTTTCTCTTCCCACCCTTGCCTCCACTAATTAAATCCCACCTCAAATCATGCCCACACCCTAACTCTGTCTCCCTCCCAGTCCCCTGGCTTGTCCTGTCATCATACTTTTTTTTTGACTTGTGCTATTTCCCTTACTTCCTCACCTTCTTTTTTGCCCAACAGCTGCTCCCAAACCCTGAATCCTTGGTGGCTTAATCCTTCTCTCTGTTCTCATTGCTGTTCATTGTTAATTCAGAAAATCAGCCTCCCCCCATTCCTGCCTCTGCCCCAGTCACAGCATCTTTCCCTCTTACACCACCTCCTCCCCCAGCTACTCCAGCCCCAGTCACAGCAGATACTTCAAACAGATTTCTCTCTCTCCTCCCATATCTGGCTATCACAACCACTTCTCCTGCCATGCTGCTCCACAGCCAGTGTGGTGGTGGTCATCACTTCATGAGATAAACCCCACTTTGCTCTCAGCTCAGTGCAGCCTCCCACTGCAGTGCCAGGCAGGTGGGGTGGGCTCAGCCACCACCTGTGCACAGCCCAGGTGCTCCAGCAGCTGCAAGGACACAGAATATCCTCAGCCAGGACTTCCCAGGGATGACTTTTTGCCCTATAAGTGCTAATAAGCCTCCACAGACCTATGTGGTCTATGATTTTTCAAAGTCGTAAAGTGTGGTCCAGTTTGGATAGCTTTTGTCAAGATCCATAAAAGCTAAATTTCCAGTTTGTATGGTGTAAGTGTCTCTGACAAAAAACTAAGACATGCTTGAAATGGGACCAATGCATTTTTTTTAGCATTCTTCTTGGTAATGTCCTGAATCACTTTCATTTTAACTTTTCATCACTCTGAAAATTATAAGCGAGTGAATCCAAGATATTTTTACAGGAAATGCCGTGCAGCCTTAATATGCAGGGGATATTATGCACCCCTATGCAAAGGAATGTTAATTGTTAGATAATGCAATCATAAAGTATTTCACCTTTTTTCACCTGTGTTTTTTTCATTTCCATTCTCACCAATTATCAAAATCTGCTAATTGCTGCATACTGTGGGCCTCTAATATTTTATTCTTCATTGGAGGCCTTTTTGCTGCAGGACAAACTCCTCATTAGCTGGAACATCCCCTGAATTAATGTATTCACTTGGTGACTGCTGAGTCATAAAAATAGTGGTATTATACTGAGGGCTTAAGTCATAGGCAGTGTTAAAGGAACAATCTGCTTGAGCAGCTGAATTAGTCTGAGCAATATCCTTTTCAGCACAGTGTCATGAACTTCCCTTACACTGATCAGGTTTTTTAACAAAGATGATATTCAGGTTTATTAAAGGTATTTCTCTTATCCTGGTCTTGGGCATTTGCTTGCTAAGTTGTTGAAAAAAAAAATAGCCACAAGATTTATGTCAAAAGTGGAAGTCATTGTGCACTTTCCCGCAGACAAAGACATCAGCAGAACAGCTCTTGCTGCTTGAATGGCATGAGCAAATCGATTTCTTACATCTGTTTTGGTCAGCCCAGCATTTCCTTTATACTCCACAGGTAGGTTGCAAACTTGCAAATTCAAGGAGACAGTGGAAATTTCCCTGTGAGGGAAGTGTGTCTCTCAATGCTTCCAGGCATGTTGTGGCAGAACAAAGCTGTGACCCATTCTTTCATCTGCCACCCTCAGGGAAGGAAGATCTTTAGAAGTCAATGTCTCATTTATGACTGTGCATTAGAACGGCCTAAACTGGTCACAGAGAGAAATTATTTTACAATAATCCTGTAAAAGGAGAGACAGAATCTCTGTAGCTCAGCTGCTGGCCTCACAGGGCTTGGCACCGATCTGGAAATCCGCTGAATAACGTTGGAAACGATATTGTTCCTCGATTTCCAGCTGTACTGGGAGGTAGGTGGTCAGTGCAAAACCTACCCTACCTCCTGCTGCTGCTGCTGCTGCTGCAAGATTGATGCTGTCTGGTCAGGGGGAGGATAGCCCAATTCTGTAAAATAAATAGTCCCCTGCTGTGTCCAGCATAGAGGTGTCATCTCTCCTTGTAGGAGTGTGGCCCCCCTGCAGCCCAGGGTCTGATTGTGTTGCAGGACACTCATTTTTCCCAGTGGAAAGCTGCAGGATGATTTTTTTATTTAAGTGCTTTACCAGACATACCTCACATGCTTGTGGGGTTGTTTCTAATGCTGTCATTATCTAGAAAAATCTTTGCCTCATGGTAGAAATTGCATACTTGCTGATGGGGAGCAGGGTTCTTTTCTATTTCTAATTGATGATTGTCAGATTCCAATTTTTCCAGATGATGGGATGATCCTGAGAAAGTGGGATGTTTTTCTTCTGTGTAAAGACACAAATATATGCATGAGCATGCACAGAAATATTATTCAATTCACTAGAACCAGCTGTTGTGAACAAACCACCCACATATAGCAACTACTCAACAGCAAAAACATTGGTCTCCCCTGTTAATACTCCAGACTGTTGTCTGAACTCCTTCTCCATCTCCTCTGGCCTCTCACTTTTTCAAGAGGATATTTGGGATTTTCACTGCCATCCAAAACCTGCTGTTTAAGGAAGACCCACCTGGGAGCATCAGCTCCTGTTTTCCTGTTCTTTCATGGGTCCTACTGGTCACTCAGGCCTTGCTGGTGAAACACTCAGATCCAGTTTTATAAACATATAGTGAAGTAATCTTGATGCAGCTCAGGGAGGTGACACTTGAATGCCAGTGAGTGACAGAAGAGACCATGGTTTTTCTCTCTGAGATAGACATAACAGTCAGTAGGAGACAAGGCTGTTGACTCCTTGAGTAAATTAGACCCCATGTCATCCTTGGATACACTTTGTTGTTGTTGTTGGGTTTGTCTGCTTTAAAGGCTTAATTCAGACACCCTCAGGCAGCTGTGGCTGAAGGCAGTGGGGGCTGGGAGCTTTTTTCCAGAAGGCAGTGAGTATTTAGCCCAAAGGTGGTGTACTGAGGCACAGCAGGTACCCAGTAATGCTGGGCTTCCAGGGAAGGGAGAGCCTGGCTCCCCCACTGACTGCAGCACGCTCCTATCACTTATTTGCAGAGCTAGGAAAAAGGCCTCACCATTGGAGGGCTGTGAAAAATGGGCTGCAGAAGCAGGAGAGCTCTAAATGTGTTTTTGGTACTGGCATGAAAAAGGCTGTAATAGCAAGGAAATTAACTGATTCTTGCCAAAGTGTAGTTCACCATCAATATAAGATTCACCTGTCAGAGGAAAAGAAGTCTTTATCCACCACCTCTGTTTGGGGGACAGTTAAAAAATACCCAACCAAAAGCCAGCTGCTTTCAAACAGGGTTTGAATTTGCTGCAATCATGTGCAGAGTACCCTACTGTTCATGGATCCAGCACTAGCATTTGCAGCCTAGCACTGCTGTAAATTCAAGGTGCGATTGCATCAGCTAATATTATTCCTGCTGTTCTCTTTGGTTTGAAATATCACCCGACTCATTTGGGTTAGATACGAGATGCAATTGCCTGGAAGCCTGTGCACACTCCAGAAGGGTGCCTTGCTCATTATATTCACCTTTTCCAATAAAACATCCATGCTATTCCTATGTTGGATCATGTCATCAGGGCACTGCACAGGGGTGTGCTTTCATTTTCCCCTTCTGTGAACCCCTTGAGAGGTACCAGGGGCTTTCTAAGGAACTCAGGTCCTTATGGATTTTCTAAGCCATGGGAAACTCCAAGAAATAAAAGCTCTTCATGGTTTCTGGACTCCCAGACAGAGGTGCATCTCTCAGCAATTGCAGGAGGTGTGTTGAAAGGAAACAGGGATGAACAGCCCTTCTGTGAGATTTTTAACATACTGGTGGTAAATCTAGGACCCGATTGGTGCTGGGAACCCCAGGGCCATTGCAGAGAAAATGTTAGCTTCCTGATGGCCCTCTGGAATTTTGCCTGCTTCTGGCCTGCCTTTCTGAGGTCCTAATTCCCAATAAGTGTTTCTTCTCTCTTTTCAAAGGTGAGCAGGATTCTGTCCCAGAACCCTGGGCCTCCTGTGCTGCTGGAGGCAGGGAACAGCGTACACAGCCATGCTCACATGGCTGCCAAGGGAAGGGTATGACCTGGTAGCAATAAAACCAGGGCTCTTCCTCAAAGCCTTCCTGCAGACTGAAAGAGGGGTAGGTATGAGCTGCAAGAGGGAACTAAAAATAGACAGTCTCTTCTCTGAGTAGACCAGGGATCCTGGGAAGAAGAGGCCACATTCTTCATCGGCATGTAAGAGAGTAGGTTGGAGAAGGGAAGGAAGCACAGCTACTAGCTAGAAGATAGCACTGGCATGAGAACAAGTAGACAAAAATAGGCTATGAGAAAATGTGGGCTGCAGATCAGAAACAAGTTTCCTTCTGTCAGAATGAAGTTCTTGAATAACCTGCCAAGAAAATTCCCAATGACTTAAGATGGACTGTGATAAATTAACAAGAGGGACTTTATGACTCACTGTTTGTCATTGCTGGGAAATATGATGATGACTAGGAGATCCCTTCTAGCCCCACATTCCTGCTGGTATGATAACAGAGGAATCTGTGTAGGGTGCAATAAATGCTGAATCACTGAGTGCTTTATCTAGCTGCCTGGCAGGACAAAGTCCCTCGTACCCATCCTGTCTGCAAGAATTTCCAGGACAAAAAAAACCCAACAAACCTTACGTAAATAGTTGTGCTCTGGCAGCACAAAGCACGCAGCTACGGATGCCTGAGTTAGAAGAAAACCAGCTCAGCTTCATGCACCTCTACACAGGGGAAAGGTGGTGGTGTGGGTGTGAAAGCAAAGAACCCCACTGTAAACACTGAGAGGTGAATGTGCTCCAGCAGCTTCAATACACAGTGTCCATGAGAGAAAGAAACTCTTGGGAGCATGTGGCAGTGTCCCCTGCACTTGCCCAGCCAGGTGTGTGCAGGGATCGATCAGGTCCATAGGGCATGACTGTGTCATGCAGCAGAAAGTCCCTGCATGAACACCAACCACTGAGCCATCCACAGTACTCCTGTCACGCCAGGATCCACAATTCTTTCAATGGTATTTTTTCCATCTCCATGGAGTTCCCCAAGCACTTCTGCCTGAGCACAAGGCCAGCAATCAGGATGCAGCTTACACTGATGGGTTTGGTGCCTCTCAAGTGGCTGCAGGCGCAGACCTTGGGGTAACAGCAGCAGCTGGCAATTCAGCAGTGCAGAGCTGGAGGCAGAGGCCAAGAGGACAGCCCTGAAAAACCAGACAAGGAAGAGATAGGCCTGGTTTCTTGGCTCAGGAGAACAAAACTGCTCAGGAGGAGAGCACTTCTCCACAGCCCTCATGGCCGCCACACTCAAGGAAAACTTTTCTGGAGCTTCTTCCAGACCTGTGGAGGTCATGTACAGATGTGGGTGCTCCCTCACCTCCTCAAAACCTGCATTACAGGCTACTTGGAGTTGTAGGGCCCCTGACTTCTGCTCCCCACTGTGCCACAGGAGTGTCTCCACACAGATGGGGCACCACTGTGTCCAGGGATTGCACGGTCTGGTTACTCTAGGGAAAGGACACCAGAAGGTTCTCTCTCCTGCAGTACTTTCAAATACTCATTATTTTTCATAACTGTACCGAGTATCAAAGATCAGAGCAAGAAGTTCCCAGAGATCCCAGCTGCTAATGCCAACAGGAGGCAGTGGGGAAACCTCCACACCAATGGTGAGCACTCCCATGCCAGAGAGCCTGTCATAATCCCTCTCTGCCATAGCTAACAAAGCTCTTTTCATATTTTTTCCTCTCTTTTATTATTTTTTTTTAATTGGCAGCTGAATCACAATCAATTTTTTTATTTCCTAAGCAGTGGCAAGCTGAGGGGGTAACAGAGGCAGACTGAGCTATGTCAGATGGTTGTGGCACAAGAGCCTCAGGGCTTCCTTACCTTCCTGCCTCTTGCCAAGGCCCACCAAGCAGGCATGGAGAGAGATCTCATCCTGGCTCTGACGTGACCCTTCCCCTAAACAGCAGTCAGCAAGAAAAGGGCCCAAAACTGAACACAAGATTAGAGCTGTGACCTCAGCAGTGCTGAATACAGGGGGATGATCACTGCCTGGTCCTGCTGGGCACACTATTTATGACACAAACCACAGGGCTCTTGGCCTTCTGAGTAGGTGCATTCACGGGCTATGCAGTTCTCAGGTGGTGGCTGCTGGTCACTGCACAGAAAAGCAACGACCTCAAATTCCAGCAGTGAGTTTCCAAACAAACCCTAGGTTCAAAGTCCTCTGGAGAGTTTTTCTGCATTCACTAGTGGATTTAAAGTTAATTTTTATATCAGCCGCTTCCCGGTGGGTTCATGGTTGATCTTTTCCTTTAACTGCGCTGCAGTGTTCCCCAGCCCCAGAGCAAAGTGTTATTCTAAACACGTTTGGGGGTGGGGAGAGGTTTTGACCCACATTTAACAGGGTCCCTGGAGCGTGCTTGTCTCCCCCCCTTGTCCCAGCGCGGCGATGCCGTGGATGTCCTTGGTGTTTGCCGGCACGCCCGGCGTGGCAGCAGCAGCACCTGCTGCGAGCGCTGCAGAACTGCAGGCGGCTGCAGGGCACGGGCACAGAGATCCCGAGGAGATCCCGAGTCCCACTGCAGGGAGCCGCCGGCCCCGGGTTCGCCCTGCACACGCAGGGGACTCTCCAGTCAGTGCACTTCTCCCACGCCAGAGCCACAAGTGCTCAGACAAAACTGAAAGAGAATGGTTTCTATTAGCAAAAAAGTGACCATTAAAAAAAAAAAAAAAAAAAAAAAAAAGGATTACACTCTGTCTGGGGTTTCCATTTTAAAAGCAAACAGGGCCTGTGGGAATATAGTTCCTCATAAGATTACTGAGTTTGATGATTTGCCCTACATGCAAGCTTGGAAAACTGCAGAGGCAACAGGGGAAAAAAAGGTGACACCAGTGAAGAGAGAGAAGTGAGGGATTTCACCATCATTTGGGTAATGGAGAGGGCAGTGCTAACATGCTTTGTTCAAAAGCAGCTCTGGGATTCCTCTTGACACCTGCTTTTTTAATCAAGCCCTTCTCCAGAAGGTTTATATTGCACTGGGCATCAGGTCTCAGCATCCTGAACTCCTGTGGAAGCAATGATAAGCTCAAATGCCACGATAAATATCCCAAAAAGGCACACACACTGGATTTACTGTTCTTGGTGTTTCTAAGATAAAAATTAAACAGAGCATATTAACTTAAACAAACCTTATTCCAGACTATATCATCCATACAAAGATAGACAGAAGGGCACAAGATCCAGAAATCAAGGTAAAAAAAGAAACCCCTTTTCAGATCATCCTTTACAATGGCTAGCTTGTCTTTCCCTTCAGCTCTGACCTGAGTCTCACCTACAGCGATGCACCTGAAGAACACAAAATGCAAAGACACCTCCACAGACATCACCTTTGGACTCCATTTTCCTGTTCAGATGCTACAAAAAAAAACCCCACCAAAACCCAAAAGTTTGCTGTGCACCCCCCCTTCCAAAGTCCTTGTTTTGCCTGGAAGCAGCACACCCCAAGTGCAGGGCCATCTGCAGCTGCTTTTGGCATCCGTCTCCCATCCCCAGCTGGGGTGATGCCAGGGGGATGCTCTGCCTGGGCAGCCTCAGGGGAAGGAGTCTCCTGTCGGTCCATATGGAGAGGTGTGCAAGAAGCCACGGTTGTTTCTGAGGCAGGATGCTGCTCCCTGCCAGAGCAAATCACGCAGGTCTCACAGGGAAAGCTCTCTGAGGAGATGAAGTTTGGGCTCTCACACACCCCCAGACCCGGTTTCTGCACTGCTGCACCAGGATGGACAGAACTGCTGCTACACGTGGGACACAGGCTGCTGCCCAGAGCAGCCAGGACAAGGCCACTGCCACCTCCCCGAGTGCTGCCAAGCCCCTCTCAGCCAAACTCAGGCTGCAGGCACGGCCGACACTGCAGATCAGAATGGGGCAAATCCCCACATTCCAGAACAAGGCACATTCCCCAGAGGGATGTGTGGCTTTAGCATTGCAGAGAACACGCAGTGTTTTGGGGTTGGGAGGGCACTTGCCTTTGGAGCAGGGGTGCTCCCAGTCACACGAAAGTGGGTTTCAGATCCTCTTTGAAATTCACCACAGGCTGGGGCCCGCCGTGGTGCTCTGTCTGGTGATCCTCACAGTCACTGGGCTCTGTGTCCGTGTCCGTGCTGCTGCTGTCCAGGGAGCCACGAGGGCTCTGGAAGCAAACCTCGCAGCAGGGTCGGTGGCAGCCATGAAACACGTCCTCAGAGCTGCTGCTGCTGCTGCTGGAGTCAGAGTCTGGGTAATAGTACAGCGAGCGCAGGGAGGGCTCCGCGGGGCCCCTGGGCGTGCCCTGCCGCCGCCGCCGCTCCTGCGGGATGCTCGGTGAGGCACGCTGGCACCCCTGAGGCACCCTGGGCCATCCCTGCCACCCCTCTGGCTGGAGGCTGGCCTCCCTCGGGATGGCTGCAGGGGATGGTGCCGGGCCGTGAAGGAGCTCTCTGCCAGCCGTGTCCCCTCCCTTTCCCAGGGAGTTTTGTGCTGACTCCTCACGGCCCCAGCTGCACACCTCCTTCAGCCTGCAGCTGGCACGAGGGGATACGTGTCCAGGGAAGCGTGTGGAGGCAGGGGGCAACGGGATCCTCCGTTGAAGCCTTGCCAGGTAGGGGCTGAGGGCTGTGTGGATGCCTGGGTAGCCCTCCTGGCCCGCCCGTGTTTCTCCCTGCTCGCCTGAGGTGCCCCGGTTGCCGAGTGGGGATCCTGCAGATAAGGCTGGGCTGTGGTTTTTGCCATCCAGGCTTAACTCTTGCAAGACTTCCCACAGCTTCTCGCTGTTTACATAGCTGATTTTAGGGGACGACTCCCAGGCTACACCAGCTGAATTGTCCTGGCCTGGCAGCTGCACCGGAGGCTGCTCCTGCACTGCAGGTGTCCCACACTCCTGGAGATCTTTCAGGCCACGTTCAATGCTATCCCCTCCATTAAAAAGCAGCACCTGAGTACAAACAGGCTCCTGGGTTGCATCTTTCTGGAGGGCCTGAGCATTGCTGCCAGGAGGTGACGTACCCAGCAAGCAGGGGGGCTGCCACCCATCCCTCCCTGGATCCGGGGGGCAGCAGTCCCCTGGTGCATCCCCAGGCTGCCCTGAGCTCCAGGTGCAGGCGGCTGCTGGCAGCACACGGGGGTCACAGCCGCTCTCTGCAGACATCAGCCTCATCAGCTTCTCCTTGGCGCTGCTCACTTGCTCCTGCAGGCTTTCGATCACGGCGTTTTTCTGTGTCAAACAAATAAGCCTGTCAAGTGTGGGGCGGGCAGGGAGGAGGAAAACGCTGCCAATTTGGAAGCAGGCACTGCCAGAAAACAAATCACCCCTCTCTGCATGGCAAGAGCCACACCAGCAGCATGTGTGACCTCAGCCTCCCCTGCAGCCCCCAGACGTGTGTGTGGGAAGGGGCTCACTGGGCAGGCAGCTCTTCAGGCTGGGGTGCTCCTGCCCATGCAGTGCAGGTGACAGAGCAGGAGCCTGGGGGCTTTTCTGAGACAGAGCATCTCCCCTCTAAATTAACCATGTTTGACAAGGCTGTGGGAACCAGGCTCTCTTGTGCTCCTCCCTACAGAATTTTTTTAAGCCCTCCAAATTATGCCAAAATTGTGGTGCTTTGGAGTGTAACAAAACAAAGCAGCTCTTCCCCTCAGAAAGGAAGAGGGTGGTGAGGGATCACCAGTGTGGACAGGGGTGTAAAAAAGGGCTTCCCACCCTGCAAAGCCTTCAGCCCACAAAAGGGAAGGGGGGAAGCTGGAGGAGGGGGGGCTGGCAGAGCCCCATACCTCAGTGAGCAGCCGCTTCATAGAGTTTTTCTCCCCTATGAGCTGGTAGAGCTGCTCCTCGCTGTACACTGAGCGGCAGCTCCTGCTCGGGCTGGTGAAATATTTTGCCATGTGGCTCATGGTTTGGCTTTCCTCTTCAAAGGCTTTCCACTGCTTGAGCTGGGGAGTAGAAGAGGGTGTTATCCACAGAGCCCCGGCCGACACAGCGGGAGGCAGGCGCAGCTCAAGCGCGAAGGAGACAAAGGGATGGAGAGGGGGAGACAAAGGCAGGGTGGAGCAGACACAGCCAGCCAGAGATGGCTGGGCGAGGGGCTGCAGTGTCACTTGGAGCCTCCCACCCATCTGAGCCCTTCCCTGTTCCTGGCTCCAGCTTTTAATGCAGGAGAGGGTCAGTGCCTGGCTGCACCGAGATTGCTGAGCACACTGTAAAAGCCCCCTCCCTCTTCTCCCCACTCCATGACAGACAAAGACAGTGTCATGCCTGCCCCCTTATCCCTGAATCACTGGTGACAAGCTGAAAACCAGCAATGTTTAGTATCTATTTTCTCATCTAGTGTCTGCCTGGGAGCCTTGTGCAGCCCAGCTCCAGCTGTTTATTGATCTCAGATGAGCTATAGAAAAGCAAACCCATTAGGAAAAACAAGGTAATGAATTAAAAGATCCAAGTTAAATAAAATGTTCAATGGCCCCAGGCTCCCAAAGAAAAATGGTACAGGCAGAGTGAAAGTACAGCTCATCAGCTTCTCTACCCTCAGTCCAAGGGACCTGGTGTTCCAGCAGGCCTGGAGCTCACCAGAGGGGGTTTGGATCCTTGCTCCCAAAGGCTGCTCTGCCCCAAGAGGCAGGAGGGGGCCTCTGGAAATCATCCCAAGTGCCCTGCTCAAGCAATGTCAGAGGGAGCAGCCTGCTCATGACTGTGTCCTACTGGGCCTTGAGTATCTCCAAGGATGAAGACTCCACAGCCTCTCTGGGCATTCTGCTCCAGTGCTTTACAACTTTCACAGAAAAAAAATCCAGCCTTTTCCTCATGTTTAAATAGAATTTCCTGTGTTTCAGTTTGTGCCCATTGTCCCCTGTCCTGTCAGTGGATACCAGTGAGAAGAGCCTTGCTCTCCCTTCCCTATTCCACCCCCATGGATATTTATATACATTGCTGAAATTCCCTGAGCCCTCCCTTACACAGATGTGCCTTCCTCAGCTTCACCTCTTCCTCCCTTTCTCACCTCATGTCCTTGAGCCCAAACATCCCTCCAAACATTCAACTAAGTAAATAACTGTTTCCCTTCCCTGTAACAATGGGAGCATTATTCCCACTAACGTGGCGGCCAGGCACACCAGGCTGCTCCTGGAGGACACAGGAAGCAGAAGTGCCTCAGCTCACCACAAAAGGCTTCCTTTAAACACCTCCTCCTCCTCCTCCTGGCTTGTGGCAAAGCCCAGCTTCCTTCTCCAAAAGTGCAGAGGAGGACAGCCTCCCCTGGGGAAGTATCTGAGAGTGGCTGGGCCATCTGGATGGTCTGTGCCCGGCTCCATCGCTGCCAGGAGCAGGAGCTCCTGGTGCAAGTGGGCATGTGAGGTATGAGGGAAGGACAAGTGCACAAAGGACACATCCCACCACCTGCATGGAGCAGGGGGAGGAGGCCAGTGGCTGCCTCGCCTCATGTGTGCTGTCTGCGTGGCTGTCACCTGGGGCACGTTCCTGCAGGAGGGTTTCTGAGCAGCAGTGCTCAGCAGTGCCCAGGACATAAAGGGGACAAGGAACAAGAAAGCTGGAGCTGGACATTTTAGAAGGGCACAGTGATAGGATAAAGGAGAATGCCTTTAAACTGAAAAGAGAGTAGTTTAGATTAGATACAAGAAAGAAATTCTTCACTATGATGGTGATGAGACCCTTGATCAGGCTTGCCCAGGGAAGTTGTGGATAGCCCAATCCCTGGAAACATTTAAGGTCAGGCTGAATGGCACTATGAGCAGCCTGGTCTGGTGGAAGCTTCTCTGCCCACGCCAGGGGTGTTGGAACCAGATGATCTTTAGGTCTCTTCCAATACAAACAATTCTGTGATTCTTTGAGACTCAGGGCACTTGCTTGGGGAAGCAGAACCACCAGGGTGGGGTGGGGCTTGGAGAACGAGCTGTACAGGTGAGTCCAAACATTTGGGGAAAAAAAGCAGGAAAGTGAATGCATTGACGCCCACGGCTGCTGTTGCTAAACTCCTAAAACTCCTATTTCCAGCCAAGTGACAGGACAGAGGTGGCAGCATACCTGTGGGACAAAGATGAAGCAGTTGATGGTGGTTGTACACACAAAGATGCCTCCAGAGGTAAAACCAAACAGCAGATTGTGCCAAGCACGGAAGAAACGGTGAACTAAGCAGATGGTACCAGCAGCCAGGAAAACCAGGTTGACCCCGACGATGAGTGTCAAGGACTGGTTCACTGGAGAGGAGCTGACGTTGTCGGTCAGACCGGCCAAGTAGGTCCCATACAGCAGGAGGATACTCTGGAAACAGAAAAAAGAGGTTTCCAGAGTGTGGAAAATTACAGGCTGATGGTGTCAAGCCCCGTGTCGCACCAAGCCCGGTGAGCTCAGATCGCGCTCAGCGCAATCCTAATTAATGCTCTTTGATCTGTAATGCAGACCTGCAGCGTGCGGCGGTGACGCCGCGGCAAACGCCCGGCACGCTGCTGCAGGCAGGAGGGGCTGGGGACACAGGGCAGCAGTGAGGGCACTGTGGGCAGGGGGGGGTCCCAGCCAAAGGGTGTGAAGAGCCAAGAGTCACAGGTCAGCAGGTGCTGCCACAGAGCAGGGCATGGCTGGGAGAAATTGTGAAAACCACCCCTTGGGCAGCCTGGAGCAGGAGAAGCAAAGGCAGACAGAGAGGAAGCAGGGATCCCTGCAGGGATGCAGCAGTGGGTGCCATCAAGGACTAATAGCAGACCTCTGAAGGAGCAGCAAAGATATCCAGAAGGAATTCAAAAAAGAAGGCAAAGAGATATGGAGGTTTAGACTGGAGGGAAGAGGATGTACTTGGTGCCTCTTTAAATAGCAATAATCCAGGAAACTACCAGGTGCAATTCTTTTCCCTTCCCTTGGCTGTTTCCTGACTCCAGCAGCAGGGAAGGGCACTACAGAAGTGCCTCTACAGAGGCTCTCCCTCCCCCCGAGTAGAGCAACTGTTTCAGAGAAGGCTGTCTCACCACCCTCCTCCTCAAGGGTCTCATGCATGCATTTTGCCAGTGTGCTCAGGATAAAACTACCCAGCAGGATAAGCATCTCCTTCCCTAGGTGACATTAGCAGGAAACACCAAGTATTTTTTGCCTGCCTCCATAGAACTGAGCATGGTTTGCCTTCAGGATCATTTGGAAATACCATCTAACAAAGTCCCAGCTCCTGCAAGGACCTGGAATACAGGGAATGTGACATATATTATTCCTGTGCTACCCAGGAAGTGTCAGCCTTTTACTAAGAGTCATTGTTATTTGGGCATCAAGAAGTGCTTTGTGACATGAGATGCAGATGGTTTTTAGACCCTTGTGAACACCTCTGTGCTCTGCCTGGTTGGTGACTGTGATGGCCACTGCCAGGCCTAAGGCCTGGAGGGACACAAGCAAGGGACATTCATGTCCAGATCTCTGGTGAGACTCCCAACTTCAAAGCAGCAGAAGTCTCAGGGTGGGGTTGTAGGAGTGAAACCTGCACTGCTGGGAACTGGGCCGGTGCCTGACCCTGCTTTGTGGAATCTGCACTGGATCATAACTGTGTCCACCATGGGGCACCTCCAAACAGCCCAAAGGCAAGGCAACCCCTAATCCCTGAGCAGGAAAAAACCAGCACCAAAGTCCCATTTAAATTCATACAGTCTATCTGGGACACAGACAACAGCACTGCGTCTCCTAAACTAGGACTCTCAGTGGTTTGTTTGTTTGTTTGTTTTAAACTTGAGCAGAGGACTTCGCTTCTAATTCCAGGCATGTCCTTGGCAAGTCATTTCTGTTCATTGCTCTGTGCCAGTAAAACCAGGATAATACACTGAGTGTCTTCCCAAAGGGCTGAGCACATTAATGCTGTGGATGCTAAGAAGTGCAATGTATGCAGAGATAAAGTCTATACTCACTTTAGTGTAAATCCAGACTAACTCCAGAGAAATCACCAAGGAAATACTCCATGACCCCCAGTAAGCAGGAAGGAACAGGGCCAGATTCAACACAACATTAAAAAGATTACCTGGAACTGATTATGGGGATGTTTTATTTCCAAAAGGATTTTGTAAGGGCTGTAGGCAGAAGCATTACCTCTCTAAACCCTAACACAAACTGCAGACAAAATCAGAGGTGGAGACACAGCACTGAAAGCCCAGGTAATGCCTACATTCCCTAACAGCAGAGGACTTTTAAGGACTTTGAAATTAAGTGTAGAAGGACTTGGCTGTGTTGTGAGGTCCCTTTCTGCTCTTTTTCCTATGATTCTGGGTAGATGGTCAGTGAGTATTACATTACAGTGAATCACAAAGAAAGTGCCTGTGCTGCAAGCAGAGATTAAGCCATTCCCAAAAAAAGGCTGTGATCTCACAAGCTTCATCAACATCAGCTTTCTGAAATGTGTCCAGCCTCTGCCATACCAGAGACACATGAGACCACAGATAATTACAGTGATAATTATACAACATAGTTACATCAGTATAACTAACACTGCTGGAAGAAGACTGGCCATGTGCAGAGATTCACCAGTGAAAGTGCACCTCAGAAGTATAATTAACCCGATAAGCATCCTGCAGAGGTGGGGACCAAGCACTTGTCATCAGCACCTCCTTGGTTTGAAGTCACAGGACACAGGGACTGAGCCACCTCGGCAGTGGCCATTCACTGGAGTCTTTAGGGAAGGAGTGTTGACATAAAGACCAGGAAGATGTTGAGTTTCAAGAAGTGAGATGAAGCTCAGAGGGGTGCCGGGAGAGATCCTGAGAGACTGTAAGTGCACAGTGTACATAGAGGAGATGGTGAAGCAAGGAGAACGCAGCTAGCAGGGCTTTCACCCTTCCCAAGATGGGAAGGGCTGGAAATAGGAAGGCTTATGAGATGAGCAGGAGTAGCCGGGATCTGCAATGGGCACGTAGCTTGGGAGGGCAGTGAAATGACAAATGCTGCGAGACAGTTTAGGCTGAAAGACAGGGAGGAGGTGAGATACAATGCAAGAAGCACTCAAGAGGGTACATACCTTAAAGCCTAAAATGAGAACGAGCCAAAGGTCGGAATAGAGCGATGCACAGGACTGCACCCGGCTCACGGAGCACGTCATGCCTTTCTCTGTGGCCTACAAGGCAAGGCAGAGGCACAAGTGAAGGCTGGCACAGACCAATGGGAAGAAGCTGGTCTCCTATGTAAATTTCTGAAAGGAGAGGCCAAAGCTGGTGCTACCAGGGGCAGAGTCTTAAAGCAAGATGATTTTGGCTTTCTGCTGCCTACAGGGCTGGTTAAACATTTGTCTAAAGCAGATGCCTTGGAGCCCTCCTGTGCCACGCAGGTGATCTGCACAGACCTGGAAATTTTGCAGTGGACTCTCACCTCTGTAATAGACCAGACATAAACCAAATCCAGAGTGACCAGAAGGTTTTCTGCTTTGTTTTTCTTTCTGTTGTTTCTCAAAGACCACCTCCAAATGCCTGGCCACCCACTAACTCTGTTCACAGAGCTCAGGTACGACACAGCAAAACCCCACCCTGCCCTCCCCATCCTTTTACCCGCAGGGAGACGCTGAGGCTTCGGAAGCACTGGACTGGGTCAGAGAACACCCAGGTCAAGAGCAAGACAGTGTCTGCCAGCACCAGCGCTGCCACCATGGCCAGCAGCTGCAGGTCTTTGATAATCTGCAAACATGCAAGAAGTCCGAGTTACTATGGGGAAGGAATGGTCACCAATGACCTCCATCCCCCTTGGGTCCCTTTCTGTTGTTTCTTTCAAGTGGCACATCTGTCCTACTACTTTGCCCAGAGAGGTGTCCAGCACTGACATTTGAGTTGGCCACAAGATCTCTGTCTTCAACTCCCAAATTCTTGGAGACCTAATCAGGCTTAAACTCTGCCTGATGGTGTGGATAGCAGGTAAGTGACAGAAAACAGTTCTTCCAAAACAAGACTATCATCCCTTATGACCATATCACCAGCAGAGACAAAAAGGGCAGACAAAAACACCTGGTACGAGCATAATTTTGCAAGTTTAACACAGATCCCAGTGTGAAACAGGAATCCTTGTGATACCCAGCTCCCCTGCATAGCCTCTTGTCCCATCTTTCATCCGAGACCTACTTTTTTCACTGCTGGAAAGTGACCACTGAAATCTGTAAATGCACTGTTTTGTGCACAAATTTTCCATTTCCCTCCCAGTTTCTGAATCCCCATCCTCAAGTGCTGCAGAGGAGAGCCCAGCACTCCCTTCTTGCCTTCAAGAGCAGAACGGATCCACCTGGGGATGGCCCTAGATCAGATGCTTTTGAGGACACCTGGTTTATTTTCATGCCACAAAACCAGCTGATTGTTTTTGGGGGATGAAAATAGACCTGAACACAAACATTGGTGCGTAGTGTAACAAAGGCATGCGGCCAGTGTAAAATGAGAACATTGCTTGGTGATGGGGCTGGGACTCCACTAGGGAAGAGGCAGCCTGGCAGGGCACCCACTTGCCTGTGGAGTGGGAAAGCTCCTGTCTCACTGTGCAGGAATAAATGAAGGGCCCATGCCCAGCCAGGTGTGAAACCAGACCTGTGATTGTGGCATCCATCCCTGTCATGTGCCAGTTCCATCTGCTATCCCACTCTGGTTTGGGACTTGCTGGTGTTTGCCCTCCATGGCAAGTCTGTCCTCCCCTTCCCGCCTCAGTGCCGGGTACTCACCACGCGCTTGTCGGGCACCCGCTGGGTGAACACCTTGTAGAGCCTCCAGCTCTTCCCCAGCACAGGCCCGAACACCAGCGAGGTCCCCACACACAGCAGGCACAGCCTCACCTGCAGGGGCACAGCAAGGGCTAAAGGGGCTCAGGGACACCACACACCCCTCCCAGCCTGGGCTGCAGCGAGGATGGCTGAAGGAGACAGAAGTCTTCTGACTTCTGGAAGGTGATACCAGATACTAGAAAGCTGTCTACAAGGTGAAATAAATTCAAAGGCAAACACTCCTCTGGAGGCATGCCTGCTGCCTACCTAGAGACTCTCACTGGAAGGGCAGGCAGGGAGAGACAAGCAGCTTGTGAGCAGCAGGGGCACAGAAAGTCCCAGCACCCATAAATCACTTGCTGACACCTCTGTTAATTATCCTCAGGCCAGTGGCTGAGCAGGATGCAGGGTGTGCTCCATCCCACTCTCCCACATGGGTGCATGCCCACTCCTCAGTCTGGCAGGGTGGCTGCCTCAGGCCAGCACATGGGGGCTCATCACACAGGCGAGTGTTTTGATGAAGATCTGCTCTGCAGCCAAAAACTCACCCAGAGCACCTGTGCTGTGTCAGGCAGTGGTGGCTGTGTGGAGGGTCCCATCTCCCTTTGTGCTGCCCTTTGCCTGCTGCACTTGTACAAGCCCAGCAGCCTGCCTGCCTGCAGGACCTGTTCCCAGGGACCTCGGTGCAGATGTGGTTTGCAAAACAGCAAAGGCCCCATTCAGACAGAAAGTGTCTGGCTGCCCTTTGTGTACGTGAAAGCCACAGCCCAGCTGAGCAACGTGGTGGTGACAGGCTGTGGCTGGGACAGAGCATGTACAGGTGACAGCTGGCTGGGAGAGAGCACATACAAACAGGCCTGTACATGTGTCAAGGTGCCCATCCCAGCCAAGCCCCTGCTCACCTGAATTAGCTTTTCCATTGAGTCTCCAGATGGCAGGCTCTGCTCCTGAATCCCAAAGAGGTAAGCACTTGTGTAAGTCAAGCCACTGCCCAGCAGGGTCACAATGTTGAGATTGGGGCTGGACATCTTCACAATCCTCCAGGAAACAAAGCAGGGGATTTGGTGACAGTTACTGAGCATCATGACCTGGCAGCACTGGGGTGAGGTCCCCTTACAGGGATGATGACGGTCACAAGGAATGCTGACACACTGTCCACCCCCAGCCTGTGCTGTTCACCACTGCCCCAAAAGCTCAGCCATCACTCCATGGTCCCACCCTCTCCCTTTTCTTGCTGGAGTGCTTCACAATCCTTCAAGTATTCATTTAGCCTATGCCAACACTTCTGCTGCAGAGGGACAGAGGTGGAAAACCACACCAACACAGCCCAGGGTGACAGTCCCCAGCAGTAAGCTCTAGGTGCAAGAGCTACGTGTGCCTCCAGAACAGGCCCTTCCCACTGCTCCTTCCTCTGAGGAGGTATCTCCACACTCAGCACAGGAAGCTGCCAGCAATGTTCAGGTTACAGTCTCCCCTCTGTAATTTCACCTCATCACTCATAATCCGGTAACTGTATTCAGGGAGGGGAGAATCAACCCACTGATCTCTTATGACCTGTCACCCTTCTCTAGCCAGCCTACTGAGTGAAAGCTGCACCTCCTGCCACCCTTCCCAACAGCTCTGGCCCTTCGACCTGCTGCCAAGTCATTACTTTTCTCTCTCCTTGAGCTCCTTCCTGCTGTCTTCCAGCCACAAAGCCTGGGGTTCTCCCTCCCTGCCTTCCTCACCATGTCTCAGCCCTTGGAGAAAGATATTCACCAGCTCATGCTGTCAGCTGCAGCTGAGAAAGGTCTCCTCTGCCTTGCCAGGTTCAGGAGGCAGACCAGTATTTATTTACCGCAGGGTAAATAAATAACACACATTCATTACAGCACGTTCTGAGAACATAAATTCAAGCGGCCACTGAACTCAACACCACTCAGTAAATGAAGTGCTTCAGACTGGGATGCAGTTGGGATGCAGGTCATGCAGCAGGCACAGGACTCTCAACACAAACCCTTATGGGCAGGACCCTCCCAACCGTGGTTGTCAGGAGCATTAAATTCCTTAAAGCCACCAGAGAAGTCCAACAACATCAGTGCAGGCTGCACTCAGATGTACCTCTGTGTGAAACAGTGGCACACGGAGAGCAAAGGCTTCGCCTGGTGAAGCCTGGGAGAGGGATGTATCCTTGGAGGAGGAAGCAGCTGAAATACCAAGGGGCCAATGAGGCTGAGGAGAAGGTGGCAAAGAGGCAGCAGAGACATCCAGAATTGCTGAGGAAGGATCAGCACTGGCTGAGACAGGTTGAGCTATGAGGAACTGCCAAGCCTTCTGCTGGATTTATGCTGCCTTCAGAGGAGCAGGACTTTTTATCTCCTCTGTGCAGATTGAACAGCACCAAAAAGAGTCTACACTTCACCACCAGCTTCTCTGAGTAATGGAGATCATGTTCTCCACCAATATGAGCAACCACCAAGAGCAAAAAGGGTTATCAATATCTTCAAAGTGTGAGTGGCCCAACAGCAGGGAGGACATGGCTCACTGTGGGGAGTATGATGGCCTTGCTGTGGGGCTGTGCTGCTCAGAGCGATGCTCTCAAGCACGTGGAGTAGAATAGAGCTCTCCTTTTACCCACTCCTGTTGATGGTTTTATTGAGTAGCACCTGGATGAGACCATGCAACACTGTCTGTGCCAGGGGGCACCCATACAGTCATAGAACTTTCCATTAAGGTTGGAAAAGACCTCCAAGACCATCAAGTGCAGCCTTTGACCAAACACCACTGTGAGAACTAAACCACAGCACTAAGTGCCACATCCAGTCTTGAACACTTCCATATATGGTTATTCCACCACTTCCCTGGGCAGTCTGTTCCAATGCTTGACAACCTTTTTGGAGAAAAAATTATTGCTGGTGCCCAACCTGAACCTCCCCTGATGTATTTCCTGAGGCCATTTCCTTTCATCCTGTCTACAGCTCCCTGCCTTGGGAAGGAAAGGAGCAGTCCAAACAGGACTGTCTCCACCAGTGATCAAAACTCTGTGTGATGGAAGAAGCTGCACCATCCCTGGCACTGCCCTTTCTTGCCCTGTGCTGCTCCTTCAGGCTTACACCCTCCTGATCCTTAGCTGGTCATCAGCACAGAGCTTGCTCCTGAAAGAGCCTGACTCTGCTACTCCAGCTCAGGGGAAACCTCCCAGGAGGAGAGGGATATCCTTACCTGTTTTTCCTGAAGCGAATAGTGAAGATGAAAAAGAAGAGTGCTAGCAGGACTCCTCCAGTCAGGAATGTCCACACAACTCCCAGGAGACCAGCAGAGAAGGATGGGGAGCTCTTCATACTGTGGTCAAACGATGTCTGCAGGAAGCAAAAGGGATAAGGAAGAAGAGGACATTGCTGGGGCTCTTAGCAAAGAAGGTACCTACTCCAGCATGATCCACAGCTATCCTGCTCAGCCAGAACCCACAGCTCCCAGTAAGAAGACACTCTGGCACCTGACCAAGTCCTGCAGGTAGGGCCACTGAGATGTGTGTGGACAGAACATGTGCTCTGTCACTTGCTGAGTGTTCAGGAGGACACGGCAGTCCAAGAGCCCTCCTCTTATGCCAACTAGCCAAATCCATAATGAAGCTCTACAAGTGATTCATAAATCCCAAGCAACCCTGCCTCTGAAACACAGGAACATGGACACTGGTTGCCCACTGTCCTCTAGAAGGAAATCTTTGGAGGAAGACCCCGTGGTGCCCCAGTTGCTGTCATGCTTCTTTAGATGTCTCTTGGCTCCCCCCTTACCCCTCCCTGCAGCAGACAACTGATCAGCTGGAGGACGTGTCTGGGAGCCAGCAGCAGAGCTGCCAGTCGGGGCAGGAGCACAGCACAGGGAGTGTGACAGCGTTTTTCAGAGGCGGTGACACACTGAGCTGGAATCCACCCGTCTCCCTGCTGGATGGAAACGAACTTGGTCCCAGGCAGGCATCAGCTGAGAACTGGCTTTGGAGGGACACTCCCAAAGTGGGTATGATGCAGGCACCTCTCCCCTTACACACAAACCACCCTATGGGTTTAAATCTCCATTTAAAATAATCTCTGCTATCTCCTTATTAACATAAAACGGATAAAATGATCCCATGTGAAACATGAAACCACTTCCGCTGCTGATCTAAAATGCTCCAGCATTTTCAACAGGGTGTGCATGTGTGGGTTACCAACTTCTTTTTCCTTAAAAAAAGCATCACTTCAATAAAAGTGCTGGCACATCCCCTTTAAGGGGGGAGGGAGGAGAATGGGGTTTGAGCTGGGATCACACACCTCCTCACTAACTTCTCTGGTGCTGAGTCCTCTCTCAGGTATTCCTGCATCCAATTTCTATTGCAGAAGACTACTTTTCATGACAGTTAACACTGCCCCAAACTCCCAATTTTTACTTCAAGGTCTGAGCTGTTTCTGCTTCCAACCTTGCTAGAAATAAATCTTCAGGCAGAAGAAAGGCATTTGTTCAGAGCCAATGCCTCATGTCCCTCTTCCCCAGCCAGGCTTCATCTCCTCTGGGCGAGCAAGAACAACGCACAGCTTGCAGAATTAAAGCCACCACATAATTCTTGACACAAAAATGTGTCACTGCCACACGAGCACAGCTGATCTGCAGGCTCCTGGCAGCTCACATGCTGGAGCCACGCTGGTCACAGGGCAACTGGGAAAGGCAAACCCCTGCCTGGGAGAGACATCCAGCTGAGAGCTGCTGCTGCTGCTGGGATACAGCTGCATGCACATCCCAGCCTCCCTTTGCAGCAGTGTGGAGGGATCCCTGGGGGGATCCTCATCTCCCTCCTCAAAACTGCTTCCACCCTCCTCTTCCCATTCCCTGGGGAGTCTTTTGCCTCTCTGGGAAATGTAGACCACACCAAATGGTGAAGATGGTCAGCCAGGTCAGTGCCCTGCTCACACCAGGACTCTCTGTGTTAAAAGCCCATCACTCAGCACAGATGAGGGCTGGAGCTGACAGCGCTGGTGCAAGGCTGTAAAGCCATTCTATTTCAGTGTCCTGCCTGCTCGAGCCCAAGGGTAACACCTGGCTTTTGCCACTGAGGTGAGCAGGGCAAACTCAGCATCCTGGGGCTTCTGCACTTCACCCCCAGATGCACCCACCAACAAAATCTTTTCACCTCTGGCTGCTGTCAAAAGTATTGCTGCACCCTATTCCCAGCAACCACCTAGGGATCAAAAACACCCCTATGATCTCCATTTTTTCTCTCCCACACACCCTCCCACCTGACTGCTGTTTCCCTGGATGTTGATGCTACTTGAAGTTGATGGAGCGCTTTGCTGGCTGCTGAGCGCAGTAAATCCTGGTCCTGGCAGGGGGAATATTAATTGTAAGCCGGCTGCCAGAGCCAGAGGAGCCAAGCAGCTTACAGTCTTTTAATTAAAGGCCCATGGCCGTGCAGGACGTGATGGAGAGCCGAGCGGGCCAAGCTCACTGCTCCATCCAGCAGCCCCACGTGGTGCCAGCTGCCACTGAGTGCATCCCAGTGTCATTTCTACCCCTGCCTTACTGGTGGAGGGGGGAAGGTGCTGTTTATTACAGAGGATGACTTTTAATTAAATCCTGCTCTATTCATATTTGAAAAGCACTTTGAAGTTATAGGGGACAGGAAAGGTCAAGGGGAGACGGGGCCATCACAGGCCAATCCTGAGCAGCTGGCTGACACATGGGAGGACTGCTTGACATGACTTGGCTGTCATGGACGCTTTCTCCCCTTTGGATAACTGCTGGGTGTCACCTAGACTGATGTGTCTTGTCTTTCTATCAACCAGGCGACAGTGTGCTGCCTTCAGCTGGACTGGGATCGCTTGGCAGCTGCAATCCCCTCTTCATCCCTCCCCCAAATCTACTGCAGAGCAAATCTCCTGTCGCAGAGTCCCAGAGCACTGCCCTGCACCCGTACATCCCACTGCATCCATACATACCACTGTCACAGTGCAGAGCTCCTGCAGGGCCCGCTGCTGCTGCTCCTGGCTGCCAAAGCTGGAGCTGCCATCGCAGAGCTCAGAGCAGTTGAGTCCCGGCTCCATAGCACATCCTCAGCCGTCATCCAGCCGCACCTTTGCCCTGCTGGGAGGATGAGCATTGGCTTTCTCCAGTGAGAAGACACCTTTAGCACACACCACATCCCCCTTGCCAGCAGGAGAGGGTCTGTGGACAACCTGGGGCTGAGCTTACCCAAACTAATGCGATGCACGTCCGGAGCCAGGACAGGGAGTGTCCCCAGCCAGTGTCCTTTGGGTTCCTCTGCAGCAAGGAGAGTCAGCTCAGGACCAGGGCTCCCACGGAGCAAGGTGGCACCCCCAGCACAGCCACACCACTCTGCAAAACAACACCTGTGGAGGGTCACAGTGGCCCCCAGCCCCTGTATCCCAGCTGGGATCTGAAATGAGGTGCTGTGCTGGTCCAAGAAGGAGCATGGCACCCCGAACCCACTGCATCTTTCCTTTGCCAGTGCATTTCCCTGCACTGGAGGAGCAATTTCAGGGTCATTTTGCAAGTACCCTCCTTGTGCTGGCAGTGACTCCTGGTTTCATGGAATATCCCTTTCTTCCAGCAGAGAACCAGCCAGTGAAGACAACAAACAGCAACAAGTGCTGCCATTGCTTACCAGGACCTACACGCAGGCCTGGGAGAGCAGAGAGGAAGGTGCTTAACGCTGTGTTTTGGCTGACTTGGCCCCAGATGCAGCCTGGCTACCTGCAGAGCTGGCTGTTTATTAAGGAGATGGAGAAGCCTGACACCTCCATGCCCTCCCTCCCTCCTGGTGCTCTGGCTGCCAGGTATTGTCCCTGCCTGCTCCTGCTCCCTTTGCACCACCTTTGCCTCTGTTCCCCCTTTCATTTCTCTTTTTGGTGTGGATTTTAATAGGCCTCATTACCATTTTAGACATGAGGTCATACTTATCCTCAAGCATCCTTACTCAATTACCATTGTCACCAGGTTTAATTAGCTTCCAGCACACGACCATAAGTGAGTCTCTCGTCGTTAGCAGCTGGGGAGGAGGCACAACAGCTCACTCCCTACTTGCTCCTAACAACAGGTGGGAGGAAAAAATTACTCCTATGAAGCTCCTCGGTGCTGCTCCCTGGCTGAGCATCCCCTGTACCTGGCCAACCTTCCCTGTCACTGCTCCTGACACTTTGATGCCCTCTCCTTCCAAGCCCTTTCTTTGGAAAAACTCCTGTCATTATGTGAGCAAAGAAAGAGTAAATTAAAAAGAAGCATGATCACCAGGACCTGATCTGAAACTTGATGTTTGTCACGGAGCATAATTGGGATTCGAATGCCAGAAAAGCTACAGGTGTTGTTCTCAGCTTGAGTGTAGACTGATTTTTCAGCTTCAGAGTAGTTGCTTACAAGTCCCAGCCCAAGCACATGAAGCTAAGTGGGCTACTTGTCCAAAATTAGCAGGCCCAGCTCTGAAGCAATAACCCCAGCTCTCCTGCTGGCAGAAGCCTTCAGGTACTGCAGGTCCTGGCACCGTCCTGCCCCTGCCAGAACTTCCCCCAGCATGAGATCAGCTCACTGTGTCCTACAAACACAGTATCACACATCAGCCAGACTGAAGGGTTTACACACATGGTGTGTAAAGATGTGTTTTTCGAGAGTGCTGAAGCCACCCAGCTCCATCAAGCCTCCTTCTCTCTAGCTTGTGGCAAACCATGGTGGTGCTTCCCCTCTGCAGCAGGCTCATTCTCTGGGAGTTTTCATGCCCTCCATAGCTCAGGCTGAGTGACTGGACAAGAGCCATGGGTGCAGGAGATATCCAGCTGCTGCACTGAATGCCAGGATTGCTACAATGCTGGAAGTGCAGTGGAGAGGAGGAGACAGGCTCCAGCTGAACAATTCAGAGACCAATGGACAGTGTGGAGGGACTGGGTGGGGATGGGGGTAGGAGAGGGGCACAGAAGCTTTGATGCTGAGAAAACCTGAAGGTGAGCACTGCCCAGCCTCCAAGGGGCTCAGCTCCTCCCCATGCCCTGGTGGGTTTACAGACAAAAACCTCTATAACTCCTTGTAACCTCCTGCCACGTCAGAGGGGGAACACTCCTGGCAGGTGGACCCCTACCAAGGCCGGCATGAGGCCAGCAGGCACAGCCTTCCTGTGGCTCACAAACGGAGGTGTTACCACAAGGAGCCCTCATCCACCCGGGAGGGCACCCCTTGGAGGAGGGCAGAAGCCCCTTGGGGTCTCCCCAGCCCCCACCTCTGCATTCTGCAAACGGCTCCCACACTAAGTTGATAACAAGCCGAGGCTAATTAGCGTTCATTAGTATGCAACAAAGCAAGCACCAGTGCAGTTGTCGCTGAAAGGCAACAGGCATTTCCAGCCCAGCTCCTGCCTCTTGTGAGAGCTGGCAGGAATGCTTCTCTGCAGCCTGGAGAGGATCCAAGGGGGATCAGCAATTTAGGGGGTCACTGACCTCAGGGTGAGGCTGGGCAATGTTTGTCAGGACAGAAAACACCACAGGTAAAACACCACATCCCTAAAATGAAAGGGTCTGTTGAGAGCAGAGACTTATGGGGTTGGGTTTTTTGGGGGTGTTTTTAAGACTTAAAATGCCAACCAATTCTGACAGATCACTTCCAGAGCAGAATCACAGAATGGCTCGGGTTGGAAGGACCCCAGAGCTCTGCTTGCCTTGCTCTGCCCTTGGTCCCTGTGCCCTGCACCTGCTGGCTGTCTGGGACATGGTGCAGAGTGTTTGGCCACAGAGGAGCACTGGCTTGCACACAGACATGATCCAAAAAGACAAAAGTCAACAGGAAACAAGTGACCGGACCACATGAAAAATATTAGCACTGTCATCTTCTCAGATAAAAGGGAAGCACTGACTGCTAGAAACAGTATTTGGATAAAAGCAATTTGTGGTCACCTCAATGGTTGGATCTCCAGGCCTGGAAAACCTGTTTCCTTAGATCTGTCGAGACCGAGGAATACTTAGCATAAAATCACTTAGGTTGGAAAAGAGCTCTTAGATCATCAAGTCCAACAATTAACCCAGCACGGCCAACCCCTCCACTAAACCATGTCCTTAAGCACATGTTTGTTGAACACTTCAAGGGACAGACACAGAATCATAGAATCACTAAGGTTGGAAAACACCTCAAAAACCACTGAGTCCAGTATCTAACAATGCTTAGTAACTGTAGACCAACACATAAATAGCCCTCAAAATAGATGCAGTTGATATCATCTAAATGCACATCTTGACTCTCTCAAAGTTTCTTCCCTTTCAAAACATTTCTTTTGGGGAAAAAAACAGAGGGGAAAAAACCCTTTAAAGAAGATGAAAAATTGGTGCAGCATGTATAAACCCAGAGCAGGCAGAATGAACTTTTCACCCCAACAGGTTCATTTTGATGTAGTGTTGAAAGAGAGGCTTCTTCCCAAGGGTGACATTGCTGTTCGGTGAATCAAAAGGTGCAAAACCAAAGATGTCAAATCACAGACAACAGAACAATCACATTCAGAAATGTGCCAGTCTTCATGGGCTCTGCAACCCTGTCCGGTCACACCAGCCCTGACAGAGAAATGGTACATGCACACCTCTGCAGGGAGCACATCTGGAGAAACATCTGCTGAGAAGAACTTTTGGGAAGGCGGCGGTGTGGCTAGAGGCAGAGCAGAACAACAGGGGAGAAGGAGCAACGTGCAAAGGGCAGAGCCACCCCCGCTGCCTCAGGAGGGAGCAGGGAGCTCGGCTCACCCACGATGGGTCTGTGCTGCTGCTGCCAGTGCTGGTGGGACACGGAGCTCTGCTGGTGCGGAGCAGCCAGGACTGACAGGACACCGGGCTGCGCAGTGGGAAATCAGCCGGATAACTGTTCCGGCAGCGTGAACACCGCGGGATGGGGTTTTGCAATTCAAAATCTGGTGCTCCCAAGACAGGCTCCTGCTTTTTCCTTCTGCTCTTCTTGTCCAACAAGATCGCTTCTAGTCTGGCCTGAGAAACCTGCAATATTGCCATCCCCAAGGTGATCAAAAAAAGTCACAAGCCCGACTTACTGCAACACCCCCCGCAACGAAGCTATTTAAAAACTGTGAGTTAAAACACACAGCATATCTGAAGATTATTTTTAATTTATATTTAAAACTTTGGCACCTACACTTTCCTGCTTTTCCCTGCAAACACAAAAGGAAAAAGAAAGAAAACCAAGAAACTCATCACATCACCCTAAAACCTGGGTTACAAAGGCTCAATCCCCAGGAACACTGGGGAGTTACAAAGCTGTCACCCTTCTTCTCAGGGTCTGCCCTGTGCTTGTGCTTCATTCTGCTCCTGTCCCTGGGATTTCCAGAGTCACTTCCAGGCCCTTCAGATATCTTCATACTCAAGACAGACAGCAAGCCCAGTGAGGATAACCACCAGGAGCTGCAGGACCCTCTGCACACAAAGAAGGGAGATGCAGGACAAGGTGCTTCTGACTCTGCGTGCATGGGGAGCTCGCTGTGTGACTGAAACCTGACATTTTGTGTTGACTGAAGCTAGGTGAGATTTTCAAGCCTCCTATCATTTTGGAAAGCATGTCCCAATATCATGAAGGCAATAACTTCTGAATGTTGATCTTACTGCTTGTCTGTCCACTGTAGCTCCCTCAGCTTGGGAGGATGGCACAAGGTTGGCACATTTAGCTCTAACTCTGGACTTTTTAACTTTATAAGTGCAGGCTGAATACCCACCTGGCTTTTTTCAGTTCTGTGGTTTACATTTTGAATTAAAGAAGCCTCCATGCACAAAAAAAAAAAAAAAAACCAAAACAAAAAACCACATTACTTTTTTTGAACCACCACACAGTCCTGCAAGGAGCTGACTCACACTTCTCCCACTAAGGAGCTGATAAGGCTTTTAACTCTCTAACCATAATTGCTATGCAATGACAGGCATGTGAGAAACAGAGACAGAATAGATTGGAGATGCTCAAAGGAAGGAAAATTAGGAGGGAATACCAAGAAGCACAGGGAGCATGCCACAGCTGATGGGGAGGTAAACCAAATCCTTGGAGGTGCCAAGGAGCAACTCAAAGATCTGAGCCCTCCCTCGCGTCCAGCTGCAGCAGCTGCTGAGCAGCACGTGGATGAAATGAGCAGAAACCTGCAGGTTTCTGCCTCCCCAGAGTGGCTGGGAGCCCAGGGGTGGGGACCCCCCTGCCCCTCATGCTGAGCTCATCCCTGCTCGGCCAGGTGGCCGGGCACCTCCTCACACAGCGCCAGGCCACAGCAGAAACGCCAGCAGAGTCCTTCCAGCCGAGTCTTAGTGACAGCACGGTACCCCCAGGTGGAAGCTCACCTTCCTGCAGCCAGGGAGGGAGGCAGTGGGATCTCTGCTGCCAGACAGCAGCCTCCCCACCTGGGGCCCAGGAGGGCACAGAAATGGGCAGGGGGCATACCCCAAGCACCCTCTGAGAAGGAAGGAAGGAGCAGTGCTGCTCCCATGCCCAAACCTCTGCCCACAGCAGCTGTGCTGCATGGACAGGAAGGACACACAGAGGCTTTTCACCACTTTGGGAAAAATCCTGGGTTTTCTTCACTCCATTTCATGTATTAGTGGGAGACCACACCTGTAGGTGTTGCTCTGCCTCCATGGACAACCCCCCTGCTCATTCCCAAGCCCTGAGTCAGGAAGGTCTCCATCCCAAGCACTGGGCATGTGGCAGATGATCTGGAAGTGGGATAGCAGGGGTTACCTCTCCAGAAGCACACAGCCAGTTTCATGTTGCACTGCACCTTCACCACAAAGAGGCAGAGGTGGCCAGGGCTGGCTACAGGGCCAAACTGCGTGGCCACCACACCCCATGCCCCCAGAAACACAGCTCCTGCCTGCCTGCCTGCCACACTGCCAGGCACAGCCAAAGAGAAGCAGTGTTGGAGGAGTGCAAATATCCCCAAGCATCTGCTTCACAATTTGCCCTGGTAGTTGCTGCAGTCAAACCTTGAGCCCCCCTGTCTGCCAGGCTGGTCAATCCTGAATCCCTGCCAGGGATCACACCCACATCCCTGCCCCAGAGCGGCTGGCACCCCGTCACAGGACAAGGAGGCTGCAGGACTCACTGTGGCTGTGTGACACTCACACTTTTCCACCAGGACGCTGATTCAAGGTGCTGTGACTGGTGCAGCCAGGTCTCAGGGCTCTGTGCCCATTCCTGGTGCCTCTGTTGCCTTTCTAGCTGCTCCCATGCATCCACCTGCCTCAGAAACCTGCCTTTTCCCAGGCCTTTCCCATCAACTGCTGCTCCCTTCTCCTTTGGGCATGTGCCCCAATATGCTGCTCTGAGGCACAGCTCAGCCCCAAGCACTGCTGCTGGAGGCTCCAACATCCCTCCCTTCCTTCCACCAGCTCCTTCGGGGTGTCAGCACCAGCCTAACAAACAGGAACATGCTAAACAGCCTTACAGGGAGGTGTAGCCTGCGATTTTTTTCTCTCTTAACTGTACCACCTTTAGAGAGCCAGCATGAATAAGAGGCAAAAAAGCCTGATGATTTAGAATTGTGATTTACAAGGGAGATCTACCTTGTGGTTGAGGTGTGTGTGACTTAATTAAAAGCAGAAGCTCACTCCCACTGAAGCTGTTTGCTGCCGAGCTATCAAATGCAGAGGAGGAAGAGACCTCAGAAGGAATATTTCCATTAAGTTATGTTTCACATTAAGCATATGCCTTCAAGAGCTCTCCCTTTCCAAAGCTGGCAGAAAGCTGCAGCTGCTCCTTCATGCAATCAGACACCATCCCCTCACAGCCCTAGCACACCTGTGTTTTCACAAACAGGGCTAGGATGGCCAGGCTGCAAAGCCACACAGCCCCAAGCACGGGGACAGCTTCTAGCCCTAACAAGGTCAGCAGGTTTTTTTCTCTATTTCACTTTTTTTTTTTTTTAATCTGGCAGGATTTTGGAAATCAAGTGACACATTTAGTCCTTAAAGAGGCAGGAAAACAGAGCACTACAGCTCTTTCACCTTACCCCTGATGACCAAGCAGCAGGGAATATTTTCCCCTAGGAGACAGACTTGACTTAAGGCTCTGGAAAGGCAGAGATGTCCACGGCTCCTCTGGCTCCCCTCCCGGGCACACAGGCTGCCAAACTGCACCCAGCGCTGCCCTGCTCAGGCTTCTGCTCTCCTTGCTGGGCAAAACAAGCCCCCCACCAAGGGCCAGGGCCACATCAAGGTTTCCACGAGGTCTGCCAGCCCGGCTCCCTGCAGACAGCAGTGAGGCTTGCTCAGGGGTGCAGAGGGGCAGCTCCGAGACTGGAGGCAGCACCAAACCCGTGTGGAAAGGGCTGCATGTAAACTGTGTCAGCACAGGGTCGGCAGCGAGAGCAGCAGGTGGGTGAGGGGATGTGGCAGCTCTGCCAAGGCTGCATTGGAAATGCCAGCTGCAACTCAACACTGGCAGCTCCCGGTTACCGGGATCTGGTTCCCTTGGCCTCCTCCCGCCCCTCCGAGGATGCAGAGCACCTGTGGGGTAGCGGAAAATCCAGCCCTGGGTCCATGAGCCGCCCTTCCCCGAGAAGTGACCAAGTCCCTGGAGTTGTGTCATGCCCAACTCTGGCAGCCAAGGAGAAGCAAACAAGCTGGGTCCTCAGTGTTTCCTGGGGGAGGTCTCACCCCTTAGCAGCACTGTGAATCCAGGGCACAGGGTCCCTTCTCCCCCTCTCCGCCCAGCAGGTTGCTGCACTGTGAAGTTGGTTGCAACTTTTCTCCCCCCTATTTTGAACTCCGAAAGGCACACGGCTCGCCCAGGTGATAGCAGTTTGGTTAGCACAAATTGACTTAGCACTGCAGCTTCACATCTTTGCACCCTGCAAGGCAGCCCTTTCCCATCGCCAGGTGCTGGCAGGTTCCCGCTCCCACAGGCGCCTCCCGGGGGCTGCTTGGAATCTTTGGGACGGTGTTTTCTGGGGAGCTACAAAACCCCGGCCCCAGCCCGCGCCCTTTCGAGCTCAGGGATGCACTCCGGGCACAGCCAAGCCAGCGAAGGGCGAACGAGGAGCTCTGCATCCCCAGAATCGCGCCCGAGCACGGTTCCGCGCAGGGCGGGAGCGCTCGGGGGCTGCCGGCCCATCCCCGGGCCCGCCGCGCTGGGCTCCGGCCGGCTGTGGGCAACGGGGCACAAAGGGCAGCAAAACCACCAAAGCAGGAAAGCGACTCGGGAGGTAACCTGGGCGCCCCGACCCATCCATCCCGCTCACAGCCCCAGCCACGGCTGCCGGCCCCTCTCTCCCCACACCGCGCCGGCGGAGCCCCGACCCACCTGTGGGGACAGCGCCCGTACCCGGGGTGCCAACCTGTGGGTACCTCCGGGAAGCTGCGGGAGCGGCGCGCCCGGCCCGGAGCAGCCCCTCAGCCGCGGCGGGACGCGGGATGCGGAGCTCGGCCCCTCAGCGCCCCTCAGCGCCCGGCTCCGCCCGGCCCGGCCCGGCCCGACTCGGCGGGGGCGGGCGGCGGGAGGGGCCCGGGCGGCCGCGCTCCTCCCGCCGGAGCGGCGGCACCGGCCCCGCTGCCGTCTGACGCGGGACAAAACTTTTCGGCAGCGGGGAAAATGCCCGGGGGCCGGGGCTGTGCCGGCAGGGCTGGACCCCGTTTCACGCCGGCGGCTCCTCCAGCCGAGAGCGGCATCGAGCCCTGCCCAGAACGCCCCGGAGCCGGGAGAGCGGCCCCCGGCCCAGCCCCGGCTGACCTGTTCCCGCCGCAGCCCGTTCGCTCCTCTCCGGGCCCTGTCCCGGGATGCGCCCGGCTGGGAACGGGCCGCCTCGCTCGCTCGGCTGCTCCCGGCGGCTGAGGCAGCACAAAGCCCCGCGCCTGTGGCAAAACCGGCCCGAGAAGGTGAGTAAAGGCGAGGGCGGCCAACCTCGTGCTCCGTGACCTGCTTGTGCCGCCCCATGGCTAGTGGCGGCCAGCGTGACTACTGCGATAGGTATGTGTGTGTGAGCAGCGCTCGGTGTCCTGCGGACAGACCCACCGCCACTGGCAGCATCCCCGCGCTCACCTTTCCCTGTCTCGCCTCCCACGGTCCTGCAGCTCGCTCGCATCAACTTTGCGCTCTCTCTTCTCAAGACACCCACTCCATTTTACTGGAATTTTTCCCCGGCTCTGAAAGCCAAAAGCTTCACTCCAGCACCGTAGTTTCTCTCCCAGCCTGCAGCCAAGTGCCGGGTGCTGCTGAAAAGGGCTGTTTGCAGACAGCTGTAGGGCCGTGCAGGTTTTCTCTCTTTACACCGTTCTGTTTACCTCATTTACCCAGCTCTGCTAGGCCTTGGTGTGAGCAGTGCTCATTTTTCACTCCTGCCCATTCCCAGACCTGCAGAGCCGTGGACAAGGGGCAGCTGTGGTCTCAGTGGGAGCGGAGAGGTTTGCACAGCACTGTTGGTCACGCTGTGCCCCACAGCACCCTCAGAAATAAACAATGACCTGTTACTCCCCAAGCCTGGTAAAAGCATCAAGTCTGCAGCCTCTGGCTCTGCTAGCAGCTCCCACTGCCCTTTACTGGATTTCACTGATGTCCCAGAGGAGAAGCTGCCACAGGACCTCTCCACTCCCTTTTCCCATCCTCCTCTGAGGCTAAACAGAGGCACAAACCTTGCCCAGGGAGTCTAACACCACCCTTCAGAAAGTGTTTTTCCAGCCTGGGCAGTGATGGGTGATGAAGGCTCAGTGGGGCCAAGGGTCACATCCAGAGCAGGTGAAGGAGGCAGGAGCCACATAATGAAAAAGCCCCTTGGAAAGCCTTGGGTGACGAAGGTCCAGCAATTTGAAATATGGAGACCCATGGATTTATTCTGAATTTTGGCACTGAAAGCAGCCCTCCAGTTTGAAGAGGTGCAGATTATCTGCAGCTCACAGTGGCTATAATGAAGGTCCCCATGTTTCAGTATCTCCAGAAATCTGATCTCTTTTAAAACATGCGGGCTCTTAGGCTGAATTTAACAATCTGGTCTCTGCCTCCATGAAACCAGGACCATGAGGAGAAACATCTCCCAGCAGGAAGTGAGGGGAGAGGAGTGAGACCCCAACTGTTCTCACAGGAGCAGGAGTGAAGTGACTTATTTCTGGTTCCTCCCAAAGCTAGCAGGGAGCACTCACTCCTGGTGCCCCACTGACTCATGCTTGTTACTAAGCCCTTTGTAAACTTGATAATGAGAAATGGCCTCTTTGTGCGGGCTTCAGTTTTGTTCTCAAAAAAAACCCCCAAAAACAAACAAACCAAAAAAACAAAACAAAAAAAAACCACCAAAAAAAAAAAAAAAACAAACCTCTGGGGGTATGGACAGTTCCTTGGCAACTGTTACAGACACATGGATGTGCATCACCTCTTATTCCTCACCCAGCAGAAGTGGGACCACAGCCTCATCCCAGCTGGCTTTGCAGCCCTACAAGAGCTGGGACATCCTTCTGGGTGTCACTTGGCATTGTCAGAGAACATGCAGTTGCAGCCAGGATGTTGGGGAGTCCAGGAAAAATGCCTGGGTGTTTTGTCTGGAGGCAGGAAAGTGCTGCTGCACTGCAGGTGTGCACCAAAGAAGGATATGTGCTGCTGAGCAGGAAGGAATGGAGGTCTGGAAAGGCACAAATGAGGGCAGATAGCCCATAGTTAAGGTGAGTTGTGTTACAAACTCTGCAGGGACGAGGGTCCTGCTGTGCTTAAAGCACAGTGAGTGACCCCGTGTTGGGAACACATCACCCCGTGCCAGAGAATAGCTGGAGCCCAGCGGCAGCATGGCTCAGCCCAAGGCTGGGTCCTAGGAAGAGAAAGCAAAAGCTGAACTCATTTGAAACTGCCAGGGGAGGCAGGATGTAATTTTCTCCATCTGTCTTCCATGTCTTTTCTCAGCCCTTGCTCTTTTTAAACATCCAGTTGAGGAGTTGAATTCAGAGCTCCCTGGAGGAATTCAGTATCCATCACAACATTGCCTGGAGAGAAGGATAAACCACCTGCTCATGCCCCTTCACTGCTGCTCTGGCTCTTCATCCTTAGCACCTTGTTCATCCTGCATGGAGCTACTTACACATTACAGCTGCTGGATCCCTTGTGGGAGCTGGGATCACCTAGGACCCAGCACCTCATTTTGGAGGTGTGGCCCACATCATTTGCTCCAAGATGTATACAACAGTTGGATCCTTGTTTCAGGTTTACTGTTGAAAAAAGGGGGCTTGGAGCTGATTTTTGTGGACTGAGACCCGCTCCCTGCTTGTCAGTCATTAGCAATAACACTTCTCTTCTGGGGTCTGGCTCAGGGTTTTAGCCCATTTAACACTTATGCTTTGTCCATCCTCAAGGATTCACACCCAACCAGGGTGTCACAGAGAACCATAAAAAATACCCTCTACCTTAACTGCAGCTTTTGGTCATCTGCTAAACTCTTCTTAAGCAACTCACATTGCAGTCAAATTTCACTAAATTTGCCTGAGTTTTCTTTAGGATGAATTGCATTTGTTTTTTGCTTCATCTTGGGGAAAATGAATGCCTTGGAAAAGCCAAATTCATGTATGACTACCTATGATTGTCCTAACTTTGCAACTGCTCAGCTGCACTGTCTCTACCCATCATGAAGAATCTAAAAGGGAGACAGGGTGTGCTGGATGGACACATCCTCTGCTGGGAAATTATCATCCAGCACACTTGGAAACTCTCATGAGACTTGACTGTGGCCTGCAGGCAATCTCCACAGATGTGTCCCAGAATTAAATTATCTATGCAAATACAGTTTTCTTTTCACACGTTGCAAATGAGCCTGTAGAGAGAGACCCGTGCTGGGCCTCGTTTGATGAGGCGTTCAGGTACACACAGGCTTGCACACCGTGCTCCCTCTTGGCTGTCCTGATCTGCATAGTCTGCTCGAGTCCCCGCTGTAGAACGGGTAATGTTGCCATTAGCATGGAGCACCACCCTTCTCTCCTGCAGGGACTCTCTCCTTTCTCAGCAACTGGCAGCCAGAAGTTGAAACATCCCCCTTAAAAAAGCATGTAGCCACACTCAGGCAATACTGGTTTGGTCCCATTCATTCCTAAAAGGGAATTTTTTCACGTTTTCCTCTTAAAAAGTTTCCTATTTGGGAGTTTAAACAACTGAACATTTTCTTTTCACATACCCACCTAGTCCCTGGTTCCTTGGGTGTAAATCATTTTAAGTTTTACCCATTTGAAAGTTCATTGGAGCCATGCTGCCTTTCCCAGCCCATTTCCAGGCCATGAGGTTGGGCACTGGACTTTGGACAGGCAGCCATCCAGAGAACCCATCTGCAAGAACCAGGGCTTGTGCCCCACACAGTGAAGCCTCTCAGCAAACACCAGCCACTTCTTCAGCCTTCAGGAGTTTCTATTCTCTTCTCCAACTCTCACGAGCAGGACCTTGGACTTTTTTTCTACTTTTCTGAGATTTCTGAAGGCTTGACCAATCTTTTGCTGCTCTCACATCATCCTGTTGGCTTTCTGACACTTTCCAAACAACCCCAACTCCTCTTTGTTCCCCCTGACAGAAGTTCCCCATTATAACCACTTACCTTGATAAGGCAACTGGGAACATGTGTGGACTGTTCTTACACAAAGAACTGCCCTCAGGGAGGTTCCCACTGCTCACTCCGTTCCTCCCAGTACATCCTGGAAGACTGTCCATTCAGATGGTGAAATCTCTGCCAGGAGTAGTTAGGTGCAGCTGAGGACATGAGTAAAGAACCAGGTCACATTCCCTTTGAAGCCCATTTTCCATGGCTCTGTGAACTGCTTTAAAGTAACTTTGTAATTCACTCGTGCCACAGAAAATTTTGAGCCCAGTTGGTGCCTGTCCATCGTGGGCAAGTTAAAAAACCTTCCTCTGTAGTACAAGGCTCGGCATCTTCCCAGGTTTGAATCAGTCTCTCAGAAAGATGATCTTCCTATGGTTGATGTGGACCCCACTGTTGCTAGATGGACAAGCCAAGATCTTAGCAGTGACCCAGGTGGAAAAAGAAGTAGGAAAGAGTGGGGGAAACCAGAGGGATCAAGAATATGGTGGAAGAATAACACCATGTGAAGAAAAGTGACGTGACCCACATCCCCTTGCAGTAGAAGCTACAGCACTTTGAACTTGTCTGGGGCAGGAAGATCAGCTCCAGCGTGGTTTCCACCATGCTTAGAACTGCAGCTCACTCCCACCCCTGAAAACTGGTTTGTTAGCAACACCCTGCTCATCCTGCCTGGCTCTTATGCAAAGTAAGGCTCATCCCAGAGTCACCTGACAGGGGGCCAGGTCAGAAAGTCACAGAGGGCTTGGGTCTGAGACATGATCTCCTTCAAAGCTGCTGCTTGGCAGCTCCCTGTAGAAGTGGAGCTGGTGCTCACTACTGGAAGAAAGGCTGGTCTGCTTCAACTCCCCCTACTCCTTTCTGCTCCATCCATGAAGCCAATCTGTGGTGTTTTAGAAACTCTCTGTGTGAAGGCTTTTTGCATCCTGCCAGTGGCATTGCTGGATAGGGACCAGCTGGATAGTCAGTCTGTCGGATGTGGGAGAGAGGCTGACAACCTTTTGTAAGCTGGTTTCCCACATGCTTTCTAATTATTGCCTTTTTGGGGGATAGCATCAAGGGGAAAACACGAGGTTATGAATTAGGTCCTGTGGCAAGGAAAAGGGAGCCAGGGTAGAGCTTCTGAGAAAGCAGCAGATGATCCTACACCGCAGAGTGTAGCCAGTGTGTGGGAATCAAGTGAGGCTGTGACCAAGCTTTCTGGTGGAGGAGGCACCAAGCAGCTCTCTGGCTCTGACAAACGAGGATGTTCATACAGATTTGGTCCTGGGACTCGGAGACAAATGGCCTCATCTTTGATGAGATCCTTTCCAAACAGTTAGGACCATGGCTCCAAATGTCCCCCCATTCCTCTTTCTTCCCTCCACTTTACCTACTGAGCATGCTGTCACAGGGTGTTGAATGTTCCTTTGGTTAGTTGAGGTCACCTGTCCTGGCTGTGACCAGGCCCCAGGCACTCCCCAGCCTGGCAGCCTGAAAAGCAGAAAAGGCCTTGGCTCTGTGAGATCTGCTCAGCAATAACAAGAACATCTCCATATTATCAGCCCTGTGGACAGCACATATTCAAAATGCAGACCCATACCAGTCACTGTGAAGAAACTTAACTCTACCCCAGCCAAAACCAGCACAAAGGGGAGAGAGAAACTTGGTGGATCATTCCCTCTCCCACATGAGGTTGGAGCACATGCACAGCTTTTATTAAACATCAGCAAATCCCTCTCACATGAATGAGATCAGGCAGAATCATACTTTATGGCGAAGCACAGGTTCTGCCAGTGGGAGGACAGGGCATCCTTGACTGAGCTGTCCACAGCTTGACATGTTTTATTTACCAAAATATAAAAAATAGTGCAGGAGGGTGGGCAGGTGGGGTGGAGGGGAGCAGAAGAAGAATCACACAGTTTTCTTGTTGTTTTTTTCCCCACTTGTGTTTTCCATTGGAGACTTGGTTTTCATCAGTGCCTGGTTTTAGTGAGGGAATAACAAATGCCCTCCAAGGTCAGATGGTGCTTCAGTGAAAGGCCATGCCTGGTACCACCCTGCAGAAAAGCCAGCAGAGCTCTGAGCTCCTGAAGGACCAGCCAGGCTCTGCCCAAGCTCTAGTGCATGCTGACACAGGAGAGAAGGAGTTCAGCTAATTTTAGGTAAGGGACTGGTGATGCCAGATGCAGTCAGTAAGCTTGCCCACTCTTTCCTTTCATACTGAGTCTTAATGTAGGATTTTTATTAAACATTTAGCATGACCTGGAACCCAAAGGAAACATTCAGCCTTTTGGATGCTAATCTGAACCACCAAAGCTTTTCAGGTTCCCTTCGTGCTGCCAGCAACACCCGGTGCCAGCAGTGATTAGTGGTCTCCTGGGAGGTATCTCAGCCTCTCAGGATTTGACAGGGAAACAATAAAGTTTGCAGTGGAGCCGAGTTTCAGCTGTGCCCATCTGCTAAATAACAAGTGGTAAATGATAGTTTCCTTCAATTGTAGCAGTCCATGACTACTCATGAAGTCATATAATGATCTCAGCTCAGTTAGTCACCATGTTCTTTCTTCTACCTGACACAGTGAAGATGTTTTTCTTTCTAACAGTAGAGAGTAAAACCAAACCCAAATCCCCATTAATGCAGATCTAATGCACATGCAGTGCACAACAGAAGTATCTCTTGTTTCTGGCTCTAGCTGCCACATCTGAGTATTTTTCCATCTAAGAACAGGAAAGACAGGCCACTGCCTTCCTCGAAGTTGTTCCCTTGTCACAGCAGGGGCCTGGCACTTGTCTCCCTGGATGCTAAGCACTCTGCTGCCAGGTAAGGACTGCACATCCCTGTTTCCAAATCCTCACAGACAATGCCCTCTTGCTCATGGCAGTCCTTAGAAACAAAGACTTCAGGCTGAGACAGAACCATGTGGCACAGAGGGCATTGGTGGGAGATGTTTATCACTCAAACTTAGTTCCTGATGCTGGTGGGAATGTGTTGAATGAGAAGGATCCCATGTCCATCCTGAATGGGCCATCCTGGAGCAGAGACCTGCTGTGTCCTTATCTGTCCCCGTGGGGACAGCTATGGAGCGCCGGGGGCCAGTGTGAAAGGTGTTTCTGGGCTCACTAGGAGGAGGAAGAGGAGGCACTAAGTTGTGAGGACAGAAGGAAAGGCCACAAACAACTTGCACCAACAAGCCCTGTGGAAAAGCACGCCCATGAGAGTGGGCTCCTTGGCATAGTGGATGTCTATGCTGGCTGCCAGAGAAGGGGCTGCTGTGTGAGCAATGGAAAAGGGTTACCATGGGGTCATGGAAAAATCCTTGCGCAGAAGGAAGAACAAGAAGCCAGGAAGGGGGTGCTGTGTGGAGGCAAATGGGAGTAAAGATAAGCCAGTAATGCTGAAAAGCTGAGTCAATCTGCTAAATCAGTGCAAAGCCTTGGCTTTCCCAAGGACAGCGCTGCTGACTTCAGAGACAAAGGCAGAAGGGGTTATGGGAAACAGAGCCAGGAAATGGAAGCTGCCACCATCTATGCTTGGGCATCCATAATGCCAAGAATAACTTCGTAAATAGGAAGTTAAAGGCCAGGAGCTCGTCAGCTGAAGTGAACAAGGAAAGTAGAGCAGGAAGAGGAGGGGTGACAACTGAGAAAGAAGGCAAATGCAAGCCTGGCATGCAAGGAAACAGTTGTTTCTTATTCTCTGTAAAAGCTGGCACAAACAAATTTTAGAAACAAAGCTATTGTTTCCAATACAGCTTTCTGTGGATGTGCAACACCCAATTTAACAACCACTAAACATCCACCTTGGTGGATGCTGATCTAAATATGCCCACATTTTACAAGTCACATGATAGATTTTCCATGGCCTTTAAAGCTATTTTGAGTCAAGGACACATACCTGAAAAATCACAGACCTTTAGTACAGAATTTTTAACTATGCAGTGAAGCACTTTGATCAATAGGTTCACTGCTTTGTTGCCACTATGAAATTCTAAGCAGCAACTGCTGATTGCTTTACCCCAACATTTAGAATATGAGATGGGAAAATATTGTACAACTCACAAGAGTTCCTGCTTACTGTCCTTTAAAGGGATTATAATCACAGGCTTCATAGGACAACACACACCAGCCTTGAAGTTGTGAACTCCTCAGTCTCTCTGAAGGTTCTGAAAGCCCATTCATCATGAGCTGCTTTAAAAATAAAAGAAACACACCTTTCTTTTCTTAAAAAGAAATAGAAAAAATGGATGTCTTTGAAAAAGTTTGACTAGATGCTTGCCAATGAAATTTGCATGAAGAAGACACTTGTTGCTGAATAAAAGATTGTGAAGACAAGACATTTCTCAGCTTTATTCACCCTGGAGAATACTGAAGAAAAGTTTGTGACAAAAGCAACAGGACTTGCAAGTACGGAAAGGTTTGTTACTGTAAAAAGAGAGGAGAGGGGAGGAAATGGCTGGGCTGCCATGCACAACTCAGCAGTCACAGGGAATAGCTCTCAGATCTGGGACGTTCAGGCACCTTACAACAAGGAGAACACACAGGCAAGGGAGGATGTTTTTATCACTGTAGCCAGGAGTGCCAGCATTGATGTCTTCTCACTAAACAGCAACTCAGCTTCTGCAATGGTTAGTTAAACCCAAGGAGGTACCAGGCTTCTGGGAAGCAGGCTTGGGAAAATCCATTATGCTGGCACCTGGAGCAGCAGCAAAAGATGACTGGAACAGCCTTTTCAAATGTCATTCCAGCCTTTCTGTTGCCAGGCTATTACTCTGGACTTCAGAAATGAATGCACTGAGTGAGCAAAGTTACTGCAGACCCATGCACAACTCCTGTGGTTGCCTGGACTGAGACTATAACCAACATAAAGTTGTCTGCAGAGCCTGTGGAAGGACAAAAAGCTTTATTGCTGGTGATGAACCAGCCATCACCTTAAAGATTTGCTGGGTCAGGATATCCATGAACCTCCTCAACCATCCCAGGTTTCACTGGAGGATTCATCTGTTGGTGCATTAATGAATGTGAAAGAATTATTTGTGGGGCATATTTCCATATTCCTACATCCCTTTCCATGGAAAAAGCAACATCAATTACCTTTACACATGATGAAATATGTGCTCTATCCAAAGGCCCTTTGTCACACCACTGTTGCTATTTAGTCATGTCAGACCAAGGCCTCATTTTGTCATGTCAAATTATCATCAGACTTCACCTTTGGCCACAGAAATCTGGGGACAACACCATGATGGTTTAAAAAGCATGTGAGACACCCTCACTAGACACTTGTGATGTGGGGAATGGTGTAGTAGGCATCTTTGTTGAAAAGCTGTCTGAAGAGGGAGTGGCATTTAGAAAATGCCATTAAAGAGGATGTTTCCTTCTTGCTCACCTGCTAGAGAAGCCACCTTCAGAGCCCATGATGGATGGCACAGATCACCCCTGGTGTTCTTCTTTTGCCAGGAGACCACAAATGGTGTTGGAAGGTGTTCTCTGCCGGGACACCCTTGGTTCAGAAGCTGGTGTTGGTTTTGAGGAATTACCCTGGGGTCAATATTATTTCATAACGTGAATCCCCAAAAACCTTAGGTAACTGGCAGCGTGACACAGAAGTGGCACTTTATCCACCCATTTTCAATACACTTCTCAAAGGGAGGCACCTTGGAGGGGCACATCTGTGACTGTGGGAGCAAAGCTCCTGTGACAGCCAGAGCAGAAGCAGGTAGCCACTGGTGAACCTCTTTCTCCACAAGAAATTACCTTTTGGATGCAAAAACTCAACTGGATAATGGCAAAGGCCATTTCCCAATCCTAAGGAGACACCTGACATGAGGCTCCCTTGGAGCATGCAGGGATGGGCCCTTTTGACATCCTAACCAGCAGCTAGGACAACTCTTAGAACTTGTTTTGGGGCAGCACCAGCAGCAATTACAGTAACACCTCCTGCCCTTGCACATGCCCTTTTCCAGGCTGCTGGTGGGAGACAAGCCCTGCTAATCCCCTCCTGTGCAAATGGCATTTATGTGCAACTGGTGCAGGCAAACAAGCACAAGCTCAGGCTCCTCCTTGCCGCAGGAACACGCTGGCCCTGGGAGATGCTCTGCCTTTGCCCTCTTTCCTGTGGGGAATTCACCAGCCACAATGCCCTGCTTGAAGATCACAGGAGCAGGAATATACCCCAGCAGGGCTTTGCCAGCCACTATTAATGCAGACCATCTTTATAGCAATAAACCAGAGCTGATCCCTTATTCACTCAGAGCTGAAGTATAACATGCCCACAGCCCTCTATTGAAAGGTGTGGAAGCACACAAGATGCTCCTGGACATGCTGCACAATGGTTTTCTTCCTCAGCTGGCCCACAGTTGTAGGGATCTCTGAGGACAGGGTTGAAAATACCTGCTGCCACAACAGTCAGCATTCAGTCAAGGGCAGGTTTTGCCTCCCAAGGCCATTTTCTCCCCTCCACATACACACCAGACAAAATCTGTTTTCCTAGAAGCACCACGAAGTGTTTCTAGGCAGGATTCTTGGAGGGCTGTGCGTGGGACTAGGGACGAGCCGTGGCCAGGCACCACAGTGTGGGCTTTCCCTACAAACCATGGCAAAGGGTCATCTCTGAACAGGTTTTCAAAATGCTAGGCAGCCAGATGGGGCTGCAAGTTGCGAAAGACCAACATAAAGTTTCAGACATTCCTGGACCATTTCAAAACGTGTTTTGACGAGCCCAGTTGCATGGGGTTTTCTGCAAGGCCTTTTATGATTATATCTCTCAGTCAAAGACTCAGGACTGCTTTAAAGAAAGAAAAACAAACAAAAAGATGCAATTTAACTGCAAATGCCTGAAGAGAGTAAGTAGGGAACCCAGCTTTGGAAAACACAGTGCAGTGTTTATATGAAGATAAAAACCACTGCTGCAAACCACTCAGGTCTGATTTAGATTATAAAGGGTGTTTGGTTATAAAAATGCAAGGGATGTTTTAAAGTCTTCCAGCAAGGCCCTTTCAGCAGTGCTACTCACAACAGAAACAAAGTTCTGGGTTCAGCCATTGCTTTCACCAGGCCCCCTGTGCCTGTGGGGAGGTTTTATGAGCAGGGGTTGAGTTCAGGGCCCTCTGAGGGAGAGCAGGACAATCCACAGGGAAACAAAGCCCTGTCCTGAGTGGCCCAGGGGGATCTGCTGCCAAGAAAGTACACAACTTGCAGTGACCCATCAACCTGATACAAAGGATGTCCCCAAAAGGACAGATTCACCCAGCCTTCAAGAAATACCCAGCATGTTTGAAGCAGAGGTTTATTGTTAAGGGAAATGCAAGGTCTCTGATTTCTAGCATCCAGGTCTCCATCCACATTCTGCCCCATTCCCATGAAATGCCAGTTTGGTCAGGATTTGTTCAGTGTTCCCCTGCTCACACGGAGAATCCCTTAGGTCACCTACACCCATCACAGGGCCGTTCCTGAGGAACCACAGGCTGCCCTTCTGAGTCAACAAACTGCATTTGCAAAGCTTTAGAGCAACCACGTAACACTGGCTGGCAAAAAGGACATTGCTCAATATTGTGCGTGTTTGTTGTGCCAACTTTTACTAGGGACGTCAGGAACACCAGGAATTACTGAAAAACATTTTTCCACAATGGCATTTTCCTATCCATTTTCAAAGGCATTAGTCTGAAATTTACCCTTCCAGGGACAACCCCCAAACAAAACAATGCTGTGCCTTTCGAACATGTCCTTTCACCAGCAGTAACTGTGTCCTTGCAGATGCAAAGGGTGACATGCTGAGCTGCTGGGCTCACTCTGTGACCCCCTGCCCCCTGCTAAGCTATCACATCACCCAGATGAAGGGTTGGTTTGCCCTCCCAACTCACCTGTTCAGCAGTGCCCGAGTCAAGCTCCAGCAAGGACCCTGTAACACTCTAGTCCGTCTCATTCCCTTACACAAGGAGTGACAGAGCTCAATCAAATAATTTATTTGCCAACACAATGGTCTTCAGAGCTGTGTAAAATGGTAGCCAGCCTCTTGACACTCTGGTGAAAGGGTAATATAAGGATAAATATGCAACTCACTTACCAGTACTGATTTTGGGTCCTGCTTTTCCATGGAGTCACAAAGGGGTTACAGGCGGGGCACTTGGACAACACTCTGAAGATACATTGATCCTTTACCACTCTGAGAGTAGCTTGGAGCTGCTCCCAGTAAGTCCCAGGCCAGGACAAAGAGATGGCCCTGCCCTCCTTCAATGCAGCACTTGGGACTTTCTCCCAATTTTTTTTTTTTTTTTAAGGCAGGCAACTGCAACTCACAAGCTCAGTGCAGAGAAGAGGGTGCATACATTCAGCTCCAACTGTCTTGATCACCTAAGGCAGCACGTCTGAGTAAGAGAAGTACAGCTCTACTTTATGATGACAAACTTCCAATGCATCAACATAACACCTCCCTTTAGATCTGTACCACTGCATGAGCCTAAAATGTCAGTGTGACATTCTGAGCATCTGGTTCAGCCATCTAGTCACTCTCATCTCCTCTGCGCTCTTCCTGCTGTTTTAGTGCTGAAGGCAGAGGAGGGGGTCTAAGAGCCAAGATTTGCTCCTAAAGACTAAAAAATGGGCAACTCATGTCACAAATCATCACATCAAGGATTTTGTTTCCATATAAAAGGTAGGCATTAAGAAGGCAAAGAAAAGTGTATCCTTAAATTAGTTAACAGAAAGAAATAAGAATATTCTCAGCCTGGCTATGACCTGCAAGGTCACTGCACTCTTCTGTACTTTATGTTACTCAAAATGGAGCTGCTGCATCATTTGAGAGGATTTTCCTTACATATGAAGTTGAACCATCTCTGAAATAGTTCCTGCTCAAGTCATTCTTGTTTCCCACTGTCCCATTTTCCAATACACCACATTTCTACTCTGACAACTGGTAATTGCATGGAAGGATCCAAAACATTTTGGCAATAGATCACAAAAATCTTCAGGATGTAGGAGGAAACATGGGATTACTCAAGAAATGGGAACACATTAGCCAGTTAACACGATCAGAAAATTGGCATTCAAAAATCATTTACAGGTTTCAAGGTTAGCATATTAAGAGGGTAACAATTCAAAAGTTTAGAACTGTTTCATATCGTTGGAAAACCTCACCATGATGTCACACGTTCTTGTTTGGGTATTTATCCTTTCTGTGAGTTACTTCTGCCTTTGAACTGTGGAGCAAACCTCTGCAACACCCTGGCAGAAGTAAAACAGGGTCTGGTTCTGTAACACACACTGCTCTGTCACAAGTGGGCCCCAAGAGCCAGGAGTTTCAGCAGTCCTTTTGGAAGTCTCACCTACTCTTGGTTTTACACAGCGCAGGTCAAATCCCACCCACTCCCCAACCACATACACTTTAATGCTCCCAATCCTACAAGAGTTCTGCTTGCAGAAACACCAGAACTGAGATGTTGGGAAATAATGGACAGACAACAGCAGAAATAACATTTTTGTAGGTTTAGTGTTTGCAATTTGTTTTACAGCTTATAATGAAATACTGTTAGAGAGTCTACATTCGTATGTTTCAGGCAAAATACAGTTTTAAAATTGCAAGGCACTTTAAGATGTCCTAAAACAAATGCTTAGATAAAAATTCAACAAGAGGGCTGGATGAGAACCCTTTCTACCCTTAGTGTTCTGGTCAGTACATGATCAATTCTCTAGTCAGGCAAGCAAGTGAAATAATCAATAGAAAGGTTTCCAAGACAGAGTTACTGCTGTATTAGTGTGCACTCTGGAGCAGTCTATTTGAAGTGTCTTCAGTTGGGGAGGGAGGGCATAGTGTGAATAAGATGCATTAAAATAGTTCTTTGAACTGGGCAACAAAGATGCATTGCAAGGATTAAGTTTCATTACTTTCATTGGATTAAATTCCTTCCATTCATTATTGCCAACAAGAGTAAGGAACAAAAAGGAGTTGGTTCTCCCTTCCCTCCCCCCCACTCCCATTATAATTCAACACAAGATTTCAAAGACTTAAAATGACCAGGACAGAAGCCCATGAAACAGTGCATCTGGCCACTTCAGAGTATGTTTAAATATTCATTACTGACTTCCTCAGGTCTCACCTCTTATTAAAGAAAAACATAAAAGAATTGGCAACTGTCTGAGTTGCTTCCCATTGAATTGATATTTTGCGTCTTTTTAACACGACCCCACTGTTCCCATCAAGTTCCTGCATTCAGAACCACACCAGCAGCTCTCCCTGGCACAGGCCTGGTGGGGCAGCAGATGAATGCAGGCAGGGCCCCAGGCCCCACATGGAAGAAGGAATGAGCAACTTTGCTTTACACACTTGTGTCCCAGCTTAAGAACAGCTTCAAAGCTGGTCATGCTGGGCTGCTGCAGCAGCAAGGGGACTGATACCAAAACACTGACTGAAGACTTCACTTGAAGATGCGTCTTCAGGAGCTGAAATCTGCTAAAAACTGACAGAAAACAAACAGTGGTAAAAACACTGCCTACTTCTCAGGGCCCCTGAGAAGGGGATGGTAGAAACTGGTGCCTGTCATGCTGCGTATTTTCAAGTTGTGTCTCACCTATTTTATTGCCCAGTACATTTTCAAGTCTTTGGGGGTGAACAATTGCTGAAAAACAACTCACAGGGGCTCGATGTGTTAGGCACTACAGTATATATCTGCATCCCTAGTCCTCTCAAAAGTACCTCTGAGGGAAAAAACCTCAAACCCAACCAACCAACAATTTGTTTTTCATACAAGTTCTTGATTGTTTTAAATTCTGACTTGAATTGCACTTTAAAGCCCAGCAGCAAAAAGAAAACTTGGTAGCTATATTCAGGAATATATATATATAAAATTTTTTAAGACACATTTATCAAGTCTAAAAATGCATAGATATCAATTGCAAAAGCTGTCAAGTTTTGACCTGGCTACAGTGAAGAATCTGTGAAAAAACAGACTACCCTAACAGACCATATGATATTTGGGCAGAAGTGGGATGGCTGTTCAGTTAGGAAAGACACTGCGGTTAAGGATTGAGCTAAGTTAGAACCAGCCACCACTGGTCTGAACTCATCACACACAGAGGTGCTACTGTGCAAGCAGGAACTCAGATGAAATCTAGTTCTGTGAAGTGAAAAAATGCATGACTTCAAGGCAGCTGCTGCTAAAGACAAGAAATGAAGGTGGTACCTCATGGCCCTGAGCTCAAAAGATCTTGAGATCTCAACTTGTGTGGCTCACTTTTGCTGGCAGGAGTGTCAAGCTCTAGATCACTCAGTTGATTGCTATGGTTATACCAGCAGGCAAGTTAAAATTGTGGCCCTGGAATCATCTTACTGTCATCAGCATTGCTGCGCCTGTGTTCACTTGGGACAGCAAGAGGTATCTAAAAGAGGAGAGGAATAAAACAGGCCACTCACTGGTTGTAATTTCACTAACAGCATGCAATTGGTTTTGTCTCAAAATCTGTAGGTTCTTCTTCCCAAGCAAACCTCATAGAATCTGCTAAAGTGACATCCAGTTGCTTGGCACATACACCTCATTGTGTCTCAAAAATATACTTAAAAAAATACTTGGAAAGGCACAGAGAACATGGAATTAATTCCCTGTGGATCAATGCGCACAGGGAATCACATGTGTGTGAGGGAACTAAGTTGCAATGATTAACAATGGACAGGGTACTATTTTACTATCAGATAATTTCAAATTCCAGTTCTTTCCAAGGGAAACTGGGGAAATAAAGAGTTCTGTCAAGGAAATGCAAGGCAAGAAATTTAACTTGCACACCAAGACGGAATGGAATATACAAAGTTTCACAGACCACGTTCTTCAGGTCACATGAAAGCAAAAATTGTAGTCTAATTAAAAAAAATCACTACAGCTAGTTATAAAGAGCAGAATTATCAAAGTGCTTTAATACATAAAGTGTCAAACATAATTAAACAGGACCATTAACACAGAGCTGCCATAAGATGTTCAAAAGATACATGTGTTTTCTGAATGCAGGAGAGAAGCACAGGTTTTTAAATTATCCTTTAGGGCCAAAGTGGGTTTAGAAAGTTTTTCTTGTTCATTTCAGCTTCTTAACATGATGGTTTTGCTCTCTTCATGCATTCAAAGGCACAGTTGGATTTGCTCTATCAGAAACTGCATCAAAAGGACTGTCTACCATGAAATATTAATGAAGGGGCAGCTCTCACTGAGTGAATCACACAACAGCCTCATAAAGTAGATTTACAGATAGCTGTCAATTTGTAATATTAATTTTATAAGATATTTCTTGATGCTTAAAAATTCTAAGCTACTTTCTGCAGCTTTCCCTTAAACATAGTTTAAGATAACTGAGTGTATTATTTGAACCATCAAGGGACTGCCAAAGCTATTGCCCCGAGAGCAAATGCAAACAAATAAGGAAGACATTTCAAAAGCACCTTGTGCAAGAAGCTCAGATAACATGCCTTAGCCTCTCTACCAGTTTTTCCTCTCCTGTTAGGAATCAGGAAAAAAAGACATCCTCCACAGCCCTCCTCTGAGTGTTTCAATTCACTGAGCTGCTATGTACCTTAGGCCCATGACCTTAAAGATGGAAAGTAACTCTACCAAGCACAGCAGAGCAAACTGTGGGGAAATGTGGCTGTTTATAAACAAAAAATGTCAATTGAGATCTTCCCTACAGTTCACAGCTATAAAAGCAGATTTGTTCCAGTAAGCTGAGACTCAAAAGTATGATACAGAGCATCACATCTGGTCCCTTGCACAGGCCTCAAGTCTGGAGTAATACCAATTATAACAGAACAAGTTGTCTGTTTTCTGAAGGCACCATAAAGACAGCAACACTTCAGGTGTAATGGGAAGAGGGAGAAGGAGGAAAAATAACAAATATTGTTAAAAGGAGACACTTAAGAGCAGCTCAGTATCAAAAGGGAGAAAAAAGGTGGCTCAGTTCTATGATGGCTGTAACATCTGTAACAGTACAGAAACCCTACACCTCTAGGCAAAGGAAGAGTAACCAGAGTTTGGAAAAATCTAGTCCTGAATAAAAAAAATTCAACTTTCATTTTCAGTGGATGAATGTAAAATCTGTAACTGAGATCAAAGGAGACAGAAAGGAATCAAACTGCTATATAAAACACTGGGATCCATACATACTCACATGGCATCATTAGCCTGTTTCTGATTTACCACAGTGTTAAAGGATCTGGACAGTCTCCTTTGCTCTGCAGGATGACTGAAGTCCAGTCAAGTTTCATATATTAAAATCCTTCTGAATCCGCCAGTGAGAACAAATCCCTCTCCCAGCCCATGTGAGGAAGGGGGGCCTCCCAGCCAGGAGACATTTCTAACAACCCCAGGCAACCTACAGGCAGCATGCTACTGAGTTAGATCTCCTAAGCAGCACTGCACCAAGCAAGTCCAGGCTTGCTAAGATGTTCTGTCCCTGCATGGACTTGAGGAAAATTTCCCATGAGCCCTTCAGGCCGGTGGCTCATGCTTCACCGTTCCACTATTGCCGTTCAAATCCATTTTCCTTCCCGTCTTCCCCCGCGGCTGCCCGTTATCCCAGCAGGACTTTCTGCATCCTGTGCGCGGCGACGCTGGCCTCATCCTCAGAGTCAGACTCGCTCTGGGAGGTGGAGCTCTGGGAGGCAGAGCTGTAGGGAGAGGAGCACTCTGGGGAGCACAGGTAGTGCATCAGCGGGAGCCGATACTTCCCACAGAAGTCAACGAACTTGATCTGTCTGACGCAGCTGTCGAAGTACACACCTGTGCGGGAGAGGGAACAGAAAGACATGAGACTCTGCGCTCAAACTGCACAAGGCTCTTCTGCCTGGAGCATATGCCTTCAGTTTGGATTTCACTGGCACTGCACTGTGTTATATGTAGGAGTACAAGGGATACTGCTGGAAGAGAAGAGACCAGGATATCTCTGAAAATGTGAAATTTCTTTTCTTAATAAAAAATTCCTGTAAAACTGTATTTGGTAGGAGACTCAGAACAGCACACTCTTCACATAAAGACACAGGGTAGTTACGTCCAAATAATGCACCAATTTCTTCTAACCATTAGGGAGAAAACTCAGGCTGGGAACTTGCGCACTTCTTAAACGTCAAGTGAATTAATGCACTCTACTTTCAAACTCGTAAAACCTCTTCTACCAGCTAGTAAAAATGCATTCACAAATGGACCTTCACAGCTCTACTTTTCTTCTGCTTGAGTGAAGCCACCATGCTGAGCTTGGATGCTACTTTCCATGGCAACAGTCTTGCTGTAACACACAATTAGGTTCTCTTCCTGTCACAGCAAGTGATTTTAGATGCTGACATTTTCAGAAGTTTCCAGCAGTGTTTAAAGTCCTAGCTGGTCAGGAGAAAACTTTTCTCCTGCAGTGCTAGAGCAATGCTGCAGTACTGTGCAAGTTCATATAGCATAGTGAAAAAGCACAAAAGCACTGTTTTCCAAGCTGGGCAAAACTCTTAAAAAACCAAACTTTTCTTTCTCTCCTAATATAAGTCCCAGCCCTTCCATCTTTGCTTATAGAGCATGCTTTGATATTGTCCTGTAAGAAGATAACAGCTTGCATCATGACTGCAGGGTAAGATACTAATTAATGATTTTTTTTCCCTTAATCTTCCACATGCTAAATGTGCAGATCATTTTCTCTGGTTAAAGATTAAGATTGAGCCAAATTAAGCCCAAGCATTCCAGGCTGTTTTATGAAGTCCTCTCCTTCCAAGAACTGCAGGCTAGTGGTCCCAAGATAGAGCTAAACAAGTAAGTGCTAAGCACTAGAGCACTCTCCTTCTTTCCACCCAGAATGATGCTCACCATTCAGTAAGAGTGTGTGCAAAAGTTCTGCTGTCCATCACTTGCTCTGAGCTATATCAGGGCAAGTGGATCGGAAACTTCCAATCATAAAACCACAGTGGAGTGCTGGGATGAGCTACAAAGACTCTGACAGAAGTGCTGTCTTACATTCCCATGCAAATACAGTAAACCAGCACTGCAACTCTGAATACTGCTCTTAAGTGAACAAAGCTCCTTAAAGACAAGTTTCCAGGAGACCTGGAGCCAGGGAAATACAGCCAGAATGTGGCTGCAGTGAGTAATACTTTGAACCTGAGTGAGCTTATACAGTCACAGCAAGTCAGAGGGAAAGGAAACCATAAGGCAAGAGCAGGAAGCAGAGCTGCAAGGTGAACTTACCCCCACATTTAGGATTGGGGCAGTTGCTGGCCAAGCTCAGGTAGCGGACAAGGCTCTCTGGGAGGTCGCTGGGAGCGTAGGGGACGTTGCGGGTTTTAATGGTGCGCCCAGCCAGCTCCTGCAGGCTCGGCGGGTTGTAGGTCAGGTCGCGCACAAAGCGCACCACCAGCGGGTTCCCACGCAAGCTCAGCTCGTCCAGGTGAACCAGGTTAAGGATCTCTCGGGGAAGGTAAGTCAGCAGGTTATTGTGCAGGCTAAGGGAACGCAGGGAATGCAGCCTAAGGATGGAGATGGATACCCTGTCAAGATGTGTAAGCAGAATTGCCCCACAGCTGCATTAAGCAGACCTAATTACTCTCCCAGCTCCCAACAATTTCTTCTTCTTTGTTTTCTCCCCCTTTAAAACATAAATTCATGCTAAAAGAACTGTTCTTACTCCAGTACACACAATGCACTAGAATACCTGCTAAAGAAACACAGTCTTAAACATGCTGCTATCCCTCTCAGTATTCCCCACACACCCCAAAAAAGGTAGAACAAAAGTGCACAAACCGAGTGCTTTCAGGGGACATAACGTTTCCTTGTACCCAGCACATGCATCAAGAACAGTCCATGCAGTGCTCTGAATAAGTCACCTGTTCTGTCTCATGCATTAAAGATGACTGCTGGGAGGGAGCCAGCCCTGGAAAGCCCCATGTTTTCATTGCTTGTGGCTGCACCTCACGCTGATACCACCAGATCCAAACAAGGTCAGGCCAGGCCAGCAGCAGCACAGGGGACAAGCAATTATTTTGCTTTTGGATGAAGTTTTCCCCTCTCAGGAAGCACAAAGCAATGCTTGAGCACAGGATCCAGGGCTGCTCCCAAACTTGTAAAAGTTACAAGACATTGTACTTTAATGATAATCCCACTACACCACCAAATTCCAACTTGGAGAACTCCATGCTGCCATTCAATTGTTTTTAGAGTTACAGCTACCCCTCCCATCTTCATCTCCCATCCCAGGCTACACATACAGAACTGCAGTGTCCTCTTCCTCCCTTATGAACAGATAAAGCAGTAACCTAGCCACTCGAACTGTGCAATAGGATTACACAAACACACTGACATCCTAAGGTAAGGAATGTCAAGGGAACACAGAGACAAAAAATACAAAGACAAGACAAGACAAAAATACACACAAAAAGGTTTTGGGTGAAAGGCAAAACCCACCTGGCATTCATTACTAATACAACAGTACCATTCTCACTTGTTAAGGTAGTAATTTATCTTTTCCAAGTTGCCCAGGTACTTTTCAGGGTCCTCTATACAAATCTATTAATTCACTGTAAGGTGCAGTCTCGGTGATGGTTTAACATAACCCTTTCATTGAGTTTTCCAGATCACATATTCATGGTCTGCCTGCAGTGCACCATGCCAAGGATGTTCTTTTTCAAATCCAGTCACACTTACACACTGAAGGACAAATAGGTCCTCCCAGGTACTTTATCTACACATACAGAAGAAGTAGTTCAAAGAGTTAATTACAGATGGTGGGTGATGACAGTAAATACTCACTGTGCCAGCTGAGGTGGAATGCTCTGGATCTTGTTGTCACACAGAACTAGATACCTCAGAGAAGGCAGTTTTGCTAATTCAGGTGGAATTGCCGTAATGAAATTCCCTCCAAGGTACAGAAACTCTAAACTGAAAAACAGAAGAGAAAGAGTGCATTATTTCATTAATTTCAAGTTTCCTTTAACACCTGGGTTTTCACAGCTACTGCATTTTTTAAAGGAAACTGACAGATGACTACCTATGAGATAATTTGCTGAGAGCAGGAAAAAAAGCTGAGTTGCACATCAAAATTACAACAGAGCTGCTGTTTCACAATAATGTTGAGATTTTTACCTCCAAACTCCTGCAGTCACCATTACAGCTGCAGGTAGGCACCAGACAACTGTGTATTCCTACACCAACCCCTTCTGCAAAGCTCCTGCTCTTATTTCCAAGGATGTGCAGCCTGCAAACACAGGGTCTGCAGCACCTCCACAGATCCTGTGGCAGCCAGTGGGGAGCTCTCAGTTCCAGCAGGAGTGAAGTATGAGTGCAATGTCTCTCTCTGGAAATCCTGGCCCTGCACCAGCACTAGCTGCTCTGTGTGGAATCATCTGACTCCTTGGTGACTAACTGGAACCATTACTCAGAGGCAGCCAGTCCCCCTTAGATACAACTCACACACCAACACCACAGCTGCAACAGCACACAACAGCACAGGAGTGCACCTAAGTCATGCAAGTACACACATGCAATTTCTCAGAGAGATTGATTTCACTACTCTGAAGTCATGAAGACCAAACCAGAAACCATAGCTGGGCTTCACTGCAGTTTGGGCCCAAATAAAAGAATCACTGGATGTTCTGTGAAAATTCAGTGGATGGGATGCAGGAACAGAGAGAGGCACTAAATCCCTTTTGCCAGGAGTAGCCAGTATGTGCTGTGCATCTCTGCCCTTCTAGGAAGAAAAACAGGCAAGCATTCCTCTCTCATATAATAGCTTCAAGTCCCCATACCACAGACTCAAGCAGCTTTCTTTACATGCTCTCAGATGTTGTCTGGAAGAGGAGCAAAGGCAGGCTCAGTTTGGGTACACCTTGCTAACCACAGTCCAGCTAAGACTTTTTCTCATGTTTGAAAAGGTGGATCCCACAGTCCTGGTTCAGTATCTCCAGTACACACTCAGGCTGCCTAACTACAAAGCACCTTGGCCTTCTCTGATCCAGCAAGCATTGCCCACAGGCCAGGGAAAGTGAACTCATCCAGGCTCCATCAGCCTTTCTTTAAGTATAGGTTATAACTTCCTTGGAGTGGGAGCCACCTTCATCTCACCCCAGCAACTGAGAAATGCTATGGATACAAGTGGCACAGAAACACAGGAACAGAGCACCCAAAGGACCTGGTGGCCACCCAGGAACGTCCGAGCCCTGAAACTCTGTGCCACAGCATATGTGGAGCACAGAGGAGCTCCCTGGAGACTTCCCCTGGGATGGAGCAGAACAGCAGGGTGAGGCTATTTCACTCAGTTCTTGCACGAAACTTGAACCCCAGATATCCAATGACAGCATCTGCTTGGGCTACAGAGGCCACTACTGCAGCACAAATGCACTTGCCCAGCAGGAAGGACAGAATGACAGACCTTTGCACCACACCAAGAGATGCTCGCAGGGCTCAGCTTTCCCTGGATATTCCCTTATATTTTTCAAGTATGTCAAAGGCAAGCTATATAATAGAAATTGGACAAAGTGGGCAGAAAATTAAGCCTTAAACTGAATTTGATTACATGGAAGGCAGTACCTACAGACCGAGTGGGACAGCACATTTGGAGGTTACTCTGAAGGTGCAAGGAAGTGCACAGTGAAAAACCACCACCAACTGCCATTGCTTCAAAGTAACCTTAACCTCTCTTCTACTCCAACAACTTCTATGTTGAGGGGGTAGGAGGAAGACTGCTGTGCAGAGACCATGTCAAGGAGAGATTATTTTTAATTAACTTTTGATCCCCTAACAAAGCCCTGAGTTTTAACCAAAATTCCTCCTTCAAACCTCCATTATTTCCTGAAGTGGATTTAGGCTGCTTGGCTCTCATTAGGGACTTAACTGCTGAGTATACAATTCCATACAATTCCTAACTCCATAACAGTGCTGGAGCTCACACCAAAAGCTGTTGGGCAAGGGAATTCTAGCAATGTGGTGTTCAATATTTAAACAAAGCTTAGATGTGTATGAGTTTGCACTTCCTAGGAAAAGTGAATAATTAACTCCTCATCCTTTGTGTTTGAGGACACTAATGCCAGTAAAGTGACATGGCATAAAAAAAGGTAGGCACCTCCTACCAGGGAAGGAGAAGAGGGCACAAGTTACCCAGTAAAAATGTTTTGGGGATTCATTTCAAGGTATAAAATGCATATGTTTCAAGAGCAGCCACACTGTACAAACTAAGTGTGCAAAAACACTGCCTACAAACTTCTTACAGCTTCAAATCTGTTCTTTGTAAAGTCTGTAATGAGAACACTCAGTGATACCAGGAAGGATATAAAGACCTAACACCAGAATACAAACTGTCTCTAAAAAAACCCACTAAATAAGGTAATTCCTTCACTGGCAACAAAATGCTTCTTAAAAAATGTTTTCTTTTTACTCATCTTCTGAATCACCTTTTTGGGGTCAGTAGACTGAAAACTCAGTGTAGTACAGCAAATTCATAATTTCCACATCAAGGTATGGTATTAATTAGATGAATAATTTATTAAAAAAAAAAACACAGGGAGGAAGTTTTGAAACTACAAAGAAACTTACTTAAAATACAGGAAAGATACTCTTATAGCTTCCACAGAAATACTGCTCAGTGGGAAAACAAAATCTTAACTCCCATGCCTCTAAGTACCATTTGCTAGGAAGAAGGATCTAGGCTGATGAAGGTGAAGGAACCAACAACAGCCATTTCTGCATCAAACTGAAGTGTCAAGAATTGTCTGAGCAGAGCTAACCATGACACAGGAAAGGATTTTCAAGAGGCATGACCCTTTTATGGAGAGCACTGACCACAGCACCGGGATGCAGTTTGTTCCAGCCCATCTGCTCCTGGCCTGAGATTCGTGTGGCACTCACACCGAGCCTGTATCTGTAGGCAAAGGTGATGCTGGCTCTCGAGCTGTCCTGCTCAGGGCAGGGACTTTGCTGCTCGGTAAGACAAGCCAGAGCACTGCTCAGCTCTGCCCTCTTCACACAAGAGCCTGCAGTAAGGCAATCCACAACATTTAGCGCAGGTTTTTGCAAGGAGACCACAGCAGGGATGGCACTGAGCTAGGTGAATACTTCTAACTAACCTTTCACACTCAGACCTAGTCCTCCTGACAATCATTAATCTGTACAGTCATTTTGATCGATCAGCTAAGGTCTTGTGAACTGCTGTGTACACAGAGGTGGAACTGGATTTTCTTCTGTACTTTCAAAATTCCAGAATCTTCAGAAAGCCAGAGATCGACTATTATCAAACAGACATAAGCTCAGCTCCAATTTTTGAAGCTAGAACGAGTGATTTACTTCCAACCTGCCACACAGGCTTGGCTGAATGAGTTTCAAGAGGGGACAAATACTAACAAAACCAATCTCAACAGAATCTGAAAAAAACCCCAACAACGATGTGACAGAGTTCCTAATGAGGGTTGACACTTTCTCTCCTGCCTTTTAGCAATGTTGACAAATACACTAATAAAAGGCCACAGTCCCTTTCAGCCTCACACCCAGCAGCCCCCTGCTCAGCACAACCCACCCTAATTGCTGCCAAGAACAGCCAGCACGCTGAGCCCATCACGTGCTGCTCCTCTCTAGCAGCATATTTCACACCACTGGGCTGTAGGGTGGCAATGAAATTACTTTTACCTACTAGGAAATGAGTGGAGAAATGCTTTAACAACTATGCTCAATTCAGGGCGTGGCAGGAAAGTTTAACATGCAAAGAGACTGTACCTTCTCACTTGAGTATGTCCTTGATGTTTTCAGGTCATCATACAGCACAAATCAAATCCAAAAGCCCCCAAACATTCAGTAAATAAGAAGAGCCACTCTAAGCACTAGAGGTATTTTTTTATACCCTATCAATTAACACAGCACTCCCATAGTCATATTTCAAGGGGATAATATCTTCAGGCATAGGAGATACTCAAATTTTCAATCCACCCTGTTTCCCCACAGATGCTTCTTCGGATAAAATTTAACATCTGACATCAAACAGATGCATCTAAATAGGTAATATAAAAAAACCCAAACCAACAATGATGCCTGAAATAGCTCCAGGTCTTTTTAAGATAAACTTTTTAGCAAGAAATTTCCAGGGCAGTTTTGAGGCTCATGCAAGGGAGGAATTTCAAAGCAGCCCACAACACACTCCTGTTAACCCTGTTCTACGATTTGCTAATTCCTGAGAGAACTGCACAGCCTTTGCTGACACGCAAATTTAAGATCAAACGGTCGTCTGAACGCTATTTGCAAAACGTTTGAAGAGGGGAAGAAGAAGGGAGACAGCAAGCAGATTTCCTAATGCTGTATCTTTATCAAAGCTCTGCTTGCCCTTTTTCCCACACTAACAGCCCTCCTTTAAGCGTATGCTTGTCTAACATGCTTAATGCTACCCACGAATGAAAGCAAACGCTCTGGTTTTCAATGCATCTAAGCCTTTACACAAACCTTGCATGGATCCAGTTGGGCGTCTGAGGGCTTTGATCCCAGCCCTGGCACAGCCAAGCTTTATTAGAGGAATACCAGCAAGAGGGAAAGCAACGTGCAGTGATGTTTTCCAAGCCCTGCCTGCTCCCAGTGCTCTACAGAGCATGAGAGTACACACCAGAAGAGTATGACTAAACTCAAAATTCCCATGGGAGACTTGAAGTATCAGCTGCATTTTGCTAAGCCTTTGAGAATTATTCATTTTACAGGACACTTGCAGGACATTTCCCCAGGCCTGCACGCTGATCAGGGTAAATCTTGCACGCTTTAAGCCAAAACTCACAGCTGCACCATGAAGATCAGAGCTATGTCTGACCAGATGTGCCCTACAAATTTTGTGCCAGGATGGGCACTGGTAGATGGCCACATTTGTGACTCAGCAGCTGTAATACACCTTGCCCCACAGTGCATCCCCAGTTGGATCAGCAGAGGGAGGATATGCAGAACCAATGTGCAATGGGCTCTCTCTGCAGATCACAGCTCAGGAGCTGCTGAGGGCTGCGACCTGAGTCTGAGAGAGAGTGACTGACCATAACATCTCCCACTGGGAACACAGCAAGGTCAGCAGGGAGAACTACAGAGAAGATAACACTTGTGGCTGCCTATGCTAAGCTTGTATTTTATCTGGCAACAAACAGGAATGCAATGCAAAGAGGCTGCTCTCACATGTCTGGTGCAGTCCTCACCCTAAACTCACAGCAAGAGCCAATACTCAGGTGTTGCACTGTACTGACACACCAGCTGACAGGAACTGGGGATGCTGGGCATACAGAAGGACCTGGCACGGCCTCACCATGATCAAGGAAAAGCCCTCAGCAGGGTCAACACCTACATTTCTCAGGAACACATGAAGCTATTGCTGGTCACACTCGATGCTTACAGTGAAACTATGATGAAAGAGCACTGAATTTTCCTAAAGGAAAACATGAAGCAGAAGTTATTCATCCCTGGTGCCAGCTTGCTATGACCAGCATCATCCTGGTCACAGCATCATAGCATCATCCTACTGCCATCACCAGAGCAATCATGATCATACACTTATGAAGTCATGCAAAGGAAGCTTCCAAGCATATTGGTGGTCCTTCCACAACAGCCTAGGAGATAACCAGTAATCAGGAACACAGCACACTTTCCATGCAGGATCTTGCACTGCACACAAAACATTTGTGTGGGCAAGGATGGGCAGATGGCTGAAGTCAGAAGGAGCAGGACACAACAGCAGCAGGACTGGCTGTCGTTCTTACCACCAAGTTCATTAGCTTGCCAAGACACCAGGAACATGCCAGGCAAGTTTCTGCACAATGACCCAAACACAGCTTGTGTGAAATGGTGGATTTATTATCTCCCTGGTGTGCAACAACATGTGGCACACACCTCCCGTTGCAGGACCAGCGTGTTCCTTCTCCTTTGGCAGCTCAGACCCATCAGCTTTCTATACTTTCAACTTCACTACATACACAGACTCCTTACCTGCTATATTCCTGGCCTTCACTAAAACTGACATGCTGTCCCTTCAAAAACTAGCACAGGAAAATATGGGGTGCAGAGGAAAGACATGAAGCTCAGTTACCAAGAGTATTTAAAAAAAAATTCATCACAGCTCAGACATTCCCTGGAAATCCAAGAATCATTTCTAGATTTCTGCAACTCCAGTCTGCTCTATAATCAGTGACTGGAGCAAATGGGAAGCTGCCAGGGTCGCAGGAAGAGGAGAACTGCCCATCTCAGGAACTCTAGTAGCAGCAGGAGGAACTTGATCAGTAAGAGTGTTGCCTGCATTCCCCTGTGATCTCAGAGCCCCTAAGAGAAAAGAAAAATTTCTTTTTATGAGATACTGCACATGGAAAAAGGGTCAAGGTCTTGGCTTGTCAGCAAGACTGGCATTTGCAGATGGGGCTGTGAGGTTAATAGAAGCCACAACCCCACGTCCCACCTCCAAGTTCTAGAGCTCAGAAACTAACAGAGGTCTCTGTGTTGCTGTGCTGTAACAGCTGGCTCTGCTCTGTCCTTGCTCAGACTCATTTCACCCACTTCCACCACAAGCACACCCACACTGAGGACACCTCTCTTGTCAGCAGGTAGGAGCAGAGTCTGGCAGCACTTTCTCTCCAGAATGCACTTTCTATGTTTTTGGGAAGGGTCACTGCTTATCTGGGTCCCAATGAATAGATTCAGCAGGCCCTCTGGAGGAACAACACATTACAAAGTGCTGTTTTCTCCCGGTGCTGGCAAAGCCATGGGCAGCTCCCTTTCATGACTTAAACAGTCCCAGATACAGAAGTCACTGATGGCAGAGTGCTAAAGAAGCTTACAGTCCTGGTGGGGCACAGATTTGCTATCTTGAGCTAAAGTTCAATTACATTGTGTTGCCATGTTAGCAGAAGTTCAATGAGGTAGCAGTGGTGACGTGGGCAGCAGACAGAAGCTGTGTCTACGTGTAACTTGTCAGCCCCACACGTCACTTTGCAATGATGAACAGACAGTTCAACAGCTTTGTTTGCATTTGCTCTCTCCAAATTCTCCTGCTGGGGGTTCCAGCATGACTGGTCCAAGAAAAGCTGCAGGACAGGACAACAGGGAGCCCTGCTCCAGGGCAGGTCAGAGGAACAAAGCAGAGTGACAGAGGTGCAGTGTGGAGCACAGGTCACGGCCTGCCGGGGCACCCTGTGCGGTGCTACACAGCCCAGTACCTTCCTGGGGATGCCCCAGAAAAACAGCAGGGCTGAGGTTTGCTTTCTTGGGAAAAAAAGGAGAGAGAGAGAAAAACCCACAACCCACAGAGACCATAGAAACAGCAGCAGGGAGCCTCTGACTCAGAGGTGGGAGCAACTATCAGATCCCAACCACATCCTAGATGCGATCAGACATGCTATGGAGACAATGTGGATCATCTTCCTCATGCTGCCCTCTTCCATTGGCCTCCCCTCCCTTCCCTCATTTCGTTTTTCATCCCTCAAGCATCTGTTCCCAGACAGAAAAAAGCTGAGTTTCCTCTTCCTCATGACAACCCCAGCCCAGGATGCATCATAACTCTGCCAAGGATATGGGCATTCTCCATCACTCAAAATGTCTCATAGCATCTCTCAGCCCAGAGAGCTTAATCCAGAATCACTTCAAATCCTTTACAGGTACATGCTGCGATACCTGGACAAAAGCTACAATTATATTATACTGCAGCAGACAAAACCTTTCCCCGACAGCACTGAAGCAGCTGAGGTACATCCCACCTACGACATGGGAGACGTCACTCCACACAAAACATTCTGTGCTTCCACTGGATGCAGCTCTGCTGAGCCATCAGAGTGAATCCAGGTATTTAGGGTCAAGGGTGCTGGAATTTGCATAAGAGAGGCTGCTTCTAGCAAGTCCCTTGGCAAAGAGCTGGAACAAACAAAGGTCAGATCCAAAGTCTTAGCAGAGACCCACACAGAGGCCAGCCTGGGGCTTGGGAATGTGGCAGAACACACTGAGGGGCCTGTGTCACTTAAGCCAGAACAAGCATCCCGCTTGGCCAGGAGGACACCAGGCTTCAGGAGTAGCCAGCCCAGGCCCATGCAGGCAGCCAACACCCTGTGCTGTCTAAGGCCTCTTCCCACCCCAGCACTGCTCCAATTGCTGTGATTCAGCCACAGGTTTCTGTATGACCTGCAGCGGCTGGACGCAGCCCCAGAGCCAGAGCACAGCCCAGGGCTCCACGCCTCGGCTCTGTCAGATGTACACGAGCCAATGGGTTGAGAGAAACATCACAAAACCCCACCCATGACAGCAAGCCCCCAGTGGGACTGCAGCTGTATGGGCAGAAAGGCCCTGTTGTTTGATGAGCCACAAAAACATCTCTATCCTCCTGAGCAACCCATCGTGCAGCCATGAGCTGCAGGACACATGGGGTTTATCTTGCTGTCACCCAGATGTGATGGAGAGGAAAACCACGGACAGCCTTCCTCATGCCAACACCCACACCAACCACACCATCACCAGGAGAGTGGCCCTGAACCAGGGCAGCCCAGGGATTGGGCAGTGCCAAGAGGCACCCAGTTTGTGAGCACAGAAGGCCCAAAGTCACCCGAGGAATACACGGGATCGGCTGGGTTGGAAGAGATCACAGCAGGTCATCTGTTCCAGCCTCCCGACTCAAGCAGGGTCACCCCAGAGCACACGGCACAGAACTGTGTCCGCTGGAACACCTTCAGTGAGGGAGACTCCACAACCAGTCTGGCTCCAGTGGTTGGCCACCCCCACATTAAAGTTCTCCCTCATGTTCAGGAGGAACTTCCTGCGCATCATCCTTTTCTGCCTGCTGCCTCTTGTCCTACTGCTTGGCACCACCAAAAAGAGTGCCTTCCATCCTCAATGCCCACCCTTTAGATACTTGAATATATATGTAGGTGGATGAAGTAAAGAACGTCCTGGAGTTTTGGTAACTCAACATGACGCTGAGGAAGAGCCACGTTAGCGGCTGCAGTGCTTGGAGACACCTGAGGCTGGAGAGAACCGACCCTCTGAGGGAGAGCGTGGCAGAAACCCCGGCCGGGCTTGCCGAGGCCGTCCCTGTTCCCGCGGGGCCCGTCCCTCACCTGTGGAGCTCCTGGATGTCGGGCGGGATGCCGTGGAGCCGGTTGCCGCCGAGGCTGAGGCTGCGCAGCCCGCGGAGCTGCAGCAGCGCGGGCGGCACCTCGGAGAAGCGGTTCCCGCTGAGGTTGAGGACGCGGAGGGAGCGGGCGAGCGGCGCCTGCTCCAGCCCCTTGGGCAGCGAGCCGGGCCCGCCAAGCCGGTTGTTCTTGGCCAGCAACGTGTGGAGGCACGGTAGGGACAGCAGCTCCGTGCCCATCTCCGTCAGCCCCGTTCCGCTCACGTCCAGCACCTCCAGCGCCGGGAACCACTGCGACAGCCCGGCGGGCAGCGGGCCCGACAGCCGCCGCGGCGACAGCACCAGCCGCCGCGCCTCCGCGCTGCGCCGCGCCGACAGCTCCGCCGCCAGCGCCGGCTCGGGCTCGGGCTCTGGCTCGGGCTCCGACTCCGGCTCCGGCTCCATCGCCAGCTCCGGTCCCGGCTCCAGCTCGGAGCTGTCCCCGCCAGCCGCCGCCATCCCGCCCGCACTGACCGACGGCCCCGCGCGTCACGCCGCCCCGGCCCGCCCCGGAACCTGCATAGCCCCGCCGCCCCCCAGCGTCATGCTCGATCCCGGGCGCGCCGCCGGCCGAGGCCACAGCGAGGCCAGCACTGTTATGCAGGTTGCGGGGCACCGGCGGGTGGGCTGCGGAGGGATAGGGAGCGTTCGGCGGCCCCGGAACGAGCACGCTGCGCGAAAGGGCGGTGCGCAGGCGGGGCGGGAGGCGCCCCATGGCGGGGCGGCCGTGGGGTCGTGGCTGCTCGGGTGCCGCTGCTCGCTCCGCCTGCGGCCGCGGTCTGCGCCCGGCCGGCCTGGCCTGCCGGGCTGATGCCGAACCGCCGGCTGGAAATGCCACCTCCTCCCAGCCAAATGTTTTACTCCGAGCTCGGGACACCAGAGCTGCTAAGTGTAAAATTAAACCATAGCCTTTGCTGTGGCCCTTTTGGTCATCCTGGGAGCCCGAAGGAGAGGCGCTGCCTCAGCCCGTGTGCTCCATGGCCTCTCCTTTGTGCAGCTGGTGGGGGAGCCCGGCCCAGCATCCCTGGTCAGCGGGTATTTTGTCCAAGGGTTGATCTGCTTTGGTCCCTGCAGAACAGGGAGGTTGGAACTGAGCATCTTTGAGGCCCCTTCCAACCCAAACCATTCTGTGGTTCTGTGAGCAACTGCCGTGGAGCACCAAAAGGGAGGCGCTCCCAGTGCGTGTCCTTGCCTGGATGTGAGAAGACAGCTTTGGCCTTGAGCGGGGGCATTGGCTGGAGTTAATCCGTCACACACGAGTCTGCCAGGAGAAGCTGTCTGACGCCGGTCACTGATCGACACGGGGCTGACCCCTGTTGTGCCAACATACGCAAACAGGCAGGTCAGGATCAGCGATTTCAGTTCATTGCTCTTTGAACGCAGGGTGACATCGCTGTAGTCAGTAATCTGAAGATGAAGCAGCAGCCATGTGTGATAACAATGAGAAGATTCACAACCCAAGGGAACTTATACCTCGACTAAGTTCAGCCTTAAGAAGCATTCGTGCTTCCTTGTGATGCATAGAGAAGCCAAAAAGAAGGGAATAGCAATCTCCCACCTACTCAAAACACTTAATGTACACAAAAATCTTCATCATCTTAGACTGAAAGAAACACAAACAAAATCACAGTTTGTGGGCACCAGCCAAGAGTTTAAAACGTGTAAAGTAGCAACAATGCTGATTTCAAAGGTGTCTAGAATACTATGGACAAAACCCATAGTCCACTTGCCCTTCCTTTGGTGCTCTTATGAACTCTGGATTTTATCACCACAATATTTTGACATGACAGCTCCTGTTGCTGAGATGAGGAGGTTGTCTATGCCCAGCCTTCAAGAAAGTGTGCCACAGTGGATAGGAATGAACAGGTCAATTTCCATTGGACTCCTTTCATTTGTTTTCCAAGAGTCTGTGGATTCACAAGTATAAGCCCTGATGTGAACTCAGAGATAGCTGCAGAACAGACACCTCACCAGTATTATTAACTTCTTATCAACATCATTTTCCCCACTTTACAAATACTGTGCTGTTCTAGGACAGTTTACGTAGGCACAAGAGTAAGGTCATCTGGATTTTGCTTTTGTCTTTTGTAGTGCTTTAAGCCTGGCTCTCCTCAAGGTGTGTCCTGTAACATGGTTCAGGACTGAGTTTTATTATAGATCTGTCTGCTCCCGTCTTCAGAGCTAAAGTTAATAAATACCTTACAAATGCAGTTCAGTCTCTTGATCTATCACTTAAATAGCCTATTTCTCAACCTGAAGCTTAACAGCACTGGAGAATTGTGATTAAGGGTATAGTGCAGTAATTTAATACTCAGATATGCACAACTCCATAAACAGGTCAGAGTTTTTCCCAGGCCTCTACAAGCAGCGGGCAACAGAATTTTTGCTTTTCCTCTCTCCCACCTCAAAACCACTTTGCTTCAGTAAATATGCATGGAGCACAAGGCAAAATATTTGTAGTGCCACCTAGCTAAATTTGTGGCTGCTGCTTCCATTCATTTCTTCTTAAAATCCCGGGGAATCCTCACAGTAGAAATTGCAGTAATAAAGCAGCCTCACTTTGCAGTTGAGCAGTGAACGGGCAGGGAATGCCACAGAAGAATTGCACGTGCAGCAGCTGGTCCATGCTAAAGAGGCCATTTGGTGTGAAAAACAACACGGAGGAGCCAATGTTTGTGAGTTGTTTGGTTTTCTTTTGTAAACAGCTTTGGAAGGAGCACACCAAGTGGAACAAAGCAAGGCAGCTTTCTCTTCTGTCAGACCATTATCTGCACAGAAGCACTGAAAGCAGTGGCATTGCTGGGGAGATGAATAAATAGTAGGGCACTTCCTCCTGTCATTCACCACCACTGAAGGCTATTTCACTATTCAGTCACATTCTCAAGGCCTTTAGTTATTGTTTTTGCTTGCTTATGGGTTCTTTCCACCTGATTCCCCTGATTCTATAAAACAGAAACAGTCATGTGGTACATTTGTTTAACACACTGAGATCTGTGTATGAGTGTGCAAAGACAGATTTTTTTTTTTTAAACAAGTTGTGTGGCTTGTGAAAAATAAACCAAACAAGTGTTATTTTTGAAATTTTGTTTCATTTATTTGGCAGTAATATCCAAACCCCCCTGCTTCAAAAAAATTACAAAATCAAGTAAAATAAGTGCACTAAGGAAACCTACGGAATACTGATAAATTTCACACACATACAGGAGGGAATATAAAGGGAGGAGTGGGACTTTTTTTGTTTGTTGCTTAAATTTGGTTTTTTGGGAAAAACAAAACAAAACACCTTCCCTGCCCCTTGTAGTCTGTACAGCTATCGTCCCAGAGGGCAATGGCTGAAATTCAGCACTTCCTTCCCCAGCAGCCTGCAGGAGTTAGTGAGTGACCAGCCTGCAGAAGCCTGAGCATTGCTCAGTCTGGGCTGCCAAGATGTTTTGGTCCCCTTTGAGAACTGCTGCCCTTAGAAGGGGCCCCGCTTTCCACCACGTCCCTTTGTGGGGGCACAAGGAGGAAAGGCTTCAGAGGCAGCAGCAGCCCCTTGCAGAGGCACTGTTGCTGCACTCCCAGCTGCTGCCCTAGGCTACCCTGGGATCTGTTGTATGGCTTCTCGGAGAGCTCCACTTGCCGGAGACTGCAGCCCGTCCCTCCGCCCTCAGTGCAAGAGCAAGCTCTGTAAACCTCAGCTGCCAGCACACATCCCTGGCTGCCCCAGCAGCCACCCCCATCCACATGGCTGCACAGCCACAGCAGGCAGGAGGGGACAGAGAACACGGCACAGTGCAGCCTACAGAAGCCCTGAAGCCATGCATTTGCCTCCCCTTCCTGCACGTGCTCTGGTTTTCACAGTTGGAGATATTCCTGACTGAACAAGATGTTATCCCTGTCCAGGGAAAGCCTTTAAGGCAAGCTGTTGTGTTTTCTCTAAGGCACTTTAACAACCCAAGCTGGAAGGAAGTGATCTGGGAGGCACTAACTACCTTTTAGAGCAGGGCTGGAATAAAGCAAAACATTATTAACAATGTTCCTGTGACTCCAGATCCAGCACATGAAGCCCTTTCACTCATAGTCTTGGGAAGGAGCAAGCCTATGCCTAATGGGTGCTCCTATTTCACCAACCACTTCTTCCAGTGCCACCAGAACACAATTATTCTGTCCCAGTGTAGCATTGTGCACATTACCCTCAGCTCACATGGACTCATTCCTCTCACCTTCACAGGTGACAGCTACTCAAGTCCAGGCCCTCATGAGGAAAAAAACCCAAAAAACAGTCTCCTGTATTTATGATACCAAAACCCCAATGCCAGGGTACATTATAGCTCTCACTGGAAAAGTGGCACGATGTCAAAGTTAATGCAAGTCCTCTGGCTTCACATCAGGAAAACAGCTCAAAGACCAGACAGCCTTTAACACATCTGGCTCATGGGAAAGAGCACAGGAGGGACCAAGCTTTCTTCTTTTCCTATACTTCTAGGTACCAATTCATTCCTCCTCTTTAAGGAAAGCACTGTGCAAGAAGAGGAGGTTGGGACTCAAGTCCTGCTGATCTTCACTCAAACTGGACATGCTTTTGCAGATGCAAGTGGAATTTTGCTTGAGCAAGCAATAGGGGCTGCAAGATACACAGCAACAACTGCTGAAGTTGCTCACAAACAGAAGGATGGAAGTCACAAGTAGTGGATCAGGGCACATGCAACTGCTTGGGAAGCACAGCACAGGCATGAAGGGAACATGGATGTTCAGGTGTGCATGAAGTACATTTGACAGCTGCATAAGAAAATCAGCTGAGCTTCAGGCTACAGAGGTGACTATCAACAAAAGAGCATTTCATTTACATGTAGGATCAATGCTCTGAGAAACATGTGGGATGAAACTGACCCACGAAGGAATGTGAGAGTGCTCAAAGGTGGTCTGATAATGACATTGAGAAATGTGTCAGTAATGAGGCTTCCAGCACTGACTCCAAACTCATACCTGGAATCAAAGAATAACGCTGCTGCCTCACCCCAGAGGAAGATGAAAAGCCCAAGATGATGCCAACAGCACAACTAAACAGTTTTCTGCATAGTTAAGCTTTAAGATACTGTACTAATGGGATTGCCTGGTCCCTCTGTCTCTAGACTGCTTTGAGCAATTTAGAGAGGCACGAGCACAGACTTTGAGCACACGATCAATGCTAGCTACAAGAGTGAGAGCTAGAGAGCTGCAGTGGCAATCTGTGTCTGGTGAAACTAATTACATCCAACCCTGTCTCTCCTTCCCACGAGGGACACTGCTGTCCCCCAGCTGGGAAATACCCTGTAGTGCAAGGCTCACAATTTGCCTGTGGTGTTTGTGGCAGCTGCGCACAGTGCAATACAAACTGTGCATGGGCATTACAGCACTGTCAACAACAAAAACCCACATGCTGGGTTTTCTTGAAAGATCTAGAGCTACAAAACATACAAAAGCTGAATCACTACCATAGGAAATAAAATAATAAAAAACCCGAAACAACAAAAAAAGGGGAGTCAGCATGTGAATGTGATAAGAAAAAAATATGATAGCACCTCTAAGGAGGGGGCAGGGAGAGAAAGAGTGAGATGAGGTCAAAAGGAACCATGTTGTGTTGGAGCCCACAGTGTACTGGAGGAGCTGCTGGGGACAGTCTGGTGGAAAGCAAGGAGGAATGTGCTGGACTTATGCCAGCATGGCACCACGAGTCCCAGGTGTCACACCAGGCTGACTAGGTTTGAGGAGCTCGAAGCAAAGGGTAAGGTCCTTGGATAGTGGTGCCCTGCAGCACACGTGTTCAGCCACAAAACTGCCAGGCCTGTATCTCTGCAGCCAAGGGTGGTGCTGACAATTGTATTGACTGAAAGCTTTTCTATCCAGCATTGACCTCCATCCTTTCCCCAGATCCAGAGGAACAAGAAATCCCTATTAGCTTTTGGAGGGAGCAGCTCTCTGCTCTGGGGATGGGCCCCAGAGGCTGCTCTAAGTCCCTCCCAGCCTTCCAAGGTCCCAGCAATGAAGCTCCCTGAACAGGTGGGCTCTGCTCCCCTTTCCTGGCCCCATTCTTTGTGTATTACAAAACAAATAACCCATCGCTATACATGTAAATATCTGTGACTGGGCAACTGTAGCAGACACTTGTGCATACTGAGATCAGCACTGGAGGACAGGATGGCAGGTTGGGCCCATCCTCCTGGGCTCCTCCGCTGTGGAGGCCCCTTACATCTCCTTGGTGCTCATTCTCTTGGTCTTCTCAGCCGTCTCCTAGAGAAAAGAGAGCACAGAAGTGAAGCTCTGCATTGACACAGGAATTGGTAGTGCTCTGAAGTCTTTGATTCATCCACAGACAGTGACAACACTGGCTTGTAGCTGAAAGCCCCACACCTGATCTTGTCCCCACAGGCAAGAGATTTACTCTGCTCCTCCTTCTACCTCTTACTCCCTTCTACTTCTAGAAGTCTCCAAGTGACAGAAACAGAAGGAACCCATCTGGCAAGGGGAGGCTTAGTGCAAGCAGACCTTCCCAGCTTCATGCTGACCTGATGCTTCTGCAGTTCCTGAACGTATCTGGCCATCTCCTCCTCAGTCAAATCTTGATCAGGTCGGTGTCTCTGAGCAGGCGCCTTCTCATTCCTCCCTAGAAGCAGAAATGGAATTTAGTGTTTCACAACTAGGGGATGCAAATTTCAGATGCTGAACCATGAAGAACAAAGAGAGGCAGGTCAGGCACAGCATCCCTCAAGCTTAGGAAGCCTTTGCTGGAGGGTGGTATGGGTTGGCTACTTAGAAAGAGAACAGGCCTTGTGGCTGCCTGGGACTTCACAACTTGAGTGTACAATCTGTCCCTGTCTCTCCCTCCCAAGTGACTGATAATAAAGCCACGTAGAAGAGGCTGCATATTATTGAAAAGAAACACCTATAATTAGCTCAAACATCTTGGCCTCTTGAAGGGAATAAATGGAAGCTCAGTGCAACCTAAGTACAATAACTGATATCTAATGAAGAGGTAATTTTACTCAATGAAGATGTAAGGTGCTGATGTGTTTGATCTGATTCTTCAGTTTCATTATTCCTCTAACAATAGCCTCTAACTCCTCTGCTGCTCTGACTATGGGCAGAAAGTCAAGGAATCGTTATGCCATTGCATGCTTCTGTCATGGATGCTGGGAACAAAGTAGGCAGCAAGAACAGGTGTTGCATAGCAACTTTGAAGGTTGTTTCTGGGGAGGCAACAAAAAGAGTCTCTCATTCTGTTGCTTAATCTATGACACCTACATGAAGCTCCTCTGGCAGCTCTATTAATACTACAGTTGTCTTTTCTCAGGTGAGTTCCTGCTGCTACAGCTAAGTCTGAGCTGAGGTGATCCTGAAGCCTCTGCTGCAGAAGATCAGATAAACATGAAAAGCTCTGTACACACTGCTGCTGTTTCCCTCTCTCCTACTCTGCCCAAGCTATAGATCTGAACCAGTATACTCCTGGCAGGTCCCACACAGCACTGAAATAAAGCTCCTGCAAGGGCCTGGTTTCTAGGGAAGAAGGATATAAAAATGCAGCAAGGACTGAGTTTCTAGGGGAGAAGGCCAGAGAAATGCAGCACGATGCTGGGAGGATGGATGTGGCTCCTTGGGAAGGACCCATACATTTGCCAACACAAGGAAAAGGTGGCATTCCACTGGCCCTGAACTATGTGTGAGAAGGTGAAACAGAGAGCTGTTGTTCACAACTGCACCGTGACCTCTCACAATTGTACCTGGCTGTGCAAGTTTAAGGGTCTTCCAAAAGAGGAACAAACAACCCTCCCTTACTATAGCACCATCTCCCTTCATCAGCATTATTCTGCAGTTTTTGTGGCAAGAAGCTAAAGTGCTTTCTTGGCATTGGATGAAGGTTCCTATATCCCCTCTTGATCAAGACAGGATCCTAGATCCTCTTTTACAAATTCCATAAACACAGATACAGTGAGGATATGGGCATGTATCCTGACTTGCTCACGCCTACACATACAGTAGCAGCCAGTGACCTAATTGGTTTGCACCAGCAGGATGCAGAGTAGCTCTAATCTGGAAGACTTGTGCTGAATTTTCATGACACCAAATCCAAACTACAAACCCCATCAGCATTGCCCCGAGCCCAGTTACATAATTTCTGACCTCTGGAACAGTACCAGCTTGGGTTTGACTAACATGGAACAAGTGAGGGTTATGCAGAAACCAGCCATGGAGAAGCTGAGGAAAAGCTGGAGAGAGAAGAACCCTGGATAGCTGGTGCCTTTGGAAGGACACAGAGTGAGAATTCTTTTGTCCAGACCCACACACAGTAACTTTCTGGGGAGATACGGACCCTCGCACGTCATCGCGGTGCACACCCAGTTCCCACAGGCGCAGACGCAGCGGTTGCACTCCACCTGGGTCTCTGCTCCGTCCTCGTAGGTCTCATCTTCCAGGGCACACTCTGAAGAGGCACAACACAAAGGCAGTGCTTGTGAGAGTGAGCAGGCTAAAGGAAACATACTTTGGAGATGCCTTGGTTGAAGGGGAAGCCTTCCTTCCCCCAACCATCAGAAGTTTCCTCATGACTAAAATATTCATGCTGAATTTGGTGAGTAAAATCAGCCAAAATATAATTTGGGAAAGTCAAACCCTTTGTTTTTCTTCATCAGAAGAACACGTTTCAATTTCTCAATTCCAAATGAAATCTCAGTGTTGGATTTGTTTGAATTTCCTTATTTGTTACACAAAGAAAAGAACTCCTGAAATGAAAGCTTGGGTTATTCTGATCTAGATGAGGATAAGTTGGGGAAATTATTTGGAAGGATAGTGAACTTTGAGATGGTCATCAGGGAGGCTCTCTGTGTGAAAGGCAGAGCATAGCAGGACTTTGGTCTGGTCTGACTTTCCTAAGTTATCTGGCCATGAACTCCTCACATGATTGACCTCTGCACTGTTAAATACATGCCTTGATCTTACAAGCATACCATACCCATTCAACCTATGTCCTTGCTTCTAAAATCCAAACCTTTCTTATTACAAGAGCTGCAGGAGCTCTGGGACAGTAAAAGCAGTACTCTCAACAATGCAGGGACAAAGGGTGCTGTTGGAAAAGAGGCAGGCATATATTAAAATTATCTCTGGCTGTGGAGTTACAGCACCCGATGTCTGGCCTGAAGCTGATCTCTTTTCTTTCCTCCCTTCCCAGGACCCCTCTTGTTCCCCAAGATAAGTGAGGAGTTCCTACTTTTCTCTGGTGGGTTGAAGGATGGGCTGAGGCACTTGAGAAATTCATTGAAGCTGAGCTTCCAGTCAGCATTTTCATCTGACAGCTCGATGAGGGCATCTACGCAGAGTCCCCTGAAAGGAAACACAGAGGCTTGTTCTGCACAGGGCTGTGCTAGGCCAGTGCCTGCTCCACTGTCTTCAGAGTGCAGGTGACTAAAACCAGTAATAACTAGGGAGACTCCAGGATGTCTGGCACAAGTGGCTTCTCTCTAAGGAAACCTCATGGGATACAGAGAAAAGAAGAACAGTCACAAAATACTCTGTCTGGCAGCGGGCTGGGCAGTGGGGGGATATTGAGAACAGCAGGAATGGGACATCCACATTTGTTGACATCTGCATGCTGTCACACAAGTAGAGATGCAAGCACAGCATAACCACAAGCAGCGTTTTTTTCACACAGTGGCAGACAAAGAAAGAGGGAAACCTCTCAAACCATAGCTGCCTATGAATGGCGTTTTCCCACCATCTTCCTTGCACTGGATGTAGCTATTAGGCAAAAGGAGAGGGCAGTCCCCCGGAAAGCTAATTTATTAGGAAATAGAAAGAAGATGACAAATCTTCTGTTACCCAACTCCCTTCTGGCTGCACAAGTGCTACATTTAGGGCAAAAGAGGATTGGAATACGTGCCTAACATGAAGGGTAGAGACAGGACTGCTCCTCTTGTGTGTTCACACCTATTTAAGGTGGAAGCCACTTCCTACACAGTTAACTCTGCCAGTGCAAGCCCTAGCTGATATTTACCATGAGTGAATTTCCATCTTCCATTCTACCACATCTGCCCCCCGGTCCTCCCTCTGGCACCCTGTCCACTGCCCACCTGAGCAACTTGTTGGTCTCCTGGTCCATGTAGGTGGTGATGTTGATGGCAGTCTCATTCTGCTCCACAAACTTCAAGAATTCAGTGGAGTCCAAGCGAGAATCACCATCATCAAAGCTCTGTAGGGGAAGATGGGAAGATGTGAGAAGCTCTCATTTATCAGTTCAAAGCACCCCTTCCTTCTTCCACTTCCATACCTACATAGCATTTTGAAGCTTTAGTGAGACAAGTTCCATTATCCCTGTTTTTCACAAAGAAAGAGGCTCAGAGGAAAGCAGCAACATATCCACATTAGCCTCAGAATAAGAGAGAAATGATCCTAGCCTTGTTCTCATAGATAAGCTACACTGCCTCTCATTCACCTCCTGCTGCTTGATTTATGGCTCTAACCCTATTTCTTCTCTTTGTTTCAGCCAGCTCTTAGCTTTCTTATATACCTCCTGCCTTAGAGCAGACCAGCTGCATTCAAGGAGGTGTCAGCTTTCCAATATGGGTAAATCCAAAGCTGTGCCTGGACTCTGACAGTGACAAAAGGGAAAAATCACAGGAAGCAATTTTCTGCTGATACCAGGGAAAAAATTTAATGCAATAGCACAACACCTCACCATCAACTTCTTAAGGTCCTGACAAGACTCCTGGCACTGAAGAGCAGCAGCTTTAGCCCCAAAATCTGGCTGTACTCCCAAAGAAGTAATTGCATTTTGCTTTCCTGTTTGGAGATGTGACACCACAGCGCTGGGCACTCAGCAGGATCTGCTGTGCCCCCTCAGAGACAGCTGCATTGCTGTGAAGGGAAAATTAATCCTGCACACAGACTGCTGCCACCTAATTTTTGCTGTGTGATTGGGGCAGGTCACTGTGGCTCCTTGTGCAGTGCTCTCAGGAATGCTGGAATACACACTGCCTGTTGTTACCTCTGTGTGTTTCAGGAGAAACATCTAGTACTAGGGAAATAATCCTGTGTGACTGCTCCACATGGTAACTTCCACTAGACTTTGAAGCTGCTTTTTATTATGAAAATGACTGCAGTTCTCTTAATGACCCAGACTGTTAAGTGAGTTTTCTTGCCTTTCAAAGTTATGGTCTACATTAGGGCATTCCCATAGAGATTCTCCAAAATGAAGCAGCTTCCTACTACCAGTCTTGCTCCTCTTGAAATAATGTCCTTCAAGGTCATGACCTGCCTGACAAGCAAAGCACATCCCAGTGAGCCCCAAAGTCAGGCTTCCAGGAGGGAAAAGCTTAATGCCACATCTACAAACCTCCCCATCAAGGAGAAAAGGGAAAAGCTTCATTTCAACTATGCCTCCAGTGTTTCCTACATGCAGCACAGGAATCAGGCCATTTGCAGGAATGCAGGGCATGAAGAGCCCCACAGCTTGGCAGGACAAAATTCCTCCAGTAACAGCAGACATATGTTGCTGACACAAATTTCTGTGTGTTTGAAGCCATTTAGTTTGCTTTGCCTTGATTTGTCCCAAGTTGTTCCAAACTCTGAATTCTGCTTTAAAAATGTTTCAAAGCTTAAAGAATAAGGCAGTTGAAAAGGTGGATTACCACCTGATAGAGAATCACAGAATCATTAAGGTTGGAGAAGACCTCCAAGATCATCAGCCTTAGATTGAACATCACCTTATCAACTAAACCACAGCAGCAAGTGCCACATCCAGTTGTTTCTGGAACCCTTCCAGGGATGGTGACTCCACCACCCCCCTTTGCAGCCACTGTTTCCCCAGCCTGTAATTCTGCCTGGCATTGTTGTGACCCAAATGCAGGACCTGACACTTCCCCTTACTGAACCTCATACTGTTGACCTTGCCCATGGAAATTCTCCCTTCGGAACGAGCAGAGGTATTTCATTGCCATAACATCTCCCACCCAGTGGCTGGGATCAGTGCTCCAGAAAAAGTGGGACAGTAAAGAGAACGTGAGGCTGCCTGCCTCTGAGCTCAGCCTCAGGATATCACCAGCACGCTGACAGGCGTGGGGACAGTGGGTGTGTGGTGACAGTGGAACAAGCCCGTGGCTGGCTCATGCATTTCAGCAAAGCCCATGACCTGGGGAGACCCTGCAAAAGTGGCTGGGCACAGCATATTTGCAGGCAGTGGGACTAACACAGGACACTGCTGCTTTTTGGTGCTGGCAGGCACTGACAGGAGCGCCCAGGGCAGTGGATTTCCACTGCAAATGTGAGGATGTTCTGTGGAGCGAGGGGACCAGCTCCTCTGTCTCACCAGGGGGTGCCATTGCCATGGCAAATTTGCTTGCAGTGCTAACTCCTGTCAGGCACCATTAATCTCTGGCTGTCAACAGCTCATGATTTAAATGCTCTCCCCTCTTCCCCACCTGCTCCTCCAGCTCCATCCTGAATGCTTTGAAGTCTCTGTCAGGAGCCAGGCATGAGGGGGAGGGACACAGCGGTGCATGTGGCAGGAGCATGGGAGAAGCTTGGGATCTGCTGGTTACAGAAGGGGGTGCAGATGGGCTGAGGGATAGACTGACAGGGAGGAGGGAGGAACAGGATTATTGCAAGGCCCAAGACTCAAGTGGCTTTCACTCTACAGAGTACTAGGGAACTGCCAGCTCTCAGCCACAACTGGGACATATTCCTTGAAGCCCCCAAATGTCCCTTGTACCCATCTCAGCATGGCCTTGGCACTATCTAGACCAAAAAATCAGCAGCCCCTGCCACAGCTTCCTGCATTTCCAGCACTTTCACCTCTTTTCCTCTGGCATTTTATCCAAGATTAGTCCTCTACTCTGCTACAGGCACATGAGGCTTGTCCTCTTCCTTTTCCCCAGGGCAGATCAGACACCAGGAATCAGAGATGCTCCACATCTGGTTGTCACAAACTGTGTCAATGTCTCAGTCAGTGGCTGCTGCAGGCAGGCCATAACACATCAGGCTGTAGGACTTATCAGATCCCTCTGGTCCCCAGCTCAACAGGCACATCACTCACTGGAGCCTCTCAGCTGGGGGCACAGCAGCGGTCATGCAGTGGCAAGGCAAGAAATGTTGTCTGGGCTTTGAGACAGGTGCTGCTCTACTTGCCTTGAAATATTTGTCCAGGACTTCACTGTAGTTACTGCCCTTGGAGAACCACCCATCTGGGATAATCTCAGCTTCCAGCCATTGGATCACCCGGCGCCGAAGCTCGTCCCTGTCCGACTGGTAGCAGACAACTGTGATGGGAGACAGTGCAGCAGAAGGAAAAACAAGAGTGAGAGAAATCAGGGTGCAGGGAGATCACAAAGAGAGAGCTGGAAATAAAAGGCAGCCAGCTCGCCCTGATGGCAGCTTGCAGCCCCTCGGTCCAGTTCCTTGGGGTTACATCACTGCCAGATCCAAGCAGATTTGACATGTGCTGAATAGTGGATGAGCTGTTGGTGACACCATGTGGCACGGCTGGAAAACAACACTCCTGCCATGTGGCACGGCTGGAAAACAACACTCCTGCCAAAGCTCTTCCTTCCCATTCCTGAAGCTTGTGGAAGAACAACCCCAAGCTGACTCATCTTGGTGTGAAGAGTCCCAGACTGAGGGAGGAAGGTGACTGACAATGTCCCCAGGCTTCCCGACACTGCGTAGAATTGTCATTCAGCTGTCAACCCTAAAATACCAAAACCTCTATCCTCTGCAAGGGGGAAGACTAGACTGAGCAAGCCTTTCTACCACTCTGTCTCCAAGACTTGAATTTTAGGGCCTATTATCTCAGGAAATACTGTTTTCTTCAAAGCCCTGGTTTGTCCACTCTGACTGGAAATGAGAGGGGGTCAGGCTGGGCTTATTCATTCACAGTGCTTGCCAGTGTCACAGGTTTCTCCAGAGCAGTTATCACTTTGTGTGCTAATACAAACTGTGATTTAGAAACAAAAATGAAAGCCTAGCTGGGAATTCTCACACCTTTTCTGCCCAGTGGTCAGCAAAGCCAGAAAAGGAATCAGTGTGCATTCATGTCACTTGCACACACTAACGATCTTCTGAATCCAGTGACTACTATCACAAGCAGATGGAGAGATTAAAAAAATCAGCTCTGTAGGGATTCTGCATGTTTCATTTTGTACTTCTTTTAAACTGCTTTAGGGTGGTGGCCATGCTCTGACATGGTCCTTCCTCTTTAGTTTGTGTGAGACTTTGCTCTCATCTGTTAAAGTTGATGATTATACAGCTCCAGTATTTAGAGGTCATGAATAGGAAAAGGCTCTCCTGATGACAAGCCATGGCCCTAAAATCCAGTGTAAAGTACACATGGCAATCAATACATAAGGGATTGCCAAGCACAGGGAATCGAAGAGACTTAAAATTTAGGTGATCATAGAATCATTTAGGTTAGAACAGACTCAAGATCATCTTGCTGGCTGATGGTACAGGCAGGCAGTTCAGCTGTACCTGACTCTCTGCCTCTGCACCCATTGGTTCATCACTCCTAAAGCAAAGTTTCCTTTTAAAAGAGTGCTCCATCCCTCAGTCTGGGTGATGAACACAGTTTGAGTCCCTGGGGGCAAACTGGGTTTCATTGCACCTAGTCTATGCTGAGTCCCTGAGACATCCCAGTACAGTGAAAAGCCCAGGAGATGCATGAGCTCTGAAAGGTTACCCAAGAGTAAAGAGCTGGGCAATCACCTTTCAGCTGATTTATCAACTCAGACTCTTGTACAGCCCATTCAGGGTATGCTTTTTACACAGAGCTCTGTACCCCCCCAGCACACCCCCTGCCCATCTCCCAGGGCACACAGATTCATACAGAGGCCTCAGCCAAACAGGACACAGCTTCTTACCTGGACTTGCAGCTGGATTCTCAGACTTCTTCTCTGTTAATGGAAAGACAGAAAAGGACATTTCTGATGCAGTGTGAAGCAATACAAATCTCTTCCCACCATGGGTAAAAGCAGACGAGTCTTTGGGTATATGAGGGCCACATACATGATTGAGGGGCTGGAATCCCTGGACCATGAGGAATACTGAAGACAGTTTAGACCAAAGATTTGAAGTCTCAGGGACAATCTCATCAATGTTTATAAATCTGATGGAAGGAGATGAGGAAGACTGCACCAGACCTTTATCCATGGTATTCAGTGACAGGGTAAGAGACAGTGGGCACACATTTAAACACATGAAACTCTGTCTGAACACAAGAAAATCATGCAGCTACTGTGTGTGTGAGTTAAACAGGCCCACTGATGAGGCAAAATCCTTGCTCCTAAAGTTATTGAGGTTCCTTAGGAACATGGATGATAGTATTGGTTTTAGGAGTTTATCCTCAGAGCATGACTTTTCCTCAGCAGTTAAACTGGGACACTTACCTGGCTGAATCCAAAAGCTTAGAGTGAGGCAGCAGGAGCAAAAGGTTGCCCTGCTCTCCTGAGTGCCACACTCCCAGAAGCTTGGGGAGACAATAGCTCCAAGGTCCCCCCATAGTCAAGGTGTGAGGATTTTCAGTGCACTAATGAGGGCCTTAATGACCCTGCTGGCCTCACCTAGAGCCTCCATCCAAACTCTCTAACTGTGAACCATGAGGCTCCATTTCATATCTGATTCCTCAACTCCTAGTCCTTGCCTGTGATTATCATGTTGTAGCCATGCCTGTCTCCAGCTCTGTTACAACCACTCTCTTCCATAGACTGTTGATCCAGGCTCTGTCCTGGTGGCTGTGTTCCCACCTTGATCTCAGCCCTGCTATGTAGCAGGCACAGGGCCTGCAAGGGCCCTGTGGCAAGCAGAAGCCCAGAGATAGGAAATGCCAAGTCATGGTGAATGGCTAGAAGCCCCAGTTCTGCCTTTGGACCCCTGCTTATCTCTCTGGAAGCCCATAGGTCACTTTCCTCTAACCCTTGCCATTGGACCATTTCTGATCCCCCTGTACCCTGTTTTAGGCTGGTTCTGGTAGAAGAGCTGTTGCTGGAACCCTTCACAGAAGATTCAATTAAGACATCACTGTGGAATTCTAAACTGCCTTCTCCTCTCTCTCCCTGTGTCTGCCTGCCTAGGCACCTAGCAAGCTGAGAGCAGAAATCACAGTGAGCTGATAATCACTAAAGAGCTGATATCCCTTAAGCTTGCTAAGGTTGCCTGCAGCTGAGAGCTGCCTGGGAATCAGACAGTCTGTCCCCAATAGGACTGTGCTATCCGGACCCGTGCAGCCTGCTGGGGACACCCTGAACCCAGCAGGAGGCTGAATTAACGCCACAGGCTGCATCACTGTGAGCTTGTGTGCCTCTTGTCTTTATTCTGGTTACCAGAGTCACCAGCCCTGACTTCACAACTTGATTTCAGGCCTACTTCATCACTGCCAGCTTGCCTGGTCGTCTGGACTCTTGCTTGAATCTGGCTCCTGTTCAGAGGCTTGCCTTGTTTACCCCACTCAGCAACTGTGGGACAAGGTCTTGCTGGTGAGGCCTCTGCCTTGCCTTGTTATCATACCATGCTTCCCTTCCAGCTCTCTGTCCCTGAGTGTATCCAGCCCTCCTTGCCAGGGTTACCTTTGCAGTGGCCATCATAGTCCACCTGGATCTTGGAGCCGGTGAGGCAGGCATCACGGTGCAGCTCACAGTGGTTCAGGTACGTCTTGCCATTGCTCCCACACACAGGCCTCTTGTGAGGTTTGCATTTCTGTGGGAGAGCCAGAGAACACAGCCTTTCACCTGCCTCCTTGGGACAGCTCGGTGAGTCCAACCATAGCCCAGCTCAGGAGAAGTCCTTGGCATAGTCCCCTTGGCCCTGTGTTTGGAACAGGCTAACTCACCCATCATTACCCCAGGAAAACCCACACAGAGAAGTCTGTGGGTGTGAGTTCAAAGGCCTCACTTCATCCCAGTTTCCATCACTACCAGCATGACAGGAGTCTTTCTGAGAGCAAACATCTGCAGAGAAATCAGTGCTCAGCAGAAATATGGAGCATAATCCTGCAACTGCTGCTCCATGTGCTGTGGCCATGCCTGCCCAGAGGTGCTTCTGTGCCTCTGGTCTCTATGCCTGCGCTTGGTTGGCTCCATTGCATCTCTCTGCAGACTCTGCTCCACCCTTCTGCTGCCAAATGGCAGAATAAGCCAGCAGCCATGAACAAACAGCACAGCTCACAGCAAAGAGAGTTCACCAGTGCCACTGTTCAGGCTATGAGCTTCTCTCTTCTGTCCCTTTTGGTCTGGCCAAGCCTACCCAGAGTGACAGACTCTCTTCCTGCTAACAGAGCATTTCACTCTCCAGTGCCCAGGCTGGTCATGCCAGAGCTGCAAGCTCTGAGGGAAGGGGGAACAAAGAGCCACATGGCCATTCCCAGGAGCCAGGCAGAAATGTTTTGAAGGCACGGAGCAGAGCACAGTAGGGAGACATTGTGTCCCTACAGCTGGGAAAGGCTCTTCTAATCATCTCTGACTCCCTGCTGGATACAGCTATTCATCCTTACAGCACTCTACCACAATTATTTCCATTTTACAAAAGCTGATTTTTAGTAGGGTGCTTGTAACCTACTCAAACAAGGCGCCAGTGAGGGCAGACTGTCTTGGAGCTCACAGACCACTCCCTAGAGTGCCCTTCAAAGCCAGCTGCACATCCATACCCCCCTGGGCTTTCCCAACAAAAGTCTCCTGTGCGTGTAAAGACCCTAGGCAGTCCTGCAAGCAGCACAGCTGTGAGTCCCAGACTGTATCTACCCTGCAGGGCTCTTCCCCCACACAACACTGGAAACAGTCCTGCTTTTTGAAGAGCCACTGTGACTTTGCAGCTGCTTCAAAACAGCCATAGCCTTATTCCATCAGGGGATCCTTCCAGTGACAGAAACCCATCTGAGGGGTGATGGTGATGCCACCTGTCCCAGATACAGAACCTGTGCTGCTCCCATACCTCAATGCACAGGCAGGTTGGCTCTCCCTTCTCTGTCACTGCACACTCACGCCCAGCTCCACAGAAAACATTGGCACAGATCTTAGATTTGCTCCTTGGCTCTTCCTGCAAGACACAAAGTCAGAGACACAAAATACATCATTCCCCACAAGACTAACAACACAGTTAAAAAAACAGCACATTTAACTGGTATCAGGACCAAAAGGTACCATGGTGTTAAGGTGGGGGTGACAGAACAAGAGAGACATGACTTCAATAGATGGACAGCTCAGACAATGAGAAGCAGCAGACACAAGAACAAGGGCTACAGTCCCAGGAATACAGGGTTTCCTTCAGGTCATTCCTGGAAAATCACCTGGGAGAAGTGGAGCAAACATGAGCAAGAGGAAGTCTAGCATGAATGGCAAGAATAATTTGCTCATGCCAATGACTGCTGTCTTTAAAATTTCTTTTCACAGAGGGTAGGAAGCAGAAATGTCTTTGCTCGAGACACTTAGGAAGAAGGTGAACATATCCCTAGAGAAAGGTACAACACAAACAGGCAGAAGAGATTGCCATCAGGCACCAGATAATGTCCCTGTCACAAAAAACTGACCCATTATCTTGCTTTCACTAGTCAAGATCAAACACTTTTAAAGGAAGAACACTGTCATGGATAAGATAATTATCCAGTAATCCTCCCATAATGAAAATTCCTTCCTGGTTCCTGACAGCCTGCAGTTGACTTATGTCCTGCAGCACAATTGATATGCTTTACAATTTTCTCCTAGCCAAAGTCATCACAAGTATTGTTGCTCACATAACTATCAAATATTTTTGGGTTTTTTTCTTGGTGTCCCACAGCATTCCTAAACTGGTGACACCTAGTGTGGAATATTTCCATAGTTTAATCATGGTTTTGATACAACTACCACTTATTTTTATCCATTTAATGCTTTTTTAAAATAGACTTTTAAAAGAGAAGGCAGTTTCAGGGTTCAGACTTTGAAGAGCCTGGCTTAATTCCCTGCTTTGTCATTAATTTCCTTTGTGACTCTCATTTCACTTAACATTTTCCATTGTATGTTGAGTATCTGGTTTAAGCCAGCCAACTCGCTTCTGCAACAGTTTTGCATCAGAAAGAAGATTAAGGAATGAAAAATAATCAGTGAGATAAGTCAATCACATCTGCTATGTTTCTTCCCTCTAATACAAAAATGTTTTTTCACCTTCTCATCAGAGTATTATTCTTATACTCTGCTTATTTGTGGCATCTTTGTACCTCCATCATTTACTTTTGAAAATAGGTGATGAAAAAGGAACAGAATTTGTCAGAAGAGCAAGCATTATTGACAAATGCTGAACACATTTTTTCCTCCTATTTCTTCTTTATTCTAGTTTTTTGTTTGTTTTGATTTTAAACCACAGTTTCAGAGAGGTGCTGTCTTTACTGAACAGCCCACAGAGACAGCCAGATCATTTTCTGAATAACCTTGCCCTGGTCTTCAGAATAGTTTGTTTGCTGGCCTACTGCACAATTCATCAAACCTGAGAAGGTCTTTTCAAATCACTGCAGGAATCCCTCCAGGTTCACATAGTGACAAACATCTCTTGGATTCTCTGCAGGAGTTCCTGTTTTGCTGCTTATTCTGTCAAATACAGTGTTTGGACATGCCAGTCTTAGCTGAGAAATGTATTCCATGTCCCAGACCTGTTCTCCCCATGAAGACAGCATCACCCTCCTGCCTCTTCATCTCCTTTCACATTTTGTTTCTGAGCTTCTCCTGCATCCAGCTCTTTCCAGTCATCTTCCAGGGGAGGGCTGGGGTAAATGAACCAGGCACTTCTGGGGTGGGATGGAACAACAGGAGTGCTTCACTGCACAAAGCAACCTCGTGCAGCTCAGCGCAGGGAAGGAAGAACAGCTCATTTTGCAAAATGCACAAAGAAAAACTCTAATTGTCCAAGGCTGGAGTCTGACTTTGGGCACTCACACACCTAAAATGCATGTAGCTACCAAAGTGCTGATCCATTTAAGGGGTTTTGAACAACTTGTCAATCCTTTCAAGCTGTCAAAGACAGAAAAACCAGCTGGGCACAGCTTTGAATGGCCACCCAGTGAGGTCTGTAATCCAGGTGCCTGCAATAGATGACAGCATTCTGCCTCTCCCATGGACAGGTAGGACTGCCAGCAGCCACCTCCCATCCATGCCCACCAATGCCAAGCCTGGCTTTTGATTCCTGCCTGGGACTTAGGGCACTGCTACAATGCAGCTGGCCTCAACAAGCATCTGCAGTGCTGGAGCTCAGATTGCTGGACTCCTCTCCCCAAGGGAGCTCACTTGGAAATCCATTCTCCAATGTGGCCATCCACAGCTCCCTCCCTGCTAGTGCTAAAGCCCAGGAACCATCCCACAGCTCTTCCATTGGAACCTGGGCAGGGGATGCTGGCAAGGTGACATCACCAGAACAGCATCTGAAGACACTCTGCCACCTGCCAGGCTAGAAGGCCACATTACTCTGATTTTTCTTATTAATCAAAGCAATACAATTTTCTGGTTGCTTCTTCTTATTGCCTTAAGTTGCCCTAGGCTGGCAGGGGTTTGGGGCTCATTGCCACATTCCAGCATGGCTTTCTCCTCCTCAGGATTCAGCCAGAGGAAGAAATGAAGCAAGCTGCTCTGCCTGCCTGCCCTCTCACTCTGGCACAGGGTTTCTCAAACCCAGCTGTGGCATGCCACAGGGTGGGAGCTCTTCTAGCAGCTCCTGGCTGCCTTGCCAGCAAATGTGGGAGTCTCCTGTGCACAAATGACAGTGTAACAGGGACAGAGGTGCATGACTGGATGAGCCCAGTGGGGGTGTGCAAATGGGGCTTTATAATCTCCTGATTCTCTGGTGATCTCCCAGAATCTACCAGCCAAACTGGTTTCTTGTGACAGATACTCTGATAGTGACAGATACTTACCTTGGACCTTGTAATATATGTTTTTATAAAGCTTTACCTGCTGGAGTCGTGTGAGTGAGGATGGCAGCTGCCACTTAATTATTGAATAGTCCATCCTTGCACCTGCCTTGTAAAAGCTTGAAAATATAAACCACAAATTTTAAAATTTTAAAATGTAAAAAAAAGACTCCACAGTGTTTCAACATCATTGCCCTTAAATTAATTAATATCAGGATTTACTGGAATCACAGCTTTTACACTGCTTTGTCTCTGAGAGCTGCCCGTGCCTTTTCTGTCATCCTGTGCTTGGCAAGTGTCACCCGTTCCAGTCCACAGCGCGCTCAGGCAGGCGGAAGGGAAAGGGCAGAGAGTTGTTATTAATTGCTGCACAGTGGCATTTCCACTGCAAGCCTTGGCAAGGCACTTCCTCTCTTCTGCCTCGAGTGAGGTGCCCAAGCTCTCTCTCTTTCTTTTAGGTACTCCTCTGTTGCCCAGAGAACAAGTGGGAAGGTGTAAAAGCTGCCAGGATGAAGCCAGGGCAGGAGTGTCTGTGCCTTTGGAATGTCTGCCACAGCACAGGGGCACTCTGACCCTTCACCTGCAGGGGCACGACCTCCCCAGCCATCTTCTCTGGCAAGGACCATGGAGAAGGCTGTTCTCAACAGCTCAAGGGCCAGAAGTTCAGGGCAGCTGGGTAGCGTCATGTATGCATAGCCCAGCTTGTCCACAGAATGGGGATGGGAATGCTCAATGCTTTTGGAGGGCTGGGAAGTGTAACCCTGTGGATGAAGGTGCATGTTAACAGGTAAACACTAAGCAGAAGACCTGAGCTGACAGTGCAGAGAGTCACATGCAATGCCTCTGCCTCAGCTGTTGTCTCCTGAGGAGCAAGGAGGAAAAAGACATTTCCAAGGCACCCGCAGGCAAAAGCCAGAGGCAATGCCAGTGGTGAAGGATCGCCATGGCAACCAGCAATGCAGGGCCTCGAGGTGGAGAGCTAAAATTAGGAAATTAGGCAGTGGAAAGGGCTGTTTCTCATCTCTGGCAGCATCTGGTGCCGAGAAGTTGGACCCCCAACACAGAGTAAGCACAGACATCCGGAGCATTTCCGAGTCCCTGCCTGCGCCCGGCTGTCCAGGACCGAGTGTGACTTGACGCACCAAGGCAGTGCCAGGTCTGCACAGGATCCCAAGGTCCTGCCAGGTGCTGTGCCTGCTCTGCACTGGTGGGACTGCGTGGAAACAGTGCAGTGTCTGCAGTGATTGTAGAAATGGCAGAAAAGAGGTGTCATGGCTCCTTGCCTTTGCAAGGGTACTGCCCACTGCAGCTCTCCCTTGGCTGCCTCCTCCCCTGGCCCCTACTGAACCATGACTGCCTGGTGTCCCTTGATGAGAACTGGGACTTTCCCAGCTTGTGAAAGTTGAAACCATGAACAATTCAATGACAAAACAACTCTGTAAGGAAGAACAAATTCCACCTGCAGAGAAGAGCTGTGCACGCAGCTCCATGTCCACAGTGCCCTACAGCCCGAAGAGAGCAGCAGGAATTACTGCCATTACACACATTCTGGGAAACAAGCAGAAAGACAAGATGGGGAGTTTATATGCTTCACAACAACCCCTCATATTGGCTTGTTTTCTGCATATCTTTCCACATAAAATCTCCTCTTTGAGACCTCAAAAATCTTTTTCTCAGCAGCCCATACTGCATTGGACCTACTGTCCTGCTCCTATTGATACAAGTAATAACCTTTTCTGGTATCAGCAGTGAGGGCAGGTCCTTTCTTCTTTTGGCATCACTTTCTGGAAATACATAAAATTACTTGACCCTCACAAAATGCTCTGTGCTCTTTGCTGTAAAATCAAGGTTTTGTGGTTTTGCCTTGCGTGACGAGCACGGAAATCAAAGTGCTCTAAAGCTGGAGCACTGAAAACTCCTATGGGAGGCAATCCCATGTATTATACAAACTTGAGTATTACACAGAGAAGGCAAAACTAAAGGGCACCAAAATGATGTCTGGGGTTGCAAGACATACACAGATTCTCATGCCTCAGGGAAGGCAGCAGCAAAAGCTGGCTGCAAGTTTTCAGATATAATCAGTACAATTCACAACAGACTCCGCTCCATGCAGCAGAGAGAAATAAGCTGTGCAGCTACCTATTTCTGCCAGTCATCCCTACATCTTCACATCCACATCCCTTTTGCCTGTTCCCTGCCACAACTAACAGGGAAATAGGGATGTAAGGGATCTCTGAACATGCCAAGGTGCACCCATAAACTGCATAGCCTGTATAATTTCTAAACCAACTCAACATCCAGCCATGAAATCTAGCACCTTGTCTAGCTGTTGTCTTGGCAATGTTTGCTTCTGAACGCAGAAAGATTTGGAAACACAAGGCAGTAGAGGTTAATGATGCAGAAAGCTGAGATAAGCTGTCTCCTGACTTCCAAACTTCCCTCCTCTCCTGTTGTGGAGCTGGGAGGGAGAAGCATTGTGCTGCAACATTCAAAAAGAGAGAGCTGGGCAGCAGAGCAGCTCAGGGGGGAGCCAGGAAAATTTAGCAACTCCTGTACAGTGATGGCACTGAGAAAGCATTTGGCTTATGTGTTTCAACCCATTACCCAAGTGATTCTCCAGTTCTTTCAGCAGCAGTGTCCTCCTGCAGAGGTCCAGGGAGACCAGATCCCATGTTCACTGAGGGCACCAAGGGGCAGCCAGCTTGTCACCTCTGGTCATTTGTGCAGCCTGCTCTGCCAGCACGTTTGTCCTGTTGTTTTGATTTGCACCTAACAAGCAAAGCACTTGTTCCTCCCTGCAAACCTGACCCAATTCCTGTGGCAGCTCCCTGGATCCACTAACACTCTGGTGTGATGGGGCAGAAACTTGGCAGCAGCATAAACTGAGCAGATTAGTGTGAAACAAGCAGGCATCCCTGACACTGGGCTTGCCATAAATAGATAGGTAAGGTGACCATTACAGTTTTCCTTCCTTTGGGCTACTGCCCCAGGTTGGAAGAAAATCCACACAAATTATCTTAAATTCTTACTTGGAAGGCTTGAGTTTCATTTAGCAAAAATAAGACTGTGATAAGCCCAGCAAGTGAGGATTGAATCATGCTATTCAGCTCTCCAAAAGAAAACAGACATCATCAGGACAATCCCAGGACATCATCACTATTGGAATGGTACAGTAGGCTGTGGAATAAAACATACTCTACTTTGGAATGAAACCTCCTGCCAGAGGTTGCTGTACATGCGGGTGCAGGGTCATCTCTTGAACACTTCTGTTGGTCTGGTGTTATCTGGACTCAAAGTGGCACCCTCTGGAACTCCTCCCTCCCCTGCTGCAGGGATCCCACCTGTCTCTGGAAGACACATGGTGCATATCCTGCTGCTCACGCCAGTGAAGGTATTGCTAGGCAGCTGGAAAGGCTCAAAACCAGGCTATCCCTGAGCGAGGGAGTCAAAAAAGAAGAGATGTTTGCCAGGCAAAGTCTGGACCAGGGCTGGGTTCCCCAAGGGAGTATGACCAGCTGCATTTGACAATGTTCCCTCAACATTCCCAGTGCTAACAATATCCTATTTGAAGGGTGTCAATATGGGGTCCGTGCTGGATGCAGAGGGGTGCAATGCCATTTAAACTGCAGGACTCCCCCTCCCCCAGCTCCTAAAGCCATCCTGCCAGCGGCAGAACTAACGAAGGCCAGTTTCCAACAGCTCTCTCTGCACGGCCTGTCTGTCAGCCAGTTCCAGGGCAGCTCATGGACTCCTTCCTCAGGGGAGGTCTTCACAGGCCCCTCTCATTAAGGCAGTCACCTAGAGTCACAAAACCAGCTGGATCCCATTATCTCGGAGGCCTCCACTGCTTTATCAGCTGTGCCGGAAACAGGCCCATGGATTCAAGGCTCGCTGGAGGCCAGAGACAGGCAGGCAGGCACAGACAGCCTGCTGACATTGCTTTGCTTCCACAGGGAACCAGTCAGGAATTCCTTTGCAGAGCCCTGCACAACATTTCTCTGGCTCAGCCTCTCCTCTTGACAGACTCAACGTCACTGCTGCTTGCAGTCCTGAGGACAGATCCTCACTCCAGCTCCCTGCCCTGAATCCAGGCCCCCTGCTGTCTCCCTGCCACTGACCCTTGTGCTTCCCTTACAGCATTTCCTTTGTGTTGGAGGACAGACCCCATCTCACTGCTGCCCCCTCAGAGCTTCCATCACTAGGGTATTTCAGCCAGCTTCAACCAAGGGCTGTGAACAGAGATCTGGACACAGTGCCAGGAGCTACTGCCCTTCCTGTGGGATGCCTGCCATGGAAGACAGCATGTGCCCCAATCCACCAATCCACACACCTAGACAACAGCCAACCCCTCTTTCCAATACTTTGCCCCTATCTTTTTCTATTTTCAACTGACATCTAGGACTGGCTCTCTTAAAATGTCAAGTGCAACCCCTTAAAGGCTTTTGAATGCTTGTGAGATGAATATTTAATGGCAGCTGACTTTGCTCATGGGAAACAAGCCAGACCATACATCTCTGCACATACTGGAAATCAGGGTGTGTTCCCAGAAATCTGGATGGAGAGAAAAGAAAGCAATAGAGGGAAGGAACTGCAGCTCCCAGAGCTCATAGGAGGTTCCCTCTCTGCAAACCCGTACCTCACCCATTTGTGTGAGACCCTCCCTGACTTGCTGGCTGCTCAGACCAAGATCCATGGATCAGATGTGACCATTATATGAGCATTGAGCAGGAGAGTGGCTGAGGCTCTGAGTGACCTCTGTGATAAAGGGGGCCCATCAGGTCAGTGACCTCTACATGAGGCTGTGGAAAAACAACACAGCTTGTGAAAACCTGCTTGTAGGAATTCATCCATGACTCTGTCAGGGAAATGGAGATGAAGATGTCTGATGCTTGTACTGTTACTAAAAAAGCCTGCCTGGGCAGCATTGCCTTGCAGACATTGGCAGGATAGATACAGAGCTCTACCTCCCCCCTGAGCCCTGTGGAGACATGGCTTGGACTGCTGGCAGGGACAGCAGCCCTCACACACCAGCCATGGCTTTCTCATGTCCCACAGAGAGCAGGCAGAAGTTGGTGCCTGCACAGAAAGGGAAGCAAGAACTGGGAAGAAGGAGGGTTTTCTCCCTACAACCTAATCAAGAGCAAAAAGGTATCTGCCAAACAGCTGATGTCTCTTACAGCGTGAAACAGTTCCGGAGCCAGGCACACCTCTCGGGGACTCCGCTGCTCAAGGACTCTGTTTTCCCTTTTAATCTGGAAGGAATGTCTGTGCTCTGGCCCCCACAGCCTCATATTTTCCACCACAAGGCAATGACCAGTGAGGCCCCATTAGGGGAACAATGACATGAGAGTCTGGAGAAGAGGAAATCGCTCCTGCAAAAAAGTCTGGAAAATGGCTGCTAGAAGGAAGGGAGCTTGCATCTGGCAGCACTCTCACTCCTGCAGCCTCTCTGCTGCTCAGGCAAAAACACTTCTTATAATCACAGATTCCAAAGTATCATGTCCCAAAGCTGCACTTCTCTCGGCACTATTCCCTCCACCTATCCCTACAGCACCTCAGAAAGGAGGAGTTTGATTCCCTTCTGCTGCATCATGTGGTGAAATTGCCAGCTTTTCCACAACCACGAGGATCTTTCTTACTAGTGTTGTTCCCAGCAAGGCATGGAGGCAGGAGTTCAGAGTGTGACTGATTTGTGCATACCAAAGCAGCTGAAGAGGCTTCAGCTGTAAGCAGGGCAGAATCAGTCCCACAGGAGGACAGGATGTGATGCTCTGCTGCACCATGGTTCTCAGAGGGAGGAATCAAGTTAATCACTTTGTATTTGGATAGAAAAATCACCCTCACGCACAGGGAAGCATCTCAGTGCATGTGAAAGGTCCTAACTGAAGTTAGTCCTACCGGGCCTTAGGGATGAGATCAGTGTCACCCTCTCATGTGACAAGACTGGAAAGGAAAGGCCCAAGGTGCAAGACTTGCTCAAGAATGACCAGAAGACAGCAGCTCAGCTCCCTCTGCTCTCTGGGAAGCCAGGACCACTTCACTGAGTGACGCACTGTCGGAATTCAGGACATCCCTCTGGCTGTCCTGGATTGCCAGGACCCCTGCCAGGGGGCTCAGAGACCCTGGCACAGAGCCCAAGACACCTGTGACTTTGATTATGACCCGTGGAAAAAGTTACCAACCTTAGATGAGGATCTGCAAGCCACAAAAGTATAAGTAGAAAAATAATTAGTTTGTCACGGGGTGAAAAATAGATTTTTTCGGAGTTTTTAGAATCGGGGTTCACGGAGCAAGATGGAAGAATCTGAGTGTGTCCAGCCTTTCTCCTTCTTCTTCTTGGCCTCCATCTTCTATTGTGATGTTGGTACTTTTAGATTGGTTTAGAGTAGAAGCTCACTGTCTAACATAGGTGATAGGTATTGGAAAGTTACTGTAAATAATGTATGCGTAGTTTTTAGTATAAAAAGATAACACCACCCTGGGGGCAGGCAGAGTGCCTCTGACTGTCTTGCTGGATGGACCTCAGCTGGATAGGAGAAAAAAATGTATAGACAGGATACAATAAACAACCTTGAGACCGAGAACTGAAGAGCTCTGACTCCTTCTTGAACCCCCGGGCTGGGAAAAGAGACTTTCTAATGTATCTCAGGGTCACTCTGACCAGCTAGAGTCCCAAGAATGCACCAGTTGTACTCCTCATTGAGGCATGATTCTTCTTCCCATATCCTGAGTGCCCAGGGCCAGGCTCTATTTTGCCATGGCTGAGCTCCTAGGAATCACAATTCTCCATCCTATTTTGTTTAAAGCAAAAATAAGAACAAGACCAGCACTGACCTCTGAATTCCAACAGGAGGGTGATGTTCTGTATGTCACAACAACACTTATGAGTTGTCAGAGGAAGCCTTTGGCAGCAGGAAGATGAAGGAGGAAGATGAAGAGTTCAGTCCCAGGGCCTCCACACCAGAGAAGATCTGCATACCACAAGCTATTGCTAGCAACTAAACATAGGTGTCATCACCTCTCTCTCTCTAAGCACACCCAGGCTCAGCTGTAAAAGGGAGGTTTCTCTGACAGATGGCATTTCCCCAAAGGTGTATGTTTCTTCCTTCATCTGGCCCATTCTGAGGTACACTGACACAGCTGCCTGCCCCCACACCCATTACCCAATCTGAGGCAGTTTGTGCCATATGCAACCTCAAATGTTCCCTTTTCAGCCCTAAATCTGTGTTGATCCACAGCTCATTCTGTATCATGGCAGCCCTCTTTTTTCATCCTTCATTCCCCTAATTTCCCACACTCTGAAGTCCTGCAAATTTTACTGGTCCTGCCAGTAAGTTTTGTTGCCTCTTTTTTTTTTGACCAGGGATGATTTATTTCTGAATGGAATCCAAATCTGGCACATTTCTCAGCCATCACCTGGCTCCAACAGAGAGGAGGAAAGAGTGAGCTAAGCAGTGGGAGGCAAGTTTGAATTTACAACCCTATGGCATATTCACACCACTTCCAGTAACTGGATACACAGGGGGAATGTAGATTGCAGGAAATGCTGAGGTTTACCAGCAGCCTCCAGCTTCTTGTGCAAGAGTCCTCAGTGGTTTTGTTCGCCTCACTGGGATGGGAATCCAACTGCAATGGATTTGATGATCTCTCTTCCCAGCTCTGTACCTTAGTCCTTCTTTACTCTCCTTCCACCACAGCCCATTGCAAAAAAGCAATGGAAATTGCTGTGTGACTGGGGGGAAACACTGAGTCAGCCTCAGTGTGGGAGAGTGAGAACAGAGCTGGAAATAAGCCAGTTCTGTATTTCCCATTTTCTAGCCTGGCTCAAGGATTTGATCAGCTCCTTGTTAATGCAGAGCAGCTTTGGGTCTGCTCTACCCAGTGGCTCTGCTGGAGGCAGCTGTGGAAGAGCAAATCCCCAGGGGACAGTGCTCTGTCACAGTAATTTCTCTTCTTTGAAGCTTCTCTACTTCATGCAGTCATGAAATCCCCTTTACCCAATGAAAACAGTGAGGAAGGCTCAGAAAATTCCTCATTATTAGGCATTATTTTGTGTAGACAACTATTCTTGGTCTGTGGTATTGAGGGAGCATCCATCCCCTTCCTGAAATCATATAGCTAGGAATGGTTATCAGACTTACAGGAACACCTGAAAATAGAAGTGAAGTAAGGTGAACATGGAAGAGAGGAAAAGTTTGAGTAGGCTGTGGAAGGAACCTGGAGTCTGCTCATCAGTGGTGCATCTGCCAAAAAGGCATGGCTCCATCCAAGGTTAAACTGTGTCCCTGTAGTCAGAGGGAGCTGAAGGCAAGTCTGCCAAAGGTCTACCATACTGCAGCCTGCAAAATGCAAACTAGGATTTCAGGAGATTACCTGACAACTGGCAGGTGTGTGCATTTACTGATTAGTATTGGAAAGAGGAGAGAAAAAACTCTGCTGTAAAAACAAAGTGAAAATCCTTGCTGAAACTGGGACATTGGGACGGCTGCAGAGGTACACAGGGAGAGACACATGTGCATGTGTTCACTGCTCTCAGAAACATCACATCAGCAACAAGCAAATCCTGTTAAACTGCAAGGGCAGTCACCCCACAGCCCCACACTGAGATCAAGGAGTAGCAATGTTGGGCCATGTGGGATCCAGCACAAGGGGAACTGTGACCCAAGTTATGAGCAGCACGTTCTTTTCAACTCCTGCTGTCCCTATTATTCTTCAGAAAGCCTCCAGTCAAGTCACCAGCACCTGAAACCATCCCTGTGAAGTGCTAACACCATTTCATGCCCATCCTTAAGAGACTTCCCTCTGAGGTAGGGAAAGCTCTGTAAGTCTCTGACTTACACTTAATGACTGACCTCTTCACTGAGACAGCCAAGAGGAAACTCTGATAAGCAACAAGGCCATGAGAAAACTGGCAGCATCACTGTGAAATAGGCTACAAAGTAGAGTCAATATGGAAACTGCCACAGTTGGAAGGACAGAAAAAAACTTTCTAAAGTCCAAGGGTTTCCAGCCTTCCCATGGATGCCCCAAGGATGGGTGTCTGTCCAGGCTGTCAGCACCACAGCCAACAGTGGCCCCTTAGCCCCTGCACTGCTCCCTGCAGCTTTTGCTGGACCCAACGTCACCCAAGAAGATTGGTCAAACACGGAGGCTTTTTCTTAGGCAAGCTGCTTGTGCTTACACTGGTGTGTCCTTGTGGGTCCCCTGCCTCATTTCTGATTTAACACAGCCTAAACAGAAGGGGAACAAGAGATAATTATGTTGTGTGGACAATCAGTGAGGAAGCTGGGTGCTATTTCCCCCAACATCCCTCCTGACCTGTTAGCTTATGAAGTGTTGCTTGGAAGATACACCTGTCAGAACCACAATCCCCCTGCCAGCAGAGGAGCAGTATATAAAATGAAGGGGAAAATGAAGCAAACAACCTCTGCTGTGCTCATTAGCAATGGCACACCCCATTCCTACACGTGTAGTCTTGGGGAACCAGGCTCAGTCACCACCACTTCTGCCAGAGCAGAGCTTCCCTTATGTCCCCATGGCTGACAGCACAGACTTGGCAGCATTTGCAGCCCAAAGGCAATTCTGTGATTAAGAAACAGGAGAAGTGACCATTGATTTCCTATAACTCCTAAATAAGGCTGGGTAACATTTTTCAGACAGAGACCTAATTCACTAGGAAATGCAATTTGAGGTAGACCAAAACTATTTGGAAATTTGTGCCTAGTTCAGGGAACAGCTTTGATTCCAAAATGATTTCTAAGAGGAAGTGAACTCTTTTCCCTCTCTTATTTTTAAATATATTTCATGAGGTTATGTATGTAAGCTTAAAGGTCAAAGAAAGCAAAATAAAAACATGTTTTGGTAAGCTTAGCAACTTTGTTTGCCCAGCAATTTTTTCTGCTGGAAATAAAACATGAATTTCAACTGACCTAAAATGCAGTTTTTGAGTTGACTCTGTGATTCAGCTAGGAAATTAAAAAAACAAAACCAATAAGTTATTCCAATGGCTTTATTCCTATAACATTGTTATTTGGTGTCTAAAGCAACCTATTCTTCTAATTCTTTCATCTCCTTCCATCTGGCTCTTTGTAACTGTGTCTGGAAATAACGAAGAACTGTTGCAGACATCACTCTCCCTCTCTCTGCAACCATGGAATTTTTTCCTGTCTAGCTGGGAAGACTTTGGATGCTGACTCCCATGGCTCAACTTTCAAAAACAAACAAACAAACAGAAAAATAAAGCCACATCTCCATTTGGTGGTTATGAGAACCCAAAGAGATGCTGCTTCAGGGAAGGCATCCCCTCCTCTGAGCCACTCCAGCAAAGCAGTGATTTAATGAGGCAGCTCCCAGCTAAACTGTACCAGGGCTGCAAACCCTGCTCTGCTCCCCTCTCAAACACTCGGTCCTGCTGCACTGCTTCTCATCCTTCAGAGCCCCGTGCCTGCCTCCTGAGACACACAGTGAGTGCTGCAGCTGTCAGCAGAGGAGGATATCATTGCCCTGCTGGCACCATCCAAACCCAGCTGGGCAAGCTGATGGCCATCAGGAGGTTTGCATGCAGAAACTTAAATGGGAGGCTGATATGTGCACTACATGTGCCTGGGGAAGCAGAGTGCACCCAGGACTCATGCAGGGACAACACAGCACTGCCTCCAGCTGCAGAGCAGGTGCCTGGGTCTTCCCAGCTCTCCTCCCCTGATGGGTAATTTCAAGAGACACTGCCATGACCTCTACACACACCCAGAGGTGGCTCAACTTGCAGAGACGTAAAGGACCTGAGTACATCACTGCAGTCACTTAAACACAGGGTTTTTGAACTCCACCAGCCTGTCTGGCCCCAAACCAGTAAGGGTAAGCAATCAGTGCCAGCCACATGTGATGACAAGAATCTGAGCACTTGCCCATCTCACCTTTCTCCCTGCCCCAGAGACAATGATGAGGCATCAGGGACTTGCTATGAGCTTCAGTCATGCCCTGGGCTAGAAGGAGAGGGCTCCAAGACCTGCTAGTGACCCCAAGGCTCTCCATGCCTCATGCAGCCTGCGTTCCTAGAAGAGGGATCACTGCTTGAATCACCTCCAACAGCATGAACTATTCTCTAATACTTCCTGAGCCCTTCCCAGGACGTTTTGCTTTCTGCCCTGTGGCCTGGCTGGGCTGCATTTCAGAGATGAAAGGCTGGGAGCACACACAGATGCCGGCATCCTTACGCATTCCTGGCTCAAAAGTTTTCCTCGAAGCAGCTGCAGCTGCACTGCCAGGGAGGAGCAGCTGCCTCCCAGCCCAGAGAGAGAGCTGCAAACCCCAGCTTGCCAGGTATGCTGCAAGAGCCCAGCACAGACCCCTCTGGCTTTGGGACCAGCTGTGACCCCCTCAGGCCCCCAGCTAGCCCAGCAGAGACCAAGGCAGCTTTCTTGCTTTCCCTGAGAGTTACAGCTGCCTTAAGGAGACGTGGTGCAAAATGTTGAGGCCATGATGCTATCAGCACGCAAACTTGCTCAATAAAACATGTGTTTCTCATCTGTTTTGTCCTCATGTCTCCCAGAGCTCGTCACAGATCAAGCATGTGAAGCACCACTGCCCACAGCTGGGAAATGTGTGCTATAGGGAGGGAACCCAAAGAGCACTCGAGGTCTTGGGCAGCAAATCCAGGGTTTGTGCAGCACCAAAGCAGTTAGTAGGGCAGGCACTTAGAGGGCTGCAATACAGACATCTGCATACATCCATCTGCCCTGTCCAGCTCTAGCACAAGCCAAACCAAATTCCCAACCCCAGATGCTGAAGGGAAGCTTTTTCATAGTGTCTGTGTGCAGCTCAGCCCCATCACAATGTTACAGGGAGACTCTCCCAGTGGCCTGGCAGAATTTCAGTCCAACATACTGCCCTCTCAGTGGTTCCCACTTAAATTCAGCATTGGTGCAGGAGCTCAGCCCTACTCTCCACAGCCAGCAAGAAAAGGTGTCTCCCTGAACGATGGCCTCCTCTGAACCACTCCAAATCCAGCCCTTTGTTCTGACAGGATGAAGCTGGCACAGCTCAGGAGATCAGATGGGAGCTCTCAAGGATCACACCACCCTGTGGCACCAGCTGCTGGCAGAGATAAGCTCGGAGCCTGGGTGGAAGCTGTAGCCCTCTCTCTCTCACATAGCTAAGATAGGGAATTATAAACACAACCCTGTCCAAAAAAAAAAACCAAAAAACAACAACAAAACCAACAACCAAACCAACACAAACCCACCAGAATCTGTGGAAGAGTAACCACCAAACCAGCTGGATCCAATGTCTTGGGGAGATCTTGATGCTCTCATGCTCTGTGCATGCAAACCAGAGGCACACCAACAGACAAGGGGCAGAGATCTCTTAGAAAAATCCATGGTATTCCCTTAGCTGGCCACATTCCTTTGTGCAAGGGAGTCCCAGTCAGGGGCTGGCCTGTCCCTGTTGTGAATGCTCTGAAAAGCAAGGTCCTTGCAGTTGCTGTGTACTATATAGTTTACCACATTGCTTGAGGCAAGTGCTCACCTATTTCCCTCCCCTGTCATGTCTCAGATGTGAGCTGAATTAATTGCATGTGCTTTTTCTGTGAGTGTATAAACTGCACGGCTGCCATATGCACACAAGACAGATTATAGCCAGAAGTGGCTTTTTGTGTGTCCTCTTCACACAGATCCTTTCTCCTAATACTTCCCCAAGACGATTATTTTTTTCATGCCACACAGGCAGTCAAATGGCCCCATTCCCACACCATCTTACTGAAATCACAAGGCAAGAAAAGGTGTCTTTGTGCCATCCAACTCATCACTAATTCATGGCTGCTGTAGGAGCTGTATCTGGCACAGCTCTGTCCCTGCATCCCAGTGCTGCTGAACCTCTGGCCCCCTGGCACTGTCCTTTCCACCCTCAGCCTAGCCCTGGACAAGGGAACCCCAGGCAGGAAGAGCAAAAGTACCATTCCAAAGCAGAAATGTGTTGTTTGCTTCACACCACCAGTGCAGTGTGAGGTTTTCAGGAAGGATGCTCCTGGTAATAAACACCTGGAGTGTCTCTCTGCTACACAACCCTTTCTGCTGTCCACAGGCTGTTTAATTTCTCTCTCAAGTGCCAGACTTTCTGTTCATTAGCACTGAACTTCCTCCAGTTGCCAGCAGCTCTCATTGCTCTGTGTTGTCAAACTGTAGTCTGCTTCCTGTCCTGTGTCGTTCCCTCTCATGATTGATTTTTACTCCTGTAACTTTGTCCTTGTGGAAACTTCATTTCCTCAAGGTGCTTGGGCAGTCACAGTCTTTGCCATCTTTCTAATGCTTTGGAGTAAGATGAACTTCAGCCCCCCACTCCCTGCCTGCCCAATGACTTTCCTTGCCCACTTTGCCAGCACACTGCTCCTCCTGCCCTCCAGCACCAGTCCCTAGCACCAATTCTTGCCTTCAATGGGATCACACAGCTGGGATGTACACGGGGCTGGGAGTCACCAAGTCCATCTCCATGTTACCTGTGCTCCCTCTTTGTGCAACTCCATTTACATGACACTGATTAAGGCTGCTATTTCTGCCTGTCTCACACCCACAGAAAGCCTGGTCTTAAAAACTGTCTTGCAGTTATAAACCTTCCCCTAACGTCAAGGCTGACTATATTCATGGCTGATTCATCCATATTTATTCACACTGGCATAGGAATGAATAAATTCTATGCTTTTGCTACTCTAAGCATATGACTTCTATACTTTAACTCAAACAACATATTTCCCTCTCTGGCATTTCATTCTGTTGTCTTGCTCAGCATAAGGGAGGAAAAGAGAAAGCAAAACCAGATGTCTGACTTAATAAATAATGCTCTTTTATAAAAGTAATTTCTGTTTAGATTGTTATCAACAATACTTTTAAAGAAACATGAGATCCAAAAATCTCCTGTTACATGGAAATCTGGGGGACAGGCCAAATCAGAGGTGAAAATATGCAGTTTAACACCATTTTATGGTCAGAAGAGGGCAAAGAAAGGTTACAAACCCGAATTTAATATTTTCACTACAGTGCGAGTTTAGCTAAGGTTCTAATCAGGACAGTAAGCCATGATCATGAAATTCTCATTCCTTCCAGAGGAAAAGAATCCTCTGTATAAGATGTGACATGCGAGATTAGGGATGGAGAAAAAGTAGAATGGATTTACTCATGGTTTCAATAGTCTGGGAACAAACAGAACAACGTGAGGCAGCTGTAGTTTTGTTTCAGAGAGGGAACAGCCACCTCCAGAACTGAAGCCCCTACTGTTTTGGAGCTGATATCCATTATTGGCCATGCTGTTACCTCAGTGGGCAGCTAAGAGACAAAAGACAGCATTTTCCCCACATTGTAAACCTTCTCCAATAAACCAGGGCTATGTTTCAAATGATTTGTAATTGCCTCTAAACCTGCAATTAAAAATTCCATGCTACAGGCAACAATTGCCATGGGTGCTTGGGATCTCTGCACGTATCTAAGTGCCCATGCACCACAGATAGAGCATGCAGAGATTCCAGGAACAATTCCTAGGACCCAGGGAGGAGGAAGAGGGTAGAGATGCTGCCACAGACCAGCTCATATCTGACTCTCCCACTTTTCCCCTCTAGCTTTAATTCCCATGGAAAGAAACAGATTTTTTGTGCAGGCTTTTGCAAAATCTCTTCAGCAAGACCACATGTTTGTCCTCCTTGTTCCTTGAACAGCCCCTGTGATCCTGCTTCCCAGAAGGCTGGTTAGGCACAGATGGATTCAGACACCCTTGCCAGCCCTTTGCCTCCCACAGTCCAGGCAGGCATTCCATGCTTCTCCCCAGCACAGGGACCTGACCCCGAGGAACTGGAGACCTCCAGCAAATCCTCTGCTGGCATCTCCAACAGAAAGCAGCAGACCACACAGACTTAGCTGTCCTCTCTTCGATGAGGAATGCTCCCTTCTGGGCAAATTTGAGGCTTGTTTTGGGATGCAGAGGATAGAGAAAAAGGGAGGGAGGAAAGCTGCATTGTTGTCTCTCCATTTTTGGCTCCTCTTTGGGTAAATAATGGACTTCTGTCTCCAGGGCTGCTAATCAGCTCTAAATGCCCTCAAAGAAAGCAAACAACAGCACAATAGGAAAGCTCAGAAATAAATCCATTTCATTATAAATTCATTTTGTTTTCATTCCATTTTTCTTGCTAGCAAGAAATTTAGGTTAAGCTAAGCACTTTCTTTTCCCAGCAATCTCTGCTGGCTGTCGGCTAATGCAACAGAAAATTAGGCTTTTGACAGTGTAATGGCTTTGTTATGAAAAAAATGCAATTATATTATTTCCCAAGACAAATTCTACAGCATTAAGTGCCTGAGCAATACAGCATTGTCCTTGAAGCTGTTGGTGAAGGAATTTTACATGAAGAAATAGCAGAATGACCATCCTTCATGGGAGATTCATTTTACTGCATAGCTCTCCATGGCTGAGAAGTACAGACTAGATTTCATAGCAGGGACACAGCCCATATGCCAGATAACTGTGGTACACAAGATTTTGCCTCTATGCTACTTGCAGTTGTGTCACCAGAACTGGAGATTGGAACCACCTGAAGACTCCTCCACAGCACACAATAAATGATGTCAGCTCATCAGTGTCAGCTCATCTCCCTGCTGGTGTTCCTAACACACTCCTTAGCAATAGCTATGGCTGATAACCCAGGAGAAAGAGTTCAGAGCACCAAATGGGGTGAATTCATAACAGATAGCACAGATATTTCAGTAACCTTCCATGTCTAGGCTAACCCCAGCAAAGCTCCTTAAAGTTCAGCTGTGGACAGGAATACCCCGAGGCAGCAGGAGAAGCCACCAGGGGCTGACAGAGCACAATCCACTCCTGAGCACCACAAAGGGAAAAACTGAGGAGCTGCATGGTTTTGGGATGGGCACAGAGGTTGTGCTTACCTTGGGAAATTCAAGAGAGCCAGGAAGTAACAGCAAAACCCCAGGCATCCAAAATCAGAGAACAGGGCCAGTGGTGTCTGCAAGTTCTCAGACATGTTTCAGGGGTTAGCACAGACTCCCAGTAACCAATAAGTAATTCACATGCAGCACCTCTAAGTAAGAGCTAAGACAGTCTAACAGCAGCATAGGTGTTGGCCATTTGGTCTCCCTTGGCCCCAAAGTTGGCAAACCCATGCGTGTTTAATTTAATAATGCAGACATTGCCAAAGCCATGGCAGAATCTCAGCCACAGCCTGTAAGGAGTCAAGGACCATGATGGGAAATGTAGTAAAGGCACAATTTTCCACACATCTGGAATTTGCAAGACATCCTCATGACTGGAAAATACAAAGACATGCCAAGCTGTGTATATGAAACAGCAGCTCTCATCGCCCTCCAACTTTACTTGGGTTTGTACTTCACAGCCTGACCTCCTCTAAAGGTCCTCTGGGGAATGGAGAGCAGCTGAGCCAGCAGATTCACAGAACTCAAGGTGTTGTTGAATGAACACACACTTATGGGTGTAACAGGTAGCACCCAATGCTTAAAAGCAGCCTGACACTTTTTCTTATGAAAATATCTTTTCCACTGCTGAGAACTTTGCCAGCACTGAACTGCTCAGGTTGAAATGTTTCCATGTCAGAATTTTGCCTTAGGGTGACTTTTCCTTTTAAAGTGTCAACAGAAAAAGGTCAATGGTTTCTAAGAACAAGATTAAGTTGTTTTGTCCATGTATGAGGAATTGTTAAAGTTGTGCTCAGAACACAGAGCAGACCTCAGCACCTCTGCAAGAGGCTGGATTTGGTGAAAGAGTCAGCCTGGTGCCTCTTGCTTGTGAGGAGACAGCCACATCTCTCAAGGACCATAGCAATTTAGTATGTGTTTGTGGAAATCACCAATTAACACACAGTGACCATTCTAGCACCTTTTTACTTCTAAAACTTCAGTCACTGCTGAGAGCAATCTTTCCCCTTACAGCTCACTGATCCAAATTACATTGCTCAAACATGAGCTAAACAGGAATGCCAAATGAGCTCTCTCCTGGGATTGCAGGATTTCACAGGCATCTGCTGCTTGGGGTACAGCAAGGAGCAATGAAATGAAAGGCAGGGGGGCTACATCTCCCTTCCAGGTCATCCATCATTACAGCCAGCAAGGCTGAGGCCAGAAGCAAACAGGACAAATAGTACAAGGGTGAAGAACTGAATCAGCAGATGGTTTTCATAGAAAAGGCAGGCTCAGGACATGACTGAGAGCACAGAGAGGAGGTTGGCAGGTAGGGCATGAGCATCCCCTGGAGCTAGAGTCCCCTTGGGACCTGAATTGTGTGGCAGCTGATCCCAGTGGGTGCTTTATGCTCCCTCATCAGGCAACCACATAGTGGGATGAAGCCCAGGGCCTGAATGAGTACAGCAGCAGTCTGAATTCACAGGTACCACAAACCCTTTGTCTGTGAAGATGGCTGAGCTACTGCTGCTCCACTCATGAAAATTCCCGCTCAGTTACTGGGTAAGCAAGTACTGTGGAGCCAAGCACGAAGATCATGTCTGACATTTCATCTTTTCTTATTTTATTTTCTCAGAAGAGAAGCATAGCCCTGTGCTCTCACCGTACAGTCAGTAGTTGTCACCACATCTCTAAGACAGAGAATGAGATGACTTTATTTGCTTGTCTTTGGTTAAAGCAGGAGAGATGGAGTAACAGCCTACCTTACAGAGGTTTGACAGCTCCTCAAGTAATTAAGCAGAAAATTAGGCAGCAAAAAGTCTGGTTACTAGTGATAGCACCTGAGTGGATGGAATGAAAACCTGTCAAGGGAGGTTAAGGTTAGATATTTGGAAAAGGTTCTTCACCCAGAGGGTGTTTGGGCACTGGAACAGGCTCCCCAGGAAGTGGACACAGCACCCAGCCTGACAGAGTTCAAAAAGTGTTGGGACAATGCTCTAGGGCACATGGTGTGACTCTTGGGGTGTCCTGTCCAGGGCCAGGAGTGGGACTCCATGATCCTTGTGGGTCGCTTCCAGCTCAGGGTATTCTATGATTTTAAATGCTCGAATGGGCTGAGATAGATGATGCAGCAGACAGCAAAATAAAATTATAGATGCTCTGTACCACAGAAGAAAAAAAGAATGAGGAATAACAAACCAACTGCAGCCAGAGCTCAGCACTACAGGTCCCAGGTGTCTTCTTCCCCAATACCAGAACAGCACCCACCTACAGGAATTCACTCCTAGAAGGGCCAAAGTCCTTCTGGGCAGCCAGGTCTCGCCAACACAAGGCACCAACTTCAAGTGCCATTTGCCCTAAACACACAAACAGCAGCCACACAAGCAGCACATATCTTCCCCCTCAAAATATAATTTTTTACAGCAGCTGGAGCTACAGCTCAGCAGATTTACACCTTAGAGCTCAGGAACATGGGATAGGGGGGTATCAAAGGCAAAATAAAGGTGGTAAAAAAGATACATGACAAGGCAATGGTCTCCACAAATGTGACGGGTACCTGCACAGCAGCAATTCCTCCCTGGGCAACAAAGGTGATTGTGCCAGACTTTGGGAAATGTCCCAGAAACCTAGAAGTTTATAGTGGCAGCAGAAGCCAAAATCTCTGCACAGACAGCAGATCTCCAATTACCAAAGCCAGGTCAGTTGGCTTTGCAACAGGTTATTTCTGTGGGGGTTTTTTGCTTGCTCATTTAGTGGTAACATTTTTTATGTTTCTCTGTTTTCCCATAGAACAGCAAGAAGCCAGACAGAGTGAATTTCTGGTAGCCTCCCTAACCAGAGGGAGTGTCTGTGATGCAACTTGGAAACACAACCCTAACCATGCTTTAGACCACTGGGGCTCCCAACTGCTACTCCTTGAATCAGAGGTGACACCGCCGATGATCTGAGCTTGGCTTTTCATCCTCCTGGGAACCATATGAAGATTGACATTCCACTTTTAACCTTTTGTATCCAGCCTTGCATGCCTCCCTTTAACCTCCTCCCTCAAAGAGAAAAATCATCTGATCTGCTTCAGTTCTTCTGCCAGGGGAGAAGATTCCTCCAAACAGCCTGACATTCACAGATGTTGGAAATGCTTAGTGATACAGAAAGGAAACAAAAGCCTTCAGCCTCGCTGGAAACCCAGCCCACAGCACCAGCCTAACACTGCCTGAAAATATCCTCTCTGATCTGAAAAGCTAAGCTCCACAAAGTGAGGGCAGTGTCCACGCTCTCCCTTTGCAACACTGCAGAAATGGCCAAGTTAATCTTTCTCCACAAACCTCCTTGTTTGTGGAGCCATCTAGACACCAGAGAAACATGTGCGGCAGGCTGAAACTTGGTGTTTTTCATACTTTATGTCAAAACCAAATCAAAGGCAGGGGAGCACACTTAGTTTGGACATATTTTAAGTTAAACAAGCATAAAATATTTGGCAAACTTCCCTTGCTTAATGCAGTATAAACAATTCTGGTATTCCACAGAAAATTTCCCACTTAATGAATGCAGTGACTAACTAAAGAGAAGGTCACACTATTCTTGCAGTCTTCATTAAGCATGGGACAGCCCCAGCTTCTGCCACAACTTCAGCAAAGTCCACGTATGACATTAAGTGGCTCATTTGCAACTGGGAAGTGAGAGGAAACATCCCTGTAGGATGGTAGGTTCTCCTGCAGAACCCAAGTGAAGGCAAGCCAATTTTTGCCATTACTTTCTGAGGGGAAAAAATAAACTCTGATAGACACAAACCAGAGGCAGACTAAAGGTTTGAGAAGGCAGCCTCTGGCAAATCCAACTGCAGCAGTTTAAGACATTAGCTTGCACAGCTGTCTGCCAGCCTTGGCTGTCCACCTTGTTGGCTAGCCAGAATTTACTGCTCCTCTAATAAAGTCAGCAGAAAGAAATACATGCTTGTGCCTCAGCCACTACAGTTTGCAGCCCAGTGTATTAGACTGCCTTGCTGATGATTGGTGAGATCCCAGACTGCACATGGAAGGAGGGAAAGAACAGATAAGAACAGAACAAAATGTCTTCCTTGTCATGAAGGGCTTAGAAGAGACTTGAAAGAAAAGAGGCAAATAAAGGGGCTAAAGAAGTAAAGGAAGATGTTTATTCTACAGAATTGATGCAGCATTCTTTGCTGTTGAAAAGGTTGGTTGGGCTACCTACGGCTCCCCATGGGGGCAGGGAGCTGTAGGTGCAAAAGATAAAGCCAGGTCTGCCAGAGTTGTCAGCACTGCTCATGCTCCCCACCAGCTCAGAGCCCACTGTCAAAGCAGGAGCATCCTCCACCACCTAACTGGGTACAAGGAAGCCCTCCTGACCCTAATACTTGCACTACTGACACCACCCTCCCCTTCCAGGGCTCCCCTCCAGGAATGACATCACCTGAATGTATAAGCAGTCTATTTTTACAATTCCCAGGGCAACCAGGCCCTCTACTCCTATGCAGAGCAGATTTCAGAGGTAAAATGCAATGTGTTGAAAGAAATTAAGATAGGAAATTTAGAAGGGACAATAGGTTTTCTTTTTTGACAAAGATTTAAGAAAACCCAGGAAATTCACACACCCAAAGCATTTATTAAAATATATCCCTAGAGCCAGCTTTGACTAAGCATGCCAGGAAATCACTGGTAACCTTTGAATACTAAGAAAAAAACCTTAAAAGTACATATTGTATATTGTAGATGTAAATCTCATGTACTGGATTGTCCCACTTGCTTTATTAAACAAAGCTACACTAGACACCGTCTGTAAAAATGTGCAGGCTGTAGGAAATCTAATAAGATAACATGATCAGTTTCACCCAAAATTATGTTAGAAATAGCATGTGATACTGTAGCAATGTATTGAGCCACAATTAACCAATGTAAGGTGCTGCAGGCCATCTGGAAGTTTTGCAATTACTGAAAGCCTAATACTGTGCAATGAAAGGTTCAGGAACTCAACAAGGAACATTTTGAGGTCTTGGTTTGTTTTGTAAAGAAAGCCAATCTTGCTTTTCAGCTCCCCAGTAAGTTGGGTTAGCTCAGTTTGAGATAACCAAAAACCAAACAAACAAAGCCAAAAATACCCACTGACAAAACCCCACTACCAAAAGAAGCCCCAAAAGTTCCTTACTGAAGGTCTAACAGCGCTCCTAGAATAAAACTCGCCAAGTCCAAAGTCTTGCCCCTGTCCTTCCCTGCCAAACACCCAGACCCTGTGAGGGTGTAGGCACATCAGGTCAGACACAGGTAAGATACTAGCCCTGGAAAGTCATCTCACCAAGCTGAAGGGATGGTGTGTGTGTGCTCCTTTAGCCTATGGCAAAAGCAAGATATGGTAAATAACCTTAGCCTGTAATGAAAGATTTACTGCAATCACAACATCCAACAACTTCATCACAGCCTAGGCAAGTCCAGCTGCTGCTCTATGTTCCTCCTTGTGTTTTTAAGTGCTCCAGCACTTCTAATTCCTGAGCCACTTCAATGCATTAACTCACCAAAGAGAAGCCAAGTATCTTACTGTGAACATGAATGTCTTCCACATTGGTGCTGGTCTTTAAAAGCCTGTCCCTCATGAGGCCTTGACACCAATTCTCACTTATTGGGTGAACTACAACCCTTACCCACGCATGTCTTACTTGCTTTTGCCCTCGGCAGCCCTGACACTGTGAAACACATACCCAAACACAGTCTAGTCCCAGCAATGAACCTTTATACAAGAAGCCTTTAATGTTTCAGTCAGCACCATAAAGTCCAGGGTGTGGATGAAAATCAAGTCTCCAAAGGGGCACTGTTTGCAGCTGCCTCCTTCTCCCCTTTAGCAATGAATACCTGCTCTACAGCAAAGGTATCCCAGCTGGTTGTGGAGCAGTTCCTGTCAAGGTGCTGCAGCTCCCTGCTTCATGTCCCATGGGAAAGCTGCCCCATGTTCAGTTACAGTGCACACTGTGCCATAAGCACTGCAGGACACACTCCACCACCTGTCCAGTTATCTCTGCTGTGTGATGGCAATCTCAGCCAAAGGCTGCTGCAGGCAGCCATGGCCACACTGCACTTCAGCTGTCCAAGCCTAAGCCTCCAAGTCCTTTGATACAGCAAAACACAATTGACTTTCATGAGCCTCATATCTCCAAAATGCCAGGATGCCAACACAGCCCTGCTATAAGGGATGCTGTTCTTCCAGTCACATCAATGTTCCATTAAATCTTGTTCCTTCACCTTCTCATATGTCATCAAACACACCAAGCAACAGTTTGTGGAACACATGCTTTATACCTCTGCATAATCCATACATGGACTTCACCATGTTTCCTCATCTTACCTGAGTTTTGAATCTTCATCTGAGCCAAGACATTTTACTTCCTTCCCTCCCCAGTTCCCTGTCGGAAACCATTCGACTGCAGAGAGATCAGACTATAATAACACTGGGACCCCAGCCAGCAGTATGCAGTGTGCCTGGCTTTTAACAGCTAAATCCTATAAAAAATAATGATGCAAATATGAGCACTCCTCCCCAAGACATCCTAATGCTCTCAACAACCTCTTAGGAACACGTAATGCTGCTGGAAGGGACAGAGACTGAAAGGAACTAATTTGGGACTCCTGGTACTTACTGTGTGAACACCTGCTGGCTAAACAAACAGGCCTAGGTATGAAAGCTGAGAAAGCTGTATGCACACTTTCCACTACTGTATCAGAGAGCTGCTTCCTGAAAGCAGGCATAAACTGCACTGCATTATCACCTAAATGGGGTCATGGGGTAGCAAGCTCTTCTTTAAGAATCTTACGTGCTGACACAGGATGAGGAAAATTCTACCAAAACATCCACCTTGAGTAGGCTCAGGCCACTATCATCATTTAGGAAACTAACTCCCCTGTTCCCCATGAATGTTAGATACATTATCTGTCTTCAGCACTAATCCAATGCCACATGGGAAGTCTGTGGGAAGCCTTGAAAGCCCTGCCAGGTAAGCCCATCCTCACCCACCTTCCACCAACTGCAGTTGTTCCATGACTGCAGTTGTTCCATGACACTATCCTGCCATGCACTGCATGAGCAAGGACACAAAGTCCTTCTCACACAGAATTAAGCTGATAAATGCTTCTGCATCCACCCTTCAGTCATGGTACCTTTGTCCTTGAGTACATCACCTCGTGTCCTCTGGAATTTGCCTCTGCAATAAATGAACACTTAACAAGCTCTCCATTCCAGAAGGGGACCATGGGCAAATGTCCTGTGGGGAGGTGGAAATCCCCCCTCACCTGTATGCTGCTGGAGGCACTGAAGGAGAGGTTTGATGTGAGAGGAACCATGGGGACAGACCACAGCTTCTCTGAAAAAGCATTAAGGCTCTCCTCCATCCAAAAGACAAAGCAGCCAGCAAAGGGCTTCTGTCACAGGGGCTGTAGGGAATGTGTTGGGGCAGAGAGGGAGGGCACCTCTTTTGCACTCCCTGTGCTCCATTGTCCAATGTTTTCTCTCATGTCTGTAAAGATAAAAAATTAAAAGCTATACTCACCCTTTTCCCCAACATCCAGAGTTATTCTGGGGGCAGAGTTCAGTTTTCAGCTGCCTAAGGGCAGAGAAAAAAGAAAAGGGAGCACAAAGACAAAGCAGCACAGGAGATGCTCACCTCTCTTCAGGGCAGCTCACAGGCAGAGCAACTCACACACTCTGTAACCAAATCTTTAGATGCATGTCTGAAGGAAGTGTGGCTACAAGTCTAAAAATCACAGCCCTGAGAAACAGGGCTTTGTTGCATCTTGCCAGACTTTTATTAAAAATTAGTTTCAAGCTTGCAGCAGAGCACAGGGTGAAAGCATCACCTCAGGAAAGGGAACTATCATCACTGACAAAAACAACTTCCAACTAGCTTGCCCACAGAAAAAGTGCATGAGCTTTCTTTATCTGACTGCCTCTGCTGCCCAGTAAAGGCTGCCATGCAGGAAGATGCCTTAAAGCTATGAAAGCACAAACCTTCAGCCTCGCCCATTTAGTCTTTCCAAGATGTGAACCAGAAGGGAGGCCAAGAAACACAGCCAGCTTTCCACTTTCTCTCAGAGAAGAAAAAAGTCGAACATCCCTACTTAAGGACAAAAGTTAAAGACAAAGAGAGACCATGCTCAGGGCACTGGCTGGGGAGCACAGGAGCTCCAGCAAGCTTCAGCTGAGGCTGCCTGAGGACAGGCTCCAGCTGGCTGAGGTGCTGCAGTCTGGCTGCTTGCCTCCTACAGGACACAAGCTGTGCTGAGCACACCTCCTGGCCCCCAGACCAGTCAAATCTCACCTGTGAAGTTAAGAGGGTCAGAAAGCCTCCAAATATTGACCTTTAACTTAAACATGTATTTTAGGAAACTCAAACCCAAGGCTTTAGCTGGAAACAACAACAGCACATTTGTGTGCTAAGGGAGCACCCCCATTGTGAAAACTTCACCAGCTGTGCCTCCTGATGGTGTGTGTGCTAATGTGTATAAACTCCCTAGTAGTAAATCAGGGCTTGTAGTGGTTTTGCCTTTCTTCTTTTCACAATTTACATTGCCCTGTATTTATGGATTCCCAGTAACAAGCGGGAATGTGCCCTGTCATCACAGAGTGAGGGAGCACACGCTGGCAAAGGGGTGCACTGCATGGAGACCTGGTGCTGAGCAAGAGATCAGGAAACTCACCTTGCCAGGGGATGGCTTGAGGAGCTCAGACTGTTCAGTTTGCCAAAGACAAGACTGGGAGCAGTCCTTGTACAGACCACAGTTACAGCAGCAGGGAAGAGACACACTGGACTAAAGGCTTCTGCTGTTTAGTGGATTAAACAGAAGATTCAGCATCTGTAGATCAAGACTAGACAAATGCAAGCCAGAAATGAGGTGTAACAGCATGTGGGTAATTAACCACTGCAGCAACATACCAAACACAGTGGTATTTTCCATTTGTAGTAATTACTTAATCAAGACTAGATGTTTTTAAGACACATTGTAGAGTCCAGAGCAAATGGAATGAATTAAAAAACCTAGATATATGGGCTGCATTGTGCAAGAGGGCAGAACTAAAGCACAATAGCTCCTTTTGGTCTCACCATCTACTAATCTATGGGGAAAATTGTCCCTTTTAGTGTCAGTGGAGTTGGAAGACAGTCATATTTTTAGCAACAAGACAATCTGATGTTTACATGAAATAGCAATAATAATACATTGTGTTACACCCACACCTCTAATCTGAAATTCTCTAAGCTCTTTACCATCACTATGTCAGCAAGCCTGACAACTCACTGGCTGATAAATTGGCATTATCATCCCCCTTTCATCCAGCTTGTGCTTTTTCAGAGTAGCTAATCATCTGCTTACCATTTACATGGGAAACAGAACACTCAGGCTACCTGCCATCTTACTTTTAAGCCTTTTGGTGAGAAAATGGTCACATTGAGGAAGCTGTCAGAGTGGAAAGCAGCTCAGCACACAGAACTGACCAGCAGCTGCCTTACTTCAGATGGTCATCCCCAATACAAACTTTAGAGCATTCAAAAACTATATATAACTTCCCTAGGAAAATTCTGCCAACAAAATACTTTTGAAGAGCAGTAGTCAGCAATTAAAGTGTTAAAAACAAGAGAGAGAGAAAAAGAAAGAATGCTTCCTAGTTGTTTTAACAAAATTTTCATATACGACAGACAGACCAAAAAAAAAAAAAAAAAAAAAAGAAGAAAGGAGTAATTTCCATTAGTTTCCATGACAACCAATGGAAATCACTAACCCATCTTCTCTCCCTTGTCAACCTCTGGCAGACCTGTCAGGGAAAGCAAGGGACTATGCCCTGTGTAAGGTTCTCTGGTGAACCAGAACACTAGGAAATCTACATTGTCATAATGTCAAGTGCTCCCCTTATAGCACAGCTCTAGGGTTTTTCCTCTGAGGTATTAGGGGATGGAGAGGTGCTTACTGCTTTCCTGTGAGAGCAAATGTACCCCACAAGTGCAATCCCCTCTGAGAGACCCCGGCTCTCACACTTTATGACCTGCTTCATTCTCTCTCTGGCTTCATCAAAACATTCAACCACCTCTGTGGTTGGCTCACACCTTGAAGGTGGCCCATATTAAGCCCTTTTTGCACATCTTTCCTGGCTGGCAAGAAATTGCTGTATCAACCAGTAACTCTGGTCTACATTTTTTCTCCCTATTTCTTACTGTTATCGTTGCTGGCAGGGAAAATTATGCTCAGCAATGCCTGCTGCACCTTCTACATGAGAGCTTTTAAACTTTTCTTAACAAGAATGCATTCAGCTTTATAAACCCTGCTATGAGGCACGGCACCATCATTATTCTTGTCTTACAGATGTGAGCACCACATCTTAGAGGAATAGGATGCCTTGCCCCAAGCCTAAATACAAATCATGGCATCATGCTAAGAGTGAGGACAAATTGGTCTGCAAAGAGTCTGTTTGCATTTTCTTGATGCCCACAGGCTCTGACAGTGTTTGAACCACAGATGCTCAGAGTCTGCTGTAGTCCCTCCACCCTGCCAAAACCCCACAGCAAATAAATATTAGCCTGAAACAAAACCAAAACACCCAAACCTCAAATAGTTGTCTCTGTTTAATGCTGGTTTACTGTTGACCTTGCATCTGCAGCCAGGATGGCCTAACTCACCCCAGCATCTGGATGTGTGCTGCTGCACTGCAGAAGAGCTTGGCAGTGATTTGTGAGGAGGTGTTAACATCCAGCTGTTCCCCCATCTCTTTTGGTTTTCACATGCACAAAGCCAGGAGCAGCCTAGGCACGGTGCTGGCACTATGCGAGTTCAAGATTTTCACAGACCACAGTGAGATTTAATACTCACCCAGCAAGACAGGAAATCCACAAATAATCCATATCCACTGCAAATTTTGCTACATCCTCCATTCTCCCATCCCAGGTCTGGTTTGCAGGAGTTACCAGCAAGTAACAGGACCGGGCACAGTGGCTCTGGGCTCTGTGCACATGGGTGTGGGTGTACACGAGGTGCAACAAATCACATTTTGTGCCCCCTGATTAGCTCTGCTTAGGCTCAGTTTCCTCCATGACACCCTCCTGGGTGACTGCACACAGCTCTGAGTGCCAAAGAGGAGAAGACAAAGCACCGAGTTCAAAGTTGAGCAACAATAAGTTGTCCCACAAACTGCTTCCCACAGATTCCTTCTTGAGGCTGATGGCATTTAGTGCCTATGAAGGTATGAACTACAGTCACTGGGGAATGCTCATAAATTTCTTCTCTGGCCTGCAGCAGAAGCTGATCTCACACTCAAGCTTTTCCCTCCGGTAAGGCAGAAAGCACTGTAGCACCGCACCTACTTTTACAAAGCTTAGAGCAACACTGTATCCTGTAGGAAATTACCATGCTTCACTAAACATGACTGAAACTGGCCGTTCAGTTTAAAAATTGCTTGAGAAGGTTCAAAGGGGACACCAAACAGAGAATCAGATCACATACATCTGTTTCCTTTCCTGCATTGACAGGAGGAGGGGAGCTACAAGGAGATGAAAAGAGGTATGCAGAGCACTGAGCCGAGGGGTCCCATAAACCGGCTGTGTGTACAAGGTGGAGATAATGGCACAGGGGAGGCACTGATTATCATTGAACAGGGGGGTGTAATTAGGAACACTGGGACAGAATTAAATAATTAATGGTCTACTTGCTCACAGAAGAGGACCGTGAAGATAAACTTACTAACTCTGAGATATTCCAGAGCGTAGTATCATTTTTCAAAGAACAGGAGGGGGGCATCTCTTATCAGGGATGTGTGAAACTGGATTTAACAAAACACTTATGGCTATGGTTTGTACAAGCAGCTTCTAATCCCAGGGCATGCAGTGATACCTTGTAGAAAAAACAGTCTGTTTTTCTGGACAAGGAAAGAATATAGAAGTACTCCCTGCTTAACCTGCTCCTCCTTACCCTTACACATCATCCTCTACAAAGGGGTCCAAGCCCCAGTCCTGGGGATGACAGAAAAAGAGCTTTGTGAGAAGCTGAGCCTCTGCTGCAACCTGACTTCTCCATGATCCATCCAGAGGGCAATTGGAGAGGGAGAGAATTGCCAGAAGATTAGGCTGACACCACTCACGTGGCATTCATTGTCTTAGGACTGGAATACCCCAGAGCTTGCATGGTGGAGCAAACACGCTGTCCTCACACAGGAACACCGCAGCTTTGCTGCCAAGCTGAAGGCGATGCCTCCCACATGAATGCTTGGTCCCTTGCCACCCTAATCTTCCAGAGCTCTGGGTATGAATGCACAAACTGCAGACCAGAGCTCGGTCACAACCTTTACAGTTATCCCTGAGGAATTTTACTCACCCAGACAACTAAATGATCCAGACATTGCAAAAATTCCCCAATGAAATCGCTTCCTCCTACATATAGGAAATGAGACAACAATTCCAATCCCTCATACTTACGCTTCCTTGAACATAAACATGAAAATGCAGCCAAAACCGGGAGGGGAAAGAAAGTCCCAGAGCAGCAAGAAGTACATATGCAAGGAGTTACATCATGCAGAACGCAAGCTCTTGGCTTCGGGCTAAAATTACCAGTGCTTAAATGGCAGGGGCTGCTCTAGCATGGAGGGGCACCTTCCCAGGAACAGTCCTGCAGATCGATCCATTGTTGGGAAAACAGCAGGCTCTGCTGTCAAAACCATCCCTGGACAACACAGCACTGGAGGCCAACTTATCAGCTGGCCAGTGCCTGCCAAAGCCCATCCTGGTGATGGGCACAAATTCCTTGTTCTGCCTCTCTGACACTCAAGCCCCAAAATATCTCACCATTGCAGCAGGGTGACAAGGAAAAGGCAGGCAAGGATAGCATTTCTGATGGCAGGAAGTACACCCAGGCTCTGGGCTCCTTCATTAGGACAAGGTTCACCAGTATATCTCTCCATCAGAAGCAGGTACCTTTGCCAACCTACTCCTGTCACTCCACTCTTGCTTCCCTCTTATCAAAGACTTGAACATCCTCTGCTCCCCTCCCATGATTTGTAAGACTTAGGACTCATTTAGGTTTGAGTCATACTACTGCCATGGGTACCTCCACAGCAAGTCTTTCCATGACTCCTCTAGGTCTCCTCACAGATACAAAACTAAAGAATTTGTTTCTGGCTATGAAGCAATCTTCAGATCACTGTTTCTTGAAGATTTCCATTGCTGGAAGAAGCTGCTGGAAGCTCTACCAGCATTCATATTCCCAAGGTATCTTGATCCTGTCTCAGGACTCTAAGCAAGAAGCAGAAATGGGATCAGAAGGAACATGTACTGGCTAGGGACAACCAGCAGTGGATAACAAATAGCTGTCCAAACAGCCCTTCTATGCTTGGAGCATAAGTGTGCAAATCCTCTCTTCCTGCAAATGAAACACAGTGGCTCTGTCTCGGTGTTTTTATTTATTTCTTCTCAAGCTGGTTTGCTGGTCTTTGCAGTGCAAAAGGGAAGGACTAGGGAGAAGGAACAAGAAAAACTGGGTTCTATGGGGTCCATTACACTGCCTTAAGGTATTTTGAGAAAGTGGTTAGAGGTCCATCTCTGGGCCAGCAGTTGAGAGAGTACAGCCAAGGAAAACACTGCTTAGCTGTCAAACAGTGGAAATATGGGATTCACTTCCAACTTAAGTTAACAAGATACTAAACTCCTCTCCAGTCATCCCCCCCAAATCCTTTGCTTTTTCCAAGGTATTTGTCCAAGAGGAGCCTCCAATTTGTTTCTAGCTTACAGGCCTCCTGATGCACTCCAAACAAGGTGCAGACGTCTGCAAGAAATTCCACATTTGCAGACTGGAGCATGAATCTGCTTTTCTTCAACTTTTACAGGTAACCTTCATCTAAACCACTGCCCCAAGCAACCACAAGGCCCACACCAAACCCAAGAGGTACACTGTAATAAGTGACAAAACTACAGCACAGTAGCAAAATTTCACAGCAGCTTATATGAGCTTCACTTTGGGGTAGCTAGTTTGCAAGGCAGAGAAGGGACAGCCACTCATTACTGCTGCCTGGCATCTTCAGCCCAGATCTATATTGAAACACATTTGAGAAAAAGTAGCAAGAAAATGCCACAGACTTGCTGCTTGTGCTACAGTTATCTGTGCTTTAACGGAGCATCGGAGCCTCCAGACTTGTTTATCAGCTGTTTGTTTATTTACTACCAAGGATTTGCAATCAGAACCCCACAGCTGAGAGCAAATACACCCCTGCTCTAACCAGCTCACACCTAACAGTACACAGCTGTGGCAAAACCTACAACTCCTGGTAAAGCCCAGATGTGTGTAACCCCTTGTCTACCACCCAGATGCAGCTGTAGAAGGAAGTACACTTCACAGCACAACAGCAGGCTGCTCTTCTTGCTTGCTAAACTCAGAGACCACGCTGTGAGAGATAAATCTCTCCAAGGAAATGCTGGTTATTCACAGATTAGCATAGCTATCACAGTAGAGCAGAAGCCAATCTCCCTGCAAAGACAGATGCAACCCAGGTAAACAAGGCATTTCTGAGAACCAATCTCATCTAGCTCACAGGATATGTGGCGGAAACACAGCCTGGTTAATGGGAGTCTCATCAGTCTGGGAAGAGACATCTGGCTGAGATTCGTGACAAACTCTCTTCTGTACAAAGAGAAACACTCCCCAGCTCATGTAACACCACACAAGAAAGATCAAAGGTGTCCCGAAGCCTCCCGATGGGTAAGCAGCTGTACCAATAACAGCAGCTGGAAAATGCAACAGGAGACTCGGCCAGTCCCTTCCTCCTGTGCTGGGAGCAGAGCTGCCTCCTCGGCAGCCCCCAGCAGCAGCCCCCTGTTAATTGCCGGCAAGGAATTTGCACTCGGGCAGATAAAGGCATTCACTCGCACAAAGCAGCTCGGCTCTGACAGCGGCTCCGGCTGAGAAGCAGCATTTGGGTGCCACGCACACGGGAGTGCTACACGACATTGCTGCAGAGCTCATGCCTCACACGCTGCTGCTCAGAGGTTACAGCTCCTACAGAACGGCCGGGGAGGTTGTTCAAACACTCCGACACGGGCACTTGGCCAGTGGCTTCAGCACAATGAGGTGCCTCGGACAGAACAGCTTGGACATCTCCCACACTCCAACTCCTGGGACATCTGCAGCACAGCAGCTGCCTGGTGGCACAGCACGCACCTTAAAAAATAGGCTTTGCACTCGTGAGCCTTTGCCGTGCTCCCAGGAAAGAATCACTTCTTCCCTGCCTTCCCATTTCAAAGGTGCTTATTGTCTTGAGATGCAATTCCAGCAATGCCTGGTCTGGCACTCAAGGGAAGGATTTCAAGAAGGAAGACACCTATTACTCCAAAACCAGCTCAAGGAGAAAGAATGGATGCAATCTTTCCTTCCACTGAAGATGCGATTGCTAGACTAGACCTGGGAAGTCACTTTTATTAAATTATTTTATGAATGTGTTACTGCTGGGTTGTATTGCACAAAGCCAGTGCCTATTAAAAACAGCCTGAGTTACCCACATCATTGGCACCATGCTGCCTTTTCTGTCCACTGTCCTGACTAAATTATCAGTGAAAGCAGGACTGAACTATTCATAAAGTCTCTATCATTTAATTTCAAAAGGCAAACTTCTTAAAACTGTGGCTTCAGAGCCAAATACAGCTATGTAATTACATAGGAATTTCAATTTAAATTTAATCTGTTTCATTTATTAAGATATCAGTTTTAGGTTTTGTCCATTTCAAAAACGTGGGAAAAGTTTGACCAAGGCAAGCTCCTGATGCTGGCTACACTGTGTGAACAACCCAGAGAGAGGAAGTACACCAAGTCCTGTGAAGACCGTCTGAATTCCCAGCTCCAAATCCCCTGGTGCACTCAAGTACTCTGCTGGCAAAGGGCACAAGTCTTGGAAAGGGTGAAGAGTTGCTCTCCTTACATGAAAAAGCAGCCAAGTCAGATCAAGAGGAAGCACTTAGGTGAGTTAAGCAAACAGAAACCTCTGCCTTCTCTTTCCCCCTTAACATCCCTTTTCAGCTTTTCATATCGAAAAATTACACTTAGGGAAACAGAGGTCAGGTGAAAAAAAATCATCCCAAGGTTACAACAGATGTAGACGCTGCAAACACCATGCTTTTAGAAAAGGTTGTGAATTTGCCTTCAGATATTTGTCTCCACTGTGTTGCTCAGGGGTTATAGTGCCTCAGATCTGTTTGTACATCTCCTCACAAGAGGGGAGTCGCTTGTTTTCCTCTGCTTGCCCTTTTTAGCCAAAATTTGACAAGTCAGATCAAACCATTTACACATAACTCTTTCCAAAGTCTGGCTCATTTGGCCAGAAATGGGTTAAGGATAGTTCAGAAGAACAGCTACAGGCCCCAGAGATTATTTTGAATGGCCAGAAAACTTGCAAGGAGCAGAAGGCAGGCGAGGTCAGTGACCTCTCCTCTTGGCAAGGCTGGATTCAAGAAAGGACTTGTATCCACAGCTCACACCAACATACTCATGCTGGCATAAACCACTGTGCTAACATCTAAAATTCATGGTGAAAATAACTTTCTTAAAGATTCTGAATGAGGTTTAAGTGAAAATGAAAACAAGAAAATCCCTCACTCTTATTGTGAAACAAGTAACCTGGTGGGACACAGAATGATGCTGGTGTGGAAGTGGTCCCACACACCACCCTTCAGACCTCAAAGGGCAGAGCCAAATAGCACCTGGACTGCTCTCCAGTGCTAACTAGGTAACTTACTCCAGCAGGAAGTGAACAACTGATTGACTTTAAATACATTCAACAGACATTTCAAGCCTCTCCCTTTTCCTCTATTGTGATGGATTCTTCCCAAAAATCACTCCATATGCTTTGGGAGCCCCAGCTGAGAATATGAGTAACTTCACATCTGCAGTATCCCTGTTAATATGAGTGAACAGCCAGCTCATTGAGTCTGACCCAGGAAGAGAGAGATAAAAGGGGCTGTCTGAAGCTGGTGGCTGGCCTCCATCCGAGGAGTACAGTTCACCGTCTATTGCTCTTGTGACTATTACTGAACCAGGCCAAGAAAAGCTCCAAAGTTCTGGCACGCCTCAGATTTTCCAGTCTGCATGAAGTTATGCCAGGAACATTTACTGAAGCAATTTCTTTCTTTCCTTAAAGACTCTAATTATGCACCTAACAATGTCGTAGAGATGAATGTTGTACAAGAACCCCAGTACAACTCAGAGTTTTGCTAACAAAAGGATTAGAAGCTTAAGGCTCAGTGTTAATATTCTGAATGTACTGAAAGGGACAAAGTGCAAGCTGCAGCAGAAACAGAAGGCATAGAGAGGGTTATCGCTTCCAAAATCTGGAAAGGGAAAACCACACAGGAAAATGCCACACTAATCTTACTGAATGCCAGTGATGCAGTAGAGTAGTAACAAGAAACATTTAGAAGTGGGTAACCATCAAAGCTGTCTCTGAATTACAAGCAGCCCACCTTCAAGCACAGCCCACTCCCTAGAAAATGAGAAGGCCTAAATATCCCAGAGGGTGGGATGCTACCTGTGACTGAACTGATATTCACTGCTTGGCAGCTACTAGCACAGAGGAATCAAACTGACCCCCAAAACAAAAGTTGCCTCAAGTGTCCATTTTCCCTGAAACCAGATCCAGACCTCAGTCATCAGTCTCAAGTTTTCCTGAACTTAGGCTGGAATCAAACCAAAACATTCAATGGTTTGCCACTTGGACCATCATCCCTGAAGCCAGTCATAATAATTCATTTATTCACTCAAGCATTAACTGGCTTTTTAAACCAAGTTTTGAACATGATGGCTGTACATTTTTTCTTACTTTCAGTTTGCAGGTGAGACAGAGACATGACAGTACTTACATCTGGGAAGCTATCCAGGTACTACAAATTAGAGAACATCAGGCAAAAAGCAGGATTTAGCACTTCAACAATGTTAGTGACACCAATGAAATCACAAGTGCAGGGCCAAACATATTTTGGCTGTTTCTCTGGGTTACTGGTCCCAGAAGGTTTTACTCAGACCAGTGTCATCATTATTTAACTGTTATTACAATTTTTCTTATGCTATGCACCTCTTCCCTAGAGAGGTGTTGGTGTATAATGACCCAAGCTGATTAAGATTTATTTAGGGTTCCTAAGAAAATGAATAAACACGATTTAGCTTATTCAGGACAGTGTTGGAGAGGATGCATGGAAACACTCACTACATAAGTATGTCACGCTTTGGGAACAATGTGTATTACAATATTATCGTGTACAGGCAGATGTGAAATGCTGGTCCATACTACAGCTCATTCCCACTCCCCTTGGTTTTCATGACAGCAGCGACCAGAGCCCAGCAGTGCTGGCTACAACCCCCCTGTATCATCTCTGCTCCTCACCTGGCCGGTGCAGGGAGGTCACAAAGAGCTTTGCTCAGGGACAGAGAGCAACAGAGATGGGCTCCATCCTAAATCCCATTCTTTACCATAACCCGGGCAGCACAGTCCACGGGTGGGAGGCAGAAAAAGAGGGAACCAGACGTGTAAATGTCTTTTTTTTTTTTTTTTTTCGTGGAGCCAAACTGCTATGCTCTAGGGTGGGTCTCGCCATCTGGGAGAAACATGTAGGGAGAAAAAATGCAGGGAGAGAGGACGAGCTGCCCCCCGAGTGGGACCGCTTTCCTCCGAAGGCAGGCTCGGCCTCCCTTCCCAGCCCAGCTTGAGTTCATTTTCCTCAAATCACTTCCACATTTCCCCCGCCGTAATTATCAAATATTTTGTTTCTGACTTCACTTTTTAGGGAGGCCGCCGCAACCGAGAATGCAGGCACCGTTTGTTTTCTGTCAACAGAGCTGGGGGGGTTGCAGCTGGGGGCTTTCAAAGGTTTTCAATGTCATTGCAATGAAAGAAAGGAAGAAAAGAAGAGCGAGGGAAAGAGCGCGCGGAGGAGAGGGAGGGAGGGATGGAGAAAAGGAGGGAGGGAGCTGCCCGGGGAGCCCGTCCCGCTGGCGGGATGCAGGGATCCGGCCCCGGCGCGGACACAGCCCCTGGCCCCACCGAGGCGCCCGCCGGCCCCGCAACTTCCCTCTCCGCCCCGGCTGCCACTTTGCCCGCTCCCGGCCGCTCCCCCGCGGCGCCCCCGCTGTCCCCACCCCGTCCCGTCCCGTCCCGCTGCCGGGGCCCCGCGCCTACCTCGGCTCGCAGGCGGGCGGCGGCCAGCAGGGCGCAGAGCAGCGGCAGAGTTTTCCACATCTGCAAGAAAGGAGCGGGAGGCGGTGAGCGCGGGCCGGGCCGGGGCCGGCGGGGCGGCCGCCGCCGCCGAACTTCCCGCCCTGGACCCCTCTCACCATGCTGCGGGCGGCGGGCGGCACCGGCGGGGCAGGACGACTTGCGGAGGCGCCTTCCCCGGCTCCGGCTCGCTGCTGAAGGGAAGGGGAGGGCTCCCCCTCGCCCCGACCCGCCAGCCCGCGGCTCCACCCCCGGCCCGGCCCGACCCCCGCCCCGGGGCCGACTCCTCCCCGGCCCCCGCCCGCTCCCCGCCGCCCCTCGGCGGTGCCCCCGTCCCTCCCGCCGCCGGCCCCTCGGCGCCCCACGGCGACCTCGGCGGCCTTTGAAGGCAGCAGGAGGCTGAGGGGCGTCCAGGGGACTCGGCTGCCGCCCCACAACGCCCGGCTTCACACATCCCGCCGGGCAGAACGCGGCTCCGGGGAGGCTCCCGCAGCCCTGCCCCACTGCCGGTCCCGAGGAGCGGCCACAGCCGTGCCGGGACAGGATGCCCGCCCGCCGGGACGAGAGCATCCCACCGAGGGGCCGCAGCCCCCCCTGACATTGTCACAAAAATGGGGAAACCGAGGCACGAGGTGGCTTTTCCACAGGCGGGATTCACTCACCGACTCAACCCCCTGTCCCCCCACGCTCCAGCCCTGAGGCCGCTGAAGTGCTGGCCACAGCTACGGGTGTCACTCGTGTCGAGATGTGGGCAGATTTAAAAATAAGGGTTTAGACCATATATGTTAGAAGCCAAATGTTCTCTGAGCAAAACAGGCAGCCAGGGCTTCATGCCAGGCACAGGGGCTCAAAATCCCACCTGAAATGCCTGGTGGTGCTCATTTGTCTATAAATACTTGTGATCCTCTTGTTTTAGCTCTTTATCTCTGAATTTCAGTAGCCTCCAGTAGGCAGAAGAGAGGAGGTGACAATGCAAAGAGACCCATTGCCTTGGGCACATTCAGAAACCTCTCTCACAGCAAGCAACACTATGACACCGGTTGTCAAAGGCATTTTCTCGAGTTTTGAGGTTTGTTGTAACCAAAAATGACACCCCTGGCTTTAAAATACCATCTCACTCTGACCAAGCATGCCCATAAGCTGTCTTCTTTTCCTGCTTTATTCTGTGCCCTCAATGCAGGCAGGCACCAAGGGAGATGCTGGCATGCATACCCTCATTCACAAAGACCAAAGAGTATTCCAGCATCCTGCTGCAAGGAGAAAACTCTAGGAAGAGTTACCCTAGATCAGCCCACATCTGGTCTGTTCATGGCAGCTGTGCATTTTTCTGTGCTTCCTCAGTCTCTGCTTCCTTACTCAGTTTTGTTTTTAGGACTACTGTTACTAATTTTGCATTTATAAATCATCCTCCCCAGCAAGTTCTGCTTCTGCCTGTGAATGGTTCTAGTCTATAAATCCATCCTCAGGAGATGTCTAATTATTTCACTGCTGATGCTGAGCAATGTGATTTTCATTGCTTGATTTTGGTTTTTTGAAACTCACCTTTCATGATGTAGCTCTTTGTTCTGGAGTCATTGATTGCCTCATGATACAGCACAGACATAGTTATGGCTGAAATCAGCTGGCCTCTAGTTTGCAGAAGCTCACCCTGAGTCACCCTGAAGTGAGCGCCACGATAAGAAAAAAACAAATAGCCCATGATAAACACATTTTAAAAGATTAATCAATTTCTGTGCCCTTGATACTCAGTTCTGTGGAAGCTGTGTTACACGAGGAGGCTCTCTATTTCCAGAGAGTAAAAGTGACTCATATCAGCCTTCAGAACAGAGCGCTAGCAGGGGTCTCCCAGTGCCCACATTCCCTCCCTGACACCACAGGCAGCCTCCTCATGTAGGTGTGATTGGGCACTCTGCTGGATTATGTAGGTCACCATGAGCATGGGTTTTTTTTCTGTGTACTCAAAGGACTAAATATGGAACAGAAAGTAAAGGATTAAATCTCCCATTCTGTGTTGACATTCAGGTACACGAAAATATATTTCTTCAAGTTAGTTTCTATCATGTGGAAATGGGTAGAAGTAAAAACCAAAAATCATCTCTCATACAACCATCAGAAAGGGTGAGCACAAGACAAAACAATCTCAGTGCAGACACCAGAGCCTTATTGCTGTGTACAAAGGCACACATTTTATAACCAAATACATGATATCCAACAAACTTTTCACTTTTTTCCCCCAAACTTTCACCATTTAAAACCATAAACTGCAAAGGAACAGTTTATACAACCTGAGTGCGTGACAAATAAATCTGATGGGACTCTTTGCTCTTTCGTGATGGACCCAAAACACGCAGCTTGAATCAGAAGCACTAGAATAAGGGGGAAGCAAATGCATTTATAGTTGTGTTTTCAAGCTGTGGCCATAATGGATGAGGTAATTCATCATTTCTGGCTACACAACCAAAGTATCATAAAAATGCTTTCAGCTAAAAGCTTCATTATAAGGGTGAACGATGTTTGCCTGAAATTTTGAAGGCTGCAATGCTCTGGTGGGCCAAAGAAATTGGGAATCATTGCTCTACAGAGAAGATGTTGTTCTAATACATATACCAGTATTTCATTTCTGCTGATGCTTACTTTCCAGTCACTGGTATTTCTAAAACAAACATTTTGTTACACATATGGGATTGCAAATTTTGAGATACATACTTATCCCCAAGTGGCTGCACAACTGAAATTCAGTAACAAGTTGTTGCCTGAGAAGCAGATCAAGGGAAGCCTGGACACATGCAAGTGTACATCTCAGGGGTGGATACATTCCCCTGTGTTTAATAAAATGCAGGCTTCAACAAAGGCTTTCTCCATTCTTGGGGCACTGTCAAGATCACTCCCCTGCATCTCTGGTGCCTCATGAGGGTTGCTCTGAAGGCTCAGCCTCTCCCTTATTACAGCATGTGCACACATATACGCCCAAAATGATACTGTAAGCCTTGTCTCCCAGGGAAATGAGGCTAAACAAGCCAAAAATTACTTCTTAAGCCCTCACCCAACCCTTGTGGCTGTACCATTATATCACCCTCTCCACATTACCTCACTCCTATCCACCACCCACATCCTTCATGTTTCCCCATTTCCCCTGCCATATGAAACATCTGCCCTAAGGGATGGGGTTGTGCTCACACTGCTGTGATGAAGTCAGTGATTGCTCAGCCTGCACTGTGTTTTAAGTTACAATTCAAGCAACCAAGCTGTTTGGCAAGTGGCCTTTGTGACAGGACAATAGCTGCCTGCATGACAGGACAACAGTCTGTCCCATTGAAGAGTAGGAAAGTTGCAGCAACATTATTTGGTGGAATTAAGAAGCAGGGAATTATTTTTGAGTAGCAAACCTCCTAAGTTGTTGCTGAGAAGGCTCAGCCCATGTGGCACCAGAGACATCTGTGTTGTCTGGAGCTATGTGAGCAGCGTCTCCTCATGGACCAGACTGCCAGCACCCGAGGAAGGGCCAAGGGATGCCTGGGTTTCCCCAGCAGACATAGGCCAAGACTGCCAGACATGAGGGGAAAGCCTGAAGCAGGGTTATACCCTCAAAGATGAGGGCATCAGACACAAATGAACTCTAGGATGACCGCAAGGCCGGCGTGAGGGTCCCCAGAGCTGTAACACATGGATCACATGGACACCTCACCACCTTCTTTGAGAACTCAGCAGCCTTCTCCAGGTGTCCCCCTGACCTGGCAGTGCTGCCTTGAGTCTGTAACTACTTTTCAGGAGTTTGGTTACTGTGCAGACTGCACTTTGTTAAATATAGATTTTTTTTTTTCTATTCTTCTGGCTTTGTTTTTTTTTATTCCCTTGCTCTTGTAATTTTCTTTCTCATTGTGGTTTCCTCGTTTCTTGCTCCTGCTCCAGCTGCAGTATTTGTACTAATAATTATTCTTTAAAGCTCTGTTTCAGACCTGATGTAATAAAGTGCTATACCTTCCCCTCTTTTCCTCCCCTAGTAGGTGTCTTTATTTTGCAGGTAGTGCTAGGGACATTGCTGACCAAAGGGCACACAAGTCTGGCACTAGCAGGCTATGTGGTTTGTTTAAAATGCCTTCTCTAATGGTTAATGCATTTGATAGACTTTTGGATATTCCATTAGCTAGAGCAGTAAAATGCCTAAATCCTTTGACAACCCGGCCCTTAAACTTTATCCTTGGTATCCCTTATTCAAGGTGAGCTTTTCTAATTTCAGACGAGCTCCCAAAGGCAGCATTTCCTCACAGAATTCATCCAGCCCCTGCAGCCAGGTGTGATAACCCAGGTAGGCCATGCCCATCAGAAGTGAGCACAGAGCTGCACCCATGTCCAGACAGTGTCACCATATCCACTCTGCATTTGCCACAGCCTGGCCAAGGCTAACTTGATGTTCACAGTACTTCATGGGCTTGAACTACACTTGGATCCAAGTCAGAAAAAGAAAAGAAGAAAGAAAAATCAGTCTCAAAGCCTCAGTGTGGAAACAGTCCATCTGTCCTCAGTAGTGTGTCATGCTTCTGTCTCAGCATGTTCCTCGTGCCAGTCCACTCCACTGCTCTCAGGCCAGGATGCAGCACAGATAAATTAAATACTCTTGGTTTTGATTCTGCTCCTGCACGTGCCCTTTGTAAAGAGGCTGAAGGCACAAGGCTTGCTCAGCCTGGAAAAGTGACCCGGTTTGGAGCAGGAGGGTAGACTGAGGTCTCTTCCAACCTGAATTATTCAATGAACTTGTTTGGTCCTTTAAGTCTGGCAAAACCTTTAAAGTAAAAGCACTCTCACAAAAGAAGTCCTACTGATCCAAAAGCAGTTTGATACAATTCCCTGGAAGTGCTCCCTAGGATGGTGCTTGTCCATGGCCAAACAGCTCAGAACGGGTAAGTTCACTAGCTGTGATCTGGAGATATGGGCCTGTGAGAATTACTGTGATTCTTTATGTACAAAGAACATGTTTCATGCATTCAGAGCAGCAGCTGGCATGAAGGAAACAGTGTTCCCAGGCAGTCCAATATCATCTACAAGGCTGCCCCCCAGCCTGATGGGGAGTAAGAGCTATCCCAGCTGCCAGATGTGTGCTTCCACCATTGTGTAGATGATGACTGGTAACAGAGATTGGCTCATAGTCAATGTCTGCCACATCTAACCTGGTGCAGAGGAGACGTGGCTTATCACTTAGATGAGCAAAACCCTTATTTCATCACTTAGATGAGCAAAACCCTATTCATCATTAGGCAGTCACTAGCAAGATATCTGTACCCACAATTATTATTAGGTTATTATTATTAGGTCCTAGCCAATGTGCTACTGCCTCAGTTTGTTGGATTTGAGTCTGACCCCAAAAGTCCCTCAGAGACAGTTTGATAATGCAACAGGCAATTTGTTGCTAGAAGCCTAGCAAATTAAGTCTTGGGTAAGTTAATTAATTCTGGTATCAAGGTAAGGTGAATTGTCTGTTGTATAGGCAGCTGAATGGGCCCATCCAATTCATAATATGGATTTCCTCATGTGTAATCACATCACAAAGCAGGATGCAGGTACGCACTGCCAGGAAGAAACACTGCAGGGCAGAGTCCCAGCTTGACTCCACACCTGCCAATGTCACATGCACTTCACAGCACAAACTATTACATATGATACTATTCTTTGAAAGTGAGGAAATAAACATCACTGCCTTCCACTTCCTTCCCCACTATTTCCCTCATTTTGCAGACACTTTCACTGAGGAATTGCCAAGGTCATTTCTGTCAGACCACAGAGCCACATCGAGGACTCTTCTGTGGCTGAATGAAATTTCAGCTACTTTGTCTTTCTGCATCATTGAGCTACAAAGACGTACTCGGCCCTGCCATATTCCATACAATAACCCAGGCACACTATTCCCAACATACTGCTGCTGTGGAGCGAGCAGTTATCTGCACCAGCAAATCCTGATTCACACAATTAAGAGCACTTCCTCCATTAGCTGAAACAGTAGGGGGTTTGTTCTCATGAATGTAGCAGGAAATCAACCCAGGATGTCTTGAGCTCAGGCACAGGCCTGTTATAATCTATTAATTTTATCCCAACAAAACACAAGTTTTCCACATGCTGCTCACTTGTCTCACCTCTCAGTTGCTGCTGTCATGCAGGGGGAAGCTTAACATTTGAATGAAATATCCAGAAAAACTTCCAGGAGGTGAGCTAGCCCCTGCCATCCTGCTGAAAAGAAGCAGGCTCCCTCTCTTCAGCAGCCAAAGCTCATCACTTGTGGCTCGGCTGTGGGACCTACAGATCCTGGCTGCCAAATCAGAGCGCCAAGTGCAAGAAGAGCCAGTGGGCATTTCAAGGGTTAATATGAAAGTCACAGGAGGTGCTGGGGTGTGTGCAGCCAGCCCCTTCTGGGGAAGGGCAAGGACACAGAGCTAATGAGCCTACTGAGGTGTGGGAAGATTTTGTGTAGAGGCTTTTCTGTGCCTCAACACCACATAATCCATCTACATGGTATGGGACCACAGAGACCGCTAAGGTGACCCTCCACTGAGCAGCTCTGTCTAAGATTGTCTCCTAACCTGCATAATCTGTCCACAGCTGTGTAATAGTAGAAACTCAGTGCACACCAAGACGCCACTAATCCATTCAAACAACTGCCACAGCAGCAGATCCTGTCTCTCAGCAATGCTACAGGACTGTCAGAGTACATCTCAAACTCAGGTCTTGCAGCTACCTTCTCCTTACCCTTACATTATACATATACAAAAACCTCACAGATTGTGCCAGTCACTTCCATAGTCCAGAGGACAGGGGTTCTCAGGTCCTTCCAGCCACTCTGAATAATTTTGCTATTCTCATCCTCTGAGGATGAGATAGCATAGAACATGATCACACACACATAGCTATCTGTCCCAGCCCGTGGCAGAGCCTGGGATACTTGCTAGAAGGCATTCAGGAACTTGCCTAAAATGCATTTGAGCTATGTGAGTCGAGGCTGGGTCAGTGGGGACTGGGTGTGGAGCGGCAGCTCTGTGAGTCACCAGGGGTCTCTGAGACCTGAAGGAAAGGTCAACACAGCCTTTTTAAAGTACAGACTGCTGCGATGTTCTGTACACAGATCCAGGATGTCTGTTCCAATGGTGTACATGAGAAAGCTTGGGAGTTGGCCATGTAAGTTTGGACAGCTGACCTGAAACATAAACATGAGTTCAGGGACTCTTATAAAATGAGAAATTATGCTGCTAAGCAAGAAAATGTGCAATGTGTTAGTAAACACAGCTCACCCTAGAGATTAGCTCTTGTCATTGCTTAGCAATGCTATGAAATCATATATTCCCCTCCCAGCCCTGGGCTAGACAGTGGAAACCAAGGGGTTTTAGTTTTCCTTCATACAGAGGAGCAATGCCCGTCTTTAACCAGAGCTATCATTCCCTAGGAGATGCTAAGCACTCTCAGCCCCACTACAGGGGCTGGCAAGTGCAGTTGCTGAGCACCTGAAAATATGGTTGTTGCATTTAGGTGGTAAGCATAGAGAAAGTGTCTGACCTTAGACATCCATATTTCAACGTTGGCCTTTAATTGCTGCAGCCAAGATGACCCAGTGGGTCAGGATTATGCGAGACCTTTAACGTGTAAGAAGAGGATAAATAGCTGTAAACAAAGCCAATCCAAAGGAAAAGGTCACTGCTTTCAACCTGTGTGAGAGAAAGCTTTTGAATTGGAAATGTTAGTGATAGGAGGGAAAGTGGATAAAAAGTTGTGATTACAAACTGAATGAGTTGTCCCAGGAGAATGAAAACTGGGAGAGCTGGATGGGCAAGCTCAAATGACATGCTCCTCTGGGCCAGTGCAGCACTGCAGTGAGCACTGAACTCAGTCGGGAAGCAAGGCAAGGGAGGTGAGAGACACCTTTCTGGCAGAACAACAGAGTACAGGAGAGGAGCAAAGCAAACCATAGGCAAAAAAGAGAGGATGAAAGCACCATTAGAGGGCTTGGAAAGAGGAAAAGGTTCCAGCTGAATGCCCCAGATTTGGAGGGGCCTGCCTGGCTTTGAAAGGCTGAGGGAGGGGATAAACTCATGGTGGAAGTGTGACACCTTCCCAGATCTCATCTGCATATCCAACACTCCCAGGTTCATTGACTTTACAGTAGTACAATCCTACCTTTAGAAAAGGAATGTGTTCACTGGATCTGAACTTCTGACTTTTAAAAATGTCTATATCCATGACTTCCCACAGCAAGAGGTACAGCTGTTAAACATAGCATTGGTAGAGACCAAAATGCTGAATAAAATCTGTCCACTGAACCCAGATCTCCAGTATCTTTTACAAGCTTGCCTCTTTCTTCCTTTAGCGAGGTATGAGGTCACCTGCTCCAAACAAAACAACTTTTTTGGCAAAAAAACTTGGCAATTTTGGCTCTTATGGGTATCTATGCCAGTTTGGTGGGAGAAACTTAATGGCCAGGTAACACAGGCAGGTCTGGATGGAGCCATGTTTTGTAACTCTGTGCCCATGCAAATCTGTATGTGATGCACACACCATCTGTCCAGATGCTCTGGGGCAGAGTTTTTAGAGGCCTTTTCCACCATCCCACTCCCCAGGAAATGTAAACCTGGGAATGGCATGGCTCTGAGTTAGCATGGAGCCTGGAAATGACAAATTAACATAAACTGTGAGTTTACATACTTCTCACAGCCATTTATGGCCTTGTCTGAGCTTAAATAAAAGCCATGGTCCCTGGAAAATTTGGGCCTGTCTGTCAGTGAGGCATTCCAGAGAAAACATCACGTGAAGTGAAATAAGATCTTTGTTCTGCATGCTTTCCCTCCCCCCTTCCCTTTTTCTGAATGAGGCAGTTTTGTCCAAGGATTACAAGCCAATGTTCCAATCCCTCACAGACGTTTTCCATTATCAGAGCTGCCTCTTGTCCTTCAAATCATTTTCCACAGGACTCCTGTAACTGGGGCTGGGAAACGAAGCCAGAAGCTCAGAAGAAAGGACCCTATTCCAGGCTGCTGACAAGACTGAAAAATGCTTTAGGGTGTTGCTGGGACCACCCAGACTGAAGCATCCTCAGCAGGGGAGCAGCTGAAAAAGATGCTAATGGTGGGAGGAGGCTCAATGTACTGTACAGGCATTTAAACAACTTGGCAAATTAACTTTGATGAGGTATAATCACATTGTGTGGAACTGACTATAGAGACTGGTGGTAGACAACAGTGACTGATGATTAACTCCACAGCATACAGTACAAAGGGCCTTTGTGTTGCCCCCCTCCCCAAGACTTACTCATATTTTGTGAGCTGCCTCTGTCTGGGAGTCAAATCGCCCCTGCTATAGAAAACTACCAAACAAGGATAGAGGAAGGGAGGGGAAACTTCAGGGAGGTTTTCTGTTTGGATTCTTCTCCCCCCCACCCCTCCCAAAACATCATCCTGTGCTGAGGGTCCCACATGTATGGAGCTGGGCCACCTACTTACTGCACACAGCCAAGCAGCTTCCTTCCTGCAAACAGAAATCAGCTACTGGAATGGCATCAGTCTCTGCTCTGCAGATTCCTTTTTCCATTGAGGTCAGCTGCAGAGGAGGTCACCAAGCTGGAAGGACCCGTCTGAAGAACCCACAAAGCCCCTTTCTGCATCCTCACATAACTTTGCCATTCTGGCCTTTCTTTCCTCCAACCATCATGATCTCATCTGCCTTGAGAATGAAAATCTCTAATTCCTTATTTCATGTCTGCAAGAAAGTTAAAGTGGCACTTGATGAGACCCATCCAGAAATGAAATTAGACTCCCTACATGTCCCCTTCCTTCTAACTCAACTCTAGACAGTGAAATAAACCTACAGCAGTAATGTCAAAGAGGTACTCACAACCACAGCTTACATTGCTGCAGAAAGATTTTCCAGGACTCCTCTGTCAGCATCCCAATGTGAAAGAATTCTGCCTCTTCATGAGCAGGGACTGCCCTAGGACAAGGGAGGTCCGAGTGGCAGTATTGTATTCCCAATGGCTATATTCTGCTTTTTATCAGGATGTTCTGGGAAGAAAAACACATTAGGCAGGCCTGGCTACCATGATCAGAGCTCATGACCCCTACCTTCTGGACCAGATCTCATTTCAACTGGCTTGATGAGTTTGACTTTTTCTCACCTGGAAACCCCAAGACTTCAACAGAGTTACATACTTCTGGTGTCTCCCTTTTTGCCGTTCTAAGCCTAGACGCATGTCTCACCAACACCATATAAGCTCAAAGCACCTAGTTAGATGGTGAAAGATGGAGAGAAACTGTTTCCTTGGCAGCTGTTTGCAGAGTTGAACTGACTGTCAAAGGGAAAGGGATATGAGGTGAGCAGCTCTGCCAGGCTGGGACTATATGTAGGTTGAGCAGTCCTGCAGAATCGTGGAAATGCCAGCCTGGAGGGGATCCTGGTGGCTGTGTGGCTCAGCCTCCTGCCTGAAGCAGGGCTATGGCCAACACTCATTTGGTTGGCTGTGCCTCTGTCTCACCAAATCTTGAAGATCTCTGCAGATGGGGGCTCCATCACCTCCCTGGGCATTTGTTACAGTGACACACCACTCTACTGGGAACCTGTAAGTGTTTATCCTCCCTAAACTTACTCTTACCTCTTCTCATGTCCCCAGACATGGGGTTCCTCAACATCTGTAGGGGTCACCACATGTAGGAGATCAGTGGTCTGAAATGGAGCTGTTGACTGCTCTGAGAAATCTCCTGGACCTGGACAGATCTTGGCCACAGACAACCTGAGTCACTGATGAAGTCACTCTGGCATTACACTCTACTTGACATCAGAAATTAGTTTGAATTTAGGCTATGGCTAAAAATTAGGAATTATGCTAATTAAAATTATTACTACACATTAATACTGGAAACTCACTACAAACCTAAAAATAATGTAAAATGCTGACTGAAAATGCATATCTACATGAATCCTTTTCTACAAACACTTCCACTTGCATTTTCTTTGTTAGTAGAGGGTAAATAGGCATTCAGCTGCACATAGCCACCTTCTGATCCTGTTCTACTCTGCTCAGTCACAAGACTGGTAAAAGGCCTTTGGTTTTTTGAGCACAGATACAGCAACAGCAGGAAAACCTGGCCAATTTAGCTGAGAATAATGGTGTACTGTTTCACCTAGCTGATTCTCTCTCCACTTTGGGTGTCATGCCTCATTAATTTTTTTTCTTGCATACATTATATGGCAACAGTAAGGTAAACAAATTTAAAACCAACTTGGTTACATTGCTTGGTCAGAGCAAAGATCAGACATTTCCCCCAAAGCAATGCTGACTTTTCCTTGTCTGCCAAGAAATGCTGCAGCTCCCTCAGCTGTGGCTGTACAAGGGCAGGGGAGTCACAGCTGATTTTGCTTCTGGGCAGAGTCTGAGCTTCTGTAATCCTCAGAAAATCGGGACTACTTGCAGACAGCGAGACAGCAGAGGGCACACTGCAATCACTGCAGGTACGGGGGCTCGGGAGCAGCCTGTGGCTCCACCACACGGTGAACACACACACAGAGATGTCTCGGATGTAGCTGTGCAAGGAAAAAGGACAGTGCCATCTGGATGAGACAGAGCCCAGAAAAAGGGCAGGGAAGAGAAAGGGAATTTGGAAGCAGCGGTGCCCCAGATGGGGTGACAGCACACAGGCTGGCAGAGGCCATGTATGGAGCTCCTGAAGAGTGTAAGGAGGTCACTTGGGGTTTCACTGCAATGCAAGGGACAATATGAAATAACTTTCCATGTCCTGCAGGTTCAAAGTATTTCAATTTGGCAAGACTCTCATCTGTTCCATCCTCCAAGACAACACATTTATAAAAATTCCAAAAATCCACAGCAGCAACACCAAACCCCCATGGCATGATATCAGATGGATCACTGCCCAAAACAATAGTGGGGTTCAAGCCATTTGTAAGAGGAGCCTCTGTAAATGGATCAGCTGGAGGAGAGGCTGCTGCCTGTATGCAGACAGCACATCCCATTGAGGTTGGTGGGCAGTTTGACGGGTATCTTCCCAGTCTGATTCCTTCATTCCTACCTTGTCCTGGTCCTTCCTGTACTCAGAGCTGTTTTCTCATTCCAGCCATCTTTGCTCTCCAGTCACTGCCTCCCCTCCTCATAATTGCTCCCTGCTTGCTTTCTTCCCTTGCCCCACAAAGTATCTATCTGCCTTCAGCTTTGAGGCTCAGCCTCCTTCTGCTCTCACCACTATTCCCCCAAACATCCATCTCCTGATCCTAGGCTCCTTCCTCCAGCTTTTTGTCCAGTCACCCACCCTTCCCAGTCTCCTTCCTCAGGCTGTCCACAGCCTCTCCAACCCAGCTGCTTCTGGCTGTGTCTCCCCACTCTCAGTCTCATCTCCCTCTGTGCTCCAGATCCTACAGTTCCTGTACTAAATGTTCCTGGTCACTCTTTGCTACCCACAGTCACTGCCTTCTCCCTGTTTCAGGTCCTGGAGGCTTGTCCCAGTATAATCCATTTTCTTCCCACCTGGTCCTCCCTGCTCTGCATTGCAGGTAAATGTCTTTCCCAAGTTGCTTGGGCAACTGGCAAAGGCATCAGAACAGCACAGAAATAATGGACTTCCTGCCTCCAGCTGGGAAACAATAGGCAAACTCATCCATCCTGAGAACAAACTCGTGCTGCTGCCCTCACCCAAACCTAGGAAGATCAAAGCAGGTACCCACACAGCATATGGGAAGTGTGGGGGCCATGGCAGTGGTTTTCAACTGATGTGATGATGTGGAGACATGGACATCACACCCTCCTCAGACACAGCTCCATTTTACCTTCTCGTGGTTGATTGTCTTTCAAACAGAAGTAGAAGTACTGCTTTGTAGTGGAAATGCTTCATTTTAGTGTTTGTGTGTGGAAACAAAGCCCTCTTAAGACAGTCAGATTTGTATCCTTGGGAAAAGCAGTAGATGCTCTGTGGAGAAATGGACAACTTTGGGTCATTTCCTGACAGGAGATGAGAAAGATCGTGAAACCTGGTGGCTGCAGTCCTGCATCCCTAATAATGGTAACTGACTTCAATTTGACCTTCCTGATGGACAGATAAGATTGCACCCAATCTTTCCATGATTTCACAGAGAGAAGAAAACACAAGATAAAGCCATTTGTTTCCCTTTCTATGCTGCTAGCATGGCTGATCTCAGTAAAATAAAGGCTGGAGCTAGGAAGGGTGAGTATAGTAGGAAGGGGAAAAAAACTTGTGGCTAAAATGTTTGGCCAAGGCTGGGACAAGGTAAAGGAAGAGAAAGAGAGGAGAGGCATTTTTAGGGGAACATACTGGACTCCATCTGAAAAAATACCTCCTATTTCTCCACCATAGCAGCCTTCTGTAGCATTTTCTGCAAAAGAAAAAACATTCCAGCAGGCACATTCTTTTCTTTCCTTAGAAATCTGACCACTGGTAGAGCCAACAAGACAACTTCTCTCTTACAGCGTATTACAAAACTTTGCCCTGGCTGCCAAACATTCACCGTTTATTTGTACTGAAATTTTCCATTCTTGCTTTCCGTCTCAGACATGTATTTCCTTTTAAATTCTTACAGAAATAGCATCCTTGTGTTCTGAAAGGGGCTTGGGAAAAGAATAGTTCAAACAGTGCAGATTTGTTTTTTCAACCATTCCAGAAAGGGGTAGAAATTCAAGGAGCTGAAGCAATAACTTTAGATGAGAGAGAGGACCCAACCCCTTTTTTTTTTTTCCTGACCAGATCCTTGGCTGACCTTATCAGACCCCTCAGGAAACTGAATTTATCAGCACAAATACCAGTCTTTCTGGGCTACAGCTAACTGCTTCCTATGGTCAACTGGTGGAAATAACCAGCAGACCTTGGCTGAAAACTGGATCCCGATTTCTTTGATTTTACAGAGGAGCTCACACTCCTAAAACTTGGCAGCCTGGTACATTCCTTAATAAAAAAAAAAGAAAAAAAAAAAAGAAATAAAAAAGCTCTCCTCCCACCCTTTCATGACCTTCCTCTTTCTTGCAATACTTGCAGTGTTGTAGCAAGACTATGAAACATGGTAGGGTACATAAGTCAGGAAAAGATAACTTTTTGTAATATGCTCTCATGAAAATCTGTTCAGATTTTGGGTTTAAGTACAAAATGTCACAAATTTCCATTTCCCATCTGTGACTGGCACAGCACAGTTTGTGGTTCTGGCCACTTGCCACAACTCCATGACAGTTTTATTGCCATATGTAAGTTCTGGCCCTGTGTCCTGCCACTTTCCAGAGAACTTTGGTCCAGCTGATCTATTGCCAGCTGTGAAGATGTGGCCAAATGTGATACACGAAAACTCTTTGATTACTGATGTCTAGGTGCATGCATATTTCTCCCTTAAATGAAGTATTGGATTACTAGAACACTGGCCCATAGTATTCTTGTAGCCAGAACAAGGTGGATTGGGTTGGATGAGGGGACTACAAAGTGAGTAAAAAACAGGTTGGACAGGTGAACTAAAAGTGTAGAGGGCAATGTTCCAAAGTCTAATGGGTAAGTGGGAAGTCACTTGGGAGTAACATTCCTCAAGGGATAAATACCATTTAACACACTCATCTACAAGAGAAAAAGGAAGGAGAGAACACCTTGAAGAGTTCACAGATGACACAAACTTGGATTAGTGGTGGGTGTTCTGAAGGGCACCACGGCCATTCAGAAGGACCTAAATAAGCTGGAGAAAAGGGCTGGCAGACATCTCACCAAGTTCAACAGTGACAAGCACAAAGTTTTGCAGTGCTTGCCAGTGCAGGCTGACTGCCCAGGAAACACCTCTGCAGAAAGGCTTTAGGGTCCCAAAAGACTACTGATTGAAATCAGAAGTGCGCTCAGCAGCTATGTAGGCCAAGGGCATGCTGGACTGCCGAAACAAGAGAGCAAGTCAAGGAAAGGGATCATTTCCCTCTGTTCAGCACTCAAGAGGCTGCATCTGGAACATTCTTTCTTGTTCTTTTCTTCCCGAGGTATGAATGATCTTCAGATACTAAGTGGGGTACACCAAGAAAATAAGGAATCTGAAGCACTTAATGCATAAGAAAAGGTTGAGGGGCCTGGGTTTGCTCATACTGGAGTAGAGATAGTTGTGGGGGACTTACTCGATGTCTTTGACTAATGGGAGGGTTATGGGAGTCAGACTCTTCACAGGGGTCCAAGCTGAAAGGATGAGAAGCAGTGGACACAGTTGCAGCAAAGGAAATTCCACAGTTTATAATCTGGAGTGCCAAGTGCATATTCCCAGACTCACTCCTCTTGTGTGACATCCATTCTGGGATGACATCCTAGATTCTTTTACTTTGGTGACATCCACCCTGAGGACCCTCTTTTCCACCAAATCTGTCCCCTAAAACCAGTATCTGAGACATCTGAGCCCTCCCAGTTAAGTAACCCCACTCTCTAGGAGTTCAGCCTGCTGGTACCTTTTGGCTCAATCCTCCAAAGACAGCACAGCAGGACTGAAAGCAGCACAAGTTTCAGGGAAGAATTATTTGATCTCACAGAATCAATTACATTTTTCAATGTCCTAAACTGTTATAGACTCCTGAAAATGTCTCCGATCTCATGAGATGCGGGCATTTTTGGTGAGCCAGGAACTTTTGGGTAAACCTGGACTGACTAGTGTTCTTTTGCAAATGCATATTGGATGTGATGTTGGTTAGCCCACCTTCAAAATTAACTCTCTTTTCTCTTCCCTGCATGCTCTGGTTGGAGAAGGCAATTGCACAGTCTTGCTGTCCATCCTCCTGCCACTGCAAAAGTGTGGCATTTTTGTTCAGATGGGTCAAAAATTAGGCGACAGCTGGGACCAATGCAAAATACGGTGTGGTGTTCAAAGGGAACAAACATTACCTCTTTTGTTGTAAATGATGAGCTATTCCTGCTTCAGTGCTTGTTTGTCCCTTCATAGAAGTGTGGGAAATTCAGGGGCTTCATGCTGGGCTTTCAGAAAAACAGGAGTTGGCCAAGTTTTTCTTTTGTCTTTTAGTCTTTAGTTCTAGCTGAATCACATTTTCCATTATATCCTCTGAAACTGCAAGTATCTTCTTTAAATTGATGAACATTAAAATTTATAGAATCATTCAGGTTGGAAAAGGTGTTTAAGATCATGGAGTCCAGCTGTAAACCTCCCACTGCCAAGTCCCTCTAAACCACATCCCTAAACTGTAGCAGTCACTAGTCTGTCTCCGACACTTGATACCATATCAAATGCCCAAAGTCTTGTACACACCAGTATAGTAGGAGTCTTCGTAAAATATCTGTATTGTATATTTAATATCTCTATATAGGCCTCGCCCTGATAAGCCCTGGTTGTTTTTGATAGGCTGCAGCTGCAATGTCCTTAATTGGGCTGCAGCTGTAGCTAGTGAAGATAACTAGGATAAAAGGAGCTGTGCTTGGCCAATCGAGTTGAGCTGACAAGGAGCCCTGACAAAGAAGGAGCAACAAGCAGGAGAAGAAGTCAGAGCTGTGAAGAACTGCCCCCAAGAAGTATCGCCAAGAACGTACGAGACTTTAGAAATATGATTGCAACAGTATGGGACTTTAGAAATGCAACAACAAGATTACAACACACCAGCACAAAAACAAGAGGAAATGGGATCCTAGAATCTCTTGCTGAATGTCTCTTTAAAATTCACCTCTCCATTTTACATCCCATCTAGAAATTGGAAAAGCTCAGGGCATGACGCATGTTGTTGCCATTTGATTCAAATAAGGGGCAGCTGGAGGAGGCAGTGGACAGAAGAGGAAGAGCTCGACACTGCATTTGAATTCTATTGTGTCTTTCAGTGAGCACAGCCCCTGTGGTGTCAATGGCCTTCCTGCTGGTGACAATGTTTCTGAGGCCATGTAGATGACAGCAATTAATGGTACAAATTAATTGTACAAATCTGTCTGTCTTCAATGATAGCTGGCTCCCAGCTGCTCACAGTGTGCCCCTACCCTCCCAAAACAGTAATCACACAGCACTCAACATCCCAAGGACGTCTCCTGGACCCTCTCACCCTTTACCTGATGAAGTGCAGGCATCATTGTATGCTGAGTGAATGCTGCTTTTGTGGGATCCAGCACACTGCCATAGAATTTGTTAGGTAATGGTGTAGCTACACAACATCTACCTTTTGACAATAATTCACAATGAGTGTGGTATCTCCTCTAGAGAATACATCATTGTCAATTTCTGTCAATAACACAAACTCTGATTCATTTTTTGCAGTAGTCTTTCTTGTCTGAGCACCAATGTCCATATTTTCTTCTACCTGTAGTTTCACACCATGTCAAAAACTTTTGCTCCCTTCTCTATTTTTTTGTAAAGCATTATAGCAAAAATCCCCTTCACCCATTTTCTTTTTCAGATCCATTTTTCTAGGAATCACTGTTTCTCCCTATGTTTCATCCTTTATCTTTTCTCTGCAGACAATGTTTTGCTCATCCCAAAATCTGCAATAGCTAAGGAAGCTTGTTATTCTTGTGCAGGTCACTCTGCTCTCTTTGCTTCCTTTTAAAACACAGCACATCCCAACTCTGCTTTTCTTGCTATTTCTGATAACTTAAATGTAGGCATTGTTAAGTGTTGGACTATCAGTATGGATTACTTCCTCAAATTCTTCTTTTTTTCCTTTGCTGTATGAAATTTCAAGGAGGATACATCAGAAGAATATGTCTTTCCCTTATTATATTCTTCCTTTCAATTTGAATCTTTTTAGTTTCAGAGTTATATGTGAATTACTTGGCTGTACAGGAGCATGAGGCTTGTGAAGAACATCGCCTAAGAGACTGCAAATTTCTTGCAATGTTAGCCTGTGGTCCAGCACTGTGCCAGAGAAAACTCTGAGATCCAGACAATGGCAAACAAGGACTTTTCCGGGAATTTCATTCTGCAGTATTGGCTTCAGTTCATCCATAAACTACCAGAGGTCCTTCCCACTACTTTAACTGACTGATGTAGTATTTTCCTTGCTTTTGCTGATTTAGCCTGATTTCAAAGCAACTGCTTTGGAGGTCTTGTTCGAGGTTTTCTTGCCACTATCCCTTCTTAGTCTTCCTCATTTATATCTTTCCCCAGTTCACGAGCCATGCATTTCCACTGCTCATGGTATAAATCCTGATAGGTATGTCAATATGCCTCGTGCAGTTGCTGACTTTGAGGGGGAACTTGCTGTTCATTAGCTGCTTTCTTTACTTTGAATCAAATCTGATGTCTCCTATTTCTGCAGCATGGACAAAATAATTCAGCTCCTTTGCATGGATTTACATTTTGCTGTGATTCAATTTTAGGCTGCAGTCTCTGCTTCAGTAGGTAATGCTGTTAGTTTTGGGGGGTTTTGTCATGTTTTCTCTGGGTCTGTCATTCATAAGAATGTCATCAAAAGTGACTCCTGCCCTTCATCATCTTCATGTTATTTTAGGAATATTTCGGGAAATATCTCCAGCACAGGCAGCATTTTAAGAGGCTTAAAATTGAAATGTTGTCTTCTTAAAGTCATTAACATTGTGCTTTCTTGGTCCAGCCTGAACTGCCTGTGCCTAGATGGAACACAGTTCATGTAGTATATTTTGTGTAGAAAGCAGGTAGGTGATCTCATCTTGGGTGTGTAAAGTGCAATGTTTTACTGCTTTCTTTCTGTCTCAATAGCTTTTGCAGCTACAGATTATGATGATATTTCTCTCTTTCCCTGTGATTATTGTGAAATATCATTCCAGTGCTTTCTCCATTGGCTCAATTGTCTTTAGCTGCAGCACAGGCTCTGCTCCCCAGCCCTTTCTGAGTCTTGCTGCTGGTGGATGCCATGGTCTGTGTTCATAATTGTAGGCAGCAGCTACTCTCTTGCAGGGAGGGGTTGTATTTGAACCCCAAGGGATCCTGGGATGTCATCCTCAATGATTCCTGCCGATTCAATTCTCCTGCAGCAGCAGAGAAATCATCCATCATTCTCTGCTGCAGCACAGCTTCACTGCTGGACAAGTGCCCCATTCCAGCCTGGCAGGCACAATGAAACCACGGCAGGGAGCAGCAACGCCCAAGTGAAGAGGCAAGCCTGAGGTTCAGAGGGGAAATTGAGAGCCCGTGGCAGGGTCAGGGCTCCCATCAGCAGGGTACCAGCCTGGCAGGAGCACAGCCATAGTGCAGCTCAGGCAGCAGCCAAGCAGGAGAAGGCTGTGACTTCAAGCAGTTCCCAGGATAAAGAGGAGGGGGTCTCCCATGAAAATATCTCAGCAGATCTTTGCAGGGAATTCTCAACAAAAGCTGTGACCAGCTCTTGTTTTCTCACCAGCTCTGACCAGCCAGCTGGTCTGAAGCTGCCAACCAAAATCCTAGGAGAGTGACAGTACCCTCAGGGCCTTGACAAACTCTCCATCCCATGTCTTCAAATTCCAGGAAAGCATTTGGTTTTCTCTTCTGTTAGGCAGACTTTGAAATTTTTAATCAAATGTCAGGGACTTAAGATTTTTTGTCCCAGGACCAGTTTTCCTGGCATTTTTCTATCACAGCACTGGAGATAGTTGACACCTTGATGTACATGTGTCTGAAACACTGCATTTCCCTGCTGTGCCAAGCACAGGTCTCTGTATCCTGCCCACCTCACAACAGTGCCCACGGGACAGCTCAGGCTGTGCTCCTTCTTTACTCTGTCCTAGGGTGGTAACTGCCCTGTAGAGCCATGAAAAGATCCAGTGTCACCAGTGTGTCTCCTAGGCCCCACATATCATAGAATTTCATAAAGTCATGGAAGTTGGAAGGGACCCATCAGGATCATCAAGTCCAACTCCTGGCCCTATGGGAAGAGTGCAATGTCACTGCTGCTGAATTGCTGTCCTTGGAAGTGCTCTGCAGTCACACCTGTGGGTGTGGCCAGGTCCCTTTCCATCTGCTCAAATGACAAGCTCACACCTGGACTGCGGAGAGCCACATCTGCTGGTTGCTTTGCACAGTGCAGTGCATCACACCAACACCCTGCTGATGTGCCTCTGCTGCTCGCTCCACTTTAACTGCTGGGCATGGCTCAGGCCCTCTGCTACCTCCCTCCCCTCTCAGCACTGCCTGTGGCACTCTGTTGCCCTTGTCTCTTCATCTTATGAGGTAATACCAACCCAACTTCTTTTTGATGATGCCTGTGCCCTTTGAGCTCCCTGTGTTGCTAAATGGGTCTTCATTGCTAATTTTCCTTGTGCCCCTTTCTGGTTTGACCCTGTCAAAACCTCCTCCTTCAGTACACCATTCCTCTCTGTCCAAGCAGAATTTTCCTTAAAGCCTCCATTATCCACTCACTATTTGTTGTCATCATATCACAAAAGCTCCATACCTTCTTGGTGATTTCTCATGGACACTCCTCGCAGCACTAACTCCTTCCTCTTCTCCACAGTACAGCCAACAAACTCCAGCTGTCTCCTCACCCAGCTAACCCATTCTTTTGTAGCACTCTTCTTCTTATTGGACACAGCTGTGGCCTGTTAAGGGCAGGCCTGTTCCTAATCTTTGGGGATTAGTACAGCTGCAACTCCTCAGGTGTGAGATTACCTTCTGCACTATTTTTATTTTCTTACATTCTACCCCCCCAGAACTACTGGGCTCTTCCTGCCCAGGTTTAGGTATTTTCCTTGATAATTAGTGTTGTGCAGGTATTTTTACCTTTGCTGAGCTTTGTTTCTTTGTTCATTTGCCCTGAGTTTCTAACCAGTCACCACAAAGCATCCAGCTCCAGCCCACCTACTTTGCTGTCTTTCCATAAGCTCCCCATGTCCCTACTCTGCTCCTTCCCTCATGTCCTGCTCTCCTCCTATGAAATGCTTGCATTTCTGCCCACATCGAGGAGGGAACTAATATCTTACCAGCTACTGCTTAGAGGACATTTAAGTGTGGGTTGCCAGCAACTGAAACCATCCTGCTCCTGCTCCTCCCCATCAGTGCATGGCTGAGCAGTCACTCAGATCAGCACACTCATCCAACAGACATTTTCCTGGGGTAATTTCCAGCCAAATAACTCAGCTCATCTGATTCAGATCACAGAATCTCATGCCAGGTCCAAGTTGAGAAGAGGTAACAAGAAGCCCCCAGGGGAGCAGAAAAAACCCAAGGGCCAGCACCTCTTGTCAGTACTGCAGCATCAGGGTAGCTAAACAGGACCATGAATCATGCCCTGGGACAAAGCAGTGACAAGGAGATGCTATTTGGCTTTTTTGAGCAGCCTGATGACTATCACAGGTCTTCTGCCTTGCAGGAAGAGGTTTAGACATTTTTCTTTCTAAGTAACACTATCAGGGGACCAGAAAAAGCCATATAGAGGTAATTATGCTCAAAAGCACAATCAGAAGAAAAAATGTGCCTGCTGGCTCTGAAGGCATGAAGTCCAGTGTCAGCAACAGTAACACAGGCCCTGAGCCACAATAAGAGTAATAAATAACAGCAGCAGTGAGGGCTGCTTTTCTTTTGCTAATCTGGGGGAACTCTGATGGAACACTGCATGGGTATAAAATGGGTGTAAAGTCCGAGCAAAATGAAGGACATGGCTCTTACTCCATGCAGGACAGGCTGTTCAAGAACTCCCTAAAATCAGAGGAAAGTCACTGTATTGCTTGGCACCGGCCCAAAGTGATTTCATTTTCTGTTCAGGATTAAGATGCATTAATAGCCTGAGGGCAGCAGTTTCCTTGCCAAAAAATGCCTTTCCTCCCCCCCCCCGCCATTTTGTTTTAAATATGAAGGCTTGCAGGTCAGCAGTGAACACTCAGCGAGTATTACTTGAATTATCAAATGAAAGTGCAGCAATATCATTCTCTTTCAAGCAAACACTGACTTAATTAAAATGTGCACTCTGAACTTGGAAAGTTTCACATTATTCATGAGAAAGGTATGGGTTTGTCTATTGCAAAGGCAAGCTAAAAATAACCAGAGATACAGAACCAGAAGGGCAGCTGCTAAGAGTAAGGCACTAGAACTTTTTCTGGCAAAGCTCTATCTCCAAGAGTGTCATTTATCCTCAGACCATTCTCTCATCCCAACCAATATAGCAAAGATGGAAAAAGCCTTCATGTAAATGTGATTATGCTGGCCACAAAATCCTTTTGGCCAGAAAGCTGTGCTCTCTTTGGGGAAACAACATAACCTGTATGGGCCAAAGCACTTCTGACCAAATTATGCCCTAGGAAGGGAGTAAGGCTGGAAATCTAGGTGAAGGCAGCATTCAAAGGCTGCAGTGAGAAAAGTTTCCAGCTCTCAGAGGCCCAGTCCAGCAAATGAGGGCTACCTCATGCTTCTGCCACAACCTTGTAGACTTGTGTTCTTCCACTGAGTGACTTTTTCCATAGCAGGGCTAGGATAGCAAGTGGCACATCTGCCATTGCCTACAGCTCTGTAGCACTGTGGGTATCTGTGCAGGTCTCCCTTTGGGTTTCAACAGGGAACCAAGGACCTAGACAGCCAGAATGTGCAGTGGGATGGACAGATGTGGGGCCAAAAAAACCTGGAGTGCTCAGCACCACAAAAGTGGCAGTAATTTCACATTAACAGAACCAAAGCGTTTTCACCTTAAGGTTTTGTTCAAAGGACACTGAAAAGGGAGGAGGAGAATTAGAACTTATCTTGCTTATCACATTAATAAAAGTCTGTACACCGACTAAAGAGATGCCTTACCCTTTCTCCTCCTTCCAAACTCCTTTCTATTGCTTTGCCCTGAGACTGGAGATCAATTGATGGGTGAAGTGACATCCCAATATAAAATCTGCCTTCTCTCCACTGCACCTGTCATTCTCTGGCAGGTTGATCTGAAACCACAAAGCCACATTAGTCATCTGAAAATCCTAAGCAAGATGTTTCCTGTCTTACCTGTGTAAATTTGGGTCAATCTCATCTGCTTCAACATGCCCATTTGATAGCTGATGGAAGCCAAATATATGAAAAGTGTGTGGGCAGTGGAGGTTGGCCAGTTTGCAGTACATCCAAGCCAGTTCAAGAGCAAAGGCTTTCTTCTGAGATGAAATAGTCTGCAATCCTCCATGCAGGTAAAGTAGGATAGAAATCTCCTGGCAGTAGATGAAAACTGGTCTGCTTGCTTAAATTATGTCCTTAACCCTAGTTTGGAAGAACTGGAGGAATTCTTATAAAAGATGCTTAGAGAGAATCTGGTAGCTGGGGGCAGGATGACCAGCAGCACACTGCATCCATCCCAGAAGCCCGGCCAAAAGACACTGGAGCTGTAGCAGTCCTGTGGGACAGGGGAACTGTTGCTGCACAAACACTGCACTGCAGAGGCTGGCTGGGACAGCAGAAAGTATCTCTGACCTAGAGCTGAGTATAAGGCCAGTGGTTGACATCAGGTCTATACCAGGAGACAGGCAGGGATCCCTTCCTCATCTTTCAGAACAGGAGCTCCAGGAGTAGCTTCTGCAGTACGGGCTGGGTACCATAATGTGCAGCCTTGCTACACCCTCCTGGTCTGCTGGGAGGAATCCATTCATCCCCAGAGAGATGCTCTCCTTCATCTGCCCACACCTCCAGGAGAGAAATGGGAGTGTGTGAGGAATTTGATGTGTCTGTTCTGTGTTGAGTTGAATAAAGAGGAGCATTTGTCTCTCCTCTGAAGGTACCATCTGCAAGGGATGCCACGCTCGAAGATACTGTGAGACTTTAGGAGGTGTTTTGGAAGAAGTATGGCTATTAAGCAGAATAAAGTATTTTCATTGTAAGGAAGATTTCAACAAACAGGAAGGTAACCAACCTTCAACTACAAAATAAAAACAAGGTAAAACATGACTAAGAAACAAGACAAATTTTATCTCTAAAGGTATCCAGAAGGAGAGGAATTCAGATTGTGCATTGAAATCCCTGAGGGCTCATCCCAGGAGCAGATTAGTATAGGTACCCTTGTAGAATGAATACTGAGCAGCTCTTCAGGTGTTAGCTGAAATAACATGCAGATAATAGCTCTCTTGGGGCACCCAGGTTTCAACATAATGCTTGTCTTGATTGAGGAGGAATCTTAAGGTATGAATGGGCAGAGTGCCATGCTTCTATGGGGGACTCCACATCTGATCCTGACAGCTTGGAACAGCTGGAGGCGCGGGAGATAACATTGTGGTTGTAGCTACAACCTTGAAACTCAAAAACCTGAGTGGCACAGGTGAAGAGCAGACTAATGAACTACACCCTGGGCAGGATGTGAGAGAAGAAGCCAGTAAGAAACCAACTCTGAGTCTTTCAAACAGCTCATTTTATAGAAGACTGTCGCAGACATCTTTTCACTAAATATCCTTTCTTGGGATTTTTTCCCTTCTGAGAAGCTGAGGCCTCAGAAACAAAATACAAACAATGGTTATCTGCTGCTGTGGAATGAATCAGGTGGATTTTTGATTGGGCCATCTTGAATGTTTACAATTAATGGCCAGCCACAGACCAGACAGCTTGGACTCTCTGTCTGAGCCACAGACCTTTGTTATTCATTCTTTTCTATTCTTAGCTAACCTTAAGAGGAAACCTTTCCTTCTATTCTTTTTAGTATAGTTATAATGTGATATATATATAATAAAATAATAAATCAAGCCTTCTGAACATGGAGTCAACATTCTTGTCTCTTCCCTCATCCAAGAACCCTTGTGAACACTGTCACAGAAGATAGATAAAGAAAGCTCTGGTTATTTGTCACCAGTATCTCAGAAATGCAATTGAGAACCAGGATCCTGTTGGGCTGGATGCTGATCAGAGGACAGAACCCCTGCTATGGGTTTCTGCTGGGAGCTGAGAGAATCCACTCTGTGTTAAGAAAGCCTATGGCCAATGTGTCCCTGTGTTGTGGATGGGCAGCAATTCCACCTCATTTATTGGAAGTTTTGTACCATTCTTTGATGTGTGATTCTCTCTCCAGCAGTTATCCCAGGGATTTTTGAGGGCTAATTTTGTGAAGCAGTATCAGGCTGCCATAGCTGGATTCACTACTGAAAACTCTGCGAAGAGCACGTGGGGCCAGAGCAAACATTAACTCTGCTCAAAAAACAGTGAGTCCAAAAAAGACAGGGGCAGGAGAGAGAGAGCCTTCTCACAGCAGCAGTTCAGCCCTGGCTCTCCTCCTGCTTTCCTACCAGACAGAAACATCCAGCTTTGGCTCTAGGGCTGGCAGGTTGCTGACTATGGCACTTGACTACACCTTGTCACCAGCCTCTTCTCCAGGCTGTGCTACTTGTTAAGGTTGTAAGAGAGCTGGGACCTTGCAGGTTTGCCTGGCTTGATTTTTCTAGTTGGGTGAAGCAGAGATGGTTTACATAATCTGATCTCCATTTTTCCTTTTTTTCCCATTTTTCTTATTGAAAAGCTCATAATGACCCCAGGGTAAATGCTAATCCTATAATCTGCTGCAGATTCTGTTTGTGTTGAAATGCCACCTGTGTAAACTTATTCTGCTCAGACCATGCAGAGTTTTGTTCACGGAGACTTGTATCTGTACTGGGGAGGCCAAAGGGTTATCAAAATAGAAGTATCTTCCAAAAACCACCACAAAAGATGCCAGCCAGTGGCACTGCAGAATGAAAGCAGACTTGCTGGAATCTGCTGCAGATGAGCAGATGAGAGTCCTGCCTTGACCCCAGCATTGCTTCTGAGACAGTGAACAAAGGCCACCACTGTCCTTCCATGCACAGGAGGGTTGTGTCTCTCTCAGCAGCAGAACTGCCTGTTGTCCTTACCAATGCTTTAGCCAAGCAATGTCACCCTTCAGGTCAGGTTGCATCTCTGTTTATTTTATTAAATAAAACAGAATGAAAAATTCAAGGGCTGTGGGGCATGGGCATCAGCCATGTCAAGCCACCTAAATTCTCCACTAGAACAGGGTGGCTGTGTTCAAACTCCTCCTCCCTGTTGGTACATCTGTAGACCTAGAGATGCTGCCAAACACCAGGGAAAGTGCTACCTATACTCATGCAATAAGTTTTTCAGAGCCTTAAAAGTGCATCATGGGCTTGATCCCAGACCTGTCCAGGGGGCTCTGAGGTGAGAAACTGACACCAGACTCAGGGTTAACTCATAAGGAAATAATAGGGAACTGCTCCTCCCCAAGTTCTCATTTAAATGGTATCTAGTCCTTTTCCAGGCTGGAGGTGACTGGCACAGGCCAAAAGGGTGGCCAGGGAACACAACCATTAAGTCATACAGAAGTTGAGTCTTGGCAGTATAGACAAAGCCTCTGCTAACACAGCTGGCCAAACCTGGTGCATTCCTGCAGGGGTTTTGACTGACTGGCAGCCCAGTTCAATCAGCCAAGGGCAAACCATGCCCCTGGAAGCAAGCCATAACAATGAACAGAAAACATGCTTAAAAGAAAACGAACTCAATTTAAAACTTTTAATGTAGGGCTGTGTGTGTGCCAACCAGGATCACTCAGCACAGGAAAGGCATAACAAATATCCCTGGCTGAGGTGCCATGAGATCTCCTGGAAGCCCAAAGCTCATTTCATTCATGCTTCTGTGTGCAGCAGCAAAACCATATGCCAAGCACTATCTGCAAATTGAAGAGTCTAAGCTCCCTCCTGGGCAAGGAAAATGTCCTAGCTTTGTGAACAAAGGCATTGTTTAAGACTGAAAGCAGGATGGAACATTTGAAATAAGTAACAACTCAAAAAATATGTCTTTTTCCTTCAAATTTTATCTTTTGCCTCACAGTCAGTGCAGGCTTGGGAAACAAAAGAAGTGCTTCTGCCATACTCAGGCAGTACTCATACTTCTCCTCTGAGGGACATGGAGAGCTGCTCATGCAGAGGCACTGGAGAGATGGACCTTTTGCAGGCTCCTTCCCCAACCTCTGCTGATGCATTTCATCCCTCAGCTCTGCCGAGCCCACTCCCCAGTAGAGAGGCAGATGAAAGGTGGGAGCATGCTGGTACTGCTGGGGCTCACACCAGTGCAGTAGCCACAGCTTTTATCTTTCCTCCAGCCAAGCAGTAGGAAAGATCTGGGAGATGGAGGCACTCACAGGTGGGGCTCGCAAGGCACTGCACACCTCTCCTCCCCATCCTGTCACACTGCAGAAGACAGCCCTGGAAGAAAAGCTACTGCATCCTTGGAATCACAGTAACAGAATGGTTCAGGTGGGAAGGGACCTTGAAGACCATCCAGTTCCAATCTCTCTGCTGTGGGAGGGGCATTTTCCACTAGAACAGGGTTCCTAAAGGACCATGAAGGGAATTTAGACAGGGCAAAGGACTGAGGCTGATGATTCCTGTGCAATGTTTGCCTTTTCACAGCTAAAGCACATGAAAACAGCTAGACTGTTGTGTGAAGTTTCTTTTAAAAGTTGAGGGTGTTTTTTGAGAATGAGAACATGACTTCACAACATCCACTAAATAACAAGGATTTAAAGCTGCCTCAGATGAGCACTTCTGCATTTTGTTCTTGTCTAATGAGGACATAATAAAATATAGGAGTTTATAGGAGCCCATAGTCTATCAGAGACTATAGAAATACAGGAAGGGTGGATATTTTTTACTAAGCCACGTTCTGATTTACAACAGGCTTCCCATGAGTGACTAGTCTGGCACCAAAATGAGTGTTTTAGTGTGGCTGAAGTGGGAGCTACAAGTAAATGAATTCTAAGATATTAAAACCCTCAGACATGTCACCTCTCAGGCAGAAAAACCTCCCAGCATCAGGCTGCTGCTTGCAGTCCTCCACCGCACAGAAAAAGAAACATATCCTACAAAATCATGTTTCCCCATCAGCTGCAGGGGAACAGACTTTCCATATCTTTTGCTACTGCATTGTTGCCATGATCATACAGGGACCAATGAACTGAGACAGTATTTTAATATGTAGTTATAAAAAATCCCTTTGCAAGTTGAATCTATGTAGGCCAGATGTCTATTTGGGTGGAAAAGGCTGGATTTAAATATATCATGAAATAAATAAATAATTTAAGGGATTAACATACTGAGTGCATGTCATAAAAATACAGTCTCCAAACAAGAAACATTTATGCAAAACTGAAGAATGAAATAGAAGCTGAGCACTCTTTTCTAGTAATCCAGAATCCATAAAAGTTGCTTCCAAATGGGAAGAATAGCTTTTGCTTCTTGTGCAAAAAGAAAAGCTGAAAGTCCTCTTCTAAACAGCAATTTTTTGTCCTACTAGTGCTTACATGAATCTGAATTTCCTAATTTTTGATTTCTTGAAATTTCTGTGAGCAACAAAAAAATTAGCAGTACTATCATACAGGTAATGCACCAGTGAGCACAAATTTCAATTGCAAAGTAGTTTCTATTGTTATTAATTTGTTAAAACTATTTTTGTTCGCTTGCTGTTAAAAAGTTTTGTTTGAAAGGCAAACAAACAATTAGGGGAATATAAGTGTTCTGGCCTTTCAGTTTGGATATAACAACATTCCTATTTCACTGCTGGAACTTTGGCAAATTCTTTACGAACCTGATGAAACTTCAGGCTTTGCATTCCCACTTGAAAGCAAAAATAAAGCAGAAAAAACCCATTAAGACAACAAGCCAACAGTTTTAGGCTCTTAACATATTTGTGAAGAAATAAAATGTCAGTGATCGTGCACTCTGTTTCTGGCACACCGATAAAATAAATCTCAATCTATTATTGTTTCATAATTTGAAACCAATGCTTACATGTCCACTGGGTTTATTGAGCTGAGCATCCTGCTATGCATAGAGCTAAAGAAATAATTTCTTAGCCAACAGACTATTGCACCAGCCTTCCTTGGTAATTCATTTTAGGTGTGACTAACCACAGAGTCTCCCCACACAAGATGTTTTAATTGTTTCAAAGATTGCTATGCACATTTCTAAGCTCTCCTGAGCTCTCCACAACAGAAAATTCTCATCAGCACCTAATATAATATCCAAGAATAAACAGGTCCATTTGGTGAGATATCTTTGCAACCACATGCAAGCTTTTTCAGCTATCTATGGATGTGTTGTTCCATGTTCCTCCAGCAACTGAGCTCTGAGCTTGTTTTGGTAGAAAATAGAGTCTAAGGCAGAGAGATGCCTTGTGATAAAAGCCTCCTCGCTCTAGCGCTCCGTTCTGCTGAAAGGCTGAAGGTGAGGCTGAAAGGGGGAAACTGTGTGAAGTTTTTACTTGGAAAGTCCTCTTAAAGTTGGCAGGTTTTAAGATATTGAACTACAGCTCATGGTAACGTGCCACTGTACTGATAAGGAAACAGGTCTGGGGACCTGATGCTCAGGAATTACTTTCCTGTCTCTATCTCTCCTAACTCCACACACTGATTCCTGACATGATCCTGTGTTGCCAGCACCCAACCATGCGCACAAGAAGATGCAGGAGGGGAGAGTCCAGCAGCCCAAGTTTTGCATGAGGAAAGGTGTTGCTGACTTCCTCTAGTGGCAAAGCTCATTAGGAATGGGAAGTTAGCAGGATTTTTGTGGAGGTTGTGTCTGCCTAGGAGCAGCAACATAATTTTATTCAGGATTCAAGAAGGCTGCAAACTGAGGATCCCCTAATTTTTGTTGCAAGATCCCTTCAGCAGGGGTGGATCTGCCTGTACTGTGCTGCATCTGCAGCATGATGGAAAGGGATGGTCAGTTGCTCAAGCATCACACAGGTGCTGTGCTGAGGTAGCTCACATAAAGTGCTTTTGCCACATTCCTCCAGGTTAAAAGCAACTGCAAGAAACTCATTCTTCAAGGACAAATTGTTCACAGTTTGATAAACAGATCACTCACTCTAATCACAGGTGTTTTTGTCAAAATCTATTTGGACCGTGCTCTCCCTGCAAGCAGGAAAACACTTCTGCTTGCTTTTCTCCCACATCTGAATCGGAATCAACCTAATCTTTCAGTATGAACTATTTGGAGCTTCCTAATTCTGCTGTGTGATGGACTCACTATAAAGCTGTGAGAGACAGATTGGGTATTGAAGCACTCAGATGCTGACAGCCCTGGCTGGATGCTTTGAGCTGCAATAGCTGTGTTTGGCAGGGAACATGCTCTCTTTGAGCAGCTGGAGGACTCCTCCAAAACCTGCCATCCCACCTGGACAATGGCATTCCTAGCACAGGAGAGTCTCTGACTGCAGCAAGGAAATCCTGGCTGCAGTGAGGGACCCCGCCTCCCACGGGAGCTGCTTGAATTTCAAGGGCAGTCCAAGCCTAATCAGAGGCCGAATATTTTGGCAGGTGTCAGAATGTACAGACTGCTTTGGTGTCCTTGGACTGGGTATTTGAAAAGGTTTTAAACTTCTCCCTCTCCTGTTCTGCCACCAGAGGGCACGGCTCCCCGCTCTGCCAGGAGACGCATCAGCCTGCAAGGACAAGGGGATTACTTGCCGGAGAACTTTGATGTCCTTTTTCTCCCACCTTCCCTATACCTGCATTTCACACTCTTGGCTGGACCTAAAGCCCTGTCTAAGAAGAAAATTCCCTGAGAACTTTAGCCGAGGCGGAAGGGAAGGCAGCCGGCTGTCACAGCATGGCTTGAGGCAGCGTCTGACACGTTGAGCCCCCTCAGAAGCAGCTCTGCCACCACGCCCCGTTTCCTGTTTCAGATCTGCCTCGTTCGCTCTGTGCTCCGGATCTGTGCAGCAGCCATAGCCCCGCCTCAGAGCCGTGGGACATCCGCCAAAGCCGTGGCACACGGGGCTGAGGCTTCCTGCAGCTCTTCACCCGTGGGAAGCAGGCTGGGTTGTGAACCAGATGCTCGCTCCTCCTTCGCAGCCATTTCAGAACTACAAGATGCAGGGCAGAGAGTAATAGGACTGTGACCTTTTCCTGCAGTGACCCTTCAGTAAACACAGATTCTATTTTATTTCTTCTCCAATAGTCACACTGCCAACACAGTGTGACAACCAGCATATCCTCCCTTTGATGTGACAATAGAAATCTAACCAGAGCAGCCACAGATCTGAACTTTTCTCATCTTATTCTTCTTTTTTTTTTTTTTTTTTTCCCATTAAAAAAAATATGGCTAAAATACAGACTATTATTTATGCCTTTGGGAAGTCAAAATAAGGTGAGTTCAGGAACACTGACAGTAAAACAAAGAAGAAACACTGAATGAATGGTAATTTACACTAGGCTGAGGTTCAGACCTACTCAGTTTACAGTGAGGCTTTCCAATAGCCATTGGAAACCAAAAAAATTTACCTTTCAGCATAGCTGTTAACCTTTTCTCTAAGGAAAGCACTTCTGAATCAGCATGGCCTTTTGGATGCTGTGTGAGGATTCAGGACTAATTTCCTAGAGGTATTTCTCACTGATGAGTGCTCATTCAGGAATTCATGCAAATGTATTTTAGGTTGTGAAGTGCTGGAAAATTGCTTGCACTTCCTCATGAGATGTATATGTCCGGTCTCCAACAGTGGTATCTTTTTTGACTTGATGTTTAGAATAACCAAACTCCAGGTGTGGACATTAAAAGTCAGAAGAATCAAAAAACTGAATTAGTGAAACTTTTTGGTTTAGTTTGATGAACTAAGATTTTGTTTCTCCTTAGTTAATGCTAGAACAAGATGCATAAATTGTTCAGATGAAAATATGTATGGAGTTATAAATACCTGTAATTTTCCATCCATGTGAACTGAAGTCCATGCAAAATAGGCAAACATGGTCTTGCCAAAGCAGCCTCATATTTTAAAGGAAGAAATACAGCAAAACTTATTTTTAGTTTTTGAAGATACAAATGGATATTGGAAGGTACTCTGAATTGGACTCTAGCAATTCACTGGTAAAAGCAAAAAAAAAGACAGCCTAAGATGTTGCTCTGTGTAAATGCCAAATATCAGAGCCTGTTGTGCTGGAAAAGGTTAGGAGTTTGAAAGCAGTTATATAGGACATATAATTTTCCCAAGCAACGAAGATTGTATTCTTATGCAAATGATTAGGCTGCTAAAAATACCAGGCAATTGGAAGGACCAGCTTTATATAAGCAGAAATACATACAAATCAGCATTCCATGAGGCTCACCAGCAGGCACCAGGTCTTTTATGGGTGTTTTAAACATCTGCTCTCAGCCTCTCTCCCTGACAATTTGTCTCTCTACATGCACCAGATGCTTCCAAGGCTGTGGAGCTGCCAGGGAGTCAGCCCAGGATATTCAGAAAGGGAAAGTCAATTATCATCAGTGAAGAGGAGCACAACATGGATGAGGGCTGCCTTCTCAGGAGACTGGTGGAGTTCCTCCTGCAGGACACAAAAAATTTGGGCAGTAAAAACTGTGGGCTGCAGAAGCCCAAGGTAAGGTCTCCAAGGAAATTTTGGGAAGGTGTCCTTGATGCAATACAGCTACTGCTCTTCCTCCAGGCCTGATCTGCAGCCTGACAGTGATAGTCCTGCTACAAGAAGCAGGAACCATGAGAACACATCCTCATCATGGTAAAAGCGCTGTGATGCGATCCATGATTTCTTTCCATATTTCTTGCCCAGCATAAAGCAACTAATAAAGTTTGCTCTGCCCCTTCTTAAACCTATGTCTTTCCATTGCCAAATGGCTCTTAGTCTTCTCTACCAATGGCACAATATTGTGGTACTGAGGGGCTCTGATCTGGCAGCATTGTGGCACCACTGCATTGATCTTGGGTGAAAATGTGCTAGAAATGCTTCTGTATGTATTTCCAAATAACAGGGAATGTGAGCAATCTACAGCATCCCTGGGCAAAACTTCTGAATTAGGTACTCAGAAAAAGCTGGACTGACTCCTGACCTTGTGCACTGAGGACATGGATAACTCAGACATCAAACTCTCTTTTTACCCAGAAATTCAGCCTGTGAGAATCTGCTTTGTGGCCCTTTGGCAGTGACCAGAGGGGAACATTAGCTTAGCTTCCCATGGTAAGTTTTTGCTTCAGTTCTTACTCATTCTTTTGTAGCATGGCATATTGTGCATGGACCTAAGAATGTGCATGCAGCCCTAAGAATGAGTTTTGATCCCATCATCAGATGGCAAAGTGTTTTGACTTTTAATAATCCACCACAACTTGGGCCTGGCAGTGTATTTTCTTCTCTTTCCAGCCCTCCCACACACTGTATCTTTTTAACCTGAGTTGGCTACCAGACCAAGCAGGGGAAGATTGTTTTTGTCCTGTTCCTTTGTGCCTTTGTGCAGGGCCAACAGAGCTGCTTTTCCTTTCTGGGGAAGGGCTCCCAAAGAGACTGAGGGCCCTCTGACAGGGATCCCTCTGGACACATCCCTGAAGCTCTCTCTCATCTGGGCTTGAGATCTTAAGTATTCAGTGTTGCTGCACTGGGCTCTGTGTAAATAAGGCTTGTGTGTTTTAATTTTCCCCCTATGATGTTTTCTTTGGGAAAGTTAACAACAACTGGAAGAGTTCTATTGCAACCCCAATATTATTTTCTGATCCAGATGCTTATTTTAACACTGTACCCAGAAACAACAGGAAGTTTCTCTAGAAGTGATGGCACTGCAGCTTCTTTAAAGCAACTAGTATTTTTTGGCAGAAGCTATTTTTACCCACAGAATGCAGCTCAGGGTTAAGAATGAAGGTAGAAGAAACATTACTTATCACACCTCCATTTTGCTCAGTGTATTCTTTAATAAACTCTATTTTTTCCCTTTAGAAATTTTTCTTTGGGCTGAACCCCAGCATACTAATCAGAATTACTTCTGATCCTATCTACTTTACTGCAGCAGCCAAGACATATCTTGAAAACATAGATCAAGTTTTGCATTAGATCAGAGATCCCTTCTTTTCTGAACCCTTTTCTATTTTACTAGTTTGGGACTGCATTGCTTAAACCTCCTTCCCCATTCAGCTGAGCATAATTGTTGGCTACCTAGTAGAAAAACATTCTAGGACTCAATAAAGAGCATCAGTTTTTCTAAAATACGTTTGATGCTGCCTAAAAGTGTACAGAACTTGTTTTGACTCTTTTGGTCTCTGCAGAGCAGTGTGAACCCTTGTCGAAAAGATTTTTTTATAGGAAACAGTTTTGCTGCATCACTGCTATTCACCTCCTGCTTTCTGCAGAGCTTCACTGATCTCAGCTCAAGAACTGCAGCTGAAGTTTCTCAATAATAATAATAACAACAACAACAACAACAACAACAACAACAATAATAATCCTCTTGGAGCAGGACTCCAGCACACCTGTATCACACCCACCAGACCAGCATGTGCAGAGTCTCAGGAGACTTTGTTCACTGGTACCGAAAGGAGCAACCCAAAGTTACTTTGTAAAGTGAAGCAGCAGCTATTGATAATTGTTTAGAAAACACTTATGATTTGTTGTTTATCATTGCATTTCTGCAGTTCTAAACCAAACCAGCCATGTTGTCAGAAGCCAGCATTTTCTGAATACCTCGTGCTAGCCTTTGCTACACTTGGAGAGACACAATGCAGTAGGAATTGATTTGAGAAAGCACAGAGGTCCAGCAGCTTTTGCTGAAAGGAATTTTCTTATATTTTTATAATGATGATACAGCTGGGTTTGGTTGAAAAAAAATTATTAAAAATAACAAAACCTGAATTGTTTTCTTTTCCTCTCAGTTTTCCCTTCTTGTTTACTCCTCTGTTTCCCTTAGCAACTGGTATAAAGAGGAGAAAAGGAGGTGAAAAATAAACAAACAATTTTTTAATGGAAGGATGAGAAAATGCTTCTGTTTCTGTCAAAAAAGCCAGAAATGTTGCATCAAAACAGCAAATATGTGAAAATGGTTGTTGAGGGAAATTTTGTCAGACTGTTTTTATTGGTATTTTTACCACCACCATCATTAACCCACTATGGTCTCTGCACTACCTCTTAGTGCTGGGAAAGACTGGTGACCTCCAGAAACCTTTGGACTGGATCCAAAGATTTGAAATCCTGAGACAGGGTCAAGCCATAAGAGCAGGGGGGGCACGCAATGTCCCAAAATGCAGTTCCAGCTGTTGGGTTGTTCATTCACTTCTCCTGTCCTAAACTAAAGATCACCTTTTCCTCCTCACATACTGGCCTTTCACTGCCACAGAGCACAAACAATAAGCAACTGCTTTACCAGAATAAATCACTTTGAAATATCTATGCTCTGATCAGCTAATGCTCTGTCAAAGGGACACCCAATCCTGACTTTTCCTTCCTTCCAAGAATAAGGTATTAGGCAAGGACAAGCCAATGCTAACAACATGGTCAGCCTTAAACTCCTAGGGACATCCCTCTGCATGCCCCAAGGTCACCCTAGGGCCAGGAGCACAGCAGTACTCTCTGTAGGAAACTGTTTCAATTCAGCCCTGATCAAATCTGTGACTGTCTAGACTCTGGGACCAATAAATACTTTTGCACTTCTGCTTCTGAACAAGGTCAAGATAATGCAGTGAGTGACAGATTGTCCCTCCAAGACCTCTCACCACGATGTCACATCTTGCAGTTGTCTTCCTGTGCACCATGCACAGCACATCAAAAAGTCTGTGTGAGCAGTATGCTACATGATAGGCAAGTCAGAAGAATTTGTCCCAAACAGAGTCAAAAATCGAGACAAAGCTGGTGCCAGATGCTATATAGGTCCACTCAGAGAAGAGAGAGATGCTGGTATTTGGAAGAGGTTGTGCTGAAAGAAAATAGGATAAGAATCTATAAGCTGTCAACTGAAGTTGTCAACTGCCTGACAAATGTCAGAGGCGGGACAATGCAGCCAGAGGTAACTCTGCTCTGAGACTGCTCTGGAGGTCAGAAGGACCTTTTCTATCATTGCCTGGAAAAAAGGCAGCATTGCTGTCAGGAGCAGATCTCACTCCTGTGATGCCTCTGCAAAAACTATGTCTAAGAACAAGGAAACCAAAGCTTCATCATTTCACTGATCTTAAAACATAGGCAGGGGATTTTTAAGATTAGGGGCTCAGTTTCCTCCTTTGTTCAAGCTCTTTTTACAATTAAGTAAAACAAGGAAGGGTCAAGAAGTTGACTCAGCCCCACAAGGCAAAGCAAAGGGATGGGAAATAGGGTCTTGCTCTGTGCTAGGGAGAAGTTATATAACTGTAAAGAAAAATGGACTTTAATTTTGATGACTGTTGTGCTGCAAGTGTTTTATCATATTTCAAATTTTCATTTGGATTTGAGACAGATTTTAGCATATTGTTTTGTCTCATGAGTATATCCCAGACAGTCTCAATTCTTCATGAGAAGGACTATCCTGAAAAGAATTAAGCAGGTCGAGAGGTGAGTCACCACCCTTTTTCTTTCAATTGCTGAGATGTGTTCAGTCCTCAGGGAAATTATGGAGAAATGCAACCTCCCTATTAATTGGTCCAGAAGAAGAGGCATCTCAGCCAGCTGTGAAAGACTGATACAGACATAACAGCACCAGGCTTTGCAATTTCCCTTGGAGTCATTCTGTTTGTGACTTTGTGCTGTGGGCAGCTCTGGTCACTGCAGGGACTGGTGGGCTATGCTGGGAACAAGAGAGGGCTGCCTCCCTGGAGCTTGCAGCAAGACCAACTCAGCAACAGAAGGTGGGGATACCATGCCTGTGCCTGAGTCACAACAAACTCTTTCCTGACATTTGTTGGACACAAAGAAGGGAGGGATTCACCATGAAAAGCATTAGTACAGAGATGGATGGGCCCTTCTCCACAGCCTTCACTGTGAAACAGTAAAACTAAAAGGCTGGTTGTAGAAACTGAGTTTGATCAGCGCCCCCGTGGTGAGGAGAACCAGCAAGCAGTATGATGGCTGCTTGCACTTCCCTTAGCTTCAGGCCCAGGAAGATGCTGAAATAATTCAAAGCAAAGGAGGAAGAACTTTGAATGCTCCTGCTCCCAAATTGCTGTGTACACAATGCTTGATTCAAAGAAGATGAGAAGAATCAGGGAGCAGAGTACCAAAAAGTCACCAGTTGCCATCTGTCAAGCATTTGGCAAGTGGCTGCCACCACAACTGGATCTGCTTTTGAAGATGTTTGGATGGAAGTGAGTGAGATATGTCCAATAGAGAGCAGGGAAAAGACTGAGGAGCAAGTGAAGGAGGCAGAGGAAGTCAAAGTAGGTTGAGGGATTAAAAAGCCCCTTTTCAGTGCTGAGAGTGTGGGAGAACAGAATTGGGCAGGACTAAAACATTTGCAAGTGAGTAGGAAGGAAGCAGATGCATGTAATGGGATGGAGTGGGGGGCAGTAGGAGAGCAGGAAAAGCAGTGTGTCTAAAGAGTCCTGCAAGGGTCACACCATGAGTAGAAATCTTCCCTTTAAGGACTGAAATCACAAGTACACTGGTTGAATTAGGGAATTATGGCACTTTAAATAGAAGTGGTTTACACAAAGAGCAAACCTCTCTTCTAAGAGGTTATCTAGAGAAGTATGGAAACATTCATTTAGGAAGCAATTTTTAACCTTGGCAGCTGCCTTACCCTGTCTCTTCAAAAAGCAGGTGAAACCTGATGGATACAGGGCTCTGCAATGCAAAGGCATATTTCTTGTTTAGTGAATGTTCCTGATTTATACAAAGATAACAAGAATCCAGGGACATCACTGTTCTGCCTTTCTATCTCTATGGGTCAGAAGTTTAAAGTTCTAGTATTGCCATAATTTTTTTAAAGCACTGAAATACCCAGTCTGGACATGGTGTATCTTTCCCACTAGCTGGCATTCTGCAGCAACAGCCTCATTTGTATTCTGTCTTTTACTTCAGCAAAGAAAAAAACCACTCTGCATTGCCTCAACCAAGTCCTTCCCCACTGCAATACAGAGACTGCCAAAGAGTCACACTAAATTCAACATGTTCCTAGGAACATATTTTATTCATACTGATGGTCTGCTCCACAGTGTGTTCCCAAATACTTGATTTAAAATTTAAGCTCCATACTTCTAACAAATTTCATAAAGCAAAACAAAGTGAGCATCTTTTTCTACATAGCAGTTCAACAGAGCTGCTTCTCCTTCAAGGCTCATCTATCACAGATTTCAGGCAGGAGGCTTTTTCCCCACACAGAGTTGGAGTGTCTTCCTGTACAAAGGAGAAATTTGTGACTTCTGAAAGAATCATTGTCTATAAAGTCCTACTTTTTTTTTGAGTTAAAAATTATTTTCAGGTTGTGGATAAATTTTGGACCTGATGATGCCACAAAGAGAGGCTTCCTCCAAGACAATGTTCTTGAGTGGACTCCACCTTGGCAGGCAAAGTCCCTAACTCCAAACCCACTATTGAGGCACTGTATTTCTGTCTTGACAAGCAGGAGTACCCCTGTCTGTTGGGGATTAAAGTTTCCCTGACCCCTCCTGGTTGGATCTTCACACAGCAGGCTTTCCTTTACAATCTGATTCTGTTTGTGAAAGAAAGTCCAACTAAACCCACCAGGTAACTTCAAATAAGACATTGCAGGCAATGTGAAAGCTTTGTGGGCCAGAGCCATTTTTCATTGGGCTCTCCTTTGCTGTCAGGAAGTCCAGCATTTCACCTGGGTCTGAGAAGAGCTTACAGGAGCATCCTCCATGTGCAATAAAGGCTGTGTAACATTTTGCTCCAAGCTACACAAGTCATGGCACTCTGTCACACAGTGGATGCTCAGGAGCTGGAAAGTATCTGGGCTACACAAAACTCTTGCCAAAACCCATGAAGAAAAAATTAATCTCTAAGGGATGGTTAAAAATGAATCTCTAAGGGATGGTTCACCTCTCAGACATGTTTTGGGTTAAGAGGACTCTCCATCTGGAACTCTCCCCATCATGTCAGAGAGAAGCAGGCAGAATTCACAGCAGGCACTGCTACATTTCTGATACCCAAACTGAATGAGGCAGATCTATAATTTCTTTTGTGGGCAGAGAAAAACACCTGCAGAGAAATGGGGAAAAAAAGAAGCATCAGCTTCTGGTAATGGTCTGTGTCAGGAGATGCAGGCCAGAAAAGATGCCTCCCCTTACGCTGCATAAGCCATTTCCTGCAACACTTGAGTTTCTCCTCACTGACTCCTGCTAGCAGCTGCTTTGTGAATTTTTTCTGGCAGCCACCTGAGTTCACCCTTGGCACCACATACAATCCCCAGAGCCATGAGGTTGAGCACTGCCATGAGTGACACTGCAGTCCAGGAATGGGAAGATTGGGCTCAGCTGGGAGCCAGACAAGGTGATGAGGGCAGGTCCAGTGGCAATAACCATCACCAGCTGCAGTCCAGTGTCGTCCAGGCAAAGCCAAAGTAATAAGGAAGGCCTGAGGTCAAGCTGGGAACTTGAGCCAAGCCCAGATACAGCACACATTTCACACAGTTCAGGCCAGCTCTAAGGCAAGGATCTCAGCTTCATCCTGCACTTGGGCCACGTGGAGGGTGGTTGGAGCAATGACAGCTTGCTGGAGTACCCCAGCTCCTGACAGCCATTGTGAGGGGAAGTCTAGGAACAGTGTTAGCCCTCAGCTGGCTAAGCACTTCTAACACTAAACCAACGACTGGACTTCCCTCAGACATGCAGGGGATGTTTCAAATTCCCACCCTACTCTAAGACCTCTTCCTCTCCCACTCTTCATTGATACATAACTATTAATAGTTTCTTGAGCGAGGAGCTGGAAGCAGAGGGAGAGCTAAGAATACAACACCATTAAATGCTACAATCAATGACTTGCAAAGGAGTGGGGAAGGGATGCTGGCTGCCAGCTTATCCTTCTCTCACAGGGCCGCCCAGGCGGCACCAGCTCCCTGGCTGAGGCTATAATTCAGCATGAGTCCAAAGTTTTCTTTTGACAGGAAAAGCTGAAACAGCAGAGGGCTTCTTGCCATCGACTCTGGACAAGCCAAGGAGAGGCAGGAATGGTTTGTTTAATGCCATGTCTCATTATTCCTGGCACTTCATGACTCATTAAATGTCCTAGTTTTGTAACTAACTCCTGCTGAGCTCAACATTTGATACACATTTATGGGTGGCCTGTTGGCTGTACTAACATTCATAATTCCCCTAACCATCTTAACTCCTTCCTTTGCATGCTAGGCTTCCTTTAAACAACTATAAAATAAAGATACTGAGGACTTGAGTTCTTAACACAGAATGAATTACATGTATCTGGAAAATTTATTAAAATAGCTATATGCTGCAGTTAGATGTACTCATTCTGAGCTCAAATAAACGATGCTGAATCCTAATGCTGCTTACACTGCTCCCTTTCTGTATCCATTTGGCTTTTACCACGGATAAATCCATGCACATGAATGCTTGATATTGATGCCCCTTCAAAAGAAGGGCAGCAGCACACTTGACAGTATTTATTCACCTGTACAGAATGGAAATAGGAGCCAAATGACCCTTCTTGGACATAACATATAGGAATTAGAAGTTAGGGGCCTCTGTTCAGGAACTTTCTTGTGACATGAGTGATTTTGTCAGCTTCCCTCATTTTCCAGCTTGCTTTCTTTGCAAAAAGTCAGTGAGAATTCATAGCAGAGCCTACCAACATGTTGACCCAGTCAGACAATGGATTCAAACAGGGCAACTGCAAGCGCTCAGCACAAGTCTGACAGGCACCAGTATTTTTGGAGTTGACAGCATATTTAACCTGTCTCTTCTGAAAACATCATGCATGGTCACCTTGGAGGTAAGTAGACAGATATGTGATTTAGGTTAATTTTTCTCTCATTCACTTGAAGCACAGAATCACTTAGCCTGGTCACACTGAAAAGAGTGACTTTGAGTACACAGTTAAAAAATTCAGTCTGCGTATTTCAGGGCATGACTGAAAAGCCACTAGCAAAATCACACAGTTCTAAACTGAAGGTATCTTGGATTACTTTAAACTCTAGGTGAAAGCTATTTGCAGCTTCAATCAGTGTGTCATAGAAGTGTGTCTGATTTCAGGCTACCTTGTATGAGAATAGTCTGAAATCCAGTGGTGTCAGACAGCTTTCAAACTGCTTTGTACTGGGTTTGGTTGGGATGGACTCTACTTTCTGCATAGCAACCTACAGGTTGTGCTATAGGCCGTGCTTTCATCTGTGGTTAAAAGAACACTGGTAGCACATGGGTTTGGGAATTGCTGGGCAGTGCTAGCACAGTGCCAGGGCTTTCTCTCCAACAGCCCACCAACAACTTTGGAGGTCTGTAGGCTGGAGATGAGCAAGAGATTGGGAGGGGGAATAACCAGGACAGCTGACTCACATAACCCAAGGGATATCCCATGCCATATGATGGCCTTCTTAGAAATAAAAGTTGAAGGAAAGGAGAATGATGGGAGAACGTTTGTGGTGGTGCCATCTGTCTTCCCAAGCAACTGCTATGCCTATTGAGGCCTTGCTTCCCAAAAAACAGCTGGACATCTGCCTGCTGATGGGTTGTAGTGAATTAATTCCTCTTTTTACTTTGCTTCCATGTGCAGTGTTTGCTTTTCTTAACAACTGCACTTTTATCAAACCATGAGATTTTCTATGTCACTTTCTCCCCCAGCCTTTTCAAGGAGAGGAGTGAGAAAGCAGCTGGGTAGATGTCTGGCAGTCAGTCAAGGCCAACCCTCCATGGGGTTCTGGACAAAGATTAATTTTCTTGACTGTTCTTTCCATTTTGGTTACTGCTGATGGCAAAGAAAACAGATGATGTAAACTTCAAAGGCATTTTCATAGGAGAATTGTCAATTTCATTTAATACTGCCAGCCTTGAACAGTCAATAAACATCAGTCCTAATTAAAAAGAAGAAAAACCACTTGGGGTCTTACCTGTTAAGCTTTGGTGTGTGAGCCCATGAGGGTGTGGTTTTATGACCAGCATATTCTAGCTCAAGCCTGTGCTGCCCTACTGAGACTGGCCCCACCCTTACTGGAGCCTATTTTATATTCCTGCTGCTTGCCTTAGGTCAACACTAGCAGTCAGGAGAAGAGTCAAAGGAGCTTCAAGATCTGGCTGACAAAACAGAGGCAAGAAGGGTCTTGTTCATTCTTGCAAAATCTTTTGTTTCAGAGGTGGTTTGCAGCAGCAGCAAGGCTGTGTTCAGCAGCTGCCATAGGGTGGTCCAGGAGGAGCAGATGATGCAGGAGGTCTGCACAGGAGGACAGTTTGTCACCACAGCATTTCTCCCAGGGTGCAGCAGTTCCTGTCAGCAGGAGAAAAAACAATCACTGATTTCAGTCAAGTGCTTTGTCTGCAGTGTTTTTGTCTTTGTCCTGCATTGCTTTATGCAAGGGTGAGACACTGACTATTGGTGACTCAGGCTTTTGCTGAAGGATGTGGTTTAAAGTTAGAAACATGGCTGTTACAAAACAAAGAAAGTGCACAAATTCACCCCTGGAAGAGTGAAAACAACAAATTGCAATGCACAAGCTTCTGTGTCAGAGAATATTTTTCTCAGGAAGGGATTTAGTTATTTTCTTACCCCATGAAACAAGTGCCATCTTTCAGAAAAGACTTCCTGTGAGGATTTTGATCCTTTTGGAAGGAGGATGAGTTAGCAGCTAGAGATGAAATGCAAAGGTGTTTTCAGCATAGCAGCTGGCTGCTCGGTTTTCTAATACAGTACATTACATTGTTAATGGAAATGTTGCTTTGTACCTTCTGTTTTTCTCCCAGTAGAATTAATCCCAGCACTGTTTGCATGCCAAGCATGCACACTCACAGCTATGAGCTCTGGGGAGAGGCACAGCTTGGACCTGCACTGATAGGATCACAAAGATTCTGCAACAGGGCTGGAGGTGAACCCGCTGCCTTTGCCAAGTGACTTCACCACGAGACCACCTCTGCTCCTGCCCACAGGAGCCATCACACACCACTACAGACAGCCTCAGGAGTCAGTGGATTGGGGCAGAGACATCTGGCTGTTTGGAAGTCCTTTGGGAGAGCTGCAGGAACAGGAGTCTTCTGTTCCACTCTGTGATGCAGCAAAGAGGGAAAAAACCCACCACTTCCCACAGAGCAGCTAACCCTTCCCAGTTTGCTAATCCAATTGCACTCCTGCTTCTGCCAGGAATCAATCTGTTTCAAGGCTGCACGTGTCCTTTTATTAAGAAATAAGAGAGAGCAGGGAGGAGCAGCTTTTAAAGCAGCAAGCCATGCAGGGGCTGGGAGGCACAGGCTGCCAAGTCCTTGGGAACACTCAGAGATGAAAGTACCACAGGAGTGCCACATGGCAGTGCTGCTGGTATAGGTACTGTGCTGCTAAAGCAGCTCTCTACATACTGGTTACGAAGAGAGACACAAATCATGGAGCTGGAGACACTGAGCTCACTAAATCCAATGGTCACAAAATGGGAAGTAAAGGGAGCATATTTTTCCATGCTTTAGGAGCCACTGACCCAAGCTGAAAGCCCTGGGAGAAAAAGGAACAAGGCATATTAGGTACTTCCCTGGGAGCTGGCTGTGAATGAAGCAGCTTGGTTTTCACTTGGATTTTCAGACACATGCTTGTGAAGAAAATGGGGGTGCAAAAGCTGGAGAGATTTCTGAGATGCCTATAGGCTTGTACTTGAGAGAGGGAAATGCACCTAATGCTGTGTGTTATGGTGGGGATGCTCAAGGTACACAAACTGCAGAAACATCCAACTTGTATTTCATCCTGCTGAAAGCAAGTCACAACTCCTAATTAGCTGTTCGGACCAAAAGGAGGTCATTTATTTTCTAAGTGCTTAGGAAAAAAGAGTGAAATTGTAGGATGTGAGGAAGAGCTTGTGCTCTATTATTGCAGTGCCAAAACACAGTATCTTAAATAAAGTCAGCAGTATTATTTTGTGTATGCTTAGGAGGAAATTGTAATCCCTTATCCAACGTTACCTGAGTCTGCAGTTAGCACAGAGCAAATCAGGCCATAACTACCTCTGCACAGCAACTTACTGGGTCCCAATCAGCATAACTATCACTGTTTTGTAGACTAGAAGAAGAAAACACGACAGTAAACTTGTTTATTTGCTACTTTGTTTCCAGAAAGGCAACTTGCATTGTTTTTACATCACTGGAAACCAAAGTTCTTAATACCAACAAGATAAAAACCTCTTTAAGACAAAGCTGAAGAATCATTAAGGTTGTAAAATAACTCTAAGATCATCAGGTCCAATGATTAACCCAGCACTGCCAAGTCCATCACTAGACAGTGTCCCCACATGCCACATCTTTTGAATATCTATGGAGAAGGTTCACTACTTCCTGGAGCAGCAGCCTGTTCCAGTGCTGGATAATCCTTTTGGTGAAAAAATTTTTCTTAATATCCAATCTAAACCTTCCCTGGCACAACCTGAGGCCATTTTCCCTTGTCCAGTCACTTGCTGTATGGGACCAGAGACCAACTCCACATCTGGCCACAACCTCCTTTCACACAGTTACTGAGAGCAATAAGGTCTCCCCTGAGCCTCCTTTTCTCCAGGCTAAACAACCCCAGCTGCTCCTCACAGGACTTGTGCTCCAGACCCTTCCCCAGCTCTGTTGCCCTTCTCTGGGCACTCTCCAGCACCTCAGCGTCCTTCTTGTACAGAGGGCCCCAGAACTGGGCACAGCACTCGAGGTGTGGCCTCACCAGTGCCGAGCACAGGGGGACAATCCCTGCCCTGCTCCTGCTGGCCCCACCATTGCTGATCCAGGCCAGGATGCCATTGGCCTTCACACTGGCCAAAAGCAGTGCAAGGTCAAACCCCTGTTTTCTTTGCCCAGTGTTCACCAAGCAGAGGGTGAATCCTGAACATGTCAGTAGTGTCTGTCAAGGTAGTGAGTCACCTCTTGAGAATCCTGGAGGTTACCTGGCAGCTTGTCCAGTCAGCTCAGCCTTGGTTAAAGAATCAAAGGGACAATTTGAAGCTGAAAGCCAGAAACGGTGAGATTTGCAAATACCAGTCTGCCTGCAACATATCTCTTGTGCAACATGGAATACTGTTCCAATGTTGGGATTTTTTATTCAGTTCAAAAATTAATTAATGTTCAAGTATAGCTATAACAAAGCTCTCTGTAGCACCGAGAGTGTAAATTAATTGCCATCCTTCCTTGTGAGGGGAGGTGGAGGGGCAGGCACTGATCTCTTCTCTCTGGTGAACAATGACAGGACCTGAGGGAATGGCCTAAAGTCGACCACGGGGAGGTTTAGGTTGGATATTAGGAAAAGGTTCTTCCCCCAGAGGGTGGCTGGGCACTGGAACAGGCTCCCCAGGGAAGTGGTCACAGCACCCAGCCTGACAGAGTTCAATAAGTGTTTGGACAATGCCCTCAGGCACAGGGTGTGACTCTTGGGGATGAATCTGTGCAGGGCTAAGTTGGACTCATCCTTGTGGGTCACTTCCAACACAGAATATTCTGTGATTTCATGATCCTGTAATTTTAAGAGATTTATTTTCAGCAGTTTGACATACATTAACTACACTTTCTAAAACATAGAAATACTGTTCAAAAGGGCAGTAAACATCCCCACAGCAATGGCACCCCCTTGTCCCAGCAGACTCAAAGAGGTCAACACTCCTGACCTGTAACCCATCCTGAAGGCCATTTTAATTGCAGGGGACAGGAAAAATTTACCTGCTGGGACTGTTGTTATTGTGAGAACAAAACCCTCCCCTGACATGCCCTGAGCCACAGCAGGTGAGGCCGGGTACGGCCAAGACAGGCTGGAGAAGTGGGTACCTGGGAATCTCATGAGGTTTAACAAGACCAAGTGCTGCACCTGGGTCAGAACAACTTTGGTATCAACACAGGATGGGGGGTGAACAGATCGAGAGCAGCTGTGACCAGGGGTGCTGCTGAGTGAGAGGCTGGACATGCTCTGGCCACGGGCACTCACAGCCCAGAAGGCCAAACCTGTCCTGGGCTGCATCCTAAGGACAAGGGAGGGGATTCTGTCCCTGTGCTCTGCGAAATCCTCCTGGAACACTGCATCCAGCTCTGGGGCCCAGCACAGGAAGGACGTGGACCTGCTGGAGCGAGTCCAGAGGAGGCCAACAAGATGATCAGAGGGATGGAGCACCTCTCCCATGAGGAAAGGCTGAGAGAACTGGGGTTGTTCAGCCTGGGAAAGAGAAGGCTTTGAGGTGACCTAAGTGTGGTCTTCCAGTACCTGGAAGGGAGCTCACAGTAAAGATGGGGAAAGATTATTTGCAAGAGAATGTAGTGACAGGAGGTGAGGAAATGGATTCAAATCAAAAGAGTAGGTTTCGGTTAGACATTACAGAAAAAATCCTCTACCCTGAGTGTGGTAAGGCACTGGCACAGGTTCCCCAGAGAAGCTGTGGATGCCCCATCAGGCTGGATGGGGCTCTGTTAACCTGGTCTAGTGGACGTTGTCCCTGCCCACGGCAGCGGCGTTGGAAGAGGACGAACTTTAACATGCCTGCAGCCCAAACCATTCCCGGCTCCGGCTCCGTGAGGGGAGGCGGCCGCTCCCGCAGCGGGCGGGGCGGGGCAGGGCCGGCACCGCCCCCACGGCCGGCACGGCCGGCTCTCCAAGATGGCGTGGGCACCGCCTCCATCGGCGGCCAAGCTCTACAGGCCGAATCGCTACGTCTCGCTGCCCGCCGAGCTCGACCCCGCCACCTTCGACACATCGCCGGAGAAGCTCCGCGCCGAGGCCGAGCGCCTGGCGATCCGCTCCCGGCTCAAGCGGCAGTACCTGCTGCAGCTCAACAACCCCAGCCCGCCCGCCGTCATCGTGAGTGGGGACGGAGGGGCCGAGGGGCGGCGGGGGCAGCGCGGGGCTCGCCCGCCTCACCCGGCGGGTCCCGGAGCGGGGCCCGCTCCTCCGGCCGTGCTGGGGCCGGGGCCGGGGCCTGGCGGCGGGACGCTGCCGCCCTCCCCGTGACCTTGGTGCCCTTCCCGCTGTGCCTCGGCCTCGGTGCCCGGGTGGAGGGGCCAGTGCGGAGCCCCGCGGCCTCACCGCTGTTGTCTTTGCACCCCAGGAAAATCCCGCCTTGATCCGCTGGGCCTATGCGAAGTCGCAGAACGTCTACCCGACATTCCGCCCGACACCCAGGACGTCCTTTCTCGGAGCTGTTTATGGCTTAGGCCCCCTCCTCTTCTGGATCTTTGTCTTAAAAGCTGACAGGGTAAGTCGGCAGAGAACGCTGAACGTCAGCGAACACCACAAACACCAGGTTGTAAAATGTACATCTGCTTGGGAGTCTCATTCTGTGGGATCCTCATGCCCCTAAGAATGATTAATACATTGAAGTAGTGAGGGAAGGAAGGCTTCCTTCCTAGCGAGCCTGCGGTCTCAGAGCCTGTTACTGGTTGCAGAGTCTTGTTTTTCTGAGCGCCGTTTATTGTACCTTGGGACTATGGCCAGTCACAGGTTGCCTGATTAGGCTATTTTGCAGTCACAAAGCTCTCTGGAGCACTGAGTGACAATTAATCCTAAATTACTCTTATTTTCAGCAGTTGACATGCATTAACTATGCATTTTGAACTCAAAATACACAGGAAGCTTATGGATGGCAGACCTAGCGATATCTCTGTGCAGTTGCTTGACCATTTCTCTAATTTAGTGAAGCAAAATGGGAGGAATAATTATGCCAATTGCAGTGTCTGATCTCAGCTGGACACTCTAATAATTTGGAAGGTTTATCTTGCTTCAATTCTTAACTCCTAAACTATGAGTGTCAGAATCTAAGCAATGGTAGATCATTATGAAAAAAACTCAGTTATACATAAAAAATGCTAACAGGCAGACAGTGGCTGTTTTTAGTAGAGAATTTGTGGCTGTTGTAAACCACTTTTATTTCCCTCTTTTGCACAGAAGTAACATTTTAGATCAAATAGTAAACCATGAAGCACTAACATGAATTAACAGAATATTTGTAGGGAATATTGTTTGCCTGAGTGAATTGGAAATTTGGGTTTTAGGAAACATGCTGAGCATCTTGATATAAGTGTTCTTGAGACTTAAGTATTTTGCCATGCTGAAGTCCAGGATAATTCACTTTCCTTTATTGTGGTTCCTTTAGTGATGTTTGGGGATTCTTCTTGTTTTCCTGGTAATACATAAGGCACGGTAGTCATAGTCTCTTCTCTGAGGAATGTTTGCTGTGTGTCTGGGAAGGCAAGAGGTAAATTACCAGGTTTTAAGTAAATCTGGTTTTATCCAGCAGCAGGAATCTGGCCATTATCTGCAGTGCCTGTGTACTGTAATGGTACCTGCCAGAAAGGTACATGACTGCAGAGTGGGGTACAAATGGGTAGGAAGTGAGCCCAGGCACTTTTAGGCAAGTTATTAAGAAGTTTCTCCATAATGAGATCTCTAAGCTGGGTTATTCAGTCAGAAGGAGGAGATAGAAACTCAGGTACCAATGATGAGACACAACTAGTTTGGTGAAAAATGCCTTACAGGAATTGGTCTCTGCTGGCCTGCGAGAGTACCTAGATGTGGGGCCAGTCTGAGCAGGTCTTTAGTGGGTGGAGCTAAGTGCCTTGTTATCTTTTACTCTTAAACAGCTTGTGCCCACAGAATCATTTAGGGTGGAAAACACCCTTAAAATCCTATATGGTGCTGCCTTCATGTAGCCTGTGCTGAAATACTAGAACTGCTCTTCTGTTATCCCAGGCTGATTGGAAGTTCCTCTCTGGTAGGATAATGATAAATATTCTCTCTCTTCCACAGGATCGTAAAGAGAAGCGTATCCAGGAAGGGAAACTCAAGCCATCGCCGATCAGTATATTCTTCTAAGTCCCTGGAATTGCACTGATGTTCTTGGGAGAGAAATAAAATAAGATGCACTATGTGATGACATTTCTCTGTCACAAGAATAAATCTTAATTGCTTGTGGGTTGTCTTGCATCTTTAAAAATAATGGGAAGTGCACAAATGTAGGATCTTTATGCCTAAACCAGATGGATACAGAGAGCGTGTCTGGAACTCAGCCACTGTACTCTTTTGGTGTACATACAGAGGATCTTTTTAAACCATGGAAGTTGCTGTTGTCCAGGAAGGGTGAAGTTTAAAATTAGTAGCAGGCTAAAATGCTAAGCAAGACCAAAGCAGTTTCCTAAAGGAACTACTGCTTGCCTTACAGGTGTTTCTTTTTGGTGTCACTTTGGCTGTGTAGTTTGTCCTAACTGGATAATAGGCAAGTTGTATGATACATTTTTAAGAACTTAGGAGTCTGCCTGACTGCTCTCAATAAGTTGAGTTAATTTTTCTTTTCCCTAATGAACTACAAGCCTAAACCATGTGTTTGTTTATTGCAATAAACTTCTATTTTTTATTAGTACCAGATTTGGAAATAGTGAGCTCAATGTTGTCATGCTGTATGTAACCAGAATTTCCACTAATTCTGTGGTTCCTGTGAATGGGAGACAAGAACTGTAAGATGAGGATTTTTACTTTGACACTGACCATCTTGTAGTACAGGAGAGTACTAGTCCCCCTGTAAGAGGGCTATGTTCAAAGAAAAATCCACCAAGTATAACTGGATCTTATGCCTGCAAAGACACCTTTTCTGTTTATTCTTATAAGAACAAAAGCTTTTCCTGCCCAGATCAACTGGTATAGAGAACTCTGGAATTGTTGCTGCCAGTGTACTGAGGTATGAGTGCAAAGAAAATATTTTTGATGCATACTTGAATTTTTACATGGCCTGTAGGTGCCATCATGTTCCAAGCAACCCTCATTCTTCAGGGACTGGTTTCTTCCCAGGCACTGAGCTTCATGCCAGAAGCTCAGTCTGATACAGAAGTTGAAAAATTCCCTTTGCCTGCTGGGAAAGCAGCCAGTGTGAAGTCAGCAAAACCAGGTCTGCTGCATCCTTTCTTTTCCTGCATGATGAAGATGTAAATGTGGGCCATTTGCAGTCACTCTCCAGCAGAGTGAGTTGATGAGCTTTTCCATATAATCACAAAGTGGCTGAGGTTGGAAGGGGTGTCTGGAGCTCATCTGGGTCCTGCCCTCTGCTCCAGTAGGGCCATCCAAAGTGGGGTGTCCAGGACCACATACGTACAGGTGGCTTTTGAGTGTCTCTAGAGATGAAGACTCCATAACTTCCTGAGCAACCTGTGCTCATGCTCAGTCACCCTCACAATAAAATCACTCTCACTCTGTGGGTTCTTTTTGATGGTGGTTTTGTTGCTTGGATTTTTGTTTGTCTGCTTGCTTGTTTGTTTGTTTGCTTGCTTGTTTGTGTTTTTTGGTTCTTTTGTGTTTTGGTTTTTTTGTTTGGTTGGTTTTTTGGTTGTTTTTTGCTTTTTTTGTTTGGGGTTTTTTTCTTGTTTTTTAAAAAAATTTTTAAAGTGTTTCCTGTTGCAGCTCTTCTTGTGTGGGCCCTGAAACATTCAGGCTGTGTGGAGCTTGGCACTAATGCTTTGTACAGAAACTCGGCTAGTCAGTGCTAGGTTTTGCAATCCCATATGTGCTTCCAGCAACCCTTTTGCACCAGTTTCTGCAGCTTCTTCTGCTAGTTTAACTAAAGCAAACCTGAATTATTCTCTGCAGAATAGCTCCTAAAAGACTGTCACAAATGATATTACAAGATAAGGCTGTGGACCAGTGCAGAGAGGCATCAGTGCATGGAGAGAGTGGTATTTAAGGAAAGAAATAATTGCTTGTCTGAGCATGCTAAATTAGCTATTCTTGCTGCCACAAACTAATTTGATCTCCCAGGACCCATTTCCTCAGCTAATTGGAACTTGAGTTGCCACACATGTAAATTCTCCCTTGCAGCTGTATTTGTTTCAGCCAGCCGAGCAAATGCTTCAGGATGGGCTGTGGATGAGCACAGCGCCTCTGGTCTTTTAGGGCAGCATTGGATTGATGCTCGTGGCACCTGCCACAGCCCTTTCCTTTCCAGCCCTGTGTCTCTGATCCCTGCAGATCTGAGTATGGTGCTTGGGGAAAGGCTGCCCTACTTTTCTCTTGTTTTTTCCAGAGCTCTCCAAGCTGTTTTCTTGCTAGGAACGACATGCCATGCTGCTAGAGGTGGGGTTGATGTTTGGGGCAGTGGTGCTGGGTGCAGTGAGGAAGGAAAGAGAAGTTTCCCTTCAGATATCTAGGGTGGAGGTAGGAAAGTGAATGTGCCTTGTGGAATTTTACCCTTGACTGATGTGTTAGCACCCATATATGCTTTGGTGATGTGTCTGTATGAGAGAAATCCAAGCCTGTAGGTCACTGGATGATAATTAAGGTCCCAAACAGAAAACAAGCTCTTCCCCTCTGCCTGTGAAACATTTAGACCTTATTTATCCCTGGATCAGTCTGATTAAATCAGCTTCTCAGGCAAATTGATTCTCCCAAATGTCCTTTTCTGAATTGGCTATTTTAGACTAAACATCTCTGTGTAGATTTTATAATACTTTGCTCAAAGCTGATGCCTTTTTTTTTCCCCAAGGACCTGGTGCAGATCCAAAATTGATGATGGATGTAACTGACTGATAACTGTGTGTTGCAGGTCTACATTTCCTTCTCTTTGGGAAAATTGCTTCTCTGGGAAAGTAAGAAATCAAAATGTGGTGGCACCAAGTTTAGAAACTTCCATGTGGGTATGTGCTAAAGTACAGGCCTGAAGTGTGGGGTGCCTGGCTGTGCTCCTGGTTCCTGCTCTACTTGGGGCTTTGCTTGCTCCCTCCACCCTATGGAATTCACCAGCTGGGGGTGAGGCTTGCATACTCCAATCAATGTTGAGGTCCCCCATGGTGGCAGTTGAGCTTTTTTCCAGATACCTTCCCAGGAACAAATGCTTGGACTGGCCAGAGAAGCCGTTTCACATTTGCTATGCTGTAGATTAGCACAGAACTAGGGAGAGAATGTGTCAAGTGCTGACAAACAAGTCGATACTGCAGGATGGCCAGAGTGTGGAATAGAAACTTTCCCTCACTTAGCAGTGAAGTGCTTTGGGTTCTCCAACCTTCATGATTTGTGGTCTACTTCTCTGACAACCAAGTCTTTCCTTGGCAGCCCTCCATGGATGAACAGGTTGAAGTGGCTTGCTCTGATAGTGGGCTTAGGCCTGGTAGAGCCTTCAGCCCTGTTTATAAAGTTCTTCCCATACAGACAGCATACAATGCTTTGTCACTCCCTAGCATCTCACACGGGGTTGTATTTTCAGGAGGCCCTGTGAATGGGAGCTAGCTGGCACCTCGTGTCCACACAAGGTGCAGCTTTCACACCAGCTCCATGTGGTGAGAGCCACACAACTATTTCAGTTTCAACATGTCACCAGCTTTAATTGGGTACTTGAAAGTTAAGAGTGATGATGGGTTTTATTGCATCTCCCATGTTACTTAGGGATGATGGTTTTTGTGGCTCAGTGGCTGGTAGAAGTGCTGTTCTGTGCTGGAGCATTTTGCACTGCCCTAGTTGACTGTGCCATCACACATGTAGGTATGCTGGATTTCCATGAGTGCCTTTCCATGAGTGCCTTCACTCATGTTGCATGCAGCAAGCACTTTCCTTTACTTGCATTTAGGGTTGAAATGGCTTTTCAGAGGTTCCCAGCACTTGTAGTAGTTTTTATCTAGGCGATTTGAGGTCTGGAGGCCCCATTTCGTGACAGCAAGGCTGAGGGATGATTCAAACATGAAGGCCTGTTGGGAACAGGAAAGGTAGGTTAGGGTAAAAGGAAAATTTTAAATCCAGGCAAGGTGTCTGCTCTAGCACAAACAGGATTTGTATGCATTGTCCAGTATTTCCAGGTTATCTCTTCAGCCTGACCAACTCAGGGAGAATGCTCTTCAGATCTGTTAATGCAATAGTGGAATTAGTCTCAGGAGTGACTTTGGACTCCCTGCCTGCCTAGGAAAACCAGGTTGTTCCAAAAGCTCTAGTTCAAGGTCTGTTGATGATCATCATTAGATCTTAGGGGGTAGAGACAGGAGGACAGTCAGGGTGTTTGCTTCTTTGCCCATAGGCTAAGACAACAATGAAATTCCCAGCTTCCTGCTCAGGCAGCAGTACATGTGAGCAGATGATCAAAGCTGCCTGGCACTGGATGTCTCCAGGGGAGCTCCTGGGAGCTGAGCAGTGCTCACTGGTAAGGGAGCTGAATGCTGCAGCAGTTGGGTCCAAGTACTTTTCCAGCTTGCCAGCAAGAAGTGACAGTACTAGGCTTTAGTTTAAAAGGGGGCACTACCCCAACTCTTACAAGCTCCCTTGGCTCCTTACCATGGTCCCGTCTGCGACCCGCTCCGGCTCCAGCTTGGCTTTGCTCGCCTTCTCGAAGCAGTCAGCGTCTGGCCCGTGAGGGGTCATCATGCTGTGCAAGCTGCCGCCTCCCGGCTGGAAACCTTCCTCCTTTGCTTCATAGTGGCCTTTGATGAGCCCCATGAACTCACTCATACAGTTCCCTGCAGGAGGCAAAGAGAAGAGGCTGCAAAGAACAGTGGTTGGGAGGGATCACAGACAGGCTGTGAGCTCCTTGAAACCCATGAGCTAAGCTGGGCCAAGCAGAGGGTGGAGTGGAAGTTTCTAGACAGTATCTATCATGCTAGGGGACATCAGGGATCCTACAGGCAATGCTTGTAAAGCTGTACAGGATTTTACTTCCTGAATTCAGAAACACTAAAGAGCTCCCTGATGAAGGAAGTTCATTAGAAATCACCTTAATGAAGGGGGTTCCACCAATCCCTAAATTATGTTGTTAGACCTGTGCTTTTCCTGCCATCTTGAGCTGTGTTCGTAACACACCTGCATAAGGACTGCATGGTGTAACCTAATTTTACAGACTTGGATTAGGGACTGTGAGGCATTGGAAAGGAAGGTCAGGAATCACCCCTGTGTTACAGACACAGTTTACCTGATCAACAGTCTTATGGGAGAGTTTGCTCTGCTGCCCCAGGTTATAAGCAGGAAATTATTTTGATAATCCTCTTCTACCACCTCTAGTGCAGTCAGACACTTCACTACCTTATGCTTTTAATTCATGCATTATCTGCCTATTTCTCTACATCCACTGTATGCCCAAAGACAAGGAGCCAAATCTGTCCTTCCCTGAGGAAGAATAACTTCCAGTAGACCCTCTGAAACCACTAGAGTAACATACCACAAACGTAGGCAAGGATGGTTATATGTAATTGTTCAGTACTTACTGAGTTATGCTCCCTGTAAGGAAACTATTTAACACCTGTCATCCAAGCTTTCAGCTTTCCTACACCTGATGTGACTAAACAATATGGCATCTTTCTGCTCAGCAGTTAGTTTTTGCAAAATCAGGACATGCTTCCATAGCTATTTTATATATAGCCCTTTTTAACCACTAGTTCAATCCTTGTTAAGTACAATCCAGAGTCTGAAATGTTTAACAGCAAAACTAATTTAGCTCAAAGCAGAGTTGGCCTATATATGTATGCAAACATTCATTCATTTTCATTCCAAGTTGTCAGTGTCTCATGTAGGACTGGATAGTTACAAGGTTTTCATTGAACCCGCTCATGTACTGCACTTGACGCATTTAAACTGCAGTACAGACCCTGAGAGCTGGATACCAATTTGTCTGCAACAGAAATTTTAATATCTCTTAGGAAGACTGGGCAGGTAAGTAGGAAACCAGCCTGGAACTGAGGAGATGAGCAGAGTCCAGTCTCTTTCTTGCTTGCAAATTTCATATGTGAACCCAAACATCTTAGGTGTGCCTCTCTTCCCTGTTACTTAAATAGTGTTGTCTACAAGCAGGATGTTGTAAAGTTAAAATCTCTTAGTGGCCAGTAGGTATTAAGGACCCACCATCATGAGAATCACATAAGCACTCTCTCAGACAGAATTTATATATGCCCATGGTATAAAAAGTGTATCAGGGTTTTTCAGTCAAGGTTCAAAAGTACTTAGGAGTAATTCACAGCCTCTAAGGATGTAAATGCAGCCAGGAGAAGTCAGTATTTACAAGCTGTACAACCCCCTTAGTATGTGAAATTGTTACAGTGTCTAAGAGGAATACTTTTGAAACACCATTGCTATACTTGGAGCAAAGTTAATGAAATATAACTCTTGAGTGCATCAAAATTCTCTGAACACAGGCTTTCCACTGCACCTGAGGAGAGGAGGCAACAAAGGATTTCTAGCAAGCAAAATAAGCCCCTGGTGAAATACTTGGAGAGAAGGGACTTCAGCAGAATTGAACTTGTTGGAATCAATATGGCACTTCTACCCCAGAGTTCCTCAGTCCTGCTATTCCTCTCTTAATGCAACAACATTCTTGTCACAGCACTAATTGCAGAAGGAATTAACATGTGCAGTGTCTTGATAGTTGACAATCCAAATGTCTGCCTTACTCACTCAAGCTCTTCCTCTCCATGGCTGGGGTAGAGCAGACAACCAACCTACTCATCCTGAATTTAGTGCTCCAGCTTATGGCTTATGTGCTTGGTCAAGTGAGTAGCTGTGGCAGCCACAGCTGTCCTCATGGGTGCTCTTAGATCATCACTACATGGACAAGAGAAGGAGAGCTCTTTCTGCCTTTTAGCTCAGAAGAAGCAAAGTTGAACAACTTCATATTTGTTGTGGCTCACATCGCATCTGTGTAAAATTAGCACAACTCTGCTGATGAGCAGCAACTTCATTGTAGTTAACCAGCAGTGTGTCTCACCTCCTAGGGTGTAGGAAAAGTGTCTTGGCACTATCCCAGCCACTCAGGAGATGTGTTTTCCTGTCACCCTCATTATTGCAAATGAAAGCAGAATGACAGGGCAGGACTTTGCCTGTGGAATTTACTCAGATGATTGCAGAGCTGACTGCTATGTTTGCAAGTGCCACTAATTCTGCTGGCCTCCAAGGTGTTTGGAAATAATTTAAGTGGCAGAAGGAACTGGCTGTTAAACTGTGGTTAGTAAGTGTGCAAAAATCCTCTCAGCACTTCAAAGTGACCACAGCATGGTCACTTGATATCTTCTGGGATGGAGCCTGTTAGCTGTTGGTGTAAGGAGTGCTGGATGGCCATGCTTTCCTCCTCAATCTCACAGAGCAGGGTGTCTCATCCTCTCCCTGGAAGGGCAGTCCCATGTCAGGAACTGGATTTCTAGGATCCATTCAATGCAACATGTTGCCATGCTCTGCCAAGACGAAGCCAAAAAATTGCCAAAAAGAATCCAGATCTGCAGATGGCAACCAAATCCAAAAAATATCAACCAAATCAAAAAAAATATCAACCAATTCCCTGCCTGAGAAGCCAATTCCTCATCACTGGCTTCTTAAATGTGATCAATACCTCCATCACTGTACAGGTGGTGAAGAAGAGCTGTGGAGAGCCAATTTCCTCCTTTGCTGTAACTCTGATCCCACCATACCAGTGCCAGGTCTACACCCCTCTGGGCTTCTCACTGCTTGCAGTATGATATTTCCCTTTCTCCTGTTCTTTATCTATGTACTCTAATGAGATATTAAGCGATTCACGGCTGGGTGGCAGGACAATATCTGACTCATTTGTACAATGCCAAGTTCAATATGCACCCAGGCTCTGTGGGAGCCCCTCGAGTGCAGACACACACACCTATGCAGAAGCAATGGCCCATCACCTCTGAGTTTTCGTGAGATGCTTTAAATAGGAACATCTTTAGATTTGTCCATTTTCCAGGGTGGACTGACTGACTCCAAGAAGCTGACTAACTGAGCCAAGGACAACAAACCAGGCTGCAGCTTCCCTGCACATGCTCTCAAACAAATGGGGCCTTGTTTCTTTCCTGCAGCCCCGGGCTCAGGCAGAGCCAGGGCGGCGCAGACGTACGGTGGTAGTAGGGGGGGCGGAAGGTGTTGTTGGCCACCCCCCAGCGCGGGGGGAAAATGACAAAGTCAGCGAGTGCCACACCAGCACGGGTCGTCTTGGCTGTCAGGACAGTGAAGATGGAAGGATCCTGGAAAAAAGCAAAGCAAAAAAGCATGAGATGGAGCAGAGCTCAGAGCTGTCTGCTCAGGTCACCCGGGTGGTAAAGCTGACTGATACAGCCTCTCCCTGGCCTAAACACTTTTGTCACCTGCACCCGACAGTGTCCCTGGGGGACAGCACTCAATTCCATGCTGTACAGGCAGGATGAGGAATGGGTCTGGATGGTTCTTCCCTTGAGCAGCTTTGACAATCCTTCCCATCCTGGCCCTCGTAGCTGGCAGCATAGATGAGGAGGGTGGACAACATTGCAATATGAGGTACTGCAATTCCGGGAGCAGTCTCCAACACTCCTACCACAAAACCACACCTTTTCCTTAGCCAGCTATGGAGGACAGGAACGTCCTGCTAGAGGCATTTAGCCTCATGGCCCTCTTAGTTTACAAATGGAGAAGAAATTGCAGAGAAATTGTGGCTTGTTGAAATCTCTAGTCCAGTAAAATGATTTTCTGGGCTTTGATCCCAAACCTGTCCTTCCCCTGGCAGATTTTTCTGGAGTTTTAAACAATACTTTCGGTTGGTTCTCTCAGTAGAAATGCTCCAGTTTCCCTTGCATACCCATTTGCATTGCTGTGGACATCTCATCTCTCCCACTGGATTGGTGTCTTTTTTAGATGAGTTGCTTACATTAGTTTTGGCCTTAGTTATTTTCCATAAAATCTAGAAATTATTGCAATAAAAGCTGCCAGCTCTTCAAAATGAAATTCAGTGCTGGACTCAGAGGAACCAGAGGAAGGAGCCTGTCCAATAGCAAGAAATAAATCAAGGCAAGAATTTGAAGCAACGGTGTTTTTGCTGAGTTGCACAGTGTATGTTGGCATCAGTATTCATTCCTCCTCCAGGGCACAGAAATTCTATGCTAAGCAGCACAGAGGTGTTTAAGAAGCTGATCAACCTCCAGTTATGTCTTTGTACCAAAAAGGAGGATGTCTTCTCCTATGAAATCTTGGTTTGAACCCACAGAAAGCAGCACAAAAGATTTCACACTGTTTCTTAGAGCACAACATGTTTTTTAAGAGGTGCAGAGCCCCTGGAGCTCGGGGTGGGTTTGGGTGGTACGGTGGCCACAAAATTTTACTTTGTCTTGCCCAGTTCCAGAACTTACCGCGTGGTCAAAAGCAACAGCATTAATGACCATGAATTTTTCCAGGTGGTATTTGTATGGCGTGTAGTTCCCATGCCAAGCTACAACATTGTAGGGGGAGTAATCCTAGCAAAGCAAAGAGACAGAGGATTACCACACACAGCCTCCCAACATGCTGCACATATGCAGGATGCTGCTCTTTCCCAAGTGAAAAGTGGGTATAGTACTGATGGGAGGTACACAGGCACCTCTTTAAGCACTGCCCAGTGTTGTGAGGATGAGGTTTTCCTCGGCATTTCTTCTTGGTGAACCTCAGCCTTCCCTCTGGGGTTTGGTCTCTAAGAGCTTTTCAGTGCTCAGGCAGTGTTTGGGCAATGCCAGCTCTGGTAAGGAAACTCTGGATTTTCACAGTAGCATCAGCTCTTCATTTCTACTTTGTTACCATAAACATATGAAGGCAAAGTCACCGTTGAGTTTTTGGACAACCAAGTCTTCACAAACACTTTTTTCCAGACTGAGGATCCTCCGCTGGGAAAATGAATGACCCAAGAAGACAAGGGCTCAGTTCTGCTCCACATAAGTGAGCAGGGCTTAGCGAGATGACATCCCTGCTACTGAGCTGCATATCCCAGGCCATGCACTGGCAGTCACTGCACTTGTGTTACCTGTTCTCCCAGGGCATCCTCACCTGCTGGGCTGCAAACAGCTTGCCCTGGTACTTGCTGATCACTGTGTAGCCCCCTGGCACCTGGCGGTCCTCGTACCACGCCACGGGCACCAGGAAGTCACGCGGGTTGGCCAAGCCATTGGCTCCTGGGAAAGAAGGACAAAAGGTGACAAAGCTCTTTGGGAAATCTGCTGGAGAAGTGAGAGGCTGGTGCCATTTCCTGGCTTTGTGGGTGCCTTTCTGTGTTATGAGTGACCCAACTGCTTCTTGGCCCACCATGGAACCTGAAATAGTCATGTACTTCTTGTGCTCCTATGAGTAGGTGATTGTAATTCATCCTAGCATTCAGGTCCGTGCTCCCTTTGTGACTAAGAGAGGTCCCACCAGTTGCCTTCTGAACAAGATTAGTACGTCATCCTCAATTAAAGGCATGTAACAACCTGGAATTAAGTGAAAAATGGAGGATGAATTGCTCTCTGTTCCTGGACATCCTGCTGACAGGATGCTTACCCATGCAGAAGTTACGAGGCATGTCACAAGGGGGCCAAATGTATTTCTGAATGCTAACAAAGAGAGCAATAAAATAGTGATACCTACAGACTCAGGGCATACTGAGGGGTTGCTTAATGTGAAGAGTGCATTTTCAAAGTGCAAAGCACCATATGGGTGCTGGAGCATTCTTCTCCTCGTTAGTATTATTGTTACAAAGTGGTTTTGAATTTCTTGGATAAAAATGCAGACATTACTACCTGCTGCTAAGGTTTAACAGTCACTGCTTTTCTCCAGCTGTCACTTTTTACAAGTGAAAAGTGAAGTTAAAATAAAGTAAGACTGAAATACAAAGGATCTTGGTCTCTGAGGGGAAGGCGGGTAGATGGTGAGAAGAGGAGCTCTTATAATTACCACCTCCTGAAAAGGTTTACAGGCAAGTGCAGACTTTTTCTTTTCTCCAGAAAGTAAGCCTTATAATAATAGGTTCATGCCTTCTGGAGACAAAAAACCCCAAAAAACTCCAAACCAAAATCCAAAAGAAAGTCTAACTGTGTCTGAAAAACTAGCTAATGGGAAAACTTACTACAAACAGGCTGGGCAACCATATCAATAATCAAGTGGAGCAGGCACAGATAAGTGGGAATGGAAGAAAGCTGCAGCTGGCTAAAAGGCAAGATGCTGAAAAACACTGCAGGCTCTATATGGAAAATGGTGTGCCCAGAATGTCACACAGAAGAGATGCTCAAGTGGGGTTCCACTGAACAGCTGCAGATTGGGTTGGTTCTCCATTGAAAGAAGGACAAGCTTCGCTTTCAACATGGCCATGAGATACAAATGCCCCTGAACACAGATGTGCCACGCCAAGCTTGTTACTGATTGATAATACCACTTCATTTGCTTGAAGCATGGCTAGTCCTCTAGGTCATGCTGAGAACTAAAAATATCTAGTGGGAAAAAAAACCCCAATCCAACCTAAAACTAAACAACCAACCCCAAAACACCAGTCTGAAAGTGGAGAACTGTTAGCACTGGTTTTGTAGTTATTTCAGCTGTTACAAGAGGAGTTTCACTTCCCTTCCCTGGGACAATCTTAGTAGAAGCAACCAGGAGGTGTTTTTCTCAGCAAGATAAATTTGGAGGCCAGTACCCAAGGGCTGAGGAAGGTGACATAACCTGAGCTGAGAGCTGCCAGAAAGCTGACTGGGCAATCACAATGTGGGCAGCAGGCCTTCAGATGCTGTGTCCCCTCACAATATCTTTGTCACGGCAGCAAGAGGCTGTGCCATCATGATCTGTGACTCTGCACAGAGCAGGAGGCATCTGGTACAGAGGATCTGTGATTTCTGAGAGCTAGACCTGCACTCAGTGAAAGCAGATCCTCCCCAGATCCACCACACAGGGATGTGAATGTCTTGCTGGTCCAAGTCCTGTGCTGCTCATTTTATTGGTTTAGAATTCTCCAGAGGAAGCAGTTTCTGACATTAAAGCACTCTAGAGCTTCAAGGTTCCTCTGTTAACAGAAGCAGGGGGGAAAAAACCACTTGATTAAATCTAAAATGGGCCTTCAGGAATATCTCATTTTCAGTTGCATCTGAAATCTGCCCTTCCTTTTACCAGAAAAATTCTCTCCTATCACTCCAGTTTATGCCATTTCTGTAAGTACGAGGCATCAGTGGTGATGGCCTCTTGGGTTTCTTTTGGTAGGAACAGTTTCAGAGCCAGCAGATGGGGACACGCTGACCAGAACTGAAAAGAAAACCATAGGAAAGAGGGTGGGGGACAAATGGTTCCTTCAGTGCCAGGGGAATCTCTGGACAACTAGTGAGTCACATTTTTTTGGCTCTTCTGGGAAATAACAGTGCTGGAATGGAAAACAACTCTTTGAAGGAGCATGTGCATGGGAGGATGTGATGGATTTGGGCTTGTAATTCATGCCTGTCCCTATGGAATTCACTGTAGGTGTAACAGGAGATCATTACCAATGGGTCCCAGGTCAGGCAGCTCGAAGTGTGCCCCATACACCTCCAGGATGTAGCCTCTGGTCTCTCCAAACACCTCCACACTGAAACGCATTCCTTGCTGGAAAATGAAGAAAGATACTAGGATCCTCCCAGGACTTTGCCGACAAACCATGAGCAGCTGAGTGCAGGAGTTGTCTTGCTCCAACCTCTGGCTCTGAGCCACAGACAAGGTGCATTCAGCCCTTACCTGGATGACACAGATTTCATTGGGCTCCACTAGCATCTTCCCAAACTCAGTTGTGATGAGCAGTTTTCCTTGCTGGGGCACTGTGGAAACAAAATGCAGGCAGAGGAGCTGAAGTAGTGTGGTGATTGCCACCTTCTCTCTCCCTGTCAGAGCACCCAGGCTCCAAGGAAGAGCAATGGGCCCTTCTTGGCACAGCTACACAGGGAGTCTGGGCTCCCATGCAGACTCTTGCAGCAGAGACACGTGCACTGGGGTGAAGCTTCCTGGCCAGCTCCATCATCCCCATGTCACAGAAGGTACTTGGATGAGCCAAAGCTTTGTGGCCCCTTGGTGTAAGTTTTGCACCACAGTCCAAATAAATGGGATTTGATACATTTGGGTCCATACCTCTCTGTCTCACAATCTTCATACAAAACAGTGCATGTGCCCATCTTTGTCAGGACTGTGGCAGCGTGAGATGTCTGGGAATAACTGCTTCCCGAGGGTAGAAGCAATACTCTGCTAACATCTGCATTGTCTTCCATGACTGTTCTGGCAGAGGAGAGCTCACATTTTGACTTTAAAAACTAGCAGATTTACGAAACCTGCCCTGGCACTTTTACTTCACAGTAGTGAGGGAGGTGAGTGAGAACAATTTAATAGCTATTTGATGGAACAAATGTTCCTGTTGGTGTCCCGAAGGCATTCCTGTTCCTTACTCAAGAAAGATACAAGCAAATATCTGCCTTCTGATACCACTCAGAATATTTTTCAGCATGTGTGGACTTTATGTGTCAACCTCCACGCTTGCTGTGGCAGTCTGGTTGCCTGAGGCTGGCACAGCATGGGAGCTAAGCTGCGTGCCAAATAATATTGGGCTAAAGCAACAAAGGCATCCAACTGTAAGCGGTTCTGAAATCCTGAGGTTTATGATTTCCAGAAAACCTCTGCCTGTGGCGTGTCTAATACCAGTCTAGGGAGCCCTGGGAAATGATCCCTGAGGAAGCTGGATCACTGCTCAAAAAGCTGAGGTCTGGCACAGGAGCAGAGCTGGTGCCAGACCACCAAATCTGCATGGCATGGGGGTGAAGCCAACCCTCTCCTCCAAATCTTGGCTGTAGAGCCCCAGGCTCTGGAAAAACAAAGAGGCAGGCAGGTGGTAGCCCAGGTAGAACCACCTGGAGGAACAAAGAAGCCAAAGCATCAACTCACCAATCAGGAAGTCGCCATCGGAATTATAAAGGCATCTAAAGAAAAAGGGAAACAGTAAGGTTAAGGTGCCATAAGCCCCACGCATTTGTGCACACCACAGCCACAGCTGGGGAGGTTTGCTCTGGGAGACTGACATGGCAGAATTTCACAAATTCACAGAATATTCTGACTTGGAAGGGACCCACAAGGATCATCAAGTCCAGCTCTTAAGTAAACGGCCCAGCCTGGAAGCAGGATGTTCTCTGACCTCTGCCAGGTCCCTGCCTTTGTACTCATGGGCACATCAGCTATTGTTAGCTGGGGAGTGGGGATCATTTCCCCCCTGAGCTCCTGCAGGGAGCAGCAGTGCCTGCTGCATGTGTGTTGAATTCTGAGGAGCTCCTGGAGGACCTAAATCCAAGACACCTCCTCTTGCTGCACCCCATGTCCAGCTGCCTACTTCTCTTGGTGGTTCCTCAGGCACTCCTCCAGTGTCTGACCACAACCCGCTGTGGACATGGAGAACACGTTTGCCTGTGCACACAGGAGCACAGGACATACAGGGACGCTGGGAGCTGGACTCCAGGTGGTGGCAGACAGACAGACAGCCTGGAGCAGCCTGAGCCACCAGCGCAGCAGGCACTGACCTGTCAGTCATGGAGGTGTTGCAGACAAAAATATGGACGGCGATGCCATTGCGTCCTCGGGGCTCGCCAGCACCACACAGGGTGTGCAGTCCCTGCAGGCAAACCCGAGGCACCAGCAGTGAGCAGAAGGCAGGGCAGCAGGGGCAGCCCTCGTTCCTCCCCTCTCCCCTCCCTCTGGCTGGGCCTCACCTCCTCTCTCACTTCCCACACTGCCCCCAGCCTTCCTCTGCGTGGCCCTTTGTCAAATGCGTTGGATTCTTTTTAATATAATAAAGGTTTCTTAAAATCCATGTGAGCTGGTGTTTTCCAGCCAAAAGTCTGGGGAAAACTGAGGGTTTGGGGCTTTTTTCTTTCTTTAAGAGTTCCTTGAAAGTCAATGAAGAAAATCAAGCCCACTGCCAGTTGCTTGAAATCTGCAATCCTCTCCCCTCCCATAGATGCTCTGCAAGCCCAGTGGTTTCAAACCTGCCAGTATTACCCCAGTTCTGAGCATCTTGTGTGCCCTGCCACCCCCTAAGGGGAAAGAGAGATGGAGGATGCCCAGGTGCCCTGGTTCCCCAACTTACGCTGACAAAGTCCATCTTGTTCTGAGGGGCTTTGGGAATCTCAAAAGGTTTCCATCGCAGCTAGATTGCAGCAAACAAAAAACAAGAAGGAGGTGCCAGTGATCAGAACACAAATAGTGGTAATTCAAAAGAAAGTAGACCCCTGTCCTTCCCCTGCTTCTCCTTGCTGAGTTGTCTCTTTCCTCTCTTTCCTCGTTGCCTTGATCATCTGGTTTACAAGTGGTTTTGTAGTTGCTGTGGGTTTTTTTTTAATTTAAAAAAAATTTATTTGGGGGGCTTTTAAAATTTTTAATCATAATTTTGTAAAGTAATTGGCAGGCCTGTGTAGTGCCAAGGTCAAAAAAAATCCTATTTAAAATCTGTCTCTATTAACAACACTTTTGAGAGTGAAAAAATTCAGATAAGCCAGCTTTCCACAGTCAAATTGTTATGGTCCTGTGCTCCATGCTAAATGATTCAGTCCTTCTGTGACCCAAACGTGACATTTTTGTTTGCTCCACCTCATTTTCCCCACATCCAAAGCAGAAATAGCTCTGCCTGCATGAGCAGGAGCCATGAGCGGCACTAATTACTTCTTGCAAAGCCTATCAAGGTCCTCAGGCAGAAAGTGCCAGAGGAGTCCAAAATATTTGCTGGATTTGGATCCACCTGCATCCTCTCACAAGAAGTTCCACAGTTTATATTTGTCTGGAGCTTTTTTTTTGTTTTGTTGGCTTGTTTTTTGTTTGGCTGGTTTATTACTGTGACATTTGTTATTGGTATTTGTTTTTTCCCTGCCTCTCAATCATAGTTTCCCTTTGTAATCTCTGTTCCTGTGTGGAGAGCTTTCTTCTGTTTCAGCATTTCTTGCTCAGATGTCACCCCATATTTTTTCATCACATTTGACTCTTTTTCAGTTCTGTCATCTTTTATAATTCTGCCATTGTCCTTGGGTAATTTTAAAGGGTCATTTTCCCCATTGACTTCAATGCGCTTTGCATACGGTGCCTCCATATGGCATCTTTTTAGATGGATGAGGACTGCTGAAGCTCCATAAGTACCTGGGTGAAACACAAAGCATCTCAGGGAAGAGTAGGTGCTGTCCAGCAAACTGAACCTTGTCTCTGGCTTTGCTTCAGAGAGGATAAGAAGGAAAGCAGGAGGGTGGCTCCCACTTACTGCCAGGAAATAACTCTCCTGGGTTTGGTGGTTGCCATTGAAAGTGGCAAGAGAGGCAGTGGGCAGAGGCTTTGCTGCTGTTTCTTTAGACAAAAAAAGTACTACACATAAATGGTTTCAAATGCTTGAGAGCTGGGCATCTTGCAATTACTGTAATCATAAATAATCATAAAGGTGCTAAAGGACATCAAGGATGGATGAGGTGATAACAGAAGTCATTGCAGCTTTATCTGGGAAGGAGCACCAGAGGCATGTAAATATGAGCCTGTCACTGCTCCTTGGTCAATGGCTGGAAAACATATTCCAACAGATCCAGGAAATTATTTAGACGAATGGTGAGGCTGCCGGGAGGCTGGAAATTAGCTGATCATGATGCATCAAAGGGCAAAACCTGAGAGAAGTGAAAACCAATGACCATGAGATAATGTTGAGAGGAGAATAGCAACAGATTAGCAAAACCAAATGTTCTGCGGCTGGCAGGGACGAAATCATGATTAAAGACAATGGCAAGGCTGTAGCAGAGGAAGACAAATGCCATCTCTGTTTGAATCTCCAGAATGAAGAGAGATTTCCCACAAGGGCTGCAGAGAAATGGGCTGGCAGCCAGCAGCCTCTCCAAAAGCACAGGGAGGGAGAGGATGGATGGCAGAGACATGCAGCTGCTCTGCTGGCTGAGCTGGGGCACGAGAATTGCATGGGGGGCACTGAAGGAAGGAGAAGAGAGAGCAGATTGAAGGTGGCCAGCAGGAACCCCCAGGGGAGCTGCCAGGTAGCACAGATCTAACCCTGTGGCACTGTAGCCTTGCTGGGAAGCAGCACAAGGATCTTCCAAGATGGGAAGCAACAAGCATGGAGGGCTGTCCTTCCTTGGGGGACCGTGGGGAGGAACAATGGACAGGTGGCAAACAAGGAACCCATGGCTCCCTCAGACCTCTTGCAACTCAGTGCCTTTGCACTTCTGGTTAGTTTGACATTTGACTGAACTCCTGGCAGGACCAGGGCTCCTTCCAGCACGGTTACCTGGTTGGGGTCAGGCTCAATTTCATCCCAGTCGTGTGTCAGGTGGCCCTCCTCGAGAGGTTTGAAGGGTTTGTGGCAGACTGAAGGCAGAATTCGATACAGCCAGCTACAAACAAGGAAAACACCTGGATTAGCCTGGGGAAGAGGTTGAACCCTCTGGGTGGCTGCTGGCTGATTGAGCTCCTAGAATAACATTTACATGGGTGGCAACTGGAACAAGAGGTTTATTAAATATCAAATTAGTAATATTAATATTAAGATTACATAGCAAACAGCAGCTCACAGCCAGAGGTTTCCAGAGAGATGTCTTTTATTATGGGCTCTAAATACAAACATATCCTGCTTTATATAGGTAAATGTCTGTGTGTATTTACGTGTAATTACTTACACATAAATACACACAATTCACATTCACCCAATTGCATAGGAAAAAATAAAGATACAGCCTTTTCTGTTGATTAAATACAGCAATCTCACAGTTGGAAAAAGAAGCTTGTTTAAAGCAGCTACAAAGCAGCTCAGACAAGGCAGGGATGAGCAGTGTCCAATGGAAAGAACAGAGGAGCTCTCTGGAGACAGCCTGTATCTGAATTTGGATGGCTTACAAAAAGTAGCATCCCTTGCTTGGTTGGGCATGCCCATGCAGCAAAGGCCAGAGTTTTATGTGATGTTTCCTGCTGCTGCAGGAGGTCCCCCATGTCTCTGTCACTGCCTGGGACTGTCACTCTCTTTCCTTGCTGCCTGCAGGGGCTGTGGGCCCTGCCAGCACTGCCACTCCAGCATCCCCACACCCTGCATGCTGCAGCCAAGCCCAAAGCTGGGCTTTCAGTCAGGTGAGAGAGCAGAGGGGATCAGAAAAGCCTGAGCTAGGCAGGGCAGCCCATGCTTGTGATGTGCTAACAGTGGTGGTTGCACTTTGGGCAAGTGGGAGAGGGGAGGAGGGAGCTCTCCCTTGAGAGCTTGAAAAATTCCATCAAGGACAACTTCGTGCAGCAAACAATGATTCATCCCTTTCCCACGCACACTGAGAGCTGGCACCAGCCTGGAGAGCAGAGGCATCTCTGATGATGCATTTGCCTTTCATTTGAACAAGCAGCAAAAGGGACAGAAGAGCCACAGTGGGAGCAGCAAAAAGAGAAACCCATCTTCTGCAATCTGGTTATGGCTGGAGCCTGACAACCGGGACAGAGCTCTGGGAAGCTTGCTGCTGGCTGGAACAAGCTGTTCCCAGCACTGCTGAGGTGTTAAAGATCATGCTGGGTCCTGGCACTTTTCTGAGGCCCTGGGCAGCCCCAAAATGGGAACAGACTGATCTAGTAGCTCACTGGCCCCAACCAGTGTGCAGGAACATCCCTCAGGAGGAAAGAATCTTTCTCAGAGGCTTGGCTTTGACACTGTGCATCATCAATTGCTCACCAGTGCCAGGGCCAGGGGTGATCTCTCCATAGAAGCAGCAGGGCTGAAACCCCGATGTTGTTTCACACAGCACTCATAACCCATTCAGGACTCCGTGGTCCCTCTGAACATCCCCCTCCCTCCTCATCTTGCTCAGAAAACCACTTTGTTTCCCACCCCAACCACCCCTTGCTCAGCATTTTTTTAACCCACTTTCCCCACCAATGCCTTTTCTCTCCTCACCCGTGGTCTTCTGTCCTTGCTCCTTTCCCAGAGCACAGCAGAGGTTTTTTACCTTTCTGGGCCTGCAGGAAGCAGTGCTGGCACTGAGGCAGCCTCTCCCCTGCTCCCCAGAGCTCAGCCCAGTGCCACATCCCCCCAGTGCCGGGGTCACGGTACCTTCTCCTGTTGGTGGCGCGGGGGCAGGTGAAGGCAGAGCCCGAGAGCTGCTCCGCGTACAGGCCGTAGGGACACACCTGGGGGTTGTTCTGCAGGGGGACAAGGAAAAAGGAGTGAGGCAGTGCCATGGAACGTGGCTCTGAAGCCTCCAGCAGAGCACTGAGCTGGGCACCTTGGTGCTGTAGGGTGCTGTGCTCTCCTGGGGCTGTGCTTCAGCTCCGGTGCTCGCATTTTCTTGCTCCTCTGAGCACCAGCCAGACCCCAAACACCATTCCCACACACCACAGAAGTGCCCAAGGGAGTCAGCACAGCCACTGAGGCTGCAATAGAGTAAGCTGCAAGGGGCAGTGCTGCACAGGGTTAGAAACAGGATTATCAGGGAAAAGGAAATAATCCCCAGTGAATACAGACTGAAAAGCACACTGGTGTTGGGCACAAACTTTTCTCAGACCAAGTGTTCAGAGGGGCTACCCCAGAGCATCCTGTCTGGCTGCCTTTCCAAAAGGCTAATCAAGACACAGAGGCTGAATGCACTGAATTCTCCCTTCTCCTGCCCTCTGCCTACAGAAGCAGTGCCCAGAGCAGGGGTTTTGGTGTTTTACTGCTTCCTCCTGACACTGCTGCTTGCTGCCCAAGAGCATCAGTGACCTGTGTAGGAGCCTTTGCTTTCCTGCAGCGTTTCTGCACAGTGAGAGTCCTTCTTTGGAGTACAAAGGGGGCATTTCCCCCTTTGCAGAGCTGTGGGTACAACTAGCACAGGTTTTAGCAACCCTTATGAGTTCATAACTGGAGGACAGATTCCTCCTTTTCAGAGAACAGAAACTAAGCATTTTGATCTAAGTAGGCCACCATCTACTTGTTTGAGATCAGCAAGAAGCAAAGACATCTGAGAACTGCAGGAAACACCCCAGTGGGACAGTCATACACCATTTGCTATCCCATCTCCCTCCTGCAAGGTCTACTATAGCATCCTGTATCCTGCTGCTGAGCAGAGCAGCCATCCATACAGCATCAAACCCTGCCCTGAGAGGTGGGCAGAGGGGAGAGCTAAAGCTCTCAGTGTGTGTGTAGCCTCCAGCCCTCCAGCTCCATCTTGTCAGTATGGGCATGCAGTGAAGCAGGGGGATCAATAACCCTTGGAATTTTTAACTTAGCCAGCACTACTGCAGATGCCAGTCTTATAAATACTGCATCGGAGAAAGGATCCACTCCTGGGACTGAAAATCTTTTTTGTCTAACTTGTTTTCAGATTTTTCTATTAACTCTTTTGATACGGAGTCCACACTCTGTCCATGAGAGCACTTCAGCCAGGAGCTGGAGGAGTCTGCTCTGCAAAGTGGTGCTGCTGTGGAAATCCTCAAAGAGCACATCCACCACATCCCACTGCCTTTTCAGCAGTCACTATTATTGATCTTACAGTTTTAAGTGCCTATATCTTACATTTTTTCTAGCCAGCCTCAGTAACAGGACACTGCACCAGCCAAACTACCACCTGAACCAGCACAGCAGCTTGTCTTTCTTGTGAGCACACCGTGGGCTGCCATGCACACCTAGGGGACATTTGCATTCACCATGTCCCTGTGTTGTGTGTTAGTGTCCTCACTGGCACAAACATGCAAAATATCAGAACTGGGGAAATCCAGGAAGCTCAGGAAAAGCAAAAGGTCTCCGTTTGACCTTAATTCTACTGGCTTCTCTGTACAGATGGGGAAGGGGAGCACCAAGGGATTTAATTGGCAATTAGTAATTAATTGGTAATTAGCACCAAGTCATAGAATCCCTAGAATGGTTTGGATTGGAAGGAGGATCCTAAACCAACCTGCCATGGACAGGGTCACTTCCCACTTGAGCAGGCTGTTTAAATCCCCATCCAACCTGATCTAGAACATTTCCAGGGATGGGCTGTTCACAGCTTCTCTGGGCAATCTGTGCCAGTGTTGCACCATTCTTGTAGCAAAGAATTTCTTCTTAATATCTAATCTAAGCCTGCCTTCTCTTGGGCTAAAGGCATTATCCCTTGCCCTATCCACTACATGCCCTTGTGAAAAGTCCCCCTGCAGATCCCTTGTAGCCCCATTTAGGTACTGGAAGGTGCTATAAAATCTCCCTTGAGCCTTCTCTTCTCCAGGCTGAACAGCCCCAACCCTCTAAGCCTGTCTTCATAGAAGATGTGCTGCCATCCAAGTCCCAAGTTTACAGGAGACCCAAGGGAAGCCACAGGCAGCCTCAGAGTGTGTGCTGGTGTAAAGGAGACCAGCACAAAAGGAGGTGAGGGAGGCTTAATTCTTCAGGGTTTCATTTTTCACCTTTGGGCACCAAGAAGGTAGCACCACATTTGTTGCAATTCCTTCCCTTAAAACAGAATGGCCCCATATCATTTATTGTCATCAAACTTGTTCAGAAGTTACTTTTAAAAATTAATCTGTCAGTTTATTACTACAGATATTTATTTATGTCCCCTCCCTACAAAGAAGCTTTTTCCCTGGCAAAGACTTGTATGTCAGCTTCATTGAACCCCATTCCTACAGAAGTTGTGAAATCTGCCTCTCCTGCATGAACATATCTCTCTGCTAATCTTCAAATTTCTGTTCTGGTTTAATCCAGAGCTGGTGGCTTCCTTCTCAGTGTGGCTGAGTCACTTGTATTGCAGACTCCTTTAGGAAAAAACCCCCTGTTGCTGAGCAGAGGTAATTTAGGCAGGTCTTAACACCCAAGGTGAAACTTGGAAGCTCACAAATAACTTAAAATAGAAAGTATTAATGGAAATCTTTAGTTCTGAATTCTGCCAGCATCTTATTATTCCAGTCTTGTATAAAGAAGGCTCCTGGAAATTTTCATGGTGGCAGAGAGAAAGGAAACATGTTTAAATGAAAAGGAGCCAAAGGATTAGATATTCACTCAAGAGTGCATTTTGATAAAGCACTTAAAAAACCCTCAGTACCTGTCCCTCTGGTAAAGCTCCTGGGCAGCGTGGATCCTCAGAAGCATGTTCATTTCCAAATCCAGACATGTACTGTAAAACAAACCACACAGCTCATCACTGTTTTGAAAACACAATCAAAACCTCTCCCAACCACCCACCCATTGCTTTCCCATGCATTTTTCCAGGCTCTTTGTATGCATTAAGACTTTCTCAAGTGAACTGTTTGCATGTTGCCACAGACCATTCTCATAGCTCCTGGATTTGCTTCATTAGCTAACCGTGTGCTGGGCTGGGAAGCACAGACAGGAATTGCTCTCCTAAGGCTGCATGTCTATTTTGACAGCATTCTGCTCCATAAAGGTACTTGAGAAATAACCCAAATATCACATATACTCTCAGAGTCAAGGACAACAGGGTGATGGATAGGAAGAACTGTGCACCAACATTATGGATGTGTGCTAGCACCATTCACGTTCATTCTGACTTTGCTTCAGTCATGGGTGTTCCAAAATCTCCAGACTGCCTTGCAAATTTGTTCACTGGGTCCTCAGATTCTTAGGGAATGAAACTGGGAATCATTTGGTTGGCATGCCTTGTGATAAATCCCCGTGCTCAAAGAAAAGGTCAGGATGTAGATGGGATGGGGGAGGAAGGGAAACACAGCCAAGTTAAACTGTGTCACTGATCTGCCCTACAAAAGCGTTGTCCTGTTGGGCATGAACTGTCCACCATGGTAGTAAGCAAGGATTAATGAATTTCTGGGTGATTGTCTGGGTCTCTAGAGCAGTGAATTCCCAAGATGGAACAGACTTACACATCCTGCCATACCTGCAGCTCTCATGGTCTGAGCATGGCTAAAAGCCACAGGATAGGGTGGGTGCAGATCCCAGCTTTGCAGCACAGGGAAAAGCCCTGCAGCAAGCTTGAAACACATAAGGTAAGCAGGAATAACAGAGACCTTGGCTTTGCACTGTCAGAAATGTAAATACAGTCCCTTCAGATGCTCCAGGAAGCCACAGAGCAGCTCTGTTGAACTCTGCATGAACACAGAGGTGTTTCTTGGCAGCGGCTGGCGGTTCAGCCTCATGGCCCGGGAGGGAGTTAAATATTAATGCTGCCCTCTAACAACTGCAGGAGGAGCGGGGCTGCTCGTCAGCCTTCAGACAGCAGTGCCAGGATGGCAAAGCCCCGGAGCCCTCAGGCTTGGCTGTCACACGTCCTGGCTGTCCCCAGCACTGAGCAGCCCTGGCAGGCACAGGGGCAATCCTCAGCGTGGTATGACCCCCAGGAGGCACAGGTGTGAGATTAAAGTGGACAGACCTGGTTATAGAAGCCCCTATAACCTGGTTTATTTTATATATATATAGCATTACAGTGCCTGGATTATTCTCCCCAGGGGTGCTCAACTTGGGCAATTTGCAGCCTCCTTATAATTTTCCCAGTGTAGCAGACACTCAGAGAGCAAGCCTGAAACCTCCAGAGAAATCATGTGTTTCCCTCAGGCTCCTTTCAGCGACCTGTAAGAGAAGGCTATTCCCAGGGGGCCCAGGCTGGCTGGAAGCCCTGCTCAGCCGAACCTGAAAACATCCCGGTTTCCCTCGGTTCAGGGAGGAAATTTCTCTCGTCTTGTAAATGAATATACATCGCTAGGAGCTGCTCTCCGCTGGGTTCTGCGAGAAGCATATTGATATGCAAAGCAGTAGGTCACCTAAGCAGCCTTGGCAAATGTATTGTATTGGAACATTCTCCCCCCCCGCCCCGTTTTTCTTCCCCCCTCCCTCCTTTTGAACGGAAATGCAGCAATATCTGATGGGACTGCAGCAGTTCCAGAATTAACTGAGACTTCCACACTGCATCCTCCTTCACCGGTAACACTGAGCTTGTCCGAGCATTTGCCTTCGGGCAGCCCTGTGATAAGGGGAGGAAAGAGGGAAGAGGACGAAGAGGGAGCAAGCGGATTGTCTGGAAGCACAGCCAGCAAGGTTCCACAGGCTCTGCTGAATGCTGATGGAGGGCAGGGAGGGGACAGCCAGTGGCTCTTGGGAGGGTTTGTGCCCCTGGCAAGCGCCGTGCGCTCCCCGGCAGCCACACTGCTGGGTGAGGGGGAAAGGAGGCACGGAGATTTTGCTGTGACAAATCCATCCCTTGTCCTTCGGGCTAAAAAGCTGGGGACCCGCACATCCGAGCTGTCCATCCGCATCCCCAAAAGTCCCTTTGCCTCTGCTTGCTGGGCCAGAGGAAAGAAAGCAAACCAGCTCGGCAGCAGCAGCTGCTCTGTGCCCCAGCACAGCGATGCCAGGGGCACTTCCCACCGGGCTGGGAAGGATGCTGGGATGCAGAGCTGCTGCCTCCCCCGGCTGCACCAGGGGCTGCCACTGCCCCGCTGCCTCTGGGGGGGCAGCAGAAGCTGCTGCATCATTGTTGTGTCAAATAAATTCTTTCTTGCCAAGAAAAAAAAAAAAAAAAAAAGACGAATTCTCAGGTAACTGCATCGAGGGCTGAAAAAAAGACATTGGCAGGACTGCAGCCACTGAAGGGGAGACGCCTTGCTGGTGATTCATCACCCTGAGTGTGGCTCCAAGACTTTCGCCTAGAGATTGGATGTGGCTTTTCTTATTCCCTGTTTCATTTTCTCTTTCCCTGTGGCATACCTCCGAGAGGCTTCTCTCCTCTACATGCCCATAGGGAGTTGGTGTCAAACATTATCTGGGCTCCCAAAAAGCTGTGCCACATGTGGTCCCTGCATGCCTTGGAATCATCATGCTCCAGGGCTCTGGGGCACCGTGCAGGGACCCTGCTGATACAGGCTGGTGGGAGCAGTGGTGAAAGGGCCAGGCACATCACGGCCTCTCTCCCTTCCCATCCTCCAAGTCTGTGACATGTAGCCAAAAGTATTATTCTTAGTATTTATTATTTGTTATTTATCTACCTCCCACCTCTCATTTCCCATTTTGTGCTGCACAAGGTGCCCCCAAGCCAAGGGAAATGATCTCTTTCTGCCTGCCCAGCAGCAGAGCATCCTTCCTGGGCTGAAAAATCTGTGAAAATAGAGCCCAACCGTTCTGTGTGAAGTGGTATACCATGATTTGAGTCCCAGAACACTTCCCCCTACATCTCTAACTGGCCTCTACAGTACCTAGGTAACTTATAGAAATCTCCAGGCTGGGTAGGTTGATGGGCACTATTGTAATTGAGCAGCTGGTTTCTCTGTTACACAAAATAGTCTCTGTGGCTCTTTGTTTTCAGCCCTGCTTTTAACTACTGTTGTTATTTTGTTCAAGATCCTGTAGATTTTTATGCCAACAGAACCTTAGGTATTCATCTGACTCCACTTTGGGTTTGTTTTGTAGTTTTTCGATAAAATGAGAGAGATAAAAGCCCAGCACAGCATAAAAAATTCAGCGCAGCTCATTGATTGGAATAACTGGGATGTAAAGCAGAGTGCTCGCAATGGGTGTTGTGCTCTGACCTATAAACCATAACCTTTTGTTCTCCAGATTAGACAGCAGGCATGGGAAAAATGCATTTGAAGTCTGAACACATAGTCTGCAAAGTAATTAAGACCCTTCTTCAAACACTGCATAATATATTTCTCTATCAGCTCCTGCTGCAGGACACAGGGAAACAACATTCCTGTCTCAACAAGAAACATGGCACTTTTTATCAGCTCAGTCCAGTCAGCCCTGCAGTGTTTAACACAAATGCAGAAACATTGACATGAGCATTTGGGGCAATGAGCAGAGTGGGTCTGTCACCCTCTGTGTGGGGCTCCACAGCCTCCTGGCAGGCTGAAGCCAGAGCACACAAACCAGAGTTCTGCCCTGGTGCTGCAGGGCCAATATCCCCAGACAAAGCTGCCACCTCCCCTGACATTTCAACATCTCTGTGCTCCAAAAGTGCTGGAGATGGCCCAGGGCCAGACCTTTCCTGAAAGGACCTGCTCAGCTCTAGGCTGGCACATGACATCTGCAGACAGCAAGAGAGAGGGATGGACGCCAGGGAGTGGAGAGGAAGGGCAAACCAACAGTTTTGGAGGAGAGGTGCCAAGAGAGGGTGAAGCAGGTGAGGTGGTGACGGGGTAGGGACACATGTGACGTCCCAAAGAGGAGCTGCTGGCAGAGCAGCCTGTTCCCATGAGCAGCTCGGGGCAGACCCACACTCAGCCTGCAGCCACAGCCACAATGGCCAACAAGGTGTTAGGGCTGCTAGGAGTGAGGCAGAGATGGACATGGAAGATGCAATCACAGCCATGACATGAACCAGCTGGATCCTCATCTGGAAGGTGCAGGGACAAGGCTGTCCTGCTGCTGAAAGAGGATAGTGAGGGCTGGGAAGTGTCATGGACAGGCAGGGAAGAAGCACGGTGAAATCCTACTGTTTGAGGAGACAGAACTCCTCAGAGGGGAATGAGCACTGCAAGAGCACTGTGTAAAATAATGAGCGTTACAGAAGGTGGGGAAGGAGCACACTCATGTATCTCCAGGACCAGGAACAGGCTTAGTAACAATTACATCCTGAAAGTCCAGGGAGAAATATGATGATCTTACACAAGTTCCTGAGACTCACCATGTCCTGGGGTGAGGCCTTGCCACTCCTGCATGCTGCAGCAGCTCATGCACCCCAGTGGCCCTGGGGCAGCAGGCCCCCCACGACAGTGGTGAGGTGCTGATGAGATTCAGGACTGCAAATCTTGTGTTCCTATTCCTGAGCCACAAACCCCCCTGTCACACCCTTCTCCCAAAGCTGCCCCATGCTCTGGCAAATGGTGCAGGGAAACTCCTGCCAGCTGCCCTGCTGGGGCTGGGAGAGGAGGGCATGGCCACAGCCTGGCTGCTCCAGGTGCCCTGCAAGGGGCCCTGAGGAACAGCCCTGAATGGAGCCGCTCCCGGGGCTGCTGGGGAAGATGGCAGCCAGGATTGCAACATCTGGGCAGGTGTTGCCAGCCAGATTTCATAGGCTGAGGGGGAAACACCCCCTGGCAAACAGGACCGGAGGAGGGGCACATGCCAAAGGTGGGGAAAGGACAACTCCCACCATGAAGAGGTCCTGACCAAGAATGATTTCCAAAGGAGCTGAAGAGGGAGAGAAATGTGTATTTATAGATGAAACACAGCAAAATGCTTCATCCCAAGAAAGCTTTAAAAACACACCTTGGCACACAAAAGTGGCACAATAAAATGAAACAGCCCCAGAAAGTTAGTGTGAGCAGAGAAAGAGATTCTACAGCCAGCACTGGTGGGTTCCAGGCACCCAACCTCTTACCTGCAGGCCCGTCATCCTCTCCTGGTTATCCTCCTCCTGGAGCACACACAAACCCCGAGCAGGTATCTGGCCAAAGCAGCCTGGCAAGCGAAGCCTGCTCACTGATCAACTGAGCTGGGCTGGAGGCAGGCTGACAGTGCTGGGAGTGAGAAAGTCCAAGGGAATTTTCAACCTGTTTGCTCAGCCCAGTGTGTGTTTAACCAAACGCCCTTCTCTGCAGAACCAACCCCAGGATCGATCTGAACAAACAGGGGGTGAGGGGGACTGCGTTTCCTCATCGCCCCTGCTCCCCCTTGGATGTTAAAAAAGGGGTCAGAGCTCCCACATATGGGGAGGGGGAAAGAACAAGGTGTTTAGAACCAAGAAAAGCCATTCTGCAACTGTTTTATAAACTTCTTTTGTAAATTGTACCTCTAGCAATTTTCAGACACAACCCTTAAAATGTGTAACAAATATTTGTTCATTAATGCTTCTGAGCTGGGGGATAGAAGAGATCACATCTTCATCATGGTGAAGGCAGTGATATTTGGGAAACACTGTGTGGCAACATTACACAGCATTTTGGGGCCAAAAGCAAGGGAGAATTTTGTATTCCTGTGATTAGAGCTAGCGTAAAGGGAACTTACAAATTCTGAAATATTAATATTCTTCAAGAAAGCTGTTGCTGGGGAAGAAGTGGCAGCAAGCATTTACCTACAGAATACTAATGAAAGTAGCTCTGCACTCCAGAAGTTGCAGGGGAAAAAAACACAATTGATTTTATTTGATTTTTTTTTTTTTACTTTGAATTCCACATCCCCCTGTAAAAAAAATAAAATAAAATAAAAAGCAGCATTTTTTCCATTTCCATCACCTGCTCTGCTTATATGCCTAGCCAGGAGGAAATTTCTAGGAGGCACCCACTGAAATTTGAATGTGACCCTGAATTAATGCCCCTTCCTCTCCTAGAGCATCCTGGAAGCCTTCCCTCCCCAGAGCAGTTGCCAGCCCCTGTGACCCCCACAGCAGCCCCTGAGCTTGGGCTGCAGGAGGGGCAGGTCCTAAATCACCTTTGCTTCTCTGGAAACTGGTAGCTCCTCTGAGCAACACATTCCAGCCACTGAGAGCTGACACTTTTAGGAGCTGGCAAAATGGTCTGGCTGCCCTGAGGGAGAAAATGGGCTGTGTGAAGAGCCAATGGTTCTGGATGGGGGAGAGGAAGAGAGACTTCTCCTTGGCTCTAGAAGAATATAGACTGAGCAATCTCCAAGTTATAAGTCTTCTTCAGGTCTCTGTTTCTGCACACCAGGAAGGCTCTCTCCATACCCTGGTCTCTCCCAGCTTTGCCATAAAAAATTGCTCCAGCAGAGAGGAATTCTCCAGGACAGGGCAGAGATTGTGAATATGTTAGCTCACCTTGAGCAGTGATTCATCATTGCCAAAGAAATGAAGTACCTGGCACCTGTCACCTACCCTTGAGACTCCTTTTCCACCAGACAAGATTTAAGAGTAAAAAGTTCACCTCACTTATTTTCTGACAGTGAAAAATTACACATTTGACTACAGTTTAGCGAACTGCAGTTGCAGAGTTTCAGGGGTTTCCAAGATCCTCGTTTACTGAGACACACAGCAGGAGAGAGAACATCACATCTGAGCTTACATTTCCCTTTGGGAGCCTCCATTTCACCTTGCTCACATCTCCTTACAGGCTCCATTCTCTCGTTTTCTTCGCATGGGACAGGTAAAAATAAAGGTGCTGCTTTTTAATTATCTGTAGGCCTATATCCTGGTTGTTTTTGTTTCCTAAAACCAGACAAGGTGTTGTCACTTTACTCACTTGATGGCCATAGAATGTTTTAAAGCTGATTAGTCTGCCTAACCTTGCAATTCCATTCCATTCCATTCCATTCCATTCCATTCCATTCCATTCCATTCCATTCCATTCCATTCCATTCCATTCCATTCCATGAAAAACATTATTTAGTAAGATTCTGTTGAAATGCCACTTAAGTTATTGATCTCCAAATTATATGAAATGCAGAAAAAAAATCTTAACACATGTTGTGTTTCTGTTCTAGCCCATACAATTCAAGAGGGAAATAATAAATCCATGCTGATCACTCCAAATCATCTTCATGCTCTTCATGTGTGTGAAAATGTTTTCCAGGATTAGTTGCCTGGAGCATCCCTTCTGAGGGATGGAGGTCAGGCTGACTGGCCTGTAGCTCTGTGGACTTCCCTCCTTGCCCATAAATGTGAATATTAAGTGGTGGTCAAACACTGAAATAGATTGCACAGACAGGTTGTGCATTCTCCACTAGTGAAGCCATTCAAAATCCATCTGGATATGGTCCTGGGCAACCTGCTCCAGCTGACCCTCCTTGACCAGGGGATTGGATGAGATATCTCCAAAGGTCACATCCAGGCTCAGTAATTCTGTGATTTAGCCTAAACACTCCTTTAGTTAGTTGCAGTATAAATCTTGACTATAAATCTTATGTAACATGAAATATAGATGTACTTCATTAATATTTTAGCAACTGTATTCATTGTCATGTAACTATGAAACATGGAAACAGGATGAATTGCTTTTGCATAAAGGTCCTAGGGTGATTTCCTCCCAAACTTGCCCTAAACCAGGACAATAAACATGGGGCATAAACACAATAAATTAAGCCTGGAAGAATGAGGATTAAAAGCATTGAGTGTTTTCTCAGCTACCTTTCTGGGTTTGTGATGTTATCCAGTGCATGTCATTACCTGGCCTTTCCTCCAAAGAGATTCCAGCTGAAAGACACAACAAGACCCAAAAGAGATAAGTCAAAAAGCAAAGACATCCATACCACTGTATTTGCTACATGATGCATGTACAACTGGATGGTACCTGCATACCAGCAGCTTATTACTTGTGAACTGTTCTCAGAGGCATCTGAAGAGGTGTTCAAAGAGCTCTTCTACTTCAGAGAGGCTGCATGAAAATACCAAGGGACTTGCTTGAAAATTTAGCAGCTAGTGTTCAACATCCCAGTGATGAATGAAAGATGAGGAGGAGAATGGAAAATATTTCCTTTCAATGAGAAGTTGAAGCAGCTTGTATTTGATCCAACAGAAAAAGGGGACTAAAAAAAATTTGAATTCACAGCATATGCATTAAAAGGCATTTTGTTTCCTGCTGATTCAGGTAGTGGGGCCATGGTGTGAACTATTATTGGATCACAGCTCACCACTGTGTCCTGCAGCAGGCACTGTCAGGTCCCAAGAGTCAAGCTCTTCCCTCCTGTGGGCAAAAGACGTCACGGGTGACTGAGGCAGATCCTTTCTGATGGATTTGTGCCCCTCCTGTTGCAACAACCTGTTGCTTTTCACAGTGATGCACCCTGCTTCCAAATTGACCAACTTCTCCTATCTTCATCAGCTACAATGCATCAGTGATGTACCTATTAATAAATATCCTCATTCACTTCTGTCTCTGTGATCCCACCTTCCTCAATTTGCATCTGTTCTTTGCTTGTTAACCCTTTACACACTGCTAAATTGGACAGGAGCTCTTGAGAGCAGCTGTCTTTGTTTATCTGATAGTGTACTACTTAGTACCAGGAGAATTAACCTCTTTTTTGAACCTTTCATCACAATATAGCAAAATAAACCAACAATGTTTATAATTTTTTTTTAAATCACTGCCTACAGCAATGTGTTAAAAAAGGCTCTTTTTAATAACATGTACTTTTCTGTAGAGTGGCTCTTATGAAATATGTCCTTGTCATTTTTCTGGGACTGTTCAGCAGGAGATGCCAGACAGGTTAATTATTATCATTTATTTGTGCAGGAAAGATCATAAAAGTTGTCTGCAGCAGAAAGCACACACTTCTTGTTGCCAAAAAGCAGATGCTGCATGAATAGAAGCTGGAGAAGCCACCTGCTCACGTTGCTGTGATGTTTCTGCCTGCAAGCTAGAACCACCACTCTTAGAAGTCAGCAGAAAATTTAGTCACATTGCTTTGTTCTGTTCTTCCTCACTCTGGTGCTAATTTTGGACTGCCACTGAATTTGCAATCTGACCTTATATTCAGCAAGGGTAGCACAGTCCATCAAACCCATGTTAAGCCATAGCAGAACCAGCCTCAGGAAAAGCAGATGGTATCAGACAGAAAGATAGAAGCTCTGACCATAGTTGTAGCCTTCGCAGCTACTGGGCATCCTTGTCCTTTAAACAATTTTTAACCCAAAGCCAGCAGTGCGTTTCCACTGTGCAAACATTAACTTGCAGGTCAAAGGGAACGTAGATGTGCATGGGTTAATCACCCACTATTTCCCTTCATGCTCCTCTTATTCAAAAATATGATTGAATTTTAAGTTGGTTTGCTCATGCAGTCCAGACTTCATTTTGATCTAGTCAAGAAAGAGCACGTGTTTTTATTTATGAGCTGGTCTTGTGTTCAGCATCTTTTTGAGAGAAGTCCATGGTGGTATAAACTGAGAATAAACCTCCCTGTGCAATTTCAGTAGGTATGGAACCAGCATTTCTGTGCACAGGTAAGGCCAAGGGGCACAAGAAGCTGTACCTCAGCAATACAATGCCAAAGTAGGAAAAAGAAACCACATTTCTGTATTTAATGGTATTTGCAGCAGGTGTTGGCTAAACAGCTGAACTGCCAAAGTTACATTTCACAGTCTCTCTGCTGCCACAGACAGTTCTTAACATCTAAATTGTCACAGACATCTTTTGTGAAAAATCCTTTCTTTAGGATTTTTCCCTCTTCTGGGAAGCTGAGGCCCGAGAAAAAGAATGTAAACAATGGTTCTCTGCTGCTGTGGAATGCAACAGGTGCACCTGTGATTGGCCCATGTTGGTTATTTACAATTGAGGGCCAATCAAAGGCCGAGCTCTCTCTGGGACAGAATCAGAGAGAGCTCCTTTGTTTATTCATTTCCTTTCCTAATTTTAGCATAGCAAGCTTCTGAACTTTTCTCTCTATTCCTATTAGCATAGTCATAATGTAACATATATATCATAAAATAATAAATCCAGCCTTCTGATCATGGAGTCAAGATTCTCATCTCTCTCTTCACCCTGAAAGACCCATTTTTAGCCCTGTAACATCTAAATCACCTTCCTTACATGCATGCTGGGGAATTGTCCTCAAAGCTGTGCTAAAGCCTGCCTTTCCCAAAGCAACCAATGCCACTCTGAAAAACTCTAAACATTGACAAATCCACCTTTTTTTCCAATAACTGTTTCAGACATCATCACTCCCACTGTTAGGGAGCTGCATCTCATTTCAAGATCCATTTAGAGTCAGGACCTCAGTATTGCTGTTCATTGCAGCTTTGCCTGCACTACTGGAAATCTCTTATGCTGCTCACATGGCCACTGTTAGTGACAGAGATGCTTCCTAATTTCTCCTGTATGTCCTCATGTCCTCATATAAAGAAATATATTTTCCACACTTGCTGATCAGATGTCAGAATAAAAACAGTAGCACAAAGTGGATAATAAACACTAAGAATAATACTTTTGGCTACATGTCACAGGCCCTCACTAGATGGGAGAGCTTTGACACTGTTACTTGAAATTAAAGATTGGAACTGCTTTTATTTTTCTTCCCTTTTTCCACTTGAAAACTAATTTTTTTCATAAAATCCCTGTGTGTCAGAGGACCTTAACACAGAGTGCTGCAGCAAAGCACACCCTAAGGAAAGCTTTACCTCTGCACACTTCCTGGTAACTTGCCAGCCAGTGACAGGTTCATCAATAATGATAATGGCTTTCTGTCGAAGCAAACTAGTGCACTAAGCCACACACTTGCTCAGCCCTACAAAGGAATCAAAGTAACCAGCATCCTTGTAAGGATAGTGAGACAGAAACATGTTTCTAACAAGAGGAACTGACTAACAAAAGAAATAGAAGGATTAAGCTCCCTTTGCTGAAAAGCAGAAGCAGGTTTTCAATCAGTGAAAACTGTCTCCTTGTTATCCACTGAGAAATGAGAACCTAGACCCTGACTTCACCACAGCTGACTGATACTGACTGCAGGCTACAACTCAGCAGTTCATCCTTCATTTGTGACAAACGGAGCATATTGCAGCTGCCTCTGCAAATATAATCAATAATGAAAATTTGTATTAAGGTTGCACCCAAAATCCCATTACTGGATAGGTTTCACATGCTTAAAAAGCCAGTGGCATCCTTGCTAAGGACATACTCATATTCATTCTGATGATCCCCCCAGTCATCAAAGTGGTCACAGATCAACCAGAAAGCTCTGCCAAGCCCCTTGGGAACAGGGAAAGCTCATGGTTTATTTGCTCTACATTTCACCTGCATGGGAGGTTCAACACATCTCACATGTACCTGCACCAGCCACCTTCACTGACACCTCTGGAACACAGCAGCTGGGCACACATTTCTGTCTGGGAAATAACACAGAGACACTGAGTAGCTTGAATCTAAAGGGACTGGGTAACAATGTTCTGATGTGAAATGTGTGTGCACGTAATACAAACAAGGGACAGAGAGGACCAGAGATGAAGGAAAACAGAGAAACAGAATTTCAGTGGTACAGCAAAAGAGACAATGCATGGCACAGAGGAACAGAGAGGAAAATGGGAAAAAAGGGGAAACCAGAGAGCTGAGCAGGAAACACAAAGAGGAGTCTTTGTGACTTCTTGTGATACAGAGGGGTCAGACAAATGGGGCAAATGGGAAGAGAAAGAGGGATAGAATTTGTGGGAACAGGGAATGAGGTATAGGCAGACAGAGGCAAGACAGACAGAAGGGTGACAGGGCATGGAAGAGGTGTGTGTTTGTGCAGAGAAAAGGAAGGTAAAACACATAAAACAAGTGTGACATAGAAAAGTAAGTTGTCCGGTGTCACATCCCTAAGCTTGCAAGTGAAACATTTTTGGACAGCTGAAACAGGTAAGGTGGAAAAGCAACGTAACTAACTCCAGCTGCTCACATACTCCTGGTTCTGACAAGAAGCTGGAGCTCCCTGCACAAATAAATGTAACATCATCCACATGCACAACTCCATTACTCATCACCTTGTCCTAAGAAGGAAAAAATATACCTAATTGTGGTTACCTGCTGAGATCTAAACAAACAACATACTTACTCTGGGCTAGAGGCCTATTTTAGAACACACAGAGAGGTGAGCTGCAGCCGGGGGTTTGGCACTAAAGGTGAAGGAGGGAACAGCACCACAGTTTGCTTGGTCTGCTCTACAGCTCCTTAGGAACCTGAGGGGGCCCAGACCTGGTTCCCTAAGAGTGCACCTGATCTTAAGAAAACAATTCCAGCTTTCATTGTCAAAGGATCAGAGACAGACACTGGGGCTGTCACGAGCTGCACAGCTCACACATGTGCTCTTTATTATGAATATTTTGGTACCTTGTTTCTTCTGGTTGTAAACTAACAACCTATTTCACACAAGCACCTAAAAACTTATTGCATTCATGCTTACAACTACTCCCAGACCTTTCTGGAAATGGCCTAAGGAAAAGCAAAGCATCCATCTTTTTAATAAGTTTGACTGGTGCCCCCCGCTGTCACTTTTGTGCCTGATTAGTGGCAGTAGGCAGGTTTCCATTTATTTCCAAGCAGCTGCCAGAAGAGCTGCAGGCAGAGGTAATCCAGAAACTGCAGAACTCTGCTCCCTGTCAATTTCACACTGGCATTTTACTTTCTTCTATCCCCATTCATTATTAATCTCTATTTATATCTAACTCCAGCTCTTAGTTGGCCTTTGCCAGAGGCTTAGACATTAGAGGTGACTGTGAGGAAGGTGTGGAAAGAAGGAACAGCTATAAATCAGGCTTTTACCACTCCATGGAATTCTAGCAAAATGAGAAACCGTGCAAAGCTTGGGCTCTTTAGGAAAACAAGACCCTGTGCAGAAGATCAGACCAGATCAAGTCTCCTTTATCCTTAGTGCTAACTATGTAAAGGAAACATCTGTATAACAGAACTCCCAGTCATGCTCAGTTTTTACACAGCTTTATATCCCTTCTAAATTTCTATCCATTCTAATTCAGAGGATGTTCGTACATTCCATGTTTTCTGAATCCACTAAGTCCTCAAGCTCAGTAGGAGCATGTCACACTTGTTTCAAATAAGCACTGTATAAAAACATACTTTTTCCATCAGTTTTCAATGAATTGCCTTTTAATTTAATATAAAAAACAAGACACAATCAATTATGAAAAGATAAACAGGAGAACCTGATTTACTTTGCCCTCTCCAAAGTAAACAATTTTAATTTAAGCAGCAGAACTAACACCAGTTGTTTTCTACTAATGATTTTCTTTTTAAGGCTTCAAATCTTTTTTCATATCTTGCCTATTGCTTTTATCCCTTTTGGATAGGGATGAACAGTGTGCTCTAGGTGAAACAACACTCCATTCATTTAATGAAGGCATTCCATTATTTTCCAGACCACTCCTTACCCATCATTGTTTTGCTCACTTCTTTTGGTCACTTTATTGTACATGAGAGGCCCACTCAATGTCATCTTTCCTTTAGAAGTAAAATGAATGCAAATCATTGCAAAGACTGTCCATAAGTTTTCCAAATGGAGACAAGGATGTCACATATGTGTGCTATGTATGATGAAGTTTCCCACAGCAGTGAGAGGCATTCAATTTATTGCACAGTTTCCCCAGATGTTCCCATAGATGCAGATGGTCTGCAATCCTAAGCAATACTCTAGGCTCCTGATTAGGTTTTTGAAAAACCTTTCCAAGTCTTTTCCAACAACAGAAGCTTCAGCAGGCTAGCCAGCTGTAATATCATTTTACTGTGCTTGACAGAAGCATTACTGTCTTTGAGCATCCAGTGGGAACAGGACTGTCTTTAGGAACTCAGAGAAGTTGTCTTCCACTTCTCCAGCGCTCAGTCATAATGAAGGCTCTTCAGTGTTCCTCCTCCAAACCTCTTCCTTTCAGAGAAGCCAGGAATCTAGAGGCAGGAAAGACAAGTTGTCATGTCAGAACCAGCAGGAGCTCCCTCTAGCCCACACTTGGTTGTTACCAAGCCAACTGCAGCATCTCCCACCTCTGCCATCTCCAGAATCAGAGCCACAGTGCTTCAGCTGACTGCTCGAGGAGCAGCTCTAATTAAACACTGCACAGCTCCACTATGGCTCATCTGTTCTCTGGGGCTCCTTAAGAATTTTGGCAAGGGAAACTGAAAGCCTCAATCCTAACATAGTTAATGACAGATTTCAAAGACAGATTTCAAAGCAGATTCAAGTGCATACAAGAATTTCTCCTCCATTCATTTTTAAAACTATAAAACAATATAAACTAAGTCCTATCAAAGAGCTGTTGAGGCTTTATGCCTTTAAACCCAGGCAGCAGCACTTCAGTGGTAGCTGAAAGTACAGTTTTATCAATGACTGAAAGCTTAAAGAAAATCATTGAGACAGAAATGGCTGCAACAATACAAAGGATTAGCATTCCTGCTTTTGCAGCCCATCTGCAGACACTGTTTACACAGTGACAATGGATGTTTACAAAGAAAATCTACTTGAAACCATCAGAAGCTTCTCTGGCCTTAACAGCATTTCAGACAGATTTTCAATCCTATGCACCTGTGAATCCACAAAATAAAGTGATATGCTGCTTTCCAATACTGCATATCTGCCCTACTGGCATCACAAAACTATTTGATTACAGGCCAGAGTAACTTTTACCTTACTCACTACAAACAAGCAGGAACAGCAGACCCTTGTAAACACACCCTCCCAAAACAATTCCACACATTGACAGGAAATACAGTCTATTAAAATGGAGGGAGTCAACCAAGCCCTACAAATCATGCCAGAAGCACAAGGGCATGTATGGATGGTGGGGACAAAAATATAATCTACAATTTGCAGCAGATTGCTCAGGTTACACACTTCACTAGTAAGCAGAGAGCTGAAAAGCTTCCCCAAAATAAAAGTCCACTAAAAACTCCACAGATTAAATTTACTTGGGGTTTTCAGGCCCAAAACTCAAATATGCAAGTTATTCACTAAGGTACTAGTTTATTCACCTCTGAAAAGCAATCATCTCTAAGAATAAAATCAGGCAGATTTGGTACAAAGGTTCACCTCATGAAAACTGCTTCAGGAATTTAAAGAGGAAAATTGCAATCATTATAACTAAAAAGTACCTGAACATCATAGGTAAAAAGTTATCTGCTTTAGCATTTTTTACATCAAAATCACTAATTAAGAGGAACAATTATTTATTTATCACATATCTGATTAAAGTCATAGCTATGAACAATTTGAAACTTATCATTCTTTTCATCTTGAAGAAGTTTATAACAGAAATACCTCAAAACACGAATAATTGTAGGAACCTATTGTAGAAAACCCACAAACACATTGGTAAGAGTCACATTTAGTAGATAACTTCAAATGGTAACATTAAGAGGTTGCATTGAAGTCTCCATTTCCAATCTGGATTTTGTCTCTTTTAACATGATTGCTTGCTGTTTAAGATTTGTTTTGAGCTTTTGAGCTCCTGTCAGGGAAGCAGACAGTCATCAGCAGGCTGCAGTCTGTGGCACACAGCCAAAAGGAATGTATAGTTAATCCCTGGCTAGCCACTAAATAGGATCAAATGATAAAAATAAAAATCTTACATCATGCATCAAAGACAACCAGCACACAGGCAGGTTTCTGCATTAAGATATTATTCCCATGAAAGAGAAACTTCCTTTCACTAGAATGTGGGGAGGAGAGGGGAAGATAAAAGGCATCATGCAGAACTAAAAGAGGCAAAAGCCAATTTATTTTCAAAAGGCACTATAGCAGCACTCAAAGAGAGGAAACATTTTGTAACCTGTGACTATCTCCCCCCCACATCCCAGGGGCTTTCAGCACAGCTACCTCTAACAATGTACAGGTGAGACTGTTCTCCAGGGATGCTTTTCATGGTAATCTGCAACACCTTTACATAAGGTAAATGCAACTTCACTACTCCCTGCATGGCAGACTGCATGTGGGGAAGTGGGGGGCACAAAAGCTGTAGTGGCCTGCCCAAACCAGAAGTCATTTTGCTGGTACTTCCCCATCTAGCTGAAAACAGTGAATTCAGTCCTTTAGGAATGAATTACAAGCTGATATCATCCTGCCACTTTCCTTGTGGCTTCACTGAGTCTCTGGAAACTACCCACATTAAACATAAAATCTCATTCCAGCTGTACAGAAAAACCCTTTCATTGACCTTCAGGATAGCATCTATGGCCTTAATCTGCAACCAAAGCTGACAGAGCGGAAAGAAATCATATCTGCCCATTCTACCTCACTCTTCCAACTTGTAGTATGTTAGCATACTTAAGTATTTCACGGCCAATCACTTTACAGACAAATACTTCAGCTGACAAAAGTCAGCCATTCTTCTGTCTAGTCTTAACAGCTGTGCTCCCAAAGATACAAGAATGAAATTACCAGCACAGATTGCCATTTAGCTTGCATGAAGCTGTGTTTTAAAGAGGACTATGTCAGCAGTTCACATTACACAGGGAGAAATGAAACAAAAGAGGAGGAAAAGTGACAAACCTGATTGCCATCTCTCAAGACGTATCTCTTCTCTATGACCTGGGAACAACAGAGAATGAGCTCAGCTTGCACAGCACATGCAGAACCTCAGATTGCAACCAACACTTCACACATGAGCACTGAACTCAGCGCTAAGGGACGAGGTCTGACCCCACACCTCTGCTCCAGGCCTACAGCTTTAGTGCAGTGCTCCAGCACACACAGCAGTGGCCACCCACAGCCATCCTTACACAAACTGTCTAAGCTGTCTAATCATCCTCAACTTCCACACAGCCCTCCTGGGTAATGGAGGTGATGGTTTGTGTGCCTCCTGCTTCAGACTCGGTTACTCCCATTCCCTCTGCAGGGATACTGGTTCCTACCACTGCACAGTAGCCCCACTATGCTATCTTTGCCCAGAGGATGCTTAAAACAGAGCATTCCCTCTCTCATTTGCACAGTAGTACATTTGCCTAATGGTCTCTTTTTCAGGAAGGGAGAATAATATTCTTAATTAATTTCTTGATTCCTAAAGGTTGCTTTAACTAGGATCAACAGAGCTAACCAGTCTTGCATCTCCCCACATTACTACCTCAGAATGCTGCAACCCCTCTGGCCTGCCAGACAACTTCAAAAGCATAAGCAGAGTGTCTTTTGTGAGTTCTTTTTCACTGCTCTATGCAGATCAGGAACTAAATCTTCAAGCAGATCAGTTATCTCCTGTTGGGTTCCAAAAGCAGATCAATCTTTGGCCCTCCCACACCTAGCTTGAACCAACTCAGAAAGTGGAATGTGAAAGGAGCAGCTTAAACTGCTGTTCATGCTCAAATCCCAACATTTGACGCACAGGACAATAAAACATCATTTCATTGACTTACCTTATCAAAAAACCTGCTTAGTTTGACAGCATTGGATGAACCTGCAGCCAGATAACGAGGATTGGTGCAGTCCTAGAACACCCAAAAAGACAACAACAAACCAAGGAAATCAGTGCAAGGAAGCCAAACACAAGAAAATGGAACATACCCTTTCCCTGACACACACCATCAGCAAGGGAAAACAACGGATCTGCTGATTTCTGCTCCACAGTCACTTCAGAGAAAAGACCAACTGCAGAATTCCAAACAACCCCTCATGCGCTCAACATATTCCTTCCACCACCAGCTGTGCAGTCAGGCAGGGATTTGCACAGGCCCTGAGATTGGGAGTGTGTATACAAGCACTGACACAGCACATGTGTATTTTTACACCCACAGATCTATATAAAGTCATCTTCATGTTTCATTCAAAGACAGTCTATGTCAGAGCTATGAACAAGAAAAAGAAAATTTAACTCCAAGCCAACAATTCAAAGCTTAAGGGACCTTACCTAATACCCTTTACATCTCCTAATAGTGAACAAAGATATCTGTTTCAACAAGCAAGGGGCAGAGCCAACAGAAATGTGGAAAAATCTCCAAAAGCCAAATTTTTGTTATATCATTACTTACTAAAAATTGGACTCACTCCTATACAAAAGAAAAACAACAAAGATGACAAGGATACAAACCAAATTTATCTCTTCAGCATTGAAATCCTCAGCCAAGAATGCTGTTCTGGTCAAAACTTCATTCCTCTTAGTTTCTGGGATCTGATCCAGTTTGGTTCCTATCACCAGCAGTGGGATCTGGTTATCACCAAACTGTTCACGGTCATAGTCAACGCTGAGGGAAACAAAGACAATCCTGAAGGAGGCAATGGCCACGTAAGTGGGCACAAGCACAACATCACCTCCCCTGTGCCTCTCAAAACCCAGTAATTTATCTATTAATCATCATTTAATCTAAGTTAAAATATGCAATATCTTTACATTAAGGAAGAGCTTCTGCACCTAAGTCACTACAAAGGAATCCAAGCTTCAATCACTCTCCTTAGCTAGAATAATCACTTGTCTGTAATTTTTTACCTAAACCAAGCTTTCTAGCAAATACCAACAGCAACAACTTCAGCAAGAATTCTAGTGGCTGAACATCTGTCCTTTACAGAAGTTAAACTTCTGAAAATTAAAACAATTGTGAAGAATCTGTCTGTGGAGACACTGGAGAATTTTGCAGTTTATACAATGCAAATCCTCTTTCCCATTTCCTACATTTCTACAGAACTGTTCTGTGTACCAGAACAGACAGATAAACAATTGATATTTTTCCCACAAGAAGCCACTCCTCACTATTGCCTTCCTGCTCACGTGTGAGGTTCAGCAATGATTTTAAAACCTCCTTGACTAGATGGATGACAGGAGCAAAGAGGTGCAGGAGGAAATCCTTGACAAGGTGTTGGAGAGCTAATTATGAACATGCTGTTTAAGCAGAGTTTTTAAGCTCTTTTTGCCATGCTCCTAAAATAATTCCCCCATCACCCAAACCAAAAATGTATGAAGTGAACTTCCTCAGTCTTGGTGCATGGAGGGAATGCCTCTTTGCCCAGACACATTATTCCATGACATTTCCTGTAAAATGGCATCTCTCAGTGCAGACAGAGAAATCTTATAACTGGGACTGGACCCACTCTCACAGAGGGCTCAGAAAAATAAAGGATGCAGTAAACACCTTTTCCCTTAAAGCAAGGTCTCTGCCACCCAGTTTGGGAATCTGCTGTCAGAACTGCCTGATATTGCCTGGCAGTATGAAAGAACAAGAATAATCAACAGACAACTTTCTTTGCTATTCCCCATTTCTTTCTTTCTTCCAAGTCTAACCACATGTACTTTCCTGTGGAGACCAAGCACCCTTAGAGAGGAACAAAAACTTGTACAACTGCTTGGAATTACCAGGTCTGAGCTCTGCATGTTTGTTTTTCACTCACCCATTTGTCACAAGAACTCCTGTTGGAGCAACATCTCTGTTGAGTGCTTCCAAAGACCAGCGATACAAATTCTGGGATGATTTCTTGTTGGTCAAGTCATGCACTAAAATTATCCCTGCAGGGAAAGACAAGACAGCAAGATGCCATTTAAAGATACATATTCTCCTCCTTATCTTACCAAAATGACACCCACAGGTTCCCAGATAGCTGAGAATGAAGGGATGTATAAGCAGTTCTGTTACAGTGAATAAGTAAGGCTGAAAATATCAGGATGCAACAGGTTTTTAAAAGCTGCTTATCAAGAATTGGCTAAGAGCTAGGAGAAAAATCACATGAAAGCAGGAAACAAACAACCATCTCAGGCTTTAATCTGCAAAAGGCTTGCAGGCATTCACTGATTCTGTCTACTTCTCATGACACTGAAATTCTATATTACTGCAGCAGAAAATTCAGCCTTTCTCTGGTAAACATAATTATCTTTTATCCCACCATCTATAAAGTCTGAAGTCTTTTTCTTTGTTTTAAAGGAGTTCAGAGAGAACTACTGCTTTCCTGCATTTTTAAGAATTAATTCTATATATTTTGGGAGGTATCCAAAGGGGAGAAAGACACTGACAAAATTTCATAGTCCACTAAATGGCTGGTAAAAGCATGAATAAATAAGACTTACTGCACTTAAGATTAAGTTTCTAGCATTTTTCATTACCATGAGCCTTCAAAATGTAAATTCTGAGACAGAGTCAAGCTTCCTAGCTGTGCTATTAACAGACACTCACTTCTGATAACCACAGTTCCAACTCCTGCTAGCAAATTTCTTCTATTTATTCACACCTTCTGCAATATGTGGAATGTTCCCACTTCCTCCAGACTTCAAACTACCATCAATTCAAGGACAAAATGGAATGATATCCCTTATCTGCATCAGGATTCATTCTCAAAACACTTCACAGCCTACAGGTAGAAAAAAACTCACTGATTTAGTCTTTCACCATAACTTCCAGAGGTGCCACCCACTGCTATGAACAAACCACATTTCCACAAACATTTTCCACTGCCCCACATGACTGTGCACAGGCTCTCCCACGAGAGTTCCCAGCATATCACAGCTGTAGCCCTATTTCAAGGCATTTATCTCAGTAACACTATAAAAAGGCAACTCTGCTGCGTGCCCACCCCCAGTGCAGAGAGAAAATGCCTGATACAACAAAACTTAACCTACAGCAACAGATCCAGAGGCAGTGCTGCACAGCCAGTGAGAAACACTCCCCACCTCCACATTCTCTCCCTCAGTTATGTCTTTGATTTCCCTATGTGCTTCACCTAAAACCTGCACAGTTAGCTGCACCAGCAGGAAAAGGCTGTCAACATCCATAAAGAGCAGGCAGGACCAAAGACTATTCAAAGAAATGCTCTTCCCACAACAAGGTGTGCAAGGCCAAGCCTCACTGCCCAGTCACTGTCCTCAGCTATCACAATCCCCACACCAGGTGGAGAGCCAGCCAAGAGGAAGATCTGTGGATAATCCAAAACCAAAGTGTACCAGCCTGGTCAGCAGCCTGCTCAGCTGCTGCCACAACCAAACACTGACTGGCTTCCAGACCACTGCAGGCCCAGAAAGCACAAGCAGTCAGGCAGAAGGAATGCATTTATCTTCTCTTCTTAAATCAGGTCAAGCAGAGGCAATTTGTGAGACAAGCTCTAATGGAGAAATTAATCTAATGAAAGAAACAAGACCCAAGGTTAACTACCAAAGTCAACACTCCTCATATGCAAGCTGTCTAATTAGTATCTTTTGGGCAGTGGAGATAAATAACTCTATTTTAATGTCATCAATTATAAGTCAGATGCACAAGTCCAAGACTTCATTTCCTAATGGACTGTTCTAAGGTATTTCCAAGTCTGACCCACACTCCTTGGCACACTGTAGATTTGGTATCAAAAAGAAATCAATTTTTTTTCATATACCAAAGAGGCTTGCTTTGGGGGCACAACTCAACTCAATTCTCATGCACAGAAATCTGGTTAACAATATAAGCAAGAGGTACCTAACACAGTTTTCCCCCTGAGAAAAGAGGAAGAAATAACTAGTTAGTCACAGGCCAAAAATGTTTATTGTGTGGCTTAACATGTTACTGAAAAGTCTTCAAATGAGGGGGCATAAGCAAAGAGAATCAAACAGAACACTTGAGCCAGATTTTCAGCAGCAGTTCTTACTCTGATACACCTCTATTTTTAGTGAACTCTCCTGGGATGACAAAAAGTAACAACTGAAATACTGCACTGTTATGTTTATAATCTCTTATTTGCTCTTGTTAGAGACACAGATGAACTACTAGGCCTTTAAGACAATATCTGAACAGAAGGCACAAAATACTGCTTCCTACATAAGCAGCAAGTTGCAAGATTCAACTCTTAAAAATAAGTTGGTAAGCTAAATGAGCAGAGGCAAGATGATTATCAGCATATGGCAATTTTATGGGACACAGTTCAAATTTGCCAGGGTAGGATGTAACTGTCAAAGTTCATAAAAACTGAAAGAATCATTTTTCTGCTGTAAGTTTAACAACCGAACAGACAAGAAAATATAAACAAACAAAAAAAATCTTTAAAAATATAAATCATATATCTGCAGTATATCAGACCCAGAAAGGTGAAGGTCTGATATACCTTCACTGCACCTCCAAAGCCTCCCTGCTGTGCCAGCAGCACAAGGCTGAAGGGAAAGGCTGATAGAGCTCATCTGCACAGGTTTGCCCGAAATATCTGCTGTTCACAACTGAATCCATAAAATTCTGCCTACAAATAATATCATTTTTCCTGTATAAATCAGAAAGGAGAACAATGTAGCCCTCAGGCAGGCTGCCTGGAACTCTGCCCCAGAAGCAAGGGGCAGCTCTTTACAGAAACCATATTTACACCAAGTATTAAAACCACACTTACACCAAGCAGACTTACCATTCAGCAAATTATAGAACACAGCTCGTGTGCTTTTCACACTGGTGGCACTGCCCACAGAACCTCCAACATCCCACAGCTCAATGTAATAGGTCTTCTCTTCTGGGGTTCCTTCTTTGTAGTCATGGATCTGATGAAAAATTCACATCACACATAACCACAGCACCCTGCCACAGGAGTTAATCCACATGGCACAGCTGGAAGGATTATTGTGCTTGGATAGAAATCTGGAAATTCTCATGCTGACACTGTTTCAAACCTCTCAAGTGGAAGAGAGATGGAATGAGTCAAGCAGCAGCCACTGGACAGCACAGAGATGGAGATCACCATCTCATGCGAGAGGGAGCCTGGTGAGTGAACAGGGAGCATCTCAGTGTTAACAAACCCAACATCTCATGACGTGCTCAGACAGTGTTTTGCCAAAGCAAATGGAAAAATTAAGGTATTGACTTCTTACAGTTGTTAAAACCCACATGGCAGCACTGCAAGAATATTAACACAGGTGACAGACCTGGATTCCAACTAACCACATCTTTTTCCTACCAAACTCTGACATCTCAACTGAATTAATCAACAACTTCTGCCCCCAGATCTGCTGAGTAGTTTTGCCCACAATCTAACAGGACTGCCATGTTCCTCTCCTCAGATTTTGGAAATACCTTTCTAACCTAGGGCAATGCATTTCAAGGAGAATGCAGCAAAGAATGATGAAGGGAAAAATCATTTATCAATGTCCCATGAGGGCTGGAGGCTGGGCCAAAGAACTGCTGGATGGGCATCCTCATTCCTCCCAGAGCAGGTCCTGCAGCAAGCAGTCAGGAGCAGCAGCAACCCCATGGTCACAACTGTCTCCAGATAGCAGGTTAGAAAATCACCACTACTTTATTTGGCAGTGAGATGCATCAGTAGCATTTCACCAAATGTGTACATCAGTCACCAAAACTTACAGTTGTTTATACATTTTGGCAAACAAAGGAATAAGTGCTCACTGGCTCACTGAGTGACCCAGTTCTCTTCATTAATTAGTATTCAATCTTCTATTGGTTATTGATTTCTCACTTCTCATGCTATGTAGCTCACTTTTTCAACCTTTTTTATTATCTTTTTCCCAGGTAGGGAGAGTCATATTAATTGTCTGTTAGTTTCTTCTTCAACTCTGCTTTCTCTAACATGTCTTTGTGGTTTATGAATTCTGCATTCCTGGTGTCCAGCTCTCACCAATAAATTTCTCCTGTTCATTTCCTCACTCAGATCTAAGAGCACTGAAGCATGCCAGGCCCTGAAGTTTAATTTGTTTTTCGAACACATGAGCATCACCCAGACCTTTCCTGTGTTCCCACAAGCTAAACGAGTGAACAGTTTTTCCCCACTGTGTTTGGCTGACAATTTGGCTGTTCCTTGCCTGTTTCTCAAGGAACTGGCCATCCTGTGATTTGTAACACGCCAGTGGCCACTGCAGCAGGGAGCAGAGCTACGGGTGACAAATGTCTTGTCTGACAGTGGCAACCCTGGAAGGTCAAAACTTGCTTACACAAGTGCTTGGCTCACGTTTGACGCTACTTGCATCAGATGAAGCCCTCAGCAAAAGGCATGACCAAAGTACAGCTCTGTCTGGGGCGGTAAGCCATTGAAATAAAAAGTCAAGGCCCTTCCCTTACACGTCAGCCTCAGTGCCACCAAGAGGCCTGCATGTCACCTACTCGCACATCCACGGAGCAGCCCACAGTCCAGGACGGGTTTCCCAGCACCTGGTTGTGGCACAAGAGGTGAACGAGGGACGATTTCCCGACACCTGCAAGCGCACAGAGAGAGAACAGCTCCTGGGGGCGGTGCCAGGGTTACAGGTGGCGAGGCCGGGAGCAGCACGGAGTGAGCGCGGGCGCTCCCGGCCCCTCAGCGGTAACGGGGAGGGAGGCGAGGAGCAGATCGCCAGGAGCGGCCCCAAGACGCACGGCCTGGGGACACCACGGACTCACCGGAGTCGCCCAGCACCAGCACCTTGACCCTGTCCAGAGCCGCCATCTTTACCCCGCTTAGCAACAACGCCCGGCCACAGGCGCGCCCGCCAATCGCGGCGCGCGTTCTTGCTGCTTCTCTCAACCCATTGGCTGCCTGCTCCGACGGCCAGCGCGTTATCACTTCTGATTGGCTTAGCCCCGGCAGGGGCGGGAAGGCGCCGTTCCGCACGGGCAGGCGATTGGCTCTTTTCCGTGTCGCTCGGCGGGGGGGGGGCGGCGCGGCGCAGGCGCGGGCGGTGCCGGCGGAGGCGCGCGGCGGTGACGCGGTGGCGGAGCCGCTGGAAGCGCCGCCCGGAGCCGGGAGAGCTGGAAGCGGCGGCAGGTCAGTGCCGGCCCCGGGAGCGCGGGGTGCCTGCGGCCCGCGGAGCCCCCGGCCCGGCCCGCGGGGCCCCCGCTCCCCGCACCTTGTGCCCGTCTGGGCCCCTTCCGCGCCTTGGCTCCTTCCCACCGCTTGCCGTTCCTCCTGCGGTGTTTGTTGAGGCTTCTTTGTTTTATTAGATTTTTTTTTTTTTTAAAGAGGTTCTCCTGACCTCCTCTTGCCCTAGGGAATCGTACACAGTTCGATGTTTCAATCTGAGCACATGAAATGGGCAGGGAGCGGGAAGCTGTGCAGGGACTCTCCCGCTGGCTGCGTTGAACTCATGTGCTGTGTGTGATTGTGAGGGCACGCAGGGCTGTGGGCTTCTGAGGGGGAGCTCTGCCAGAGCCGGCTCGGCCCTGCTTGGCTCATTCCTCTGAGCCGCCTGTGGAACCGTGCCGTGTTCCAGGTCAGCAAGGTGACGTTTGCTCGGTGGTTTTTCTTTTTTTTTTTTTCTTTTGTTACATGATTACATTATTATTATTATTATTATTATTTCATTCTGTCTGGCCTCAGGAGCGTGCTGGTTCCCGAGAACAGCAACATAGTGGCACCGAGCTGCGTTAAATGGGTCCGGCTATAGGCCTGTGCCATTCCAGGCAGCTCACAATGAACAAGGAGGATCAGCGTTCTGGAAAGGGTGTTCAGCTAAGGTGCATTTTCTTGAGGTCTAGGTAGCTTAATTTCATCCACAAAAGGTGGAGTTTTTTCTTTCATTTTTTCCAGTGCAGTGGCATCCTCTCTTGCGTGATGGTTCTGTTGCTCCTCAGAGTTCACCGCCAGCTCGCTGAAGTGTTGAAAAACATAGCAAAAAGGGGAAAAGAAAATATTTTTCTACCTTTAAGCGATCAGTTTGGTGCACTGGTTGTTGTGAGGGCAGAGCCATGTGCCTGGAAAGGAGCACATGCTTTCAGGCAGGAGTGAGGCTTGATGGGAATTGCATTCCTGCCTTCCACTTCTTGTGACATACAGCTCACTTGCTCACAGGATGCTTTAGGGGATTCTTCTGAACAAGAAACTGTGTTAATTAAAGCTAATCTGCTGTCTTGTTACTTAGTTTCTTTGTTTCTTTATTGCTTATATCCACAGTATATACCCACTTTTTAGCACTCTCATGATGCCCTAAAACTGTACTGGAGCCAATACTTCCGTAACTTTTCATTGTCTTTGTGGAATTTCCAAAAGGCAATATTGCTCATATCATCTATCATGATGAAAAGTGGTGTTCAAGTCTTATTGAATCCATAACATGAAAAGCAATTATTGCTTTTTTCCTGTCAGAAACATAGAAAGGAATGCTGGGGCTAAGTTCACTGTGCTTTGGTGTAATCATGACCTCCTGGGCTTGATATGTGAGAGCAATGATCTTATTTTCTTCCATTTAAAGAAGCCCCCAAAACCTTACAACTTCATTGTGTGATGGCTGATGCTTACATGTCTCCAAAATAACACATTTTCTCCTGGTAGGTTCAAATCAGTGTAAATTTTAAGAGGTTCTGGTATCCATAATTAAAATTGTTCACATTACAGTTAGGGTAATTTGTCACCATGTGGGGGAAGCTCCCCACTCATCTACATCCTTAGCCATGCATTCTTTTCTCTAGTTTTGGCTCTAGTCTGGTAACTTAAATGATTCAATTCTTGAACTTTTCCCCTTTGACCTCTCTGAAACGTCCCACTTTTTTCTTTTGGCAAGTTAGTTTTTCCCTTTTTGTCAATTGATTCTTGTTGCTACATGAGTAGTGGACTGCCAGAATTAAGACAGAAGGGTGTGGGGCTTGTGGCAGAAAGCAAGGAAGGAAAAGAAAGACTTCCCTGGGGGAGGGAGGTGTAATTTGACGTCAGCTGCAACAGGAAATTTCATCCATTTGTGTACATGCACACAGGTGGTCCTGTAATTTCCTGACACCTTGCTATTGTTTATGCTGGATTAAGATTACAAAAGTGATTGACAATGACATCCTGAGCCTGAATTGTTCAGTTTCTGCCTGGTGTGGTCAAACCTCGTGGCCTTATTACATCTGGCTCTGTGTGTTTTTACTTGTGAAATGAGAGGAAAGCACCCTCATCTCAGCCAGGCCCCTGAGCCTTTCTGTGTGCAGATGCAGCACAGCTTCTCATCCTGAGTGAAGAAAACCCTTTGATACCTGTGGCCTCCTGGTTTCAGTTTATGGAAAGCCAACAAGAAGGGATTTCAGTGAAAGCAGATTGTTCTTTTCTGCCCTTATACTTCAAGGCAGGTCTCACAATGAAAATACACTTATTTCTCATCAAGATGTAGTGCAGGAGAAAAACTGAGCAGCAGTGTTCATCAACTCTCCAGGGAATGAAACTCAGTAAGCTCTTGATAAAATGTCAGAAGATTTTATTTTACAACTGATGTGGGATAAAGGCAGTTCTGGGCTCACTACAGAGAAAAGCAAGTGAAAACAGGACTTGAAAGTGGAAGATTCTGTGTCCTTTTCTGGAAAGGATGAATAGTATCTGAGGTTACATTGTACAGACATTGAAAATATTGATAACATGTTTTCCCACTGCAGTTCTGAAATTTATGTCTTCCCTTCCTGTTCTCAGGAAGATTCAGGATTGCTTCTCTTAGCTTAGCCTCATCATCTTCTGAAAAGCAGAATTTTAAAGCTGCTTAGAGTGAGAGACCACAAAACTGGGATCTGGTGTTTGCAAGTGACAGCTGGAGCAGGATGTGGCATGCTCTGGCTGCAGGAAGGCTGTTGTACATTCACAGCAGAGGGGATTCTCTTACTATAACCTGATGCTGATTTTACCTGAAGAAACTCAGGTCACCACTCACCATGTCAGTGGTGTAAGTAAATAATGTTTTCTCCCCTTTCTTGAAAATCTTGTGTCAGAAGCTTGAAGAAGCATTTTCTAAGCCGGTTTCAAAGATTTAGTGGGAAAGAGCACTAATTAAATAAATGTGGGGGAAAATAGGAAGGACCTGTGCAAGTGTTAACAGTGTGTCTGACAGCCTACAGCCAAACCTGGAACTCCAAGTTTTCCTCCAAAAGAGATCTGGGGTGTTTCAAAAGCTTCTTAGATCCTTGTGAGTCTGAAGCACTCTGCTTCCTTTTTAAGATCCTGCTTTTAAAGCTCCTCTGTCAAATATATTAATAGTGAGACCATTGCATTTTCTGGATAAAACTAACGTATGTCTCAAAAGTTGCATGTTGAAACAGGAAGTTCCACATTTGCAGTATTGGATAAAAATTCATATTAATTCACTGGCTGATGTAGGTTTTCATATTTTCTAGTACTACTTTCATCTACATTGTGGCTTCTAGGTTACCACCCTTCTAGCACTCTTTGTCTCAGTTTGAGTCAGGAAAAGCAGGAAGAAACACAGATCTAACTTCATTAGCACAATTCCTGTTCGAGTTCATTGGAATTGGAAACTCTTGAAATTGTTGTACGTGGAAAAGAAGAGTTCAGTTGTTTTGATGTTGCATCAGGAAGGACCTGAAAGTGGAGGTGTTTGCTCACTTCAGTTTTTGGCTTCTGTGTGGTCTCTGATCCCATCATACCAAAGGGTTTTTTGCAGTCACTTGCTCTTTCCCCTGACACCCTTTCTGGCATCTCTGGTTATGCTGAAGGCCTCATACATTTTACTAAACCTTAGGTACAATCTTGCAGAAGGTATCCTTATTTTCTTCACCCAGCAGATCTGATTGTGTCGTGTAACTGTAAGTCTCTTTTTCCAGTGTTGCCTTTTATAGACACATCAATATTAATTCTTTCAATTACAGCAATTTAAAAAACCCAACAGATGTGTGTTCAGGTTTGCTGTCCTACTGTGTTAACACAGACAGGTCTGCTTTCCTCCTGCACCCATAATACTGAATTGTATTAATGTGATTACCCAGAACAATTCCCCAGCCAACTGTCTCTTTTAATAAAGTCCATGTTTAAATTTGGAAATTCTTCTTTTGGCTGTTTCTGAATATGATGCTGTCCAGTGTGCCTTATCATTGATGCTGGAGGTGCTTACTGGCATAGCTGAGTATCCTGGCCATTGTATTTTTTTTGCCTGAAAATGTTCCTTGGTGTCCATAAATGATTAAGGTCAGTTCAGACATTATTATGAAACAGATGCATGCCCATTAAAACCTTGTTAAAGGTGTTTCCATATTTTTTTGCACATGTAATTAATTCAGGTTTGACTTACTGCTTCAGCAGAAGGTGAAATCGCTGCTAAAGGATGCAATGGTAAAGTCCCCTGGGTTTGAATTTTGTGAGCTGAATCAGTGTCCTTTTGGCCTGGTGAAAGATGGTAAGAATTTGCAGTTTAGGGATTAAAAGCCTTGGATTCTTCATGGGCCAGGCATCAGCTTGGCCTGGTGAGATCTGGCAGCGGAATGCACTTGCTTTTGGGTTTTTATTCCCTCAGAAACGACACTAGTCAGTTTTTTGTTTCACCCAAAGACTGTTTTCTGCAGGATTTAGAATTTAAAGTGTGTTAATCCACTTTTGAAGTGGAGGATAACAGGAAAGAATAGTTTCTGGTGTTTTCAGAATGCCTGTATTTCCATATATCCCCACCTGGAAAGAAACAGTATCACAGTCAAGATGTCCTCTGTTACCTGAGAACACAGAACACTTGGACATCACTCAAAATCTCCAGCAGAATAGAAGAAACTGTGTTAAAACTCCTACTTCCACTAGATGAAAAAGAATATTTTCTAGTGATTGACACTAAGAAATATTATTAAATCTCTGAATGTTGCTGGAAACTCTTAGAGTTGGTTTTATTTATTGGCCCCCTGTAGGTCTCTGTTTAAGCTGTTTGAGTGCATTATTCAGGAAATTGTACTTTAAACCTGTTTTGGAAGTATCTGTGGAAATCTGTAGCTGTCTTATCAATGCAGAGAAAGTGCTTTCCATCAGCTCTCAGATGAGGTGTCCAGAGTGACATGTGCTTATTTAAATCACTTTTCTCCTTTTTTTTTTTTTTATTTCAACTGATATCTGTAGGTCACTGTGTCCCTGCAAGTTGCATCACCAAGTTTTCTGCAAGGAAGTTGTAGGGAAAGTGGATTGTTGAGGAGGGAAAGTTATGTGCTCTTCAGATCAGCATTTAACAAGCTTTTGACTTTAAAAACTTTGACTTTTTAGCCCTCTGGGGTGCCAGATTTTATTTAAAATTGATCTTTGCATTTATTCTTTACTGTGCTTTAACTCTGGGTAAGAGTTAATCAATTAGAATAAATCGAGGCTTCCCTCCAGCTTCTGCATTGGCATTGTTTCATAGTGTCAGTATGTTGCTGACAGATACAGATACAGTCAAAACCAAGATTTGTCTTTAGGTGACTGAAAGACTGAAAATATACCAACAGAATGATGTTGATCTTCAGAGACAATATCCTGTGACAGTATTTAGATTTGGTCTGACTTAGAGATTCCCAAATAGTGCATGGCTAACTCTTGGTGGGGCATCATTTATTGCTAACACTTTTACCTTCAATGCAAAGCTTTCTAAAGCTCTCCTTTGTGTGAGATGAGTCACTGTGTCTCTGGCATGCAAGAGAAACCTGGCTGACTCTGGAAATACTTGTTTCATGGGTAGTTTGTGGTGTGATAGATGTGTTTTAATTGAATTTCCTTAAAGGGAAGCTGTAGCTGGACATCCAGGCATTGTTTGCTGGGAGCTATTCTCAGCCTGCACACCAGCAGTCAACAAATGTCATTCAGTAATTTCAATTTGAGCACTGCAAATACCGTTTGGCTCTAAGTTAGAGGGGAAGAAAAGCTCAAGCAGGGAAGTGTTCTAAAAGAAAACCATGAAGGTGGTGTTTTTCTTACCCAACAGGCAGAAAAGACAGGATGATCTTGATTTAGTTACTGTGAAGCTTCACATTCCACAGCCTAGTTGCTTTGCAGTGATACTGGCCACAGCCCTTGAGAGGAACATCCCTCCTCAGTGGCAGCAGAGGGTAGGGGTGGAAAAGGAGTAAAGCTTCAGTGGCTAATGCTCCACTTTTTTGAGAGGATGCTGTTTATCATAAAAAAAAAAAAAATCCAAGGAGACTACTGTGATAAATAATCACAGATCTTTGAGAAGTCTTAGCTGATGGAGTGAGTCAGCAGCTGCTTGGTTGCAGAGTTGGTGATCTCAGAGGGATGTCTTAGTGTGGGGAGTGGACAGAAGTTGTGTGATGGTGTACATGAAGAGGTATCAGTGGTTTTATGACAGTGATGAAAAAAATAGGATACTCATCCAGATCCTTTCTTCTGCTGTCACTTTTTGCTTTATTTGATAGGTTTGAATACTGGGGAGATGCATATACAGTGTGTGAAACATCTAATGGAAGTGAAAATTAGGATGGGCAGAGTTTTACGATTTAATATATTAGTTCACAGACAAAAATTGCATAGCAATGATGAAAAAAACAGAGATTAGGGTAAGAGGGGTTTTCTTCAGTGGAGGGAATAATTTCCATAAGAAATGGTTGCTCATGTCCTAAGCTAGCATAGAAAACTCCTACTGAAAAAGATAATTCAGTCTCATTTGATGTTAGCTGGAAGTGCAACCTTCTGAATGGCTATTTCAAAAGTATCTCTAATACTTTCTTCTTCTCTTCAGTCTCTGGTGTTTGTGAGCTAAATCTGGCAGGGGTGACAATGTAAGGAATTCCTTGCATATGATTTTATGTATGTTGCCATGTATGTCATAGGCATGACCATTTCTGCCATTTGATGTTATTGTGAAGAAAACTAAAGTGAAAATAGAATACTTAGAAATTATTGTCTTGTCACAGGCAGCCTGGTAAGTGGTGGTAAGTAACTCAAAGGATACTTCATGGAATACTTTCTTCTTTTTTAAACTTCATCACTTCATATTTGCTGTCTTGACTTTTGCTTCATTTATTATGCTATGTTATTCATGGGCTTTTGAGGTCTGAATGTGGGACTTTAAATGAAGGTTCAGTCCTCTGTAAGGACCTCTTTGCTCATATAAGAACAAGGCTGAAGCAGTTTGTGGTGTAGCAGTTGGGAGTGCTAATGGTTTTCATGCTGCAGTGTCCTGGTTTGAAAAGGAAGTGAGTTTTTTGGGAGTGTGGTGGTCAAACCAGTAGGTGCTCAGATTTGAATATTGGCACCTGGTGTGGCTGCTGAGGACATGGATATGCCTCTGAGAACCCAGGGGGTTAAAAGCAGAGAACTCCTGGGGGGAAGCTCTCTTGGTTCTGGTGGATATGCAGGTAGCTGACTGAGGTGTGTTCATGGGCAAGGATCTGTTCTCATGGTGCAGCTGGGAGCTTTTGCTTGAGTGCTACCAGCCTGTACAGCAAGCTGTGCTCATGGTGCATCTCTGCCCAGGGGTGGCTGAGGTGTTAAACCTGACAGGGCTGCTTACAGTGGGACCGAGTGATGTCAGCTGAGGGCCCCAGACTCCACTCTTGGGCTGGCTGTCTTAGGACCTTTCTTGCTGTAGCCATTTTTTGCTTTTCCCAATTTACAGGTCTCAGCTATCCCAAAGCTGCCTTCTGGAGGACAGCTTTCTTACTCAAGCTGTGTTGGCTGTGACTCGATATCAATGAAATCTGCTGTATGTTTTGGTACTAATTTCTTGTGTGCTTTTAAAAAAATTTTGCTTTGAATGAGAGGTATAATTTCCTTCTTCTGTAGCATTATTGACACCTAAGGAGACAGTAGGAAAGGGAAATGGTAAACACTCCATCCTTTTCTTACCTCTAAATAATATAAATAAGAACTTTGGAAGTTTAGAAGATAGCTAAGAATCCATCTGCCTGTTTTTCCTTGCAGTATACATGAAGCTCACGATCTGGACCTGCTATGACTGACCCCGACGTCCTCACTGAGGTGCCAGCAGCTTTCAAGCGCCTTGCCAAATACGTGGTGCGCGGCTTCTACGGCATCGAGCATGCCTTGGCTCTGGACATCCTCATCAGGAACCCCTGTGTGAAGGAGGAGGACATGCTGGAGCTCCTCAAGTTCGACAGGAAGCAGCTCAGGGCTGTCCTCAACACCCTCAAGGGTGACAAGTTCATCAAGTGCAGGATGAGGGTGGAGACGGCTCCTGACGGCAAGACCACGCGCCATAACTATTACTTCATCAACTACCGCCTGCTGGTCAACGTGGTCAAGTACAAGCTGGACCACATGCGCCGCCGGATCGAGACCGACGAGAGGGACTCCACCAACCGTGCCTCTTTTAAATGCCCCATCTGCTTCAGCACTTTCACAGACCTGGAGGCCAACCAGCTGTTTGACCCCAGGACAGGTAAGGGTAGGCTAACAGAGTGCTCTAGCTGAGTGCTGGACTTTAAGGAGACAGAGCCTTGGGAAAATTCTGTTTGAGTTTAGCCAGAGCTAGGGGGCACTCTGTTTCTGCAGGTGGTAAGTGTTTGAGCAAAATACTAAAGGAGTGTATGCAGGTTTATACAGATGAAAAGGAATCTTGGTGGAATGCTTTTGAGTGTCAAGCAGTGGAGAAATGGAAGTCTTATTGAAGTCACACTGAAGGGTGAATAAGGCAATCTGTCCTTGTTGGAAGCTGTCAGGGCTTCTAGCTGGTCAGAGTGACCCTAAAAAAAGTTGGAAAGTCTCTTTTCCCAGCCTGGCACTTGAAGAAACAGTCAGGGCTCTTCAGTTCTTGGTCTCAAGGTTGTTTATTGTATCTTATCTATAAAATTCTTTCTCCTGTCCAGCTGAGGTCCGTTCAGCAAGACAGTCAGAGGCACTCTGCCTGCCCCCAGGGCAGTGTTATGTCTTTATACTAAAATCTACATATACAATGTTTACAATTACTTTCCACTACCTATCACCTATGTTAGACAGTGAGCTTCTACTCTAAACCAATCTAAAAGTGCCAACATCACAGCAGAGGATGGAGGCCAAGAAGAAGAAGGAGAAAGGCAGGACACACCCAGATCCCTCCATCTTGCCCCTTGAACTCCCATTCTAAAAACCCCAAAATCGACTTTTTCACCTTGTGATAAATTCACTATCATTCTACTTAATTTGTCATGGCTTGCACATCTTCATCTAAGGTTGGTAACTTGCTCCATGGGTCATAATCAAAACCACAGGCATTTTTGGGCTCTGCCAGGGTCTCTGAGCCCCCTGGCAGGGGCCTTGGCTGCTCAGGACAGCCAGAGGGATGTCCTGGGTTCCGACAGGAAGCTGATGGCTTTTCAGTATAACCTGGTCTCACCAGTAAGCTGTAAGACTTCCAGATAGTTTGTAGAGAGGGCATATGTAGAGTTGATTTTAGTTGGTCATGCAAGAAGTGAGTTGTTGCTGTTTAATATTCTCTAGCCTGGTGCACTGTACTGCACAACCTTGTTTCCTGGTGCAAGGCAGTCTCACGAAAGTTAAAAGAAATTAATTACGGTCTTGTCTGTGGTTGGGAGTAAACAAGATTCTTATTCATGTATAAGTCTCAGTGGAAGTGTGTATCTGTCTCATGCATATAAAATGAGAGCCTTTCTTGGGTGTCATTGTCTACTTTCTGCTTCTGTGCCAGGGAATAAAAGGAAGAACACCTGCACCTGATGAGACTCTGTTTTGCTAGTCTAATCTGGGATCATTCTGGGGGGAAGGCAGGGAGGCTAGGTGTTAATTTACTTTTTAATTTTTTTATTTGGAATTCTGTGTCCTGATTTTACTTTCGGAGAAGAGGACAAAAGTTAGGAGAGCTCTCAGATACGTTGAAGTATGATGTTTAGCATCACTGAAGCTTTTAATCTAGGGTTACTCATGTTTAATCTGCCAAGTGCAAACACTCAAGAAATGTTCAGCATCTCATTTTCCCTTTTTCCTGCCTCCAAAGTTAAAAAGCTGTGAAACTCCTTTTACTTGAGCAGCTATGCAGAATCCACTAAGTCAAGTAACAGTGGCTGATGAAGTCCAGTGCAGCTCGCTGAGTAAAATCGCTTCCTTGTGGAGCACCAAACCAGCAGTGCCAGCACAGAATTTCTGTGCTCACCACTGAGTGTGGAAACTCTGTGTGCCCTCCACATTTAATTATCATCTGTGGTGGCTGCAGTTGTGTGTGCTGGCTGAAGGGAAATGGTGCTTTTGCAGTTTGCAGAGGTGAGGAGAGAGCAGAGAAGCTGTGCAGAGAGCACACGCAGTGGGGAGTGTGAGGCACTGATCCCAAGGGGACCTGTAGCACTTAGCAGAGGCCTGTGGCCATTGCCTCCCAGCCTGGTGGGCAGTGAGTTCTGAGAGCAAGGAACTGCCTGTCAAGGAGGTGCTGAAAGTAATAATGCTGAGATTTGGCTTTGATACCAAGGCCTGTGCTCCAGGAACTGATAAGGTCAACCAAGGGTCTTCCTGCAGTACAGGCACTGGCTGTGTCCACAATGTGAAATCATTCACTGGCACGTGAAGTGTTTTATGTTCTGATGGAGGAAAAGGCTGAGTGCTGTTTTCTCAGCAATTCCCAGGAGTTCTCTCAGTATTTGTGCAAATAACAAGATTGTCAGTTTACCTCCAATTACTTTCAGTAAGAACATACCTGCCTAGAATTTATATATATTCTGTTTCTCTTTATATTATTTTTAAATCACTGATAGCTTCATCTAGGTCGTGCACATTGATACTGTTGTATGTCTGCTTTATATTGCAGTGGAATGTGTTGTCTCCATGTTTCCTGCTGCCCTGAATTCTGTATTGGAAAAGACCTGAGAGACTCCTGGGTCTTTCACAGAGGAAGCTTGAGAGGTCCAGGCATGCAGAGAAACAAGGTTATTAGACAGTGAAGAGCCATGCTTTTCCAAGAATGTCTTTAGCTCCTGTCAGTGCTAAAGATAAACCTCTCCCACTCATGGAAAGTTGTGGCAGTACAACTGTTGAAGGGTAACTAAAAGCCACATAGCTGCAGTCACAGTTGACCTGAACTGCTCTTAGACTGCAGCTATGTTGATATAACTTTGTGTATTAAAAGGCCTGCAGGACCAAAATCTGTTAATCCATGGAGCAGGTAGGACATGGAAGGCATTCTCTGCACCAATCTGGACCAAGCTGCACTTAAATTGAGAGCTTTTTGTTAAAAGATTCCCTCTTTCACTACCTGCCTTTTGTCCTTGTCATTCAGAGAGGGGTGTGATTTAGATGTCCTGTGTTTTCTTCTGCTTTGCTTTCCTCTTTCCTGTCTACACCTCAAATGCAAACTCTGAGCAATTGTTGTAGAGTTGGAAGAGTTGCTCTTACACTTCCTTATTAGTGTGGGTGAAGAGGTTTCCAGAACCACTCCATTACTGTGGTCATTATTCTGGAATTTGTGAATCAAGAGTGCTTATGAAGAGCCTGTTCATAATTTGGATTTGTAGAGCTCTTTAATTTTTACCACAGCATGTGTGTCTACCTCTTGGGTTTAGCAGACCTTTGTTTCTTACGGGTCAAGTAGTCCTCTTTTGGCTCTGTTCTTTACTCCATCTCTGAATAATGTTGAAATAAACCAAAGTGTTTATTTTTTCATCAGAAAATGTGATTACTGATGGTTTTGGAGGGCAGACACAACTCTGCTGAGAAAAAATAATTGACAATGAGAAGGATGTGTTTTCAGGACATGTAGGTACAGATGTGCTTTGACTGCTGTTCAGTTAACTTGGAAAAATATTTTTAACAGAGTAACATGTTTGCCAGTAGAGTAATTTTAAACGTAGGTTTTAAACAGTAGAAGTGTTACTTTCAGAGTGTGTTCCCTCTGTTTTTAAAAGCATTATAAGATTTTTTTTCTCCATCCCTTCTGCCATTGAATGTCTCAACCCAAAAAAAGCTCCAAAGGCTTTCTCTGTTGTCAAAGGTTGAACAACTCTTATCTGTTACTTGAAGGAAGTTCAAGGACAGGATGTGAGACAGAAAGTCAAGATGATGCCAAAAACTGGAGTTTTTCTGCTGCTTCAGCTCACAAGGAGATCTTGTGAAAAGTGAAAAGAAATGCGTGCTGTGTGAAGTGTTTGCTTGGTTGGATAACCAGTGAGTGAGTGCCTGTTAACTCTGAGCAAGGCATGCCCAGGTCAGGAGTTTCAGCCCCATCTGTTCTACAAGAGGAGCTTGAACAGATCCTCTGGCTGCCATACTTTCTCCTCAGTGGTGTTTTTCACTGTTGCCTCCAAAGAAGCTACTTCAGCAACCCCTGGTTTTAGAGGCAAACAGCGTGAATACAGCATGATTTTATTGTGCAAAAATTTGCAATGCAAACTTGTAGCAAACTTTAGAGGAGCTTTCTGATTGAGGAGTTTTCCTGTCTCTGGGAATTGGTGTAGACTGGGTTGTTACAAGCTAAGCAGCCACTTCTGTGGGTGTTTTATGATCTACAGGTGGGAAAACAATGCTGATGAATGAAAAGTGTCACTTCTAGCTTTGTTTTTCAGGTAGGGTGACTGAGAAACAAAAAAGATTGTTGTTTTCCTGGAATATCCTAGTATGAGCACTTGATCCTTGCCATTCCCTTGTGCCATCATCTGCTGTCTGACTGTACTCCGGCATTTCCTCGTTCTGCACATGAGCAATAGTTTGCAGCTGCTGCTGTGATGAGCTCTTGGGGAGATGGAAAGTTTCAGCTATTCCCCTGAACAAGATAAGGGCTGTCTCTGGAGGCTGGGGGTGTACAAGGAAAGAGTTTAGTTGAGGAGCAGTAAGAAAAGCCATCTGTGGGATGTGTGATGTGAATAACTCTGCTGAGGTCGGTTCTGCCACACCTGGGCTGACAGTGGACACTGCTGTAAGGGAACACTGGGTTTTCCTGTTTCACCTAGACATAGGATGTTACATTAGTCTCTTAAACCTATGAGAAGAATGTTCTTCTCTGTGCTTTTCATATAGAAACTTCAGAAATTTGGGTTCTGCAGGCCAATCCCGTGAATCGCAGATCAGCCTGAACATCTCGGTACCGTTTTGTGGGCGGGATGTTGGAAGGATCGAATCCGCCCACGTGCGTTCGGTGCAGTGCGGGGGAAGGACGGCAGGAGCTGCCGGCAGTTTCTCACCCGGCAGAGGGCTCTGTCTTTGCTCTCTCCAGATGGGCTTGGCTTGCTTCATCTATGGAATGTCACAGCACTGGAAATTATGTTCATGGATGTGTGTTTCTGTAGCGTGATTAATTGGATCTGGCTGGAGAAGGTCTCTAATGTATCCTACTCTCATACCTTAATCATATTTGTAAATCTAGTGTAGCGTTGGAGTTCTGTCAAATTCAAGGTCAGTTTGAAAGAAAGTATGTGACTAGAAACTGCAAAAGGGAGAGTGAGGTGGAAGTGAAGAAGTGGCAGAAATGAGATTCTGCAGTGCATCACACTGGTATTCAGCCCTGGATTTTCTTAGCTATTCTAAATACCAAACTGTGTTAGGATACTCACCAGTGCAGCAAGTGAATTTGATGTTGAAAAATGTAAGGCTAGATGAAGTAGTTATTCCACTGCTGTCTTCCAAAAATTATATTTGCAATGTATTTTTGCCCAGTTTTTGTGTTTCTTTCACTTCTGTTACTGTGAAGAAAAATCTTGGTGTTACCAGTATGTTGTAATAACTGGAGTTGATCTCTCATGTCCATCTATACCTTGTGTCCTCACCATAATATTCAGTTAAATAAGGTGTGAATAGTAGTGGAAAGAAAAGGATGCAAGACCAAGTGGGTAATGTGAATCAGAAAGGTGATGCTGGTTGGGATGTTCTCAATCACAGTTGTAATCGCCAAATTATTTTGTTGCTTTTTGAAATCACAGCAGTTAATTACTTGTCTGCTCTTTCTCCTCCCACAATTTGCTTGCTCTTGGTTTGGTAAATGATTTTGTGAGGATGTCTAGCTGTTCCTATAAATGCATTGTAATGGTAACATACTGTGTATCTGTATGCCTTTCTTATTCCATGTACTGATAAGAAATTTAATTTGGGAAGAACAAATTGAAGGTGACAATATCAGTTTTATAGAAGGAAAGACAACATCTTGAATATCATTTTAAGCCACTTGTTTTACTGTCAGCCTCTCACAGGTCCTTTGTGTACTTCCTAACAGAATTGCACATAACACATTCAGAGACTGGTTTCGTGTACCTGTCATAAGGCACTTAATGTCACATTCAGGCAGCCTGTGTGCAGCTGAGCACTTGGATGGTTTGGGCCCTGTTTCTGAGATTAGAAATTTGACTAGGCTTTCATTTTTTTGCTTTGGTCTTGTGTGCTGACTTCTGGAGCTACTGCCTTTTCTCCTGAGTGTTCAGCTTCTTACTTCATCCCCAGTGAGCTGTTCAGAGCACATCTGTCTTCTCATCTTCTTTTGAATTCCCACTTCCTCAGGCAAGTTCTGCGTTAACTTCAAAACTTCCTCATCTGATTCAAATTACTTTTGAGCCTGTCCTATCTATTTTGTTAATTTTTTATTATGCTTCCCCTTTTCCCTGCTTTTTTTGCCTTACTCTTTCTTGAGGAGCTCTTGTGTCCATTTCTAGTACATCTCTTTTTGTATTCTGTCCCTTCCAGCCACTAGAAAAAAAAATAAATCACATGGAGCTGTTTATTCTATATATTCACACAATGTAGCCAGTCCTGTTTGATCTTTATGCTGTTGTTTCTTGTCCTTTGAGTTCATTGATTTTCAGACATTCTGGGTAGCTCTGCCATGTAGTGCCGTGTATGTGCTAGGTGATGCTACCACTACAACAATTTACAGCTTTTAACCAGCCAAAATGAGGGCTTGGCAAGCCTTAATGTAAACAGGCATACTGAAACTTCCCTTGAAAAAGAATGGATTCAGAGCAGTTCTGCTTTGAACAACTTCAAGTTCTGTGAAGTTGTGTGTTTTTGTTATCATTGTTAGCTTTCCAAGTGCATAAAAACCCATCAGTGTGATTTTCCTTGACTCTACAAGCACATTTTGTTTGTCTGTGCTGCCACTGAGAGCTTTTGGCAAACACCAGCAGAAGGAAAGTGTCCATGTTCTGCTTAGTTTTACTATTTCTATTCCAATTCCTGGCAAAATCTCCAAGTGTATTCCTGTCAGCTTCACTCTGCTTCAGCTTGATAAGGCTTGGAGCCACAGGGAAAGGAAAACTGAGAAAAACATATCAGAATTAATGCATGTTTTCCTCAAAGTAAGAATACTCTGTAGAGTGGCTTAAAGGTTACATCTGTAACTTGAACCCATTCCCTGCGGGTTGGGCACCCTGTCTGGAAAATAACCAGCTGGTCTAGCCATGGATCTCTCAGCTTGATGGGGAAATAGGTGAAGGTAGGGTTGGAATCTAAAACAGCAGCCAAGAGGATAAGCTGCTGCCTGATCACTTCCCTGTCTTCCACACTGACCTCTGGCTGGAATGCTTGTGGTCTTAGATTAAAAAACCTATCTGATAAATGCATGCCCTGACTTACAATATTGATGCCTTTTTGTTTGTTTGTTTTATCTGTGAAGGGCATTTTATTATTTGAAGTACAAGAAGTAATTGCCCTTCAAGTAAAGGTTATCACTTTAACTTCTCTTAGCTTTGCAAATTGAAATAGATTGCAGCAAGATCTCTGTGAAATCTGTGAATATTGCTAAGCCATTTATAGTGATGAAAGCTGAACTGCAGCATTCCTTTCTTGTATTCTAGTGACTTGTTCTTTTGAAACTGCATCCTTGGTAATATTGTCTGTGAAGGGTGTTACTCTTTTAGGCATGGGCATCATGGAGAATCCTGTAACTTGTGTTGCAGTCTCTCTGCTATTGGATGCAATTCAAGGGTGTAGTATGTTGGCTTGGTTGGTATTTTGGTGTAGTCTTCTCAACTGAAAGAAAACTCACCTATCTATGGTTCCCACTGGGCTTCCTTTGGATAATCCCTCTGTCCAGTTGTGTTTTCTTGGCTTAGTGTCTGGCCTAATTTATGCACAGTAGGACCAAAGGAAGAACTCTATCAGCTCACACCTGCTGGGGTTGTGCATATGAGCTGCAGCAGGAAAGGCTTCCTCTCTTCCAGTTTATAGTGAATACATGTTAAATCATCTGATGCTTCTGAATTAACAATAATTTGATGTGTGTCTCGTGCAGTCCAATTTTTGAATGTTTAATTTACCTTTCCAAGAGAAATGTCTTTGCTTAAAAATTGTGTTACAGTCATTTTAATTTAGTTGAGATAAAAATGATCTGCACACTGAGATGAATGAGCAACGTGGTATTCCTCTAGATAATATAAAGTTGTTCTTAAGGTGCTGCTGGTTTTTTTGTAAACATTAAAGGTTAAATTGTTCCCCTTCTCCAATTGCAAATCCAGCTCATCAGGAAAGGGAAACTGTAGCATGAATGTAGGTTAATGTCGTTATTAAATGCTGAAGGAAATTTGGTTGATATCTTAAATTTTCTCAAGTTTACTGCCTACATTATGGTCAAGAAATAAATCCATATAGGGGCAGTTCCATATACACATTGCAATCTGTGATCAAGTTGCTATTTCACAGCTGAGTTACAGCACTGCTTTGCCCTTAGAGCACCTTGCATGCCTCATTCTCCACTGATAACCTGCTGTGGCCTCCTGGCAGAGCTTATTAACTTGTATCCTTTACAGTGCTCTAGAGAAATGTATTTTAAACTGCTGACTGGGCCCCTGGACTCTCTTTGTATAGCTGTGCTTGGTTCTTAGCCAGAAAAAAGCTGCTGTCTTTTTGGCTTTCAGTGTAAGATGAGAGTGATAGTGCTGGGTGTGTTCTCTCCCAAAGTGCTGTCAGGGTGCGAGCTGGAGCCTCAAGTGTGCCCATCCTGTACTGATATGTGTTTTCCAGAGCACATTGCAGGTCAGGCATGGAGCTTGAAGAAAGAAAATCTGTCGACCCATGTTCAGGTAAGTGATTTTGCCACTTGAGGAATGAGCTTTTTTGCAATTTAGAGTTATCAAGGTTTTTTTCCTTGAACAATGTAAGATTTGGGAATGCAGAAAGAGGAGAGTAGAAGTGCAGACAGAGATCATGGGGTCTCAAGTGCAAGGCAAGATGCACTTTAGAAGATAAGTAAACAGTCCAGTGTTCAGTGTTCCACCTCAACTGTGCTCTCCTGAGGGAGGCAACAATAACAGAGGCATGAAACCTACTTGGTGAAGATTTGCACTTCAAAAGGATTGGCAAGGCTTTTAATTCTCTCTACCAGGGATGGCCAGGAAGGGCATTTCATCAGAACACAGCATCCTGTCTTCATTGATTAAAAGAAATCTGGGTGTCAGAAGGGAACAGGCAGCTGCTTTGACGGAAGAGGAGAAAGCTCAGTAATACAAATCTGTTCTGAAAATGCCAGTCTAAAATTGCATCATGGAACCATTCTTTTTCTCTTCACAGCCAAAGATTTTCTTTTTCTTGGGCTGTTTAATAGTTTTATTCTTCCTTCCTTGTTTCTTCTTGGAGACTTAACATGAATTAACACAACTGGCTAATAATCTTTGGTTGGTTTGGAACCAAGATTCTTTGGTTGTGCTTACAGGTAGAGCTAAGGCAGGCTGTCTTTTCTGGATTCCTTTTGCTGTTAGTCTGAAACAGTATGATCCAGTTTGCTGACTTCAGGCTGGGGAAAAGAGTTAAACCACTCTGCTTCTGAAAACAATCCTGTTGACAAGTAGATAAATGCCTTTAGAAGTTTAACTGCATGACTGGAGTATCTAAACTCCTAGTCCATGATTATGGGAATACTTGAATACGGTAGTTTTAAGTTGCAAAGAGATTAGCAACTTCTGAATGTAATTCAGTGGAGCTGAAAGAAGAGATACCTTTTTAATTTCCATAATAATTGCACTGAGCTGCTGAAATGGATTAAAAAGGGGTTTGTTTATCTACCCTGAAGCCTAAAAAGCGATGAGGACAAGGATGTAACTTGACCATAAAAGACAAAAGATTAGGTGATTTGTGAATCTTCACTCAAGCTGAAATGGAGAGGTGGCAGTCTCAGTGGTTCTTCCTACTCTGTGAACAAGATCCCATGAATATATGATTGTTGTTGGGAACAGGGCACATCAGTTTTAAAAACAAACAAAACCCAACAAAACTCATCTGAATATTCTTTTTATATGAGAAGACAATAAGAGCTGGAATTAAATTGGCTGATCTGTGTGTCTGTGCAAAAATATTGGTGTAAAAATGTCAGAGAAGCAGATGAAAGAAGAGGCAATAATTCTTGCCTGCTGTATGTGATGCTTTATCAGCTAAAACTTTGGGCTGCTTCTGTGCTTGACTTGATCCCTTTTTGTATTTTATGGAATTTAACTCAAGGAAATCTGTGTGTTTTCAGGACACAGTTGAGCTGCTTAGTATCACCCAAATATTTTTATGTGATAACCGAACATCGCGTGTCTAGGCTGGAATGTTTTTGTTGAGGATTGAGTTCCTCAGTCCTGCCTGTGGTCCTCCCTCTCAGCCAAGGGTCTTGCCACTGGTAAATGCTTTGGTGATTCATCTTAATCTGCCTGGAGCTGGAAGTTAATGACCCACAAAAGCAGTAACTTGTAAAGCTGACAGGAACTTGCTGCTTTCAGGCAACAAAGGCTGCTGTGCTTCTCAGCAGTTTAGTATTTGCTTCCAAAACACGATCCTGGTCTGCATCTGAATCTGTAGTACTCATTCAGGAATTGGAGTGTTGAGGATCTGCCACCTTGTTCTCAGGACTGCAGTGGTTACAGTCTAGTGAAGGAAAAACTGCTACATTTGTGGGACCAGAGAAGATGTGGCTGAGCCTGAGTTTGACCTGTGCCCATCAGCATGCAGCTTTTAGCTCCTCCTTAATGCTCCTTGGGTGACTGTGTTGGTTGGATACCACAGCTTAAACTGGGCATGAGCTCCAGAGATCCCCCCTCTATCACATCCTTATTTGGCTTTATCAGTTATTACTTAGGTTCTCTGACTTCCAAATGGGAAAGGTATAACACTTTTTCCTCACTTGCTTGATTTGCCTGGTTGGGCTGACAGTTTTTGAAGCAGAACTTTTTCTACCAAATATTTTTTGCAGAATACCAGTTCTGTGCAATTCTGAACTTCTGTATCCCACATGAGTAGGACCAATGCTTCACGAATACCAATGAGTCTCTGCTGGACTTCAGCACCGTTCTGAAATTTTATGTTTATATTTAACTAGATGACAAAATTATAAATAAATGTTTACAAATTTCTGAGATTCTTCTTTGTTCAGCTGTTCTCTTGGATTAAAAGAGACTTTGTTACCTTGTTAAATAAATAATTTATAACCTGCTTCTCCCTCTTCAGAATACAGGTAATGAGTTTTATCTCAGATTCAAAATCATTTGAGCACTGCTGCTCTTGCATCTGTGAAAGGAAGGAATAAGAGCTTGCTTCTCTTAACCCCTTTTTATTTGCATTTTAGTTTATTAGCTCACTTCTATCATCTCTGGTACATTTCTAATAGCAAGATGACAATTTGCCTTGGAGTTGTGCCAGTTCTGCTTGCTCTGGTGGAAGCATTTGTGGCACCAAGCATGAGTGCGTGCTTAAGGAGAGGGAAAGCAAATGCAAGTAAACAGCACAGCAGGCCTGCTCTTTGAAACTCCCTGTGAGGGCTCAAAGATTTGCAATTAATGTCCCTATGCTTGTTTATAATCAGTTTTGGAAGAGCATTAAGACCCTGTAAGCTACTGAATGCTGAAAGACAGGAAATCGGGTTTGGAAATCTGAGAATTAATTTATGTAGTTGTTGTTTGTTTTCGTCTCAGATCACTGCCTGCATCAGAATTTGTGCAATAAAAGATTTTTAATATGTAGTCACTGATTTTTTATTAAGGCTATATAAAGTCACTTTCTTTAATGTAATGGCAGTGTTTGCTTACAGGTATGCTGTACAATTTCATAGTGTCAAAACATTGATTCCTCGACTTGTGATGACTCTTCATTTAAGATCTTCTGTCAGCTGTGATGCAAAATCCTTTAATATATTTTGTGATACACTTTTTAGGTTGCTGCAGTTAAAACTTGGAATTGATCTCTTAGAAGTTTGTTCTCTTTGTTTGAGAATATCCTGTATGATATAGTTGCAGGCAGAGACACTGATTTGGATTGTCTGCATGAATCTTTGTAGGTGCAGAGTCTGAATGGTGATAGAGGATATTGTTTTGAAACCTATTCTGCCAATCCAGAAGTGCCTTTTTAAGGCTCACAGCCATCATCTGTAAGCAGTATGGAAAGTAAAGTGCAGGTATGGAAAAAAATGGATGCTTTGGACTTCACTAAACAGCATCTTGTTGACTAATGAAAATTTATGTAATTCATACAGACAGTTTTTTATTCCAGTTGTGTCTTCTACCGAGGATTTCCCACCTTTTCCAATTTTGACTTGTTAGTACATAGCATATGCACCTAAGAGTCTGCATTCAAAATCTTTAGGAGAAAGTATGAAATTGAAATGAGCCAGGACAGACTTTTGAAATGCCCTCTAAGGCTAACAGTAAGTAATGGGTTTTTTTCTAAAAGTGGTGTTCTGCACCAGGTGTGCAATAATTTTGTGATTTATTTATCTGGACCATGTTTCATTAGTTTGCTGATAAGCATCTAGAACAGTTGAAGACTGTCTCTTCTCCCAACCAAAATAGATTGCTTCCTGTTTTTCTCATTATCCTTTATCTTATCTCATTATCCTTCTCTAAAACTTAAACTTTGGCTCACTTTTTTTTCCCTCTTATAATTCATACTCCTGATCAGTTCCCTCCTTATGGGTAAATTCTCTTCCATGCTTTAGCCTCCACCAATATCCGGTTTTCCTGAATGTCTTATGGAGTACAGCCCCTGACAAAAGGGGCTGAGTGTCAGCTGTCCTGCACCCTTCCCCAGTCCTGAATTCCACTCACTGGATCTCTGCCATCAGAGTTGTTATTTTTCTCCACATTAACTCAAGGTAAACGCTATTCCTCACTGGACTGCAAGAGATTAGATAATGTCTTTGGAAATAGGAAGGAAGAGAAAAGGCCATCTGCAGCAGTCTCCAAAGTGGGATGCATGCAAAACAATCCATCAAGGTGGGAGGAGTACTAAGGAAATATTTTTTGTAACATCAATAAAAATCTTCTAAAACAGTTTTTCATCTTAATCTTGTTCCTAATTCTATTTTTGTGTATGCTTTATAATATATAGCATATTATTACAGTCTTACATGTATAATTTAAAGATAAATATTCTTATAGTTTGCTCAAAAGTTTGTTTTACTGATGGCTTATGCAATCAAAAAAGTGATCTGGAGCTTCAGATTTCCTCTTTTCTCTTCCAAAGACAACTTCCAGTCCCTTGCCCATGTCAGGATCTTATTATGGAAGGATCTTATTATCTTTAATCCAGAGCATTATGATTTTGTTATTTGTGGGTTAAATCAGACTTCTGATTTGTTTATAAATTTGAAACGCAGTGTTTGTGCTCTTGAGAAGACTCACATGGATTTTAATAAAGCACCTTGATCTCCTGCTGACTGCTTTTGTCAAAAATCTGAATGTTTCTTCTTCCTTCCACTGGAATCTTTGTCTGCTTTCCTTGACCCTGAAATAAACTCCTTATACACACTGAATACACTGCTGTGAAATTGAGAGTTTTCTGGCATCTTTAACCAGTCTCACGTGTTTCTGTGCATCACTTTGGATGTGCATCAGATAAAAAGGACTGCTGTGACTCTTACATGAACAAGCGGAAAGGCAGTCCTTGGAGCACGCACAAGAGGATGCCACTAACTTTGTAGTGCTGTTCTACATCTTCTGCCCAAGGAGAATTGACGCTATTCCAGTTTGGGATTGCAGTGTAACAAGTGTTTGCTTTTGTGCCTGCTTCCCATGAAAAGCTCTTCTCTTCTTAACATGTTGCAGCTGAGTAAGGTTATGTGGTTTGAGGTTTTGCTTTTGTTTTTGTCCTCTGTTAACTTACTTTGTCATAGCTCTAAGGAAGAACATCCCTGTGTGTTCAAATGGAACCAGAACAAATTGCTTCATTCTTCAGGTTGTTGTGAGTGAGGCAAAATTATTTTGGAAACGTTTAGGAAAGTTGGAGCTTTTTGTTAAAAGAAAAGCCAGCAAAAGTGATAGGATCTTGGATTGTGTAAGTAAGGAAAGATGCTTATCTGTGTGGATAGGTAATATTTGATGGAAACTTTCTCTGCAAAAAAGTATGTTTAGTATAGGAGTAGAGAAGTACTCAGAATATTGTTTCTTAGATTTTTCAAAAATGTATACATGCAAAAATTTATTCAGGATGCTAGGCAGAGTAAAAAGTCTATTGACGTTGGACTCTAGAAGTTACTGCGGTGATGAGCATGAAATATCTAAATAGAATTTTCTGGCTTGGGTTTAAGAAGGGTGAAAAACTGATATTAAAAAAATCAGGAAATTAGCATTGTTAAGGATGATTTTCAACTTTATTTCTTTTGTACATAAGCATTTGACACAATCTGCATATGCCCTTTCTTCTCAGAAGAAATACAAGATATTGTTTTTCTTCAAATGAGTTTTCTGCCTTTTATGCTTTATCAGATTGTGTATGCTTGCACTAAGCTGCTCTTTCATGTATAATGTTAAAATATGCTGGCACTCTTAGCTGCTAAATTAATTAATTAAAAAGAACTAATAATTGTGTCAGTAATGTTCTTCTCTGATGGCAATAATTGACAGTATTGCAGTGAGGTCTTGTGAAAGTATATATAAATGTAAATAAAGTGCATGGGTAGATGTATGATGTGTTCCTAATTGCAAACAACTTGGTGACAAACCTAGATAGAGACTCTGACTTCAGGCTTCTAAATTATCATCCTCAGAGAAAACTTGAAAGGCTGGGATACTGTTATTTTCTTTCTGATGCCACTATCTAAAACTGTAGAACCTTTCATCTGCCTGTGCTTCAAAATATGATATTTAGAGTGGCACTATTCATTAGTTAATTCTGCTAAAGTAAAAGGAAAATGCAGCTCAGGAAACTGATGCAGATAACTCTTGTATTCTTTTGAAGACTTTGGAAGGAAGCCAAAATTAGTGTCAACAATGCTTTTGTTTAAAAAAAAAATACTTGCAAAACATTAGAAAATGTTCCAGTAATACAATTCAGTAAATGGGAGAGAGGGAAAGGGAGTCTTTCCAAGCGTGGGTACTGATACTAGACAAGGTATTAATCTTCCTAATTTTAGGCATTTACAGAGCAGACATGGACACTTGAGGAATAAGAAAACTGCAAACAGAGCATCCATCTTTCTGTTTGCTGCCAGTGAAGGGAGCCCTGCAGACCAGTAGCCCCTGTGTTCTTGTCTGGTTTTAAGTGTCCTAAGTTCAGTGGAAGTTCTTCCTGCCTGTCATGTGCACCATGGGAATGGCAGTTCCATTCTGGACTCTGGAACACCTACTAAACTGGCAGGAGCTAAAGCTAAGCTCACATATGGTCTGGTGTGTATTAAACTTCTGTGTAGAGTAACCCAATTCAGAAGAGACATTGAGCTGTGCTACAAAAATAACAGGGTTTAGTTTTCTTCAAGAAAGCTATTCATTAATAAAACTTCTTGTTTGTGAAATCAAACTCTATCCCTTAGGATAGTTTTTGTGGTAGTCATTATTGTTTGGCTGTGCTTTATATTTTGAGTTGCTAAAAGCATGAATAGCAGACAGATCACAAATATCATGGCTCAGATTCTGTACAGTGTTTCAAGTATGAAAGTAAAATTCCTCGTGTGTACTTTGTTGTCATGACCCCTGAAACCATTTTAAAGTGTGAAGGTTCAAGCATGTCACTTGTTTGGGTTTTTTAGTGGTCATTGCCTGAATGAATTCAGGTTGGATTAAGCTCCCTTCCAGCTTTGAAATCCAGTCTGCCAAAGGGAGAGGATGTGCCTCAAAGCATACCTTGCAAGGGAGTGTGCTAGGAGCAAGAGAAAAGAAATGTGAGGATTGAGAATTTGTCATAGGACTCAACCTGGAGTTTTTTACTCTTCTTTCAGCCTGCATGTGTTGGAGACTGGGAAAAGAGGACAAGAGCGTCAAGAGATGTTCAGTGCCAAGTCAGACATAAAATCACCTGTTAAAGTAAAACACACAGCTGGGACTTTCAACTTGAACAGGTTAGCAGATGGTCTGTCAGTCCATGTGTAAGGCACTGGTGCAAGTGTTTGCTACAGTCCCAGCAAGAAAGGCATTCAGGCTCTGTGGGGTATTGATTAAAATATCAGTTATTGGTACTAACAAGAAGGCAAGGGAGAATGGATAATCGTACAGGCCTCCAGAGGGGTGTGCTTCCTGGTGCCTTTCAATTACTGTGACCCTGGCTCACTGGCTTCCAGCATAAACATAGTCTAAAACTGGCAGTCTGTTGATTAAAATGTACAGGAGAAAGCCTGAAACAAGAGACACAGCATTTGTGAACCAGAATGTTGATGCAGAATCAGATTTTCCAATGAAAGATGTTGTTAACAATTCTATTTATTAAACAGCCCTCAGTGGTGGGAGGGAAGTTCTGTTTCAATTTTTCATACTTGGTTTTTAATTTTATGTTTGTGGCTTTAAAACCATGTGTGTTTTTGCTTTGAAAAATAGATACAAAATTGGGAATGAGTATACAGTAAAATTATTTGCATTTCAGAATATGCTGAAGTTTATTTTCAGATACAGTGCAGGCCTAGAAGAGATAGCCATGTCATCATCCTTCTCTGAAGCTGGGTAAATTTAACCTTCATGGCTGGCATATTCCAGGCTTCTTATCCTCAGTTTTTCATAATACCCTAACCTAAAGGGGTTTTTTACCCCGAATTAAAGCTGTGAGTAATCTTTTTATGTATGTGTGAAATGAAAGAACAGTTTGTCACTGTTTTCATTACTGTAATACCCAAAATTTGCTGTTCTCTACCACCACCTTCTTAAAACTAAACAAGTCTGTCTTCCCAATTTTTCCCTAATGAAACATGTATTAAGCTGTATCATTTGGTTCATTTGGAATTTTTACAATTGGTCCCTAGTTACAAGTATGGATTCTGAAGCTGCACCTGGTTTATCAGGAGGAGATATTCACAGGGAAGAACAAAGTAGGATAACATACTGTGGAGAGTAACAGTCATAGTCATGCATGACTTAGTTATTAATACAGCAGCCAGATTTTCTCTTCCTTTCTTTGCAGCACAACAAGTTTGGTTCCTGGCTTTGTCCTCATAAACCTGAGGTTCTTTGCAGTGTGCTGCCAAAACAATTACCCCCTTCTGGTCACCCCCTTCCTTTTTTCTTTTTTTTCTTTTCTCTCTCTCTCTCTCTCTTTTTTTTTTTTTTTTTTTTTTTTAATTCTGCTAACCCAAATGCCATATTTTCTACCAATCTCTACTGAATTTCTTTATATTTATTCCAAGTATTTCTCCATTTGGAATGGCAATCCTGTCTCCTAAAGCATTGATAAGCCCTACTCTTTCTTTAAATTGTGAACTAAATTCACAAAATTTAGTTACCTGACACTCACTTGAAAATACTGTGATCAGGGCCTTGCTTCATTCCCACCTGATACCAAATTACTGATGGCTACTCACTGAGAATATTGAGAATATTTTTGAGTTGTGCATCCTTCTTATTGTCATTTCACCTGTAGCCTTTCTCCCTGGTGAGGATATTTCTCAGGAGAGTCCAGCATCAGTTTACATCACATCTAATACCTGTTCCTCAGCATTTGCAATTATGAGATCTCCAGGAAGACAAAGCCAGGATATTCAGAGTGATGCCAGATTGGAGGACAAGAGTCTAAACTGATAAATGACCTTTTCACTTTGAGCAAGACTTCCCAGAGATGTTGTGCAGTCTCCACCCTGGGGAGGTTTCAAAGCATCAGTAAATAAAGTTGTGAGCAGTCAGGTCTGATTGCCCTCATTGGTGCAAGAGGCTGGACTGGAGACAGGCTAAGGTCCATCTATGTTTCTATTCTTTCTCAAATCTGATCTTTTTACTCTTTATGTTTGTCCTCCTGAGATTTTGATAGTTCCTCTTATCCCAGAGCCTGCTTTCAACAATTCCCTGTGTTCTCTGGGGGAAACATCATCAGATCTTGCTGATGGTGTATCACAGATGTGTAACTTGTTTTGCCAGCTGTACAAAGCCTTAGGTTCCAGCTGATTTCCTTCTTTTCTTTATTACATCATATCAGTTCCCACATACAGTGTTGTCTACAGGCAGTTTGCTGGTGACAGCAACACTTGTGAGCAGTGACACAGCCACAGGACCCTGTCATTGCCACCTTCTGGACTGTGCTTCTGTACCTGCAGGTGGCAAGCATGCAGTTACAAAATGAACCTCCTCACTGCCCTGTGCCTTCATCAAGCCTGTCTTTCTCCCATCCCCCCAGCTTCCTTCCCCATGAGATGTAACATCTTGGTGCTCCTTCTCAAAGGAAATTATTTAATCTAGTCTGTGCTACACCAGGGATGTGTACACTAACTGGCACAGCAGCACAGCTCACTTGGGCCAGTGTCTGTCTGTGAACACTGCATAGTTTTAGTTTTTCAGTGGTGCACTGAAGTGATCAAAAAAGCTCTTATGTTGCAATTTTGGGCAGACCTCAGAAAAAGTAGGCATGCATATTGCCATCAGTAACTGGTCCACATCCATCACTTGCCCCTAGTTCTCCTACCACCTTGGCCTGTTCATTTAACCTTATCTAGCTTGCCCTTGGAACTGAAAGCCCAGCAGGTGTTCCCTGTCTGCTGGAGGAGAAGAGGTGCAGAACCCTTTTTGCTCCCTGGGATGCTGTGTGTATCCATCTGTTTCCCATCCATGGTGGCACTCAGGGGTGTGTGACTGGACTGCACCTCCCAGCACAGCACTTCCAGGGGAAGGCTGCCCTTCCTGCCATGCTCTCTGCACTGGAGGGAGCAGGGGCTGGTTAAAAATAAATTTGGGAGCAGATGGTGAGGCAGATTATTGTTCATCCTAGGGTGATGATGATGATGTGCCAGCTAACTGCTGGTTGTCTATCAGAATTAATCAGAAGCTGTTGTGGCACATGATCAGTGAAGCCACTGCTCTCCCTGAAAAAGGGAAGAAAGAGCAGAGATACAGCTCTGTAAAATAAATTGTTGGAAAAACACTTGGTTTGAAGAAGAAGTTTCTAATGGAGAAAAGACTCTAATAAGCAAAACAGGAATGTTTTTAGGATTTGAGTTTTTTTAAAATGTGCTAACACTTTTATATATCTATAGGTATGCTTTGCTTCTGAAAAGCAACTGGGAAAACTTGGTCACTTTCTTCTTGCATTTATTTCACTGGAATTGTAGATAATCTGAAATAAAAAGATTTAAGAGGTTTATAGGACCCTTTACGAGCACTATCTCTATTGCTAGTATGAAATGTTATCCATGAATGCACCTGTTTTGGATTTGTGATCAGTGTCGAGGGAGAGGACTTGACACTTGCTGTGCTCAAAAAACTTCACAAATGTTAAATCTCTATACTCACAAAACAGACAAGGCAAAAGCTGAAACCCACTGAGCTGAAAGGCAGTATCAGTTCTGATGCTTTAGCAATCTGAAGGGTAGTTTAGCCCTGTTACCTTCTTTTTCACTCACGAGGTTAATGAAATGGTTTAACAATTAGCAGTGATGGATCACATTAGGAAATAAAACAGGAAGTGCATTCTTGATTATTGTTAATTAAAAATAATGGTAATTTTTAATTACTTAGTCCACTTAGATAACCTGTCAGTCTATTTTGTTAAGCTACTAATGTGTTTAACCAAATTTCTTATTTTGTGTATTCAGCTTCTGTTGTCCAGGCTATGTCATGGCATCTCCTTTCAGAGTCCACCTAAGCTGATGTCTAGGGTGTAATTTATGGAAAATCTATGCTTTGTTTTAAAAGGTGGTATGCTAAGTGTTTTTTATCTAAGACTGTCAGGTCTGTATAGTCTATCTGAAATAGGACATTCTCCACAAATATAAAAAAATACAAAAATTTGGATGAAATTTGCTATTTCTTCACATTTTAATCTGCTCTTCTTTTATACTTTCTATTAAGCAGGTAGTGCTGTTTTAGGTTATACCATAATCTGAGGGCTCTGTCTGTATGTAACAGGGAGTGTTAAGTCAAGGCAGGGCTGAATTCAACTGCTTTAGCTTTTATTTTTCAGATGGTCTAATTTGATATGTTAAAAATAAGATAGAATGGCTAAAGAGAGGTGGGCCTCCTTACTAAAAATTTGCAGGTGTCAGACTTTCTGTTGCTTTGTCTGGCATTGCTGTGAGCTTCATCAGCCTCTGTTTTTAACAGTTGCATCAGTGAGATGGCAGATCACTTGTGGGTTATCTGCAACAGCAGCAATCTGGAGATCAGGAACCCTGTTAAAATATTCCTGATACTAACAAGTCATTTTTGTTTTGCTTGGTATAGAAAATGGTGAGAATTAAAATAATTTTTTTTTACTGGAGTGTTTCTGTACTGGAAAACTAGGCTCACTGGCTTTGTTTCTGATCAATTCTCCTGTGTGTTGCTGCAGGAAGGTCAGGCTCTTACTATTTGGCATCTATAGCACCTGAAAAATCCTTGTTATTTATTATTTTTACTAAGTGAAATAATCTCAGGAACCTGTTTATTTCATCGCCCTTGCCCTTCCAAACTGCTGCTTTTGGTATGCATGTTGCTGGAGTGAGAGGATGGTTTAAAGGAAGTTGTGTGCACGTGGGGTGGCTTGCTCTTTAAATCTTTCTGAGCACTTGGATGCTGGTAAGGTGAGTTTGTACAAACCCTGCAGTGCGGAGGCGCCTGGCTCCATGGGTGAGCATTACTCAGTTTCACCATGAAACCCGTGATGAGAGACTGCAGTACAGAAGGCAAAAATCACCCTTAGCTCGAGAGATATTTCTCCTCTAAGAAGAACTGTAATTGAAAAAAAGCACCTTCTTTCCAAGCAGGTAGCAGAAGTGAGAGTGCTGGGAATTTGCTCTTTGAAGTGTTGTTAGCAGAAATTCTGTTTATTAACACGAGCCTGTGGCACCTGGGACTGTTTCACCAGGCCTCGCTGTTGTTTTAGTGCCTCTCACCTGTGGAGGCCCATGTGGTTCCCACTGCATGAGTCAAAAGAAAAGGACAGAGAAGGTAAAAAATACACATCTCTATTCTTTCTTTCCTGAGGCAGTGTGGGAGAGAGGTACCCAGACCTCAGTCCAGGCTTCACAAGAGATCCTGCCCAGTATAATGGGCCAGCACTTGAGCAGCCTCAGCATTTTCTCCTGCATGTTTCACCTGGTGTCCTGTTATTCCTTCCTAATTTCTTTTTTCAACATTTTTGTAGTCCTAGTCTGTGTTAGTTTCCCTTTATGCTCCAGGTTCCCTCCTGGCATCTGTGCAGTTCTTTCACTTAGAAACTGCCAACTTATTTCTGTCCATGGCAATTCTGGCACTGTCCTGCAGTTTGGAGCTCAGCTCAGTCCCAGGGAGCCTCTCTTTGCATTTATTCTCCCTTACATTTCATGAGAAAATGGGGTCCTCCCTGGCAGCCTCTGGCAAGCACTGCCCAAGCTTTCAGGGCTGCCCCCATTACTCTAATGGCTCTGCATGGACAGAGGGAGGAAGGGTGGTTAAGCACTAAGTGCTGTCTTTGGAGGAAGCTTTTCCATCATCACCCTTCTTTGTGTTTCTCTTCACTGTCTTCTGCCAGCTCTGGCCTGAGGCCCAGGTTTTGTGCAGGTGGGAGCTGGCTTGGCTGTAATCCTTCTCCAGCCAGGAGAGGTGGCCCTTCATGGAGCACTGCTGGGACTGGTTTCATGTGGCATGTAGTTTTCACAGGGAGCAGGGGAAAGGTGTTTCCTTTGAGAGTAAAGAATAAAGAACTTCTGCTCAAAGGAGTATCTAAAAGGCATAGCATTAAGAAGAAAAGAGAACAGTGGGTGGCTTGACTATCCAGAAGAAAGTCTCAAGGAACAAAAAAGAATTCATGGATATTTCTGTTTCCTTGATGGCAGGTAAGAAGTGAGGCTTCATGTGCTGAAATGTGAGAAATACAGAATGGATCAGTAGGTTGACAAAAATACCGTGTAAGGCAGCAGTTAAAAGGTGGCATTTCAGGCAAAGGGTGTGTGCAGAAGTTTCTTCAGGAGATCTGTTACCTTATGTATGGCTGAGAATCCAGGTTAGTTGAGTAGAAAATGCTGCCTTGCATCATCCTTCACATCACCAGCAGAAAGTCAGCTGAAAAGCAGCATTCATTCTCATTACATACTGATGTATATTTTGCAGTGCTGGGGCACCTTCAAAAGCTGCAAGCTAGGAGCATGGTCTCTTCCACCAGTAAATTGTTGGTCAGTACTGCCCATAAATTATTTCAAACCTGTAGGAAGGAGGGTAGTGTGATGTCTGTTCTGCTAAGTCTGTCTTTATTCTTAAGTAACCAACATGGGAAAAACCTGCTTTGTTTGTTGTGAAGGGCCTCCAAAACATCTTGGAAAACAAAAAGTGAAAAGTGGACTTAAGAGCAGCTTGTTCTCGTGGTGTTGGCCCATTCCATTATGTGCTGCTGTTGAAACTAAGGCTGGAAATACCATGCAGGCTTGGAGTCCTGCTTTAATTCCTCTCTCTTGCTATTTCCAGCTGCTGCCATCCCAAGCACTGGTATGGAAACACACACTTCTGATATTGGCCCCGTTAGCCTTTCAAATGCTGCCTTGGGACCATGGTTTAAGGATTTTGTTCTTGCTCTTTGTTCTTAAATAGATTTCTGGTGTGTACATGAGCAGATTTGTATGAAATGCAAAGTCTCAGCATCCACTGTGTGTTCCCTTGGGTGCCCTTCTTTTTAACTAGATTTTATTGTAAGGCAAAAAAATGACATTTTACATTTTTTCTATTAATCTGTATTGTTCTCTGTTGGTGGCTCTGGGTGCTGATGCGGGAGATTTTTCTTGCTACACACGAACTCTGATTCTGAATTCTCTGAGGAGAATTTGAAAGGAAAGGATTTAAGTTGTTGCCATTTCTGAGCAGTGGAATTTGAAGCCCTTTTGGACTATAAGTAGCATAGTAGGTGTGCCAGAGTTCTGGATTTCTCTGTTCAGGGAATGTCTTGTATGATACTGAAGGGATTTGGTAGTGGCAGTGAACATGGAAGAAAAGATCTCAGAAAATCAGAAGTACTGCTGTAGTTTAACAAGTGAATCTCAGGCATGGGGAAAGTATTTAACATTTGCCATTGCCTGAAACAGAACAATGTAGAAGAAGCTTCTGAAACCTTCTGTTTTTCTGTCCGCAAACACTTGAGATTTTCAAGGAGAAAAACGCTGGCCTTATGTATTTGAAGGTGTTGCCAAGGGTGTCTTATCTTGGCAATGCCTCCTTCTATTGTTAACAGCAGGGTTCATTTTGTGCCGAGAGGGTCTGCAATGAGTGCTGGACACTATTCTTAGCCATCTGTAATAACATTCTAGCACCACCTAGAATTCTTCCAAATTATGCCTAGGATAATGTAACTGCTGGAGTAAAATCCGCTCTGCAGCTTAACAGAGGGACCTTCTGTTTCCAGGACTGCCAGTCCCTCGGTTTTTATACATTTACACACTGCTCTCTGGAAGAATAAATAGTACATGAACATATGCATTGGCTAAGTGAAATTTCCTTCTGATTATAGTGAGGCACTATTTAATGGCAATTATAAAATATGTTTCTTTCATCTTTTGCTATTCCTGCTGTGTGTTGAAGAGTATGCCTTTATCTCTTTTGTTGTTAAGTTACCCTCTTGCTTTTATTTTTTAAACAAATTGATCATTTTTTTCAAGTTAGTGAGTTGCAGTTTTGAAATCTTCTGAACACGTTTCTGGCAGAATTACCTCATCTAAATCAGAAATAGTGCTACTGCATGAGTGCCCTTAAATGAGGTGGCTGCTACATCTATTACAAGAATAGAATTTTTGAAAGGGAACTGATTGACATTTATCCCAAATGAAATGTTTACTCTCTGTTTAATACCTGCTGGGCAATTCAATACTCTGAATCTATATTAAACATGTTTAATATTAAAATGTTTAAGAAGCATTATTAAGGCTCAAAATAGGTACTTAAAAGTCAGAGCTGTATCTTGGTATGCATGTGTTATGAAATGGCGAAACACTGGGTTTTCCACTTACTAAATTCATAGAATAAACCCTTTTCAATCACCCATTTTCAAAGGCTGATTTGGAGGGTAGGAGTATATATGACTCCATCCCAAACCTGTAGGTTGGGGAGTTGAATGCTGTTCCAGGAACCTGGATTTTACTCTCCTGTCTCCAATATACAGTCCCATTTCATACTGAACAGCAGGTCAGTGAAGACAAGCTGTTGGAAGGTGAACAGTCATTACTCATTCTCTAATTCTCAGAAACCTATAATAAAACCTTATGGTCTGATACTGAGAAGGATCAGTCTCATAGCTGTTGATTCAGTAGGATTTTTGCTAGAATATGTACAGACTTGAGAAAAACTGGATCAAACATTTGGGGCACATAAAGTTAAAAGGAAGGGGTTTTTTTACTTCATTGTGAGTCTTGATCTTATTTGTAAACAGTAGATTACACAACTTTCTTAATAATTCAGACATTGTGAAAAAATTAATAGACATTTAAATCTTTCTTCAGATCATAGTATTAGTTACATTATTTGTTCCTAGCCCCATTTTTAGCTGAAGTACCACGCTTGACATTTTCTAATGTGCACTCCACATGCTTCCTCACTCATCTGAGGCAGAACAGTGATAGAAAAGATGTTTTAGCAAATTTCTGTTTAGGATCTGACAATAGGATATGTCCAGCAGTGTTAGTATTGGCTGTTGCTGTGCCTCCTGCCCATAATGGTAATTGTATGTACCTGGTATTAGGTGTTCAGAAAAAGAATAGGGGCATAGAGAAGATGCTGTAGTTCATGAGGCTGTTACTAGGAGAGCTGTCAGTTTTGGGGGCAGGATCTGTATTTAGCAGTCTGCATCTGCTCGGGTGCAGTGCTGTTCAAGGAGTGCTGTGTGCTTGGCTCCAAACTGCAGCCACTGCCCTGAGCTGCTCTGGGCTGCCCTGCCCATGAACCTTTCAGTTCTCTGCTTTCAGGTATCACCCACGTGTCTGGATTTGCCCTGACACTGTCTCTGACCAAGGCTACTCATCTCAATTGCAATATCACGTATCTTCTTTATAGTTAGAAATTATAAAGCAAATTGGGTGAAGTCTGATGTGTTTTGGATTTCAATGGCAAAAATGGATGGTTTATTACAAAAGTGGGTCAGCGAATCTTCCCCAAATGCTGACATTTTCTACACATGGCCCAGTGTTTGTTTTCATGCCATGAGTTCTGACAGCAGGGTCTGTTCTGGGCTATCCCAAACAGGACTAATATAAGAAGTTAAACTTTTTGTGTCACATTTCAAGAGAGTACTGCAATCAGCCCTGGGCTGTGGAGTGGCCCCAGGAGCTTTAGATCCAGTGGACCATGAAACCTGTCTCAGAAAGATGAGATGTGGCATTACATTTTATGTAACACACTGTGCTCGTAACTGGCTCTTTTATTGCATGTGTAGAATCACTGAATTACTTGCAAGGGAGAATGGTGTATTGCTGTGGTGTTCAGGAGACAACATTAGTTGGTGGATTTCTCTTGTTTTTACCTAAAGCAGCTGCATTTTTGGAACTCACATGTGGATAGGAATGTGCTAGGGCCTGTGGGTTTCCAGTACAGTGAGGAAAGAGGGATGGGGCCAGAGAAGGCGGCCTGATGAAATTAACAGCAGACTCATCTTTCTGTGTGGCAGGAATACATTTCCCACTCAGACACACTGGATTGCTTTCTCGTTGGGAAGGTGAGAACAGTTTGGTGAGGGCTGAGAAGTCTGTTTAAGTTTGGGAGTCACTAAAGGACAGCAGCTGCCACAGTCTAATCTGCGTTATGATTAATCCATTTAACAATCAACTGTTTTAACAATTAGCTCTGTTACCTTATATTAAGGTCATTAAAACTCTCTTTGCTTTCATTTAACCCCTCGGGTTGCCACTCCTAGTAGGTTGAGTGTCCCTGTAGCCTAATGTAGTTTATGTAGTGGTACCTGATGATCCAGGTCTGTTGTAGCCACTTGGCCTACTATTTGTGTTTTTAATGATTCAGCAGAGATGTGCCTTTAGGTGCTGCTGTAAACAGTCCTCTAAATCTTAAAAATCAATGATAAATGAAAGGAATTTAATTATTATTTGTACTGATAGCACTGTCTGTTACTTAGGTTGCTAAGCATTTTCATTTCATGAGATTGGCTCATTGGTGGAGAGCAGGCATAGGAATTGTTCTGTGATTTTTGTTCTGTTCAAAACTTTGTCAAACACTTACTGTAGTCTGAGTTTTTCCCATTCTATGCATCTGACTATGTTTAAATTGCTTAGGAAAATTTAATTAAAAACAGTATTGAAGAATGGGCTGATGAGAAAACAGAAGGGGAGACCAGAAAAATGTATATTCTTTTGCCTCTGTAATATTGTTCTAAATGGCAATATTCTTTTCAATGCTGTGAAAAGATCTTCCATCTCTCTGGCTTGAAACAGGAAATTTGTTTGATGACCAGGGCTCGAATCAAGAGGCCAAATTAGCTGATCTAAGAGTGTGGGGCAGAGAGGCACAGGAATGAGAAGAGGCTGAAATTGGAAAAAGAAGTCCAGGAAAAGAAGAATGAATGGAGAAGTTTGAGAAGTGAGTGAAGCCCATGCTGAAAAAGCAGGACAGCAAGGAGAATAGGACCATCAGTGAAGGAAAAACCCAGAACTGGGATGGGAAGCAGATGGGAAGAGCTGGATAGGAAAGTTTAGGTGTGGGGCTAGCAGGTAGAACAGCAGATTCCCACAAAGCACCTCTCTTTCACGAAGCTAGAGCAGCACCCAAGGTGTTTCCTTGTCCTCCTGCCTTTGTTGGAGGAAGCAGGCTGGCACAGCATCCTGCTCCCCTGCAGCACTAGCAGGATGTCATCTTGCCTTTGGTGAGTCGGGGGGCAGGGGCCTGAGGAACTGAGGGCTCCAGGGCTGCAGATGAACCATATGGCTGCTGGCACAGCATCCCATGGTGGGAGGCATTTGTCTGCCTTCCTGGTGGTAGGGACCTAGGAAACTCCTGTCCTTTCCTCAGGGTCTTTATACTCTCATTTTAACATCAGCTGAAGCACTCAGAGTTAAGGAGTGCTGAACTAAAGCTGCCTCTGCATCCTGTAATGTTTTTTCTTTGACGTAATTCCTCCCTTTGAGAAAACATGCTTTGCTCAATGAGAGAGAGGAATTTACTTATAGAATGCACTTTTTCTCTGGCTTGCTGCAGAAAAAGGAAAAATGCAGTGTAAGAGTCAGGGAATTATTTAACTAAAGTGACTGTAGAAGCTACAGGAACATGATCTGATCCTCCAGGCTATCTGAGTTTGTGTGAGGTTGAACTAGTCATTTTAAGCTTTTCACAGGCTCTCATTAGCCACTGAATCTAACTCACTGGAGATGTCCAATCCCAGAGCCTGAAAGAAGAGTGGTAAGGATACTGCACGTTCTGTTCTGAAAAAGAAGTTCCAGAAAAGCATCTCAAATCAAGTACTGCTCAAATCAGCAGATACTTCTGAAATTTTGCCATCTGTGCCTCAGCTCACTCACCATGTAATGGTAATAATGTTACTTCTAAAAGAAGATTGTGGGAGATTTTGAAAATAAATTAGCTTAATGTTTTGTGATGCAGTCAAGAAAAAAAAAATTGAATAAGGGTGAAGGCTGGAGGAATATAAAGGAGCTGAAAGATTATGCTATGAACTAGTGTCATGCACCTACCCTGTAATGCAAATGTCTGCCATTAACATGGAGTTCATCAACTGGAAACTACAAAGGAGAAGGAAAGATACAAAGGAAAAGAAAGATCTGGCAACATTGCTGGGTCTTGTGATAATTGAGGCATCACTTTCATGATCTCTTACAATGTGATCTTAAAAGGTCTCAGTGGCTATCAGAGAAGCACTAATGCCTTTGAGCCTTTGGGAGAACTCATCTGGACACTTGTCTATACTTACATCTTCAAGCAGAACGGTGAGAGCAAACTGGAGAAAGGGCCAGTGAGGCTGCTAGCAAAGTCAAAGGAATGGGTGGCGAGTTTTAAAAGGTAAAGAAGAATGAAAAATGCAAAATGAAGATTGAGGGATGAACAAGACAGCAGTTTGTAAATACACCTGAAGGATTAACAGCAGGATGGAAACCTGATGAGATGAGGTACAGTTCTTAGCAAAACAGTCATTAGGTTTGAGATAAATGGGAATTAAGTTGAGGTTGAAAATCAAATGGTTTTCTGAGAGAGTAGTGAGAGTCTTGGGCAGCATCCCAAAGGACAGAGTGGAAGAGCCCTTGTTGGGCTGGAGGTGAGGCTTGAGCCCTTGGACAGCGGGGTAAGCAGGGCCTGGGCTCAGACTCAGGAGTCTGTAGCCAGTTAAATGTGTTCACTGTAGCAGATGCTGCTTGCACACTTGGACATCCTGCCTTCAGTGCGTGTGGGTGGTTGACCTTTTCCTTCTCTCAAGTGAAATCAAGTCATTAGGAATTATCTCTAAATATTCTGGCCCAGTACTTCAGAGCTTCAGCTGCTTTAATCTTAGTAAGCCTTGGGGAGCCAGATTACCAGCATATGTGCCCCCCAGAGTCCAGGAGCATATGAGGAGATCTCTTTCAGATGGCTGGTTTTTAACATGCAGCCAGAGAGGTCTGTTGAGTGCCTGAGCATGTGTTCAAAGAAGGGGATGTATGTGCTCTCTGGTAGCATTTCCAAGATGCAGAAAAGCCTCATGTCTGTTTGCTCCAGGATATCTGTTAGTCCTGGTTTATGCAGCATTTTGGAATTGAAAAACTCTGTTGTGTAAGGGCTGAAGGAAAAAATACATTGTTGGAGTGGAAACATTGCCGTTTCCAGCCTTTGGATGGCCTCCACTTCATGTTTGTCACATGCAATTCATATCTGAAAGGAACGTGTGTCACTGCTGATGTGATGTGCCATGTCATAAAAGCTTTGGTGACATTTTCTGACCTCTTAAAAACTAACGAAAGAGGTTTGCAACTTGTAAATGCCATCTGCCATGGCAAAGCAGCTTCCCAGTTCTCTAATCACATATGCCTCTTGTGAAATGCTGCATCACCTTGAAAAAACCAGCATATTAATGGAGGAAGCTTGTCGTTTCACTCATTCCCAAATTCTTTACATAATTCATCTATTAAATTTTCTTTTGCTTATTATGAACCCTGAGGGGTGGAAGTTGCAGCAAATCCATGATAGCTTTAGGAGTTCTGTTTCATTAGAGCTGTATTTACGTTCTGATTTTTTGGTACTCTGAATTGGAACCATTCTCCCTATGATCTTAATCTTTTGCAGATACTCATGGGGCTCACAGATGGAAGTGTGAAAAGTCTGAGCTGTCTCAGGAACATGTAACAGGACTTGGGGGGTGTGTAAAAACTGGGGAGTGTTCTTCATTAACCTGTGTTTGTTCCTGTGGTCCATTAAGGCAACTGAGATGTGCTAATTATTTTTAATTGATTCAACTTATGTCACACTGATAGCCTCAGATGTGGGATAGGGAGACCAAATGTTGGGTTCAGTTTTTGCTGGGCTGACAGCTTATATAATGAACAGTGTGGAATCAGTAGGGACAGTTTTTACAGCCTGGAAAAAAAGAAGCAAAGTGTTTCATGCTTGGATAGGAGAGAAGAGCACTTTATCCACTTGTGTTTTACTTTGCATAGTGCTGTTGTTGGCTGCTCTGGCTTTTGCATGTCAATAAGACAAATTTTCTAAAGACAGGATTTATTGCAGGAAATGTGTCCATATTGTAGGGCACATACACAGCATGCATTAATTTCTGAGTAACAATGAGCAAAAGCTGCTTCAGATGGTGCCAGAGTACAAAACTGCATCCCTACAGACTGGTGAGAGGCAACAGATCTCCCTTCTGCCAAAACCAGTGCTTTTTGTGTTTGCTGAGACAAGTGTGAGCATTGTCTAGCCCTCACCACCAGCGCTGAAGAAGTTAGGTCTGTTTTTATCGCTGTATTACAGGCAGGGAAGGAGTTCTGCTGAAAAATGAAGTGACAACACTAGCAAGTCTGTGTAAGCAGCAAACCAAGATCCCAGAAGCCCTGGCTTGCCAGCCTGTCTCAAAACATCATGCCCAAGTGCCCTGGGCAAACCCTGTTCTTCTGACTGTGTTTGTCCGTAGCATTGGTGACATAGAAGGCTTCAATACTGATTCTAATTCTGATTTTTATACATAAGATTATCATTTCTGTGGCAGGACCTATCCTCAGGCTTCTTATTGATAAAAAGATCTTGTAATTTCTTCATTGGGGTATTGAGAGGTGAGGCTAGATGTTCATGGGTGTCACAGAATGGATAAATAAAAAATATCACCCAGGGGCAAGAGAAATGAAGAAGCCTGTGAGCATCACTCTGGATGTCATGTTCTGAGGTGGCAGGGGTATATTCTCAGTCCAGCACTTGCAAGACAAAGCCATCACAGTGTTCTGCCCCCTCCTAGCAGAGCAGATGGAAAGGTCCCACTGTGCATGTACCGCCCCAAGGGTCCTGCTCACAGATGGAGTGATGAAACCCAAAAGCTGCTGTGCAGGAGTTCAGTGGGGTTTTTGTAGCTGCTTTGCCATGTAGCCATTTCAGTCTGACCTATTTTTATAGATCCTGACGAGGTCTGCAAAACAAACTTATTTTTAACTGCTGTTCACATGATTCTTATCTTACCATTTGTAATTTTAAGAAGCTAATATGGGAGTTGGGTGGGATAGGTTTTTGCATTGGCTGCTCTGCAGTAATGACTTTTTTGCCTGGTTTGGTCCTGAAACAGAAAGAGAAGCCATCTCTTTTTTGCAGTAGCTGCAAAGTGACAAGGGTTAGAATATCAGTTCCTGCAGGCTGGTTGGTGCAGTGTAAAACTGCACTGTTTTATTGTGAAATCAGCCTAGTGGTGTGGCCTGGGAGACAGCAGCACAGGCACCTGAAACAGAAGATATTTGAACTCCTTAGAGGATGCTGTGTAGCTTTTTATCACAGCCCAGTCATAGCTGACATTTAAAATGTGCAGCAAGGAGGGAGGAAGATTAGGAGATGTCTCAGCAGAGGTATTGCAGCCCATCTGGGCTTTTCAGAGCGAGAAACTGTACCCTGCTGGGTATCCCAGGCTGGTATCAAAATACTTCCTTTGCTGCCTGCTTGAATAATAACCAGGTACACCGTGTGTGGGAAGGGGTTTTTGGGGCAGAAAAACTCCTTAGCATCCAGCTAAGGGAACAGCAAGGCACTGCTGTTGGGAAGGCTGCATGAGGAGCTGGGCCTGCTGCTTTCCTTCCAACACTGAGCATCTTCTCTGGTTTTAGGAACTTTCCGCTGTACGTTCTGCGAGACTGAAGTGGAGGAAGATGAGTCGGCCATGCCCAAGAAGGATGCAAGGACACTGGTGGCGAGATTCAACGAGCAGATTGAGCCCATCTATGCCCTGCTTCGGGAGACAGAGGATGTTAACTTAGCCTATGAAATCCTGGAGCCAGAACCCACAGAGATTCCTGCTCTGAAGCAGAGGTGGGAGCGTGCAGGGTCTTTCCTCACTGCACTGCTTCTTTGTAGAGTGTTCCTCTGCTCTGCTCTGTGGGGCTTTCCCAAACCTTGTGCAGGACTTAATTGTACAGCACCAACTATGCAAACAGCTGACAGATTGCCCCAGGGCTGTGTGGTTTAGAAGGAGACAGGGGGCTGTAACCATTTTTTACTAAACAGCCCGCTGCATGTATTTTTCTATGAGGTGGGATGCTTGAATTGCCTGCTGCTTGCCACGCTGCAGCTGCTATGCACACCAAGCCCTTGGCCTAATAGTTAAAAAATGCAGCTGCTTGATAAAGCTCTGAAGGTGCCACCTTATGCTGTCTTCTACCTCTCAAATACTTATCTGTCATCTGTTCCTTTTGCTTCTACCCAGCTTTTGAAACGAAGCTATCTGCAATCCACACCTTCTATTTCAAATCCTCATATAATAGTATTCTAGTCTGAAGACATTACTTGTAATAAGCAGTTTTTTCCTTCTTATTTTGTCCAACTTGTTACACACCTCTTCTTTTCAGGAGAAGACCATGTTGGAATCAAAAACTCCTTAAAATGTTCTTACCCATGGGAAATGACACTTTCTTTCAGAACATTCCTAGCTTTACAAAAACAGATGATGTTTAAATAATGCAAAAAGATGTGGGGAGCTGTCAGTTTTGTCAGCTGTGGTGAAATGTGATGCACTTCTGTATTTAAAAAAAAATTAATTATACACATGGGGGAAAAGAGCTGTACCATGAGGGGAAGCATTCCCACAGTGCCTTGGGGTGCTTGGCTTTAGTTAATAGGAGAGCAAGCAAGATACTCTTTTTTTCCTCTCAGGCTAACCTTGAGAAAGAATGTTCCTCATATATTCATGCTAGACAGCTTCTAATTAATATAATAAAAATTCTTTGTCTATTCATAGTCTTTTTCTAGCCAAGAAGGTAGCTATTTTTCCTCATCATTCTGATAGAAAAACAGAAGCAATATAAAGAGCAGAAGAGATTTTTCCAAGGTCACTCAACGTGTCTGTGGTGATATGGGAAATTCTTTCAAGCTTTTATACCCAAGCTGAATCACTAGACTTTTCTTTAAAATCCCTTTTTTCAGTAGTTTAAGTAGTAGAACTGGGATAACCCTAGCAAAAAGAGAGTAATTTTTCAGTCTTCCCTTTTTGTGTACAGGAAATTATCACAGCAGAGGCCTGGTGCAGTCCCATGATTAAATCGCAGCACCCACTTACTTGACTCTTAAATACTTAAAAAACATTGTAAATGATTAATTACTCTGTGCAAGGAATGACAAAATAAATAGGCAGCTTTTTAAATGCTTACTTGAACACAACTTGCTTCAGCACATACAGTGATTTAATTATTTATTAACTCTTATTAATTCAAAGCAGTTAATTCCATGAAAGCGCTGCTGTGAGATTTTTTTAAAGTGCCAAACCCTGGATTATTTACCCTCTCTGTTTTTATGGAGTCTTGAGAGTCGAAATCATTGACAAAACTGACATTTGGTGATTGTGAAACAAACCAAAAAGGTCACAAAATGCCTGCATCTTCTCTTTGCAGTAACTTGGGCAACTCCATGTGTTTTCAGGAGAGTTACAGCTCTAGGTGGCCCCACTGGCATTGCAGAACTGTCATTCACCTGCCCTGGGAAACTGGGTAGATCTTCATTTATGTTTTCCTAAGAGGCTGTTAATTTTCTTAATCGTGGGAGAGCATGAATTAGCCCCACAGGTTTCAAAATAAACCTGTATTACTTAAGCCCTTCTCCATAGTTTTTGAAAAATTATGGATTTTATTAACCCTTCTATTTCATTGTGTCAAAATAGCATGATGTCAATTAACAAAAAATCTTCACAGAATTAATTTTCTGTGGTCATGCTGTCAAGAACCATGGGTTGTCTCTTATGAAGTTGAAACTCTTAAGAGCAGCACAATGAAAATGTGTTTTGTTTTATCTCAAATGTGGCAAAAAAAGAGAATTATTCCCATTATCCAAGACCTTTCTTAATAGTCTGGGCAGGACTGAGATGAAAATTTCAAGTTGTTTGCCCACTGCACAGCGTGGTTTCTGTGGGCCATACCTCAGCTGTGTCAAGGGCTATTTATGTTGCCTTTAAAGGCAGCTAAACCACTCATTAAGGGATTTCCATCGAGGTGAATAAAACAGACTAAATGTAGCCACATCTGGGCCACTGAGCTGCCACAGTTCCTGCCTGCAGGGTGGCCATGTGAAGTCTGGAGCAAGGTGGGGAAAAAGTAGTTCATGGATCTAAGAGAGAAAGAGAGATTTAAGAGATCCCTTCATCTGCTCTGTGCTGCCTGTAAGGCAGCTCCCACACCTGGCCTTTTGTTGGTGCCTGGTCCTTGGTGTCTAATGCTGTACTTTGGAACAGGTTGCTCCACAGTAAGTTCTCTTCTTGCAGAATGAAGTGTTCCCCTGCCCAGGTAGTCTTGGGGTAGTGCTCACACCTACCAACAGTGACATCAATTAAGGCACACTTGCAAAGCTCACTGGGGTCCAAAATCAGTCAGAAAGTGTCTGGATGGCTCCAGCTCAGTGTAGGACATTGCAGTAGATCACATGAAGTAATTAGTACTGTAGGTGTCTCTCATAAGTGTTACTTTCATTTTTGAAACGTTCCTGACGTCATGGAATAAGTGTTTTGCTGCTAAATGGTTCTGTGTAGGAAAAAAGTAAATTTCAGGCACACTCCCAGAGGCTTCTATGCAAAAGTATTATTAGGTAGTTCCTGGCACTATGGAGGGTTTAGTGTCACGCTGTAGTCATGGGGAGGGAGAGCTTGGGGGAGAGCTGCATTGTGCATCCTGTGAGGAAAGTGGATTACATAAAATCGTCAGGGAAACGCTGGTTAGAGATTTCTATTGTGTGGGAAGCAGAGTGGTGCTTTTCACAGAGCACATGCCTGTCTTGGGGAGCTGAAAGGTACCAACACTTGAAATAACTCGCTGGGGAGAAGGTCTCTGTGTGGCTCCTTGGGTTACATAAGCAATCCCTGTGCATGAGCCTTCTGCCCAAAATTCAAGGCTGCTGTGAAGCTCTCCTAGCAGAGCTGGCTCTGCAGGATTGCTAAGGACACAAGACATGCTAACACAGATGCTGTGAAGTATTTTGTTAACAGATCCCAGCCATTCCACTACTGAGAGCCTGTGAGTAGCTCTCGATCAACACTGTGGCTGAACAAACCAATATTTTTTATTTGGGGAAGAGCAATGTTCACCTACCTGTGTCATTTCCCCTCAGTTTACCCCTAAAAATCCAGCAGAATTGGCTCATCAAATAGTGGTAATGTCCTTACTGAACTAAAAAACCCATACATTAGTCAGGTCTTCTCCAAGTGCAACTTTATTTTAAGCTTCTTGGTTGGAGAAAAGGTCATTGGGTAGACAGCAGCAACTGAACCATGCTCACTGATGACAACTGTCAGCTCAGCTGGCATCCTGGAGTATTCCTGATGGATTTAATCTGGACAAGAGAAGGAGTCAAGGCAGGGCTGTTCCTCATGAAAAGCTGTAGGTACCCCTGGCAATTTGATGATTGAAATTATATGATCTGCAGTGGATTTGTTTCTCTGAAAAGATGAAATCTCATTCTGAAGTAGAGGAACAGTCACATTTGGCTTTCCCCACTCTGTATACATAGCAGCACAGGCCAGGGTGTATTTTAGGCTCGTAGCCATCATCAGTGTGCAGAAAATATTTCACCTGATAGCCTGTTTAGATCAGATCCAAGCAGGAATGGTTTTCTCCATCAGTCTCCTGAGCTAGAAGGAGCCCTGCAGGGAAATGTGCAGAGAGCAAAGGAGGGCTGGGCTTTGACTGCCATACCCTCCCTCCACATGGGTCAGCACCTTCATTTCTCCACTTTTTTCACAGTTAAGACAGTTCTTCTGTCTCCTCCTGCACTGCATCAGCACACAAAGCCTTTTGTACAGTCCCAGTCCTCTGGTTTGAAGGTGCTTTCACCTCTTTCTTCTCTGCCTGGGCTCCCCAGTCCTCCCAGGGCTGCCTCTGTGGATAGTACCGATCTCCTGTGTAACACAGGAGAGGTGACTTCTCAAGTGCATTGTCACTCACAGTTCAAGCAAAGGTTTGAATTGTGTTTTTCATGGTGAGTTAACTCCTTCAGGAGTCCTGTGATTAATAACAGTTCACAGCTCTGAGCATGCTGAGTCCCTGGGCCTACTATCTACCTTGGTTAGACTTCAGTGCTTTTTAAATGCAGGATTTGGCTGCTGTGTGAAGGCCAAAAAGAGGCTTTTCCAAATACCAGACTACTCTTTGACAGTGTTTTTCTGCTGTGGCTTTGGTTTCAGGGAATTCTGGCATGTTATGCCTATTTTAACCAAAGTGCATTTGCATCTCTAGTGCTGCCTCTTATTTTCAGTGTCTGTGGTGGGTGTTGCCATGGCCCTATGTAGGGTTTCCCAGTAGAGATCCACAAGTTTCCCAAACCAGCAAGCTGGCACAGAAATTCCTGGCAGCACATGTTAGAACTGAGAATGAAAGTTCTTAGTGCAGATCATGAGGGATAACTAACCATCACTGAAGTATTTTTGTCTAAGGAGGGGCTGGTTCTGAGAGCTGTTTTTCTCTCTTTAACTTCCATGTAGCAAGGAGCGTGCAGCTGGTGCTGGTTCAGGAGCAGCAGCTGGCCTTGCAGGGGGACACCATCGGGAAGCCTGGACCACAAAGGGGCCATCGTACGAGGACTTGTACACCCAGAACGTCGTCATCAGCATGGAGGACCAGGAGGATCTGAGCCGCTCTGCAGGCGAAGGAAAGCCAGCCAGGGAGAGACCCATTTGGCTGCGGGAGAGCACCGTGCAGGGGGCTTATGACCCCGATGAAATCAAGGATGGTAAGAAATGCACAGAGCACAAGTACTGCTGGGCTGGTACAAGGCCTTTACAGTGCTGTCCAAGCCATCTTCTGGTGTTTGTGTACAGCTGCTGCTCCCAACACTGGAGTGTCTGCTCCCCTCTGCTGTGCAAAGCACCTGTGTGTAGGCAGATGGAAAAATTCCTTAGATCCAGGATGGAAATCTAGGTCAGTAAAGCTGAGCTGTCCATGAAATTTTGTGGGGGCTTCTAAAATGTTAATTAAGTGTTATGTCTTCCACCTTGAGAGCTTATTGCTTCTAGATGAAGGTCTTTCAGTTTCATCTAGAAAGCTGTCTCCCTAATAGGTCACTGCTGAAAAATAACATTTATTAATGTTCAGTGACCCTGAAGGCTACTAAATCTACCAGCACTGTTTATATGCTCCCGGCCTTCTTGATAATTGTTTCTCAAAACTTGTTATGTATGAAGAATACTCAGAAATACAGCTTCTAGAAGTACAGTAGGAAGGTCTGTCACCATGACAGGTGAGTCTTTATTCCCTTCTGTTTGTTTCTCATTATTTCTGCTTTTATTTTCATTCATCTTGGGGTCAGGTTATCCACAGACCAATGGTCAAAATCTTATAACCATTAGTAGAAACATTCTGCTTTGGTATGTGTGCTGTTTAAGATTCCATGCCAAAATTGGAAATGGGGACCTTTTATAATTTTTACAAGAGTGAGGTCAATAGATAGAGTAATTTTAGGATTATGGATTGAAACTGTTGATGCTCTAGGAAGAAAATATGGCAAAAAGGAGTCATATGTGTGAGTATGTGACCCTGGAACTCATGCCATGTTCAGGAGAGGACTGGAATATTTAGTTGTAGCAGAAATGAAGAAAATAGATGTGATATAATGGTCACAAGATACCTAAAGAACTTGTTCACATGTAATGCTGTCAAGTGTATTATGGATCCCAAACCATTTTTCAAATAGATTAAGCAAAGTGAGATGATTGAACAACCTGCTCCTGCAGTCTGTAGCAGATGTTGTTGTTACTCACCAGCCATGGTGAGTTCTCACCCCATTTTTCTGCTAGACATTCAATTCACCTGTAGTTTTAAATCAACTCCTTGAGACAGCTTTTGATGTACACAGCATAAATGTTTCTCAAGAAGTCACTGAGGGACATGGGGGTGGAATATCTCCTTACAGGATGGTGGCATCACTGCTTAACCTCCTCAGCTACTGGAGATCAAAGAGGGAGCTTGTGAAAATAGCCTGAACAGGAAGGACAGGACAGAAACTTGGGACCATTGACAGAAAAGATTCTCCGCTTGGATCTGGCAGAAACAGTTCTTGCAAGCAAGAGACAGCCCCTCTGAGCCACAAAGTCAGCCTTTGTGGAGCTAACTCTGGCTGTTGTCATTTCACAGCTCTCAGTGTGATGAGCTATGATATTATTTCACAGAAATGCTCTCCTACAGCCTCTTCTGTTCCACAATCACAAGCAGTAAGTTGAGCACACAACTGCCAACACGATGCCTTTATTCCTTCTTTCTTTCAGGAATTTGGCAGTGCTCTAGTATTAGTAGTTGTAGCCGTCACCTGTTACTACAGCTTTGTTTACAATGAAAACAGAATTCTGGTGAAATTAGGTATGGTTCTCTGGGCCTTTATTTTACCAGAGGAAAGGAGTGACCACAAACTGCCCTGGAACTTACTTCCTTCACCTTATTTTTTAATCTCAAGGTGAAAAATGTAACTAGCACATTTCTAACTGGGGAAGGAAAAGACTTGGGAGCTGCCTGCCTGGATGTGGTGCTGAAATCATGAGGGTCTGTGTCTTGGAGGAGTGGGCAAGTGGCTGCCTGTATGAGGGCAGAATGCCACCACCTCAGCTCCAGCAATTGTTCATAGGCAGCACCTTTTGGTGTAAGACAGAAACTTTGCTACAGGGAGCCTGTCCTGCTTTTTAGGCCTTATTTTTTTTCCTCCTCCATATTTAATTTTTTGTTCTGCTTTTTGTCTTGTGGTGTTTTTTAGATTTGGTTTGTTTCTTTTTTTCTGATACTCCCTGTAGTTCTTTTGGTGCTAGGTGGACTGACAGCCCTCTCACTAAAGGTAGGATTAGGAGAGGTTTTCTGTGGAATGCTACTTTTTGAGCAGAATTTTACCTTTAGAATCCCTCAGCTGCAGACATTGTGCCTACCAGAGCCATATTGAAACCTCCCAGCTGTTGTTCAGCGAAGTTTTCTGAAAGAGGAGCACAGGCCAGGTGTGTCAGCTGGGACACTGCAGTCCCCTCCAAATAAGGGGTGCAGGTAGGGAGCTACAGGGACGGTCTGGGCTGTGTTTCACTTGGAGAGCAGGCACTGGTTAGTGGTGTTCTGCACAGCTGGGCTGCGGGCTGTCAGCTGCATCTGCTCCATGGCAGCACCATCTCCCTGTAAGGAGCTTTTCCCCTGTCTGCCTGGTGTAGGTGCACCTCTGAGCTCAGCAGGAATGGCTGCTCTAAATGTTGTTTCATAACACATGATTTCCACATATTCTTTGTCTGCCTGGATCAATTTCTTCTCTGTGTTAATCCTTACAGGCAGGGAGCTCAGCAGGTTAGGGCCTGGGCTTGGGGTCTGCGTTTTAAGGATTGCTTTGCTTTCTGCTCCACTGTGATGCCTCAGTTTGACGCCTCCCTGGGGAAGTCTTTTCCAGGTACCTGCCCATCGTGCATTTGTTGTCTTCACTTTCAATGTGCTTCTGGTCAAGGCTTCCAGCTGGGAGCCACACTGACTCTTGGCCTCCCAGCTCCTAGGAAATGTCAGTACTTGCTCTGCCGTTATGACTGTCTCTGTCTTTGAAGGGAGGAGGAGTTGGCATAGAGAAAGGATGTGACTTTGCCAGCTGAGCTCAGTGGCAGTAATTACTGAAGGTTTCGAAAGCTCTCAGGGCCATCACACGGATCTCTGTGAGGAAATGCTCATTCCCTCGTGTCCCTTTGCAGGGGGCCGGGATCTGGATGCGTTCCAGGAGCGTGAGGAGAGCCGGGCAGCCCTGGATGACAATGAGGAGGTGATGCGTGCCCTGCTCATCCACGAGAAGAAGACGCCTTCCGCGTCCACCGTCACCGTCAGCGGCGCCGCTCCTCTCTCGGGCGGCAACGCCAGCGACTCCGAGAGCGAGACCAGCGAGTCGGAGGAGGAGTCCCCTCCCCGCCCCGCCGCCACAGCCACCGCAACCTACGCGCTGGAGGAGGAGGAGGAGGATGAAGAGTTCGAGGTGGTGGCAGAAGACCCCACTGTCACGGTGGCTGGGCGCCCGCATTCCTACAGCCAAGTGAGCCAGCGCCCCGAGCTGGTGGCGCAGATGACGCCGGAGGAAAAGGAGGTTTACATAGCCATGGGGCAGCGCATGTTCGAGGACATGTTCGACTAGCTGTCCCTGCCAGGGCATTTTTTTAAAGGTGACTTTTTAAGGCAGAGACTCTTTAGCAGAACAGAAGACTGGAGCGCATCTTCCCTCCCCTGTGCACAGGCAGGGTCACTGCAGCTCAGCACTGCTAATCTCAGGCATCCTGCTCGCCAGAGCGGGGGAGCAGCAGAGCTGCATGTGCCAAAGCACACAGGGGAGAACGAGTCTCAGAAGTGAGGATGCTTGCATGGTAAAAATCTGCTTCAGGGTGCCCTGCACAGGCACTGCTTTAACCTTCTCCAAGGCCCTAGCAGCTCTTTCTCCCGATGGCTTTAAGTTGATTTTTGTTGCAGATCCCAGTGAAGTCCTCATCCCTGCTCTCAGGGGACATAAGGGCTCCGTAGTTTGAGCAGAGCCCTCTGCAGAGGAGGGCATATGTAACATACAGCTGCCTGTGCTCAGTGAGGGGAGAGGGGAGGGAAATATTTGTCTGCTGATGGCAAGCTCGTACAGAGCTTGTAGCTGACCCTCTGCCCGCAGCCACTGGCCACCAGAGTGGCTCTTTGTAAGCAGGCCTGTAGGCAGCAACCTTTTCTTGCTCCCATTCGCTCCCTGCTGGGACTCAGCACCTCAAGGTCAGGTGTAACTTGAAACAGGCAGAGCGAAAGCCTTGGCAAGCACACGCAGTCAGTCACTTCTTGTCAGTGTAACAAATGCCCTCCATGGATCTGAGCTGCCAGTGCTCTGACTTGCCAGGAGAAACCTTCATTTTCCAATATTGCTGCCTGTTGTTTCCGCCTAGCCCTGTCCATGAAGACATGCAGACAGTTCACAGTGGGCAGAGCTGCTGTCAGGCAGTGCCAGAGAAGTAGCATAACTAAGTTTTATCTGCAATCTCACCAGGGCTATATGATTTTAAAAGGAATTGTACAATTTTGAATTCTGCTTGGCACACTCTTACCACAGAAAGACATTTATCAGTGCCTATAGAGCAATATAATGTTTTTAATGTTTTTCTCTTTCAATTGAAAATGTTGTTTTTTAAAAATCGTTGTGTTTTCCTACACAGTGCTACAATAAAACAAAATTATAAAAGAGTTCTGTGTTCCAGAGTAGGGGCAGCATTATGTGCTGTTCCACTTATATGGGCGGTACAAATTTGCTGCTCACTGAGACTGTAAATCTGTTTTATACTAACTATGCTTTCTATGTTCTGCTAACCTTGTAATGCCTCCTTTGTGGTTTGATTTTCAGCTTCTCAATACTCTGAATCCCCTCTTTTTTAAATAGTGTTTTGAATTTTCTTTTAAGTCATTTTAAAGAGGAATAAATAAACAGAAGCTTCTCCCCTTTTTCATGTTTCAGTTTATCTTGTGCCTAGTTGGGAATATTCTTTGCTTATCATTTTGATTTATTGGATTCAAGAAAAAAAACAATAATTTAAGGTCTGCTTTGAGAGGACCATTTGAAATCCCACTGCACATTGTTTCTCCTTAGCAGAGGTTCCTTGAATGCCTCCTGGAACCTCCTGCACTTCCAGGATGGATGTTTCATTGCATCAGTGCTGTGTACAAAGCAGAGGCTGCTTTTGATCAGCACTTCCATTTCTTTCCTCCTTCCTCAAGGGAAGCATAGGCTGATGGTAGAGGGCTTGCAGACATGGTGCTACTGGTTAAAATGGTGTTCTTATGTAGACAGGCTTCCAAGATCTTGTATCAAGCTTCTAGATATCAAGTCACAGAGCTGATAAGTCAGATTCAGTGATCACCTAGCAGAAAAAACCCATGCTGTACCCATTCTGTCTAGATTTAATCTGGCTGAATTCAATATTATCACTGGAGAAAAGCAGGTAGATTTACAAGGAGCCAAAAAAAGAAACTGAGAACTAATCCTGAATACAGAAAACTGCTCGTGCTCTGAACTCACCAGGGCTGTATACTGAGTTTTCAGTTTGCAAAATCAAGTTGTAGGTTTAGTAAAGATGAAATGAAGAAATAATCAACATAAAAATCTATAAAGTAGTGGTTTTCTTAATAAACACATTTAATTGTGGTTTGTGCAGCTGTTGAGGTTTTTGTCATTCAGCAAGGCAGGTCCTGCCCATCGGGAGGGGCAGGAGAGCGGTGGTTGTGGGGTTTGCCTTCCATCTCTCATGCACCACATGCAGCCCTTGGGAGGACTGGAGAGGTCAAAGGTGTGTGAGCAGATGCCATCATTGTTTCCTGCCCTCTCCAACAGTTCCTGACATTAGAAAGGATGGCTGCTCTGCTCTGTTCCAGCCAGTTCAGGCTCCTGAAGGACAACCACACGCTGCTGCTTTCCTGTCATGACAAGCCTGGCTTGAACAGAACACACAGTTGATAGTGCCCTCTTTCTCTTCCTGCAGTGGAACAGAGCTCTGCAGGCATGGCAGGAGGGAAAAACAGCCTCTGCAAGCAAAGCCAGGCAGGTTGGTGCTAATGCAAGGGATAAAGGCATCAATTCTGAGGGAGGCCCAGCCATTTCCCCTGCCTGCTAGACCACATGTGCTGCATTAACTCTAACCCAATAACACTGCCAAGCCTTCCTGGGTGGATGTTCTAACTCTGTTCAAACCACTTTCTGCATCTGCTTCCGGCCTAAAGTGCATTTTATCTGATGAGTGATACCTGAGAGTTGAAGAAGTGTTTGGACAACACTGTCAGGGATATGGTGTGATTCTTGGGGGTGTCCTGTGCATGGCCAGGAGCTGGACTTGGATGATGCTTGTGGGTCCCTTCCAACTCAGAGTATTCTGTGGTTCTGTGGATGTAGATGAGGGCAGGGCACTGGAGCTCCCTCTGGAAAGAGAACTGTGTTTCCCAGGCTGCTCATACTCCTCTTCCCAATGGTCAGAGGTGTCTCCCAGCTGGATGAGAGCTGCCTCTTCCTGCTACCACTGCAGGTCAAGAAAACTGCAGTGGAGTTGTGCTCCCTGGCCCAATGCAGAGCAGGCCAGAGCAGATGAGCTAAGTTGTTGATGGAGGGAATGTGTACTGTCAACCCTGAAGAACAGAAGCATTACAGTATTTTCTACTAAACTTCCAAAAATTGGCTTCCTCCATCCAGCTCTTCCTGTGCTGCTGCCTCCTTCAGGCTTGGATTAAACAGACTTGCTCTGTGAGAGTCAAGGGATTTGAAGATCCCCTGGAGGAATCCTAGAGGGCAGAAAAATAGCATCACCTCCTTCCTGAGACATCTGGGGAGCTGTGCCTCAGTGATGCCTGCAGCGCCAGGACATGCTGTGAAGTTTAAGAGGGCCTGGCAGGGGAAGCAGCCTGCTGTGCTTGGGTTTCTGTCTCCCACTGAGCCTCCCTAGGAGGAGAGAGAAAATTGTCTCAGGAATCAAATGCAAGACAAAGCCTTCATGGAAATGGAAAGGTTATGAGCAGGTGGAAGGACATGTCAGCAGCAGGGTGAGGCAGCAGGCAGTCCAGGGGCGGGCTGTGGGGGCAAAGCAGCAGCAGCCCTGTTGCTCTGGTGTGTGTCAGCAGAAACAAGGGAGGCTTTGGGACCTGTCCTTTAGAGCAGGGATGTGTCACACTATGCTCCAGGTTATTGCTCTGGGCTGTCCAGGACTGGTACTGCTTTATCCCACTGGAAGCCTTGGGCTAGGTAACCATGCCCCAGGCTTGTTCACAGGAGGCTTGGGAATATTGATCCAAGTGTGGACAGCCAAGGATCCCTAAGCATCACAATATGCTCCAGTTTGAAGTGTATTGACTGTGAGACAAGTCTCCAGCAGCAGAGGAGCTGGGGCTGAAGAGTAGCTTCTCTCTGCTCAGCTGCTTCCAGAATAATGATCAATATTTACAAAGTCCAAGGAGATCATCACTTGTACAGCCTTGATGGGAGGTGTAGCCAGATGCTTGGATCTGGTTAAGATGTGAATCCACAGAAAGTCATGGAGAAGCCACTGCTAAAAGGAGAGGCAGCCCAAAGCATGGGGAGCAATGTCTGAGTGCTGGTGCTCTTGGAAAGCTGCCTGCCTGCCTGCCTGCCTGCTGGCAAGCAGGGAGCAGAGCACCAGCAGCACCAGACTGTTCCAGACTATAGTCCTGTCCCTGTGGCAGAGCTGTTTTATCTCTCTTTCAAAGATATCCAGGGAAATCTGAGCTTTTTCCTGTTTGGGATACCTAAATGAGCTGTCAGAAAGCAGTTTCTTATTTACCAGCATTTAGATTGAGAGAGAGAGAGAGAATGTGTCTAATTTGTATTCAAACGAAAATCAGACTTTGGAAGCACCTGGTATCTCATTAAAAAACATTAAGGACAGTGAGTATTAGTGCAACCATCCTGAAGCAGCAGACAGTCTCTGAAGAAGATGCTTTCAGTAGAATAGGTATTTTTGCTTAAAATATGTTTGTGACCTAAATATAATTGAATTTCCATGCCTTTGAACAGCGTGATGCTAATGAGGCAGGCAGGGGTGGCAGAGAGGAGGCTGAGGCAGCCGCATGGGCAGCGGCTCCACTGCAGTGTCTGCGCTTGGCCCCGGCTGTCACAGCCACCCAGGGCTGGCCTGGCAGCAGGAGGAAACCTTGGGCTGCTCAGCCAGAGAAACGGGCAGGGATCCAGCCAGGAAATGAAGGCTGATCAAGTGCTGTTCCATGAGCATTAATGTCTGTGTACAAAAAAAGGTACATCTGGCAAGGAGGAAAAAATCACATCTCACAGAGATGTGATTAAAGCCCTGACATGCTGCTTGTGCTTATTTTTCACCTGGAATCTGTATTGCCAGCCTCTGCCATCCCGTTACTCGCTGGAAGAAGGAGGGTGAGCAGTGGTAATTTTGCAGTGAGCTAAAATTGTGCACAGAGCTGAGAAGCCTGGCTCAGTTCCTCCTGGTAAAGAGATACTCCTAGTCTTAAGCATTTATTTTCTGCACTTTTGACAATGGAAGTCTGCCTGAGCCAATGCCAAATTTGCCATGCTCGGGTAGCACAGTCCATGCTATTGCTGTTTTCTCATGGCATGCATTGTGGGGGGACAAGTCTGTCAGACACCACTAATGTCTGTGACCGGCTGACCCAGGTGTGCTTTAGGTTGCAGTGTCAGAACCAGCCCTGGCCCACGTGTGGCAATGATGGCTTCGGTCATTTTGGTTGGATTATCAATACCTGCTCTTTGCAAAGGTGCTGGTTGTTGTTCTCCCATCAGTCAGTGCTGATGGGCTGTCCTAAATTCAATCTGTCTGCAATCACACACAGGTGTCAATTTAAAGTTAAGCTTCAAGCCCTTTACAACCACCACCACCAAGCAGCTCCAGCTCGTGCCATGTCCACTCCTGGGACCTGTGGCTCTCTCATTCCAGGTGCACCATGCAGGTCCTGGCCATGCCTGCCTCAGCCTGTGCCACACCCCAGCAGAGAGGTTAATGAAAGGTAGGTTTGTGTCCTCTCCAGAAGTGAGCTCTGGCTGGGCTTAGGCCCCTGAAATTCCTGCAGTGGGTAGGAAACAGGCATCAGCCCCAGGCTGGTCATGCATTCTTTGCTCCTTGAACTAGATGCGATTTGTTAGGACTGGGTTTGATTATTTTTTTAAACCCTTTTCTTGTTGTTCCTTGGGAATATTTTGAGTTTCTGAATTTCTCATGTTTACCTACTGCTTCTAACAAGAAAAAAACTTTTTTTTTTTAATGTAAATGAGGCTGTAAAATCTTGGTAGAGAGACATATCTGCTCTCCCCACCCTGTCACCACAATTATTTTTTCATTGCCACACAGTGCTTTCTTCCCAGAAGATGTGTGCTTTCAGCATCTCTCAGCCCTTCTGGTGATGTCAGGAGATGAAAACTATTCCCAGTACAACAGAGAAGAGTAGAGGGAAATGGAGTTAGAGGGAAATTTGGCCTTAAGAAAATGGTGCATCATGAGAGAAATTTCACTCTGGCATACTCTCCCAGGCCACATGGGTGCTGTATCCAAGCATAGAAAAATACAATGTGATGAAGAAGGACTTGGCTTATGGTGCATTTACCCTGGTGTATTCCCTTGCCTCTGAGCCCATTAGGAAGGGTAATATTCTCCAAGTGTGCCAACCTCTTGGAAGTTATATAAAGGCATCAGGAAGGTCCCAAGTTAGCAACCAACTTCAGCAGGAGCTTGCAGGTCTGTTTCAATGATCTGACTCCTTCTTTTGCCATGCTGAAAGGTTTGATGCAAAAATACCTCACAGAAATTAGTTGGGAAACTGAGCTCAGTTGTGATATTAGAAAATACATTTTTCCTCAAATATTTCACCAGAATTTGTGCTCTCATGTCTGTGTATGAGAAAAAAGCATAAAGGCCTGTAGGGGGCTGCCCAGCCCTCCTCAGACATGTCCCCCTCTGGGAATGTTAACAGATAAGGACTTCAGTGTGGTTTAGGTAGAAGCTGCTGCCAAGAGCAGCAAATGACAACTGGAGTTTTTGTTAACTAGACAGTCACATCATTGCAGCTGTCTGAAGTGTGCACTAAAAGTGCTGATGTCCACAGACAGCAGACATGGGTTCTTACTGCTGAACATACGTCAAAATGCCAGATTTTCAGCTCTTCCAGTGTTGGGTTTGTTTTCTTTAATTCTTTGCATTTTTTACTTCTCATGCAGCAGGCTCGAGCACCTTTTTGGTGCATGCAGGTGCTGCCAGAAACTAAATACCTCCTTGAGGCATTGCTAATTCACATGTTAATGGTACCTGCCCCAGGAAAGGTGTGAGTCAGGCCATTAGAAGAAACATGGAAGTCAAGGCTGATGAATATTGTGGGCAGCAGTGCATTTGTTCAGGTGGTCAAAGCCAGTGAGCAGGAGATGAACAGCTCCCTGTTTGCAGAAAGTGTGTAGGGTACTCCAAGTCTGCAGCGAACATAAAAACTGCTTTATGCCTAAGTCAGTAATAAAAAGTGCATCAAGACTAGAAGTCTGTATGGGAGGGAAATAAACTGAGCATTACAGAGGGATTATTTATCCTTGTTGAGTAGAAAGGGGCAGTAAACCAGAACCTTTCTCTGTCCCATATGCAAGACCCTTTGGCAGCTGAGGATGTACCAGTGAAGCAGAAATGGGAACCATTCTGACCTCACAGCTGCCAATGCATTGATCTGCACAGGAAATCCAGCACTTTTTAGCACTAGAAGAAGCCAAGTGTTCAGTGAGACCAGTGCAGCCTGTGCTGTAGCAGTGACAGCTGCAGAAGCACAGAGAGCTGCTGTGATTCAATACTCATCCTTGTCCTCTCTGGTTTCTACAGGAGTCATGGCCATGCTGCAGGGTTCATGGAGCAAATTACCAGAAAGAACTCAACGTAGAACGTGGTCTACTGGAGATGGTCACTTTCCTTCCCTCCTGGCCTGGCCACTTCCTGCTGCCTTCCTCTTGTGTTTTGAAAAGGAAAAGCATAAAAAATAATGAATTTTCCCTTTAAACTGAGATAACAAAACAAATGATACTCAAGCCTGCAGCTTAATGGCAAGGAGTCAAGGAGAAAAAGTGGTTGCAGATGACTCTTGGTCCATTTTGCTGATAACTTTTGCTCACACCCAGGGCTCTAACTCCATAAAATCACAGAATCTCAGAGGCCCTCAGAGGAGAGCAGGAGCTGTATTGCTGGAGTGTGGGTGGACTCTCCAACCCATCCCAAGGGGACAGAGCAGGGGGCTCCCGTGCACATTTCCAAGGCACTGCATGACTGTAGGATGAAAACTGTGAAAGTGTAGAGGAGAGTGAAGGAGTACCAGGAGAGCAATAAACAGGGCACTTATGTCCTCCTTAATCACAGCCCAGCCTTCAGGAGGTCTGCAGGGAGAACTAATGGATTAAATACAGGTATTAAATGAAATCTTGGAAACATTTCCCTCACCTGGCAGGACTGAGAAGCTGATGGTTATGAGGGAGTGCTCCCAGTGCATTTGAGCTCTGAGAGGCGACCAAAGGAGCTGGGGCCATGGCTGACACTGTGCAGCCACAGCATTGAATAACCTGGGCTTTTGCTGTTGCCAGGGACAATCTTGAAATATCTTCCTGAATATATCCTTCAGCAATTCCCAGGTGGACTAAATGAGGTGCTCCTTCTCAAATTGCTTTCTGCCTGAGGAGGTCAGTCTGTGTTTATTTCACATGCTGCAGAGCTTGACCATCTCCAGATTATGGAGCATGCAAGTGAAGAGCTGCAGCTCTCCTGCAGCCAATGACTACAGCAGCATCCTGAGAGATGCCTTGATCACTCACTGATACAACCTGCATGAAACCTTGCATGGGTGTCCTCAAAATGCTTTTCTGGGTCTCCAGGTCAGAAGGAAGGCTCCAGAATGTGCGGCTGAAGATGAGGGGGGATTTCTGTCCTGGTGCCATGAAGGCTGAGTGCAGACAGGAGCTCACAAGGAAGGTTTCAGTGGGTACAAGCACTGCTCACACTGGGAAGTGGAGGTGGAACAATGTATTGTTAATTATATACCTTGGTGCAGTGGGGTTTAATGCTGGCTGCATTCCCAGGCCATAAGATCTCACCTTGCTTTCAGCAAGGATTCAGTAATCTTTCCTCCTCCGTCCTCTCCTAGGAACTCCTTTGCCTTAATAATATTAGGAAAAGCAGTGCTTTTCATAACTCCAGGGGTTTATCTGGAATGTGTGAAATAGAGCAGTGTGAACTGTCCCTCAGGTGACTGTAGCTCAGCAGGATATAAGGGGTTATCTGCTGTAACCTTTTCTAAGTGGATGGGATGACTGGAGTCCCTGCATGAGCAGGTGGTTTGTGAGCCGGAGCTCACAGGGAGGGCAGCTCTGCCCACAGCTGGAACCAGCACTGTGAACTCCACTCCAAAAATTAAGCTTCTAGTGCTGGGCAAAGCTAACACATCTGTTGGGAGAAAGCAAATCAACTTTAATAAATGGTATCATAATTCAAAGTAATTTTTTAATATAAGGCTAAATTAAAGTAATACATTTCTTAGGGAAAAATCAACACCAATCAGGCTAATCAAACTGTCATCTAAAATAATCCAACTCAAGTAGAAAATCCTGTTTAGCTCAGTGATGATGCTAGTCATTTTATTCAGTCACTTTCAGAGTATAGAGAGAATCATTCATCTTTGAAGTCAGTGACGTTGGTTTCTCCAGCTCCTCCTCCCTTTCCTAGCACACTTCCCCTTGCTTTTGGAGGGTCAGTGGCTGGGATGCCACAGTGTCTCCCACAGTCCTCATGCCACCACTGCCTGAGAAAAACACACACCATTCAGGTGCTGAATTGTCATTAGGGGTTGCTACTGGCAGTAGAGATTGCCCTTTACATTTTAGACAAAACTCGCTGTTGGCACTGTATTGGCAGTGGAAAAGGGCGGGTCAGTGAGGTGTAGCCAAGATCAGGGTCAAGGAGCTGGGCTGGGTGGCTGTTGTGGGACCATGGGTGACAGTGACAACACAGCAGTGGTCCTGCCACTCAGAGCTAATGTCATCATTCAAGCCACAGTAATTAAAACAGCAGGGTATTATAATAAGCCCCACCTTTAAATGAGTGTCCGTCCTCAGACCCTTGAGCTAACTCAGCCCACTGGTCCCACTGACAAAGCTTTATCAGAACCATGACTCCCTGAAGGGCAGCCCCAGGTGAAAACAGGATGGGAGGAGATGGGCATGAGGAATTAATAGCTATTCCATTCATCAGGTACACACAGACTCTGCCATCGCCTCACCAGCCTGTAACACACACACAGTCCCACCACTGAACTCACTCACACTGCAATTTTTGATCCTTGGCTTCTTTTGAATGCAGGTAACTTAGCTCTCTACTTATTTCCCTCCTTTCATAATTTTATTTCTGAAGTTAAGAATTGATGTTTCCTCTATTTGTGCTCCTGAGAGGCAGTTGCACCTTTGTACAGCTGTGATCTACCTGCTATGACTCCTGGAACCATTTTCTTTCTATCTAGGAATCTCCAGACTCCAGAAGTGGTTTTGATCCATTTCTGCTGCTCCAACACCTCCATTCCCCTGATGTCAAGGAGAAGTCCATACAGAGGAAGCTTCTTCAGAAACTCTCCAATGGCCTGAGTTGCTTTTCTCCAGCTCTGGAGAGCAATGACAATGATGTCCCTCATCTATTACACGATCTGTCATCTGGAGAGACTGTCCCTCACACAGAGGGGAGTAAACATGAGCTGAGGGATTCCAGCACATCTCAAAACTTTTATCATAAGTCAACCTTCAAAAAGGATTAGATGCAGAAAATATCACCGTGCCTTTCCAGCGCCAGAGGCACTGGAGATGTAAATTTGAGGATGCAGTCAATATAACTACCTGAGATATGGCTTCCCAGGGGCACCATGTCTCCTCTCCTTTCCACAGTCTGGACACTGCAAGTTCATCTGAGGGCTCAGCTACTCAGGTAAGCAGAAAAATCTCAATAACATGGAACATAACAGAGAGCAGAGAGCAGAGCTGCTGCAGGGGCTCTGCAGAGTGGGAGCACGGACCTGGAAACATTCTTCCCTGCTTCTCTTGTTGCCACCAGCTCCTGTACAGCCCAGTTCCCAGTTAGCAGAGCCTGTCCCAGTGCCACCACACAGCCCTGCTCCCAGGTGTAAGGCAGGGTGGCACAGAGGTATATGGGTTACATGGAGTAGCAGGAGTGCCATCAAACCAGATGCCTCTGGAGTTCACCTGGCTTTACACAGGGAATTGTTTCCAAAGCCCCCTCATGTGCACTGTGCACAGAGCTCACTGGCCCCATGGTTTAATTGCTGTGGCTCTGTGCTGTCCCAAAGCTGCCAAAGTGCTTCTGGAGCACAACTGGCAACAGCAGCGATGGCTGAGCTTGCAGCATAGGGCATCCAAGCCATAACCAGTCTGGATATGAAGTGGCTCTTCAAGAGCCAGCTCCCATGTTTCCATCTGCAGAGCAGCTCCCTTACAGCCTGGACAAGCAGCTTGTGAGAAGCTGGGATTTTATTATGTATTCAAGTAAGTGTGTCTCCATGACACCTGCTGTCCCACTTGGGTGACAGGCTTGGTCACATCAGGGTGGCACTGTCAGGTCCAGACAGGGTTGCTGCAGGCTTCTCCATGGGGACATCAATCCTGTGAGCTCAGGGGAGGAGCAGTTCTTAGGGAAATATGGGAAATCACCACTCAAAGGTGTGACCTCTGGAGCCACGGGACCAAGCACAACAAAAACCCTTCTTGTATGGCCGACTTTCTTCTTCATGCAGCTGCCAAGAAGTCTGAGCTGTGATTTTTTTTCCAGCTGTGCTGGTGGCAGATGCCTATGGGTGGATTTTGAACTGGAGGGTTTAGCTACACCAGTGCAAAATCCCTGCTGTAAACAAGGCTGACGTCTGTATCTGCCTTTCATTCCTGCAGCAGCCCTTTCCTCTCTCCCCCTTCTCCTCTCTAATAAAGACATCCTGGCAAGCTTCCTGTTTTTCAAGAAGGCTCAGAGCTGCCAGTTGCCCTGGCTTTGGCTTCATGCAGGCCTCTTCCTCTGCCCCTATTAATTCCCCTGTAAATCGGATCATGATGAAAGGGAAACGGCAGAGTAATTTAATTGTCCTCCGAGCACGGCGTGCTGCAGAGGGATGCTGCTGAGGATAAGTCCTACTCATGAGATGCCTTTTTTATCCCTATATTTTACTTTGCAGGGGAAGGGGGACACTCAGCATTACCTTCCTCTCACCATGTGCCTTCTTGTAATGCCCAGGAATGAATCGTGCTGCTGTGCTGCGGCTTCCCCTCATTGGGAGAATAAGAAAATTGAGATGTCCCCACTCCCTACTGGATGTAGGAATGGGGGATGGGAATTAATTAGGAAATTGTTGGACAGAGCTCTAAAATATAATGTGCTCCCCCATTGTGGCTGTCAGGCAGCCCCATAACTTGGCAGAGCACCTTTGGATCCCATCCTGTCTCCAGCGAGTCGGAGTTGGGGCTGGAAAAGGGATGGGGAGCAGAGAGATCAGTGTCAGAGATGTCTCTGCAGAGTGACGGTCTCAGAACCTCTGCTGGTCTGAGTGACCCTGAGATACGTACAGGCCTCTTTTTCCCAGCCTGGTCATTGAAGAAGGAGTCAGGATTTTTCTGTTCTCATTCTCAAGGTTGTTTATTGTTTCTCATCTATAACATTGTTTCTCCAACCCACCGAGCTCTGTCTGGCAGGCCGGGTTGAGGCACTCTGCCTGCCCCTGGGGCGGTGTTATCTTTTTACACTAAAAACTACTTGTACACTATTTACAATAACTTCCCAATGCCTATCACCTATGTTAGACAGTGAGCTTCTACTCCAAACCAATCTAAAAGTGCCAATATCACCTAGAACATGGAAGCTAGGAAGAAGAAAGAAGAAGGACAGGGCACGCCCAAATTCCTCCACCTTGGGACCCTGAGCCCCCATTCTAAAAACCTCAAAAATCTATTTTTCACCCCATGACAAACAAACTATTATTCTTCTTAAACTGTCTTGGCTGGTAATTCTTCATTTAAAGGTGGTAATTTGCTCCATGGTTCAAAAATCAAAGGCACAGGGGTCTTGGGCTCTGTGCCAAGGTCTCTGAGTCCCCTGGGCAGGGGCTTGAGCCATCCAGGACAGCCAGAAAGATGTCTTGGCTTCTGACAAGAGAGGTTCCTTAACACAGAGAGCAGGGACAGCAGCAGGAATCCCACAGCTTCTGCGGGTTGTGAAATGGCTCTGGAACTTAATTTAAAAGCAGCAAAGGCTCAGGCATACACAGTGGGTGGGAAGGCACAGCACATGAACCGAGCCCCAGCGTTTCTGTGTCACTGAGCTCTTTTCCTCAGGCAAGATGGTAACACATGATTTGGTTACACAGATTATGGTACAGTTTTTCCATCAGGGCTTGCTGGGATGCCTGCTTTCCTAGGCAGGGTGCTAGCAGGGAGATGGACAGCTCCTTTGCTCTGAGGCACAGTGACATGTTGGCCATCTCGTCTTTTCTTGAGCTTTTCCTTGGGGAAAGTGTTGGCTCTTTTCTTCATCTTAACTTCTTATCATTCCACTAAAACTTTCACCAGTTTCTAATATTTCAGGGAACAGTCTCTAGCAATTAGGAAGTTGCATTAAAGTGATGTTTTACTGGGGATCTGAGAGTTGATATAGTGGGAAAGCTCAAGAAAAATGTTGAGCTGGAGTTAAGGGGCACTGGGGCTTTGCTCTGAGATGAATTTATTTCCAGAGACTGATACTCTGACATTTGAGCTCATGTATGATGGAAAGATCAGCAGCAGGTGGCTCCTGCATGGAGGTGGAGGACCCTGCACATCTTTCCTTGCCCAAATGGCAGGAAAAAAAATGGGGAAGGAGAGTGGGGCAACCTTGAGCCTCTTCACAGGAGCTGAGACTCTTCATTGCTGCCATCACCAGATGTGTCACCACAAGGGGTCTGCTGTTAATAAAAAGTAACCTGAAACAGTCACCTGTACAATGTGCAGCACCAGTGGAACCTCTCAGCCCTTCAACTGCTGCTGGACACCAGAAGCCATCAGCTACATCAGGTGGTAGCTGCAGTTACAAGCATTTACATTTTCATGGTTTGGGTTCTTCTGCCTTTCTGCCCTGAAATTCCCAAGCTGGTCTTCAGTTCCTCCCCTCCATCAAAACCAAAAGGACTTGCTGGTAAAATATTAATTTTTCCACACTTTAAAATGTCTGGTGTAGAAATTGTACAGGCTTCTGACTTGCCCTCCAGGTGTCTTGAGATTTAATTAATCCCAAGTCACATTTGAATATCTTCTGAGAGAGAGGCAAAACACGAATCCACTTGCATAGGAAAAGGCCTGCAGATAATTGCTTCTGTGTCTCTTAGTATGGGGAGGATGTCTGTCAGATAGAGAGTCACTTCCTCACATATTTCTGATGAATTATTGTTTTCATTTAAATCCTATTAAAAAGTTATGTAAGTTGGTGTGCTCTTAGAATGCTGGCCCCAGAGTTATTGCTGGATCGGATACTTATTGCTGAACAGTGTTCAGCCTTCTGCAGGCTGCCTGTCTCTGCAGCTGAAAGAAGCCAGGTTTTCATCAGATATTAGGAAGAGATTCTTCACTGTCATGGTGGTGAGGCACTGGCACAGGTTGCCCAGAGAAGCTGTGGATGCCCCATCCCTGGAAGTGTTCAAGGCCAGGTTGGATGGGGCTTGGAGCAGCCTGGTCTAGTGGAAGGTGTCCTTGTCCATGGCAGGGGAGTGGGAACCAGATGACCCAAAGCATTTTGTTAACATCAGGGTGAGATGGAGTGGTAAAGATCTCCCATGTGAAGAATGGTGCTCACCTGCCTAGATTTGGCTGTTCTTCTGACCAAAAATGATAGGAAATGCTTTGCTGGACACAGCCATTCTGAATTCCACAATCAGATAAGGAGCAAGGATGTGCCAGGTTCATCGAGTGACTTCACCTGCTCTGAGACTGAGCCTCTGTTCCCCGTGACTTCTCAATAGCTGTGTGCTCATGGCCACTACTTCCCTGGCTCCTCACCAGACCTTCTGGAGTAACTTTTTCTGATTTGGAGTTGAATGTCCACCTGCCAGGCAGCTCTCACAGGTTAAACCCAAACCTGTGTCTAAATCAGATTCCAGGTTCAAACACAGTCATCACCAAGGACACAGCTGCTGAACAGGCAGAGAAAGAAAGAGATGCAAACCAGAAGGGTAGGCAAATGCACTCAGACATTGACACCTGAGATGTTTATAACCCAGACTATTTTCAGTGAGATGTCAAACATAATTTGAAGATTAACAAGTAGTCTTGCAATGAAACAAGCCGGAGAAAAAACATCAGCAAACCCAGGTGTGAGATGCCTCTGAACCCGTTCACCTGAAGGATGGTTTAGAAAGGATGACACGTGGAACTGCAACATCAGACAAACTAAAAATACAGTTTGGTTTCTGGTCCTGTAAGATTAAATCCATTAGTCTGCCCCATTTTAAATCCATTTGGCTTGCAGGATGTCTCAGTCTGCCACAGCTTCTGTTTTTCTTGTAAGTAAACCATGTAGAGAACTTGCCACACAGAAGTCCCTGCTGGGAAATGCAAGATATTGACAGCAAGCACAACCTTGAAAGCTTAATGAGTAACTCTTTCTGTATATCCTACACAAAGAGGATATCTTTGAGTAGGCCAAATTGAAAATACCATATCTCATTTTGTTTGAGCTCACAGCACTATTCTGTAGTGCTGTGTGAATGACAAATCCCTGGAAAAACACTCTCAAGGTGAAGATGTAATACATGTGCCTGTGTTTGCATGAACACACACATTTATTTAGAGAAACTGTTAGGTACCGGAAAGAAATATGTGACTTGTCTCTAAGATGTTCTCCTCTGCACAAGAGGTGAGGTGTGGAACCCTAAGGTGAGGTTGTCTTATCTCATGTATTTGTGTACAATTAAGTTAACTCAAGGCTTACCTGATTTTAGACCTTGCACCAAGCTGTTGGGCCCAGTGTTCCAGCTTTGTGCCTGTGCCTTGATGGCACTGGAATCTGGGTGACATCTTGAGTCTAAGTGATTTTACTGGGATTTGGTGATAAAGTGCATGGGGTTTCTAGTACTGCTGGCCAAAGGGGTTCACTTATTCTGCATAGAAATATACACATTTTAATTTCTTGTCCTCATTGCTTGATGAATAGGCATCCTCAGAAGGCAGTGAGAGCATCTCTGTTTGTGCCACTCCTGGCTGCAAAGTCTGGAGTTGGAGTAGGGAGCAGAAGTGAGCCTGTGATCGTGCTCTTGGCAGTATAGCACAGACTCACTGCCCAGGTACCAGAGCAGCAGCAGGAAACAAGTGTGTCCAATTTCTGTGCAGGATGTGATTTCCATGCTCATCAGATAGTGGAAACTGGAATAAATAGAATTAATGAATCTCTTGGGACCATTGCAGACAGTGTGAGTGGAAGTTCTTCGGCAGAGAGCTGCACTTTCCCCACTCTAAGTGCCCTGAAATGCCCTCACCAGATATACAAAGAAGGAAAATTCTGCTGTTATCTCACACTTTCTCCAACCATCTTCAACATCAAATGCTCACAAATGAACGAAGGATGAGATTGGAAGCAAAGGTGGGAAGAGAAGTTCAGCACTCCCACTGGAGAGAGAATGCTCCAGAGGAATCACTGCTGAGCCTGGTGCTGCTCCTGAAGACTGATCAATATTCAGAGTGGAAAAGAGTCCAGAAATCTGCCAATTACTAAGAGAGGAGCAAGGTGCATGGCAGGACCCTGTAATAGCTTGATATGCCCAAATCTTGGAATAGGTGCTGCTGTGTTCCAAGTTACAGCATCCTTGAAGGGATATATTAGCACTATAGGGTGACAAACTCCAGAAGTCCTGTCACTGAGCAGGGATGGAGTTGGGAGGACTCAGACCTGGGAGCCCAGCAGCACTGCCAGGTCCTGGAATTAGGGAGATGGGGAAGAGTCCCTCTAGGAGGACAGACTTAATACATTAAGGCTCTGTCCTTTCCAGTCTTGCCTTCCTGGGAGCTGGGCAGATCCTTCGAGAGGTAGCTTTGAGTGCTGGAGTGCTCCTGGATCATGACTGGTCTGGTTTTCTCTGTTGATTGCAGAGCCTTTGTAATTCTGACACCACCCCGCCCCTCTCCTCAAGATCCCACATGTGTATCTCCTCAAAAAATTCCAGCCCTGATTCTGAAAGGACCCACTGCTGAGGTGGCAGCTACTTGCTACTTATTAAAGGTCCAGTCGTCACAGCAGAAATGGAACTGGAAAAGAAATGAAAATTTTAATTAATGCTACTGATGGTTTATAGAAGAAAAGCAGTAAGAAACACCTTTGGTGTGAGACTGATATTAAACTATTTTTTTAAATTACTTTTCCTCCTTTGAAAGCAAAAAATAATTAACTGTGAAGTGCTGGCAATGTAATACCAGCTCTGAATGGTGGTGCATATATTTAGTACTTTAGTTGTCCAGTTCTGAGAGATCCCAGGGGACAGAGTTTATAACAAGTATATTATCTTCTCATCAAAGAGGTATTTTTTCATTTTAGAGGAAAAGCATAGCTCAATAAATGATGTTCACCAAATCCCAAACTAATTGAAGTCAGGAAGGCGCTCCAGAGGCCATCCAGCCAAAGGCCCCACTACAGCAGGCCCAATTAAAGCAGGTTATTTATGGCTTTGTCCAGCAGAGTCATGAACAGCTCCAAGATTTCCTAATTTTTCTAGACTCTATTTCAATCTTTGAAAACCCTTATAAGTATAAAGAAGCTTTCCCCCTAGCACAATTTCCCAAATTGCTCCCATCCCTCCTCACGTCTGTTGTCTCTGCTACAGTGCATGTCCAATAAGAATCTGGCTCCATCTTCTCTGTGCCTTCCCATTGCAGACAGCAATGAGATCTCCCCATACCTTCTCTTCCATCTGAACAAACCCAGTTCACCCAGCTTCTCCCTGTACATCACACACTGCCCTTCCCTAACCATCTTGGAGACCTGCTGCTGAACTCCATGTTAACCTGTTTCCTCACTGGGGAACCCCAAAATGGAGAAGATTCTCCAGGTACATTGTTAGGTTGGGTGAAACAAATTGATTCTGCAGCTGGAAGTCCAAATTTAATATTAGCAATTAGCCCCTGGCCTCAGGATAAGAAGTTTCCATCTCTTCTGTTGGCAATACATGCCCATAACCAGACTGGGGATTTTGCAGTGTGGCAGAAGTGCTGTAAGAAAAAAAAAAAAAAAAAAGGGTTTCAGCAGATAATGAAAAATAAAAATAGGTGTAGGTGTCAGATCAGCCATGAGTCCAAACTGTCACAGGTCCAAGCTCTAAATATCCTTTGAAATGCACACCCCAGCAAAGGAGGCACCTGGACACACAGTTTCGTGCATCCTGATGGGAGCACAGCCCACTCCCATTCCGCAGGGTGAGCAAGGCATCAGCAGCTCATGGGGTGAGAGAACAGCAGGTCAGGGACCCTGCACTGCACTCTGAGCAGGAGGGGATGTCGAGGTAAAGCTGCTGTGGAAATCACATCAGCAAGAGCTGCAGGTGCACAGCCCCTGGTGTTGCACACCTCCTGCAGGTAGAGGAGAAAGCCATGGGGATGGATGCACCCAGGCTGCTGGGAGCCATTGGGGATCCTTCTCCAGGCTGGTCTTTTTCTCAGCAACGATGAGAGTTCAGCAGATCCTTCTCTGGCATGGAGTGTGGGTGACCGGGAGGCAATAATGGAGCCAACACAGGGGTTTTAAGGAGCAACTGGGCACGTTGACTTGGAGGCAGAAAGAAGTGCCAAAGAAAAATGAGGGATAGTGGAGTGCTCCCTCCCTGCCACCATGCTGTTGTGCTGCTACTGCTGGCTGGCAGCAGGGTTAAGTCTTTGTGTGGCTTGAAACAGCTTGTAAAATATTGTTAAATGGCTTGAAATTCTCAAGGTGATTTGGATCAAAGTGCAGACTTCCAGTACTTTAATTATTTATATTTGTGAGTTGATGGGTTTTTTCCTCCTGTTTTAATCAGTCTGTGACTTCCCATGTATTTCCGTGATAAATCAATCCGTTTAATTATTGTGTCATTTAGAAATAATCAAAGGGTTGGCAGCAAGAGAAGATTTTGCTATAATATGCATGTACATATACATATTCCATTTTATTCTAATGGACTGTTCCTGGTACGTGAAAGGCCCAGGACACTGAGAGGCAGATGCCAACACAGAGAATGTGTTTTTACAGCAAAACCTGTTGTTAAAACCACGTTGCCATGTTCAGAAGACTAAATTATCAGGAGCAATTTCCATCCCATTGCTCATGACGTGCATGGAGGATGCTTCTCTTCATAGCCATCTCTCATCCTCCAGTATTCACTCACTCAGAGTTATAGCTCTGCCATTTTACAACATCAGAAATCCTCCTGAGAAGCTATTTGCAATGCATATGAGTGGTTTTTAATTTACCATTTGTTTTCAGGAGCAAATAGGCAATTGCCTCGAAAGAGGAGAGCTAACAAACCCCACAAAACTCGCATTGGCCTCACATAACTCATCAATGGGAGAAGACGCCCCTCATGGTGCTGACAACATTGTTAAAATGTCACCTGTTATTTATGCCACTGCAGCCAAACGTGACATTCATGGCTGTAAATGAGCAGCAGGTTTAACAAACAAGTGCAGGGGCTGAGTGCCCCGTGCCTGTCGCTGCCCTTGGGCTGCACTGCTGGCTGCCACCCGGCCCAGGGACACCCGGCACCTTCCCCGCCGCTGCCGCACACTCACGTCTCATAAAGTTCGTGGCTGATTGAAAAGTGCTTACTCCTCTTCCACTCCAGCACTTAGTGCTGCCTCTGTGGTTTTTTGGAGGGAGGAGCAGCCAACGACCCCGCTGCTAATGAAGTGTTGAAGCTGGAAAATAAAGAGGCAATTCACCGTAGGTCATGTATGGAAAATGCCTCTGCCTGCCCGGAGCTATTGTGTTTCTTCAGTGCACAGGGTTTTTTTCTGGCAGTCCTGAAGCTAAGCTGCCAGCAAGGTATAAACTGCAAGGGATTCAATTACAGCCTGTCTGTATTCATCATGGGCACCCAGGTTTCCTCGTCCTGCAGGCCACATATGAACCCCCAAACAGGCCTGTGCTGCTCTCCACAGAACTGCTGACATCCCTGGGTGCTGTCCCCGATGAGGAATGACCCATCTATGTGCCCTGCCTCACCGCTCAGCCCTTCCCTGGACACTCCAGACTTGGAAGTGGCTGTTGGGTCCCCATCTCCTCAGGACTGCCAGATCTGGAAGCAACACCTTGGTACCTGGGGCTTGGCTGAACACCAAAGTCCCAGCAAAGGAGTTGGATCCGACAGGTTTGGAGCCAGCACTATGGAAGCAATCTTATACTTGCAGGGAATAATGGATATATTTTCTTTCAGGGTGGGTAAAAAAAAGTCCCTCAGAGAGCTGGTTCCCTCTGTGGAAGCACCTGGCAAACTCTGGGTGCAGACAGACCACTTCTGAGCCTGCAGGAGTCTACTTGGTTCTTCCCAAGGACAATTTCTAGAGGTCAGCTACAGTCAAATAATTGTTGCAAGGAAAAATTTTAGCATAGAAAGAAGAACATTGTGTTTGAAAAATACAATTAAATTCCTCCCAAACCCATAACCTGTCATTTTGTGAGAGGTTTTCTGGTCTCAAATCCATCTTAGTAAAGACAAGCAGTGAAAGGGACAAGCAACAGTAATTATTGCGAGCCTTATTGTATGTAACGAATGAGAATCAGAGAAAGTCTGGTGGCTGTGCAAACAAGTCACCAGCTAGGAAAGAGACAGCTGATGGGAGAAGATAAAACATTAATGAAAAAATCCTGGGTTTAAAGATTAAGGGCAAGAAGGCATTATTTAAGTATACTAAGACCTAACAAAATCCTTGCAATCATACAGGAGGATAGGATTCACAGGGACCTCTTGGACCATCAAATCCTCATGCTATCTGTATCGCCATTTCAAACAATCTTCTGCATGGAAATAGGAGTATTAAAGTAGTTCTTTTTGTCCTCAGATCCCAAGGGATGGAGGAGAGTGTGGAAAGCATTTTAGAACCTGGTATTTTGATTGGTTATAACCTCCTTGTGATTTCATACTTTAACTTTTTTGTCAGCATTTCACACCCATTCTCTCTCTGACAAAAATGCCACTCATCAGGTTCAGTAACATCTCTTCCCTTTGTTAGCCTCTGTAGCTACAATGTTAAAGGTGGCAGAATTGCCAATTGTGATCATACAAAAAGAAGAAATTTGCATTGAATATTTATGTTGTGTATTTGGAAAGAAATGGGATGTGCTTATTTCACAGGAAAGAAGTACTTTCTATCTCATCAGTAGCAATGGAGGTTGTAAGCAGCCATCACAGCAATGCACAGAAGTGTTACCAGAATATTGTGACCAAGAATATTGAAAGAAATGTCTGAGGAGCTTCCTGAAACACTGAGAGTATTTGTGGAATGTATTGAAAGAGAGGAGAGCCAGAGAAGTGACTGTTGGTTAAACAGCACGACCCAGGGTTGTCCCCAGAAATGGGGGAGACGTACTGGGCACTGCTCCCCTGCATGTGCACAAGATTTGGTTGCAAACCTGTCTGGTGCCCCTGTAGGCAGCCTGGGCACCTGTGCAGTGGCACTGCATGCCTGGTGTCATGCTGATCATGTGCCAGCCAGCAGCATGCCAGCCCCATCAAACTGTGAGTCCATACCTGGATTTTCCAAGTCCAATCAGTCTGTCACCAGTCCCAGACAAAATTATTGCTAAGCACACATGGGAGGTGAATAAAGCATTAATGAACGGGAGCATACTCAATGCCAGCAAATGTTGAAACCTATTTTCTTAAAAGCAATCAATGAAACCTCTTATAAAAATGAGATTTTTTTTATTTATCTGATTAAAGTTATCTTTATATATTGCTGGAAGTAAGAGACATCTGTTTGACAGTTGCATGTGTCCTTCTCATTAAAAAAAAAGACAATTAAAAAATCAGTGTAGCCAATACTGCATTGGTGAAATTAAAGACTGGCTCATAGATGTCCAAGTAATTGTCAAAAAAAGAGCTCAGTCAGTATTTTTCATGACAACTTCAAGTTTGTTCTGGCCAAAGAACTGACTTTGGTTGTGATCTATAAATACTCACAAGGGCAGCATTTTCTGGCAGTAAGTAGATAGATCTGTCATCATGTAGCTAAGCTAGATTTGTAAAATAGTGCAGCTAAGAACAATCATACACAAGTTCCAGGTAGGAAGAAGAAAAGATTTGAATGGGGAACAGTTATTAGCCCAGCTCATTAGGCAAGTAGTGGATTTATTCCTGTTTGAAACCTTGCATTTGCCCAGACAAACTGTGCAGGCAACACTGGTGAGTGCTGGTGGCCACCAGGTCTCATTCAGGGCAGCTCCCTGTCCCTTGTCATGTCGGATGGCAGTGTCTGAGAGTGCCTGCACTGCATCAAGCTTTGTCTCTCTCTCTTCTTGGGGGTGTGCAGAGCAGCACCAAACCCAGAACTGAGGCAGCAGCAGCCATGGGTGACACCTCTTGCCAGGGCAGCCATCTGATTGTTCCCAAACAGCCTCCTGGGCTGCTTCAGGCAGCTGCTCACACACGCTGCAGACAGACACTTGAATTTCATTATCCCCTGTTGCACAGGAATCACTCAGCTGGATATCTGAGGACATTACTTCTGGCACTGAAATGGATGGGAAGTTACCTTGGGAAGGGAAGATGCTGCATAATCACCTCCCTAAGCATCAGATCTTAGTAAAAAACCACTACAGGGGCAACTTGAAAAGCACAAAAGGATGGGTCAGGGATTAATTAACTAAGACAGACTTGGCTGACCAGTAATGCCCATAGGACTCCCAAATGAGAACAAATGCTTTCCTGGTAGGAAGATGATCTTTGCCCTGGCAGAGGAGTCAATGCCATGTGGGACCTTGCTGTGCCTCATGGTTGCTGCTCAGTGCATAAACAGATCTCTGCTGTTAAAACAGAAAGATGGACAAAGGGCTAACTAACTTGGAGTAGTTGAGGTACTGGTATCTCAGGTATTTTCATAAGCAAGAGGTGAAGGTGCACTGGAGCAGACCTGTGCAGTGAAACCATTTGGGGTGTGGGGCTGGTTCAGACCAGCTCTGGTTTGGACTTGTGGACTGAATCACCATTAGCAGCTTTAAAGCCAAAGCAGGAGATGGGGCATAACCAGGAAAGGCTCATCAAAAAAAGCACTCAGGTAATCCAAATTAAAATGCTGAGTCTGAGATACCAGGTGCTCACAGTGCAGTCTGCAGGGGAATAATGGAGATGGATATTGGCACATCTTTTACTTGCAAAGAACTTGCTTAACAGGGAAAGCTTTTTTTTCCCCTTCAAGCCATCACAGAGGGTCATCCAACTCTGTGAGGGTGCCAGACTCTCATGTCTGCTGTTCAAGTACTGGCACTTCTGTTCCTAATCACATAATGACATGGGAAGGACAATTTTGGCTATTCTCTTTTTCCCCCTCCTTTAAACAGGTATCTTGAACAAAATGCATATATGTACTACACAGCATCTTCATGTCATTGGAAGGAAATCTAAATGCCAGGAGTATCTTTCTTGTATAGCTGACCCTCTCTGAAAATGATGAATCTCAGCAGATAGAAGTGATAGCTTAATGCAAAATCAGTGTTGAGCATATTCTGTAGAATCTGATCCAAAAAAGCCTGAGGAAGTCTATGGAACCTTCTTTTATCTATGACAGGGCTCTGAACAGACTCACAGAGCGGTTTCCCACAATGTCAAGCAGACTGGCTTGGATGTACCATGATTGTAATTCCTCTACAATGTCCATGAAACAAAGGCATTCAGAGTGAGAGACACACAGCATGTAGGGGAGATCTGCCTCTTGTCCTAAAGATCTCAGCAAAACAAATCAAAACATCTGTGTGTCAAAACACACAAGATTGAGTCTACAGAGCTCTAAGCACTCTTTGAGGTGATGCTCTTGCCTCTCATTGAGCTTTTGGAGAACCAAGAAAAGTGTCAAATCCCGAGGTTTAGTGAGGCAGGAAGTCCTTTTCTCTACTTTTTTCCTCTGGACATAACTGGCTTTGTTGTGCTTTCCCCTGTTCTTGCTTCCTAAGCAGGCAGGGAGGGCAAATGACCAAAGAATGCCTGCCCAGACATTTTCAGGTGGCTTTATGACATGGCATGAATTTGCTGTAATGGCAGGAGTCTGTATTCATTTAGTTTCAATTCTCGTTCATTATCTGCCTGTCTTTCCTGATACTCACAAGATACAAGGAAATGACATTGCCATAGCCAATTCTATTTTAGGTTGGGGATAGCTACTGATGATCAAAGGCTGACACACTTCTCTTCACATGTATGGAAAAAACATTTTAGTTATTCAGAAGAAGCACTGAAGAATCTACATCCCAATTAATGTGTAAACTGCATTTGCAAGTTACAGAGAAATGGTTGCAAGTCCCCTCTGTGGAGTTTGCTTGAGAAATTGCAGGAATGGGCATTGTAAAAGCAAAAGAGGGAGAAAAATTCACAAATAGGAATGGAATGGGACTGAGTGATACCTCTCCACCCATCTGTGTGCATTTGTCTGTGGCTGTAGGGGTGACAGTGGTAAAACCCCCCCAGATTTTTGCTGCCTGTGAGCAGGGATTGCTGCTAACCACCCAGTGCTAGTGGTGTAGGCAGCCCAGGAAGCATGACCATGGCCCCTTGCTGTAGCTAGCTCCCCACATGCTGGGGGGTACAAAGGAATGATCCCTTCTTGTCCAGTGGTGAGTCACTATGTGACCATCTGCCCCTCCATCTTTTTCTAATATCAGCTGAAAACATCATGGTGTTCCTTTCCTGCAGTCTCTCAACATCCTTCATTTTTACACTGCTATTTATTATTTAAAGCACTGCCTGTGTTATTTAACTCGCTGAGAATTCTGGGATATGGTTTCCATGAAAGAGGCTGTGCAGCACCCCTCTCTTGAACTGTGAAATATCAACATCCTTCTGTCTTGGAACAAACACCACCCATAGTGGTGGCTCAGGTGGCTTTGAGGTCCATAAACATACACAAACATGCATAGCATGCACATTTGTGTTGTGCACATACTTCCATGTGTCTATGGTATGTGTCAGAAGAATGCGATAACCTGCCAGATATTCTGGAAAGCCTTTGCTCAGCTGCAGCTTTCTGCACTCTGTGCTGTTTATCCTCCATCTTTGGCTATTCCATCACCACACCAATCTGTTTTCCAAAGAGCTTTTGTTTGTGGTGCTGTGTCTCATATCCCAGCCATGGATTTTATCCCCTCCACATCCAAACTGGCCACTTTCTCCTAAGCTGCAGGTTTTTGATTGCAAACATGCCCAAAGGATGAAACAAACTGGCCAACCAATTCACAAACACTGTGTCTCTTCTTCTTCAGCCCCAAGGACATTTGGTTTTCATTGTATTTTTTTTATATACAAAAATACCAATACTTCTACTTTGGGCTAAGACTGAGTCTGTTTTTTGCCTGCTATTCTTTCTGCTGATCCACCCCAAGACACATTCCAGCTGAATCTTCAGTCTCAGGGATCACTGGCTGTTGTGTGGTTTGTTTATTTATTTTTTGGCCGTGATTTGTCAGTCTCTCTCTGACTTCTCCCCATGGCACTCCTCTTCCTCTCATTCAGCCACAGGCTTGCAGAGCCCTGGGCTGTGCATGCTGTGTGGATCTGTTTTAGTTCCCTGTCAATTATCCCTCCCTGTTTACGGTAACAGCTCAGATCACATTTTATTGCTGTGGCTCATGTGCCTTTCACATCATTGCTTTTGAAACACTGAATTTATTCTGAAATGTGTCTGGTTTTCAGTCTAGCTCCTCACTGTTTCCTAATCCCAAGAGGATTTTGTTGTTGGTTTGGCATCTTTTTTGCCAGCTGCAGCTGCATCCATGTTCCAGGATTATTGCTCAGGTTGCTGTGAGAAACATGGAAATGTTTTTCCTTCTCTTCTCTGACCTTCCAAGCCCTTTAGCTACTTCTGCCCCTATCTGCTCTCCTTTCTGAGCCTTAAGTGCTGTGCTCCCTTCCCGGCCATTGTGTCGGACACAAAGATGAAATGGCCGGGGCGTGTGAAAGCGCTTGACAACGCTTCAATATTATCTTCTCCTGCAGGATATCACAGTTAACCCTGGGTCTCCACTTCTCTTTACAACTGCCTTATTTTCATTTTGAGGGAACTCAGGCTCGCAGCAGCACGGAATTAATATCTCAGCTGCTGCCATGCTCAGGCAGAGAGCCAGCTCCCTCTCCCAGCGCATCGCCCAAGTGTCTCGCACTTGAGCACCTGCATCCCTGCGTGAGTAAGGGCAGCCTGGAGCTGATTATCCCTCTTGCTGTTCCCCCACGTCACTGTGCCCTTCTGCCAGGGCCTCATTCCACCTGTGAAGCTGAATTTTCTAGAGGGCAAACACGATCACTTTAGAGAAGATCTTGCTACCCCCGAAGGAGGGGAGCTGATGTTTCTGATAGGCGCTTTTAAAAACCCAGCATAGCTGATCTGGAGTGGGGAATGGGAGCAATGTACTCTGTTTATAATGTAAACAGGTCTTAAAACTTCCCCAGACACTTGTACTTTTGCCAGCTTCAAATGATGAAAAAGCACACGTCAGGTCTCAAAACACAAGATTGTCTTTAAAATTCATTACATTTAAGAATATAAGAATATAACTTCTAAATGTTTATTCACTCTTCCCCCTCCGGGCCTGGAATTGTATTTGATAGAACCTTCCTTCTTTGAGAAAGGAAGCTTTTACCTCAGATACTGGAGCATAGAAAATGGGAAATGCACAGAGAGGTTATAGCTCAGGAACAGCTCAATGCTTCAGTGACTTTGGCAAAACTTAATTTTACTACTCTAGGGTTTAGGGTTTTGGGAAAAGGAGAGGGAAAAAAAGAGAGGCCTGGGGGAAGAAGTAGGAGAAACCCCTGGAGAGACTGATGCTGAGAAAAGAGGTTAGCTACTTCTCCCCCCAAGACTTGCTGTCCCCATCAATTCCAAAAACTCGGGCTTCCTCTTTCATTAGCACAATGTAACTTGTCTTGCCACAGCTTGGGCAAAGTAGGCTGAAAAAGTATGACCTTTCTACCCCAAGAGCCTAATGTCCTGGTTGATAAGACGTTCCCTACCTCTAGAACCCCCTCCTCCTTATATCCTGGCAGAAGTCTCTCTAGGAGAGGATTTTAGAGTGATCAGGATACAAGCTGCATCCAGCAGGTGGGGGACCAGACCCACATGTTTTTCCCTGTGGGTGGCGAAAACAACCAGGAGAAATTTGGGGAGCATTTCACCCAAAGTGTGTATCTGGCTATTGCAGGAAGAGAGAGCATGCAGGAAAGCGAGGGTTATCAGTGTCTCACAGAGCTGAGGAAGCTGGTTCTGAGCAGATTTTGTACTACACTTGCTGCAGGGTAGCTATTTCAGGCAGGCGTTAGAGATTTCAATCACAGCTTGTGGCTCTCAATGAACTTGGAGCAATCCCCACCTTTTCTGAACCCCAGTTTGCCTTTCCTAAGAGATAGCAAGAGTGATATCCTTCTACTACAGAGGAGCCATTGAGAATATATAAGTTCATGTTAATAAAGCAGGTGGATATCAATCAGATACTACAGGAAAGACATGCAGAACATTTTGGTTTATTGTGGTTGCATGAAGACTGAAACTCTTGCCTATTTTCTACCAAAAAGCATAACACCTTAGTCAGCCTTTCCTGATAGCAGGAAGGAAGCAACAAGCCAAATCACAAAAAAAAAAAATCTATGCAGTTCAACATGAAAACACAGAAAACTTAAATACAGGCTATAACTCAGTGTAGCACCACTAAATGTAGACTGGGTAAGCAGCTGAATAATCACAACTGCTGATGATTACTTATGAGCACTCCTGAGAGCAAAGTGTGACCCTAAATGTTATCTGCTGGGAAAGAATATAAGCCAGCTTTTCCTTCCAAGAAATGAGATAGCTTCCAATCTGTATAGGTGATGGAAGACAGGGAGCTAGAACACAAAGAACACTACATCAATTGCTAAAAAATAGGTAAGGAATTAATAACATAGTTGTTGTGTGAGCATCTACAGCAAAGTAAGGTGATAAATAGCAGACAACTGGGGCTTATAGTGCATCTTAGAGGCCAATTTAATTATATTCTTTGACAGGATAACAAGCCTAGTGGACAAAAAATACTCCACAGTAGCAATGTCTATCATTCCCTGAGATGAGCTTGTATGTGGATTACTGAAATCTGAGTGGTACTTCTCAAAGCCCAGCTCTTCCAGCGTGTGCCAAATGCAGGGAAGTGTGTCCCACCATGCAGTGTCTTGCAGCCAACACACCCATTTTAAACTCCATGACTGTTCTAAGCATGTTTTCTCACCCTGCACATCTATGAAAGCCACTGAATGAAAAGTGGATTCCATCACATCTTTTTTTGTACAAAGGATCCGAATCCTCAACTTCAATCTACTAGAGGGGCTCAGGAGCAGAGCTATGCAGATGTTTTGCTGTCAGAGCAAGCAGTAGTGGCAATGCACACAATTTTGGTTTATTTTGCCATCAGATGGTAGTCAGCAGTTTGCTAGGGGTGGAAAAATCATTGGAGCTGTGAACAAACACCCTCATCCAAATACATCCTGAAGGCTGCTGCTCAAAGGTGCATTCTTCCCTCCTCCCTGTCACCCACTCGTCTGCCTGGCCTCCCATGCTGGGAGGTGGCATTGTTCAAGCATCCTGACTTGTTTCAGCCAGCATGGGAGGAGCTCATCGTTGGCTCTCTTTCAGGCAACTAGAAAGGGCTCCAGGAGAGGGATAGAATGGTGTCAATTTAAGAGAGATGCTCTCTGAAGAGGAGCTCCCTTTGGAACACCAGCCATGGTCAGTGTATTGGCATTACTGCAATGAAAGGTGTTTGTTCCCTGTGTCCTGGGTTTGGACCTACAAACACCATGGGCTCCAGTGGTTAAAAATAGCACAGTTAGCACAAGGACTTTGTTAGTATCAATACTAGGAGCCTAAAACATGATCCAAGTGTGGAATTAGAAAATTCCCAAACCTCACTGTGGTCTTGCTGCTGGAGGAGGACAAAGTCCATCTTCTTGGGAGAGGTCACACAACAAACACAGTTTGGTCCATTTCTCCTGAGGTCTGGAGCAAGTATTTCACTTCCCTATCCCTTCCTGTGTTTTGCTGTCAGTTGCATCCCACATGACTTTGTGCTCTGTCAGCCAGGTGGGTGGCACCTGTGCTCTGGTGGGGGCGCTGGAACTAGATGACCTTCAAGGTCCCTTCCAACCAAAACCATTCTGTGATTCTATGATGAGTCCTCTCTTATCTCTATGTTGAATGACAAGGAAACAAGAGAAGCTATTTCTTTGCAGAATTGCAAACAAGTCTCTGCTGCAGGAGTGTCAACTGATGATACCTCTGCCTTGTACAAAGCCTGATGAAGAACAGGCAAACAGCCAGGATAAGTGTTAGTGGTGGAGAGTTAATCAAGGAGGTCTCCTATCATGCCCAAGCAACCCCTCTCAGCTTGAGAGCCTGCTCATACCTGCAGAATAGAAAGAGGGAAGCATGTATATAGCTCTAGAAGGTGAGAATAGACAAAGTGCAAACTAGAAGAATGAGCTGAAATCAATTAATTGAAGTTCAAGCCCAACAAATAAAGGAAAGGATGAATAAACATGAGTACAGAGAAATGAAGAGATCACAGAAAAGAGTCCTATGGTTAATGAGAACATAGTCAAGGGGGAATTGCTAGATGAGGCTGGCACAAATGCACAAAATGTATTATCAGATGGATATTGGGATTAATAGGTGTCATGACTTTAAACAAGTAATGTAGCTGGAGAGTATTGAAGCATGTTTTGATCAGCACAATTCAAAACAAACATAAGCCAAATGGATAGAAATGAGATGAAAGAATGAAAGAATCAGCAACTCTGGGCCTATTTTGTTTGTTTAAAAAACCCTAAGACTCAGTGTAAAGCTTTCTTAATGCTGATAGGAGTAAGTCTCCTGACTATAGAACTTAGAAGAACAGGACCTTGGTTCCCCTCTTCACGAGGGAAAATGGAATTGGCCATTTCTAATTAGCCACATTTTCAGGAATTACAGTTTTGTTCACTCATGCTGGGGTTTCATGTGCTGTGTTTTTCTGCTCTATTCCCAAGCAGAACAACTCCTAACTAATGACATGTTACTGCTGTGGCTGTGCCCATTGCAGGGCACAGGGAACACGCACAGGCTTTAGGGAGGCTGAAGCACAGCTATGCAAAAACTTTTTGGACTGGGGACAAGGATGCAAAAGTATTTAAAAAAGGAAGAGAGCTCTGCTTACCAGCCTCTAAATCATTGTCAGGAAGCCCCCATTCTCCAGACTCAGACCAGGCCCTGGATGATCCCTGTGCCTCCCAGGGCTGGCCTGGTGACTGTAAGGTGACTTCACAGCAAAGAGCAAATCAGACCCTTTGCAAAGGGGCACAGGTGATGTGTGATACCTGACTCAAGCAGCACCAGTGATGCCAGATTTTAGTCAGGTGTTGCCAAACTCAGAAGGAGGACAAAGCCAAAACTAATGAGCCACACCAGAAGGCACAGATTTAATTGAATTGGAGAAGCAGAGAAAATTCTCTGTCCCCCTGATACCTGTAAGTGGCAACAACTGTCCGTTCTTCCACTTACAAAGTAGCAGCTGCTACACAATGTCAAGATGCCCACTACAGTTTCAGTTTAGGATGGAGGTGAGCATGAACTACCACCCTGCAAAGGAACAGAGTGCAATGGAAGAGGGAAAAAAAATCCCAAGGGACAAGTAACTTAAATAAATTTAAAGATAAAACACAACCAGGATATCTTACAGGTCAGGACAGGCACTGTAAACATCAATGAAAATTTTTCATCTCTATTTTAAAATTAGTTTGTTACATTGGTTACTGCAGAAAAACCGAACACCACCAATGGCTTCTTGTTCTCAATCAAATATAACAGCGACAGTCCAAAGCAAACTTAACTGTGGAAACAAATTACTGCTGGGCTTTGGTACCTCAGCTCCTGGGAACTTGTTAACTCTTTCATTGATGGTGCTTAGTGTAGAAATACCCAGTTACCACAGCTGCACCTACACTGCTAAAGGCCATCCAGCCTAAGAGATGCTTACTCTCTTTTCCAAGCCAAGTCTTGTGGTGGAGCAGTGCCCTGGTTGGTGCTAGGTACCCCTAGAGAATGTCCACATGCTCACCCTGGGCATCCTCTCAACTCCCCATGGAGCTCCCAGGGCCTAGGGACAAAACCCTTTCCTTCTTTCCTTTTCTTTCCTTCTTTCTCAGTTCTGTGTGTGTTAAAACAAAAGCCCTGTGCTGCAGGCCCAGCTGTTTTTAAGTTGCCACATGCCATGAAGGCTGGTGGAGGCATTAAATTCTCCAGTCCCAGCTCTAGTTTGCCTAGATAGTGACTCACCTCACACGTTTCAGATCAGCTCCTTTTGAGGAGAGGAGGTGTGATACAGGTCCCACAGCCGTGCAGAAAATGAGGCTCTGTTATGCTTGCAAGACAGGTCTTAATTACAAAGTGAAAATTGTTATTTCATGTTGAAGTGGTGGGAGAAGATATATGAAAGCAGAGGAAATATTCAGTAACTGCTGAAAAGGACACACAATACCCAGACACAAGGAGATGTCTCATTAATTACTTGCTTTAGTCCCCTTTGGGCTCAGAACACAGCAGCAATAGAATTACTTTTGTTAGCAGCTGTGGGCTTTGTTTTGACTAAGATATGTGTTTTCTATTTATACATTAATGGTTTTTGACATGTTTCATTTTGGTGTGGGAATTAATTACCTACAATTTATCGAGAGACTGTACTTAATCCACATGTCAATCATTCATGTTTCGTGGTGTTTCACAGACAGCAGAAATAAGGACTACTGAGAATGGAGCTATCCTGCCAGCATATGTGGAGTCATTCAGGGCTTCAGCTGTTAGTTACCAGCCCAAGTAGGTTTGTGATATTCAACAACTGAATTTCACACCAAAAAGAGAGCACAGTGAAGCAGTAGCTGTCACTGACTGAATTCCAGAGAAAACCTCTCCTCCCAGGGACCAGCTTTGTCATTCTATTTCACTTGTCCAGTATTTTCTATTGCAAGTCTTGAAGAAATCTCAGAGAAAAATAATAGGAGTTAGTGAGGGACTAAGTTACTAAGATGTTGTAAACTGGCGTCTTTCCCACAGATAAAGCATAGCTCACAGCATAACTTCAGATTGGCAAGAGGCCTTAAGTTGTGGTGTCACCTCCTAATCCCAGTCAAAATGTATGAGCAGAGATGTCAAGTGCTGCCTTATGAGCAGGAAAGCACTGAAGTTTGAACTGGTGTCTGAGTTTCCTGGAATTTGAAAGCTACTGTGGTCCAAGGGACTTGTTTCAGAACTGCTCCTTGTTAAATGGAGTTTGTCACTCTCCTGAAAACAGCTTAGCCCTAAGAATCAGGGAGGGAGGGTCAGCAGGGAGCATCAGTAATTGCAGCTGCTCTGGAGCTAGAGCCCAGAATGCAGGTCTGCCTGTGTTATCCACTTGCTCCTTCCCACCTCATTCCCAAAAATAATGGAACACGAGACAGAGTAATTTGGTCACCTCTCCATCGTGCTCTGTCAGCGCTACCCATGATCTTGGCAGTTTATATTTATCCAGGGAGAGAGGAGGCGAAACAAAAAAAACAAAGGAAAGATGGAGGAGTGGATGAGGAAACTAACAATTTCTAAGACTGTAAAACCTGGCAGGCTTTGGTTTTATGGCATCATGGTGGATGGCTGCACAATGAAGAGCTGGCTTCTGTTGATAGCAACACTATCAGCAATTTCCCATCCAGCTGGGAAAGGGTTTTTTGTTAATACACATGATGATTTTAATAGCATGTGTGTAGGCGGTGAAGAATTGGATTTTTTTTAAAACTTTATAATCAAGGTGAGAGGAGGCAAGCACAGTATGTGAGAGAGAAACATGCAGTGTCAAAATACTCTTATCCATTATCCCCCAGGTCACAGGGTAGATCTGACCCACCTCCCACCTACTGACTGGTCTTACATTTGAGAAATGTACCCTGCTCAGAGCACTTGGACTTTTTAATTTATTTATTCTAAAACCTCAGCTAAAGGTGGTGACAAAATACCACTGAGTATATCTGTTCATCTCACTTTGTATCCAAAAAAACATCTACATGCAGACCTCAATGTAAAGTCTGCCTATGGAAAGGAATCAGAACAGTGTTTGTTTAGTACAAGATGAAGAGGAACGTGCAAAAAACCAAAACCCAGCAAGACAAGGCAATTAGTAGTTTTACTGTTAATACATATCAATGCAATAGAAAACTTGAGCTTTGCATTCTGGTGACTTGGGTTTAGAGCACAGCCTGCTTCATTTTCACAAGGACATTTTCTCTCTAGCCTAATGGCAGGGACAGCAGCTCCAGTGATGCTTTTTGGTGTGCCTTGCCCAGTGCCTGCAGAAAGGGGGTGCCTTCCTGGCCCCAGCCATGAGACTCCCCTGCATTAGTTTTAAGCTGTAGAGGTTCTGCAACAGCAGGGTGGGCTGAGTGAACAAGCTGATCTGGCAGAAAACTGACATTGCCAAAAAGCAAATAGTTTCAGCACGTTGATCTGACTTAGACATGTGATCTCACAAGTTTTGGTACAAAGGATGGAGCACAAGACAAGGGAGAGATGGCTGGTGTAAGGGCAGAGGAAGTCAGGCCAAGACTGGCCTGTCACCACCAACGCAGAGCCCACCTGGGTGGTCACCCATGACGGCTCTGACACACTCAGAGCAGGAGACTGGTTGTTTGGGGTTCTCTTCCTCTTTATAAAGAAAAGGGAAGATTGATTGAAAGGCTGTGTAGTTGGCCTGGTGCCACTCCCATAAATAATGTCAAACCAGCCCTGTACTAAGCTTGCTGCCCCACAGATGTGCTAAGAACTCCTCTGCGCTCACCCCTGGGAAGGACAGAGAGCCTGATCCTGCTGACAATCCACTGTACACCTCCAAGAACATGTCAGCATGTGCTGTCTCCAAGGACGGCACAGTATCCTGGTTTCTGTGCCACATTTGGCAGAATCGGCCACATTTGGTTAGGATGCTGTAAACTTTCCAACCCTTCAAAGTGGCTTTCATGTCTGACATGTTTTGTGGTGATTCCATATCCTTGGCCCTAAAACTCTTTTTCCCTCTGCACATTCCCTGAGGGTAATTTCATCCACACAGATTCAACAAGCATCTCGATCCTGACAAACACAGTAGTGACTGGTGTCACTCTCCTGTCCAAACTAACATCTCAGCTTTCATCTGACATAATTTTAGGGCTAAATAGCTGTCAACTTCAATTCAGTATGACCAAAACAGAAAGCTGATTTTGATTTTTCCCATTCTCTCCCATCTTATATTTTTCCCCTCCTTCTCTATTAGTCTCAACATTCCCCAAAATGTTGAAAACCTATGGCTTTGTCCTAACACCAATATCTAGTCCAAATCAGCTTTTTCCCAAACCTCTCACCCTGTCTTTTTTTAACCTTGCTGCCTTGTGTTGCTTATTCTAAAATCCACCCTGTCCTTTTCATTGACTCAACTACATCTGTCAAATGCAATCAGTTTGTCAGCTCCTGTCTCTACTATGCCAGTGAGAACAGAGATTTTACTACATTATTACCTTTCTACTTACAAGCCAGAGCAGGCTGTGTGGCAGAAGAAAATGTGGCCCAAACAAGACATTTCCAAAAACATCTGTGATGCACTCAGGAAAAAAAGCACAAGAGCTTCTTGCTTAATGAATTCTGTATCTGTGAGGTTACACCAGGCAAAAACTGAGATTCAGTATGTTTTTATACCTGACATTGTCAAAACTTACTTAAAATTAATGCAAATCTTCATCTCAGCATGATAGCAAGGGGTTGAAAGTATGGTGTTTTGTGATTTTAAGGTAGCACCAGAAAGATGGTTTTAGAAGGCCTTCCCTATCTCCAGGTGTAATTGTGTAATTCCTAGAAACTGGAAAAACTTCAAAATCAAATTGAAGTCAGCTAAATGTGGCTACCTTTCCTGAGGTAAAAGAGCATCTAAATAAAATATAATGACCCCTTTCTTCCAGGAATGGTTTTGTGGGGTAGGATTCTCCCAGAGCTCAAGGAGGAGCCTTTGGGGATTTCCTTGCTGGATGAGTCTGGTGTGGAGGCTGTGTGAGCAAATGCCTTAGAGGAAGTGAGAACAGAATAGCTGTTAAGAAGATTAATGAGTGGATTCCTTAAGCTACTTATGGGAAAGGTGATCTCTTATGTGTAAGCCAAAGACAATTAATTAAAATGGGTCAATTAGCCTGTCAAATACAACATGTATCCAGAGTTCAAGTTTTTATGTATTCACACCGGAACCAAAGTCAAGGGAGAGGGAAGACCTTCTGAAACTCTACAGGGCAGAAGATGAATATGAGCTGGTGAAGAGAGAGAATACTTCGCAGAGCTAACAGAAGCTCCACACTTGTGAGCAGGTAAATGCTGATGTGCTAAGTCCTGTCACTGGTGTACAGGACAGTGTTTGCCTGCATCTGCAGCATCCTCCAGTGTAACAGAGCCAGAACAAATGACAGCGACAGAAAAATGTGCAATTTAACACTTGTGGTGTTTTGACCCTGACTGGATGCCAGTGCCCACGAAAGCTGCTCTTTCACTCCCCTCCCCACCTGGAGAGACCAGGGGAGAGCAAATATAATGAAAGCTCATGAGTTAAGGATGGGGTGAAATCACTCACTGATTACTGTTGTGGGCAAAACAGGCTCAATTTGGAGAAAATAACTGAATTTATTATAAATCAAGCCAGAGCAGGATAATGAGAAGTAAAACAAATCTTAAAAACATTTTCTCCCCACCCCTTCCTCCTTCCCAGGCTTAACTTTATTCCCAAATCTTTATCTCCTTCCCCCATAGCAGCACAGGGAGAAGGGAAAGGGTTATTTTTGCTGCTGCTTTCTCCTCAGGGAGAGGAGTCCTTCCCCTTCTCCAGCACTGGACCCCTCCCACAGGAGATCTCCATAAATTTCTCCAGCAGGACTCCTTCCCATAGGTTACTGTTCTTCACAAACTGCTCCAGTGTGAGTCCCCTGCAGGGCCACAAGTCCCACCAGCAAACGAGTTACAGTGTGGGCTCTTCTTTCCACAGGGCCACAGGTCCTGCCAGGGCTCTGCTCCAATGTGGGCTTCCCATGGGGTCACAGCCTCCATCAGGCATCCACCTGCTTCAGTGTGAGGTTCTCCACGGGCTGCAGGTGCATCTCTGCTCCCCCATGGACCTGCATGGGCTGCAGGAGAGTGCTCTGCCTCACCATGGTCTGCACCACAGGCTGCAGGGAATCTGAGCTCTGGCACCCGGAGCACTCCTGCCCTTCTTCCTGCACTGACCTTAGCATCTGCAGAATTGTTTCTCTCACATATCCTCATTCTCACTCGTCTCTTCTCTGACCACAATTACTTTTGCCCAATAATTTTTTGCCCTTCTTAAATAAGTTATGTGGGCTCAGCCTTGGTCAATGGCAGGTCCACCTTGAGGCCAGCTGGCTTTGGCTCTGTCAGACATTGGGGATGTTTCTCACAGCTTCTCAAAGAAGATGCTCCTGTAGCTCCCACCCTGTTACCAAAATCCTGTCGCACAAACCCCAACGCAACACTGAAACAAAACCATTTCTTACATGGAGGAGTCAAATCCCAGCTATGTGAGCAAAGAGGATGTAAGGAACTATACCCCTTTTTAGTTTCTTTGTAAAAAACTAAAGCCATTTTTTATTTCTAAATAAACACAGTGGTATCAGTAGCATCAAAATAGAAAAACCTTAAAACATTGAGCATGCAGAATGGATTAGATTTTAGCAGAAATCTTTGGAAAGACAAACCCACCTTGACAGAATGAGTTTTGGTGAGCCTAAACTAAATGCAGTGATCAAAATACTAAGTCAGTGATATATTTTAAAGAGTAGTCTGATGAGAAGTAGAAACATTCTCTATTCCATCAGTCACTCGAAACACATTTCCTTCCAAATGTGTTTAGAATCCGTCCAAGCATTAGTGTATGCAAATTCAGAGATGAAAGCAGTAATTCATAGTGGTAGGAAAGCACAGGGCATTTCTAGTATGAATGCCAATCATCCTCCATGGGCTATGTTGCTGATATAGGAACAGGATGTGAACGTGCACCTGATCAAAACTGAGCATTTCAGAAGGCACACAATCCATAAAATGTCTGGGGATCTTAATACTCAAAATGAGTGAGAACTTTGGTTTTACAGCTTGTCTGTGAGCAAAGCAAGGCCTGGGATGTTGTGTTCATGTTAACCAAGAATGGAAAGCTTAGACACTCCTCCTCGTGGTTTTCCACAAAATGCTGGGCTTGTAATGAAACAGAGTCTGTGCTGTCTGGAGGACAAGAGGCTTTGATGAATCACCCAAACTCCTATAGCCCAGGCACCACTAAGCAAACTTAAATACCAAATAAATTACTGTTTGTATCCGTTATACCTACTCACCTTCAAACCTGCCAACAGGTGAAACAAATGACTAAAATATGTGACAAATGAGTTAGAGGTACAATACTTCGTTTTGGCTGCATGTTATTTAATAACTGCCAGATTCCTGGTGTTATCCTTTAGACCAGGATTTATAGTCCTATTTATTTTACAGAGATGAGAAAATAATTCTCAAAAATACAGAAAACTGAATTCTATTAGGAAGAAACTATCAAAATGTTCCATATGATTTATCACTCAGAACACTTCCCTAACACTGGAGTCAAAGATTAAAAGTGATTTTCCTTGTGGATAGAGATGAGCATGATGTGACGTACATGAGTGGGCTATGCAATTATTTGCTAATCACTTAGTAGAACAATAGAGAGAATGTTTTTTTCGATTCTTTGCCTGGATTTGGGTAATAAAGCATGGCTTGATGACACAGATAGGATAAGCAAGCCCATCACTCTGGTGCCTTCCACCTGGGAGGTGGTGGGTCTGCCTGAGAGAGACCTGAATTTGCAGTGGGGACCATGGTCTCTACCAAGTATTTCAGAAAACTGCTCCTGCATTTTTTTGGGAAACTGCTTTGATTCAATGGTCATCACATAGAACTTGAGATGTAGGACAGCTGTGCCTAATTCTCCACTGACAAAAGCATCAAACCTCTACAAAGGATAGAAGTGGAAGTCAGTGACAGCTATTTTGGACTAGGTTGAGTCGATGGCAAGATTGAACGAGTATGTCAGGTTTAGGAGATGATTCTAGTAGAAATAAAATGCAAGCATGCAAGCAACATTTGTTAAAAATAATTCTGATATTTTCAAAGCAGATATTTCCTTTTTAAATTTACATTTGGATATTTACTTCAATATATTTTAAATATATAAACATTATTTTGAACTTCTGAATTGGAAAACAAATAATTCCTGCCGTTTTAAATACTGATTATACACTGAAGAATTAAACTCAGATCTGTCCTGAGGTGGATTCTCATTTCCTCCAGGGTTGCACACACAGAGATTGCAGAGGGACAGACTTTGTGTTCAGCACTGTGTTGCAGATCAGCACTGCACTAACTTCTCAGGTGGAAAAGCACTCTGCAAATATCCACTACCTAAAGGATGCAAATGGGACAGCAAGGATGCCAAGCCCCTGAGACAACTCAATCCAATCCACACAGGCACTACACACCAAATTCCTATTTGATATATCACACTGGCACAAAGAAAATCCCTGACTGTGAGAGAGAACAAGAGCTGAGGAATAATACAGCTGTCATTTCCGGCATGAAGAAGCATTTTTAAACTTTTAGGACTGATTGGATTTTCACTGCTAACATTTCTGCCAGACTTCCTTTCAACAAAGTATCAGGACTAGGATGGAGGGATGGAGTATTTCATAGAATACTTGCAGAGGAGATAGAATGGTCGCATCTGCCTTCACTTTGCTCCTAAATTAAGATTAAAGGGGGGAAAAGGAAGGCATAAGAGCCATTTCAGTGATTAGATTCACCCATGGAATAGCTCAACATGACATTAATTCTTAGGCAGCTGATTAGGTGGTTTGCAGTCCTGGGCTGAAGGACCTGGCTGTGGTCAGGATGTGGTCCAGGTTTGGGGGGATGGTTTGGGAGATGGGGTGATTCTAGTGAGTAGCAGCAAGGATTGTTTTAATAAACTTCAAAAGAACGTTGGAAGTCAGACTGCAAGTAGCATTTGTTCCCTGGAGTCTTCTGCTCAGGCTGTTCATTATGAAGAATTATTCAGTCAAAAAGAGACAAGAGTATTGGTCTTGCAGGTCAACAGCAATTTGCAGAATATATCAATTGTTAAAAATGAAAGGTGCAGACATAAAACAGAGTGCTCTTAATAACAAAAGATTGAAATACTGAAATGTGGGGTCCATTTTACCTCTGGTTTTCTTTTCTCTCTCTACTTTGATCTTTCCAACTATTTTTTAAATGCAAATATCTACACTATTAAGGACCATCCATATGAAATGCAGTCAATGGCTCTTGGAAGATTTTTCTATGAAGGTTTTTCACAAATAGACCAGAAATGTGAAATCTGATGTTTTTTGAACTGACACATTATATTTTTGGTTCCTATGATTCATCAAACTAGTTTGAGTGAATGGACATTTTTACCCTACAATTTAAACTGAAGGATATTGAAAGGCAGCTGAAATTTTCCCCAACTAATAAGCATTCTCTTTTCTGTGAACACTGGAAGAAACCTGCCCAAAAATGCAAACTGTGCTGATGGCTTTTCTATAGAGCAAGTGCAGACTCATTAAACATATTTTTTTCCTTTCAAACTCCTTATGCTTTTAAATGAATTCAAAGATTATGTTTCAAACTTGCAAGACTGTGTGGGTTTGAAAGCAACCAAGACAAGTAGCCCAGTCCTAACTGAGACCTTTGTTAGGGCAGAATCTAGTAAAGTGAGCTAACAATTTGCAATACATTGGCTGTCACTTCAAATGTCAGTGATAATTTGCAAAACACTCAGAGCAATAATGGAAAAAGGCATAAAATGTCAAATTTGTAGCAAAGCTGACAACAAAAAGAATATTCACTGTGAATTACAGTCTTCCTGACTTGCTAAAGCTCTTACTGATTTTGCTTTAATAAGGGATATTCTCCTCTCTAGGGATTTAAATACAGTAGATTATCTAACATGCTTAACTGATGCTTGAAGTTCCCTATCTGAAAGCTTATCCTTGATGACTGGGAAATCTGTGATCTCTGCGAACATGTTTGGGAGGGTGACTGGTCAATTTGAGGGATCTGTTATCTAGATAGGTACACATTTGGTCAAGGACCCCAACATTCCCTGGTATTGAAAAGCTAGTGGCTATTCCATTTTCGTAGATGTCTTTTTTTGGAAAGCTGTTCAGTGAACTATTAACAACTGACTTTGAAAAGGCATCAGCTCCTGCTGTTTTGCAGCTCCTAGAGAAGATGAAAATGTACAGAATGGAAAACATCCACCAAAAAACTCAGAAATGCATATATTGATCAAAAGTCAGCATATGCTTGATGGAAATGAAAACTTCAGAGTACAAAAATAACAACTCTGCTTTCCAAAAACCTGTGCCAGTTACTAAAAATATTTTAATGAACCAGTACACCTTCAGATACATGGGATGTGCACAGGCTGGATTGCAAGCCTGGGTCATTAGGAGTTCAAATAGCCTGGCTCACAGCAGGACCTGGGAAAGCCAGACCATTTTATCTAATCCTTATTGGAGGAGTAAGAGGGGAAACAGGGAACTGAACTACAGTGACAGACAGGGATCTATAAAATGAAGTGTTAGGCAAAAGGATTAAGAGGAAGCACTAGAAAACTGTGCATGGAATACAATGCAAGTTGGATGCAGAGAGAATACCAAAAAGTCAGTCTGAGAGCTACAATAAAGGTGGATAAGAAATCTCTGGCAACATGGTACATGGTATATATTAACTGCCCTAGAATTTATCAAGCCTCTCAGACCAGTTGTGCTTCCCAGGCATGGCCTGACATTGTCTTGACTAGAACCCAAGTTGTCTTCATTTGACATCCCAGACATTTGCAGAATTGCTATAGTAAAAAAGCAAGTTACTGCTGTGCAATCACCTTGGACCCCTCAACCTGTTAGAAAAGGGCCCCTGCTCCAGAGCAACCAAATCTAGGTTGAGTCCCAGAGCCTTGGGAGAGCCCTCTGCAAGAAGCCCCATTGCTCCGTCACAACAGGGCCATCTCTTTGCCCCAGCTGCTGTTCAGGTGGCTTGGGACAGCTCTTCACTGAGATGTGCAGCCCTTCCTGAGCAGGGCAGGTATTTGGAATGCAGCTCAGTAGGTCCCCCTCACAATGAATTTTAGTGTACACCAGAGCTGAACCACATGTAACAAAAGTGGGGCTACCCTCATCTTTCTGTCCAGGTCTGCTTTCCTTTGCACTGGCTCGAGAGCTTGTCTGACTCTGTGCAGAGCTAATCCAGCTCATTAACCCAAAATAAAACTATTGACTTCCCTAGCAAATGAATGCATTGCTGAAGGGACAAAACCCTCCCCAGAGCTCAAATGGATGCAGGACCTTCTTTTTCAACAGCAATGAGAACAAATCACCTCAAGCTGAGGTGATTTATCCATGGGGAACTCTACCCACGGGCTAATTTACACCTGTTCTTTGCCTACTGCACAAAATGGAGTCCTTGTTACAAAATTACATTCTCAGTTTTGTACAGACACATTCCACAGCTTCTTCATTAAGAAATCTAGTTTCAGAGCATGCATAAAAGATCTCATTTTTATGGTAAATATTTCCATCCTGTTCTTGTGAGAAGAAAGAAAAATGGTAATGTATTAATATTACATGAGGATGATGAATTATCTTTCTATCCATTGACACCTCTGTAGGATGAGAATGGCACTGCTGTTTTTCAATCAGCAGTCTCTATGGTACCTGAGTATCCAAAGATCCTTAAAGAGTAGGAGACTTCCAGCCTTCTTATGTTAATTTTTAACAGCTCTCTTTACAGCTAATATTCAAAGAGCAAAAGGAAAGCTCATGTTATTCCAAGAATCAAGCAGAATGGCCAAGGTAATAACAGACCTGGCATCCTTGGTAATCCTAGACAAAACAGTGATGTTATGTGAATTAAAGCAGTCATGCTATGCGTGATTCAATCAATAAAGAGTTAAAGGTAGGAATGTAATGAAACAAGTCCACATGGCTTTATGGAAACAAGACTTGACAAGCAGGCCTGACTTCAATTTTTGATGTGATTACAGGTTTGTTTGATCAAGGTAACCACATGGATGTGATAGACTTGGACCTTCCTAATGAATCTGATTTAGTACTGCTTGACATTTTGATTAAAACATTAGCATTATATGGCCTTAATAAAACACATTAAATAGATTAAGATCTAGCTAATTGATAGAGTTCAGCAAGCTGTTCTAACCAGATATTCAGCACTGACTGGGGATATTTTTAGTGGAGCTCTGCAGGCAGGAACACTTTGCTTGCTGCCATTCGATGTTCTGGAATTACAGAGAAACATGGGTAGCACTGGCAAATGTCCCACAGTGCAATGAGGAATAGGTAGCTGTGCAAAGTCACAGTTTTGCCTGCACTGGCATGGATGTGCTTCTGGGATTTGATTACATCTTTTTCCTTAGTTTGTCTAGAAGCACAGAAGTTCTTTGCCAGGGTGTAGTTGCAAGGCTGTGGTCCAGTCCGCTGCTGGTGGGCATACAGTGATTTCTCTCAAGGGTCATTGCTCTTAACTGCTGGCACATGGATTATCAAAGGGACTCACATGAACCACTTAAAAAGTGTCAACCATGAAATCATCACTTATTGCACACTTCTGCATGTATTTTTTTTTAAACTACCAAAAATATAACCTGAGATTAAAATATGTTTGCAGCTTTGAAGTCAGGAAACTCTAGTCCACAGTCTAAAGCAGGATTTGCTATTAAAAAAAATTAAATAAGAAAGCCAGAGAACTAAGCAGAACATTAGTGATCAAAACATATCCAGTCTCTAATATTACCACTTTCTCGTCAGCTGATCAAGCACATCTTTCCCGATTCTTCATTTTCTTGGTCAGTTCTTGAATCAGATTGAGAGAATACTGAATTAATATCACTGTCCTCTGCCACGTTTTATTCTGACTAATCTTTTCATATTACTGCACATAATCACAAGCTTCCTTAAGCAAAAATCAGAATGAAAGTTCATATGAATTTTGATGGTGTGGGCTGTTAAAGATCCTCTTTCTCAGCAAAATCTTTGTAGTAAACTCTTATCCTTTTAACATTTGGTTTCTGTTTGACCTTGCAGAACAAGATGACTACTAAATGTAAAAGATACTATTAAAAAAAAAAACAAAAACACTGAGGAGAATACCCTGTCATTACTATCTAAAATACAGATCCAGATACATATTTCCCACAATGCACCGGCATGTATTATTTAATTTCGTTTATGTATCAATTTAATATCTAAAATCTTTCCAAATTTTCCTAATTTTATCAACTTTTATTACAACTGTGAGATTGTGGTGGCAATCTCACAAGTATCCTATGAAACACCAATATCATCTAAACCAGTACAAGCCAGCAACAGAATGCCTCATGTCTACAGCTTGTTTCTCCACTGAAAAAAAAAAGAAGCAATAGGATTTTTTACCGTGTCAAAACCAAATTGTTCCCTTTTTTGTTTTTGTTATACAACAAAACTTCTCAGCAATGTGGTCATTCAATGGGGCTTCTTTCTGTGCCTGTCAAAACTGAGTTTGCCTATGTACTGCAGTGTCCTCTCTGCCTCAGCACCATCCCACAGCTCTCATTTCCATCACTCCCTCTCTGCTTCTGCATTTGTGTCCAGCTTAGAGAAAAACTTTCAAAAGGAACATACATGCCTTACATGCACCAGTAGTGAGACCATGTTTTTCTCTCACTTGTTTATAAACAGGACTGATTGTATTTTATTGGTCACTTTGTTTTTGTTCTGTTTTTTTCCCCTACAAGTCAGTTTTGCTAACAGCACACCGGCAGTGTAAGGATCCTTGCTCGCCTTTTTGGACACTCTGAGGTAGTATCTAATCATCAATATCCAGCTCTCCATAGTGATTCTCTGGAAGGGAAATGTTGTTGGTATTCAAAAACTGTCTGCACCTTATTTCACCTCCAAAGTTATCATTCATTCTTCTAATTTTCATCCTTTTCTTGACTTAAAACAAACTGTCTTATCTCTGTCCTCCCTAGAACCGTAAAACTATTATGTTATCAGATTTTCTTCCTCTAGTACCCTCTGACTCCCAGAGAGACTTTTTGCAAGTCTCTCTGACATTTTCTTCATCTTAATTATTTCATTTTTAACCTTATCTTTCCCTTTCCTATTTACAATTCATGTAGTTATCTTTCTTTGGGTTTTGTTAGCCTTTCTGTTTTTTTAAAGTTGCATTGCCTCTGGTGAACATAGTATTAGTAGGACATGACATTCTTCAAATAGCTTCAACTGGGTTTTGACTTTTCCTCATTCTTCAAAACTCTGTACTTTTATCTTTACAGATTTGCTTACTCAGTTCCATTCCCTTTTTCATTTCTGTCTCCTTGCCATAGTCCTCATATATTTTGTTTCCCATACAAAGTTTTGTCCTTTTTTTCCTGGCTACAGAAACCTATCAACCTTTCCAGTTTCATCAGCAATGTACCCTTTATTTTTCATGAGGGCATTAAGTGAAGCTACGCTTATTCTTTGAACTTTACTGCAATCTTTTTATCATGCAGATGGGGAGTACCTGTGAACACAAAGGGACGAGCTAAAGCATAAAAAAAAAAAAAAAGCATAAATCTCAGTGTAAGATGCTGAAATAAAAACTAGGATTCATAGGACTGTAGGATTCATAAAAACCAAACTTGGGGTTAGAGTGGGTATCAGAACTACAGTAAGCACCCCTAAAACATGTGAAAAATTAGGTGACCAGTGTGCACTCATTGGTCACCTCAAGTGTGAAGAAAGTACAACACTTAGGTGAGGTGTTAAAGATTAATTCCTATACAGGAGAGGTGCTATGTGCTTATTCCTTACACCATTTTATTCAGTTCTCGGCTTCCAACCACGTTGACAGCGCAGTGCCATGAGTCACTTTTAATCGCTGCCTCATTTGTTCCTGACCTGAATAACCTTTTTATAGAGGCTTGTGTGCAGTGTAACACCTCCTTTGCCGGATCGCGCTTCAGAAGCCACAGAGCTGTCCCCAGCGATTTGCACGGCTTCGGAGCGAGCCTCGGGAAGCGCAGCCCCGGGTCCTTTGTATTCCTCCCGGGAAGGAAAAAGGCATTTGCCCCCGAGGAGGCAATGTCAGTGTGAGGGCTGAGCACGGACCCGCACAGACCCCTCCGAGCAATGGGGGCTCCTCTCAGGGCCGCTCCTGCCACCGCCGAGAGCGTCACCTCCCGTGGCATTTGCACAGAGCCACAGAACATCCTGGGATGGCAGCGACCCGCAAGGATCGCTGAGTCCATCTCTTGTCCTTCTTGTCCTGCACAGGACCATCCCCAAGAGTCACACCATGTGCCTGAGGGAATTTCCAAACACTGCTTGAACTCTGTCAGGCTGGGTGCTATGATCACTTCCCTGGGGAGCCTGTTCCAGTGCCCAGCCACCCTCGGGGTGAAAGAACCTTTTCCTAATATCCAACCAAAGTCTCCCCTGACACAACTTTATGCCGAATTTTGGGTCTGTTCGACGTTCCGCACGCAGCTGAAGCTGCGACACCAACTTTCAGTTCCCCCACCGCCATAAACCCTGTTCCCTTCCAGCCCCGCTGCCCCGAGGCTGCTCCCCCTCAGCAGCTCCGCGGCCGCTGCCGCTCTCGCCGCAGTGGGGCGGGAGCTTCCCTGGCCCCGCCCATCGCGCCGGGCTGGGGGCGGGGCGTCGCGGAACTGCGCTTCTATTGGTGAGAGTCGATGCCCATCCTCGCAGCGCTCCAATCAGAGGCTGCGGACCGCGGGGGCCGTCAACCATCGCTTGTTCCCTGTCTGGAGCCGCCCCTTCTGCCCTGCCCGCCAGTCACGTTCCAGCGGCCAGCCCGCAGCAGGGGATAGGAACGCGCGCGTGCCTGTCAATCACTAACGATTCCCCGCCCTCCCCCCCGCCCACAGTCGAGCCGGCAGCGGGGGCGGGGCGCGGGCTGCGCGCTGCTGCGGCAGGCGGGGCCTGGCGGACGGGGGCGGGAGGCAGGGAAAGAGAGGAGGAGGAGGAAGGGCGAGGAGGAGGAGCTGCGGCCGACGCCGGCGGAGCTTTCAGTACCTCGGAGAACGGCTGCGAGCGCGCCGGGCGGGCGGGAGCCGCCACCTCCACCGTCCGCTGCCCGCTCACCTGCCCCGCTCCGCTCCGCTCCTCACCCGCCCCTCCCCGCCCCGCGTCCCCCCGGCGCCCGAGGGAGCCCGGTCCCGCCGGAGCGGTTCTGGGGGGAGAGCACGGCAGCGGCACAGGCTCGGTGATCGGGACGGGCGGGGGTCCGTCAGCGCAGGGACGGGACGGGTGGTCAGCCTGGGACGGCCGTACCGCCTTAGGGGGTCGCTCGCTGCCGTCGCTCCTCACGGAGCGGCGGCCGGGGCGGCGAGGAGAGCGAGGGGGCTCGCAGCCCGCGCCTCGCACCCTGCCGTGGAGCCCGAGGGGAGAGACAGGAGCGCCGAGTGCGGCAGCGGCTGCCGGCATTTGCTGGGCTGGGCAGGGAACCAGGAGCAGGAGTCGCACCCGCGGCTGGGAGCGGGCAATCCGCTCCGCGGAAACCTCGGGGGCAGAGATACCCCTGGCTCCAAGGGGTTCTGAGGGGAAGGGGCAATTGAATGTAGACGCATTTTGGTAGTTTTGCTGAAATAATCAAGTGCCGAAGGCAGATCTTAGGCAGATGAGGTAGAGGGATGGATCCCACTGTTTTGGATGCCAGCTTGAATTTTTTATTTACTTTTCTGTTTTGACCACTGCTAAATGTGGATTTTGCGAGCGAACCCGATGGCGGTTGTTCCATTGTTCCTTGTTTGAACGTAAATCTTAGTCCTGCTGCTTGTGGATTTTTTATTTATTTACTTATTTATTTATTAATTTTTGGAAAGGACCATTCCAGGTAGCTTTTGCGTCTGACAAAATGAAGCCTTTGTATTTTTCGATCAATTATACCTAATATTGACATTCTGTTTGGTACAAGAGACTTAAAGTGCTGCCTCACTCAGAGGACCATTAAAGACTTTCTCGGTCGCTACATGTAGCTGAATGTGTTACGACACATCCTTTCTCCCCCCTCAAATCCTCCTAAAGATTTTTCCAAAATGAAGAAATTTAATTTTCGCAAAGTTTTGGATGGTTTAACTGCCGCATCCCCTGTTGGAAGCAGTGGCGGTGGCAGTGGAAGTGGGGCTGGTGGCTCCGTGCACCCAGGAGGGACTGCGGGAGCTGCAGGGACACCCAGAGAGGAGATCCAGGAGACGCTCACTTCAGATTATTTTCAGATCTGTAAGGTAAAGACTGTATTTTTATTTTCAATGGAAATAATAAAATCTACCCTGGATGGGGGGTGTGTGTGTTTTGGGGGGGGGGGGGTAGTAATATGATACCAATAAGCGTTTTACTTGAGAACTGCAGTGGTTGTATAAGGACTTTGGAATGAAAAGACAGAGATCCAGTGGATGCTTTTTTCTTCCTGCTGCAGAGTTGGGGTGCTCAGCAAATTCATAGAAATCTTGATTTCAGCACTCAGGGCTGAATTCCAAGTTAACACTTGGACCCCAAACGGCTGACAGGATTGCGGACAGGAAAGCAAATCAATTGGTGCTAGTACCGATAACATTTACAAGTCATTAGAAATTGAAGATTGTACGCATCTACTTCCCCTCCTCTCTCTTCCCATCCTCCCTGCTTTTCCTTCTCTGTTTTAAGAAAAAGGCAGAAGTTAGAAATACAAAACAGTGCAGTGACTCCTGAGCCCAGGACTTCAGTTATTTGTGAGGAGCTGGATGTAGATTCATGGTGCCTGTTTACCATTAGTACTGAAGTTTCTGATTGCATGATAGCAAACTTAGTGGGACAGCATAAATACCAAAAGTTGACAAATCTGTTCTGGTTTTTAATGTGTTGATCACTTCCCTAAGTGGGAATTTTCTGTAAGTAGAAAGTATAAGATATCCCTGTATTTGGTTTGTATGCTTTCTGCAACAAAGCTTTTAGAGGTGGTTTTAAATACTTGCACCTGTAAAAAAGAACAAACTGTTTGGTACTTCTGATGAGCTCTGGAATATGAAAATCATACTTTTGTAATGAAGACAAAATACAAAAGGAGATTATGGTCTTTTACTATTACCTGTCAGTTTCATGTGAATTCTGGTGGCTTTACTAGAAATTTTGTTTGCTTATTTGTTTTGATTCGAAGCTTCAAAACCAGAATTTTTAATTAGTGCAATTTGCATTACTGGGAGTAAATGGACTTCACCTATTAAAGTATACTTTGCTTTTATTAATCGGATGCAAATTGATCTGAAATTTAGATGACAGTCAACTCCAGCACATCATTATTTCTTTTTTGTGGTTGGAAAGAATAAAGAAATATAAATAACCAAGATAAACCTATGAGACATTTTGTGTGCAGACCTGGTCCTTGTGAAACACAGAGCTTCCCTGATCTCAGATACCATGTTTCTAATTCTGTTTGGCTTGCAGCTACAGCTGGTGTCAAAACTCTTGCAGAGTTCAAGGGGACAAGAATGAGCCCTTATGGCTTAAAGACTCAGAGACCTTTAGATAGGTTCTACAAAATACTATTTCTTTTTTTCTTATAGTTCTTTGTCATTCTGAACCACAACAGGTTCCAGCCTTTTGACTCAAATGATTCTGTAGTTTAATAGAGTGTCAGTGATGAGTGCATTAGATTCATACTTGCTTGCCAGGCTTGGATTTGACTACTTTTGCTTAGGTACACAGTAATTTAGCATTTTATGAAACTCCAGGTATTCAGTACAGTGATTTCCCTTTTTTGTCATGTCAGTAAAAAGATAACACGAACAATCAAGGTACATAATTCAGAGATTTCTAGGTAAGGCTAAAAATCAACATGGTTTTTCGTGTTTAAGTCATGTGGTAAGGACAAAGATCTGTATTTAGTGATATATATATTCTTATTTTGTACGGCATATTTGTGAAAGTAAGCAACATAAGGTGAAATGAATTTTCTTTTCCTAATCTCCATTATTTCCCTTGTTTACTTTGATATTACTTGAAGACAGTTAGTGTTATGTCCTGATAGATCTAGTTGGAATATGTGTAAAGGACTATGTCATTTGAAGATTTCAGTAGCTAATATTTGCCTGTCTTAGCTCTCAGGTTAAAATGTTCTCAACAAAGTAAATATTTGTGTAGGAAACCTTTTGGTTGCTTGCAGCAGCACTTGCTTCTGAATGTATGTCACTGCAGAGGTCTGTGGTACACAAAATACCGGATCCCTTTTTCCAAGATACAAAGGTATGCCGAAAGCAAACTTCCAAGCCCCCGGGTGCTCGTGTGCTCCCGCCACTCCGCAGTTTATTGCACGGGCTGCGCCTCGGCAGCTCTGCCGCACCTCAGGAGCACCGGGAGCCGGCTGAGGGAAGCCCCGGGAGCTGGGAGGGCCCTGTGCTGCTGCAAGGGAGCAGCGGGGCCTGAGGCGGGCACAGCTTCCCCCTGCCTGCTCCAGGGGCCACGGCCCTGCCGGAATTTGTACCTCGGTCCGTCTGCGTGCGATTAAGAGTACACCACACACACATAACCCAAATTCTGCCCTCCCCGAGCTTCTGCTGTGCAGCACCTCTGGAATTTCAGCTGGGTATTTGCATGTTCAGTTACATAAGTTACAGGGCTGCATATTCAAGGATCTGTGATCCTGCTGCACGCAGAACTGGGTAAAGCTAATGGCAGTTTTGGTTTGTTACCTGCAGGGTCGAGGCCTCTGGGCTAACAGCCTAAGTAGCACCTCAGAGTGGTTTTCCTTTCTTTGCTGGTTATAAAAATCCTCATTTAGAAGGGAAACATAAAAGCTGAATCATACTTAAGAATTAAAGGGCCTTTCCCTGCAGTTTTTTATGTAAATAAGTTGTCTTTCTGAAGTTAGTGGGAGGTCTGCTTGACTGAAAACACAGATCCAGTCCTCTAGCAGAACGCTGTTTTGAACAGCAACGCTCCTGATTTCATTTGTAACACACCTGAAAGCCAGCTCTCCATTTTGTGGCATTTTTAGATTGGTTATGACCACAGTGTCTTTTTGAGATACAGATTAGAGTTTAACAGAAGTAAACTGAATATTTTACACTGAGATGCTCTCAATGAGTTACTTTTGGCCTTTATATTTAAATCATTAATGTGATCTTCCATATTGAAAGAATGTAATATTCTTGAAACTATTCTGTATGAAATAGCTATGTCCTGTTTTAAGCATGATAAATTTATATGTTGGTAGCTGTAATAATGAATCAGTGGCACCAATTTCAAAGTATTCAAGCAATGTGAAATATTGTCTTACCTATTTTGTGACAGCAGGAAGCTGTACAGTTTAAGCTGCATCTAGGGGCTGCTCTTGGGATTAGGTGTCCAAGTGCAAATCATGAAAATATTGATTATAGTTCACATTAGTTGAATTGAATATGTGAGATGGCAGCATCATCCTAAAACTAGGCATGATCCAGTAGAATAAGCTACTAAAGTCTATGTTAATTTTAATTGGGATAGACCTAATTTCCTTGGGTTTGCTTCTCTGTATTTTCCCTCTGTATTTGTGTTGTTTCTTTTTCTCTGGCAATCATAGGCTCACCTGTGTTTGTTCAGACCATCCAGAAACTAAAATATGGCACTGGGGAAAGATCTACTATTAATAAAGGAAGTGAGAAGTTAGGATGTTTTAAATCTTTTAAGTAGAACTTTGAGCAGATGGAATATAAAAGGAGAAAACAGTGATTTTATTACTTTTTCAGAAGGTTGCTTGTTAGGGGATGACACATTTGGGAAGAACTGAATAAGAATGAAGATGTACATTTTTTTGGTACGTGAAGTACTTGTTCCTCATGAAAATAGGTCTCCCATGTAGAACCACTCAGGGTTTTCTTGGAGAACAATCATAGGGTTGAATTGAATTTGCAGAGCATGAGGTTAATAACTTTGAAATCAAGACCTCAGTTAAGAGCACAGTAACAGTTGTACTTTACCAGGTATATAATTAATCTACTCTAACACAGTTTCTTTTGCTGTGGGCAGCAACTGAGTACCCTTGCAAAGGTCCAGGAACTGGTAATTTAATCTTCTCAAAGAATTGCTTCCCAAATGGTTATGGACTACCTTTAAACCCCAAAGCATGAGATTTCTGTTCTTTTCCAAACTGGTCTTCAGTGTTATTACTGGGTAGCAGTGCAACACAATAAACCTCCTTTAACTCGTGCTGTATTATTTATATTGACAGTATAGTCATAGTTTCAGTATGTTCATTACCCAGGCTTTATGCAAAACCCATGGAGGCCAGAACTGTTTTAGGCTTTTGTTAAAACTGATATGGAATCCCATGGCCAATTGCAATTGTGCCTACCTAATCCTGCTTATGTTTGGCAAAAACAGGCCTTCCAGATACAGTCAATGAGTTAAATACCTTAACTATCTGGATTTCCTATCAGGTGGTCTTACATTTTAATTCTGAGAGTTTATAGATTATAATACTGTATTTTGTCAAGCTATGAAGATAAACATGTAGTCCTTCTGACAACAGCCAAGTAGGTATTTTAGCTGCAAATGCTACGTGACACTGTAGTTCAGTGATGACAGAGAGAAGATGGATTTTGGAATGGCAATTTAAGCACAATGCTGCAGGAGCACATTTTTGATTATGGAGTTTTAAAAACAAAAAACCCCTTGTTATAAGCTGTCCACAGTGTTTTAGTCAGTTTGAGCTGTTTGGTTAATCTGTCTTGTTTCCTTGCTGAGGTCATACAGAGAGCAAAAAATAAAATGTTTGCAAAGTGGTACATTTTAGTGAAATCCAATTTTAAAATTAGTATGAGCTTTTACTTGAAGGTTCTCAGAGTTCATTTAATACTTAAGTGGTAAATGAAATAATGTGGGGAATTATTTTTTTTCCTCTATACCAGAGTTTGGATCTAAAGTTAGGTGCTGAACACTATTCTGTTTAAAACTACAGAGTCATAAATGACACCTCTAAATTAGATTATAGTAATTTCATTAAATTTGTGATGAGCATAATCTATTCTTCTTTTTTAAGTGTTTATATTAATTAGATATAGGACTTACCTATGGGAAAGAGCATAGCACATAAAAAGCTTCTTTTGAAAGAATTTTGGAGGTTTTTAGGTACCTGAAGTAGTATAACTGGATTCACTTGTTTGGGGTTTTTTTGTGCAAATGTCTGTATTTTTGTATTTTTAATCCTGAATGAAGTAATGCACACCCTTCATGGCCAGCACATGCAATTACATCTTCAAAATTATTTCCAGACCTTTAAGGTTTTTGAATAAAGCACTCAAAAAGTTCCACATTTCTTAAATACCTTTGTTTGCACAGACAACTTTTAATTACATGATCCCATATTTCTTCTATAGGTTTAATTTAGCAGAACAAATAGTGTTTGCTCATAGGAAAGTACTTCAATATTTCTTTGCATACTTAAAACTCAGAGCATGCCTGAATATTAAGTTCCCCATGGACTTTTCCAACAGAAGTGCTCACCACTGTAGTTCTGAAAGCTTTCTAAACATTAATGAATTGACCTTCATAATATTTCTGTGAGATGGAAATGATATTATCCCTGCAGTGTAGATGCCACAGAAAAGCCAAAATGTTCAGCGTCCCCTGTTTTGAGTTTCCAGCTTGATCTGCTTTGCATCTGTTTTTCCTTTTAGTATATTTAACTTAGCCCACATCTTCCCACTGGGCCTCCCATTGTGTTCACATTCTGTTGCACATATTCTGCACAGTTGCAGAGTCATCTTAAGGTTAGTTATTCTTTTTATATGCCCACCTTAGATAGCCAGAATGACTCTGAATTTCCTTTCTGTCTCAAACGACTGCAGATGGATTTCTGGCTCCACTGTACAATGGCAGAAGAAGATAATTTAATTAATTCCTACAAGAGGAGAACAAATTCATACTGCATAGATTAACTTATTTCATGTATTTAATTGTTTTACTTTTTATGGCTGACCTTGCATTTTTAACGATATAAGAATCAAAGAATTACCTGAGTAGCAAGGGATCCTTGAGGATCACTGAGTTCAGCTCTTGATTTCACAAAGGGAAACCTAAAGGTTAAGATATTTGCTCTAATTTTGTGTCCCATTTCAAGTGGCTTTTTTATTGGTTGTTGGTTTGGTAGTTTTTTGGAGTTTTTTTCTTAATCCATGGGATCATAGACATTGGAAGATCATCTGTCCCAACCCCACTGCCATGGGCACAGACACTTTGCACCAGACCAGGCTGCTCAAGGCACCATCCAACCTGGCCTTGAACACTGTTAAGAATAGGGCATTCACAATTTCTCTGGGCAGCCTGGGCCAGTGCCTCACCACCCTCACAGTAAAGGACTTTTTCCCAATATCTAATCTGAATCTACTCTCTTTTAGGACAATGGGACACAAATTGAAGTTGTTTCCCCTGGTAAAAAGTCCCTCTCCAGCTTTATTTTAGCCCCTTTTAGATACTGGAAGGTGCTCTGAAGTGTCCCTGTACTCTTCTCCGGGCTGAACAACTCCAACTCTAGTGGGAACACTGGCTATATTATTTCTCACCTGAGGGTCACCAGGTAGTTAATGAGAATTTTTCTCACTATTGCAGTGGGAAAAGCAATTTTTAATCTCTTGTAGGAGGGATGGAAGAAATTCAGACTCCTTGACTCACAGTGTTCTGATTGAGGAGCTGTCACATAAAAAGTTGGTTGCATAAGCCACTTTCCCCCCAGCTTACTTCTGGAAGAAAAATACTTACACTTAATATTTTAAAGAAATTACCAAGAAATTACTTAGAGGTTTTTGGCTAAAAATATAAAGTTGTTTTTTTTTCCAGATAGAAATGCATATTCTGTGTAAAACATGCAGCTGTCCTCAGTGGAGCTGGACTAAATCCAAGACAGACCCCATTCTCACTTTGTTTAGATGAATATCCACTCGTATCTGCTTCCTATTCTGCGACATCTGATACTCCCTGGTGTATGAGTTATGCCCAAAACACTTTTTGAAGTCTCTGTGAAAATGCTATGAAAAGTTAGTGTATTCACTTTATAAACTGAGGAAAGGAAGCAGTAGAGGGTGAACTAAAACACCCCTAAACTACATGAATATAGCAGTCTGTTGGCTATTCTCAGAAAAAGTGCTTATGAAAGTAGCTTGTGGAGTATATTAATTTGTCACAATGTGTGTTAGAGTCATTACAGGGGAAAATTAGAGGACTGTAGGATTAGAAATACAAGTAATGTGCATCTGTGGAGAGGAGAGAAAGCAATATTATTAGGTACAGATGGCTGGCAAGTGTGCTCAAATGTAATAAGATGTTATCTTTGTGCAGTGCTGTGTCCATTCCTAACAGATCACCAGCAAAGACCATGAATAATAAAAAGTACTAGACACAATCTGTCACCTGTAGCTAGGGTCAAAGTCTGAGGAGGTGCACTCTTTATGGTTCCTTTGAAGTTAAGTTGCCTATAGTACTGAAACAACCCCAACCTCAGTAATCAAGGCTTTGAGTTGGTGAATGCATGGACTCAGAAGGGGCCTTACTGAATTCTGTGGTGTGTATAAGTAGATGCATGTTTCTGTATGGTAGCACGTCTTTTTTGCAGGATTTGAATCCAACAAATTAAAAATAGTGCTTCTATTTCATTTAAATGTCTGTTATGTAAGAATGCTGTGAGGTCAGACACTCAGAAGTCAGGTCCCTTATTCAGCTAGTACCCAATTATGTCTAGATGTGAGGCAATCTAGTCTTTATTGCATATTTTTATTTTCTTGAAGTGTTTGCTTATATTTTGTTCCTGTCCTCCCTCACATTTGTTTTGAACATTATACAACATGTGAGGAGGATGAATGCTATTCTGTTTGTGTTCTTTGCAACAGTTCCTGTGAGAAGATCTCTGTGTTATCCACTGGACATCACAAAAATAGTAAATAATAATAAATTAATGAATGCTCATCTCTGCTTTGTTCATCCTGTTCCATCTATTGCATCCCTTCAGGGTGGAGGTGTGCTCTCAGTTACAGCTGCCCATCATCACTTGTGTTACACATACATTCCATGTAACTGTGGATGAAACTTGATTTTAATGAGTCCACAGATCCCTGCTTTATTCGTGTTTGTCCCTACATCTATTTTGAAATGCTCCCTGAATGAGGCAAGGGCAGGAGAAGTGGCCTGTGGTTATGTAAACAGAGATCTGGTTCTTAGGATCCTTCATTGGTGCCTGAGCTGTGTCCTTGGTAGCTCCATAGGCAGTGCAGAGGGGGACAGTGATGTGCAGGATCTGCTGGATTTCACTGCTGTGAGAGGGTAAAAACCTGCCACAAAATACCTGCATTTCTTTGGAATATACCTTCACCCTGTGCGAGGTGAGATGTTGGCTGTTATTTTCAGACTAAGTTCTCAATTCAACATCAGAAAAAAAATTCAAATTGAATACAGCATGTATACAGAAAGAAGGTGGGAGAAGATTAATTATGAATTAGTATTAAATAGTGAACAACATTGTAAATGCTAGCAATGAAATCTGGTAATAGCATTTGTGTACAAGAATGGCAAATTACATTGCAAAACAGATTTTCACAGGAATAAACCAGTAACACAGATTATCTTTGTATCTAAGTGATTTTAACACTCTGTTTCTCTAGCTTCCTCCCCTGCCATTCCCCAGACCAAACCCCCCACCCTTCAAGAACTTTATCACAGCAGTAAGGGTTTTTCAATCCCCCAGTATGGCTGGGGTTTTTTTAAAACAAAAATATTTTGAAAGCAGCAACCGAAGCATTTGTTTCAGAGCAGAAACCACAATCAGCCATAACAGAACATAATTAGTCTAAAGTAGTGAAGTTTCAGAAAATCCAAAAATGGGAAGTCATGCAAAATTAATTAGTGTTATTGTTATGTTGGTCTGATGTAAACTTAATAAAAACAGATTTCTTTTTATTTAATTTCTCATTAAAGTTACAGAATTATCTTATTCTCTGTATCCACAGTCAGAGTGAAGACAAAATATTTTCCTTTCAGGGCCATCAGATAAGTTGAATGATTTTGCAGTTTTTCTGCGTGCCTCTGCTGAAGCAGATCTCCATCAGGCAGATGATGCTCTGTGATGCTCTGAACCAGCCTGTCTCAGGTTCTAGAGTGATACGGTTAAATGATGCAATGACAAAATCAGTGGAGCTGCTGTTTGGATTGCTTTGATTATAAAGGTTTTCCATTTGGTGGACTAAAGTCTTGCTTAAGTAGGTAGGCCAAAATGAACTTTGCAATCAGTAGTTTAGGGTTAGGATTTTTTTATAATTCTCCATTAAAGACAAGGGTAGATACAGTTTTATGAACAATCAAGACATTTCTCCATATGCTGATGCCCTGTTTCTTCTTGCCAGTTTACATGGCAATAGTGGGAAGTACGTGATACCACCATATTTACTTCCCTTTTTGTATGTTTGCCTGGGATTTGTTGTGGTGCTTTTATTTTATTTTATTTGTTTGGTTTTGTTTGTTTGTTTGTTTTTTACTTGGGAGAGTTCTTTTAGACAGAATAGGAAGGAAAGAGGTGAAAGAATTTTGCCTTCATCATTCTCCCTTGGACTTGGGATGTCTCCAAAGGGCATAATGCCTCTCTTGGGATGGTTATATTCATGTATTACCCTGTAACTTATTATGCTGTAACTCGGTGCTGTGGTGGATGTAGCAGGATGGTGCAGCTGCCAAGCAGTTGCTTGGCCACAGCTGCACTGATTTAAATAGATCCAGAAAGTGATATTAAAATTCAACCCCTTTAGCTTTGGCAGGAGGGGCTGGACCAGACAGTCTACAGAGTTCCCTTCCAACCTCACCTGAGCTGGGGATAATGAAGCTTATGGATCAGTGTCATTTTCTTTATTTGTGGATTTTCCTGTTTAAATTATAATAATTTTGTATTTTTGATGCGCTCCAGTGTATTTCAAAGGACAAGCATGAAGAGAATGCTTTTTGAAATTCAGAAGGCCTTATTTTTCCCCTGTGGTTTGCTTAGCTTGGCTGTTTGTATCTATATGAATCACATCTAAATAGGACCATCCTTATTTAATAACCTAACATCTAGCTTGCAGAACTGAAAATGACAGTGGAAAAACACATCTCTGAAGTATCTGCAGAGATCTTTGTTACAGAAAAAAAATTTTGTGTGTTCATTGTACAAAAAATGTACAATATTTAAGTCAGTTAATTTCAAATACTCTAAAATCTCTCTCATTTTTCATATAATTATCTGTATGTAATATTTGTGAAATGAAACTTTTAAAATTCAGGCTGTATTTGAAGTATATTATGTCCAGGACAGCTACTTTCTCAAAATTCTACCATAGCTAATTAAGTGACATTTTATAACAAAGTAAGTTCCATATTATGAAAATTAAACACCAAACCAAATTTGCCTATTACTACAAATATTATTCTTCTATGCCAGAAGTGTTTGTAGGGGAATTTTATGAAATTGTTCTTGTTTCTTAAACATATCTTTTCTTCCTGCCCCAGTATTCCTATTTCAGTAACACTTCTCTTTTGTGCCTGCATTTTCCAGGTGTTTTCTTTACTGTATTTTTCTCCACCAATACTGATCTCCTTTTTCTTCCTCTCTGTTTCATTGCTACTGGTGAGGATAATAAGCTCATAAGAAATGGCCTGCTGAGACAAACCCATGGTCCATATCTCCCAGCAGTCAGTCTCTGACAGTGGCTGCAGAATTGTCACTTAGGGAGGGTTATAAATTACATCATTTTGTGCAGTCCATTCCCTTTCCAATCTCCCATCATTCACCATCACTGGATTTGATATGTCAGAGGGAGTATCTTTAGCTGGTCCTTTTAAAATCCATTTATCAATCATGTCAATGAATTTGTCCCATTTTTCCCCCCATTTTAAACTAATCTTTAATTTCTTTTGATTTCCTCCATGGCTTTGCCAAATGTGTTTAGCTTACCCACTCACTTGTTTATGAAAGTCTTAGTACAAACACAAACAGCTTTCAAGCAATGGGCTCACACAGGTTTTCTACAGCAGCAGAATGATGCCCTCTGTGTTATTCCTCATGCTCTTCCTCATGATGTCCAATATTACTTGGCTTTTTGGGGTTGCTGTTGAACATTAAACCAAATATTTCAGAGGAATGACAACCATGCCCAAAAATTACTTTGCTGAGTTATAAATGCTAGTTCCAATTTCAGCGTTGTGCAGTTCTAGTTAAGATTTTTTTTTGTTCTTCTAGATATCTTGCATCTATCCACCCTGAAGCTCATTTATCAACTTCTTGCCCAGTTAAGTCACTCTAATGAAGTCTTTCAGGAGCTGGTCACTGGTGGTTCTGAAATTCACTATCCAAAGGAGCATAGTATTAGCTCTGAGATCAGAGACTTCAGGGTTCATTACCTTTTATAGGTCATTAAAGACAATGAATAAAATTGGTCCAAGCATGGAGAACTCTACTTGTGAATTTTCTTCATGGAAAGAATCCATAAAACTCTGTCCTTTGTTTTCTGTGATCTAACCAGCTTTCAGTCCACAAAGAAATTTCTTTAGTCCCATGACACTTCTGTTTCTCTAATAACATTGCAGTGGAATATTATTGGAAGGCTTTTGGAAAACTTATGTATATTCATATTCCCTTTATTTACTTGCATGCTGACAGCTTCACAGAATTAGAGAGAACTAGTCAGACATGATTTCCCATTGAAGAAACTCTGCTGACTTCTGCAACAATCTTTATCTGTGTGCTCTGTTAGTCTTTATTTTATCATCTTGTCAGGGACAGCAATCAGCTTTCCCAGTCTACAGGTCCAGAGTCCTTTTTGTAAATGGCTTTTTCCAGATGACTGTTTCTAGCTTTACACCAAGGAAAAGAGCTATCTGTAGGTATATTTATGTAAGAAAAAAAAAAAACAAACTGAAGTTTTTTAGAAAATTCTGTGAATATGCTCAGAAGCTGTGGTTCCTATTAGAGGTTGGAGAACTAGATGGAATCAATAACTTGGATTGGAAAATTGCAGCTAAGCTGTGATTTTTTACAAAAAGCATTACTTCAAAAAATGAAAATTTAACTGATAAAAAATTTATCTCTCCTGTGTTGTTTACTTTGGTTGGAAGCCTGCTGATACCTTGTCCTCTTTCCATTTTTAATGAGAAGGGATCAGTCTTACCAATCAGAGATTACAGACACAGTGATCCATAAAAGGGGGATATCATGTCTTGTAGTGATATAATACATGGCAGCTCATTTGTATAAGCACTCATTTTTATCACTACCATCTTGGAGCAGCACAGTACTAAAAATAGTATTGAAGTGGGAAAAATGCTGTAATCATTGTCATTTTTTAATTTCCGACATGGAGACTGGAGAGGTTTCAGTCAACACTTCATCCTCTATTCTGTAAACCATTCAATTATTCTTCAATGACATTTTTGCATTTGGCATGTTGGTGACAATTTGGAAGTAGACTCTCTATACTGAGCCACATGTTTGGACTATATAGTTAAATTTTAGCAAATGTACATATTCTCAGAAATTATTTGCCTAAGTAGATCGCTTTTGCTGTCAGATGTTAAATGAAACAAAGTGTCTAAAAATATTAGTAGAAAAGTTACAAATTTTAAGTTTATGCAAATTTTCAGAAACATTTTTTAATATAAACTTTATTAGTTGATACAGTTGAAAATTTTATCTGGTTCTGTTTTTTTCTGGAGCAAGAGAATGTTATAATTACTTTTATTAAAAAGGTGTCTTTGAAATCTGATATAAACTACCACAGAATAAACGTTAAGAAAACTCTTATATTGAAGAATTGCATTATGCACCTTGTGAACAATTATACTGGATATTGCATATTAGTACTAGTGCAATTTTTTTTCAGCTAATGAAATCTATCATGGTATTTTAGACTGAAAAAGACCATTATGTTCTGTACAGGATATTAAAATGTTCATTGGTAGATTACTAGCAAGCCCAAGTAATCAATTTCCTATATTAATTTAGGTAAATTGTTTGTGTAAAGATTATTTTAATGATATATACATGCAATTCACTGCTTAAAATGATTTAGAAGAGAATTTAGGAGAAAATAACTAAGCTGAACAGAGATTTATGCTGAAATTGTATCTGCATTTGTAATTGTTCTGTTTCAAGTAAATTGTTTTGCATATTGCACAGAAACTGTATGTCCTAGGGAGCACAGACTGCCTCTAGAGACAGCGTGCCCAAAAAGGAGGCATTAAAGGAAGCTGGGTAATGTGGAGAAAAGCAGTCCTGGCTCCATCTGCTGTCTGGTTTTTCTCTCTCCCTTTTATTTTCTTGGCAGCTTCTTTCTTGGGGTATTTGGGGTAGTTAGGCCCCCCTATATTTCTTTGATCACAGGCTGATTTTTAGCCATACTTCTGCTTTTGCCTGCTATTAACCCCAACTACTTTGTTTTGCATTTCTGAGCACCACTGATGGTTTTGTTCTCTGTTTTTCCTACTGGACATAACTCAGATAAAGTAGGAAAGGAATGTACTTTTTTTTTTTTTTTTGTCACCCTAGGATCAAGTTAATTTTGTGGTCTTCTTTTCTTTTTCATATGTATTAGTAAATGCTGTAAGGAAGCCCAGCCACAGTTCTGGAACTCTTACTCATCCTTACACTCAGGTTCGCTTGAGCTGTATCAAAGCACAGCTGAAAAGTCTACTCCAAGCACTGGCTTTTCATGTCAATCTTTCTCACAGTCCTTTGAAAAAGAAAGGACCAAAAAGCTTTTGTTGGACCAAAGCTGAGGACAGGAACCTGGGAGTTTGGAGTGTTAAAGATTTTCCATGTTCTTTTGTAATAGGTTTAATTTTCAGAATAATTTCTGAGGCTGCACGAATTTGGGCCAAACCCTCAGTTATAGAGACATCATTTTCTGCCCTAACTCTGTACTGTACTTCTTGGCTTTCCTTCCAAAAGGGTTTTGTTCTTTTGGAATCTTAATAAATATGAACTTTTTACTTGAAAGGTGTAATTTACTTGGATGTTCAATGGATTTCAACAAATTTTTAAAAATATTTTTCAAATGGCAGAATTTTGCAGTCACAGAAACCTCCTAATTTGGATTAGTCTAAATACTCAAAATTGGAAAATGGCTGCAAAATAGAAAGAGCCCTTTTGAGTCAATACTAGAGTTCAAAAATTGTACTGAGCTGTGATCCTGAAAAGATGTACATCACTGTTCTTTTAAAACATAGTTCTATGTCAAATAAAGGACCCAATTAAAATTTCCAAATGGGAAATCTGACTCTAGATTGCAGAAATAGTGAAAATACAATGCAGATCCTAAATATGTAGGCAAGGATGCAAATAGATCTTTAAAAATAGTACTGAAAACTCCAGTCATGGCTAAACATCAGAGAAGCTTACTGTGACTGGAACTGATAGGAAATTAATCTTTATTGTAGACAATGTTTCTAAAATCAATAATTGAAAAAGGATAATTGGTGAAAATAAAGGTTTTTCAGATAAGGAAGAACATTTATTCACCAGAATACAGAAATTTCAAATATAACAGCAGATTAGTAATGCTACATGTTCAACACACTAGAAAATACTACAATCCATGATTGCTTCTATTTTTGTGACATGAGAGGTAAAAGCACTTCTAGGGGTGTAAGTCTGGTCCCAGCTTAGATATCAAAATAAAAAAATCTTTATATTTGACTAATCCTGATACTTAAGAAAGTTAAAAAACTCCAAAACATAAAGCAAAACCAAACCAGATACAGAATTGAGGTCTTTGATAAATGCCTACATTAACATAAAAAGTGAGTTATTTTTCTACAGCTTACTGAAGTAGCATATGCTTCTGGGTTTTTCCAGCCTAGAAACTAATAATTAGACATTCTTTAAACAACTTCCCTTATCAGCAGTAATTAATATATGAGACAAGTAAGATCTCTTTTAAGGAAGGGGTTATTTGCTGAAAAACATACATTTGGTTGTTCCCAAACTGCTTGTGAATATCAGTTCAAGTGTTTCCAGCTGTAATGGAGGAGCTGGAGTGATACAGCTGTGGAATCATCAGCTGCCTTTTACTCAACAGGTCTGCAATTAAGGAGTCCCTTTTGTTGACATTGTTCCGTAGGGATTGCTGAATGCTTCAGCAGACATAGTTCTTGAACTAGATAATTTCAAGGAAGAGGAAGACAGCTTAAAAAGTTAAAATTCATTCAGTTCAAAGTACTTCTTCTCCAATCCCAACCACTTCCTCACCATCCCAACCGCTAAAAAAAGAGTCAGTCCTAGAGTTCAAGGTTTTATTTTGTTAAATAATATAAAGCGTTATTAATATTATACTAAAAAACAGCATTTTGTGCCCATTTTTAGGAAAGCAGCCCCGCAGAAAATTTTAATTACTGTTCATTTTTATGTGTATTTTTTATGTGTCTTGGGTTTTTTATGTGTCTCATTATTTTCACTTTTGTTCTTATGTTAGTGTTCTTCCTCATAAGAATTGGGCAAGTCATGTTGGTCATAATCTCCAGGTTGAGATAACTTAAAGTACTGAGACAGTCTTCAAGGATATGTTGTATCATGCTCAGTTTATTTATTCCCCAAAGTATCTCTGCAGAAATTAGAATTAAAAGCACAGTATTGTAAATAAAGATTAAGAAAGGGTGAGTGGTTCAGCTGCTCATTTTGAGAACATCTTCTCTGGCGTCTTTGTTTTTTAAATTGATATTAAGGTTTTTACCTCATAGACTCGATTCAGTTTATTGGTTTATTGGATCTTTTCCCCTGGACATATTCCATTTCTTTCTGCTGGAGCTGTTCTGTTGAGGTTGAGTGTTTTGAAAGCATATTATGTGTCTTTTTTTTTCAGTTTACAGTTCAGCTGCCCTGCATATTAAGGTTATCTTTCAGTATACCACTTCAGCAATATATACCAGTTGTATAATAGCATACACTTTGCAGTCTACTTTGTTGCAATAAAACTATTTAAAATATTACTCAGTGAAAAGCATAACTACAAATTCATATGAACAAAATTCACCTCTGTATTTGAAATACTGTGTCTTTTTATATACTTCTCTAGAAGTGTGTTGAAAATGCTAGAACATACAGAAGAAGATAAGCATGAAGCATCCATGCTGCTCTCAGTGGTTGCAGTTCAGTCACTTTGCTCCTTTGCTCTGTTGCAGACGGTTCGCCATGGCTTTCCTTACCTACCCACTGCCTTAGCGTTTGACCCAGTGCAGAAAATCCTGGCAATCGGAACAAGAACAGGAGCTATTCGAATGTATCCTTTCTCATTCACAATTTGCAGCATTTCTGTGTCTTTGTAATACAGGGATGGGACTTACCTTCCTCAAGCACTCAGGTAAGGCTACAGTTGTTATGTTCTACTTCATTTTGCTTTATAAGACAGACTGGAAAAAGATGTGCTGTTGAGGAATCAGCCAGGTCCCTAAGGGGTTCGAAGAACAATTTGTGATTGCATTCTTCGCATATGGTTTTGGCATATATTGGTTAAGATAAAACAGAATTGATCTTTTTCAGCATCCCGAGTTAAAGTGGACAGCAAAGTGATAATGAGCAAATTGTGAATGTTGTGCTAGCAATAAATAAATTCATTGCTGCAATGCAGTTAGCCTGTGTTAAATTGCAGTTAGATGGCTGTGTATGAAATTATTTAGGTACTTTCAAGGTAATGGTGGGAAATAAGTGATTTTAGGACAGAATTCATCTCTTCCCAGAGGAGAAGGTGAAGCACTATAAAAGTGCCTATTTCTTTTCGTTAATTATAAAGGTACTTCAGTGCCAGCAATTTATGTGCTGTTTTTAATACAGTAGGATTTGGAAGTTAGAAGTCTATTCAGAATAAATTTAATTACAAGGTAATTAAAATTTGAAGACTTAAATTAAAGAAAAAATTAAGAATATTTAAATGTGATGTATTTCAAAATGTTTCTCTACATCATTTTCTTAGTTTGGCATGGTTCCAATGTTTTCCACTTCAGTGAAAATACATATAAAACAAGGAAGAAAGGAGAAAGACAGGAAGGTTTAGAAGTTACAGAGTACAGAACTCATAAACCAATTTTTTTTTTCAGACTTTTTGTAGCCAAATAAATTATAGGTTTAAAGTAGGGGACAATGCTGTATGAAACAGCAATATAATATTTTCTGGTTCTTTTGCTATCCCTGTTCCCAAGGTAACTGTAAATGCAATGAACCCAAGGCAGGTTACAAAGTAAAGAAAAATCTCCTTGTGGAAAACAAGCCTGTGTCTCATGTAATATTACTAAAACTTTGGTTCTTCCATTTTTGGGTACTCTTGGTCTGAACAGTTGCATTTTCCTAAGCCTCAGTTTCTATCTGACCCAGAATTTCTCACAAGACTCAACTAAACCTCAAGTTATATCACACACTCTGCTTTGATAGTTCTACTCTTTATTTCTTACCTATGTGAAGTAGATTGAATATATTATGTTCAAATGCAAAGAAGAAAATGTCCATGGATTTGTGTACCTTTGAGAAGTACAAGTCTAGTAGTCATGGTTTCTTCTTCTTTTTAGAGGTATGCAAGGTTAAAAATCTGGGGCTTTGTCCTTGGAAGCTTCACTGATATCTTCAGAGTGAGGGTATTGGGAATTTCATGGTAGAAGTAGGAGGAAGACCTTGCAGAAGATTGACTCCTGTGCCCACCTCTTCTTTCCATCTCAGCAGTGTGGCTTTTCTAGGAGCAGTGCTGTCACTGGCTAGGCATCCTTTATCTCTACAAATCTCTCCTTTGAGGAAAATTCAGGTACAGAGCCTGAATTAAACCAGGTTCATGTAGAATTAATTTAAACCTGCATGTCTCCTGACACAGGAAATGGAACATGAATTGGAAAAATTTCTATATCCCTAAGCTTATATAAAATTCTCTCTATATTTTCTATAAAAATAGATTATAAAGAGTTAGCAGAAGGGAAAAGAATGTTTTTCAAAGTGTCCTTCCTTTTAACATTTCTTCTCCTGTTTGCTAGCAAACTCCTACCTCATTCATGGAAAAATTTCTACCAGTGCTAGTATCTTAATCAAGCAAGAGCAGCAGAATTACCAGGGAATTTGATTTTTTTTTTTTGTTTTTTGGAAGATATGTCATAACATAAATGCTTCTCAGCTTAGTCACAGAGAGCCTGGTTTGCTTAATTGAGCCCTGAGTTAATGGAAACTGTGCTTTGAAGACAGAGGGTACCATAAAAAGAATTACTTATTTATTCATTTTAACCGAGGTTTCTCCACTTGGCTGTAAGTTTTGCAGAACATATTACATAAAAAACCTGCTTGTGGACTTATAAATTTGCAGTGAAAGAGGCCCTAAGACTACCCCCAGAACACCACTCATTTAAGCCAGTCTTGTTGCAGATGTTTGTAGTTGTTGAAATCAGGCAACAAAATTCAAGTAATGATGTAACAGATTAAGTATTACATCTGAAAGTAAAATTCATAATGTGGGTTTTTTTAGCAAACTAAGGAAAATATAGGTTTTAGTGGCTCTGAGTTTTGCACAGTATCCTGTAAAAATACTTTTTAACAGAACTGTACAATTTCATTCTGCTATGAGTAGGTCATATAAGAAAAAGGGAACTCTTTCTATACATACGTTGTGTTTGACTGGTGTTTCTAAACAGTACTGTTGATGGAGTGAAAGCACAGACTACTTGGCTGCCATTAAAGAAATTTACCCCCTTCTTTATTTGTTTGCTTACTGGTGGTGCCAAAGGGAACACAAAAGGATGGGAATACTGAATTTATGTTTAATATTCATGTCATGATGTAGAACAAGTTTTGCTGTGATGAGTCCAAGACACATGATTATATTATTACCTCCTTGACTTTCTGAAAGATTCACAAGGTATTGGTATTTCTACTGGTCACAAGTTAACAGGTCTCAATATTAATGTCTAACATCAGGCCTTCAGGTGATCATTTTGAGTGATCCAGCAGCAGTATTGAAGTTGACCATGTTAAATTGTCCTGAAGTAGAGCATATTCATAAGCTGCCATTAGAGTGCAGAGATGGAAGTTCATTCTGGTATGGCAGTCAATTTTTTTTCTCCTAGATTTCTTTTCAATGTGCTTAGATGCAACTGCTCTCTCTAGCTTCTGTTGCACTGGGAATTGTTGTTGCTATGCTCTACTGATCCTCCCAGTCTCTGTGGGTTTCCCAAAGAAGTTCAAACAACTGCAGGCTACCTCCAGCACTGCAAACCATCAATGGTAGTATCCCTACTACCAACACAAACTAACAAAGTCTGCAAATAAAGGATCAAAACGCTGCTCCTGAAACAGTTGCTCTGGCACTGGTCATTCTTTACCTTTGTCCTAAAGACAGCAAATTTCATTTTTCCTTTGAGGTATTTTCTTCCTGTTGGAAGCCTGTTCGCAGCTCCCATACTTGTGATCATTGTTCAGATCATTGCTTGACATCACTCTAAGTGGAATATCCTTGCTTCAGGAAAATACATTCTATGAAGAGGGGCTGTGAAATGGAATTCCTTTTCTTATTGTCTCCATATCCATCTTCTCTAGTCCCAGTGTGAAGAACCTTCTGACACAATAAAACCAACTGTGCAGTCTCTGGTTGCTGTCAGAGAAGGTTCTGTATCACCATATAAGGAGGTGAGAAATTAAGATACCTGGTCAGACTTAAGTCTCTTCTTGATTTCAGAGGAAAAGGAGAAGTCTGGGGATTTTTTGCATTCTCAGTCTGAATAAATAGATTAAAGTCAGTATTGTTAACAGTGATTATTCCAGTAACAGATCTGAAGGAGCAGCATGCTGTGCTCAGATTTTAGGATGCATATTTCTATATTGTCAATTATTCAGCTGACAAATTCTTGTTAAAATTCCTTCTAAGTACTTCCTGGAGTCACTGAGTCCTTTCCTTTGGAGTTCTTTTATTGCATCAGAACTGTGTTTAGCCATTGCAGCTCTCTACTTCAAACATGCAGAATACTGTATCTACTCTTTTTTTTAAATCAAACTGCTGATTATTTAGTGGTCAATTGCAGTGAGAAATTCTGAAAGACACTCTTCTCTAGCTATTACCATTTTTGCTTATCATGAAATGAGAGGAAGTTTGTCTTAAATCCAGTGCAAAGAAAACTTACTGGGTCCAGAATGGCCTCTAGAAAACTGAAAATTCACATCAAACAGGTTTACATTAGTAAAAATATGGTTTTGTATGTGTTTTAGTGTGATCTGGTGCTGGTTTTGGTACATATTATTTAGACTTTTAGGCTCCATATTGTCATGGATGCAGGTTGTGGGGTATGCAGATCTTCACTTTCACTGTTAGTTGCTTGAGCAATGCTGTAAGGCATCTGCAACCCATGCAAGGCTTTTCCAGTAGGCACAGCTGTTTTTTAGCCACATTATCAGAAAATAATGGCCATTATCAGTGGCCATTTTATATCTAGGCAAACAAAACATTATTCTGGCTAGCTGACACATGACAGTGGAAGCATTGCTCTATCCCCACCTTTAGCTTAGCTGCCCAGTCCTGACCCTGCCTTTGCTCCAATTCTGCTGCTTGTCAGATCTATTTCTGTGAGCCATCCAATGCACTAACCTGAAAAAATACCAGTTCTTCTGCTGTGCTACTTTTTTTGCCAGATTAACAAACTGATTTATCTGGTGCTTACCTCCAATGTTAGTCAGAATGATGCATAAAGAAAGTGGAAGGAGTGCAGTTGGGACTGGATAAGAGAAGGAAATGGGGGAGTAAGAAAATTTTGGCACTAAGGAGCAGGTCATTAAATTGACTTGTCTTAGTGGTTGAAATTGCATCGGATAAATTCAAGAATGGCAGATTGCAGCTATCTATGAAATTTGCTACAAAATAGTCTTTCAATTTTGAGTGGTATAGAACATACCATCTCTTTTACTTATGTTTAAAAAATCTTCATGTAAAGCCATTTGCAAGTCACAAGAATTCTACAGGTTCTGCTCAAGGGAGATTCTGCTTTAGAATCGTATTTGGAATAACTTTTTCTGGCCTGTTTTCTGTACTTCTTCCAATGCTTTAATAGGAAGAGTGATTTTTGAATGTCAAATAAGGTGCAGCAACACTTATTTTAACAGGTGTGTTTTGTGAAGAAACAAACATGACTTCAAAAAGGCCAATGGCATCCTGGCCTGTGTCAGCAATAGTGTGGCCAGCAGGACCAGGACACTGATTGTCCCCTGGTACTCAGCCCTGGTGAGGCCAGACCTCAAATCCTGTGTCCAGTTCTAGGCCCCTTTCTAAAAGAAAGATATTGAGGTGCTGGAGTGTGTCCAGAGGAGGGAAACAGAGCTGGGGAAGGATCTGGAGCACAAGTCCTATAAGGAACTGCTGAGGGAGCTGGGGGTGTTTATCCTTGTGAAAAGGAGGCTTGGGGGGACCTTATCACTCTCTCAAGTACTTGAAAGGACAAAAGAAAATGGCCTTGGATTGTGCAGGGGAAGTTTAGATTGGATCTTAGGAAAAATTACTTTGCTGAAAGGGTTGTCCAACCCTGGAACGGGCTGCTCTGGGAATTGGTGGAATCACCAGCTCTGGAGTGTTCAAAAGTCATGCAGAGGTGGCACTGAGGGACATGGTTTAGTGGTGGACTTTTTAGTGCTGGGTTAGTGGTTAGACTCGATGGTCTTGGAAGTCTTTTCCAAGCTAAGTTATTTTATAAGACCATCATCTTTCTGTGAAACAGCCAGTAATCATATCTTCAATTCCAGAGTAACTGTGCCAAGTAAAGGGGAAGGTGAAATCTAAACCCAAGATAGCTCTGTTGAACATCATGGATCTTCAGCAGCTGATATACACAGAGAGACTGTATTCCTGGGAGGTAGAACTGAGGCTGTTTGTGCACTCTAAAAAAAAAAAAATCTGGCAAAGAAGATAAATAGCGCTAATTAAATCATTGCTGGCAGAGTTCTGAGTAGGCATGGAATTTTACAGTAGCTAAAGGAAATGTGGTAAAGAATGTTTGACATCAGGTTGGATGCACTTTAAAAGAAAAGAGGAGAATGTAACTTGGGGTTTTAGTCTGTGAGAAGGGTGGCATAAAAGCTAAATATAAATTGTGACAGATTTACTCTCTCTGGAACTGCTGCCTTTTAATCTAAACAAGGTTTCAGTAGTTCTTTATCCTTAAAATAAGCCAACTGTGTTCTCTGCTGTTTACTCTGTGTGATTTATTGGGCAGATGGAATGGGGGTAGCACAGACAAGATCATAAACCCAAAGTTCTATTGTTTGAAATGGAGGAATCATTGATACATTTCATCTTTTGTCTCATTGGACAATGTATTTGAGATTTTTGTAGAGAACTTGAGCTATTCAGGAATGCAAACTTCACTGAGAGTCAGTACTCCTAATATAAGTTCTTTTAAAAATTCCCCTGGAAATCAACATGCAAATGTCTATTTTTGTGTGTATAGATAGCTAAATAGGTTATTACAGAAATGAATTTATTGTCAATCTACAAGAATAAAAAATATTGTAAAAGATACCAAAATAATCAAATTTACCTTTATTACTAAATCCAACAGAACCAGAGTTTGGAGATTTTTTCTATGTTAAGACTACTATGCATTTGGTTATGTGTGCATTCATATTTATATACACATAAACATATACAGATATATAAACATATAGGTATAGATATATATTAGGTTTCTGCACACATGCATAAATTTGGGTCCCGGGTTTGTTGGTTTCCCAAGCCTCTTCCATGCTTTTTAAGTAAGGAGACTGAATATGTTACAGTTAAATGTACTGGACTTCCTTCACTTCCAGTTGCTGTTTATCTAGGAGATAAAAATGGAATCTGACATCTGCAAACAAATCTACTGAGAAAATGTAGATTTTTATATATTTGGAGATGCATGTAAAACTGGCATACAGGTGGATGACTCTGGCAGCATTTCAAGTGGAGCTGATGACTGCATTCATGAACAATATCTGAAAAAATGCTTTCTGGATATCTGTTACAAGGGGGTTCTTGAGTATAATAAAAAAACCCCTCAACTTACTCTCATAGTGAAATTATGACTACTGGTGATAGTCAACTATTTCAAATAAGTGATGTGTCTTAATTAGACCTTGTGTCAGCTTTAGAGCTTTCCCTACCTTCTTTGTTCCAAACTTTGTCATCAACAGAAGTGTTGATGTGCATAGGAAACAAAGTACATCAATTTGCCCTCCTTTCCAGTCTGCTAATTATCTTTTTTAGACAAATATCCATGACCTAAATTTGGCAGACATCCTTAAACCACAGAAATTTGTAGTCATACTACACACTTAGTTATTTTGACACTTTTCTTCTTTTGCTTTTATCTGGCAGATACTCTTGATGGTAGAGGGAATTGATACTTTTCCAAATACCTTAGGAAAGCTAATATCTAGTAAAAGACAAACCCAAAGTACACAGACACATACAGCAGGAGCATTTTAGTGTTGTGAAAGGAGACCTATTTTTTTCTAGCTGCAGGCACTCATTCAATTTAAATTCTTGATGACTTCTTGAAGTTAGGTGCCTTTCTTGCACGTGTAATGGAGGGAGACCAGGGATGAAAGGGAGCTGTGGAGGATTGAATGCCCATTATGAGGTAGAAAGACTGCAGTGACTCTGAATAATTGTTTCTGCATTGGGAATACCTAAGGAGAAGTTTCTGAAGCCAAAGAGTTCCCCCATGAGGATCTTGCACAGCAAGGAACATGAACCATGTCATGTGATGAGTGGTTCAGTAGGAAGTGGGACAGACAGTCACACACTATTTCAGCCTAAACCTCAAGGAAAGGTGTAGGATAAAAGCACATTTTTTCCTGAGGTTCAAGAAATGGGGATATGAGCAAAACAGAGACTATGATCTCATTCAGGAGAGGGGTGAGGGGGGGAAGGTTTTCTTGAAGAAGTTCTCTTCCCTCATCCATGGTCAGCCCTCTTTCCCTAACTGACCTAGTTTCACTCTAGTTCTTACAGCTCTTAGATTTCTCTTCCTCACCCCTGACCTGTCTTTTCTTAGTGGCATTAAGCAAGCAATATTCTTTCAGTCTCCATCTTGCACCTGTCCTGTGCAAAGCAGTCTCTGAATTACATAAGGAGACTGTTCAAGTCAAGAACCAAGATGTTTCCCAGGTGCTTCAGATCCACATTCAAAGCCACACTTGAGTACAAAAAGAAGAATTAAAAAAGACCATCATGGGAGAAGCCAAGTTTGTCCAAAAGAGATCGTGGATCAAGAACTATCAGAAAATGAATAGCTGAAGTAGCCAAGTCTTAGAGGGCATTAAATAATGTAAGTGTGGCATCAATCTCTTTGTCCAGAGAGAGCGCAGGGAGGGGAAGTGACCCAGAAATTTTGTGAGTCTGCTCCTCTTTAGTGTTGTTATGGAGATATTCTGGTGTTTTATCAACACTGTTTTAGTCTTGTACTCAAAACACATCGCCCTGCAGGCCTCCATGAAGAAAATCAGCTCCATTTCAGCCAGACACAGCACACTTCTCAAAGATTTTGCAGTACTGTTTGTTTGAACTGTTGTTGTTTTCAGACAATGGTGAGTGGAAATTCAGCACTCTTAACATGCTTTAATTGCAAAACTGATAATTTGAGCAGAAAAAGGCTAGATCTTCTCTCTAATTACTGGCAACAACTATGCTTTCCACTAATCAGTTTTTGGATTTCTTTCATTTTATTGAATAAATAGTAGCATATATCTATATGATATAAAATAGATATACCGTATATAGTATATTTATATGTTGACATTCAACATTAGCCCTAAAAAATGCTCACAGATAGCATAAGAAAAAAATATTGGAATATGGTTCTTTAGTACTATAGTTGGTTTCTGGTTGGGTTTTTTGAGTGGCTGCTCCAAAAAGGCCCCAGTCACTGAATACACTACATTTTAAACAGCTACAAGAAGTGCATTTTAAATGCTGTGACTTTTAGAGGAGTTTGACTTTCTGTTTTGTTATTTAGCTGTATTTTCTGCAATGCAGAATTGATAGCTCTGTGACATATTTATGTATTTCAGTTGCTTCAGTAAATAAATAAGGATTGACTGAATTATGTGGTCTGATCTGACACACACTGATTTCAAAAGCACCATGCTTTTATTATGAGATGAATCAATACGAGATGTGTGGCAGAAGAATACATTTGAGTATATTCATGTAGTAGGCAAGCGAGTGGCTTTAGTGAATATTCTCTTGGAAACCTATGATCAGAACATACCAACTTAGGCTTTTAAAATATTTATCTTAGTATTTTTTCTCTAGTTACTTGCAATATATAAGTTCACATTTGCAAATAATTTCTCCATTTCAGGTATGGATAGGTGTGTGCCCCAGTTCCCATTAGATTTTAACAACAGGGCTTTCTTTTTCACAGCAATTGTATTAATCTTAATTTGTAGATTTGGAGACATTCCACTTTAACTTATATGCTTAGAACTAAGGAGAGACTAATATAATGCATCAATACTTTATCTGTTGAAGAACTGGATTTAAAATTTCTGCAAACATACTACATTCTATTTAGTAGATTATTTACATTGTTTTTATACCAATATATTTTATCTAACTGGCAAAATTCGTGAGAGTGGCATCATTTTGAAACCCAAGAATACAGTCTCATATATAAAAATCAAGTCAAAAGTTAATATTGTCTTATGATAGAGCACTAAAACGATTGATCAGTCTTCTCCAGCAGCCTCTGTTACAGGATTAGGATCTGGCAGACCATCTCAGAGCAAGTGTAGCAGATCAGACTGAATGTAAAATGAAGCAGAAGGGTTTGTGGTCATCCACTGCCTTGTACTGTGGATGTACAGAGTTGAGATGTGGGACTGTCAGTTCAATTTTCATAGCAGAATGTTTAAACCTACACATCCTGTTGCACACAACATTTTTCCTACTAGACCATATATACCTGTGAGGTATTTTTCATCTTAAAGTGTTGCACTTTATAGGAAAAGCAAGTACAACCCAGTGTTTATAGGATAATGATTTAGTCACATAATTTAAAGGGGGAATCTTGCATTCCAGTCTGTGCTCAAGGACAGATTATAAATTTTCCTTGGAACAGTGACTAGATGCAATAGTTATAACCTGTGAAGTCCTTCTCATTTTTGTAGATCATGTTATCTTAGCAAGACTGATGGAATATCTATTTCATAATAGCTTCATGTGTTTGTTTCACAGAAGTTGTTCATAAAATATTAGTTTGTAGTGGAAGATCAAATGGTACCCAGTAGATTGGGTGATTTCAAAGTAACACTTAAATTCAGAGCTGCCTGTCTGTACCCATTGCTCTTGTCTTTGGTAAATTCATTTATTTTATATAAGCAGATCATTGGATACCATCCACAGGTTGTAATAGGGGTGGGACCTAAGACCTCCACATCCTAGGTAAAAACCTGCTAGCCATGATTTCTTGTTCCATCTCTCTTAATTGAGTATTCCCTCCTGTCTCAAACTCCCACATCCTGCCCTCCTGAGCTGAGCAAGTCAAGAGTTGCTGTGGTTCCAAGTAGGGTGTGGTCAGGACACTGTGCTTATAGCACTTTTATTTTAAGCAGAATAGCTGTTCTTTTTTTCTACCTTATTATTTTGGGACACAAAAAATGTTGCACTGTTAATGGGAAAGCTTTTTCATCCTTTGTCAGTACACCTTTTCATTCATACAATAAGGTGTCTGGTAGATGGAGACACCTGCAAATTTAGAACTGGTCACATGGATTTTTTTGAGAGAAAAGTTCTCATCTTCAGCAAGAGCCAAGACTTGCCTTTTCAAGTCTTTTGGCCTTTAATAAAAAGAGCCTTTAACTTGATTCCTGCTGTTTGTGGCTGTAAAATAGTGAAGTATCAACCAGTGTCAAGAAGTCATTACATTTAATAAATGTAATGCATGGTTTTAAAGGCTTTTAAGATGAAAAATACCACATTTATATTTTCCAGAACAACAGACAGAGAAAATCCATAAATACATTGACATCAGAGTGATGAGCTCTGTTAAAAGCATCTGTGAATTACCAGGTGTGCTTTAATTATGCTTCCACAGTGTGTGCTTTGAATAATATGAATGAATAACCATTCTTGAGTATGTATTTCTCAATAAAAATAAAAATTTTCTGTAAAATGGACCTTAAATTAAAGATAACTTACCTAAATTAACATCATCATCATCCAGACCATAAGCTTGTCAAGCTGCCAACTTCCTCAAGTAGGATGTCCCAGCTAATAAGAAAACAATATGAGAAATCCCAGTCTTTTCTGAAACAAGAGGAGAAGCAAATTCTCCTGTGAAAATCATCCCTAAGAATGTCTTCTATGCTCCTGAATTTTGTACCTTAGGATCTCTCTAGCATTGCAACTCTCAAATGAAAGGAAATACTAATTAAAAACTGGTTCATTTTATAGGTTCCCTCAGTTTTAATTGATAGATCACTATTTTGGACTCAAGAATACAAGATTCACTTCATTAGGCTGGCAGTTTTGCTACAGCAAAGAAGCTTTCTGTTTGTAAAGCATAAATTAAATCACTGGGAGATCAATAAATGCAATAAGGAAACAGTGTTGTTTTCATGGCTTCTGAGCAACTTAAGGACAAGATATTTTCCAGTTGTTAAAAAAAAAAGTTTAACGCTTTTAAAAGAATTTATATAATGCTACCTGCTTCATTCTCCTAGAAGTAGACTAAATCTTCTGCTGTAAGAGAGGGCAGAAGAACGCTGAGTCCTTACTTGTTTCTTTAGAGGAATGGATCTTTTCTGACTTGAAATTCCTTAATTAGTGTAATTCTGAGCAAGCAGGTAGAATGTTGTACCTTCCTTGTCTATTTTAGCTAAACACTGCCAGGGCTTCCCTATTCTAGCTAGCTGTAACCCTTTTTAGGGCTTCACAGAAAAGCTACTAAGAGAGATTATATTAAAGTGAATTCTTTTACTTCTACATTGATACCCTAACCAAAGGAACTCAAACATAGAGTCTTTAGAAATATGCTACAATTAGGTCTGCATGTTCAGTTCATTTTTCATTAGTCCTTTATCAGTTCTGTCCTCACACTTCTTCAGCTTTGCTAATGTCAGGATTCTTCACCAACCTTTTGCTGTGGGGCTGTGTCAGGGTCCTTGTCTGCTTTGCCATATTGTGAGTTGTAGAGAAAGGAAGAAGCACAGACATTACACTTAGAGGAAATGAGGATGAAAGAATAAAATACTGCTTTTTTGAACTACTGCATTTCTCTGTTGTTGGCTTCCTGTCTCATCTCCTGTGAGACTGATGTTATGTCATGAGGAGAAAAATGAGAAAATTTTGGTGGTTTCATGAAACAGTCTGGTTGGTTGACTGCTCCCAAAGTACAGCAATCAAAGTGTCTGATCTGGTTCCCCTGGCATGTTTCAAAGTGGCTACAGGAACTGAAAGTTCTTCTGTTCTCCCAAGAGGGGCATCAGGTACAGCCAAATTTATTCATCTGGGCAAAAGCCACCAAAGCTGCTGCCACTGAATAGTTAAAAGATTTCTTCTACTTCCCTAGTTTAGAACTGGATCCTGAATGTTGGCAACTGAAAAATCCAGCAATTTCTGCTAATGCGGTGCAGTTTCTCACAAGACAGGTGAAACTTGTGAATGGTGGAGATGGTCAGGAAGAATGTTCACAATCTGTGTGCTCAGTGTTATCTTTGCTATCCAGAAACAAAAATTCCACTGTGGCCTGATGGTTGTCTGGCTACTGGTTTGTCTCTAAGCACCACTAGATGAGGCTCCTGCTATCAACCTGTATAAATAGATCTCTGAGTTTGCAAAGATAAGGAACCAGTAGTTAAGTAGGGTTATCTGCCCTTGCATCTGATATTTCCCATATTTAGAACATCATCTGTGTGATCATCAGCTCCTGGTTTTACAAGGTCTGTGCATGGACAAAAAACAGGCAATGGCAGATTGTTACCTTTTGTTTTGGGGCTTCATCTCAGGATAAATATGTTGCACTTCTGGACTCTGATATGATGTTGGCATCAGGATTTTAATTAAGACAGAATGGAATACAAATGAAGGTTTCACATGCAACTTTAACCCTTCCAGGTGATCATATTTCTGAATTCTTGGCTTTAATTTACATTCTTTAGCATTCCTTTATCGCTTCAGTGTGATCATATAGTAAATAATTATTCAAGATTTGGGTCTGTTTTGCGCTAGTGTTGGAATCACAGCTTCTTTTCTTGTAAATGTATTGAAATGTATTTTAAAACATCAATGCTAATACTGAGTTAATAATTACATAAATCAGTTGAATTTCAGAAAAAAGACCCCAGATTGTATAAACTATTTCAAAATCTGTATTAGAAATAGCCAAATATATTAAAACCGTTGGTTTACTTGCCTTTTAATTAGCAGCTTTATGTTCCTAATCAAAACTATCATCCTGCTTGCTAGACTTACCTTTAGAATCCAATTTCACTTCAGTATTTCTCATTTTTGCTTTCTCTTCTTCCTTAGTAGAGATTGAAAAGAACTAATACTGTCTATAGTTCCAGCAATGATAAGGGGAAGTCTGTCACTCTTCTGTGGGGCTGTGAGTGGCTTTTATGAATGAAATTAAGCCTTCAGAGACATAGAAATCAAGTTAAATCTGCCTGTGTTGCTGCTTATGACATGGTTAAGTATCTTGGATGAGAGCAAAAGAACCTCCCCCAAACTAGATAGTTTGAGAATTTCATAGGAAGTATTTTCAAACTGCCTGAAAAACCAGCAACAGCTTTTGGGAGGAGCAGACTCATGCAAGCATCTCTTTCATTAAAAGAAAAAAAAACAAAAAAAAGGAAAACTAATTTCTCATCAACTTTCTTAAATGTATACTTAGCTTCTTGTTCTTGTTTATCAACCAACGACAAGACCAGTGACAAAATTAGCAAATGTTATTTAAGTGAGAATTTTATGCTGTCCATGGAAACAGTGCTTTTTTTTTTTTTTTTTTTTTTAGATCTAGTCAGTTAATGGTTATGTAATCATAGTATGTCTGCCCTGGAGCCTTGTTGTCACTGCTCATTGCAGTCATTCTTTAGACATGATTCTGGAAATTTAGGAGGGTATTTTTATCAACAGAATCTTGTAAAGTTATCTTTTAAAGAGAAATTGAGCTGTGGATCTTCCATGTCAGCTTGAAGCTTGTAATCATATAGGATCTTCCATGGGGGTTTTTTATTGCAACAATTGTATTCATCAACACTGCATATAGAGCTGGTTGTAGAGAATCACACATCCCTTCCTAGAATTCCTGCTGTAATTTTAGATTCTCCTGGTGTGCATAAGCAACTAAACTGATTTTTTCTTCTAGTGGAAATTATACTGAATTTGTTAATTTTGCACATAACCATCATTTTGCTCTTTCATCAAGTTATTTTGGTGTGTTTAAAGATTCTTGCTAACCTTGCTAATCCCAATGGATTTGTCACACGTTTAACTCTTTAGATCTTTAACAGATTAAGAAATATAGGAAAATTTATCACATGTGTACTGTGATACTGTGACTTTATCAAAATGCCATTGTTTTTGGTGACTATCTTCAGAATGTCAAAATCACTACTAAAAGTGGACTGTGCTCCCTTATCTCCCATTCATTTTTTAAATGCTCTTCAATTACTGGAAGATCCTACTGGAAATTTTTGAAGCCCATTAGAATTCAGGTTTTTATTGGCGGTAAGTCATACCCTTATTTTCTGCCATAACTGTTAATCAATGGAGGTATTTTCTCTTGTTTTGTGTCTTCAGTTAGTTTGTTTTCTGTTTAAAGAGACTTTCTGCAGCCTTTTGATACCAGAGAAAGTTTTTTTTCCAATTTCATGACTTTGCAGAGGGCCAAGAAGTATCAAGAGATCAGTATCATATGCATATTTTGGGAGGAATTATTATTAGTTTTTAGAAAATAATGTTTAGACTATTTTTTTTAATTTTTATATTCTTATTTTAATTTAAAGGTGCTTGCAAGATTCCAGTGTAAGATTTCCTGTCTTGTAATTTTCTGGATAATCTCAAGTGTCTTTTAGAAGTATTATCTATGCAGTTTGGGAGTGGGCATTGCTAGCATCCATTCTGCCTCATTCCTATGCTCCTTTCAGAGCATAACATAAATATTTTTAAGACTTACTAGTAGTTTATTTGGGGCTTCAGCTGCTGGTTTCTGAACCTACATTTCTGATACCTACATCTTTAATAATCTTACTTAACAGACACACAAACCCACACACAAATAAAGAGTCTGCAGCAGCATAAAGGAATCTTTGCCAATATACTCTGTTAAAAGCTGAATCAAAGAAATATTTAATTTTTAAAATATTCTTGTTTGATTGCTTCCTGCAGCCCGGGGAACCCAAAAAATTAATCAGGTTTTGTTGTAGTTATTATTGTTTTTTAAGTTTCTCATTTCCAATGTGATCCAAACATATTACATTTGAGGGGTTTTTTTACCTTTATCTCTCTTAATACTCTGTTCAATAGTGTAAATCTAGAGCAACCCTTCTGAGCTGAATGTGGTTATTCCAGATGGATGTTGTACTTTCTACCTCCACATAGCCTGGCAGCACTTTCCCTCGGGTTTTATTCTCCTTATTAAAATAAAATAAAATAAAATGGATGAGCAAGAACATATATTTGCTGATTCTGATAATGGGCAAGGAGTTGTACTAAAAACTGGTTTTACATAAAGAAGTTTGAACAGTTAGCCCAGCTACTGTTCTTACAAAATTTCCATTGTAAAAGCTTTCTTCTACCTTTCTCAGGAAAAATTACATCAATTTTGGTTCCATCATATTTAATAAGTAACATAGCCTTTACTTGAAGTGCATTTAGGCTTTGGGGTTTAGTTTCTTAGATTTTCAAGAAAATCCCTCTTATAAGCCAATGCCTATGGGTGTAACACCAAGAAAACTGCAGGGAATGATATAGTTCTGATGGATCTCAATCAGTTTCTTTAAAAAGGAAGTTTAAACACTCTAGAGAAACATTTAATATGTGGGAAGATAGAATGCATGCAGTTTTAATACTTCCGTTTTACATTTGCATGTTTGAACTGATCTGCAAATAAAACAGTTCTAGATCAGTATTTTAAAAGCCATACCCATATGAATTGAAACTACAAAAAGCAACACTGCAGAATGGGGAAAAAGCAGTATTTTTTAGGGTGACCTTTAATCACCAAGTATCAAAATTATTAAAATGGATATTGTCAGAGCTATCCCAGTTTTTCTGATGTGAGGAAACTGAAGCACTAAAATTATTTAACCCAGTCTTTAATATGAGATGCTTGAAGAGCATAGGCCCTTTGATTTTCAGGCTGGCACTTCAACCGCAAGCTGTTCAATTCAATGGCATTTAGTGTGCATGTGTGCATGTGTGCATGTTTTTGATGGTGGTGCTCTTACATGTTGTCTTCTAGGTCGTAAGGAATTAGAATTTGATTCCCTTACCCTTTTGCATTGTGGTGCTGTAATAGCAACCAAATGATGTAATGTATTAAGGATAAGTTACTACATCCTTTATCTTATTTTCCCCGTTTACTGTTGCTGTGGCTTGATCAATAGGTTTCAGATTGCCTTTTACAATCATTGAATGGCATATATATCAAACATGGAAATTGTTCTTTCAGTCAGGTTTTGAGCACTGTGATGCATACACAGGCATTAGTTTAATGTATTGCCACATACAGAAATGCCACGTAGAATCATGGAATAAATAGATTCAGTGTGCACATTCCTCAAATGTAAAAAGAAGTAAAAATTTTGTCACCCAAATGTGTGTCTCTATGTGTTATTTTAGTCCCTATCTGAAGTGATGAAAAATGAAACAGTATACACAAAAAAGAAGAGATTAGAAGATGCTTTTGGCAACTGCACGCTTCCAGATTGCACTTGTATTTTATGGAGGGGAGCTGGGAAAATGCTGTGTAATGTGGCCACCTGTCAGGAAAATTACCACCTGTCTCTAATCTTGATTTTAGTCCTTCATGAAATTAACAGAACAGATAAATAGTGATACCCCTATAAGTGAAAACAGTTGATGGATTGATCTATTTAACAGGGTTACAAACTATTTATTACCCAGATAATAAAAGGCCAAATAAATTCTTTGTACTGTGTATCAGAATATCAAAGTCTCAGGCAGACAGAACTGGCTCTTGAAATCTGTGTGTGTGTTAGGTTTTAGGTTCTGTAAGGCTGCATATTAAAAGCCTCTGTTTACATTTCTCTTCCATCTCACTAACACTGCTTTAATTTCAGTTACAGTGGCAAAAGGATAATCACTCTTGCTTAGGAATTCAAACAACTACCAACTATATAATCCATATATATATGTTATATATGAATATAAATTCATATAGAATTCTATTTTTGGTTTCTCTTACCACCTTTCTCACCAAGAGGGGTTGGGAAACTTCCAGATCCTCCATTTGTCCCTTCTTCCCTGTCTTTTCTCTCTGAAGGATGAGGCAAGGTTAACTATTGAACTGAAACAATGAGTGCACACATGAAAATTTCACGTTACCTCTACTGCCATAGTCAGTCCTCAAGCTCCTTGGTGTGAGTCACATCTTAAAGGAAAAAAATTAATAGGAAAGTACTACTCCTTTTCCTTGTCTCCAACTGTGTTTTGTTACTAATTTCAATCACTTGGGCAACCTCCCTTGCCACTAAATTGTAAAGCTATGAGGTACTCTACATCTTGCACCCAGAAATACTTTTGTTCTGCTGCAGTCCTGTGTTCTGGAAAACTTTGGAGAACCTGATCTTCATATATGTTTGTCATAGATCCTGAACTGGAAGCTTGTGTGTCGTCATCTGACTATTTCACTGAGATCGTAACAAGAGATGGTGAACAGGAGAGAGGGAAACTGAAATCATATCTCAGGGAGAGGACACAGTCTTTTCAAAATCTTCTGCTGTGGAATACTGTCCTGCTATTGCAGAAAACTCCAGTATTCAGTTCCAGTATCTTCAGACCACTTAGTCTTCATATACTGTGGTATTTCTGCTGTTTCAGAAATCTGCAGGCACCTTTCTGCATTCTCTCAGTATCAGCAGATGCCCGCATTAAAGCTGTCTTAGCAAACCCAGGAGTCCTTCACTCCAGCCTGCCTAGCACTCCTCTGCACATTTCTCAGGTCTGGCATTTGCCTTTCCCTCGGCAGTGTCTCACAGCCTCTCAGCACACCCAGGACATCTTTCCCCTTTTGTTCATCTGTAAGAGACTCCAGGTTTTGCAGAGCTCTGGTCTTCTGTTGCTATTGTTTGCTGCAGGATATATTGACCATATATACCAATATTTGTAACTGAATGGAAAGAACTTACAAGTTTCTTCTCCTGCTTGCAGTTGAAGTCTATTCTAGTCACAGCAATTGTTAAAAATGGAACATACAACAAACACCCTAAAACCCCCAAAAAATTTTAAAAAATGCAAAAAACCAAACAAAGAAACAAAAACTAAACCAAACCAGTATGGTTTTTAACTTCTTTCAGTGCAATTGGGTCAGTTGAAAGGAGAGGGAGAATAAATATCATCTGACTTGGACAATTCTCTGAATTCATCAGCAAGTCTCCAGAGATTGTTCAAATACTCTTGCATTTTGAAGAATGTTTTTTTCCAGTCTTTGTTAAAGCTTAAAGCTTCTAGGGGTGTCGCACCACCGCAGGCTTTGCTAGCTGTGGGCATGCCTAAGCTGAGTGACTGGATTACAGTTGTGGTAGGAGAGAACTCAGCTGGTGAGCTCACATTGTGCCTGGGAATGTGCATAAATGCTGGGAGGTCAGCCCACAATGACCTTTTTGCTGCTGCACATTATTACAGTACTGGGGCTTTGTGAGCTCATTGGGAATTACCTTCCTGAACTGTAGTCACATCTTTGCTGGCTTTATGGTTGTCTTTTTGTAACTAGAGGCTGTACTCTTTTCATATTTTACAGTAACTCATAAATGTTTAAGACAGCTTTTGAGCAATTAGTGCTGTTTCTGCTCTAGAAGTTATGAATTTGTTATGTGCAATGATTTTCATAATGTGTCACCTTAATTTATTTCAGTCAGTTTGGCAAAGAAAAGCAGCAAAACTGAAAACATGTAAGATTGCAGTTTTCTAGTTGCATGAATAATGTGCAATATGAATTCCAATCTATTTTCATGAAAAAAATAATGAATGACTTATTCTACTCTATTCTTAGCCTGGAAATATGCTGACACATGTAATGCATCATGAAAAGTACTTTACACGTGAGTTACCTTGGTTAGCGGCTCACTGGGTCCCCACACTAGTGCTTCCTATTTATGAAGAGACTTTACACTTGAATGCCATTTGTTTTGTAATGCTTAAAGACAAATTACTCTTTACAGCTATAAAAATGTGAAAAAACCTGGTGGACTAAAAATCTGTTTTTTTTACAAGCAGTTTAGGGGCTTTTCCTCCTCAGAGATGTCGCCATTATGTGTTTCTTATTCTTCCTTTGTGCGTGACCTATCAGATTGAAGTGGTTTGTGGAGAGGAAAAGCATTCCCAAGATAAAATACTAGGAGCAACACTAGAAGGATTTTGATTCAGTTTTGTTTTTAGAAACCCACATCAGAAAGCCATTTAAGGCAATGATTTTTTGACTTATGACCATGGACAAATGTCACATTTTTTCACATCAAGTTGGAAATTACATGTTTATCCATAATCATTCCCCTCTCAGAATGGGATCATATGGGCTTGATATACTTCCTAGAAATCTTGAGAATTTGTGCCTTTATGAATTCTTGGGTTGCAGGTGAGGCTGATTATTTGACCTTCCTTCAGGATGTCTCCTGCTCAGGCTAGGAACAACCTGGGTATCTGGAAATGATGGATCTGTGCTATGCCCTTGAACTGGTAAGGAAGAGCAGTGCTGCATGTCCTGGACCTTTTCACTGCCACTTTATCTCTTTAAATTTCTCTATTTGCTTCTTCTTATCCTTTTTCTTACCCCTTTGCTTTGAGGGGAAGGTTAGGAGCAGTGTCTTTCTTGCAGCTCTACAGGGAAGGCCAGAAAAAAGTATAAAAATAATGAAATTGTTTCACTTTAGTAGGTTCCTACTTAGGCAGATCCACTTCTTTTATCCTGTAATTGGATTCCCCTTACAATACCTATTTTATAATCCAGGATCAAAATAACTGGAACAATTTTGAAATATAGTCCAGCACATACTATGCTCCTGAGGGTTATTAAAATTCTAACATATTCTTCTAGATATCTACTTGATAAACCTGATACAAATTTGGAATTCCAGTTGCTTATGACTTTACTTAAATTGAAACTTGTGGAAGAAACCAAAACCTTGCAGCAAAAGATGTGTTCTCCTCTTTGCTCCTTTAATGTGTGCAGAGCCAACTCACACATTAAATAAAATTGGGTTTGAACTAAACACTTCAAGATATGTTTTGCTTTTAAGGTTATTCACCCATTAAAACTCATACAAGTGGTTATAAATTTTCCTAGAGCTTCAGATTCCTCCCCATCTTCCATGAGAACAGTGAAAGCTTTGCTTGAAGTTTAACTCTCTTGGTAGGGTGAATGACTGGAAGTCCCATTGTTGAAACACCAAAAACCCTTTCTTTCTGTGCTGATGCAAACAGTGCAAGAAATAAGAAAAATTAAAAGGCTATTTTCCCTGTCTGCATACACTTCCTTTAGACAAGGTATTAATTTACAGTATTTTCTTTTGTAAAATAACAGTAGAAATAGGAAGTAAAATTAAGATAGAATCATTTGCTGGTTGCTTTTGCTTGCTGACATTTTGGTTTTAGTATACACTGAGATTTGCATGACAGTTTCTCTTCCCATTGTCAGAAAGTAATTTAATCTTACAGTAGGTTCAAGATCTCCAGAAACAAAGTTAAATTAGAAACAAAACTGCCAAAGGGATGTTAAATATACAAAAGAAAGTAGTGGGGAAAGCCACTGAAATATTGTAGACTCTAACAATGTTTTAGAGGCTGGATACCTTGTGTTAGGTTTCTGACCTATTTAGGCAGATAAGAATGGGTTGATATGTTTTTCTGAATTAACAAACTCAAGGTAATTTAACTTTCTTTTTTAAAATAATGAACACACAGAGAAAATTAGCCATTTTCTCCTTCTCTCTTTTTTCTTAAATCCATTCCTTTATTTTAGGAGTTAAGGACTAAAAATTGTAAAAAGTTGGAATATTTATTTAAGGTTGTCTCAACAGGTGCAGGTGCTCAGCTGATTTAAACTAATCTCTGTGTGTTCTTGCTCTGAGGACTGCTTCCATTCAGTACCATCCACCACCAGCCAGCACTGCCATCTCTCTCTCTTGCTGCCTGGTGAGCCAGATCTGGGAGCTGGGAAATTCAGTCTAGGGGGAAGGAGTTGTTTTGTCTTTTTCTGTGTAGCTGCTTTTCAGCACAAATGCCTCCCTGTTGTGCTTGTGTGGCAGTGGAATGAGCCACGCTGTCAGCACGAGGAAGATCAGACTGCTCAGCCAAAGGCAGCAGTGAGAGAGGCCAGAGATCACTTTGGTCAGTGCCATGGGCTTCAATTTGTTTAGACCAATCATGGAACCACACCACAGCATTTCCCCCTTTGCTGTTTAACAGTTGATGTTATGGGTGATCTGAAGGTATTAACTAGATTGATTTTCAGTTTGTCAGTCATCTTTGCAAACATCAAAAAGATGGATGAGGCAGAGCAGAAAGATCAGATAAGCAAACTGGACTGAGTAAGGTCACAGAGCTCCAGGTACAATGACATGTTTCAAAAGTTGTTGTATAGTGCAATTACATAACTAACAGTCTAGGTTTTATCAACATGTCTGTTCATCACTGAAAACTGTAGAATGGCTATTTTTAATGAAAATTTCCTCATATAGGGCTTTGTCTCAACAATTTTTTTTCTTGTTTCAAAAGGCTATCTGTACAAGTAGCACAGAATTCCAAATGGCTTTTTGCCATCATTTTCAAAGGGGTGATGTCTGCACAAGTTAATGAGTTGATTCATTTAAAATGATACTATAGTTGTAAGATCTCACTTTCCCATTTACATGTTTTGGGAAAATGTGACTGTGCATTTCCTAACTTTGAAAGTTATTTATATATATACTTGTAATCACATTTTTGCTTTGTAGTACTGTCAGGTAATACAGATAGTCCAAAAATTCCCAAATAACTTTTAACCTGTAATTGTAATATTTGCCCAATCTTCTGATTTGCATCCTTTACCTTTTCACCCCTTCATTTCCCAGTGCTTTGAGGAGTTGGTGTTGAACCATGAACATTTTGCAGTCTGCTACCAGAAGTGAAGTACTGTTGACATCATTTCTGAATCCATTAAAAGCAGGTTCCCACAGGGCAAATATTGCATGTGTACAAATTGTTTACAGCTTCTGTGGGGTCAGTGATGATAATAATCAGAGAAAAAATGGTCCTGGGAATTAAGCCATGCAGAGATTTGCTGTTTAATTTTGACAGTGCATTGGTTTTTGGCTGCTGCATGATCTTTAGGCTTGCTAGAAATATAAAGGGCAGTTCTTCTAAAAAATGACCATGAGTGTCTGAGACAGATGCTCTTTAGAATGAAATATAATGATATATAGCATTCAAGCAAACTATTTTTTCACATGTCAACCTTTTCCTTATTCTGTTTAGCTAATTTTGTCAGATCTTACTGTATTACTGATAGCTTGTCATGGAAGAGCTCAGTGTTATGACTCTGACTTTGCTCTGTTTCCCTTTTCTTTCACTGTACTCCATCTCTAAGTGAACTCTTTTCTGAATATGATGTTATGACTGTTGCTGAGTGGCTGAGTTTAAAAATGTTTTAGAATATGTCCTTTGATTGTGTGTTCCTTTCTTTTCCATGTTGCAGTCATTATTGGTAAGGGAAATATTTTACATATATGTATGTCTGTATTTCAATCAAAGTACTTTTTTGAATTTATGGAAAAGTATGTTTGATCAATCAGACCTAATTTTAGTTTAACAAAGATTAGAAATAAAATTGCATCTAACAGCTGTACAATATACAGGTAAACTAAGCAAAACAATATACATGGGAAAATACACATGGAATGGAGCAAGTACTATGAGTCTTTTAACTTCAGAATTGGCCTAAATTCAAAAATGCTATATCTTGAAGCAATATTCAAGTTTTATTTCATAAGCACTAAAAGGTTCCTGAACTCAAATAGTCAAAAGGGATTACATTACCTAAGTTATGCATATGTTTTATGCTTCAAGTGACAGTGCCAGGGAACTCACTGAGTACATGCCCTTGCATCCTCAGAACATGGGATGTGTGTAGCTAAGGGAGCACTTTTGTGTTGCACAAGCAGAAGGGACCTCAGCCCATTTGTTTGGTGTATGTTGCCCTCTGGTCTGTAAAGATAAAATAGATACATGGGGGTGAATCAGGACTTGTTCAGGATAGACATCTGTCATACTTCAGAATTTTCCTGGAGCCAGTGCAAATTTTGGCAGTCTATACTTCTATTTAAAAGCTTGAGCAAGCTCCATAGTTCCCCCACTAACCTTTTGCAGACAGAAGAGGATTCCACATCCTCAGGTTCTTAAACAATTCTTTTTAACATTCATAGAAGCAAATCCTTCAGATTTTTTTTTTCTAACCTCTGGAGGCAGAGCATTCTTATCTTGCCATTGTTTTATTATAGTTCATCTTGCTTTTCATCATTCTACAGGATTTAAGTAAAGCAAAGATTTTAGTTAGCTGAACTAACTAAAAATCTAATTAAATTCTGGCTCAGGATTTTATGAACAAGATCGTATTTTGCACCTGATTATTTCTTGTCCTTTTTTTTCCCCCTGGTCACAACTTATTACAGTCTCTTCACCTGTTTAAATTTTCTTTAACTAATTTTTTTCACCTTTAAGTGTGAGTAGAGTAACTCAGAGGATGTATGGGCAAATGAAAATGATGTCCATCTGAGGAAATGCTTGTTGAACTCCCAGGGATGGCATATCTTGCTTCAAAACTACTCATGTCTCTGTTTTCTGAGACCTCACCCAGCATAGCGCTTGCTTGGAGTCCATTAAGGGACTCTGATCCTTTTCTTTCCTTTTCCTTTGTTGCTTCAAAACCTCTTAAATATGTAAGATCTGTGTCTCATCCCTACAGCACAGTATTTTTGTAACACATGACAAAGGATGTGTCTTTCAAGCTCCAATGTGTGATAGGAATGTGTGCAGTGATATTTGAGGATGAAAAACCTTTGGGGATAGAGCTGGAAGACTGTATAGGGAAGAAGAACCCAAACCAGGCACAACATTTTCACATTGTATATGGAGAGTGCTGCATGGAATATTTCTCCTTCTGCACAACTCCCTGGTTAGGTCTCAGAGTGAGCTAAATGCATCTCTTCAAAGCAGCCTGGAAGCTGAGTAACAGTTACATCACATGGATAATCATGGAATCTGCTCCTCGCTTTGCTCCTGGGGATTATTTTACTTAGCAAAGTAGATGCAGTAGTCTGCCTTCCAACTGCTCCTTACAGTCTGGACTAGTTCCACATTCATCTATTGCATTTCTATTCCCTTGGATTTAAACACCAGACAGAAATGCATTTGATGACAGTTGTCAAATGAGGCAGTCTGGCTGCTTAAAGGTACCTACTGAATTAACCAGGAGCTGTGGCAACTGTGGCAAAGCCACTGAGGTCTTTTTCTGGAACCAGGCATTTTAGTTAAAAACTGTGTTCATGGCTTGTCAGCCAGCTGCTGTTGTCCAGCATGAATGTTTTATTTTTCAAGCATTAAATCACTAAAGACACCAATACAGTAACATGAAATATTATGCAAAATGTCTTTTATGCATATATTTAATGATCTTTGCTACTCTTCCTGTCTTCTCACATTTTCAGTGAAGTATCATAGTAATAAATGAATATGTGATATTTATTAATTTCTTATTACCTTGTAAGTAAGACATAAATCTTGATGTGAAGACATAAAGTGCACAATTCACCCTTTTTTACTTATTTCTTAAATCTGTAAAAAAAATTGCTTCTTTTTTTGAGTTCAACTTTCAGGTATTGCCTATTATTATGGCTTTCTCAGATAACAGAACTCTTTGGTAGGCTTTTTTTGTTTGTTTGGGCTCTTTTTTGTTTGGCTTTGGTTTTGGTTTGGTTTTGTTTGTTGGGTTTTTTTTGGTTGGTTGGTTGGTTTGGTTTGGTTTGTTTTGTTTTTTTTTTAATTTTTATAGACAATAAGCAAATCATGCCCTCCATGTCAGTGTTTTGTGTGACCATGGGATTTTGGGGGACTGGAATGAGGCAGTAGAAAGCCTCGTAGGAATGTTTTTCTCTGAACCAAGGAAGGGCATCCATCATCATGGTTTCATCATCATGCAAGACTCTCATGTGAATGTAGCATCATAAGTGTTTTGTGGCTCAGTGCACGAAGGGAGGATGTACAGTCTGCACTGTTGAACAGTGTTGACATCTTTAAAGCAGCATTCATCCTTTTCTAACTTACAAATGCCTGTTGGAACAGAAACACAATAATGCAAGAACCACATAACAAAAACCTGTAAGCTGCGTTATGTGAAAGATAAAATTATCCTCTTTTGCCTTAATAGCTTGATATGGATCAGTTTCTTCTTAATGTAATCATTAACAAATCATCACACACAGAATTAGTAAGGCCATTGCATTTTCCAGTAATTTGTTCATATGGCTTTTGAAGATGCTCCAGAGGTCCTACTAGCAAGTAATTTAATTAGGTGAAACTATTTCCTTTGCTGTTTCCGAGCAAGATATTATCAAATTTAATAGCACCAAAAATATGCTCCATAACTTGATATATAAAAATTGCCATGCTTTAAACTGAAGCTGGATTATTTTTGCTCCTGGTTTCAGAGTGTCTTTTTGAGATTCTGTTTAGACCTTTTGTTTTTCTGTAGCTCAGAGTTTAAAACTAGTATCATTCCTTGAGGTTCTTAGATTCTAAGAGTGAAAGCTATCACACAATTGCTGAGTGCAAACTTGTAGGCATGCTGCAATAAATCAGAGCATTGCTTAGAATTAACCTGACTCAAGGGAACATTTAAAGGTTCTCTCAATGAGTTTATGTACAATGAATTGACCATTGTTCATATACCTGTTACCTAATGGCCATATCATATCCAGTAAAGGATTTAAGTTAGAGAGACTGGCAGGATAGTTTTTATTCTTATAAGAAGAACAGAACATAATTCAGGAAGCAATGTATTTAAAATAAAACATTGTCATGCTTGTCTCTGCCCCTGTAATTTTAACCCTTTTATTTGAAAGTACTCTAGAGGTGGTCTTTAATTGCCTGAATGCACAGTATTTTTTCTGCAGGATCCTTAATGCCATTAAATTTAGCTAATGGATTTGTTTGGGATAAGCTATCCATTCAGTGGTTTTACAAACATCATTTGTGTTCTTGCCTCTATCACGGTTACTGTCCTGTGCTCAGTTGTGAAGAATACACTCGTAGGGTTTTTTTTCACATTTCTTTTTAAACAGTTTGTTGCTGTCAGAACAAGCTTGCTGCTACTGTAGTGCTGCCAAATGGATTCCAAGGTATGGATCCGGCATCCATATTGTGCTGCAGCCCAAAATATCTTGGAGGAGTTACTGCTGTTTTCTGTTTGAATAGTCTTAACTAGCAATAGGTTCTGGATGAGCTTTGAACATACTAAAAGAGGAGATAAGAGGGGCATTGCTGATATCTGTTGAGAAATAAAGAGTGCAGCAATCAGCTGTGTTCAAACCAGCATGTTCTGGCCAGTAGCCTCCTACCCACCTAGGAGCAAGGGAAGCTGCTCACTTCACTTGCATACCATTCATGACCCAGTTTGATCTCCCAAGCAATTGTACTCCATGGTGCCTGCAGAGAAAATGAGGAGAGGGTTTATGCAGGGAAGCACAGCAGCAGTAATTTAGACTAGTAGCCAAGCACAGCTATAAAAGAAACCCTGACCCAGACTTTTTAGAGAGTGGTAATCTTAATTACTCAGGTATCTCTGAGTTCTTATTCTGTTCTATTTGTCTTTTTTAATTCAATAGATTTTGTTTGCTTAAATATCTTTCATTGCCACTTCACCACCCTGACGCCTCCAGTGAGTAGTGAATGTTGCTCCCATTCATAAGAAGTTTCTGACCAGGACATTACACTAATGTTCTAATGTAAAAAGATAGAAGGAAAAAAAAAAGTTGATCACTGTGTATTTGTTTGAGGCATACTCTTAGAAGCCCTGGTAGCACAACTCCTTCCTCACTGCCTTGTACAGGAGCTAAGAGGAAGGCACTATCAAGATTTGTACATAAATTAATATTCTTGACTCAAGCATCCTCAAAGAGCAGCGTTTGTAAGGATATGATATGTGTCATCATGTGCTGTGTATCCTCCAATGTGTTCCATGCAGAAACACCATAAATTCGGACTTCTGCAATTTGAATTTCAAAGTGTACAGTTACATGTGCAAAAGGCAATGTGGTATACTATTGTGTAAGGGGGACATTAACATTTAGATACTCATTTATTGAAAGTGCTATCCAAAAGAATGAGAAGGAAAAAAAATTATTCAAGTGGAAAGAGTAGCAGAATAGAACTAGCAAAGCTGTTTAGAAATATCTTCACGTTGCTGGAATGTGAGGATAAATCATCATTTTGGAAAGGTATATGGAGGAAATTTAAAATTGATATTTACAGTTTTACAAATAATAGCATTTCATGTTTCCTTTCAAAGCAGGAAATTGTTATCCCCAATCTTTCTCCTCAAATAAGTGAAATAAGAAAGGACAATGACGGTTCCAAAGATAGGCAGGATGATTAAAACCCACTGACTTATGCTTCATATAAATGCAGAAATGGCAAATGGGCATTTTTGGACTGCAATAAACTGCCTGAATTATTAAATAGCTGAGGAATGAAAATGAACAGTATTTTGGCAGGCATCTTAAAAATCGCATGCAGAGTTTGCCTTTTCCTTAATTGCTGCTCTTTCTAAGGGAAAAATGCATAGTTTGTAATAATTTGTTTCATCTTTTTAGGTTATCTCATTGTTATTATTAAAATGAGCTCTCAAAATGCAACATTCCAAGAATCCAAAAATCTGTGGATTGGTCTGCCCTTTTCTGCTTTCATAAATACACTAGAAATCAAGAAGGCACAAATTCTCATTTCTCTTCTTCCTTTGATTTGTTATTACCATTTTCCTACACTCCACAGTCAATCCTAGGCTTGCTGTTCATATTTAATTACCCTCTCTCAAAGGTAGAATTGTTGGGGCTTAAAATGTCCGCCCACAGTTGTGTTGGAATGTTGAATCCTTTTGCACACCAGCAACAGAGAAGGGTTTACAAATGATATACCTTATACTTTTTGTTCACATCACCATGGTGAGTACACAGCAGGTACTCTCCCCAACACAAATGAGATGCTGCAGTGTAGTGGGACAGAACAGGTATTTGGTAGTGTTGGAAAAGAGCATGGAAAAGGAGCCTTGAAAGTCTAGAAAATCAAGATGCCACTTTTGAATAGTTTTATTTTTTTACTGCTTCAAAATGAGAGAAAATGAAATGTGAACAGATCTTCTCTCCTACGTGCATGGCATATGCAATTAGACATTATAGATTTATGTCTAGCATAAGTATAGCCAGCTTTGTTCATGATGTCTTTGCTTTCCAACTTAAAAAAACCCAACAACATTCTGTTTGCTAACCTGTGGACATTTTACCTGAATAAGAATTTTATGCACTTTTTCTGTGTACATCAGTAAAATTACCAATAAGAAATATGGATTAGGATTAAATTCAGTGAACTTGGATTCCTCTTACCATACATACTTTTTGCAAACTGAGTTATATCAGTATGTCATTTAGAGGTTTTTGGTCTATAAACCATTATTACTACAAACACTGGAGTTCACACTGTTTCTGACTACAGAAATTCTTAGATCAGCAGACAAAGGAAACTGAACTTGCTTAACTCTAAAAAATCAGATTGCTTTTTAAATTGTCTAGGAACATAACTTGAAGTGTAGCATTTTAGGCTTATAATTTGAGAGTTAGGGCAATTCTTGCTTTTTCTGGTCTTACAAAGGACAAAAAAGACATAAATGCTTCCACAAGGATTAGTTTGTGTTGATGCTATTGATCTGGTTCCTCTTGTGACCAAAGGTCATGCTGACTGCTAAAAAGAGAAAGTGGCTGAGCAAAAGACCACTGACTTAGAGGGAGGTTGTTAGTAGAGGTGGTTCAGTAAATATTGTCCTTTTAGCTGCAAGCTGAGCTGCCATTTCTGCAGAAATTGTTGTTTCTATTTTATTTCACTGAGTTCAAAAGGCCAATTCTGAGTGCTGAACCAAACAATGGGAATAATGTAAGGTTTAGGAGAAGTCCAGAATTCCAGTATAGAAGGAATATTCTGTCAATTGAAGGGATGCCATCCCAGCAGACCTGGGCAAGCTTGAGAAGTGGGCCCATGAGAACCCTGTGAAGGTCTAAAAGGTCCAAGTACAATGTGCTCCACCTCAGTGAGGGCAAGCCTAGACCTGAGCACAGACTGGGATGTGAACTCATTGAGAGCAGCACTGCTGAGAAGGACCTGGGGGTTGGTTCTGGTAGAGGTTAAAATGGGTCCAGAGGAAGTCACAAAGATGATCAGGTGATTGGAGTAGTTCTCTTATCAGGAGAGGCTGAGATAGCTGGGGTTGTTCAACCTAGAGGAGAGAAGGCTCTGGAGCCTTCTTTATGTCAACTTTCCAGATTGTAAAGGGGCTTATAAAATAGAGGGAGAGTGAGTTTGTACACAGAAAGACAGTGGCAGAATAAGGAAGAATAATTTTAAACTAAACCAGAAGAGATTTAGATTAATCCTTTACTGTGAGAGTGGTGAGGCACTGGCACCGGTTGCCCAGAGACGTTGTGGATGCCCCATCCCTGGAAGAGTTCAAGGCTAGGTTGGGCATGGCTGTGAGGAACTTTTCTAGTGAAAGGTATCTCTGCCCATGACAGGAGTCTTGGAACTAGATAATCTTTAAGGTCTCTTCCAACCCAAGGCATTTTTGTATTGACTCTATGGTATATATGTAAGTCTAAGTGCAAGTGTGCAGATAAAGGTATATTTATCTACATACACATATATATATGTATGTAATCCAAAGGCCGGCTTTCAATTCTAAGGGTTTAGGTTATGGGGTGGGATCTGAAAACCAGAACAAGGACAATGAAACTGACATTGTCAGTTTTCTTGAGGGTGTCTACACAGTTCAGGTTTTCATTATTTTCACATGTTGCAAGGGGGAAAAAAAAGCACTAGGCAATTCTTGCTATCTTTTGATAAATAAACTACTATGCATTCTTGGATTTCTTAGAAGTCTTGAAGTCTTTTAACTTTCTTTGTCCTCCTTTAGGATTTTCTGATGTCTTGTCTTTGTAATTCCGTGTTGTTTCTAAGGTCTCAAGCATGTAAATGGAAGAGTTTTCACTGTAAAATTTTTCTTTATTCTAGCAACATATATGTAAATTTCAGTCTGACATAGGGAGTCAGTAGTTCAGAAACATAATTTCATAGACCAGATATTGTTTATTTCTTACTGGGTTTCTTTTCATTTTTGATCAGCATTCTGGTCACTCTGCTTTTAGCTGGTTCAGGAGAACACACCCACACTGACTATGTAGTTAGTTACTTTCATGTTACCCCCATCCTTTCAGATTTTTGGCTTGACTTTTTTTAAAAAAAAGTTCCTTGATTTTTTTCAGTATTTTCTAAGGTCCACCTTTTGCCAGAATTTGTATTATTGGTTTTCCCTCACGTTTATGAGATCTTTGTTCATTGTGGGTGAGAGGTGACCATATCAGCACTGTAGAGCCAGTTTAATAGTATCAGTTCTGCTAAAAGCTGAGTCTCCAGAGCTGTGAAAGCGGTCTCTGAAAAATCCAGTGACTGCTGCATCTGCAGAGAAGCAGCACTGAAAACTTCCTGCAGGGTGAGTCAGATGAAACACAATGAAAGAACATTATAGTGATTTCTAGAGTTTTGCAATTATTGAGAGTGACATTGACATTTTTTGGAGTAAACGTTGTGTCTCTGGAGATTGCCTATACAAGCATTATGCATTGTGCAGCCTCACTTAAGCTATCTGGAAGCTTTAAATGTTCCATGGTCTTCATTTGTCCTCTGTAAAAGAATAAATGTGACTGAGACTGTGTCTTCACTCGCTGAGCAGACATTGACTATGTGCCAAAGGTAGCAGTGAACAAGTTTGCTTACCTCGAGACTTTTTTCCAAGCTGTGTGGCATTTACTTTTATTTTCTAAGTCTTTATAAACAACATCTTCCTAACAGCAATCCATAAGAAACTGAAATGGGGAGATGGAGGGTCTAGGATGCTACCTGATTTGGAGGAGCAAGTTCTGTGAGATCTCAACAGCTCTGCTCACACTTGACTCCTAGAGAGAGTCACAGTGCGTGACTGACAAAGCAGGTTGAGAAAGTGGGGAGTGTGCAGGAAGGGCTCTAATTCTGGCAGAAGTGCATGGGCTTATGGCTGAAGGATGGAGCATGCAGGTGCTGAGGCTCATAAATTGGCTAGGAGAAAGGAAGGGCTGTCAGGATGGGGTATCTTTCACTGTTAAATGGAGAATTTTGGAATGTGCCTCATAAAGAATAAAAGTATTGCATATTTATGTTGTCAATGCAGCATTCTTCAGATTGGAGGCAGATATACAGACCCTAATGGACATGAATGACCTTAAATAGTGTAAATTGAAAGACATTTTTCTTAACAGCTCAGAGATATGTGTAGTTTGTTGATTTTAAATATATTCAAAAATCAGTTTATGTTTATATATATAGTACTGTTCTAACACTACTGAAAAGATAACCCCCTTCACAAACATTAGTACATGACTTTTAGATCTGGGTTAGGTAAGGATCATGATCACCAATATTCCCTCAGACTTCAGCCTAGAGCTGCAGAATAATACTACAGCTTGACATTTGCATAGTCAGTCAGGCTGATGTTTTCAGGGAGGCAGGCCTAGAGTGAAACTAGAATATTTTTTGTAGCTTCTCAGAAAGAACATATAAGTATGTTACCTTGCTTTGCCTTACGGAGCGCAAATGTCTGAATATTCTTGTTTTCCTCTTCTCTCTCCTACATTATTCCCACTTCCCTTTTAGGAATCCATGGAAGTTTTCACATAGTGTCAGAATAGCTTGTGTTTAATGATCTCTTTTTCATTCTGAAGAAATAAGCACAGTGAGTTATTTTACCGAAAGTGAAATAAAGAGAAACTGCCTGTTGATAGTGAAAGATAAATTGCACCCTTTGCTATTTTAATAAGAAGTATTTATTCAGTTACAGAACCACATTAAGATTTTCTGATTATATAAATTACAAGATATTCCACATTTTAAAGTACAAATAGCAATAGTAGCAACCATTTAAAATTTGCAACTAATTAACTTATAAATTATTTCTGTAGACCGAACTATAAAAGATTACAGCTCTTATGCAGCAATAAACAATCACTGTATTTTCCTTTTATAGATGTACATGTCTTTTATTAAAATGGCCTTGAATTTTCATGATATTACTGGTTTTACTGCCTTATTGATGTAGCATATTGTGTATGCTATGTATATTGTAAATAATTTTCATATGTCAGACATTGTTCTTCTGATGTTGGTATCCCTTCTGATGTTGGTATCCCTTCCAGATACCTCAAAGGGAATATGACTTTCCTGGGAATCTGGCCACAAAGCAATTGTCACTGAAAACTGGAGTTTCCAAGATATATGTTTGGTACATACACATTAGTATGTAATAGCATTTTGTTTGTACATATGTGTTATATTTATATTTGTGTGTGTAGATATATATAAACTGTAATGACCAAGAGTGTTCTGCATCTTGAGTAAGACAGATGGCTTGATAGATTGAAAGCTATATGCATATAAAGAAAATTCAAAATAAATAGTTATCTGTAGAATCTGATGAAATCTCTTGGTTTACCTCCAGATACATAATCTGTGAAGAATGGAAGATAATTTTCTGTAAAAAATTCAGCCAGTTGAAAAAAAGACCTCAAAACATGGAGGTCAGGAAAAAAATTCCTAGTTTTTAGTAGTATAAAATAAGTATCTGGGGTGCTCTTTGAGGATAAGTATATTTAGTTAAACTGAGTCTTTCTGAGTCTAGGAAATAAAGATATCAAAATAGTATAGTAATTATGTATAGCATGCTTTAAAGCATATTTTTGCATGCCAGATATTGTAGTTTTATAATTATATCAAGCTGTCTGCAGAACTTTACTTCATCACTTTTTGTTAAAGCCAAGGAAAAGAATAAATGACTATATATCTGTATATTTTTAAAAACAGCTTATTAATCATGGGAATAATGCCATAAAAATATCATGTGACAACAAAAATAACTGTTGGAAAGACTTATTGCATGACATAAGTGAAAATATAAAAAATATCCCATATGCTTCCCCAAGTTCTTTTCAGATGCCAAATCACAAAATGATGAATTATCTGGGTCAGTTGAAAGAGAGGTCTTCCATTTGCCTTATGGTGGCTCCATCTCCACTCCTTGCTGGCTGGCTGGATCTCTAGGGCAAAGCTGATATCCCTGCTTTGCTGTCAAATCCTCTCAGCCATGGGAAGTTTCCAGTTGTGGAGGAGGGAAGAGTAAGGAGTAGAAAACAACACTCCTGGGAGCTTGGTGTGCAGGCAGCTCTGGGGGAAGACAAAAATGAGACCTTTTGTAGGTGCCAAAGAGGAACCATCCAGGGGTGATGTGTCCCTTTGCAGGTGTGCAGCGTGGAGGTTTCTTCTTGTTGACTCGTTTTTGGAGCAGCCTCACTCCCAATGTGCCCGAGTTTTTATCCTTCCCCGTGTTTTGGTTTGTGTCCTGACAAGAGCTCATGTCAGTGATCCCGAGCCCTCGGGGAACTCTGGAGGTTGCCCACTTGGGGGAAAAGAAGGAGGTAGCTCTTCTGAAATGTGTGATCATGGCAGGGCCAAGGGGCAGTGTTTCTTCTGTGATCAGGATGGGAAATGTGCAGGAAGCTCAGGGGCAAGGCTGTGTTGTGTTCTCTCCCTCCACTCTGGGGAAATGTCTGAAGCAGTGTTTTGTGCTTTCCACAAATGTGAGCCTCTCTTTACTGCTGTCTTAGAGTAGCTTTGCATAATTCAATAGATCTCCTCTTCCCACTCAGTGGCCACCTCCTTTTGCTCCCTTATCTTCTTGCTTTAGGCAAATGTGGCCTGAAGGATTGGAAGAACTCCTGCTCTTCCTTATCTTTTATGATTACAAAATTCCCTGCAGGCTTGCCCTGAGTTGCCTACAGTTTCAGGCTTTTAAACAAATTAGTCTTAGTCTCCCAGTCTTTGTCACCAAGCAGAGTCTTCACAGATTGTGTCAATTTTTGCTTCAGTGACCTTTTTATTATGCATTTGTGGGACAGATTCTGGATCAGACTCTGTATCGGACATCAGAACTTGGGAGACTAATTTAAGTATGAGATGACAAGCTTTCCTATCTGTGTCATTTCAAATGTACTTTTTCATAAGTTATTAAATAGGCTAGTTATTGGGTTAAGAGTGTTTTAGTCTGAAAAAGTGATTTTTCCTCATTACACAGTCTTTTCTGCATAAAAAACCAAACACAACAGCCAATGTTGTGGAAGGTATGCTGTGAAAAATGTCTTTCAGTCTCTTCTAATTATTTGTGCTGATCAACAGCCAAATGACATTAACCTGCAGAATACTAATATGCTTTCATGCTATATGAGAGGTGATCATAATTCATATTACAAAAAAATACCAGGAAATCTTGCATGCTGTTGCCTACCTGACATGGTCTGTGTGGGGTTTGTGCACCTGAATCTTCCTCCATTCCTCCAGTTTTTTTTTTCCAATGCAGTTTATATAGTTAGATTTATAGGTTAGATACAGTTTGTATAGTTAGATTTTTATGTAGAGAATCAAAAGCATTTTGTCTAAAGCACAAGAAATTATTTTTCTTTTATTTTATAATTTATCTTAAATTGTTAGTGAAAGCCAGGGAATTAGCAGCACTATGTGAGAACTCCATATCTAATGAAAAATTGATCACAGTTGTTACTGGTAACTAATGCCTCACTTCTTTAAAAATTACACTGTTGTGCTTGGGTGATGTTTTGGGGGGTTTTTTTTTTGTGTGTGTATAGTCAAAATGTTTATTTTTAAAATTTCTAGCTGCTTTCTTTGAAACAAATAAATTTGGCAATTTTGTAATGATAAAATAATAGTTGTGTGTTTCATCGATTTATTTCTCAGTAATCAGGAAAAATAAGGGAATTACTAAACTAAAATCACATTCTTATTTCCATTCAGTTAAATCCTCCACATAAGAGGTTCTGTTAGAGTTGAGGAAAACATTCCTCAATTTCTTCTTAATGCTTTACTTTATAGTCAATGTTAAACATGTTATTTTAGAAACCAGGGCTGGGGAGAGGTGGAAGAGACAGCAAAATAATTAACATTGAGAAATCCATTGCTTGGACAGGTTTTTGTCCCCAAAATCTCCTAAAAGTTTGTCTGTCAGTCTCTCTCTCCCTGCTGCACAATAACAAAGACTTTGACCATACCAACTGGCTACAGATCACTGTTGTTCTGGCAGCCTTCCTAGTTAGGAAGTGCACCAGTGTGGAGGTAGGTGGCAGCCCAAATCATCCCAAAGCTCCACTATTTCTGTTACCAGAAAAGAAGGTGCAAGGAATATTTACTTTTGTATTTGCTTTTTCCTATCTGAGGCACATCCCTGCCCAGGACTTAATGATGTTAATATTTGGGAGACGGGGAAACTGCTTTGTCTTCAGAGACAAAGTATCTTCTCATGAAGCAGGTAGCAATTTAGATAAAGAGAAAATTAATGAAATTATCTCCCATGAAGAATCAGAATGCATTTTACAGTCTCATTTTCTGGAGAGGTGATTACATGTTATGCTTCTCTATTTTTGATTCTGTACCTTAATGTGAGGGTTATTAAGAGAAATTGGTTAATTGCCTTACAAACAGGAGTGTGTGTTAATGGTACTGAAGTTTAACAGTTGATTGCTACATTACTAGTTTAATTCTGCACTGGTGGTTGAGTTATTTTATAGCAGAGAAATGAATTACCAGTGTGTGAAATCTAGATAAGGGCTGAATACCAGAATGCAATGCTTTTTAGGGAAGCTTTCACTTTTTCTTTTTTGCTTGCCTTGTCTTTTTGTTTTTGTGAATGTAAAAGACGACTTTAGAAATCTTGATAGATTTACAGGAGAGAAACAAGAATTACTTGGCTGGAAGAAGTGTGTTATAATGAGAGACTTGAGGATCTCAGTCTGACTTAGTTTATGAAAAAGGAGGGGGAATGATGATTTAACTGCTTTCTATGTGCCCTTCCACAGGAATAAAGTAGCTATGGAAGAGATTTTCTAAAGTAACAGAGAAATATATTAGTGGCTTGAAATTAAAGTCTGACAAACTGCCTTAATATTTTTAGCAATATATGTTTTAATCTTTGAAATGAATTACAAAGGAAAGTCATAAGGTCTTCATTTCTTGAAATTTTAAACTTTATTGTCTTTCTGGAAGACAGGTTTTTATTAAAGAGTGTTGTGATCATTGAGGTAACACAAGAGGTTGGAGTAGACATTTTCATGCTCCAAAAACCAAGAAAATTTGCTTTTTTTCCATTAACTATCAGAGAATTCTAGTTCTAAAAATTTTATTTCAGACAGAAGAATCTTCTTTTATAGTATTTTGTCTACTGGGTTTTTTATTCTTATGATTTATTTTAATGCTAATCCAGAAATTCTGGCATATTTGTAAAATTGGAGCTGGCAATAGAAGAGGACTAATTCTGAAAGGATGTTCTAGTAAGAGTTTTGGTTAGACCATCAATAGTGGACTTCTTGTACATTGAAGGTACCATGATAAGCAACACAGGGATCTGAAATAGATTAGGAAAAAATGAGAGTCTTGGAAAATTAAGAATGAATCTGGTTCAGGTTTCATAATCTGACATGCAAAGATGTCAAAACATACTTAAATTAATGCAGGACGCTTTGATATGCAAAGTGCCTTAGTGCAGATCTTGGAGTTTGTGGTATTTGACTCAAATAAGGCTTAAAACAAAGAAGGAGCTGCCCTGATTTAGGATTCTCCACCTGCTTTTCTATCAGGTCTTTGCTAAGTAAACAATTGCAGTCACTTTGCTCTTCACTATTTCCTTCATTTGAAGAATTTCCACTCTTCAGCAGAGCATTAAAACCAGGGTCCATCTGTGGCATTTGCATTGTTCTAGAGGGTCCATCTGTGGCATTTGCATTGTTCTCAAGGAACAGTATTCTTGGGGATATCACTGCAGAAGAAATATGGCCAGAATCGTAGTATTCTGTAATAGAAGACAATGTTTGTCATGGGAATCAGGGTTTTAAAAACGTTGGAATAGAGTTCATTAAAGCTGTTGTCATTGGTCTGGATTCTGTTAGGTAAAGCAGGATGCATAATGCATTGGTCATCCACAAGTATGAATGGCTTGAAGTTCAAAGAAATTTAGGGCATTACTTGTATTACTTAAAAACAATCTCCTCCCAAACTCACAAAATATGCCAACATCAAAAAAAACCTCTTTCCCCAGAATATCTAAGTATCAAAAAAGTTATTTTGCTCTTTCAGCCAGAGACTATAGTAATAATGGGGCAGAGTAGCCAGAATAGAGGAAATATGAAATTTAGAATTTTAAATTAATTTCTTATCACATTTTATTTCTGGATTAACAAATATAGTACGGAAATAATGTGTAATGTGCATATTCAGTGAACAAAAGAAGATTTTGTACTTTCCAGATGAAATAAAATCAGTGCAGTAGCTGGAGCAGCAGATAGATTGTCTGTACCCATGTTGCAGAGGTGTAATTTAGAAGAAATGAATGAAAATTACAAGTATTTACTGTCATGAGGTAGTAAAAGAAAAGAATATTTTCATTTGTAACACTTAATTTTAACATGGTGTGGGATTGTCAGTGCAAAAGTTAATCGTCCTTACACTGGGGCACAACCTCTTTTATTGTCATTAATGTATTGACTTAGATGTGTTACTGATTTTTAAAATAAAAATCTATGAAATTTAAAGTATATAGTTGAGTTATTGGGTAGATAAAGAATTCTCATAGTTTAATTGCTTTTTGATAAATATTATTGAATCTATTCTTTTTTTTAATTGTCAGAGGACCACTTAAGTTTGACACTATCACTATCATTTTATAGTATCATTAATAATAAATCTGACCAATGATTAGTGTGCAATGAATATGAATGCTAAATATTAGAATAGGCTGTGGGAAATAATAAATGCCTGGGTGATTTGGATTTAAAATTGCTTAATTTAAAAAAAGCCAACAAAAAATTGTAGTTTTGTTATGGGATCATAGAAATCCTATTGAGCAACCAATGCCATCTTAGCAGGCGGGAAAATGCAGGTCTTAGTCCCTGAAAAAGCTTTGGTGTGTTGAATTTGCAGTTCTCTTATTCCTGGCAAGATCAGTATGGAAAATGTTTGTTGATAAGGTAGAGCTAGAGCTCCCTCTCAAAAGTGATTGCTTGAAACTAGACAAAACTGAAAGTAAACCACAAGAAAAAGAAACACTAAACTGAATGTCAAAAGTCAGTTTAGGAATCAACCTCTTGAATATATAGAGCTGAACTTCTTGGCAAAGCCAAACCTGGCAAGAAAGCTTCACTGTGGGCTGCAACAGCAGAGGACTTCTAGTGAGATTGTCATGTTCTTGTGGAAAAATAACAAGATATTCAAGATCTTGTTCTACATAATGTTAGCTTAGGTTGCACACAAGCAGATGTTGTAGGTACCTATCAGTTTCAAGTTCTGATGTCTGTCTTTGGCAGAGAGGAGCTGGGACACTCAGCTTCTAAATATTTGCTTCTAAACATGGTTAATTTGACATCATCCCTTTCATAGGCATTTCTTCTCTTTCCATTTACTTACTAATCAGTTCAGTTTTCAAGTTACAAATGAGTGCCAAAATGTAAAACATGTAAACTGTGTAACTTTACCCAAGCTACAGCCTTATATTTTTATCACATATTAGGATGCAAGTATATCTCATATTTAAGAGAAATCCATCAGTAAATTTGGACAAGAAAGCCTCCAAGCATTGTCAGTAGCTGTGAGTATATCTTGTCAATGCTTGTTCTAATAAATCCGTATTCTCAGAAGACCTTGTGCAGCTCCTGCTTTATCTGTACGGATACTGGCATTTCCTTGGGCAAACCTAAATTCTAAATCTGTTTACCTACTCTTTGAAAATTCTGAATCCTTCTAAAGTATTAAAATTACAACATCAGAAGTCTCTGTTGAAGAAAAATTGGGAGGTTGTTTAAGGTTTTTTGGTGTCCCTCTTCCCCCTCACTTTGTCTGGAGAATGTCAGAAAGTAAACTCTGTTTCTCTGCCATTCCTTATGACTTTCTGGTAAGAATGATCTCATTTTTCTGCCTTTTGCAAGCATTAATCAATTACATCTTTCTTGCCTTGTTATCTTCACATTTCCCCCTTCTTTTAGACATTTCTCTCCACCCCTGTATTTTTGTTTGTTTGCATGCATTTGTCTTTTCCAGTCTGATTTTTTTGGGCTTATTTAGCAAATAAATTGTGGTCACAAAAAGCATCCCTTAATAAATGTATGTTCATTTGGAGAGTTGATAGACTCTTGAGCCTTCAAGCTTGGAAAGCTCCCGCTCGTTTTGGTAAATTAAGTCAAAAGGAAATCTGCAACAACAGAAAGTAGGCAGTCCAGTTTCCAAATTCTGAATTACCCTACTGTTTTCCTAGACAGACATCCCAAGAAATGTGATGTTTATATGCACTGAAGTCATAGGGAGATAAATAACACTCTTCTCCAGTTGATCCATATCAATTTTTTGAATTTATATTCTTTTATCTATCTTAAAATAATTCTGGGTGATAGTTTCTATGCTGAAGTTGGAAGAACAGTGCTTGAAAAAGGAAAACTTTTTCCCCCATTTAGATTAGTAAATTTTCTTTAGTAAAAAGGCAAATCAGGAATATGGAAGAGCAGGAATAGTGGCCATGCAAAGGTGATCTTTATATATCAAGTCTTGCAGACAATATAAGATAACTGAAATGGGACTTTTGTGACTATGGTTTGTGGAATGAAAAGAATAGATAAAGCTTTTATGTTACTAAATATTCAGTAATGTTTGTTAGGGATTCACAAAATCAAAGCTAACTACATCTCCATGTTTAGCTTCCCAAATATTTCTGGTTTTACCTTCACATTCGTGAAAGTTAAAGGCTTTAACTAATTGGTGGTCTCCCTTTCTTATCCTATCTACAGTTTAAATACTTAAACTTCAATATGGCCATATGAGTAATATCTCCACTGCTGAAAACCAATGTGGGGAGAAGCTCAGGCAATTGATGTGTGTGTATACTGTGAAGCTGGATTTCTCCCTGTTTTGCTCCAGGTTTCTCCTCTCTTTTGCTCATCCTACATGTATGATAGGTTGCTCTGCAAGAGCTGTCTGTCCCTAGATGAAGCCTATCTTAATAATTAAAATTATAATGGGGACTTCTCCAGTAGGCAGAATGGATTGCATACACTGTATCTTGCTTCCCCTGCCCAGTTTGTTTCCCTGCAGACTTCCTGCCTCACATCACAGTGCAGAAACACAAATCAGATGGAGCTTAAGGCATTTTTCTCATTGTCTTGAGCAGAGAGCAGGGCCCTGGTGGTGTATCTTGTCGTGCTGGGCCGGATCTGCAGCTGTTACTGCAGGTTTCTTCCTGACATGAGATAACAAACCCAGCAGATCTTGCCAAAGATCATGGCAGTGGGAAAACTGAGCTGAGAACCATCCAGCCTCTACAGTCTCTGCCAGATCTCCTCATTCTGTAGAGAGGGATTTGGGTTTTTTGGGGCCAGCATCCCCAGCAGCACCACCATGCTGTCAGTTACCTGGGGGAGCCAGATCTGCTTCAGCTGCAGCAGTGCTTCAGTTCTCTCCAAATCTGCAAAGAATAATCCCTCCAAGGGAGGCAGAGCTTTCAGTCTTTATAATTAGAATTGCCAAGGAAATGTGGAAGTCGTTTTGATCCTTCTTGATTCTTGTCCAACAAGAATTGGGTTATTCTGAAATAATGCTGTATTAGTATGGTAAGTTCTGAAACAGTGTCCTGCTTCACTGAAACATGCAGATTTTCAGTAATTGGCATGAAAAAACTGGGATCCTGGGAGATTTGTGGTATGTCCTATTTTATTCCCAGCAGTAGTCAGTCTATTCTTAAGATGCAAATGCTCTTTGGAACTTATTCAGTATTCACTAACTACGATTTTAAACCTTTACTGATATTTTAACCCATATTGACTAATGTGATTATAAATTTTAATTCAAATAAAACATAAATGCTTTGTACAGCTATGTTCGTCAAACATGAACATAGTTTGTATAACACAATCTGCAAGTGTCTGTTTAAAGTGGAAAAGTGGTAGTTCATACTTGTTTACACCAAAAAGACTTCCTGAAATACATTTTAGCCAGCTGTTGGTTATTTGTATCGTGTATTTTGAATGGAAGGGATGATTAACTGTGGTCTATATTGTACTTTATTTCAATATCAGATGGAATAATTATGTGGCTCAGGAGGGTTATGAAAGTGATGAATGTAGATATTGTTTAACCTGTATCTTGGACTAGAAAAAAGAGCACCTCTTCCATGTAGCTCATTGTTGAAATATTTTCTTTAAAATGATATGAGTTTTAAGATAGTAGAAAATAAAACTTTTTAAGGTTGATTGATACTTGAAATGCCTTTCAACACAGGCATATTTATAGTGTCAATTATATGGAACTAAACCTACGAATAAAGCTTGCCAGATGATTCATTGAAATTTTGTCAAATGCTAAATTTACTTCAATTAAATTCTTACATTTTTCTAATTTTAGTAATTCAAATTTGAATAGCTTCATTGTCAGTTTTGGCTTTTATTGATAGCACGTGTTCCTGTGTGCTTTACATGACCATTCTTGCTTAACAAATGAAATTCTAGATTAACATCTTCCTTTATTAAGAGCCAAAATAAATATATTGAGTGGCAAAAGAGCTGAATATTAATATAGCCTAAATGAAATTTATAGCAATATCATTTGTCTATTTTTCTAGGACAGGAATGAAATTATTGCCTAGTAACATATTGAACTTCCTTTTAATAAATTTTTGAATGTGAAGTACTTTTCTGTGTTGTACCAGAGACCTCCTGGAATCATCCAATACTAAACAGATGATAATAGAGCTGAAGCAGTGGATGAATTTAGGGAACTGCTCATCAGCTGACTAACAAGCTGTGAGCAGTTTCCTGTGGAGTAATGGAATTATTTAATATTTTAGGCAGCACTGCTCTGCCTAAAAAGAACATGGCGTATGACCTCAGCATCTGTATTATCTTGTGGTTGGATAAACATGAAATAAAATTATTTCTATAGGCATATTGATGTTAAAGGGTACATTCCTTGGAACAGTGGAAATGTTCAAACACTCAAACAAATCTCTCTACCACTTATAACTTCCAAAGCTTGAGTCAAGATCAGGTGCTGTCTTTCCCAATTGGTACATGTGTGTTGGTGCACTTTTTTTTGACTGAAATTCCCTGGCATAATATATCTCTCTAAGTATCCTTAGATCTCTCCGTTTACAAAAGTGATCCGTGACGTTATGCATGGAAATTTTCTGACATATTACTGAATAAGACAAAAAAATGTATCCTCAAGCCATGCACTTTTACTTTAGAGCCTCAGAGTTATATTTGCACAGTATTCCTTACTCATATTGCAGTATAATCAGAAATTTTAACAGAATGGTTATTTAATTTTATTTGAAAAGTTGAGTTCAGACAAGAAACATGTCAATCAGTATACAAGCTCTGCTCATCATCTATTATTGGACAATCAGGTCACTTTCATAACCCATTTACTGTCTTGATAGCTAGTAGTCTGGAGATTTTCAGGGAATAAATTTCTTAAAAGTAATTCTGGGATTATTTTGTTGCTATTTTAGCAGATAATTGTAAATTTAACTTTGAAGAAAGCAAGTTGCCTGTAGAAAGCATTTATTTTGTATTGACTTTTTTGAATAGCTTATAAAGATGCTTGAAATTTTTCAGTGAAGTATAGAATTCTTTCATCTTTCCAGTAGAAACTTTTCACTATTTCAGTTCAGTGTTGATTGGTTGATAAAAGCAGTTTTGGCAGGGTCTTGGCACCTGATAAACTGTAGGACATTCTTATTGCAGGACAGAGCAGAAAATTTCCCATGAAAACCAGTCATACATGTGCTCCTTATTGCTTCTGCTTTGCCTTAGGAGTAACACAACAGGGTGCAAGGCAGTGTTAGCCTTAAAATTCCTTAATTGCTCCTGAAGCACAGAACTAGAGTTGTGTGGGACTCATTGCTGTGATGTACCTGGCACAGAGAATTAGCCAGAAGTAATTGCAACAACTGTTAATTATTCCATCACCTTTGAACAATGAAGTTCTTCTTTCCCCTGTGTGTACCAGCCAAAACAGTGGAATAATTTCATGTAAGAGGGAACATTATCTCATCATTTGCTCCCATCTCCTGTAGACTGCATAATTTGCCATAGGACCTTCATCACCTTGTTCCTAGTCTGGTTGTTGGGGCTGGAAGTAGCATTTGGGAAAACAAGCAGTCTTGCTTTTAAGATTTACAGTAATAGCTAAGTGCTGTCTCTGTTTAACAGAGAAAGTATAATGTGTATCTCAAGCTCTGTCACTGTATGGATGAAGGCTTAATGTATTCTTTTACTTGTCTAACTTTTCTATAGCAACTCTGGGAGGAATTAATATTTGGGAAAATGCATTTTTATTTTTAGTTACATTTACTTTAACAGATCTTTTGACCTTTTTACAAAAGACTGGTTATGAGATCACTTTTCATTCTATCCTCTGTTGTCACCAGTTGTTCTTCATAACTGGCAGCTATGAAGACAATCTGTGCCTTGTAATCACTGTTACTAATCACTAAAAATTCAACAAACGTTAGAAAAAATCTGTTGAAGAACAATATGAAAAATACTAAGTTTTGACCTTATGCAGAGTTTATATATTCTTTCATTTTTGCTTGAAGAGCACGTAAAAAGATTCCTTAACTTTCTCTAAATCTGTTATCAGCAAATCCAGTGGCAGGGTGTACAAAACCAGAGAAAACAAATACTAACATATCATTGGTGCTTAAGTTTTAAATTCAACTGGGTTTAGTGTGAAACCATTGTAGATGGATGCATTTGTCATCAGTGACTGCACATGTGATAACCTGCATCTGTAATGTGTGTTCTTGGTGTGAGACCCACATGAAGCAAATACTGTGTTAAATATTAATGCCTGAAGGCTGAGAAGGAAAGCAAATCAAAATGGCTGAGTTAAGGCTACCTGCTTGGTGTCTTTGGTAAGACAGGGTGTGTTAGACTACCATCTGAGCCCACTGCAAACAGATGGGCAGCAAATGGTATGATTTGCATAGTCCTCTTAAAAGGCAGTAAACTGAATCAAATGTTGTGGTCTTATCAAATTTTTTTTTTTTTTTGTCTATATCTGTGCAGGTTGTTGCTCAGGATCTTGGTTATGCTCAAGTAACTTTCTGGCTTTGGAACACACAGCCCTCTCATTTATGTCTGTTTAGTTTTCCATAACCTCCAGTGTGCATTAGGGCAAGAGTATTATTCTGTCCCAGCTTATTCTCTCTGCAGCTTTTTACCGGATGGGTTTGTAAACAGATACATTCCTGCTATCCCCATATTTGTCATGCTTTTGACTGAACTGGTGTCTGCACTGGCTCTGAAACACTGGCACCTGTGAATATAATTAATTATACTGTTCACTTACTTCCATGGATTCCAGTTTTCATTCACTTTTGCCTTTATTGGTGTTATCTGTATGTGTCAGTTAATTTGCTGAGGTTTATGACTACCTGGGAAAACAAGAGGAAGCCCACTGTGAATGCAACCTTTTAATTATTTTTTTTTTTACTACTGCATGAATTACAGCCTCAAAATACAGATCCTTCAGTGTAGATGCCTGGCAATATGGAGCTTTTACAGATTAATAACTAAATTGCTTCTCTTTGGAGGTGAATTTACCACTAGCTAGTTTCTGTTAATCATTGTGTGTGTGTGTGTGTGTGTGTGTGTGTGTGTGTGTGTGTGTATGCATAGGCAAAATAATTATTTAAAATAATAATTATTTTATTATTAAATAAATAATTATTTAAAATTGTTCCTATTCCAAAAATGAAATATAAAATTCTTCCCCTACATGTGAACTAGATAATCTTGAAGGTCCCTTCCAACCCAAGCCATGCTATGATTTTGTGTTATTTGTGAAACGTTGCTAGAGTCAGAACTTCTGAGTAAGTGCTTTTCACAATATACTGCTTCAGGTTTAGGGGATTGAGTTCAGTCCCATGTTGACTGTATTTGTATTCTGTTTCTGGAACAGATAATTCTCAGAATGACAAAGACTTTGAAAGGCAGTCTTATCCAGAAGAGATCAAAATATGTAGCCCTATGAGTTTTGCTAATTCTCATGGTGCCTGCATATACTTTGGGAAATAAAATGGCTTCTAGTGTATAGAGTTGCCGTTAAATACAAGCTATCTATAAGCTTTAACATGGAAGAAATCAAAGGTTTGCCAAAAGCAAAATTTTCAGCCAGTAAAGATAATAATGAATATTTAACTGTTCCTGAGATTAACTCTTACATAATTTGTATGCATGAACAGAGAAATTTATGTCAAGAAAAATAAACAAGATAAAGGTTATTGTAGACCAAAATCTCATGTTTATTGGTGCCAAAAAGTTTGCATTTATGAAAGATTGCACATGTAGCATCCTAAGATAGCAGCCAAGTGCAGCAGTATTTCACTTGTCATAGTGGAGAGGAAAAAAAGAGCTATTTATTTAACCAGCTGAATGAACTCCAGACATAATGAAGCTCATTGTAAAACTGAATCCTGCTGTGTTCAAAACAAAACCCAGAAAGATATTGTTTAATGAAGCACTCCCCAGTGAATTTACAGCCAATAGAAGGCCATAAAGGTAGGAAGGAGTTGTGTGTCTTTGTAAGGGATTCAGTGAGCTCAGCTACAAGCAGTTGACAGAATGGAACTTCTTAGGGACTACTTATTTTTTGAAGAGCAATGGAAAAGTCTCAAAAACCAAAACCAATATGATTTCCCAATTTGTTATTGTAATAAATAGGTGGTACACACATGCATTAAAAATTATATTGAATATAAGAAATTACGAAATGCAGTCTGTGTTTTTACATTGTATTAAAGAAACCATTACCAAGATGATGTGTGTGGCTTTGGTTTTGAGACTTGAAAGAAGTTGAGTGCACGTTCTAGACTATGTATGAAAACAGACAGGAACTATTCAAAGCTAAGAAAATTGATGGTGACATGAAAGTAAAGGAGCTCAAAGTTTTTTCTTTTATTTATGAAGAAGATAGATAAGATACAGCTTTCAAAGCAGGAAATTCCTGCTAATATGAAGGTATTTAATTTAGCATAAAAAGATGTAATGATATGCAAAAGCTTGAAACTAAAGCTAAATGTATTGATTCCACATATAGCATGACATTCTTAATAGTGAGAATAACAAAACACTGGAGCAATACACTTCAGAAATCAAAATATAGAATGTTTCATGTAAAGAGAGAAAAAATCAGTTTGAACCACAGTTTTGTACTCAGGACTTAGGCATTTATTTAGGGCTTAGGAATGTGGCATTTATTTGTACCAGAATATGCACTGTCTTTAGTAGAAAATAATTGTGTATGAGACATGGAGAAACTTCACAAGGGAACTGTAAAAATATGTATTCCAAGAACTGCAAGTAGCTAATTTCAGAACTGCAAATCTAGGTGCTAAAGGTGCTGTTTCCATAATTATCTTTTTACAAGATCTACCCCCTGAAACAAATACAACTGAGAAACATTCTGGTTGGTTTAGGTGGTCAGAGGTGTGGTTGAATTCTTTAATCATTCTTGTACTTGACTATTTAGATAAATCCATTGGTGCTTTTTAAACTGATAAATCACTCAATTCAGTGGCATAAGTCTTCTGCAAGAAAAAACTGTCCTATATTCAAGTTACACCCCAAGTCAGTTCTGCAGTTGGTTTATGTAATGGAGTAACACCAGCCCACAAGCATCTGCTCTTAGGGTGCTGCATAGTCCTACTCAAACATGTACCAGTCAGTGCAGATCAGATGACAAGGACTCAGAGCAGCAATGCTACTTTTGCAGCACCCCACAATTCCCAAAAGTTTTAAAGGAGAAGCTTTAAATGGATATTTCCTATTTCTGTATACATCATTTTAATAAAATAGTAGATGTGAGATCATGGTTTCTGCTCTAATGTTAATTTCTGTACATAGATTGTTCTTAGTCATGGAAAAAGTTGGTTAAGTACCCAAAAAAAGTTAGAGCTGCTTATTTACATAGCTTGGTGTCATTTTCTTCTATGGAAGAGTTTTGGTTTTGAAAAAGTTGCCATATATGATTTAGGAGTTTTTACTTGAGATATCCACTGTCTGCCTTGGAAGGAGGCTCTTTATGACACCACATTTTCACTTCCTTGCCCCTGCAAAGAGGAATGAATCACACTGCAGGCCTGGTTATTGCTAAAAGATTTAATCTCACACTACTGAAGAGTCACTGTCTTAATGAAGGAAAACATGTCCTACCTCGTTCCCTTTCTGATCCTAAGAAGTAAATACCTGCTGCAAGTGACACTGGCCTCAACTTTATGAGTCAGTTCTGAAGTATGTGCACTTTTGGTTCTCAGTGAACACCAAGGACTTGCAAGTCCTTGTATTCCATTAGTACTAACCTCTGAGAAGAATGAGACACATCAGATCTGTGTCTATCACATAGTAAAAATGAGTCATGGAATAAAAATGCTGTGGGGTACTGTGGAAAGTGGTCATAGATCATGCTATGAAAAGATTTGGTCATTGTTACCTCTCATCATGAATGTAATCATTCACTGACAACTTTAATTTCCAAGATGTGAGAGTGTAAATTCTTGGTTACTAATGTATCATGCTGTCATGGAAGTCTGCATCTTGGAAGATGAATCCAAGTATTTAAAATTAGTCATCTTAGCAACTGATTTTTTTCCCAAGTAATTACAAGCTTTGGAATATCGGGATGTTGAAATACTCAGTGAAAATACAAGTGAATGAAGAGCAAAAAATCCTGTTTCACTCTCACAGATATTAAAGCCAGGATTAAATGTAGTTTTCAGAAAGAACACTTTTCTTTTAGAGTGTTATTGCTGTCACACTTTCACTGCTTGATGCACATAATTCTAATTCTACTTGTTTCACTCTAGATCCCAAAAGACATCCAGACTTAGTTTTCATCTTTTTCCCTTTTATGTATAAATTAGGATAATGTGGCATGGCTTTGAAGGCCCCTGGGAGATCCAACATACTGATAAGAGAGAAGATAGTGACTAGCTTTTATTCTTGAAACCCATGGTGTCTGCTTTGCAGTATTTAGATGTATTGGTCCCCCCTTTTAATATCCTCAGAGATACTCCATTCTCCCTGATAGCAGAGTCATCATTTAATGAAAAGGCAAAAGTAAAAAGAATAAAGTCAGTCCAGAGCCTGAACTATAGGTACTTCTGCTGTATGTCCTGTTGTAATACACTGCTATTAAAAGATTTGATGAGGTAAGGTTGTACTTGTCCATGCTTGGCAGCAAAACACAGAATTTGCAGAAGATGGGCTCAAGTGCCAAGAACATGTGCCAAGTCATCATATCTCTTCAGTTCCTTCTGCTGGAAGGACCTCACTGCAGCTCCCAGAATGTTTGAAAACCACCAGCAGTCAGTGCTAATGCTGCTATTTAAGCATCAGTTCTCACTTCAGGGCAACTGGCCAAAATGAAGCAGACAGCACAATTTCTCTCTTATTTTAGTAATTTGTGAGTACTTTAGTAATTTGTTTTTCAGGGTGAACACTGATGCATATAAATGTGAATTTTTGGAGAGTGCTTTGTTTGTTTGGGATATGCTGAGTGAAATCATCTACTTTGTTAGGATGATTCCTAGAAAACTGACTTAGCATGATACTGAACTGATGCTGAAGAGTGACAGATGCTTAATCAGGGCAATGCAGCTGTAATTTTCATTAAAGACAATCATTAAGTAGTGCCATGTATCTGTACTGAGTATTAAACTCAGGTTAAAAGGAAAGCACTTATCTCTTAAAAACTGCAGTTAGCTTGAAATCCCAGGTGGGTTGGTGACTTGCTGGGTTGGTTTTGGTGCTTTCTCTCATGTTACAAGTAGTTGTTAAATGTTAAAAAAGAGTGCCACAGAACAGTCATTCAGAATGGACCAGAAGATTACCATCAACACTTAGAAAGTGCCTTAGACTACAATACATGTTTATTGTCTATTTTGAATGGGTTGTTTAAAAGATGCAGGTTTTTATTATTTTATCAATTATGATTGTATCCATGACTACAGCTTGGGAGCAAGCAGCAGTTACTTCTTTTTCTCTGCCTTAGTGTTCTGTAATGTAGTTATGGTGTTTTATACACAACTTTTCATCTATAAACACCAGTTTTGTAAAACTCTATCTCCATCTTACAAATAGAGAAATGAAGGCTCAGGTAAGAAAATATACTTCTTTCCCCCAGAGGTTATCCACTAGACCAGGTGACAAAATCAAGAGTAGATTTCAGGTCTCAAGGTTAGTGGCATCCATTAAGCTGCTTGTTTAACAGTTGGAAGAGCAATTGCTTCATACTTGGAGCATCTAAACCTCAAATTTGCTAATTAACGGGTTGTACTTTCTGGAGGCCAATATTAGAATGGTTTACTGTACATCTTTCTCCTATGAAGAGGGAAGTAAAGATTCTGACATTTACCTGCAGCTAAAATAAGTGGACAGTTGGCTTTTTTTGGTCAGGGTTTTACAATATGCTAATATGATTGTATATGACAAGTGGATCAAGCTCTGTGTTGTAAAATATTGTTTCTAATAATAATCCTGATATTTTTAAAATATGGTGTTTCACATGTTTCACACAATATGGTTTCTAATAATATATTTCATATTTCTCCTTTTGCCTTACTTTTGATCTTCAGTCATTTTGAGGAACAACAGTTTTTTGCTGAAGTCTCTGACTCAGATGAGGAAGGCCATTATCCTCTAAGTTAGGGAGATGACAATTTAGCATGCACAGGAAAAGACCTGAAGAGAACAGATAAAATCCTACATTCATTATATGTCTAGTCTTGATAAGTACAAAAATCTGATACATTCATGTGTTATGTAAGCCAATAATGTATAAAAATAAATTTAAGATGCATCCTGCTGAATTTATCTGTTAATTCATGTACTTTGTCTCACAGGAAAAAAAATAAGCTAGAACAGATCATTCACAATTGCACATTTTTCAGGCTGCTGATGTTGGTACTTTAATTAGAATAGTGGAATGTCAGCATGAATTCTTTTGTTTTACAGAAAGCAAGAAGAATTGAGGTTAATTAAAGGTTAATTAGAGTTTAATTGGTAGTTCTTTCTTTCCCTCTTTACTTCTGGTGATAACAGGAATGTTAGAATCCTTGACTTTGATGACAACAGATTGGGCAGGCCTGGTGTTGATTGCTACTGCCAACATGAAAGTGGTGCTGCAGTTCTGCAGCTCCAGTTCCTAATCAATGAGGTAAGGACATATTTACTCAGATTCTTCTGTATAAATTTAGTTTAATAAGTCAATTCATGTTATTGTAATTGAGTGATATAACTTCTCCCATTGACAAACTGTGCCAGCAAATAAGTGGTGTACATCCAGAGAACATTCAACATACAGCCTTTTAGAAGAATATTTATGGAACTGCACTCAGAGAAAAGTATTGCCAGAGAAAAGCACCGAACAAAAGGCAGTCGATACATGAATGTGTGTAAAATGATGTAAAATCCATTAAGTTACTAAATATGCTGCACAGTTCTGGTTCAAATAGAAATTAATAAATGAGCTAAATCTTTCTATCAAAATATATTGATGTTTATTGGCTGAAAACTCAATAGTTGGAGATATGCTATTACGTGAAGTAATGAAAAGCAATTGCAGGGATCATCAATTAAACCATCATGCTTAGTCTTTGTAAATGGTTTGTCAAAATCAAATTTAGACAACATGAAGAAACAGTGCCAGATTATAGCTTGGTCTTTGCAGAAGGTTCTGAAGATGGGAATAGGCAAGAAGACTTTCTGGTGAATACAAATCAGAGGGAGTTTTTTTGAGGACCTTAGAAGTTGGCCAAGTCTTAGTTCAGTTTTGATTAATTTTATCCCATGACATAAGGAAGCACTTTTGACAGGTGCAAGTCCTCTTTGTAAATGGGGAGATCTTAGAACTTCTCAGGGGAAGAGTTTTAGTTTTATGGATTTTTTAAAACTGAAAAATATTTAATTTTTTCTTACACTTATTTGGAGAAAGTAACTGAACCACAGATACTGAGGAAGTGAAACAGTCTAGTGTAAGTCTTAAGAGTAATGCAGGGATGAGGACAGGAAGGACAAAGTTTGAATTAATATTCTTGCTTTTCATTGGGTCACCAGCAAACCCCCTAATACATAGAATTAATTTGATTTCAGTGGTGGACAGTCTTTCTCACTCTTTGGGAGATGAGAATTAAAGCATGGATTACACTGTATTAGAGAAGTCTCACCTCCATATATTTTATTTCCATAGGTCAATGTTGAAAAGAACATTTACTAGGATAAGAGAAGTTTATTAGCCAGTCATAGATTGTAGGAATTAATCTTTCCAGTTACATGTTTGCCCTACCTCAATATAAAGCATTGCCTTTTTTTGGGGCAATCTGTTCCCCTCTGTGATGGTAACACACAAAGGTAGATCTGTGTCTGGCCTGATCTGAGGTGTAAATGTGACAAACCAGTGCAGAGCAGTAGGGAGCTTCTCCAGTAGGTAAGTTTCACATGTGATCAATATTCTGTGGTGAGGAGAAAGGCAGTTAAAAGCAGATAGAATAAGTTCACTCCACGTTTCTCAGTCAGATAGAGGCCTGGGCTTTGCAAGATGACCATTTTTGGGACACCACAAGCAGAACCAGTCTTCATAGTATTTCTGATCTGTGATGAAGACTCTGTCCTTCTATCTGCATCTCTTAGTTCTTCCTGTGTCCTGTCCTCTTGCTACCTGTCCCTACTTTCTTATCTGCATCCTCTTTTCATAGTTCTAGTTTTGAATTTTCATCTTACCTTGATATGACTCCTAAGCTGTGCTTGGCACTGTCATATGTGTGCCCATGCATGCACTAATCCCTTTATTCTTCAGTTACATTTTTCACACTCACCTTTTTAAGTAAGTGTTGTCTCTTTTCCATTTTGTTAGTCTTTCTGCGTATGTGGAAACAGTTGAGAGTTGGCTTGTGTAAGCTTGGTTACACAATTTGAGTTTTAAATTGATGGCGTTTTAGTTTAACTTTGGCTGATCTTGTACTAATTTAAAATGTTTACATTTACCAGATCGATTTAATTGTGTATTATTTGTGGTAGAGTATTTTTGTTGTAGAAGAAAGCAATGATTTTTCATAAACTGTCAGTTTGACAGGTAGCTCTTTAGCAGTGAGGATCATGTAAGAATAATACAAAGGCTGCAGAAAAATAATGTGTTGATGTATTTTGTGTCTTCTCTAGGGTGCTTTGGTCAGTGCATGTGCAGATGATGCACTTCATTTGTGGAACCTCCGACAGAAACGACCAGCTATTCTACATTCTCTGAAATTTAATAGAGAAAGGTAAGGCTATGTGGCACAAAATAGAGATCTCGTTACAAAAACAGCACTTCCTGGATTTCTTATAATGCATTTTGCCTTTCTACAGGTGGATATAGTTTTGCCTTGAATATTTTTCTTTCAGGTTTGTACCTATGGAACAAAAAGTTCACTTTCTGCAGCTTTCTCAGAACTAGAAAAACTTGGTCTTCTTTATGCCAAAATATTCTTCATTTTACTTCTATTTGTATGAACTGCTGTGAACAGTAATTCATTTTTTCTTCAGACTGGACACAAGCATTCACTTTTGGCTGAACTGTTGTTCAGTAATAGACAAAGAGTACTTCAACTGGCTATATGAGGGTAATAATTATTCTCTTTACCTTGATATAATTTTATGTTTTTAAAATACTGGAAGTTTAGTAGGAATAGATTGTGAATTTGGAAAACTCTGGTAAGTGTAAAGGGAGTCAGAGTGTTTGTCTTAATTTTATTTTATCAGTACCTAATTGTAGGAAACCCTACTAAAAATAGATTAAATGAGTGGTTGTAATTTTCAAACTCAAACAGGAGCTGAGCACTTAAATCTGTATTTAGTCACTCAAGTAAAACCTGATAAGATGTTAGGGAACTTCAGTGCTGCACATCTATTGAGAGTGAGAAAAAGTTCCAAGTTTTTCTTAAGGAATTAGGGCAGTAGTCAGGAGACCAAGATGCAGTACATAAATGCAGCAGTTGTTTTTAACTGGAAATTTAACTCATATTTGCATTCTCTTACCATGTGCATTCAGTGTTTATTAAGGTGCAGCAACTTTTTTTGATATTTATATATTTGCTTGTGCAGTGGGAAAAGATCCCAGTACTTCACCAGAGCACCAGACTCATCAAATCTTTAGCTGCAGCTAGTCTGAAAATTATTATGGAAATACATTTTTCTTTGTTGTTTATTATCCAGATACAAATCATATTTGCACAAAAATGTCACTGAGGTGCATGATTTGTAGTAGGAAGTACTGTGTAATAATTTAGGAAATATATAGCCTGATTCCAATGAGTTTATAACCTATAGCAGACGTGTATCAAGGGGTTTGGGACTGCGTGAGAGAAGATGAAAATGAAAAATTAGGTGTGCATTTCTAGCTGCTTCTGGACAGTAAGTTATCATTTTACTCATGGTGAAATGTTTGAATCTTGGTATTCTCATCAGGTAGGTGCATTATTCACAATTTGTCATTGATAAATCTAAATATCAGAGAAGTTTTTCCAGTATATCTTGGTGTAGCTCTCCCAGCCAGCAATCTGACACACAACCTAACCAATCATTGCTTATAAGAATGCAGCCTCTGTTCATCTCTGTCTTCTCTTTAGAGATATTAACCTGTTATCTTGGTCAATATTTTATCAGCATTTCTTGCTAAGAGGAACTCACACACACATTTGTGCTTTGCTAAGAGCAAAACATTTGTCATCACACTTGCTTAATTTTCTTTTTTGTGTGACACCCTAAAACATTGAGCAAAATATTTGCAAGCAAGTTCTTTAGAATACTGCAAAATTTGCTTAAAACCAAATTTTCTCTTTGGGGCCTTTTTTATTAATTGAGGTGCAAGTAGGATCTGAGAATGTAAGTTATTTGTAACAAATGCATAGCTAACTATACTGCCATCAAAATCTAGTAAGTTGTGTACAAAAAAATACTATTAGTTCTTTTATGTATATTTTTTGTAACTGGTTCAATTGCTGCCATTTAAATAATTTTTATTAGGACATCAGAGTCTGTGAGGCAAATATCTTTCAATATAATATTTTTGAAGAAGTAAGTCCAGTCTTAAATTTAAAAAGAGTTTTTCATAAATATGAAGAAATAACATTGTAGGCAGTTCATTCCATCTCAGGGTTCTCTAGCACTGTTCTAAGTTTCTGGTTGGTTTTTTTTTTAATTATTATTCAGGCACTTGGCTTCAGAATGAAATCTCTTGATTTTTATTATATTTTCTTTTTACATCCATATAAATTTATTTTAAATCATTTAACTTTCAATTTTCTAAGCTCAATTACACATTTAGCATGGAAAATTCAACATAATCCTCTGGGCAAGTAGCAAAAAAGTAAGGCTAAAGCTCTAATTAACCCTCTCAGTTTGGAACATTTATATGCCTAATAGAGCTAAGTCTAAAAGAGAACTTCCATTTTTTTCTGAATATATTTTTGGCATTAGAGAACAGAAGCTCTAAATTATGGAATGGTCAGAGAAATAGTGAATGAAATAATGGTTGCTGTAGCTATGTGAAATCTATGACTAAATGGATGTAAGGGGAACTTGAGAAGCTGATAAAGTCATACGATCAGAATTTATTTTCTTCAAGAAATTCAAAGGTCTGGCTTTCAAAAAGTAATGTTTTCCTCACTGGAGGAACAGTTAAAAATACTTTATTTTTATCCTCCCCTCTCCTCTTTGCGGGGCAGGGGTGGTTAAGAGAAAGCAAGATTCATATTGAATGGAGATTCTTTTGTCTTAAGTTTGTGAACCAGTGAACAAGATGGTTTTTAAATGTTTCTTAAAATGCTTGTTGACAGAAAATAGGTTGAAAATATGGATGCATGTCTTCAAAAAATAGTAAGGTATTGAAAGGTGCCAAAAAGGGAAGTGTTTAGAAAGTCAAAGGCTAGTTCTTAGAAGATTATTTATAATATAACTTAATTTTAGATTTAGGTAGCTTTCACATGGCCAACCACTTAATTGTTCAGGTGCATTTCATCTTTGAAAATGGAACATGTGAATCCTTCTAATTTTTCCATTTGCATGTCTCGCTTCAGGATTTAAAAAAAAATTAGGTTTATTCATCAAGTATATTTGTCTCCTTGTTACACTGTTTAGTTTAATTGGGTTTTTTTTAACAAATGGCAGATTTACTTCATGAGGTGAAACCATATAATGCTATTAAAATTCTAATATTTTTTCTGTTTGTGATGATGAAGGTGATTTTATTATTCCAAATACTTGTTTTATTTGACATTGACTAATTAACTTCATGTAGAATCAGTTTATTCTGAGGTTTTATGGTGTTTGGTGCATGAACCATAGAGCTGGTAGTTTCTGTTAGACAGATGAATGTTACTTAAATTTTTGGCTATTACTCACAATGCATCAGTCATTGTGTAGTTGAATTGTTTAATTTGCAATTTGCTTCTGCTTCTTGACATTTAAGATTTCAGGATAATGGACTAAAAGCTGCTCTTTAGCAGTGTTAGTGTATAGGTTTCTGCAATTACTTGAGTCAAATTTCCCCAAGTACATACGTACATATACCCCCTCTCTCCCTCCCACAAAAGTAAAAATGTTCTTTTCTTTGGATGTTGGTAAAAACGTCATTGTAGAGAGCAAAGAACACTTAAAAGCAGTAGTCTTTGACTTAATAGGTAAGATTCAGTATTAAGACACTGAATGGTTTATGAATAATAATTCACTAACAAAGTGCACCTTTATAGCCGTTAAATCAGTTTGCAGCTTCTCCAGATTTAGGTTTTTCTTCTTCTGACCTACTGTAAAACTGATGATGATGCAGCACTAGCAATAATAATTCATAATTCAATGTCTCTTTGGAGTAAGTGTAGAAGGAGCACTAAAGAGACTTAATGGCAAACGGATATTTTCTGTTTTATGGTGTAATGCTCTGGACTTTTTTGGACTTAAGAAAATGATACATTTTTGCCAAAAAGTATATATTTATTTTCTATGAAGTAATCATCTTAGATTTCTATTGCTATATTTGGAATGTAATACAATGCATTAAGAACTTTCAAGAAAATACAACTGTAAGCAATGTGTCTCAGTGCTTGGCTCCATACCAAGAGCTGTAATGATAAGACAGTTACTCAAAGACATGTTTGACAGTAGCATATGGTTGGTAATACATGATTTATGGTTTCTTTTACAAATAGGGTAGACAGGTAAAACATTTTAAACTCTGTAAACATTCTATAAGAATTGCCTCGGTGTTTTTGAAGGTCAAAATTGTGGACACCTTCCATATGTTAGGTTCTTTTTCCTTTCTTGATGTCATAGGAGATGCCAGATTGATCTTCAGTAGGCATTTTAGGCAAAGTAAATAACTCAGCTGATGCCTCAGGTTTTAGCTTTTATATTTTTCAGATTCTATTCTTCTTTAGTGTGTAAATCTAGGCTTCATCTTAGGGGATAGTAAGCTCTCTCCACAGAACAGGTAGACAAAACAATTCCTTGTCTAGCTGGGGACCCAAGGACAGGTGATCCAGATCTCAGGCCCAAGAGCATAAACAATGGTGGACCAAAGAGAGAAAACAAGGATGGGACTTCAAGGGCTAAAGCTGTAATTGGACAATTAGCTCCAATATGCAAATGGCCCAAAACTTATAAAAGTGTGAGACCCTGGGACCTGTCGTCCATTTTGTAGGCATTTTGGTTGTGCTGCCCAAGGTGCATCCATTGAGGCCTCTTAATAAATACCTACTTTATTCTTTAGCTCTTTCTAGTCTCTGTTCTAGGTCAGCCTTCACAAGGCATCAGTTTTTGGCATCAGCCTACTGGAACTAGACACTGTCTCTATCTGCTGCAAAGAACATTAGGATTAAGCAAAACCACTGGAAACTATTATAGGTCTTCATTATTTTTAATATAATCAGAGCAGACTTCAGCAGGTACAGGTTTAAATATACAACAGCTAATAGATTCCCATTTAATATAAGTGCAGCTGGGGTAGGAAAACCAGCAAGGATTGCAGGGTGAAATCCAGGTCCTATAAGCTAGCAGGTGCTTGTTTCACTTAGGAGCACAGTTCATCTCCTCTGAGCTGGTTCAGGTGTGTTGGCTGACACGGGGGACGGCCCTGCTCTCTTTCTTCTTTAGCCATTGCTGACTGTGTGTGACAAAAGAGCCAACAGTGCTGCAGCAGCTTAGCCAGTGATTTGGAGCAGCCCACATGAGCACAGTGTGTCACGGATTGTTGCATCTTTAAATCCATCTGCTTTCACTCCATACCAAGGCCCTTCGGAGGGGAGTCACCAGGTGACACAATCTCTACAACTGGCTTTATAGAGACTCTTAGCACGTTCTTCAGTGTTAAGGTATGCTGGCACAGAGCAAGAGGAGCCTCTTAAGTGGGCGACTTTTAGAGCAGTTCTGTTAACTGTAACTCACTATTAATTAGAAATTGAACATCTCAACTCCCACATTTGAGATCTTGCAGTATTTGAACAAGATGATTGAGAGTATTACTCCAAATGCTTGGAACAGATAAAAACAAACAAAACCCAAAACAACAACCAAAAAAAGAGTGTTTTTAAATAAGGTAACTTCTTGAGTCTATATTCTTTCCTGACTGACAGTAGGAATCTTATTTGCCTTACTGTATCTTTGCAGGATTTTGTGTCCTGTGTTAAGAGCGTTTAAAATACTTTCTCCTTTTCAGATAAACCTCATCAAAATGACAGCAAGAGGCTATTGAGTGAACGCTGGTGACTGGCTGTGCAGTCACAGCAGTACCTGTGTCTGTTCATTTCTATTAGGGAACTTGTGGGCTAGTTAAAGTAGATTCTCTGTCTCACTGCCTGTTCAAGGAACTGGATTCCTGTGATAGCTTGCCTGCTCATAAATGAACCTCCTGGTTAAAAGTGTATAGCTGCGAACTCTATTTATGCAATTTCAAATGACTCAGAGGCTGTCATCAAGCAAGGTTCTGTACAGTTTCACGGTCATGCTATACAATACAGATTCTGATTACATGGTGTGGTCTAGCATTCAACTATTGCAAAGAACCATAGAACCCAAATATAAAGCAATATTTCACCATAAAGACATGCCAGTTTCTGGAAAGGATGTAAATTTTCTCAGATTGATGATGGAAAAAAATGAGGAAACCAAAAGAAGCCATGCGATTGGCATTCGCTTCCACATCTTGATGAAGATTTTACAAAACATTCTTCTGGGGGTTTTTGTTTGGGTTCTTTTTGTTGTTATGGTTGGTTTTGGCAGTGGTTGGTTGGTTGGTTGGTTGGTTGGTTGGTTGGTTGGTTGGTTGGTTGGTTGGTTGGTTGGTTGGTTTTATATGTGTAGTGTGGTCTTGCATCAGCATTTGTCACTTTTGAAAGAGTAGTGCTCAAGGGTTTAAAACCCAATGTGTTCATGCAATTCTTGAGCTTGAAGAGATTCCTGAAAGACAAAAGGCTGGAAAGATTCTTCAGTGAGACTGACCCTAATCTTGTTAATTGTAATTATTTACCACATGCCTCTGTTCCTCTGTTAAAAAAAAACAACCAAGCAACCAAACAAAAAGCCAAAACAAACAAAACCCCAAACAAACAAACAAAGCCCCCAAAAAAGAGAAATAACCCAACAATAACAACAAAAAACAATAAATCAAACAAAAAAAACCCCATTCGTTTTTCACATCTTATATCATGTTATAGAAAATTTCATAGTGCACTTGACCTGTAGAATCAATGAGAGCCATAAGCTTATCTTGGAAAATGTCATGCAGCCCAGCTGAAATGAAGACTGTCTTGGTTATAAAAAAAAATCAAGTAAAAACATTTTGGGGTTTTTTGTCTTCAACACAGGTTAGCTGAACAGTCAGCAAAGAGCAAAAATGCAAAAATTAGATTTGCTTATTGATGCCAAGAATCAAGAGGTTTGAGTTCATAGATTTTTGAGACTGTGCAATCTACTGAAATAGAATGAAAATTCAATTGATCCTTAAAATTTTCTTTTTGATAGTTTTGTGAGCCTTCTAATGGAATGAAGCTGAAGGGACCTCCTCAGTCTGGATCCCTCAGTTGCACTCCAGAGAACTCAAATACCTTCCTTTCTTAAATGAGCAAGCTGATGATGTTTTACATTAAGGTTTGCTGATCCTTTATGATCCCAGGAAGAAAGGCACTTAAGGCCCTAGAAGTTAGCTTTTCAAAATGTTTTTTTTTTTTAAACTAGCACTACAAAGAATGGCAGAAGATCACAGGGAATCTTGCATCCCTGTAGATGCTGAGAGCCCTGAGCTGGGCATCATCACACAGGCCTTCAGTGAGCAGGTAACCCATTCATAGAAAGTGACACCCCATTTTTGTCATCCAAGTTATTGCAGGATTTTCTTGTAAGGAGACAGCCGTGTGCATTATTCCTACTATCAAACAGAAAGGACATAAACAGTAAAACTTCCTTCTGCACTGTTGGTGCAACCACCATTTGGGAGGTGCCTGCAGGCTTCCCAGGGACAGCAGGCTGGCTGTGTCTGTGCAGCTTGGAGGGGTGCGTGCAGCCCCACACAGCCTGGAGACCGTGCTGCTCATGTGGCCCCTGGTGCCTGCCTGGGGTCACCTCTGTGTGGATCCCCAGCTCGTCCACATGCAGCAGTCCCCAGCCAGGGCCTTGTACTGTTATGTAACTACTCAAGCTGAAATCCACTGTTTGCTCTGCAGGAAAATTGTTCCATGTCAGGTTTGGTTTTTGGGGTTTATTTTCACTACAAAAATCAAGATTCTATGTTTTCCTTTGTAATTTTTTTTGTCTTCATTATCTTTTCTTTTCTTTGGGCCTTTTTCCTTGTATCAATTCTCTTTGAGCTGATGATTCATCAAGGAAGCACATTCTAGATAGGGTCCCATCTGTGCTGTGGCCATTGACAATACCATTTTCATTTGTAATCTCTGCAGGAATATGTTTACTGATGCATTCAAAAATGGCATCTTCCTTTCATGTGGCTTCATCTTACCAGTGTTTGTGGTCTTGCTGTGATTGACTAATGCACCCATTACACTTCTTCCCTGATGTATGTCTAGCTGGCAGGGAATGTGCTGCTTTTCAGTGCAAGTCCTTAATAGTAGAAGCAAAGCAAGACAGGCAAAATTGAAATTATCCTTTTCCATCAATTCTGTATCATGAGCTCTAACCCTAAAGTGGAAGTTCTTTGAAGTTTGAGGCTGTGCCCTTTGCATTTTAAATTTAATTCAATTTCTTGTACTTTACTCATGCAGATGGTCCTTCCTCTGTAATATTGTGTCACTCAGAGGTTTCATTAGTATTAGTACCAAGATCACTTGTGAAATTACAACAGCTGTAAAACTAATTCTTAGGAATCTCTCAGATATCCAATCAAAAAAATTCCTTTTGCAGTAAAACCAAGTGTAAATTAGACATTAAAAATAGAATTTTATAGTGATTTTTTTTACAAGTGCTATATTGAAATTTTTCCTTTTAAAGGACAAACATTTTGAAGGACTCCACACCTTGGTTAGTCTGTATTTTTAAGTATAGGTGAGAAAGTAGTAATAACTTTACAGTCAGAACATCAGAAATAACATCATGGCTTAATTTCATCAGATTTAGTTTTTTGTGCTTATCATCTTGGGTGGGATTTGTAATGCAGCTGAGTCTTGGTGCCACTGCACAAAAAGTGCTGCAAGAGCTTAAGATGGCTGTTCTAAAATCAGTTTGGTTTCTTTATGCTTAAATTACACAAGGGTAAATGAATGATCTACTCTAAATGAAGATCACTGAAGTCCTGGTCATATTTTTCATTCTAGAATATTAGAAAGATCTCTGTTTATATCCAGATCCAAACTTGAATTCAAGAATCTCTATTCTTTCTAAATGGTGGCTTTTAAAATCTTTCCCCAAAGTAACTTTTAGTCCATCAGGATTCTGCCAATATTATTATCATCAGTTTCATTTCAATTTAAAAAGTTCTTAAATGCATTATGCCACAGTATCTGCTTTTGTATGTGTTTGTTAAACAAATTTTCTGAGGGCAAAATGCCTAATATGCTACATCTGAATAACTCTTAGAGCTAGCAGCTGTCTTAGATAGCAGAAGGGCAAAAAAACCCTGAAAGATGACTTAAACCAATCACTTAACACGTGCACACATGAAACCATCATGGCCCATAGAGCTGCTGGAGAAAAATGTGTAGCTGGCACAATTATCTGAAGACTTAACAGCACAGGGCCCTCTGACCTGACAAACCCCACTTTTCCAATCTACATCTTTCTTTGGGTCTCTCTGGCTGTAGTTTCTTCTCATAGTTCTCTTAGAAAAAAACAATCTCTTCAAAATTAATTTTAAAAAAATGAATTTTAAAAAACATTCTTGTGAAGTTTTACTTTTCCTCCAATAAGGAAGAAAAACATGTCCTGGTTTATTTAAATTTTGTCACCTGCCTACATGTGATTGTTTGCCTGGGTTTCTTCCTTCTGGAAAAGGTTCCTTAGCAGGAGACATAATGTTGCTATATTCTGTCAAACCTCACATCATATACTGAGCAGTGTGCTAGTTGTTTCTAATGCTTTGTAAAAATTAAACATTTTTGTCAGTGGATTTACGCTTTTTTGAGAAAACACAGGGTAACGTGTTCTGTTGTTTTCACATAGCAGCTATGTTGCCAAATTGCTCTGAGGCCAGGTTTGGATAGCAAAATTTAAAATACATGCTCACAGCTATGCATTGAACAGCTGTTTCATGGTTTCAGTCATAACAAATGAGAGGCCCAATACTGTAATACAAAAATGCATCATATTAGACAACATTAAAAAAAAAGTATTTTAAAATATATGCAAGTTCAAGCAGCATAAACAGTCTACGCTGTCAATCAGAATTTTCTTGTTACAGTTATAATGTAGATCTGGGAATTACATGGTTTTCTCTTTTGAAGTTTTCAAATTAGAGTTTTGAGACATCTTTCAGAGTTCTGTTCAGCTCTGTCCTTTGACCTTTGTTAGATTAGATTTCCAGTCATTTCTTAGAGCAGTGAAGAGCAGTCACCCATTCAGTTGCAGTAAGTAATTTGGTTCTTGGAAATCGCACCACCTCTTTCCTGCCCAGACACATGTCAGCTTCGAGCAAGAACCCAATGCAATGATTTAGGATACTTTTCCTTCTGTCACAATAAACTCTGGGCATTATTCCAGTAAATCAGAAATAGAGCTAGTAATGTCAGTGTTGAGATTATATCATTAAACAGTACATGAGCAGGAAGAGAAGAGAGACTGCAGATTGCAGAAAAACAAGGACCATTAATCACAGAGTCCCTGTCTACTGAAGCGCAACAAATGAGAACAGCTGGTCTCCAATAAGTCTACATGATTTTAATTGATGGAAGCTGTTAAGAAAAAAAGCATGCATACAAAGAAAAAGCATACACATGTAAAATTATTTTTTCTTTGAAGTCAATTTCAGTATCTCAGTCTTATCCTGATTTTAGCGTTCATTCAAAATAACTTGATTGATATTGATATAAAATTGAGTTTAAACTTATTTTAGTAAGAATGGATGATAAACACAGATTTCTGTATGCTGCAGCTAGCATAGGGGGAAATACTAACGTATCTTTGGTTTACTTTTCTAACAGCTCTGTGAAGTCAAGCTGTTAAACAAAAGACAAGTTTCAACCTTTCATCTTTAAGCTAGGTCCCAGTTTACTTTTTTGTAACTATGAGATTAGAAACCAAAAACTGCATTTTTGATTTATGTATTCAATGTTGGATGAAGGGATGAGAGAAACTCTACCCTTAGGTGTTTGGGTTTTTTTAATGCAGATGCTACAAAATCAATGAAATAAATACATCAAAAACTTTCTCTTTTGAGAACATCATCCTCCTGTTCCAGCCTTTGTTATTTGGCTTTCTTTCATTGCTAAGTAACTTACTGTGGCTCTTACTGTGCTCTGTATTGCCCATCACTGTCACTGTGTTTGGTATTACCGCCTCATTTTTACTTAACCTTCAAAGGAATTTATGAAGGACAAGTGAAGTATTACAAATATGAAATAGTGATTTCACAAGCCAGTAGACAAGAGAAAAATCATGTACGTTGTCTTTCCCCTGAAGATGAGAGCAAGAGTCTGTTTTTCAACCCTATTTCATTAATTTGCTCACCTCACTGATTTTGTGGAACTTTTATTCTCATTTTTGTTGTGTAACGACCTTGAGTCAGCATCAGAAACAAATTCAAAGTCAGTGAAAAGTGTGCTGGTTTCTTCCAGCCTCTTTTTCTATTTAAGGAAATGTGTTTCCATGTAATTTCCTTATCTCTTTCTTTTGGGACCAAGTGTTCATATTATACCTATTCAATCCATGGCATTGCTGTTGTGTAATACTAAAGATCTAGGCAGGGAGAAAGTGTCACTGTCAGTGATCCTGCTCCTACAGGTAAGACCTCCAATGAATTTGCAGTCAACACAATAAAAGGGAGTTGACAAAAGAGCATGTCTCTTTGCTGTGCATCTGCCCAAGAGGAAGGAAAGTAATTTTCTGTCATTCTGAAAATGAAACAAATTATCTGTAGCACAGGCTACCAAAGCTGTACATCCCATTGCACACCAGGATTTCAGGAGTGACTTCTAAGTTGTTCTTGAACTCCAATAATGCCCATAACTTGCTGCATTGCTTGGAGTTTTTGAGGGTGGGAATTTCAGTGCCTGTATCTCATAGGAAGTTTTAGTGCAGCTGTCTTTCTGTATGTGTTATGGCATGTTGGACAGACCAGGGTGACCTTTTGTGGAGTTGTAAATAAAGGAAAGAAAGAAAAGAAATAAAACTGGGAAAAACCAAAGGTCCTGTGGCATGCTGTAGACTTTGACTGTCCTTGTAAAGAGTTCATAATGACCTCATAAGATTTTATCTAAATACATAGATTAAGTCTTCATTCAAGGGAAATCTCTGGGTTTACTAATTAATCAAATGCAATGCATCTAATGTATTTCTGGACATGCTTTTTCTGATTTGTTCTAGGTTCTTTTAAGTTAACTGCTTGTAAATAATTTATGTTGACACCCATTGCAAATGTTCATATACTTGCTACACTGATGTCCTTTGACATGAGCATTTCCTAAAACAAGTATTTTTAAATGCTGTAAGCTATTAACTACAGCTGTAATTGCAAAGTCATTTTAAATACTAAGTGCACAAGTCAAGAATGGGCCTAAGTTCAGGCTTTTAGGGTTGTTTCCCCTGTCCAGAATGTTTACACAGAAAGTTCTGGCTTTTGTAGGAACAGCCTACTTTTATTCTCAATTTTTTTAACAGAAAAGAAGGGGGAAAAGAAACACAATGTACTATTAATAGTGCTTTACCTTGAATTTTGTATTTTCATTTTTAACACTTTAAAGGATCAGTCCCAATTTCTAAAAAACAGAATGCTCAGAATGTGCCAATAGATCCAATGAAAAAAAGACACAAAACCAAAATATCTTGAGAAAGAAATTGTATTCCAGCTGCATTTCTTAAAACTTTATGGGTGTTTCTTTGGGGGTTTTTTGTGCTTCTTGTATTCCTGTTTCTTATTCTTGTAAGTTTCTTATTTATAATATTTCAGATAAGGAACACCATGAAAAATACTTGTATCTTAAACACTTTGAAAGCAGCAGTGGACCACCAGCCAGATGACATATCTAAATAATTGAATGGAAAATAGCTGCATAAGCTTTTTTGTTTTGTCAAAATAAATGTGTTAGATATCTCAGCACTATTTAAGCCTATTGGCCTTAAATGAAACTCTAAAGTGAAAATGTTTTCTTAACATTTCTTCTACATAGAATTTGCAGAAATTGAAGTGGGGGTGGGGGAGAAGAGAGGGGATGTCTTAATTATATGTAAGATGTTCACAAATAGCTAGAAGTATACTTTGCTTAGGATAATTTGTATTGAAATTATAGTTTAGAGGTGGAATCCTGATTTGTTGTACTCAGCATTTGTATAGAATCTCCCATCACTGAAATTCTTTAAATCAAGAGGTGTCTTACAGTAATTTGTTCTAGCTAAAGTAGTAGTTAATTTGAAGAAATCAGATTAAATCAGTATTAAACAGAAGAGAGGAATCTTAGAGGTTCATTTCCTACATTCCAATCCACAAATTAAATTTTTGCTGTTGTACAAGCAGCAGTGACTGTGATGAATACTTGCATCTAAACCAGTACAAAACAAAGACAAACAAAACTGCTCTCTGGACTGATTGGATAAGATGAATAGTCTGAGATACCAAACTTGAAAGGAACATTGAGAAGCAGAAGCCTAGAAAGTAACTCTTACCACTGCCTTGACTCCATTTTTCATTCATGTTTCTTTTTAAGGAACATGCATTAGATTGCCTCATGTAAAGCATTTTATTTTACTGTCTTACTTTAAAACATTGATCACTACAGATAAGAGGTGTAAGCTCAAGTAATGTCTTCAGGTGATCCTACTGTCTGCAGATATTGGTTGTTCAGTCAGGAAATAGGCACAGTGGTATGTGAGCTAAATGATGACTTGTTTCACAGTTTTCAATTGTAAATAGTTTGTGACTTTCATTATTAAGTTAAAATTTATTGGTAGAGATGACTCATGGAGTATTTATAAACAGAATAGTCACGTCCAGCTCTGAATTTGGTGGAAAAATGCAATTAAGTTTTAGTTCTTCCCTTTCTCATTAGATAGATACTCTTCATCCACCCAGTCCTGTCATCACCTTTATTTGCAGTGGATGCACTATAGCCTTAAAACCACAAATATTTGTGCAGTCTGTATAACACTCTGGAAAAAATCCAGAGACAGGATTGTTAATGCAGTATTTTGAGAATATAATTTGGCTTAATATTCCTCTTATGTCCAGATATTCCCAAATAACAATGGGGTTTATCCCATGTTATGCTGTCACCAGGATGCGATGCAGTTTGTGTTCAGGGTGTTTTTCTCTCTACTTCACTTTCTTCTATGTAAGTAATTAAAACATAAAATAAAACAGATCAACTGATTTTAATTCAAATTAAAGGTTGACTGTTGCTAGCAGAAAATATATGTGAAAGAGATTTTTCTTATTTTAAATTAAAACTAAACCACATTATTAAAAAAAGAGGTTGACTACAAGTATCAATCTCAAAGGCATGTTTGGTTCATTCACTTTCCACTAGGATCTGTGTGTTCAGGACTGGTAGAAATTTTTGAAATTATCTTGTATGGTATTTGGGGAATCTAGTGTGAATAGGAGAAATACTCATGTTGTGATTAGTATCACTAAGACCCTGAAAGGAAGGAACTCTCCAGATATGTTGAACTGCTCTCTATTTCATTTGGCTCTTAGTCAGCCAATTAGTAATTTAAAGTATTTCCTCTGCTCTTACATTGGCCCCACAGACTTTGCAAACTCTGCAAGTTAAAATGAGAGTTGAAGTTAAACATTGGAACTCATAATAATGGAATTCATCTTGGGTTTCTACCTTCCTAGGGCTTCCTGGTATATAACAACACCCCCTGTAGCAGAGGAAATGTTGTTATTACTGTGCACAGACCCAGTTCACATCTATCTGGGGAACTGCACAACCATCTGCTGAAAACACATCACATCATGTGGATGGCAGACTGCATGAATTGCTGCTATTGTTTATTGTTACATGTCTTACAGTGCTGATGAGCTCCAAATTTATATATAGACCAGGAAGAAGAATAAATACCTCCGGAGGCCAAATAGCTCATCATTTACTTTCTTTGCTAGATCTGCTGGAAACTACTCCTTTCTTTCATTGTCAGTAGCTTTAACCTGTGCTTCTGTTTAGGCACTTCAGGTCAGCTAAAAATTACTTTGCCTGAATATCTTGCCAAATCTTCCTGTGTCCATTTGGTGACTTAAGGCAATAATCTCACTTGAATATCCTCTACTAAACTGATGGAAAAGTAACCTTACACTTTCTGAGAGTAGTGGCTAGCCAGAAGCTACCTCAGTCCATTTTCAACCCCTGGAGCAGGTGTGCTTTGTTTTGTAGCACTTTTGTTAAAAATTACCAAAATATTAAGGGAGTGTGAGGGAAGAAAATAAATCCTGTGAAAATAATTTGTGCTTGCTGCTGGAGGGAGAAGAGGACTGATACAAAGTCATGAATGCCCCTCAGCAGCTGTAGTTTTTTTGTTGGAGTGAAGAAATCCTGCAGAAGTCAAGAAGGGAAGGGCTTATGCAGTGGTTTTCCCCTGTTGTGAATATTCACTGAAGGCTACACAGGCCACAGAGAGAGATTCTTCCTCTCTAGAAGAATCCTTTCAAACAGCTGCTTTCAAAGAGGACCTGACATAACATTGGCAAGTACCAGGGATGCTGCCCAGTCTATCAGGTGGCAGTGCCAAGAGAACAGCTCTTAGGAATGCCCAGCTGAAGGAAATAGCATGAATCAGTGGGAAGCACTGAAAGCACCAGAGGATGCTGCAGAAAATCCCTGGAGTCAGGAAAAAACCCATAATCACTGCAGTGAAAAGGTAGACTTCTGATAGCCATAACCTTCTTCAGAAGGTGATTAACTTTCTCAGCAGCTGAATTCGTCCATGCTGGAGCAACTCACTGTAAATTGGGTGTAAGACAGTAGCAGTCCCTTAGGAGTCCCTGAGAGCAGAAGGCTGGGCCAGGACTGTGACTGGCGTGTCCTGCAGCTACTGGGCTTGCTTCCTGTCAGCTACTCATGTTCCCAAGGCAATGCTCCTTCATGTTTTGTCTCCCTCTTTTCCTGTAAATTTGTGAGATTTCCGTGTTTCCTGAGAACCTGGACTCTGTAGATTATTTTGGTAGGATTCTGAAAGGGAGCTCAAGCTACTGGGTTTTTTATGTAGGAACTTATAGAAACAGAACTCTGAGAGTCAGTGCTGGGCATAAGGAATACAGAGTCTCTATGCTTGTTCATATTTAGGATTATCTGTATAAATGGAAAAGCCATAGTGTAAATTTAATTGCATTTTTGATGTCTATGAATGCACGACTAAATAATTAAATTGGAATAACTGTTTCTCATTTTGACAAAAATGCAATTTACTTTCCACCCTTCAGCAGGTCTTCCCACTCACCACCAGCAATAGTGTTCCAGGAAACTTTTCATGCTAAAAATAGAAAAAACAAAAATAACAAAGCAGAGGCAGAATGAAGTGCTCTCAAAATTATATTTTCTTTTTCCTAGAGGAATACAATTAACACAATAAAGATTATTTTAAGTAATCTGAGAGTTTTTACTAATACTTTAGAGGCTATAGCATTCTAAATTATTTTAGCATTGTAGTATTCTACTAATATGCAGTGAATTTTTGGCCATGGTTGTTAGACTTTACAGTGCTGAAATTTTCTGAAAAACATACCTTTTCAAGATTTGCTAGTCAGAATATATTCCTTTCTAAAATAAAGTTCAGTGTTTTGACAATGCCTCTTTCTGTTATTCCATTGTATCTCTTTTTTACTTACATAATTTATGTAAATAATATGGGGGTTTTTTAGGACCGTAGCAAAATAGTTTTCCTTACTAAATTCCAATTTAAGCATTTTAGTTAGTACGTCTGCTTTTTTTAAAAATTACTATATCCTACAGAATATTCTATATCCTGGTTTGTCATTTGGAAAAAAATATAAGATGTTTCAGACTTTTCTGGCAGAGTAGAAACACTTTTTTTGGTATCAATTCATCAATTTTTCGCTATTCCTTGTAATGATCCATAAGATTTATGTTGTCGTTTGCTGCTAAGAATGTACAATATCCACATTTCTGGCTGACTCTCTGTAAAGTGATCAACAATGAGAAAATCCTCAAGTTTTCATTTAATTTTGTTGCATATTATCTGAATCAGATTGACAATCTGATTAAACTTTGTCAGAAGCACTTCATACTGACATAATTCAGTACAACCCCTAACTTCTTAAAAAGAAAAATAGCCTTTCTTTCTTTCTGGCTTATTGACTCGTTTTTGTAATGGCATCAAAAGACATCTTAATTTGCTTGTGGGATATATGACTAATAGAGCCATATAATAGAATACCTTTCATCCCCAATGAAAACTACAGTATGAGACTTCATTGTTTTCTCTGGAAGAAATCGTTATGCAGTTTCAGTACTTACTGAGATGGAAGATGTTCATTAAAAATCTGAGTCTTGCTTCAAAGCTTCCAAGCCTCAAGTCAAGTTAATATTTTCTGTAGAAGTGAAAAGACTATAATATATAAAGCAGCTTGAATTTCATTTACATAATGTAAAATAAAGCTACTTTAGAGAAGTGCAGAGTTTTTGGAGAATATGAAAATCATATGGGTTTGTTTGGTGAAGCCTAACAATATATTGTATTAAAATGCCTAGTAATCCCCAAACTCTAATAGGTTTGTTACATACCTGGATTGTCTTTAAGGGAGTGCTATTTTCTTATGAACTCACATATTCTAAAAGGTTTCATAATGACATTTATGCATTTCATAATGTTTAATAACAGTTTGGGTAGACAATAAAGATTCATAGGGTAGTTTTCATTGTGAAAGAAAGAGCATGCAGGATACTTTCTTACCTGGCTGTCCTATACATTTGGCAGAGCAAAATGATATCATTTAAGAGGAAATAGTTAGGCTTAAGAAAACAGGCATGGCTGTGGTGCTTTTCTTTCTAGCCTTTAGCAATACCTAAATCTCTTTTGGTCCTTCATATTGTGCATCCAGGCTTAGTAGTGGCTGGTGTCTGGGATTTCAGAGAGGTCAGCAAGATATTAAGTCTAGTAACTTATGGCCTAACTACGTTTTGGTAGTTACTACATTAGTCTAATTTTTCTCTTGCTATAGGACCTTGTTTTTAAAGCATTATGTTCTTGAAATTTTAAACCTAAGGCAGGCAAACTGAGGACATGCAACATCTGGGAATGCAGACCCCCACTTTTTCTGTTGGTTGTTGTGGCAGTGGGTCCTAGAAATTATGACGTGGAAGCAAATCTCAAAAAGGATGAAAAGCAGCCCAAGGCAGCCTTCAAACAGTGTGTGAGGTGATGTTGAAACTTTATTCATAATCAAAATGTTGAATTCATTCTTGCACATGGGAGATCAAGTTTTCTGCAGTACCTTGTAGTGGCTTGTCCTTGGGTTTAACAGAGGACTGAAAAATTGCTTTGTCCTAGGTGGACTTGAACCTGCTTAGTCTGATGACACTACTGCAAGAATTTGGAGTAGCAGCATTCAAGTCAAGTAGGGCTCACTTTGGAATTTAGGATTCTTTTGTTAGTGACTAGACAGCTACATTTTCAACACTTTCAAGACAAGATTGTCTCCTCTTCCTGTAATTTAACAGTTTACTGCAAACAAGTGTTGAGTGATCTTCAACATGAAGGGATTAAGAGGGTTTATTAGTCAGAGAAGTTTTTTATGGGACCTAGCAAAGCATCCATATGCTTTGCAGTGCAAGAAAGGAGAGTAGAGGTAGCACAGAAATGCAAGAAATGAAACAACAACAAAAAATGGACTAAACAAGAATTTAACCAGAAGTGAAGGAAATGGTGCAGCTGAAGAGAAAGCAAAAGAAAGAGAGTTGTTTAAAGGAAAAGGATCAGGAAAGATGTGAACAAAAGTCCCATTTGAAACTATAAAGCCAAAAGGGCTAATGGTTCCTGGCACCTGTTATGAGCAGAGGAATAAAGCTCATAGCTTGAGCTCTATCAAGAATTATGTAGGTGGCATATACCTACTGCAGTTGTTTCTGTTGGATCTTTGTTGGTCTGACTGTATCCACAATATCAGTATTATGTTGCTGCTTGAAGGCATTTTCAGTTATGCCTTCTAAAATATAGCTCCCATTCTCAAAGCAATTCTCTTGAAAATGCTGGTGCTCTTTCCACTGAAAGCTCTGGAATTATTGCCAAAATTAGACAACTGATGGTAAAATTTAGCCCTGTACAACAAAGGCTATCTCATATTTAGGTCTCACTTTAATCAACAAAACAAGGTTTCTGTGAAGGGTAAGCCTTATTCCATGATTCCACAATAATTTTCTCCATAAATTACAAATGTGACGACTCCATATTTCAACTGTATTCAATCCAGTGTGATGCATAAGTACAAAAAAAGTAATATTCCTCACTTGAATGAATCTAGCATTAAATGTATTGGCAGGTTTTAGATACTTGGAAAACTATGAACTATGCAAATACTGAGTATAATCTGTTTGGAACCTTTTTGTTTGTTGAGAGTACTTTACAGGGAATCATACATAAAGTATATTTAATTTGTATAACTATTGCTCAATTCCTTAAAGAGTGGCAAATGCTCTATGCAGAGGACTTTGCTTGACTGAGAGAGCCAAATTACTGAAAGATTGCCAACACCCCCTCACTCCTTTATAATAAACTCAAAAAATTGCTATACTATAAAAATAATTTTTTTAATATGCATGTTTTTAAATACTGAATGTACTTTTGTGGTAGTTGAAGGTGCTAAGGAAAAAAAATTGAGTTTGTATATAAAAACCAGAAATAGTCTGTTTGTGGAACTGAGTGATAAATATAATAACATGAGACATACCAAGCAAAATACCTGGGTTTTTTGTCAACATTTACAAGTCTGTACCATAAGGTTGGATTAAGTTTCAGTCTCTGTAGGTAGCATGCATTCACTTACATTTTAATAGCAAATGTTTTCTCATCTCATAGATGTAGTTTTGTTTTAGTGTGTGTAATATCTATGTGATATAAAAGTAACCTGAACTTATTTGTCATCTGTGGAAACTTTTATGTATTATCATGAGGAATTGTCATGACATCTTTCCAAGCTAATGTAGCACTTTTTCATCACCTTGTAATGAGTGTAGGGTTCAATGTGTCTGTGGTAGTTCAGTTTTGATAAATGCTCTTATCTAAGGCCCTGCTCTTCCAGATGGCAAATAAATGAATGTTTTCTTGTGTGAATTATGGTATTATTCTTCTGTTGTGCAAAACATGAATTCCACTGATGTCCACAAAATCTGTTTGACTGGATAATCTGCTTATTCTGAGAAAGGATATAAGAAAGCCTTCTTTCAGAGTCTTGAATACTATAAAGTGCAATTTACATACTCATGGAGATAGATAGACTTAATTCAATGCTCAGGTGATGCTTCTCTTTTGTCCTGGCCTTAATATCGGCAGGCAGGATGGCCCTGTTTTGTCTCATGTTCTCTTTTATCATTTTCCTGGAGGTGACCCCCAGAACCTGCACATTCCTCAGAATGCCTTCTGGGCACGTTTTTCTCAAGTTATAAAATGGGAAGAATAATTCTTTCAGCTGCAAAAGTGTTAAAAAATATTGTTGATGTGGTATTCAGTCGCTTTTATTTTGTTGTTTTGTGTTTTTTTTTCTTTTCCAGGATTACTTATTGCCATCTACCTTTCCAGAGTAAATGGCTTTATGTTGGAACAGAGAGAGGAAATACACACATTGTAAATATTGAGTCCTTCATTCTTTCTGGATATGTTATCATGTGGAACAAGGCAATAGAGCTGTAAGTGCAGATAAATTTTTTTTTCATTTGTATATGTGGTCACTTTCATAGCTGTCTTAAATTTAATTTTTAAGAATTATTTGGTTTTTCGAATATGTCCGGATCTTTTGAAGCCTTTAATTTCAGTGAATGCATTTCCAGTATTAAGTGGTTTTTTAACAGGACATTAGGAATCAGATTTATGTTGGAGACCATAATTATATTTCATATTAAAAAAAAATAATGGTGTACTGTTTAACTATGAAGTTCCATGAAATACAGTCTTTAATCACTAAAATTCAGATTTTGCTATTTTTATGAGGAAAGCTTGATCTCCCTCTCCTCCATCCTGTGAAGAGAATAATGGAGAATATTTGCCCTAAGATTCTACAGAGAACTTTTCTTCATTGAGCTGTGAAATCATTTAGATGAGAAGGGACAGGAGGAGGTCTCTAGACCAAGCCTCCTGCTCAACACAGTGAGAATTTGAAGGTTAATTCAAACAGATCAAAACCTGATTAAGTGATAGGAAATATAATGAGTGCCTATTAAATGATAGTTCTCTAACAAGCTAAGCAAGGTGCCTGTGTTTTGGGTATGAAATGGAAAGAGACATACAAAAATCTGGGATACATTTATGCTTCCTGCAAGTAAAAGCCTTGACAGAAATGAAAAATTCTTTCTCTGCTGGTCCCTCTGTGAAGTTCCAGCAAGAGGAATTTCTATGGGAAAGCTCAAAGTACTTCTTGCAGTTTCTGAGACATTTGCTTCGTGTTGTGAGGGACCTGTAACCTCTGATAGTAAACTGAAATACACTGATCTCAGTGAACCAAGAGAACAGTCAGTAAGAACAGGGTTACAGGCCTGCAGTGTGACCCCAGTTCTCAAAAATTCCTTCCTTTCTTTTCCCTCTATTATTATTATTATACTAATCACTCTGTCCCCCAGGTTGAGCTTATGCCTCATTTTCTTTCTCCCTCTCTGCCCTTACCAAACTTCATAGGCACAGTTGTAAAAATCTAGGTTTACCTTCAAAGGGCATAAAACCAAGGATTCACATAGTAATCAGGATTCAGTCTGCTGGTAAATCTTTCATCCAGATCTCAATTTTGGAATGTTTGCTTGTTCTGCCCCTGTGGGACTGCTTGGCTCTGGTTAGTAGTTTTGGCTGCAAAAAAAGTACTGCTGGAAAACATGGTTTCCACCAGAGTATGATAATTTTGATGAGTTATTCAGGTGGAAAGTATCCTATTTTTTTTTTCTGTTTCTCACTTTGTTTTGGTGACATTGACATATTGGAGGGCTTTTTAAGTCCTCTATTTTACAATGTCTACATTTACTGCATTGAGTAGATAATGTCTTTAAGTTTTTGGGAACAACATGTTTTCATTTTGTGTGCACTTGTAATTTTCTTTCCTCCAGAAATTATGATGTTTCAATTCTATAGGGAAAGAGATCCAAAAGTTTTTTTATGGACTGGAAGCCTTCCACCAAGTTTCCCTTTCTAATTATTTTAAAATTCTTCTGGATAAATGTTTTAAAATTATTTTAGTGGCCACAACAAACATTTTTCATGAAAGTAGAGTAGAACGATGCCCCCCTTTCTATGTGGTAAATAAGGGTTGCTTTCTTACAAGCTTCACAACTGATTTTTTGACATAGGCTAGATGCTGTGCAATATGCTCCCTCTCTAGAACCTTCAAGAAAGCAAGCAACCCCTCCTAACTATCTTCTTTGTATTTTCTATGCAGGGAAATATCTAGAATTTCAAAATTTTCTCTTTCCATAAGTTGTAAAAGGTAATGACAACATAATAAACATAGACTTTGTCGCCTCAAGTACTTGGAGGTGCTGCATGGTTACCAAATTGGGTTCTTCTTCTAAACAGCAAGTTTGCCATGTACTGTTTTGTTGAAAGGTGAGCACAGAGGTATTGAATGAGGTATTCATTCATTACTGCTTCTAGTTCTGCCAGTCTTACAAGGATAAATTGATCCATGTAAGCCGTGTGCTTCTCTAAAGCTCCATCCTTTCCATCCAATCTTACCGTGTACTCCTTGATATGGAGTGGAGGAAGTTGTCTTTGTCAATCTTTTGCAGGTGGACAGGGGATCCCATGTGTCTCCAGATTAGTTTCTCTGTATTAGAGGAGGAGGCTGGTGGGAATAATTGTGATGTTTGCCACAGCAGCCACTTTTATAAATGCTACAGTCCCTCTGAAGTTGAAATTGGGTGACTCAGTAAAGTAATTTGAATGCTCTCTGGTAATAAATTCTGATGTCTCTTCCAGTACTGTTGCTTTCCTGCACGTAAAATGGAATGTAGATTAGCTTTTAGAGGAAATGTTATTACCTTTAAATGTACTTCATGGGGATGAACTTATGACTGTAGACTTTCCTTTAGAATAGTACTGAGAAAAATGTTTGAAAGAACACTTTTACTTTGGGCCATGGGTATGTTCTGATTCGATTATATTTTTAATCTCCACATTATTTTCATATAATTTTTGCATATTTTTCACATTTTAGTATTATAGAATCATAAAATAATTCTAGGCTTCTCTAGAATTTCCAAGACCAACTTCCTGCTTACAGTAAAATCAGATTGTCCTGGGTTGTATGAGTTCACAGGCTCTGTTGATGTTAGGTGCTTTCAAAGACAAAAGAAAATAGAAAAATATATGTATGTAAAATTCAGGAAAATCTTCAACCTTACCAAGAACAATGTAAAGGGCAATGATGCTCAGAACATTATGTTAAATTCTGAGTCAATGATAACATTTCAGAGTCTGAGGTTAGCTTGAAGATGTTACAATTCTCTATAAAGCTTGGAAGGAAAGGGATTACCTTTGGTGCAATCATATGTCTTTCAAGCATATTGGCAAGGAAAGACCAGTAAAAGCCATTGCTCTGCTGCTGTATTCAAGTGCTCAGCTTAGACTGAGGGTTTATAATTAAAATTTAAAGCATGTCAAGCTTGTGTATCATCTGCTCTAACAAGCCTTAAGGAGTTCATCCCTCTTCATGCAATTCTCATCCAGTTTCTAAAACTGAAGGTCTACCAACATAACTTCTCTTCCTTTTAATTGCCCCCTCTTACTTTTCACTTATTTGTATGTACTTCTAATGAAGCCTCCATGTAACCCTCATCCTCAGAAACAACCAAATAGTTTGTCAGTGAGGCCTATCAAATGCCTGCAAGATTTTTTTTTGTGTAACAATGATTCTGTTGCAGTGAAAGACTGAGGTGAAAAGGCTTGGTAGTTTGAAGACTTGAAGGGGAAACCGGTTTAGACGCAACATTTTTAGACTTTGCATATGATGCAAGAAATCTGATCATCTTGTCCTGCACAGCTGCTTTTACTTACAAAGTTGACATTTGGTGCAGAGGGCTTTTTTGTGATTTTCTTGTCTACTTTTGTATCTGAAAGATCTCTGGAGCACTATTTTTTTGAGTGATAGTGGTTTTATGCCATATTCAGAAGCATCTAGTGGAGATACATGTGAAAAAGATGATTGCAATATATATTTCATCATAAGTGACTATTGGCTTTTCTTAGGAGAGAACATTCAGTGAGTTTAAACAGAACCTAGTGTTAGTTAGAAATTAAGGCCTGAACAGATAATAATGCAAAGGAAAGAGATTTTTTTTCTTTTATTTTTTCATTCTTTTCTTTTTTAGATTGTTTTCAGAACTGAGTCGTAACCAGTTCTGGAAGGTACAGGAAAAATTTCCTTTTTAAATTATCTGCACTGTCTGTGTCTCAGTGGACCTGTCCTTGAACAGAGCTAAGAAAAAACACAAGCATATGGGTAGAAATTCTTGTCTCAGCCATTTCTATCATCTCATGCATCATCAATACTTCAGGCCACAATAAAGCAATCTTCTCAGCTAAGAATGAATAAATCAAAACTTTTTCACTTGTCATTTCTCTGTCGTATAGCAGAGATAGTCCTTTGCCAGAGGGGTTTGAGGCTCATGATACTGTTTGGTTTTCTACTCTCTAATAAGCAAACAGTTTATCTCTTTTCCTTCCAAATGTTTGGAAACAGCTTTGGAAGAGAAAAATAGTCAATGAGCCCAGCATGTCTCCATTTACTCCAACTACAATGAGATCAATTTTCACAGCATGATCATACATTTGGGAAAGTCATCTAGTGTTGGAAAGGAAAAGAAGATCTTTATATGTCTCTTCTGAACTCCAAAAATGAAAAATATGCATTATAAGCCCCCAGTAAGATTCCAGTGTTTTAACACCCCACTATCTAATGAATGAAACTTGCCAAAATTTATGGGATTTGAGAGGTCAAAGAATTGGGCAGACTGGAACTGAACTATGACAGAGCCATAACTTCGTATCTCCTTTCTTAGCCCTTTGTTTGCCCATCCCCATTTCCTAAAATGGAAACTCAGAGTCAGTAGATCCACAGCAGTGAGAGAAAGCAGTGGATGTTTTCTTTCTTTTCCCCCTCTCCTAACTGCTTCTATCACTTTATAACACCAGATTTTTATCCTTCTCAGAAATCATTACAGTACTCCAATTGTGCAGGCTATTTTTTCTTTCAAAAGGAAAATGGTTTTGATTTGATTCTATTTTGTCATAGCATACTTTTACCTGCTTTAAAGATTGTCTTGGTATTTGAAGTTCTTATGACAGTATTTAAGTCACTTAATTTCTTAGAGTGCATAAAACATTCCAGGATGATTGAGGAATACATCATCTGTGCGTTTTCCACATTTTGCTGTGTTCAGATTCTACCATTGCTGAAGTCTTCTTTTTGAGCTTTCTAACTGTAGGATAAAATAATCAAATAAAAGCTTCCATCCTTACAAGTCTTTTGAAAACTGTTTTATGGTGACTGCTGCCTTAATTTCAGTGGCGTTCTGAGTAAGAGTCATGTCTAACATCATAACCACTCTTTGATTTCCCCAAATGAATACACACCAAGTAAATTAATACCTGCTGCTGTCAGGAACAACTTCTGATGAAGTGCAAAACAACTCAAAAGTATCAGTATCTTCTTAGCAAATGCCTAGTTTTAGTTCTGTACAGCTGTCATGGGAAACTTTGGTTCCATTTTTCAATTCTGCAGTCTGTTTTTTTGTGCTTAAAGGTCAACGAAGACTATGAAACATTGAAAGTTTTGTATCATTAGCTCATACTTTTTTCTTGCTCTGTTGAAGTTAGCTTTCATTTCAGAAATTTTTTACTGCAAATCATTGCTGATAGTTTTCAGACTTGAACTTCTTTTTTTTCTTTTTTCTTTCTGCTGAGTATTGACTTGGATTTGTGTTTTATCCTGTTTGTGCTTTTATTTTCTCAGTCATTCTCAGCTGTACCCTGACTGCTATTTGGAAATGAAAAATGCCCTGCTCAACTATTTCACTTATGCCTTATTTTCACCTGCTGATTCTTCTTTATTTTTCCCTTTCTCAAGGAATAGGATCTATTTCGTTTTTATGCAGCTGCCCAACGCCAGCTGAAGGAATGCCTGTACACAAGTATCTGTCATCAACAGTAGAGTGCTTTATTCACAATAGCTTCAAATCTGGTTGGTTTTCCAGAACCTCTTCGTCCTTTCCAGGAGCTGTCAGATCTCTGCTTTTGCATTTAATATAATTCAATGGCAGGATTTTTTTTCTTTGTAAGCAGTTCCACAATGACAGTGTCCAACTCTCCAACCTTCTTGGCAACTTTACTGTAATAGCAATGAGGGGAAACAGAACATTTTATGTACAAGAAAACAACTTGAGGCAAAATGGAGTTTGTGTGTAGACATTTCCCCATGCAGTATAATTTACTGTATGAAAGCAGTAATTACTGTTATCTGTAGCTCTGATTGTTTTTCATGGGTTCTATAAAATAATGTTATTGATATAATATAGTTAGCTAAATAATTGCTTTGTTTAATCCTGCATGTAGTGCAGTCATGACGTCTATCCTCAAGAGAAATTGAGGATACAGCCTAATGCCTTGCTCTCCTTTTACAAGCAGCACTTTCCTAGGGCTACAAAAGATATTGTTGTTCTTTCTATTTATACATACCTTCCTTGAGGAGACAAGGAGATGCAAGAAGTGAGGCACTGATCTGCCTTTGGCAGATAGTTCCTGGTCTTAGTGTGGCACAAAGGACAAGGTTTGGGTTCCTTGCCACAGTCCTGTGTCCAGAGGGACATAATATCACTTCAGGAGAAGCAAACCAGAGAAGATTTACTGTGTCTCTCCTTCTGTATTGAGCCATCAGGCAGGCTCAGATCAATGAGAAAAAGGTCTTGCAGAACTGAGGAAGTTGCAATGCTTTCACACACAGCAATGCTTTCTTTCTTGCTCCACCTGCACTGGGATTATTTTGTTTGCTTTATCCTCCCACAAACATCTCCCCCAAGATAGGACTGTGCATGTTAATCCAAAACCAAATTTTATGCTTGCTGCAGCTTGTGAATATTCCTCGTTATGTAGTCCAAAGAGGAATCAGTTTTGATGCAAATACTTTACTTGCTGTGTATAGAAAAAAATCAATGTTTCTTGGACCCCTGGAAAGGCAGTGCAGGAGGACTGCCAGGGAATAGGCTCTACACTCCAAAAAGCTTTAGGAACATCTGTTGTCACCTGTGTGTGATCTTATCTATCACATACAACTATTTGAAAAGGATCCTTTCTGCTTTCCTGACAGAAGCCATGTTATGACTGCCAGACTTAATAGACTCTCTACTTACTCTTACCTATGTATAAACAAAGCTGGCCTTGTTAAGCAATCAAGGAAGTTGTGGAGGTTGGATCCTGGCTGGTTGGGAAACCTCCACCCAGCTGCTCTCTCACTTCCCATCCTCAACAGGACAGGCAAAGAAAATAAGATGGGAAAGTTCAATAATAAAGGGAAAATCAGGAAGATCACTTACCAGCTACTGTCAATGGAGAAACCAGACTTGACTTAGAAAAAATTAATTTAATTTATTGTCAGTTAAAATAGAGTAGAATGGTGAGAAACCAAGACAAAAACTAAAGCCCCCTTCCCCTGAATCCTGATTTTTCCTAAACCAATGATGTATGTATGAAAACTAAAGAATGGTTTGTTGAGTCTTTTGATGGAGTGGCATACCTGACAGTCTTAAATGTAATAGAAGTAAAAGAAAAAGGAAGAAGCCACAGCAAGCCGGGTGTTATACAAAACAACTAAATTATTAAAATAACAAGAAGTAAGGTATTGTGAATACTAAGAACATACTTATATCAAATATAGAGGAAAAACAATGGCGAAAAATAAAATCTCATACATTCAGTGCACAGACTGCTGTGTTTGGTATCAACTTTGCTGATAGTGTTTATAAAGCTGTTATTCAACAAACTAAAGAAGTAACTAGGTGCATAATTATTAAAACTACAATATTCCTAAAAGAAACAAAAAGTGCCTAAGAAAAAAATACCCAAACCCTACAATATTAATACAATGCAGTAAATCCCAGGATCCCCCAACTACAATGAATTCAAGAGAAAAATGGAGAAGATTGGAAAATGTATTGTATTTAGTGAAGGTTTCCCCTTTCACCTGAGCTTTTACTATGGAAATTTGAGGCTAAACCCTGCAGGAATATAAGATAAAAATAAGACTGGTTGTAAAAGACAGGGGTTTTATACCATTTACAGAGGAACAACAAGTTTTCATATACTAGGAAAGTATACTTAGCCTAAAGAGTAGAGGACAACTCATGTAAGAGTTTGCTTCTACCCAAAGAGAAATTGATGCATTCTTTGGTAAGCAATGTCATATGTATCCTTCAAAGAAACTGGTTGCACAGATTTATCTAAACTGTTCCTGACTTTTAAAATTAGTAGGTACAAATAGCTGACTAAATGGAATCAATCTTTACCTTAGAAAGACACTATGCCTTTTACCTTTCTCCCTCCATTTGTCATGATTTTGCCAACTTTCGTGGTCATTTACCAAGAGTGGAATGGCCAAGCATCCAACCGTGCATCCTGGTTGGTTCAATGGCTTGGGATAGCTGCCCAACCCATTGTGCTTTGTCAGCCTCCATGTGCTTCTGCTACCATTTTGTTTGTCCCCAGCCTTCTGGGGAAACATATCTGATGTTTGCTTGCCTCTGCTCTCTCTAATGTTGTCTTTCTGTGATCGGGCTAAAAAGTGAAAATTCTTATTCTGTGTCTTCTCATCTTGTTTTTTCCTCTTGTTCTCACCCTTCCTCCTTTGCCCATCACTGCATAGGCAGCATATACTCCAAACAGACCTAGTTCTTTCCGTCAAAATACTCTGACCAGTTCAGACGGGTGAATCTATGTCAGAAACAGCGCTTGAAACTGTCCCAAACTGTCACATGTACTCCCTCAGGACAGATGTACAATATATGTGTAGGTCTAAGCACTGCTTGCCAACAACCTCATCTGGCCCCCCAGTTCCCTGTCGCTGCCTACCTGCCCTGCCTGCTCCAAGGCCTGGTGTTGTGCAAGTTATATTTTTATTTCAGTACAGGTTACTCAGAAACAGAAGCTCAGCCAGAGGGGTCCCCTCTGTTGTATAGGAATGACAGCCAAATCTCCTGCTATCTGTATCTCTGTAAAAATGGTTTTGCTCCATGTCTCAGGAGAAATGGGTGCTTGTTGCTGGCACCATCAAAGACAGTCTGTATAGAATGTCACTGTATAAACTGTCTGTCCACTGCTTTCCTGCTGATCTCATTTCTGTGATGGGATATGCTGCAAAATGCTCTTGCAGAATCCTTGCTGGTGGAGACCTCATGTAGGAGAATAACATGCTGCATGTTCAGGATTTCTGGAGTAATTTTTTTATTGTCCTCAGCTCAGATCTTTCCCTCTCTGCTTTGATTCAGCTTTGGTGCATTGACTACATAGTTAAAATATTTAAAACATAATGTGGGCAAAGTATAGAGGCCAGAGAAGAGTGTGCATGAGAGAGAAGAGCATTTAAGAGAGTTGGAGCATACTCTTCTGGGAAGGAGAAGATTATGAGGCTATGGATCAGTCCACAATGTCTTAATACTTGAGTTGTCTGAGAATTTTTGTGACCATTCTCAGTCTTGATTTGGAGTCTGACCTGTAGAAGAGAGGCCAGTTTTGCTACAGTGCAGTATTCAGCCAAAGGAAGAGGCCATTATTTTAGAAAAATCCTTTTGAGTAGTTCAGCTGGAGAAGCTTGTTTTGGTTTGTTTCTGTAATTCTCTTGCAAATTGTTTTAAAACTTGGAGCCTAGGTCATTTTACGGATGCTTTCCAGATAAACTCTTCACTTTATGGGCTCTGTCATTCTCTGCCATATTTTTTTTCCTGATGACATTTGGTGAACCAAGACCAGTCATGCAAGTTCAGATCCTAAGCTGAACTGCAAGGGACATGTACTTTGACCGCAGAACGTAGATGGGAGAAATGGCCTCCTCTGTGCAGGCATTCAGTGTGGACTGGTGCTGGTCTTCTTGCTCTCTATGACTGCCAGGGCCTGAAGGTCAGGTCAGAAAAGATGAAAAGTCTCCATCTGTCCAATCAGTTTCATATGATTTGCATTTCCTGTCAGGTGCTGGACATTAACAATTCAATACTAAGTTGCATATGATGTGGTTGATACATGTTGCAAAAGTGGAGGGGATGCCAAGGATAGTAATTAATTTCTCTATAGGTTTACAAAGACTCATAGGATGGGTGTTGTGGCTGAGGAGCCCCACTGAACATGCATTGTGGGTGTAACTGTGTTAGTTGGTCTGAAGATGAGGTAAGGCTTTACAGACCAGACAGAGGCAAGTTGCTCCATTTCTGAAACCCTGCTGAAGTAATGCTAAACCGCTTCCTGACAGGGCAGTGTAGGTGAGGTTACTGAAACCCTTTCTTTAGTGACATTGGAACTTGGTGAGTCATGCTATCAGTATCTGAAATGAATCCAGTGCAGACTTTGTAAATCCTTGGCAAATTAGCCTTCAAATGGAGCAAGTAAGGAGAGAGGGTCAGAAAGAGATGGAATAGAGAACAGAAAAGGCAAAAAAAGCTGTAAGAATGAGAGAGGAGGAAAATTACTGTAATAGGAAGAATACTGAGATTTGAAAAAAATGAAGGAAGGATTCATAAAGAAAAGAGAAACTTTGCCTTTAATGGCAAAAAGGAAATAGAGGAGAACGTTAAAAGATACCTATGACTACCCTGTCAGGCTTTTTACAATTATTTTTAAACCATTGGAGGTACATGTTAGCACACCTAGAAGCTGAGGTATCCAGCTCTTCTTACCAAAAAAAAAATTCAGAGATTTTAATTTATTTTTGTATTGCAGATCCACCAAGACTCACCCTGGCCCAGTTGTACATTTAAGCGACAGCCCAAGAGATGAGGGAAAAGTGAGTACAACCAATGGTATAAAATTTTGCAGCATTTCATAGCCTTTATTTGCCTTGCTACTCTTTCCTTTTGCTTACTCACTGATTTTATCATCTGCTTTCTTTGTATGTTTGCAAGGAATTTTAACTGTCTTACTGTTCTTAAGAAAAAAAATTATCTTTGTACAAATTAAATGAGTAAAGAGTTGTGATGCAGACAACATACTGTACTTTGAAATATATGCCAAAGACAATGTACCTTGAAATGTATAACTATCTAAATGGTTCTGTTTAAAAAAGCTTGACTAAGTAAGGTTTGACTAAAAGCTGTATCATGACTTTGATACTTGGATAAACATGCACTTATGAAGGCATTATAATAAGTTTTTATAAGATAGGAAATCTTTTCTTATAGAAGAATTATCATGATAATAACCCAAGTTTGGAACTTGCTGCTGTTTGCAATTCTCAACTCTGTTCACTGTGCACAAGTGGAAACCAAACATACAGTCAGAGCATTAGGGTTGTTACTGATACCACCAGGAGGCAAAATCAGAGCTGGCTTCCTTTGTATGGCAGCTTTTCAAAGATGAAATATGATTGACAGAATTCTGGTTCTATTACAGCTTTTTTTCTTTTTTTTAATGTGTTGCTACTGATATTTGAGCATTTTGCCTATGTGGAAAGGGTATTTAATTCTCTCATTGGTTTTGATCATTTTTATTGACTGCATTTCAGTGTGTATTTATAAAGTATTGCATCTTCCAAATGGTGTATCTGTTTGACAGTGTGCCTCACATAACAGCTAATAGTTGTTAGAAACTGGCAGCAGTTTGAATTTCTGATACTGATATGGGGGAATTATGTGTACCTAGAAAAGCACTGATGACTGCATCTGATTTTCATTTGCATCACTTGTCCTTGGACTTACCCATAGTGTGAAGGGAACTGTGAACCAACCCTCCAACGACTTCCATGGCCTCTGTGAGCCTTTCTGGAAGAATCAGAATAGGTCAAGCAATTTAGAATACTGTCAAATAAAGTAATTAGGCATATTGAAGTGTAGTGTTGCAGCCTCAAACAAGAAGCCATCAAGAAATCCCGTTTAATTATCTCTGACAAAATACCTGGTGAGAATAAAGGTTTATTGATGAGACATCATTCTTGTTTGCTGGCCACAACAGAAGCTGCTGCTGAGCTACCTAAGGCACATAGTGTAGGAAAAAAGGTCTTGTCAGTGAAGATTTTAAAAAAAATGGTCTTGTCAGCGAAGATTTTTTACAGGAATGCCATGCACTGTGTCCAAACAGAAACCTAAAAATATTTTTCAGCAGAGAGGGAGAAGACGAAAAGGACCCAGGCAAGAGAGTTAAAAGAGAACTGGCTTGGGAATACAAATGCTTGTTGCTCAGAGGGCACATGGGAGACATCTGGGCACTGATGAAGTACTAGCATTCAAAGAACAATAGCAAATTCAGACAAATGCCTATGAAAAACAAACATTGAATATTTATGGGGAGCAGTAGTAGAAAATGTAAGGTATACTAAAACCATCTCAATGCAGCTCTTTATATCATTGATAGGTTGAGAGTGGTGTAAAGAATGAATTGGTACTAACAAAATACTTGCAGTTTTGCAGAATGTAGAATTGATTGTGTTTACAGGAAGATATCAGTAAAAGGTACACAGGTGTAGGAGAAGATCCAAGCATTAAATCAATAGACAATTCTAAGTTTAAAAAATTCAACAGTGGAGAAATAAATTAAACTACATTTTTCAACTTAGTCTCATTAAACTTTAGTTAAGAATGCAGAATAAATCAATCATTATTCAGAATGAGGAAAAAATGGGGGGAAAAGCAGCTTCTGGGACTTTTACTGTTTAACATGGCCATATACAGCCTAGAAGATAGACTAAGTACTGATGTCACCTGGTTTGCTGGACTTTAGGAGGCTGGGAAACTCAGCAGTAAAATGGCAGGTTAAATACTGTCTTTTTAAGTATTTCAGTGTAAATGATGGCAAGTGGTACATGTAGGGCAAAATATTTCTGGCTTTACATATAAAACAATGGGTGTGAGCTGATGATTCCTGTTTGGTATCAAGAGCTTTGAGTGATGGTTGATAGTTCAATGGAAATGTCAATCAGCTCAATGCTCAGTAGTGAACAATAAAGAAAATCAAAATTAGGCATTATGCAGAGAAGAATAGAAAACAAAACAAAGCTATTAAAGAAATGCATTGTTGACCTGCCTGCTGATTACTGAGTATCATACTTGTCCTTCTATGTCTAAAATGAACATAATGCTAAAAGAAATTCAGAGAAGGGACTGCATTTTCTATATGAGAGACAACTTAGTGAGACAGGGAGATTCTCTATGGAAAACACCTGATTGTGATTCCAAGTTTAAAAAAATCACAGTTGATATTAAGAGGATGGAAACAGCTCATAGTCTCTTTCAATACAAAAACTAAAAGGATACCAAATTAAGCTGACAGGTCAGATTCCAAACAAGACAATTAAGTACTTTTTCCAATGTGCAATGGGTAGAACCTATGAAACTTTTTCCAAATGCTATTGTGTGTGCTGAAAATGTACTGATCACAAGGAAGACTAGAAAAGTTAACACAGAAGAAATCCATGGGAAGGTAACTGATGAGATTTGCTGAATTCTCCTAAAAGGTTCTTAAAGATGAGGTTAAACAGGACCATGTATAGTTGAGGAGATGGCTATACTTGAATGAGAAAATTAGTTAGACTGAGAGAATATGTGCGAATGTTGCAAACACTCGTCTTCTTCCCATATTATTTAGTATTTGCTCTTGGCCATTTCAGTACAAGATACTGTCAGAGGCAGACTTTTATCTAATTTAGCAGAGGTATTCTTAGATAAACGAGCTGTTTGATAGTAGTTCCACATACTTTGCTAATCTCCGCCGCTCCAAGCTAACCAAAGACCACCAAAATATATTGGAGGCAGAAATCACACTCCACACATCACATCATTATAGGCAGCAGATAGAAGTGTTCTTTGCATATGTTTCAGGAATTTTTTAATAGTAGGTACAAATCAGTCATAATCATTACTCAAAATTCTTGTACTCTACAAGACTACTATTCTACAAGTGCTTTGCCAAGAGTCCAGTGGTATAGCCTTCCCTGGGGTATTACAAAGTTGGTTACAGACCTGGGACTGTTTTGCTGAAGTAAATAAGTATTTCTTCTATGAACACTGAGTGGTTCAGAGTCCTGAAACATAGTCAGACCTTTCAAAGTCTAGGACAATCATAAGAGCTCTATTTGAAAGCCAGGGAGGTTTGTTCTCTGGCAGTATCTTCACCTTTTTCATTAAGATCCTTTGAATTCCTAAAAGTTCCAGTTTATTTCATTGACTGGTGGTGGGGTTCCTTGTGCCAAAAGAGTGAATGCAATTCAGGATGACTTATGCCATTCAAAACTTCTCCAGAGTGGCTTCCAGGCAAGCTATCTAGGTAGGCTTTGGAGACAAGTCTCTTTTATGAATCTAACAAGCTATGGCTGGAAGACAAACATCAAAGAGAATTTAGGCATTTAATATGTCACTGAAGAACAATTCGGGGACCAAGTGATTAAGTTCATGAAATAAAACTGTGTCTGCCAAATCAATTAATAAGTGTACATTAGGGAGAGACTGGAGTGCACAGATATTTATAAGTGGCAGATCCGTAGCAAACATGATTTTTCTTGCTGACAAAGGAAAAGACATTAACTGCAATGATCTGCAGTTTCCCAGCAAATGGAGAAAGCTTAATAGGAAAAGGTTTAATGTTATTTACAATTAGCTGGTGGGCTAAACTTCCTATCTCTGAGTCTGAGTTCTGAGATCTAATAATACCTAAAACAACAAGCCTGTTTGGCAGGCTTGCTTGCTTGGGATTTTTTCTCCAGCTGTTTTGTGTTACCAGGACAAGGAAGGGGCTTGCTGTCATGTACTAGAATGTAATTAGCTGACTGTGAAAAAGAAATTTCCTCCCATCATCAAAAGCATTTGATGAAGAATGATTTAAGTCAAAATGTGAAACAACTCCTCTACACAAGTAAGATCTTGCCAGGACTTCTCTCTCCAAATTCTGTCCTATGTTCTGCCTTTTTTGTAACCTAATTAAGCATGAGTAATTAAATGAAATGCCATGAAAGGCAAGATAAATCTTTGGAGTTTTCTCCATCCTTGATTCCTTTTACAAATACTGCTTTTCTTTCTCTAGGTTTTCCTCTCCAACTTCATTTATGGATGGTTTGCTTTTTACTTCTATTACAGAAATAGAGCCTGTCTTATAGATCTCCCAAGTGATCACTATGACCAAGAGGAGTGGGAATGTTTGAGTTTCCTATGGTTCAGACAGATCAGAATCCAGACCATCACAAATATCCTGGCAATGAGATTAATCCCATTCATACAAGCTGGAGTTGTGGCTTTAGTGCTGTACCACAGTGTTAGTACTAAAGCAGCATGACTACTGTCTGAACAAAAAGAGAGATTCCTGACTATGCAGCAAATCTCTTTGCCTTTCGATTTCTTCCCTGAAATTATACCTTGTAACTTGTAATTCTTTAGTGCAGTTGTGCATTAAGCATTTCAGCAATAGTGCAGGTGAAATGCAGCCTCTGATAAAAGGTATTTAACCTTTTAGTAATTACCTGGAGCATGATATCTTTGCAAAAGAGAGGGATAAAAATCAAAAGGCAAGCCTGCTTCCCCAGGGAAGAAAGGCATATTAAGAAACAGGGCCACATACTAAATGCTTTTCAATTCCTTCCCTTTTCTGAATATATTTGTACAAAAGCTGAGGTGAAAAGAATATTGGTAGATATAAACTGAATGTGACTGGTTTGGTACCCAGTGTAATGCCCAGGTGCAAGTGCTTGTTGTGATGACAGTAAGGAGGGCACTCAGACTCCATAACTTACTAAAATACTGTTTATTGGAGTGAGTACAAAAAGGAGGGTGGGAACCCCAAGCTGTGTAGCATGGGATGAACCTCCAATAAGCGCATGGCACCATCCTCTGTGAAGAGGCTCTTGCCAGCATTTTGGTCTTTGGAGATCCCAAAATATATTTTTTTTAAAGCGCCATATCCATTTCTACTGTCAAGCAAAAGGATGTTCACATGAGACATGCTGCCTTACATTAAGATGAGGGCACAAAGGTGCTGCCCTTACCTTTATCAAGTGGGAGAGGCCTACAAGGTCCTTTAGAAATAGCAGCTAAGTTTTTACCCTGTGGCCAAGAGATATGAGCAGGCCTGAAAGCGAAGTGCTGTGTGCAGCACAGCACAGCCCAGACCTGCACCTACTCAAGTGAACTGCTATGAGCATCACTAACTCCTGGATATACAAATAGCTTCCATTGGGGATTGCTATACCAGCAGAGCAAGCAGCTGCAGTGAGACCCTCCTTGTTCACTGTGTCAATGGCAGCCCATTATCCCAGAATACCATATGGCATCCTGACACAAGAGCTAGCCAGTTAGCTGCATGCTTTCTGACTCTGACACAGAATCCCAGATGGAGCCATCCAGAGCAAAAATGCTAAATATTCTGGAATTTTTCCAGGGCAGTTTGAATTTTTTTCAGGAGAATAATTATTCAGGAGCCTAAGTAATTATTGTTTGTATTCAGGTATTAAATATATTAACTATAAATAATTTCCAGATTAGCTAGGAGATTCCACAAAAGGAATACTCTCCTGTCAATGAAAAGAACCATATCCAGTAGAACAGAGTATTCCCAGGCTCTTTTGTAGCAGTATTGATGTATCAGTTATACTTGGAAAGAAAGTGATGTTTTGTTTAGCAGCCCAGCCAAATTTCATTTTTAGGACTCCTGCAAGCTAAAGTGAGTGATAGCAAAGATGCTGTTAAGGTTTCTCCAGCTAAGAGATTGTCTTGTCATTATTCTTCACAAATTCTTTATATAGAAACTATAAATCCTTGCCTGCATTTTGTGATGTATCTGTTTACAGATGATGAATGACTGCAACTATCATTGCCAGTTTTATAAAATATTCTATCACAGAAATGTGAGTCTGCCAGTTTAGCCATTTTCAGTCTTTATGTCCAGAACAGGTTCTTAAGAAGACAGATTCTATGGGAAACAGTTTCCAGGACACCTAAATAAGCTAGACGTGATCTTGTCCATAACATCTGAAATTAATTCTGTTCAAATGAAGAGTAACTCTACAGTACCAGATCAATATTTCACTTCTTCTCAGTGGAGACAAGGAGATATGATTGTGTTCATTCTTATTTTTCTCCTGACTATTGTTTCTATTCTCTTTCTTATTTTCAGAAATCTTTGCTGGTATTTCTCTGGTGTGCATGATGATATGAAGTCCCAGTTCTATAAGAAGTAAAAATTGACATATCAGTTAATTTATTTTAATTATTGGAATGCAAGCAATTTATTCTCTGCTATAGGAGTCCTTGAGACTGTTTTGAAGCAATAGCAAACATAAATAAAAGGAATATAAGTAGCTGAATGAAAGTTTAATCTGGTGATTCTCTTGGTTTGAAGTTATTTAGGTGGTATCTTAGGTGTCTAACATTTTTTTCTCCAACAAGGGGAGGGAAAGTAAGACCTGGTAGGAACATGCTACTATCTTTGGTTTTCAGCAGATATGCAATTGAGAAGACTGTCCAGGTGCATAATCATCCAGGGGAAAAAAAAGTGTTTAAAGCCCTTTTTTTTCCCATCAGATCTTAAATTGTCAGCAATGTGAAGTAATTTATACTGAAAGATAATTTGAAAGCAAGGTATTATGTTTAGGGCGAATTACAATCTTGGCCATCACTTTGTTATTTCTTTTTATATTATTCAATATTTATATGTACCTTTTGAATCAGGAAATGTAATTGTGGTTTTTTTCCCTCGTGCAGCTGTTGATAGGCTATGAAAATGGGACCATCGTGTTCTGGGACTTACGATCTAAAAGAGCCGATCTGAGAGCTTATTATGATGAGGTAAGCAATTTCCATTAATTCAGCAAAGCCATTATTCAGCAGTTTGCCATATGTCTTACCAAGCAGATGGATGTTTATCTAAAGGCATTGCTGGTTCTGGAATTACTGTTTGTGCTATGCTTTTTGGGAAAATTACTGACAATAGAAATCAAAGTCTGAAATCTCTAGTTCTGATGCTTTAAGCTCTCATGAGTGTACTGTGACACAGAATGTCCTCCCCTTGATCCTGACAAGTTCATCAACTTCTCTGTGGGGATCCTCAGTTGAACAGAGTTTAGCAATGAGCTGACCTGAAATATAGCTACAATAGGAATTACATAATAATCTCTACTGGGTATATCTAGAACATTCATTATACTGGAAGATGAATTGCCTGGTACAGCTGTTGATATTGCCTAGTATTTAAGATCTGATTAAACAGTTTTCAAAATTCTATTGTCATAGTTATCACACAATTGTCTCTTTTCATTTGTAAGCAGCCTGTGTTAACCACAGATACAGTTCTTTATCAATAATCAAGCTGCTTGAGAAAAAGATATATTCCTAGTTACTATAATTTTAGCACTAGCCCTAGGAAAGAATATTCTTTGTTCTGCCAGTCCTCTAAAGTTCACCATGGATGAACGTGAATGCTACTACAGCTGAAGATAGAAAAGGACATTTTCTTTAAAGTGATCCTGGCAGTAATTGGTTTCCTGTAGTTCTCTTTCCTTCTTCATCTTGTCACCTTGCTATGTATAAGGAGTGTATACCCATTTATTTCCCCTCTAAAAAGCAATCTAAATACATATGGATCCTGTACTCTTTCAGACCTGCTGTCAGAGACACATTAAAGCTACTCTGAGCTTCAAGGTTAAGTTTCTGAGCATCAACATAGCAAATGTTTCAAAGGACAAGTTTGAATAGGCCAGCACTTAAGCCTCAAGACATGCCCACTGAATTGTCTCCCAGTGACAGTCTGCTTGTGCAAACACTTGTGAAATTACACCCCTTCTATTACTTAAGGCTGAACAACTTCTTCCTTTCACAGGTCTCTTCAGGAAGGGTGGGGATGGGGATGTGTGTTTGCTACTGTCCTCTCTTGTACTCAGAATGAGACTACATGAAGCAGATCTTAATGCTGGTTCCTCTTTTTTCTTCATTTTGAGACAGAGTGGGTGGATGTTGAAAATTCCACATACAATTTAGATTTAGTTGTTCCACATTTTTCAATACTGTTCTCAGGAACTTTTTTTGCCTTCTTATCAGTCCCATGCTTTCTTCCTCAGTGGTTATTTGCTATGTCAGTACTCCACTTTGTGCAACTTGTTCTAGCTTCTAACATACTGAAATAATTGCAAGATTCTTATTTTGTTTTTAAAAGGATTGTGTGACTAGGCATTTTACTTTACTCCAGACTTTCAGGCTCCATGTTCATAATGTTCCAGACCTGCTAGAATTCCCTCAGGGAAGCCACTACCCTTAGGGAGCCACTGAAAAGGGATCTTTTTGAAATCCTGGGTTACATGTGCCACTTGGTATTTTGCAGCAGTCCAAATTATCAAGCCTAAGCCTCATGTTATGGGTTGGCCCCCAAAGATCACAGTCCAGAAGTCACTGTTCCTGCTCCCCTTCACCATGCTCTCTGGACTGATGGGTGGCCTCTGTGCCCCATGATGTCTGACCAATCTCTCAGTATTGTTCTGGCACTGAGCCAGAACGGTTCCAGTTGCAGGCTATCTGTTAAGTCTCAGATAAATTCCTGTAAGTGTTCTGTATCTTCATTGAGTACAAAAGTGCCTCTTTGCATGAGTTCTGAATGAAATTAATTCACCCTCAGTTTTCTTACTATCAATATGATTTTCTTCTTCTCAATGGTGATATGCATGAGATATTGAGGTCCTTCCAATCAATGCTCCTACACAATGCCTTCTATAAAAGGCTTTCCTTCCAAGCTCTTTTATAATTTCCTGCAAAAGTTTTTTTTCCATAAAGTGGTATAAAAAGACAGCATATAAACAAGACAGATCTTTCAAATGAATCTCAAGTTGTTACTGATAGTTGGCAAACCCACAATCCTGCCATCTTCCTCTGCAGGCTTTAGAAGTTTGCATCAACCCCCATTCAGAGCTGTCTGAACCAGTTGTCATTTTCACTGGAGCTCATCCCAAAATGAAGATGCAGAGTTCTTAGAGGCATTTGCCAAATGACAACTCCCTACCTTTGTCTAGCACTGTGCCACTATGGAAGTATCAAATTGGATGTGGCCCTTGCTGTAATGGTCCTGCAGTACTACGAACACAAAGGACTTTTAGCATTCAAATAGTAAGATGAGACAAGCCTTGCTTATTCCAAAATATGGTTAAAAGTGGTACTAAAGACCCTCAGTGGTGAAGGTTTGTGGTTGGGAAGGAACTGAAATGGTGTTAGGCATGCTTAATTTTAGTACATGCTGAGTATGAGAGAAGATGGAATGTGTATGCAACCGCTGTGGGTATTGCAGAAGGAGAAACATACCTAATCTGGAGTGAGATGCTTTGTGTGCTTACACTGTGTGAACATTCACATGAGCCACCCACCATGAGGAACTCCTGTTCTAAGGAAATAACTGCTCCTTTTGTGTGTGGATGCTAAAGTGGATCTGAATGCTAGACACAATCTAGCAGAGAGAAAATTTGGGACTTGTTCAGGACCGTCTTTCAGAATTACTTGTGACTTGCAGCTGAGACCTCCAAAAACATTTTTGTTTTTCTTGCCCATTTTGTGGCAAAGTCTAACAGGTCATTTTGAGTTGCTGCTATGCCAGCTGGCTGTGCCAGGATCATCCCACCTCAACTGCCCTCCACGAGAGGTTTAGGCTGGCAGGTGGTACCTGGTCACAGAGAGGCAGTTTAGCAAGCAGCTCAGTACAGTTTTTAGCTAGTCTGAGCTTCTGCTCAGACACAGTCTGAGTGACTGTAACCATGTGAAATGTTCTAAGTGTGACAACACATCAAAACCAGATTCAAATCTGGCATGATAGCAAGCATGAATGAGCTCATGTCAGAATTAATTTGCATGAGGATAGACATGCCTTCACTGTAAGTGAAGCAGTGCTCCCCACAGAACTAAGGTTATTCTACCTGAGGGCAACAACACTGGACTTTGCATGAACCATCTTTCTGAGTTGTCTTTTGTTACTTCAGTCATAGTTTATTTTCTTCTGGTTATTTAAGAGGTATTGTATACCAGCTCCATCTCTGGAAGGTAGAAGTTTGGGTGATACCCATTTGTCACCAAAAATAAATACCTAGAGTTCAGTTTTCTTCAGCTCCATTTTTTCCTTCCTTTTTGGCGCTACTATTTTTAGTAGTTTAGTGTTAATCAAGCATTCATATACAAGGGTGTCTGATTCCTGTTAAAACATCTGGGTCATCTTAATGCAAACTCATTTGTGGCTCTGCTGTCCAGACCCAGGAGCTGAGTAAAGCTTTGGTAAAGGGTCGTGGCCCTTTGGTTGATTTCTTCTGATACTCTCTCCAGACCATGAGCTGTAACCAACATAACAATCAATATAGTGATTAAAAGAGGAAAACTGACAGGGAGTTTTAAATACTGACCAGTAGCACTTAAGCAAAATTAATATGAACAGCTGCAATGCTGACTTATGAATACCCAGGCATGATGTTAAGTCATTTGAATGAATCAGGTAAACGTCTATATGCAATTTAAAGTGCGTGCAAGGCCTTAGCATTTCCTAGGTAGAAAAAATCCCTGGAAGTTTATTAAGTTGCATTCAAAAATAGATCTCTTTTATTTACATAAAATTATATTGTGGTTTTTGCTATTTAGCAGTGAACATTTCTGGAAGGGATATGGATTCAAGGGAGAATTCTGTGAGTTTGTGCTTCTGTGAGGAGTGTGTGAGGAACTGTGGTACAGAATGAATGTTTTGTCACAATATGGCTTTTGTTAGTTTCTAGCACATATCAGGGAAATTGAAGGACTTACCCCATTATCCTTTCCAATAGTTTGATGTGATGTAACAATGGATATTTTCTACTAATTAGTTCCACTAATTATGTACAAAATGCTAAGAATGGTGTAAGTAACATTCATCATGTGGTTCTCGTAGCATGCACAAAGGAGTGTGATATTCCTCTCCTCTGACTCTCTATCTCTTCCAAAACTATCTTACATTATTGTTTTGGTAATTTTCTATACCAGTGAAACAGCCCTGGATTTTTTAGTGTTTTGGTTTTGACATTAAACATCCCAGATTTCTGTGGACTTGCTCTGAACCTGAAGTGTGTGAGAATGCATGTGGAAATTATCCAAGAACAGTGTTTTACTTCCTCAGGGGAAGAATCTGTGTGTGGTACCTGTAAAGATTTTTACACAGAATTACCTGTAAATTTACCAGATTAAATACTTCTAAGGAGAGCTATCAGACATATTACAACTGCATTGTATGGCCCTTGTTCTTACATTTTTACCTTAATACCCTTTTCCTTCCATTTTGGCCTGATTCAGTACAGGCTTTCTTATATTACTGTGTTACATTAGCCTTTATGATGAAATGTGGATTACAGCCATCTGTTGGCTAAAAAGTGGTGGTAATAGACTTCAGACAAACAGGAACTGTCCAACTCTTGGTATACCATTAGAACAATATAACCTGAAGTCATACATGAAAATACCATTGGTGTAAACACTGTATTCCATTCCAGTCTCAACTTCTTTCTTTTCTGTAGGCTATTCATTCTGTTGCTTGGCATCATGAAGGGAAGCAGTTCATGTGTAGTCATTCTGATGGCAGCTTGACCCTATGGAATCTGAAAAGCCCTAACAGACCATTCCAGACCACAATTCCACATGGTAATTCTAATAGTTAAAATGTGTGACTAAGAAGCAAAACAGTGTTCTCAATGCTGCTTGCTAATATGTATGTTTATTTAATTTTTCCTTGTAGTCCAGATGTTGCTTCTTGCATAAATATTTTGATCTGAAAAGTGGCTGCAAATTATTGTAAAATCAGTAACTTAGATCAAACTTTTTATTGTAATTGGTGTCATAAATACCTCTTTCTGATTTATATTACTCTAATGTCTTACCCAATTCCTTTTAAGAGTCTACTGATGGTCTGTGAGACCCTCAGGCTCTTTCTTTCTTTCATGGTTTGTACTTACAGGCTTTTATGAGCAATTTTCACAACAGATTAAAATGTTTTGTAAAAGGTACTGTAGTGTTTTTCATGGGGATGGTACAAGGCTTCCCAAAGAACTGCAATGAAGAATTTAAAGGAGCCATAGTAAGAGATGGCTTTACCTTTATGTGTGGGACTTTATATGAAATTGCTTCCTAAAAATTTGGTTCAAAAGTATTGACACCATTGTAAATGAGTACATTCCTTTACTGAGAAAACTGACTGGGGAGAGAGGGAGGAAGAAGTCAAGATCTTAGCAGGCCCAAAAGGATTTAGCATTTTCCTAATTTACCTCTGTTTTATAATTTTTAGTCATAGAATTCTATAATGTCAGAAGGGAACTCTTAGCCAGTGAGATGACCAGATCAAAACAGTCCTGATTTGATGAGTAAACTCTGGACATTGGGCACTTGAACACTTCCAGCAAAAAATTGCACAACCTCTTTGGGCAATATCTTTTGCTATTTAATGGCCCGTGTGGCACAATATAACCAGAATTTTCCATGACACAGCTTATGTCCTTTATCTCCCATGATAGCACTGTGCACCTCTGAGAAAAGTCTGGATCCATCTACACTGTATCCTCCAGTCAGGCTGTTGTCAAAAGCAAGCCATAGACTTTCCAAAGCAACAAACTCAAAATGGCTTTTTTTTTAATTGCAAGTGACTTTTCTCTGATTGGAAGAAAGTACTGAGCCATAATTAACTAAGAACTAATGAGTTTCAGTTGTTCAGTTGTTCATTTAATTTTATCACTCAACTAGGTACACTCCAAAGCATGTAATGTTTTGTCAACAACAGGAATTAAGTAAATCTAAGAACGTCTTAGGAAAAAATGAAGCGGTTTATGGTCATTATGTGTTCAGAAAAAAAGGCTTATAATTAGTCTGATTAATTCATTATTAGTTAAGTTTCATACTCAGAAATCTGCATGGTTTATAGATGTCTTTGAAGTGTGTTCTGTGGTTCTTTAGATGTGGCAGTAAAAACACAAAGACATAATAAATGTAATTAATTTAGAAAAATGCGTATTTTGTGGAAATAGGAGCTAATACTTCTAATCTTTCGTAGTTTTAAAGTTCCTTCTTTTGTTTCTTACACAGTTGTTTCAATATACATGTTTCAGTTTGATCATTCAATTCCATGTTTTAATAGTTTCCATGTTCTTTCTTTCCTTAGGAAAAGTTCAAAGAGATGGAAAAAAACCTGAATCTTGTAAACCAATTCTTAAAGTAGAGTACAAGACCTGTAAAAACAGGTTTGTTTTTAATTCTGTAATTAACTCAATATTACATTCTGGAGTATAAGTCCTTTTAGAATCTTTTCCTGCTTTCTTTTAACAAAGCTATTTGTTAATATTTGCAGATACTAAACCTATAGTGTAAACTTGTATGTACTATGTAGACTTATATATATATTTTTTTAATACAGTGAACCATTTGTGGTATTTTCTGGTGGACTGTCATATGATAAGCCTTGCCGAAGACCAAGTTTAACAATCATGCATGGGAAAGCAATTACAGTTCTTGAAATGGATCATCCTATAGTTGATTTTTTAACTCTTTGTGAAACCCCATATCCAAATGGTGAGTTTTTTGGGAAAAATACAATTATGGAAAATGTAAACAAAGCGATCTTTTTTCATACATTAATCCCATCCCAGGGACTTCCATCCTAATATTTGTCTTCATCTCAAGAAAACTACATAACTGAAAGTACCTGGAAGTTGTTTGCATTCTCATTGTAGGAAGTGAGTAGTGAATGGACAATAAAGCAAGCATAAATCTCCAAGTATGGGATTTAAACCCATGGGCTACTGTGAGAAAACATTGCTATTAATCAAAGATAGGTGCTTATATTTCTGAAATTTTTCATCATTTACAGCTCACTAAATTATGAAAAATTAACTATCACTTACCTGCAAAAAAGTTCTTACGCTTCAGCATGAAATTAACTGTTTAAAAGTATTATGTTTGCTCTACAGTGTGGGGCTGCCAAGTTCTGAAATATGTTGTCAGAAAGTTCCAGAAAATAAATTAAGAAAAGCTGTAAGTCAAAAAGAAATGAACTTTAGCATTTTAAGCCCTCAAGCAGAAAAGTAAAATAAATCTTATATACATAGCTAAACCAAGTACACATTAAAAACATTTAGTAAAGTGTATATGTGCTTCTATATAATGCAGAAATTTAATTTTCCATAATCAGAGTTGCTTTGGGCCTTCATTTAACTGTGTCAGATACTTCTCAGTACTTAGGTTTTGTAGCATCTTCCCCCGCTCACAGACTAATATTTATACATTTTGGTTTAACTTGTGTTATTCATAGCCAAGTATAAAAACAGGCAAAAAATAATGTTCATTCATAACAGGACTGAAAGGAAGATGAATCAGTTGGTCTCATTTACTCGTCCTTTTGGCATCACCCATCTGAACAGTTTATTCTGAGCTTGCACGTGCTGGAATGATTTGCTGCTGTTGAAAAGAAAGTCATAATTTCACATTTATATTTTTTTTATTAAAAATGTAGATTATAAAAAGTATGTAAATGAATATATTCTATGCATCAGGGGAAGCATTTATTTGTCATCTTAATTTTTTAGTTTTGATAAATAAAGAGAATTGTATAAAAAAAACAAGCCATATAATCCCCTAAAGAGTGTGGAGGAGGAAGGGGCATGTTATTATCTGAATTGAAAACAGCAGACTAACAGGATTCCTAGGGAATATTCTCCTTGAGTCACCTCAGAATTGGGGGCATTGTGTATCAGGAAGTGTCCTGCACAATCTGTTTCTGAAGAGCAGTTGTACATAGTAGAAGTATTACTTTTGGACAGCAAAAATACTTTTTCTGTGTAACAATTGGATTCAATAATGCAATGATACACACAACTTATTCATATTCTACTTCTTTACTTTCAACATAGCATCATGCTGGCAGGCTATAATACTCCAATTCTTCTGCTTTGTATGTTTGCCAGCAGTACTATCCAAAAGTAATTTCCTACTTCCTCTCTGGCCCTAGTTTCCAGCTCTGGCTGGTTTGTGCATATGTCAGGGGTTTATACCTCAAAGCTTCTAATATAGTGTGAAAATTTAAAGAACATAAATATTGCTGGCTTGCTTGCTTCAAATGGCTGATAGGAGAACTCCATGTCTTTTATACTTGATTCCTTGCTTACAGAATTTCAAGAGCCCTATGCTGTAGTTGTGCTTTTGGAAAAAGATCTCATTGTCGTTGACCTGACACAAACAAAGTAAGTATAAATGTTTAGATTAAGTTATTTGTGTGTTTAATTGTCCAGTAAGTTACCATAAAATTCAAAGTCATTTAACTATCAAAAAACATTCACTCTTGGAAATAACTCTTGCTAAGTATTTACTTCCAGTTTAAGAGCTAAGTTCATCTAATGAACAGGAACTTATGATAATAGTTGTTCTTGAAGTTTGGAATAAATCTAAATCTGCAGTCCTTTCAGCACAGCCCTCAAACATTCATTCAATACCAAAGTTAAATGATATTTGAACACATATGTGAATTGGAAATAAGATTCAACAACTACTTTTATGCATGTCTAGCCTCAGTATCTTAATAAATAATGTCATTGTTTTATATGGAACTACAGAATTACTTCATGATCCAGTTGCTGGTTTAAATGACAAATAGTTCTTTCATATCAGAATCAATTTTCCTATCAAAGAGGAACTCTACATCATCTAAAGCATAATCCAATTATTTATTTTGTTCTGCCTCTACCACTACCAGTAAAGGCCATCCACATTCACACTGGTGCAACAGGGAACAGATTTTGCTGTCAATGTATTGGAAAATGTTAAGTGAATCATATTCAGATCTCATTTACTTTAAAGAATAATTCAGATCATCTCAGCAGTGTAAAATGGACATAATTGAATCAGTACCCAATTTCCTATGTTTTTCAATTGTGAATAGCATTGTATAATGTATGAAAAGTGAGGATTTCCTCCTTATCAGGCTGTTCAAACTGATGGAAGTGAGAAATAAACTGAGATCTACTCATCTGTTATTGCAATTTTTCATTGTATAATCAGAAGTCTACCAACCCAATAAGCTAAGATCTTCAGTGTAAAATCCATGCTTGTAAAAGTAGTTTCTAGTTCATAGTACATATCATATCCATGAACCTGAAACTTCCGGAAAATTTGTCACTTCTATATAAGATTTTGAGATGTCAGAAAAAAAATAAATCACGTTCATTCATAAAGGCAGCCCTTTTAGCCTTAGGGACTATTTATGCAGGATTCTTGTCTTGTTGAATTTTATGACTTTATTTTAGTAACTACACATTATTACTGATATTAAAAACAATACATAAGTTTGAATAAATAAGGGAAAATATATTTAATGAGTAGTGATTTTACTTAGATTATGTTATATATTTTAATATAAGAATATGTTTTATTCTATGGCTCAGTGTGTCACAGTGCTTCTAATAAATTGTCTTCCTTAACTAGTTTTCCAATCTTTGAAAATCCATATCCTATTGACATTCATGAGTCACCTGTTACCTGCACAGAATATTTTGCGGACTGTCCTCCAGATTTGATCCCTGTACTCTATTCTGTAGGAGCAAAACATAAAAAGCAAGGATACAGCAATAAGGTAAACAAAACCAATATTCTTGTTTTTAAGCAAAGGAAGTAGATGTGTAACCTATGTTTTTATAACCTCTTACCATATTATTTTTGTTTTACTCCTTTAATAATCACTTTAAGGTTAGCCCAACCAGCAGCTCAGCAGCCTGATTACAGTCCCTCAGAAAAATGACTACTCAGAAACATGATCCCCCCCAGTATTTGTCCCTCAGAAACATGACCACTTAAGCACAACCATTAATTATCATTACATAGGACCTAATCATTAAGATGCTGGAGTTATTCCAGATCAGATTGTGTTAAAGGCGAGCCAGCAGTGTACAATTCAAATTTGTATGGATAGGTTCTCTCTATCAAAGAAAAAAGTGTAATCATTATAACTGAAAGACTTGAGCAGATGTTCAGTGAGAGCTGACAACATAATCTGTGAGATTTGTTATTAAATAGGGATAATAATAATAACAATAATAATGATTTTACTGAGCTACCAAAGTCTTGCCATAATGCTGTAGAAATAGGACAAGCTTCAGGATGTAAAATAAGAAATGCAATTAATTTCTAAATTTCAAGCTTTTAACTGGTTTATATTTTGGCTACAATGAATGCATTTTAATAAATAAACTAGAAAAAAATACTGGGTAAACAAGTCAGACATTATCAATTTTCTATTCAAATCAATGGAGGTATTCTCCTCGGAGCTGGGTTGTTTTCCATTAACTCACGGAATAAGCCCCCTCTACTTCTTTTACATCTTGGTTCACAAAAGTACTTCAGAAAATATTTTTATTTCTCCTGTTTGGATCTACCCTTACCTCATACACTTTGCACACCTGCCTGTATTTCCTGCAACCTCTCTTGCCCCCTTGCTTTTTTTGTGCATGTACAAATGCACTCTGAAAGTAGGTGGTCACTCATGTGCCAGACATCCATTTCTGTAGCCACAAGCATCCACTCCATGTATCCACACAAACAGTTTGTGCTCCTGGTTTTTCTCTACCCACTCATACTCTGCACACATCCTGACCCACTCTGCACATGTGTCACCCTCTGCATCCTGGATCCATACATGTCAGGGCTTTAGGCACAGGGCAGCATTCTAGACCATTAGGAAGCAAAAGGCAAGGAAGAGATGATGATCTCATATGTTGTATTAAAGTTACATTCTCTTATCTCATGGCATCATGCTCTGATACTTGTTTCTGGGCCAGCTTCTTCAGTGGTCTTTGTATTCAAAACAAATCCTCGGTCTATTCAGTGTTCTATAGAATCTCCAAGAGAAAAGCCATCCCAAAAGACCAGCAGAATTGTTTGTTACTCCTCCTTCTCATTCCTGCTTTAGGTTGTTGAATGTTAGCTGTGTGGAAATATTTTTAAAGCACAAAACATTAGTTGATAAAAGGGTCCAGAAGTGTTAATAAACTGTAAAAGCCTTGAATTTTACATATTTTTGTTCTTTTACAAGTTTTATTGCTTTTTGGGGGAAGATGTTGCCTACTCCTGAATTTAAAAATTAGCCAAGCAAGGTTTCTTCAGAATAAGTTGTGATCTCTGCACTTTTGTTTGTTTAGGAGTGGCCTATCAGTGGTGGAGCGTGGAACCTTGGAGCTCAGACATATCCTGAAATCATTATTACAGGGTGAGAATGAAACTGGGAATTGGTACTTATAAACTATTGTGTCTACTTCTTTTGATTGTGGGTTACCTATAGGTAAGAGTTGAGACTTCACCACATAGGCATTTCCTGGCTCTTCACTTGAGTAATGTCACCACAGAAATTCTCTTTTGCTCTAGAAAGCAGAGCTTGGTACCCAGGGTTGAGTACAATTAAGAATGACCATTTGAGGCCCCAGTGTTAGATAGCAATGCTTGTGAAGGAGGGGTCTTTGGAAAAAAAAAAATCTATTGCAAGAGAATATTTTGGCCTTGAAGGTCACAGAGAATAGCTTCAAAAAGGAGTGCAGCTGTTTTCCCCTGGCCTTCTGGACTCTCTGTCTAGGGACAGTTAGGAAATTCATTTTAATACTCTGCATTAGTGAGGGTGTGGTGCACTGGGATGAATTTTACCTTGTGGGCACAGAAACAGAGCAAAAAGGCCTAGAAAGGCTCAGACTGCAGTAGGGGCCTCATGAGCAGTGATTGGTGGATTCCCAAGGGATCATCCTGTAAAACAGACACTATTCATTGAGCTAAGATGCACAATGAGTTTTTCTCTAGTCTCGGTCATGTATTTGATGAATTGTTGTTATCAATGATACTGAAGACGTGATTTTAAAAATAAAGTTATGATGTATGCAGTAGTACAAGAATGTGATGGAGGGATCATTCTCATTATAAACAGAAGTCTCTCCTTTTTCCAGCTTTGCTTCAGCAATTGTATATTAATAAAAGGAGCACAGTTGTGAAGTATCAAGCAGAATGAAGTTCCCTTCTGTCCTTTCAAAGTTCACTGTACATGCCAATTTTAGAGTGCATAGGTTTGATGCTGGCCCACTGCAAAGCCAAAAGTACTGTGACTTAAACTTGTTATTAGTATGGGAATTAATTTCTTCTTGTTGCAATCTTAAAATTTATTGGGGGCTTAGTTCTCTGCAGGAAATGAATAAAAATATTTTGTTACTAAATGAAACCAAATAACAAAATATTTTCTTCTAGTTTATATGTATGTCTTTAATATATTGGCAGTAAGTTATAGAGAGTTACAGAAACAAAATTAATTTTTTCTGATTGTATTTATTTCTCACTGAAAGTAGATAATGTTTTAGACTTGCATCTTGTTTTAACACATTTAATTTTTATATTTTTTTTAAGCCATGCAGATGGATCAGTGAAATTTTGGGATGCTTCTGCCAGTAAGTTTCTAAAGTTCACTTTTACATAATGCTGATAAATCACACAAACACACATTTATATATAAAACAGGAAATTTAACCGGTTGAGTACTAATGGCTGGGCTGATATCATTAATACAAAGGGGTGAAATTCAGAAAATGTTTTATAAGTTAAATTCAGAAAATGTTTTATAAGTTAAGCAAAAAAATGCTGCTAATGAGATATGTTAGGCAGAAAAGAGTGAGGAATAATAACTCAAGATCCAGCATACCAAAATCTATGAAGGATGAAGTATTGGTAAAAAAATCCTTAGAGCACATTCTTCTTGTGTGTATAGAGGAGAGGGCTCAGTTAGGTCTTACATTCAGTTCCAGTTGTCGTGTCACTTCTATACTGAGTACAGCAAAGTCTTCTTTATAGCTAAGTAAAAATAAAATATTAAAATACATTCATATATTTCAAAACATTTAGTCTGGTGAGGGTGGAAAATACCATAACCTTTTCTTGTCCAGTCTCAAATCCCAGGAAATAATTGGGAAGCATTTCCATTCATCCTAGCAGGAAAAAGCTTCAGAAAATACTTGTTCCATATAATCTAGCTATAACTGCACATATCAGCAACCAGTATTTTCCCCTACAGAAAATACAAATGGTATTCATTAGTAAGATATATTTATTAAAATACACATACATTTTGATGGAAATTGAAAATATTTTCCTTCAAATAATTGACAGTGCTTCACCAAAGTTTCTATAGAGTTGCCTTGTACTCTTGTCTCTTTGATGGTACAGGGATGTCTGGGTAATATCTCTCTTTTATGAGGTATTAGTGTGTTAAAGAAGAAAGAGTCTGAGAGAAAATTCTGGATGAAATGTTAGGCGTAGAGAGATTTAATATGACCCTTATAACCAGTCTGTAATGAGTGCCAAGATCATGGAGTATGGGATACTTAAAATACCTGCTAGTTCCACGTGGTGCCACAGAATTGAAATTATTATTTTGCTACCATTACCAGCCAAGCATGGGAAATGCTGACAAGTTTTTAATGTCAGCTAAACCTGATGACTTTGTGAGGTAGTTGCCTTTTTGCATAATACCAAATATTTTCACTCAGGATGGACAAGGAGAAAATGAAGATTTCCAAAGCCTCATTTCACAAAATATATTTCATGCATTCAGTAGGCAAGGAACTGAACATGGCCATGGGTTGGTTTTTTATTATTTAATTTGTCTGTTTGGAAATGGTGGGAGAACAGAAACATTGTGCCCAGAATTTACATCTTCCTCTGTCTTGAATTTATGGTGAACACCAATCATCAGATGAGGTCAACAGTTTACTTGCTGAAACAGAAGTTTTTGAGAGCTTTGATATGAACAAAAGTAGGATAATTAGTTTTATTTAGAGAAGTATGGTGAGACATTAGACTTTGTCTTATTCAAATATGAAATATGTGAATATTTCAATTTTAAGAAGAATTACAAATACAGGTTCTAAAGTTAGGATGAAACAATACAGACTGTGGGAAGACCCCAAGGCATTTAGTGTGTGTACTGCACAGGAAGCACTGTGCTAGTTATTCCCTCTAGAGCTCTGGCAGAAATGGGGAAAGAAGAAAGCCTCTCATAGGGAATATAAGCATAACCTAATCATAACCAATACATCCTGCAGTAGGAATTTTTCTTAACATTAAAAGCTTAGATGATCATGAATATTCACAATCTCTTCAACAGTGCTGGTATTTTCAGTGCATCTCTGATGTCCTGGTCCTAGTCCTGATTTTCAGGGCATACACAATGTTACTCTTATCATACTTGGTAGTCTTTATTTACAAGGTTTTGATTATTACAAAGTTTTGTTATTTATTTTATTTACAAGGTGTTAAGCTTTTTAATAGAGTTCAGACTTCATTTGAGATTCCCTAGCAAACATAATGTCCTACCAGTATTTGAAGGCGCAAAATGCTTTGCTTTTAGACATATTTTAATTGTGTAGTCTTGTGTCTGAAAGCACAGATCTGTGAGAGACAGGGACTTGCTAGGCCACTGGAGCTGTTTCCAAAATGCATCTTTATTCAAAAGATATTGCTGGTTTTTAATTTACTTGTGCAGATGGTACCCAGTAATAGAGCATAGAGAGTCTTGTCTTGTACTCTGTACCCTATGACTCTGTAATTCTTCCAGTCATAATGTGCATGGACCCATGATGCCTGATTTGGAGTGCCACTCTAGATTTGCTACTGGCACTAACTGGCAACCTGAATCCTCTTTATTTGCCACTGAGGGCAGGAAGAATTATGTATTTATTACAGAAGCACTTGCTGAAATGTGTGAAATTCAGAAGTGCTTTATGTGCTAAAACTTTTTAAAACGTTAAAAAAAAAAAAAAAAAAAAACAAAACTGTATATGCTAAACCTCCTGGAATATATCTGCACTACCAAACAAAAATGTAATTTTGCTGTGTTCACCGTCTGGTTACATAACTAAAAGACTGTCCTTTCATCTTCCTGTTGCTCTTGTTACACAAGCTGGCCAGGCTGAGCTACCACAATTACACTGATGTAGGCAGCAGCTTTGCCCTTGTAGATGTGCACACTTTTATAGGTGCTGAGCCTCACTGGCTTTTTCTGATATTATGCAGTTACTGATTAATGACACTGAGAAACCAATGTAAAAGTAGTAAAATCAGGGAAGAATGTAAAACATAATGGGGTGAATTGTCACCCCTCCTTTACTTCTGGAATTTGCTGCACTAGATTTCTAATCTCGACAAAAGCTTCTGGATACTAGGATTTTATATACAGGTATAAATAGAGATCTACATATTAGTTAAGAAATTCAAAACACTTGTGAACTCCCATTAATTCTGAATAATTTTGTGTTGACCAGGCCACCAGCATGCTTTCCTAATGTTTTTTCTTGATTGCCATACACTCTTCATGTTCTATCAAGACCATAACCTCAGACAAATGAAATCTTAGTTTCACATCTCTTTAGGAAAGTATCAATATGATCAGAGCCTCTCTATAGCACTGATTATAAGCCTAATTATGGACACAATGATTTACACCTTTGACACCCTTCCCCAGAAAGTCCTAAGAAGTATTTCACAGACAAACACCCTTCTGAGAAGTATTAAATACATATCCTGTCAGTAAAGTGTACCAGAACAGTATCTGTAGTATTGTCTTGGTTTGGACAATTGTATAATACACATCTTCTCCTCTTAGGCTTTCCTAAGATTCCTTGTTATGCCACAACTGAGAAGAAAGTGGGAACTGAGAAATTTTATAACTGATTTGCTTCATGTTAGTATTTTTATATGTTTTAATATATTCCAGTTACTCTACAGATGTTGTACAAACTAAAAACATCAAAGGTCTTTGAAAAACAGAAAGTGGGAGAAGGAAAAGCAACAGCTGAGATTGTGGAAGAAGATCCTTTTGCCGTTCAGATGATGTACTGGTGTCCTGAAAGCCGAATTTTCTGTGTGGCAGGAGTTTCTGCCTATGTGATTGTTTACAGGTTCAGCAAACATGAAGTAAATACTGAAATTGCAGTAAGTACTCATTTCACTCTCTAATAAGAGAACAATTTCTAAATCAATTTGCCTTTCTTCATCTGTGCTAAGTACTTAAATAAAAATAGCAACCAGTATAAATACAGGTTTAGGGACATTCCATTTTAAACCTTTCCAGGGAAATCTTGATCCTACTTCAGTTACTGACAAAATCTGAGGGTTTGGGAACCTACTCTCCACTTTCTTTTTGCTTTAGTAAAATACATACTGCACATACAGTGCAGCTTTCAGACACGGTTTGCTTTTAAGACTTTATGATACAGAAATCTCTATTGTATTTACCTGGTCTAAAATTACTGTCTGCTCTGTATTTTTATCAGTTAATGTACATTGTGTATGTGCACAATGCTCTTTTTAACTCAAGTAGTTAATCTCTTTAATTTCTGTTCATAAGGAGACTGAACATTATCAGTGGGTTTAACAAAACAAAGAGTTGATCTTTTTCTGGCTTATGCTGACGTTGTTTCCCTAAAGATGGAAACTATATGAAATGCCAGATTATTTGTCACCTTCCCTGATTATAGTTCTTTTCCTTTTCACACTATTTTAATGCTCTTTAGAAAGTTCTACTGTGGCAAAAAACCTGTTACTGTGTTATTTTTGGCCTCTAACCATGTGCCATTCTGTATGGCATATTCATAACTGTAGTTATGATATTCATTAACTGTAGTTCTTCTCTTGTTTTCCACTCTTTTCTCCTCTCCCCCCCCCCAAGGCAATCATTAAGCTGCCTGAATGTATCATTTCAGGAAAGGTTTAAAACTGATGAACAGTAATTTCACATTACTGACCAGCTCATGTAGAATGCTGCTAAAATTACTCCATTTCAGTATTTTTACATTGTTCTACAGAAAAAGCACCTTATCTTTTATTATCTATAATTTAATGTCTTTTTTCCCTGTTCTTCACTTCTCTGACTGAATTGCATCATTACTGGTATTTTCCAAAGTGTTATAATAGGTGCAATTTAACAGTTTCTTAGATTTCTTCTGTAATTAATAAGCATTTTTCCCTGAATATTAAATTATGCAGTCTTGGTGGCATACTCACAGAATTCCCCTGGGTTTTCTGCATCTCTGAAATGGCCTTCTCTTTTCTTTCTGCATTTTTACTGCTTGCATTCAAGTCTTCACTCTAAATGACGGGAGGGATTTTTAATCAAAAGTATGGAATTCTTTATACAGGAATCTGTACCTGACTTTAGGCTGTGTGTTTTTGTCTGTATTGAGACTGAGCTAGCCAATCTCGGGATTTCTTTGCTGCCTGAGGCACAAAGCACTTTGTGTCCTCCCTTCCTTATCAGTCAGGCTGAATTTACCTTGAGTTCAATCTCCAAATCTAGGATTTTAAGGCCCCCACATTGGTTGGACTGCCCTGATGTCAGTGTTGTAATGTTTTTGCTGTGGCAAATGGGAAGTTGGGGGCTACTCAAAGGTTGCTCTGTGTAGTAGGGAAGTCTGCAGCTGAATATGCCTCAGGGGCATAGGCTATGCCTGGAATTTCCTCAACAGAAGTATTATTTGCATCATTTCATACCAGATTCTGGAGGCAAGGAGTGTGCATGTGACAAATTCTGCTTCATATCCAACATTGGAGTCATTGCCATGCAGTTATATAAAGAACATTTACTGCTGTTATTTTTGTTTTCTTATCTGAATCCACTCCATCCTGTCTCAAAAGGATCTATTAATTAAACATGATCACTTTCTCAGTGAGCAGTCTTTCCTCAGTGAAGCTCCTCTTCAAATCTCTTGAGAAGAAACACAGGAAAAAAGTTTACACTCATTTGAATGTGGAAAGGGGAATCAATAAGCCCAGTGATGAGATCCCCCAAAAATATCTTTACTCTGTGTCAAAATAAATCAGTTCATGATTTCTGTAATCCTCCTAAGGTCCAACCAAAGCAGGGACAAAAACAGAAGACAAATTTATAGTCATGTTTTTGGTCTGAATTTTTCCTTCTCTCTTCAAATGCACAACAGCTAGAACTTCGCAAAATTAACTTTAGTAGAAAAAGGAATACATGCAGAAAAACATTCAAAGAAGAGTGATGCACTTCTGACATGGCAAGCAGAAGAACATACTCTTCAAGAGTTACTCCAGTCCTGCATAAAGATTAAACAGCATTATAAATTGTTTCAGTCAGCTGCAATTACTTCCAGATTAGATTTTCCTGAACTCAATATTTCACTCATTTGTCTTTGAAGGCAAATGTTGTTTGTAGGTTTCTTTAACTGATTCAGGCACAAAATATCCATGGATTTTGAAAGGAGAAAACAAAAGGGAAATTTTGAGAAAGGACTCTCTCTCCTGGTTTAACAGTCTCTTCTTTCTGAAATATTGTGTGTTTTAGCACAATGGTTGAGAAACACGTGACCCTTCAGTACTACTCACCTTTATCTCCCAATTCTCATGAAATTTAGCTATTTTGTTAATCTTCATTCTGGTACAGATGATGTCTCAGTGAAAGATCACTAAGATTGAGCTTGCAGTGTCTACCTCTGCAATTACTTCTATTCCTTTGAAGGTAGAAGCACTGAAATTACTGTTCAGCTAGTAACCCCCAGACCTTGTCTCTTTGAGAGCTGTACCTTGGTTTTTATTCTTTCAAAATGCAGATTTCCTTGGGCAACTCATGAGATAGAAAGAATTGTTTAGTATTTACTTACCTAGATTTGAACTTCCTGTCCAGTTCCTCCCTGGAGTCCTCAGTTATTATTTCCTAAATTAGTGGAGAGAATTGTAGGGCGGTTTGGCCTCTTTTTCCATTTCTAGAGAGGCCAGAGGGAGACCAAAAAGTAACTAGTTTGAATTTTTCTTTCTAAAATCCGCCAAACTCATGTTCGTTCTAAGGAATACAGGGCTGTCTGTGCTGTAATCTTTGATTTCCTGGCCCCACCTATGGACAAATGAAGTTTATGTACTATTCACACTGTCAGGCTTATCCATCCTGGATAAAACTTGTCTCTTAGAGACTCTGCTGTACAAGTAATCAGGGGGCAGAGTTGGTGATCCTTCTAGTCCTATCTGATGCTGTTACTCTATAAATAACAAATGACAGTAGTCTTTGCCTGCAAATTATAATGATAAATGGGGGTTATTTAAAGGAAAAAAAAGGCATATTGATATTTATTTGAAAGTAATGGAACTTTCAGCAGCTTTCCTTATAAAATGAAAACTTAGCTTTTTATTTATTTAAGTCATTAGAGGTACGACTTCAGTCTGAAGTAGAAGACATCATCACTCCTGAACCAGAAACAAATCCTCCATTCCCAGATGCCTCCTCCCAGCTTCCTTCTTTAAAGAGCCTTTCAGGCAGTACCAACACTGTAGCATGTGAAGGAACAATGAAGGACAGTATCCCATGTCTTAGGTAAGTTTATGCCATTGTTTAAATATTGATCTTTCTAAAAAGCATTCTTATTATCTGTTAGTCAATCCCTCAACTCCCAAGAAAAAGAGATTTCTTGTATGTATGTGGCACAAAATGAGAAGAAACAACAAACAAAATAACAAAAATAACAAAATAACAAAAATAACAAAATAATTAAGGCAAAATTATCAACAAAGGATTTTTAAAAGGATAGAAGTAATTGTGAAGAATATAAACTGTTATAGTGAAGGTTTGACTGTCATTTTCCAGTGTGATCTAGGAGTACATCTTCAAGGAGTTTCTGAGGGTAGTTCATGAAGAAACTTCTATAAAAGCCAGCATGTGCAAAGCTTTCTCTCCTTGATTAATTAATATACTACTAGATTTTTTTTTAATTAAAGAACTGTATGCATTTTATGGTGTGTAAGGCATGGAAACTGTGTTCATACTTATGAAGCATTCTTTAAAATGTATAATCATAAAACAATTGCATTGTATGGAAGTGTATATTTGTTTAATCTTTGGGAAAAAAGCAAATTGTTTTCTGCTAAAATACATTGTCACTGTTTTGGAGTAGATTAATATGTTCTTATTATTAAGGCAGATAATTATGGATTTGAATAGCTAAAACAGTAATTCTGTACAAAACTCTATAAAAACTGTAATTTTCCAGCAATTAGAGTGCATTGCTGACAAGGATTGCTCTCGTTTTGGTGAATTCATTATTATTTTGGTCCAATTATTATTAAATCTTTTAAATGCCTCAATTATTTCAGAAGCAGTTAAAATGAACATTTCCTGATTTGCTACTTTGGGCTGCTTGGCTCCTGAAAATGGCATTAGCATTTAAAAGCAATATTGTGATATTGTCTTTGTAAAATTAACAGTATTTTTTGGCATTCTGTTCATTTGTCCATCTCATTCAGTCAGGCAGTTGAACTTCAGACCTCAGTTTAATCATTAATTTGAAGTATGGAAATCAACAGAAGAGGCAGAGATTAGTTATTTAAAAAATCCAAATGTGAACTCTATTTATGACATTGATATCAGGAAGAATGCAATCATTTAATCATTTCACTGGCTAAGAGTTTTGCTTAAGAGATTCTTACTTGATTTTGTCTGTGAAAGAAAGGAATTGTTGATGTTGGAGGCAGAAAAGTTGTAATGAACCCACAGAGGTTCAGCCTGTTACTTTTTAGAAGTTTTCTTATCTCCAATAATCTCAGATTAAGCTGGCCAATAGATTTTTGTCAAATTTTAGACAAGGGAACTATAGTCTTATTTTGACTGAGAAGTGATTTTTCAAAGTCAGAGTAATTATACCGCTAGAACTGCTGGCATACTCCTACATTTAGATAAAAATATACTTATGAATGCTATTATCCTTCTCAGGAAAGACATACAAATATCTTCACTTTTCCCCCAGACCTTAGCTGGGTCCATAGGCCTTGTCTGTCTAAGAGCTTCTGATCTAAACAGAATTATGGTGGTAAAATGAAAGTAGTGCTGAAAACACTGGAAAAAGCCAGAAAAGACCAGGGTGTTGCTGTTGACTTTATATGCAAGTCATTCAGGTGGGCAGCAGGATAGAATCTAAAATAGAACAACATTAATGTAAAGCTGCCAGCAGCTGCACATGGAGGGTGAGTGCACAGCTTGAGCTATATTGATAATGCACATAAAATCTTGCACATATACCTAACTGGCTCCATTATGTTTATTTTCATGTCTGCTTCTCAACGTTTTTACAAATGAATGGCAGTCCACACTACCCAATTTTTTCTAGCCAGAAGTCAGAATGACTGAATGTATTTGTGTCTGTGAATAGCTACTAGGAAGAAAGTAATTGAAGGGACTGAAGTAATGAAAACTTGGCACTTTTCTCAAATCAAAAGTAACTGTTACCAAGAGAGGCAGGCAGCAGTATGGAATAAATATTGTTTTTGCTTCTTTCAGAAGATTTTGCAGTGAAATAGGCAGCGGTAAAAACCTAAGAAACCAATGGGTTTGTGATTATGCAGATAAATACTTTTGATGTAAATGCTGTTATCATAAAGCTGAACCCAGAATGTCAGTCTTTGTTCCCAGACTTCCAGTATCATCCCAAAATTAGGTCAATCAAGGGTTTTGACAGTAGCTTCAAGTAACTCCAAAGTGATAAGGAACTGTGAATATCTTGTGAAAACAACTAAAAACCAAAACTTTGCAACAATGAAATTCAGTGTAGCATAACAAGAACGTGTCAAGGAAATCACTGAAATGTCTACATTCCTTCTGCTCATACTCCTGCAGTCTCTTTAGGCTTTTATTATAAACACTTCAGATAAAAAGCCATCCAAAACAAGGTGAGAACTGAATATCTGCATTACTGTTTGAGCAGGATGGTCGGAGACACAAGAGAAACAGCTCAAAGATTCTTAAGGAGGAAGATGTCACAGAAACATGGGAATGACAACCTGAATCATTAAATCTGAAATTATTTTACTCCATTATTATAGTCTTTCACCACCTACAGTTTATTATATGCTTAGAGAAAAACCTTGTAAAATAATATCCATTTTTATCAAAGCAGATCCTCAAATTTATAGTGAAAAATATTTAGAGGGAAATGTGTTTGCTTTTTCCCCTGAAGTGACAGCAATCCAATAGAAAAGTTAGAAAGTACTTGCAGTTCTCGAATTTTTTCAGGATGCCATTAAAAACACATTGGAAAAGTAGTACCACATTAAAAAACATGTTTTAGAAGATCAGAATTACTTCTGCAGCCATTGTCAGTCTCATGGTAGCTTGTTTAGAGGAAGGAAATGGATTCTTGCTTTGACAGATACTTGTTGGAGCAGCATGCTTTCCTCTTGTGTTCTGCCACACCATCAGTTATCCATTAGAAAATATGGATGGAAAGCTCAACTGAAAGGGCATTAGACTAAGTCCTGGTTCTTGGATTTCATTTACCTGTTCTATATTTTTCTAACATTTTAAAGGGCAGGAGCTGAAAGCTGCAAATGAGGTACAAGATGGAAAGACCACCACTGTTATGCCTCTTAAAGGCTTATCCACAGACATTAGGAGTTGAAGGCCTCCATCACAAAGATACTCTGAAAGATTGTTTGTAAAATATTAAGCTTCTGCTTGCTGTGAAGTTTCTTTGAAAATGATACATCTTTACTGTATACAACTCCTATCTGTAGTTTCAGTTTATCCTGGTCTCCAAGGACCCCTCTCCCTTGGCAGCTTGAGTTCACAGATTTTCACACCTTTGTTCTCAGCACGAATACTCCTGGGTAATCCAGGGCTTGCTTCTTTAAGGTTATGAATAGCATCACTTCAAAAATGCTCGTGGCTATGTATCATATGAACAAAGAAAATGGCAAAGCTTTAGTGCCAGCAGAACACGTCAGAAATTGCAAAACTCTGAGCAGAGATTTGCTGTTGATAGAAAACAATACAAAGCTATTGCCAACTGTAGTGGGTTGAGCACTTGCTGAACTGCACTGTCATGTCTTTCCTACAACAATATCCAAGCCAAGTGCCTGATTACTGCTCCAGACAAATACACATGTAAGGTCTGAAGAGTACTGCAGGGAAAAGAAATAGAACAGAGAGTGTGCCAAGCTGCTGTTAAGGAAATGCATTTAGAGGATAGATGAGGAATGACTTTCTCATAAAGTATACTGCCCTATTTTATGCCTATGTGCAAAGGGATGCAACACAAACACTCTCACCAGTAACAGGTACAGTGAAAATGCACTGACTAGTGGGTTTTTCCTGTAAATTACTACTACAGCGTGAATGTACTAATGACTAACATGAATACCTCAAAGTACTGCTGTTATTGCATAATGATTTCTTCCAGCGTATCCCACATGGTTGTACCACTCAAAAAAGCACATAAAGCAGTCATACAGAGGTGTTCAGCTCTTAGATTTCCCCTTAAAATGTACACCTTCACTACCTGCTTTGCAAGTCACTGAACTTGCCATAATGCAGTAGGAACAGGTGTTAATAGTTACATCGGATTTGGTGTAGGAACCATTCATTCACATAATAGGTGATTATGCTCTTAGAAGTAAAACAGGACTTGTTTGCACTACATGGACAAATAGATTTGTCAAGTCCATAAATTTTAATATGCTCTGGTGGGGACCACTGCAGAAAGGTGTATCTTCTCATCTTCACTTGCCTCTTTACATTTTTCTGTCGTGCTTTGCTTCATAAGGCAAAAGTTCCAAATACACAGAAATGCCCTTTTTCAAAGTCTCAAAATAAAGTACTTTAGGTTTTCTGTTCAAGTTGACAATTCATAATGGTGCAAATCAGTTGTTTTTCATGGCCCAGTGTTTGTTTGTTTGTTCTTATTTTGTACCTCTTCTTCTTAGCGTTAAGGCTCGACCTGTGCGGATGCCTCCTGGCTACCAGGCAGATCTGGTTATCCAGTTGGTGTGGGTGGATGGTGAGCCTCCACAACAGATTACCAGTCTTGCTGTAAACTCTGCTTATGGACTGTAAGTAACTCAGAATTAAGGTTGCATTGATTTATTGTTTATTGCCCTAAAGCACATGTTTTCCAACTATACTTTGAAATTTCCCACCGACAATTAAGGTCAAAGCAAAGTATTCAAAAGATGCTGTAAATCAGATTCTTGGGGGAAAGTTATTTGAACTGACACAGAGATTGTAATATGGGATGTTAAACTGCCATTCTTGCCAATATTTTTACTAATCCTATTTAAAAGACTGAATCTTTTCACATAATTCTTTCCATCCTTTCAAATAAGATCTAATTGCATTTCAAATCTGTAATTTTCAAAGTTATTTTGAAAGGTTCACCAGGGTGAAATGCATTTAATGGAAAATGGTGAAGTGATTAACTGTTAAATACCATTTTTCATTACATCATATTTTAGTTGGAAATTGTCTTCTGAGAGCAGCATTTTTATGTCTGTGCTAATGTCTGCTTGCACAAGAATTGGTGACCTGAAATTGAAAATTGAAAAAGGAGCATTTAAATGCTGTATTCTGGATGGCGATGCAAATGAGTGTGTGTAATTGTTTCCTCAGGTTCAGTTTATTTGCAAATTTTTAATGTTTTCCCTTACTGAGAGTCACCCTGATACATTAAAATGCTTTTCCCTGTAGGTGTTACTCCAGTAAAACTATTGGCTGTAATTGGTGTTAGGTGCTGATTCCTGCTGATTTTCAGTAAGTCACTGGACTCTTTTTAGAAACTTAGGCCATTTAATGCAGAGTTTTTACATTTCTGCAAAAATACTGTCTTCTGGGGCCTGTTTTTTCAAGTTTTCAGCCTGAATTTCTAGACCATTTCCTATTAATGAATTCTAGGAGTTTCTTTTCTTTACCATACCCTGATACATTTGTCACTTGTGCAAATTGTTAGGTTTTCTCCCTTCCAGGTCTCAGACCTCAAGGCAGCATCTGAATGATCACACCATTCTATCACTTGTAAACTATTCTGATAAGTTGTGGTTCTCCTAATGGTCATTGTGGTTTGCTAAACCACTGATTGATTCAATCAAGAGCTTTAAATTGTTTCATTTGCTAAGAGCAATAATAGATTATGGGACAGTCTCCTTTAAAGCACCATAAGCTAAGTACAAGAATGTTTCAGAAATAAACGCATGTATGAATAAAGTAGGCTGATAACCTGAATTTAACTTTCCTACAAAATCTACCCAATAAAGATCTTTTTCCTTACATTTTTTTCTGCAGACTCTCTTCTCTCTGTCTTGTCACTCTTAACTTTTTCCTCAGGCCTATGACAAGGCCTTTCTTTCATCAGAATTTTTGTTTACTACTTTGTCACCTGTTATCTGTCTTCACCATGTGGAGAAACCTATTCCACTTCAGCATGAAGCCTGAGAGCGTGTAGTTTTTGCCACGCTAATCGTAGAATTATTTGGGTCATCTTTTGCCTAATTTTTCTTCATACACCAATCAGTTTAACTAGGTCAAAGGCATAAAATGTTGTGTGTTCTGGAGAGTCTGTTTCCAATATTCTTTTAATTAAATTACTATGATTTCTGGAACTCTTATACTGCAGCCATGAAACAGGAATAAAGTATGATGCTAAAAAACCTTTATTCCCAGTAAAGATGAAAGATTTCAGACACTGCAAAATTTTATTTAATGTAATTGGTTTACTTATAACAGTACCAAGGCTACAAATTAAAAGTATTAACACCTGTTTTATTTATGTTGAAATGAATCATCAAAAACTTCTTCATGTTGTCTTGCAAAATGCTTCAATTACAATTGAAGAATTAGGTTAACCTTGAGGAACAAGGTTAAATAAAAATAATAAATTTGTTTTGAAGTAGGTTCTGTTGTACTGAAAGCGGCGACTGAAAATTTATTACTGGCTCATGGGGTAACAGTTTTCAGCTAATCTGCATATTAATTGTCCAGAAATGTCTGATGAGGGTTTTATGACATTTCTGTGAAAGATACCAACAGAACAGGACATCACCTAGCAACTAATTCTGTTGATTGCTCAAAACTGAGAAATTAATTTTGTTTTTGATTTCATAAGGACTTGGTTGTTAGCAATTTATCTTAAGCCTTGCTAATAGTAATGGCTGTCTAGAGTTTTTTTATCCATCCTCAGAATATTAATGAGCAACTTCAGATTCTTTTTTAAACTCATTTGTTTGGGTATAAGAAATATCAGATCAATGCTTATGTGTGAAATTAGAGGAGTTTAGAAGAATACAGACCAGGAAATTATACATTTTGTTAATTTGCTGACCAGGGGTGTGAATGTTCACAAGCTCTTCTTGTGACTCATGTTTTCGAAAATTATTTAATCTCAGGTAAATAATTTTCAAAGTGCAAATGACCTTTTTTCCCCTAAAATACTAATAGATGAGATTGACACTTGTCTTTTTTTTTTCTCCTCCCAGAATGCAGTAACTTATGAACACATAGAATTAATCCTTAGTCTAAAACCATTGCCCCCATTCACATGAGCCATTTTCTCAAGCTTGTCCAGGTCCTTCTGGATGGTTCTTGTCCCTCAGGCACATCTCAGCTCGGTGCTGTCTGCAAATTTACTGAGGACGCCCTCCATTCCATTGTCTCTGTCACTAGCAAAGACATTTAGCTGTACTGTACTGGTCCCAGTATGGGCCCCTGAGGGACACAAATCGGGGAAAAAATACCAATGGAGAAAAGTCAAAGTGCATCCATAGTATTTCCATAGATGCTGTACTGCAGTCAGTGTTGAGACTAAACACAGTGTACTAACAACCAGTAGAATTCAAGCCACTGTTGCACATGGTGCCTTAATTTGCTAGTTTGACAATTGAGGGAAAATAATTTCATTTTTCTTTATGTATTATTTTTTATTTGCTATATGGAACCTCTTTTTTATAATAGAAGCAGTGTAAGAAAAGGTAGGACAGAAGAAAATTTTCTAGCTACCCTGCTTTCCCTGCACCTCATTACTTTCCTTTTGCATTGTTGTTTTTCCACACACAAATTCCTTTCAGATATTTTGGAGATACATTAAGAAGAGTCAGGTGGAGGTGAGTGCACAGCTCACTTTTAGTGTGAATTAAGTGCTTTTATGCTTCTGTGCAGAAAATTACAGAACCTGATAGCAAGTGATTCTGAATATGATTGAAGATAGTTTGGGTTTTTGAGTTTCTTTGTGGCTGTATCTGCAATCCTTTCTGTCTGGAATTTAAAATTGCAGTCTGATGCAGAAGGGGAGAGATCTTGCCCATAAATCAAACCACCATCAAAATGCATTTGCAGAAGTATTTCAGTGGGGTGTGGAGACTGTTTTAACAGAAATCTCTGCTGTAGATAAGCTGACAGAGTTGGAAGGAAATTTTATAAATGCTTTTCAGATTTGGGTATCTCCACAATACAGCCTAATATATTTCATTTTTCATTAACATTTAGTTTTAAAAGAATTTTTAAATGTATTTGTATTTATATTTTAATTTGTATTTTATATAAATGCATAACCACTTTTTAATATCTGTGTCCCAATTTTTAGTCTTAATTGATATCATTATCATTAGAATTATATTGTTCTATAAAGCAACATTTAGACATTACTGCAATGTGTTTGATTCAGAAAGATGGTAGAAGTTGTAACTGCTTTCTGGAAAATTAATTTAGAAAACAGTTTTTAAAATTTAGGATTACAAATCTGTAAGAAACAAAGAACCTGAGCTTGAGTAGTTCCTGAAGAAAAGGTTTGTGCACTATTCGTAATAATAATTATTATTGTTTTCAGGATTTAATTACACATTGCTAACACTTTTGAGGGACATTTCTCTTTGCAGAGTGGCTTTTGGGAACTGCAATGGTTTGGCAGTAGTGGATTTCATGCAGAAGACAGTCCTGCTGAGCATGGGCACCCTCGACCTCTATGGGTCCAGTGATCCGTACCAGCGGCAGCCCCGCTCACCCCGCAAGAGCAGGCAGTTTGCTGCAGGTAGGAAATAAATCATTGTGCTTATGAGCCTGATATGTTTCTTTGGTTTTTTTGCCTGTGGCTTTTTCTAGTGCTTTTGGAATGCATGACTATTTGCCGGCCAATGGAGTTTCTATAACTTGGCAAAAGAAACTTGACATGCTCTAGATGCGGGCATTTTCTCAGAAATAAAATGTTTTGTGAGGTTGTTTTTTTTCCTTTTGGGATGGAGGTCAGCAAGTAATTCCCTTAGCTGAGTCTGTAAAAAATCAAAATGAGCAGAGTAATAAGAGTAATAAATTGTTTTTCTGGCAGTCACTTGATGTGTAGTTTGTATGCTATTTTCTTTCTGGTTTCAATAAGTTCATACCAATAAGTAAGACTTCAATTTAAGCTTAAATGTATTTTCTGCCAGGAGCTATTCATTTGAATAGTCAGCTGTGTTTAGAGATGTGTAACACCTGGGAGGCATGTTATGTAGGTAACACAAGGAGCTCAAATTAAGCACTTCATTAGTGCTTCATTAGTGAAGTTCTTAATATAAAACCTAACAACCCATTTTAAAATTTGATGCTAAGAGGATCAAGTAAGTCATAACTGTTGTTATGTGTTGTGTACTAGAAATATTAATACTTCAGTAGAGCTAAATTTTACCATACTTTGTTGGTTATCTAAACATTTCCTTGTATAAACATTTATTTGTATGAGAAAAAGTCAGATCATCTGTTTCAAGTCTTTCCACTTGACATATTCCATAGTAACATCCAAGAGTTAGACACAATTATGAAATGTGTTTTTCATAGCTGTGAAGTTTTAGAATTAGATTTTAAAATATCTTTGAAAATGTGGAATTTTAAATCTAACCCTAAAATTATAGAAGCAACAGATTATAGTGGGTTTATGCCATCAGCATTTTCATCAGCAGGCCCTGCACTGAATCAAGTCCTACTTCTCCATAGAATTATAGGATTTTTTTTTTTTTTTAATTGGGAATGTGTTTACACTCCAAAAAGGAAATAAAATCTAGAGGAAAATTTTTAGAATAAAATACAAGTCTTCAGGCCTACTTCTGCTCCTGAAAGACCATTTATCTCACTTTCTATGCATTTAATCATGGCAAGCTTAGTTCCCATCTGTGCCAAGTGTTAAATATGTAAATTTGGCACAGCTGAGGAGAGAAGAGACGAGCAGCTTCAAGTTACCTTCAGCTTCTCTGTCTGGTTTCAGCCAGCCTCACAGCAGCTCCCTAAGAAATGTGAGCAGCTAGCCACAAACAACATGCTTCAGAACTCTGTACGAAAGGTGGAGGATTGCTCATGTAGAAAAAGCTGTTATAAGCACTGTGTCACAGAGGGTTTTTCTCTGTCAGTGGCAGTCTGGGCCAATCCTTTAAGGCATCCTTCCAGCTATCCAGTGATGCCAGAATGGAGCCCACTGTGGATAAATGACCGCTGAGAAGGATTGCAACTTCTAGATTGCTCATAGAAACTATGCATCTAAAAAAAGCCTCAGCTGCTTTCTCACCATCCATCCCACATCCTTTACTTTTTTGATTATTTTTCTTGTTATATCTCCCAATTGGAAGGTAAGCATCTGCTGAAATTTCTTCACCTTGGCTGTTCTAGATGCTGGTTATGATATCACTTCCTTTCACTTTAGACTGTTTTTTCTCTCTTTCCTCTGCCTGCTGCTGATGCTGGTGTACTGGCATGTTCCAAAGACAACTTTTGCATGCGTGGCCTGTCTAACTTTTATCCAGATTTAACGAAACGGATCCGTACTTCCTATCAGAGTAAGTTCTATAAAGGTTAGGCAAAAAGCTTTATCATGATTGGACTATGCCTGACTTAAACCCATGTGTTTGTGCTTTGTAATGTGTTTTTTAAACACATTCAGCATGCATGCAAACTTACTACATTTTGTGATGTCAACCATGCTTATTTTTGACAATTACCTTTATTATACAGAAATTCTTTTCTTTAAAAAGAAAGTCAAAGAGAAAACCTTAGTGTTATATGGGACAGATTGGGCCTTAGAAATTACTTTTCAACAACGTTATGTTCTTGGTGACAGTATCTTTCTTTGGTTTTATATTCGTTTCCATGTACATTTACTAATATGAAGCATTTCTTGTTTTGCAATGGCACTATCTGTAGTTACCAATTAATTCTTCCCTTTTTTCAGAAGAACAAGGTGGCTTAAAAGAGTACCCATTGAATTGGATGCTGTGAAATTTAAAATTTTAATCTTGGTTTGGTACTTAAATATTTGGCTTTGGGGAGCCATCCCATGCCTCTGTTCTTTGATGGGGAATGTAAAGTGGGCATAAAAATACATACATCAAAGAGGGCTATGAAAATTCATGTTCTTAATATCTTTAAATTTTGAGTTATACTGATATGAAATTTAAATATTAGTATTCATCACTGCAGAATACAGTGAACAAAGCTGTAATTAATTTTGCAAAAATGACTGTTCAACAGATGAGCAATACATATCTTAATTAATTGCAGTGCTTATATGTAATTAGGTCTCTAGGATGCCTCTTTTTAAAGTATTTTTCACAGAACAACAGGATAGCCAATTTTATATTAAATATTCAGTATGAGCAGGATAAAAGAGTGGCAGATGTTTTATCATCTCTCATAAATATAAAGTTATGTAGCTATTGAAATACATTTGTACGCTTGCACATCACATTCTGTTCCATCCCTCTAGGCTGATTTCTATGACTTTATTTTATAATAGTTCATAAAAGGTGGTCTGTTTATTTAAAAGTCCAGTTACCAATTCAGCAGTCCATTAAAAGGTTTGGTGTATGGTATTTTAAAGTCAATTAGTCTCATCTTGCTAATTTCAAGTCTGTAATAGAGAACCTGAGTGACAGACAGCAGCCAAATGTTTGGGGGTTTTTTCCCCCCTCTAAAAATTAATAAATTCTAAGGGCAAAAATTACTAGTGTTCTCATTCAGAATTACAGACATAGACCACAGAATCTTTCCTAGCTGAAAATGTATTATCTTGTTTCTGTCTTCATCCCCATAGTCAGAAAAGTCTGCAAAACCTTCCTTGTGAAGTATTAGTCTGAGTTCTAGGCACGATCATTTTTTAACTTCTTTCCTCAAAAATAGTTTGGTTCTTGCTTTTGTCATTTGATACTTATACAGGAGAATATATTGTATGATCTAAAAGATGCAGTAAGATCAAAAACAGGACTAGAATCTGTCACAACCTGAAATATCTTGCAAAGTCATTCTCAAGTTGTGCTTTGTTATATCTCTTATCTGAGATTAATTTTAAAATGGGTATTAAGAGTGAATTTTGGATTTTGCTTACAAGTTTATCTTCTCTCATAAGGCATGATGATGGGAAAAGTAAATTATTTTTGGGAATCGCGCAGTCAAAGCCAATATTATTATGACAAAAGCAGGAGCATTCATGTGATAAGAGAAGCATTAGGTCTAAACTTTTAAGGGTTATATCAATGAAAATGGAAGTTAATGGGAAGATATGAGTAGTTGATTCAATAAAGTAGTGAAGCAGGAAGATAATTTCATGTGGATCTGTATGAGAAAATAAGACTTACAGATATTGAAGCCAAAGAAGAGATTATGGATGAGCAAAATACATTTTTGTTGGTCATTTTAGAGGTGATTTGCAGGAAAAGACAGTGTAATCTAGTGTCCAGCCTAATTATGAGGTTAAAGTGTGACATTCAAAGATGTAAGCAATATTATGTATTAGAGTATAAGAGAAGACAGTGATGATGATAGCTCTGTTCATGTAGTAAAGAGGAGATTTCAGCACAAAAATACGTTGAGTTGATCTTGGCAATGTTAAATTCCTATTTGGAACTATTTCCTATTTGGAAAAGCCTGAATAGATTTTAGAAAGACAGAATTACTACTCTAACTTGGATGGAAGAAATCCAAGTTGAAGATGTGTATTTATGAATCACTAGGGATATATATATATTAAAAACATTATTGCCATGTTTATACAAAATAATGTCTTCAAATACTGGGTCAGAGAAAGAAAGTGTTGATATTTCAGTCTGAGATGTCCTGCAACTGAACAGGGAAAGGGGAAAAAAGAATGAACATGTAAGAGGAAAGAGGCAATATGTTGGAGAAGAGGAAAGACATAATAGATAATGTCAAGGACATCCAATATGCAAAGCACTGTGGTGGAATAAATGTTCTCAATTTTAACCAATAAATCTATAGATAGCTTGATGCTGGTTACATATGTAAAGTGGACTCAAATGCACCCAGAGTGGACTTGGAGCATTAACGCAGCACATTCTCTGGTTTGGGAGGTGAAAGTGGGAAAGGGAAGCAAGGAGGGGAGAAATGTCACCAGTTCTAGGAGTACACAGTAGAAGAGACTGGAATGTAATTGTCCAATCAGGGAAATAATCTGAGGAAAAGAAGAAGCTAAGATGAGCATAAGTGCAGAGCTGGGGATAACTGCCAGGTGTTGATGACTGGTTCCATTTGCTGTAACATCTACAGCCACCTCCCTTTGTAGCAAGACTATATGACAAGCTAAACAAAATGAACTCTCTGTGCTGTACTGCAGAATTATGAGGTTGCTTGGTTGTTGTTTGGTTGGTTTGCTTCTTCAGTTGAAATCAAGTTGTGCGTGTTATTACCTGGTTTTTGAGTTACATGCATTCAAATACTAAAACAAGTACATTTATTGCATCTAGAGAGATAATGTCTGCAGCAGAACATTAAAATACCAAAATGATGCAAATGAATTTGCATCTCCTACTAGAAATTCATACCATCTGTTGGTAGAACAAGAAAATAGTCTTTATGAAGCATCCAAAGTGTTGTCAAATCCAAAGGATGTTGATACATTGCAAAATAATTTTCGTAATGAAGACTTTCCAGTGAGAAGTTCTTGTTCCTCCCTCAGGCCAGTCCCTTGAGAGGGGGTGAGCAGAAGTATGGTTGGTCTGACAGGAGGATCCAGAAAACTGTGTGCTATGAGTCATTGTATATCAGTAATTGGCACTTTAATTCACACATAAGATGCTAATATAGGTCGAGCTTAAGTCAATAGCTATATTCTGAGCTAACTAATTTCCAAAGAATGCATGCATAGATATATATAGGTATATAAACATAAAGAAAATATGGTATGATAATTCAGTGTGAAGATGAGGGATTACGATAACACTGAGTTTACGTATTTTATTGGCTTGTGAATATTTATGACAATTTATTTATAATCCATTTATTTATAAGCAAAAATGTGATGGCTTTGGGGCTTTAGAGTAAATGATCGGTCTGAATCATTCAAACGTACCGATAGAAATTTCAAATTTCAAACATAATTTTAAATTATGGGTTCATTAAAGTTGTTACCTCATACTAGTTTTGATCCTTGAATAAAAAGGAAATGAAAATCACACTAAACTTAGAAAAGTATCATAGGACAAGTCTTTAAAAGTATTTTAATGTCTTATGTGATACATATACCTTTTTGCACTATTTACACATTTATAAGTTGCTCAGACTAAAACCAATAATGGGTATATCTTCTCTCAGGTGGTTATTCACATTGCCAGTCTTGGGTTTTTGCCTTTATTTTTACTGCTATATTCCTCTTGCTCTAGGTGGGCTTAAAATTTGCTGGGGTGGTGGTTTGGGGGGGGCTAAAAATAGCTAAAATATCTTGGGGCACAAGCTGCCTATAGAATTCAAAATAGAAAGTGAAAATAGTTTATAATCGAATTTCAATACCTGTTGTAGTCTCTCAGACATTTGAGGGAAGCTGAGGTTCATGGAAATATTTATACATGGTTAATTATTGAGAATATTTAGTTTAGTTTCCTTAAAAAGGAAATGAGAGTAAAAAATGAGCAGTAGTACAAGGAAAAGCTTGAGAGCTCACTTTCTTATCTCAAAGGGAAACATTTAGTGGAATTAACGGTAACACAAAAAATTTGACGATTATGTGTTTATCCTTTTCCGTGAATGATGATTGAGCAATTCATTGCCTTACAACATCTTCAGAATTTAGAATTTAGCAAGATTAAAAGAGACTTTGGATAAATGGGAGTGTAATGAGCAGAACTCATTAAAATATTTCAAAGGAATAACGATTTATGGCAGGAGAAAATTTGCAAGTGGGAGTACTTAAGCAAATCTAAGTGAGATTAAGCCAATGCTCTTGTGCAGGGCACATGGTACCACTTACACTTCACATGGGGATAAATTGCACTTCTTCTTTAAAGGCATCTGTAGGTGGTCATTGCTAGAGGTGACCGTGGCTTGACAGCAAGTCAAGGTTTGTGGAGAAGTTTACGTGTTCAATATTCTTAAATACCAAAACATGAAATGTATCTTTAATGTTTCATGTTGCAAATTGTGCCAAACATGAAGAAGTCATGGTTTTCTTACTGTGGTTGCTCTTGGGTGGTGCAGTTTGGTGATTTTATTGTTGAGGTCTATAGAAGCATAATTTATATTGAGATGGAATATTGTTTTTATGAACTCCATAGTAAAAAAAGAAAAACCCAAACTATTTAGAAGCAAAGTCTGACCTGGGATTTGGTATTGTATCCAACACCAGTGCTAATTATAAAATGTGTAGAAGATCTTAGGCAAGATGTTAAAACTTACCTATCTCAAATAATACATTTACAAAAGAAACAGTATCAGTTTTATTTTTCAAGGCCTATGCGAAATTGCTCCTGCTGCACCTTGCAGACAGTTCTGCAGCAAAAACCCAAACCTCTAGGTACATACAGAAATCTTGGGTTCAAGTGGAAGTAAGATCTGCTGTACTTGAGAGGCTTCCCAAATTATTACAGTTTCTGAATATTCTCAGAACATCAAAAGGGACTGAACTTGCAATTGATTGAAATACAATTTTTTTTCTCACAGATTCTAAGTGAAATGAAATAAAGACTCAAGTACATTTTTCAAAATAAAAAATACTTGTTTTTCAACAATAGTGTCTGGTTTGGCAGATCTTGTTTCTTAAATCAGGAACAAGTATGTTGTTAATACTGACTTAACAGAGTAAATCAATACTGCTGGTTTTCCAAAGGGCTCTCATCATTATTCTTGCACTCCTGCAGCTTCATTAATGGTAGGAGGTTTTTTTTGTTTTGCTGGCTGGGGCACTGGTTCCTATCCAGTTCTTATAGCAGTTCAGAAATACATTGTAATAAAGTGTCACTACCTACATTAAGATTCCACTGGACTTAATTCTAAGAAAGCAGGACTGGTGACTGAGTGGCAGAATTTTCCAAAACAAGAGTGTATATGAATTTTAGTGGTGAGGGTCTCTGGGCCTCACCTCTGAGGGTCCAGAAGCAATAAAAATTATAACATGTTCTCTTACAGAAGCCATGGTACCCGTTTAAAGCATACTGAAAGGTTCTTGTAGGACGTTTGATTCTCAGGATGCAGCACAAGCAGTGTGTGTGTCAGTCCAGTATCAGGATGACACTAATGTACCCCTGACCTGAGTGCTGTGGGTCCACCTAGCTGGCCTGGGAATGTCTGGGCAGGGCTGCCTATCAGTGCCAGGCAGGCAATGGTATGGAGTGCCAGAGCTCCTGTAACAAGGGTGAGCCACAGGTCATTACAGGTACATACAAAGGGTGCATTTGAATAGCTGTGGCCGTGCGCAGTTAGCCCATGGTAAAAGACAGAGTGAGCTCAGACTTTCCCTCCCCACCATGCCAAAGGCATATTTGAGCCTGGAACATTCAACCTGTGGCAAAGATGGATCTTAGTTTGCTCACAGAAACAAGCTCGAGTTTTTGCAGTACAGGCTAGGATTGCTTTCCTGGGTGCTGTCTTCCATGTAGGTGGAGTTCTGACAAATATGTGTGTGTGTATATATATATATACACCATATATAAAGTATTTTGTCAGAAAATTCAGTGTCACAGCCAGCATTATCAATGCTTCTGTGTCCTTTAAAATGACCTGTCTTGTGTGAATTCATGAAAATTCTGATATTGCACAGTAGCGGTAATCTTACTTTTTTTCTTCCCCTCTTTTAAGATTTCCTCCCTGCATTATGCAGCAGTTGAGAGCACAGAGTTGATTCCACATCAGATTGACAGGGATGAATGAGTTTGAGTCATATCACAGACTTTTAAATTTTAAACTATACTTACTTGTTTTCTTTTGTTAGGTACAGTCACTCTTTTCTATCCCGAGGCACTCGGAAAACAAATCTGAGTTAACAAGAGGTGTGATTTTTTTTTTTTTTTTTTTTTAACCAAGCCTAAATTGCTGCAGTGACAGCCTGATAACTGCACTTATCTGAAATAGATTATTTCCCTCTCATTTCACACCATTCCTTTCTCCAAATTGACTTTAAAGTGCAGAATATCATCAACCAAGAAAGTTGAAGCATGCCCTGTTAGATTGTAACTTAACTCTTTAACTCCATTTTTTCAGGCCTGACTGAACTCAGTGACAGTCCAGTTTCCCTGGAGCTTGAGCGTTGCAAGTCTCCCACTTCAGGTAAAGGTGATTGGCTTCTCTTCCTGCAGTCTGTATAAGCCATTCATGTCATGCATCACTGTGTTTCATTAATCCCTAAGAAGTGAAGTGCATAGTTCCAAAGAGAAGAAATTACTGGAGGAGTGCTTTTTTCATAGCACAGTAAAATCCTAAGTCTGTTTGCTTAAGGAAAAACTTAAATGTACATCTGTGGTGCATCTTGAGGTGAACAGTGTGAAAACATTTGAAGTAACAGGATCATGCAGGTATATTCCTATAACCTCCTATAAGAAGCTTGTTTCTCTGTTTTCTTAAAAGGCTTTTAAAGTTTTTTTTACAGTAGGGAGTCCTTGTAATTCTGTATGTATATATTATGCGTACGTGTACATGAAGAAATTATTTGAAATCAGCAATATGGAGATGGTAAATTTTAGCCATTAGAACCCCAGTGCCTGATTTACATAATTTGTAATGAAAGCAAAACCTCAGATAAAAATATTTGCTTATGGGCCAGAGCAGGGAAATCTTGGCCACACAAAAATGTATAAATGTTTCCCATTTTACCCATAGTCCTTCAGAAGGTGGAATTTGTCCATTCCTAGAGACCTTTTCAGCAAGTGCCTAGTCTACATTGATCTCTTTAATGCAAGTTCACTGTCTTAAGATGGTTGCTAAGAGCTGTTTTCTAGTAGCTGGCTTTTAAATGTTATGGAAAATAAGGAGGTGTAGCTGTGATACATTCGTTTTGCTTGTGGTATGCATATCACAATTCTTTTCCTTGTAGTTTGGTAAGTATTGATAGATTTTTTCCCCTCTTAGTTATGGTAACAAATACCCATAGTATGAATAGTATGCTATTCAAATTCTCTGTTATTGTTTCACATATTTTATGTCATAATAACAGGATACATTAATCTTGAATGAAAGCCACTAATTAGTAATTATAAAAAGCTGAAACTAATAAAAATGTTTCCCTGACATAGTAAGAGCTGAAACAAAACAGCTGCTTTGAAATATGTATTTCCTTGTACTGTTTGCAACCCAAAATCTCTAGATATGGAGATATTCAAGTGAAATGGGCTACAATAATATTGGTATAAAACTAGGAGCTCAAACTCTTGAGCAGGGCCTCAGAAACTCATGATATAGGCTTTAAAATAAAACTTTTGATAGCTCAGTTATAATTAGATTATTTATTGTGAGGCTCACTGGGATTCAACTTTTCACTTTTCTCTTCAGAAATGAGCTAAAACCTTTTCTTTTCACTGAAATCTAAGAGATGACTGACTTGGTAACCATATGTGCATATTCTTAGTTTTATAATGATGAGTGTCTCCTATAACACTTTACTTTTTCTGCAGTTAACTTCAATTTTTCATTCTGCTAGTGCTCAAAAATAGCTTTCTTAGATAAATCTGAGATAATTTGCTCCAAAATTTATTCTGCTTTTTTCTGTTTTGGAGATATACAGCAGGGAAAACATGGCATATTTATGGGTGTTTCCTATTTTAGCACTTTCATGTTGTTTTCCAAGCTATATTTATATTTTTAAAATGTGAAATCAGCTGCAGTTTTGTAGGAAGTAACTATTATTAGAACTACTTTTTAAAACAAGTTTCTTTTACTGTGACTGATACTAATTATTTCTATTTAATTATTGCAAAATTTAATTAATATTGCTTCTGCATACTTGCTGTAAAGCAGGGCAGAATCCAGCCTAGTCACTTGGAATAAGTGACCTCAAAAACTTGGGGGAGGAACTAATCCTGTGCTTAAGCAGCAGAGCCTCACACCCACACCAGCCTTCTCACTGACTAATGTTTCTTGCTCATAGAGCACAGCTCCATACTTATGGATGTGTCAGGCAGGATCCTTCCACTTCCAGCCTTGCCTTTATCTGTTTAAAGTCCATGGCACATGAGCTCTGCAGTGGAAGTGTGCTGTGTTCCGAAAGAGCCCCGTGATCTTTGTGTTTGTAAAACCACTGACCTCATTCCTCTGCTGAAAACAGACCAAGACTTGCTCTTCAGAAATTTAGCAAAACCAGAAAGAACACTTGAACTGCTCTGTGGAGTGGTTCAAGTTGCTGCCCAGTGGAGGAGGGCCTGCTGGGTATGACCACATGAGGTTGCAAAGACAGACAGAACAGAGTTTGTTTTGTAGCTCTTCATTCTGGTTGCAGAGCACATCAACATCAGTTCTTCACCCAGCAGGGAAGGCCATCCCAGGTGCTGGCCCTGAGTGTGCTCAATACATACACAAAGTGCAAACTGCTGGAGGGCATGAGTCTAGGTGGCAAACACTGCACACGTGATGGATGGCACAGTGGTGAGCATCTTCATCCTTAGCTCCATCAGAAGGGCAATGATTTGAGGAACAGCATTGCTGTGCTCACTTGTGTACTTTGAGATTCCCAAGGCAATGCCTAGGAAGAATCCCCAGGGCACACTGACTGCCACTGTAGACATTGAGTAGTTCTAGATCCGAGTGAGCCATTAGGAGCTTAGTCAGATTTCCATTCCAGTCAGGTCATAAGAACAGTGTTGGTAAAGGCTTCTTGGGGAACTTGAAAAATCTCCTGCCTCCTCATCTCTTGGTCTGATGTTGAACATTGCTTAGACTGCCTGAGCTGTATGTTTCCATGAAAAAATGATTATGCCTGTAACAATCTAGTGCTTGGCAATGTTTTAACCTATGACTAAATTTCTGCAGACAGCCTAGGTCAACTCAGTAATTTGGCTGTGTTGTTTTTCTTCTCCCTGCCTCAAAGCAGAATTAGGCATTTGTGTGTTCTGTCATTGATATGAGTGATGGAGCACTGAGCAAAAGATTCAGGGCTGAGGAGTACTCCTTATTTCACATGCAGGGCTAGTACATAATTCAGTACAAATCCTACTTCTTCATTAAGTAATATTTAACTTGGTTCACAAGACTGTCTTCTCAGATGTTCCTCCTGTGCTACTTACTAAAACATGACTTTGCAGATGATATAATTGAAAAATCAGATTCCCGTTCTGAACACTGTTCAGAATAGAACATAAAATTAAACCATTTGATTAAAAGTTTTCTGAAATGCACAGTGCCACACAGAGGTTAGCAGCAAGGGAAGAAATAGAAACCTTGCTTTTTAAGAGTGGTAGGCAGAGGAATAATCTTCCTTAATCACTTGTTTATTAAGCTAGTATTTAAATGCTATAGTGATGCATTTACAACACTATAAAGGAAAAGAAGAAGTTAGTAAAACCATTTGAAAGACTCTGCTTATTTTTGAATATCTGAGAGGTGGAAATTTCCACTGTAAATGTATTCTGGATGTAGTAATATGTATGGAATAACACTGGTAAAAATTGTGGAACAAAAGAACTTTAAAACCCCCCAAACTCTTACCTATCTAAGGCATGTTTCATGAGTGTAAAAATGCAGCAAGGCATGCCATATCATGGTATCTGGTGGCTTAAAATCAAAAGCCTCAGAACATCCTATTCTTATTCCTGCATGCCTTGTTCTTTCAAACTGCATTTTCATTTTTGTTTGTGTTTTGGGGGTCAGAAGGGCTCTGTATTACTTTCATTCTGCAGTGGCACATGAGAGCTCAGTGTGCCTCATCATGTAAGTGGTGCTGTATCAAATGCTTGAGTTAATTACTGTGTAATGTATTACAGAACAGTACCCATTCCAGTAAATTTTGTCTTTTTTATCTCATTAGGTAAACTTATTCAGAGGCTCTTAGGAATATAATGTATAATATATAATTATGTATGTCCATTACTGTTTTAAACATTGATATGGAGCTTCATATTGAAGTGTATTAATGGGAATACACTGTGAGCACAGGAAAATGCAACTTTGGATAGGTCATTTGTTGTGTGAGATGCAATTGGACACTTTAGACTTCTTTCAAAGACCAGAAGGAAAGAATTTCTTCAGTCTCTGTATAGAAGAGTTACTTCTCAAATGTTTGTTCTAAAATGAAAAAGGATTTGTGTTTTTTTCTTAAGAAATACCTTCATATTGGGGGCTTGCATCCAAAATGCTTTTAAGATTTTGAAGCTTAGAGAAGGCTGTGTAAAGATTCCCACAACTAATTCCCATGAGCTCTGAGACAGGTCCCTAATGGCAAGACCACACATTTTTATACATACTATGATTTCCAAGCATTGCTATCCTTATTCATTTCACCTATTAAATCTGCCGGGATTAGGCCTTTGCCATGCCAGTCTCCCACCTTCCTATGTGAAGTTTTTTTTTTTTTAATAGCTTTCTTTCAAGAAGAATATTATTAAGTTTCTTAACAATCATTCTCTTTCTTAATATGTGGGTGACTTCAGAGTAACCGAAGAGATTTGACTCCATTTGAAAATTGTATTCTCCTGGAAAACAAGCTAGAAAGTAAACGTTTCAAAACATTTAATGTGTCTGTAAAGCATGGAATGTAATTTATGTTGAAACTTAGTTACTGATAACACTGCAAAACCATTTCTGCTTATCCATGTTCAATTAAGAAGAATGTTAACTAGTCAGAGGACAGTAATTAGAGATTAGCTTCAGCAGTGTGGATACAAGGTGCATTTCATCACTATTTCCCATAAGCAAGGGAGTTTCTGAACAGGTGAATTCATGCTTAAGTTTTTGAGAAGGGACTTGTGTGTAGGGAATGGCAAGGAACGGGGAGCAGTGTGAGCTGGGGAACTGGGTTTGGGCCCTTGTGCAGCCCCTGGTGCGTGGCTCAGGGTTCAAGGGGGCTTTAGCAGTAACTGGGTCTGATATTTCTGAGTGTTAGCCAGGTAGAAGCTCTTTAGTAGAAAAAATCCTGCATGAAGTCACCTTCATTTTGAATAATATGAAAATCTGTGACCACAGTGCTGCTGTAATAGCTGAGGGAAACTCAGCATTGAGTGCCAGAACTGTGAGCATACATTTGTTTGTTGGTTGTGCCTTGGTGTTTTCCTTGAAAGACTGAGAGGAACCATATGGCTGCAGAGCAGGATGTTGTCAGGTCAGGAGACCTGCATGCTCAGCTTAGCTGGCTGCTAGACTGTACCTAGGAACTCTTCCTCATCCCACAGTTGAATAATTTGACTCTTAACACTTGAAGCTCTTTTGGGTAGGGGCTGTCTTGCCTTATGCTGTAGCATCACAATTTCTGCTGGCTGCCTCCAGCACAAACGTAAACAAATGATGATAGCAGACAACTCTGCTGGCCTCTCTAGCATTTATACTCCATTCTCAAATAAAACTGGATTTCAAAAGCTCTCTGTCAGCAAGATAGGCTCATGTGCATGATCCTTCTTTATAATAAATGTAAAGATAGTAAAACATGCATGATTTAGGTACTAAAAATGGGTTACATAAACTGATCAGAATATGGATTTTATTAATAGTTAAAAGTTAGCTTAAAAAAATTAATATCAACAGCTTTAATCACAGTAAAGCATGGAAACAACCAGCTTCTTCTGTTGTTTTTACCCTCAGATATGGGGTCTATCATGAGTGATCTGTGCTGTGTCCTAGTGCATCAATGTCCAGCTGTGTGATAGCCACGTGAAGGGTGTGCAAGTGTCACGTGGCAGCTCCCAAACCAAGCCTGTGCAGACTCCTTCAGAGGAATCAGAAAGTCCAAACTTTGCATGTGCTGTATCAGCCTGCACACAAACAGCTGGGAGCTATTGGTTTCAGGCATGTATAACCATTTGGGACACAGCTGTGGAACAAGACACATAATTCCTGCTGTACGCAAACACCTGTAACCTAGAAATAGAAGAGGTTAGACTACCAATTTTCAAAGCTCAAATGATGACAGCACTAATTTAGCTACTCTAAGTCCTAATCTTTTAGTGAAGAGTCCTACAGTTTTTCTTATGAATTGCTTATCCTTTTTCAGAGGGCTGGTTAAGCCAGATGTTGTCCTTACCCTAAAAGGAGATTATATCACAAGTGATGCTTCTTTATAGCAGAGCACTAATTTTTCTGGAGCTGTAGCCACCCATTCACAGTCTGAAAGAGTATTTGACAGCTGCTCAGATAAATGGAATGGGTTTTAAAGGCTGTTCTGAAAATCAAATTACCCTTTGTGTGAGTGCCTTAAATGGACATTCGTGCCTAATAGTTGGTATCCAAATTAGAGAATTTTTATGTAGTGGTGTTAGGGGTGTGTATTTTTGATGTCGGGCTGATGTGGAGAGACCTCTTCACCATGTCCTGATTTAAAGTTATGGCTACAGATGGGTTACTGGGAGGGCTGAGCTGGTTCTACTGATAACAAAATATTGCTCAAGAGCCTTCTGGGTTCCCCTACTCATCCCTGAAGAGAAAAAGAAAACCATCTAACATAGGTGCTGGCTGATATTTAATTCTGCCACATTGCAGGCTTTGCAAAATAATACAACAGAATTTTTTTTTAATTTCAGGGATTTTGTGACTTAAAAGAGTGAGTGTCTGTTCTGGGCATCCTTCTGACCTAAAAGCTTACTAAATCCAAATAGCAAAGAATTTATTTCTTATATTAATATGTTCCTGTCACTGTGGTACTTATCATGTGGGACTTTCTTTAGAAGTAAAATAATAGTAATATAACAATTAGTTGACAAATATTTGATTGTTCCCTTCTAGTAACAGACAGCATGGGTAAGGGGTAAAAGCCATAAAACCATGTGAAAACAATAATGAATACAAAATGAAATAACCAAATTGGAAATCAAATCTTCTGAATAATTAATAAAAGATGTCTTAAGGCATTCTTCTGATAAATTTAATGCCATTTTGACTGCTACAAGACATGCTTTATTTCAGTTCTCTGGTGTTCATTGTTTGAAAATGTGCTCGTGTGTGAGGAAATGAAAACATTTTTGAACAGAAGCAAAATTACCAGTTTCTTGCATAATTGGAACACAACAAATAATTAAACCTTCACTAAATTGAGTGCAAATTTTGATGACTAGATAACACCACATTATGTCCTGAAGCTGCTGTATTTCGTTTCTGTGCAATCTGTCTTCCTTTCCATATTATTACAACAGTATGTTCTGTGCCCATAACCTCTACAATATGCCCTCTCTTTTTCAAATGCTATCTTGAGGTATGATTTCATCAGATCTCATAATTTCATTGCACCCTCTTATTAAATTGGTTTGCAGGTGTTTAAATATTTGTGATATGCTGCATAGCCAGCATTTGCAATATTTGCCTTAATCTCATTTGTGGTTTCTTTTTTTATCATTCCTGTCACCACAAGGTAAGATATTGCAGCCCACAGCCAAAGCTGTGTAAAACATCATTCACTCCTTGACAGCTGGAGTAATTTTTTTTTCCCAGTGCTTCTTTGTTCAATTGCATTTATTTTGCTGAATGGTGTAAATGAAAATATTTAAACCATTATTCTGCCTTTATATGCTGATTAAAAGAAAAGTGCTACAAATTTGCCACATGGTTTTAACAAGAAGATGGCATGTTGTCTTCCCTCGCTCCTTTTTCTTTCTTACTTATTAACAACTGCCTTTCTCCTTTTTCTGTTGTTTCAGTTAAAGGATCAAGAAAGTTAAGTCTGCCAACAGATCTTAAGACTGATCTTGGTACGGTAGGCGAAAGCCAACAGCTTTAAACTTCCTTACATTCATTGGCAAAACATTTTACCAACTGATTCATGAGATAACACAATAACCTCAGAGGCTTTGTCTGAAAAGGCTTTCTAAAAACCACCTATTAACCCATACAGTTCTGTTGGCAGCTCTCAGCATTTTGCTTGTTTAATATTCATTTATTTCATGTAGACGTATATTGCCAATCATTACACACTGTGTGTGTAATACTTTATTCTGAAAAAACTCCAGAAGTTTTTCCAAGCTGGTTGTTGGTGAACTCTGCCTATAATACCCAATGCATGCGCTGGTCTATTTTCTTTATTTGGTGTATGAGTTGTGCCACCACAGTGATAAGACAATTGAACATCTGTATGTTATGGTGTCTTTGAATGTCTGAGAAATCAGGTTGGAAATCAGTCATTTGTCTCAGTCCTCTCCTTGAGACTTACCTCAGCCAGCTGTTAAATACATAGTTTGCTCTAATCTTTTTCTCAATTCTCCTTTAATATTTCAGTGGAAGAGCATAATGAGAGTAAAAATTTCACCTCAAAAAAGCTAAAATGAAATTTTCTATATCTTGAATTAGCTAAAACTGTTGGGAGCAGATCATGCAACACCATATCCACATAAAGGGTACTGCTCCTGGTATTTGGATTGGAATGTACGGTTCACACAAAAAATTCTTATAAGTGGTCTTTAAATATTCTCAGTGTCAAGGAGTTCTTTCTAGTTTTGCTCTCTAGGGAAGTTTCCCTTATAAGATGACTGAAAAAGCCAAGTAGCCATGCCTCATTACTTAGCATCCTTTAAGAGATAAAAATTAAAGTTGGATCATGTCCTTGGATAAGACAGCTGTATTCCATTTCTGTCACTGGGAATCATGTGCACCTGTTAACCAAGGCAGCATTTGTTCCACAAGGCAAAAGTCAGGAATATAAATATGTCTTTCACCTTATAAATGACTGAGAAACTTGGAAAACTGTCAGTTGGTCCTGGTAAAGATTAAGTAAGTAAACATTGAAAAATTGCTGGGCAAGTTCAATCCAAACTGTGCAGGCTTCAGAGTACGAAGTGATTCAGTTGAAATAAGTTTGAGAAAATAGGAATGGAGGAATACACCCAAATAAAATTTGGAATGGAAAATTGTAATGTTTCTAATACTATAAAAAAGGTGAAAGAAGTAGGTACCTATAAACCTGTAAAATTAATATTTATCACTAAAATAATGGGTAGCTATTAGGAGGGAAGGTGAATACTTAGAGTATCAAAATAGCCATAGGATAGGACTTAACACTAAGCCATATTCTACAGATCAACTTCTTTTTGTTAGTATTATTAAAGGTACATTGTCCTGAAGGACACATAGCATTAAATAACTTTAAACCCTGAAGCATAAGACAAGCAAAAGATAAACTTAATGGACAGAAGACTGTATTAGAGGATTTTGAAAAAGAAAGCATACCATTGTAATTAGAATTGGTGAGAGCTTTATTGTGTAATATAAAATACTGCATATCAGAGAAAAAGCTACCTTATCATATTCTTGTAATCATGTTGGGGGCGGGACATTGTAAGCCTTTCCTCAAATATATCAAAAAATTGCAGGCAGGTTTATATTTTAACTACCCCAAGCAAGCACCAAAGAAAAACTCCCCAGGAAACCCCACGGACAGGGGAGCAGGGTAAAAAGCTCCAGAAGTTAAACAAATTCAACCTGAAAGGGTTGGAAGCATAATGATCCATTTTAAATGTATGACATATGTAAGGAACTTTGAAGATTAATGGAATGCATAATGTTGCCTGTAGTTCTGATTTCAGAGTAGTCATGTTTCTACCATTCCTTTATTTGCTTGTATTCATTCTTTTTTTAATAGTATAGAACAAGCTAAGTATAAACTAGAATAAGCCTAAGAAGGTCCAGTTCAATGTCTTGCAGAAAACAGTGGAATGCCATTGGTTCCAAAATGTTCATAAGCACTGAAAGGAGTGATCAAATTGTTACTAAAGCATCCTGTTTGTTGTTAGGACTGCAGCAGTCAGGTATCCTGTGCTCAGATTACCCAGAAGCTAAGGAGGAGGCACATGGAAGAAGCATTCAATGTGTAAACTGGCAGATAATCAACAGCAGAGAGAGGTTTAGAAAAGGAAAAGAAAATGGACTGAAAAAACCCCAAACTTTCAGCTCTCATTCATGACTGTCTTAGAAGGGCAAAATATTCCTGTTAATTATTCTAGCCATTAAAACTGTGCTGAATTATAGATTGCTCAGTTTACAACAGGCTGGGAAGAGTCTCTCTTTCTCAGTATAAGGAGCTACATTTAAATGAGAGTTCCTGGAAAAGGTGATGACCGCATTTCCGTTACTTCTGCTCCAAAATGTCCTGGCCACACTGTCAGATATTATTTATCCACTGTTTGGCTCTTGCCTGAGACTGTCCCCATAGTCTGAATATTCAAGGGCTAACAATAGTTTTTGGCCCACACTTCTTGTAAAGATATTCAGGTCACCACTTTGAGATGATAAAATATTTTCTATGCATCCCCTTGGCTCTGGCTCGTGGCTCTTTAGAGAGTGCTGATGCATCGCCCACTCTCAGCAGCGGCTGCAGCTAATTGGGACATACATTAGCATTTGGCAGCTTACAGTTCTCTCCCTTCTTGTGATCTGCCTCGTGGAATGTCCTTGCTTTCACTTTGCTTTGAATTGTAAATAGTTGAGGTTAAGTAGAAGTTAAATCTATTTCAGGTGGAGGTGTTGCCTGTACTGGAAATTGTCTGGGGAGTAGTTTGCTATCATTTAGGGGAATAATGTGTGATCTGATGACTCAGGGTGTACTTGTTAAACTTCAATAGGATTTTCATGACCTAAAGGTGCTCTGGGACTCCACTTTGACCTTTATATGACTGATAAAGTTGATCTCAGCTTCTTTTTATTTTGATGTGGTGATTATTATCTCTCCTTGCTGAAGCACTTGTCACCTGTGGATGTTGTATCTCCACATGGAAATCAGTGGTGTGGCACATGAAGCGATACATTGAAGCTTCTTGATTGTTTTAGCTACTGCAGGTCACAGCAACCCAATGTTTATTTGAGTTAACCAGAAGGGAGATGTGACAATGCTGCTGCATGGACTGTACAGCTTCTCTATTGCCCTTCAGAGGCAGCTCTGAATGATAGGGTTTTTATTTTTAAACCTAATAATGTTTCCCAAAGTCTTCTGAACAGATCATCTTCATTTCCTTGTAGTGTTCACAGAGATGAATTATGGGGATAATCCTAACTTTATTGAATCAAGTGGAGAGTCTGAGATATATCCAGACACGTAGAACTGCTTTGGTACGAGAGCTTTCTAATGTTGCTTCCCCAGCCACTTCAAGCATCACCTTGTATTTTCCTTTTAGAAAATATTTCTGCTCATTTCACTAAAAGCTTTTAAAGGTTCCAGCTGATCACAGGGAGCCAGACAGAAGCTGTAGCTAAAGATGGGGGAGAGTCAGTAACTGCTGACTTTTCTAGAATTACTATGAACAGATGGTTTGACTGTAAAGAATTATGCCATCACCTAGACTTTATTAGTGAAAGAACAAAAGGAAATGCAAATATAAATAGAAGTCTTTTTTTTCTTCTTGCTAAGCTGTGATCTTCAAAATTGTAATATGTTTTCCTATGCTTTCTGCAGATACTTACAAGCAGTAAGATCACAGCACAAAAACTTTAATTCTGAAAGTTGGGTTCATAAAACATAATTGTAAGGATCCAATTAAGGACCTGAGTTTATGGGTTTGTACTTCATTTTGTCCATTTTGGATGAGGTTTGTGGAACCTGTTTGATTTATGGATATGGTAATAGAGTTATAATATGAAAATATCCAGCATTTGATGCCTTTGCATTTCATTGACAGGGAAGTAGCACTTCCTGGATGCTCCCAAGCTTATAAAACAGTACCTGAATAAATGAAACCTCATTTCCATTTTAAGAATGAGCAGTGGGGTTATAGCAGTTCTTGCTTTAATTTTTCAAAGTATTTACAGCAGACACTAGGCACTCACACAATTTTGAAGCTTTTAATCTGTTTTTGCTTACTACTGCATTGGACAAACTGGTAGATTTTAGATGGAACATTCTGTATTGTTTCATCTGGATCTATAGTTCTGTTTACAAGGCTAAAGAACACTTCAGAAATTTTGAAACTTTATGAGTTGCTTTCCTCCTTGGTATGACATTGTAGAAAAGGCAGCCCAGACATCCAGCTGTACCAATGATTTTCTTTAAATGCTTGGCAGTATACATTGGAAATTATTTGTATTTTTGCATGATAAGGATTTTAGGGACTGTCCAGTGTATGTCTCCTTCCAGAAGGGTAGAGGAACTTTCTGTTCCTTCCTCAGTCTGAAAGTACCACCTGAATTGAGGAATCATCTCAACTCTGCTTCTAGGTAGAATCACAGCACAATCTAGTTTGGAGGGGATCTCTAGACCCCACAGGTCTAGGTTGTCTAGGTCCTCATCCTGCTCACAGCAGGTCAGGCTACACCAGGTAGGTCAGGACAGTGTCCAGTGAAGTCTCACAGCACTTGATCTGCAGTCTGGAAAATGCCAAATACAGGGGAAGGATTTCAGCCCTCAAACAGCTGCTTATGCTCTTGTTGAGTCTATGGAGGATGAGCTTTGCCTTTTCTGCTTCAAGTCTGATCACTATGAAGGTGCAAAACATCATGAAGGGGACTAAAGTCTTTCACTTTTACAGAAATGGTTTTAAAACTTTAGTCTTTTGGCTATTTCACATCTTGAGGCTTGAATTTTGATATTCTGTATTGAGGACCTTACTAGACAAAAGTCTCTTAATCTTCTGCAGGTCAGGTGTATGACAGCACCAGTTTTTTCCTTATTTAAGTAGGAGAATGTTTATAGTCAAACATTTTTTAAAGAGAACCTATATATCTAATGGATATATTAGCACTCTACCAGTCCAAATGACCAGAATTTTGAAAAAGCAACAAGATAATTCAGTTACTATAGCAGAATACACATATACTCTGTGGTTATATTTCACAGCAGAAAGGGGCTGTGTTCTAACTTCTAATGTTTCCAGATGAGAAAAAAAAATACAACAAGCTGATCTACTTGGGAATTTTACAAGCAAGTAGTTAAAAGGAAAGGTAAGTGCCTTAAACTGTACAAAAATACCCTAATTAAAATGATTATAAGTAATACAGTTACCTTTCATCACAAAGGAAAGGCAGTGCAATTTGGTAGCTGGAAAAACAAAACAAGCAGTGAAGATCATTTAGGAGTTGGTAATAACAAAATGACATGCAACTGGCTAGGCTCCAGTGGCACAGGTACTCACTGTTCCCAAGTTCTTTGGTTCAAATAAAGAAGAGTTCCTTACTGGGGCCTTCAAAGGTAAGTCATTTTCCACTCCTTTCAAGCACTGCAAACATATACAGGGTATTCTTCTGTTCTAGGGTCTCTGTTCACCTCTCAGGTTGTAACATTTTTCACTTTTAAAACCAGAGAACGAATACCAGTTTTTTCCATGGTGAAAATGCAGGTGCAATGCTACACTAAGGGGTGCTCAGGACAAGTTGTTGATATCCAGGTGGTCTTGTGGTCTATCCACTCTGATTGCATGTTCCAGTGTTGTCTTCTGTGCAGCCCAAGATTTATCATGTTTCGTGCTTATGTTTCAGAATTAAGTCAGGTTTTCTGTCATATGTTTTCCTGTTTATTGCACAAAGCATAGCAACCATTTATGTTGGATTATTCTGTGGAGGCACACAGAGTGCTGTGTACTTTTTGAGACAGTCCAGCAGTGTGGTGTGATCACTAGAAATTCAGCAGATGAATCTGAGGAGCAGAGTTAGATCAAAGTAGTCCAAAAATTTTCCACTATTCTGTGGGAGGAAAGGTAGATTTGTTTTTAGGTTTGCGCTGCAAAGTTTTGATGTTTCAGATATGATAACGTAGAGGTGATGTTATGACATACGATAATGTATTCTCAATGTTTTTCATTTGGAGAGTGTTTATTTTTTATTTTCATTTCATTTTTTTCATAATTTCAGGCAAAAATTAGTAGTTTTTGAGAGATTCTGTTAGTGATCTGACAATGCACTTAATGTTTTCAGCCACTTCACAGTAATTTGATTCTCTGAAAAATATATCTGTTCATCCTGCTTTCAAAAAGCCTAGTGGATTTAGAACCAAGTGTATGATAGGATTTTGTTACCATAGGCAGAAAACCATTACATTATACAGGCAGAATGTTACAATGACAGCATATTATAGTATTAGAATGGACCTAGTTATTCTACCAGCATGTCATTAGGGCAACTCTTCCTTCTTCTTCAAACTGATGAAGACGTGATGTTAAATGTACATTTTTGTTGGCAATGCATCTGTAGTAACCTCTTCTGCCAGGGCTTTCACCTTCTCTCCTGCCTGGCTGACAGAACTGCACCAAAGGAAATTTGGGTTTCTGACTTTTTAAGGAAATTTCTTTTTAATACATTCCTTTAAATTCTTATATGTTATGGTATCAGCCTGTGTTCTCACTAATGAATATTCACACTATTACACTTCTTTTGATTATTTACAGACAAACCTGAGACAGCTCTTGGGGCCATTTGTACGGTTTTAAGATTACATTTTTTTTTTCTTAATTCAAATGTGTATTTCTTTGCTGTGTAAAAATAAAGGTTCGTCACCATCATAATCATTACTCAAAATCTAATTTATTGGTAATACACAGAAAATCCCCCAGTGGAAACAGATGGGTTTTTCTTAACTTTAACAGTAAAGATTGTATTCTTCAACTGTTGTTGAAAATATTCTCTGAGACTTATTTCTCAGGTTCTTTCTGCTCCACATTAAAGCATTTCTCTGGTTCTCTTCTGGTTCTCATCTTCTCTTTTATTGATTACTTCCTTACAACTTAAAATGATATTATAATGCTTCTAATTATGGATTTTTTTTTTGTCTCAGCCTCTCTCAAATCATTAGTAAGAAGGTTTTCAGCTAGTTTTTCTGTTTGAATTTATCCTGTTGTTAGAACTGAAAGAATTGGTTGCTCATTTTCTTTCCTGATTTTTTTGTGTCAAGTATAAAAAATTGCTAGGTACTAACTGCAAATGAGTGCTTCTTTATTTCTGACATTTTCATTACATTTCCCTTTAACAAGTATTCATCTTTTTACTGCTAAATTGATGGTCTCTTTTGCTTTTTTGCAGAGGTCCCCAAGTTGTTTAGAAGTTTTATGTTTGTAATCAGGCAGGTTGTGTAGGATATACATGTTACTGTGTGTAAATTAAAATCCACATGTGTATATAGAATATCCCTGCACGACATGCCTCAAAAAAAATTGGCTTAATTTGAGGCTGCCCTGTGGGTTTGCTGCTGTCATGCTGCACATCACATCTCTCAGTAGTTCCATCAGGTTCACAGAAACTGTTGTTACTTCTTCAGTTCCTCTTGATCTCATCATCCTGCTGGTATTTTGTGTGACACTCTTGCCTCCCATCTAGCACAGTTGTCTTTCTTTTTTGAAGCAGTTTGTGGGGTGCACAGGGCACTGAATGGTGCTAGTATGTGGTAGCAGGGACAAATAAAGCATTTTTAATTCATATGGGTAAGCAATTTTAATTCCATGGGCCCAAAAAAAGGCATACAACCATGAACTGCATTGTAGAAGCAGCACGTGGAGAGCATTACAGAATTTTATGTGATAAGCTGTTATGTATTTTAATACATCATATATACATCCCATGATTTACTGCTTTGTTAAACCAATACAGTTAAATTAGTATAAATGGACTAAAGGGGTAATTACCTATGATTACTTCCAATGGCTTGCATGAGCCCTAAATTTTTTAAATTAATGCTCAGAATAGCTATAAACTGAGCCCTGACCATTTAGTTCACTATCCACAGAGTGCAGACAAGGCTGTTCTCCTGGCATAGTGGGATGGTTCTTACACAGTTTGGAGACTGCTTCAAGGATAAGCTCCACTAAACCCTGGTGCCCAAATATATTGCATTAGTGTGAGACTGGCTGAAGGGATCCAGGAGCACTGGAGAGGATCATTCTAATTCCCTTCACCTCACAGGCAGCAGCAGCCATGGGTGTAGGAGGTGTAGAGCCACCCAGGGGGTAGGAGGTGATGGCAAATGCAGTGGTAGAAAAGGGATATTTTGTGCAGTGTTTTCTTCAGCAACAACTTTTTGCCTCCTCCAGAGGAAGAGAGAGTGAGGAGCTGCTGCACTGTTGTGTCAATAGCACAGAGCAATCTGTGCATTGCTGTTTAAGTCCAACATTAATGTCCCTGATGTCAACAATGCTCCATATCAATTAATATTTCTGAGCCGAGAAGAGCCCCAGTGGCCATGTGACAAAAGCAGTAATCCAGCAGGGACAAAAGTGAAAATGTTGCTTTTCCTTACAAATCAAACAAAGCTGGAAAAAAAGCCATGTTTTTACAAGCCTCCTGTACGTGTTCTTTGGGGTGGTTGGGAGACATCTGTCATGGCAAAGGAGAATCAGGTGACTCAGGCCTCAGAGGGGTAGTTAATCATTGCAGTCATTCTGAAAGGCTGAGAGCTTGAACATTCTCATTCTCCCTTAGAAAGTACACTGTAGAAAGTAGTACATTTCTTTTTCTTGTCACTTTTCTTGGGCACTTCATCTTTCTTCAGACAATGCAGCAAGGAACCTTTTCTTAAACAGTACATAACCTTTCTTTAGAATTGTTTTGTATCACAGGCCTTAGAGCATTAAAAAAATGTGAGAATTTTTAAATACACACATAGAATTTTCTCATAAATTTGAGGGGTCTTTATCTGCTGGATTCTTTTCAGTTTCTCCATTAAAAAATTGCAGCTATATTTCCTATAATTATCTTACTCTTTGTACAATACCTGTGTTTTTATTAAGGCTTGAAGAACTGCATTTCTTCTTGTATACATTTGTAAAAGTTGTATCTAATCAGAAGAACAGAACAGTGTTAAAATACAGACAAGTTTGTAGCTGATCACTAAAATCCCTCTTCTGGTCATTGTTACAGCACCCACTAATATTTCATCAATTTCAGTACTTGAAGGGATATCCCTGCAGCTTCTAGGATGAGGCCTGATTTTTGTTTTTCTTCCCAGGAACTGTCTTTGCTTATTCAAAAAAGCATTGTCAAAACAGCTAAAGGGATTTAGGTGCCCAGATCCTAATGATGATTTCATGTGGGCCTCTGAAGGTAACTGAGACAAGCCAGCATACTTAGAGAAACATAGCAGCATTTCTCTTATGCTGAGGCATAGTGAGCAGGGCTTTGGATGTGTTGTGGCAATTCTGTACAATGCTCAGGGGAGAGGACTCACAAATGTTGTTAATTTTTCTATAGAATATGATTTTTTTCACTCTCTTATGTTCCTCACCACTTCCTAGGATTCTCCCTGGAGATAATTAGATATTATGCTGAAACACCTTCCCACAAACTGAATTTTGAAGAAAGGAAGCAGCTGGATGAGGATGTGTCTGTTGCTGAGATTGAACACTCAGCCTGTGTCCTTGAACAAAGTCCCCGATCCCAAAGGACTTTCTGCTGAAATATACAAACACTTCCAGCAAATTTTGGAAAATTTCCTAACTAAAAATTGAATGAGTCATCCACATCAGTTTTATATATGCTGTTAGCTCAGTTAATAGCCATGTATTAAGGAAAAATGACAAGAATCATGGAAGTTGTGTCTCCTACAGAGCTATTTTGTTACAGAGTACAGATACTAAATTGCTTTCTAATCTATAATTCTGAACATTTTTTTCCACTTTTGTTCATTAAGAGTGGACTCTTTTCACATGGAAAGGACGTGACTTGCACATTCAAAGGCCACATGTACCACTCTGTACACTGTGTTCAGTATAGGACCAGAATATTGAGTGAATATAGAAATAGCTTTTCATAATGTACCCTAGTGTTATTGTGGCATGGTAACCAAGAAATAAATTTATCTTGGCATGTGAACATTCATCTTTTCCTTGGATACAATACAAATCAAACAGAGTTGACTGAATATGATACTTAAATGCAGACTCTTGAAGACTAAGATAATTCTCAGCTATAAATAACCCAACATTTAAAATTAAGGCAGAAACCCCAAGATTGTCCCCACCTATAGTGTTGAGGTTTTACAGTTTTGAACAAAATCCTCAGTGTGCTTGCATGAACCTGAACTTTTGTTTTGCTTATTATCTGCTGTTTACTTAAAATAACCTGCTGACCAAAAATAATTCACTAATACCTGGGTGTGGATCCTTTCACATGTTGAAGGGGAAATTGTGCTCAGTAACTCTCCTTATGTGGTCTTGCCCAGCATGAGAGGAAGAAAAATACAACATGAATATTTTATGGTCCAGTCCAGTTCTGAACTCTGATCCAAACCCTGATCAATGGATGTTGTGTTTTAAAGACCTGTTGACCAAGAACAGATGAATGAATGCAGTAAGAGTTGGAAGCAGGCATGTTTTGTTTCCCACCCCATGAGACAGCAACATGGGCTGTGCTGATTGACCATGGCCTCAATTCTATAGAGCTGTTGCAGACAAATCAATTGTTCAGCAGTCAGTTTCCTTAGAAGTGAAATAAATCTATGTGATATACAAAGAATAAAATACTTAGCAATATTATGGCTATTTTTGTAATTATCTCAAATAGTGGCCTGTTTCCTGCAGCTTTGAGTCAGGTAGGGAAGATGTCTAGCTCTGAATTCTACCCTGGAGTAAATTATACTTGTAGTTCTTATGAGAGCAAAAAGGAAAGAAAATACTCAAATTGACTTGGTATCTCTTAGGAGACACAACAGCAGGGTGCCATTGTTACCTGCAGTACCTTGGTAAATGCCTGTGTGCATAAGTCAGCAAAGTGCTGTGGGATCTTCAGCTCTAAAAACACGTACCAGTTCTGTGGCCCTTGGGTTTTTTCAAATTATACCTTAAAGAGATGGTGAGTTATTTTCTACAGACATGTGATGAGTTGATAAAACAAATCAGCAGTTACTCACAGAAGATTTGGTTTAACCCATTCCCAAGTATCAGAACACACATCTCTCCTCCATTCTGAATCTTGGGAGCTGCCACTTTACCTAGCATTTGTTGCATTCACTTTCCAGATCACGTGAATGGTCACTGTACCAGCCCAACCTCCCAGAGCTGCAGCTCGGGCAAACGCCTTTCCAGTGCAGATGTGTCGCGAGCAAACCGCCGAGGGCCCGGCAGGCCCCCCTTCAGGAAAGCCCAGTCTGCAGCCTGCATGGAGATTTCTCTCCCAGTCACCACAGAAGGTGGGTGGCAATGACTCTTTTGCCAGCTATTTGTGAATTTCTCACCAGGTGTGAAAGGGAAAAGTTCAGCAGGATTCATGTCTGGGTTATTGCCTTGAGCTAACTAACACTTTAAACTATGATAGGCTGTCAGCAACACTATGATCCTAATCCTGTTCTTGTGAGGAGCATTTGTATCCTAAGCCACCCACCTGCCAGGGTATCTGCATCACAGTTACAGCTGGAACCAGTGCTCCCTGATTTCCACACCTGATCATGAAGACAGAGCAAGGGGAATGGTATCACTCAGATTGTCTTCTACCTTTGTATTTGTAAATGCAAATTGTTTCAAATACCTGTTATTAGGGGCACATGGCTAGAAGATTTGATTTTTTAATTGTTATGGTAACATAAAATGGCAAAATTTTTCCTCCACATTAATGACTGATTATCAACATAACATAACCCTTTCATAAAGCTCTCTTTATTTGCCACACAAAAATGGTAAGTTACACTGTCATATAACAGCTCCTGATGGAAAATACACCACTGCCACAGTAGTTTCTGTTGCTGAGTGTTTGTCTTCATCCTATGTAGTACCAAACTCTTGTGGAATTCTTGTATGCTGATATTGGTGCAATATCAGCACTACTGTACCTGCCAAGGCCACAGTATTATCTAATCCTTTTATCCTTTTTTTTTCTTCCATGCTCCCACAGTAAATAGGGTCACTGGCAGGCAGAGCCCACAGCCCCCTAAGGTCCCACTGGCTCTTGTGTAGGAAACATTTAGCAATACAGTGATACTTTCAATGGCATCATGTTGCTTTCTGCATACCTGTGTCATGAAAGATTCACTTCATGTCATAATGTAAAAGTGTACCTCTTTTGGGGATAATAATCTAACTTGCTTTCAGGCTTGAGAAGTAAATTGCATTAATTGACATTAAAATTAAATTGCATTAATTCCTATTTGAAGGCGTCACTTAAATAGTGTTACAACTTTCAGTAAAGTCAGTGAAACGACTGTTACAGGAGCAAGCCAGACAATCTCCAGAGTCATTTATACCAGCATATAATGTGATGGGCCATGGTTGCAGGCTGTGTGGATTTGTGTACAAGTCACCTTTTAGCAGGTTTGTTGACTAAAATAGTTTTCTGATTTACCTGTAGTCTCTCAGTAAAGCAAAGCTTTCTGTCCAGCTAAATTATTTTTCAGATGGCAGTATTACTTTTTTGAGTTCTAGCTCTACTGCCTGGAATGACTGACATTCCACTGTTCTTCATGTATCTTGAATTTCTAAACACACTGTTTTGTCAAGTGGTTTGATGTGTTTCTAAAGGTCTTTCTGCTAAATAATATGGTGGAAGGTGGTATGATGCTTGAGAGATTCTTAGTCTGGGTGAGGGAAAAGGAAGAAGGGAAGTTAAAAGATTTGAGAAAGCATATGCTGAGAATAAGAATTCTCTCTCTAATGTGAAAGTGGTTTTGATCAAAACCTTCTGGTTGAGCTGTTCCAAAATAAAATTTAAAAATTCTCCTCTTTGCTAAGAATTTATTGACTACTTAGGAGCATATGGTGCAACAAAAAATAGATGTATTCCCAAGAAATTGTTTCCTTTATTTTTGTACTCTCCTGAGGTGAGTCAAGATACATGTTTTATATCCTTTCTAGAAAGGTAGCATTTCAGGTTAGAATTTGGTAGGATTTTATTATTCTACCACAGTAGAATTTTGATTAGTTTGCTATCTCAGAAGGACTTCTCAGACATTAAAAAAAAAGCCTTTGTGTGTGGGTAAATGGTTCTTACCTTTTTTAAGCCTGTCTCCAAGGCACTGATAATACTTGGAGATTTTTTTAATAATGCTTCCAGTTCCAGTTCTTTACAACCTCTTCTATATGATTTGATTAAAAAGATAATACATTTTGGTAAGTAATCATAAGACATATATTAGAATAATAGATTAATCTTCTCCCCTTGCATTGGATTTCAAACTCTACTTACTTAAATCTGACTTCCTGGTACAATAGGAACTGTATTTCCAGCATTTTCATCAAGTCTATTTTCAACAAACTTTCACACAATAAATTCTTCTGACTGTTCCAGTGAGCTGATTGTCAAGATTTTGCTGACTCTCACCTCTTTACTTCTGCACAAGGATTCCTAATAGAGACAAACATTTTTGAAGAATGTCTTTGCAATGATGAATCATAGGAAGGAAATGGAGGGGGGGAGGGAAGGGCAGGGTAGTTGTCTTGTTGTCTGCTGGTTGAAATATTGCAAACTGCTCAGATTCATACAGTGCTGATATTTCTCCCACTTTAATAGCAGAATAATTCAAAAGCCAAGTAGCAGTGGCAGAGGAGTGGTGCATCATTAGTGCTGCTGCCTGAACCTATGTTTTTCCCAGTCTCTTCATCATCTTCTTTTATGCTTTTTGAAATGTTGTATGTTGTCTCAGTATCTTCTGCTTTCAGAAATGCATCACTCTCATGGCTGTAGTAAAAAAATCTGTAGTTCCTCAGTATTTTATATCTAATCTTAGCAAAAAATTAGAACCTTGTAAATTCTCAATAGCATATTATTATTTATAAGGAAGAGATTTTTTTAATGAGAAACACTGGAACAGGTTGCCCACAGAGGTGATCCCTGGAAACATGAAACATTCAAGGTTTCAGGGCTCAGAGCAACCTGACCTAGTGGAAGTTGTCCCCGTTTGTTGCAGGTGGGTTGGAACCAGATGGCCTCTAAAGGTTCCTTCCAGCCCAAAGTATTCTATGATCCCATGATCACTGATTCTAAACAATTTTGTTTTCACATACTTGTGATTAAGCAGTATATTTCTTGAGATATAAGAATTTATAGGCATTGTGAACAAATCTACAAATACAGGAAATTCCATTGCTGAGCTTCAAGCCCCTTTTGAAAAGAAGTTCTTGAAATTTCAGGAATTAGTGATTATATTTCTTTGATAAGTCTTTCTTGCACAGAGTATAAACTACATTTTTTTTATTATCAATTTAACATTGTGCTCTTAAACAGTAATAAAAAATACCCATGAATGCAAATTATTCTTAGCCAATAAAATCCTTACAGGGATTCTGACCCATGATAACATTCTTTAGAATGGGAATGTGTTTTGTCTCCAAGCTTAGTGGATTTATTTGAGGGCTGTAGCCATTTGCACTGCTCATGTTTCAGTCTGTTCCAGCTCTGGGTTCTGACTAGCACCCCTTTATTTCTGCAGGTCTTCAGAGAAACACTGAAATAGGGATTCAATTTTTGTTTAACTTCCTGGGGAAAATGTGTGGCTCGACTGGTTTACCTTCTGTACTGTGGCACAGACCCAAAATTGTTCATCTCAGCCTAAGAGCTAACATCACAGTTTTTAAGCCTGCAGAAATCCCTACCTGATAAAGAATTACAGTGTAGATTAATAGATCCCAAACATCTGCTTCTTTTCTGCACAGGAAAACAAAAAAATTGGGTTTTAAAAAATTTTTAATTGCAAATTTAGATTAAAGAAAACCCTGAATTAAAGAAAACAGTGGCATTAAAGAATAAAACTAAAATTGCTGTGGGAGGGAGCTCACTGTGGTTGTACTTGTGTAGCTGGTGGGTACATGGATGTGTGCACAGATCCACATGCTGGCACACATTTCTCTTTTGTGTTTTATGAGAAGCCTTTCAGATTTGATACTTCTTGGTTATTGGTTTGGGTTTTTTTCAAACACTGCTTTTTAAAGCTATTTTGCATTCTCCAAATGTTTCTCTCTGGCTTGTGTTGGCTGAGTCTGCAATTTTTTTCCTCCTTGTCTGCATCCATACAGGAATCTGGGCATTTTGCATACACATGTCCACCTGTGGTTCCATCATACATCATGGGAAGAAAGTAAAGAGAGAGTGGAGTTTTCCCTTTGAAGTGTTGTGTTTGGAAGTTCATTTATTTCCAGCAGCAGTGATAGAAAACTGTCTTCCTTTTTTTACTATTATTTGTATTCCCCATTATGTAGTTTGTAATTAGTCCAGCCTAATCACCTTGTTATGTAAAGGCCAGTTACATATTGGTGTTACAAATTGCCTCTGAATAAGGAATCCCAGCAAGGTTTTGCTGTGCATTGTAATTTTATAGGAATGCTAAGAAGAAAGACTTGGAATTTGCTTTCACTTTCCTTTAAAACAATTCAGTTTCAGCACTTAGCTTTTGGATTAACTCTTTTGATTATATGTAGTTAAAATTTGATACAGAGCACTTGAATTGAAATGTCACTGTGAGCTGGCAAAGCAAACCATTCAAGTAGTTATTATTTTTAATAACCTTATCAAAATTCTATGGCAAGTACCACACAATTTCCATTTTAACTGATCCAGGGTACTTTTCTACCTGAAGTTTTTCTTTTGTGTCTGATTATGCATAGGATGACTACAGTTATTCAGGGATAAGTTGTTCTCTCATCTACATGATTCTGCCCAATTTGTTTTGGAAAATACACAGTATTTGGTATATACTATATAATTTAAACTTTTTTTATTCATTAAAAGTATTTGTGAAAATTACCATTAAAAAAAAAGCCTTTAGGTAGCCTGATGGAAACTTCCAGGTAAGTTCAGTGTGCTGTAGTTGGGATTTAGAAACATGATATTGAGTAGTTATCTTAGGAAAAAGGCCACTGCCTGAGGAAGCAAATTCACCTGGTGTCGTGCTGAGCATTGCAGTGTTTGCTGTGTAATTTATATAAAATTTATATAATTTTTCTCCTGTCAGTTATGACTGTGCTGTTAAGCTGTCTCCAGCAGTGCTGGATCCATAACACATTGGATTTTTTTGCACTGGATGAGTGAATGTGGCCATGAGGTTTCCCTCCCATGTGGCAAGGTGGGGGTAGAAGAGGGGGGTTTCTATTTTTATCACTGGCTCCTCTTTCTCTTGAGTCTCTGAAGCCCACATGTGGATGTGAGGTAGGTCATGATGGATGGTTGGTGTAGTTTTTAAGGCACTGCTTCCTAGGCCTCCAAGAAAACTGAAAAAGAACCTGGTTGCTAGATCTAGAAAAATATTGGGGAAAAAAGCACAAAATTATTCAAATGCATGGCTGGGTACTGCAGGGAGGAAGGGAACAGTCAGCTGTCTGTGTCTCTTGAGAAAAGGACAGGACATAAATTACCAAGGCAGAAGCCTGACTTAAGGAAGATGGTTGGGGATTCATTTTGATCACAAGGGTAGTTAACTGCAGAAATTAATTCTCTGAGGAGGTTATTGCTTCTCTGGCAGGTTTTCAGAGCAGCTCATGTTCTCCAGCACATTCCCTTTGCCAATACAGAGAGGATCATTGCTGGTAAACTTCCTTGCCCAAGCAGCCAAGCCAGACTGACACTCACCTGATCCCCTGGCACAGCAATCCTGGGGCCACGCTTCACCAGGCCCCTGAGTGCCATGGCTTCTCATAGCTGGACTTTGACAGCATGTGGAAAAGCCCTTAGCTTGATTAATTAATTAGTTTCTCAGGGAGGGGCTGATGGTGTTGATTCTTCCTATAAATCATTTGAATTCTGCTAGTGTTTGAAGTTACTTTGCCATCAGTTTAATTAGTAAGACTTGTATACCAGGAAAAAACTTAGAGACACTATGGTAAACCACAGTCCCCACTAACATTTCTGTTTGTCACCATATTTCTTGTCTGTGCAGAGGAGCAGATGAAAGTGTTGCAGAGAAGACCTGTTCTAGATCTAGAAAGTGTGTTTCTTACTTTCCTTGGAGTGTGTTTTCTGTTAGGTTCTGCTAGGATGGACTTGATTTCTTATGAGAGTCTGCAAATTTTTCTTGTTTTTAAAACAACCAACTCAATGAAAATGTTGTTCTTACAGTCACTGAATATCTAGTCAGTTTAGTCAGTTTTAATTTAAATAATGATTTGATTCCAGGTGAAGCTAATTTCACACTGTACTCTAGCCATGTTGAGTTTGAGGGTGGGTTATGCCCTGAGTACTGAAATTTAGGTTTTTTTTCCTTGCTAGCCCTCACTTCAGATCAACACAAAGTGTTTTGCTATATCCATGGTCACTTCCCTTGGCCTGCCTCTTCCAGTGCCCCTGGAGGTTCAGGTTCTTTGGATCTCTGAACTTTCACCCCAGTGACCGCCTGGGGATGAGGCTGATGCCCCCAGCACCATGGGTGGCCCAGGTGAGAAAGGTATGGAGGCAGGGGTGTTGCCATGCCATGGCTTCATCACCTTCCATGATGCCTTTGGTGTCCACCTTACCCTTGGATACTTCCATGGATAAAAGGTATACAAGTTATTCTTTCCTGAACCATCAGTGCTATGAAACATGCTTCAGCAGAATGAATAGTTCAGGTTGGGGTTTCAGTTCTAGAGAATTGTGATGTCTTTAATTAAAGAACATATGTCCAAGCTCATAAACTCAGTCCAAATTGAGCTTTTAGTGATGTTAATGTAAAGACAGTTTGCTTGTGTAAGTCAAGGGAAGTGATTCATACAATTAAATATGGAAGTCTGATAGATTCTTACTGCAAAGATCTTTTGCATTTTGGTAGAAATTATTTCCACTTTTTCAACATGAAGAATAATTCTGTCCTGACAGTTCCCTTCTGTTTTTAAAACTTGCTGAACTAAAACATAAGCCTTAAGTTTACAATATCCTGGAAATACCAAAGTTCCAGGTCTACTGTCTTGAATCTGTTTTCTGTTTCAAGCCTTTATTTGCCATCCATTCTGTCAGTGTTGTGTCAGTGGGAATTCCATGAAACCTTGCAGGTTACACTGCCTTAATTGTAGCAACTTCAGGGCAATACATTTCAGAAGTTTCTCCAGGGAGGGTCAAGCATCCCACAGCTGTGAGCTCCATGAGAGCACAGCCACATTCCAGTGGTTGGAATGCTCTGCAAGCTGCATATCCACAGCATAGTTTTGGGGTAACTTATATAAATTGTAACTTATAATTGGTAGGAAATCATTGGTAGTAAAATTCCAGTACATTATTTGTGCTTAGGACAACTTCTGCTGCTTTCTAGTGAGTTGTGTTATGTGGAATGCAGCTTTGGAGTGGTGCTGTTAAAATGTTGGTTTTATAGCCAAGCAAATGCCCCTCAATGTGTGTTCTGTCCTGCCCCTTTCTCCTCGGTGTTGCTGAAGCATTCCCATCAGCACCATGTTTGGTCTCTGTGTCTCTGTGATGTTACTGTGTACAAATTCATGCTGTAAGTATATTTCCTTTACCATATATTTCCTCTTCACATTCAGGGCTTTCCTGACTACACAATTTTGAACAGATTTGTCTTAAAATATAAGATGATGGGCTTAAACTGGAAAATGTTTTAAATAGTTCCATTGTCCTCTGTTAGGTTTGGTGTTTGAGGTTAAAACTTTTAGAATTCTCCAAGTGAGGAGAATATAAATGATTCCACTTTCTTTTTTTCCAGAATATATTGATTTCCATGTCAAAAAGGTCAACTTTTGTATGTATTTCATAAACAGATCAATTACTCATTACTTCAAAATCAGCAAAGGACCTATAAATAGCATCCAAGACACTGGCAATCAATTGCAAAACTCTTCAGTAATGAATGTAAATATTTGCTATGAAAATGTTGGTCTTTGTTACTGGTAGGTTGATTTTTTTTCATTCCTCTTAACAAGTGATGCTTCTATTTTCCTGATTCCTAACTTCATAAAGAAAATCACTGCTCAGGGCTGCTTTTGTATAAATGTCATGATGATGTTTGGCTCAGTCATTCCTGTCCTTTTGCAATGCATGTGCCTTTGTGGCAGTGGGTGGCATTCCCAGTGCTCCAGTACTTCCATGGAATCAGGACATCCTCACACTGCACAGATGATGAACAGAGGACTCGAAAGCACCGGCTTCCTTTTTAACCTGCCTGTGCATTGAAGTGTCCTGTGTGTTTTTCCATGAGGTGGGAAGCAACTTAGAGAGGTTCTGGTTGCATTTAAGTCATAAAGCTTCTGTTTGTACGCTGCTGGCTCATCACCCAAATTTAACAACCAGTCCAATGTCACAAAGGAAGTTGGTTCCTGTGTTTCCATCTGCAGCTCATTAACCCAAACTGTGCATAGGATGGGGCTGAATGAAAACATTTTGAAGTAAGCAAGGCTACTCTTAGGACAGCAGTGGTGTTTATCCTGTGTGGCCTTGACCCATGGAATGCACTGACTGCAGGTAGTGATGCTTTAGCTCAGAGCTGTTCATCACCCAACAGCAGCATCTCCCAAATTCCAGTCAGTGCTTAGCACTCAGGGGCCACTGGGGTCCCTCTGATGGTGCCCTCTGGAGCCTGGAGACCTATACAGGAGAAAAGCCAAGAAATCTGGGTGTGCAAGAGGAGGAGGAGCAAGGATGCGGTGATCTGAGGGGCTGTGTGGGACCTAATGGATCCTGGGAGCTGGATATGTGCCTCTCAGAGAAAAGGGGATGCTGGGCTTCCTCAAAGCAGGAAGCAATCTAGAGACAGGAGCACATTTGTGAGACAGTGCTATGTAGCAGGATGGTCTCCACAGGAGGAGAAAACAGAAACTTCTGTGGAGCTTTTCATAGGTCAATGTCCTGTCCCCTCACTGCAGCCCAGAATCCAAATCAACTTTGACCTCTGTCACAAGGAAGTGGTCCTAGCTCAGACTCCTGCAGAAAAATGCAGCTGACATTCTGGCTAAACCCATCATGCAGAGCAAGAAAAGGGAAATAGAACAGAAAACCTGGAATATGGTGGTTGGATTAAGGATTGCTACAGACTGGCAAGTCAACTTTGAGATGACAGGATGTCATTTTACGACATAGAAAACATACTAGCAAATAATTTGGCAAATTTTTAAAACTTCCCAAGGAAAGTACTTTTGTGTTTCTCCAGGATACAACTGAATGCTTTCTAGATTATGAATTGGGGGTAGAATCTTTTTGAGAAGAGTCCCAGGGAAGAAGACTTAATTTAATCCTGAAATCTAGAAAGAGCAGAGATTTCTACCTTGCTTTAGAGCCAGCCAGTAAAGTCACATAGCAGTTGCAGACTTTGCTGTTCAGATATGTTTAATGACATCAAATTTTGGCATATGTCTTGCTGATCTTTAGAATTTCAGTTTGAGTAGTGTATTTAATAGAAAATGGCACAGTATGTTCCCAAAAGTGTCCTAAAGATTATATCTGTTAGTGTCAGTTTTGCAGAGATGTATTAGTTAACTGTACTGCACAGGAGTGAGGAACATTTCTTGTTAATTTAGGGAGGGAGAAAGCTTGATGACACATGCAAATGGCACATCATATATTTAAAGTAATGTGTATGTCGCCTACACGAACTGCATTTGTCCTTTCAACATCTTTCTTAGCTTGAGCACTACCAGTTTTGAATTTTATGTGACTGTGATATTAATACACCTGTTAAAGAGAAGATTAATTATATAATGGCATTTTTATTAAGGATTAGGTACCCTTTGGGAGAATATATATATATATATACATATATATATATCTATAGCCCTGATGATTTCTGCCATGAAATTGCTGTCTTCCTTTCTTTACCTGGCAGCTGTCAGTGCTCAGGAAGGAGCTGGGCCAACTCGTTCCCTGCAGGAGCAGCACAAAGTTCTTGGGGTTATGGGAGACACTAATTCTCAAGGTGTTAGCATCTGTGTCTGTAGATGTGCCAACAATCCCAGTTTATGCAGCTGCATGGAGCAGTGCTGAGACACAGCTAGAGAGCTACAACAGTGCCTACATGAATGTGGAAGTGGGGTGAGGGCAGTGCTTGGAAGTTCAAGTAGGCATAAGATTCTCTTCCATGAGAGTGGAACTGAAGTGCCAGGAACAGCTGTCCTGTAAAACTCCTCTTTGACATGCTACAGATGCCCTCAAAGGACAGGAGGTGGCCCAAGTGTGAAAGAGTGCAGGAGAATCTGCCCCAAGCCTGTGTGCCAGCACTTAAGCAGAAGCACACGCAGAAATACTTGGTGTGGTTCCAGCAGTGCTTCACCCTGGTTCTCTCCAGCCTTCCCCAGAAAGCTGCAGTGTAGGGATGACTTTGCACTGAGGCAGCTGGGCAGGGGCACCCAGTGCTGCAGTTTGTTGTCTGAGGAAGAGATTCACTGGCAAAGCTGCTGCTCTGGTGGAGCACAGGAACCGTGTATAGTGTGGGGATTAGCTTAGCTTTAAGCTGGAGTATCTGAGCAAGTAATTTTCTAAATTTATTCTTCAACCATGGCAGAAACTATTCCTCTTTTTAGACACTTCTGTTGGCTCTGAGGAGGTGACTCTTCTGAGCTATAAAAAGGACAATTTTGTACCAGATACAGAGCTGCTTCATAATGATAGGTTCAGGAGCAAGACCTTTTTATCTCAGATCCAGTACCTTCAACTATTTCTCCACCTCCAGTCATTATGTTGCAAAAGAGCATGTGGGATTTCCAGGGATCTGATCCCGTGTTTAACTACAGGTTGGTAAACAGCAGCACTGGCAGCACTGGACTGTGCAGCAGCCAGCCCTACTCCCATCTTCCCTCTGGCTCCTTGGCTCTTCAGGAACTTTTTAGCTCTCTGTGCTTTGTAGCCTCTGATGTTCCTGCTAATGCCAGGAGCCACCTCACACAGCTTTGTGCTTCCTGCCTGGCACTAGACAAAGCAAAGCAGAGCTCCTCAGCCAGTTCATGGTTACCTCTCTCTGAAAAGCTCAGAGGGAGTCTCTGTACCTGGGCACTTGCAGTGGGGAGAGCACAGCTCTGTCTCCAGCTGGCTCTCGATGCTGCCTGCTAAGGCTCAGGCAGTGCCAGCTCACGCTGCAGTTGTTGCCAAGGGCACAGAGCAGGTTTCTCACTTCACTCCCTGGGAAGCCAGAATGGATGTGCACCCTGAGATGTTTTGGAGACTGGGCTCAGTTCAGCAATGGGTATCTTTTCCCCAGGGAGCAGTTATTAATGCCTTCACAATAAATGATGGCTGTGAACACAGTGCTTGAATGTCCTGGTGATGGCAACAGGATCAGAGCAGGGGACACATGCTCTGAAGCTGGTAATGGCATCTCCCTTCATGTCCTGCAGCAATGGGATACATGGATTAATTCTAAATGCATTGGTAACATATGGGTCCAAAATTGTTTTGTGCTATTTAGAACAAGTCCTTTGAGCTAAGGCTGTTGTAAATTCTAATTAGTTCATGCTAATCTCCATAATAGGCAGTTATTTCTAATGCAGATCTAGCTGATGATGTCTGACAGCATTTTCCACACTTATTTATACACTGGCAGCAAGCTGGTATCATGCTAGGGTCACAATGTTTGCTCAGGTTAAGAAAACTTTATTTTCTGTACTCTGCAGGGAGTTTGTATTTGCTGCAGGCTTGTTCCTGTTCCAGGAGTACTGATTTATGCCTGTTTGCTTGTATCTGTTTGTGCAGAAAATAGGGAAAACTCCTTCAGCCGTTCCCGAAGCTCCAGCGTGTCCAGCATCGACAGGGACTCCAAGGAGGCAATCACAGCTTTGTTCTTCATGGAGTCCTTTGCCCGAAAGAATGACTCTGCTGTTTCCTCCTGCCTCTGGGTTGGGACAGGCCTCGGGATGGTCATAATCCTGTCCCTCAATCTGCCTGCCAGCGACGACTTACGGCACTCAGAGCCAGTCATGGTGTCTCCAAGTGGTGAGAGTGCAGCTCTTTTCCTGCTTTTATCTGTCTGGGTACTATGGGGCAATAAGTGCATGATTTTGTAGGGCCTTCTGGGCAGAAGTGTTTCAAAAAATCAAGCAGTGGTCACTCACTGAGTGGAGGGCACACAGGTAAAGATGCTGATGAGGGACCAACAGCTTCATGGACTGAGACACTTTGGTTGTGTTAGCTCCAAATGCTGCCTTGTGTAGCAGGCAAAGTTACATGCTTCTTGTGAGAACCAGAGCTCCTTCATATTGTGAAATTACAGTCCTGTTTACAATTCTGTCTGGGATTCTGCAAGCAGTTTGGCTGTCTCAGTATCAGAAAGCTGCAGAGAAGCAGAAGGGAGTTCAGGAAAGGAAACAAAAATGTTGGCAGGTTGCTGTACCAGGAGAGATCCTTGGCTGAGTGAGTGACAGATGGTGTAGCAGAGAGAACAGAGGGCTGAGAGGTCAGGTCTGAGGAGAGGCAGCATGTGCTTTAAAAATGGACAAAAAATGGAGAATCCACAGAAGCAGAGGTTTCCCACCCCCAGTTTGTTTAGAAAAACAATGCTGGAAGGTCACCAGACTTGGAGCAATTTTACTGCTGGGGAATACATATTCTGCTAGTATAATGTAGAGATAAACAACAGGCCATCTTTAACAGCATGTATTCCATCCATCATTATAGATATCAGCTGCCTGAGACCTTTCCAGTACTGGCAGGCTGTTTGTTCACCTTCTCCTGTGCTCAGGAAGAACTGAGCAAGCACCCCTTGTCACCTTGGCTGGATTAATGTGTGTGCTGTGTTTACCAAAGCTGGTGTCAGCTGTGCTGTGCTGACAGGCAGCCTGGCTGTGGTGGCAGTGCCAGTGAGAGGAAATTCAGGGAGTTCTGTTCTGCAGGCACCGTGCTGACCCTGAAGGGAGCCGTGCTGACCTTCGCGTGCTTGGACTGCATGGGGACACTGACACACCAGCCCTATGAAGTATGGAGGGACCCACACAGTGCTGATGACGGTGACAAAACAAGGAAAAGGAAACTTGTCATGCATTCCCCTTCCTCCTCCCAGGATATGGGTGATCATCAATTTGCAGTCATTTGTTCAGAAAAACAAGCCAAAGTCTTCTCATTGCCTTCCCAAACATGTCTTTATGTCCACAACATCACCGAAACGTCCTTTTTATTGCGAGCAGATGTGGTCACCCTCTGTAACAGCGTCTGTCTGGCGTGCTTTTGTGCTAATGGGCACATCATGACACTGAGGTACTTATCTAACTAATCTTGTGGCAAAACTAAGCAAAGAGGTGGCACAGTGCTGTCATATTCCACTTGTGTTTGCTCCAGGGTGCCTGGTGCTCTGCATTAACTCCCTGGTGGGTGTGTTTAATTCCCTGCCTTGATGCAGCCATACCTTGGGCTGTCTCCGCCTGGGGAGTTAAAGCAGGCAAGTGCACAGTAAAGCAAGCTCCTGGTGTTTTCCAGTAGTCCCCTACCTGTGACAGTTGATGGCTGGTGATTTTTAACTGTAATAAAAAAAAAAAGCCCTTATAATTTTGCCCAGTTATGGTGGGTCAGGTATAGAGAAGTATAAAACTCAGCCACAGAAAGGGTTCTGTTTATCCTTTGTGAAGTACCAGGTCCCACTCTTGGCACTTCTGTAGCTTTTCTGCTCAGAGCACTTGGTTCCCCTTCCTTGTCCCTTCCTCCCAGGAGCTGACTGTGCAGTAGCCCTGTGGTTGTACCTTCACCTTGCTGCTCCCTGTTTCCCTGGCCAGGCCATTTAAATTTGGAAAAAATACTGCTCAGAAACCATGGAAAGCTGGAGGACAGCAAAGGTGATGCTGGAGCCTGTGTCCACAGGGTGGGAGCAGGGCCCTGCCAGGCCCTTTCCTACAGATGTCCCTGCAGGCCTTGCCCTGCAAACGACCCAGCCATGTGGCACAAGCCATACTGTGCCACATGCACATCCCATGTCCAGACAGAAGCAGAAGCCTTAGGGCCATGGAGGCAAGGCAGCTGAAACCCCTCCATGCAAGCAAACAAAATCCGATGGGAATGCAGCATTTTTATGGCAGGATTTTTCAGCTTAGAGCTGTACTTTAAATATTGCAGTTATAAAGAGCATAAAGTGAAGTGTTGGTTGAAAATGCAGGCACAGAGCAGCTGTTCCATGCTAACCTGGGAATGTGCTTCTCCTCAGCTTGCCCAGCCTCCGCCCGCTGCTGGACATGAACTATTTGCCTGTGACAGACATGAGGATAGCACGGACCTTCTGTTTCACTAACGAGGGGCAGGCTTTGTACCTGAGCTCTCCCACAGAGATCCAGCGCCTGACCTACAGCCAGGAGATGTGTGACAACCTGCAGGTAGGGCTCACACCTCACCCTGTGCCCCTGTGTGGCAGGGACAGTGCCCTCACTCCTCAGGGCCAAACTGGCCCTGATAAGCACAGTGCTGCAGGGGCAGGACAGATCTGTTCCTCTCCACTTGCCCTGACTGAATGATGCCAAAGCAACAGGGAGAGGTCAGCAGCTCTGTTGTTCCTTGAGCTTTTTCATGCACTCTGACCTGCACCTGTGCAAAAAGTCTTTACAATGTCAGAGATGGGCTGCTTTGGTTTGGTTATTTTACAATGAAAATGCAAATAAAAATGTCACTTACTGAGGAGAAGGGAATTGTGAGAGGTAACAGGGAGAAACATGAGCAATAAAAGGAAAAAAAAAAAAGGGGGGGGAATAAGTTCTGGGTTATATAATTAGCAGTGAACCAGAATGGAAGTATAAAAGAAATGGTCCTGCCAGCACTCATTATGCCCTAAGGAATAACATGTGCTGAGCTGCTCAACTCACATCACAGCACTGTCTGTCTCAAGTCTGAAAAGGCACTTTGAGGAGCAGGCAGGCATTGCACACCAGCTTTTGTGCACCAGAGAGGAGATTATTTTGCAAGGAGCCAATTTTAAAATAATCTAAAGGTTTGACCAATGCATCTTAGACTGTGGACCAACAACAAGAGGCTGTTACAAGCTAAATTGGGTTTTTTACCAGCCTTAACAGCACCCTGTAACTACCAAGAAAAGGGGAATACAGCCCTTGCTTCTCTGTACTGCTGGACTATGGCTGCTTTTATCTTGGCTTTTAGGCAAAAAAGGTTTGCATGGTCATTATGTGTGTACAGAAAGCAGATGACCCAGTGTCACCTGCTACTTGGGAAAACAAAGCTGGGCTGCATGAGAGCTCCACTTGGGCTCCAAGGGCTGCAGTAATTTTTCTCCCCAGAGCAGGTGACAGTGCAGAGCAGCAGTGGCTGTGAGTCACAGCGCTGCCCTCGCCCCCAGGATCTGCCTGCTGTGTGCAGCACAGCAGCTGGGTCTGCCTGCTGAGGCTTGGCTGAGCAAACACAGAGCTGAGCAACAGGGCAGAAACTGTTCTCAGCACACACAGGCCCCTGGTTTCAAACACTAATGGCACTGCACACTTTTCCCATCAGTTTTCCAGAGAGCCTGCTTTTCCTAATACTGCTGCAGATAAATCTGAGCCTGACATTTGTTGGGAGTGACTGTTCCAAGATGTGGCACCAGAGCAGTGCCTTCAGCAGATGTGCTTATTTAGCAATGCTGATGGCACACTAATGGGGTGGGGGAAGGTTGTAGGAAGGTAATGAATTTTGTTTAGAAAGGAAAAAACCAACTAAACTACAAACCACCAAACTCTGAATTGCTGGCAAGCGCTGAACTCAGGTGTGCTATAAAAGGAGAGCAGAGTGACTGCCCAGCCTGACTGGGCAATCACTAAAGCAAAATAGATAATACACAGTAAATTGTTTATTCAATTATAGTGTCACCTCTGCTGTTTCTAAGCAAAATGCAACCTTATCACTGGTATTTTTATTCTGTATTAGCTGCAGGTTTTATTCTCTGGTAACAAACATGGGGCTGAGCAGTGACAAACCAAGTCCCTTTGAAAGCATGAGTGAGTCTAGTTTGCCCAAGCATTTGTCAGAATACACAAATATCACCTGCAGCATACTGGTCACACAACAGACTCTTTTAAAACTAGTTGATTAGGTCCAGTGCATGTGGCTTGTTAATGAAAAGCAAGAAAACACCTAGAATCACTTTCACCCCACTAACCTTTTACATGGATGTTTTTCTGGCTTTACTAGGACATGCTTGGGGATTTGTTTACTCCTGTGGAAACACCAGAAGCCCAAAACAGAGGCTTCCTCAAAGGACTTTTTGGAGGAAGCGGACAAGCTTTTGACAGAGAGGAGCTTTGTGAGTAATTTATTGCTTGGGGTTTTTTGGGCAGAAATTTATTCTCGAGATCTCCTGCCCTTGTCATCTAGGAATGGAGCAGTGCACATGATTTAGATGACTGATGAAAAGAGAAAGTTGACCTGGTGGAGGAAGGGAAGGGTTCTTGTCTGCCATTCCATAACTCCTTCATCTTGGCAGCTTCTTTTGATCAGCTGAGTGTGGGGCACACGACTGCCCTGCAGATGTGGTGGCGGCAGATCAAAACCTTCCAGATGTGCCACCCGCCCCTGGAATGGCGCCACTGCTGCAAGGAGGCAGCTGGAGACTGGGCAGCACTGACAGAGCCAGGCCAGGCGCTCATCCCTGTCTCTCTGTCTGTCCGTTTCTCCTGTGCAGTCGGCGAGGCCACAGCAGGAAAAGCCTCCCGCAGCCTGGCCCAGCACATCCCCGGCTCGGGCGGGATCGAGGGCGTGCGAGGAGCGGCGGGCGGGGTCATCGGGGACCTGACCCGGGCGCGCATCGCCCTGGACGAGAGGGGGCAGAAGCTGGGCGAGCTGGATGAAAGGACTGCCAGCATGATGGCCAGCGCAGAGGCCTTTTCCAAACATGCACACGAGGTAGGAGCCCTGGCATCCACACCCTGCGATGGGAACTGCCAACCCTGTGTGCTTCCATTTGGGAAAGCCAAGTGCCCTTCTCTCCCTTCACCCAGTCACGGTGTGCTCATGTCAGCATGGCGTTGTTCCTGCTCCCAAACTATCAGAGTGCCAAAAATAAACACAGCCCTTCCTTTCACGTTTCCAGAAATGAGCATCCATTGTTAGCCTCTGAATTTAGAACATGGCACTTCTCATCTTGCCTTTCTCACTAATTCGTTATGGTTTGTTTTTTTAAGCCACTTAATGCAGCACATCCATGCAGTAGGGCAGAAAAGAGGTAGGTGGATGAGTGCAGAGGAACCTTTACAGATCTTACTGGGAAAAGGAGAACATTACTAGTACAGCCCTGTGGTACTGTTATGTAGAATAGACCTTGCCAGGAATAGGAATAGCTTCTGTGCTTGGAGCTGGAAATGGAAAGCTTTTCCATCCCACGCTGTTAAGACTGGGAAAACTAAAATGATTTTTCTTGAAGATAAAACAACATCAAAGCATACTTCCCAAAATGCACGTTTTTCATTTCATGTGCATCACATCTCCAGACAAGACCTTTACATTTTTATTGGCTTTTGTTAGTGTGAGGCAGAAAGAATGTGCCCTGAATTGCAAGAAGTTTATATAGTCAGGGCATATCTACTATGCTCCATAGAGAAGTGTCTTTTTATTCCTATAGAAAGCAAGTTCCTTTAATTTTTGAAGAAGAAAAGTAGTTAAAGTTCCTCAGGGAAAATCTTCTAAAACCAGCAATAGCAGGTAACGCTTTTTACACGTACTAACTATGAAATTAAATATGAGATCTCAGTGGACCCAAGACCTGCTGACATTGTTAGTGAAGTATTGCATTGTTCTGCATTTATTAATTCTGAAGTTTGACAGTTAATGGGCCTGGATCATGTGTGGTCTCTCACATGCAGGGTGGTGTTTGATTGCCATTTGTTTGGTTTTCTCCCCATCTCTGTAGGTGATGCTCAAATACAAGGACAAAAAGTGGTACCAGTTTTAGACTTTCAAAGAAGCTGCTTGTGGCTTTATTAAGAACACTGTTCAGGGAAGCAGCCTTTATTCCCAGTCACTGGCCAGAGACAGTTTTTTCTCCTAGAAGATGTTTTCCTGTTACTGTTATTGGATCATCACAGTGGACGTCAAGGAGAAATTTACAGACCGTGGGATGGAAGCTGGAATCATGAGGGTCTTTCCAAAAGCTGACTCTTGGGGGGCTAATTTTTTCCCAAAAGGAACTCAACCATCACTGTGGCATGTAGTTTTTCAGGAGCTGTAGGTATGAACTGTGGGGAGGGCGTCTGGTGAAAAATATTCTGTACAAACTCGAATGTTAATGCACTTATAAAACTTTGCATGACTAATTGCCAACTTAAAAAAAAAAAAAAAAAGAGAAAAAGGAAGCATGTTGTGACCGAAGAAAAATGGGTTTTATTTCTATTCTGAGCAAAAAAAAAAAAAAAAAAAAAAAAAAAGAAAAAACACCTAAATGACAAAAATCTTTATTTTTTAAAAGTTACATTACAAAAAGCCAGGATATTTCAAGCATGTTTGCTACTGGTCTCCACATAAAAATGAGTTGAGCTGCATTTTCTTATCTGCTATTTATTACCCTTGAAAAGCCTTGCTTAAGGCAGTGCTCTTTAACTCCTACCAGAAAAATAAATAAATTTAAAATCCTATCCCCAAAATCTAACGATTTTGCAGGTAGCTGGACAGGCACTATCTAAAATGATCATTAAGAAATGTGCATAGATGGTTTATTTGCAATGCAGAGCACCTAAAACATCATCCTAATCTATATTCTTTAAAATGTGCTCTAGATTCATCTGTTGTCCTTGAAGGGGGCCCGTGGCACTTTTCATCCCCGTGGAGTCTGTATCACTTGGTTGCCTTATTTCCCAGTAACAGGAATAGAAAACCAGCTTTGGAAAGCATTTCTTCAAGTTTGGAAAGGCAAGATGGGAACCCAGAGTCCCATCAAACACTGCTCAGAGGCTGCTTAGCAGCTTGCAGAGCAGCCTAAGTGCTCAACTGAAATTATGAGAGGAGGCCTGCACAGAAACCCCCCAAAACCTGTGACAGAAAGAGAGATTAGAGCAGGAACACTACACAGTGGGCCAGGGAGGAGCATGGAAAACCATTGCCAACATATATATGGAACACAGATATAGAGTGACACCATGGGTGAGTGGCAATTTGTACTCTGCTCACACTGCTAAAAGTAATTTGCTTCTGCTCCAGAGTGGCTTGTTTGGTTTTTGCAGTGAATGCTGCAGGAAACTCTGCAGCCACAGAGGAGAACAGTAAGCTGGATTTATTGCCTATCCTGGTGGAGTGCTCCACCCTGTCCTACAAGACTCACTGCCACACTGGTCAACTCTTAGGTTAGAAATGTTTCCAAGATTGGCTTGGAAACAAGGCACTGAAGGCTTGTTCTCATGTGTCTGGACATAATTTCAAATTAGAAAAAAGAAAGTGAGGAAAAGCTGGAAAAACAGCCTTTAAAATGTTTCTTTTGAAGAAATGTAACATCTTCTGTCTCTTAAAGGAATCCTGATGGACACTGATGGAGACAGGCACCATCCCACTCCCACCTAGACCTTAATTTCACTGGTGTTTGTATCATCACAGTGTTCAGATGATCCCTCTCAAAGACATCTTTTCCTTCTTCTTCCTTTGCCTACAATAAAATACAGCCCAGGAAGCTGTACCATCCACAAGTCTGGCCTCACAGCTGGCCCACTGCACAAGTTAAAGGGTTGGGAGAGATTTGAGGTGTTAAGTTTTAAATTCCCATTGCAGCAGATCAGAATTTCATGATTTACAGGATTTTTACACTTTGCTGTAGCTGAAACCAAAATGATGGCCCTGACAGGTCCAGCTCAGCTGGGAATGAGACTCCACAAGTTTCCCTGGCACAGGGGAAACTGCTCTATGTGGTCAGAACTGTAGAAACTTGCAGGGAAAAAGGACAAAGCCTGAGCAATGCCTGGGCTTGTGCTGAGAGCTCAGGAATTGGAGTTGTCCATGACCCAGGAGGATTTCTCTGTGTGTAAGGAAAAGCCAAATTTGCCAATCTGATGGCAGTAGGAACTGGGTTGGGGAATTCCTTCCAGGGGCTGGGTCACAGAAGTAACCACTTGTGCCTGTGAGGAGGCACTGCTCTAAGCAGGCTTGAGAATGAGAAATAAAGGAGATCATTGTGGCAATTTGATCTTCAGTCCAAACCTGCATTCACTGGGGCTCTGCTCCGGCCTGGAATCCAAACCCACTGTCTCTGGGCAACAAAATCATTTGGGGCAGCATTCAAAATGTCCAGCAGCCAGCTAATTTTCCATTCTGCCCTGCTGTGTAGCAGTCAGAAGCAGCTCCAGAGGCTGATTGGAATCATGGGATCCCTGAAGAAAATTTAAGAGCAACTTCTGACTGCTGATCACTGCAGCTCACCCAGAGAGAAAAGTGTCCTCAACAAGTCTTTACACAAGGCCCAACTGTCTCTGGCTGCCAACAGTCTTTAACACCAGGGTGAAAAAAAAACCTGCCAGTAGGTTTCCATTTGCATTTTTATGCAACAGAGAAATGAGAATTTAGCAGCCCTCAAACTTAAAGTTTTGAATGCTAAACTTTTAAGCAACTTTTCTTTAGTACTCTCCATCAGGTCACAGCTTTCCACTCTTATATATTTTACATATTTCCAGACAGTTACCAATTACAATTTCTGTTAAGTTCACCACTTGTGACTATAATTATCAATTTTCTTGTAGTCTGTAGAGATCTAAAAAGTTGTATATGTTTGTATATAGAACATTCTATATATATAATATATATATGTAATGTATATGTTGTATAAGTTTGTTAGTGCACACTGTTAAATGCTTTCTATCAAGATTTACCATGTATGTGGAAAAAACCCATCACTTAAAAAGTTCAATGAGGGAGGAAAACTCTTGCCTGGGTGATTTATTGTGAAATGAGGGGGAGTGTGGGATTTTTGCCAGGCTTGCCCTGCACGCTGCTCAAGGCTGTCAGTGACAGGCACAAAGGAGCTGCAGCATTCCCAGCGAGGAGAGCAGCATCTGACTGCAGCACTGGGACTGGCTGGAGGAAAATCAAGGACATTGGCTGTCACTGGATGTTGAAATCTTTCTGTGCTTTCACCTTTCCCACTCAGACAGCAGCACCTCAAGCAAAATCCCAAGCTTAGATGTCTCTTGAGCCTCGCAATCCTCAGCTACACCAGGCCAGACTGGCTGGAAGTATTAGTTCAGTTTAAAATGCTGTTTGTTCATTTAGATACTTTGTTCTCTCACATTCTTCTCTCCAGGAGCTCTGTCACAATCAGATCCAAAACCAGTTACACAGAACTTCCAACAGCACACACACCTTTGGGTTTGACCAGATGTTTGTAATCTTATGTCTAGTGCTGTAGATAGAGAGAAAAAATGCATTAAATTAGATTATTTATAAGTCTGCAGAGTTGGCAAGTCTTCAATGAAGTACAAGCTACTTTATTTATTAATAAAAAAATTAAATCTATTCCTAGAGCTTTAACTTCAGTTGCAAACCTTGAATTAAAAGACATGACAATTGAAATTTTGAGAATCAGGTTTTGTTTTCTGTAATTACCTGGGGGGAGGGGGTTTAAGTTTTTTTTACAGTTCTGCAGTTCAACTGTCTACATCAATTAGTCATTCCCCACAGCACCAGGATTGTTACAAAAATGTGTAACAAAAAATACTCTATTTACTACATGTATTGTATAAAATTATCACATAAATCCTTCTCTAAAACAGTTTCTACTCCTTTTCCAGAATGCCTTTCACACCACAGTGCGTGCATAATGCAGGTGGGCATAGAAAGCTTTTACTTTTTCAATAGAAATCACTTCAGAGCTGCATCCAGCCTCAGCCCTCCTTCATGTACAAACTGTGTGTGCTGCAGCACAGGCAAAGCCACAGCTTTTGGTTAATTTTGCCCCTCAAAACGCCCCATGCACCTTTTCCCATAGCCCAAAGGTGAGTCCAAGCACAGCATATTTCAGTCTTGGATGTTCCTCTGCCTTGGCAGGCTCTGGTAGGAGCACACTCTCTCTCTCTCTCATGCAGGAACTGCTGTGGACCTTCGTAGCCAACTCTTCCTCTTAGGTGTATAAGCAATAGTCATGTAAATGAGTGTTTCCATTCATGTGTTTTGTTTTGTGATTAAATCAACAAATCAAACATTGTACTTTTTTAAATAGCAGCAAATATTCAGATTCAGTGTCAAGGAAATGTGGGCTGAGTATGTGTGTGGTTTGTTGACGAGTCATTACCTGTCTCAGAATGAAGGCTGATCTGGGGTGAGCCACACACTCCTGTGCTAACCATGTCCTGTTTCCACAGGTATCCTAAATCAGTATCACAAAGCTAAGGCATCTGAAAGTGAGGCTGTCTCAAGCCCCCAGTAACAACCAAAAAATAAATTAAAAAAAAAAAAAAAAAACAGAGGGAAAGAAAATAAAGGAAAGAATTGATACTAGTTGGTGTAATCTCTTTTTTTCCAACTTCTACATTCTTTATAGTGTTTCAAAGGTGCATGGTTTGTGTAAAGCCTTTGGTTGGAGTTTTCACTTCTCATTCAGGAATACAAAAATTGCAGTTGTGGTTGATGCTGGGGTGGGGATGGCCACCTCCCTTCCTCCAGCAGCTCCTGCCAGGACAGAACCCTTGCCCAGCTGATGTTCCCATGCTCCATGGCAGGGAGCTCACACGGAGCTCCTGACAGCCATGCAGGGAATGTCACCAGCCTGGACCAGGGCCCTTCCTGTCCCTCCCACTCAGGGTGAGCTCTGGGAAGGGCAGGACGGGTTCAGTGTAAGGGCTCCTCCCAGCAGCACCTTGGAATTTCTGTGCCGGGAGAAGCTCCAAGTGTCAGCCACAGGTGCTGAGCTCCCCTCTCCCTCTTGCCAGCCACGTACAGCTCTCTCCATCAAATGCAAGCAGCACAGAGGGAGGCCAAAAGGACCCGATCAGATCAGATTACCAGTGCCATTATGTGTCGCCTGTCACCGCTTCCAGTATCCAGGGTTTTAGAAAAGGAAAGCTGCAGCAGAAAACCAAGGCAAGACAAGCTTGTGGTCTGCATGTGAGGAAAGGCACCGAGAGGCTGCAGCAAACATCAAAGGCGTGAGTTCCTGCTACCAAGGCCGGGCGAGTCCTGCCCCGGACCGGTAGCCATTAATGCACATTTGAGTCATTCTGAGCAGAAAGGAGATGGGAACCCACCAGACCAGGCTGTCCCTGTGAGGAGATGGGTCCTGCAGGTTCCCATCACAGGAACACAAGGCACTCCCAGTGACAAGAGCTGTTTGCCAGGACTGCATCCCAGCTGGATTTCTTTTGGCAGGCAGGCACATCCCTGCTGGGGCAGCAGCCAGGCAAGGGCACTAGTAGGAATTCTGTGTGCACCAAGGGACAAGGCTGTGAACAAGTTGTAACAAACAGAACTCTTACCCCTCCTGCAGCATCCATCTGTCCTTGTGCCAGGCTGTGCCAGCTGACAGGAGGCTGGCATGGGCTGTGAAGGGAGAAACACACAAACAAGCTGAGGAACAAACACTACCAGATGCATCCCATCCTGACTACACACAGACTGAGACTCACCTGCACCCTGGTTATCAGGTCCTGAATTAATAAAATGCCCTCAGCCAATCAGAGGTGGAGGGAAAGAAGCCCACAGACAAAACCAGATAAGTAATGTGAGCAGCCAGGCTCCTTCTCACCACCTTCAGAAAACAACACAAACCCTTTTCTGCAGTTCTGGACAGTGCCTCTGCTTACCTGACTTTGCCCTCTTCTGCTTCCACTGCTCAGTCTCGCTAAGAGTTAAAGTCTAATGAGAATTGGGGAATGCAAATAGCAGCAATCAGAAAACAGCTCAGAGCCAGTCCCTGTAACACAACTCAAATGCCACAGTGGCTACCTCTTATCTTCTCATTTGCTCCCAATTACTGCTTAATTAAAATGAGCCCATCGAGTTTGTTAGTCAAAATAAGTTTGGGTACACGTTAATCCCCTTACTGATTAGCATCACCCCCTTCTAGAGAGCTTGCTGAGAAATCCGTGTGAGATCCATCCTTGGGAAGCTCTGAAGGCAGCGTGTGGGAGGGAAATACTGTAATGTGCCAAGGAACAAGCAGCCCAAATGACAGCAGCCCCAGCGAGGCCTGGAATGCAGCACAGGTGTGTCACTGCAGGACACCCAGGACAGGAAATCTTTAGGCCATGAGAATTGATAATGAGCCCAAGGCAGCATCTTCACAGGCAGAGCACACAAATGGTCAGGCACCAGGGGGCCGAGGCTGGGATCTGTTAGTAACAAAAGCTTTAATACAGTAAGAAAAAAGACAATGCTGTGGATAAAGAGCTCAGCCATCAGGTGACAGGTGTAGAAAGCCGTGGCATAGAGCAGGCAGGAAGAAAACAAAAAAATCTCAATGTAAGCTGGAATAGAGAACAGGAAAGAAGGCCAAGGCAGCGCTGAGAGGGGCAGCCAAGGCAGCCTCACCTGGGGCTCTGGCTCAGTGTCTGCTTTGCTGCACAAGAGGCAGGAGGTGGTGGATCAGAGCCTGGGATGCAGCCTTTGTGAGGAGGAGGCTCCATGAACACCTCGGAGCTCTCCCTGTGCTCTCCAGCCCTCGGTGATGCCGGGATAAGGGCCCTGCCAAAGCGCCCTTTGAAGTTAACGATGCCGAGCCCCTCTCCGGCTGCTCAAAGCCGAGTGTGCATCCTCTCAGATCAGGCTGAAACAGCAACTTCAAAAGTACACGGCTTAAAAAGGACCCAGCAGAAGTTCAGAAATGAAAGGATAATTAGGGGCTTGAAAACTTCTCACAGGAGGCAAGAATGGCAAGATGGAGATTGATTGCATTAGGGAGGAACCGCAGAAAAAAAGATACAATAATTAGAGGCATAAGGAAGATGAGGGGAGGCACTTGTCCTCCCTTTCTTGTGAGATACAAGGGCAAGACGATGAAAATTACAGAATTCAAGGTCAGGCATTGTGTGAAGTTAACAAAAGCAGCTGAACTTGTGTAACCATCACAGCTGTCTGGAAGGGAAATGAAAACTTGTGATGTGAGATTTAGCCTGACCAGAAGGTATTAGTGGGGAGAGTGACGCCAAATAGTGGCAGATTAATTCCCTGCAAGCTCCTTCCTTGCCCCTTCTTTTGAAGGATCTGATCCCAGCTCAGCTTGACAAGGCCAAAGTCCCAGGAAACCTTTCTGCCTCATCACAGGGTCAGAGCCAAAGACACTGAGGCAGAGTAGGGGAAATCTGAGCAGGTTTTAGGGGGGCTGCCAACAGGCAGGTGTGAGGCTTCCTGAGGAGAATGGTCTCTGAAGGAAGAGCCACAGTCACCACCACAGTGTAACAACTCCCCTCAAACACACCAGACCTCAAGCACCAGCAAGGCTGCCATGTCAGCTGGCCAGACTGAGATCGTTTTCTTCTTCAGAAAAATATACATAGCCATGAAGTTTTTAACCAATTTGTAGAGCTTCATTCTTTAAAATGTTTCTGCTGGTGATTTTGTATTAAGTCTAAGAGATCCCAAACAATATTCCTCTTGAGGCCACTTTGCAAGGCAGCAGTAGGATGAATTACAGCAGTCAGTCACCAAAATGCTTCCTTAAAAGTCAGAGGTCAACCAAGCACAGGTTCCATTCACTGTGAAGGCTGCACAGCTGCTCAGTGAGAAATCCAGCCAACTGTAAAGCCACTTCAGCACATGAGTGTCATCAGCAGAATCCAGTACAAGATAATCCTGGCAAAGGCCTGCAAAATTCTACATCAAGTGCAATCACAATGACTCCTTTTGCCCTAGACAATTATACACAGGCACTGCCAAATTATGTTTGCACCTTGTTTTAATAAGGTAATCCAGCTCATTTCATATGTAATAAATTCATTAGGCTTTGGGGATTTATACAAAATCAAGCACCCTTGACAGAATTCATTTAAATATCCTTCTTTTAACAATTAATAATTTCACAGTTTAAACACGCTTCAGTGCTCTGACAGCTCTGGATGGTTTGGCATGGTGAGTTCATGCCAGCTCCCCCCCCAGGTTTCAGAAGGCAGCTGGGTGTCCTGCCAGCAGGAGCCCAGCCCAGGGGATCACACCGCCCGCAGTGACCCCAGGCTGCACCTGCCCAGTGCCTGCACCTGCCCTTGGCTGCATGGCACAGGCACACAGCCCTGTCACAGCCCCATGGCACAGGCACACAGCCCTGTCACAGCCCCATGGCACAGGCACACAGCCCTGTCACTGTCACAGCCCCATGGCACAGGCACACAGCCCTGTCACAGCCCATGGCACAGGCACACAGCACTGTCACTGTCACAGCCCCATGGCACAGGCACACAGCACTGTCACAGCCCCATGGCACAGGCACACAGCCCTGTCACAGCCCATGGCACAGGCACACAGCACTGTCACTGTCACAGCCCCATGGCACAGGCACACAGCACTGTCACAGCCCCATGGCACAGGCACACAGCCCTGTCACAGCCCATGGCACAGGCACACAGCACTGTCACTGTCACAGCCCATGGCACAGGCACACAGCACTGTCACAGCCCCATGGCACAGGCACACAGCACTGTCACTGTCACAGCCCATGGCACAGGCACACAGCACTGTCACAGCCCCATGGCACAGGCACACAGCACTGTCACTGTCACAGCCCCACGGCACAGGCACACAGCACTGTCACTGTCACAGCCCATGGCACAGGCACACAGCCCTGTCACTGTCACAGCCCATGGCACAGGCACACAGCACTGTCACTGTCACAGCCCCATGGCACAGGCACACAGCACTGTCACTGTCACAGCCCCATGGCACAGGCACACAGCCCTGTCACAGCCCATGGCACAGGCACACAGCACTGTCACTGTCACAGCCCATGGCACAGGCACACAGCGCTGTCACAGCTCCAGCTCCTGCAGGTCTCCCCAGCTGGGGCCAATCTTCACTTTAACATTCAGCTTCACTGAGAGTTTGATGGCGTTTTCCATCTCATGTTTCACGATCTGAGCAACCTGGAAGAAAACATCAGGCATCAGACACAGACACAGCCTCAGTGCTCTGGGTTTCTGTCAATAGCTGGGGCAGACAAGCACCTGGAATCCTATCCTGCATTTATTTGCACTGACTTACCACCAGTGGGAATGCAACCAAATCCTGATTAGTGCTTATGAATGGAGAAACTGTATGAAGCCAGTGAGATTTTATGCAGCACAGAGCTGTGACTGGTTTTGCAGTGTTTGGGATTACTCAAAAAAGGGGCCAAGATTAACTTTCTGTTAAACACCTGAGAGTCCTGAAGAGTCTCATCTTTCACTCAGCTGCACAGCTCTGAAGTGTTTCATGGACTCTGTTCTGAAAACTTCAAGCTACTGAAAGCAAGACACAAAACAAATTTGCCAGAAGCAAAGAACAGTGGCTCGTCCGTGTTGTGCCAGCTTGAAAAGCACTCTGTGAAACACAAATTATAAACCTCTGGGAAAGCAGGTCACATTCCATGTGGGTGCTACAAATACTGCCCAGCTTCCCCCTCACTATTTAGTTTAGGCAACTCCTGCCCTCTAGTAAACAGATGAGGTAACTGTTCTCTGCTCTCCAAAGGTATTCCTAAGAAAACACTCATTTCAACACACAGTTAGGAGACCAGAAATTATTTCTTTCTGCAGCAGTTTGGATTACAAGAGACTGGATTTTTTTCCTCCTGACTGTAAAAACCTGTCCTGGACAAAGGTACCCCCTTTTGGGCCCCTGTGCAGAATCCAGCCTGTCCTGGATTGCTTATTTGAACGAATCTCTCAATCCACACCCATCCCATGAACCTTTCCACAGCAGAGTGAAAAGAGGCTTTGAAGTTATGGTGATTCCTCACCCTGGCAGCAGAGGAACTATTCAAGCTGTCTGACCCTTCCATGTGTTTGCTGACAGGTAGCCCCACCACCACAGAAATTCCTCCATAGTTTTTGCTGGGGAATGGAGGAGGGGATTTGAGGAGATCAGAGCACAAGACTTCACATCAGCATGAAGAACTAGGGGAAGATCTGTCTTCCAAACCCCTATGCCCCTACATACTGCATTTCAAAATAATCTTGATAACCTAGAAAAGTGCTTTGAAATAAGATGTAATTCAGCACAGACAAGTACAGAGTGGAAAGAAGCAGAGTAGAGAATTAGGACAGAAATAATCTACTGCTCAAAAATAGGATGAAAAATAACTGCCTGGGCAGGAAAAAATGGGGTTATCAGAGATTAAAAACTGAACAGGGCCCAAGCAAGGCACACTGCTGTGAGAAAACAAGGAAATGAAATTCTGGAACATAGAAAATGTTGCTTACATGACACACAAATCAATTTTCCACTCTATTCAAACCACTCCAGCTTTGGTCAAGTTTGGGGCCCAGCAGATCAAAAGAAACATGAACCATACAGGAGATTCTCTGAAAATGGTCACAAGTCCAGCACATGGCACCAGCAAAGAATGTCTGATTTGGGCTGCTGCACCCAGAACCAGGTACAGCAGCTGTGCTGCAGGGCAGGCAGGAAAACCTGCTGGTTTAAGCAACTGCCCAGAAAAAGCTATGGAGAAATACATCTGAAGGGAGCTAGAAAAGCTGGTAATAATTGCTCTTGAGGTTGAGATAGTTAATGAAATAAATAAAATACAATAAATAATAAGCAAATCCATTCACTTGTCTCCAGTTCTCCTGAGAACACCATGATAAACTGGAGTCAGTATCTAAAGATGTTAAAGCCTATACTCAGGAGATTTCAGTCTTCTACAGGAAGAATATTAGGAGCCTTTCAGTCTCAAAAACAGCCTACCTAGATTGAGGCAGCAGATGTCTGAACAAAGTTGGCAAAATGAGAAAAAGCTCAAGCTGAGATTCAAGACAAAAATAGCAAACCTTTTGTTTTTATTTACATGAACGTATCGATATTATTAATAAATATACTCACTTATATCCTTCACCTATTTATTAATATACACATGCATGGTCAGGCCAGTCAGCCCTGCTGAAAGCTCTGTCAGACCAGGAGTTGCTGCTTCCCATCAGGAGATGACCTTTTGCCATCAGCAAAGTGCCTGTGCAGAAGGGGAATAAAGGAACCCCAAGGTATGGAAGCACAGCCTGGGAGCCTCCCTGTGTCCATGCTCAGGACTTGGGAAACACTGAGCTGCCAACATCCAGCTCCCACACCTGCCCCTGGAAACTGGCACACAGACTCCCCTGTGCCCAAGAGTGCCCTCAGGAAGGAGCACACACACACAGACATTTTAAGGGCACTTAAAAACCACAGAGCACATTCCTGGTACCTACCCTGCTGCCAAGCAGCACCACAGTGCTCCTACCAGGAGGACAAGCAGGTAGGGAATGAGGAAATGAGCACTAAAAGGATAAAATCCTCCTTTCCCTGCACAAACCACAGCTGCTATAATGCATGTTCTGAGTTAGGCACCAGAGCATTAAGAGGAAGGCAAAAATACCTCTGGATGAGGAAACACTTCCCCCCACAGCTGTCAACAACACTAAGCCACTTCACTCATCAAGCCTCACAGAGAGATTGCATGAGCTGCTGTTACAAGCAACAAAGCACAAAATGAAAATGAACTTCAGCCATGGGGATGGCTTGAATCCAAAAATCAAGGGATCAAGCATGCAAACATGCTTTTTTCATCCAGCTGAACCTTGTTTTCACAGCCCTTTCAGCACCCATGGAGGGGGGATCCAGGGAAGACAATGTGGGCTCCTAGAAGGAAGGCTTGTTAGAAATACAGCAACACAGCAGAGCTGAAAGAGGAGCTGCAGGGCTGTACCTGGATGACATCGTCCTCTGCCACTTCATAGAGGAGCTCATCGTGCAGCTGGAGGATGAAGAAGCCTCCTCTGATGGGATGTAGCATCCCTGTGTTCCTCCTCCTCAGATGCCTTCCTACACAGGTGAAGAGCCGAGTTTGTTAGGCACCATCACACAAAACTGTGTTTCTTGTATCAGAAACCTTTGCACATTCCTAATGCTGAGAAAAAGAACGTGAGCACCTTGAAAATGAAAAAGCCCAGGCCTACAGACAGAACCACAAATCATGGCTATTCTATCAATATTTGTACAGCTATTGAGGGAAAATATGTTAATGAAAAGTATTTTAGATATACATATTTCAGCATTACATTATAAAGACATGAATCAGAACAGAAGCAAGAGACAGTTGTGTCTCCTGAACCATCTGTTCTGAAAGAAAATTTTAAACAAAATCGTGCAAAGTTTAATCAGAAGCTGGTTTACAACATTCTCTCCGGCAATGAATTGGGATTCTGCTTTTCTTCTACAACCATTTAATAGCTAGTTTAAGAAAGCAGTGAGCCTCCTGCAAAATGCAGTTTCTGAAACTGTAGCTCCTGAGTAGAACTGAGGAAGGAAGAAAAGAGCAGTTATTGAATAAACAAGTAAGCAGCTGACAAAACCAAGATCCTGGTGGGCCTTCCCTGAAAAAAAAAAATGAAACAAACCCTTCCATGGCAAAAGCTGTTGGTGTTTTAAAAGAAACAAACACCACCTCACACACAGAGACTCAAAAGTTATTTATTTCTCAGGTTAGCTAACAGGAGGACTTCAGTTCACAAGAGGGTTTCAAGCCATCATCAGCTGCTCACGCAAGCCTCACACTGAAGCAGCAATGTTGAAGCAGACACATGATGCAGGATGCTCCTCTGATGGCATCTCTAATTTGCTGAAAAAATAATTCCTTCCATTTTCTGAAACACTCAGTATCAGAGCAGGGGAAAACTGTCACAAATGCATCTGCTCACCTCCCTACAGTTACACTGGCCAAAGGTCAGGAGCTTCTGCTGCTCCTAGGAGGGGTGGGAAGCTCTGCCAAGCTCGTGTCTCCTACTCCTACCTGACCTCTGAACCTGGTCTCTCCAAAATAAACCCCCTGACACATTTTTAGATGTTTGGCCATTAATTATTTAGTTTCCAAATCAGACTCTTCATATTAAGACAGCTTCATGTTTCAATTGAAGCATAAGAACTATCAAAGAAATACAGCTCTCCATCTCTTCAGCAGTCTTTCTAAAATAGACCTGATGAACAAAACATCATCTACAATAAGCTAAAAAAAGTATTTGTGGCATTCCTCTGGGAATGAGCACCCCAGCACAGCTTTGCTATCTGCAGAAAAAAACTTATGCTGAAAAAACTTATGGTGATAAGTGCTTCACATAATACTACTGGGAAGTCTCCGTACATCAAATTCCAGCCAACAAATTCCAAATTTAATTCTAACCAAAAAATGTATTTTTGGAACCAGAAGTGATCCCACTCAATTTTTTCACTGCCTCTGAAGCCAGAGTGTCTGCTCAGCTCCTCCTTCCTCCTTCTGAACAATTCTGTGGTGGCATCACAGACCACATCACACATGAACTCTCACTGCCAACCTTTGCAAGACCTGCTCTGAGGTAACCAGAGTCTCTGTTCTGGTCACATTTGCTTCAGTTTGTTGAGCAGACATTTTTCCTCCTTACTGATGACTTTTTTGCTCATTATACACACACTTACCACAGTCAGGAAACAAAACTTCTCCCACCTCTAGGCCCAGAAACACTAATTTTTTTCACGTTTGTTTGTTTGTTTGTTTTGGTGGGGTTTCTTGTTTGTTTGCTTTTGTTGTTGTTGTTGTTTTGTTGTTTAGGTTTTTTAAATTATTATTAGTGACACTGAAAATCTTGCTCCAGTGTGCAAAGAAGAGGCAACCATACCAGTTTTATCCCTCTGGAAGGAGCTCTCCAGATGTCCATGGGACTTGAACACAGAGGAGAAGGCTTCCAGGCATCTCTGAATATTCACTGTGGCTGTTTTGACAATATCTGCAGCAGATCCCTGGACAGTTGTATTCACAGCCTGGCGCTCCGCCTGAACACAGAGAGTTGTTCTCAAAACTCACCCCCAAAAAATCAAATCCAACATGTCACATCTAGTTAATTAAAAATGATAAATACATGGCCAAATATACACAGAGTAAAAATTCCAAATAAAGAGTTTGTCCTATCTGCCTGAGAGAAAGAAACATTATAGACTAGCTTCAGACACAAAATTTCTACAGGCACCTGACAAAATTCCACAAATTTAAAATTAATGAATATCAAGAGTGATAACCTGCAAGAGTCACCATCCACAAGAAGGAGAAGCCTATACTCATGGTAACAGTTTCAAGGGGAGAGGAAAAATCTCAGTTAATGCAAGCACCACGAGACACTTCTGCCTACCTGCAAAGCCATAAGAGATGGACAACCAAAGGCAAAAAACTGGACTTCATGGACTGACAATGTGGTCTGCCGCCCTAAATCCTGACTGCCAGAGCATTACAGCTGTGCAAAAACACAGCAGACCACAATTTTTTTTTTACACAAGCAACTTCTCTACTAATCAGAAAGTCAGACAAGAAAACTGTATTAAGTTTCTTCTTTCTTTGTTTAGAGCTGAAATATCTGCAAAGAACTACAAGGATGCTGAAATGAAAGTGAAGATAATTCATTAACTGGTCTTTAATATGATTTTAAAGACTAAATCAAATCTGGACAGAAGATGCATCTAGAAAGCTTCCTGTTGAAGTGTTTTTCAGATAAAATTGTCCATTATTTTCAAAAGTTTTTTGAAAGCCTCCTTGTTTCCCTGTCAGCTCTTTGGAGTACAAACTCCCCCACTTCCTCCCTCTTCTACTCTAGTCTTTAATTCCATAGCTTCCTACTGAGAAGTATAATGCTTTCTCCCCAGAGAAACACCTTCCTAGGGAGTCAATTTACTCTTCCTGAAGTAAATCTATGGCAGAAGTGTCCAAAATGACCTGGGAAAAAAAATTACGGTAGTGCAAAGGTGTATACTAAGTAAATATTTATCTAAGAAGTTAGAGCAATTTTCCTTTCAGGGAAAATAAGAAAAGGAACAAATACCCAAAAATACAGGTCTTAAATGCCCTTTCTTGTTCAAGTGGTGACAGCATGTAACATACAAAGACTGCTGAGTTGGAGCAGCTCAGCCTGAAGAGTTAAAGTGTACCCCTGTGTGGAGGCTTTTTAAAACCATGTCCATCGATTTCAATCAATTACTCACTGCAGCTCCAGCGTGGGAGCTCTGAAGTGAGGTGAGCACAGTGATGACAGCTGCACACCCAGCCACACAAGGCTGACGTCAAACAGGCCATGACAAAAGCTCTGTTGTTCACAGAGTGACTGAGGGAACAATGAGCTAAGCAAGAAGTGGAAGGTCATGACTAAGATGGCTCACAAACCTTGTTAAACTGCAGACATGGCTATACAAAGAAATCTGGCATTTTAAAAATAAAAACTAAAAGACAGTTTAAGAAAGGCACAGCTTTCAACATACATGAGCTTTGCTGTAGGGGTTTGGGTCTTTGATAGCTGGCAGGTAGCGGCGTCTCCCCAGGATGGTCTGCACAAACCCATCCCTCCTGCAGCTCCGCACCGTCTCCCTCAGGAACTTCTGAACCCCTGTGAAAGGAGAGGGAAAGTTTTCTGTCACACAGCTGATGCTCTGTACTGACCTCTCACTGAAAGCAGCACAGGGGAAATCCTTTCAGTTTCCCAGACCCCATCAGTGGACAAAGGCACACCATCACTCGTTCAGCTCTGCTGCAAAACCGATTCAGACTTTAGAGGTGGAAGAGAGTGCACAGTGTCAGGATATCTGGCTGTGCACAAGGAGGTGGGAAGTCCATCCTGCCCAGTGCCCAGGCACAGAGGGTCACACATTATTGTTGATAATGGAGAGGTCAGAACCTGGACCAGCACTGGAAACACAAGTAGTAGGGAGGGAGTAAACTGAGAGCAGAAGCCAGAGCTCTTGATGCCTCAGGCTGCCTGACTTCAGGCTGTGTCCCTTCAGATTCTAGGATGAAAGAAAATCATCCCCCTGCACTTTGCAAGGGAAGAAGCAAATCCACCAAGAGTGTTGAAAAGAAACTTAGGTCAAAGAAAGGTGAGACAGGGAAGAGTGAACTTGCACTGCAAGTTCAGGTAACAACTGTACTAAAATGGGAAAAGTTAACTTCAGACAGTTTCCATGTTTACAAAATATAAAATGTAAAAGGAAATATTCAAAATCAGGACTGACAGCCTAAGTCAATTCACTAGGTATGTCATTTAGCAGTCAGCCTGGCAACACCTAGCAAGTGAAAACCCACAAGAAGTGAACTTTAAAAATAAGGTACACTGCAGTTTGTAAGCACACACATATATCAAGAGAGAAGAAGCAGGAAGTCATTCCTAATGGTCATGAAGGGGATACTATTCAGAAATTAATGGAGACTAAACAGAAAACCATTTTTCCGCATCTGTTTCCTAAAGAAACAAACTCTAAATATTCAGAAAATAATTTTCCAGCTCATTTTCAAGTCCTATGATTAGAGCTAGCTGCCTCTTGTCCCATTTGCCCTCCATTCTTTTTCTGATTGCAGCTCTATTGTCTCTACATCTTTCCTAAAAATTAACATGCTTCTTAGAAAAACAACCATGTCTTTTTACAAAACAGAGGAGAGCTACTCTGAACAGCTGGATAAAAATTAAAGGGTAATATGTAAAATAGTTTAAACTCCATGAAAGCAGAAGTCAAAAGCAGAAGAAAGAAATGGTTATATTTAAAAATTATAAGAAGCATGGTTCTAAAGTTTTCACAGCATATCATTTGAAGCTGTGTGTTTTAATAAGGAAAAACATGTTTCTCATGCAGAAACCAAAGAGCTTTAAAATGACTCCTCAGGGCTTATTAATTAATTAAAATAACAAAAAAATTATTGTAATAAGTAAAGAACAAAGTCCTAAAGGTAAATAAAACCAGAGAGAGTAAAATATTACAGAGTATCAAACTGCTGCATTCATGACTGGACATTTTCAAAATAAAAAGCATTTTCAAGAGATACGAGCAGTAGGTTGAGACAAATTTAGGATTTGAAGGGCCATGGAGAGAAAAGATTAAAAACAACAACTACCACCACCCAGCTTCCAAACAGCCATATCCAAACCTGTGTATCTTGATTTGAAGGATTCAATGTAACTGGCAGCTTCATTTTCATCAATCCCCATCTGCTCTCCTAAAGATTTTGCTCCTATTCCATAGATGATTCCATAGCAGATCTGCCAGAGGAAAGGGTGAAGAATCAACAAGCGTTTGGTCAGCCACGCAGAGAAAGCAGAGCCAAAACAAAATGTGATCCACTGGAAGGCAAGTGTATGAAAACAAGGGCAAGTATTCAAGAGGAGAGACCCCTTCTGAGTCCAAGCCATTCATGCTGCTTTTCTCCACCCTCATCCCCCAAAAAAACCCCGACAGCTCCACTTACAATGTACTGAGAGTGGGAGGACGGACAAAGCAACTGCTGAACAATCATGGCCAAACTCAAACAGAAAAACATCTACAATGTGTGGAACACTGAACCTTCCTGCCCAGAAAGCTACTGTTGAATTTTTTTCCTAAAATTACCTGCTTTGCTTGTTGCCTGGTCCTGTCCCCCACAGCTTCGGGGTCGATCATTTTCCATTCTGCTGCAATGCTCTTAAAGACGTCGGTACCGCCATTCAGGGCTTGAATGAGGTGGCAGTCGCCAGACAAGTGAGCCAGGATCCTCAGCTCCAGCTGAGAGTAATCAGCAGCCAAGATTACACCACCTGAAGTCCAGAAGTTATCAGAAAGCATTATTTCATAAATTACTCCAATATTCCATCCAACTTGCCAGAAAGAAGGTCTGAACCCGTCCTTTATCTTCTGCTCTGGGAGTTTTTCACAGCAATTTCTACCAAGACAAATTCTTGCCTGTTTCCCCAATGCTCGGGCCTGCATGCTTCACATCTAGTCACATTTAGAATCCATCAAAACCATATGAACAAGTGTCTGTCCAGGTGTCTAAGACAGAGCAGGCAATGTGAGAACAGACATTTGGATAGAAAGAACACTAGGTAGAGTGCACTTTGTGTATTAAGAGCTGCCTTAGCTACCTCTTTAAAAAACAGGTATTCTTTAAGAAGAAATGAAAGTGTGAACATGTGAATGGCACACTTTTAATACTTTGCCCAACTGAAACTCTCTCTTTTATAGTCCTGTGAATAATTTTGAAGGCACACTAACTACTGCACTAGTTTTCCAAGTAGGCTGCTCAGACCATATATACTGTTGTCAATCCTTAAACCTTCATTATATCTAGTATTTTTTGCTAACCATATATTTTACAATTACAGAGCAGGATCTGGGCATTACCTGGGAAAGGAACAAAAGCATGCCTCATGCTAACAGAAAATGGTATTCCTCTTTCTTCTGATCTGTTTGCAGCTTGAACCTTTAACCCATTAGGCAAAATGGAACGCTTTCTGCATCTGTGGAGAAAAAAAATTACTGCCCCTTCACCAATTTCTAAAATACTAAGAGATGCATAATCATTTTTACCACAAAGGATCACTGAAAACAAGTGAGACACTGGCATCTATTCCATTTTTCTGGACAATCCATAACCAAATTTGACCATGGAGGAACTGGACAGAGACCACATAAACCTCTGAAAGGGATTTATAGATTCCAATAATATTTCGGGATGAATCTTCCTAGTACATTCAGGATTCAGTTCAGAAATTGGATCATTCTGTTCTAAAACAGGTAAGATGAATGGCCCTAGATCTGTGATGGCTTACTCCAGAAAGGCAATGGAGTCACAGAAATCCTAAAAATTCAACACTTCACCTTGTGTGCCAAGTCTCTCAACATCATTCTCCTCTGCAGAATGCATACACCAGCCCAGAGGCAGAAAAATCCCCCCTCAACATCACCCTCATTACTGCACATGCACACACATTCACAAGTAAGCCTGTAAAAACAGAGTAGAAGTTGCAGAAAAGGTACTCATAACACACTGCAGGTTTCCTCCCTAAAGACTGAGAGAAAGAGTGACCCAAAGCTGCTCAATTTTCTTTTCTGAGAGGCCAAAAGTTTACAGTGTCACCCACATGCTCTGCACCCTCTCAGGGCTGCTCAGGTCTCCTGTCCCACCAAGCCATTTGTAGCTGCAGATGGAATTGCATCCATGAGCACATCCACTGAACAGTGCACAGCTCTGGCACTATTCACATCACAGCCTCCCATCAGCACCAGTCTACCAGACAGTCCAATGGGCTCTTCACTGGAAGGCAAAAAGCCTTTTTAAATCCTTGATGTCTGGATCAGGGATCTGAGGAAATTCTTTATCAAAATGAAAAGCTGTCTCTGAGATCAAGACTAGTTTCAGCAGAGCACAGAAAAAAACCATCATGCTCTCTCTCCCTTGTGCACTTCCTTTTCTTCTTAAATATTGGCTTTTCAGGCATGGTAGGGATCAATGAGATGAATGCACAAAAATCACAGAAATAAATGTTCAAGAGAGATAAAGGTGAGGAACAATTGCATGTCTGGCTACTGCAGAAAATCACACTGTTCAGCATAGGTTCTCAGTTTAGTGTAAGGGCTTTATGCCATGACCTAATTTAGCTACACTCCTTTGGTCAGAAGCTTCTTACAACAGGGGAAAGAGTAGCAATAGTGGTTAGTAAGATAATAGACAGTTTGGACCAAAGTCTGGAAGGCTGATCACACTTGGCTGGATGGCAATTTCTTTTGTGCCAGCAGTCATTTCTGTGCCTTTAGGATTGCCCATCTTCCTAACACAGTGGCTGCTTAACTAAGGAATGTAGGAAAATGTAGGGAAAGTCAGTCTGAGAGACCTCTCAGGGTCTGGCAGGCACTCCAGTTCTTTGATGGGCTCTTCTCTACAGGGAAGACTCTCAAGAAACCAGCACACTCCCCAGCCATCCTGAAAAGCTGCTGCAAGCCTGAGCACTGCCACAGCTTCATCTCAGAATGACATTCCTGCCTCCACGGCTATGCCTGGTTCTGCTGAGATGAACAAGATCCTTCTACTCCTGGGTTCTTTTCTCACTACTTTCCCAAGGCAGTTAAATGCATTGTGGTAGGAGGCACCAGACAGAAGAAGCAAAAACCTTCTCAAATTTCTCACATCTTGCTGTGGGGAAAAAAGTTTAGAAAAGTCACTCAAGTGACACAACTGGGACAAGAACCTGAATGGAAAGAGAAATTGAAAGGGCAGAAAAGCACCACCAAGGAGGAAGCCTCAAAGCTCACAAGGTAGATGCTAAAAGATTGGTGTTTCACTAGACTTCCATACAACTGTTAAGGCATTGGCATGTAATGCTATCAAAGTAGAACTGTAGAATCATAGAAAACAGGGTATTTGGTTAAGAGAAATCAAATTTAGAAATCTTCCTCTGCTATCTGGTAGTTACTGCAGGTCACTATCACAAATGAAATTATTAACAAAGAATGAAAAATATGTTCACCCCTGTTGCCTTAAAAAGGAACAGCATAAAACAAATGAATTTTCTTCTGCTTCTTCCACAATATTCAATGCTCTTTCAGAGTAGTTCTTAGCAAGTCAAACCAGATCCTAACTTCAGTTTGGTTATTTTCAGCCTCAGGCTTTCCATCCAACAGCTGGGAACGTAACGCTAATCTCACTGAAGGGTTTCATAAAGACCGTCAAAAAGAAAGCAAATAGCTACATGAAACCACATGCTGTTAGTATCATTATGTCTTTCATGTATCACTGATTTTTAGGTATTTATTTCCCTGTAAGAGAAACACTGAAGAACAAGTCACACTGACATGACAGCAGCCACAGGTGAAGGCAGAAAAAAGAAATTTGACAACCTGACCACATTTAGACAGAAGCTTTGTCAAGATCCTCCTACCTGCCCCCCAGTGCAGCACGAGAATTAACATTTCCATGGGCTTGGGAGGGGGGGCTTTCTTCAACCACAGTTGGCATTTCAATCTCAAAATCTCTTGGCACATTCTGGATATTTGGCTCTGTGAAGCTCACTCGACCTGAAAGGAAGATAGGGCACAACTAAGGAAGGGTCCAACAGAAGTCTCTAACTCAGTACAGCTGCACACACTGCATCTCCAAAATACAATGGCCAGGAGAGTGAGAGGGCATAACCACTGAAAAAAAAAATTAAAAAAGGAAAAGTAATTTGTGTTTAATGGGCTTGTGAGGGTTCCCCATTTCTGTATCACTAATAACCTGTTCTGGAGTCAGAGATTTACATGGTAATATGTGTAAGAAATGAATAATACTGCTCAGTGAACACAAAAGCTATTTTAAATACATCTGGGTTTTTAAGGCAGACATATGTCAAATAGATGTACCAGTATCTCTGCTTGGTTGAAGCAGAGCACAGGCTTGATTTCCTATCTTTTCCTCTTAGAAAAGCTGCACACATACAAAAAGACAAAAAGCCAGTAAGAACTGAGGTACTTGCACACATTTGTTCACCTGTAGCTGTGTGAGTCTGTGAAATTGGATATATCCTTTCCATTCCCAGTGCAGAATTCAATCGTTTCTCCCTCTGCAGTGGAAACACCACTTTAGTAATGGCATTGTTGATCCTCCTCCATTCCAATATCAGCCCTGGCAATGGGTGAAGTGTCTTTAATTTCTCCAAAACATCCTTGTGGGAAGAAAAGGACACAACTAATCAACGGCCTTTAAATCTTTATAAATAAAGTTTTTGCTGCTCTGCAGGAAAAAGTGACTCCTTCACCCACAGTGGGTTCCAGTGTCACTGCCTTAAAATTACATCCATATCCTCTCCATTTACACCACCTACACCTGGGTAATCAAAGCACCACCTGACACAGCTGCAGTTTTATTACCCACGAGAAGACAATCACTTCTCTCTGGACTTCTGCACCCTCATCATCACTCTTAATCTGCACCAACCAATAAACCACCTGAAATGAAATAAAGCATCACTTGCCATAGGTCCCCTACGTTGTCTCCTCTTGTCCAGCGTTAATGCTTCTCCTCCATCTTCTTGCATACTTTTCTCCCTGCTCTCTCCTATCTGTACACTAGGAACACCAAGTGAAGCCCTTGACCACGCTCCTGGTAGACAAAGCTGATCACTAGCAATCAAATCCTTTCAGTTTAATCAGAAATGTGAAGGGACTAACAAGAATTTCAAAAGACAGTGGCATGCAAACATTTCTCAAAATAACTTTTTTTTGTGTGTGCTGCAGACAGCTGCAGCCTCATCCCTCCACATCACAAAAAGAGGAAATCCTCCCTTTGCTTCTTGCTCCCTGCTCTGCCACCACCACTGCACCCAATGTCTTCACTGCCACTTGAGTTCCAGAAATCAATACTTGTCTTCTGAGTACAGACTACACTGAACAAGGGGAAACTAAGAAAACAACACAGATTAATGAGTCCTGAAAACAGGAACATATATATCTGCTAATTCCACTTGTCTGGCAAGAGCACCCATTAGCCTGCAGCAGCTGGTATTAATGCAGGTCCAGAATATTTATCAACTGGCAAGAATGTCAATAGCCTTCACATTATACAAGCTTCTGATATACTAAATTTGATAAGCCATCAGATTAGCCATTCTGAAGACAAATTCTCTGAAGCAAAAAATACAGATTTGATTGTAGCAGGAAGAGAAAATATTGTATTTAGTCGACATGGTATTTAAGTATCTTTCAAGCTGATGTGGAAAAATTCTTCTGCTATTGGCTTTACAAAATTATTGTGCTATTTTGGTCTTACACGTGATTTGGGAAATCAGATTCTGCCTGATTTACTCTTACTGAAGCCTGCTATTTACAGGCATGTCCTCACTGCACTCAAGCTTTAGGAGAGTAGGAGTCACTAATTCTGCTAACAGAGAAAGTAGAACCCAGTTTGAATTTGCACTGGTAACTGGAGGAGCAAAAGGCAATTAAAACTTCCTTTCGGACTAGAAACAGATTTTACTGTACCTTGGTTGTACTGAACTGCTTGCTTAGCCTGACCCTGTTTCCTTTAGCAGTTGCTCTTCTGGTGTAACCCAGGGTTTTCTTGTTCCCTTGGACTTTCACATCTCCATTTTGTGGCAACTTCAGCTCCAGGAATAACACCTGAAAGAGGCCAGCATTTCAAATCAGTTTCTGCATGCTGCTCCCAGGAGAAAACAAAAGCAACTGCGCACTTAAACAGCTTGTTCCAGCCAAAGGATAGTACAAATGCTTCAGGTAATTAAAAAGCTGATTAAAGATCCCAGCTATCAAAGTCATTCCTCCTCATTTTAATTAACTACGAAATGCAATTTAAAATCTCATTTTCTGAACACTCTAAGTTTAAGTTCAGAGGTATGTTTTTAGAAAAGGTAATTAACTCCATCCAATAAGTGAGGTTATTACTGACAGTCAGCTGTAATAAAATGTAATGTTCAGATGACTGAAAGTGGGAAGAACATTGGTGAAAAACAGAAGTGTTAGCAGGGAGCAGGCTTCAGAACAATATGAATGGCACAGAAAGAGGTGGTTACAAATACTTTTAGAGAATACCCAGAATATTACTTTTTCAAACAAACTGCCAAAAAGCAGAAAATTAAGTATATGCTCATTTGGTGACAGACAGAATACAGTCCTAATTTTTCACTTTATGTTTCCATGCAGCATGATACAGTACTTAGCAGCTATTGTCTTTGATTTCACAGCTGGCAGAAGGGAACAGAAAGCTTTTCTCCTGCCCATTTATGGCACAGAAGTTTTACTGACACAAAACTAGAAGGGTAAAGTTCCATTAACTTATACAAGGTACTTTGCATGACTGGCAATGAATTTCCACACGAGGTACAAGCTTCTGTAGTTCAGAAAACAGCATTTCAGACAAAACTTTACTTCCCTTTTCCATGAAGCAGAGTGAAACTGAAGTCAAGCATTATTTCAGGAGTTCTAACTTAGACTACTGTTACTGAGCAAGACTTCTACATTTGCAACAAAGAAGGAGTATTTCAATGGAATTTCTTTTACTGATAGCTGCTTGCAGATTTTGACTACTTTCATATAAAGTACAGCCCCTCAGCGAGAAAATAGTATATGGAGAAAAAAAAAAAGAGAAGGAGGAGAAAAACATGCACAGAAATTTTAATAGATTTCAATTATTCCATGTAATGTGCATTAAAAAATAAAAGTTAAATTCTTCAGGAATGAAAGCTTTGCTATTTTACATAGAAATTTGTTTCTTAGACTTTAAAAAATATCGGTTCTTAAAAGGTTCTTAAAAGCAGACAACTTTTAAAGCAGTTTTTCCTCCTCCTTCATGCCTGTACAGGGGCAAGGGTAGCAATGCAACTTTTTCAGTACAATTCTTCTTAGACCCAAGACTACATGACACCAAATCACATCTCGTGTGTGGGACACTGGCATTGCAAAACAGCTTCTCCAGTCCTGTACCACTCATCCAGAATACTCTAAAAGCTGGTTAACTGGCAGACCTTCTCATGCACCCTGAGAGGCCACAGTCCTATACAAACCACATCCTTATTTTCACTTGCTTTTTATTTCCATCATATATATTTCCACTTCTACCTTCTTTATCTCTGCTAAAGTTGGCAGAAACCAGAATGATCAGTAACAAGCAGGAGACACCCAGCCTCTTGCAGGCAGCAAACTCATAATGAGTGTAAGGATAAATGAACTCTCAGCAGAGCTGGGTTTGCACCTTGGATTTTCTTCACGCTGTTTTCCCATTAGGAATTTTTTTTTCTTATTTTAGCCAAAGGCTCTTGATGATAACTTCTGGGGAAGTTCTCCCCCTCCCACCCCAACCCTCATGTACCTCTGCAATGTCATCAGGGCTGGTCAAGGAGAAGCTGTGCCCTGCCAGCTGATATGCCTTGGTCTCAATCTGGCTCAGTTTAGCCTGCATGACCTGTTTCTGCGTTTCGTAGGCTGTTGTGCTGAAACCAATGCCATTCAGCTCCAGCAGAGCCAAGCAATAGTGGGTGGGCATCTCCACTTTAGAAAATACATCTGTAGTAAGTACAAACCAAAGAAAATCTTTTATAAAACAGATCATCTGCAGATAAACACATTCATTTAAAAAATAAAAAAAGAATCCTCAATTTTGAAAATATTGAAATGTTCTGACACACTGAAATCTTTTACTGTAGATTTCATTTAAATACTTTTGTTTCTAGAATAAGAAATATTTCATAATGTGCAGTGTTCCAGAACATCCTATCACAAAGGTATTAAAGAAAGCAGCTTCTGTCAATTTTTTTTCTAAAAAATACATCTCTCCATATATCAACATTTTATAAACTGCAGACATTTAAGCCTTACTTAATGTAAGGCTTTCTAACTTGATACACATTAATTCCACCACCCACATCTTTTTAAAATGTTCTAAGGTTCAACTGTAACAATCATAAATGATGTGGTAAACTTGCAATAAAATGCTTCAGCAGGATTATACCACAATCGTCAGCCCTGGATATAACTTAGGGGAAGCTATTATAATGACCACCAATAGTATAGTTTTGGGGGTTTTTTTGGATGGCTTGCTTTAAAACAGCACAAGCACTCAGCAATTATCAGTGCAAACACACGGGATCATTCACTATGGAACCACAAGAGTTTCATGGACACAATGCATACATGACAAATCATGCTGTATGGGCAGGCCAAAGAGCAAGGAATTCCTTCAGAAAACATTTGAGGATTTTAGGAATTACTTCTTACAAGAAAACCCCAAAACTTTTGAAAATCTTCACGAGGAATCATAGACAGACCCACAAGTCCCTCAGAATGGCCAAGGCACTCACCTGGGAGGTACAAATCTGCTTAATTTAGAGACTTAGAATAGACTCTGCTACAGCCTTAACCACTGGAACTGGTGGAGATTGAGGATATAAGAATTATATTTTAATTTTTCTTTCAGAATAAAAATGCTTCCAGGGAATTTCCTTCTTTTCTTTTAACAAATTAAAGCATTTAACAAATGAAGCATTTTGACAGAACACATTTAAATAAGATCTTCCAAAGCACCTCTCTTCTGCACGGATCATTCAGCCTGTTGGCAGCACAGCTGTATTTACCTTCCATCTTTGCCCCCAAGTGGAGGATGTCTCCCTACCTGTCAGATTTTCCTTGTGGAGCTCCTTGTGGAGCTGGTCCATGACATTGAAGACAAGCACAGACTCTATGGCTGCTCTGTACCGCCCAGACTGGTCAGTGCTGGCACTCAACCCCAGGCTCTGCACCCCTTGGCCCGTGCCCACTCCTTCCAGGAGGGGCAGCTCACTGGGGAGAAAGTTGGTCACCATGCTGTGAAGGGTGTGCTCCTTGGAGCCAGAATCCAGCAGCCAACATGCAACCTTAAAAAGGGAGACCTCCATGAGACATTTTTTTTACCTTTTAGTGATAATAAAATGCAAATATTTAGCCAGGAGTTAATTCAATGTTATAGTGGATGTTTTCTTTCTTCATTTGGCAGGTAAACTGCAATAATTTGTTGGGTCATTTCAGTAAAATCCTTCAGCAGGGCCTAAGTCACTGAAGAGCTTAATTCTTGAGTGAGAATGAAAAGCTGTTTCTTTCTAAAAGAAAAGTTATTTCTGTACTTTTGAAAATATACCCTCTGTCAAATAAAGACATCTTGAAATGTCTTTTCACTTATTAAAACTTGACTCAAAGGGAATAAATACAGAAATCAGGATCAAAACATGTTTAATCTGAAAAATTACTTTCTGGAGATCAGAACTTGCTATTGATCTGGAATATTAGCCAAGCTGAGCTCTCCTATCTTTTGCAGAACAGGACTAATGCCAAGAATTCTGCATGGGATATTTTACTCCTCGTAGAGCTTAAACCCCTGTCTTCATAGCAAATTAATTTATATGTACATTTCAATTTCTTGTGTCAAAACAGGATGAAGCACAGATTTCTACATTGCCTCTGCCATGCAAGCAGAAGTAAAAAATCATATGTATATACATGGGGTTGGGGAGGTATGTATATATTCATTGTGTCACTAAAATGAACCAACATGAGTGTATGACTATTACATGGAACAGTGAAGGGAAAGATGCTTTTACTGCTCTTCAATTTCATCCTAAAACTATGTCTTGGTATGAAAAAATCTATGTTTGTCCTTGTGTTGAACACCTTAGCTACTTTCCTGCAGAGCTGAGTATTGCAATGAAGCTGTTCAGCCCATATGCAAAGCCAGCTTTAAAAAACAACAGCATTTTCTGTGCACCCAGAGCTTTTTGTAACATGAGCAACAAGGTGCTTTTACCTCAAGCTAAAGTTTCATTTGAGTTGCAACTGGTACTCAAACCTTTTGAAATTCCATGTAAACCTTGTTTTGTTTTGAGAAAACAGGGGTAGCAAAGTGGTCTGTATTCATAGTGGGTAAATCTTTCGCTTATAGAGTCTTCTGCTCTCAGAAGGAATAACCTGACCAGAAGCACCTGTGACATTACAGTCCCAGGCTTCTTAGTGCAACAAAACAAAAGTTAAGTCCTGTCCACTGGGGCTGGGGAAAGATTTATCTTCATTTCCCCTGCCAAGTAAGGTATGAAATAATAATGTAGTAACTTCTGAAACTCTTTGTTTCTCTTGCAGGCACCAAGAACAAAGCAAATGTCTCCTCAAAATACTCTTCTAGATTGCCCACTGAAAGAAAATTTCACTAAACTTCCGGACAGATTCATACTGAATTAACAGAAGTACCAGAAGGCACTCCTGCCTTTCCACTGTTGTTTTTAAACTAGTAGTTTCATCCAAGAGAAATTTCTTAATCCTGCAAACCTTTGGGTCCTCAAAACTTCCTTCCAAGGAGATGCCACAAGCCATCAGCAGAGTTTTGTAGTGCGGGATGAAGTCATACATGATAAGTGAGCGCTCCTTCTTGGTCTTCTTCTGCAGGTACAGCTGCAGATGGTTCAGTCTCTCTGTCACAGGTAGGCTTTGATCCAAAGGTGGGGGTGCCAAACTCAGACTGATTTCTAAGGCAGGAAATACAAGCAAAAATCATCTTTTATCCCATTACATGATAAAAACAGCAAGAGAAAAATTTTGAACGCAACAACCTAGAGCACAAAAGCTTTAGTTGAAGTGAACAAACAATACATCTGTAGCACTATTACATGTTTTATCAAACTAGACTAGGCTCCCAAAAGCAATATGCTGTGTCTGTACTAACAAACAAATGATAGCCAGGAATCAAACCCTAGTCACAAGGTCACTTAGCACAGATTGGGCTTTCTTCATCATATGAGTGCTAGATATGTTCTGGAGAGCAAAAATTGGAAGAGATTTAAAGGAAAAAGCAAGTCAGATAAAGAGAACTTGGGACTGAGCGAATATTTTAGCCATATGCATGCTCACACTCCAGTGTCCAAGCCAATTAGCTGCCCTTGTTACACAGTGCTATAGATGTATCCACAGCAACCTGTCCAAGGGTGTTTACCACCCAAGACTGCTCAATTACTCCACCACACAAGTGAGCTGGGGTCAGGACAATCAGCACTTCCAAGAACCCTCTCTGCTGAAGGAACTTTCTTCAGATGCAGTGTCAAATAACCCAGCAAGAGCCAGTCTGCTCACTTACCACTCTGGTCTTGGATCTGCTGCAAAGAGATATAATAAGCATCTTTTCCACCCCAACACACTGCCAGTCCAACTACCAAGATGTCTTCACATCCCTGGACAGGAAATCCTTCATCTTTAACTTGTGTCCGCTGAGGAGAACTCACTAAAGAAATAATTTGAAGTTACTATTATAAAATGGCATCCATAAATACAGAGGATTTGGGATCCTGAAAATGCAAATATGTACAGTTGAGCCTAAGATTGAATATTATCATGTCGTAGTAAAGCAAAGGAGCAGCATGTTAGTAGAGGATGGAGAGTTAGTGTCAAGCATTTCCTTGATAGGCCTCTGGTGACAGTAATGAAGTGTTAGCAGCTAGTTGGTATGTGAGAGCATCTGAATATTCTTCTGTGACTGCCTCAGAACCAAGGTTACATATTTTCAAATATTTTCAAAATGTAAATTTGGTTCAATGTAAGCACGTGTGAAATTCAGATCAGTCTCTGGGTTGTTGCAATTTTGCTTCTTTTTTTCCCCCGCAGAAGTACTCATATGCTGCAGTTTGCTGCTGCTTTTAAAACATATTCTTCCTTTAAAATGACAAGACTAAGCAGTTAGATTCTTTGCTGTCACATCACCATAACAACAACAGCAACATTTCTTAACTATCAAAATAGATTTCTGACAGGCAAATATGAAATGCTTTTTAGAGTGGAAGGAAGGAACACACTTCTATCACAACTCTTGAAGAGGTTGCTAGAAAATGCCAGAATTTGGAAGGGATGCTTTATGGGTGGCTTAATCTGAACAGGAGGAAAACCTTATTTACTTTGAGGGTGACAGAACACTGGAGCAGATTGCCCAGAGAGGTTGTGGAATCTCCTTCCCTAGAGATATTCAAAAGCTGCCTGCACATGATCCGGTGCACCCTGCTCTACGTGATCCAGCTATAGCAGGGGGGTTGGACTGGATAATCTCCCAAGGACCCTTCCAACCCCAAACACTCCATGATTCTGTTATATCAGCGATTCTCCTCCTTTTTTGCATATCCTTTCCTTCTCTAGGCTTCTTTAAGCTGAAGATATCACATGCTGTTCACAAAATAATGCACTGGAACAGGAAACTGACCTTTTTTGAATTTGCCACCAATCGTTGATTTGGGAGACAAAAAGCACTTTGTTCTTTCACATGCCACTGAGATGGAGAATCTGCTTTTCTCCCTCCATTCTGCAACAAAAGTCTGGAAAAGTGCTCTGTCGCTTGCTACATCAATAATAGTGAAACTTTCAGCACTTAAGGGAACAAATGGAAAAACATCCTGAGATAGCTGCAGTGAAAAGCCTTGGTCTACAATGGAATTATCTTTTATCTCATCTGCCTCAGCTGGGTCTAGACACTCAAGATTGTCCTGGAATGTTTTTACCTGCTGCTCTGCATTGCCCTCACTATTCTGCTGCAGCTGAATTGTCCGCCCTTCCTTCTTGCAGGTGACTTGGCCCTTTCTTGCAGATGGGAGAGAAAGAGAACATTTTGGAAAAGGCTCTTTGGGAGGTGTGGGAGGAATAAACCCATTATTACTATCTGCTGCAGGACAGGATGTTCTCTTGCTTCCCTCAAGCTGAAGTGTTATGCCATCTTTTTCCTGAAGATCCAAGTTTTCCATTTTGTTTTCTTTAACCTTGAAAGAGGTTTTTAAATCGTGACAAGTGGGCAAAGGCTTTTGCTCAGAACAGTCAGGTTCAAAAACTGGATCTCGCTCTTGACTAACAATAGGAGCAAGTAACTCTCCTTTCAAACTGGAACTTGCTGAAGCTGTTTCAATGCCTGAGAGGCTAGGCCATTTGTCCAACACATCCTGCAATCCTGGGCTTAGTTCAAACGAGCATTCAGTCCACACCACTGGATGGGGGTTCTTCTCAAAAGCTTGGTGGCTTCTCTGGAGCTTTTCACCTTGATCTCCTACTAAATCTTTTGGTCTGGGGTCACTGTTACAAATGGCCGAGTTTCTTAATCCTGACTGACCTTGAAATGTAGAAGGAATGTCTTTCAGAAAAGACGGGGAATTTCCATGGTCTAAAACTTCTGCTATTACATCTGAGGAAGCTAGAGACACATTGTTACACTGTGCAGGATTCTCATGTTCTTTCTGATTGTCACCGACGTCAAATTTATTCTCAACAGGCCCTGGATTCTGCAAAACACCATCTGGAGGAAGCAAAGCCACAGGGTCCTTTCCATCAGCTTCCATGATGTGAACAGCTGAAAGGTCACTGACATTACTGAAGCTCTCATCAAACAGCAAGTTATCGCTGATATTTAGGCTTGTTTCAGGGACAGGATGGCATTCTACTTGTACAATGTGTTCCCTACCAAAATGGGAGCTTGCTTTATTCAGGTCTTTAGACACACCCTCCCCTTCCACTGAATTTTGGGTCTGGTAATCTTGTAGAAAACTGTGTAGCTGTGAGTCAGTCATTGAGAAATCACTCTCTTTAAGGCAAGGTGCAGGTTCTATTTTCTTCACTACAGGCTGTAAATTAAGGCCTCCAGATTCCAAAACTTTATTACTACAGTGCTGAGTTGTGTTTTTTGTAATGTCATTTGTTGTGATAAGACTTGGGAAGCTCAGTGTCCTAACTGTTGCAGCCAGCGTTTTATCAGTATCATTCTCAGTCCATAAACTGCTTCGTTTTTCTGATACTTCCTGCTGTGGTATTGCTGCCAGCTCTGAACCTTGTATCCCCTGCTGTCCTGTGATTCCAGATGCTCCCTCCTGTTTTATTATCATCTCAGTTTGAGTATCCAACTGGATGCTGTCTTCAAAGTCTCTGGAGTCAGAAAACAGATGAGAGGCTGGATCATTCTGAACACCATCTGCATTGCAAACACCTCTGGATTTTACTAAAGACCCTTTCAGAAGATCTTTAGGATGACTGTCACCATTCTGCATGGCTCCAGCTTGCAACAATATTCCACTGGGCCTTTCATTCCCATTTTTGCCAGCATTCTGAATGTGAATATTGCAGGTTTTCTCTTCACCAGGACAAAAATTCTTATCAATCCTCGCCTCAGCACAGCTCCCATCTGTTTGAGTTTTATTCCTTTTATTCTGCTTAACATCAGTTTTGTCAGTTCTCTGTGTCCTAGCACTACCAGGCATCCCTCTATATCCTACAATACTGTGTGTCTCCACACTGGTGTGTGGAGTACCCTTCAGCATAACGGGTGCCTGAAAACCTGCTCTCCCCTTAGGCATGCCTTCATTAGTGGTGTTAGGCTCTGTAAATAATCCTTCCATTTTATCTTTCTTCCCAATATTAACACTCCCCATCTGTACAGAACTTGAGACTTCATGAGTTACAGAATCTGCTTCCATAAATTCCTTATTATTTTGGTTTGAAACAGAATTATCTGTAGAGATGGTGGTGTGGGAAACAGGCAGCTTTTGTATATCTATGCTAAGCTTATTTGAATCTTCAAGAAGTGACCTCTGCAGTTTTGAAGAGGTATTTTTGTTCCTAGTCCGATTTAAACGTGTGTCTGTGCTTTTTATCAATCTAGAAGCTGAAGAATCTTGTCTCAATGTTGGCGTTTTCCCGTGTTCAGTAAGGTGCTCTGGGACTGCTGTTCTGGAATTCATCTTGGTTTTGACCAGAGAAATATCTTCTATGTTTTCATTTCCTCTGCACACATTTGGCCGTTTTCTAGCACTGTACACAAGATCACCCTTGCCTTCTCCTGCTCGAGCCTGTTTCCTGCCCAGGACTTCACTCTCAAATACAGAGCTTTCTGTGCTACTGCTCAGGCGCCTTTTACATCCCTTTTTAATATTTGATAAGTTTCCACTCTGAGAACCAAGGCCATTACAGTGTTGAACTCTGCAGCCTTTTTTGTTTAACACCCTTGAAGACTCAGCAGACTCCTCTCCATCTGATCTATGCACTCTGTCTTCCAGTTCTGACTCACTGCTGATCACAGAGGATGTATCAGTCTCGAGAAAAGACTCTGGGTTCCACTGCACCCCCAGCAGTGCCAAATCCTGCTGCAGAAGTCTCCTGGCTTCCTCCACAATGACAGAGGCTGCTTCTCTTTCAGTGAAGCCCTTCATTCCAGCCATCCAGATGCTGCGCACGGCCCGGCGCTCCTCTGCTGCCTCTTCATCCTCATCCACAGCCCTGCGAACACTGTGGGGAAGGTAACAGGCACAGGTAAACATCCATGCAGAATGCAACAAACACAAGGAGCTGGAACTCTTCTGCTCCCATGTCAACTCTCTTCACAGCTTCCTTTACAGAAGCACTCTATCTAAAATGTAATGCACTTGATGGGAAATAATTCAATTGGAAATAACTCTTTCTAAATATGAATAGATGCTGATGAAAGATATTGCTGGCTGCATACCCCAAAAGCATTTCCAGATTTCTGTGTTCTAACATACCCCAGACAAGTCCCAATTCCCTGCCAGGGCAGGTCTCAATGAATCACCCTCTATGTACTGTTTTCTAAATTAAGAAAACTTCAAAAGCATGAACCAGACAAGTATCATGGCACAGTCCAACAAGTACTTGATCAAGGAAACTTGTTACTGCACTAACATATAAATCACAAGAGAATCCCAAAAGATAATCAGTAATAAATCGTTGAACATATGGTGAAGCTGCCTTTTAGAGGCAGCAAAAACTCCCCAGAAAGCACTGACAATTTACCCAGGACTAAACAGTGCATTGAAAAGAAGAATAAGAAGAAAATTTCAGTGACAAAAACTTATCCTGTAAATACAAGGTTCTTCTATTAATTTCAGAAAAATCATGGAACGACTGTGATCAGTTGGAGAGACCTACAAGTTATTTCTAACTTAATATTTGACACAAAGTTCCAAAGGGTTGCCACATTTTATTGCAGGTTTCATCTTGTAACCCTTCACCTTACAAAGTCCTTTACTTGACTTCAGACTTAGTGATTTCTCACCTTTTAAATGGTACTGAGCTCTTCAGAGCAGCTGCCACCTCATCAGGACTGGCTTTAGCGAGGTCAGCCACGGTGACAAAGCCAGCGCTGTAAAGTGCCCTGGCACGCTGAGCATTGAGCAGAGACACCCGCACCAGGTCACACAGCTCCCTCTGCACCCCAAAAGTGAGCCTGCTCTGGAACTGAGACAGCAACATCTCCATGTTGTGCCAGCCCAATCGATTACAGAAAACTGTTATCATTCCTGGAACACAAAAGTGACATTAATGTCTGAACTCCAGCTCCAGTTCTACTAAGCTGGATTCACACTCCACCTCCCAATCTGATTCAGCACTCACTTTACATTTCTCACCTTCCATTATTTACAAAAACTAACTCGTGTTTATCACAGCTATGAGTAAGAGCTAGTCTTGCAGAACACAATCTGCAATTAAGTAGTTAATCAGTGAGGCAGAAATTCTGAATGACACTGTTTTTTTCAAAGATGCTAATATTTGAAGCACATGCATATCCTGAAACAGGAGTCCTATGAAAGAATCATACTGAGAAAAAAAGGCAAAGGAAAAAGTAGTGATGAGAGTCATTAAGGGAAGCCATAGATCTTTGAGGAAACCCAGCACTGACATCCATAAAAGTAGACCTTGGTCTGCAGGATTTCAGTTACTGAGAGCATCATAGGAGGTAGCAAATCCCATGATACAGGTTACAACTGCAGTCCCCAGTGCATGGGAGAAGGAAAAGAGCACAGAAAAGACAGTTTCTTATTCACAGATTGCATCTACAGACAATGAAAACCACTGAAAGACATGGCATTCCTCACTAATTGATTATAGAATACAATTTTTATCATGTCTCTTAACTCTATGTCATATCGATAGTTCATTTTACTTCCCAGATTACTCCTGGGAAAACTATTAACACTGGAAATACAGAATCATGAAACTGCTACAAAGTTATTTATACTAAAAAGTTTTAAAAAAAGAAGTTATTTATACTACCAGAATTAAATTAAACTACTCTGCATCAGTTGGCGTGACCTTTTCATTCTGGGGCTTTGACTCATGCTGCAGCCCACACAGAGGGTTTCGCAAGTCGAGCTAAAACTGTCTTAAAAACTGAAAACCCACTTACGGAGTAATGAAAGATTTAGGCAACAGAAAAAAAATATCTTGGTCACTGGTGGGCTGTTACTTCCACACCCACACAGCCTTCTTAGGGAAGTTAAAGGTAGCAGCTGTTTGACCTCCTGTGATCTGCTGATAAATGACCCAGAAGCCACTCGCTCTGTTCTGACAACTGTAACCTTATACCTCCTGGCCAATTTATTTTGCATTCAGAAGAAAGCCATGACCCATCTTAGAGGCTCCAAACTTTACTCAATGCTGAAAGGTATTCTTTCCTCATAGAGCAAAGCTTTAGAAGGGACTTGCACTAATTTCCATACTTAGTATTGAACCAGCTACATTCCTGCACAGCACACAGCTGATTTCCACAGAGCTCAGCATGCTGCACACTGCTTGATTCCCCTCAGCTGGCCCCTTTCCCACTGCACACTGTGGTTCCACAGCAGGGGAAAACACTGGTTAAGCTATAAATCCATAAGTGGTTTCATAAGGCTGTTTGCTGTCAGTACCACACTGTGGCTATCTTTGCCCCAAATCTAGAAGGACAAAAAAAAAAAACCAGTCTAGCCTAAGACTAGCCTAATAGCAGACTTGGGTATTTTGCTCAGACAACTTGCCTGCATAAGTGGCAGCAGATTGCTGCAAGGATTGAAGCTGACCACGACTACAGCCATATTTCTTGGTCATATCTTGTAAAGGAACCTCGCTGATTAAATCTAGAAGGGCAAGGCTGGTGAAAAACCTGTTGACAAAGTAAAAGAAGAAATGAAATTGTCATCTGGGGCACATTACTGTACATGCCAAAATGTGCTGTGATACATAGTACAGAACAGTACTACAGTACAGCACACAAAAGAAGCAAAGAGGATGGCTTCCAAACACATCAGCACAAACATTTTGTGCCACCAGTGTTCTCAGACCACAGCAGACCAGGTCCAGGTTCTCTGACCTATCAGCTCACTCAGAAAAAGAGCAAGTTCCTGAAAACAGTCACAGAGCCTATGCATTACAAATATTATAGCCCCTGATCTCTGCACTTTCACACCCACATTCTGTGGCTACCTTTTGTGGATGGCCATTTGTCTGTGCTGTTTCTCTGTTTTAGCAGTGATTTTGCCCTTAACAGAGCGAGCTAGAAAGCCTTCTTCAATCCCCACCAGCTCAGCCACACGTTTCATTGAGGCAGGCAGCTTCTCCCATAGGCAGAAGAACTGGTACCAATCAATGGTGGTCCACTCCTCATACACTGGGGTGACCTAAAGAAAATAACACAATGCAAAAAACTGTTTCAGAGAAATAAACAGAACTAAACAGAGTTTTGGGTAAACAAAACTACAGCCTAGGGAATGTGGTTAGAGCATCCTACGCACGACGTAAAGGCACTGAGTCACAGGCGTGGACCATGAAGAAAGTAAAAGCTCTTCTAATCCAGTTTCTGTAATACTTGTACTGATGAGATCTGACTCATATGGGTCCTCCAATGATTAAACAATTTAAAATCTTTGTCAGATTATTCTTTAAATCCAAGCCACTAAACTATTTTTAAGCTGTGCCTTCAATGTCCTTTAAGAAAACAAAATTTTATTCTTTTTTTAACATAATTTACAGACATCTATCAACTTTTTTAAACCACGAGTAATCACACTAACCACTCCCACAGCCTCTGATAAAGCAGGAACAACACAGAACTTGCCAGAACTTGCTGAAGCTTTCATTTACCTGGAGTACAAAAAAATCTCCACTTTTATTAACACTAACAAAAAGCCCTCCAGAACTTTTTTTAATGTTTTTTAGACATAAAACCAATTCTGTTAATGTTTAGTCAGCACAGAGTCAGTTCCTCTATGAGGAGACAAAATGTCTTCATACCTTTATCGATATAAAGCAAGATTAATTATTTTGAAAGAACTAAGAGTTGCTTGGCACAAATGTTAAATGGCACAGAATACTAGATGCCTATGTGGTTGTAAATCATCCATGCTTCTTCATCTGCTGAGAAGAACAAAAGTTATTAAGATGGGGGTTTATCTTTTGTTGTTTATTGGAATTCTGTTGTGATTTGTTTTTTGTCTTTAAAGAAAACTATTTTCCTGTCTAGCAAATCCTTATTTGTTTTAATCAACTTTCCTAAAATACAAGGGCTTGGAATTCAGTCTCATATTTGTACATGTAAAAGATGCAAGCGTAAAAGAATTAAACAGCATTTTAGCAGATAAACTCCCTGTAGATCATAAGGAACACATGAAGAACAATACTTAAAAAAACTAAAAAAGCAACAAAATGAAATAAACCTTTGGCCTTGAAAATGAACAGCCTTGCAAGAAAGTGTTTTAGAGTAGCTTAACAGAAGAGAATCTCAAGAACATTTTGTTCAACAGTGTATGATTTAAAATAACCTTAGACAAGCTGCTGCAATTAAAAAGTACAGCATAAAAACATTATGCCATTGCTGCCTCTATCCCAGAACAGGAACAAATTTCACCCTTTTTTTTCTGCTTTGGACATGCAAACAGGGAAAAAATTCACTGGTGCATAACACAAAGGAGTTCATTTTATCTGGCAGAAATAGAACAAAATATAATGTGGTCCCCTAAAACAGAGATATGAGTACATATGGGACAGCAGTAGATGCAAAAAAAAATCTGTTTTAGCCCATAAGTGGGTTATTGAATTCACCAAGCAGGGACAGGTACCCTCAGATTCCTGCCTGCCCCTGCCTCCCAGCCCAACAAGCTTTGTAACTGCAAGCACATTCCTCTTGAACTTTCTTACCAGACAAGACTCCCAAGCTCTGCCTTTGATTTATCATCCAGGTAAAGAGAATAAACCTTACTCCTAAAAAAGGCTAAAGCTGACTGACAGATTTCAGCTGATGACTGCATGATGGGCCTCTAGCAGCCATGAATCCCAAGCAGCTCAGTGCAAATCCATCTGGTTTCTTCAATAATCTTCACAAGTTCATGGCTTCCTCTCCGAGTCTTAAATAGCAGTGCTTAGCTTTTCAGGTGTATGTGTTCATAAATCTTGACACGCTCTGGGACACTTTTCCCTTAAAAGATTTATCACACTCCTTCCTTCAGCTCTGGCAGCACCACCAGGCAAGTAAACTAAATCAGGGATGAATTTCACTGTAACTGAATCAAAGAAAGGCCCACCCATAGAAAGGAAGTGGTCTGGCTCTCTGAGGCTTTTTGGAAACAAAGTGGATACTAAAAGGCCAACATTTTTCTGTGCCTCCAAAAGTAATATGAAATTAAGCCTGCTGATCCCAAACATACATAAACAAAAAAAACCAATTTGTTTCATCAATTTCAAGTGCCTCAGAAAATCTACAATTATTTTATGCTCAAAAGTTTTTAAGTTCTGAAATCTTAGGAAGTCAAGGGTGACAAGAAGGGGTTAAATGGCACCCAGCACCTGTCTGCACAATAGACACTATGGTAACACACTCATTCTGAAGAACCTTCCATTTAGAAACTTTTCTTCATGAAGGATAAGCTAAGCAAAGCACAGAAAAACCCAAACCTGTGTTCATGGAGCTGCCAAGAGCTTCGCACTGTGCTGTCTCCCCTTAGTTTTGGTAGTGGAAAATACAAGACACAGAATAGGAACCTACCAAATAGACAATATGCAGATCATTCTCCAGAACAAAGCTCTTCATAGCTCGCTGCAGGTCAGCAAAGATTTCCATGGCTTCAATTGGTGAAAGAGAAGAGGCAAGAGTAGCTGAACCAAGATGTGTTGGGTGATAAACCTTTGCTGTTAAAAAAAAAAAAAAAAATATATATGTATTACATAGAGAAACATTTGGGTGCAAGTTTATTATAATTTTCAGGTTGTGCTGCATTTGAGAGATTTTTAACTTTTCACAGCTGCTTTTTCAATAAGAAATAGTGTATGTCTCCATTCTGAAGACAGAAAAATGGAAACAATAACAGGTTTAGCCTTGCCTATGTCTAAACTAGCCTTTTTCTCTTTAGAAAGACAAAAATCGCAGTCTGCAGCTAATATGCACCAATCCTGTGGTAAAAGTTTGCTTTCTTTAAATATTTTGGGAATTTTTAGACTAAGATGCATCAGTCTTAGAGGTGATGTGCAAGTGATATGTAGGTGATGTGATGTGCCTTCCAAGAACATGTACATGCAAAATATGATAAAAGAGGTGTAAAGATACCTTCCAGAAAGACAGAAAATTCTTGATAAACAATTCTTTAACATACAATAAAAATGCAGAGAAGTCCTTACTGTTAATTTACATTGAACATCTACTCAGCAAATCAAAACTGCAATCACTGGGAGGAACACTAGCTTTACCTTTCACATCATTGCCAGAGTCCACAACCTGAATGAATTCATTTTCCAGCAGCCATGCCACACAAGCCTCGATAGGTCCAGCATGTGCTTTGTCTTGCTCTTTCCCATTTTCCCACTCTCTTTCCTTCAAGCTGGATGCAAGCAGAGTGCAAGAGGCATAGGTCTGCACATCCTCTGGAGTGTTGGCTACTCCCCCCACTATGATCTGTTGAAGAAAAATACCTCTTCATATTGCCAGAGATGCAGCAGGACAGAACATCAGATCAGAGAATCAAAGAGTGATCCATCATCTCAATTTTAAAGAACCATTTTCCTAGAGACGGGAATATGAGGCAAAGCAACAGGTAACTTTTAAAGATGTTCTTGGCAAGAAGTCAGTCATCTTGGGCAGAAGTAAGAGGACTAAGCTATGGAAAAGAATGATTAGCAAAATCTTATTTTGAAAGTGAATGTAGACATAGCAGCAATTCAGATTTCAGACTAGCCTGAGGCATTTTTCTTAGCCAACACTGTGAAATATTAAAGTATGTTAGAATACAAACTGCAATTTTGTGAATACAAAAAGCCAACCATGAAAGTGAAGTTCTTGTAAGGCTATTCAGCATACTGAAGGTTTCTCTTAATAAATATGAATGCTATACACCACCATTGTTTTCCTGATTGAGAGTGATTTTGTTCACCTTGGACTTTGGTTTTGCCTTAAAGGAACCCCCTTCTTTTAGATAGCTCTTATGCAGAAAAATGCATTTAGAAATTCCATTGGTCTGCTAAAATTCAAAAGCTATGGAAGTACAACTCAGTTCTAAGCCTCACAAAAGCTTTCAAAAGACAGTAAAAGTATAGCAAACAGATTCTATTTAAAGAATCTTGTATCTAATCCAAGTTCAAACCCAAAAGCAGCTTTGGAAAAGGACATAAGCTCACCTACGTGAAATGAAACCCTTTTAGTCCTTTTTACTCCTATAGGAACCCTACAGAGGAGGGAGCAAATTGGGTACCATCCATGTTTGCTCACCCAAAATGTATTCCCAAAATTTCAATCATTCCTGTGCAGAAGTGGTAGGTAAATTGAGGGGGAAAATAAGACACCCTATAAGGTTCCACAAATGTCATTATGGCCCAATTCAGTCTACAAAGCCTCTAGGATCAGTATTTACAAACATCCTCCAGTTAACAGTGTCAGGTCGCACCCAAAGTTTAAGAATCACACTTAGTTCTGCCTGCCCAAGTACATCTAGACACAACAGCAAAGCTTCTTTGAGTGTCCCAATCTGCAGCAAGCAGAGAAACATACTAGACAAAATGCTGAATACTGAAGCAAGCTGGCAGAGCCAAATAAATGACTGGCTTGACAAAGGAGGAAACACATGAAAAAGAAGTGCACAGAAAACATTTGGTGGTGTCACAGAAGAAGCCACCCTGCAAGGGTCCAAGCACAATTCTAATCCCTGTGTCCCATACCTCAAGTATTGCTCTTTTCATGCTAGAAGCAACACCTTCCCCTTCTCTTCTAAGCAAACAGCTGCAAACAGGCTTGAGAGATCCCTGAAGTAGAGCAGCACCTTTTGATCTCTCTGAGGGCTTGCAGACTAAAATGCTCTCACCTATTGGAGAAGAAAAACAAAACAAATACAAAACCAATTACTTTAGTACTGCATCTTAGCACTATAACAGCTGCACACAGCTCACCAAGGACATATTATTGGAATGGAAAACTGTAAGTATTTTCAAAAAAGTTGAGTAACAAAATAAGAGAAAAAATGTGCATAGTGCATATGAATTGCTATGTAAGAACAGCTAGTACATCAGAACTAAGGCAGAGCCAGCTTCAAAGTTACATTAGGCTAGTTTAGGTCTTGCCAAGTTATCCACAGCCTCTCTGTGCATCTGCTTTGCTGCTGAATCACTCTTGCTTCTTGTTCTGGAGTTGACTGGAACTATAATATAAAGTGGCATTAATTTGACTTTTTCATTACATTAATAAACTGAAAAAATTTTCAAAAGTAATAAGAAAACATAAAAGCTGTACAGTATTTTGACAGTTTGTATTAAGTCAACCAGCTTTCATTCCAGAAATAACTAATTCAGAAATCCAAAATTACCAATCTAAGTAACTATGCATCCTCTAAACTTTCCTATATGCTTTTATATACACATACACATAAGTATCCTGCATGGTTTCCACTGAAAGTACATCTCAATATATCCTACCTTAAAATTCCCTGTCAGACATTGTTCAGTTAATCTCCAACTACTGAAACTCTGTGGGAGACAAAAAACCATCCCAGAGCCACAAAAGAAAAATGAAAATAATGGGTAAATTCCTTTAATGAGATCATAATAATGAGGCAAGGGGGTTAGAAACTAAAAGGTGATTGATTAAGGACAGCTGTTTAATCATGTGTATTGTTTAACTTTTGCTGTGCTTGCAAAGACAAAATGAGAAAATGCAAGGATATTTTGATAAGGAACTGCTTCCCAAAGCAGGAGGGAAAGAGTACCAGACTTGCAAGGCTGTTGAGGTAAGCAAGGCTCCCAGAAAAGCCTAGACCAGCCTTGTGGTTTGAACTGCCACCAAGAGAGCGGGGAGCACGCACAAGGAGACAAGGTGACAAGTCCACCCTGAAGAAGACATTGGAAAGCTTGTTTGCTTCCTCCCATGCAACCACCACATGACCACCAGAGCACTGCACTTATTATTAATCATAATGCCAAGCAGGGCTGGGCAGGGCTAGGAAATGAATATGCATGGTGAACTGCAAAACCTGATGCACATGGAACCTCTCAGGGAATAAAGAGAGGGTGAAGTTCTTCAGAAAGCACACACATCTTTGGAGGAGTTATCCCTGCTGAATAAATACACACCTACTTCACAACTTTTACAGGTTGTGGAGTTTTTCCATGTATCAGTACAGCTTAACCATGGAAAACACAGTGGTCACATAAAGGATATTTTTTCCACAAAGCTATTAGGGAGAAACTGGATCACTGAAGACCTTAGGTAGTTGCAAGCTTTGTCAACTGGTACAGGATAAATGAATTATGGGTCAGGCACATTTGCCTTTGACTAAGAGAAGAACATTAGTTTTGGATTAGCTGTACATTAAATATCATGGCAGATTTATGATAACTTGTTAAGATTTAAAGGCATGTAGTCTGGACACAAGGTAATTTTGGTAGTGAGTATCTGAGTATGACCCTAGGAATGTTAACTTAAGATAAAACTGTAGCTGTGGAAATGCTATAGTAATTAGCAAATCCAGAGGTAATGAAAACACAGCTGCACTTAAATTTAATGAACAGAATAAATAAATGCAGCGTAGGCAAGTAACGAAATACAGCTTAAACATAATTACATAAATTAACTACAGAATGAAATGATGTTCAGAGGATGTGTCTTTGATTTTTTTAATCCTGCCAGGTGAAAATGTTGATATCAGTTGATCATGTACTTTTGACAGAACTGGAGAGTAGGTAAGATAAACTGCCTGTAAAGCATTGTTTGGTGAAAGAAAAGCTTATTTTTATTTTAGCAATAAAGAACATCTATTCATTTTGTATTTGGATTCTGATGTGACCTGAAAATTTCCTCTGAAAACTTCCCTTTGACTCTTTCAGAGTGATGTACCTAAAAGAAAATCTGACAGAAGATGGGTATCCACTTAGCTCTACAGTATCTGACAGTTGTACAAGACTTGGGGGATATTCTTTCCCAAGATGCCACTGATAATTCAAAGCTACTAACTGCAATCTAGTAAACAATAATTTTTTAAAAAAGGAACTGAACTGTTCCAATATCCCTTATTGAACATTTCAAGTACTAGGGGAAGTCCAGGTTAGCATCAGACTAGACAAACTCTGGAAATCCAGGCATAAAACTCCATTAAAACCTACAAAGGCCTTACTAAATTCTAGATTTTGTTCAGCTTTACCTATTTCTCTTGGTAAAACCATAGTTTTGATGAATACTAAAAGAAACACATTTCACTCTCCAAAATTATATTTTTAAGTTTCTATCAAATCAAGAAAAACAAATTTAAAAACCAAAATGTAAGACAATCCAAAACTATAATGTTGGGAGAGGAGGAGGAATTCAACCCAACAGCATTTATCTTTTGTCTGTCAGTTAAATTTCATATCCACATAAGGCACTTTTTCCAGCTGAAGTTGCTGTCCTCCAGTCTCCCTACTCTGTGACAGAGTAGCAGCTGGCAACATAGCTTTATGTTCTCATCCAAAAGACTCTGTGGAGTGGAAAAAAATGGTACATTCATGAAGCTCATCAGCATAAAATCAACTGCTTACACATCAGAACTGTCACATCAGAACTGTCAAAAAGGGTACTAATTATTGTAACTTGAAGGAGAAAAAGAAGAAACTTCAAGGAATAATGTAATTTTACACCTGCCTGCTGCAGTCAAATGAGAAAGTCTGGAAAATTTCAAAATCCAGCCTGCAGCTGCCCTTTCCTTGAACGCACAGGGAGAGCTCGCAGAGATATAGGTCGCAAAATGCTCTGTTGCTATGCTACTCAGGCAAAAATAGAAAGCTAAATGTAAGAACAGTCTGCTTACATAGGGCTCCAGCAAGCACCAATCAAACAGTCAGGAGGGCGAATCCCACTTCCCGCATCTGTTGAACTTCTTCTTTTCTACTGTGTTTATACCTGCATAATGTGGCTTTTTGCAATCATCCACAAAGATAAATTTTCTTTGCAAATTAAAATAACAGGCAGGATTTTTTTGTTGAACATCAGTCAGTGCCACTGTATGCAAGAAGGTGCCATATTACCTGTGAACTACTGATCATATTTCCTTGTCTGTCTCATTACTACTTTCAAAATACATAAAATTGATGGTTAAGTTTACTAAATCTAAATCATAATTTCAGACAACAGAAGTTTGTAAAATTAGGGTTGTAGACTTGACTTTGTAGACATGCATTTCTTACATTTTAGGCCCATCCAATGAGAGCTTACTGCAAATTTTCTCACTAAAACTCTAAACACTTTAGTCAACTGACCATGGATCACAGAATTAAGGCAAATGAACAACATAGCCTTAGAAGCTGACAAGAATTCAAAGGCAAAAATAGCCTGCCCCTGAAGTAACTGACATATAAATACCAAAGTCAGTCTCAGGCAGTGAAAACAATCCCCTGGGAATTACAACTTTTACTCCATTAATACCAAACAAATTAATACCAAACAAACTCATCTTGATTAACCTAATCATACAGCACACCGAAGGAATTCATCATGATTAGTCCCTAATTGCGTAGCACCGCCCTGGATTTAATCAGGTTAACACCGCTCCGACAGAATGCCAATAAAGGCTCTGCTCACCCTCTGTGTCCACCCCTTTCCTGCCAGCCCTTCCAGCCATCTGCTTGTAGGTGAGGATGTCCAGCAGCCTGCCCCCGAAGGTGGGCGTGCGGATGATGACGCGGCGCGCGGGCAGGTTCACTCCCGACGACAGCGTGGAGGTGGCGGCCAGCACCCGGACCAGGCCCTGCCGGAACGCTCCCTCAATGATGTCCCGCTCGTCAAAAGTCAGCCCTGGAGAGACAGGGCTTTTAGTGACCCTTGTGATGGTGAGGCTGGATGGAAGAGCTGAAAATATTGCTGTCCAGCAAGGGAAGAGCAGACTTAATGAACGTTCACCAGGCAGCGTTAGGAACCAGACTTGCAGCACTACTTCAGTTAACTTCTGACCAGGAAGTGAAGCGAAATTTCACCATTACGTTTTTATTATTCAATAATAAAAACAGTGATGGTGAAACTGACAGTGATATACTAGCTTTTCTAAGGTGGCAAGATAAACTACGTACTCCTTAGTAGTACTTACTTACTACTTACTATATTTACAAGCACTGCAAGTAAATATATAAAGAAATAAAATTAAAAAATGAGAAAACAGTAGGGAAATTGGATTTACTCATCTGCCATCCTGACCCTGGATTCAGTCTTCATTATTTCCATTACACGTCTAGTATGTATCTTTCTACATTGCCTTCAGGGCTTCAGGTCAATTTTATAAGAAATACAGATTCTACAAGCATTTGGAATTATTCCTCCTACATAATCAATGCCATAGCTACTGTTTTCTCTCTTTTCTCTCAGTGAATCAACAGGTGACATGCTCTATTACCTACCTAAGTAAGAACTAAAAAATTCAAGCAAAAGTGTTCACAACACATGCTCCTTTCATTTTTATTTTTATTGTTATACTGCCTCTATTCACTCATATATTTCAATATTAAGCTGAGGAAAATTGCTCTGAAATACTCTGGCAGCTTTAGGAAAAACCTGAAAATCCTGGAGCTGCAAATCAGTCAAGTTTTCAGCCATTTCACAAAGAAAGGACCAGGCAAGTTGTACTCCAGAAGTTGCTGTTCTCCAACTGTCCTGGTTTATGGCAAATTTGGGAGAAAACCTCCAAAAGGCAGCCCCTCCAGAAAGCAAACCCACACGGCCCCTCCCCCCAACTGGTTTGGGAAGGACTCCTCAGAGAAAAGTGGAAAGAACCTATTTGTTTAACAGGCACAGCACCCCCCAGCACACAAAGTGAACAACACCAGATGACGAAACTCTTTCACCGCTCTGAAAAAGATGACAAATTCAGAAAGTCTCTCCTGTTATCAGCCCTCCGGCGCTGGGAATGGCTGCTGCAGGCCACAAAGTGAAAATTCTCAATGTTTCCCAGGTCCCAGTCCAGAGCAGGCTCAACTAGTTCCAAGAAAAGGGAAAGAAAGACAGTCCAGGGAAAAATTCGGACTGCCTAGCTAAACTAACTAACAAGCAAAAGCAAAAGCAAAGCAGGAGCAAGAGCAAAAGTGAAAGCAAGAGCAAAAAGTGAAAGCAAGAGCAAAAAGTGAAAGCAAGAGCAAAAAGTGAAAGCAAGAGCAAAAAGCCAAAGCAAAAGCAAGAAGTGAAAGCAAGAGCAAAAAGTGAAAGCTGCACTATGGACTTCCCTGTCTGCATCCTGTCAGCTGTGGGGGAGTGAGCAGGCTGAAAACAAAACAAAACTTCGCTTTTCAGAGCCAGTCTTGAAGGCACAGAATATAACATCCAGCATAAATAAAACAGAGGACTGGGGATACAAGCATCATAACATCATCCTAAGACACCAACACAACACAGAGAAGATGCAGCAAAACAATTTGTGAATTAAAGTCTTCAGCCACAAAAAACGAATTTCAAATTTGCCTGTAACTGTGGGATTCTTAAAGCTTATTTAATCATAATCTACAAAATGCTTTAAAAAGCAACTGGTAAATTGCTGATACCTGCAAGAAAAAGAACCCATATGACTTAACCATTACTAATTCAAGACCAAGATATTCAGGAATACCTGCATGATGAAATGCCACTCCCCATGGCAAAGTACGCTGGAGCACAGAGTCCAGGCCTGAAATCGAACGCTTTAATTGATCCAGGACCTCATCAATCCCTTCCCTGTTCACAACAACTGGGGCAAGGGCTGAGTTTTTTGCAGAACCTTGAGAAAGAAAGTATTTTTATAGTTCCTACTAAAATTAATTTTCATTAAAGGCACTGTAGTCTTCTATTAAGTACTTTTCTCTTACTCTCAGTTTGTTGCAAACCGTAGAACTCCTTGGCAATGATGTCTGCCAGCTTCTCACACCAGTTCTTGGATGGACAGAAGAGCAGGACTGAATGGCCACCACAAACAGTCTCATAACACAGGCTCACAATATGGTCTTCATCTCCCTGAATTGAGATAAAATATTTTCAGTGCACTCTCAGATTGAATGAGTTCTGAAAATGCTGTCCTTCTGTATCCCAGCAGGAATTTTCTACTTCCAGGCAGAAAGAGAAGTAATCAGAACATGGAGGACTGTTATCTCAGTTTCTGCCTTGCTTTATGAAGTCCAAGCACTAGTATGATCACGTTGTTGAGGGCAGTTCTAGACCTACCCATGAATACATGTAATGCTTTACATCTTGCTTTCAGAAATCATTTTCTGAATGAAGGCCACACAGTGCACAAATAAATCACTGCAACCTCCACATCATGGCTAACAGCAGTGGGGAAGAGCCCCAAAGGAAAACCCCTCTACTTAAACTAGGGAACATTTGATAACTTGGATGTCTGAACTAAAAGCCTGGCATGCAGCAGTCTAAGCATCCCCAGTAAGAGGCACTCAGCAAGCCCTGCTGACCAAAGACTGCAGGTGTTCAGAGCACAGTGGAAGCCTTTTAGGGATACTTCTATAGATGTTCATGCAAAAATTGCTGTTTACAGCTTGCTTCTTTGGTTTTAAGATCTTAAGAGAGTCCCTGCAATTGATCTGGTTTCCTTGGCTCTGCCAGATTCTCTTGTAGCAAGCAGGCCAAAGGAGGAAGAGAAAAATGTAGGCGTACAGCAAGAAATAAAAAGCACTAATATGCAAATGAAAACAGGGGAGCAAGTGAAGTTATCAAGTTCCCTTTTATTGGTTCAGTTTGAGGCACAGAAGTCGGAAGGTCCAGTGATAGATTTCAAGCCCAAGATCCCCCAGTCTTATAAAATAAGCCAACTCCTTTAAACCATTGAGTCCTAAGTCTAGTTTAGTTCTTTCTCTTGCTTAATTTAGTAACTATCCAAAGCAACTGCCTCAAAAATATCCAAATGCAACATCACCTTCTCAATATGACCGCATAAAAACTAACTTCCAAATGCTCTAGTGAAAAACATTTCCTTTTGTTTCCAGGATAATTTTTCTTTGCTGTACCACCATGCTACTGACAAGAGAATGTCTGTGCAAGAATGGAGTGCAAAACTTTCCAAAATATTGCTGCCATTCAGCCCGTACTGCCCAATTACTACACTAGTATTATACAGAGCAGTTAAACCAACTGGAGAGAGAATTTACCCTTCAAAGACTCCACAGGAAAGGACCTACAAGTAGAGAGCTCAAATTTCCCACTTGTATCCATCTGGTTCTTTGAAATCATCATAGTAGGTTACCCCTAACTTTCCATATCCTTTTCAAGTGTGCAAAAGGACTGACTACTGAAAATAAATTCTGAATAATTGGAATGGACATCTGCCTTCTAATCAGTGTCAAAATTAGATCATTTAGCAGTTTAACACAAGCAGGTTCAATACCAGATTTTAATACAAATATTTTCTCCCAATTATGAGTGCAAATTCCTTGGCCTAAGCAAGAAATATTTACCTGCATTTATGAAAGGGAAGTAGATTTCCAGACACAAGATACAGTGGTGGGTAAAGGGAGACTCAAACTCTTTATATCTGTTATGTACTCAGAAACAACATAACAAGACAAACTGCATTTGTCTTCACGTCAGATTCAAAAATCTTCAATACCTTCATGAGTCTGTATTTTGGGGTTTTTTTGTTTAAGGCAGGAAAAGACAAAAATACCAATTTTATTCTCAGTTTGAGCATGAAGTAAACAACAAAGTTGTGAATGTCATCTATTTAAAAATAAATAAAAAACATACCAGGATCTGTCTCTTTAACTTTAGCACCACCAAAGGCACTTTCCCAAGGTTTTGTTACCTTCAGTTGCAGCTTGGGCTGGAATTCTCGCACTAAATTCATGGAGGAGTCATATATGTTGCTGCCAATTTTCACCCACTCCTTGAGGGGCACAGGGCGGAAATCTGTACAGTAGAGCTCTGCATCTAACCACGAGGCCAGGAGCCCCAGGTTAGGGAGGGTAGCACTCATGCCTACTATCTGTATCCCACCAAAACCAGGACTGGTGCTCTTTGTGTGTCTGGAAGTGGTTAAAAGAAAATAGAAGTTAGTGACAACACAGGTTACTGTTCTGGAAAATGGAATTCAGAAAAAACAGTTCAATCTAATTCCTTCCAGCCTCTCAAGTGCAAAGCTAATTTTTCAACTTCTTGACAAAGAAAGAAGCCATACGCTACTCTTAGAAAACAGGTCAGGTTATGCACTGATTAAAAGATAATTCAGCTTTTAATCAATTTGAACCTAAACCTTTACCTTCTTTAGGTAGCCAACAGCTATGAATTGACTGCATATTTGGAGAGACTGAAAACAAATACAAAGATCAATACAAAGATAGTTCCTTGCCACTAACAAAAACATGGAAATAAACATGGAAAACATAGAAATAAAGGAATGGCTCAATCTCCACTGCAATCTTTCTAAGCTTAAATACCTTAATTAAAACACTTCTTTTTGCTTCCATTTCAGGACAAATAATATTAGACTAATGTCTTCCTAGATATGGGAACCAAAGCTCTAAGAACAGCAAAGAAGCAAGTAGCTTCTGTTCCTAAAATGCTGAACAGCAGCTTTCACTAAAGACAGTGAGAAGTAATGGACTCCTAACAAACCTGACAACACAAACTGTTAATTTAGATACCCAAATTTAGATTCTAATTCAGGCTTTTACATCTACACAATAGGGTTTTTTATGCTTCTAAGCTTGTGTTTTAAAAGTACTCATTTGCATTGCACCGAGCCACAAATCGAGACTCTAAAAAATAAAAAAGATCTGACAAATCACTGTGAGCTCAGAAATAACCTGAATCTTCTTAGAAGACCCTGGTAATCCTGGCAAAGACAAGACAGAGAAAACAAGATTATCCAGAAGCTGAGTATAAAAGGCCAGTCACTGATGAGACAGAAATAAGGAATTTGAAGAGAGGCAGACTCTCTGTTATCCAAGATCTTTAAGCATTTGCTGGTACAGCTTCACCATCAAGGTTACAGACTTTTGTCCCTACAGGAACTCTGGACCTTTTCCTCCCTAAGGCAACTATTCACCTCCAAGAATTAAAAAAGTTCTAGCTCTACAGCATATTATGTGACTAAGGGGGAGAAAAATCTGCAGCAGAACTTTGGCTGAGTCTGGAAAAGCCTTGTGGAGAAGCATGGACACCCACACAGGCAGTGGCCATCTGAGAGCATTTTCTTGCTGTGAAGACACAACTTTTACTTCAATGGGATAGGCACTGATCATTCTGATAACTGACCAGACTGGACAGTGTTTAAAGACTTTATATAAGCTCATTAAATAACAGAGAAAAAAAAAACCAAAACACAGACTTAGAAGGACTTTTGAGAGAAAATGTGGTCTTCAGCTGCAGGAATCCAGTGGATTCCAAAATAAAATTAGCTGCCACTTCCTTCATGTCAGGAAGTGGTACAGGGTACCACTGTCACCTTGATCCTGACAGAGAGACAGAGAACCTGGGTCCCAACATGCCTGCATGGTGAAGGATGAAAAAGTGTCTTCCCAGGAATATTCCTTGATGCACCTGTACTTTTTTCCTCCTGGCAAGTGTTTTCTCCTTCCTGCTTCCTCAATGCAAGGGAGTAAAGTAGAGGGTGACCCTGCACCTGTGCTGCAGCTACTTGATAAACCAAGAAAAAAAGAGTGGCAAAGTCACTAATACTGCTCCAAAGTCTAATAACTTCCAGGACTTATGGGAAGAATGTGAGAAGTCAGGTGTGATTAGACCAAGAACACTGCTGGCTCCTGGAAATCATGATGGGCAATACTGGGTGCAATGTCCAGTGGAGAGACAGTGTAGAAATGGCAGCTCCCCAGCACTAAACAGATGGTCTCTGCTTAGCCAGCACTGGTACAACATACAAAACAAGCAGCAGAGAAAACTGACAAAATTTGACTTTTTGTGCTAAAGAAACAGTTGATTTTGACTCTTCTGTCAGCACCACCAATAAAGATTAAGAAGGTTACACTACCTCTTCCATTTCCTTTTTTCTGTGTTTGGGCAATACAGAGCAGCTGGACAGCTTGGTGCTGAGGATCTAGATACTGAATTCTTAAAAGTTTCTAGAGGTGTTCTCAAACATCTTATCTATTCCCCTAAAGAGTGAAATCAATTCTGCTAAAGGCAAGAAAACATGCAACCACTAGGCTATCACATGTTATAAGCAAAAGCAGAGCTCACCCTGAGCAGTGCTAACCAAGCAGACTGCTGACATTTCCTCTAAGCCTTCTGATCAATTCACCATGCACAAGTTAACAGCCTGCCCACTCTTCCATCACACCAGAGCATTCCAGTAGGATAATTACACCACTCCATGAAGCACTGAAAAATTAGGCAGGGCAAATCTGCTAGCAAAACTGTTTTTAAAAAATCCAAAGTTTAAAAAAAAAAAAAGGCTAAAGAAGTAAATGAAAGCTTCACCCTTACTTCTTTTCCTGAGAGGATAAATCCCATGGTAGCACACAAATTGAAAACCATGTGGAAAAGAGGGTTTAACTACAATGGCAGGTTCCTGAAAAGTGCTGTGATGAGATCTTAATAAACAAAATAGTCTAGGTCATTGCTCTTATAAAAACGTTGGAGCTAACCCAAGTTTCCACTCACACAGAGAATAAGAGTCATCAATTATTTAGCAATAAAAGACAAATATCTCAGTCTACTCACCTTTTTGCTACCCTCTCTGTAACATATCTCACTTTGGTCAGGAGGAGTTCCAGCAGATATCCTCGATGAGGGTCTCCCAGCATGTGCAACTCGTCCACAACAACCACTCCTGATAAAGAGGAGCACTCAGGTCATATCTGAAAAACCTCCAAACTAAGAGCAAATAGCCTCAATCCTTTCCCATTCCACATGATGAACAGAAATTTAAATTCACAAATCCATCTATGCTTACCAACACCACGATGGCTTCCTTCTGCCACTGAGAGAGACAAATCATGACTGATGTCATGAGGTTTTATACCCACCACAACCACACATAGACACAATCAGCTTTTAAAAAATAAAAATGAATCGGTTGAGTTGTTAGTCTAGACACCACACAAAACAGTATTGCAGCATCTATACTGTACCTTCCTTGCAAGCAAAAACCCTCAAGCTTCAGAGTATCTGGAAAGGAAAATTCCAGCACTCAAATGAGTTAGCAAAAAATTTTGTTGACATCACTGTCTTAGTTAAAAACATCATTTTTTACTAATGCAGTTGTGTCAGAAAAAAAAAACAAGAGCAGATGTAGTTACACTGGCAGAGTTTGCTTCCTATTAAATTGCTCTTCATTAACCAAACCTGAACGAGCTCTACTACTTAGCTTTGGCTTTCTAATGACAAAAATCCTATGTGACAGCTGTGTTGCCCTCCTACCTCCTTCAAATGACATTTTAATCTATTAACCACCTCCATCGAATTTTTAAGGTGTGTAGAAATATCTAAAAGACTAATGTCTAAAAAGGCTTTTGAATGTCAGCAGCTGGAGACAGCAGACCAGACTAGAGTGTTCCCTGAGGAGAAAACACAGAGCCACAACCACTCAGGCACCCAGAGCACCTCCTGCACACATCCCAGCAGCAGCATGTACCTTTTCTGGCCAGCTGACAGGGTCCCAGGGAGATGGAGTAGGATAAAGGAAGGTTAAAGCAAAAAAAAAGCAGGGCACAGAGGACAGCACACTTCATTAGCTCTGCTGCTGTGGAATTTTTTTCCTCCCTAGTGCAGCTATGTAATATCTTTCTGGTACGGCTAAAATAGCAGGAGCTTAAGGGCAAATGTGACCTTACATTATCTGTCTCAATGCTATTTTTCCTTCTCTTTTTTTTCTCTCCTTCCTACATATGTTCCTTCTCTCTCCGTCTGTTTTCTCCCTCCTTCTCTTTCAAGCCACTTAAGTTAGAAAAGAGTGCTGCACTGCTTCATCAGCCTCTTTTACAAACTCCCACCCATCCAGTTCCTCTGTCTTCCTCTACTTCCTTTATTCTGTGCTTGCTTGTAAATAATTCATTGGCAATTCATTGGTCACCAAATTCATGTTTGTTCAGCTACCAGAAAAGGCTTCTTCCTGTTTCCCCATACAACAATCTACCTGAACTCTCCCAGAGCTGAGACAGGACAGTTTAATCAGATACCTACCAAAGTAAAATCCATGCAAGTCACTTCAAACCATCATCATACCACAGAGGTACTGAAATGAGGCTACACTCAGTCTGCTATTTCTGTCTGCAAATTAGATGTATCCCTAGAAGACAGCTGAAAAAAACCTACTAAAAAGTACCTGAGAGCTACCAGACATGTTTACTGTAGAATAACTAGGTTGTTTTAATTCCCCATCCTGTATAAAACTAAAAATTTTTGAATGAAAAGTAGGAAGGACTTGATTTTTTAAAAATGTAATTCAACTAGTAACATTTTAATTTCAAGTTTAAATTAAGAAACAAATATCATAACAGCACATTACAAATCCATTCCCAGATTACACACTGAGAAAGCAGCAGAAATATCCTAAAAATTTCTTTAGCATCAGTGTCAAGAGGCTGAACAAGAGGAATATCATCTCCCATGTACCGGGATGTTCTAAAGTGACACCTTATATAATAATTAGCAACACAACATTGCTTTTAACTGCTTCATACAGCAAAGAGAGCTCTGGCAGGCAGAGGATTTGAGTTTCTCTCAACAATTTCCAAAGGCAACGTGAGCTATCAGCATGGGGTTGACATCAGTAAAAGGAACAGCTCGAGCTTGAGATGGAATCCAGCCAGGATTGCAGTCATCTCCCAATAACTCATCTCAAAAGATAAAACACCCTTGTTACAAACTGGTCTAAATTTAGAATTAATTAGAAGACAAGGTACAATCTTGCAGTTTCAGACAAGCTTCCTTTGGGTGACAGCTAAACTGGCTTTTTCAGTTCATACCCATATTTTACAGCTTCTATGAAAATTTGCCTCCAAACAGAAAACTTGTCCATTTCCTACATAATGATAACTTTTTAAAATCAAATTTAATTTTTAAATTAATGTCAGAGAAGTATATAAAGAAAAAATAAGCGTTTTACCTTTACTTCTATTACATGGCCATAATGGGGCATAAGGGAAATGGAGGTTTGCAGCAGAGATATTTTCAAATGGTGAAAGAAAAACATGGTGCTTTAAGGAGGAATTGGTATTGAGAACACATCTTCAAACTCAAATCTTGTAGTCACTTGGCTGCTTACATTTAAATTACTCTTTTCAAGCACATTAATCTTTTAAAGTGCAACAACATGTAGGGATGAAATGGAGGTTCCAACCAGAGGGATTTGGTGTATTTCTAGCTTCTGAAAGATGATATCATTAAACAATATATTTTAATATTCTGAGTATGCTTCCAAGGCACACAAGCCAACAGAAAGTTGCTTATCCTGACCCCACTGTCTGCCTTGTGGTGGCAGTACAGCTTGCACAGTGTGGTGACATAGGATCACACTAACCCTAGCTTAAACAAGCAAAAAAACCTTAAACCAAGTAGCCATATATTAAAATAAATAACAGGTTTTCTTCCAAGTGAAGAGATAAAGATATACATTCAAGAATTGAGCTGGACTGCAGGAGCCTTCATTTGAATGAGTTTAAAATGCTGCATAAAAGTCACGCACTCATCTTCCAGCCCACTGGCAGTCTCTAAAGCATTCATGGTGATTCAGCCCCTATAGATCCAGGTGTGAATGTGTTATCCCATGATCTCACACTCTGAAAAAACCTACAAGGTTTTATTTTGCATTTTCTCTCTAAAAAGCTCTTCTGGTACACAATGCAGCAGAATATGATGATACCAGATGCACACAGAACAGCAGTTTCAAAGGTGGAGGTCTCAGAGCAGTTCGATCCTCATCTATTTTTATATTCTTAAAATATCACCCAGCTATGTTACAGGACTGAGTGAAGGAAGGATTACTGTGTAAAACATAACTGGGTACAGCTTTCTGGAGCAGAGAAAAAATGAGAATAACAAACTTCTGATTAGAACAGGAAAGTACATCTCTCTTGAGTGTACATGGAAACACTGGGCTTCTTCAGCTTTTGTCTTATCCCCAATACTTAATGAATACTTTCATTATCTAGTGGCCATCAGGGCCACAGTGACCCAGGAGCCAATGTTACAAGGACAGAGGGGTTTGGAGCAAACAAGACAGAAATGAATGGCACAGCCCTCCCAGTCAAAATGCCTACCCAGAGGAGCACTGTGTATTCATTCTGCTTATCTGGATCCAGATGAGCACAGAATGTAATTCCTTCTCTTCCTCAAGCTAAATGAAGACAGATCTTAGATTCCACAATCTCTGTCTAAAACAAACGAACAGAACATATTCCTGAACTCAAACATATCTCAGAACTTTGATTCAGTTTTATTAATTAGAGAACAGTTCCCAGCAATGGGAATCATTGTTAAATGCAGCTTGCCATCCATTTGAGACAAGCTAAAGCCTGCAGTTTCTACCTACTCATCCCAGCTGCTGAGCTACATGGAACAGTGCTGCCTGTCCTCCTAAATCCAAATAAAAGGTTCTCTGGAAGAAGAAAATCACTGCATATTCCTATATGGTATGTCTGCCACCTACAGAACTCAGAATATTTGAAGCATCCCATGATTTCACATGCACTCAGAATATGTAAACCCCACAATGGCCAAGCTGTAGTATTTTACCCAGTGAGTCCATTTTGTTTTCTTCTATGAGCCTATTGATTAGTCCATTGGCTTTCTCAATGGTGCAGACAGCAACATCCAGAGCAGAGAAACGTCCAGCAGGAGCCATGCTTCCCATGTAGCCTTCAACTCTCACATCCACCTCCTGAAACAGGGCCTGTTTTCCAAGGAAAGAACATCATGCCAAGGTTACAGCTCTGAACTTCTGACCATTGCCTGCTGGAATCACATAAAAGCCTGCACTCTACAGCTACAATTTCTGGTACTTTTAATGCCAACTAATTGGATTAAAGCCATATCCCAGCCAGTTAGTGACACTTCTCCCCACTGTCATTTTTTATTTCCAAAGCAGAAGCCACAGAGCACACGTTGCAAGACAGTGTACATAACTGAGTAAAAGATGAGGACCCCTGCTATGTATAAGAAGATCTAATATCAAAAACGTTAGGGAACACACAGTGCAACAGTTTATGATATCAGTGGCTTATGTAAAAAGACACCTTCCTCTTGAGAAATCCTGGGCAAAAGCCAAAATGGAACTCCAAACACAGTGATGACACATCTCACACTGAAAGCCAAGAAACAGTAAATTCTGCTCTTCCAGGTCTCCTTACTGCAGTGCCAAAGCTTTGACATATCCCACATGGCATTAACAAAAGATAACAAATATTTGCACCTCACAAGTAGGTCACCCTTTGAGTTCAAGCATGTGCAGCTGTGGCCAAACCTCATGCCAGGAGTAGCAGAACAGAGCACTGATAGTCCTCCAGTTTTACAAGATTAAAGCAAAAATGTGTCTCCATTATCAAGCACTTCAAAGTAGCTTTTGCACTTTGTTTGTAGGATCTCCTAGCAATTTGTAAAGTTAAGATACCATCTCAGTTAATGAACAACCAAACTGTCTTAACTGCTAGAAACTATAATAAAAATGCAAAAATGTCTGCTGGGTTTGGATTTGGTTTTAGTCATTGTCATTAGCTAATGACAACAATGTTTGATATGGAAATCTTTCAAGAAAAAATATTTATGTCTTGAAGAGTGTTCCCACTGTAATTTCATTTGTTAAATAGCTGGGATGAGGAAGCCAAGACATAACCATATTCTGGCAGAAAAAAAAAAAAAAAGCAAAGTCAAAGTGAAATCAAATGCACAAAATAATGGTGAAATATCCCAAGGAAAGCTAAAATATACTTTTATCCCTAAGACAGCATTTACACCTTCCCTTTGTACTTTTCCTAACATGATCTTTCATCAGAGACTTCATTTAAATTTTGTTTATTATCAAATTGGTAAATAAATGCAAGTAATGTTTTAAAAGTCAAAGCTGAAATAAAATGTTTGAATTGACTCCGTAAAATTTTTCTAAGTTTATCTTTTTGGCTAAAGATTTCATTTTTTATCTCCAGCAAATTTTAAATTATCTACAACTTCTTTTTGAAAAAACTCAGCAATTTTTTCCCCCCCCAAAATCCATGCTTTTGCATTTCTGTTTAAAAAACATGACCCAACAACTACTACCCATAAATTCACCGTCCTTGAATGCTACTTACCTGCAGGTAACATTTCTTCTCCTTGGCCACAGAGACAAAGGGAAGGATGAGAAGAGCTTTCTTACGAGTCTCCAGGACTCGCTTCAAAATCAGCAATTCTGCAACCAGAGTCTTTCCAGCACTGGTAGGAGCTTGAAAAGAAAAGGGGTGGGGGGGGATTAATTAATTTTTAAAGTTTAAAAAGTAAATCCAAAAGCATCACAAATCTAGCATAGAAAGCAGTTACTGGAGAACTTTGGGTGGGACTCTTCAGTTGATGTCTCTCACCCACAACCACATTTGTAGTCATCCCTATAAAGAGTCAGGAAGCCTAAAATCACCCACCTCTCCTCCAAGTTCTTCATCCTCTCAGTGCTGCTCTAGAACCTTTTTCCCATGAAGGGTGGACAACCAACTGCCATTTCCTACAGATTTCTAGTCCACCATTCCTCCTTCTCCTTTTGCATTACTTCCCCTCCTGCACACACACCCCACACACAATATGTGATGAAAAATGACAAATGGACTGGAAAAAAGCTAATAGCAAATAACATTCTCAGAAGTATGTATATCTTCAATTGTTGGTATCATTCAGTTCCTAGCTGACAGTCTGTAATAAAAGAGTCACCATTAGCTGACTCCTAATTATCAATTTCTAAAGGAACTTTAAGAGAAAATGAGGCAAAAAGTCTCTCTTCACATCTGGAAAGGAGATCCTTAAGTCAAGTTTGAGGTACAGAAATGGGACAGATCTTAAGATGTTTCCAGAAGATAATCTTGACCTTTCTACCCATCAGATCCAAATGTCCCAGCACCAGTAAGTCCTTGTAAATGGCAGTGGAAAAGTTAGGGGGCACTGGTTTTGTCAGGTGTTTGCATACCTGAGTAAACGAGGTTCTTTCCCTCCAGAACTTGTCCAAGCATCAGGCATTCTGCTTGCCACTCAAACATCTGCACTACTCCCAGGCTGTGGTATTTCTCCAGAACTGCTTTGGGAAGATCCCAGCTTGCAAGGAGCAGCTTGTCTGCTTGGTCTTCAGGAACATTTACCTGCTGATATTGCCCTTTGGAAGGAGAAAATAAAAATAAAATTTAAAAAGTCAAGTATAATCTTTGCATCTGAGGTCATTTAGGTTATACACCCAAATGTCAAACTTCTCTACAAACTCCTGTATTACAATAAAAGGCAATAAACTATCTACCCTATACTTTTCAATATTTTGTGTGGATGGTTCACCATTTTTCTTATCTTCTGACATCTTTTTTTCAATTTTTCCTCCTGTAAGATTTTCCACATTCAATTAATTTCTTCACCAAACTCTTGCCCTGGTATTTGCTTTTGAGACAGAGCAGCCATTACCAAATACATAGTCAGGGAGAGTTTCAGCACTGATTGATGTAATGGCACTGCAATGTATTTGTCATCTTGTCTTTACCCACACCATTCCCCTTTTAAGAAGTTACTGCTACTGAAATTTCATTAATTCTCACTGATTACAGAACTGCCCAGTGTTTTTTGTTTTACAGATGAATGAAAACCACAACCTAAAGCAAACAAGCAGCCCAAGATACTCTGTACAGTGTGTCATATTTCAGTTTATTAACACTGATAGCATCTTCACAATACTGCCAGTTCCTCTGGCTTAATTAAGTTCCTTGCTGATTATTTCTTGTCTTAGTAACCCTAAACAACTTTGTGCTGACTACAGACACTGCCTCCTCCCTCTCCTTCTCCTCTGTTTTTCCAAGCCATTAAGAAAACTCAAGCTTTTTGTCCCATCCAGGTTTCTGAGGCACAGGAATGCCTCCCCTATCACCCATAAATGTATATAGTTCCAGCAAAAGCATTTTGTGAAAGACCTTGTCAAATTGAGATGAAAACCAAGTAATTGTGTGTACTGCCTCTACTGCACCCGTTCTTCTACTGGTACATTCAAAAAATTCTAAAAGAAACTTCCCACCATTGTTGACAGCATAAGGGCAGGCTAGATGAATAATACCAGCCTGCATAAGCAGCCAGCATTTCTTCTCTCATCACACTAAAAACTTCAACTGCTGCCTTGAGGTTAACCCCAATCTAGGCTGTCACTGCTGCATGATCAGTCTCCTCTACACAGCTTTGCTTCACTTTGTGTAATCAAAGTACCATAAAATACTAAACAAAAATTTATGCACCATTGGGTGCATAAACAGAAATATGCTACAAAGCAGGGCAGACTTCCCAAGGGGAATTCAGAGGAGACCAGAATTGTCCATCCTAAACTGTGACTGTGGTGGGTTGACCCTGGCGGGACACCAGGTGCTACCCAAAGTTACCAAAGTCATTCCCCTCCTCAGCAGGACAGGAGAGACAAAATACAGTGAAAGGTTCATGAGTGAAGAAAAGGACAGGGAAAGACCACCCATCAACTACCACCACAGGCAAAACACTTGACTCGGAGAGAATGAATTTATTACTAATCAAACCAGAGTAGGATAACGAGAAATAAAGCAAAATCTTAAAACCACCTACCCCCCTACTCTTCCCTTCTTTTCAGGCTCAACTGTACTCACAATTTTTTTCTACTTCCTTTCCCACAGCAGCACAAGGGGACAGGGAATGGGAGTTGCAGTCAGTTCATCACACACTGGCTCTGCTGCTCCTTCCTCCTCAAAGAGGAGCTCCTCACACTCCTCCACACTCCTGCTCCAGTGTGGGCTCCCTCCCACAGGAGACAGTCTCCATTAACTTCTCCAACATGAGTCCTTCCCACAGTTCTTCATGAACTGCTCCAGTTCATGTCCCCCATGGGGTCACAAGTCCTGCCAGCAAACCTGCTCCAGCATGGGCTCCTCTCTCCACAGGTCCTGCCAGGAGCCTGCTTCAATGTGGGCTTCCCACAGGGCCACAGCCTCCTTTGGGCATCCACTCACTCCAGCACAGGGTTCTCCACGAGCTGCAGGTGGATCTCTGCTCCACCATGGGCTGCAGGTGGGTGACAGCCTGCCTCACCATGGTCTTCACCACAGGCTGCAGGCAAATGTCTGCTCTGGCACCTGAAGGACCTCCTCCCACTCTGTCCTCACTGACCTTGGTGTCTGCAGGCTGCTTCCACCCCATATTCTCACTCCTCCAGCTGAAGGTGCCATTGCACAGGCTTTTTTCCCTCTTCTTAAATACATTATCCTAGAGATGCTCCTGCCATTGCTGATGGCCTTGGCCAGTGGCAGCACTGGCTCTGTCCAACATAGGGGAAATTTCTGGTGGCTTCTCACAGAAAGCTATGCAAATCAAATACAGTGACTAATAAGGCAAGAGTTAAGATTCAGAAACATAAAAAACCCCATGTGATGGGACCTCAAGCTTTTTCCCTAGTGTTCAAACCAACAAATTTTATGTAAAAGATGGAATGAGTAATGGATCAGGTGATTCGGCTGTTTGGAGAATATCTTTAGATTAGAACTGAAGATGTGTTTGGAAACTTGTGGCTTAGCGATCTATGTACAGAAGTAAACCTGTGAAATTAACTTTTTTTTTTATTTACTAAAACAATGCTAAGAAACAATCAAATTAGGAAGATACAAAAATTGTTGGTTAAAAGCATGAGGTATTAGATTTCTCAGAAGGAAAATCATTCCAGAGTGTGGGGCCAGTTAAACACAAGAGTGCTGCTTACTGAATTGTCTTTGGGGAGCTGACTGTGGAAATGTGTAAATTTCCTTGCTCTGTTCCATTTGCAGAAATCGACAAAATTGTATATTTCAGAGTCTAATCAGTGAGAAGATGTGACATGACTGGAGAAGAGACCGATATATGTAAATGCTTTAAAAAGTTACAGAAAAATCACAAAAGAGATGAAACTGCAAGACGCTTTATAAATATCTTGATTTAAGATGTTGTATACAATCTCGATGCTGTATACATCTTGATTTCTCTCTTGATTCAAGAGCACAATAAGCTGGTAAAATGTATGTACGGCATCTAGAAGCATCACTTTAAGCGGCTCTGGCTGGCAGCAGGAGCACTTGATACGACACCTTGCCACAAGATGTTTATACAAAATCTTGTATATTGCATACAGAAATATACTTCTTCTGTATTCTCTATGTGTTCTTTGATCGATTTCTCAACGTAGGTAAACAAACCTAGGCTGGTATACCAAGGAGAAGGGACGATACCGATTGCTGTATTATGGCAGCACCTAGAGGCCAAGCCAAGAATAAGGCGCACTGTTGCACCACACACAGCATGCCCCCATCTCAGACCTGTGCACAGGACACACATTTTCTTATTTTCTTCCTCGACTGCACCGCGAGGGGTGTAGGAAACGCTTCCACCACCACCCCGCTAACACAAGCCGGTCCCTCGGCTGAGCCGCTGCCCTCCATGAGGAAAGCAAGGGCCGAAGCGCGGCCCGAGCAGCGCCGCCCTCAGGGCCGGGGCCCCGCGCCCGCCCCGGAGAGGCTCGGAGGGTCCCGGGCCGCTTCCAGCAGCGCCCCGCAGCCCCGGGCAGCCCCGCTCCCCTTGCCCAGCACGGCCCGACCCGCCGCGCTGCACGACCGAGGGGAGGCGGCGAGGGAAAGAAGGGGAACGGGAGAGAAGGGCAGCGCTCTCCGCGCCGGTACCTGCCGAGCCGCTGCGGCGCAGGGAGAGGTCGAGGCCGGGCGGGGGGCTCAGCACAGCGCGGCGGGGAGCGGCGGGGCCGGGCGGCACGGCCCGCCCCGGTGTGCGGGAGCTGCGGCCGCCGAGCGCCGCGGCCGAGGCTGCGGCGGCACCGCTCGGGGGGAGGATAACGGTGCCGCCGCCATCTTCCCGCCGCGCCATTCAAACCCGGCCCCGCCCCGGCCGGCGGGAGGGCGGCCTCGGGAACCGGGAACGGACGGAGCAGGGAACCGAGCAGCCCGGCAGGCCCGAGGCGTGCGGCCCCCGCAGAGTAGGGGCGGTCTGTGTAAAAACACCGGCGTCTGCCGAGGCAGCGCTCCGAGCGTGCCGTAACGCGCGCTGTACCGGTGAAAGGCTGAGATAATTCAATGAAGGGTCTGCTTCAACCAAACAAGGCTTACCTTGCAGGAGAGGGCCCAAAGGACAAACAGCCTCGTTTGCTGTTTCTAATGTCTCTGACGCCAAAATAGCTGTTTCAGATTCTAAAAGACTAGGACTGGTTTTACCTCTCCTCAGCAACGTGAATCTGAGGAGCAGTTCTACGAAAATTCTGCAGTACCCAAAGAATGCATGTCTTTGTCCATCACCCACAGAAGTGTTAAGAAGCATTGTATCAAAAAAAAACAAGGTTTTCCTAAGTTGCTTTTCATTTCAACTGAGGAAAGCATACTGATCTTTCCAAAAATAAGGACAGCAAAGGGTGAACACTGAAAGCAGGAATATGAACACACACAGTAATTTCCTTCCGGACACTGCTGCTTTGTTTCGGGTAACACACACATACACCCACACCCACACTCCACTCAGAAAAGCTCTTCATGTTCTGTATCTCTCTTCAGAGAAATGGACCACCGCTTAGGAGGCTGACTTCACATGAAGCAGGACCAGTGGTCATCATCTCAAACACACATGCAGAAATTTCTGGCCCTTGAAGAAGAGCATGTGCTCTCATTTCCATCATTAAATCTTAAAATTAAATGGAAGGAAAATTCTTAAAGAATACTGCTGTCATTTCAGACATTTGTATCTGAGTAAGTGTAAAGGATGGTCCAATGGAAGAGTCAACGTATTTTAATCGTCTTTAAATCAAGCAGCTCAAAAGATTTCTTTCATCGTTCAAGTTCTGTGTTTCAGAGCCCAAGCACCAGATAAATATAACACACACTTTTCCCCAAAAGCAATTATTTTAATGAATTGACACTAGAAGAATGTATCTATGCTGCTACTCTGTTGGCCAAAAGTTAGATATATTAAAGGGAGGAGAGGCATACACAAATCCTCTGCTAAAGGCTCTCACTGCAGGAAACAATTCCCACTGCAGACTAACCATTTCCTGTATTAGTACTGAAAAAATATTCAAGAAAATAACTCAGTAAAGATTTCCACTTAGTAACAATATATATTTCTATTCTGCCAGAAAAAGACCAGAATAAGCATTGCTGATATTTAAAATGTTCACAGCATAAACATGTTCCACTTCAACATGTAGTTTTACAATTGCAGTATGAAATCTATTACTGCCTCATCACTTCATGTCCTCCCTACCTTTTTGAAAAAGCTATTTAAAATATTAAAGGAGACATCTATCTTCATTCTACTCTTCTTTCTTTCTTTTTTTTTAAGGGGGAAAAGACAGGTTTTGCTATCTGAAATTTTTAATTCACTAAAAATAGTTTACAAAATCTGAGGACAGACCTACTTTACCCAAGTAGGAAAAAGAGCTAACTAGCAACCAATCGAAGAATTTGGTTCCGCAAGTACGTGCAAAGCTGGTTCATCAAGTCTCTGTTCTGTCCTTCAACCCAGTGCATTTCTACTACGACATCATTTCCTTCTTTCTTCACATTCATTAAACACTTGAAGAGAAACCCCCCACTAGTTTCTTTAGGGCCTGGCTCTTTTTCCACTGTCAGACTGCCAGCTTCCTCTGCAGGGCAAGGTTCCTCCTTCACATCACCAGAACCTTTCCCAAGCGATGTTTCTCCCTGCTTTGCTTCCATCTCCTCTTCCTTCACAGGACCACTGTGCTCTTCTTTGGCAGCAGATTCCTCTGGTTGCTCATCGCCTGCTGTCATCTGGACATCCTCATCAGGTGCCATAAACGCCATTTCAGAGTCTTCAGCCTTGGGGTTTTCACAGTCTGAGTTGTTGCTCACGCTCTTCTGGCTGTTCTTTTCCTCCTCCATTGCTTGCAGAACATCTTCAGAAGCTCGAGGAAGTTCTCGCAATTGCCTTACTCTCTCTCGTTTCTTTCTCCTCAAATGAATCCAGGAGTTTTCAATGGCAGTGACAAAGAGGCTAATTTCCTCTTTTCCACATGGAACGCGTTTATGCTGAACCTATTGCAGAAAACAGAATTTCATACAATCCTCTCAATGCTATGCTTTCAATTAGGACATTGTTTTAACATCTAATACTTCATACTGTACCTTCAGATCAGTGAGAATCTTCTCCACCCAGGCTCTAACCACAGCAATAGCTTCCACAGCATCCCAGCCCATAGCTGCAGCTTTGACAGACAACTCTTTGACTGTAGAAGCCAAAACCATGAATGTAATTGGTTTTCGTGGTTTTTCTAGTTTTCTTCTTTTAGAGGGAGGTGACTAGAAGAAGAAAGAAAAGAATTACAAGGCTATGCAGTATTAGTGGGGTGACTTTTGTACTCAGAAGACTGTGATTCCATAAGACACGAGGATTAAGAGTGTAACATAAGGCACTAAGCAGTCATTCATTTGGCACGTGCTCCATTTCACCCCCAGGAGTTTCAGACTCAAACCAGCTAACAGGATCATGCACTTTATGCTAGCCTGATGGACAGAGGGAGTTTATCTTCAGGTATTAGGCAAAAAGCTTCATTTGTTCCTTTAAACTATGAGCTCTCCATGAGCTGAGAAAGTGTGGCTGCTCTTGGGAATAGAGGCCAGCTGCCAATATCCACTTTTGATCCAACTTCACTGAAGGTTTACTTGCATCTTCCTTAAGATTTGTTATTGTCTATACCTATATTCAAATATACAAATATCCAGATCCAGAAAAGCAACTGGCTCACATTTAAGGTGAACAAGCTCCACTTACATTCATGTAGGCAAGTCTGAGTTAGACGTGGTCATACCTATTTGGTAACAGAATCCACATGTTAAATTAAAACTGAGTTCTCAGAGGGAAGTTTAAATTCAAATCCAGCCCCAAACTTAGCATATTTTTATTACTACTAAACAATATGAGGTATTTTACAAATGATCCTTATTTTCACTGAAACCCACAGGAAGTTCCTACAATGGCTTCCTTTTTCCACCCTCAGCAGGGGTCACTCATGAATCACATGTCACAACTGCTAACAGACTGGCAGCCATCTAAGAAATTCCACTGTCCATACAGCCCAGCACATCCAATATTCCAGTCTGAAGAAGAACAGTTTGTATCACAGTAGTTATAGCTCATTAGGCCCTTCCTTAAGTAAGAGGCAGAGAAAATCACAAGCAAACCAGAATTAAGCTACTTACAGGTACTTGCACATCATCATAGAAACTCCAGGCCAGAGCCCATCTCATGGTGCGTCCCTGGCAGAATTCCGTGTGAGTGACTTTAGGGACCTATGCAAAGAAGCAATACAATATTTCAGATTAATGAACAACATTGTTTTACTGCACACATTTCCAAACAAGGCATATTTTCTCATTATACAAATGGAGATTCTTTCTGACGTGGCTCAGAGGCGTCAGGGCCCTCCCTCATTTCTCTCCTTTTACTAAGACTGAGGTGCAACAGCACAAGGACAGAGAAGGGCAATCAGATATTTTGTAGGGAAATCAGATATTTTGTATCTAGCTCAGCATCTGCTTTTGGTAGTTCACCCTTCTGGGAATTTATTTCACCGTGCATTCTCTTTCCTTCCACTGTACACACGGACACATCTCACAATTATTCTCTTTGTATGGGAATTAGTGAAGAGAATGCTTCTTCCAGAGAGCCATCCAAAAGTCCTTTGCACAGCCCTCTTTAATGAGAATTTTACTTGGTGCCAGAATTGAACACAAACAAAGCAAGACTGCCACTTAAATCATGTTACTATTTCTTTCAACCAAATTGCTAGAAAGACTAGAAACCTTGATTTTTTTTTATTCTTTTTTCTTTACTACAGCCTTGTTAAGCTATTTTAAAGCAGAAACCCCGAATCTTCTAGACTGAAGACATACTCCAACATGTGCTAAAGACAAAACTTTGGAGATAATATTTGCCAAATATCTGTCAGTTTTGAATCTACAACAGTTAAACCTCAGTTGTTTCCCTAACAAGGAACTGCAGTTCCTTTCTGTCATAAAAACTCCATGAAATAATTCAACAATAATTACCCACACACATTGAGACATACTATATTCTGTATAGAACACAGGCAGGATATATAGGGACTCCATGCAAACTCACCCCCTGGATTCGAAGTTCTTCTTTCAGTGGTGCCAAACTGCATTTCTTACCCAACATGCAACTGTACCATCTGCAAAGCACATTACAAAATTAAATACCAAAACAACAACAACAAAAAAACACACTTAATCAGAGTGACTAGGACACAGTAAAACAAAATTCAGAACAGAAGGTCCAAAGACAGACTGGAAAGGGAAATCTTTTTGAGCTTTTAAGAAATACATTAGGAGTATTTCAGAAACAACACACGAACTAAAAGCAATCTTGTTTCAAAGAGTGACTTCAGTCGTGGGGAAGATGTTACACCTTGCAAGAATTTGTTTCAACTTCTCCACTTTCTTTGAATGAATGAATCAAAACAAAAAGAATAACCAACTATTGGCAAGTAATCATGCTCAAATGCAGACATACTGACTATCACTTGTGGTCACTCACATCTTATCCAGGTTTCCATCATGTAACCCATATTTTATGAGGAAAATATCAGGAAAAAAAAAGGAAAAAGTTATTCTCCCACTTCTAGTGAAGCTTATCCTTCCACCCAGCTCCACATCTTCAGAATCTCCCAAACATTATTGCAGATGAAGCTCTGTTCTCCATCTAAATTATTAGTCAAGCTTTACAACCCCATCTTTCACATTTTTTGATGTCTGGATCCAAAAAAGTTTATTCATAAATATAACGTATTGAAGTATAAAACTTAAGATTTCCCAGTTACCAACACTGGGAGAGTGAAAGCCTGATGATAGAGTCAGAAAACTGAAGACATGCCATCCATTTCAAAATAAGGTCAAAAGAAAGTCTCACTATAGGTTTTTTTGCAGCTTCTGCTCACCCAAGATAGCATTCAGTACAACAGTGTCCTTTAGCAGGCAAAGCTGCAAGTTACCAAATTCAGCCAGGAAAATATTGACATTTTTAGGTAATCAACAGATAACTAAGCAGTATCATAAAGCCTCTTCCATCCCAAAAATCCTCAAGGATGAACCCTGATCTGTCTCTTATCAGGTACATGTGCTAATTTGGCTGCAAGCTACAAATGTCACTTTTACAGGCTGTTTTTTGTCTTCTGTCTTTAAATACCCCCAGCAATAACTTCTAATTGCTGTTCAGGAACAATGGATGTGGAAGTGTGATCAAACAAACTGAGCAGATATCACTAAACCATAGATACTAAAAATAACAGTTACATGACTTCTGCCAAAGATGAAGATAAAAGTTGTTAGTTTGGGTTTTTTTGACTGGAACAGAACACTTACCGTAACCTCTTTTTAAGTTGGAGACTATCATGAATAATTCTTTTGACAAATTCTAGTTCTCCTCCCTCAGCCATGATTTCTGTGATCCCTCCTGTATTTACAGAGCTGGGAGGGGGACGCCGTGGATTTCGAGAATTAACTCCCTGGATTAAAAACCAAAAACATTTGACATGAACATTTAATGAAATGTTATGCTGCTTTGTACACTGCTTCCTATCCTAATCTTTAGGGGAAGCAAGCACCACGACCTCTACTTATCCTCCCCCCATCAGAACCATGGATAACAAAGATCCATTGAAAATAAACATACCTGAGTGAATTGCCCACAATCTCAAACCTAGGTAAGCTACTTGTCACACCAGGATTCTGCTAATATGAAATATGTGGTTCCAATACATGTAAGACATGCTAAGTGCACCTATGCAATTACAATCTATAGTGCTTAATTAAATCTTAAACCTTCTTTTCTACTGCCCTGCATTATACATTTCTGACTATATTCAGTGGGTATTGCATGACCTGCATGATACCATCTACATGACTAAGGAAATGAAAAATACAGTTAAGCTAAATTCCAGAGGTGCCTGTTATGCAGCAGGCATCTGATTTCAGATTTACCAGCTGTCTACTTTCCAAACTCATTTTCCAAGACAGTAAGAATTTATGAAAGAATGCTACAGCTCATTCTCCACTTCAGGAGGGGTAACAGTTAAGTTTTCAGAAGTTTTCCTTAAGTTTCCTTTAGGGGCTAGGTGATGAGGAGGGAGAAGACTTAAATACTATTCATGATGATTTGGGATTTTGCACTCAACCTTGCCCAAGCCAAGAGGTTAAACTGATGCTGCCTTTTCACTGACTACTGAAGTACCTATAACATGCAGCTTGTTACCTTACCTTAGCTTCCAACTGGTTGGCAAAAAAGGGGGGGTTGCACATGCAGAAATCATAAATTATCTCAGATTCCTCTTTCAGTGCATCCATTAGAAGAGTCTTCTGTGGTACCTTAACCACTATTAGAAAAAGTGAATTTGGTCAGTAAGGAACTTCATATTTTATTTAACATGCTATATACATTATACATTGTATAAAACCTGTACTTTCTAAACAATGCTTTCTACAAAAGAGATGTAACAAATATCACCATGCAAATAAAGACTTAAGGTCAAGGATTAGCATACAAACAGCCTGTATGTTTATACATAACAGCAGAACCACATGAATCTGTTTAAAACAACAAGGACTACCTGAGTTATGCCAAGTTCTCCAGCACAACCACAAATGTGCTTTAAGCCTTTCCAACTGCAAGCACTAAAACTCCACATGAGGCCTGTTCCTTTGCCAGCTGCTCTTCCAGTGTATTGAAACACCATCACACCACTAAACATCAGTGGCAGCAGTGACAGAAAACTCTCATTGTTCTCCACATCAAGTTCTGGATTTTCAACACTGACATGGACAACAGATTAAGACATGCTGTTCAAATGGATGCTTCTGAAAGTTTTTATTCAGAGCTCATAAATGGACCTGATTTTTACTACACTGTGTTCCTTCAGAAAATTCTCCAAGTTCATTCCCAGACCAAGTCTGGCATACTGCCTCTGCTACCACAGGCAGTGTCAGGACTTCATTCAAGAAGTGAGGATGAGGAACTCTCTGTACAAGATACACCTTTGTGGCAGCATCATGCAATTATCCAAGGGGAGCATTCCAGGTCTCCTACCAGCAGAAATAGCCCAAACACTATGAAATTCTTCTATAAGAGACAAGGAATGCAGAGACAAAAACATCCCAGGGTGAAGTTTAGCTTTCAGATTTTTGTAAGGAAGAGTATTTCTCTATCCACACATCCCAAGCTAGACAAGGCAGCTTTTTGGCTTAAGCATGCACTGACTTCAGTAAATATTTTGCTCCAGTAAAAGTAATTGAGTAAATAATTGAGTAAAAAACATACTTGGAAGGAATACACATTCTGATATTCCACTGAACACGGCAAAAATATGCCAGAACATTCATATGCTACTAAATACCTCCTTACATTGTACCTTTTATAAGATCAGACAAGTTATTCTGTTCCACATTCTTCTTGGCATAATTGAAGCACATGTCATCCACTTCTGTGGCAAGGAAATACCAGCCATTCAAAGTTGCTCCAAGCAATGGGTATATACAGGATGCCCCTGTCCCTGCAGAAGTGAAAATCCATGAAAAGGGCATAATAAGTACTGGTGTTATACTGTTAACTATGTATTTATTACACCAAAAAGAACTAACTTCAAGAAAATTTATTATAATCATCTGCTGATTATTATCTGATTATTGATCATCTGCTACTCAATTCTTTAATGAACTTAATTTTTGTAACTTGAAAAATACCATTGTCCACTATGCACTTTTAATAAAAGAAAAAATTTAATAATCTGTAATAAACTTCTAGTAAACTATCAGCTTTGGTTTAAGCTATTTTTCTTCTATATGATATTGGTTAATTTATATAAAGAAAGCCAAATACATTCTGGCTTTACTGAAACAAAAACCCTACCACAAATTAATCTCTCTTCTGCATTTTTCTATCATCTATCACAAATAATCTACTTTGATGCTTACAATAACCACAAAAAAAAAATCTGTTCCATCAGACTGCCTTTCTCTAATGTCCAAAACTATCAAAGAAACCTAAGTGTCAATTAAGATATTCAAAAAGAGAGACAGATAGATACAAACTTGCTAAAAACGTGAGGGATGCTAGCACGAAATAATCACGGCATACCTAGGTGATCAATGACCATCAAATTATCAATGACAATCAAATTTAGGATTAAGGGGAATGGATACAAGAAAAGGGAAAGATATCCCACAACCACCAAACCAGAGTTTAGACACGTATTCACAATCTGTTACACTGACTTATTGAACCATCAGTAACTTCATCTGTCAGTACACAACAACAAGGGGTTACTTCTAGCACTTCTGTCAAGTCCCTCTTGGATGACTTCCTGCTTTTCCAAAGCTGAAACACCAAAGCTCATGCAAACTCAAACTGAAGATTTTGCAGTATGTGGAGGACTTAGAGGATCTGTGTCTCCTACCCAGCCACCTACCGTGATGAAGTTCATAGAAATCATTTTCAAAAATGAAAGCTAATATCAAATGCACAGAAGCTGTCTAAGATATTTCAAAGTTACTAGAAGAAAGCTGCTGTGGACACACATGTGATGATGCAAACCTGGTATCCAGCACAACTCCAGCTAAAAATACAAGTCAGCAAATTTCAGGAGAACAAAAAAATCCCATTACAAAAAGTCATGCTAGCAGATGCCAAGAAACATAAAATCTGACACAGTAACAGAGAATACTGAACCTCAGTTTTGAGGAATTCAGTAACTTTAAAGTTTTAATGTCAAGCATTAAAACAGGTTACAAAGGAAATTCCAACTTCTCTCAGTTTCATTCTAAGTTTTCTTCAGCACAAAACAGTCTTTGAAATCAAGCCTCTGGAAGTGTAAAGGAAGATTCTATTGACAAAATAAAAGATGTGAACTAAACTCAAATATACTATCACTAGTGCCTTTTAAATAATTCATACAGAATAACCAAAGATTGGGAATCCAAATGCCAATTTTATTATTTGTGTGTGGAAGCTCTTATGGAGCCTTTCTTTTATTTCCAATGAAAACCAAAATATGGCCATCAGTTTACATTTCATACATTCACACCTCTACTGTTTCTATTTATCTGCTGCCTAATCTAGAAATCATCCTGATATAACCCAATAATCCAGACTGAAAGTAGACAGTATCATCCATCTGCTGATGCTTGGTCCAACTTAAAAGACATTTTGTTCTCAACAATAAAGAAGAAATCTTTGACCATCTACAACCAAAACACAGCTTAGCTAGCATTTGCCCTGGTTTCTAATTTGGCCTCTTTTACAATTCAGCTCACATATATAACTGCATTGAAATAAATTAAAATAAAAATTGATATTTAAAAAGGACATATCATTCACTTGTCCAGTACACCTAAAACAACAGGAAAAAATGTCATGTGAAAAACGCCAATCACTTGTTTTTAAAATGTTAAAAGTTTAACAGTAATAAAATGGTTATAAAAATAGTAATACAATTTCAGTAATAATAATTTGGACAATTTGAATTAGGACAATATGAGACAACAGAGACAAAGAGTTACAGACGTCCAGGTACTTTTTTCTGGGCAGCATGAGTGCAAAAAAGGACACACATTAACAGAGGATTAACCCTTAAAAACAACAGCCTGTTGCATATTCATACATCTCACACATGATGCATAAATTCCATCCAAACACAGGATTCTGTCTGGTCAGTGTCAACTTCTTCCTCTGAATCCTAACAGCACCTTCAAGGTGGGAAGAAGTTAATTTCTTCTGATAAGAGGGCAATAAATTCTTTTTCTCTGAAAGATTTAGGTGCCCTGTGGCTGCTATATGGTGCGAGTGCCTCATTCCTTTCTTAACAAAAATATCTCACTTACATAGTTCTTATTTTAACTACAAAAGTTACCTTTTAACTACAAGACTATATTTATCATATAATTAAAATGTTAATACAGCACTACTAATCAATACATCAAAATACATATAGTAAATATCTGCACAGAGCCATATAATATGCACTTTGCACATGTCACTCATTGGAGCACTAAAATATATTGCTATGCAACTCACAAACTCTCTGGTACAGACATCCATAAAAAAAATTAATAAATTTGCAGCAAGACACAATTGGCTAGTTAGAACACTGAGGAGAAACACTTTTTAGATCCTTTAGAACGAAATTTTTGCCTGCATTTCTAGAAGCACAGCACACAAAGCTGCACTCACGTGAGTTCGAGGCCCTGAAGAGCCACATAATTGCGTGCCACGATGTTCCTGCGTTTGTGCAGAGCAACGCTGCCCACCCAGCAGGCACATGAAACACCTGTGGAGCTCAGAGTGCTCCCACCACAGCCAGCACACCTCAGACCTCTCGGTTCCTCAAACCTGACGTTTTCCCGTGCAACAAACTGTACCCGCTACTGTCGCTGATGGTAATAAGGATTTAAACATTTAGCCTTACCTATGTCAATGCCTCGTCTCAGGGTCTGCTTGTCAGCATCCCGGTGGCCGATGAGATCCTCCACCCAGTGGATGTAGTTCAGCCTCAAGGGGACGGTGGGAATGAGCCTTTCCACGGGGATGTCGATGGTCAGCCCGAAATCCTCCTTCAGCAGGGTGCACGTCAGAGCCCTCACGGCCTCGGGATCCTTGAAGTTCAGGCTGAAAGGCACACGCGGAGCTCTCAGGGCTGCCCGGGGCCGGACACACCAGGGGACACACCGAGGGGACACACACCGGGGGGACACACACCGGGGGGAACACACACCGAGGGGAACACACACCGGGGGGAACACACACCGGGGGGAACACACACCGAGGGGACACACACCGGGGGGACACACACCGGGGGGACACACACCGGGGGGACACACACCGGGGGGACACACACCGGGGGGAACACACACCGGGGGGAACACACACCGGGGGGAACACACACCGGGGACACCCGCCCGCCCCATCCCGCCCGGCCGTACCTCACCCTGCCCGCCAGGGTGGTCTGCACGTGCTGCTGGAACTCGGGGTACTTGCCAGCCAGGTAGGCGAAGTCGGGGGGCTTGTCCTTGTAGCGGTTGCGGGCGTGCATGGACTTGTTGAGGGCCATGTCGTGCCGGGATGTGCCGGGAAGTGGCGAGAGCGCGGGATCACGGCCGCACCCCCGCCCGCCGGCCGGGCCCGCTCCCGGCGCGCACCGCGGCCCCGCGGGCCGTACCAAAGCGCGGCGGCCGCGGGGGGGGCAGTCGGGCGCCGCCACGATGGGAGCAGCGCCCCCTGCCGCAGCGAGGGAGGTGCCATTGCTGAGGCGGAGAAGTGACCAGCACGGTTCCATAGGACCCCGGAATGTCATGTGTTAGAGGGGATTTTAACGACTATATAGTCCCAACCCCAGGGATACCTCCCAGTTGACCGGGTTGCTCAAAGCCCGGTCCAGCCCGGCCTTGAACGTGGCCATGGTTACCCCCTAGCCGCCAGTGCCTCCTCACCCTCGCGTTAAAGAATTGCTCCCTAATATCCAGCCTAAATTTCCCCTCTTTCAGTTTACTTTTTGCCCTGTCACAACAGTGACGAAGAGTCCCTCTCCAGCTTCCCTTCAGGTACTGGAAGCTTGCTGGGAGGTTTCCACAGGCGCTTCTCCAGGATGACCAGAGCCCATTTCCTCAGCCTGTCCTCGCATGGGAGGTGCCCCGGTTCTCTCATCAACATCTTGGCCTCCTCTGGACTTGCTCCAACTGTTCCATGTCCTCCTCATGCTGCGGGACCAGAGCTGGACCCCGTACAGTTAAAATGTAAGTGTTCTATATACAGGCATCATTGCTTCAGCGTTAGATAATCCAGGAGTAATGAAGACAAATAAATGAAATTACATAAATAGTTGTGTTTCTCTGGGGGCTGCTCTGTCCATGCAGCAGCCTGAGGAGCCTCCACTCCTACCTTCACATGTATTGCCCACCCAAGTCACCTTTGTCACCTTGAAGGAATCTTCAGCATTCTCTGAAACACCTCATAGCCATGGATTTCTGCAAAATTCCTGCATGAAGCTGTTAGTACAGGGTTAAACGTTTCTGAAAATCAAGTATAACTAGGCCAAAAGAATGCTTGGTAATTGGGATAGTTTAGCAAGTGTGAAATATAAAGCTGTGTTTCGTGTCAAGTACATACTGGCAATGTGTGTATTTGTGATTGCGATATGTGTAGAAACTGACCGTGGGACAATTATAAAGACAAATTCTAATAATAACTGAGGAAAGTAAAGCATGGAAGAAGGCCTTTGAAACTATCTTTTGTTTGCAATTAACCTTAGTTGATTTAGGAGCATTTGAATTAAAGCGTTAAGGATGTTGCTCTTTGCTTGTAGTTAAGCCTTAAAGAGCTTTGCAATGATAACCTTTTGAAGTATAATTTTAGAATATTGCTTGTATCCTTGAAACTATAGCTTTGGAATATATATAAAGGAAGCATGCTTATCTCACACCTTAACAAAACAGAGAAAAGCAGCTTGAGAAAGGAAGATGAACATCAACTCAAGGATTTATAGTTGTGACCACAGGAAGCTGGACATCACTGTTATGAGATTTATAGTCTCTGCAATTAAAGGTTGACACACATCTGGGGAGCTGGACTTCACCAGATGGGATTCGTCTTCCTTTTTTCGGATACCGGACCCCCACCATCTGGGGTACTCCTTTTGAGATACATCCTGAGAAAAACTAAATCACAATAGCGTGTAGAGTTGTGATGTAAAAATTGGGAATGGAAACTGCTGAGAAAGCTTATGATATGAGTACCCCTATAAATACCTGTAAGCCTCAACTATTAGTGTGCCGTTGGAGGGAAAACTTCCCCCACTGTACCCAGCGCTGTATTGCTCCTACTTTACCATATTAAATAATAAATTGATTGCTGCTTGAATATTGGCCTAGTCAAGCTTCTTATTTATAACAGCAGCTAGAATGTTTACAGTAACAGGGATCAGTATTTAGAGTTTCTAAGATACCTCCTGTAGGTGAGATTCGTACATGTTCATACAAGCTCAGGATAAGCTCTAAAGAAGCAATATGGATTATGCTGTTACAGTGATTAGTGCTGTAGGTGAGATTGTACAAATATGTGCACTTTGAACAAAACCACGGAGCTAGATTTGGGTTGCTAATACCCCTAGTTCCTGTGTGCCTCAATTAAGCACCTGCATATAGTCTGTGATTATGTGTACTCCTGAACACCAACAAAGCCACTGGCAACCCAGCAGTGGCCTGGGGCTTGCTGCTTGTGGCCTATCTTGTGCCACAAGATTTGCCACACGTGGATTTTAAGTGATGTACTGAACAGTTTGAGATGGGGGAAAAAAACCCATGGCTTAGACATCACACCTGGAAAAGATGTCCAAAAATTTCCCCACTTCAAGCACTTTGAATATATAGCATTCACTTCTAATAATTATCATCCTGTTGTGCTTGTTGAACATAAATTATGAAAGAAAAAGTGTATTACAGTGTGTCGCAGACATCCTTTCACTAAAAATCCTCTCTTGGGATTTTTCTCCTTCTGAGAAGCTGAGGCCTCAGAAACAAAATGCAAACAATGGTTATCTGCTGCTGTGGAAGGAATCAGGTGGATTTTTGTTTGGGCCATCTTGAATGTTTACAATTAATGGCCAACCACAGACCAGACAGCTTGGACTCTCTGTTTGAGCCACAGATCTTTGTTATTCATTCTTTTCTATTCTTAGCTAGCCTTAAGATGAAACCTTTCCTTCTATTCTTTTTAGTATAGTTATAATGTAATATATATATATATCATAAAATAATAAATCAAGCCTTCTGAACACAAAGTCAACATTCTCGTCTCTTGCCTCATCCAAGAACCCCTGTGACCACTGTCACAACAGTGAGCTTTGTACTGCCTCTGATTAAAAATAAAAAAAGCAACAATATCATCCTCAATTAAAATAGGATGTAGGCATAGCAAAACAAAGCCTCAAACTGGGAATTAAGACTGATGTCAGTTCCTGGCTTTGTCACTGACGGTCGGGAACTTCCATGTTTCAAGGAGGAAACTTTCAAGTAGAAAAGTCCTTCCTTATTTAACATGGTGCTCTGGTTCCTCAGACAAAAACATGTAAGATTAACATTAAAGTATAACCTATTATTATTCTTTTATTTAAAGATCTTTTCCAGTTTAAAAAGCTAGATACAAATCCAAATGATTCATTGTATATTGCTTAAAAAGTCACTCTAAATGTGCTGGCATTCATATTCTGGAATATCTGAGAAGACCTGAAACTGGAGTCCATTTAAATCCTGCCCTCAGCTAGTTTCTTGTGATGTGAGGTCAGCTAAGTTTTACATACCAAAGTACATAAAACCTGAGTTTGTTTTTTTTTTAAATGTACAAGACCACCAAACCATCTACTCTTGATGCCTCTGTAAGTTATTCCCCTTCGTCTCCCCTCAGCCACAGTCACAGAAAAGAAGCTGATATGAGCAAAACCAGAACAGAGGTAAAAATATTCACTTTAATTCAGAACATTTAGTGTATTTACAATAGAAAGTCCTCTCTGATCAAGGGATTAGAGACTGAAAAACCCATGTTACAAACATGTGGACAACCTGCACCTGGTGCAGGCTAGTTGATTTTTTTTCCATATCTGGTTCTCCCAGGGTAATTCTGGTGAGAAGCAATGGGGAGAGCCTGGAGATGGTACTGGATGGCTCCCACAGCCAAGCAGCAATCACAGTCCAGGAAGTAGTGTGCAGTTATTCAACAGTTGCTAGAACATCTATACAGACACGTACACAGTCCCATGTGCAGTTAGATTCACGGAATCATCCAATGTAGGTGAGCAGGTAGACACAAGCCTACCAGCCTGTGTGCAGGCACAGACTTGCAGAGGTGCTCATGCTACCCGTGCCCATGCAGAGGTGCCACCTCACCCAGGCAGGCGCACACACTCCTTGCCACCCTGCACCTGGACAAACACACAGGCAGGTGTTTTGTTAATGCTAACTTACATGATTTCTAGATACAGAAAAAAAAAACTTGAGGAAAAAAGCACCAACCCTCTCATCTGACTCAATGGCTTGGAATTCTTACTCCTCTGGAACCTGAGGGACATGGTTCGGAAAGAATGATGTCCTCCTGTTTCTCACAGAGACAGAACCAGTTCTGAATCTCCAGGAGACTTTTGCTACAGCAATACCAACTAGTTGCTACTGGTTGACACCGAGAGGGGGCAATCCTCTCCTGCTCCCAGAAACAGGCACATCCTCCTACCACTTCCTCTGAGTCAGATTTAGCAATCAAAAGGCTGCAATATGAGCCACTTCAACTGGTTGATCTCGCAGAAAAATAGATCTGCAAGAAGTGAGTGAGTACTCAGCCTAACCAAAGCACCCTACAAGTTTACCCACCACACGATGTGTGGAGCACCTGCTTCAGCAACAACTTGTCCATAGAAGCTGATCCATGATCAAGTCACTCAGAGCTCCTATTTGCATCTTGCTCAGACTCCACACACCACTTCCTTGATGAGGTGCTTCCCCTCCTTGGGAGAGGAGGTGTTGCAGAGGTATGCCATGGCTTAAAGGTTGAACTATGTGGTGGTTAAGAAGCAAACCTCAGCATAACCTGCTGCTGTCTCCAACAAAACCAGCTGATAAGTGTTACAAAGATGGGGAGATATGAGGAAAGAAAGAGAGCTATGATCCCCTCTTAAAGGTCAAAGGCAGCCTAAGCAGAAATAGATTAAAGATGGTTGCGGAGGCTGCAAGGCTGAGGAGAGTTCTGGTTGAGCAAAGCTTCTTGAACAGCCTCACTGCAGCCACTGAGCTCCATGTGGTTGAGAACACGGCTGATGTGCTCCACGGTGGCAGCACGGCCCATCTGCAGCCTCCAGAGGCGGAGCATTTCGTACTGGGCGTCCCGCAGGCGCCGGTGCTCCAGCTCAATCCGCTCCAGGTCGCAGTCGCTGAGCCCCAGGCGCCGCACAAACTCCTTCCACCGCGACGGCGGCACGTGGTCCACCACCGTGTACAGAACAGCAGGGGCTGTGGACACACAGGGAAACCCTGAGAAGCAGGATTCTTCCACCTCAAGGACAATGGGGATAACCCAGGGCTGGAGGTTGCCCTGGCATCTTGCATTGCCCCCTCTTATTCAAGCCTTCTCCAGTTCTCCAGAGTAATCACACCGACTCCAGACTTGCTCTTGTCTCTCAAAGTATAATGGGAATGTTTCCATATGCTCTTGTATAAGGCTATGAGCAGAGTCAAGCACATTTTCTTAGGGCCTTTCTGCCATACATTCTTGAAAAAGAGCAAATTATTAAAATTATTCTGGGTCACTGCCCATATTGACAGCATGTCAATACATATGGCAATCCATTTTGCTGGTAGGGAAAAGGGACAACAGAAAGGCCTTGCACAGATATTTGGTATATTTGGCATATACAGACTCACAGGCTCTGGGCATGCTTCTGCCTTTCTACTGTGCTGTGCATGGGTACACATCCAGGTCACATACACTGGGTAAGGTCTCTCCAGCATACTCCTAGCTGCATCTGCATAATTACGTTCCCATTTGACTGGGGAAGGAGAGAAGGATGGAGGAGTTTCACTTACTGTCTGGAAGCTGTGTCTTCCTGGCAGATCTGACACAGTCTGGTGAACTCTGGGTTGTATTTAATGGCAATTCTTTTTCCTTCTGGGACTCAGGACGAAGGGTGGAAATTTCATTTTTTTCCTCAACCTGAAAGACACATTACATAGTCCAGAATTACCCACGGCAGCACAATACACCTGTCTCCTGGAAGCAGCCACTAACTTTATATACTAAGATTTATCCAAGATAGATGAGGAGTGGGTGTTGAGATTTTAATCCTTCCTACATGCCTTGTTTCAGCAGAGGACACCAAACATTTCTTTCCAGCAGAACCCAAAGAGTTTAACTTTCTTTTGGCACCATAAAACAGTAGTCCAGGAAATAGTATTTCTTTACAAAATCAAGTAAGGCTGGTACCCAAAATCACCACCATTCTAGAAGCTCCACATGCCATCTTTCCCATCAGCCTCCTCTGTAAGGCTGTGGAAACCCCACCTCAGCTGCTGCCTGGGCACTCTTATTTGCAGAGTTACCTTGGACCTCAGAGAATACTGTGAAGCAGCACTGAGAGGCTTGTGGAGTCAAGATCTGAAGTGAAATAAAATTAATTAAATCCTCCAAGCCTGGGGTACATAGAGAGAAAAGGGGATTAAGGATCAACTACCTGAACAAAATGCATCCAGGAAAAAAAAAAAGCCAGGAGTTTGAAAAGCATCCTCTAGAAGAGGGGAAGTAAAGTGTTACTGGCTCCACCTTCTACAGGAGAAGACTTCTGAGTTAGACAGCCCTATTACTCAGCTCACTTGAAAATACAATGCCTGAAAACAGCCCATGGGGAAAAATATTACTCCAGATCCCAGGGTAACATATTTAAAAGTGGAAGGTAAACTATATATATATATACTCATCATCTTGCTCACCTCTGATACTGGCTCCTTGGTTGTCAGTGGCAAAGAAACTTCAAAGAAAGAAAAAAAAAAGAAAGTAGAAATTATTTTCACTTCCTCTTGTCCCAGAAAAAACTGGAAAGCAGCTACTCACAATCCTGCCCTCAAAAATGTTTTATAGCAAAATAAACATCCCAGAAATAAGCTCAAGTGTACATCCAGTCATAGCTACAGGCCTGGATGCAGAACTGCAATAACGGCTATTTAATTCTTGTGCTACTCTGGCCTTGCAGCAGAGCAGAGTCAGGGGATCCCACTTTGTCCCTCACACTCAAAAGCACACAGAAATCAGTGTCTATCCCAGCCAATATCACTGCTCATGCCACTGTACTCACCACAGGAGCAGAAAGGCCCTGTCTTACGTTTCTGGACCAGCTTCCCTACTTTACATGCAATGCAGAGGACGAAGATAACTCCAAATATTGCAACAAGGGTGCCAAGTACAAGGTTTCCATCTGGACAAAAGGAAGAGAGCAAATGCATGAGTGAGTAAGAAAAGAGGAGGTAAGTGCTAGAGGAAGAACAGCAAGTGGAGATTTGCAAATGGTAGGGAGAAAAAGGATAAAGGTTTGACAAAGTGGAAAATAGAACCCTTTACAAAAGGCATTAAGAAAACAACACCCCACAATGAAAAGATTCCAGTGCCCTTCAGTCCCCTGAGCACTCACTCAGCCCAGATGAAGTCGGTGAGGTAGTGACTGGGCTGGGACACAGCAAGCAGTCTTCTCCAGTGCAGCTGAAGGGGCAAATCAGAGAGGTGAGCACATGTGCAATGAAACTCTGGCCATTTCCAACCTCCCTAATTAACAGACAAGTCAAGATGAGCCTGCAAAGCAGAGCAATGCAGTGTGACTAGTGACTTTGGGCTCTTAGTGGGCTAATGCCCACATGGAGGAGACTGGGGGTGAAGACCTACTTGCCTCAGAAAGGCAATTAGAATATTGTAAAGTTATGCCTAGATAGAAAGTGTCATGAGAAGAATTTCCTCCCCCCATGAAGCTCCTGCTGTCCTTCCTACTCAGTGGTGGGGCATACAGAGTAAAAAAGCTCACCTGTTGCAAGGCTTGCAAATATTACTACGTGACAGGAAGAATTGAGGCTTACACCTGCAAATTGCATCTTTGTTCTTTGAACCTGTAGAGGAAAAAAAAATCAGAAACTGTTGCCATAATATGGACAAAGAAGAAAACAAAGGGGAAAAAATCAGCTTCAAAATGGATGAAAGATTATCCTTTTTTTAAGCCTGCTACTGAAAACTGCTACTGAAGAAGAGATAAAGGAATTGATCTATATATAAAAACAGAGTTGAGGGAGGATAAAAGTAATAAAAATAAGAGTGCCTCTGTCCTGAAGGTGGGCACCCCTGTAGAGGCTTGGAAAGGGACTATAATTACAGAGCAGCTGAAATTAGTGTAATGCGCAAAAAGCAGTAAAAGTCACCCAAGTTCAAGCATGACAGGAAGGGGAAACCACATTAGTCAGGCCAAGATGAGGGAGAAGTGGTCCCTGAGCAGCTGGGACTGGTGAGGAAGTCAGTTCAGGGCAGGGAGAAATCATTACAAGTCATGGGACGCATAAGCATTCTTCTGATGCCGTGAGTGGAAGGGGTAAGAAATGAAAGAACTCTCACTTCTAAGCAAGGCACAGGAGAGAGCCTGAATAAAACAGGTGTGGGGAGGAGCAGGCAAGAGCAGTGATGGAAGGACATCAAATTGCACGAGAGAAGGGGAAAACGTACTAGAACAAGGAGTATGCATTCTGTTATGAGTGAGGGAGGGGACTGAAACAGTTCTACATCAGCCAAGAGGGAAGGAAGCTGCTCAAGGACAGTGTGCAATCACGACCCTTGAGGAGAAGCTTAAGCATGGAAAGTGTGACAAGATCATTGAACACTAGAGGGAACACATTCACCAGTGAAACAGCAAGCCTCACACTGGGCAGGGTAAGAGATGGAAAAGGGATCAGGAGCAGCACAGTGCGCAAAGAAGACAGGATAGCTTTAACACAAGGTAGGATGTGGCAGCAGCTGCACTGGAAGCATGGGCCTGCTAGACAATTAAAGAACAATGACTAAATTAATTATAATTGTATCTTTGATACAGATCATGAGCAGCTGAATAAGATGTTGAGAGGGGAGTGTGTGTCCTTGGACTGGAGACAGCCCCTAAGGAATGTATGTACATGCAGATTTGGAAGACCAGTCAGGGTGTGAATGGGCACGGATGTGTGATGTCTTGTTTGGCTGCACAGTCAGATCCACTGGTGCAACCTTATAAAAGAGCTAATCAAGGAAATAAAGTCAGTTCACGTTGCATCCAATAGTGACTCATGCTTTCTCAATCCTCACATCAAAAGAAGACATTTAAGGGACATGGAAAGAATTAGACTACAGACAGCAGTGTTTGTTAAGATCTCTGATTCCTGACTTTGGGACAGCTAACACAAGTACTTCTCCCAGACACTGGCATCATCCCAAGGTAATGCCCAGTTCCACTGGGTATAGTTCAGCATTACTAGCAGCTCTTTACTTTAGAACACTGTGGTTGCTGAGCAATTAGTTCAGTTCAGACAAGCAGTTCAGCTGGGCACCAGGGCCAGAGGTATTTTCGTCCATCATACTCAAAGTGCTTCTAGCAGTTGGTAGGGAAAATGCAGTGAGCATCAGGAGAAAAACAAACAAGGAAGGCAAAAACATAAAGAACATAAAGATCTTGCTTCTAGAACATAAAGATCTTGCTTCAGGACAGACAAGGCAGAGGCACCAAAATTAAGTAGAAAGTAGCTCCTCACAACAGCTAAAACCAAGAAACAGTTCAAGGACAAAAGAAAGCAGCTATGATAGGAAACAGGGATTGGTGCCAGAGCAGGCAAAAAACAGGAGTCTTTCTGGGGAAAGAGGGCAGACAAACCCCAGAGTTGTTCCAAAACCACCATCCTTCCCGTGCAAGGCACTGCAGCATATCGGAAATTCTACCCTACTACAGTACATCTGCACTGGAGCCATATCCATGCCATACTCACAGCTGGTAATAATCCCATTGGCACACAAGCTGCAATTCCTGCACTGGAAGTATTCCGACTCAGAATCAACCTGATACTGATTCTTCTGACAGCCACAGACAGTATCTTGCTTTGGGGTGCAGGGTGTCTCTACTATCTGCTGCAGTGCTGAGGAAAGAAAGGAGAAATTATTACTCCAGCCTCCACCTTCAACTGAGAGCACTGTCATGATCATAGGTATTGTTATCCCCTAATTTTCACAGAAAAAGGCCAGAAAGGCCTGCAAACTGTAGCTCAGACAGTTCTAGTTTGGTAAACCTTATCCCTGCTGTCCCAAATCCATCCCCATACACTGTCTTACCCATTCAACTGCTTACTTTTCCAAGCTCCCTTGCCCGCCTTGCCATCCCCTCCAGCCCTCATCCACCCCCATTTTCCTCAGATCCTGCAGATCTGGCAGTGCCTCACCTGTACGGCAGCGTTTGCACTGGAAGCACTTAGACATGGTGTTATCAACAGCTGTGAATGTGCCATTGGCACATGGGAGACAGACAGTTGCCTGGTCAGGCCCTTCACAGTCTTTTGCCTTGTAGGTACCTGCAAGAAAATCACTTAGCAGAGCTCTGAGAGGAAGGCAAATGCAGTGTCTTAGGGAGGACAGGAGTCACTGGCTCCTCAAAGAAACCCTGGAGTTGATGCCATAAGGACCAAGTATGCTTCCCCTCACCAGTGTGAATGACACTGACAGCCCATAAGAGGAGAAAAGGAATAAGAATAAATAAAAGAAATAAGAATTTATCTGGGTAGGGATAGGTACCAAGCGAAGGGAGAGCTGATTTGCTGTAGGAAAGAGACAGTTCGAGAGTGCAGGACCGGGAAATGCCTCCCAGGTGAAAGTCACTACTACTGCATTTATTTAGTGTACCTGCATGACACCTCATGCAGCAGTGGGTCTTTCTGGGGTGTAGGTATTGTCCCAGTTGACAGTGCATCTGTTTCTTTTCTCTCCTCAAGGGGTTAGAGGGGTCTCTTCCATCCAAAGCCACCCGACGGACTTGCACTCTATATGCCACTGGAGTAATTTCTACAGATTCCTTTGTCAGCACACAGACAAATATTAGAATAACCTGTAAATAGAGAGGGAGGGAGGGAGGGAGGGAGGGAGGGAGAAGAGAGAAACAAGGTGAGAAAACATTATATCCTGCTGCACACTGCACCTCTGATTTCAGCACTTAGAATTACATCATATCATGAGTTCAGCTTACTTGGTTAATTCTGGTAATGGGACCCTCCACTGGCAAATATATGTGGGGAGATGATCTACAAAAATAAACCCCAACAAACCAATGCCTGCCATCTGTGATATTAATATACCGTTCAATGGCCTCTATGGTAAACTGGTTGTATATAAAACAAATATTTTTCATGATGTGCATTTTATACATGGAATGCCTTGAAAATGCTGCAGCTTGCATAGAAGTTACACAAGAGCAAAGAAATGTTTTTATTAAGGAAGGCAGTAAAGCTGTCCATGTAGAAACAGTTCCACAGAGAAGAATGCATCCAGTACTTGCAGTTCCACTGAATAAATACACAAGATGGGAAGTTTGGAATAAGATGGCAAAAGAGGATGGCACTGCCTACTAAGTACAGGAAATCTTACAAAACGCCTCCTGAGCAAGCCAGACCTAGTAACATGGGAAAATTAGGTTTTTGATTTCTCCCTGTGTCAAATGTACATTCTTCCTCTTAAACTGCAGCTGTTAACAATCAGCCCGTACAATTCAACACAAAAATGAGCAGCTTCTTCTTTTTTTAACTCTGTTAAGATTTGATTTCTATTTTTCCACTTGAAAGTTACTGTTATCATGCCTATCTTAACAGAAATGTTAGGATTGGCATGACTGCCACATGACTGTAAGAGAGGGTGACTGTACACCCACACACACATGAACCAGGGGTTACAAGCACAGCTGCACCAATAATGAAGGATGCTGTTCCCTGGACACTGTTTGCAGGACACTGTTCCCAGCACTGAAATTGAGAAATATACTGTTTATGTAATGGCCAAAAGGCCTCCCCTCTGGTAAGAGGACAGCATAAATGACTCATCAGCAAAAGATCCTCTACCAGAAGGATGGTAATGAGATTGCAGTGTATTGCAGACACAACCCCTTTGCTTCTTGGCCCAATAGAAAAACAGACCTCAGGCATGCATTTCAAACATTCAGATAAAAAAAAAAAAAAAAACATACAACAATAAAAAGGTTTAAAAATTCCCAACAAAACAAAACCAGGTCAAAACATGGTCCAAAATATATGAAACCTGAAGTCAGCAAGTTTCTACAGCAAGGACCTATCCCATGCCAACCAATGACTCCTGAAGAATATGAAAGATTTGTTGAAAAACTACTTTATGGTACCATGAAGAAGTCCAGCAGCATGATGAAGCCTTGACAACTTGCATCCCTGGTCATCCTCTTTGCACACAAGTGATCCTGGCCACACTGGACATCCATGTGTTGATGCTTCTGAGTATGGTACAGATGTACCAATGAACTCTGTACATCAGATCAAGTGAATGATGAAAATCAACTAATAACTTTTGCAAATAAACACCGCCCTGCCAATATAATCTCACACAAAGTTTTACTATACTACCTTCCCTGCAATTGTAATGTTTTCCCAGCTTGTTTTTTTGAAACTGTTTTGTTTTGAAGATGTCCAGCATTACAAGCACATCTTCAGAATTCTTTTTTTTTCCTTTTTTTGCTTTTTCAGCTGGGAGACTTAGAGCAAAAGCAAAGTAAACCAATAAGGGTAAACCACAGTCATGATACCAATTTTGTGGTAGCAAGCTTACCAAAAGATACATAGAATGAAATGGTTATGACAGCCCTGCACTGTTATGTTTCTCTTTCAGAATTAAAGCCTTGGGGGAGAAAGGTACACACCCAAAAGCAACTTAAAACCTCAAGAACGATGGAGTTTGCAACTTTGACAGAGCTAAAACATTGTTTTTTGGAGAGTTCTGACACATTCAATAGACCAGATGCTAAAATGGTGAACCGGAAAAAAGAGAACCACATATTTAAATAGATATCATTTCAGACTTCATTAGTTGACCACAGAATAATTGTAAGCACTCCAACAACTCCTCAGCAGAACTAAAAATTGTTTCAGCAGCTGACATTACAAGATTTATTGCTTGCAGGAAAACAGATAGAAGATCCTTCACACAGATGGTCTGACACACAGTAACAATAAAAAACATTCTGATTCTCTAGCTAGTGATTAATCCCTTGATACGAAAACATAAACAGTCACTCCATAAGTCACACAAGTCATCAATAGAAAGAAGATAAAAGCATGAAAGATTAAGCTAAAAATACAGAGAAAATTGGTCAGATACACCTTCAAAGACAAAAGAAAACAGAAGTGGTTTTAATTTTTCAGATTAAGTGAAAACATGTCTGTAAGTGTCATCAAAGCAGAGTTAAGATGGTACTGAACACAATTTGAAGAACAGAATGTCACAGGCCAGGAGTGACTCACATCCCAATGACTCGGCCATCCAGCAAAATCATTCACATGATGGAAAAAAACCACCAAAACACCTCCATCTTAAGCAGCTCCCCAAGGCATTCAGCAATACACTGATTTATACCAATGAACAGCTTCATCAAATTCAGGTAATACATGAAATTAGAACAGTCTGTTCTGTTTCAGTTGGAAGGCACATAACTCATGGTATATGAACTGTAACAACCATATTACAGAACTGATGGACTACAGAACTGATCAAAATCCTCAGCAAAACCAATCTAAGAGGATATGAACATGACCACACAGCAACCACTTGGTAGTGAAAGAGTGACCCAATGAAGAGCAAGAAGACCATATAATAATGCTTTTTGATCCAGATTGTTGCTTGAGGGATAGGGAGTTTAGATCATAAGGGTGATATTGCCCAGGAATTTCTTTGTTGGGGATCCCTCTTTTGAGGCACCTGGCTTAAGCTACCATGGGACACAGTTGATTTCTACCAACAAATCTGTCTGATGGAAATGAGAGCCTGATTTTTAAAAATTCTTTTGCAGCTCCCCTCCTCTGGACACATTCAAGGAAATGTGCCAAAATCCTTAATTTGTGAGGCTCCCAACTGCTCCCAGCACTGCGGGTGAGGCCGCAGCAGCGCTGAGCACGGAGGGTGATGGATGATCCCCCTCTGCCCGGCTGTGCTCTGTGTTTGATGCCCCCAGGACACGGTTCCTGCCCTCTGGGCTATGCCCTGCTGGCTCTCACTGAGCTGCTGCTGCCCCCAGCACCCCCAGGGCCCTCCCTGCAGGGCGCTCTGCAGACACTCCTGTCACAGGTTGTATTTGTGCCCAGAAGTAACCCTGTCCCCACATTCAGGATCCAGCATCTGGACTTGCTCAATTTCATTCCAATAATGATTGCTCAATACTCCAATTTATCTAGAATAAATACATTGAACAGAACTGACCCTAGAATTGAGCCCTGAGAAACACTGCTGGTGATCAGTCGCCAGCCAGATTTAGCTCTGAAGCCTCAAGTCATTGATAAGAGTTTGCCAGGCAAAGTTTAGAAGTCTTCTGCAAGTGAAACAAGCTGAATATCCATTGTTAGGTGTACAACACACACCACTTGCCAGGATCAAAAAAACCAGCACCCACTAAGCAATTTCACAGAGATAATGTGTATTACCTAAGCCAAGTGGTAATTCAAACCACGTGTGATGCACACCACTGATTCACACCTACTCCGCCTTTTCAGTCAGCAGGGACTACCAGGGAAAACAGAGTCAGCAGAAACTCTAGGGTTTACTTCTGAAACTACTGCAGGAATAACCAAAATACGGCAGAACACTGCTTCCTTAAAACATTCCACCCCCCCTCTGGATGACAGCTGCACATTTCCTCACACATAAGGCAACCCCAGTTCCTTCCCTGCCCTCACACCAGCACTTACTGCCCAGCACTTCACCTACAATGAAAAAAGACAGCACAAGCCCAAAAGTTCTTCTATGCAATGCTTTGACAGCTGAGACAGGAGTTAGGAGCCTTTCCACAATTTTCACACTCAAATATTCTCGAATTACTTCCACCACTACAATTTGCACAAGGGTGGAGGGAGCAGAACAGTGACACACAGGTCATTTTGCTATCTTTAATACTGTTGCTTCAATATTTCTTGAGAAAACAGTACACCATACTACTAGTTATAACTATCTGTACTCTGTTGTAAATAATTGTGAATTAAGTCTTTTAGTCTCAGCATTATCATCATCAATGAAATCAGTATTTTATTCATATAAATATATTTTGTCATCCTTAATCCTCATGGACCAAGTTGCACGAAGATTCCATTGTAATAACTCAATCAACCACTTCTCTCAAAAAAGGCTTCGAGTTTGCAAATTCTATTTTTAAACTAATTAATTATCAATTACGTGCAAATAAGAGGCATTATGAGTTATTAGAGTGTCTCAAAATATTTTGTAACAGCAAGTTACCTTGGCTTAAGAATCCAGCATGATACACACCCCATGCACAAGTATTCTACACATAAATCATCTTTAATCATCATCATAAATCATCTGTCAGCCTTTTTAATGAGTCATAAAAAATTAGTCAGCTTGGAGGCTTGGGCAAAAAACAGTACTTGCTCAGACTAATGAGCTACCAAAGAATTCAGAGTACAGGATTTACTCTTATGTTCTTTGTCTGGTTAAGCCATTTCCAAAAGCTCTTTGAGGTTTGCATTTGTTTTAGTTTGCTATACAAAGATGAAAGGGAAACCAGAACTTCTGCTTTACACATTGAGAAATGTGCATGAAAGCAACATTTACAGGAAGCTTTCATCATTGCTCTCTAAAAGCTGGAAAGGACAAAAGAAGGCTACAAGAAATACTATTATAAATAATCCTCATTTTATGAAGATCAGATGAAATAATATTGTATTTCAGGCCTTGTCTAAATTCAGGAGACTAGTAATAGCTTTGATACAATGAAGAAAGGCCTTAGAAATCTTAACATAAAAATCAAAAGAAAACTGTGATTATCTATAAAGATTGTGGAGTTCACATCATTAAACATCATAAAGTATATAAAGTTAGAAGGCTTTATTTCATGTTAGTAAAGATTAAGAAAATAATGGAGAAGTCAGAAGGCGATAACAACCATAAGAAAATTTCTTTGGAAGCTTTCCCTCCAAGGACACTGTGGTGGACACTGTGTCAGAGTGCCACGTCCACTGACCCTCAACACCCAGCACTTGGCCTGCCCGTGCTCAGGGCTGAGTTCCACTGTGCTGCTGTACGGCCTCACATCAGAGCACTGATGGAGCAGGAGCCAGGGGAAGGCTCAGGGGATCCTTACTTTTCCATCCTGAAATGATTTTCAGCTGGGCATGAGCCCTGGGCCCCTGGCCCATGCTGTGCCACAGACCTGCTCATGCCCCTTGCCAGTGACTCACTAGGTGAACTTCTAAGTCAGGTGATTGTCAAATGCTGAGTCTTACTCATTGGAACAGATATATTCCTGTTTGGTTTAACAGGAAAATGTTGTGACATTGTTTGAGATGTGCTTTCCACCGTCAGGTTCCTAAGAGCACAACACAAGGATATGTGTTAGCGAAGGAAGCACTCAGCTATCCAGGGATTACTGAAGAGGACATGAGGCATCTGCCCCAAATACAAACAAAGCCTCTTTGTGATGACTAAAGAAAATGGGCAAGAAGGAGCAAAGTGACAACACTGGGTTTACCACAAATAATACTGCTAATGCAGAAAATTGATTACTTAATGAAAAGGGAAAGGCATCCAGACTGACAGTGCTGGTTACTTGTGAGAACAAAAACTGCCACGTAAGTGTACTTAGCACAGACCCTAATATAAACATTTAATTTGGCTAGAAACAGTCAGTCCTAAAAATAGAAATTGAAACTAGATTAATATGCAGTTAAAGTTCAATTAATCTTGTTGAAAACAATGAGAAATGCAATCAAATGCTATGAATTATTAGGAAAGGATGCGAGAGCAAAACCAAGAGTGTTGTTATGACAATATATAAAGGATTGAATTTGACTGTAGTTCTGGTCCCCAGTCTTAAGAATATAAATTAACTCAGATATAATACAAAGAAAAGTAAAAAGGACCACCATTGGTACAAACTGACTGCCACAAAGGGAAAGATAAAATATACCAGTCCATAAAAGAGACACCTGAGCCAAGGATCCTGTAGCAGGCTCAAAGCCACGAATGCCAAAGAGAAGATGAACTGGGATGAGTGTTCTCTGTCTCCTCCAGTACAAGAACTAAGAGGCATCACATAAGACAAGCAGCAGAGAGGTTCAAAACCAACACAGGGAGGTACTTTTACAGCCAACATGTAGCTGAGGTGTGGGCCTCCATGACAGACTGCTGGCTCTGCCAGAAACCTGTCCTGGTTCCAAAATTTATCACCACACCCATGGGAGAAGGAAAAACAAAAAGCCACACTCAGGGATGCAAAATATGAAGACGCCATTTCAGCTTGGAAATTCCTACAGTCCCAGCCCCCTGGAAGCCAGGAAAGTATTCTTATTTTTCATTGCTGTACACTTGCCCTGCTCCAAATCCCTTGGCAGACACCTGTGACTGGTCACTACTGGAAACAGGCTGGTGGCCCAACAGCTCTTTCTTACAATGCACTTGGTGGCCTGGTTTTCAATTTTTATATAATGTAGCTTCTAACTTCAAAATGGCAGTTTCTCCCTTTACTTTGAAAATAAATCAGTGCCAGAAGTACCCTTATGGCTATTTTGTCTTTTTTCTTCATAAAACAGAATTTTCTTTAATAAATGAAACTTCAATTATATTTTTTAATGAGACAGAAAACACCCTGGCCTCAGTGAAGACAGATGCAATTTTGTCCACTGTAAAAGTTAGGAGTGCATAGGGAAAACACAGAGCACCTGAAAATTAATTTAAGGACAGGCAGAAAGAGTGAATACATGGAAACAGGCTACAGGAAATTTTGAAGAATCACAGGAAACATACAAGAATCAGAAGAGTAGAAGGGAGGCATTAGGGGACCAAGAAGGGCTATGAGGGCAAACAGGATGATATGCAATGTAAATGACAGTGGATGGGCATGCAACAGAGTGAGACTTGAAACTCTGGGGGGGAAAAAAAGAGAATATGATTTAATTGAAAAGATAAACGTTATCTGTAGGGAGTAGAGTGCTATTGACAACTTGAAATGACATGCAAATAGGAAGGGAGAAACATCTTCAAAAAGAAATCCCACTGAAGGACACTTCCTCCAGTGCCTTATTTAACTGAAGATAATATAATGATTTTGGGGAATCCAACAGATCTTTCTCTTTTTGCCAACTGAATGAATAATATCACATATAGTACCAATTTGCACCAAAACATGTGCACCTCTATTCTTAAGCCAGAAATACACTTTTCAGGTTTGCTATCTGCTTTGCAATCTGTCCATAAGTCAACATAAGTCCATAAGTTTGTGTGTCCTACCAAGGTCCCAAGGTGGTAAGTGATGCACAACTAGAGTCAAGGCATTCCTTCTCTCCAGTTTGAGCTGTGTTGTCCTGCCACTGCTAGCTTTAAGTCTACTACGAGGGTTTCCAAACTTTAAGCGGTAAAAAACCCCCAAGACCAAATCCAAACCCTTCTGGAAGGTAACTTTGCCCGCATTGCAACTTTCTGACCACAAATTAACAACTACGCCAACATTACAAGGCCAGCGCAGCCAAGTGCAAGCACGCATTACCAGGATGTTCAAGTGTTTAAGGACAACAGTTTGACCTCGTAACTTCTACAGCAGAATTTATAGCCATGTCATGATGCCGAGTGACACCACTCCGCTGTCCCAGCTTTAGCACACATCCGCTGATACTCGATAGCCATTCACGTCTGGCAATCAGGCTATTCATAAAACTCTCCGATATCTTTTAAAACTTTTTCGCCCGCAAAATCACAACAGGCAGCTTACAAAGCCCGGGCAGCCTAAAGAAGATCTACCAGCTGAAGAGCTGAACTTGCTCTTATACAAATCCCGTGGTTTGGGGCGTAGCTACAGCCCTCTAATCTTTGTTCAGACGCCCGCAGAGTGGCATTTGTGTGCGCCCGGCTGCGCAGCAAAGCGGGGGCGGCTCATCGCCGGTCCCCGCACAGCGACCGAGGGAGCGGAGCGGCTCCGATCCCGGCCCGGCGCTCGGTGTCCCGGAGCGGAGCGGCTCCGATCCCGGCCGGGCGCTCGGTGTCCCGGAGCGGAGCGGCTCCGATCCCGGCCCGGCGCTCGGTGTCCCGGCTCGGGCGGCTCCGATCCCGGCCCGGCGCTCGGTGTCCCGGCTCGGGCGGCTCCGATCCCGGCCCGGCGCTCGGTGTCCCGGCGAGCTCCGCCGCCCGGACCCCCCGCGCGTTAACGGCCGCGCCGCGGGCTTCGGGGAATCCGCCGCCGTTCCTGTAAGCCCAGACGCCTTCTCCCTGAGTCAGGGATAAATCCCGGGAACGGCGCCAGAGAACTCGGTGCCCAGCGGAGGGCGGGAGGCGGCGATCCCGGCGGTGCCGCTGCCCCGCGGGCACCCGGCGGATGGCGCGGCTGCGCTCCCGGTCCCGCTACCGCCGCTCCTGCCGCTCTAGCGCCGGCACCAGCCTCCCCTGCGACGACGACCGCCCGCCTCGCCCTGCCGCAGACTCCCCGAGCCTTCTCCCGCCGCCGGCCGCCCCGGCATGGGGCTGCCGAGAGGAGAGCCCCAGCACCCCGGAGAGGGCGAGCAGAAAGCGGGCTGGGCGCAGAGCGGCAGCGATCGGGAGCCCGACGGCGGCCGGGAGAGTGGAAGAGAGCCCGGGCCCGAAGGCTCGACGGCGGACACCGCTCGGCGGACCCGCGGCGAGCTGCAGATCGCCGGGACCGGAGGCGTCGCCGGGCGAGGCGGTGTCCCGCCGGCGCTCGGCCCCGCTGCGCCGGGAGCGGCGAAGCCCCCGCCGTGCCTTACCGTCCCCAGCGAGGAGCGGGGCAGCGCCGGGCCGCGCATGGCTCCGCGGGCCGCTACATCCCCGAGGCAGGGTGCCCTGCGCGCAGAGAAAGCCGGCCCAGCCGTACCCAGCGCCGGCCGGAGCAGCGCGCAGGCTGACTACCCCGTCTCCAACTTCCTGGCAGCGGCAGCAGGAAAGAGAGCGGCGGGCGGGAGGCGGCCCGGAGCCCCGGCGAGCCCCGCCCGCCCGCCGCCGGGCCAGGACCGGCGTCGGCAATATTCCCTAGAAACCCCGATGGACGAGCTGAAGGAAAGCGACGGATGGGGCATCGAGTGGATAAAGCTGCTAGAAAACACAAGGGAAAGGAGTCAGAGGAGGTCTGCTGAAATCTTAAAGTTCTTGAAGCAGGAGTATTTCACTCTTCAGCTGTACTTTCCACGTGAAAATTAACCATGTACTTAGAAGAAAAAGACTTTTTGCATCTTAACTGCCCTAATTTTAAAGAAAGGCATTGTGCAGCCACGATCAGCATTTTTAGAGTCTATATGACCATCCTGCAGTTTTTAATTTAAAACACACCTTCTCTTGCATGCTCCAATGAACCAACTGTACAGATAGTGCAAATATAAGCAAAACCAACATGATATTCTGTGTAAGCCCTGCTTCATTTAATATATCCTCTTAGCATGTTTGAAAAACAAAAATACAGCTAGGAATGAGTGGCTAATTGTTAAAGAACCCCCCTTGATTTGTTGCCCATTAAGACTTCCCCTTGCTTTCTGGAATTGTCTCTATACTCCAGTAAAAGACATTAGATCAAGTTACTAAGCATTTTTTTGGAAGAATTTCCCCATTTCAGTACAAAATGGGTACAATTCACTCCATGGACTGCCTGAATTACTGCGGAGAAATCCAAACCCCTCCTCAGACTGATCCTACAATGGAGTTGCTTATCTGCGGTGTGGAAGCCAACGACAGCACGTGCACAGGAGAAAACAAGGAGGGCACTTTTCCACACTTTGGCTTGGAACAGCTGTGACTTCCCAGCTGCAAGTCTCAGGAGGGAAGGAAATAGCAGAATAACCTGTTATCAGATTGCAGCCATCTCTAGCGATAGAGGTGGAAAAGATTTTTTCCTGTTCTTTTCCTAGTCTCGAATGAGGACAATACAAAATTAGCCCCTAAAGGGAAAATTCTGGCACGCATTCTGTGAAGGAGGAAATCATGTTTTTAATTAATAATGCTGTTTCAGGTTTAGCACTTGCTGGCATGTGAGTGGATGAGGCACATCCTTCAATCTTCCTGGAGCTTCAGCCTTCAAAAAAATAAAAAAGGCAAAAACCAGCTTCACTTCTCTAGAACTACATAAATGTCAAAAAATCCCTGAGAATCTTCACATTTGACTCCTCCCAAGTTCGGGGAGGGACGTTCTCACTGCACGTTTGACATTTACACCAATGTCAAATGCATCACTGCACATCCACTTCCCATCTTTCACCAGAACTCCAGGTCCAGGCCTCCCTCCATCCCTGCCACCTCCCTGCAGCCTGCCAGGTCTCCAGTGCTTCCTGAGGTCCTGTGGCTACGGGCTAAGGCCCAGAGGGACTGAGCCCACCCTCCTGTCTCAAACCAGTGGCTTGCAGCTCGTCTGACAGCCCAGCTGCTTCATACCCAGCCTGCAGAGCTGTGTTGGGCTTGCACAATCAGGTTCTGGTAGCAGGGGGACGACAGGGGTGGCTTCTGTGAGGAGCTGCCAGAAACTTCTGTGGTGTCTGGCAGAGCCACTGCCAGCTGGCTCCGAGGTGGATGCACCGCCGGTCAAGGCCAAGCCCGTGAGAAATGGCGGCAATGCCTCTGTGATAACCTATTTAAGAAGGAAAAAAAAGTTATTGTGGTGATGTAATTGTGGCTGGAGAAGAGCAGAGTGAGAACATGTGAGAGGAACAACCTCGCAGACACCGAGGTCAGTGGAGACGGAGGGGGTGAAGGTGCTCTGGGCACCAGAGCTGAGATTCCCCTGCAGTCATGATGAAGACTATGGTGAGGCAGGTTATCCTTCTGCAGCCCATGGAGGTCCATGGGGATGCTGAGATCCACTTGTAACCCACGGAGGAGCCCCATGCTGGAGCAGGTGGATGGCTGAAAGGCTTTGACTCCGTGGGAAGCCTGTGCTGGAGCAGGCTCCTGCCAGGGACCTGCAGTGCCCTGGAAAGAGGAGCCCACACTGGAGCAGGTTCCCTGATGGGACTTGTGATCCTGTGGGGGACTCACGCTGGAGCAGGCTGCTCCTGAAGGAGTGCACCCTGTGGAAGAGCGGGTCATGTCGGAACAGCCCTGCTGTCCGTGGTAAAGGTTCACACTGGCGAAGTCCGTGGGAGGGCCGTGCCGGAGGAGCAGGGGAAGGATCCCTCTGTCTCCCTGAGCAGCGGCAGGAACGACGCGTGACGAACTGACCGTAACCTCCATTCGCTCTCTCCCTGCGCCGCTGAGGGGCGGGAGGGGCAAGGCGTATTTAAGATTTATTTAACTTCTCATTATGCTCCTGTGATTTTGCTTGTAGTAAATTAAATTATTATCCCCAAGTTCAGCCTGCTTTGCCGGTGACGGCAATCGGTTAGCGACCTCCCCGGTCCCTGTCTCAACCTGTGAACGTTTCGTTTTACTCTCCCCGCCCTGCCCACTTGCGGCGCCGGTCAGTGAGCCGAGCCGGGCCGGGCCGAGCCGAGCCGAGCCCAGGCCCGTCCCACCGCTCCCGTTCCTCTCCATCCCGCGCGGAAGGGGCGGGAACAGCCGGGGAGCGGCGGCGGTGATTGGACGGAGGGCGGGGACGGGGCGGAGCCCGGCGCGCGCGCGCGGCGCTTCCCGCCGCCGCCGCCGCGTCGCCACGGCAACGGCGGGGCCCGCGCGGGCTGTCATGGCGGCGCCCGGCGCGGCGGTGAGTGAGGGGCCCGGGCGGCTCCGTGCCCTCTCCCCCGCCCGCCCGGCGCTGAGACCCCGCTTCCCTCCTTTCCCCCCGCAGGAGCAGCGCTGGCTACGGGCGGCGCGGGACTTCGTTCGTGGGGCGCTGGCGGGGCCGGACGGGCAGGAGGCAGAGGCGCTGGAGGCGGTGCTGCGGTGCCTGCGGAGCGCGGGCGGCGGGGCGCTGCCGCTCGGCTGCAGGTGACAGCGGGGCGGGGGCGGCGGGGGCTCCGGTGCCCACACGCGGCCCTCCGGTGAGCTCGGCATGCCCGGATGCCATGCCCGCCCCGGATGCCGCTGTGGGAAGGGTGCTGCCGAACGCGGTAACCGCAGGCGTTCCTTCGGCCTCGGCGGGCCCGCCGCCCTTGCGGGGCGATTGAGCGCCGTCTCCGCCTGTCTGCGGTGACCGAAGCGGGCAGCGCTGCCGCACCGCACAGCCTTTGCGCGGTGTGCAAAACGCCAATCACTTGTTTTTAAAATTATAAAAGTTTAATAGTAATAAAATGGTTATAAAAACAGTAATGCAATTAGAGTAATAATAATTTGGACAATTTGAATTAGGATAATATGAGACAACAGAGACAAAGAGTTACGGACGTCCAGGTACCTTTTTCTGGGCAGCACGAGCCCAAAAAAGGGCACACATTAACAGAGGATTAACCCTTAAAAACAACAGCCTGTTGCGTATTCATACACTTCATACATGATGCATAAATTCCATCCAAACACAGGATTCTGTCTGGTCATCCTCAACTTCTTCCTCAGCGCCTTCGAGGTGGGAAGAAGTTCGCTTCTTCTGATAAGACGGCAATAAGTTCTTTTTCTCTGAAAGATTTAGGTGTCATGTGGCTGCTATCTCAGTGTGAGTCCTTTCTTTAAAAAAAAGCATCCTACATAGCACAGTTTCTATTTTAACATTTTTAATAGCCTAAAACTGTATTTAACACACTACTTAAGAGAATTAATACAGCATTACTTTCTAACACAACACATGCAATATTAATTTTAATATTTGTGAAAAGCCGATCATAAAATACGCATTTTTCACACATGGCAGCTTTCCAGCTGGATCCCGCGGGCCCACATGGGAGCATGCTCCTGGTCTCCCAACCTGTTGGCCAGCTGAGCTCAGCGTTCGAGCATGTGCTCCTAAAAAAGGGGGATCTAGGATAACGTGGTCCATATTTTAGTTGCTAAAAGGCTTTTGGGTGCTCACCATCATGAAAAACATGCAGCTCATTGAGAGATATCCGTATTGGAAAGTTTGGCTTGTCTGGATCTGTTTCTCGCTCCAACTTGTGGGAGAATTAAAATCTCTGGCACGACCGGTTTTGGGAGAAAAGGTCAACTGGAATTGATTAGGGATTTGTGACCTTTAACTAATAGTTAATAAATGCAGGTGGTTGATCTTTCACACCAGCTAAACTTACCTCATTTAAGCCATATTTTTCCTGTGTATTTTATGACATTTAAACCAGACTTTGGTTCATATTCAGGAGAATCTATAAAGAAGAGCTGAAGGTGCTTGGTATTTCCCTTCTGTGAGGCCAGTGGTCTGTTTGTGTGCTACATCCAAGATAACCACCCAGCTTTAAAGCACGAGGAGAGAGTCTGTTTGCTTTTGTATGTCATAACCATGAGCCAGTGTCCTGCTGTAATTCTGATTTCTCCCGAAAAGCACTCAGCACATTTGACAAAAACACAAGCAGCACTGTGCTTTTGTGGATCATAGGTACCAGTATTATTACTGGTGGTGCTCTGTCCCTGAAGATGGAGCAGTTTCAGCCTATGGAATTTTCAACTAATCCCCTGTTCATTTTCCTGCAAAATGCACAGCCTAACTACCTGTGTAAATTTATGTCTTCTGATTAATTTTTCTATACCTAATTACTGTTTATTGCTGATTCAGACCCATCACTCATCTGGATTAGTTTCTTGCTTTGAACTTGTGGTCCTCAACTAATCCAGTGAAACTCTTCAAATTCACACCCTTTGAATGTGATTATGTCCTGCTACTGAGCAAGTGGCTATTGTGACTAGAGCTCCAGTTTCACAACCTAAAATTGTCAGTGAAGCTCACTGGAAACCAGTACCAAAATCACTGGCTGGAGAGCAGTTGTGTTGGCTCTTTCAGTGGTGATATTAGGGTGCTTTGTAAACTGATTTCTTCACACATCCTGCTTTTATCTTGCTTTTTTATTTCTTTCTTTCTTTTTTTCCAGTTTCATCTCCATCTCTGACCTACAGCATCAGCAGCACATACCGTGCTGCAGCCACCTGAGCTGGAGCACTAAGGAATTTAAGGAATGGTCTAATCAAGGACAAGGTGCTTTACCCATGCAGCACACTTTGCCAAGGACTTACCTGATCCTGGTTGGCTATTTAACAGGTGGAAGGCAAGACAACAAAGAAAAGCTGGTAGATGGTTGCCTGTATGTGAAGGACAATACTGGGATAATTCCATGTGAGGTATGTCCCCTTTCTGAGGGGTTCTGTGTTTATTCCCACTCCTGGGCCAGTGTCACAAACCACCAGGGGCTTCAGGTGTTCTGCCAGAGTCTAGTGAAGGAAGTAACGGGCAGGAAAACAGCAAGCTCACATCCTGGGCAGAGGATAGAACATGTGGAATGTGCCTTTGCTAGGAGAAGAAGTGCTGAATGTACTGGCATGGAAAGAGAGAGACAGCCAGTACAGTTCTGTTCTATTCACCACAGTACAAGGTGTCCTGGGAGACTATTGTGTTTGTGGCAGGAAGGAATGATGAATCTGACTCCATGTTCTCAGAAGGCTAATTTATTATTTTATGATACTATATTATATTAAAGAGTACTAAACTATACTAAAGAATACAAGGATACAAGAATACTAAAGAATATACTAAAGAATATAAGGTATATATACTAAAGAATACAAGATACTAAAGGATACTTACAGAAGGGTAAAAAGATAATAATGAAAACTCGTGACTGTTTCCAGAGCCCCAACACAGCTTGACCCTGATAGGCCATTGAGTCAAAACAGTTCACAGAAAACCAATGAAACAATCACCTGTTGGATAAACAATCTCCAAACACATTCCAAAGCAGCAAAACACAGGAGAAGCAAATCAGATAATTATTGTTTTCCCTTTTCTCTGAGGCTTCTCAGCTTCCCAGGAGAAGAATCCTGGGCAAAGGGATTTTTCCAGAAAATATGACTGTGACAGGAGACCTTTCCACTCTTTGCTGAATTCCAGCTAGTGGATAAGAAATAACTTTCAGGAGAGCTGTACTATGTACGATGACATACTTTCAGGAAATAATAGCTTGCATGACAGTTGACTTAAAAGGCTCCTGAAGGTAATTGCAAGTGGAATTGAGGTAACAAATAACCCCTACAGTGGTGATGACAGAGCACTGAAGTTGTGCTTTCCAATGAGACAAAGTCTAGGAAAAAGTTGTGTTGGTAAGAACTTCTAACTGAAAACACAGGGGCAAAAGAAAGCAGGAAAGAATTTTAGAAAAATAGTCTGAAAATAACTAAGTCTTGCATTGAATTAATTATCACCTTTCTGTGAGGTTGTGGCTACAAACAGGAAGTGCTAGCCGTAGAGTTCAGCAAGTCTGTTGCATATTTGCATCTGGAAGGACAGAAGTTCTCTGTGCAAGGTAAGAGAGTGGGCAGAAAACCCTGCTCTCATTTAGTGATGAAGCTGGCAGTAGGAGAAGAGTTTGTGATGCACATGCAAGGGTGTATTGGTAATGAACACTGCAAGTAGTGCTGAGAAAACAAACTGAAACTCATCTCAAGCTTCAATCTCATTATCTTTTGGTTTAGCTCTTGCACTTTGAACTGGACTGGCTGGACTCACTGTTTGTCTTCCCAAGCTGGTCATATATCCCACAGACAGACCAGAGTGCAGCAGGGTACTTGGAAATCCTGGTGGATCCAATGCCAGTAAATGCCCTCAAGGAAGTACTTCACAGCATTCCTGTCACCTCCCCAGTGCCAGCTGAGCCACTGCTTACCTCCAGGTAAACACCTGCCCTGCCCAGCTCCTCATGGCACTCTTGCTCTGGCTTGGCAGGTAACAGGAAGAGCACTTGGCTTAGAAAGACACAAATTCTATTTCTGCCACACGTGAAGCATAGCAGCAAGTGGTGGATGTAAAAGTTATACAACAAAGTTATACGACTTTTCTTTAGTCTTATGTTTCCCAGAAGTTTACTGGAAGTTTTTGTTCTGTAATTTGAAAAAATAGGATGAATTTTAAGTATTTATAGATGTAATTTCAAATTATAGAAAGAATATTAGAACAGTGTTGATTCAATTGTTGATTCACTCTTTTGATTAGCGCAACTTTTTTTCTTTTTTAATTCTTATCAGATTACTGAGATAAAAGTGCCAGTAAAATGTCAACTGATAGAAGTAACTGTGCTTTAGTTTACAGTATGTGAAAATGAGCCAATGGAATTGCAAATCTTATTGGAGTTGATAATTTCGAGTTGTGCTAGTTCATATTTTATCTTCTTGAGTAGAGAATCCCTAGTGTAATTTAATTACAATAAAATGTCACTAATCGTGCTGCTTGCATTTCTTTATAGTTATCTTTTGTTTTTATTGGGTTTATCTGCTTCAAAGAAAGTAATTTTAAGGTTAAATGTTTGATTTAGCTCAAGGGACCTTTCTGAACAAGAAGACTCTTTCCATATTTCAAGATATGTTCTCAGACTTTTAACATAAAGCTCCTTTGTTATTAAATGATATCTGACCAATTTTCCGTGTTACAACTAAAATGTTACAGTGAAGTGCTGGTACCTGCTGTGTGTCAACTACTGGTCAGGGTTTTTTTAAAGTCATAAGGCTAGATAATTGTTTAGATGTTTTGGAATCAAGAATGCTTTTGTTCAGAGTAAGCAGGATGGTTATATTCAAGTCCAGTAGGAGCTGAAATGAAAATTACAAACATAAATTTTTTTGAATTTTTTTTTTTTAAATCTTTTGAAACGTAGGTTGGAAACAGCAAACAGAATTTATTTAATAAATATCATCTCTCTCACCTCTCATCTGCTTTCAGTTTTGCTGCTCTTTCCCTGTGTGTCAAGTTTGTTAGAAAGAGTCCATTGTTGCTTTCAGGCCTCCTGTTCATAGGCTTGCAGCTTCCACAGTTCCTATGTCATGTTCCATGGACATAGGAATCCAAGTTCTGTTTTCTGCAGAAGAATTGCTTGTGACTTTTTTCTTCTCCTTTAGACCAACAATTAGTTGCTTGTTTGTGGTAATGTCTTTTATAACATGGCTGTTGCCATGGAGTGTGTGAATTTGTTCTTCTGTTCCTTCTGTCTTCAAATGCTAAAATATCAAAAGGATTTAGTATAGAAAAGTTAAGGTACAAATTTTGTAGTCAAGTATTGTTTTGAAAACCCCTCTGAGAGATTGACCATATTGCTTTGTTGGATCTGTTATTCCCGGAATGTACATGCTGCATATTTGTTTATTTTGCTTTTGGGATACTTTGAAGCTTTCTTTCATCTCTGATTTCGGTTGCCTCTTCAATTGCCCTCTAGGATTCCGCGTAAGAAAAGATCAAAGCTTACTGTAGCAGGGGAATTGACCAGACTCGGGCCTCTCCTTTGTGTTCACCACAAGACATTCTTCTTTCTGTTTCTGAAGTGCTTTGCATCTGCTGTTTGTGTCCCTGTGCTGGTGCAAGTAAGTACTTGGAATTTTGCTCACAAATTCACTATGTGGATCTGTGTATGTGCTAGCTGATTAATTCTTTGAAGCTTGCCATTGATTTCCCAGTTTGATTTATTCTCCCTGTTACTAGCGATATATTTTTAATTGCACCCAGTCTACAATAGTTTTGGTATGTAAGAAGTCTAGTTCTGTGCCCTGCCAAAATACAGTCCTTCTCCCTCATGCAGTTGCAGTGTCCCTGAATGTCTTGCAGATACAGTCATTTTGCTAAGAGTATGAGGCAATCCTCTGGGTGGAAAAGGGTTTTTTGGGTGGGATTATTTAGGTCGAGAAATTTTTTTTTCACTGGAGTTGATGCTGATGTTGCTTTTTGTTTCTATGCTCTAGAAACCCAGCCAGCTGCTGTGGCATCGTGTCTTCCAGCTGGGTCACAGGTACACAATCACAGGCCTGAGTATGTCCAGCCTGAAGAAATCTGGACAAACAGTGTTCATCACCAGTGCTTCTTCCTGCCTTCTGCCCTACTGCGCAGAGCAGGTGAGGGAGCAGCCACTGGACAGTGCTTCACAAGGAGAATCCACTCAGTCTTCTTCCCTTGAGGCTGCTGAGCAGCTCAGTTGCTCCTTGCAGCTGGAGGCTGAAGAGGAGAGGCCAAGACCAACCAAAGAGTCCAGGATCATCTCCTATGTGGTAAGGGTTCATAGGCTTAGCCTTCACCCTCTCATGCACTGGGGTTTCAGCTCCTGGCCTGCTAGGACCATTATTTTCATCATGAGTTTAGTTTCTTACTGCTCAGGCCTGTGAGTCTCTTATATTTTGTGACTCCCTACAGCCCTTTTGCTTTCTGTTTGCTTTCTGTTTAGGGATTTGTCACCAAAGTACTCAATGTCCAAGCTGGTCTCATTTTACTGGATAACCAAGTCTGCTTGTGCCTTGCTTACCAGCCCCTGCTGAACTCTGCACGGGGCCTCCGACCGGGAGCCTGTGTGCAGGTAAGCTGAGGTTTGCCAGGAAAAGACTCAGGCCCTGGGGATGGCTTGTGAGTGTGTGGGTCAAAGAAGGCTGCAGGAACATGGGAATTATTTCAGCAAGTATCTGGAACAAAACTGGAGATCTTGCTGCCTGGACTCAGTCGTGAGAGTTGATATGATTATTATCTGATTCCTCCCTAAACTCTGCGCGGTGCCTCAGGCCTGATTATAGACAATCCAGTAGAGTGAGAAAGGATTTAAGGTGGGGTGACAGTTTTGGGGGGTGGTGGCAGACTGGCCATCTCTTGTCTTACCCTCTGTGTCTGTGTCTCCCAGCTCATCGACGTCCACCTCCTGCAGAAGCCTCTGGCCTCCTTCCCCTTCACTGTACTCGGTGCCTGCCTGAACAGCATGGTTGTGCTGAAGAGTTTCTCAAGGCTCAGCACCCCCTACGAGCCCCTGGCCTCTTCAGGAAATCTCTGCTTGCAGCTGCTCTTCCGCTTCAATCTGGGAATGCCGCTGTACCTCTGGCTGGTGAGCCTCCTGGAGACCTTTGAGCAGAGGTGAGGACAATTCTTCTGAGGTCAGCACATGCCTCAATGTGCTTTGTAGGATATCTGGGTGTCTTCTAGACCAAAGGATCACAAAATTACTGTGCTTGGATAGTACAAGCAGCAATTGCTTCTGGTTTCATGGCCTAAGTAAGCCATTTATCCAGACTTCACATCCTGTGCAGTTGCTTGTTACCTTGCAGTTGCTCCTAGGAGAAAAGCCGGTGCATTTTTCAAGTGCAGCTGAGGTAAAGGTCTTGGGAAGCTGCAGTGCTTCTGAGCATTGTGCTCACATAATCCTGCCTGGAATGCTTTGCCCTGAAATACAGAAGCACCATAGGGTGTCTGCTTCCCTATGTGGTTTGTTTGGCAGATCAAGGTGGGTACCGAGGCTGAAGCTGGAAATTGGTGCTACAACTAGATCATAACTGATATAAAGGCTCTTGTGTTCTGACTGTGCACAGAAGCAGCAGCAGCTGTTCAGCATATCACTTGGAGATACTCTGAGTGTTCCCAGGAGTGTGATAATTTGTTTTAGAGTCTCTGTCTTGGCAGATTTTCCATCCCATGCTTACCCCCAAGTCTTCCAGATGGCTTCCTGCTCTCCCTGACACTGCAGGATGCTGTGAGCCAGTTTCTGGATTTACTTCTGGCTTCTGTTAGTGAAAATATTCGTGTTTGTTCTGAAGCACTTAGGTTGATCACTGTGACTGCTGCCTTGGACTTTAAAGTATATACATTTTACTGTCAGTGAAGTAGCAGCTTATAGAATGCTCAGTGTTCCTGTGCTTTACTGGCACTGTGGAATTTTGACATGCTACCAATAAAACAGCTTCAGTTTTGCCTTGGGAATAATGCTAACTATAAGTTTCAGTTTTTATTATGTTTTCCACTTTCTTTAAATGTGATTTCTCAGTCCTGGTACTGCTTAAGAATTGTTCCAGTGAGAGCTATTTCTTTTCATTTGAGTTCACTTTCTGTCATATTTTGGCTGACAGTGTGATCACTTCCAACCATTCAAAAGCAGTAAGCTAAACTTATGAAATTAATTTTTCATGAGGGAAATGGAATAAGAATAGTCTGTGGTTGTTTCTGACTTGTGTTTTTGCATTCTGTGAAAGAAAGCCAAGTGTACCTAGCATGAGTAATCATATCATGCCCAGCCAAAAGGCATGGAGATCTATTTGTGTGGCTTAGAGGGAGATTATCTTTATGTCATTTGTTTCTCTGGCCATTTGGGTTTTGAGATTTTGCCAGTCTTTTAATTCTGTGGATTTTCCTGTTTCTTGTCTGCTCAACATAATTTGCATTTGCCTTAAATGCTCTATTTTTTAATAATTTCATGGGTTTTGTGATCTCTTTAGTTCTTGTCCTATACAGTGTATTCACTAAAAACAAGCAGAAGGAGTCCCTGACTTAGATGCAAGACTCACTAAAATGCAAGGACTGCCTGTGCTTTTAATGGTCATGACTTTTTTTCAGGTTTTCTTGTTTCTTTGGGCGCCGTCGACTGCTTAGCTCTATGCACCAAAACCCTGGAGCTGCTGAAAAGTTCCTTGTCCCCCTTCTGCAAGCTATGGTGCCAGACAGAGAAGAAACAAGAGATATTTATAATGAAATTCTATCAGAAATACACCAGTGTCCCCTGCAGAAAGTGAGTAAATGTTCTTTGAGCTGTTTCCTGTTTGTCTGATGGGAAGAAACTCAGGTGATTTGTTTTTTCTCTCTTTTGTTCACAGTACTTGCCTGTGAACCCTCCATGCCAGGCCCCATCTCTGTCTACAGTTTGCCGTGTGGCAGAGCAGAAGAGCTGGGAGGGCTTCAGTCCATCCCAGCTGCTTTCCCCCTTGGAGGCACAGCACATGGGCACCCAGGAGCTGAATCGCAGACTGGCCTGGTCCTACTGCACACTCTCAGCTGAAAGTTTCCAGCCCCAACTGGTATGTGCCTCCTTCTCTTTCCTGTCTGTGCCTTGAGAGCTCCTGCCTCTCACCGTGCCTTCCAGCACCCTGTCCAGCACATCCCTCTTCCTCCTGTTAGGAAATGACTCTGCTTTTCTCTCTGTGGCATGTGGAAAACAGACTGAATTTTAGCTGCGGCTACAGACACTTTGATTTCTGGCTTTCAGGGACAGGAATTGTTTGATGCTTTTTGCAGCTTCCTTTCTGTTGTAGATACTCCTGGGTGTGCTGAGGGTCTCCTCCAGGAGCAGTTTCCTTCAGCTGCAGGACAAGAGCAGCGCACTTTGCTGTGTGATCTCCCGTAAGGATGGCAGCCCCTTTGCCCAGACTGCTCTCATAGGTATGTCCCACTAAACTGCATTTGAGGGCTGAGCTTTTGCTCTTCTGCCTTCCAGCTCCAAAACAAGGAAGAAGACACATTGTGTGGAGATGCTGAACTGTCACTGCCTGACCTCATGACTTTAAAATGAGGATCTTGACCTTACTGGTTTTATGTTCTCTTTTTATTTAGCTCAGCTCTTTTCTCTGATGCGTTTGCAGGATCACTCGTGCGGGTGGAAAACTACCAGCTTGTAGTGGAGAGATTCCTTAAGACTGATTTTCCCTCCTGGGAACACCTGGAAAATCTGGAGCATGTGAGAGAGAAAAAAACTAGGTGAGTCCCTTTATTCAGTGATCAAGTAAAATCATCACTTTCCAGCTCCTTGAGTATTTTGGACTATGGTAAGCCTTCTTACCAACATAGCATTTCAGTGCCAAAGCACCCATTCCTTGCTATTTGCATAAAATGAGCTCTTTCTCAGCAACAAAGCCACCATCTCCCTTTTGTTCAAGGTACTTGCAGCCTGGGAGCGGCCCTCCACTTCACTCTTTCCCTCTGCTCCTGCTGAGTACCTGTGTGGCACTCACCAGATGCGTTTTTCCCAAATAAGTGTTTGTTTAGGACAGCCACGTGTCAGGAATAGGGAGTTTCACTGTTACCATTTGTCATTTCAGTGTCTATGTGCAGTTCTACTTGGAAGATGTTCAGGTTCTCTGTGCTGCTGAAGGACAAATCCAGAAAGGCCTTAGGAGTGGAAACAGCTCCTCTTTGAGGAATAAGAAAGATGGCAGCACAGCATCTGAGCTGGAAACCCCAGAGGCAAAAATGCTGAAATTGGAGAATCCCAAGGCAGACACTGGCAGAGAGAACTGTCAGGGGGGTGAGAGCGGCCCCAGAACAACGAGCTGTGTATCTCAGCTGTTCCTGGTCACCCAGAAGGAGGGCCTCATGTCACGCAATTACCAGCTGCCCACAGAAGGAGATAAAGAGGCACATGAGCTGCAGCGCTGTTTCCAGGCCACAGTGCTGTGGCTGGGCAGACCACAGCTCTGGAGCCACCCCAGAGAAACTGGGAACCTATCGGAGCTGGAGGACACTGGCTGTGATGGAGAAGAGGGTGTGACACAGCAAGAAGTGAGGCAGCTTTGGGGTGTGGTTTGATTAGTCTGGGAGCTGGTTCCTCTCAAGGGAGCCTGGGGGGTAATTTAGTATCAATGGGAAAGTGATTTTTGTGTTGGGTGCCTTTGTGTGTTTGTGCCAGCAAATTCCTTCTTGTACTCCAAGCAAGTTCCATCTTCTCTCTGTCACCTTCCTTTAAACGAATCTGCCTTCTCTTGTCAATCAAGACATCCTGTGGGCTGGGCTTGCTCTCTTTTGACTGTATTTTTCATTCCATACCTAACAGTTCTCATCCCCTCTCTCTCTCTCTCTCCCTTCCCCCAGCAGGCACTGCTGCTGTTTCTGGGGAGGTCTCTGCGATGGTTTCCATTCCTGCACGTGGACGGACTGTATCGCTTCACTGTGCCCTGCTGCTCGGTAAGAGACAACTCTTTGTGCTGTTCTCTCTTGGAGACTTTTGCTGAGCTGCATGTGGAAGTTGAGGAGTCAGACGGTGACTAAGCTGTTTTCAAGGTTTGGAATTTCCTTCTGTCGTTCCAAGAAACTGCTTTCGTTCTGTGTTTGATTAAAATTCTCAGAGCTCTGAGTTCAGTGGATTTTTTTTTTCTTTTGTAACCACTGTTCTTCACTTTTTCCCTATTGAACTTTAATCTCCTTTTTTCTAATAGTCTTCTGCCTTGCCTTATCACTCTTATCTCAGGACCTGGAAGTGTTTTACAACCTCTGTTCTCCACCTGTGCCAGCAACATTCCTGAGCAGGCCATCATGCCCCCCGTCGTGCCTGCTTGTCCAAGATAGCTGGCACTTAGAGCATGAGACCTGGATCTCCTGTCTGCCTGAGCACCAGGTATGCAGTGCCTTATTGCACAGGGCTTTCACAGGCTACCTGTAGGTCTCTCCAGAACTAGCTAGAAGTTATCAATATACAGTGTCTTGTTGGTGAAACTGTTCTGCTCTAAGTTCCATCAGAGCCTGGTGCTGGGCTTCACATTTTCCTGCTTCAGAATTCATCTGGAGAGGAAGCATGAGTTGCTTGACCTAGCTCTGAGCACACAGAGCTTGTCTTTTCTGCTCTGGCTGGGGATGCCTGTAAACTGCAACCCATCTGAGGCTGTGTCTCCCTCACTTGTAGCTCACAGCCCTGTCAGTGCTGACAGGCATGGACCAGAGAACTGCCTCCATCCCAGAAGTGCTTAGCAGCAGGTATGTTGGTCTGCCCCAAATTACAACTGACTGTGTCTTAGGGAATGGCTCTGTGGTAATTTTTATTGGGAAGTGCTATATTAAACTGCAATGAAATATCCACCGTGGGAATGTGGTTTGGAAAATCTGTGTGCAAGTAGTTCAGACTTCTCCCATCCTGGTTATTTAAGGTAAAGGGATTGTAGGTGACAAAACTGCAAAATGGTGTCCAGAAAATGGTTTGGCTACTGCTGGTGTGGACTAAGCCCCAAAGGTGTCTCCCAAATTCCTGTCAGAAGTGGAAACAAGCACAGCAGGGAAAATCAGGCTGAATGTATATTTTTGAGGTTTTTTTTGTTTTAGATTTTTTTTAGCATACCTTGCTCAAACACATAATAAACCTAGAACTTTTCCATTCAAAGCATGTTTAATCTGGGGTGATATGTATGGACGCTGGATTTTTCACCAGTCCTTTATGGAAAACTGGGGGGTTTTTGCTTGGCTTCTTCATCTAATTCAGAAAAACAATTAGGGGTTTAGCAGAGAGGAAGGCTGTAGTGCCTTACTCTTCACCTTCACTGCTGAGCCTGAAGCAGCAGAAAGCAAGGTAAAGGGGCCTCTTGTCCCTGGGAGGGGTACGCTGCAGCAAGCTGCCCTCAGTCCAGTAGCTCAGGTGCTCAAGGGCAGGTTCCCCAGAAACTGGGCTTAACCAACAGTGCTCCACCTTGTTGCAATCTTGAAGTCAGGCCTTCTTCCACTCCCTTTGTCTTCAGGCGGGACAAAAATCCTGGTGTGCTCTCAGTTTCACAGGTTCCCTTGTTTCTTTCTGTGGGGAGATCATGGAGAGGACCTTGTGTGCCTCTCCCAAGAATGAGAAGCCACCTGGCCGTCCAAAGCAGACAGGTAAGATTGTGGCAGCCTGTTGAGAAGCAATAGATTGGTTCTTCTTTCTGTTTCAGAGAGCCAGTGCACTTGGCTGAGTGTGCCGCTGCATCTGGGAATAGCGGAAGTATGCCAGGATATTGCATCCTGTTGCATGTCAAAGGGCTTGGAAACTGCACACTGTGGATGTGGAGATGGGAATGGGAATGCAGTATCCAGAAAACCTGGGAGGTGGAATGGTGACAGCCTCATCACGATGGGAGGAAGAACCCCTCTAGCAGGCCCAGCTCAGAGACAGGCCATGCTGCCTGTGTGAGTGAGCTCATGGTCTGTGTGGTTCTGTGCCTCCTCAGAGACTCTGCTGTCCAGGGATCACAGTGTGAAGCTCAGTGTCTCAGCTGCTCCAGGCTCCCCTGTTGTGATGGACATTTACATTACTGCCACCTACCTGCAGCACCTCAGGGGCTTGCTACCTGGAGCCAAGATCCTCTTCCAGAACTTGGAACGCAAGATCTCAAGGTGCTCCTGTCTTTAGAGCCCTGACCTCTTTTACTGTCTTTGAAACCATCTCTTAATCTGATTTCCCACGTGGACTTGTTCAAACCTTCATCTCTCCCAATCCCTTAGCATAAATTATTTTCCTAGCCCAGCCATCCCAAGAAAACTTGCGTGTTTGGTTTCTGTGAGCTCTTTCTGACGTCTGCTCTTTGATATTGCAGATTCTGTAATGTTTATTGCACATACATTGCCTCCAGCTGTGTGAGCATCCTATCTCTGCCAGCTTCTCACCTGCCTTCTAAGTAAGTGTTGGGTCTGTTCTCATGGTAGAGTGTCCAAAGAAAGGCTTCTATGTTCCAAGCTTCTCAAATTGCTGTTTCTTCTAGTCCTGCAGGAGAAGCCTCATCCCCCTCACTAGTGTTTCTATCCAGCTTGAGACCTCAACTGCAAAATGTGGCCCAGGCCCGGATTTTATGCCTCTTGTCCTGTGTACTGACTGTGCGCCTGCAATGGATTTGCTCACTTTGCAGCTGCATCTTCAAAGAGGTATTCAAGCTTCCACAAACATAATTTGTGAGAGGTCTCGCAGATTTTTTATTCTCACACATCCTTTGCTACCATGTAGAAGAAATGAGAGCTCCTGTCTCGATTGCAAACCCTTTTTCCAGTGTCTGAGAAGGACTTGCATATTAGAAAGGGACCTAAGTAATTAGAAGTGTATATCTGATGTCAGGCAGGCTGGCAGCTAGGACTGGGGATGAAATGAGGGCACTGAAGAGGACAGTCCTACTCTGTTAATGCTCTGCTCTTCCCATGTTCTCTGCTATTTGGGATCAGCACCTTGCAGCAAGGTGATTTTTCTCCCCATATAAATTTTTCCTAGGGCACTCACTGGAAATGCAGTGAAATGCTTTACACTTTTGCCTACTTAATTAGAGAAAGATTAAAATAAGCAGTGGCCCTTCCCCTTCTCACTTACACCCATACACAGCTGTGTCTTTGTTCTTCCTTCAGGGGAGGTGCACCCGACACAATCCTCCATGTCCATCACAAACAGGAGTGAGGCAAGCCAGTGCACGGTAACTGCTGTGGGGATTGGCTGTGGGGAGAGGGGGGAGGAGGGAGCAAATTACACCACAAATAGGAGGGGGAAAATCATATCAGGGATGGGATGTGGACACAACAGCAAAGATGGAGTTATCACATCTTCTGAGAAGTGAACAAACTCTCTGCTGAGATGTGTTTTCTGGGGTGTGGCCCTTATGAGGGAGCAGGTATCGTCCTGCCCTCCTGATCCCAGCCTGCCTGCTCTCTGCACAGGGTGCTGGTGGAGGATGGAACAGGTGAAGCTGTGGTGCTGTGCAGGAATGAACATGTGGCAGCAGTGCTGGGCCTGAGCCTTCTCGAGTGGGAAGCTGTGCAGAACTGTGTGCAGAGCAGGGGCAGCGTGTGCATTCAGCACGGGGAGGCTCCTGGAGCAGGGGTGAGTGGGCTATTCCAGCAGCAATTGCAGCCTGCTGGGCTCAAGTCTCGGCTGGACGGGATTTCCCTTTGCTCTGGGTGTTGCAGTGCCTCCCTGCCTCCCACTGAACACTCCCTGGCAACACACTCTTTCCTTCCTCAGTGTCTAGAGGAACCTGAGGATCTTGTTGCTCATTACCTAAGGAGTCTGTGCAGAAGTCCTCTCATATGTCGCCCCATCCTGTTGGATTTCAGCCTAGACAGGAAGCCCTCCAAGATCCTGCAGCCTGGTAAGCAAGTTCTGCTGGCTTTTCTAATATTTAGTGTGGGAAGGAAGGGAGGAGGCATCTCACCAGGTTGGGGAAGGAGAGGTGCCTTCACTGCCCATCATAGCAAGAACTTTGAAGGATTTTCCTGGAATTTTGTATTCTGTAGTGTAGAACTAAGTTGACTAAGTTGTGTCTTAGTAGATCCATGGCTATAAAAATAGAGAAATAATATTATGGAAATTCCTAAAACAACATAGGATAAATTTTTCTACTTCACACAGAAACATTAAACTGTTCTTGAGAAATATTCCCAATCCTTGTCTGGGACAGGAATCTGATCAGTGAGAGTTACTGTGCAGACTTCTCAAATCAAGTGGGTTTTGACTGTAGATGGGACAGCATGTAGGATTGATAGCAGGCCTGGAAATCCTCTCCTGGAAATCAGCACTGAAGTGTTTTGAATTCATGAGTGCTGAGGTCTGAGCTCATGCTGCCACAACTGTGCAGTTGCTGTGTTAAGGGGACATTCTTCACACCAATTCTTCACACTGTTTGCACACGTACCTAGAGCTTAAGTTTGAGTGCAGGTGCTGCAGGGGTTGATTTGCAAAGCTCACCAGAGGATGCTCTGCAGTGGAGACTTTCTGGCTGTCATGTACACTGTAAAGGCAGGTTGCTGATACTGATAGAGGATACAAAGCTCAGAGCATCAGCTCTGTGAGCACACAGTTCACAGCATTCATTTCACAGTGTAGAATGTCTGTTTCCTGCAGGTTGGAGGGATGCTGGCAAAATGCATTCCTCTGCCTACATCCTGGAGTCATTCACTGTGCTGTCCTTTGAGGTTTGGCAGATGCCAGGCATCCCCCAGCTGTGGGCTAGAACAGAGCCAGAGCCCTGTCCTGAGTTGTTCCCATTGTATCCTTCTCCTGCAGCTCCCCTGCAGTTGCGGAATTTTCGCTCCGGTGAAGTGGAGTTCGTGTCACGAGTGGGGCCTCGTCCAAGCCTGCTGTGCCTGAAGGTGGAGGAAGTGGGACAAGATGCCTTAGGCTACCTGAACAGCCAGAGGATGAGCAGGACATCCAGTTCCTGCTGAGTGGGAGCCACTGCTTAATATCTCTCCCAGTGGGAGCGGAATTATGGAAATTCCTACTGTGATCGGGAGCTTTTTAAAGCTCCTTTCAGGGGGAGCACAAGCCTGTGAGCACAGGGTGAAGGGTGCAGTCAAGCAGCTGCTGTGACTTGTGGAATTCCTGAATGGTCACTCTGGACCATTGTCAGCCAGTGACTCTGGGCTACACTTTGGAAGAGAGATGTTCAGTGCTTCCTATGTGACAGCTCTTGCCTTGGGCCTAGGGCACGCAGCGTGTGCATTTGGTGTGGTAGTATCTACTAAATAAAGCTATGAAAATATTACTTAAAGAACACTGTATCTGTTTTAGTATCTATTTTAGTATTCAGTTTTCCTTGCTGTATGATGACCATTAACAAAACTATACAGTTCCCACAGGGTATGGTCTTCTTAACCTAATTGAAATAATTAAAATTACACTTTTGAAGCATCTCCTTCAAGAAAAGAAGGGAAGTGAGTCAGCTGCTGTTTGGAGACTAAATCACAGTGCTAAATGACAAGATTATTTGGGCATTGTTTTGCAGTTTATCAGGAGCAGCCTGAACATGAGGTGGGGCTGGTAAGAAAAGGCAGGCACTGAGCTGTGATACAGGCAGTGGTTTTTCTGAGCATGAGTGAAGTGTGTTCCCTCTCAAGGCTTGCTGTCCACTTCTGAGACCAAAGTGTGAGTGGCACAAGACCTGATAGATGCCACCATTCAGTAACATTGTGAGACTCCATCCTAAAAGGTTGCCAAAATAGCTTAAAGCTGAAGTCTTTGCAAATGTTGCTGTGACAGCCTTACTTTCTGTGAGTGCTTTCTGCAGAACAGAAAAGATTTTACTAAAGCTTCTCTCCACCCTCCAGAAAGAAAGCAAAACAAAACCAAAAAAACCCCAAAATAAACTATCTCAGTCTGAGGAAAATGTTGACTGTAAGTGATAAGACAAAGATTAAAATCTGGTTAAAAAGTGCAACTGAAAGTAGTCCTGTAATATGAATAACACAGTAGCAGAGAGAAATAGATAGGAAGTACCTGATAACACTTATTTAAAAAACAAAAAAGGAAAAATTCAGCTCTATTGTTATATCTGGGTTTAATAACTTTAATAACTTGAAGCTTCCAGTAGTATCTTACTAGTCTCCTTTTCCTCCTCGTGCTGTATGTTAGTTTTCTGTCTGCTGTCTGCTTATCTGTTCCTCTTTCATTTCACATTACAACTGCAATCATCACTCCTCATACAGGACTTTAGATGTGGTTTGTCTTTGCCAGGATATTCCAAACCTGCTGGCAGTTTTCTAACCCATTGCTGTTCTGCCATTCACATCTTTTTCAGCAGAGGAGTTTGATTTAAGCACTCCAAGAAGATGAAGGAGGTTAAGTGCCTCTCTTATTTACAGTTTTATTGGTACAGTCAGAGAATGACAAGACAAGAGATGGGTGAATCAAATCTGTTTGGGGGGAATTAAGATTTGCTTGCTTTTAGTACTCTGAAGGAGCTATTCTCAGCTCTATTGCGGGAAACCCTTTTCCTGTTTGTGTCTGACCTTCTGCCCATGATCAAAGCTCTGGTCACTGTGTTAGATCAGACAAGGGAACATACTGATTGTCCTACAATCAGAACTTTTCCTTTATGCAATTCTCCTTATCACATTCCTTGCTCTCTTTGTGAAGCCAGACAAAGTATCCTGTTGTTGCTGTGGGTAAGAAATGATAACACAGGAAAAATCAGCTAATTTCATGTTTGTACTACAGTGTCCTCTGGAACCAGCAGGAACTCCTAAAGCCCTCAGCCCCATAGGGAGGAAAGCCTGAAGTGAGTCCTGCCATCAACGTAGCTGTGATAACCTGTGTGGAAGGACAGACGTTTTCCTTTCAGCTGATTTTCTTTAGCTCACCCTTTCACCAGTTTTCCTCCAGGTCCTACCAGCCAAAGCCAAAGCCAATAAACACTGAAGGCAGCTCTCCTGTGCTTTGGCTGTGTAAGCCCTCCTTATTCCAGGTCTGCAGGGAATTGCTCAGGCTGGCAGCTCCCTCTAGCCATGTTCAAGGTGTCTGTAGTATTTACTGGAGACACCACACTGTACTGTGGAGTTGTGTGAGTAAAGTGGGAGCAAGCAAGGCTTGTACTGTAGCAGGTCTTGTGAGCAGGGAGGGAGAGCAACAAGCCTGTGCTGCCTTGCAGCCATGAACTGCAGCCCAGGTCCAGAGGGTACCCAGGAAAGAAAATGAGGGGACAAGTAAGAGCTGACAGGTGATGGTACAAGAGAGGGATCTCTGTGGTTGCAGAAAGTGATGGGAGAAGCCTGTTGCAGAAAGTGATGGGAGGGACAAGCCATGTGTCCCACCGAAAGGTGGGGATAGGGAAAGGATGGGCAGAGAGGAAAGACATACTCTGCCATTCTGGCAGGCTTGAGATAGGTTTGCTCTAGCCAAACTCCCTAAGAGGGCCTCTGTATATTGTATGTATATGAGTTTCTCTTCCCAAGCTTACCTGCAGGTCCAGCAGCGTTCCCGATTGCTGTACAGAGGCTTTATGTTGACAGCAGGTACAAGGGAAGCAGAAGCATCCAGTGACAGGCTGGAAAGGAGGATGACACTGACTCTGCATTCAGGTTCACCAGCTGCAAGTTGGTCACCTTTGTAGTGCTGAAATCTGTAGCAGAAGAATTATGAGAGGCTGCCAGAACAGGAACACAGCAGGGAAGGCAAATAAAGTGTGTATTTATTCCTTCCCATTTTTCTGAATATGGATGGAGGTAGACCCTGCCTCTTGTACTGGAGACCAATTGCAATGAAGTCACAGCTGTAGAAGCATTATGGTCCTTCTCATGTAGAACAGGAGAAGATACTCAGAACCTTTGTAAAGCTTGGTTTTCTATGAGTAAAATGGCTTTTAAAATAAAGGCATTGGGCCAGAGTCAGAGGTATTGTCACCAATATCTGCTAAAGGGGCCTGTTGGTTTGGTACACGAATGGGATCTAAGATGAACCGGCTAAAGAAAGTGTCAAAAGATGTGAGGCTTGGTTGGTTGGTTTGGTTTTGGTTAACATTCCAAGCAATACACTCTTTTGAAGTGTGTCCCTCTTTCTGGTCCCCTGGCAGTTCTGTCCCCTAGCCAAGGTGACAATACCATGAGAAGCATATGAGAGAGCAGGAGCAAACACAGACCCTTTCATTCACCCCAGGGACAGAGAAGTGGTTGGATTAGCCATGCTTTCAGTCCCTTCCTTGCCTGACTCAGCTGCTGCAGGAGCCCCCTGGTGCACCAGGAACACTGCTGAAACTCTCCTCTCCCCCGTGCCTGTGGTCTCGGGGTGCTGTTGAGCCCTACCTGTCACTCTGATGTTGGCCACAGCCTTGGCAATGCTGTTTTCAATCACACAGGTGTAGGTGGCATTAGCAGTGATGTTGTGCAGGAGGGAAACCACCTTCACAGTGATGTTTTTGGGGTTCAGCTGGTAGCTGGTGTTGGCAGCGAGGGGCAGGTGCTCCCCAGTGTCACCACAGGCCATCCAGCGCACGGCAGGGCGAGGGAACCAGCGCGGCGCTTCGCACTGCAGCGCGTCCTCATGGCTTCCGTGCTCCACCTGCACCACGGGCATGCTGAAGGCTTTGGGAAGGAGGGAAAACAGGGAGACACTCAAAACCAGGCAAGTGATAGGAACTGGGCATGAAATACCCAACTGCATCTACCAGTCCCAGGTATTTCTAGGCAGCACAGCACTGCCTGGAGCCAAGCCAAAAACAGGCTCAGAGCTCTGTACAGGTTGGGCTGTGGGAGGATGAGCACAAGGGATCCAAGGACTCCTAGGACATAGCAGTCCAGCTTGACAGGTTCTGCTAAGGTCATGACACATCTTTAGTGTCTTTTAGTTATTCTTAATGGGAGAATGATGATTTACCCTCTCCACTCACTGAGAAGGGGGCCTGACATACACCTACAGCTTCACAGAATCGTTAAGGTTGGAAGAGACCTTTAAGATCAACTCCAACTGTTAACCAAGCATAAAGTCCACAACTATACCATAGCCATAAATGCATGTATTTTTATTTTAAATCTCTAGGGATAGTAGGTGACTCCACTACCTCCCTGGGCAGCCTGTTCTAGGGCTTGATAACCCTTTCCATGAGCAAAGTTTTCTTAAATCTAAACTTCCCCTGGGGCAACTTGAAGCCATTTTCTCTCCTGAGCAATCCCCTGAAGACCTGGAATAAGGAGGGTTTACACAGCCAAAGCACAGGAGAGCTGCCTGCAGTATTTGTCCACTTTTGTTTTGGGTGGTAGGACCTGGAGGTGAACTGGTGAAAGGGTGAGCTAAAGAAAATCAGCTGAAAGGAACATGTCCATCTTTCCACACAGAACAGGTATTACAGCTGTGCTGGAAATAAAACCCATTACAACATTTCACATGTTCTTTCTAATGCCTTTTCTGTGTAGATTACTTTAAACATCCAATGAAGCAACACAAAAGTAGGCAGAGCCACCAGGTTTAAAGGAGGGATAGGGGACCAAGTCCCAGTGGAACATTTGCAACCCTCAGGCTTGAGCCAGAACCCTCTTTCACTTGAAGAGGTCTGAGGGCTTTTCCTCACCCAATGTGAGCTGTAGGACAGGAATTCTGGCCACAGGGATGAGAGGGAAGGGTGCAATCTGGAGGAGACCTGCAAGGGGTTCATCCCTCAGTCTCAACATGAGGTGACTGCTTGGGAGGTGACTTGTTATTACAGCTAAATTCATCTCACTGGAAGAGGCCAAAGATCTGGTGGTTTTCAGATCTCTCCTGGAGGACTGACTCTTGTAAATATGTAACATTCAGGTATGTATGATATTCAAGGTGTGCTGCTTTGGTAGTAATTTTAAAAAACCGAATACTTCAGAAAAACTGATAAAAATATATTAAATATGCTACAGTTTTTACTATGCAGCACTTCTGGCTGGAGATACATCATAATTCTAGAGAGAAAAAGCTACCATGTTATCAAGAGTATACCCTTTTCTGGAACAAGGATATCAAAAGAGGTGTTAAGGCCATAAATATCCTGTAAAAGCCAGAAATACACCCTACTCAGGGGTGTAGCAGCATCACAAGCACAGGTAGGTTCAACCAAGCCACACTAGCACGTGTTTTGCAGCAGGATTTTGCTCCTTGTAGCCCTCACCTCCTGTCCTGTAGCGCAGCACCGCTGCCCCGCTCCCTCTGGCTGTGGTGACAGAGCACTGGTAGATGCCAGCATCGGAGAGCTGCACATCCCTCAGCTCCAGGGAGGCATTCCCGCCGATCACCTGGTCCGCAAACACGGCCGTGCGGCCCTGAAATGATGGATCCTGCTCTTGCAGGTGGTCCTTCCCTCCCTTAAACTCGTGAACCAGCCCAGCTACTCCCTCCTTGGCCCACTGGATTGCAATGCTGTCCATCCGGATGTCGGGCTCGAAAGAGCAGCCCAGGATGCTGCGCTGGCCAATGTTCCCCAGAGACGTCAGCGCCGTCACACTGATGGAGTGTTTTCCTGCAAGGAGAGAGCAAGGAGGCTGGAGAAAGGTGAGGCAGCACGCCTGGAGAAAGGCCAGGCTGCCCTGTGGCTGTCATGGAGCAAGCCCGAGGCTGAACGGTCACTGGCACACAGCAAGGCCTCCAGTGGCTGCCACCAGTGCTGCTGGTAGAGGCCAGCTCCCATGGATTGTATGCCATGATAAAGCATAGGAGTGTTTCTGTAGCAAAAGAGTGCTTCAAAAAGCAGCTCTTCTTACTTGTTTGAGAAGAGTTCACATGGTATTTTCTTTTTTACTTATATGTATCAGCGATTTTTCTCTTTGCAGCTGCCAGAAAAGCGTGAATTTTATGTCTTTTCTTAGTCAGGACTTCCCTTTATGCAATATAAATGTGATTGGAAGGCATAATGATGGCAGAGAAATAGCAGCTCTTTCCCCCTTACTGAAATCCAAATATTTTTCTTTCATTTAAGAAAAGTGAGCATCTGAAATCCTTAACTGCAAGCCTGAGAATTTCCAGAGCCAGGCCCTCTTCCCCATGCAGCCCTTCCCTACCCATCCTCACTCAGCACATTCCAAGGAAGCTGCATTTTGGCCAACACCAAAACAACACATTTGTGTTGTCTCTGAGGATCCTGGGAAAGGCGCCCCATCTTGGCAGATGCTCTCTGATTTCACAATAAATCATCTCCCATCATCTCCTCCTATCCAGGAGAAGCAGCAGAGAATGTGCAGGACTTTATGTGTAGGTTTGGGGTTCCAAGCCCAAGGGAATTTCAGCTGCACTGAATTTCACCACTACACCTCCAGCAGCACAGACTGCACTACCCCTACCTAGCCTTTGTTAAAGGATGGTGGGCGACACTTCCACACATGATCACACCTCAGCCTGTGCACGGGATGGATACACAGAAGTAGAGGCAGGGCAGAAGTTCATAATCCCACCAGTCCCACTGCAGGAAATCTTTGGTAGTGGCTTTGGTAGTAATTTTAAAAAACCGAATGCTGTCACACACCTGAGACACCAAAACCAATGATCAGGGCGATCACTGCAGCCAGGATGACAATGACTGTAGTCATGCTGTTGGGGAAAAAGGAAAGGACAGCGTTAGCACAGAGCCCACCTCCTTCACAGCCCGTGCCATATTGTCCATCTGCAGAGCTGCCTGCAGGAAGGAGGGGGAGGCAGGTGAGCCACAGACCCACAATGAGGTGGGTGGGTAGAGCACATCACCACAATAGGCATGAACATTCAGCTGAGCAGCCCTTGTCACCAACAGTGGGGGACCACGTGGCAGGAGACCCAGGCCTTTGAGAGAAGGCAGCTGGCCCCAGGGCAGGATGCTTCTCTCTGCCCTCCCAGGTGCATAAGCAAGTCAGGCAGTCCCTGCTGGTGCTTGTGAGTGACCAGGGAGTGAGCAAAGCCCCTGAGCCCAGGAGACACCAGGTACAAGACAAGGAATGTGCAGGAGGGATCAGGAAACAGGGCCTTTTTTTTGAGCTGGCTGGATTTGGGATGCTCCATGTGGGGATGGGTAATGGGCTGTTGAATGAGAGACTGAAGAGGAGAGGGCCACGTGCCAAGCCACACAGGTGAAGCAGCCATGCCAGAGGAGAAGAAAGGCAGCATGCCATGGATCAGCACAGCTCCAGCCTTGCCAAGCACAGCCTCTCTGGCACAGCCCAGCTTGGCTGACCCAGAAGCCCAGCTGGCTATGGACTCCCACCACAGCCAGTGGAGCTGTCATGTGGTCACAGGCACATTTCCCTGTGGAGTGAAGGGTTGTGGCAGCAAACTCAGCTCCCAGCCAGAGCAAGCCCTGAAGCAGGTCCCCACAAAACCCACAGGTACATCCTGTGAGTGCCCAGCAGTCTCACAGAGACTCCTCACTGTGAGAGGAGAAGCCCAGAGAGCTGCAGGCTGTGAGAGGTCACAGCCCTTCTGCCCACACAAACCCAGCTGCTCTGCCTCAACAGCATTTACTGGTTTGCAGCACACTTTGCCAACACAAAGCTGATGGCCAGCCTCCTGCAGGACAGTCCGTCATGTCCCTACAGCCATGGACTCCTCCTGCACACACTGATGTGTGCCTGCATCTGTGACTTGCTCAGTTGCCACAGATGCCACGATCACAGGGCTGATATGGAACTCCAGAGAATCATACCATGTGAACAAGCCTCTCCCACAGGGAGCAGCAGGGAAGGGAGAAAGGCAAGAGGGAATAGAAAAAGGGAGATGTTGCAGACTTGTTTGACCTCCCACTGTCTCCCTTGCATCCTCATCCTTAAAGACAGTGGGAAGTTGTCTGAAGAAGCCCAGTTTGCACATGCTCAGAAGAGATCAGAACTCTGTATTTCACCAAAATATGTGGTACCTCCGGATAAGGGCTCACACAAATCCATTTACACATTCACATCCATGCCAAGCTCTGCCTAGATGCCCTCGGAGCTGGGAGTTGTCATGTTTGGCTTCTTCCCCATTGTCAGCAGCTTTCAGCCATGGCTGGGATGAACAGCAGTTCCCCTCCTAATCCCTCAGGGTGGATCACAGCTGACCCTACTAGGAAAAAAGCCATGGATATCATCCATCCATGGGCACCAGGCATCTGGGGACCCAGGCACTGCCTCCCCCAGGGGCCTGCAGGATGGGGACTTTGATGGCTCCTGTGGATGCTGACGTGTGACAGCTTTCAGCAAAGCCTCGCCGTGTCCCACGGGGCTCAATCCTGAGTCACTCAAGGTCCCAGCCAGGCTCACCATGGGACATTCTGTGGTTTCCTGTTCTGGGGAAGATGCCAAGTGTTTCATGTACACTGAATAACACCCATCTTCTTGAGGAGCTCTACCAGTTTCCACTCTGGGAGTTGATCCCAGAGTGAGATAGCTGCTATAAACTCAGCCAAGGTTGTCATGACAAGCCTCAGTTCTCACACCTGGGAATCACAAAGCAAGAAGCAGCCACACTGTGCTGACTCACAACAGTTGTGATTCATCTTTATCCCCTTATCTTACAATCCTTCTTCCCAAGGACAGGCAGAGAAGAAATTGCTCCGCGTTGAGGGATGCTGCCAGAGGGTTACGGTAAATGCTAGGAGGTATGGCAGAGGGATGAGTAGCCAGGATGTCCTCCTGTGCAGTCCCTGAATGCTTCAAGTGCCACCACACTTGCCTCTGGTCCTTGAAAGGACCCTCTGGCCTGAACACCATCTCTGCCCTCCCACTCATCTGTCTGAAACTAACCTCAGCTTACTCACAGACAAACACAAACAAGCACAAACAGGCCACACCAATGCCTTTGTCCTGTGCAGGTGCCACCTGCCCCCATGGCTGCAAAGCATTGCTGGCTTTGCACCCAGAGAGCAGCTACCCACCCTGCTCCAGAGCACCAGCACGGCTGATTGGAAAAGCTGCTCCTTTGTCACAGGGGGAATGGCAATTTTGGGTGTACAGATGCCACTGCCCACTTCAACATCCCTTGTGAGGGACGAGGAGAAATTAGTCCCTCTGGAGCTTCCTCTGCAGAAACTGCAAGATGCAGGAATCACAAGATCCTTACAAACATTTTCTGTGTGCCCACCATGTGTAATGAGTAGATCTGGCATGCAGAGTGAATGAGAGGAACCTGACCTGGCCACAGGCTGGTGGTAGCTGTGTCTTGCAGCACTCCAGTTCAAGCACTCCTAGCAAAAAAGCAATTTTCTGTGCATCAGCACCCCTGGTACCTCCAGTGTTTTAAAGGCATAGAAACAGACTGATGTGGGTGGCTGAGGCTGCACCAGTCGGAGCCCTGACACCACCCTCAGTTCCCAGTGCCCATTTGGCAGCCTGTGGGATGCTGCTCTGTGCCTCCTACCCTATTTTCCACAGTCTTGTGCCTCACCAGTCAAACTTGGAATCAAATTTGGCATTAAACGGATTCATTCATTCCCTGCCTGAATGCTGCTGATCACAGCCCAGGGACAGGGAGAGGCTCACAACCTGGCTGTGATAGGCAACAGTCCTAATTCTCCAGTTCTCTAGCTCCACTTGGACTAAGTTTTCCCTCAGGAATGAGCTTAGAGGGTCAAAAGAACTGGAAGATTAGGATATTGAAGGTCCCTTGCCTTCCTCATTATAGCAAAGTTTACTGTGGAAAAGAAATGGCAGTGGTAACCCAAAACAAAAGGGTTTCTATTCCAATATGCAGCTGATGATTGCAGAACCCAACTTTCTTCAGCACTTCAGGGAGTTTTGTTGTTGTTGGTTTTGTTGGAGATTTTTTGGTTTTGGTTTTGTTTCCTTGGCTGGTTTTGTTTTTTTCCTGAAATCAGCAGAAATCTCCCACTGCTTCTCTGAAACTTCCTGGAAAATTCACCCCCCTCTGTGGTCTGTTTCTGCATTTCAGGATTAGCCTGAAAAGCAAATGTCCCTAAAAGAAGCTTGCTTTTCCCAGTGAACTGCTGCTGCTTGGCAGGGCAGGCAGAGGCTCTGGCAGAGCAGCAAGAAGGTTTTCACAGCAGCAAGGTACAGATGAGCATTTTTACACACCCATCAGTTATTTCATTTCCCTGTCGAAGGCTGGCTGGGCTGCCTCTTGAGAATAACAGAGCTGGTTATTGCCTGCATTCCAGACACATGAGGAAAGCAGAGCCCAGGGAATATTTACACTCTGTGTCTACAGGCAACCTCACTTCTGCCAGTGAAAAGGTGCAGATCATATTGCTATTTAGTGCTTCCTTGATGCCCCATGTGGCAAGGCTCATGTGTGAGGTCTCTTCTGTTCACACAGGGCCTGTCCTTCTCCCCACTGCTGCTCCACTCCAGTGGGACAGATACTGGTAACAGCTGAAAGATTCTTCACAGAATAAATGCCAGCAGGACTGTCCCACACTGGAACCTCTGTCTCCATCCAGCCTGGGAAGTTCACACCTGGGATGGAAAGACTCAGCTTGTTGCTGTCTCTGTTCAAGCAGTGAGGTTTAGATGAAAGCTCAGTCCATGTTCACTAGAGGATGAAAAATTTGCCCTTTCATCCATCTGGTGGGGGTTATTTTCAACTAATCAGGAGATAAGGATATTTTCATGGCTTCTTTTTCCAACTTTAGTTCACCAGCACTCAGTCAATAGCTCCAAAGGAAATGGGGTAATTGAAATGAGAGCTACAAAACACTTTGAGAATGTCTTCCCAGCTCTTAATCCTGCAAGGAAACTTCTGGAGGACAGTTTCTTCCTCCCCACAGCAAGCTGATGTGATGGAAACACAAGCAACTGTCTGAGGACCAGCAGAAGAAGGGTACCTTCCTCAAGCCATTGAACCCCCAAAATACAACAGAAGGAATACACCCTTCCTCAAGTGTTGCCACCCCAATCTACCACAGGATTCAACGTGGGATAGCAAATTCTAGCAAGTGCAGAGTTCTAGGACATGCATCTCCATCTTGACTACAGCTGCTGACTGCACATGGGTGTCTGATACATACACAGCCTTACAAATTGTATAAAACAAGCTGTACTGGTATTTAAGTAGCTTGAGTGAGTGCAGTACAGTCAAGCTGCAAAGAACTGCTCTCTTGAGAGCTCCTGGCAGGAGGGTGATACATCCCAAGAGTCTGAAAAGCACAATTCCCTCCTTTCCCTCTACCAAAGGAAGTGCAGATAGTACCATCCCTCCAGAAAATGGCCTGGCCTTGGGATGTCATGGTCACAGCATCTACGGAGACAAGTCAAACACCAGGAGCCTGAAGGTCCCACACTGTTCAGCACAGCCCCTGCCTGTTCCATGATACATCCTCCCAAGCTGTCCTGCTTAAATAACTGCACCCAGTTAAGGAGGGGTGAGCCCAGGCACGGAACCCTCAGGAATGAGGAAACTCTGAGCATCTCAACTCCCCCCACCCCCAGGGCAGTCATAGGCAGGGAGGCCTGGTTAGACACTGGGGCAACAGGAGAGACCCCCCCCACACCCATTTGAGAAATATGTCTTATTTAAGACAAAAAATGTTACAGCTTGTGGCTGGTAGCCAGCTAACCCTGGGGTTAGAGTGCACAAGTGTCCCGGGAGATCTGCAGCTTGGGGCTGCATCATAACTAGGACCAGCTCAGGTCTCCCTACAAAAAGGTCCAACCACTTACCTGGCACTGGGCAGAGAGGTCCCACCTGAGGGTCCCCCTCCTGGCCCCATACACACTTTTGAGTTTCCCGTGCCTCTCTGTGCTGTGCTAAGAGGCTCCTACGAGCTCAGCAGTGCTCTCAGAGCCACACAGGTTTGGGAGCAGCCCCTGTTCTGACTGCTGTTCAATCCCACTGAACTCCCTCTGGCCAAACCACCTCTCACCCTCCCCCAAGGCAAGCTCCTGCTGCTCTTAGGTCTGCCAGGGTGGTGCACTTTGGGGAAAGGACAGAAACTGGCACCTGCAAGGCCCTCCAGGTCTTTGCTTCTGGGCTTGGTCTCAGATGAGGCTGGGGGCAGGATGAGCATCTCTTGGGCTGAGAAGGGCAGAGAGGTTGTGAAAGAGAAGGGAAGGCAGCTTGCACCACCATGTTCTGTTTCCTGAAAGGGAACCTGCATATCCTGACATCTACATCTGGACTGTGTTCCGGGGAGGATGGGAAAAAGGGGATTTTTTACAGTCTGTAGCTATCTCCAGCAAATTTGGATGGTTAGTGGGAGTGAACAGCTCTCCCATGCAGAGCTGAGGATGCCCACAGGAACTGGGAACAGTCCAGCATCTAAAAAACCAAACTACTTTGTCTGGAATAACCAGAAGTTATAATCAAGACCAATTAATACTGGTCAGTGGTGATAATCAGAAAAAAAATCACGATTGTTTGTCAGCATCCTGCTGATTATTAAGCCTTTCATAATTTAGCAGTACAGTACAAGAAGCTAAGAATAGCTCTAGGCCACAGTGGCCCGGTGGGAAATGCACATTGAGAAATATCCTGTTGCCCTCAGTGACACTTGATTAATGGCTGAGGTGACACCAGATTTACAGCTGCGTGTGCAGTGCGCAGACAAGGTGTCCCCTTTCCACTCCAGTTGACTCCAGGTCAGCCACAGCACACCCCACTGCACAGTCAACAACCAGGTTACTTCCACATTGGAAAAACATGTCTGCTTCTCGGGCACAGGCAGCTCCAGCAGGACCAGGGCCAGTCCCGTTCCCCAGGGCAACACCACATTCATTCTGAGCAGATCCTACTGGAGCCCACTCCTGTCTGTATGCTCATACTGCAAAAAAAGCCCAAGTGGTTGGGATACTTCCCAAAGAAACCAAGGGTTTGTGACATGACCTGCCCAGCTCTTACCAATCTTGAATTTATTAGCAAATCCAGCCAAATGTGACAGCAGGATCTGGTCCCACATGCTCTGTGAGAGCTGGTGAGCACCTGGGACACATCAGCTGCCTTCACTGAGGAGAAGGCTGCTGGTACCCTACAGAAGAGTTTCCCTGCTTATGGGAAATTCACACCTCATTTCAGCATCACTGGAATGCTGCAAAAGCTATTGGTGAAGGAGAAGATGGAGTTGTGGCAAGCTCACCATTAGCCAAGTTTGACAGAGCATTCCACAGAGGTGTAGGCAACCAGTAAGCTGAAAGCGATGAAAGCTTTTCTTGGGGTTTGACCCAAAATGTAGGATATTCTTCCAGCCTTATGATCCCACATCTGTAACAATGATGTCAAGAGATGCTTGAGAAGTACCGCAAATGAGAACACTAGTGATCTGGAAGGAGGAGAACTTGACACTGCCTTATTGGCAATACCTGTCCTCAGCCTCACCTGCCTGTGAAGGGAAGCTGGGAGCAGCAGCACTCAGAACAAGCCCTCACTTCTCAAAAGAGGGGTGCTGAGCCACCCTGGGCTGCGAACACACAAAGTCCTCCACACTGCATGTGGATCTGTCCTGACATGGCATTCCCATCGGGTGGTGCATCCCTGTGAAGCGCCTTCTGCTGTGGGAAAAAGAAGAAGCCCATCCGAGCCAGAATCTGCTCTGCTCCTGACATCTTCTGGGACAAAATGGACACTGGTCGCACAGGTGCAGTCGAGTCACCAGCGTGCTTTGGCTCTCAAAGGAGAGATACCTCAGCCTGACCCTGACTCTGCGAGCACCGTACATGGAGGCTTTCAGGTTCCAGGCATCCTTCCAGCTTTACCATAGTGTCTTGTTCTTCATGGGTTCTCTTCCAGCTACACTGTTTTCTTTATTGAGGCAGTAAATTCCCTTCTCTTGACTCTGAAAGACCCTCCTCATGTTCATTTTTCCCCAAATTTTGGAGACAGGCAATTTTATCAAGAGCTTTTGTCCTGGGAAAAGAAAAATATCAGTATCTACCAGTGCAGCCCTGTCTGCACTGCATTCATGTCTGTCTTGAAAATACCTTTATTATCTCAAGGACCAGCTGGACAGAAACAACATCATATAGCCCAGCAGACTAACTACACTTCCTAATGCACCTCCTGACCCAGATGTTTACCAACACAGCACTGGAAGCCTATCTTGGGAATGAATATTGGGGCCCAATGTCAGACTCCAACAGATCATTTGTAAAGTGCTCTGAGCTATAAAGACTGAGGCTGCTGTCAAATAATGGGAGGACAATCCGACCTAGCACCCCCCACAAAATTACAAAGGTCATTAAATGTCTTTTATCAAGATTGGTTCAAGATACCCTCATGCACAACCAACACCAAGCTCACAGTGGTAGCTGGCCAATGCTTCCTAATCCCTGGGACCAACTGGGCCTTCGAGTCTAACCAGAGGAAAAAATCAATACCAGGGCCTGACCCAAGCTGTCCAAAAACTGCTCTGCCCATATCAGATGGAGAGCTGCATGAAGGGTTTAAATTTCACTGGTGTAATTCTGACAAACAGCTTCTTGGAAAACATCATCGACAGGGTGTGTAAGGGATACCTAACACAAAGAGAAAACACATTCCTCTGTCTGAGAGGACTAAGATGTTTTTAGTCAGAAATTATGTGCCTAGAAGGTAGCGCTGTCCTTATGTGTTCCCTCTGCAAGTCAGCATGGAGGCTCTGAGAAAAAACTACACACCTAAGGGGTGGGGGAAAAGAATTGGAAAGACACAAAAAAATTATGCATTTTGGTTTACATCACATTCTGCACTGAGCATTGACTGTACATAGCAAGGATGAGAAGGAGTTACTATTTGTTCCATTAATGGCTAACTCAAACTAAACTTTTGCTTTGAAATTTCAGACTCAGCAACCTTAAATTGCCTAACTTGGAGATTTAAACTGTCTAGCCTTCCCTGACTGTTTGACAGGGAAGCTTTCTGGATGATTTATGGAAAGCTATAAACAGCATTCGCATAAGGATATCTATCTCCTTGGCTGAGAAGAAGTTCCAAAACTGGCTTTGTAAGAGGAACAAACAACAAATGGGAGACTTCTAAGGCTGAGCAAACAAACACAGCGCAGGTTTCTACTATTTACAAGCCAGCTGTCCTAACGCAGAATGCAAGACCCAGTCCTTGCTGTTGACAGCATTCCTCTCCCTCCCTGAGCTCCCAGCAGTGGGACCTTTGTGCCCAGCTCCTCAGGCAGAATTGGGAGCCCCTAGCCACACACACCTACTGGCAAGGTTACCCTCAGGGCAGTGGTGATCCCAGCCTCAATGACAGAAATGTGTTTTCTAAAGGAAGGTCTGCTTCACCCAGGCAAGCAGATGGCAGCAGGGTGGCAATTCCCCTTCCAGGGAAATGCCTCTTCTTCCTCATCACAGATGCATTTCCCCAGCTATGGGTTGGTAAATGCCTTGTCAAGGTTGCACAAGCCAAATCCAGGAGTTTTGCTGTGTTCCATCTCCTGTGCTCCAGCTCTGGACAGACAATTGGACCTTGTGTCTGTGAGTCCAACTGGTGCTCAGGCTGCCCCCAGATCTTCCCTTGGTGAGCTGGGCACTCTCCTGGCTCCCCCACCACCCCCAGCAGCACCGTGTCCCACATCATCTCCATGGAGAACAAACAGGCCAGGTGAATGATACTCTGATTGCTGCTCCTATCAGTGCCAGGAGGTTTTCTGGGCCCTCCTGCAGATACATTACTGACTCACCTTGCCTGTGCTTTGCAGGCAGGGTATAATGAGACTACAGTATACCCAGAGGAAAGGTAGGAGTTGCAAACAAAGAGCAGCTCCCAGAAGCTTGACTGTGCAATGTGCACACATCCAAGGCTGGAATCCAGATGCATATCCAACAGGGAGGCAGAAGCCATATTCAGGTTGCCAAGCCCTTCCAAGGCATGATGACAAACCCTTTGGAATGAGCAGCTTTAACCTCATCAAGAAGGACAGCAGAGGCTGTTGACCCTGCAGAATAGGACACATCTTGACCCTGCTGTGAGGTTACTGCTCAGAATGAGTTTCCCCTTAGAACATGTTCTTACAGGCCACAAGTCCTCAGAAGTGTAGGCAGCAGTACAATTCCCAGAATTTGCTCATATTTGAGCACAAAAATAACTTTGCATACACACCACTTGGTGGAACATAAGGCACAGTTTTTATTTTCCCTCATCCCGCCTCTCTCAACTCACACCCATCATGCTGTTTGCTGGCAGCAAGGCTGTGCAGGGATCGATCATATGGATCCTCATGGATCATCTGTGCTCCTGGAGCAGCCAGCAGCAGTGCCCTGCACTCCCAGGAGCTCACCTGGCTGCTCAGAGTGCCACTGTCCTGAGCAAACTCCTCTGCGAGGTGTCACTGGGGGGCCCACACAAACACTCTGAGCTCTCCTTCACTTGTCCACAGCATGACCAGTGGTGGCAGCCAGGGTGACCTTTGTGTCCATGGCCACAGCCTTGGTACCCACCTGCAAGAGAAGAGGCACCAAAGTGGGCCAGAAAATCCCAGTGTGGTATAGGCTTTGGCCCCAGGACTTCTCTAAAGTGCGCTGATGAGAATGCAGCATATTCAAAGCCAAAATTGCCAGGACCCCATAAATAAAGAACAACTCAATAGCTGGGGAAAGCTGATGATTTCTATTCTCCTTCCCCTTCTACAGCAAGACATGGGCATCCAGAAACCCATGCCAGCTGCTTGTGACTATGGCCAAAGATACAGATCAAGCACAGAAAAAGGAAGAGGTTAGTTCTATCCTAAAAACACACAAAACACATGATGACACATGCAGGTGAAGCACAGGGAAGATGGTTGGGATTAAACAAGCAAGGGAGTGGAACTCTTGATCTAAACACAGACTGAGGCTTCTCCAGAGCTGGTCACTGTGTGACACAGCCCACAAGCTCCCAACATGTCTGCACTGGAACAGGAACACTGTAGGTGCAATGCTGCTCAGCCTCACTCAGAAGGGCTGAAAGGCTGAGGTGCCCTGCCCCACCTCCTGCACAGCTGGCTCAGGTCCCTGACTATGGGATGTGCCATAAAGCCCCTCTGTGTGTCCTGCTGCATCTCTCCCTGCTGCAGTCACCCCACCAGAACAGGTGTACCCACAGTCCACCACATTCCTGGTGCATGTCCAAGGTGGGAGTTGGCTGAGAGTATCTCCTCACACCTCCATCCACTAGGGAGGACCAGTGCAGCAAATCCTCCAGGTGCCAGCAGCTGAGCACCCACCTGGCATGGTGCCACCACAGGCACAGCGAGCAGCTTTCTGGCCTCCACTGGAGCAGAAGGTGCAGCAGTGAAACACCCCCGGGTGCTCCCGGAACTTGGGCTTCACCGTCAGAGTGAAGGGAGAGCCCTGCAGGGGACAAGCAAACAGAGAGATGCTGTCAGATGTGTCTGCATTCCCAGACACCATCTGGGTGACCCTGTCAGTCACAGATCACTAAGCTCAGCCTTGAACTGCTACGTGGTAGAAATAATCCTTAGACAGATTTGAAACAAATGCCTAAGAAAAGAAAAGTAGGTACAGAAGAAGCAGTGCAAGAGAAACAAGAAATGCTACCTGCACATGTTGCCCTTTCACACAGACGCAGACAGCATACAAGCCTGGCTCCTCAGGGCTGTAGGAAATACAGTAGGTCCCATCACCATTATCACTCACTGTTGGCTTGACTGCACTGTGAACAGTGGAGAGAAACCCAAGAGGTCAGTGACTGGCAGAAAATTGCTTTAAATGTAAACCAGAGTTTGGCCTAGAGTGGCCTAGAGTGGCTTTCACACACCCCTGCTGCTGGAAGCTGCAATTACCATACGAAGGAAGTCACACAAAGCCAGTTGCTCTGCAAGGATTTGTAGCAACCTGCACACCGAAAGGCAGAAGATGACACATAGCACACTTATAACTCAGATAGTCCCATCAGATAAGAGCCCACAGAAATGGGGTAAATTCACAGCCTCAGCAAGCAGCTACCTACAGAAAAACCTATTAAGAAGTCAGGATATAATAGGGTAGGTTTGAACCACTTTAAACACTCTCCCAGCTGCACTGACCCCAACTCTTCCCTTCAATGCTGAGGAGTTCTAGGTCCCTGCTGGTAAACTCTCCCTTTTCCTAGTGAAGCTCCTTGTGTTTCACAGGGAATTCTGGTGAACAGAGTGCTAGAGAGAAAGCCTCAGCTGGTTACTCGAGGATAAATTGCCTGCTCCACAGGAAGACGGAAAACTTTTCACAGACAATTATCAGGCAGCTCTGCACAGAGGAAGGTGTTCTTGCTAATCCCTGCTAATTAGTCTCCCGGGCCCCATGACATGACAGTTTATAATCTGTATTCCCCACCCCCAACACTTCACATCAATACAGCTGCCTACATAATTTCCTGCCATGAACTGTGTGGTGATACCTCATGCTCTTCTGCAGCTGTTGTGCATCAAAGCAAAGCCAGACAGCTTTCAGCAACCCATGCAGCGAGTGCATGCAGCCAAGACAAGAAACAGAGTTAATGTGGCCACAGCGACCTCTACCCCATCAAGAGAAATCCAGAAATCCCTGGGGCATGCACCTTCCTAAATTATGGGTGCACTTATGGAAAGAAGGTGCATTGGAACAATACTCTTGGACAATGATGCTCTATTGATAAGCATCTGTGCAGCCAGCACTGCCTCTGTGTGCTTTGTCAACACAGCAAAGGGTTTTAGCATCCTGTCCCTTTTTTTCATCAGGTCATCCCATCATGAGTGTTCCTGGAACAAATTAATGCTGGCATCTGGTTCCAGCTACTATAAAACAATAGATGTTTTTCTTAAGAACTAACCCCCAACTGGGTCTGCTTTTATGCCTGGCTACTCTTTAGTGACAAGTGTTTGGAAACAGTTATAATTTTTTTCTGGTTGGTCATTTTCCTTGTGGAAACACTGAGGAGCTCAAGTGCAGCCTTTCCTGGTTTTGCTAGAAAACCTTCAAACATGTTACAGTATTCAATGCTTGCAACTACAGGAAAAAGAACTAAAGCACAACACAGATTCTTTCTCCAGAACATGAAGAAGGCACTTCCATCAGCTGTCAGAGGTTCATGGTGCTGGTGAACTGTCTGACTTGTGACTGCCATACAGGGGTTGCAATCACTTACACTGACTAGGCTTTAACAAAAGCAGGAGCCCCAGGTGTCTGCTGGGAGCAGTGAGAAGGAACAACAGCAACACACACAAGGAGAGTTGAATCCTTTAAGAAGCTCAAATCACTCAAAGACTTAATACAAATCTCTGTCAGCAAACCTCAGCAATCACTGTCCAGCCAAACACAACCACTAGGAAGCAGTGTGGGAAAAAGAGTAGTGCCTTTTCCTCTACAGATTCTGACCCACATGCTGAAGGACACCCCCACACCCACCTAAGCAAGCAGGGAGCCAGGATAAGGGAGCAGAAAGGCTAAGCCAGGGATTTCCTGTGAGAGATACCCACCAGTGGCTCTTGTCCCTGTGGGTGATGGTGACGCGCACAGCCTCTCCTCCGCGCCCCAAGCGCTCCCCCGCAGTGTCCCTGCACAGCAGGGTAAAGCCGCTCAGCTGGCTCTGACGGGCACTGTGGAGATCTGGGGAAAAACAAACACCAAAGCAGAAAGAAACAGAACTTCAAAGGATTCGAGTCAAGCCATCACTGCCACCTCCCACCTATTTTGCAGAGTTGCAGCTCCATCAGAGCACAGCCAGGACTTTGCTTCCAGGTTTTACAGCTCCTTCCATGCACAGGGAAAAGTCAACACAACTCTGGGTATCAGGAGAGAGTGGGAGCCATGGGTTCTGAGAGATGTCTGGCAGGTTTAGCCCAGAGATCTGCACAGACCATTGGGGTGTTTTTGTCTGTCACTCTAAGCCCAGCTGGCACCTTCCCAGAAGGCCTCAAGATGCTCCATGCAACCCAGAGGAAAAAGGACCAGCCCCACTGTGCCCCAGAGAACTCAACACCCACAGTTTGGCATGGAAGGGATTGAACAAGCTCTGGGTCTGTCTCATCTGCCCTGCACAGACCATTACTGACCACAGCTGGCTGTGCTCTGTGGGATGGGCTGAACATTATCTGTTTGCTGGCCCAGCTCCAAGTCCTTAGTGAGCAAATACCCATAAAACCATCAAGGTATTGCCAGGTACTCCTATAGCCATCTCAGCAGAAGCTGTAATGTAAAAACTTAATCAGCCACAAAGGGGATCTGCCTGGGCTCATGCTGCAGAACAGCCTGGAGCACCAGCAAAGCATCACCTCCTGCTATTGCAGGTGCCATTCCCACCCCGAGTGAGCCCTCCTCATGTCTCAGCCCCATGCTGAGGCTGCTGATGTTGTGGAGGGTAGTGCCCTGTGCGCTGCACACCTGGATGAGAAAAGCTGCCTGGTTCCCTGCCCAGCACAGCTCCCATAGGCAGGCAGTGCAACCTCTGCCCTGGTCAGTGTCTGGACAGCAGGGAGCCAACAGTGCCAGAAGCTGCACACCATGTGGGTACAGAGAGCAGAGGGGTGACTTCAGGGAGCAGTGCACTCCCACTCAGCTGCTGTACAGCACCCCATTACCTTCCCCATGCAGGGTACATCTGGCTGGATCGACCACTTTATTGAGAATGGCCCCAAAAACTTCATAGCCACAGCACTGCCCTGCCCTCTCGTGGGGGGAGAAGTGGATCCTGTCATCCACGCTGGGGTGGGTGCTGTAGGCAACGCTGTTGAGCTGTGTCAGACGGCTGGACACCACCCCCTTGGAGATCAGGATCTCCACATCTGAGCCGCTCGTCAGGAGGTGCTCCGTGAACTCCACGCCTGTCCTCATGTCCAGCAGCAGCTGCTGCAGCTGCGCCTTCTGCAAGTGCAGCAGGTTTTCCTTCTGCACCTTCAAGTCCTCCAGCTGCTTCAGCAGCCGGTCCCGGTGCTCCTCAATGGCTTTCACGTAGCCCCTGGCAAAGAGGCAGATCTCCGCGGCCACTGCCTCTGCGCGGCTGCGGACAGCGCCGCCCATCCCCTCGACCTGGCTCAGCACATCCTCCAGGGTGTCCAAGTGCCGCTGGCTGCTCTGCAGCAGCTCCCGCAGGGCGTCCCCGTGCCGGTGGATGACATTGCTGGCGAAGTCACAGGGGTGCTGGCGGTGCCTGCCCAGCACGCAGTCCCGGCACACGGGCTGGTCACACTGCTCGCAGAACAGCTGCAGCTCCTCCGTGGGATGGGAGGGGCACAGCAGAGGCTTCCCGGCCTGGCTGCAATCCTTGGTGCTCTCCAGCTCTGTCACAGCATGGGAGGCCGTTTTCTTCTGTCTCCTAGGCAGGAGCAAACACCAATCACTTTATGCATGTTGGACACAAAACACAACAACTGAGACCTTTTGCAAACGCCTATTTGCAACGGGCTGCAAGTCACAGTGTGCACTGCTCCCTCCTGTCTCCACTGAAATTCCCTGAAAGGACTTGTGCTCCCAAGAGCCAGGCTCCACACAAAGGAGGAGCTCGTTAGGGGCTGCTCCCAAGCTTCCAGAGTCCCCCTGAGTGCACGGTCAGCCCGGATTTCAGACACAAGGCAAATGAGCTCTGATATTCCTTAGGGGAAAATCTCATTCAGGCCACTGCCAGAAGACAGTCAAACAGTCAAACATTTAATGTTCCAAAAGTCAAACCTGGCTTCCTTCTGCTTGCCAGGTTATGTTCTGCTCAGAAGAGACCAAAGATGGGACACAAAGAGCTTGTTATACCGCAGACATCTACCATGTCACAGGGCAGCACTAGAATATTTCCATTCTTGGCTATTTTGGACACTGGGGGTTAGTTTTTGAGAAGGATGTAAAACCCTCCTCTCCTAATTTGTCTCCTGCACTAATGACTTGTGGCAGTGCAATGGGAGCTCCAAGCCATAACCAAAGACACTCCAAGGACCAAGCTCTGCAGAGTTGCTCTGGAAACACAAAGCAACCTCACCACAGGTTCTTATGCTTCTCCTTTTGCTTCCCACTAACCTCCCTTAGATGCAGCACATTTTCAAAGCCTTCCAGTGTTGTGTGACTTCAGTCTAAGATCTCTCTCACTTGTTCCCAGGAGCGCAACCATGGCACTCAGAACCATAGAAACCTTCCCTACACACCAGGAAATCCTTTCAAAATGGTTTTCCTTAGCCCTCTGACATCAACTAAAACAAGTGAGTCTGTAGATGCCAGTGGGGTGAAAAAATGATAGCAGTAAATACTTTAGGAAGAGGGTCACTCACAGGGACAAATTTTCTGCTGCTTTCTCTCTTCTGAAGTTATCTCTGGCAGAGCAGCAGGCTGCTATTCAAGGTCTCTTATCACTCTTCAGCAGCTCCACGGGGTATGAGGCATTAGCTAATCAGAATGGTATGCTGAAAATTACACCCGGAGTAGAAAGGTAACTAAGAGCCTAAACTATTTTCCCCACAGGCACCACTATGTGCAGGGGGGCAGGGCAGGAGGAATATGTCTCAGTTCCTTCTGGGGAAAGAATTTGCTAATCAAGCAGAAAGGAGTAGCAAACATGGAGGGAACAGGCTGAGTTGCTTAACCCAGGCTGAGGCTTCCCTGGCTTGTGCTGTTGGGTGTTTTTCTGACCCTGCCTGTCACCTCCTTGCTTCAGAAGGCCGTTCAGGCTTTACATCACTTTTCGTCTTCAGTGCCTTTTGTCCTCTGAGAGATTGCCTGGCTTACAGGCCTCTGCACCCCTCCCCTCTTTGACTCCTAACTCTGCTGCAGTTACCTCTTGTTTCTGCAATAATTCTACAACATGTGTCAGGCAAGCACACAGGTTGATCATCAGCAGGTAGCAAGCACACTAGGCAGGACTTCCACAGGACTTTCACTTTGCCTAAGCGTGCCTTTACACACAGACACAGTAAATGGTCCTGCAGGTGGAGAGAGGCAGAGCAGCAACTTAACATTCCCATTTTCCTTTGGGAGATGTGTCTTCCCTTTGGGAGATGTGTCTTTTCCAAGGCAGGACAGTACAGCATGTGAGGCTCTTGTCCTGCTGGTACCTGCCCATACCCCTGCCTGTAGCCCAGTGACACTAAACTGAGGTGCTATCCAGCATGTGGACACCACTACAGGCAAAAGGTGGCTTGATTTTGGACTCAATGGCCAATAACATGGCTGATGGACCTATTCCCGGGAAGTTCAAGAAGTGTTTGGACAACACTCACAGGCTGTCTTGGGCCAGGACTTGGACTCTATGATCCTTGTGGGTCCCTTTCAGCTCCAGACATTGTATGATTCCATGCTAGCAGCTTGCTCGTCCCCACCCGTGTACAGAGGATCCCTGCGGACATCCTCAGGCCAGGGGTTGTGAGCAGTGGGCAACACCCGGGAGACACGCCAATTCTTGCTCCGGCTCGCCCTGAGCGGCTCCGTGCCCGCTGCGCCCTCCCTCAGCCGCGTGTCCCGCTGTCCCCGTCCCGCCGCCGCTCACCTGTGCGCCCGGCAGCAGAAGCGGCACAGGCGGAGGCCGCAGGTCAGGCACCGCCCGGCCGCCGCCCCGTCGGCGCAGAGGTCGCACCCGGCGGCGGCCCGGCCGCGGCTCCGGGCCAGGCAGTCGGGGGGGAGCTGCCCCACGCCGCCGGCCGGCAGCGACAGCTCGGCGTCGCACACCGGGCACAGGACGGGGCGGGCGGCGCCCGGCGGCCCCTCCGGCGGCCCGAGCCGGCGCAGGCAGGGCTCGCACAGCGAGTGCAGGCAGGGCAGCAGCCGCGGCGACGCGCAGGGCTGGGCGCACTGCGGGCAGCGCGGCCCCGACATGCCGGCAGCCCGCGCGGCCCCTCACGGCCGCTCCGCCGAGCATTCCCGTCGGGCACGCCTCGCGCCGCCCCATCCCACACCGCGGGTCCTTCCCCGCCCCGGCGCCGCCCGCCCCGTGAGGAGCGCGGGGGCCGCGCTGTGAGGGGCGGGGGCTGCCCGGGGACCCTGGTGCTGCTGCCTGCCGCGCCGCTCCTCCTCCGGGGAAGGCGTCCGGAGGCATCCGGCAGCGCCCTTTGTCCTCGTCCCCCTCACCGAGGGGCGCAGGGACGGACCCGCTGCTCCCGTCCGCGGGCACCTGCGGGGCTGTCTCCGCGGTTGTGTGGGAAACGGCCCCTTCCCACCCCACCGCCGGCAAATCATGCTTCCACTTCTAGTTCTAAACTTCCAGGTTTACCGCCTGACTGGCCACTGCAGCCTCTTTGTCCGTCTGCTGGATGCCTTCAGGCCTTTTTCCTTCGGATCACTGGAGAGCTGAGCGAGAGCGGTGAAACTTTACCTGGGACGGTGCAAGGCGGCCGGGCTTCCCTGCGGCTGCCCACCGCGACGGGCTGGTGGCTGTCCTCAGTCACTGCCCCGGGAACTGGGAATGCTGCACAAGGCAGGCTTGGAAAGCCCAACGTCAGTGAAGCCCTGCATGATGCCCCGTGGACTTTGATGGCATCTACACGGTTGTCTTTATCGGTCTGATGTGTAAGCTCTTCAAAGGCTGAACGCAATTCTTCTTGTTTTGAAAAACGCTCTTTTCTATAAAGTGTCCTCTAGAGTACTGCATTCAGCCCTCAATAATTGAACTTTTTACCAGCCTCTCCATTAGCTTGCCCAGGACATTCAGTAATTTACCTGTCCCATCCTGCTGGCCATTTTGAATATAATGTAACATGAAGAGCATTTGAGACTTCTGGAGTTTCAGTTCCCTAAGTCAAAAATCAACAGCCAGGAAGATTTCCAGCCAGGTTTTTGTTTTTACAACCAAATGGACCTCTCTGTCCCTTCAGAGAGCAGTAGATAAATACTTAATATCTGTATATAACACCAGTAAATATTTCCTCTGTAACAGATGTTAATGCCACTGATGCCCAATGGCTTAACACAAAAATCGTCTTCTTCTTCTGATACACTCAAAAACATTTCTGTGTCTTTTATGTTGTAATACAAGATCAAAGTTTTAGGTCATGATGAAGTGTTTTCAACCTCAAAGCCAATCAAAAGAAGAAAGATGTTCCAACAGCCTTCTTCACATTAGCTATTAGTAAGTGCAGTGGTTACAGAGGTTAGAGAGGATAAAAGCTGCAGTAATTGTGAGAGAAGATTACTTGATAACAATATTCAATATTGTCACAAAGAAAGACTGGTTCTTTTAATCATGCTGGAGGAAAGAATAGTAAATGGCCCTGTAAATGTGGGTGTGGGAAGAAAACTGGGGAAGAGTCATAATGTCACCATTGTGCAGAGAAGGTCAGCTACCTAGAGAACAGCAGCATCTTCCATCACTGCAGAGAGATGGTGGAATAAGCCATGACTGGCAGTGGCAGAGGAAATCTGAGGATCCAGACCAGCTGATCTGATCACCTGCCCTGCCACTGCTCAGGTTGGAGCACAGATTGCTGCTGAGTAATGCATTTATGAGTTACCAGTACAAAGCAGGAGCACTCTTGGGGCGATTAGAAGAAATTGCAGTGAAATGGGCTGGAGAGAATCAAGGGAGCCCTGTGAGACTTGGGGAAAGAAAGGAAAAGCAGAAATCCAGAAAAAAAAAAACCAAACCAAAAACTGAACCCTCAAAACAGGAGCTGCATTAGTACAAACTCATGATTCCCTTTGGTTACCTTCTCCATAATATTGCTTTCTTGGGTACTGTCAGCCAGTGGAGGAAGCCCCTGTACCACTACATCCTAAATTGGGGAGGGACAAGAAAACTGGAGCTCTGTGAATATCTCCAATTAAGCACATTGGTCTGCAAAGCACTGCAAGAACTCGACTGAGAGACCCTCTCCCATCTTGGATTATTCAGAGTTTGCTTTGTAACTGATCAAAATTTACAGATGAAGAATCCAATGTGTTAATTTCTATACGCTGGAAGGCAATAAAGGAGCATAGTTACATAAATAAAGCAATGATAATGTCATTCAAATTAAGCCAGTGTTTTCCTTTTTCACAAGAGTTGATGGATAGCTTATTATTCTCATTTGACCCAAGATCTACTTGAAATTAAGTCCTCTTTAAACTTGTTTTCCTGCCCCTATTGTTAATGATGCCTATCAGAGCCTCCCAGAGTAGTTGCTCTGAGTGATCTGGTCTTTCCCCACTTGACTTTCACTGCCAGCTCCTTCCTCTTTTTCCTGTTTATCTGCTTCTCATTTTCTATGATTAAGCACTAGATCATTACACTGAGATATGGAATATTTGTTTCCTTCTCCCTTCTTGTCAAGGACTTCTGACTAATATTTCCATTGTATTTCCTAATTAGTCTCTTCTGGGGAAAGCTTTATGCTGCTTTGCCATTAATATTTTTATGAAGGAATATTGATAAAACTTTTTATAGCATGTTCAAAAAAATCTTTAAAGCATGATTTCCCTCCTAGACTCTGTGAGGGGTGTTGGTATAGTCCATTTATTAAATTTCGAATTGGATGCCTCATGCTTTCCTGAACTTATTTACTCTGATAATTTTAGGGAGTTGTTTCTGGATATCCTGTCTTAAGAAACAAATAAACTGAAGAAGTGGTGAAATGGAAGTCATTAGTGAACAGGACTGAAGAAAAGTCCAAGATGACTTGTTGACAGAAACCTGAGAATTTGTCCAAGTAGTAGAGCTTAGCTAAATGGCAGCCAGAGGAGTGTGGAAAATGACTTATTTGGGGAATTTACAAAGGAAAGACAAGTAGAACATACTGTTGGCTTCTTTCCTGCTGACCAACAAGAGCAGTTTTGCTGTGAAATTTGTCAGCCCTGGGAACTACTGTGTTTCAGAGACTTCTCTGAATGTGGCAGAGCTGCCAGGCTTGGTCTGGGAGTACTTGGTTCACCATAACCCAGCTGACAGCTCTTCCCCTGTATATCAACCTCAAGAAAATCCAACAAAGGACTTACAAACATCTCCCAATTTAGGCAGAACCTCTCCCTCAGTCAGCTAACAATGCATTTGAAATGATGTGGCAATTGAATGGTGAGAGGAGCATTTCTGTGAGGCACAGAGGTGGTGTCATTCCCAGCCCTCACTTTCTGCATCCAGCCTGATGCCCATGGTCTCACCACACTATGGGTAAAAAATTTCTTCCTAACATCTAACCTAACTCTCTCCTTTTTTACTTTAAAACCATGGATGTTTTAAAAGGAGGTGCCATTTGACCTTTACTTGTGCTGGGCCTCAAACACACACAAGTAAATTGCTCCAAGCCCAAGTCTCACATGACAAAATTTCTGCAAGCCGATGGCACATGGGGGAATGTGACAGCTGCACCAGAAGGACAACACTGATCTCCTGCTTGGGAACACCACTTGGGACAGAGAGAGAGGACTTCTGTCCTGAGATGTCTCACATATTCTACAAAGCATTCCTAGGGGAACTCACTCTTCAGAGAAACACCTTCACTACTAAACATCTCCCTTTGCACATACACACTCTCTCTTTTACATTTGCCAGTAGCTTTTAGTCTTCAGGCTTGTGTTGAGCATTGGAGACAAAACTAAACTGAATCCCAAGTTACCTCATTTAACATAAGCCCATGTATCTTCATTTTCATGCTGGACTCCAAAGTATTTCTGTGAGCTGCTGCTGTCACACATCAAACCTGTGCTCCAGCAGGACTTCAGCCACTGCAGTGTGACCTGGGAGAGGTGAAGGAGGAAGGCAGCCAAACAGCACACCTGGCACCTAAACCTCTGCCCCTCACTGAGTAATCACACATCATCACACGTGGACTTGGCTTAACCCTGAAATATCAAAGAGAAGGGGATAGGGCATGGAGATGGGCTAACACTTAAAGCATAGAAAGAAAGCAGCAAAAGATGTGTGGATCTCTCTTGTCCTCCAGATTTGTGACAGGAAACACAGTCTGAAGTGGTCAAGCATTATCCCTTTCAGTTGGCAGCAGCAGCTCTTTGAAGACCAAAGCAGCTGCAGCCAAACCACCCAGCAACACAGGATTTGTGCAGATTTGCCCTTGCTGTGGCTTCTGACCAGACATTCCTACTTTCCCCTCCTGCCTGCAGCTTTCCAACCACCTGCTGCCACTTTCAGCTTTCTGCTGCTATATATATTCTTTTTAATCTCTCCTGAATCCTGCCTACATTTTCTGAAGGGAAGATGAAACTGGATTTTTTTCCAAGGAGGCTTTTCTAAGGAAGCAAGTTCTTCGTGATGTCAGCCCAATAATCTTTTTTAGCTTCCCTTCAGCCATATTTGAGAGAGGGAAGTGATCTGAAAGGCTGTAAGTTTCTACATGCAGAAGATCATAGAATCACTGAATACTCAGAATTGGAAAGGACCCACAAGGATCATTGAATTCCAACTCCTGGCCCTGCACAGGACAGCCCTAAGAACCACACCATGTACCCAAGAATATTGTCCCATCGCTTTTTGAACTCTGTCAGGCTTGGTGCTGTGCCCACTTAATACTGATGCTGAGAAGACAAATGGAGTTTTTTTTTTTTTTTTTTTCTTTTCCTTCACTGCTAGGACCACGAGACAGAAGGATATTACAACAGGGTATTTCACTGAGATAGAGCTAAGAACAAAACTCTGGCCTTGCTGCAGGGCAGCGAGAGCAGGGAATTCCCTTGGATGAGACTTGAGGTCAGTATGAGGCCTGACCAAGCATGCTTTTACTCATACGTGTACACACAAAGAAATAGAAAATCTGATTGCCTGCAACAGGTGTGCAGGAAGACTAGTTCCCTGCAGGAGCAGATGTCAGTCTCATGAGAGTCAGCACTTTGTTTCAGACAGGTAGAGGCCAGCCTGCTTATCAAGCAGCAAAGCTTGAGTTGGTGAGTCGAATTCTAGCAACAGCTGCAGTTTGTTTCTTGGTCTAGAACAGACAAAAAACCAACCCTCCCATAAAACTCTCTGCACTAGCAGTTTCTCAGACACTGCCTCAAGCTTCACTAGCCTTCAGCATTCCAGCAAACACACTTCCCTGAAATCCCAGGGGCAGCTCATTTCTAACCACAAGAACACTGTGTGACCCCAGCCTGAACCACAGCAAGTCACAGGCTGTGGAGGAGATGGTGGGAGGTGACTGGAGACATCTGGAGTGGAAGTGTCCCTCCCATTTAGAGACTTCCAAGTTAAAGAAAATAGATGACTCAAAGGATGAATCCCAATCCTGCATTCTAAAAGGAATTCTCATTAATTCCAGAGCACTTGTAGCAAACATTAGCAGAGGCAACAGCATTAACCTGTGGCACTATGGTTATTGCTAGCAGTCCCATCCCAACTGTTTAACTGTTATTTCACAAAATACAGAAATATAAACTTTCTTCACTTCCCACTGGAAAAATAAATCATGGAAGCATCAATGAATATTTGAACAGATCCTCTTCTGAATCCCACTTTTTTTTTAATTTTAATTTTCTAGATCTATTTAGAAGAACCCTTCCTCTACAAAAAAAAAAAAAAACCAAAATAGAAAAAAAAAAAGCAGCAGCATGTTTTCTTCATTCTCCTATAGCTGAACTGACTGACAGGACAGAGGCTGGCTCCACCCTATCACTACCTTTTGGAGGAAATTTCACAGTTAAAAAAAAAAAGTCTGTTTTTGCTACTTGCAGCTATTTTCTTTCCCAGACTTGCAAATTATTTTCATTTTATAGATCTCCATCATAAATGTTTTTGGCAAGGTTTACTACACGGTAAGGAACAGCTAACAAAGCATTTCCTCAAAGTCTTAAATTTTATAGGTAATCATTGCTAATAAAATAATGACTACTTTTAAAAGTCAAATAAAACCAATATAAGGACCATGGCCATTAGAATATTACATAAATACACAGCACCCCAGGTTAATACAATTATATGTATCAGTTTTCTGTTATATCAAAGACAACATACCTTAGTACACAACAAATAGAGATTCTGATTTTAATTTCAAGTAGTCACTTTATATTTACTATAAAAATATTAAATGAGATTTTAAAAAAGCAATCCTCCAGTCCAGATGCAATCCCTAACATGCTAACTGTACAGAAAACACAATTTTTGGGAGCAACTGTAAACCACAGAAGGAATAAATTCTTTCTGATGCAAATACTTATCCACCAGAAACAGACTGGCTTCCTAATCTCCAGGTTCCTTTTCAATGCAGGTACCTTCCCTCATCTCAGTTCTTCCTGACATTTTATTCCCACATCTTGTGCAAACAAGTGCTCCAGAAAGTTTCACAGGCAATTTCTAAAACCTCCTGTCTTCAGCATACCTAACAGAGGTATCAAGGTGCTCACTTGTAAAGCTGCAGCAGCCTGAGTTTACAACCTCATGGAAGATTTTTTTGGTGAAAAGGTGTAAGGTCACAGCAGCGTGTCCAGCTCAGAAACTCATTCCCAGGGCCTCCTAGAGTGCTCTGTAGGGCACAAATACAGTAAGCACACAGACCTTTCCATACTAATGGCACTGACATAAAAACACTTCAGAGTTAAACTGCACATGTGTAGAGAGATTGTGATTTATTTGTAGTTAATAAAAAATATTTAAAAAATACAGGACTTGAGCTCAGCTTCCTTTACATAACGTGCATTGACAATGCAAACCATCCTTCTTCTTTTTGCTTTTCTACCTGTAAAAGAAGAAACCAGTTGAGATTCATGTACAGTAAATTTCCCATAGACATGTGTGTTAGGACTGTTGTCTGCCATTGGCACCATGGAGGGAGTCACACCACCTACTTCAAGCCACACCTACCTTAATAATTTCAAATTTCCCTTCTAGGGATGTATAGTTTGCTGTCAGGATAGCAAGTCCTGGACCCTAACTCTGTTCTCCTTATCAAGCCTAATTTAGGTTATTTTGGACGGGAGGAAACAGGTTATTGGTATGTCCTGATGGTTGCTTTCAAGCCTATAAACAGCTCTTATGACTGGTTTATCGCTCTGTACCACTGCACATCTCCCTGTGAAAGCATCTCACCACAGGCTATCCTTTTTTTTGCACATCAGGAGTCAGAAATATAGATTGTGGCTCTTTTTACTCATCCTTCAGCCAGGGACTTGTGCAACAGCTAGGGAAGAGCTTGCTTGCCTCTTGACTGTGGCTCTACCATGGCTTGAAATTCTCTGGAGTCATGAGGGAAAGACTTCCAAAGGTTTCCAGTTCTAACACACAAAGATGCCACAGCAGAAAAGGGTTACTTATAAATAACTCTGTGGCAGAAAATAATGAATGTCACTAGTTCTCAGGTCTCTTCTTACCATTTGTCTGTAATCCAACCTACTACTGACTGATAATAGCCTTGGGATATTTAAAACAGGACAGAGCTCTCCTCCCTTCATCCATCTTTTCCCTTTTATGACAACATATTAAAATTTTCTGGCTGAAGATTTTTCAGTCTCACCTTTGGTCTTTGGCTGACAGAAGTTAATTTGGCACTTTCTGATGTTGCACTTAAAGGTTTGCTGGAGTCTCCTACAGTCCTGGAAATATTAAAAATAAAATTTAAAAAGTGAAAAATGGAAGTGACTACTAGAATATTATCTCTGATCCTGAGTTAGGACCCCTCATCAGCAGTTTTCAACAACACATGTCATCTGTCTTGTGTCAGATTGCACATATTTTAAATACAAACATAGGAAGTTGTGAAAAAGCTATTAGACCTTTGTCTCACTTGCAGAATTTAATGTGAGAAAGTAAGGGAAAATCCACAAAGCCAAAAACCACATGGCAATTTCTCCATTGTGTTCAATTTCTGCCGCGTCAGTAATTAAGATACTAAAAATAGGAAATAGTAAAGGCTGAACTTTTACCTTCTTATACTGGTCATACTGGCACGGGGAACACTGTCATCCTTGGAGCTGTCCATAGCCACTGTCATGGGAACAGAGGCTTCAACTGTCCTCCCTGCATTTTCTAGGTGATAAATAATTGCTTGATTCTGATGAGAACACAGCAACATTGCACAACATTCATTTTGCTTTACCATTTTTTCCAGAGGCATCACAACCTCTTCCCAATTGCACAGACACACGGACCAGAATTAAAGCAACAGGTTAAACATCAGTCTCACACTCACTTTCTGAAAATGACTGACAATGGAAGCAGAGACTCAGAGCAACTGCAGACAACACTCACATATATAGAATGATTCTTCCATGGTTAAATTTTCTGTGTTTTTTGGCAATTACAGGCTTACACACTTCTGATCTCTCACCTTTGCTGCTTTAAGATTTTACTTATTGTGCTGAATTTACATTAAAACAGCCAAACAAGCATTGAAAGTGTTATGAACCAACCCAGGAGTCACTGCAAAGGCACCTGCAGGTAAATGCCCACACGCTGCTCCCTCCTCCCCCTTCTTCCTCTCTCTAAGTCCTTCCCCCTCTATACATCCTCTGTGGTTTCTAAGGGGAAAGGACAGGTGTCTCACACAGAGCATGTGTACATGGCCACATGCAGTTCTACTTGCAATGACAATAACTCCATGAAAAGATAAAGCAGCCCTGACCTCCTGCAAAGCAATCTTTTTTTACAGTTACATATGGCAGCTAATCTATGAATCTTGAACCAGCAAGTATATTCTCTATGCTAAACTACCTCGTTACATGACTGGAAGCTCCTTTCTATTAGCACAGGCAGTAACTCAGCAAGACAGTCTGATGGAAAGACTACCCAAATGACAAAAACTAAAATGAGGTTGAGAATAGGATGACCACTCTGCCATAAGTTTTAGAAGCCTGATGTCAATACTTTAGTCTTTTTCACCCAAGATTCTGCACAACAGAGGACTGATTAAAAAACCCAGCACTGACCACCAGAGATTACCACAGAATCAATTAAGTTGAAAAATACATCAGAGATCATCAACTCCAACCTTTGAACACCACCTTGTCAAACAGACCAAGGCACTGTCTGTGTGTCACATCCAGTTTTTCCTTAAGCATTTCCAGGGATGGTGACTCTACCATCTCCCTGTGCAATCCATTGCAATGCCTGACAACCCTTTCTGTGAAGATGTTCCTACTAATGTCCAAATGTAGCACCTGTTCTTCAGACACAGCAAAGATCAGGTTCAACATGAAGCACAGTACTTGCAGCAGAATAATTACTAAGCTAACTTCAGCAGAGGTTTAGCTAATATGTTTTTAGCTCTCTGAAGTAAGAGGTGTTTGTACCACAAGGCATTAACAGCAAGTGTAATTCTGACCACAACCACTGATCCAGTAAGATAAGGACTCGCCAAAGGAGAAAAACAGTCTGACTAGTTTTGTTTCTCCTGAAGCTGGGTACTCACCAGTGTAATTCAGGGACGGGGGTGGAACAGGAGACAGCATTGGAGGGACCATGTCAGCAGCAGCTGATTTCTGCTGGTCTATCAACTGCAACAGCTTATCCCGTGCTTCTGTACTCTGGCGATTCAGCTCCGCTATCCTTTCCTCCAAGCTCCTTGATACCATGAGATGACTCTACTTGGATAATGGGATAATCACTTCCAATGAAATATTTACAATTTTCACCCTAAAGGAGGGCATTCAATGTATTTCAAGTACTTCTACGCATTTCGTTTTCAAATTGAGAGTGAATATAATTATGTAGCACTTCTGTGAAAAATCTGATTTTGACGCTTTTACTGTCCTGTATCTAAGTCCCCAACTGATTAAACATTACAATATTTTATACTGGTCTTCCCTCAAGTAGGAAAAATGCAGCTGTTGTCCATATAATTTGAGAAAGAAAAAAAATCCCATGCCCCCACCCCAACCCCCCCCCCCCCTAAACCACAAAAAACAACATCTCTTCCCCCCCCAAAACACCAAACCCAAACAAACCACCAAACCAAACCAAAACCAATAAACACCCAACAATTAACTACAATTAAGAATATACATAATCAGAGACACATTCAGAGTGTGTGGGGGAGCAAAAGCAAGTTCTAGCAGTAGTGTCCTGGAACTCAAATGACTAAATACTACACAGCATAACCTAAAGTGAAAGTGACAACACTCTCAGCCTACATTTAAATGAAGAAATTAAAAATCTTCATGATCCTTAATTTAGCAGTCAACCAGCCACTGTGATAGAACAAAAGACAACAGCAAGGGCAGGGATGTTTTTGTGATGTGAACTTCACTCACTGGGATCCTACTGAGTAACTGCTTAGTTGCAGGTTAATTTTTTCCACTTAGACTGAAGCCTTCAAGGTCTCTGTCCCAAAATCTTTGGCATTCTCGCAGAAGAGAACTGACAGGACAGACCCAACAAGCACATACACCATGATCAAACATTTGCCAAAGATGTATTGGCACTAACTTGAATCTCATCTGCTTTTGGGTCAGAGTAGCAGAGGAGATATGACATGGTTTTAAACATGCCTTTTACAAGCTTGACAAGAAGCTGTGGGCTGGTGCAGCACTTTGACTGCTAACAATATCCAAACTGCAAGAGCCTGGATGACATTGCAACACCACCTCTTGTTGCAGCACAACCTTATAATCTTCTTCAGAACCCAGGTACAACATAGGCCCAGTATGAGAAACTGCTGCTGATTTGCTCATGGAATAATAATAAAAATAACAAATCTCCAAGCAAACAAGTAGCAAGTGACAACATGAAAGACAAAAAAGCACTAGTAAACTATGGGAAAGCAGATCATCAGAAAGGAGATCCAGCCTTCCTTTCCTGCTAAATTCTGACCTGTCCTTGTGAAGAGCCTGGGCTAGGATCTGCATTTTGTGTCAGGCCTTGCTGATGCAGACAATCACTTTTGTCTCCAGGGACACCTCTGAATTTGCTCAGTTGAGCTTTAATTAGAGCATTCTGCCGTGAGAGCTCAGCTATCTGTCCCAGCAGATCACCATTTCGAAGGAACTCTTCAGCTGTGCTGTTTTTTCCAGTGTCACCTGGGCAGGACAGATTGGTTTTCTCATGGGAACTCTCCAAGTTTTTGTCTGCAGGAGGAACTGGTTGCCTTTGAGAGATGGGGCAGTTCTCCTCAGCTGTGCTCTGTGTCCTCAGGGAGGAAGGCAAGCTCCTTTCCTTGCATGGCTCTCTTTCAGTAGACTGGGAAAGGGCTGCCAACACTACAGACACAAAATAAAGGAACAGTGAGGACAGTGACACAAGATCCTCACTGAGGAGACTAACAGTGACTTTATTTCATCAAGTTACTAATAATCAAGCAGGAATTTGAATTGTAGCATCTGGCCTGAATGGTGTTATGGTACTGATCAAAACCATTCTATGGAATATCCTGCTGTAAGAACTCACTAGGTGAGTATTTCCTATTGCAAACAGTCTTACATTTAAATGATTTAATTCGAGATTGACAGAGTAGTCACTAAGAAGATACATTGTTTCAAATTTCTTAGCTGACAGATTAAATACTATTTCTTAGTTAGTCCACCATTTTCCAAAATTCAGTTACCTTACCTGATAAACTAAGTTTTTGTTTCAGTTCTGATATTTATTTTGTTTCAGTTCTGATATTGGGTTATTAACAAAACTTTCAGGATACTGAAACAAAAAAATACAAGAATTTAGCACAATAATTAACTACTTAGCCCCTAAAGAAGAAGCAGTGTGGCCAACAAAATAGCAAGTTATTTTTTTGTGGTCATCATCAGCAAAGAGATAACACATCCCAGAGACACGACTACAGTTCCAGCACTGTCTGCTGTACATGCTAAGCCCACCTTGACTTTTGTGACCAAAACCAGATTTTCTGTGCTTCATACACCAAATAGCCCATTCCTTCACAAGCTTTAGGTTTTGATTCTTGAGCAGAGATGAACACTTAAAAAAAATTACACTCAAGTGTGTTTTATGAAGCTATGAGCATAAAGAAACATTCATTAAGTTTAACATTTGTTGGGCCACTTAGCATCAGTCTTAAGAGAAGAACAATATATTTTAGAGAAATCTTGGAATACAGTTCTGCATTGCTGTTTCAAATGACAGAAGACATCTGACAGTTCTCAATGGGACTGAAACCAGACATTGCTTTTTGTAGACCAAGACCTTTAGTTCATTTCCTCCAGATTGTTTATGTACCTCCTTACAGCACAGCAGCCCACCAAGTGGCTGAACTAGATATAAACTTCCAATTGCCCAACCAACTCCTTAAAAATCAAAACTTTTGGTTATTTTTATGACTTGGAAAAGGCTTCCAAAACAACAGCTGAAAGGGAGGAAAAGGGAGAAAAACACCAAAAGCCACTCCTGTACCCTCCTTCTTGCCAGCCACCATGAGTCTGGCCATGGATGTAGTTATCTGCCTCTCAACAAGGGTGTTATTCAGGGCCCTGGCATGTCCAGTGGGATGCATGTGCTTTCTGTGACAACTGCAGCAGGAAACAGCTCAGTTTTAGAACCACAGAGTGCTTCCTCCTGCTCACGTCAGTGAGGATAAATGAGAAACACCTTTCCTAATCACCCTGATGAACTTTCTTCCTCCCATGAACCACAACTGAGCTATGCATACTGAGACAAGACTGAGCTACCTGGTTATCTGGCAACACAATTTCACCCAAAATTTGCTGAACCATTTCCTGTGTATGGAATGAAACCCAATGGGAACCTGGCTCCCATAGCATCCAAAAACCCCTTTGCTGGGGGGATTGGCTCAAAGCAGGAGCACACAGCCTACAGACATCCTGTTGTGTCTGCAACATTGCAGAACCAGAACTTCCAGGCTTCTGTGGTCTCACCATCGAAGGTGATGGAGGCTGGATTACACCATCAGCAGGTGTAAATCTGAAATGACATGCTGTAGGTCATTGACAAAGAGCTTCAGCACTCACAGATATGACAATCAAAATGAGTACAGAATAAAATGTCAGGCTGGATTGCCACTGGCAGGACTGCTGCCAGGATATGGAAAACAGGAAGTGTAAAGGCTGTCCAGCAACAGGCATAGCAACAAAGGAAATTCATATCTGGGTGCAGCAGTAGGACATTCCAGCTATTGGGCCAATTTGTCTAGGCGTAAAGATAAAAAATTTTCCATGGAAAATCCATCTTCAGAGGTAGTGTGAGATTGAAACAGTAACACACAACACAGACTCCTAAGTCTACTGCAGTCAGAGAAATCTCACCATTCTGGAAATGAAACAATTCCTCACTGCTTTTCTGCTGTGGTGGGGACAACAGCACAGCTGGCTGGAAGATGCGAGCTGGGAAGCTTCTACCAGGTCTCATATCACTTAAGGCATCTGGCCCTGGGTGAAATGTGAAAGGAAGTTCTTCCTGTGGAAATTTCAGCATATTTTCCCTATTGCCTACTTCAGTCCTGGGCTCAGGGTAGGTCATATCAGGTTTTTCTAAAGAAAAGGACAAAGCAGGGATAAAAGTTAAAGAAATGAACAAAACAAACCAACCAAAAACTACTTATAGTGAAATAGCAGTGTAGGAAAATATCAGTAACAACTCCTATGTTCAGACACTGAAAAGACAGACAAGAGTAGAGTATGTTCTACACCTTTCTTCTGGTGTTCAAGTACAGAAGTACAGAAGTCTTTCACTCAAGCAAATTATAAATCTTTACTGGCCATAAGAGCAAGAAGAGCTCTTACACAAAGCCTCAATTTCAGGACAGTGGCATGAGATCTGTTTGTAGCTCATGCATGAGACTTACAGATACATGTCTTGAACTATCTGAGCTGCATTTGGCAACATTCTCTTGAGAAAATCAACTTATGCACTTGTCCTAATCCCCCATATTATAAATTTGATGGCAACAATGCTGTTAGAAAACCATCCAAGGCTTTTCTGAGCTCTGCTGATCTTACTACCATTTAATTGAAATGAGAGGTCTCTTCAGTTAAAAAAAAAAAAAAAAAAAAAAAAGAGAGAAATTATTCTTCCTTTAGCTAAGGAAAATAAGGAAAAGATTTGAAAATTTTAGTGCTGCAGAACTGATGAATTTGAAGGTTTAGGTGTTAGGTTGGGAGTTTTTTGAGGGGTGCTTTTCTGACTGTTTGGATTTTATATTTTGGGGGTGGTTTCCTTTGGTTTACTTTTAAAGACTTGGGTCAATCACATAAGAAAGGATCTGGTATGTGGCTTCTTCTGAAGAAGATAATCTTTCCAAGAAGAAAGCTTTTAGCTACAGAAAGATTCAAAAAACCAACATTTAACTCTGGAATACAAGTAACTGAGAAATCTTGGGATTCACAAGAAGTTACCGACCTTGGGAGCAAAAGCAATGCATTTAAACAACAGACCAGGAAAGACAGCTGGGAGGGAACTCAGTGTGAAAGGTGGATAACAGTCCAAGGTGAATCCTGTTTGGTTAGTTTGGCCACCCATCTGAGCTGGCTCAGCTCAGCCTGTCTCCGTGTCACACAGCACTCAGCTGGTGTCACTGCCCTCTCACAAGAGCCACAAACACCAAGTGACACCTCTCTGACTGGCTGGCTCCCGGCCTCAGCTGCTGCTGCTCTGGCCAGCAGCGACCTCCAGTGTCTCCCGGAAGAACCAACCTCAGACTGCCAGGCTGCTCAGCAACAGGGAGCTGAGATCCTGATTCTGTGGGGTTTGACTTCTTTGGGTTTATGGGGTTCTTTTAGGAGCCTCAGAAAGAAACTGACTTTGGAAGCCACCTTAATGGGGGAAGGCTACTCCCCTGCGTTGCCTGTGCTCACAGCAGAACCTATGGCCTGTGAATTTACAGAAGTGACATTCACGCTTCTGCAAGAGGAACTTGTGCAAGCAGGCATCTATCAAATACCAGATTTTCCACTACAGGGATAAACCAACCACTCCTCTTTCATCCTTCACACATTCATTGTACATACCCTGGCTGTTTGCTGGGCCTCTGCTTGCAATTCCCAAATGTTTTGAACTTTGTTCTCTTTCAGGTTCTACCAAAGGGAGGCCTTTAAATGCTTGTGTGAGACACATCAGCTTTTCATCTGTTACTGTCATGTATTGCTGAAGCTTCTTCTAAAGGAGGAAAAACAAACCATACACAGAATTACAGAAATTTGTGTTCTACCAACATAAATTAGAAAACTATATACTACAAGAAGTTGAGAGAAGAAATTTGGCCTCTTAATACTGCTGCATGATTTTGTAGGATTCCAGTGGGAATTAAATATTGTCTCCATGTTTCTCATTTATAAATAATTTGTTTTGCCTTTCTTACTCATGACATTACTTCCTCTCTAAGGTTTCTTAATTGCATAAGTCCCAAATGTAGCCACTGATCAAATCTACCTCCACTGGAACCTAAAAAAAGGAAAATGTAGTATTACATCTACTCATTGCTCCAGTACTGTTAACAGTATAGAAATGTGAAGGAAGATGCCTAAACTTTTAGATGGATAAAGTAAAGGTCAGTTTCACAGAACCAGCACTTTCTCAGGCTTTGAAGTTAAATAAAGATAAACAAATGACTTTCCAAATATTTCATACCCATACCTGCTACTGTAATTCTTGGGCTCCTTGCTCAATTTTATCACTTTCTTTCTGTTTATGGTTAAAATTTCCAGAACAGAGCTCAGAACTCTAATACAACCCTGATGGATCAGAAGCAAGGGGGGCTCAGTACCTGCATAGTCATGTTTTCTTCCCTTACTTGAAGAACCTCAGCAGTCAGAGCATCAATCAGTTCTCTGTGTTCATCCAACATCTCCTTCTGCTGCTGCCTAATCATCTCTTTCTCATGCAGCTGCATTTCAGCCTAAAGATGGAGAAAAAAATTGAAAACTTACTACAAACCAATACAGACTCATTTGAAAACAGGAATGAGTCACGATAACATCATAATGTAAGAGCACTTCCCACTATTGCTGAACTTCATCACTTTTATGACAAAATCAAATTGTCCAGCCTTGAGAACTGTCAGAGTTTGTCTTTGATCCTCCAGGACACTGTAGGGAATCCTAGACATCCTTGCTCTTCTGCCTTTACAGCTTTTACAGAATGTAACTAAAAGCATTTTCTCTCTGCACAGATACAGCTTCTTAAGTCACTGAATCTTCATGCAGGAATCAAATAATTCCAGGTGTGCTGATGCTTGTCAGTCTCTCATGCTACTTGTGCCTAATCTTTAGTTTCCCTAATTCATTAAAGAAGACAAATTTGACTAAGTAAAGGAGAACTTACTTGCTTTCTAATATTTTCCGTCAGAGAGAAAAAGTTCTAGAAGGTTTCAAAAGTATGATAACCAAACAGCTCTGCATCCACATGATGTGAATGAACTAATGTTTTTGAGAATAAATCACAGATACTCCACTGGAAAAAGACAAGCAGATACACCTTCCTTAAGTATATGAAAGGCAAACCATCAATTTTCTGTTTCCCTTCCAGCTGGAGAGAACAGGGTTTTTTGTACTGATCCAAGTGAAGCATGCTGGCTCAGAAAATGGATAAAAAATCCTATACCTGGCCTCTCTTTTCAGAAATCAGGCAGCACAAAAGAAGCACTTCTACCCTGGTAGCAGTGATAAAGCTTCTGATGCCTTAGATCATCTGGATGAGCTACTGTATCTACTAATCCTTCACAGCACTAACCTAGTCTTGGAGGAAAAGCTTGCAAGCAGCTCTGTCTTATTTATGCATAGGGAAACCATCAGGGTAACATCTATTCCTATCCCCAGGCAGGATTTAGGTCTGGTATGTATACCCTGAAAGAAGTATTTTCATCCCAGCCCACTGCCAGGTGTGGCTCTGATCATGGGAGCTTTAACACTGCACCAGAACATGCAGCAGACAGGGAGAACAGAGCAGCACAGATTCAGGGAGTATGCCCTTTCTCTTTGTGGGTCTGGCAAAGAAAGAGCTTTCTCAGCAGAACGAGGGTGAGGAGGGAATGATTCATTCTAACACTTGGAAGGTGATGTAAAAATTAATTTAGAAACCAAGTCAGATTTATCCATTTCCCTTTAAGAATTTCATATGGTTTTGCAAAGATTTCAGAAGTTTCTTTTTCTCTAGCCTCTCCCATAGTCACTATTTCCTTCTTATAGGTGTTGGTTAGTTAATCACGTAATAAAAACACTTTCATAGAAGATTCCTGAATTCAAGTTTCTCCTCCTGCTTCTTAGATCAATTTTGAGAATATATTAGGCAGCATCCTTTATTGCAATCCTTCTGATTTTCTGCAGCAAAACTGGAAGGAGAGGAAGAGAATCTCTAAAAGCTTTGAAACCTCATGAAAACTGACTGTCTAACTGTCTAACTAAAATCAGAGGCTTTCTAAATATCCCCTGCAAAGTCATGTTCTTCAAAAGCACTGCCAGTTACAATTCAGGCACTGGAATTCTGCTAACTCTGTTGGCTAGGCAAGGCAGATGGTGCAAACAAGTGCTTGATCTATGTCTGGCATCACAGGGACCAGGTTTTATGAAACACTCAAGACAAGCTGGGCTTCTTCCCAGCAAATTCTCAAATTATAACTGTAATTAAACCTCCCTGAAAAGGAGAAAAGTCACTTTAGAATATGAATGCAGTATCTATCTCAAGCAAGCCTGAATACAATTAACCACATTATGCACCTTGAGTGACTTTGTAATATTGCTTACTTAAGAATTTAAGTAGTAAATTTGTGTGTTGGTAGACAATTATGCAAACAATCAACTTCTGGAAGGATGGAATGGTAACAAGAAAAATTATGAGTAGTGTTGGAAGATGTCTAAGGCTCAGGAATAACTCATTTCTGCAGAAAAATTAAAGACAATCTAAATAGGATTATAACTGCAATTATATTTATAACACAAACTGGATGCTATTAAATTGATGTATTCCTAATAAACAGAAAACATTCTACAGAAATTCTAAGACCCTTCCTTATAACTGCCAAAGAACCAAATTTCATTCCCTGCTTTGGTATTACAATTTTAACAAAAACCAAGCATTATTAAGCATTTTTTTAAAAACATAAGACTTTCTCAGCTGCCATCTTCTGATGGCAGTTGTTTTTCACCCTTGGACTGATTATTTACTATTTGCTTCCAGGACTTAATCAAAGTAAATTCTTCCATTCAGATTAAATACAGAGTAATACAAAGATTAAGTTATTATACATCTGGTAAGAAAAAATATAGAATTTAAAAATAAGATGGGCTTCCCCCTTTCAATTATTATACACTCTAAAAAGGAACCAAAATAAGAGAGTTCCACATGTCACATGGACCAAATCATCTGTGAGGCACTACTGCCTCTTGATAGCTCTGGGATACAGATGGATTGAAACCCTTTTTTTTTTTTCCCTTTCCTTTTTTAAACAAAACTTCTATATGGCACACAGGTGATCTTCTTTATGAAATTCCATTAATTCCCAGCTGTGCATTGTTAGAGTGAGCACTTCAGGTCATTCTTGCTTAAGGTAAAGTTTCTGTTCATGATGGTAAAAGAGGAGTAAGGAATCCCTCAAAGAAAATAAGGGATTTGGGTCCACTGCTCTGGTGACAACAGCATCATCTTTGGGAGGCAAAGTAGAAAATAAATTTGCAAACAACGCTGTAGTTATTACCCTGCTACAACTCTGAGTACATGTAAATAACAAATTTTAAATTATTTCAATTGGTATTTTCTGCCCTTAGACACTGAGAGACTTTCACTGCAGTCAACTCCTCCATTTTCACTAGGGATACCAATTCCTAACAAACCAGCTCCCAACAAACCAGAAGTTTTAACTCCTAATGGCATGCAAACCTAGTAAGAAGTAATGATAATCAGAATTTAATGTAAAATGATTGGAAGCCAGAAAAGACCAAAGTTCCCATCTGCAAAATAACTTCACACCCTTCTTCACTGACTCTCCAGGAGCAGTTCTGAGTCTCTCACCTCCTTGAGGTAGCGCATCAAGCGACAGAGAGCGTTCACCAGGGACAGAGTGAACCCAGACAGGCCCTCACTCCTCTCTTTCTTTGGGACCTCACGACCTGTACATCGCTCATATTCCTCCAGTTCATGCTCTACTTCCTGGATCATGTGGCTGAGAACATCTAGGCTGGATTTGCTGTCCCTCTGAAGGTCAGTCTGGATTAAATTAGCTGGAGAATCACCTCTCTTTTGTCTTGCAGAGTTCTGTTCAGCTTGCTTTCTTTTCACTGAAGGGGAAGAAAAAGGGGTCATTGGCATTTCAACTTGTATAGAGATCTTCACAGTACCAATGAAATTGCATTGTTTATTGAAGTAAATCAAAGGAAATGCCCTCTCTTGCCATAAGATGAAACAGACCATCAAAGAATGTCCTCTAGTTATTCCAGCTTTTTTCAGATCCTAAAAACCACATTTTTTGCTGCCACAGTAGTATCTCTCAAGGACAACTGACTGGTGCTTTTATCTTGGATACACCTGTTTGTACTTTTCTCCTTTCCAGTGAAATGCATGGAAAATAGTTTGCTAATGAAAAACATCAGCTGCTTTCTCATACTCAGTAAGCAACTCTCCTTTTATGCTACAGCTTGCAACTGATGCCAGTCACCTCACAGAAACACACAGAATATGGGGACTGAAATGCATCCTTAATCTGTGCAGCACAGAACACAAATCTGGATCAGAGCTAGACAAGTCCTGCACAGGAGAGGACTCCGTGGGCAGCAAGGTGATAGGCAGCCTCCAAGGGCTGTTTTTATGGTTCCCAACTTCCCATGGACTTGGCTTTGCCAATGAACATGCAGGACACAGGGAAATACATCGGACAAGGAGCTGTGGAACACCCAGCCTCAGATATGCTCAAGATTCAAGGACCCCATCATCAAACTTTGGTATTAGCCCTGCAATGACTCCCAAAAATCCTTTCCAACCCACATTTTCTGACATTAAGGACCTTGGAAAAAGGGTGTTTCATTTTTAAAAGTACTTAACTCTTTGCTGCAATTTGCTTTTGTTTCCTTGAGTTAGGGTTCAGCACTTGTCTCACAGTGTCAATGGAGTCTACAGACTCTTCTTCATCTTCATTCCGAAGTCTTGAATGGGTTCTCTTGATTACACTGGTAGCATTGAGGGCTGATTTAAACACAAAACAAAGAAAAAAAGTACACGTGAAATATTTCAGGCTTGTCCTTAATAGCAGTATGTTCTAGAGTACGATTAGAGCTGGCTTTTTAGTCTGAAAATACATCTGAGCCAAATAAGCATACATTTCTGTCTCAGACCCCCACCCAGGAAAGGAACTCCCGACAGGATCCTATGAACAGCTCAACAACCTTGCTGTGATTTGGCAAACCCAACCTGACTGGTCCAATGAAGGGGAAACAGTTGTTGGAGTCCGAGGCACATTTGATTCCTGTGATAAGGTGGTTTTTCTCACACCCTTTTCAGCCCACAACGGAGAATTCACCAAGGAATTTTCTTTTCTCAACAACCGAAGCAGCCTACATTCAAAACAAGAATAACAGTGAATTGTAACAGGACAATGGCACGATTCCACATTTTCTGTCTTGACAGAGCTCCTTAAATTATCTGCAATTGCTCAGGTGAGTTCCCTGCTCACTTTCATTCCCAGTCTCAATGTTACAACAAAGCCTTTCCCTGGAATTCTGTGATCAGGAAAGGAAGGTAAAAGGAAACAGAAGAACTAACTTAACTATACCCATTCAACACCCTTTTAACTTCATTTCTTTCCAGTGTCAAGCAGGTGGAAACCTGTATTTGTACTGACCTGTCAGAACTGATCCTGGATTTGAAACCAAACACATCATGGTGTCCATCTTCTGATAATGCTTCCTCCTCATCTTCATCAAGAGGCTTCTCAAGAGACAACAAAGAAAACAAAATAGAATTCAGAAGTTAGAGACCAATTTAAAGGAATTGTTTCAAGAAAAAACCCAAGAACATTTGTTTTAGTCTTCCCTCTGCCAAACATGCTTAAAATAAAAATATCACACAGAAAAAAAATACCAAATCCACACCCATTTGTAGGAAGTTCTGGGGGATTTTAGTCCCTAAGAAACACTGATACTGACAATTGCCTCTGAAAAGAACACAGCAAGTGACTAATTCAATAACCAATATTTTCTTTGTATGATTTATATTAAATATGAAAATCCATGCAGACTAGAGGATAAAATAAAAGCTGTTATGGCTGAACCAAAACAGAGATACAACCTGAACCCATACAGTTTGTAACATTTCAGTCATTTGACATTACAAGCTAAATAACTTCATAATGAGATCTGCAAAATTACATTTATAGTCTGTGTGTAAAATGCAACCAGAACAAAATACAATCCTATGTATGACATCTATAGCTAAATGCAAATAACCAAATTTGGAATTAGGGTTCCTCAAACTACCAAGTTTCTGAGCTGCTGGGTAGGTTTCACCAGATAGCCTTTAACTGTGATTTTCATAGGCACATAAGAAGTCACAGAAGCTTGGCACACAATCAGTACACGTTCCTTTTAAAAATTTCAGCTTATCTTGCAGCATACATCCAGTGACACAGCTTACAAAGACGCTGTAGTTCACTCCTCATATTAAAAAAATGGAAAAACAAATGCCACACCAAAATACCTAACATAGAAGTACCACAACTCAAATTACAGATATTTTTGCAAGATAGTAGGAACTGGAAGTAGAGAACCGTGGGAACATGACACCATCACTTTTGCTCCCAACAGCCTGTTTGGTCTTCATAACAGGAAAGTTTTCTGGGAGCACCACCTGCCTGTTCTCAAATCCTAGTGAGCACTCCTGCTAAAATATGTTATTAAAAGAAAACAGAGCACAAAGGCAAACTAAATTAAATTTGAAACATTTTAAAATTTGTTTACAACAAATCTGAATAAATGCAAAATAATGCGAAGTATTAAAAGTTAAACTTGTAGGAGTCATCAAGGCTGTGAACTGGGATGCAAATGGCTGTGTCCCCATATATGCAGACATAATTGGTAAATCAGAGACATATTCTGAAATATGGCAATTAGTTAAGTGACACAAAAGTTCTTCTCTTAGACTGTAACCACATTGTACTCGTTCTGAAAATTCCAAAATTTAAAAGGGAGGGCATGCTTATGTGAGGAGACATAATGGTATTTGTTTCTCATATCTGAGAGTTAAATCAAAAAATCACGATTCCCAGAGTCTTACAAAAGAAACTCACCTCTGTTTAATCTGGTCTTCTACGAATGTTATCAACAAAAACCAACTTAGTTCTGCTTGGAAATTCTTATCTTTGCATAGCCTTATTTCGTGCAAACAAAAGAGCCCCAGGATGTGTATGCATGGAACAAAATATACATTACCTGGGAATCCATGACAGACTCATTAAGGATGGAAAGCTGACTGGGAGGACGACTTTTTTGTACAATGGGTCCTTGAGATGATTCTAGGTCACAGTTAGGAGCCATTGTTACATTAGGAAAACCTAGAGGAATTAACACAGGGAAGAACACAGAGGACTTGGTCTGTACGTATGTTGCAGGATTATGTACTGAAAATCGAGCTCCTGTACTTCACAGAAAAGGGGTCACAGGGATGTCACTTTAAATAACCACCAAGGACTGACAATAGGGTTAATTTAATACACTGGGCCACATACCCAGCTTTTGTCCTTCCCACCTGCAGAAGCAGCTTGCATGATCAAAGTGACCAGGAACAAAATGAATGGCAGCCTACAGAGAAAAACCCCTAGGTATAAGATTTCATATACAGACAGCCAATCCTGCCTTCCAGCAGCACAAGGATCCACAAGCCAAATTAAGAAAAGGAAAAGCTGATATTGCTGATAAATCTTCAACCATATCCAAGAGCAAAGAGTCAGCTCATGCAGCAATGAGAATCAGAACTATTATAGCAGCTCCAACTGCTGCTCTGCACAGGCCAGTAGCTTGGCTGTGCAATGGTGAGCATGGAGGTGTTTCAAAGCACATGTTGTGAAATTCCACAGTGGACCAACACCAACCATCCATCAGTCACTCTCCCCTGCCATGGGAAGTGATAGCCTCACCTGTATTTCATCCACCATGAACAGGATCAATCACACCACGTTAGACAATGAGATGAAAGCAGTTAAAAAGAATGCTTTGCAAAGCAAGCCTGTTCACAGAGAGCAAGGAGATCTCTTAAATGTGCTGCCAATACAGATGAGATGTGCTACCTGTTCGTGTGCGAGGAGCATCCTCAAGCAAGTCTTTTGCCACAGCCACAGCCTGACCAGATCGCTCCAATACATCTTGCAAATGGTACTGATCAGACAGGATCTGAAAGTACAGTGCAAAAGGAAACTTTACACTAAGCAGACTGATCCTTTCCTTTTTTTTCCCCCTGGTATTGTTTCTCTAAACAGTTACCAAGACAACAGCCAACAAAAGAACATTTGCAAAGTTGGTATTGCACAAATAGACCCTAAATAAGATATATCAGAATCATTCACCATAATTCATTCAGAGTAACTAGAATTCATACTGTTTTTCTGAAAAATTAAACAGTTATTACTTCTGAGGCCCCCATCAGCACTGACTCTCTTTAGAACAAATCCTTCACTTCCTCTTCTCCTTCTAGCCTGACACAAGAAGCTGGGTATTTATGACATGCTCATCAAAAAAAAAGACATATATAGCAATTAAAAAAAAAGAAAGCATTCCTCAAATAATTTTATCTCAATGTTAAGTCATAGAATACTTACCTACATCTGACACCCAAAACATGTACTATTTGATGATATTCAAACCAATTCAAGCAGACTTCTTTCACTCAGTCTTGCCTCCTGAAAATCCTTCCTAAAACTTAAGCCACATACCACCCAAAGTTCCAACAGAGGTAAACACAGCTGACAACATCTGGCATCAGAAGACATTTTGGGAATCTCCAGAAGATACAGCTTCTGTATTCAAATTTTCTTTCCCAAAGTCTCTCCCTAGTATATGAAGTCCATCACAACAGGTTCCTCCTAAGGAAGGATGTCTTGGAGTGCAAAGCAAGAGGCATCCAGTTACCAAGAGCCAAATGGAGCCACCTGGGGATGGGGATTTGTGAGCAGAACACAATTTAAAGCTCCTCACTGATGCCTGGCTTCATTCAAAAGCTGGAAATTGAAAACTAGTAAAATTATATCCCACAACCTGGGGAGAAAGCAGATATTCTTAAACACCTGAAAGGAGATATGTAAGTGACCTCCTTCACCAAACTGATCCAGAGACTGTGAGTACTTCAGAAGACCTCACATAAAAGGCTCATGTATGCCCTCCTACTCAAAATTCGAAAACTCACTGGCAATTTTTGCTCCTCCAGGAATCATAAGAAATTGTTTTTAAATTGTTTCACAGTACTCTGTGCTGTTATCTCCACAGAGTTCTTTCCAATGTCCATTGGTAATTTTGCTGGCTTACATTTAGCCTCATACAAAAAATTCTAGGCAATGGCATTTTCCTCAATCCTCTATTTTACTACATGCTTTGTTATGTCACAAAGCATCCCTACATATCTGACTTTCCATGTTTTCTAGTCTTTTGAGCTTGCATTGCACTGCAGTAAATTAGACTTCTCATAATAATTTAGCAAGTCAGTGAATATTCACCTTTCAAGCACTTCACATATCTCCTTTTTCAGACCACTGTTCAATTTTCACATCTGATACAAACTAAATCTAGTGTTTTCCATTAAGCCATTTGACATCTAAACAATACAGGTTCTTAGACAAAGTTATTATACCAGAACGGCAGAAGAAAAAAAAAATAGAACAGAAAAAGTTTATAGGATTCATTTTCTGAAGGTAATTAAAATTAGAGTGATGTGTATAATCAGACAAAAATTATCCTGATTAGCTTGTTTTTACCCTCCTCACTAGGATTTTTTTTGGCATCAGCAGGTTCCTAAGCTCTACCCTCCTGCTGAACACGTTATGAACATTTTTAGAGCATTGCTCCCAAGGCAGATTAGCTCACATTTGTTTGTGATGAGAAGAAAAAGTGGTATCATCTTGTAACCCCTTTAGGCCCATTTACATGGACAAATTCACTGGTAGTGTGCTTTGTCCCAGTTTATTATCAACTACAAATTTCATTAAAAATTGCCTTCCCTCCTGTTTCAGATTGTTATCAAAGCAAATAAACAGGACTCATCCTAAAATCTCTCCACTACAGCAAACCATTTACCTCTACTCTTTGGTGCAATGCACTAACATTTTTTCAAAAATAAGTTGCTACAAGACCAATCTGTGTGATACCTACAAATTCACAGTCCTAAGTTTCAGAGTAAACTCATTATCTTTTCATTCATATTTTTATGCAGACAAATCTCCAAAATATTAAAATTTTGCTTATCTATTTTGTAACTCTTTAGTGGGTTCTGTCTACAGACAGCTACATGAGAAACAACACTAATAGCAGCACCTTCTTAGCTTTTGTCTCTGAGTGCTTTGCAGTTGAGCAGGATTCCAGAGGCTTAGAAAGTTACACTCATAGAACTAAAAGATCACCAAGGTAACAGAGACAAGGAAACAATTCTCAGTGGTTGTGCTCTGCTGGAAGACACAGTGTCTCCACAGTAACTCTGAACAACAGGACCTGGCAATTAACAAGATTTAAGTTAGGGAGAAGTGAAAATGGTAACTCTATCTATTTTGTTATTCTGCTTTGGTTTTGTTTCTGTGTTTCTATCTGTTTCATCTTGCTTGGCATCATTTCCTTTTGTCTTTCTTTTCACTGATTCAGAAGTAAACACAGAGTAAACTGAATAAAGTAACCTCTTAACTATAAAGGGGAAAACCACTCAGGAGGATGTGAGATTTGTAGTACATTTTCATTAGAAACAGTAACAAATATAGAAGACTATTTCCTGAACATGAGTTTCACATCTGCAAAAGAATGAACTCACATAATAGGTAGCCCAGCCAAATATTATAAAATATGGTCTAATTTACCTTTTCTGACACATAACTTATTTCTGCATGGAAGTATTATTGAGACTAGGCTGCATCAGGGAAAGTCATGTAGAAATTCACAGTGTTTTTTGAATATTCTGCTGAAATATACTTGGCAGAAAAGTACCAAAGTAACAAAAGTCCAAGTCTGAGGCTTAATTAGCAAAACAGCCATAATACAAAAAATTCTACTGTGATTTGCAGAGAAATGGGTCAAATAGAAAACTAGGTGGTGATCTTCAATTCTAAGTACTTCCATTTGTTTGTCTATGCATGAATGTTCTCAGAGATCAGAAAGAGACTTCTGAAAAACTACAAAAGACAAAACAATGAAGATTGTGATGGTTAGTCCACTGCATATTTACAGAACTAGCAGATCATGCTTATTTTGACTGCTAAGTGAACACTGTTCATTATCATTCTTTACCAGCATGAACAATTCTCAGTGAGTACAGAGGTCTGAAAGCCAATTTTCAGATAAGTTTTTGTAACACATGGCAAGGAGTGACCTGCCATGTGAAAAAGGAGATCTACCACCACTTTTCAGTGACAGCCACTCTCTGTTAACTAGGCTTAGGTTTACTGCTACAGTTCAATATTCAAAAGCAAATTCAATAATATATTTACAGTCAGAGTGCTTTAGACTGCTGAGAACAAGCTTTTCAATCCTCAGATGACAAGCTTGGCAGCCATAGCTCACCAATCTTTGTCATGTCAATTTTCCTCCCTTAACAACTTCTTGCCTCACCTTTTCAGCCCCTTGGCACTGCACTTTCTCTGTTTAAATAAACAATGTCCCTCCCTGATAGAGAAATGTTCATGTTTGCATCAAAGAAAAATGCCAGACATGAGGAAGAAAAGGCAAGCTGGCAATAAGAACCCACAGAATACTTTTTACAACAGTTGAACTCTGCAAACAGTTCCTGTTCAGATGAAAAGAGGCCTGCAGAGTTACAGAGGGCACAGCCAGGCAACGTGGGTGAAGTGTGCAATTCCATGTAACAGCTGGATTGCCAGACAGTCTACTCCAACCACGGCATGTGTGCAGCACACACAGCCTGTGCATGTATGCAATCAAGTTACCCAACAAGAGGAGCAATTTTGGCTTCCATGTGCACAAGCAGATTTCCAGGAGTGCTGCAGATCACCTGCAGCAGGCTGCAAGTGCAAATTCAGCTCTCACCTCACGCATCAGAGCCAATTTCCTTCTCTCAAAGGAATCCACATCCAGTTGCCTTTGCTTCTTCCATTTTCTGTTCAGTGCTTTCTCTTGGAGTTCCAGATGTGCCAATGCTTTGTTTTTTGATTTGTGTATTTCACGGCGACGGAGCTACAGAAACATAAATCAATTCAAAAATCAATCTTAAGCAAAATTTGCTAAGGAGTTCTTCTTGATTTTATAATTCATGCACTGAGCATTATTTATGTTAACTTCACACTAGTGCCAATGACAACCTCATAAACATCTACAAGTGCAAAATGCCATCAGTATTGCCATCCCAATCGCACCCAAATTTAAAGCAGTTCCAAATGTGAATGGGGAAAGTCTCAATTTCTGTCTGTCCTACACCACTGACTTGGCAAGAGTTTACACAGCTGCAAAGGGAGGCAAACCCCAAACACTAGCACCTGTAAGGTGCAAAAAAAGACAAAATGCATTTTCCTGATTTAACATTGTCAGTCACGAGACATAGTGTCTCCCTTCTTCTAACAATTAGACTATATATAAATTATATAATTTAAATACAAATAAAGAAATTAAATATGTGTGGTGCTTGCTAAAGTCTCAAGAAACTATCAAGGCAAATACTTGTGGAATGAAGTCTTTCTCTGCTACTGTGACCATCTGTCCTGACAAACCTGTCAAAACTTATAATAATAGTTCATACTGCCTCTTCCATCCTGGTAATCAATGCTATCAAGAAAATGCAAATACACATCTAAATACATTTAAATACAATGTAATTGACTAAATGTAAATACACATGATCTGTTTATTGCAAAGAATTCACATACTTTGCAATCAACAGGTCACTCAGTGTAAAGAAGTTGTGTTAAATTGTTTAATTGAAAATTGAGTATTTTCAGAATTAAAGAGGCTCCTCAGAAAAAGCGCATCTTCCAGTCCTTCCCAGAAGTAAAACCTTCAACTAATCCACTAACCTCTCATGTATTTATGTTTTATGCTTTCATGATGGCACACAATTTACTGAAATAAAAATTGCAGCTACTGCTTCCTAGTGGGAACAGGAAACTGAAGAACACCAATTGCTGGACCTGGGGATGCTCAGTATCATAAACAAAAAACGAGCACTAAAGAGACATCATGGTCAGAAGCTTGAAAAAGAGATTAAACATTGGCAGAAAACATTCCCATAAGCATGGTAAGCACTTCTCAAGTCAGACAACCAGCTAAACGTCCTTGCCACAGGGACAGAGCAGTGAGTGCTATTAAACTTACAATATCCTCAGGAGTTGCACGGTGCACTGTCAAATCATGGACGGTACTCTGCGAACAGGAACCACGGAACACGTCAAAAGTCGTAACTGAGGGCAAACTTTTTTTTTAAAGTTTTATTTACCCCATAAACAACTTTTAAACTGCAGCATAACTAGCCTAACACTATACTACTGTGCACTTTCATGGCGCTGCAGAGCGTTCCACCCTCGGCGAGGCGGCCGCCAGAAGCGAGACCTGCACCAAACCTGAGGGCGTTCTTTCCCCAGGAGACGCAGCAGGCCGGGTCTCCGCCAGGGCCAAGGACGCCCGAGGGGCCATGTCCCCGGGCACACGCCGTGTCTGCCCGCCCCAACCCGCACACAGCCCGGGCGTTTCCACGGCGCAGCGCCTGCGGAGGGCGGCGGCTCCCCCAGCCGTGGGCACGGAGGCTCCGGGGCCTTTTTCCCAGCGGAAGCCGCTCGGCAGCGGGGAGCACTTACATCCCAGTCCCGCCGGGCTGCTGCCGCCTTTCTGGGGCCCTTCCTGCCGGCGGTGCGGGGCCGCGGCCCGCGGAGCAGCGACATCGCGGCCGCGGGAAGGGGCGGGAGCCACGCCACCGACGGCACCGGCTTTGCTCGGCCCGCCCTGAGGGGAGGGGCGGAGCGCGGCCTCCTCCTCCGCCCGCCTCGCCTCTTCCTCCTCCTCCCTCCTTTCCCGACCCCGGGCCGCGGTCCTGCCGCAGGAATAGCAACTCGGCTCTTGCGCCCCTCGGGCTTTCTGTGAGGGAGTAGCCTCTGTCCCCGCCCTCCCTCAGGGCTGCAGGGGACACCCCTGCCCCCGCCATCTCCCTGAAGTGGAGCCTTGGCCGCTGCAGTCCACTCCACGGGAGCTGCTCCTGGCGTTGTCACTCGCCTTCCGCCTCGCCTCACCTTAATTTTCCTACTCGTTCACATCTCTAATTGTCCCTCCTCGCTGCAAATATCCTCCAAAGATATCTCTCAATGTCCCTCTGAGGAAGCCTTGGAATTTTCCCCGTGTAAAAATGTATTTCAGATGCTGTGACAGGTTGTTCAGAGCAGAATGTCACACAAGCCGTGAAATTAAGGTGATACGAAATTAAAGAGTGGCCTTTGTTTAAATTTAACAAACAGATTTCAGTAGCTGTGCCACCGAGAAAGGGTGTACCTCGGTAGCCACAAGGAATTTGTGGTTTCTGTAAAGCAACTGGTGGTTCTGAAATGAGTCATTGAGCTTACAGATGGGTGCAACATATTCCCTACAGATTTACCCCAGAATGTGCCACAGATCTCCACTTCCCTCCACACAGGTGAAGATATGATGTAATTACTCCAAAAGGCTGCAGTTAACATTTTGTATTACAGTATGAACATAATATTTTGTTTGTGGGAGCTGGAAAGTGAAGGCATAAGGTTTATCAGCTTTTCATTCAAAACTTTTTCCATTTCACCAAGATTTCCTGGTGCTTAGGGTGCCCATCAATGCAATTCTGCCTTTACCAGCATCACTGTAAAAAGATTCATGTGAAGGTGCAGATAGTAGTGGTTAGTGCATTGAGGGAAGGAATTGTATTGCATGTGATACAGAGAGAAGGTGGAAATCACAAGGGGAGTAAAAAGCATTTGAGAAATACTTTCAGCAATCGCCTATTATGAAGTGCGACAAATGTGGAGGTTGCACCTCGAAACCTTCAGTTTCCATCTAGACACTCAACATAGGTACCACATGCACCTGAAAGTGATCATCAGAGTTCAGCCTGTGGGAAGAGAAATCCATGTGAAGCAATTCATTAATCTGTGTTGGTCTGAAAATTTGGAAGCCAAAAGCATAAATCAAGGGCACATTTGGATTTCTCTCTTCACATGGCTTTAAATTGTCTTGAAGAACAAGGCCTACTGAATAAAAAAGGCAATAAAGACATAATTGCATCATCACATCATCTATTTTGAAACCTCTTTAACCTCTCTGCTATTATTAATTACAATCAAATACAAATGTTAAATACCTAATACAAGCAAATATGGTACAAGCCAGAGACAACTCTCATTCAAGCAGTGTATTCTCAGACACTTTGCCCACATATAAGAAAGGTTGGAGCATGTTCTATGAGATATCTTTAAAGCCTGTCTACATTTCACTTCTCATTATTCTTCACACTGCATTTTCAGCAGAGCCTGAAAATGTGGCATTATCTCTGCAGAAGCTAGCTGAGCATCTACAGCATCTATTAACTTGCAGAGGAGCTTACATAAGACAGAGACTACATATGCAAACAGTAATTTTAAATCATCAGGTTTCCAAACAATTTGGTTTATTATACATTTTTGCTATTTCCCTTTCTTAGTTAGTATGATTTAGGGAATTCCTTTGTAATATACTCTATCCTGGATATTTTTGCAGCCATGGTTACCAGGGGAAATGTAGTTTCTTTACTGGTTTGGGGGTGGGGTTTTTTTGTTATTTTGTTCCCAACAGCAATAAGATTTTCTGCTTTTGCGCTATTGAGGGAAAAAAAAAAAAAAAAAAAAAAAACCAACAAAAAACTCAAAACCACACTGTTGTGAGCCTCTCATCCAGCACAGTTCCTTCTTCCCTTGAGACACTCACAACCCTAGGCTTTATTTATACTGGAAAAATAGGTCCTTTTACGAAATACATGCCCTCCTCACAGCCAGAGACAAGGGCCCCAAGATCATCATCCCCTTTTTTGGAGATTTGGCACCCTGAGCTCATAGGCAGCCCAGCTGAGGGCTGCCCCTCTTCCTTCCAGTGACTTTGGCATCAGGGCTGTGGGGAGGCTTCAGTGAGGGCTCTGCCCCCTCAAAAGGCAGCTGCATTTCAGGTGAGGCTCTGGTCCTTGACTCTGCTGGAGCTACAGCGGTGTGACAGCCCTGTCTGTATCCCTTTGTCCCTGCTGTCCCTGTTCCTGGTCAGTCCTCAGGTCTGCCTCACTGCTGGGGACGTGCTTGCTGCTGATGGGACTGTCTGTCCCTGACTGCCATCACCAGATCTGGGGACGTGCCTGCTGCTGATGGGACTGTGTCTGTCCCTGACTGCCATCACCAGACCTGAGTCACTAACTGCACTGACCTCAGACCTGTCCCATTGCTGTTGACTTGTCCACCAGTCTGGACTCTGTTGTTTTCATACCCAGGCCTGTCCTGCTTGTTTTGCTCAGGGATGGAGCCCTGGCTGGTGAGGTCCCTGCTCTGCCCCTCTCTCCCCTCTCTGTGTTGTGGCACTTGGATTCCTGTCCCATAGGGAGCATCTGGCCCTTGCTGGCTCCTGCTGCCAGAGAACTTTGGCATACACAGGAAAAGATCACTTCCACTGCCTCAGACCCATGGTGTATCTGGATGAGAATACTCTCATCCAATACTCTTAGAGGGATTGGTTCTTTCTTCCAAAGTACATGCTGCCCTCCAACAGCAACATCCAGGTGTAATGAAAAGAGAAAATGGGCTACTCATCTTTATCAAAGGGTCTGAGTGAAGTGTTGTATGTCAGCCAGCTTCCATTTGTTATCTGGAAAAGTAATGAAACGAGCTGTTTGGCAATCAATGTGTGAGCAACTAAATAACAGTAAAGTGATGAGCAGCAGGCACTCTGCATTTGTCCAGAACAAATCATGTCAAACTAACCTAATTTATTTCTTTGCCAAGATAGCTGATTATTAAGTGCTGAAAGGAATAGGTGAAATATGTTTTGACTCCGTAGGGCTTTTGACATTGTCTTGAACACCACTCTCATAAAGGCAAATTTGCCTCAGATGGTATTAACATGAGAAGAGTGTGTGATTAAAAAGCAATTCCCAAACTGGTGCAGTGGATATTTTCCTGTCAGTTGGAAGGTATATCATACAAAGAGATCTGATCTGTCTGCTAGGGTTGTTTACTTTCATTAGCAACTTGAATGATGAAGTTGACCTTTGACTTCAAACTTCTGCAAATAACGCCAAGTCAAGCTGTATCATACCTTGGAGGCAAAGATTTGAACAAAGGTTTACCACTGCTAAATCACAGAAAGAGCCTCAAAATAGTGAGATGAAGTTAAGATAAGAACAATGTATGACACTTAGAAAACTTGAATTCTCCAATTAAAAATGAGGGAAAATGTGTAGTCTTTGCTAAGATACCATAATGTACATCTAATCAGGGAAATTGAAGAATAACATAACTCTGCATTGGAAAATGTGGACTATATGAGGAGCCACTTTTTTGCCACAAAACCAACACAACTAGAGAGGGACAATGAATTGATATCCCAATCTGGAATATGCATGACACCAAATGACACAAAAATTATTTGCATCTGACACAGCTACCTTGGCTTGCTTGCAGAACACCATCTTTGGGCCATCGGTCACATTGCTCTGAGGAACTAGGCATGGCCTTTACCTGCCTTACCTCCTCCTGTTGCCTGAAGCCTCCTCTCTGGGAGAAGATGAGTTTCCTGGTGTCCTCCCTCCATGTACATGCTAGAGGGCTGCTGGCCCTGGCAGAGGGACCTGTGCATCTGCAGAGAGCAGTGGTGAGGAAAGAGCTGTAGGGCTCAGGAGCCTTGGACTCTGCAGGGTGGGAAGGGGAGGCCACAAGCCTCCCAGTGCCACCACAGTTTGAAGTATCCCAGGACAGGTCATGTCACATCCTGTAAAGAGGCAAGATAGAGTCATATACTCTCTTTGTCTGCAGAGCATGATGTTCCAGGCTGAAAGACAAAATCTTTGTGTTGGGTTCTCCATCTTCCAGCAGGCCGCAAGTGGTTTGTTTTACTCCCAATGATACTTCTTGGGACTCTGACAAAAGGCAGGGTGACTTGAACCCTGCTTCAAGATGAACAGAACTGACACAATTGTTTCCTTTTTTCTCTTGGCAGAAATCACACAAGGGCCCGGAGATCAAAATGGTAGCGCAAGGCATGCTGGCTCGTTTTGCTGAGCTTTGCAACTTTTCCTCCAAAGACAACAAGTGATCCCCCAGGAAATCTCTCAGCCTTGAAAACAAAATCTGCAACTTGTGTAAAGCTTCTGGGGCTAGAGTCGCTGCAGTTGGAGACTGCAGGCTGACTTTATAAAACTGTGGCTCCTGAAAGTTTATCCTCAGGCTGAAAAACCCTTCCAATTGCTTTATAACCAACACTCCATTTTCTCTGACTTTAAAGTGCATCCCTATACCATGGGATCTGACACGTTTCCTAGGTGTGTTTTCAACAGAAGACCATAGGAGCATTAAGCCACGAGAGACAGATCCCTTGCCTTTTCACAGCCCAACAGTATCGCTCTCATCTTGCTGAAAAGGTTAAGAGCGTTGCAGTGTGGTTTGTAGCCAGATCCATGGATTACGCAAAGAAAAGATGCACCAAGCCATTTTCAGATTAATGAAATTACATTTTCTGCTGCTTTCCACACCTTTAGGCTTTAGGATGAGAAGCCAGGTTAGGGAGCGCCCCATACAGGATTTCAGGTGCGACCTGCAGCTCCAGCAAGCCGGCAGAATACGGAGCGAGGACGCCCCTAAAGCGGTGGGCAGGGAGTGTTGAAGCCCTGCAGATGCTGATCCCCACGTGCCTGACGATGCCAGCGTGTCCCTGCGCTCACGGCACGGCTCCCCACGGGGGAAAGCTCACTGACAATCGGCCGCTAAGCCGCGCTCAGAATTTGGGGCCGGTCACAGAGAGGAGAGACCCTCCTCCCCTGGGCTGGCCAGCCCGCCGGCCAGCCTCCTTTCCCCTCCCGTCCCCGCCCCGCCGGCCGGCGGAGGGTCCTTCCCCGGGGAAAGTTGCTCGGCGTCCCCCGGGCGAGGGGCGGGGGTGTGCGGCGCTGCCCCCGCCGCCTCTCGCCCGTATCACCGAGCTATTTATTTGAACCGCAGCTAAAGCGCCTCGCCGCCCGCCCTGCCGGGGACACGCAGTCCGGGCGCCCGGCGGGGTGGGCAGGAAGGAGCCCATGGCCGGGAGGGCAGCCCCGGCCCCCGGGGCTCTGCTCTGCGCCCTGCTCTGCGCGACAGCGGCGGCGGCGGCAGCGGCGGGGGGCGGCCCCGGGGACAACCCCGCTCCCGGCGCCTTCGGCCACGTCTACCGGGGCGCCGTGAACATCAGCTCGGAGCACGTCTACGCCTTCGCCTATCGCAGCGAGCCCGGGCAGGTAGGAGCGACCCCCGGCGCGGCGAGCACCGCGTCCCGCTGTCCCTCTCGGTGTGGGGTGTGTACCGGGGAGCGACCGGCTCCGCCGTGCGGGAGCGGGCCGGGCTCCCGCTCTGTCCTGCCCGCATCCTCCCGCCGCCGCGCTGCTCGGCAGCCGCAGTGCACCTGCGGGCTCCTTTCCGCCTTCCTTCCCGGGGCTGCCGGCTGGGAGCGTGCCGGTGTCCCCGGGGCTGCGGGGGACAGCGCAGGTGGATTGGTGCCCCCCACCGCCACAGGGGGGGTTTGGTATCCAGCAGTTCTAGCAGCAGAATCCGATTGAAGTCTAGAAGATAGTTGTGAGGGTAATAGTACTACATTAAAAATAATTTTTAAAAAACAATACAAAACCCACAAAAAAGCCAAATTACTACTACTACAAAAAAAAAAAAAAAAAAAAAAAAAAAAAAAGAAAAAAAATTGTATTTGCGTGTGCACTTAATAAGCCTTCTTAATGCTGGTTTCCCCGCTATGCATTTTCTTAGGATCAGAGTGCTCTCCCCTGGTAGCTTGGGAGGTGAGGCAGGGCTGTGCACATGAGGTGTGTCATGAGGAGGATGCAGGGCAGGGTGGCCAGGGCCATCCATGGCTCGTTGATGGTGAAAACAAACCTGTCCTCTGTGTATACCCAGTTATTGTGGGTTCCCCCCACCCCACTTTTCATGTCATGTTTATCTCAAGTACCTAAGTGGTACCTTGGAAACTCTGCCTGCCTCCCCCCCCACCCCTGTTTTTTTGGATTTGGTGTTAATTGATGAGTAAGATGATCTGATGTACCAAAAGATGGTGAACTAGGTAGATGACTCTTCCCTCCTGTCCTCAATTGCACAGAGCAATAGAAGATGGAAGCTGTGGCTTTTTCCCACACTGTATACTATACAATAAAATGCACCTGGTATTTATGGGCCAGCAGTAGGGTGTCTGGGCTATGATGCAACTGAGCCCAGCCTTACTTAACTGTTGGGTGTCACCAGTGATCTCAGGAGGTCTCACCCAAAAGCACACTTTGGGCTTGAGCTCCTTTTGGAACGAGGTCTAAGTTAGGATTCTGCAGGTGTTACAAGTGTTGGGTATTACCATGAGGGCCTGTCGGCAGTCCAGATGTTGTCTGTGGCTTGCTAGCAGAGACAGCATGAATACTGACTTCAGTTGAAATTAATCTGGTTCCTTCAATTTAAGGTGCTCTGTGAAGCCGTGTGTTTTTTTTTGCTGGACACCTCTGGAAAGAAAGCTTTCCCTCCTGGAGAGCTCCAGTGGGAGGAAGCACAGGGCTGCTCAGGGGTGTTTGCAGGTACCTAAATGCAACTTCTAGGCTACTTCTAGACACTGAGCTCTTCCTGTAGCTGTGAAGTACAGATTGCTCAGTACAGACTGCTGCCTTACTTAAGCAGGAGCTCTAATGGACTAATCTCCATGGTCCTGTGTGCTGGAACATGAAGTCCCTGCAGAGATAGGGTCAAGAGCATATCTAGGAAGGGAAAATTTGCATTTGAGATTTAATATTTTTTTCAATGCAGAACTCACCAAGCACTGCCATGAATATGCTCAGAGGGCCATGCAACCAGCTCCTGCTAGAAAAAGTGTTTGGAAGATAAAAACTCCTTAAATAAAGATGAAATTTCATAGGAAGTTTTCTAATGAGGGATGCCTAGAATCAGGTTCTGATTATAGAGGAGGCTCCAGAGAGACTTTATTATGGCCTTTCAGTATAAAAAACATTATCAAATGATCGAGAAGAGCCTTCTTCATCATAGTGACAGGATAAGGAGCAACAGTTTTGTACTGAAAGAGTGTCAATTTGGGTAGGGCATAAGGAAGAATTTATTTTATGGTGAGGCACTGGAACAGGTTGTCCAGAGAAGTTGTGGATACACATAATTGGGAGTGTTCATAGGTTGGATAGGGCTTTGAGCAACCTGATCTAGTGAAGATATCTCCCTGCCCATGGCAGGATGTTTGCACTAGATGATCTCTGAAGATGATCTTCTAATTCTGTGACTCCTCACTGAGCTCTGCAGGTGCCATTTCTGAGATGAACCAGTGGCAGCGGGGAAGAAGGTGGCTGACCTAGCTGGGGGATGGCTGTGGCTGCGTGCAGCCCCTTTCCCAGCTGCAACCCTGAACCCATGAGGGGCAAACATGACTGGGTCTCCTCTTGCTGGCATGGTCAAAGGCTGAGCTGTCTTGGTGTTCCTGTGTCTCCCTGTTGTTGAGAATTGCTCAAGATTTAGAAGCTTGGTAGTGGAAACCTTGGCTTGGCTTTAATGACCAAGTTCTTGTGGGCAGGGTTTTCTTATGCAAAAGTTGGGAAGGTGTTTAGTGACATGCTGTCTTCTTGGTGTTGAGTCTTGTGAAGCAATGCGAGTCCTGCAAAAATTCATTATATTAGTCACTACCTTTTGCTACAGTCTTAAGCCTTGAACTCCTAGTGAGGGAATACCAGCCAGTGTTTGCCAGTTGCCTGCCACTTGTGAGCTCCCTGCTCTTCCTGGTCTTTTTGTCTCTTCCTGTCTCTGTGCTGATGGCAGTTTAGCCAGAAGCCTCTGATAACTCAAGGCAGATACCACATGGGTAATTAACCTTAGTTACAGAGAAGTTAATTGAATAAAAAGAGCATTCCCCATGTGGAAGGGCTGCAGTGGATGAGTTTAATTGCTTTCCCCTCTGAAACAAAGTCAGGTCTGGAGCGATCTGGTTCTGAAAACAGGAATTTGTTTTCATGATGCTGTAAATTCTGCTGTTTTCCTCTCTGCTTCTCTCTCTTATGAAGCCAGACCTACAAAGCAAGGGAAAACTTGCGAACAAGGGCAAAATGTGAAGGTTGGCTTGTGATCCATCAACCATCTGTAAATTTTCTGGTTACTGATGTGCTATGGGTGCACAGGCAGCTGAAAATGCATCTGAATAGAGCAGTGCTTGGATGTTGGATGAGAGAAAGGAGGGAACAAGACCTTTCCTCCTGTTTGGTGCTTTAGAGACTTGCTGCTTTCTGAAAAGTGATGTGCTTGCCTGATCTCAGAGGATGTTCTTCATCCACATAATCATTTTTACTCCTTGGAATATGGAAATGCATGCAAGACAGGAGGGAAAAAACGAGTGCCATGAGAATATTCACAAGCAGATAGATACAAAGTGAAGAAACCACAGCTCAGGGCTCTGCAGCAGAGCTGCTCTGAGACATGTGGCTTCCTCTCTGTACAACTTGTGGGTAAAATGAAAATGATGATACATGTATGTGAACCAAACCACCTAGCTGAAATTTCTGTGTGTAAAACATCTCTGTCTGTGGAGGGGGAAAAGCCTTCTTATGTGCTGTGCAGAAACACTTGTCTTGAGGCAGGAGAGCTGACAATCTTTTATGTACTCGGATTTAGGCCTTAATTGCTGAGGTGGAAATGTGAAGCTAAATCTGTGCTGAGAAGTGCAGACACCTCTGCTTAGTCTTACTGCTAAGACTAAGGGGGTAGTCTTACTGCTTTTTGAATTCCCTTTTTTCTCTTCTAGCTGCTCTTTGAAATTTCCCCCCTGTACAGCTGTTTGTTTAGTTTTTAACTCCAAGAGTAAAAAGATATAGTAATAAACCAAACTGAGTCACTTGTTGCTAAGCCCTCATGCTCTAACGGCAAAGGCAGATGCGCACTGTTAGAAGTCTGGTGAGCAATTAGTTGAGCAAACAAGGTTATTTTATTTTAGAATTATTTACACTGGAGACATCCAGGATGAGGGTAAAAAACAAGCACACTCATTCCACATGTTCAACATGTTCCTGCTTGGGAGGGAGAAAGGAAGGAGACCTTTGCTGATTTGCTGGAACTGCATGTGCAGTGCGTTCCTGCTCAGAAGACTGAAAAAGTGCTGTAGAATGTTTCTGCTGGATTTTACCACAGACTGGAGAAGGCTTTATGTGACAAGTAAGAGAGCCTGCTTACTTCTGTGTTTGCAGTAATACCAGGGTTTTCAGAAAGAATAGTGTGTGTGTGAGTACTGATAGAAATCAAAGTGAATGAGACTTTCCACCACTGTAGGATCTGGCAGTTGTAATGGTTAATTTGCTGAAAACACAAATTGTACTAATATTGTGCAGGTTGGTATGTCCTGTACCAAAGTGTAAGTAGTCCAGGAGAATATCATGAGAAAGAAGACAACCAAAGTTCTTTTTCCTCATTGGAGCTCAGGTCAGTTGAATGTATGATTTGGGAAATACTTGCACTATATTTGGAAAACCAAGTATCTCTGAAGAGAACAAGTTTCCAACTTTCCATTTGTAGGCAAAGCTGCTGCAATCCAGACACAGTTCCTGGACATTCATGCAGTACATGTTGGTTGCGATGAGCTCGGAAGCTGAGCAGTGGGCTGTGTCTATTTTAAGATAAAGAGTGGGTGCTATTTCCCTCCTCCTCCCTTGCCAGGACTAGGAACAGAGCCCCAGTCCCAGTTCCCATATGGCTCAATTTACCATAAATTGTGATTGACAGTTGATTAATCTGTGGCTTCTCTGCTGAGCAGTTGTGCAGTGTGAGGATGTGTAGCCCTGGAGTGTGTTGAATGTCTTGTCTGTGAAGTCTGTCTGAGGAGTGATGGGTAAAAAGTTACCTTCAGTCTATGGGAGGCTCTGTGCTACCAGGGAGGGTTGCTACTATCATTACTCTTCGTTTTTTCAGAGTTGCAGATAGGAAAAAGTTGATTGCCCTAAAGGAAGAGTAGTTTCAACACTAGCAAGAAGATCAGAAGTCCTCCAATTACATGCCTTAAGTTTTGTGACCAAGTGCCTTTTCCAGCCAAAGAGCACAATGCATTAGTGTTCCTCTGACCTCTAGTGAATGGGTCTCGTTTCCGAGGTGTGGATGGTAGTTGCACTTGCTTTCCTTTAGGCAAGAAGCCAGAACCTGTATGTTCCTCTGGAATTGTGTGATGACTCACACAATTGCTCAGACTAAAGCCATATGTCCTAGCTGCAGGAAAACTCCTTGATTTGCTACACAGGGCAGCCTGGTTTAATAAGTAGCAGTGATCAAATCTGTGTTTGCTGTTCTCTGCTGTTTGACATACTAGTGTAGGTCTCACTCCAGCAGGACCAATGTCTATTATAACAACTCTAAGAACAATTTTTTCACCTCTTGTTTCTGAGCTGGCTTTGGGTTTCACATGTAGGAACCTTCAGGCTAAACTACCTTGAAGTATTTCTATAGTGTCCTGCACACGTTCTCCATAATGTTAGTCTTGGCTCCAGCCCAGCTTTCAGTCCACAGCTACACCATGCATGCAATAAAACTTTAGTCTGCTGTTTGGAGAAGGCTGAGCCTGAGCTATAGTGAGGACAACAGGCTGAGTTCTGTCTTTCCTTAATGCTGAGTAGAAGCCCACCAGTTTAGCCACAAAGATGCAGGTAAAAATCAAAGAAATTGGCAAGATTACAAATAGTTGCATAAGAAGATCTCCTGATGTTGGTAGAGCTGCTGTTATTACAGGATCTCCAGGGCCTGAACACTATTGCTCTTTGGTTGCTGGCTCTAGTCTGTTCACCACAGGACCCTGGAAGAGCTTCAGCACACCATTTCTGGAACCTAAAAGTAAATGTCTTATGTGACAGGAATGTAGGCACGATGTCAAGTCCAAAAAAAATCAAAGCAAATTATAGTCTATGGTATCTGACGCCAAGCAAGGTTCAACAGAATCCCTTTGGAGTAACTTTTGTGTATATAATTTATATTTCTTAAAGAAAACAGGCAACCCTAGGAGGTGACAGCGTAGGCAGTGTAGAGCTCACAGCACTTGGAATGTGGTTGCTGTTTCTCAGTAGGTTCTCTTGAACACTCCTCACCCTGCCTAGGGTCACACAAAAAGCTTTTGCTTACAGGGGAAAACAAAAGTAAACTATGAGAGAAATTAAATGGGGATCTGCTAAAAACTCAAACCTGATTGTTGTTTTTTGCATCAGAAAATAGTCTTGAAAACTCTGACAAAAGTGGAATATCTTAGTTGAAAGAGCAGTGTGGGATGTGGCTTCGCTTTGGTCGGGGGATAGAAGCAACTGAGATCCCCTCAAACTTGAATTATTCTTTATCTTTCTAGGATTTTGCACTTTGTAGGTTTTCCTACCTAGGAGGCAAAAAGAGAGTGCATCTTGACAGAGGCTATCAGTTTGCAGGCTTTAGGGGAAAAAACTGAAAGCTGCTCTGGTTTCTCACAGGGTAGCCAGCAGACCTTCAGATGGTGACTGCGGTGCTGGCAGGATTTTTATTTTTATTTCTAATGTGTAAGCTAATGCTGTCAAGCTCGATAACTTGTCCTTGAACTAAAGGATCTCTTTTGAATTCGAATGTTGTTCTAAATCTTAGTCATTCTCTTCTTGTTGGGCTGTCATGTTTGAAATCAAAGATGATCAGGTTTTGTTGTTCCCTTCCCATCCCCAAGATGTTTAGATTAAAAAAGAAAACAAATTCTGAATTGAGGAACTTCATCAAAATGCCTCTCCTCAGTTTGAACTCTTTCCAAGAACAGTGCAGCAATTTATTATACATTTGCATTGTAAGTAGAGGCTGAAATGTCCTCAAATAACTCGTGCAGAAGTTGTTGGTAGGGAGGTAAGCTTTTTCTGTATGGACCTCATCTGCTATTTCAGGGGATATTTAAGGAATTGAAGTGCAGACTGTAAAAGGTATATTGCAAGGGTGTGCCATCTGCTCCGTTTGAAAATATAGTTTAGTACATTTGCATAAGCAAACATAATTTTGTGCTGTGTACACTTGGAGAACCACAGAGGATTTCAGAAACAGCCTTCCTTAGTTTTTACACCGATGTTTTTCTTTGAGCATAGAAATAGCTACTTCAGAGTAGTTTAAAATAAATGGAAAATGATTTTAAAAAAAGATATCATGCATTACAAGACATAATTCAATCCACATCCAAAGTGCTGAACATCTTCACATACTGAAGTGAAGAACTTGGGAGCCAAGAAAGAACCAGGGATCTAAGTTCTGACAGCAGACCCTGGAGTTAGTGCCAGGAGCTTGGAGTTACACGGTTATGATTTGGAAAGGTTATATACCATTTTGTTTCAAGGGTTGGCCTGGCCCAGAGTTTCAGCTGCTGTGGTTTAGGAAGATGCAATTATTGCAGAGTAGTTTGTTCCTTAACTTAGTGTTCAAAATAGGATTTTTTATTTTTAGCATCTTTCTGAAGTCTGAGGGTGTTCAGAAACAGGTACCTATTTCATCCAGCATAGCAACTCTCACTTTATCCTTCTGGCTGTCCTGGAGACTCCCTGGCGACATTGGTTAGAGGACAAAACTTCAATAATGGAAAAAGATAAATATTATCATGTTTTATATTTGTCTTACTTCCATTTACGCTTCACAGATACTGTTGCAAACAAGTGAACTCATGGCAAAGTCCACGGCAGACTGTAAATCCACACAGCACATTTGCACAGAGTGAAACATTTAAATGAAAAATACTAATCCTGGAGCAGTTATGTTAATGTGTCCAAGGGCGTGCTCGACGTACCCAGAGTCTGTCTCTTCATTTATGCTGCTTCAGGTGTTTAATACTCCTGGCAGAAATGCTGGAAGAAAACTCTGGGCCAAGGTTATTTGACAGATTGCTTTTGGCAATTAAGTCTTATTGACATTGGAGCGCAGAGACAGAGAAAGGCTGAAAGGGAATGATCCTCTGAGCTCCACTTGTTCTGTTGTCAGCCAGGAGCTGATGTCTCCTGGGACTGCAGAAAAGAGATTCTCTGAAACCTGTACTGTCTCAACTATTTTCCTTCCGGGTCTCAGCTTCCCCCATTGCCTCACCAGTGGGAAGATCAGCAGAGCTGGGTGCTGGTGGGGTATTCACTCACTGCCTCGATTGCTCCAGTCCATCTGGCTCAATCCTACCTCACCTAATTTTAGGGTCTGTATAAAAATGAAGCACCTCTTTCTCATGCAGCAGCCAGCATGAGCAGTTCAGTGCCTTTTGCACACGTATTCAGTGCTGAGGCCTTTCCTTGGAGCAGCAGTGAGCGTTTGCCTGCCGGATGTTCCCTGCCCACGGGCCTGGCCCTGTGCCTGGCAGGCCCATGAGCGCTGTCGCAACGCGGGCTGGTAATCCCAACAGGCTGCCAGGGAGCGCCTGGCGTGTGGGTGCAGCCCTGCTGTGACTCAAAGGCTTTGCTTAGCAAGAGCTTTTGGAAAGGAGTCCATGGTGAAGCCCTTGAAAACCTTTGCTTATAGCACAAGGTGTTGTTGCAACCTCCTGCCTTGCCCTTAAATTCACATCCCCACAGTCTTTAGATGATGTGTGATCTCTGTGGCAAATGCAGATTTAATTATCAGTCCAGAGATTCTTTCATGTCAACAAGAGCCTGGTTTATTTTGCTTAATGTTTGCAGCCATGTTGGTTCTGTTCAGCTGTGCAAATCTGGGGCTGGCTCCTTCTGCCTGTTCCCATCTAGAGAATGGAATTCAGTTATACTTTTTTTCCTTTCTTTTCTTCCCTCCCCCTATCTCCATGGTGGTGGTGGAACTGAAGTACAAATATTTGTCTTTCCTGGTCTAACACGTTTTTATGCAGAGCTGAGAGCTCTCTCTTTATTCAGCTGTCTTGTTGCCCTGTCCACCTTGAAACACAGGAGAAACTTCAAGGTCAGTCATATGAGAAACAAAACTATCGTGAGCCTGCTGGTGAATCGCCCCTGCACACGGCAGAGCCTTGGCACTGGGAAGGAATGTGAGGAGCAGAAGTCTCTGAAGCACTCCTGACCCTGCCTCAGCCCCACAGCACAAAAGGCAGCAGTGTTTATTGCTGACAAATATTTGTGCAGGGCCTGCCTTGTCCAAGGGAGCATTTGGTACACAAGTTTGTTTCCCAAGATGAGGGTTTCAAGGGTTTCAGCTTCGATGCTGCCGATGAAGTCTAGCACTATAACACCAATAGACCCAGCCTCCTGCTGAGAGTGTACAAGGAAGGGGAAGGTGGAACTAGTTTTCTGTGGGGCTGGCAATGATCTCCTCCAAAATGAAGTTCCTCAGCAGTGCTGGCAATGCAGGACTGACAGCAGCCTGGTTGACCCTGTTTCTGTCCAGGCAAAACTTCCTCCTCATCTCACCAGTGCTAAGTGAGTGGGGATGGATGCAGAGAAGGCTCATAGTCTTTGTGATGATTATAATTTTAAATTAAAACACTGGTTTTTCACTGGAGTTCCTCTTGTTTTCACATCAAGTTTTGTGTTGGAAGGGGGAGGTATGTGTAACGGGAGCAGTGGTTCTGTATCAGGGAAGGGTTCTTGAGTTAGAACTGCTTGTTTTTAAAGTGAAACAACCTTTGGAAAGGTGAGGAGGGGGAACCATGTTTGAAATAAATAAATCACTTCTTTTTCTTCACCTCCTACTTTTTTTCACTCTTGTAAAAATATTTTGCTGAAGGCAAATGCCAAATGACTTTCAAAGGGGAAGATGGGATTAGTAGCATTGACTCAATAGTGAATTCATTAAATCTGTAGCATGAGACTGTGTATGTTGTCTATATAAAGGCAAGAGAATCTAGGAGCAAAGCATGGATTACAAGTTTAAGGTAGGTCAAAGAGAAGAAGGCCTAAAAAATCATAAACATCCATTCATAGGTGTTATATTTTTATCCCTGTCCCTTCTGATGCTCCTGCTAGACAGTTCAACCTGCCAGGGAAAATGCCTTTCTCCAAGACACTAATTAAGATTCCTTCTAATCTGTAGCACGAAATTGGAGAGTGAGTGACAGGAGATGGAAAGAAGCCCTGGTTGCAGTTAAATGGTAATTCTTCCTGGACTTTCTCAAACTTCCTCATAATTGCACCTACATTTTTCTGGACTTATGCCCAAGCTTATTTCCAAGTCATCAACCATTAATTGGGAACTTCTTGTGCAGGTTTGGCCAGAAGGCAAATCCCACCTGTTTTGTTGCAGTGTTTGGCAGAAATAGCTGTTGTGTAAGAAAGATGCCCATCAACCAAAGCTGTTGGTAGCTTCTTAATCACCCTGTTTGTTTCCTGGACTTTATTAAAAGATATTGATGGGGTTACACTCAGTGTGATGCTCCAGATTGATCTGGGTATGTGCAAATGTAGTGGAGCAGAGGTATTCATTGCAAGTGAATTGCTGGTATATTGAGGTGAAATTTAAATTACATTGGGATCTTAACGAACTGTTCTGTAAGTTTTGCTTCTGACTTTCTGATGTTCCTCTCTGTTTGAGGCATCCTGTTTGAATGTGGCCTGGGAAGAAGCTTTGCTTGTGTAGAGTGCAGAGAGGAAGGTTAGAGGGGGAAAAAAGTGGGATCCCATCTGTGAGTCCATACTTAGGCCACAGTTGGTCCTGCCTTGGTGCATCTTGGTGTTGCCCCAAATATCAGACCAAAAAGAGCTCAGGGCACCTGAGTATGGACTTTTAGGGGAGCAGGGCAAAGAAGCTATAACCAGCTGTAACAGAGAGCAAATAGAGAGCGCTAAGCACAGTAAGGATGTAGAGAAGTCATTATGGTAGTAATATGGCATATACCAGTTTTCTTGTGGGTAAATGCTTAGATTTAAAAGAGTATTGAGTCTTGAGACTCTTACTTCCCTCTCCTGATATTCCTATTTCCTACACATATTATAAGATAATGGAATCAGCAGCAAAGCTGAATAAATGTTGTAGGTGGTGTATAATCAGCTTAGCTTTGTGGAGAGAGGGGAACCAAATGAGGGGTCTGGCAGCTGGATCACAGCAGAGGGAAGGGACTGCCTTCCACTTCACAGGCTTTTCTCTGACAGAGCATTATCACCAATGCTTTTATTTCCCTTCCCTTGTGCTTCTCTAGAATAGATGGGAAACTTTCTTTTCTTACTGAGAATGATCAATCACCATAACAGGTCTCCCAGAGAGGTTATGGAGTCTCCATCCATGTTCAGCTGGCTCTAGGTGATCCTGCTTGTGCCAGTTCTGGTAGCCCCAGTATAAGGAAGCTATGGACTTGCTGAAATGAGTCCAATGCAGAGCCACAAAGCTGATGAAGGCACTGGAATACCTCTCCCATCAGGAGAGGGCTGGGAGGGAGCTGTATTCATTTAATGTACACATACTCATGTACAGTTAAGAAAACCTGACTATCTGCAATATATGCATAACTCATATCCTGGGTTATGGTCTGTATTTGTGCAGTCAGTGGAGAGGAGAATTTCCCAATCTCTGGCTTGTATTTATGGATAGTTGAGGATGCACGAGCCAGTAGTGATATTTGCTGTGAGTTTGATGTGAGCTCCCCATTGCATTGAGCTGATGTACTGAGCCCTGGAGGGTTCACAGAGCCATGTCCAGCCTGAGGCAAGCAAGAATCACTTCACCTGTGGAGGTGGGCTTGCTTGGACTGTTTCATGGGCAAAAAGCTGCTGGACAGGCAGCTGAAATGTGTCCTTTCTGCAGTGATAGTTGTTTTCCCCTTGGGTGGAGAATTGTTCCGTGTCCTTGCAGGAGACTGGCTTGACCATTTTGTCTTCATGCTCCTTAGATTTGTTTTCTTGTTCACTTCCAGTTGCTTCCTTCATGTCCTCACTCCCTCTCACAGCAAACACCAAGAAACAAGCAGGAGCTTGTTCAGCCCAGTCCCTGTGTGTCCAAGTCACACCAGTGTGTGCTCCCTCGGGGCAGCTGCAGGGAGTGAGGAAGCCACTGAGTTATCTTCCAGCGCTGCTGTGGTGACACCCTTCATGTGTTCCTTGAGTATTTTGCTTTGTGCTGCTGTTTTTCTTAGCTTTGTTTTAGCGCTTTATGGTGAAATATACTTGGAAACAAAATTGCATATATAGTTCTTGTGACTGGAAGGAAAAACTGGAAAGCAGACCAGAAGAGCTTTGCAAAGGTTTAGAAGCCAGAAGGCAATGAGAAAGGATTCTAATGTCTGCCCTCCTATTTCAAGGGAGTTTTAATTAAATTATTTGTTTTTTTTGTTGTTGAAGACCTAATTTTTTTAGGAATTGGTGTCTGTTGCCTCTGTATTATGGTAATAATGTCAGGAAAACTGCTGATTATGGCTTTCAGGAAGGTGTTTTGTTCTACTAGATTCAACTCTCATGTGAGTCAAGAATCACCAAACAAGAATAATTAGGAAATTTTCTTTTACTTGGAATTGCAGAGGAAAGTAATTTCTCTGAAACTGGTGTCCCCAGGGTAAGAATAAGTTGCTGTATCTGATAACTCTCCTTCTTCTAGCTTCCTAATTCTGTATGCTGTTTTCAGAATGTGCTACCTCCTTGACCCTTTACTCTTCTTGGAGGGAATAAAATCAGAATATCTGTGGGAAGCATTTTACTGATCTAGTGAGAGTCCATTATAATCTTTCAGGATGTGGCAGGTTTAAAATGTGTATGTATTATCTACTTAATATGTTTTCATTATTTCAAGCTCTCTAGTTGAGCTGGACTGTTTCTTATCATATGATGAGTTATGAACTCTTGTATTTTGTATTCTTCATCAGTGTCTACAGTTCTGGAGAGGGAGCTGAAGGGATGCTGTTTTCAAATGGAAATGGTGATATTTCTATGTGGTACAGACAAACTTCTTGCTTCTTAAATAGTGAACTGAGGGTGTGTTACACCACAGCTGTCCTACTTCTGCAACCACATGGTGGCCAATGATAATGTAAGGAGAAACTTCAGTTGCTGGTGCAGTGGGCTGCATGAAAACAGTTCTCACAAGCAGCCTTTCTTGTCCACTTGAGGGCAGTCAGCAGTATATTCCTGTTTTGTTTGGTGGGATCATGGTCATATTGCAATTGTTTACACAACAGCCCACTGCTAATCTGCTTTTTCATCCTTGGCTCTTGATGTCATCTTTGTGACTTTCCCAGTAATGTTGTTTGGGTTGGGCACATAAGAGTCCCGGCAAGAAAATTCTTAGTTGTAGCTTTGAGTCTTTGTCTTGTGTGTCCACATCTGCTTGCTTAATTTTTGTAAGGTAAGTTATGTAGATTGCTCCCGACAGAAGGTACTGAACTCTCTTATGTATTCTGCATTTGTCCACTGCCCTGGGCACGGGGCTGTGATTCTGGACTGCAGCATCAGCAGAGAGGCACTTCTGTAAAGGACTTCTGGATCTGAATAGTTAGTCTGGTGATAAACACTGCTGATCTCCCTGTGCATATTGTCAGCACCTAGGTCAGACTGAGGAAGGAGGAAAGGCTTTTCCCACCTAGATTTGGAGCTGCCTTGTTCTCCACCTTCAGTTTATGCTCTGTTTCCTCACAGGTGGATGCAGTGCGGGTGTACGTGAACAGCAGCTCCGAGAACCTCCAGTACCCCGTCCTGTTTGTGGTCCGCCAGCAGAAGGGAGTGCTCTCCTGGCAGGTGCCACTGATCTTCCGAGGCCTGTAAGTACTGGAGGCTCTTCTTTGTGCCACACTCCTCTCTCTGCACACTCCTCTACCAGCTGTGTTCATCAGCAGCCTCCCTCAATGCTGCTTCTTGTAACCTGTGCACACTGCAGGGCTTGGTTGGTCCTTGCTCGCTGCCAGCTGGGTGTAGGGAGAGCAGGATTTCATAGGTCACCTCTCACTTGTAGCCTGCTCTTGGCTCTTAGCTTCTCAGATATGTGCACAGAGCACCAGGAAGCTTGTCTGCAGGGATCTGCCCGTGGCACCAGTCACTGAGTCTACCACACATCCTTGCTGTCATTCCACAGTAGCCTGCCATGTGTGCAGGTGGTTCCTGGGCTCTGGTTTGGGACAGGGATTGAACAGGCTCTTGAAAGAGCACTGTAGCTTCTGTGTAACAGTGTATTTCTGGAAAAAGAGCTTCAGTTTCTCACCTCAGGAACATTTATTCTAGGGAGTGGTTGTTCGGGGCTGCTTCTTTATGAAAGCAATACTGCTTTGTATCTTCATTAACCCCAGGGCTCGGTGGGCTGCAAATAGAGAATTTTCAGGCGCCTTAGTCCATTTCAGAGGTGAAGCTTCATCCTGTGACTGAATCCTGGTGCCAGCAGCAGATATCCTGCAGTGTTTTGCCTGATGCAGGTGATGGGTACAGCAGTGGCTGCCAGTCCTCTCTTTGCCTCCACTAAATGGCAGATGTTAGAAATCCACAGCTGTCATGGGCATCCCCAAGGGAAGTGAAATGTTGAGGATGACCAGTCCCTTGGGCAGATTGCAAGAGGCAGCAGAGGTGGAGTTTGAATGCTGAATAAAAGAGTGAATGCTCCTGGCCTTTTAGATGAGAATTTCACTTATGCAAACAGAGGCAAAATGATGCCATTCTTAATAGTGCTGAAAAACTTCTTAACTGCTCTCTCTCTCTCTCTCTCTCTCTCCTACCCAACTTTCTCTTCCCTCCTTTCCCTGGCTGTTGTAGCTATCAGAGGACCTACAATTACCAAGAAGTGAGTCGGACCCTGTGTCCCTCTGAGCCAACACCTGAAACAAGACCCTCTGAGCAGATCATATTTGTGGATGTGGCTTCCATGGCACCGTTCAATATTGCATATGAGCTGCTTGTCACCAGGCTGGAGAACTTCCAACTTGAGTAAGCTGGGATGTGAGAATACAAATGCAATTTCTTCATGTACCACTTGAACATCACTTAAGGGACTTGGTCCATCTGCCTACTCTTCCCTTATTTTTCCTTCCTATGGGGAAAAAAAAAATTTCTTTTGTTTAATCTGGGGGTACTTTGGGTGTGTTCCATCTCTAAAGTTTTAGACTTCAACATTCTGGCATTTGTTTTCTAGGACCAACAAAGCCTTTAACTTCACTGCCAGCCCTTCCCAGCCCCAGGTAAAGAGAAATCCTGTGTAGATTGCTTGTATGTCTTACCACATCCAAGTGTTTGATGTCATCTTTTATCTTTCTATATGAAGTTCAGAGTTATATACTAATACAGAACAGAATCTAGAAAGTATGAAAGCTAAAACTTAAGGCATCAGTATGTCTGTTAGTTCAGAAGGAAGAATGTATGAGCAGCCCCTCCAGCTGAGCAGCTTTGCTTAGAGCCCTGCAGATACAAATCCCCTCTTGAATGAAAATGCTGTTGGCACTAACTGTAGAGCTATAGGAACTTGTAGAGCTAGGAGGGTGTGTGATTTACCCAGGCTTCTGGGACTCTGTTGTTGTTGTTGCTTTCACTGTTAATAACACCATTTAATTTTAGGTTTTGTATTACCAGGCATCCTAGCTAATTCTTTTTGCTGACAAATGTCTTAATCTGGTTTGCAGATTCATGCAGTGTTTTATACTATAAAAGAATAGGGAATGATGGTGACTCTTTGTAAGCACTCATTACTTAGGATTTTGTGACTTGAATATAGAATGTTTAGGATATGAAATTAACTTTGTGACTATGGTCTGATTTTTTGGCACAATTAATAATACAAGATTTATGACTTTAAATTAATAACCAGATGTGAGGAGTAGAAGACTGCTTCTTAAATGGTATAATACTGAGGTTTTTTAAATCAAAGTACTAAGCAGTCTATAGGGAGAAGGAAAAAAAGGTGATTTAAAACCTAGATGGGTGCTGTAAAAAGCCATAACAACTGAAGGAGATGGTGTCTGGAGCCCAGCTTGTGCCTGAGGGCAGAAGCAGAAATTGGATATGCTTGTATAGGTGAGAAGTGTTGGCTGGATGTGTTTTTAACACTTGCAGTGTGTGCAGCAGGGATCTGCTGGCCTCAATGCCCTTGTGTTAATTCTGTACCTTGGTGCAAGCGTGGCTTAGAGGAAATTATAGAAGAGCCCTTATGAACTAAAAAATGTGATCCTTATGCCCCTAAAACTTTCCAAGGGGAAAAAGTGCCCCTGGGAAGCCAAGGAGCTCAGTCTGCCTGTGTCCTTGCTTGGTGCAGACAAAACTTGCTCTGCTGAGGAAACTGGCTTGGTGAGTTTGCCCTTTGTAGAGACTTGTGGTTGGAGCCAGCACTCCTGCAGCAGGGAAGGGACCCCGCTTGGGGAGGGGTGCTGGGAGCAAATGCTTTAGTAGAAATGGGCAGCTTGGAAAAGGCTTGGGTGATTTCCTACTTGTCCCTGCCCTCCCACTTTGGGGCTGTAATTCCTGGGATTGGCATGGGGGAAGAGAAACAGGAAACAGCTGGCCCTTGCTCAGCACTAAAATTTATGTGCCATAAAGGGAGCTCTACAGTTGGGAAAGTCTCAGGTGATGGTTTTGGAGCAGAGGTGGTGGTTGTGGTAGCTCCCAGTGTGGCAGCAGTGGCTGCCTGGTGACCATATGGAAGGGAGGGAGGTGGCTGGGGGCACTCCTCAGCCTGTGTCCCTCTGAGGGGGTGTGAGGTGCCCATCAGCCCCTCGGGGTAGCTGTGCCTTGGAGCCTGAGCTCTCAGGGTCTGGCCTTCAAGTGGGATAATGGGAGCCTTTGCAAGAAACATCCTGCTGGGGCAGGCACAGGAGCCCCACTTCTCCTGCAGTGCATCAAACTTTTTACTGAACAAATATACAAATAATGATATTGCCTGGGACATCTTTTGCCCAGCTCTGAAAAAAACAGCTTTTTCTAACCCCACAAACTGTCCTGTGGGCCTGCTCAATGAAGGAGATGCCATTCCTTCCCCCCACCCAGGAAAAGTAGGAATATTGCCAGATACTAGTGTCTCACAAATTATTTTAGAGTTACAGCTGAATTATTTTCAAAGCTGAAGTGCAAAGAGAAACCCCCATTATGCTTTGCCATCAAAGCAAACAAGCATCTCCAAATCCCTTAACTAATATCAATCATTTATTTATGAAACTCTTGACAGAGTTTCAGCCATTTGACGTAATGCTGTTCATGGTCTGTCTTTGAGGCAACCCATTTGAGAAAGCCCATGATGTTTTCCATATATGAAAGTACAGCCAGCAGTAATGGAAACATCTGGAAATTGCTCATATCAATGTAAAATGGAATGGAGTGTAAAATGAAGTCACTTTACCTTCATCAGGTGGGAAAGAGGGGAAGGGATCAATGCTGTATTTTGCACATTGAGGATGTTTGTGTCTAATAGCATACTGTGCAAGAGGGACAGTTGCCTGTGTATATTTAATCTGCTCTTCTGTAGTGTAAGGCCTTAATATTTAAAATCTGATTTTTTTTATGAAAGCCATCCACATCCAACCCCAAAGCCCACCTAGGGCTGTTGAGGTAGCTTGGGATGGTGTTGAAGATACTGCCAAGGGTGATTTTTGGACCAGGTCTCTTGTACTCTGCTTTCTCCACAGTATTTTCTGTACAAATTTCCTCAGGATGTCGATTCAGTCATTATCAATGTGGTGTCTGATGCAGCCTACCCATGCTCAGTTGTCTCAGTGCAGGATATTGTGGTAAGTCAGAGCAGAGGAGGGTGAGGAGCTGCCTGCTGGAGCTGTGTCCAGCTCTGAGAGGTCTGGGCCCTGCAGAGGGAAAAGCCCAAGGCAGGGCTTTGCCCTGGTGATGGTGGTGAAGGGAGCCCCTGAAAGAGGAATGAAAATTCTGTGGGAAGGAGGCCAAGACAGAGATGCTGAGTTCAAGCAGCTCACACAGAGACTTTTGTTGTAAATAGGTGAACAAGCTGTTCCTTTCTAGCCTATCCATAGGGAACACATTCCACAGAGGGACTTCATGTCTCCCTTGTGAGGTTCCCTGCTGCCCTGAGATATGGCTCTGTCTCTCCATGGAGGGTGTTGGGTGGAATGTTGGTGCCTCAGGGAGGGAACAGTGTTGTTCCTTTGACTCTCCCCTGGCTCAAGGCAGATTGGGGAACTTCTGATTTTCAGACACACAATGTCTTTCTGCCTTGAGTTTTGCTCCTTTCTGTATATTTCACCCCTTTTCCTGGGGTGTTCCTGTCATGGAGGTTGGCTGTTGCTTGCAGCTGGGAAATAGCCCCATACTTATTCTCCTTTCCCACCTCCCTGAATAATGCAGGGGGCTGCAGTATGGGAGCAGACAGAGATGCAAGAGGTTCTATTCCCTTGGATACCCCAGCTAGGGCTGTTTTGTGCTGTATTTTCCAGCTGGCTTCCTTAGTAAATAGTTTGGATGTTGTCCCTGGTTTAACCCTTAGCTGTCTGTTTTAGTGCCCGGTGTATGACCTGGACCATAACGTGGAGTTCAATGGAGTTTATCAGTCTATGACAAAGCAGGCAGCCATAACTGTGCAGGTGAGATGCTGATTTGTGTCCCAGTGTTTTCTGCTGCCTGTGTAGCAATTAAAACCTGATCTCTGGCCTGTTGGAGGGGAGAGGCTTTGTGTCTCATGGATTTTCTGTCTTCTTCCATCCTTCTGTGCAGAGAAAAGATTTCCCAGGTGAGCAGTTCTTCGTTGTGTTCGTCATCAAGCCAGAGGATTACGCCTGTGGGGGTTCTGTGCCTTCTTCAATTCATGGTGAGTTGTTCTGGCAGGTGGATTTGATTGCTGCATCTGAGTGATGGAGCAGTGGATGTCTTTTAGGACCTTCCTGTGGGATGCCACCAGGTGATTGTGTAGGTCTGTCTTACCCAGTTAGTTGTGAGGAAGAGTGGAGTGTCAATTTGATATTGTTGGGCAGGTTAAAAGTCCTGATAAATGCAGGAGGTGGCTGGCTAGTGCAGTGCCTGGCATGCTGGGGTTATGTGCTTTTCAGCAGCACCACTGGGGCCTTGGGAGACACTGGAGTCATCCAGGCAATGCTGCTTACAGCCTTTTGTTTGGTTCTCACCTCTGCTCCCTGCTGCTGTATTGTCCTCCTGGCTCCACGGAGTCTCAGTTCCTGCAGAAAGCATCTTCTCCAACTGCTATCTTGGGATCTGTGACAGCTCTGAAATTGGCAATTCTGGGAGAATAATTTTACAAAAGACTTGTTCTAGTGTCTTTTCCAGACAGAAAACACTGTGTCCACTTGCTGGGCAGTGGTAAAAGCAAAATCTCCACCACTCATGCAGTGGTTGTAACTGGAGTGGGAACATTCCTATTCTTAAAGCCTCAAAAATTCCTCCCTGTAGAAGAAGCAAGGCTGCAACCAGCAGATATATTGGGCTCCCTCAACAGCTTTTTGCTACTCCCCTGCCACCTTTCTGCCCCAGTTTTCCCACAAAAAAAGAAGTGTGCCCTTTGGAGTGTCATTCTCTCATCCTAATGCTGTCAGCAGAGCTGTGCTGGCCAGGTGTGCTAAGCCCTGCAGAAACAGAGCAAGTTCCTGTAGTGGCATCCTGCACAGAAATGTTTTACTCACAGAGATTTGGCCTAAGGCAAAAATGGACTCCCACTGCCTGTAATAAGAGAACCTCTCCTTTGGGGATTAAATAAATAGGAGTTGAGATGCCTTTGGGATTCAGACATCCAGAATTAAGCAATATATGGAAGGCTGAAGCAGGGATTTCTTGTCTGAAAAAAGTTTGTGAAGAGGGAGGAAGGGGGAAAGATTTGGGAAGAGCTGTATATTGATAGATCAGAGAACATTTTTAAGCAAAACCACCTACATATTTTAGTGAAAAGCCAGACCCTGTTGGTTTTGCAAGTTCAGAGAACCAAGATCAGTGCTAGAAATCATTAATGTTGATTGTTTTTATATTTTCTGTGCACTGTGCATCTCACAGGGAATGTCAACCGTACCTGGAACCTGCAGAGGACAAAGAACCTTCAAGTGACGATTGTGCCCTCCATTAAAAGTCAGTGTCTTTGGGCAGAGCAATGCAACTTTGCAGGGGAACTTGGCACTTCTGAATACAGGGGTGTGACTGGGCCAGCAGCCTCTGAAGGAATGGTGCAGACAGCTCCAGCTAAGGAGACAAAACCACCTGGAGCCTGCTCCCTTCCAGGAAGGGCTGTGTGGCGCACCAGCTAGCTCTGGGGGTGAAGAAATGGGGACAGATCATGCTGAACAGGTTCTGTCAAGGCCTTTTGAAGAAAGCAAATGGGTTTGGAAGGGCTGTTTGGGGCTGGGCATTTTTACAAGGTGGTATTGGGAAGAGTGGTGACCCTGAGAGGTGCTGTTGCTGCCCTGTGAGCTGACTGATCCCTTCTCTTTCCTCAGAGTCTGTTTATGTGCAGGCCATGTTCTTCAGCTTCCTGGGTTTCCTCTCCTTTTACCTGGGCTCAGTGGTTGTTGCTTTTGTGCACTACATTAGGTGAGTCAAGGGGTTATAAAAGAACAGCCTTTCTGTTTCTTGTCATCAGGGGCACCACACCCTGCAGAAGATTTGGGATGAATGGGGTGGCAAGCATCTAAGCAGAGCAGCTGAAGAAGTCCATGACTGCTCAGTGGGCTCCTGCTGATCATCAGCCCGAAAATACTTCTTCCTCTGCTATGGGGACCATGGGAAGGATGATAATCTGAGGGTCTGCCCTCCCAGTCTTGTAGTGCCCCAACCCTGTGTTTTCTTATGTAAGGACACTGGGCAGCAGGTGGGAATTGTGAAGGGACCAGTCTGGGATATGGAGTGTGAGAGCATGCTGCACTGAGAACTGCAGTAAGTGCAGTGACACAGATTGGGCCTTGGAGTCCCAAGAATGCTGGGACTCCATGGAAGGAGTAAGGAGTAAGGAAGGAAAATGCTGTTTCCTTCCTTACCTGCCTCCCCTGCCCCAGACTTTGGTGTCTGGGCTTGTGTTGAGAAGAGTATCGGCATGGGCATGGCTTAACTTCATGACACATCAATGCAAATACATTTCATTGGAACAACTCAATGAAATTACTTAAGTGTGTGCTCTTATTTGCTGATATTTTTCTGTGTTGTGGCAGTATGTTGGCAGGGGGTTTTTGTTGGTTTGTTTGTTTTTTACCGTCTTCTTTCTGCTTGATATCTGCATTGACAGAGGTGATATGGGCTTCTTGAACATTGTGCTAGTGAGTGCCTCTAAACCCTGCTGCCACTTCAGGAGATTCATACATGCTTGTTCCCCTGAGCAGGGAAGATGGGTTTGGAAAGATGGTGTGAAGGTCCCTCCCAACATACTGAGCAGTGTAGGATGGGATAGTCATGGAAATGGTTGTCCTGCCTCTGGTGGATAGCTGAGGGGGTGAAAAAGCCCTCTGTTGCTTTGGAAGTTAGAGAGACAAACAGCAAGCAGTCATGGCTGAGTTGTGTCCAGTCCAAGCAGTATTCTTCTTTTTTGTTGTTATGTGCGTTTGTTTCTTTTGTGCTTTTTTTTTGTTGGTTTTGTTTGTTTTTTTAGAGCTTGTGCCGTATTTACCTGTTGGTGTCCTAGATAATCCTGCCATGGCTGGCAGGTGCTGAGGTTTGTTGGCTGTCTCATGAGTGCTGTCTGTTGCTTTGCAGGGTTCAGAGGAAGGCTTCAGCTGGGAGATTGAGCCCTGAGCATGGTAAGGTCTCTTCTCTGTCGTGTGACAGCTTTGAGTGAGCAGCACAGGCCCCAGGCCAGGCACAGGACAGGCTGTCAGTCCAGTACCTTCTGTCCTGGAGCTGTCTTCCCTGGTAGCTCACACAGTCTCTGGTGCTGAGGAAAGATGTTAGAGCTCCCTCTCTGCCCTCACAAGAGTCCTTTGAAGCCAGCTGCCCTGAACCTGGTCCTGACTCCTGCCCCTAGGAGCTGCCTTTAAAGGGGTAGAGGAGGCCCAAGCCTTGCCTGGACCTGGCTACAGGCAAATGTTCCTGATGCCTGCTGATTTTTAAGCAAGGCACTTTTGAGTATGTCAGCTCTTATGCTTTAAGAGTTCTTCTACCTGGTTTAAGCATGCGGTCTTTTAATTGAATTTAAATGTTAAATTGTTTTTCACTGGACATTGCAGGCAGCCAGCTGAATGAATGACTAACAGAGTTAGGTAGTTGTGTTTATGATATTTGTGTTGGCATTGGATTCAGTTTACTTTGTGCTGCACCCACATTTCCACAAGCTGCAGCCTTCTGCCTTATAAAAACAGGGCTGCATCTAAGAAGCTGCCAGTGAAAGATGGAAGTTTTTGTCATGTGGATGGGGGCACTGGGATCTTCTTCCTTTCTGGTGAGGCATGGGATCTTTTCATTTTGATTAAATATTTAGTGCCTGCAAAGTAGTTCAAAGCATTGGTGCTGAGGTCATTTGTACCTCTCTTCTAGAGGAAGGGAGAACATAGTCTTGGCAGCATTGAGAGGTTCTTGATGTTATTCCTTTTTTGATGTGAACATTTTCAGTCTCTCTGGTCTGCTGCATCCCATCAGATAAGCAGGGTAGTATAACTGAGCTGTGTTTAAAGGATCAGCAGTGGAACTTCACTCTGACTGGCATTAATTGGCTTAATATTTGTGCTGAGGACCTGAGGACATTTGAATTCTTAGACTTGTTTTGTCAGCCACTAAGATCCACATGTATCCCTGTATTTGGAATACATGTGAAAGGGTTTTTTTTTTTTTTCACAGCATGTACAGGGGACTGTAAAAGTGTCCATAAATATGATCTAATTTTATATCATTTGGGATGGATCCTGCTGTAGAACAAGAGCAGGTCCTAGGGCACTGGAGCAATGGAAAAGGCCTGTGTGTTGGGAAGTTTGAGTAAGCTGAAGGGACCTGTCCAAGGGTGTGGAAGAGCTCCAGGGTGCTGACAAGGAGTCACTGTCTAAGACAAGGAGACACAGTCTCAGCCAGGTGAGACCAGAAATCCCAGGGAGTGCTGCTGGTGCTGCAGCTGAGGTTTAATGTGCTGAAGCCAACTTAGAAGCTGCCTTCTAAACTGCCCTGCTGAGAGGTGGAAGTTAAATTCTGGTGTTTGGGAAGTTCCCAAAGAGCTGCCGGGCACAGATGCTGGACTTAGTAGGCACCTGGAGAGTAGAGAACTGGGTTGCTGAGCCTGGAGGACTGCTGAACAGCATCCCTGTGGAGGGAGAGAGGAGCACAGTTCTTCATAGTTTACAGCTTTCCTCCCAGAGGCACCTGCTGCTTCTGTGACCTGTCCTCTCCCTTGTAATGCACTGCCACTTTCACATACCTGGCACTGAATGTGCAGCCATGTCCTTTCCTCTGGGGGGGAATCATGTCCTACCCACACGCTGTTTCTTCATCTATTGTCTCTTCAGGGTGTGTCTGACTGATGCTTATAAAATGGTAATTAGCAGCTTCCCTGTCTTCCAGATCAGTGGACACACTGGCTTTCTCTGTTTGTTTTTTTTTTTTAATCCCCTTCCCACCCTTTGGAATTTCTTTCCCTCCCAAGTACCCCTGGATCTTGCCTTCTTCATTACCCCCTATTCCTTTTCCCCACCAAGGGACTGGATGGAAGTGGTCAGCAATGTGTCTTTGCCATTGGTCTTGGAATGTCCTGCCACTCCATGTGCCTCCTTGCTCTTGTTATCCATCTTATATCTGGGGCCTCTGTGGTTCCCTTTTTTTTTTTTTAATCCCATGGCACACCTTCCCTTCCACATCCTCACTGTTTGGTGGAGGCAATAGCTGGAGGAACCACGCCTGGTGTGGTACATTTACTTTGCTGACTCACTCTCCCAGTGGGAAGTGGGATGGAAATTAGTGGGTGAGCTGGGTCCAAAGTAGCTGTTAGAGTCAGGGCAGAGTGCTTTTTCTCCTTGGCTTGCCTGCTTTGTCCAGATTGAAATCTTTGGTAACTTGGGAGAGAAGGTTGACAGGTCACTTGAGAGAATAAAGCCTGGTCTAAAATTAGGAGGGAGTATCCTCGTGGAACAGGACTGACAGGCCTAGGAATTGTGCTAGTACCTTGCTGATGTGAACATAGGGAAATGCTTTTGCCCTCTTCTCAGTGATCTGGATTTCCAAATCAGGAAAAGCTTCCATGAGAGAGGGAGATTGGATTGGAGGTGATGAGTAGAAGCTGCATCTTGCTCATGCCTCAACCTACAACAACATCCTGCCAATCTCAGCCCAGGGCTCAAGGGCTGTCACCTGGGGGCTGCAGTGTGCCAGAGCCCTCCCTCTGGTGCTCAGTCCATGCCATGTTCCCCTTCTGAAGCTCCTCTGAGCTGTTTGTTTTCTCTGACAGAGGGGTTGGGGCAGGAGCCTAAAGGAGCCAAAATATGAGACCAAGTCTTAGCCCCCAGCCCAACAAGCACAGCAGACATGCAAAAAAAAAAACAAACAAACAGTAATTGTGAATTGAAATATCAAATATCATTGCTGAATGATATTTGACCTGGATTCAGTCAGGGATAAGTTTTAGATCTCTCTACGTTTGTGGCTGATGAAAATGGTATAAAAACCTATGCCAGGTGTTACGGAAATGCCCAGAATTTCCAGTTGGAAAGAGCACTCTGTGCCTGTCACTTTGAGACGAGTCAGGTACTGGGAAGCCAGGCCATTGCCAGGCTGCAGTAAGGCTTTAAATACTGTGCCATGTTCTGCATTGCTGTGCTGCTGACTGACCACATGAGATTGTTGCAGGGATGAAGCTTTAAAGCAACTTCTTAACCTGTCTCACTGTTTGTCACTACTGGAAACCATGGTCCTGTTCCTGCTGCCTTGCTTCCCTCCCTTTTGTGACTGACCTCTCAGTGAAGGCATTCAGCTGGCTTTGTTTCCTGCCATGTAGGTCAGCTGCTGAGCTCCACCATTGGGAGCAAAAAGAGGGAATGTGGAGGCAGGAGAGCACTCCTCCTTGCTTCATATATGTGGGCAGGAGGCAGGATGTTCCTAGCCCTCAAAGGCTTGCCCTTCTTGTCATCAGCACGAGATCATTGCCACTTTTTGCATAAAGCATTTTTTTCTTTCTCCTTGACTGGCTAAAATTATGTAGCAGCTGTCCTGCCGAAGTCTGTGACTCTTCCAGAGATAGCTGAAGGCAGCAGGATTTGAAGAGATTTGAAGAGTTGCATGAGATGGGGAAAGAGAAGAACTAGAAATTCAGAAGGCTGTTAAGAACATCATGAGACTTGCTCTAAAATTTACCAAGTCTTGCATCCCACAGTGTAATCTGTGCAGGGTGCTGGAGGGGTCTCCTGCTGCCAGTCTCACTGGCACCCTGTGTGGGGAGGCTGAAGGGAATGGGTTTCCTTCACACTGCAAAACGAGGGTTTCCCTTTTGCACAGTATGCTCTAGAGGGAGGCTGCCATCTGTTTAGAGAAATGTTCATTTTCCCAAGCCCCTCCAACTCTTCAGGATGTTTGTGTTCACCTCAGAGATGTTTTGAAGCACTGACATGAAGCTAACAGTCCCTCCTGGGTCTGTTTCATTGCAGGGTCTGGGATGATGACTTCTTCACACCCCATCTCAGCCAGCACTCCTGAGGGAAGCAGCTACGGTGCTATTGGTACAGTATATTCCAGAACTGGGGCACAGAGAGGCTTCTTCCTGGGGTGGAGGAAGGCACTTTTAGGGTCATTTAACATCAGAGGAGAATAAAGCTGCAAGCTACTTTAGGAGCATCTGGCAACTATTGAAAAACAAAACAAAACCCAAACAACCAAATTGCAGTTAGTGAGGTTCAGGTTGCACTTTAGGGAAAAGCATCTGCATAATAAAAGTGGCAAATCTGAAAGAGGTGCCCTAAGAGACTGTCATTGGAAATGTCTTAGGCAAAGCTACAGTCACCTGAGAGCTGTGGGTGACAATGCTGCTTCGGACAGGACATTTACTAGTGACTGAAAAAGGTCCCTCTCAAGCAAGCTTCTAGGAGGCTGTTATTAGCTCACAGCCTGCCTTTAAACCAAAGCATGCTTGTCCCTGGGAGGCTGAAGGGTTGTGTGCCATAAAGCAAGACACAATCAGAGTTTCTTGCCCCCAGGGGTTTCACTAGGGAAGAAATAATGTCTTACTGCCAACAGGTGAATCATGCCCTAGAGGCAGAGGAGAAAGAACCTTCCTGAAGGCTTAATGGCCGCTTTACCCCTCCTTCCCCTTTTTCCAAAGAAATCTTTTAAAAGCATTTGGGAAGTGAGGAAGAAACCTGTGTTCTGCCCATGTCGATGTGGGCAATGAGCTGGGAGTTGCCCAGCCTGTGGGAAGTGCAGGCAGGTCCTGCTAACCTTTATGTGACCCAGTACCAGGGATGCAATGGGAATAAAGCTGGTACTCTGCTTGTTTTGAAAATTTGACTTTCTTCTTTGTCTTCTGTTCTACAGTATTTTTAGAAAAGCTTAGATATATATAAGGCTTACATAAAATCTGAAGGTTAACTAGGTGAGTGTGGTTTTGACCCTTAACAGTCTGCTTCTTTCTCTAGAGGTATTTGTCTTGTCTCAGAATGCCAGATTTCAGAGCCTGGGCTACTGGAGAGTCAAAAATGTTAAGAGATGAAAAGTAATAGAATAAAAGCAGAGTAAAAACTAAAATGCTCCAGAGAGGGGAAGATAATGGTTCTTCAGACTGCTCTTAGCTGAGCACCTAAAACTGCTGGAAGGTTTAGGATCACGTGTGGCAATGTTCTCACTCGGAGTTCACCCAATGTGGAATTTTTCTTCACTCAGGGTCACCAAAGGTGGTGGTGTTCACAGGGGTCCCAGGATGAGGGAAGAGATGAGAATCTGACTCCATGTTTCAGAAGGCTGATTTATTTTTTTATGATATATTATATTAAAAGAAAATGATATGTTAAAACTATACTAAAAGAATAGAAGAAAGGATTTCATCAGAAGGCTTGCAAGGAAAGGAAAGGAATGGAATGATAATAAAATCTTGTGACTGACCAGAGAGTCTGAGACAGCTGGACTGTGATTGGCCATTAATTAAAAACAACCACATGAGACCAATCAAAGATCCCCCTGTTGCATTCCACAGCAGCAGATAATTATTGTTTACATTTAGTTCCTAAGGCCTCTCAGCTTCTCAGGAGAAAAAATCCTAACAAAAGGATTTTACATCAAATATGTCTATGATGATAATGGAAAATTTTTTCCCCTGAACTGACCCTATCAACTTGTCAAAGCATCAAGGCATGTGGGCCAGCTGGAGTTTTGCCGTGCACAGAGGGATTTAGCCCTGACCCTGTGTGTCTCCTTGTCCCTGCTGTGGCCCAGATGAGTCCAGCTCCAGCGGTGCCCGGCAGCTGTCCTCCCCGGAGCGCAGGGCCCCGGCCGGCTCGGACACCGACAGCTCCGTGGAGGAGGAGAGCGACTTCGACACCATGCCGGAGATTGAGAGTGACAAGAACATCATCCGCACTAAGGTACGGCCGGTGCGCGCCCCCGGGCGCCTCTGGGCCGTGACCAGGATTGGTCACATCAGTGAAATCTCAAAAATCCTGTTCCCTTTCAGGGTGGATTTCATCCAGTACAGCTGAGTGTGCTTCTTAGTCTTTTTTCAGTCACTGGAAGTTTTCCCACTGTGATAAGTGTGCTGGTGAATTGAGTGCTTTAATATGGAAAATCAAAATGTATTGGGGACTATTGAGAAAGGAGGAAAATGCCCAGAGAAGTTCAAGGAGATGTGAAGATAGGGAGAAAATAATCTGCAACAGTAGGTGGCTATTTAGTACAAGTAGTGTGATTACAGTGGATGTACAGAGGGGCTTTAAGCCAGCAGCTCTCAAACTGCCTCCTTTTGTCATCCTGCACTGCTCTGTGTGGTTGGAGCCATTCCTGGAGGTCAGAGAATTTTGCAGAACTCACCCCCATAGAATCAAGGGACACAGTGAGTTCACTGTGTAAAACCAGTTCAAATATCACCAAGCTGCAAATATGTCAAGATCTCCTACTGGCACCTGTAATCTACTTTGGTTCTTTTGTGTTTTCTTCCCTCTTTCCCCACCTGATAATGTTTTAGGTGTTCCTCTATCTCTCAGATTTGTCCAGGAAAGACCGAAGAATTGTCAGCAAAAAATACAAAATCTATTTCTGGTAAGGAGAAAGCAAACTGGTAAGACCCAAACTCTGGATCCAGAGTCTCTGGTTGTGGAGTCTGTCCACATGCCTTTCTTCTGAACCACTTCTGAACTACCCTGTTGCCCATTCTGACCCTGTTCTAATCAGTAACTGTAGATCCCACATACCTCAAGTAAAGATATTTGTGGACCAGTGCACACATGATCCTGGCAGTGGATTCTGTTTTGCATCATTTGCCTTTAAGCATGGTAACAACCAGTGCACTGAAACGTAATGGAAATGGAGAGAAACTGGCACTCAAACCCATGAGCTTGTGGCCAGCATCCTGGCTTTTCCTGTGCCCTTAGCATTTGCCTCTGGTTTGCCTCCTGTGTGCTCCTCTGCTTCAGGGGCTCACAATGAGATGGTAACCCCAGAGCAGAGAGGTGTGCACATTCCTCCACGAACGCTCTGGGGCTTTCTTCTGGGTGTGCCCCCCTGGTTTTGGTGTGTGTGTAATGCTGCTGCTGTCTCCCCTCTGCAGGAACATCATCACCATCGCGGTGTTCTACGCCCTGCCGGTCATCCAGCTGGTCATCACCTACCAGACGGTGCGTTTGGCCCCATGGCTGCCCCCTCTTGCTTTAAACTTGCCCTGTGGTAGTGTTGGGCAAGGGTGACAGTCACAGTGGAACTGGGATCACCCAGCAGTTCTGCTCTGTGTGAGGAGCAGTTCACCTTAGCTGCTCCTGCTGCACTGTGTTGATGTTACAGTGAGCTTGGCTCATTGGGCTTGCTCTTCTGCAATTTCTGCTTGGGGAGTGGGAGTGCTGCTGTTTTCCTGATCAACTGATGGCTCATTTGGGTCCTGTTTCATTTTAGAGACAGGAGGCATTTGATGTTATCTCTAAGGGACAGCTGAAAGCAAGTAGTGTTTGCTGTGATTTCTCCTGCCTTCTCCCAACCTTTGCTACCCTGCTGTTATGCAGATATCTGCAAGCAGGTCTATTGGTGGGGGGGTTGAGAGCACACAATGTTTCCTCTGAAGACTGTTATCAGATTTGTGGCCCTTGACAACATCTTGTCCCACCCTCAAAGCTTTGCTTGCAGATGTCAGTACTCCCTGTGCTGGGGCTAGAGCTAGGCTGTGTCCCAGTACACCTTGTGTTTGTGCTGTGTTTGCATGGGGCAAACCCCCCAGAGCAGGGAGGATTTGCTAATGGCAGGCCTCCCATCTGTCCAGGTGGTGAATGTGACTGGCAATCAGGACATCTGCTATTACAACTTTCTGTGTGCTCATCCCCTTGGGGTGCTGAGGTGAGTGACCCTTTCCTCACTGCATATTTGTCTCATGCCTCCTGAGTGTTTGTGCTGTGCCCAGGTCGGGATTTTATGCTTGCCAGGCTCACAGTAGCAATGTTGATAAGACCACTGGGAGTTTAGGACTCTGATCTTTGTGTTTTGCTCAGCAGTGCTGCTCTGTTGCAGTGAGACACACACACCCTAGAACTTGTGGCACCTGGGTGCCCCTTACAAATCCTTGGCACAGCAATGAGGTGCTTCTATACTCTGTTGGACACTTTTCTCCAAGGAGCAGCAGCTCTACAAAGAAGTTCAGATCAATCCTTCCAGTGTAGCATTTCTCTAAATTAATGTGTGAGTGCAAAGAAAGCCCAGAGCTGGGAATCTCTCAGAAGTGTTAAATGAACTGGGACAGGTGAACTCTTCAAATTAAAATTGTCATCAGGAGTGTTAGATTGCAGTTTGGCAGGTGTGGAGGTGGAAGGTGGTGGAGGGGGCAGCAAAATGGATGCAGCTTATCACAACCCAGGGTTCAGCTTCCTGCTGCTGTGCTGCCTTTGCCTTAAACCTTCTTCTTTCCTGCAGTGCCTTCAACAACATCCTCAGCAATGTGGGCCACATGATGCTGGGCTTTCTCTTCCTCCTCATCGTGTTGCGCAGGGACATCCTCCACCGCCGGGCCATGGACATGAAGGATATCTACACCCTGGTAGGAGGCATGGCTGCCTGGGGCTCAGTGGAGGCAGGGAACATGGAGTGGACTCAAAAACCAGAGTGGTACACAATGGGTTTTCCACTTGTCTTCCTTGCTGGAAGGTTGAATCCTCCTCTTTTTTCCCTCCTGTGCAGAAGAGTCTAGGTGGGATGCTTGTGTTCCTGCACACCCCAGTGCTTTACTGCTTGCAGTATGTCCATACTGTTGTGGTTGGTGACCCAGCCTGGGCCTGTGAAGACAAGGAGATTAATAGAGGGAGGATTCCCATGGCTCTGGATTTTCCTGCAGTTCTTGCTGTGGAGGAACTGGGACAGCAGGAGTGTCCCAAGATGCTTCTCTTTATAGTGAAGTTTGATTTGTCTTACACAAGAGCTGCTTACGATAACTCAGAGGAATTTGGCTGCCTTAGTCTCTGAAGCAGAGATTCTTGTAGCCAGAGCTTCTCTAGGCTCTCGTGGGAGAGGATGGAGAAATCTGCAGCCCTGTGGGCAGAGGTGCTGGTGGTTTCTGGAGGCAAACAGCTCTGTTCTCATGGGCTTGGTATCAAGAAAAGGCAATAGGAGTTGTAAGGGTCTGCTGCTTGTGGTTTTCAGGTGAAATCATGGCCAAATTGGGATGGAAATGCCTTCTCACATTGGCTGATGGGCTCTGCTCAAGAGCTTCTAAGACCCTACTGACCACAAGAGCAATTCTGGTCAGTCCTCTCTGTTTTGGACAGGATGTAGTATGGCATGACGTACAGGACAGAGATTTTCATGATGTCAGTACCAAGACACCGAGGTCTTCAGATGCGAACTTCCAGGGTGATTAGCTTAGGTTTGCTGCCTGTGGATTCACCTGGCTATGCCATGTATCTAAATCCAGATCCTGTGGTGGCACCCAGGACTCTGTGCTGCACTGGTGACTGGAGGACTTGTGTAGGAGTTAGGAGGAATGAAGTGATGGAGAATGGAAACTTGCCTGTGATCAGGACACTGAGGGCACTCACTATACAGCTCTGCTCTCTTCCAGGACTATGGGATCCCAAAGCATTTTGGTCTCTTCTATGCTATGGGCATTGCTCTGATGATGGAAGGGGTGCTCAGTGCCTGTTACCACGTCTGCCCTAATTACTCCAATTTCCAGTTTGGTAAGCTGATTTTACTTTCTCCTTTTGAGCTGGAGCTAGGATTCGCCATGTTCTGTCTCTTGCTGAGTTGCTGACATTTCCCATCTCTCTCTACCCTTGCAAGTCTCCCTGGACCCTGCCTGTTTCAAAGCTCAGTCAGGAGGTTGTGATGCCCTGTGGGCACTTATTTTCTGATCCTGTTTAGTTTCTGTTGCCCCAGAGCACAGAAGATGTGCTGCTGCAAGGTGGCAAAGCACAAAGTGCTGTACAGTGTGGTGCAGCAGCAGGGCCAAACTTGAGGCCGGCAGGCACAGATCCCTGATGCTGTGTGTGCCCTTGGAGCAGCTTTCTGGGCCACTGGCAGAAGGTGTTCACACTGTTTCTGTTGTGTCCCTCCACAGACACCTCCTTCATGTACATGATTGCAGGGCTGTGCATGCTCAAGCTCTACCAGACCCGGCACCCAGACATCAATGCCAGCGCCTACTCTGCCTACGCCTCGTTTGCTGTGGTGATCTCCCTGGCTGTCCTTGGAGTGGTAGGGCTCCCTCTTACTCCTTCTACACTGCTTCTCTGGGAGGGAGGTGGCATGGCTGGGAACATGGCTGAGGTGTGAAAATGGCTGGGGAAAGCAGCAGAGTAAGATAAGAGTGTGTTAAGCAGCTGTCAGCGTTTGAATTCTCAGTTCTGCTGGGCTTTCCTCCTTCCTTCCCCTGAGATTTCAGGCAGGAGAAGAGCAGAACAGTTTCCTCTAGGCAGGCTCTTGTTTTGGGCTTTGCCCACCACATGCCATCCTTCTCAAGAGGAAAAATTCAGATGTGCACAGATGGTCTTCCTGGGGCATGATTCACATTTGAGGAAAGAGGGGTGAGGCTGGCTGGGCTTCAAGACAGGTATCTTATACCTAGTTGCCTGTGCCTATTTCTCCCCTTTGGAGTACTCCATCTTGTTTGTCACAGCTCCTGCAGTTGATTTTTGTATTTCTGGAGAGGAGCAGGATTGGGATGATACGTGGGGGGCTCTCAGGCAAATTCCTGGAGTACTTGCCTATGGAAGGGCACTGGAGCAGAAGCTATGAGACTTCGCCTGTTTGCTACTTTGCCTGTAGCACTGTGAGTACTGAGCTGGGCTCACCAGGATCCTCAAGCTGTGCTTTTCCTTAGAAGTCTCTGCTTCTCTTCTTTTGAAGGACTCATTTTCATTCATCAGTAACCAGGCAAAATCCATGGAATTCTTGCTCTGAACTAGCAGCTAGATCCCAGTGGGCTGTTAGCTCCTCACTACCAAATAATGCCGAGGTCTCTGTTTACAAGACTGTCTGTGGGATAAGGCATGCAGGAGGAGCTGGTGACCTTGGGATTTCCCAAGAATCTCTTGATAGGTGTGGTAGATCTTGACAAGCTTCAAAACACTGAGACTTTATTATGAATTGCTCTATCTTTTGTGGGATGCTTTGAAGCTGTTCAGTGGAGCTTGAAAGCAGCATGTCTCCCTTGTTCCATTCATGGACAGGTGTCTTTTCTGCTTGCTTTTTAGTGTGTGGGTTTTTATCTCTGCCCACACAAAGTGAAATTTCAGGAGAATGCTTTGCCCCAGGGTGGGGAAGTGGTCACAGCCTGATGGTAGATCAGAGTTTCTGGACTTCTTATTGTATGAATGAGAAATTAGGATTTTAATGTAGCATTAACCTGTGCTTGCAGTCATTCCAGTCCTTGCAGGACTTCCAGTCCTTAAATAAAATGAAAATGCACTGTAGGAGCAATTGCCTGCAGAGCAGTTCTGTTCTTTTTGGTCTACTTCAGTACAGTTGTTAAAGTAATGGTTGGTTCCCTGTCTGCCTTTGTAAAAATCCACCTCCTGGCCAGAGAGCTGCTGCCCAGCTCAGCAGAGAGAGCTTACTTGGCCTTGTATTTCTGCTCCCTGGGCCAGTGCTGTCCAGCCAGCCTTGTCTAAAGGGGCATTCAGAAAGAATGGCCTCCTCTTCAAATGCTGAGCTAATCTTGCTTCTCTGGACTTCATTTTGAATTTATAGATCTGTTTTCTGGTGGGAAGATTTAGGGGTTTTTTTTTTGTATTCAGTGAGGTTGTTTAATGTCCCATGGTGATACAGCACAGGAAAGGACTGTCCTGCTGAAAGAGGGCTCAGTTTACTTTTAAAATGTTTTTACTTTCAGGTGTTTGGAAAAAATGACATGTGGTTCTGGGTTATTTTCTCACTGATCCACATTTTGGGCTCACTGGCTCTCAGCACCCAGATCTACTACATGGGACGCTTCAAGATCGGTGAGTGCTGTGACTGAACCATCTCCTCCCAGGTGCCTCCTGTCCTCACCTGCGTCTGCAGCACAGTCCTGTGGCCCTTCTTCTGGGCTACCCTGTCCTCTCTTTCCTGGCCTCTGAAGTCCTTGTGCTCCTAATTCCCAGTGGGAGTGAGCAGGAGCTGTGTGCTCTGAGGGAGCTGCAGTTCTCCCTAGTGCTGTGGTACACCCTGTCATGGGGTGGTGGGGAGAGGGTCTGCTGGGGAGCCTGGCTCTTGTGCTCTGCTTAAACCTATTTCTTCTTCCTCTTGTGCCCCTGTCTGCCTCAGATGACCCTGACTCAGGTAACTGCAGCTTTCTTTTTTCCCTCTTGGACTGATTGTGCTGAGCTTTAGCAGCCAGGGATTGCATGGATGATTGTGGGGAGGCAGGATCGTGTGCCACCTGGGGTCAGCTCTTGGGAAGTGAAAGCAGTTTGCCAGCAGCACTGGCAGTCCCGTTCCTTGGCTGGAGGGGAGCGATCCAGCACAGGAGAGCTCAGATCTTGGTGCAGGAGCCTTTTCAAGCTCTGTGTTGTGGCTAAAGGGGAACATGTGTATTCATGCATGTTTGTCCATCCCTGCTGCCACTGATGGCTCTGCAGTGAAGCTTCTGCAAGATTTTGAGAGCAGGAGTGTCTTGAGTGGGCTCTGCCCCTCTAGGACCCTCTAAAGCCTGTGGGGCTTGTTTCTACTATTTCCCTGCTTTGGCAGCTTGTTCCATGGAAGGAGCTTCTCCCCCTTCCTACATACACACACTTCTTCCAGAGATGGGGTTGCAAAGCCAGCCTCTTTACATGCACAGGCAGGGCCTGTGTGACTTCTGGGGCAGTGTTAGTGTAGAGGAGGATTTTAAATTTGTTTTTGTTGTAACCTGTTGTTCTGGCCAAATGCAATCTACATCCTGTGGTGGCTACCCTCCTGCTCAGCACAGAGTGCTTCCAAAGGGCAAGGCATGAATCTGCTGACACCTTGGGCTCTCTGTTGTCAGCTGGTGGGTGTCAGCTTCTTCCTCACAGCCATTTTAGAGCTCAGTGTGCTGGCTGTCCTGGCTTTCTACCCTTTCCTTTGACAGACATGGGCATATTTCGGCGAGCAGTGATGGTGCTGTACACGGACTGTATCCAGCAGTGCAGCCGACCAATGTACATGGTAGGTGACTTCTCATCCCAGCACCTCCCTGCAGTTCCTCACTCCTTTAGGCAATGTGCAGAGGACAGAGGAGGAGCTGTGTGAAAAAGTGATGGTGCTTGCTCCCCTTGTTCTCCTTCCCCCAAAATGGCTAGGTAAGTGTAGGTCTCTGATCTCTGCTGGAGTGGTTTACCCCCAGCCTCCAGGCCTCCCCTGATCTCAGGCTTGGTGAATAAAACATCAGAGCAAAGGTGATACAAGTGTGGCAGGATGTGCCTTTGCACTTGCTCTCTGGGAGCATCCATTCAGAGGAACAGGTAGGAGGCTCTGTGCAGTGCAGCCTCTCTGGGGAAGGCTGCAGCTATTTTGGGTCTGTGGCTTAAGCTAAAGCAGTTGCCATTTCTGCAGCACCTCAGGGCAGATAGCAAAAAGTTAAGAAAAGGTGGCTGTTACCTTGTGTCCCACTGATTGCTTTCTCCTTAGCAAAGAGTGCTTATTAGGGCTTGAAGCTACATGGAGTTGTTATCCATAAGCCTTCTTAATTTTTTATTTATTCTCCCATCTCTGAATAAGCAAACCTGGTCCACTCAGGCATGAAGTAAGCCTGGCCAGCCTGAAACAGCTACATCATGAAAGCAGCTGTAAGCATAAATGCACATGCCCCACAGATATAACCCTTCTGCCTGCTGTTGTTACAGTGCTTCCCCAGCTAATGGTGAGATGGCAAGGAAGAAAAGGCTCCCTGAATATGTGCAGGATGCTGTCCAAGCATCCTCTTTCACATCCTTGCTCTCTGCAGTAATTCTTTTGTAAAACAGTGGGAGGGGAGGAATCTAGCTAGAAAAACAGTAGAAGCAGTCAGAGGATTCACAGAACCTCCTGAGGCTGATCCCTTAAGTGCTGAGCTTGTCCTTTTTTACGTGTTTAGTCTCCTTACAACACTTTCTTAAAATTTTTGAGGGTCAGAGCAGTTCCCATCAGATAAAAGCTCCCACAGAGCCAGGTGCATGTGTGTTTGCAGGAACTGAACTCCAAATCCTCACATAATACTCCCCTGAATTTCTGAGGCAAAGGCCTTTTTGCATACTCTTATCACTTTATATGATCATCAGTGTCTTTTCTCCAGGACAGGATGGTGCTGCTCATTGTTGGGAACCTGGTGAACTGGTCTTTGTAAGTACTGGGGTGTTGGTGCTTTGTGTATTTGTGCATGGGGGCAGCAGGGTTTGGTACAGGGACATGGTGGCCTGGAGTGATGGGGAGATGCAGCAGTGTCTGTGCAATAATCCTGACATGTTTGGGCAGGCAGGCTGCTCCGAGGGTGGCTGGCAGATCCGTGGGATGCAGTGCAGCTCTAGAGCTACATGGAGCATCCCCTGAGCATTTCAGCTGGGGGTGTCTCATGGCTCGTGTTTCAGGGAGCTTGTGCAGGGACTGTGCTGCTGAGTTGTGCTTCCCACAGAGCTGGGAGATCTCTGGCACAGCCAAGGTGCAGGAGACCTGGCAGACATAGCCATGGAGCCTGGCTGAGCTGTAACTGCATGGAGGGATCAGCTCTTGGATGACACCTCAAATCATTGCCCCAGGCTCTTGCTTTTCACTGAAGCTGCTTCTCAGGGACATGCCTTCTACCAAATGGACAGGCCTAGGGCCAGATCCTACTGAGGGAGATGTGTTTGGCCATGGGTTGGAAGCAATCCAGGGCCCTTGCCTGTCCTCTGGGGTCTCCAGTTGCTTCAGCAGCTGACCATGGCTGAATTTCCTTGGCTGGGAGCAGAGGCAAGCAATGCACTTCCCCCAGGGAATTGGGAAGGTGTGGCACTGGTGCTGTGTCCTGCAGTACTGGTGGGGGGTAGAGCAGTGTGTGGCTGTCACTTTGGGGATGTACCCTGTCCCCAGTGAAGGGAAGCTGCTTGATGCCCCTCTGTCCTCTCCCTCAGTGCTATCTTTGGGCTGGTGTATCGGCCCAGAGACTTTGCCTCCTACATACTGGGAATTTTCATCTGCAACCTGCTGCTCTATCTGGCCTTCTACATCATTATGAAGGTAATGGAAGGCAGCTGTAGCTGTCCCTGGGGCTCCTTGCTCCAAAGGGGAAGGGATGGGCTGCATCCATTTTTTTTTTGGCTGCGATTTGGGTTCCTGTGGTGCTGCAGAGGGATGTGGAGGGACCTTTGTGGGGCTCTGGCTGGGACAGGGTGTTGGGGAGGGGTGGTGTGGAGCTTTTTCAGGGGTGGCTGGGCTGTGTCTTTGGAGGGTGGGCAGCCCTTCCCAGATGCAGGCAGTACAGGCTGGTGTGTGAGCCCTGTGCATGGCTCTGTGCCCTGGACAGAACTCAGGGTGTGTCCCTGTCTGCAGCTCCGCAGCTCTGAGAGGCTCCTGCCCATCCCCATGTTCTGCATCGTGGCCACAGCAGTGGTGTGGGCAGCTGCCCTCTACTTCTTCTTCCAGACCCTCAGCAGCTGGGAGGTAAATTTCCCTTTTACTGTTCTTCTGTCCTCATCATCTTTTTCTCATCATCTTTCCTTCCTGGTGCTTGTTTTGCACAAAAATGACTCTGGAGAAGAGTCTTGGGCTGCTCATGGGGAGCTGAAAGGGTTTAACTCACGTAGCAGCCTTGTGAAGGGAGCATGGGAAGCTGTGCTGAGCCAGAAATGACTGTAGCTGTGTAGAGGCTGTTTACAACCAGGTGATCTGGAGGTGACCGGTCCTTCCTAGGGGACAAAGGAGGAGCTGGGGATCTGGAAGGAAAAGTAGGAAAATCCTAACTGGGAAAATCCTAATCCTTCCATCCTCCAGGGATGGAAGACATCCCTGGAGCAGATGACCACCTGGAGTCAACCAGGTCAACCTGCCTGGGGTTGTTAGGGCTCTTGGTGGTCTGGGAGCCATTAAATCCTGGCTGGGTGCCTTCTAACAGGATGTCACATCCATCTCCTTGGAAATGAGGGGCTTGTTACAGGTGGTCTGGTGGAGGCTGTGCAACTTGTGCTATGCAGGACCTCAGAGGTGGAGACCAGAGGGTTCTCCTTGCACGTGGGTTGTGGTCCCAGATCCATTTGGAAGTCCAAGGATAACATTGTGTTTTTTCTGGCCTGCCCGTGCCACATTTCTGGCCAGCACAGCAACTTTTCCTGGATCCTGCTTGGTGGGTCAAGACAGGGTGATTCCTGCAGGGTCTGGTGTGGCCAGCAAGGGCCCAGTAGGGGTGGATATCAGGTCCTGACTCTCTGCCTGCCCTCCTAGGAGACTCCAGCAGAGTCCCGGGAAAAGAACCGGCCGTGCATCCTGCTGGGATTCTTTGATGACCACGATGTCTGGCACTTCCTCTCTGCAGCTGCCTTGTTCTTCTCCTTTCTGGTGAGTCCTGCTGAGCCTCCCACTCTGCTGGATGGCCTCTCCCTCTCCTTTCACCTTGCTCCCCTCTCTCCACATGGAGCTGTGCTTGCTCCAGAACTCCACCGAAGTGTCCCAACTCCTCTGCTTGGCTCTACCTCCTGACATCCTTCACAGTGGGATATCCTTGTCAGTGGGATCAGGCTTTCTCCTTTATCTTATTTCTCTGCCAGTGCCTTCTGGCCTCAAATTCCTTCTGGGGCTGTGAGTCACACAGCTGTTGTGGGGAAGCTGAGGGGCTGCTGCTGTGAACAATGATTCATGGATTTGTGAATACCTCCCATAAAGGCAGGGCATGAAGATCTGAAAGGAAGACATCCCTGGGCAGAAAGACCTGACTCTGGCTTTCGCTTTCTTCCTCAGGTCCTGCTGACCCTGGACGATGACCTGGATACGGTGCGCAGGGACAAGATCCCAGTGTTCTGAGTCCCCAGGGACGGGGCACAGAGGTGTCCCAAACACTCAGCCAAAGGCACTGGGCCACTGTGTCTGTGCAGAATGAGCCTGTTCCATGGCCAGCAGCCCAGTGGGAGCAGGGAACTGGATCCCCAGCAGGCATGGAGGGTGCTGTGGCAGTGAGGTGGGACCAGGAGGGAAGACGACGTCACTCCTTTCCCGCCACATCCTGTGGGGCAGGCTTGATCCAGAGGCCAAGGCCCGTGCACAGCCCTCTGGCCTGTGGGTGCAGTGGGTGCTGGGGCCAGTGAGGGGGGAGGAAACAGGAGGGAGGCACCTCAGAGACCTTTGCTCCCCTTCCTCCCTGCTGATGTGCTCCACTTCCTCTCTGGTGAGCAGGCTCGGGGAGTGCCATGCCAGCCTTCCTGCACAGGGAGCTCATGGCTGCACCCTGTGGTCTGCTGCCCTCAGAGCTCCTTTCAGCAGCACTGGGGAGCATTTGGTTCCTGTACTGCAGCAGCCAAGGGAGAAAAGGACTCCAAGCTGAGGTGGCAGTGGGGGGACTGGACTGTGTTTTCTTTCTTTCTTTCCTCTTTTTGTTGGAGAGGCTCCTTCTGTAGCTGGTGGGGAGCTGTGGTACCAGGGCTGCAGCGTCGGTCAGAGGTGGTGAGCTAGAGCTGCCCGTGAGGGCTCTGCCAGGCTCAGAGCCTCCTGCCTTGCTGCCTTGCAGCCTCTCTGTCTCTCCTGCTGAGCAGCCACTCCTCTGGCAGCTCCTGCTGGCACTGGGCAGGGCTCTGCTCCCTCTCAGGGCTCCACAAGCGCTCTCCTGGAGCGACCCTGCCGGAGAGCGCACAGCAAAGCCACAGCCTCGTGTGGCAGCCCTTGGCTCCTGCTGGTGCCTTCCCAAAGGGACAGGCTGGCACAGGGAGGCTTGCCAGCAGCTCACACTCTCTCCTCTCATGAGCTTGCCTTGGACAGCCTTGGCAAAGTCGGTTCTCTTCGGGCTGGGAGGATGAAGGAGATATTGGGGCAATTGGTGTTGAGCTCTTTACGGAAAGATGTGGACCAAATTTTCTTCTCCAACTTGTCCAAATCGGAAATGAGTTTTTTAATGGCTTCTGCATTCTTTCCAATTTCTTTAGTTATTTAAAAAACAAGAAGGTGTTAATTATTTCAGGCCTTGCATCTAAAATGGGACCTGTTTTGCTAATTTGCAATTAAAAAGTGTTCTTTGAGGCCTGCTGTCCTTATTCTTGTCTGCCTGAGCATTTTTACTTTGGTGTATGTGCATGTAGCCAGTGATGCAAAGGTTTCATTCCACTTCTGCTTACTAAAGCAGGTGACTCTGGTGATGTTTTACTCCAAGAGTCTGTACCTTCTTGAAGAGTTTTGCACCAGCTGGTTTTTATTTTTTCCTACGTTGGAGTTTGTCGAGATGGTCAATAAAATGGATGTTCCTGGTTCCCTGCTCTGCAGGTTGATCTGAATTCTTTTTGCTCCTGCTCTCAGCAGCAGCAGAGACAGCAGTCAGGGCAGAGGGGTGCCCAGCGGTGTCACACAGCTGCTGTCACCCTTGGGACTGTCACAGGTGTTTCTGGAGCCATAGGTGTGGATGACCTGCTTGTTCTCTTAACCAAATTGCCTTTGAAAAGCTACATAAAGAACAGACACTCTTGTTTGTCACTGCAGTCCCTTGGGCAGCGTGAGGAGAGGGCTGGCGGAGGCATGACACAAGAGGGCTGGCGGAGGCATGACACAGCCTCTGCTCTTCCCAAGCAGAGCTGTGCTGCTCTGGAGTGTGCCGGCGTAGCTGTGCCAGACTGAAGGAGGACCTCTGTGCCCTCAAATTTGTCCAGTTCTAGGGACATGTTCTTATAAAATATACTTTCTCCCTGTTTTTTCATCATCTGTAGTCTCAGACCATGTTTCAAGCTTGTATTTGTTTCTAGACAGGAAGCTGGTTATCTTCTCTAAATTGAAATGTGAGGAAAAAATAATGTTGAGCAGCAGTTGGAAGGCTCGACGTAGGAGGTAGAACAACATATGGGCTTGCTGTGCTGAGCAGAGATGAGCACAGCATGGAATGGTAAGGTGGTAGCAGGGAGGGAGAGGGAGGCTGGGGAACAGCACAGAACAAACAGAAAACCATGACAGGATTCAGTTAAATACAAGGAGAGGCACCTCTAGCCTGAGAGATGGGAGGAAGGGTTGGAATCGTCTCCCTGCTGCTTTTGTGCTTCCAGCTTGCTGCGTCAAGTTTTAACATTTCCTCTTAGCTTTGCCCTGCCTGCTGGGCTCTCTCACCTGGTGGCCACTGACCCCTCCATGGCTGTGGCTGCTGGGGCCCTGGCTGGGCACTTGGGCACTCTGTGCTCCCAGCTGTCCGAGGCATGCTTGGCTCTGCAGCCCCCGCCCCAGAAATGCAGCTTCTCCTGGCTGCTGCTGTCCTTCTTGGGCAGGAGGAGCAGCTTGCTGGGTACATTTGCAGAGGTCATGCTGTTGTTTCCTCACCTTGCTCTGCTCACAGAGGGAGAGAGATGTGTAGGGGTAAAAGCAGAGCAGCACCATGGAATTGTGTTGGGAGGTGAGGAGGCTTTTTTGCTGCCCATGGGCTGGTAGTGGAGTTCTTGTTCCCCCTGCTGTGCCCATGCTTGGGATAAGCTGCTGTCACAACTCCTGAAAGGGAAATAGCAGTGCCATGGGCAGGGATGCCTCCCACTTAGAACAAGTTGCTCAAACACCCATCCAACCAGGCCTTTCTAAAGATGGTGCACCCACCACCTCTCTGGAAAATCTGTTCTCGTGTTTTACCACTCTCATTGTAAAAAATGTCTTCCTTACATTCCATATGCTCCCTGTTTTCTCAGGAAATGTAGGTAAAATTGTTCAGCCCAGTACAAGTGAAAGGAGAAGGAAACAGCTTCTGTACAATACTGATATCCCCTCACAGGGTAGGAAAACCACCAGGGTTGTGTGAGCTGTTACAGCTCCCCCTCGAGCCTCTGGAGTGGCACAAGAGCCGCCAAGGCAGGGCAATGCACTGAGCATGAAACAGGAAGGCAGCTCCTTTGTGTCCTGTTTCCCTTCTCCTCTATGACTGAACCTGGCTGTCACTGAAGGAACAGAAGCCCCTCTGTCTTAATACTAAACTTCAGCCTTTTTAAAATTAAGACCTTCCCTAAAAGCAACCTCCACACCTGCAAGAATTTTGAAGTTTCCAAGCCAGGTGTTCTGGAGCCCCTGAAAATAATTGTTTCCTAGGAATTCTGTCAACTTCAGGATTGTGCAATCTCCCAAAAAGCCTTTACTTACCTTGCAGGGTCTCTGTACTGCTCTCATCCAACCTGCAGCCTTTAGCTTCAAACTGTGACAGAACAACTGTCTTAGATCACTTCCAAAGCAATGCAAGGGGACTGTGATGAGAAGCATTTTATAAAATGAAGTTCTGTCTCAACAGTGATCACTGTCACTGGGGCAGGGACAGCATCTGCCATGTATTTTTTAGATACTACACAAATAGTATTTATTTATTCCGAATTACATAATTTTATATCTCCAACTAATATGGTGCATTACTCTGGTGTATGCAGAGAATGTACATCAGTAGAAAACTCTGATTTTAAATTCCCAGTCTCAAGGCAAAGCTTTTATTTTTACCTCTACTTAAGAGTGAACGGCATAGCTTTATATGGGGAAAGAACGGACACGATATTCAGAGTGATTTTCTCTTTTTTTTTAATAAAATACTATCATGTTCATATCTATACAAATAATTATTACAACTATTAAACAAAGTATTACATTTAACAATAGAAATCTCAGAACTCTGAACAAGATCATGGGTTGGGATATTTACACCTGAATGCAACACATTTGTAAAAAGATGTCAAAATAAACAGAGCAAGATCTTATTTACAATTGGAAGATGATGTTCCTGCTCATTCATTATAGATTTCTACTGCAGAGTTCCTATTTTCCATTACAAAATAGTAAGGACTTTCCACTGGGACTGTATCCAAGTCATGTATAGCTGTATAAAACAGAAGCACAGCAGAAAACTCTGGACTGAATATAAATAATTTACATTGTGGAGGGCAACAGCATCTTTGATTAATCTCCTGTGGCAAAATCCATACTTGCTTCCCTTCTCACAGTGAGCAGGCAGGAACAGGGTCCAACCCCCCACAAGCTCTATTGTTTCACACTTGTGATTGCCAGAACAGCAGCACATATTGCAAACTTGAAAACCTTCTAATAAAGATACTTCTGGTGAGGCAGAAACAAAAGCCTTTTTAAAAAAAGTTATCTCAGAAAAACTGGTATCAGCAAACAATAAATGGTGTCTGTGTAACTGAGCAGGGCTTGCTCACAGAGAGTATGAATTTGTATTGTCAGGTCCAAAAACCTCTGCTCAATCTTTCACCAGTTCACAGAGGAACCTTCTCTCAGTGGGAATAAAGCCTCGTGCTCTGAGGTTTCCAATTTATGGATTGCAGAGGCAGTAGGAAATTGCAAACACCCTCACACAAACCTGTGTCTGCTACCCATGCTGGGTGGTGGCAGTGGGAGAAGGGAACAGCAGGAGGTGGTAACAGGTCAGGTGACAGCAAGGAATGGATCTCCTTATAGAATTGTATCAGCAAACAAAACAATTATGACTGATGTGGCACAAACAGAGCCAATGCTACTCTGTCTTGCCAGGGGAAGTAGGATCATTATAAAGTGATGAGCATGAAACTTCCTAGGGGAACAGCAAGAGATGGCAGCTCTTAGCACACTCAGCATCCAGGAACAGTGGGAGTCTGACTGAGCCCTTGAGCCAGGACTGCACAAGTACCGCAGAAAAGGTGAAAAGACAACAGGAGACCAGGAATAATTAAATGGCTCCTCTTCTCCAGCCATGGCCTCCACAAGTTGCCCTGCCACATGACTTGTTTCCTGCAGCAGCACTACAGACACCAACCACAGCAGCAGCAGCACAGCTTTAAAGTGCAGTAGGAAATCTGTGCAAAGTTCTGGAGGCTTGGGACTAGCACCTGCTTTTACTTTTTTTCAGAGAGGTGCTCTTCCACCTGGGCAGCAGAACAGTGACAAGCTGGAAGTCTGAGCTGGAAAACCCATTCCAGCCCCCAGCTCAAATCACTCCAGCTCTCTTTAACTGTTCCTAAATGAGGTCTTTTCTCTCAAGAAAAAGGTATATAAATATGAACACATTACTATTTTATTGCCTGCTTTCAAATTAGTCTATCTCTGCTCTTACTCTCCTAGGCTGTTTAAGGGATTAATATGGACATACATGCAATCCAGCCCAGTATTATTTACTATTGTTTGTTGAAGTCATATAGGCCAAGCTGAAACCCACAGCCATGCAATGCCTGTCAGCTGTGGCACTTCCACCCCAGAGTTAGTGCCCAGCCTTTCCCTTCCAATGCTGATTTTTCTAAATTAAGCAGTACTGGGTATTTTTCCTTCCTTCAAAGCCAAAACAAACCATGTGTAAGTAACCTTGAAAGAAGTACTATGGAGGAGAAAATGCCATTCTCAGGCTAACAAACCACAGTTAAACTCACAAAATCTCTTCCAAGTATGTCTTGAAAAACAAAGGAACTGTTAATTGCTGGGTAGTCCTCAGGAGAAAAAGAAAATTGATGTCATTGATGCTTGCTGAAGAAAATGTGTTTGCTTGTAAAATGGTTTTCACAACAAGTAAACCAGAATCATTCCATCTGCAGAAGCTCCTTTTTCAAGCTGCCCTCTCCAAGCACAGATCAAGGTAAGGTGACCCTCATCAACCTGGCAGCTAAGCACAGCAGGTTCAATGGGAGGGGAAGGGAAAACTGAAGAAAAGAAGGACTCATAAGATGTTGCATTTGCTTCTCTTCCTGAGAGCAGAGCCTGAGACCCTGAGCAAGGAGTGAGACACCAACCTGTCAGTGCCACAAACTGACCTACAAAACTGAGTGCAAGAAGCGCAGTGGATGTGGAATGGCAGGTGGGATTTCTTCACAGTGACAAGGAAAGCACCAAACAATTTAAAAACTAACAGAAATTTGGTATCTGATTTCCTCTGTTTTGATGTGAAATATCCAGTCCCGCACTGTCCCTCGTAAAGACAAAAGAGCATGAACGTGAGAGAAGTTGAAACCCACAAGCTGCTCTCAATCCAGAGGACCAGGCCAGGTTCAACATTCAAAGCCCATCTTGGCCAGTCAATTACACCAAAAGGCTACACAACAGATCCAATTTTTCTTTAATTAAAGTTATCTAGAGGCCAGTCAGCAGTGTGAATATCAGAATTTGGATGAATGTGTTGATATGATGCCCTCACAGAGAGGTCTGCCTGCCTTTCTTGTCACAGCAGTCTCCTGATCCCACACTGATGCCACGGGACCTTTTAGTGTCACTTACAGAATGAAAAGAGACTCACACAGAACTTCAACAGAAATTCCTATGTTCAGGGAGGGGAATGAAATTAATTTCTCCATCCTGGTCTTGTCAGGTTTCAGAAAAAGGCCCAAGGAGGACGACAAAGTGTCCTGTCACAACAAAATACAATCCTCCAGAGAAGGCCAAGGGTCACACAGTAAGTACTTCTCAGCCACTCACTGCAAAATTGTGCAGTTCCTGCAAAATCCCAACAGTGATTTCCTGCCCTGCAGGCATCCTGTGAGCAAGGAGGAGAGGGTTAGGTTGTCTTTGTAAACAGAAAGTTTACAAAGTTTACAAAGTTTACTGACAGTCCCTCTTCAGAAAATAATGTGCAGCATGGAAAAAAAAAACCACATAAAATCACAGCTGACGTATTCTATCGTGAATACTCAGGACTGCATTAACCTTGAGACAACAGCAGTAAATATGAGGAATAAGAAAATAGAAGAGATATTTTAGTTGAAAGGAACCTATAGTGATCATCCACTCCAACTGCCTGGAGTGTCTCCATCCACTTCAGGACTGAGCATGTTGTCCAAATGCCTCTTAAACATGCTTGAGGCCTCAACCACCTTTCCAGCAAGCCTGTTCCAGTGTCTGACCACCCTCCCGGTAAAGAAATGCTTCCCAATGTCCAATATGAACTTCCCTTAGTGCCCCTTTGAGCCATTTCCATGTGTTTTGTCAGTGGATCCCAGGGAGAAGAGATCAGCACCTCCCTCTGCACTTCCCCTGTCAGGGAGCTGCGGAGAGCAGGAGGTTCACTGTCTATCCAGAATCCCTGTCCAGAGCATCTGCCAACAGCATCTCTGAGTTTGGTATCATCAGCAGACCTGCCAATGGTGTATTCAGCTCCTGTGTCCAGATCAGTGATAAATACATGGGACAGAACTGGCCCTGGAACTGAGCCCCAGACAACACTGCTGGTGACCAGGTGCCAGCCAGACATGGCCCGATTCACTGTAATACCTTTGAGCTCCACCCTTCAGCCAGCTCTTCACCCAGCACACCATCAACCTGTCAATCCCATAGCTGAACACCCTGTCCAGATGGATGCTGTGAGGGACAGTATCCATAGCATTACTAAAATGGAGAAAAACTACAGCCACTGCATTCGTTTCACCCACTAGGTGAGTGACCTTATCACAGAAAAATGTCAAATTAGCTAGACAGGACTTCAACTTTGTGAACTCAGGTTGCCTGTGCCTGATGGCTGCATTATTCCTTAAAACTCCTTTCAACAGTACTCAGGATAATATTCACAATTTATATTCCTTAATTTATAATATTCAAAATTTTTCCAGGAGCCCAGACTCTCACAGTTTGTAGTTGCCTGTGTTCTTCCCTCATGCCCCTTCTGCAGATTGCAATAACACTGGCTACCTTCCTGTCAGCAGGGACCTGTCCAGACTCCCAGATCTTCTGTAGATGATCAAGTGGGGTCCTGCTGTATGTCCTGCTTGCTACTTCAGTACTCTGAGATGCATCCTGTCTGGTCAAGTGGATCTGTGGACATTCAAGCATTGCAACAGGTTTAAGTTTATAAGCTCTCTCCAGTTTCAATAGACATGATAAAGTAGGGTAGTTTTCCCAGCAGAGAAGACAAAAAAAATATGGTTTTCTGTGAATGTCTGGAATGATGAGCAGGATTAGAATCTTTATATAAAGTCCTAGAAGCCAAGGCTTAATTTTTCACTAGTTTGTCTTGAAAGCCAAACCCATTGCTGCACACACAATTCCTTTTAAAGAGAGCTAGAATGGGCATGTTTGCTTCCCTCCTCAAAGGGAGTGTGTGTGACCACAGAATGGCTGCTGCTCCAATCCCCATCCCTACCATCCAGAACCCATGGAACAGCCCCTGTGAGAGCTCACCTCACCTCTGAGGCAGAGCCTTTGAGACTTCCTGCCCCACAGACACCCCTTTGGTCAAGAGTCTCACCAGGGCACACCCAGACCTGCAGCTGGCTGGGCTGGTTTGAGGCTGAGAACTGACTCATTCCTAACCCCTGCACAGGCCAGTGGCTGCCACTTGGTGACTGCACTGTGGCACAGAGAAACTGCCTTGCTGTGAACTGAAATACTCAATTACTTATGAGAAACAGAGAACTGATGCACCACTTAAGATAAGCTCAACCTGAATTAACTCATGATTCCAGGCAGAAAGGGACTGGGGGTACTGGTCAAGAACTGACTGAACATGAGCCAGCAGTGTGCCCTGGTGGCCAAGAAGGCCAGTGGCATCCTGGCCTGGATCAGCAATGGTGGGGCCAGCAGGAGCAGGGAGGTCATTCTTCCCCTGTACTCGGCACTGGTGAGGCCACACCTCGAGTGCTGTGTCCAGTTCTGGCCCCTCAGTTGGGGGAGGACCTTGAGACACTCGAGCACATCCAGAGGAGGGCAATGAGGCTGGTGAGGGGCTGGGAACACAAACCCTGTGAAGAACGACTGAGGGAGCTGGGGGTATTTAGCCTGAAGAAAAGGAGACTCAGGGGTGACTTTATCACTCTCTACAACTCCCTGAAAGGTGGTTGTAGTCAGGTGGGGTTGATTCTTTGTCCAGGCAGCAGCTGACAGAATGAGAGGACAGGCTTAAGCTGTGCCAGGGGAAGTTCAGGTTAGACATCAGAAAAAAACTATTCACTGAAAGATTGATGGGGCAATGGAACTGTCTGCCCAGGGAGGTGGTGGAGTCACCATCCCTGGACATGTTTAAAAAAGACTGGACGTGGCACTCAGTGCCATGGTTTAGTTGATGAGGAGGTGTTAGGTTAGGTCATAGGTTGGGCTTGATGATCTCAAAGGTTTTTTCCAATCTAGTTCATTCTGTGATTCCGTGATTCCTACCCAGGATCAGAACTGTTTTACTTCACCTTGCAGAAAAACAGCAGACGGCAGGTTACAAGAGCAGAGATGTTGTCAGGACAGACTACAGACACAGCTCAATTATTTTTCATGGTAAAGCTGCCTTACTTTCCTGGATCAGTGTAAAAGGGCTTAGCAAAACCAAAGTCTGGGCAGTCAAGCTGTGGAAAACTGTTCTAGGACCCTCTTTGTGGGTCCTGTTCTTTGACATGGAGAAATATCTTCCTTTCCACCTTTCAAAGAAAAAGAAACAAAACAAAACAAAACAAAGAATTCCAGGGAGCCTGCTCCTGCCCATGTCCTCACCAGGAGCTTTGTCAGGTGCCAGGAGCAGCAAGATGATGCACTGGTGAGCCACAAACAAGCAGAGGATGACTGCATGCCAGGGAACCTCAAGTTACTATGTTGTTTGAAGAATCAAACCCAGAATGGTACTTCCAAACACAAAAAAGACAAGTATTTCTGCCCCATTAGAAGAAAAAGCACACTGCAGCGACATTAAATAAATAAAATTTACCTAATTCTTCCCTTTCCTTTAAAAGAATTAGGACCAAAATTTGTGAAAGTACTGGAGACTCAGCCAGCACACACATTTACTCCATCTCTCATGCATCTACAAACACATCACCCTTCCTCAAATCCCAATGTCTTCCTGTGTGTTTCACTCTCAGCACATCCATGCTCCTCCTTCAGCCACAATCACACAGGTTTAGATAAAAGGTGCATTCAAGTGCAGAGTACTGATATTAACTCAGGCTCAATCCTATCAGCAATATCAAGTAAAAACCGTGCCCCCAGGAATCTCCACTCATTTTGTGGGATGTGACAGGCTCAGTCCTCCTCCCATGTGATGCCTGCTACAACAAAGGGCTGTCACTCACAGAAAGCAGAAAGCTGGTGTTAGAGCATGGGCCAAAGAAAAGTAGAGAGGGGAAAAAATAAAAGACATTAAGATGGTGCTAAACAAGGTACAAAACCCACCCTGAGGTAACTTGCAGCAGTCAACAATGAAATGGCAACACACAAGGCTGCTGACTCTGCTGACTGCACCAGGAACTGTGAGCTACAATGAAACAGGGACTGAGTTCAGCAGTAACTGAAGCCACTGCTGAAACAGATCCAAACAAGATTCTTAGAAAGTCACGGGTTAAAGAAATCTAAATTTTCTAAAACAGTATTTTTAATTGCTGACCATGGGAGCACACAGTAATTTTCACCAGGTAAAGTCAGCCTTAGGTTAAATGTAGGTGACAAGCTTGAGACAGACAAAAGCTGTACAACAAATGCCTCTTCCAATTAGCGCTGGGTTAACACAGACTTGACTTGTGTTGAAACTCCTGAAGATATTTTACAAAGGAAAAAGAGAAACCCAAACCATTCCTAGCTCCTCTGCAGTTTCAGGTAAACACATCAGTAACAAACTGACACCTGTAGCACTTGTTTCCTATCTCCATACGGATGCTCTCACACCACGTATTTCTGAGGGTGGCCCTTACCTTGGGACAACCAGACATCAAACCTGATTGTTGGAAAATCAACAACCAGCATTTGCACAGCTCTCAATGCTGCATCCTTACTGTTTCCTAGTAAGTAAGCATTGCTATAGGCACTGGTGCTTTAGAGTCAGTAAGGTGGGTGGAAACACAACGGAATATGGAAAGTACCAGAGACATACATTGAGGCAAACAAACAGTGATGCTATGAATGGTCTCTCCAGGGGTGATGCTAAGATCTGCTTCCTTCTTCTTAAATATATAAACAACAAATCAGACCAGAAGTCAGTCTGCCAGTTTTCATACAGCTGAGCTGCAGTCATGACCTAAAATATGGCTTATATTGTGGGCAGGGCGGTTTGAGGGCTGCTTGGAAGAATCTGAAGCAGATGTGTTTGCAATGGAAAGCAAAGGTGACATCGCTGAGCCATCAGGAGGAAGAGCTGTGGCTATTTCTGGAAACAAAGAAGTCAAGTTAAAATTGGATAAGTGCGATGTGTTGGTCATGTGCATTGGTGGCATATCTGGAAGCAAAGGAAAACTTGGCTGAGCAAAACCAACAGGCCTGGGAGGAGACAAAATGGATCCAAATCGATTGTTTAAACCTCCACTGCTCGGCTTCTCCGTGCTTGGGTTGGGAAACATTTGATTGGGAAAGTAAGGGATGGAAATGTCATTGGAGAGGGTGGGATGGGCAGGAGAGTAGGGTGGATAGAAGGAGGGCAGTGTGTTCTGAGGATCAACTGGGATTAGAGCTGGTGTCCGAGTGGCACTAGGCTGGGTGACCGGTGGGATGAAAGAAGCGTTAGCGTTTATTGGTGGATTCATGCCACCCTCTGGAATAAAAGGGAATCCAAAATTCTGGGAGAGCGTATGTTGGTCAGGGGCCGCGTTATCGTTGGACACTTGAGGGCCATCAGACATAAATCGGACAATGCTTCCCCTTTTTTCTATGGTGGACTGTTGGCGCCCGAGGATCATGCTGCCACTGGTGGACAGAGGAAGATGGGGAAGACTGGGGTCAAAGACATTTCCATGTCTCTGATTTCCGGATCGATTCCTTTCGGGCTGACGTATTTTAGAGCCCCCATTGTCTTGCAGAGGATGCCTGGAGCGCTGAGTGACCGAAGAATTTGGCTGACGAACAGAAGGCTGCCCTTGCTCGCCATTTCCATGAGAAACTGCAGGGTGAGGGTGAGCTGGCCGCACAACTCCATGCATATTGCTGGACACGGGTGTATTCATGTGGTTCTTAGTTCCATGACTGTCCGTCATCCTCATGGGGTTGGACTTCTGCACAGAGATGTTCGGGCTGGTATTGCGGCCCTGAATGTCCCCTGAGGAAGAAGAACTCGAAAAGGGAATAGTCAATGAACTGTTCCTTGTGTTAATTGCCCCAATGGACATGTCACAGCTTTCCCTGCTCTGGCCATCACCATCCCTTCGGATGTGGACGCTCTCCCGTGCTGGGGGACAGTTGTACTCGATTGTGGAGGAGGCACCGCACTGCGTGTTCCTTTGATGTTCTGGGATTGATCTTTGGCTTCCACTGACTTGATCTCCAAGGTGAGGGGTGAGCAAACTCTGCATGAAACTTTGGTGGCACGTGTTTTCATTTTCCCTCGATGGCAGGGTATTCCCCGTTGGAATACCCTGCACTGGGGGGTAGGGCAGTCTCTTCTGCCTCTCTAAGGATGGCGCAGCATTCTGACCAATTCGGAACGCTTGTGACTGCATGCCCCGGAGGGAGGACACAGAATTGCCAATTTCACTGTTTCTTGAAGCCTGTACGTCAAAATTGCCCGTTGGTTGTTGATTGGGTGCAGAGGGCTTAAATGTCTGGCAGTCAGAAAGACGCTGCACATCCGAGCCAACAGTGTGATCGACTGACAAGCGGCCCTGCATATTGTGAATCGCCAACCCTTTGCTTCTAGAAACATCAAGATAGCTTCTCATTTCAAGCTGGTCAGAAACCCTAGGGCCTTGAAGAGATATTCCTATTCTCTGCTCGGAATTAGAAGGCGTCTTCCCAATAAGAGCCTCAGCAGAGTAGCTGGAAACTCTGTTTCTTTCCTGCCTGTGAGGGGTGCATGTCATATCTGATGGTCTGGAAACGATACTGGCCTGGGACACCATCTGCTGCTCTAAGCCCCTCGAGGTCATAAGTCTTTGCATCTGATTGTGCCCTGACACGTGTTCTGAAGCGGAACCTTGCTGTCTGCTGCCAACATCCTGTTGCTGTTGATGCATAATATCCTGATTGATATGGCTCTGAGGGTGGTTATGGTGGTTTCTGCTTGTTGCAGGATTTTCACAGTTCTTTTCAGGCTGGGATGCTCCAAAGTGCTGCTGCATCTGCTGCTGCATTTGTTGGTGGTGAGGATGGGGCTGACCACCCTTCTGCCGTGTTTGATCACTTCCATGGTGTTTTTGCTGTAGAGAAAGCTGTGTGGCTTGTGTTCCCTGGATGAGATTCCGTTTCTTTTGCATCTGCACCTCCTGCTGTATCGTCCGCTGCTGGTGGACGCCGTGGGGCTGAGAGTGAACTGAGTTTTCCCCATGAGTGACGTGGTGCTGCAGCTGGTACAAGTGGTGCCTCTCTCTTAACTGCCCAGCCTGCTGCTGCTTCAAGTAGGGGTGATTGCTGTGAAGGTGAGAGATGCCTTGGGCAGGGACATGTTGGATGGGCTGCAAGTGCTGCCCTGCCTGGCCTGGCTGCTCTGAGAGCGGTGGCTGAGAACCGCACTGAACTTCAGTTTGTCTCAAAGCCGGCGTTACGAAATTGCTGTTGGGTGGGAATAACCTATTGAGGCCATCAGCGTGTACTTGATTGCTCACTGGTGCCACTGAGTTGGATGAATTAGGAGGAATCTGAGTAACCAGCATCTGTGTTTGATCAGCAATACCCTCTGGGGTCCGGTTCATCAGCGTCATCCCCTCCAGCCTTATGGGTGCTGTCTGGCACTGCTTCTGCCTCTTGGCTGTAGAGAGCAGCAGGTCATCCTGAACGGCCCTCTTGGCAGAGTCTTTGCGACCTTCATGGGTTTGCTGCTTTAAGTGGGATTCCTGCAGCTGGGGAGCCTGCATGCTGCTTGCCCTGATAGCATTCAGTTGCTCCTGAGCATATTCACTCATCAGAGCAGGTCCTGGAGACGGATTGATGTATGTGCTAGATGGAAGGGAGAGGCTCACGGTTGCAGGGATGCTTGCAGGCTCTGAAGACTGGGATAAACCTGAGCAACTCACCAGGGGATGGACAATGCGGCTCTGGTGTATCAGATTATTCACGCTTAGACTGGTTATGCTGGGTGTCTGGGAAGTGGAAATCTGCAAAGGAGTGTTTGATGTTTCCACACTTCCTACAGAGCAGCTTGGCTTCTCAACCTGCCTATCAACATTTGTCTGTACTGTATCATGAGCACTGAATTTGTTCGGTGCCGCTTCTAGCGGTCCTGCGTTGTTTTCTTTCACTGACTGAGGTTTAAAAGGCTGTTGCTCTCTCTCCAAAGGTGCAACCTCATTCTTAGAGATGACATCCCTCGTGTTAACCTGTACTCCCCCTCCACCTTTCTCAAGGCTTTCCTGGTCAAAAATAGCTCTCGCTGCAAGAGCTACAATGTCGGTCTGTTCTGAAAATGTGCAGCTGTTACAGGTACTGGTAGAGGTGCTGCTGGTGACATCTTCTCTGGTGGTATCTGGCAACATAGATGCAACTGAGAAGCCCCGACTGCTGCCAGAGCTGGTTGACATGGGGGAGTCTGCCTGCCTGCTAGTAATAAGGGAAGCACTGACTACTTCCTGATCAGAGATGCAGGAGTGAGGCTGGGAGAGAGTGTCACTTTCCGTGTTCATCAGCAAGAGTTCCTGCTTCTCAGGCAAATCAGCATTTGATTCTGCTGATTTAGAGCTTTCCATAGGAAAATTAGAATGCTCCCCCTGAACAGTAAATGAAGAGGTTTTTTCCACAGCTGTTCTTTCTTTTGTGAGATCAGACAGCATTTTGCTTAGACCCTGTCCTTCTAACAAGTCCGCATCTTGCATTACCACTGAGGAATCCTGCGCAACGTTGCAGGACTCCGAACTCATTCCTGCCTTGGAAGTATGACCTGCTGTGCTGCTCTGTGCTGCTGAAGTCCCATTTGCAACCTGCAAGTGTGTAACCTGTGCTTCTTTACCAGAGGGTGTTAAGGTGCTGGGGGGTGTGCAGGGTTTGGGGGACTCTGATGGGACAGAGGCACGTGGTGGGTGGCTCTGAGATCCCTGCGCCTGCTGGCGAGGAGCAGCATCTTTGGCCGGCGGGGGAGCGAGCAGCAGCTGCTCTGACACTACAGACTCCAGTGGTGAGGAAGCAGGCACCTCTGCTGAGCTCAGCTCTGGGGCACAGGGGGTTTTCACTGCCTGCTCAGAGCTTGCAGCCTCTTTGGAAGGAGAGTCAGAGATGCTGATGTTGCTCGCTGCAGCCGCGCCGCCCGCCTGTGCTGTGGTTACAGCCTGTGATGCTGCTGGGGCGCTTTCTGGCGGCCCTTTGCCACTTGAGGGCTTTGCCACCGCTTCCACAGGAGCACAGTCCACCTTCCCTGCGTCTTTGCAAGGAGCTGCTGAGCAAGACACTTTATTATTGACTGTTAGGTGTTTCTTTGTGCTTGGCTTTTTGTTTGTCCTTTTTGATTTTGCACTGGATGGCAAGCCAGCAGCCGCTTTTTGTGGGGAAGCGTTTATGGAATTAGATACACTGGTTAATACTGAAACCTCTGCAGGCACTGAAGATGCCACAGAAGTTGGCAATGACACACAGTTGACTGTGGCAATCTGGTTATTGACAGTTGCGGGATTGGTGGGGTGGCTGAGAGACAAGTGCAAGCAGCTCTGCCCAGCCATTTGCGATATGCTTTGATTGAGGTTAGCTAAAGCACCAAATGTGTTGAGGGCAACATTGGTATTTGGATCTTCGCTGGTGGTGGGCTGAATAATTTGCATAGGGGCTTGGTTTGAAGCTCCAGATGAAGACATCACAGGCTGCAATGCAAAAAGCTGCCCATTTAATGAGATAGTCTGAGGGTGCTGTTGGTTGGACATTGTCACTGAGAATGTCTGCGTAGAGCTAGAAGATGGCAAAGAAGATGGCCTTGGTAGTATATGGACAAGGTGTTTCCCTCCAAAAGTCTGTGGAAGAGAGGCATTTTGCATGGTGCCACTGGAGTTGGCGACTGCAGTTGGGCCATTCACGGGAACTCTTACAGAAGCAGAAGGCTGAGCTGAGAGGAGGGGAAGAGGATTCTGATTTGCAGCTTGTATAATTACAATTTGCTGACTAACATTTTGGCTGGGAACTTCCGCTCTCACAATGGGTGGGCACGAAGCAGGGTTTGGAGGCTGGAGAATGATGACATTCTGGTTAGCTGGTGCTCCTGTCACAGCTGAGGCGACTGGCTGAGCCATCTGAATCACCTGCATAGCTGAGTTTAATGGAAGGATGTTTCCTGCAGCCTGAGCTTTAACCTGTGGCTGGCTGATTAAAGGCTGTATAGGTACGGGTGGGCACGAGGGCAAGGTAACTACAATCTGTTCAGCTGCCTGGCCATCCCCAGGCAGAGAAGCATGCAAACTGATGCTTGTAGTCAAAGGCCTGCTGTGGGCAGAAGACACAGTGCCAGCAGCATTGACTGGCTCGTTGAGGAGGGCAGTCATGATCCCGGATGGCGTCTGGCTCAGCGGCTGAACCGTGTTTCCTGCCAGCTGCAAGGTCGTCCACGTGGTCTGTGTGTTCCCAGCTGAAGGCATCCGGGTAAGGCTACTCATGTTTTTCAAGTCTGAAGTGCCAACACCTGAAGAGCCTGAGAAAGACCAGCAGTTCTCCAGGGGACTGGCAGCCAGAGTGCTTATTGCTGTCACAGCCTTAACTCCTTCTGCTGCAGATGTCGCCGGTGCGCCAGCGCTGCTGACCACATCCGTACTTTTGGGGACATTTGCAGAAGAGCAGCTCTCTGCAGGTCTCACAGGTGGCACACGAGCTGCGTCCGTGGTTGAAGCGGTGCAGCTCTCCTGGAGGTCACTCCTGGAATTGTGTGTGTTTGAGCAAGCTGCATTCACCTGCTGACCTTGGGAGGCTTCCACGGAGGCACTGGAAGGAAGGCTGGTTCCCTGTGGGAGCGTTTTCTTTGTTGATTTAATGCCCTCCTCATCACTTTTACTTTTGGGGGGATTTTGCTCATTCTGTGGTGCGATATTTGAAGAACACTGTAGTTCCTGCTCTGCTGCAGGCCGAGGTGTGCCCTGTGAGCTGGCAGGAGCAGCGCTGGGCACACCTCGCTCGTTCTCCGGGGTGGAGAGCTCAACAACATTCCCTGCTGGAGCTGTCTGGGCAGACGCCAGTGGAGCAACCGTAGGTTGTGACCATGGTTTATTTTCTGTGGGATAAATACCAGCAATTGTCACAGGAGTCACTAGGTTGCAAGTTCTCTGAACTGGCACAACGTTGGCTGTTTGCTTTTGTAAATTATGACCGACATTAAACGTTATTCCCTGCACAGATGCTCCCTGGTTATTTCCATTGGGCTGAGTCCCATTTGAATAAACAATGATGTTCTTTTGAACCTGATCACTGGGAATAACAACTGAGACCTTGGCATTTTTTAGGTTTCCTTTCCAGTGGATTGTAGGGTCATCATATAAGCAAATATCATTTGCTTTCAGTAGCTCGATGTATCTCCCGTTTTCCTTTTGCAGTTCATCCAACTGTTTCCGGAGTTTTTTTATCTCTTCAGCTACAAAACAGTGAGAGCACTCCATTACATCAGCACCAGAGCAAATAATGAAATAATGTTACCACATGATTTAGAGAGTAAACACTGTGTGGTATTGCAATAATTTGTAGAAATAAATTGAATAAATTGTTAATAACGTATGCTCTTTGCAAATGGTTAGCACAACCTAAGTGCTCTTATCCTGCTAAGTCTCTCTGCTGAATGGGAAAGTGAATGAATTTCACAGACTATTCCATTACCAATAGCAGGATATATTCAATTACTTAGGAAAAAACATTAGGACTAACCCAGATGAAACTAAATGCTAATCAAAATTGTTTAATTCCTGAAGGAAAGACAAGCACATTAATATATTTCTTTTCCCTGTTCTTTTGCAAACACCAAAACTCTTTTAATTGATAAGCTTACAGCTTTCCAGAAGAATTAAGTTTAATTACATCTAAAAATTACAGACAAAATGAAATACAGAGCACTCATGTAAAGCCACAAAAGCTGGCAATGCACTTGGGAGATAGCTCACCAAACTGGGAAAATCACAATAAAGCAGAAATAAAAATCACAAATCACAACATTAGCCCTGAGATTATTTCTGTCACACCTCCATCACTGTACTTTTATACATCTATTCAAGTAAATTTTATATGATGCGTTAGATTTCTATAAAATGAGCTGTTATAACTCTTACAGACTTTCAAATTAAAAAAAAAAAAAAAGCTTCATGAATGAAGAAAACTTCATTTTTTCAATGAACAAAAATCTAACTGAAGTTTGTCAGAAATCATTCTGGTCACTACAGTAGAATAAACTGGGGCAGAACTTACCAGATGATGGCACACCACCTATAAGTTCTGTAATTACATCACAATGGAATTGCTTCATTATCTGATAGCTATGAGCCAGAACACTCACTTGGGCATTCTGTCAGCTTTTTGTTTCAAGATATTCTAAGCAGCTGTATTTTTCCTGTATGTGCATAATTTCTTGGGATTCCCATGTGTGGTTCCAGGCTTTGCTGTCAGTCGGTACAAAGACACAGCAGAAGTGAGGGACAGAAATTCTAGAGCCCCCAGCAGCACCTGTACTTACCCTGCTCATTGTTCCCTCCATTTAACAGAAGTTCATCATTCTGTCTTTTCATTTCTGTTATGTACTTAAAGGCCTGATCCAGGATCATGTTCTTGCTCTGTAAAAGAAAACACACATATAAAATTAGGAGAAATGTCTAGAATTTGTAAATCAATTAGTGATGAGGCTGCACTTACTCCAAGAGGTTTTTACTTTAAAAATATGCTCTGAATATCACTGGGTAGAGCTGGTTTTCTACTGGTTTGGGTTGGGTTTTTTAGATGTTGTTTTTTGGTTTGGTTGCTTTTGTAAGATGAAACTACAGGCTTTTGTGAGTGATGCTGACCCTAAAATGCCTTGAGATTTTACAGAACAACATTTTCAATGCTGGAGCTGACACCTTCTGATGCCCAGAGGAAGATACTAAGGCCACAGATCCTGAACAGGCAGCATCCTTTCTCACTGATCAGTCTAAAATTCATGTTCACTAATAAACACACACATCACATGAGATTTCCAGGATACTGCCTTGTAAATATTTTATTAGAAAAGCAAGAAACATGGAACAACTATCCAGGGAGATATATGCATAATTTTGAAAATAGTATACAAGGGAATATGGGAAGGGAAAATGACCCATCCACAATCATCTTTTTATGAAGCTATGCTTATTCTGTCTGCAAAACCTTTGTTCACTTCTTAATTTCTTCTACTGTTCAGTAAGAACAATCTCTGCTAGGGATTCCTCTATCTTGAAAAAGATGCTTCTGTGCATCAGCCTAGAAGCATTTGTCTTGCTTCATCTTTTGCAAGGAGAGTGTCTTAAATCACCATTATTATAATTTCAGTTTCTGAATTGCTTTCAAGCCATTATATGAAGGATGACAAAAATAAGCAGTCATATGCAACACTTTCAGATAAAATGCTCAAAATCCGTGTAACTACATTCATGTGACCCTGCACTTCCAAGTAGGACTTCTATTACAAGTAGTTTTTAAAATACTAATAACTAGTAATACTTTAGAGTATATTAATTCAGACAGTTTGCCTTCTTGCTAATACAAATACTAAAATAGGTATTTAGATTTCTACAGACAGAGAAACATTTGGACATTTGACAGGAAACTTGTATGCACCTTGGATGGACACTCACCTGTTTAAGTGCTGGGGAGCAGGGAATGAGCTCTCCAATTCTGTTTATCCCAGCATTAATCTTCTTTTTTCGATGTCTCTCCACTAAGCAAAAACAATATGTACTGTGTCATCTGGTTGGGCAAGGCAGCACAACTAGGATAATGTAAGGGCTCAGAAATACATTATTTCATTATACATTGGAACCTCAAAGTTATAAAATTAATACTAGAATCAAAGAGCCATAACTTAAATAGCCTTTAAAAGGCGGGGATATTTTGGACCCCTTCATGAAAAAGTAAAGTTGCTACAACTCAAAATTCAGGTTTTGAAACTGCCTTCTAACACAGTTTTATGACACTCTCTTCATAAGTTAGATTAAATTTGAAATTGATTAAATTTACGCATACAGAAAGTAAATGAACAAAGATTATGGAAAAAATCAGTTTCAGACTTGGGAAGCAAACCAATGCCTCTTAAATTCTAATGTCAAATTTAGCACCAAAAGAGAAATTTTAAATTTATATTAACAGAGTAGCCAGCCAACACTGAACATAGCTGAAGCTCCAGGTATATGGACTATCAGATACTCTTTTCTATGTCCAAAAGTTTAACTGTTCCATAAGGTCTAACTGGCTGGGAGAATGAAAATACTGAATGGAGAATAGTTCCAGTGAACTACCTATTTTGGAGCAGGTCAGAAAATGTCAGAAAATGCTTCATTTATAATCTTCTAGTGATACCATTTACCTCTTCAACAGGTCTGAATATTGGCAGAAAGGGTCTACACTCTAAGTCTAGGAGTGGTTTTTACAGACAGTATCTCTGTTTTCCATCCACCACAGTCAGCCTCTTTTAAATACAGTTAACTCTCATGTAGCTATTGTTTTTACTGAAACATTTTCATGTTCTATGCAAACTTAAAACTATTAGATGTCTTTTTTTTTAAAAAAAAGGAAAAAGTTCTCTCATGGCTTTGTCAGGACTCAAACCATTGTGTTGTTCATGATGCTGAATGAACCTTTTGGTTTGTGCAGTTGCTCTGCTTTTGGTGGCACACAGAAACAAACTGTGACCTTCAGGTGAGTGTATTTCATTTGGCTCAGTTACAAAAGACTCATTAATTTAATTTAAATAGTCTTATTTCAGTAGCCTGTCACTTCAATTTACCTTTCTCAATTTTTTTTTGTATTTCAGGAGAGACTGCTGGCATTGACAGAAATAGGCCTAAATACACTAAACACAGCAAGACAAAGTTTCTTATGCAAGAAATTTACCATATAAATTAGAGGACCTCTCTCAAAATTAAAACACAGGACACTTGGGATTTAATCTTTATCTAGCTTACTAATACATACAGATATCACAGTGTTTGTGAAGGGCTACGCTTTTGTTTTGGTAATATCTGCAACACTCTCCTCAGCTTTTCCATATTAATGGCTAAGAAAGTATAGGTTTGGAAGGAGCTGGTCCCCATATACTGCAGAGTTCAGCCCAGGTGATAAAGATTTTGGAAAGCTATCAACAAGTGAAACAGGAACTGGGAATTCCAATGAGGCCAACCATTTTAGAAGTAAACCTGATAAGACTGTTTCCTGATTCTTCTTAATTCTTAAGAAACTGGCCACACCCTGAGCACACTCAGCAAGCACAGCCCTGCACACGTTTCACATGGAAACTGCTCAGTGCTTTTTCCAGCTGAGTTTGTGAAGATCACATGATACTGCTGTTCAGAAAAAAACCCTGCAATCAATTTCTTTGGATAACCAGCCCAAAGCCTGCCAGACTCCTCCCCAGTCCATCTTTCTGTTCCTACTTGTAGAAGATGCCACCGGCACTAGAACTGACTGGGTGCTGCCCAAGGGATGTGACTCCTGCAACATCCAGCCAACATTTGCACAGAATTTCTGGGGTGTTAACATCCAAGTGGGTGCCTTAGGAATAGGTTAGAGGAATACTTCCAATCCAGGGAGCCTAAAGCTCTCAGGTAGGACACCTGTCTCTGTTTTGACAGAGGTGGATATTGGTTGCATGTGAATGCCTGTGCAGTTGTTTTCTTTTGGAATTGAACACAGCTGAAATTGTTAACTTCTTAATTTACTGGCTTTGGAAAGGCAGGTGCTCCTTCATACTTTAACTTTGTACTGTGGAAACCAGCAAACCAGAAACAATCTGCAAAGTTAGTTTATGCAAGGACACAGAAAGGTGTTTGGTAGGGTGAGGCTTTTTCAGTGTACTAAACTCCTGTGTGGGAGCCTTCTCCATGTAAACTGTGTTTTACTGCTCCAAAGCATCTGTGCTTATTTCCAGACCGAACAGCAAAGCATGATGTTCCCACCTGCATTATGTGTCTCCCGGTTTTTCTTTCTGTGAAACATAAAGGGAAAAGATTCATGTGAAACTCAAGGTTAAAGATCTGCATACAAACAAATATTTCTTATATTATTTCTATTACAGCTAAAATTACTAATTATCACAGTCTCCTCTGCGAACTAGAGCAGCAGAAGTCACAATCAGATGTTCTTAGACATTGGTATTAAACAGTTTCTAATAAAAATTTGTTCATGTTCAGTCTTAAATCAATTGCACTACAACAAGTCACAGTGCAATATTCCACTTGATTACTGGTACATATTTATAGTGGAGAGCTGTGTCTTTATGTTCCTGTTACACTATGCAGTGTTTGAAAAAGCCAAAGATTTTTTTTAAATAGTTTTGTTTGTGAGGAACAAGACAGTAAAGTATTTGTCTGAAATGTTGCTTTTACATTTACTGGATCACTGAAATAGGAAAAAATTTTACCATGCAAGTTGATTTTCCAGCCACATTGCCTTCAAACATCATAACTTCTGGTATCAAAGAGGCTTCCTTTGTGAGAGAAACCAAAACTACTGTTCCTCTGCAGCTGCTGTTCTTTAATGTCTAAAAATTCTGAATAGGTTTGATTTCAGCAAGTGAGGATTGCGTTTGGTTTCATACGTTCACCTGGACTATTGGACTGGTGACAACAATCAATGTGCAATGCTCCAAATTGCTTTACTGGCAGTCAATAAATTTCAAATATATATATTTCAAATCTTCAAAGTCTACATATATAAATAAGATGTACTATACACATGCACTAAGACAAATACTTCCAGGATGTACAGTAAAGAAAAGTACATGTTTTTTGGAAAAAGCAAAATTCCAGAAAAAAACAATTTCAGAAAGCTTCTGTCCTGCAGCACATTCTCAGTTTAGATGTTTCCTAGGGTATGCAAAAAGCAGAGTAGCATCTTCTGCTGTCCTTTTTGACTGTTACAGAACAGTCCACATGTGACAAGGAATCTGAGGTAAGAATGCATGATACATGTGGCAGTTATGTGTGATTACTGTGAGGCACAGTATATCTATCCTTTGTGCTTTGAGTTGATTCTGATTTCTGGTAGCTCACTAAAGATAGCGTGCAGTAACTTAGACAAGGACTATGAGACTGTAATGTTACTGCTACAGGTCAGACCCAGAGACATCTGCTAAGAAACAATGCTTAAAGATGATCATTAATACTAAATATGCACAAGAACATAAGGACTGGACAGACCAGCTGTCCTTTGGTTGACATTACCATTACAGAACACAAAATACTCCGTTAGGTAAGAAAGAGTCGCAAAATCTGCAAAGACTGAAAAACCTTCTGTGGGAAAAATCAGTGTTCTCTCTGAGCTTTTCCTGATCATAAATCATATCCTATATGGTTAACCAGTGTAAGATGAATGCTGCATTTAACCAAGGACTGAAGAACCCCCTTACCAATCAGGTATCAGATGACCCATGTTAATAAAAAGGAACAAAACCCTGGAACAGTTCTAATGAGTGCTGAGTGACTTTGTTACAAAGTTTGGTCATAGTGTTGCTGTACAACCTCAAGGCATAGTTTGTGCTCCTGCAGAGATTTAAGACGTAAGATCCAGATTCCACTGGGAGTTAAGGGAGAGATCTAAATGACCGTGTCAAAATTAGTAGTTACCTCCTGATATCTAAAGGAGCCTCCACAAAAATACAGACTGTGCTCCGAGGCAGCAACACAACTTTACACACGTCAGAATAGTCAGTGAAACAATTAAAGAATCTGTTTTGCCTAAGTGACCCAGGTAGATGTATCTTTAACAAATAGTTTGGCATAGACAGGGCAGGAGAGAAACTTTTGGATCAACCCTGATGAGCACACAGAATTCCTGTCCATACCCTTATTGCCAAGCTTTTAGCTAGAAACTTTGTAACTGCAACATGACTGCAGACTACAGGCCTAGGAAATAGTCCCTTTCCCACAGGAACTCACCGATGCTGCTTCTTAGTAGGTGTCTCATTCTCTGTCATCTCTGGCATGGTTTCGGAGAAGAGAGCCTGAGGAAACATCAGGGAAGGAATTAACAACTCCTGCACTTTCCTGAATCCTCAGCCCACGACATTTACATGGCTTTGCAAGGACCACAAGGACAGGGCCCTGTTACAGTGCAGGCACAAGTGCATGCCCTTGACTCAGAGCAGCTGATTTTATGACATTAAAAATTAAGCACGTTACCTATCGAGATGTTTTGCAAAAGCTGTCTGTGATGAACTGGTTTCCATTTCCTCAATTACTTCAAATATAAAAACTATTATAATCCCAACCACTTTCAGCAAACAAGAAGAATTGTTAAGAATATGACTGCTTTTCAAATGGGAGGAGGAATAGCTGAACTCTCTCTTATCAGCCCTTCCTCACTGAATATGAATTCAATTCCCAGTTCAAAACAGGGTATGAATGTTAAGCAAAAAACAAGCTACAATGAGGACATTTCATTAACTACAAATTTAGAGTGCTCTTAATGTAGCAGATTACAAAACTTACTTGCCATTAAATTACTGTACACCTTAAAACAACCAAAAATGACACCTCTAAGCTCTCAGATATGTATAATTCAGCTAAAATTAAAATTATGTATACCAGCCTAATGAATTGCATCTAACTTGTCCTCATCTTGAACAGACTGGTAGCCTGTATTTAGACAAACAAATTTTAAAAAATACACAAAATATGAGATTCAGTTAATGATGGTTGAACAGATATCTACCAGAGAAATGAATTTTAGAGAGCAAGTAACGTAAGTATACTGTAGATGACAACAGGAAAAAACAGATCTTGTTTTTGATGTGTCTGAGCTCTGTATTCACTTTCACAGCTCCTTTCAGTCTCTCACCAACCAACCTGTTATTGCAACTCTTCCCATGGGCCCTCCAACTCCTTGTGGCTTCCCCTTTCTCTGGCTCCTCCTGAAAAGCTCACTGGCTTCATATCTTTAGGGTATTTTTTGTCTGTCTGTTTGAACTGCAAGGAAGTGGAGGTGGTTTTTAATATAACTTTAAACACCAAGCAGTTCTTAATGTAAACTGAGCCTACCACTACTGGCACTGACATCAAAAACAAACCCCCAAAATAATATCCTTGCAAACCAGAAAGCCAGACACCTATGGAGCTCCCAAAGCACTGAAGCACACGCTTCACAAAGTGCTCTGTGCACACACCTGTGTGTGTCAAACTAACAGAAATCATCTGTATTGCCCCAGAACTGAATTCAGATACTGCTTTCCAGCCTTTATACTCTAGAAGTTAATTGAATGTTGTGCATTCAGGAAAAATTAGAGGAGGATAAACATTAGGGCTGATGCTGGTTACCACTCTAATCTTGAAATTCTTTCTGTGTTCCAGGGAAGACTTGGGAGATGTTGGCAAACCATAAAATAAAGCAAACAGGAAACAACCTATGAATAGATCCAGCTCAGGGAACTCAAAGTGCCTGAAGATTTCAGGAACATAATTCAACTCCACCTACACAACAGCGTTCACACCACCACAAGACTGGACACAATCCTCTCTGAGATGAGTTACAGCATTCCATTGCCCCACTGGGTGTTACACACAGCCTACCTAAACACAAACCTCTCCAGCCCAGCAATGGGAATACATCACTTTCTGTTTATATCCCTCCATGGACTTTGCTTCCTCTGTGCTCACCTGACCACCCCCTGCATAAATTACAAAAACACCTGACAGAGTTAACAGTCTTTTATTGTGGGAGAAAGCAGTGGTGCAACTTCAGCACACTCTTATAAATTGTGTTACCTCATCTTAAAAACAAGATTTCTTCTCCTTTAAACCCAATTAGCTTACTTCACTAACAAATTTATTTGAGTTTATATGTAGTAAGAGTAATCCAGTTGTTATGCCATGTTGTCCCAGTCAGTAAACACAACTCTGAAAGCCAGGAGAGGCAGTTTCCCACCCAAGGCATCTCTAACTTATCCCTCCTGGGTACAGCTGGTGATGGTCAGTAGTACTCACTGATTCTACCTGCATTCACTGATGAGGAAAGGGTTAACTGGGAGACCTTAGCAGGTGAGTGATTTTGATTATAATAAAAAACCAAAACCTGGTTAGAGCCCAGCCATCTTGGATGCTGTTGGCAACCAGAGAGATGTTCAGGTGTACAGGGAGTGACTGGGGCCAGCACACCTCCTTTCAGCAGCTCCAGTGTGCCAAAGCAGCCCAGCAGAACCTGTATCCATCAAGGCAGCCCAGCAGAACCTGAATCCATCAAGGCAGCCCAGCAGAACCTGAATCCATCAAGGCAGCCCAGCAGAACCTGAATCCATCAAGGCTTCCAGCAGGGACAGGAGAAGCAGAGCAGCTGCCTGGTGACACTGCACTCATGTATCCAACACCGAGGCAGCACCTTGTGCAGCAGGTGAAATAACTGCTCAAGGAGCAAAGGGGTAATTTAATTTACTGTGTCCAGTACTGTTTCTGTTTAGTGAGGATGTGAGCACATGGACACAGCTCTGGTAAAGCAAAGCTCTAAAACAAGCTGAGGAAAAGGATGATGCTGGATTGTATCATGCGGCAGTCACATACCCTGTTTCTTGATTTCTGCACCACCTATAAAGCCAGAGCTGATGTGTCTGTTGTTGGGCATTATGAAACCACTGCAAATATACTGGAAATCAGAGCAAACAGATAAAAGAGGCCTTAGTTTTGGTGGACTTTGCATTTTTGAAAGACTAATGTATTCACCAAGCAAGGTATTTTTAAAATTGTGCAAATGTATACAGCTTGAGAACCAAAGGACTATTTCTGTATTGCAGTGTATTTAACACAGAAAGCATTAATGTGGATTTAGATGGCTAGCTACCACGCAGGGCTACAGATGAAGCACAACTGTGTGAAGGTAAGGGCATAAAGAAGCACCCAGCCACAAATACCCTTCCCCAGAACAGACATGGCTGTTATGACTCCAGCTGCACAGTCTGGAACACATTCACAACCCCATCCTCCCCCTGCCCTAAGTCAGAGCACCTCTTTCTCCTTCCTGACATGAGTTCTCCTTACTCCTATATTTTGGCTTCTTCTGTGTCCTCTCAGCACAGTTCTTCTTCTTAACAGCAGCCATCCCTATCTCCCAAAGTCATGATACACACAATATTCCAATTGCCTTATTTCTTCATGCTGAGCAGATGCCAAAATGATTCAGCAATTCATTATATGTAGCATTCTGGAAGATAGACAAGGCCCTAGTGAAAATTTGTGCTGTTATTTATTAATACAGTTTCTAACCATTTTTTGATCCTGAAAAAGAATAGAAAATCTTTATTATATGTCAAAGACCTTACTTCTTTCTTCCTCCTCTGCCCTTTCTCTCTTAAATTATATCAGTAAACTTCTTCCAAGTGATGCTGCTCCCTGTGTATTTCAAGCCATTTGCTGCCACACTGAGTGTATAAGCCTCAAAAATGTAAACTTAAAGTCTGCATTTTATATGTTTCATTTCCACTGGGATCTGCAGCCCATTTCATATAGAAAACATGGCACAGGAATGCCATGACTGTTACCCTAATTTCACTTTACTGTGGATTTACTTCAGGTGAAGGTTTTCAGTTCACCACTCAATCAATGCTCTCACTTTTGTGGTCCTGACAGCAAAAGCAAGGCTGTACACATTATCTAATGAACAAATTAGTTTATTGTGAGCTCCACTGAAAGGAGGTGGTTAAATTTGTTAAACAACACTTGTATAAAACTCTGGGCTTTCTACTGATAGATTGTACCTAAGAGAAATGGTTGCACCTATGAGAAATATCTGAACTGAAGCTGGTTTTTCCCATTCTTATTCTGTAAGGACAGAAACCTTTGCATTTTATCTGGTATTCCACAGAACAGCTGAAGCTGGCAATACCAGGGAGGAGGTTTTCTCAAGGGCTGCTGAAAATATGGGCTTTGTGAATTAAAAAATTAAAAATAGTGCCTAGGTGAAGATTTCTGAGGGCTGATGAATGTTTACATGGCCTCTATTTCTCCCCCTCAGGTGTTGTATGACCAGAGCTTTGACAGAGGGTTTCCCTTTAATTCTTCCACATCAAGTACTGCTTCTTCATCAAGATCCCTTCATGGATTCTCTAAAGCAGAAGACATGTACTTGCCTCAAAAGCTCAGAGACAAATGTATTTTAAGTTCACTTATGAAATATGCTCACTTAACTCAGCTGAATGCCATCTGCAGAGAAAATATAGCAAACTCCAAATTCTGAAAACAGATGAAGAAGCAGTAACTCATCATTTGTATTTATTTAGTACCAAGCTTCCCTTAAGCTTTATGTAGTTAACAGCTTTCACAACATCAACCTAAAATATTGATTTTAATTTAATGCAATGTCATCCTCAGAAATTAAAGGATGCTTTGTGTTCTGAAGATTTAAATTTAACATAATTTAAGCTCTTCTATAGTTCTGAAACATAGGGTATAAAACCTGAAAACCAATTTATTTAAACATCTTCTTGTATACCACCCATCTTTCCAGGTAGTATTTAGCAAATTTTATGAAATCTCTTCTTCAAAACATGCATTCAGCAAATACAAGAAAAAGTTATTAGATTTTTTTTTTTGCATTATTTTTTCACTCCTTATTTAGGAATTGTTTCCAAACTTAACATTAATTTTTAAAAAGAAAATAATTATTCCAATATGTTATCTTTGGCTGTACAAAACAATCTCCCTCAATAGTATAGCCATTCCATTCTTCTGCATCAGGCAGAAAGAATCATGTTTATATGCAACTACACATATTCTGCAAACCTACCAGCAGTCCAAATCTTTCCTCCTCTGAATCTCCTTCAGCAAGCTCGTGCTGTGACACTGCTTCAGTCTCAGTTCTTACAGGTTTTGTATACCTTGTGTAGTTAGGAATGCAATGTAATGTTATGTACACCTCTTACTGTAAAGCTAAGGTCAGTTCCAAGGCACAAACAAGAACCACTCAAATGCTTTTTTCCTGACACAGTGTCTTCTTCATCCAAGCAACTGCTGCAGCTCACTTCTCCAGTCTTCCATGCATGTTTAAGAAGAAGGCTAGCTTTAATCAGGGACTTACCTTGAGATCAAGAGACAAAATTTACTGCCCTTTCTTTATTCCCCCTTGGAATGGCTCTATTCTAATTTTGTATTTACCTAATAAAATGGCTGCAGGAAAGGTAACTCAAAGCCAACCTTTGTGATTGTTACCTGTGTGTATTAACTACTGTGGCCTATCAAAGCAATCTGGGAAGACTATCAGAGAGGAAAATGAAAAAGGCTATTTTTCCTGACAGGAAGAAATCAGGATTTCCCTGTTACTGTGACCCTTAATGCACTCCCTCACCACAGCTGGGCCCACTGACTGATTTAACTGCAACCCCTCAAAGAGATGAAGTTCCCAGATGTTCACAAAAGCCTGGGAGTGAGCAGAGGAGGAGGATGGGGTCAGGTGAGGCATGGACACAGCTGGGGCAGTGACCAGCTCTGCAGCACGGGTGTGCAGGCTGACCAGCTCAGGGGGCACTGCCACCTTGTGCTGAGGAACATATTCCTGATGCAAACCAGCTGAGACCTTCCCAGGCCAACCAAACTGCTCCCAGAGCTTCTGCAAAAGGTAAGAAAAGAAAACTAAAGCCAAGAAGCTCAAACTTGTTACATGCGGCAACTTTTTTTTTTTAAGGTGCTTGCAAATAATACATAGAAAGAAAACTTCACTGCTTTTAGATATTTTTATTCTGTCTCTTTTGTTTGTATTATCTAAACTCAAATACATTAGTATCTTTCCTCCTGCTGACTTAAAGCAATTAAGTTTTAGTAAGGCTCTTATATAAGAACATGCAAGAGAACTAGAAAGAAAATGTTTAGGTTTTTTTTTTTTTTTTTTTGTAATAGCATTGGAGGAAGAGAAAAGGTAATTACTCAAGTGATACTCCCTCATATCTACATTGGTTTTGCTTTCATTTGTAATTTTCAAAATATCAATGGCAATTGCACTGGCCATTCAGTAACAAGCAGTTTTAGGACAGCATAGGTATAGGGTCATTCTGACAAATCCTGACCAGATCTGCTTAAGAAAGCTTCATAAGAAGAAAACAAAAAAAAACCAAAAAACCAAAACAAACAAACAAAAAACAACAACAACAAAAAAAAACCACAACAAACAAAAACCCAAGAAACCAACCAAAAAAACCCCCAAAACCAAAAACCCAAACAAAAAAAAATAAAAAGAAACTTCCTGATCTAATCACCTGAAGATCCACCTCTCATATTTATTCTTCTTCATCTACTGTTGTTCCTTCCCAAGTCTTCCTAAGTAAAACATCATTTCTTTTAAAACCTTACAGAAGGGGCAGAGATAGAGCTCATATCCCCAGAATTAAGTATCTCACTCACTGTTTATGGTCTGGAAAATATTTAAGGAGAAGTATCTCTGCACATTTTGCACCCAGATGAGAGCAGCTGCCACTCTCACATTGTGCAGATGATCTTGGCACTGCAAACAACAGCAAGTAAAGGAAGATGCCTACAGGAACCATCTCCTGTGGGCTGGAGCAATTGTTACAGGGAAGCAGGAATTTGGGAGCTGAAAAGCTGTAATTATGGAACCAGTGCACAAACCACAATCACAAAGACCAGAGCTCTCACCTAAAGCCTTCAGCTACTTTAGATCAAAATAAGGGGAACATCACTCTTTTCTTTAGGAAATCAAGCAATGACCAGGGAAATCCTCCTGATCCCATGTCTTGTGCTGAAATTCACAAGTTACCACATACCAATTTCACTAAGGAAGTGAGAAAGTGTGTGAACTGTCTCTATGTTGCAAGGCAGCGCTCATCTCCCTGGCTTCCAATGATCCGTGGTACACCTCAAAACCAAACTACTTTGAAAAGAGAAGACAGACATCCAATTATGCTGTGCTTGACAAAGGAGCCACGAGTGTGTTTTGATGGTGGATACAAAGTGAATTAATTGCAGGCAAGTTCCTCCGAACAGAGGTCATCACCTCTGTGTGGGTTAGGGTGAGGTTACCTGGATCAGATGGCAAGGGCTGCCTGCACCAGGCTGAGGCTGAGAGCGCTCTGCCACTCGCTCCTGAGCAAGAGCAGCTGCTGCTGAGCCCCGCCTTGCTGCCTAAAGAACAAGGAGCAATTTTCCTGAAAACAGCTGAAACATACAACTCATCCTGGTCTCCGAATACTGTAACCAGGATGGTTATTTATAACTCAAGAATCCATCCATACATAAAAATTGTACTTGAAACATTGAAGACTTTTCCAGACTTGACTGGAAAAATGTAGAAGCTGTAAGTCATAGAATCACAAAATGGTTTGGGTTGGAAGGAACTGTTATAGATGGATAATGAGATGATTGGCTCTCACAATTAAAAGATAACTACTGTGTGAATATTAAGAAAAGCCTCAGAGATGTATAGTTATGTTACTGTGGTTTAGATGTCCTCTGTTCTCCCCATAGTCCCCTCTCCCCCCTGTATTGTTGCCATCAGACAGCCAGGGCTGTCTAGGACAGAAGCTGTGCCATGTGCCCCTTGCATGGAGCAGCTGGGAATGGAAGAGCTTGGTGCTTAGGGGGCAGCATGGCAACACCTGACCTCCAACCAAGTCACAGGAAAGCAGTCTCCACCGATAAATGGCAAAGAAGAGCTGACTGAGACTTTGGGAGGGGCCACGGCTGGCAGATGCAACCCCCAGGGGTACAAAAGACTGAGCATCCATCCTGAAGGTGAACCAGCCATGTGGTATGCATGAGGGGCGGTTTCCAGCATTGCAGATTTTTCCTTATGTAGTCCTTTTGATGTATTTTTGTTAAGGTTTAATAAACCCCTTTAAATTTTCAAAGTGAGCAGTTGTCTCTCACAGAACCTTAAAAATTGTCTCATTCCACCCCCCTGCTATGGGCAGGGACACCTCCCACCAGACCAGGTTGCTGAGAACCTCATCCAGGCTGGCCTTGAACACTTCCAGGGATGGGGCATCTGCAGCTTCCCTGCCCAACCTGCTCCTGTCAGAGCCACTCCAATTCTGCCTTCTCATGTGACCTTGTCTCCAAATGAAATCTCCATCCAAAGAGCAGGACCTCGTCACAGAGCCTGACAACCAGTTTAGAATTACAACACAAAAACATTAATTTTGGCTACAATGATTTAGCCAGAGCAGTATTCTTTGCTTCACTGCTTTGGTTTTAAGCTGAGCTCTTTTTGTTCTGCAGCTACAAAGGATCCTCACAGAGTCTGTTTATAAAAGCACACAAGGTCCCAAGGAGGCATCAAGGCATTTTCTGACATGTGCCAAACTGCCTTGCTGCTCTCTCCTGAGGACCCTGACTAACAAGCAGTGCAAATCATCCTAGAACCAAAATGTTCAGGGCATCCACAGAGTTTATGTGTCAAAATTTTTAATTCATCTTTTCAGATATGAGTCATTCAGTACAAAGGATTATACAGTCAAGTTCTTAAATATTTTATAGGCTTGGGGTTTGAGAAATCTGACACAAACCAAGAACACATCAAGGCTTCATGATATAGGAAGCAATATTCTATGGGCCTGCACTACAAAGTTCCTCTACAATATGCAGGAGAGATCAATCCTGAGATTCTGCTACAAACACTGCCCTTCCAGAGTTAAGGGATTTCCCTATGAATCTTAACGGGGCCAAAGGCAAAAATGGCTGAGATAGAAGGTACAAAAACCCAGAATTTCAATTTTTATGTATAAGCTTTTGAAAGAACCTCACTACTTACACTTCAATGAGCTTTTAAAAACAAGCACACACACATTCTGCCCCAAACCCAAAAAAACCAAACTAAATCTCCACAACTTTGCAATGTACATTTTATAGGCAGACTACTCACAAGAGGTTTTAGTGGACTGAAGTCTCACTCTCCTTCACAACCTCAATGCAATCACACCTTTGCTTTTCAGAGTTTTTCTTCCTTGGACTCATGAAGTGGGTGTACTGGGCAATTACTTCAGTTCCAGGAATAAAGGACTCATCTTGCAATCTGGATGTTTGACAGTTTTGAATAATATTGGCAGGGATAAAGCTGCACATTATTTTAATTATATTTAACAGAGAGGTCTAAACTAAAGTTATTTGAGCCCAGATGAGCAGAGAAAGAAAGCACACTTTCATAACACTTTCAAAGAGGAAATTTAAAATAAAAATCATTGCATGTTAGACACAAGAAAATGCAACTACTAGGTGCAAATCCATAGAAAACCTGAATTCAATAATTCTACCACTTTAGGAACTACTTATTTAGCTTAGGAGAATTACTGTACCTGAACTATCTGGGGTGAATAAGCAGTTCTGAAAGCACTAGGAAAAGCAAATTAGACTACAATAGAAATTTAGCACTGACAATGGAGAAGAAACTAAAACCAGATTTCCAAGTTACTACTTTGCACAGGTCTGAAAGGAATGGATAAAGGGGACAGACCATGATCCTGCAAGTTTTACTTCATTAAAAAATCATTCCATAAAATGAAAATGCCTTACCTCTACTCTGTCTTCTTCTATAACTGTATGAAATCACCTCCCTGTTGCCACCTAAGACTGACTTGGCAAAAGTACCTCAAAGTGAAACTAGGAGTGGGAGAACTCCATTGCATTCCTTAGCAAGGGATAGCTCATACACTTAATATTTCCAAGCTGGGAAACACAAGGTCTTCCCATTCTGCCCAGAATAAAACAGAAAAACCACAAAGTGAGATGGACTGTAAATCCTCCTGAGACAATCCACAGGTGGGATTCTCCCTCAGCTTTCTCTACTCCAGGCTGAACAATCACAGCTCCCTTGGCCTCCCAAGACAAGAGATGCTCCTGTACCTTAATTGTCCCTGTGGCCTCTCAATGGACTCTCTGTGGGACATCCAAGTCTTTCTTGTACTGGGGAACCTAAAACAACACCAGATGCCAGGTGTGGCCCCACCAGTGCCAAGTGCAGAGGAAGGATCACCTCCCTAAGCTGACACTCCTGTATCAAATGGAGCCCATTCAGCACCTGTGCCACAAGGACACTTTGTGGGGTCAGGTTCAGCTTGGTGTCCACCAGGTCCTTTTCTGCCAAGGTGCTTTCCAGCTGCATGGCCCCCACTGCATATTGGTGGACTGATCTGTCCTTCCCCAAGTGCAGGATTTTGCTCTTGTTGAGCTGCATGAAACTCCTATCAGCCCATTTCTCCAAGCAATAATGGGAAAGTACCTGTGATGATTATCATCCCCTGCTGCCCCAACTCCTTCAAAGTAATGCTGAGAGATGCAGCCTCTCCCCTGGCTCACTGGCACTCCTAACCCAGCAGGCCAGATGAGAACACCACTGCAGCTTAAAACTGACTTTGCAAAAGGATCACAGAGACACCCCACAATCCCAAATAAGTACACTGAAACAACAAGATTGCTTCTCATGGTGACAGTGCTGGCTTAATACTTGTGAAACTATGACCCAAGATGATGCCAAAACTAGCTAAGCTTCTCCAATTACACAAGAAGTCCCAAAATTTCCAGCAGGTGAGAGACTTACATGGAATCAGGAGGGATTTAACCTATTGATGCACAATATTTGAACATTCCTGAATTAAACCATCTCTGGATATTAGGGATACTCCAATAGTGGAAAAAATATGTTCCTGATTTGGAGCTCCATTTTACTACTGGAGTAGATGAGCAAGAAGAGCTGCAGCATGAAGCTTTGTACAAGAACTCTGTTCAATTTCTAGCTAACAGCTTCACTGATGCATGAAAGCAAAGCAGAGTCCAGCTTCAAGGGTGGAGGGCTGGAATGAATTGTCCCTGGAGTCCCACATTACAGACTACAGATGTAGACAGACACCCCAAATGGACAGTATTATTTTCACCTGAACTTCAGTTACTTGAAGAATAAACAAATCTTTAAGCTCTCCTCTCCCCATAAAACCCTTACACTTCTATTAACTGTGTCAGCAGGCTAATGGGCAATATTTTCTATAATATTTTCATGGCATTGCCCACCATACCAGAAGCTGGAAAAATGGATCATAGTTTCTGAGGAACCTGGATTGAGACCTAAAAGCTAATAGCTCCATACTTGGATCATTCCAGCCTCACTAGAGATGGACCCAAAGAACCCATTCAGGTACCAGAATACCGGCATGACTGAGATGTGCTTTCAGATGGAGCTGATTGCAATTCATGGTTTTCACGCTGGTCAGTTAACCTGACAGAAGCTCAGGGAACTGAGTGAGAAAGGCACTGGTTACCAGGAAGCATGGAACATTTTCAGCAGCCCAGTGCTTTCTTCTTATCTGAGCCACAATGGCATCTCTTACAATGGATGTAAGAGATTGCTATCGCGGGTCATGGCTGCAAAAGGAACTCATTCACCTTGGAGGACTAAAGCCATGGCTTTTCACACAGGAAACAAGCCCAGTTTACACACAATTTGGCAATCTTGTGCACACAGCAGAACCTCCTCTGTGCTTACTCCAAGCATGACAACGGCACTACACTGGTAGGGTGGCAAACCAAAGTACACTTGGATACATTATATCCACCCATAAAGGCTGGAATTGCATTTTAAACACCAAGTTAGGTCAGCATTACATAAACTGCACAACATTTCCTAATCAAGGAGCTGAGACCTTTACGTGTTTTGCTGTAATCTGAAATAACTCAAACACTGCTTGAGTTACTAAAATTGAATACATATCACAGTGCAGAGTTCCAGATGAGACAGTTTTCAATTAAATAACACTACTGAGCCATGTCCCTGATGGAAATGTCAGTGAAGCTGTGTATACAACCCAGGTTTTTAAATGAAAATGGATGTGTAAATGTGTGCATGCATACAATCTAACAGCTTTAGTGTTCCTAATCTTTTTGTAACAACTCCAGTTATAAATCTCAGGGCTCTGAAGAAGTGTACTTGCCTCCTGATGGACTGTCCACCCACAGTATTGCCAGTCATTTTATAATTCTTCATCTTAGTTGTGTTTGTGATTCCTTTAATCAAATGAAATCCCTCAGGAACATGTTTTCCTATTTGGAAAGGTGTCACTGTCCTTCAAAGTGGCACAGACTCTGTGGCACTTTTCACAAGTTCTTGTGACACAACCAACCACGATTCATTGGGAAACCCTTTGTATCAAATGCTATGCTTCTTATACCTCCCCCCAGCCAGGTGGCACTTACAAAGTTATTTTCAAGACCTTAAAAATTAAACCACAGAATGACTCTTGTCAAATTCAGCATGTCCCAGCCCTTCACTTCCTCGCATGTCTATTTCTTTCTGCAGCACCCAGCTTCAACTCATACATTGTATTAATCCAGATCCAAGGGGGACATCCTTGGTTACAGCGTCACACACTTTGCATCAAGGCACTTTGCAAATTAAAAGCGTGCTTAAACACTTGGGATGCACCATCCCAAATCTCTCTGCAGCCTAATTCATTATACTTCAATATGTGGAAGCCTGAGGTGTTCTTACAACTTCAGCACATGGGGAGAAGCCATCAACAACCAAACACTGCTCAGAAAAGCTCCTCTGTAACTCCTCTGCCTAAAAAGAGTCAGGAGCATCCCCCACATTCACTAAGAAGAGCAGAGGAGAAGAACAGCTGGAGTAGCTCAGCCAGCAGAACACATTCACAGAATCTTTGCCCTCTTGCTCCCAAGGTGTCTCTGACATTTCAGAGCACAGCTGAACTTCAGCTACAAACAGGAGCCCACCATGCACACAGCAGCCGGGCCAGCCGTGTCACAGGGCCACTCCAGGGCCAGTCCCTTAGCGTGTCCCTGGCCAGCTCCTCAGAACGCTGCTTCAAACACCAGACATCAAAGCAGCTGAGCCACTGCCAAAAACTTACATCCTAATTATCTCTGTGCAGCTGCCAGACTCCTCCAGGATCCACCACCTTTTTTCATCTACTCCGTTAAAATCTTCCCATGTATCCACAACCTAAGGGAATAAGTAATTTCCAAACACTTCAAAATCTGCAATGTTCTTGCACTGTTTCACATACTTGATGTGACATTTTGAACACAAGCACCTTAAAAATCATGCTCACAACATGAGCATTTTCTAAGCTTATTTCCCATTCAGTGGCAAACTTATTTTCAGTTGTCAAATGTATTTCATCCCAAAATGTACCTCTGAGTTATTGTTATGGCACTAATTGAAAATCAAAAATTAAAGGTTCAAGATCTTTCTAATAAAAAGGAAGTTTCATAGGAAGTTTCTTCTTTCTCATTTCTCTGATTACTGCACACAGTTCACGAGCAATGAACAAGGCTCTGCAGTTGTTTGAAGTGCTACATAACACAGTCACATAAATAAGATGGTCCCAATGACTTGTATATTAAAAGTAAAGCGAAAATCATGCCTCTAAAACAAGCTGCTACATCACCTGACTTCAGGATGCTTAACTGTGCCATCATTATCTCTGCTAGAAGTGCTTAATAATTGCATGTCTAGGTGAAGTCTAATAGAAGTCCAAGATTTTATGTGAAAAGCAAAAACACAGTTTTGTGATTTTTGTACTTATGGGCAGAAACTCAACACATCACTGCTCCCTTTTTCTTTGCCTTACTTCCAATTTTTCCCTACAGACTCCCCTGGACAAGGGGCACCACGTGCCACAGCTGTATCCAGCTATAGCTATGTCAATGGACTCAGCTCATTTGAGCTGTCACAGGGAGCTGCATTTGAGCTGTCCTGCCCTTAATGCGAGCAGTACCTGTGAGCTACAAACACTTCTGTGCCTGTCGATGTTGATTCCCACGAAACCGAAGCCTTCCAACTCTTTAAAGCCCCTGCTAATGGCAAATTCGACCGAAATCGGCCGGAGAGCTAAAATTAGCAGGCAGAGAAGGAATAGACAGACACATCCATCAGACTTCCTTCCTTCGGAGACCAAGCTTACTACACGGGAAACGTTAGCCACGAGTGACCGAATTCTAAGCAAGAAAGCTGTCCCTGAGGCACAGCATGCCCTGAGCCCGTAGGGATCCCATCCCGTGGGGGTGGCACTCGACACGAGCACCCCGCCGCCATGCACGGAGCGGGAAGGGGCCGGGATGCGGGAAGGGGCCGGGATGTGGAAAGGTGCTCGGGATGCGGGAAGGGATGCGGGAAGGTGCCGGGATGCGGGAAGGTGCCGGGATGCGGGAAGGTGCCGGGATGCGGGAAGGTGCCGGGATGCGGCGCAGCGCCCGCCTCTCGCTGCCTGCCGAGCGAACTCCGCGATCGGGGGCTCACGCTCGATTGTCTCGCAGCGCCCAGACCGCAAAGCCATGGAACCACGCCGCTCCCCAAGCCCTCGCCGCTGTTCCCCCGACTTTCCCCCAGCCCAGCCCCGGCCCGCAGCCGCTCCACTCCGGGCAGCAGAGCCCGGGCACCGCCACCGCGCCGCGCCCGCCGGGGCCGCACCGCCACGGGCCGCCCGCGCTCTGCAGCTGCGCCCCGGCCCGTCCCAGCCCCGCGGCCGCTGCCCGGGCCGGGCCGGGCACACCGGGGCCGGACAAAGGGGCACCGGCCCCACCGGCATCCCGGGCGAGCGCGGCCCCGGCCCAGCGCGGCGTCCCGGTCCCGCTGCCGCGGCCGCTCCGGGCCCCTCTCCTCCCGCTGCCGCTCCCGTCCCCGGTCCCCGGCCGGCACTCACGGTCGGGCCGGGCGCGCTGCGCGGCGGCCCCAGCGCCGGGACCATCCTCCGGCGGGCGGACACCCCGCGCCAGCCCCGCCGCCGCCTCCGCGCCGCTGCCCGCCCGTGCAGCCCACCCTGCTGCTCGCGCCGCAGCCAATCACCGCGCGCGGGGCCAGCTCTCGCGGCCAATCAACAAGCGCAGGGCCGGAGGGGGCGTCGCTCGCCCTCAACTGGGCGGGGCGGAGCGGGCGCGGGCCAATGGGCGCCACAAACATTGGCGGCGCGGGCCAATCAGAGGGCAGAGAGGCAGAGACTGGCGTCAACAAGGTAAGGTGGCCGAAACAGGAACTGGCGGGGAGCGGCGTCCCGGGCGGCCAATGAGCGCAGCGGGAAGAGGCGCGCGGAGGGGCGGGCGGCAGCGCTTAAAGGGGCCGCGCCCGCGCCGGGACGGGACGGGAAAGGAAAGGTTGCGGCGTTGGGTCGGTGCTGAGCGGCACCACCGGCACCGGGAAAGGACCGCGTGTGAGAGAGCGCCGCTCGTTATTTTGTGCGTGTTGCTGTCAGATGAAACAATCCCGTCCTGCCAGGGTGAGTGACCCGAGCGCTGCCCTTGGCCGAGCGCAGCCGCGGGCTGTGAGAGCCCTGAGCAGCGCAGAGCAGCGTCCGTGCCCCGAGCTGCTGCCCCGCGCCATCGGCACTCAGCGAGCCGGGACGGAGCGGCCAGAAGAGATAAGGCTGGCTAAAGGTTTGCTACATAGAGCTGTCCACGAGGAGCCAACCACGTCCTGTGGCTGTTCTGTGCCATGAGTGATGCTTTAATGGACATTTTTTCTTAACTTTGTCACATGCACTGCTCATGTTTAGCACTGGGAAGAAGGCGCTCCATCCATCTTCCTCATGAGTTAAATCGGAGTTTAGGAAATAAGGGACTGTAGGTCATTAACCACTCCCCACGACCTCACTTTTTGCTTCCTGCTAATACCTAAATTCAGTGATCATCCCTGATAAGGCAGCTTCCCAGTTCCAGCTCAACTGCTTCCCTGAGAAAGCATCTTGTATCCATATGCCTTCGTACAACATAATAGAGCAGGGACAAGTTTCTGAAGCATTGTCCAAGAACTCTGCTGCTGCTGAAATGAGTCATAGCAGCAATCAGATGTTCAATAACCCAAAGCCTTTTGTTTTGAATAGCTGCCACTTGCAAAATAACCTCGCAGCTGACATTAAGTGAAAAGCCCATTTGCGAGCTGTGAAGAAAATTGAGGCCCAAGCTGTTTTTGCAGAGGAATTCTAACATTACTATAAATACCAGCTTGAAAGTGCAAAGCAGGAATGTAAATGCACTTTTTTGCTTTTCATCATCTTTGGTTCTGATATGACAGAGCCAAACTGGAAGACAAGTGAAATCTGAAATGCCACTGCTCCATCAATTTATTCCAATATAAACTGAGGGGGGAGATTTTTCTTCTAAAGGGTAGTGTGCTTTTTTGGTGAAGATTTTCACTAAATAGACACCCCCACCCAAAGCAGCAAAACCAAGCTTACCTTCTGACACAAGCAGGTTGTGATCTACAGTGTCTGAGTTCATAAGCGGTCAATACCAGTACAGGGTTAAATATCTGAAATACTGTGGCAAGAATCCAGCAGCAGGCAAAAATCCACAGGTGAATATCACACACAACAAGAACCTACCTGTTTCTCTTGGAGAATATAAATTTACAATTTTATGGCAAGATGGTTAAAAAAAATGAAGAGCTTGCAAGGAAAGCTTTACATTGGATAGATAATTTGACATTCTTTTGACAAGTCAAGAAGTTTTTGCAGCTTTGAGATAGTCTTAATCAAGAACTTTGCAATTTTTTAAAACTTTTTTTTATTATTTAAATTCTTGGCTGTAGTGCAGGTCTGGGTTCAATAATTAGCGAGCAGTACTGGCCTAAGTCTGTATGATGTGAGCCAGCAGCTGAGAGGCAATCAGAACACAGGTCAGTGTATCTTTCCCAGTGCAGGAGTTTCTTGGACTATGGGTCATGTACATTCAAGGGAGTGAAAGAAAGCTGGCAACTCAGCAGTTTAGAGAGCTTCAGCTGGTGGTGCCACAATGCCTTCGGGCAGAATGGCAGCAAAGGTGAATGCTTTTACAGTGTTAAAGCACTGAGGAGGAGGGAAGGAGGCAGAATGAAAAGAGAGGGATAGAGTAACCATTCCATTATCTGTTTGAATTGATGCCTCTTTAGGGGCAAGAGAAAAGAACACAAGGCAGGACATTTGTCCCTTACAAAGCATCTGGATTAGACACACTGAATAGATTTAGAGAACCCCTATGGAAAGGAAAGCAACACTGCCAGAAACTGATGACAATGCTCATCTGACAAGATTGGTTCGGTAGATTCTCAAAAGGACTTCACATAAGAGGTTTTGGACAGGGATTTTTTAAAGTAATCCAAGATACTGCAGGATCAGAAGATAATGTCCTCACAGGAACAGAGAACTGATGAAAAGACAGAACAATCCCAGTGTTCCACATGAAGTGAATGACTGACCACTCACTCACTCGATCCTGGTGTGGTAACTGTTCTTGAAGTAGTTGTACCAGTAACAAATTAGAGACAACAGCACATCTGAGTGATTACAGAGGTGCCATAAATACCCAAGTTCTGAATGCAGTGAGGGGAATGGGAGTGCCTGTAGAACCAGCACAGCTTTGGGAAAGCACAACACAAATGATCAGGAGTACCTGTTAGTTTCCCTGTAAAGGACAACTCAGTTATCTGGTGTTGAACAGATGGATGAGGAAGGAGAAGAAACACAAAACAATAAAAGCCAGACGGTTTGGAGAACAGCTGCAGCAGTTTAAGTACAGCAAAGGTTTTCCAGCCTCTGCAGCTGCTGGTGAGGCTGGAGTGATGAAGGCTGCACTTCTGGTAGCAGTTCACTTCCAGCTGTGCCTTCCAGGCCCTCCAGCAGAGGTCGGGGAAGAGAGCTGGAAGCAGCCACTCAAGATTACACACAAGTTTCAGAGCCTGAGCTTTGCTTTTGCATTGTTATTCCAATGAATGCAGCAACTCCATCTGTTGATAAAGCAGTTTCCAGAGGAATTAAATAAGTGAATAGAATACAATGTACAAATTTAGGGAAACTCTTATTTTCCTCCAAACCTGGGCCAGAGTGCAACTTCATCACTTCATTAAGGGCACTTCAAAGCAGAATAGGAGCACACTGAAATTACAGACAAAAAATGGCTTTAACAGAAGAGACTGGAATTGTTAAGAAGAGAGATGAGTTTTACTTAAATACCTTTCTGAGCAAAGTCAGTGCTGAATGTTAAAACCAGTCACTTTTACAAATATGGACCATAGTTTTTCAAAGGCTGTGGTCAAGATTTGCAATGACTAGCAGCTAATTTGAATACTTTAAACTTTTTAACCTATAAAGCCCAAACCAGAGTTCTTGACACCTGGTCTGTTTGTTTCCAAACTGCTCACTAATCAATCAAAAATATTCCAGAACAGTTGTTCTTCCTCTCCTCCCGCCTACCCCACAAGACAGGACTTCTGAGGAAAGGCTCATAACTTCAGGGAAAACAAACAGTTGTCAGACACCCTTGGCATTCATCCCAGCAGCCCAACACACAGTTCATGTTAGAAATCTTCTGAGTTACATAGTTTATGAAACATTTGAGGAATAGTCTCTATCTGATTTCTGAAGGAAACAGCTGGACAGCAAAAAACCGCACACGACAAGTTGTAAATGACATAACTCAAATAGTGCACGTTTATTCTGAACGGTATTTCTAAAGAGTTTGAGAAAAACAAAAACATGCTCCTGATGTACAACAAGGGCAATGATATAGATTAAAAATGGACCATCTTATTGTAAAGAATTTGCTCCCCCTGCAACTTAACTTGTAACATTGAGAATGCATCTGTAAACTGCATACAGCATACCTTTCACTAAATCTTAACTCAAGAGAGCAGGGGTGGTCTTAGCCAAATTAATCAGGAAGCAGTTGCAGATTCAAAAGAAACATCCAAGTCAGCAAACACTTTACAAAACACAGACATTGTGCATAGCAGCTGACCCTGGATTACAACATGGGGGAGAATAAAACAATTTGGAGGATCAAATTTTTACTAGACACAGGGCACCATCAAGATTTAACTAAATAGCATGTAAGTTTGTTTCAATTGTAACAGTATGTCATATTTAGTTGGCAGGTTTAACCATTAGCTGCATCATGTAAACTCAGCCAGTTTCTGTATACACTAAATACATTCTTCCCCCTTACCCCTCCCAAAAATGAGGGATCTCTCTTCTGGATGATTCTTTTTCTCCTGTACCATGGTTTCCTCAAGTAGGAGTCTTTTTGTAGGTAATATCTTCATACTTGAACCGATGTGTGACAAAGCCAGTTGCAGAGATTCAGGAGTAACTTGTATGTACACAATTTACACTCTAAAGCTCTTAGTTGCATACTTTTTCTTGCTAGATCTTCATCCAGAACAGGAGGTGCTGGTGGCTTTTTTCCCCCCACTGAAACTCCCAACTTTGCAAAAATTTAGTTGTTCACAAGCTGTTATTTTCAAACTAGAAGGATGTCCTCCCGCAGCAACAACCAAAGTAACTGAAGTTCTCTGCAGTGAGCCCATACTTCCCACAATTTCAGTGTCTCTAGGTAACAGCACTAAGATACAGCACTCTCCTCCCTCACTCAACACAACTGGTAGACTAATAAAATACAACTGTTTGTCATCCAGAACTACTGACCTTCACTTGCCCTTACCCATGTACAGGGAACACAGTTTTCTTAAGATTCAGATTAAACCTTGTATTCAAGATTCAACAACTGTTTTCCAGGATTAATAGCCTGGGAAAAAGGAGTCTTAGATTTATTCTCTCTTCCACCTCCTACAAAACATTTTGTTAGAAGTTACAATGAGGCAGGTCTGCTGTGGAATAGGAGCTTTAAGAATTGTTCTCATGGATACATTCATAGAATGATGGCAGCCCAAAGCAAAAAGAGACAGAAACAAAGGTTAATCCAAGTAAGTTCAGACATCAGACTTGTACTTTTAAACCTGAAGAATAACTGTCTGTGAAACACACTGATTTGTGGAAGCCTACGACAACAGCAAATCCTAAGAGTTCATATCCCCACACCCATCTACCCAACCCAAACACTTACCACTTAGTTCTAGAAGAATGAAGAGCACTTTGCTTGGCACCAGAGGCAGCTATGGTCTGAGTTACAGCTGTGCTGCACCAACACCTTCAAATACAATACTATCTCTCTCTCCCTCCACATACTTCTCTTGGTTTGGTCTACAGATGGCCAGGGAAACCATGTTGGCATATGACAAGCCAATTGTGCTTCGATACATCCCCTTCTAGAAAGATGCCGGGCTGCCAACATAACCACCACGAGCAGGTCCTAGCTGCACTGAAAATGAGCTTTTGTCAGAACTAGGCTGCCTCTGGCCACGGGAACCGTTTGCATCTCTCTAGCCAGAGTCTGCCACCACGTGCTGCAAACGCAGGTGGCTAGGGCCATGCAGACGGGCTGGCGTTGGCCACCTGCCCATCTCCACGACTCCATTAGTGCAAACTCAGCAAATTAAGCAGCCGTTTTCCAGCACAGGTCTGTCAAGATGCACTCCAACAAATGCTACACACCTCTGTCAAAGAAGGAGTAACTGTGTAGCAGCTGGCATAGTCATCCCTGGGGTATCAAAGACCACCCGATGTGCAGCGAGGGGTGCCATCCCTTGCCTCACCACAAGTCCCGTTTTGGAATCCTTGGTTTCCAAGTCACCCTCTAATGACTGGACAGCACCTACTAACCAGATGTATGCTGCAATGCACACTACAGGTTGGAGGCTTTCAGAGCGGAAGAATTCAAGATGCAGATCTAAACTTGAAAAAACAAACAGGAAAAGAATACAGTTCAGCATCTACATGGGGGATGGGGCAGGTTGGTGTTGTCTCAGCTCAGTGCACTTTCCGAGATGCTTGGAGAAGAGTCCAAGCTCAAGTTGGTATTTATATTGGCATACATAAAATTGCTGGCAACAGTGCCTAGAAAGGAGCACTGGTATTCACGCAAACAAAGCATGAAAGGATGCAAAGCAGAGCTTAGTACAGTTTACTGTAGCCTCAAAGTTACAGTACTAGGAAGAAGCCAGCCAGCCTATTTTCCAAACCCATAAAATGCTCTAATATATGCTGCTTTCTCCGGTGCTCCACCAACTCCCTCTCACCAGAGAACTGCATTATTACTACTCAACGGGGAAGGGGAAAATAATCTTCAAAGGAGCAAAACCACGCAGTTCTTCACCACCTCCTCCCAAAGGAGCTCATAAACACAGCAAGTCAAGCCAATCCCAAGCAAATCCAGGAGACCCTGCAAAGCTATGTGATTAGGGTCAGATTCATGTCTGCCTTCTTAGCCTTGCTGCCTGGTTTCCTCAACCCTTACATCTGTCACCACAGATTCAGTAGCTGTAACAAAGTCATCTGGAGACACATGCTTGCTTTATGTCATCAAAGCTGGTAAGGTGGTCACAGTCACTTTTTCCATCCCAACAACACAGATAAACTAACTCTCAATGAGCCCTGCAGAATTTCACCCATTTTAAAAGCAAGGGTGTTGCCTCAGGATTTATATTTTTACAAGGTTATTCTTACCAACACCAGATCTAGCTCTTGCTCTGGCAAAAGTCTGCTGGGAATTGGGTAAATGAAAATAAGGAAAAACAAAGACCACTCTAAATCCTCCTCTCAGTCAGTTAAGAAGTGTAGCACCAGCTTGGGTGAGGAGTATTTTAAAAAAAGCATCCAAAAAGATCAGCCCAGGCAGAGTGAAAAGGTATGGAAAAGTAGCCCACCCTTCTCAGCAAAAGATGGAGGAAAAAGCCATACTCAAAAATATTGGGAAGAACTAAATATACTTTTTTGAGGTGGGGGAATTAAAAGGAAGAGTGAGAAGTATTGAAGTAACATTCAAAGGTTGGGGGAGAGTAAAGTACCCTGTAGGTTATAAAAAACACAATAATGTAGGAGTCAAAGGACAAGATATTGCTTTGCCTTTTCCCCCCCATTGGGTTTACATTCTGCTTACTGAAAGAATAATTCTGAAGGAAACTTGTCATCAGGATAACCTGCTCAAGCCCTCCACACCTCAAACTTAAAAGAGATCTGCACACCTTTTCCCACCCCAACAAAAAACAAAAACAAAAAAATCAGCCCCCCTGCCCTCAAAAAAACAAAAAACACCAGAAAGGAGAGCTCAAAAAAAAAAAAAAAACCAAAACCAACCAAAACCCAACCCCAAACATGATTGGACAATCCTTGGAAGAAGCATTACATTTTGTTGGAGAGAGGTCAAGGAAAAAAAAATTAAGATGAAGGGGTGGAGTTAAAAAAAAAAACATAACAAAACAAAAAACCAACCAACCAATCAAAAAAAAAGAAAAAAAGAAAAAAAAAAGAGGCCTCTCTTTCCTTATTTGGCGACAAGCAAGTGCAAGAAAGTGTCCGCTGGGGTTTTGTTCAGTTGTCGTTCTTTTGCACATCTGCGTTCTGGCCAAGACAAGGGGCTTTGAGGTTTTTCTGCAGCACGTGCGCATCTGCCGGCTCTATCCTCTTGTAGTAGTTCTTCTTCGTCTCAATGATCTCAAAGCCAAACTTTCTGTAGAAGTCAATTGCAGACTCGTTGCTGATCTGCACATGCCTGGGACAGAACACAGAGAGATGAGGGTCAGTAATCTGCCTCCATACTCAGAAGACACTCAAAGACAAGAAAAGCAGCTAGATAGATAAGAGACAGGAACAGTGGTGTAAATCCAAGACTGGAAATGTTCATCTTCCCAATTCAATTCTGGGCTAACACTCAGCTCCTGGATGGCCCATGGTTGTCAACAGTAGTAAAGGTTTCCCCTCAGTAAAGCTCTTTGAAGGAACACAAAATAGCAGAGAGACTCTGAAGCATTATTACTTCAGTAATTTCAATTTTTCTTCATCTTATTAAAGCAATATGGCAGACATTCAGTGGAAATATGTAACAGAGATTCACTATAAAGCCAACTTTAACCTCCTGTAGTAACACTTTGCAGATGATCAGAGGAGTCTTCTCAGAGATTATCCCAACACACTGTAACATACAACTGGCAATGGTGTTTGATACCATTTTAACACTCTAAACACTCCTCTCTCCTCACAAAAAGCTGTAATACAAAGAAGTCCTATGGATTTACAAAGTCCTTTTCCCTTGTATTTACTTCCCCTAGAGTTTTACATATTTTGCTAGCGTGTTTCAAGGCCTCCAAAACAAACAGCCATCAACTCTTTACCCTGAGTGATTAGGACATAAATTTGCACAAGTTTCATTAAAAAAAAGCAAAAAAACCCCAAATAAACAAAAAAAAAAAAAAACCCAAAAAAACCAAACCAAAACAAAAAACCCACAAAAAAAAAAAAAAAAAACCAAAAAAACCAGAAAAAACCAAAAAGAAAAAAAATAAGAAAAAAAAAAAGAAAGATAAAAAAGAAAAAAAATGTTTCTATCATTAAACACTTCCAAAATTCAGTGGACACTGCACAACTTCATGAATCACTTTGTCATGACAACACACTGCAGAATCATAGAACCAAAGTAACTGTGGAAGCAACAACAGAACAAAACAAAAGATCTTAGTGTTAAGCCAAATAAGCACCAAAAAGCTAAAAGGGAACGTTATCATAATGACAAATTTAGGCAGTGATATCAAATTTGGTGCTAAACTGCATAATATGTTCAAATAGAAAATGCACAAGCAATAGACATAGTAATAAAATCAATGGGCCACTAAAAGAACTTTAGTCCAATTTTGGGGGCTATTTATTGTCATGCCAGAATCCCCGGTCTAGGAACTACAAAGAAGGATTATGAAGGATTTGGGGGTTTTTTTTGTATTAAAACCAGCAAACAGTTCCTTCACTATAAAAGCAAAAAGGACAGCCCCTGTCCCATTATGCAGGCACCTCAAAAGTTTTACCACTTCTCCTGAGGCAGGAGAGCAGGAGGGAATATGAGCCAAAGGCAACTTTACTCAGACACCTCTTTGAAGCATGTTCCTCTTACAGAGATGACACAAAGCAACAGCAGCAGAGGGTGTTGGAAGAGTCCAGACCTCCATGGCAGAAGTGGACTGAGTGTGAGGGGAAAGTCACTCCATTTACAGTGATATCAGTGCATGAAACACTCCTCACAAAGCATCTTCCACAGGCCTGGCAAGTATCCAGGGTGTAGTTCTGTGGCAGTGTAAGTCCATCCAGGCTGTACCTGCTGTGGGTCTGTCCCCAGCAGTGCATCGTGCTTGCACTGGTGTGACGGCCAAGGAGGAGTTGGCTCAGAGAAGCATCAGGCCAAGAACTGCCATCAAACCAAACTCACTTGGTCACCACACAGACACCAATGCACAGCAAAAAGCACAAGTGTGAAACCAGCAGCAAAGGAAAACCACAGTTTTGGCATGCATGGATTTCAGACTCTCTTTCCAGGGGGACTGCTGGTACTGCTGTCTACCCCAGTGCTTGTTCTCTTGCCTGCATCATGCCAAGTGCGTACACAGACATGCTTACACAGATTTTAAAAATAACCAAAACTAAGCACAAGAAAACCACCCCCAAACCCCAAAACCACACTACAACAAAAAAAAAAAACAACACCCAGAAAACAGTTTCCCCAGTTGGGTCAGGGCACTGATCTAGTTTATTGTGTTGCTGCACAAAGAGCTGACCTGGCAGTGTGCAAGAATGGGAACAGCAGTTGGGCCTTACTATTGAATGTAGTAAACTTTCAGTACTTGCAAACATCTCTAATATTCCAGAGTGCTGCACCACAGAGTGCTGTCATAAAAGACAGAAAGCAAATGCATCAAAACTGTATTCAAGACTTGCAGTATTTTCCATTCTGAAGATGACCTTGTATAATAAAAGTAAAATCCTTTATAAATTTTTTTTTTTGGTCTTACAGTGTAATTTTGCTCTAGAACATAATTTTGTAACTAAACTACTTTCAAATTCAGCAATTTTGCAGAACCCTTTCTAAATCAAGCAGCTTTTGGTTTTCTCAGCATTACACAACAAACCCAGAACATGACCCCTGACTTTCTTGCTATGTTCCAAGACCCCACAAAAATACACACTAAACCCACACTTGGATCTCCATCCCTTTGCTCCCATATCTATCTTTGTCATCTCTCAAAAAACGCACGAGTATAACTCATTTACTTACAGATAGATGTTGTCAAAAGTGCCATCTTTTTCACAGATGTTTAAGACATGATTCAACATTTTAGTTCCTGCCAAAAGATAAAGAGATACTTAAGAAAACTAGAAGGGCATAATTTAGTCTGTACTTAGCTAGGTGCTTCCTTGAGGAGAGGCAGGTTAACTGTAGGTAAACTAAAATGATAAAGTGTGAAAACTAGGAAAGGCAAATAAAACATGATGTGTAAATATTTCATTCTGTCTCTGATTGCTCATAAACCTTAATTCATTAGTTCTTTGAACAGGAAATAAAAATCACAACAAACCAGAAGCATATGTATCAATCAGCTTATTTTAATACCAGTTTCAAGGTCTCAAACTCAGCTCAAAATACAGCCAAAATACTGTATAAAGCAGTGAGGGCACTGGTAAGCTTTTCTACTAAACACCTAGTAAAATAATTTTAAATAAAGTTATCTTTTTATTCCAGTTTGTCAGGGCAAAGAGTTACTATAGGTCTTGATTAAGCTGTCCTATGGGTTTGCAATGTGGAACAAAGAACTAAATGCAATATAGACAAAAAGTAGGTGCTACCCCTGAGCAGAAATAATCAGTAGTGACAAAGACAAAATAAATATAACGCTCCTATATTTAGAAGAGAGAAGCCAATGAAGGAATGTTGTGTTCTACTTACATATGACTTGCATACTGGCTACATATCTCTGACAAATTATTTAATCTCTCTGCAACAATTTTCACATCCATAGAAGCAGAGTATTTACATCACAGTATGATGATATGATTAAGATTAAAGTAATCTGAAATCCTGAATTAAAAATTTCTACAAAAGGTTCATTTCTGAAAGGCAGGGAAGAATGAACACATGATAAATCATACTCTTTCCCCCAAGTCCCTTCCAAAGAAATCAGCAGTCTAAAGTGCACTAACTTGGTTAAAGGTCTGAAAGAGCATTTAAAAAGCTGGGCAGCAACCTGGTTTCTTTGATGCCTCAGATACAAAAGAAGACCCCTGTTTACCTATTCCTAGCCTTCGGTAGGGTGCCAGGCATCCAAGTGTCATGATGTACAGTCTCTTCTGGTTCTGGGAGTGATCCACCCTACAGCACACTGCTCCCACTGCAATATCATTGAAATAGGCTGCCAGGGAGGGAAACAAAGGATTATCAGAAACAAGGCTCAAACTACACATACACCTCCTTCACATACACCCTGGATCTTCCTCCCTCCCCTCGCGTTAATTCTCCTATTCAGATAAAATAACATACATTGTGGATTCACACTTGGAATGAAGTAACTAGTGCTGTTGTGACACAGTGGTTGCTCATCACTGTTCACACCAAGCAGCAATGGCATCAGGGTAAGCTGCAATGCAAAACTGCTGTCCTCTGGAACAGAAAACATGCCTATTCCCAGTGGATGTAATCTAGTCAGAACACAGACCCTCTGTGGCTTCTCTGAGGCTCTTAAACAGCTATTTTTCATGATGTAAAACAACTAAATAGAAGGAGCTGCTATTTAAAACCATTATGGACAGCAATGATGACCACTTCTGCCACCACAGCCCACAATTACTGGCAAGAACATTTGTACCTAGTTTGGCAAGTTCGCCAACCTCCAGTACATCCTTGTAGAACTTGTCATTGTAGCTGACAGGAAAAATGACCTGGTTTAGCCTCTTCAGCTGCTTAATGTTGTGTGGCGTCACATCTCCCAGCTCGATCCGGCTACTGGAACAAATCAAAACATGCTTAACATCTGACATACTGCAACATTTTTAAGGACAGCAAGATCAATCACTTTGCTTATCCTTAGAGAATTGTTCCACCTAACAGTCAGCTCAATACATATTTGAACTGCCACATCCAACCCATGCAATCAAGTCTTATGCTGGCGGCTGATTTAAGTCCCAAATCTAGTTTCAGTCAGTTCTATACAGCCAGAAGTTTCTCAGACCACACTAAATACCAATGAACTATAGTATATATGTGGTTTTACTGGCTGGGAGACAGGAGAACGTGGATCTCTACAGAAGTATTAGCTTTAACATTATCCCACTCATTTCCCTTCTGATCATCAAGATCACAAAAGAAAAAAATTAAAACCCCAGTACAAATATGGGAGGAACAGGAAGCTAGAACTAAGACCAAGGAAATGAAGTCCTTATCCATGCTTCAAAGACAACCTCAATTTTACCACCTGTCAATATAAAGCCTGTGCTTAGACAAAGTCATTACTAGACATCTTTCTCTAAAAACCAACAGTATTGTGTGCAACAAATATATGAAGCCTGTTAATATGCAACTGTGCTCTTCTCAAGGTGATATCTGCATCTACTTTGATCATCACTGAAATCTTTCTTCCTACTGAGAGCAGAACCACAACCTTAAAATACACTGAATTATACTGAGAAGAAACAGACCAAGCTTCTCTCTTTTCTAAGACTAACTTCCTGACAGAAAAACTGTACACACAGAAGAAAATAACATTAAAAAAAAGAAAAAATAAATTTCAAAAGAAAGAGATTAGTTACCCTTGGGTGAGGGCAAGCAGTTTTAACAATGATTGCAAGAATGAAAAATAAAAATACCAAGATAATAAAAATCTTTTCCCAAATGATCACCAGAATATACAGAAAGCCATTGCACATGGAATTAGAAAAGCACACAATTCTAGGTTCATATCAGCCCTATTTTACTGAATAGATATGGGCAGCCAGATTGTTTTCTGCCCAAATAGCAGTAAAGACACTGCTTGCTCTCAAGATTCCTTTCTTCATGTATGGCCAGTTGCACAAGTCCCTTTGAGAATTATATTCCAACACAGTGCAAGTCCTAATTAAAAGCTAATAAGGATGATGTTCTCACACTACAGAAGTACTCCCAGGGTAAACAAGCATGCAATCAAAGTCATGAGATGGTGGATAAACTGTAGCACTTGTTTTATGCCCAGCTTGGCACAACTGCCCAGCCTAGCACAGCCCGGCTTCTTCAGGCTCACAGGAGGCAAGTTGTGACCCCAGCCAGCAGTGCCGCTGCCTTTTCCTCACAAAGAGTGGGAGTAAAACTGTGGCACATGGGATCCTGGGTATCTTTGTGTTTTGCTGGAGTAAGAGTAATCTCCTACTAGGAGGGGAAAGAAGCCTGAAAGAGTCCCTTTTGCTGCAGTCTGCATGAGAGCAGAAACCAAAGGGAGCAGGTCTCAACAACCCAGCTAGGTCAGATGAGCTGCAGGAGGTCAGTAAGGGAGGAGACAAACCTCACATTCACACTCAGTTACTGAAAGCCCAGACTGCTTCTCCAAAAAACACAATATTAACCTTGGTGATACAAAAACGTATCAGTAGTTCCAAGCTTCAGTAGATCAGCAATGCTAGCATGATAAACCCACAAAAAAGCTGCTATACACCAGATCTCCTTCAGAGCAAAAATCCCTGACACAGACCATCATAAAGTAGTGTTTTCTAATATTATTGAAAGAATCATTAGTTACTAATCAAACAAACCAGGCATTAGAAGACAGCCACTATGAAATATTTATGACAACAATGCAACAGGACAAAAATATATTACTACAGGCAGCCAGGGCAAGATGGCTAAGAAAGGAAACATGGCCAGAAAATGGATCTTCACCAAGGTTTTAGACAGAGAACAAACAAATAAATAAATAAATGCAGAAGCAGAGTCTAAGGCTGGCAGCTGCTGAGCCAAGACATCACCTCTGAGGCTGGCATCAGGCCAGAGAAATGAGCTCTGTTAGCAGACGGCTAAAAGGCACTTGCTGACACATTTCCTCAAGCCCCTGGACTCCTCCATCTCTCACCACTTGCCACATTCCATGCTGCCTCCTGCCATCTCCCACTGCTTGTCTCCTATGCTCTGTCACTATCTGGTTTGTCCTTGCAAGAACTGCACCAGGGACAGTATCTTGCCCTGGAGAATAATATGAAAGAGGTTTGAGAAACACTGCAGGAAGCATAAATCAATACCCTAAACATATCTATGTATACAAACTATAAATTACTTTAATGTATAACACTAGCTGATTAAATCAGCAGCACATCTATTGTGCACAAAACCATTTAATATGTAAATTAAGTAAGACCATGGAAAGGAAGACCCACATTATGAGAATTCATCATTTTGCCTGAGGACGGTGTGGCCAAAGTGCCACCGGGGCCTTGAGTAAAATCATGGGAAAGCTGGCACTGCAGCCAAAAGCAGCAGTCCCCAAGCCACTCATTTCCATCCTCTTGCTGGCACAAATGTTTGTGCATCAATGTAGTGAACCAACACCAATTAAAACTAACCTGGACAAAAAAAGGAAAGTTTGGTTTTAACCCACACCAGTCCCCTGACTGTGTTCATCACACAAGTCCTCTGCCAGAATAAAGAGGAGAATAAAAGTTTCCATAGGCAGAACTAATTGGTTCTTGAGCAGAAGTACCAGCCCACCTCAGTTTAAACTGGAAGTACTGTGCAAGAGGAGCACAGGGATGCAGATTATCCAGTACCTCTGTGAAATAGTCTACAGATAATGTGCTACACTTCATCCATCCACAGAACAACATGTACTTTGAAAAACTACTCCAAATAGCCAAGACAAAGCACCTGTAATAAAGGAGTCAAAATTATCACTCCCTTATTTTCACCAAAGTAAAGCAAGTATCTTTGTGGGCTCTTTTTTGTTGTTGTTTGTTTTTAACAGCAGTTTACAACTAGACCTGGTTCTTCACATGCAGTCTCAGCCAAATCAGTAACTCAAGCAAGTTTACTGTGTCAGCTAAGGTCTGACTAGGCCAGTCCTGTGATGCCACCTTAGCAGAAGGTGTACCTTCTTGTCCTCTGCTGTTGCAAAGAAAAAAATTAAATTATCAGGTCAAATTATCATATAAGAGAACATAAAGATATGTAAAGAACCTGATGTGCCCAGAAGGGACATGCCCTCCCATAACAAATTATTCAACTCTATAATGCCACTAATATTCCTAAGAAGATCCACACTTACTAGTGGCATCCCATGGAAGATGCAATAGTCAACTGTACTCCATCTTAGATGTCAAAGCCTCTGGGACCAGCCAGTCACCCCATTCCAAGAAATTGTTTTTACCACGGAGGAATGAGGCATTCCTGGCTTATCAGGTCAGGCCTCTTACTACTGCAGTGTTCTACAAATCCATACTCTCCTCAATGAAACCCCAGCCTTCTGAAACCACTTAAACATCTTCCACTGTAAGGCTGCTCCCACGCTAGCATTATTCGCAGTTAGTTATTCCAGTGTACTCAAATGTACCTCTCTGCTGCCTGGAGATTATGGGGACCATTGCACAGGCCTTTTCAGAGAGTTATCATGATCTCTTCATACCTTTCTTCTAACTAAAGCCAAGCTCCTGGAGTTCTCCTGTAAAGCTGGCTCTTAATTCCTAGTATCGTCATACTAGCTCTTCCTTACATTCCTTCTGATTAAAGTTGATTTTCTTTAAACATGGCTAACCAAAACCAATTACAGCAGCCCAAACACTATTGTCCTGTCCACTGGCACCAAGTTTTTCCTGCCACTACTGGAAGCATTCTCCTGACATATCCTAGGACTACATTTTCATGAGAAACATTCAGGGTTTTTCACGACTGCTACATTCTGTGACTTGGTCACTGGGGGAAAAACCACGCGGAGAATTCACTAGTGAAGGGAATGAGCTGCTGGTGCATAGGCTGCTGTCTGCTAAAAGTGCACAGCAACACTGCCCAGCGATGTGAGAGCGGAAGTGAAGAGGGATCCACCAAATCTGAACACAAGTGTGACTTTAGAGAGGTGACAGGCACCACTTCCTGAAACTGGATGCATGCCCAGAACATTGGCATTATCACTCCTGCTCTTGCATGCCAGTGTCCTAAGATCCTCCAGGCTCTGGCCAGAAAAAGCCTCACACATTTTGTAGGACCAAATGCAATCCAGTTAGTCCTGCTGCAGTTGCATTGCTCTGCCTGCAGCTTACAGTGCTGTGATTTGAACAGTCTATTTTTCCTACAATGCCTTACATTGATACTGCTGGAAATAACACAGGCCACATGAGACATTAGTGTTACTCACATTCAGACTGCCTTTTGCTGCTCAACAGATACCAAAGGAGAACTGCTATACAGAATGACAGCTCAAGAGGCAGGCAATTTCCAGCTACAGTTCAACAGGAAACACAAATTCACTCCCTGGGAATAACAAGTGCCCAGCACTAGTTTAGAACCAACATCAGGGAGAAAAGGCGAATTTCGAGTTTCTTAATGCTGCAAGAATCTCAGTCCCATTCAACTTTAAATAGTGCAAGTCTCTCCCCAGAGGGCTGTGCCTGACTGAAACAGATCTCCGTGTAACTGATAGCTGGGCTCCAGCTTATTGAAGGCATCTGGCAGGCTAAATTTAGCAGAGCTGCATCTGAAACTTGCAAAACTTACTGAGGAGTAAGTCAGGAGAGGCAGCACTGAGAAATGGGCCCTAACAAATTAAGAGGACTTCAGAGAAGGTTTGTCACCTGCTAAGAGGCCAGCTAGCTTTATTGCTTCTATTTTGGCATCCAAGTCAGAGCAGGAGTCTAGACAGGATAATCCGCTCATAAAATCAAAGCAAACCAGAACTGTGAAGGCTATAGACCTGAAGGCTCTGCTTAGATTCTACTCCAAGGCCAAAAGAACCTCTTCTAGTGTTCTGGGGTCGTTGGGAATTTTATGGGTTTTTTGTTTGCTTTGTTTTTGCTTAGGATTTTTTTTTAATGGATGAGCTGTCTCGCTACACACACACAAGTTAGTCTAGTTCTTGTGGGCAGACCAGTATGTTTTCAATTATCTCAAAGATCTGTGGGCTGCATATCTACTCTGCTTTGCTTGTCAGAAAACCAGAAGGATAAGTACAAACCTAGCATGCAGAAAGCCTGGCCAATTTGCTCTGAGACCCCTGATCTTCTTTAGTCCTGCTTACTACTGCAAACATGTGTTGCATGACACCTGATACCCTGCTGGATGTTACCCCCAGTTCTGGCCTGCAGAAGAGCACAATGATGTACAGAAGAACACAAAACAATTTTAGAATCAGAATTAACAGAAGACTTCATTCAAGACTTGCAAGACTACTGGATGTCACTGGGAACAGGCTTCATGCATCACAATTCCCCAAGACATACATCAGACCCTTGCTGCCTCTCCCTTTAGCATTAAGGAAAAAAAATACACAGCACATTATAGCCAAGTTTCTTCATTATATCTGGATATTGCATAATTTACTCTGCTTCAACCTAGAAAACCTGACCACATACAAAAGACTGGCCAGACTTCACATACAAGAAACAAAGTTATGCTATAATAGCCTCACAGTTTTTCCAGCTGAAACATGTCCTACCTAGGTCTCAAATCTTCAAGTGAAAAATAAACTGTCCCAAGAAAATTATAAGCTATTCTGTAGATGGATACAAAGAGCATGAATCACTATGCCCAGCTGACAGAATTTTCAAACTCTAAAATGGGCAAAAATAAATGTAGCTGGTCTAGAACAGAAAAGCAGACACACATCCATTGCTTACCTGTCCATAAAATTCTGCATCTCACAAGGTTAAGGCCAAAATATCGATTCAGCCTATCCCAGGTACATCGATATCAGGTGAAAGAGGAAACAACTTGTCTGCCATCATACAGCAGATAAAGGGCTGCCACAAACCCCAACTCTTCATTGCTGCTCTAAAACAAGCTCACAAAGAACACTGATTTTTATCCATGACTGCTAAACAGAAGTACTTCACTATTTTGAAATAGCTTCCCTCAAAATTAGTTTTGTGCCTCCACTAACTATATCCTGAGACGCTTTACAGATTACTGCCCCTTTCCACACCCTCAGTGTCCCCAGATCTAACAATTATAACCTTACTTGCCTCCCAGAAGATCATGAGCCTTTGCTAATTAGTGTTCATGAAGTATCTGATGATCATCAGGTAAGAACAGAGGCTTACCTTCAAATTCAAAATAGAAGTGATGCTTACAAAGTACCTTATTTACATAATTACATCTTGAGGGCACTTCTTGTACATACACAGGTAACAAACTCCTAATTGACATACCAGGACAAAATAATTTTTTTGTTTCACACAAACTATTTCTGTAGGTCACTGAAAATGCATTTCTTTACAAATGCCTTTGTCCATTAGAACAGTGGGGGAAAAAAAGTGAGTTCATTATGGCTTTCCTACCTATACTTTGGATTTCAGTCCCAGAGTTGGGTTTTGCAAGGTGCTCAAATCACATACTGTATTAATAACATACTGTGAAAAATTAACTGAAAGTGCTCTCAGTTTCATGTGCCTACCTTAAAAACACTTCTAAGGCAACAATCATTTCCCTCGCCCCATCCTTTTCCTAATTTTCACTAAGAATGAATTGTTCTCAAATAAAATTTTGTGCCAAAGATCAAAAAACATAAAAATCTCCTTTAACTGCAATCTTCAACTTAATTTGTGATTTTTGCCAACAGTTCCAAGTGCCACGTAGAGAAAACTTTCACAAGCCTTCAGCTGCTGCCCGGGTCTCATCCCATACTCTCAACAGAACATAAATACAATGTTCAGATGGTGGAAATCAGAATTTTTTTCAGGGTTAGATTCTAGTCTGCTATGAGCCAAAAATCACATGGAGCCTGGAAAGGAACAGGGAGAAGGAAGGCCAAGTGAGCTCAGGAAGTACTTAATGCATGAAGATCTCACTATGAAGCACAGTATTTTCAATTAATTAAAGATAGAAATACTCTGCCCCCAGGAAAATTCAAATATCTTAATCTAAGTCACCTGGTGACAGTGTTGTGGAAATGGTTTTGGCTCTATTTTCAATAAAGCCTAAGGTATAATTTCATTTTTATAATGAATTCATTCAATATGCTTTGACACAAATACACAGTTACCCCATTTCAGTGCTGTGCTTCTCTGCTCTCAGGTCCTCAAGGCCAAGAGTCTCCAAATAACCAGGTTCTGTTCTGTGCACAGACTCTCTCTTACCCTGGCTTCCCTGCCTCAAACTCCCGCCTGACAAACTTCTGCTGCGTTACAACTCCTCCCACATGGGTCACTTCTTCCCTTTTTCTTTTCCAGACTGGAGCAGAAAGTAATCCTGGCATTGCCTGCCTCACTTAGAGCAGGAGTGATGCAAGGAAGTACTGCACTTCTCTCTTATCAATTCCCAAACAAATATAAAGCTCCAACTTTTCATGTTCTTTCCTCTTCTGGATAAAAATATCTAACGCCTTCTCAGATTGTTGGTCTGAATATTTCTAATGCTTGCCAAATGGGCAGGCTCTTCAAGTTCTGAATGATTTCCACTTGGATTTAAGTATTTTTCTGGCTCAACCACCACCCATTATTCCCCATTTTAAGAGATTTAGTGCAGCAAAGGAGGATGCATCATTTCTTGTCCTCAGGAGATGGCAGCAGAGTCTGAGGCATTTGGTGATTAACTAATGTTACCATATTTTTCATAGAACTGTCCCAAACTACCAAGCTACATCTACATGCAGAAAGAACCAAATGGTCCAACAGTACTCAAAACACAAGATTGGGTTCTAAAGTGCTTCAGTAAAATGGCTACAACTCCTCTGCTACCTTCCTACCCTCCCAATCCTTCCTACTTCGTGGAATGTCTTAATCTGGTTAAGGAATTAAACTCAAAGTGGTCAGAGTTATAAATCAGGTGAAAGTACCTATAATAAACTGCACTGAGTTTTTTATAAACTCATTTAGAAGCTGTTAAGCCATTTGTAAGCTTGCATATAGGCAAGGTCTAAATTTACTGTCCATGAAAATAAATGCAGACTTTAGCTCATACTTGGACATTTCTAGGTTCAGAAAAAGCCTAAAAATAAAGTGATTTTCAAGCTCAATTACCTTTTTTGTCCTGACTCCAGTGCATATGACCATTCAGCAGTTTTCTCATAAACTTGGAACTTCCTCCCATATATGTTAAGCTTAGCAGTGTGCCGAGCAAACGGAAACAATTCAGCAGCTCTGCACAAACTCTGTCATACTAACTCAGGAGAGAAAAATCTCTCCCTGTTCTCCTCGGAAACATGATCATCTTCAGAACCTTGAAAGGTTTGCTCCTTGAATCCAGGCAAAACAAGCAGAGGTATCAGTGCTTACCATAATGGCTCCCCACATTTCAGACACAATATAGTTATTTTTCTGTTATGTTTAGCACTCCCCAGCTGTGATGTCCTACAGAGGCAGCCAGAGCAGCACAAGCTGCAGTCTCAGGGTTAGGAAGTTCTCTGAGGCAGCAGGTCCCTGTTCTGCAGGATGCAGCCTGTAGGACTCTTCCACAGCAAGTCAGGAGGACCCTGAGGAACTCCAAACCCTGAGACTTAGCTGCAAACGCAACAAAACTGAGAGCCAATCTCCTAGGAGTTTCTTACCCAAAAGTAGTTAGTGCACACTTCTTTCTAAGGCTGGTCTAACACACAGCACTCTACTTACTCCCTGTTTCAGTTTTCCACCACATGGCTCAAGATGTGCTGCTGCATGACAATCTCCCAGATGTTTCCCATCAAAACTGGAGAGGGATTTGGTCCATGTGAAAAAATAACACATGCACAGGGTGACAGGCACTGGGCCCTGCTTGTAACACGCCCCACTGGCCCCTTGTATGTGACAATGCTGGTCACAGAGCAGGTACATGCACGCAATGGAGCCGCAGGTCCTGCAATAGCCTCGTGCAATGTGATTTTTAGGGAAGGCCATCAGGGAAAGGCTGGATGCCTTACTTTCATAGGTTTCATCTGAACTGAAACAAGTCAGAAATGCCCCCTTACTTTAAGACATCAAATGTCACAAACAGCAATCAGCAAATGCTCAAGAATCAACGCAAGACTTTCAGTTCTCTCCTGAAAACCAGCAGCATAACAACTGCAATGAAAACACAAAACCACTGAGCAACAATTGAATCAACACCATGAAAACAGCAAAGTGCAGGGAGTATTATTTACATCTGTTATAAAAACAGCCAGATTACTACAGACAGTGGAACCTAAGTCTCTTCCACTGGTATTTTTCCTTATGCAAACACAGTTCTAAAATAAATTTTCAAATTCAAGAACTAACAATAATTACATATAATAAATAAAAACATCTCTAGAGAATCACAAGGTTCACTAACAGAACAATGAATTACCTCAGTTTTTCAAGTCACACTTAAAAAAAGGGAAACATAATGAGACTCTATTAAAATTATTCAGAAGGTGAGAATAGAGTGAATATAAAGCCAAGTCTCACAAAACCAGGTGAAAGCCAATAGCAGTTCCCAGTTGAGAAGATGGTGTTTAAGTCATCAAATAAGAGAAAATCCACAAAACTGTAAGCAGCTGAGAAAGCACAAAAATCCTCAGCTATTTCTGAAACCAGGTAGGGCCCAGGTAGGTCACCCAACCTCAAACACCCTGATGACAGAGACACTACAACCTGCTATGCATTATTAACACACATCTATGTGCTATTTCAAATTCAGAGAGCTAAGAAAGAAGGCTGCAACACATACACTGACTATACAGACTTTTAGATGTGAAATTTCATGCCAACAAACTGGATAGTTTCTTTTATAATTCTTTCTCTGCCAAAGTAGACTCTTCATAATGACAGCTGATTAAACATCACCTGCTCCACGCGCTTCCAAAATCATCTCTGCATTTTGTGGTGTGGGTTACAATGCAGTGCACACACTCCCAGAAAAAACAGTCAGATGGAGTCACTTTGTTCAGAAGGACTTGCCCACAATTTTGGATTCAATACTGAAGACAGACCAGATCCCTTCAAGCCTATCAATTTCTGTATGCTGGGAGCTGAAGCTTTAGATCTATTTTTGGACCTATCCTTTGACAGTACTTGTACTTTAGGGATCTTCACCGATCTTTGTAACTCAAAAAACAATTTGGATTTGTTCCCAAGTACCCCTGTGTTATTTATACATTCCTTTTGAACTATTCTCTAGTCCTTTGAGTCTCATTGCATTTAAATGGGGTTATTTTTCAATTTCAGCTCTGCTGGCATATTTGCCTCCATCTGAATTTTGAGAGAACACCTGGATTCAATATGAGAATCTGCACAGGAATACGAATTTATTCTGCACCAGAACTTGCTGTGTGGTGCTAACAGTGTTCTGGCAAGACAGGAATATGCTGCTCTTCAGAGAGATGAAAGAGTACCAGAAGAGCAGAAATACCAAGTACAGAACCCAAAGCAGTAAGCCCTGAAGTTGAACCAGAAATAAAGCTGCCTGTAAGTAAAAGTAAAGTGACAGAAATGAAGTTTGGTGCTCTGGAAGCAGAACAGTGGTACACAGGTTTTTTCTCTATAGCCTTATAGTCTAAAAGAAAGTCACAAGAAGAAAAAAAGCCCATGAAATGAGAACTCCTGCTCAGTGCCAGCAGAGCCAGGCTCAGTTTCCCTGGAGCACGGAGCACGGCAGAGAGCTCTGGCCGTGCCCTGCCAGGCCATCCCCACAGCACCAGCCGGGCACGCCCGGGCCGCTCTGCCCCTCACTCATCCAGGCCCCAGGAACCCGTCCCACCACTGACACGCCACCAAAGCCCGGCCGAGCTGCAGCAAACAGCACAGCGCTCAACAGAGGATAAAAGGAAACCCAGTGCTGTCGGGAGCGCTGCGGAACAACGATCCTGCCACCTCATCCCGGCTGATCCCTGCTGCGGCTCCTCCCGCACACCCCGCCGTCCTCGGCACACCGGGACCAAGAGTGGCGGTGTCCCATTGCATGTAGGGTACAGCAGGTGGATAAAGGGTTGTCCAGTGTCCCAAACACACCTATCTTACGTCAGCTGAGAGTTTGTTTATTTGCAATCGTCCCTGAACCTCTTTCTACAGACACCCGCCAGCCCCTCAGGATGTCTGAAGCTGCTTACAAGCTGTAAGAACCAGCTAAGAGTGTGTTATCAAGCAGTCTTGTATGACCTCACCCCTCTTGCTAATAAGCTAAACCCCTTACCATTTCTTAGTAAAAGCTTAAGTGATTCAGCTTCCATTCACCCTGCCTTAAGCTGCCAAACTGGAATAATAATACCCATCATTGCATAACACCGGTTCCAAGGGGACTGGTTTAATGCTCTTTTGAGAATCAGCTAGGCAAAGCTTCCCCTGCGCCTGTGAAGAAACTGAGGCACAGAACTGGAACAAGCACGTTTTGTGGAGCACAAGTGATGCTGAAATTAATAAACATTACGTGGTTTAGCCAACATTGAAAAACCTGTCCCAAAGTGACCCGGACAAGGTCAGGCAGGTCATCTGATACCAAAGCACGACTGAGAGTGTAAAGGCCTCCAGTCTCCTGTACAAAAACGGCACCTCGGTGCCCCCACCGAGAGGGAAATCAGTGTTTTCAGCCAAACAGATTTGAAATCTCTAGTTTTCAAATCTGGGAGGGAAAAGCGACGCCAGACCCAGAGCAGCGGGCGTGCTTACAGAAACATGACACAGAGCACAGCTCATCTGTCATCCATCCACGCTGTACAGCCTCCACGTAGCAATTAAAGACTTAAAAAACCAACAAAACTGCTAAGAGGATGTTGCACACAATAGCACTGCAAAACCACACATATCCGCGGCTGGCAGCTTTTACGCACACAGTGAGCGGCGCTTCTTCGCTGCCGCCAGACGAGGACCAGGCAGGGCCGGCAGCATCCCCGCCCGCCGTGCAGCCCGCCGGACCCCGCAGGGCGGGATCCCCCGAGCACGAGGAGCCGCCGCGTCCCGCCCGCTCCAGCGCGGGGCTCCGTGCGGAAACTCCGCGCTCCGGCGGCGCCGCGGCGGTGACGGCGCGGGAGCGCCGTGGGTAGCTCCGGCTCAGCCCGAAGGGCGCCAGCGGCGGCACCGCCGGCTGCTCTCGCCCGGAGGAGCTCCCCGCCGCGAGCCCCGTCCCAGCAACACCGCCCGAGCCCAGAGGCGGCGGCGCCGCTCGGCCCCCTCCGCCTCCCGCCCGCCGCGCCGCCCGGGCCCGTCCCGCTCGCAGCTCCCCTCCCGGGCGGGCCCGGCCCGGCCCGAGGAGCCCCGCACTCACCCCTTCATGGCGCGTCCGCGGCCTGCCCGCCGTCCGCACTGCCTGCGTCCGGGGCCCGGCGGTGCGGGTGTGGCTCCGGCCTCCCCGTGCTCAGCGCGAGCAGCTCAGCCTCCTCCTAATCCCGCTCCTGGTCCCGATCTTGATCCCGCTCCCGCTCCACATGGGCCTCCTCCGCCCGCCCCGCCCCGTGACCCCTCACCTCACGCCGCGCGCGCGCCCCCGCCCCGCCCGCCATGACCCGCCCGCCCCGCCCCGCCCCGCCCCGCCCCTCCCGCGCGCCCCCGCCGCGCACGCGCCGCGCCCCGCGGGGCGGGGGAGGATGGGGAGGCCCCGCGCGTCTCCGGGGCGGGCCGTGTGTGCCATCACGTGACGCAGACCGACCAATCAGCGCGCCCCACTGGGCCCGGCGCACCCCTGCGCGGAAGCGGCCCGGGCTGGGCGGGCGAAGCTCCGCCCGGAGTCGGGCACGGCTCGCGCCCGGCGCTTCCGGTGAGCGGCGCGGCGCATGCGCGCGGGGCCCGGCGTCAGCTGATCCAGCGCCTCCTTTGCCGCCGCCGCCGCCGGAGCGACTCGGGCGGATTCGGGCGCGCCGGGCCGGCCCAGGTGAGACGCTCGGGCCTCTCGGTCCCTGCCCCGCGCCGCTGCCTCCGCCGCTCCCCAGCTGCGCCCGGGGCTTGTCCTCCGCTGCGGTGAAGGCGGGGGGGGTCGGCTCTCGTCGCTCCCCGCCGCGCTCGGACCCTGCCCGGGAAGGACGCGGGCTCCCCGCGGAGCCACTCGCAGGGGGAGCGCGGCCCCGGCTCTGCGGAGCGGGTGTCGCCGGGGCCCGGGCAGCCGACCTTCAGGGAGCCGTGTCCGGCAGCACAGCCCGCGGGAGGCGGCCATGCGCTTCCCCGCCCCGCTGCACCGGGAGCGGAGAGCTGGACAGCCAAGCGGCCCTGAATGAAAAACCTCAGAAGGCGCCCAGTGAGGTGCTTTAGGGTTGTGCCAGAATTCCGTACCGGAGAGGAACGCGGTGGTAGCGGCTGGCTTCCAGTGCCAGGTCATCCCACCATCTTGAGTGGGTGGATGTGAGGCTCTGGGTGCCTGAGCAGCCCGGCAGAGAGCGAGCAGCGCGGCTCTGGGAGGGAACGGTGCTGCGGGCCTCGCACTGCAGCCCGACCCTGTCGTTCTGCATTTGAATATCCTGGTGGCACATCAAATTGCCTCCTATTCCTGCGGCCAGTGACAAAACTCTGCCTTAGGTGAGGTGTTCCAAGCATCACCCTTGGCATTCACTTAGAGGCAGGAGAGAAATCTTGCATGACTGGATTCTGGATGATTTTCCAATGTCACAGGTAGATGTGACATCGGAATATGTGGCACATATGTGTCAAGACCCATCCATTCCATGCAGCTGCCCAAAGTGATTTGCTGTCTTAGGAAGAAAGTAAAGTCTGTCTTCCTAAGATTTTACTGTCTTCCCTCAGAGGATTTGCACTCCTGTTGGGCATTAAAGCAATTTGGTGATAGTTTTATTCATTGTAATGCAATACTTCAGCAAAGTACACTGGCTATTTGATCTAGCATGGTATTTCAAATGCTAATTCTGCTTGCTGAAGTGGAGAGGGGGTGGGAAAATAGGAAAACCTGCTGACAGACTGCACGAAGTGATTTATTAGCAAGAACATGTCAAATACAAACTGGCATTTGCAAGTGGAAGTTTGAGTAACTGAGGCGGATCTGCGAGTTGTGGTGTATTTGTGCTGATTTCTGCACTGTGCAGATCTTCAGCAGCTGAAGGTTTGGCTTCTCTGTGTGGTACTTTCAAAGGCCTTTTCAATGACCAGCAAATATAAATATGTAATAATATCTGCATTTTATTATTTTCTATGTAAGAATATGTGAAGTGGGATCACAATCTACAGGTCTTTGTATTACCAAAAAATACTGCAGATTATTTTTGCTGTGCCTCTCAGTCTGTAATGCAAAGTCCTCTGGGAAAGCTTTGTTCTTTTATGTGGGGAAAAAATTAGTCTTAATTTTGTGATCAGGTGGTGAAGTCTGACGTTCAGAAATACTAAATCACCATGGACATCAGCTTGAGAGAACAGGGAAGGAGAAATTAAGGCAACAGTGGAAAATGGCTGCTGGCATCAGCTGACTGTTCAAAGGGGGGTTGGAGTCTTGTGTTGCAATAGCAACACAAGATCTCTTTTTCCTGTAAATGCTGCCTTGTCATTTTCCAAATCAAGAATTCTTTTCTACCGGTAGTGGTAATAGGGTTGAGCCATGAGTGATTAGTGTTGCTTCATTTTTATAGAGCATTAGCTTAAATTTAGCTTTTGTTTTGGTCTAAGTCTACATTAACAGTTTTATACTCATTGGCCCTCATTTACAAAGGCTGTGGGCCTTAAGTGTCCTTCTCTTATCTAATTTTTTTTTCCCCAGGATGATTTCATGCATTTATCTTCCAGACTTGCATGGGTGCTGCTGTTACACATTGTCATCCAAAGCTGCTGTAATCCAGCAGGTTACCAGAGATTCCCCTGCATGATACCCCTTCTAGAGGCACTGTGCATTCCCCTTGTGTTTTGGTGCCATAATGGATGTCTTTGGGTTCTCAAGCCCTGAAAGTTCCTACTGATAGGTTTCCCTCCTGCTTTTAAATTGCATGTTTGTGACTATGGCTGCATTCCTAATTACTCCTTTAGAAAAAGGATTACAGGATAACCTAGTTGGGGTCTTTGGTTACTTTGATGTTGGTCATAAAATGTTGACTGCTACTGCTGACCAAGTAGTAATCCCTGTTTTTTTTTTTTCCCTGTCTTTTTAAGAAAACCCTACAAAACACAAACCATGCAACAACCCAATGCTACAATTGCCTGAAATATATTCTTTTCTCCATGCTTGTTTCATTGGTTAAAAAGTGGGGGATTTCAGACTTGGAAATATTGTGGCATTGTTGAACAAGGGTATCCATGTGACTTTTTGTTTTAGGCTGGAATTTTGCCAATGAAAACAGACCATGTAGTCAACTGGAATGTCATGCTCATTCATTCTTACTCGACATCTTAAAACATGTGACTCCTTTAGTCTTCCAGCTGGGCAGAGAGAAACAGGGTCCTACTCCAGCAGAGGAACCAAAATTAACTTAAACTTTTCAGCCTTTTTTTTTCCTCTGCAGAATAAGCCAATAATCACCTAAATGTCCAGCATGCAGAACCAGTTTTGACTGGATCTTCTTTTATGGTATAAAAAGCATTTTGCTTGTCTTTGATGTGCTCTCTCCATTCTTCCCTTTGGGAGTGGACAGCAAAGCTTATACCAAATTCTTGGGTTTGGTCATCTCTCATGGCATTGAGTTCTGCACTCATAAATATTTTTTGTTTGGTTGCTTTATTTCATCCAAGTGTTTACTTCTCCTGTGTTTGTCAAGCTCTCAAGTTCAGCACTCCCATGTCTCAGAAGCATTGACCATTTGCTGCTAGCTTTTTAGATGTCCATACATGATATGGCTGTTCTGACAGACTTTGCCTTCCAAGGCCTGGCTTTAGTGAAATGATACACTTGCTGTGAAAACCATTAAGGTGTATATGGATAAAACCTGAAAGTCTAACAGACCTTGCTACTACCGCTTAATGAAATGGCAGATGAAGACCTGTTTCAGCTGCTAAATTTATTTGCTTGCTTCATCAGCTTGATTATTTCTCTGAGCTTGTGTAATGGTAAAATCCAGTGTTGTTTCTCACTCTGTTCAGAAATAATTTGTCTGACAGTTGCCTCTCTTTTAATTTTGTCGTAGTTTACATTTTAGGGAGTCTGTTATGTTCAAATCAAAAGTAATCAGCAAGGACCAAAGCTAGTATGGGAAGCTGCCCCAGTTAACCCAGACTCATTGTGCTGAACAGATAAATGAGCTAGAAAACCTGCTGGAAATAGACCCATTGCAGGTACAAATGCTTGAGAGATGTGGTGTTCCAGAGGGTCTCTGTAATATAAAAGCCTTATCTTTGTCCTTCCTAAACAATTGAAAAGTGCTCGTGTTGTAAGGGTTCTCATAGCCAAGTTGAAATGTTGGTGCTTTGGTGAGTTTCAGCTGACCAGTCTGCCCAGCTGTGTTTCTGCCACACAGCATGCCCTGAAAAATGCCAGAATGTGTGCTGTGAAGGTGCTGTGTCCCATCCTTAGGCTGCTGTAAGCTGTGCTTGCTTACTGAAGTGGTTTGTGGTGGCTCATGTAAAAGAGAGGTGGTTTGGATGTCTGTGGTGCTGGTCTGTGTTCTGTGCCCTAAGCATGGAGAGCAGTCCTGTTGTGGTTGGGATGGTTGGGCATCAGGAGATACAGAAAGGATGTGGGAAAAGCCATGGACTTCATAGAGAGACAGCTGTGCCTTTTTGGGAATAACTTATTCTAACTGGACAAAAGCTTTCAGCTGTGCAAGTTTTTTGTGTAAAGGGCCTGAAGAATGACTTGACAATTTTTTAATATCCAAGCAAAGAAACTGAATCTTCCCAGAATTTCAGTTTGTGGTGCAAATGTTTGGCCCTGTTCTTGCTACACTGTATCACTACTTTATTTCCCATTCTGAAGGCAAGAGCTTAAAAAGCAGCTCTTCATAAAAACTCTAAGATGGTGTTTCAGACTAACTGCAGACTGTATTGGTAAAAATGGCTAAATAAGCAATTCTATTATGTGAACTGCCTATACATTCTTAAAATTTTAAAGATTTTAGTTATCGTGGGATAAATTTGCATGAGGCTGGTAGATATTCAGACAACCACCACAATAAGTAATTTAAACAATGGTAAAATCTAATATGTTGGAAAGCCTCTGGCTGTTCTGGAAAAGCTGTAAATACTTCAGGTATTATTTTATTTGAACATAAGATTTCCAAACATAGCTTAGCTTGCTTTAAAACATAAAGATGCAGTTTTTCATTGCAGGAAAAGTCAACCTCAACTTAATTTCCTTTTACTGGAATCCAGTGCCGATAGGTGTGCTGTGATTCCAACCAGGTGTTTCATTATACCAAAAGTGCTATAAAAGAGTACTTCTATCTGCTGCTAGGGATGTTGGAGCTTTCTCAAAGACTTTCATGCAGACTCACTCCTGGTTCAGCTCTTCAAACTAGCTATGAAATACCTTGCATAATAAACTCAAGATTCTATAATATCCTTGCTTTAAAGGTAATCTGAAACTTAGGTGTAATGAGGAAATGCTTATTCCAAACTCATACTCAGTATTTTAGCCATTTCATCTGGGGAGAAGGGTTAGGCAGTAGTGAGGCTTATAGAGGAGACAATGTATTTTAATGAGCCCAAACAACTCATGTGATTCTGTGTGTAAAACTGAGCCTGACTTAAAAATCTAGCTACCGTGGTTTTGTCAAATTGCACACCTTTTGTCTGTTGATGTAAGATCTTCAGCTCTTCAGAAGTCACTCTGCTGAACTGTAGTAAAGTTTGCTCATATAGTTGCTTACAGCTGCATATTAATATCATTTTAATATTTGTCATCTTAAAGGTTAGAGCAACAGAAAGTATTTCAAGTAACAGTGCCAAATACACTTGAAAATCAAGTGACTTTTGCTTAATGAAAGCTGGGGCAGATTTTAGTTTAGCAGTAATGTTAGGGAGGTTAATGAAAACTGTTCATCTAGAGGGAATGACTGAGCATTGCACTGAGCAGATGGCTGCAGAACTTTTCAGCCCTAGCAGCTAGATGACAGGATCAGGATAAGAAAAGAAGGTCACTGTAGAACACAGAGATGAATTTTGTATTAGTGTTCTGTAGTATGGTTTGGATTTCAGGTGCATTAGATCTTTCTTTTGTGTGAAAGTCTATCAAGCCAAAGGGCAGAATGTGTAGCAGGCTGAAAGGAATGTCAAATTTTTCACAGTAATAAAATTGTGAAGCAGTGTAGCAAGTAAGAACTAAGGAGAGGCTCATCAGTTTCCTCCTCTGGAGAAGCCTCAGCTGAGAGGAAAAAATTGGTATAGAAAACCCTATTATGGAAAACTGTAGCATGTGAGTCAGCTGATGAACATTTTCTCACATGGACAATGTGGTTTTCTCTAGTAACAGGAGTTTAGCTAGGGTCTTTATCAATTCTAGATATAGCATGATAGCTGTGTTTGATGTTTGAAGGCAGCTTATCTACTGAGCTGATCAGATCTTCAGTGGGTCAAAGTACTTATGCAATGAACACCTTGCCAGCCTTTCTGTCTAGTTTTATTTTAGCTGCTGACTTCTTAGTAATGTTCAAACAGCTTTGTTCTAGTATTGTTCTGGGCCAGCTGAAGCAATTTCCTAAGCTGCTGAATAAAAGCTTGGGTGCTTGAGTTACAGCTTGTAGTGGTGGTACATCTTGCATGGACAGACTTCACACCCTTGCTTTAGGAATATATACTTCATGTTGTATGTATGTATCAAATATAAATATATTGTCAAATCTTTAGCTTGTTTGCAAGGCATGATGTTTATTTCAAGTATCAAACTTACATGTATTGGCACGCCCATAGCTAAGTCCCCATGTGTTTTTAGGAAGAGGACAGTAGGAGCTTGTGGTGAACTTCATGAATTCAGTGTTGCATGGTCTCACTTTGTAGTGAGTGTGTAATCATGTGCTGCAATGACAGTGGCAGCATAATTCTCTTTCATATGGATTTATGTGTACATGTGCTGAGCAAAACTAGCCTCACGTGAGAGGAGGGGGCTTATAAGAACCCAAGGAACAAGTTATGTAAAAAGATTAATGGTCTTGTAGGGTTGCAGATTGGTCCACAGTATGTAGCTGAGCATCACTCAAGCAGGTTCCGGATTTATCTAGAGCAGAGGTGGCCTCAAAGTGCTCTGTGACAACTGAAATTGTATGAATGAATAACTAAGTGGGAAAATGTCCGTATTGTTGAGTATAAGAAATATTCTTTCTAGCTCAGAGCTTGTGCCAGGAAGGTTGGTGCTGTTCACTTCACAATGTCTGTGTCATGAGAAGACTGAGCCTCGTGGTTGTGTTGGGCACAGGACGTGACTCCTGCCTGGTTCCATTGGAGTGCAGGTGACAGGTTGGAAGGAGTTTGGTGTAGCAGAGGCTTGTGCTGCCATACACAGGGACCTGGACTGGAAGAATTGGCTGACAGGAATCCCATGAAGTTTGACAAAGAGATGTGCCAAGTCCTGCACCTGAGGCAGAATAACCACATATCCTGTTACGGGCTGAGAGCTGGCTGAGTGCTGAAAAGACCTTGGGGTCCCCAAGCTGGACATCAGCTGACAGTGTGCCTTTGTGGCAAAGGCAGCCAGCACTATCCTGGGCTGTGTTTGGAAGAATCCCACCAAGAGGTTCAGGGAAGTGGTTTTTCACCTTGGTTAAACTTGATGGAAAGCACATCCAGAGGGCTGTGTCTGGTTCTGGGTTCTCTGGTCGGAGAAAGACGTGGCTTAGAGGTGTGCATCCAGAAAAGGGCCACAGAGACTGTTAGGCATTTGGAAGTAGGAAAAGCAGATGAGAGAGCTGGGATTGCATAGTCTCAGGAAGAAAAGGTTCTGAGAATCTTATTATAAAGTATATAAACACCTGATGGGAGGGAGCAAAGAGGATGGTGCCAGACTCTTCTCAGTGGTACCTGCTGAAGTAACATGACACAATGGACACCATCTGAAATACAGGGAAGTCCCTTTAAACATAGGAAAACACTGCAGGGGTGTCTAAACACTGGAACAGGTTGCCCAGAGAGTTGTGGTGGCTTCATCCTTGGAGGTAATCAAAACACATTTGGATGTGGCCCTGAGCAGCCCACATCAGCTTGCTTGGAGCTGGGGGTTGGAAGTACATGATTGCCAGAGGTGCCCCTGAACCTCAGTAATTCAGTTGTTTGGTGACTGAGAAATCTGGAGTAATTTCCCCTGCACTCTTACAGTAAAATTACAACTCTGCATAGTGTGAAGGAGCAGGTTTCCTGAGAATACTATTGGGCTTCGTTTCCCAGTGACCTGTGTTAGAGCTCTGGGCGTGTTGTTTCTTGTGGGACAGTATCCCAAATTCTAGATATGAAAATGCTGACAGACTTCTGCATTTGTCTAGTAATTCAAGCACTGTATTTTTTTAAATACTTCCTCTTAAAGATATCATCTGTTAGAAGGGGAAGTTTGAACTGTCCTAGTTACGGGAAATCTGTGGCAGTGATTATCCAGTTATTTATGAGGCCCTTGCTCAGATCTTCATGCAGCTGGACAATGGGATTTATGCACTGTGCCAGAGTCTGCTCAGGTGAGCACAGTGAATGGCAGCAGCCTTGGACCTGAAGCATCTCCAGTGTGACACTAAGCTGATTGTCCAGTGTGGGTGGTGATCTTTACTATCCTGTAATGTCTAGGTTTTTACTAAGAAGAGGAGGAGGTATTATTTTCTCTGGAAAACTCTTTGGCTATATTTTACTGTTTAGGCCTATTAAGCTTTCCTGGATGTCAAATGTAAGAGCTTATATTCTGACTCTGTTTTTCTACCCATGGAAATCAAACCACATTAGTCTGTTTCAGATGTTCTAAAATGTATGACCTTCGAGTTCAAAGTTATTTCAATAGAATGATTCCTACCATTGATGACATACTGATGTAATGCTGCTGCTTCCAAATTACTGATGAGTTGTGGTTAGTGTCTAGGCTTTTGTGGCAATTTGAAGTGTTGGTAATCCTAGAACTTGCAAAGATATACTTGAGAAGTTGTGAAGACTGCTGGGAACTCTTTGGCTTCATGCAGGTTCTTAGGGAGGCATGACACAGCTGCCCCTGTTCTGTGTGTGGGGCAGTGCCTGTCGATCTCTGAGGAGATTCCAGCAGCTGTCACTCAGGGTGGCACAGCTCTCTGCTTTGTTGGGGTGCTGGATGTTGTGCAATTGCCTTGGTGCTTCTGCTGGCCAGGGGAAGGGCTTCTGAGCGTGAGGAAGCCCCACCAGGCTCCTGAAAGCAATCAATACTGTTCAGCGTGCTCAAGCAATTAGTGTTGCAGTGTGCTCAGCGCCTCCCTGTTAAGGCAGCCTGTTGTTAAACAGTTGTTGTGTTCAGCTCTTCCAGAGCACAGCACACACTGACATGGCTGCGTTACACCCGAGGGCTGGCAGGTGAACAGATCCCAGCAGAAAACATGCACCTCTTTCAAGGGTATTTGTATGGTTGTGTGCATCATTCGGGATATTGGAATTCCCAGCTTTATAGGAGGCCTTAATGCAAACACTGAAGCCTTTGAATTTCTCCTGCTGGGCCCCGTGCAGTCGGGAGAGCACAGATGGGAGTTCAGCTGGGCTCGAGGTGGCTGGAATTGCTATTGCGGCATTCCTCGGTGCTGGTGGGAGAGAGAGGCAGAGAGAGACTGATGACTCATCAAGTCAGGTGGTTGTGCCTCTGCTGTGTGTCAGAAATTTCGTTCCCCTCTGCAGCAGCTTTCTCATCCCTCTGTGGAGGGGCACTGGAAGGACGATTATTTCGCAAGCGGTGATGCTTCACTGCTGAATTCTAGCTTTTGAATTGGGCCTCTGGGTTTTTGGTGCTCCCTGCTTCTGCAAAATAAGGTAAGGAGCTGGGTTTATGTGATAAAATTGTTGTAGATTTTCTTCCTTGCTGCAAGAAGGCTCCTAAAAATCTCACTGGAGTCTGAATTCTGAAAATAATCTTTGTATTAAGGCAATTTGTAATGTAAATTCTGTGTCTAATCAAATGTTAGATGCAAAACCAAGGAACAGTGAAGCAAAATGGGTTTCTCCAACATTGAGAGCAAGGCAGTTACATTTTTTAGGCTACTGTGTAACCAGATTACTGTGCTGGGGAGGAACCGAGATAGAAAGCTCAGGTTATGGGCTCTTTCATGTTTAATTAGTTCTTTTAAATCAGCGTAATAAATCACCTTTTAGTCAGAGAAGGTTCTGCTGCGAGCAATACTTTGATTTCTGGTACTATTGATCAGAATATGACTGCTAGAGCTTAAGAGCATGTTTGAAATCAATTGATGAACTGTTTTAGATAAGAAAGATATAAATTGTAAAGGATGCAAGATGTATCTTTACTCATAAGAGAATTAAAATTATGCTGATATCCTATGTAGGTGTGCTAGTGGACTTTTGTAGGAGGGAATTGCATATAGTGCCTAATATCTTGTGTTGGCAAGAGGCCTTTCAAAGGCCTCAGGGGCTCTGTAGTTTTCTAAAATGGTCAGCTACCATGGCTCCTAGGGTACATATATGCTTTCTGGAATTTCGTTTTCTTTGGGTACTGGCAGTGAAAACATCTAACAAGGTAGGAAGGTAAGGCAGCATTTTGGTCCTCAAGGACTTTCCATATAAATTGAAAATCTGTAGTGCTAGTACACAAGCACAAGAAAATGATGCAGAGATAAATAACAGCTTTTTTTTCCCCTAACCTGTATTCAGTGTTAAGAGATGTAGCCCCTTAAGAAAGAGGTCAACCTGGCTGGGTGGGCACTGTACTTTGGAGGTATAGCAGAGGTAAAACAGAGGTGAGAAGGAATTCACATCTTTTACATTTGAAATAGTTAATGGGTATGTGTTTCAAAGCTGTTGGTGCAGATGCTGGAGATCATGGTAAAGACAGGGTTTATTAGTGTGTTGCTAGGTGGTCTAGTGGAGGAATCCCCTGCTCTTCTTGGCTTGGGCAGGAATTTGGAAAGGTGGCTGTAGGAAGAGGGAGGGAGCAGAGCAGCCCCAGGAGCAGGAGAGGTAGGTGCTGGCTGTCAGGATGTTGCCATTTAACTGCAGAATGGCTCTTCTGAGGTTCTCTCTTGCCTCCCTAAAAGGTAAACAGTCACTTCAAGCAGGTTTTGATTATGAAAAGTTAATTTAAATTGAAACTGGCCTGGTGTTCCTGCTTTTCCTTGCCTTTGTAATTTGACTCTTTCATATGGGATGTTGTCTAATTGCCAAGCTGTGTCATTAATTCAGTTATGAGAATGTGGTTTGACTCTCTACTTTGCTTTTAGAGATGTTGGTAGTACGATACTGGACATTTTCTCTATTGTTATATTGAAGTAAATGTTTAATTTGAATTTATAAGAACAACTGCTTCTTTCAGTATGAACAGCAATTGTCCTTGAGTTTTAGTTGTTAAAAGCAAGCATGTTTTAGTTGTTAAAAGCAAAAAAGATGAGATTGTTGTGTTAGTCAGATCAGAGCCAGCTCATACCAGCTGCTCAGGAACTGCAGATTGCTTTGTGAGGACCTCCCCTCTGCCATTTGTCAGAGGAGGCATTTTAGGAAAAGCAGTGAAATTAAAATTGTCTCCTGGTCTAAACACCAGGAAGTGTGAAAGATAACCTATGGCTTGGAGGGTAGAGGGATCTAATGGGTATCTGGCTTAGTCTTTGGGCTCAAGACCCATTAGCAGGTCTGGTGGTGACTGAGCCATGATCAGCTGCTGTGGAATAAATCAGTGGCAGCCATGACAGACAGTACACTCCACACATGGGGCCTGGGAGAAGCTATTCCTTCAGGATGAGCAGGGGCTTGGAATCGTGGGAGATCTTTTTCTTAAAGGGCAGTGCCACCAATTTGAAATGTATAGATCAGTACAGAGGCTGAGGGGCAGAGGACTTGTTGTATTAAAAAGCTGGAAAACAGTTGTAGGGTTTCAAGAATAGCACAAGTCAGCTACTGCTCCCAAAGAATAGGCAAAAACGTATCCTATAATTGTGCTGGAAAGGGTGGCAATGGAGTTGTTGTCTTGGTTATTATATCAGGGCAGGTTTTTAAGCCTGAGTATGCCTTTGTGTTTGCTGCCTTGTGGAAGATGCTGGGTTAGATTAAGCTGCTCTCAAAGACTTGAGTGTGAGTATCAGCAGATGGCTCCCAGTTCATGTCACCAACCCAGGGCCTGGCTGCTGGTTAGCGCAGGGGCCTTCTGGGCTGGGGCTGCACCTTGCACCAGTGCTGTGTCCTGAGGGTGTCTGTACAGGGGAAATGGGAAGAGTGTGGCCTTGCAGTTCTCCAACACCCATCAGTTTCCAAGGTAACACACAGCATGGTAAGGGCTCACAAAGCAAAACCACTAAATCCTCTGATCCGCACTGGAAGCAGGACAGCCCAGCTGCCAGCCACAGGACACACATGCATGGAGGAAGTCTCTTGATAAAACAGCTTTTCCAGTGCCAGTTGTTTAGATTTGTTAAACAGTTACTGACATGAGATGACAGCCTATTGTTTAACTGTTGCAGACTGGGGGGGTTTGCTTGTTATTCAGCACAATTCTTCTGTGATGCTCCATGGGTTTCACTGAGAGCAAAGACTGCATAGTTTGTAGCTGTGAGACACATAGAAAGGATTCACATGTTTGTGTGCTGGTGCTTCTGAAAATGTGTTTCTTCCTCTAAATGCTGTGATTCACCACCTTAAGATAGCAAAAATTGAATTTTCACAATTAATATTTGTAGTATTGCATTTTAGAGACTGGTGGCAGTAAAGCAGACCCAGAACATTCTCTTGCTCACTCAGAATCATGGAAAACTCCATATTTTGAAGGAGGGTAATGAGATGTGGAATACAAAAGAGATTTTCTGTCATTTAAATATCCTATTACCAAGCTTAAAAAACAGTGAAACAGTGTTTTGGGCATTGTTGCACTGCATCTATTTCATTCAGTAGCATTCTGTAGAGCACATTATGGGGTGATGTTCTACCCCTATGTTTCTGCAGTAAGGAATCTCAGATATTTTGTTTGTTTAAATCAGTTACTTTTTAACTTTTTACAGCTTTAAAATGAGTTTCAAGTGCTTAAGGCTAAGGTGCTTCTGGCTATGAGTTCAGAGTTCTTTTTAACTGAAAATAAGAGGAGAGCAGGGGGAAAAGGAGGAAGTTACTATGTGTGTGTGTGTTCTTCAGGACTGACTTATTTTTTTCTTTTGTTCAGTTGAACAGGCAAAATGGATTTCTCCAAGCTCCCCAAAATACGTGATGAGGACAGAGAGGCTTTTGTTGGCTATGTTTATGGAGTCTCAGGACCTGGTAGGTATTATTTTGTAAAGGAAGTAATAAATTTTGTTTTGAAGTAATAAATTTTGTTTTATCTAGGATCTTGTTAATCTTCACTTGAAAGCAGAGGAGTGTAAAAGAGCTCTGGGTGGTGCTTTTCATCTTTTTTTTTTTTTTGGTAGGGGACTTCAAGAAGAATTACTGGCTTATAGTCTGACAAACTATTAAAAAACTGCTAACAGGATGTTACTATTAATTAACCTTTTTTAAAAAATATAATGAACAGAAGCAGGCAGTTGAATAAAGATAACAATAATAATAATAATAACAAAAGGTAAGCTTTCTGTATGAGAAAAAAATCCCTTGGTTGGAAATCTGCAGGGCCCGGTGCTAAGCTTCACTAAAGTGAAGTGAAGTGCTAAGCTTCACTAAAAGGATATGAAATAAATAGTCTGTTCTCACTGAAAGTTTGTCCCTGTGCTTTCTGATCTCCTCAGTCCCTGTCAGTGCCAAGCTGCTCTGTTTACTGCACCATGGGCTGGGGGAGCTCAGCAAGGAGCCACACGAGTCAGGGAAGGTGATAGAATGTGGTGATAGTGCAGCTGGGAGAAGGAGAACTCTTTCTTCATCTTTATCAGCTGAAATAGCTTAAGCTCTGCTAGGAACAGCTTCTGAATGCATGCAGACTCTACTGGCTTTTCTCCTCCTGCCTGCATTCTCTTGAAGACTTGAAGGGAAGGATGGGAATGTGAGAACAGAAGATTAGCAAGTTTATTTGTTAATGCAACGTATTTGATGAATAAGAAATTCCCTACCTAAATAGGCACAAGTTTTTTGACTGCAAATTCTGTAACTGCAGAGTTGGTACCTAGAAACAATTTTAAAGTGACACAAATTTCTTGCCCAAGAAGTGGAAAATGTATTTTTGTGTAAATATGTGACTCTTGTGTGCATTGCTGTGATCATAATATGCAAGACATAATAAATTTTGTTGCAAAGCAGCCAGGACTCCGTGTATGACCTGCTAAAATCTAACTCAAAGCAGCAGGAAGTTTCAGGCCCAAAACATGCTGCACAACAATTTTCATTTGTTGAAAGTTAATTTAAGTGCCCTAAGATAGACACAACACTTTTCTACAGAATTAGTATTTTTTTAAAAGCTTTCTAGGCATCACTTTAGATGCAAGGGTATTTAGCAGGTGCCTTGGCTGGATCTCTCCATGTTTATGCCAGCATCCAGATGCTACCAAGGTAAACAGAAGTTTAATGACTTGAAAATGCTGGCCCCCAACCACAGGTTTATGTAACTACCAGGCATCGAGTGAGTTTTGCCACTTTCTTGTGTGTTTTAATTTAGTCAGATGAGAATGTGGCCCAGCTCATGCAAGGGAGAAGTTCCTATAGAGCTTGTTTGTCAAAGTTCACAGTATCTCACACCCTCAACGTTTGCAATCTGTCAGGACAGATAAGAGAAATTATGGCCTGAATTGTCCTGTGAATTACTGCATTCTCATAGTGTCCTCTTCTTCTGGATAAAGGACAGAGTGCAAACTGTAGGAAAACTTATTCTTTTGACTTTTAAACTAGAAATACCAGGAGTTGTGGCATCCTTTTGTGAAGTCAAGAGTGTGTGTCTGATATGGGTGAATACCAGGTTTGTGCTGTGCAGTTCTTACAGACTTGTGAAGGGTAGATTTCCTGAGCTGCAGGGAAAATACCTCACCTCTGTGCTTGTCTTTTGCAGTGGTCACAGCCTGCAACATGGCAGGAGCTGCCATGTACGAGCTGGTGCGAGTGGGACACAGTGAGCTGGTGGGGGAGATCATCCGGCTGGAAGGGGACCTGGCAACTGTCCAGGTGTATGAGGAAACTTGTATCCTTTTCACTGCTCCCTCTCTGCTGCCAGATACTCTGGGGTCTGGCAGGACATCTGTTCTGCATGTGTTTTGTAAATTTTGATGTGTTTGAGGTGAATCTTACCTTGTGTGGCTGTGTAGCAAGGAGACTTTTTTTGACTGGGAATCAAAGTGTACCTTAGAATTCAAGGGCATTTTAATGCCTCTTTGTTAGGCAGTTGACAAGTGTCAACCATAAATGGCAAACTTAAGCAATATTTATTGCATCTTTGTCTTTCCTTTTGATAACTGTGCTTGTATAATGCTTAAATAAGAAATGTGAAGTGGGCAGGATGCCTTCTTCTGGACAGAGTATTTTGCCAAGCATAACAGATTACACTTTCTGCTGCAGTAGGCTTACAGTATCTTGGTCCAGCTATGATGCAGCATATATTCTAAAAGCTAGGCAACGTAAAATGTAATTTTTATTGCATATATATATGAGAAAATGTCAAAAAAGAAGTCATAAAACTTGAAGGCAGGCCTCTTTCCCTATCCCAAGGGGGCTGTGTGTATTTGTAGAGCCTCAGAAAAAGGCTGTGCTGGCTCCCAAAACTTGGTTCTGAGGAGCTTGCTGGCAAGCTGCTGACTAGATCCTGTCTCTGCCTAATAATTTATCATTTGGGATGGCATCATTGTTGCAGTATCGAATAGCTTTCCATCAGTTCATGGAATAAGTTTGAGTATAGTTTACTTTCAATCTCCTGTTTGATAGGAAACTTGGTCATAGGCCTCTCTGAAGTCAACTCATATTGAATCTATTGAGTTGGGGTAAGTTTTGGAGGTTTCTTTTGTATTCTAGCAGGCCCTTCTGCCAAGGTGCTGGCCCTTTGCAGAGAAAAGTCCATTGAGCATCTTTGGAGCTTAGGTAGTGCACAGACCTGACAGCTTGATACAAGACAGGAGGACAATAGTGCTGGTCTTAGACAAAGTAATTTTAAAATTAGGCTGCTGTTGAAAAAAGCTGTGCAAGGCTCAAGATCAAAATAATTGTGCTCTCTAAACAAATTCTGAAGTGAAAAATTCCATATTTCATAACATTATCTGACTTAAACAGCCTAATCTGTTTCCTAGGTTTGAAGATGTAAGAAATGTGTGATGTTTTGTCATCCCACTGCCTGCACTCCTGTGAACTCATCCATACTGGTTGACATTAGTTGCCAACAACAGTTGACTTGAACAAATGATTGTAAAGCAGACTATTTGCCACTACTCTGCCTCTCTAGAGGATGGTGAACTTTGCTGTTTGAGCAAATTCAGAATTTACTATAAGGCCTACATGCTTCTCAAGTGCTGATGTGTAACATAGGAATAGTATTACCTTAAAGTCAGAAAAGGAGTTTTGGAGTATGATGTGAACCTGATGACTTCTGCCTGGTTTCTTTCCCTTGTTCTGGATGAACTTTTCCTCAGCAAATCTGCAGCTGGTGTCTCTGTAGGAGATCCTGTGCTCCGTACTGGGAAGCCCCTGTCAGTGGAGCTGGGGCCTGGCATTATGGGAGCTATTTTTGATGGTATCCAGAGACCTCTCTCGGACATCAGCACCCTGACCAAAAGTATCTATATCCCTAGAGGTGTCAACGTGTCAGCTTTGAGCCGGGATGTCAAATGGGACTTCACACCTTCCAAAAATCTGCGGGTAGGTTCTGACAATCCTGTGTTTCCCCCTTGCTCCCCTCCCCCAGAGCTTGGGCCTGGCGCAGTGTGCTAAGGCTGTGACTGGTGGGACCTGTGGTTAATGCTGCAGTTATTGAAGTCTGCAAAAAGGAGTGCTAGGAGGTGATAGTGGTGTATGAGACCAGATGGGGATCACCAAAACTTACTTGATGTGACTCACGATGTGTTGCTGCTGCATATGAAAAATTTACAGAGTTTTAATGTATTTTATCAAACCACAGAGAAACTTATGGAATTGCAGTAAGCATTAGCAGGAGCAAGTGCTACCTGAGCAAAAAGAATGACTGCAGCAGACATTTTACAAATGGTGAAGGTAGCCTTAGAGCTGGAAAATGTCATGGCTTTAGCCCTTTACAGCATCTTTTTTTCCAACCCTGCAGTTAGCATATGCTGTCCTTTCTCTTCTTAGCACATTAGGTTGAGAGGCAGAAAAGAAACAAGGAAAATTTCTTTTGTCTGTTAGTAATTGCTCCTGTCTGAGCCTTGAAAGGCACTTGAGCACAGGTAGCGTTGCTAGCAATGCTGTTGGAGTAATGAGTTATGTAAATGAGCTACTGTGCTGTAAGAAGGAATTTTTAAAAGGGGTAATCACGGTGCTAGACTTAATAGCTGTAGTATTTTTTACTGTTTGTCAAGGTTCTTTTTTAAAAGTTATGACTAATAGACCTGTTCTGATTTTAGGTTGGCAGCCACATCACTGGTGGAGATATTTATGGTGTGGTAAATGAAAACTCCCTGATCAAACACAAAATCATGCTGCCCCCACGAAACAGGGGTACAGTTACATATATTGCTCCTCCAGGAAACTATGACACTTCAGTAAGTCTCCCAAACAGCAGTTGCTGGTGTATTCCATGTCTCTTTTATAAGGTTGATGTACTCTTTCTGTTCTGCATGAGGTCAGCTAAAGTGTTTCATGCAACAAGGTGTCTGAGTTGATGATCACTTCTGCTACCCTGCCTGCAGGGGTTGCACTATTATTTTGTGCAGCTATTTTCTATGTTTATGGCTTCCCAATGGCATTTCACTGTGCCATATTTGATGACCTCTGTGGGGATCTACAATATCTTATGAATAGGTAAAATTCACTTGCTCTTCAAAAGCCTATTTTTAATGTATGGTGCATCTTGCTCTGTTTTCCTCCAGAGGCCTTGTAAATATGGGAAGAGCCTTCCCTCGGGTGGTGATGATTGCATGTTGAGGTTCTGAGAGCTCTGTGGTGTTACCAAAGCCCTCTGCAGAGTAGTTAAAATGAGAATTTATGTGCTGGTCCAGCGTGCAGCTGTTTGCTTACTTCCCATGTGTTTGTGTTAGGATGTTGTGTTAGAGCTGGAGTTTGAAGGTGTGAAGGAGAAGTTCACCATGGTGCAGGTGTGGCCTGTACGCCAGGTCCGTCCTGTCACCGAGAAGTTACCAGCCAACCATCCTTTGTTAACTGGCCAACGAGTCCTGGATGCCCTCTTCCCGTAAGTGCTTCCTTTTATTTTGTACTGTGTAAGAAACCTCTCCCTCAGGGGGAAGCAGAAGCAAGAGGCCTTAGAGCATTAGGTTTTTTTAAGGGTAAGCTTTCACCATGTGTCACAGTATAATCTTAAAAAATATTTAGCTGAACTTCTTATATTTATTTGGCAGGTGAACCCACTGGTGGAAAAAGGAAGTTTACAAAACTGTTCTAATGCATTAATCTAGAAAAAACTGGACATGCATAAACTTAACATAACCATGCCACATCTGCAGAAAGGCTAGAACTCTCAAGCTTGCTATCTTAATTTGAATGCATGAGTAGGATATCTTTCCATGGTCCTGAGGATGCGTAGTTTCCACTGATTTTGAGGTTGCCACTTAGGAAAACTGTTGCACTTAACTGTAACGCAAACTGCTCATTTAAGCAGCTAACTTCTAAGACACTGAATTCAGTTATTTTGGTCCTGAAATACTGTGCTCCTTATTCTATAAGGCACAGCTTAGTACAGTTATTATTTTCATAGAATTTCCATTCCATCGCTGCTTCCAGCTGTGAAAATTGCTATGTCTCAAGCCCAAAAGTCATGCTGTTGTATCAGCATAAGTCATATACTTCAAGGACAGGAGAAGAAAAGGATGGTTTAATCCCTCAATTTTTTGGTTTAATGAAATTACCTCCGTGTTTCTCACCCAGAACATTGAATGTGACTCCTGCCATTCTACTTTTGATGAGGGAGTTCTAGTGACAAATATATTCTAAGATGGGAAAGAGCTGTTTTTTAGTTCCTTGCAAATCAGAGTCCTTTTTCTTTACTCAGGTGTGTACAAGGGGGTACAACAGCGATTCCTGGGGCATTTGGTTGTGGAAAGACTGTGATCTCACAGTCTCTTTCAAAGTACTCCAACAGTGATGTCATCATTTATGTAGGCTGTGGAGAACGAGGAAATGAAATGTCTGAAGTACTGAGAGATTTCCCTGAGGTTAGTATGGAGATTTCATGGAGAGTAAACCTTCCTGGGAAGCCTTGATATCATACTGGAACTGTAACTGAGTAAAATATCATGTTGGTAGAGTGACTTGAAAAGATCATCTTGCCTGCCTTGAAGCTCTGGCAAAAATCCCTTTTGGCTTGTTAAAGAATTATTTCAGTGGCCCCTCAATAAACATCTGGACTAGTTTTTGGGTGTACCTTCTAAGTTGTTATAACAAGTTAATAAAGCCAGAATGAATGTCAGAGAAGAGTTTAGCACAGTTGTAAGCATCTCACCTGTTGCTGGTCATATCTCTAACTTCACCATGCATAGAAAATGCAGCATCCATTTATAAGTTGCAGGGTGGTGATACAGTTCCCAGGTATTAGTTTGACATGTTAAGCTTTGAAATACCTTTTGAATGAAGTAGAAAATACCTTGTTAATAAAAAACCCACAAAAACAACTAAGCAACAGATTTAACAATCCTTGTACCTGTTACTATGTTTTGTTGAGGTTGTTGTGACAGGGTCAGCTAGTATGAACTGTCAGGTAGAAACTTTAATGTCAGAAATAGGGGCTAAAAGGCTTGGGTGTGTTGATTGGTGACAAAGTGGGAAAGTCAAGCTGAGGTAGCCCTGAGGAAGGCAAATCTCAGTGTATTCATAAATGGAATTCTACACAAATATCAGGGTGTGCATTCTGTTATTCAGGTGCTTGTAAGGCTCCACTGAGCTTAAAAATGTGGTTTTATGTCCAGTTGTCAAATACTAACTTGGCTTCTTGTAGATGGAGGGAAAAAGCTCTCTAATTCCTAATGGACTTATGACAGCAGGCTAAGAATTTTTAGTTCTTTCAGCCTGGAAATCTGAGAGAGGACCATGTGCTTCCTAGTGCAGTGGGTTTGTTGTTACTTACTTGAATGGAATCAACAGGGATTTGGCAGTTGCAGAACATGAGGTGAGGCTGAAGCATGTACATTAAAATATTAAGCTTTGTGCAGTCTGAAAGACAAACCAACATATCCTAAAATTTTGAATCTCATCTCTGCTCTTGGTAGAGTAGCTGAGGGGAGTATCCTGATAAAAGGCAAGTAAAACAGTAAAAAAAAAAACCAAGCAGCAAAAAATTAACAAAAAAAATCTTGCTACTGTTACAGTTTCGGTGTTTTTCCTTTTCTTGCATTTTAGTTAACAATGGAAGTTGATGGCAAGGTAGAAAGCATCATGAAGAGAACAGCTCTAGTAGCAAATACTTCCAACATGCCCGTGGCTGCCAGAGAAGCCTCCATCTATACTGGTAAGATTTGCAAGAGAATAGAGAAAGTTGTGTGTATAAAGCAAGCCATCATGCTCTAGTATATTCATTTCCTGAGATGATCATGTTAAGAAGCCAGTTTAGTTTCAGAAGTTAACCTTTTCAGACTTTGCCTGCATCAAGTCTTAATATCTTAATTGAATCTGGCTTGCTTGCATATAATTGCCATTTCTGAATATTGAGTAAATTTTGTTTATAAGGTGAATTTACTGTGCCAGGACTTGAGTGGGTTTTTTGCATGTGTTAATTCTGTAAGCTTTAGGTTTCGACTAGCTTTTTGCTGACAAGTACAGCTGCTTAATGGACAGGGATAGTATTCTCTGAGCTGGTTGACTACTATTTCCTTTGCAGCCTCTTAAAGACTTCTTTAAAGTTCTTTGTTATGAACAGTTGTCAGATAATTCAGATAAAACACGACCTTTTCTCACTCTTGTACTCTGGTGGTTTGAAAGGGAAGGAGACATTTTACAGTTAGAAGAGTCTTTGTTCATGATTTTAGTGAGGAAAAGTGTCGGAACCCAGGAAATTCCTCTGGCTGCCCTGGAGGACTCGAGCCCCTGCCCAGGAGGCTCAGAGACCTTGGCACAGAGCCCAAGACCCCTGTGCCTTTGATTTAGCCCTTGGAAAAAACAATTACCAACCTTATATGTAGAATTACAAGCCATGAAAGTTTAAGTAGAATGATAGTGAATTTATCACAGGGTGAAAAATAGATTTTTGGAGTTTTTAGAATGGGGGTTCAGGGGGCAAGATGGAGAAATCTGGGCATGTCTAGCCTTTCTCCTTCTTCTTCTTGGCCTCCATCCTCTGCTGTGATGTTGGCACTTTTAGATTGGTTTAGAGAAGAAGCTCACTGCCTAACATAGGTGATAGGTATTGGAAAGTTACTGTAAATATTGTACACATAGCTTTTAGTATAAAAAGATAACACCACCTTTGAGGGGGCAAAGTGCCTCTGACTGTCTTGCTGAGCTGACCTCGGCAAGTCCAGAGAAAGAATTTTATAGATAAGGTACAATAAACAACCTTGAGACTGAGAACTGAAGAGCCCTGACTCCTTCTTTGACTGCCGGGCTGGGAGAAGAGACTTTCTATTGTATCTTGGGGTCACTCTGACCAGCTAGAGACCCCGAGAGGAAAGAGTAGCATCAGTGACATTGCAGTGTCTCTTCAAAGAAATATGCATGAATGCAAGTTGAATCTGAGTGGTTCATAAACAAAAATGAGGAGAGTGAGAAGAAATGAACAGCAACAGCAAAAAAAAAGACAGCAGGGACCTAAGTGGGAAGAAAGAGTAACTTCCATTGTCTGTTTCCATCAAAATGTAAATCAAATACATTGGTTTATTTACATATTTATGATGACCTATAAGCATAGAATTCCATTCTGCACTGTATCCTGCAGCAGGCTGTTGTCTTTGTCACAGGCATCACCCTGTCCGAGTATTTCCGAGATATGGGCTACCATGTCAGCATGATGGCAGACTCCACTTCCCGATGGGCTGAGGCCCTCAGGGAGATCTCAGGGCGACTGGCTGAAATGCCAGCTGGTGAGTAGTCTTCCTCAGTTTAGGCTTGTACGTGCAGCCCTTCAAACTGGGAGCCCCTGACTGAACCTCTGTGTGCTGGTGTTTGCAGACAGTGGTTATCCAGCCTACCTCGGTGCCCGGCTGGCCTCTTTCTACGAGCGAGCCGGGAGAGTGAAGTGTCTGGGGAACCCTGAGAGGGAAGGCAGCGTCAGCATTGTCGGAGCGTGAGTGTTGCTTTGCTTTGCCTCTGCACCTGTTTTGTATGACACTATTGGAATTAAATACCGATATAGCCGGATGGAACGTGCCTGGGCTCGTCCTGGCCCTCACTGCTTGACCAAAGGCAGCAGCTGTGGTGGTTTCACCTCAGAGACACCTTTGCCTGGCTGTGTGCTGCAGCTGGGCACTTGGAACAAGTCCAGGCATGCAGGAGCTCAGGTTTACCTCTGGCGGAGAAGCTTTAAGGAAAGGAGTCAGGTTCTGCTAGAGGGTCTGATCCAGAACTTTATTCCTGGCCCTCAGGCCTCTGAATCCAGCAACAGCCCTAATAGAACTTCAACCACGTGGTTGCCGATTGCCGTGTCTTTTAACCCCGGGGAGAGGGACACGGAAGGGGTAGTTATCCCACCAACCAGGTAAGGGGGGGAATCTCAGGAGACAAATGACACCTGGATGGCCCAATGTTCCCCAGGGCTGCGGCATCTTTTGAACTCTGCCAATCACCCAATTGCACTCTGCCCTTCTGGAATGCCAGGATTGACAGACAGCATTCAGCAGGGGGCAAGGGAAAGGAGTGGTGATTGGCACCTGGGGAAGGACTGGGAAACTGAGGCAAACCATGACATCACACTGCAACATGACACAGTACCTATTTTTCAGACAAAAAGGTCTCGTTGCTCTGTGCAGCTGCAGAAGTTAAAAATATGGGAGTGAGTAGGTAGATGCTTAGTCTCTGTTCACCCAGAACTGCTGCTAAATTGTGCGTGGGGGCAGAAGGAATGAATGCGGACAGGTAGCTCTGTGGGATCACAGGCACAGCAATCGGATCAAGTGGCTCAGGGAAGAATGTCATTAGGGCTCTCTGAAAAGTATGTCAAACCATGCTCAGAGCAGGAAAGAAGGGGCAGTTAGAGCAGCAGTGTGTGCACTTGGGGGCATAATGAATCACAACTCTCATGCTCAAATAGAGTAGAATTCCATGGAGCAGTGTATCTCAGGCTGTGATGTGATGTGAGGAGCATGTTGTCCGCAGGCATTCTCCTAGGTGATACTGGTTTGTGTATCATACCCTGGGCAAAGTGGATTCCCTGTGTTTTCAGGAGGGCCCCTGGCATCTGCAAGAACACCCAGAGCTGATTTTTTGCTCTGCTTAGTTCTGTTCACAACACACATACATAAGGGCTTTCTGCTTTTGAGATTGGAAGACTTTTTTTTTTTTTAAATCTCTGGGAATGCATGTATTGGAGTGTCAAGCACAAATTAAGTAGTTGCTGTATAGGTGAATATCAAAAATAATTTCAAATTAGCATACTGTTTTCTGTAAAATCACTGCACTATGTATTCATTATGTTCTATCAGCACTCTTACTGAATCTGTTCTAGTTGAGACAGGTTTGATGATCCAAGTTGGAGTTACTACCTGCAGCTAACATGACTGAAATTACACCTTAATACTGTCAATCTGTCACTGATGTAACTATTTCATGGTATGCTTGATATTACCCCTGTGTGGGTATGCATCAGGCACTTTGTGCAAACACATTGCAATCTGTTATTTAATTGAAATCATGTTGAGTTTTCTGGTTTCTCTGCACTGAGCTGTGCAGTCAGTCATATATTCAGTACTTCAGTTTGAACTGTGAAAGCCACTCTGATAACCTTTCCGTATCTCTTCCTGCTCAGTGTCTCTCCCCCAGGTGGTGACTTCTCTGATCCTGTCACATCTGCTACCCTGGGCATTGTTCAGGTACGTCTCACGATGTTGCAGCTCTTCTGTCCACTTTGTTAGACTCCAAATGGTTGTACTTCAGCACATTTGTGCCAGTGGCTGGGGTGAGCTTTGATTTGACACAGGCAGCATTGTAGGGTGTTTTGGAAAATGTTGTAGCACTGTGAAAGGCCACCTTGTGAGATGGTCTCAAACTGATGTGTTTGAGATCCCTTTGGAAGGCAGCAATTCCTTCCAACACTGCCTGCTCAGGGATGTCTGTGTGCTTTCTAAGTGCTACCCATTGAGCTGCACTGCAAATGTATCTGTTCCAGCTGAGATGGAGAGCAGACCACTCTTAATATAGGTGCTTTGAAACCACAAAAATTCCTCAGAGGAGCTGACTGGGAGTGTCTTGCAACTGTTTGCAGTTTTGGGAAAAGCAGTTACAATCTATTTGGTCTCTGCTTTACATAGACTCCAATACTGACATTGCTGTGCCTAAGTGCCGCCTCATGAGCAGTCTCAAGCTGAATAAATCTGAACTCAGCTTAGAAGTTGTCATTTTTTGAGAAGTGTTGTTTGAATGTCACTGCTATAGTTACCAGGCTCCCAGGCTTCCATTTGTGAAGCCTTTGCTATGCTGCATTAACTCCAACTTGCTTGACTTCCTCTCTTTATTTTTTTTAATTGCCTTTAATTATTTTAATTCACTTTTGATTTGGAGAGCTGATTGACCTTTGTGGCTCCTGGCAGGTTTTCTGGGGCCTGGATAAGAAGCTGGCCCAGCGCAAGCACTTCCCATCTGTGAACTGGCTGATCAGCTACAGCAAATACACGCGAGCCCTGGACGAGTACTATGACAAACATTTCACAGAATTTGTCCCTCTCAGGACAAAGGCCAAAGAGATCCTGCAGGAGGAAGAGGACCTTGCAGAGATTGTGCAGCTTGTTGGCAAGGTGAGTGATCAGATGTGGTGTCATCCTCCATTTCCTTATGAGTAGTGCAGGCTTTTGACCATATCTTAGAGCTGACCTGATGGATACTGCATTTCACACAGAAGATCACTGGGAGATGTCAGACTCTCTCACCTCAAACTGTGTTTTATTCCAACTTTCCTACATATTGTTTGACTTCTAAAGACAAATAGTTTTTCAGATTTGCTAAACCTTGGCTTGGCGCTGCTTTTCTCGTGTAAATGATATTGAGACATCTACTGCTTGCTTTAAAGTTCACTTGCTGTAGTGTTCTATTCTATTCAGTTCTATTGCTGAAATGCCCTTTGCTGCAACTTAAAGTACTATTCCATTGGAAGCAGTGTTTGTAGAAAAATTATGCAAACCCATCTTTACTGTTGAAGTCATCTGAAGGGTTACAGTTTATTAGAAACCATGTTGCCAGCTGCAGGACAGAGGTGTTGGCGTTTACAAGTTGGCCTGTAGAAGCAATGTGAAGTCTGTTTTTTAAAGAACTTGTGATTATCTGTTTTTTTCTTTTGGAAGCCTGTGACATATGGCTCCATTTTGCAGGCAAGCTTTAATTTCCTTTTTTCACTTCAATGTTTTGAAGAAAAGCTAAACTTGGATAGGAAAATTTCCATTGAAAGCTCTCAGAAAGGACCCAGTGAAAACTGTGTTTCAGCTTAGCACTGTAAATATGATAATTGGCAGGTTCCTGGCACACACTTGACAGTACTTTAATTCTGTGTTGCTCAGATGAACTATTGTGATTTACAGAGCTGTAGCAGTGTGTAGTAACATATATTAAATACAGTTACATGGAAGAAGCTTGCTCATGGTGCTCTGTCTCTTCGCTGACGTTCTAGTCCCACCAAGATGAGACCTTTCATCACATCTTGCCTAGTAGAGCTCTCTTCTCTTGATATGTCTTTGAAGAAAAGGAAGTGGGGTCATAAGTCTTTCTGAAGTTCTCTATTTACAAAAACATCTTCTAGAAGAGTGGTTTGTAAAGCAGGGTAGGATAAGGTCCTTGGTGTGGAAGGGATATTCATAAGCCAGTACTTGTGACTAGGCATTGTTCTCACCATAGAATTACTGGAACTGGTGATTTTTTTTCTCAGAGATGTTATCTTTGACAGTTCCTTTCTGTCAGGGCTTGGCTAACAACTGCAACAAACCTTTAGAAAGGGGGAATTGTGGAAGTACAGTCGGTGTAGTTTTTTCTTTTTAGAAATGAATTCTGAATTCTGTCAGTCTCCTCATGAAAGAAGATCCAAAACTTTCAGTCTAGAAAGCAAGATGGGCTACTTAAAGCTTAATCAGACCTCTTTAGCAAAAGGATGATGAAGGTAGAGAAGAGCAACCAAGAGCCAAGTGGTGCCAAGAGCAGTAGTATGCAGCAGTTGTGGCTTTCCTGTGGAGTCTGAGAGGCATTTTCATCAAATCCTTTTATTTTCTTGAATGCCAGGTGGGAAAAGGACATTGGTAACAGTGCAGACTAGTACCAAATCCTTTAGCTTGCTTCTTTATCTAGCATGCTGAGAGCTAGCCTTTCTTCTATAAGAGTTGAGGAAGGTAAAAATTAATTTTTCTTTATGTAGGAGGATGATGTTTCAATGTATCTCATAACAAAGCCATGTGCATTTTCAGTGTCTGGTGGCTTTTCCATGGTTTTAAACAGTGGGAAGGAAGTTCCCTTTATCATCAGATAGACCTAAAGCAGACTTACTGACTGTTTGGCCCATCTTGATGTGGCAATCAGTTAAATTGGCTGTTCTATAGCAGGGAGTGAGAAATACCCAAAAGACAGTTCTGCTTAATCCTGTCTTAGGAGGGTGGGAACACAGGTACTGAAAGACAGCTGTTCTTGGCCAGGACATTCTGTGTCTTCATGAACTTGAGTACTAAACTAGCTGTTTACCTTACTTTTCTAGGCTTCCTTGGCAGAAACAGATAAAATTACCTTGGAGGTTGCCAAGCTGATCAAAGATGACTTCTTGCAGCAGAATGGTTACACGCCTTATGACAGGTGAGATCTGACTCCTCTGACCTTTTAGTCCTGTGCAGTCTGGATTGATACAGTTATTTCACATGGAAGCTGACCAGTGCAGAAATTCATGTTACTGTCTGTAAAGAATTTGAAGAACTGTGCTTAGGTAACTCATTCAGCAGTGCATTCACATTGTCAGATTGGCATGCAGACCCCTTCTGAAAGCAGATCCCTTTGGGGTTCCTGGGTCCTCCTCTATTGTTCTGTTAGCCAATGTTTCTGCAGTACAACATGTGAGGAGAAGGACAGGACTGCTTTATTTTCATAGACAACATCCAAAGTCTTCCTGTTTATTCCATCAATACACAGGGGACTGCAAGAATCTGCTTTCAGTTAGTGTTGCATAATTCTTGAGTAAGTTTGATCCATCAAAAAGACCCTCACTCTCTCCCTAGTGAACTTTTCTTCTTTCCGTGCTATCTTTGTGTTTTAACAGCCTGACAAGGGACCTTTTTGTTCTTCATCTCACTCCCCAGCCCAGGTAGATCAGGAAGTCTTGAGTAGTTCATCACTAGAAATGTCAACATCCATCATTTTGTAACAGTGAGCGCCTTTGATCAGGTTACTAGGACAGCTATGTGTGTATGCTATAGGAAGGGCAGGAAGTAGCACATAAATAATAATGAGGTGCCTTTTATGGCACTCACCTACCCATTAAAAATGGAACTGCATGAAGTGCTCCTGTCATAGACAAACTCCTTTTCCTGTGAGCAAAGAAACTTGCAGAGCTGTCATCCCAGCCTGTTAGGAGGAAGCCTGCTCCCTTGATGGACAAAACAGGAAGGAGGAATTCTGTTGGCTGCTCATTGTTTTCCTTTACTTGTTAGCATTGGCACAGATTGAAATGTGAGGCTTGTAGAGCAGCAGTTCCTGTTCACTCCTGTTTTGCCTGAATGTTTGGGTACTGCTTCAGAAACCTCAACTTCAGTCAGCTTCAGGATGATTATCTTGGCCTGCAATTTGACCATTTAAAAATGTGGGATGTATTTGAGGCAGCCCCTCTCCTTTGGCAGTATCCATTAAAAATCCCTGGAGTAAAGCAGGCTGGCACTCTTTCTGTCAGGGAAGGATGCTGAAAACTGTTCCAAGACGCCTGACAGGTCCTCTTCTATTCCATCAGGTTCTGCCCTTTCTATAAAACAGTGGGAATGCTTTCCAACATGATTGCATTCTATGACATGGCACGCCGTGCTGTAGAAACCACAGCTCAGAGTGACAATAAGATCACGTGGTCCATCATCCGAGAGAACATGAGCGAAATCCTCTACAGACTTACCTCCATGAAGTTCAAGGTATGCTTGTAAGGAACTGGGTTGTCCTGCTTTCTGTGAGCTTTCAGGGCCTCTGGAAGACTGACTAAGTGGTAAACACACCAAAGAGCTTTGATAAAGGTCTGTGAACAGAGACTCTTTGCCAACACTTTGAAGATAGTAAAGAATTGTTTTGTGAGCAGAGGTCAGTGCAGAAAGCCAGTCAGCTGATGCTGACTGCACACAGCCTTGGCAACCCCACCTTCAGCACTCTCTTTTATGTTACATATAGTCATGGTAACAGTACAAGCATCTTTTCCAGTTTGCTTTGGAGGTTTTGTGATAAAATTCTGTAAAAATATTATAACATGTTCTAAGGAGACTATTATCAGAGAGAAGCAGCCTGAAGCCAAACATGGGACATGTCATATGTTATTGCAGGAGTGTTTCTTTCCTTAACTTCTATTTACAATAGCTCAGTTAATATTTCTGTCATTCAGTTTCTCCTGGATTTAAACTTAAGGCTGCTTATATCTGCCTTTAGTCTAAAAGAGACCGCTCAAAGTGAGGAGAGAAAGGGAGGAGGAACTTTAGCACAGGCTTAAGACAAAACAAGTGAATTGGAGCACCTGCTCTGGGTAACTTCAGTAGCTGTCATTTTAGGGTACTGCTTTACTAAAACTCCTCCAGAGCATGCTGGTGTAGCAGTTACTGGTAGGACAGTGGTAACCTGTGATACTGACTGATCTCTATGAAATGAAATGCTTACTCTGTTAAAACTCATGTAAGTCAATACTGCAAATCTTTGGAGAACAAGTAGCAGTGGATTAAATACGTGTAGAATTAAATATTCTGCCATGCCAATGTATTCTCTTCCTGCAGGGTACTGGCTTGTTTCTGCAGTACACGGGTTCCTGGTATATATTCTCAAAGCATCAAGAAAATAACAAGATGCCCTTGGGGACATGAGCGTCTTTGAGAGCTGCTGATGTAGATAGAATAATTAAAACACTCCCTACAAACCCTGGCCCACCAACAGGCACCCATAGTACAGCAGAGCAGTGGACAGCATGGCTGAAAATGGGAATCCAGAGAGTGAATATATGTTAAGTGGAGCTGGACCTCTAATAGTTATTGAAGGAAAATTGTATTCCCCAGGTCACAGTCTGACAGGTGTGAGGATTCAGATGTCCTGCATCCTGTGGTTTGGGTACTTTAGAGACACAATGTAAGAAACTGTGCATCCACACGTGTAAGGCCTCTGTGTTTACCAAGAGTTGCACTGATCCAGAGGATCTTAGCACTCAGAGGAGCATGGTGAAGACATTGAACAGATTTCACAGCCTGACAGTTAATGAATGCTTCTTGCAGAGAAAGCCTTGCAACCTCAGAGCAAAGCTGATAAATTTTTTGCCTTTGTTTTTCATGAAAAATATTCTGAGAAAATGAAGCTGTACAAAGCTACTTTTGGGATTTTCATGGTTACACAATACATTTTAATTTGAACCAAACAACCTCTAAGTAATTGCAGAGTAACTCTTCCACTTACTGGGGATGCACTGCATTTGGTGTGGGCATAGGAGCTGGTATTAATCACTGCAGCTCTCAAATCACACAGCATTAACCAAGACCCTCAGTGGTTTTGATAGCTTTCCAAATCAATTGCTTTACAGTGCAGTAACCACTGCTCATGAGAAAAAAAATCTCTTTCCAGTACCCATTCTGCCTGCTCACTAATGTGGGAAGAGAAAGAGACTTAAACCCTGTGGCTGTTGGTGAGACAGAGAGGATGCAAAGACAGAGCTACAGTGCCTGCTCTGCAGTTGGCAAGTGTTGATCCTGAGTCAAGAGGTTGCAGCAGTGGCAAACCAGGGCTGACTTAATTACCATGGGCTTTTCCTGATGGATCTGTTTACTTGCTATGTTCTTTCAGGACCCTGTCAAAGATGGTGAAACAAAAATCAAGGCGGACTATGCTCAGCTGTTTGAGGATATGCAGAATGCGTTTCGAAATCTGGAAGAGTAGACTCGACCTCTGTGACCACTCCAGTTTGTCCTCTCAGTTCCTCATCTCAGCTCCTCTGCTTCCCTACCTTACAAGAATGATGCAACAGTACTTGAGTTGATAAATAACCCTGTGTTTCCCCTGTTCATACTCAGAGAGTGTCTTTACAAGAAACATTCCTCTTAGTTTGTATTTGGCATTGCTTTGTGTGTCTGGTGAGTGATGTGTGAATGGGCCTGGCTGAGTGAGGAAATGCTGTTGTACACTTCTAGGGTGGGAAAAATGTCACCTTTCCTCTCCCAGCTCTCCTGGTAACCAGTCTTTCACCTCGGGGTGTAACCAGTTGAGCTGCACTGGCAGAGGAGGTGTAGGTCTTCATGCAGTACATTGCGAGCTGGCAGTGGGAAGGGCATTTACACCTGCCACTTTGCTAAGTGACTATCAGACATAGAACTCCCTGTTCTCAAACAAAATTTCTGACCATATTCTGATGACATCTTGACACAACCAAAAATTCTTCACTACTCTATCATTTCTGAGTCTCTCAGCTGAGTCTTTTGGTACTGAAATGTGGTAGTTCTGGTCCTCTTCAAGAAGGGACTAACTAGAAGATAAGCATATGCAAGCGACTGGTATAATTTTGTACACTGGAGAAATACAATTTTATCTTCCTGCTTAATACAGATAGGACTGTTGGACTCAGCATCAGCTAAAATCACAGCCACAGGTGCTCAGCTTCCAGCAGAATTTTACCTTCTGGCTCCTGTTCATCCCGTAAATTTCCTGACACTCAGCTGCTTTACTTTGTGAAGCTTGTGAAGCTGCCATGTACTGCAGGGCATGGTTGGCAAGGTACAGTGATGCCACACGTGCTGACCACAGCGTGGTCCTTCCTTGGTGGTGCTCTGCCAGTGCAGTTGCCCCCAGTGCAATGCCCAGGTTATGCCAAGGAAAGGAAAGCACGTGCTTAGCCTTCTTCCTCCACCTGTGCTCACCTGGCCTGTTGGGTGGTGGCACAGAAGGTCCCCAGCTCTTGTGTAAGAGGAATGTATGATGCTCAGCTGGGGGCAGGGGATGAACGGGGGAAGGTTGACAAGTACAAAATGTATTTACTCCTGCCTTGTTGATTACGATGCAAGAGAAACCAGTGGCTCTGTTCTTCTGCTCTGTGCTCTGGAAGCACTCTGTCAAGCAGCTGAAACTGCTGTCTCTTGGGCTTTTTGTATTGGTAAAACTAGACTGAGATGAGGAATGAGCAGAGCGCAGCCTTTCTATCAAACTCCCCGAGCCCAGCACTCATCCCATTGCTCCAGAGTGCGAGAGAGAGAGATGCTGGCATCCTCTCCAGTCTCTCCCTCTCGATTGTGTCAGGTGGCATGCCGTGCCCAGCTGGGTTCCAGTTGCCACCTACTGCTTTGTTAGTCCTGAGACAGCACCTGCTGTTGGTGACACCATGCCTGCGTGAGCGTTAACTCTGCACTGAAGTATTTCCACCGGCGCCAGCTTTGAACAGTAGTGATGCAAAGGGATCTTGTGCTACGGACCAAATGCTGCCACTTCCATTATGGTATCAACCCACTGTTTGTCAGGGGAGAGCCCAGCTGAAACCTAAAGGGATTGACTATTTTTGGTTCTCCCAAAAAGAAACTGCTCCTGCGGCTGATATTCTGGTAGTGAACGCTTAAGTTTACAGCTCACTAAACTTTTGGTGTATGCTGCTTATTTTATCAACGAGCATGTGTGAATGAGTAGTCACCATCCAAGCCCTTGCTGGGCTCATCGTTTGTACCCTTCACCACTGTACAATGTAGCATTTCATGCTAGAAACCAGATGTTCTTATCTCTTTAAATAGAGGATGTTATAAACTTTACAGAAGATGTCTAAGATAATGCAGTTCTAATATTTATTGTGCTGTACCTGGCCCTGAAGTGTGACCAGTTCAAAGTTTCATATATATTTTTGTCCTTTTTGTTTTGTGTCTGTTTTCAGTGTTGAGATTCTGATGTTCACTGTGTCCTGCAAATCTTCCTTCCACAGCTGTGGGAGGAATTACAACATGGGCAGAACCCCACCACCTACTTTATCTTGTATATTTCATAATGTACGTTGCTGGAAATTGTGTAAAAAAATAAATTAAAAAAATTGTTCAAGTCAATGAAAATAAAATTGATTTAAATTAGGTTTTATCTGTCCTAATTTTTTTTATGTCAAACCAAACCTATGCTAAACAGTGGTGTACACAGCAGCCCATCACAAAAGGTGACAGCTTGCTTAGAAAAAATTACTTCATCGCTTTAAGGATTTCTTCAAAACTGCAAGCAGTTATTTGGCATGGACTCTTTACTTCAGTTCTCCCATTCCATTACAGCTTGCACGATCTCCTCACGCGTTACATGAAAGAGTTACAAGTAGTAAATACTCTTGGGGCAGGTATTTTTAGCAGTACTTTAACAGAATAAAAGTGTAACTAAGTTTGCCTTTTGCTGCCACGCATGCAAACACCTGTAATTGTACTATTTGAGGGCACTTGGCACTTTGGATCAGAAGCTGAGCAGCACTACTGCCCACAGCAACTCCTTTTGAATAAGGAGTTGAGACCTTCTGTGAACAGCAACACATAAATGAAGAATACACTAAAAACATCACATTTGGCCCATTTTTAGATTTGACCACTCTGTAACACCTCTTTGAAGAAAGTGTTCTGGTATTTCATAGAATATATTAAGAGACACATCAAGCTGAAGGTGTTCAAGTAATTCAGCCACCTCACAAAGGGTTGGAAATCATAAACTCATTTCCTGGCAACCATGGACTAATAGTTCTCAGCAGATGTTACGAAATCCACGAAGTGAAGCAATGAGTTCAGGTTTTGGCAGTCTGGAAGTTACCAACAGGCAATGTCCTCACTTCATCCACTCGACTTTTGTGGATCTGGAAGGCCGGTGTCACCCAGCGGCCGCAGGAACACTGGTCCCCCCTCCAGCTGAAGGAGCCCAGCTTTGATGAGCATTTGGGACACAGAAGCTGCAAGAAAAACCCAGGACTCAGTCTAAGACATGTGTTGATGTGGACCTAGTTAGAAACAGGCCAAAAAGCCAAACTAGAAGGGCTCTTTAGCCCTGGGGTGTAGCAGGCAGCTGTGCTGGGACCTGGTGGGATTCCAAGACAGTTTTACCAGGGTCCAAAGGACTCGGTCAGCCTGAGACCACAACAGGATTCTGAAGTGACACAAATCTTTCTCATAACAGAAACAAACAGCAGATAAGCCCTCTCCAAGATCCTGGCTGCTATTGTCAGCTCAAGCAGAGCAGTTTCCTTGTGAAAGAGTATTTCACATTTAGGCATCTGCCCATAAGCTGCAAAATTTACATCAAAAAGGCTGGGGAGGCCTAGGACCTTGTGTGGGGGTTTTCCTTTCGGGGAAGAAACACAATTCTGCCTTTGCAAAAAAAAAACCTCCAAACCAAAAATGCAAAGACTAAAAAGCACATGCTCCATTTCACCTGTCCTTCCATTACTCCGAGCAATGCCGGCTCCATCCACTGCACTGGCTCGATGAAGTAGGAGGTGCACTTCTCCTGGCCGTTCCCAGAAAGCCGTGCAGACTCTGTTAGCCTCTTGTGGGCAAAGGCTGTCGGTCCCACTCCTTCCGTATGGGACAAAATGCTGGAGCTACGGAGCAGGGCACGTCTGCCCTCCGGGACATGGGAAAAAAGAAGTAAAACAAACGGGTTTTTTAACTGGGCAAATCTACAGACAACAGAAAATAAGGATGTGGGCCTCCTGACTCTGAATATTTAAACAGGAGCACAAATCCGACATTTTCTTATTAGTCTGGAAGGTTCACAAGCACCACTCCAGGGAACAAAAATTTTGTACTTTCGATTTTTTTTTTTTGCAAACACAGCATGGAAACTTAGGCATCAGCTCATCCATGACCTGACAACAATGACATGCCCATTGATTCACACTGGTTATTCTACCCTTGAGTAGATTTCACAATGACGTTTTAAGGAGAAATAGAAAGTATTTTATAAATATATAAAAATACATGTTTTTTCAATATATAAAGTACCTGCATTTCCTGCATCTGTAGAGAACCTCTGTGTTCAATGTTTGACATGTAGTGGTAGGATCAACTGCAAAGACTTCTCGGGGCAAGTCTTGAGGTTCTGCAGAGGGGTCAGGACCATGTTGAGAATCAGGTCAGCTCAGCCACGCTGCATTCCTGGGAATGAGACAGGAGTGTGCCTCTGCCCCAGTCACAGCCTGTAGGAGCCACCTTCTTTCCTTTCATTTGCTCTCTCACAATTTCCAATAGATTAAGCTAAAAACAAAAGAGCCTCATCCCACCATGCCTAAGACTGGGATTTGCTCAATGCAAGGAACTGGGATCTAGACTATGGCCTCTACCATGGTAAAATAATGACATTTTGCTTTATGTTCTTACTTCAACTTTGTGAAAGTTAAGGTAGAGGAGGTATCTGAGTAGTTGTGCCACTGTTGAGTGTCCAAAATACAGAAAGTCAGCTTGGAAATGGGACAATTTGACAAAGTCAGCTTGCAAACTGCTAAGGACAATGATACATAAAGGGCAACAGTACTGTGATGCAACACTCAGATCTTTCAAGAAAAGCTACAGATTATTATTTTATTATAAAATTACACAGATGCACATGTATCTCTTGCAAATTAAAGTATGAAAATTTACTTCATTACCTGCATTTCACCTTTATCTCAAGTTTTGCATGTTTTTTTTTTCATGACATTGACATATTTTCTGAGGATGCTGTTTGCCTTGCCAGGGATGTAAAAATCACGAAATATATCAAACTGACCTTTACCATTTTTTGCACTTTGCTCCTTACAGATCTTATTTCCCACGCATCTCCCAAAGGCACATTTTCCCCCCACTGATGAGCTGGGATTCTTTAGGGCTGGTGTAACGTGAATGCTTGCCCTGGCCAAGTGCAGGCTCGGCTCCTTTGAGGGCCACACTCGAAGTCCAGCCCCTGTGACAGGGCTCACTCCGGGACAGCCTGTTCCAGCCCGTTCCCCTGCTGGGAGCCCGCTCCGCGCACCCGCGCTGCTCCCACTCACCGGAGAGCCTCTGGCTGAGCATCTCCAGCCGGTACCGCTTGTAGAGCGCGCTGCTGGTGTCCACGGCGCACCCCATGGCCTCGTAGAGCTTCAGCTGCGCCTGGAAGCCCGGGTTCACCCTGCGGCGGGGCCGAGAGCAGAGCGGCGTGAGGGGGGCGCTGGCCGGGCCCGGGGGGCGCGGGGTGCGGGCGGGCACTCACTGCGCGTCCGGCTTGGCGGCCCTCACGGCGGCGAGCGCCTCCTGCCAGCCCAGCCCCTGCGTCTTCATCAGGTAGGCGGCGACCACGGCCACGCTGCGGCTCACCCCGGCGTGGCTGCAAGGCAAGCGCGGCCCGTCAGCGGCAGCGCCGCGGCCGCGGGCAGCGCCGGGCCCCGCCGCGGCCCCGGGCTCACCAGCGGACGAGCGCGGCGCCGCCGCCCGCCCGGGCCGCGCCCAGGAACGCGGCGCACTCGTCCAGGCGGCTCAGCAGGTCCGCGCCGGGCTCGTCCCGCGCCCGGACGTGCATGGCCCGCAGCCCCGGCACGGCCGGCGGCTCCTCCGCGTCCACCGTCAGCACCGCCACCACCCCCGCCGCCGACAGCGCCGCCGGGGACGAGCAGCTGTCCGCGCTGCCCACGTAGAGCCCCGGCAGCACCGGCACCATCCCGCCGGGAGCCGCCATGGCTGCGGGAGCCGGGAGGGAAGCGCCGTCCCCGGCGCGGCACCGCTTTCCGCTTCCCTTGCAGTGTGGAAGGTTTAATTTCCGTAGCAATCGTCGCGCAGCTATCGGTGCCTACGGGTTCTCTCCTCGCCGCGTGTATGTGTCTGTCTTAACTCGTCTTTCCCCCCCCCCCCCACCCCTCTGTCTCCTTACAAATGCTCAGAAAACAAATATGTGTCACAGGAGCGGTCAGGTTGCAAGGGACCATAGTGGTCCAACCTCCTTGCTCAAGCAGAGTCGTTCAAGAGCACATGGTAGAGGATTGTGTCCAGGCGGTTCTGGAGTATCTCCAGTGAGGGAGACTCCTGACAGACAACACAGAGAATGGAAATATTCATTTCCCCTTGAGGCTGCTAAATAGAACTTAAATACTAACTAGCAAAATAGATAAAAGAGTATGAAAGTAGACACACGGGATGCTAAATATAACTGGAACCAATGGATGAAGAGATAATTAGGAATATAGTGGCTTTTGTGGCAAAGCCATTGTGAAAAACGCCAATCATTTCTTTTTAAAATTTTAAAAAGTTTAATAGTAATAAAATGGTTATAAAAATAGCAATATAGTTAAAGTAATAATAATTTGGACAATTTAAATTAGGACAATATAAGACAATAGAGACAAAGAGTTACGGATTCCCGGGTACCTTTTTCTGGGCAGCGCAAGCCTGAAAAAGGACACACATCAACAGAGGATTAACCCTTAAAAACAATAACCTGTTGCATATTCATACATCTCATACATGATGCATAAATTCCATTCAAATACAAGATTACATCTGGTCATCCTCGACTTCTTCCTCTTAATCCTAACGGCGTCATGTTGTCCAAGCAAGGAGGGAAGAAGTTCATTTCTCCTGGCAATGGAGCAATAAATTCTCTTTCTCTGAAAGATTTAGGTGTCCTGTGGCTGCTATCTCGGTGCGAGTCCTTTCTTTAGAAAAAAAATATCCTACATAGCATAGTTTCTATTTTAGCATTTTGTTATAACCTAAAACTAAATATAACACACTACTTAAGAGAATTAATACAGCATTACTTTCTGACACAACACATATAATATTCATTTTAATATTTGTGAAAAGCCAATCATAAAATACACATTTTTCACACCATGTAACAAGAAGCGACAGCGCATGCCCTAAAAGAAGTTCCAGCCAAGGTCATCTACATCAAGTCAAGGTCATTGGGGGTGTCAGGAAAATCCACAAACACCAGAGATTTATGTCTAAAAAGGAGACAGATGTGTCCTGCAACTTTATTCGAATAAAGGGAAAATTCACTGGGGTGCACACCCGCAGGGTTTTCTTTCTTGGAGTTTTGGAGGGCACAGCAGCCTTTTATCCTAAACTCGGCCGTGTGTTGCTGTCTTCCTTTCCCCATTGCTGAGGTACTTGGCAGGTACAGCCTTCCTGAGCTGCCTGCCACACATTCCCACCTTGAACCTACTGTTTTACCCCAAAATTCAGAAGTTCAGGCTTGTGCAGACCCTTGTCTGTTTCAGGAACCAAGCTCTTTTTGGGCTCTGCAACAAACTTGCTGCCCAAAGTTGGCAGAGACATTAAGACCCATGTCAAAGACTTTAACACCCATACCTTCACCCATCAAACTGTTTGTGAAGACATTAGCTTTCCTCTCAGGGGCGCTCAGTGAGAATGACCTTCAGACACCCCTTTAGATGACCCTCTAGGACCATAAAGGACTTCCGAGGTGGATCCATGCAAATTATTCTAGGAAAAGTGATGTTTCTGTATAGGAAGTACACTGCAATGAGCATGTATGGTTATGATGGAATTTTACTCTGGATACAGCTATATTAGGGAAGATACATTCTGGAAATCCAGCACATTCATAATAAAGAATCTCTGTTTTCTAATACTTTAAATTGTGTTAGAAAGTTTGTTTGCCAGCTGTTTTCTGTCTCACTCCACACCTCTCTGGACAACTTGTTCCAGTGCATGATCACATACAGAGTAAAGTTCTTCCTCATGGTCAGGAGGAACTTCTTGTGCATCAGTTTCTGCCTGTGTCCTAGTGGCTGGCACCAGTGAGAAGAACCTGGCTCCATCCACTTTTCACTATGGCAAAATGCAAAATTTTGTTACAAAGACCTGTGCTACGCTCTCTCCATGGCTGGGACATAGAACCTTACCCTGTCTCCACTATATGGGATAGAAGAGCCTACATTCCCTAATTCCCATCACTGGGGAATTGTTCTAGTGCGGCTCCGTGCGAGACAGCTGGAGGCAAAATTTGCAAAAGCATCTGCCAGGGCCTCTGGGATCCTTGCAGGATGCTGACCAGCCATGGAGAAGGTGACACTGGCAGTCACCTCAGACCTGATAAGGTGAGGCTGAAACCAGAGAAGGGAGATTGTTATCCCTTTCCCTCAGGAGAGGCAGATGGAGCTGGGGTACCACGGAGCAGCTGCCGTGCTGCAGGAGGGATGGGCCACCACAGGGATGCTCTGAGGATGCTGCCCACGAGACATTTCCTCACCAGTGCCAGCAGACAGCTTGCACCAGTTGCCAGTCTCATTGGGAGAGGGGCAGTGGGACAGCAGCTTCCAGAGCTGTGGAGTTTCCGTGTGCTGCTGGTGGCCCTCTGAGCAGACTGAGACGACTCTTTGTAGTTGAGATTGGCCCCAAAGTTTCCCAGGGTGCAAGAACACTGCTTGAAGTTTGCTGCCATCCTGCCTCACCTCCCATGCCTGCCCTAGTGCCTGTGGGATTGTGCAGCAGTCCAGCTGGGAAGCTGCTCCAGGAAAGACAGATCCCCTCTTTGGATGGATCAGTTCTAAATTGCATAAATGTGACCCGGAGGGTGTGCCTGTGTCTCTGAGTAAGGGGAGTCTCTGACACCTCTCATTAACATTATTTTAAGCTGCATAAATGTGCGAAATGTCCTCTTCCAGTTGCCATTGCCACCAGTGAGAAACGAAAGGTTTACTGAAAAAAGCATTTAAAAATGCTTTTTAAAATGCTTTTCCCAGTAACAGCAGGGGAAAAAAAAACATACATACTGAAAAGAAAGGCAGGTGGAAATTAAAACCAGATAAAACTGTGTATGGACCTTTACTTGCGAAAGCAGATAACAGTTGTAGCAAAGTACCATGGGGAAAAACCAGATCATTAATTTCTTGAGTGATCTGAAAAAAAGTCTGCAGAAAACTGCAAGTTACTGAAGGGGCTATGGGTTTTACAGCAGGGTTATGTTATCCAGGTATTATGTGACTACTAAGGGGTGGTTAATAATCTCTGTTAACCTTCAAATCTGTGAATGTGCAGGGGCAAACAGTACTGTCTGCAACTAAAACCAGGCAGGGCTTGATGCAGGATCCCAAGAGGCTGGCCCAGTGGTAGTGTTAGCACTGCAGTCCTCCACGCTGCTTTCTAAAGCCATGGATAATGAGGGAATGTGAAAAAGATGTGATTTCAAACAGAAAAGCTGTAGTGGATGTAAGTACAAAGTCCTTGGGACAGAGCCCACAGACAGCTCAGTACCTAATGGCTTCACATGACCAAAACTGCACTCCCTAAACCTCACTGTTTCTCTGCACACCCCCTTCGCTGTGTTTGCCACCTGCAGCCTGAGGCCATGTGTCCTGAATTTGCTCATGACTCCCAAATTAGAGTAAATATTTCTTTTCAGTCTGATTTGCAAATGCTTGTTCTCCCCCCACCTCCGCCTCCCCCCGTCATCTTCTTCTCTACCACCGAAAATTGTGATGCTCTCCCCCAGGTTCCAGGAAACCGTGTGACTGATTAAGCAGTTGGGGGCAGCTCAGGTGCAAAGAAAAAGCCGGTCAGATGATGGGCTGCTGCCCACTCGCTCCAGCAAGCGCATTCCATCTCTGCGTGTGTCTGCCCTGCTGCTTCCTAAGGGAAAGGAAAATGCCAGCCTTCTCTGGGCTGCCCACTCTGGATCCTCACAGCACTATCAGCATCCAGCAAAACTGATTTTCCTGCAGCCTGGGCAGAGGCATAGCACCTTCTTCCCTCCTAGAAGAATTTGTCTGCATCTTTCATTGCACTCTGTTCCTTCTGGCTTTTGGGTAGTTTGGGGTCAGTACATCAGAGGATTTGTGAGAAGAGTCTGCAGCCCACAGCCCAGGGTGGCACACAGCAAAGTAGTGGGGACATCTTCAAAAAGCCATACATGAGAGACAGCAGCTCTGGATTTCTTTGTCTTCCTCACATCTAAATGCAGCAGCAGTTTACTTTGCATGGGTCCTGCTGGTGAAGGGGCCTGGTACCATTTCTTGCCTCTTGGAAAAAGGGTGTTTTGCTGAGCTCAGAACTCTGTGGGAGCTGGGAAGTTCTCCATGGCAGCATCACATCCCTTAGGACAGGGACTTTCCAGCTGCTGTTCCCTGTATAACTACACTCTGTGTGTCTATATTCACGTGTTTACCTTTATCCATGTATCAGGAGGAAGAATTGCTTCATCTCCCAGCAGGAAACCCCAGACTTGCAGAGGCAGCTAGAGGAACACCAGAGAAAGAGGCTCACTCTTGATGCTCTGCAGGAGGACTTCATCACAGCCCTGCGTGGGTGGGGTGTTCCTACCTGTCTCCACTCTCTTGGCATCTGCAGATATGCAGTTACTCCACATGTCAGACAAAAAAGAAGAGTTTTCCAACTGCAGATCTGATGCTCAATTACAGAATGGAGCCTGACAGCTACTACTACTGGGTATTAATAACTCTGCTTCACTTTATGGCTTTAACAGCTGTAGCGACCAAGATTTATGATGACACATTACGTTCAGCAATGCATCACATAAGGAAACTAATCTGACAGTGCCAGGTCACTGAGCTCACTTACAGGCTTTTAAGTGAGTTTCTTCTGCCAGATTTGCTGCCCTATTTACTGGATAAAAATGAACAACTTGCACTGTTTTAATATAACTCCGTACTTGCCTCTGTTTTGGCAGCTCACAGACTCTTTTCCCTTTGTCACACTGCCTTCCCAGGAGCCAGTTGATCCTTCTTCATTCCCCATCCTCTGTCTGGAAACCCTTTGAAACACATCCAGTGCTGTGTATCCTGAAGAAGGGTACACCCAAAGAGAGGGGAGGAGGGAGGAAGCTGGGAGGAAATACTGGAACAACAGGCAGAGTTGAGGGATGGAGCAGCTATGGGAGAAGGGGGAGATGACAATTTTCCAAGAGCAGAGGAGCATGGTGACTGCCAGCACTCACTGTCTTGTGGCAGGATTTTATCTGTATCCCAGTCACTCTTGGAGAAAGTATGTATTGCCAAGTTTGGGATCACCCATTACTTCTCCCTACACTTAGAATTAGAGCTGGCAGCAGCAAAGTCCTAAATAACTGGTAAGCATTAAGGTGGTACCCTGGAGCTGTGTCTGGGCCTGTGTCAGCCCCCTCAGCAGCCACAGCACCTGAGCAGTAGCCCACAATTTGGAATCTCTTGTTTCAGCAGTGGGCTGCATATTTCCATATTTTCTATCCTCATGGCACAATAATCCACTGCACAGACACAGGTGGATGGGTAGCAGAAGGAAGCTTCTCCTCAGGGGTAGATGGGCTTGTTCATTCCTCAAAGATGCATTCCTCATTATTCCTGCAATGTGCTTAGGAGCCTGGTCCAGCCAGCTTTCATGACATTTCCAATTCCCATCCCAAGGACCCTTTGTGTGGCACCTGTATAAAGGAATTAAAAAGAACAAGTTTATTGTCAGGAGGTCCAAGTTCACTGCAGACAGTACTATGCAGTGTACTGTTCCCCTGACAAACACTCAAGCTCTGCTAGTCAGAGGATAAAGAAAACACCCTGAAATAGAGTTGAGAAACCTCTTTGTGTTTACAAATGTTTCTGTGAAAAAAAGAACTTTTAAACAAATAATGTAAAGTATGAATTTTGAAGTATGGAGTTCATATTTCTTCCTTTGATTAATACTTTAACATCCGTAATACTTTAATGTAGCAGTATGTGCTGCAGTTTGTCTTTCTCTATATTGGTATCTAATAAATATTCCCAATACAAAATATTTCTTAATAAGTGTTTTAATTGTTCCTCCTATGGCAACAGAAAATATGCTGCCCAAAATCATCAGTTATTGTCAAGAGGCAATATTATTTGAGGCAGAAATCTTGTTGGAGAAATATGCTTAAGAGGTGAGATCATTCACTGTTTTAATCTCCAAGTGAGACATTTCCTTAGAAGTGGTTATGCTTCTCTCATGTGTGCTACTACTTCTCTTTGAGTTCCCTATTCCTCTTTCTAATTTTAGAAACATAGGGAAAAAGTGTTGAGAGACATCTGGATCCTCATGTCCAGCTCCATACCATCACAGACAATCATATATTTTCTTTTCTAGCTTCACCTTAAACCTAGTTTTATTCCCTTCCCTCCTGCAAGGCTCTGAAATCTCATGATTTATCTCATTGGACAACAAGATGGCAGCTTGCCTCAAATCTGATCCTTGTGCCAATGTTATCCTTTAATTTAAATAGGTAATTTTGTTTCCTGTTATTTATCCCAGTGGGGCAATATTGGAGTAAAATAAATAATTATCTAACCCATCCCTGTTCCTGCTCAGCTCCGGCTTTGTTGGTGAAACAAGGCAGGTCTGTTGTGTTTGCTAGGCAAAAAGGAGCTTTCCAGTTTCCTCCTTCAAGGCCAGCTCTACTCCACATGTGTGCAGGTTTTAATTCATCTTTCTTGACTGTGTATGGCCAAACAGTATAACAGATGTAGTGGTGATTTTTCTTTTCCAATGCTTTGTAAGTACTTTTTTTACTTCTACTAGGATTATGTCAGCTGGCCTGCCCTAGGTTGTGTTGATTTCCCCCCCCCCGCTTCTATTGAGTCCTGATTATCCTAACAGAATAATTGATGAAACATTGTGTTCTCAGCAGTAATTGTGACTTTTGCCCCCAGAATGCACGATCTCGCACCCAGCACTCTTAACCATCGGCTGATTTTTATGACGCTGCATCTCCAAGTTGATTCCTGTCCAGTGATTCCATCATCCCTGTCCGTGTGCGCAGAGCCCATCAGCCACAGTTTCCAGTAGCTGCTGTTTCAGCCCTGCTCAAACATCCTTGTGAGCCCATCCTTGTAGGTTCTGGATGAGCGCCTGCGTTGGCTGCTCCAAATCGAGCACCACAGAGAACTCCTTGGCAAAGCTGGATGTCTGGGATCTCTGCTGACAGCTGCTCTGTCTGGGACAAGGTGCCTTCGGGGAAGCCCTGTTTTATTTCAGCAAGCCCACAGATTCACAGAATCACAGAATCAGTTAAGTTGGAAAAGACCTCTGAGCTCATCGAGTCCAACCTGTGACCAAACACCACCATGTCAACTAGATAATGGCACTGAGTGCCACATCCAGTCTTCCTTTAAACAACTCCAGAGATGGTGATTCCATCATCTCCCTAGGCAGTCCATTCCAATGTCTAATCTCCCTTTCAGTGAAGAATTTCTTCCTAATGTCCAACCTGAACCTGCCACAGCTTGAGACTGTCTCCAGTGCTGTCCCCTGTCACTTGTTGCCTGGTAAAGAGACTGATCACTACGTGGCTACATCCTCCTATCAGGCAGTTGTAGAGAGCAGTAAGGTCTCCCTTGAACCTCCTTTTCTCCAGGCTAAGCAACCTCACCTCCTTCAGCCTTTCATCATGGGACTTGTGCTCCAGATCCTTCACCAATTTCGTTGCTCTTCTTCGGAGGCGCTCCAGCCCCGCAATGTCCTTCCTGAACGGAGGGGCCCTTTGACAAGTATTTTTATACACAAACTTAATATACAAGTTTGTATTTACGTGGGAGAGGGTAGCTGGGCGCTGTGAGCGGAGTTGGCGGGGCGAGCCCCCGAGGTGGGGCCGAGGGCTCCGGGGCTCGGGGGCCGCCCCCGGCCCGAGCGAGGCGGGGCTGCCCGGGCGGAGCGCCCGGAGCGGGGCCGGAGCGGGGCCAGAGCCGCCCCCGCTGCGGCGGGAGGGCCGGGCCGGGCCGGGCGGGGCCGGGCGGCGGTGCGGGGTCATAAAGGCGGTGCGGGCGGCGGAGGGGCCGGCGTGCTTGCTCGGGGTGAGCGGCGGGGCCGGGGCGAGCGGCGGGGCCGGGGCGAGCGGCGGGGCCGGGGCGAGCGGCGGGGCCGGGGCCGGGGCTCCTCTCCCCTCTCCGGGCGGGGCGGGCGGGCTGTGCCGGGAGCGGGAGCTCGGCAGCGCTCCTGCCGTGGCTGTGGGCGCTGGAGGCGGCGTGAGGCGCAGGGAGCCGGACCTGCCGTCCCCAGCGCCGCTGGGCTCTGCGGGACAGGCCCGCGGGCTTCTTTGGGTGTTGTGTCAAATTGTATGTCTTATAGGAGAAAGTTGCTGCTGCAGGGTAACGCACCTCGTCGTGACCAAGGTGAAGGTGTGTAGTCCTCGCTCTTTTTCGCTTCTGGTTTTGAGTGTTGTATTCAATACTCTTTGCACTCGGTATTAAAGATAGTTATGTATTAAAGATCGCTAGTGTCTCCTGCCTCCGTCGTGGTTTTCTCCCCAAGGAGTGCGTATCTTCAGCTGTCAGACCTTGTGAAGGGAATGGCTGGCAGTGAAGCAAGGGGCTTGGGAGATGTTAGCATCCCAAATACACTGGAGTCGCTAGGAATCTGTTGTCAGTAACATAAAGCTTACCGAGTAGGCAAACACTAGTGATTTGGGGGTGGGAGGCTTTGGAGGTTGATAGCCTGAGAATTAAACCCTCCACTGATCTGGAAATTAAATACTTCGTCTTCCTCCCCCCAGGGGCGGCAATGTGCATTATTCTCCTAGGTGAGGGTCACCAAGCAGAACCAAGTGTGTGTGGTGGGGTTGGAAGCACTGGTCCAAATCCTTTCTGGTCACTGGTGAATGAGCTGTGTGTGTTGTCTTGGCTGCAGAGATGGCTACAAATGGGAAGAAGGAGAGGGAATAGTTTCAGAGGCCATAGCTGAAAGCACTTGCAGCTTCAGTTAGAAGTCATGGGAAGACTCCTGTGTTCTTTAGTGAGCTGAAGGATTTGATGGGAATACAGTGAGTTAACTGAGGAAATGTACTTTAATGTGCTTGAACTGCATGAGAGCAACTGCTGGCAGGCTTGATGCTTTTGTGCTTATGCTGTGTTGGAGCATTAAAGATCAAGCTTGAAGAACCTCTTGATTTGTCCTAGATTAATCATCTTGCTAATCAAAGGTTTGTTTTGTGCCTGCTGGTGCTGATGTGTTCCATGGCAGCACAGTTTGTAATGCAGCAGCTCATTCTCAAGGACAGAAGCATTTTAACCTCGCTGTGTGCTTGCTCTAGGTTTGACTCTCTTAATCCAAACAGGTGGCTGGTGAAATGAGTTACTCAAAAATGAAAAGCTGAAAAAGGGGAGGTCTGAGATGACAATAGCTGTTCTGTGAAACTTGCTTAAAAATTATCCATGCACTGTGATATTGTGTGCTATGAAACTATAGGGTTTGGGTTTTCTTGGTAGGCAAGAGTTAATTAGGTTCAATTTGACTAGTCTGACCTTGGCAGCTGCAGTCTTCAGGAGTACTTGGGGCAGAAGGAGGTGAGGCCTGAATTAGTCTGTAGCTGTCAGGAAGCACCTGGCTACACAGAAACTCGGAACACTTCAAAAAAGAAAAGGGTATTAACACCAGTTTGAGTTGCATGACTATAGAATATCTGAAAGTATCTCCATGCTACAAAAGGCAAGTGACTTATCACTTGTCACAGCTAATCACATCATTCTCTTATGCTTAAAATGTTCAGACAAGGCTGTGACCAAGTCTGGTTGGTGAGATTCTGGGTGTTAAAAGAGTAATATAAGCTTGGTATGCATCATCTGAATTTGTCCCAGATCTTACAAGCTTGTTTGGCATTCACAAATGAGCAGAACTTGAGGCAAGTATGAACATTTCCAGAAAGGTACTTTGGTTCAGCAGTGTCTCTGAAGAAGGGCAAAGCATTGCTTACAAAGACTGGAGTGCCCATTGAATGCTGTTACCTGAGTTTGCAGCTGGAATTCTGTCCAGGATGTTGAAGAGCTGTAGCTTTTTGCAGGAGTAAGATGTACTTGGCCTTTATCCTGCGGGTGATAGATGCTGGATCATTTAGAAAGGAAAGCTTTCTATGTAGAGGAAGAAATCTTGTGTCTCTGACATAATTTAAGAGTTGTCAGTGGACTGGATGTCTAAGCCCTGAAACTAACACCTGAGGCTGTTCTACAGTTGTGTTAGCTGGAGACAGCAGTTTGAGCTGTATATGCATCATGAAACAACTTCAAAGCCTGACTCTCAGAAGTCCTTTGCAGCTCATCTCACTTCTGCTGGTGCTGCTGATGACTTTAGCCTTAGCTTGTGTCATCTTTGGTAATTTCTATTTGACACAAACTACTTTCCTGAAGTAACTCTACCTCACAAAAAAAAAAAAAAAGTGGCAACTAATATCTTTTTTGCCTGCACCAATAGAAAAGCTATGTCTCATTTGTCTCATTTCAGGTGAAAGGATTGCCGATAATCATTAATACATTATTTCTGTCTAGTTTGTGTCTGTGTGAATGGACAGAAAAACAGAGCCTAGGAATAGATCTAGGAAGCAGAAGCTCTGACTTGTCTTTTTCTTTTCATATCCCATCTCCAGTTTCTTTGGAGAAGAAAAACCCTAAGATGGCAGGCAAAGGAAGCAGCGGAGCAGACTCCATGTCCTGCAGTGTCCTGAACTGGGAGCAGGTCAGCCGTCTGCACGAGGTTCTCACCGAGGTGGTTCCCATCCACGGCCGGGGGAACTTCCCGACGCTGCAGATAACGCTGAAGGACATTGTCCGGACGGTTCGGAGCCGCCTGAGCGAGGCGGGCATCGTGGTCCACGACGTCCGATTGAACGGCTCTGCGGCTGGTCACGTCCTGGTCAAGGATAATGGGCTGGGATGCAAAGACCTGGATCTCATTTTTCAAGTTTCTCTTCCAAGTGAGGCAGAGTTTCAGTTAGTCCGAGATGTGGTCTTGCGATCCCTGTTGAATTTCCTGCCAGAAGGGGTGAGCAAGCTGAAAATCAGTCCTGTGACACTGAAGGAAGCCTACATCCAGAAGCTGGTCAAAGTGTGCACGGAGACTGACCGCTGGAGCTTGATATCGCTTTCCAACAAGCATGGCAAAAACGTGGAGCTTAAGTTTGTGGACTGCATTCGGCGCCAGTTTGAGTTCAGCGTGGACTCGTTCCAGATCATTCTGGACTCCCTGCTCTTTTACTATAACTACTCAGAAACCCCCATGTCGGAGCATTTCCACCCGACTGTGATTGGGGTGAGCATGTATGGAGACTTTGAAGCAGCTTTTGATCACCTGCAGAACAAGCTGATAGCTACCAAAAACCCCGAGGAGATCCGAGGTGGTGGGCTGCTCAAGTACAGCAACCTCTTGGTACGAGACTTCAGGCCCATGGATAAGGACGAGATCAAAACGCTGGAGCGCTACATGTGCTCCCGGTTCTTCATAGACTTCCCAGACATCCTGGATCAGCAGCGCAAGCTGGAGACCTACCTCCAGAACCACTTCTCCAAAGAAGAGAGGAGCAAGTACGACTACCTCATGATTCTGCGCCGGGTGGTGAATGAGAGCACCGTCTGCCTCATGGGGCACGAGCGCAGGCAGACTCTCAATTTGATTTCTCTGCTGGCACTCAAGGTGCTGGCAGAACAGAATGTCATCCCTAATGCCACTAATGTGACCTGTTACTACCAGCCAGCACCTTATGTCAGCGACGCAAACTTCAGCAACTACTACCTGGCAAGTGCCCCTGTGCTGTACGGCCAGTCCTACCCCACCTGGTTGCCTTGCAATTGATCGCTCCCCTCGAGTGCTCCTGGCTGGAGACTGCTGAAAGCCAGGAGTGTAAATATAGACAAGTAGTAAGTGTCAGTTGGATGTTCTCTAATGGAAACGTGACTGTATCAGACTGTCCATTTCCTGGTGTGCAGTGGGATTATGCAGCCAGGTGACCTGCTATGAATCTTTAAGAGTATCTCTACAAATGCCAAAAAGCCTTATTACTTCTTCGTGGGGAGAAGAGAACCAGCAGCCGGACGTTAAGAGGAGCAGTTAAGAAACTTTGTACTAGCTCTGGAAGTGGCTGTTAACATGGGATCTAAGTGGAGTATTCAGTAAACTGGTTGGTTAATTGACTGTAAAATGCCTTAAGCAGAAGCTGCTCCTGGAGTAGCAGCAGAACTCTGCTTTCTATTTCCTAACCTCATTACTCTTCCTCAGTCCAAGTTCTGGCCAAATTTCTCTTGAACTAATTGTGCCAAGACTGGGCTCATGTTATGCTTGGGTCGCTTTCACTTTGTGTCTGTGTGAGCTGGTAGCAGTATGGATACTGTCTGTCTTGTAGAGGACATGAATGTTGTTTCCTGTAGTGCCTATGGCTATGTGGTCCTGCCTTGAGTTCAAGATTAATTTCTTGGAAGCTGAAGATAGTTTAGTAAGTCTATTCACAAAGCATAAGCTGGTTGAATTTTTCTTGACTACAAAAACTTGGAAGGTGGCATTTCTAAAAACACACCAAAACATAATCTGAAACTTGGTAATGTAAAAAGTCCTTGAAATGAGTAATTTAAGCTTTAAATAGAATTGGAGCCGCAGTTTGAACATTAACTTGGAAAAATATTCTTGAGTCCAGCACGAAGCTAAAGCTTTTCTGTCTATCTTTCAAAACAGTTTTGGCACAGTTGGAAAGTAGCACAGCTCTTACTTTGGGGGTTCAACCAGATTTTCTTCCTCACAGGTCTGCAGCAAAACCAACAAAAACCCTGAAGAAAAATCCCAAGTCACTATAAGTTGCAGGATTATGTGCACTCCTGCCACAGCATGAATTCTAAAAGTGCCTCCTGAAATGAATTTCTTATTGTATGACTTCAGGCCGGTCCTGGAGGATTGCCTTTCTGTCACCACTGAGTTATCACTAGCACCTGGTCACTGCACAAGACAGCATGTCGAGTGGTTAGGGTAAAATTCTTCCTTTTTACTGCTCTTAACCCTCACTTGAGGAGGTGTACAAACCCTGAGCAGAGCTCTCCACAGAAGTTCTATGTGTTGAAAGTCTGGGCCTGAGTTCAGAATAGTCTCTGGAAGAGTGTGCACTCCCTTGGAGGTACAGAGGGCTGATCTTCCTTAAGGATGTGTGCTGAATTTGCTGCTTTGAGACTCCTGGGCTTTATAAGGAAGGTTAAAAACTCCTCAGTTATTTATGTAGTGGTGTTATTAACAGGATGATTTTCACTGAGTTACAATAGTAAAATATATATAGCAATGATCTTGAGTTTCTTTTGTTTAACCAGAGATGTAGACTAGAAAGGCAAATCTTAGAGCTATTTATTATGTGCTGGTGCAATGTTCAAGAATGCTTGTTTGCTGAATCTTTTTTATTACTTCTGTAACTATTTATTACTGTTTCTGCAAGCTTGTAAGACCAAAGTGCCTGATCCAACAAATGATTAAGGCTTAGAAGGTAGAGCAGAAAGCAGATGGAGCACCAATGTTTGGTTGCAATTCAAGGGGGAAAACAGCAGCAGTGCTGTACTTAAATGGTGGTAAAAATGGCCTGCTCCTCATCAGACCAAGATGTTCTTTCCTTTTTTCATAACTACTTCATAAGGACTGTCTCAACAGAGCAGTGAGGTTACTTCTCTGTTCAGACTTAATTTAGCTTAGGAAGGCAGGGAGGGATGCAATCTACCAAGTGGACTGTATGTAGCTAAGCTGGCTTTAGCTTAATTTCCTGAGCAGTTTTGATAGCAACTCTGGTAGCAAAAAGACAAATAATTTGGTGGATTATATTGTATGTTTTTTTCATTAAAGGCTTCCTGATTAGTCAGCCAAAGTAGCTAAACTTGAAAGCAAACCCAGCCTTTTTCATTAACTGTGGCTTGGACTTGGTGTGGTTTACAGACAAGACATCTGTCATCCAAGACTTTGACTTTTTAAAAACTAACATGATGCCAGTGTTGTCATGTGTGTTAAACTTAGTGCAAGCTTACTGCTGGAATGCAATCCTAGGCAAGAATAACTCCTGCATGGAAAGCAATACTTGGCCAAGTATAGAGTGTCACTATAAAGAAGACTTGAGGGTTTGTAATTGCTGTCCTCTCTTGCATAGATGTTTTTGAAGGCAGCCTATGCTATAGCCATTGCAGAAGTGAACAGGTGCCTAGAGGGGCTCAGACTCAGGTGTCTGCCTTCTCTGTGATGTCATGGCAGATCTGTAGGAGCTGGTTTTGTCCATTGGCTCATGTGGAAGAAATGGTGAGATGCTTGGGAGGAGTCCTCACAAGCTGGAAACACAGGCTTGTTTTATTAGTCTTTAATGCCTTGGCTGCTGGACATCAGGCCAGGTGCATCTCCTGGAAAAGGAAATGCTAGAGAATGAAAAAAGCCTGAGTTGGATTCCTAGTGAGGTAGAGCTATGGAGAAGTTAAGTTTCATGCCATAACTATTGTGCTTTTGCCGATGTAACTTGATGCTGAGGCCTCTGAGGAAGCTCCACATTGAAATGCTGCTCTCAGAACAGCTGAGTGAGTGCCTGGGCTTGAGCTTTGCAGGACTCTTGTGTTCCCTGTCTGGTTGTTAGGATGCTCAGGCATGTGGGAAATACTGATGCTTTGTAACCTGGCTCTTAGATATTAAACCCTTGAGTGGTTAAATTGTATCCTGAAGCTGCACACTGCCTGCTGCATTGACCCTGGAGTGCCAGGGATTGCTGGGGCACTGCTCATCCCGTTGCCTTCCAAGTAATCCAGGCCTGGCAGGAAAAGCTGGTGTACTCGGTAGCTTCTCATCACTGTGCTGCAGGTGCTCCCCTTTCTGTCCTGGTGGTGCTGGCAGCTTGATGGTCAATGGCAGTGGCTCAGTTTGCTGTGGGTTGGCTGGTTTGAGGTCAGGTTTATGGGGAGCCCTCTTGCAAGGGGTAATTTGAGAATGAGCACTAAAAGGTAAAAGTGATGATCCTGGGCCAAGTCTAGGATGCCTGCTTGGTTCAGTCACCCCTCGGCACTAGTGATGCCTCTGCTCTATAAATCTCTTGTAACCTCTTGTGTGTCATGTGGAGCTTAGAGAGAGACTGCTGTGCCTCAGACTGTTACCTGATACATTCCCTCTGAGAGTGGCATTAAAACAAAGCTGCAGTGACACTCAGTGCATCATTCCTCAGGATCAGGCTTCTACTAACTAGGCTGTGGTGTAAAATAGCTGTTCTCTTTGTGTAGCTTGTAAGCACTGCTGGACAAAGCCAGTCTGGGGTTAAGCACCTGTTGAAAACATTTATTGCCAAGTTCCCTTTGACTTGCAGTTTATTGTTGTGACTTCCTCACTGTAAGATAGACTTTATTTGATAGAGATGCTACTAAAGAGACCTGGTAGAAGACTGTGTTTTAGTCACTTTGGTAAAAAAATCCCTGTGCCAATCCATGGTCACTGTGACAATTTGTAAGCTAAAGCATAGTTTGTGCTTACTCTGCTAAAGATTTAATTATTGCTGTGTTCGTCCTCAGCTCAGTCGATCAATCATGAAGTTGGGAGTTTAAGGCTACTGCTTGCTTCTGAACAGCCATTTTTCAAAATATCTTCATGCTTTCACTTAACCATCTCCTCTACAAATCAGTGGGTAGTGTTTAAATCTAGTCCAAATACCTAAAGCTTTTTACTGAAACTTAAAGAGCCATATTTTGGACTCGAGTTCTGGGGTTAAGCACTTGGTATGTGCCTAGGCTTTGTGGTTCCCAATTCCTAGAATAGCCACTGATGTTAGTAGTGACGTCCCCTTGTCACTATATGAGTAGTTGGGAAAAGACCTCTTAGAAGAGAACCTGGACAAATTGCCTTAATCCTAAACTGTTAGTTAATTGATGGTACTTGTTTCCCGTTCCTCTCACTCAGCTCAGTCAGGATTCTGTAGTTGTTAGGCACAGGAATGAGCAGTAATTGACCACAGCCACCAGCAGCTTGGTCTAATTTGGGCATTGGGAGAGCCAAATGAATAATAAAACTTCCAGCCCTCACATCTAAGTCTTGCTCAATTGTTCCTTGAGTACAGTTAAATGTATTTCATGTATGTTCTTTATTTTCAGTGAAGCCAGATATAGAGTGGGATGCTGGTCTGTAGTAGAAACTTTGGAGGGAAAGGTTGGAGCACTCTGGTTTTTCTCACTTACATGTCTGGATTGGGCTTGGTCTCTCTGAATAAAACTGCACTTCCCCTTTTTCCTATGTTTCTTATTATTTTTTGCTATTAAAAGAAGTCAGCTCTTGGAAAACCTGTCTCTCATCTCTTTGGAAGAAGTGAGTTGTGTTTTTTGTGTTTTTTTTTTTTTTTTTTCTTTCTCCCCCTCCCTCTTTTAGCTGGCAAAACAGGGTACTGGAAATATTCGGATTTGTGATGAGCCCAAATGTGAGATTGGTCACAGTAACTTTGTCTACTGTTCTGCACTGTGGTGTTCACTTGTCATCCTTGGAAATTGGGGTTTGGACCTTAATGATGCTGAAATTCTTGTGCAAATAAACATATGCTAAACCACTCTTGCCTCAAGCTATTTTTCCATCTAAATAATGCTGACAAAGTATCTGTAGAGTTCATTGACCAGTGGGTGTGCAGGTGCACTTGTGAGGTGAGTAACAGTGTGGGGTACACAGTAATGCTTGCTTTAGATGTTATTTGAGGTCCATGTTTTATATCTGCCTCAACTTATTGAAGATTAGTCAGTCAAGTGAGACATGATTAATCTTTCACTTTCATTACAGAGACAGCTTCTAGAGAACCATTTTTCCCTGTCTGACCATCATCTGGTCTCAACTTTAAGACATGGTGAGACACAGCCCCAGGCCTGTTAGGCTGGGTCTGGTCTGAGCTGGAGCCTGCCAGTCTGTTCTGTGACACACTCCACTTTATGGAGCAGCACTCTGCTACTGCAAACTTCAGCTCATGACCCAGGGGGGTGAGAAACAACGTCAGCAATTGTTTTCCAGGTTATTTACAGATTGAAAGCCTTTGCTTTCATGCTGTCCTAAACACTGATGGTGCTATTAACCAATGGTCAGTGGGAGTTAAGCAGGTCAAAGCTAAGTACAAGCTAGGGCTGTGTGGCAGTCCTGCTGCTCTTTCTCTAGAATAAAGAATAAATGCTCTTAAAAAGTGTGCTTGCTTCTAATCCCCTCCAGAGCTCAAACAAACTCCAGCCTCAGTTAAGTATTGCTGGAGAAATTCCAGCCTCCAGGACCTTGTAACACGTGCAGTGGAAAGGTCTGTGGAATTTAGAGGCAGTGTGATCCCATGGAAGCAATCATGAACCTCGTGTAGTCCCTTTTCCAGATCTAATTGCTTCCCTATGAACTTAAATAAAAACTAATAAAGCAGCTGGGCAACACAAACCATCTGCTGTCACCTAAAACTCTCTTACCTGAACTCCTGCTTGTCACACCACAAAAGCTTTGGAGTTATTTTGGGCACCACCCTTATGTTTCTGGAAAACCAAGCTCAGCTTTGCAGGGTCAGATAGTGTAACAACAAAATAGCTGTGCCTAGGCAAGTGCTGCCAGAGTACTCTGTGTGTTCCATATAGACCTTATATAATGGTAGACATTCAGAGGCACTAAAGAAAGATGATTTTGCTCTATTGCAGTTGTACTCTTAGTGAAAATAAGTATCCTGTTCTGGGGTATCTGCTGGAGCTCTACCTTCTCTGTGCTGTGCAAGATGAGCTCAGTCTTGTCATGGGCTGTGAGGCATTAGATACATGGTAATTTATATTATTGTCATTATTCTGCCAGGTGTACTCATTCTCTCCTTCCTTCTGGGATGGAACACTTAATATTTTTGAAATCAGAGTGCTCAAAGTGCCCTTACAGAGACAGAGTAGATCCTGTGAAAGAGAGAGAAACAAATCTGTGCATTCCTGCTTCTTTAATATTACTTATTACACATTAATATATTTAGTTCATCAATACATTAAAGACTGGCAGCTGGTATTTTCAGCAATAAAATAACTTTTATTTATTCAGCACATACCTCTTGAATATGGGTATAAAACATGGTAGTTGTGTTTTGCTGCAGTAGCAGTGCTGTGCTCTGTTCTGCTTCATCTCAATGAGTTCCACATCCTATAGGCAGGACTGCCCAGCCAAGGGACTATTCAGCCTGCCAAACCTTCATGATTTTCCTCCTAGGAAAGGGTTGAGTCATCATGCTGGAAAAAAGTGAGTCTTGACAAAAACTGTGTGCAAAGCAGCTGCTAGAGTCTATGCTGGTAGTTTGTGTATAGGATAAAGGAATCCTATACATTTGCTAGTGTTATCCCATTGACCCTTGGCTAAGTGGTTTAATTAACCAGCAGGAATGAGTTCCCTAGGCTGTGCTGCAAAATGCTGGGCTGTTTCTGTCACTGGTGAGTAGATTAGAGGACAATCCATATCACCAATGCTTGGGGAATGGAGTAGTGCAAACTCTGGGAGAAGCCTGGCCAACACAGAGGAGTGGCTGGTCTAGTCTGTGCCAATAACCTTTTGTCACTGAAAAACCTCTGTAGAAACTCCTGCATACTTCAGGAGACTCCCAAGGCTTGACTGCACCTCAAGCAAAGGGAAAATTGTCCTCCCTTGCAAGAGAAGGATTAAAGTGTGAGAATTCTAATTTAGTCACTGCCCCCATGCAGCAAGGCAAATCTGAGAGTGCCAGATATGTGGAATGTGAATTACAGTCCCACAGACTGCTCCCTTTGTGGGTGCCCTTCTTGCTTCAGAGCTGACTGTCCACCTGCAACAGTTCCCTTCCCCACCCCCTCCCTGGTGCTTATCTGAGAAACTTACTCTGGAAGCTATATCTGAATGTTCCTCCCTGGAAATTAGTGCCCTGAGCTTACTCTAAAGATAGTGGCAATGCATTCTGTGCTGGGAGAACCTGTTCTAATATTTGACTGTGGTCATTACCCAGAATTTCAATTGCATTTTCACACTGGGCTTTGAACTGCATCTTCAGCCTGTGGATTGCTGCATCCTTAGCAAAAAGACTGAGAAGTCCCAGTTTCCTGCTATCCACTAACCTCTTCAGTTCTTGGATGAACTGCAGAAAGTGGGCATTTTTATGTTGTATGCATTTGATTCAGAATCTGGAAACATTTTCTTCTGTAACTTCCTTGTTCCTGTTTCTTGTAACCCAGCACCAGCTGTTAGCCCAGTGCTCTACATGCTCCCAGAAAATGGTGCTCAGATTTTGAGCAGCAAGTTCTTGATGTTTGTGTCCACCAACTCTGCCTGCCACTGCTACCATGGCATGCCAAGTGTTTGTGCAGAGTTGGTTATCCACAGTGATTTCAAATTCCATCTGCTGCTTTCTGAGGCAGCCTCTACCATCTGCTCTCAACATCTGTGCTCCTGGTTTCCAGATGTGGTATTTTGCACTTGAGGGTATTAGAAAAGCATTTTGTCTGAATTCTGTGGGCAAATGCTCACAAGGTGGATGGACAGAGTAACTCATCTTCATTGTTTTTCTACCATGCTGTCTTCAGTGTTGCATAGTTCTCTCAGTTTTGCATTGTTCTTGCACACTGAAGGATATGTGATGTGGCTGTGGGCACTTTGAAACCTGCAGGTGGCTTAAAACCAGTGTCAGCACAAAGTCCACAGAGGTACTGGACTCAGGTTATTTTGGGAGTTTTTATTTGCTCTGCAAATACAGAGCAGAGACAGCAAAGAAACCTTATATTCTGTCAGTGCTTAACAGCAACTCCCCAGTCCTTTCCTCTGCACCTCCGCATTTAAAACTCTGCTGTTAAAAATGTCCTTGGGGCTTACTGCCTAATTACTGATTTTACTTGCTGTTTATAAGGAATAGATGAGTGGTTAAAGGATCTTTGGTTTGGCACAACTGAAGTGGAGAGCTCCATGTTTCTGCTCTTGCCATCACACCTGTAACTCATCGCAGTCAGCTGCCTGTCTTGCTGCTCCTGTGGGGCTCCCCAAATGCTGCACAGCCCTGGCTAATTTAAACTTAAATCAGCCAGGACTGATTTAAATCTCTAGACGCACATGAGTTCCCTTCCACTTTGTCCTCCTGGGCAGCTTTTCCTGAGGCTGGGACAAAGGGAGTTATTTTGGGGACGAGAGCCTGCCATGGGCACAGTCCAAGCTCCCTGTGACAGCAGTGGGAGTGTGTGCAGTGCTGGGAGGGATTTGCTGGCAGCCTGGCAGACCTGAGTGCCATGGGCTCCCGTGCTACAGCTGTCCTGCTGCCCAGCTCTCCTGGAATGTGTTTCCCCAGCCCTGCTTGATCAGTGGGAGCAGAGTGTGCAGATGGAGCTCAGCCTCCGGCATCAAATTCATGGAGTTACTCCAGAGAAATGCTGCTCACGGGAAAAATACCCCCAGCATCTGTTTTGGAGCAGAGGAAAATTTGAATGTGGAGTAATATTCCAGCTAAAGATGTGCATGCCTCAAATTGGTGGTTAGCCTCCCTCCTTGCAGCACTTCTCTGGTAGAAGGAGGATTCCTGTTTGTTACCATTTCCCAGCCCATGGGCCCTGAGGAGAGGAAAAAGCACATTTTGGTAACAGAGGGGCCTGCCAGCAGGGCCAGGAGGGGATATTTTGGAAGCCCTGCCTGTTGAAGGAGTAGGAAGGGAAAGGGAGGCTGGATGGTATTGGGGCATTTCAGAAATCAAATAGAAGGCTTCAGGTTTTTAAAAACCCACACAGATGACCCAGGAAACTGACAGAGATGTTTCACCTTCTTACAAGCAGCTCTGACTTCAAAGTGCAGCAGCATGCCAGAAGAACTTGCCTGGGGCTGTGTTATGCCCATGCTTAGGATGCTCTACAAGTAGAATTTGTAACTTTTGCAACAGTCAATTGCAATATGAATTGTGGCCAGTGTGCTCTACTGTTATCAAGTGCTACACGTGGCTCTCCTCAGCACTTATGGTGTGAACTGTGGCCTTCAGAATGTTCAGACAGATTTTTGTCGACTGGTTAAACTACATAAAAGATTTCTGTATGGGTAGAATTGCAACTACAGTTATGAGTTTCAGTTGACCACGACTTGAATTTTTGTTTTAATTGAAGTACTTGGTGAGAACAGCTGGTTAAAAATTAAAAAAAAAGGAAATTTCTTTCATGAATAAGAGTTCATTTACTAGCAATGTGATATTGACAAAAGTGTCTTACTGAAAAACTGCTTGTGAAGTTATGACTTTTGATTCCAAAACAGCAGCTTTTACTTTGAAGGTGCTTGCTGCCTCATTGCTCGTTTTACTTACTGCTGATAAGGAGTAGATGAATACTGAAAGGGTCTCTAGCTCACCTCAGGGATCATTTGACTGATTTGCAGTACTACAATACCAGATCATCATCAGAGAGTTTATGTCCACTGCAGCCAAAAGGTCCAGATCCCAGACCTCATGGAAAAGTACTGTTACACTGCACTGCTGTGGTCTAGACTTGGATAAGAGAAAAACTGCAGGAAAAAAACAGTTTAAACATGTTTTGGGTTTTGTTTGTTTGTTTTTGGTTTTGTTGATGTTTTTTTTGCTGATGACTGTTCTCCGGGCTGTTGCAGGCATGCTTGATAGATTGCAAGCCATGTTCCTGTGTGAGAGGGACCATCCATCTCAGAGGAGGAGGAGGCTCATTTCTGGGCATATTGCAGTTTAGTACATGACAAACAGGCTGCAGTGTCCTAGCACTGGCTCCTGGCACTACTTGAACAGTGTGACAGCCTAAGTGGCTGAATTGTACATCCATTGAACTGACACTACTTTTAAGAATTGTATCAGAGGGCTGAGAAATTGCAGGAAGGTGTTTAAGGTTCATGTGGCCAGAGCTGTCTGAAAGGCAGTGGTGCCCACTCTGCCTCTGGAGGAGAGGATTTCTGTGCATGGGTCATTTTAGAGAGGGCCTGGGGTGCTGCTGAGCACTTGCTGAGCACTGAGCAGCAGCACAGGGCCCTTCAGTGCCTGCCACAGTCACTGCATTTTGATGTGAAGCAAGTATCAATTAAACCTGACCTCCAAGTGGTGTGAGTTAGGTGGCAAGTTAAACCTTGCCTCCAAATTTGATCAGGCTCCATAGAAACCTAACATACTTTTTTAATTTTTCCAGTGGTTTAATTTCCTTTTTATTTCCGTAGCAATGGATTCTTGAGAATCCAGACATGCCACAGTGCTGGCAGTTTACCTAGACTTTAACCAAATCTTTATTCTCGCAGTATTGAGCGAGCAGAGAACACAAGCACTGAGTAAACAAGGTGTAACTGCTCTATAAATGTTGTAAACAAATATTTAAAGAGTGGGTTTTAATGTATAGAGGACCTTTATTACTTATTTTATTTTTTTGTTATACAGTTATTATATCTTTAAAGAGATAAAATATCACTTGCATTAAATAGTTGCCAGTTTCATTTTTCTTCAGGTAGGTGCTGGTTGTAACCTGAGTCCCAGGTATCACCTGGAGATTCCTGTCACAGGTGATAAGAACAGCAAAATGTAGGTATGACTGTTGTTCAGGCTAATGTTTTACTTCCTGTGCTCCAAAGGGAAAGTAATTAAAAAAAAAAGAAAAAAAAATCTCGTGAAATATTGCACAGACTCACAACAATATTTTTCTTTCACAAAAGAGTATTTATATAAATTCTTTTCTTTAAAAAGATGCATTGAAGCAGGCCAAGGGGTTTATTTTGGCTGAGGGCTCCTGACATACAGCCACCCAAAATAAGCTGCTTATGCATTTCAGAGAGTGCTGTGTCCTGTGCCCAGGGTTACTGGGAGTTGAGGCAGCCCCTGGTGTCAGTGCCTGGCTGCAAAACCTGTCTGGGGCTTTTCTGCTCCTTGGCGCTTTGGCTTCGGGTTATCTGGGACCTCAGCTCAGCCTCTGCTTAACCTTTACATCATTGCTTCTTATCCCAAACTGCTAGAAATATGACAAAAATACCAGGAATTTTCTTTAAAGCCCGGGGGAGATATGTCACCCTTTCTGGTGGCTCTGTGATAACAGCATGGGTGTGCTCTTGCAGGCTGCTCTGCCCTTGCAGGCTGCTGGAACCCTCTCTGCTCTGTGTCAGGCTGGGTGTCAGTGACTTTTTCAGCCAGAGTCTGCAGGGGTCAGGGTGAAGACATCTCCTGCAGGGATAAGGAGTCTTTGAGTCTCCTGCCTTGCCCTCTCACGTGAAGCTGTGACCCACATGTCCTGGCTTTTGTTTTTCTCCGTGCCTGAATGTGGCCGGAAGTGCTGCTGCCACACAGGAGCAGAGGCTCAGGGAAGAGTCTGGCTCAGAGGCCAGAGCTTTATCACAGAAAAAACCACATCTTTAAAGCACATCCAGTCCATGCTCTCAACCATTTTTCTCCAGTTATCTTTGGTTGGGTAAAGTCACTGTCAGCCCCACGAACTTCAAGGATTCTCCCTCATTTCCAAATGGAAATGACTCCAAACCATTTAGGAGCCAGAATTAGAAAACCAGTTAGTACAGAGTCTGTGCTGGTGACCACACACCTGAGACTGGTTCAGCCAGGGGGCATGCAGGGATCTGGAAACTGGTTTTGGAGTATCCAAATGAGAACCTTTAGGACATGAAACAGAATATTCCTGCCAGTGGTTTGGTATATTGTGATGTGTCTCTAAAAGCCTTATATCTCAAAAGGAGGAAATTCTGTGGAAGATGGATAGGAAAAAAATTTGTGCATAAAAAATACATTTTCAAACAGGAAAAATTCCTTAGAAGGGCTATATTAGTTAGACAAAGAGCTGTGTGTGCAAGAGAGATGGCAGCTTCAGCTAAAAGCCACTACAATGAGCTCAATGAGATTGGAAGGTGTTGACACCCCTGAGCTGGCAGGGGGTGGAAAAAGACAGACATGCATCAAACTCATTTAATTCATTTTCCAATGTTTAAGTCCAGTTCAGATTTTTAGGTGGTTTATTTTTGGTTGAGGGCGGTTTTTTCGGTTTTTTCTTTTTGGTGTTTTTTTTTTCTTTGTGGTTTGTTTTGGTTCTTTGTGGTTTTTTTGGTGGGTTCCCCCCCACCTCCCCTTCTTGTTGGCTGTTTGGGTTTTCTCCCTGCGGGCCGGCTTTCCCCGAGCAGCCCCCGGAGCGCTCAGCACCGCGGACAGCGCCCGGAGCCGCCCGGCTGGGAGGCGCGCCCGGGCGTGGGCGTGGGACGTTTGGGTGCCGCGCACATCCTCTAATCCAGAGGGCTCATTAACTCTTTTAAGAGCTCTCTCATTTGGTGGAGGAATTTCCAAAAAAAATGAGGCGGAGGCGCTGCGTGGTTACGCAGCAGGGAGATGGGGAGGGATGTTCCGTGTGATCCCGGTCGGAATGGAAGGCTCTAGAGGGAGAGCCTGTTTCCCAGGAGATATTCCCTCTCTCTTCAGCTCCAGATGAAGCCTCATGCCCTGCCTTCTCAGGGCTCTTCTTGTACCTGTCAGCTGTCCAAACACTGTACATCCAACTATCAATGATCCTGGTGGCTTCCCAACAACTCGGGATATTCTGTGATGCTCACAGCTGTGGCACATGTGTAGCAGTTCCATAGCCACAAATGGTTAATACCATTTTATTTAATCCTTTCACTCTGAGAGTCTCATAAGGACCAATTAATCTGCCTTTTAGAATGAGAGGAGAAAGTATTTTAGCCCTAGTTTTATTTCACAGAGACCTGAAAAGAGAAGGAAAGAGAAGAAAATGGAAATCATCACACAGGAAAGTCCCTTTTTTTTTTGGATCTTGCTGTTCTGTGTCCATTCAGGGTCACCTCTACACTTCCCATGAAGCAGTTTTTATTGCAGCCCGGGCTCACAAGGCTTTTTTTGCTTCTTCCTCAAAAAAACACCAACAAGAAGTCTCCAGGCAAATCCTCTTTAGCAGGCAGCTGCCCAGAAGGGATAACTCAGGTCTAGGACTATAATAGAACAAATGTGAGAAGAGCTTTCCCACCTCAGCTCCCACCTTACACTCAGTGGATGCTGATCAAAACCCATGAGGGACATGTTTCCAGCCAGCTGAGACCCCTCAAAAGGCAGAGCTTACCTGGAGTTGGTTTTGAACTGCAGATTCCCCCTTCTCCTTCTGTGTTACAGTGTGAGCTCCTCACCTTGTTTCAGACTGTTTGCTCTGGGGCCTGAGGCCACATCATGAATCTTGCAGCACAGTTTGGGCAGTATTTTCACTTGGATCTTCTGAGCCCCTTGACATGTGGCAGAAAATAAATGGGTAGGCCATGCTGTGTGGGTTCCTCTGTAGATGTTTGCATGGAGGAGTGTGATGCCAGTGTGTGAAACAAAATATCAGGAGGAGAGTGTGTAACTAAGGACAGGAAGGTCATGACTGGATCAGCCTGACCAGGGAAAGAAAGAAGTGGAACTTTCTTCTGCCAGTGGAAGAAAGGAGCTGGAATACACTGATGACTTTTCTTGGTGTGTCTGTGAAAGCTCTGGCTGGGGTATGTGCTGTGCTGGTGCCCCCAGTCACAGAGGGCTCAGCTGCCTCCTTCCAGTGCAGCCTCCTTCCAGTGCACCCTCTTCTCCCCAGAAGAAGGGTGAAGAGTTTCGGGGGTTGGCTTGAAAGCCTGAGTTGTTTGGAGTGGTTTTTGTCTCCCAGGAGAATGAAAGGTCCCTTCCACAGTAGAAAGAGATGGAGAGGAAAAGCTGGGATGGGATTGAAGGGAAGAGGGGTCATGCTGTGGAACAATGTGACCCAGGCTGGCAGCTCTCCTAGAGTGGAAGAATCATTATCCTCACCCTCAGGAATAAAAAGGTGCTGCTGATGGTGGGCAACCCCACCCACCCAGGATGGCCTGGAGCTTAGGAACCATCCTTTATTCTCTCTCCTCTCCCAGACCCCAACCCTCACATCCCCTGCTTGCTCCCCTCTCCACTTGCCCCCTGCTAGCCTTCCTTTCCCATCCCTCTGCCAGGGCTGCTCTGCAGCTGTGCTGCTTTCATCCCCATCCTCTCCCTCTTTAAAGGCAGACCCCTGTGTCCATGGCAGCTCTCCTGGCTTTCCCAGAGGACAAGGGCCAGTACCCTCCATCTCTGGGCACTCTTGCCATGGGGGCTCAAGTTCCAGGCCTCCAGCCAGCCTGGGCTTTCAGCAGCTCCTCTCTGGTCTCCTGTGTGCTCTGGGCTGCTGGGGGTGCAGAATGCCTGGGGACAGCATTTCCATCCTCCCAGGAAGTATTTCCATCCTCCCAGGAGCCCGAGTCCCTGTGGTGGAGGGGGAGCCCCAGCAGCTGTGAGCGCTCCTTGGCAGCCGGAGGGTGGCACGTTGTGTACACAAGAGTGTGTGAACTCAGTCAAACTCCACAAACAAGGATAAGAGCAGAGCTAGGACGTAATCAGTGCTCAAATATAGCAACTCAAGGTCTCCTGGGAGTGACACAAGTGAAACAGAGAGGCAGAGCAGGTGCCTGTGGCTTTCACTTCCCCTTACCTTGGCTTCTCAGCAGTGAGGCTGGTGCTGGCCCCAGGGCCAAATTTAGACTTGAGACAGCAAACCAGCCTGTCACAGGCAGCCTTGTTGCTGTGCAGGGCAGGAGCCTTACTGTGCCCTGTGTGGTGACATGTCCAGAGCCATGCGGGTCCCTCACCTCTGGCAGGTTCCCCACCTCCTCCCCATCTCCATTGCTGCCTCTGCTGCTGCCTCAAAAGCAGCCAAGCCTGATCCCAGCTGGCAGATTGGAGCAGCCTTTTAGCTGGCTCAGGAACCAAGAGCTGGGGGCTGTAGCCCTCTTGGCCTCTCTGACAGCTCTGGGCACAGCTTACACGTGGGGGAAAGACTGGGCTGGTGAGGCATGACATGGGCCAGGGTGGCTTCAGTCTCTCCCAGTCTCTGGAAGACGTTATGGGGAAGGTTGCCACTGCCCAGCAGCGTGTGCTTCTTCTCCCCTCCCGGGGGAGAAAACCTACACTATGGAAAAATGGAGAAATGAATCCCATCCAGGTGGGGTTTGGCTTTCTGAGTTAACATGGGGCTGACAGGGGGTTATGCTTGTGTTTCCCACTTGTTGGGAAACAAACAAAAATTGTTGTTTTTCTGAGCCCCACGGGCCTGCTGGAAAAGATAGGCTCATGCTCTTGGACTGTCCCAGACATGGCTCTGAGCCACCTGCAGCTCTTTGTAGGCTTGGGCAGAGTTATCTGTGTGTCAGACATGGCCTGAGAAAATGGAAAGGGAAAACCCAGGGCCAGGCTTGGAGCTCTCCTAGGGCTGGATCTAGGCAGAAACTGGCTTGTGCCTCAGGTAGGGACCACCAGAACATCAGCAGTCCCAGGAAAAGACCCTTTCTGTTGAAGAGATTGCACGTGTTTGGTCTCCTGCTGTCACAACAGCAGAGTGGGTGGCAGGTCCCGTGGCCACTGTGGCCATCCCGTTGCCCTGGAGGAGAGGCCAGGCCTCCTGAGGAGTTGGAGCCACAAGGGAAAACGTTTGGGAACAGGAGCCTCCAGGTCACAGCAAAGCCAGGACACCTGGGGGCTGTCAGCATCCCATGCAGCACATCCCTCTCCCTGCATCCATCAGCTGGGCTGGTGGCTTTCACCCGGGGGAGGCACAGCAGGGCTTGTGGCTGCAAACAGCTGCTCTCTCAACAGCCTTTTCTGACTCAAAACAGCAGCTTTGTGAGAGGACAGCAGCTAAAATGGGATGAGGTTGGAGGGCCAGGTGCAGCATGAAAGATTTCACAGTGTCCCAGGTGCTGATAGTGATAACAAAAGGAGAGAGAAGCCTGCTGCATCCTCCTGCCCACGCACTTGGACTTCCAGCCAAGCACCTAAAGCAGGTTTTTCCTGGGTGTGTGAGTGAGTGGGCCCTGGGATACCCCCTTTCTGCAAGATGCTTTGGTCCCCATCTTCCTCCTCTTCTCCCCTCTTGCCAGTAGACAGCATGGCAACTGAAGCTTCCTCTCTGCACCTGAGGAAAGGAATTTTTCCCCTTGCTTTCCAGCACTCCTACACCCCACAGAAACTCTCCTGCCCTGCTTTTGTGCTCTGGCCTGAGCACCAGCAGGTAGAGGTAGGTAGGTGGAGGCCATGGCCAGCATGGAGCCCATGGCAGAGGGCTCTGCTCCAGCTCCATCCATCCCTGTAAGGGTGGTGACCTGCAGGGTTTGACACAGACACACCAGGCAGCCTGGCTGGGCTGGGTGAGGGTCTCTGAGCAGAGCTGTTGTGTGGTGCCTTCAAACCCCCAGATCCTGGGGAAGCTGGGAGGTGACTTGCCAGCCAAATGCCACACACCAGCAAAATCCTGTGTGTGCTGCTGTTTCCCTGGCCCAGCCCAGTGATGGATCAGGATCCCAGCACCAGCTGAGCACCTGCCACTGGAGAGGTGTCCTGCAATGGGGTCTGTGTCTCACCTGCTCCATGCACAGCCCTCCTGTGCTGTTTCCCAGGCCTGTGAGTGCCCAGTGCCACCCACAGCACGAGCTGCTTGTGCTCATCCCCATCCCATCCTGGGCAGCCTGGGGCTGCTGGCTGTCAGGGTTGGGATGTGCCCATCTGCCCTGGAGGAGCAATTTGTAGGTGAACCTTCTTAAGAAGGTTCTGAGCTGTTCACAGAGCATCTCAGTAACTGATCTGAAAATCTGTGGTCCCCAGAGGGGCTTGATCCTTTGGGAATGTGGAATAGCCCAATGGGTGATCCTACCAAAATGTCCCTGTCATGCCAGGAGGGTTTGTACTCCCATGTCTGAGTGCCAGAGCACAAGGGATGGAATGAATAACTTGTTCCTTGGCCAACACCTGTGTTTTGCAAGAGGAAAGGACTCTTTGAAGGGAAGTCAGAGCTTCTCATGGAGTTTGGCAGCTGTGCATGTCAGACATGGTGCATCTGATGGAGTTCACAGTGCTGGCTGAGCCTCTTGGGTGCTTTGTCCCACCTTGGGTGCCAGTAAACCAGTGTTCCTGGCTGGACCAGCACTTGGGACCCCAGGAGCTGCCTCTCAGCTGTGCAGGGGAGCCAGCCCTGGTGCTGAGGAGCAGCTCAGTTGTTCTCTGAGAGATCTGCAGGGCAAAATTCCTGAGAGCCAGCGATCCCTGCGAGGCAGCAGCACGCTGGAGACACCACAGCGAGGTCAGACTAAACATCAGCTCTGTGCCAGCTTGTTGACATCTTGTCCTGGAGGAAAAGATCCTGAAAAGGCCTTGTGGAAGCAGTGAGGTGATGGGATCCTTGCCCCAGCCCTTCTGGAGAGGCCCTGGCTGGGAGCTCCCAGCTGCTTGCAGTGCTCGCTGTCCCCACGTGCATCCCCAGGCTTGTGGGACTTGGCCATTTATCCCAGAAAAGGGAAAAATCCCTAAGGTTCTGCTGCAGCTCCAGAGGCACATCATGTTTTGGGGTGCTGCAGAGGCTGTGTCCCAAGGAGGCAGGGATGGCTCTAACCCCTGTCCTGGGCTGGCATCCCAAGCTGTGCCTGCCCTTCTCGGGATGGGGCCTGGCCCTGCTGGAGCTGTGGGCATCGCTCCTGTGGCAGGGCCTGCTGGGGCAGCTCCTGCTCACCCTCACATTTGGGGTGATCTGTTAAAGATAATGAAGGATGGGGTTTGCTGAGCTGCTGTTTGCTGTTCCCAGGCACGAAGGGGTTAGTCCAGTTGTGAAAGCACAGGACACTCTGTGGTGTCCGAGAGAAACTGTGCGTGGTGCTTTCACAGAAGTGTCTCTCCTGCCACGCTCATTGCCAAATCAACCCAAATCAACCTCATCTTTTAGGCTCACTAATCTCAGTCACTGTCCTGGAAACCTGATCGAATATTCCTGTCAATTTCTACCCCTTTGCCTGGTTTCCATGGCAGAACTTCTCCCCTTTTACCACAGCAGGCACAACTCTCCAGTCTTTACTCCTCCTTACAGCACAGGAACCAACAAGTCCATATGGCCTGGCACTAGCAAGGAAGGTTCTAATAGCTCTTTTAATAACCTTTAAGCTAAATACCACAAGGCATAATGGATAGAAAGAAAAAAAAAAAAACCAACCTACAAGCCTATAGCCATACCTTGTGTCTGCAGATAGCCTTAGAAAACACTTTGTTAAAAGCCTCCAAAAGTTCAAATCAATTTTTGGGGGTTTTTTAGTCACTTTTTGGCTGACTCAGCTGACCATTCTGTTGAGTTTGTGAGATGATGGCATTTGCTCTGCAGCAGGTGCTCCAGGCTGCAGTCAGTGGGTTTATGAATTTTCTAAATGTGTCTTTGCTTATCCTTTATTTTTGCCTTTGGAGATTTGCCAGGTAGGGGTTTATGGTTCTACAGTTCTGTAAGTTGGTGGGCAAGCTTTTGGAAGTCTCACCACAAATTGCTGGCATAAATTGGCCCATTTAATTCTGTCTCCAACTTGAAAACAGTTTTTCTCTTGGAAAAGTGGCATTAAACCAGAAAAGAGGGGTGAAGTTCTAGCCCATTCTGCGAGAGGAGGAGGATGGACAGTTTCTGTGTTTGGGGGATGGTTTGGCTGTTTGTTTCTTCAAAAGCAGACACAAATACCTGCAACTTTGGCAGAGTTGAGGTTCTTTTTTTTGAAATTTTATTCTATTTAGGAAATTAGATCTTGATTGTTCTCATTTTCCTGGAAGACTTTTGGCACAATTCAAGCAAGGGGAAAAAACCAAGAACAACCAAGAACAACCAAGAGGCTCAAAAATATTTTAGTCAAACAAACAATTCAAAACATCTATGTTTTATGTTGGTTCCTTTTAGCAGCTGTTTGTCTCCAGATGTCTGGCAAGTGGTCACAAGAAGTACTTTATGTGAAAATTCAGAGAGTGGTCACAGCTTCAGCCAGCAATGGACAAGGTTTCCATCTCTGCTTATCTTTACCTGGTCATCTTCCTGAGGGAAACAGGAGTGAGACAGGAGACCTTGGGGTAAGCAGATTGTGCAAGGAGAACTCAATTCAGGATTAAACAACAAATATATATTTTCAAATCTCTATTTAAGAAAAAATCCCAAACCCCAGTCCCTTTTCATCTACTGTGGGGGTTTTACATTACCAGAAAGCAAGAGATCCACAACACCTGAAACTCAGCAGAACCACAAATTGCCTGTGGCCTTTTGGAAATCACAAGAGATTGTCGCCCCTTGACTGTCTGTGCTAGCAATACTGCAAAGGGCTGGCTCTCTGCACAGGAAGAGCTATTTTTCTACCTGGGGAGGACAATTCAACTTAGCTGGCGTGGATTGTCTCTTGGGAAGGATGGAAATTTTCTTTGGAAAACCTTGTGCCGGTTGGATCACTGGCATTGCCCAGCAGAGGAGCTTTTGCAAAACATGAATGGAGATTTAGTTGTTAAAACTTTGTGGGAAAAAGGGAGACAGCTTCATTGCTGCTCTTGGTCTTGGAAAAAAGAGGAAATTGCAATTGTGTGCAGCTGGGCTGCCCCTGTAATTTTATTTAGAATTTTGTTTTCCTGGATAAAAAGTTAATTACTCCTTATGTGGTTTGGAAAGTAATAAGAGTAGGATGTATGGAAGTTAAATGGGTGTAACCTCTTAAAAATTGTCTGCCAGCAGGAAAGCAAATGCTAAAAGAAAAAAAAGTTAGGTTTAAAAGGGTGAAATATTTAAATTTAAAAAAAAAAGAAAAGGAAATACCCATTAGTAACACAGTTTGGACCATCAAACAATATCCTCAAAGTTTATTCTTTGGTTAAAGACAACCCTCTTATTTCTGTCTCATTTTCTGGACCATCACAAGATGCCCAGGAGCTGTGATGTGCCTGGCCAGGCTGTGTGTCTGTCCTGGGGCAATCAGCCTGCATGAACCAGAACTGAGCCCAGGTTAAAGAACAGCAGCTTTTTTGGTCTTGAGAAGCAGAGCACCTCATTGCCCTGACCCTCTCCTGCATCTTGCCAAAGGGACTGAGAGACTTCTGTGGGCTGTGCAGGCTCCCTGTTGCATCGCCTGATCCCTGGGAGAGCAGCTCCAACCCTGCCCTGTCCTCCCTGCCGGTCCTCCCCGTGTGAGACTACTCCACTGTGCATATGAAAATAGCTTGGATGTCCCAGTTTGTTATTCCTCCTGAGCAGATGAGAGGGTTGGAGGCCGATCAGAGCAGAGGAGTCTCCTGGTGAGTTCATTCTTCAAAAGCTCGTGACGGCTGCTTCTCGTTAGGGCTTGCTCTGGTGCCAGGAGAAAAGAAGAATTCTCTCTGGATTCATGAGCACGTCCCTTCACTGCTGTCCTGGAGTGGCTGCAGCTGCTCTGCTCTTGGGATTTTTCAGACACAGCAATCTCTGTGCTGTTCAGGCTGCAGGGGATGCTGGCAGCTGGAGATGAGGGCTGGGAGCAGCGTGAGCTCCCAGCTGTGCAGAGCAGCAGGGCCATGCACTGACCTCCCCAGCAGGGCCAGGGTGCAGGCATCGCTCCTGCCACAGGTGCTGTGGTGCACCAAAGAGCAACTGGAGCATCCAGGGGGCTCCTAAACAGCTTTGCTCTTCCTCATCCCAAAAGCCTCAGCTGAAAGCCCCTCAAGAAGTGTCTGGAGCCAGCGTGTTTGGTTCAACATTGAAGGTTTAAAACTGCAGTGAGCTGTTCACACAGGAACTGCTCGCTGCCCCGGTCATCCTTGCTGGTTGCTCCAGGGTTGTGGTGAATCCCTCAGGCTGCCTGAGGAGCATTGCCAGGCCAGCCTAAGGAAGCAGCCCTGCATCAGAGAACCTTGCGGCTGGCTGCAGAGTGTTTCCCACAGATGTAAGGACTATTTCTGGTTGTACGACTTGCTGCTGCTCTGAATCAATAAAATAACTTACACCCATCAGCAAATAAATAACTTACATCCATCTGGCCTTTCCAAACCAGGTGCTGCAAAGGTGTTGCATTTTGAGCCCCTTGGAAAAGGGCCACTGGAAGATGGGGCAGGAGGGAGCAATGGGTTTTGCAGGGGGGCAGCCCCAACGTCTATTTTTAGTAACTCAGTTTGAAAGTTCATTGCTGATTGTGAATTATTTCTGTGCTGTGGCTTCTGTAATGACTGTGTAACCAGTTTTGCTGGCTCATGGTAGCAGTAATGATCACAATGCACAGAGTGAGACATTTAGATGTGATGCAGCAGAAGAGAATTTGCCTAACTGCACCAGTGGCTCTAAAAATGTCTAAAAGGGCATCTTTATTTATGGCCACTCCATCTGCAGGTACTCCACCTGCTCCAGCACTTTCTTTGGGCCTCAGTGGTGCTCTGGTGGACAAAGCACTCATCCCACACCCCTGGGCCCTGCTGTCCTGAGCTGGCACATCAGCAGCAGCCACTGATGGCTGCTACTGCACCAGCCAGGCTGCAGAACATTTCTGCATCTCCTTCTTCATGGTTGTCAGCTCTTGGGGTTTAAAATTTTATTATTATTACTATTATTATTTTCTAAATTCTTGGATCAGCCCCTCAAAAATGTTTTGGTGTATGGCTGTAACAGAGTCCAGTTCAAAGAGATGCTCAAGTGCAAACAAAGGCACCACAACAGGACATGGAGCGTGTCCCTCCAATGTAACTACTTCACTGGGATCTGCCAAAAGAAGCTATCCTAGCATTACCATAAAATATGTTTGCATTTTTTAGATGCTCTTGTCTGGTCTCATAAAGAGCAGCTCTTCGGCTTAGTGCTTTCTCATTGATGGCTCTGGCCTTAGAAAAATTCTTGTTCAGTGTCATCATTCAGACCATGATGTTGACCATTAGCTGGTCTCTGCTCAGTACCCTCTTACCAAGTTCAGATTTCCTACTGACAGTGTGTGCAAGCTCCTGCATGTGTTTTCATAACAAATCAGAGAGGCTCATGTTACTGAAATGTACTGTTCAGCACCTTTGGAAGAGCCCTCTGAAGTCCACGGGGACCAGAAGAGTGGGATTGCTCCTGGCCTGCAATGCAGAGAACTGTCAGGGAGAGTTTCAGCTATGCCTAGCACTTTCTCTCAGTTTTCCCCTTGCTGGCAAGGGATGGATCCAAGGGCTGGATGGGCTGGATTGATGAGGCTTTACCTGCTGACAGTAGCAGATTTAGTGACCTCAGGATCTGCTCTTTCTTTCTCTTTCCACTCTTCTGTCTCAGGTGAGCACTGGCCAGGCTGGCTCATCCACTCTCTTTGGGATCTCCCATTACTAGCTCACCTCTGGGGCCTTGCAGCTTGCTGAGGAGGTGGCCCAAAAGCTTTTAGGAGCTCCTGAATCCACATAGGAGGTATACTCCTCTGAGGGCAGTTGCATTATGCTTCACTTGTTATTGCTGCTGGCTGCTACTGCAGAGAACAGGTTCCAAGTGCTGTGGGTTCACCTGCCCCAAACTGCACACTTTGCATCCCATGAAGAGGGTGCCAATGGATCAATGGGCCAGAGAACCAGCAGAGATAATGAACCCCAGCCAGGCCTTCCCTTACTGCCCCTATTAATTCAGTCAAGGGGCCATTTTCCACCTTCCCTGTTCTTGTGGAGATGTTCATTAGTGTTAGTCTTCAATACACAATGAAATGTCCTTTCTGGGAAGACAGGGTAACATCTTGTTGCAAATAAGTAAACCTGTTCAGATGATGTAAAAACAGCTTTTCCAGCCAAACCATTAGCAATGGCTAAGTGTGTCCAAGCTGTGGTGGCAGCCAGATTCTGCTATTAAACCTCTGAACCTTTAAACCACAGCAAGCTCCTTGCTGCACAAATGTTCTGGTGAGAATGAGAATCAGGGTTTGCAAACATCTCCTTCACTGAAGCAAGCACAATGAACTGATTGAAGACACTGGGCCTGTTCTGTGGGACAAACACCTACCCCCAGGGCAGGGCACACGTAGCAGTGTTTCTGTCTGCTCCTGTGCATCATTGCTTTATGGTAGATGTCAGTTTGTTAAGAGTGTCATGCTAGACACCAAACCTACAAACAAGACTCAGTTGTGAATGCTCCTGTTGATAAAGCAGCTCTACAGCCACATTTGAAACTTGCTCTGCAGTCCTCTCTTCAAGCAGAAGGCCAGGTTACAGCCCAGTGGCACTGAGCACCCAGTGTCCATGTGCCAGGCCAGGACTGCAGCTCAGGTTTGTGGCAATCATGAAGACCCTCTCACACAAAGCATTCCTCAGTCATAGCCAGAATCCTGTTTCCTAAGGGTACCAGGCACAAGGGAGATTTTTGGAAAAAGATGGACAACACAGGACCCTTATTGCTCTGTGACAGACCACACAGTTGATCCCAGCAGAGGTGTTGAGTATACTACTCCAGAGCTTCATTAAAGCATTAACAAATGAATAATTTTTCTTATCAACTACTTAAAAATTGCTTTTGCTTTCTGAAAAATAACAACGTGCAACAAGAACAAATCATCAGGCTGAGCCTTCCCTCTGTTTATCACTCATGTCAGTTCTCAGTGAGTTACAGGACCTTCCCACTGGACTGAAATTAAGCCCACCACATTTGCCCACAGCTTCCTTAGTGGATGGATCTGAAACTCACATGTGCAGGCAGCAAATGAGCTGGGGGTACCAGGCAGAGATGTGTCAGGACCACGCTGACTGACACAGCACAGAACTGGTTCTAGTCCAGGAACAGCCTATCCTGAGCATTTCTGCAGGACCTGCAGGCTCAGGGTACTCCTGCATTACTGGTTACCTGGATACAAAGCCACATCCTGCTCCCAAAACCAGTTCCTCTTGGAAGCATTGGCATTAGAGGACACTGCTCTGTTTGTGACACCTGCCACAGCACAAGGGTGGGAATTTAACAAACTTCCTTGCTACCCCCCTCAAAAATAGGAGAGGAATAAACTGTGGTAGATGGGAGGAATGAAGGAGAAGAGGCCCTGGTACCTACATCTTCCCTGGAGCAAGGACCTTTCATAACAGCTTGGTGAAAGTGTTGAGCACGCAGTAACATTCGGAGTTTTGCTGCTCTTGTGCTAACCACACTGTAATGGAAAGCAGTCCTGCCACATCTGGATGAGGAATCTGGTTTTCAAGGGAAGCACAGCTGAGAAAGGCTTCAAACAGGATCTGATGGACCGATTAAAAACAGATGCTGTGCTGGCAGACAGGCTGCTGTGGATCATCTGATACAATCCCCTTCCCCTCGTTTCTGTACATAATGTCCTTCCAAGCAAAGCCACCTCCTCCACAGCTATGTCTAAATTGCATTAGGAATCTTGGCATTTTTTCAGTTATACACATTGAGAATGGTTTTGCCATTTAAAATATTTCAGGGGGACTGTAGAACCAAGCAGTAGACTGCTTATCAGAAATCCACCTGGTACTCACAGAGGCAGAGGCCATGCTGCAGAGGGCTCAGGGCTGCAGCATTTTAATCCCTGCAGTCCTTAACCTTTACACAGCACTCTCCCCCTTCTCCTGGAGGAGGGAGCTGTATCAGCTCTGGAACCCGAGAGGAACACCCTCCCCACCACCTCACACACTGCTTTAATTTTAAGCACATGAGCAAAGAAGGCTCTGTATCTCATACTGAGGCATGAAACATCTTCCTCTCATTTCATTTTGGAAGGGCACAGCACCTTGCAGCAGGTTTGCTTGCCTCTACCTGCTCCAGTATGTCCAGTATGGCTCAGGGCTGCTTTAGCTCACCCCCATCCCCACCCTGGCCTAGCACAGAGACTGGACACTGCACACTGCCAGTCTCTGTACTCAGTTGTTCATCCCTCTAATGTGGGGATTATTACTTCCCTAGGGAGGCTGAAGATAATCCAGGAGGCCAGTTGCTGTAGGAGTACTGGCTATGCATTGGTGTGAGTCCTCCCTGGCACTGGAGGATCACAAATTGAATTGTTCCAGGTAGTTTTCTTCTTTCCCTCTTCCCCAAATACAGCTGAAACGATTCCCTTACTCTCCCAAGACTGCACTTGCTAACAGAAGTCACTGGGATCAGTTCCTATTTAGCCAGAATCAACATAGTCAGGAATTCCTGTATTACCCTTAGAGGTGCAAACAAGTTTCAGACCAGGACTAGCTGGTTGCTTGGTCACAAATGTAACAGGAGATTCATCCCAGAGAGGCCAAGGAAAGGGGATAACTCCTTTTGCTCTTGTTTTTCACTTTGACAGGGGAGAAGGGCTGGTATCAGCTTGCTGAATAGCAGAACCATCTAAATTGATTTCACATGGAGTGTCTGCTCTCAGCAGCAGGATGCTAATCCCGTGCAGCCCTGCAGCCACAGGAGTGAGGACAGGGCCTCCTTCACTGCAAAGCTGAGGCAACAGAGGCAGCTGCAGTAGGAAAAATGGGTTCAGGCAACCACTGGGGAAGAGATGTCCAGGAAACTCAGCAGCTCTGTTTTCATCCTCAGGTTTTGTGAGCAGGAGAGCACAGGAAAAAAGAACAGTTCGGGCTGAAGTGTACATGGCAAACAAGGCACAAGAACAGGTTGTCCAGAGAATCTGTGGATGCCCCATCCCTGGAAGTGTTCAAGGCCAGGTTGGATGGGGCTTTGAACAACCTGGTCTAGTGAAATGTGTCCTTGCCCCTGGCAGGGGAGATGGAACTAGATGACCTTGATGACTAGGTGCCTTCCAACCCAAACCATTCTGTGACTCTCTAAATTCACTCTGGCTCAAAGGCCTGTAGACATTCTGACTTCACCCATGAGTTCTTGCCACTCCCCAACAGCATCCAGCTGAGAAACCAGCACAACACTCAACAAGAGCAGCAGCTACCAGGTAATTCATCTGTCACTGCCTTGGCAAGTGCCACAAACTCAGCCTGGGCAAATGAGAACAGGTAAGCCCAGACACTGAGTCACCTGTGCATGGTCAGGCTTAGGACATTTAATGGCAGTGACACTGAGAGAACACAGATCTGTCAGAACAGGGTGGCCAAGGAGGGCCTGAGCACCACAGCTCAGTTTTACTGACAGCAGTGCTGCCACTCTACCACTGTAACACCCTGGGCCACACTGAGGTGAATAATGACCCCCACAATTACACCAATACACTTCTCTGAGGAGAGTCCCCTTTCTGAGCCTGCAGATGGTGTAAGATGGCTTTAAGCAAGACAACAAACCCTTCATCAGAACTTTGAATTCCGCAGTGGGTAGGGATGATAAAATGAACAGACTGCCTCCCTGGCCACCTTCCAGAGGAAAGCATTGTGTCCACCCTTAACTAGGGCAGGCCAGTGTTTATCACTGCCTAGAACCAATGCAGCTCAGCTGGTTTAATGCAGTTTTTTGCATCTCAGAATTAAGCAATGAAACATTTTAATAGCAGTGAATATCCTGAGCATTTCAATGATTCGGGTTTCTTCACTGTCACATTACTTTTTGAAATGTCTCCATTAAAAACATAAAACTGGTAAATTGTCAGCTCCAGACTCACTGGAAAATGCAGGATCTTTGCAGCACAATGCAGGTCTGCCTTGCCACTGAGATTTGCAAGACTTGGGCAAAAAAAATAAGATTTAAAGCAAAGTCTTTCAAGGGAAAAATATACACAATAAGATGCACAGTGCCAAAATCTCCTTTCTGCTCTGCAAGTGCTCTGGAGGCACATTCACACTTCACCGAGCCAAATAATTTCTGAAAATGACTGCACGTTTGGAAAACGTGCAGACTGAGTCCCAACAAGAACTGCTTAGGTTTTATGACTCTGAGCCATCTGTGAGCTAAAGGGACAGAAACCATCTAAAAACTGTCAAGCTGAGAGTTTGGTTTCCACAATAAGCTCTGAATCACCTTTAATCTGCCCATTAAGCGCTCGCAGGCAATTCTGCAGCAGCCCCACTGGAAAAGCCCGGGGTGTGAAAAACAGCAGATGGTTCACGGGGGCGGAATGCTGCACAAATCGTTAGAGAAGCATGGAAAATTCAGGGCTGGCTATAAAAGTCACTGGGCAAGGGCAGCTGTGAACAGCCAGGTGAAAAGGGGCGGGAGGGACACGTGGGGGCTGCTCTGTACAGACTGCTGCTGTTTCCTTGCCCAAAGCCACCAGGACAGTGCTGAATCAATCCCATGTGAACAGACCATAAGGTGCAGTGCTCCCCAGTACTAGCACCAAGGGAGTTTTCCATTGTGCTGGAGTTTCCAGGTTTTAGCAGCACCTTGGATGTGATTATGGAATCACTTAAGGACCCTGAGGGACACTTGGAAAGCAAACCCACTTGCGTTTTATATGTTGTATATACATGGCAGCCCAGGCAAGTGATAACTGTAATCTGTGACTGACATAGCAACAGATATCCCAATATGTGAGGATACGTGCAGGATAAACACAACACTGAGCCAGGAGGCAAAGGTGGGAAACAAAAGGAACTCAGTATGGCCTGTCTTAGACCACACTCCAAACTTTCTGACTGCAAACACAAATCATGACATGCAATTAGATGACCAAGAGAGAATTTTTTTCCCTGCTTATCCCATCAGTTTACAGTATCTTTAAACAAGACAGGGGTATAATTTCCAACCAGCTCAACAGGCATGAATGGCCATCTTCTAGGAGATCTCACAATGACTTCTGCTAATGCTTAAATAAGGCAGTTATTGCAGAAGTGGAAATTAATTTTGGTAAACCGAGAGTAGCAGATACAAATTGGAGCAGGAAAGCAGCTAGAATCAAATAATGAAAATCATACCATCATTTTCACATTCAGTAGTGTTGTGACATTCTTCCTACCAAGGATTTAGTTCTTCAGCTCTTGGGTCTGCCATCCCTGATTATGTTTTACAAGGGAGCCTTCTCCCTCCTCCTTTAGCTTTCAATGGGCAGCCCTGAAACACTTCTCACACCTCCAGTTCCTCAAGTAACCTGTGGCTAAGCTCTCTGGCACATGTCATGTCTGTCCAAAATCACCGAGTGTAACAGGAAATCAGAGGGACTCTGATACCTCCAAGAAACAATCTCTGCCACCAGAGGCTGGGGTTGGAGCCACCATTTCCCCTCCCCTTCAAGTCCAGTTTAGGCAGATGGCATCCACTTATACCAACATAGCTGGCCATGGCAAAAGAGAACATAAATGAGTACAGTTAGAGAAAAGAAACCACAAATGCTTTTCAGTTTTATTCTTACTGGGAGGGTAGTGGCATCCTGACATGGTCCTTCACATCATCCAATGAAAACTGACAGGGACTTTTTCAAGGCTCCTAGCAGTTTGTGGGACTAAATCCTGGAGTAATGTTGGCTTGGCTGTAGTGCTCTGCCAGCCTGCAGACATGGCATTCCCAATTCCAGATAGTTTTGCTGGGTCAAGACTAAAGTAATCAGTACTAACAGAAAGGGAAAGTAATCAGATGTGAAACACAGACCACATGATGAGCGATGTGTCAGGCTGGTACTACACAATACTTGTACAGACCAGTCAGAAATGGGTGTTACAAACAGAGCTGGAAAATAGTAACAGTTAAAAATATGATCAAGTGCTTTTGATGGATTTCCCAGAAAAGAGAAAGTCTCTTCAGAAAAAAAATGTAACAGCTTCAAAAAACAACAATAACAGCAGCAATAACAACAAAACAAACAAACAAATGCATCTAGTGATCTTTAAATCAGCTTTTCCATTGGATAAATATATTTGAAATAGTCGTACAGTTCACAGTGGCATAAAGTTCTCTGATTGCTTGAGTGCTTGAAAATATCTCATCAGTAAAAAAATACCAGAGCTGGGGGAGGAAAACCCTCTCTCTGAATTCTGTACATGGGTAAATGCACAGGTTTTGGCAGGCATCAGGTCACTGGATCCATGGGGAACTGGCAGCATCACAGGACTGCAGATCACAAGTCAGGGGATGGAGGATAAGAGGAATAGTAAGGCCCATTTTCCTGCAATGAGAACAGAACAAGCAGTTGAACAGAAGTCTTCTCCAATACACCTTGGTGCAGTGACAGTGCCACAGAGGCAGAAATAATTAGATATTAGGTTTTGTTTTCCCTGGGTACTCTGAGTGCCACAAGTCACCCAGGAGAGGACTGTGCTGCTAAACAAGCAAACACAGGCCTTGCTTTTGCCTGTGTTTTAAGCATAAGCAGGAAGTGCAAGTTAAACTTTTGCCATTAAGCCAATGCAGTGACACCAGGAAGCCACAGATGTTGGCACAACCAGTGACTCAGACACAGCTACTAATGCAGACACACAGCCCTGGCTACTCCTTCGGAGTTACACCACATAGTCTTGGGAAGGATTTTGCCAATGCAAGCCACATTCATGCCACCATTTCATTAGAGACCTGAGGTGCAGAAGGGAAGAGGAAGAAAGTCCTATACAAAGGCAGGACACTTTTCTACTGTTCAATTTTTCCCTGCTGTTTTTAGTTTTTTTTTTTACTTTTCCTGAATGCTTTGTTAGTATGTGGGGCAGGGAAGACAAAACACAGCTACCATTTCTTTTTCCAGTCAGTATAAGGTGTGCAGCAGCTAATACAAATTTTATCTTGTCCACAGGCTGTTAGTGTGTTATGTTACAGTTCTTGGCTGAAGAAGGGTAGGCTGCCTTTTATGCAAAAGGAGACTGCTCTAATGGGAAAGCAGCCTTCCTTCTTAGCCAAGCCCTCTGCTTGGGCTGATGTGGACAAAAAATTACGAGAACCATTACTCACAGAACACAGACTCTCCAGAAACCTTCCCTCTTCCTTCTCCCCATTCTTAAGGTGTGGAAGTCAGTGCCCTTAAAGACTTGCAGAGCAGAATGGGAGCAGCACAAGAGCTGCTCTTAGGGCAGAGACTCATGGTGGCCACAGGCAGTCACTTACCCTGGCGTCGTACTCGAGCACGAAAGGGGGAAGGTCAATCTGTTCTGGGGGTATGGCTGTGAACAACTGCTGAAGGCTTTCCACATAGTGGAGTTTGTCCTTTAGCCCTGAGACTGTAAAGGTTGTGAAAAACCATGCTGAGACCTGAAAATAAAACCCCAAAAAAAAGCAATTAACAAGGTGCTGCTTCAAAATCTTCAAGTTCAATGTAATACTCCACAGTGAATCAGGCTTGAGTTGAACTTGAAACACTAAAATCATTGCCATAACACAAGATCAGGAAATATGCACCACCAACTGCTGGCAAGAGTGTCTTGAGAACTTCAAGCTGGTGTTTTCTGACTCTACACTCACTCCTCCCCAAATGCCAGCTTAAGGTCCCTTTCTCCAGTCCTAGAGTGACAGGTATTCTGCTACTTTTCCTCAAAACCACATCATTATAGTGGCATGTTTTCACTCCAAGCTCAGCCAGTTCAGAAAATTACCTACTTGAGTCTGTCAGAAGCATTTTCAACCCTTTACATTCAAGTCTTCACTTGAAAGAAAGGCCAATTAGAGCAAGAGAAAGGGAGACTTTTGGCTTTTCAAAGACTGTACTGAAATCTCCCTCCTGCTTTGGGTTGTCTCAGTGAGCTTTTGTTTTACCACCTTTTTTATCAAAGCCTTAAACTCTACAAGAATAAGCCTATCAACTTATTCTACAAGATTTTACTCTAAATAGTCACACCTCTGTTTTGGGTACAAACAGGATAGGGAATTTTGTTTTTGAAGACCAGTAAGACATCAATCTAACCCTGCTTATTGAGTCCACAAGCTTTAGGTTTTCAATCCACCTTCTCTAAAATTAAGTACTGTATTACTTATTGTTTATTTCTTTTCTATTCTTTTCCTGGCAGACTGAAGGTAAAGAAAAAACCTGTTTTACAGGTCACAAATGCTCATAGTAGGGATCAATCACATGGTCCTGAGCAACCAGATCTTCCTGACTCTTCTTCAGCCAGAGATCAGAGCAGATGACCTCCAGGGTCCTTTACAACCTTGACCATCCTGTCATTCTGTTTGATAATTTTGCTTTGACTGCAGGAAGTTAACAAAAAGAAGCAACACTGCAAGAAAAGCCTTAAGGAAAGCAAGAGTTTAAAATAAACTCTAAGATTAAGTCAATAAAAATGATCTGTCTGAATACAACATTAAAGAGAAAGTCAATTCCTAAAAACTGTCCTGGAATTACTGTGCTGTGTCCTCAAAACAGCTTATTTTAATGAGAAAGGAACAATGAAAAAGAGAAAAGGAGGTAAAGAACGCGACAGAACATTTGGAATAAATTAATTAGTTTAAGGGAAAAATTAGAGATTTATGTTAGCAGAAAGCAGGGAGACAGATTTTACTGGCATCCATTATTGTTCTAACAAGACCTCTTATGAGTGACACTAAGTGACAGTTTAATGAGTGAAGAATACCTTCTCAATCTTGCACCAAAGTAGCACGGATTTCAAGGTGTGTTATGAATGACACTCATTAAACATAATTGCTATGGATGTTTAATGCATAAAATCCTAATAGGGGCTATTTTTGCAGCCATCACAAAAACTGCTGTTAGGAAAAGTGTTTTTTCTTTTTCCCCTCCTTCCTCTCACTATACAAGCCACTGCAGCTTGGCATTACTCAGGAGCTCAGAGAGAAGGGAGAGGGGCAGAAATGTTTCTGGAGAATTTTTCTATTACCTCTATTCTTGATAATCACAGGTTATAGAAACAGTAATACAAGAGCAGCTCTATTTTCCTATTGGTAACAGGACATGGAACTTTAAATTAAATTAAACTTTTAATGCACTGAAAGTAGAGGAAGTTGTACCAGAGCAGCCAAAGAAAGTTAAAAATCTAGACATGTGCTGAGGTCTCCCTTCATTTTTCTTGTTCTGATATTCTGAATCCAAATAAAAGTCACTGTGCCAAGCTATAAACCCACAGTTAAATGTATGAGGTGTCTCCCACAAAAAAACAGCAAAACAGATTAGCTGTGTCTCTAATCTCATAACTTGGGCATACCTCAAAGAGAAATTTACTAAAATCTGGGAAATTTTATTCCAGTTGGAAGGATCTTGTGTAGAGAAAACCTAAGTGATTTGCAGCAACCCTTCCACCGGCATCTGATCTCAAGAAACTGCTTTTAGGACCATTACAGAAAAACAAACCAAAAATTGTTCATGATAAATACAAAGAGTGTGATGATTATGAGTACCTAATTTGAGTCTTTGGGTATGTTTCAGCTGTGAAACATTCTTGATTCACAGCCAGTAATGAAAACAGAATTACTCTTTCAGATCCAGCAATTTATAGTTCAGTTCAGAATGCAAGCTCTGAAAAAGTTTATTTGGAGAGCTCTCAGAAGAGGGGAGCTGAGAGGATTCACATAAAAATGCCTCCAAAAGCCCTTTATTTATCTATCAGCAGCTTTATCAAAACCAAGTAGGAGGAATTTGGGATGCATGAGTACAAAGGAACTTGTGATGGCACTTCATGGGTGCCTTGATCTGAGGCCTGGCAGCAAAGTGCTCATGCAGCAAGAGCCACTCCAACCTACAAAACTGCTGACATTTATACTGTGATTTTATGACTAGCACAGATCCATTTCACAGATCACAAGAACACTCAGAGCATGAGGAAAGGCAGGAGCACTGTACAAAAATGTGTGCACAGTGGCTCACCCTGCTTCATTTACTCTGTGCTTTAGGACAACTGCTGAACCTTCCCTCCTTGTATTCTGGACAGGCCATTACCCTCAGAACCACACAGTTTACAACAGGTTCACACCTAGAAACCAAAGACTCATTGATGGCACCATAAAGTACATGGAGAACTCTGCTGGTTTTCTAAGGACATGATTTTCCAGAAGACATGATGAAAAGCCTTTTGATCTCTTTTAGCCCATAAATCAGCAGAAGTGACTCTAACAGATGGCAGCCATCCACTGTGCCAGGATTCAGCCCTGCTGTGAAAGGGACAATTTATACCAGACATTTAAGATCTGTGTATGAGGGTGATGTGTTTGGGAAGTCACATGAATGTACAAAACTTCCTCCTGAATTTGAGGCATGAGATATTTCCTACTACTTCTAGGAAAGGAAGGAAGAGAGTGAGTGATCCAAATAGGAAGATGAATGTGCCAAACATTTTGGAAGACATTTGAAGCTTTTGAGCTAGCAATCTTCAATGGGGACAAGAGTCCTGAAAGAGCCAAAAAAAAGGAGGGGAGAGAAAAATCATTCCCTCTTAGCAGCCATCTTCTTCATCATGCTTTCTGCTGCATATTCCCCATCATGTTTCATATGCTACAGTCAGAAGCAATCCTGCTTGCCTTCCAGTTATAGAAAAGACTGTCAGAAAGACATGGATACACATTCTCTTTTGCCTCCAGCTGTGCTGCCAGAATAGGATACAAACCAATACTATTTCCAGCAAGTTAGAGAACTCTGTGTCTCTCACCCTCCCTGCTTCCCACCAACCATCTGTTCTGCCTACAGATCTGTTGAGTCCTACTGCAGTTTCCAAAGGGACAGACAAGATGGCAACAGACACCATGAGGATGAGTTGTCATACTCCAACAACAAGAAAAATATTTCTCTAGAAAGGCATGGGAAGAGAGAAGGGGGGTGAAGTGCTGCTGAGAATCCAAAACACTAGCACTTCCTAGCTTCAGCTTTTCCACTCAACTCTGTGACCTTAGTAATGTTCTGTGCCAGCTCCTACATTTTTATGAGCATCAGAGCTGGAAGGTCTAATTCTAGGACACAGACCTCTGATCTTTATCCTGTGGGAGTAACAAATAACCTAATAGAAACTGGAACCTACACTGCTGGGATGCCTCAGTCTTATCTCCATAAAAACAAGGAAGCTCCAAGTCTCATGGTGTCCCAGCTGTGCACAGGCAAAAAAAAAGGCTCTTTGGAAATTTAGCAGTCAAAGAAATTCTTGCTGAACATGTGCAAACAGATGTGTTTTTCCAGGCATATAATTTTCTCAAATTTGATTAATGTCAGCAAAAAGCAGAATAAACACAGAGGTTAATCTGATGTGAACATGGAGGATCAGATTTCTGTTTTAATTGGACAAACAAAAATTCTAGGAAGGGCTGCTGCTGCCACTTAGTTAACCTGAAGTACTCATACTGCTGCACTAGGGGTAGTGGATGTGAGGTCCAGAAGGGAACCAGCTCCATCTATCTGTTGCCCCACACAGATCCCAGCCAAGGTGGGATCAACTTAGTGCATGACAAGTTCAGATTTTTGGCTCCTGATGGATTAACAGGATTTTTTTCTGCACTTTATCAAAGGCATTCTTCCCATCTTTCTTTGCTGCTCTCCACTGTATCCCTGACTAATCTCACAGCTGCCTGAGACTGCTCTCTGCCCCTCCCAGGGCAGCTCTGAAGTGACACACAGGACACACGTGGTACCTCTTGTGGTGAAAGAAAAGGTGAAACAGCCAGGAGATGAACTACACTAAAAAGAATTCCCTGAGTGTTTGGTCATGGTTTGTGACCCTGCCAGCAGGAAAAATGACAAGATGTTTCCCTTTTGAAGAGACATGATTCAAAGCTTCCACCTCTCTCTGGTAAGAGCACACAAGAACCAGGGCACAGACAGCGTGCACAGCACTGGGGTTCAGCTATCACAAAGGCTGGAAGACTGCAGCTAGATCAAAGATGGGATGAATTTCAAGTTCTAACAGTGGATCCAGAAGATACTGCCTAATTTTGGGAATCTTCTGTACATCTCCATGTTCTTCATGCTACAGGCTTAAGTGCTACTCCACCAACATGCAAGATACATTTTTCTTTTGGAAGATTTACCTTACCTTTGAACGAAATGTTGGGTGGACAAAATACAATGCCTTCAAGTTCCTCTTGTACCTGGTTTAGAGAAAGAAAATAAATATTTAAAAGTGAATTCTAACTAAAGTCATCTACACAAAATAACTGTCAAAAGAGACCATTTTTCTTAAGTGCCTGTGATGTAATTTTATAAAGTTAGATCTAATGTAAGGGCAGACACCAGAAAGTAAATGTAAAGGGAAAAGAAAATTTTTTTTTAAAAAGCAGAATGGTTATTTTTCAGTTAAAGACATCACAGCCTTCAGTCTTTCAAGCAGGAAGTGAAAGAAAGTTAAGGACAAATTTTGACTGCCACTGTTACCCAAACCTCGCCTCTCACAACCAGCAACACACTTTAACAAGGCCAGGCTCCAAAAGCTCCAGTTCTGGATTGTGACAGACAAAACAAGCAGAGTGCCTCCCTAGCAGCCCCAGAGGGAGACTGCAGAGGACAGAACTTCTGGTTAAAAAGATGGACTTGAGAAGGAAAGAAGACACCCCTTCCTTCTTCTTGCCTTTGTTAGTTATTTAGATCTTTGTCCCAGCCAAACTCTCTCAGAAATAAATGGGAAATCAGATACAGGGAATAACAAATATTTGCATAGCACAGAGGAAGATTGGAACATGTTCTTTTCCTATTGACACTCACTTGGCATCAACAACATCATAGAGTTTCTTCAGGAAGTTTGAGTCTAGTTGATTGTAATCATTTGTGAGTGTATGGAAGTACACCAAGACATATTCCTTCACTGCAATATGATCCATGACATGGATGAAATACAGAAGAGCCTGAGGCAGAAAGAAACAAAATTTATATTTGCAAAGAACTCTTTCACAGTTGCACTACATCTTAATATACTTCCCCTATTTCATCTAAAAATCAGGAATTATGAGGCTGGACGGCATTGCATTTCAGCTACAAAAGCAGGGCCAACATTCCAAGTCTTCAACCTGACTGTATGAACTTGGAAGTCTTTTGTCTATCTGACCTCACAGATGGAGATACATTCTTGCTGTTTCCCTGAAAAACTACATTTAACTCATTACGTTTCACTCTTCACATCTTGGCAGTTATAGAAGCATGGTAACTCTCCTTCTTCTTGAGGAAAAAAAAGAAGTCCATACTAGCCCTGTTTTTTCTAAAAATAGCCTCATTGAAATATGTCAGCCCAATGCACACATAGCTCTGTAAGGCATTTTCATCTGCCTATAAAAATACTTTCTAGTTAACATCTTAAGTCCAACAAATGATGTATCTAGTATTAAATTACCCTTATAATCAGACTTTTCCATCCAAAACATTCATATATAACCTACACAACTCTAGTTTTACAGAGCCTTACCTTTTCCATGTCTATCAATGTCACAGGAATATTCCTTCCAACCACCACCATCACAGTGCGGCCACAGTTATCTACACCTACAAAAGAAAGAAAGATGTCTCAATTTCTCTCAGCCATGCCAGGTTTTGTAGCTGGGCCCTTTCGAACCACAGAGAAAGAGCCTCAGCTCAGAACTTTTGCACTGCATCTGGTTTCCAGCAGAGGAAATATGCTTAGTTACTGCTCCCACTATACCAGTACCTATTCTGATCAAAAACCCCATGTATCTGAGAAATTCAAGGACTGCAATTTTATGTTGCCTGTGTACTCTATATTTACCTAAATATCAAATAATAACACGGGTTTTATTTTAAAACCCCCTTCATTTGCAATTCTACCACCAAAGCAAAATTCTCCCTAGAAACCAGGCTCTGAACTCCAATGCACAGATTCCCAGAGCATGCCTCATGGACCTCCTGCAGCTCACAGAGCCTTGTCTAAGGCAAACAAAAGAATTGAAATTTGCAGCTACTGGGCAGAAGGTATCACACAACCTTGATATTTACACAAAGATAGAGGTAAGCTCTGGATTTTCATGAGGCCTAAGAGATAGCCAAAGTGCTGAACAGATTCTCTCCAGAAACACAGCTATGCTTCCAGCATGACCTATTGTATAGGCAAGTCCAAAGAAAATATTTTTACTTTAAGCCAACATAGGTCAGTCATCAGTACCCCAACCTTACCTGTCTGGTACAAAGCTTTAAGAGAAGCAATGTCAGAGAGGTCTTCAGCTCTTGCTTGACACAGCCAGCGATTGTAACTAGAAAGCCAAAAACATCTGGTCAGATCTAATCCCCCTTCGGATTAGCAGTATAAGCCTGAAGAGGTATATGGGAAGGGAAGGACAAACAAGCTTTTTCTGACTGAGCCCTCTATTGCTGTTTTCTGACCTATGGAACAACTATCAAGTTTTTAAAGAAAGAAGTGTTAAAGAATATAATTTAGTGTCTTAGTTGCATACCTAATGATTTTCACTTGGGCAATTAATACATATTAATATATATCAGCTAGTAACTGTAGAGGCATTGCATTTGGGCTGAAAATATCTCAGAGGTTTTTTCATTTAAATATGTCAGTATTTAAAAGACAGGCAAAAAGGAAAATTTCCTTTAGAAGCCTAGATGTTGAACAACTACGCAGCAACCAGTTTCATGAACAACTTAGTGCCTCATCTGACAAAACAAGCCAACACTGAGCCCTGAGAGGTGTCCAGCATGGAATTACCTTTTAGAGAAGTGATCATGAGCATTAGGGTTACCAGGGCAGGGAGGGGGAGAAAGCCTGAGCCTTCTTTTATTTATCAAATGGAAGAAAAGTGTTTTGCTATCTGCGCAGAGCCTCAGAACAAGTGGGCAGTATCAAAAGCAGATGATCCCACTACTAAAAGTGCTGACAAAACAGTGACATCTTGTGGCAAACAGGTAAGGCAGCTGGCTGGATGCATTGGGTGTGCTAAAGGGTTCATCACAAGCTTCCCTCTTTTTCCTACTGCCCCGTCCCTTCTCCCTTCAGGCCAAAGAGGCTACTACATCAATCCAGGGTGACACCAGGCTTTACCTGTATTTGCTTGCTGGAAGATGAGGCTTTGCAGATAACAAAGCTATCATTCATAAGGGTTGGTCCTAACTAACACAAATATTCACATGAACAAGCAAATTCTCACTTCCTCTGGTGCTGTTTCTGCAGTGCTGCCTCTGACAACTGTCCCTGAAGGATGAGGCGCCTCTGTTTATCAACGTCCCCCTCCATGCGGGCAAAAGCATGGGACCCAATGAAAGACAGATCTGCCTCCAGACCCTCTTCATCTGAAGCATCTGCAGTGGAAACAAAGATGGCATCAAATGTTTGGGCTGTGCACAGGACAGCAATGCTGCTGATGAATTGGTACATGTCCCAGTGAAACAACACAGTCATTGTGCTACAGACTAACACAAAGCCCCTGAGGTACCTGATGTGGCTTTGACACCTCACCAGTACCACTGGCAGATCACAGCAGTGATTGAGAACCACTCCCTTAAAGTGCTGGTTTGCCTGGAAACTAACTGGGAAGTCTAGTAATCAGTGATAACAAAGGGTTTACTTTCCCAAAAAACAAGTTCTGGAGAGAGTGCTTCAGCTTTACTTGAGCTTTACAATCATCCTACTTCTCAAAAAGGGAAAAATTAGTGCCCAGAGGCACAGATGCTGCAGCTTTATTAAATTTAGAAGCTGTACTGTAGAAAGGGCCCATTTCTTGTATCACTGACACTTCCTGAACAAATGCTGTAGTGATCTGAGTGTAGCTATTTTTATAGTATTGTTTACAACACAATTGGGTGATGAAATAGAAGAGCACAGGCTCAATTCCTGGTGACAATACCAGAACGCTCCACTGAATTGATGTCACCCAGGCATGTTGCTAAGACTTCTAGCATTGTCTCTCTGGGCAATCTAGACAGGAACTGAGTTTCCCCTTTTAGCATTACATGCTATAGTAGCAACGGAACAAGAGAGCAGGACTCCACTACACAACTATGCAAATCCAGTAATTTCACAAATGATTAGCTAGTGGTTGATTACCTCACACTGATCAGCCACAGCAGCAAATATCAAATATTCAGCCTTATCCCAACTGACTATACAAAAGCAGAAAATTGAAATTAATTCCCAGTTATCTGCTTTGGATGGTTTAAGGCTGTGAAACTTGCACATCACTGCTCAACAAGCAAGGCAGAATGTGTCTGCTCTGGCAGTTAATATATTAAATTGTTCTGCTACATGTATCTCACCTCCACCCTGACATCTAGGCAACCTCTTTACAAACAGACTTTCAATGAACTTTGATAGCCACCTCCAAACACTGTTCTTTGGGTTCCTCTAGTTATTTTATATGTTTTTGGGAGTTTCTGCTAGTTTTTATTGCCCATTTACTAGTTGGATGCACTATATCCCGGCAGTATCAATACAATCCAAGACAGACCATTAACCATAATACCTTTTTCAGTTAAGGGCTGCACAAGATTCTGCAAGAACACCTTCAAAGATCCTAATCTTTGGGAAAAAAATTTACAAAGGGAACAAACTACCCACTTCTTCCACCAAGAAAGGAAAAGACAGAACAGCTCTACTGCAGTTACTGCTGAGGAACACAAGAAGCCAACGAGGCAGCTTGAGAACTGGAATCACTGTAACCTGACTTAGGTGAATTGAGGTAGGAAAACATTTCTCTCCTTCCTTTTCTGTTTTGCCCACTGACTTTCCCAGACAGACAGTTATTCCCAAGTCCAGCTCCACACTCACCATCTGGAACACCTGGCTTTTCAGTGATCCTGATCTGCCTCTCCGGTACTACTGGCTCCCCTTCTGCATTGCCAATGTCTGCAGGGAGGTAAGGCAGGGACTGCACCTCTTCTTCCAATGATCTCGGAAAGTAAAGAGGCAGCAACTTCTGGTAAGTGGCCTACAAATAACAAAAAACCATGAAGGATCTATCACACATCTGTGCTCTTCACTTAAACAGCATCTGCCTTTGTAGCAGGGAACTTGTCAGCAGCTTGGAGGCAAAGCACTGCCTCCCTCAATGGCTAATTTGGGCTGGGAGTACTTTATCAGGTAATCCTGATAAAGGTTAACTTTTTGGGTTTTTTTGCCACACTGGCAAATGACGTTGAGAGGACTTTGCTAAAACCTGCACAAATTCAGGTAGATTGCAGATACTTTAGCTTTGTAATGAAGTTAAAATATGCACGGACAACAGATTTGAGCAAATGTTGCTTCTGTTAAAATGCACCACTACATAGACCACCTTTAGTGATCTGCCTGGGAGAAAAGAAAAAGCACCAGCCAAACAAGAAAATCCCTCCCCACGTAAAGGAAAATAGTGAAAATCTCTACAGAATGTATTATTCATGGGTTCTCTCCAACTGATCAGCAGTTTTATGACCCCCAACAAATTAGTTATTTTCCTTATCCATATGCCATAGAACCTGAGCAGCATGGGTGTTCTGAACAGGAACAAGTCTGATGTACAAGGAAAGTCAATATTCAGACTGCCTGCACCTCTCAGAACACAGATCATTAAATGTCAAGTTTGCTATTCCAACAAGCCAGCAAGCTGCATTTCAGATGTTTGTAGGTGATCTGTAGGGAAGCTGAAATGGCCCTCTTCAAGCAGATCTTTGTGTAAGGAGGAAACTTTGTGTGAGGAACTTCCTTTCTGGCTAACAGATAACATACAGTACAACTGCATGCTATCACCTCCCCTACTGCTCCCTGTCCACAGCTCAGCAACACTGAAGCAGAAAGATTCTCAAGAGTCCATAGTGACTGCTAAGAGCATGAACAGTTCTGGAAAAGAAGCCATGCTAAGAAGGAGACAGAAGGATGCTGCAAGACCAAAAGTCTATGTGATCTGAAGGGGAAATCCAAATCCAGCTTTACTGCTGCAGAGAAGATCAATCATGCCCAAGAATTTTGGTGGAATGAATGCCAAGATACCTCTTCAAGCTCAGAGACAGCAAACACCACCTTCTCCAGAGTCTCTCCATGAACCTCCAGAAACCTCCTAACTGTGCCTGCAAGGAAGCAGATTAAAGGTAGTTAGCAAAACAGAAGGAGAAATCTACAGCTACACAGCGGTACAAGTGAACACACAGCTACAAGTGAAGAACTCAGAGTGCAGAAGAGAGATACATCTCTCCTCATACTAAATAGCTCCATAGGCTGTAGAAAAGGGTGGATTAAGTGGTGGTTTAACACACCAAATAGGTTGCTGGGCATATTGCAAGTTCCATCTCCACTCTATTTTGATGCTGACTTTAGAGAGAGATGGAGACAAAGATGGAGAATAAATCTCTCTAATTTTAGCTTACTAGGATTCCTTAGACTATGAAATGTGATCAATAGCCCTGAAAAATCAAGCCAAATCCATCCTTAAGAGAGTCCTGTGTAAACTGCCAAAACCAGGCATTCTTTAAACAAGGCACTGTGCCTGAAGTTATCAGCAAAGCAATATAAGGAAGCTACAGCAGAAGCTGGTTCAAGGCAGGGTCAGTAACACAAAATCTCTGGGGTCAGCTGTGCCAAAGAGGCATAAAAAAATTTTATTTGTAAATCATGAGAAAAGCGTCCAAACTAATTTGTTGGTATGAGAGTATTTTATCACACAGACTTACAGAGACAACAGAAGATAGCAATAAAAGAAGTTATCTATAGAGAATGTTTTTTTGGGAGTTCAAGAAACAGCAGAGAGGAAAAAAGGAGCTATTTTCAAATACTTCCTGTGTACTACTGTACACAAATTCCTCTGTAATCGTGTTGACTTGTGATATTACTTTACACAACAAATGCAGTTGTGCAGTTTCACAGCAAACAGTTCTGAATGCATCTGAACACGTGAAAAAGCCAGAAGAGATGGAGGAAAATAGGAACCAGTATATACAAGAGTATATAATATTCTTGTTTGAGCACTTTTCTATACTTTATTTTCAGCCTAGGATATTTTCTGATTTGTTTTCAGTGATCTTCATTTTTCCCTTAATATAGTTTCCTCTCGAATGCAAGGCAATTTGAAAAGTTTTAGCAATGCTTCTTAGTAAGAATTTCCATAAAACAAATAACAAGCATAAGAACCATTTCCCCTTGTTTGTTCTGAACTGGCATATTTGATGGTTCTTATTCTGGGGAGAGTGAACAGCTGATTCTTTTCACCATTCCCATGCCACTCATGACTTTACAGACATTTATCACACTCCCCTCAAGTCAGGTATGTTCCAGTCCGAAAAAGTCTTGAGCTCATTTCACTATTTCTTGCCTTTTTCTATTCTTGTTGACCTCCTAAACTTTTCTGTCTACTGCATTATTTCTGACTCTGCAGCTTTAAAGGGTGAACAAAACACTGATTGATTGCAAAACATTCTTAATTTTGTTGTGTCTTACTCATCTTGCTGTTTTGAGCTCCTCTGAGCTGTTGTTTTCATGGAAGTATTATCATCTCAACGTTTTGCTGCCTATAATCAGCCCATCATTTTGCATGTGAAGGCAGAAGCCTGTAGGAGTGGGTCAGTGGGGGAAGGATATCACTTTACATTTGGATGTGCTGATGACACTAAAACAGCACATGAAATTCACTGTTGCTCTAATCTGCCTACAAGTATTCAACAGCAAGGCCTCATCTTGGCTCTTCTGAACAAACTTTTATTACCAGCAAACTCTGTTGCCTCATGTTTAGCAGCTTTCCCAGGTTATAAATTAATACACTGAAAAATACAAGTTCTAGAACAGATTCCCATGGATCTTTACTGATGAAATCCCAGGAATCTTTACTGAGAGAAAGGATAATTTTTTTATCTTCCATTTTCTGATCAACCATGGAATGCCTTGCCTTTTTACAGGCTCTAATGAACCACAGACCCCTAAAAAAAGGTTTCCCCATTTCAAGAGCAATCTGTCAGAGGTAAGTGACCTGCTGCCACCCAGTTTGTGCTGTTTTCCAACACACTTACGCAGTGCTATGTGGGTTGCATCCTCCAAGGGGTAGCATCTTTTCAGAGTATTAATGACACAAAATCCTACGGAGCACATTGCCTGTTCCCTGGAATCCAGAAAAAGAGAAACAAATGAATAGACAGCCAGCTGCAAACAGAAGTCTCTCAGGGCAGTAGGGAGCACCATTAATTTCTTTTCTGGCTCTAAACAGCAGTAATCCTCTTTCAGGTTTTTGCAGGAGGATTCTTCCCTGGCAAGATGTACACACCCTCATTAAACAGAGATGGAAAGAACCATTAATTATTCCCCACTGGTTCCTCTGGTGCTTGTTTTCAGATTTCTCCTTCTACCTCAGCTATGCTGTTCCTACAGTTCCTCATATCCTGAATTAAGTTCTTCCCTCCAACTCCCTGCAATCCTTACTCAAAATACTTTTGTTCCTGTTTAGGACTGACAGTAAGGAGAAGGAGGGAAAAAGAAGGTGCTCTTCAATACATACACACTCCTGTTTCTTCACCTGACCAATGATTTTGTTTTGTTAGAGGTCTGGACACAGGCCAATGTGGCTTACTCCACCTTAAGTATGATTAGACAACCACCAGAATGGCGGGACACACACTTTAGAACCAGTAAGATGATTCCAGCACCGAGCCATATTTTCAAAAGAGTAAAGCAGGGCTGTTGCAAACAGTAATCAAAGGAGTTTGAGCAAGCTCAAAGATGGTAGACAATTTCACAAGCATCAAAAGTTACTCTGGAAAACAGATTGACTGAAAGACATTCAGCATGCAGAAGTATAAGAATTTTAACATAGTTTTTAACATGTTTCAATCCAGGCCTGAATTTGCTAGTAACTTCTGAGGCAGAACAGAACTGGCACACGCTAAAAATCATAGCTGTAATCTTGAGTCTGAAACAGTTACTATTTTATGAAAAATCCTTTCATTAGGATCTTTTCTCCTGAGAAGCTGAGAGGCTCAGGAACAAAATGTAAACAATAATTATCTGCTGCTGTGGAATGCAACAGGTGCATCTTTGATTGGTCTCATGTGGTTGTTTCTAATTAATGGCCAATCACAGTCCAGCTGTCTCAGACTCTCTGGTCAGACACAAGATTTTATTACCATTCTTTTCTTTTCTATTCCTTGCTAGCCTTCTGATGAAATCCTTTCTTCTATTCTTTTAGTATAGTTTTAATATATCATTTCCTTTTAATATAATATATATCATAAAATAATAAATCAGCCTTCTGAAACATGGAGTCAGATCCTCGTCTCTTCCCTCATCCTGGGACCCCTGTGAACGCCACCACACCTATTGCACTGCAACACAAAGTCAAACCTTGGAACAATTGATCTTCCCAACCCTAAAAAATGGTTAGGTATGCTTTCTGACACTGCTCTTGCTCAGGTGTATTTTGTGACTGCTACCACTACAGCAGCTATCATGGGAGAAGAACAGAAAACAGAAAAATAGGAAGAAAACCCCTCTTAGTTAAGAGGAAGTAGAAAATACCGCAGACGGAAGGGGAAAAAACTACAAACCTAGCTGCTGCAACTGTAGATTTAAAAGTAACCTTATAACCTAACTCAGAATTTTAGCTGTCTGTTGCACAAAGGCAGAGAAGCCAAACACACAGACACAGCAGTCAGACCTGCCTGTAGGTATGTCCCCATGGCTGCAGACACACATGGAGCTGCTGCTGGAGCAAGCTCCAGCACCGAACCCAAAGCAATTATTAATGTTTCTCCTTTGAAGAATGGAATGCTGCACAGATCCAGCTACCCCGTTTCAGGACTTGAACCAGCTCAGATCTCTCTGTACATCTTCCCTACACCACAGCAGAGATAACCAAAGGCACGAAGCACACGGTGAAGCCACTCCTGTTTTCATGCCCTTAACCAGACCCAGCAAACACGAGAAGACACTCTCAGAGGTGAGATCTTTGTGCAGGGCCGGGTTTCCAGGCTGTGTGTCCCAGCTGGAGCCCGGTGTGGGCTGTGCAGTGCAGTGCAGTGCTTACTTGGCGAGCTGCAGGACGTTGCGGTAGCAGCTGTACAGGGAGCTCTCGGCCGCCGTGCGGTACCGGCTCTTGTACTTGGGGCCCACCGTGTGGATGATGAAACGCGCTGCCAGGTTAAACCCCTTCGTCAGCTTGGCCTCGCCTGTCCTGCAGCCTGCCACCAACAGAACAGCAGGGTGAGTGCACATGCCACGGCAAGAAAGGCACAAGTGTTCCAGCCCTTGTCTTCCTCCAGTCAGACAACTCCACTTCATACACAGAAGTCAGTGTTCTAGACATCAAATATTAAGGGTAACAGCCGAACTCATACCAGCTGCTTAGCACCTAGTCAGGCTGAGGAAGTGAGAACTGTGCTTGTTCCTCTCAATTTTAAAATTTAAATTTAAAATTTTAAATTTAAATTCCTCTCAATTTTAAATTCCTCTCAATTTTAAATTCCTCTCAATTTTAAATTTTAAAACTCTGTGTATAAGGACTAACGAGATACTGCTACAAATTCTGTCTTAATTGCAGTGCTTACTACACTACTTACAGAGCAAAGGAAGAAATGATTTAGTAATGTGCAGAGAACAGATGCACAAGTATACCATACAGCAATAAAATTGGTTTGAGGAGACTGATTTGTGGATAAAGTGACCACAAGTCTTCTTAATCAAATAAACCAGTTGTTGGCAAAGCTATTAAAACTGAATAGATAATACATTTGTTTAATTTATGCTCTCAGAATGAGGTAGCTTGCTTTGTTTAGCATGTTTCTTCATGTCCATAAGGCAGACATATGATCCTCATGTAGCTCAAACTCCCTGGACAGACCAGTTGTCTAGTCTCAAGGAAAGGAAGTTCAAGCAATCCATGTAATTATTCCATTCACAGCACCCTCCAGTTACATAGTCTAGGAACAGATTCTGTGTTTGAAGTCTGGTTTTCCTTCAGCACACAGAAGAAAAGTCTGCTAAACTTCCCCTTCTTCACCTAAATCCAGTACACTCCAGGTCTGGACAGCTAAAAAAGTACTTCTAGCCTCTCTCTTTCCCTACCCTCGAAGACAAGTGTTTTCCAACCTGCTTCCTTCTGCTTGTACTGCTGTACTCCAGCTTTCTGATCTCACTGAAAACCAGCATTTTCATTGGATTAGCTCTCATCCTGATTGCCTTTTAGGTTGCTGGTGGCCACAACATGGAATGAGCCAGAAGAGGAGCTGCAGGCAGTGTTCCGGCAGCAGTGCTGCAGCAGCTTGGCTTAAGCTGCCCACTGAACAGGTTAATGTTCATCTCTCCCACTCCACTCTTTCCTCAGAGTGCTCAGGCAAGCTAGCAACATGCATGAAAATGTATTTTATGGGAAGAGATACTCCAGGTTGAGAATCTTCCTCATCCAAAACTTCAAGAGTATCTTTTTAATGGTAACCACACTGCTGCCTTGAAGCCAGCATCCTGTAACATTTTTGATCCAACAAATCACATCATTAGCTTCTACAGACCTCCACTGTGCTTCTTCTGAGTTAATCAGAAGGAAGAAAACACCATACTAAAACTAAGCACACTCTTCTGAATTCCTGCACAGCCTCTAAGACAGCTCAAGAGAGCAATTAAATAAGCACAACATGGAAAAAGGAAAGCCAAACCCAAAACAATGTATCAGATATCAAGTTACTTTTCTTCCTCTGCAGTCCCCTCACAACCAGCGAGGAGCAAGCAAAGGCCCGTAGGAAAAACTTGTGAAAAAACAATGAAGCAAGTTTGATTGAGGAATACTTGTGAATTCAGTAGGGAAACCAATAAATTCAGGGAAGCAGATGTAGCATTGGTAAACTTTAGCTATACTCAGATCACACTTCATACTTCCCAAAGCATTCTGCCTGGAGATGTCTATACAACTTATAAAACTAAAATGAGCAGTAGATATTACTCTTATTTTAAGTTACAAGATGAGGGGAGCTGCACAAGTCAAGGTCTGTGGCAAAACTGGGAACAAAGTCAAGATCCTATTTTTTATCTGATAAGATTTCAGCTTTTAGAATAGCTTTCTCAAGTTTAAAATGGAAAGTCTCAATTGTCTACATCATGTGTGTGGCAGAGAAAAAGCATCACCAGAGCTGTAAGTGCCACAAAAGGTCTTTATTAGACTGCAACATGTATTTGTTGATAAGCCAGCTTCTATCAATAGCACTTCATCTGCAAGCCTGCCCCTGGCTGTAGTATTTCTGCATTAACCAAAACTCATGCTGCTCCCAGGAACATACAAGTTAGCTGCGCCTTAAAGAAGGCACAGGCCTTTGAAGAGTCAGCATGTCACATGCTTTCAGATCATGATTTTTCTTGGAATCTATGAAATGTCCAAGCAGCAGGAATAAAGCAGGAGAGACCTAACTGAAAACGTATTTTACAGCTTCAGAACATAGACCATGCATTTTCCCTTTTTCAGCACATTCTCCAATGAAAAAATGTCAAGGCTAAGTGGGAAAGAGGGCAATAAAGGAAGCAGAGATGACAAATGAATCCTAAACTGATTTTTTAACTAAGCTCTCCCTCCACTTCTGCTACTGTGACAAACACACCATGGGTGCTTAAATGCCAAATCTGTAACCCTGCCTCTCTTTCCTCCCCCACACAACATGTCAGTAGGGTGTCACAGAAGAACTGATTTCCATAAAGCTCTTGGCACAAGATTAAAAGAGAAGTGTCTTCATAGGGAGTTGTGAACCTGCAGAATGTATTACAGGGAGAAGACACAGTGTTTTCACTGTGGTAGAAGATGCAAAACTACGCATAACTCAGCAGGGTAAAAGGGAATTTAAGAAGCTGAGCACAACAGCTCCCTACAGAGCTGACAGATCTCAGACTTCAGGACTCCTTGAAATGCAGGCCCTCTCTTCCCACCTCTCAGTCCACACAAGAAACCCAAGTGTATTTTAGAAGAGTTTTGCGTATAATGTGGGGTCTCTAACTATTCCAGAGCACCTATGGTATTTTAATTTTCACCCACAGCACACACTGAATTTTTGCTCTGTTATAAAATGGCTACTCTTACTCCTGTTTAATTTCAAGGTTACTCAAAAAAAGCAAGCAAAGGATGATTTTATAGAAACAGGACTTCTATTCAATTGCAATTTAAGCTACTGAGAGTTTATATTAGAAATATGGCTCTTCTATATCCATTTTGTTACTATGTAGGGAGACCAAGCTGTTATCCAGAGTGAGCAGTACCACACAGAGACCTCAAAATTCAGTTCAGTACCATAGTTCCTACAGATGTGAATTTTTATCTGTAAACCATATTAGACTTCTGTGTGACCTTGGATAACTATAAACTTTTGTTTGTCACACACAAAATAAGGAAACTCTTATTCCCAGTGCCTGTAAGATGAAAAAAAAGGCTGAGTATTCATCTCTCATTATCAGCAATAAACTCTGTTAATAAAGACTCTAGGAAAACCTCATCAATTTCTAGAACAGCCTTGCATTAAGGCTGCTCTTGTAGCTTTCCAATAAAGTAATTTGTTGTACACAAGAGACAAATGAACCAACCAACTTAAGAAGTCACAAAGACTTTATTTAGACATGCAGTGTTTTATCAATCCATCTATTATTATTATATCTTTCTGAAAGACTGTGTGTATATTAATATCCTGAAAGAAAGAGGATACACAAAGCGCATGACATAATCCACTTAATTTCTTCAATGGTGAACTTCAGTTTCTGTCTTTCATTATGTATGCACACTGAACAGGATAAAATCTCAAGATGTGCAAGACTGCTCCCTTGAGCAAAACCTCTGATAAGCTAACTGCTCAAAGTGGCTTCAGATAGCAATGGGAATTGCTGTATCACAAAGTAAGGGCTCATAAAATCAAATGTCTGCCACAGACTTTCAATTATCTGTAATGTGAGCAGCAAAAAGAGACTGGACTTGCAGGTGTTTCCCCCATTTTTTTCATGTTAATATCAGCTGTTGGGGGCTGGGAAAAGCTCTACCTTTTTTGTTTGTGCCCCAATCCTGATGTTCTGCACTATGCAAGGACAGGAGATTTCAACAAGATAAAAATGTCTCTGGCCACTTACCTTTGAGCTTCTGGAGCTCATCCTTCAGGTCAGGCCCAGCATGCATGAATATACTTTCAGACACCGGGTTCTTATCCGTGAGAGTCTCATTGCTGGTGTTTACGATGGCCGTGCAGTTCAGTAACGCCACATCTCCTTTCCTGAGGAAACATTTATTGCAGCCTGAATGTACAACTGAGCAGGATATTCTCAAATCAGTGCTGACAAGCAAGAAATGCCAAGTTCCAGGGAAGGCATTAACAGGACTCCCGTGCCCACACAGCATAGTGCACCCTGACGTGCCCACCAAGCCGAATCATCTCTGGCCTCTCCCTGATGGAGACAGACTGCTTGCAAAACTCAGCCCCTAAAGAGTCCCAGCCCCAGCAGTAACTGAGGATGTTTGTAAAAAAGGCAGTGTTGTAGCTGTATGTAGGGCAGCTCAGGCAGCAAACATGCAAAGCAGCTTGTTAAACTGATGGTGTGCAACACTTCCAAAAACCCACATACTTTCTCTAGGGGATAAGAGGACGGTCCTTGTGTTATATTATTTTCAAAACTTAAACAACTTTTTCAATGCACTTTTTTTTTTTTTTTTTGCAGACAGACTATCTAGGGCACCTTACACCTGCTGTTCCTCAAACCACTGTGGGTCTAGAGCGAGGCTGCAGCTAGACAAGTTCTCTTCTTTTTGCTCCCAAATTGTGAACCCTCAAGTTCATCTTGTTCATTCTGCTGTCCAAAGATCAGACATGCAGAAGATAAACAAGTCACAGATGCATAAGAGACAATGGAGTAGCAGAACTTTGACCTGCTTTTTGTCACAGCAGCAGCCATCCGGGATTTTGGGATCAAAGAGCATAGGAAGGGAAATAAAGATTCCCACGCACAGGGAGCAACTAAACTAACAGTTGAAACTGCACACATTAGCCCAAGCTATAAGAGAGGTTTAGCCTTTTATTCCTCTCTTTCTTTATTTAATTGAGTTCAGGAAATGCACGAAGAGTCCCATTTCCTGCATATATTAACCAGAGAGAGGTTCAGGCTGATCCCTGAATCTGCATCCCTGAGAAATTCTTCTCCCTTCACACTGATTAAGTTAAGAGTTATTTATCTAAAGAGAAGCCTCAAGTATCTGAGTTACAGGAAAGAAACACTGGTGGAGTAAGTACAGCATACTGTACTTACTTTATCAACAGATTTTGGAAGAAAGTCACGGAGACGAAACACAGAATGGAGGAAGGAGGGGTAGGAAGAGCCAAAAGCAAGCCATGAGAATCACAGCAAAGAAAGAAATACTGATTTAAAACAGAAATGTGAAATCAGAATAACACTAGCAAATACAGATACAAAGGTACTAAACAGCAAATATTTTTTTTTAATAAAAACCTCATATCCAAGTGCTCAACTAGATTTTGATACTAAGCACACTGTATCACAGTAGGAAGTACAGCTCCAGTCTGCTGCATCAAGGACTGCCTACGAGCACAACCTATGGTGGAGCAAAATCCCACACTTTAAAAGTTACTGTGAACAAAAATATTATGTTATTCTCAGATCTGTAATGTTTGATTCAAGAAAAGAGGATTCAGAAGTTTTATTCTACAGCAGTGATCATTACATGAAGATATGGATGCAGTAAATGGAGAAGTGATGACTGACACATGAGAGCCACATCGAACTTACCACAAGATTATTTTTTCATTGATGTCTTTCCTGTATGGAAAAGGTGATCTAACATCAACTTGAGCTTTTTCAACAGGACTTTGGTGACAATCCAGCTGCTTGGCCCCATAGGCATCACTCCAGCCTGGCAGACTATCAACATCCACAAACTGGGAAGGAGCACCCAAGGGATCCATGGAATGGAAACAGCAACTCCCTTCCTCTGCTAACTTGTCACACTCCAATTTTCACTGGAGTCTTCCAGGTGCTTCAAAGAAAAAAAAAATCAAACCAGGTCACCAGCTGTTCAGTAATTGTCCCATAGAGACCTTTCACAAGACTGCAATGCAATAACAGCAGCAGACAAAAGAAAAACAGATTTCCCACTCAAACACTCCCTCTTTTGTTACTTGCATGCAATAAGGCCATGCAGATACTCACAGTGAGACAAACGTCTTCCAACAATTCAAGGTGAAAACACCTTCTCTACTATATTGATCAAACTGACTTGTGATCTTGCATTTTGGAAATTGCAAGGACAAATTTCCAAGTGAGAAGAGGAACTCAGTCTTTCTGAAAAGTGTTATTTCTTTATCTAGACTAAAAGCAAATTTGTAGCAGAGAATGTATAACCGATCCTTTCAGAGATACTGGTAAACACTTAGGTAAAAAAGAAAAAAGACAGAGTTCTCAAACCACAATGCCCCAACCCTTCAAAACCCCAACCCTTACAAACAAACAAACAAACAAACTAAATCCCTCCCTCTCCCCGAATAATTCAGCCCTTGCAGTTCAGTGAATTCTGAGCTGCTACACACAAGACTTACTGTCACACAGCTCTTACAGCCACGCACTCAGGCACAATTTTAAGACGGAACTCCGCCACCTGACTGATGCTGAGATGACACCTGAGATGAAGGCTCAAACGTGCCAGCACTCACTTTTCAGCTGCCAGCAGGTAACGCTTTGGCTCCTGCATTCCCGTAGTGACTACTGAGCCGCACTAGTGAATCAAACTAGCGCAAACATACCCACGTAAGAAACTTCAGCCTGCCACATACACACCCACTATTTAACTCCTTTTACAGGTTCGTAATTGATAATAATTTAAAAACGATCGCGCCCACAAGGAGTAATTGTGAAACGCGACTTACTAAGTACATTCATTAGCCCGGGGAAAACAACACAACACAACACAACACAACACCCAAGTATCCAAGCTCACACTGAGGGCTAATATAGGCTGACACGAGGACAGAGACAGCCGTAAGAACATCTAAGTATAATTTCCGCTGGGAGAAAAGGCAAGGAGAGAGAAAGGGAAGGTAAGCGCGGCTACGCTGGCCCCAGCCGGGAGCTCATCTACATCAACATCTTCCCACTGCCGAACAGGCAGCCCCAGGGGTCTGGCTATGGCAGCAGAGGGAGGCGAAGCGGGACGCGCACATCGCCCGGGTGTCTCCCCTGCGATCGCTGCCGGGCCCTCCCAGGGCGGAGGCGGCCCCGAGGGATCGTCGGGCTCGGAGCGGGGTGCAGAGCGCTGCGAGCGGGGGCCGCGGCCCCAGTGCCCGGGACGCAGTGCCGTGCCCGTACCGGGAGGAGAGCCTGCCTCTCCCGCCCCACGGCAGGCAGCCGGGATTCCGGCACCGCGCTCCGCCCGCCATCCACCTCCACCGCCCCCGCCCGGCTCCCGCCCAGCGCAGGCCGGGCTGTGCCCAGCACCGCAGCGCACTCACGGGCACAGCCGCAGAGCCGCCGCCAGCCCCGCCCGGACAGACGGTCCCGGTCGGCGCCGGTCTGGCGACATCACCCAGGGCACCTCCGCGTCCGCCGCGCTTCCGCTTCCCTTCCCGGGCGGGGCTCGGGGCCGCGCTCGCAGCCGCGCCCGCTCTGACGCACTTCCAGCGCGGCGGGCCCGGAGCGCCGTACGTGTGGCGGCCGCGGCTCCTCCGCGCCCTCCTTGCTCCGTTCCGCGCCCTCCTTCCCCGCGCCGCCGCCATGGGCCTGACGCGGCAGTACCTGCGCTATGAGCCCGCCGCGCTCTTCGGGCTGGTGGCCAGCGCCAGGGCCGGCGTGGCCTTCGTGGCGCTGCGCGGGGAGCGGGGCCGCTACGTGGCCGTGCCGGCTTGCGAGCACGTGTTCGTGTGGGACACAAGGAAAGGAGAGAAGGTGGGACCCGGGGTGATGCGGTGCCGGGCAGGGCTGGGGTGCAGCGTGAGGGGCTTGCAGGCCGCCTGAAGCGAAGCTATTTGTGTTACTGTGGGGCGTTTGGAGGGAAGCGCCACCTCCACAGCATCCCTGCCTCTTGGGAAGAGTGAGCACAGCGTGAGATTAGGCTGTGGAAAGGGTCTGCAGCTCTGGCTGCCTCCTGGCCCAAAGGCTGGTGTCTGCCAGTTCTCCAAACTGGAAGATTGTGCATCGTGTCCTAGTAGTCCAAAATATACTGCAATGTTGGATGTTTACAAGAAAGTCTTGCTAGTTGCAAGAAGGTAATTGGTTATTTCTGATTAAGGAATTTATAAGGGTTGCGTTTGTTGAAATCCAGCAGGTAGCACCAGCACGCACAGAACAGAGGAGGCGGTGGATGATTTGGATCATGGGTATCTGGAATGCAGCGACTCTCGCCTTTTGTTTTGTTTTGGTGGTAACTTGTAGCAGTTGTTACAGGGAGCGGTGGTCCTGCTGCTCTGCTCTATGAGAGTAATTTATTTTATCTCAACTTGGTCTTAAAATGAATCTCACTGTGGATCCCTGTGAGATTTGCCTCAGGACCTCAGTTGTGAAGAGTAATTGCTGTTGCAATAACTGGAAAGCTGCTCCTGGTTTAGCTGTTTGTGTGAATGTTCTTGGACAAATCAGGGATGTCGCAGCGTTTGTGTTTCGGCTGTGGAACTGGGCATCCCATGTAAAAGTTGTATCCCATAGTGGGGGTGTGAGCTGTAGCTTTAAGGACTTTGCCACACACTGTATCCTGTGAGATTCAGAAATCACTGCAAGTACTACTGTCCACTACACACTGAAATCTGCTTTTGTTTCACAGCCTCTGGAGTGGTGACTGCTGGTATGTTGTTCTGGAGATGTTTTCTTCATTCTCAAGTTCTTGTGCAGTCTGTGAAAGAGCCATTCTGTCCTATACCCGAGAAAGGCCAGGCAAGAGAGGATGGAGTCAGGAAGAAACTACTAATTTTACTCTCAAACAATATTTCTTGCTCTCTGGTTCATATATGTGGAGGCAGAAATTTCAGGTTCTGAGTTCCAGGGTTCATTCTGCACTGGTTTCCTGAGAAATTGCTTCCCTTCTAGCTACTGTTTACCTTGGAAAATGGGGTTAATGATACTGTATTTGGTGCAGGAAGTTGAAAAATGATCTTATAAAGAGGCAGAAGTGCTCAGGTGGAAGTTCAGGAGATGAACAGACTATATTTTCTCTGCTAAGTATCTGACTCTGACATGTCACTTATTAACATTATACATGTTTTGTCTCCTGAAAATGCAGGTTCTTATCCTTAAGGGTCTCAAGCAGCAAGTCAGTTGCCTCTGCCCCTCCCCAGATGGGTTGCACCTGGCTGTTGGGTATGAAGATGGAGCAATCTGTGTCTTCAACCTCCTAAGTGGGGAATCAGTGATCACTTTCAATGGGCACAGGGCTGCAGTTACAGCCCTGCAGTACGACCACCTGGGTGGCAGGCTGGTGTCTGGCTCAAAGGTGAGGCTGTCACATCTGGAGCATGACCCTGTCACTGAGATGCCCCTGGGGAAGGCTGACCTGCACTGAAGTGTTCAGTATTTTATGTGTGGCCTCTGCCCATAGCCAGAGGACGGCAGTGAGAGGGGCTGCGGGAGCAGCAGGGGCTGCAGGCAGGAGCAGGGCACTGGTAGAGCTGTTAAAGTGAAGAATCTTGTGAGATCAGGAATAGTGAAAGTGTCTCAGGCTGGGATGATGGTACATTGATCAGTCTGACTGCACCTCTGGGGAAGCAGTGTCCCTTGCATTAATCATCCTTGTGATTCAGAGTGAGAAAGTGGGGTCTCAGGTAATCTTTTCAGTCTCATGGCAGGAGTTTTGCAGAGACAAGGGCCACATGAACACATGGGCACGCTCTCTCTGTTCCAGGATACAGAAGTCATCGTGTGGGATGTCATCAATGAGAGTGGCCTGTACCGGCTGAGGGGACACAAGGATGTCATCACTCAAGTCCTTTTCTTGAAGGAGAAGAACTTGTTGGTCACTTGGTGAGCCAGACTAAGAGAAATTGTTGATCAGGAAAGCAGGCTTGGTTGTACTTGCAATTTAGACATCCTGTGTGCTACAGCAGTTTGTATTTTCCTTCTTGTGTTGTGATATCTCAGACCCACCAGCATCTTTGAATATGATTTTGTCACATCCACATATTTTTTAAGTCTGGTGCCTGAGTCCAAGTCTTAGAGCAACTGATATGGCCATACTGAAAAAGGTGTTTGGAAAAGGGTTTAAATTGTTGGTAAATCCATCAACTTAAAATTGTTGTAACAAAGAATAGTGATAACATGTTCATTATGTATGTAACAGTTTTTCAGGGTTTTTTTGTTTATCTTGAAGAATTTAGCAGACTTATCTTCTGTATGTGTAATTCACACAGCAGTGTGACAGAAAAATTGCTTTCTTGTAAGCTGTAAATACACATATTAATTAAAAGATGATAGGGTTTTTTTAGCTGATTTTAAGTTATTCAACCAAAAGAGCTGCAGGTTGACTGAATCCCTTTGATTGATATTTGATAATTGATACCAATTGATAATTGGTTGACAACAACAGTCACTGAATTTTTACTTTTTAATATGCCATATACTAGCTTAATAGAAAAATGCATGCAATCAGTCCAGTTTAAAATTAGAACAACTTTCTTTTGCTTTTTTTTCAGATGGAAAAAAGTAGTATTTTGTTGATAGATGATACCCATTTCTTAATGCAGTTTCAGATATTTGCAGGTCAGCTTCGGTGACTTGACAGATATCTTTTTGCAGCATTGTTGTGCCTTTTTTGTTCGGCTTGCTAAATGTCAATGTTTGAGCAGCTGCCCTGTGATACATTCTGACATGTTCTAGATTTTTTGTATTTTGTATTTCTACCACTTTCTACAGGGGTTTTGTATTTCTGCCACTTAAAAAAATGGTGAGCTCTGCAGTCTTTCCTTATGTCTGAGTTTTTCTTCTTTGTTCCAGTTCCAAAGACACACTGGTGAAATGGTGGGATCTGGACACCCAGCACTGCTTCAAAACTCTGGTTGGACACCGAGCTGAGGTAAAAAGAGGATGTGTGGAGGTGTAGGGCTGGAGGGACTTGGGATGTCAGGGCTCACTCTGCTTTCAGGAGTTGTAAGCTCGCACCATCATACATTTTACTTTCATTAGGCTTTAGGAGTGAGCAAATGAGAAACTTCCAAACATTCCAAGAGCTGTCATCACATGCATTGGGTGACAATTCCCATGTAGGTGTCTCCAGAGGAGGTGCCAGCGAGATCCATTCTCTATTTGGTTGCTGTTTAAATAGGTCATTTAAAGATGCTGTGCTTTTTAAATGATTGTTAAGGGAGTCAATTCCTCACATTGTGCCTCTGGACAGGTTTGGGGCATGGCTTTGCTGTCCCAAGAGAAGCGTTTGATCACTGGGAGCGCTGACAGTGAGCTGAGGGTGTGGGATCTCACCTATGTCCAGGAGGTAAGACATTCCCCTGTGACCCCTCAGCCCCCCTGCCCAGCTGCTTGTCTTTGAACTGAGAAAGGACTGGAACATGTTCAAATCTGATGGGTGTTCTGGGAAACAGCCAGAGCAATGTCTTTGCTATCTGACGGGTCCACGAGCTGCTCATGGGATGGGCTTTGCTGTTTCCTGTGTTTTGCACTTTCAAGTGAAGCTGTGAGCACTTCCAGAACGAGATTTCCACACTATGTCAGATCTTCCTGCCTTCTCACTTACTGTCTTGGTTTTGAAATACAGGTGTCTGCTAAGGAAGGCAGGAGCCTCTCCTGAAATGAGAAATGTAAACCTCCTCCCTCTGAATTGCTATAAATTTTTAATTAAGGGGCTTTTAGGCAAAAATATGGGAGCAAGAATAACAGTTCTTTATTAGGGAAGAAAATAAAAAAAAAAGATAAAATAAACAATGCAGTAAATTAAAACAGCACTGACAGAGTCAGAACACAACCTGACGCCCTGTTGGTCACCATGTTGGTAGCAGTCCAATTGGGATTGTGGCTGCAGCTCTCCTGGAGTGTCAGGTGTGGTTCTGTTGGAGCAGGGATCCTGTAGAAAGGGTGTAGTCTTCCTCTGAAGATCCAGTGCAAGAGGCAGCTATTGCTCTGGGAAATCCAGTGGAGAAGCCGTGCTGGTGTTCCAGAATCTCAGGATTGTATCTGGGTAGGAAAGCTTTCCTTTTCCCTCCAGGCAGAGCATCTCACAATGGGATGTTATAGTTCTTATCAGTCATGCAGTGACATTCAACAGCCCATTATCAGCAGATGGCTCCTCTGAGAGAGGATTGGATGTGGAAGAGATGAGGAAAACTGCCCACTTAACAGAAGACAACTGCCACACAGATGGCAAATAGAATACAATTTGCTTGGCAATCTAGGACACTTACAGCTGAGGAAGACAGCCTTGTGGGTGGATGATAGTCATGAGAGCACATGGAGTGCTTGGTGCCTACAGGAATTCTTTGGGACACTCCAGTGTATGCTAATCAATTGTATTTCCAGGGAAATGAAGTGTAAGCTAGAAAGCACAATACTATAGCTCTTGAGGTTTAAGGTATTCCTTTTGGGTTTTTTATTGGTTTTTTTTTTTTTTTTTTTTTTTTTTTCCTATGAGCAGGTAAAAGATCCTGATGAGCCAGAATCCAAGAAAAGCAAAGCGTCATCTTTACCTGCAACAGAAGAAAACACTGAAGAGGATGAGACCTTAGAGCTGGATGAGCATCCTGAGGAAGTAAGATCAGTTTTCTGTGCTGTCTCTGAGCTGGTGTATCTAACTCCATTTGCATGGTTTATATCCTAATGTCATATTTAGTTTGTTTTGGAAAATGTGATAATTCTTGTCTTGTTCCATAACAACTTCCTCAGCAGCAGTTGCTGCCCCGTCTACCTGCAAAACATCAGGAGAAGTATGTGTGCCAAAACACCCACAGATTTATTCTCCACTGACAGTTTTTCTTTCCTTTCTATTTGAGAAGGACTAGCAAATGTATAAATTTAAACAGTGCCAATAGATCTCTTTCATCAAACATCACAGAAATAAATAGTTCCTTGCTGGTTTGCAGCTGCTGAGTTCAGTACTGATGCTCAGCTTCGCAGAAACTGAGAGGTCAGAGTTGCACTGCAATGAAATATGGTGTGAGATTAGATTGCAGAAAGCCATTCCCACTTTTCTGCTGCTCTAGACTTTACTGAATCTCTCTTTCTGGAGTACCGCTCAGATCTCAGGCTGCTTGTCGTTGTGATAGATACCTGACTTGGTTAATTAATTTTACAGCTTCCTCTCCAGAGGATTTATCTCCCTTCAATGCCCTGTTTAGGAGTTTCTGTTCTCACCTTCTCTGCCTCTTTTGACTGAGCTCTGCTGCCTCTGTAGCATAAAAAATCAGCTCTGTCTCTTAAATGGATGTGGTTTGCCAATAAAATTAAGTTATTCTTCCACTGAGACTGCCAATGATTATTTTCAGCTGAAATGCAACAAAACACAGGAGATAAGCTTGTAGCTCACACAGATGCTTGTTTTGTCCCTTTATTATCCTTACCAGCTGTTCTGCCAGGACCCTTTCGGTTCATTTCCCCTAGGTTTCTTGAGTTTGCTGGGATCGTTTGACCTTTCAGAGCCAAGTTTGTTCCTCTTTCCCTGCAGCGCATCGTGAAGTGCAGCAAGGTCGGATCCATCATGCGGGAAGGGAGGGACCGAGTGGTGACTCTTGGCACAGACAGGATGGGCAAGTTTTTGGCCTGCCATGTGAGTAATGGGGGGCTCTGCTACTGAGCTGTGGAGGAGGCTGGTAGAGAGCCTGGGTACTTTCTGTAAGGGCCAGCCAGGGCTTTCATACCTTTGAATTTGTTTGCTCTGACCCTAGGGAACAGATGCCATTCTCGAAGTGTTCTCTGTCCTTTCCGAAGAGGAAATCCAAAAGAAATTGGAGAAAAAAATGAAGAAAGCAAGGAAAAAAGCCAAGTAAGTAATTTTTTGGATGCTGTCTGTATCCAGAAGGCTCTAGAAAAACTCTTCATTGTGTAGCATTGCACAATGGTTGAAAACTCCAAGCTTCTGGCCATTCTCTTTGTACTACCTGTTGTATTTTGGGGTTGATCTTTCTGTGCATCCTTGTGCTTGTCTGAGCATCCCTGTTCCCAGAAACTAAGGAAATACCTTTCTTTTTGAATCTTCCCTCTGAAAAAAGAAAGCTAAAGTGTGCAAAGAAATGGATATAAAATGGGTTTTTCAGAGCTGCTCAGCTCTACCTGACATTGGTGTTTACTGCATCAAAGTAAGGTCTTGGTAGGCAATGCAGGAATGAGAGCTCCATCTGAGAAGTCACAGAGAATCTGACACCTCATTTCCTGTTTTACAGCAGGCAGAGATACAGGTGAGAGTTTTCTTAATGGTTACTTTGTGTTAAGTGTCTCTGTGTATCCTGGCACTTAACAGGTGCCTCAGAACAGCCCTTAGGGAGAGGTCTGGTTCCAGAGCAGAAACTAAAGCACAGGGCATCTGTGCGAATCTGGGCATCTGCAAATCTGCAAATGCATTTTGGCAATGGCTGAGAGCTTTTGGTGAGTGATAGGAGATGAGCAGAAGCTGGTCTTGCTCTCAAATACAGCTTCTGTTCCCTGTTCTGTATCCATCTTTGTAATGTGCCTTGTGTTTTGGCTCCAAAGAAGGAGGATTTTTTAGGACAGTTTGTGTCTTTAGTAGTCTGCATACTGGTATGAACTTCACTGTCCACCCTTCACTGTCCCTGTTCTTAAATGTGGTAAGCACTGCTGGATAAGAGGGAAGTTGTTTTCAGCAGGCTAAGTGGTTTCCTTATGTTTTCTGTGTTGCTATGTTAGTTTGTGTTGGCTGTGCTAGTCATTTGACTCTTCTCCCTTATCTGACATTTCCAGACAGAACTCTGAAGAGGAGCCTGAAAGGAGCGTGGAGCTGAGCCTGCAGGAAGAGATTCAGCGGGTCACTAGTGTCAAAGCTTCTTCTAAAATCAAGTGAGTGGAAAAGCTTTTGTAGCGTCTGAGTGGTTATGCAGCTACCTGGGGAGAGCTCTGCATGGCTCAGTGCAGGCAGAGGAGGAAGAAGTTTCCCCCTCAACATATGTTGAGCTTGGAGCTGGGGAGAGACCTGCAATGATTTCCAGTCCATTCACACGTCCGTGGCTCAGTGTGCACTTGCTTGTTGGATGTGCTCTGTCCATATTCCTCTGTCTCAGTTGCTCTTGATAATTCTTGATCCCTCCAACACTTTGTCTTATTGCCCCTCTGTACAGCTCTGATTTTATCTAATCAAACAGGTCATTTGACTTGATTCTCTCTCCAAAAGGAGAGCTGAAGATGGTACTGCTGCTCCAGAACAATGTCATTGAGTTGTACAACCTGGACCTGTCAGCACAAGTGCCCCAGGCTGTCCGTGTGTCCAGGATAACCATTGGAGGCCACCGCAGTGATGTCAGGACGTTGGCTTTCAGCTCTGACAACATTGCCATTCTCTCAGCAGCTGCAGAGTCTGTAAAGATTTGGAACAGGTACACAGTCTGGTTGTGTCAGTCTCCCAGAATTGAGGCATGCTGTGTTAAGAAAGGCAGTGATAAGAAAGAGGGGACAGTGGAAATAGATAAAGCAGCAAATGAAGTGAGGGAAGCAAATAGAAAATGATTTTTCATTTTTCCTTATTAGGGAAACTGAGAAACTATAGATCTAAAATTTCAACAGAAGGTCTAAACACAAAGGTCATATTGTGTATAGACTACTTGGCTGTGGGTTTTTTCTGTTTTTTAATTTTTAATAAACGGTATTAACTGTTACCCTAAACAAGCCTGTTCTTTAGGGAGCATGTGGGTTTCTTGGCATCTTATCTGAAGGATCTTGTATTAGACTGAGTAGGCTGTTGGTTTGATCTAGAGAGTTGTGTGTTGATGTAGAGTGCTGTCCCAGTGTTTCTTGAGTGGTGTTGATTTCAAGCTCAGTTTCCTCTGAGTACACTATTTTATACTCCATCCCTTCCTGAAATGCTGTTTAAAATGAGGAGCTCTGTTCTTGTTCACAGCAGCAATAGGTCATGATGGTGGACAACACAGTGGCATGTTTTTATGGAAAACATTGTTAGCAGTAGTGCTGGGTAGTGTTTGGGTCAATAGGATGGTGGTGGCTTATTTTCTGACCCCAGCTGAAAGACAGCTGTGGATAGAGGTCACACTGGAGCATGTCTCACAGAGCAGGGCAGATTCTGTGGGTGATAAGAGGTTTTGGGCTCTCTCTCTGTCCGCAGGTCGACCTTGCAGTGCATCCGGACGATGGAGTGTGAGTACGCGCTCTGCTCGCTCTTTGTCCCCGGGGATCGGCAGGTCATCCTTGGGACCAAGGTAAGGAGCAGCCCTCTGACTCCACACTGCCCAGGTCTGGGAATGTGTTAGGAAAGTGTCACTAAGGCAGCCTCACAGAACATGCATTGCCTCTCCTAAACTGCAGCGCTGCTCTGTTCCCAGAGTTGTTACAGAACTCCTGTGGCTTGAGGTGGAAAGCAGAGTAGAGCTTTGGGAAGGCCCTGATGGAGATCAGTGTGTAACAGCTACCTAGTGAAGTTGGCTTCTGGGGGCATGGGTGGCAGGGAGCTCTTCTGCCAGGAGCTGTCATGAGTTGTGAGCAGAGGCTGATTCTTTTCTGTGATGTCTTTCTCCCCAGACAGGGAAGCTGCAGCTGTATGACCTGGCTTCTGGCAGTCTGATAGAGACACTTGATGCTCACGACGGGGCAGTGTGGTCTATTGCTCTTTCACCAGACCAGGTAACTCAGCCACCCTTAAAAGTATCATTTGCACATCTTTTCACATGGTTCTTTCCTATAGTACTGTGTTTGCACATGGAATTTGTTTTGCACTGCATGCTTTGTTCCGTGGAAGCATGGAACCCCTCATCTTGGAAGATGCAGCTGATAGTGTCTAATAACTTTCTAGTGGAATCAAAACCATAGCAAGAAATAATCTGCCCAAAATTCATCCACCCTACATATGGGATGGATTTTACCCTCCTTCTTAATGTAAAAAGTTGAACTGCTGTTCCTTAAGAAGGCTCTGTTGTAGGGTGGTGGTCAGGTGTGTGTTATCCAGTAGCAGTAAGAGTCTCAAGCTGGTCACAATCAAAAGCATATTGTTAGCTGCAGCTGATATGACGGCTTTCCATCCCAAAGTTTCAATCCAGGTTTTGTTTTATATTTAGGGTCTTTGTCTTAGACCTCCAAAATAAGCTAGAGCTTTTGAAATAGTCTTTGTTGCTCTGGCAGTGTGTGCTTTAACCAGACCAAATGCTCCTGGTGGTGTCCACTTAATCATTAATGGTGTAGGAACGTGGGACATCTCAAAAACCTCCTCTGTGTTGGCAATTCCTTGCTGTAGACTTGCTTTGGATGATAGGAACGAGTTTCACAGCAACTTTCTTGTTTTCCCCTACAGCATGGCTTTGTGACAGGAGGTGCTGATAAATGTGTCAAGTTCTGGGAGTTTGAGCTTGTGAAGGATGAGAGCAGTGTTCAGAAAAGGTGAGAAGATAAACCTTGTGCCATTCTTGATCATGGGTGCTTTGGCCTCTGCTGTGCACTGCAAGAACTGCCCATGACATCAGTGTGGAGCACATGGAGGAGAGTGTGGGCTCAGTGCAGTTTTGTGGAGATCTGAGCTTAGCTGGAGGAGGGCACTTGCCTCATTCTGATCCCTTTTTGTGTGTGTGAGTTTCGTGTCTCATCAGACTGGGCCTGCAGATCATTACCAGAAATATAGCAGTGAAATTCGTCAGCCACCAGAGCCTGCTTATTTCCAGTCCTGTCATAGTGAGGAATGATGTGCTGCATGTTGGAATTCACTTCCTTTCCCAGGGTGCAGAGTGGGACTTGTATCCATTTCTCTTCCTAGTTTGTTTGCTTGGGTTGCCAGTTGTTTTTCCCTCCTGCTGCCAGGCTCTCCATGAAGCACGTGCGGGTGTTGCAGCTGGATGAGGACGTGCTCTGCGTGCGCTACAGCCCCAACCAGAAACTGCTGGCTGTCTCCCTGCTGGACTGCACCGTCAAGGTTTTCTACGTTGACACGCTCAAGGTGCCTGACGAAACAGGGTGTGAGGCTGTGCAGGAAGGGATGTAACTGTAACCTGCAGGAATACAAAGGACAAGTGTTTGTTTTATGTGGAACATGCATCCTTCTTCAGGGGGCTGCTTGCTGGCAAACCTGACAGAACCATGGTTGTTCCACTGGGAACTGGAAGATCCATTTTTCATTTAAAAAGTGTTCTGAGCCTGCAGGTGACAAGGTTCATTCTAAACCCTGCAGATGTGGTGGTACTCCAGATCTGTCAGGCACTGTGAAGGTGGGGGATGAATGTGCCTCATGTGGTGTTAAATAGGGCACGGCAGAGGCAATGCCTGTGGGAGGAGAACCTTCCTTGTGAGCAGTGTGTGGTGAATTTGTGAGCTGTGTATTAGCATGTGAATGTTATGGAGTGACACAAGACAGATTGGTGCTGGCAGTTATGTGCAGAGAAACAGAAATGAACTCCATTGACACTGATGATTGGCACCAGAGTTAGCTGGAGGGAAACAGAGCTAGTTCAGCTTGCTTGGCTGCTTCCATCTTCTTCTCAATTCTAGCCTCATGACCCTGCTGCTAACAGTGTTCAGGGCAAGAATGAAAGTGGGGCAGTGCTAGAAAAACAGCTCCTGAGGCAGAGCAGAAGTAGCCTGGAGCTTGAGATTTGCACACCTCTACCCAGCATGTCTAACTGAGTCATCTTTCTTCTGCTTCAGTTTTTCCTTTCTCTGTATGGACACAAGCTGCCAGTGCTGTGTATGGACATCTGCTATGTAAGTATCATTAGGGCTGTGCAGCTTGGGACTGTGGTGGTATGGATGAATGTGAGAGCCTCTGCTGGCATCAAGGCCTCTAGAATAAAGCTTTCTTGTCACCTCCTCACTCCTGACTTAGCAGTTTCTGGGTGGGACACAGCAAGCCCTTTCTTATTCTGCAGTCCTGTGCTCACTGGAAGGGGTGTCAGAGTTGGGGTCATGACAGAACTGACCCTGGGGCATTTTGTGAGTGAGTGGAAATCAAAATGCTGTGAAAGTCCCTTGCACTCATTGTAACAGGTACAGCCTGCTTTCTGCTGAAGTTGCTGTGTGAGGGGAGCTGAATTGTGAGTGGGAGCAGAGGGCAGGTGCTGAGAGGAAGGAGCCTTTTTGTGCCTTTTCATTCTTGGGCTGCATCTTGCTCTGAGGTGTCTTTGGAATAAGGCTCATTGGAAGCCAAGAAGAATGTCAGGATATAGCCAAGTACCTGCAGAGGGTCAGAGGGGGGCCAGAGTGCTGTCAGTGGGCTGTGCCAGTGCCAGAGCAGGGGCCACTGGGAAGGAGGTGGAGGGTTGGGACCACATTTCAGGAGCCAGGTGTCTGCCTATTTAGTGCAGAGTCACTGGGGCAGCAGCAGTTCCTTGTGGGGCTGCCAGCCAGCTCCCCACACCCTCTCTTTGTTGCCCTCTAGGATGGGACTCTAATTGCAACTGGCTCTGCTGACAGGAATGTGAAGATTTGGGGCTTGGATTTTGGGGACTGTCACCGTTCTCTCTTTGCCCACGATGACAGGTTAGTCAAATCCTACACCAACTTTGGACTGTGGACTTGTCTCCAAGGAGCTGTGATCCAGCAATAATCCTTTTATCCAGCATAGACAGGGGGAGTTCTGCAGTGTTCCCCAAGTGGGTAAATTTGAGCCTTTTTCTCTTCCAGTGTGATGTATCTGCAGTTTGTGCCCAAATCCCATCTCTTCTTCACAGCTGGAAAGGACAACAAGATTAAGCAGTGGGATGCAGATAAATTTGAGCATATCCAGACACTGGAGGTAGGAAGCTTTGGAGTCTGTTGAAAGGAAGTATTATCCCTGCATGAGCAGGACTTTCTTCAAGGGTGGAAGTTGGGTGATGTTGATGTCATAGCTCTTCTGTCCTCTGTGCAGGGGCATCACCAGGAGGTTTGGTGTTTGGCACTCAGTCCCAATGGAGATTATGTGGTGTCAGCATCCCATGACAAGTCCCTGCGCCTCTGGGAAAGGACAAGGGAACCACTGATTCTGGAAGAGGAGAGGGAGATGGTGAGAGTTGCATCTTTCCTACCAAAACCAACTTCCAGACCTTTGTCTTCCTTGGTCTTCAGTGGCTTTCTGCATGTCTGTTGCTTGCAGTGTTTGACATTCTCTTGTGTGCCTTTCAGCACAAATGTGTTTGGGGGGCAGTTCAGCAGGTGGCTGATGGGGAGGGATGGAGAGCACTGCTCCTGTTAAATGCAGTTTGTGCCTTTTCCAGCTGTGAGAGGTCCCTCCTGTCTCAGTAGCTGGCCCCAGAGCTCAGGGATGCTGGAAGAAGCTCCTTCTATATCATTTGAGCATGTATTGGAAGGAATCATAAATTCAGAAGGACTTCAATAGGAAGAAAAGTCTGGAGGTCTCTTGTCCAACCCTTTGCTCACTGCAGGATGGTCTTAATGCTATATTAGACTGCTTAGAGACTTGCCTTCATACACTGACATCTCCAAGGAAATAGATTTTCCATTCTGTCTGAGCACCTGTTCCAGTACTGAGCCACCACTGGGGTGGCCGATGTGTTTGTTTCATGTATCCAAGCAGAGGTTCCCTGGGAACAATTTGTAACTCTATCTTTTTGCTGGATCCCTCAGAGAAGCCTGTTTCTGTCACTCCTTCCTAAGGCAGTTCTTAAACTACAGTGAGGGAGGAAGAGGCAAAAATGCAGAAGCAGGAATGGATGAGAAACCTGCAATAGATATTTGGTTTTTTTTAACAAACAAGAGCTGACCTAGATGCTGTACCTTGATGTCCTGTATTTGGTAAAAGGAGAGACAGAGACAGCTCTTTCAGATTCCAGAAAAGTGTGTTTTGGGTCAAGTTTGCATGGCAAGGTGGGCATGAATCCATGAGTAGTGAAGTATGCATAACATAATTGGTGCCCTTTCATGTGAGAGGTGGCAGACCAGAGACTCTTTCCTTTTGCAGCCCAGGACAACCCTGGGACTTCTCTAGATTTGTTCCCTCTGTGTTTTGTGGCTGGTGAAAGGTGTGGTGCTGAACTGTGCTGTCTGTCTCAGCTTGGTGGGATCCTGAAGGGCTGTTCCTGCACCCAGAGCAGAGACCTGGATTTCTTTCTCTGTGGGAGATTCTGGAGTTCACTGTGGGGCTGGGATCAGGGACAAATGGGCATTTTGCCACTGGCATTGTTGGACTCTGCTGATTGGTCCTGGTTTTGCAATGGGCTGCATGAAGCCCTCCAGGTTGTCTTGCTCAAATACTCTGTAAGGGAGTTGCACCCTTGCCTTACTCACTGCTGTGATTATGTTGTGTTCTCATCCTCTGTAGCAACGAGAAGCTGAATATGAAGAGAGTGTGGCAAAGGAAGAGCAGCCTGTGGTGAGTTGCACCATCTGAATGTGTCAGTCTGATTGTACAAACTCTGGAAAAACTATTTCTGTAAGTGGCATAGAAGAGGTATCAGGGAGAAAGCAGTGTTTTCTTGCTTTGAGGCAGTGCAGGGGGGAAGGGAGTGCTGAAGCTTGGCTGCTGTGTGGTGTTGTGGAAGGATGGAAGTGCAGCTCTGTATTTTGTATTTTGCAGGTGGCTGGAGAGAGGCAAGGAGAGACAGGGCTGGCAGGAAAGAAGACCATTGAAACCATCAAAGCGGTAAGGTGCTGTGGCTCTGCCAGCGTGGCTTTGTGCCTTGCCAGTCCCTCAAGGGGGCCTCTCACGGGGTCATAGAATCAGTTTGGAGAGTAACCTGTGCTGTCACGTAGGGGCAGGTTGCTCTTGCATGCACAGGCAGTCTGTCCTGCTCAGAAGCTGACAGGGAAGGTTTTGACTCTGGAGAATCACACACCAGGAATTCTTTCCTCCTGAGAGGAATGAGGTGTGGGGTTCCTGCAGCTGCCTGTCACATGTGGGACAGACAGAGCTGCTCTTACCCTCTGGGGTTTGCATCCCAAATGAGCAAAAGGCAGCTGGGATGTTCTCAAGGCATTAGGGCTCTCCCTGAAGGGCTGTGCAGTCCAGTGGGGTGCTGTGGAAGGTGGAAATCTATTGTGGTGCTTGATGTGGGAGATCTACTGGGAAGGTGTGGGGTGGGTAATTCCATGGCTGCAGATTTCAATGGTTTGGTGATTTTCAGAGGAAATCCTTCATCTGAATAGTCAAACTGGCCTGACCCTGGCTCGTGCCCCAAAGGGACACTGCTTGGGGTGGTGGTCAAAGCAACACCTGAAGCTGCAGCAGAGAGCACCCAGGGCACTGGGGGAATGTGGATGGAGTGTCACATCTTCAGGGCATGACTTGTGTGTTCAGGGCAATGGTGCAGTCTGGAGTAGAGGTTAGCAGGGGAGGTGCCATGTGGTGCTCTGGGTCAGCACCTCTGCTTCCACCTCCATTTGTCCAGCTGAGCTTTGTCCTGGCTTGTCTGGTGTCACTGATGTGCTGTTCTTGTGCTGCGCAGGCTGAGAGGATCATGGAAGCTATCGAGCTGTACAGAGAAGAGACTGCAAAACTAAAGGAGCACAATGCCATATGCAAAGCTGCAGGAAAAGAGGTAAAAGACTGAAGGATGTAAAAATCCCAAGGTGTGTTGGGTGTATCCTTCCAGCTCACTGGAAAGGCTTAGCATGCAGATAAAGTCAGGACAGCTGAAAACAGCAGACATTTGCTCAAATCTTTTGGAGAACTAAATGGCACCGTGCTCTGGGGCATAATTAGGGGTTCTCTCCAGTGATCTTTATCCCTAAAGTCATAGCAGTCTAAAACATAAGTTTTGTCCCTGGAGAGTGTGCTGATGCAGGTTCATCCTCAAGCCTCAAATTTACTTCATCTCAACACATTGCTGAATACGGGGCTGTCATAGAAATGGGAAAAGTGACAAGAAGTGGAAGGAAATTCATCTGTGTTAGTCATATATGTCTGATGGCTTTGCAAGAGGCCTTCAGAAACATTCTGGGGAGGGTGGAGGTCTGGGAATTGCAGGAAGACACTCAGTAAAAGCTCTCTTCTGCTGTGGGTAAAAGTTTGCTCTGAATATGCATTTATATTCACACACCTGCCTCATTCTAACCCATTCTGTGTCTCCAGGTTCCCTTCCCTGTCAATCCCATTCTTCGTGCCTATGGAAATATTACAGTAAGTGGAATGCGCAGGCCGCAGGCTGTGCTCCATTCTCAGCTGGAGTGGGGCTGGTTGATTTGCTGGCTGAGCCAACATTCTGGGTTGCTGTGGGGCAGGACTGCTTAGTTCAACTTTTATTACTTGTGCAAAGTGAACATAATTTAGGGTTTTCATGTTGATTTTTTTGGGTGTTTGTTTGTTTGTTTGTATTTTTGTTATTATTTAGTATCATGCATGTGTATTAGAAAAGTTTAACCCTGTCAGGGTTAAACAACCCTGATGGTAGCCATGACTTTATGATGTTCCTTGTCATGAGCCAGGGGTTTACAGTCTCCTCCAAGATACAGGAAAGCTAGTTCAAACCTCTCCCAGGTTTATTTATGTGGTGTGGCTACAATTACAGTTTCTTTTCCTGTTCCTGCAGTGTTTACATTGAGAAAATTCTGAATTGAAGTTCAATGCCTGGGTGATGCAGGCTAGAGCTGGTGCCCTTATTCATTCATGTCATTGTACTACTCAACAGTTTTCACTAAATTCTGTGGATTTTTGACATGTTACGAAATACACAGACAGGGATGCATGGATTAAATTGATAAGTAAAAATCCACTACTCTGAGTAGATTAGTTTTTGTTTTTCTGGTTTATTCCAGTGTGGACTCCCAGACTGTGGTTTTTAAGTACCCTTAGGAAGATCCTTGTTTTTTCTCTCTCCCCTTTTCATGCAATCAAACAACGGTTTGGGTTGGATGGGACCTTCAGTATCATCTGGTTCCAACCCCTCTGCCCTGGGCAGGGACACCTTCCACTAGACCAGATTGCTCAGAGCTGAATGTCAGTGCCAGATGCAACAGCCTCTGTCTTGCTTCTAATTACCTGTAACCACCTTGCAAGAGCCCTTCTGTCCCTTTGTCCATGATTATAGGTCTATTTAATTATAAGCTGGATAGACTTAACAGAAGGAATGAAATCCTATGATTTAGTAGTTAGAGGCACTTTTCTTTCCCAATTCCCAGCTCTGCTCTGGAAATCAAATGCAGATAAACAGGAGTAGTAGGAATTAAGTCTGGGAGATTAGTTTGTATAAAGTTTTTTATATATAATTTGTTTTACCAAGCTTTTTGTCCAATTTGTGCAAGATTCATTGACATAAATTGAGATGACTTAGCTGATTAAATATACATTAGATTTTTCACAATATTCTTCACCAGTGTAGAGTGTCCTGAGAGAGCTGAGGGAGAACTTCTCTGAGTGGCAGCTGATTGAAGCTGAAAGAGTTTCCTCTTTGTTGTATTCAACTTGATGTGTCTCTCACAAGATGAGATGGTGTGTTTTTAACTGTGTGAAGTGGACTTTAGGGCATGTTGGGCCTGGAATGTTTCTTATTAAGCAGGGCTGTTGTCTTTTCTCTGTTGCAGCCTTCTGCCTATGTGCTGGAAGTTTTCAAGAAGGTCAAGTCGAGGTGAGTCCTCAACTTCATTGCTGAACACATTTGTGACTCAGTGTTGGGTTCTAGGCCCAGGACTGGCTGGGCTCCTTGAGTGGTCTCTCATGCAAGGTATGGACGGTGCTAGAGAGTCTGGAGTCACTGTTCCTGGCAGCCTCTTTTGGAACATGCATGGAACTGGGGAATGGGAAGCGTTCCTTCCATGGGGAGTGTGGACTGAAGCTTCTGGATGTGGGTTGGCTGCTTGGAGCTGTGCATGTATGTGGAGAGCAGTTTGGGGATGCTGAGGAGGGAAGGCTGTGTGCCTGCTCCCTGTGCCACAAGATGCCTGGGCTGTGCAGATGCAGGACATCTGGTGCAGATGTGGGCACTCATGGAGCAGCTGTGAGAAATGCTTAGCACGGCTGAGTAGCAGAACCCACCTATGTGGATGTGTTTCCTGCTCATCTGTAGCAGTGTGCTGGCTGAGACTAATGCTCGTGTCCCTTTGCTTTTTCCCTCAGTGAGCTGGAAGAGTCTCTCCTGGTGCTGCCTTTCTCCTATGTCCCTGACCTGCTCAGACTTTTCAATGAATATATTCAGCAGGGCTCAGATGTTGAGCTTCTGTGCCGAGCTCTCCTCTTCCTGCTCAAGTGAGTCCTTTATCTGCCCAGACTGTATCTGGGCTTTCTTCTGAGTCTCTGGGCCTGAAGCTCTTGGGAAGCATCCTTGGGAATAAACACATGGTATCTCTGCAGCCCACAGTGAATGGTGTGTGGGAAGGAACTGCTTGGGTGCAGAGTGCTGACATGCCAGGATGGGGTTGCTGGTCCTGGTGGCCCAATTCTCACTGGGATGAGAAGACCCCACATCAAGCCTGATGAGGCACTGTTGGTGGCACAGAGTCACTGTAGAGCCTGTGTTCTCAGAAAGACCTTCCCCCTGAACCACTGTTAGACTTAAGAAAACAGCTTTTCCAGATGAATTTGTCCATGCCTGTCCATGTCCAGTGTCTGGGGAAGATTGATTAAAAAAACCCTGTATGTCCAGAACATACAGAGGCTCAGGAGAGGGCCTTTGTGATGTTTCTAATAACAATACTGCAATACACTGTCTGCTTTGCTCCCAGGATACATTTTGGGCAGATCACAAGCAACCAGATGCTGGTGACAGTGATAGAAAATCTGAAGAAAACCACCATCTCCAGAGTCAGTGAGGCCCGGGTGAGTGTTACACCCTCCCCTTTTCCGGGATGTAGAATAATGGGATGAGCCAATGTTTGTGAGCATGAGTTGTTCCGTGGTGTCCAGTGGGGAAGTTGTATGGGGGTCTGAACTCATTTAAACCATCCTCTTTTGCAAATAGGCTGTCTTTTCCCTATGTTCCTCCTCATGTGAGAATACCACAGTGGTGAGCATGTAATTGTGCTCCCTGCCTCATTTGCACTTGTTTCCTGATACATGTGCTTGGATCTTGGCTCACTAGTTTCTAAATATGTGGGAGGTAAAGTAACTCCCTGCTTCTCTTGGGCTTTTCTCTGGGCTGTTGCCTCAATGCACACTGTGCATTTTCCCAGAGGAAGCTTCAGGTGCCTGCCAGCAAGTTGTCTTTCAGAAAATGTGGTGGATTATAGCTGCGTTTAAGAAAGGACTGTGGGGAACTGAGTGCAGGACTGGCTGTTCTCCTGGTCAGATGGAGTTTACATTTAAACTAACATTTCTTTAAATCTGTGGATTGTCTTGTTTTCATCATCTCTTAGTAGAGGGTGGCCAGTGCAGGACTCTGCACCCTAGCTAGCTTGGGATGTGCCTCACAGTGTGGTGCTGGTCTGTCTCTGCAGGATGTGCTGGGATTCAACATGGCAGGGCTCCAGTTCCTGAAGAGGGAGATTGAGGCCAAGGAGGAGGTGACATTTTTTGCTGATGCTACTGAACGTTTTGAGGAGAAGAAGAGAAAAAGGAAGAAGAAAGAAAAGATGGTTCTTGCAATGCTCTAGCATTTGCTGCCCAAGACCCAGAGCACCTGGATGGACTCATGTAACCTCACTGCTTACCATGGAAGTGTTCTTGTGGCTGAACATCTGTGATGATGTCCTGTGGCTAGGACAAAGTCTGTCCCCTCCACGTGGTGTAACCCAGCATGTAAACCCAACTAAGGATGGTTGTCTGTGAGATGGACTCTCTCTAGTCTGCTGCAGATGGAGCCTGAGGTGGCTGTCAAAGGCATGTGTTCTTCCTCTAGTGGAATGCCTGTTAGAAATGGAGTTGATTTATTCTGGGATCAGCTCATTCTGGCAGCTTTGATTCGATGGAATCCAGCACACAGACTGCTGGTGAGACATGCCTTTATCCAGGATTAAAATCCTGGCAGGATTTTTCACTGACACCTGCTGGTGGCTTGTGGCCTGTGGAAAAAGCTCTGTGGTTTCTGCTGAAGTGTGAGGACTTGAGCTACAGCCACTCAGTCTTTAGTGGGACAGGGAGAAACATGGCTGCACTCTATTAAAGGCATATTTATATTTGCTTTGTGAGACAATTTTGTCCATAGTCTTTTGTCCTGGTATTTCCTTTGTAGATCCTCAGTTGCTTTGGCCTGTGTGTCTGTTTTCAAAAGATTTTTTACAGAGAATAAAATCAGTGGGAGCAAATGAATGGCCTGCCATCCCAGATTGTGTTTTTCTGGAGAGCTGGCAGACCAAGTGTGAGAAGCCTGGATTGTTTGCCTTTTACTTGCTCCAGGCTTTAGAAATTGCACTGATTGGTTGCAATGTTGTACTTGTCCTGTGTCAGATAAAATGATTTATTTTCACAGTGGGGGTAGTGGGGTAAAATGGAGTGAACAAGTCTCTGCTGCTGTTGTTATTAATTTATAGCACATGCTGTGTTTTTTTTACCAATGGTCAAGTATCACTGGTTTTGGGGGGATGTGGTGGGGGCTACTTCCAGATACTTTGCTAAGTGTTAGGCTCACATGTCTGACTTGGGTACTCAAAGCTGAACTTCTAACTTGAGTTTCATGTGGATTTTTAGTTGCATCCCAGTTGTGGCTGACTGCTGTCTTTGTCTCAGGTTGTCTATTACTAGCAATTATGCAAAGGCCAGCAGTTCAGCTGGTCATTCTCCAGGCAGCACCTCAGGTGTAACAACCATACCTTGGCTGTTCATAAGTGACTTTGTCAGGGGATGGTTGTTCACTTGCCTGGGTCTGGGTGATTCACAGGAGCACATTGTGCTCCATTTCCAGGTGGTTCTCAGACTCTTTATAGAAATGGCAGCCTTCATACAGCTCTGCCAGTTGTTTCACTTGAATCACAAGTTTCATCCATATCTGGACAAATATGAAATTATAGGGGCACCTGGAAACAGCTGCATTCAGATGTCTCTCTATCCTGACTTAGGCTGTTCTATTTCATTTTATTCTGTTCTTTTCCTTTGCTACTCCCAAAGTAGACCCTCCTAGGAGGGATTACTAGGAGGAAGAGGAGGCACTGTAGGATGGTACATTTTGTTGGTAAAGTCAGTTGACATCTGTTATCCACATTATCTGCTGCTGAAATGGGCCAGCCTGCTGGAAATACAAGTGTTACAGATGGAGAGCTGGCTTGTGACACCACAGTGCACCCTCAGCTGAGGTGACTGAGGAGAGAGAGGCCAAAACTGGGCACCAAAAGGGGAAGGCTGGCTGTGCCTCTGTTTACCTTAATGACAGGGAAACAGATGTTATGGATGCTGTATAATGAACTGCTATTTGATGATCCCCTGGGAGGCCTGGAAGAAAAAATCATGGCCATGGGCACATGAACTCAGGGACTGATGGGATGTATGTAAATGGTGATACAGAAGAGTAGCTTGGGATGCAGAGTCATCTTATAATGAGAGATATCCCCTGATCTAAGTTGGAAGAGGTGGAATTCCTACACTTTTGTCTCTGTTTGCTGTCACTGATGTTAGGGAAGAATCCTTGGAGAAAAGGTCTTTTAGGTATTGCAAAGTTGTTGTCTCTCCCTGGCTGCTGACACAGGCTGCCTTCTTGAAGCTTCCTTCTCGTTCTCTGATTTTCATCACTTGTGATGGATCTGTACTAATGCAGTACTTGGGTGGCTACTGACAGAGGCCAGCATGTGCTTTAAATGGAAGAGGTCTGTCCTGTGCCAACAGTCCTCTGATAGGAATTCTAATATCCTTAGGACATCAATTTGCCCTTTCTTGGGTGAAATTCCCTAGATTTACAAACCTGAGCAGGAAAGCACTTTCAAGTACAGGGCAAGCTTAAATCTGTATTATTAGAATACATATCTCACCTAACAGTTTGGATGTGAGGGTTCAGAACTGGCATTCATGTTTCACACTGGTGAAAGCTGCTGTTAATGGCCAATCATGGGATTCTCAATCACTGTGAAGTGTTGTGACAACAAATCATCTGCATGTATCAAGGAAAATTCCCCATCTCTCTCTCAGCATGTCACATGTTGGAAAAAGGATGAAGCACAGGAAAGGACCTTGTGAGAAATGAATTCATAAACCAGAAGCAGCGCTGCACTTGGGCACACAAATATGGTGGCTCAGAAATAGCCTGTGACCTTTCTTTTAGCCATTGTTGTGTAGGTGGGATCAAGGAGGGGCAAAAGACCATCTTTAAGTGGCTCAGTCTCTCACTGTGAAGAGAGATGAGCAGGTGAACATTTGAAGGTGCTCGTGTGTGACTGTGAACAAGAGGGTGTAAGGGTCCCTCTGTTGTCAAGTGTAACTTTGTGTACTCACACCACCCATCTGGTATGTGCAGCTTATTAAAGGTAGGTGAGCACACAGAAAGGCAAGCCTATGATTGTGAAAGCAAACAGAAACTTACGAATTAGAAGACCAGAGCAGGTCAGCAGCTCCTGAAGAATCACAGTTGACTGTGTTGAAACCTCGTGCATTCCCAGTACTTGAAAAGGATTTCAGGTGCCTCAGCACAGGTTATTAGAAACCTAATCCCTTTTAAAAACAAACTTTGTGGGAATCATGCAGCACTGCTCTGTAGTAGGGTTGAAATACAGCAGTCTTTTTACTGTTTACATCTCAGACAGCCACGTCAGGAGATTGTGCAACTTATGGACCACCTTTCTCATTAACAGGGAAAAGGCAAAATATTTATTCTCATTTAATCTGATTAAATGAATGGAAAAATTACACTGGATGTTTCCATAAGGTTGAACTAAAATCTAGGTATTTCAGTGTTGCTTATCCTCATGTTAATCTTCTCAGGCTCTAACCTGTAGTGGAAGAAGACAGAAAATTAACATGAATGGAAGGAACAAAAAACAAGAAATCCCAGCTCCACCTCTGTACAGTTGTTGAACCAAACCTAATAATTATGTCCAGATTCTCTGCAAGTGTTGTGTGAGCACTGTGATTGCTACAGACTGGCTTCAGATTTGGCCTTTTGCTGTTGGAAGGGAACAACAACATGAGATGGAGTTCTTACACAGGCTTCAAGTAAATTAGGGGCTTGCTTTTATTGCACAAATTGAATGGTACAAAAATCTCAACCACACATTCAGGATGGACAGTCTGCTTAGGAGTACTGAAGCCTTTCATGGGCAGCTTCCTGTGTGATATTTAATTCTGAGCATGTTAAGAAATTATTTTTGAAATGTTTCAAGTATTGATGTGAAATAACTAAAGAAATTAAAGAGATAGGACTAAGTTTGGGCAGGTGATGCTTGATCAGTGATTTTTGCTTTTTGGGCTCTGCTAGGTGTGGCAAATTTGTGATCAAGTTTAATATTGCAGGGAGGTTTCTAGGTCTCAGTAGAGACCTAGCTCTGGTGATAACCATCTGGGAAAGGTGATAAAAACTTAGACAATTCTCAGGGTGCCTCTGCAGTGACTTGACTTTCTGTTCTGGATGGCTGAACAAAACTATTTAACCAATAAAAGGCTTTAGCTCAAGAGTGTTGGTGTTTCATGTTTTGTGAGACTAAACCAACCAATCCAGAGCTCCTTGGTGTGTCTGAGATGGATATGGTTTTGAGTCCAGGAGACTTTGAGGGGAGGAATGTTCAAAGAGGCATTGGGCACAGTTGTTTGGGTAGCATGGGATGGCTGCAGCCAGCGTCAGTAGGAATTGTCAATCAGTTCACAAAAGGACACTGTGAAGAGAAGGGAGGTATGGCTGTGGTGGCAGCAGCTTTGATTAGCTGATTAGACAAGTGAGAGGAGAATACTGTGTAATTAATTTCTCTCCCTCTGTGCTTTGTTATGGAAGATGGCCCTGATCAGGACTTCTCTTGGGACTGGGGGTGTCTCACTAAAATGTGAACTGACTGGGTAAGTATTTCTCTTAGGTTTCAACATGGAGTGAGAGAAGTTAGTCTAAACTTCCTTCATGATGAGCTCCAGGTGGTAAATCCCTAAGGTGGAAGGCATTAAACTAGCTGTTTTTCTAGACTATAACTGTGTGTTACTTTGGGGATAGAATTCCACACTGGAAAAGGTAAGAAGATATTTAAACAGAAAAAAAGCTATACTTGATGTATACTGGGCAGTCCGAGAGCAGCAGTCAGAGGTACATGTCTGTGAAGTTTTTGAGAACTGACTGATGTGGTCACTTTTTCTCCAGAGGAGAGAGGAATGAGATACAGCTGGAATTTCTTTGCTGATTGGTTGGATAACAAGGCAGGCTTACAGATGTTTATGTTGAAAGAAAAAGATTATGTCAGTGTTACACATATGAAGCAAACAGGGATCGTTCAGCTGAGGAGAGACCTCCATAGGGTTCCCTGTTTATCAGCTGTGTTGTAGAGTGCCTGAGCTCCTGGGAGTGAGGTGAACACCAGCCTAATGTTAAACATGTTGACTGCTGCTTTGTGAGAAATTCCAAGTAAGCCTTTCTTGTTGTCTGGGAAGACTTAACCCTTCTAAGACACTCTTATAAAGCATCCAAAGGAGAGCTACAAAGATGATGAAGGGCCTTCAGGGGAAGTGTGAGAAGTGGCTGAGGGCACTTGGTCTGTTCAGCCTGCAGGAGACAGAGGGGAGAACTCATTGCAGTCTGCAAGACTCTCATGAGGGGAAGAGGAGGGGCAGGCACTGATCTCTCGGTGACCAGTGACAGGACCCAAGGCAATGGCCTGAAGTTGTGTCAGGGAAGAGTGAGTTAGGATATTCTTCACCCAGAGGGTGGCTGGGCACTGGAACAGGTTCCCCAGGGAAGTGATCAGAGCACCAAGCCTGACAGAGTTCAAGAAGTGTTTGGACAATGCTCTAGGGCACATGGTGTGACTCTCAGGATGCCCTGTGCAGAGCTGGGCCTCATCTTTGTGAGTCCCTTCCAACTCAGGATATTCTGTGATTCCTCATGTAGACTGAATCTGTAAGGCTACAGAAATGTGCTGTATAAAACTGTGTGTGCAGAGTTGTGTGTATTTGCACTTGTCACATTGAGGCTGCCCTATCTGTAAGACTCCTGTCCCTTATTAGACTTGCTGTCAGTGTCAATGGGTCACCAGTAAGACTTGGTTACAGATAGTGAAATATGTTAAAGAGAGGCTGATTTATTAGGGCTTAAATGTAATAAATCCAGCTGCCAGGAAGTTCAAGGATTTATTTAATGTGGAGACAGCAAGTGAAGGATTTGGGACAGGACTGAGGAGGCTTTGCTGTGAGTGCTTCTGCTGAGCTGAGCAGTTGTAATAACCTGCAGTCCCCTTGTAGTGAGTGCTTTGGTTAATGTCATCCAGAGTTTCCCTTCTCTTGTCACAGTAACCAAGTCAGCGTGCATCATTTGCATGAGCTTTGTTCAGGATGCTGCTGCTGAAGTGCAGAGTAGTTAAAACAAGTGTACTTTAATTTACAGCTGGTGTCACTGCATCCAGTGCTTACACTAACTATAAAGCTTTCGTGGGAGTGTAATCCGAAACCGTGGCCTGGGGCTTGGAGGAACTTCCTGGACTCCTGCTGCCATCCCTCCCTGGGGGAATCCTTCGGGGCGGTGCTGATAAATGTCACTGGCTAGCACAGGTGGAATACCACGTTAAGGATCTAAACATTTTGATATGTTTATTTAAGTAAAATAACCTGTGGAGGTAGGAATGAATTCTGGAACTAAGGTTGTGAAACATCTTGAATCTGGACTAGTGTCCTCAGCTCAAAGGTTAAAGGATCAGCTAAAATATGGGGGAAGGGCACATGTTTTGGAGGCTGGTCTGCAACTGTGTCTGAGGACTGGGTGAGTGGGAACAGAACAGCAGCTGCTTTTGCTGCTATGCCACTCGTGCTGTCTAGATCTGCAATTATAGGTATGAAAGGTTTCTTTGGGTCAATGCAAGTAAATTTGGGGAGTTTCAATGTCACATCTAGAGCATATAAAGCCTCAGAAGAGTTGCTGTTGCTCTGGTCAGGTTTAGAGTATCCTGAAGTTCTCCTTTCTTTGGTAAGGGTGGTCCTTACTCTGAATGACATTTCTGCCATGTTTGGATGTAGCTTGTCCTCCTATTTCTTTTATAGGTTTCCAGAGGACCACTTCTCCCTGACTTCTAAGTGTAAATTTGATTAAATGTCGAACAGAACTTCACCTGAAGCACAAGGGAAATAGAAATAATAGCTACTGACTTGGCTCTTTTACTGTACTGCTGTCATGAGTTAAACAATTGAAAAGCCCACTGAACCCACACAGGCTAATTTCTGGCAGCATTCATGCAATTCTGTGCTTGCATCTTTGCTGCTGCAGGGATTGTCCCATTTGCCTGTTCAGTATCTGGATGATACATCATTTTGTTGCTCATGAGGTTTACCACCAGATGCTACCATAGATTCAAAAAGCATAATAAAGTATTTTTCATGAGGGGTGGTGGGAAAGAGTTCCTATTATTTTCATTTGATTTTTAAAAGCAACATTTTTCTGAGTTGCTCTTCTTCCTTTCCCCACTTTTCAAACCACGTTATTCTGATGTAAAATGCGTTTGGCATCAGAATCTTAAATTATTCATTTGTTGTGCTTTTGAAAACACCCATCTGTGTATTTCTGAAAAGGACAGTAAAGCTTGCTACTGCAACAGCCTACACTGGAAACAATGCTTGAGGCTCCCAACAGGAAGAGATCCCCAGGGTCGATGCTATGAGGTGTATGTGAGAAATAAGACAACAAAGGATATTTGCTTTCACAGGCAGGAGAAGAGTTTCAGTTTCTGTTACTATTTCAATATTATGGGAAACTTCTTCAAGGCCACCAGTGTCTTTCCCTCCAATCAGCATGGCAAAAATCTCTATCTCCAGTTCAGCCTGCAAGCCTGCTGCCACCTGGGAGAGACAGAGAATGACTCACAGGTAAGGTGCAAGTTTCATACATGGTCCCCTTCAGCAGTCCTTGGAGCTGGAGGCTGATGCCCCAAGCCTGTCAATGTTAGAGGCAGTGTCTTTAATGTTATGTTAGTGGACAGTGTCTTTAATGCTATGCTTTAATTTTTGGCTAGCCCTGAAGTGGTCAGGCAGTTGGACTAGAGGGCCATTGTAGATCCCTTCCAAATGAAATAAAATATTCTATTCTATTCTGAAAAGAACATAAAGGTAGGGAGGTACAAAAGGGGCAGATGTGAGGAGAAAAGAATGGAAAGTATTCCAGCTATCTAGATGGATTTCTGTAGGGCCTTTGACACAGTCCTCTACACCATCCTTCTTTCTCAATTGGGGCCTTTAAAGATCCCTTCCAACCCATACCATCCTATGATTTCAAGTACTGCATTGTGGCTAAGGCTCTGGACTAGGAGGTTTGATTTGCATTCTGGCACTGCCTCTGCATAAGTCATTGCTTCTTAATTCCATGCATTGGCAAGATATTGCCTGGTATTACATGGATGCCGTGGCCAGCACTATTTATTCAGAGATAGCGTGCAGGTAAAAAGACAGACTGAACAAAAGCAGAAAGAATGAAAGCTTCCTACTTAGTGAGATAATGTGCTATGGTGCTTTGCTAGATAAAAAACTTAAGGTGGAGAACAGTTGGAAGCAGGACAAAAAAGGATTGGGGCAATAGTTTACTAGGGTCAAATCCTGAGGGTAGGAAGTTAAGGACAGGAAGTTAAGTCTAGGCGTAAGACAGAGCAGATATAACAAACACCCTAAGCAGAAGGCAAAACTCAGAGACTGTTTGCTTTGAAAAAGCTATCTATAACTTCACTGCTTGACCTGCTGCTTTCCACTGAACTTAACATTTTTATCACTCTGCATTCTGGCACAGGCTGAGACTCAAGTGCATGGAGCGCTTAGCTGGAGGTGGCAGAGGGACGGTGGAAGACAGCATCCCTTCGAGTAACCTTAAACAAAACAGTGTATCCTGGCAGCTCTATTCCCAGACAGCTGCTGTCCCAGAAAGGTGCCCTAGCTAGCCTGAGGGCCAGCTGGGTCTAGAAAAAAACCCAAAAGCTCTCCTGTGCAACCTACAGGTCCTGGTGTGTACATCACTCTCAGTCCCGTGTATGGAGGAGGCTGCTTCACCCGAAACCTGTCAGAAAGAGAAGAGAATCAGTTTGCCAGAAACTGTTTAGGCAGGAGAAATCTCATCAAGGCTGCCTGCTCTTCCTCTGCTTTTTTAAATGACAGCAGAATTTCTTAGTTCATTCTTTCCATCATAATGTACAAGTTGGACTACAGCAATTCCTGGGTTTCTTGCCAAGGCTCAGGTTTCTAACAAAAAAATCCCCAAAGGAGCAGATGAATGGGCCAAAGTAAGCCTCCAAAGAGCTTGTTAACACTGCCTGGTCCTTATAAGAGAATGTGAAACAGCACCATTTTAAATCTGCACATTCAAAGGTACCTGAAGTACAAACAGCTTCTTGGCAAACACCTGTGTGTTGCAGACCGAAAAGTTCATAACAATCTTTATTTAATGTTCTTTGATGTGATTCTATTGCAGGAAGCATGATGCTGCTATGAATTTTGTGCAAATGATCTTTAATTAAATGGTACCAACTAAAGCAGAAGTTTTGCTTCCTCATTTCTTACTGATTGTTTCACATCTGAGATTCAGTCTTTTTGTGAATGCAACTTCCTACTGCTCAGATTTTTTTTTAAAGATCATTAAATCAGGTATGACCTTTACTTTTGCATTGCTCTGGAACTGATCCTGCAGATTTCATTCCCCCCTTACCAGAATGCCCTTGCACCAGAAGCAAAGGCAGTAGAAGAGGCATTCCTAGGATATGGCTCCATCTTATGGAAAGCTCTGGCAGACCTATGAAGTGGCTGTGAGAATTCCTGTGCTTTCTTTGAGTGGTGGGTCCAGAGAAACTGTACTTAATTTTTGTCAGGATCTATTTGGAGACATAAAAACCAGGGTACTAAGAATTCAAACTAACCTTGAGAAGTTCACACCAACATTCTTCATGATTACAATGGTTGCATAGATGCAGCCTTCCTTTAGCACTCCAAATACCACCCTGGGTGGGATGAGATGGAATTTGGTAAGATCCTGTCTTGTTGCAAGAGAAGATGTGCTGACCTTTCCTGAAGCAGGATCTTCTATCTTTGCAAACAAAATATGAGACAAAGAGAAACTTGGTGGCCATTAAGTCAGGTAGAGAATTACTTAACCTATATTTAACCTCTGTTCACTCACCCTGAAGAATTACAAAAATAAATCCTAATTGAGTAAAAACAGAAGCAGCACTTCGAATACTGTCTGGAAATTTATACTGGTTTGAGTTTTCAGATGCATGAAGCCCTTGAGGTGTCTCAGGGAAAATGGGGGAAGATCTGCTCTTTTGGAAACTGAGCTTTCAAGTAAGTGCCTGATGCAGAATGAGTTTTTCCTAGCAGTTGAGAGGAAAGGTACTTCTAGAATTGCCAGTAATCATATATAAATTGCAACGGCCATGTTACAGTAAATAGATTCAAAATACCTTCCAGCATTGCTCCAGGGTGAAGATTTTATGGAAAAGAGGTCACTCAGAGGACATGAATATTGACAAGAAAGATGTTATTTTTTACCTTTTTATTTGGTATGGTGTGTGGTTTTTTCCCCTGAAGGCATGGTGGTAATATTACTCTCTCTTTTCTTGTCTGTCCTGTAACATCCACCATCAGACTTGGAACTTTCTGTTGAAAGGCTGTCTCTTCTGCCCCCTCAGTCTTGTCTGGAAGGGAAAGATTTCCAAAAGCATGAAAAGTGACAGATGGATTGAAATTCATATTGCAAATATTGTGTCAGAAGTTATAAAAAGATAGCGAGCTGCTCCAACTACATTCTGGAAGGCAGGTGTACCTGTTGTGCTGCTGGAACCATCATCTTGTTTGGAAGGATACTGCAGGGGAAGGCCAGATGAAAGGGATGATTCACTTGTGGTACCAAGAAATTCAGCTGCTAAAGGGAAAACAATGGAACACTGAGTCAAGTGTTTTTTATTATCAAAATCCTTTTCATAAACATGTGACAAACAACATCAGTCTTTAGCACTTTAATTTACACAGTCTTGGAAAGCTGCTACATAACCATGAGAGGCTGGGAAAATCTGCATGCAACATTTTGCTCTACGGGGCCACAGGGATCTCAAAAATGCCTATTGTGTGATTAGTCATTTCTTGTTCTCTGGCTAATTGAACTATAAGCCATAAAGGACCAAAAGAAAAGCCTGCACGGGTCTTATGGCAATTGAAAATGAGAAAATATGGGAATTAGTGGGGGTCTGATAAAGTCCCACAGAGGAGTATTTTCCTGATATGAATCTTTGCTGTGTATGACTTTTAATCTCACTGTATAATTTCAATAACTTGTCAGGCTGCTTTTTAAACAGAACTGAAATATTCCTCTCAGATCTGAAAAGCTGAAGCTTAGATAATGATCCCTCTTTCCCTGCTTCCTGTCATGGAGTCACTGCCTTCCTCCTATGTCCTCCAATCTATCTTTAGCCTGCATGTTTCCTAGTCCATATTGCTTTTGCACCAGTTCCCTATTACCACTGAGTTTCAGAAATAAATCTCCCATATTTTTCCTACAGTCATACTAGTTATTTTCTAAACTTGGCTCCTTGGTTCTTGCTCACCCACCCCTTACTATTATTTATTCTATTCAAGTTTCTGGAGCATTTTTCATTGATCCAATTCTCATTCATAGCACAATTCTTCAGCTTAGCATCCAAAGCTGATGGTTCTACATTCAATGATGTCTGCAAGGGCTTCTTCCTCCTGAAGAAGATACAAAACTGATGCCAGACAGTCGATTACCTCCACTGGGTTCTCTTATCAGCCTCATTGGCCAGGTCTCACTTGTTTCTTTTTGAAGTGGAGGAAGTTCCTTAGACATTGCTTCCAAATCAGGAAACTGGAGAAAAGGAAGAAAGAGGGCTTAGGTTTTGCAACTAAACACCTAGGAAAACCAGACAGCAAACACCCTCCTCCCCTTGCAGAAAAAGAAGGGAAAAAATTTTAAAAAAGGAATGCAAAGGAAACAAATAAGCAGAAACAAAGTGGTGACTATAAAAGTGGTAGAAATAGTTACATCAGATTACAACCTACATTTCTGAGTATGATTTATGCACTTACATCATTTACCAGTAGAAAAGCCCCCAAAATCACCTCTAAATTAGGAGTGTTTGTTTTACTTATTCCCTTTCTAATAAGCAAGGAGAGGGGTTTGAGGGGTAAGTAAAAAAATTCTGAGGTTGAGCTTTGCCCTGAATCAGGCTCTCTCCAGAGTTTATGTAAGGAATTTTATAGAGTTTGTTATCAGTGAACATATACCATCTTCATCTGCCATGGCTGTCTTTTGTAATGGTTTGTTGAGATAAATACCCAAAATTGTCTTTGGGAGCATGGGAGATACTAGTTGGCCTAACAGACTTCATCCAGTTTTCAGCTGCATTACCTTTTGTTGGTAGAAGTTTTTGCCAAATTCAGATTCAAAATACGGAGCATAAATATCATTTATCAGTGCTGCGAATAAAGCTTTCTGTTTATCCAGTTCTTCCCTAGGGATGTTTTTCACATTGTTGGTAAGGAAAAGAAAGAAAAAAAAGCATTATAACTGAGTTCATCTTGTTTTTCAGTATCGTGCATCAAGAAGTGGATTTGGTAAAGGCAAGTGGCATTTTCTTGTGTGGTGCATCACATGAAGTAATATTCTTGTAATTGGCAATTTTCTTGGAGGTGGATTAAGAATTGACTGGCCAGAATGCAGACAGACAGCGAGCTGCCTGCTATGAGGAGCTCCTCCTCAGAACATACTCCATTTCTCTGAACCTCATGGAACATGTCTGGGACTGCCACTGGTGTCTTTCCAACCTTCCAACAAACACTTCAAGCTGAACACAAAACTCATCTAATTTCATTATTTTATCACAGAAAGACTTGACGGCTGTGTGGATACAGAAGAAGCTGTTCAAACTTCTGAAGGTAAGGCTGACCAGAGTAAAGATCAGTCATGTTTTCAGCTTGATATAGCCCAGTTTTACACTATTCGAATTTCACTGACTTGCAGCAGGGTCTAATATCAGCTATAAAACGATCAGTCTTAATCATACTGAGAGTTTAAACACTGGTTTTAGAGCCAGAATTGCACATGATGTTCTTGGGTGCTGACTGCTCAGATTTATATATTGAAATTATTTTTAATAGGATCCAAAACAGTGTGAAATGCTATATGAAAATGTAAGTCTGAAATTCTAAAAGGCTTTTTTATCTCATGCAAATCAGAAATAATTAAGAAGCAATATGGAAAGCCTCACATGGAGTGCTGTGTCCACTTTTGACCTGTCTGGTGCACAAAAGGGCCACAAAGATGATTAAGGGTTTGGAAGACCTCTCATGTGAGTACAGGCTGAGAGAGCTGGGACAGTTTTGCCTAGAGAAGCTTTGAAGCACCACCATGTGAGATGGTCTGGGGTTCTATTTGAGAAAATCAGCTTTTATTTGTGGAATACCTGAATCTTAACATAAAGTGTCAGCATTTGAAAATATTAATATACAGTATATTCTACACTAGTGGCAGAAGCTGAAAACAAAACAAAGGGCTTCTGACTTCAGCCTTGGTTTGCATTGAGCAAGTTAACAGTAATGCTGCTGCGTTTTGGGGAAAAAAAAAAAAAAGACGAAAGAGACTCAAACCACTTTTTCAGCATTTCTGTTGAGCAGAAAATACCCCATTATTTGCAAGCAAGCCATTGCACCATCACCCAAGACCTGGTGAAATCAGTAACATTCTTTACCAAAGCAGATTAAGATGACTCATAAAATAACTTGATCCTACTAATATTATTACCTGGTCTCTTCCAGTTTGCTTTTCCACTTGGAAAAAAAAACTCCATCCAGACTGAATCACCCAGAAGAAAAAAAGAGAGAGTAGTGGCAATGAGAAAACTAGTAGTCTTCTATAAATACAAAAAAATTTACAAGATAACCCTGGAAAGAAAATGCTTTTTGTGAGAGTATGTTATGTAAACACTTCAGGTGGCTTCTGACTCAGACTCATATGGTCTGCACAAAAGTGTTCGCTTATATCTGCATTTTTATTAGATCATTCAATCCAAGAAATATGCAAAGTCCTTTTCCAACAAACTTTGAATTATCTTTCAGATATGGAAAGAGAGCCATAGAGGGACAAAATAATCACAGGGCAAGACAGTAAAACGTTGCCATATGTATCTAGGGATCTAGATTCCAGCCCTTAATGACAGTCAGTAAAGCACAGTGTGCTTGGCTTCGCCCTTTGTGTCATTTCCATTTGCACCAGTGCTTGCTGCTCTGTCCTACCTGTCCTGCTGTTCCTGTCTCTGTGCAATGCTTGCCTTCCTTGTGTGATCCTGGGCAGGAGGAGCCACTGCCTGCTCATACAGCTGGCTCACACGGGCTGCAAGGGGAAGGGCATTGATGAATGGGCTTGCTCTGCTGCACAGGGTTATGAAAAAAAAATCAAAGGATATTTTTAAATGCATCTTTCTGCCACGTTATGGAAACCTAACAGAATCTTTGTTACTGTGAGGGAAAAGGCAGAAAGAACTTCATTCCAAAATCAAGATCAGAGCATTAGCAGATAAGAAATTGAATTCAATTTTGAAAGGAGAAGAAGCAGATTAGGTTCACACTCCCACCCTGTATTTCCTGACATATTTTTACGTTCTTTCAAGATACAAATACCTGTGAATAGGAAAAGTTGCTGACATTCAGCCACTCTCTAACTGGGGTGCTCTGAGGTCTTTATCTACAGCTGAAGAAAATAATGTGGGCTTTCAGGGACCCTTATTACATTTAGCTTGCTTAAGCTTGCTTGTGCTTAATTGAGGCTGTGAAGCAGCCATAATCAACATTCTCATGGAAGGAACTGCTAGTTCAATATATATAATGGAGAAATGCCAGCCTTTCCACATTTAATATTGTGACCAGCTCTGGGGCTTTATTAAAGAGTTGCCCTGTCCTCTGACATATTTTATAAAGTGTGTTGTTTACTTTATACCTTGAAGCTAAATCATGGGTCCAAAGAAATTTCCTTGTCTAAAAACAATTTTCTGTGGCGAAGTTTAGGAGATGTGAGTATTTGAGAGATATGATCCTCTTAGACTATGACAATATCTCTTAGTGTTCTGGGAATTACATGAGTTCAAACTTCAAAATGTGGGGGGTTTTTTGGTCAGCTTTTTCACCATAAAACATGATTTTATTTTTCAGCTTTTTCTATTTTTACCTGTTTTAAAGAGCTTTTCTTTCCCACTATCTTCTTCATTAGCAATACTACATTAAAATTGCAGCTCCATTTAAGAGGAAGCTGTTCAGCAAGCATTTGTTGCAGCAGTTTCTGTTTATTTTGCACAGTATGACATTTTTGACAAGTAGAAATATTCTTGACAAGGAAAATAACACTTTAAAGATGAGCATCACAAGGGGATAGAATGTAATGAATTTTTCTAGAGAAAAGGGTTATGGGTTTTTATAAGAGATAACTTTTATTTGTACATCTTGATGTACAAATATGATGTGATGGTTTGAGATTAGATTTTGAAGTGCAATAAATAACTAGGATTTACTTAGTTGCTTTGAAAAACTTGTCTGAAAAGTTGTTACTTGCATAAAAATAGCCAGTATTGTCATAGTTCTTACAGCTAAGGAAACTCACTACATGAAAATGTCAAATACACATGCCTAAAACCAGGAATTATTTTTCAGACGTACTGGATCATTGATGCTAAGAGGTCCTAATCACCTGTGAGAGTTACATAGAAGCATGTGCATAGTACATAGATGAATTCACCTTTATATTGCCTCTTTAAAAATAATAGTATAATACTTTCAAACTTATTATGATATTTTTAATTAAAAATATTATATGTTTTTAATTTTAAAAGTACAGGTATTCAAATTTTTATTACCTTTATCACTGAGCTTTTCAGTTGACTTCTTCCAGTCAGGGAAGGACTGCAATGAAGAAGGAATAACTGTGACTACATGAGAAATAAAATTCACAACAACATCTTATTCAGAGGATTTATATTATAAACAAGTGCTATCTTGTTATCCCCATTCTTGCAGTCACATTGTCAGGTATTTCAGTGTGTCAGAAAACATATGCTGGGAAAAAAGGATATGAAGTACAATTTCCCTGTTCTAAACAGGTATTTGACTCCTCCTTGATGACCCACTGCATAGATAGCTTTTTAATTTGGTTACTTTTTATTAGGTCAACTAAGCTAATTCCTAATCAAATTGAAATCCTTTGGCAAAAAAATCTGAAAAAGATATACTTATATTGTATTAAACTTAGACTCCCAACAAGTCAAATGGGAAATGTGTTCAGGAATTTGCAGGCTTTGTTACTGAGGAGATCTCATGTGGCTGGCTTACAGTAAAGTGAATGAGGGTTAAGAGGCTCTAAAATGTTTCCTTTATTCTCGTGCTGTCTCTGAAGCAGTTAACTGGAAAGCAGAGCTCCTGACCAGGCAGTCTGGGTTGTAACAGAGCTATTGGAGACTTGGGAGCAATGTGACACTGATTCCTGGGTCACAGCAGGTGCTCACTGAGACTGCTGCAAACAAAAGAGTTGTCCAATGTGAAATCTGTAACTGGAAATGAAGGTGCTGAAGGTAGCCAGGACAATCAACAATAATTAGTCACTAGACAAGTTCACTGGATCTGAGCAGCATGTGAGGTTCAGCACCTGGGCCTCATTGCAGTAAATAAATGTCTGCCTAGAGGATAGATGCAGATGGAATTACTGACAGATCATTTCGCTGTCCCTTTTTCCAGAAAAGCTGTGATCCTCTTCTATTTACCCACCTTTCCCATTACCTTTTCCTCTCCTTTTTCTTTTTGTGCTCTAATTATCCATGAAAATTCACAGATTATATTTAAAAAAACAAAATGCTGCTCAGCAGTAATAACAATATTCCTCCAGACTGTTTTTGTATTTTCCCAAAAGCAGGGTTTAAATTCTTACTATGGAGGTGGCTGTGGTTGAAATAGAAGTCTCCCATGTGCAATGACAACAGACTGGAAACATTTTCACCCTGATGTTGGGGGATATTAAAAAAAGTAAATTACTGGAAAGTAATTTTGGTCTGTGTGTTTGGGAACATATCATTCAGTAGAACTCTTGAACTGTTTTGAGCATTGCTTCCCCAAATGGCAGCAGTGCCCAGCTGAATTCAGACCAGCTGAAGGCTGACTGTGGCTCTGCTTTACCATTAATCTACACCAGAACTGGATCTGTGCTGCTCTGACATTTGCTGGTTTATGAATGGATAATGTGCTTCAAGTCACACACTTCCAATGCAATACAAGGGTTTTGTTGAAAGAAATGCTTAAAAAATTTGATTTTCTCACTGTAACCTGTTCAAGGAGACTTGCAGCATTCTCCTTTTCCTCTTCTGTTCTTGGTTCTTTCACATTAATCTCTTCCAGCTCATTTTCCTGCTTTAAGATGTTCTCTATATATTCCTGGTGGAACAATGAAAAGGAAGAATAAAGATGCAGATGTAGGCTTAAAATAGATATTTACATTGACACAATCATTCCAGCTGCTACAGACAAGAAGCACATTTCTTTTCCCATATCTCTTTAAATCAGTTGGATAGGAAAAAGGGTTTTAAACACACCACTCTGCCAGAAAGCTACATGCAGTACAGAACTTTACTAACAGACAGGTTTGTAGAAACAAATGTTTCCCACACCAGTTCTTTTTCACTTGTTTATATCTCTGTAATATTATAGGAGATGGAGAAAGGAAGAGTATTTTCCTTAGATCTTGATTTTGCTCTGACAAAGTGAAGGTGAGGCTAAAGATTTAAGACACTTCATTCTGGGAAAAAAAGGAATTAAATATTGATTTATGAGCAATGAGAGTATTTTCATTGCACATTTATGCAATTGTTGCAACTTGTTTTTCAGTGCTAGTAATTGCAGTTCTTCCTTCTCAGTGTAATAAACAGCATTCAACTTTCTCTAAAAATCAACAATATATCTGGGTGACAAATAGACTTCCCTTGTCATTTTGGTGTGGAACTTTTCTTTATACTGTTTGCCTTTGAAAGATCAGTATGCAAATTAAAGAATAATTTTAATATATTTATAGACTGAAAAACTGGTAACATTTAATTCTGATAGACTTGAATATCCCAAACATGTCTGGGCTGGCCAGCTGTCAGTGTTTTTCTATTGCAAGCATGTTTTCTTTGAAATGTAATGTGGGTAAAAAAAAAATTATATAAATGGCTACAATATATTACTACCTTCACACATGTCATATGCTCTTAACTTACAAATTCAGTCTGCAATGCCATTATCAAAATAGTTTAAATGAATAAATTACAGGACACATATATTTTGTTATTCTCTAATTCCTAAATAATAATGGGGTTTTGACTCTAAAATCTCTTCTAAGAGCATCTTCACAACGTGAATTAAATAAAGGAATGTTTTACACCAACACTGAGGAGGGCAAACCTGCTCACCTTTGGACACCATCTCAGAACACTGGCACAGGAGGTCTAGCTTTCACCCTGCTATGAGCAAGTCACTAATGAGGGATGACCACAAACCTTGTCAGAAGGTTACAAAGCTATTTCCTAGACATGGATAGAGTAACAAACTCAGACTGAAACCTGGAAATGTTCTACATTGATTTATGAAAAAAATATAGAAACCAAGACCAGAGTGTGTCTCAGTGTCTCAGTGACCAAGTTACTTGCAGAATTATGGTGAGCTAGAAATTCTTGTTCAGCTTCATAGATTTAAATTCTTAAGGGTTTTTGAAGGAAAACAAACCCTAAGCAAAATAAAAGTGAAGTAAGAGATATCAATATTGACAGCAAGGAAATTATATGTTAGAGTAGTGTCTGTCATGCATGCTGGATTGGATCTCATCTATTTGCTCGGAAAACTGGGTTTCATAAGAGTTAAATGAAACAATTGAACTTTTTCAGAAAAACACAGCACCTGTCTATGTATGAAATAATTGTTCTTTAAGCATAGTAGATTTTTCTCAGGTATATACTTCACATTTATCACACCCAATTCATCTACTTGTTTGTTCTCTTTTGCTTACTGGAGGAATGAATAAAGTGGTTGAACTACCTTGAGGGAAAGATGCAGTTTTTCTCTTAGTTCCTCACAGAGTGGCTTATACTGGAATAGCTGGCGGATCTGCAGTTTTTTGGGACATTTTCGCACAGGGGCTGGTAAGGACACACGAGCTTCTCCGATGCTGAGACCCCTCCAGGCATACCTTCTCACCAGGGGACCTTTGACCTCCCTCTGAACAGAGAGGAGCAAACAAAAAGAGCAAAACCCAAAAATGCACCTATTGGCATATGTCTCAGTTGAAAGGCGTGTCATAGACCTAGACAATAAAGCCAGTAGATTCCTGGGAACAATTAATCTACGCTAAAACATCTTCATTTGGTAAGACAAACTCCCCTTAAAATTGCTTTATCCCCTCACTAAGTGTAAAAAAATGGGACCATACATTTCCTGACACAGCCTACCATTTGCTCTGTCTGCTTAATAAACTGAGTTTAACATTCTCACTGTTTAGAGCTTCATTTCCCCACAGAGACAAACATCTATTGCTTTAACATGAAAATACAGTTTTGAAACAATTATACCTCAGGAGGAGAAGATTCTTTCTGAGTCTCTGTCTGTAGATATGGAGGAACAATACTCTCTGGTTCTTTCTTCATTACCCAGGGGGATGATTCAGCCATAGGCCGAAGGACAGTAATACTTAAAACACCTGGTTTAAAGACAAATTTTGCTAAGAACCAGTTCAAATTAAAAAACAAAAAAGTGTCTCAGACTTACAGAAAAAAACTACCTATCTAAAAACACCTTATTACTAACAGATAAAAGTCCTTGCATCCATGGCTACAGATAATATCAGATCACTGCGTTGATTATAGAATAGTGGTACAAGTTCAGAATAGGAAAGTTCAGATTACTCAGCCCATTTGTAACAATAACTTGCTTATGCTACTTGCTTTGATTCTTGGTTAACAGCTCAGTTGTATAGTGTGGGGAGTAGCCCAAACAAGGAAGAGCACAGCATTGACCCATGTGTACTGAATACTAATCTCAGAAGTAGTGCAACATATTCAGAACATGCATAATTCTTCATTGTACATTATACTTCATGCCCTGATCACTGGATGGATTCCATTAGAGATTATTTATTTGTATTGTTTGCATAAATTTTGATGTTCTTCAAAATAGTTTTTCCAGCCCAACCCAAAAATTACTTAATCTACTATGATCTATCCCACAGGCGACCTTCAAAATGGGTATCACCACTGAGGTACTTTGTCATAATGATACAAAATTGTGAAACTTTGCTGTAAAGGCAAATAGACCCAGTACTGTGAAAGGTGGAGCAGGAAGTCAGATGTGCTACTATTACAAATGATTGCTGGCTGTAAGTAAATTTTTTTTACTGGGATTTTGACTGGGTATGTATGCTCTCCATCTTTCTGATCTTTTCACCTTCTGCATTTTTCTGGCTCCCTCCATGTCCCTTCTTTTTTCTTTTTTCCCATGGCAGAATGGCTTCATTTGGTTTCTGCAATGGGGAACCAGTCATTTGTGTGAATAAAAGTACATTTAAAAATGTGCCACGCTTTATAAGAGTAGTAAGTGGGAAACCTGTTTTATGTCATATGCTTATGACATAAATCTATGAGAAATTTGTCTTAGGACATTATAGCTTGAAGCAAATTTCTGTCATCATCCCCTCATATTCAGGGGAACCATACTTTCCTCTTTTTAAAGATTTTTTTTTTTGTTAGCAACTACCTGTTGCTACAGTGTCTTTTATAGAAACACAGCAGATCCAATTACCTTTTCAACAAGCAACAATTCCAGGACATAATTTCTTGCATTGCTACTACGATGTGGTTATTACCATGTAGTATTGGCTATTCCAGTCACATTTTTCAGCTTTTTAATATGTATCCTTTCCAAAAGATAGCCTGAAGGTCAACAACAGGGCATCACTCTCCTCATTGCTACATCATTAATGGAGACGTGATACATTCAAGTTTTTTAAATTATAAACACAAAGAATATATTTAGTTGGCAATTGCTTTTATTTGTGTGACTGAGAGTGGATAAAGATATGCCATTTGTTAGTTCACTTATCCCTTAACAGTGTCCTTCAGTTAATTCTCTGTTTCTCAGAGTTTTTCCCCAAACTCATTTCTTCCACTCCTAGAAGGCGTGGATCCTTATTTACAAGGGTAAAAACATTTCCTGCCCAAAAAAGAGTTTTGAAACTTTTCAATTCTTTCTATTAGTAGTCTGTCAGAGAAGAAACATTTTCTACCTGGCTGTTCTTGTACAGGATCCTGCAAGACTGCAGTGGCAGGATCACTGCAGGCCTCAGCCATATACTCGCGTACATCCTTTGTTCGCAGGAGCTCCGTTCCAGAACCATCCTCAGAGATGATGAAAAACCTGCACAGCCAAACACACACATGGGGCTCTATCAAGAGAGCAGAACTCCATCATGATGGCATCAAATGTGCAAATACAGAGTACTGAACAAAGGCAGCATGAATCCATGAGCCCTGTAAAATACTATGAAGAAAAGAAAGTGTTAACCTACGAATGCAATGCATTTTACCTGGGGACATGCTCGTTATCAGTGATAGGTTTGTTAACACCATCTGCTACTGAACTCCTGTCCTCCTTGTCATCAGAGCCACTGCTGGGAATGCAGACATCTGTGCTGCCATCAGCCAGGACCTATAGCAGAAATTATGTGAAATTACTTGAATTAAAAGATCCTTTTAAAACAGTGACTTGCTGGAGAACTTTAACATAGCCTAGCCCAGTGAAAGAGACAGAAAAACACATTTCACAATGAGCAATTGGAAACTCACAGGAAAAAGAAATAAAGAGGAAAACTGAAAAGACAGTAAAACCCCAACAACATTTCTCAAAAGACATGCTGTATCATAAATACTAATATCACATGCTGGTATTTAATAAATTCCCAAGGACTGTTACACAAAAATACTCACTCACTGGTCAAGACAGGTAACTGTAATACTCAAGACAGACATTGATGTATACCTACTGAGAGAGCTTCTACAGTATTTTCCTTCTTGAAAACACTAAGGTAACATTAACATATTCAAACAAGATAACTAACAATGACCTAAAAAGGAATACTAATGCCTTTTTCAAGATGCAATTTAAATAAGGGTGATTCAAAGCACAGTCCATTAACTGAATCTGACATACCTAGTTTTTAATCCTCACTTGCAGAGCTGATTATTTGCTATAGTACAAATCATGCTAATTAAAGGTGAGCTAAATTGTACACCATGTGTTCTGTTTCAGTCTCTCTAAAGAGGGATAAATATAAAAAAATAATAACCATCACATAGTCAAGAAGATATCAGAAACCTTATTCTGGCTACTTTAAATATTACAAGGTTACAATTTGACTTTGAGAGAAGTTTATAATAGAATGTAGAAACTTGTTTTCTTCCATGTATTTTACCTTGAAAGTATTTCCTTCAGGATCCATCATCTCACAAATAGTGCTGGAAGTGTGTTTCATAATGTATCTCCCTGCTTGTTTCTCTTCTTCCTTGCTGCTGAAATCATAAACTTCATGGCTGTAAACTGCTGAGCAGTCTTCATCAAAGAAAAGAAAGCCTCCCTTGCTGGGTAAAACCTATGACAGCAAAAAGGGAAGAGGTTCAATCCTCAAAGGGGAAAATTCTAATTTAAAGATACTGTGAAAATGAAGAACAGATACAAATCAAGAGGACAGCTTTCAGACATTCAATATTGAATCATCCACTTTAGAGGAATCAAAGGGGAGAAAGAAGGAATATGAGGTCCTAGAGGTAGGCTGATCTGAGTCTCTGTGATATTTAACTTCAGGAAATTTGAGACTGTGATTTAAATACACTGTACATTTGTGAGTAAGTATCTAAACATTGGCAGAGTATGAAAGAGATAGAGTAATAGGGATTAGTGAAGACTACAGAGAAGGGAGGTAATGAAGATGAGAGCTGCTAATGGCAGGGAACTTGGAACACAAAGATTAAACATCACTGTCACAAACTAAAAATAATTCCCACCTGATATGTTCCCTGTGGCTTTGCTACAATAGATGTCCCATCTCCAAAGACAGTACAACAGGTACCATCCTCCCAATTTGCTATAACAGTAGCAAACTCAGGATGCTCTACTCGTGTACCTTTGCACTTTTTTGCGATGGCTTCTGAGGGTTCATCTAAGAGTTAATGCAGAACAATGAGACAGGAGCACAAGAATCATGGAAATGTCTTAGGATTCAATTTGCTTTTTCTCTCATAGTGCTGGATCTTTATCTTTTCAGTGCAAGACCTTCATAAACTTCATAGCATCCTTTATCACATATTTTTATGTTATGTAAACAATATGCAATCTTTTAAGTTCTGGACTTTGAATTCAATATAGGAAAACCCAACAGTAAAAAATATCTGTAACCATCTGTAGCTGGCCAGGAAAGTACACTCTAATGTACCAAGTATGGTACTAACCATAATGATCTTCATATTTGCAATATACAAGTTGGATCACTGAAATTCTTTGTGTCTGTAATACAAACTCTAAAATGTGAAGAAATTCCTATTCAGCAACACAAATCTTGGAAAACAAATGATAACAGGCATGTTAATCTGGTTACTGCCTTTCTATTTAAGAGATAGGTCAGTTCAAGAGATTTTGACTTTTGAAATCCCACAGGGAGATGTCCCTGAACATTTTCTGCTAAATCAATAATGGTCTTTCCCTCCACTGTGTTTGAACAGTCCAGATGCCCACACAGTAAATGTCCCCTTCATTTTAATTAAGGAGGACAGGACTTGTCTTGCAAATGAAGCAGTCATACAGAATACACCACCAGCCAGAAGAGCCACAGATGATCTTTAGCCCGACTTATTTCAGGCAAATACAAGTTTCACTATTCTTGGCAGGCCATTTTCCACAGCCATATTCAGATATTTAGTATCTCCAAGGGTGGTGAGTCCATGGCTTCACTGGGGAATGTAAGGATGCCTTGGTCCTTTCATACCTTTTCAGTTAAAACTCAAAGCTTCCTTGTTATTGTTAGGGCAGGGGAGAGAGGGCAATGAACACACTAAAACCCTGGCATTGTGGTCTCATGGGGAAGGAGGACCATATAGGTACGAAAGAAGGAGATTAAATTACTTGCAACAGTATAATTTTTGCACTGAATATACTGCTGAAAGAAAGCAAACAAACTAAGCCTAGACTGCACTAGTGGATCTATTATCTAGGCTAGTGGTATAAGCCACCTTTAGTATATATTTGGACAACTTTCTGCTTCATAAAATATTAAGTGCAAGAAAAGTAAGTGCTCCCCTTTAGATATTACCTGCTTCCACACTACTCTCTGGTACAGAAAGGTCTTCACATTTTTCATAAAAAGATGTGATCCTGGTACCATCAGCATGTTCTACTACTTTGTTACCATCTGGCTTTTCAACAATTATCACTTCATCTTCTCGTACAGTCATAATCTGAAAGAAAGAAGGACTACTCATTTATATTGGCCCTGTGATACCTTTGACAGCAGCAACAACAATACAAGGGATCAGGACTGAAGCTATAAAGAAGGTTGCCTACCACATTGTCATCTACTTGAGAGACAGAGGAACCACATTTTCTTCAAAATCTAAAACTACTGCATTTCTAACACTGCAGTAACACAACCGGTAGGATGTTTTAAAAGAATAAATCCTACAACTTATGATTGCTAGCCCTGTCTCTTATCTTATAGACAGTGCCACAGTAACACCAAAGCAGTTAATACCATTCCATCAGCTGGGTTCGTGGCCTGATACATTAAGAGAGGCTTCAGATCCATTCTTGTGGCACCCTCTGTGCCCACTAGAATGCCTAATGGAGTTGTTGTTATCCAGGTTCCTGCCTTAGGTTGTATAGAAATGGCCTTTTCAAACTCATCAGACTTCTGAGACGGCAGTGATGTCTTGTCACTGCCTTTTCCTGGAGAAACAAAAATTTCTGTATCAGACTTGATGTTCTCAAAGGCAAAAAACAAAACCAGTAAAGTTCAGTTTGTGAACATTGCTTTTGACAGAATTGCAAAATGAACTATTTAACAGGCTAGAAGAAAATTACAACTCCTGCTACTCAAAGACATGATCTTGAACTAGGCTTATCTAATGTACTTCCTTACAGAAAAAGTAAATAGCATGCTAATGCCATCAATCCTATGGTGCAGCAGAAGAAAAGGATCTCATTATGAAAGGCAACTGGAGAGATCTTACTAGGAATGTTCTAGAGAACTCTAGAACCCGTAGTAGAACTAGAGAACTCTTGTCTTCCGTATTCAGGGAAAAATAGACAAAGTGTACGCAAAAGACAAGAGTGTAGTCCAGAGAGCAGGCAGAAAGACTTAGAGCAATTATCTAGCAAAAAAGCACCCCTGAGGCCAAAAAGAGATGAAACTCTTTACTAGAAATTTGTCAAGAATAAGCAGGGGAGAAGGTGAAAAAGTGATCATAAATAAAGAACAAGAAATAAAGGACATACACTAGTCAGAGATACTGAGTATTCATATTAGAAAACGGTTTGTCAGAGTTGTTCTTCTTTGCAGGTATCTAAAAGAATATCCTAAGAAAAAGGACTGGACTTGACTCAAAAAGTCTCTTATTGAGACACCTTTCTCTTTGGCAGCAATTTTTATTCACCTATGTCAAATAAATTTTATGTTAATACGACAGGTCAGAATTATTCTGTGTACTAAGTAATACTGACAGTGATCTTGGACTACACTCTGAGGTATGAAGTAAACATTATTTTGTTCTTTCTCAGTCAAAATACAATGAGAATGGCTATATTACCACCAAGCATATGTCCATACAACCAATTGATAATGACCAATAGTAGGTTCCTTGGAATACATGGAGTGAGAAAGAAAAATTTATCCTCTGTGAGAGAAACATTTCTTAATACAAAGACTAAAAACTGTAAGAAAAATGTAAGGACTTAACACTACTGTAGTTACAAGGATTTATTTTAAAAGACGTTGTGTTCACTCTGCTACCAATGAAGTTCTTACACAACCTTTAACTTATTAGAGTCCTACCATGTTAGAAGAAAAATAAATTTGGAGTAGGAGAGAGATGATTTGCTATGAAGGTAACATAGCAGTGTGCAGCAGCTGAGTACAGATAGAATTGCATTTTCACACTGTCAGAATTTTCAGACTAAAGATATATGCTCTTTAAGTATCATCAGCCCTACTAACTTTATATCTGTCCAAAACACAAGAAATATTACCTTTCTTTGTGCTATTCTCAGATAAATGGTCTGATTCTGGTAAGGGACTTTTCATCCGTATTTCATCTGCGGGTGGGGGTAGGACAGGACCAGAATCAGGGCTATTAATCACCGTGCCATCAGCAAACAGAATCTACAGAAATCAAGGACATACTTGAGGTTTAAAATAAATTCAAACACCACAAGCAAGTCTTAAAGAATGTGTCACAAACGTGATAGTCACTAGAATACCGTAGGTGATGAAGAGGAAAAAAGTGAAATCACTCAGAATGAATACAAGAAATAAAGAAGCTATCTTGAAGAGAATTAATAGAACAGACTATTTCAGTTGGAAGGGACCTACAATGATCACCTCGTCCAACTACCTGACCACTTCAGGGCTGACCAAGTTAAAGCATCTTGTCAATGGCATTGATCAAATGTCTCTTAAACACTGACAACCCTGGGGCATCAACCACCTTTCCAGCAAGCCTGTTCCAGTGTCTGACTATTCTTGTAAAGAAATGCTTCCTAATGTCCACTGTGGGAGGTTCAGACCTCCCACAGTGCTCCTTTGAGCCATTTCCATGTATCCTGTCAGTGGATTCCAGCGAGAAGGGATGAGCACCTCCCTCTGCACTTCCCCTGTCAGGGAGCCGCAGAGAGCAGGAGGTTGACACTCAGCACCTGGCTCTCCAAAGCAGACAAGCCCAGACCCCTCAGCCACTCCTCTCAGGACACACCTTCCAGCCCTTTCAGCAGCTTTGCTGTACTCTGGACTCACTGCAGGACCTTCCCACCCCTCTGGAATGGCAGTGCCCAGAGCTGCTCCCAGCCCTGCAGGTGAGGCCGCAGCAGCGCTGAGCACGGAGGGTGATGGATGATCCCCCCTCTGCCCAGCTGTGCTCTGTGTTTGATGCCCCCAGGACACGGTTCCTGCCCTCTGGGCTATGCCCTGCTGGCTCTCACTGAGCTGCTGCTGCCCCCAGCACCCCCAGGGCCCTCCCTGCAGGGCGCTCTGCAGATTCCTCTCCCAGTTTGTACACGTGCCTGGCATTACTCTGTCCCATTCTGTAGAATCCAGGAGTTGGTTTTGTTAAATTTCATCCCATTTGTCACTGCCAGAAGGAGTGCTATTTGCTGCAGTCTGTGGATCTAATTAATGGGGACTCTTCTAATAACAAAAAGGCATTATAAAAATAAACAGTAAAGATTATTCTTCGACTAAATGGTCATAGGTTAATCACTTTTTTTTGGTAGCAGTGATAATGCATAATATGTATTGACATATTGACCTGTACTGAAATATTACACATGTCTAGGAGTGCTGTGAACTTTTTTGGCCATTATGATAGTCAACAAAAAGAAGTTTTGGTTACTCATCAAATTATGTCTGGTTTCTGAGATCCATTACGCTCATCTCTTGATATGCATGTTCTCTGTGTGTCTAGATAAACTCTAGAATTACTCCAACCATCCCTAAATTAATTTATAAATACAGTAAAATGTAGAAAAAAATGGACAACATATAGAAACAATTCTAGAAATTGTTACTATAAGGAATAATTTATTTTTTCTTTTTTGAATGCTTATCATATGCAATAAATTTCTGATGACTCATAGACATTAAATTAATACAATGAAGGACGCACTCATAATCTGTTTAAGCAAAGACTACTGCAAAATCGTTTTAGGCACATAAGATCTACATTTTGTCTCTCAGGAAATAGTATGTTGTGAATATATAGACATACAGCAGCTATTTCTGAAATGGATATATTTCTCAGGAATCCTGGCAAAATGCTTTAACATCTAGTGTGATGAATAAATGTAAAGAACTTACACTAGGCATTGTGGTCTCCTTAGACAGGAAAAAGAAATTCAGGAAATAAGGAATTATTTTGACAGATTCTGAGTCAAATTAGATGATACCTCTTTCATCTGTTTGCTAACTACATGTAGAGTCTTAGAGTTAAAAAAAAAAGTTGCTTGTGGATTGATTATAAAATTTGCAAAGATAGCTTATAGCACCTAAACTAACAAAATTCTACACAACAAAAATATGTGTAAACAAAACAGATACTTAGGAATATACAGACTTTTCCCCTGAAAATTTAGGGTATGTAAATGTGTCTACAGGAGCTCATGTCTTTTCTGGATCCCATATGAGTGTTTAAACTGAAAAAAATATATGAATGCTTTCATATTGCCAAAAATACTCAAAGCTGAACTAATCCACACTTCAGAAGTTTAAGTTTAGGAATGCACTTCTCTGAACCATATTCAGCTATTTCCTAATAACAAGGTTGCCTAAAACCTCTTAGTGCCTGAAATTTTCCTACTTAAATCTTGCTAAGTTCTGACTCTGAACAAAGCCAAGAGTACGTTAGTCTTAACATGGCTGCATAATTCAGTATTACTTAACTTCATCATCTACAAACTGGACACTTGTCAATCTCAGCAGACAAAAACAAGTTTAAGGGTTCATTTAGTACAATGAACTGTACTAAATTGTACTGCTTGCAATGAATTCTACCAAACATACCTGGGTAGATCCATCCATCAGGTGCTTTATGACAGTTCCTCGACTAGTGATGACTCTTGACACCTCTTGTTCTTTTTGCCTCGCTGGAGGTGAATAAAGATGAGAGTCCTTTACCTTTTGGGGATAACTCTGTCTAACCATAATTTCCAGAGGAGGCTGCTTAGCCTGTTCACTTTGGGTGTCTTCCTGCTTGATTTCACCTTCTGTAACCTGATGTTCCTCCTCTCCACTTGGCATAACCTCTTTCTTCTCTTCCTCATCTGCTTTGCCTTTACTTTCCTCTACTGTCTCTTTCTTTGCTTCAGTGGCAGTGGATTCACCTTTCAATTCTGAAAGCAAACTTTGAATTACTTAGTACTGCATAGCACACATTCAAACAGTGCTACACACCCAGTACCACGATGTCGACAGATGTGCAACTCTAGGTGAGACTAACCCTCCTTGGCTGAATTTGTAATCCACAGAGTAAAAGACAGACCCTGATTTCAGAGCAAAGTTCAAAACAGTCACCTACTCAGAAACTCTGCATCCTCTTGTGAAGGTGGCTGTATTTCCAAATGAAAACAAGTGGAATGTGAAGATGGATTTCTTATGGATGCTAAACTTTTGGAAGACTAACATCATGTGAGAGGAATTCCCTAACTGCCCATAAAAGTGAAAAAAAAACCCCAACTGAGTTTCACCAAGTTTGAATTTGTAGAGAAACCCAAGTAATATATTCTGTCTGCTTGAGCAAGTACATTTCTTAGATTAAATGATGGCAATGTTTTGAGTATGCTAAGGGGTATAATTATGGTAATTTTATTGAGAGACTCCATGTAAGTGTCTGTAATTGCTCTGTTCACCTCAACTACTCAGCATTTCAACTTATGCTTCCTGCCAAACTATGTATGTTTGAGAACACTCTCCATGTTCATTACTTCATACCAGATTAATCAGAGCACATTTACTGAGCTGTACAGATTTGTTGTACATTGGTATTAAATGACATCTGTACATGGCTGTTTTTAGAATTAACTAGATGACAACAAAATTCACATTTCTCTGATTCAAAATCTAACAGTGTGACTAAAAAACCCCAAGATTTACTACAGCTTAGAACATGCAAAGATGAATCTAACAGTAATTTTCAAAAACACTGCAGAAAATAATTATTGCAGAATATTTGTCAGGCACAGAAGCTTTAAAGCATCCAAATACCCTATCAGTCTTCTAAAGGAAATCCAATGATAAGGGCAGAAAGGCTTATTCTGGGTGTTTTCTCTCTATGTACTGGATGGCATAAACCAAAGGACTTCTGTGAAATAATTCCTGTTTGAAACTGATTGCATCTTTTAGAAAAGCAACAAAAACCCCCGATTGTAAAACCAGCAGCAGAGACTCCATCAAGCCTTGGTTAGTTTTGTTAATCATCCTTACCATTTATGAGTGTAACATTTTTACCAAATAAGTACAACTTAAACCTAGTACAAAGTCCTAGTTTTCAGTTTCAAGCCCCTGAAAATTGTAATAATTTTGTATACCTGTGTTTACCAGCTACCACCAAAATTCTGTTTTCTTGTACTTCCAGGCTGGCACTAGTCACTCCTTTGACCTTTTCTTTGGTACTTAAATGGAAGTCTCTGGTGAAATGAGCTCATTATAAGATACATCTTCTGATGCTTTAATCATTCTAGCGATTCTTCCCTGAATCTTTCAAATTATTAACATTTTGTCTTGGGGGTTTAAGTACATATGCTTTCAAAGGAAGTGCAGACATGGGTAATGTAACCATCTTCCTGCTATCCCTCAAGATTCCTCTATATATATGTATTTATTTATTGAATTAGCTTGTTTTTCTTTAGTATTCCAATCTATGCACATATTCAAATGATTATCCAACATGACTCTCAAGGGCTTTTTAGGGTTGCTACTTCCTTCCCCTCAATCTTTTATGTTCAACAACTTGTGATTCTAGATTTCATATTTGTTTGAATAAAATCATATTATTCATGTTGCAAATACTATGAAATAGACATTATGACAGACTTAGCATTCTGACATGTTGAAAACATTAGAGTTACATCTAAACCCATCAATGAAGAAATAATTTTCTTCTGTAGTCTTAGCTTCTCTGAAATTCCTTACTTTGCAGTGTCTCAGAAAACTAACCTTGAAACCTTTCACTGAGGAAATTTAGTACAAGTCCGTTGGGACAGGAGACATTCAAACTTGGAAAAGCAGGAGCATCTGACACCTCTTGTGCTTGGGGAACTTCTTGCATTTCTACCTACAGAATGAAAAATTAATTAGGTTCTAGTCCACATTTTAAAATAATAAAGAAAAAATGAAAGTACAGTTTTAGTGTGTATAGATTCCATTTTAACAGTGGGGTTTTTTTTGTTTTTTTTTTTTTTTTTTTTTTTTTTTTTAGTGCTGTCTACCACTCATATTTAATGTTTTCAGAGTTTATGGATTCAGAAGTGGAAATATTAGTTATTTTCTTTGATTATGTTATCTTTCATTCACCTTGAAGAATCATCCCCTCAAAAGCCTATGTAACAATGGACTACACTACGCCAGTAGTCATAGGATGAAAAAAGTTTTGGGTTGTAGACATAGGTAACAGAGAGAACTTGTCCTGTTATTATTCCATATTCTTGCTTTTTAGGACGAGAAATACAGGGGGGAAATGGCAGATGTTTTGCCATCTGTTTTTCAACATAAAAGATGCTGTATATTTTACAGTTAATTTACATAGTATTACTGGTAATTAAGGCTACTCCTAGAAGTCACAGAATAGGGCAGAAGTAACCCTCAGTTGTCATCTACTGCTCCCTGTCTAATGGTAAAAACAATAATCAGGTATAACTGCATCATTAGCGAAAAACTCTAATGTAAGGTATTCTAAAAATTTCCAGGGCTGGAGGTTTCCTGGTAAACTGTTCCAGGGCTTTACCTTGCTTAGCCTTACTGACATTTTCCCAGAGACTGACCTGAATCACTACTGCAGAAAATCAGTTTACTTCTAAATATCTCTGATGATACAAGCTCACATAATAGATGATGGTTATTTTTAGGTCTTTACAGAAGGCTATTCTGTCTCTCAACTCAAGATCAAAGAAACCCAAACTAATTATTTTAAATCTTTCCCACTGGTTAAGTTTTCAAGACCTGTAATGCTTTCCTTCATGCTTTCCTTAAAATTTTCAGAGTGGCTCATGTTTTTCTTGCAGTGCAGTATCCACAACTGGACACAATACTACAACTGAGACTCTACCTGCCCTAAAAGAAAAATTACTTCACATATTTAGCAGGCTATACTCCTCTGCATTTACATCTCAGTGGTCTTTGCCCTTCTCACAGGAAGATGGCATTGTTGACTTACGGATAGCTTCTGATTCATGACAACTCTCAGACCTTTCTCTATAGAACTGTTACTGACACAATTGTTATCCATTCTCTAAATATATACAGATTATTTATATGTAATTGTAGAACCTACCTCTTATTCCTACTGAATTCCATCCTACTTTACAGACCATATCCACGTGAATTTGTCAAGTCCGATTTGGATTCTAATCCTGTTCTCCGAAATACTTGCAGGCTCAAACAGACAGGTGCTGTATGCACTAATAGGGATACTCTCTATGCAAAGTAATTCCAAACCAAGTAGCTAAAAACCTTTTGGTTTAGAAGTCATCCTGACAGATTTTTAATTATAGGGCTATTTTTCTATAGGGTTCATTTGTGCCCTACAATTGCTGTATGTTATGCTGAGTGCTGTTTGGCAACTCCCTACACCACTTTCCATGATGAAATTAGGTAAAGAGCCCTTTTTGTGGATATGCACAGAACAGCCACAGTGTTACCTCAACCACAAGGTACTAAATACTACTTCAGAAGAGAAATTCAGAATTCAAAAGATTTCCAAAAGATTTCCAAAGATTGATTCATACTTTCCAAAGACCTGTACTATGATAGAAGTGCTTCAGTTAAAAGCTAAAGTAACTTCCTCAAATTGCTAGTTCCTGGCTTGTTATGAGCTTAAAAGACCAAATTACAGAGCAAGGTACTGCAAAACTGTCTTCACTAAATTGCTGGTTGGTTAGACTTTTGAATATGGGTCTTGGAAAGCCCAAAGAAATTCTACTTGGTTAAACTAAAAATTTAGCAGTTCTTTTAACTGAGATATTAATAATCATGGAATGGTTCAGGTTGGAAGGGACCTTAAAGATTGTTGAGATCCAACCCCTTCCATGGACAGGGACAGTATCCACTAGACCAGGGTGCTCAAAGCCCCATCCAACTTGGCCTTCAACACTTCCAAGGATGGGGCATCCACAGCTTCTCGGGGCATCTGTTCCAGTGCCTCAATCACTTTCACAGTAAAGAATTTCTCCCTAATATTTAATCTTAATCTTTCAGTTTAAAGCCATTTCCCCTTGTCCTGTCACCACAAGCTCTGGTAAAAAGTCCCCCTCCAGCTCTCTTGTAGCCTCACTTAGGTACCGGAAGGCATGCTCTAAGGTCTTCCTGCAGCATTTTCTTCTCCAGGCTGAACAACCCCAATGGTTTCAGTTTGTCTTTGCAGGGAAGGTGCTCCAGCCCCCTGATCACCTGCAGTGTAACAGCTGTAACTGTAAAGCCAAAATTGACAAAAGAATGTGGGTCATGGCAGACTCACTGCTTTACATCACGGAGCCATAAAGACTAAGTTCATTAACAGCTGCCAGTATGTACATATGAGAACAACTGAAAGAATAAAACATATCCTTAAGAGCACCACAAATTGTTAGGAATTTGTAAAGGCACAGCTTAAAGCCCTCTGAGAAGAATACATGTTCCTTTCACAGAAGTTCATGCTTTTGAATTTTTGTTTTGTTTCTTTGGTTTGGATATTGTCTCTGCTCTCACCTTTTGTTCTTCTTTCTGTGCCACGTTATCAGGTGGTGAAGGGGCTAATTTGCGACGGCTTCCTTTGGTAGAAGCTTTTCCTGATTTTCCTCTGTCAAGCTTATCTTTTTTTCCCTGAGATGGTGTAATAACAGAAACTGTTGGAACTACCGTCGGAAGATGAACAGAAGGGATGTTCAGAATTCTTTCTAAGACAAGAGCTGTTTCATCATCTAAGGAAGGAAAAGCAAGATTTTCAATGTAATTAAGCTTCATAAATGTAGATGGCCATGTTTTTTTAAAAAAGATTTTGTTCACTGAATTCTACCTTAAAAATAATAACCTCACTGGGGAAGTTTGTTATTTCAGATAGAGGGACTGTATATATAAGAGTACTTAGAAAATCTTTCCACGCACTGACAACTTATTAGCCCAAAAGACATCTTGAAACTATTGCTTCCCACAAGTTGTCACTTAGTTGTCACCTCAAAAATAAAAAAAAATATAATTTTAAAATTATTTTTTACTTCCAGAATACTTAGAAGTGGAGACATTCAGAATCTAGTATCTGGTAAATGATCACTGTGTTCTGCTTTATCATGGACTGATTCAGCATAGGCAGACTTGACAAATTTTGTACCACATATGTCTATTTTGCTATAATTCCTCAGAAAGATTCTAACGATCTAGACTTGATAAGACTCCTGCAATTCTTCAAGCCAAGCATTAGGACAGCCTTCTAGGCAGGTCAACAGGAAGGAGTCATGTTGCCTTTCAAAACAATTTCTTTAAAATAAAAGAAATACAAATTTACATTTTCTGTAATTATTTCAACAAACTGACACTTCATTTTCATAGAAATTTCACCCATGCCTTTATTTTGGTTGCCTCCCAAAATAAGAATATGGTGTTTGAGGGTAACAATGGAAAAGAGTGGATTGTCAAGACTGAGATAAAGTGACTTTAGAAATCTTGAGAGAGATGTAAAATTCCAGATACATACATTCACATGTCCAGGACTTGAAATTGTACTCTCATGATTTTGTCAAAATATAAAGAGCAAGTGCAGATGTTCTATAGTATCCAGAATCAAAAGCCCTGCAGGTGCTTAAGCAGTCCCAGTTTCAGAAAGAGACAAGGAGATTATTTCTAACAAAAATGTAAGGTGGTTGGAAATTAACCTTTGATAATGCTGGAGAAAACAAAGAATAATTCAAAACTTGAAGAAATATTAACATCTGCCCCACAAAAGAAAAAAAAGTTGCATAAAGCTGAAAAACATCTTGAGACCTTTCATCACCTTAGCTTGCCTAAAAGAAAGATGAAATAGATAAAGTATGAAAAACAGTAAGAAAAATGAGAATTAGAGAGCTTCCAGAAAACTATTTCATTACTGCTTGAAAAAAGGGTAATTTGCACAAAATTTAACTGATCAGTGGAGAGAAACTGCAGATTTCATGTTATACCATTCTGCATTAGGGGTGGATGGCATATGAGAATCATCTAAGGGATTATTTCTGGTCAGAATTATTCTGAGCACTTGGAATACAAAGACCCATGGGGGTTTGGCATAAGCAATGATCATAGACAAACTGCAAGCAATGAAAGAATGCCAGTTAGCAGGGCTCTAAAGCTCAATGTGGCAAGGATTATTCTAATGCAGAATAGGATGATTATGGTGGATGTGAAAAAACATAAACATCACAGCTGACATGTAGGTGTTTAATCAGACATGTCTCTCTTTTATGCCAAAATCCAAGTTTTTGCAGGCCACTATTGTGAATGCTCTTTTGACCAAAGTCTAAGCAGTCTATTTTTTTAGTAATTAATTTGTCAAATATATTTGAACAATTAAAACTGAGTGTAGAGTTGAATGGTTTACCACAGTCCACACAAAGATGCATTCAATTAAATGTTTTCATATTTTAAGAGCTGGAAAATGCTGGAATTATTTTCTGATCAGAGAAGGGTTTCACTTTTATCCATAAGATGGTTTCAGTGGCCTTCAAATGTAATGGAAAAAAAAGCTCTTGGTAAAAGCAGATGCTGTTTTCACTGTGGTTTTCTGAAGCAATTGCTTCCAGTTGGTGAATGTGTTTATTGAAAGGCTGAGAGAAATCCCTCATTATGTCTGCACAACTGTAACCTAAAGTCCAACTCCTAAAGTAAAATGAAAACTCCAGAATCACCTATATAAGTTTACAAAAATATTATTTCTTGGAAAACCAAGAAGACTCCTCAGCAAATCACATTTTCTTTGGCTCAAATTAATTGGCTGCTTTTGCTGGGCTACTTAATAACAATACTTGCACTGCTCTGTTTTCACAGTGAGCAGAAAAACTTGGAGACCTCCCTCCATTTTGAAAATTGAATCAGAATATTCTTGACAATGTAATCTCATTTTGAGCCTTGCTGAAAATTCTCTACCATGTAGTAACAGCTGCTGAGAAAGGAAGAATTGCATGCAACAAATTATTGGGTTAAGGAGTGTATGAAGGGAAAAAAAAAGGAAAAAAATTCCCCCCATGGTTCTCAAATATCCTCTTCTATTTGCTTACTTTACCTGCCTCCCCTGTAGGTCCATAATAGCTCAGAGACAGCTGGATTCCATTTTCCAAGGTGGCTGAAAAAGATCCAAACTTGCTCACAGCTTTCTTTTTATTTTTCAATTCTTCTAAAAAAAAAAAAGGAATTAATTTTAAGGACAGCAACTCATATCAGAACCACCTGACCTGTAAACCAATGGCTGGTGTGAGAAGTGGGGCTAGTGTGAGAACCTTAGTGAGGATGACTAACCTAAATAGACTAAATGGAGCAGGGAAAACCAACATTCCATTCTTAGGGTACAATATTATAGTCAGTTTTGTGCAATACACCTGTGGTTTTTAGCCAGAAATAGCATTCTAATTAGTTAGGTGTGTAAAAACAGGTTTAACAGCAACAACTAATGTAAAGTCTTATGGAATTTAAGCAGTTCTGGAGTTATGGATCCTTGTTTCTTGGATGATAAGAATGTTAAACTGCCCATTTCTATTGCATGTGGCCTATGCACTAATAAAAATCACTGTCCCTTGCATGCTGTCACAAGGACAGGAGCTGAACTTCAATTATCCCTGAGGTTCCCTTCCCTCCCCTCAGGATATTCTATGATTCTATGTATGTACTTTGAGGAGAAAGTAAAAGAAAGGACAAAAAAGTTGCAAAATTAGATCCAAAGACAGGTCTGGGATTTGTAAAAGTGGATCAGGAGTCAAACTCACATAGAGGGGCAGATCAAGGTGTCATGTGATGAATATGTCATTGTGAAAACCACACGAACTAGGCAAGATACACCTCCCAGACACTGGATCCTACCTTGCCTCTACTTCAGCTGCTGCTGCCTTAAAGAAATGTTCTATTGGTAAGAGAAAAACTTGGGATTTCCCATATGGGCAACATATGGGAAATATGATATAAGGCCGAGGAGTAGCAGAGAAGACTACAAAAGCAGGTTAAGGCAGGCCAAGCTATCTCCGTAACTCATCAACATGGGACACATCCTGAGACCTTGCCTGTTCCTATTTCTTGTCTGTGATTGCAATGCTTATTGCTGAACACCACCTGTAGGAAGATGTTTTGGAATTTTGACTGCGTTACACATTTACCATTGTACCATCCAGCCACTGTCAAGTATCAGAGTGGATTGATTCTTGTCTTCCCTACTGCCTTTCTATAAAGTGCTCCTGTTTACATGGGAGAAAAGCCTTGCACTTGTGTCCAGTGAATACAACTTGTCTCAGACACTCACACTCTGGCAGACCCTACAATGATACAGGTCAACTGTCAGAAGTGCAGACAAAAAAAATCTGGTCTGTAGAAGGGATGCAAATTTTGTATTAAGACAACCTACAAGTACATTGCTGGAGAGCAAAGGAGAGAAGCAAGAGCAGGATGCTTTCTTACACTTGTGAGAAACAACTGCTCACTTTGAAATTTTTAAAAGGTTTAATAAACCTTAACAAAAATACAACAAAAGGACTACATAAGGAAAAATTTGCAGCGCGGGAAACTGTCCCTCATGCATACCATATGGCTGGTTCATCTTCAAGATGGATGCTCAGTCTTTTATACCCCTGGGGGTTGCATCAGCCAACCCTGGCCACTCCCAAAGTCTCAGTCAGCTCTTCTTTGCCATTTATCAGTGGAGACTGCTTTCCTGTGACTTGATTGGAGGTCAGGTGTTGCCATGCTGCACCCCCTAAGCAACCCCCTGAGATTTTTCATTCCTAGCTGCCCCAGGTAAGGGGCACCTGTGCACGCCTTCTTTTTACCTGTCCTAGACAACTCCAGCTGCCTGATGGTCACATTACAGGGGAAAAAGGGAACTGTGGAGAGAACATAGGGCATCTAAACCACAATAACATAACTATACACCACTAAAGCTTTTCTTAATATTTACACAATAGTAATCCCTTAATTGCAAGAGCCAATCATCTCATTATCCATTTATAATACACTGATGAAGAAGAAAAGAGCTAAAATGTATGTTATCCTTTTCCAATACTCTTCAGTTTGGTGACAGGAATTCCATAATGTTTTTGGCAAATATATACACAAATTATTACAAACTGTCTTGCTTCTTGGAAACACACTTGCCTGGGTTCAGAAAGGATTTGGATTCAATGCTTTCTGAGTATGAACAATATATCAGCCAACAGCAGAAGTTGCTGGATTGCAGAAAGATCTGTTTTCAAAGCAAAGGTCTTGAGGTAATAATGCTATGGCCATCTGACCCACAAAAGGAGGTTCACATCAAAAGGGGAAATCTTCCCTTTCATTGTGACTTTAGTCACAAAGTCACAATGGTTTTAAGATCCAAATGCGTCCTCCACTAAAGAAGAAAACTATTTTCTTAAGGAATGGTGATTTCCTTGATTTAGAAGAGAGACTGGTTTGCACATGTTGACCTTCACTGTGCTTTTACATCTTGCTAAGACCTCTTTATGCAGTGCTTAAGTCAGTCAACTGGATTTTTGCTTTATTTTATGGAACACTGACTTTTCTTACTCTCTGCCAATGGTAACAATATATTTTCTGTTAGTTGGTAAGTTTTGCATCCAATTATTAAATACATCAAACTATTAATTCTTTATATCAGTGACATCAATCCACTGACCTGATGTAATTTGCTGTTCTTCATTAATTTCTTGCTCTTCAGCTTCTTTGAAATTTTCCTTGGGGTCTGTGACATGAATGAAGAAATTGTGCTTGTCTTTCATTACTTTCACCTTTATCAAAGTTTCTGTAAAGCAATGGAATACTATTATTGCTTCCATCAGGCTTCAGAACTTACTTGCACCCAAATAAATGGTGCACCTGCTACTTTGAGTAAAGCACTCAAAAAAAGAAAATTGCTCATAACTGGACTGAACCATGTAGTAGAAAACCAAGGTGACAAAATTAAGGCTATCTGAGTTTAGACAAAATATATTATAAACTTTCTGATAATTAAATCTGAGAGTCTGCGGAAGACTCTGTGGCTTAGATATATTGCATTTGACTGGAAAAATAATTTGAACATCCTGGAAATATGATGCATCAGTTGCCATTGAAAAAATAAACATGAACTGATTTTTCTGCATTTCTAGTTTTCTGGTACTTCATTTATCTATCAACTGTTAACATATTACAGGTAACTGTAAAGATTAATGATGATAGAGCCTAATATGGAATTTCTTTAATTGAATTTTTACTGCTGAGACATGAAAAACCATTTCTGGATTAAGAAATTATTCCATTAGTTAGCACTGAGTCAAAGCAAAACATAAAGAAAATAAGAATCACTTTTTACAAACTCTATCTTCTCTACTTGAATCTGTCCTCCATCGGATGGGAAAAGATACCGATTGGTTCCTGATACTTGAATGATATCCTCCCCTGTATTGTAGCCATGAAACTGGAAAAAACAAAGTTTTAAATTATCTGTAAATGAGAAAGGCAGTACACATGAAAGAGGTAAAAGAAGGAGAGACCATCAGGATCACACTGTACTGCTCAACATCTTTTGCTTAGCTATTGAACCAATATAAAAAATACCTTGAGCAAATATCTAGCCTGCTATAGTCATATCTAAATAATTTCCCCATTACTAACTGAGGTAACTTGTTACATGTGAAAACCATCATGGAAACTGAAGAGTAGCAAGGAGACAGGTGAGTTAACATACAGTGTGAGAGAAAGAGAAGTTCTGATCAAGTACAATGCCATGGGATCACATAAAGGTCAGGTAAAGATTCAGCTTTCTGCCCTCTAGGTTTTGGAATTCAGATACTGTAAATCTAATTAGATTGCTATGCCTTCCACAGTGCTACAAGATGGAAAAAATTACGTGACCGTATTCAAATAAGTCCAGACTGAAATGCCATCTATTTCTGAGTTTAAAGTCTGTACTTAAGCAAATTTAGACTGAATTACATTGATGTGTGCAAGTTTTGGATGCATGATAGACTCTACAAATATAAGGTGGTGCAAACTGCTGAAAAACTGAACAAAACTAGCGAAGAGCTCCCTCTGTTAGTGCAACAGGCAGAAAAAGGAGAGCTGCTGTGTCCATTGAACTGTCTAAACATGAGTTCCTGGGATTGCTAGAGACATGAAATACAATTACAGTTTGGATTTCATGTGCCTTAATCTCCAAGAGTGAGCTGAGATCCACATTTCACACATTGCACACATGCCAATGGAATTACTTTATGAAATATGGGAAAACTATGCATTTTAGATTAGGGCACTTCAAGAACATGAATTTTGAAAGAGGATATGTAACAAATGGTGATTTCCAGTGTAGGTAGTCAAAATTTCAACTAGGTATAGTAGTTCCTTACTATGGAAGATGGGACAATTTCTTATGTTCCCCTTTCCTATCCTCTCCCAGAAAAATCTCACATGATCAACTTATGTTTGCGTTCATGTCATATTACACATAAAAAAAATTAAATAATCTGGTGTGAAGATAATCTTGAACATCAAGAACTGCTTTTTAAAACTTTTAGAAAAGAATCTGCTGCTAAACAACAGAGGTAACAAGACCCAGATAGGCTTAATTTGCCCTGAACTCAAATTTCACAATAGATAATAGCTCTGCTGTAATCTTGAATCTGTATATAGTTAACACTTTTCTAATGTGGTATAATAATACAACTCCTTACCTTATAAACTTTCTCAGAACATGTTTCTGGAATGCTATGATCCTCCTCAAGTTCAGCGGCTTTTGCTGACTCATTTTGATACTTGTCTTCCAAAGGTCTTCTGTTTGATCCTTTATTTCCTTTTTTATTTCCTTCTTTACTTCCTCTTAAATCCTGGCTTTTCCTTCTACTTTGCAATTTTTCTTCCTTTTCTTGTTCTTCTTCCTTTTCTTTTTCTTCTTCCTCTCGTAATCGGTCCTGTTCAATCTTCCAAGCCTACATTCAACATTAGGAATTAAACAGACTGTGTTTATCTTTGTACTACAAGATATTTCATATGTGCATTCTGAAAGAAGTAGAAGCAAACAAAACCAAAGGAATCAAAGTTCTAAGCCAAAACACATTTCCAAACGTGTCAAAAGTCTCACAATATCACACACCAAATTTTGGATAAAATTAGTGATTCACTCAATCTACAACAGCAGCCACTGTTGACCACAGGAAATGAATCAGGTGATTATTCATATCTTACACGATCAGTCACAGGAGAATGATTTTGTTGAATACTTTTCCACAATGTTTACCACCAAACCACAATGCATCATTGGTATTGGTTTATTCCCCAAATGCAACTGTGAGATAAAATGATTTTATTTTTTAACATAAAGAGGATTGACTTGTCAATGCCAAAATTATCAGCTTACATTAGAAAGACATTTGAGATTTTTTGGAGTATTTAGGGTTTTGTAGCACTTTATAGTCTAAACATATTGAAGGAGAAGTGTTTCTGGGGAAGAAATGGGAAGCATGGAGAGTTACAAGTCAGGCATTAGCCTCGATTGAGCTGTGACAGTTAACCTCATTTCCTCTCTATATTCCCTATCAGCACTTGAATTGCACAGCATTTTACACTGTGAGGAAGATGAGACATAATATGTCTGTGAGGAGTCAAAAAAAGGAAAGAGAATACAATATCAATAAAACTAGATTTGTGCAGATTAATGGATAGTACCAATGCTATGACCAAAACAACTGTATGCTTAATCCCTGCCTCAGCCAGAAATTTATTGTGTAAAGCTGGACAAGTCAATTAATCTGCAGTGAATTTTCATAGATCCATCTATAAAATGGGATTCTCTGACCTAAGGGAACTTTGAGGTACAATATTGACATTCCCTAATTTCAAAGAGCTGTAGACGGTGAAAGTACAGTTGGGTACACAAGTATTTCCATGAATCTGGATCTTATCTTTTCATACCTTTAAAATCAGAAGACTTCAGTAACTAGTAGGATATTATTCACAACATTCACTTCCTAGTATTGCAATTATAAATTACTTTGGAATGCCTAGTCCAACTCCAAATAGTCTTCTCTTAAGAAAACAACATAACATGACTCATAATCATTAAGGAATAAATTAAAGAAAATAACATAAAATAAAAAGAGCAGAAAGACTAAGAGGATTCAGTCAAGCCCATGTACAGAACAAAGGCTTACCTTTCTAAGAAAGCAGTGCTATCTAGTCCATTTCAGAAACATAAATATTTTTGCCTCACCTTTAGAGAATCTTCTCTGATAATGGGACTTTCTTCTTTCTCGGATTGAGACTCTATTACATTCTCAGGTTCAGTCGTGCTGCCTTTTAAAAGTGAAAGGGAGAATAAGTGGGTTTTAAATACAGGAAAATAAAATAATTTTTAAAAATGGGGAAAAAAATGTGCAAGAAAATAAGAACGTATATTTTAAAATAGGAAAAGCATAATAGCACAATAAAGCAAACCTTAAATATATTTAGAAATAAAATAGAAAGTCTGTTTAGGTTAGAAGAAACTTGAATCTCATAACTGGGGACCAAATACAGTAAATAATATATCAACAATTTGTGTAAAGACTGGCTCTCTGCTTCTTGCTATTGAAGACTTTGCTCTGGCAGCGTTTGTTTGTTTTTAAGTGAGCCAGAACAAGCTCAATACCAGAGTCACAGACGTTACAACCTTTCAGGACAAAAAATCCCAAATAAATGCTATTTGAATATTCAAACCTTCACTAAAGAAACACTCACCATAACCTTCATTTACTATTACAGCTTTATAGCATCTATGACTTAATGAAAAGAGTATCTTATCTAAGTGTATTTTATACTATGCTTGGATACCCCATATTTACCTTCTAGAAAAGGTAATTTAAACTCAATTAAATTAACACTATCAGAAACTTCTAGTTAAATTGCTTTACATGATAAAGTAGAAATTGCAGTGTCAGTGAAATTGAAAACACCCAAGAACACTGTTGCCCATCTGCGTGTTCCAGCTAGAGGTGATTATCTCCTTTCAGCAAGTACTCTATGAATCAAAACTGTCATGAAGCACCACATGGGCAAGATTCAGTCTAGCTCTTGTGACAGCTAGAGATGTACAAATTATGATTTAGTAGTCATAACTGTACTTTTAGTTTCCAAACTATAATCAGAGGTGTTAACTGAGTTGAGGAGTAATGTTTCTATTTTTGTAAATGCTAACTGCTAGTCCTGGGAGGCTTCAAAGTGCATTCTCAAGAAAGGTAAAAAAGCAAAGGTTAAGCATAAACAAATCACTGTTAATACCATTTAAATATACAAGTAGAAAATTTTGACAGAAGTTCTTTTTTGTCAATAGGGGTTTTCAGATTCTGCTGCCTGCTGAACAGTTATTGTATGAACTGCTTACAATTTTCACTACCCAAAATGTTGCTTGTAATTCAAGTTTGCTCTGCAGTCTTGTCAATTCAAGCTTCCAGTTTTAGCTTCTAGCCCACAGCTTCTGACTTACAGCTTTTATCCTGCCCTTTAAAAAGGAATTTTCCTGAACCATGTTGCCAGCTTTAACTACTGCTCACCTCTTTATATGTTCAGTCATCTGAACAGATACAAATTTGTATGTAATTATTAATCTCATTAGATAAGCACAGCTATTGAAAATGTAAATTGATACTAAAGCTGTCAGTTTTCCAAACAGAGAAAGATGCAGAATATACAAATATATACATTTAATTCATTCCAAAACATATTTATGCCTATATTTATGCCTATGTCAAAACAGTGTCATTCTATGAAAAAACATATGCAATTCTGCTCTGAAAAAATCTGTGTCTCAGCACAGAGTGAAAAATTAATTTCCTAGAATACAATAAAAAGATACCCACTTTTGGCTTTCTAAGTAAAGCCAGTTTTTTTGACAGCACTGACAGACAGTCCTAGAGGGCCTTCTGCCATGGCTTTTTCCAATTTAAAAGACTCTGTTTCCTTACCCATCTTCTCTTTTTGGTATTTAGCTTCTTCCTCTTTCACCCAGTCTTCAATTAAGTTGGCCACCAGCTCAAGATAGTTTCTGAAAAGCAGAATATTCCTCAATACAATACAATACAATACAATACAATACAGTATTCACTAATGTGATTTCAAGTCAAACAAGATCACTTGGCTTGTCAGTTTCTTATACAAGTATTATTCTATTATCTTTGAGACAAAACTTATATTTGAAAGGATTTCTCTCAGTTTTTACAGGAAGTAGTACTTTTGCTTGTTTAGTATTTGCTTAGTACATGTTACACTAGGAATTCTGGTTATCCTTTCTGCAAAGAAATGTAAGAAACTTCTCTGCCAAAGAACACCTGCTAAAGAAAAATCCAGGAAATTAGAAAACTTGAAGACACTCAGCTCCAAAAGGTACAGACTCATTGTCAACCTTACTGTTTTGCCACTGAATAACTTATTTTCTTAGCTGCTTTTGATTGATGTTGATTTTTAAAATATGCTTTACTTGTTCATTCAGAAACTGAAGTACTATTTTATATAATGCAAGCTCTTCTTTATCGGTGTGACAAGAAAGGTGTTTGAAAATTGCCATCCAAATCCAGATGAGAGAATCAGTGTACCATAACCTGCCATGAATTAGGAATATTCACAAGTCACAACTAAGTTGAAGTGAGAACTGAAAAACAAACCGATCCAGAATTTGCTGCTGGCATCTGCAGTTGCATTGTCTCATCTTCCAAAGGTGTCTGAAATGACTGCTCAAGTAGTTCACTAAACAACTGCTTTCAAAAAAGGAGGAAGCCTGGGAATCTTATATGCAACTGCCACTCAACCCCTCATTCGGAGTTTTATCACAATTCTTCAAAGTAAAATTCTTCACGTGTGCAAAATTGAAAGGAGCTTTTGAAGAATGCATCAGATTCAGTTGCTGAGTATATATAATGACTTCATGATATTTTGTGTTTACAGTTCAAGATGATTCAATTGTACTCAAAAACTCTGTGTGTAGTGGAGGCATTTGGGCATGAACATACAGACAATACAATCAATTCTTGACCTCATATCAGTTTTAAAGTTCTTATTGGAGCAGTCTGTCCAAGAGAATTAATAAGTCATGTACACAGGCTGGAACACACAGTTCAGGTACAGCTTCAAGATATACAAGACTCTCCCAGCTTCTGCAATGTAGGTGGAGTTTGCTTTGGGAAATTTGCATGGAGAAATTGCTGATCTTATATACACTCAGTAGGGAGAAGGTTATTCTGTTTGTATCTGAAGAAAAGTGCACAAGCTATAAAAACTTATGCTGTTGAAAACAAAAGGAAGAACTAGTCTGGAACACAGAGTTGCCAGTACTGGAATAACTTGAAGATGAATATATGTTATAAATAAAAAAGAGACTATTCGGGTGGAAAATATTTTAGGCCAATGAAACAGTCATTCAAAGTCTAAAATACACATTCTATTAATATGTATTCTGATGTCACTACTGCCAATGTCTGACTCAGAAGCATTTCTCAGAAAGGATTATTCTTTTCCAGTAACTTGTGTAATGTGTTTACTATGAAACTATAAACAAATGTCATTAAGATTAACTTTGAGCAAAATAATGGTTTTGATAATGCCTGAATTGATTTGGCTTCCTGATAGAGCGGCCACTTATTCTAACCAGAATTAAAATGTTTTATATACACACTTATCATTGGAGGCACATGTGTCCATGCCTTTGGATTTCCTTACTCAGTGGCATCCATTAGATTTCCCATGCAGACTCCTGCTGCCTACTCTTTAAACAGCATAATTTCTGAATTTTTGAATGTTCTACATGAACTACAGGATCTGATATCCATAAAGAAGAAGGAAGGTAACTGGGATCTCCAGGAGCAAAAGCTGCTGCAACATCAGAAATTATATTTCCTCTTTGCATGAGAATTTGCTGTAGCAGGACTCACTTAAATAAAATGAAATTATTCCTTGATTCTGTAACCAACTGATTAGCAGATAACAGATTTATATTCCAGACAGCAACTATGAGCTGTCACTCTACAAAGATGGTCTGTAGTTTATAAACTGTCCCAATAAAGAAGTAACAAGTGAACACAGACAGAGAACTCTTATCAGAGAAATTTTCAAGCTCTGCATCTATTGTGCATTTGTAACACTTCTGTGATGAAAGTGTGACTCTTAAAGCTATATCGAAAATTAGAATGATAGCAATTTTAATAAAATAAAAAACAATAAATTGTTACTAAACTCATCAGGAGTCACTTATTTCTTACAAAGGTAAAAACAAGTAATACTACTCCTAATTAATAAGTAGAGTTTGTGCCCATCTCTGGCAACTCAGCAGGATCTGGAAGCTAACTGCAGGCAATAGCTTGAAGCACTCCAGGTATTTAATGAGTGTCTTCTACAGAAGTGTTATGTTGCTTGGAAACATACACTAGCAAATATTTATGATACTTTGTCTGGAAATCTCAAATGATCTTTAAAAGTAAGGCTGAAAAAAGTCTAAAAATGTGCTGATTATTTTGCAGAGTATAAGCAGGTATCAGTGACACATAACAGAAGCAAAAGAGGAACTATAGCTCTTCAAAAATTCTAAGTAGCTTATATAGCTACTTATGTTGAATATCTCTAGGAAAGAAGAGCAAAGCCAAACCATCTTGTCAGTGTTCATGCCATTTTCTTTAGGAACTCCTTGCTGCTTTGAAACAGAAGCTGGTGAAAATTCACTGGACAAAGTAGGCATGCCCTAAGCAGAAGTTATCTTTAATGTCTAAGCCTTGATTCAAGGGGATGTGGAAGAGTAAGAAGTAGAAAGCACACAGATATATAATGCAGATAAAATGCATAATTTCTCATTTAGATGCAAAATCAGCAGCTTTTCTTTTGCAGGTATCAAGAGCCTTTCCCGTCTCTCAGTTGCTTTTGATCTGTTTCAATGAATGCCCTTTCAAGGTGACCAGCCAATCTGAGGTTTTACGACCCCAGAGATGAAGAGTGGCTGTTTCAGGGACAAATGCTTCCTGAGGAAGTCTGGTACCTCCCTCTGCTCCTACAGCACCCATATGCTGTTGGCAGGAGGCGTTTCTCAGTGTACACAAACACCAGGTCACACATTAGATGTTCTGGGGTGTGTGACCTGCTCTCTGCTGTTTGTTCCAAAAGTGTATGGGTCTCCTATGGGTCTCATGGCATATGTGTCAACTCTGCCCAGAAAACCCAAATGCACCAGGCAGCTGTTTTGTGGCACCAACTGTTTATGTTTAGGAAACTTGAATTAGGCAGCTAAAGTCCAGTGTCACAAAGAAGTGTAAGAATTGCTGGCAGAGTAAAGAGCTCTGGGTGCCAACAAACTGCTCTGTAACAGCCCTTGAATCCACTGACCCTGTGCTTGGGTCTGTTTGAATGCAAGACCCAGCTTTACTACATCTTTCACTTATCTTTTGGGGAAGATTTTAGTTGCTATATAAATGCAAAACCACTGACACCACATTTTGTGGATCTGCCCAACAAAACAGCCAGCATTTTCTCCAAGGAACTTTGAATTTCTGCTGGTAAATATCTTATGGCTCAGGTCCTATTCCCTGCTAATCACAACAGCCTGTTTTCATGGCAAATAATTTAAGTCCAAATGCCTGGAAAGCTGAGATGGACCTACAGAGAGTTCCTTGACTGAGAGCAAAGATACAAAATACAATACAAAATATAGCTTCAGGAAGGCACATTTTCCTTATTTAGTGCTCAAACCTGTTCAAACATATACAGGTGTCAACAAAAGTTTATTATTAAAATTCCCATAATATGATAAACGAGGCACTACACTCAGAAAAGGATACCTGCAGACAAGTAGGGGGGAGGTATTTTTATACTGGATAATTTGTTTGAAATTTTATTTGATAAATCTAATTAATTCATAGAGCACCAGAGTGACATTGTTAAAGATACCTCAGCTGTCTCTCCATGGCATTTTGATATTTTAACACATCAGTACATGGACAGTTGTTCTATTTTCAGTAGTTGTATCTACATCATCATTTATATCACTGCTTTGGTGCAAAAATGTGTTCCAAAATAAATAGGTCCACTAACAAAAGAGCTAAAGTGCACATATCAACCACTTGCACACCTCTAACTGGTGAGCAGGTACTGATAAGGAATTAAGAAGAATGTGTTATTCTGTAGGAAAAAAATTCTAATATTAACAAAGGGATTTGAACTTTTCTCAAAAAAAATTCCCACAAAATCACTCCATTTATGTATATATTATAAAAAAAAACTGATAAGTATATACTTAGACAGAATTTTTTTAATGTTCTTCACCTGGAATGTCCTACAATTTTCTTGATGTGGCATTTCTAATGATTTTATATGTATGTGTACGTTATTTACATTTTGATACTTGATGATAAGGAGCTACACTCTGCATTATTCTTACTCAGAAAAGTTCAACAGAATTCTGTTGATACCGCACTGTTTTTGACTCACATGACTTTCTTTCTCATAAACGTGTCACACAGTTATACCTTAATTTCTAAGCTTTGCCCTAAAGCTTAATTAAAATGGCTTTAATTAAAAATTACTGTGAAAGAGACAGGGAAGACAAAATCCATTACCTGAATCCCACATTAGAGTGCAGAGCAATATTCCAAGTCTCTTGGCTCTGACGATGTTGATTCATGGGATTGTGAAAAACCATTAGTAAAGAGTTATCTTGGCTATGATAAAAGGAATCAATACATCTGTATTCTTGGGATGCTGTATGAAGAACCTGAAAAGGAAAGGAATAAAGATACATCTTTCCTGAAGACAGTAGCATATGTTCAGAGACTACATAGCAGAGCTTTGAGCAACAGGTGCTCCAGAACACTCTCCTACAAGATGTACCCAAAGCATTTGGATTCCAGCAACCTGAATGGTTCAGGTAGGTGGAAATTGAAACTGCATTGCTATTCATGTTGAGAAGAGATACCAACTATGCTCTACCTTCTCACTGACCATGAATGAAAAAGTTCAGCTACACAAAACCCAAATAAATTAAAATATTAAACAAATACTTAAATAAGTTTAAATAATAAAATACTTAAGTAAATAGCAAATGAAACCAGAATTATCATATACCAGATAAAAAGAAAACTAATTTACTTTTTTTTATCTCAGTTGATTTTACTTGGTATTCAATTTGCTTTATCATGGCCTGCACATCCCTGAGATTTGCTGTGATCTGCATTTTTCCTCTCTGCTCTGTACTGCCCCATCATTTTCAATATTATTATTGCCTGCAGGTTGAAACTTATTTTATAGTCATAGGTAGAAGAAAGCCTTCTTATAAATTATTATTTTTCAGAACTATGCAACTGAAGGTTCTAGAGGGATCTGTTCTATGATCTTTCCCGGAACAGACTTGATTAAGTCTGATTAAGTTGGTAGATCCCAGGGTCCTCCTTTCTACTGTGCAAAATGTTTCTCTTTATCTAGTCATCTGGAACTTCATCTGACTGCCATGACTTTTCTTTCAAAAGGTTATTTTCAGTTTCAATAAAATGCTATTTTTTATTTACCTTCAGTATATTTTTACTAGACTCACTAATTATTGGTAGTTGAAGTAATATTAGCTATTTATGCTGCATAAGAAGGGATGCCCCATGCATTGAAATGCATGACTAGACTTTAAAATTGTCACACTAAAGTGGTGCTGCAAAAGTCCAGGCAGCATTTCCTTCACCCATGTATAGCATGTGTCAGGTTCAAATAAGAATTACAACCTCTGAAGCTCAAGGCAGCACAGGAACTAAAAATCCACTCTTACCAAGAGGGTGCCTCCCAGTTCAGGCCAAATACACTTGAGCATATCTTTCAGATTTGACCTTCTGTCTTTATGCAAGTTTTTAGTGTTTAACTTGCAAGATTTCTATAAATGATGTTTTTAGCTCTTGAAGGGTGAAGTACTCTAACAACCAAATTTTCTATTTGCCCATAAAACATACACTGCATAGGCATTTGCAAAGTATGTTTTCACATCCACTGCACTGAGTCCCAAAACTGCTACAGAGGATGACCCCTAAGGGCAAGGTCGTTTTATCTCCACCACACTTTCAGCTAAGAGACTTGCTGCCAAATAGGAAAGCTCCAGTTTGGCCAAACCAGGAAATAAAAACCTGCTACAAACTAAATTTCACACAAAGAACTGAAAAATAGCTAAAGCCCAATGATTTTTGGTAAAAATGAAAAATAAAACTGAATCAATTATTGAGCAGAAAAATACCCTGAACTTCACTACTATTACTTTATATAGGGTTCTGAGGGAGAACTGTATTGATGAAATTGTCAGTTCAAAGATACCTGATGAAGAACATGTGGTTGAAAATGCTCTTCCAAATTCCAGTCTGTCAAGCAACGCCTCTGTGTCTTTTTTATTTCTTCTAATTTTGGTCCTAGGCCATAATTTTCGAGACTCACCTCAAAATACAAGAAATCAAAATAATGAATATCAACATTTCAGTGACAGTATTAAATTGACTGTAAACTTGTTGGATTAATAGACAGCATCCCATTTTGCACCACAGTTAACTGCACAATGATGAATATGTGCAGACCCATATGGTACTGTTTAATAAAAAATACAATTACACCCAAGCAGGTCTGGTTTTGGACTTTTTATGACAAAATAATCAAAATACTTTCATTATTAGCTTATATGTTTTTGAGTTCTGTAAGCAATCATGAGTATTCAAAGATGTCCTATGATGTAATTTTAAAATTGCTATGTTTATTATGGGATGTATGGCAGACAGGTGATTCTGAAGATGCCAAACTACAGAGTCTTCTAGTGTAACACAGTTTGACAATTTCTTTTAAACTTTCACGTTTGTATTTGTCCCCTGGTATTCAGCAAAATCAGAACAGAATTATCATTAACAGCTTCATCAAAACTTGTCAGCTTGGATTTCAAAGAAAGTGATTTCACAGTTCCTAAAATTATGTCAGTATTTTCCCAACATCACAGAATTAACATTTGCATGCAGCATTGCAGAGGAATCCCCAGTAACATGGCCTGGCATTGAGCAGTATCTTCTGTTGCCTCATATAAAGCCTAGCTGACTCCATTTCTCACACTTGCCATATCAGAATAAAGATGATCCAAATCTACGTTCAAAAGAGGATAAACCGGATCGTCTTCTTCATCTTCGTCACTTGTTTCTGTATACCCTGCAAATTGAAAGGAGAACTTAAAGAATTGTTCCAGAAATTTCAGCCCTACTAAGGTTGGAGTAGTGCAATTTCTTTAGTCTCCCTGATGAGACTGACATCAAGTTGAAGCTTCCTTTATTCACACTTGTCCTATAATTACATTTTCAGCTCTGCTATGCTTTTTTACTAAGAGAGCACTTTAAAACCCAGTGGCAACAAGTGTCAGATAATTAAATAAAATTAAAAGAAAAAAAAGAAGAATTTATAAAACCCACTCAAATAATCCTTTCTATCTGACCCATGCTGGCCCACTAAAAAGAAGTACCCTCCAGAAGAAGTAGCCTCCAGATTCATAAACAAAGAACCATTTTTCTTCATACTTTAAAAAGCATTCTTTTGCACAAATGGCATTAAACTAAAAGGCAAGACCAATTGTTCTGGTATTTTCACACATTTTTTGACAAATGCAAATTTAAAAGTTTGAATTAATTTGGTTTACAGATCCATAAGCTACTGACAGAATATTAGCTCTCCTGAGGATCTGACATTGTCATTCCATTGTTGCAATGAGCATCTGATATGAACAGCATCAAATGAAAATTTCAATTCTATATTCTCTTAATTAAAAAAAAATCCTTTAAATAGAATTCTTTATTCCCTAAGTTAGGGAAGAGGTTACTAATATTTGATCAAAATTCACATGTACAGAAAATTACTTTTTCTGGTGGAAAATACACCACAAAGTATTTGTCTGTAAGTGTCTTATAAGCAGCTCAGGTCCCAGACATACATCTTTAGGCTCTGCTTCTCTTGGAAATTACTTCTATTTACTGACTTCCTTTAGAAGATTGAAGAAACCTGAAAGCAAATGTTTTATCTTCCTGGTGTTTGGTTTTGTGCTGCAGAAGTGCTGAAATGTTGTTATGCTTGTAACTGCAAAATTTAATATCATGACTAAGTACAAAAGCAAAATAGACCAACACCCAAAACTGTTCCCTAGATGCAGAAGAAAAGCACATAAGCAGGACTCATTTTTGTCTGCTCCAGCCTTCTAAGGAAAGGATCCCATCTAAGCTGTTTGCTTAGACATTTCTATTAGGAAAGCATGGACTATATCACAAAGTACTGCATCCAGCTCTGGGTCCTCAGCACAGGGAACACATGGACCTGTTGAAGTTGGTCCAGAGTAGACACAACGAAGGTGAGTGCAAAGATGGAGAACCTTTTCTGTGAAGATAGGCTCAGGGAGTTCAGTCTGGAGAAGAGAAGGCTCTGGGGAGCTCTTATCATTGTGGCCTTGGAAGAGACTTTCTAGTAGGAGTTGTATTCATAGGATAAGGAGTAAAGGTTTTAAAGGAAAGGAGAGTAGTTGCAGACCAGGTATAAGGAAGAATTTTTATCATAAGGGTGGCGAAACACTGGAACAGGTATCCCAGAAAGGTGGTGGATGCTCCATCCCTGCAAGCACTGTAGGTCAGATTGGACTCCAAGAAACCTGATCTAGTTAAAAATGTCTCTGCTTATTGAAGGAATATCGGAGCAGATGACCTTTAGAGGTCCCTGCCAACTTAAACCATGATTTTATGATTCTGTGATCATGGACCTAAAGGTATAATTGCTTAAAATGATCTAATTTCTACTGTTCTTGTGTCCTGAAAAAATTATCACTTGATTTTAATGTTGCTTTTTGGTCAACGCATCTCCTTTAACCAGGCCAACAACTTTTCATTATACCAGAATCTTCAGGAGAAAATGCAGAACTAGAGAAAATTCATTTTACAGTTGTTAATACTGTAGTCGAAATAACTCTTGTTGTTATTCTAGTATTCCTACAGAGTTACTCAATGTACAAGCTATACAAATATTTGAAAATTTGGTGACTTGTGCAAAGAAGAAAAGTCACATCCTTGCAATAGCAAATGATATGGTAAGACAAATAGTAGATTCAAATTCTTCAGGAGTAACGTAAACAGAAAGCTTTTTACCAGAGCTTCTTGGAGATTTCCCACTAAATTTCTTTTCCATAAGGAAGAGTTGTCTCAGCTGTCTTGCAAACACGGCTGGATTATCCCAAGGGATATAAGACTCTTTAGAATCACCTCCAAGCCTAGATCCAGAGCTCTCCAGGAAACCAGAGTCACTTAGCTCAGTCAGCTTCAGGCTTTCAAAAGTAAACACTCTGAAGGCTCTTTCTACTTCAGCCCAATTCAGAAGTTCTAAAAAAGAATTACAATCATTAACTGAAAACGTCCTTACAGCTCAGCAGAAAATAAATACAAGACTATTTAAGTGTATTGTTGTTGGCAACTCTGCAAAAGCCAGCAGCAATTTCCTTAATGGTACTGGATCAACTTATGTGGGCTACATTTTACACTGCATTCAAAGTTGAATGCTTCCAAATTGCAAAATGATATGCCTACCTATTAATCCATCTTAAATGAAGTGGTTCCTACATCTGAATACCTTCTGGCTCATTAACTTTATATAAATGATGTTGATTTTAAAATACTGTGTAGACTTTATCAGGCCAGTTAGCAACTAGTTCTTTTCAGTTCATGAAATGTTTCCATTATCGGTAGCTGCTCAAAAAAGTATCTTTTTTTTTCTCTTCAGAAAGAATTTTACACATAATTTAAACAGAAGTATGCAAGGTGCAAAGGCAACAATAAATCCTGTTTATGCTTGTATGCATCCATGTCCATATAACAATGATAATCATGCAAAGGACTGAAGTTTAAGAAGGTAGTACAATGCCCAAATCACACAAAGAATATCTTCAGTTTGAAATGTTTTCTTTTTAGGATGGCTAAGCACCTAAGCACATCATATATCTTGAGAACATTGGATCTCTCATCTTCTGTTCAAATTAATTATCTCCTTTGATAAAAGCAAAGGCTTTGCTAGTTCGGAAAGTCTGGCAGTATAGTATGTCTCAGTGAGGATTATAAAATTCAGCTACCCATCAGCTGTAAGACTGTAGCAATAGCGAATACTTTAATAGCTTACTGTCCAAAATGTACATACCAGCAACTAGAAACAGTACAGCAAAGTGTAAATTAACCAACACAGGGAATTCAGGATGAAAGAGTTGGGAAAGTACCTTCAAATCCTGTGCCTTATATGATGACATGAATGCAACCAAAGGGATTTGGATGTTTATATTTCTTAATAACCTAGAGCAGATTTTTGATACTACCTAAGGGTATTTATGTAGTCTTTGGGATTGTTTCCCAGCATATGTCATGGTTGCAAGCACACTCCAAGAAAAGGTAACTGCAGAAGTGATTATGGTTGGGGAAGTAAATGTATTTTTGATTTGATAGAGGGACTGTTATAAAGTAGCTTCATTATTAATACCAACAGCTTACACATGAATAACACAATACACAATATATTTCAGAATACATTCTGAAAGCTGTGTATTGTTCCATAAAAATTGTCTACCTAAGATACATGTGCTTTACCTCCAAAAGTGAGTTGATAAATCAACACAGTTTACACCAGTGTCTCTCAAAATGCATTCTACATTCTAGGACCAAAATTGCAATTTTTACCGCTGTTTTTTCCCCTCAGAATTAGTAAGCGTTTGTATGTTTGCAAATATAAATAAATAAAGTACTTCCAAGGTAAGTTCCAGCTCTTAGTTATGCAATATTTAACACTCATAGAGTTGTTCCCATTAACCATAAAACTGAGGTCTGAAGTTAGGGTTAACTTTTAGAGTAGGCTATAATTATATATAAGCAAGAATGTGAAAATGGGAAATTCTGCAAAGGTATATTTGGCAGCTTTAAAATCTTGCCCCAGAATTCCTGCTATTTGGGAAAATCATCAACCAGAAATAAAAAGAATGGAAATTATATCAATGAAAATCATTTTACCAGTAGTAAAATAATACATGAGCTCATGAACTCTGGCCAAGCGTTTAGTGTTGTTTTCAGTTGAAGGAGGGGTGAAATGGATAAGTTCTGTAAGAGGCAGTTTATCCATCATTTCATGCTCAATCTTTTCTGGATCGACATTCTCTTGGACCTGGAATAAAAATCAAAGTACCAGAGTTAAAGTAAACTTTCACACATTGACTTTCCAAAACTTATGTTTGAATAAAGAAGTCTTTTTCAGCAGAAGACATTAGCATGTGCTTAAGCCAGTTGGACATAAACTTATATTTGAACATGTGCCCACAGTGTGGTTTTGAATCATGGTGTCAGATACTGTAGGCAGAAAAATATTAGGCACATAAGAGAATGACTGACAGCATAATAACAGACATTTGTTAGAAGTTATTTGTCTGTGCTAGCTAGACTTAAAAATACAGAAATATATACTGATCTATTCAGACAGGCAGCAGGTACCTTCCATGTATCTTTCAGCTGGTCTGTGCTACTTCTTAGAGTAATGAAATCAATAAACTTATTGATCAGTCTGTGATGAGAGGCATCCCTCTATATCCAAGGATTTTTTTTCCAGATGTAGTGGTATATTTCAGTTTTACTCTTTTTAGTATTACACACTTATGGTACCTTTTTCTTCAACTGCATATTCCAAATGTTTGTCCTCTACTCTTTCCTCAAACATTGTGCTCTATCCTGAATTTCCTCTTCAGCAAGTATATAAAATACATCAAGCAAATGTCTCCTAAGAGCATCTCTTATGTTGATTACTCAGCCCTTCCTTCTACTTGAATACATCCAATGTGTCAAACTTGAGTTGTTTCTGAATAGTTTTAATCAATAGTTGTCAAAGTACTCACCAGATAATTTCTAATCCAGGAAGCCAGGTAGACACACCTTAGCTGTGAAATCTAGAATTGTATTATCACTTTTATTATCCTCAGTGAAATTTTAAAGTTTAATGGTAAAACTACACCTTGCCTTTGGAAAAATTCTAGACATTCACAGTGGTTTTTTGATTCAGAAAGTCTGGGAACTGTTACTTTGCAATAATCCCAAACTATGCAGTCCCTGAAACTTTCTGCCTTTGTTAGAATTTGGCAGTATCTTGGTTACATGCTATGCTGCAACTATTTAGCCAAACTGAATACATTTGTTGTGTTCATTAGTAACTGCTATGTATTTTCTTCTACTTCTCAGCATTTTAGTATTCAGTCTAATCTCCACGCTAAATCACCATTAGCAAGTTAGCAACTCATGTTCCATTGTATCATCAGTGTTTAACAGCAAATCAACAGTTCTGTAATACCTCTTATCTGTGCCAAAAGCTAAACATTCTCATTAATAATGCAAATAGATCACTTAAATCAGTATGTTCGTGCTCCATGTTTGTGAGGTGCCCTCCATCAGTAACTCATTGCTTCTTAAGTAAACTAAACATGTGTTGGTGTGTCCACCTCAGCTGAAAAAAGATCTAGGATATGCAGTCCTGTTGTGCAAAACCAGCCCTCCTCCCCTTCTAGTGCATTGAGCATTCATGGCCTGTGAACTTTGGAAATATTTATATATAAACAGGTTGTACTGTACCTTCAGGAGGTGCAACCGCTGAGCCAGGGCATCGTGGTAGTTAAATAAGAGAGGGTACTCGGGGGTGACCCTCTCTTGTACATTGGGTTTAGGAGAAAAGTAGTCATACAGATTCTGTTTAAAAAGAAAAGGAAGAGGTATTAAGTCCCAATAATGAGATCTGTCATTTTAGTAAATGAATGAAAGACAACACAAACCTTTTTTTCACTCATAGGAAGGTAAAGAGAAGGAAGGACAGAGATTATATGATCTGCAATGGCACGATGCAGCTCATCTTCCTGAGGCTCTAGTGACACAAGACTTGGTGGTGGAAGGTCTTCCTCACTTGCAATAACCTGGCAAATACAGTATATGTTAGCTTTCATCACAGTATGACTGCTGCTTAACTTTACCAGAAATACCAAGCAAATCCTGCTATAAGCTAAGCACACAACCAGAAATTCTGTGAGGGAAGAAAAGTCTAATTTTTTTCTACAGGTAGCAAAAATACAATTTTCCAAGTTAGTTGCTGCACAAAGCAAGGACTGTGGAAAACAGAATTAAATGTTTTCTCTATTAGATGCTTTTGAAAGGATAAGAAGAAAAATATTTCCAATTTGAAATGTTAAGGATTGTGAAGGAATACAGGTAATTTAAAACTGTTTTTTTATTAGGTGCTGGACTTTATTCTTACCCAGTCTATTTTCAGGCTAAGTTATGAAAAGAAAAAACCCCACAATTATGCTGAAATGTTACTCCTAAAAGAAGGATTTCCAAATCATATTGTGTGTCTCTTCTAAATCAGATTGTGCCTGAATTCAACAGAAGTCAGATCTCTCTAGCACAAGCATTGATGCTCTTATGTTAGGCTTGACCTAAGACCTTTGAACTGAGTAAGCCAACAAAAGTTGGGTATCAATAACACTGCTGAAGGGCACAAAAACTTGTTATTGACTTGGATAAGAAATTGCACCTTTCTCCTAATTTGATTATATTTGTAGTCTTCAAAAATTAATTATGGAGTAACACTATATATATATATATATATATATACAGGGTAAGTGGACAACATGAAACAAAATAAAAGTTTGGAGTTTTGACTCCTTTGTATTGAATGTCCTTGCTCAGTGCCTCAATGCACTGTCTCATATTTTAGGTTTAAACAGATGGATTTATTGATCTTTGACAATTCATTATATTAGATTAGGTCTAGGCCAAAATAGCCACAGAAACTAAAAAGAGAACATTCCCACCTGTTCCAACATGCAGCTCAGCATTAAGGGTACAGAAAAGTACTCCTCAGGAATTTGATACAGCAAGTCATTGTAATATCTCATGTCCACAGAAGGAAACAGAATGGAAGTTTCTTCTGCTATATTAAGAAATAAAACATTAAGATATGTTAGTTTTGAAATGCTAACTTATAGTCCAAGTGAGTTCTGCAAGTTTGCAGATAATGCAAAACTGGGAGGAGCCATTAACTCTCCCAGACGCAGGGAGGCCCTGAAGAGAGACCTTAGGGGCAATTAGAGGGCAGGGCAATTATCAACCTGCTGTAGCTTAAAAAACAGAAGTGTTGGGTTCTGTGCCTGGAATGAGGCAACCCTGGTTGTACAGACAGACTGGGGAATAAGATACTGGAGAGCAGCACCACAGAAAGCAGCCCAGGGGTCCTGTTTGATGGAAAACCTGGTATGAGCCAGCCATGCCCTGGCAGCCAGGAGGGCCGGCTGTGTCCTGGGGTGCCTCAGGCACAGCACCACCAGCCAGGCAAGGGAGGGAATTGTCCCGCTCTGCTCTGCACTGGGGCAGCCTCACCTTGAGTCAGGGGAGCTTTAGGTTGGGTATTAGAGAAATTTTCACCCAGAAGGTGGGTGGGCCCTGTAACAGGCTCCACAGGAAAGTGGTGAAAGCACCAAGCCTGACAGTTCAAGAAGCATTTGGAAAATGGTTTCAGGTACATGCTGTGATGTCTTATGTGGGGCTAAGTTGGACTCTGTGATCCTTGTAGGTCCCTTCCAACTCAGAATATTCTGTGATTCTGTGAACTTTCAGACAATATTTATTGAAGAGTCCAACAAAGTTAGAGATCAGACAAAATTGCTAAAATGTTTGAAATCTGAATTTGACTAGGAACAATTAGAAAATAAGATTTTCTAAAGAACTTGGTTATCACCACTCAGACACTTCCACAATGCAATCACCAGGATACACAACATCTTCAGCTAACTGCACAAATAATTTTGAGGATTTGTGCTGTCAGATGAAAGAATGGTTTGACAGAGGGATCAACTACAGATGGGTGCTTTAACCCTTTAAACATACTCTCTGACAGAACTATTGTTGGCAGAATTTCTTCTTGTTTCCCTCTTTTCCTTGTAGGTGACATCTGTGGTGCTGGTTGCTCCTAAGTGAATGAAAGGTAAAATAAAAAAATCAGAAACCATAAAACAAATGGGTATTGCACAAATAGGTGGGAGAACTTAGTTTCATTTAGCTTTGGTTACTCACCCTAGACTACATGCTAAACTTTTAATTGGAACAAGATAGTAAGAATGTAGCACATGGTCTAATAAGCTACTTTCTTCTGCCTATTTAACATTTTTCCTACTATAAGTAAAATAAGGAAATCAATCTTGCATAGAACTAAAAATCTTTTTTTTTTTTTTTGACAGTTCATAGATCTGCAACATTGCATAGTAGCTCTGTGCAGGCATATTGATTTTTCAGACACAAGAATGTATCATCAGACACTATTTAAGAAATTTCTACACCTATGATACATTATGCCTCTAGGATCCTTCCAATTTCCCTTTCTGTTTCCCCAATGCTCAGCTATTTTTTTCTCATTTTTTGGGGTTTAAATGCTAAAACCAAAAATACAACTTTCATTCACTGAAAATTATTCACAGAGTGATGGTCCAAGGTGAATTTTTGAGTCAAAATTAAGGACAGGCAATTCTACCCTATAATTGGTTATTCTCAACAAGAAGAGACGGGTCCTTGCCTCAAGTGAAGATGGTTGTGTTGATTTGCTCTCTGGTAACACAGCCACGTTAATAAACTTGGTGTTTTCCAAGTAGTTGCAATGCTGTCTTCTCCAGTCCAGGCAGTCATACATCAAACAAGCAACATGTTCAAACACCACAGTACCCAATTCAAGCTGTGAGAGAAAGGATGAAGAGAGCGTATAAAATGTCATGTAACTTGGTGACAGCAGTCATTAGCTCTTTAACCAGCAGATCTACATCTGTTTATAAATTTTCCAAAAGACTTTTTCCTCCACCAATTCAGTATGTTTTATAGAGTTATTCTAAAACTTTCATTTTATTTGCCTTCACACTGCCACAGCAGAGTATGGACTGTATATTGCCAAAGTGCTTTAGATGTTATAAAGTCTTACTTGTCTTAACACTAACTATTCAAGGTCTGCTACCTTGCAGAAGGAACTTAAGGGGGGTTTTTGGATGGGAAGGAATGGAAGAGAAAAATTAAAGTATTTTGTAATGTATGTACATTTTCACTAGCGATCAACCTGCAGCATATTTGCAAGTTCAATAACTTCCCTGCTCTAAAAGGATAAAAAATAAAACCCTAACCAGATAATTAATATAATTCATATTATTTTCTTTCTTTCTGTTGCTCTTTGAAAACAAAGAAGAATGGCATTCTGAAATCCACAGTTGTGAGTGAAGGAATGTCAGCATAGTGCCCAAATGTCCAGAAGGAGGGCACTGTATCTGCAAAAATCTGACAAGGTAAGAGTCATGGTTCTTGAGGTCAAATACTGTGGTTTTCACCAAAGCTTGGGAGGAATAAAAAGAATAATAGCAACAGCTATTTTAAATATTAAAGGTTCTTGTACAAATACCAATACTCTGTAGGAGACCACATGAAACATTCAAGTTTCAGCAGCTTTAATGGATGTATTCCTCTCCTGTACAACCTGAACTCTGTGGAAAGGATGGAATTATCATCACTTTTAGATGATTTCTGTAAAAAGCCCTTTTCTGAGTGATTTTTTCACTTTTGTGAATTTAGGGCAAGTCTCTTGTACCAACATTGAATGTCTCAATTTTAAATTTCCTAAAATAGAATACAGTGAAGAAGAACAACTGACATTAGGCACTAAGAAAAATAACAAACCCAAAATAACAAACAAAAACATCTGCTTTCTTTAACTCAGTGGCTCTTCATGACACTGGGAAACTGGCAATTCCAAATCACTAAGTTATGGAATACTTGACTACATTTCTATAACATTTAAAAACTAGAAGAGACACTTGGGAAAGAAATTCTATTTGCGAAAACAGTATGTTCATTAATATTCTTGCACTTTTGTTTTTCCAGTTCAATGTTCTTCTGAAGAATGGGTTAGTATAACACCTTTTCATCCATACATTTGTATATGTAAGGTATCACTAGAGCATGTAAAAGTTTTATATAAAATATTGGAGTGTTTTCAATGCAGTCTTTTAAACAAAATAAGATTTTTTACAAAGTCATAAGTAACAAAACCCTGCTACTCAATGGGATCCAAGCAAAGTTTAGCATAATTACAATTTTGTAATTCAATTTGCCTGGTGTCTCCTCAGGACACAGATTTTTATCGTAAGTTTTTAAGTCTAACCATTAGCGACTCTTCAACAAAGTAAATATTTTTAAAAGTATTTTCTGTTTTAAAGATCTCAAATCTGAGAGCAGAGACTACTTGCAGTATGCAACACTCTGTCATTTTCATATTAATGTCTAACATTTTGCCCCAAGAATTTTCTTCCTGTGTGTCTTGCACTTCAGAGATGCAGCAAGCTTGGACTCAGAGATTCTCCAGAAAGTCCACAAGAATGGACTTACTTTACCAACCTATGATTTCAGAACTTATATGCTCTGCACTTGTGTCTTAAAAAACTTACAAACTTTCTTACTTCTGTAGGGCTCATGAAATTATAACTCCTGTAGGGCTCATGAAATTGTAACTCCAATTTGTTTAAATCTGTTTCAGTGACAGATGGTTTTTCCTTTATTTCAACTATAATATAGGAGAATAACATTGCAAGATATTCAAAAGTAAAAACCCTGTAAGATGTGATTATAGGGAAGATAGAAACTGTTTTCCCAAAAGGGGTTTGGCATGGTAAGACTACATAAAGAGTATAATGGTAAGTAATATTATAAGTAGCAGGCCTACATTCCACAATTAAGGCATTTTCAAAGAATGCTTTGGAAATCACTGTGAGTTGTTTGTATACAGGATCTACCGTACTACAAGTAAGGGTTAGAAGAATGTAGTTTAACCCTAGAATGTCCTTTAATCCTAATAATACAGACTACAAATACAGTAGGTTAAATTATAGCATGTTGCCTTATTTTGTTTTAGCAGTTTGTATTTTTACTGCTGACACTGCAGATTGAGAAATACAGGACTCTTTTTCTTCACTATATGTGAGAATCTAGGATGGAAAACATTTCTAATGATTCACTTGCTCCTTCAGTGCCTGGTAATAGTCCTGACTCAGCAGACTATAATAAACTAGAGCCATGTTTTGGACAAAAATAAGCAGTACTGAGTATGATAAAGCAACATTGTATATCAAAAGGTATTCTTGCATTCAGCGATTTTTTTCTCATGTGACTATGCTGAGGTGCAGTAAGTAGGCCTGATGTTATGAGGACAAAAATATAACTTCTGTGTTATTTCATACACACATATGACTCTTGAACGAGATGCAAACATGTTCAATAACTTTAAAGCCTCAAACTATTTTACAACCCTTCTGCTGTGGCCTACAATATAAAGAAAATTCAAATCAGGCATTTTTATTCGAAGGACTCCTTGTAAACAGATGTGAATGAAATTGTTGGATACATAGGAAATAATTTTTGTTTACGATTACAACTACTGTGGTTGTGTTTGAGAGAAGACTTGAGATTAAATTCCTAAAGTGTTCTTAAAAATTACAAACCCTAAAGCATGGCATGTACTGTAAAAAACGGAATGTACTGACCAGCATTTCTCTGTCAGTCCAATCAGGGGGAAAGTCACTTTCCTTAACTAGGTAATGAAGCCTGGCAACATCAAAGAGGCTTGATCCATGCTTTCCACTGCTCAGAACGGGCTCCAGGAATTTCCAAAATGTTTCCAGGTCTTTCTTAGCTTCATCTTCCTTTCTTTTCTCTGCTTCTATATCTAAAATATATGAGTATTTGACAAATCATGGTACAGTGTCTCCCTTTAACATAAAGCACAAATCATGCATCAGTCCACTCTAAGTATTGTTCAAGTATTTCCATCCTTAGAGTCTCAGCAAATATCTGACAGCTAACTTGGGGATCAAAAAATACCCCCCAAATATCTTGCCATCATCTTCTATTCCAAGTACAATGCTTGATCCTGACAGGAACCTGAGGGGCTCATCTGGTGAAACTCCTCTGCTCAAGGAGGGTCGCCAAGAGCAGACTGCCCAGGACCATGATGGCTTCTGAGTACCTTCAAGAATGAAGACTCCATGACCTCTCTGGGCAGTCTGTGACAGCGCTCAGTCACCCTCACAGCAAACAAGCGTTTCTTTGTCTTCAGCTAACACCCTCTGTTCAGTTTTGCCATTGCCTCTTGTCCTGTCACTGAACACCACTGAAAAAGAGCCTGGCTTCCTTTTCTTTCCACATTCCTTTCAGGCATTTATGCACATTGATGAGTTCTCTCCAGGCTCTGTCTTCTCCAGGGTTAACATTCCCAGCTCTCTCAGCCTCTCCTCACATGAGAGATGCTCCAGCCCTTTGAACATACTTGTGGTCATTTGATGGACTCTCTCTGATAGCTCCTTATCTCTCCTTTACTAAGGAGTCCAGAACTGGACACAGAACTCTCAGTATGGCCTCACCAGTGCTGAACACAAAAGAAAGTTCAAATCCCTTGACCTGACGCAGCCTTGGATACCACTAACCTTGTCTGCTGCAAAGGCACATGGCTGGCTCATGTTCACACCATTGCCACCCTCCCTGAGTCCTTCTGTGCAGAGCTACTTTCCAGCCAGTCAGCCCCCACCATGAACTGGTGCAGGATTTAGCCCTTGCCAAATTCTATGGAGTCCTGCCAGACCATTTCTCCATCCTGTTGAGGTCCCTCTGAAAACCAGCACAATTCTGTATTGTTTCAGCCATTCCACCCTATTTTGTATCATAAGAATAGTCACTGAGGGAACTCTCCTGATCACTAACAAAGATGTTCAGCTGGACTCGCACCACAAATCCCCTCGGATACCCTCTAGGCCAGGACATTCAGCCAGTTTTCAATCTAACTCAGGGTTTACTTACCCAGCTTCTTTATGAGAAGACAGTGCCAAAGGTCTTACTGAGTCAGGGCAGACAATATTCACTGCTTCCTCCCTCTCTACCAAGACAGTAATTTTGTCATAGTAGGGTTATCAGGTTGGTTAAGAATGACTTCCATTGGCAAATCCATGCTAAATGACCAACTCCTTGTCCTTCATGTGCCTGGAAATGTTTCCAGGATTAGCTGTTCTATCATCTTCCCAGAGACACAGAAGAGTCTGAGTGGCCTTTACATTCCTGAGTTATTCCTGCCATTTCTGAAGATAGGAGTGATGCTTTCCTCCAGTTCTCAGGCATGTTTTCCAATTGCCATGTTTTTTCAAAAGTAATTAACAGAGGCCTTGCAGTGACATCACAGCCAGCCCCTCAGTATTCCTGAGCGAATCCCATCAGGTCCCATGGACTTATGTGTGTCCAGTTTGTTTAAGTAATCCCTAACTCAATCCTTTTCCACCAAGAGACTTTCTCCAGACTTTCACCCTGTCTCTGGGGCCTGAAAATTCCAAAGGCCATTCATGATCACAACCACTTTTTCTTCTTTCAAGGTCCTTTAGCCAGTCCTTACAGGGAGGCTGCTTTCTGGATTGAACAGAGTTTATTGGTATTTTTTTTTGTACTGCAGAGTCCATAATTCTATTCTCATGACAGTCAAGCAGCAGGGAATAACTGTTTCCCTTGATCTGCTGGCTATGTCAGTACAGCTCAGGATAGCCAACCATCACTGCTGACACATATTTAGCTCGCTGCTTACCAGCATCCCCGTTCAAGAAAAGTGTTAACAGCCTTGGGACAGCTGAGTATAATTACAGAACATTATTCTGAGGCATATTCTCCTGTGGCTGGGGCCACAGCCCCAAAGCAGCCAACTGTTCACTTTCATTGAAATTACCAAATGAGCCAAGTTTTCTTACCAGTACACTTCCTAACAATTCACAGAAGTATGCATTTAATAAAACATTCTTTGGTGGCTACTGTGGCTGCAAACTCCGCCTGCTTAGTCAGTCCCTCTTTCTACTGTCCAGTTTTTGCACTGGCAAACCATTTGGTTTGGTGGCCAACCAATGGTAATACTACTTTTGCACTGGGAAACACAGCTGCTCACACAAACACAAGGCATAGAGAGGGAGAAAAACACAGCCAGAACAGTAATTTCCTGTATATAAAATTATCTCCTTTTTACATTTTTTTTTTAATGACCAGATTACCTTCAAGTGAAAGTGAAGATTGTTTTTGAAGTTTAGTTGCTTCTAAGTATATCTGCAATGGCTTGTAATTTTCAGAAGAAATTTGAATTACACTTGAAATGTTAATCCCAAGCTCAATCAAGACAGGTAACAACTGAAGATTGGGGAAACCCAGAATGATAACGTAATAATGAGCACCATCATCTGGTTCATCATCTGTTCAAAACACAAGAAAAACAAATTGGAATAAGAACATTCATAATCTAAACAAAATAGATTTTTTACTTGACTATATGGGGTTATGCAAATGAAGGTTACAGAAATAGTTCTTTTATACTCTTATTGGGAAAATTACATATAAATTCAAAAAATATGAGCATAAGACTCAGTTCTTCTGCACCAAACCACCTAGAACACAGCAGGAAGAATACAAGTCAGAAGTAATAATTGTTTGGAGAAAGACCAAGAGAAAAACTGCAAAAGCTGATTATAATCAGAATGTTGTTGCAGCATTTCTGTAATTGCTCCTCTCAAAGGAGTTTAGTGTCAGGACATGCACATGTCTTAATGGTAGTTTAAACTATCCTATTTCATCCTGCATAAAGCTGGACATAGAGCTGGACAAAAAGTAAGTTACTGTATCTTACATGAAAGATTACCCAAGTCATAATAATTTCAAAGGATTAGCTGCAGGTATCAGCTGACTCATTGCTGACTCCTCCCTACACAGCAGGTTCATGTTCACTAGATGTAATTCTTGGCATAATCCTCATCAGCTGGTAATACCAATTCACACTAGTCCTTTTAGGTGGCAGGGGCATATCCAAATTCATATTAAAATGTAGATGAGGAGTTTCATTGAGTGCCTGTTCTATTTGGGCTTATCAGTTACACAGAAATATGCATAGCAGCATTTCAGTATCAAAGCAAAAGGTTAAGCATGATATAAGTAGACATGAACTCTCTAGAAGCTCTAGAGTTGTGTAGTTTCCTTTTATGCCTTATGGAGAAATACAGGTAGTAAGATCGGTATCAAGTGACTTAATTCATCCAGTACAGTTATTTATCTTAAGTTAACAGAAACTATCTGCTGGAGGTCCTGTATCTCTCCATCAATGCTGAAACACATAGAGTTAGTGCAGACAAACCTACACTAAAAGCAAATCACAGCTTTATACTCTATTTAGCTTTAAGATCCTTTCTTATGCTTACTAACACATCAGATGTAAAAGTGCTCTACTGACTCCTCTACTTGTGGGACTCATTTATCCAAGGAAGGAAAAAAAGGTAGCCTGGTACTGACATCTGCCTGTGCTCAGCCAGATGTCCAGGGCTATGCAAATGCTGCTACCACCTGGAGTAGCAGGCTCTCTGTTGCCTGTAATATTAGCTAAACATAAAATAACACAGAAATTTAGAGAGAGACTGACTGAGGAAGCAGCCACCACAGTCCAACAAATATATTGCATAAGGTAAAAATCAAAACCAGAAGAAAACTAGCTTATTATTTCACTCCTAGTACTGAAAACGAAATACATAAATTTGTCTCAGTTACTGCGGGAAGAAAAAATATGAGCACATACAATTACTGAACATTAATTATTTTTAACAAAAAAGACAAGTGTCTGCACAGTCACCTACAGAGATCCAAAAATTCCAATGTGTACATGCTGAAGACTGCCTGCCATTTTAAAATTATAATTATGATTATGCTAATAATCATGACAAGTGAATAACAGTCAGTCAGTTCTAATTATCAGTGACTAGTCCGTATGCAAAAGAGAAAAGACATTAATGCAAGTAATCTCAATATTACTCAAAAGCAGAAATATTTAATTTCAGAAAGATGATAATGTATTAGATATGAATTATAAAATGACTGCTAGCTACCAGAAACAGATTATAAAGAGGGTAAGCCTAGATTGGAAGTAATGAAAAACTTTTTCACTGACACGGTTGACAACTGTCAGCTGTGTTTTAAACTATAGTACAAGGAGAAAGCCACCTTTGGATACTGATATTTAATTATTCTGAAATCTTTATCTAGGATAGGCTTTCTGTGGGATTTATTTGGCTAGTTTATTGTAGTCTTACATATGCCCAAACATTTTGATGTTGACATGCCACATGTAACTTATCTGTATCTTACTTCTTGGACTGCACAATCCATCCTAACAGTGAGCAGAACACAGTGCCCTCTTCAAATGCAAAGTGGCAAAATTTTGATATTGCCAAATAGATCTTGACTTTTCAACATGGAACAAAACTAAGTATTCCAAAGGTTTCCCAGGAGTAAATAATCATATTTTACATACCAATGTATTTGTCTTTCACTTCCACTTCTCCCCGTTGTTTGAATTTGGTGTCCTTTTTAACAGGGGATGATGACTCTGACTTTTTTCCTTTACTATCTTTTCCACCTGACTTATCAGGAGATTTCTTATCTTTTTCTTTTTCTTTTTCTTTTTCTCTCGCTTTCTCCTTTTCTTTTTTCAGCTGTTCTGCCTGACAAGATGAATAAATGAAGTCTTATTAAAGCCTTTGTGAAGAACAAAGGTCAGACTGTTGAAAAACTTTAGGTGTTCAATTTTTTTTTATTTTCACACTTTTCCCTCTCAGCTGCTATAATATTCATGTGGTGGAGCTGTCTTGAACACCCTGCTTTTTCCTACTCAAACACACATTCAATTATTTAGATGCTCTTACTCAGTCATAATGCTAAGACTTCACATAAAAAAGGAACTGCAAGAGGTAGGTAGACATTATATCTACCAAACTAACAAAATGCATATGGATAGAAAGATGAGTGAAAAACCCCTATGCTTTAGTTACTTCCACTACAGCACTTGCAGCAGCCAGAAACCTTCCTTGGACTGAAGGGAAATATGGCAAAAATTCAGTATCTGTTAATATCTTTAACATCTCTGTTAACACTCTCGACTATGGTGTAAAATGGTACCAGCACTATTTTTCTTTGATGTAAATATCTGTCTAATGTAAACTAGAATCAAGAGTTGTGCGTTCATTTCACACAGGATATTACTCAGCTATTCTCATTATCTTCAAATAAAAACACCTACATAAAGCTCTTCCTAGTAATTTAAGAGTACAGGACAAAAAAAGATATTTTAAGTGTCCCAAAGCCTCACTCTATAAATCCAAAAAAATTGAGTCGGTCTGAAATGAAAATGATAAAAAATATATTAAGGTAACGTAGGTTCTGTAAAGCAAGAAAGTGTCCACGTTATTTTTGCCCAGCAAAATTACTACATTCAAACTATGCAAAAATCACATTTCAGGATTATAAAGCTAAATTAAATTTTAAAAAATATTAACTTAACTTATAGTTACAATCCTCCTGATGCCACTTTAAAGGCTATTAAAGCAATTAGGAAAGCCCTTCATGCAAATGAGAGAGATCAGCTAACTGTATATAGTTGCTTTCCCTATATCCAGCTGAAAAGCAGACTTTCCAGCTGTGGAAGTTGTATTTTGTTCAAATTTAAAATCAAAACAGAAAATATTTTCCTGCTTTTCCCTTCCTTCTTGAATTTCCTTTCTGTAAAATTTAGAAAAGTCTTTGACAGAATCTTGAAACTATTTCCACTGTGTAATGAAGGATTTGGAGACTTTCATTACTTTCTTTCAAATGTTCCACCTTTGACATTTCAAATTAGAAATTTTGATAGTACTTCTTTGAATTCTAAGCTGATGAACACATCAAACAGATGATACAATCATCATGCCACAAAGATCACAATCAACTTGATCTATTGCATCTGCATAATTTTAAGTAATTCTTAAATAAACAGAGACATTTATGGACTTGCCAAGATTCTAACTAAGAACATTACTTGACCTAAATACTTTAGAAAGTAAGAGCCTCTCCTTTCTTGGACTCTTTCCTTTTCCTTTTAATGTCATATTACTCCTTCCCTACAAGGTGCAGCTTTTGGTGGAGTTTCTAATAATCCATTAACTTCTGCAATTTTGTTATTTTAAGCTTCGCATTCCAAAATTTTACTACCTCAAACAGTTTTATAATTCAGAGACACTTCTTCTCTTCTGCATAATATTTATGCCTGTCAATTTATGACAAGCTCCTGCTCCTAATGAAATACAGGATGCCTTATTTTTGGTTATTTACATATTGTATTAGTTTTGCCGATCCATTCTAGATATCTATTTAAGAAAAAGACCCATGGACAGATATGTTTGCTTTCTGAGAACTGATTTGCGAGTAAAATCCTGTTTTCAACACCCAGATTGCTGGCAACAGAACTTGTATTGTACAAGCTAGTTGGAAATGATTAAAAATTCTATGGCAGCCAATTTAGAGATGGAACTCTAAGTTGGAAGTCAGTTTCTGCCCACTCTGTACTGCAGAGCATCCTCATATCCAAGAGCCTTCCAATTCTTGACTCTCCTTCAATGGCTCCACTTGTGTTTGCCTGTCACACATTGATATAGATACAATTCAAAGGAGGTGACAACTTTTGCAGACAGTTTGGCTAAAACAGAGAAGTAACTGTAAGTGCCAGAGACTCTTCAACCCTCAACATTGACTATCCACCAAATAACCAGGGAAATAAAATTACAGTTACAAGACTAATTTTGCTAAATGAAAGCTCCAAAGACTCCATTTTAATATTGAATTGCCATTAAACTTCAAAGTTTTGTTTGACAGTTTACTTACAAGAACTGACTGCTATCTAAGAAAAAAGCAATTTTTTTCCCCAATTCCCTATTAACAATCTATTCTACAGCTTCAGCTTTTGAATTTCTTTTCAGATTGAAAACACATTATTTTTCTAATATTCTTCATATATATTTCTATGGTTTAAATTATCGTTTCCTAATAAATTGAATTCTGTGGGAACAAGACACAGTTTTAATGGAATCACCCAGCATTCAATGTTCTTGTGATTGTGTGCTACACTTCATCCACCAACTTCTCCCACAAGTAAAACTATTGATAAAGAAATTTACAGATTTTTCAGCTATACAAAATCCATTAAACTATTTTCTGCTTGCATCTTTTACACGCACAGACTCCTTAGGTCTCCGTATCATCACACTCCACACTATAGGTTTTGACCAATTAACAGGGTAAACTTACTGCAGCAATTGTATGGCTTTCTGACAATTAACTGACTTTCTTCATTTTCATGAATGTTTTTTGGAAAAGGACTATAGCAAAACCAACTGTTCAGTAAGTTGTTGAAATGTAGCACTGACAACTCCAAAAGATGTTAGAAATAAATTAGAGGTCTGATCTGTGATTCAGTGCAAGCTTGGTGAAATTCCTCCTAGAACAAATAAGCAATCTCTCCCGGACAATCTTGAAGCTAGTAGTGACGACCTCGGAGACAAATGGAAGGACGCTTTGGGAACACTGGAAAATGTGGTACCTGGTTCTGAGAAGTGGACTTCAAAATAAGTACTGTTTTGAGAGAGTTCAGAGGAGAGGAACATGCATAATCAAAAACGAACAACCATGGTACATATTTGGGTTTGTTAGTTAAATATGTAACAGATTTCTGTAGAATGGAGCGTAGTGTTGTTCCATACAGGGAGAACTCAAATAGATTTAAATGAGAGTAGGGTTGGTAGGATCAGAAACCTTTTTCAAATGCTCACGTTGCAGAGATGGTTCAGAAATAATACTGGTTGCCATGGAAAAGCAAAGACACAGCACAGGGAAGTTTTCAGAAAAGGTTCAACAAACATCTGCCAGAAATAGTTTATGTAAATATTATCCTGCCTTAGTGCTGGAGGATGGAAAGATAAGTTCTCCAAATTCCCTCCAGAGAGGAGATTCATAACAAGAACTCTGTCATAGTCTGCTCTGTGTCTGTCCTTGATACCTTCCACGTAACAATCTCTCCCGCCTTTACTTCAGCAGGGATACATTCAGCAGAAGCCTATTCTGAGCTCTATTTTCTATTGGTCCTAACACTCAGCTAAGCCATTACTAGCTGTCACTCTAGCAAAGACTTCTTCCATAGTGTTTTTATTTTCTTTTTTCCCCCGTGTTTTCATTGGCATTTGAGTAATTGAGAACTTCATGCACAAAATCTAATCAACTTTAAAAAATATTTCTAATCACATTTCTCTTTAATTACGGTTTTAGAAAGACAAAGATGAGAAGAAAGCTGGATTTATGGAAGCAACACCAAAGAAGTGTCTTCAAAAATGTAAGGTTCCTAGGGCATACTATAGTACCTTCTTTTCCTCTTCTCTTCTCTGAAGAGCCTTCTGTTTGAGACAAAGCAATTGAAATTTCAACAGCTTTCCAGTTAGTGTTGCAGGAAATTTTTCACCCTGGTCCAGAAAGGCTTTGGCTAATTCCATCACCTGGAAAGAAAAAAAAAAAATCACAACAAAACTACTACTTGCATAGCTTTAATGCTGCACTTGACTCATATTTATTTGCATGCTGAAATGAGCAAGTGCTATCTCACACTGTACCACGTGTGGGTTGAAATGGCCACATTTACAGACAAAACAATGTATCGGTAACATACACCACTATTCTTTGGTTCCAAAGACCTCAAATAAAGTTATTTCAGCTATAGTATGCGATAAAACTAGAATGGAAAAAACCTATGATTTATGAGAAAATCAACAGACACCGAGTTCTCACAGGAAAATGTAATTCTCTTTAGGTTTTAAACAAAGAAACAACATTAAGTGACTACATATTATAAAGCAATAAATTAAAAAGCACCTAACAGATAGCAAATCAAGGGGAATAGTGTGCAGTACTGTTTACAAAGTGACCAGTGTCTGAGGGACTAGCCCTAAATGAAAGATAAAAACTTCTTGAAGGGAATTTGAGAGGGTCTGTCTTGGTGAAAACACACCCCCTCCCTGTGTAATTCTGATTCTGTTGGTATGCAGCCTAATTGGGGTGAAATAAGGCTATTGAGTTTTCTTAGGGTGATGACAGCAGCAGGAACATACAGCTGCATTGTCCAGATGTGTGGCATTGACAGGCTGTTTTATGACTATGTTTTTTACAGCTTGTTTCCACTAAATTTCATACAACTCACTAACATCTGGGCCGTTTTCCTTGGAGCCTCATAACCACTTTATTTACTGCGAAAAAAATAAAATAACATTAAAATACCGTTAAAAAGTTGTTATATGTTTCTTTTCACTTGTGTTGTCTCTGTAATAAAGTTCACCTATGTAGGAAGCGCTGTTGAGGAATAATATAACCATAATATTTTCTTACTTTTGTTTTTAAGCAACCATCAGCTTTATTTATAACCATGGGCTGAATTAGGTGTTACTCAAATGCTCTGACATGTTTCTCTTTTCTCCTCATGGAGCAATTACAGTTGGGCACATATGGTGTCAATTTTGCTTGCTAATACTGAGACAATGAAGGTGCACACCGCATCTCACTGAACTGTGTCTTGTCTGTGCAAGCACCACCATTAGCTTTGAGCTTTCATAGATTCTTGCCTAGTTTAGAAATTTTCATTTCTCACCTAAATGTAGCCACTAAAATGCTTCTCTGAATAAAGCAAAGCCAAATCAGAATCCAGACTATTATATGCCAAATCATTGTTTCACGCAAACAAAAGCAAGGAGCAGAGAAACAAATGTCTTAAAATTCAGATATTTTCCAAGTTGCATAACAAGGAGAAAAACCAAAACATATGCATTTCAAAACCCTTCCAAAACAATCCTGCTCTTGCAAGACAAATAAATCTAATGATCTTAACACACAAAAAACACAAAAAAGGAAGATACATCATGATTAAGATGAGTTTTGCTTTGTATGTTTTGTACTCAAAGTAAGACTGGTCACTAGCTCAACAAGACAATCATAGAAGGCTTCTGGAAAGACCCACTGACATCAGAGCCACAGCAGAAAATCAAGGACATGTTAAGAACAAGACTTAAAAATTACCACACACTGTGGGCACACTAGGAGCTACTAGTCATTCCAACAAAAAATAGTCACCCAGAGCTAGGCACACAAATTGGTGCTCTGAAAGAAAAAGACATTGGTAGAAATATCATATCAGTAATTTCCCTCAGAGAGAAAAATTCTCATAAAGTTTTTTTTTTCAGAATTGTTGTCACAACCTATGGAAAGTGATGCTTCTCACTGGTTTAATATAGGTGAGTTGCACATTTCTTGAAACACAGTAGAGGGGAAATGGAGGGATTCTGGAAGGATTCCTGAAAAGTGTATATATAGTAACTCAGTTCAATGGCAGTTGCTGATTTATGGTTCATGGAAGAAGACAAAAGTGCTTAGATTCTTAAACCCCAGTCTTCCTGAGAATTTTAAAGCATTTTACCAGTCAAAAGCAATGCATAATAATTATTCCTATTTTGTAGATGGAAAATACAGGAATGAAGAGACTTGCTGAAGTAGAGTGGGTAGGAAGGACAAATTGTCTTATGTGAGCCATGAGAAGCACAACCAAAACTATTTAACAGGAATACAATCCATGACTGCGGAAAGAGGTCACACAAATAAAACAAAGACAGAATGAGTGCACTACATTTGGCAATACAAAGAAAGCAAATGTATTTTCATACAGAAATGCAAAATATGCTTTATACAGGAGTGTTGAAAGCGAAGGGAGACGACCCATCTTTGTTGATCAGCATCGACTCTGATTTATTGATCAAATCAGTCACCTTTTATAATAGTGTTAATTAACTTCATGCATATTGCAAAATCCCAGCTCACGATAGGTTACAGAGAAAACTCTAACCCCTCCTTTTGTTTACAAAACCCATGGTTGTTTATTGAAACCAAAATTAGTGTTCTCACTGTGATATGAAAAGTTCTCAAAACCTTCATATCTGTTCCTAGAGCAGCCAAGGACTGTTATGAGAAGACTGTCTGAGAATCCTGCTGTTTATAAAAAAGGTGCCTGAGAACCTAGTTATTTACAAAATCAAGCCTGGAAACTGCTGCTTTACAGCTGCCTTTTACTTTCCCATCAGCTGTATACCTTCATGGCCTCTTTCTTTAAGCCATGCTTGAACCAGGCTCTCCACACAGGAGGAAATTAAAACCAATCCTAAAGACAGAACATAGATCAATCCATGCACAGTAGGTAAAAAGAAGGTAAATTTATTACACATCCATATTTACTTCATCTGTGGTCCTGTGAGATATGCAGGCACCTGGCATAAACAGGTAAAAATCTACAGAGCCTCAAGTGAAAAAAAATACCAAACAAAAACCTGAAGACAAAAACTGGGTAGGAATACAGAAGGAAGTTTTTCAGCTACTATGAAGTGGATTTGTTACTGATTGGCTATACTTCATCCCACCAGTGATGTTCTTTTTCTTATGTGAGAAACCATGGAAATTTGGATGGACAAACTTAGTTAGGTAGGGCCTCTTTTCCTCTAAAGCAAGGGGAAAGTTAGCATTCCTCACATAGCAGGGGTCATACTGGTGAAGTGCAGAAAGGCTTTGGTGATGCAGTATTTGATCTCATATGGTGGCAGTATGAAGCACACACAGATTTAGCTGTCTGGTGCAAAGGGCATGCATTTGGAGCCACTCAAACACTGCATGAGTGCTTGTAAGTGACCCTACACCACTGACAGATGTCAGCACCATTGAGATAGGAGATAGGTCTTAAAAGTTAGGGGAACATTTAAAGCCAGAGTCTTTGTGCTATCTTTCTTTGAAATGCCTCTTTTTACAAGATACAGAAAAATTGTGGCTGTCAAATTATAATCAGAAAACCTTCCAAAAAGATAAATTAGATTATAAACTTTCACAGCTTTCTTACTACCTGGCAGCAGCAACACTGCTTGCTATGAACAGTGGTCAGCCCACTTCACAGTGTAGTTCTCCCATACCCAGACTGAGCTTTCTAAAGCCCTGTCTTCCCTCTTATTCTTGAAATTGTAAGAAATCCAGACCATCACATATGCCTCAGACTCATCTAACTCTTCCTCAAAGAAACAACAGTTCCTAGAAGAACCAAATAAGTAAAATCCCATAGTCGCTGACACAGTTCAAGTTAATTTGAAGCAGGATAGTCATCAGTCAAGAGGTTCTATGGATTACACAATCAAGCTGGTAATTATTCAGATGTATTTTCCTGAGCAAAATAATAAAAGTACAGGAAAAAAGTGATCTTGACTTATTAAAATCAGCTGTCAGTCTTATGAGTCCTTCACAAGCAACTTTTAAGACAGACTAGGGGACAAAAGCTGCTTATATTTTGTTTTTCTAAAGAAGACTTCTTTAAATATACTATTAAATATTTCTGACTCTGTCATTGTCATTTCATTGACTAAAGCATACTAAAGCAATCATTTTGAAAGAATACCAGGAAGGATCTGAGCTAACTGAAATAACTTTTTTTTTCAGACGACACCTCCAGTGTGTTGAAAGAATTCAGTTTCTCATATTAGACCATTCAGCTAACTTGATTTTAACTCTCAAAACCTCCTCCCACCTATGATGTCAAAAGACCACTTGCTTAATCATTTTTTTTCACTACTGAATTAATGACTCACAGTTCAAAGAGAGTTTAAGGACTCACATAAATCAATAAATCAATTGCATATCTGAGCAGAGCTCCATGTAACCCTTATGTATCCACAAAGTAGACTGCAAAACCTAAGAACAGCCAAATGAGACATCTTTGTTACTCAGTGAAGATGTATTCCAGAGAACGAAAATAATTAAAGAGGATTTTATGATTTCTTGTACCCCACGGAGTTCTTTCAACTCAACCTACTAAAATGAAGCAATACTGAGCAAATATGAATGCTGTTCACGTCCTAAATATCTTCCTTTCTATTGTGAGAGCATTTCTCAAAGCAGAAGCAAATGGTTGCTTGTACTCTAGAAAAATAACCTGTCACTCATGTGAGTGAGTCTGTTTTTTGCCAAAACACAACACAGCTTGATCTGATTAGCAGAAACCTATTAGAATTATCCATTGTAAGAAACTCTGTTCTCTAAACCTCTCTCTACAGAAAATCTGCAACCTGAGGGGATATTTTAACTGATTTACTCTCAGAGATGTTCTATGAGAATTTTCTAACACACATGTACAGGGTTATGTCAAGTACTTATATTGTGCTTTAAGAAAAACAGAAATGGTGAATAACCCAATTTCAGTAAAAAAGAGAAAATACTTTACAAAAAAATAAGTAGACTTTTATAAGAGAGCTCATACAGGAGCTCTCATCATCTGGCATGTACATTTCCCATGGCTCCCTGACCATTAGCTGCTATGAAAACCCAACTGCTTTAAGGGATACAAATATCCAGTGATTGGAAAGATCAGGCATTAGCACTGCTATTTCAGGAAAGAGTTCTATGCACAGGGAAGGTTTTTTCTCACATGACCTTTCATAGATCTGTTTTCTTTTAGCACTGATTGGGAGGCAATAGTTAAAACAGCATTTAAGTGATTTCAGAACAATGCCTACAGAACCCAGACCCTTTTAGAAAAAGAGGACAAGCCAGTCTTTTGTGATTTGTGCTCAGATGAAGGGATATACTGCTATGATCAAATACTGAAATATTTACATTTCAGTGCGATGAATCTGTCCAGTAAATCTTTCCATTATGGTACAGAATATTTTAAGCTTCTGAGAACTAAATTGTCTCCAGCAATTTCAGCCAACTGAATCCACACAATGAACACCACACAGCTAAAAGATTTAGTTACGCTTCTCTAACATTGCATCTGGCTAGGAAGACAACCCAATCAGAGGTGGAACAAAAAGATCAAGAAATAAAATTGCCTCATCAAACCTTGTGCTGGCAGAAGCCATCCAGCTACATCTTGACAGAATTTTCTAAGTCACATCAGAATATTTGAGCCAGGTAGTTACAACAGCCTTGTAGACTGGACACCAGAAAACTGGGCAGGATCTTTCCAGCTTGGTTGGTCCAGATTTGCAAGAGGGCTTTGAGCTTTTTTTTTTTTTTTTTGGAGACAAAGGATTCTAGGATTAGTTGCTGTACTTGAGAAGAAGGTCATGCACTTTATTGTCCTTAATGAACCTAATACAGTCCCCCAAAAACTTTGAAGACAAAAAACCAGAAGACAGCATTGCCTTTGGCTACTTCAGAGAGTCCCTCTAACACTTCAAGGATGACATTCTCATAGACATAACTGCTGTTTCCTCTAGTTACACAGACATCTCAACAAAACCTGCACAGAAAAAGCAGAAATTTGATACCAATTTTCATGTAGGCAGGAACTCTTGTAATCTGTGAAGGAAAGTCAAAGTGTCTCCAGTGTTCTAAAGCAGATTTTAAATAGGTAGATGAATTTCAAAAGGTTATCATTTGTCTTCCCTAGAAAATAAATTGCTAACATTTTGAGTATTACAAATGGCCTCAGTCAAATAATTACAACTAACAGTAATAAAACAATAATGCATGTTTCTAAAATCCTAGCTTTAGGACTATGAAGAGTCACTATTCTGAAATGAAACTAGGAGATGTGCATGTCAATTGCTTCATGTAAATAACAGAATCTAGCCCCCCAAATTTTAGGAAGCAAAATTAGAAAACACAGGTCGTTTCCCTGCTCAAGCTCGAGACTCTTCCCCCCAGTTTTAACATTTAGAAATGCTGGTACTTTTTAACATGACACATTACTCCTGGAAAGGGATACTGAACTGGAGACACCCAAACTGACAGTGAACAGCTACAATTTACAGAACTGCCTGGTTCATAGCAACAATTGTTTCCTCTCATGAAAAAATTAAATCCAAATGGAAGCCATACAATTTGATAACTTAAAGGACTACACAAACCACTTGATCATGCAGTGGCATCAGATGATCTGACAATGGCAAAGGCTGATGCAAAGACATGCTAAACCAAAATTTACAGATTCTTTCCCTAACATCCTTTTAAGTAGATTGACCTAAATACCAGGAACCAGCAGACAGAGTAAATAAATGCCCCTCAGAAAAGACATCAAATAACTCAGGTAAATACACAACCTCATTTGGTGGATCATTTATAAAGCATCTGATATTCTGTAGTACAAACTGATAGGAAATTGGTAACAGATAGAAAAGAACTGAAAACAGATGAGTAGATAATGCCCACAGCAGGATTTAAAGTCCCTTAACCTTCCCTGAAGCCAGTACCTCCCTAAAAGGCATATTCATTTAACAACAATTCCTAAGCGTACACATTAAACCTCTGTGTATCCACACAGTGTAAGGGCCAAGTCCTTCTGCAATAAAATTCTCTTCACTTGCATCCACACAGTACCACTTGACAAAGGCTGACTGGAAAACTGCTCCATTTTATTATGACATTTAAGAGTGCAGTATGAAATTTATTTTGTACTGGAATGAAAAATAAAATTAAGTATTTCTAGCCTTCTAATCATTCAGCATGGCTGCCAAGGTTGTTTCTAGTGTCAAATCCTCTCATGAAAACAATGACACCAGATAAGTTTTGGCTCCTGAGCTGTTCCATTTTACACCAACTTCTAAAATTGTTTTCGCTCAATTGGAATGAAAACAAAATCTTTCTAACTTGTATTAAGAACAGAATTCTACTGACATGCATTTATAGAGTGAGGTTTGGTTTTTGATAGGGCTATCTTTACTTTTGAGAAAGCCTAATCTTGACCACAACCTTTGTTATGGTGTTGTGTCAAAATCTATACACTATCTATACACTTACACAAAAACAGGAAAGCTTTGATTATATGTTTCTACAAGAAATAAAAAGGCTTTCTAAAAACACTCCTGACTAAGATTATTGTTGAAACTGTTTTCTTAAGTGCCCCATATCCTGGCCACTACTGGGCTTGCTTTTCTGCAAGTGGCAGACAACACTTCTGAGCTTGTACTTGGGTGAAAATATTCCTTCCCACAAGCGTTATGTCTCTGACATTAAAAGTCTCCTTTCATCAAGCTAAACCAAACATTTTTGATTTTTCTACCCTAGGAGTTTATTATAATGAACACAAATAAATGCACACGCCATATTCCTAGTGCTACCCTCCTTACTCCTTTTTTTGAAGATATTGTTAGAGACAATGATAAGAGTCTAAAAAAGGGGCATAGACAACAGAATGATATACGGTAATACTAAGGTACAAGGTATATAAGACCTACAGAAGAGAGGATATGAAAGATATTTAGAAAGAGAGCATCTATTCTTAACTTTTTAAAAAATGAAATTCAGGTCACTGGGGTGAGTAATATAAGGTAGTTTTGAATAATTATACACATGCACACACATTTAAAACATATTTTAAATATGTCTATTACCTAACTACAATTACATATAAAACTAATACAATTATACTTATTACATTATACAAATGTATATAACACTTCATGATATAGTAGGAGCACCTATCCCAGGAAACAAACACTCGGTTCCAATCTAAAGTGGACTTCTCTCTACATCATAATGTAATTAGTGCTTCAAATAACCTTACCTGCAGCAACCTTTACTTCATAAGTCTACATTCTACACATTCCTAACAAAGCATAAATTCACAGGAATGCTTGAAAGATGCTTTACATCCACTGCTTCCTGGCTAAACTTATTTAACTTTTTTCAACTTGGGCTTGTTAATTGCTATGTTTTATGATCCTACAGAAGTTCTTAATATCTTGGTTATATATTTTGTTTTGAAGTGACAACAGAGGAATCTGTTTCTTGTACGCCCAGAAAACTCAAGGATTCTTCTGTATCTGCTACAGTCTATTGCCTATTAAGGCAAGAAGTACTGTGAACATTATGCAATTTCTCAAGGATAATGGCATCCCTATCTTAGGGGGAAAAACAACAATAACAATAACAACAAGCCCAAAGAAAAAACCCCAAATATGTACAGCATAAATAATTTTAAATTTAAACAATAGGATTCTAACAAATTAGATTTTAGTCCTTTAAATGAGCTGTACAAAACATGAGCTAATTAAGATTTAAATGCAAGCACTCAACTGAACTGGATTTTAATAGCAAAACTATGCATATTATGCTTGGCAAAAGAAGGATCTAGTTTGGGAATCTCTTTGGTTTGTTTATTGAAACTGCACAACTAGTTGATATCTCATTATGCCTAGTGATAAGGGTTGGCTGTTATGTATCTTGACAGTAAGCCTGGAGCTTCTCCCGCTTTTATCTATCCAAAGGTTTGAAGTTTCTGAGCTGACACTGCTTCCCTGTCAGCAAGGAGGTAAAATAAAGTGACCTTTTGTATGAAAACAATCTGTCATGCAGATCTAGAACAGGAGAATCAAACAGGACTTGTGTTCACCCAATGACGACAGAAAGAATGATTTGTAGTCAAAATTTTGTATTATCTTCTGTTTAAATATTTAAAGTTCCAGCATATGATTTGAAATCTTATGTTTGGTTGTTCATCCCACGTGAATATCAGAGATAATTTACATAAATCATGTGGGATTACAAGATCCTGGAAAATTACAAGATCCTAATTTAAAAGTCCTCTCTATTTCAGATCCAATGAAGAAAGGAAAAAAAAAAAAAAAGAGACAACAGATACCAGCAGATATAAGGATGAGTTTATTTTTTAACTGTACCAGACAAAAAGAAAGACTGAACATGCAGACTAACCAGCATTAGAGGTGAGGTATAATTTTACCAATAGCATAAGAAGACTGTGTAGCCAACAAGCATTAATTCCTTTGTTTGCTAAAATGTAGAGATAGTGAAAAGCTCTGAATGACATTGGGACCTCCCACCACCAAAAAGCCCAAAGCAAAGAAGGACTAACAGGATGCTGCTGGATCCACGGTGGTGTAATTTTCTACTTGAACTCTCTCTCTCCTCCATCTCTCTTCTATTTCTTAATTAATTGTAAATAAAATCTGTACCATTTACTTTGGCATATGGTCTTGTTTGCACCTTAATTTGGGCAGAGGCATCTTTCAACAATCAGATCTTAACAACACTATCATATTTAGTAGTGGCAAAATATCTTAATTACACGATGTTATTAACCTTAGTAGAAAACTGACCCAACAAGCAGGTGCATAAACAATAAAAATACACACCTTAATGATAAAATACATATATTTTTAGTTGTAGCTCTTGTTAGAAAAATTGTACATGATAAATTATGAAATCTGTTGATATATTACAGGAAGCATAACATTTTCCCTCTCATATATAAGGGAAAAAATTAACTCCTCAGCACCTTTATGAGAGAATCAGCCTATCATCCTTCAATTAAATGCTTAAGTACAAAATTACTGAGCAGGACTCCTACCCCCATCAAGTCATGTAAGAGTCAGAAAAGGTGTTGGGCACCTACTTCTCCTGGATTTGGAAATCTTTTAGCTACATATTTATAAACCCTGCCTTGAGCCTTTTCACTTTGTACAATAAGAGTGATATGAGATACAAAACAATGAAATTATTGAAAGCCTAAGGGGAATAACTTAGAGCAGAAAGCAGGAATTATTTTAGTATTATATAATTAGCTTGCAATGCATCATGAAGCATTTGTTAAAGATTCCTGACTTCTAGGCACTGCAGACTACTGCACTGAAATTTATTAAAACCCCTACATTTCAGTGGATGCAAAGTGTAAGTCCAATGGCATGGGTAACTATATTACTATTATTACCGATAATAACTACCTTACTATGCATGCCATTAGTCCCAAACGTTACATGTCAGATGTTCAAAGACCATTGAATGTCATGAATCTCACAATACCTCGAAAAATGAATATGGAAACTTGTGGAAATGGCAGCACATTGAATCCTGCCACCCAGAACTGTATGTGGCAATGATAGAAATGCTTCTCTCAGAAGAGCTTTTCACAACCCTGTGTTTTGTGCCAACCTTGTATTTGTTTATCTTTGCTAGTGGAAGCAGTGCAAGCTTTCACTGCTCAAACTGCACATGGAATGTATGTGAATATTCAGGAACAAACTCTGCCCAGGGAGGTGGGATCTTAATGCTGTGGCAACATGATCAATCTTTTAATTTGCTACAGCCTGAACGGAAACTGAGTCCAAGCAAAAGGTCAGAACAGGCATTTTATATTCTGTGTTAAAGGAGGGGAGGAAAAAAAATGTCTTTGAGGAGTAAAGTAAGTAGCTAATGAGACACAGCACTGACAGCTGGAATTTAGTAAGTGTCCGCTTCACAAGTAAAATTGCTCTTAGTAATTAAATACAGGTATCATACAAAGCTTCTGCTTAGAGCTAGACTTCCAAATCCTTCTGTCAAGTAGGACTGAAGAAGTTTTACATACCAGGTAATATAAGGGTGAGTTTGCCTGGGAGGCTAGTCCTAAATGAAGAGGGTTAATTGCATAAATTTCACAGTCCTTTCAGTGGTAAATAATTCCAAAGGGACTTGTTCAGATAGTAGCCTGGTATTACTGAAAAACAGACCGCAGCTAAAAAGTACTCTTATAAAGTCCACCAAAACCTGAGACACATAAAAAGTTTATTAGTCATTGCAGAAATAAAACACAAACAAAGTCTTTTTAGAGGGATCCAAAATTCTTTACGCCCCAGGTCTGTAAGGACCATAAAACTCTACCTGAGAAAATTTTAAACAATCTTCTAATTAATCACAGGATTTTATCACCTCTCACAAGCTGTAAGTAAAACATTAACAGGGTAGGAGGAAGTACTCTTTGTGCTAAGCATGACTCCAAACCCTGCTGACATAGCCCACTAGATGAATCAGGTTACATCAAACAGATTATCATGGGTACTAGCACACAGAATAGTGTTTCATACAGCGGACTGCATACCCATAAATGAAGGTATAAGTTTCTAAATTATTGGGAGGGTCTGAGAGACAAGAGTCTGACAGGTTTTCCGTAATTTGAGACATCACCATCAAAATATGACCACGTAACATATCCTTCAATAATGAAACTATTATTCCTGAAAACAGATTTTTATCATGCCTTAATCAGCAGTCCGACAGAATATTTCTGGTATCACAAAAACAAAGCAGTTTAAGTATCTAGATAGTTGAATGTTTTTACCAGCTAGAGCCAACAAATTTCCATTTACTCAAGAATGTACAACAAAACCACACAGCTCTACACACTTTGGGGTAAGAGAGTACTGACTGTGCAATACCTGTTTTAACCTACCTCATAGTACATAGGCATATCCTTAAGCCTTCTTCCCTTTGGACGCCCAGATTCTGCGACCTGCAAGTAAATAAAGTATTTATTACCCAAAGTACTTTACTCATTATTCCCTTTTGCAAACAATACACTCACACTCCAAGACAGAGAGGAATCATGTTATGGCAACCCTGTACCCTAGGGAGGGAGTTTTTTTGATCAGCACCTTGAAGAAAAGTCTGTAACAAAACTTCATTTACAGGGAACAGAGCAGCTTACGTCATAAGCTTTTCTTTTCCCGTTTTTAACTCCTATGAATGAGAGCAATGAAGCTGGTAAGAAGAGAGTAAGTTCTATGAGGAGTGGATGAGAGAGTTGGGGCTCTTCAGTCTGGAGAAATTAATTTCTTAGGGGAGAACTTATCACTTGCTACAACTGCCTGAAACGAGCTCATAGCAAGGTGGGGATCAGCCTCATCTCCCAGGCAACAAATGACAGGACAAGAGGAAATGGCCTCAAACTGTGCCAGGACAGGCTCACACTGGACATCAGGAAGAATTTTTTCACAAAAAGGGCTGCCAAGCATTAGAATGGGCTGCCCAGGGAGGTGGTAGAGTCACCATCCCTGGAAGTGTTCAAGAAATGACTAGATGTGGCACTTAGTGCTGTGCTTTAGTTGATAAGGTGATGTTCAAAGGTTGCACTTGATGATCTTAGAGATTTTTTCTAACCTTAATGATTCTATGAATTAGTGTAATTTTTGAAACCTCCACAGAGTAGTTTACCATTACCAAAGACCAAAAAAGGCAGGATCTAGAAGTGACATCTACAGATTGGTTCATTATTAAAAGTTACTTTCTTGAAATACCTGTTTGTAAAGGTCATCAGATGTTATCACACTGAAGAGTTTTCGCAGTGGCACCTGCACAGCAAGAGCCAGGGCCTGGGTGTGCACTTCATCCTCAATCTTGCTCCCGACAACGAAACTGATGCTAGGCTTCCAGTCATCCTACATTCCCAAATAAAATATTTAAGATATTAAAACTCATGCCAACAAAAGTCCTCTGCAGTTTCAAAGAGTAATCTGGTAGAGACGGCTTTATGTCACTTTAAGACATATTAATCATCACTGTATTAATCACTGAAATGGCATGCAACTCGAAAAAGCCCCTATTACTTTGTCCCAATTATTTCTGCCATCGGGTGGCAGCATTATGCTACGCAAAACACAAATGCCTACTGACAGCCTCAACCTTTTCCCATGCAAACGATGCATCAGCATCTCACAAAGATGTACTAACTTTTAAATGGCATTTGCAGATTTGACAGTTCAGGTGGTAAACAAGAAGTGAGTTTTGAATATATGCATTATTGTGATTATTCAATGTAGAAAAAAATTAGCAATTTTCAGCTCTCTCATCCTGTGAATTAGATAATGCCCAGATACTGTTTTACATTGTAGCATTATTTTTATGATGTTTTGTGAAGGTATATTTATGCATAGAATGGCTCTTGTGTGATTTCACTAAATATTCTGAATAAAGAAAAAATACCAATGGCAAGTTGTACACTACAATATTGATAAGTTAAAAACATTTGCGGTTTTCAAACATTTGCAGTAGCATACAGATTACTGTAATGTAAAAAGTGTTTTCAGCACTATTAAAAATGCAGAATAAGAGAAGACTGGAACGCTTTCTTTAGTGATGTACATCTACAAAGGCTTAAAAATTATGTAACTTAAGCAACTTTTACTGGTTACTGTCTTTCACATTACTACTGGAATCCTTTGCACAGAGTTTCTATCTCCAGCAATTCTACATCTCACTCTCAAGTATTCTTTATCAGCATTAGTGGTGGTTGAATTAGGAGCATTTTGTAATGGCTGTGATGTACCGGAATCACCAATTTTTATTGTTTTTTTCAATGCAAGTCTGCATGTGTAAACTGCAAGGTTACCAATGCAGCTGCATAAAGGTAAACATGGAAAGGGATTCAGTCAGATCAAGGCAGTCCCAGGACAGTCACATTAATCAGAGCAGAGTCACAGTCCAGTGTGCATCATAGCAAAGAAAGATTTTAAGAGATTTAAGATAGGGTGGTGACTTTATGTTGTTGAATATTTTAATATATTTATATTACGTACAAAGTCCTTGTAGAATAGGAACAAAACCTGAGCTGAATTATGGTAAAGTGAGGAAAAGGACCATTCTAAGAAAGAAACTCAGATGGCAAGAGAAGCATCTTCTTCCATTTTTATAGTACCATTCTTAATTTGCTCCTTTTCTTAGCTGGTAAAAAGCCTACCCAAATGTCTGCAATTTGAGTAACTGATGGCTTGGGATGGGAGAAAGCCACAGCTACTTAAGTTTCAAAACACTGCATGTTTGTATGGTGAGAAATGGTTTGTCAAACACTCAAGGTAACAAAGGATAACATCACATGAGTATGTCCCATTTTTCTAACCACAGAATATTCAGAAAAACAAAAACAATGTAAAGATCACCTGGGTCATTAAGTGAAACTGAAAGTAGCTACAGATCAGATAACTAATCCAAAAGGGTGCGTACAGCTCCACACATCATGAACTTCCTTGATGGTTTATTGCAGCACAAAATAAACCTCAATTTTTTTTAAATTATGAAGTGATAGAGAGATCAAGCATATCTCTGATGCTCTAGTAGCGGGCAAACATGGTGGAATTTTGAGTGTCCAGCTGCACTGGGGCAGCAGACACTGCTTATTGGAGAAGTGGCAGCAGTAGTGGGGACTGCATCAAGTACACTGAATTTCATTTTGCTCTTTGAAGTCTTTCTGCCTAAAGCTGCAAGATAGCTACTGGTGCACTGCACTGTGAAAGAGCTCTAGGTATTCCAATACTGTCAACATGCACAGGAGTTGCAGCTAATCTGGATTAAAGCTATGACTGTGTACCTGACAAGAGTTGGACTGTAAAAACTTCAGCATTCTTTGAACAGGAAGTATTTAGATGCCCATGCTTGTGTGGAAATGCATCATTTTCTAGGCTCTCAGAATTGAGATGGAAATGCTCTCACGTGTCAGTATCCTGGTGTTCCCAGTGCTGACCAGCACACACAGAATCTTTAGAAAAACCATCTACCTGTGGCATGAGCTAATGGAGCAATTGTTATCACTACAGTGCCCACTTCAGGAGGGACCACCAAGAGAGGGAAACAAGATCCAGTAAGTCTCACAGAGAGATGCTGACAGCTCAAGAGCAGCAAGAATCAGGAATGTCAGGTTCTACTTAGGATCCTACGGTAAGCATGGTCCAGCAGAGCAATACAGAGGTTACTCCCACAACTTCCTGCAGTTCTTCACATATATATATATATATATATATATATATAAATCTATCAGAGAATTCTAAACCCCTGCCCTATGCCTTCTTTAGTTCCTCCTTAACATACTGGTAGCTTGCTGCCCACAAATCAATCCTGCTTACCACCGATTAATAACACAACAATGTCTGTGGAACCTGTCTTCCTTATTGTCCTCTCTCTTCTTATTTTTCCACCTCTTGGTCACAACTGTTCCTGTTTAATTTCTCCTTTTCCACTCTCTTCTCCTGAGCTACACCACTTGTCTTAATGTCTCCCCGACCTGTGACTTGCTCCCCAGCTCTTGTCCTCTGTCTCTTGGTTCAGCTAGTCTCCAGTTTCATTATCCGATCCCACTTCAGGCTTTCTCCATCCTCAAATTCCTTCTCCAAATTCTTATTCCCTAGCCCATATAATTCCCAGGCGTTTTCAGAGTTATGGTTGAGCAATGAGACCTTCCTTCACAAAAGTACTACAAGCCTTTCTAAGAAAAGAGAATTTTCCTTGTTTCACTGTGGTGCCCTCCTTCTCAGCAGCCTGTGATAAAGCACCAAAGCAAAACACCAGGGTAGGTCCTGATTGTGCAAAATTAATATTTAAAAAACACAACAGGACTTATGCAAACAAAATTATCCAACCCCAGATTTTTTTTTGTCCAAGAAGAAATTATCATCAAACGGGCCACATCTTCTTCCCACTGAAAATGCTCTGCTTCAAAGAAACAAGGTGATAAATCTGCTCCACAGAACAGCTGTGAGAATATTTATACTATAGGCAAACCATTGGCTAATATATTAAAATAAAATACATGGAATGAGCCTCTACAAGATAACTGAACTGGTAGTGAAAATTATAAACTTACTTAATTCTACAGAAGTATATGCAGCTCGATACAAGGTTTTTGCTCACAAATTTAATTATTATTAGAGACAGCCTATGCCTCCCTGGTGCTAAATGAAGAAAAGAAACAGCTTTTCTTTAAAAAGTGCAACACCTGGGAATGGGAGCTGGAAGTAGCTAGTAAATATCCAAAGCAGCAACACACATCTTCACAGTCAATAACGATCTAGACTTCCCGGAGTCATTAATAGCATGCCGTCTATTTCTAGACTCACCAGTTTTGAAGCCCTTAAAGATAATTTATCAGAAAAGCTGCACACTGAGAACATGAATTGAAGTCAATAGTCAATGTGCAGCATAAATACACAGCTTAAGGTGTTCAATTGATTAGACTATTTTCTGAGGTTAAAAATCTAATATTTTTGCAATACTGCCTTTATATTATCGATCCTGTAACAGTATCCTTAATGTTCAAGGCACTGAAAGGACAGAGAAGAAACAGACCCTGCTTCTACAGCTCACCACCTAAAATCACAACATAAAAATGTGAAGGAAAAGTAGTAAAATGTATATGGTTACTCTAAAAATATTTTCTCCCTCAATATACAACTGCTCCTCTACTTAGTTTTATTCTTTCAAATGTTATTGTAGTATGAAGGCTTGAGAAAGGATCTGAAAGAGGATAGATTAGTGACCCTAAGGCTACCTCAAATGACATTCCCCGCTTAATGAACAGGATAGAAAAAACCATAAAAATAACTACTGGAAAATCATGGAAACAGTCTAGGGAGGTTGCCACCAAAAATTTAACATGAGCACTACAAACTGCACAAAGAAGACCAAAATGCAGGGAGCAGATATCCCACAGAATCAACAATGCTGGTTCAAATGTGAATTAAAAAAAATTTGAAGCTGGAAATGTGGCATTGGCAACTGAATACTGCTTAAGCAATCTGAAACAAACTCCAATTAAGGGCCAGATCACTTTCACTGGAAAACACCCAGTGACAACCATTGCTACAAATGACACTGTCCTGGTTTTAAAACTCCTGGCCATGTCAAGAGTTGAAATGCACCAAAGTCTCTTGGTGTTAGAAATAACCATCTGTGTGGGAAACTTCTATGTCCCTCAGCTGGAGAGGCTCCAAATCTGCAAGATCAACCTAATTCTGGAAGCTCCATGTAAGCAGCAAATGGCTGTCCAAAATCCTTGCTTTCACAAAACACAGAAGGTGCCTCATCTTCTCACAATTTTGCTCTCAAGGCCCCATTGTGTTCCTCTGTAATGTGATTTTTCCCAGCTCTTAAAAACCAGTACACATAGCCTGTATATCTTCATCACAGCAGTATTGGAATAGCATAGGTCTGTTAAGAAAATATCTAACTTTAATTCACACTGAAGAAAAAAAGCAGATGTAGCACACAATTTTTTTTCTTCCTTTTTATACATATCTTGTTTTCTCTGCTTCATTTCCTAGACACAAAAGCCCAGCTGTTCTAGGGAAGACAGTTGAACAAGTCAGGTATATTGTTTATTTTTTCAGTACCAGTTTCTAGATCTCTTTGGCCAAGAAAAGCATCAAGCAGCCATCTTACCCTCCTCCTATTTCCAGACAATCTGGGTATATGTTATTTTATTTTTGTGGTACTTACTGCTGTGGGGTTTACAGGTTTTGTGTTTGGTTGCTTTTTTGGTTGTTTGTTTGGGTTTTTTTTTTCTCTTGGGACAACAAGCAGTAATTTAATTTCATTACAGCAGAATTTCAAATTTACCTGTAAGGGCTGAGAAGAAACATTTGAAAACTCTAACACAAAACATCTGAGCATCAATTAGTCATTTATGAACAATTAGAGTAGTAACAACTCTAGCTAGCACTCTTTACTTTCAACAATGAAGGAGCTTGTAAACCAGTAAATACAACTGGTATTACTCAGAAAAGTTGTTTATCAGGAGTTTTGTAGCCTTAAGATGACATCTCTGCTTGGAAATCTGCAGACTCACTTTCATTGCTGATGACACACCCACATTTACTAATGGCTTGTGTTCTTAAGAGCCTGAGCTTTTGCTGTACAACATGGGCAAGTGAGAGAATATCAAAGCTCAACAGAATGTTAATTTTTCTCTGAAGATGAAGTAGTATAAATAGCAATCAAAAGAGGAGCCATCCTGTTCAGAACATTTTTAGAGGTTTCACAGGATCCTAAGCTCAATTTTCAGGCCCTAAAATGAAATGAGAGGAATCATACAGATAGAAAGTCAGCACAGAACATGGCTTACTGCTGCTATGCTTAGTTAATAAGAACAAATAATAAATGACAGTTATCTCAATTAAGGGCTGTATTTGCCCAGAATTCACCTTTCACTTAGCAAATACCACCCTTTAGCTACTTAACACATGCAAAGTTTAAAACTACTTAAGAATCCTAATTTATATTTTGCAATTTAATTCTGTAGTGAGCCCAACCAAAATAGATTATAAATATCTGAAGGCAAATACAGCTTGCAACTCCATGTTCTTCTGCATAGCACATTGCAAACAAGAAACATAGACATAAACTATAATGTGAGCCTCTGGAAAATCCATATTTCCTCTGTATGTATTTTTAAGTTGTGTGTTTGCCAGTTTTCACAGTGCATTTAGTAAAAGCAATTATTTGGTTTGTAAATACCATTTAAATAATATTTTAGTAAGTATACTCGTTCATAAAAATCTTAACAGCACTGGTAAAATGCTTTTCATAAACTGAACTAATAAAATAGTAAGTCATAAACACATTAAAATGTGAAATTTCACCACTCGCTCTATCTGGTACAATTTAAAACCAGTTGTAGCAAATTCCCTTTGCCTTCAATAAAGGGAAAGAATATTTTTCAAATTGGTACAAGCAGATCTAAAAATTCTTTACATATGAATTATGAGGAGAGACATTTATTTACTTGATAGGAGTTCCTGTCATCTCCCAAATAATTTCCGATACATATGGTATTTCATGTACAATACTGAGGACGAGTAAGAAATAAGTTTTGTGCACTATGTCTGGTGAGATCTAAAATTCAAGCTGTTCAACACTCTCTTTTACAGACTGCTTTCAGTTCCTGAGCTTTATATGTTCAAGTTTAAACTTTGTATGTTGCACGATTGCTGGGGTAGGGCGAGTGGGGCAAGGGAAAATGTGGTTAGATTATTTGCAGAATGAGATTTGATTTTTAAAAATCATGTTTATCCTTTAATAAAAACCCCTATGTGATTAAGTAGTTAAGATATTCAATGCTCTCTGTGTTCAAGAGGAAGGAATTAAATTTGGCAGCAGAGCCGTACTTGTGTCAAAGATTTGCTTTTACAGAGCATGTTTATTTACACTATGTACACCCACATTTGGCCACACTTGATGAATCTTGATTCACACATGCTCAGAAGAAATTTGCTGGCATTTGACAGTTTTGCACCGAGTGTGCTCTTGCCCATGACTGTAAGAGCTGAATAAGAACACTCCTGCAGTAAGAAATTTCAGTGGCTGCCCAGCATCTCAGAAGCCCGAGTTCAAGCTGACCGCAGCAAGGGGACAGTTTTTCCCAACTTCCCAAGGCTCTGCCTGTGAACAGCATGGCAGAGAAAGTGAAATTAGCTTAACTGGAACAGAAAGCAGTCAGACAATACCAGAATTATGGAAACAAGGAATGTCAAGTCCCATGGGTACAGGAATTATGATAATCTTTAATTAGTTGATTACATACCTTTCCCTACAGAATTCTTGCCCCGCTCAATGAACATTCAACTTTTTTTTTTTTTCATCTGCCTCAATGAGTGGTCCAGAATAATACTAACTTTGACATTTCCTAACTTTTGAGCATTTTATTTCCTACCTTTAAAAATACTTCAATATAATGGTTTGCATTTAAGAAATGTAATAAACTACGTGTAGAGGCAGCAGAGCATATAGAGCACCTTGTTCAGTGAATTCACTGCACAATATCCACAGCCACAATAAACACCACCATAAAAAAACATAATCACTAATTGGCACCTTGCTAGTAAGCACTGGAGGAAGACCAGGAACAGAGTAGGTGATGGAGATTGACCCTTCACCCCATTCTTATGCTTCAGAGATAGGGAAGAGACAAGGTTCACAAGTAAGAAAGGGCTCAAGCATCTTAGAACTGTACTGAAAAATCTGTGTCCTAGGGAAAAATGGAAAACAACAGCCTAAGCTATTAAAAAAGTGATCTTGTTTGGCTAAACTTGTATTATATGGTTACTACAAAATAAAAGTAAAAGCAAGTAAATATTTAAGAGATTTTTGGACATCTGCGCCCTTTTCAGGAAAAGCAATTAGTGAGTTTAAAAGCCTCCTCCTGAATTAAAAGTTCCTCATATTTAACCAGTGCTGCTGGCATATTAAAAGAAAAAAAAAAAAAAAAAACCAACAAAACACAAACCCTCATCAGCTAAAACACAAACCCGCTTTTTTTCTTTTTTCTTTTTTTTTTTTTTTTTTTAATAGGGCACAACAGGAACAAGAAAACAAGGAAACCACGGAAGTAATTTGTCTCACTTGCAGAAGACGTGCTAGATAAACACATGTGAGATAAATATTATTGTTTGCTAAACTACCACCCTATTTTGAAATCACATTCTCTCTTGCAAGTCAAGATTTATGAGAATTACATTGCTTACACAGAACCTGGAAACCTAAATATGCCTTTAGATCCTCACACTGTGTAAAAGAAAAAAAAAATAAAAAGGAAAAAAGTGCCTTTTAGCTGCACACACTCGGGCAGGAAAATTACAGCCTCACATTTTCAACGCTACGGGTAATGCTGTGTCAGCACCTCCATCAAACCTCGTTGTTCAGCAGTTTATAAAAAGTTCACTCCGAGCCGAAACTTGGCACCCAGAGCCCAGAAAGGAAAGTGCCGAGGAGAGGAGGAGCAAAGAAACCCGCAGGGCCACGCTGGTGGCGGGGGGCAAAGGGGCTCTGCCGCACATCGGGACCATTCACGGCCCTCCCGGGGCCCCCCTGGACCTCCGGCAGCCGCGACCCCCGGGCCAGGGAGCGGCCCGAGCCGCCTCCAGCCCGCTCCCCGCTTCCCCCGCGCCGCCGGCTCTGCCCCTCGGCTGCCTTCACCTCCTCGAGGCGGGCGGACACCAGCGCGGGCTCCCAGGTCGGCTGCACGGACCCCGGTGTGTCCCGGCCGGACTTAGGCTGCTTAGGGCCCATGGCGGTGCAACGGCGGCAGCGGCAGCCCCACGCGTCGCCCCGGAGACGGCGGCCGCGGGCGCAGCCTGCCCTCAAGGGGAGCGCTGGGCCCGGCCGGGGCGGCCGCGGGAAGGCGGGGGGAGCTGGGGCTGCTCAGCCTCGGGAAGGGACATCGCCAGTGTCTGTAAATAGCTAAAGCGGGCAGAAACTGATGCCCTGGAAGTCGCACCTGAATATGAGTGCGAACTTTGCAGTGCGGGTGGCCGCACACTGAAACAGGTTGCCCAGGAGGTTGTGGAGATTGGCAAGAGCCATCTGGATGCAACTCTGTGCCATTTGGTTCTAGGAACTCTGCTTAAGCAGGGAGGTTGGCCCAGATGATCCATCGTTGTTCCTTCCAACCTGATGGATTCTGTGCATTCTCTTGAGGTTTTTGGAGACTTTCGTCATAACTTTTGAGACAATGAGCAGCCTTCATCACGGCCACCCGAAGGAGAAGCCTCACTGAGGCTGCATGGGGAGTTCTGGGGTGACACATGCTCACAGGGACACCAAGTGACACATCTCGTCCCCAGGGCACCAAGTGACACATCAAATCTCCAGGGCACCAGGTGACACATAAATCCCCGGGGCCACATGGCAGCACCCTGGCAGCTCTCGGCATGCCCCTGAGGAGGGTGAAGGAGCGAGCTCGGGCCTGGCGCTGGAGCATGGCCGAGCGGCGAGGCGGGGGGCGCGCAGGTGTGGGCAGCCAGGCCAGCTCCCAGGCCCGAGTGGCTCTCCAAATACTACCATATGTTACGGCACTGGGACCAGGAGGGGAGAGGGAGGCACTGTTGGGAGAAAACAGGAGAGCTGCCAAGATAAAGAATTCATTACAGAGGAGTCATGTCGTGATCTCACACTGGAGACGAGTGAAATATTCTGTGTGATTTAACATTTGGTGAAAATACCCCAAACCACATGCTGCCCTTCCCCCACCCCCTTATACCGACCGGGGTTGCTCAGAGCCTCCAAATCTTTATTTTATTTTCGTCAGAGCTTAAAACCCTGCTGTGCGGTGTGTTACAGTCTTAGTCAGGATTTCATTCTCGGATGATAGTGACCTGGTGTGTGTGCTGTATAAAACACCTTTCATTATGCAGCTTTAGTGAAGGAATAGGAATTTAGCTTCATAGGGGATGTAACAGGCAAATCTCTCATCTTTTTAATTTGCAGAAAGGTATCTTCCCAGCTTTTCTAAATAGTGATACAGTTATTAACATGGGAAAGCTGCACAGTAGATTTGCCAACATCCATTAACATTTCCCCCAACCCATCTCTTGGCTGGTATCCATTTTTTCTCTTTTTGAGTTTTTCTTTTATTATCCACAAAAAACAAAAATCAGGCTTAACTTGTTTGAAGAAACAGGCTGCATAACATTCCCACCATATCCTTATTCTTCACCAAAGTCTTGGATACACAGATTATGCCTGCAGAGGTGCACTGACCAGAGTATGGAAAAGAGAAATGAGGCAGGATCACCAGCTGATGTAACAGAACAGTAGAGGAGTTTGGGGTTGAATGCACAGATAACGTTGCTAAATATCCTAAATATGAACCACCCTTCAGATTTTTCATGGCTCAGTTTTCAGGAATGAATATAAATTTTGGGAGGAGCGACAGGACAGGGTTGTGCACCCAGATCTCGATGGTGTGGCTGGAATGTGCATTACCATGCATTTGGTGGGAAATGATAACTGTTTAATTATGCCCATACCTGTATCTGTGTGCTCAGATCATTGGAAGGTTAAAAACCGGAGAGACTGATGTTAGCCAGCCAACAGCTCTGAGAACACAGAGTAGCTGTGAAAACCATGAAGTGGCCTGTTTATATCTACTGTGGGTTTGCCTGGTCCATGAGGACTATTTGAAGGAAATGGTTTTGCTCTACTTACCACATTAGTAAATGCATCTTGATAACTTGTTTGTTGTTGGCTGCTATGGCAGATAGCAAGTCCAACTGAAGTAGAACTGCTGATTACTAGGACTTTATACCAGTTCATTTAAAATTACCTCCACCACTCTCACAAACAAAGGAGAGGAAGAAATTGTATTTATGCTCAATTAGAAAGGGTTGTAGTGTATAAAATGGGTTATCCATCAGTGAAGTCAGCTGAAGACATGTCCTGTTTGGCTGCTTGTCCCTGTCCATTTTGTTGTGCTGCCAAAGATGCCTGTAGGCCAAGCTGTGAACCAGATCACTGAAACCCCCTTGGTTAAATTGTGAAACAGACAGACAAATCAGAAATACTGGGAAACTACAGCCTTTGTTTCCTCCAAATGGTCTGGACTGCACAACATCCAGCTGCATGTTTTTGCAGTTGAGCCATCTGAAAAGCTTCAGCTTCCTTCTGATAACTGAAATAATGAAGCTGCTGCAATCTCAAAACTTGTATTAGCAAACCTGAATGTAATTCAGCTATACTGATGGGCCTCTAGTTAGAGGAATAGGCAAATTTCAGATTCAGAGAGACAGTATGCAGTTTGGGGTACCTTCAGAGAAAATGGGAATGTTCAGATGTAAGCTGGACATTTCCAAGAGGTGAAATTTGGTCTAGTGCAAGAGTTATTGGGACTATCTGCGATGACTTTGTGTGTGACAGGAATGTTTATGGTGAGATTTTCAGGGAGAGTGGCAACCCAAAACTGCCAAGATCAGCCTTTAATTTTTTGGCTTATTAAAAAACACCACTTGTGAATACATGTGTGGAGTAACCTAAGACATGAATTTACAGTACACTTGCAACTGAATAATGCTCTGTTTAAATAAGGTGTAGCTCACTTTTCCCTAGGAGACAGGGTAACAAACCTGTGTGTTGTGAGTTTATACAGGAGGGTAAGAAAGCATGCATGGTTAATACTGGAGTACCAGTACTGTAGTGTACTGTGGAGTAGCTAGACACAAAAACATGTCAGCATGCCCACACTCTTTACTACTACTTTTCACAGCAGTATAGAAGCAGCATTTAAAAATGAGGTATACTCTTTACCTCCTTCAGGAAGAGAAGGAACATTGGTTGTCTTTTCTTTTAGGGCAACTTAAAGAACATTTGCACTTCCTTGTTCTTCAGTAAAGTGTGGGGAGTAGAAAGGCATTACTAGTTGTACATGTCAGTTTTTCTCTACTTGATATTTTCTGAAAGAGTATGGCTGACTAAAGAACCAGTAAAGGTTTTGACTCTTACTAATTAAAGCCTGACTAACTGAGAGGGGAATTAACTTTAATCCTGCTTGTTTTGTTTTAAAAATGTGCTTATTTTAAATTCTTGAAAATTATTTGGAAAAAATGATCTTTTCAGTAAGAACCATCATCTTCTCAGCTTAGTTGGGAAGTAAGCAGAATCTCTTTGCTTGAGTCCTTAAGAAAACATTTAATTGCTTTATACTGCTTTCATAAGATTTAAATGTTGCTGAAACAGGGAGGCTTCCTGAATTATGGCTTCAGAAAGCTGTTTCTGTTTTAGAAAACTGGCCAGAAAAGTTGTCTAGAACAGCTAATATGGCCCTCAGCACTGCTAAGGAAACAGCCTTTCATCCTCCTTATATTTCTAAAAGAAGAAGAAAGGTATTAAGAAAAAAGAAAAAAGCACACTTCCTCCCCCTTAACCCCCCCCACCCCCCCAAGAGAACACTGTTCAGTCCTTTTTCCCCTCAGAAAGGAAGAAGGGGAGGAACATAAAACTCATTTTGCTTTGCTTTCCAGTTTCATAGCACTGCAGCATCTGGGCTGGGAACAGCTTTTGCTTGAAGTTTGCAACCCCCCAGGACACAAGTGTCTCAGAAGTTACACAGATTTGACAGCTATAGCACGTGTTACCAAAGCCTCCCTGAACTCTCACATACCAAGCTGGATGCAGGAGGTCTTTGCCTACAGTTGCTGCTCTGGCCACCAAATGATTCTTTATAATTTATTTCTTAGTCTCTAAATTTGTTTATGTAATTTGCATAAAGCTTCCCACATGGGCTGAATTGGCCCTGTGGATGTGGACCAAGTATCTGTTTTGGCTTTAGGAAGGTTATTTCTACATCAGTAAATTGTAAGTGCATGTGCCCTGAAAAGAGTAAAGGTTAAGCCAAGTGTAAATATATTAACACATTCCCCTTCTGAATACGACATGGTGCTCTTATTTTTCTAGTGCCAAAGATCAGTAACTTCTTCATTAGACTGAGTTCTAATCATGAGATAATAAAACAACCTCTCCTTCTCAGACCGTAATGGGCCTTCCTGATAAAATAAGGGTTGCTGGATGTTTGCTGAGCTGTGAGAACTTGCAGGGATGGTAGAGGGAAAGGGAACAGCTGGATTGTAAAGATGGTACAATTCAGACAAGTCTATCCACCACCTGGCAGGGCCTGCCTTACAGTGCTCAGCCATTCTCTGCACATCTGGGCCTTACCTATTTAAGCTGGTCCATCTAATAACCTGGCCAAAAGCAAAGCAAGTTGTAGATATTCACTTCTCCCTCCAGCTCTTGCATTTAGTGGATGCCTGGCCAGTCAGTTTTTTCTCTTCACTCAAATGTTTCCAGCCATGCTGAGTTATAAGTGTTTGTAGCCTCTGTTGTTTATCACCACTATAACATACAGAACATATCAAACATTCTGTATATAAATATGTTTACATTTAAGAGTCTCCACCAACTTTGTTTTACCAGGAAAAAATCTCAAAACTTGCAAGGCCCTGTATTTAATTTTGGAAAAGATGCTTTCTTAGTCTGCTCTCCCACATGCATGCATATGCAAGGAGAATGTTTTTTTCCTCTCTGTAGCAAATGGCATAAGGATTCCTGGCAAAGCTCAAAATGAAATCCATTATCATCTGTCAGTAAAATGATTTCCAAATTCCAGCTGGATGCTGTGCAACAGACTCTTTAAAGAAAGATCCCTGCATTTGGTATTGTAGTTCTACTGTCTCTAGGTAAATGAATTTTGAAAGTAGATCAGTGCTATCAGCCAGCAAAAAACATCCAAATTCAGGTATCTCAGGTTTTATTCCTGATCCTTTCCAAAACAGATCACAAGTTGTTATATTTCTCTCTAAAGGAAGAAATCCAAAGAAAACATTCTCCCAGTCTTCCAGAAAGCCAAACTCCCCTTCCTCCACTCAATTCTCCAGCATTTTCAAATCCTGCATCATTGCATGCTTTCTTCTGGCACAAAAGGAGTAGTTTCCCTAAGGTTATAAAGTCTTTCATGGAGATCTGCTTCAGTAGATAGTCCTTACTTCTACCACTATCCAGAAAAGGTGACTTGCACAGTAGTGCTGAGTACTAACTGCTAACAGCCAAACAAAGCAAAGTCTAAATAAGTAGGATTTGAAATATTATGCCATTACTGATGCAAAAAAAAAAAAAAAAGTTTCTAATCCATTAAAAACAAACATTAGCACCATGGAGGGTAAACAGACTTGAGCTGTATGCCAGAGTTTGCAATGAAAACATTGATGAAAAGAGGTGGAAAGACATGGTGTGTTTATTTTTTTTAAAAACAAGAGATCATTTTTTAAAATAAGTGTAAGCTGTACTGGAATTGGAGTAACTTAATGGCTAGGGCTATACTTCTTTGGCCTTGGTGGTCTCATTTAGTGAACTTTTAGTTTTTAGCTGGATTTTCTTAAGGTGATATCTAATGGCAGAATAACTAAATTGCCACATTATAGACTATACTGAAACTGTTGCTTTGACTTTATTTTCCCTCATTTCTTTCTAAACCATTTTCCTGAGCGCATACGCCCCCCCAATAGATCTGGTTCAGTGAGCACATTTTGGAAAGAAGTGCATGGAGTAATGACTATTTCCTGCTCCATTTTGGCTCTCAGTCACACTAGTGCCTGAAATCTGCTTTTTAGAACAGACATGACTAAACTTCCCAGTCCTAGGGCTATATCACAAAACACTGTCATGCCTTACAGTGTCACCCACTAAATCCTTTACTCTTTTATAACCTGAAGTGCAGCTACTGTCTCCTTACTGCAGACTAAAAGAACATCCTGTGCTTCTCTCTTCCCCACCTGCATCATTCCTACTTCACCAGCTTTTCTTATCCTGCATCTCCAGAATTCAAGCTGGACCTCACACTGTGGCACCATAAAGAATCAAATCCAGCATTGCCCAGCAGGAGCTCGTCTTTCACCAGCACTTCTCTTCTGCCAGTCCTTGCTTCTAGACACAGCTGGTGCATGTGATCTGAGCTACACCCGCCAAGAACCCCATCCTGTGAACTCCAAGCACAGTGCTCCAATTAACATATTTGTGCAGGTGTGGTCTTCTTCCTCATCGGCTGTGCTGGAAGGCCTCCTCTCTTGTTCTTTATTGGGCACCCCACTACCAACCATTTCCCAGGCAATTAAATGAAAGAAAAGAACATGGAAAGGTGAAATAAAAGAACATGGAAAGGCTGGCTTCTGCGATAGCTGGTGAATTCAAAGCCTAAAAACAATTTGTGAGCACTCCTATAGAAAGTCCAGATAATTCCAGAATTTACTTACTCCTAAGGGCATCAGGATCTAACCCTGAGCCTGTACAGCATCCTCTGCAAGTGTTGTAGCCCCTGTTGCTCAGAAAAGGAAGGTGAGAAACAGGTGATGGAGATGAGCAGGCTATTGGCAGTGTCTGCCTGCCAGGGCCTCATCTTGCGCTGTCCTACCAAGACAGTGAGAGTTGGAAAGTACTATGAAATGTGGTTTACCTTTGTGGAATTATCTGTAAGGGAGTAGCATTCTTCAGCTTCTTTGGAAGGACACTATGCAGTTATGTGAAATAACCACAAAAACGGACAGTTTTCTGCCCCACCAAAGTCCACATATGTATCCTTTGTGCAAGATTTTAGCAAGTCTTAACAATATGGGCAGTTGAAATAATTTATGGTGTCTTTTTTTCTGCAAATGACAGCAAAACCAAGGCTCTGTCAGAGTGGTTTAATTCTCGGAGAACTATTTATTTAAAAATCAAATTAAATAATTTTAGGAAAGAGAAACGGTATTTTCATCTCTATGAGATGCTAACACTTGCTTTAATGTAAAATCTCCACTTATTACTGACAGATACTGTATAATAAATAAAAGTTAGAAATATTTGGTAATGATTTATCATCAACATTGGATAGCTTCTGCCATGACCAGCCATTCATATGGATTCAGTAAGCTTTAAACAAATAAAATATGGCAAGTTTTTATATTATATCATTGCAGAGATTGAGTTCAAAAGCATTTCTAATTAACACTTTTCTTAGTTAACAAACTGTGTTAGCATTAATTCCCATCAGTCAAATTCCTTAACTCACATTAAGATTAGTCAAAATGAAAAAGCAGGCCTTTTTCCATCTCTCTCCATCTCATTACTTCAGACAAAGCAAAACATTTACTGTGGCAGGGATGCAAGATGTGGAGGGGCATTAATGGAAAAGGTACAGTGCACAACTAACATCTGGCCATGCTCCAGATACATTGACTTGCTTGTGCCAGTGCTTTCAGATCGTGCATCCTTAGTATTTACTTTTGAATCCAGTGATTTTTAAGAGAGGTAGTAGTCAGCATTTGAAAATAATGTGGCTAGATTTGAAATAAACACTTGAGCTCAACAGTTTGGCCCAATGTACCAGCTACGATGTCTGAAGGCTAATTCTCAACTGCACACTTAGGCTTGGAGTATGTAAATGTTGTAATGTCATTGTGTTAGTCATTGGGTATGTCAAATTAGGACTGTGAGCAAAATGAAAGAAAGCAGACTTCTTAGTTTTCTCTAAAATATAAGTTACATGCCAATAGAAAGCTTTTTTTGGTGAAAACATATTTTTTCACTTGCCTTGAATTATCTTTGCTTTTCTTCGTCATCCCACAAAATCCTCTGATGACTAAACAATAATAATTTAAAGAAAACACTGACAAATTAGTTATTTTTACTGCAAACCCTCACTAGTAAACCTTGAGTACCATTACTACCAGTGTGGATCAATGAGCTGCAGCTTGTCTGGTTTTCATTTAGACAAACAGCTAACATTTGCAAGATTTAATTGATCTTTTATTTTTTTTTATTTTGTAACAGCAAATATTGTCTTTCAGAACAGAAGGTTAATTAACTGAAAGTCTTCTAGTGTAATGTTGTTTAGACAACACTACAAAGACAGAACTTTGCCACCAAAAAGTGTGAGAGTTTGGATGGAACAAAAGACTACTCTGAAAATGAATCACTCCTAGAGTGGTTTTCATTTCAGAGGTGATGGAATCATACTTTGGAGATCATCATGGCTTTTACACAAAAGGCACAATCAGCACTTTGTGTTCCTTTCTGGATCTCAGTACTTGAAATTCCAAGCTGGAGCAAATATGTCTCTGTTGGTTGTTTTGGGACAGTAAGTTAGCTGTGGGAAAAGCTGATCAGTTCTGAAGTAAGGAAATTATTGACTACTAAAGCTCAACCCTTTGCTCATTCAGACCTTACCATCAGAGTTCAAGTAATTCTAGATGCTTTGAACAAGAGGCTGAGGCCCAGATCTGTAGGCACTGAGCTCCCAAGACACCTTGAGTGACCTGAGCTCTTGTACCTACGGCATCTTGGTGGCTATTACCAGCTTCAGAAGGTGTATCTGCCTTGCTCATCTTCACCCACACACCCTGGATCACTGGAGATTTCCTTGCCTCTGATCAGAGTGTTATCTGATAGGGAAAAAACAGGGCAGACTGAGGTGGATTTCCCTTCTTTTCTGCCCAGAATGAGTGGATTAGCAACGTGCAGTAGGTATGATTTGCAGCACTTCTTATCCAGTGGTTCTAATAGATTTTAAGGAAATGTTAGTCAGTTGATTCACTGAATTCACATGTACTAGGATCCTCTTCAAATCAGAGACTTGGAGATCTTTCCTGCCCAGAACAGTGGAGTGCCCTGTAGAAATCACTGTCCTTTTTTGCTTTTCAGAGCATGGAAAAATGGTTGAAGGCTTCACAGTGCCATAAACCAATTTTTTTCCCCAAGTGTTCATGATAAAGGACTATTGATGCAGCTTGGCCTTTGGGAGGCATTCCTCAAGGTTTCATTAGATCATCATTGATATTTCATCAACTAGCCAGGAACAGAGTGATCTTCTGAAAGAATGAGTACATTCCCGATCATGATTTTATCTATAGAAGTAATGCAAAGGTGAATAGAGAAAACAAAGGAGTGACAGAGCTCAGAACCCTGGGAGATACTGCATCACTGCTCCAACACACAAACAAAGCAGTCTGTACAGCTCCAAGTGTGGTGAAGGGTGAGAATGCACTAAAGGCAGGAATTTGAGGCTGGAAGAAAATAATTCCGATTATCCTAATGCACATATGCTGCAAGTGAGGAGGCATGGCAATATTACCATTTGAGACTATGCTATGTGTTCAATGTGTTTTTAAACTGAGATATCTTGGCCTGCCTTAACCCATTCATTTGCCCATCCTCCCATGCTGGTATGTAAACCTGCACTTATCCATTTAGAATTTAAAGAATTGTTGAAAGGAAGAAACATTATGCACACACTTTAATCCATTATTTTTCTCAAGTCAGTGGGGAAATTGAATATTTTAATTGCATTTTAAAAGGCTCCTGACCTAGATGGGAAGCCCTGGAACTCACTTGCATAAGACTTTTTAAAAGACCAGCTTATCAGCCTGATAAAGATCCAATTGGGCATATTTTGCCCAGCTGCTTTCTGAGTTATGTATGAGAATCTGAGGTGGTGTTTTTTGAGTGTTTTTTTCTAAGTGCATAAGACACTTTTGTACCATAGTATGTATAAAACAGAAATTTAAGAAAGAAAGAACAAGACAAAGCAAAGCTAATTGTAATGTTAAATACCCATATTTTCAGTGTGGTTCAGTATGCATTTGTAAAGCTGGAGCTGCAAAACTCAGGAGAGATTGTTGGTAGCAGTGGAAGAGCAAGACTGTTCTCTAAGCTAACAAATGCTCAGTACTTTGTATACATGAAAAGTACAAACATAGGAAAGCAAACATCAGTAGGGATTCCATCCTTCAGGAGCAGATATACACGTTACAGAGTTAACCTCTGCATTTAATCTGGAGCAGAAACAACGGAATCTGTGTACATGCTGAATCATAAAACTATAGTATTTCCTATCTTACCATTTGCTTGTTTCAGACTTACACTCATGACCTAGACTGCTGGAAAATGCTCCAAATTATGAAAATATTCTAACAAATCTGGTGAAAAGTTGACTTGTTACCTGAGACATATCTTATGGTAGAGACCTCGATTATTGGCTAGATGGCAGTAGAGTTTATTTATGTTTTGATGTACACTGTGTATGATACCACTTTGAAATTTAGCTTACTGTACTAGTGGAAAAGTTTCTAATACCACAGATCCACTCATCCCTATGTAATGCTACTGTGTTCTGTTACGTTGAGCAAAACCCAGTTTTCAAAAGGAGAGTTCACTGTTTGTCTCCATACTTCCTTCATATTCGTGGAACGCAAAACCAAGCACTTGTCCCTTTTCAAGAATAGATTTCTAATTAACATTATACAAATCAGCCAGATGCCTACTGCTCCAGGGCAGTGAAAGCTGTTTTCTCTCAGCTTCTCAGTAGACTCCCAGTTTATGTGTTTCCAGTGGTCCCTCTGCTTGGCTTGTACAATAGAGGGTTTGGGCAGGATATGGGCTTTGGTTTGCTAATGTAGTGATGTGGGCTATGATAATTAATCCTCTTCATGGTGGGGATGGGAGTAGCTGTGTGAGCACGAGGACTTTTGTGTTCACTCAGGGAATATAATTCAAGATGGTTGTTTAACTCCTCCAGCAGAAGGATCCTGTTGGAGTGGGAGTCTCCATGTCTCCACAGAGTCTCCACAGGCAGGGTGGCTGCAGCTGGGGAGATCTGAAGTTTAGGCAACACAGCATGTAGGGCAAGCTCTGGCAGCCAATCCCTGTGATTCCCAAGAATGCTAAGAAAACCAGTAGTTTGCAGACCACATAAAGTACACTATGGCAGGATCCCTGGAGGCTGAACTTGTACAAGCCCTGTGGTGCAGTACCAGTCACCAGCCCACCAGATGTTGGCAGGGCAGGGGAAACACAGACCAGCCTGGCCCGAATATCTTTCATAGGATCAGGCGACATGCTGATGCCACCTTTGAGTCACAGACCACCAGGATGATTTAGGTCTGGTCCCCTAAACAGGTGTTGATGCAGCTTGATGGCATTATACAACCCCTGTCTCTTTCAGAGAAGGAAACTGCCCTGCAAGGGAGCTTTTCACAGTGTCCTTGGCTTCACTCTGTAGCTGACTGGGACAGGTTTCCTGGGACCTCAGGGAATGGACACACTGAGATTCAGGCTTGGATCTGAAAAACCTGAGGCCCAGAGGAGCTGTTTTACATCCTTCACCTCCTCTTTGATCCATTGCTCACAGTGTCCTGTGGAGCTCTGTGTTGCAGCTGAAGCTGGTGCCCCTCTGCAGCAGTGACTGCCTTCAGCCCTGCTGCTCTGCCCTTGCCTTAGCACCTGTTGGGGACACGCTCTCCCAGGCAGCCTCAAGCCCGAGGAGATTAGACCCATTCATATCTGAAATGACAGGGGGTGCGAAATTTAAAATGGCTTGTTCTCCTTAGTGCTGCTCCCCCACAGACCCCTGTCCCCCCTGAGCAGCTGCCCCCTCCCACCCCCCAGAGCCCCTTGGAGCAGCTGCTGTCCGTCTGGCTGCCTTGGCCTCCCTGTCAGCTGTTTGATGTCACCCATCAATCTTCCATCTTTCCTGCAAATCTCTGATGATCAAGTTTCACGTATCCAGGACTCTGGCCGTAAAGCCCCTTTCACTGGTATAATTAGTAATTAGAGGAATAATGTTAGCAAACTCCTCTTGGCATAAACAGACACTCAATCCCCATCTGTCAGGTCAGGAAATTCACATTAGGGTGAAGGCCCAACACAGATTTTTCTATCTGAGGTGAGTGACCGCACACGCTCCGCACTACTTAATTAAGCTGGCCACATGACATCAAGTGGGAGCTATTTATAAGTGACCACATCAATTATAAACAATTTTCAGTGTTTTGAAAGTCATAGCGTCTTTCCTGCTACGAATCCCCATGGCCTTTGAAAGGAATGGTGTCTCTCAGCAATGTTCTGTAACACTCTGTAAGGAGACAGAGGGTCATTAATCTGGTGTTCAAGTCCATGGTTTTTTTGGAGCTGCACTGCTGAGATGACACCATTCAGTGGAGTTATCCTGTCATTCAAGTGTGACAGGTAAGGAAAACTGAGGACCAGGTCTCTTCACTGTAGACCTCTTCAGTGCAGCTGACAAACTCCTGATATTCTGCAGTGGGTAAAACTCAAGACAGACTGGAAACAAGGCAGCATGTATTTAATGTGGAACAGGCAAAATGGAATGCTTTATTGTCCTGTAATAGACACTATAACTCAAGGATAAGATAATTGAAGGAAGCCTGATGCCTTATGCAGGAGACTGGAGCAGATGATCACAATGGCTTCTTGTGGCCTTATCTGTATTTTTTGGCTCCTCATAAGAACTACTGTTTCCCCTTCTGCAGAGGGGAAGGTTCAAATATGACTAAGGATTGAGCTTCTGGTCCTTCCATAATTATATGAGGGAAAGCCAGAAGTTGTACAGCTGGGCAAAGGCTCAGCAGTGGTTAAGATCAGAAATCCTTTTCTGGGTTTTTTGTTTCATTTATAGGTGTTGGTGCAACCAAAACAAAGATGAACAAGCCAAGTCTGTGGCTGTGTTCCATGCCTGTAGTTGGGCAGACTGTAAATACAAAACCACAGCACCATGACCAAGGCAATTCTTATGTGCCCATTGGTTTGTGTTGTTCTGTAACCCAGTCCTGCCTGGTCTCCCCAGGAGATAAGTAATCTCTTTTCAGGTTTCTGAGCTAAATAAGACATAACAGCACACAATTGTTTCAGGAGTGGGCAGAGAAACTTGAGTCACACTCAGATGAGGACCCATTGCTAAATGGAAATGGGAAAATATTATCTGATTTTTCAAGCAGTATTTAACTTTAAATTAAAGCAGTATTTAACTTTTAACTTTACCAAGGCCACTCCATAGCTTAAGGGGACCTACCTGTAGGAGCTTTAGAGGGGCAGGATGAACTACAGCTGCTGGAGTAGGAAAGGAGGACTTTCTAAAGAAAAATAGGACCTCTGAAAGTTATATGTTTCCTGTCATAGTAATTTTCTTTTCAAGGTGTGTAACTGAAGAAGGATGCAGACAATTATTTTTTGGTTGGAACCATTTCTAGGTATTTTGAACACTGTGTCTCAGCGTACTAAAAATCAAGCTGGAGATTGAGTTCACTGTTAGATACAAAATAGAAATTAATACAACATGACAGGATAAACTGTATGAAAAACGGGGTTAAATTCATACAGCAGCATAACCTCATACATTTGACCTGATACATACCTCACAATGCTGTGCTTATTTTAAACAACTTAAGAGTCTTTGACCTTAACAGTTCAATAGTATTGTCTTAAAATATTTTTCTGAATTATGTTCCTAGGCCTCAAAGAGGAAAGGTGAGCTCAAGGAAAAATAAACCAGTTATGTAGGATCACACTGACATCCTTAACAACTGATAACTTAAGGTCACTTTCTGAAGCCCCTGTCACTTGAGCTAACTGAAACAACTGGTAACAGCAGAGGTTTGCTATGTGATGGTGAAGGTTCATGAAAAAGAGATGAGGTCATACAATTTGTACTACCCCAAACTATTGGATTCTGGAGAGAATGTGTGGCAGCAGAGGAGTGGTGGGATGCAGACTTTGCTCCCATGGAGACTGTGATCACAGTGGATCCCCTCTGCCATCTCCTAACACACTGTGATCCTTGTGTTCCATCTCTGTTCCCCTAACCTTGCTGCACTTCTTCCTTTTTCCTGTTCATAGGTACGTATTGACGTTCAATCCCTTCTCCCCCATGCCTGCCCCAGGTTCTTGGCTCAGCTTATCTCTGATCTCTTTCTCTGATTTGTGTCACTAGCATTGAGTCGTTCACTGATCAGTGTTTCTCTTCCATGCTAAGTTTACAGTAATTTCTCCCTACCTGTGTTTCTCACTCTCTCTGTTGCTCTGTGCCACTCCAGCTTCTCAGAATCTTCAATCCCCCTTGGTGTTCACTCTTTTTTCTGTCTTCTGTATGCTCTGCTCCCTCTCCAGCCTCAGGCTCTATGTAGACCAACTCTTTTACCTTGCACACAACTCTTACTAGAATTAATCTCTCTCCTGCCACACCTCTTCATCTGACAGGTTTCCAAATAGCTTGTGACTTCATCCTTCTCTCCAAGGCATTTCTTTTCAGATGCCTCCTCCTCTACTCTTCTGAATGTGGCCTTCCCTTTTACTCAGATTCCTGTCCCGAGTATTCCATCATTTCCTGCTCAGTGTCAACTGGGTTTTATTCCTTCCCTCTTCTCTCTCCCCTCCACATCTGTTTCCATTCAGTAGGTCTTCTCCACCATTTTCTCTGATTGCCAGTAGCAGATCATCACAGTCCTGAGGGGAGTCTATCCTACCTCTATTAACTACAGGATCAGTAACTATAAGAAGCAACTTACTTGACTTCTTATGCATGCAGGGAATGCACAAAATCCTCAGTGACTTCACATGCACAGCTCTGACCTGCGCATATCAAAATGTGACCTTTGAACTTGGCCAAGCTTTGATAGTTTTCACAATGAGAAAATGAGGAACAGTCCTGACTCAAAAGACATTCTTTCTGATAGGGCTTCATTTTCCTTTGAACATTAATACTACTACAACTTTAAAAAAAAACCCTCAAAATATGATCAATATGAGAAAAAATGTCTATAAATTGATTATTTTTTTAAGTTAATTTTTCCAAACAAGTGTCTTACCATGAATATGACCATGACCAGGCAGGGAGGGCTAGGAACAGAGAGGGAGAAGAGAAGGAAAAGTGAGTGGAGACTTGAAAAGGAAAAAACCTATCCCAAAAGTGCCTATGTCTTCATTTCTTTAGCAGCAGTTTCAGTAAGTCTTTTAACAGCATATGGTTATTATGGTCCTCTTTTTACTCCTCTGCCTGCGTTATCTCCTACTACTTCATTCAGTCCTTTCTGTAATTCCCTGTCCCCAACATTTTTATTCTTCAGTTCTGTACCTGTTTCGTCTCCTGCTGTATCTCCTTATGCTCACTTTGCACCTCATTTTGTTTTTCTTTCTTACTCTGCCTTTTAATTATCTCCTAAATCTCTTATATTGGCTCCTCTCTCATGTCATAATTTTCTTTGCCCCCTCAGTCTACTTAATGGAATAATTCTGGCTATGAAAAAAAAAAAAGAAAAAGCCAAGAACAATAGCTATAAGGCCAGATGTCTGGACATCAGCATTCATTTGTGCTCTTACTTTTGGTCATACACAAAATGTGCCCAGCTGTTGCACTAAGCCCTTTAAACAATCAACAAATCCCTGCTCTGCCTGCCTGAATATATTAATGCATGGAACTCCATCTGGAATTGCTCGTCTTTTCTCAGGTCCTCTTAAACTAACTTATATTTCTGGGTCTGATTGAAAAAGGATTTTATAAAGAATATTTTGAGAGAAAAATAGCAAATCTTGTCGGTTGGAAATCTCTTCACTGACACTATGTTTTCCATTGTGAAAGCAGTGTGTGTTTCCCATTCACTGTTCTCTGTCCTCTGTTTGTCCCTCTGTTGCTTCATCTCCATTCCTCCACACATCAGTGCTGTGCTGCAAATTGGCTGGAGAATGTGTCTGGTTTGAAAGCCCCAGGCTGCTTAGTGATAACACCTGTCCAACCAGTTAGAGAGGGTACTGATCTAACAGGGACTGTGAAGGGAGGCAGAGGCAGCTCTCTCCATTCAGCATGACACTGAGGGTTAATAGAAGGAAAATATTGATGTTTTATTGAATTACTCCTATAGGTCAGATCATATAACATGCCCAAGATCTAAACAATGATCCTGTTCTGGAGGAATGTGTGGTTCAGACTGATGAGATAAACCGTTTGCTGGAATATCTCTCTGAGTTCACTAAATTGCTTCCCTTATTTAATTACAAATTAATTGAAAACACTCCTTGCCCAGTGGAACAATACTTAAAATCTGATTTGTTGATAGTATCCTAATCCTGCTTCATATTCTGTAGACTCTCCCACAATTATGTCATCAGTTTTGCACGGTTTTAGACTTTGGCAAAACCTTTTATGCAGGACTCATTAACATAAATAAAAGAAAAATCTGCAGCTCTGTGGCACACAAAGCAACATTAGTCCCAGCCAGGGTGATGCTGACATAAATAACAAAGTGGCCCACTTGCATCTGATGTAAATTTGTTAGCAGAGGTGCTATCAAAGCTCAGAATGGAAATATGTGTAGCTCTGTTAGCAGAACAAGGAGATGAGTATTCAGACAGGAAGCAAATTAAATCTTCCTTGCTAATGAAATCTTGCAGGAAGAGGCTGAGTTATGGAATTAGTTGAATTTAAAGCATCTAAAGGGTTACATGCCCTCTGCCTGTTGCATTTCTAATCTTTAACCAGTGCAAGATTACTCACCTTGCTGCACTTTCCAGTGCTTAGCACAATCTTTCTCTTAATATTTGAAGGGAGGCAGAAACCACCTTGAAGCTGACAGCTCCACAGTGTGGTAGAAAAACCTGGCTGTCAAAGAGAAAAATCAGAGTAACTTTCAGTCCACAGGAAGCAGGTTGCTAATTTTGCAGTCAAGTCATTGGCCTCTCTGTTTGGGATGATAATCTGTTTGCCTACCGTGAAATGCTTTGTAAGAATAGAATTCTGAATACAGCATTGATAAGGTACTTATCAAATTCTTACAAAACATCTGTCAGCCAGCATCACAAAGTATTCTTGCTCAGATAACCCAACACTATAAATTCAAACCACTATCCACTTTCCTTCACACAGGTAAAAGCTCATTCTTTGCCTTCCATTCTGTCTGATCCTTTTCCTGAAACACTGGTCATATAAACAGTTTATACGGTGTACCGAAAAGGCTGACAGATCTTGGGAATTTTGGACACCACACAGAAGAAAAGATATGATATGATTGATATTATATGATTGTGATGTGATTGATATGATATGATATGATATATTATATGATTGATATGGAGATTCTGGGTCTGGATTTGTCAGCCATCCTTAGCTTCAGTGAGGACAAGGTCCTGTGAAGAGGGGATGTTTTATGCATATTGGTTCTACCTATTTTGTGTCAAAATGAGAAAGTTGGAGCCTAATAGGCATGTGGTACAAATCCTAGGGCTGTGGGGACACATTATCTCAGGAAGAAGCTCCTTTTAGAAGGCAATTAATACTTCCCACTCCCGTCTTTATGGAATTTACTTCAAGTACCAGCCCCTCCCTGGTACGTAACAGAGATCTACTTGTGAAGTAATGAAAGCATGAATTGTAATGGCACAGTGGCTGAGTCCCCACAAAACTCACACCCTAATACAGCTGGAAAGGCTGAGAGTTACTACCATTGTATGAATGCCAAACAGCTACAGAAGACTTTTAGTTAGCTCACAGATGGACATAGTTCAGAGACTTCTCTGAATTATGCCCATCTGTGTTTTAGATCTGGAAGGATGAGACTGCATGTGCTGAGTTTTCCAAATACCTGGGTCTCTTACCATAGAGGAACCAGAAGGTCGGAAGCTCTGCATTTGGTTCGGCTATTTAGCAAGGGTCCTGGGAAAATGAGATGGTAAATACAGCCTGAGGTGATGTATAAGCAAGGAGTTCCACATTTAATCAGCCAGAGCTTATTTCAAGCTGGCACTACCCATCCTAGATATAGCTGGGTGTTCTGGTAATGGCTCCAGGACCCATCTGGACATCTGAATCTTCACGAGCAAAACAGGCACAGGGTTTCTGCTAGTTCCAGTCTTCCAGTGGGGTGGGGAGACCACATTCCTCTCTTATGGGTGTGGGAGAGATGGATATGTCCAGTCCCTGTGTGATGGGTGCTCTCAGTTACCTCTTTTATAATTCCCAATATGCAATGTCCCCATCCATTCCCAATATTGTATTATCAGTCAGAGAAATTTTAATTGTGCCTTTTCCTGAGGAATACTGTTCAGTGCAAGTATTCTCAATTCAGTTCTCCAAAATAACACAGAAATAAAAATCACAATGTACCCAAGAAATAGGGATCATGAATCAGGGATTGGAAAAAATGCCCAGGCTTGTTTGGGTAATCAAGTAACAGAAGTTTAAATGTATTGATGGGTACAGTGAACAAAAGGCTGTATCAATGAATATAGGTAATGGACTCAAAACTTTCAAGTTATACACTTTTTTGTGTTTGCAGTGTCCCTGGAGTTTTCAAGATAAGGAAAACCTAGCATAGGTTGCAATGAGTACAGGCACAAATGACTGAGGATTTTTAAAGATCATCTGAACAAGCAAAGACTAGGTTCCTGCATCCCCATCTGTGTTTTTCTAAAAACCAATTTACAACTTTTCTAACTTTACTTTTCCTAAGGCTAAAACAATCCTTGTCTTACTATTTTGACATGGTTGAAGTCACTTTAACAAAAACCAAGAGGATTAGTTTATCTTTAAATACAATGAGAAGTGGGAATGGAAGAGAGCAAGAGACCCAAAAGTCATGGACTGCTTAGGGCAGAGAGGAAAATGTTCACAAACTGCTGACAAGATTAATATGGAGTTGATGGGAAACGCTTTCACACCAGGGTGCCAACAAATAAACACAATTCAAAAATATCATCCCTGCTGCACTGGGTAAGGGTGGATTCCCAGCAACAGAGAGGGAGGGAGAGAGGGAGGGGGAGACATTTAGAGAAGGCGGGAGACCTGTTTGCCCTGTGAAGCTTCATGCCCAGAATTCCTCTGTTGGAATCTGATAGCGGGGGGCTAGCTGGGCCAAAGGGTTACTGCTTTCTGCATTAAAAAAAAAAAAAAAAAAAAAAAGCATCAGGGAAAGAAAGCTTGGGCAGGGGAGGTTGAGGACTGTGTGTGAAAACCTGGAGATCAAGTCTGTGCACAGCTGCTGCGGGCTGGGAGCTTCCACCTGCTGTGAGGGCTGAGCTGACTTCATGAGTGCTTCAGCGTCAGGATTTGCAGAACCTGAAAATGAACAAAAGGGCAGAGCCCTCTCCCTGCTTGGCACATAGTGGGAGGCTGTGCCTGGTTAAAGTAACACATACATGTCTTGCTAGTGTGGGCTGTGTCAAAAGAATAAAAACCACCCTTGGAGGGAGGTAAGCTGGAAGAGCATGAGGAGAGGCACCTGCACAAACTGAAAAATGTGCTCTGAGACTAACAGTTTACAATCACTTTACCAAGTTTAACAACGAAAAAAAAGGTGCTGATTATTTTCCTTTTCCCTTTGACCTTTTCTGTCTTCGTTCTTTCCTTCCTCTGCCTTGTCTCATCTCCCTTACATGCTGCCATATTCTACTATTGAGGGAAATGCTGCCATTTCACTGCCAATCACCTGTTTAAAAATGCAATTTAGATAATATTTCAGTTAAGCTTGGTTGAAATTGCCAGGCTTGAAAACTGAACAGCACTGGATTATGTGTCTATATATATCAGCGGAGGAGATTTAATGAAATTGTTCACTAATGAAATCTTAGCTTTAAGACTTCACATCCCTTCGGAGAAATGTGACATTAAGAGCCCTCTGCCTCTATGACAGCCAAGAACTTGAACTGAGATTTTACTCAGTAAAACTTTACAGTAGATTTACAGTAGTCTACAGTAGATTTAACTGTAAACAAATAATATAAAACATTGCTGAAGTCAATGTGATTGCCACCAGTTACTTTAAAAAGGAGTTTTTAACCCCTGTGTTCATCTCCTTATGGTTGAAAATACAGACATCGTAGTCCTGTCCTGCAACTCTTCACTCTTGCAGTCCTAAAACTTCCATCCCATGCTAATTATTTTCCTCAAGCCTTTCCACTCCTGCCATTTCCCATGGGCAAATCTACTTCCCACCCCCTTCCAGCCTTCAGCCATTCAATGTCTAGTGCAGGCTTTGCACCCAACAAACCACACAATGGTTTAGTGATGTGCAAAAATGGGGACTATGAAAGGCAATAAGCAGAGTCCCTCTCCTTGCCTGTTTGAAAGGGAATGTTTAAATCTAGGTTTCCAAAGGGAAAAGGCACTGGAGGAACTCTGTCACACCGCTCCACCTGTACCTCTATTGGATGAGGAAGGATGGTTTTGCTTTTGGGGCTGGTTCAATTGGTCTTGTAACCTTTGGGTTCCCACAGGAGCATGACGGCTCTGTCTGTGTAGCAGCTAATGCCTCGCAGTTGACCTCCAGGGTCAAGGACATTGTGCTGATCTGATGACAGTAATAGTTCTGTTGACAGATGCATTTCAGCAGCTGTACTGCCACTTGGTGGGACTTCAAGTTAACTCTTCCTGTGCCACCTGACACCGATGGCTCAATTGTAACTTGCATGAGACAGATTGTCTACAGCCCCTTTGCCCTCCACGCAGCATAAACCTCCCCAAAATAAATTGCCTCATCACTTTAAGAAAGAAATATGCAGATTCTAAATACCAAGCTCTCCCTACAGCCTCTCCTTCTCCTTGACTTAGTCTGTCCAGCTTTATGCCTCCTCCCTCTTCTCTCTTTGCTTCCTCTCAAATCCCTGCTTGATTATTAAAATGCTCATTTAGACCTTGTGATCTTTTTATGGTTCTACTCCCTGCCACTGAGACCAAAGTTTTCCCCTGATGAAAAGCCTGACTCAGCTGCACTGAGGATCCTGGATGATTATTGTTGATGAATTTCCTTCTTGTTCTGTCTCCAGTCTCTCTGATTTATTCCTCTGAATTTTTTATCTGTCTACCTCTTTCTCCTTCATTGATGCCCTGTCCTTATGTTGAATGACATCCCTCGTTGCACTAGTGATGTTTTGAACTTAGATTTCTTTTCACTTTCATCCTCTTCAATATTGGTCCAATATTCTTATGCACCCACTCAGATGTTCTTATAGCACATTTTCTGTGACACCCTGCCTTCTGACAGGTCTCTAAGTTTCTTCCTCTTTATTTCCTTTCTTCCTCACTTCTCTCTCAGCTCTTCTAGAAGCTTGGTGGGGTCTGCTTCCCTAACAAAATCTCTAGCATCTGTGCTTATACCTACTCTGCTTCGCTTATCTTTGACATGTTTTTTGCCTTGTTTTCCTGTTGACTCCTGTTGACTTTATTGCCCCAAACAAGTGTGTTTTCATCCCTGTTCTCTGAGTTTCCCTTAGGACTTTTGTAGGTGATTTAGGAAAGGAAAGCTATTCCCAGCTTTCCTCACCCATGAAGCTGCAGCATCAGCTGTTATACCTGCAGTGACTTAGCTGAGAAGCACCACAAACATTGCAGGATGCTGCATGGAGGCCACAGATCAGGGCCAGCTCCATCATCCCTCTGCTTCTTGGAATACTCCTGAGGTTTCATGACAGCTACACTCAAGCCCAGACCTAATTATCCCATGTACAACTGGTTTGTGTATGTGGACAGTAAGATGAGAGAGCCTCCCAAAAGGGCTGCAGCCTTTGGATCTACAAATCTGACAGTCCCAGTCTGCAATCCTGTAAGATGGAAGCATGGCCTTTGTGTTTCAGGACTGGCTTGTAAAAATAGAAATAGATGGTTATCCTGCATCTGGAAAATAACAGTCTGATGCTTTCTGGCCTCTCTCACTCCTAGACCTTTTTTTCCTTTCCCCTCCCTCTCTCATGTTTTAAGGACTAAATATTCTGACACAATTGAAAGCTCCTTCTTGGGTAATAAAAGTGGCTTTGGAATCCATTTCTGTAAAGGTGAAAAAATACACAACTGAGGAAAGAGAAAGAAATGTAAAATGTGTGAGATTTTTAAGAACTTCTGCAATACATACAGAAATAGAAAGGTCAAATTTTTTTTTCTTCTGCTTTTGACATCAGAGTACCATTTGAGATACACATTTTAATTTTTACTTGTTTCCGTTCTTTCCATTCTGGACTGTTTTTTCTTATGCTTAATTTTCCACTGACTTTGCTGAACTTCTTTGACTGCTTGGGAGCTTTTATGGAGCGAACTGGCACATCTTTGTCCAGGTCCTAGCAAATAGAAACTGATCATGTGCCTAAAATCACCAACACAACTTCCTTTGGCACACACTACTCTTCCTGTCCTAATCGTAAGAACAATCTACGACTTAATTTCCCAGTGAGACTGCAACATTGCTTAACACCCATTTTGATAGAGTATTTGTGAAGGGTTTGAACTACCAGAATGATATGGATCAGTACAAGCACCCTCCTGCTGCCTCTCAACTTTATTAGATTAAGGAAAATTGATCTATCTCCAAAGTTACTCTCTAGGCTTACTATTGCATATGACTTTTTCCTGCTCTGGATTTAAAGAAATAGTGCACGTCTCTCCATTGTCGTCTCTTAGCCACAGGAATTTTGTCAAGCTTGGAAAAAGAAATAGTCAAAAAAAAAAAAAGAGAAAATTTGAGATGCTTGTATTCCTGTGTTTCAAATATATTGTATACATATTTTTTAGTGGACAGCAGTGAAGTGGTTATTTCCTTATAAATGTGATGTTATATAATTCTGCTAATAACCATTATGCTTGTACATCCCTTGTTACCATGACTGTAGTGAGTAAGTGATAAAAAACATTATACTCTCCCTTTCCTATGGGGAAATGTTAAATTTGGTTTGATTTTCTAAAGGAATGCACCACAAAAAGTATTATTACTTAAAAACAGCAACAAAAACAACCACCCCCCCCAAATAAATGAAAGTACCCCAAGTCTTTCCAAATATATAGGTATAGCATTTGTTTCTAAAAGTGGCAAGATTGAACATTCACTTTTCACCAGACAGAAAAATTCTGCAGCCTGACCTGGGTCCTGGCCAGGCTCCTGCCTCTTGTGGTCAGAAGCCTCCCTCTATCGACCATTAATCTCACTGTTCAGGAGGAGGGAGCTTTGGCCAGAAGCAGGAGCAGGACCTGATCTGCCAGGTATCTGGGACCTCTTGCAAATGGTCTTCAAATCTGCAACAACAACAAAAAAAAAAAGGTAATGATTTTATCAGCACGGTTTTGAATAGTCTCTTCACTAACTTCTTTTTGTTGATTAAATGTATGCTTATACTGTTGAATCAGTTGATCCAGCAGGACTAGGAAAATTAATTCTTTCTGTTGATACAGAATAAATTCTCTTTCTGCTGCTGTGTCTCTGCTCCTAATGATAGTGAAGAAAGGAAAAACTTTGGCCTACATGTTTCTTACCTGAAGGGCCTTCAAACAAGAGCTGTGAAGAACTTAATCAAGAACTAGGTCTTGCATTCAGGGATGACTGCACCACCTTGGCTATATTAAAACAGTTATCATTTGAAGCCACTCAGAAAAACTAGAAAAAAATTTGCTGAACCTATTCTTTCATACTTCTTTGGGACAAGCACTCAGAATGCATTGTTATGTATAAAAAGCCATTTTCCTGGCTCCAGTAATAATTTTTTTTTTAAAAATCCATTAGAGTCAATAAATATATGCTCTGTTTTTAGGTTGTTTATTCAAATGAGATTATCATGGGAAAATACAAATTTGCAGAATTGTACTTGCTAACAAATCCCAGTGTACCAAATGACAGAGAACCATGCTCAGGCAGGCAAGTAAGCAGGACCCTTTCTAAAATGTGCCTTGCCCTGAGTCACAGCGATGATGGAGCAGATCCACACACAGTGTAAACCAACATGGTGACCTCAACTGCAGTGGAGTGCTGGTGAAGTGCCACTGGATGCCTAAATTGTCTGGGAGAAACTGGCGTGGTTCTGGGCTTTGTCATATGCACTGACATGCTGATTTATTATTAAAATTTAGGGGTGCACAGGAGAACTGGACAATGTACACTGTGCTGCTCTTTTGAGTTTCTTAGGAAGGCTGCAATGTGCACCCAGACATTTTAACAGGGCTGCTCAGAAGGTGCAACTGGGGAGCACGAATTAAGAAAATGGAGAGAGTGAGAAAGCTCAGGGAAAGAAGAGAGTTTGAACATATTTCTAGACTTGCAAGACTACAGCTGTGGGAATAATTTAAAAAGCACATTTTTCGGATAATTTATTTTTGAAACTCTGCAAAATTTGTCAAATCATTTATTTGATGAGCATTATTTGACCAGCTGTACAGAGAGCCACACTGGAGTGCTGTAATGAGTGCTTTGGAATGCGACCAGCGTTAATGTGCCTGTGATAGTTGGATAATTCTTTTACCCTGCTCATTTCTGTGGTTTGCCTGCAACTATGGCCCCACTTGATTGCTGTTATGATGTGAGCTTTGAATTCTCTCTCTCTCCTTTGGCCTTTTCCTCTTGGCAGTTCCTGCCGAGCTGAGCCCTGATTAGAACCACAGCAGGTCATTTGATCTTCAGATGGCTATAAAAGGTCTGTGCAAGTGACCATCCTGCTCCTGTCCCAAATGGATGATCACGCATAGCGCACATTGCCGCGCTCCTGGCAGCACTTCAGCAAAACTGCCGAGTTTTTCCTTCCAGAGCTAAAGCATAACACAAGGTACAAGGAGCAATTCCATTTAATGTCCCCTTAAACTGTCAAATTTAGCAGGACCTTTAAAACAGATCAGACTTTAAAGTGATGAGGGAGAAGTACTGTTCCCCTGCTTGAAACTGCAGCTGGGTTTGTTACCATCAGGTGTGATATGAAGTCAGCATTTTCCTTGATGACTTTTTCCTTTGCCATTGTTGCAATCTGGCACTGGAGATCAGTGCCTCATTCCAGGTTTTTAAAGGGAACTATAACTTTCCTGAAGGATTTTATTCCTTGTCTCCTTCTAAATGGATTTCGTTATTTTGTAATTTCTCAAAAATGAGTGAGTTTGATAAAATCCAGATATTTGGAATCAAGATGGAGAGTTCAGATAATAACAGTTTTACTGCAGAAAAAATAGAGGTTTAAATACTCATGCTATTAAGTAAAGTTTATAGTAATGTGCTGTTCTCTTTCATTCATGGGGTTCCTCAGAATACTGATGCCCTTTCTTGAGAAACTTGTGCTGTTCAAGTGCTGGTGGCATTTCCAGGTGAAACAGCATCTAGATTATCTTCTCACCTTGGTGGGAAACACTCACGAGAGGGATCTCCATATCTCAGTATCTGCATGCACCTTGCTTTGTTCAAAGATATGTTCTCTGGAGCACAGGCCTTTAGTGCTGGACACAATTGTTTCTTTGGGAATCTCAGCCTCTAATGGAACTCACAAAAGACAGTGTTTTGAGAGTTCACTTCGATCAGACATTGAAACAGAGAGGGAATTTTTCCAGCGTTGTCCTTAGACACAGATTATATCAAAGGCTGAAATTCATAATGCAGAAGATCTTCATATAATTAAAATGCTCCCTTTTTTCACTAATTGCAAGTATTGCCTGGTGCAGGAACAAGACCAGTTTTAGTTTCATTATTTGTTTTTATTATTTCAATAATATTCAAATGGTGCACTTACAGAAATCTGAAGTTCAATCCCAGCTCAAAGATCAGCTCATTGGTGCTACTTTGGGCTCAGCTTGTGGCTAAAGGTCCCAGTAGGAAAGAAACATTATTTTGCTGTTCTGTCAAACTGTCCTTAAAGGTCTCTCAATACACTCTACAATTCTCACAGGACGGATCTCAGACTTGAAAATATTAATAGCAAATGGCTTATGAGATTGAAGTAGCCCATTTTAGTTTTTATCTCTCCAAAAGTTATCCTTATAAATACTTTCAAAAATTACATTTTTAAAAAATATAATGGAAAGAAATTATAAAATGTAAAGCATCTTGAAACATATGATCTCATTTTTGGTTTTGGTCATTTTGACTGATCAGCTGATATGTGAGTGTTCAAATCAAGGAGTTTTTTTACTTTATTTGTAAAAAACCACAGTAAAATATATTGAGAAGAATAATCAGCTAAGGAAAAGAAACGTGGTTCACAAGATGGCCTATAGAAAAGTGATTCAGCACTGAAATAAACTCTGACTGTTCAGTTAATCTTATATGCAGATAATTATCATTATCATTAACAGTGCCACTTCAGCAAATCATGATAGCTTATAAATATAGAAAAGATACTCTTATTCTCAGTGAATTAATTTTAAAAAATTGTCAGGTATATTTTGTTTTCATATTGGAAGTATTTTTAACTCATTCCAAACATTGGTGCAGAAATTAAAAGCTAAATACTGGAATGCCCACACAAATTCAAACCTAAATTCCTCTTTTATTAGTGTTCCATCACACTTACATTACACAAAGTTATATCACAGAGTTCTGCCAGATGTCAGGGAACAAAAACTCACACACTACCAGGTGAGGGGAGGGCGAAGAAATCTGTGTTGCAAAACCAAAGGCCAACCACAGAAGTATTTTGGCAATAGCTTTCATGTGAGGGGATCATATGTGTCTCCTGGAATGCAAGTTCAGCAGTACAGCAAGTGCAGGAACTCCATGTGCTGAGATGGCCAAAGGAGCCTCTTTCCCCTGGCATTTCTGCTTCGGTCCTTTTCTGGAGGCATCACCTGTTTTAGCAGAAGTGCAAGGATAGGAAGTACATCTGTGCTTAGATGCTGCAGCTCACACACTGGCATTTCAGCTTGGCCCAAAAGTTACAAAGCCACTTTGTGATGAATGGTGGGAACAGACATAATGTCTGTCCTCCCATTTCAGCAAAATTCAGCAGAGCTTCTCAGTTGATTACTAGTGAACAGTTGCCATCAGAAGGAACTGAAACAGGACACAATTTATTTACATGGCATGACATTCTGAGAAATTCTAATATTTCAACATTCATTTCTGTTCCCAAATCAAAACACAAATCATAGGATCACAGAATATCCTCAGTGGGAAGAGACCCACAGGGGTCATTGAGTCCAACTCCTCACCTTGCACAGGAGACCCCAAGAATCACACCATGGTGCCTGAGAATGTACAGATGCTTCTTGAACTCTGTCAGGCTGAGTGCTGTGACCACTTCCGTGGGGAGCCTGTTCCAGTGCCCAACCACCCTCTGGATGAAGAACCTTTTCCTAATATCCAACCTAAACCGACACAAGTCAGGCCATTCCTTTGGATCCTGTCACTGGTCACCACAAATAGAAAAGTGCAGGCAACTTTTTTTTTTTTTTTTTCCTTTTCCCCTCTCAAGGAAGTTGCAGACTGCAGTGAGCTCTCCCCTCAGTCTCCTTCAGGCTGAAGAGACCAAGTGACCTCAGCTGCTCCTCACAAGGCTTCCCCTCAAAGCTCTGCTCCATTTTTGTGGCCCTACTTTGGATGTTCTCTTAAAAAAATTAACAACCAAAATTTCTCCTTATAAAAAAGTGATTCAGAAATAATGAATGTTTATATATTTCTTTAATATCTTGCCCAAGCTAAACCCCTGAAACTGATGACGTTGTTTTGAAGTCATGTGGTTCATCCTGTGAAACATCAACCCATGATACACTGAATTCTCCCCAGTAAAGCCAATGCTCTCTAGGGAGTTCCTTGCCTGATTCCCCTTTGTCACAGCTCTGAATACAGCTTAGTAGCTGCATTGCAGCCTGCACCTATGGTCAGTTTTTGGTTAGAAGAGAAGCACTGTGACATGAAGAGGAAGGTAACTCACAGGGAAGAGTGACAGAGCAGACACCTCAAAGAAGCAAACAGAACAGAAAATCCAAAGAGTTCAAACAAGCAATGGTCTGATGGGGAAATACAATTCAAGAATGTAATGAACTGAGTTGCCTAAAGTTGTAGATAACAAAGTCTTGAAGGAACAATCATCCTTACATCATCTTTTAGTAAAACAGAGGCTCCCAAACTTCTCCCATTGGTTGTATGGGAACATGTGAAGTAACAGGAATGGCATGGTAGATTTAATCATCTATATATCACTGTCATAATTGTGCTTATAACCTCAGAGGCCTTTGTGATGGGATGAAGATCTCTTCATGCTAAATGTGATACAAAAAACACAAAATAATCCCCTTCCAAATAAAATTATGATGGAGACAAAGAGAGGAGGCAGAGGAAGGATCATAACTGATACAAGTTGCATGTACTCTCCCCTTTATTATAGCATCAGCCATACTCCCTGCATATGCAGCTCCTTGCACCTTGCTCAGATGGGTCCTGTAATTGTCCCCAAAATGAAGATACCATCTTTTCTTACACAGAAGGGATGTGGATCCAAGGAAGCATACCATAAACAGTACTGGAGATGGCTCAGAGGATGCAGGTGTTATAAATTATCAAATCGTGAGCCAAAATTATCAAAAATTTAGCAAAGATTTATTAATTTGTCTGCGAGACCAAAGTTCAGTCTTCGAAACCACCACAGCCAAAAAGACAGCGTTGGGCCCGGGATCGGCGCCAGGTGAACATGGATCTGACCTCCTGAGTGTCAGAGTCTCCCCGTTCACGCTCGCTGCTTCGCGCAGCGAGGTTTTATACAGTTTATTCTGCCCGAGGCAAAGATGACCGAATTTTCTTTGTGCCTCTTCACATGCATCGCTGTTGCTTTCCATGTGCAGAGGTGGACAAAAGCCTCGTCCATCGATCATCACCCTGGAAGCTTCTATTCTTACGTTAAAGTGTTGATCATTATCTTAACATGCATCCTGGAACTAGTTGAATCTAAATAAGACAGCTGCTCCCGGCCAGGGTAATCAAAAGGCATGGTTTGGATTTCACAATATTTTCTACCATACTTTAATAGCATGAATTATCCCTACCATATATTACGCAGGGGTGAAGGAAGTGATCCTGAACAGTGGACACAAAAGTGGAAGAAGCTGCTGCTGGAAGACAAATGGTTGCTTCATGGGGAGAAACCCTTTGATTGTTTTTTTTATTATTTTAAAATATAAAAAGAATATTCTGCTACATGTCTCTATTAGAGAAGAGTGTATCAAAAAGCACGGTGGACATGTGGAGGAGCAGATAGTAAAGAAGATGTTTATCCTAATTTCCTATATCCTTATTCACATTCTGCACATCTTTGGAGTACACACCCTGAGCACAGGGGGAATCAGACATCATGGCTCACCAACCTGTATGGATGGAATGACGGCCTGTTCCCCTCTGTATGTAACCAGAATTTCCTATGGGTTAAAGGCTTCTTCACAAAGTCTGTGACCTTGGTGTAGTTCAGCCATGTGATGATGAAGACAGAAGACACAGCCAAGGCATTCTCTGCTAGGACAGCCTCCCAGCTGCCCATTAGTCGAAAGAAGTGTCACTTGAAACTGTTTTTGGAGGTGGCTGAAGAGGGAGTGTTCTGCACAGTGGAATAATTTTTCTGTTAGTTTTTTGTTGCTGTCAACTTTTCCAAGTCCCCACAGCCCTTCCTTCCATCAAGTGACAGGGAGGGAGATGAACACATGACTGAATGTTATTCCCCATTATGCCACTGCAGACGTGCCCCTCACATGATGTGGGGTGGTGGCATTTTTGGCACATGGCCTCTGTGCATCTGATCATATGTCAGGAAAGGAGAAAACAGAGAGCAGCTCTCCCATATGAGGCTGTGTAGCTGGCCCCATGCTTCCCCTATTTAAAACTTTGCCTTGATTATCTGACAGGGAGTGGAGAGTGGAATTTTGTGAAGCAAGGTAGCAAAGAAGTCTCCTGAAGGGATGAAACATTCTCTAGGAAGAAAAGTCAAGAGGCTGTTAGTTTATTCAGATTTTAAAAATCTATTTACCAGTGCTCAAACCTCCAATATAAATACAGAAAGCATAAACTGGACCCTAGTGAACTTTTTCCAATTTCTTCTAAACCAGAGGTTCTTGGTTTTCTCAGAAGATGCATGAGAGAGATGGCAGTCCTATTATCAGAACCTGACAAAAAAAATCAATTCAGTGGTACTTTCAATGTTCTCACTATGAACAGAAAATCTGTTTGATACAGTAGGCCTTACTAAAACTATTTCCACTACAGTTTACACGAGGCATCATTTTACCAGTCTACCATCTAAAGAAAGGAACAGTCTTCAGCTCACAAAGACACCAGATTTCTATTTCAATTACTTGTGTCACAGGATCTGATTTACTGCTGGAGAGAGGCTTGATTGAGATCAGCACAGATCAGCTTAGCATCATTCTGGAGAGCTCCCTCCCTTCCCCCAGCCTTACGCAACCCTTCTGGACAAGTGTGACCTGCTTAGCATGACAGTGAGTCATCAGGTTGGCTCAAACTGTCTCCCCATACCTTTGAGATGGATGATTAAGATCCAATTGCAGGCCAATTGAAAACTTAACTAACTTCAGCAGTGCCAGTGGTTAAAGCTGAAATGAATTAATCAGTGAAGCATCCAAGGATTCTATCAGGGGTCATGCATGAGTGATCATTGCTGTATCAATTTTCCATCCAGACACATTTATTTAAGTTGTGACTACCTGTCAGAAGGAAATAGTGGCAATATTTCCTAAGGCATCCCCTGATAAGGTTTTGGCTATTCTGAAATAATGTGCCTTTCGTCACAGAAGAGCCCTCAATGGAGCTGTATGCCAGTTTGCTTTTTCAGAAAGCCGGGTGTCAGGAGTACGATACTAATGAGAAGTCATCAACATCCAATGTTGAGAATCAGGAGGTGGGAGCAAGGCATTTTTGCTTTTCTCTAAGTCAGTATGAAGGATGTAAAGAAAATCATGTTCCAGAGTATACCTGTCCATGGAAGTAACAAATAGTGCCTCTTTATTATGTATTAGTTGTATGTTTGGTAGGCCCCACCCTACCACTCTACCTACATCACTGCTTCCTAACATGGTGGGTGTCCCACTGCCGCCCTTCCTTCTCAGCATGCTCACAAGATAATTCTGATTTCACTTGTATAACTGTGTACACAAGAAATGTGAAAATACTGACTTTGTCTTTTTCATAGTAATGTCAGAATCTCTCACTTGAGGGCAACTTACAATGTGGGATTACAATTAATTGCATTATTTTCTTGGAAAAAATATAATCGGACTCTCTCCCACTATGTCTGATGAGAATAGAAATGTGGAGGAAACATGAAGATGAAAAGCTGGCAGCATGAAATGATCTTGAGAAAACAGAGGGTTTTTATTCAGGCTCTCCTTTGAAAGTTTGGTCATGAGGTGAGAAAAAAAATCTGATATTTTACTGGGCAGGCTTCTCAAATTACTTTTCTATAGCTTAAAGTTTCATGGTATCTGCAGTGCCAGCTGGCAGACCAGGTATTTGTCATTTGAATAGTGTTATGCAAATGTGACCAAATATCATTTACCTTTTGCACATACTGTGAGCACTGGTAAGAGACAGCTCTAGGAAAGGCAAATACAACTGAGCATCTGGATAAATGCCAGCTTGGCAATGGCAGACCAAGCAGGTCTCATATGTCTGGAATCTTCCTCAGAATTGAACTAAATCTAAACTTAAATTGCACCACAGTGAAGCTATTCCTCAAACTTCCTGTGAGGTGAAGGATTTAGACCTGTTATTGAATCAGGGAACTGACTTTGTGGGTCCAAGAACATCTGAAATGCACAAAAGAAAGATCATAACACTGAGATAGTTCCTGCAGTTGGATGGTAAAACTTGTTTAAATTGCTCTGTGGTATAATGGGGAAGTTTTCTTTGGCCATCACTGATGCTCCAGGAGTTTCTTGAAGGGCTTCTTTATAGGAACATCTGGGTTGGCTGCAGCAATTTCATCATCGGCTCTCTAGCAGTATTTGCAAAGCTGGTTGTCCCCGTGGTTCCAGGATGAGTCATGTAAGAGTGCTGAGCTTTTCCTGTGTCACAGCCTCCCATGTGTGACTGATCCCCCTCTGCTAGCTCACACACCAGCCTCCATTTCATGGCTTTTCCTCATCTTTCATGGTTTAGTCACATCACAATATTCCTTTACTTGCATGGCAGAAATAACATCTGGGGGAGCTTTCCAATGTCCTGTGATTGAAACCAAGATACAGCAGGGTTTCTGTGTGGGTCTAACATGCATGGGAGGATAACACAAAAGAGTGCCTTCTCACAGCTTTCCCAGCAGGTCATTTTGATTGACATATTTGTAGAGGCTTCAGGGTGGATTGTAGATTCAGCTGGCATGTCAAACCAGATGGGAGAATTCCACCAAATGCACAATGAAATGAGAAGTGCTGTTGTACGGCTTTCTCCGCTTCTAACAGATGGATGGGAAAATAAAATACCTCTTCATAATCTCCTTTTCATTCTGAGGGACACCTCTATTCCTCTTATCACCTTCCCCTCTTCTCCTTCTGCTGTGTTTTCCTTCTCATTTTGTATATCCCTTCAGCTTCTCCTGTCTTTGGGCTTTTCCACATAACCATTCTTTTCTCTTTCTTTCCCTCCCCCAAGTGTTCTTTGTTGCTCTTATTTTTCTATAACCAGAGGTGTTCCCAGCAGAGAAAGAGCAGACAATTCACAACAATTTGTGCAGCTCCGGGAGGGGTAAGTGAAATTTTCTATCCCAGTGTGGAATGAAAAACACCAGATCAGATCAGGGAATGAATGAACCTTGTGGCGTTAGAGGTTTGGCAGAATTTTCTTGCTATTTTGGTATCTCATTGAACTAGATGGAGTCAATAAGTCTTTTTCTCTTGTAATTTTATTCCCCTTTTTTTTTAAATTTCTTTTGGTGATTCAGAACGCAAAGATGTTTTCCTAGCCCAAAGGAATCTTTTGTATATGTCAGGGACAAAAGAAATACTCCATTTGCTGGGTTGGTACAAGTAGTTACCCTATATTATAGCTTTCAAAACAACAGAAGCTATCATCAAGGTTATGTTTGGACTTTTATTATAATCTCCCATTTCAGTGCGTGGTCTTAGCTCTGGAGGTAAAATGTTTTAGGAAGTTCGACCACAACCTCATTGTATGTTTCTTAGCTATGCTAGGGAAAAAGGTTTCCCATCACATGATATGTTTAGATGCTTTTTAATCAAGGAATACTAAAAAAAAAATAATAAAAAATACATATAAAATGAAGGCACTTTAAATATGAAGTTAATCTAAATCACACTAAAACAATTCTTTGCAGCAAAAGCAATTATCATGTTTTAAAACTTAGCCTTCTACCAACTGGATGCCCTTCTGTCCTCCGGCTGCTCATAATCATCTGTATGAAGAAGGTAGCTGAAGAAAGCAGTAAAAGCATCCTTCTCCTTTCACAGAGCTGCACACATCGTGTACAAGAGGCACCTACACTGCTGCAGGGCTGTCAGTGTACCCAGCATATTTTGCTTTAAAGCTCAGACTCCCCTAAATGTAGGATTGCAGTCCTTCAAGCTGTGCTCAGGAGTTTGACCTGTAGATACAGGGGAACACACCATCTACCAGCCATTAAATGCAGCACAAGTGAAAGAAAAATAAAGGTGTTCAAACAATCCTTATCATCAGGGCCAGAGTTGTTCAAAACAAACAAGGATTTCTTTGGCTACGGACTGAACAGAAGGACCTTGTTTACATTATTTTTGGCAGGGTGGGAAGTGTATGGTAGAGCTGAATGCAAGTCCTCTGGGAGAAAAGTAATGCACAGAGGTCTCCTTTGCCTCTGGAGAGCCTCAGTGGTCAGCTGTGGGTCAGGATTTAGAGAAGATGGTTCCTTTGGGCTGCTGAAATGCATATGCTACAGGTCATGAACTATCCTCAACTGAGCACCCCTTGAGGCTTCCCACAGTCATGTCCTGCCTTACTTCCAGCCATGGCTATTTCAATAGTTTCTCCCCTCAACCACTATCCAGTCCTTTGTGGACATTCCATGTTTCTTCTCAAAAACTGATCAAGGCCCTCGGGCCCTTCTTACCATGGAGACAACTCAAGTCTCTTGGCAATGCCAGAGGGAGGGATTTGGTGCATGGTGAGCACTGAGCCATGTGGGCTGTGCTGGAGCAGGATCTGCACACTCATTGAGATACCTGAGAATCTTCTAAGTGTGAAAACTTGAGCTCAGACTTCATCCAGACCCCCAATTTTCATCCACAGAGTCTTTCATCAGTGCCCTCTTTGCTCTTCATATCTGTTGAACAAGACAGTATTTGTGAATGTCGAAGCAGTTGTTGTAAGCATGAACATGAGGCAGAAGTTCCCCTACAAGCCACCAATGTCCCCAGCTGCCCCTGGCCCTACACCTCTCATGACATCCAAAGTGCAAAGAGTGTGAGATCAGGCATGTGGAGACACCATCACAGCCATCATTATTTGTTTTGAAAGTGGTTGAGTGACGCACAGCCACCTTGCTGTAGCTGCCCACAGATTTGGTAACAGCTGAATCTTTTTTTTTTCTCACCCACTGAGTCCTGCATCTTTTTAGGGATTTGCCTCCAAAGCTAATGGCTGTCCCAAATGTTGTTTAATAGTTTCCACTTCCACTGCAGAGCAGCCTCAAATTCTGATAGGGTTTTGCAGAGTTCATAATCTCCACAGGAGGGAGTCTTTACCTATACTTAAATACCACACCTAGTTACTGAAGGTATTTGCCACCTACAGTGATGACTGGTAAAGGCTTATTTGTGCTTTTTCTGCCAAAGGGTCATGGATCAAATGGGGTGCAGCCTCTTGGTCAACATGGTCATGCCTTGGGATTGGAATCTGGCAAGCTTTGGAAAGTCCATGAAAAATATTACACGTGTAATATTGTAGCATTGCTGAATGCTTTCCAGTGAAGCATCAAGCTTGGTTTTCTTCTAGAAATTGTAAAGTGATTGCTTTCGCTTTCTCCTGCCATGACTTTATGAAAGTAATTTAACTTTGCCATGTGTTATATAAAAGAGAATAAGAAGACCTGAGGTCTGGTAAAAGAGTTGGAGATATAAGCAAAAACAAAAACCACCAGGGAGATAAAAAGCAAAGCTCCTAAATATAGACAGTCCAGGATATTTTGAATAAGACAGCAGGATAGGAAAGCACATAAACTCATGAGAATAGAATGCATTTGCTGTTTGCAGCATTTGACAGCATGGTGCTGCCCTGAACTGGGAGGAGGCTGAGTTGTGCCAGCCACTTCAGGTGTTGCAAGTCTACATACAGTGACAGACAGGCTTCTTCATCCCCCCCATAGGGCAGAGTGTATCAAACAGAATCTTTCTGATTCATGAACGAGACAGAATTAAGAGCAGAGTTGTGAAGTTGGAAATAAAACACGTAGGCTTACTGTGGAAAAGAGGAGGAAAAAGATACAAGGGTATAGCTTGAGAAGGGTACTGCAAACAAAGGACTTGGAGTGCCGGAACCAGGAATGACAGCTGCAGCCTGCAGCGCAGCTTGGGAAGGGAATAAGTGGTGGCTTTGAAGGACTCCTAAGGCACCCAACACAGACTGAGAACCTCCAGGTAGGCTTGGCTGGGTACAAAGCAAACAAGCACTTTATGGAACATTCCTGTCTGCCACATTTGAAGTTTAAAGTTCCTGGTGGAGAATGCTTTGATACTGCTGACTTGATAATACTGATTTGAGAAAGGGAATAAACCTACTTGTTTTAGAGGCAAAATTCAAGTAGTCAAATTTTACCTGAGTTTCCTTTGCCTTTACTGAGACAATAGTAGTGGAAAACTCATTTGCATGCACATTCCTCCTGTGAATCAGAGAAGGACAGGAGTAATCTTAGTGATTCATAAGCTTATTAATCAAGAAGTGTTGCAGTGTGTTGTAATAGCCTCGTTTAAACTTCCGGGTCCCTTCCCCAGGTGTGCCAATACCCCTCTTCCCCTTCCCCCCTCACCCCCTGCTGGGCTGTCAATCAGTTTTAACATTCCAGCAAGACGTGTTCGTCACTTTCAAAGGATGCCCCTCAGGTCTGGGGGTCATTGGCCTGTCTAGGTGTCATCCTCCCCTGGGACCCTGCCCCTCTCACCTGGTTGGTCGCTCACCTGTCCCCTCCCCTCCCCCTACCCCGGGAGCTGAAAAAGGTAATGAGACCATGTGGTCGTGATTCTGTTGGAGCTGTTGCCAAGATTCAGACCTGTGTGACCATGGAATAAAGCTCTGGATATTAAACCCTCCAGCAGAATCCATCTCCTTTGTCTTCACCATCGCCTGAAGCTTTTCTCCTGAGGTAAACGGAGTTCCTAACAAGCCTGGACTTGTTCAGTGCCCAGCTGCAACCACCAGCAAGCCAAGGTATCTCTGGGGTGACACGCCACAGTTGCTGCCTTTGGCCCGGCAGCGAGGGTCAGACTGGCCCAGGCACAACATAACTGGTAATATTGGGATTCATATTCCAATAAAGAAGTGCAAAGGAGATTTTCCATTTCTACTTCCTCTATGTTTTGGATAAACAAGTGGCTTGCTTTCTAGATGATCAGAAGCTCATTTTCTACTTGCAGCTTGGAAATATATGTGTTGTATAAAAACACTCTCTTCCTATTTCATGTGCTGCAAACAATGGAGTTTTCCATACAGGGAAATTATGGGGGCTTGACAAAGTACAAAACCAGGTTCTTAGAAGGTTTCTTAGGCAAAGCTTGGAACAGAATCCCAGATGCACAGTCTGGTGGTCCCTGCAAGAATGGCTCCTCTCTTATCTGCCTACTCTAACAGCCAAGATTTTTCTTCCTCAGGCATCCTATTGTATGCTGTGATAACTAAGCAGAACAAAAGTGGTATTTCTCTCCCTAAAAGGCCTCCCCTCCTTCTGTCTCATTTCTCCACCTGCAGCTACTCTTCTGATAGGCGCTTCTCCTTGAGCAGAGTGCTTTCTATCAGATCAGGTTTTGCTGGATGCCCCTGAGAGCAGTGTAACCCCTGCCCCCTGTTGATGGATTGAATAAAGCCACTAATCGTTAAGTGAAAGTCACACCAGACTTTGTATGGAGTGAAAGCAGGGGGCACAGTCTTCAGCCTCTAGGGCTTGGCAGGTTTCACAACAAAACAGCTGGCTGTGAGACATGGGTGCTGATGGAATACATTAATTACTGTCGTCAAGGTTTTAGACACACTTGTGTGTTGCTGGTAATACCAGCATGCAGGATTATCAGAGGAATCACTTCTGAAAAAGAAAAGAAGTGGAGAAGGGAAGAAAGGAACTTGGAAAGAAGGTTGTCTGACAAAGGTCCACACTGCGTTTGCATGGGCAAGACAGACTTGTCGACTTTGACCAGCGCATTCCATGGCATCCACAGCAGATGCAGGGAATTTTTCTGAACATAGTGATGCAGCTCAGCCCTGTTACCTGTAATGGGTTTTGCAAACCAGACCTGTTTGAGGGCCAAATTCTAGAGCATTTTAGGCAAGCTCAGTTGCAGTTTGTCCAGTGGTAGTAGCAGGCTCTAGGTTTCCTCCTGCAATGTGGTAGAACTTTGTATTTTCATCTCATATTCACTGTGGTCTTGAAACAATGGATGAAAGTGTTTTTACTTTCAGTCTATACAGAAGCAAGTGGAGGCAAGGCTATATTTGCAAAGTAATTTAATCAGCCAGTTGAAGAACCAGGATGAAATGTTGCCAGACAGGATGCCTTATCTTTGAGTTCAGAGGTGAGTGATGAGTCTTACTGTTTTCCAGCACAGAGACAGGCACCTGGTGAGGCTGAAAGGAGCTCTTAGCTTTGTGGTCCAGGGCAGGGGTGCCTCTGCTGCCCTGTGGACTTGTTCATTACTAAGATGAGCTGCCAATTTTTAAGCCCCACCTGCCACTTCATATGCAGTGGGCTAGAGCTCAGGCCACAAAACTCCAACTAGTCATTAAGAGAAAAACTAATTGACCTTTTCTTGCTTGCATTAACTTTTCTGATCTTCAGCCCTGAAGTGTTTATTTTGCAAAAGATTCCATCACTGCTACTGCACCAAGGAGGCAGAATAATGCCATTAATATGGTTTGTTTTGGTTGGAGGATAAACACTCTGAGCCTCTAACAAATATCCTCTTGTTAGCAATTGGAAACATATAATTAGGGCAGACTCTCCTGTTACTTTAACTAGATTTCAGTTCTCCCCCTTGCTGTTGCTCTCTTTCCCGTTTTTAATGAGATACCAATTTCCTCCCTTCTCATTTGCAGATGCCTTTCCAAGAAAACAGACAGCTTTGATTTTCATCTGAGTGTGCATTCTTAGCCTTAATTCATTCCTCTACATAAGCTGCCCACCACACTCTCCATGTGCTAAACGGCTGTTAATCGCTGAAAAATTAACAAGGTGTTTAACACCAAAAAAAAAAAAAAGGGGGCTAAAAAAATCCTTTTCTTGTTTGGTGGAAAGACTTGTATTTTTGTCACCTGCCAAAGCTCAACTAATTCTAGGCACAGGGCAACACAGGACATCTTTTTGCAAATCCACCCAATCCCTCTTCTGCTATACTGCTTCTACTCTGTATCTAACTCTATCTTTCCCCAAACCTCTAATCCAGTCTTCTTTCCTGTAAACTGTAAAGAAATCCTCCACTTTCCTTTTGTGAAATTGACTGTAGGCCAGTATATTTTAGTTGCAGAAATGCTGTCAGCTTGTGGGCAGCCCAGGAGGCCCTGGAAGATTTGTAGGTGTTGAAGGCATGAAGAGAGGGACTTTTCTTAGTGCAGCTGATTCAGTACAGCCAATTCTTCCCCCGAGGTTTGGGGAGATGCAGCCTTGGCAGGTTTGGTCAATAAACTATTTATTTATGAAAATTTATTTTTATTTCACTTAAATAGCTCTTTAAGACCTGCAGAAATCCTGAAACAGCACAGAATAGACATCACCTTGCAGCAAAGAATCTAGGCCTTGTTTCAGTCAGCCCAGCTACCAGATGAGATTTTCTGTAGGTCTTACATGTTGTTTCTGTTGTCTGATATATACCATCATGGAATGCTAACTCAGTAATTCTTATCTCTGTAGAACTGAGATGGCCCTTTGTTTGGATTTGGCCTCATGTCCAAGGGAGAAGCAGTTGCTGCAGTCAGTAGCTGGCCGTGTGCTGAACACAGCTCTGATACTACCTGATGCTGGAAGTGTTGCACTACAGAAAATGGTCCTGTTGACCCATACTGGAGCATTTTCCCTCTCTTGCTCAGTTAGAAATGGAAAAGTGGCTTGTGCTCACTGTTTCATCTCAGTTTTAGTCAGATACCATACTACTGTAGTATCAGAAAACCTTTTGATCCCTTTGCAAGTAATCTTTTGTACTAGACCTTTCTTGGCTGGTACGTCTTAGTCAAATCAGTCACTGAGTAGCAGTGCCAAAGGGCAGCAAGGTCATACAAGGAAATCTAACAAAATTCTCTGTAGGAGATGGAGGAGCTCAGAACAGCCTCATGGCTTTCTGGCCTGAATTCTGTGATTTTGCATTGATGTTCTCCTGACTTTATTTTAAAACAGAGGTTGAATCAGCCTAGGAGGTGGTCTACAAGCAGTCTCTGTACTTTGACCAATTCCCTTTGAGAAGAGTGGATTTATTACACAATCCCCTTAGAGATGATTGTCCTGTTGCTTTAGTTAAACATTGCACCCAGTCTCTCACTTGTATCCATCCTCTCCTGTGGAAGGAGAGTGCTAACAGTTGCACAGGATGGGTGGAGGAGGTGACTCTGCCATGACTGCATGGCCATTAATGCACGTGTGATCCAGGCCCAAACAGACTGCAGGTGGTGCTCTGGGGAGCCGCCTGTGGTGAGAGAATCCACACCTCTTTCCATTGGTGTAGCTTAGTTCCTTACCAGAGGAAGATAATCTACACCAAGATAAGCATGAAGTGTGACTGTATCAAAAGCTGAGGCAATAACTCAAAGGCAGAAATAAAGTCAAGCCTCAGTTTATGCTGGTACAGAAACGAAAGTCCAACAAGGCCAAATGTTTAAACCACAGTGAAAGATTATTATTATTTCTATTGTCAAAGAATTTTGGGTGCTTAGGATAAATTCCCTTCTGTTCTGCATGTTGAAAGGCTTTTGGGAGGAATCCTTAAAAGCCAGGATCCTATTTACTCAGAGTTGGTGTTAGTCTTAAAAAGGCAGATGAAGGTTTTGATAAAAAACAAATTAGCTTAGTAACAGTGGTATTCTGGGGGAAAGGGTTGTTGCCCTCTCCTCCTTTCTGAACTGGTGCATAAATTCATCAGACCCTTCCCATCCAGCTCCCTCTCTTCATGAAAATGAACTCTGCATCTAATTGTTCTCCTTGGGACAGATAATTTGGATCTTCTGAATGAAAAGTGTCACAAAGGTAGAGTAGAAAAATTGGTAATGATTACTTATTCAAAATTAATTTTCTTTCTTTTGGCCATTTTGATGGAAAGATAGGAGGCTGGAAAGACAACAGGCACAAAAATTGATCTTTTAAGGTATGGGGCGAAGATCCCTGTCAGTCATGAGTGACATTTGCTGGATAGTTCTGGGTAATCTGGAGACCTGTTTTCCTGTTTCTCTGACAACTGCAACACCATAGTCAGACAGCATAAAACCCACAATTGGTATAAGCTAAATGAAAACTAACGTGTTACTCAAGCGGAGTTGAAAATAGAGAATTCTTTAATGGCAAAAGTTTGAGCAAGTGTTGGTGACTCAGCGTTCAGGTCACTAAAACACAGAATTAAAATTGCAACCGTAAGAATAACGATCTGTTGTTGAGCTTTACCCAGGGACATCATAAATTCTTTGCCATTTGAAGTCTCTTAATGGGGACTCATTGTCTTTCTAAAAGTTATGCTTTGATTCTGCCAAAAATTAAGGGCTGAGATGGAGCAATTGCTTGACATTTTTTTCTACGTTATATAGAAGTCAAACTAAATCATCACAGAGTTCCCTTCTAGAGTCTATAAATCTGTGTGAGCGATCCACATGTAATTCCAGCATCAAACACCAAAGAGGGTAAAGTATTGCGGTTTGACTAATGAGATAAGAATGAAGAAACCTAAACATAGGTGGTCTACTAAGGGAAAAAAAAATCAGTGACATTTATTAGCTGTGGAACTCCATCTACAAGAGATGGTGAAAGCCAGTTCTTGAGTCATTTGAAACAGTGATGCATTTGAAAGTAGTACAGAATTGCTGAATATAGCAAAAGGAGTATGCCTTCTTTAATAGTCTAACAGACTATTAAAACAATGGACTTTTCCAATTCTACTCCCATGATTGTTCCACAGTGTGGAAAATTTGGAGAATATTAATGAAGAGCTAGGTCCTGGGAAAATTACTGCTGGTGACTGAACGTCCATGGACATGTTCATCTTATGCCTGTAGCGAACCTTTGTCAGCAGCATAGAAGTTAATATCACCACTGGTTTATTTTCCTTCCTCATTTCTTTTGCCACAGTAGATCAGTGAATGCTGCTGGTCACTTGACTACTGTGGAAAGTCAGAGAAACTGATCCCTCAGTCTCTCAGAGGTCACTACCTGAGACTGGCAGGCATAACCTTTGTAACTGAGGGCCTCACCACATCTAACCATTGCTTGGTATCTAGAAATTATCTGGCCTGAATTGAGGCCATCCCTCAAGGCAATGTTAAAAGGGATTCAGATGGTAGACTTCAAGTGACTTCCGCACTTTACAATATATTTTACAGGAGAAGATAATTTCTAGGTTTGAAAACTCTGTAAGCATGGCTAGGACATTGATGTGGAGAGAGGGGAACAGCAGGGTAGGATAAGAGGGTAATTTGCAATGGTTGGCTAAAATTGTACCTTACATCTCATATTTTGGAGGCTTTATGGGCACACCAGAATCACTGAAAGGAAGAGAAGTATAATTTCTGCAAAGGTGGCTTCAAACCTACTTTTTTCCCAAGAGTGACTCTCAACTGGTTGTGTTACTTTAAGTTGTTCTGGGCTAGTATTGGAAAGGTCCAGGTTTTCATTAGCACTTAATTAATCCACAGTGGCCCTTCCTTCCCACCAGGGGCTTCCCTCATTTGCAGATTTAGTTAAAGGGGTTCTGTCAAGTTGGTTAGGCTTATAATGTGACTGATCTTTCCAGCTGCATAGTCCAGCAGGAAATGCCCAGAATGCACCCCTAGGGCTCTGTCTGTCTGTCTCTCTAAACTAAAGCCCATCCTTCAAAAAGCAGAGAACTACCATTTTCTCAAGCAGCATTTTATAGCCCTGGATGTGACTCGGGATGTGATGGATGCACGCAATCTGTACCCTTGTGCTCTGAGTGCAGCCAGTATTTACACATGTATGATAGGCAGGCCAAGCCTATGCTTGCCTTTCTTATGAGATACAGAGAAATACTGAGACGTGAATGGGACAATCTGAAAAATAATCCTGCAGGTGTGTGCAGGAGTCACAGTAGACAAAATTTTATTACTGAGTGAGTTTTCAGCATGTAGCCACATGCAAGCTTGGTTTAGGCTGGGCTGAGAGGGGCAAAGGTTCAGGAGCTGTGCCATTTGAGTGGGTTATTCACTGAGTATACTGGCTACAGCTGGAACTGCAGGCAGGGAGCACATCTCTCCCCTTCTGTTGCTGGTTAATCCTGGCAGGAGAAGTGGCCATATGGCTGCCTCTTTTGGAGTTCATACTTGATATGCTTCTGTATGCCCAATTGGTTAAAAAGATTAAAAGAATAAAAATTATAAGGAGTTAAATATACAAAAGTTAAGAAATCATGGGATTAAAGTTGCCTGCCCGAGCTTAGCTCAGCCTTTTTTGGAAGTGTGTTGCAATGTTGACTTTGCTGACTTAATTGTGAACTTTTTTTTTTTTTTTCTTTCAGTACATACAAAAAAAAGGGTGCTCAGGGACTGATCAGAATGAGATTATAAAGGAGGTGCAGCTGCTTGGGCTTCACTTCTTATAGATGGTGGAAGGTGGACATAGTCTTCCAGGTCAGGGAATAGAATGTTGTTGAATAGGGGAAAGCAGGTGTGGGTAGGCGAGGAAGCACTGCACTAGTAAAACCAAGAGTTTATCTCAAGGATTGACAACTTTGCTGTTATCTGAGTTTCTGATAAGTGTTTTGAGCTTCCTACGTTGTGCTCATAGAAGTTTCTCTCCTACTTATGATGTGCATCACAATCAGCACAAAAAATTATTTTTCAATCAGCAGCCATATTGTCCCTAAATCTGAGAAACCTCTTACAATTTTAAATCATAAGCTGTTTCAAATCATGTGCAATTTGGAGTTTGCAATTCATCAGGGCACTCTCTGCCAACGCTTTCCACGTGACAAGAAGATTGACTGCTGGTGGTTCTCTGAGCACATTGTGGAGAAGGGGGCTTCCTGGGAAGGCAAGAGTTCATGGACACACACTGCCTTTAACAGCCAGTTAACAATGTCATTCTCCTGTGGTGGTGAAGATAATCACATCCACTGGAATCCACCACACAAGAAGCGCCATGCAGTCAAATATGTGAGTGGCAGTACTGGCTGCCAACAGCACATCCTCCTGCTACTCTGTCAAATCTCCCTGCCATTTTTTAGGCCACCTTCCTGTCATCCCCGAGACCTCAGCATTTGTTTAATTTGTGTCTTGCATTGATCTGCGAGGACTGATAGTTTCTCTAAGAATCACTCATGCATCACAAAGTTTCAAACTCAAGTTTGCTACAAACCCATCTGATGTCATCAGTTATCCTAACCCCAAGCAATCCGGGAGCATAGCATGTTGTTTTCCTGGCAGCGTGTCAGCAGATTAGCTCAGAATGACCAGAAAAAATATTTAATAACATAACAGTGGCCAGTGTGCAGTTCTGGACATTCCTCTTTTAGTCTATAAATCAAACAAATGACTTATCCTAAACTTAGTGAGTTTTTGGGTTTTTTTACATATAGGTAGCATCCACATATAGAAAAGCCTCAAAGAAGCTTAGCATTGCTCTGATGATTTGTATGAAGTAATGGCTGTAGGACATCTGTGCTATCATATGACAATGCGACAAGCTTGAAAGAATTTTTCCCTGCAATGAAAGAGCATACTTCATACAGCTTATTTCATAAAAAGTTTGTGAATACTATTTCAAGAGAGAGAAGTGAAACTCCTACAGGAAATACAGTCGGCCACAGAAAATAAATAAAACAACCTCCTGCATTCTCCCCTACTTTAGAGGTGTAGCAATGGATAGGGAATTGTTGTAGAGGGTGACGTGTCACAGCTATTCCTGTAGCTGAGGTTTGAGATACACTCTAGTAAGTGTTCTTCCCTCAACTGTAAGAAATCCTGGCCCATGCAGGTCCTGAAAAGTGTAGGTGTTTCACTATAAATGTTAACATCTCACTGTAAATGGGAGCATCTCATGTTACAACTGGTTTCTGTGTGGGACTCTGTGTTCCCTGACATGTACCAGGAACCTTCATGTAGATCAATACCAATTAGAGCTGAGAGACTCAGTAACATCTTGTGATTTTTGTCAGACGTGATATTAGAAACTCAGAAGGTCATACGAAGCAGAACTAATCCTTAACATCAGGACTCCTGGGCTGACACAATGGAGTTGGATAAAGGCCATGCTTGCACTGGTAACCTCATACTGGCGTGTGCCTTCTCCTCTTTCCTACCCCAAAGTGCCCTCCTCACCCTCAGAGGGTGACCTGGCACAGCTGTTCACAAAAACTGGCAATGACAGGCCTTTCTAGAACTTTATTCTTTTGTGCCAATTGCAGAAAAAAACTCTTTCTTCTTTTCAGTATGAAACCCATATCCAAGTGATTCAATATTTTGGACTTGAATGTAATTTCCTCTTTTGGGCCAAATGACTTACCACATCATCAGCACGTTTGTTCTCTGTACAAATGGTATTTTGAGATGGAAGCATTTCTAAGGAACTGTTATCTATTAGAAGCTGAATCCTCTTTTTCCTGGCTTGTTCAACAGCCTACTTTTAGGGGATTTAAATTCCTCTCATCTTTATGTTCCTGTCACTGTTTGGAAAAAATATGTAGGAAATGATGAGTGACAGGTAAAAGTTAGTATAAAGAACAGATCTAAAGGCCAGTGGCATCCTTGGCACTGGCTGTTGATTACTCCATAAAGAGTCCTGCATGAATGCTGAGACAGCCTGATAGTTTTGGTTCATGGACATTAAAATGAAATAATCAATGATGTAACCATTGGAGCACAATGCTCCCATGACTTCACTGTCTTCATTGACTCCTGACTTCAACAAATTAGTACCATCTAATGATTCACTAAAAGTTCACTTGCAGACTGACATGACATCTGTATTTTCTCCCCAGGTTTACCAGAATTTATTATTTTAAACAGAATTATTCTGCTTTGCCTGTCTGTGCACATGTACTTTCCTGGCTGAACTCAGTGGTGCTTTTTGAACTGAGACTGTAAGTCAGACACAGTGTGTCTCAGTACATACCTCTTCCAAGTGATCGTTCTCTAACAATCAGGATGGTTCCTAAAACGCTTCTTTCCTGAAGTAACCTAATTAATGAAAAAGAAATCTGTTAGATTTGCCTATAAACGTTTCTCTCAAACTTCCTAATTACAGAAACACGTCACTAAAGGGAATGATTGCAGATTTAAATATGTGCAAAAAAGATTTATATATGCTGCCTCTTTTTTTTAATTTTTTTAAATATTTCACTGGACGGACTGCCTTATACAAACATGAATGTTATAAATAAGCGCCCTGTAGCTTGCTTGGAAAGAGCTGCTGTGAGTCTGTAAAAGGATTTTTTTATTCTTGAGGCAAAAAGAGCTGAGGCATTCTGAAGTGAAAAGTTTTTTTCTTGGTTACTGTTTTATTTTCTCCTCTTTATTCTGGAAAATGTACTGTTTCACAGTATTATGTTTTTGAGTCCCTTTATCATTTCAGAAATATCATTTGACAGTAGCAGAGACTATGCAATGTATAATCACATAAAACCTCACATTTGTGTCTGCCCATTTCTTGCATTTGTACTGCACACATGTGACTATTCAACCATTTCTCTACGTGTTTCTTATTTTCAAAAAGGCTTATTCACACTTTTGACAAAACAGTCTCCTGTATTTTTTCTAAGCTGTATATCCACACATCTCTAAGCAGAATCAGTAATTTTTAAATGGGAACAATTCCTCAAAGATCTATGTATTGCAATGTAAGAATGTCTAAGTTCATTATGTGTTTGTGTAATCTTCATGTTGTTATTAGCTCCATTCACTTTTAGCATTAATTGTAACATCCTTTGTCTCTTTTTTGTAAGATTACTGACCAACACTTAATGTTAAATCAAGTTTAGAATAAGGTGTTTTCTTCTAGTACACAAAGAAACATCACAGCCTAAATCCTCTGAATGACTAAGTCTGTGATTTGAAAATTAGTACAGGCACTCTGATTATTCAAGGGGACTACAGACAAGGGGCCAAGATAAAAAAACAGAAGCATTTCAAAGGATTTTGTTCTGAGGTGGTGATGAAGCCTCTGTGTAGGTTACTCCAAAGGTTACTTGGTACTTGGTGCTATGCCTAATTTTGGTGTTGGTTCACAAAATAATGTTGGAATACTGAAGAAGGTATGAAAATCAGAAAGAAAGAATTCTGGAAAACATGCCTTAAAATGAGAAATTAAAAGAGCTTACTTTTTTTAGCCCATGATTGGGAACATTAATGGGTAAATAAATCATTGTCAGTAGAAGCCTACAAAAGGCAGAGATTTATATAATTTTGAGACCCTTTAATCTAGCTGATGGTGGTACAGTAAAATGTGGCATCTGGAAACTGAAGTTAGCAGATACAAATTTGAATAAAACGTACAGCTTCTCAACCTTCAGTATAATTAATCAGCTTATCAATCAAGCTTTCAAAAAGCTGAATTTGTAATGGATTGGAAACTTCAAATTAAGAATGAATGTCTATTTTACAGTTGCTTTCCAGACCAGTCCCAGGCTACTGAGCAATTCATCATGAAAGCCTTCTCCAGGTCATGGAAATGAGAATTTTTTGCCCATTTCAATAAAGGATATTACATAAGTAAGGAAACAAATCTTTGAGTGAGGATGTGATTTGCGTTACATCAGATTCAGTGGTAACAGTCCTCTGGTGTTAACATCTATGAAGTATCACAATAAACAAATTGACAGATACATATTTAATTTTGCCCAAGTTTAAGTTTTTCCAGTTCCATTTACGTAACTGCTCAGATGTAACCCTTTGCATAGGCCATATTTTGGAAGAAAGCACCAACCATTTAGTGGAGCAGGGAATAAAGAATGTTCCCACTTTTGAGCTATTCTTGCAAATTTTCATCACATCTAGAGCACTCACCTGGTTCTGAGATATGGTGTGAGGAAAAGAACTAACATGGTTTTCAATGCTACAGTGGAATTCTGTTTTGGCTGATCCACTAAACCATCTTTGATAGAAATTTGTCATCATGGCAGGCATCACATCCAGATTCCTCGTGCTATATGTGGGTCTGTTCTATCAGTGTTTAATCTCCAACCCCCCACTAAAGCCAGTGCAAATTGATTTCTGTATTTACCGACGAGCAGTTAATCCTATAGACTTCCTTCCTGCTGAATCATCTTGACTAATGACATAGGGAAAGGCATGAGGAAGCAAGAATGTTAGACTCAGATTCTGGTTCTTCCGTTAATTTATTGTCTAAGCAACTACAAGAGATGTCCCCTGTATGGTTTTGGTTCCTTCAATTGCCATGCCACTTGTTTAAGATGCTTTTGATTCACCAAAACTGAGAAAAAATATATTCTTGTTTCTTCATCCTGCTCTCATGTTCTTATAATATTGTGTAGACAGCATCTGAGTTTCATCATGGGCTTCTTAAAATACAGGAAACATCATGGTAACACAGCTTAAATGAAGTATGTAAAAAGAAAAAGTAAAATCTTATGCCCCCCAAATTCTAGTTTATGTGTAGCTCAGTCTATAATGTTTATAAAGTAGTAGTGTGTTCAACTGAAAATGTCTTGTCAGAGAGATTTGGGGGCTTTTATTGCTTAATTTTAAACCTTAGGAATATCATACGTAGAAGTTCTTGTTTATTATGCTGGCTAAAATTCCTTGCTGGGAATACCCAGAGACGCTGATTTGAAATTCTGAATAGTGAAGATATGTTGAATTGTTTTCTTTGAGCTGATAAAAAGAGCACTTCAACAAGGTGGCTGTGGACAAAATCAAATAAAGACTAATGTTCTATACCCTAAGTAGAAACTAATTGTCCTTTCACCCTTTATGCCCAAGTATTTTAAGTGCTGCCTGTGCTTGGCAGATGTCTTATGTCAAGCCCACAGCCGCTTCATGGGACATGAGGGTCTACTGTCATCTCTTCCGCTGTGCCCCGCTGGCTGTAGGACAAATAATTGACCCGTTACCCCTAGCTGGAGAGGCCCCTGAACAACGGGCTTACAGCTCCCCGTTCTAGCACCAAGCTGTGACACTGGGAGAGTTACAAGACACCTGTGTTGGACGAGCACTCCTGCTGTCCCTAAAGCCCTGCGCAAAAGGGGGGAAATCTGCTGCTACCTCTGTTTTAAGCAGCATGTCAATTAGACTTGTTCCAAGCAGGGTTCAATGACATGGTACATAAATTGGCAGTAGCAGCTGGTGACACAGCTATCCCAGGTCTCCACCTCAGCAGTGAAGCAGGACAGACGTTTGCAAGCAGTGGTCCAACCTAGTGCTCAGGGAATCATTTCTCTCCCTGGTTTCCCTACTGCCACACTGTCATCAGAAAAAGACCCAAGGCAAATATGCATAGTGCCAAAAATGAGCTAGTGGTCCGGTTTTTAGGGGATGTGAGGAAAGCCCACTTTGAGTCCACACCTAGAAACATGGAAGCTAAACATTTCTGTCCAGACAGAAGCTGTTGTCCCTCTCTTCATAGCTTGTTCATATCTTGTAATCACAATTTGCAGAAATAATTTGTTTTCATTTTAATCTTTGTTCCCACCCCAGCAGGAAAGGTTCTGTTGAAGAGGCTTGTGTGCCTTTCTCAACTCAGCACAAGATGAACATCCTTCCCTATTGCTCTCACAAAGTGTAAATCCTTTCTACTGCTCTGTGCTGACTGATCTGTCAGCTGCTCCTGCTGTGCTGGTGACCACCTCCAAATCTCTCCTGCTGTGCTTCAGGATTTTTCTTAGAGGTGAATGAGTGACAAGCAGAGTCCTGATGCAGCAGAGCCACAGCAAAGGTGGTGCAAGAGAAACGAAGAGAGGAGGCTCTCTCCTGTGAGTTTTCTCTCTGCAGGAGTCCTCAAGGGTCAAACCCCACCACTTAAAGCCCATTTCCTTTCCTCTGCTCCTCACTACTACCTACTGCCACCCCTTCGATTGGCAGGGCCAATAATGGTTCCAAAAGGTCAAAAATGGGATATCAAGTCTCATAATTTCTCATAGGAGGACGATCTCTGGGATGAAGGAGGAGGAAACATATCACCTAAGTTTTACCAAAACAGGATAATGGGGTCTGGGAAAAGGAAACCCAGGTAAGCACTTAAAAATCATTTACCTGGCACTCCCTCATACTCCTATGGCAGCCTATCTGTTCTGTTTTACCGTGGGAACACATTCAAAACCCTGATGTATCCCACAGAAGCCCAAGTGTCCCTCTGGGATCCCCAGCTGCAGGGCAGGCTGAATGCCTGTGGAGACCCATGATCCAAGGAGCTCTGACTGGTGTGGACTTTCATTGCACGGGTATTTCCCATTTCAAGCAAATTGGAAACAGCTTTAATGGGCATTTCCTGGTACCTGCTTTCCCCCAGTTTCTCATCTCTCTTGTCTTTGCTACAAACCCATGAATCCAAGCCAATCATATTTCTCTATGACACCTTTATTTTATTCATTCTGTTGCCAGAAATATGCAAAGCCCTCTGCTGAAGCTGTGTCTGTCCTCAGCAGAGACATTTAGACAAACTCCAGCCCCTTTTCCCCATACTGCAGCATACCCGGAGCTTATGGAGCACACATTGCAGAAAAATATCCATTTTGTTGAGGAACAAGAATACATAAATGCTTCCTTCTTTGTCCTTCCTTTTGTCTAACTACCCACCAGATGTTTCAGATTCTGTGGTTCACACATAGCCAAGTAATGCTCTTGTTTTTGCACAGCAGGAAAGAAAGGGATTTTGAAAATGGACACATAGCAGTTCCTTAGGTCTGCTGCTTATCAAATATTTCCTGGCAACTCTTTGTAATCTCTGATCCCTCTTTCAGATTTTCTCTCTGAAGCAATTGAAGCCTTCTGTTTTACAATCAGCTCGCCTTCCATTTGATAAAGTTCAAAATGGCCTTTAGTGGAAATCATTTCACTTGGTAAAACCAGCTCTGATGTGGCACCCTGCAAAAGACATCTGACCCTACAATCAAGCCTGTGATATAAGTGAACTCCCTACTTCATTCACTATTAAACATCTTGTCCTCGTCCAATTTCACATTTTTTCCGGTTGCATTTATCAGTGCATATTTTTTTCTTTATGAAAATTTCTTACAGGAAAGGCACTATAACGACATTTCTTTTATTTTTCAGATGACTACAGGGCCAGATTACCTACTAGCAATCTTTATTCCCTATTGTTCACTTTCTTCAACTATGGCACCTTTGTACTATTGCAGTCTAAAGCTGAGGCCTTGATGAACTGGAAAAGTTTGTGCTAGTAAACTGTCAACTCTTCCTAGCTGCCAATCTGATTTTGCAGATTTTATTCCTTTTGAAACTTTCCAAATGTTTGGTGATAGAACCATACACATGCTATGTTTAGAGCTTTACAGTTTATGGGACATGGCTTAGAGTTTTGCTGTTTTCTTCCTCATCTTGCTTTCAGCCTGACAGCAAAGAATAAACTGATTTTATGCATGACGCTTGCCGTAGAATCATTATGTGTTCTATAATCCCAGGCAAGTTTGAGACCAGTAAAAGGGATAGTTTTAACATTATAGAATCATAGAATGGTTTGAGATAAAAGGAACCTTAAAGATCACCTAGTCCAACCCCAAAGGTCATTCCTCTTCAAAGTCTCATCCACTGTCTAGCAGCAGCTCACAGACACACTTGATTTTTATCATTTAAACCCTTCAGTTTTTACCACTGGATGATATAGGGGAACAAGTGTTTGTCCAATTACCAAAATAGGATTTTGTGCTTTTTCTGCTGGACATGAAATGCTGATTTAGAATCCCATTCTCAATGTCTATTCTTATAGAAGCCATGTATATTTTAGGCCTTCTTAAATCTCCAATATCTGCCTTTATCCAGCAACTCCAATGTCATTCTTCATCCTCTCAAAGTATTTGACTGACATTATCTACACTTCTGCTATGTGTTTTGATTCAGCATGATATCATGATAAAATACTGCAATATTTAGGTTTTATTCAGTCTTGCCCACATAGCACTCAAACTCTCATTATTGTCATCTAGAATTAGAGTGCAAATTTTATAGAAATAGTCCTGCTACAGATTATGTTTGGGTGGAGTTTTTTTGGTGGGGTTTTTTATTTTTTTTTTTGTTTGGTTTTTCTTGGCAAAATTACTTGGAATAAAATAAAACATGAAGAAGATAATCTGTTCACATTATAACACTGAGTAATAGTCCCATAAAACCTATTTTGGCCGACATACAGAAAAAAAAGTGGCATAATTTCTGTCATGTTGCACTGACAAATGCAGTGGGCTTTTTAATTCTGCTCTTGTTTTGATTGTGTGTTTGAGTGTTATCTGTGCTTCCAGGGAAAAACGCCTTCCACTCTTATATTTCTGAACAAATTTCGTCTGTTTGACACCTGGGATTTTTTTTCCCAGGATGAAATTTCTCTCAAGAGAACAGTTTCATCTGGGACGCTTTTTGTTCAGATATTGCAACCCTGGGATGTTTATTTTCTCTGGAATAGCTTAGTGAGTAATTTCTGCAACTTTGGAAGAATTTTAGCAATTGTAACAGTGTCCCCATTTGATTTGATGGCGATAATCATTTTCATGGACATTTTCTGAAAGAAAACCAAACTATTTTGCGTTTGGGGTATGCCATGCCTGCTGAAATACCTCTTTTCTTAGTCTCTGATTGCTACTGTTGTAATGTCTGGCAGTCCATTTAGCTGCCAGAAGTCTATACAGCCATTAACAAATAGCAAAATAGTTTGCATGGATTCCTGTGGGAGAAAAAATAAAAACAGCAGCACATAGCGCATTTCTTCTTTACTGCAGTACTCAGAGTGATACAGTGTGTTTCCTTTTCTTTTTTCTTTTTGCATGAATTCCATGTTTGTACACTGACCACAGCTCTTCAATGTATCTCTGGTACTTATATTTTTATTTGCTCACTGCATGGCATATGAGACCAACTTGTTTCTGTTCCTGAGTTATGTGCTCCCAGCCCGACTGTTCTTTTTCCTTCAAGCGCTGTCTGCTGTGTGTGTACCTTAAATTTTTGGATGTTGTCATAACACAGTGACCTCTCCTGGAGATCCACTATCACTCTATCATTGCTGCTTCATTTCTGTGGAGACTTTTCCACTGTCACTGAAGACACTGATTTTTCAGCCAGCACATGGAAACATTGTATTACATGTGATTCCAGTTTTGTTTAATCTCAATCGATCTTAGTTTTAATAACCTATTAGTAATTTGTGTCACCTTGTTTAGTTGCTGCAATCCCCAGTTTGTTGTGTAGGTAAATACCTCAGTATTCTCTAGTCCTTTCTCTTAAATGCATGGTAATTGTTGTTATTTGACATTCGGCAGCTATAAAGGTTATAGTTAAACCAATTGCCTCCTTAACTGTGTTTAGGGCACTTAATCTGCTCCAGAGAATTCAGAGATTTTCTCAAGTTCTCCTAACACCTCTGACTGGGTGTAAAAACCCATTATGTGCGGAGTCTGCTGCATCAGGCCCGTGTTGTCTCAGTTCCTTGCAAACTCCCTCCAGATGTTAGAGCAACCTCCTGCTTCATAAAACTAATCAGAGTCCTCGCTGAAGCACGTTCCCCCTGCACAGGCTCCAACTGTTGCTTTTTGTGCTTGAGTGGCCGATTCCCCCCTCTCCCCTGCCTCTGGTGTGCTGCCTGGCACAGGTAACAAATGCTTCGGCACTGACCCGTGCTGGTGTGAAGGCCCCTGGGTTCCATTAAATGGAGCAAAAGGCAGTAAATAAACCGCATGGGCCGGGGCATTAAATCACTCCGGGCGGGGAAGAATCAGATGCCGAGGAGGTTTGGGTTGGAGGTGGGCTGTGTGCACTTGCGCCCACACTGCAACTTAACACCCCTGCTGCAACTTAATGACAATTGCAATCAGGCAGGGTGATGTCCCCTTTCTTCCTTCCACTCCCGCTCTTTTTACATTCCCAGCGCTCTCCCCAATAAATTAAAGCCTTTCTCCCCCTGCCCCTGCGGCCCCCTCCCTCCTTTTCCTATTTTGTTTTACTGCCTTCATGCTGTTCTTCTTTATTTCCAGCATTTTATTTCAAGGAGAGGGTTTGAAGTGCTCTCAGCCCATCTGCTGGTTTGGTTTAGAAGAAGGACTGGAAAGAGACAAGGGCTTTTGGAAGTCATGAACTATTTATAGCATATTTGTTCTTTCACATTGGCACTAAACTTTGTTTATAGAATCACCTGCAGTAGAACCTGAGCCAGGGGACCACAGCTCACTTGATCTAAAATTGGCTTTATTTCTTGGGATTCTTAACAAAGACCACATGTGTGTGTCCAGTGCAGGCTAAGGTGTGTTTGATGCTCCCAGACATGTCGAAAGCACAAACGCAAAGTGCCCATGAGTGCCTCTGTGTGTGTGTAAAGGGCTCAGAGTGTGCCCTTATGAAGCATTCTTATAGATCACATGTGTATGGAGAATAAGAAGTGAGTTGTACGTGTGTGTTACCACTGTCTAAAAAATAAAGGTTCCCAAGAGAAAACTTGAATGAAAAAAATTTTCATTACAATTTCTCCAGTCGGTTTTCATTTTCTCCAAACCGTATTTTTGTCTTGGGTTGGCCCGTTAAAACACAATGCTCATTTTTGTTTTCATTCTGCTTTAAATATTTTTTTTTCAAAACAAAACAACAATTTAAATTGAAACCGAAGCATATCTGTCATTTTAAATTGATATTTTGACGTAAAAGCGTTTCATTTATTTTTCTAGCCAAAAAAATTGACATTTTAATTTGAACCCAAACAAAATTTTTCATTTACTTTCAAAGTATCAATTACAAATGAAAATATTTTCGTTGCTTCTACTCAGAAATTCAGACTGTTTTGTGCTTCCAAAATTGTAGGAGCGCGGGTTTGCAGGGTTTGTGTGTGCATAATTGTGGTGGTGTGACTATTGTGCAGGATGCCTGTTGAGTATTTGCAGGTGTTACACATCCATATTTCTGCAGAATGGGCCCTCATCCATAGAGTTTGTACATCTACATTTGCACAGCGGTGGTAAGATATGCACACATATGTTGAGTCCCTGCCAGTAATATCTACTTGTATTTATGTTTTTAGGTTTTCCTTGTGAATGTGCTTTTAATGTTCATGGGCTTGTTGCAGCACTGCCAACAGTGTTAAAAATAACAGAGCAAGACTGAGTAAGTAACTCATAAGTTTTGAGAAACTGATAGATTTTGGTTTCTTTTGACCACTTTCCCCCTTTTTTTTTAGCCTGTTGGATTCATGTTTTCAATCTGATCTTTACAGCTTTGATGACAGAAAAGCAACGTTTTCATTGTAAAAGTAGATTTCTGATTCTGCAGTGATCAGTTTAAGAAGAGGCATGAAGAAGATAAGCAGGACCCGCATTAAATTTTGGGAGCTGGTAAAAAGAGTTTCTGTTCCCGTTTGCAGAGTAAAAAACTGGGTATGTGCTTGTAATAACAATACCATATACTCATGCTTTGTGTTTGCATGCATCCATAGGTTAGCTAAATGTTTATGTGTTTTTGCCTCATGTTGGTGGGTATAATGTATAATTTTAGCCATGTTGAAGTTTAGCTTCTAGTCTAAATCAGACATTTAAGTACTTCACAGTAAGTAGAGAGAGCCTTTCTAAGCAAGGAAGTCATCCTCTCCTAAGATTCATCTCCTCTAATGGTGGGGGGATTTTGGGCATGTATTTGGGCTGGCCATCTGATTTTTGGGTATGCTGACTGTGTGTGTTCAGGATGTGTGTTTGCTTGTGATTTGTATTTATGTTGGAGTTTACATGGCAGTTCTGTTTCTACATGCAAAATGCATGCAGACATTTCTGCAATGTCTGTGCCCATATTTATCTGTGTGAAAAGCAGTCAGCAGGAGTTTCTGCAGAGCACACTGTAAGTATGAAATACTTCACTCATCCTTCAGCCTGGATCAGACAATTCTGCTATGTTCTGCTTACCTAAAATATTTCAGAGCAGCCTGTACAGCGAGAGGCTAAATGCCCGTGTGATAACTTATTTTGACAACCTTTTCCCAGAGCTAAGCTCCCAGAAAGTCCCCATTTCACACAGTGCCCTACAGGTTTCTTGCTGCCCTGCTCCTGCCTGGCCCCAAAGGCAGGAGCCAGCTGAGGAGAGGGAGCAGGGTTCAAAGAGCGTTGAGCATGTTCATTAGGCTACCAACCTGCAGTCTCTGCCAGGCCATTTACCATGATAAGGGAATGTAGAATCATAACAGCATTGATCCATTGGAAGTGCTTTCACTTGGGAAACTGTGATCTGATATGTCTGCACTGAAGGATATGAAAACACAGTGCTCTCTCATTTTGTGTAAAAATGCCATTTTCTCTCCGACAAATGTTAACATTTCAGGTTTTAAGCTGGGATGAAATAAGAAGGTGAGATGTTAGAATTTTCTGTTGGATAAATATTCTGAATTTTGCTTAGTTTTGCATTTACAGGTGGTCTGTGTGTTTGAATAGGTGTATGAATATTCTATATATAATGGGAGCGCTTGCAGTCAGCACAGTGAATGCTTTCTGTGAACTGAATAAAAGGTATGAAAGGAGAATGTGTCTAGTTACACACCTAAGCACTTTCTAGTTTGTAAATATTCACATTAGCATTTTAGGGATCAGATCCTAAGGAGATGAGGACGAGTCCTCTGACTTCAGCTGTCTCTTGATTCCTGCCAGGATGGATCGTGGCCTGGAAAACATGCTTACTATGAGAGATTAGAGGGGATCTGTTTGTTTCACTTGTAAAAGAGCTTAAGAAACAATTCAATCATGTTCTATAATTGCTTATGTGAAGAGGAGATATCTGATATTACAGGGCTCTTCAGTCCAGCAGACAAAGGTATAACAAGATTTGACTGTCAAACCATTCAAATCTATTATAAGGTCCAGCTTTTCAGTAAGGTTTTTTTAAGTGGATGTATTTAGCTTTGGGATAGAGAAGGTAAATTCTGCTTTCCTCTGAACCTTTAAAATAAGACTGTATGATTCCCTAGAAGATGTGACTCTGAGCTGTTGAGTCAGAAACCAAATTACTGAGGAAGACTGGTGGTGCTTGCTGAGCCAGTGAGGACTGAAAAGATATGGGGACGATTATCAGACATATAACCCCAGTAAGAGCCAGAGGAGTCTTCATAACTGGTTAACAATCATCTGCTCAAGATTACCTATTGCATTGAAGGAAGAACTGATTATCTGTTGCATCATCTGTTGCCCCCTGCCCCTCTGTGCATGCATGCACACATGTGCATCCATGCAATCTATCCTGGGCTGTGACGTGTGCTTGGTGTTTGCTGCCGGGAGCCTGGGGCATATTTTTCGGGGTGCTCCCATGCACTCCCAGCGTGTCAGTGACAGGGAGTGGAGCAGAGATTTATGCAGTGCCTCCAGGAATCCCCAGCGGGGCCCCTCTGGTGAACTTTGGCTCCCCGGCTTGCTGCCAAGCATTAACTACAATACTCACACTTGTTTTTAACAACAGCATGCAGGTTGTATTTCACCAATTGCTATTTTGGTTTGGGAGTTATGGCAGAAATGTCTCTGGGTTCTTGGCTGGTATAAGCGGAGCAGGAGATTTACTCTTATTGTGTAATGTCACCTTTCAGTCAGTGCTTGGGACAAAAATTATGGAGTGTCATTTGCTCTCTTTATTAAATTTCAAGGGCATGCACCTCTTGTGTGGGAGAAATATCTGGGGAGAAACTTGGCCTGATTCTGTCTAGAAGGGTAGCCTCATCTATTGAACACCTTTTAAAATATGAATTAGTCCTTTTTTCTTTTCTTTTTGTCAGTAAGTTTGGAACAGAGGCAGCAGCAGTTACCATCTTCCAAGCTGCTGCCTGCGATGATAGATGAGTTTGCCCCTGGTAGCACAGAGAGATACTGGACTCAGCACAACACAGATGTTGCAATGCGGCCAAGTTAAGCTTTAGTGGGAATGTGCAAGTTGGGTCTTAGTCAGAGTATCTCATGCCTGCCTGCTCGCTGAAAAGCAAGAGCGAAATATTAGCAGCTGACCTGATGGGATATACACTTGCCCAAAATATTCTGTTACTGGCTGCAGATGAACCAGCATCTGATCTGCTGTGTGACTTTCCCCAGGATCTCACAGCTGTGGGGTGGGGAGGCAAAGCAGTCCTCCAAAAGAAATACTGATTTCTTCAACCTTCATTTCCCATTTCTCCATAAATCACGGCACAAGAGATAAACAAGAGATATGATGGCAGGTCATGTTTATTTCTGGTTCAATATACCACAGGAAACAAATCTGAACATTACACTGTGAAAAATACTCCTGGGAGCTTTGGAGATAAAATAGAAGCAGGTTGCTTAATTAATTATTAATATGCAGATTGTTGCTGTGGTTATGACATGAATTTCCAATCTACACAGCCAGAAATATGGACTGAAGTTATTCCTCTAAACCAACACACCAATAAAACTTAACAAGGAAGTGTTGAGAGAATCCCAGCTATAGATGGCAAAAGCTGTCTCTACGTGAAGATCCTGTACAACATTTTCAGCTTAATAGCTGGAAAGAGAAAAAACAGGAAATCGGCAAAGACTTGAGTACGGATACAAGAAAAAGAGTATGAGAAAAAAAAATTTCTCAATAATGGCTTCATGTTGCAGGATGACAAGCATGAAATTTAGTAAAGATGACAAAAAAATGAAGGATGAAGGGATTAGTACTCTTTAGTTTATTTATTATATCACACTCTCTATAATCTTGAGATTGTAATCAACATGTTCTTGATCTTAACATGATAGTATAAACCAGAATTAGGAAGTTAAAGGAGACAAATATATCTTGCCATCTTTCTTAGAAATAATATTAATTTTTATCTAGCTGAAAATAAAGAAGAAAGAATATAGTGCCCGAGATTTTCCCCAGTAGAGGAGTGCAGTGTTGGGAATATCAGTCAGAACCTCCTGATAGGATATAATTGAATTGCAATAGAAGGGCAGAGGGGATCTAAAAATTGCCTGAAAACAAATTCTTCCTTGTGGCCAACAAGGGGGACAAACTGTAAACAAATATAGTTTCTGGAGGGTGGAAGTTAAAACTAGATTGGATTGCCAAGCACAGATCTCTGTTAGACAGCGTGTAAATAAAAAAATACAAATAAGAATGTGCTAGCAGATATACATTCTTTTTTTTTTTTTAATGTTACTTGTCTGTAGTATGACTTTGCCACTCAGCATATGTGAAAATAAAACTGAAGGAGATTTAACTCTTATACACTTTGAACATTTTTATGTACATTCCTCTGTTAAAAATACTCTCTTACTAAAGTGGGTGCTTGTGGAGGGTAGGTGTATTTTCTGTTTCTACAATAAAAAAGTGTATCTACTCCAGGCACCAGGAAGGACAATTTCCACTCATGCTCAAGAAAATGAGAGTAGCTTTCAATATACCTTTTTTTGTTTTGGTTTGGTTTTTTTACTGCTAAAACATATGCATGGCTTAAAGCCCCTACACAAACAGCAAAACTATTTCACATAAAAGTCCCAAATACAAAATTGCTTCACCTTCAAGTGAATAACAGCGGGACGTTTTACAGTTTTTAATGTTTGTACACCTTCTTCTATTTCTCCCCAAAAAATTTTTTTTTGGTGATTTAATTTAGGTCACTGAAAGCAAACAACATTGTGAATGTCAATGCTTTTATTTCACTTTTTAGTTTCTAATTTTGATTCATATGACTTTTTAGGACTATGTAAAATTAGAAAAACTGGTTTGAGGAGGAAAATTATTGAAACTGAAACTGCTAACATGCAACTTCATCAGCTTTGAAAAAGAGCAGTTAAATTGTAGATTTCTTTCTTGTAAATTTTCCAATGCTGTGAAGAATTTTAGAAAAAAGAAATTTTGAAGAAAAAATGCACATCAAGAAAAGAAGAAAAGTTGAACAACATAAATACCAACAACATTTTAAATACAATCCACTCTGTTGTAACTCATATTCCAAGGATTTGAAATGTTTTGGTTTGAAACATTTGGTTTGAAACATTTGGTCAGACAGCAGGAAAAAAATATTAAAGAAAATTCTTTAAAGAAAATTCTGCTGCTAAAAAAGAGTTATTATTTGTGCAACACAAAGTTTTAATAGAAATTTCTGACTGACAAGAATTTAGCGTCATTTTTAAAATAGATAAGGCAATCCAGAAGATGATATATCATTCCAAAATTTGTGTTTTAAAAGCAGTACCCACCTAGACTCCAGAAAGGGAATGGAATGCGTGAGAATTGGGTTTGGTTACTCTAGGACAGGTTTTTTTCATGGGCTCATAAGACACCTCTGAGCGGGCAGAGATCCACTGTGGTCTGATGCGACGGCGCTCTCGCATTATCCACTCCTGGGGAGCCCGCTCCACTGTTTTTCTTCTTTCTCCACTTTCTTCTTTCTCACTCTCCTGCCAGGTTTTCCCTTTCAGTCTTCCTTCTTGTGGGGTGGGTATGAAAAAGCTTAGTGTACAAAAACTCACATAATGATACTCTGAGGGCAAATTATGTACTTGCTTCCCTAGGCAGCTCGAAGTTGCCTAGAAAATAAGAAAACAGTGCAGATTTGGTCTCTAGCAGTAATTTTTATCGCTGCTATTTAGGAAATGGTTCTGGAGTCTCTATTTGGCAGCTCTCTTTTACATCCATCAGCAATGCAGCATAACCATACCATCAGCACTAAGTACAAATTCTCACACCCTGCTGGGGACTCAGGACAAGCCTCCCACAAATAGCTTTCCATTTCCATCCTGAATTCAGCATTAGCCAATTTAGAGGCAATATACAGCTCTAGGAATAGGCTGTCATGTACAGTATGCACAAGACAGCTTTCCCCTAATCTCATCTAATTGGCAACAGAAGTGGCTGTCATTAGGCACAGAGTGTGAGAGGCATTAGAGTCATTAGCATTTTTGCAGGCTATAGGAAGGTCAAACATTTGGGGAGATTCAGACACCTTCCCAAGCAAGATTGCTGTACTCCTGAAATCCTGCTTCCACTAAGTGTATTCCTGCAGAGAATTACACACTTGCCCTAGTAAAAAGTATGAGAAAATAGAGTTTTGGCTCACACAGATAATAGCTTTGGGACATGTGGAAAATGCAGTATCTGTTTAATTTTTTAATGTAGAAATTCAGTAAGTCAGGACTCACTACTCTGCCTATGAAATGTAGATATTCCTGTGAAATAATATGCTAGGAAATGCTGATTTCTGATAGATAAAAGCATTTCATTTCGACACAATCTTTTTAAAATATTGACATAGACACTGCAAAGAAACACTTTAAAGGAAGTAGATTCAAGGTCACACCCCAAGGCTTCATTCAGGGGAACCTGGTCTTTTGATAGTGTAGGATAGTTATCTCCTCCAGCTTTATCTCTGAAACAAAACTTCCATGAAATTGCCACAGACTTGTAAAACATTTCTGCTGCAACAAAATTAATTCCCCAATAGCAAAAGAGTTCTGTTCGACACCTTCAACAAGTGACAGTGCAATTTGAACTGTAGTTCTGGTACCCAGACAGGGACAAAATGCTGACTTGGCTTTTGAGAGAGGCCCCAGGACTGCAGAAAGTAATTTCCAGCAGAGACTGGAAATTACCCAGCAGAGACGGTTTCTGTGTACTTAGTCAGAGAAGGTTTTGTTTGTTGGGCTGGCGGAACTCCTGCTGCAGGTCGAGGGGGTTGATGCTGAATTGCCCCATGGGGCAGTACCAAGGACACCTTCCCACAGGCCTGACCAGGGCCTGGGAGGTGTCACAGCCAAATCTGCTCTAGCTCGGGGCCACGGCTCATCTCCCCATCTCCCAGGCACTGACAGCAGCACTGACTGTTGGCAGATGTCCCTCCTGCCCAGCCAGCTTCCCGGGTCACCCCAACCTCCCCATCCTTGCCCCATGAGGCGTCTCTTCACCAGGCCTGCAGAAAACTCCTTGTCGCTTCGGTTCTATTTAAGTGGAGACTGTCTCACCACAAACACCTCATTTCTGCCTTTCCTTTCTCTGGATAATTCAGAATTCATGCAGGGTTGTGGTTCGAGGAAAATCCAAGTCCAGGCAGAGTGCTTGTTTAGGCTGTGGCTCAGGCAGGCAGTCTTCACTCAGCAGTAGCATTTCGTCTTCTAGGCCACAGCGCCTTCACCGAAGCAGAGAAAAATGTGTTTTTCTGTGAACATAGCATTCCTCTGCCATGTTTTTGTTTGCACCAAACTTTTTCGTATCACAGGCTGTGAACAGAAATGGCCAGGGAGTTCAGTTTCTGCTACCAGTAAAGGTTTGCAGCTGCTCACCATTCCCCCACGTACCATCGCCTGAAGCTCCTGTAGGGCTCTGTGCTGTACAGATGAGATGCCAGTAGATGAAAAGTCATTGCAGGTACCAAGATGTTATTGAAGAGGTATAAGCTGTAAAACTTACACAGTTCCCTGGAGCACAAGCAGATGATGGTGCTAGAGCACATAATGTGGGTTGGAGCCATGGAGCCATTGCAAAATTAGCCTGCAGATGATAAAAACAGCAACACCAACAGCAGCAATTGGTGTTGAGAGAGATCACATCTTGGACAAATGCTGTTGTACTGTGGTTGTAGGATGCCACAGGACCTTACTGAAGGCAGAGGCAATGGGAGTGCTAAAAAAATATAATGAATGTACAGTTGGTGTATTTGCTGGTAAGACAGGTGAACAGCAGGGGACTGGCATTATTCTATATCAACCCTCCCAATGCCATTCCCTTAACATGGAAATAACAAAGTACCAGTGAGCTCCTGGTTTCTGATCAGTTTGCCTCCAAAAATACCTCCCATGAAATCCCCAATCATGGCAAGCAATTATGACTTTAATATATTAACTTCTAGCTTTTTTCCCTCCATTTTTAGATGATTTTAAAATAAATCATGAAGTGCTGCTTGGCCAGCACATTTGAGTAGTTAACTAGAACATCAGCCATAGGTGATGAGAGCAATCGGTGCCATACTGAAGATAAAATAGATGGATTTTTTTCCCCTGGTGCTGGCTAACAAAACATTTTCCTGATGCTTCTCATTAAAATCTCGTATTAAAAATGCTTAAAGATGCATATTAATGGTGGGGCAAAAAAGGCACAAGTAGTGTTCATTGGAAAGGAAGCTGGCTAATTATGGGAGTGCCCACAGAGGTTGATGGCTGCCCTGGGAGGTGAGACAGAGCACACAGCTCTGCTGCAGATGTCTTTCAAGCCTGGAGCATGGTTTCTACACTTGCTTTACAAGCAGGCATTGAGCCAGACCTGCTTCACCCCTACAGAACAGGAGCTGCCTTGTCTTTTTCCTCATATCCCATCAGCTATTAGCCCTGGTTCCTTTGCCTGTCTGCTTGTGAGGGTGCACAGACACAGAGAGTAGCACAAGGAAGGGTGGGATGGGAAGTGGACTTTGCAGCTGGAAATGGGGCAGCTGTTTTTGCAGCAGTGACAGCATAGGCCTTTTGCTTAAAGAGCCCAGAGCAGGTTGATGGTGCCATTCCAGGCTACAACTAAACCTAAGACACAGTAGTCAGGAAAGGTGTTTGTGGGGGGCCTGCTTCCTCCTCCACATCATAAACATTTTCCCATTTCTCTGCTCCTCTGTTGCTTTTACACCTCTCTTGAGCTAGTTTGTAGTTTGATTCTGTGGTGTTTAAGCACCAGAATACTGATGTTACAGCTGGGCTAGTCGTGTGAATCAGCCTTCAGTGGGATCAGGTAAGGACCAGGACAGGAGTAGGTGACAAGGTGTTGGGCCTCGAGCAGTCAGGAAAGGGAACTAGGAGCCAGGAGATGAATGTCTTTCAGTAGCAGCTAGACAGACTGACATGGTCATAGCATGAAGCTGCCTAAATCTCTAATCTCCTGTATTTTGCATGGAAAATTCTGCTTTTAAGTAAGGTCTTTCTCCATTCACTGATATGCTGAATACCTTCCAGTGTTGCCCATCTCCAACTCTCTTGGCTCCAGAGGAAATTAAGGTGGCATTCCTTTTCGCTGCTGTGTCTGCACAGCCAGAAAAATAGCTATTGGGGGTGATGTAGGTGGAGTTGATGCTTTGTGAGGCAGGGGAATGGAGAAGATGACCTCTAGAGATCCCTTTTGGGACAATTTTTTGGAATTTTCTGGGTATGAGGGGTAAAATGATGAACTGAGAATAGAAGACCTTGAGTCTATTCTGGTGTTTGATGTCTATGACATTGCAATTAGCTTTTATTTGTAGGAAGTGACCTATTGGCAGCAATGCATTGTATAGCTTAAAGTGTCTGGCAGAAAGAACTTTAACAAATATGCTACTTCAAGAATTGCTTTAAACAGCCAAGAATGGTGTATTCTAATCCCCAGAAATAATTACAAGTGGATGAAGTAATATGTAAATAGTAAAACCAGTTCTCTTTTTAAAAAAGGAGTCCTTTATGAGTTTTTTCCTTAAAGGATACAGATAATTGTGTTGTACAGTGTACCTTCCCTGTATGCACAAAGCACTGGCCTAGGTGGAGAAGAGAGTGAAATCAGATGTTGTTAAGAGATTGCCCAGAGGCTTCAGTGCAGTACAGTCTTGCTGTCATGCAAAATGAGCAGAGTCTGATCAACTCTCAGTTCCTAATAGCTGGCCATGCAGCCGAACACACTGGAGGAAGGAGAATAAGGGGAGAAAGAACAGGACTTTGTGCTAATCTGGATGCATTTGTAATCTGAAAAATATCCTGAAGAACAACAGTTCCTCCCAGCTGCCCTGGGGGTCGTTGCTGGCCATTTGTGATGAGTGACAAGGCAGACATGGAACCGGAAGTGAGATCTTCCTCTGAATCTGGATCAGGGTTTAAGGAAATAGGCAACTTCCTGCTTAAGGTTTGGATTTCTAGGAACATGCCTGAATGCGAGGTTGGCATTGATTTGATTATTTCAGTACAGTTAAATTGGTGGAGCATTCTTTGGCTGTAGATGCAGTTACTCCAGTATAACTCTATCATATGTGATGGTTTATATCACAGTTGCACAGTTTGTCCTCACACAACACATGATCAGTGGTGTAAGGCATTGGTGTAGGTGTCTGCTCTATAGGGCCCATATCTCAGCTGCTGTAAAATCTGTTTGTTGCAGAAGGACTGAAGAGTGCCAGGAGGCAGGACTTTGTACTGGATCTCATTTCTCCTACTGGAGAAGTCAGTCAGATCATATGCACAGAGATCATGAGAGCACAGAGCTGGGGAAATCACAAGGTAACCAAGAAATAGATGTATTGTAGATTACTGAATAATATTTTTCCTGTAGGTTCCGCTGGTCCTTGGCAGCTGGTAAATAATAAAGAGTGTTTATCCTGCTGATATAAATCAGAGCAGAAAGGAGCCCCAGGATTCTGCCAGAATATGCTGTGTGTTCCTATGGGAATCTGTCCCAGCATTGCTTTCATTTGAATCCTCCTTTGTTTATTTTGCAAAACAGAAAAATTATTCTGAAGGACTTTTGGCTTCTCCAACTCCTGCCTTGGATATTCCAGCTTCCAATGAAAATCAGACACCCTCTGGCTCCAGACTAGTAACTCCCCACTGTTTTCTCTAACCACTAAGAGGTCTAGCACGTACAATTTTGAACTGAGTATCTAAACACAAAGAAACTTAGAATTCTGTGACAGACTACAAGTTGTGTTTTTTAATCATAGTTATAATTTTTGTATCCTGTTACTCATTAGATGCGTGGAAACTTCCATTTAGGCTTCAGAAAAGAGTTAAAAATTGTTAAGTGTAATGGGTCTCCACATAGCATGTAAGACATTTGAACTCTACTGGCAATAAAAAGCAAGATGAAGTGCTTTTTAGACTGGTAACTGTTGTCATTATAGGCCAAAAATCAAGGCACTGAATTACCATTGAGAATAAATTTGTGCATCAGCAAAACAGCTCTCCTACTGACCTCCAAAGGGATGTGGATTAAAATGAGGTCAACTGGGAATTCTTTGAAGAGGACATCTATTTTTTTTTGTGAGAAAAGAAGAGCATTGGGAACTAAAAAAGAAAACTCTGGTCTCCACCTAGCTTTCTCAAGCAAACATGTGCCAGCAACCATAGGAGGTGCAACTCTGATTTTCTGATTCACCTGTATGTCTGACACATCCCTGCCTATCTGGAACCTCTTAGTATTGCTTGCCAGGACTGAAATTTTTAAAAAAGAAAAGTCAGAGGAAGATACTGCAAAAAGCAGGGAAAGGCAAGGAGAAACTGTAGCCAAGCAATTTCCTTTTCATCATCTTTCATGGTATTTTTGGGTCGGTATCCTTCCACTTAAGGGAAAGAGGAGCTGTCAAAGCAGAGGAAATGTCCCAGCCATTTCAGTCTGGTGGTGGTGTTGGCTGACCATTCTGCAGTGTTTTTGACACCCTAGGACAAAGATATCCTGCAGATAATTGAAATCAGAGGTAACTTTTCTTTCCACTGGCCAGAGCCCGGTCAGACTCAAGTTTCCTTATGAGTGTGATCCTTTTTGACACCTCTTTCAATGTAAAAATCCCTCAAATTTCTAGTCAGGCAAAGGCACAAATCCATTGAGTGTCTCCACACAAATCTCTCCATGTCAGCAATTCATGGCACTGCTAGAGAAAAATCACTCTCCCTTCCAATTTAAAATCTCGCGTGTGTCAGCTACACTTCTTTATGTACAGTTAAGTAATACCTTGAATTCAAGTTGACTAAGACTTGCTGTCCAATTCTTTGGGAGAGCATTACCATTCTGCTGGTCACTGCAGAAGCCATTCGGGCAGAGCCTGTGACTCATGAATCCTGTTTAGACCACGCACACACTTTGCACAGTGCAATGGGGATTTGAGCTTCCATGTACACAGATAAACTCATCCCAGTTCTGTCAGTGTGCATTTCTGTGTTCACAGACTGCCGCTGTGATCATGTCACTTTTTGTTTCAACCTTCCCCTCCTTCTTCTGTACCTCCTGCATTAAATAATAGAATCATTAAGGTTGGAATCAAGTCCAACTTCTGACCAATCAGTGCCATATCAACTAAGCCACAGCACTCAGTGCTACATCCAGTCATTTCTTGAACACTTTCAGGGATGATGATTTCACCACCTCCCTGGGTAGCCTGTTCCACTGCTTTGCAATCCTTTCTGTAGAAATTCCTCATGATGTCCAACGTGAACCTTTCCTAGCACAGCTTGAAGCCATTTCCTTGTCCTGTCACTGGTTGCTAGGATCAGAGACCAACTCCCACCTGGCTACAACCTCCTTTCAGGGCGTTGTGGTGTGCAATAAGGTCCCCCCAAGCCTTCTTCTCTCCAGGCCAAACCCCAGCTCCCTCAGCCCCTCTTCACAGGTCTTGTGCTCCAGATCTTTCACCATTTTTGCTGTCCTTCTCTAAAAGGACAGTGTTTCTTCATTCCAGCATATCAATGCTTTTTGCAATGAGGCTCCAGAACTGGACACAGCACTCCAAGCGTGGCCTCACCAGTGCAGAATACAAGAGGACAATCCCTGCCCTGCTCCTCCTGGCCACACTATGGCTGATCCAGGCCAGGTGCCATTGGCCTTTTTGGCCACCTGAGCACAGCTGGCTCATGTACAGCTGCTGTCATCAGCACCCCCAGGTCCTTTTCCTCTGGGCAGCTTCCCAGCCACTCTGCCCCAGCCTGTGCTGCTGCCTGGGGCTGGAACTGGTCTATCCTTTCTAGCTGTCTGCAGTCAGTTCTTACACTACCCGTCAACTCTCATTCACTTGGAAGCTATTGGCTCTTTGGCCAGACTATGGTGCCATACCACAGTGCCTGTATGTTACATTTTCACATCTAATGACTACATTTTCTCCTTTTTTGCCTCTTATTCCTGGAGGCGTTCCCTGTAATAGGAGACAAAATCTGTTCCACCACTCTCTTTCAGGCTTCACTGGCTGGAAAAACTGTGACGGAAGTGTTTTTGTGGTTGCTGGCATGTGCCAGCTCGCTGCAACTGGAAGGTTGTGCAAGTCCCGTGAGGGCCAGCCCGCCAGGAGAACGTCCCCAGCAGGGGCTCCGTGCCCCTTCTCACTCAACGTTGCGACAGTTCCGGTTTTTGTTCTGGCTGGACTGTCACCAAGTGCTGAGATGAAAATTCCTCCGCAAATAAAATGTCTCTCTTGGCTCAGTTCTCTTTCCAATTGTTTTCCTTCCAGCGATGCCCACGGTGACAATGGTTAGGTTGCAGCACATCGCACTGACCAGCGCTGTCTCTCTGTGTCTGTGTGCTCATTCATCTGTCTCTAGCTGCCCATTGTGTTTTGCCTTATGATCGCTTTGAAGGGCGGAACTGTGTTTTCCTTTTGTCCTCAGACCTATGGGACTTTGGTTGAAAAACAGACATCTTATGCCCTATGGTAACACAAGCAAGAAACAATGGGATTTTTTTTTCAGTAAGAGGACAAATATTAAGTTCTTACTCAGAGAAACCTCCATTAGCTGTAGTGCTGCTGAACACTCTTTGAGTAGAAACACAGGAAGAAGATAGGGATTTGGTTCAAGAGAAAATAAATTAAAATGCACACTGTCCTCAGCCTTCTGCATATTGCAAAGCTTACAATCTCCATACTAGTATAATGAAGAGACCTTTCTTAGCACATTGCAGGCCACAGTCAGACGCAGACCTGGTCTGCTCATGGGGAGTAAGTGGAAATAAACTGGATAGTTTCAGTTTGGTTTGTACAAGGTGTACACCAGGGCTATATGTCCTGATGAACCTTCTGCCCAGTCACAAGATGAACCAGGCTATCAGTCTTCTGTGTTCTCAGGAACAGAAAATGAGAGCGATAGACAATGTCAATCCTTAAAAATTAAATAAGCAGTGAATGGGACTGGTATGCTTACTACTGCCCAAAAAGGCCTGGGGGAAATTCTCACTGGCCTGTGCTGCCCTTTAGACTGTGCCTTGGCTTTCTCCATGAGGGTCTAGCTGGTTTGGGGAAGCTGTGTCAGTGTGTGTACCAAAATTTAACATTATAGATGATTGTTGACTAACCCTTGAGCCCTAGTTAGTTTATTAGTAGAGAAACAGTTTATGTACTATAAGTGTGCAAATAGAAAAGGTAAGGATTCAAAAGAAACTGCAAATGCACAGGCAAGATGTGTGCATGAAAACCCGAACACCATAGATTGGAGCCTGGATAAATGGATTAATTAAATAACTGGTTTTGCAATTCGGAGCAGCCCCATGACCTGTCCAAGACAGGAATGCAGCTCTCCTATGTGCTTCATAAATCAGTAGAATTGGATATCCCTTGTATGTGACATCTAACTGCCTGATTACTTTATTTATTTTATTTTATTATTTTATTTCATTATTTAATTTATTTTACAAAAGGGATAAGAAGCAAAGGGATAAATGAGCAAATTAAAATGAGCATAAAAAATTTATGCTCAGTTTTGAGTATAAGGAGGAAGCAATTCTATACTTTTGGAGGCTGGGACCTAATGAGATGTCTCAAATCAGAAATTTAATGACTTGAGAATGCAGATTATCTCCCTTAAAGCTTTAAAGCTTACTCTGAAAGTGCTTTTATTTCATGTATCCCTGAAAAAGGCAATGGGGTACAAATTCAGTGACTGGCAAGGTTAATACAGGTCAGTATAATTGTAACTATGCTAAGTGTTGATCACTAGCATAGTTACAAAGGAAATAATTTTCTTTCAGTATTTGCAAGTAGAGAGAAACTTAAAGTTAGATTTAATTCAAGTTTACCAGAAGGTGGAGCTGGATAGTAAATCTAAACAACAATAGCTTGAAATGAGTACATTCCAAGCATTATTCCAGTACAGAAAAATGAATATTGTTGATGTACCAGTAGTTTCTATCCACTGCAATTCATATACTACAACTGGCACCTATTACCTGAACAGAGCTCCAAGGATCAGAGCAGCCACAAAAGTGCACATTTTTCTATATTGCTGGTAATATGAAAAAAAGACGGCAGAAGTATGGTTTGAAAATAAAGAAAATGAAATTCTAATTTTTAATCCAATCCTCCAAAGTTTTGAAGTATATGCTTATACAGGTAAAAACCACAAAATCTTAAATTAAGGCTGCAGGGGAAAGTAAACCTCAGACACTGAAACACATATCTCAAGATAAATAGCCTTATCAGACTTATCACGGGCTATCTCTTATCTCTTGAAATTATATCCTGGTATATTTCACATTTCTATACTCCTTTCCCCTGTAAATTGCCATATTTCTATACAAATATTTCTTTTAACAGATGAGGTAGACATTTAACTTAATCTTCTTGTCCTGATTCATGAAAAATCTCTTTGAAAGAGCATCCTTCACTTTGGATGGCCAGACTGTCTTTCCATGACCTTCCCAAAGGTAGGCTTACAAACTGTCCTTGCTGCAGGCATTCTAGTAGAGTCTGGAGATGGAGTTGTGATAACATGAAAGACCCCATCCTCCTTTTGTAGCTGTCTTTCCCCAGTGGAAAGCTTTTTTTGGCTGAGTTATGCATATTTTGCCAATGTCACAGTGTCAAACTCAGCTTGGGAAGTGTTCAGCTGGAGCATTTGCCACAGGCCAGGACAAAATGTATTGAACCCTTGGGTTTGTCAGTGAAATATCATTTGAACAGGTTTAAGGGATAGGTGCATGTTCTGGCCTCCTCTTTTTGGAGAGATTTCCTTAACCACGCAGTGTTGCCCAGTGGTGCTGGACATCAGAGCAGCCTATGATGTGCCCTTTGTTAGTGGTATTTGCAGTGTTGGTTATCATCAAAGACACCAGGTAAACACCAGCATCAGTCACAGATGAAGCCCAGAGTGAGGAGGATTGCAGGTCAGATGACATGAGGTGTCCTCACAACAGTCCTGTGCTCTTTCTTCAGCTCAGCTGCAGATCACAATGGAAGCTAGTTTGAATAAGGAGATATCTGGAAAATAACAATGAATTGGCACCAGGCTCAGGGCCCACATTCACTCCATTCTGACTTCAGTCTATCTCAGAATAAAGAGCTGTAAAAAACAGGCAAAAGATATTTGCAGTGATCGTTCAGGAAAGTGATTTTCCACAGGCAGAAATAATATGGTAAACCTTTTCAGGGGAAGAAATAATAAACACAGAGCTCCATTGTGTTCCATCATAACTGACACAAGGCTCACATGATTAATGATTAATGCCAGCCCAGTAAAGCCCTCCCAAATATGCCTTCCAAAGAAGGAAGAAGGTAGAGGGTTTAGGTCTTCAGCTGAGGTATCTGAATTAATTTAAATATGATTGTATCTCACATGCTTGGTCTTAATTGTCTCCTCCTGAAAATTCAATACCTGCATTCATGCTCCTGGGCTCCAGGGATTCCAGAGCACCACACTGTCCCCACTGAAAGGAAATGAAAAATCGGCTGATGCTAACCAGACCCCTTCAGCAACTTTACCCATTTAAGTGCTGTATCCTGCAGAGTGATTAATGATTTTTTTCCTTCTACATTTAACAGCAAAGAAAGAGGGGAAGAAAGAATGTGCGCTGTCGCCCACCTTCTAGCCAATAGACTACAAAGGCATAGCTTGCCAGGGTATTCACTTTCCTCCTGAGTGTGATTTATTTTTCATGTGTATCTGATGTTGCCTCTTCCTTGGATGTGGTTGGAACCTGCAGCATCTTATCAGCAAAAGGTTTGGCTCACTCTTGTATGTGACTAGCATTGTGCTTTCTTTGGGCCTTTTTAAGACTGCAACCTGAACCTGTTCACCAACCCTTTATTAACATGTGTTTTATGGTACAGGTGTAATAATTAATCCAAATGGTTAGCAGATGTGGCTGTCTATCTCTGGGCATATCAGTTCCTACACACCACCCCTTAATCAAGCAGTGCCCAAGCAATGCCAAAGAAAATGAAAGAAAATAAATTCCACCAAGATATTTATGAGGGCCACCTGGATAGGGAAATACCTTGGCCTTTGCTGGTCCCCTGCTCCAGGTGGCTACAAAAGACTGAAGTCCCTCACTATATAGGAGTCAAATCAATCTTGCAGGGAGCTGAAAATGAAAAGCTGTGCTTGGCTCCCTAGTTTAACAATAATGAAATTTTGTACATGTGCTCTGAGGAAGCCTTCCCATTTCACCCTATTTATTTGAAATTTCCCTTCTTTTTACCAGAGCCAGCACCTGATGGACTTCACATAATTCAGGTTGCTGGTTCCTGCCTCTGTTTCTGGCAAGCCAAAGCTAAGGATGTTCTTTGTGTTATCAGCTGGACTCCGGGTGTTGCTTTGCAAATCACGAAGGGAGATGCCAGATTTTTACATTCCTGCCATTTCCACTTTTTTCCCCAATTATTTATAGTCTTCACATGGGTAATTCCTGGCAGATTTTCATCACATTCAGCTTCCACTGGGACAAAAGGCTTTGCCTGTGAAGGGGTGGTTGTTCCAGCTGCCTCAGAAGGAGCCCATCCCTGGTGGAAGCTGCAGCCTCAGCCTCCTTACAGCATCGTGGCAAAATGCACTTCCCACCCATGGGAAAGTTCCACACATCTGCTGCGTCACATCCAGGTGCTACCCTTCAACAGCCACCCCCAGAACACCATGGATGAAAACCCAGGTGTCCTGGGCTGCATCAAACACAGAGTGGCCAGCAGATTGAGGTGGGTGATTCTGCCTCTCTGCTTGGCACTTGTGATAACCCAGCTGGATAACCAGCATCCAGCTCTGTGGACCTCAGCTCAGGAAAGTCATGGACCAGCTGCAGCGAGTCCAGAGGGGAGCCACAAAGAAGGGTAGAGGGCTGGTGTCCCTGCCATGACAAGGGGGTTAGAACTAGATGGCTTTGAGATCCCCTCCAACCCCAAGCATTAGATGATTCCATGGGGTGGGGGGATAGGTTGACCCCAGCTGGACGTTGGAGGCTCCCCCAAAACCACTATGTCACTCCCTCTTCAGCCAGATGGGAGAGAGAAAATACAATGGAGGGTTCATGGACTGAGATAAGGACAGGGAGACACCACGCAGCAATTACCATCACAGGGAAAACATAATTAATTTAGGGAAGTTAGTTTAGCTTACTACTAATCAAATCAAGAGTAGAACATCAAGAAATAAAACAAAATCTTAAAAACACCTTCTCCCCACCTCTTCCTTCTTCCCAGATTTCATTTTACTTCTGGTTTTGTCCATCTCCTCCCTAAAAGCAGCTCAGGAAAATAGGGAGAAGGGATTGAGGTTAAAGAATCATAGAGTGGTGGGAGTTGAAAGGGACCTTAAAGATCATTTAGTTCCAATCCCACTGTCATGGGCTGGAACACCCTCCATTACACCAGACTGCTCAGAGCCACATCTGGCCTGATCCTGAACACTTTGAGGGTTGGAGCAGCCACAACTTGGGGAGTTCTCAGCCTCTGTGGGCAAGTCAGTCCATCACACATTGTTCTCTGCTCCTCCTTCCTCCTCAGGGGGACGACTCTTCACACTCTCCCCCTCCTCCAGTCATGGAAGACAATCCTCCACAAACTTCTCTGTGTGAATCCTTCCTCAAGAAGTGCTCCAGCATGGGTGCATTCCACAGGGTGCAGTCCCTTCAGGCTCAGAATGCTCCATCATGGGTCCCCCTTGGGGTCCAGGTCCTACCAACAAACCTGGTGCAATGGAGGCTTGTCTCTCCATTGAATTCTCAGTGAATGAGAAGCAGTCAATGCTGGGGAAAAGCTGTGCATGACAGAAGAAATTATCTGACATCCTTATTAGTAGCTGTCAGTCCTTTTTATCCACATAACAAAAAAATGAATTTATGAGTGCAGCTAGTTCCATCACAGGCATTGCTTAGTGCTTAACAACTATGATGCCAGGCAACATAGGTAAAACTGTGTGCCAAATGTAAAATATAATTACATTAAATATAATTAAATCAAAGCTGATAATAGTCATGTACTTTGCACTTTGAACAGGTAAGCTCATTTCCTTATCAACATAGATAGGAAAAAACTGTTAAAAAAAAGTTGGTTTTTATCTATTTGGCAAGTTTTGCCTAATAAGCCTATATATTGACTGCTGCCATAAATGGAAAGATGAAACAGGTGGATCACTAGAAGGAAGCTTAATGCACTTATGATCCTGGTGCAGTTTAAATATTTATTGAAAACTTATAGGCAAATACAAGGGATATTAAAACCTTTTTCAGTTTGAACTATTACTGCTTAAATTTTCCCACTATTCATTCATGCTAGAGAGAAATTGCTGAACAAAACCAATCACATGATTCATGATTAAATCTGTGAGACCTACTAGCTATCAGCTTTCCATCAATCAGTCTGAAACTCTATGCCAAGAAGTGTCACAGTCTGCTTAGAACAGCAGTGGGGCTGGCCTCAATCAAATGGCAGCTGCAAAAAACTCCCAAACTATGCTGATTTCGTAATGTATCTCCCCATATTTTCATCCCTGCTATGCAAGGTCTGAATGTTGGAATGAATTGTCTTTGATGACATAGAGGTTAATATTCCCAGAAGTCTGGAGTCTCTTCTTTTCTTCTTAAAGAGGTTTTGGAATATGGATGTGCACAGAAGTGTGTTAAATGGATTATGCTTCCATTATTTTAACTTGTTTATTTGCAACATGAGTACGGCATGAAGTAAACACCTGGGAAGTTTCAACTGGAAAAGTTCAGATGTTCTTCGGTTATGAAGGCACAAAAATAGTATCTTTTTAGAACAGTTTTTTTATGTATATATAAAAAACAAACCTAAAAACTATTCGGCAAAGCCATATGTTGTGTAACATGAAAACGGACGTTTTTCTTGCGGCTTCCAAAAATATCCACTTCTGCACCGAGACTAATGCCTGTTAGAGCTAAGCCAAAAAGGGTCAAAGCAGGTGTTTTCAGATTAAAGTCCCATATCAAATCAACTGTGATATTTGATATCTGGTAAATACTCTCCAGAGCAAGTTGAATAAGAGCTCTTATTATACACAACAGATTGGAGTAAATAAAAAGTGCGAGACAAACAAAACCTCCCCTCTCTGTAATGAAGCGTTCCCTCCACCGCCCAGTCTCAAGGGAAGAAAAAGAAAAGGAAGACCAGCGGTCAGATGAAATACTTTATTGTGAAGGAAGCATGTGTCTGGCAGCCTCAGACATGCACATGAAAAGTAGACTGTTGGAACCAAAGGGTTTCTCCATATGTTGAACTCTGAGTCTCCCATTTCTTCCAAAAATGATTAGCTAAGGATATTTTCCACTTTTCAGTCAAATAGAAAACAAAATACTGCAGGGAGATGTTAGATGTTCCACTGGGAAATGTACATCTTCTTATCTCTCTCTATGAGTATCTCTTCCAATCTTTCTTTTCCACCTGCCCAGACCCTGGGCTACTAAGCCAAGTTTTATGGAGATTACAGTTTCCTGAGCCTTCCTGTTGATCATTTATAATTACTGGCATGAGATAGCCTTTTTTTCCTGTGCAACGTCCTCAGGAGCCTGAGATTTATTTAGAAGCTATGTCAGTGGATCAGAAAACTCCTTAGCCAATTCTTTTAAAATTCCTGACTGCAGTGGACATTTGTTCTTTAGTACCCTGAGGACAAAGCATGGATGTTGGAGGTAAGACACTTGGCACAAGAGCAATGTGTGCAGCTCCAATAAAGTCTGTCCATCGTGTATTCATGGTAGAATACACGCAGGTCACCCAGCTTCATCAAAATTTGTATCTTTGCTCCATTCACAAAGCTGTCGGTATTGCCTCCCTTGCTTGTTGTTGCACTTCCGAGAAGAGGAGGAGGATGGCTAAAGATGTGGTTGGACACTTTGCTGGTTGCTGTCTTCCCATATTTCTGCTTGTTCATTTTTTTTTCCTAGGCCCTGCTTTTCATGCATATTTGTGAAATGCACTTTGCAGAAAAGAGGAGAGGGGTGGTTGTGTCTCTGGTCACTGCACTCACCAGACATGCTATGCTGCTCCTTACGCGCCAATGCAGATGTTCCAGACTGTTGAAGTTTGTGCTCTGCATGAAAGATGAAAATTATGCAAAAACCCCTCCTTGGCCAAAGGACCACAGTAAAAAGCCTTAAAGATGAAAGGGAGAATTTTGGACTTTGAAAACAGGGCTGTAAATTCTGGCAATCTTTAAAAATGTAAAATATGTACATATCTGTGTAAAAGCTCTCTGACAGCACTTGCTTATAAAAGGGAAAGTAGTATGACTGAAATAAGCAGATGCCTGTCTAAAACTGATAGGTTAAATAGTGGAGGCTGAGACAAAGCTTCTGGAATCAACAATAAGTATGTTCAAAGTGGGTTTATATAAAATAGATCTTTGCCAAGCAGCCTTGGATATAAGGGAGATGAGGTTCTAAATATAATGCATAGAGCTTAGTATGTCAATAAAATAACCTTCAGTATGGAATTTCATTTGGTGTCACTATATTTTGTTCAGAAACTAGCATAATAAAAAATGATTGCAACTTATGTTAAGTATTTTAAAAATCAAATGGTAAATTGGAAATACTATAAATCTGGACTCTTTGTTAAATAACTGAGTTTTATCTGGAGCCCTGCATGGTTCAGTTTTCAGAATTAAACTATTTAGAATTAGTATCAATGTCCAAGAAAAAAATGCACTAACCACTGACAAAGACTGGATATGACACAAATATTATGGAGTGGGAGAAAAAAAAAGGCAGGAAGATAAAATAGTGATGCAGACCAGATTGCCTGGTGAAACAGATGCTAGCAACATATTAGGAAGTAAGGGCAATCTTCTGAAAAAAAAAAAAACCAAAAAACCGACAAAGCCATACAGACAGAATATGCTTAATGTGTACTCTGGATGGTAGTTGGGACCACAGTGGGTACACAGTCCACAGATTCCAGAGGCAAACTAGAAATGAGAAAATAGAATATAGGTATGGTACTTGGTGACAATGTGGACATAACATCTCTATTCCCTGGTGTCTACAATCCAAACTGGGGGCATTGAATAGCAGGAAAAGTCTTATAGTATAATCTAGAGGATGGTTAAAAGGCTGGAAAACTTGCACCAGAGTAGAAGACTATAAAAGAGCTCAGTTTCTTGAAGAATTTTATGAAGATGACTGTGCACATCTCTCCACATTGAAAACTTTTTTTGTTTTGTTTGGGTTTGGTTTTTTTTATCTATTCGATAAAGACATCAGAGCATCCAGTGTCTGGAAATAGAAATATGGTAACTTCAGACCAAAAGTAAAACACACATGTTTTTACCAGAGAAAGGCACCTAATCACCAAAGGAATAGATGTGGTGGCTATACAACGTTCTCTATCACTGGCAATTTGAACAATAAAGATTGACTGCTTCTCTTGAGGATATGTGCCTTACTTCCAAAAGGAAGTAATTCAGGGAAGTAGTGGTCTGGCCTGTGCTCTCCTAGAGGTCAGGATCGACGTGCAGGCTGCTCCCATCTGGCTTTATAAACCTTGAATCTGTTCCCTAATTCTTTCACGGGAGGTCTGTTCTTTTGGGCTTTGCTTTTCCTATTGAATTGAAATTAGACATGATTGCATTTGTAGCATTAATTCTCCCAGACAACCAATAAATCAGACACATATTTTGCTTGGGATGTTTAGTTCACTTTAGCCACAAAAAAACTAAGGAGGAACTTGGACTGGAACATGGGTATTACAAAGGGAGGAAGAGATAGCTTTATGGGCTGTGATAAGATGACCTCATCCAACATTGCCTTCCTTAGATGTCAAAGCCCTAATTGTTCGAGATTGTTGTTCTCTATTTGTTGTTTGCTTGTTTTCTTCTAATTGAGGCAAAACTTAAAAACAGAGTGAAAATTCACAATGGAGCCAACAGAGTGAAAATTCACAATGGAGCCAAAGCAGGATGAGCACTCTCTTTTCTTTTTTCCCCCCCTGGAGTTATCCCAGGATTTTAGCTTCAAGTGGGTTTAATCTAAGGACTCCAACCTCCCTGTAGCCACATGTTGAATCAATTGAAAAGCAACCAACAGGTAAATATCTCTATCACGGCACTGCTAATAATGTAGCAGACCTTTAGCATAAGAGGAAACCCTTTTGACCCCTCTTGTGAAAGCTTTTCTGTGGCCTCGAGTTTGGTTGATTTTTTTGTTAAACTGTCGTTACAAATGCAAGAAGGAGACACCTGCAAGAAGCTGATAACTCTACATACATCAACAAGGAGGGAAAGCAGAGGCAAATAGGTTTTATTTGGCTTTAACAGAGCACCAGGGAGAAATACACAGAGAGATTGACTGACAAGGGCTTCAGTAGAAACCCGTCAGCTCGTAATGTGAGAAAGTGCTTGCAAATGAACAAAAAGCCCGTGGCCCTTTCCAAAACTAGGACACTTTGCCTGAAATATTCTACTCTTTCCCCATTGTTTCCTACCCTTCTGTGCTGATGTCTCACCACAGAGCAAGGCACCACTGCCGTTCCGTGTATCCATCTGGAACATGTCAAGCCTTGGCAGCCTGCCCCTATGCAAAACCCTGAAAAGGGAAGGAGGTAACTGTTTTGTTTTTATTCATTTTTTATTCATTTATTATTTTTAAAACAAAAAATTCTCCAGTGGACTACAATCCTATCAGAATTTGCATTCTATAAAGAGACAGGCTCTGTTCACCACATATTTGGGGAACGCCCAAGAAACCTTGAACTGTGTGAAGAGTGTCAGAAGAAGATATCGGAAGCTGAGAAGGTAACGTGGTCTTCATGAGGCAAAGAATAAACACATTAGGGTTATTGGAAACATCCACTCTCAAATTAGAAATAAAACACTTCTCCTGCCTAGGTCTGGGCAAAAATTGCTCATGAATGAAGTAATTGCTTCATAGCAGACAATTAAAGAAATTATGAAGAATTTTGTTCCTATTGCTTGCAAATGTTTAGCCCTAGAAAAAAGTGAGGCTATTGAAGATTTTATGGAGCTATTTGCTAAAATTAAAATATTATGCCCAATTCTCAGACAAATTTTACCACTGGTGCCATCTCATGTTCTAACTTTACTCCTATAGGACTGGGGATTTTCATTGTCTTCCCCATGCTGTTTAAAAGGGCTATGTTGCTTCATTATATACCACCTAGAGCTTCTAACAATAGAGAAGCATGTCCTTCAGGAGATGCAGGTAGTACCTGTTTTGTTTAACATGTATACTATATTTTTTATTTATGCACAGTATAAAATTTACATTGTGGCTGTTGTATGTTTCTTCTGTAAGTCCTCTTCCACTTAACAGAAGCCTGTAGGTTTATCTCTTGTACAAAATCATATAGGAAATGACAGTTTCATTGTTTCAGTAATGGGTAAGTTCAGGACTTAGAGAGCTTATGTCTAAGATAGCAGCTTTTTACCTTTTGTGCCTTGCTTCATCTTGGTAGTAGAAGAAAAGGTGCTTCACATGTGTTCAGATTTTTTTTAGTTGCTTGAGATGCCTTGTTTTCCCTTGCTGCTGCAATTCCATTTCTTCACCAGGATTTTTATCACAACCTTAAAAATCGGAGATATCTAAAAGGCAATGCATATTTGGAATTTCAATGTATAAATTTGAGAAGTGAGATTCTGTTCTAGCAGATAAGCTCAGCTGCATAAGAATATTCATTTAACAAACATTAAAAATAATTTCTATAAAGCTTCTAAGCATCTCCACCCCAGCTCTTTGTTTCCATAGAACATCAGAAGAAATAAGGACGCTGTGAGCTGATTACATTTCACAAGTACTCTCTATCTGGAGGAACTTTTCAGGAAAAAAACAGGAAAACTTTATCATCTTAGCATTTTTATACATAAAAAGTTAGACAAAAAGAAGTCTATAAATTATAAAAGAGGCTGAGGCGATTATTTCATATTTTATTCTAATTCCTGTTTTTAGGGGAATTGGAATTACAGCTGTTGAGTCTGTGAGAAGACACTCAGTTTCACAAAGCCACAGCAGTCTTTGAACCTTAATTTTTTAGTTTCTTTCTTTATTTTATTAAAACAAAAATATGTTGGAAAGTGTCTTTATATTATTGAGGACAGTGAAATAATGGCATTTTTAGCCAGTTGGGGTTTTGCTCCACAGTGGTTTTGGTTATTTACAACACAGCAAGTGATGCATTGTGCCAGGGTACAGTGACTATTGTTCTGTTTGAAGGAAAAAGAGATTTCTGAGTCCCAGCAATTAAGACATGAGTCACTTTCTCTGTGACTCAATTCTCCTCCAAGATTTACCTTCAGTCAAATACATGAGTTTGTTTTGTTGAGTTCCACTCCTTACCCAAATGACACCACTGCCATGCTATGCCATGCCATGCCATGCCATTCCCTGACTCATGACTTTTGTTTGAATTCAGTTCCTAAAATATAACCTGACATATTTTTGTATTTCCATGAAAGCTGTTGTGGTATATTCCCTTACCCAGCACCCCACTAAATCATATCAGTGGCAGATAAAGGGAAATGAGAACTGTTACTCTGAAAACTGCATATGATGAAAGTGGTAGCCCACAGTTTTAAAACAAATGGAAGTACACACGTTTTAAACACAATGAATGCAAACTTCTGGCATGCGCTGCCGCAGGAGGTTGTAGGGACAGACAGAATTCAGGACTTATGCAAATTTGTGGATAGTGAGTCCATAAAATGGACAAACAGGCTGTAAGGGATGTACTCATTACCATCCCTAATTCAATGATGGTGTGTCCTGAGAACCTCAGGTAGTGGCTGGGTTTGTCTTACCTCAAAACTGCATATCCTGTTGCTCCTGCCAGCAACCAGCCACAAAATCAGCTAGCCTGAGAGCTAGATGGATCTCAGCTCTGGCCTCACAGGCAAGAGTTTTCTCCATCCACTCTGTGGACTCAGAATTTATTTAATTCAACCTTAAATATGTCAAACTGAAATTTTCTCCTGGATTTTTTTTTTTTTTGGTGTTACTGTGAACAGCTCAATATGTTATCCTTTCAGCAAAAGGCAAGGAGTGCCTGATATCTGTCTGCTGTCAGGATGGAGAAGATATAGAGAAGACACAGAGAAGAGCCAGAGCTCCCAAGGAAGACTGCTGACCATGGAAGAAATACAGCTAAAAGGGCTAAGACTGTGCCAAGTTGGAACAAGGAGGAGAAGCAAAGGTTTCTCTGCTGCTTGAAAAGGTCTCTGAAGGTTTTTGCTGCTCTCTGTCAGCTGTGGCTTACATATCCTTGTCTATGGAAGGAAGGGTTATAATGGTTTTGTCTTCAGAATCTCGTTCTAAAAGTGATAAAATTTTCCATTTGTTAGAGTGCTTTCTATTTTATTCCTATTATTTTTGAAATTTTCTGTCTACTGTCTGTTATGCTGAGAAGCCAGCCAGAGAGGAAGCTTCACAAATAGCTCCCCTAGTGCAAATTCATGTTTGCAAAGGTCTTTTTTCTTTTTCACTGTTGCTGTTCTCATAAGTGAAAGGCAAGTCTGAAAGTCTAAAAGACCAGATAATATTACAATGTTCAGATGAATTTCATTTTTATAATTTTTATGGCTTTGCACCATATTCTTTGTCAGTTAGTAGAAATAGATCAACTTTCTACCAATTCTGAAAGCTGATCATCTCCTTTCCTCTTTAAGAAAAGCAAAACCAATTGCATTTTCTTGGATAACTCAGCCAAGTGGTCTTGTCTTCCTATAAGACTCTTAAACAAGACAAGACTCTTAAACAAGACACTTGTTTAAGTGTTTATGCCTATTTGTTGTACGTGCTTTTGCTCAAGTGGCCAAATGTTAATTCTTTATCACAAGCATAATGCAGAGAATAAAATCTGTGATTTTAGGGCTGGGATCTTTTGCATCAGTAAGAGATTTAAGGAGGGAAGAGGAAGATCTAAAGGGCAAGGAACAGGAGCTGCTCTTCTCTGATGACTTCCTCTGCACCCACTTGGAGGAATGGATGTTAGGGCAGCATTTAAAGTAGGCTTTTGTCCTGAACAGCATCTGTGTACATAGTGCTCATACAGATCTTTTTCTCTCTGTGTCAGAGCTGTGCGCTCAGTTCAGGTGCACCTTTTATGGTGCATCTTTGCTTCCAAGCAGTGCCAGCTCAGCCAAGAGAGAAGCTCTTGGAGCTGGCTCCTCCAAAGGCAGCAGCTGAGATCTTTTTGGTGGCACCTCACCTGCCCACGGCTGCTCATGGGACTGCAGATATGTCCCTGAGGGCACAGCTGCTGTGCTCTCTCAGGCACCCTGGTGGGCAAGAGCCTGTGAGCAGGGACTAGCAAAGCCTGGGCTGCAGCCTTTCAGGATGCTCTGGAAGAACAGTGGCATTTTCCTGGTGCTGAGTGATGGGATCCAGGAGTAACTACAGCTCTGCAGTGCCACAGAGATGTGCAGGGGTGCAGGAGGGAGAAAAGGGTGTCCCTGCTGCAGGGTGCGTGCCCAGGCTTTGGTCTCCTGTGTTCTGGCAGAGGTTTGCTGACCCTGTGACACCCAACTCAGCGTGTCTCACACCTTCTGCTGGGGGCAGGACCTGGGACAAGGGGAAGCGTTGGGGCCACACAGTACATTGCTTTGGCAGCCTGCGCTTTCTTTTTTAACAATATGAATTAGTAGTTGTTATTAGCATAAAATCACCAGTTAAAACACTCTCAGCTCATTTTTTAACAGTGGAGCTAATTGCCCTTAAGTGCCTGAGCTCCAGCAAAACGAAATGGCACCTTTGTGCAGAAACCCCCAGTGTTTCCCCGGTACATCCATAACGACCTTTAAAATAAGCCGTTACAATTCTGACATGGTACCAGCCTGACACCTTGGGCTGGGATTTAATTTTGAGTTATAGCAGCGTTAGGAAAACATATGATGTGGCCGTTTGTTTGCAGAAAGAAGGGGGAAAAAATCATAAAACCCTCTCTTTTTATGAGCTGTCGCTTGATTCGTTCCTGGAGCCCCAAGTAGCAAGCGTCTAAATCAATGCACACAGCTGTTCTTGCTTCTTGGAGCCCAGCAGGTGTACTGCCCAATGTGCCTGCCATGTCCCCCCACTCACATAACAAATAATAACGTCTTACACACACCAGCCATCCATCACAGTTATGGCCAGCCCTGGTGAGGCTGCTGTTCTCAGGGTAGCGTGGAGATTATTTTTTTTTTCTTTTTTCTTTTTTTTTTTTTTTTTTTACTGTAGAAATACCCTGCCCATGGATTATTAGTCACACTTTCTGGAGTCCTTTAATTGAATAACCTTTGGCACTTGTGGCAAAGGGAAAAAAATAAAGGAAAAACAACAACAAAAAAAATCAACCCCAAGCCCCCCACACCACAGTGTTTATTTGTGTTAAAAAACAATAGGCATATTGTGACTGGCGAAATCAATTAGTCTTCCTCTGCAGTAAGGGCCCACATCTGGTGTGATTTAAGTTAATGTAAGGGAAGGGCCGCAGAGGCCCGAAGACCCTGAGTTCTCATTTCAACAGGTGACAGAGAAGGCATAAAAGGCTAATATATACTGCAAGTGCGGAGGCAAGGCTATAAATACTGGAAGGTTTACTTAGGAGGTAAAACAAAGCTAACCAATAATGCAAAAATAAATACCTTCCTGAGACAGGCTGTCACCTGGCATGTGCAGAGGCAGGAGGAGGTGATGGGAGAGGGACAGGAACAGCTTGGGAGGCACGGGGTGCTGGGCTGCATGAAGGAGCTTATCATCCTCCGTGGGGACGATAACAGCAGGAGAAAGACAACAGAGTGTTTGTCCAGCTCCAGCATGATTTACCTCGCTGGGTCTAAAGGAACTTGTGAGATCTGCCTGCTCTCCCTGTATCTGCCAGGGACCCAGGTGATTCCTGCCAGCCCATCCCAATTTGATCCTGTCACTTCTGTTGTCCTCTTTGTTTTATCTCACTTGTGCTACAGGAACACAGCACCTCACGAGAGCAGTTGTGTGTGTACTGAGAGTTGGTGCACATCGCTGAGAGGTAAAGAGTATCAGAGCATCAGGTAAAGTAGATTTTAAAAATTTTTTTTAGCAAATTAATGTTTCAGAATTCTAGTTAGATCTGTAAGCCATCCAACTCCACAAGCCTGGTTTTCTATGGATTTGTAACCTACATTCCTACAGTTCTTCTCTTATCCTGCTGTTTCCTGAAGCCAACTCCCTTGGCAGTACCTCAAGTGTTCCTGACTTCTTCTAGACCTTCTCCTATTCTCTCTATCTGACCACAGTATTCCCAGCTCCTTCCAACGCCTTTCAATTACTGAAAACACTCATATGTCCCTTTCTCCATTATTCAGCTGTCCATTTACATAAAAAATTTCAAGGAACTTATCTCAGAGCCATTCAACTTCCCTCAGATTTGTTTGTTTCTGTCCTTGAGGTTCAGCAGGTCTTAGGGGAGGGACTGACATGTTCAAGAGCATGGATGTTGCAATTATAAATGCTTTTCACTTTGCAAAGTAGACTGAAGGGTGTCCTGCAAACACCATGTGTGGCTTTGTAAATACACATTTCTGCACAATACATACAAGGCCACAACATTCAAACTGATGACTTTGGCCACTCTCTCCATTACATTCCTGTAATGCCTGGGCCATTTGCTGATGTCTCACTGTGCATCCTGGGCCAGTGCCCCCAGTAATCCTGACACAGCTGGAATTTGAGACTCTTTGAACTGGGAAGCCACCCCTGGGGTGGGTGCACACAAAAAGAGCAGAGCCAGCTAAAGAGTGTCAGGACCCTTGTGTTTGCCTGGCAAGGGAAGAAGGCAGAGTGTTTGTGGAGCAGCACGCTTCTTTCTCCAGCCTTGCTGTATCTGTACAATGTACAACAGCACAATAGATCGACTGGATTTGATATATGAGAGGAGATTGCCTTAACAAAGAGATGCTATTATTATAATTATTGTTATTGAGCTTTTGATATCCTCTTATTAACAGACACCTAGGAGGAGGAAATATGTATATCATATGGTCTCTGAGTATAAAGACTTCTGAGAAAACACTACATCAGTCTGAATCAGTGTTACTTTGTAGTGGGGATGTGTTTTGGTTCTCCAACCCAAATCGCTTGTCCTATTTGGAAATTCAATGATATGATTTTAATTTCTTCACAGCAGTGATAAAGTCAGCCTGCAGCCAGAGTCTCCATTGCTCTCCTTACAGAGACTACAGGCAGGTACTGGGACTCGAAATAATATCACAATGATAATAAAAGGTTTTGTTGTGTTGGGGTTTTTTTTACATCAGTTTCCAACAGCTGGTTGCCAGTTGCCCTCTGACACAGACACATAAAAGGGAAGTAGTGAGTCCTGTACCAGCAGGGATCACTGGAAGAAATGCAGCCCTCATAAATCAAGGCAGCACTGTTACATAGCTTTAGTACAATGAAGTGCACATGTGCAAGGGTGACTGAAGAGGGACCCCACTCACCGGCTGGGAGCAAACAGAGCATGGTCTCAGGGAAAGGGTATTCCTGCCACCATGGCAGGCAGCACGGAGGAGAGGCTTGGGATAGGGCAAGAGTCCTGATGGCAGCAGTCTCAGGAGAAGGTTCTCAGGGGATTTCCAGTCTTTTTCCAGTTAGCAAGACCACAGCAGTGGAGGTCTTACTCTCCCCATAGAGCTGTTGATCACTACTTGACACACCTTCATGGCAGGATAGGAAATATCTTTAATTTGCCTTAATATACCCCTTGATTTTGCTTGTGCCCGCGTAAGTCACCTATAGCCATGATACTTTCTCCCTGTAATGTTTGAAGCCTTGTAGGGATTACTAGTGCCATCTTGTCACTGCAACAGAATGAAGCCGGGCACGTTTCCTCTTTTAGTCTTCCTTCAGTTAATTAATCAGTTTTAAAACCAGTCCTAAACATAACCCTGCACAGCACTAGCCAGAGAATGTCAGCCCTAACTTCTGTGCCAGGCTGTACAACTTGAACTTCAACTAGGCCAAAGATGCCTATCATTTTCTGAACAAAGAAATCACAAATATTATTCCAGGAGTAGGGACTCATACAGAGCTGAGCTGAGCAGGCCTTGTAGGAGTAACATTTCCAATAGTTCAGCTGTTTATCTCGTGCATCCCTTTCATTCTCATTCCCTGTTTCTTGAGTTTAAATGTCCCCTAGTAAAGATGCAGGCTGGAAAGAGACTTCCACCTCAAAAAGAAATTACTCAGGTTTCTTTCCAGGTAACTTCTTCCATGAATACCACTGGATTCTCCCACATCAGCCTCTCAGTGAGACAGAAGTCTGTGTCATGAGGTTCTACATGATGGAGGGATCATTCTGGCATACTCATCTAGAGGAAGCAGCTACCAGCAGTTCACCCCATACTCAGGAGACAGGACCATCCAAGGCAGTCTCTGAGCAGGTTGAATCGTTCAGGTGCTCCATGGATCACCTCTGATCCATGTCATACATTTTTAAAAGAAACACAGCAGTAATGTCAAGACTTTGGGACCTGAGAGTCTTCTGCTCAATCCAAATGTTAAATATTGTATGTTCCCCCTAGCTTAAATTCAAGTTACATTCACTGGACTTTTTCATTTGCTGGGTTAATTAATATCAGATATCTTCTCCCAGATATACACTGTTTGAAGCCTTGGAATGATTAATTCCTCCCTGTCAGGGACAAAGCTCAAATTTAACAGGGAATATTAGAAGTGTATAGATCAGTTATGCAAGAAACTCTTCGTCCAGTCAATGCAATCAACAGGGGTGACACAGTAGAGTTTACCAGCACACTGTTATGGAGACCTTGATTTGGGATAAGCATTTAAGGTTTCACTCAGCCAGCAATTTAATTTCAATAGCATTTCAAAACAAGTGCTTATTGTTTATTTTCATCACAAAATGTGTTATCAAATATTGCCATGGATGGACCCCACACAAGTGACCCCACAGCCACTGACTGGCTCCCTGCTGCTGTGAAGGAAGTTAACTCCATCTCCTCCAGACATAGCTCAAATGTGAAGTTTCATCTTCAAGATGTGACCTCTCCATCTCTCCACCTGGTTCAGATGGCAGACAAAGCTGGCACAGCCATTAGGTGGATGTGGAAGTGTGTGGAAGAACAGAGACTTCTGCCTCGTAAGGAGCACTGGTGAAAATGGGTTGAGGATAATTCATTCAATTCCAGCTTCCCTAATTTTAAATATTTTCAAAATTGAAAGCAGAGAAGAGTTGTAACAATTGTCTGGGTGCTATGGATACTTCAACTATAGAAAAAGTGGAGAAACTTTGAGAGCCCATTGCTCTCTTCTGTTGAATAAACTAGTCAGAGGTGAGTGTGATACGCTGTAGAAATATTTACGTGGAAAGAAAACAAGCAATAAATGCATTAGGGCTTTTCCTTCATCATAAGAAGGCTTAATTAGTTTGATGACAGAAAGATAAAGCCAGACAAATCCAAACTGAAAATAGAGACATGTTTTGATAATAAAGACAGTCACTGGAAATTACCAGGAACAATGTTGGGAGTCTCTATCTCTTCCTATCTTTAGATATAAGTACTAATAAAAATGCATAGGGTTGAATTTTGAGGTCTCCCACCAGGTCTCAAGTGAGAGGGTGAGAGAAAACAGCCTTAAGTCAGGCCAAGGGAGGTTCAAATTAAATACTAGGAAAAAAAATCACTGAAAGATTGGCATTGGAATGTGTTGCCCAGGGAGGTGGTGGAGTGACCACCTCTGGAAGTGTTTAAGAGGTGTCTGCATGTGGCATTTGGGGATATGGTTTAGAAGTGATTATGGTGATGCTGGGTTGGACTAGATAACTTTCATGGTCTCTTCCAATCTTGATGATTCTGTGAGTCTGTTACTCTGTCTTGTGGTAACCATGAGAATGGATTTGATGTTGAAATGCTCTTCAGTTTTCTGTGGGTTGGATCACCTCTTTATTTTGATAAAAAACTACATTTGCTATAGCTTTCTCCAGTAAGGCATATTGCTAGATTCCAATATACTGGAAGACCTTGTTTACTGGAATACTTGCAAATTGCTGCTCTCAGTTTGTGTAACATTACTGAGTTCAGACAGATTCATAACATCAGTACACATGCCATGTGGATGCTCTTAGGTTTTCCAGGGGTCTTTTGCAGTGGGGACACCAGAAACTTTCCGTGCCTCTGTGTAACAGACAGGTTTATCATTCCTCGTAAAGCCTTGTAGCCCAACTCCTCTTGTCCACTAAATGTTACAGATATATTAATTTCTAATTTAAATTTCTCATTAGCTTTATTTTTCTGTACACCTATAAAGCCGCACTAGGTTTTTGGGCTTGTGCTCTCCCCTCAGTGTCATTGAAAATCTTTCCTAATGAAATTACATTATTAATTACATTAACAATAAATGACATTTGTTAAAAGTCAGGATGTCATTCACTGCAAAGCTCTCAAAAATCCAAACTTGGTGGGCCACACATTTTGTCTTCATAACTTAAAGCTCCTAAAGGTTTTCTCTTTTATGTTCTGTTCGAGCTTAGGCACATTCATGGCTTTGTGGAATATGATATATTTTGTTTGCTTTGTCCATATTGTCTCTGTTTCAAGATGAACTCTGAGCAATTACTTCGTGCAAGCATGTGGAGTTTAAATAGGTGCTAAGTACTTTCAAACTGAATCTGTAACAAATGCCTGTGCATGTGTGTGCCCTGGGTTAAGCACTTAAAGAAACGAAAAGTTGCTGTACTACTGGATGATGGAAAATGACTGGAAAGGTTCAGCAGACTGTGGGACTGCATCAGAGGAGGGGGGTTTGCTGGCATGTTTGCAGATGCTTTTTCCCAGTTCAGCCAGCTGTAGCATAAATACTGCTGGAATATGTTTCATACTGTCTGATAAAAATGTGTGTTGACTCATTTGTCTTACAGCAATGCTTGTCAACAAATACTAAATAGTTTTGTGTATAATTTTAAATATAATATAAAGAAAAGAAGGGAATAGAAAAAAAATCTCCTAACCCAGTCAGTAAAATGAAAATTCACTGAAGTAAAATTTTACAAATTTGAACAACTTCCTCTTCAAAAACATGGCTAGCAAAGTACATCAATAAACTATCCTTGGGATCTTTACCTTTTGGCTTGCCATGAAATTCAGTTGCCTCAAAAATTAATTCCAGGAAAAGGAATGAATGAAAGCATCCTCTTGTGGAGGATGGTGGTCCCATCATTTGGTTTGTCAGTGTGCATGAATTTAAAGCTGTGCCTGTTTCAAGAGTAATCACACTCTTTCCAGTGGACAGCATGTAGACCTAATGCAAGTCTGCACTAGAGTCTAGAACCAGTAGGAGCAACTTTTTATTTTGGCTTAACTTGGGCTACATGCCTGCTTTTACAGTTTCTGTTCCCCAAGAGATGGTGACAGCTGTGGTTTGGAAGGTCCCAAGGTAAATCTGCCCCTGCTAGGAGTGCTGTGCTCCGGATGTGCATGATCACAGTGTAATCAGGAAACTGTAGGCTTTTATATGATCCTTCTTCTTCCATGTCTCCTCCAGCAAGGGAAGGTTGCAAAGTGGTGAGGGCAGAACCCTGGCAATGCACCCTCCCTGCTGCATGCTGTAATTGACAGCTCCACAGAGCCATCAGGTGTGACACTGAGCAGGTTTCTCACCTTCTCCTGCTGCTGCTGGCAGCACTCAGACTCTCCCTCACTCCACACTGGCACAGGCTGCTCTAGCAGTGTTTCATCAGTGATGCACACAGCACAAGGCACTCTGAGGGGTTTGCAGACATTAATCAACTGGCTGTGATTTGCAGCACTTAGGATGGAATATGATCATAAGAAGTGCCTCCATTTACTTATCTATAAATTACTTACGGCTATCCCCTGTCTTTCCACATCACGGTGACGGCGTGCAGTTAATTGATTCATGGGGGTAAAGAGCTTTCAGACCACCCGATGAAAGATGTTACAGAAGTCCATGGTGGTGAGCAGGAGTGGTGTTTTGGCAGCATGTTCCATGCCGTGGGGATGGTGTAAATGAGGTATTTGCTTCGCATTCTTGGGCTCCCTTCGTGTGTGGTGCAGGGAAGGCGGTCACCCTCCGTGAAAGTAGGTTTTATGTTGTGTGACATAAACGCTAGGGACCACTCTGTGTGCTGGGACACATGATACAGCTGACTTGCGGGCAAAATAATATAACCCACACCTCTCTGCCACGTTGGGATAAATCCCAGAGTGCACCTCTCAGAACAAGCATATCCTGTCGTGAAATGTCAAGCAATCAACATCAATAAATAACGAGTTGAAAACAGCGAGGTGGCGTAAAACTGCACAGTCGCGCTTGGGAAGGTAGGGAAGCTGATTAAGTGTTATTTCCTGATCTGTAAATCATCAATTCCAAACTTCTTCGTGTGTTGTCTATAAAATATTGGCTGTGGGCCTTTTGTTATAAAAAGGTAACTAATTTTTATAGCAGCCCCGTAAATAGTAATTAACGTGCCACAAACTGAACAACATCCTGCAGTAAAAAATGGGGAAATGCTGTGCCTATTTTTCAAGAGACCTGCATTTGTGCCTGGGTAGGGATGAATACTTGCTTACCCCCTGTTTGGGTGGGTAGGGGCACATGTGCTGCTGTGTTGGAAAACTCGAGCCCCTTGATTCTGTGCTACCTTAGAAACAGCCCTGACATGGACTGGGAGGGACCAGCGGTCTGAGGTTCACGTGTCTCTTTTTGGTGCCTGCTGTATCAGAGGAGGCAGAAAGGAGTGATGAAGTAGGTGATTACTGAATACAGCATTTTTCTTTCCAGCCTCTATCACTTAATGTTTAGCTTATGCCCTGAAAATGAGAAGGACTTGGATCTTGTCTCAAAGCATTTTTTCTGAGTCTGTCCAATAAAACTGCATATGCTCTCATTATCCATATAAATCCCTAATCCCTTTCTGAACAGCAACAAACTGTTGGCCTCAGCGGTACAGTGAATCCGACAGGTTCAGCATTCCTACTTAAAAAGGAAAAAATCAACCAACCCCCTATCTTTTCACCCTACTTCCCCAGTTTAAAACTAATAATTTTATGTGTGTAGTCAGTGCCCCTTGTTCCCTAAGGAGTGGGTAGGTGGTCATGCCAAATTTCTTGTATGTTACACACTCTGCACATGGACCATGGGAGGATCTGGAGCTGGGAGGAATGGGAGGGTTGTGCAGCCCAGCCAGACCCAAGTTAGATGACCTGAAGTATGTGCACAGCTCCAGGAGGTGTTAATGGCCTGCAGCAACAATGGCCCTGCTCCTTTTGCCCCCCACTGCCTTCCTTTAGAATATTTACACCTGGCCACATAAATGCTGAGAGCAGAGACTCTCAGATGCTCCTGTTGGCAGCTGCAGCTTCATGTCACAGTGATGGAGCTGAGCACAGAGCACCCACCTCAGCTTTTTCTGCCTTAAGCCTGCCTGCACTGCTTTAAGAGAGTAAGGAGGCAGCTGGGCTGCTAAATAATTTCCCTGGATTCTGGATCTGCATTTCTGTGAGCCTTTCCTGATGCAACTGCTCCACCTGGTTTATTTAAGGTTCTGATCCCACAAGGGTTCTAATGTGAGGGGGCAGACAGTCCTCTGGTGGAACATGGACAGTCAGCAGCAGGTGCAAAACTCTCAGATGCAGTGAGTGAGCATGGCAAAACATTAAAACAATGAGTAATAGAAGAAAAAACGGTTTTGGTGAGGTGAGGAGAACAACAAGGGAAAGTATCACAGGTAGAGAATAAGGACTGCTTGTTAGAAGATGCAAGATCATGATTCTCCTGTGAAAAGGAGCACTTGACCCTTCTGTCCCTCTCTGTGCCACACTGTGCACCCCATGTTCACTCTGATTTTCACTAACCTTGTCTTCACTGTGGATTAGGGTCGGTCACACCATCTTTGGGTCAGGTAATGTTATAGACATTCAGACAATGAGCACAATGTGGTCTGACTCCACTGCCAGGGATGCTGCTCAGCAGCTTGGACCTGACATACCATTTTCCTGTTCTTGTGGCAACTGGTGTCTACAGTTCCACAAAGCACAAGATTTCTGATTTTGCTGAACTTTTTGTAGGATCCAAACTGTGGAACCTCAAATCATTCATCTTTAAAGCCATATTTCTAAGTAGGAAACTGAGTAACATTGTCAATCAAAAATATGGTGATAAAGGCACATTGTGATTTCACTAGAAATATTGATGAGTAAAAATAGTTTACTGCACCCTAAAGCATGGGACCACTCCCCAACCACTGAATTGATATTGAAGATAATAGATAGAATAAAAATGCAAAAGCAATATCCTAATATGCATAAAAAATCTGCTTTGGCCCCTAAGGCCCAGGGTGCAAAAGCACTTACTGGACCTCTGCTATGGATTGCAGTGGGAGTCGTAGTCAGGATCCCAAGTACCTACCAGGAACTTAGCCCACGTGACAAGATAATGCCTCTTTGTAACTCTCCAGCCTGATTTATCCACTTCTGACAGAGTTCTGCAAGCAAGGTCTGGTTAAGAAATATGAACTTGTTAAAGCTTGCTGAAAGGTTTGGGGAAAGGCTGCAATCTCCAGTGAGCAAAGTGCATCTCTCCCAGAGCAGGCTGCATGCTGGGGCCATTCATCACAGGCCACGGGGAGGGGTCTGGCAGGGAACAATTGATATGGTTTTGCCATTGAAGAGACAGTTTCCCCTCAGAACATATGGAAGACAGATTACACAGCCCAGTCCTAATGTGAATGGAGCTCAGATGGGGAGAAAACACGGGCAAGAGAGGGACATCAAGGAATCAATATCATCTGACACCTGTTTTCTGTTTCCAGGCTGCAGACCTGCGCCTGGCTGCCTCGGGAAGTGTCTTCCTCTGCTTGAATTTCAGCTCTCCCTGCTGATACATCAAACTGTGTCCTGAACACCGGGGTCTTTCATCTGGCATAGCCGGTGGCAGAAACTAATGGAAGAGGCTGGCCCTCCCCATACACCTCCATCTTCCTGACCACTCCTAGCAAGCTGGCCACGTTTTCAAACTTGGACGCGAAATTTGACAATTTGACAAATTTGGACACAAAATCTGCTGGCAGAATGCCAGGGTAACTGCACAGCAGCGAGGATGGTGGGAAAATGCTTCTCCAAACACCATACCTTCTTCCACCACAAGCCTGGTTCTTCACCTTTATTTTTTTCATTTCTCAACACACAGGAACCAGCTAGAACCAACCCTAACAAAGCACTGCCAGTATGGTTTTTTATGAGAAACACGTGTGCCATAAACAAGGCAGCTAAGGGGAAGTAAGGAGAATCTAAGTTAAATTATGGAATCACTCTTAAATAAGCAAAGCAGCCCACAAAGCAGAATTACAAAACAAATATGCAAATTGTAATAAGAAAATAGAGGAAGAAAAGGAAAGAAAAGAAAAAGAAAGGGAAAAAAGTGACACATGTTAATAAGTTCCTTAAGAGGAAGACAAAGTGTAGAATAAATATCTCTTCAGAACACAGTCTTTCTTTTCCGAGGGAAAGTTTCATCATGTTGTGCAAAAGAGAAAAATTTTGATTTATTTTGTTGTATGAAAGTAAATTATCAATATATATAGCAAAGTTATGCAGAGCAAAATATGCAGAGAGAGAATCCAAGCAAAAAATAAATATTGCTTAGGATTTCTATGTCAAAAAAGTAATGGCAATGTGCAGTGTTACCTGCCTATCCCTGTGTGGGATGGTGCCTTGGGCTGCAGCCCGTTTGGTGAGAAGTTCAGATGAAGGATGTGTGTCCTTTTTCAGACAAAGGGTGAGTAGGGATCCCTCATGAGTGGGACTGCAGATGAAGGGAGGTGTGGATCCACAGAAAGGTTGGTCCATGATAGGAGTGGAGGTAAGTCAGGGTTAGTCTCTTGCCTTTAAACACTGCAAAGAAGAAGAGAAGCAGGAGAGGGGTCAGGGAAATTCCTTAGAGAAGTCAGTGAGAGAGAAAATGAAAGAATAACATTCATCTTAATGCAGAGCAATTTCTTATCTGGTGAGAGCAGAGACTGCTGCTTTGCAGCCCAGATGTTTCACAGTGGTTACACAGCAACATTAAGAGTTGTGTAGTACACCAGGCCAGAGATCCAGATGATACCACAAGTTAAGGTACCCACAAAACATCAGGTTCATTAAAGCCTCAGAAAACTGAAGGAAGCTGACAGATCTTCTTGCAGGCAGAGTTCAGCTCAGAAAATAATTTTTTTTAAAAGGGGAAAAAAAACCCAACAAAAATTGTACAGAAATATTCTCTGCTCATCTTTGTGGTGTTTTGGCATGGCAGGGGATCATCTCTCCCCCCCCACTGGCAGTATCTGGCTTCCACAAGCCTCTGCTAAAGAGTCCCAAGCCTCTTTCAGACCAACACACAAGAGACTATACATCATTGTTATTATTATTACTGGGGTTGTGTGCTGGTTCTGCAATAATTCATTGATGCTTTGTGTGGAAAGTACAAAAACTGCAGCCTGGAGACTAGAGCTCACCACTGGGGAGTTCCTCCAGAGACTTAATTTAAAAAATTATTCACCTTAATTTATCAAGATATATTTGGTCAGAATCCTTAATGCAGTAATTATAGAATCACAGAATTTAGGCTGGAAGAAACCTTTGAGACCATCAAGTCCAACCTAGCAGTGCCAAGTCCGCCAGTAAACTATGTCCCCAAGGGCCACATCTACATTTTTCAAATACTTTCAGGCATGGCAACTCAACCACTTGCCTGGGAAGCCTGTTCCAGTGCTTGATAACCCTTTATATGAAGAAATTTTTCCTAATATCCAGCCTAAACCTCCCTTGGTGCAACTTGAGGGCATTTCCTCTTGTCCTGTCCCTGGTTACTTGGGAGAAGAGACCGACCCCCATTTTGCTGCAGCAGCCTTCTTTCAGGGAGTTGTAGAGAGCACTAAGGTCTCCCTTGAGCCTCCTTCTCTCCAGGCTGAGCACCCCCATTTCCCTCAGCTGCTCCTCATAACAGTCTTGCCCTGTCAGTCCTGAGCAGCAAGGTCACTCCATCCACCAACACCTTCCACTTTCTATTCAAGAGAATGGCTTTCTAAAATTGCAGAAGGGCCTGTTGATACTGCTGTTGGGCTATTCTCAACCTGTTTCCTGTGACCACGTTCACTGAAGAAAGGTTTCTTGAGAGAGAATTTTTACTGGGGTTGTTTTGGTTTTGTATTTCGTGTACTTTTTGCCCCTGGGACAAGGGAGTAATGAGTCTCGATCTGACAGAGCTTCCTGTGGGGTAATAAATACTGATGGATCTAGAAAAAGATGCTTAGGGCATTTATTTTAAAAATAGCTTAAAAAGTTGCAAAGTCAGAGAAGGAGAGTTTGAGTGCATTTAAGAGGCCATCTTGCATTTTAGGAACTAGCAGGCATTGGGAAAATGTGGGAACGTATCAAGAAAGGAGTGGGGTCTCTTGGTGGCCACAGCTTTATAGCAATTACTTCTTGTAACAGGCTTCCTGTACTTGACATTTTTCTGTCCTTTAAGTTGGGCAAACAGACCCTTAAAGTGTTGCACAGGCTGCATTACTCCCTCAGCATGGGCATGTTAGGGAGAGGCTGATGCTCGCTTTTCTTACAGCCAAGAAATAGATGCTGGGTGTGGGGGATTTACAGTGTCTCTGAGAGTCATGAGGGATTAAAAATGAGTTACTTGATGGAGGGAGGCTCATGATTTGGGATTAGCCTGCACGTCACAGACCCACAGCTGAAATGGAGAACATTTGGCAGGAGTGGGAGGGCTCTTCACAAGACTCAGGCTGCACGTCACTGGTTAGTGGCCAAAACTATGGACCTGGAACTTATCTTTAGTGATGTTGTTTTTCAGTGGGGAGAAGTCTGGGGAGGCTAGGCCAGTGAAAAAAGAGACTCCTGTGGTTGCATCAAGATGAGGAAGTTTTCAGTACAAAGAAGAAGGGCAGGAACTTCATTCTCTTTCTTTTACTTCAGATTATTTAGCTGGATAAGCAAAGGACAAAGTCTGAAAATGAGCAAAAAGAGTCTATGGAAGAAGGAAGATAAGGATAGATCTTGATAATAATTGTTTTTTGTTTTTCTTGGATCTGTGTCCCTTGTTTACTTCCTCATCCAGAAATGGGTTTGTTTTCTTCAAACCCTTAGCAAAGGTGTTGCTTGCTGTTGCAAATCAATGACCTTACTTGTTAAGTGCCTTCTTTTTGTAGGAGCATCTTCACATAAGTGGTCCTAGGTGAAGATGTTACCCATCCTCTTCACTCTAAGTGAAAAGTCAACCTATGTGAATCTGTGGAAGAAGTTTTACAGCGATTTCTGTAAGCCAGAGGGAAGTTTGATAAGAGGATCCATGTTTACCCCCGAAAGAATTTTCTGCCATAATTGACATAAAAGCCAAGAAAGAAAGAAGGATAAATAAGAGAAACCCGCAACTGCCCATCCCAATAAGCACTTTGTTTGTCTCTTGTGACCAATGAGTAAAGTGTAAACTTAGCAGTTTTGTAAGATTGTATAAAAAGCATGCATGCTATAATAAAAATGGGTTTGAAGCCTTCTGAAAATGGAGTGCTGCTTTGTATTGTGACCATCTCAACTATGACATGAATCAACACAACTTTGGTTAAAGTCTTAATATCATGTCTCCCTTTTTCAAATTCTTGTTCATCCCCAATGCTTCTTTGTACATTGTAACATGCAATGCCACAAGCTGGTATCAAATCAATTTTTTGTATTAATCACATCTCATGACCATCGATAACCTTTAATACATAAATACCTCCTTCACTCCTGGTCTGTAGACGCATCCCAACCTTCAGCTGGCTCTTGAAGCGAGGCAACATCACTGGTACATTTTTTATTTCAGCATCTGGCAGCTACATGTATATTGCTATGGCACTCTGTGCATGTGCGTAGCTGGGTTACAAACCTTGTATCAATGATCTCATTGAAACAAATGAAAAAACAGTCACATTTATCTAAATCCTCTGCTAGCTGAATTGCAAGGTCATCATCCAGCTGAATTCTTTAACTTTATCCCTACTGTTTAGCATGCATTTTGTATTCAGTCATTTCAGTTTTGTTATCATAGGCTTAAGATAATGGCTTGGCATAAGAGATGCTCATTCCCCCTGTGAAATCACCATCAGACAGCAGTTCTGGACGTGCAATGCAACCTGCCACTAAGAGCTTGCCAATACAATATTATTTGCTGTCACCGGAAACTTCTGTAGTGATGCAGCTCCTAGGAACGTCTGTCATTTCAAAAGGGAGGGATCCTTTTTTCTCCCCCTTTTTCATTCGAAAACAAATTTTTATGATGTCTTTTAAAAGAACATTTTGCTCTAAAATATTCTTTGAAAAAATCTGCTTTCAGAATCCAGAAGATGTAATGGCTTCCAATTATGTTTCATCACATAGCATTTGATTGTTCCCTCGTGCCTGAAAGTCTCAGTTTGCTGCTTTATTGTACACATTTGCATTTGGACTCCAGTGCCACGGTGTAAATATGTCAGTGATTGCTTGTGCACAGAGCTTGGGTGTGTTTATGCAATGTGCTCAATCACATAATAAATATTGTAAACGTTGTTTACATCACTAGTGGTTTCACTCTGCTGGCCTTTAAAAAACATCCTGCCATGTATAAAGCCAGATTTTGAGGCTCAGCACCCATAAAATACAGCAGGTCTTCCACAGAGTGCTGAAGCCATATTTGCAGTAATGTGGATGAGGAGCATTTTTAAAAAATTTGTTCTCAGAGTCTGCATATAATGAAACCATGTATTGTTGTATTCCAAAAGGAACAAGCCTGTGATGAAAAAAAAGGCACTGTAATTAATCACCACTGGTGCAGTGCCAGTTCTCTGCTAGGGCCAGCATTTTGCCATCACAAGTTTAATTCTTCCCCTACTTCATCTTCATTCCCTCTCTACTCTATCTTCACCTGGAAATTAATTTTCTTTTCATCCCTACCCTCACCTTCCTGTGGGCCATGCATTCCCAAACTACTTTCCTTTTTGTCTGGTCTCTGCTTCTCTCATCCTCTGCCTCAACAGAGCAGTCCAGCTGCTCTGTTGCCTTATTTCAGATCTTCTGGTTAACAACCATTCCCTTTATTTTCCTCCTTCAGTCTCTGCCCACAACTACCTTGATCCTCCCTGCACCCCAAATACAGTCTTCCTCTCCCATCACTTTCTGTACAGCAGAGAGGGAGACAGGTTTGCGGGAAGAGTGTGAGAAACATCCAAGGTCTTTGTTTCTCTCTGGGAGCTGCCTGGGGAGAAGAGGTGGCTCCAGGAAGGTGCATCTTTTGGAGCACCAGAACAACCCTTCCAGCTTGGCGTGATACCTGAGGACTTACCCCAGACAGAGTTCTGATGAGCTTGGCTCTTTGTGGAGAAACACAAGGAGAGATATAAGGCGTTGTGTGTTCCTGTGCCTGTTTATATGTGGCAATGGAGTGATGCACAGTGAGTCAGTAATGGGGGCCTGGGAGCAGGAATGAAAAGGTTAATTTTAGTGACATCAAAACTGTTATCTTCAGGTATTGGAGGGCATCAGTGCATCCACACTGGAAGCAAAATGGCAACTGGGGTTTAAATCTGAGCTTACCAGTGAATGTTGGTGCGACAATGTTGTGTTTTTCCTTTCAGAGTGGCCTTTCTCTGTTAAACAAATCTCCACCAGTTTTGCACCAGAAACACTGGGTAGAGATTTGTCTGTTACCTATTCTGGTCATGATTTACTAACAAAATCAGGTTAATATGTGGATGAGCCACCAAAATATTCATCTACACACTTGAACTGCAGGTATGATTTATAGGACTGGTCTTTTTTTAGTTTCAGCCTATGTATAGATCAATCCTGCATTAACACCGTGCTGAGATGAATAATAAGATTCATACTTCTTAGAACTGTTGTTCCAGTTGGCCTGAAGATAAAAATAACATCTGTTCATGACAGAGCTTGGAAAAGTATAAGGGAAAAGGAAATGTCTTCTCCATACATGAACACTGTCTCGATTTTGGGGATGTTTGCTGAGAATGCATTCATACCTATAAGTACACAATAAAGAAAAAAATAAAAAAGGGAAGTAAGAAGAGGCTCAGATTAAAGAATGCAAATACCCAAGGGCTGTTAAAAGGCAAATGGCAGAAAGACAAACTTCAACAACCCAGTCCAGAAGTGGAAATGATTTGTTGTTTCACACTTGGACAAAAGACTAAGAGGTGAAGGACCCAAAAAGAGATCTAACCTGTGGCTGAGACAGTGATAACTTTGTTTTTTTAACAAATACATCTGGCAACAACTCTCACATTTTTAGTGAATATTAGAGCTGATCCCAGCTTTAAAAAAATGGTAAATTTTCCAAGCAGCCATGTAATAATATTGCTACCTACAAGACTCATCTTGCCCCATCAAACCTCCATTAATTACATTTTTTTTAAAAACTGTGTGTGATCTTCTACCTTCCCTTTTCTTCTGCCTTCTGATACACAGCTATTTTTTTTTCTGTAATTTGCATCCCACAGCACTTTGCAGTCTTAACCTGCAGACCTTTATGACTGTCTTGAGGCCAAAGCATGGAAATGCAGATGATTTGGGTGTAGATTTATTGAGTGTGTGCTGGGAGATAATTTGCCTGCGTGAAAACTGCTTTATGGAACCAGCCTCTGATGCTCAATGAGGAGTGTTTCGAGCAAGACCAGAGACTGAAGTAGAGTTGTCAGAGGGAATGTATCTGGGAAAGAGCTGCTTATGAAAACTGCATCTGCATCAAGCCTGCAGCAAAGCACTCAGGACAAAGGAAGAAACCGTGCTTTTAGTGGCCATTAGCTCCTGGTGAGGAAATTCTGGCATGACTTGGGCTCATTCCGTTTGGTGCTTCCAGGTACACAGTGATGCAGAGGAACTTCCTTTGCTGTTCAGCTCTCTCAGCCCGTGGAGAAGGGAACTGCACTCTATTAAAGGATTTTTCCCCCTCTTTTACAAGGTTGTTTGTTATCTTGGAATGCAGGCCTGCGCCAGAGCGTGTAATTACAACACCATATCCTGGGTTAGAAAGAACTCAGACACTAAATTGTCCATGTCATCACCTGAATTTGACCATGAAATATAGCACAGAGGGACTGGAAAGGCAGCCTGTAAAGAAGTGAGGACTGAATGGGCATTTTGGTGCACTGGGCAAATCCAATCTGCTCAATCCATTGCTGCAGTCCCACCGTGGCCATTTAATATTATTACCTGCTTCTTGCCCTTGAAATTGTGCTTCCACCTCTCTTTCCGTGAGGTGTGTCTGAGTGAAGGAGGTCAGGGTTAGAGAAGATTGCAATAAAATGTGACTCATTTTACATGGGTGATCAGAGTCCTATTAAGTTGCAAAGGAGTTGATTTTTTAAAGAATGTCTTTTTTTCCGCTATCAATTTGTTTTTGTGTGCAGATACTAGGAAATAAAAGTCAGCTCTACTGTTCAGGGTGTTCAGAAATACCCCCAAAGCTGGAATAAAACCACTTGCACTCCTTTTTGCGGAAATTCTTTCGTTTATTCATTTGAACATCTTAACATTACCACAGATTTTGAGTTAAGGGCCTTTTCTGTGCTTCCACTCTATGTTGGAGCAAAAAAACCATGTCAAGTCACAGATCTCCAGGACCAAGAAACAGCTCTTGCAGGGACCTTCTCTGAGCTCAGAAGAGAAAGGTGTGAGGCAGCAGGACCAGCCTGGTGACTGGTACATGACTGGAGAGGGCAGGTGGCTGTACCTGGTATTTCTCTTCTCTACCTATAGGTACCAGGTGTCATAGTGCAAACGGGAAAAAAGGTTTGCAGAAGGGTGCGGATGAGAAATACAAGTCTTGCAGGGAAGTGTTAGTGCTTAATCAGGCTTATGGTCACAAATTGACCTAGGGTGCCAAAAATGATGACAAAAATAAGAGCAGGACAACAGCAGAAACCAGTAGTTACAGAGTGTAAAGACCACTTTTGTCTCTCCCTTAGCAGTTATTCTCAATAACTCTACAAAAGAAAGTTTTGGTATGAACACGTGCATGTGCATTTGTGAAATAACATCCTGTGAGTCACACCAAAATATTTTTATTTGTAAATTCCAGTCTTCAACAAGAAATATTTGATGAATTTCAGTTGTTTGTACTCCCGGCATATAATGCACCCTGTGAGAACATTCTGGCACACAATGCCCAGGCACCCTCTCCCCTTTGGATTTCCTGCATAATTCACCACACTTGCTTTAAAGGACATTGGTGTTAATAAGTGATTTTTATTTATATATTTACTTTTTATTGAAATGATTTTTATTTGAAAAGCCTGTGGTACATGGTTACATTTATTTCCTTTATATACTTCCATTAATAACTTTAGTACTTGGAATAATAAAAAAAATAATGTCAAAAATTGCATTCTCAATGGATCATTGATAACAACGCCAAGGTTTTAAAACCCCGCAACACTCTCTGAAATGGCAGTTGAGGTTATGTGACTAAACATCATTTATTAAGCATTAAAGAGCAAGTTAGGTAATGCTAGTGTGGAGGTTGCATCTTTGCTCCCTTATTTGACACTGCACAAGGTTTGATGGCTCACCATGTCTCTGGACATGAATTGGTTCCTGCAGCACCACTAAAGAAATATGGACAGTCTGAAGGCCCTTTATAAGCATCTATGGAAATCCTGTCTGGAGAAGTGAAATAGATGAAAAGGCAGTCAGGAATTGTCTTCTGCAACCTGTGTTTTGAAGGTATGTGATGTTGTGAAGATGTGTGTAACAGAGCTTTTTGATGTCAAATCTGATTATGGTTTGTTCTTGCCTATGATGCAAAAAGTTGTCATTTATCCTGGCATACGTAAGGGTCGTTTTCACTGAAGCACTGCAGTAAGAATCAAGGTGCTGAAAAGGTGATGCTGACATGCTCAAATATTATAGGAATGCTGCAAAATATGTCCTGCTTACTGGAACTCACCTTTCCCTAGGGAAAAAAAATAAAGGAGGAGTGCTCTTATCTGCTTCTAAGGAGAAAGTCTCTATCTCTCTTTAGTACAGATAGAGGGGAGTCATCTCCAATTCCCCAGCTCTTTCTTGTCCCCTTTCAAAAGCTGAACAAATTAACACAGAAGAGGATTTCTAGGCTCCACAAACAATTGCTAAACTTCTGCACAACCTCTCATTCTTAGAAATACCTGTGAAATTTTATATTTTCTTTCCTTCTAAGCCCTTTGAAAGACCCATCAGCTTGCAGTGATTTAAATAATTGGAGTTTTTCAGATTGCACTGAAACTTCTGCCCTATAGAAGTTTTCTTGTTATTACATTCTTGTTATTACATTCACTTCTTGTTATTACATTCATTTCCCATAGAAGGGCTTTCAAAATAAGAATTTTCCCATTGTTTTCCATGATAAAAACAAAAATTTTGCACATTATAGTTTATGCCTTCCCCTGCTCACTTATCCTCCTCCTGGGGCTTTACTCTCACTAGCACCTAGGGGATCATGCAATGAAATAGAAGAGGTAGAAAAAGATTACCAGCACTTCTGCTCTGTTGGGGATCTCCTAATCCCTTCTTGGATGTTGTATGTAAGAAAGACTGAAAGTATGCTGCTGTCCTCCATGTGTTCTGCACTTATGGTGACACACAGCCCATAGCTGAGCTTTTGGATGAACAGAATGAGAGGTATTACAAGAAAAGGACCATAAAACATCCTTGTGGAAAAAGTCTGTTTGGAGAAGTTGCAATTGTCTGTCTGCTTCCAAACCATTCCCCTTGATGTACCAGTCCAATTTAACAATGACAGAGGTCACAGCAGGGCATGCAAGTCAAAGTGTTCCACAGTTTTGGTGGACCTGCAATAGCCAAACCTAAATATAATTCCCCTGTAAACATTAAAATCTCACTTGAATTGGAGATAAACTTTATGTTTTAAAAGTCTATAAGTATTGCTTGCCCTTTCTGTCTAGCGTTTATGGGGCTACTTGCCTAAATAGGTTTTGCATTCTGGAATCTTCATTGTATTTGCTTGTGATTTTTAAGTTGACTGAGTCCTGAAAACTCATTTCCAATTTCTTCTAAGAAAGGTTTCTTAAGAAATCAGTCTGTGGAAATAGCAGTCTCACTGTTCTCCCTTTTCACAGATAATTACATGGTCTGTATACATTCCTTCATTTTCCAGTCTGCTTTACCAGAACCATTTTAAAACAACCAGAACCAAAGTTTTATAAGGACTGCGGAAAATTTCACAATTATTTTAATTTCATCAGTCCTTCGCACTGAATAATTATTTGCTTTTAAGAATGGTCACCTTAATATTAATTAGAGTTACAATGCTTTCATATGTTCGTTTTCCATGTATAAACTGTTTCAAGACTTAGCGGTTTTTTCCCTCTAAAATTAGCCCAACATGTGGCCCTACTGATCAATCAACATTGTCAGCACAAAAGCTCTTTTTCTGCCCAGACAAAAGTGAAACAGCCACTGACCACAAAAAAAAAAAAAAAAAAAAAAAAAAAAAAAAAAAAGGGAAAATTGTAATAACTGAGTAAAAACCACAGTAATAGAATTCTAATGGATGCAGAAGGGAGGTTGCAGTGGCTGAGATGCAAAACTATTTAAAGGAAAATAAGTACAGTAATCAGAAGCAAACCAAAGAATTACTTATGTACAGAAAACACCACATGCATGTTTGGGATCAGATCTTCTGAGCACTTTCTGTGACATGCTTTTCAAGTGGGGACATTGTGTTCAGGGTCCTTTAAGTCCAAGTCTTTTGTTGGGCTAGCAAGTACGAGGATGAAACTCAAATTCAGGATGAATAAGAAAACAAAATCAGAGCAAGAAACAAGAACAAGAGAAGTCATATGATGGTTACTACAGACTTGGAAGAGAAGACAATGGAGCTGACTGCAGATCAAACCAAGAAAAGAAGGAGTGAGAAATTAGGCAAAAAGGTTTACAAAAGACAAATCTACAAAAATCAAAATGCAAAAGCTGGTTATGTCTTTTACTGCATTCTCAGAAATTAAATAAAATGCAAGGAAATTATTGAGCAGGAAAACCAGTTCATCTATTGCTTTCATAAATACAGACCTGGAATGTTTCATGTCTGCCAGGTACACCAGTCAAGCATGCCATTATGCTAAAATGAACTGTAGAGGAAAAAGAAATTAAAGGAAAAAGAAAGAAAAATCTGGACTGAAAAATAAATATCCAGTGGAGGAAAAAGTATTAAAGTGCAAAAAATACAAAAATGAATGTTGTGTAACTTCCTAATGTATGGAGGCAATAATTGAACTGAAAAGAATGCTTGTCTGAAGTTGTCAACATCAAAATACCTGGTTTTCCCATTACAGCACCTTTCTGATTTGATGATTTCCATGTTGTGCTTGCTGGTTGTTCCATGTGTTATGTTTGCTATTTATCCCCTTGTGCTGTTCTCCTCATCCCATGCAGTTTTCTATTTAACTCAGTATAATAAACCATTGTAGTTCCAGTGGTCAGGAAAGCTGCTTAAAGTGCTGGTGCCCTGGGGTACAGCAATACTGTGTTTGACGACCCTTGGTTTTGCTGACACACTTTTGGAGGTATTATGTGATTGTGAGGATGGATAACCACTCTACAATTGTGCAGTAAGCTTTTTTACAGATTTTACAATATTCCACAGGCAGCAGGCACTGTAGTCCTGTCCTCCCAGCATGAAGCTCTGCCCTGGGATGGAAAATCTGATTTTTACACCTTTCCTACACGTGCTTTGAGAGAATAAAGCTTTCCCTACAGAGCATGCCTGACTTTGTTAGTCTACTGCCACGAAAAATTTATCTTGTCTCTGCTGCTCACAGCCAGGTTGACTTCTGACTCTCCTGAATGTCAGAAGGAAACACAGTTCAAAATTTTATTGCTACCTCTGCCAGAACACAATATTTTCAAAGAACTCCTGTAACAAACCCATGGAGTACTTTGAATTCCTCTGGTTTATAATATAAAGAGCCAGAAGGGAAAAAAAACCTACCTCCTCATTCTGCATCTTCCAAGGAGGACATTAAAGTGACAGCTTTAAAGGACATTTACAGCTCCATTGAGCCAGGAGGACTTGATTGCCTTTTTCCACATGGAAAGGAGGTGTTGGGTATGTGTGTGTTCTGGGATGATATGTGGCTGCTGCTGGCCTTTCCAGATGGCCTCTGATGTCATTGCTAAAAATCCTGAAATCTGCTGCATGAGGAAATTAATTTCATGGCCCTCTGGCATTATTTTAAATCATCCTTGCATAATTTAAGAGGGACCAAGGAGATGGGACAGTAAACAGAAGGTGACAGAAAGGAGCAAAGAGGATTCACATCCCTGAATGGGGCAAAATGGTGAGGTTAGCTTGTCTATATACCTATTTTGAAAATCCCCATCTTCTGACTGATGAATATTGGGCCAGTTCCATAGGAGGAGTCCCCTCTCTTTTGAAAATAGCTGTATTTCTTCAGGAAGATGAGACTGGGGACACCGAAGTTGAAACGTGTGGGCTGGGACCATGTGGTCCACACCTGGAGGGTGCCAGGAGTGCACACACTTGTGGTCCTCAGGGGGAGAAGAAGAGGTCCCAGCAGGTCTGTACCTCCCTGCTCATCATCCTGCCAAGGCAAGCTGAGGATGGAAGCAGCAGATAGGGCTGGCAAAAGGCACCTGTTCCCAGAGACAGTCTGAGCAGCTCAGCTGGCAAAGCACAACAGATGGCAAAATGCTCCTGTGCTGCTGCTGCACTGTCTGACTGGACAGGCTTTCTGTGAGATGTCCTCATAGCAGAGAAGGAGGGGGTTTCTGTCAGCCAGAAGCAAGTCTGGTTTGCAGAGCATTGGGAGAAACCTTGGCAGATATTCCTGCAGTGTGGATGAACAGAAATCTCCATTCTGTGGGGCTCCAAATCCAGACTTGCCATGTGCAGCTGAACTCACTGCTTTGGGAGCAAGCAATGATGCCAAAAGTATACTGGGGTGCAATAAATAAACATCTTGCCCCCTGCCCCTCTCCCTCTGCATCCTCTCAGGCAGTCAGGAGTCTTGGAGGAGAACCTCTGCAGCTTCCATCAGCTTGGTGCCTGCACCTTTACCTGCTAGAGCACAGAAATGCCAGAAGGTCTTGGACAGGGATCTGGATCACACATTTTAAACAGCAGGGTCTCATTCCTCTTCGTTAAAGCCATCTAAAAATAAAAATCATTTAAAGTGCAGATACAAGGGACTTTTGTTTTCCCATGAAATGTACCTGCCCAGTATCTGATGAGGACAACATACGGAGCACAGCTAATGAGGCCAGACAGCATGAAATTGAATCCTGAATTGAGCTTTTTGTTTTGTGGGATCCTTGTACCATTTTCAATTGGATTTTTTTCCTTTGTATATTTGGAAGAACAACAGAGGTGCTGAACAGTGCCAAGAATTTTTTTGCTTGCAAATATTCTTAATTGAAAAATAATTCTTATTTTTATTGTCGTTGTTGCAAATCTCCTGTATATCTTCAGTTACATCTTGATCTTGCTCACAGCTGCACAGAAATTGATAGGATCATTGCACAAACTGAAACCTATTGTATCCACCAGAAGAATGCATCATATGAAAAATTCATTTTTCTCATGAGAATCTAACAGGTGCGGGAAAGCATTAAAGAATATGCCACAGACATGCAGCTCTAGACATGATATGTGAGTCTTTACTGAGTATGGGACTTCAATTTATAAAATCCCAGAGTTATCAGCAAAGCTGTTGGACAAGCAAAACTTTCAAGAGGTTTTTACGGAAGAGAGAAGTAAGAAAAGTACCCATAACAGTGCAAAACACACAAACCTATTCTACAACAGAACTTTAGGAATGTAAATAAATGGTAGCACATGAAATGGTCTTTAAAAATAGAGATTTAACTCATGATATAAGCATCTGGGGATGAGACAGTGAGAAGGGAACAGAAGAAGTTATTGCAGTGTTATGTATCAACAGTTGCAAAGGGAGAAGAAAATGTCTTTGTGCCCAAACAAAATAATTGAGTGCCAGTCTTAGAAGAAGGGTTGGTCCAGTATATGAAGATGCTGACTCAAAAGACCATGGCCTGTTTCTGTTCCTGCCAAATTCATTTGCCCTGGGCAGCGAAATTCAAGACTTGAGCTCCAGGCTGAAGGTGTGGAGTTTGTCACCCACTAAGCTGAGGAGTGTAGAACTCAGATTTCTTCAGCCCTGATAGTTTGGGCTCCCTTTGTAGTCTAAGAAAGAAAAGAATTATGCAAGATAAGTCACGAACAGCACCAGAGTGGATTGCAACCAGCCCATGTGGAGGTAGCTGCATTATATGAGTTAGGTGAAGTGCAATCCATGCCAGGTTTCTACTGTTCAGCAACTGAAACTGAGAAGAACAGAGAGACATTTCCAAATTGAAACCACATTCTTTACTGATGCCTGTTCCTCAAATAAATAAAATATAGGAATGGTGACCTCATTAGGCCTATATTTTGGCAGGATTGATTAAATAAGTTGGGAAATAGATGCACGCCTCAGAAAAACTACTGAAGCATCACACATATACTTGTATTTTAAAGTATATTTTAAAGTACTTTAAATACTTCTGTATTTTATCCCCCTGACCCATTTCTGTGCATGCTTTACACAACAGACTGGAGGTAGCATCCTCTGAGAGGGAAATGGAGTGCAGAGGGGCACAAACTGAGAGAGAAGTTCTTGGTGATGCTTTCTGCTGTGTGGTTTTTCATGATTTTGGCTCTGTTTTCATTGACTCTGTGACTTCAGGAGGTCTCACCCTGCTGAGGAATCCTCACTGAGCACTTTCACACAGTGGCTGGGACAGGCACTCCTCTGAATTTAATGGAGCCTCAAAGGATCAACAGCAAAACTGTAGATTTAATGAGAGACAGGGAGCCAGCTGACTGCAGGGCACCTTGCCAACAACTTCCAGAACTCAGAAAATCCATCTGACATACCTGCAAGTTCACTGTAATCTTGTTGCCTCACAAGTAAATCTGTTTTGTACATTCTGAATGAAAAAATGCTTCATTCCCCCATGCCTTTGCTTTCCTCTTCAGATTACACAATATGATAATGTATGATAAAAGATTCAATAATTGCTTGACCAAGGAGTAGGACACATTTAAATCAAATCTTTAATGAATTACCCATAAAATCTTACCATATCTGATATCCTACCATATATGACAATATCTTTAAACGTGGTCTCAGAATGTGAGATATTTGATACCTCTTAATCAGGGTAGAAACTTACCTGTGCACAGTAAAACCACACATTAAAGCTACTGAAATTGCACCCATACCTAGATTTTGATGGGATTTTTTTGACCACATGCAACATGAAGGACGAGAAGAACTGACCTCCCATGCTTCACTAAGCTGTCTCTGACTCTTGAGCACAGTGCTGGAAGATTGTGTGATGTTGTGGATTTGAGGGGGAAGGCAGAATTTTTTTGCATGAAATTCCTCTCTGTGGTAAGATCAGATGCATTTGATGATAAGGTTCTGGTAAGGAATTGGGAATCTGTTCCAAATTAGAAAAACTTCACTCCCCAGAAAGTCCTATGGGAGCAGAGAGGAAGGATTGCATATGGGATCAGTGTGTCCATCCCTGTGTGGATAATGAATGAGAAACGGCACAGTTGTACACACAGAAAGAAAAACACTTAGGTCTGTGATGAAAGGCCAGATGAAAAAGGAAAGTGTTATAATTCAACAGAATATAAAAGACAGCAGTGGGCCATCCTTTCTTCTAAGGAGACAGGTTACTATATCACTTTCCTGAAATCACAGCAGGAATGATGGATTAGTTGGAGGGGAAAATTGGTGCCTGAGGCACTTCTGACTTCAGTGTTTCAAGTTGTCCATAGTCCTTCCTAGCCTTCACCCAAAGATGAAACCCTGTAACAAGCATAGGGAGTTACTGAGGGCAAGAAGTGGTCTCCAGAGTTATTTCCTGAAACCCCATCTTGATAGAAAGTACCAGGTTTCAGGTGCATGCCAGACCCTTTGCATTCAAAAAGCCTCTGGGCTGGACCCAAGCCCAGATAAAGAGCTGATCTTTGTTTTATACTGCAAGTGAGCCCGGTGAAATTCATCTCTGAGGAAGGTTTGCTCCATTCTGGATATATAAAAATTGTTTCACGCTTGTTTTACAGTCTCCTTGGTTGAACAATGCTTGAAGGAATCCAGAATTAACACCTTCTACCCTGCACACGTAGAAGAGGGGCAGCAGAACTGGAGACAAGAAGTCTGAATATTTACCAAGACATGGGAGGACAGGCTACAACCTGTGATTGAATCCTGCACTGCTCTTGCTGCATTGCAGCATGGAAAGGTCAGCCAGCAGAGACAAAACCAAGGTGAGGGAAGGGTGCTTTAATGTTTTAAAAGAAATAGATTTCAGTGCAGTGTCTGTCTTCTTCTGCTCCACACCATCTCAGCTTGTGAAAGGAGAGCAAGACTCTTCCATTTGCACAAATGTCAAGAAAACACAGAAACAGGACTCAACAATATCTGAGTGAGAGATACCCATAGGAGTCAGCAGCCAGCTTGGAAAGGTAAATGATCTCCTGCAGTCCAGCAAAAAAAAAATTAAATATGGGTACTTAAACATCATGATTGTCAGTGATATTACTATTCATGTGAAAAGAAGATGGAGAGTTGCAGACCTGCAGAGTTTACTGAGCCATTAATTGGTGGCTTTGGGGAGGTCCTGCATCTTATGTTTCTACCCCTAGTCAAAAAGGAGCCAAGGTCAAGAGCCCCTGGGCATATCCAGTGAAAGCTGAGCTGATGGGGTCCCAGAAAGCACACGTCATACCCTAAATCTCTATAAAATCCGCTTAGGTGCATGCTTAGGATTTATTGCAATGGGTTGAGCTTGGAGGGACACCACATCCCCTTCTCCTCTGGTTCCTGGGACACCACTGGGAACAACCTGAGTTGTATGGCAAAAAATGTTGGCTGTAATCTGGCTCCAAGTTACCAAGGCTGAACCTGCCTGAGCGTGGCACCCACTGTGCCTCCAGCTTCGTGGGCTGGGTGGATTAAAGCATCATCAGAAACTGCAAGCTGGCCTGTCTCAGGCCAAGGAAGAAATTAGCAACGAGCCATGGAAGGATATGCTTTCTGGGGCATGTAATTTAAGATTGCATGGCAAGAAATTGTGCAAACTATTGCAATGACTTCTGGAATATATGCCTAAATTTGGCTCTTTATATCCTCCAGAAATGAAAAGGTCCAAGGCTTTAAGTAATAAAACATTTGTCTTCAAATAAATAGCTGCAAGAAAAAGGATCAAAAGGAACTCTTAAAACAGGAGATAAAGGAGAACATCTTTCCTTTACAACTTTTAGCATCTTCACATTTAAATATAATGGATAATGTGTCCCTTCTTAGGGCTTCTTACAGGCTGTTTCTTTCTTTTTTTAATCTTGAATACCAGTGCACTTTCAGCAGCAGTAAAGGGGGCTGGCAACAATTCTCAGTTCATTTTTTTATTATAAAAAATTAAATTGGGTATGATGAGCTTTTGTAAAGGAAAGCGAGAACTGAAAATATCCAGAAAGTCACAAAGTGCCGCCAGAAAGACATTTGGGAAGGGGTGAGGTTGTTTAAACTTACATTCTTCCCACTCTGGGCCAGCTGTGTTTCTCTTCTTCTCTCACACCCATCTTGTAAGCATATGGAGTATGTTGAAGTGTTAATATAACAGAAAATAAGCCAAGCTAGATTCTTAAAACAGCACCTAATTTAGAGTAGCTTACCTTAAAATGGCCTGGCTAGTCTCAGTAACTGCTGCCCAACACAGCCAGCCTAGGTGAGGAAAAACTGATTTGGCTTTTTTCACTTACAGTGGATTTTGGTGGTGAGTTCTACAGGTAGAGCTGAAAAAAATGAGTAGTGAGCCCCTGCTCCTGTGGCTTGCATTTTGGATTTAAATACTTGACAGTGGAAATTGCATGGAAGATGCATGGGGGGGTGGGAAAAAAGGGGGAAAAAAGTACCAAAGGAGGCTACAGTTTCACTGAAGTTTACTTTATGCACAACTCCACTGCTGAGTGTTTTAGTCTCATTGGCCCATTCCTCCCATGGGTATGGGCAGAGATAATGAAGATTTGCTGAGATAAATACTTCTACTCCCTAAAGACTGGCAAAGCAGTACATGGTGCTGGTGATGTTCTCACTCTGTAGGGTGGGTTAAAAGTGGACTGGTACATTTTATGACAGATATTTGAGATGGTGATAAGCAGAAACCAGTCAATGACACCAAAATGGCTCATTACACACTCACAGCAGTGACCCATGACTATTTCCTGATCCAGGAAGAAAAATTCTCCCCTCTGCTATTCCAAGTGTATTTGCTGCTAGTAACACTGAGGGCTGCACCCAAGGCATTCAGACTGGCACATCTGACAGAGGAAAGCAGAGCAAGCTTTGTGCAAAATCCTTAATTTTGGCTTTAATTAGGCACAGTGCAAAGATTCTCTGCTCATTACACTGTAAATCATAACTCCATTATTAGAAAAAAAGAAAACTCAAAAATTTTCACTGAAAGACTTTAAAAGTTTTTTCATTGTTGTTGTTAATCCCACCAAAAAATACACTTGAAAGTTGGACTCTAAGTCCACCTCTAAGTTATTCACAGAACTACTCCACACCAACCAGAGTGGTACTGTGCCCTCATGATGTCACTTACAATGTAAAGCAGTATCTCTGTGTACTGATTGCAGTAAATTGAAAGAAAACTCTTCAAAAGGAGAATATCAATAGCCTCAAAGAGACTGAAACCTCTTATCCGGATGTTCTGCTTTCCTAATTTGTTTCAGGCTGCGGCATCTAAACAGTGGAAATAGGTGCCTGACATCTTCCTGAGTCTATGCTGGAAGGAAAGCTTTTCAGTGCAGTCTGATGCCATTAGGTCTTCTTAATTTTCCATGTACTTTTCAAAAGGTTAACAGATTTTAATTTGGCCAGTTTGCAGAGGACCTGAAATTCAGTTTTCTGCATTATCTGATTGTTTTGCAGAGGGCTTCCCAGGAACCTTTAAATTGTCCAATATTTTCATCTGACTGCAGGAGGCTGGTTTGAAAGGGAAACATCCAAGTGTAACTTGTTAAGGCCCCAGGTGTGGTACTTAAGCCAGAGAATACCATACAAATGGGAATTAGTTTCTCTGTGTGTTTTTCCCCAGAGCATGAGGAAGGGCAAGGTGCCAGTGTCCTTCTCTCAGAAAATAACAAGTTCTTTGCCTTCAGATAACAAACTTAGATGCCCATCTGAAAGGTGAATAGGTTAAACAACTTGAAGAATGCTGCTAGTAACTGAGTTCATGCTTTTTTCCAGGATATATCCGTAAAGATTTAAACAGAAAACTCATATATTTAAAGTAAATTGTTTAGCCAGGATGTATGCAATTTTCATATACTTTTTTAAAGAAATAGACTGAGAGAGAAGAATAACTGGTAAATATTTGCAATCATTATGAGAAATAAACATTTTGAACATGCATCTCCAGAGGCAACTTTGGAGACATTAAGACATTAGATTTTCTCTGAAGTGGTTGCTTGATTTTAACTTTTTAAAATTACTCTGTAATAGGAATAAGGACCCTGGAAGATCTCTCTCTCTCTTTGTCTGCAGGCAAATCTGCTGAAGACTGAGAGGCTGCTCTGCTCTTCTGGCCTGGAAGAGCAAGTGAAATGCTGGTCCATAGACCACCTCTACACTCAAAATTCACATCAGTATAATCCACTCAGGAAGCAATTGGAAAGGTTGGAAAGGAATTTCTATTTGTTTAATTTGCCTGGAATCATCACTGATTACACTAATTCTGTGCAAGACCTCCTTACATTTAGCTATAAAAAATGTAGCTCTAAGTTTTTTAACTGATCTGTTGACTCTGTCTGACTCTGTGTGCGGAGATGGGTATAAAGAGAGAAGATGGAAGAAGAAAGCATGTAGGTTGCAGGGTCTTTTAAATGTAAAATAGAAAATGAGTGAGACATTATTAATTTTCAGCTTTATGCACTGTGCAGACAGGAAAATGTGTGTTTTATTTATATGATTATATTAATTTTGGTTCAGAAGTTAATAGCATCGTTCCCTTTGTGGGACCTGTCATGCATTGAAAGTAAATCATCCCCCACGGTGTAATACAAAAATGGGACTGTGGACACAGGAGAGCCATTTTCCTGTCATTAGCAAATTTCATCCTTATGTCTGGATACCAAGTTCACTGTCCACAGCCCAGCTGAGCCTTTTTCCTAGCTGCAGAGAATATTGTTGCCTTTGAAGAACACATAATTTAGCAATTACAAATTGCTTTTTCTCCTTGGAGAGTATTGTCTGTGAATGTTTTCAAGGATATAGCCTCCCTCCTTGGAATCCACTGCACCATAAAAGTACCTGGAAAGTTGACACATGGGACTTTATACTGCCAGACCAAACCCTTGAGCTCAACCCACTAAAAGTCATCCCGTCGTAAGGCCAGTCCCTCAGTCATACCTGGATTTGGAAGCTTTTGCATTAAGAAGAGTGGATACAGCTCATTTTTCTCAGCTGGAGTGCTGTGCTCTGTGCACCCCCGATGCTCAGCCTGGGGCTCATTGTGAATTGTGGAATGCAGGTTCACTTCCACTTATGCCCAAGGGTAACTGGAAGTGAGTATGGAGCAGCCTTCTCCACAGAACCCAGAGTGTCACCAGCTGCCAGCTCCTCAGTGGGACTGGCCGGTGTCAGGGTACCTGCAGTGCCCTGGCTGGGCAGCATCAGCCTCCAGCAGTGACAAGAGAAGAGCAGAAGAGGCTACATGGGTGTTCTCAGTAGACAATGGATATCCATCTGAGGGGAGGTGGAAAACACAGAACTAGCAGTGTCCTGGTCAATAAGGAACACAGGGATTGAAGCCATGATATGGAAAACCCCATGTCAGAGGCAAGATCTGGTAATGCCAGCACTAGGGAATGCACTGTGCGTATGCCCAAACTGGGAAATAAATAATTCTGGAAATAATAGGAAATTAATTTCCAAAGACATGAACTGAGGCACCCACTGCTGCCTGCTATGTAGCTGGGAGTAGGCATCTGGAAGCCAGGTGATGTGTCACTACTGGGGTCTGTGCTGGCCTCTTCTGTGTCTCAGATGCCCATCTGCAAGTTGAGTAGTACAGTGAGAACTGCATGGGAAGAAGAACCCAAAGTTTGTTCCTCTGAAAACTCTCCCTCCTGTTTCTCTTTCCAGATGGCTGGGCTGGTGTCACCAATTAAAAACAAAGAGAACTTTAGGGAAATGAAAGAGAGGAAAAGGAAGATATACAGAGCAGCAATTAGAGAAGAGACAGCTAAAATAGGTTCATGATGGCAGAGATTCCTTCATGTTTGAGAAATGTGTCTAAGGTGAAACTTTTCTACTGTAGAGGCAATTTTCTGTTAATAAACAGCTCCCCAAATGCTTCCTCTTGAAGATAATGTGATGAAACAAGTAGATTTAACATAGTTTGAGAACAGCTGAGCAATTACAGATGGATCTGCTGTGACCAGAAGAAGTGAGAAAAGGTCAGCCTGTTTATGAACCTTGTGTGTTGCTGGTTCACAGAGAGTTAAATGCTTGAACTGCTATCTGTGCCTTTAGAAATCTCCCACAAAATCTCCCCAGAGACATGTTTGTGAGAAGTTTGCACCAGCTTAGAATAAACTGGTTTAAAACAATAATTAATCTAAACTAATATAAACCCTTGTGTTACTGTTTTGCAGCTCAACAAAACTGATGACCATAAGGAATTTAATCCAAGAGTCCCTCCATATATAAAGGCATATGATTTGTCACTGATTCAGCTGAACATGTGGACATTCTTAACATGCTTTAGAAATTAGCTACACTGATTTATCACCATAAGCTAAATTGATTATAAAAATATTAAAATTGTAGAGGCTGGCACCAAAAGTTAAGAAATTCCTCAATTAAGGTGCTGCAGTCTTTTATTGTGAGATCACATCATCTTCTTTTTACAGATGCCCCTCACTCAGAGCATGGTGTTCAGTTACTGACAAGTTGTTCAGAGTTTTGTTTAATCCTCCTCACTGTTCAGTGTTTAGTCCCTGGCCCTGTGCTACTGATTGCTCCTCAGCCCTGGGTCTGAAGGCAAAGCTATCAGACCATGAGCAGGCTTTTTGTGCAACACGCTACCTGGAGGTGCAAGGGGCACCTCTGAAAGCCTAACTTTAAAGAAATAACAAAATAAATTACTGCTTTCATGGCACACCCTCATCTTCAGAGGAGAGCCCCCACTGACTCAGTGCTCAGCTTCACACTGGGGGCTTGGCCTCCCACCCTTGGCACACAGAGGAAGGAGCAGTTGTCTTAGGAAAGGTGTAGCTGGGCGTGCGTGCTCTATTTCCCATCTGTTAGAGGTGGGGCAGTTATCTTCTGTTCATTGGGCAGTTTACTTTATCTCTTCCATGAACAATTCTCCCTCTGGGGAGATACCTTCTGTTACTGGGCCATTGAGGGCCACAGCATGACCAACAAAATTACATCATCCCATTGGGAGAAGCTCCGCCTAGAGGGAGGAGCCAAGCATTCCTACATGGGTATAATCTGAGATTTGGAATACCACAGCAGCCTTTTCCACTGGATTCCCAGAGGAGCAGCTCTTTCCTACTGGATTCCAAGGAAGATCAGGCCCATCCACCACTGGATATTCTGACAAAAACTAGACCCTTCTACAGGATCACTGCTTCAACCTGTCTGTCACTCCAGGAGAACTGCAGCCACCATTTCAGTTGGACTGGTACCAGCACCCTGACCAAGAGGGTGTCAGATTGTATTCTGACTCTGTCAGTGTTGTTTTGTATTGCTGCATTTTTATTTTATTTTTATTTTCTTCCTTAATAAAGAATTGCTATTCCTGCTCCCATATCTTCACCTGAGAGCTCCTTAATTTCAAAATTATAATAATTCAGAGGGAGGGGGCTTACATTTTCCATTTCAGGGGAGGGTCCTGTCTTCCTTAGCAGACACCTGTCTTTTCAAACCAAGACAGCAGTGCACACCTACTGACCACCACCCAAAAACCCCCGGTGGAGTAACTTGACAGGCACTGCTCTGGAGCTCTGAGGCAAAAGCAAGGCTGGGATGTAGCTCAGTTGTCTAAGCCATAGCATGATCCTCTCTTCCTCTCTCATCTTCTCTCTTTTTGCATACTTACTTTGAAGGTTCTGTCTTCTTCACCAGTTGTGCAAAATCTGGTAGAAAACAGTTTTTTTCATAGTTCAACCCCCCTTTCATGGCCAAGGCAACATCCATCTGCATATCGCATGAGATGAGGATCCTGAAGATAAATGGTTGTGTTCATAATTCATTTTTATAGTGTGCATGTGCAAGAGGAATCAAATTTTATGGGTATCTTAATTTCTGTCCCTCCTAAATTTTAAATGTTTGGTTTTACAACCCTAATGATCTTTAAATGTAATTTTTGAGGAAATTTCCTCAGTTTTTTAAAGACCAAACTTTAAAAAAAACAGCTTGGGAATTTCTTTATGGGAGGCAATAACTACTCTCACATGGACTATCAAGATGACTGGATCCTTTGCTCATGGCTCTTAGTAATGAAAAGAATCACAGGGGTCATGCAAAGTGGTTTCATTCTGGTTTTTGTTTTTGATGTGACATAATTCTGGTTCAAACTAAAACAAGATGTAAATCCACATGTAAAAATCAAAATTCTTCCTTTTCAAAGGGTTTGAATGAAACATTTAGATTTTTCAGGATTTTCATAGCAATGAAAATGGTTGAGTAACATCAACACACGCTGAAGTCAGTGGTGGTGATTTTTCCTCAGAAAGGCACAGGTGTCCATAGCCTTCCCTGCCTCATCCTCTTGAGGAAGCAGAACAAAATCAGCCCAAAAAGTGGTCATTTTTATATATAGACAAAGGGACAAGGGGTCAAACAGGCCCAGGAGGGCTGCACCAATTTGCTTACAGCAGATGACCCAGGAATCCTGGCTGGACCTCACCCGAGAAATTTGGGTCCCCAAGTGCTCAGGGTCCCCCTGCCTTGCCCTGAGGTGCCATGGTCACCTACTCCCACCCCTAGGACAGTGGTGCAGAGGTGCCCATCCAGCCCCACACAGAAGCAGCTGGGAGGCTGGCAGGGCCCAGGACTCTGAGTGCAGCTGTGCCTGTGTCTCTACAGGAAAGACCATTTTCCTGGTATGGAAGCACTGGATCAAATGATTGCAAGCACTTAATTTCTTTTCCCCTTCCAGGTTTTATGTGACACTCCAGCCTGGCTTTGTCCTGTTCCCATCCTCCCCTACTTTCAACTCCTTATCTCCACCTCCTCATCTCAGTTTCCAGTCACCAGCTGATTCATTGAGTCCCAGCCTCCCCTTCTATCTCTAGTATCCTCTCTCAGCCTCTCCCTCTCCCCCAGGCCTGTATCTACCCCTCCATCTGAGCTCCCACTGCTGCTGATTTCTGAGTTTTGAAGCACCAAGTTCTTGGTGAAAATCCTGTCATAAATTCACACCAGGGATGAAACAGTATTTTTCTGCTTAGTCGGTTTTCTGGGACAAATAAACCTGAACAGCACCCTCAGGGAGGCAGAAATCTGTTCCAACAACTCCAACAGTGACCCAGGTTCAGCACAGTTCATTAAAAGAGAGAGGAGAAAGGTGTCATAGGAAGATCAGAGCAACATTTAATGTAGGTGTTCTTTCTGGCTCTGGCTGCAATACTCCCATGTAACACTAGTTTCCCAAGGCAAGTGAAATGATAAAAAAGGCAATATAGTAGATTATCATCTCAGTTTGTGGCACCCTATCCTAAGGGACAAGGGGCTGTATCTGGAGACATGTGGTCCCGCCCAGGAGTAATCACTGGTCTGTTCGCTGTCAAATGAATATGAGCATAAAAGCACTTCTTCCATCTCAGTGTGGAAAGTCAGATGTTGCTGCCTTTAAAGCCTGACCAGAAACACACAGTATAGCTGCTACCCTCCAGCTCCACAAAACTGTTTCCCTCTGTATTTCTTGTGTACTCCTGTACCTTTCTGAGGATTTTCAAAACCCGTTGATGGTGCTGCAAGTAAGTGACCCTTTCCAACAAGAGAGGAAAGACAGGCTTTGAATCCACTCCTCCTGTCCAGTTTGTCACCCACAACGTTGGAAAAAGAAAAGCCCTTTGAGCCGTGCTCGCAGATCTCTGTGCGTGTGCGCACAGGCAGCTGTGGATGAATGTGATTGCGCACGCAAGAGTATGTGTGATAACATCATCCAGATGCCACACCACACTCTTGGATTATGTCAGTCTCACCCAATGAAGCACACTGAGCAAATGCTAATAGTTAAGAGCTAATAAACACTACACTAGAAGGTCAGTGCTGAATCGTTCGGATTGTGCACATGGTTTCTCGGATACTTTCCCCCAGTAGTTCCCTGTAGCCAAAGAGAGGCTGTGTAGCTGCAGATCTCCCCTTAGCAGGGATTTTTAAAGCCCTGCACTTTACTGAGTCAGCTGAATAAGTTCAGAAAGACACAGCCCTGATACAGTTGGACAGCATTATGGCAAGAAAGCAGATTTCACAGGTTTCAAAAGGATGCTCTTAGTGAGAGTTTCCACATTTTTGATATGGTTAGCTCAAAGCAAAAAATGTCATATTTTTTTAAAATCCCATATTTACACAGGTCAGAAATAGAAGAGCAGACAATTCTTTGTCTCCTTCATTTCATTTTATTTCTCTGCAACTTGTTGCCTTTGCTTTCTTACCAGTCCTTGTACATGCCATAGGATCACAGTAGACTTCGGGCTGTGCTCCTGTCCTGACAGTGCAATCTATATGTAAATCAAGTGAAAATGTCTTGTTTGCTTGCATGATAAAGACTCTGCTTCACTGTCTGCTATTCTTTTGGTCACCTGTAGCTGTTAATGAACTGCAGCCTTAGTTGACCAAATCAGACAGTAGATGCAGTTAGAAGGTGGCCACACGGTGCTGGAGACAACTGTGGGAGTAATGAAGACCTTGAGAGGGTTAAAAGAAACGTGTCAGACCAGTAAAATCATTTTGCGTCATTCTCCAGCTATTCATTTAACCCCAGACCTAAACTCCTTCAGCTTTAGGATTATTTAACCTTCGAGACTTTTTAAATTTGGATGAATATCAAGAGAAATAAAACACTTCTCTCCCAGGATAGCTGCAGATATTGTTAAAGTTCTAGCACCAGTATTGGACCAAGATTGATGTACCTTCAAATGTGGTCTGTGTTGAGAACTCAGCTCCACGTACTTGGAAGTTAAAGGCAACTTCCTGACCGCAAAGAAAAGTTTGGGACCCGTGTTTGAAACAAATTCTTCTGTTTTCCCTGACGATCCTGTAGCAGATGTGCTCTCCCTCCTGCTCCCCCTGTGCTGCAGTGATGTGGGGATAAGGTTGGGAGCAAGCATCTTATGAAATCATGGAATTTTAGATCATAGAATCATAGAAATTTTTGGGTTGGAAAGGACCTTAAAGATCATCTAGTTCCAACTGCCCTGCCATGGGCAGGGACACCTTCCACTAGACCACTGAACACTGGGGTGTTCTGAGGTCCATCCAGCCTGGCCCTGAACACCTCCAGGGATTGAGCATCCACACCTTCTCTGGGCAACCTCGCAGTACAGGATTTCACCATCCTCGCAGTATAGTCTAATATCTAGTCTAAACTTAATATCTTTTACCTTAAATCCATTCCCCTTGGTCCTGTCACTACATGCTCTCATTTAAAAAATCTCTATATTTCTTGCAGGCTCCCCTCAGGTACTGGGAGGCCACAATTAGGTCACCTCAAGGCTTTTTATTTTCTGGGCTGAAAAAAACCAATTTTTTCAGCCTTTTCTCGTAGGAGAGGTGCTCCATCCCTCTGATCATCTTGTTGGCCTCCTCTGGACTCGCTCCAACAGGTCCATGTGCTTTCTGTGCTGGGGCCTCAGAGGTGGATGCAGTGTTCCAGGCTGGGTCTCAGGGAGCAGAGTGGAGGGGCAGAATCACCGCCCTTGCCCTGCTGTCTGCTTGGGATGCAGCCCAGGATGGGGCTGGAGATGAATGGTCAGGACCAAGGGGGATGGGAGCACACACTGGAAAGACTCAATTTGAGAGAATCAGAGATTCTTGCAGGAGGAGTGGTCTCTCAGGAAGATTGGCATGAGTTCAAACCAGGAACTGGGGACTCTAAAGGGAAGAATGAGCAGCTTATGATGGATATTTCTCTGAAGTTTCATGAAGTTTCAGTAGGAAGGGCCCACCTTTGCCAGTGATCTGAAAGTCAAGACTCTTTCCAACCCTTTCCAAGGGTGTCCCGTTTTCCCAAGCAATTTGTCCCACAAGTCATCTTTCAGCCTTTAATTATGAAGCTTAGATGGCCAGCAGAAAATTGGCAATAGAAATTATCAAACCATTCCTAGAGTTGAGAAAGCACAGCTCAGAATTACTGCTGACTTGTCAGTAGCCATAAATAACATGAGTGTGCAAACATGGGTTTTTTACCTACAGAAGTGCCTCACCCGTCAATACCAGTCAAGGTGCTCTGACTGCCAAATGCAGGATGCATTCTTTATGGGTGAATACCCCACTTAACCTGGACCCTGTAGATTGGGGTGCTCACTGCTTTTGGGGGGGTCTGCCTGCACCTTGAGAAGTTATTTCACCCACTAGCAATGTGGTCAAGCTCAAGAGCTGTGTTCTCAGATTAGTAATTTCATAGATTGCAAAACCAGAAAGGACTTTAATGATCATCTGGTCTGGCCTGGCCTCCCACATAACACATCCCAAATAATGTCACCAAGTAAATCCTGCCTTAGCTTCAACTACTTGTAGCTGAACTAAAGGCATCTTACTTAAAAAAAAAAAAAAAACAAAAAAAAAAAACCTGCAGGTTATTCTTGATTTTTAAGACTCAAGTCATGCAAGGATTTACCATATCTTATGGTATTTTCTTGCCAAGGTTAAATATTTGCAGGGCTTTAAAGAAGCATGGGATTTCTTACTTGATTTTTTTGGTCTTGATCTTACTTTTCCTTTGTTAACTAAATTCAACAACTCCTCATGCTAGAAATATTATCAACTCCCCTCTGAATAATTTTTTTGCTTTATACCAGATATATAAACATAGTCTCACTTTAAAGCACTGACATCTGAATCTGTCTTGTAGGGACACTTAACCCTGTCTGTGCTCCTCCTATGCCTACATGTTCCCATCCCATTCCTGTAGCACAACTGTGGAGGGCCAAGTTTGGTGGCTCCATCAGCAACACCTGAGATTCCAGTGCTGGACAGTGGCAGGAGGCAGAGTTATTTAGTTCTTCAGATTTTATTTGTGATGCCAGTGGCCCCATTGTTTGTTTTGTCTATGAGATGGGGCAGATGCAGCCCGACCACCGTGCTGCTAGCAAACTACTGTCTGGATGATCCAGTGGCAAAAGTGTCTTGAAAGCAGCCCATACAATGGACAGACAGAACTGTTGCTGTGGATGTTGACATCTATCTTTCACCCCCAAAAGAAGGAGAAAAAATGCCCACAGCATTTGAGAAGCTGAGACATTGTGTGGGAAAAGAAAACATTCTGCCACTTTTTTTTTCCTTTAGCGTGAATAAAAATATGTCATTTACTTTTGGCTTAGCACTGACCTGCTCTTGCTGGCTGTCATGGAGCTGCACCTCCTCACTGCTGTCTTCTGCAGCCCACGGCCCAGCACGGGCAGGCTTGGACTTTCCTCAGACCGGGATGTAAGCACTGCAGCCCAGACCTGAGGCTGCTGAGGCATCCTGGTTCTGGGACACCAGCTCTTTAGGCTGCTTGAAACACTTTCTCTAATGCTGCTCTTTGATCTGTTTGGTTCCCATTAAAAGAGCTGAAAAGCTCACCTGTGACTCACTTTATGAAACTGAACTTCTCTTTGTCATCTTGGGGCACCACAGGCAACACAGATCCTACAGGCCACAGGGGTAATTTGGTGAATATTAGTGGTCTAGGTCACACAATCTCTACTTGTCTGGGGTTCCCAGAAGAGCTTAACCACCAGATCCTGCATTTATGAAACAAAAATTAGGGATTTTCTCCAAGCTGGAGTTTTCTGGTGAAAAATGTTTGGTTGTCAGATGATTCTCTGTTCTACCATAAAAAAGAATCACCTCAGCAGAAAGGTCCCAGCCGTCCATAGATGCACCACAGGTGGTGGGGGGCAGCATGTTGGGAATGGCCAGACAGCCATTATTTTGTCCCAGATAAATGCCAAGCCAGGCCACTCAGTCTGGTTGCATCACATTCACATCCTGTTTCAAACAGCCACTCTTTGCTACCTCAGCAGTTTCTGAGTGATGTGACACAGACAAGTCCCCATTTCTTTCCAGTTTTATCTTCACCACAGGGAACTAACTTAGCATCCTAAGTGTGCTATCACACATTTCTGTGTGATTCACAGATGACAGTATGCTCTCCTTCCCCCTGCAGGAGTATGCGTTTCTAGTCAACTGCAACCAGGAGCCTGAAATAGGAAAAAAAATGGAAAAGCCAAGTCTGTTAATCCACCATGACACATACACCTTGATTTTATTTTATTGGAGGGATTTTATAAGGGCTATTATCTCCTGGTTTACATAATCCAACACTTCCCTTAGGGCAATCAAAACTGAGATTCATATGACTTGGAGTTTACAATCCAATGCAGCTGGCAAAACTGGGATTCAGACTCATGACCGCAAAGGCAATCACAGCGCACACACACTAGGGAAGACAAAAAAGTGAGAGAGAGAGAGAGAAAGACAGAAAGACAGCGAAGAAGAAAAGCCCCCCTGAAGTGATCTGTTATATTGTCTGAACAGGAGTGTTCGGGAAGTGGTATCATTAAATGAGTTGAAGCTCCAGCTAATTTGATTCAAAGGTTGCCTGACCTCTGCTAAGTGAGGGACTCCCTTTCCTTGCTGCCTTTGTCTGTTCTTAATAATTTAGCCAGCAACAAGGTAAGATCCAAGACTGGCTTTTTCTGCTACAAACATGACTTTTGTCCAAGTATTTTAGCACCTGAATTCAAGAGAGGATAATAAATGTCAAAGAAATATTTATAGCTTGGTATATGGAGAATTTCCAGTTCCCTATACTGCAATAACATACATCCATCTGCAAACAGCATTAGAGCTGCAGTTTTAAAGCAGATAGTGCCTGAAAATAGAAGGCTGCAATGCAATATGGGCAAATAGCTCTTGTATTTAAGTGTTTGATACTAAGCTGATAATTAAATTAGAATTTAATTATCCAGCCTTGGGAAGCTGTTTTCTTCCTGGACTCAGGCCCACACAGAAATTCAGACTCAGCTCTGTGCCTCTTCCACTCCTCTGTGTTCATTTAGTTGAAATCCATTCCTGCAATAAGCAGCTGAGGAGAGAAAGCATACAAGAAAAGAAAGTTAAAGAGGAATAATTAAAATTTAGAAGTGGAAAAAAGACTTCTTATCCTATCCCATACATCCCTCCAGCTAGTACAAGTGAATTATTCTTCAGAGCTTTGTCAGGTTTAGTCTTAACTGGTTGCAGTGACGGAAGCTCCATCTCTTCCTTTGGGAGAAAACTGTGCATTTGAACAAAGCTCCCTGCTAGCAAATATTTCCTGATACTAAGCCTGTATTTTCCTTCTTTTCTGAAGTGATCCCTTTAATGCTGGCTTGGTCCAAGATTTTTTCCCAGTGAACTCAGCTCTGTGAGATCTGGAATGCCTGCTGGAATGTATATCTTCACCCCCAGATTAGGGTTTGAAATCCGCCCCAGGGTCACGGTGATGGAAGCTGTGGCTGCAGCGCGTGGTCCCACAGGTCTGTGTGAAGCAGGTCGAGGTGTGTAGTCCTGTCCCGAAGGTACGCCTCAAAAGTAAGGGCACAAAGCTGCTCCATCACTGTACATTGCTGAGCCACGTGCTGCTGGGAGATATAAAATCCTTTTGAGACTTGGAGCCAAAGTGGGCAGAAGTAAAAAGTGTCTGGGCACAGATGGGGGCGGGAGTTTGGCGGGGGGGCTCTTTCATTCTTGCTGCATTGGGTGTACCAAAGGGCTTTGAGCAACCTGGTCTAGTGGAATGTGTCCCTGCCAATGGTGAGGGAGGTTGGAATTAGATGATCTTTAAGGTCCCTTCCAACCAAAACCATTCTATAACTCTATGACTACCACCCTTCTTTACCCTCTGGTACCTCTCATGCAAAGGAAAAATGTAAGGCACAGTGACTTTGGCAGAACTGGAGTCTTTTTCTGCTTTGAAAGGATATCTGAATGTGGGGTTTTCTTTTGAGATCCAGGACACATAACTGTATGACTTCCTCACTACGGAAGTGTTTAGCACTTTTGGTTGCAGCAGAAATCAGAGGTGGAGAGCCCTGTGGGAGGATGGCTGAAATGAAAGCATGGATTTATTGGGCTGATGCTCACAGGACACCTGGTGCACTGCAGGTGGATGTAGAAAATTGTGGGTAGTGATAGAGACAAATGGCTTCTGCCCTGTGACAGGGTGGGGACCTGGAGCTGTTTAGTCATGGCAGCAGTGCTGATCTGCATCAGAGCCCCACACTGCACCTCTTGGGACAGCCAGAAAAAAGGGCACTGCTGGGCTCCGTGCACTCTCAGTGGGCCAGGGTTTCAGTAGCACTGGCTCCAGCCTAATTTTAGGCCATTTTGGATGGGGTTTGAATGTATCAGGGTCAGTGATGGTGCCCAAGGGATTGCACATGCTGAGGGAGCACAGGAGCTCAGTGCAGCTGAGGAAGGGCTAAGGAACATCCCCCAGCACCAGACCAGTGTGACATGCATAAAGTCTAGCTCAGTCACAGCATGTGACTGCACCGTGCTCAAATGCTACATTTGACATGCTTCTGGCACATTACAACATTGGAAATGTTGGCTATGTGTCTCCAGAGGGTGGATGGAAGAAAAATCTGACTGGCTTGTGTTCTTCAGGCGGTGGTGGGGGATGTTTACCCAACCACTACCTTTCCTCTAAAGGGAAAGGGAGAGAGACGGGACAAGAGCAAGAGAAGATTCACAGAATTCACAGAATTACTAGGTTGGAAGAGACCTTAAAGATCATTGAGTCCAACCCATGCCCTAACACCTCAACTAAACAGGATCAGGGCAGCACTCCAGTGTTCAAAGCTGTCACTGGCAGGTGCCTGAAAGAGCCCTCAGGGTCAGGCTCAGCATTCCAGACAAGTTAGTTTGGTCACTCTTCTTTCATCATGTGATTTTCATCACATTGGAAAGCCTGCATCACCCTTGGAGTGACAGCAGTGGCTCATTCTGATGAGAAGTGTCAGTGTCTTGTCAGAGGGATGAAGGTTTCATTCTCCATTTCTCACTCCACATAGGATGAGGATATACCAGAGGGTATTCTTTTTGTCAGTCTTGTCCCTCGTGGTCCAGAAGAGTTGGTAGCATCTCTGCTCTGCTCTCTTACTCACTGGTGCCTCATCCTCAATACGTGGTTGATTGTACAGATGAAAGTCTCACAATAGTAATGTTAACATCTGCTCTTCTTCTTCCCTCCCTCTCTCTCTCTGCCAAATCAGCAAAACTTCTGGAACAGCTTTGTTCTGCAGTTCCTCTGGAATGAAAAATGGTGGCTGCTGTCTCTGTCTCAAATGCCAGGAAAACCTCCTGGCCCCTGTTATATATATATAAAGAAAGGTGATTCACCCTGAAGACTGGCCAGGTTAGGTCATGCAAATGAGATTTTGCTCATAAAGTTACAAATGAGACCTTAGTTTGTGACTTATCCCTGCTTCTTGCTCCATCTCTTGGTCATTTCTTCAACAACTGCAGTCTCCTTGCAAGGCACACCTCATTGAAAATTACTCTGTTCTTTTCTCAGTCTCTCTGTCTCTCTAAGGAATTGTATTCTTATGGATTACTTTGCAGCTGAAATATTGTTAGTTATCTATGCTTGGTTTCATAGATTATGCTACACTTTGCTGTATGTTGTGCTAATTAGAGTGTCTTCATCAACAGAAGGGCTTGAACAAGCTACTGCAGCTCTGCAAAAGACGGCAGAGAATTCAGATTAGCCTTCTGAACAATATCTTCAAACAAAGCTAAGCAAAACAAAAAGCCTTTCTCAGTGAGCCAGACAATACGTAAAGCATGATTCTCTAACCAACATTGCTTCATGTGAAATTCAGCAGACAAGTGCAGGGTTTCTCTTACTTCTCTGTGATCGCAGTCACACTCTGTAAAATTTGTTGTGGATCCGTGTTTCAAGAGGTAACATAAGATCCCATAAGCTGAAAAGCTGCAACACCACAGCTCTGGTAATGGGCTTTGGAAGCCTTTGTCTGCTTTTCTTAAGTCAAGGCCAGTTTCGTATCAGACTGTAAACTCCGGAGACAACTTTAAAATACATCACTGCTGAGTATGTGAGGAAGCAAGTCGAAAATGTGCTTTCTGCAGGAATTTATGTGGGTAAAATTTGATCACTCTGATGTTCATGGGAAATGAATGAAGAAGCAGTATAAGCATGGCCACAGTGAATTAATTTGGAAAGTTACACAAATTCTAGCCAAAATTATTTTTTTCAGATTTGCTGAGCTTTGCTGCAAGTCCAGTTGTGTAAAACCATCTGTTCTTTTTCAGAGCAACCTTATTAAGACCTACTGATAATATTTCATCTCCTTCCTATAGACAATGTTTCAGTCTTTATTACAGTCCCTTAAATGTGAAGAGCTGTAATCTTGCCATCCTGTTTGCACTCAGAAAATATGATGAGTAAATCTGTCATCTCTCCTTGAATAAAAGGACTCCTTCCTCACCTTGTCTGTCCTATTTGAGGTAAATTCCTGCTGTGCTTTAAGAGTTACTTATTATTGATTGGCATAAGTGAATGGCTGTGCTGTGATTTGCAGTGATTTCATGTTAGTTATATGTCTGGTAATTGCTCTCATAAAGTATGTTCCTACTGTAGATGTGTGGGTGAAATGTGTCCTGGAGACTGCCTGTTGCCAGCTGTACTTCCCTGGAAAATTAGCTCAGAAAGCCACTTTATATAGTGAAAATCTGGTTAAAAATTATTCAGTGTTCCCATACAACTTCTTTTGAAGAAGGATTCTAATTGAACCAAAATTAATTACTTTATTTCACTTCATGTTGAAATTTTCATTTAAATTTGATTCCCATAGAGAAACACATTTTAGTTTTGATCCTTGCTCATTTTCTCTTCCTTTTTTCTATGTAGAAAAAGAAAAAATAGGGAAAATGAGAAACACAAATACATGAAAAATGCAAGAAAGCACCAGAGCAATTTTAATGATTTTGGTTTTGTCAGAAGGAAAAGCAAAAGGAAACTTTTTTTTTCCTTGCATCTGTCTTCCAGAAAAAGAAATAAATATGTCAAAATACACCACTTTCTCAGGTTTCTGAACTATGAAAAATTCTTTCTGGGTGGGGAGGGAAGGAGAAAATTAGGAAAGAAAAAGTAAGGACGAAGTCACAGTCTAACTGTTTAATGCCTGAAAAAACATAACAGAAAACAAAACCAAAAAATAGGCAGCAAAAATTGCCAGACTGAGTAAATCCGGGAAGTTGTATGTTAAATATATATCTGAAAATAAAGATTGTTCTCAGGCAGAAACTTTTTTGACAGAAGTATATTTTTCAGCAGGGAAAAAAAAAGTATACATTTCTGCCCCTTTGATCTGGAAATAAAGGAATTTGGGGTATTTTTTTTTTCAGAAAATCTGTTCTCTATTGAGTTTTCTGAATCCTAAAACAACACCTGCTCTGTTTGATCTGATTATAAATATGCTATACATTTCTGGAGTGGGTTTCTCTCAGAGGACCATGACAGCAAGCGCAGCATATGTATGGAAATATTCTGTAGACTAGGCTGCCATTAAAAAAAGGCCTCTGCAGGGTAGCACAGACCTGCAGAGAAGGGAGCCTGGAAAAAAACTTAACCAGAGTAACCAAGGAAAACTTCTGGTCTCACCTCTGGCATCACGAGGGCTTTACTTTCCGCTAAGCCCAGCCATGAGCTCAGTCTCTGAGGTCTCATTGAAGAATCTGAGGGCAGTAACCACCTGATAGGAGTTTTATCTGTCCAGGGATAAACTGCTTAGTGGGTTCTGCTGGGATTTGAAACTGGTTCCTTGAAGTCTCCCTGCCTCAAGCTGGTTCCTTAAGTTGCTAAACCACCCCCAGCAGTCCAGGCGAGACCCCTTTTGTCTGCTGATGGAGCGCTCCTGACTGAGCAAACAACAGCAGCAGCCCTTACTGTGGGGAGGGATATCTCTTGTTTGCTGGTGCATCTGTTTGCTGGTCACAAGTTTTGCAGCTCCCTTGGTCTTTTCTGCATTGGTCCTGGCAAAAGTGAGGGAGTGTTTAGCTCCTTTCCAAACACCAGTGGTATTTTTCCAGCGTTGCCGCACTGCATGTAGCGTGCAGCGGTTCATTGACTGGAAAGAATCCAGAGGACAGGAGGAAAACTTCTCCTCTCCCATCCTCCAGGAGCAGGAAATGAGAGAATGCCGAGGGCTTTGCAGGGTGGTGGGTCTGACCTTTGGACAGGTGGGTGGTGTTGGTCTGCCTGAAGCTGGAGAGCTGCTGAATAACAATTCCCAGCTTTTCCCAAACTGGACCCAATTGCCCTCATCTTCCAACTGGTCCCCTCACTTCCTCCCGTTTCCCATGTTCAGGCAGTCTATTCAACTCGGAGATGGTGGTACACAGGACGAATTAATGCCTGTGCCCCCTGGTCTGACACCTCCCCAGCTGAGAAGCTTTCCTCTGCAATGACAACAATAACAGAAGATCTCCTTTCTGCTTTGGTCAAGGGTGGAAGCTGAGCTCATGTTTGTATATCCTGGCTGTTGAGATGGAAAGTGTGAACTTTACAGAAAATTAAATCTGCAGAGAAGAAGAATGGTGGAGGGGGAGGGGTCACTCTGGAGAAGGAGAGGGCTGCATACGGAGATCCCATTATGTCCAGACCTCACAGTGTCTCCCCACTCATTCATGCCAAGCACAATGTGGGCTGGGTGTGAGGCAAAAGCCTTCAGGCTTAGCCAAGGAGAGAGGCCCCAGCATGTGTTGCTGTGCTTAGCGCTGGAGTCAGTATGGATGCTGGCCAGCTGCCAGTCACACTGGCATGGCTGTTATTAGATACCATTGTGTTAAGCTTAGCACTTTTTGCAGGCCAGATAAATTCCTTTTGTGTTTTCCCATGCTCCTGACACATTAAGAAGAGCTTCAGCTTCACAGAGAAAAGGCACGAGCAGTATAAACAAACTCCCAGTGTCCAGTGGGCATGGATAGGGAAAGAAGGTTGGGGCAAGATGAAATCACCCTTCCTTAACTCAGTGCAGGCTGAGGTTCATTAACTGTTGAGCTTGGGTTGACATTTTATAAATAACTACACAGGAAAAGACATTCCCTGAATTGCCTTTTGCAAAGGGGACAATTAGATCCCTTGAGTAAATTGCTAAAGAGAAGTGGATAATTAGAGCAATGGTGAGCTGCACAGTGGCCATGCCAGTTGGCTTGTGTTGACCTGTTTGTGACTGGAAAGTCAGTTTGGATACAGTTTTTGTGCTTCATGACTTTTCTTTCTTTAAATAATTTTGTTTCATAGCCTAGGAAGAGCCAGAAGTTGTGGAAGAAAAGACTGGTAGTGTACTTTCCATCATTCCTCCATGAGGCAACCCTCACCTGTCCAGCTCCAAGCTGGATGAGAAAACTCCCCAGGACACTTTCAGCTGGCAAAGCAGAAGGTGCAGATCCCATAATCTAGGACTTTTTCACGGCCTTTCTTTTCTCTGAAAGACAGAAGGCTCTCACTCTGGTGAGGTAAATTGAGGCATTCTCTCAGGACCACAAAATTGCTCATCCCTTGTGGTTCCCTTCCTCTGCTCACCAAGGCAGCATTAGCAAACTCTTACAATTCCTCTTTTTAGCTCCTGTCTGAGCTACTTTTCTGGTGATATGTCCATTGGAATTTTAGGTGTGCTGGAGGAAACTACTCTCTGGCTTTCTGCTTTTCTCCCCTGGCTGGGGAAGGACAGCTTGCCCCTTCTTTGCTCTCTTTGCAAAATGCTTTATTCTTCTCTGCTGCCATCCCTGAACCAGCACGTGGTTTAAGGAGGGACCTGTTACTCTGGGAGTCCTAACATCACTGATTCAAACAAAAGGATTGGGCTATGTCTGCCCAGTAGCTGCAGGCATAACAGGGCAAGGAAGGGAAGAATTATAGAAGGGAGGAATTTGTATGGATATAGGTGGGGTTGAGGACACCCCACTACAGTATTAAATTCCTACATTGGGTAGAAATCCTTCTCCTCTAGATGTGCAAATACATGATGCAGGAATCATAGCAGCCATACTAAAGATGTACCCATGTCAATGTGCATTAAAGACTAAGAAAGGAGGCAAGATGAAAAGGCTTTAGTATCAAGAGTGTGGGGAAAAAAGCTTGGGAAACCATTCTCAGCAATTCCATTCAAAGCTCTTTTGATAGTTCTCTTTATAGTCCTGAGCAAGTAAGTTTACGCTTTCAGGATCATCCCCCCCTGCTTTGTAAGTAATTCCATGAAGCTCTGTGAAGCTCCTTGGATAATTTTCACAGCTCAGGGTATGGCACATCTTACCCTTTCCAAAGCTATACTCTTTTACTTCCCCATGAAATGCTCTGCTGAATACAAACAGTACGGATTGAAGATTTTCATGCCAAATATCTACCTAGTGATGGCTTTGGGAATGTGGTTCAACTCTTTCAGCTAAACTGAAACATCAGTTTCCAAACATGAGATTAGAGGGAGAGATATTTCATTAAGAAAGTCTGAACTTTGAAGTAAGGACATGAAATTCAGCATAGGGCTGCATGCCTTTATATATGGTATGAGCTTTTTTCTGTGTCCCTGTGCAAATTTTTCTAACTTTGACCAACATGCTAGCCTCTAAATTAGTAAATTCGTGCTTTCTGAACAGGAGTTTTTGCAGACATTGCAGCTTTCTTTCCTGAATGCCCAGTGTTTTCTGGGCATTGCCCTGGCCTCATAGGTCCAGTGTTGCAGATCGACTGGGACAGAGCCTTCCTCATTTTGTTTCCCTCTCCCCACCACTTTCTCTCCTCTCACCTGCTTCCAGCTTCTTTTCTTGTGTCCCCAGTCACAGGGAACAAAAGGGACTAGGCAGCTGTTCAGCATCACAGCTAGGGCAGAGGTGGCCCTCGATGGGCACATGGACTTGGCCCTGCTGTGCAGAAAGAATAGAGCAGGACACAGGCTGTGGAGTGGGAATGGGGCAAACAGAGGAACAGCTGGGGATATAAGCCCACAGTTCAAATCACAAATTGTGAGCATGGTCATCCCAATCTGGTAGCCAACCCGAAATTGTTCTCCTTTTTTTAAATTCCTACATTATTTCTTGTAACCTATGAAAATCCACAACGTATTTATTATTGGATTTATTGTTATATTTCGCTCCTTCTTTTGCTTCATGTTTCTCAGCTCCTGTGCAGATGTTGTAAGATCCTGTGTAAGAAAGTTCTCCTCATGGCTTACCCTGGACACCTCCTGATGCGGGGCCTCGGGGCTTTCTGGAAGCTGATGGATATTGGCACCCCATGGCAAAATAAATTTACAATCATGCATTAATATTGCATAAGCAGCTCCCAGTCTTGTGTTCTGGACTTTCAGTACTTGGATATTTTTAATATGGATTTAAAAGCACGATTTTAATAATATTATGAAGTAAAGTAGTGGTTTTATGGATGCAATTTTAAACCTCAGCTGTAGCACTGTTTCCAAATGTACCTGGTGTTTAAATGCAGCTGAACAAAGGTGCACAGACCTAGAAGTTCATAGTTCCACTTGATTCCTATGCATTCAAGCACAAGTACATTTTCAAACAGAAATAATCTTGTCATTTCCCTAAAAGTTAGAAAAACTCATAATCCTCATTAACAGACTCGTTGTTATGCCATTTCCTAGATTAAGGCTGATTTCCATGTTAATTTCTCCAGCATCATAGAGAGGACATGCTTCCCTTTCCTCCAAAAATACTACAAGAATAAAAAACTTTCAGTGTGAATCCTACTGAATACAGATGTGCTTTGGCCCACTGAATGAAAATCTCAGAGATTAATACGTATGTTAGAAGAGCATTATAGTAAAAATTATTTTACAGTTCTTTCAATCATGTTGCTACTTGCAGTCACTACAAGCCTGTACCAATTTTAAGACTATAATCCTGCTCAGGTGCTCCAAGAGTACTGGGGAGTTTGAGAGCCATGCCATATAAAAAAGTCTGGAAAAGGTTTCCCATTGTCTCAAAGTGAAATGCGGCTGATGATGAAATCTGCTGTTAGATTGGAGAGGAGGCTGTGACCAGACTGCAGACATGGTATACAGCTCACTGGAGAACGCTCCGAGGCACCAGGACACAAGGCAGGAATGCTCCACCCATCCTACCCTAGGCTGGGCAGTCTGAGAGGGACAATCAAAAGTAATTCAATTTCTCCATTGGTCCTCAAAAGTTGGAATTTCATGCCTGAATTTAGAGGAATTAGAGGAGTCCCAAATGTTTTTTTGAGCTGTTTCAGGCACCATAAAGTTTTACTTAGATCTGCTCAGACATGAGTACTCCCCCGAGAAAGAACACAAATGTCTGTGGCATTGCAATGCAAAAACCAACCAAAAACAAATGACATCCTAGACCTTTAGCAATACCTTTGCTACCTGGTAATGATTGAAAAATAGTTAGAAATAAGCAGAGCACTGACAAATCCTTTAGAAAAATCCAAAGACAGAAGCTCAGTTCAGTGTAAGTTACGCTTTCTGCTAATTAACATGGATTTGTACACAAGAATAATTTCTAGACACTCACGTAAATGCTCACTTCTTAAAAATTATGAAATGCAACTTTAAAAAGATCTATTATTCCTGGTTTTGGGGGCATTTTTTCTTGTTGTTTTATACCATCTTTAAAACTTTCACGTCTCAATGTAGTTATGAAGCAGATCCAGCATGATATGGTTGAGGTCAGCGATTAACCGCTAATAAAGTTCAAGCAGATTGCAAATAATCTACTATGTGAACAAAATAAGTTTCTCATTATTCTTCAAGGATAGCCTAAATGAGCAATAGCTCTGTAGCAGCTTTTATCTAAATTACTGAATCACAGTTACTAATCCTATAGCTGATGTTGTCATGTTAAAAGCTAAATTAAATTTTCTGAATTATTAAGGAAAAAAAAACAAGTTCCATGGTTTGATATGCTTAACAGCGGCTAATATAATTAAGACTGCAATGGATTTCAGTTACAGAAAATGACAGGAAATAAGGAAATACAATGAACACTGCACAAAGGACTAAGCATACTTCAGTCTGGAGCTCCCCAGAGATAAATTACCAAGTCCAGGGAAGATCAACATATCATGAAATTAGTTCCAAAGTATTTTCTAGAAACATTTGTGTCTCTCTGCCTTGAAATTGCTTTGCTATCCTTCCTAGTTGTAAAAAGTTCAGACAGCCATTCAGAGATTGGAAATACCCTTGTTAAGTGAGCAAGCAAAAACTACTGAAAGTGAGACGGCAAAGCAAATGGTTTTCAGACATGGCAGACTTCAACTACACTGGGGGGGAAAACGAGTGGAAGCAGAAAGGTGAGCATTGTTCAGCCAGAGTCAAGTAAAACAAACCACCAAAAGGCACACTGCAATATTTTTGAAGCAAAACTACAAAAGGAACATCGCCTACCACATGTCAAAGGTTGCATATTCCAACAGAGCATCCACAGCACCGAGGAGAGGTTCGGAGTAGTGCTACAGAGATTGTTGTTTCATAGGATCAGTGGCTGCTCTTGCAAGATGAATGGACTTTCCAACCAATAAATAAGACATGTTTTGTACTGGATACTGTCTGTTAAAGATTCCCTCTGCATGGGTGATGCTTGAAATGTTGAAACTTTACCTCCACTGAAAAGTATATATGTATATGAACTATTGTTTTATGTTACAAATCTGAAGTCTTGAAAAGTGCAACAGGTCAGAGCAGTTCTTGTTGTATTAAGTATGGATTAAACCTTCAGTCTTCTCCAAAGGCTGCCTCCATTGGGGGAGGAAGAGAGCAAAACCCTGAGGAAGAGTTTGAGAACATCTTCAAGTTGATAGGGAAGCTGTCACAGTGAAGAATAGGGCTGCAAGTATCCAATGTTACAGGATTCACTGTAATGGGAAAACCCATTCTGCCTCAAAACAGAGATTTAGTACAGTTCTTGGATGTGCTGGTCATGCTGAGAATCGTATTAGGGGTGACAAGTGAAATTGTTAGCACTTCTGAGGAACTGTGGCTCCTCAAAAATACTGAAAATGTAAAAAGGCAAGTTTTCCAATATCTGAAAGGAGAAAAATATTGAGGGATATAGGTGATGCCAAATATTTTCCATGCTAGATGCCACAGCAGGATTCTGGCAAGAGCACCTCAAAATACAAAGCATATATTTGTGTTCATTCAACACACTCTTCAGGAGATACAATTTCTGCCGTCTGTGATGTGGGCTGAGTTTAGTATTCCAGGGCTTTCACTAGGAGAGTGAGGTGAATTTGGGATAATATGGAGGTTATCGGTCCTGCACATCACTTTGACCTGGGGAAAAGCAGCAGAAGAGCAATATGAAGTCCTCAGGCATTTTAAGAGCCATGATGCTGGAGTAAAACTGAAAAAAAAAATTGCAAATACAAATTTTTGCAGTGTAAAAAAGAAGTGGGGAGAGGTCTTAAAGTGGCAAGATTTGATGACAGGTCTCAGGGTGGTCAGAAAACCATCCGTTTTCCTGCCCCAAGAGACAGGGAAGCCACAGAGAGTTTCATTGGACCCCTATAGTGCATAGGAAAGTTTGCAACTCACTCATTTGCTTGAAGTAGCACCAGTAGCTCTCAGGCAGAGTGTGACAGATCAAGAATGCCTGCAGTGGAAGAGGACTCAGAGAAAGTAAAGGCTGATGTGCTCATGAAGCTCAGGAAGGGATGCAGGAAGGGACCACTGAGGGAGGCCGGGAAGACACGGAGTGCAAACTTCCAACAGCCTTGGAGGCTGAAAGAGTTCATGGAAGAGCCTGAAGCCCTGGGAGACTGGAACAGTAAATGCAAAAGCAAGTTGTCCACAGATGCCTCTGGGGAGGCTGTCAGTGTGCCTTTCCTATACCAGTGTGGTCAGAGTTGGAAACCAGTGGCTTGCATGTCACACACACCAACAAAAGCAGAGCGTCAGCATGTTCAAATAGAGAAGACAGCTTTGGCCCCAGTCCACAGGTGTAAAATTTCACTTCTTTATTTATGGGAGGCCAGTGTTAGCTGAACTGACCATAAAACCTTCCTAACACTGCCGAGAGGGACCTGGTAACTCTCATGCTGTTCAATACATACATGTTTTTCTCTTTTAAGTACAAGTTGAAGAAAAATGTGGGAAAGATTTGGTGGTTTCAGAGTTGTTTCTGAAAATTAAATAAAGAAGCAATGGAGCATAGTTCAGAACTAGATAGCATGGATGATATTTGAGATAAAATAAAATAAAATTAAACAAAATAAATAAAATCTAAATCATGGTAGGTCTCAGATGAAATATGGATTCTGAGCGACAGCTAGAGATACTCTTCAAACTACTAGCTGAGAATGGTTAGAACAGCCCCTACCTCAGTTTAAGGGTAAGATTTCTTTACAAGCTGAAATTTTGTTTAAAGGTGTGAGGGTGTTGAGTCCTAATGTACTACAGGAAAAAAAAATCCATGTCGTTAATATGTGTAAAAGAGCAGGGAAACATTTCATCCAGCAAAAGAATAATTGTTCCATGAGTAAAATTGAGCACATGTTTATTTGTGCTATCTGCAAAACCACTGTGTACTTGTTCTGCACTCCTATTCTAAACAATACAAGATACCCTCAGTTTATGCTATTGCAATTTAAGCAGCTGTCATATCTAATTTTCTTTTACATGGTATCACTGATGCAGTGAGGTCTGATGCCAAACTGTGGTCACAAGTTCAAGCATTTGCAGGATGAATTTGGGGGTTTGGACATGAACTACTAATTGCTATTATTCCAAATATAACAGATGGGTGGGAAATGATGGAAAAAGATCCAAAGAAGAATGCTTAGTCAGACTCTGATCCCTGTTTAGCTCTGTTAAATTGCAGATTGTCAGCATGGCTTGTCACTCTCTGAGGCTTTGCTGAGTAGGAAACGAAAGCCAAGAATGGTCCAAACAATTAGAAACTGATGTCAGAGATATTAACAACCTGCCAAAGTGGAAAAAAAATATCAAAGGGCAGGGGGAAAGAAGGATAAGGTCCATGGTGTTGGAAACTGCCTCCACTTCTTAAAAATGATGTATTAATCCACGATGATATGAGGGCATTACCCGTGATGAGCCATGTCTGTGGGAGGACAGAAGCCACCTTATCCAGTTCCCGAAGAGCCTGAGATATTGAGCACCAGGGAAGAGCAGCAGCAGTAGTCCTCAGATGTGAAATCACTGGAGGAAGAAGATGTTTCCTGAGATCAACCTCACTGATCTCCTGGCTCAATTTACAGAGTCAAGTTGGAGTGCAAGAGACTTTGTAGCCCTAAGTGACCACTGTTACCTTAGCCAACAGGTCAAATCATAAAGTTTTTAATTATACATTCTGTGAACTGTGGGCTTTAGGTCTTGTTATCAGCCTGTGACTTGGAAGGCTTGGAAGGGTGTGGGATTGAATGACACAAGGAAAAACTGTGCTTTCAAGACAGAGAGACCAGGCAGAGCACTACAAAAATACTGAGCATAGTCGTGTAAGTTCTTGGGAATGCACTCAGAATAAAGTTCTTGTGTGTGGCTCCCAGGCTAGGCAACAAATCAGGGACCTGGGTGCAACCAGGGCATGGCACGTAGCCATGCACAAAGGCCAGCTAGATCTTGTGGATAGCTGCTGGCACTGGCACTGCCACAGTGGTCAGCCACATGGGTGCTGCACATGCAGTTTCACCAAGGATTAGGTCCTGGTGGATCCCAAGAAAGTAGTCAGGAGGAAGCCCTTCCTTGCAGGATAGCAGCCATGTGGTGGCTTTTAAAGGGCCATCCAAGAGAAATGTGACACCCCTAGGATGAGGCTAATTCTGTGGTTTGGTATCATTTAGAAGCATCCAGCATCCCTTTCATCAGGAAACTTTGTGTTCTTGAGCTTTTTCAGGCCCTAAGATGACTTTTAAAGTCCGACACTTTCTGCCAGCTGCAGCCAGGGTCCCTCCTGTGCTCTCAGCCTCTGTTTTATGGGGAGCTGCCGTGCCCTGAGGCTTGGCCTCTTGCTGGTGGGGTGCTTTGCTCAAGGAAGTGCTGCTGAGTGCCACTGCTGGTGTCTTCTCATGCCTTGCAAGCAGGGTGTTCTGCAGCTGCAAAGACCACAAGAAAGAACCAGAGAGGCTGGACCAGGCACTTCAAAGGCAAAGAGTGGAGTGGGAAGCACAGCAGAGTTTGACCATGAAAGCTGAGGAGAGAGGAGGTCGAAGTCTAGACATTTGGGAGCAAAGGTTCACTTTGAATATAAAAGAGACCCTGGTGGACTCTAAAATTACCATAAATGTCTGTTTACAGGAAGTGGTTGAATGGAACAGATCAAGTTAGGGTACCCAAGGGCCTTTAAAACTTGGAGAAATCCTGTGTTTATGAGGTAGAGGGGAATTGGTCAGAGCTGGGAACATTGGAAAGTTGCTGGTGAACGGACTGCCTTCAGCCAACCACAGCTCTGGGAAAGCAGGGCTTAGCTGACACATGCCTCTGCAGATGGCAACCCCGAGCAGTGTCCACACTGCAGAGCACATACAATCCATGGCCAGCTTAATCTGCTCACAAAATAAGTGGGAAAACATCCCCATGGGGTAAAAATATTAGGTACACTCGTGAGCCTTGTTTGTGTGGCAGTCTGTGCTCCCTGAGGTGTTGTTCTCCTGAGCACATGAACAGCAGTGATCTAACACAAAAGGTCTTACCCAGTTGTCTGACTTTGCTCTCTCCAGCCATCATAGAGCTAAATGAGTCTGGGGAAAAGAAGGGAGTGGGGGAGAAGAAAAGCAAAGCAGAAGAAAAATGGGGCTCCCAATTACTGGCATGCACATCTCCATATAGACCAAGCAGCAAGGGCTCACAGTTAGCAAACTGCTCATTAGAGCCAAGGCATTAAGTCATTTCTCCTGGGAAGAATAACACTGAACTCAGAGACCAAACCTCTGCCAGAAAATGTAGGGCAGGGGGAGGGGAGGAGAAGTGGTTCAGAGAAAGAGAGTTAAAAGGAGGCGGAGGAGAAAACCCCCACCAAGTAGAGAAAATGGATGGATGGTGGGTGAAGCAGGAGAATGAGGGGGCTGAGGGGAAGGCAAGGAAACAAAGGCAACCAGAAATGAGAGCAGGTGAGCTGTGGGATAATTACAGTGTTGTAGCACTCAGTCATTTCTGAGACTACATTCTTTCTAGGCTTTGGTGTAAACAGTTAAACAGGGAGCAATTTCTGCCCTGATGGAGAAAACAGCAAGTGCTTAAGGAGTTTTTGGCTACAGAGTCTGTCAGCGCCCTGGACCTGGTCTCAGCATTGCCTGCTAGCTCAGGCCTCCAAAGCAATGGCTCAGTGCAGTGCAGCAATGACGAGGTGCACAGCCCTGACGTGCCCTGGGACACAGCACAGACCTGCCTCTGGTGACCCTCTGTCCCTGTGGGAAGCCCAAAGCAGCCCCACGGCACCACATTCCCTGCTCTGCTCAGGCTGCCCTCACACCTCCAGCAGCTTTTCTGTCCGAAGCACAACGGGGTAAGTTAGTGGAGATTCAGGCTCACTGGAGCCTTTCACTGGAGCCTCCATCTGGCACTCCCAGAGCATTCCTGAGAGGTGAAAGCACCTCACTGGCCGGCCGTCACGGTGACTGCTGCAGTTGTAGCTGTGGCGATCGGTGACGTGTGCTGTCCACCAACACCTAGCTGTGCGCTCCAAACCACAGCAAGGCTTCTCATCCTGCCATTACCAGCTGCAAGAGAAGCTTTTGACCTGGAGTGAATGTATGCTTCAAGAGGGACCTGCAAAGCCCATGTGGGTGGTGATGTTAGGTTATTGTATCTGCGCCCCCTGGGGCATGCCCCCATGCATGGGTTAACAGGAAAGGGATTGTTTTGCAAAGCCAGCAGAATACAGAAGAGGCTATAAATCAGTACATGGATACAGAGGATTTTATTCTTAGGAGCCCGGCAAAAGGGGAAATGTTCTCTCCAAAGGGGAATGGGTATTTGTGAAGGAAAAATGTCATTTTAGGCTTTTCTAAGATCTCTACCCTTGGTGATTTTCAAAACACAGCTGGATGAGGTTTTGAGCAATCTGATCTACCTTTGTACCCATGCTGCTGTTTATTGTCTACTCCAGAGAGCTGACTAACCAACTCTTTGGGGTCTTTTTGTGAGGGCAAATTCAGACTGTTATGGCTCCAGTGACTGGTAAAGGTAATTTTAATTAACCTGCCTGATTAACATTGCATCAAGCTAGATTCAGTTAGTGTTAAACCAGCTGAGCTCTGTTGAAATTTTAGTTGAAGGAAAGAGAATTGATAATGATGTGTTCAGCTGCTTCAGCTGTGTCCTGGAGATATCTGTCAGCTCGGCCAACCAGCGGCTGAGCAAGCATCCCTGTAAAAACGTAAAAGGTGTGTAGATGTGGCACTCATGGTCATCATTTAGGGTAAACTTGGCAGTGTCACATTTATGGTTGGACTTGATGATCTCAAAGGTCTTTTTCAACCTGAACAATTCTGTGGTTCTATGCCTGACTGAATCTGCTACCTAAAGGAAGTCAAGGAAGTTGCAGTGTATTCTGAATGAGTGGCTATGAATGGGGAAATCACAATTTGGGAAAACACAATTAAAAATTTTAAATATAATTTTCTATAGATTTCAAAAATTACACAGTATTTTGCATTGTGCTTAACTTCTAACAAGCTCTGGCAGAGTCTGGGGTCTGCATTTGGGTGAGGTTTGCACTTTATTCTTGTGTTGAAGATGACTCACATTTAAGATACATCTGGAAGTACAAAAACACATTAAGCTGCTATGGATGTTTTAAATTAATCTTCCTTGGAATATACTGGTAAACAATGGTAATACTAAATAAGAATCTGCTATGAGAAATTCCTAACCTAAAGAAGTTCTTTAAGTGGTGTAGGATTTTCCATCTTCTGATCAGCCAGTACATGATTTTGCCTCAGGTTGTTGTCAAGCTAAGCAGGCTGTAATTCCCTGCCACATATACTCTTCAAGCATTGGCACATCACTCATATTTCCAGTTCATTGGAGTTTCTTTGTCCTTCCAAGATGCATTAAAAGCTATCATTGTATCCAACAGTGCTGTTGACCCTGTAGTGGAGACCTGGTCCCAGCTCCTGACTGTACTTTAGTAACTCTGAGGGGCTGTTATTTGCCTGTGTGTATTAAAATGTCTCTCAAAGAGTTGCAACCCAAACCAGGGGTACAATCCTTAAACAGTGATCCCCATTTTATGTAATCTTTGAACTCACCCTTTCAGCTCATGATGCAACCACTTTAAGGGGTCTTCCTTTTTTTTTTTTTTTGTTTGGTTTGGGGGGTTTTTTGGTTTGGTTTTAGTTTTGGTTTTTTTGGTTTTTTTTTGTAATATGAGTTCATTACATGCAAGCAGGTTCAAGAAAAGCAGCAAGACTCCCTGAAGTCTCCTGTTTTCCAAAGGAAAACAGCTGTGATGCACAGACCTTGAATTATCCTTATCCTTAAAATGTGGGATCAACAGGATTGTTTCTGGCTCTGGACACCAGAAGCATCAAATGACATGTGATCAGAAAAGGTTAAAACTTTCCACCTTATTTTAGTTCCAGGTTTAGGAGAGATTTGCAGACCCAGGAAGAAAGAAATTGGCACTAGTCTCACAGACTCATCTCCTGCAACAAGCCAGCGGGGGGAAAAAAAGGCAGGGTAAAAAGAAAAGGAGATCTGAGAAGCCCCAGATTATGAACATTTTTCATTGGCACAAGCCACCCTTGCTTAGCACGGGCCAGGCTGCTGCTATGGGGACCCTGCTAGGAGCTCAGAGGCTCACGGCACGCATGAGGCAATGGAAAAGCAGCAGGCAGGGACTAGAAATGGCTGAACTTTATTTTTCCAAAGTGAAGATCCTTGGTGGGCTGCAGATTACTTTGGAAATCAGACCCTACACCCCAGGATCCCGCAGCTGTCCCTCTCCCCTCTAATTTTTCTCTGTCAGATTCAGAGCTATAATTAACCACAAGGTCTTAGTGATACTATGTGAGAGTCTGTGTGTGTGTGTGTTTGTGTGTGTGTGTGCACGCCTGGGCTTACTCACCCCAGTGGGCATAATCCTGTACTGAAGATTGACAGGTTCACATGGAGAGGAACTTTTTAACTAATTCACTTCTAAATGCTCCTATGGCTCTCTCTTCCCTTTGCTTCCCTCCTCCCTCCAGGCTGCAAAGGGCATCGTGATACTGGAACCACCTCTCCACACAGAACTGCCAGCAGTCATCCCTGTACACAGCCATGAACTCCTCTGTATTAGCCATGGAGGGATACCCAGCCAAGGTGCTTACAGATGTGCTTCTATCTCTGACTGAACCAGGTTTCTCAGAGTAGGTCCCTCAGCATTTTCATGGAATTAAACAATGTTAGATTAGAGCATGTTGGAGATGAGGGGTTCTGACTCAGCAGTGGTTTGCCAAGACCTTGAAGCAGGGAAGGGAAAAATGTCTAAAGGCCAAAGCACACTTCTCTCACTCATGTGAGGACCTGTGTTTGAGGCAACACACTAATCCATATTCCTTATCTCAGCAATTCCATTAAAGCCACTTGGTATTCAAGAGCTGAGAGAGAAAGGAAGAACATGATTTGGCACAAAAAAAAAGAAAATGCATGGTAATTTTTTAAAAATAAAACCCCAGGGTGTTTCAAATTAAAATGTCCACAAAAATAATACAAAGATGCTCAGCATTTTTTTTCAGGAAGGAAGAGGCAGCTTAAACTGTGCTTCTATGGACCCAGCTTTGTTGAGGTGGGTGTATGAACTAGTAGGAGAACAGGAAATTCTAGCTCATAAAAGGACTGTCTTAGAGGTTCTACAGGAAAAGAAAAACTTTGGAAGAATCTACAAGGAAGAGATCACTTGTTGTCCCAGTGCGTGATAACGCAGAGCCACGGATTCCTATAGTTCTAACCACAGGTTCCTACAAACTGCAAACTGCTAAGCATTGCAGCCCCATTTAAATTGTGGAGAAAGGAGGCACAGTGATTCCATTTGTGACACAGCTTGAATTTTCACAGATTTTCATAGTAGAGTGCTGAGCTACTGCTGCTGCTGCAGCATGGATGATTCTCAGCTGGTTAATACTGGACCAGGAGCGACTGTTTACGTGGGTTGGGTGATTTAAATCCCACCTTTGCCTACACCAGCGTAACATGCAATAGGTCTGCCCTGGAAGCTGGTGCTGGCTCCTTTCTCTGTCTTTGCTGCTGCCACAACAGGTATAAAACAGGCAGCAGACAGAGAGAATTCAGTTCCAGACACTCTGCTTTGTTGGGCTAGAGATAAAGCTCCCTGACACTGGGAAGCCAGAGAGTTAGAATAGCTTGGTGTGTCTGGCAAGGCAAAAAAACACAGGATTTTTTTTTTTTTTTTTGGGTGAAGGTTTAAATTTAAATGAAATATATGCATGCCTAATCCATTCTAATCTATCTGGGTTCTTATATCCCATTAATCACTGACTTGTATTAGCACCTCACACTGTCATCCCTGCCACTGCAGAAAGCTGCTGTGACCACCATCTCATCACAGGCATTCTGATGACTTGTCACTGGATTTTGTGGGAGCAACAAAACAGCTAAGAAGCCAAAATCACTTCCCATTGCAACGCTTTAGAGGAATGATACAGGCGAGAATTGATGTAACGTATTGGTCTCAAGCATGAGTGACAGACACTACAAAAACCATGCTGTAAAGCACACATTTCTCAGAAACTTTCACAAAATTGCCACCACCTAAAGACATTGCTGTTTTTCTCAAAACAAGCTGACTTTCAATGGATTGCTTCATTTTTTTATTATAAATCTTCAGAGCAAATTCTTTAAAACAGTTTTACCAAAACCAAAATAAATAAAAACAAGTACTGAAATAATCTAGAACACATAGGGAAAGGCTATGCATTATTTCAGAGTTAACTGTCTCCCCACAAATTGATTGGGAACACAACAGGTTTGAACTTCTTAAAAGACCAGCTTTTGTTAGCTCAAGATATGATATAGGTCATCTCAACTGTTTAACTGAATCATACAGGACATTTTAATAGGGTTAAAATTTTATAAAGTCAGCATTCAGACCAGGGCCCACCTAGTAGAGGTAGACTGCCCTCAGTCTAAATTAATTCCTACAGTTTCAGTTTAAATTTTTCACATCAGCTAGTTGGGAAATTTAAGCTGTTATTATGAGCTATTGCCCAGACGTGAATATACTTCAGTGGTACATGAAGATCTTGTCTTTTTTTAGCTATGTTTATTTTCCACAAGCTCTAAGATAAGCCTCCTCATGTTTTGCAGTTGTGTATCTTAATAGAACATACCTTTTTCAAGCCCCTTCCTTCATTGTCAAGGACTGCAACCCACACACAGACACACAGCTCTCCCAGGTCCAGTAGTGGGAATATGAGAGGGTTGGATCAGCCACTGCAGGTCAGTGACAAGGAGTTTATGAGGTATGCTTGGACAAAGAATCCATTGAACAATTTCAGATGAGAAGAAAACAAGTGGAAATCCCAGTCTGCCTGCAGATAATTTAGAAATAGAAATTATTTTTGAATTAGTTTGACTAGCTTCAATCACAAAAAGAGCATGAAGACACATAGCACATTAACTTAAAGCATGACTGAGCAGCTGACTAAATTTGTAATCTTGACATAGACATCCCTGAAAAATCAAATTAGGAATAAACAAACACAGGAAACACTCCTTATATAAAATTGAAAACTACTTTTGATTAAATGTAACTTCATGTTTTGAGTTGAATTGTTTAACCCATATTCTTAGTATAGCTGGTGATCAGTTTAGAGCATATACTGTAGGAGTTTTCTTGGCATTTAAATCCAGCAGTTACAGCTCATTTAGCTACACTGTGGTATTCACATTCTCTGAAAAGAGAGACAGGGTCTTTTCCTGCAGAAGCACAGACAGAAGAGAAAAACAATTCTTATCTCTACTTGCTGCTCCTGTTGTTTTGCACATGTGGAATGTGTTAGGAAGATTGTTTACCTGAAGTGATTTGTCAATTGGATTCTGCTGAGGATTGTTTTGTTTCCTTGGCCATTTGGAAAGAGCTGTGTCCTGACTGTCAGGAGACAGCCACAAGTTTTCTTTAGTATTCTTTAGCATGTAATTTAGTATAGCATAGTATCTCTTTAATATAGTATAGTATAATGCAATAATATAATTTTAATAAAGCATTTGCGGATCAGCCTTCTGGATCAATGGAGTCAGGCGCCAATAATTTCCTTCATCGGGAGTCCTGAATTTTCCTAAACTACACTGTCTTGAGATGAATTCAGCAGCTTTTTGAGTGGGCAGATCACAGGTGTATCTCGTACATGTGGTACTGAAGTTCCACACCGAATGTCACTTTGGATGTGACTTTGAAAATTGCTCCTGTGAAGGAGAGATGAAGAGGCCCTTTAGGAGCAATGAGGGGTTAAAAACTGTTCCCTTGAATTTATTTCTGATATTGGTGGAGGGCTGGAAGTGCCAGCCTGCTGATTGATGGGTTCACATGGGGCGACCTTCGCATTAGCAACGCGACTCTGGTTGCCTGGTAAACACAGGCAGATGGATCCAGCTCCGGTGATTTTCAGCGGTGACGGACGGCAAAGGTATTCCTGATCCGCATCACACCCTGCAGATCCCATGAAAATGACTTGGCACAGGGCGGAAAGTATTAGATTCGGGTGACAAATAACTACCTGACATCAGCTGAGGCTTCTTCAGAAAGGTTATGCTGCAAATAACCGGCTTTTACGTAACTTTGTTTTCATGAAGCAGTAAAGAGACATGTGGTTTATTTATTTATTTGAGAAAATGTAATGCAGCTACTGCCTGATAAAAACAGTTATTCCTTGAGAATATGTACCCAAGTATTCCAGCACTGTATAGATTTCAGGGTGGTTTTGGAGGGGTTTTGTTTGTTTGTAAGTTTAAAGCATGCATGTTTTAACTTGTTGCTATATTTGATGCTATATGTATTTTTTCAGTGGCAAGAATTAGCATTCAGACAAGACATTTACTCAGAGCTACTGTGATTTCATGAGTCTTTGCTTTTCTAACGCTTCAGTTCAAAAGTTCTTAATTTTTATTCCTTCTTCTCTTTTCATGAGTCAGTTCAGCAGCAAAACCAGCATTTTAATTAGGTTTGTGGTCAATAACTGCTTATCTGAGCTTCAGACCTTTGTTTTGATGAAGTAGCTTGTTTGTATATAAAAATGACTGGGGCAGCGTGTGTTGAGAAGGCTCCAAATGCTTTATGCCTATCTTTAGCTGATAGGTGTCCCTTCCGCAGGATAACATCCTCAAAATGTGTAGTGTGTGAGTGCATGTGTTCCTGCAGTGAGTTAAAATAACTGTTTGCACCTTCTGTGCTGCATGTTACCATTCCTGCCAGGATAATCCGGTGTGGTTGTATCTGATAGGACATCAATAACAAGCCTAGAACTTGGCAAATGTCATCTCCCCAAGATGGAGTGTCTTGTTTCTCTGCTTGTGTTGTGCTGTAAAGCTTCTCTCACTATTTAAACCTTCTCCAATAGAGACAGCAAAATTTCCAGGTGGCCCAGAGTTGTCCCCTTGTCTCTATGGTGAAGTCATTCTCTTGGTTTTCAATGCAAAGGAACACAAATTAATAGAAGCAATGCCCATAAAGCAAGTTTTTGGAATAGTTGAGGAAAAGTAGAATCAGCATAACATTGCCAATGAGCAAGGAAAAATTCTTCACTTTTTTTTCCTTCTGGACAGGGTTATCTCTCTTCCTAGGCCTTTAATCAGATTTCCCCATTTATCCAGAAGTCTGCACAAAGAATAAGGTTGCCTATACTTCTGTAACCATGCTTACAGGCTTTCCTCCTTACATTTTAATTTATTAATCTTTCACCTTTTTTCTGTTCAATTTTCCTACATCATTAGTCTCTAGTGTTCATGTCTGTTTCCTCATCCCCTTCCTTCCTTCCTTCCTTCCTTCCTTCCTTCCTTCCTTCCTTCCTTCCTTCCTTCCTTCCTTCCTTCCTTCCTTCCTTCCTTCCTTCCTTCCTTCCTTCCATCCATCCATCCATCCATCCATCCATCCACACAGGCTAAAGAAAAGGGTTTCATTTTGAAGGTCACTGTGTAAATAAATATGTGAGTGTGGGCTCATTCTCATCTTCTACAGAACCTGTACCTTGCTGCCTGGAGTGTAAGCTACTTTTGCCCACTTGCTCTTGGAGGCAGACAGTGCTGCAGAGATCAGTAGCAGACTGCAGTTCTCACAGCATGCCCTGGTATTACAGAATTTCTAAAAAAATAGAGCTGAGGCCCTGAAACTGGCTTAGTTTTCTTCCAGCAAAGCACGCTGTTCTCTCAGCACCCCATGTCTCTGGTGTGTTTTCCCTTTTTTGCCTGTGGCACTCCTCTCACCAGAAAACTTTACTGCAATTGATTTTCAGCCCTTTCCCTCATGTCCACACACTTGTCTCCACCAGGCAGGGATCTAGCTGAATAATGCCAGAGGTAGAGAATATGCAGGAAATAAATTATTCAGGAAATAATGCAGGGTAGGGCTGGCTGCAGGCAGCAGGCGTGTTGGACTGCAGCACACCAGCACCTCCCACACTGGCTTCCCATGGAGGCACAGGATGGCACAAGAGCTTCAGCAAGAGGCTCCACATGGATCCAGGCAGGTGGGGAAGGGGTGGCTGTGCCACTTGTCCCCACACAGAGGAGCACTTGGAGCAGTGGTGTGCACTGCCAAGTGTTATGCCAAAGTTCCAAGACACATGTCCTTTCCAGGAGCTCCCAAAACAGCCGGGCTGGATGGTCCCCTTTCTCCAGTTCAGTGCAGGGTGTAGTTCGTTAATCATAGGCAGATGAAGTGTGAGGCATTTTTTTCCTAGTTTTATCTATGTAATTGACAATATTTCCTTTAAAATGGCAAGCTGAAGATTGGGACATATTTATTAAGTCCTGTGAACTCAAACAATGAACTCTTTAATGCAGACCCAGGGTATTGTGTGCTCCCAAAAATAAAGCTGATGTTTGGAAAGGGCGTATCAAACATAGCTGGTGCTGTTTGAAGCCGGCTTTTGAGAATGAATGATGGCACTTACCCAGGGCTGTGTGTCAGGGGCACTCTGGTTTCGCAAAGCTGTTTGTAGTCTGAAGCACTCAGCTGAGTTTTGTTTAGTGTCCTCTAGTCAGAATAGTCAGAAAAGCAGTGTGATGCCGGAGGGTAGTCACAACCAAAACGATTCCAGCTGTCAACACAGTGGAGAGACTTTTAATTTTGTGGGCCCTAAGCTAAAGGCCAGAGTGAGTGGCTGACTCAGTGGTGCACGAAGCTGCCCCTGTCTGGGGCTGAAGGAGGGCAGGGTAGCCCTGAAACTCTGTGCTCAGCACCTCAGCAGCAAACACAGGGCAGTCAGCAAGGTCGGTGCCAGCGCTGCATGGCCAGTGGGAGCAGAGCAGGAGCAGAGCACAGCGATCTCAGGGCTGAGTCTGGGGTGTCTTGTGCACCCTGGTGCTGCTCTCCTGATTACACGGCTCAGTTCAGCACAGTGCCACATCACCACCCTCCCCAAAGACTCAATCTCAGCCCTAATTTGCTGTCCCATGCAATGCTCTTTCCCATAGGATCACATCAGCAGCCAGTGTGCAGCATACCTCCTCATTCCATGGTGCAAACCATGTGTGTGTGCACGTGAGAGGGTGGAGTGAGATGTCTAGGGGGCCAGCCCAGGCACTCCTGTCATTTGCATGGCTGTTCCACTGCAAAGGGGCTGCATCACTTCCAGGTGAGAGATGGCACAGAGTCACATCCATTAGATAAATTAATGGTCTGTACGGTGTTGCACTTATGGAGTGAATCCTTACGGGTTTCTTCCAACTCAAGATATTCTATGATTCTCTGCAGGACTTAAAATATGGCAGATACCACATATTTAACAACCAGTAGTGTAAGAACTACAACAGTAAAAAAATCAGGATGTGGAGAAGGCACTGTTAGTTAGATCAGGGTGGACCACAATGGTCTGATGCCACAGGCCAGAATGAACCAACAATTACACGTTACCATCAAAATCCCCCAGTGAAACACTGAAGTGAAACTCAGATATAGTAGTACCTAGAGAACTCCACAAGACTGTTGGAAGACATGAGTTTTTAGTCAATTTTAAGTCTTTTGCAGCTTTTTCATTCTGCTCAAATGCAAGTGGAATAATTGGAGGCAAGGAGCATGGAAAAATCCCTGCCTGTCAAATTCAATATGGATATATTTTCCTTGCTTTTCCTTCTAGGAAACCTTCTAGGCAAATTTACAGCAGAAATGTGTTACAAATATTATGTGTTGTTACATATATCACTTCATACTGTATGAAATGAAAGAATTTTGGTAAATTCAACTAATTCACAAAAATCACTTTTGCTCTTTGCAATGAAAATGAATTATTTATCTTCATATTTACACCTAAATAGTTTCTAGGCTACGAGCTGACAGCAACCTCAAGCTGCAGTCCTGCTGGGCCAAGTACTGTTTAGTCACTTGGGGTATTTTAAATACTAGCTGTAAGTTTGTTCTGCCTTGCTTTGGCAAAGCATTTGACTGTGCTTTAGTAAGAACAATTCAAGCCATGTTTCTGAGCAAAGCTTGCTTTTTTTCCTTTCCCCCTGTTCTGTCCATTATTGTCATATGCAACTTTTATGAAGTTTTTGGCTAGTGACCAAATTAAGGGCCTGTAAGTATCAGCCAAAAGCTGTGAGTGGAAGTTGGGCCTTCATGTACCAAAAATGGTCTTATGTGACAAGTTTGACATTGCAGTCCTTAGTGCACTCCTGCAAGACTTCCTTGCACTTACAGTTTCTGATTTCTTCAGGTTTCAAGGAGTAAATGAGAACCACAAAGCACTGAGAACTGTCTCTTCGTGTGAAGGAAGAAGTTTGCTGGTTTTGGCAGAAGGCTTTGGATGGTATAAATTTTGAATGTGAGCAAGTATGATGCACTCTCTCCCTTTAGTCACAGTGGGTGGGATGCAGCTGACCAGATGTGGACATCTTCCTCTGAGCTGGATGTCTGCATGTGCAGCCTCCCTTTACACAGTGCTAGTTACCTCATGGTTATGTAAATGTCTAAAACAATGAAATGGATCAGGTCCTAAAAGGATTTATTTCCCTTTGTGACTTTCAAGAGGACCCAGAGCAACCCACTGAGTCATAAAATGCTTCCTTGCAGACACCTGAAATTAGACGTTGAATAATACTGTAACAATTTGATGCAACTGCCTTTGAGGTTAGCCTTGGGCAATGCCACTGGGTGTTTTATAGGTCTTTAAAGGGATTTGATGTGGAAGGCAGGGCAGAGGCTGTCAGTCAGATAAGTGCAGGTAAAGGAATATTGCTGAGTTTGCCTGACACCATGAAACACTGCTGCAGCAGGTTAGCAGTGCTGTGCACATCTGTGACAGCTGGCACAATGAAATTATCTCCCCTAAGCAGGCAGATGGAGGCTGAGACCTAAGTCATGATCATGCTGGGAATAACATGGGTGCTGTTGGAGATGGAGCAAAAACACAAACTGTTTTTATCACCCTGTCAGATTTATCTAGTGAGCTTCCTTAAAACCACAGTCTCCTTTCAACAACTCAACTTTCCAGCTGGGAGTTACAAATGCCTGAACTTTTGTGTCTCTCAGGGATTCCCTTGTGCTGTATTTGGCCTTTTCTTCACTCTCTTCCCCAAAAGCCATAGCAATGACAGCAGTGGCTATGCATATGACATGTTTTAATTCCATTTGCAACCACTTCATGGCATGGTTAGCACTAATCATGGCCTGTGCTTGCCACAACAGAGTGGGTGCTTACAAGTCCAAGTGGCGGCTGGACACCCATCTGCTGTGTACAAGCTGGGGCTGTGTCTCCAAACACAATTAACAGTTGTCTGATAGCAGAAGTCTGCAGCAGTTTGCCTCTGTTTTCCATAAGTTAACCTCTCCACTGTCCTTCTGTAGGGTCCAATTAAGCAGGTGGATTTACCTCGTCCAGCTTGTCATCTTCCCACCACCACATTGCCAGACACCCCTAAATGCAGTGTGCCTGGCCATGGTGTTCTGAGGGACCAGCTATGCAAACAGAAATTCCACCTTAGCCACTGATATCAAATGACCTGCTGCATCCCTCTACTCCTCTTCACAAGACAACCTGGCCCTTCTGTTTGGCAGGCTCGTTAGCAGGAGGAGAAATGGAGTGTCTGAGGTATGGCATTCTTATATCTCTTTAAAAGTTTTTATGGCTGTGATGATCACTGTTATTCCCTCCTGTTCATCCCACTGCTGAGCCTGTAGGGGAAGTGAAAATGAAGAAGGAGGTAGCAGCTGCAGCAGCAGTTCAGTTTCACAGAGATTGCCATGAAACTTGGGAGAGGCTGAGTCTCTAGGAGGCAGCATTTGTACAGTACTATAAGGAGAGGAAGAGGAGAGATGCACATACTTTCTTATGCCTGTTTCAATATGCTCTTATCTCTGATGTCTTCCTTCTCCCTTCAGTGTGTAGACCATGAAAACACATGGAATGAAATTCCCACTGTTGAAAATCTCCAGGAGGAATGAATTTACAGGCTCTAAAATATTACTCTGATAAAAATTTCTAATAAAAATTAATATTTTTAACAGCGAAAGTAAAATTTGTCTCTGGAATCTTCCCCTTCTTAGAAATAGGCTTGAATAAATTATTTCCATCACACAAGAAAACTGTCTTGCTCATTGGAATTGCTGGGTTCTTCAGTACCCTTCCTTGGACTGGGAGTGCCTGACAATGAATGGCAGCTCTTGAAACACAACACGGTCTGCTGGCCTAGGGGGACCTTAAAATACAGAAAGAGGACAGATGTACGTGGCTTAGAGCAGGGCTTGCTGTGACAGTACAGGACACTGACATTTATATTTCATTTATATTCAAAACTTCTTGTGGGCTCCCTTTCCCTGAGCACGGCTGGGGTTTCCTTCATTTATCTTCCAAGCCGTAGTGGAAACATGGGAGCTGTTATGATGGAAAGTGTTTGCAGCTACTGAAGCTCCAGGAATAGGACCCCCAAGGGAGATGTGTCATGCAGGACAGCTTTTCATTGGATTTACTGCAGTGGTTTTGCTGTAGAGTTAGGATGCCAGCCCAGACCTGTGTGGATCTGTACAGGGTAGACATAAGATGGAGTCTCCTGAAGATAACAACAAATCTCTTGCTTGTGTTGTCCACACAGCAGGGACACTGGCTGGCTGCACCTAGGGCATTTGCTCAACTCTTCCTATGGATGACAATCATCTGGACCACACCAACACCAGGAGCTCTGAAGCCTTACCCTGGGTAGGAAAAGGACAGATCCTCAAATGCTTGGCTGTTTTTCCATGGTGTTATAACACTGCATCCCCTTGCACAGGGAGGCTGAGCTAAAGCACCACTAAGGGAAGCCTGGACACATCCTTGGCATCTGTCAGGGCTGCAAACAATGCTGGAGAAGCCTTATGTCAGAAGCGATCACAAGCCTTGACTTGATGCATCTAAAGCTCTCTGAATCCTTCACACCTCCTCAAAGCCTTTTCTCTTTCTCAACTGACATTTTTATAAAGTTCCCTGCTATTTAATCTCAGATGACCACGTTGCAGTTTAAATCAGTCATCACCAATCTGTGGTGGCCCTCCAGATCAATTACTTCCTCCCAGCTTAGACCATTCTTGAAAATTATTGCCACCTCCTATAAATATGGCTGTGAGGTTGCAAAGTGTCAGTTCTCCTTAGAAAGATGATTTATTTAAACAAGAAGAGAAAGAAGATTTGGGCTATTTTTAGGTGTCTTTCTTTGATGCTATACAAAGATTTTCTCACCATGTTTCTCTGTTCAGCTGTGCTGTCTCTGACTTTTCACCCAGTGCAAGAGGCAGCCACATCAGCGGTCCCATGTGGCTCTCAGCAAGTCTCTTTCAGTGTTCAGTTTTGTTATTTCTGCTTTATTCTTGTGTTCTGCATTAGAAACAAGGGGCATCCCACAAGACTTAGGTTGCCTGAGATAAGTGCAGAACTCAAATGACACTGACAACAAAAAAATTTACAGTATGTTTCCCATGCACTTCAACTGAAGCATCATTGAAAAGCCCAGCAACCAGATGAGACTGTCCCAAATTGAAAGCTGCAAAATTTTGTCTGGAATAGGGAAGACTATTTGAATAGAATAGCTTCTTATCAGGAAACTATTATTTTTTGCAGGGCTAGAGTTACTTTCAATGAAAAAGTCTTTATCTGAAAGAAAAAGGTTCTTTTCCACGCTAGAATGAGACTGGACTGACCTAAAATAGCCAAGAGCTTGGCAGCGATGGTATCAATGTTCACAGGAGGAGAGTTGGGCTCGTGTCTGAGTTAGAATCTTGATTTAGTTTTGAGCCCCTCACATACTGGGGTGAATGATTCTAGCATGTTGTTCCCAGAAATTTCATCTACAATCTCTGTCTTTTTGTAGGCAATTTTAAGAGGTTTTAGGCATAACTTTGTGCAAAACCCACAAAATTTGTTAAAAGCAAAAAATATTAACAAGGTGGAAAAGCCATCTGCATCCCAAATGCTCCTATTATTGCCATTTGCCAGGGCAGAGGTGAAGTACAAAAAGGTTCAATGACTTTCTCTATATTACTCAAGGGATCAGCAGCAAACTGATCTGGGACACCTCATTGTTGGGACTCCTTTCCAGATGACAGAACTATTTATTTCTTCATTTTAGTTTAGATCCCAGAAATTACAAGCCTGAGTTTTGTCCCTCCTAGAAGTCAGTAAGCATTTTGTATGGACAGAACAAAGCTAAGCCACAGGAAACTGTGGGTTGCCTTATTCGCTGTCAAGCCTCTCACTTACCCATGGAGTCAAGGCATTGTATCTCTGCACAAGAGGTTATGGACAAGAAGTTCCTGCAGGCTCCTTTCAGAACTCTAAAAATAAGACTTCTCATAATATATAGCAGGACTAATTAAGTTTTTGCTGTTCCTCCCACAGAGGGTTATCAACATGGTTTACAAAGTGTCATCTTTTAGCAACTGCTCAAGAGTTGGCTGTTTCCCATCTCTTCCCCTCTGACACATTTACATGTTCTTTTTATAAAAACACACAGATAAAAAAACCCTCCCTGTTGTGTCTTGAATATTTTCAACCAAAGAAAAAAAATCTCTTGCCAAGTTGTTCAGTAGCTGGGAATGACTTGTCACGTCCACAGACCAGAAATTCTTTTTTTTTTTTAATATGACTAACCATGCTATGATTAATGGCTCAGATAAATAGGCTCAAAATAGGTCTGGCACATATGTAGGGAAGGAGAAGGGACTGGATGGGTCTGTTGCAGGACATCGGTGGCGTGAATGGCATAGCGGGCACAGAGGCAGGAAAAAATGTTTCATGCTATTTATAGCTCAAAATTACAGCTACAGATGGTGAGGCTGTCATGTAGCAAGGGCTCGGGACATGGAGAAAAGGCAACCTGCATTGCCCAGACTTGTGTCTCCCTGAAAGCTGCTGTGTCTCTGAGATGTACACAGGTCCTCCTTGCCCCAACTGTAGGGCAATGCATAATGCTTGACTGAAGCTTTATCTGGATCTCCTGGAGTGGTTTTGCCCAGTGCTTTACTATACAACATATTCTGCTATCCCTCTTCCATAGGCAATATTTTCCAGCTTCTTCTGCCAGCTGTTATTCTGTTTACATTCAGCTCACATTGTACAGTGATAATTTTGAGTGGAAATGCCAGACACACACTCTTTGCAAAAGGGGACAAGTGTGTCCCTTCAGTGGGCTCTGAGAGGTACAAAATCACAGCTGGTGAAGTTTGTAGGGGAGACAAAGCTGAAAGTGTGGTGAAGAATGGGGACGAGGGGACACTGATTGTGACTGCTGATTCAGGCCTGATCACCTGAGCAGAAGCTTTTGAGCAAAACTCAGCTTGAATCAGTCCAAATGCATCTAGTGGGACAGAATGAAAAGCTCTGTCCAGTGTGGAGAGGCAGGCACACATCCTGGAAAGCAGAGACTCAGGAAGGGTCACGAGGCTGGATAACTCCAGGCAGATGGCTGAGGCGGGGAAGCAAGTCAGACCCCACAGCTCAATGAGGAGAATAAGGAGTGGAAAATGAGTGGTCCGAATTTTACCAAGAAGCAGGTCACAGTCACAAGCTGTTACAACACAGTCATATGGCCTCCCAGATAGGTGGGATCAGAGGGCAAAGGGAGCACTGGACATACAAGGCTGTCCCCATGTGAGTCTGCTCAGCCTTGAAGCACCTTTGCCGCTGCAGTCCCCGTGGCTCAGCTGCATCCCAGAAATATCCCCTCCCACAGGATTCCTGCTTGCTTCTGGCAATAGGATGCAGCTGGCAGAGCTGGCGTGGCTGTGGGCTCTCCGGAGTCACGGGCCAGAATAGCACTGTGTTTCTTACAGAAAACCCCTTGCAGCCATGAGTGACAAACTGTGTCGCTGTGAGAACACTTACCAGCAATTTCTAAAGTTGCTTTGCCATTATTTTGTGTCTGAAATGGTCTAGAATGACTCATGTTTCTGAAATAAGAATAACAAGAGTGTAATTTCATACTTTTTGCCATGGTGAAACCTCATTAAAAACTATGAGGTGTTTGGATTTGATGCTGTTTGCACCTTTCCACCTCTGATGGCACAGGTTCCTGGGGACAGGACTCTTCTTTGGGGACTAAACATAACTTTGGTTTCTGGGAAACAAAAATCCTTTTGACTAAAAGTGTGAAATATTTTTTTCTGAGGGCCCAAATAAGTGAAATTTTTCCCTGTGAGCAGTGGTAATGCAGAAGGTGTACACAGGCCTCTGTCAGCAATAGATAAACGTTAGATTTCTGCCACAATGCAACAGCAGATTTCTGTCTCAGGTAAGAAGATTTCCTCTTTTAAAATGGGAAGCCAAAAAACTGTGTGGGTGTAATGAGATGTTTCCTATTGCTGGAGTACTACAGGATTGTCATGAGGCAATAGAAGGCCTGCCAGTTCTGTGAATTCATCAAGGCTGAGATGAAATGTGTCACCTTTTCCTCTCAGCTCTCCCTCCCCCAAGAAAACAAAAGAAAGAGCTTCTAGGGAGCTGAGCTTGCAACTTACAGATTCATCCATATAGGCATTAGAAATAAATGCTCTATGACTTTCTCTGTCCAGCTTGTATTGCATATTATACAACTAACTGTAATTTAAATATCACCAACTGTATATTAAGCATATTAAACTATATTTAACCATCCTGCCTTATATATCTTTGCTTGTGCTAATATATTTGTCTATATATTTTTATAAACATGGATATGGAGTATGTATTATAGGGGGTCAGATATTTCCCATGAATATCTTTTTCTGAATGGAAATTTAGTCTTCAAGAGCTCTGAATTTCCCTGTGGCACTTTTGCTGGAGATTTTTAGTCCCCACTGGGAAAAATAAAATGCTTTGTTTTGAATTAGCTCAACCTAAATTGAAATACTTTGGTTTGTCAAACTGAATTAAAACATTTCATGAAGGGGCAGTTCAGATTTAATTTATATCCACAAGAGTTACTATGTGCCTTGTGGACATTTTAATTTATAGCCATCATACTCCCATAATGCATCATAATTGTCTCTCTCATTAAATTTTTGCAATGTACCCTGAGAGTCAGATGGCCACAAAACATCACAGGACTCTGGCTGGGAACTTCATCGAGCGAGCAACATGATGTATCACCCTCATGAGGCACCATGGCAGTTCCAATGGACCCACAGTTATATCAAACCAGGCTGAAGCTAAACTTCTTCTGAGAAAGGACACATTTGTTTTAGTAAAAACATTACTCTTTCAACATTTCTTCCAGATGTGCATCCAAAATAAATGTTGATACCAGAGCTTTCTGTAGAACAAAACATATAAATTTTGACAACTTCTCTGTCTAATAAGTTCTACCTTCAAGGCTTTAAGCACTTTTTGCTCTCTGTAACACAGGAACATGCACTGTAGTTTTTGATGTAGCAAACATCAGTGACCTGCCATCTAGGTAGAATTAAATTATTTGGGTCAGGAGTGTGAGGGGAATCTGTTGAATTTTTAAAAAAGCTCAAAACTTCCACATCTCCCCATGGCCATGAGAAATGGTAGATCAGAGGAATCAGAGCACAGAAACAGATAAATAGTGAAGGATGTGTCTAACACTAAAAAATAATTATAAACCATGAAAGTCAAGACTTTAATTTCAAAATATTGGGACTTTCAGAGTCACAATTGCCTTGATGAGTCTATGCCTGCTAGTTGCATTCTGGTAAGGTCTTTAATTACATGAGCACACAACACAGGACATAAAGCTTGGAAACTATTTACATTACAGCTCTGGACTGAATATATTCAGGCATGGAAATGTGACCTATCTTGGAGTGATGCTGAAAGAAGGCAGAGATTGTTGTGGGACGGGTGCTCAGGTGATGATGGATCATACAGTTTGTTACGAGCTGAGTGTCAGGAGCGTGTGGCATAAAGCCTGGACACAGCACAAAGGATTTTGACTGTAGTCAATTTTGCATGAAATTACAGGAATCCAGTATGGAATTACATATGTTGGCCTTCAGACAGGACACCATAGCTAAGACCTTTTCTTTTATTAGAAATGATAAGACAGATTTAAGGTAAGATTTTCAGGATGGCTTCTGCCAAGGCTGGCACTCCACGAGAGAAAAGGCAAGACTGATCATCACTTGGGATGTGAGAGGTGTGGACAGTGTTTGCAGAGGCTGTATTGAATCACAGTGAAAAACCAGAACAGTGATTTTGTCTGGGTTTAGGATTAAGGGACTTTCCACTTACATGGGTTTCGTTATTCATTAGGCTGTCATGAAACATGTCATGGTTGTGTCACTGAAACATGGAGATCCAACTTCAGACAACACCAGGTGTAGGATTATGCACAGCACCTGACTGCCCTTTCCAGAGCAAAGTGTTGACATCCCAGTCTGAGAATACCTTGGTCCAGTGTCTGGTTCTCTCTGTCCTTGAGGGAACTATCCTAGTTGGATAAGTTAGCTGCATGTAACTGAGAATTGTGTCAGGGCTTATGACCCTTTAAGGTCTCCCTGAGGACTGCTGTGAGGCAGCAGGCCTATGTTTAGAAGACCTTGTAGGAGACTTATTTTGCCAGCAGAAGTGATGAGGTTTGCTGTATCAAAATTAGTGCTGCCTTCTGCTGGCCCAGAGACAGAGTCCTATACACTTGCTGCTTGTGACCTCCACATAAAACACCAGCTGTCTCCCCCTTCTCTTTGACTCTTCCAGGTCGTGAGAACAGGGGATTCAAGTCAGTTGACGCCTACTTGGTGCCATTCCCACTTTCTCTGGTGATGTATCCAGAGTACCCCAGATGTCCATGCTGCACTGACTCTCCCACCCAATCCTTTGCCTTCCATCTCAAAGCCTTCCCTGGTCTGTGTCTGTTTTTACTTAAAAGACTGTTCTCATATTTGCATTGATGCCCAAAGTATATCAATGAATAATGTTGGAAAACTGTCCTGTAGATATCCCCAAAACACTGTCACTGAAGAAGAGGATCACAGAGCTTGCTAGACCAGAGACCCAGTAAGTGAGGTGTGTATTCCCAGACTTAGGGGACACCAGTTCTTTCCACTTTGTACCACACAATTCCAAAACAAATAGGGAAGATCACCAGTTCTGGAATCAGAAATTAGTACAGGGAAAACTCCCTTCCCCTTCTCAGCTTGTTACCATCCTGTAGTGGTCACAGAATGAAATAGGTCTGGATTTTGCATTTTAATAGTCATTTTGTGTTGTATAGACTTGGATATGTCAAAAGAAGGACATCTTCTAGAGAAATCCTTTTTATCTGCTGCAGTTTGTTCATGAACTTGCACCAACTGGCTCCATGTGTTGCTCTGTTTGGCACCTCCCCAGAGGAGGAGGAGGAATGCCCCTCCAGTCCTCTCCCAGGAGGTGACCTCCATTCCTGAGAAAGACAGGGATTAACTGAGCCAGCAGGGCATGTAGTTAATGCAGCTGGGGAGCACAGGGAGTGCTGCATGGCTTCAGCAGAGTCCTGTTACACAGCGCTGACCATGGCAGGAAAAAAAGGAAAAGGCCTGGAGAGCACAGGAGGGGCTGGAGCACACGAGGCAGTGCCATGCCTGGTGAGCACCACCTTGCTGGTTAAAATAGGTGGTTTGAATTGAAGGAAGGCAATTATCATTCATTTTAAATTGATTGGTTTACAGAATTGGTATCCTAGGCTTATGAAGAGTGTCTTAGTACTGGAAAAAAGAAAGGAAAAGGTGAAGGAAAATGAGAAAATTGAGTTGGTTGTGATAATACAGGAATTATATACTGATGTCATATATAGTTTATGTAGATGCACACCCACATGCAGTAGCACATACAGAAGATACACATACCCATCTGGATTTTATGCAAAATAAGGAAAAAATCAGCCAGCCAAGTTGTTCTGATGTATCTAAGACATCCAGTGCAGATTGGCTTACTCAGTATCTGTGCTTGCTAATGCCAAAAGCCAACATGATGTCACCCAACTGTAAGCAAAACATACATAAAAATAAAGCACAGAAATGAAAACAAAATTACCTTTGGTTAGTGAAAGATGAGACATAGGTCACACCCTGATGTGCTGCTAAAACGTTGCGCCTCTCAGGATGTGGAATTTTCTTGGAGAATGTTTGGGCTGGTAGCTGTGATTTGTGTACAAAGCCAACCATCATGAGAAGAATCTTGGTCAGAGTGATCATAAAAACCATACCAGGCACCATAATGGAAAGACATCCAGAAACTAAAAACAATATCTTCTTCTGAAAGGAAGCCAAGAGCCTGTGCAGTTCCTAGAGAACAAAACTTGGAAAGTAGCCCAAAAAAAATCTATTGCATTGGTGTAGTGTACTGGTATATTGGGCACAGTCCAATGGCAGCTTAGTCAAACAGTAACTGGGAAAGTTTAAATATCTTAAAATTAAATTATCTGACTACTTTGCAGTCAAGGATCTTTTGAAGCGAATCAGGGAGCTTTCTGAATACTGGATTTAATTTCTCAAGTTTTGAAGTATTGGAAGGGTTCCAATGAAATATTAAGAAGCTAGTGTGCTGACATTTTAAAGAGATAAATGGCATAACAGGGGAAGTTATAGGTCAGTTAGGATGATATTGATGCTGGGAAAAAATAGCAGCGGGACACAATCAAAAACCAGTTAAAGTACAGGAATTCAATGAGTGTTAGTGAGGTTGCATGGAAAAGGGATTCTACTAAAATAAATGCACTTTCTTCATTGAAAAGATTGTATCCCTGGCTGACAAAGCTAATTCTGTTAGGGTAGGTTTCAATTCCTTCCAAATGTGACTTTGAAATATTTTGAATTCTGGTTAAAAACTAGTAACCTGCCAAAACACTATTCCGCATATTAGAGAAATCAGAAATGAATGAAGTGTCTGAAAACTGTATTTACCAGTGGGGAATCTTCAGTAAAGGGGTGTGTGCTTCTAATGTGGTCCCACAGAGGTCTGGGTTTAGTCTATCACTGCTAAATATTTTCACTGACAGTCTCAAAGTAAGCATAAACAGCCTTTCTAGTTCAGGTAGCTAATTGCACAAGATTTATGGCATAGTAAATGAGGATGAAACTTCTGATGGGCGCAAAGAAAACTGGGTAACTTGTTAGGCTGAAAACAGTTGAACATACATGAGTATATCCTAATATACATACAGCAACCAAAGAAATGTGTACATGATGACACAGTTTGGGGTAGTGCCAGTGTGAATCCCAAGAAGAATATCCATGGTGGGGGCTGGGAAGTGCTCTCAGAGCAGCTGTAGTGGGACTATTTCAGGGAGTGTTTTGGAATTACACCTCTGGGGAAACTGCTAAGCTGGGAAAGTTCCTGTGTTGTACAAGGTCACACAGAAATCTCATGTCCCCAAAATCAGCTGTTCAATTTGCCTGCTGAGAGCCTCCTGGCAGGCAGGCAGAGGCTCTGCTCAGGTGAGCTGGAGAGGAAGCTGTGAGAAAGCCTCCTCTGAGAGAGCACAGGCAGTGTGATAGCATTGCCAGACAAATTCTACCTTCTTTAGGAGAAAAGTGGCCTGTAGATGCAGCTCATGTTTTTAGTGGGAAAGCCTGGAAATTCAGGAAGAAGGAAAGGCCAGCATGAACTGAGCAGGGACAATGGTCAGGTTGAAAGACTGGGAAGACTCCGTTTGTGCCTCATAGAGCATCAGCATGGGAAAGATCTTTGTTGGACCTGTATGAAATAGATAGATAGATAGATAGATAGATAGATAGATAGATAGATAGATAGATAGATAGATAGATAGATAGATAGATAGATAGATAGATAGATGATAGAGAGATAGAGATAGAGATAGAGATAGAGATAGAGATAGAGATAGAGATAGAGATAGAGATAGAGATAGAGATAGAGATAGAGATAGAGATATATATGTTATGTCCTCTGGAAAGCTGTGGAGTAGGGAGGTGAAAATTGATTGTGTCAGCCATAAGCCATGTTGCTCATTCTGGTGATAGCCACTAAAAGGCCAGAAAGAAACAGGCAGGTGTACTCTGAGGAAGACATCCGAGCAATTGTTTTCTTGTGTGTGAAGCTGTCTCCTCATGTAAAGCAAAGTTGTTGAGGACCCTTGGACCTGGCATCAGAATTGTGTCCCAGTAGGCACCAGACTCATGAAACAGAAGGTTTCTGTGTTGGCAAAGGCAAGGTGATTCCATTTCTGATGGGAGTCTCTGTAGAACTCTTAGGAAGAAAAATATTATCTTTGGCTGATAGTCTTACATGAAGGGCTGCATTTTAAAAGTGACCTTGACCTGCCCTTGAAACTTGCACCTGCTGTTCTGCAAGCAGAGTTGCTGGGCAGAGATTTACTCTCTTCCATTTCTATAATTTGATTTTGCAGGCAGAGATACAGTCAGGCCCTTAATGCAGTAAAAAGTTCACAAACTCACAGACTATGCTGCTTGTTTGCATACAAGCTTACTGTGTTTAAATTTTATGGAACTTTGGCTTTTGATTTCAAAGTAATTTATACCCCATACCTGCACATGGCTCACATGGACATGTGAAAACTCATAAGCTATTTTTGAAATGTCTTCTAATGTTTGCATTTCATTCTGTCAAATGAACCATATGAGAATTTCCTGGTAAATCCAAATTGGGTGGGATGCTTTGATCTGGGCTCTGCTAGACTGCTCTGTGACCACATTGGCAGAACTATCCAGGTAAAAAACAACTCTGGTTAACTTCTGGCAAAGGGTTTGTGTCAGATGACAAAAAATGGTTGTAAGAAAGACGGACTTCCAGATGAGTGAAGAAACTAAATCTTCAGTTTAGAAAGGAATGATGGAGTAGGTGAAATGATAACAGGAGCAAAGGGCATCCCTGAATTTGAATATCAGCTTCAGATTTGAAGATTAGCCTAAGGAGATTTTTTTGTCATGTAGCTCTTAATGAATCTGTAATGGTCACAAAAACATCTGAGACTGTGTGAATAGTTAAATGAAATTCAAAAGTGGGCATGCTGAAGGACAACACTCCCAAGCACATGGTGTGATTCTTGGGGATGATTTGATGCAGGGCCAGGAGCTGGACTAGAGGATCGTTTTGGGTCCCTTCCAAATGAGCATATTCTGTGATTCTGTGAAGTTATGGTGGAAAATAATGTTTTTAAAAGAAATAGTATGAACTCCTTTTCCACTGGTAGAAACTAGGAAGGAGCTTTTCCCATTATTTCATTTCACAGGCTTGTCCACAGAGAAGACACCAGGGTATGTGTCATTTCCATTTGGTCAGGTATGAAAATTGTCACGTGCTTCCAGAAGCAACTAGAAAAGCAAGAATTTTAACATGCAATAGCGAAGCATCATTTTATGGTCTGAATGCCCATTTGCAAACAAGCAGAATTCTTGCTGCTTCTGTTTTAATTCTTTAGTTATATTGTCATATGGTAACGTTATCCAAAACTTTCAAAACTCAAATGTGATCAAAGTAACAATTTTTTTGTCTTTCCATATTAAACCCTACAACCTTCTTCCCTTTCAGAGCATTTTTGTGGCATAGCTGCAGATGTTAATACAGTTGCCTAAATTCTTCAGGCCTTCCCTTAGGACAAAGTTCTTGTTTTTCCAAAACAGACACAGTGCACACAACACCTCATCAAATAGTCGACTATGCCTTCAATTTTATAGCAAACAACAAAGCATTTACTGGAAAGCAATCTTGCAATCTTGCCATATAAACAGTAGCTAAAAACATGTAACTGTCCAAACACTTTGGAATTGTCTATTAAAGTAGACTTCTAGTTGCTGAAAGAGCAATGCATAGAAATTCTGAGACCTCTGAACTTCTGGTGTGATTTAAATCCATTGCATGATACATACCAGTGCAATGTCTGCTTAATACTGTGGCCTTATCAAGCCCGTTGCCCATTCACATTCTCTGGAGGCCTGGGATGATAGCAAAAACATATGTGGGCATCTTTGCTGAGCAGCCTGCCAGATTAAAATGCTGCCAGTTCTGATACACGTGTGTGCTATATGGAAGTTCAGAAAAGATCTTTGAGCAAACTATCAGAGATGTCACATCAAGCCCACAATGATGGGTGTCTCTAAAGCAGAAGATCTGATAAGTTATGGCACTTTTACTGCAGAGTGACATGTTTGAAAAGGGAGGAACCAAGCTCACCAGGGCTGCTAACAGAGTGGTGTAACAAAAACCACAAAAACAGCCCAACCATCAGATTGGTGACAGATCAGATTGTTACACAATAGGTTGTGGCCAGAAAAGTTACTGTCACAGAGTTGAGCATCTTCATATTTGGAAAGCTAAAATAAATTACGATAAACTTATCTTTATTATTATAAACAAATGAATAAATTATTATCAATATAAGATAATATAAATTATCTTAAATTTATTTATCTATTTATATCTTATTATCTATTATAAAAGATAATATAAATTATCTTTATTATTATAAACAAATGAATAATGTAATCATGTAGCAGTGATACATAGCACATTGTATTTTATGTAGCACAGTGTATAGCTAGATTTACACTACCTTGATATCAAATGGGGTTTAGAAAATTTCTCCTATGTAATGCTATTGGATATCAAAAAGAAGAAGAAAATATGGTAAAGAGTGTTTTACTGTGAGATGGGGTAAGTCAGAAAGCTGCCTGAAAATGCTTAGAACTTAAGGTAACAGGCTGTGGAACAGAGAGGAAAACTAGTGTAAAACTAGGAAGAAAATGGCTTACTGAAAGGTAGAAAGGAAACAATTTATTGCAGGTAACAGCCAAATGTGGAAACAATTTTGGAAGCATTTCAGAAGAAGAGTGAAATGCATTAAATCTGTTTAGGTATCATAGATTGGAGGCAATATTCTGTGGGTGTTACAAATTGGAGTAGAAAATAAATGGGAAGAATTGGTACCTTCTGATGACCAAGAAAACAGTCATGAAGAGTATGTCCACCTGAACCAAACGGCAGGCACATGCGCCTGTTTCTGAGATCTGTACTCTTTGACTGCACAGTTTGTCACATCACACACTATGAGGGACAGAGGAGCTCCTCGTGTTCAGTTTCACTCCTGCAAAATTTGTTCATGACTCTGTGTGTTGCCACTTGGTTTTGTGAGCATACCAATCTCTCTAGATGTCTTTGTGGACCTGGGTGGCTTTTGCTGTTGTTGTTGTTCCTAGTATGGCATCTTGGTGTCACTTGTAGTCTTTGGCCACTGGTACTTGCAGGTTTAATTAAACACATGACTTCTGGAAGAGAGGGCAAGAGTGGTAATTAACTTAGAGCAGGAAAGATATTTCTCCCAGGAACGGAGAAGGGGTTACACAGCACAGCTACAGCAAACCCTGAGCAATCTGATTTGTTCTCACAGATATCTCTGTTTAAGCAGAGGCTTGGGCTGAAACTTTCAAGTTGTCAGGATTCTAGGTCATGGTCACATATTTATCAAGGGACATGTTTAATGTTTTACATTTATCAAGGGACACCAATTTACAATTTTCCAGGTTCCAGCTCCTGGGCACGCTCTGATTATGACCTGATTGCACGTCCAGATGACAGCTGGTACTCACCACCCCTATCCAAGCCTGATTTCTTTAGAACAAGGGAGATGTGATGTGCCTCAAGAGTTCTCCTGGTCTGCATAATGCAGAGGTTTTAGGGCGCAGGGGAAGCACACAGAAGTGCCCAGCACCTCAAGAACTGCTCAGAAAGGCCTTCCAAACACTGTTAACTCCCACACTGACTCAAACACGGGTCAGTAACATTTGCCGAGGCTGAATTTGTCACTCTCACACTCACCAGGTCTGCTGGCAGTTCTACTTGCAAAGTCCCCAAGAATCTCTACTGGTTCACCAGCAGGCAATTGCTACCTCTGAGTGCTTGTGAAGATTAGAAAGTGGAGTGGGAACAGTCTGTCTTTGGCTCCAAAGGACCCTCTCAAGCATCTGAATCTTATATCTAGCCCATTTTCTTCTGCCCCTGAGCCCCCCACCCTGACTACCTCCCATCTTCTGGCTGCTGAGCTCCCCTGCTCCCGTGCAAAGCTGCAACCCATTTAAATCAATACTGACACCTAACACCTCTCTGTTTTCTCAGCCTGCCTGCCCCAAATATTTCCCTCCAGCCTTGACAGAGCGGGTATTCACAGGGCAGCTCCAGAATAACAAGTTTCCATTTTTTGAGACGGTTGTATGGGGAGCTTTGTGGTGTGGCACCTGGCCAACGGGTGATCATTTAGCCAGGGTAGCTCACTACTGGGTAGTTAATTTGACATGCTGAACAGAGTGGTTGGGCTCTCTCTGAAGCCCAGTCAGACACTTCTGGGTTCCCAGTATTTAATTATGCCTGGTGTGCAATGCCAAAATATCGGCACTCGCGTGCAAATCTTGACTTCAGGGATGTTCATCATGCCAGCAGTGGCTCATTTGCTCCGACACAATCAATCTTCTCCAGCAGTCACTGGGACCATTACCTGCTTTACAGAGAGATGTGAGTTGCATTAGGCTGTCCACAACCTCTGCATCACTAAGCCGGGAAAAATAAAAAGGTGAAGACATCATGGCGACAAATAGTTCTGATGAACCCATAAATACAAGGCTGGGAAGAGCAGGTCCTTTCTCAGTGGTAACAGCCCAGGACTCTGGATTGACTCGTTTCCCAGGAAATATATCAAGTGTAGAAATGAGAGCATGGTTGCAGAGATGGATTCCCACTTCACACATGCTCTTTCTCCATCTCGTTTAGGGCTTGGACTGAATAATCGTTATCACCACATGGTAGCTATCAGGGACTAGCTGACACATTATAAAAACCTAATGTAGCCAGTGCACATTGGAGTCTTTGCCAGCACCTGAATTGTTTGCCAGAACACTTTTGAGATAGACTGTTCTTGTGGTATTTGCATCACTGGCAAGAACCAGAAACAGAGGAAATCTGGAAAACATTTCTCAGGCATAGAAAAAAAAATCTGTGAAGTGCTGTGGAGTCTAAGATGGCGCTGAAACTCTGGTTCCTTATTCAAATGACTGTAGAGCTTGGGAGTCTTTTGGGGCCTCAGAACAATATTTCTGATTGTGTTAGAGATTACAATCGCTTGGTCTTGGTCATTTATTTTCCCTGCAATTTTTGGACCACTCCTGTCCCAAAGCCTGTGCTTCAGCATTGCTGTCCTTCTAACTGAGGAAACAGAAGAATTGTCCCTACTGAACACAGCTGCTTGAAAACCAGGTGGGAAATACTATAAATAAATTATTACAATAAAATAAAAATACTATTAATAAAAAATTTACTTTTCTATGTCATGTGGCACTGGCCTATCCTGTCCCAGTGCTGTCCCCAAACTGCATGCAACATCCTGAGGTCTCCAGGGAGCATTTGCTATCTGATTAGGCAGTTGCATATTAGGATGACAACTGGAACATAAACCAAAATAGCCATAAAGGAAACAGAACCGTCCCTCTGGAATAGATTTGCTTTGACATTCATATCCATCTCTCACACAGAGCTGGTTGTGCGAAGTGCTGTAACAGGAGTGCTAGAGCCCCGTGATGGCAAACAGAGAAAAAACTGTCTTTCAATAAACACAGTTGGGAGCTGTAGCAACCACTCACCAGAAAAGTCTGAGATTTCAAAATATTTTTCATGCCATTGAATGGGTGACAAAATAGAGTTTGCCACTGCACCATAAGTATCAAGACATCCTGACTGACTTCTGCCCGACATTTCTTACTGAGATGAATGTTTTTCCACAGATCAAAACTGTAGTTGTTTTATAAAAAAAACCAAGATTGAACAGGAATGTTTCCACAGCAAGGGCCAGTTCATCTCTTTTTGCAAGGCCTTAGGAGTTGTGGCAGATCTCTTGGGACCCTCTGTGTCACCTCTGCATCCTTTGTGGGCAAGGATCTGAGTTGAATTTCCTCTTGCCGTTGCTCTGCTATGATTCTCCCAGGCACTTTCATTTTGGTGAAAAAATACTTGATGGATTTGAATTGCTTCTCTTACTTTTGGGAATATTTCTATTTTCTCCTCTGCCTGGGCAAATAGAAACTTGCCAAACATCTCCAGCAAATTTTGTGGGAATGCTAATGTAAAATCCCTTCAATCAGTCGTGTAGAAATGAAAGGATCTACCCCATAAAACCCTGTGGTCAGATAACTTCCTGTGAGAAATTTGAGTCTGGCATTCCTTTGAGTTGTGCTTGATGGAGTTAAATACATAATTTTAATTTCTTTAGCTTTTACTCACTTTATTAAAAATTTACAGTAGAAAATGACATCTTTCATAATAATCCAATGGACCACTGGAGAGTTAGTAGGACTCTGCCTTCAAAAACATGCAAAGAACTGGGAATGGAAGGAATATCTAACTGGCCTGCTAATAATGCCATGTGGCAGAATATAAGGAGGAAAGAGGGAGGAAAATGTGCAGGACTCAAGAGCAGGATGGTTCCAAGCAAGAATGGTGGTGCATTCAAATAGAAAATACATATATTTTGCTAGAAGAGTCTCAAATTCCGTGCTGAGAATTTCTGTCTCTTGATCCCATGGAGCACACGTGTTTTGGCCACAGGGTACTTGGTCCTTTAGAATGTTTTGCAGTCATCTCCACCAAAAGTGATCCCTGAAATTTCCATCCTCTGTCCCAGGACTGTGCACACACATTTATAGCACAATTCATGAGAATTACTGGAGCAGACCCTCATTCCTTTATGTGGGGATGCACCCGTCACTCCTTGTGTCCATTTTAGGACTTTTTATTAATTCTGTGATCACAACTGCATTAGCCTGAGGCCAGTGTTTCTCACCCTTGTGGGGAGGCTGCTTCACAGCCAGTCCTTTCCTCTTGTTTCAGATATTTAAATGGTCTCCTTCAGCTTCCTCTGAAGAGGATAATCCCACCCCTTTGGATCTTCCAGCTGCTAGGAGGCCTCAATGGAACTGGGTTTTCCAGTAGGAAAAATTCAATGCCTCTGGCTGGCAACACAGCTGTACCTGTAAGGTAAGCAAAGAATGAGAATGTTTGGAGGAAGCAACCTCTCTTTGGGAGGGAGCTGAGAGAATCACAGAATGGACCTGCCTTGTCCTCCTTTTGCCATAACATTTCCTTTAAGATGTAAGTTAAATGGTGGTGGAGGTAAAGGTTGGGCTCTTGGCCTGCAGGAGAGCTGTTTGTGCTACTATGTCTTATCAGGCCTGGGAAAAAAGAAAAAAAAAAAAAACGAATTTGGTGTTCAGAAAACCCAGGAGGAAAACAGAAACTACCTGTGTCCTTAATGACTGACTGCAATTGCCACCTGGGTCCCCTGCTGGGTGCTAAGTGACCATGGAAATGCACACCACGGTCACACCGAGTGGGAGCTGAGAAGCTGAGGAGCGCTGCGCTGACATGGCCCTTCCCCTGTGTGGCTGGAGGCATTTGGCACCTAATCGCTTTTGATCCAAGCAGATCACCTTTCTGGGAAGTTGCTTTGTCACTGGCAAACACGGGGCAATGTGGTACCAAGGTTTCTGGCAGGCTGTGGGCTGTGGAGGTGAGTGGAAGAGCTGGTGCTCGGATGGAGGTGGAAGAGCAGCCTGCTCTCAGATGAAGGGCTCTTAATGTGAGATTTTTGGAGCTCGCTCTTCAGTGTCCCCTGTCACTTCATGACTTACCACTTCCTTTTTCTTCAGGATTAATTTAATTTGAACTTCAGGGTTTGCACCTTAACCTCTCAGTCTGCAGGGAGTGGGGAGAGGACCTGCATCTCAGTAAAATGCTAGCAGTGGCTGATACCATAAATCAGAGGGATTTTAGAATCTGATGACAAACCAAATTCTTGTCAGAAAAGAGCAGAGCTGACCCCTCCCAAACTGTCATCGAAGCTGGGTCATAAAAATCACAGCTGTCACCAAAGCATGCCAGGCCTCTGGGGGACATGCCATCCTGGGGACTCATCTGCTGCTTCCATGGCCAAATTCCAAGCCCTCAGGCACATTCCACTTGACATTTTGTCACATCTCTTGCTGGTGCATCTGTTCGGGGGTATTAACTCTTCTTAAATCACTTTATCCCTTTTTTTTCTCTCTCAGAAAAAAGAAAGACTATGGGAGATGGAGAGGTCTGAGCAGCGCTCTGTGGCATAAAACAGAGTCCAAATGTTTAAAACTTGGCAGAATCTGGAGTAACTAATCCTACAGGCAATGTCACTACAGCAACAACATCAGAAATATAACCCGTATTCGCATAAACTTCGAAAAACAACTTCAGCTCACATTTGTACATACAAAGCTACAAGAAATCTTCCCAGTTGTGTCCCTTTGAGCTTTGTCCACAGAGAGATCTGTCTCCAAAGGAGATGGGTGAGCATCAAGTCAGATGATGGTGACTGGGTGTGACCTGAGGTGACTGTACACTCTGCAGTGGCAAAGAGCAAGAGCAGAGACATTGAGGCACCTTTCTCAAACCATTTGAGACGGATGGGGTCCATGGATGGGGTCCAAGCTCTGGGATGCCTCTGTGTGCCTGGATCAAAGTTTCCCTATCTCACCTGTTCATGATAACCAAGCAGTCAGTGGAATCCACAGCCACCTTGTCCAGCAGGGATGGCAGCAGAGAGGCTGTGTCTCCAGGCAGCAGAGAGGCTGTAATGTGCTCAAGAGTGACTGTTCCAGAATCACAAAATTTGAATGCGTGTGGGATAAAGGTCAGCTGGTTTCACTAAGGATGGGGAATGACAGCCATCTGGCCTAGGAGAACGTGGAGAGTATTTGCTGGACTTCTCATGTTACTAGTGACAAAACTTCTAAGAGTTTCTAAAAATAATATGTGCTAATTTCTTTACATGCAGGGTTCTGCATCCTGGATGAGATAGTTCAGTACCAACTCTGGATATTTATTAAGAGTTAATAAATTTATTATACTTAAATAAATATATAAATATATTTTTATATTTATATCTCATTTACTAAGAGTTAATAAATAACCTAAAGGTCAATGTTAATCAATACAGTCATAATAATAACAGTAACAACAATAATACCAATGACAACGACAACAACAACCACTGAATGATAAAAGGTAATTAAGAAACAATACCTAATACTCCCTCCACAAAGCCTTGCTTGAATAGGGGTCTCTTTAACAGCAAAACTGTAAAGTCCAGAGTGTTCAGTGCACATTGTATTCCTGCTATAAAGACAAAATACAGCATGATATTATGGATGGAGTAAAAAGTTTGCAGTCTGTATCAAAGGAAGGCGTGAGACAGAAGCTACCTTAATTAAAAAACCAAAGTTTTTTGAACTTCTTCAGTCATACTCTTTTCACAAATCCTGTGAATCTGGGAAATTTTGAAAGTTTTTGAGGGTTCATTTGCTAGGGGGGATAGGAAATGATAGAGCTATGGGAAAATTTTGGAACTTCCAAATGCCTTAGTTTCCAGGATGAGAGCCCACAGTTTGTAAATCAAGGGCTCAGAGAAAGTCACTGCATTGAACTTTGCAGTAAAAGACTTACCTCCCTTTGCCCTCAGTAGGCTGCAAATGCCCTCACTTCTGTATAACTGAACAAGCAAGAGCTGAAAGCAAATTCAGTTTATCTGGATTTTGCCTTGTTCCCTCCTGCAGGTATCAGAAGGGTGTTTCTCTTTGGTGTTCTGCTGGCCAGACAAGTTCCAGTGTGCTTTCAGGCTTTTGCAGTGAGAAGTAAGGTTTGTTTTCTTGCTTTGCTCTTTTCCTGAGGGCTGAGAAGCCAGAGAAAATAAAAGGCAGCTGAGTGGGAGCTGGTCTGTGCTCCAAAGCACTTCTGCTGCAGGTGCCTGGGGGTAGTACCCTGTGTTCAGGGCCACAGTCCCTGGCTTGCTCAGGGTGCAAGTGCGGCTTCCCCAAGCTCAGGCTGGCGCAGTCTTGGAGGTGGTTTCCCCTTCTGCAGTACAGGGCGCACTTTGTTTGCAGGGCTGTTGCTTGTGTTCAGGGAACCCTCCCTGCTCCTGTTGGGATGCAGGCAGAAGATTCTGCCATGCCCTGTTCTTGGCTTTGTTCAGGCTTTGGCCTTGGAACTGAATGTGAAGTGATGTAGACAATATGTGTACCACAGTCAGTGACACGTGGGAGGTCTCAGCAGACAGCGTGAGGGCCCTTCTTCCCTGTCAATCTGTGAAAATAACTTGAGAAGGTTCTGAACAATTACTAAAAGTAAACATTTTAAGGTCCACAGACTAGATACATTTTACCAAAGAGCTTTAAAAATACTTGCTGAAGAGGGCTCTGAGCTATTCCTATTGCTATTTCATGGGTCCTGGAAGAGTGAGACAGTTCCAGATAACTGGGGAAAAAAGCTCATCGTGGCTCCTGTGTTCAAGGGGACAAATGGGATTGCTCAGGAAAAGACAGGCCCATTAACCTGGCATCAATCCCAGGGAAAATTGTACAAAGACACATAGAAGACATGGTTGGTAAGGAATTAAAGGATACTGATGCAATTAAATAGCACTGGTATCATAATATGGAGAGAAAATCTTGTTGAAAAAAATTAACATCTCTTATTAGAGAATGATTATGAAGTGACTGATAAAAGTATGTTTGCTGGCCAAAGCACTTGATTTTGTGTGATAACTTTCTGATGTAAGCTTCATCTTGTGCAAATGTCTACAATTGTTGGTAAAGAATCTTCCTCTCAAGCTGTGGGGGTTTCTCTCTCCGTCTCCGTCTCTCTCTTTTTTTAATGGGAGCTTGTTTTGTACAGGATTTTTCCCATTTGTAGAATCAAAACCATATGTTTCAGTTTTGGTGTGTATTGAAATAATTCAGTTTGCTAAATGGAGGCAAAGCCTGACCATAGCTGTGTCTGAAATCCTGTTCTTTGTGAGGAAATCATGAGGACTGTCAGTGCTTACTTGAACAATTTCAAGTTTATTGATCTGCAAGAAAATCATTCAGACAGTGGATTTACTTAGCAGGCCTCTGGAGTTAGAACAGCAAATCTAAAGAAAAAATCAACAGCTTTGAAAGCTCCAGGCCTCTGAAGCTGGAGCCCAAACCAATCTATACCAAATGGAAAGGGGAAAGACAGAGCTTACCAGGCACTTTCCCCAGCAGTAGTTTATCTGCTAAGTCTTCTACTGCTAAAGCCTCCTTTGAAAATAACTGTTTCAGGCAACCAACGCAAGCATGAGAGTAGCTGCAGTAGTGCTGTGACTTCTGGCAGCAGTGTGCAGGTTATTGACCCTCTCCTGAGGGTTAGTAGCACGCTCCTTGCTGGCACCACAGCTCGGGGCTGCACCGGCAGCCTGCACCCTGCATTGTCCCCGAGGCCTCACCCCTGGCAGCACCTGCTGTGTGCTGGGTGGGTTAGAGCCCTACAGCCCAACACAGCCCAGTGGAAGGACATCAGTGCTGTTGCACATCCACCTTAGCTTGAAGTTGGGTCTTTAGGTTCTGTAAGTTTTGTTGCTTTCAAGGGGGAAAATAAGAGCGTAAGGGTACTTGCTCCTCTTCATGCCCATTCCTTCTCACTCCCATTGTTTCCTCATTACTTTTGTGGCTTTCAGTCTTCTCCCTATCCTCAGAAACGCTGAGTGGTTCTTCCCTTCCCATTCCCTAAGGTGTCCCCTTCCCAAACTCTCTTTACACCTTTTTTCTCTTCCTTTGATTCCTTTCATTTTCCTTCCTGGCCACCCATTGTCCCCATCCTTTCTACCTCTGAGATTCCCAACTGTGGCAGGTTTCCACGTTCCTCATCCTTGCTCCTGCTAGCTGCAGAGCTTTAACCTCTTGAAAACAATCTCTTACTCTCCCATATCCTTTAACCTGTTGCATCTGGAAGCTGGTGGTGACACAGCTGCGGTGGCAGAAGGGACCTCTAGCAAACTGCCCACTCCCAGGCTGCCACTGCAGCCTCACAAGCTCTCACTCTGCTCCTCAGCTGCCAGGTCAAAGGGTGGGGTTGTTTGGTTTTTTTCTATTTGGGGGATAGCTCTGAGGGTATTTTGAATGTTGCATCAACTGCCATTCATTGGTTATCCCTGAACTGCTCTGATCCAAAAGGAAAGGAAATCAAATGCAACTGTGTTGATCCCGGGTTTGCTGCTTTTATCCTTCAAAAGGCATTTAAGAAGTCACGCGCATATGGCAGCAAAGAACCATCACAGAAAAGGATCGCATGTTGCACAGTAAATATTGACAGATATGCAGCAGATATCTGTCCCACTCCTTTATTTTGCTCTCTCTCTCTTCCTCTCTTCATTCTTCTATCTCAACAGCCGGCCCTGTTTCTGCTTTCTTCCATCTGGCAGCTCTCACAATAATCTCACCCACCTGTTAAATGAGAGAACGTCAAGTTAAATTTACAGCAGGGCCTGGAAACAGGATGCTACAGAAAAGTATTTTAATTAAAATCCTCTAATTGAATGCATGCTTCCTTGTGAAAAGGGAGCTGCCAAGAAGGGCTTGATGTCACCACCTCTACCCCCATTTGCCACAAAAGGAGAGCAATTAAAACCAGCTCTCAAGGTGGAAAGAGGAAAGGGCATTTCCAGGGAGCTTTCCAGGGTCACCCTTGCAAAACTGTTGGATGGTTCATGGGAGGCTTTTGCCATTTCACCAGAATCAGAGGTGAAGATGGTACAACAGCTGCACTGCTTCTGTCAGGCACTTTGCAGAGTAAGAATCTGTGTAAGGATGGGGCAATATCTGTGTGAAACCTGAATTCTGGATAGAAATATGACAAACATAAGTCCTGTCTGATGTAGAGATCACTGCTGCACAAACTCTCCTGGGAACACTGTGCCCTGCTTTGCTAGGCAATCAAGTAGGATTTTAAGACCTGGTTTGCTGAAAAAGACACAAGAATGGAGAGAAAAAGAGTTGATATGGAAAGGAAGATGGCAAGACACATCAAGAGGCAAATTTCTGGAGTTCCCATCCAGAGAGTCTGGATGACCACACCTGGTGCAGCTGTTCTATAGCTCCAGGCACAGCCCAGAGAGACAGAAATAACAGGGTGGGTAGGCCCAAAGAGCCAAAGGTGGGAGGCAGGAGGAAGTATTTAGGGAGAAGAGGGAATTAGCAAGTGCTGTAGAACTGCGTCACTGCCATGTAACTCTAGCTCTTCTAAATACTATGCAAATCCATCAACACCATATACTTCCTGTAAGCACGAAACCTCTGACTTTTCTTTCCTTGTTAGACAGTGGTTGGCTGTTGTGAAAAGCAAGTTACAGAGGATAAATTGCACAGCACATGCCTCTACCTGAAGGCACAGTGATACCAATAACAATTAGTGACATTCTGCAATATTTACAGGTTTTTCCATTAAGCTGCCCACTGCACGTGGAGGGGAAGTTTGGCACCACCTCATTCCTGTGCCTCCAGGCTGGTAAAGGTCATTTCCCGCAGGCCTCAGGTCACAGAGCAGAGAAGTTCCCGGCACCCTCAGGTGTTAGCCAGCCCTCCTTCCTTGACAACAGAGAATCCTTTCATAAAACACATTTATTTTACATTTTGATATTTTAATGCTTCATTGGCCTATTTAGAAATTGGAAAATCTTACATCCCCTCTTGAGAAATCTGGCAGGCACGTTTGGCTCATGTTGGGAAAGCAAAACCACTGGCAAACCCTCCAGCCTTCACTAAAATTTAAAAAGGACAGTCCAAGCGTTAAAGGCATTTTGAAAAGGGATTCCCTTTGGGAGTGCTGGGGACTCAAAGAATGAAGACCTAGAGAATAATAAATTATTTTACACAGGAAACTCTGAGTTGCAAGGATGCCTTCCAAGACAAAAAATACAGCCCCCCAAAATGGTACACACGTCAGGGGTGTAGGGTAATGGAGAATAGAGAAGCCAAATCTTTTGCCCTAAGCTTTTTGAGTCTCACCCACATTGAGTGGGTGTAGTGTGTAGTAGAGTGCAGTAACAGTTTGCACACCAGGAGCAGCATTTGCCTGTCCTTCAGCAACTCACATGACCAAACATGCTCTGGAACATGCTTGAGCATTGCTTTATTGATGAGGAGAAGAGATGGTGGAGCAGGAGGGCAGGGCCAGCACTGCAGATGTGGGTAGGCTAAGAGTAGGGACAGTGGCTGGAGAAATGCTCTTCAGATGGATTGGAAAAGAACTCCTGGGAATAGAGACGACTCCGCCAGGCAGAGCTCAAAATGAATATTTTCAGACACATAACATCTTCTGCAACCCAAGATAATGGCAATGTCCTGTAGATGCTTAGCATGTGTTTTAAAGGAACACCTAATGAAAATGTACACTGGCTGAAGAACAATTCTAGTCTTAAACTAGCATATGAAAATGGAGAAATGCCCTTGAGAACTGAACAATGTTTTTGTAAAATCATTTGCTTTAGATCTGTATGAACTGCAGTGTGCTACAAAAGGTATTTAAATGAGCTTGGAAGTGGGGTTCAGATCCTCAGCTGATGAAACATTTATTTAGTTCGCAAAAGTTGCATTTTAATTTCTAAGAAATCTCAGGAGTTTGCAGGCATAAAATGAAATATTAAAATTCTGCCTAAAATCCTTTAAATAACCTACAGCATCACGAGTGTTCAGCCATTCACCTAATTTGGACCATATGAACTTTTTAAGTAATTTTCAAGCAGTCGGAAGGCAACAGCTCAGGAGCAAGAGACAGCAAAGTAGAGCTGGTGCCACACCACAAGCCTTGCACAGTGTGCTCAGAGTGCCAGGAATATCATCTCCTGCCCAGTTGTTATCAGGCTGTTAAGCTGATATATAAAAGAGTGAGAAGTGTTGTCACTTGCAGCTGGGGATCAACAAGGCTGATTGAGCTCCAGAGCAGTGGCTATAAGTAGAAGAGTCAGTGTCATTTTCAAGGAAGTTTTAAAAGTGGAATAAAAGATAGAAATGAAAGAAATAAACAGGGATTCAGGGAGAGCAAGACTGAAGGGAAATTCCCTGCAAACATTTAGGCATTCTCTGATGTTGGTGATAGAGAAAAGGTAAATATGAGCAGTCACAGAGACTGTGTAAGACCCTGTTGGTGTTCTAATGAAGGAAACACCTGGGTTCAAGCAGTGCCCAGCTGAGGAGCTGTCTGCAAGGGGAGATGAGACAGGTCAGTGGTGGCTGTTTTGGGTCTCCTGGTAAAGCTCAGCCCTGTGCTGCAGCTGACCTAGAGAAGTGGGGGCTTCTCTAGGTGCTCCTAAGAGACAACCATGCCAGCATGCAGGGAGGGCATCTGGCTGCCTTCCTGTGGCTTTTGGCAGAGTCTGAGAAAGAAGTGGCAACTGAGCTGGCCACTCACTTCTCGAAGCTGTCACTCTGAGCTGGATGTGACACCAAGCTGTGTGGCCAGAGCCCTGTGTGGGTGTGAGAAGCTGGCCCTGTCTCTGTCAGCCTACATCTGCTCTCTGGGGACCCATCTCCAGTTTCTAATGCTGCCAGGCTGGTGTTCCTCACTGCTCCACTGACTGCTTCTAAGGAAAATGTTAATCACGGGGATTAGTTACAAAGAAAAGACTGTGAAGCCCAAACCACTCAGGTTTGCAGCATTGCTACTGGCACACTCCTGAGCTTGAAGCACGTCAGAGTCACCACTATCAGATAAATGAGTGTAATGTTTCTGTTGAGGGAGCACTGAATTTTGCAAATATTAAGGTTTAATGGAATAACTCATCTAGTGTGAGTGCATCTCTGGGGATAGCACATTGGCAAACATGGAGAGGAAGCCAGAGCTAAGGGTACTCTGGAATGCCACGGAAAAGCCCTGGGAGTCATCCACATTGTGACACCATCAAAGGGCTCATTTGAAGATATAAACCTCTGGGTTGCATACAGCTGCAGATGGATCTGTGCCCACTGCTAGAACGTATCAAAGTGCTTGAACACTTCGGGCTGTTTGAGATCTGGAGAGGCCAGGAGCATCGCCCATTGCTTAGCAGTTGCTTATCCTTCTCCCAGGAAGTGGGTGCCAGCTCCAGAGTGGGCTGGACCCATCATTCCATTCCTAACCTGCAGCTGCAACCACCCATCCCTCTGCCTGCCAAGGGTCATGTCCTACAGGGATTAGTCTTGGAAATCTGATAATGGAAGGAGGAACCCCAGGTGTTGTCGGGGGAAAGTTTTTACTCTTTCCCTAGCAAAAGAGAGACAGAGTGTATTGGAATTTTTGTCACATAGTGTAAGTTCACAGGTTATTTTGGTGACCAGCTGTCACCAAAGCCAAGCTGTGTTGCTGGACTCTGGGAACATCTTCAATTTTTCTTGCACTTTTGAAAGCTGATGAAGAACTGGGTGCTCCCAATCCCATCAATGCCCTCTGTGACTCTTTTTCGGAGTTGGTGGTGGGCTTGCTCCTTGATAGTGGTGACCAAGAGCAGGGAAGCAGCCCCAACCCCTCCAAGGCTCTTCCCGCAATCTTGCTCACAATTTTCCTCAATGATGTGCACCCCTCATCTCCTCTGCAGCTCTTTGCCATTCACATCCTCGTTCTGGACCATTCTCTTCTTGCATCATGCTTCTCTAAGCTCCATCAAACTCACCCATGTCATTGACATCTTGGCCGAGGACTGTCTCAATCCAAAGTTACTGGGGACAACTCTCTGTTGGTCAAGAGTCTGTAGCATAGGTTGGAAGATGGAGCTGTTTTAGTATTGTTGATTCCCTCAGCAGATCCTGAAGGAAAAACATCAATATTGGATAATTCAGGACACATTAGACATGGTCCTCTCTCTTGTTCTTTGCTTGGGCTCCCTGCTTTCTCCTGAAGGTTGCTCAGCCTTTCCTCAGCCTTTCCTCTCTCCTCAATGACTTTTGCTTTTCTTTATCCTTCCCAGTATTTTCTCCCTGGTGTTCAGATAATAATGAGTAAATTATCTAAACTGAAAAGAAAAGAAAAAATAATGAGTCTCAAAAACCACCCTCATGACAATGTCCGTTTACAATTAGAGAAAAAGCTAATCTTGAGCTGTACAAATCTTGGAGAAAGACTCAAAAACAAACTGCATATGAAACTGCAAAAAGGGTGGAGGGGGAAGAAAAAGGAAAATGCATGACAAATCCACATGAAGTGTCCCAGACAGCTTTTGTCTGCACAGAAATGGTTTTATGGGATTCTCTGCAGAAAAAGGAACAAAAAAATTAAGGAGTTGGGTTCAAAAGATCAAGTTGCATTTTCATTGATCTCAGACTTGTAAGAGCTGCCTCATCAATCACAGTTGCTTAAAAATTCCTATTAATGGCCTCAAGTGCTGGGGCTGCCCATATGGTTCATCTTTGTAGCATTTGAGCAACTCCCTGGGAGCAGTATGAGATCTGTCAGTGTCAGAGCCAGGCACTCTGTGCTCATCCCTGCATTCCCACAAGTGGTGTAAGGAGAATAACTATCACTGCAAGCTTGAGAAGCTCCACCTGATCCAGGACACGAGGAGCAACAGAGGATGAGAAAAGAATAAATAATTTGGCTTTCAGGGACACTGGAGAGCTGCAGACCTGTGTGAAAGTCCCAGTGTGTAGTCCAGGGGGTGTACAGGGACAGCTTCAAGCCAAGGTGCTGCATGGCATTGCACAGCAGTGAACACTGTCTGCTCCCAAGGAGCTGAGAAGAACATGGTTGGTGGAGGCTTTCAGACTGGACAGGAAAAATTCACAGGAGTTTCCCCCAACATTATTCTGAATGATGTGATTAACTCTGGGGTAGGCTGGAAGCCTTGCCAGGTACAGCTGGAGCTTGTCCTGTCCTGAGCAGCAAAGTGAGCGTGGTGCTCAGACAGAGCTCTGCAGGTGTCCAGGCAGGGGCTGTGCCTCTCCCTGCTGCCTTGTGCCCTTGGGCATCTCACAGGCTTTGAGGTTGGCTGCTGCCCTTGGCGCTGGACATCCCTAATAGTACAGGTAGAATAGTAGGAATGCTCTTGATGAGCACATGTCCCCTATTCCAGAGGACTATCCCATCTAGCCAAACTGACTTCATGCCCTTCATGCTGTCAGTTTTCCTTGGGGACAATTCAGATCCAAAATTCAACAAATCTGTCTCTCAAATGGGAAAAATATTTTCTTTGTAGTAAGTTCTCCTTCTTTCTTGTATTGGAGAATTGTCATGATGACACATTTTTAAACTGGTTCTTCAACTCAAGTCCACATTGGATTTAAGTAACAACAAAATAACTCAGAAAATGCTGAAAATAACACTGAAAATAACTGTGCCTGACTTTGGTAAGAGTTAAAGCATTCACTTTGCCACTGTTGTCCCAGAAGCTGACTTGTGTTTCAGAGGCACGTAACAACTCTCCTGGGAGGAAAGATTGAGAGAGTGGAGCTGTTGATCCTAGAAAAGAGAAGGCTCTTTGGAGACCCTATAGCAGCCTTCCAGCACCTAAAGGGGGCCCACAAGAAAGGTGGGGACAGACATTTTAGTAGGGTCCATTGCAATATGAAAAGGGGCAATGGTTTTAAACTAAATGAGGGTAGATATGAACTAGATATATGGCAGACCTGTTGTTTGGGTTTTTTAAAGTGAGGGTGGTGAAACACTAGGAGAGGTTGCCCAGAGAAGTGGTGGATGCCCTATTGGTGGATGCCCTATACCTGGAAATATTCACAGTCAGGTCTGACAGGTTTCTGAGCACCCCGGTCTAGCTGAAGATGTCCCTGCTTATTACAGGGGGTAAAACTAGATGACTTTTAAAGGACCCTTCCAACTCAAACCACTCTATGATTCTATGATAGGTGTAGTTGGACAGTTTTTGGAATCTGAAATAAGCACCAGGGACCAGCAGATTGCTGCTTTCATTGAGAAGTTTCAATGTGAGCCATGACAGTTGACATATTTGTTAACCATGCTACTCTTATTGGAATGGAATAAAGCTGAATTGAGTGAAATTCAGGTTGGATGTCAGGAAAATGTTCTTCACTGGTGCTCAGTCACTAGAAGAGGCTCCCCAGGGAAGTGATCACAGTGCCAAGCCTCTAGAAAGAGCATCGGTATGATGCTCTCAGTAATATTGTTACTTTCATGTATTCCTGAGAGGAGCAGGGTGTTGGAATTGATGATCTCTATGGATCCTTCCAAGTTGAGATATTCTACAGTTCTGAGCTGTGGCAGAGCAAGTAGGAGCCATTAATACTGCCAGGAGGTCCTTTGAGTTTGCAGGGTCTTGCTGTAGAGAAATCTGCAAGGGGAGAAGAACATTTGCAATCCCTGCTCCCCTTGTGCTTTTGGTTTACCCCCAAAGGCATCACAGTTCATTTAAAAAGGTAAATACCCCCAAAGGCATCACAGTTTATTAGAAAAGGTAAATGCCTGTATCTGAATGAGGCCAGTAGAGTGTCAGAGAGTGATCACTTCTTCTTCATGTGGGCTGAGGGTTACAGGGATGCAAAGCTCAGCTCCTGCTCATGCCATGCCAGGGCTGAGTGAAGAAGAACATCCTCAGGTCTGAGCACAGACAGAATGAGTGATGCCGTGAGAAAAATCACATGCCCCAGAAGCAGCAGAGCTGACATGTCAGCAACACCAACCCCTGCTCTTCAGAGAGCCAGGCTGCCACAGGGAAGTGCTTCCAAGCAGGATTAAAGTTAAACTGGTTGGACTGAGGTCTGCCACGTCTCAGGGACATGCACACTCATTCTTTGTATGCCCCCTGCACACATGGACACTCACAGTTCCTTTACAATTGAGCAATGCTGAATTTCAGCACACATCCACTATTTCACACATTTTCACCTAATCTCGAACGCTTCGGCAACCAATTTTTGAGGGACAATAGAGTTTTTTCCCTGACTTTTCTGGATGTCTTTTCCTTGTTAGTTCTATGAGGTTTCTCTCTTTGTAGCTTCAAATAAGGCATTCTGATTATTTTCACCAGGCTAGTTTGATCCTGCATTGTACTTACAGGAGCAAGAATATTTTTTCTGGTGGCTGCCTCAGGATCCCGGCAAGATGCCACAGTCTGTTAGATGAGAAATGGTGACCTCATGGATAGGGGAAGGGAAAAGAGGAGGCAAGACTCAATTTTTGGTTTTCTACATTTAAATCCCACCAGGCTTTGTGTTTTCATTTCAAATTCTTTCCAAAATACTGTATCTATTTTCTTCCAAGATACTATAGCTGAAATGACTTTATGCTTTGCCTCCGATGATTATTTTTTTAAACCAAAAGAAATTATTTGTTTTCTGAAGGAACTAAAACATCCAATAAAAAGTACACAGAAATAAAGAAGAAAAAAAGGGTAATAATAAAGTGCTGTAGAAATCAGCAAGTCACAAAAGAGTTAAAGTTCCTTACACGTGGCCAAGTTAAATAAGACCTAGAGGGACACATGGTTCTCCCCACAGCACCCTCTGAACTCTGGGGTGTGGGCTTGTGAAATGCCTGGGAGGCAAAGTTGGCCCCCATTGTGTCTTGTTTAATTTGGCTGCTTGAAGTACTCACTTTTTTTTGTAATTTGGCTCTTCCTGCAGTTCTCACACCTTCCTTTAACATAAATGTCCTTTACATTTTCAACGTGCCTTTCCCCAGCCCTCCATTCCATATTGTTTGAGCAACTGCCTCTTTTTCCCTGTGCACCTACACGTGGCTGCTGGCACAGGGCTGTGTTTACCCACACACAGAGGGAGAATCAAACCAAACTGCAGAGCACCATCAGCACCAGTGTTGTGTTTCCAGGGTGCACTTCTCAGCTCCACAGTCTCGTAAGGAGCCAGGAGTTGCATCGAGGAGATTTCTGCTGGCCAGCAGCAGGACTGCTCTGCAGCAGCACACAATGATGAAGTTTTCCTGCCTGTGCATTGCAGCCTCAGCTGGAAATTCTTCCACCACCCCCTTGCCATGGGTCGGTGATAAAATACTGAGCTTGGTCCCACTAAGCCTGCGTGTCTGGGTTGTGTTGCAGTGATGGGAAAAATACAGCTCAGACTTGACACCTGTGCTTGTGGTGTCAGCCATCACACAGCATGCTCTTCCCTCCATCTGACTTTAATATTAAAGTATAAATTGAGCTACATTACGTTTATACTGTGCCAAGTTGGCAAAGATGGGGACTTTGTCAATGCTTCTGCCAGTGATAACAGTTTTGCAATAGTGCAGCAGAGACTGGCACACACAGCCAAGGGCAAGTCCTCTTTTTGGTTAACTCACTGTAAAATGGGGATACAATGCTTTGACCAGCAAGGGAGCTACAGGGATTTCAAAGTTATTCTCTAACTGCTTTGGCCATGGAAAGCTGAAGATAAATTTTGAAGCACTGTCACAAAAAGGAGGTTACAGGGTTTTCCCCCTGACTATACAGAGAGAAAAAAAAAAAAAAAAAAAAAAAAAGTTTAAAAACTTATCAACATAAAATGGAATTTAATACAAATTTTAAGATTTTCTTTTGTTGTTATATGCAAGTCTGTATTTAGGCATAAATGCCCAACAAATTTGCTGAAAAACGAACAACTTATTCTTACACTGAAGGAGATGAGTTTCTACTTGCTGCATTAGAAATGTGTTCACTCTAAAGTATGTCTATGTGTGAAAAGGCAAAGCCCCAGGTGGGTGAAGGAAATGCAGGAATAGAAGACATTCCAGCAGCTGAGACCTGACACCTTTGGGAGCACATCCACTCATGTCACTGCAGACTCTCTCTCAGGAGCAGCTGGGTCAAGGACACCTTGTCCATGTCTCAGGACATGGTTGAGCACAGAGCTTCCATTTTACTCTGTACACCACCAAAATATTCGTGGGGAAAAGGCTCTGTCTGCAATGACTATGAGATTGAACACTGGCAGCCAATAACATTTTTCTTTCCATTATTGCTGTGAAAATAAATTTTTAAAAAGGACCATAAGGAAATCTGAAAAAATGCAGTAAGAAACCAGTGAAACCAGGAAATGGAAATGGATGGCTGGACACTTTGGGATTGCTACAGGCAGCTCTGGTTCAGTGGGATTTGCTGGGTTGCTGCTTTGCTGGCCTGGGAGATACATCAGAAGATGATATTTAAAAATCATAAATAATCTCATTATATCGCAGCTGCCAGCATTCTGGGAAACATGAGTAAAAGTAGAGCAGAACTGAGTTTAAGGAACCCCCCAGTGGCACAATTGTGGCAACAGATGAAGGGAGAAAATAACATAGATACTACGGATGGACGAACACAGAGAATTTTTTAGGCTTGGATTCAAGCTCAATTGAAATTAAGCATGCCTGCTTGTCCTGTAAGGGTAACCCATGGGTGCTGTCACTCCTTCTGCTGTAGAAGTGTTGGGCACTAGCACTGGGCATCCAGTCCACCCAGGACTGACTGACCCCATAGACTTCCCCAAGGTTCACAGCTGCAACTCTGTTCCACACAGCTAAATTCAACTTGAAAAGCCGTTCTATTCAACATTCCCCTTGCATTTCCTTTCCCTTCTACTGTTCTGTCTTCTCTTCACACCTTGCATAGTATGGAAAGTAAATCACTGCTGAAACAGCGTGTCAGGGGCTGCCCTGAACGTGGGTCACATGGATTTGCATGAGGCTGTGACTGCATTTCTTACCAATATCTCACTGGTGCCGATACAATGAACATGGAATAGTCTACCAGCTCAGACCTGAAAGAGATGGACATCAAAGGATCCCTTCCCATCAGGTATCATGGCACTCATAGGGTGAATATGGTCCAGATATTAGAAAGGAGAAGCCAGAGAACTAAGGCCATATGACAGCTAAGCCTTACTCCATCTCTCTGCTTCTTTTTTGTGCTATTTATAAGCCTGACTTGACAGCTTGATCTATGGTCATGTTAGGCAGATATTTCCAGCCCTACATTTGTCTTATGGCATTACAGGACCTCCCAACCATGTCCTTTGGGGTGGAAAACACAGGTTCCAGAATTATTTAGCTCTCCAGTTTGGATTTTTGCATGAGTAGACCTGCAACAGGAGTCAGGGTCTTCATATTTTTTGACAGAAAGGAAGCATGATAAATCAAGAACGATTACAAAACAGATTTTTATCTCCACAAGTTCTTTGGATCAGATTGTTTCCTTCCCAGATCATGGCAGTGATGGAAAAATCTTTCCAAGTCACAGGGGCAGACATCATCTCAGTAGATGGCTCCTAACATTTCATGGTGGTTTTGTCACCCTAAATAAGGAAAGAACAATTAGGCTTTGCCTAAAACCATTTATGTTGGTGTATAGGAAATGTAACCAGTTTGTTGTGCTTTCAATTGTGTCTAATGATTTGTTGTGATAAACAGTGCCTGAAATTGTGTGTACAGCATAAAAAACAAATATAATACAACACATTTCACATTGAAGAAGTGACTGTGTTTCCTTTCAAAGGTTCATTTTTCTGTTGATATGACTTTTATCTGTGTGGTCAGAAGCTAGAGCATCTCAAGCTCCTTGGATCCATCCAAGAAGGAAAGCAGCTTATTATTCATTATCTAAAAGTAACTGAGCTACTCACAGAATATCTTTTCAGACTTTGCTGTTTCTTTTGCTATGTGACCATAGCCAATTATCTCTTGGTTTGGATGCATAAACTTTATATTTCTCTTTTTTAAATACAGGTTTCTTCATGTAAGACCAAGCTTCTTTTACATAATCTTTGGGGGTTTTTTTCCTTTTCTCAGTTCACCAAATTTTTGTGTTGGTTTCCTTTGGTCTCCTATAAAACTTGACTTTGTAATGTTTACAGAGTTAGGAGTTGGAGTATTTTATGGATAATACTACAGCTGTAGGAACTCATGTAAAAAAGTACAATATTGTATAAAAGTGGAAGAGATTTTTATTTATTAAAAAAAATGACACTGCCAACTCACACATGGAACCCACAAGCTCCAAAATTTATGTCTCCAAGTATTCTGGAGTGATTGCCATTGAAACATCTTCATCTTCTGGCTTTCTTTTCACTGGTGATAACTTACTGGCATTTGGACAGATCTTGTATATATTTCAGGAGTCACAGTATTGAACTTTAACCTTTGAATTTTTGTTAATTATCCACTGTAAATATTGGGTGACATTGCTGCACTTGTCTTCTCCTTCCCCAATTTGGGTAGCTTGCTAGCAAATCTAGACTTCTTGTTGGGGTTACAGTGAGAGAAATGCCACAGCAGTGCCCTGCAGTCTCACTGCCACTCTCCCATTGCTGCTTGCAGGGTTTCTGCTGGTGAGCCACCTGTGCTGTGACTTGGGTGAAAGCAACACATTCCTCAGAGCTTACCAGTTTCACTGCCATTGATCATATCCCTGGCTATCAGAAATTACAGGCCACTCTGTGCACCCTTGCTCTCTTGTTCCTCTAATGCCTTTCCACACCCCTCCGCATTCATGCTGCCTTCTAACAAATCTTTGTATTTCTGAATACAGATTTTTGCATGGCAACATAATATAAACCAGAGAGAACAGTGCTGGCCCTGGCTTGGATGGCTGGCAGGATAAATCCATTTTATGCAGGGTTAATTGTACTGCAACTTGTTCCAGCTTTACTGAGAGAGACAGATGCAGGTGATTACATCATGTCTGCAATCACTAAACCACGTCACCTCTTTAATATAGCCCAGCGACTGCAGTTTTCCTTTGTGCCTGTTCCTGGGTTGGTTACACCAACCTAATGCACTGTATTCACCTGCAATTACCTGACTGCACATTAAGGGAAATGTTATAAACCAGCTCAGGTAGGAAAAGAACCCAAGACCATGTCAACCTCCCTGCAAGTCACTGGGCACCCCTGATTCTTACAGTGGAAACACTGGGAAGACTGTGGGTGCTGCAGAATGTCCCCAGGGCTGCCATCAGTGTACTCTGGAGGGAGAAGTCTCAGCCACAGGCTCCTTCACTGACAATAACTATGTGAGCACAGCTCCAGGTTTATTAACAGCTGAACCAGATTCTTGGCTGAAGCAGCAGCACCCCCTCCATCATCCTCAGAAGGGCAATGCCCTGAGCTGTGCACAGTGCTGGATGCTTAAGGGCAGACCCGGCTAAACAGAGCCTAGCACTGCTCCTGGAAGCATCTGAGGATAGTCCACAGAAGTCACTCTATCCAATGTCAGAGCTTCCAAAATGCTCAACAAATTCAGAACATTACTGGAATAAGAACAGCATTTGTAGGAACATCAACCAGTGTAAAATTACATGCTCCTAATCCTTCTCCCCCACAGCACGCAATGAGTTCCTCACTGAGTCAGAAAAGAAGCGAGCCCAGTGCTCCAGAGATGGGCTATTGCACAACTCACCCCGCTGTGGAGGTTTATCACTCCTCCCAAAATCAGCTGGTGCTGACCACTGTCCAGCACAGAAGCCACGCTCACCAACGTGCTGTCAGAAAATAACTGTGTGCAGTGTCCATGGGAACTGCTCTTTTCCAGCCTCTTCCTCTGTTCAGACAGGCTAGAACTGTTGGATGGCTTTATAGCAGAAAGGAGCTGATATTTGAAGAGCTGTACACTGCTCCTGTAATTTGTGGCCATGTTGCGCCTCTGGGGTGATAAGCAACTGTGACTGATATGGAGAAGTAACCCTTGGAAGGAGTTATATGTATTTTAGTTATATTCTATGCAGTTTCCTAGATAGCAATTACACACAAACGATAAGAAGCAGTGAGAAAACTGAGTGAGCCATTTTTCCAGCAGAAGTTTTGTGGGTCAACATGAGGCTACAGAAGCCCCTCCCAGCTGACCCACAGAGAAGCTCTCAGAAATGGTCGCATCTGTGGATTCAAAATGCTGGGCTACAGACTTGGCCAAAAAGTTTGCTCCTGCAGTCTGCCTCTCTGTAGAAGAAAAAGTGCTGAAGGAGTCAGATGTTCCCAGGACAGGAACTGGCTTATTTATAGCAAACTGTCCCTTGGCCACACCAGCACCCTCCTCATGAAGTCCTGTCATTGCTTTTATAGCTGCATTTCTACTACATCTGTGGCATGCAGTGGGCATGCTCAGGCATTCCTCTGCCCAGCCCTTGGATGCATTTTCATGTTGTTGTTTCATTTATAGTGATGCCCAACAAGCAGCATCCAGCAAAACTGATCTGCTAGTGCTGATCCCACATGGGATTGCTCTAGGTCAATGCAGCTATTCCAGTTGGGGGAAAAATAATCTGAAGACTTTTAATGGCAGATGCTATCTGTCAGCCCTCACCCACCTCAGTAAAGCTTCAATTAGTATGCAATAAATGAGGTGCTGTAGCAGATCATCTTCTGCAATTTTTGCTGTAGTGTCTTATAAGGCCCCCAAAAATAGAAAACACTTCCCAAAACATTAATTTTGCCAATTCAATTCAGCAAGCTCTAAGCCCATCCAATTTTAAGTTACTCAAAATTCCCCTCAGAGGGAATTAGAAGAAGAAAGAAAGACAAAAAAGACATAGAAAAGGACAAATATGGCCACCACTCCTGGTCCTGCAGTGTTCAGCTGATAGAAGTTACAAGAGGATGTAGGGTCAAGACACGTCCTTGCTGCATGCCCTAGGTTAAATATCCTTTGGCTTTCCTGGGCCCTTCCTTCATGTGGAACTTCTGGTCATTTTTAGAGCTGGACTAGGGACTCCAGAGATTAATGCATTGCCTCTGGTGTGCCAGGGATTAGCAGCCACTGCCAGGCTGGAATTCAGGCTCTAGGAATAGGGTGGGCAGGGCAGGGCATCCCCTCTCCAGGGCAAGACCCGACCTGTCCTTACCCCTCACACACACACACAGAATGCAATGCTTCCAGCCTATCACATTCTTCAGAGAATGTCACAGCCTGTACAACTTAATTTACATTTATGTTTGTGCCCTGAACATTTTGCTTTAGCACATAGTGCTTACATTTCCTCCAGGAACACTGTGTTACACTGATTTGCAGTGTCCTGGCATTGCTGAGCTGCACTGACTGTGGTAATAGTTATGTCCTGTGCCTGTCAGTGTGCTAAGGAATGAAGCTAAATAAATTCTGTAGAGCTTGCAAACCCACCCTGATTATTTTTGTGCCATTCTTTTCATTTCTGTTACAAGTTGTTAGGTTTGCACTTGGAACAGGCTGTGTTGTAAGATAAGGGCTGTCCTATCATTTTCATTACTCCTTCTGTGATTTGGATTCAGCTTTTACAAAGGGACGCTTCTTCAGAGAGGTAGAGAGGTACATGGTATTTGACCTTTTAAATTTGCAGCATCAAACTGGGAGATGCAGAGCCTTCTTTTCTCCTGGACTGGAAACCAGAGACCTGCATGGGCTGAGGCCCAATGGGCCAGCCCAGGAGAGGTGGAGTTGAGACCCCCCGGCTTCTGCAGCTCTGGGTGGATCCTCTGGTGTTTAACAACATCCATATGCCAGAGGAAACTTGTGGTTGGGGACTTGCATGCAGGACACCTGTTCCTTGTGTGGCTTCTCTGAATGAGATGTTACATGGTGGCCTTCCCTGGACTGGGAAAATTAATAAGGTCCCTGCCCTCCTGCACTGTCTAAAGAAACATGTGAGAACTTCCATCCCAAAGCTGCTTAAAGCTGGCCAAAGCATTCAAATGTTCGTGGTGAAGTAGGGAAGGAAGGAAGGAAGGGGACAGGAACCACAGCACTGCTGCCTCTGCCACCCACACACACATGCTGTCCAAATGAGCCATCAAAGGGCTCCTGGATCAGAGAGGACCATGCCAGGAGGGCTCCCAAGCCCTGTGGTCAGGGCAGTCACCCAAGGAAGGGGAGCCTGCTGGGGGTGGCTGCTGGGTGTTCCGCAACCCGGGCTGCCCACCAGGCCAGCTGGACCTGGGTGATCTCACACTGATCCCAGTGCACCTCTCCCATTCTCCCATGCTATCACCTCCCTCTGGGAAGCCCCAGCAAGAAGTGGGAAATGGCTCAGGGCCTTGTGGCCATACCTGGGTGACAGGGAGGGAAGACCCACACCTGGATCCACCTCAAATACAATGGTCACGTCGTCTTTCTGGGGTGGTGTCAAGGCCTTAAGCAGGTTATCTGCTCAGGGGAGTGTTACCCTTGTGCACCTAAACAAGCACTAAATAAATAATTTTAACAAATTTGTCCCATTATTTCTGATACTGCCCTCCAAACACTGCTCTGGTTTCACTTTGCACAGTGACTGCCAAGGAAAAAGTGTAATATTTTTTACCCATTTCACTATAGCCTTGTTTTTAATCCTTATAAACTGTCAATGCAACTTTCACACCAAGTACTATTTGTGTACCTACAACTTTACATCTTGGAACAGGGAAGCCTCTCATTTTTTTTTTCCTATTTTTTTCAGTTTTGATGCTGACTATTCTGACTCTGCAGCAACAAAACGCTAAGGAGTAACTACTACCTAGATATCTAAGATCTCTCATTTTATTTATGTGCCTCGTAAGAGTTAAATAAATATGTCTAGAAATAAGGTCCATGAATGCTCACCCTGGGGTCAATATGCTTCATACCAAAAGGAATTTCAATTTGTACTAATGCAGTAAGATTTTCTGAAGAATATGGTTGGATCAGGGGAAAAAGTACTCAGTAACATGAAGGATCACACTGCTGAAGAGTCTGGGTGACCATTCCAAAGCTCTTACCCATGGATTCCTATGAAAATGTGTGGAAATTTAGATACCAGTTCTTCACACTAATATTCAAGTTGTGACCTGCATATGTATTTTGCTTTTTGAGCTATTGTTTCCAGTGATCATTTTTATTCTGTTTTTATTTTGTTGGGGGTTTTTTTGCTTAATCCAAATTAGACACATGTATTTTGATGCAGACAATGATTTTGATTTTGTTAAGTCTCTTCTTCTAGCTGAAATACAGACTGACTCACAAAGACTTAAACTGATTAAATAAGAAAGAGCAATCTAATGCAAAGAGCCAGCAGAAGAAAATACTGGTTCATGCAACATACTATTAACCTGTGGAAATTTCTGCCATAAAAAGAAATTTAACCCAAAAGCAAACATCAAAGCACAGGTTGAAGAGCATTTCTAAAAGATTCTGAAAGGATTTTAGAAAGGCTCTAAAACTCCCTGGTCAAGATTAAACCAATAATTCATTATTAGGGGTAAACAAAAGCCAACAAGGTGAAGGACAGATTGTCCCCACCCATAATGCCCCCTACCCTTTTCAGCAGCATCCAAGGCCAGACACAGTAAAAGTCAGAATACAGTCAGACAGACTAGCACAGAGCTGGGAATGGCATTGGTATATTTATCTTCCCTTGTAAAAACAAAAATAAAGAAATGCTTGCAGAATTGACCTTTAAAGGTCTTTCTACCTTTCTGGTGCTTTTTCAATTCAGAGGAGAAGAAGTTTATTGACATAAGGAAAGCTGTAAACTCTGCAGCCATAACTTACAGCCAGGTTTAAAGGGGCTTCAGCCTCCCACAGCTTTCAGCATTAATGTCTCAATCTCATATTAGAATTGTAGTGCAAATAAAAAACTGACACATATCCCCAAATTGCATTTTTAAATGATTTTTATATTATAAATAAATTATATTGCTATTTTTAAGTGTCATTGACTATACTAACTATAAAAAAATTGTTCTGAAGAGCTTCTTCAATAATCAAGGTAACAACTCAAGCTGTTTTTAAGAGACACTTCCTGTGAAGAAGACAACTTACAAACTCCAAGGACTCAATTTTTAAGATTTCTTGAGAAGACAGAATTTTTATTTTTATCACAATATTGCCTGGACTTCACAATCTGGCACCATATCTTCACCCCTTCTGTTGTGCAAACACATGTGGCAGTATTTTTAAAATGTCTGTCTCGAGAAAACCACTGAGGAAGCCTCACAGACAGAGAAGAACACAGAAGGAACAATTGCAAAGATTTATTTAGCGCTTTCTGTGCTTGGCACTTAGAAACAGAGTTCCGTGCATAGGGCAAATCTTTATACAGCTTTTTCTTCATACATATTTTACATACCATTTTTATTGCCCTCTTTTATATTCATAATATTGAATACCCCACTAGGCATATAAATACATTTATCTACAACACCTCACAACAACTCTCAATAATATCTGTATTCTGTTACTTGGTATTTGCATTTTCACACAACTTAAATGCATAGCTTGCACCAAGCTACAATTGTTTTCTTATTTTTAAAGGATTTGAAGAGAAAAAAAGGGAAAAAAAAGAACAAGGAAAAAAACAGAAAATAAAGATGTTAAAAGGCAATGATCTATTTGGTTAAACAGAGACCATGTGGCAGGTGGAAGGTTGGCAAATACTCAACCTCACTGTTTCTGAAATGCTAATGGTTTTCTACGGCAACTCTCGCATGCAAGGTCAGCTGCACTCCTGCAGAGCTCTCTTTTCTCATCACTCTTCCCCATGAGCTCAGTCTGGACAGTTTCTTCCCAGTGGGATGAGTGCTGTGGGAGACACCCATTCCCCACAAAGGCTGTCATCCATTCCGTTTCGCTGCGTTACTTCCAGTCAAGCCAACAGGAGCTGAGCCCACTCCCCCCATTCACCTTCCCAAAGTTCCATCCCCGCTTCTGTCTGAGGCTCACTTGAGAGCTAAAACTTTTCTCTCCTCTCTCTCCCACCTCCATCTGCAGGCTGGGTGCTGGTGAGCTCGACCTCCATAAAGAAACAGCCGGCTGGGCAGAGCCATGGTGAGAATGAGAAGCCTCTTCAGAAGAAGCTGCAGCTCCTCAGTGCCATTCCTGTGCTACAGTGGAAGGAAGACCCACAGGCCTTGCTGGTTTCAGTAATGGCCTGAGCCACTCTGGCAATGAGAAATTGTCTGGGAAAAGGGAGGTCTTTTGACCTTTGGGCAGTGCAGCTTCAGAGGATGAAGCCCTGGGAGACTGCCCTTCTTCAGTACTTGGAGGGGACAGCACAGGGAATGGATCCCTCCACGCTGAAAGCTCACACTGCCTACAGTTAACGCATAAAACAGTAAATTCAGCTGCTTCTCTCCAGCTCCTCGTTAAAGTCATGCCCTCTTCTCTGCAATGTCCAGGAAAAGCAGATGCTCCGTGCCAGTCTGGAGGCCCTGGGCTACAAGAAGCGGCGATGGCTGTCAGTCAAGGCTCTCCAGAAGGTTTTGGGGCACACACCTAGATGGCTTATGTTCTTGTTTATCATTACAACACTAGTTCCACTATAAGTTTGAAGGCAAAAGAGTACTGGGATGGGTTCACCCCTGGGAAGGATGAAGGTCCGGCTGCCTTTGATGCCGAGGAGAGGCAAGGCTTGTTAGACCATGTGCACAGACATCTGTGAGGAGGAGCCCTGCACCGCTCCGTACTGCCTGTTGTCACAGGCCGCCCCTGTCTGCTGGTTGCTGGAGGGAGGGCTGATCATGTGCATCCCGTGATCCATCCCCGTGGAAAGGTATTGCCTCTCTCCAAAGGCCCCACTGGAGGGGGAAGAGCAGAGTAAAGTGCTTTGGGAGGTGGTGAGTTTCTCTGGGCTTGCCGCCAGCCTGGGGGAAGCAGGGAAATTGTATCCATAGAGGTTGTAGGGATTGTGCAGGGAGAAGGCATTGTAGGAGCTCTGCTGCATGTGGCCGCCACCAAACATGTGTGAGGAGGAGGAGGTGGAGGCAGGGTTGCCTGCTTGCATGACATACTGAAACTGGGAGCTGGGGAAAGATCCCAGCTGGCCGCTGTACGCCTCCATCTTGCTGTTGCTGGGCAGGGAGGAAGGAGCCGGCATTCCTGAGATCAAGGAGGGAGTCCTCTGAGGCATGAAGGTTTCGGAGGGCTGCGAGGCAGAAGCGCTGCTGCTCTGCAGCCGGTTGTAGCCCCCATCACTCAGCCCTGGGTAGCTCTGCAGCGCTGCCATGTTGCTTCTGGCGCAGGGAGGATAATCAGACAGGTTGAGGTTGCAAAGCTGACTCTCCCGGCAGCCAACATTGAAAGTGTTGGGGGCCAGATGGAAGGCTGGAGGAGAGCAGGATGGAGAGAGAAGGTGAGAAGAAGCAGATGGTGATGGGGTCCCCGTGCTGGAGGTGGTCGGGGACGTTCCTGTGCTGCCTCCTGCAAAACAAAACACATGGGAGGATGTTCAGCACCCAGAACCACATCTGCAAATTGAGACAGCCTCATTGGAAAGCTTAGTTCAATAAAGAAGCAAGGGTGGTAAAATGGCCACTGGAAAACTCAGCCTTTCTTGGCAAGGGCCCTTGCTTTATTAATAGCATCCCTCAGTCTTTCTTTCTGCTTTTTTGTTACGACTTTGTATTTCAACAGACATTTTATTCCCTTTTAAAATGGGAGAGGGAAGCAAGCCTACCACAGAGTAACCCAAGGCACTGGGAAAGCTGCGAGGAATGATGGTTCCATCAGTCAAGAGATCTGCCATTTCCAGGCATATTTATCTAGTTATCTTTCGGGAGAAAAAAAAAAATTAAAAAAAGTAATTTGGTAATTTCTCCTCTCTCCTGGTCTGCAGGAAGATCCCCAGTCAGTGAACTGTATGGTCCCACTGCAAACACGCTTTATCATCTGTTCAGGGGCTTGCGGTGGGGAGTGCCTGAGAGCGTGTTGGACTTTGCACTATTCAGCATTTTTGTCAGCTGGCTCACGGTGCAGCAGCACTGATTTAAGCCAGAAGTAACACTAAAATGAAGGGACACAGTTTCAAGCTATATCCTGCTCCACAGAGTGCAGAAAGGGGACGTGTCAGGATTTTCAATCATGTGCGTAAAATTTAAAAGGGATTCCATATGTTGCACCACTGATGTTAACAAAATATTGATATATATGCATGTCAGTAGTATCAGCGTGTTATACAATATTTATGCTACGAATGATGGAATTGACCATTCTGCACAGCAGGGATGCTCACATGTTCTGACCTGGGAAAATAATACTGTGTGATACTACCAAGAATGGTAGCAAACTGAAAGTAAGTGTTATGAAAAAGATGATGGCATAATTTTGAGCTTAAGAAGTGATTATTTATAGGCAACATTCTGAATTGGAGGAAGCTTCCTTGAAAAACCAGGAAAATCAGTTCTGTGCTTAAAAGAATTGAGTTTTCTGATGTGAAAACTCTTCTTTTCATTTGATTATTCTCTTTGTACAAGATTCCCTTTCTGCATTAGGGCAACTAACACTGGAGACTCTTGTAAAACGACCAAAGAAGTGCTGGTGAAAAAATTTGACCAGGGAATAAACAGACCCAGAGGAACTGGGAAGCAGCATTTCCAACAAGGTAGAAGATTACAGATGAGAGGCAAAGGCAATTGAAAAGATAGTGTTTGAATGGGCAGGTGAAATTTCACCAAGGCAGAGATTGCACACTGAGGATCAAAAATAAGGGACAACTTTTTCTTGTATCATCTTACATAGAAAAAATCCAGCAGGATTTTGAAACCAATCTAGGTCTGCTGCTGAAGAAAAAAAAAAAAAAAAAAAAAAAAAGGAAGAATTTAATGCAGTGTTGCTTGATGAAAAGAGAATAGGTGATGCTAGGTGTTAAGAGATGCACTAGAAAGATGTGTTCTGTGTCAGTATATGATGGTGAAAATTAAAGTGAGATTATATCTGACTCTTTCTGACACATCTAGGGTGAAATAGAATGGGGAGTGAAAACCTTGAGACAGTAATAATATTTGTGAATTTTTTTTTATTATTTTAATTTTTTTTAACCCAGATTCAGAAAAAAGAAGAAAAACAGCACTGGGTAAGCACATCCTGGAGTGATGGCTGTTGATCCAGGCAACTCTAACAGAAAGGCAAATTTCTGTGTTGCCAAGTCAGAGCAGTCTTCCCATTACCAGCCATGGGGAGGAATGCTTACCAGTTATTGCTGAGTCACTGACTCCTTTTGTCATTCATTCCAAAGCATAAAAGAGAAGCATTGCATCAAGTCTCCATTAAAGTAAATGACAGAAACTGAATTTTCAAATGCCACCATGGACTCTGCTTTCTCTTCTTGACAATACAGAAATGTTCAAACTTGCTTACGCATTTTAGTTCCAGAGTTCAAAGGCTTGTTGTGTAAGTTTCTAATTTAGAATTTATTTTAAAGGCTACACTTTCCTGGTTCATTTAATGTCTCTGTCAGACAACCTTGGGCTATTTTGGCTGTGGTAAGTAAAGATGACACCTCCTTCAGCCTTTGTCTCTGTCTCTCTTTCACAGGTTGTCAATACTGCAGTAGGATCAGCAGAAGGGAAGGTTGGCTTTTACACAAGTAGTTCCACTCCAGTCTGTTTTAGCTGAAATTGCTGAAAAAGGCGAGATTGAACACAACTACAGACGACTCAGACTACTGAGTTTTTTGTTAGCCCTGCAGTAAATAGCACAACCTCTAACAGGGAGAACAGGCAGACAGCTGAATCCATGTACCATCTTCTAGTTATCCAAGACCACAATATAGAGATCAAACAATCACAAAACAAATACAGCACAAAATGAGATATATTTAGCCCACAGTAATCCCGCTTTTGACTTTTTACACCATTTATTTCATGAACAAACTGCAGAAAGTGACCCCCTTGCTGATAGTGTCTGGAGAATAAGTGTAAATTCATATGTATATATGTATGAGTATTTAATGATGTTTGAAATAAAATATATAGAATAAATTATTAAATACAATGTCTTAATTTCAGTCTTCCTTTGCCCCAGAGCTAAACGTTATCAACTCAGTAGGAGAAAAGTGCACACACCGGTTACCAGGGAGAGATGTCATTAATTACCACTGTAAACAGCCAGCTGTGAGTTCCTTTACTAAACTGAACAACGAGTGTTACAAAGCACAGGTTCAGACTGTGAATTCCTACCTATTCCTGAATTTTCCAAATATGTTTGCTTACAAGAATTTCCTAACAAGCAAGTTCTTAACTTTGCCAACCTTGTTTTGAAACTTTAAAGCTTTATGTTTTCTTCATTTTTTCTATTAATTCTAGTTAATAGAATTAATAGAAGCCTTGAGTTTTTAACATGTTCACAGATATGGATATATCACTCTCTCACTTTCTCTAGAGGATATATTACAGCCTGTGACTTACATGGCTGTCAAAGATACTCAGAAGACAATCTAGAAAGAATATAGAGGTGAGTCCTTCATCCTGCTTGTTGGAATAAGGATCCTTAAAATGTGACATGAGGGTACAGAGAGATCTGCTTGTCTAATTTGCATTTACATTGGGTGTCATTAGACTTTATTCATCTGCTGAGAAGCTACAATCCAGTTGTACCCACAACTGAGGCTTTGGCTACACAGAGTAAGTTTTGCTTCTTAGCAGTTTCAATGGTTTCTTAATAGTTCCAAAACTGAGAATTGCATATTTCAGTCACCTCCACATTGCACATTTGGACATCACCACCAAAGAAGGATTGAGTGATTCTACTTGGAATAATCCCTATTTGCAGGCAAACAGGAAAACCCTGAAGTAACAACACAACAGTTAGGAAACAGAGTAAAAAAGATTTTTCTTTTTCTCTGTAACTTCAAAATTATGAGGAGGTAAGAGATCCATCAATGTGAGCAAGTACCAAACCTGACAAGTCTCTTTCAGGAATGCTTTGCTGCCAATGCCAACCACAAGCACAGGACATGCCACACTTCGGCTGCAACAGAGCATAATGCAGAAGCAAGAAGCAGAGTAATCTTTACACCTTTAAGTGGAACAGGAAATAATACAAAGCAAGGCCTGTCTCAGCTCATTCTCTTGGGAACAGCTCCACTCTGCTCTGAGGGACATTTCTTAGCCACCTTTGCTGGCAGCACCAAGTGTGGGCCATACACAACCTGGACTTTTGTGAAGTTATAACTTGGTCTGTAGTTGTTACAAAGTCAGCCAAATACCCCTAGAGATGGCAGCAAGCCCAGTAAATGTATCCACACCATACCACAGTCTTGGAAAAACAGATGTGTGTGTCATTTCAATGGAAGGCATGGATAGAAACCAATCTAGTTAAACTGATACACAAAACTATGTTAGGTCTGGTTTAAGTCAACTGAAACCACATTTAAGCAAGAATAAAATGAATCCCTCGATAGTTGCCCTCTGTTCCTTTTCTCTACCCACCATTTCCCCTGGAAATAGTTGCCAACACCAAAAGTATTTACTAGCAATGTCACAGTATCTCTCACCTCCACACTTACCATGACTCCAGAGTGATTAATTACTATTTTGAGCAGCCCCTAGAAGATAATTTTTTGGCTCTGCAGGCATTGGTTCCACATATGCGCTGTTACTGAGCCACATTTGTATAACAGAGAAGGCTCAGAATTTCAAAGGCCCCTCCTTTGTATGTGAACCCTGCCCCACACAGCAGGGGAAAGTTTCTGTCCTCACAGTGTCCTGCTATTCTGCCCAGGGTTTAGCCAAGCAATGCTGTCATCTCTGGGCATACAAGTGATAACTAAATTGACCTTATCAAAAGGACAGAAGCATTTTCAATGAGGGGAACTGGAGAATGATCAAGTGCAAGAGAAGTCAAAATTTGCGAACTGGGACCGAAAAGTAGGGAAAAAGAAGAATGAAATCATGGTGGAAGACAGGAAGACCATGTGGAAAGGATGGGATGTAAAGGCAAACTTTCCGCTTCTTGTCACTCTTATGACACCAAATATAAATGCTGTCTGCACCAGTGTCAGGTACATGTCCACAAGGCTTAGGGAAGAAATTACAGCTTTTCCTTTGGGTATCAACAAGAGGTGCCATTAAAATGTCATCTCAAATAGCTTATGACTGGCATTTCCTTCCTGTCACATGTGTTCATCTAGGTCACAGTAATGGTGCTGTCTTCCTGTATGTCCCAAATAAACCTTGCTTTTGCTTTTACCTAGACTGAGCTTGTGTTGAGGACAATTTCAGGGCAAACTGCAGCCCAAGCATACACAGTCCATAAGGTATGATGTGCCTTAAAATGAGGGGTTGGAATATTCTGGAAACATTCAGCATGCCAGGGCATCTGAAATGCTACAGGGACCTCTTCCACAGAAGGCAGGTCACGTAGAGAACTTCTAATGCTGCAGTGTAGATGGAAAATGCATCTGCCAGCAGCCAGCATTTGCCAAAGGAGCTTTCTGGCAACAGCAAGATAGTGGGGAGAGCATCAGTGCCAAGGGAGTCTGAGGCAATTGTGCATGGAAAATTTTCTGGGATCTCTCTTACGAATGACACCATATTATTCACTCGACCCTCAACTTATCCCAACCTCCTTTATCTGAAAGGTACACATAAATCAAACTTTGGCCTCCACTGCAGCATATTTTCCTTGCTAATGTTTCCAGGCATTGGATGCTACCATCACCTGCAGTGCCTCCATACAAACCTCTTGGTCCCTGAAGTCCTTGCTCAGTGCAGAGCTGCCATCAGCACAACATACCTGGACAGGAATGCCATACTCTGTGCAATGGCAGAGTCTCACCAGACAGACAAGAGCTTTAGAGAAGTTTGGGCAACTTGGTCACAGCCTGCAGCTCTCAGCATGGCTGGTCTCACACAGGGGTGACCTGGTATTCACTGTCACATTGCAAACAGATGTGACTGCATGTCCTCAGAGTTTGTGCTTTACTTTCTGACAAGGATGGGAGCAGCAAGGTGGTTTACATTAAGATTTTATGTTTTGACAGGTCAGGCAGCACAAAGTTATTCTTTGACTGCAAGAGCTTAGCCCACTCCTGCCTACAATCTGGTTTAACTTGTGGCCAGACATGAACCACAGGGTCAGCTTGGTCAGCCCACGGCCTGCAGGCTGTGCTGAGCCCACAGGACAGTGTCCAGCCCACAGCCTCAGCCAGCCATCTCCTTCCACCTCCATATGTGAACAGGACCTGATGCTTGGATTGATAGCTCCACAACCTCACCTGGAAGAACCACAGACCCTCTTCTGACACTTGCCCAAGATGTTGGCATCTTCATCATATGATAGGCATGTGTCCAAGCACCTGAGGGTGCAGAAAAAGGGGACTGTGGCCGCTAGTCATTCACCTGGCTCACAACTCTCCTCCTGGCACTTAACTTGGGCAAATAAGCCCTCCTGAGAGGTAGTTTATGTTCACTTGGGCACAGAGCCATGCTAATGCAACTCTCCAGCTTTCCAAATGGAACTGGCCAGGAGCTGGCATGTGTCTGGCCAGCAAGGAGCACAGAGGAGCCTGCCCATGCAGATGTACTCCAAGTCGTTTCTAAAAGGTCTGGTTTTTGTGAGGACTCTACAGTCTTGGATACATATATACAGGGTTTTTCTAAAGAACAGGAAAGAGCAGCTCTTACCAGTGTATTGCAGTGTCCTATCCTCAGACACAACAGTAAATAAATGTAATGGCATGTATGCAGGAAAACAAATTTGCACAAAAAGGTAAATCCTACTATCATTCTGTGCACTTCCACACACAGGCACACTAAGTTTGGCATATGAAATTTACTCTCCAGCCTCCAAGCCATTTCACCTTTAGTAGCAGAATAAAAATGATTTTTTTTTCATTGCCCAAGGATGGGAATCTGAGGGAGTAATGAGGTCAGGAGGGAGGGTTTGTGCAGATTGCCAGGCAGTCTGACAGATAGATTATGAGGCCAGAGTGTGCCACTGTAACTATCTGATCTCATGTCCTTTTGGAGCTGGGCGTAGCACAAACCTGGATCCATTTCTGCTTCAAGCAGCACATGCCTCAGTCCTGCTTGATGCCTTCAGACATCTAAATGCCACAATATCAGGTGTCACTCCTGCTCTTACCTATCATGGCAACTTTTTCCTTGCAAGTATAACTGGCAGCCCAAGGTCTCTGCTCCCAATCCTAGCTCTCCAAAATTCAAACCTAAAACCTCCAGAAGGACTGAAAGATTCTTCATCACCATTATTACCCCTCTGAGTTCCCTCTTCACCACCTTGGAAAACTAAATGGCTTTGATGCCTGTTCCTTGTCTTCTCACCAAGAAAGGGCAGGGCCACCTGGTCTGTGACATGCTGGACTCTCTCTTTACTTCTTCTCTATTTTTAGGAATGAAAACTTCCCACTTTCATGGGAATGGGAGCCATTTCTGTCTTCACAGAGTGTAGCTGCCTTTTTTCTCTCTAGAGCCCTTGGCCAATTATCAAATTATGAATCCGCTGGTAAAATCTTTAAAAGGCCCAAATGAGACTCAATTCCTATTGCATGCCAAGTTGCTGGGTTGTAGAGGAAACATAAAGAGTGCTTTGTAGTTCTTTGCGATACAGCTCACAGAGCACATAAAAAAAAGAAGATAATTACAGCAATAGATTTAAGGGGGAAAGTATGTACTGTATGGCACAAAAGTGAGGAACGAGAGGAAATTTTGGTTAAGGTTAGCAAATTATAGAGAAGGACTTTTTAAATAAGTTTGCCTCAAGTTACAAGAATCATTGGAATTAATGGTAGATCTAGAACAATTCAGAATAATACTTTACTTCCCCTTACGTCTTAAAAATTTCTTCTAGGCAGTCTGAGCAGTCAGAAAGTTTTATTTCTAACTTGCCTCAGTCATCCTCCAAGAAGAAATATTTTCAAGATCTAATGGTAAAAACCAACCTTCTTTTCTAATGTGGACAAAGAGTATGATTCAGGGGATGTGATTTTCATTCCCATCCATATCCAGAGCACCAAGACAGGTGAGGATAAATATTGAAGTACTGTGTCGAGTTCAAGGAACATGTAATTTTTTATTAATAAGATAATTATGTTCTACTCTTAGGAAACCATTCAAATCTTCAAAGTATCATCGCCCACCTCTAGTCATTCATGTAAAATCTGATCACCATTCACCAGATAACAGAGAGCTAGGCTTCAGCCACTGGAACTCAGGGCAAACAATTTTCTGGAGTAACAGAGCACTTCAGGCTCCTTTCAGGTCATCGGGAAGTGGCACAGGCTTTGACTTCCAGCTTCCTGCATCACATCTGGGAGGGCGTTTTTTGGTGCTTCCAGTGAAGCACCAAAAATGTTCCTTCTCGAAAAGAAAACTGTCTGCAGCTCAACCTAGAAGAAACTGGAACAGTGTTTTCCCTGGTGCTTTGTTTGAATGAGGCAATCTACAAGCCATTGGAAGTATGTAGCAGAAACCAGCGCTTGATCCCAATGACTCTGGCAACAAATGCTCTGTTTCCAATCTCCTCTTCAAGGTCAAAAGAATCAAGCAGATAATTGAGTCCACACCCAGCTATCTGACCTCTGCCAATAGCCTAGACTGTTTACAATTGATTTTGAAAGGGAAGCAGAATCCAGATTATCCTGGTGGCGTTGCTGACAGAACTGAAGGCTACCTTTGGGAAGCAAGGGGCCCATCAGATGAATTTGTAGGTGGTTTAACCTCCCTTGGCATAAGAGCTCCACTCTTTTGGGAGACGCTATTTTTGGGGTCTAGGATCTCAGATAAAGCCAAAAGGATCTTAACAGTTAAACACTTCTTTCTTTCTCCAGGCCCCTGTGATGCCTTCAGATGAAGTTCTGGAGGGCTCAGTCTTGACACCAGTACACATTTGTGTATTCAGGATTTTGTTTTCATATGGGTGCAATCAGGGCAGCTCTCTGAGCACCACCCCTATGGGGAAGAGTATTATACTGAATAAGTTACAGGCAGTACAGACAAACTTTGGCAAGAGAGAGGTGATGCCTGTCCAGAAAGGGCAATGTTTACAGACAGAGAAGCTGGAAAAGCAGCAACAACTCAGCTCGGGGTATCTGTCTCACATCTGCTGATAGCCTGTGCAGACTTAGGGTCTGTCTGGAAACATCGTTACTACAAGAAAACATTGCTCCTTTCCAGCACTAAATGAGGCCTTTGAATCTCTTCCACACCGAGGAGAGGGAGCCTTTTGTGCCTATCCTTGTTGACACAAGACTGCAGGGTTAAGATATTCCCCTCTCAGAAGGGGACAGTGGGACCTGTACTCGATCAGTTTGTACATGCATGCTGCTTTAGAGATAGCACCAGCTGTCTCACCACCAAGGAACACGGCCCTTTTTCCCTACAACACCCTTGTAGATGATTGCCAACGCTGATCTCAAGAGCCATTAATGCCAATTTTGCAGACCCTGTAGGAGGTGTGCTCTCTACTCTCTGCCTCCAGTCCAAGATCAATGCAGATGCTCAAGCTGATGCAGAAGGGGTTTAATCTACTGCATCTACCCTTTGTTGGATCCCTGGAAAAAGCACTTATTCAAGAAAAGAGCCCATTTGGAAGGAAAGCTGCCCTGAGAGCAGCCCAGTCATGTTTAAGATGTTTGACTCTTTTGTATTTGTTATTCATGCATCAAAACAATAATTAAATGACAAAGTGAATTTTTATGTGCTGCAAGCCTAGTCATCATGTGACTGTCACACTGGTCCTGAAGTTCTGCTTAGGAGGTACTTCTTCCTACCAGCTGCCAGGGTACCTTTGATTTAATTCTTGATAAGTCATTGGCTTTTGTAGGAAGGATTAGATACTCATCACTCTTCTAATATTGCCTTTTTAGTCTCTATGTCCTCACAAAACTTAGTCACTGATAGTGATCTGCTCATCACAATATCCTGTGGGAAACTGGATAGCACAAGTGAGCCAGCAATATCTCTTTTTACTCTTAGTGACATAATGCAGAGTTACTGGAACTCTGATTTTCTTTTTTCTCTCCCTCTTTTTTTTTTTTTCTTTTTTATGTTCCCTTTTAAAATCAAGAATCCGAGCCACAAATTTTTAATAATGAGAATCTGGATGAGGTTCAATCTAAATTTTGAAAATATATTCCAATTAAAGGCTTTAATAGATTCTTGGCTTTCCGCACGTCTCACTGCCATGTGCATTCAATAACACCAAGCCCCCTTTCTCACCAGCAGTAAGTAGACTGCAGTGTGGGTGATACCATTCCCCAGAAGGTCAGCTGCTCCTGGATTGCTGTTTTTGGAGCATTTCGTGCAAATGTTTTTCTCAGGGGAGACTTTTTTCCTTCAAAGCTGGCTGCAGCTCTGCTGTGATTGTGTCCAGCATGGTGCTCACTCTTGCGAAGCTGCGGATACTTTGGGATTACGCGCTCCAAAAGAGAGGTTTTGTTCTCAAGCCAGGGGATTTCACTAAGAGTAGCAGCATGTTCTTTCCCTTGGTAGGACAACATGGTGACCACTCAGGTCACAGACCTGCCAGGACTTGCTGATGTGCTGCCCTTCAGTGCAACACGTGCAACTAAAGCTCATGGACCACGGGATTCAGCTGCACCAGGCATCTGCAACTGGGGGCGACATCAAACCCTCCAGTTTGCCTGGCAGCTGAAACCCATCATTGTGCAGATTAGAAAGTTATTCAATCCCTGCATGAAACAGCTGCATCCAGCACACCAAGTATCGATTTTGGTGCGTCCCTTGCTCCGCATAAAGCTTGGGCCAAACAAATGAGCAAAGCACTAGGATGTAGGTCAAATGGCAGAAAGGATAATGTGGAAAAAATTGTAGTATCTTTAGATAATTGTATCACATAGATGTGTCTGGAATACTCTGTGCGGACTTGTATTTGAAGAAACTATTAAGAATCTGGAAAAGTTCCCACTAAAAGATAAATTAAACAATTGGTTCTATTCACTTTGAGAGGCACAGAAGGGGGAGATAAAAACCTGTGAAACAACTAAATGTATGAAGAAGGTGGATGAGGGGAAATTTGTCCTTAGCTCTTTAACACCCCACAAAAAGGGATAAACATTTAGTTAGATCAGAAAACTTGAAGTCTCTTAAATGACGCATGTTTGCATGCTTGCAGCTTACCAAGCAATCTCTACTGCCCTTGCTACCTCTGTCCCCATCACTACCGACCATTTTGCAGCATTTTTGGGGTTTGTACCTCTTAGGAACTGCACTAATTCATTTAGCTCTTGATAAATTAGTGCTGGAACCAGACTCTGCAGAGTAATACTGGGTTTGTCCTTAGAGGAGGGCATATTTGTAGTTGTCCTCAGCTTGGAGATCAGTCAGCTCCTCATTTCAGAATACACACTAGCTTTTTGAAACTGGCACATGTGGCAGTAAATTAAATGCTCTCCAAAAAAAATCACATTTATACAGTTATTTTTATCAGTCAAATCTCTAACCTGGCCAAATAATTCAGTTGATTTGTTAGGCAAAACTATCTTGGAAAATTCAGGTAGCACAGAAGAATTTAGCTTGAAAGCAAGGAAGATACCATATTTATGCCACTGATGCCCCAAATTTTTGCCCCAGAGAGTGTAATTTTTCCTATTACAGTAGGATGTATCCGTCTCTGGAAAATCAAAACTGAATTCCACAGTTCCTACAGAGAAACTGTTACAGCACATCCTTAAACTTCATGTAACTAGAACCTGCTGTATTTTTTCCTATCACCACAGACAGCTTCTTATTTTAGTACTTTTATCTATTCTCTCTCTCCTCACAGGCTGGATAACTATGGCTTGCTCCTCATCAGTCTAGGCATGTGGCCGCTCTTGCTGTCCTCATCTTGTCTCTCTGCAGTAAGAACTCACTGCTCTTTAGCTGCAGTGCACACCTCTACTCTCAAAACTTTCCTGTAGCCCCCATGCAATTTCCCAACAAACATTTCAGGGGATAAAAGGAAAGCTTGCATTTCCTCAAATGTTTATTCAGAAATGTCAGATATCCACCCAGCTTTGATGAAACCAGCGGGATCTGGAACTAAAATATCAGTTAAAAAAAAAAACAAAAAAAAAAAACCTAAAGTTCCTAATTCATAAATGTATAAGGGTATGAGATGACACCATGCAGCTCAGAGCACTGAAGCTCCAGATGAGGGAGAGGAGGAAACTCTGGGGCAAGTCACATCAACGTAAAGTCTCAGAGGATCAGAGGTTCAATGGCTTATGCTGATGTCAGCTCCTAAACAGCAGTGATTTACTCACCTGTCACCCAGCTCGTGTGATTGAAAACAAGGAGATGAAGAGGTGTGAGCATGATATATCCTGGTTGTCTTACATTTGGAGGGAGGAATCACATGTGGCTTAAAGCCACCTCAGCAGTTTTTGCTCTTTCTGTCAGCAATTCCAAGGACTCCATACCAGCATGTTTGTCCTTGCCTTAGGGGGCTGTCCCAGCAGCCAGAAATTAAAATAGAGCATGTTTGTACCTTAGCTTTGCACCTATTTTTGAGACCAGGGGTCAGCTTGTTACAGCAGTTACCAGAGAGATGAGCACTGTGAGGGCTGGAATATTTCTGATTTATTATTTCACATGGCTAAATGCAGAGCTCAAAAACCCTTTTGTAATGAGTTGTTAGGTTTTGAGATCAACCTGCGAACACAGCTTGAGTTAAGGGCTGCCCTAGGCTTTATTGTCTCTGGTGCAGTGGTGGTGGTGCACAGGGCCTGCTGGTTACAGGGTACTGGCTTGCTTTCTGGCTTTTCAGCTGCCAAACTATATTATAACAAGCTAAAAATACATTAAATATTTTCCTTTCCTAATATTACCTTACCACGTAAGCAGTAGCTGGACCTGGCACTAGGATGTTATCTGATAACTGAGGGGAGGGAGGCAGGCGAGCCCGGATAGGGGGTGAGACATTGGAGAGAGGCTGCTTCAGTGACTGTGACCAGGAGGAGAGACTGTTATGTTTCTATTTAGGTGGGTGATGAAAACATTTCTAAACCCTTGCTTTAACCCATCTCTGACCACGTGCCCCACCACAAGTGCTCCTCGACACAAGCCCCTGAGCTTGTGCAAAGTCCCTCCTGCCCCATGGTGTGCTATTCAAGAGGAGATGGGTGGTCAGGTGAAGACCATGCACGGGGAGTCTAACAGAGCTGGCTGGAGTGTGCTCTGTCCTACTTCTCTGCTGTGCCATCAGAAAAATTATTTAGCAGGTGATGTGGGCCCTGGGGTGTTGCCTGTGGAACTGGCATGGGGGACAGTCAACAAGCAAGAAGAGATTCCTCAGCCAAACACTGATTCTGATTCTGATTCTGCCTCGGTGATGGGCAACACCAACAGCCATCGCTGCTTCCCTGCATCTCGAGGAGAACACGCCATCCATCCCTAGGTGGATTCAAGGTCTGGAGGGAAGTTTTGGGGGTGATGTCAAGCTTGAATGTGAGAGGCTGGAGATCTGCTACACAGGGCAGGCATTTGGTGTTGATTGCTTACCTTTGCTGGTGCACATTTGAACACCATTTTGAATTGTCTCTTTTCTTGCATGTACATTGTAATAAAAAAAAGTATCAGGCTGCTGCCTTGATAACTCTTTCTCAGGGATCACTGTTTTTAACTAGAAATAGCTGCACTAAAGTGAATGGGAAAGATCTACCTCTGCAAAAAGCAAAATAGCAACGTGGCCTGAAACCAGAGATGAAAGCCCTACTTAACTAATGAGATATGTAAAGGGCAGAAGCTATGAAAAGACACAGCATGAACACTTGGCCTATCCAATAATTCCTCCCAGATTCTTACTAGCAGAAAGTGTCTCCAGCAAGGCCACTGTGTTTTGAAATCAGGGTAGCATGACCTCAAAGGGAGACATACTCTTGGTCTCCTCAAACTTCCAGAGGGCAAATCCCACCCCCACCCCACTACTTCCCCTTGTGTTTGCATACAAATAGCAAATGTAAACTGTAAATGGAGAACAGTGTCTGACACAGCTGAGCATTTCCTCCATCTTTCTGTGTTCTCTTCACATTTAACTCATGCTGTGTACTTGGGCTGATTTGCCCAACTCTACAATCCTTCCTGCTCCTCCTTCTAGCTCTTAGTACTCTAGCTCTAGGGAGACCAGGGAACCCAAGCGATTCCATTGCACATCAAAAGACATGGCCTGTCCACTGTTTCCATCCCTCTTTCTGCTCTGTGTCCTCTCACTTCAGCCAAGAGCTCAACAATGTGTGACATCCCCATTCTACTTGCTGGACACACAGCAAAGTGTGTGCATTGCTGCTTTTATGCCCTCTTCTCCTACTCTTTCTACAGGAGAAAGAACAATCTTTCTTGCCATCTCTTTGTTCACTCACCTTGCTGCTTCTGCATGGTAGTGAAATCTTCAAAGGTGAGAGTGCGCACGGGGGGCCTCCAAAAGGCGTAGGTCTCCATGATGGCCTCCAGCCCCGTCCTGTGCAAAGGAAAGAAAATAAGGAGTAAATAAAAATGTCAACCAGCTGGGGATACAGACGCTGAGGAAAGAAGGCTCTGACCTTGCTTGGCAGGCTGCCAGCAGCCACTGAAAAGTCACCTTGGCATCTGTGAATTCCTCAAGTGAGTCTTCCCGCACAGGTGCTGGCCACGAGAGTAAAATGAAATTTCCCCAGCCCAGGATTTCAAAAGTTCCTAGCGGTCTCTAAATGCCTTTTTCCTTTCTAGCAAGAATCTCAAGCCTTCTGTCTGCTTTCCAGAGGACACACAACTGTCAGCTCCTTAAGGCGTATTCAATTTATCATTGAGCGGCCCTCCACAATTTTGGATGTAAGCTGTCATGCAAATAAAGAAAGCCTGGGATTCAGAATATTTAATCAGAGACATTTTGCGAATTGCCTTTCCCCGCCACTTCACAGTTCTGGACACTGTTCCAAGTGCTATGAGAAGCCATCAAAAAGGGAATCTTCTTGGTTTTGAACTTCGACCAGAAATGTGTAAGATGCTCTTTCTAAAAGGCCAGTGATATTGCTGCTTTGGATCCCTAACTTACCAAAAACACTTATCAAAGAGAAGAAGCCAAAAACGGATTGAGAATTTTTCTTCTTGAAAGGCTAGGGTCTCAGATTTTTTCTTGTTGTCACCACAAACTCCTGGCTCTGATGGAAGTCTCTTAGTGCCACAGGCTCGGTGAGGACAGAGGTGTGTTATCAAACCAACTGGAGTTTCTTCCCAGGAAAAGGTCTCCTCAGTGGAAGCTGTACACTGCTCTGTTCCCCATTCCTCACCTTCCCCAGCCTGTTTTCCCACAGTAGGTTACAGCCCTTGCACTGACTGAATACCAGGAGAGATTCTTCATCAAATGCGAGAACATATCCCCTTTCAATGCAAAAGGCACAACATCCCCAGAGCTGCTCATCAGATGCTGAGCTGACACTGGAGCTGCCTTTTCCTTCTGAAAATGTCTTTCTGCACATGCCTCCACTCACTCAGTTAACTTTCCAAAGTCTCCCCGGAAGCTTGGATGCTTTAAATACACTGGAGTTGGCAAACCAAACTCTGTATTTTAAGAGGAGGTTTAGAAGAGAGGTTGTTGCATGGTGTTTATTAGCTGCTAAGCTGTTAGAAGTAGAAACAGAAGACATCTCTGCATAGCAGTCTCACACTAGCGCTGAGCACATTACAACAAAACTATTTGGTTAATACAGTGGCCTCTGCCAGCTCATGGAGCTCAGATGCAACAAGGCAGGGCAGAATTTGAGCCCATCAGCTAAGCTGTGCTTGTGTGCAGGAGCTGCCCTTTGACTACCACTACCACCCCCAGGATTTCCTCTGCTCCCTGTGTGTGAAAGTCACACATGTTCAGACTCCATCTGCTTCTCAACACACACAGCCAGGAAGAGAACAGTGCCTTTTTTGCAGCCTCAAGAAATGATCCCCAGCCCAAACACTGAGGGAAGACTTTCTGGTACTGTATATCCAGGGGGCATAAAATGCCCTGAGCAAATTGCAGTGCAGCCAGACCTGTTGTTGAAAGGACCTGCCTTGATGATTAGAACCACGTAATGTAGCAGAAATGCAGACTGAAAGTTCCAGCTGTGCTACTCCAGCTGCTCTGTGTCTGCCACAGGATCGTGTGGGGAAGCAGGGAGGCCAACCCACTGAGAGCAGTGACACACAGTCTGGCTCAGTCCTTAGGTCCCCAGGTACACAACCCCACTTTGCACCAGCACTGCACTCTAGCTCTGGTCTCACATCTCACTTCAGTGAAATCCTGTCCCTAATAGGAGGTGGCTCATGGAGGCACTAAAAGTAGATTAAATCTATTACCCTTGCCTCTCCCTACATCATTATCAGCTCATCAACTGACTCACAATTCAAGGTTTCTAGTTCTCCATCTAACACTTTCCCCTATATCAATACAATTCTCACTGGCACCATATAATTTCTGCTTCTAAAAGAAAAGGAAAAAAAAAGAGAATAGCCAAGACTTAATAAAAAGAAGAAATAAAACAGTAAATTGGGGATAATATATTGCTTCCAAGGGTTGGACTTGAGTGTGTCTGTGAGCTGATAGGGGATAAATGGCAGCACTGAGAGTGTCAGTGCAGCTTGTAAAGCTGCTCTATTCCTGCCCTGCATGTCAGAGGAAGGAAAGATGCCAACATCAACAGGGACCTACCTCCTCCTGCTCCAGGGGAGCAGTTCTACAACATCCCCCTTGCTGTGAACACAGCTCCTGCCACCCTTCCCCTTCCACACCGTGACTGCTGGCAGCAGCAGTGTGGCCTTGCCCTGCAAAGCTGAGGGCAGCGTGGTGTCACTGGTACCTGAAAAATGAATGTCAAACTCCACAGCTGGCTCTTCCTGCCCCAAATGTGAGTCCTTTACTCCCCACAAGTTTGCATATGTTGAACATGTGTATAAAATATCCTCTCTGAGCATGTGGGTGACAGAGATCAAACTTACGTCCACTTCTCCTACGCACAAATTTAAGCCTCTATATACTAGACCAACCTTTTTTCCCATTAGTTTGTGGGTTTCTTTTTTTTTTTTTTTTATCTTTGGTTTCTGGGTTTTGGGGCTCTTTTTCTTCATGCAGAAAAACTGTTGTGGGTGCTTTTGAAACAGCTTCTAAGCAGAAGACATCCTTACTGAATTTTCACATCCTTCCAGTTGTCAGACAAGAGCCATGAGACAGCAGCTTCATGTGCTAACCTGCTAGGCACCTACCACATTATGAATGGAGTATTGCAGAGGTAAAAACATTAATTCATGCTAAAAACAGCTCTTGGTGAGAAGGCACACCACCTTTGTGTACTGATTTTACAGCCCTAGCCCCAGCCTTTCTTCTGTCTGCAATGAATTCCTATTTTTGAAGGAAAATGTTGAGGGGATGAGATGGGAATCATGAAGTTTAATCCCCGTCAACTCTAATAACTGCCTCTCCTGTAGCAGTTCATGACATTGGTGTGCTCCCACAGTCAGCAGAAATACTGGAGTGCCATTCTGTGTGTGTGTTCCACCCCCTAACAAGGAAAAGGATCCCCACCTGGCCAATGAAGAGACATTTTGGGACAATAATAAATGTTGACAAAAAATAATTGTTTTCAGTGTTTCTGAAATGTCAGGAAATTTGGAGGGCCTTTGCTGAGGGTTGCTGATACCAAGTGTGCTGAACATTATCCATGTGGCATCTACTTTCTCTTCCAAAGAACTGCACTGAAAAATTAACTTCAAAATATCTATCAGGCCATAAACCCTTCCCTCTCACACCATCTTTTTGAAGGAAGTAAAAAAAAAAAAGTATCAGAAGAGGTCTCACTGCCAGCATTTTTTTAATAAGGTCAGTGCTTTAAAAGGTATCCAAAATTTGCTCTCTCTTTTTCATTCATTCTTTTATTTTTAGTGCTATAAAGTTTTAATAATAGGCAATAAATGAAACCGTTCCATTGTCTGAAAAATGAAACGAGCTATCTGTGCACCTCCATAATCCATCCCATATGGCTGATCTTGCCATTCCACTGCACACAGGATTCAGGCCATCACTTCATTGTTTGCTGGGGAAGCCAAACTATTGGCTCCAAGTGTCCTCCTGGCTCTCTTATCCTAGACAAAGCTCAAAGAGTATTTCCAAACAAACAACTTTTATTCACCTCAGCTGCCCACATCTGAAAGGAAAGTGCTGGCTTTTCCTTCAGCCTAGGGTCTTTTTCTTCCATCACCCTGTTGAGTTTCCTGACTGTTTCCCCTTCTGGCTTCCTCCTGGATAAGGAGCTGCTGCAAGCATCCCACTGTCAGATGAACTTTACCCAGTCTCTAAAAATAACCTCTGTGGCATTAAACCTGCACCCTCACTACCCAAACATTTGGCTAGCTGATCTCCATATGTCAAAAACTGGTTTCTCAATCTCTTGAAGTCCAGGAAAGCAACCAAGTAATAACCTGCCTTATTCATACATTATGTGGGTATCCTTTCACCACCAGGAAACTTCTCTTTCAACATCAGGAACTTCTCATGTTGCATTTTTACAGAGACTTTATGTGCTTTTGCAAAAAGTGAGGAAAGCCCAAAACTCAGATAGAGAGAATCTCTAATAAACATGAACTAGGACTGACTGACAATCACAGGCTACCTCTGCCATCCAACAAGGCTCATGGTTAGATTCCTGAACCCCATTGCTTAACATGGTTTGAGTGCTCAAAGGCTGCTTAACATCAGCAAGCTGCCGAGCTGTTTCCATCCTTCCCTCTGAAACACCTCAGTGCTCCTTCTCCCAGCTCAAAGGCTGAGGCAGTAAGGACCGGAGAGAGACACTCATGAAAATAAGTGACAGAGATCCGAGAAAGGATTTGGGAAAAGTCTGCTCCCCCATATGGATACAGTCAGTGACGCCATGATGGGGCATCCCCAGAGCAGCAGAGTTTTAGCAGCCTTTTGCACTGATGAAGGGAGATCACAGGAAATAAAGGGGCAGGCTGCAAGCAGATGAAGTGAAAGATCCAAAATGAAAGCTAGTTTTAAAAACAATGATCACCTCCACAATTTCTGCATCATGAGACAACAGTGAAACAATAACAATAAATAAGTGGAGGAAAAATATCCATCTCCATTTAATGGAAGAGTCTCAACATAAAGTAGAAAGGAAACATCCTAGGAAAGAAGTGGCTTAAGAGTTCCTTATCTTCCACCACGCACTGCTTTTTCCCTGGGAGTTCTTTCCTCCATCATTTCCTGGCAAACTCTAACCATGGCTCTGACTCAGTATCCAATATCTCTGGAATAGGATGTCCTGGAGATGCCTCAGAATTCTGTCTCTGTCTCTTGCTGCTGCCACACCTTTATCTTTTCTTTTAAGTCCTTATACATAAAACCTCTTGAACATGTACTACTCACTTGCCTGATTCACAAATAGCCCTTCTTCAAATTACCCTATTTCTACTGCAAAGGAGAAATTTTCATTTTCAGCAGGACCCTCTCCAGCCACAGTCTGAGGCACTGCAGTTGACTGAAGCTGTGGGAAGGACGTGGGAAGTTGCAGAGTATCACAACTGGGTTTTGACCAGTGATCCTAATGAGATTACAGATTCACAAGGGAGAGAAAAGCCATCCAGCACAGTTAAGGAAAGTCCCATTTGGAAAGTCTTTTCCACACACAGCTTGGACTTCAATGCTTTCCTCCTTCCTATGGGAATATCTGTGTATGTGTGCTCTGGGAAGGAGGCAGCTGAGCATTTGTGTCCTCCCCTAGCTGACAACAGCAGTGCAACTGCAGCCAGACCCCTGCTTGTGAGGCAGGCGCCTGACTGCTATATATGCTTGCAAATACCTTCGCCTGTTTTTTTCTTCCTAAAGCCTCAGGCTGCTCCCTTTGATGTGTAATACCTTAAAGATTTTAATTCCTCTTTACATCAGCAGAGAGCCTTACTGAGCCCTCCCCACAGCTGCAGCCGTGTAGCAATTTCCTGCCCTTTCTTAAATCAATGAGCTACAGAGATCAGCAATTCCCAACCTTTTCAGGAAACTGTCCAAATTCACTGAGCTAGGACCTTATTAATGCCTTCCACATTAATACAGCCCACCATGTACCTGGAACTGCATCAATCCCTCTCCCAAACCCAGCCCCCAGTGCAGCTGGATCTGTGCACACCGGGAAGATCCCACACCCAGGACACACTTTGCTTTCCCCACACGGGAGAGGGGAGCAGAATAAAAGCCACATATGCCTCAAGGAGAACTGGTGATCACAGTGGGGATTAAATGAGAGTGGCAACATCTTCATGCATGAATTCAGTAAGATGAGAGCAGAGGAGCTGAGCTCAGGTCCTTTGAATGCCTTTTTTGGGATGATGGAGAGCGTAGCACTGAAGTGAGTGGTGGAAAACACAGGGCAGTTGCCCATTCATGAGCACTGACCTCGCCAAACTCCTTATGAAGGAGACAGCAGTCCTGGTAAACACACACAACAGGAGCATGCAAGTAAAACTGAGTTACAGCACCCATGGGAACAGCAAATGAGGGCTGTGCACACAACTTTTTCCCTGGGCTGCACACTCAGAGCTTTGCTTTACAACCCTAGGCTTCTTGTAATGTAGTCATAGATGTCTAATTGTGTAATTAAGGTTTAAAGCATTTCTTACACTGATTTAAAAGATACCTACATCATTTAGATCTGAGATATTTAGATCTGCTGCACATTTTGCTGCAGGATTCATGAATGGCAGAAAAAGTTGAAACTTCTTTTGAGTTTTTTGATTACTTACCTTTTTTGATAACTGTAATGTGTTTCAGTAATACAATGGGGGGATTGATTAAAGCTCCATTTTAACTACTGTGCTGTTAAAATAGAATTTCTTCTAAATAATATTTAAGGCATTGTACCTAATCTTCCCATAAAAATCGTTATGGGAAAGACAAAATTAAACCACACAGTCAAAGTGAAACCGTTGGACACTGCTGAATAAAAACTGAAATTATTTGAAACTAGAACATTTTTGCTCTTTTAACCTGCACACATATGAAAAACTAATTTTTTCTTTTAACTTAAAGCAAGCATTTGCTCTCCAAGTTTTGGCATTTCTTGTGAAAATTAAAATTTCAAAATGTCCTTCAGACAACCCTACATATAATAAAGAATAATTATTTGCACAGTGTTAAGCTGTTAACACAGTGTACATACAGTGTTAAGCTGTAACCTATTTGTCTGTTTTACAATCTGCAATCCCCTATCTTTCTATCTCTGTTTTTTGTTTTAAAAGGAAAAACTTGCCTTTCTCAACCATAGACATTTTCCCTGTGCACCCATCAGGGAAAGGAGGGAAGAGATCAGTGAGGAAACACAAACAAGCTTCTGTTACCTGTTTCTCCCAGAATCTCTGAAACCTTTGGCAAAGGGGTTTCTATCAATTTTTAATCTGGTGATCTAAAAGGAAGAAAAAGAGAATTAATTGATATCTTCAATTTTTTTTTCTTTCAACAAATGAAAAACGTGGATTATTTCCATTCTTGCCCAAGCCACCTCTACAATGATCTTTCACACTTATTTCCCCAGACCTCTGTCAAATATGCCCTTCCATTATCCACGAACAGATAATCTGCTTACCAAAACATGTCACCAGAGACAGAAATCATGGTAGCATTAGGAAACCTGGCACAGTGCTGGGGCTGAGAAATTGTTCCTGGAGTAGAAGTACACCAGCTGCAAAGCCCCAGGAGTTGTTATTTATCAATGGCCACGTGCTTTGGGAAGCAGGCACACTGCTCAAGTTTGGCTGCTATCTGAGTTATCTCAGCCTCAACACTCCAGATATCAGCAGCTGGAGGCAACTGATGGACCTTCAAACAATGCTGAAGAGAAAAGCACAGGCTACAGCCCCCAAAGATGTCAGGTGGCCACCCCGTCACACATACTAGTTGCTGTTGCTCTGGTCAGTATCAAGGCAGCCCTTAAGAGTTTTCTGGTCTGTAAATTTTTTCATTTTTTTTCCCTCCTCTAAACAAAGGAAGTAGCAGCCAGACTGAGTGCTTTGGGGGAATCTTCCTTTGTGCTTTAATTTTAAGCATGAATTCCAAGTTGGTAAATATGGGCTATAACACTGGGATTTTGACCTTGCAGCCTGTTGGCTATTCCACAACCCAGTGTAGCACAAGAGCTTCCCTCTGCCAGCCTCAGCTTCTCCTAAAGATTCTATGTTTGGAATGAAAGAAGAGTGAGATCTCCAGATCCTACCAAATTTGAGGTGGTGTTGCTGAAACTGCTCAAAAGGGACTAGTTTAATGCAGTCTGATCTGAAGGGGATTTGCAGGTGTTTTGCTTCTGTCAGAACCAAGCCCTTACTCTGGATATTAACCTCAGATCTGGAATGCAGCTCCTATTTTTGCAGAAGCTTAATTTGTGAACTTAATTTCCGCTAGCCTGACTTTGCAGCTGTCCTGGGACTTGTGTGTACAGAGACAGATATGTTCTGTGGAGGATGGAATTACAGCAGAGGGAATCCCTGTGGTGGATTTGCTAACATTTTACAATTGTTTCCAGAGACGCTTCCCCCAGTAAGGCAACACTCTGCAGCCACTGGAGGGCATGCAGGCAGATTCAGGGGATTTAGATTTGGTTTTAATGAAAATGTTTCTCCAGCCCACCAGAACCTCCTTACTGGTATTATAAAAATGTGATTGTGTCCCCCAGATCATTTTGAACAAAATTCCCAAACATTTGGAATTCAGAGAGACAGAAATGTCAGTGTTTCCTTATGGTGAGGCAGCTTATGGTGCCAATCCCTGACAGGGATCCCTCCTTTAGCATCTCCCTCCCTGTGTAATTATGTCTTATAATTCCAGTAATTAAGGAAGAATGACAGGCTTAATTCCTGTAATTTCTTTTCCCTATCCTCCTTCTTTGTCTAATCTACAGTCAAGATTTATGGAGTATCTGCATTTGGACAAGGGGAGCAGGAAGTTTCCCATACTGCAATGATAGCAAACCCACCAGCATGTTGCAATGTTTTTGATGCATTTTGGATCCTGATTTAAGTCAGCTCAAGGGGACCAGACTGGAAATAAAAGCTGGGAGTCATGGGAAGAAAAAGAAGCAGTCATGGGAGCACAGTCTGCACCTGTGCTCTCTTATACATTGCAAAACAAAAAACCCTATAACATTTCACTAAATTGTTAGAATTCACAATTGTTACAAATTGGTCAAGTATTGCAATCTGCCTTAAGGTGATTTAATAGGGGTCTGTCCTTCAGTTCCAGAAGATTGAAGTCTAGTTTAAGAAAAGTGTAGATCACTAACAAAGTCCAGGTCCCTAGAGAAAGAATCCTGCTGTGGTGACATATTTTCCTTATGCCAATACTACGTCTCATCACTGAGAACTATGCAGGACCCAAATCATAAAATGGGATTATCATAATTATAATAAAATTATCATAAAATTACAAATTATCATAAAATCACTGAATGCTTTGGGTTGGAAGGGACCATAAAGATCATCTTGTTCAAACCCACATGCCATGGGCAGGGACACCCTCCTCTAGACCAGGTTGCTCAAAGTCCCATCCAACCTGGCCTTGAACACTTCCAGGGATGGGGCACCCACAGCTTCTCTGGGCAACCTGTGCCAGTGCCTCACCATCATTACCGTAAATAATTCCTTTGTAATATCTAAACTAAACCTACTTTCTTCCACTTTGAAACCATTCCTCTTAACCTGTCACTACATGCCCTTGTAAAAAGTCTCTCCATCTTTCTTGTAGGCTCCCTTCTGGTACTGGAAGACTGCAATTATGTCACTCCAAAGCCTTCTTTTCTGATCCTTACTTACAGTGGGAAGCATTTTGCTTACCCAGTCTCCATCCTGCTGTCCATCCTCTCAAGATATACAAGAAGAGAGGACTCACTCATTTGAAAACTAAGGCAAAAAAAGGTGTTAAGTACCTCAGACTTCCCATCAGTTGTTACCAGTTTTCCAGCACTGGTTATCAGGGGGAGGTACACCTTCTTTAACCTTCCTTTCCTGGTTAACTTACCTGTAGAATCCCTTCTTGTTATGCTTTGCATCCCTCACCATGTCTAGTTCCAGCTTTGCCATGGCCTTCCTCACCCAGTCCCTATACGGGGTACCTGTCTTGGTTTCTACTGCCTGTGCATTTGCTTCTTTCCATCTGGTTTTCCCAGCAGGTCCCTACTCAGCCATGCTGCTCTCCTGACTTCCTTGTCTGATTTCTGGCTCCTGGTTGTTGGCCTGTATGGAAGACTCCCTTAGAGATCTGCCACATCTACTCTGCTCCATGCCCTGTTCCTAAGGGCAGGCTCCCTAATGACCATCTCCTTGCAGAAGTGGAAGTTTACTTTCCTAAATTTCAGGTATATAACTTGACCCCTTACCTGACCCCTATCCCACAAGACATGCATGCATGAGAATTTCAGTTTATATGCAATGCATGCCTTCAAAGGCTTATTTTGTCAACAAACTGATGAGATTGGGCCTTTTCAAAACTTTTTCCTTCACTGCTATAAAAAACCCAACTGCTTTGTCTTTAAGAGAACTGATCTGGAGTTATAGTTTTACTGCCTTAAAATTATAGTGAGCACGGGGCACTCTAGTTTTGTACCATGCGGTAACAAGGAAATTTGAACACAACACATCTCTTTACAGTTGCTCTTAGTTACTGATTTTACAATAAAAGCTACATCCGTCTTATCTTCAAGGTGGTTTCCTAGCTAGATACTTCATGTCTACACAATACTCCAGAGCAAGCAAGCATTTTCTTTTCTTTTTTTTTTCTTTTTGTAAAGTGTAACTTTTCTATGCTTCTCAGAGAAGTTAGCGTCTCAGTCACAAAGAGCACTCTGATTATTTTTGTAAAGGCACAACATAAAAGGAGCATGAAGGATTTACCTGTTGGTTTTGGTAGGCTGTCACTGTGGTGAAAACAGTCTCAGGGAAGTTGAAGGTTTTCACCCCATCTCCTGAAGGAACTGGCTTTGTAGGAGAGAGATCACTGCTGAAATCCTTGCGGATGACATGAACACGAGGCTGATACTTATGCATTGAATGTAAGATTATCTGAAAAGAAAACAAAAAGAAAAGGACTTTTTTTTTCCCCAAAATATTTTACCCAACATCCAAATATATAAGGAAGCAGGGATGGAGTAAGAGTTAATATGGAGAAAATTATCCTTTCCTTACAAGCATGTATGAGACAAAGTCGGTGCTCTGAGCAAAGAGAAAAGTGCTTTATAGGGTCAGGCAACATTTTGAAGAAAAGCACTGAAATAAGGCAAAAACCTCCATAAATCTGGAAGCAACCACAGACACGTGTGCCCAACAGGACACAGGAGCATCAAAGCAGCAGCAGCACCCTTTCAAGTCTGAGAGGAGCAAGGCTAGGACAGCAGGCACCAGGATTAACTTCTAACTTACATGGCCTTGATCATCAAGCTCGTTGTTGGTCAGCTTGAGCTTGTCAAAACTGACCACCTGCCTCATCCAGGTGTCTCCAGAAGCCAGGGAGTCAGGGTGGATGTAAACCCTGGGGGGCACTGGGGAGTCAGCGTTGCCAGCCACCATCCACTTGGAGCTGTGGTACACATACCTGAAAGAGGAAGGGTGGGTGGCTAAGGGAGGTTTTCACTCACTCACTGCAGGAACACATCCAGGGCTCCCCCTCCCCTGCCACCCTCATGCACCCCAAGCTCTCATTTGCAGTCAGGGGAGAATGTGCTTTATTGCAACCTCCTACCTTCTAAATGAAAGCCAGATTACCCCTGAGCCACTTGTTCGGACTTGATTCCTTATTAAAACCACCTTGCAGTTATTTTCCCTGTAAAACTCTGCCACATGTGCCTTCTCAACTCCTTAACCCTCTCTGAGCCAGAGTAAGAGGCTGGAAAATATGGTAAACAAAGTCCTCTCTGAAAATATTAATAAATACCCTGCAATTTCTGGAAATCTGCATTGTATCTCGTACCAGACTTTGGAAAACACCCAGAATGGGCAATATCAAATAGATACCAGTAAAACAATTGATAAAACAGAATTTCTGGTTTGAAATGTTGCAAAAAAAGGAAATTCCATATAGAATTACATACACTGAGATTAGAAGAAAAAAAATACTTTTGTGTTCCTATTCTAGCCATCCTATATATACCATAAATTTTTCTACCACAGCTTTGTCTAGACAATTTTTTTCCTCCTGATCTGCAGCTCTTTCCCTCAAAGACATTTCACAAACAGTTCTACTGACATCTCTGAGCTCTGCCCTGGGCTGCCCCTCCTTGGGTCTCTACTCAGTTCTGCTAAGATGTTCCAGTCCTTACCTACAAACAGTAACTAATTTCCTGTATTCACACAAGAAATTGGGGGCGGGGGGGAAGAAAAAAAGAAGAGGAGTCTTTCTTTTCCTTTCCTGTTAATTTGCTCTATGTGGCTGCACAAACCAAGCAGGGTAAGAAAATAAATGTATTTTCAATGTCAGTGTTGCTACAACACTCTTAGAAAGAGGAAAAACATCGAGCTGAGCATCAAACACTGTCTTTCTGCTTCCCAGGAAAAGCATTTTTCCTGAGAAAAAACTCTGTACAATTTGGGAACAAAAATGTAGTATTTAGCATTTGCAGCGGAGGTTCAATTCTGAATCCTTCAAATGTGGTTCAGTCAAGACTGTTTGGAGAAAAGCCTTGCTCTCAGGGGTCTTTTAATAAGAATACATAAATCACATCAGTCTGGAGAGTTTTCTGGGATGCAGAGGATCATGAGTTTTCCAGAGTACTTTTTAAGATCAGAAGCCCATTAATATGAGAGAAATCTCCTCTTCCTGTCTTTAGCTCAGCAGTGGGAAGTTTCTCAGTGACTCCAAACTGTAGGTCAGGGACCAATATTCACTGAGGCTGCTGTGCTGGACAGTGAGCACTTTTGAAACGGAAATCACCCAATCCAGTTCAGGCCAGACCTGAAGGGCCTGACTTATTTCCAAGCTGCTCCTTGCCCATTCCTTTCTTGAGGAAGTAGATTTAGGGGCTGGAGATAACTCAGCCCCTGGAGATAACCCCCATTGGTAACTCCAGTTCCCTCAGACAGTCATTGCTAATTGTGTCGATCAGGAAATGCATGGCAGAGATCTCCTCAATTAAATCTGCTACTTGAAAAGAGAAATATTTCACTCCAAAAGTGCAAGAGAATGTATTAAAACTCTGAGTTGGTGTCTAAAGATGCTGGTCAAATCAGCTATGTTGGTGTAAATCAGTAGGGTCTCCTCCAGCCCATGTTTGCAATGGTGTTTAATGCAGGAGTCTGTCCTAGGCTGTCATTGACAGTAAAGCTGGTACAAGATTCCTTCCTCTGCCCCTGAAAAGCTTACCTGTATCTCTTGTTATCCACAGGGACAATGTCCATGGCAATATAATACTGCTGGTGGGGATCCAAGCCTGTAATTTTCACCCTCATGGCTGGAAACATTCTCCTAGGAACATAAGAGTAGAAATAAGGAAGAAAATGGTGAATAGGGAAGCTGAAGAGGCTCCTTGTGCTCTCTGGCACCAGAAGTGTCCTACTTTACCCAGCCCAGTCCTTGGCATGACTCCTCTGGACTTGGTGTGGGTATAAAAGACTGTGCTGGCAGTGCTTTGAATCTTCAGTTTTTTCCCACTTAGAAAAAGGGGTAACAGGATAACAACCTGTAAGTAATGATAAAATACTCACAATCAAGCACTCTGTTCTCAGTTTCTAGCAGACAATTCTGCTATGCTTCACACAAATCATCCTCTCTAAGGCATTCCTAGGATGGGCAGTGTACCTTGTGTTTTTCCCACTGGCCATCCACCTGTAATTCTTCTCTCATATTCCATTAAATGCAGGATCACTTTAGTTCTCTTTTTTTGAGAATGTCACATTTCAGTAAAGAGTTTAACAGTATTGAGGTAACATTTGAAGCAAATGCATCATCCTGAAAGATCCTGTGGCTCTCATGTTTGCAGTTATTTAAGAAAAACACCCCTCAAATTAATCTGCTCATTAGGAAAGTACTTCACATTCAGCAGAAACACTGGCATTATGTCATGGCTTCCTTGAACTCCTGGTAGTGCAATATTTTTAATAGGTGTTGTCTTTTCTATGCCATATGATCCAGATCTATCTTAAGCATTTTCTCCTGATAGACAAGGTATGGAACTCTAAACCAACAAGAAACAATTCCCAGCCTTTTTCTTCTTGTCTGAGCACAAGTTAAGCTCTGCTAAACACAGTCACTGTTGTGGAAGTGTTTGTAGCTAGGCAATTATTTCAGAAGAGAACAGATCAGAACAATTTTAACCTTAAAGCATGTTAGTGTTAGTGTGGCTATGGCATAATTTCTCCTTCTTAAAAATTTTATGGTGGCCAGTAGACCAATTTCTATTCTACACCTCCCTCAAAGAGCATGCTGAGGGAATTACTTATGCCATATTATATTTCTAACTCATGTGGTATTTTTACACCTTCATAAAATCTGAGGAGCCAAACTGAATGAGGTGCAGGAGGAATTGAGCAACACTGAAATCAGAGCAGAGCACTGAAAGAAATCCTGTATTGTTTCACTGACTGTTAACCCAGACCTGAGCTCTACCTAAGTGGCTTTTCAGCCTTTGTCTGAGAAAAACTTAAGCTGAAGTCCTACAGGATGGTGTTACTCAATTAAATGACTTCTGCCTAGAAAATACAGAGCTTTGGTAGGAGAAATCCCAAAAGTACTACATGATTATGCAAGATCATATTCTGCTTCTCTGATAAGTAGACATATCCTTGAGGGATGGAAGTATGTGGATGGAGGGAGGATATTAAAGGGTAATTTAAGATCACAATGCCAAAATAGTAGGAAAGTGTACAAGAAAGTTTCTAGGAGTCATCCCTACAAACCATCGTGGCACTTTCTCTTCTATTTAATGCAAAACAGTGAAATGTCAGAGAAGAAGATTTAGTTCTCCTTCCAACATTTCTGTTTCTCAGAGTATTGCTAGTGAACACAGCCTGGAGGAGGAAGAAAACAGGAAAGCTTGTGACAACATCTCCAGGCATGTCTCTCAAACTTTGCGCTACAGGGATGTGATCATGAGGATCTATTTCATTCTTTCCCAGGCAAGCCTCATAGAACCCCATGCAGAAGAGTGTGGGAAGGAGGAGGATGCTCAGCCTTTGCTTTACCCACAGCTCTTTCATTTCAGGCCACCCTGAGAAGATAAGAGCTGACCTATTAGTAACTGCATCTGCTTAGGAAAAGGGCATTTATCCTGGGGGGTGGGGGAGCACTGCCCCACAGCTGCCACAGCACAGCTAACCCGAGTTATGAGAGACGTAAAACTGTCAGAAAAATCGTCTGCAGAAACCCTTCAAGGAGAGAGCAATTTGTGCAACTGATGGTGTGAGTTTGCTAGTAGAATGACTGGGGGGGAGGTGGGGAAGGAATAATGGATTAGTCTTGAGTGGCTTGAGGGCATTACCTTGTTTCTGCCACAATGGCTCATTAAATCTGCCAAGCCAAATGGGTACAGGATGTGGCATTTTACAGTCCAGCTCTCTTTAATTAGAGAGAGGTGGCTTGGGAGCAGCTAAAGAGGTAGGTCATGTTTCAGAGGGCTGATGAGAAACCCAGGATTAAATCAGAGTCTCTTTGGGTCTAAGTCTGCACACTGTGTTTTGAATGAGCTGTGTGTCCCAAAAAGTTCTCTCCAAATCTGCAGCCCCGTGTAAAGTTGCAGTATAGCCTGTGGGGTTGTTTGCTTATGAAATGCCTTGTAAAAGATTACCACAGACCATTCAGCAGGCTTAGAGGCTAATCTCTAAAATGATCGGAGAGAGTTTGGCTGATCCCACTACTTTCTCTAAGGTTTAAGTGTATTTTTCAAGTTTTGTAAATTACTGCTGTTTTTCTTTTTCTGTGGGTATAAAAGTAACTTAGGTTTCTTTGCTATAAAGATGTAGCCTGGAACTGTCACAGCAGGTCTACAGCAGCAGTGCTGTGTGGAAAGAGGGAAATGGAAAAGGCAGAGGCTAATAGTGGAGGCTTAGGGATGCGCTCGTGTATAATCCTGGTAAAGTCCCTGTTCTCTGCATTTCCTCTTGGCTGGCTCTTGGTTGCCCAGAGGCACCAGCCTTATAAAAAACAAAGGTTTGGAAGGAATTCAGGCCATTTGGATATGGCTGGATTAATAAACAGTCAAGAATCTTTCATCTAGAAAGCTATCAGCTTCAGTCAACAGCTACAGACACAAGGGCTGTCTGTTTTCACAGGGAACATGTGATGACATCTGATATATTTTAGGACCAGGTTTTATATCAGCAGCAGTTTGGGATGATCAAGTTATTTATATGTTAGCTTTACCACTCAGCAGGAAAACAGTCCTCCAAAACTTAAGATTGTGAACTTACACAGTACCCTTGTAGGGGAAATATGATGTGATATGAAATAATTTATTACTACTGCTTTAGGACCACTTAGAAGTGTTTAAAAAACATTTTAGCAACAACAATGTGCCTCAGTGTACTCAATTTCTGGTTTTCTCCATAATGAGATTGGAGTTTATGAACATCAAATGTGAAGAAAACTGATGGTAGAAAAATAGCTCTAGAACTTAGTTTAAAAGTATTTGCCAGCACAGGAGTGTACTCATATTAAGAACCATGTTTGGGAACTTTCAACAAAAAAAAATTAGTTGGGTTGTGGCAGCTAGCAGTATATTTTTTGGTGGTGGTATTCGAAATTTTCTTTTAAAATACAGTTTAATTTTACTTTGTAAAAACTGGTCATAGGAGGAGGATCACAGATATATCCCCAAACTGGGTTTTTTTCCCAATAGAATAAAGCTTCAGTTTCTTACCCTTAAGTTAGGAACTTAGATAAGAGTAGATTTGTATAAGGGTGACATCTATTAAACGCAAACCCTAAAATGAAGGGATGTGCTCTTCAACTGCAGCAAAAGAAATAGACAGAATAGTCATTTCCCAGGCATACAAATAATCCACTTGAGAAACTCTGCAAAATAATCTGATTTAGGTCTGCAGATTAAGTATGCACAGTGTTTACAATGTATGTGAGTTTACAGGGAAACCTGAAGTTATCCTTGTTATTTCATATCTCATATTTCCTTGCATTTAAGATTGAAGCCAAATGTAGATTTCTTTAGAGAAACAAATGTGTAAGGAATGAAGGAAAGGAAAGTAAGGGAAGGCAAGGCAAGGCAAGGCAAGGCAAGGCAGTGGAGGAATGCCCTTCTGTTTCCCTCTGCAGCATGGGATTATGTAGAGATTGTATTTTGAGAGGAAAACCTGAGGGCAGGGCTTGGTAGCAAATGGATTTATTGTTTATGAAGGAGAAGGAGACCAGAAGATCTTCTCAGTAGCTCCCAAAGGGGACATTCTTCTGGAACCTGGACCAAGGTTATCTGGCCCACAGGGCCAGGAATTCTAAAAATCAGTTTGATAGGTTGTTATGAGAAGTCCTCTCCATGGCCCCCTTCAGCATCAACAGAGCTTGATTACAAAATCTCTTCTGCTCTCTCTAACTGAGGAGCTCTTTGGCACCCACCTTTCTTTCCACTGGAAAGGAAAAATAACACCTGGTAATGCGAACAGCCCTGAGTACATTCTATGAAGAACTCAGACTCATTATTTCAGGAAAGCAAAGAGACTGCAGGCAAAGTACCACTTAACCTGTCAGGAAGCACAGAGAAGTCAGGAGAGGACAAGGTCACCTCTTTCACTCACTGATGGTTTTTTCCAGTCTTATTACAAATCCTGGCCATCAGCATTTTGGTTTGAGCATTCCTGAGCACAGATATGATAACTGTGATATGGCAGATGAGCTCATTCCCCCCCATTGCTGAGGTGAGGTCCCAGCTCTGTTACAGGTAGAAGGTGTGTTCCCAGAACAATACCTCTGGGATGTGCTGGGATGCATGGTAGCATTCATAAAAGCTGCCTCCATAAACAGTAGGCAGCTGTTCCCTTCCAGGGGAGGACTCCAAGCACTCCCTGCAGGTATTCCCCCAGGAATTTCCCCCCACTTTGGGCAGCACTCCTATGCATCAGTTACCAAACAGTTACCCCTGCAGCTCAGATGATCACAGACATTAAATAGGGACTGCAGGGATGTGGGAAATATTTCAAATTCATCCACTGACGCTACCACTATGATCACTGTTAGTAAAGGAGAGCAGAGAAAAAGAGCTTAAAATTATTTTAGGACTAGTTGTTCAAATCAGTGTGACCTGGGGCTTAAGACGAACTTGTTTTATTTTGTACAGAGTCCAAGGTTGGCTTTCAAACAAAAAGGAGATGAAGGTAACTGCATATTTGAATGACTGCAGCTGACAGCCATTTGCATCTTTTACACAAGGAACAAAGGTGTCTTTTTATAAGCATCTGATTAAAATCTAAATAAAAATGCTTTGATGGAAAGGAAAAAGGAAGAGTTATAAGAGGACTGGAGTAGGTTTATGGAAACAGACAAAAAAAAAAAAAAGACATCTATAAATACAGCATCAAGAAAAGAAAAACAACAAAGCAGAATTGGAAATGAGTGAGAGTAGGAGTCTGAAAGTCAAAAAATGCAGGGCAGGATATAGCCCCATAACTATGTTTGAAATGAGAACGTAGGTTAGAAATTAGCATTACACAGCAAGAGCAGAGAGACTTTGTGGGGACAGGCAGGAACCAGGCAGTGCTTTACAAGTCATAGAAAATTAAGGAGCAGCTGTAGTTATAGGCAACTAAGTCTGTAATTATAATGGCTTTCAAAACAAGAAGGCCTTATGGGATTCAGGGTTTCCAAAGAGAAAGCAACAGGAGTAAAATCTTCTGTGGGGGAGGAAGCAGATGCAAATTACTCTATGTGTCTCTAACAATTTGAATAAGTAGTAGGAAATCTTCAGGAAATAACACCAGTTCTGCTATTTATGCCAGAAATAATAAAATCTAATCTCTGGGACACATCATGTATCATGCATCCCATATGGAGAAACAGGACTGCTAGATCCAGCTCTCATCCATTACAGACACATCTTCTCTGAGAGAAAACTCTTTAACCTGTTGAACTGTTTAACCATTTAATTTTCAAATTCTATCACACCAGTAAAGACTATCCCCAATAAACAGGTGTATTACCTAAAGAAACTGACCAGCTCTTCATTGTGGTTTGCAATGATTAACCTACAAATGTAGTCAACGGAAAAAGAAAAAACCAGCAGCATTCCAATATTGTTAACATCACTTCTGGAGAAGAACATCATCAAGTAGAAAAAACACCTCTATTTAGTATTTACATAGATTTACTGTGAGCAGTAATGTGACAGTTGGCTATCAGGACTCAAGTAATCACAAGCATCTCCTTTCAAGTAGAAAGGATATTATTTAGGATTAAAATGAATATATGATATATGATTTGCATGGGAAGTTATGACTCTATTGTGATACATGATCTTCTGTAAGTGAGAAAATTATCCACACTGGAGCTTGCAAGATGTCAGAAAGGTCAGCTACTTTGTTCAGAAATGTGTGAGCTGCCAAGATCCTCTTCATACCACTAAATTTCAGCCATTTTCATTCAAACTGGTGAGCAAGGACTTATTTATGCTGGGTTTAAGTCTATCTACTCCATGTATCATCGGAGAATTCATTATAGTTAATCTAACAGGCAATAATGTTTTATTTTAAGTTTCTGAAAACAGCATGGTCCAGGCACCAGGAAAATTAATCCAGAAAGAAGGAAGATGGCTCTTCCAGTGCTGTATTTAATCATGCTGAACAGATCCCTTAATCTGTTTAGGTCTCAATGTCACCACTGTTGAAAAGAAGATAATAATGATTGTCTCTGTGTCTGCTTTAACATTTGCAGAGAGGAGGTGTTGCACAATAGTGAGTGATATCATTCCTGTTACTTTGCCTCTTCTGTTTGAGGCAGGTCAAAACCAGCAGCCCACTCTGTACTGGTGAAAAATGCTTCCTTTGCCACTGAAATCTAAAACTGGGAGCTAATCTGGCTCTGGTAATCTTTTTCAGGGATGATCTGGGTTATTTGTCCAGTGTAATTTTCCTTGGATTATCTGGACTTTCTGGGACTAAAGAGCAATAGCACTCACTTCACAAGAATGTAAAACAACAAGTCGAGCTTTTCTGGGAAAAAAAATGAGAGCTCAGACATGAAACAACCCTGTAAACAATAGAGCACGGTGTATTTTCCCCAAAACTTGGGTAAAATTTCCCTGCTGCATCTCCGCGGCACAGGCGGGACAGCTCCCGTGTCGCTCCCGGCGTTTGCTGGCCGTGGCGGGCTCTGTCCGTGGTGCTGACGTTCGCCTTCTCCGCTTCAACTGGAATTCAAACCTCATTAGGTGAAGGTAGGAAACGGCCTGCTCATGCAAACGTGCCTAAAAATCCTAGTTTGGGACATCTATAAATGTACAACTGCCTCTAGGTTGTGTTTGGGCAGACTCCTGGCCATTTTTAAATGGGGGTCAGCAGTGAAGATCTTTCCCTTGGCTAACCTGTCATGGTGAGGTTTACCTTTTCAAAAAAATCTGACTAATTAGTGGCTCTTTCTAACCTCAGCTGTCATGGTATCACTGCAATAGCAAAGGAAAGCATTAAGGTTGCACGGTTTTTATACAGGAAGTCTTTAACACTGCATCTATTTAGAGTGGCGGGAAGACATTTGTTTGGTGCAAAGGTGAGTTTGAATTGCACTATATTTGAGATTAAATCCATAAGTTCATGAAGTGCTATGGAAACTTGAAAGGAGACTCAAATGGCTCACCCCCAAATTTATAGCTCATCTTAAATTCAGTACAGTCAACAGTACAATGATTGTTTCCTGATTTATTTGCTCAAAGGAACAACTATCTTCAATGGTTTCCTGCAGCTGCCACTTCTCCTTTGGAGCCACTTATTCAAAAAGTCATATGAAACAACTTCACTTGTGTTAAGAAAGCTAATAGGAAACACAGCTGAGAAACTCAGACAGCCATTTAAATTTTTATGCATGTTTATCCCTTTGGATTATAAGAAGGAATAAAAAACTTTCTTTCTTAAAAACCAATTAAATAAAAATTGGTTTTTTTGGTTATGATTTCTTTTTTAACTAGACAGAAATCCAGAGATGTCTTACCTGCCTGCTTTCGTGATGATCATCTCTGTCCCAATGTCATGAAATCTTTTCCAGAGGTCTGCACACTGCAACTCTACCTGGATCTCTTCCATGGATGAAGGTGGAGGAGGCTGAGGGCCTGAGCCACCAGATGTAAGGTCAGAGTGGGAGCCAAATGAGCAGGACGTCCTTTCTGCCAGCACCTCTGTGTCTGACCCAGTGCTCTGTTCTGAGTCTGCAAAGTAAAGAAGCCAGGTAAGACCCCTCAGTTCTACCTGCTGTGAGGGGTAAGGGGAGGGAAGAGAAGGAAAGTGAACACAGGAAGTGCTAAAGAATGGTTACAGTGGCCTTTTATATGGCATGTATATGTATGGGGTTTTGTGATTTATAGCCTGATTTGAGGCTTTGAGTTTCCAACATGATATCTGGCTGCTTTTGCAAAATTTTAGAAACATCTGTATAAAAGGAACCTTAACATAAAATATAAATAGTAGGAAGCAATGGCAGGAGTGCAAAACATAGATGAGAAACAGAAATGAAAAAAAATTAATTCAACCTATCATTTCAAGCTAAGATAAGGTGGGCTTACTGGAAAACTACATACCATTTAATTGAATATTCTCCTGCAGTACTATTAAAGAGTTGGTTATTTTTAAACAACACCGTTTTTTATTATCTTTAATATCTTCGTCATCAAAAACAATGAACGTTTTTCTGTTTGGCAGCACTATTTTGGAAATGTGTTTTATTTGCTCCTATAAAACTTTTTTGAACAATGATATTTCCTGGAAAGATACCCATGAATCTTTTGGTGAGGAAAATGCTCTAGGCTACTAAAGGACAAAAAAAAAAGGTGATAGTAAACATATGGAATATGCTACCAAGGAAACAACTGAAGCAAACTGCAGAAAAGATCCCATGTACCACCTATATGGGGGAGAATAAGAAGATTTGCTCAAAAAATAAACAAACAAGTGAGGTTCAACTAGTTTAAAAGTCCAGTCTGGCATGTTGAGTCAGGTGACCATTTCTTTGCAAAAATATTTAATGTATTTATTAGGTAGATATGTTGTATATGTTTAGTCCTCATTTTCATACAGAGGGCTAAGATGAAATTTTGCAAATAGCAGTGTTGCACACCCACATTGCATCAAAATAATTCACAATACATTCTGCAAAGCAATGTGCTTATGTTTCCAACCTTATTTTCAATAGATTTGTACAAGTATTATGTAGATGATATTTAGGAAAATAATAAAATTACATTAAACACTCCATCAAATGGCTCAGGAAGAGTTCTGTGGGTTTCAAAGAACATACAGAAACAATATTTTAGAGTGTCCTCATTGCTCACACCAGTAAAAGCATCCCAGTGAATGAACAAGACAGCTATTTACATGTGTTCTCTGCACGTGAAGAAAGAAAGAGTTATCTCTGTCTGCAATGGAAACCTAAGGAGACAAAAAGTAACAATCTGTGCTAAAAATGTGATTAAATCATGGCATGTAAAATTCCTTCCATACCATGGAAAAGCCAGAAACTCTTTAACAACCCTGAGGTTGTGGAGGCTGAATCTGAAGTTTATGGAGTTTCTGAGAGATGTCTCCTGGAGCAGCCTGCACATCAGTGCAGGTCAAGAAGAGGCTACAGTTAAGAAGAAGGAGGCAGTGAAAATACCACCCACAGAACCACTATCCTCACCTCCTGCCTCATGGAAACATTTCTGGAAAATCCATTTTGCTGTGGTATGGACATAAACTCTTTGACTGATAGTTTATGAGAAACTTCCAGCCCCAAGGATCATCAGGAAACATTTCTCTTTTATGAGAGCCCTAGGTGATGTCATTGGACAGTGGACATTTTGTTCAAGGGGCGTTTTCAGTAAGCTTTGTCAGTTATTTAGGCAATCTGCCAGGACAATGTAGAAGTTCTGCAGGAGAGAAAGGTTCAGTACTTGTTGCTCCCAATCCATTTTGAAAAGGGAGTTCTTTATGTCTCCCATGGACTTCCAAGTTAGGCTGAAGCAATAATAGGTCTATTCCTCTAAAGAAGCGCAAACTTATGCATAGAGGATTGTTACATGGAGACCAGTCCTACATCCAAAACTAATATCCTACACACAGGGTGATTCCAGACAATATGGGATAATCTCTTGGGTTTCTGTGGCCATGGGACAGATAATCAACCTTACAGTACAGAGGGGCTGAGATATTTGCTCCCTGCTTCACTACCCTGGTGACACTGGAGCAAATCTTATCTTCTTCCTCTAGCTGAAATTATTCAACCTCAAATTGTTGGAGAAGTAATCATGAGAAAGGGTCACTATGCTTAGGTCTCCCTAGGAACGGTTAATCAATTTTTTCCTTCAACAAAATGAGAGAGGATACTTTACAAATCACAGTAACATTTGTTTCTATTCCTGCTCATGTCCTAAACCATTAACCAGAAGTCTTACACCTTCTCTGAGACCACAGAATACAGAATCAGTTACACTGGAAAAGATCATCAAATCCAATCTATGACTGAACACCACCATGTCAACCAGACCATGGCGCTAAGTGCCACATCCAGTCTTTCCTTTAACAGGGACAGTGACTCCTTCACTTCCCTGGGCAGCCCATTCCAATGTCTAACCACATTTTCTGTAAAGAAATTCTTTTTCATGTCCAACTTAAAGATAAACTACACTGGGGGTCTGAAGGGACTGGATCTAGGAAAAAACAGAGCCCTCCTTCTGCAATGAGGTACTAAACTGTGGGTCTGAGTCTGAAGAGAAGGGTTTAGACCACATCATCCGGGCTTGGTTCAGGCACTCAGAAACTGTCCTCCAAGGCAGTATGGTAAATGGCCAACAGATGGCACTTGGCTGGGTGCTGTCCCCACTTCATTCCAGCCTTTCCTGGACAGCCTTTCAAACTGGACATGTGGCTGGAGCTTTGGGAATACCTGGGAATTAAATGGAATAGCATGCTGCAAAAAATTAAGTATCAGGGGTTTAAGCTCCCTCTCACTGATTTATACTGATATTATCCCAAGTGACTTTACACATTTCTAGAGAGGCATTTATTCATGGAAGTCAAAGGAGAACCATAATCTTCCAAGCTGGCAAAAATCAAAAACTGCAAAAGGAGTTCACTAATTACTGACAAGCCAGTATCTACCCAAATATGTGGTACCATACAAAGCAGAATAGAACATTTTTCCCCCCAGGGATACTACTTTGTGCCCTGAGATATGAACTATTATTACCCCCAAGTTAGTGTACAGAACAGTGACTACCTCTCCTTCTTCCAATTTGGGAAATTGAGAGTTACTAGTGTTGTTGCTTTTAGTTCAGACTCAGTAGGCACTGAGACCTATTTTGTGTTTTCTTCAGCCTTTCCTGAGCTAAGCTCTCCTGAATGTTGTCACCCAGTTGGAGACACTTAGTCCAGATCCAGGGATTCAGGGGAGGTTAAGTGCATCTGAAATTCAACCCTAGTGACACTTGATTTCTTCATGCACCAGCTTCAGTGGGGTGCAACTTTGCTAAACTCAGAGAAATTACTTTTACTTTACATTGGTGTGAGGAGAGGGAAAGCAGGCAATATCTCCTGAAGCCCCAATATGATTTACAAAACTGTGAGCATCCAGAGATGCAGCCTGGGGCTGGTACTACATATTGTGTATGACTGAAAGACAAACAGAAGGATTTCTGAGGAAGATAAGATACTTGTAGTTTCTTCTAGCTCCAAAGTGACAAGATAAGAGCATTTGTCTCTCCTTTAAAAGGTGCCTTATACAAAAGCCCACATTCTGAACTCAAGGTGCCATCAGAGACATGGCTTCCTATGGGAAGACCTTCTCAGAATACTGCCCCAGGAATGCTGACTCTCCTGCACTATGTTAGGCTGCAATCCTACTGTGTCTGGTTGTGGCACTCAGGGATATGGTTCAGGGGGGATTCTGGTGGTGCTAGTTTGACTGTTGTAGATGATTTTGAAGGTCTCTTTCAACCCTCACAGATCTTTAATTTGTGCCACTTTAGGCATAAGTTAAACAAGCCACAATTAAAGTAATTTTATTATTTTCTCTTGCTAGGTAACAGTCCTTGAGAAATAATACTTCACAACCAGCTCATCCATCACTGGCCACTAACAAAAGTGGGAGTAGATGCAACTGAGGTTTCTAGACCTACAGTATTTCTCTGGACTTTCAGTTGGGACTGTCTCAGGTCAAAATGTTCCTTATTGCTTTTACAGGAAGCAATGACCTTGCACTTTCTGATCTTATATGTTTTTTTCACGAAGTCGTTCCTCTCACCTCTCTGATTGAAGCAAGGCCCTTCCTGCTGCATCACAGCTATGGAGGTGGACATCTCCAAAGCTACTGCTGACTGCACAGTTAGTATCAATCTGCCTACTTCATTTCCCCATTCTTTCAACTCTTTTCTAAAACTATATATTTCCATTCTTGCTCATTCCTTATGCTTTTTTTTTTTTGATGTTTCCACCAATTATTCGTGCTGTTCTATGGAGTGATGTGTAGCCAGAAGAAAACACAAACATTTTAGTCTTTGTGGAGACAGACATGGTGACCACAGGGAAATGCCAGTGCTTAGCTCTGCCAGACTAGTAGGTTTTTCCTTACAGATAATACAGAGGAAATACTAAAAAACTCTCCCTTGTTACAGGAACTTGCTGGACAAACAGACTGACCAAGTGTTTTTGACCATGGGACCTGCACTTATCTGTCAAAGCCAGACAGGTTATTGCAAGAACTGCATTTCAAGGAGGTCTAAACTATCTAATGGGAAAATACCATAAATTTAATGGAAAAGATCCCTGGGTTCAATGTGCAAAAAAATTCTCTAAGGCCTGAAGGCCATAACTCTCTTTCACTGTCACTGAGCAAAAAGAGTTCCCTTTTCTACTGCTGCGTTGGATGGCTTCCAACCATCCCTTCTTGCCACACTGACCATGCATCCAGCTGCAGACTGCAGTTCAGCTGAATTGAAGGACAAGAAATTTCTCAGCACTTTTAGCAACCCTTGAGTCCAACCAGACCAGAGGGTCACTTTCAAAGCTTCCAGGCCATTTCTGAGCTTATAGAACAAAATTGAAGTAGTTCAGATTTTTTTCTTTCTTAATCACTTTCACACTTCTACTACCTCTGTATCACCCTGGAAATCCTCAACTTATATTTTTTTCTGATCCACAAATCCTTAGGCTTCTTGTTGGCAGAGAAGAAGGAAAACATCATTCTGACAAGCATGGTGACTCTGAGGTCAGCATCTGCACTGAGTGCCCCAAGATGATAGAGAATAACCCCAACCAGTTTCCAGCACCAGTGCCCTGGGATCAGAACTGTCCCACACAAATCAGCAAGGTGCTCCTGCCTGACCTGTTTCTATGACTCAGCTGGCCAGTATTCCTCGTGTAAATTTTCTGGGTTTTCATCAATTTGGTACGAGACACAAAGTGGTATGTGAGATATTAAAAGACTATTTTCTACGCATCTTCATAGATGAATCTTCAGCAGAATTTTTTGCTGCAGCTGGAGCACAGCAGGGATACTGCTCCCCTTACTTAACCAATAAAAAAATAGAGCTCAGTTTAGTCCTTGGCCACATCATGCAACTCAGGCACTCAACAAATATTTTACTTCAAATATCAAAAATGTAAACTACAGGAGTGGGAACAATGACAAAAGACTTACATACATAAAACATCACCTACTCAGAGGAACCCAACAGATTTATTCTCTTTCTCTCATGATTTTCCTTCTTATTTTTTTTAGGTTTTTTTCCTCCGTATGTGTAGATATCTAATGTAGATCCTGTCAGATTCCATTAGCATAAAGATTTCTCTTGGGTGGAATGTGGCAGCTGTTACAAGCTGTTAGGGGTTTGGTCTTTTACTGTTTATTTTTATTTGCAGGGTTTGTGAATATTTAGTGCAACAGGTGGTCTTTCCCTCTCCCTTGCAGTTGATTCGCTGGTCATTAGGACCTGCAGATTACAAAGAAGGTAAAAAATCTGGAACACGTATTGACGAAGAAAATCTGGGGAACTTTTTTTGGGGGGTTTTTAAAATTTTTTTCCTATGAACTCCGCTGAAATTAGCAGAGTGGACACCTTGCCTTTGCTGCTGGTTGCAGACAGATCTCATGGTTCTTTTTAGATTTATGATTTTCAAACTGGCTACTGCCACCCCATAAGATCAGCAGCCTAAGAACCATGCATAAAGCAGTGTGACATTACTGGAATTTAGAAACAAAATGTCACAGCCCCATAAAAGTGAAAGAACAGAAACTCAGTAATTCCGAACAGTTTGTAAGAGTGGAAACTTATCTGGCCATGGGGTGGTGGCTGCTGGTGCAACAACTTCAGGTACACGACTGTTTTCCCTGATAATAAACACTTGGGGAGAAGCTAAACCAAAGACCTCAGTAATGTCAAAAACACACAGGAGGTCTGGCTGTGGCAAAGGCAGCAGGAGCAGCAGAGGTGAAGCAGTCTGGAGTTGAAGAAAGCTGTTCAAATTAGCACGGTGTATTTTGCACAGCTGATCCAGCAATTGCTCTTGCTGTAGGCAAAGGTTTCTAAACACTTGGTGATTGTAACCATATGGACATACTGCACACAACAAAGAACACAAAGATAGTTCTGCAGGTGTTCTTATAGATTATCTTATCCCCCTGAACTTTTCCATTCAGTCACAGGCCATAGTACATTAATCATCCCTTCTTACAACATTAGCCCATTATTGACTACATACAGCTAGAATTTATAACCTGTTTATTACTGATAATAGAGTCATAGAATTATTTTTCTGGTCAAAAATACCTTTTAAAATTTATCTCATGTATCCCTCAGTAATACTTATTATTATTGCATTCGTGACTGCAAGTTGCACCCAGAATCAGGATTTGCTGATCTGGAGACAGCACAAACCTGTCCAAACCAAGAACTTCATCTGTACTCGTGCTGCATTGCAATCTCAGGCAGCCAAAAGAGGCATTCAAGCAATTCATTTCTAGCCTAAGACCATGAAACCACAAAATGGCATTCATATCAGCAAGACTCAAAAAGACAAAACTGGAAGATGTAGAGATGGAGAAATGCGGCATGGACAAGTGGAATGACCTGACTGTCACAAGTGGCACCAATAGAGACAAGCTGGTTCTGAAGTGTAGAATTCCTCTGGCACTCAAACCTCAAAACCTTCTTCATCCTCCTGATATATAGTGCTATAAGGTGTTTTATTAAGATGACTTGAGCTGACAAAACATGCAAAGCCCACTCAAAAAATGCTGCACTTACCCAAACTGGGTTTAAGGCCAGTACAGTTATCACACATCTATATCCCCATGGCAAACACAGCTAGTAGGATAAAAGCAAACAGAAAGACACCGAAAAACCCACGGTGGCTTTGGCTCCAAATGCAAGTCTTGCATCAATTTGACTGTGCACTGCCAAGAGCTGACTGCCTCTGCCTTGTCTTATTCTATGTAAGACTGAAAAAAGAGACACAAAACTCAGCAAAGAAAAAATCACCCTGATTCAGGGGTATACTCCAGCTGCTCTGCTCCACTCCAGCAATGCAAAACAGCTGTAAGCCTGGTTTAACCAGAAAGTTAAATTGGGTTTATGACTTCTCAGTATTGGCAAAGAAGTACAAAGCAGCTGGAGTTTACTAGTATGCTCAGCCCTGGGGGTTTGCCCTTAATAGTTAACTTTTGCTCCAGCGAGAAGAAAGAATATAAGCCACAGTTAAACTTTAAAGTGGGTTTTTATCTCACAATCTATTGCAAATTTTCAAAGAATGCTGAGAAAAACAGAACTTGTACTCTATGCCAACATTCAGTTTAGGAGCAGACATCCAAGACACCAGCTCCAGTTTTGAAATGCATCATCTGAAGGTGGAGGTGCTGACTGCTGGGCTCTGAACTCATCCTTGGCAAGTACAAATTCTCATTACAGAGGCATAAGCTAGGTGACCAAGATTGTTCTGAGTAGTACCACAGTGTAGGCTTTCTTTGTAGACTTCATACCAAATCCCATTGTATTCTTTGAGTTAAACTGCCCGCGAGTCATCAATCCATGCTTTAGACTATCTATCACAACTAAAAATATCTCATCAAATAGATGTTAACCAGAAACCTGTTCTATAAACTCTCCCATCTGTGGATGGTGGTATCTTGTTTGTTTAGAAGAATTTTATAAGCATAATTTTTCCCAGCAGAGGCTTCGGGCAATCATATTTCAGCAGAACAAAATCCTCTGAAGTAGCAAAAGTTGGACTCAGGGTTTGATATTGTATTATTGTCTTCTGGAAAGCAAGAATGGCTTGGGCCTTCAGTATGTCAGACTAGCTTTGAGGAAAAAGCAATTTAAAATTCCAGTATAGAAGAAACCGAGAGATTCCTAAAATTCCCTGAGGAGACTCTCTGCAGCTGTCACTCAGATTGGGCTTAGGACAAGGAATCACCAGTAAAGCCTCACAAAAACACTGCTGAGTAGTGAATAATTATAAAGACCATATTTAAAATTATACAGGAATTTAAAATGAGCTTCCAGAAAAGTAAGATTCAGTTAAATCAGAAGAAAAAATATAAGAGTATAATATTGGAGAAAGTACAGAAGAATGCAGAGAATAGCTACCTTTAAAAACATGAGACGTACAGGAGAGAAAAGTGGGATGTTATTAAAAGAAGAGGGAGGTGAAATTGATGACAACTTTAATCTGGCCAAGATCCTGAACTGTACAGACTACAAAGAATTTGTCTGGCCAATGTCCAAGAGTTTGTGTAAAATTAAAGAGTGGAAATGCACTTGAAAGTTAGAGCAAGCTAAAAAAAAAAAAGAGGCCAGGCATTAGATACATTATATGCTGTAGCCTGTAAACACAGAGTCATTATTCTTATAAATAAAACCATACAACAAATATTTAGAGAGCAACTCAAACCAAAATGTTGGCTCTAAATAACCACAAATTGTGCAGGAGTTTGAAACTAGATCCCAGCTCTGTGGCAGGCCCTTCCCTGTGGAAAGGGGCACCAACTCTGGGACAGTCTGTTTCTGGATTCTGCGGCTAGGACTACTCTCTGCCAGAGAGGAAAAGAAAAATCCTTCATAAAAAAAGGAAAACATGGCGCAAGATTAAGGCTGCAGAGGTGTCCATTCTCCATGAGACCAACGTGAAATCGCTGGGAAATATAAAATGACTCTGAAGTCCAGATGATACTAAAGTTTTTTGTAGGCATAAACACAGCTCAAACAGAAGAATTTTAACATTTTAAATATTTGCAAGCTGATACTTGGTGGCCTACAAGCCATGGGAAAAGAGACATTATATATGTTTCCATGTTTTTATCATGACAGTAGTATCAGGGAGCTAGATGGTATCTTAACAACAAAAAGGATCCTATATTTCCATTAGTCCTTTTGAACTCTTGGCACTGCTTTCACACAGCAGTGAGTCCCACCATGTAACTGTGCACACAAGAAGAGAAAGAGTACTTTTTATTTGCCTTTATAGTGTGACTGTCCATTTTCTTCAGTGCTGTAACAAGATATATGCCACTCTATGTATTTCCTTTCTAAATGAGACTGTTTCAAAAGGAAATCATTAGGAAATTTCTATGGGAATGGTTTCACAAGAAAAATGCAGCTCCATTAGGCTGAAGTTTCAAGTTTGAGTTGTTCATTTCATTCACAATCTACAATTTTCTTTTGGGAAAACAGTAATTATCAGGCTAGTCCTGTTGAACTGTTGTTTGGGTTTGTAATAGTTCAACAAATCATTAAAGTGCATTTTTTTCATCTACATGCTACATTAGCCAAGCTGTCTGTCAGACCTCCCACATCCCTTTTCTGAGCCAGACTTTGCAAGACTATCTGCCCTTGTACAATTTAGATTGCCCTCTATCTAAACTTCTTGACTGTAATCCAAATCCTTTCAGATTTCATTCATAACAAAGCTTCTCCTTGACTCTAAACACTGCAATTGCTCGCTTGCTCAATCTGTCCTATTTTTATTACATACATAAGTGCACACACAAACACAAACACACATAAATACATGCATGAGATTGAGTTCCTAAAAATGTATTTGGGGTTTGAATCAGTGATCTGCCCGTGGCTCACCCAGCAGAAATTACAGTATTTTCAATGGTACTTTCCATTGGGAAGTTTTGCAATCTAATGCTCTGTTTGCTGTTTTGATCATCTCTGCAGAGTGACCAGATGTTTTCCTAAGCAATGATTCTGGAGAATTTTCACAAATGATAAACATATTCTTCCTTTTATTTCCTTCACATACAACTGTCTTCATCCAAATCAGCCAATTTTCTGATGATGGAGCCGTGCAGGTAGGCTTGAGAGAAAAGGTTCCCCAGAAGAACCTGAGCACAGTTCTGGTTTTATTAGCTTCTAGCATTTCAAGATCAAGCTAGGAATAAAAAAAAATATTTTTTAAAAGTGACAACATGGGGGATGGATTTGGTATGAGTTCATAGGGGACAGAACCACAAGTGACTGAATAGGTTACAGGGCTGTATTACAACAGTATGGTGCATGGACCTGGAAAAGATGCATTAGGAACTTCAATGAAGCCTGTGCTATGAAAAGCAACTGTGTCATATAAACACAATTTAATTTGAAATCTGAAATATCACATACACTTGCCAAGGCCTAAATTGAATTTCCCCTCAGAATACTTCTAAAATCCCACAGCTCCCATGTACTTCCACAGAGGAAAAGCAGCACAAAACTGGTGACTTTGCCTGAGGGTTCAGCCTCAGTGAATGCATTCTCTCCTTTTCCCTTAACATTCGTGCTCCTTAGATGTGCATTTGTGGCTTGGCTTTTTCTCTTTCCTTTTAGCAACTGTCTTCAGCTGAGGCTCCCCCGGTCACATCCCGACACACTCTGCCGACCGCAATCCCACACGTCCAAGTCCCCACATGCCATCACACACGCTGCTTCCAGGAAGCGCTCGCTGCTGGACTTTGTTCCTTCCACTGAGCCACCCTGATTTACGCCTGCTGAAGCCCTGGTCCCAAGTGCCACAACACCTCCACTGCACAGTTGTCCCACACGTGTATATCCCATCATCCAAACAACAGATGCACCAGTGTGCGTTCACACACAAACTCCAACATCTGGTGATCGCAAGCTCACTGCAAAAACGCCACGGGCTTCATTCATCTTTACAGAACTCACAAACACTTCATCTGTACAACTGAAGAGGTGTGTAACTTTTTCACTTCGCTGGAAGAAGTATGGGCTTTTAATGTGGCATTTACAGGCACACAGAGGGAAACACAACCAATCACTTGCACTTACTCTAAAAACACTTATTTAGCCCTTCTGAAAACAGAGCATGAATGGCTCTGACATAAACACTTCACAGGTGTTGCACACAATAACTTTACATATACACTTTTCTATTTCTTAGTCATACCTGTGTCTACGTGCCTTACCTACTGTGAGGCTCGCTTTTCCACTTTCTGGTTAGGAGCTGTGCCAGAATAAAACTAATAAAAGGAAGTGGAGAATCATCTCCAGATAGCTATTAAATTAAAAACATCCCACTGCTTAAGACTAAAACTGATGATTGCATAATTTCTGAATGTTGGAAATTTCCAGTCTGTTTGCCTTTGTTTCTCTCATCCACATCTAATATAAAAGATATATTCAAGGAGAATGTTGGCAAAACCTCCTGATAGTTTGTTATTTTATGAAAAATACTTTAATTCAGAATGCTCATGCCTGCCTGACTCTCAATTCAGCACTCTAGAAACAATAGGATGCCCCACTGTGATGTCCTTTGGGAAGTGCATGGTCTGGAAGCACTGAAGTCACAAAAGTCTCAGGTTTGCCTGATTCCCCCATGAGTGATGTCAAAGCAGCAGTGGTGTCCTCAGAAAGCAGTTGGTTTCTGTGACCTCAGATAGCACCCTTTAGGGATGTCAAAAACAGGGCCAGTAATTTTCTGTGTATGAATACCCACATATTTTCAATCATGCAGAACTAAACTATTTCATAACCCATTCTTTTAAAACCTTTAAATGCATGTACTACACTTGGAAAATTATATGCATATTTTGAGCTTGCTGAGGGTTCTTTCCAACCATCTTTTCTCTAAAGAGTTTGTCTTTTGGGAGCGGAAAAAATGGCTCATTCTATCTTACTGCAAATGAGAAGAAGAAATACAAAGGATACTAATGAATTACTACATTTAGCAAACAAGGATTAACATTTTCATGTGGAAAGGAAATCTACAAAATTCTCAAAATTTTCAATCTCCACTACAACTAAAAATGCAAATATTGCATATATTTTTGAAGTAGAAAATGAGAATTTACATCACCATTAACTTCTACTTTAGCCCTCATGATATGAGTTTAAAATAACATCAACAGATAGCACATCAAATTTGCAGTCTCCAGATGTCTCCCAAAAAGCCCTGTTCAACCTCACTCTGCCATCCAGCTTTGGAGCTTGCACACTGAGACACTCCTCTCTCACTTGGAGGTTTCTATCACAAACAACTGTGGCACAGAGTAAATGAAACGTGTGCTACTGCAGAAAATGAACAGAATGGAAAGTCAAAATCACTCAAACTAAAGGCCAGAGATTGAAAGACCTCCATAGACACCATCAGACCAAGAATTCAGTGCCTGTCAGTCCTATCAGTATTTGTTGCCATTTAGCATATTCCTCACAAAAGGTCTTAATGGAAAAGTGTGTGAGTTTTCTGACATAAAGATGATTCTTCACCACCTTCCCAGACCCTGCTGCAGATTTATCTTACTGCTCACTTTAAGAAGAACACAGAAGAAAAGCAGAGTTTAGTTTGTCATTGGGGTTTCATTGGCAATGGGGCGTAATTGCGCAAGCAGAGAGACAGCACATTCCTTATTTGGTTTCTAAACATATTATTTCATCACTTAATTTATTATCTCTCATGCTCTTGTGCACCCTCCCGTGCCCTCCTTATTGCTGAAATGCTGCAATCTGTGGCTCAAAACTTCCTTTCAGCCCTTCCCATTCTGCAGCATGAAGTGGTTGGAGAGAAGCACTGAGCTAGTAAGGGATCCATCAGTTCTTGTGAGGAAAAGGAGGAGAAGAAGAAGATAGTCTCAGAAGAGCATACTTTCCTCCCCCTCTCCCCACCTTCCCTTCAATCATACTTCTGTCACCTTCTTCTTGTGTGGTAAAATTTGATGTGAAAAGCAGCCTGGGCTTGTGTCTGATGCTGCTGAGTTTGACCATGTGGCTGCGGGAGGAGGCAGCAATTTCCTCTCCCAGTACAGTTTGGAAGCCCCACAGAGATGCTTCAAAGTGAATCTCTGACCCACCCCCGCCCCAGCAGCCTGGAGCCCAGCAGGGTCTGAGATGCAGCTGGGCTGCTCTGCAGAGAGATGCAGCATGGAAGGCAGAGAGGGAGGGAAAGGACAAGGCTAAAACAGAAGAAAAGAAGTACAACAAATGTACAGGGTAAGAAAGGAGAAGGAAGAGGCTGGGAATTAGGACGGTTTATTGGGTGGAATTGTCTTCCTGGCAGCAAAAGCTGTAAAGAAAGGACAGTCCAGGGGGCATTATACCTTCTCACAAAAAACCCAGCAGAAGGAATGGCAGGGAGCCAGGCTAATGTCCTGGATGCCACACCATCCCTTCCCTCCCATTCCACAGCTCATGTCAGTCTGGCTTTGTACTGCTGGCTGCAGGGCTGATCTGCTCGAGCTGGTCACCTCATTTCCTCCTGTGTGCATCAGCTAGGGAGGAACCTCTTAACCCATCTCAGCAGCTTGCTTGCTCACATCCATTTCGTGATGGAGGAAAACACTAATGCAATAGGGAAATGTGGGGTTGCTTCAACAAAACATTCTTTGTTGCATAAAGCACCCAGAATCCTGACTGGCATTCTGCTTTTGGCTCCTGAGAATCTGGTTTTTACATAAATTTTATGGCCTTTAGGGGTAAAGAGGCTAGTACTAAAATGCTTTCACACATTTGCACAGAGCAGTTGCAGGCAAGTTCCACTGAGGAATAGAGATTTTAAAAAAAGGAAAAGAAAACCAAATAAAGTGAAAGAAAATAGAAGTGGCTGGCTGAAATTGAATGGCAATTTCCCTGGCTGAATTTCAAGATGTCTTTGCAAAATGCCACTTTTGCAGCCACAGTTACCTTTCTGCTGCTAAAAGAAGTTAGGATATTTACAGAAAGGTAAACTAATGAAATTTGTTCACCTCACTTGAAAATAGGAGCAATGGATTTTCCCCAGAAGGCAGCAAAGCAAATCTGACATTGCATCTATTACATCCCCTTGCCTCTCTGTGTCTTTCTCTGCAACCAGGGCAAGACCCTCACTAGCTCATTATATTGAATATTTCACAGAAAAACAGCTAACTTGTGAATTTTACTCTAAAAAGTGTGCTTTTCTTGAAAGGAAGACACAGCTAGAGAATAACCAATTCCTCTGTGTACTGAGTGGGAGGAACTGGGAAGGTCACATCCCTGGGACATGCTTTGTGTAATAACTGTGGCATTTCTAAATCCAGGAAGGCATCTCCATGTCAGCTTATAGGGTTACTCAGCAAGCACAACTTTGTGATTTTTCTTGAATAAAGAATTCCTTACACCGATTGCCAATCAAAAAAATATTCAGTAAGAACTTCTTGTGCAGAGAAGCCCTCAGAGCACAGGGCAAGTGTCCTGGGCTGGATGTTGCTGGGATAACCTAAGTATCCCACTGCCTTCACCACATTCCCCCAGACCTTGTTCTTCTCAGGTCCCTTGTGTTCCAAGCAGCAAGAGACCGTGCTGGTCCCTCCTCTCTGGAGGGACAGGTGGCAGAGGGTGCCCCATTCCACAGCACAACCAGGAGGCACGTGCTGTCCCCTGCACTGAAACCGGAGCCACAGCAACCCCCTCCTCCTGCAAAGGCTGTGACAAAGAGCTTCCCTCATCCCAGGAAAGGCCACGGATCTCCCCTGCATGCAGCACAGGGTAAAAGCACCAGTGCATGCCTCCTGCAACCAGCTGGTTTTGCTGCAGTCCTGCTACCCTGCACATAACCCTCTTTCAACAGCAAGAGTTCTCCGCCACACAGAGGCACAGGGAGATGGGAATGGGAGTTATGGTCACTTCATCATATGTTGTTTCTATCTCCTCCTTGGGGATGGATCCCTTTCCCTGCTCTAACATGGGCTCCCTCGCATGGAAGATAGTTCCCCACAAACTTCTCCAACATGAGTCCTTCCCACAGGCTGCAGTTCTTCAGGAACTGCTGCAGCATGGGTCCCTTTCCAGAGGCTTTCAGGAACAGACTGCTCCTGCATGGGTCCCCTGCAGGGTCACAAGTCCTGCCAGCAAACCTGCTCCACCATAGGTTTCACTCTCCATGGGTCGTGCCAGGACTTCCTACAGGGTCACAGCCTTCTTGCAGGTTTCCACTTGCCATGACATGGGGTTCTCCATGTACTATAAGTCAGTCTCTGCTCCCCTGTGTACCTCCGAATCTCAGCTCTGGCACCTGTAACACCTCATCCCATTCTTCTTCACCAGCCCTGGTGTCTGCATAATGATTTCTCTCACATATTCTCACTCCTCTCTGGCCACAGTTACTTCTGCACAATAATTTTTTCCCCTAAAGCATGTCACACACTGGCTATTAGACAAGAAGATAGTTAAACAATTTCATTAAACAGTTACATTTGTGAACATTTGCGAGGATAAACTTGGGGTTCCCCCACTCTTGCTGTAAGCAGAACTGGGCACAGCAGCTTGGAGCTGGCAGAGAACTAAACAGGAGCTCTGACTGCAAAACTCCACATTCAGTGAGAACTGCCTCTGTCCTACCCTCTCACACTGACCCTCTAAATGAGCTCTGACTGTCAGTGCAAGTAAGGACTGTGTGCTGCTCTTCCACCCTCAGAGTGAGAGGGGCACAGCACTCAGCTTGAGGAACGAAAGTGTCTCTACTTCCAGCTATAAAATGTTTGCTTAACTGCTATACTGAGCTGCTGGAGCAGAGCAAAGCAGCCTTCATGCTGCTTAGCACCTGACCTGACTGTTTTCTCTGATTTTATTGTATCTCTTACAGTATCATTGATATTTCACATTTGTTTCTTTCAATCCTGAAACTGTCTATGCGCTCCTCGTGATTTACTGCGTGTGATTTCCTCCCATTTATTTGCTCCTCAGCTTTTTATTTCAAAGGTTTGAAAAGCACTCAAAAGAATCTGCCAGAAATATACAGCTTTAGAGTAAAAAGTGTATTACAGTTCATACAAATCATTCACACAGGCCAGCACAGTCTAAGAATGCAGAGCTTTTAAACTTTATAAGGCAGCATGATTGCCTTGACAGCACAAATCAGAAAGCAAAAACCTCTATGGTAGCGCAGGCTGGTTTAGTGCAGATTCCAATGTCCCAATAAATGCTTTGTTTTACACATACAATTTAAAGCCATTTTATGCAGCATTTCTGACAGAAAACTATTATATTCCAGCTTCTTCAATGAGCTCAAGCAATTTCTTACTTATTTTAGACCGAGGTTGTTTTTGATGGGGATTTACATAAGGGTTACACACGTGCAGGAGCAAAGACAGACAGATCTACTTACATACAATGTCCTCAACATCCTGCCAGGAATATTTCCCTGTGCCTGTGCTCAGCTGTGCTAAAAGCATCCTGGGGAGGACCAAGCTGGATCACACTCATGACAATTGCTCAAACCTGAGCCCTTCCCTCCTAGAGGCCATGATTAATCCATGGTTGCTGTCTCAAAGCCCCAGCAATGTATTTGCAGGCACCACTGGGCAGGCTGCCCTCCTGCTCAGACACAAAATGCTCACCCAGAAGCTGGCTCACCAACAGTGTCTGGGGACTGGCAACTGCAGACAAGAGGAGCTGCTCAGCAAATCCTTTGTCCCAGCCTGTGTCCCTTCACAGCCCTCCATTCTTCCTTGCCATGGGCAATGGCAAGTGGCAGTCACTGTTGCTCTCGAAGGCTGCACTCTACCTGAGTTCTCAACAAAGAAAAGGCACCTCAGGAAGTTTCCTTTCTCTGCTCCCAAAATCAGGGTTTCCAGCAGAGGACATTACAGGAGAAACACAGGTGAATTTGGGGTTCAATTCAGTTACTGGCCTGGGAAAAGTAATCTTCTGACCTCCTAAGCCAAACACTCCGTTTTAATTTTTAATACCACAAAAACCTGTTCCTTTAGAGGCATAGTGCTGTCTGCTCTCAGCAGATTTAAATGAAGCAGATAAAATCTGTTAGAGAAAATAACAGTAAGAAGAATGTAAGGAGAAAAAGAATACAAGAAGCAAGATGAAAATGACCTGGAAGGACACAGAGATGGAAAGAGATGATGTGATGAGGTTATGGGGAGAGAAACAATTTATAAAAGAGGAAAAGAAAATAAAAACAATAGGCCAAAGACTTAATGAAATAAAGGAATAGTGGAAAAATAAACCAAAAATAAAATCTGCCCACGCATACTCAAAATAATTCAGTGTCTGCAGACTTAGTAACCGAGAAATTAAATCACCGAAAACATTCTCAAGAATTTCCTATGTGGCTTGGTAGCTAATGCAAACACTCAGGAGCCACCTCTCCAGTCACAGGGAATACTTTTTATTTACTAAAATTAAGGCTTTGACTGTAAGTTTCCCTAAAAGTTCTGTTGACTCATGTCCACCCATGAAACTCTTCAGACCATCCTGAGTTCAAATGTCTTCAGAGGAAACAGGTAGAAACTCTGTAGATTACAGTAGGGAGAAGGGGGAGAAAGCACAGGAGAAGGAGAAAAGGGAAAAGCTAAAGAAATCAGTGGGAGAACAGATTAGGAGATGAAAACACAGTAAATATGGAGCATAGCTTTAAAAAAGCATAGTGCAAGTAATAACACAAAATAAACATAAAGGCATTAAAAGGACATTAGAAAGGCATAAAAACTTGAAAAAAAAAAAAAAACATAAGGAGGAAAGAGATTATGGAAAATGCAAGTCAAGCTGAAATTCAGAAATTACTCTGACATATGAAAGAATTTGAACACCTCACCAGTGCTCCCCAGGTATAACTTTTATTCCTCTGTGAGGTGCCCACATTGCATGAAAAAGACAACCACATGCAGGTGGGCACAAAGCCACTTATACTGGATTTCAGAAGAAATCTGGGACACTCCTCTAATACTGAATCTTAACCCACTACTGTATTTCTCTGTGTGCTTTTAATTCAGTACAAATGAATCCCAGCTCTGACCTCAATCAGAACAGTTACATTATCTACTTCAATGGCATTTTTCCTGATTTCCATCAACACTAGAGATTTCTAATTGTTCTCTATTGAGCTCTTTTTCTGGACAGATACAGCTCAGACAGCAAAATGAAGGAGAACAAACTCTGCAGTGTAATATACTAAAGAGAACACTCCTGCATCTCCATCTCAAATTAGAGTGCTCTTGCCGAGGACCTTGGAATGGACGCACAGACAGCCAAGGTCAGGACTTTCCACAGCACCCTGTGGGAGCTCAGATAGAAGCAATTATGGATCGATTGGGAAAACATGCAAAGATCACGTGCAAGACAACAGATGACATCCCATAGCCACTATTATATCATTTGGCCCCAGACTGAGGTATGAATTCTCTCTTCTCTACCAACAGAGGCCTCTGAAATCAGAAAGTACACACAGGAACCCAGGGATTAAAACTGCTGAGCTGGTCCAGTTTTTGCAGCTGTTAATCCAGCAGAGGAACAGGAGAAAACATTTTGCACAACCTTCAAAATTCCCCTGGTAGTAGAGAGAGGGCAGGTCCAGATGCCTTGCATAAAATGAGTATTAACAACAGAATTTACTGTGTTTATATCCGTGTTGTTTTTCCCATTTCCTCATCCACCAATGCCTCTTGATCAAAGGAGGCTGAGTGGCTGCCAGCAGAAGGCTTGGCTGGGTCCCATGGTCCTGTAACATCAGTTTCTTGAGGAGAAGCTTATAATCACGGTGTTCTACCAGGATGCAGGGCAACCATGACCCCTTGAAAAAGGCCTTCTTCTTGCACCATATGGGGGCTCTCAGCAGCAGAGATATTTAGGAGCCTTTGTAAAACACAGACTGTGACTGAAAGATCCAGAATGCTAAAATTATTTTAATACATCCATGCACCTGCAGCACAGTGCTGAGCCATGGACCTGAGGACCACAATGACCCTGCTCACCCTGCACAGCCACCATAACCCCAAAGTAACCTTAGAAGTCCTGCTCTGGCCCCAGGGGGAAATCGTGGCATGAATACCTGACATGCAATTTCTTCTTTGGCTTTTTGCTCAGCCTGGGGAAGAACTCTTCAAGGGCCAGCAACATTCCTCCTCAGTGCCCCTCCATCTGCCTGGGAGGGCACGGAGAGGAAGGTGGACATGAGAGCACATGGACCAAGCTCTGGTTATTAAGGAAAACCCAAAGCAGACTGGCTTTAGCCTCAGGATTGTGTGTGTGGGTGTGTCTGCATTTGTATCTGCACCTAAGGACCCACCAAGAGGAGGAGGGTAGCAAGGGGCTTGGACATTCATAAGCACTAATTAAGTAAAACATTACTTAATTATGACATTCATAATTAAGTTACACAAGATACCAGCATTTTTTTGACTCTTTGTTGTTCTACTCAACCTGAGAAAATGATGGAAAAATGGAACTATGAAACTCGTCAAAATGAAAGAGTTTTTCTTTAGAATATGCTACTTTGTGAAAATAGAAGTGTATCCAACAGATATTAATATTGTTTCATATCTGAAACTATGTCTAATTCTCTGTTTCATTTTGATTAGAATCCTTTTTACACATTTCCAAAAACTGACATTTGCAAAAATGTCAATATTAAAATGTCCATATATCATTTTCTGAAATGTCTTGCATATTCCCACTTACTGAAATATTTTTCCTTCTACTATGTGCAGTGAAGCAGGGAACAGAAAAATAACGTAGATACCAGGCATCTGGAAGAACAGATGGTGGGATAATCCACATGATGGGAGGAAAGGTGAGCAGCTCTTGTTCCCTTTCCACAGCTCAGTTCTGCAGGTGCCCTGCACTGCTGCAGGCCCCACATGGTGTGGGAAGGCTGTACAATACAACCCCACACATGTTGGGGTACAACCCCACACCTGTTACAGTGTGAGATGTCCAGACAAAGCACAACTGCTCCAAAAAACTGAAGGGTCATCAAGAACACCTTGTGTTGCCCACTCTTCCATCATCTCTAGGTCAAATCCATTCAATTTCTCAAATGTTTTTGGGAGAAGTCTAACCTTGCAAACTGGCCTGGGATGTGAAACCTAAGCTGAGTAGTTCCAAGATGTTCCCTTTCACTGAAAAATACATTATTCTTTCCATTTCAGCAACACCTTTCTGAATGGAAAGTCATCTCACTTCCCTCTAAGAGCAGCCCTTCATAAAAAAAGAGGTATTTGCACACAGTGCTCCAAAGATTACAAGAGATTTTTAATCTTAGCACAGTTTTTGTTTATTTGTTTGTTTATTTGTGGAGGTGGATTTTATAAGTAGCAGTTTTGCTCTCTGACCAAGATTCACTCTTAAATGTCAGGACACAACCACAGAAGAAAACAATGTTTTAGAAAGTACTAATTAAATTCCTCTAAAAACCTGTGCAACATTATCTTAAGACAGAGAGTAAGTACAACCTAATGTAATCCAAAGTCTTAAAAAAGCCCTTTCTTTGCCATTAAGGGTGAAAAACAACATTTCAGTGTCATTCACGGTTGTTTTTTCAAGATTCCCTGAGTGCTGAATCCAGCTCCTTAAAACTCCTCCTATGGAGCAGGCAGGCATGAGCCAGCTGAAAGTCATCTGCAGCAATCTTCTGTCCTGCTGCCTTATTTTTGTTCGAGTTTTGTGAGGCTGGTTTTTTTTAGCATGAGATTTCAACGGAACTGAAAATATCTCGTAGCACAAACTCTGCAGCATGCTGTGAGTAATTTACAGCTGCCAAAACCATCTAAATCAAATCCCATGAGGGATTCTTCTTTCTTCAACCCATGCACGTTAGAAAACAAAAATGGCCAGCAGCCATTCTCCTTCTCCTCCTCCTCTTTCACTGAGCAGATTCCCGCAGCTGGAGCAGTGTCATTAGAAGCTGCACTTAAGGACTCCAGGACAGAACAGAAACATGGTGCAGCTTACAGCAAGCAGTTCAATTCATAACAGTACCTTCACCTTTTATTTTATTTTTCTTTTTTTCTTTTTTCTTTTTTTTTTTTTTTTTTTTTTAGTGAAATGAGAGAATTTCAGAGGCAAACACTGTGGTCTGGATTCTGAGCACTGCAGAGTGTGCTGGCCATACAATTATTTGTAATTGCAGTTCATCTGACTGCATCCAAAGGCAGTCAGACATAAAATAGGATTTCATATCTAACCAATGTTCTGCCTGTACAACACTTGGGATTGCATTTTTTAGAAAAAACACTCAGAATTCTAAAAAATATCATGCAAAGCAAATACACATGCAGAGCATTTCAGGTTTTCCTCCAAAAATACCACAGGCAGATTTGAAAAATTTATCCCTTGATTTTTTCATTGAGGAAGTTGGTTTTGAAGAGGGTTTTTTTTCCCCTCATTTTTAGATTTTCAACATCTAAAGAGAAGCTTCAGACTATGAGGGCTAGGGCATACAAGGTGGGCAGTTCACCTTTCATAAAACACTGGAGAACACCTGGATGAAAACCAGAAAAAGACACAAAGTATTGGATTAAGTCCTTGGACATGTAGAAGACAGAGAAAGCAACTGTTAGCCAGGCTGACAAAACACTGCTTGAGGTATTTACCAAATAGAAAGAGCAAATCAGAGTGGAAAATGAGAGAAAAGAAACAATGCTATGAGAGATTTTCAGAAAGAGAAATTTGATTGGAAAGGGACTTGGTGAATTGTAAATGTCATGTTTCATTACTGGTGGCCAAAGATCCCCACCCAGTATCGTCACTGGCCTTGCTCAATGCAAAGGAGCCAAAGGGAGATAACCCAGAACTGCGCGGGGCCCTGTGGAAATGCGGATGGAGGGGGCAAGGAGGGTGAACAGAGACATTGCTGCTCACAGGGCCTGCTCAGATGCTGTGTGGAACAAAAGAGACTGTGGGGATGTGTGGAGAAGGTTCAAAGGGGTTCCCAGGGTTTTCTTCCCTCCACCCCTCCCTGCCTACTGCTTGACCTGGCTGCTCCGACAAGGAACTGAAGTCTGGGTTTAGCTGCATATTTAGTTACTATACAGTAGTTATTCCAGATAGCTTTTGCTCCCATTAAATGCCAGTTATACCTCTTCTGTGAACACTGGCAAAACATGTTGTGTTCTGAAAATCTATGTGGGCAACATACTGCATAGCCTCGCTACTAATTCCTGGTTTCCTATTTTTTCCAACGCCACAGTGTTTTCCCTATCTCTAATGCAGTAGGCAGGCTCTCCTTTGATTTTTTTGCCTCTTCTAGAGGACAGAAGGATTACAGTGTTTTACTTTGTCTTGGAAGGCTGAAGGAGTGAAGCTGTCCTCCCTTTGTAGAGCAGTATGTGATAGTCCATTCACTTAACACTCCTTGTCCCCCACCAAAGCCTCAGAAAATGTGGACTCATCTTTCGCTGCACAGTGCAAATCTGTTAACATGAGATGCTGGCTGGGTTTCTGTGTGGGATGATTCCCATAACCAGGTCCTATGCTCTGCTCCACAACAAAATGCAAACTAGATTGGTTTGGGTTTTTTTAAAGAAACTTCTCATTGTCTTCTGTGTCCCGCAGGCCAAAAGCAATTTTCTCCAACATTCTTTGTACCACCGCCTGCACAGTTTGTGGTAGAAGTTCATATATTTGTAAGGTCCTATTCAGAGATATTTTCAGCACACCAGAAAATGAAAAACATTTTAACAGATGGGGAAAAAATTAGCAACATATTAGCTAGAACTGACTTCCAATTTAGAGGCATCAGAATCCACTGCTATAGTTAGTACAGAAAACGTTTCCAGTTCAGGTTTGGGTTTTGCTCAGTAATTCATTTCTACAAAGTCACTGTGACCTGAACTATGCCTTCCTCATGTTTCCCTTATGCAGAAGCAGTTTTGCTCTTCAATCTCCCCACCCCCCAAGTTTCCACTATTTTTATGATTACATCATTTTTCTTTCCCTGATGACCATTTTTTTCATTGTGAAAACTTCTGTACAGTGGTTTTCATGCCTCCTTTATCAGGACAGTTAATTGCTGAGTGCACTCTGCAGAGTGTCTCATTTAACCTTCTCCCTCCAGCTCCATCCAGACTGAGTAGATTCCCATCTTGCTTGTATTAGCCCCTCTTTATCACCAGAAGCTTGCCTGGGTGTTGTCTGTATTTGAAGAACTTTTTTCTTTGGCTTTAGAAAGATTCTATTAGAAATAATTATTTAAGCAATGATACTAAGCAAGCCAGCACTAAACCTTACCATGACCTCTTCAAGCTAGGTAAAGGATAAATTATTTCACTTCACCCTGAACAATCTTACTTTTTGAGACAATCTTAACAAAGATGAAAAAATATCCATGCTGCTTTAAAATTGCTACCTTTACAGGAATTCTTCAATGCACTATCTACACAAAGATATTCAGGAAAACTATACTAAACCAACAAAGCTGGTAATTTAAAGTGGATTTTCTAAAATACTAAAAGGTATTTAAGAGGAAATCCCTATTGAGAATTAAGATGACACTGACCTGATTTCATTTACTTCATTTCTGGAAAACAGATACTCAGGAATTTCATGTTAATTGGCTAATGCTTTTTCAGGAAAAAAAAGCTCAGAAAATCCACTTGTTTCCCTGTATTCCACTGTTCTGGGCAAATGCAAATGTATGCATATCCATATGCCCTGACACATATCCAGCTCAGACCAAAGAATGCAAGAGCAGCTCTGGTACCACCCATTTTCTCCTTCTCCAGTTCTTGCTTTCTCCTAGAAAAGGGGAAATGCTGCTGCATCTTCCCAAGTACCTTCCCATGCCACAGTAAAGGAATTGTAGGGCTGGATTCTGCCCACCAAAGCAGTGAGTTCATGGGACAAGCCTAGAGAAAACTTAAATGAACATGAGTTGGTGTTAATTTGTACCAAATCTGGTGGAGTGGAAATTTCTCTCTGCAAAATGTCCAGTTCTTATTCTAACCTACAGGCCTGCAGGAAAAGAAGGAGATTTCTGTTTTAGGATTAGAAATAATAGTGCTACCTATTTATTTATATGATGGGATATATGATATTTGATATGATACTATTTGCACAATTTGTGATATTTCACACAGTCACACGCCAACATTTTGAACCATAATTCTATTCTGTGTATTATGCAAGTATTGATCTTTTTACAGCAGATATACCTGGAAACCCTCACTTCACTAATGATCTCTGCTACATGCACCAGGCATTTTGCACTTAAATTTGTCTCCCTGGATTTGTGTTGCTACAAACAAAAATTCACCTTCAGTCTCCTATTCATTTGTTGGTATTTATGTTTTCTCTCTACACTGAGTAGTTGTAATTTTTCAGTCTCCCAGCCTCTGGAGCCTTGTTTGTCAAAAATTATTTAGGACGACCAATTTTTTTTTTTTTTTGAGGGGTATTGAGCAGAAATTAACATGCATCCCTCAGGTGGTTGTTGGTTGTGAATGTTCGCCCTATTTCTTTCTTTCCTCTGTTATTTTCTTTTCACACTGACCTAAAGAAAAGTTATCCCCTCCCACAAAAGTTTAACTGTATGCAATTGTAGCAGTACCCTGATTCCCAGTTGTCGGTGGGAAGAGCAGGCGGAGGAAGAATTCAAACATACGGAAATGATGTTTTGTTCTGTGAACTGAGCAAACATCAGGATCTCCTCCAGAGACTGAAGATGGAGGCAGCACCCTGAAACACAACAGCAGTGGCCTGGTAGCCACCGAGGCAGGCCACAGGAGCAGAGAGTGCGAGCCCTGTGTCTGCATGAATGACAGCGGGGCCGAGAACGCCCCGGCCCGAAGCAGCTGCATCAATTCTAATGTTACAGCAAACTATCAGCACGCACCAAGGCTTCCTGAGAGCAGGTGGGAGTGCTTCCATCCACATAATCGCTTTCATAAAAATAGTTTGCTTGGTGGGGGCAGAAGATTAGCACTTTTTGTGGTCAACAGTTTAAGGGTCAAATTGTGTTCTCAAGCCTGACCTGAACGCTGATTAATAATCCGTGGATATTTGTATTTCGAAACAATCCATTTCAGTGTCCCGACACAATTTTGGAGTAAGGATCCATAGAAACACAAAATCAGCAGGAAGCAACAGGCAAAGGAGACAATTTTGACCGAGTTTTAACTTATCTGAATAAGTCAAGCCAAAACCAGCAAGAAAGTCTACATTAGTAAGTGCTAAAAGTATCAGGGATTTACAGGCATAACACTCTTCATCAGAAACCAGCAATAAATATTTGCTTGTAGCCTATAAAACTAAGAATGCTGAATTATTAAGATCAATGCATTCAGATACATTAATATAAATACAAAATTAACAATTACTCATGTCTAGGTCTCAGAAGTAAGACAGCAACATGTAAGAAAGCTGAAGAACTTTTATATTTATTGGTAACAGAGGAGGAAGCTACATAAATTCAGATCAGCCCCCTAGGAGTAAGCACATTCAACTTGGCAGGCCAAGGCCACTTGTGCATAACAATTCTGAGAGACTTGGCTGAAGAGATCTCTGACCTGCTGTGATGGTCTTGAATGCTTGCTGGAAATGCAGGGGAACACTGAAAGGCTAGAGCAGTGTCAGTGCTAAGTGGATGGGATGAACAGAGGAGCTCTGCTGACAAGCCTTGGTATTTCTTCTGGGCAAGAAAAATGCAGAAGTCGGGAAGGGATCCCATTCATAAAAAAGCCAAAGAATAAAGATATAAATAAAGCCATACCATATATTTCAATGGAACATAAATCTTGTTAAACAGGGCATGCTAAAGCAGGCAAATGCAAAGTTGTGTATTTAGGAACAAAGAGGGGGAGCCAAACCAACAAAATGAGGCTTGTGTTTTGAACAGCAGTGTGCCTAAAAAGGGATAAGGTGTCACAGTGACAAGAACACCATGGGAACTTCCAGTGTAATGCTCTGGATAAAACATGTAACTGTGTTTAAACTGGGGAGTACTGAGTGGGACTTGAGGTAGTTTAAATCTAGGTTTTCAAAGCTTTTAAGGAAGAGATACTACTACTGGACTTCTATGTATAGTCCTGTGCATATATTTTTAAAGGATGGTTAAAAGTTCAATGGGATAGAGCAGAATTACTTCTGATTTTGAGAAAAATGTGTTTCAAAGGGTGATGCAAGGAGCACTGCCTGCTTCATATTCATAAAGGAAGATAGGGTGAGTTTATTACAATGCAGGAATGTGCTTACAGTAAAAACATGAAATATAAGACAATTTTTTCATTTCCTGGAGGAAGGCTTGACAAGAACCAATACAGGAAGCTGAAGCTCCTTTCTGAGGGAAAGAAGACACATGTTCCTAGCAGCAGGATATCTCCTGCTACAGGTGGTGCTGAATTCTGCTTCTGAATCTTTCAGGAGAAACCTATGTGCTTTTCTAGAAGATATCCTTTAGCCAAATAATAAGTTGACTGAATAAGATATCAAGATATGCAATATCTTGATATAAGATATACTAAATAAGATATCAAGATATGCAATATCAAGATATAAGATATGCAATCTCTGATAGATGGAAAGGTAATGAGGCAATCTAAGATTCTCTGGTCCTTAAACTCCATATATCTAAACTGCTGCTCCTTATCACAATTAGAAGGTTAACAGGTCTCCATGGATTTTCATCAAAGTAAGCAAAAATGTTGTTATGCCAAAGACTATTCCTTACCCCACCAGGATATACAAATCTACAGGCATCTCAGGAGATCTCACTAAGAAATAACTCTTTTAGTCCTTGTGTTGATTCAACTTCAAGGCTTTTATACTAAAGCATTCAAAAGAAAAAAGCTTTGTCTTTGGATAATGATGATTCTGATGATGACTTCAAGGGAGTTTCACCGCCCCTTTTCTGTGTGACCCTCTTAATATTTAAATAAATAAATAGAAGCTCAGTATCTGTCTTTTCCCTATCATATGACAGCAAATACAAAAACAGTGAATACCCTTTATATTGTAAAACAAAATACAAGCTGCTAATGTTATTCATTGGTAGAAAACTGTAAAACACTATAGCTAATCAGTGTAACATGAAGTAAATCCTATAAAGACCACTAGGATGGCCTAGGATGGCTATCCAGCAGAAAGATATTCAGTCTATGCTTCTTGTGGTTTACAGCACATCCCTACTGCTAGTGGAAAAGTTGATCTGCAGTGTTAAAGTACAAATATTTGTATTCATTTAAGAAAAGTCACTATTGGGAAAAAAATGTTATCAAAGCCAGAAAGCCAAAAGGACTTGCTAAGCTTCACTGCAAAGAGGATGCAGAGATCACAGGAGAGAGCAGTTAGTTGCCCTACTCAGCTCTTCTGAGCTTCAAAAGCAGAAGTAATTTGAAAATTTGAATCAGAAGTAAAGCTGAAAAAAAAAAAACTAAAAAAAAAAAAGAAAAATAGGTAAAGCATAAAGCGGCATCCTTTTTCTCCAGTACAGATGGGGCAGATGGGCCAAATTCCATAATGCCGAATTCCATCATTCCCTTTCACTTTCCCTGCCAGTGGCAGGAATCCAGAGGATCTCTGTTGACAGGAGAGGTATTATCAGCTGTACCATCTGCACCCACTTCCACACTAAACAGCTCTCCAATAGATGGATGTGACAGTAAATCTGCAGCAAAGCCTGTGAGAGCAATCTAATGTTTGCATTAGGTTCTGAATTCAGTTTCTTTGCTATTTCATTTTGCATCCTGGATTGTTAACTGTTCTGGCCTATCCTGCACACTCCTCTGTAGGCTCAAAAGGAAAGAACAGGGAGAGGTATTTCTGTTTGCACATTTGGCATGCTTTACATCTTGCAATGTTTATGGCTTTGATGTGACTTTTTAAAGAAAAGCTTATATTGGGCTTTGTGGGGGCAAATTTGCCACATTCTCCCACTTCATGATTTCAACCAAACTTACTCCAGAAGTTCTGGTTTTAATATCCCAATGCATTTTTTCAATTCAGAATCACAGAAAAATCAATACACAGGAAAGCAACACCCTCAGACTATACAGAGTTCCCCTGTTAAATTACCATCTTCAAGCCCTCTTGATCAGGTCTGATTTCCTCTTTAAAGCCCTTTAAAATCTCTTATGAGCCCTGGATATCATTGTAGAGCATATCCTGCTTTCAAACATGCTTTCACAACTGCTCCCAGTTTCCAGAGGCTTAATAACAAGCAGCACTTCCCCCGTCTGGGCAGCAGAAATCTCTCCAGCGAGGCAGGGTGCCTTCCTTGCCTTGACTTTCAAAGAGAGCAAAAGCTTTGGGGACACCCAAAGACTTCTGTGCTGCCAAGTTACCCTGGCTGGTGAGGCCCCCTCCATATGTAAGAAATAAAACTCCTGGTGGACACCATTGTCTTGGCAGTGGGTGCACGACATGCACGGCACCGTCTTGAACAGAACCATCTTGAACCTCGCCGCTCGGGTCCAGGCAGTGCTTTAAACCTTATCCCTCTTTTGATTTGAGTGACTCACACAGATTGGCAGGCAAACAGCTGCTTTTTGTGTAGGCTCTCAGGGATGATAGTAATTAACCCCCCTGGCCAGGCCAGCAGAGTTTTTAAGATAATGATGTCCTCCCTTCCCTGCTCTCCAAGCATCTCTTTGATGCAAATGCTCCCACTTTAATGATCAGTACCTTCTATTAAGGCAATTTCTGGTCACTTGAAGTTGCATTTGTGCTCCAAAGGACACAGGAACAGCAGTCCTTGGAGACCCAGAAGGCTGGCAGTAAGTTATTTAAGACAGGAGAAATTCAGAATGGCTAAAGTTACTGAATGTTAGGGTAGTGGTATAGTACAGAGCACATAGCAAGATAGTAAAGTGAGGGTATCATGAAGCCTGAAAAGTTATCTGAAGTTTTGTCATCTCCTCTAATAATAAAAATGGATACTGGCTTTTGCAACAGGCAGCTCTGAACTGTTTATGAAAGTATCAGCTAAAAGGACTAAAATAAAATCTTGCAAGTTTTACTGTTGGAAAAGCAACAGCTGGAAAGTCAACAGAACAGGAGAACCAATTCAAATTATGTCTTTAACTGTTAAATGACTGACCAGCTTAGGTCAATGAGTTTTATAAGCAATTAATTATTTTTTTAAATTCATAACACAGCTTGCAATTACAAGAAGCTGACCAACAATGAAAGCTTCTTGAGCTGCAATTTGAGAATCTACACCATACTGCTTGTCAGGCTACCAGGAGAAAGGGTGGCAGTTTTATTAGTCAAATACCTCCTTTTCATCCTAATCTTGGTGTTTGAAGATGGCAGATATATTCTGATCAAAGACTTCTAAAATGGTAACTTGAAAGAGTACCTACTCCATACTGTTCCACACAGGAACAAGCTTCTTTCATATCACTTCCCTTTTTTTTAAGAATTTTCCATAAAGTTTAGGATAGAAGAGAAAATTGTAGTCAGTTCATGAATCCAGCCCTTGGTAGAGGAAAGTGATCAGGATTTGCAGGTCAGTAGGTATTTTAAAGGTAGTCATCTTGTTAGATGCTGGTAATGTTCAAGAGGTGGTAAGGTCTTAACTTGGGGGATGCTCTTACTGTTGTCAATCATGTGATGCAAATTCAGGCAAATTCAAGATGTGTCTCCTACCAGAATTTTCTAAAAAAAAGCCCAGAAAACTCACCAGGATAAGAAACCTCTGCAGGGTGCTTGAAAGATGAGGGTAAATGGCAAAGGTACTGGTAAGGATTTCCATGTTAAAAAATCAAGAATCAGTGAAGAAAAGTCCTGGTGAATCCCTTTCAGTCTGAGATAAACAGAAAGTTACTTGAAGGTTTTGTTAAAATATGCATAAACCCACAGGGATTGGAGAACTGGATTTCCTGCAAGTCTGTTAAACAGAACCAACTCAAAAATGCAAAAACCAAAGTATTATGTAAGGGAAAGATGGTAGGCAGGCTTTTGAAAGCAGATAATATGGCAGTTTCTTCAAAAGAGACAGCAAAGGACATATGGTAACATGCTGAGAAGAGATGTTGGGTGATTTGAGACCAAAAGGTTTTATATATTGCTCAACTCTACAAAAGCCAACAACTTTTAAACTCCTTTAGGGGCTTCTTTCCCACAGAACCACAAAATAAAAATAAAAATAAATACATGCACGTATACATATTTATGTATGCACTGAGAATTCTTGGATAACACACTTCAAAGGAGGAAGTGAGTACTATCATAGAAAGTCTGAATGTAAATAAGGCAGCAGGAACAGATGGGTTTATGACCAAATACAGTGTCTTTAGACTTATTTATCAAGATCATGCCCAATAAAACAGTATTTTCTCTTTGAGAGATAAAATAAGTAAAATATTAAAACCCGGGAAATTTCAAAGCTTGAAAATTGTGTGGGTTGGACTTCTTATCTCTGGATGCAGAGATAACTAAGCAACAGAACTTTATAGTCATGGCAGAAACAATATGATTTTGAAGAAATGTCAAGGACTGGCACTTATGCCCTGTAAAGGTCCTACAGCTCATCTGTTTGTGGATTGCTGGATTGAATGTCTTCAAGGGGAAGACAGTTGATGAGGCCCTGCTGACAGCTGACAGCTGTTCATTTTGGCCATGAGAAATTAGGGAGAATGCTCAAAATTGAGCAAGTGAGGGGCAGATCAGAGGCAGGACATGCAATAACTCTCTGGGAAGCGCTGAGCATGGGATGCCTCATACTGCTCAGCTTCCACACTGAAAATTGTTAGACAAGAGAAAAGGAAGGTGTTTGATTTCTGTGTTTTCAAATTTTTAAAAAAAGCCCAGAAACTACAGTGGATTAAAGATTCAATTAAATACCTGCATATCTCAAGTCCTCAGCAACTTTAAGAAATTAAGTAAGAACAGAGATTTCTCAGATGGGCTAAAAAGAAATTGTGAAAAAGAACATACTCTCTCACATTCTTTTCCCATTTCACCACATACTTGTGTGTGCACCAGACAGCACTTTAAAGACTTGAAAAGCTGTTGTCATTAATTTCATCTGGCAATAGACAGAGCCAAAAACAAACAGTTCCATACTATTAAGGCCTCCCACAATGGGAAATCTTACAGGGCTGAAAGGGTAGCACATTGTTACAGAGCTCAGCTGAAATAAGAAACTCAGCTGAAGGATGCTTTATACTTGAGGACAAAGCCATATTTGTAGACTAATACAGAATGAGAATGGTGGGAGAAAATTTCTGAGATGAGTACTGCATAAGAAAGGGATTAAGAAAGGAAAAAAAATTAAAATTAAAGCCACTTCTTTACTTGCCCTTCCCTGAGTATGTAGGAAAATACTCTTTTCCCTTCATCTTTCTCTCTTTACCATTTGGGTTAAAAATAAAGAATTCTTCACTCAATCCAATTAATATTTCTCCTTGCATTATGACAGCTGTCATCCATTTAGATTAACCTTTTGTAGGTGGATATCAAACACTAAAAATTTGTACTAACAAATCAAGATTGCTCTTTTCTATCAGCAATAGCAATCAGCAGTAATCATATACAAGCTCTCATCTCACCTTTTTGTACTTTGGAGCAAGTGATGTGGATGAACTCAAGGAAAAATGGAATAGTTTCTAAAACACATGTAATTTTAAAGAGAAATAGATACCTCAGCATAGGGAACAAGAGAGAGAATTCAGCAGGGACCAAGCCCAAATTCCTATTCATGATATTTTTTGTCAGTAATATTGATTCTTTACATATTGCACATACACTATTCACATACTACTTTTCTTTAAATTTGTTACTCACTAGAATACTTCCATTGAGTGAAATGTATCATGTTAATGCTCTTATGAATCTTGAATATCTTGTTTTGTACTTTCTGTGTGTTCCAGCTTTGTTTGGACTGGGGCTTTTTAGTTGTCTAAACAGAAAATCGTTTTTCATTTTGGTTTGGGTTTTTTTATTTATTTAATGGAAGGTAAATAGCTTAGCAAGGGCCTGGCCTCACGATCATGTGCCAAACAACATCTGGGGAGAATTATCAGAGTAATGTTCCTGTAGACAAGATAGTCTAAGAGAATGAGCATGGTGAGTTTTCTAGAGAAAAGCAAAGAAACAAGATTCTGAAACAAAAGGGAGAAGCTGGATACTTGGAGAAGAGATAGTGAAAAATCAACTGAACAGAAAGTAGCTGAAAGCATCCAGAAATAAGCAAGAAGGAGCAGGGTTGATGTATCCAAATAAACTGTCATTTCTTCCTGCTCAGGCAGATACATCCCTGACAGAAAAGGTATCTCTAGACGCAGACTTTTCTCTATGCTTTTCATCCCAGTTTGCTTCTTTGCAAAGTCCAGAGTGACCAGGAGAAATCCTTCAGTGTCTTAACAGACCAAGGAAGCAAAAGACTATAGATGTGTGAGACCAAATTCAAGCCCTGAGCCCGTGCCTCAAGCGCTTGTAGATTACTGACAGGCAGTCGCTGACACACAGCAAAGGTGCAGACCAGTCTGACCTCTCTATGGTTTGCACTGTGCAGTTCTTACCTTTATTGAAAAAAGTAAAAGGAATTTATCTCAGATTACACAGATATTGCTTATCTCACTGGAGTTCTGACCAATTGGCTACTGTACTCATACTTGTCTTGCTGGGTCAGCCTCACATAGTATCGAAAAGGGAAAATTCACTCAGGCCACTGGAACTGATTTATACTCACAAGAATGTGGATTTTGACATTATTCCCCCTTTATGCTACTTCCCCTTTACAGTAATTTTTAAAGGTTTTTTCCTGTAACGTTCCAGGGCTTCATGTGCCTGATACTGCAAAGGCAGATACAACTAACTTCAAAGGCCAGTCCAACTGCAGTCATGGCTTGCATGGAATGGGTTTGGCCTGCTGAGCTCATGAAAGCAAAACTTCATCTGTTTTGTGGATTGGGCTCTTGACCTGCCATAAAAATAAATGCTATCTTCTCCCTTTATTAAATGGTAGGCTGTTTCTTGTTACTACTGTGGTATACTCGTCTCTTCCATATGCCTGTCATTAAAAATAATAAATTGGGTTCCCTTATCTCATAGAGATCTCTTATTTTGCCCTCTTGTTTTGGTCTCCTGTTCATTTCCACACAGTCTTGCTGGCAGACTCACACAGTTTAGATTAAAACAAAATGCGGCAGCATTTCCCCCTGACAGCAGACACAGGCAATTCACACCTTCATCTGATGATGTTCCACTTAACCAACTCTGAATGCACAAGGAAGCAAGACAAAAAATCCTACACAGTATAAGAGGAAATCAACTTGTGTACAAAGATTGTATTCCCGCTATACTTCAGCATTGTTGAAACATTAATTGATTGTTTATTGTGCTGCCATTTTGCGTTAGTCTTTGTTAATTAATTCTGTGTGTATTTTTCCTGCACCATGAAACCGCAAGTCTATTGTGTGCCTTGCAATAGCTGACCAGGACCTTGAGTATTTTAGAGATTGAACGCTTTACTTTTAGCAATGTTGCTGATGAGTTATCTATTTTCACTAATATATTCAGCTCAGTCTCTTCATTACATGCTGCTGACATTTAATAACAGTCTCAGTCCTCCAGACTGTGTTCCTCATGCTTCCTCCAGTGAGCAATACACTTCCCTGTGATTGCACCTCAAAACACAGAATTATTTTTTCTGCCTAGCTCTTCAGCAGATTATTGCATCAAAATCAGCAAACCTCTTTCTATATTTAAACTAACTACAGTAATTTTGTTTAGTGAAGAATGAGACTTCACAGGTTTTGTTGCACCAGAAATGCACTTTGTCCTATCCCACCCCAAGCACCTAAAACACCCCACTGTTAACAGTGATTTTACACTGTTAACATCCATTGCAAAGGGTACTCACATATTTTTTTCTGGATAAAATATCATCCAAAGGCACTTCATTAGTCCTAAATTATTCTTCTGTTGAAAAAGGTAATTTTTAAAGCCCTTCATTTCTCTCTCTTAGAAAAAGCTCATTTTGTTGCATCGCAGACTACTTTTCTCATTAAAGCACCATCAAAATATGAAAAGTAAAGCCTCTCAAGAAATACTACTGCTCACTGTGATCACCTTTTTCTTTCATTCTAGCCACCACATGATATTTTCTTGTCAGGAATTACATTGTGTCTGAAGTTCTGCTAGTATAGCATATGAAGATGCGCTGAGAAGTTGTGCTGATGAACATGATGTGAATTCATTAGAAGGAATATGTCTCCAGGCATATGTCTCAACCACACCATGGCCATTTAGGCTCTTTGAAATAAAAGAACAACTAATGGACCAAACCATATGACACTGCTCAGTAGTTTTCCCTTACAATCAACTAAAAATTTGCCAGACTGCAAAGCTAACATTTATTCACTACTTTCATTTTCACATATCATTTTCCTGCTCACAGCTCTACTTGTGTGTGTTTTCAGAGTGTTTCATACATGACCCCTAAATTTGGTTCCATTACAATCCAGTATAAGCACTGCTCCTATTAATTGTAACCCTGCTGCCATTAGCTGTAATATGGATAGAAGCTGGCCAAGTCACAATTACATGGAGAGTCATTTGGAAAAAGTATAAATTAACTTTATCAGTGGTTTTAGCTCTGTTTATATTGAATTCATCTGCTGAGCATCTCTTTACATTCCGTCCATGGCATTTCCATGCATTGTTCCAATCTCTCCCCAGTGTTCAGCTCGAAGGACAATGGGAGAAAGTAGTTCCACATTTCCATCTATCTGCACACAAACGGGCTCAGCCTGTGCATTCTTTCTTTTCTTATTTTTACCCCCCAAAAGAGCTCCCAGGGCAGAAAAGGAATGCAGGATCAGGCCTGTCCATAGTTGTGTGTTCCCCAGCATCCCACAGAGGGATGTTGTTGCTATTATTTTAATAGCAGATCTCTGCTGTTGTTTCTATTTTAATGGCAGATTTTAAAGCTTCCGCTGACATTGGTACAGACCCTGAAGCTCAGCTAGAGAGTCAGAGGTGGTGAGCAGATGGCGATACAAAGGAGGAATGCTGTATCTATAAATATTCTGATGAAATTCATATCCAGTGTTCCACACAAGAGCCAACCAACTACACTGAACTCTGAATATGGGGTTTTAATTATTCTTATGTGGTAAATGGGCTCTTAATCTGGGTTCCCTAACAGGCAAATCTTTACTCAGAGAGTGTAACTATAAATAGTTAATGTCAAACCACTGAATAAAAATATGAAAGGTTAATTGTGTATTAACTATCATTTTAAAATGTTGCTATTTACCAAATAAGGGGTAACATTTCATTCTGAGTTGTCAGGGCTTCTAAAAGAGCCCAAGAAAAGGGGCAGTAGCTGAGGCACAGCAGTGAAATGCTTCTGGATAATTTTCCATAGTCAGAATTAAAGTAATGTTTCAGTACATGAGTTGAATGTGCAGCAACTCAAATCTCCTTCAGGAAAAATGAAGTGCAGCTTCCTTTAAACCAAGGTGCCAAACACTACAAGCCACCCTATGGATTGTGTGAATCTGCAGTCTCTAAACCAGCAGTTTTGAGGTTTGATGTTCTATTTACACCTTCAAGCAGTAATTTGTATCTAATGGTGATATACTGAAATTTGTTAGCTACCTCCTTATATGTATTTTGGGAAAGGAGAGGAAATGTTGTTTAAAAAACTTTCATTGGGAGCAAAGGGACACAGAGAATCAGCACCTCTTTACAGCATGTGCATAAACTCTGTGCAGTTGGGTTTGTTTCCTGAAGTGGCACTCAGATCTGAAAGTTGAAGAATGAGGCTATACAAATGACAAAAAATGTGTGAAATTGTGGAAAATTATTTTTTCACCATCTATTCATAAGCACATAAAATAACTCTAGCCTAAAGCAGCTCTTTTGAACACTGGGTTGTAAAATAAGCAGACAGATTGCCTGTCTACATAGCAAATATTTTAGCTATATTTCTTAGGAATTTAGCCCACAGAAGGCCATCAGTTGGTAAATTTTCCTTTTCTCCTTAATGTTCTCACCCACTGGTCCAAACTGACTCACTGGTCAGGTTCTAACAGCTTTGACAGAAGGATAGTAGTGTGAAATTAATTACAATACTACACATTTTGTGATAATCAAAACCAAATTAGCACCTTCACTGAAGAGGCTCTCTTGACTACTTGCTCTATGTGCTGAGCCCAGGAGAACATCCTCAGAGAGGATCCAGATGGAGAAAACATTTGCCTGCACCTGGGATGCTGTGAGATGTTCAGGGAAATGTATAGGAGCTGAAAATGTTGGTGAACAACAGATAGAGTCATTGAGGAAGGGGCAGGAAGAACTAACATTTCTGGTGGCATCAGAATATGATGCAAATCCTTTGTCCAGCTGCTTTTTTGCTTGAAACAAGCAAGAGGCTTGTTTCTTTCACAGAAACCCCCTTTAGAAGTCTTCAAGAGTTCAGGGCCCAGGGGAAGATCAAAACCAGGGGTTTGGGGTGGAAAATGCTTATGAAAACTTCCTGAAGTGCTGATATGTGCTTGTTCATATTTCATTTTACCTAATCTAAATAATGCCATCTTGCCTGTGTTCTGCAAAAAGCTTTCTGCAGTAAAATAGCTGCACCAGCATGCAAGAGGTCAGAAAAAGAAATAAAAATCACCTCTCTTCTACATAACTTTCCTGCAACTGAAGTCCAAAAACTGAGTAACAGCAAAACACCTTTGCCCAAATTTTACCACTGGTTGTTAGCCAGAAAAAAAAGAAAGAAAGATATTTTCTCACCTAACAGCTCAGTGTTCTATCATTCCGACTCCCCATGTTGAGTCTAACAGCTGTTTGTGCAGTGATTTTTTTACCAAGCTCTGTAAGATGACAGCAGCTTTGCAGTCCATCTCAGCCACCTCTAGCACAAGGTGAAGTAGTCTGTTATGGCTAGGCTACATTTTTCAATTATGCTCATGCATGTCATTACTGTAGTTTAAAACTTGATATACTTCTGAAGGCATGTAAATAATTTAAGCACACTCCCCCCCCCCCCCCCCCCCCGCCCATGCATTTTCAAATGCAGTTTAGGCTCTTAAGTTCAAGTAATTGCCTGAATTGCATCTGATGCATTTTGCAGCTCCCAGGGACTTCAGTGAGACTATTTTTCTGAATAAGACCATATAAGGGGTCACAATTTAATTTTGTTCAACATTCTGTCTTCTGTTGGCACCATACAAGGTGGTTTAATAAGTGCTGCAATTTCTGAATGGACTTACCTAAAATTCCAGCATCAGAACTGCTAAATGTGCAAAACAAGATCATGCATGAGGGAAATAAAATCAAAGTCCCGCTGGAGTTCCATGACAAGCAACAAAAGGACTTGACAGTTTCACATTGAAATGAAAATATAGGATGAAAATCAAGAACCTGATTCCTCACCTCACAACTGAAATAATTTCAATATATACTATTTTAATATATATATTTCTGCTTAAAACTATGTAGTTATAAGGTGAAATATTGCATTCTTCTCCGAAGGGACTGTCCCTTACTAAAGTTACACATCACATCTAGCACATCTATAATTGAAGTATTAAAGAAATATACTTCACTCCATAGTGTCTATTGCTTATTTTGTGCCACAGACAAAACTCAGTGCAGTTTCCATTTCCCCTACAATTAGGCACTGCTCCTACAAACACATAAGTGTGAGCTCACCTTTCCTGCTGGGAGGGATTTGGATGGGAGACCCACTGCAATGAGGGACATGAATACATTTTGGCAGGATCAGGGCCTCAGATAGCAAGGAGGAAACAGGCTAACAGAAACCACCTTTGCAAACACAAGAAAGGGAATGATCCCATGGACAGAAATTAAACTCTCATACACTTCTAAGTGCATAGACAGAGTATTTAAAAGGAGGAGAAACTGGAAGGCATCAGAACTGATCTCTTTTTGTTTAAATCCAAGGAGAGAGTGTCCCTTTAAGGACTTATGGCCGGGCACAGCCCAGGGCTTGCTTCGTTTGGCATTGACTGAGCTAATGTTTTCATTTGCCAAGAGATTCGGTGACTGAAAGCGCAGCTTTTTTTTCCTCACAGCTGTTTGCTCGCACATTATCAAATATTTTCCTCCAGCTTTTGCTCTTGCCTTGCTCATGGGATGTAAATGGTGCAGGAATTTCGGCTGCTCTGCTTCAGTTTAGCAGAGTGATAATCTTAGGCAAACGCTTGCAATCTGTCTTTCATTAAGAGAGTTTTTTGCACTTCTGTTTAACACTGCGAATTTTTTGAATTGCCCCTTAAAAGAAGATTTCACATCCACTTTTGCCTGGAGGGAAACCAGTGCTGCCACAAATATATCCGCTGGAAAAGGGGGAGTGCTCTTCTTGAGTGATTCTCACCCAAGACAGCAGGCAGTTCTACCTTCAAGTCCTGAACATCACCTACTTGCTGCAGATTTAATTGGACAAATCTATGCACAAAACAATCCTTCTCCCATTAAAAAGCAAGGCCTTTTTTTGCTGCCTGCTCTATACAAAAACATGTTTGAAAATTCCATTGTAAAATGAAAGTAGTTTTCACTACAAAATACATTAAACCTCTCTTGCAAATTCTCTTCTTTTTAGCCATCAAATGTAAAACTAGAATCTAGCACTAGCTGCCATAAAAAAAAATTAAGTCCAAAATGAGAATGGAGAAAAATGGTATTTCTAAAATACCTAAGATATATTAAATGTTTAAATACAGTGTTTTAATCTCCCTAGAAAAAAGATTATACTACATTCTTATACAAAAACCATATAAAAATACTAATATTATATGAAATATATATATAAAACAATACTTTTATTTATATATAATATATACGTGTACATATTATAGATCTATAGAGAGGGAGAGACTTGTACATGCACATTATGTAGACAAAGTATATAGCAAGTAAAATGAGATTCAAACTCTCTCCAATATTAAACTGTCACTTTTTCTGTGTTGGTAAGAGTAGCAGGAATGTCTTCACTGAAAAAATAAATCTTCAGTTCTTAATAAAAATCTGAGAACAAAAGCAAAAAATGAGAGGGAGAACTACATTCACCAAAAATGGGGAATATTAAAGTCATTGTCACTGTTATGCTTTTGTTTAAATGCAGAAAATGGATGGGCTAGAGTTCTCAGTCACTTGCTGAATTTGGCCCCAAATAAGCATCTAAAGATTCTTCTGAAGAAAAACATACAAACATTTTATAATAACTTTTGAAAGTCATGTCCTCATAAAAAACCAACCTTTTTTATCTGTCTCAGGGTAGTCAAAATATAATTGAAGAAAAGGAAAACGTTAGATCTCCAGTTTGGCAAATCCCTTTTTCAAGGAATTCAATCACTGACTTATTCCTGTTCTTTCCTTATTAAATAAGGATGCATTTTGAGCCAACAATTTGAACTGGGAATCCTGATATGTTTAATTGCTCTACAAACTCTGCAAACTAAGCCTCAAGCTTCAGATTCCTCTGCCCTCACAAAGGAGAAATTATTGCTTCTATTCCCCTGTTTGTTGTTAAGACATATAAGAGTAAAGGGGCTGTTCCACAGTATCTTAGACAAAGAAGAAACATAGTTCAGGAATTTCTGGGGTTTTTTCTCAAAAAATGTCCCTTCATAAATGGATATCTTGACTGAAATTCATTGTGTACTGAAAAAATAAACCAAAAAACTTCACAACCTCTGTTCTATTTCACAAAACTCTATTTTTATTATTTCTTCATTCTTCATTTAGGGTTTTGCCTGTACTGAGATCTGATTTCCTTCTCAAATATCATTGGCCATTCTTTGGAATTTATTATTAAATTATATCAAACTCAGACCACAAGTAAAATAATGACAAATCCTGGTTGAAGTCCCCTTATGACAGAGATATCAGGGAAGGGTTAGGAGCGTTTGGCCTGCTGTGCTAAAGGGGCAATTCTGGCACATGCAGTGAAGATCACATTTAGTGTGTACACGGGAAAAAAAACTCAGCCAACCACAGTGTGAAGAGCTGGTGTGAACGTTGTCTCGTGAAAGGGGGGTGACTGACCAGCAACACCTTCAGAACATTGCTCTTTGTACACTGCAGCGTCCTGAGGCCCTGGATGGGACCTGGTGCTGTGCTGTGAAATGTGAGCAGAGGGCAGCCCTGGGCTGTCCCCAGGAGCCGCCAGCCCAGGTACGTGCAGAGAGCCAAGTGCCACCCATGAATGTCCTCCTGCTTTGGCGACACAGCTGGGCACACACCTTGACTCACGGGAGGGAAGTCACGACTCAGGCAGGTCAAAAATAATACAACTGTGAACGTGGAATAAAGAAAAAACAGAAGCAGAAATGGGTGGGGAAAAGACTGAAAAATAAATGCTTATTTTTCAGGGAAAAAAATGCAGAACAAATATTATACACTTCATTAGATGACCATAATAATAAGTTTTTTCTTCCTGTTTGTCTACACAGCAAACATAATTGTAAATGGTACAGCAAATAGCCACTGTCTGAGACACAATTATTTATATTTTAATTCATGACTGTCAAGCGTCCTCATGAATGCTCAGTAATTCTTTGAATATTCACAAATGAAATGATTGAGGGTCAGTTCACAAACACATATTCTCATTCAACTGCAAATAATTGCAATAAGAAACCTTTGCTGCTGTACATAATTCTTCATTTAAGTTCAGGGGTCCTAGCCAGAATGGCATTTCAAAAAACTTCTGTTGCTGTGCAGAAAAGCTGGTCCCTCCTCCTTCCAGCCATGCCCCCAGGAAAAACACACAAATAAACAATATAACAAGTACAAATTTGGCATAGAGGGGGAAGACTAAATTATCTGAAGTACTTGATTATTATAAATTTAGTTTAATTATGACCTCAACAATCAGAAATGTGCTATGTGTAATTTAATTAGCAATTAGAAATTGCCTCTAGGTATACCTGTGGAATAAATAACTACACTCACTGCGATAATGTTTAACATACTCTCTCTGGCACATAAAAAACTTCTGTATGTTGATAATTTAAATATTAATACTATCAAGCACTGAAATATATTATGTTTATATTCAATGGAAATCCATAATATTCAGCCAATGCAACTGCACAATAAAATAGACTGAACCCCACGTATAATGTCTGCTGATTATAAAAAGGACAAAGACCTCAATAAAGTAGCAAAAGTTGCAAACAGGATTTTAAATATTATTCTAAAAACTCCTGTGAAGCTGCCTATAAGAGAAATTATTTCCTCTAGGAGAATCTTTTTAATTTTTCCTGAAATTCCTAATGTTTTGCATTAAACCATGGAGGAACAAAGATCATGGGAAGAAATCCTGCTCTTTTTCATGACAGCTTCTACTTAACTGAGAGGTCTTCCCTTTCCTCTCTCTTATATATCTGAAATACACCAAATTATTACATTTATTCATATAATGTCATAAGTTGTCTTCAGAAACCATTATGAATAGTATATTTCATCTATAGGAACCATGTTATTCATTATTCTGGGGAAATAAAAATAAAAACAATGCAGGAAGGTACCCAGATACAAGGAGAAAGCCTGAAAATAGTTTCTAATTTCTCCTCATGCTGAGAGCAGCTGGTGAGTAGGAAATGAAGCCCTGAACCTCTCCCTTTCCCACCTCATGCTCCTCTTCCTTCCCAACAGTGATCCCTCTCAGTTTTCTGGTTTTCTACTCCTTTGCCACTGTTAACTCATCTCTTCCTGATTTCAGCATCATTTCATTCTCAGGAGGATAATGTACACCCATGACTCAACATGAACACAATGGAGACTCTCTTCATCCCCTGGTGCATTGCATCCCTTGTTCCAGCCAAGCGAGCCCCTCAGAAGGATTCAGGACACCCAGCCCTCATCCAGCCAAGCTCCAGCACTATTATTCTTGATTTGCTGTTTTTCGGTCGTTTCTCAGCCCAAGGACAAGCCAGCACCTACAGAAGCCCGTGGACATTCCAGAGCTCCAGGTGTCTGAGAGCACAACCAGGAGCAGGGCATCTGGCACTGCAACAGAACAGAGACAAAAAATGCCCCAGACATTTTCAATCCCTCTTTGGGGCTGAACTGCTTTTCTATGGCAGTCTGTGACCACACTGGATTACTTTCTTATGTGCCCTGTATGTACTCAATCCAACCTCTTTTCATTTTCTTCTACATCAATTATTCCAGCATTACCCTGGATGAATGATGCTCAGCACCTTAATGTAACTTGAGCAACTTGAGCAAATGCTCTTAATAACCAGCCAATTCACTATTGAATCTTTCATTCTAAGAAGCAGACTGAGGGGTTTTTTTATTTTTATTTTTGTCTTGAAGTTGCATTTTATGGCTATATTTTCACAAAAGCTATTAATTATTGTCCATTTCTGTAACAGCTCACTGCTAGGCACTTCCACAGCTGCCCTCCCTTTCCCCAGCTCAGGCACAATTTCCTGAGTGATGGAGCACACAGAATTGCACTGTACAGAATAATCCAGGGAGTCTCTAATGAGGCAGCGTTTGCAGGACCTGCGTAGCAGCACTGTGATGTTGCAGTTTATGTGGTAACACTCCAAGCCCTGGAGTGAATAATGTGACTGCCTTGCCACTAGGCACACAGAGACTTTGCTAGGCTTGTTTGATGGTAAATGAAAACTTTTTTTTTTATTTGCTCCAAAGACCTTGGCACAGGAAACCCCTAAATCCTATGATAATAAATCTTCTATTTATCTTTTAAATTCCAGAGCAAAATAAAAACCATTAAGCACCCACAGCCCGGGACTGAATTCTGTATTTTCATAGCTTGCTGCAATCTTCTGACATAAAAAGATTAAGCTTTATGAAGCAAAAAATAACAGCCCTGTTGCCTTGTGTGGAGCACTGTATTCTTGTATTACACAACTCAGTGGCAGGAGTACTTAGAAATTGCAAAGACAGTCACAATCCAGAAACCTGCAGAAGATCCAACCTGATTGTTTTCATGCTATCAAGCATTTGCACTGAATCTGAAGAGCAAACATGATCCAGCTATAGCATAAAATGATCACCAAGGTATTAATCTCACTCATGACTATTAAACTCCTACATGGTATTGAAGAAGAAGAAAAAGGAATCCCCCCCCAAATTATTTCAATCCCAGCTGTTGCACTGAGGAGTAGCCTACTTTCTGCTATCACAGCCTGTTTAGGGTGTCTCAGAGCAGAAATCAAGGGAGAGGTTAAGATCTCCATGGCAATTACACATTCTTAACACCGCTGAAAATAAGGTCACAGAAGTTGCACCCTTGAAAATCAGCACCATATAATCCTTTGAAGTGCAGATACTTGGCATGTCAAAGAATCAGGCCCTCCTTTAGCACTGCTTCCACACAGTCTTCACGCTAGGATGCATCAACTAAAGATTTAGTATTGCCAGTCCCAATTCCTGCGTGGCAGTTAATTACAAATTAATGCAGCAGCAGAGTCCAGCACAACCTGAAGGTTGAAGTTTGCTTTTAAGAAAGCCAGTGGGAATGTTTCCATTAAGTCTGAGAGGGTATAAGGTCTGCTTCCACTGTTTTTTCACCCTGGTGAGACAGGTTGCCTAAAGCACAATTAAAATTCATTTCCATTTTTTCTGCGCAAAGTGCAAAGCTGAAAGAGGGTGCTGACAGGGCAGAATCAGGATAATTTCTTCAACAAAGAAAGTAATTCTTGTAAAAGTCATTAAATGTGTTTACAATAGCACCTATGAGCATTTAATAATTGACCTTTCAATAGGATCCTTAGAGCAGGATTCAGGAAAATCCAGTGTGGCGATTAGGTGAAAAACAAAAAATCTATCTGTGAATCTCCATCTAGTCCCAAGCTTCCTTCTTCCTCACTAAACTCAGCCTTACAGAAGTGATCTACAGGCATTTCAGGGGTAAACCAAGAAGAACCTATTTTTAAAGCCTCCCTACACATCATATGCAACCAACATTTCTAAATGTTACAACACGCTCTCGTATTTTCTCTGCATAGGCATCCACACTGATGCTGGCATCATAAGAAAGCAGCACTTCTGATATCTTACTTAGGGATATTGCTACTACTAGAGCATCTTCTTAAGAAGTCTATGATGCACAGTTCTTCACTCTTATTAAAAGCAAAGACACTTCAATGTCTTAAATTTTCTCCTTGGTTTTGGGGGAGATTTCTGATCAGGGAGTTCTCTATTTCCTGAAGCTCCTAAAAGCTGAAGCTCGGGTTTGTTAATTCATTGGTCATGGAAAAATGTCAGCGTTAGCCAAGAGTGCATCCAGCCCCTGAGTGAATTCAAAGAACTGTAAGTCATTCATAACTATTCTGTGTGCCCTGGCCCACTGATTTTAAAACAATTTTTGCTGTGGCTGCATTCATATAAATGTGCTGATTATTAATATGATTTGTGTCAGCTTTTAACCAGTTGGTTAAGTACTCTTTAGAAACTCTAAATTGATTCTTTCAAAGGTGGTTTGCAATAATTTCTTCCCAAGCTCCTTTCCAAGAGCTACACATGTGGACATAGTTGGAAATGTCCATTTAACAATACTGGAAGATTTCTTTCCCAAAAAGCAAAAGCTTTGAGAAGAATGAACAGGTGCAGTGGCAGTGAAGTGAAGCCATCCACTATGACAGGCACTGAGTTCTATCATGCAACTGAACTCCTTTTTTAATTTTATATATATAATCAACCAAGAAAATCCAGCTTAGAAGAAATTAAAATTTCATTAAATCCTGCAGAATTTGCCAAAGACCTTTGGCTTCTAGAAAAAGTAAACAATGGGAAGCAGTTTTGAGCGTCCAAATGCTTGGTTTGAGTATTATATCAATAAAAATGCCTTATTCTTTATTTGTTAATTCATTCTGTGACCTATTTTAAAACTACTTTTTAATTAATCAAAACAAGGAGGCTTGGGATCTATTTCTAAAATGGTTGCACAACTTAAAATCATTAGGTAGTTTGATGATACAAAAATAAATACTTAAAGACAGGCCAAACCCAAAGTTTTCCTGATTCTCCATAAAACAAAATTTTTAAAAGATGTTACTAAACTAAATCTAAGTGAATCCTCACCATCGTCACTTTTTTTTTTTTTTCCTCCAAAATGAAAATCCTCCTCAGACTGCCTCTGTTGCTGTGAATGAGCGTGTGCTGCCCCAAGCCACTCGTGAGGTGATCCCTCCCCTCTGACAGCTGCACTTGCACACACTCAGCAAACAGTGGAGAGCCACAGGGGCCTGACTCAGACCATCCTCTCACCATCTTCACAACACTCCCAGATCAATAGCTCAATTAGGCAAAGGGTATATGGAAATATTATTGCAAATATTACTGTAACAAGTGCTTTTATCACTTGTGGGATTGATTTACTGATTCATTGTCTTCTGACCTTGAAGAATATGCAATTAAAAGATGCCCCCAGGATGCAAATTGCTACTAGAATTTCAATTGGCACACATTTCTTCTCGGTTTCAAAAATTCTCAATGTGCTTGCAAAGATATTTCAATTTAATTTTGCCATAGCACGATGTTATCTCTCCCTAGCACTTCTCACCAGAGCACACTACAGCTTTTAACACAGGAAATGCAAGAGGGTTGTATTTTGAGACAGCAGACGTTTCACAGGTGTAAAAGTTGCAATCATGTCCTATTTTCAACAATACTGGAAATAGGCAGCAGAAAGGTGCACCTTTGGGGTTTTTTCCCTCTGGAAAAAAAGGCTCAGCATTGCAGCACAGTACCCTCTATCTGAGGAAACTGTAGTTCGAGTAAAAGGCTATGGAAGCAAAATCTTTCAACGTCCTGCTATGCAGAGCTGCTCTGGACAGGATCAGGAACTGGACAACTGGGAAGATCCCACCTGCCTGCATTTTCCCTGCACCCATGTGCCCATGGCTGCTCTTCCCAAAGGAGCCACACAGCTCCCGGGCTGACAGACACTGCCCACATGTCTGTATACCCACGATGCCTTTTCTGCCAGGATTTTAACAGAAGGTCCCATCCCATTGCTGCCAACTAATTGCACTGTTTAAGATGATATCAGAGAGCTAAGAATTAGCACAAAATCCCAAAACTCCATCAATGGTCATTAGCATGTTCAGCCTCTCTGGGAAACTCTTTTGATCTCTGGAACATTGTCAAGTTTAGAAAATTAAAGCTTCTTTCACTGAATTTGATTTTGCATCACCAGGGTAAACTATAGATCTCAATATGGACACTTGGGGTGATTTAAATCACACCTGAATGGATTTTACTTATTTTACAAAAAAGGACAATGTAAATGCCATTTGATCGTGTCTCAATATATTCAGAGATTTTTTTCAGTACTCTCAGACTGGTTTTAGTGCATTATTTAAACTATTTTAACCTTATTAATCTAGACCAGAAGGCAGAAAAAAGAAACTCTGAAAAAAAAAAAGAAATGTTGGTCTTTGAAGACCTAAGACTTCAAGCAAAGATTGATTCAGGAATCCAACGGATTACAAAAGGAACAGCTATCTGCGTGAATAGAAGTGACTCAAATGGCACCGACTGTGCTGTAAAACAATGGAAATGCTCTTTCCTGAATGCAGTGCTCTTGGAAGGCATCTTTCAGCTTTTCCATCTGAGAAAAGCATCAGTTTTCCTTAAAGACAGATACGGATAAAGCAGGACACTTCTGCCTGAGGAGAGGCTAGCTGGGCTGATATTTGATATAAGTGCTTGGTCCCAAATGGGAGGAGGGAGAAGTGATTGATGGTTCGTAAGGAATTACTTGACTTTTGCTTGTAACAGACGCTTTTTGGATTTTCCCAAAGTTCTTGTCGAAGACAAGAAACATCTTTTGAAACAGCAACTTTCCCCTTACCAGCAGATGGGATAAACCTGCGTAAAAAATGCTGCAGCTTTAAAATACATATAAAAGAAAGAAAGAATTTGCTGGACACACCGCCCTTTTCCCAGCGCTCTGCTGCTCTTTAAGGTTTGCCTCTATTATTCTATTACCTGCCCTCTTAGTACAGTGTGAGTAATTCGCCTCTCTGCAGGAGGAGTTTCACAGACCCAGCAGCAGGAGCTCCCCGGTTCAGTAAGGCACATATTACCACAGGAACAAATCCTTCTCACTCTCTGTCTCCTCAGGCTCCGAGGTCAGAGGTCTATGAACTTGACTGGGACAGCCCTTTCCCGAGCCCCCACAGGGCTGGGCTCTCCTGGCTCTCATCTGGACAACTCCATCTGCCTCCTGCAATTGTCTCCTTGGGGGAAGATGAGAGTATTAACTCTGCTGCTGGGGTACGGGGGAACAGAGGTATTAGGAGGGGCAGATTTTTGCATTTCCTTCCATCGTGTACACAAGGGAGCAACGGAACTGAGCTCCGTATCCGTCTTAAAGAGGCAAACTGATAATCCAACAGGTGGAATGAATTCATACAATCCCAGTCACACACCAATTCGTTAGAAAGACTTCTCATCAATAACGCCCAGTCCCAAGGCAAGGCAAAGCTGACACTCTCTTGTCTTACAACTCGTTGCCACAGAGCATTGCTCGTCTACGAGCCTCAAGGAATATGCAAAGGACGATGTATGCCAATGTGCTCTACCTAGGGAAAGAAACCAGAAAAATTGCTCTGCCAGCTCTTGAAATCCTAGCCCCATCCACCGAGCACTCAAACAAAAGCTGAAGTGAGAAACCGAACTAAGGCACTCCCTCTTCACGGGTTTAACAGCCACTGCTCGAGGAACGCACTTCATCAATATAAGCATTCAGAAGCAAGGGTATTTAAAAAAACAAAAAAAAAATTTAAAAGGAAGTAGAAGGGTCAATGGCATTTTCTCCTGCTCTTAAAATCTCTTTACCTCTCCGGAGGGTGGGCGGGCTGTGTGGCTCCTGCACTCCCGCCGTCGGAGAGAGTTTGCCCGCGGGCAAGGAGGAGCAGGAGCCCCGCGGCGGAGCGGGATTGGGATGGACATGGATGCAACCTCCCGGGAGACGCAGGAGAGCAACACGCCGCGCTAAAAGAGCTGAAGGTTTTACTCTTGCCAGCCACTGAAGGCTTTGTCAAACTCCCCCATCTTAATCTTACGGATAAGCACATGTAATAAAGACATTGTGGGTCTTAAAATGTGCTCCGTGTTTTTTCTGTCTTTGCAGAGGCTCGCAGTAGTTCGCCTGTGTAGACTCAGATAAACACAAGGAACGAATAACTAAACTCTCTAAAATGTCTTGCTTTGCTTTGTTTAATTTGTTGTTTGGGGTTGTTTATTTGTTTTCGGGTGATTTTGAAGTTTTTTAACCGGTAGGTGCACTTTTAATATATGCAACCAAAAATACCGGTGGGATGGACGTGTGCTACAAAGACTTCACTGGCAGAAAAAATTCGTTTACAAAATGGCTTGTGTGTTCCTTCGCGAGGAAAAGGACGGTCCCAAAGCCGAAAAAGTCTATCTGTTTAGCTGCCGCACCGTTTTGTTCTGCCTCTGAAGCGCCTGTGCTCGTCTCGCCGTGAAGAGACCCTGACCGCCCGAAGGAGCAGCCGTATTCTTGTGAAGGCAAACACGTCCACGGAAACATGTTCCCACCCACGCTCTCCAAAAAAATTTTTTTTAAAGTCTTAAACTTTCGAAAAGGAAAGGAGCGCGCTCGGCTCTGCCTCGGTCTGTCCCTGCGCCCTCGGGGTGGCGAAGAGACGGGCGGACGAATGCCACGGCCCTAAAGGACGGTAAACAATATATTCATCAAGGGAGGCAACGCCTGGGGCCCCCGTGACCTTTCCGCTGCTCAGGTTAAATCTATAAATACCCACAAGACATCCGAGCCCATTGTTTTGCTGCCCTCTGAAACCGAACCTGCCAAGGGGACGGAGGGGCGCCCCGCCACCCTCCTTCTCCTCCTCCTCCTCCTTCGGCCCGTCGGCGGCCGGAGCCGAGTGCCGGGGGAGGATGCGGGAGCGCGGCCGTGGGCGGCGGAGCAGCGGGAGAGGCTTCCCGGAGCCCCCGGCGAGCTCTGCCTGCCCCGGCCCGGCGCTCCCGAGGGCACGGGATGGGAAAGAGAAGGTGAGAGCCGCTGTAATCCCGAATTCCTTTTCACAACTTCGTGGTCGAACCCGCACGTGATTAAAATCCAGGTTTATCCCCCTTTTAAATGAGTCTCGTAAAAAAAACACATTAACTCTGGCGACAAAATTCGTGGCTGAGACATAAATAAATAACTCGGATGCTCGGGTGATGTTCCTTACAAACCTGGGGGATTTTTCGGCTTGCTTTCCTCACCTCTGCCCACGCCACAGCCCGACCCGGCTCCTCCCAGGCTGCCACCTCGCTTCTCCCGGGAGGATGCGGCCCCGGAGGGAGGGCAGGACTCTCGGGAGACTCGGTCTCGCCAATATCGTCGCCGAAGGGTTTGGGCGCGGCTGTAAGACGGCCCGTCAGGGGTCAGGGATTCCGCCAACACGGGGAAACGAGCAGCGCTGCCTGCCCGGCACTGCGGTCTGTGCACATCCAGCGCAGACCCGCACCCACTCGGGGGCTGGAGCGGGGTCGCTCCGCCGCCTCCCCCTCACCCCTGCCAGGGGACGCGTCCCGCGCCTGGGAGAGAAATCCTCATATGCGCCCTTAGCACGCAAAATATCTGGGAAAAGGAGAGCAAAGCCTTACTCTACTTGTGGCCGCGTTTAGCTCCCCACACGAAATAGTTTTCAGACCCTGCCGCGCTGAAATAGAGGCAATTCAGGCGAAAAGATCGATAAATGGGGCTAGACCGATTTAGGTGATCCCACGAAAATCAGGACATAATTTCCCAGCTCCCCTGTACGACTTGCGGCCTCCCCGCAAGCACCCCCGTCCCAGCAGCAGCGCAGCAGAGGGAACGGCCCGTCCCTGCTCGGGGGCAGCGGCTTTGAGTGCTGAACCTTTGGGACGCTATAAAAATTCCCTTTTCTAATTTCTTTTTTCTATATCGCTGGAGATTTGGCAAGTTTAAAATACGTTAGGTGTAAAGTTTGTTCTTAATTAGGTCTTGTAAAGATGGAATTTGGTGGTCATTATAGAGCCGCTAATCAATTTTCACCCAGCAGCAAAAGTACACGGCGGAGGAATTAGGTTTAATGAAGTGACTGTGCAAATTACAGTCGCGGACTTTATTTAAAGTCTATCAACCTCCTAAAAATGATTTCTCAAACTGTTCTTGATTTCCTTTGCTTTATGAAAAACATCACGTTTACTTTCTGAGGTTTCAGGCACTAGCAGCCATTCTCTCCCGCTCTCCAATCTGGTGCATGGAGAGTTTTCCAATTTTCCAACTCGAATTCACTGAGAAATAAGCAAATTAAACTTCGAGACTGTATTAAAACATAACCCATTGAGGCTAAAATATTATGAAAAACTGTTCTAAAAAAAAAAAAAAGAAAAACTGTTTAAAAAGGGGGGACAAAAAGAAAAAAATAAGACTGATGCACAGATACTCTCTGTTATTAGAAAGCGGGTTTTTGTCTACGATCACGTAATTATTCCTTTGAACGGGGAAGCCTCTGAAGCCGTAGCCTATTTTTTGACTGGTTGATCGCTGCTGTCCCCTCTCCTTTATGCCCGTCCCTCCGCTGAGAGAGACGACCCTGGCAGCAAATATTGCCTACTTCTCCTTAGGACCCGCACCGAGAAAGGCTGCTGCTGTTAAAAGCAAATTGAAATGCGGTTCCTTGAGGGCGTAGAGGGGCGAGGTCTTCATGGTCTTTAGCTCCCTTCAAAAACACTTTAAATATTATTTTTTACAGCAAATATTTTTTGGTACCTCTATCTAAAATTCTTTCTTTTTCTCTCCTCCTTTTGTTTTTGTTTTATCGGTTTAGGGTTTTTTTACTCTTAGTTTTGGGCAGCTTATGCTAATTGATAGCTCAGGGAATGTCACGCGAAATAAATAAAAACGAAATTTAAAAGGTGCTCCAAATGCAGCGGAATGGACTTGGCAGGACTGGAGAATATTTCTGCCCTTTTTCTTAGGGCTGCGCAAAGAAACCGTTTGACCTTTTTGTCCCATCTGAGAACTAAAAGCAAAGAGAAATCACCTAAAATTCTCTTTCTCCCCACACTACAGCTGTGAGAGCGGGGCCGCTCCCTCCGTCCCTTGTTAAGGCCCTGGGGAACGGGGACTGGGGACGGCGAGAAGGACGCGGGGACAGCTCGGGGAGCGAGGCCCGGCGCGATTTTCACCCTCGGGATCGCCGTGGATCCGCGGCTGCGTTTGCGGAGCCCTCGCTTTAGGCCGGAGAGGAGCGGCCGGGGGGACAGGAGGAGACCGAGGGTTTGGCTTGAGCCAAACGAGAGCTGCGAGCTACTGGATTCCTTTTAAATAAAAACAAGCAAACGAGAGTTTAAAGTTCAAAGTACACCAGGACACCGGGAGGGAAGTGTTGTGCTCGCTGTCCCCTAACCCCGTCCCGCCGGCCCTGGGGCCGCGGGCCCGGCGCGGCTCCCGGGAGGAGCCAGGCTCGGGAGCGGGGCTGGACTGCTCTCAGTGCCCCTTACCCGCCGAGCTCCTTTTCCCTGCCGGGAGCGTTTCCCTCCGGAGAGGGAAGGGACCCCACCGTGTCCCCCGCGCTTCCGCCGCGGCTTGTGCGCTCCGTGCCGGGAGCGGAGCGAGGCCGCGCCGGCCGGAACCCAGCGGGTCCGGTCCCGGAGAAGGATCCCGGGCTGCGGGAGCACACAGCGGGTCCGGTCCCGGAGAAGGATCCCGGGCTGCGGGAGCACCCAGCGGGTCCGATCCCAGGAGAAGGATCCCCGAGCTGCGGGAGCACACAGCGGGTCCGATCCCAGGAGAAGGATCCCCGAGCTGCGGCAGCACACAGCGGGTCTCCATCGCTCCGAAGAGCCGGCGACCCTCGCCCCGGAGCAGCGCTGATCCCGGATGCCCACATCCTCCTCCCACACCGAAACCTCGGCTTAGGGAGTCACTGTTTCCGCGGGGAGTACGCGGCGGTGACTCGGAAAAGAGGAGAGGGGTGCAACTCGCACCCCGCTCCTTTGCCCCCGGCCCACCCGGCAACTCCAGCTTGGGGCTCGGGAAACTGGGGCAAAACGAAACGCGTGTCCCGAGACACCCGGGAAGGACTATCGCGATCGGCAGGCACGGAGGGAATGGAAGGAGAGAGGGTTAAAAAGGAAGCAGAGGGGACGCGCCGTCCCTCGCGGGAGATCACGGAGCTATGTGGGGGGGAAAGAGACACAGCGAGTAAGAGAAAGTTCCCGTAAACTGAAAGGAAAAAACCAACCAAACAAACAACAAAAAACCCCACAAAAACAACAACACGGGAAAAAAAAAATCTCCGCAAAATTCCCGCTTCTTTTTTCCTGCACTCCCAACCTCGGATGTTTTCCGGGACGCGCTGCCCGGCGGGCAGCTCCCGACAGGACTCAGGGCGAGAAGCTGGGAGGGAGCGGGGCAGGGGGGGGGGTCCCGAAGAGAAAGGAGTCGCACTAACCAGGGTTGAGGTCCAGGCACTGAGTCGGGTCTTCATTGTCCCCCAGCTGGCCATTGGGGCTGAGGCTTTCCATGGACAAATCCAGCCCCTTGTCCTCCCAGTCTCGCAGTTTCCTCTTTTTATTTGTCCCGATCAAGGCTTCTACCGAGAAAGCGTGAGCTCGGGAGCTGAGGGCCACCGCCGATCTTCGCCTCTCACTCATCTTATCCCCCAGCCCAGACCCGTGGGCACAGGAGCGACCAGCGGCTGGGAGCGCACAGCTCGGGGACCAGAGGCAGAGCCTCTCGCCTCTGTCTCCCCCCCCACCCCTCCCCAGCTGCACCCCCAGAAGAACCAGCCCTCAGTCTCCTGAAGGCACTACATGAGGCTGCAGATACTCCGCAGGCAGAGCCAGGAGGGTGTGCTCAGCCCAGGTCCCAGCACTTGCTCAGAGGGGCTGCAGCAGGCTGGATTTCTTTTTTTTTTTTTTTTTTTTTCTTCTCCCCTTTCCTTCTGTCTCTCTCTGATTGATCCAAACTTCTGGGATTTTTTTTTTCTCCAAGAGTTAGGCAGGCTGCGTGCGCCTGTCAGGGAAAAAAAAAAAAAAAAAAAAAAAAAAAAAAAAAAAAAAAAAAAAAAAAAGGGAAAAAAAAAATGTCCCCGGCCAATAGGAGGGAGAGCTCGGGAGAGACCCAAAAGCTGCGACCCAATAGGGAGGGGAGGGAGACTCGGGCTTGAGGGAGAGGAATTTTGGCCATCTGAGTCCTGGAACACCGGCCGGGAGAATTAACTGTTTGAAGAACGGGGAGCCAGTAGGAAACCCATAACTCTAAACACAGAGAGGTAACAACTGCCGCACTTCTCTGCGCCGCACCCAGGCTGCCCAAACGCCGCTGCGGGCTAATCCCCACGCAAAGCACCCGAGAGGTGCTTTACCGCCCAGCGGCGCCGGGTGACGGGTGTTTTTAAAACTTCATTTATGCCATGTATTACTTGCCCTTGCCGGCGGAATCGGTGCTTGGCAGAAGCAGAAGCAACGTCTCGAGGGGGTTGAAATTTCACTTCAAAACGATGCGTGTCCGTGGAGCGGCGGGGCCGAGCGGGCGGCGTGGGCTGGCAGGGACACCCAGACACACCCGGGCGTGGGGAGCGCCTTCTCTTTGGGAAGGGATTTTTTTATCTAGATAAAAATACTTTTTTTTCCCTTTCCCGCTTCTTTTTGTCACTCCAGCTACAGCGAAAACAAAGCCGCTAGGTACAAATCCCGGCTGCTTGCCTGGATAATATTCAGCATTTTATTTCTGCTCTCTTGTTCGCTCTGCCCTGACATCCGCCCGGCTGAGGCGGGCCCGCAGCTGCTCCCACGCCCCTCGGTCACGCGTGGCGCGGGGGGGGCGCGCAGTGAAAAGCAGCAAGGGCGGCTTTTGAGAAGGTGACAGAAGCGTGTGCTTCCATGAGCTGGTGGGACCCCGGAAAAATAGGTGAATCAAGCGAAACATTGTACACGGAAAATACAGCGGGGAAAGCCGCGGGGGGGTAATTCGACGCAAGTTCAAAATAAAATATGAATAATTATAAAGTACCAGAGGGGATTAGCCTGGACTGAGCCGCGGTGGGAAAGCGGGCGAGGAGACACACAAATTTTCAGGAAGGGATTATTTTTGTCCGTTGCTTCTTAGCTGCTCCCTGAAGGTGCAGACCTGCTTAGGGCAGCTTTTTTCAATAGACGATTTTTTTCTACGGGGCTGCAAACAAGTGAAAGGAGTTTGTGTGGGAGCGTAGGGGGAAAAGACAATTCCTTTTGCTCCGAGTGAATCCCTGGTGCCCACGTCGGCGCGGTACGGCGGAGCCTTCAGCCCGCTCTCCCCGGCCTAAAGCGCCGACTGACAACAGCCCGCCGGGGTTCCCACGCACGGAAACGGATTTCAGATGAAAAACGGGAAAGAAGCCGTTTCTTCGGAAATCCCGGCTAAACCCTGTTATCTAGGCCGAGGAGCAGGTTTTGTACGTCTCCATCACCCGCCCTGCAGCCCTCATCCCCCTCCCCGTGGCTCCTTTCCCCTCCCCTCCAGTGCACCTCCCTGACAGGTCGCTCTCGGCGGGCACAGCGGCGCTGCCACACGGCATGGATGTCGTGTGTTCCCCACCCTGCTCTGCCCGCTCCCGGCCCCGCGGGGAGCCGCGCCGGGCAGGAGCAGCAACAAGAAAGGAGCGACGGAGGCAGGGGCTTGGAGAAGGCGACAGCGGGAGCGGGGACTCGGAGGAGGGCACACGTGTTTCCAGCGGGTCCCCCAGCTGTGTGTCTTTTCCCAGGCGAAGGAATGTCTCAAAAAAAAAAAAAAAAAAAAAAAAATACCCCCCAAAACTCCATCAAAACTCTTTTCCCTCTGTCCGAAAGCCTCGGAAACACTTGTCTGGGATGCAGGCACCGGGGAAGGCTTTCAAAGAAGCCGGAGGGAGATTTTAGCAAAAGAGCCCAAGAAAACAGTGGATTATTTATAGCGGTTTAGTGAAAAGAAATGGTGCTGGAAAGGCAGGGAGATTTAAGCGAATTTTGGGAACTGATGTAAGAACTCAGAAATACGTTTTCCAGAGCAGCAAGTGTGGTTTTACGGGTGGACGGTTTAAAGCAGCCCCGACCCTTTTGGGTCTCTTACCTGGGGGCTCTCTCCTGTGCCACCCGAGGTCTGCGAGCTGAGCTGTCCAAGCACTCCGCACCCGAGCACAGCCCCTGCAGCACCGACAGGAGACACGGAGCGCTTTCCACGCCAATAGGGCCCCTAATTGTCAAACCCCAGGGAGCAGAGCCTTTTGCCAGCAGCAAAGGGAGAGCAGCTCCCCGCGGCCCCGGACACCGCTCCCGGACACCGCGGGGATGGACGGATGGATGGATGGAGGGATGGATTCGCGGCCCCGACGGCTGCTCCTCTCCCTCCTGCCTGGCCCTCTCCCGGTGCCCGGGAGGTTTAGCACTGCTCGCCCTCCCTGTGCCCGGCCGCGGGCGAACACAAAGGCGCCGCCGCTCCGCCGTGCGAGCGGGGAGAGAGCGCAGCGCCTGCAGCGACCCTGCGGCCCCGCTGGACGTGCCGGGGGAAAGGGGAGGGATGAGGGGGGCGGGGGGCACAGAGAGCTGCCCCCTCGCAGCCTTCGCTGCCCCCTGCGCTGGGAAAGCTCGCCCAGAGAGAGCCCCCTCCTCTCCCCGAGCCGGGGGATGGGAACTCGGCTGAGCCTCTGCACCGAGATCGATCGGGCCGAGCAGAACGCACCGGGCCCGGGGCTCCCCTCAGCCCAGCGGCTCCGGGGCCGGGTCCCCTCTCCCCGCGGCGAGCGGCGCAAACCTCGAGTCTGCCCGAGGCCTGGCCTTAATCTGGATTCAGATCCCACTCCGACCCCCGGCCGCCAGAGATGAATGCGCCCCTTTGCCTGCTCTTTATTCCAGACTCTTACTCGCAGGGGTAGCTCCCATTAAATCCAGGAAACTGCTCCCTGGAATAAAGTGGCAGGAGCAAGGGTCGCAGGGCCAGGCCTCGGGGTTTATAAAGAAATCATTCACTTCTGCTTTCCAGTTGTCGCAGAGCGAGCCTGAAAAATATTTGTTTATGTATGGAAATATTTGGGGGGAAAAAAAGAGAAATAAGGGGAGCCGGCTGCTGGGCGGGAGTGCTGTCCAGATGTGCTCTTTGCAGGGGCTGGGCCACTTTCAGACCCTTCTCCACAGCAAGAAAAACCTTTCCGAAGGTTTCTCCAGATCTAGCCCGGGGATTTATTGTTATTTCTCTTTTTTAAAAAGTTAGCAATCGAAAACAACGTGAAAACCAGGCTGTCTGATAACGTGAGCGAGCGATTTGCTGGGCTTTAACGCAGCGCCGATTATCTTTGAACGGATCGAGGATTTCGAGGCTGGCTCTCTAGAAAGAGGCAAGTTTAAAGCAAGCACAAGTCGCCGCTTGGAAACACGAGCGAGGTGATGTTCCCGTGCTGCGCGGGGTCAGTTACTGTGACTGGGGGAAAAAAATACGCCTGCAATTTATTTTTATGGTCTGCACAAACGGTATTGTTGCGTATATTAACTAATTCATAATTATACCCCTATTATGCTGTCGATTCGTTCCCCCTCCCCTTCCCCCGGTTTTCTCAGGCTTTGAGAATTGAACCACCGCAAAATATTTACAGTCTCAAGTGTTTTAAAATGGGCTTTGTTTGTGTTTTACAGAATAAAAATCTCTATTAGTGTTTAAACAAACACCATGCCAGTCTCTTAAGCCTTCCAGATGTTTGCAATAAAATGTCAGGTTTTGCCTTTGGGACTCGAAATAAAATTTAACTACCTTCACCCTGTAATTATTCTCTTAGCTCTCCCTTCCTAAATTTATCTGCTTTCTATCAGGACAGAAAAAAAAAATCCGATTATACACTTGAACTATAAAAAACAGCCACTACTTTTCCCTCCATTTTACCAGGACTTCTCCCCTGTTTGTTTCGGCGCGTATATTATTTTTGTCTCTCGTGTTTTCGGGGCGGCAGAAGGAGACCAGGCAGAGCAGAGACGCATCGGCACGTTTGCTGGGCTTAAGGCAACAAAAAGTCCCTTGTACCCGGGCCTCTCCCCCTATTCAGCCCCATGCCGGCCCCAGCGTTCCCGGTGGGGAGGAGAATCGGGAACTTAAAATTGTCCCTGAACTTCCACTGGCTCCGGGCGTCACTTTTCTCCAGGCACCAGTGAGACCTGACTGCATTTCGGAGCCTCCCCGCGGAGCTGCTTGGAAATAGGCAATTATGGTGAATAATTCACACAGAGCAGGTTCCCCTCGCAAACAAAGACCAAAGTCCCGGCTAGAGACCCTTCTGCCTTCTCAGCTACTGACTTGGGGCAACACAGGCAGGATTAAAAGCCATGCATTTCGTATTTACCACGCCAAACTTGAGAACAACCCGGAACGATAAGCGGGGCACTAGATGATCTCTCTCTTCATGTGCAGACTACAGACCCGCTTTGCCTGCTTGTCGGCAGCAGTTTCTGCCGCTTTCAGCGCTCGCCGCTGCCGTGGGACCCGCAGACACACACGGGCGGCTGCTGCGCTCCACGCTCCGTGCGCGCCGCAGCCGCCGGGCACAGCCTGGGGGCGCGCCCGCCCGGCTTCACACCCACGGGCCCCCGGACCCAATCCCGGCCGCTCCTGCCGCCCCGCTTCTTTATGAGATATTTATTTTTCCTCCCTCTTTTGCTGATTTTCTCGCTGCCCTGTGCTGAGGTCTCTGCTGACAGGTGAATCCTCGTGGCTGCAGCTCTCGGCTGGCGAGAGGCAGGAGGCAGCTCCAAGGAGAGCAGAGGATGGCAAGACCACCGGAAAGCAGGGCTGACCACCACCCCCACACCCACTCCCCTCCCCCCAAAAAATAACCTGTGCACCGCTTGGCTCCATGCGGAACAGAGGTGTCCCATCAGCCATGCCACCCTCCCCAGCACCTTCCTGACAGCCTTGTTTGCACACTCACACACTCACAGCCCCGAGGAGAGGCGGCAAAGCCAGCCGAAGGCGCTCCCACAGGGCGCTGGTGCCGAGGAGAAGGGGCAGATGGGGTCCTGGGCTCCGCTGCCCCCCTGGGCCCCCCCGGCCTCACCCGCACCGGGTCGCTGAGGTTTCCTCGGGGCCTCCTTCTTCCTGCCCCTGCCCTGCTTGCAGGTGGACTCTGGAGGGGTGTTAGCCGGCGAGACGGGACCCAGAGAGATTTCAAAGCGGTTCATAGGTCTGGGTTTGCTTGTCTGTTTGTTTGTTGGCTGATTTGGGTTTTGTTTTGGTTTGGTTATTTTCTCCCAATACATAAACCACCCTGAAGGAATTTCCGTGTTCTAGGGGGTTAGGAGACCTCGGGAGGAGCGAGGAAAAGCCGGCACGCACATACACAGACACAGACACAGCGAGGCTGTATCTACACAAACTCCAGGGCAAGAACTTATACCAGATCCACTGTCAGAGTCAGGGCACAAGAGCTGGTCCCGAGAAGGTCGCAGGCCGAGCATCTCCCGGAGGCCGAGGGGCTCAGCTCTGCCGTGGCTCGGCGCTCCTGTGGCCCCAGACCGGGATGTTATCGCCTCCCTTATCACCCCACGACGAGCACCGGGAAAGCCGGGCCGGGATCAGGCGTGGGGCGGCCCACGCGCGAGTCTCGGCAGGGAGATTTTAGTCTGAAAGGTGACTGTTCTCTGCAGGGAGCCTGATTACTTTTCCATCGGAAAAGTAAAAGAAATCAGTTTAAAGTGGGTAGCAAGCAGCTTTTACACAGAGGCGCGTTGAAGAGCTGCTTCTTCGCAGATAATTCCTGCTGTTATAATTTGGGATCGTTCGAGAGAGGTGACGTTTTGGGATTTGTTTCCTTTTTTTTTTTTTTTTTGGATTATTTTTTCAGCCCAAATGCAACCCTCGGCTCCCAAGCCCACAGGACTGAGTGCCATCAGTGCGGAGATCTGGAGACACGGGGCCTACGGTACCTTGCAGCCGTCCCAGCCTGAGCTGCCCCCGGGGAGGAGGAGAGGGAGAAGCCAAGGGAGCTTTAACCTGCCCCGGTCCGGGCAGGACCCAGCCACGCTGCCCCTTGTCCCGCTCTTGTTCCCAAGCCCCATACAGGTCGAAAAAATGGTGTTCCCCAGAAAACGCTGTGGGTCTTGCCCTTGTACAATAGTTCTCATTCGGGGCGCTGCAGGCGGACAACCGGCCCCTTGTTACCGAGACGGGATCCTAAGCTCGCTTTTCCAGGGAGGAAAGCAGGAATGCGCACAGCATTTCAATGTGTGTTCGGTCAAAAAAAATAAATATAGGGAGATTTTTTTTTTTTCCCCTCTTCAAGGCACGACTCTTTGAACCAAGAGACGTTTCTGGGCTCCCCTACCTCATACATGATGTGTTATACTGTAAACAATCCCGTTTGGGGCCGAGCCTAAAACGAAGCAGACTTTAATGGGACTATTCAAAAGATCTGTGGCCGGCGGATGTAATCGTCCCTCTATGGAAAAGAGCGCTATCAGCGCTAGGCACCACTGCAGAAGCAGGAGAGCGGTCCCCGGCCTCCTCACGAGATACGTTCGTGGCACAACCCGGGAACTTCAAACACGGCTCATTTAGACCCACGTGAAACACAAGTGCTGTGTGAGGCAGGCACGCCAGACACGGCTCCAAGCCCCTCGAAAGTGGCCATGAGCCACCAGACCCAGACCCGTCCTCTCTTTCTGCATCTCAAACCTCTCCCGCTCTTGCTCCGCGCCCGGAATTCACCCAGATTTATTATTAAACGAGATTTTATTAGCTTCTAATACTGTTTTTATTATTTTCTAGTAACCAGAAAGCTGGCGGGGACTGGGCTCTCTCAGGACGAAATTTTGGGCTGGCGGGAGGAACTTCTCCTGGTATCTGTGGTCCCTTTTTTTATCAGCGTTATCTATGGCCCACACCTCGCAGGGATTTCTCCTGCCTGGAAGATAGAAACCTTGGAATCGAACGGAGGGCGACGAGCGATTACACCGTGGGATACCCCCCGATCCAGCTGAACCTTTATCCCTCCCTCAGCACAGCTTTCTCGGCTCTCCACGGCTCATCCCGCTAATTCCCCGCAAAGCCGCAGAAACCTGCAGATATCCCCCCGCTCCCGTCTCGGTGCCGGCCGCATTCCTGTCGGGGTCACGTTCTATCATGATTCTATAAGTGAAATTATCTTCCCTCTCCATCCCCTGGGGAGGCAGGACCAGGCAGCAGCGAGCCCGGCAGCGTGTGCGGAGCTCTCTCCGCCTCAAGGCCTCTCTCCCCGCGCTGGGCTGGGGCCCTGCCGCTGCGGGCACGGTGTCCCCCCGGGTCAGGGAGCGGCGTGTGGCACCCTCGGAGGAGGGGCCCGAGGGCCGCAATGCCGCCTCTCAGGCTCCCGCAGAACAATGTTTTGAGGCGGGCGGTGGGCAGCAGCCAGTGCTGTCCGCAGGGGCCGGACCGCGGGCGCATCTCCGCAGCAGGGAAGCGAAGAGCGGAGCGCCCCGGCCAGCCGGAGCTAGGGCGGGCAGCCCCGGCAGCACTTCCCCAGGCTGCCCGGCGTGGGCGCAGCAAGGGGAGGTTCTGTGCGAAAACAGCACGGAAAGCTCAGCCGCGACGGGCTCCGGCGCAGGGAAAGACAGTGCCGGGTCTCGCCTGGCAAGGCCGACCAGAGGGTGAGGTGGGAGAGCCAAATTCAGAGAGGACAGCCCAAGGGGGAAGGCAACGAGGCAAACTGAGAGCGGGATCTGACAGCTCAGCACAGGTCGGGGCTTCCTCTCCTCGGGAATGAGCAGTCAGCGAGGGAGAGCCTCGCTGCAGGGCAGAGGGGCGTTCAGCAGCCTGCATCCAACCATCCAGCCTTCCACTCGTGCGTGGGTGGCAGGAGGCTAAATAGGTACTCCCGGCCTTGGGCTGCATCAGGCGGGGCCAGCATGACGACAGCGGCCGCGCAGCAACCAGACAAAGCCAGCCTGCGCCACACTGCAGCCGCGCTCGGAGAATAGGAGTCCTGCCTTCGGAAAACAAAAACACAATAGCAATTAAGCGCTCATCTGAGGGTGACTGCTTGTTTGGCAGAGACTGACCGGAACACCATGGCTTTCCCCTTGCCAGCACACACATTCGCCCCCGTTTTCCTTCTTCACCATCCCGCCCAGAAAACCTCTCCAGCTGTCGGGACAAAACTCAGGTTGTGTGTGCCCCCATATCGCCAGGGGAACGCGAGCTCCAGGGGGAACGAGTATGGCCTCTTCTGAAATAGCAGGGCCGAGCAATAGCCTCTGAGTCAAATGTGCCTCCCTAGCAATCCTGACTGGAAGTTTTCTTCTTTACAGATGTTTTGTGGTATATTGGTCTATTTGTTAAGATCCCCCTGTGCCTTAGTAATCCTGCCCTGCCGCATTTTACTCACTTTGCGTTGATGTGGTTTCTCCTCTTGCCTTTCAGGATTATAAAAATCTGTCCCTCTCCCTTCCTCTCTTTTCCCTCTATAGTCGGGTTTCAGAGAAATGTTGGTTAAACCTCATCTGCTGCTTTTTTTCTCTTGTGATGGCAAATTCGGCGTCATCTGTGGACTTGCCCAATGCAAACATTGCATTAAGAAGTATTTCAAGGCATTTTATTGTTGCTCTGCAGTGCTTTGATGTGGTCTATAGGCACCGATTGTTGATGTCTCCCTGCGACTCCTCAGTGTCAGCATCTCATTTCTGTCTCTTCTTCCTCCTCCCCCCGCATTTCTTCCCTTTTGAAAATAAGGGGTTCGGACAGTCGCGACAGATTCCACCACCTCACCCTCGAGTCACTCCGGCCCCATTTCCCACGGGAGGGACACTTCTAGCAGTGCGGGGCTGCCCCCTACGCTGGAGACCGCAGATTTATTTCCCTGCCCGCAGGCTGCAGAGGGGCGGCGGTGTGCCTGGCCGCCAGCTGGCAGGTCTCCTGTCCCCCAGGGCACCTCGCCTCCCGCTGGCGTGTGCAGCTCCCCCCGCACCCCTCCCTGCAGCGGGGGAGGCACCGAGCAGCGCTCACCGCGCAGCGGAGCGGGCGCGGCGGCAGCACCGGAGCCTCCGCTCGAGGGGCAGCGGGGCGGTGACACGCCAGCCCGTGCCGGGAGCCACCCTGCGGGACGTGTCCCACCCTCTCGCCGGCCACCGGCGGTGGAGCCGTCTCGCCCCTTGGCAGCAGCGGGATCAGGGCCAGCCTTCGGCTGCCAGGGGCTCGCGTGGGTCCGGGCGCCCCGACAGCGAAATCCCGCTGGGATGCGGCTGCTGCGGAGCCGTTCCCACCGCGCTGGGGGAGGAGGGCGCAGCCCCCGCGCAATCCCAGCGGAACACGCCGGGCACGGCAGAAGCAGAGCCCGGGCCGAGCTCTCTCCAGCGCGGGCACCCGAGGAGCTTTGCGAACATCCCCACTGGGCACGACGGGCTCCCGAGAGAGCCACTTCACACACTTCGAGTGGTCTGTAGGGTCAGCAGCCTGATCCGGGTCGGTATCTTTGGAATGGAAAAGCCAGACAGCGGCGGCAGGGATTGCCCAGCAAGACAATCACCAGCAGTCAACGCCGCTGATCCAACACGGGCCTGCGTTTTCAGTGGAAGAGTGATGGGGTCGGCGTCTCTCGGGTCCACCGCACAAACACACTCCCCTTTATCCTTCCTCCCACTTGATTTTCCTTAGCAAAATAAACTCGTGACCTCCGCACGGGTCCCGGGTGTCTCCCGGGAGCCCAGCCATTAGGCAGGTGGCGGTGGCTCGGTCGGGGAGGGGGAGGCCCGAGGGAGGCAGCTGTCATCCTGCTGCTTCCTTCCGTCCGGCCGATCTTAGCGCTGTCCCTGCCATCACCGCGGCCCGGCGGCGGCGGCCGTGACCCCGGGACAGGGATGCCCGTCCAGGCTTCTCCGGGCACGGAGGGAGCAGACGGGAGAGAGCCGCCCCAGTGGGCTCAGGCAACGGGTCGGGCTGGCTTTGGTAACTCCAGCCTATGCATCGTATAGCCATGAGCTGGGAGCGTCGCAACAGACGCGAGGCTCCTGGTTTTATATGGGGCGACTAATTTTGGAGGAACGCTTAAAGAGGGTTGGCCATGCACCAGTGAAAGCAGAGGGCCCTCATACGCCGGAGAGGCAGACACTGATCTCTTCTCTGTGTTGACCAGCGACAAGACCCGAGGGAACGGCCTGAACCTGTGTTAGGGTATGTTTAGGTTGGATATCAGGAAAAAGTTCTTCACCGAGAGGGTGGCTGGGCACTGACTGGAACGGTCTAGCCAGAGAAATGGTCACAGCACCAAGCCTGACAGAGTTCAGGATGCGTTTGGACAACGTTCTCAGGCACATGGTGTGATTCATGGGGCTGCCGTGTGCAGGGCCAGGAATTGCACCTCGATGATCCTTGCGGGTCCCTTCCAACTCAGTATATTAAATGGTTCTGTGATCTCCCTCCTGCTCTGACGAAATTGGGTCGGGACCATTTGCCAAGCCGTGTCCTGGCCCTCGCCACGGCTCCAGCCGCAGTTTTTAATAGCTCCTGGGCGCCTTGCAACTCGACGTGTGCGCGCCTCTCTCCGCGGCACCGCGCCCCTCCGCCAGCCCCTGGCAAGCGCGTTAAAGGGAGGCTCCCACCGCACGCTCAGTCAGCCCCTTGTGCACTGGCACACTTCTCCCTTGGGAACGAGCGGGGCTGTAAGATTGGCTGTGAGCAGATGTTCCAGGCTCGTCCGCAGAGGAAGCCCCGCGTCCTTCCCCGCCGCCCCATTCCTGCGCTCCCGGCGCTCGCTCCCGCCCCCCGGGCCTCCCCGCGCGGCCCGATGACCTCATCCCCGGCATGTTTGCCATTACGCTTTGAGTTACCCAACCCATTTTTTTTAAAAATTAAAAAATATAAATTGCTGCTTTGTGAGATCAAAGTAACGATTTCTGGTGCATCTGGAAACTGGAGAAAAAAATTGGAGCAGCAACAGTTGCACAACTTCAAAGTGTTTTTTTAACAATGATTTCTCTTCTTCCTCTCCTCCCCAATCTTTCAAGCATCAGATAAAGACAATGGGCTCCATGGCTGTTTTCCAAAGAAATAACCTGCCTAAAGTGCCGCACAAAATCTCAAGTAGACAGGAAACACCTTACACGGCTTTATTCTCTCGATCAAATAGAAATAGTGGGAGACTCGTCTTTCTACAAGCCCAAATCCCGTCGCTTCTAAACGGCCTCAGCGGGCTGTGTTATAATGTGTAGGTAAACGAGTTTCAGGCGTGGGCTGCCACGAAGTCTTTATTCTTTTATAGAGGTTTCTAACAACGCAGCACATGCCCCGAATAACGCAGCAGCCGAGTGTAACCCAATAACTCGCAGGGAAGGAGCAGAGGGCAGCGGCGAGGGAAGATTTCCCCAGCAGGCACCCTCGGGCTGACAGGGGATGTAGTGGACGGAGAGAAGCAGGTACTGGGAGCCACATAGAATTTGTTATTCCGTGTATCAGTAGGATATGCCTGCCCCGGTACCCCAGTGATCGCGGGTCCCAAGCAGGCAGGAGAGCGGCTGGGAAAACCACGCTCTCCTCAAGCCCTGCTCTCTGCCGGGGTCACTCTTTTGGGCTCGGTGGTCCTCAGTGCCAGCTCTTTAGTGTTTGCAAAGAGAAGCACCAGGGCATTTTCCTTCCCCACGCGGTGTCCCTCAAGCCCCTCGGTCCTATGGGTGGGGACGGTGCCCGCAGCGAAATGCTGAGGCCACAAAGGGCAAGGCCGCAGAGGCGGACGCTCTAATGGCTTCGACCCTGCGCCCCTGACCCGGTGCCTCCCCCACGTTTGTCCCTTTTGCCCCCTTAACTACTTCAGGACTGTGCCTTTGAACTTGGAGCAGAGAAGAAACCCCTTTGGCAGGGCGGTTTCCTGCGAAAGGGAAAAAGCCGACTGCGACTCTTGCGTGTATCTGGATGTATCTGGAGCTCCGGGAACAGAAACCGTCGCCAAGTTTTTAAAGCTAATGGACAAGCATAAGAAAGCAAAGCGGGAGGAGGAATCACCCAGAGAGCCGCAGAAGAGAAATCTCAGCTCTTTGCCGTCTGCTCGGAAAAGCGAGAGAAGCCAGGCGTCCCCAGTCCACCCCGAAAAAAGGCCGAGCTGGGTCGGCAGAACCCAAAAAGCAGAGCACGGTCGGGGCAGGGGCTCGGGGCCTTTGGCTGCAGGTCTGCAGGCGATCCTTCCCCTCGCAGTGCCTGCTGCTCCCGCCGTGGAGCTGAGCGAGTCCCGGCTCTGCTTGGCGGCCGCGGCCTCGCCCGCCGCCTCCCCTGCCCGGGGCACCCCGGCCACGGCCCCGCCGACAGATGTGACACCTTGGGGTCACACCTTCCCCCTCCGCCCTGACACCGGGCATGCGGCTCGGCCTGTGCAGGGTAGGCTTTACGGACCCTCTTTTATTGTAGCTGCATCTTCTCTGGTTTTCGCATCGGGTTTTTACTCCTTCTTTTGATTTTTAAACTCACGGCCCGGGCGGACGCCGTCTAGCCGGTGTTATGCGATTAATTCTCTTTGCGGCTGCAAAGGTTTGCAGGCTCCCCGTTCCCTCTTTAGGTTTCACGACTGATCCCCGGCGAATTGGTTTCCAGGTCTGCACGGCGCGGCTTAAAAGAGACGCTTCAAATGCCGCCTTTTCGTTTTAACGTCGGCATTGGAAAACAAATTTAGCAAACATTTCCCTCTCCCCGAGAGACCGTCACGGCGCACAAGTCCCAAAACCTCGCTGGAGAGAAGACACCTCAGAGGCACCACACAAAACGTGAAAATCCGGGGTGTCACCGGCTGCTGGGAGCTTTACAGCGCCGTCCCTTACGGCTTGCGGCCGTAAACCCGTGCGGAGCTGGAATAAGAACTTGACCTCTTCAGTCTTCCTAGAAATAATCACTGTAAAGAGCTACAGAACAAACTTTTCGGGGTCGGGATCCCGATCTCCGCAGCTGCAGTTCCCGTCCTACACGGTTTCCCGGCTAAACGCCGAGAGGCTCGTCCTTTCGGAGAGCACCTTTCCGTCAGCGGATCGCCATATCCCGAAACATGTGTGTCTACAAACAGAACTAGGCTGGCGGCATTAACTCTTCTGGTCCTCTAACCCTGATCCCAGATTTAGAAATTGCTCATCTCCCGTTTACAATGGCAGATACATCACAGAATAGGGGGAAACCCCACGGGAGAAAACGATTTCAGAAATCAATTCATGTTTATTTCAGGAGAAAAAGATCCCAAACAATAAACCAACGAACAATAAACTGGTAACCTATTTCAAATATGCCTAGGAGATTAGTGTTATCTCTTTTCACATAATCGGATTTGACACCTCATTTACACGCTGGCGCAGCTCGAAAGCTTTTTACGGGTGTGTTCGTGTATATAAGTACAAGTATATTTTCTTCAGAGAAACCCTCTGAAAATTTTGAGTACTGTGATTGAGGTTTTGTCTGGTGACCCTAGGTGCTCAGAAGGGTGATGAGACTTTCCCTGTCCAATTACTCAAAAAAGAACGAATTCGGGGGAGAGGTAGGGTTGAGGGCAAACTCACGCCAATCAAACTGGACAGGACTGGACACATACCTGACAATCCCACCTGGGCTGCCTCTCCCAGAAAGGTCAACCCTAAAGGACAGATAGACAGACAGATAGCTGGACAGACTGTCAAGCAGGGACACGAACAGATTTTGCTAGTTAGAAAAGAAGTTTGAGTTCAGCCTGGGAAGGGGTGGCCACAGTTCTGAGAGTTTGGATGGAAGTACACATCAGTTTTTGCAGGCACTGCTTTGATCGAAACAAAACTGCACCTACACTTCCCTGTCAAATCCAGAGGAATAAGGAGAACGCGGACTAAACTGCTCTTTCTCAGATGAACATAAACACCACACTCCAGACTGGACGGCCTGGCATCTCAGACACAGCAGAAAGAGGGGTCACAACCAGGGGCTCATACTCACCCCCTCTGCCTTGCCAGCGGGTCCTGTGGACACCAGAGACAACACTTCTAGATGCCTTCAAACAGAAAGCAGGCACGGACTCGGCAGACCAGCGCTTCCACACACACACACAGGACGCTCCCACACACTCACATACACAGACACAGCGACACACGCGGCGTGAGAGGCAGGCGAGCCCCTGGGTGCAGGCTCCAAGCTGGGATAAGTTTCGGGAGGGCGCGGGGAACCCAGGCAGCCCCGCTGCTTTCCAGGGGCCGGGAAAGAGGGAAAGGTTGCAGGGACCCGGCGGCGCCAATTTGCGTCGGCCGCGGGGTTCCCAAAAACGCCTCCCCAGGCGGGGAGCCGCCGGCTCCACCAGGGCTCCGAGGAGGCCGTACCTGGGGTGGCTCCGGGCAGGCTGCCAGACAATTTCCCCCCTCGCCTGCCCTCTGCCTTCACCCCGGCAGGGTACGCGCTGCACACCAGACCCACGCTCACAGCACCCCCGGCTCTGCACGCATCCTCCCCTATAAAGGCTCTACATCTACCTTCATTCTAGATATTTTTCCCCTTTATATATATATTCCCCCCCCCCCCCCCCAAGTGATCTCAACTCTTACTCCTGATCCGTTTGCCATGGCAATTGATCGCTCCGTGTTTAGCCTATTTTCAGCAACAGCAATAAAAATGTCCAGGGCATTTTTAGCTCTGTCTTAAGGGTAGACTTATTCGGAATCGGCTTTAACAGTGCATTTGCCTAGACTTAGTTTAATCTCTCTGCCCAAACATATCCCCCAAACCATCCCGTACCGTTTCAGTGTATTAGAATGTGCAAGGAGTCAAATATGTGTAAGTGCGCCTTTCCCCGCTGAAAGCTGCCCAGCTCGCAAGAATCAGGGGGGAAAAAACTAAACCATATGTGTACAACGCTTCATTCTGCATTGCACTATAAGATAAAGAGCTTTGCCGCATCGATTCAATGGAAGTCATTAACAAGAAAGCCAGTGAAGATTATATCCGTATTTGGGAGGCAAATACTCGTTTAGAAAATTTATTTGGGATACAATAACGCCAGGTAAGAGTTTGCGAGGCACTAGGAAAATCGGTGATGTGTGAGCCTCAGTCGCCTGGAATAAAAGAGGTTGAAAAGACACCCGGCGCCGCTGATCCCTTGGACCTCGGGAGAAGATGGGAGCGGAGACTCTCCGCTCGGGGTGAGCACCATGGGGGCTCCGAGAAGCAGGAGTGATGCGCTACCCGCCCCCGGCACTGCCCCGGGCTTCAGCACACGACGAAAAGGCGAGGGGATCGGCGGGATTCGCCAGGCTTTGCCGAGACAAGAATGAACATGAGCAGCGGGGTTTATCCACGGCAGCCGACGCTGCACCCTTCACGGAGCGGTGCCGGACGCGCAAGGCTTCGTTTCTCGAAACGCGCCAACTCACTCACTAATTGTTTCAATTATCTGTCCCCTCCTAACTTGGTTTTCGTTATATGGAAATTGCTGCAATTTTCCCCGCGGAGATGCTCGAAAAGAGCGAGCACTGCAGCCCGACACTGCTGCTTCCCCCGCTTGCCCCACGCACGTTGTCTCCGGGGCATTTCCACGTGAACCTGGAGTTTTGCCTCTAGCTAATCCCAAAGTGTGGGCAATAATACATGACGGGGTGCTCGGGAACTCACAGACTTATTCCCTGCCTCAGCAGAACACGCTCGCCTTGCCCGTAACAATCACTGCCTTGCTCTGAGCCCTCCCGTAACCCGTGGATGGAACAGAGCCGTGTAACTCTGCCCACCCACGGGCTGGGAGCCCACGAGGCACAGCAGATGCGAGGGGCTCCGGACTCGCCCCTCTCGTCCATCACTCTTCTGCCTCGCCGTGGTGTGGAGCCTGCGGAGGCGAGGCGATGCAGGGCCAACGCGAGCTTTGACACCGCGCTGCAAGCCTGAGAGAGGCTCAAGGCTGGGCTTGCATCAGACATGGCTTTCCAAACCCCACGCCTCCGCTTTTATTTCGGAAGTAGCCCCAGCAGAGGTAGCGGGAAACGAAAAAAGGAAAGAAAGAGGAAAAGTCGTGTATGGGGAATTCGTACTGCAACAAAAGACGGCGGGCAGACATTTTTATCTGCCGGTGCCTTCGTTCTGTCCTCTCTCCAGTTAGCAGCATCAGGTGTATTTTGCCCTGTCGTTCCTATTGCTGACTCTAGAAAACAAAATCATGAAAGTTTTCTCGGGCATCGATAGCACGCTTCTCCCTCTTTCCCCACGTTACGGAGGTGATGGCTCGGGCCAGCCCTCGTATTTCCCACGTTACAAGAAGCGGGGAGCGCTTAGTAAATAACCCTCGGTGAGCAGATCTGATCGTCCCTGCACAGTCCCCTCACGTATCCTTTTAAACCACTCGGCCACTGAAATATTCCCCAGTTTACGGCTCGCCTGAGGGAAAACGTTGGGGAATTATCGCCGGCAAACGCACGGACAGAGTCAGCCTCCTTTTCCCTGCAGGGCTTCACTGCCTCGAAAGCGGAGCAGGGACTGCCCCTGCTTCTGCTCTAAAATCTGTTTGAGGAAAGAGCCCTCCGGGATACAATGTCAGGATAGCCTTCAGTGCTGAGGCTGCATTCCGTGCAGTAAGCAAGCACCGCTCCAGAGGGAGGGGGAAGAGGCTAAGGGGCTTAGAAAGGCCCTTTGACGAGCCTCCTGCTCGCTTTTAACCTTTGGGAGGATGCGGAGAGTGCGCAGAGTCTTTCAAGAAGCCATACCCCAGCCCCTGTCAGAGCCGCGCAGCGTCGCGGCGATGCTCCCGCACCCACCCCGCAATACGGGCTTCTGAACTGGGTTCCCTTCCCGGGAGGACTAGCTTGAAAGTCTCCTTGAACCCGCGGAGCTCGGAGCCCGTTCCCTCGTCACAGTCAGGGCAGCGGGACACAGGCAAAAGCAGTTCCCGGCCCCGTGCCATGAAGAAGCAGCGCGCTGTGCGGGGCCGGGGAAGCCCAGGGCGCTGTGAGAGGCCGGGGAGCGCAGGACAGCGGGCTGGGACGGGGAGCGCAGGACGGCGGGCCGGGATAGGAAGAGCAGGACAGCGGGCTGGGATGAGGAGCGTAGGACAGCGGGCTGAGACGGGGAGAGCAGGACAGCGGGCTGGATGGGGAGGGCAGGACTGCGGGAAGCGCAGGACAGCGGGCCGCGCCGGGGAGCGGGGTTGGATGCCCCGGCCGCAGCGCCCCCCGGCCCGCCGCTGCCCCCTGGCGCCCGCGGCCGCGCACTGCGGCCCCGCCCGCACGGACCCCGCGGCTCTCCCCGCGCCGGGAAAGCTCCGGCTCCATCCCGCACACGGAGCCCGAAACGCCGGGGAAGCTCCGGCTCCATCCCGCACATGGAGCCCGAAACGCTGGGGAAGCTCCGGCTCCTTCCCGCACACGGAGCCCGAAATGCCGGGGAAGCTCCGGCTCCTTCCCGCACACGGAGCCCGAAATGCCGGGGAAGCTCCGGCTCCATCCCGCACATGGAGCCCGAAACGCTGGGGAAGCTCCGGCTCCTTCCCGCACACGGAGCCCGAAACGCTGGGGAAGCTCCGGCTCCATCCCGCACACGGAGCCCGAAACGCTCCCTCACCGCCGCTTCACTCCTGCGGCACCTTCCCAGTTGTCTCCACTGGCCGCTAAGTTTCGAGGCGGGGAGCGGCGAGCAGACAGGGGTGTGACATCCTCGAGATACTCACCAGCAGTGAGAGGGCCAAGAATGGAGGGACCAGCTCCCTAAAAAAACTTCAAATGCAAACCCAAACTGTTTACTATTCAGGAAATTTAGTAATTATTGTCTCCCGTCCCTGTAGCAGAATTACCTTTCTTTAGATATTAGATACTTGGAGAGGCCCTTACGTTCACACTGCAAGGAGGAGACAAAGATTAAGACATTTTCAAGTATTTTGCAGCACAACAAAGAGTATCAAGGTAGAAATCAACAGCATACAGATTTCTTCGAAGCACACAACTCGGATACTTTCACTAAATGCATTATTTACTAGCCTATACTGAACTGTCTGCCCTTCAGCACTTTTCACTGTTTACTTGCACCATAAGTATCACCAAAAGAGCATTACAGGAAGAAATACTATACCTCAGTGCCAAGCAAGGGCATCTTGGATTAGAAGGCTGAAAATGTTTGGTAAATATTAGTTTAGTCTCCCAATATATGTGTAATGAAATCTCCTATGCCTCGTTTATAGTGAGGAAAGTGAGGCAAAGCATCCTGCTCTAAGTTAAGCATCCTGCTCAAAAGCAAAAGAGAAATAAAAAGTAAAACATGTTTTTAGGTTCTCTTTGCTTAACCAAAGAGCAAAACTCTTTTTCCAGAGAAAGAAGTAAAAGAACAGAAAACTGCAAGGCAGACAACAAAGGCTCAAATCAGATTAAAAACAATACACCAAAATACCCTTTATGATGCACATTTTGCTGTTTTCTATGAAGCTGTAGCAATACATTCAATAAAACAAACAGGGAATATTCAATTTTTTCTATTTACTAAATTCTCATCTGCAACTACATTAAACTTTCTTTCTTTTTTTAAACTGGAGAGAGGCAAAGCATTCTCCCCAAAATCTGGCAGCGTCCATTAAATCTTCTCAGGCCACCCAGAGATTTCACTTGACAAACCACTTGTCAGCTACTGAAATATCCTCATAAGCCATAAAGACAACATTTACACTCAAGCTAATCCACCTCCTCAAAGGCAAGCAGAAAGTAGAGTGAAGCCCTTTGGGTCAGAACTTGGTTGGCTTGAAGAAGAAAAAAAGTGGAGTTTCTACTCCTGTCAGTGTGTGATGCTGGTAAGCAAAGGGGATTAAAACAGCAGCAAAGCTCACCACTTCAATTTTGTTGCTAAGCTACACAGATATTTTGGAACTCCAAAGTTTATTTTAACAATAACTCTGTAGAAATTAAGCCCATTAGACATAAGTCTCCCAAAAAAGCACATTTAATCTTCAGGGGAGCCAGAACAACTCACATACAAATCAGCAACACATCCTAATTCACAAAATCACAGAATGGGTCAGGTTGGCAGAGTAGGTCAGCTCCTCCAGTTTCCCTGCTGAAGCAGGTTCATCCCAGAGCACATGGCAAGGGACTGTGTGCAGACAGTTCTGGAACACCTCCGTGAGAGGGACTCTACAACACCTCTGGGCAATCTGTTCCTGTGCACCTGAACAGTAAAGAAGTTCTTTCTTGTGTTCAGGTGGAGCTTCCTGTGCATCAGTTTCTGTCCATTGCCTCTCATCCCAGTGCTGGGCACCACCAAGAATGGTGTGACTGGATGCCTGGCTCCAACCTCTTGACAGCCTCCCTGCAGATAGTCACAGACATGGATGAGGCCCCCTCTCAGACATCTCTTCTCAAGGCTGAACAAGCTCAACTCCTTCAGCTTTTCCCCATAGATATTTGAGATCTTCAGAATCCCAGCACATCCTTGGGCCATTCTGGCAATGGTTATTAAACACCAAAATGGTAATTTCCTAACAGGTCACACTGACACTACAGAGCCTGCAGCACTCATGCAGTGTACACAGTAAATTCATCCACTTCACAGCTTCCTTCTAGGGGGGGTTCATGTTGGTAAACTTATGGTAGGAGTGTCACAGTTTGGATCAGTTGTCTCAATGGTGACAGCAGGAATCCTCTCTCAAGCAGCAAGGCCCTTCCTCCTTGTGTGCCAATGCTCATGCATAGCAAAGACAGCAGCTCTGAGACAGAAATGGGTTTAGTCATTCACATCCAGGGCTTCTTCCCCCTGAATATTCACACAATTTCAGCTTTGGGGGTGTGCAAACAGATATACCAGATATAAGAGAAAGTTAAGGACTATCTAAAAATAATGGATGCCACACTGCCACACGCAGTTTACATTCGGCCTTCAACCCTAAGGAGAAAATTTCTTTTTCCCATTCTTGCTGTAGGAACATCTGCCAGGCATGCCATGAAGGAGTAAGTGTGGGCAGAGCAAACCCCAACCCACTCATATTTATTTCTTGGCTTAAACACTCAAGAGGCACTTATTGAAATCTTTGTTATTCATTCAGCAAATGAAGAGACTCTTCAAATATATTTGACAAACTGTTTCCAGTCACAATAAAAAGTCAGTCTCACAACATTGAACATACAGGTTTTACTTTACTCAGAGAAAGATGTGGCTTAGGGGATGAAGCATGAAGGTAAACAGGGTGAATGAAGCCAGAAACCACCTACACCAGAAACTCTGGATAATGCCAGAAAGTAGCCTTGTTTTGGTAAGTTTCTTCTTATCTGCCTTAATGATTTCTTTCTATAAATCCTGGGGCATCAGGAAAGAACTTTTCACCAAAGATAGTAGAGAACATACATCCAGTGTTTAAACCAGAGTTCCATTGATTTTATCAGCATGTGAACATCATTTCACATTGGTGGATGACAATAAAGTCACGCCAAACTGAAACTGGAGGAATTGCAGAGTCATAGATACAACAGCACATGGGACAAGTGACACTGTCCATACAACATCTTCTCCATGCTCTGCGTCCCCACCTGAGCTGTGAGCATCTGGTTTCAGAATGGTTCAGGACACAAGAGAGATGTGGTACTACCTTGCTCTGCCATAAGCTATTATTTCCCACCTGTGAGGGTTAATCCAGTAACCCCTCAAATTAGACTCACACTGTCTTTACACTATTGTACTGAGGAAGCAGATGGCTTACCTTATGCCACCATCACACTCAGCTGTGTGACTGCTCCTGTCAGCTCTATGAGTGAGGCTAAGACCATGCTATCACAGGCTTTATAAGCCAAGCTTTACAAGCATGCTGTTACTTCCAAACATTTAATAACTTTTAAGGATTTTTGTTCTGCAGCTCTTGTCTTGACATTTCATCTTGCACATACAGCAAATGCAGCACATCTGGAACTGATTGAGCCTTCTGGTGTGGCACAGATTTGCTCTGCTCCCATCTCACAGCCATGCTGGAATGCTGAGAGCATGACAGCACAACAGACGTTAAGCTCAGTGCTTAATTTTATGTCCACAGGCAGCACGAGCCCACTCCTGCAGTGGATAATCTCATCTTCAGTCATGGTGTTCTGTGACAGGAATTTACAACAGTGGCAGAACATCTTCCCAGGTGTTAAACTATTTACTTCACCTGTGCAGGAGGTTGGCATTTGGTTTTATATAAAATAATTGTGACACCGAGGCAGCTGCCTACAAGTGAAATGATCAGTGAATCTTCCATTTTCATAACAATATGGGACTGTTGCAGGTAAAATTATTTCTTATTGACACACAATAAATACTTACATGTCAAACTTTCCACAATATGACCATTAGCACAACCAACAGAACAACAGAAAAGACAGAATCAGAGCAGAATCTTTTGTGATATTAAAGAGAATTTTCCATTACTTCAGCTGTCATCTGGACAGAACTGTGTGATAAAAAGCTTCATTGGGAATTCAATATTTAGTAAGTCTTCTGTCACAGCTGAGTGAGCAAAAAAAAAAAATCCAAACCAAAACACCAAAGCTTTAAGCACATAAATTAATGTCACATATGACTACAGTTTTGCTGCAGCATTTTTCGCAAAACTGGCTGATGCTAACAGTAAAGCCCCACTATGTAAGAGACTTTAGAAAAGATGAGAGATGTATGGGTCCTTTCAAGGCTTTTGACTACACAATACATTGACATTCTTCTTGCAGCTACTGTCGAATTTACCTAGAAAGAATGAACAGATCAAATAATTAAAAGGAAATTAGACAGTCCAACACAGCAGAAAGAGGGGTTTTGTTTTCCTGTCAAGAACAGACAATATATTTCCTGAACAAAACCCCTTTTCCACTAGGTTTCCTCCACCAACTTGCTAGACTATTTCTCTGTGCAGCAGTCCACCAGTCATAAAAAAAAAAGGTAGGCAGCATCCAGGAGCTTAAATGCATAGATCAAAATGGTGAAAGATCCACCCCTTGTTCTGAACGTAAATCTAACCAAGCTGGACTGCTGAAAGAACATACTTTCATCAGCAGTATTTACTGCTACACTGTTGGCAGGATCATAATGGCCCTAACCAAGGATAAGAAAACACTTGCTTTGCTAACCAACGGTTCCCAAAACATTTAGATGCAGGTCAGTCCCCAAGGATCCCATTTCACTGTCCTTCCTTAGACTTTCAGCTCATTTTGATAAATTCTCTAGCCTTTAATGGATGCAGCCATAATCCTGCAAAGGAGCTGTGCTTGAACTGGTTGTAGATAAACACACACTGAATCAGAACTATGCAGAAAGCCTTCTGGGGAATCTGAGAAGCCAGGTCATGGTGTTTGAAAACTAAGTATTATCTTTAAGAGTTACAATTAAATTCCAGTATAATGTACAATATCCACGCACTTCAGCCATTTGAGGCAGGGACGTATGCTGGAGCAGTCCCAGAGTTAATTTATGGGGCCAACCATCATTTGGAATCTCTGCTGCAGAAAACGTTGTTCTTGAATCTAAAATTCTCAGTAAACCCTGTGCTCTAAACTGAAAGCACAGAGCTGAGACTCACTATGTGATATCATGACTTCCTAGGAACAACCAGCTGGAAAAATGAATGTCTCAAGTGTATAAATGTTTTTGTTAGATTTTTGCAAGTAATTCACTGCGGAGTTGATGTTTTATCTCTAAAGGTGAGTGAGTCTTACCAGGAGATGCTATGTCTGACACACATGTAGTGGTTGGGATCTGCAGTGGGCCAGGAGCACTAACATACAGGAATGCAAAAGAGGAGATTTTGAGTTTAAGGCACAAATTACTGATACTTTCTAAATAAAGGATCATTGTTTCTGCTTCCTTTTCTTCAGTGAGCTACACAGCACAGGGTAAGGATACCTCTCCACCTTTTGACTCTTTTTACTTCAATTAGGAAATATATATTTGGATCTTTTTCTCACTCTGTCCTGGAAGAACACCTTACAGTGACTTCCCACAATAACACAGGGCATGTCTCTACCACTCTGCAGCTGGGATGAGGAGTGTGCTTCTGCAGAAACTCCCCACCAACTGCACTTCAGCTGACATCACAGAGAAGTCTTAGTGGATGTGATTCGGAAAAAAACAAAGATGAAAATGTGTTTCAGGAGTGCACCTATTTTGCTGCAAACAAACATTAAATCCCCAGCACTAGAGTTTGTGTGAAACAAATAACTATGTGAAACAAATTTTTGTGAAACAAATAACTATGAAACATAAAGCATCATGTCTTCTCCAACAATTTTTCCCTAAACAGCTATTCCAACTCAACTGCATTCCTTAGTAAACATTGCCACAGAACCCTATACAGAATGGGTGCTTATAAGACATTCCCAAAGGGAAACAGGGAGGTAGAAGAGGAGAGAGTAGCTTGGAATCAACTCATTGCTTCAAACTCAGCTAAACCACCTGAGTGCCAAGATGGCTAACTTTGCAGAAAAAAACATGCTCTAAGAAAACTGAAATAGGCAACAGATACCTGCAAACATCTATATTTGTTGTCTTCTCTCAAGGGATTCTAAAGATCGTGCTTGTTAATGGAATCGAGATTATTTCACTGGGCAAACACATGTTATTTTGAGAATTCCTCTACAGGAACAACTAAAATGAAAAGCTTAGTCAACCATCAGTAGGTTAATATACTCATTTTACACAAGTTTAACTTTTCTGAAGATGAAAAAAATGTATATTTCCTTACTGGTAGGAAATAGCTCAGGCAAATAAGACTTGTTTGACTGACAGGGGAAAGGAAAGGAAAAACCCCCAATGTAGTGTTGAAAAAGAGGCAAAATAGTGAATTTGCTTGAAACACAGCTAAATATGTAACGCCTTAAATCCTCACCTCCAAGAAAAGGCTCTATTGAAGTTTTTTTTCTTGCTCTACTTACATGATTTTCTGAAAAAGAATCTAACAGTTTTGGAAAGATTGCTCAGAACAGTTTAAGTAACAAACCAAAATCACCTGTTGGTGTCAACTTCTCCCATGAATGCTCCTATTTTCCTTCCACTGCAGAGAAGGTGTGTTGAATGGCAACTCTATATATTAGGTGATTTGAGTATCAGAAGTGTAAAGAGACCTTGAAACTCTGAGTTGTCTTTTGAATATATGCATCTATCTTTGCTAGTGGAAAAGAGGTACAGGTAGAAACTAGATATGCAAGTAATAAAGATTTTCAGAGTCTTCATGAGGACAGTGTTAGCTTCTCTCAAGGTACATACTGTGGGACCTTTGCAGAAATCAATCTATTTAAAAAGTGCCACAGAAAACATTTTATGCCAACTCAGGAAGCAGCAGTAATTGTGTACCTTTTTCATCTTAGTGCTCTAATGCAGCTGTTACACTGACAAAAAGTTTTGTAAAACTACATAAATATGTACAGTTATAATATATTCTTTCCTTATCCACTACAGTATATTTAAAACCAGGGACAATTTTTGAATATACTTATTCTTTCCAGAGGACATTACCTTAGGCTTGTCTACACTGAGTTTGGTTCCAATCAGTCTGTCTCCATCCACTCTGCTTCTCTAGTCTTGACTAATTTTAGAAAATCTGTCATCATCAAGCTCTTGCATGGCAGTTCTCTTCTTCAGATCCCTAACAAATAAATACAGGTCTCAGCACAAATCTGGAGACTCTCAGTCCTCAGCTTTATGTTTTGGAACATTAAATATTTCTTTCTGAATTAACTCACTATAATTAACTAAATACTGCTATTTAGAAAACCCCAAAACAACCAACTAACCAACTGCACAGTGTAGAACCCCCTTCCCAGGTTTTACTAACTCAGTCATGTAAGACTGCAATCCTTCATGACCAATGCCACAGGCATAGCATGATTATGAGCTGCCAGAGCACAGGATTAACTCAGTTTACAGTACAGCAACTTCATACACAGCACCATGAAGTGTAATGACACAGCTAAATATGCCGGCACAGGATCAGTAGGGCTTTCATTATCTTTTAACATGTACTACTACCCCTCTTCAGAACATGGTGCCTCCTTTTGGCAATCCCCTTTTGCCACACATTCCCCAACAGGTGCCACAATCCATGAGTGCAAGTCTGTGGATCTTGGGAGGCCCAAGATCAGGGCAGGTTAACACTGCTTTCCCATCACTACACTTTCTCAAGGCTCAGTAGTGAAGAGTCCAAAAGGATCTATTTAACTCTGTTCTGGCTCTGACCTTAGCACAATTTTCTAAAGAAGCAATTTTGTAAACTTTACAGAAAGTTCTCTGATTCTCAACCCAAGATTTCTTTGATTCAGGACTACATCTCCTCTTCTACACCTTTTTTAAAGCAATTCTAGACTTGATGCTGAACTGAAAATCCTGGAGCTGCCTGTTAAACAGAACAGCAGGTGAAACAGGAGCAGCTGAAGCACATGTCATTTTTCACTGAAGCACCTTAGACCTGACCAGCAGGATGGCACAAATGGCAGAAGTGAAATTCACTTCATACCAACTACATAGATACAAAAAAAATAATTCACACTGAATTTGAAGAAACTATAAGAAGAAGAAGTAAGTTCCCTCTTCGTCATCCTGAGCATTTATTTTTAAGTCTCTGCTTTTATTGTGGTTATCCAAGAACATGTTCAATCACTATATCAAAGCTGAATAACCCCCAGTAGGATAAATTGTCCCTCTGTAACAACAGCACATACACAGCTAAGCATGTTCTTGAGGGGATTACAAATCCTTCTGCTAGATTCTGATCACCTTACCTACACTTCAGCTTCTTGCAGTGGTCAGTGGAAAAATCCAAAAACCCACACAGGCAACCTTATAATCTGCTTTTGCACAATTTCTTTGTGAATTGTGATTGCTTCTGTCCTCCCTCTTTGCCTAGCCAGACAAGCTTAATGCTGGTCCCACAGGAAATACCTGGCTTCATGCACATTTTTTAATGCAATCACCTTCAACATTCTCCTTGGGTCATCCAGGAGAAAAAGTTTTTGTTTTAAACAAAAATGATTAATAATTAATAAATGATTTTGTTATAAATAACAAAATCTCTGTCCCATGATACAAAAGTCCTTGCAACTACTCAGCAGCTTCTATTGAAATCCCACCAATCTCCTTATCTCTTGATAGATAGGAGCAGCCAGTTCTTTGGCTTTCTCTGCTCCATCCTCTAAAACCTTTATCAGATGAGACTTGTCTTCCTGGAGTTTCTTGATTTCACTCCTGATAGGTGCAAATTTTTGGATAACGGCCTCTGCCACCACCATTTTGTAGTGAGCAGTGTCGAGACCAGTGGCTTGGTGCAGCACGTCTTTGATGCTCAGCCCCGTCACTGCGGCGTGGATGGACACCAGGTTGGAGACACCGGGGCGGGCGGCGGGCTCGTAGGTCACCTCCGAGGTGAAGTCAGTCACAGCCTTGCGGAACTTCAGCACTATTTCATCTGGGCTGTCTGCTATGGTAACGGTGGCTAACTTCTGCGGGTCTGACTTGGACATCTTGGCTGATGGATCTCTGAGGGATTTTATTCTCTTTGTTGTACCTTTAAAAACAAAAAGTTATGAGCACAGACAATGGTTTCTTATGACAATTGCCAAGAACAGTGTGCAGCTATATGATGAAGCTGTTTATTCTTGCTCGAAAATGAACTGTGAGCACAATCATGTATGTTCTGTTTAGTCCTTGCATCCTTCCTGTCCTTCTAAGAAGCCACCTTTCTCCTCTCATAAGCTGAATGAAGCCCATTCCATTTCTCCCATCCTCAAGAAGCAGGAAATTCTGCTGGAGCTACTTCTAATATTTTATGTGGCTTACATGCTGATTTGCCCCCAAAATTTTCCCTCATCTATCACTGCACTTTACTGAATGGTTTTGAGCAGCGGAGAAACAGGTTAACTCCACTGGTAAAAAAAAAAAAATAGAATCCCATAACAGCTAATCTCCTTATTTCAGGAAACTCTTCCACTCAAAATCTCTTGCAAATTCTCCTAAATCTCAGTAAAACAGTTATTAAAATTCTCTAACTCAACACTGACCAGCTCTGTTAGATGTAAAGTACTGTTTAGATAAGAAAGGTGTGGGTGTTGTACAAACTGCTAAGATACATGCATGTACATGAAACAGATAAATGGCATTAGGAGAATATTGCAAAGTACTTTAACAGCATCAATCCACACTGCTTCAGTTTTTCACCAAGAAATATCATTCATGAAGTACCTAAAGTATCACTTATCTACAGAGTACTAATACCAGTTGTTTTTACACACCTAATACAGCCAACAAAATTACCTGCATACTGCTCATAGATGGCCTATGTACTCAGTGAAAGGATAAGGGTTCTTCCAGCATACAATTCAGACTGCCCCAGAAAGTGCTTTGTTCTGAAATCACTTTTTGGAAGAGTTTCTTCTGCAAATTTGAAAGAGTCCAGGTAATTCAATTGTCTACAGCTAGTGAGTCTGAATAGGTCCCCTACCTTCTCCATCCATCTAGGATGTTTTGTTGGTTTGCATATACTTATGAAGTAGTACTTCAGAAGTACTACTTAAGAAGGAATACTTTTTGGGAGCAAAATGAAATGTTTTTTTCCTTTTTTTTTTTCCAAATTGAGCTTTTTATTTAATGGTAAACAGTCTCACCTGCATCAGAGGCTACACTCAGCTCCTCTCTATAGTGTTTAGTACTCCATTAGAAACTATAGCATTTGCAATCCCTGATATTCTCAAAACACCACTCCAGGTCTAACATAATTTTTGTCACTGAGGCTTGAAAATTGAGAAAGCTTTATTACTGCCTGTCTTTTCTAAGGTGAGAGCTCCTTGCCCTTTTGGGGGCGAAGGTCTCTGCTGTGCATTCCTCTACATTACTTACAACAAAGATGCAGCGCTTCATCCTTGCCCAATTCTTCACGTTTCTTAGCAAACATGCCATTTGCGCCATCTGACTCCTCCTCACCCCCCGGCCTATGACCTTACAGCTCAAAAATGGCTGAGAAGATTTTCCTTGTAAGTCTTCCTGAGACTAAGATCAAAACCGTAAAGTCTTAAGCTCTGTGACAGACACATATTGAAATACTCAAGCATATATTAAACACCCTTAAAAAAAATTGGAGCACTGTACATATAACCCAACAGGCTGTTCAGCAACCTTAAAGTAAACATCTCTGACTTGGACACCGAAGAATTCTGCTTGCTAGAGGTCTGTGGCCTTGTTGCTTACATGTCTCCTGAATGAGCAACATGGAATAGAGACCCTACTCTTTTTAAAAAGTCCAGTGCTTGAAGAGCAAGGCTGACTGGCAGCAGAGTGCATCTGGCCCGCTGGACTAGAATACCAGACGTCACGTACATTCCTCAACCATGGATTTCTAAAGCCTTATATCTATCTTGGGAGTTCATTTTCACAGCCTCTAGGCTCTTTTTGCCAGGTTTTAATTTTCCACTCCCTTAATATCAGTTTGTCCCCTTTTCTTGGTCCCTGAAACTATTTCCACAATGTTTAAATCCATCTTCAACTTCGAAGTGCAGTTAAGGGAAAAAAAAATAACCAACTCACTTAAAATGGCTTTGGGCACAGGAAAGAATTCTCCATATTTCTTGTTGAAATGTTGTGCTATATCTTGGGCTAGTTCCAGGTGCAGGACTTGATCTTCTCCAACAGGAACACGTGTTGACCTTTTAATAAAAGACAGATACAGGAAACTCAGCAAAGCTCTCTGGTTCTGCTGAAATGTTACTCAAGACTGTAACAGCTTCTGCCATGATTGAGGGCCAGACTGAGCCAAACACTCAGTCCCAGCTAGATAAAGGTGCTGTGGGAGCAAGATCCCAAACCGAACATATTCAAGGATGACTCTGCTTTTTGTGCTGAACTGAAGCACATAACCAAGGGCAAAAATAGCCCTTTGTGAAGACATATATGGCAAAGATACCTGTAAGAGCAACTCATTAAACTCAGCTCAAAGAAAGGTTTCTTTAGTATCTCCTGTTGCCTCTTTAGAGATCAAAGAGCACATGCTATAGTGTAAAAAAAAAAGTAAGAAAGATCTGCAAGGCATAAAGTGCAGGCAGCTTGTCATGTCAAGTCTCAGGAAAACATAACTGCTGTTGAGGAGTTAGTACTGAGGATGTATCAAGGGAAGGAAAGAAGAGAGTGTTTCTTCTTCATCACAATTGTATAAATCATGTGGTCCAGCGCCTCTATTGTCACAAGAGTTATTAGAGGATTCAAAGGATAACTTGATCTTCTGTATTGAACTCAATGGCTTGAATACACTTCTGGAGGGAAACACAATCTGCATCAGAGGACATGAGGAGGTGAAGAGTCCATTACTTCCCCGGTGATTCTTTCCCACAGTTAATCATACTTGCTAAAAATGTATGATTCTTTTAGATGAGGCAGACTTGAAATCTTGCCAGCTTTTGATTACTCTCCCATCCCCCAGCAGATTTTTTTCCTAAGGCTTACGGGGTATTCAGCTATGAATACTGGACATGTTCCAAAATAAGGAAGTTCACCATGCATCTTTTAAGTTCCCAGAAAATTTCAGATCAACATGGTATGCTTTCCTTCCGATTCTGAATTACTGGGCTGACATCCAGGAATCAATTTGTCCACCTTTATTCTCAACCAGCCAGCAAGGCAACCTAAAAACAGTTACAGTAGGAATCAATAGGAAAGCACAGTGCCCTATAAGTGAGAGAAAATCAGTTACCATAATCAATATACTTTAAGCAGGTCAAAAGAAACGTTTCCATATGCCAAAATGGTTCCATATTCACAAAGTTTGCCACTAAACAGAAAACATATTATCTCCATAAAAGCCTCTGCACGATACCTTGCCTTTTTCCTTGCTGGCTTTTAAAAAAACTTCTTCTATTCTGGTGCTATTTTTACTTCTTTCTGTCGTGCATTTACCTTCTGTCCATTTTCCTGTCTCTTTGATCCTTGGTTCATCTGAGCTAGTACTGTTTCTCCCCCTCCTCCAGCTCTAAATTCTACTTCATGACTGCTGTTCCCTTCCTGTGTTTCCATTTCTCACCAATTCTTGTTCCTCATATTATTTTGCTTACATTAAAACATTTCTTATTAAAGACATTAAGTCAAGTTTCTTCAAAGAGATATTGTTTCTCTTTCAATTCCTTGTTTTGTGCTCTGGGTGGACAGCCTGCTGTTAATACAGATAGTAGCCAACAAACCACTGGCTTTGCTACGGAAAGATGAAACACCTGATCTTATTAGAGATGGAAGAGACAGACATGGTTGAGCTCAATCAAAACAACGTGATTTCTGATAAAGTTGTCTAAATTTCACCCTTAAATACTTGATGCTCAAATCACTCAAATATTTGACAATCAAATGGGACTCACTTCAAATAAAATCATTACGATATTCAAAATAATTCTGCCTTTTGCTTGCTTCCTGTTATTTTTAGTTAAAATTTAGGTAAATTAGAAATACCATCTCTTGGTCTTTTAACAGTCCTGTTTTCCCTACTATGATCAATTAACATGAAATTTCTCTAGACACATTTTTCTGAATTCACAGCTGGTTAATCTTGGTTAGTCTGACCTGACATCCTTGTCCTCAGTTCTGTGTTAATTCTCCGTCCCAATCAATACTCACAAGTTCCTTCAGAACAATGCTACAAAGTACATATGCTCTGAACATAAAAAAAAAATCATATATGGTGCACTGTCTTCAACATTTACTTACTGAGACAGCTTAAATCATATTATGAAATACAACCAGGGATTACAATGCACTACAAGTTCTATTAGCCAGGCTACAGGCATGCTGAGTCCCCAGTCCCTCACTAGGGGCTGTTTCCACTGCAGCACTAGCCAGGTACTACAAGCTGCAGTCAATAAGTTTCACTTTTTCACCAGTATGAACTGGCCTACACAGAATCCCCCACTAATATTGGTATGCTACATACAGACAGTTTAAGTACAGTACACTGCATAAAATAAAGCATAAGTACTTAAAAAAAAAAAAAGTGTATCAGTGTGAATGTGCAATATGTATCATTAAAAATCAGTCTGTTACAATTGCCTAATAATTATTCTCACATGACCAGATTGTGCTCTTTACAGCCCTGTCAGTAGCTTTTTAATCAGGCTAGATTTCAACCAGCCACTCAAGAGTCTGTCTGTCATCCATTTCCAATCTTCTGATCTAATCACACCCAGCTCCCCTGCTCAATAAGTTAGCATGTTGACCTGACAGGCATTCATTCCAATGTAGCTGAACAGACATTGCCCATGGGCTCACATTCTGCCTCTTACTTGTACAGTAAAATATCTGCTGCTTGAAGCACAGGGTAAGTCAACAAACCAACAGTTCCTTCGCTATTCTGGCTGGCACGCTTCATCTGTTTGGAAAAGAAAAACAGAAGAATCACACTTTTGACTAATGGTATCAAGGTCTGTGATTTTAATGAATTAGAATTCTGAATAATTGAGTAATTTATTATGTAGCTCTACAGAAGACAGTGTCAAGTAAAATCCACTACTTATGAATATATTCTGGTTGATGTCTTACATTTATGAATTTCTCTACACTGTTCTGATATTCTAGTGAGAAGGGAACATAGGGTTTCTTTTGTTTTCTGTTTGTAACCATATTAATGGAAATGATTTCAAATGAAAAACCATAAGGCTAATTTATTAAACTTGGATATTACACATAAATCCTACTTTTTAAATAGTGTCTTCAGCAATAAATTTTTGAAACACTTCATAATGGAGATACAAAAAGATATTAAAAGGTATTAACCTGTGTTAGAGATCAAGACACAGTGATCACACACAGTCACCAGGACAGCCAGTGACAGCTGGGAGAAGCCAGACCTACACAGGCAGAGTCCAGTGCTGTCTCCATCAGTTCTCACTGCTCCCCACAATCTACCTAATGCATTCAAGTCCTCTACTGCTCCCTGATATGGATCACCTAGATCAAGACAGTCAGGGTGCAAACACTAACTCTGTTCTAGCAATGACATATCTGTGTTTTACTTTTAGGAATATTTAAATATACTAACCCCCTTGAAATCTGAATTATTTCATTAGGACTGATCAAATATATTTCAACTTGTCTCACACTCTCCAACAGATCCTGAATTCTGTCTCCATCTTAAGTGCCTAGGGTTCAGGGAACCTAATTTGCAAAGCCTAGCACCTGTAACACCTATCTGTAGGTCTGGAAAGTCAATCCAGTCAAAGTAGGATTTAGGAGCTTAACTTTAGAACCTCAGGTTTGAAAAGGTTTGCTTTAATCTATGCCATGCATTAACACTGGTTGCTGTATTTAAGTTTTACTGGTTTTATTTAATTAAGAAGGAAAACAGGAAAAAAGAAAACATCTGGAGGTATTTAAGGCTGCTCTGAACTCTGCAAGCCCAAACTGCTCTTAAGCTGTTGGGTTTTTTTTTTTTTCCTTTTTCAGATACTTCTCTCTCCTGTCTTTTTCTGCTTACTAAATGTCAAAATAAAATACAAGGAAATTAAATGTAAGAACTCTATTGATGCAGTCAGGATAATGCAACACCAAAATTAAGAAGATGAACATTTGACACTCATAGAGGCAAACATTTAAGATACAATATCACTCAGCACATTTTTAATATTTATAATTTCTATACTCCTCTTCAAACATATGCCTCTTTTGAACACTCTTCCATAAAATCTACAGAGCAGCCACTCTTTATAGTGGAAAATAAAAAGCTGTTTATGGAACTCCTTAATCGGCAAGGCCCAAGGTTTCCACTGCAATATCTTCCATTACTCCTGCATTATTAAACAAGCACTGAAATAACACTGAATGTTCTAGCAGTTTAATAACAGCAAACAAACCTCCTTTTTAGCACAGTTTTTCTGCAAATCTCTGCCAAAACCACAATTCTGTAGCTTCCAGCAGGAAAATGTTCACTAAGAAGAACAGAACTGGAGAGGTATGTTTTACCCCTTCCACCACAAGACTACAGAATTGCTTAAAGCAAGAACAACCAAGGTAAAGTTGGTACTTCATACATGACAAGTATTTCCAGGATAACATTTCTACTCAATTCCCATAAATTTCTTTTAAATTTACCAAACTGTCCATACCTTCCACTGGGGCAAACGTAGCAGACGTGGCACATTAGTTAAGCACCCAAGAATCCAGGCAAGTTCTGCATGCTCAGGAACCTGAAAGTATGAAGTTAGAATCTATTTAAATCTTCCTCCTTTATATGCATATTTTCTCAAAGTCTGTAAGAATAAATTACATCAAAGATGAGAAAACCATTTATTTCTGTACATTACTTTTTCAGTAAGGTCAAGTGACAAGCTAATGGAAAGTTTTGGACACTACCAGGATTGAATACCCTATATCAAAATAGTATAGCAAGGTTCTTGATCCTATCCACCCATATTCTAAACAAGGAAGAAAATGCTTTAGCAATAGCAGAGTTGAGCACACATGTAAACTCCTTTGCTTGAGTACTTGATTCACTCTTTGCAATATTGGCAGGTTTGAATCTTTAAGAGGATGCTAACTGTCTCAAAGATGTTCAAAGCTTCATGCCTGCAATATAATATAACAACTCATACAGAAGGCAGTAAAAAGTGTTTCTTGATAAGTAAGAACTACTAGGATTATTAATTGCAATTCTTTTGTTGTCACATTTTAAATACAGTAATTTCCTAGCTAGCAGTCATTGGACTACTTTGTTGACCAATGTGTAAAAGTATCCAACCTCCAGACTACAGCTCAGTGGTTAGAAATATTTTAGGTTGATTCTTTCCCTTCTTTCTGCCTTTCCCACAGATTCAGGGTTTTTATTAATTCCCTCATGCTTATTTGACCTATAATCTTCTGTGCACAAGACAAAGTGCAACAAAATACTGGAGTAAAATGAACTTCACGGAAAATACTGAGCACAAGACTCCTACTTCATCTAGAAGGAATCACCATCTGGTTGAAAGTGGTTTCTCATTTCTTTCTTCTAGTCACGGACAGAGAGGAGATGGTGCTCTGTTGCACTTGTGTTGACAAGAACCCTCTTTAAAAGCTATGCAGTCATTGATTCAGCCCTGTCAGATGTTGCTTTTGCAGCCAAGACTGCACGTGCGTTTCACTGGATCAGTGGATTTGACATTACATCAGTTACCAAAACACCAAGTGATCTAAACAGTATTTGTTGGGTTGAATACACGGTTCTTGGTCCTACCAAGTCATACTCACTTCCTACCTTGAAACAAACAGTCCTCTCCTAAATATTACTAAAGTGCTGAATATGCTGAAGAAAAAGCCTGATAAAATGGGGACAAAATATGTAGAAGTATACCAAAGGGTAGAGGTTTCAGCTGGAATAAAATTCAGTACTGGAGGCTAATGAGTCAGCATTCATCATCCAAATTGAAGTAACTGACTGTGTATTGGTGTGTGAATCAGGAGGTTCTAGGCTTAAACCACAAATCATTTGTCAGACTAAATCACAGTTTAAGCTACTGTGTTTTACTTGGCAAGAGGGGCAGGTAATTGCAGCCTTTGGTTGGTCATGGGGCATCTGCTCAAATATTACTCATTTAGCTATTTTAGTATTTCATCACACTGATTGCACAAATTTGATACAATGAAACTGGAAGACGTATATGATGATGCATATGACACCAGAAGACTAATGTCTCAGTCTGTTCTTCCTTTCACTGAGTAATATCCATGGATCACAATCAGGAGAAGCCATTCTCCCAGACAAACTCCATCCGCTTCTTGCTGCAGGTCCATTTAAAACTGCAGGCAAATGTCTTCATTAAACAACCAAAACACAAGAATGTGAGAAATAACACTGTACTGGATCACAACAAAGGCAATGCAGCCTTGTGCCCTATTTCCAGGAGTAGTATTTGGGGCAAACACAGGAGGCTACTGCTTCCTACAGTATCTTCCCCTCATACTTCTCCAGCATCCATAATTGTTGCACTAGGGAATATCAGAAGGAATATTAGAATTATCCCTGGCTCAGTCCTGGTAATGTACCCAGATTCCCCAGGAAACTTCTCCAGCATCCATAATTGTTGCACTAGGGAATATCAGAAGGAATATTAGAATTATCCCTGGCCCGGCCCTGGTAATGTGCCCAGATTCCCCAGGAATATGTCTAATTGTTTTCTGAACCAGCTGATAGTGCCCACTTCACAACCCCATGGAGCAGCAAGCTCCAGAGCCTTAAACCTGATGTGTAAAGAAATAATTTAGCCACTAATGTATCTATGTTTATTTACTGTTTTTTGAATACCACCTGTTTCTTATATTGCACAATTTGGTGAACAATTCCACATCCACCTTATTCAGTGTATTTCTGATTTTCAAAACTGTGATTGCATATATGCCTCAGCCTTCTCCTCTTCAAACTGAAGCAACCCTGACTTCTGATTTTTTCCTCCTTAAGGCAGCTACTCTATCCCCTGCGGCATGAATTCCTCTCCTTTGTATCATATATAAATCATTAGTTCATTCTGGAGACTCTAAGCCTTCACCCAGTATTCAAAAAATGGGCACATTAAGGTTTGCATGGTGACAAAACATCATCTCTGTCTTACTCACAACACCCTTTCTGGTGATGTGGTGATGATGACTTATCATTGGCTCTTCTGAAAATTGCTTGTGCTGAGCCAATGATTTCAGAGAACTGCCAATGATGACTCCAGGACGTTCTTTCCTGGATTTTGTGAAGAAGGTTTAGAATACTTTTACCCAGATGTTTTAAAGTATTTAAAGATCTTCTACCCCTTATTTGCCTGTCCACTCTGTTTTATGAGTTCTTTTGGAATTCCTTTCCTTGGCATAGCATTTGGCTACACATAAGGACTTAATACTGTCAGTGAACTTCTGTTCACTACTTTCTTCAGGTCATGAAGGAAAATGTTGACTAGAACTGCTTCCAGCAAGAATTCCTGAGCAACATGACTGCTGACTGTGCCATTCAAAAAAAATGAGTGAGCATTACAGCCTATGTGGCTTTCAATAGCGATATGATTTGTCTTTCAACAGAGAAGAGAGATCTCATATTTGCATAAATCTACAAAATGCTTTTCAGTTGATTCCTATTGTGTTAGGTAGTGTTTATTGTGCCATCACAAGGAAAACCTTTGTCAGAGAAACATCACTTTTCACACAATTTTCATTAAAAAGAGTATGACTGTTAGAGAGGCGTTCTGCTTGCTTTTTAAATTTATTTTTTAAAGGAGGTTACCCAATAATCCAACTAGGATTTCAAGAAATAAAAGTACAAAGAGCTCCAATTAATTCAGGTTATTCTGTTTACTCTTTAACCAATGAAGAACTCAATTTCATTTGTATTTTAAAATCTTTAATCAATTTCATTTGTGTTTTAAAATCTGACAACAAACCACTGTCTAGAGCTACAATGTACTTCAGGATCACCCAGTTTTTCAAAAGACAACAGATAATAATAAACTTAACTCTTTTCCAAAGAACACATAATTTTCTCAGCGTGCACTCTCCTCCCAGTACATCAGTATAAAAGTAATACAAATGGTAGAAAACCAGAATTACATCTCCAATTAACAAAACTCACAACCAGTGACAGTTGCTGAACTGTATGTCAAACCAAGCTCCAAGAATGTCACAATCACTGGTAATTCTGAAAATCAGCTATCAATTAAATCCTTCAGGTCAACTTCAGCTACTTTCATGTCCTGAAAAAAATATAATAGTCTGTTTTCAGTATAAACATTATTTTCTTGGGAAATATTTCTTGCAGCCTTGCTGAAAATATTTCCAGGAATAACAGTTTTTAAGTGCTCTATTTATTGTTTCCCTTTATAAATTCAACTATTTCCCATTTAAAATTTTCCAAAACTTCTTACCCATATCCCTATAGCAATCTCCCCTTCTCAGGCAGCCCAAATCCTACCCTTTGCTCTTCTCAGTAAATATAGCAAGTTTCTCTCTCTTTTCCTGCTCTGTGCTCTTGCTTATTTTAACAATTTTTGTTTTCAAATCTCACACAAGTCTGTAAAAACTATCAACATTTCTCAAAGGGTTGAGATGGCCACCTCTATGCTATTACCAGGGACACATTTCCTCCTTCAATCTCCATTACATTAAGCATCCCCCACAACCTGGCTTACTAATCAGTAATCAAAGAGTTATTTCCAGAGCAAACTACATACATTCCTTCCCTGTGGACTGACAAGGCTAAAGCTGCCTACACAGATTCCTTTAATTTTTTTAAAGCACACATATTCAACAGAGGTGACCATTTCCAAACGATAATGAGCAGTTATCTAAAAGGCACAAACACTTCTGTTTCTTCACCTGAGCACCCTGCTCCTCCCTTTTTAAAGACAAATAGCTTCTTCATTATTTACTTGTGCAGCCATTTGAAGTTATTAACCTCAGGTCACATTTCATACTTGGATCTCTGGAGCTTTATATGCTGGAGTACAATCTCAGGCCTTCTTCCTGTAAATCTATTTTTTTGTCCTTGATCCTAGCTATTCCTTACCAAATTCTTGTTGATATTCCCTTGCCACAGCCAATTATATATATATATATATATATATATATATATATATATATATGGAAAAGCAGTAGCTACTTTTAGTCCAAATAATTCTACATGACTTTTTATGATTAAACATACAGCTGAGGAAGATAGCAAGCTGTGAGATTCAAGAACAGTGGGACAGGCATGAATAGTGGAAGCAGATTTGAAAGCAGGCAAATCAGCAACACTGGGCCTCAGCTTTCTGAGGTTATAATACAAAGTTGTGTGTTGGCAGCTGAAGTGGCTTTCTGCAAAAAGAGATGCAGAGTTTTATTTGCAGGATGGACTTCCTCAAGTTGCAACCTATAGCCCTTCTCTGTAAGGCACTGCCAATTTGCTGCACAACTATCATGAGGAAACAGCTTTCCTCAGCAGAGTAACCTCATTAAGGGCTACATTTTAAAGGGGCAGTAAATTTTAAATATTTAATTTTGATAGAACAGAGTACAAACAAAGTCTCAGGAGGTAATTTGGATAGCTGTGTCCTAAAAGAAATTGAAACAGAGAAGGGAAAAAGTCCTACATTTAAAAAGAAATTAAACCATTTTTTAGGACTTTGGTGTCTTCTAGAAGTACTAGTAAGAGCTTCTGCAAAATTCAAGAGGCTCTTTTCAAAAGCAAATGATGCTCACATTTTTCTTGAAGGTAAGGTTTTATTAATGTGTAAGGTTGAAGGCAATATGTTCAAGATACTTAGCAATGTGTCTCTATATTACACAGCTAAAGAAAAAAAAGGCCATAACAAGACAAAAAAATAGACTACCCTTGAAAAAAATGCACACAGTGCAGGTACTCTTATGACAAAAAATTTGCCAGAGTATCCCAAATTTGTGTTCAAAGAAATAATTGATTGGGTAGAATAAATTTATGGTTACAAAGGCAATATGGGATTTAAAGAACATGTTAAGCAACGTATTGAATTGGGAGGTGGTTGTCTAGTTATTGTCAGTAAATGTGTTAGTATCTACCCCTCTCACCTTTACCTTGGAACAATTTACTCACATATCCTTATTTATATTTGGTTAAAACATACAGAAATAAGACCTGCCTCTCCTTTTTGAAGAACCTGACCAAGAATATTCCTACTGGAACTAAGCTTTACTGGTTATAAACCCCAACAGACCACAGCAATTTGGCCAAAGCACCCTTTCCTCTCCTTTATTTATTATGAAATTAACTTATTTTCAGAAACATTCTCCTAGTATAACTCACAATACTGTTTGAAAAATTAGTCTGGTGTGTCCAGAAGACTGGTGAAGAGAGGAAAATATAACAGCTACATAATAGTATGAGATGAAGAAGGTAAATTAAGGCAGAAAAGAAAAAAAAAAAAAGAGAAATCCCAGTGAACCATGACTTTCCTTCCCACTGAGCTCTAGTTATGTCTAGTCCAGTCCATGAGAGAGAAAACAGAGGAATGAGAGAAGCAGAATAATTTTCTAAATTAAACAGTCACATACTTCCTCTTATGACAGGAAGTTTTCAATGGACCATGCTAAATTAATGTACTTTAATGAATTTATAAGCTATGATGCAATAGAAGCTTTTCAGCCCCTCTGAAAATTGGACAAGGGGTAGCGTGAATCCATTCAAACTCTGCCCACAAAACAAAGCAGATGGATACTTCTGGAAAATAACAGCAGTGAAACAGTGCACACATTCATATTGTTGTATTTTGGCTTTTGGAGTCAAGGCTAAGACAAATTTGCAAATTCCCACCTCCCAGAGTTACTGCCTCAATTTGCTTGCACACTGCGAGAATACTGCAGCTGATTATACTCAGAAAATAAATCAGCCTATCCAGAAGGATGAAAACTGCAATTTTCCGCCCAGAAACGGAACATTATGTTGTCCAGAAACTCACAGGACTCCTCAGAGAAGTGCTCATGCAGCGTATCAAGCACTGCCTGCTGAATCAACTCTGATGGAATTTTAGTTTCCCTTGGGACATTTAGCATGTGTCTGCTACAACAGATAGGTGGACAGGAAGAACAGCCTGAGACCACATAAAAGCAAAATAAGTTTCCAATATTGTTTTGACTGTGAAGCAGATGAGATACAAGATGGTTATGGGTAAGAACTGAAATGTGTAGTGTACCCACCACGAATCAGAGAAAATGGGTTATATCATGTAAGTTTACCACGTGTGCAGATTGCATACTGTCTTCCTTATTTACCCCCCCATAGTCCTTTTTGGTTTTAATAAAAGATCTAAGTTTTATGAAAGATGACTCTTACAGCTTTTATCAGTTATGGTACAATTTAAGGAATATATTTTCTGTTTCTTGTAATACTGTCACGATATGTTGTATAAGTCATTATTCCATAACTTCTTTTTTATGCCCCCTAGGCAAAGGCAGCCACTTAAAGCATATCTTGACATTATTTTCTCTAAGAGGGTTTCATACATCTTGCAGCTGTACTCCAAATAAAAATGCACTATTTTGAAATATGCATTTATTTTTATTTTTCATTCTTACTAGAATTGTCACTTTTCTATAACTTCCTACTTGAGAAAATATAATTAAACAAGCTGTAATGAAAGAGCTTCTCTCACTGGGAGGCCATTTTACTGTCCAACATACACCACAATTGTTTTTCTAGATATTCTAATTAAATGTGCTTGTTTATAACCCTTCACAGACAATGTGGTTCCAAACACTACCCTAATTATTCATCACCATCCTTCTTGCTTCTAAATATTTTCAAGTTATCATCGCTCGTTCTTTGTAGCCACTACTTCCCTAGGCTGGAATTCAAGTTTTTTATATGGTAATGGAAGTGTGGGAGATATTTGTTGAACTGCAATGTATTAAGACCAAACATACAGCCAGCCATTAACTTACTGTTTGTACATGCTTTAAAACAATATAATCTATAAATGGTAAATTCTGAAGCATACAAAACTAATTTTCATCCAATTACTAGCACTTTCCATTTATAGGTAATTTAGCTGTAAATCCAATACAAAAGAACATAAACCATATGCTCTCTAAACAACACAATAAAGAACTTGCCTATGCAAAATTTGTCACTTTTATATAATTCTAATTGAAAGGCAAGGACATCACTGAAATCTGTTCTGGGATTCCAAGTGAACTTCACCTGTATCCTTATCATAACAGCACCTTTTGGACCTAGTATAGGCATGAGAGGGATCTGTTCTCACCACACTTTCTCCCAGCAGTCAGTCTGTGATTCCTATTGTTCAGCTTTTTGCCCCTTGCTTGTATTGAAAAGGATGATAAAGTGTGTGAAAACTTTGGAGGCAGGTATTTCAGATATCACTGGATTAGAGATTTGAAAGAAAAGCCTAAGTAAGTAAAATAAATGAAACCCTTACCAAAAGGCACAGGCCTTTTGAGAAACCAAGTAGCATTATATTTTTTCACATATGGCCAACATATTCCAGAGAAGCAACACAAACAGCAAAATACAGACAGAGAAAGCCAAACAAACAAGCAAAGAACAATAAAACCCAAGCCTTTTTCAACAATTCTAGACTACTCATAGCCAGTGTAATCTAGAGAAAGTGAGAGGACACAACAGCATTTACATGAATGAATGCATGAGCAATTCCCTTAGTGGGGCTTACCACTACTAGCATACTTCTGTAGTGCAAGAATTTAATTCTGCTTTAATGCTACAGAATCAGGGTACAGAAAAAGTCATTAGTTGTGGTGGGTTTTGGTGATTAAAACTAGAAGTTTCTAAACAATACATTTTTTTGCATGAAGTTTGTTTAAAAAAAAAGAACGGAAATGTCATTCAGGAGTAATTAAAGAAGTATTTCTGTGATCTACAAATTAGGTAATTTTCTAGATAGAACTCAAAATACAATAAAAATTACAGCATGCTAAGCTACTGAGAATTCTCATTCAGCAGTTTGATCTGCTATTGAAAAAAACTGCTCTGTCCATAATTAAATACCTAATCCAGTTTTCTATTTGTGGCTGGATTTTCACTGCTTTCCTGCTATCTCTGGAAGTACACACACCCTATTTCAGCACACAATCAGTTTTGGTCACTTTGCTTTACACCTCAGCCAAATGTTTGTAAACAAAAGTGGGACTCTTTTAGACCACCCCTGGAGACTGCTACAGTGGCTGAAAAGGAGGTCAGCTCCTTTTTTTTTTTTTTTTTTTTTGGAAATCTGAGAAATTTCCAATCAAAATCCAGCAATAAACTTTCTTGATTAGCAATAGCTGTAATCCATCTTACACCTTCATTTTTAGGAACAATCATCTCGATATTATGACATTCCGTAACGTACTATTTCATTATCATGCTAAAACAATAATCACATTAGCAAGGTTCCTGTCTCCTTTCCTCACATCAAGAGCTGCATGCAGATACTCCTTTTAATTGCTTCCAGAGAAACATCTGGTGCTGCCTATGTAAATGTAACAGATCACAGTGCATCTCTGGGTATACCTGACCACTTCATACAGCTTGCACAGACTTGGTTTGGGGAAGCAGACTTCAGCCTGAACCAGTCCTGAAACAGTCTATATTCACAAACAACTGAACAGTTCTTCTGATTGCAGTATGACAATGAGCTTTCAAAAATATGCTAGAATCAGTAATTTCTGAAAGTTGTATGGATACTTGTGTGGTAAGTATTGGTAATAATATTCAAGACATCAGACATGGCTCAAATGTTTAAATCTAATGGTTTAGATTTAGTAAGAACAATGACCATTAGATCTGGACAGATAAGGACACAGAAAAATTAAGGTAAAAAGGCAAATTAAAGTCTATTTAACTGAGGCCAGCCTAACCACCATAAGGAAAATCTGAATCATATTTGGTGGAAACTTGTTTGATAAAGCAAAACATGTTCAAGTTTAGCTATTTTAGGTTTTCATTGTTTTTTGACTGTATTGGTACTATAGAAGCACTGCACAAAGATCCATCATTTCCTGAGTCTGACACTTTCTCTTTGGGGGTTCAAAGATTCAATCTCTGCATTATTATATTTTGAAAGATACAACATACTTTCTGTGGCTGAGTGCAATGTAAGATCCTCACAGATAATCTGCTGGCTTCAAGGGAAGCCTGAGTGTTGCTTTTAGCAAGACCTTGAACAGCACAAGTTTAGCTTTTAGACCAATAGGAATATAAGAAAAGCAACACTGGACAGATCAAATATCCACCTCTGACAGAAATCAACAAAAAAAAAAGAATGTAAGTACAGAAAAGCATGGATACTCTCCCATCTGTGGTTTCACCACTTCCTGTAGAGGTGACTGCTCAGATATGCAACAGTCCCAAAGCAATTTTTCAGATTAATTTGTTGAGTCCCTTTCTGAATTCATATAAATTTCAGCATGCATTGTATCCTGTGTCATGGGGTTTTGTAACCCAGTTGTGGATTTTGTGAGATGCATTGCTATGCTTGTGTTGAATCTTCCACGTTTTAACTTTTTTCGATATTTGTCAGTTCACATCCTTCAGTGGACAAAACAATTTCTACATATCACTTGCAGTTTCATAAACCTTCACTTTATTCCTCTCTAACCATAACCTGCAAAGCATTTATCCTTCATGCTGAAGAGTTTTCTCTGTGTATCTAGTCACTGATCCTGTGTTGTAACTAATTGAATTGTTCACTTGCTTGAAAACAAGAAAAAAACCTCTCTAGACTGGTTTTTACTGCATCATTGGCTTGGAACTCACCTTGCGATTATTCCAGCTAATGACTTCATCATTTTGAGCTGACAAGTTAGAGTACAGGAAAATTAAAACCCAAGCTGGTAACATATTTAAAATTATAAACAAATTTGAAAAAACGGGGTGAATTTATTGAAACATATTTCCACTAGAATTCTGAGCTCATCTATTTAGACTGGTTTTTTAATATAGAGGAAAAGTGAAGCAGGAAGTGTATCTGTCTTCATCAATTCATGATTCACCAGGGATATAGAGCTATGATTGCCATTTACAGTTTAACAACCCCAGGAAACTCTGCCTGTAAAGAATCATGTTGAAAGGGAGAATACAATACCATTTCAGCTTGCATTGATAAAATTCAGATCCTGTGTGCACATCATCTTTGCAGTTCTGTTGCAAAGATACTTGTGGGTGTCCTCACAAGAGCAGAAGCTATGACACATCTGTGTCTGTGGAAATTACAGAACGTTGCCAGTTTAGAGTCAGTAACAGAAAGTTCATTAAGCAAGAAACTAAGTTGGGTTCCAGGAAAATGTAACATGTGATAGCTATATGCCAAGTGGGAAGGTAAGCCCAGTACCCCTTGGGGTAGTCCAGAGAAGCACATGGTTTACATACATGAATTACCAGATCAGATAGAAAAGCGTCCGCATGAAAAGGAGGTTATAGCAAAGAAGGGAAAGTAAGCCCCAGAGAAGATGTAACCTCCTGATGATCATGGTGGAACTGATACAAAACTTACCATGTTAATCACCTGTTACTTTGTGATTACTGTGCAGCTGGCAGAGTAAGTGGCAATGGCTGATAAAAAAGCATAGAAACATGTTTTCCTTACCTTTATGGTTCCACATAAACACAGGCCGTGTTTATGTGTTTATGAGTTAACCTTTTGTGATTAAAGTGACGCAGAGACAAATTAGTGGTCTTCTAAGAGGTCTTTGAAGTATATTACTCATAATCTGTACAAACTCCTAGCTCTGCTTCAGAAATTTAGTGTACTTATCCCTAAATGGGCTTCTCAGTCACGGTTGCAGCATTCACAATTTCAAAACTGCAGCAAGGGATAACTTTAAAATCCAACACTGCTAACATTTTCTAGGTCCACCAACACAAACATGATTAAGGAGTTCAGCAATCCTACACTCATTCATTAAGACCTGTGGAAAGCCACTTAATCAGAAACAAATCCAACACAACAGGAGCACTCACCAGTGACTGCCGGAAGAGGAGACACTTGTTGGGGTCAATCCCACAGGCAAGGATGGCAGCAGTGGTGTCCAGGATGTTCTGGCGCAGGACAGCTGGCTCCTTGGGCATGGTGAAAGAGTGCATGTCCATAATGCTATAGAGCACTGAGCTGCACTCTTCCTGCAGATTCACCCAGTTCTGAATGGCTCCAAGGTAGTTACCCAGATGAGGGGTCCCAGTCGGCTGGATACCAGAGAAAATCCGATCCATGACCATGTTCTGTGACAAAGCATTGGCAAGATTACCACACACATTTTTTTGACAGATTCTTTTGTATTTTAAAGTAATTTTAAAAGCCTCATTTATGCCTGTCTCTTCTCCCCACCTCTCAGTGTATTAATGTATAAATGACCTCACAATCAATAATTGCAGTAAGTCAGTTAAATACTCTATCTTACAGCAAAGAGATTAACAACTACCACAATTTTAATCTGTCAGATTGCATATGCAAAAAAAAAAAAAAAAACAGCTGTAAACAAGATTAGTGAAAAGCTGGTCTCAGAAAGCAAGAGGTAGATTCTTCCATTTCTTTTGCACCAAAGCTGTATGTTTCTCTTTAGTTTCTATATCCACACTTCAGTTTCTATATCCACTCTGATACAGAAACTTAGGGTCACAGAGCAGAGAAATTCAAATACTTGTGTTGTAAACTCATGCAATGTCCCAGTAGATTGCCATCTTAACTCCCATGAATATTGAAGTCTTATTTTTCTAGCTGCAAAGAACATTTTGAGCAGCTCCTGAAAGAAACCTACTTCTTGACCCAAAGGTCAAAGAATAATGAAAGAGATCATCAAAGTTCTGAAACTCCCCATTTTGGTAGCAATAGAATTTCTAAAAGATCTCTACAAAGAAACACGGCTACAGCTCAAGATTGCACTTGGAATACTGTTCATGCATCAGGACCAACACTGGAAAAGAGTTCACAGAGAAACAGCAAAAACAAAAAAAAGACTAAGAAGCTGAGGTTGTGAGCAAAGATTAAAAGGCTTGAAACATGTATAGCTTGGCTAAGTGACAGTTACCATCTTAGAAAGTTTGTTTTCCTGCATCCCAGCCCTCCATCTGACCATTTTCTCAGAGCCCTGAGCTGTCAGCATATGATCAATTACCTCCCTGACCTTCCCAAAGAATTCCACCATATTCAGAAGTAGCTCAGCAATGTTTTATGTGAAAATGCTTGCAACATGCCAAGTTGCAAGAGCGTGCAAGACCGCTCAATTTATAAATGCGGGTCCCTCCCCATCACAGCAAATACAATACAAATCCTCAGACTCAGTTGTGTGGCAGGATCATCAACTTCATTGTGCCTGTGGCTGCACGTTTTTTTTCCTGCTAAGTTTTATGAGCAACATCTATAACTTAGCAGGAAGCATTTATTTACTGATGTAGTCTGTTTTCTTTTCTGTGAATCTCTTACAAATGTGTGGGACAAAAAAAAGTCACACAACTATTAAACCACACAAAATGGCAGTAAAAGTCAAGACCAAGTACCATTACTTTTAACTATTAAAAAAAGGACTTTGAATTGACTTAATTCATTTTGACTCAGACTTGAGAAATATTAATGAGAAAGTATTTCCAAGTGGAATAGGACTTTTCCAATTTTAAGCATGATGTATCGCTCAGAAAAGCCTAGACTATTTCTTTCTAAATTTGCTGGAAAAATCTCTTTTCTTCTAAAGTAAGCTTGTTTTTCAAATCAAAACAATTTTCTTACCCAATGTTTAAGTGTTTGTGCTGACATACCAAGAGCAGCTTTGGGCTAGCTGTCATGCTAACTTCCTCTGCTCACATAAATGCCTACACATTTAAGTCTTGATAGCAACCCTTCACCCAATCCCAAATATCTTCTTGACTTCCAGTATATTCTTGACTCAGTTTTTAAGTATTTTGAAGCTCCAGCACAGGAGCTTCAAGGTAGTCACTTGAAGCAACGAAAAGCACACCACTTCTTCCAACAGCAATTCCAGCTTCCAGTCCTTGTGTTTCAGTCCTTGACCACCCACCCATATGTTTATTTTCTTCATTACACAAAAATGGAGTTATGATACTCAATCTCTCACTTGGCATTTGATTCCTTGTTTTCCTAGGAACCTATATCAGAGAACTTCTCATCCCTCACAGAATCCACTCGCCTCCCACTAAGCCACTACCTGGCCCAGGACTGCAGCCAGCTTCCTGTTAACACTGAGAAGGGCCAGGTGCTCTCTTGCAGAAGGAGGCATTCAACATTCCAATGTGTATAAATGAGATGAAGTCTTATAGAAACTTGGGATTCACTAGACTTCAGAGCTGTACTTCTATTACTACAGGCCCAGAGCAGCTGCTAGGAAACGCAATGGGTACTTCACAGGCATAACATTTGTTTTTTGCTTCCTATGTTTCTTAACTAAGATAATAAGAAGTCAGGGAGGAAATAGTTGACCAGCAACATGGTGTTCTACCCCTGCTGGGGTCCCAGAACAGTTGGTTGTTTGTCAGAGCACATAACCTTCCTTCACGTCTGTATCTCCGCTCACTAAGTTCAAATCCTGATGCTCCTTCCCATAATCACTTCTCCCCACAGAACTGGTTGTTTTCTGGTGCCCATTTATATGCTTGTTTAACAACACTCTTCTTCACAGACCATAATTCTTAGAGCCCGTCTCTCCATTTTCTTATTTCATCCCTCCTGCATTCATTTCTTCCTCCACTTGTGCTTTACACCCCTTGCTTCCCCAAAGAGCTCTTATATACAGCTCTTGATATACAGCTCTTACTGTAAGAAGGCACAGAGAATGCCATGTTAAGATGATTACTATTATTACTAATTAAGCTATTACTGCCTTGACTCCAGTCACTTCATACAAAATATGTTTTCTACCTGCACAGTTATAAAAGCTAAGAAATGTCATCGTGCCAGAAATCCACTACAGACCCACATCAATTACAGTATCTTAGGATGATAAATTAAAACATAGTACAGAAACTTGCACATCTTCCAACTTCAGTCTAGTAAAAGACAGCATCACCTGACATGTCATGTCTCCTGATGTTACTGCTTCTTTTCCCTGGGACTCGAAGCTGGTGCTACTTCAGTGCAGGAGCAGCTCTACCCCCTGGGGTAACTGTGTGTCATACCAGGGCACAGGAATTTCTGTGCACTCAGCAGAGATCAGCTCATATGCCGGTACCTTGACCCAAGAAGTGCCAACACCCTGAGCCCTTGGAGAACAGTTCTGTCTAGAAATTTTATTGGTCCCCAAGTCAGGCAGACTCAGTTCCCTTGCAGCTGCAGTGCTTGCTTTGGATGTGTCCCATAATAGGTTCATTATCTGCCTTTTCAACTTCTCAGATCACTGTCCAGTTTGTAGATAATGTTATTATGAGCATATTGGATGTATTGGCAAAATTGTGTCCCTTAATGTGAGTATAATACACTCAATACATAAAAATGCAATAGTGACATTTAAACAGGCAGTCTGAGAATGTCTTTCACCAAGAAAATATAAGACATCAGTGTCTCAGCATAAACTGTATGTTCAAATACTGTACTTACTCCAAATATTCAAAGGCTAACAATGAGCTAATGAAAGGTAGGTTTGTTGCAGTACTACATAAGTTAGCATCTGGTGACACACTACGTGTTGAAAAGAAAATACACAATGTACAATGTCAAATGGACACAGTTTCATATAAAGAAAGAATCAAGTTCTCTATCCATTAAAGAGAATACCTGTGAAGGCAAGCATGATATCTTTAATGGTGCTTTGTACGTTCAAATGGTAAACAAATACAAAAGGTTTGTTCAGTATAAGGTCAATAAATAGCAAGTGAAACATTAGAAGCAAACAGTAGCAGTATTATATTCAGTTTAAGCACAGCAATTACTTAACCTGAAGTAGAGAATTCACAGAAATAAGTAACTCCAATAATGAAAACTGAGCTATGCTGAACCTGAGTAAAGCATTAGCAAATCCATTACAAAGAACAAACCCATTCTGGCTCCCAGCTGAGGGACCAGTTGACTAGGAGTCTTTCATCTTTAACTCCTTTGATTCCATTTAACAACATAAAGCACGAGAAGTTACAGCAAACAGGGTGGCATGAAATATTCCATTGTGTTAGCAAAAGTCTATATTAAAAAAAGCCCACACAAAACACCCTCAAATGAATCTTGGATTTCTTGCACTAAAAATATACAAAGAACATTGCTCCTTTGGAGAGAGTTTATGTTCCCTGTTTGTTCACTCCGTGAGAAGCAGCGGGCAGCATAGCAGCGTGGCAGGGGACTTCTGCCTGGTACCATGAAATCATGGGGCTGGAATGCACTTCAATGGAGCTGTTAGGTCAGGGGATGGGAGCTGTGTGCTCCAAAGTACTGGAGCTGGAAAAGGATAAAAACAAAAGGAGTGAAGACTTCCCAATGGAGCAGAGTGAAAGCCACAAGACATGCAGCTCCAGCCCACAGGCACTCACTCATTCAGACATCTGTAGTAAGCAGAGTGTGAGCCTGCTGTTCGTATGTTTAACTCTGTGTGGTGTGTGCACCTACACCAGCAGTGCTGCACGTTAATTCTCATGCCTGCTACGAGTGTTGCATCTGACAGGTGACTTAGCACCTACTACTTTTGTTTTCTCTCTAAAAGACCTCTGCAGGGCAGTTCTAAACACCACAGTGTATTTCTCAGCTGCATTACCGAATGAAGCTTGGTCCCAAACCTGTTAAGATTCAGGTGTTCTCTCACCTAACCTTCCTTTTGTCATGAGATCAACAACTGCCATTCCTTGTACTGAAAAGATATCAACATCCAAATGCTCACAAATAATCAGGAATAAGCATTTCATCCTTATCCCAGAGTAGGATGGCTAAAGTCTCATCCTGCCATCCTGTAGCATGGCGATAGCCATTTTCAATGCAAAACAAAAAAGATGACAGCTTCCAAAAGTCCAATTCTGCTCTCTTGGACCAAAGCAGAGTTTTTCTCTGTATGGAAGGTGAGCTACAACTGTCAAGGACTCAATTCAGCAGTCAAAACCACAATAATTCCCTCTCATGAGATAGATGTGCCAGAACTGGAAGATACACCGAAGCTGATAAAGGAAAACATCCATGCAGATCCAACCATCCCATGTTACAGACAATTCTTGGTATCCTGGCTATACATTTCATGTTTAGCTTTACGAATTCTGACACTGCTGAACACAAGAATTTATTTACCTGTTGGATACACATACTTGCCTGGTACAGTCAAGAAAAAACTGCATCTCAAATATGTAGTAAAATGAGTTGTAAAATAGTTCCCCCTTCACAAAGAGTTACAGAAATAAAATCAAGTGAAAGCATTCACAAAACTTAGGTTTTCAGAATCTCTCTTCTTTACAACTCCACATAAATATTGCCATCACACACTTGAAATGACAGCAGACAAGCTACAATTATAGGGTAACCTTATGCCTATGCTTTAGTCTCTTTTGGGTTTTAAAACCAGAGAAATGTAGCGCCCATTCAAGGAGGTATGAGAAAGCTGCCAGTAAACAAACAATTCTCAGGATTGTTTTCTCTTTTTATTTTGGCACGGGCATGTTATAAAATTACATAAAAGCATACATAAAAATGTGGCTGGTTGGAGTCTAGTTAAGACCTATTGTTTAACACAACAAACCATTAAATGATCATATTAATCCTGCTCTAGAAATACAGAGGCGGTGCCTGTCAGCTTCTCCATCTACCCAGTCATAGGGAGACAGACACATCTTCAAAATCAAATTCAAAGGAGGCTTTTGCCAATTATATCCTTGGAGTGCCTGAAGGTGAGGACAAAGCTTTGGACTAACTAGTTTCTTTGGACTTTGTTAATGACTTTATATCAGCAGCCTAACAGATGAGAGATAGGCTTATGCCTCCATCTATAATATAACTTATAAATATTTTAATTTCTATATAATACTGACTCACAAACTCACCCTGGGCTGAAACAAAAGCAGGAGATTTTAGACCCAAACCTCACAATGTTACAGAAAATTATGACAGTACTACAAGAGCAGCTGCAACAGAAATCACCTCCCAAGCCACAGCGATGGTTACATTCACATGCCACAGCATTTAGCTGCTCTGCTTTATTTGAACAGCCATTTACTCGGGGCAGAACAGGTGAAGAGCCAAGTGAGATCCACAGCATCAGAGCTAATTCTAAACACAGGTGGTGGGCACGACAGAGAGAGCAGGAAGTCGACAGGAGAATCACTGCTGACATGTAGGACAGGGAAGATTGATGGCTTCCCTCTCTAGTTTTCCCCACTGTGTAGGCACGCAGGGGGTGGGGGAAAGGGACGGAGAAGCTGCTGTGCTGGCGACATAACACATCACAAGGCTCCACAGCACCAGCGCTGATTAATGACGCTGGAATGGCTCAGGAAACAGCAAAGGATCATTCACAGACTTTGCTCTTCTTGTTATAATTTTATTCGTGGGGATTCATTTTGCCCCAGCTGTCCCAAGCTGAAGCGAGTTCAAATTTGCCAGATGAAAAGAAAATGTGGAAGTCAAAGGGAAGAAAGAGCAGCATAAGCAAACACAGACATGCATAGAACACAAAAACTGGAAAATTTGAAAATTCTAACATGAAGATCCTCTCAACAGGCATCAAAAAGGGAAGAAAAATAAAACGAAAACAACACAACCAAAACCTTGCTCCAGCCTCAGAGACAAAAGAAATTCTTTGGCTGACAAAAGTCACCAACTACTGCATCTTTTGCATCTGTCTACAATTTTTTTATTTCCCTTATTAATACTTTGCAACTTCAAAGCTCTGGTTGCTAAAATAATATGCTCATCTGTTAACACTGGCTTAGCAAAACATGTCTTGAGACAGTTATTAAGCAGCAAAATGAAGGGAAGCCAGACGAGTCACATTTTACAAGCTAAAGCATAAATTTTAAAGCCTAATTGGGACAATTTAAGTATTAATGTTGTTACAGAAAGAAGAAAACATGAAGGAAAAGGGAAACTTAGGAGCAGCATATGTATTACATACTTTGTTTCCTTTATTGTTTTTAATGCAATTACTTCTCTGCAAACTTGCTGTAGAAACTTTTAAACATGCTTATTTTGATCTGATAATTTAATATGTCAAATTCATCTGGTGCAAATGCTATTTCAACACGCTTAATTCTTAAAATGAGAGACTAAAGATCTAACATTAAATTAGAAAGGAACATATTTATACCAGAGCAAGTTTTCAGGTAAATAGCTTCTGAGTAAAGATTAACCCATTGCCCAGAAACTGAACTAAATTAAGATTTAAACAGAACTGCCTAGTATCCCTTTCTTGAATGTCAAATGCACTCAAACTTCAGTAGGACTTTAATATTTATATTTCAAATGAAAAACACATTGGAAGGAGGAACATTTACAGCACATACTAGCCCCACCCTATAAATTTAACTCTGCCCTCTAGGGCTAGCAAAAGAACTCAACGAAGCTGCGGCTGGGTTAGGCTGCCCTCTCACGCTGCCTTGGTACAGATGACTCAGCAAATGGCTCCTTTCATGTGGCTCGCTGCATCCCGCAAGTGGATTCTCTCATTTGCTTTATGAGCCCCACGCGCCACTCGGGGTGCTAATGACAGCTGCACTGACAGACCCCAGCATTATCTACAGCCAGGCTGCCACGGCTCTGCCGCCACACACCACAGGGCTCCTCCAGACCTGAGGCAGCCACGGACCCTCCCCACCGTGGGGAGTGGAACAGGGAATAACCTCTGGTGAGGGGCCTGGAGGCAGCCAGCAGCCTCCTGGCTCAGAAGAGCTGGCTCCAGTGCTCTGCAGGGGCTGGGACAAGAACCTGTGCTAACATTCGTGCAGAGCTGGTGGAGGAACCAAGCACTGGGTCTGCACGCAGCCAACAGTGGCCACCAACCTTACCCTAAACCACAATGCCTTCCTGAGCAAGGACACAGCCTGGTGGTTTTCATTTTTCCTGCTGCGCTCCTTACAGTTCTCCGCATCAACTTGAAGGACAGCATGTTAGAGCTCCTGTTCAGAGCTGAGCCATAACCCAGCTACAGAGCAGGTCCAACACACACTGAAACATGCACTACTTCTGCACCTCCTGGGTTTCAAGGGTGTGCACAGAACTCCAATTAATGGCCTCACATGGTGCCTGATGCAACCTTAACCCTGATTGATGATTCTCAAACCATTTACTTGCCTTTTTAAAGCTGGAGCAATGAAGTTTCTTCAATCAAACTATCTAAACATAGACATTAACTGCAGATCTTATGAGTTCATTTCACCTAGGGTAGGTGAAAGGCTAAAAGAATTTATAATAATATTTATTAACAATTATGACATAAGGAAGGTAATTAGTGCCTCACTGACAGGAAGCTGCAGCAGGAGCTTAGCCTGAACCATCAGCAGGAACATTCTGGCCAGACAGGCAAGGCAGGAAAGTAAGGTCAGATTGATACATGCTGCTTCCAAAACCATCAGATGATACACTCAATGCTCAAAAGCTGAAAATTTGACAGTTCCAGTACTGCAGGCATTGCTTGGAAGAGATGGTGCCAGGGAAAAGGAAAGGGATAAGCAGGCCTACCTTTGCTACACAGTGAAGAACACCCTTAAAATACAAATCCATATAAAAAGTTCATTGAACAATGTGGTTGAACCAGTAACAACTAAAGTTTTCAGGCACAGGTGCTTCCTGGAAACAGCTGCTCAAAGCACCCATCAGGTCTGGTATTTTTCTGATCCATATACAGCCCCACACAGCACACTGGCATGGAAGCACCAGGCCTGGGAGCTCACAGAGAACCTCGTGTTCCACTCTGCAACCTCATGGAGTTACTCTGTATCAGTCAGCTCAACTTCAGTCCCTGGAAAGATACAGGAACAAATAATGAACTGCGAAGAAATTACAGAAATAACAGAAGACAGTGGTATTTCTCAAGAACTGGTGCCTCTCAAAAACACTGATAGCCTGCAACAGCACAAGAGATGCTAGAATGGAAATGAAATACTAAAGGTTATATCCTACTTTTCATTTAATTCCAATACTATCTCAGTTTCCAACAAGATAGAGAAATAGCACCTTGAATACAATATTATGTGCTGGGAGTGAAACTGGGGAGAAAAAAATATCCTGAAAACAGCACCTATGGATGGCTTACAGTGGTTGGGGAAAGATATATCAAATACAGTTTTTCAGGGTTTTGTGCTGGTAAATTTGATATCTTTGTATCTCAAAATACAAAATCTAGATGATGAAATGGAGCATTCATTAAATTTGCAGACAAAACAAAATTAGAAGGATGATAAGGGCTCAAAATAATCTTTACAAAGCAAAGAAATGGTCTGAAAAAACAGTATGCTATTTACCAGGCAAAAGTTCACAGATTTATACAGAAAAGTCTACTCAACCACACAAACAGAGGAAGGAGAACAGCTGTCAAGGCAACTACAGAACAGGGTCTGAGGTTTGTAATATTTTAAAAGGTGAGCATGAATCAATATCATGCAGCTGCAAAACCACCACATTTATAAACTACACCAAAAATTGCACAGGAATATATGAATAGGATGAAAATCCAGGAGACAGAAAACAATTTGCTCATTTTACTCAGGATGAGGATGGCCTCAAGACGCAGAAGTTGGATAGTTTTAGGTCCTGTCTTCAAAAGAGTGGTAAAAAGAGGCCACAGAAGTTCAATCAAGTCCAATGAATGACCTGAATAAAAAAGACTACAGAGGAAAGTCCAAAGTGTTTTTAGTCTAGTGGAAGGAAGACCGTGAAAGTAAAAGGTATTAAACAATGAGCTTAAGATGAAGTAAGAAAGATTCAGACCAAATGTAAAAAAAGTTTCCAAGAGTAAGAAAAAACAAAGCATTTCAGATGAATGCTTAGAGAGGTTTTTTGTTATAAATAAATAAATAAATAAATATGTTGTATGTTGATAAAGATGTATGGGCACTTAATTTTTATTTTGGGCCAGGGGAAACACCAGATCACCCCAAACAGGGTCTGTTCTAGCCCTCTGAGCCCATAATGTTACATAGGCATGATTAAAGTCAAAGTGAGATGATCAAAAAGGATGGAAAAGGAATTGGAATTTTATTTAGATAGATTAGATCTCATGGCATTTCAAGTCCTTCTAACTGCATTCAACAAAAATGCAAGAATTGAGGCCTTTTCACCGATAGCAGCTGAACACTGACGGCTGCTGAACACTGACAAGCTTTGAAAAACCATTCCATGTTGTTGAAAGATGGGAAATACAAGTTAACATTTAACACCTGTAAACTGGTACATGGCCACAATTAGAAGTATACATTGCTCAACAGAATAAATGTAATAGCAACAAGTGAACAATTAGCATTTATTTTGCTACAAAATACATGTGGAACTATCAAAATGCAGTGAAAAGTGTAATATATTTATAAATTATAGACTAATTGATATATGAAAGGTTGCTGTGATTTTAATATATTACACTCTTCTAAGTACCAAAACGTTAACAATCTTGAAGCAAAACAAAGGCTAAAGAATGCCCCCCCAACTAAATACTTCCCTCACAGAGAAATTAGAGAAGTTTTATGTTTTTGATCACAGTAGTATCCAAATCTCTTAAAATCATCTGATTGCTCTTGCTCTTTCTCTGACCTCTAGCTGAAAGAGATTTTATTGCATTTTTTAATATATTTTCTTTAAGTGAGGAGTCAGCTTGCTACTAAGATTGCCCTGTGGGACATAAACAAAGAATATCAACTTACATCTAGAAGGATATTTTTTAAAAAATACTTTTTGTTTGGAATTACTATGTTTCTTCAGAATATTGTCCTAGAAACTCAAAGAGTAGTTCATTTCCTCTCCATTATTTTATTTGGCAATTTCCTGTAGCACGGAAAAGTTGGCTTTGTTTCACATGGGGCCAAAATTAACACAGCTGTTCAAAAACTTTCACCTCGTGGTCACAGCATGAAATTTATCTCAGGTGAATAGAAAAGTTTTAAAACCACCTGATGGATGTTGAGAGGCCTTAGAATGTGGAAATCCCAGTAAATTCCCAAATGAAGCACACATGCACCAAGAAAATGCTACAGCTGATCCTCCTTGTCTATGCTGGAGAGAATTCCATGAATTTAAGTTTTTTAGACAATAATCACACTTGCATAAGGGACTTCTAGAGAATTTAAAAAACGTTTTCTGGAGCTAGACAATACTCACAGACTACATTTAAACTGTTGTTAACAGCACAGGTTGGTCCTGAAATCATCAGGCTGGGCTGTTTCCACAGAAAGGACAAACATCAGATGAGCAATGGATGAGGGGTACAATGGTTCATCTGTGCTCAGGTCAAGAGAATGTAGCCAAGTGACATGAGAATGGTGACATCAAGCTGTGACTCGCTTATTAGACAGCTTGAGGCTAGAAACATCAAATGAAAAGTTCCCTAGTTAGTGTGTGACACTCACTGTTTTGCTGGTCCTAAAGAGGAGATGATGAGATGAGATGAGATGAGATGAGATGAGATGAGATGAGATGAGATGAGATGAGATGAGATGAGATGAGATGAGATGAGATGAGATGAGATATGTTCCTTGCTAACTTACCTGTATTATTCAAACTGGCCCACAGAAAGCCAGGAAAATCACCAACTCCCAGTTTGGATGCATCCCATGGAGTAAATCAGTGTCAAAAAACCCAATTGCTTTTACTGTTAGTATCCCAGAGATGTACAATACTTCATTTTCTTTGGGTACTGGCAAGCATTCTGAATACTGGAGACTTACAATGTTTCATGGTCAACTGTGAAAACATCCCTCTGGAGGGAGTGACAGCACCTCTGGCTGTTGTGACCTGGCTTAATGCTTGATGAACAAGAGTCAGAGTGCTGACATTGCTTTAACTCTGCAAAGATCTAAAATGTAGATATCGTAAAAAAAGTACCCAACAAAACACTCCAGTGCATGAAGAGCAGAATGTGAACTTGACTGCAGAAATTACATGGGCTAATTTGTTGCCAGCAGAGATGCAAAATGAGATTCAGTCAGGAATTCAGAGGGCTGGACCTCTCATTCCCTTTACATAAGCAACAAAGAGGCTTTGAAATGTTTGAAACTGTTTTGTTCTTCCATGCAAACGGAAAGCACCCTATGGATGCCTATTAAGTAAAGTCTTTCCACATCTTGGCAAGTATGTGATTTCAAGAAAAATATTTGCAAATGGATAACCCAATTCAAGGACAAGTCAAAGACCACCTTTGAAAGTAACTTTGATGTGGCTATAAAAAGATTATATTTAGGAAGGATAGCATAACGTGGTTCTGTTGTTACAAGTTTGTACCTCCCTGTATTCCTTTGCTGTTCTTCATGTAAAAAGCAATGCTGGTAAGCAGAGAAGTGAATGTCCATGAGACATAGGATTAAGGCAGAATCTCTGAAAAGAACTGCCCCCAACTAATGTATAAAGACAAAACAAGCCATTTAGCAATCTCACTGCCAAAGGACATTGGAGCATCCACAAGTGTGAAAGCAAATGACAGCAACAGTTGCTATGTGAATCTTAGGTGAGATCATCAGGAAGCCTGGAATCTTTTATTAACATGGAAACACTACTATATCTTCCCCAAGGCACAGCTATCACAAGCAGATTTCAAAGTCAGAACTATGCACCTGGCAAAAGGAAAAGATGATGGTGAGACTAGGAAGTTGTGAAGACTTTTGCAGTTTACTTTCTTTTTTAATGCTCTCCAACAACCTTCAAATGAGATTAACAGGTCAGCCAGACTGAGGACAACACTATGCAGACCAATATACAATAATTAATTGTCACAGAGTGTATGCAATCAGAAACAACAATGATGGGATTCAGAACAACACATGTTCCATCTGTCAGAATGGAGAATGCATGCAATTTCATCTCCTTTCAGCTTCCGAATACTTTTGGGAATTGGAAGAATCTTACAGAAAATCTGCACTTCAAAAATGGAAATATAGCCCTATCCAACCCTAGGATCTTTCTGCAAAGAAATGTAAATATTGACACCCACCTATGTAAGTGAATGAGATGGGTTTACCACACTTTGTAATACCAATAAGAAACATTTAATTCACCCTCTAATCTGTACTGTAAAGCTCCAAACCACTTATCCATAAACAATACAGGTAGTCTAAACAAAAATAAATTCCTAGTCTGAAGAGTTATGAAAGTGTAATCCAAATACAAATGAAGCATAGAAGGGCTTATAACATGAACTACATGCAACACCATGAAAACTGAGGAAACCCTTATTTTTAAACTTCACACAACACTTATTCTTCATTCAGTTATTGTGCAGACATCACTGAAGCAATTGGGTAAACTTCACCACTCTATTGCTTCAGCCAGCTCCAAGGAACAGATGCAGGCCCTAGCATAATTCAAAGAACTTGAAGTTAAAAGTAAAAGCAGATATTTCATTTCTGGTAGCAATCATCACATTTCAGCACAAGAATGAGGGAAATGAAAAAGTAAGTATATATATTTTATCATCTATTTTTGCGTGTATACATATGTATATGTATATATACATATATACAAATATGTATCTATTTCCTCTCCCATGCAGCAAGAATTTCAGTGCACTCTCAAGGTGGGTATCTATCTCAGGGGCAAAAATATATTTAATCCGATCCAGTAGATATATAGATTTGCCCGATACAGCAGAAAATGATAAAATCTGCTATGTGATTTTTCTGAGTTGGGGCTTCCAAGAATGATACTGCTAGTCAAGGGCTCAAATAATCAAATGGAAAACAATTTCAATTCACTGAGTACAAACACAGCAAAACTAAAAAAAAATATGATCTAAGGTGACTTAACTGACTTGGGGTTTTTCTTCACTTCAGCTTCTGATCCTGCTGCAATTTGAGTCAACTCCACAAAATGTTTGTTCATCTAACCCTAGAGTCACAGCATAAACCACAACTTGTGTCATGGAAAAAGTAATTGTTAAGTGTCTAGAATAGCACTTGCTGTACTAGCAAATGGAAATTCTATCTGCCAATGAGCCAGCATTAAAATGGGACCCCAGTCTGCTGTCTAGAGACAGAGGTGATCTGCTGCAGACTGATTCACAATGATTTTTCAGCATATGCACTGGAGAAATTCACACCAAACTTCAACATCCACAATGGCCAGAGTAGCATCTTTCATTAAACTCCCTGTACAAAAACATGTTAATAAACTCAGAAGTTCCTCAAGAGAAAGAACAGGCTTAGTCAAGACACTAAAAGCAAGGGCCAGAGGGGGAAAGAATGGAGGGACTCTACCCAAGCCCTGACAAGATGCCAGAATAAAGGGCTGTTTCCTGCTAAAACAATCTATATTTGCCAGACTTTATTGTTAGAACTGCATTCTGAAATGAATAGGACCCGTTCACGCCTCAAAGATCCTTCATGTCTGTTTACAGTGGGGCTCTCTCTGTGCAGCTACAACAGCGGTCAAAATCCAGTATTGACAAGGCACTAAGCAAGGCAGATCACAAGAAGTGTCTCTACAGCTGCAAGTCTAATAAATCTGTGTGGAAACCTGAGATATCTCAAATTCAGTGAAAATACAAGAAACGTATATTGCCACTGTATACTAACTTGCCTTCCATTCTGAAAATTATACAAAAGCTCATGATTTCATTCTTGCATAAAGAACTATTCCACTGCTTTATCTGAAAGTCAAGCCAGTCTCCCTAGAGGATTAAATATTTTTATATTATTTAGCTATTGTTTACCTATTTATTTATTTAGCTTATTAGTGATTAGAATAAAAACAAATGACTGATTAGGGAAAACTTCCACTCCAAACCGAACAGAAGACACCAGAGTTCTAATACAAAGGCTGGAATATGTTGCTAAATCTAGTTGATTTCATAAGGATCTGAGTAACTAAATATCTTTTAGTATCTGTGCCCAATAACAATAGTAAAAACTGTTAAAATTCAGGAAAATAGGAAATAAAAAATAAAAGGCACCAATTTCTACAAATGAATCCACATAGAGGCTACTTTACTTGGAAAGAATTTCTCAAATCACTTAGATCTTTCCTAAAGCTCCTGTATATTACAATATATTTAACTAGTCCATACTGGACACCAGGAGACATCAGGGTATTTCCATTTCCAGCTTTTTTCCCCTCAGTCAAAAGCATTTTGCTACTTCCAACCTTAATGCTCTCTAGAAGAAAGAGATGTAACACAGGGGATTGTCACAATCATAAATCCAGAGCAAGCACTTAAAAATCTGCCTGTTCATCCATCAATTTCAGCCTACAAGTATCTGGACAGGCATTCTGAAGTTGACCTGCTGCAGTAACCTGTGTATGTGTGCAGCTTGTTACATGCACCTGGGGACCCATTTCATTAATGGTTAACAAAGTGACCCCTATGTGACAGCAACAAATTCAATATGGGAACAGGGATGCATTTAAATTGTTTGCATTTCATTCATAACACACCTGAACGATTCTGAAAACTGAGCTCTCTCTCCCACTGTAGTTTTAACTACAATCTTTGAAATCCTTAAGGATTAGGGTATGGTAATTTCAGTTACTTCCTTTCTCTGGAGCCCCATATGGTAACCATAGCTAAAAATTTTGAAGATTTTATTTGCAATCTGGGAAAAAAGCATTTTAATGGTCTTCTCCAAAACAACCCTTCAAGTTTTACCTAACTGCCTTTTTCACAGCCATCTTTGTTAAAAAATATGAAACGTGACCAGTCATTAACATGACTAGCACAGTAACAGTGATCAGGTGACCTGAATACAGAAGGAACAACACTTCCTCAAAAAAAGTAAATCAAATTTCACCAGACCCAAACAATCTGAAGATCTCCTCTTAAACTACTGACAGTACTGGCCAGAATCACTGAGGTTCACAGAAGCCCAGCAAAGTATCAGAAAACCAAAAAAGGAAAAATGGCATTCCCATCCTCAAAAACACAGGAAAAGAGGAGCAGTCCGTGAAGTAGTCTGCTTAGCATCAATACTCAGTGAACACAATCCATCTTTTGCAATTTCCTAGAAGATAACTAGAGAAAAAGAACAGCAAATGTGGATTTGTTAGGAGCAAGGCATGCCAGATTAGTCTAACTGGCCTTGAGACTCATTAGGCTGCCACAGCAGGGGAAAACGCAGTAAAGGCCTCTTGATTTTAGCACCACCTTTGGTCATGAACGGTAAAGCAAACCAGAGAAACTACATTCAGGGATCTATACTGTGGTATTTTTTAATAGATATTGACCCAGGTAAAGGAGCAGATACATTCCTAAATGAGCTGCTAAGACTACCACTATATTGGCTTCCTTGGATTTGAAGATCCTGCACTTGTAGCGGTCCTGACTAAACATTCACCAGAGATATTTTCTGTGCAACACTCACCAAAAGGTAGAAACAACATCCTTGGAAGAGTGGGACTCAAACCAATTTTCTCTTTATACGACCTGCATGCACTAGAGTCAGTGTCCTGAGTTTCATTACAGCAAATCCAACTTGGAGTGCCAGAAAAAAAAAAAAAAAAGACTAAATTATAGCACCAAAGAGGAAAGGATTTTGATGTTAAAAAACATCAACCCTTATGGCTGGAAGATGCAGTTCTGTACCACATAATGCTAACAGAGAATCCACTTTCTGATGCATCACTCTTGTGAAAGTTGACAAGAGATGAAGGTTGTAGGGCATCAAAATGTACAGCTTAGCAACAATAATAAGATACCCCAAATGTAATTAATCTCCCCAGGAAAACATTACTTTCTTCTTAGCCACATTTATTATGCATACATATTTGTGTGCTAGAGATATGTAAAACAAAATGTACACAGCAACTTTTCCACAGCATGGTAAATCCAGCACAGGGATGAACTGTGCACTACAGTGAAACAAAGCTGAAGCCACATAAATTATGTCTTCTGGTGACTATGACTGCATTATTGAACACTTAAACATCAAACTATAAGGGTGACAGTAGACACACTGCTCAAGCTTGAAGGCAAACACTTTTCCAGCTTGAAATTTGAATATTCCTCATCAGCAGGCAGCAAATACATGATCTGTTCCAAAGTGTCTACCGTAGTAGCTGAACCACTCCTGAGTCCAACCTGGCAACAGGAACAGCACAAATAAGGAAGCCATTTTTCCTCCTCAATTCTTTAGAAGATGCAGTGTAAGTACTAGTTCAAGTCCAGTACAATTCTTTCCAGATAGACATAAGAGGGCACTTCAAGCGAGAGAGAAAAGGGACAAAATCCCACGGCACACTGGACTTGCAAATTTAGCACCAAAGGAACAACTTAAATTACTGCTGTTACTTGAGTGTGGGTGACCTGAGCTACACAAAATTGGTCAGAACACTGTGCAAATAACACCAGGGTTGTAGCCTCAATCCCCACGTGGGGTTTTACCTAAGAGCTGAACTGGATGATCCATGTGGGTCCCTTCCAACCCAGAATATTCCGTGAATCTGTGAGCCAACACTAACTTTGTGGTTTTTTTTTTTTTTTTTTTTTTTTTTTTTTTTTTTTTTTTTTTAATTTTACATTTAAACATTTTAAGAATAACAGGAAGGAGTTACATTCTCAGACCCATCACACCTTTAAGACATCATGGCAACAGCAACCAGGCCATAAAGCACCTGGTAAGTAATCTAGACCTTATAGGTGACTCAGAGGTGGCAAAGAAATGCACATCAGAGTAAATATTAAAATACAACATGAGCTGTATTCACTCAGAGCAGATTTCTTTATTATGCAAGACAATTGAGATTTCTTTGCTGGAGGAATGAAAGCAGGGGAGGGCATCTGTTGTGATACTGAACAGAGCCAAAAGAGTCACCATTTGCATCAGGAAAGATAAGTATATTCAAATCCCTTCAATATTTTTCAAGGAACTTTTGAGTTCTAAAAATAATGAGTGGTTTGAGGTATCTTTGGCAGACCTGCTTTGCATATTATAGGGGCAGAGTAACTACTCAAATTTTAAGTGTGAGAAACCGAAGAAGATTTAGGCACATGTAAATGAAATTAAATCAAAGCACCTCAAGACATGCAAACACCCAACAAGCTTATTGAGGATGCCACATTGAGATTCTTTAGCTCTTCTATATTGCTACAATTCAACACAGTCTTAAACATATATTTTTTGGTTCAGAATTCATTTAAGCAGAAACCTTACTTCTGCCTCACACTAACAACTAATAGGAAGAACACAGCTGCTAAGTGAAATATCAGTTATCAGAGCTTCATATGGCATAACAGGTTCTTCCTCTTTTGCTTTCACTCTACCTCCTCAATAGAAAGGGCAGAATCAAGGTCATCACCTGTTCTAGAACATAATGAAATATGCCTTGACTTTTTAATTTTAAGAATCCTAGTTCTGAAATAGTCCTGCAAATGTGTAGTTTACCCCGTTCACTACCATATACACCAACTTTTTGTGCATTAGTGCGTGTTACAGCTTGATGTGCTCAAAATATCAACTCCATGGCTGAGAGTCACAGAACCCATTTGCTGCAAAATCACAGACAGTACAGATTACACCATGAAACAGAAAGGAAACTTTGATCTTCTGCTTACCCTATTTCTTCTCACAAGTAACATGAGACATATCTACCCTGACAACCATTCTGAATAATGTGTTCCATTATTGAAACATACCATACCATTCAGGATTTGGATGGCGTGCCAAAAGCAAGATTTTAATGAAAAAGCCAGTTGTCCAACTAGGGGAAACATTCTCTAAAATGATGCAATGTTAGTATTACTGTCATCGCATTCTTCCGCTTATTTTAAAAACAAGGCTACAAGCTACAGAAAAATTTAGATTTCTAAGGCAAGCCATTCATAGATGTAAAACTATGAAGGAGGCTGCCTACAAAGATGACACTGAATATATACTTACCAGACCTGGCTGATTGCTTGGAGTTATCTTACAAAACACAATCAAAGCAATCAGCCGCCCATTTATTTAAATTTTCTAACAGAATGTGGGGAAATGAGAAGAGGGGAGGCTCCTTATGGGTTACAATGAAAATCCCAAATGTATTAAAGAAATTCAATCCATTCAAAAACTTATGAAGTTTTCTGCTGCAGAAGACAGGAGTTTGTAGCCAGTAGGTGCATTTAAAACCGAAAGGCAAGAAGCAAAGACCAAGGCTGAAACCGCGCACAACCCCAGCAGCACCTCAGCGCTTGAGCGACCCCCACAACGCCGGCTCTTGCCGGCTCAGGCCTCCCTCTCTCCCGCTCCCCGAGCGCCCCGCGGAGTCAAAGGCCCTGCGGCTGAGCGGAGCCAGCGAGAACCAGCCGGGAAGCGGGAGGGACGAGCCGAGGAACGGGAGGGACAGACAGACAACCGGGAATGCCGGCGGGGAGCGCGGCACCCTGAGGGGCGGCAGAGCCGGCCCGGCCCCGCCCCGCGCCCCCCGCTCTGCGCATGCGCGGGGCCGGCCCGCGGCACGGGGCGGGATGGCGGCCGCGGCCGGAGCGCGGGGCTCGTCCCAGGCCGGGCACACCGGGAGGCGGCGGGGGAGATGCCCCAGGCCGGTTACCTGGCCGAGGGTCCCGCGGTGTAGGGCCCGGATCAGGCCACTCGGTGTCGCCATGGCAAAGGCGGGAAGGAAGAGGCGGGGGGGAGGGACACGGGGCAGGAGCCGGGCAGGGTCCGCGCATGTCCCGCAGGCGCGGTGCGGGAGCGGCCCCTGGCGGGGCGCGGTTACCGGGAAGGGGCGGCGCTGGCAGCGACGTGGGCACGGGCCCGTGTGGGAGTGAAGGTCATCGCTTTCCGGTTTCCATGGCTCCTGCCTCACCTGCGGGGTGCCCTTGGAACGGCTCCTCTCAACAGCGCGCCCGGTCCGAGGCCTCCTCCATCCCTGCATCCCTCCGGCTGCCTGGCCTTGCCCACGGCCGCTCTTCCACGGAGAGATTCGCAGCCAGGCCGCTGCTGGAAAGTGCGCGGCCGTGCCTGTCCTGTCAAACTAACTAAAGTCAGCCCCCGCAGAAACCCCCCGAAAGCTGCTTTCTGCCCTCAGTCTGCTCTGCTCTGCCCGAAAGCCGAGCAGCGTGTCCCCAGATCCAGTCATTGTGCCATGTCACTTCCATTGTGCCCGGTAACCAAAGAGAGAAGCACCGAAATTACTAATGAGGTTTCGAAAGCTCCTGAAGAAGTTGTGCATCAACCCCTCCTGTCAGCTCCTGTGCAAAAGGTGCCTGGTTTCTCCTCAGTGCATTTCTCCCCCGTTCAATGCCCACGCTGGGGAGCAACAAAAGGCTTGTTGCCAGTGTCCGGGTGATGTGAACCCAAGCTCTTCTGCAGTCTGCAAACATGTGGGACAGTGGGAATGTATTGCAGGCTCTGGGAAAGCAAACCAGCCATCAGGAAAGTGCACGTGTAGGTTTTCAGTGGCACCGTGCATTGGACTGGTGATTATTTCCAGTAGCCCACTCCAGCCCTGTCACTGGGGATATTATTATGGAAAATTCCCAACTCTAAAATCTGGGTTTAGTAGTTAAACCTCTGTAAATTTACATAACTGTTTATTTATTTTCACTTTGATGCATTGGTTAGTGACAATTTTTATATTTTAAAACCCTATGTGAAGAGTGCTTAGTACATAAGAGCATAATCTTCATGTACTTTCCCAGGCACTGCTCTGATACAAATTGTAAAATATTGACTTTGGTTTTTACGAACTTTTATTTGAATGCAGAAATTGTATAAATAATTTTTTAAAATAATTTGCATCATCACTAAATATTTTGCATAATTCGAGCTGAAAGCTTCTGTGTGTGATGTTCATCTTTGAAGTTTTTATTCAGTGTTTCAGCAAAAATGTGTCAGCGTTTTTTGAGAACATAACTAGACAAAAATGATGTGAAACTCAGTGAAGTTATTAGGGAAGAAGCTGAAAAATCAAATGTTTTGAAATTTTCTAGTTCTAAGACCAAAAAATGATGGGACAAAAGCCCATTGCTGCTCCACTAATGTGAGACTGAAGATATGATCTGAGTGGAGCATTAGGCAGTATCCCTGATAGTGGGAGGGGTGGGCAGCTGCCCTACCCCGTCTCCCAACTAGAACTATTCCCTTTTGGAGACTAAATGGAGCAGGTAGAGCTGTCTTAAACTGATGCCATGAAGAGCACGATGAGACAAATGGAATGTAAACTTACCTTCAAAAAGTTGTGAAGAAAATTGATGTAATGTGATAAGAAAACATTAAGACAAATTTTCAGTTGCAGATAATTCAAACCAAAAATCTTTTCCAGTATATTTACCAGGGAGAAAGCTTTCAGCATCTAATGAATATCAATATTACAATGTGGTTATAAAACCGTAAGTTAAGCATTGGTTTGAGTCAAAATGATGAAGAAAAAAGCTATGTAGAATTCAGCAATAAAAACCTAAAGAATGAAGATGAAGTTAATACTTCAAAAAAAGCATTAGTGCTGATTTTCAAGGTTATTGGAATTTGAGTTAATAAATGGAACAATAAAAGGTGAAGTTTTTGAGACTTTTGTAATGCCTTTGACTTAGTATCGCAGAGAATTCTGATAAACATACATGAAGTGGCTAAGGGCTGATTAGATGACAAGTCTTTTTACCTGTTATAGTAGAGTTGTATGGTGAGCTGTGCTTTTTCCTGCTCAGTACTGCTGCTGGAAATCTGGAAATAGATTCTGAATAATTTATGTTGAAATGTGCTGTTGTCACAAATATTGACAGACTTGTAAATAACACTAAAAACACCATGATCAAACAGATAATAAAAATCTATTAAAGCAAAGCGTGTTCTGAAATCAAATTGAAGCTGAAGTAATAGGTTGAATTAAAGTTGGATTTTTTTCTTTAACAAGAACTGAGCCTGTGTTATTACTTTTAGTTCTTTATTTAACCCAAACAAAAAAAAAATCAATACAATATTTACAACAGCTCTTTAACACAAGAAGAGCCCACTGCTATGGCAGAAATCTAGGCAGGGGTAGAAGAATAAGCATGGGATGTTCTTGGTGCAGGCAGAGAGGGAGAGTGGTGTGAACGTGTAAGGCAGGTGAGATGAGGACGAGGTTGGCTTGAGAATCCCAGAGGAGATGACAGCTTGCATCCTGAGAGATAGTCAGGTTAGGCGAGAAGGATTCCCTGCTAGTGTTTATTGTCCTCTGAAATCTCCCACTGCTGCTAAAACACCTCTGGCCTCTCTCATGTATCGTTCCTAAACACTTTCCCCCTACCCTTATTACCCCAATGCACGTTATGAAGACATTCATGACTGTTGAGATGTGAGGAATTTGCTACAGAGCTCAAATTAGGAAAATTTGGTAGACCAGAACTCAGTCAAAATATCACCAGTGCATTTTGCTGGTTTTAATACTACCAGACTGACAGTGGGCTTAAAAACAAGAGTTTTATACAAAGTCTTCCAGATCAATGTGTGTCTCGTGGGACATGGTGATTTTGCAAGAGACCTAGAGATTTTGTTGGACAAGTAAATCTATTTCTAATGCTGCCCTGTAGCTCATATAGTCCAGTTTTTAGTACTGGGGTACCAGTTAGAAATTGCTAAGTCCACTTTGGGTTTCCATGCCTAAAAAAAGATATTTGCAAAATCAGGGAAATAACTACACATGATAGCTGTAAAATTATTTAAGAAAACACTAGGTACATACACAGTTGAATAATTAGTGAAGATACAGGAAGTCCTAGAAGCAGAACAGAAAGACTGATTCCTTTTTTCCAGGTAGGAAGACCTCTGTGGCTGGGCTACAGCCCACAAAACTTTTATTTTCATGAAACCTTCAAGAGACAGTGCTTTACATAGGAGCGTGTAACATTCTGTGATGTGAACAGGCTTCTGGGGATCAGCTAGGGCTGTGTAGAGAGATTTTATGCACAGCCTTCTTGTCTTACCTAACATAGAAGTTTAACAGCAGAGTGTAAAATGGAAGAATTGTTCAAGAAGCTGAATAAATTTTGAAAAATTGGCTTTGTTTCTTTCCGCTGTGAAATATCATGTGTGCTAAAGTATTTTTTGTTCCTCACCTGAAAAAATATCAGAAATTCTATGCACTCCAAGCTAAAAGCTTTTTTTTTGGTCACTATGCTTCCAATGTACCATATGCTAGAAACATGAAACAATATAAAATATTGGAAGATATCTTGTTAATTTAACATGTATGATTTATGTTTTATGCTTACTCTATCTGCTTACTTTATCTCCCATCTTTAAGATAGAATGACAAGTCTTCAAGTCAGCATTGCCAAAATAATTTCACTAATACTCTTGAATCATTCACATCCTCTGATAAAAATAACAAAAAAATATAGAAGAAAATTAGTAACTTTCTACTCAATGAAGAGATTATGACAGGAAATCCTATGGTAAGAAAGATTTGGGCACCATTTTGGATAAAAAAAATATTTTAAAAAATTAAACTCAATGAAGCAAGACATTTGCAGAAAAAGTAGTATACTATGATATAGCTAGACACAGTATCATCATACACAAAAGAAGAGAGGGAAATTAATTAAATTACGTCACGGGATTGTTGCTGTCATTTCTCAATATCTGAGTGATCATGTATTTTAATGTAGCTTGTGGGAGGGGTAATTATAATTGTTTTTATTGTTTGCTACATCATTTCTCAAATACTGTCTAAAATAGGATGCCTTTGTGCTGTGCATTACTCAAGCACACACCAGATGACAGCCCCTGCCCCAAATATCTCTCAGTTAAAAAAAAGTGAACACAGATCAAAGAGTGCATGACACACAGAGTGGTAAATGAATTTGCAGAAATCAATATACAAATATTGTTGTTTTTCAAGTGAAGGTTGTCATTAGCAAGGTAATACTTGAATGAAAGAGCAAGGAAAGGAGATTTAGGCAAGCTGGAGAAGGGAGACCAGGGAGGCTGTGATGTGAAGAAAAGTGAGAGGAGAAGTTTGAACAGGCAGCCAAACAGCATGGGAAAGAGCCCAGTCAAACCCTTCACACTGTCATACATAAAGAACTTCACTTGAGATGTGTAGTTTGGTGTCGTTTAAAAAGCACATCTTCAAATGCTTGAGAGCCTAGAGGTTAGCAGCAAGACTGGCTGAAGAGGGTGAATCAATTACTCTTACCTGTTTCATTTTGTATTTTACACATGCTATGGAAGAATCTTTTGGCCACTTTTATACATCTGTCTGTTCAGTGAAGCTTTAGGAGGGCAGTCACTTGGAAGTGCTGAAGATGTGGCAGAGAGCAGGAAGAGGAGTTGTACTGTCTCTTGTATGCTGAAACTGTTGGTAGTATCAAAGCATTGCTGAGAGCTGTATCCTCTGAAGTTAATGGAAAAACAGTGTTGGTAGCCACTGAGAAATAAAAATACGTAAATTTCTCTGAAATCTGTAAACCTTTTCTTCCTATAATATGCTGGGAAAAAGAAATCTTTCCTACGTGTTCTTTTGTATTATCATCAGCTATGGTGACTGTGTTCTTTTACATTCATTTTGAATCTGTGTTTCCTGTCATGAGCAGATTAAAAACAGAAGACAGTGGAGTGAAAGTTTTCTATTGCAAACATCTGTTTCTGAAAAAGGATTGTATTTCCATGTCCTGGAACATCAAGGGGAAAACCTTGCCCTCCCCAGACACACACCTTTGGTTTGCAGCAATAAGGAGTTTATAGACAAGGTTGCTTTACTACAGTAAATAGAAAACCCATTTCTGTATTTCCGGTGAGTAATACAGCCTGGATGTCTGAAGAGACCTTGAATTATTCCCAGCAGAGAGCTATCTTATTGTCTATCTTTAAAATGGTTGACAATTTTTTGGGTGTGACATGAGCAATGCTTTTAATAACTCCCGTCTTTTGTATCTGAAACTGCATTTTATATGCAAATATGGTTGTCCAGATAAGTGTTAGGGAGTGTCATTAGAAATGGTGAATGGACATACTCCATGGAAGTCAATGAAATCTAAAAAGAAGCCCAAAACTACAGTGTCAAAAGACTTCAAAAAGAAAAAAAAATGACGCTGATGTATCGTCCATATCTTCTCCTTTTAAATAACACAAGACTGGAAAATGAGAGAAAAGATGTAAGAAACACTTGGGACCAGATATTTGGTACTTTCTCATACTTTTTGGTATTCTTACAGGAATTTAGCCCTGGAAAGGAGGAAATTTATTTGTTTAGAAGCGACACTGAGACCTTCCTATCCCCTACATAAATGCCCTCCTTTTAAAACTTCAATATACGAACATCCATCAGTACAAATATCACCCAAAATATATTGCACTAGATTAATGTACTCCCTCACCCCTTTGAACCCAGAGATCTGTTGTTTGCAAAACTGGAACAAATTTGGGACACAATTTAATAGAATCATCATCTGGGTTGGTTCTTAATTTGTAATTGTCTCGGGCAGTGAGGAGTCTTGTGCTGGTATGCAGCTGTGATTTTTTTCCTTTCCAAAGTGGAAGCACATCTTCAAGTAACAGTTTCACTTTGGGCAACATTACTAGTGAGGATGGTCTTCTGTCTCCTAATTATTTCCCTCATCTGCCAAATCTCCTTCATGTATACACAACTGATGGTGATATTTCCATATCTGTGAACATAATCAAAACTCAAGGCTTCAAATATCAATATTAGAATTAATTGAAAAAAACAAAGAAAATGTAAAGCTTTAAAGTTTCAAAACCAGGTCGGCGAAGTTAAGAACTTGTTAGAAAATTCTTGTAAGCCAACAGATTTGGAAAATTCGGGAATGGATAGGAATTCACAGTCTGAATCTGTGCTTTGTAACTCTGGTTGTTTAGTTTAGTAAGAGAACTGGCAGTTGGCTGTTTACAGTGGTAATTAATATGACATCTCTCTCACCTTCTCTAGAGGATATATTACAGTGTGAACATCTGCCCATGACTTACATGGTTATCCAAGATACTCAGAAGACAATCTAGAAAGAATATGGAAGTGAATCCTTCATCCTGCTTGTTGGAATAAGGATCCTTAAGATGTGAGAGGAGGGTACAGGGAGATCTGCTTGTCTAATATGCATTTAAATTGGGGGTCGTTAGGCACCAGACACTTATGTAAAGACATTGATGTAAACCCTATTACTTATTTTTATAAATAGTTCCAGTTTCTGTTAAATATACCCTATTTCCAATATAAATTAGTCTGCTTTCCAATTTTAGATTGTGTAACCTCATTGCCTTTTAAGCTAAAACACTTTTTAGTTTAAGAAATCTTCTCCCTTTATAATCAAAGAATGTTTTTACTTTTGTTTCTTAAAGAAACAGCACAGACTTCTTTTTCCCCTCCCACAACTGTTGTAAAATAGGTTTTACATATTTTAAAATGCAATTGTGACTCCTTCATCTTTTCAGCTTTTTAAGCTCTTCTGTTCACAGTTAGCACCAAAATGTGCTGCAATACTATTGCTATTTTCATTATCATTCATCTGCTTCTTCTCAACAATATGCTAAGAAAAAAATAAAAATAGAAGCTTTACTGAGAAAGTTTGCAGATGATGCACAGATTGATAGAACAATAAATAGCATTTATGTGTTTGAGAATAAGGTTAGCTGCTGCACCGAACTGAGCTCAGTTTTTTAAATCTGATATCTGCCAATTTCAGTGTCATTGTTTTCCACAATCCCTCAATTTGTAAGGGTGACAGGTATTTTAATTTCCAGGTGTGTGACCTTCCCCATTTATGTGTCTTCAGACTCATTGCTTTAATGAGTTCCTCTTCCTACCAAATAATCCAGCTGTGTATAACTAGCACAATGCAGTTTATCATTCCACTAAGCTGTGTATCATCTGCAAACTTTATTAGCAGCACTTTCCTGTTTTTTCCCTTGTGGTTAATAAAAATGCAGATTGCTAAAATGAGATCAGAAGCTTAACACCTGTAGACCTGGTAAAGATTTAACATCCAGCTAATGTATAGTTCCATATACACTTTATTGATTATTTCATATTAATCTAAAAAATAAGGCTATAATGAAGTACCAAAATAAACTCTTCTCAAAAAATGTAGCTATGGCACAGCCAAGTGTATTTCTAGAAAGAATGAAGTACGTAAAATGCAGAGTTGTTATAATTATCTCTAAAAAGATCACTGTCATGTGAATATTTAATAGCATTCCTAGACAAAGTTTTTCAAACTTGTTCTGGTTCTTATTTTACCTTTTATACGCACTTTTGTGGCTATGCTCTGACTATTGTGTTCCCTTCTGGGGAACACAAACCACCTATGGTTTATGGGACACTTTGACTGGGTATGCAGCTGCTTTGTTTCATCAGAGCAATGAAAGGCTGCTGAAAGAGATTCTAGCACCCTTTCCTTTCTGAACTCCAAATCCTTCCTGATTTGTCACCCCTCATCATCAATTATTCTTCATACCTCCTTGTTTGCATTCCCTTATCTTGGCTTTATCTGCAAATATTAGGAATTCCCCTGGCTCACATGATTCTTCTCCCCTTGTATGCCAAACTGGTACTTAATTCTGGTGGAGTGACCAGCTGCTGAGGGCACTAGATTTGTTAGGGGTGATAGCAAAACCTCCCTGCTCTGCCACCTTCTTATCTTGTGCAGAGAATGCACATGTCCACTTTCCTCTTCATCACTCCTCCGGGGAGAGGGCTCCTGGTTTCCCCTTTGGTGCAGAAGACAAGCATGGTGCCTCCCACCTTCCTCTCAGCCTGCCTGAAAAGAGGGCCTGGCACAATAGGTGCTTTCCTCCCAGAGGCTTCATATGAATGGCCATACTTGCTGTTGGTTTTTGTAACTAAAAGTTGTTTGGTTGTTGTTGTTGTTGTTGTTTTTCCCCCCATGCAGAGTTGTTCCCTTTTGTACTGGCCACCATCATCCATTGTTCTCCATGAAACAGAAACTGCCTTTGCCCTCGGGGGAGATGGTGGCTGCCTATACTGTGAGGCATCATAAAACACAGATCCCGTTGGGAACAATGGGGAAAAGCCTTCTCAACGTGGCCACCAGCTGAGGCCCATGCTGGGCCCTGGGGAGCAGCAGCCACGCTGAGGGGAGGCAGCTGTCCACCACGGAGCCTCCTCTTGGCCCTGCCTGAGGGAAAATTAGATTACATGCAACAGGAAAAACATCCAAACCAAACCAGCTTAATTACAAGAAGCAAGTGAAATAAAGTCCTTGTGCAAGGTTACAAAGAGTTCTACTTCTGTGTGAGCTAGCAGAGCTCTTCGCCAGTTTTGTAGGGGAGGTTGAAATTCTTTTTGCCGCTTTCTCTTTTGATTGCCTTAACTCTCTCTTAAAAACTAAGTGAACAAAATTCTCATTTGACAGTTTTAATAGGCAACAATTTTTGTCACAGAATAATAAGCATTTTGTCTATGAAAATATTATATTTTTCCACCCTTACTCCCTTTTCACTGGACAGCCTTCTTCCTCATAAACTCTTGGCTCTATGGACTATGTATTATTTTCTAAACAAGATTGGAGATAAAGAAAGGTCAAATAATGGGTGGTTCATTTTCAATCTCTAAGTAAATCAATATATTCAAATATGTCTTTCAAGTCACTGTAAAATATGTAACCAAACTGTATGCATTGTGCTGCTAAGGAGAGTACATTGCATCTTTTTAACGGAGAGTAAGGAATCCAGAAAGCATGCCTGAGTCTGAAAATTCTATCTAACTCTAGAATATTTTGTTGCCTCTGACACATGAATTTAGTGAGAGAAAATATTTCAAAATATGAAAAATTTGAGAGCAAACATCATCAACAATTTTGCACAAACCATACTGTAGGAACGTTGTGATTATTTTTGAAAATAAGCATTGTGAGTGACGGAAAGAAATTGGAAGACCTCTCTTAACAGGAATTCAAACTGTTCAGATAATTAAAATCACAATTAGCATACTCAACCAAGTCAAACTATAATCTGTTAAAATGCCTTGTACATAAGCCTCCAGATCTCCATTCTTGTACATTTACAGTTCTGTAGGATGAACAGTCACTTGCTGCCATTATTCTTTGTAGCTTAAATTTTCTTCTTGAGCAGAAGTCTTAACCCTGCCACAGAGTGATGCTTTATGATTATCGCCCGTGGCCATCTGAGTGTCCTTGTAATTCAGTTGATCTGTAAAGGTTTAGCATATGCTCTCTGCTCTGCAAAATAGGGACAGTAATTTTATTTTGAAAGTAGCAATTGTTCTAGAATTGTGAAGAAGCCACATTCTCAACAGAGACAGTAAGTATTTACTGGTACTGTACAATTATTAATGTGACTTTGGGAGCTGAAAGGCAGAGTTTTGGTTTTGAATCACCACAAATCCCACTCAGGGTGCTAGGTGTGCTGCTTGCCTTCCACACTGACTAAGAGAGTGTTTAGCAAAAGCTTAAAAAATTGAATCTGTTACCCCAACATAGGCATTGAATGCAGGGTCGGAGGATCGATGAGAGTGATTGAAACAATGGAAAGCTGGAGGAAGCAGGAAGGGAGCAAACCCAAAAATCGTGATACAAGAAATGAAGTGAATGCACAATGGCCTTGAAAGAACGCCAAGGAAACGAGTTTTTTGAGCAGAGCCCTGACGGCAAGCAGATCTGGGATCATGAGCAAAGCAACACATTCTTGTTCAATCTTATAGTTATTTCAAGAAGTGGGACTTTTTTTGTAGCAAAACAAGATTACTTCAAAGAAATACCTGGCTCTTGTAACCAATTTCTCATTCTAATGGAAACAGCCTGCTATATTGTGCATGCAGGCGAACTGCTCAGGCCATGATGGAGTTAGACACTAAAATCAGAAAGGGCAAACAATGAAGAAAAACAGGGAAAGAGACAGAGGGAGATTTTAGAAAAAGGCATGCCAAAGTGGGAGAAATGAAAACTTGCAGGAAATTAACCAAGGGCACAGAGATATAAAAGAATGAAGTCAGGATGTAATCTCCAGCATGATAGTCAGTCAACCAAGAGATGCTAATGTCTGGGGGAAAGAGTAAACCCTAAAGTGCACCCATGTTCAAATTTATGATAAAAAAGAGCCTGTGCCTCCCACCCTTTTGCTATTTCAGAAAAGCAGCCTTCTCTGCCTGACAGGCAGCCAGGCATCATGATGGAGGGCTAAAAAAAATGAAGCTGCTGCCCATTTGGAACAGACTCTGTCTCCTTTCACATCTGCAGAGCATTTAGCTGCTTGCATCTGGTTGTGTTTGCGCAAATATAATTCCATATTCACTAATAATTCCCGAGGCTAAAGGCCCCTCTCCTGTAACCTTGTTAATATTCTCACAAGGCCTGGTGTGAACGCCTCACAGCATTTGGATTAGAATTCAGTCTGGTGGGTTTCCCCCCCGCCCCCGTCTCTTACTCCTTCTCTCACTCGTACTTTTCTGGCCTCCAGTTTCCTGGCCACCCACATGACGAGACACTCTCCCTCCCGCTCTCTCCCCATTCTCAGTTTCAAGGAATTTCCTTTTGTCAAAGGCGAAGTGTGATTGACATATTTTCCCCCTCTTAAGTGCAGTCTTCTTAATACTTGATTTAACTATGTCCTTATGGGGCTCGTATAATCATTACCTAGGTGAGAAAGAGACCCCCTGCTCCCTCACTAGCATCCAATCTTGGCCTTCAAGCGCCAGACAACTGGCTACTTAGCGCTTTTTACATGCTTTTTATTCACTTTTTAAAGACATTTTTATTAATTTGGTGATGATGAGGTATTCCAGATTGACAGCATTGGAAACTGAAGTAATTTGTTTGTCCACAAAACGGGTACCACTGAAGCAGCAGAGCTGCTGGCTCCCCTACTAGTGTTCATGGGGATCCCCTTTCAGAAAAATTGCCTTCTCCTCTGGCCTTTGTGGAAAGAAGGCAATTCAATTTTCTAATCAGTACTCAACCCTGATGCTAAGAGTGATAAAAAACTGAGCTGGAGCTCACTCTGACCACAGTGTCACAGGAATGAGGGGCACAAGCATTTTGCTGGCCTGCTTCTGATTTCTGCACTCTTTAGCACAAGAAATGGTTTCCTTTTGTTCTCCAGACTATTTTCCATGTGACCTGCATAGCATGGGCTGTGAACAAATGTCCACCCCAGGTAGAGTCAAGGTGTGTTAGTGGAGGGACAAAGAGTTAAAGGAAAATGGCCGTGGGATTTGGGAAGGCAGGTGGACTACTGGCAGAAAAAGAGGAAGGCGAGTCCCCAGGCTGGTAGTTCAGAGTCCTTAATGATCTCTGTTGGACACCCTGCTGCAATGCTCTGTTTTCATCCATGTCTTGTGTACAGGAAAGTAAAATTCTGGATTATGATGTCTGTGGGTTGGCTGTGGGAATGGAGTTGAAGAGATTGCTCAGACCGAACCAAAAATTTTCAATACAATGTTGGAAGGGCTACTAATGAGTTTTTGAATTGAGATTTGCAAGATCTTAGGACACCTTTTTATCCATATGAGACATGTTTTAATCCAACCAGATTTTTGTATTGAATTTAACAGTAATAGTCCTGAAAACTCATTGGTATAACCAACATATAAAGAAATGTTTCTAATAATGCATGTGGAAAATTTATGCCACATCACTGTAACACCTTGTTTTCTGTTTTGTATCATCTTTGCTGCATTTGAAATAACTGGAGTGACATTTCCCATATCAGGGATTAATCTCTGTATCTTGCATCCTTCTTTTCCCCCTTCTGTGAAAAATGGAGGAAAAATAAATAACTGAGTTTTCAGAAAATATTTTAGGAGACTATTTTCACATATGCTGCAAAAACATGAAAGGGATGCCGGTAACAATTAATAATCCCTACCTAATTTGGATGAAAGAGTTGTCTTTTGATCAGTAGATGGTGTGGAAGGTCCCTCTGATGTCAGGAATGTATTCTTGCCCATTTCCACAAAAAAAATCCCACATTTAGTCAAGTTGTGAGCCTCAGGAAGTCCCACTTCACACAAAGACATTAGAAATGCAAGGAAGGAAGGATTGGAAGGATTTTGGCCTGTTCTCAGCCCCAGAGGTGGATGGCAATCTTCTCTCCCAGCTGAGCAGCGGGCTACATGCTGTGCCCATGCTGTCTCAGGTCAGGGGAGATGAACAGCGCTGCTCCCTCCACTGTGCTTTCAATGTTTGTCTGACAGACCCTGGGAGAAGAGAAGGAACCTTCCTGACAAGACTGCAAAAGGTAGGGACCTGGGGCTGAAGCACTGTGAATGAAGGCATTGGGACAAAAAGCTGCTGAGCTCAATGCCTTGATGTTCTGAGAAAGGGGTGGGAGGCTTACAGCGTGATGAGGGAGAGGCATGGACCTCAGATACTTGGCTCTGGAAACAGAACAGAAATTTCCACATGTTGGAATTTCATCAATATAAGAGGGGAAAACCCACCCAGAACTAGAACTAGAAAATTAATGGTTCAGGCTTCAGAGCAGTTTTTGGATAATATGCAGAGTAAGACATGAGGCACATATTGAACAATGAGTATAAAAGAAGACTTTGAATACCCAGAATCTTCAGCTGTGGTCCAATGGAAAATTGTGTGGTTATGGAATCGAACATGGTAAGGTAGCTCACAGATAGAGCTGACATAAGGTCAAGCTTGATCCTTGACATCTGAGTGTTTGACTTTGCAACATTAATAGTTTATCAGCACATTATTATTCATAAAGTACATTGACCTGGTATAGCCTGTAGGCTAGGAACTCACTGCTGCAAAGTGAGTTAGGTTCTTTATCTCATTAACAGCTTAAATTAAATTAATTAACTACCTTAGCTCTGGTCTCAAGCTGCAAGGATTCAAAAGAACACATCCTTTGCACAGCCAGATTCTGTGTTTTCTGCAATGAGATCGGACCAAATGGTAATGATATAAAAAAATCCTTTCATTCTTGTCTTCCTTTCTTCACACAAACATGTGCAGCTGTGGCCCATATCTGCTGAAAATAGTCATCACCACAATATGGCAATGAATATTTTCAACCATTCTTTTAAGAAAGCTTTTATCTTTTCTTGGCCTCACAATGTCTCCAGGCAATCTATCTCCATTGTCAGGGCCTTGTTTTGTGAAGTATTGTTTCAAGAAGCATAGCCCAGGACTTTTTTTTTTCCTGGTATGTGCCTGGGAAGGAGTTAATTTGTAGATGGCTTAAGCAGTGTATCAGATCACAGTCCTCAGCCTTGCTGCTGCCATGTGCCAACTGCTTCCCTTGCCACAAAGACCTGTGACCTGTTTTGCCCTGGCTTTGCATGCATTTGGTTTGCAAACTGGCCAGAAACTCACGTTGGGTACCTTACTACAGATATTGGTAAAATTCTGTGTTTATGAGTTAGAGGAATGTGCCAGATTCCATTGCTGTGGAGTAAATGTGGCAATGCTTCCAGAAGGTGAGGAGAGAACTGTTGTTTCCAGCTCCAAGGCAGCTCTGTGCTGCTGCAATGGTTTGCCCCTGGTTCAGGTTCTCACAGTTATTTCTGTAACTACAATAGTCAGAGGTTTTTTCTTAAAATCAAAGCTACAATTTCTAGAGCATGGTTTATGGTAGGTGGGTTGTCCATGGCTGCAGAGCTTGGGAAGCAGAGTCTCTGAGTGTGCAGCAGAGCAGGCTGTGCCCCCAGAGCAGCTCACACCACACAGGATTATTGCTGTTCTGCCTTTTCCTCTGGGACATTTCTGTTGAACGCCTTATGCCACACATGGTTGTGTATGCCCCCTGTGAGATAAATTCTCCACCCTTGTGTCCTGTTGGGCCAGTCTTTTGTCTAATGTTAGGTGAAGCATGGCTCACTTTGCTGCCTGCTCAGGGCTGTGGTGTGGTGTTTGGAGGGGTTCTCAGGCTTATAGGACTGCATTGTTAACCACAGTGCTCAAGGTGAAAAACCAGAAAGCAGCTTCTGCACACTGTCAACCAGCCTTGGCTTTCAGAATGACCCATTAGCTCAGGACATAAGTGACCTGAAACATGTTAGAATGTTTATACAGTCTGGTTTTGCTGAAGAATATCCTCTCTTTTTCTCTGTAGTCAAAAATTGAGTGATATGATCTCTTCTTTTTATTTCAAAGCAACAAATAAGCCTACACCTTCCTTGACAGATTTAAATATCTTTAAATCTTTTTCTTTTCCAAGTGTTTGAATTGCTGATGGAGTGTCTTGATGTGTCAGATGTTTTCCAGGTATATGTACAATACTAAATGTTGCAGCTGTATGTAAAATAGTAATTTCCTTAGTGTTCTTACAGTGTCAAACAAAGGGTAAAGAAATTCTGGAATTGGAAATTGGGAGTAGGATGAAGCTAGTAGCAAGTAGCATCATGGTCCTGGAGAATATGTCTGGAGGGACCTATAAGCACCAGGGTTCAGTTTGGAGTATGGGGAACATAATGCAGAGAGCATTTGAATCACTCAGTTGTCATCAGGTGTGATGTCCTGTCATCAGGACACAGTCATCAGGACTGTGAAGTCCACAGATGAAGTACACCTCACTTCCTTTAATGGCCAGGCCAGATATGAAATGGCAAGCTGCTGCTTCTGCTTGCAATGAGAAGCAAAGACATTTCTGTCCCATCCTTCATCCTCAAAAGAAAAGCAAACAGGAGGGATGCTGGGCCTTCTGTTTTAGAATCAGTAGTTTGACAACTACACTGTGAACATTGACTAATAGCAAGGAAAATGAAGATGTGGAATAAGAGAATAAGAGAATCCCAAACCCAGGATATCCCCTAGGAAGAGGGAAAACTGGGATATGGCAACTGGTGTTTCTGTTGAGAGGTGAGTGATCAGGAGCTCCCTTCTGCATCTGATTTTGAGCTGCCTGCAGACATGTAAGGTGCTGCTGTGGGCTGAGGTGTGAGACAGGGTGCCTCCTTTAGGCTTTCCAGAAGCAGCTCCTGTTCCTGTGGATGTTTTGGACAGTGAATGGCATTGTTCTGGGGGTTGCAGCTTGCACCGAGAGGATTTATACACCATGTCAAATCCCTCCTGTCTTGACCCCTCCTGACTCCTAGACATCTGTAAGGGAACACCCCTGAGAGGGTATCTTTAAGGAACTGTTTGTTTTGCAGTGAAGGGTAATCTCATAATAACCAGGGAGTTCCTCCAAGTTCCTGGGAGTACCGAGTGAACCTTGCCCAGCGCTGCTGGCTGAAATGTTGCAAACACAAGTACAATGGAGGCTCTGAAGAAAACAGAGGAGCTCAGCACCCAGAGCCCATGTTTATTTTCTCCAGAGATGAAGGGAGGACTGCAGGTCAGCCAGAATTGTGCATTTTGACTGGTATTTATTGACTCAGAAATCCTTGCTGACAGACAGACAGACAGTCAGTCAGAGAAGGGTTCCATTACAGTGACGTCGTTTCTTTCCCTCTTCTCCCCCGAGGCTCCCACTGCTGGCACTCTGCACATTGCTGTGGCTTCTCCAGCTGGTGCTGGGACGAATGGCAGCTGCCTTTCACCTCGCTGGTGCTGGAAGCCTGGCTGCCCCCAGGGAACATGACTGCCGGGCTCTCAATTCGCCCAGCAGCACATCTGTCAGAGATGGGGCAACAGCACAGAGATTGGTGTCCAGCCTTCCCTCTGAGACCTGGGCAAAGGCTGGAGGTCTGGGTCAGATGCTGAAGGTGATCCCTGAGTCAGGGATCACACAGGGGGTCAGTGTACAGGGCGTGTCTGAAAGGGAAATATATCCCTGATCTCTGTTCAGCCCTATTGCCTCCTTCCATTCCCTAATGCCACCACTGCTAATTAGGCCTCTGATTGCCCATGTCTAATATTGTGCTTTAGGAGAGATTTGAGTCCTTTCTGTAAATTACAGTAAGGCACATCTAGTGGCAGATCTAGTGACAGCTACATGCAGGGATGCTGCAACACTGAGCAGCCTCTGTTCAGGCCAAGGGTCATGGCTTTCATACTTTTGATTCCTAGTATGGATCCTCTAGCATGTCCCTTTGGATTAAAGACCATGCTGGAGACTTGTATCTATTGCAAGCAGGACAGTTTCCTATGCTTTTAGCCATCAAGAGCAACTTTTTTTGGTGAGTCCTCACTGGAAGTGTAAAATACTGTATTCTTCATCTTTTGTCAGAATTGAGAGGCAAAATGTGCGTGTTTAAATAGCATGAATTGTTTCTTTTGCCCCCACACTCTCCATGGTTTTTTTTAGGATGAGTTATCTCATTTTGAGTCCATTAAACCAAAGGGTGCAGCAGAGTTTGGCTTGGAAGGGACCTTAAGATCATATAATTTTCAAACCCCCTGCCATGGGCAGGGACACTTCCCACTAGACCAGCTTGCTCAGAGCCCCATCCAACCTGGCCTTGAACACTTCAGGGATGGGGCATCCACAGCTTCTCTGGGAAACCCATTCCAGTGTTTCATCAACCTCACAGTAGAGAATTTTTTTGCAGCATCTAATCTAAACTGTCTTGAAGTTTGAGGCTCTTTCCTCTTGTCCTGTCACTCCAGCCTTTCTAAAAAGTGCTTCTTCAGCTCTCCTGTAACCCCTTCAAGTACTGGAAGGTGCTATAAGACCTCCCTGGAGCCTTCTCTTCTCCAGGCTGAGCAACATGAGCTCCATCAGGAGTGTTTGCAGCAAAGCAGTGCCAGATAGATCCGGTCACAAGTTTTTTATTTGCTTCACAAACATTGTATCAGCAGCATGGACGCACAATGAATCACGCTGATCTCTTGGTTAGTGAAACTTAGACTAGGGATGCTACAAAGTGACAATGAGGGTGCCTTTTCAGATACAGTCACAATGAACATGCTGTCTTGGCAAACACAGATGGGTATGAATGAGAACCCAAGCATCAGATAATTCAGTCCACTTTTTGATTGCCAATGCAAGATTATGTGCAACAGTACACATTTTGTTTTAACAGTTTTTAATGATGGGTGTCTTCCGTGTTTGGATTCTGGCTGTTTTTCCCGTAATTTGATTCATGCAGTGAGGCATGGTTGCAACACTTTCTATTCTGTGACAGAATGCTTCTTACATCACCTAACATATATGGAATTCTTTTCAGGCTCCACCTCATTAAAACCCGATGCTTAGATCTGCTGCCTCTCTAATGTACAGGGGCAGATCTAGGCATATTTTCACTTTGAAAAGATTTCCTTTCCTTTTCATTAATGACAGCTATACAGCTGTCTAAAGACTGTGGAGATCTCTCTCTACACTGCTGTGTTTACTGTCTTTGTAATCTGTTTTGGAGAGCCACATGCTTTTGTTCCCCCAGTAAAGCTCCTCTAAGTAGAACCTGTTTTCCCTAGTGTGGCCCTCCCTAATGCGGTCCTCCCAGTAAATAGGAATAAAGAGGGTGAGGTGCTCAACATGTGTGTGGTGGATGCCAGTGATGGGATGGTACTGCAAGGAAAAGGCTTTCCCAGCTGTGTCTTGGCTACTGGGAATGTTTCTTGTCAGAGGGCTGAAAAAGTGCATCTCTCTGTGAGGGTGCATATGGAGCACCCTCAGAGTGCTTATAGGTGCACACCAACCGACAGGGCTAAGGATAGGAAGACCAAACCAGCCCCCAAGCATTTTGTCATCTAGTCTTGCTGAGCTTTATGTCTAGCTGAGCAAAATGTATTACAAATACTTGCCAGAGTTGTCAGCACTCTAATGGCCTTCCGTGCCTGAAGAGGGAGTAGCTTGACTATGGTGTTTCACCTAGGGGCTGACTTAAATAACTGGGATACCCCAAGCTAATTCCTGTTTGAATAAGAGCACATACATAGAAACAAACCTTGATTTAAAAGCAAACTAAGTGATTACCAGTCTATTACATGACTATCACGCTGCAACTTTTATTTTTTTTTTTTTCTCTTTACTCCACTGCTTTTCTTAACTTTCCCCATGAGGTGCACTGTCTTTATGGCAGTGACTTTCAGTCTGTGACCACAGAATCCTGGAAGTTGGGGGACTGCTTCTAAAGGGTGTGAGAAATAAGAGCAAAGTACATGGGCTGTGCTGTAATTTATATAGTGAAATATCTACAGTAGATGTTCCTGTGCCCATTGGCATGGTCAGGAAAGTAGGGTGATAGGTTTTTCTCATGGGAAGAAGCAGGGTATTTGAATCCCAAGTTTGTGGCAGTTTTGTAATTTTTGCTTTGTTTCAAGAGAGGCATGGCACTTTGTACTTGGTACTTTGCTGGTATTTTGTAGCTTGATGGCACCTCCCAGGAGTGTCCTGTACCCACAGAAAAAAAGGATACGCAGTGCAGAGGGTGTTCACATGTGATTGGAATAGGTTCCATGCTACAGAGGTATACTGTATCTGGCTCAAAATTCTGTGTGAGGAAATCTTGGACATGACATCCATGCACAGGAAAGATGCTGACATCAAAGAGTGAAAGTAATCTCTTTAATAAAGGCAGGCACAGATGCAAACCTGTCCTGGACTTGGAGGTGAAAATTTTTTGATCCTGTGCAAATGACTATGAATCAGTTATGTTTGATCTCTAATTCAGATCCTATTTAGTACCTTTCAAGTACACTCCCTTGTGTTCTATTCCATTTCTTTTACCCTTGCTTGAAGTGCTACCATGGCCCATATGGCCACCTGTTAAATTTGATTCTGGTTTTGCCCAGCACCTTGGAGCCCTTTTCTTCAGAGCCTGTGGTTCCATCTGTTTGTGTCAGCTGTGTTCTAGAAACAGATCTTTTTGCCATTTTTGTTTTCCCTCCAAAGCAAGTGACAGGCACAATGGATGCAGCAAAAGCTCATTTCCATTGTTACTTGTAGTTAGCTCTTAGCTTTTCCTTGCAAACCTCAGTCAACTCCACTTAGCTTAGCTGTCTTTGTCAGAGGGGGAAACAGACTTTGCTGTTTTGTTTTCTACCAGTGAACCCCAGCAAAGAATGGTACTTACATTATAGAAAATCTACCCACATAGTGCAGATCTGCAGTCTTACTGTCACTGATCCATGGCTTAGGCCTAGGAAAAATTAATTTTGGCAGTTTGGCTAGAGGCAGATTAAAGCATTTTTTAAAAAATAACAGATCTCTGGGTTCTTTCACAGATCTCCTTTTGGTTTTGTTTCTTTCCCAAAGCATCTTGTGTTTTCCTGCAGACAAACAGAATGATGTGAGATACTATGTATACCTAATCTATGCGTAATTTCTATATAATGCAATGCACATATCTGATTCTCCACAGAAATATACTCACAAAAAATTCTGTAGGTTTATAAATTTAGATACCTTAACAGATGCTGGATGTCCACAGGTGCTAGATGTTGTGAATGCACAAAATGAAACTAAAGTTTAATTCGGTGGAAGCTAATGAAATTCTGTTGAACATTAGGGCATTTTGACATATATGAGGAAAAATGCTTTATTAAGTATTATATTGTCTAAAATAAGCAAAGGTGCTCTTACCTAATCCTGAGTAGAAAGGAAATTTTTGTCACTGGCACTTGAACATACTTAAATTGGAAGACCTTAGCTTTTGGGTTTTGTTTTTGCAGCATGGATCAGTTGTATTATGAACTGGGAGTTATGAAATATGAAGTGGGAAATAGTGCTTTTCTTTAAAGGCTTGTCTGCTTCCACTTTTGTCAAGTTTTTGTTCTGTGTTTATCCTGTGTCCCTCTACTTCATTTTCATGTCTTTCAGCTGCACCTGGATGTCTGTTATTAACATTTACTGTTAATACTGCAAATTTAATTTTCAGAAGCGTAGCACAAAACCAAAAGCAGTTGCCTTTGGTCTCAGCTGGAATCCAGCACCTCTGAAAATCAAGCACTCCTGTTTTTCAGTTGGAAGAACTGATTCTCATCTATAAAATGCTTTGAATTTACAATTTAAAGAACTTCCAATCTATGTAGGTTTTAAAACACTGTGTACATGCTATGTTTGCACAGGAATCTGGCAGCCATTTCTAGAGAGCATTAAGCAACAAGATCTTGTAGTGAGCAGCAGAAATATTTTTTATTTAGAGATTACATAACTCTGACAAAATGGAAACCAGCCCCTGTGCTTCACTGTAGACCAGAACTTTCTCTTCCCAGATGGAGGGTGACCTTTAATTGTGTCAGTTCCACCCCACATCCTCAGAAAACAAGGGCAGCTGCTTCACACATGAAGGGAAGCAGAGACTGAAGCAACCATGTTGATCAAGGATAGATCAAGACTGAGGTAACCTTCCAATAGCTCCACAAATCCGACTGCATCCATCAGTCAGGTCTCCAAGAGAGTCCAGGTAAAAATAATTGGTCTTAAATGTCTCAAAATGAATTTGTCCCCACCTACCTGTGTCCCTTTAGCAGCCAGTGCCCTGGCAGTATTGATGCAGGCGGCAAAGCTGCCTGTCACCGCTAATCCATGTGGGATGGATCAAGCAGTGTTTGATGCTAGCAGTACAAAGAGTGACACTGGGCAGACAGGGAGCTGATGGTGCCTTCAGGCTCAGTCAGGGGAGGAGGAGTTCCCATGTGGACTTCATGTAACTGGGACTCATAGCAAAGAGAGAGAATCTAGAGCCACCCTCAGTGCTCTGTCCTGAGTTAATCAATCGGAACTCTTATGCCCCTTCAAAATAATTTTCCTAAAAAATCCAGCACCAGCTATGCTCCCCTACCTTTTACTCCTTTTGTCCTAGACACTCTGCTAAACATTCAGGATTTTGATTCTCTTTCCCTGTTCCTTTAATGTTTTCATGGTGTGGAGGGGGTGGGTAGGCAGGAGGTGCTGGGACCCCTTCTGTGGAGCAGCTGAGATTGCTTCCCGAGGATGTGCGAGAGTTGGGAAAGATTTTGAGGTATGATTTTTTACTGTACACTGAAAGGCTTTCTCCATCACCCTGAAGAAAAGAACCTGAGGAGTTGTGAAAAGGTATAGAGTTGTCAGCCCTGAAACGAAAGCATTTGCACAGTTGGGAAGTAACTGGACAGTGTCTGTGTCCTCTGATGAGCTGAGACAATTCCATTACCCACAGTTTGCCAGAAATCAGCAAGTTCCCCTCTCTGAAACAGGTATTCAGTGTGTGCTCTGCTGTTCTTTAAAGCTCAGGGCTCTTGGTCAGAGATTTGACTTCAGAGCTGTGGTGGCATGGAGTCACAGCAGTGAAGAATTTATCATTGCTTTTGGCAAAGTTGCCACTGTGTCAAAAGAAGGCAGTTGCTTGCTAAAACACAGTTTTAAAATAAGAATTCACTCTGACTCTGTTTATGTTAACTTTCTGTGAACAGTCAAGCAATTTACTTTTATTGACAAGAAAATCTATAAAAAGTCAATGTCAAAGATACATATGTGTGCATTTAAGTAAACTAGTTTAAAGTTCTCATGCATAAGCATTCAGTTTTGAAGTGCTTACACATTCCCTGAGCCAAAGGAATGGAAACAATACAATGTGATTTATCTGACCAATCAAACCTAGCCCAGACAGCTGCGGCACAGGCTCTCCTCCTGGCTGCTATTTTCATGCAGGCAGAAGAAGAGGGTAGATGCCTCACATGATTGTGTTTTTGTTGTAATCTTGGCACTCTGTTCTTCTCACCAGTGACTCAGAAGTTAGAAAAAGGACAACCTGCCTTGAAGGGTCAAATGGGAAAAGCCCAGGAAACCTGGTGCTCACCAAGCAACTGCCTACCCATGGTCTTCACCACGTTTGATCTTTCATTTCTGTATTTGAATAGGGATATGTTGATAGGGAGCAGTTTTCATGCTGTGCTGGATACGAAATCTCAGCCCTCCATAACTGATCCAAAATCATTAAAGGAACTATGGATAAAATCTATGCACTACGTAGCATATTTGGACAAAATACTCTGACATTTTTTGTCACAGTGTTGTTCTCATGTAGCTTGGGGAACACGAGATCATCACTGAAGTAACAGCTTCAAGCTGTACCTTGTATCACTCCTGTGTGCATATCCCTGTGAAGAGCTCAGAAATAAAATACAAAGGCCTCATTAAAAAGAAACAAAAGCAACCCACTAGCACCAAGAACCAATATCAAGATTGCTCAGGGACATGCCAAAAACACCAGCAAAGCTACTGCCAAACCTGAGGATGTCTAAATTCCTTGCTGGGCTATTACATTGCCAGCAAAACTCCTTGTGATCTTGAAAGTGTTGCTGAGCAGGTAAAATCTGACTGCATTGGGTAGTGCAGCATGTAACCTGCTAGATCTCAAGAAGAAAACCAGAGAGGTGTGAGCAGGATTTCCCGGCACAACCCTCAGGTCTCTGTGACAGAGACTACAGAAATCCATGCCTGGGATTCAGGCGGGTTGTGTGCATGCTTGTGATGTGCTGGTGATCCCACCTGGCAATGTGGTTTAGTTCATAGCTCCCTGTCCATGCTAGTTCTTGGAATCTCTCTTACTTGTCTTTCCTCCATCTGAATTTGTTACAGGAAGTCTTTGCAAAGAACTCGAGAGAAAAGGGAATTTGAGGACAAGTCTGTATTTTCAAGGGGCACATTTTGACTGGGCTGTGCACTTGGAATAAAATGACTCAGAATGCAGTGCTTCTCAAATCAAATACTTGATTAGCCGTAGGAGCATGACCTGCTTACTGTCTGAAGTCAGTTGTCAAACAGAAACCTCCTTATAAAAACATTATTTTGAAACCAGAGAAATTGAGTGCTTTTCCCTTTTCGAACCAGAAGTCAAAGACAGATGGATATATAATGTGTGAATGCTGCCATTTTTGGTTTGTTGCTGATCCCTCCCACGCTTTTAGGCGAAACCCCTGTGGCTCCCAAGGTGTCTATGGCTATGAAGGAACCATTTTCCGAGGTGTGGGGAGCTTCTGGTGGCCCCCACAAGGGCAGGAGCAGCAGACATCTGCTGCACACGTTTTATGTAGTTCTTGTTTGCAGCAGCCGTATGGGCAGCGCGGTGCATCTCACACGTTTTCTCAATCTGTATCCCAACCAGGTAGGATTGACAGCTGGAGAAAACCATATATTCTGGGTGCTAAATAGGTTATCCACCATACCTAAGAAAGAAAAGCAGTGAGCTTTGCAGCCGTGCCTCCCAGCCCTGCCCTTGGTTGTGACTTTGCCACCGGCAAGGCTGAGTGCCTGACCCCTGCTAACGTGCGGTGCCTTTAATAAGGAGAGGGAGGGAAGTAATTTTATACTCAGCATGCAAGTGATTCATGTTCTCAAAGGGGATAAAAATGTTATTAGAAAATTCTCCTGCCAAATGTGTGGCAAATGAAACCAATTTATTAACGCTGTGAAGCCAACGTGTGAAATTGGGATAAAAGGTGAGGTGCAGTCTCACCCCTGTGCTTGCTGTGGCAGAATGTATGCAAGACAAAGGGCTCTTGTCCTCGGGAAGGGGATGCTGCTGTTGTGACCACATGCACCAGCAGCAAACAAACACAGCAAGTTTTCTTCAGCACAGATGCACTTCAAAGTGTTAGGGTGAGAGATGCCAAGACATAAAGAGCAAATCTTGATCACGGGCGATCAAGCTGCTGCTTGAAACCTGTTAAACATTGTCAGGACACGTTTGGAAATGCTTTTATTAATTTCATAGTTCAGGGCTTCCCATTCATTTAGGATTATTATTTATTTTATTATGTGTTAAGCAGTCTCAGCGTTCTCTGTGTCTCCAAAGACACGAAACAAAATCAGATCCAGGCCCCAGAACACTCCTGACCTGAAATGAAGTCCACACAAGCAAGGCATGGGTTTGGAGCCAAGAGGCCCCAGACATGGCCCTTGCTTTCGTAGTAATGAACTTTATGTGGGATGACAATGAAGGTGACCACATGTTCATGAAGTGCCTATAAAGCAGGTGCTGCACTATTGACAAAAGAAAGGTGAAAGAGGTTTATAAAGTGACCCTTGAGAGGTGAAGAGTCCTCTGCCTTGGTGCCCTTAAGCTGAAAAGATCTGTGACTCTTCCTGCATCCCCCTAGTTTTTGCTGTCTCTCTGCCAACACCATGCTTGATGCGACTGAACAAGTCTGAAACAGTATGTATGGAGTTAGAAACAGAATGGAGCAAGCCTTAGCTCCACTTCTTTTTACCTCATATGCAAATAGCATCATCTGCCTGTTTTCAGTACCTGGAAAACATCAATATCTGGACAAAGAACAGTCGTCCCGAGCCTGTCAGGACAAAGGAAATCTATGGAGGAATTTCTGCCTTGGAAAGCTTATCTTCTCCAGAGCAGTATCTGACTTCAAATTATCATGTAAGTAGTCATACACAGTTCTTCTTCCTTTCTCTTCCTGAGCAGCCCCCAAAGCATAGAATCTAATAATTCAATTTTTTTCAGCTGCAGGTATTTAAAAATCTGGACCTTGTTTAATCAAATTCTGATTTCACTGGAGTAATCATCATCTCTAAGGTGTTTTTTTTGCATGATTTCATAGTCAGAAACAAGGCTGAGGATTGTTCTGATCAATTTCTAGAGAGCTTTAACCCAGGAATCAGCTCACTTAGCCCATCCAAGACCAATCTTTCTGATCACATTTCATTCAAGGAAGCACTTGCCATATTATCCCCACACACTGGCAGTGGGGCAGAAGGGTCAAGCTTTGAACAAAGCAATGAGTTTTGTTTTATATTCCATCTCTCCTCCTCCCCCTCTCCTCCCTCCCCCCACCATTAATAGAAGCTAGAAGTCTAGCTTCTATTAATGAATCTTGTAATGGCAAATTTATTCAGATATGAGATTTCTTCAGGCTTCTCTCAGCTTCCATTGTATGACTTTTCTGCCTGCCATCAAACCAGCAAACTCATTCCATAAGATCTTAACATTATTTGTATTTTGTCTAAAGAAGGGATAAATCAATTAGTTTCTGGCATAATGTGAACATTTTATTAGCATAAGTCACAAAGCCAAGTGATTCAGAATTCAAATTAATTTTTGGGATTAGTATAAATACCCACAGTCATCTGTCAGGTAAGTGTCTCCATCTGTCTGTGTTTATGGCTGGATGTGAAAGGTGAAGTTTCCAGAATCAGTGGCTCAGTCCCTCACCTTCATATCATCAGCTAACAGCACTCAGCTTTCTTGCCACTAGACAAGAGTCCTTCCAAGAGTGAGGTAACCACAGCTGATGCTCAGGACACAGTATTCCCAAGTGGAGTCCAAGGTCTCTAACACATAAAAAGCCATAAATAAATAAAGCCTACCACTGTTTGGCAGAAAAAAATATTCAAGCTCAATATATGGTTCAGAGTTCCCAGGCTCATGAGAGGGTCCAGTATCACACTCCTAATCCAAGCCCCACAGTGTTTTCACCTTCACAAGCTGCTTATTGTTGATGCAAGTTCCTGTGTCTCTTAACTTTGTGAGTGAGCTTCTAGGTACTCCACATTTTAAGAACATCTTTGAGTCTCAAAGCTTAATTCCAGCATTTGTCCACCCTCTTTATGGAAGTGACCTCAGAAATACCTGGCTGTGGGCTCGCTCGGTTAAAGCCAAGGAAAATCTTACGCATTTATTGCACTTTGAAATGAATTCAAGTATGCGCTTGCCCAGAGTATGGATGTACTTAGTATGTTCTGTCTGACGAGCTGATTCCATGTGTTCTTAGGGCTCTTCAACAACATTGAAAACCCATTGAAACCAATACATTAGATTCAGGAACTTTCCTAGAAGAACCTCCAGAGCAGATAGAACCTGTAGACGACTTAGGCAAAGGATATCTGTGCCTAGATTAAGGCAAGAGGAACACCTGAAGCTGCATCTCAGGAGGTGAAGCCTGAGATGAATGGGCTGCTCAAACCATTCTTCAACAATCTGCTAATTGTATTCCCATTTTTAAAATTTTTTTATTTTTTTATTTTTTGTTAGCACAAAAATATTACTACAATCCCTTCAGATATCAGGAAAACCAGGAAACTGTCCCTCCCTGAAGAAGTCTTCTCCGTGGGATCCCTGGAGACCAGTGTGCTGCATTTCAGGAGATCTAAGAGTTTGCAGTCCGGCACTAATTCTGGAAATGCATTCCCTACATGAAGACTATTATTTGTGCAGTTCTAGTTCACAGACCTGTTATTTGAATTTGCTAATCCCTTGCTAAAATCTATCATGGGTCAGTGATTACAGAAGAATATATTCTGACAATCACTAAGCAAAATAGAAGGCAAATAACTCCATTAATTATAAAACTAAGGGAAAGAACATGGGTGAAAACTTGTGGTATTTGTGTGGCATCCACTAAAATTTTGATGCCTAATAATGACATGAAAGACCTGGACCTCTTTCTCTAATTACCTTCAAGAGCAGCTTCCTGAATGGATTCTCTGAGGTCAAGGAAGAGCTAATCTTGCCTTGCCATCTCCCCATCAGCAGGGAAGAGCTTGCAAAGGCTTTCCTGTACAGGTAGACACTGTCATGTTGACTATCTAGAATCAATATCTGTGAAATATTGTCACTTGTGTCAGATATAGTTGAAACTGGCTAACCTGTTCAAGCAGCATTGTGAGGAGAGAGAGAATAGAAAGGAAATTCTAGGAAAACGAACATCCCAGTCTTCCATTTTCCCCTTTGACAGCCCACATGTCTTCATAAGCCTTGCTTCCTCGGGAAGCATTTTAATTTGCTCTCAGCAGCAAAAGCGCCCAACAGACTTTTCTGCTGCAGTTTGATAATTTTGTGTTCTGAACAGAGACTTAACAGTCAAAATTATGGAAAGGACAATTAATGAGTTTCTGACATCACCTGTGCTGGTGTGTCCAACCTTTGGAGCTCTCTCTGTTGAAGTCACTGGGATTACTCTGTATTTCCACTGATGTGAGCAGACTAAAGCATAGCCTAATTTGTGCTGTAACTAATTTTTTAGGGAAGCATAGGATTTTCCATTTTGTATTGCAGTGCTTAATTGGGAGTTGTGTGTTATGTAGCATTATTTTCATGTGGCCTAAGTGTTAGTGGGCAGAATAATTTGTCACTGTAGTTTTGTATTTCCTGAAGTCCCAGATCCTTGGATGTCTCAGACACAGTGCTCCAGCTAGTAGCAGCATAGATGTGACTGAGCTGTAAAAAGATTTTGGTATTGCCTTGTCACATAAACTGTGATTTATTGCTGTGTATCTCATTGTTGTTGTTTGCAGCTATATGTTGTATTGTTATATATATGTTGTTTGCAGCAGTGCTCTTCACAGTGTGCCAGAACTGTATTTGGCCTTGGATGTCAACATTTCCACAGCAGGACTGCATGATTTCGGCTGGGCCAATGAACATTCATATGTAAATGGATATATTCATATACATACCCTCTTGTGCCTGCTCCACTGCTCTGTGAATCTGTCTGATGCTGGTGTTAGAATCATACAATAGTTTGAGTTGGAAGGGGCCTCTAAAGTCATCTAGTCCCAACTCCCTGGAAAGAGCAGGGCACCTCCCACTAGATCAGGTTGCTCAGTGTCCTGTCTGACTTGGTCTTGAATGTTTCTAGGGATGGGGCACCCACCAGTTGCAGTATTTCCCCACCTTCATTGTAAATATTTTCTTTATTATAGCTAGTATAAATTGACTCTCTTTCAGCTTAAAACCATTACCCCTTGTCCTAATCCACAGGCCCTACTAAAAAATTCAGCCCCATCTTTTTTATAAACTCCTTTTAGGTTCTGGAAGGCGCTGCAAAGTCACCCACAGCCTTCTCTTCTAGAGGCTGAACAACCCCAACTCTCTCAGCCTTTCTCCTTAGTAGAGGTGTTCCAACTTGTTGACTGTCTTTGTAGCCCTCCTACCTTGGAGCAGGTCCCAGGTGGACGTGCTCCAAGGTCTGATGTGCATAATATTTAAGTGTTACAGTGTTTATCATCACAAAGAAAGAATGTCCAGACAAAGAGCTATGCTGGCATTTCCCATTGCTTAGACTGCAAGACCCTCACTGAGAGATGAAGGTTGAAGTGGAATGTGTAGTAAATGTATGCCTTAACAATGAAGGCTCTTTCAACAGTCTGTGTCTGTGTAGTCACAGTTGGATTAATTTACCTAAAAATTGGAAAACACATTCTTGAAGAGTTCTCTTAGTAGCTAAGTGGGAGGACAGTGAGGGCATGCTGGTTTTGGCTGGGGTAGAGTTAATTTCCTTCACAGTGACTGGTACAGGGCTGTGTTTTGGTTTTGTGCTGAACAAAGGATTGATAATATAAAAACATTTTTGTTATTGCTGAGCAGGGCTTGCACAGTGCCAAGACCCCTTCTGCTTTCCATACTGCCATGCTGGCAAGGAAGCTGGGGGTGCATGGCAAATTGTGAGGAAACACAGCCAGAACAGGTGACCCAAACTGACCAAAGGGACATTCCAGACATCACATCATGGTCAGTATGTACAGTAGGGGGAGGAGGGAGAAATGGGGGATGTTTGAAGCGGTGACATTTGTCTTCTCAAGTCACCATTACATGTGATGGGCCCTGCTCTCCAGGAAATGGCTAAACACCTGCCTGCTGTGGGAAACAGTGAATCAGTTTCTTGTTTTGTTCTGTTTGTGTGTGCAGCTTTTGCTTTTTCTATTTAACTGTCTTTATCTCAACCCATGGGTTTTCTCACTTTTACCCTTGCAATTCTCTCCCCAGTCCTGCTGGAGAGGGAGTGAGCAACCAGCTGTGTGGGGCTTGATCCTGGTTGGAGTCAAACTATCCCAAAGGGCCAGTGCTCCCTTAGGGCTGGGAACCTGGAAGCCAGCAACAGTAACATGCCTGGCAGGGCAGCAGGTTTACCAGGCTAGGTTTACTTCCATCATACCTAAATGATGGAAGCAGAGTAGACATGGTCAGCTGAAACCAAGAGTCCAGATCTTCAGGATGAAGATGAAGCAAGTGCAAGGTCAAGACAGGAAGTCAATCAATGGGACAGAGTCCAGGATTGTGGGGAAGGTCTGCAGTGACAAGACAGGTCCATGAATGACACCCAAAACATGGGGTTCCAGATCTTCTCTGGAGAACAAAGGTCAAGCAAGGGCTGTAGTTAGCTCAGGACTGAAGTCATAGGAACCTTCTGGGCCCTTGGTCAGGGAGTATGGGAGAGTTCCAGGTGTAAGGCAGGTCAGAGAAACTAAAGCTGGTTAGTGCAGTCAGAGCACTGACAGCTTTACACTGAAAATACTGTAGAAATAGTTAGAAATGTGGCCCATTATTTAGATTAAATTTTCCTCAGTACAAAATGCTCTGTAAGCCTCCTTTTCTATGTGCCTGAATTCTGTTTGAACTATCCCATACGAAAAAACATTTTCTATCCAAATTGACCATGGTCTGGAGCTAATGTGAGCTCTAGAGCTTGCAGGAGCTCACAGAGGAGCTTTAACTGCAACATTCACAACATTCAATGCATTTCCAGGGAACATGGCAAGTGTGTGTTCATCGAGTTTTTTCTTAGTCTATTAGTCTCATTTTGTGTGAAAGGGAGTCAAGGGCATGATCTCTTAATGGAAAGCAGATGCTGTGCTTTCGGTTTGGGGCAGTATTATATTATATTAACAGAAATACGCAGCTGAGAACAGGTCTCCAAAAGAGATTTCTTCTGCAAAGGAGAGAATTGTATCTTCAACTTGTCCAAAAGACCTGTAGGCCAAGTGATTTAGCTGCATTGTGAGAAATTGTCTAAGGTCCCCACAGTACTTAATCCACACTTGCAGTCCTTATCTCATGTATTCCTAGTAAGAACTTAGTCCAAAGATCTTTTAAGTCTTTTCTGGAAATCCAGCAGTTCCTGGGGCAAATGCCACTTTTTATGATGATTAATTGGAGTAGGGACTTAAGTCTTGTTTTCACCTGCACTGGACAAGTGCCATATCTGCTAAATATGCAGAACCAGTCACTTGGAGTCGGTAGGAGTAATGCTGACTTGCATTTTGGTCCACCAAATGTCTGATTGTTTATTTGAAGTCAAATCCTGTCAGTAGGAGAAATCAAAATGGAGAAACCTCATTTCAAGTTATTGGTCTTTGCATAGGTAAAACTGAAATCCACGTCTCTGTTCAGGAAAATGTGTCTCCAGCAAAGAGTCCTACTATAAAATTGATATAATTGCAACTTTTAGTGATTGCCATCTTTCCCAGCACCAGACTACATGATGTTGGAATCGATACTTCACAACTGAGTGGAAGGAAAGAATGCAAGATAATAAGAATAGCATGTTTCTGTCTTGATAGGATGCTGAGCACTGTAAATCAGTGTGGACTTCAGCCAGAAAGAATCTTCAGCTCCTGCTGAGAGTGTCAGCAGCAGAGAGTTCCCCAAGTTTATATCTCTTTGCACAAAATTTGTACAAATTCGAGCTCCTCCTCTCTGGTCCAATAAATTCTGAAATAGATCTTCATTCTCCATTCCTGGAACTTGTGATATCAGTCTCTAGGGATTTGGCTTTTCTGTGTATTTTCCCCTTAAAATGTCTCCAGTTGAATGAAATAAAGTTGTTTTTTCTACAGTGTATTGGCAGAAGTAATAGAACGTCAGTCATAGAATTCCAATATATTTTCAGCCAGAGTCTAATACCTGTTCAGATATGCTGAGAATGGACAGTCAAACCCAAGGCCGGCCTTAACCAGCTTAATTAGCTAGTAGCACATTGTGTTCAGATGAATTGCATCACCTTACCCTAAGGTTAAATAGGGTATTTGAGGGCAGTCTCTTTATGCTTTTGCTCTTGTTTTGATAGAGTATGCCCTTTGTGGTGAGCTCTTTGAGTGAAATTCCACAGTCCCCAGCTGGAATGTAAATACAAGCGGAAATCGTTGGGTGGTGAAAAGTGTTGTATCTCTAGTTGGCCAAAAGTCAGGTGAATAAATACAATTTCCATAGCAAACATAACCCATAGTAAATGAATAGCATGGCTGAGTGGTATGTGATCAATTTGTTTGTCTCTGTGTGTAGCTGAGCTCTCAAGTGGGATTTTGTATCTGAAATAACTCATACTGGGATCCCTCCTAGACTCCTCATAGTTAGGTTTTTTCCCTTTACTTTCATGTATTATTTCCCTCCCTCTCAGGATGCAAATGGTGCAACCTGAAGAATTCTTATTAAGCTGTCACACTAAGGATATTCCTTAGCAGGAAATGCAACTCAGATACATGGTCTGAAAAGGAACTGGCTGGTTCTGTAACATCCCACAGTTAGTGTTGTGCTATAGGGGTGAGTTGTCTTACTGTGAAATTCTGTGTGAGGCTGACACGGAGTGCTTCACCCTGATAGAAGAAAGTAATTTTTTCCTACCTTTTTGAAGTGAATGGAATGCTATACACTAGCAGGACAAAGGGAGTAGGGATAGCTGCTGCTGAAGTCTAACTGGGAGGCAATAACTGTGGAAGTCCAGCTTGTGGCAAATGACTGAATATGACCTTTTGGTGCAGGGCCATGGCTGAGTGAGCCCCGTGAGTGATGGGTGGGTAATCACTGGGTATATATAAACAGACAACACTGAATAAAGGGATCAGATGTCCTCTGCAAACAGCACCAGTCATATGTATCTGGCACAAGATCTGTGCCTGGTTCTGCTGTCCACACTTCAAAAGGGCGATGAAAAAATAACGAGAGTTTAGAAACTACTGCAGATAGGACCCGCAAAGAGAGTCTCTGCAATGGGAAAGCAGCTCCACAATGGCCTGTAGGTAACTATACAGACAGAAGATTTTGATTGAACTGCTTGGGCAAAGGCAGAAAGTCACCAGGAGTCTGCAAGTTTACACATTGTGAGATAGACAAAATCAAACACAAAATCAAGTTTGGACACAGGGTGAGGCCAAAGAGTTGCTGGAAAAAAAAACCATCAGAAATGCAGTGTGTTCCTCTTTCCTTGAAATAACTAAGTAAATTTACATTATGGCTGGCAGTTTGCCTGTGAAATGTCCTCCAGTTTAGAGAAGTTTTATATAGGATTTCTGTGCCTTGTATTTCACTAAAAGTGAAAGTAAACTATTTTTCTCCTGTAGCCATAAAATCTATGTCTACCTTCTCTCCTGCTCCTTTGGCCTGTGGGATTGCTTCTTCTCCTTTGTGGCGCGCTTTGAGCACAATTCTGAAAGCTGAGATAGTTCATATTCCTAATCTACAGGAAGGGTGGATTAAATTCACTAGGATAATTTTTCAAATTTTCATCATAAACAAAGAAGCTTGCCTATGCTTATTTCAGTTGTGTTATTGTATGAAAATGTCACGTTTAGCAAATAACTGGGATCTTGCTGCTGCTGCTGCTTGTGTCTTCACCTCACTCCTCATCTTCTTTGGGCCAGCTGCAGCTGTTGTGTTGGTGCTGAGTGGCTAGGAAAATAATGATCTGGAACTCAGCAGCATATTGTGTGCAAGCAATGAATTTATTGCCAAGAGTATGTATAAAACAAATTACTGCCACAATCCTTTTAGAAATCCTCACTTTCCTTTGCTCTTTGGCATCTTCTTGGACAGTGCTGCTGGGCTGGAGCTCTGCGTGTACCTGGACAAGAGGTTGTGATTTGGCATGTGGCAGTGGGAGGGTGGGAGAGGAAATCAGAAGGAGCTGGTGGAAAGGCTGAGGCTAAGTTTTGCTCCTTTGTGCTGTGAGACCAAGGTAATTTTTCTGAGACAGGCAGCTGGATGAGGAGAGGAGGACCAAGGTGAGAAAGATGCAGGAGAGAGACACATAGTAGGATCAGTTAAAGAACCACATTGGGAGGGAAAAAAAGGCCGTCATTCTTTTCCAGCCTCTGATGGAAAACTGAGACTCATTAATTTTTTTTATTCACTTACCTATTAACAATACTGTAAGGGGGCTTAATCTTTATATGTAGGATTAAAGACATTGACAATCAAATATTTCTCTCTATTTGATAAAACAACATAGATCTGTGTTATTTGGAAAATAACAGGATCTGTGTCCTGTTATCTGCCATACATTGCCACTTCTGTGCCACATTTTTGTGTTTCTGATTTTTCAGGAAGCCTTTAAAAAAATGTGTCATATGATTGTATATTTAAGGGTTGAACTATAGTGTACATCCACGGAAGAGCCTAATTAGTGCAGGCAACATAAAAACCCAAGCACGTTAGATTATTTCTGATTTGTGATTATCTGGCTAGCAGTGTTTTCATAATTTCATTTTTCTGTTTGTTGAATCGTACAGTTCAACCTGGTAGGCAATTCCCTAATCTAGTAGGGATTGACCTGCTGACTGCTTTTTGCAAGACTCATGCTTGTGCACAACCCAGCCTCTGCTGAAATCCCTGGTTTGCCTTCATTTTCTCATACTCTTATCATTCCATTTCTATGGCTTCCCTCAGTCCCAGCTGTCCAAACCAGCACATACCAAATTCTGCTGCCCATCTGTTCATCTTCACAGAGAAGCGTGACCACATCCCCACAGCCTCAACCAATTTCATTCACTTCCTGCTGTCTTTGGATTCCAGATAAAGCTTTTTTTTTAAGAAACCTGCCCCTAATCTGTCCACTGACTGATGTTAGTGGGCATGCTTTCATTTAGAAGGAGGTTTTATCATAATGGTTGTATTGCTTTTGTAACAATGCCTGCCTAAGTAGGTTTGTGAGTTGAGACCATGGGAAGAGCAGGCATTTCTTTTTGTTCCAATGAGGCATTCAGTGCTGGGTGGCTCCACATTTCCACTGTCACCTGGTTTCCTTAGGAAGTTCTTGTATCAAAAATTTGCACTTATCCATTACTGTGTTAGGACTGGTGTCAAAAGCCCCAGTCACTAATATGGCCCTGCCATGTTTGGTGTTATATAAGCACGTGAAAATACAGCCTTTTCCCCCAGTTGCTCACAATGTGCTAGCACCATGCAACACGTACCCCTGCAGCAGGCACTTCTCATATTATTCCCTGGTATGGATGCCTGCAAAATGAACATCATCTGGAAGCAATGGATCATTTTACCTAGGCCACCAAACATGTGTTTGTTGCTAATAACTTTGGTTCACTATTCAGGCATGTCCAAGCAAAATGAATGGCCTGGATTCAGAAGCCTTTGTATCCCACCTCCACTTTTCCCCACACATTATTCTACAAGTCCCTGATCTATGGACGTTTGTTTTATAGCCCCCATGTAAAGTACCACGTGTTTTACAGAACAGAATAATAGTGACTGCCACATTTTCAGTCAATGTGGTTTGGGATTTGGATGTCTTTCCTCTGCCTCTCTCCCTTCTTTGGGACACTGTATTATTTTCAGAACTGGCATATCTCAGCAATCAGCAAGTTACTGTGACTGGGCTCTGCTTTACCTGGGGCCTTCTTGAGTCCTGTGCCGTGAGTTTGTCCTGAATTTAAACATGGAGTTTCTAGAAAAGGTAATCCCAGCAAGGCAGTAATATTTAGCTTCTTTTTGCAGCCATGACATCCAAGCAATGAGTAAGCCCACCAGAGTACCTGCCTGGCAGTGCACACGCCTGTTGTGCCGGTCTGTAAGCCAAAACACTTCAAGTGATGACCAGTGAAAGCAGGACACCATTGCCTGGGAAACCAAATAAATAGAAGCACACAGCCATCCATCACTGCCATCTGGAAAAGATTGGGCTGAACGTCTTCCTGTCAGGATGTGCTACAGTATTTATTTGTGTAGCTGAGCTTTGACTTAGGGGATTTCAGCAAAATATTTCTTTCAGTGACGACTCGAAGAGAAGATTTGGGTCTGATTGTCAGGCTAGTGCTAATTCCTCTGTTCAGTTTTGCAAAATTACAACTGTAACTAATATTTCTGTTTCTTGTTTTTTTCACAGGTATGGACTTCACATGTATGGAAACAACATGTAAGAGATGACCTTGTTTTGATATTGTGTACATGTGTTACCAAAGCACGGTGAATGACCATGAGCTGGTGACAGGTACAGGTGTAAATGATTCATGATGGATGAATTTGCTCCTCCAGTGGATGTCTAAACCTCATAAGAAGAACAAGGTTTTGCTTAACACAAATAGTCTGGTGGATTCTCCTAACACAGCTGAAAGATGGAGTCATTTTAAGCATTAAAAATAGAACCATCTGAATTTACCTAGTGTACAAGGAGCTTGTGGGTCAGGTAAGCAGTTCAGAGGATAAGGCTGTACTAAGGAATGTATATTGCAACGCAGCAAAACAAACCTTGAAATGTACTCGTGCCATAATACTGGAAGAACAGCATGAGGTGTCCAAGCTATACAAAACAGAAAAGGGCAAGGAGGAAGTTCTACTGACTCATTTCTCTAAGTGAGAACACAAGAAAAGGAAATAAACAAATATATATGTGCACTTCCCCCCCCCCCCCCCACCTAACTACAAGCCAGAAGGAGAATATGAACAAAATCTTCTCAAAACAGAATATTATAGAATCATAGGATCATAAAATATTTAAGGTCAAAAAAAGACCTCCAAGATCATGGAGTCCAGCCTTTGACCAATTGCCACTTTGTCAACTAAATCATTGCCATGCCCAATCTTTTCTGGAATGCTTCCAGGCATGGTGCTGAATACAGGAAGACAGTCACTGCCCTGCTCCTCCTGGCCACACTATGGCTGATCCAGGCCAGGTGCCATTGGCCTTTTTGGCCACCTGGGCACAGCTGGCTCATGTTCAGCTGCTGTCACCAGCACCCCCAGGTCCTTTCCCTCTGGGCAGTTTCCCAGCCACTCTGTCCCAGCCTGTGCTGCTGCCTGGGGTTGTTCTGACTGACAAGCAGAACCTGGAACTTGGCCTTATGGAACCTCACACTATTGGCCCCAGCCCATCAACCCAGCCTATACAGATCCTCTGCAGAGCCTTCCTGCCTTCCAGCACAGCAACACTTCTACCCTGATGTCATCCAGGAACTTACCCTCGATCCCCTCATCCAGACCACTGATAAAGGTTTTACACAGGACTGGCCCCAGTATGGAGCCCTGGGGAACCCCACTGGTGACCAGCTGGATGTAAATCCACCCAGCACCACTCTCTGGGCCCGGCCACACAGCCAGTTTTTAGCCCAGCAAAGAATGCACCCACTCAGGCCGTGGGCTGCCAGCTTCTCCAGGAGAATGCTGTGGGAAGTGGTGCCAAAGGCTTACTGAAGTCCTGGTAGAAAACAAGAACAACCTTTCCCTCACCCACTATTAGGGTCACCTGGTCCTAACGAAAGGTCAGTTTAGACAAGCAGAATACCACAAAATGTCAAGTTTAGGGAGAAGCATAAACTTTATGTATGCTGATACCTGCCATAAATTCTCTTTAGTCGAAGAAGGGCAAAATAATTTTCTAAACTGAATAGAAAAAACAATATTACAGAAGAGAGGGAGTGTAGTCAGAGAAGGCGCTATGAGGTATTTACTTAGCCATCTGAGAGGGCTGGAGAGCATGTGAAAGGCACAGGATAGTCTGGCACCAAGACTTGTTGTTGTGCCAACAGAGGACATGGACTGAATTACTGAATTCACAAATATACTGAAGAAGTAGAAGAAAGAAAAGGAAAAATTAATTAAAAATAGGGAGGACAAAAGAAGAGGGAATTGCAGTGGGCTTATTCTTTGGGAAAACAGGCAGGTATTTAATTAACTCATTCAGAGAAAGATCTTCTAGTCAATAAAAGTCTAATAATCAAAGTTAATAGTCAAGAACAGAATGCAATAGTAGAAAAATCTGTTCTGCAAAGCTGAAGCAGACATATCTGAGAGTAAGAGCTACTATAAAGGGAGAGATTATGGTGCAGAAGATTTTGATCTGGCCAAAACCAAGTGCTGCTGATATGCAGGAAATTTATTCAGAAGAGTTTTGGTTCGGAGAAACAAAACCTCAGAGCCTGTGCAGACAACAATTTCTTTACCTTTCAGCTGTTCACTTTAAGTGCTGTTCTTCCCGGTTGAGTGAAATATGTTTTGCCAGATAGTTTGCAAGAGCAGTAATACATAGATGAAGAAATAAGCACTGAGCAAAGGTGAAATTAGGGATCAAGCAATATGGTGTGTAGTTTCTGTACTATTTTACAGGAAGTCTGTCAGACTTGAAAGCAATGGCCTGAGAGCAGAAGAGAAAAATTTCTCAGTAACTGGCTTGCTTTCCAGTGAAGATGAGACTTTGGCATTCTGTAAATAAAATGTATAAACTCCTGTGTTCAGTGAAGTTTACATCAGCAGCAGCACCACCACCACCGCCAACAACAGATAGGTGTGGAAAATGAGGAGGAGAAATAAAATAAAAAATTCCCTCAGCGTCTGGACTGTGGCTTTATGTTGTTGGAACAGTAACTCTGGGACTTCCATGCATCACAGTGATGTAAGTCTACCAATGCTTAGATATTTAGATGGACAGATGTTGCAGAGGTGCCACAATAATCACACCTGCTTTCTAGGTCCAGCATCTTGCTTACTTAGGACTCACTCTGGAGATGTCAAACAGCATTGCTTCTGTGCTCCTTGCATCTGCTCCCTTGGAGGAGGCAGGGGTTTATTTTCTGCCTCGCTCCCTAGAGAAATCCTGAGGCACAGTTGTGTGGGGATGGTTGCAGTGTGAGCGTGTCCCTGATGAGCTCAGCTCGCCTCTCTTCCTGCAGCGATGCCTTCTTGGCTGCCCTGCTGGCACGTGGTAGCGAGCTCACAGTGTCCTGCCAACATGGAAAGCATGATCAAGGATTCTGAGAGCAGATGTCTTTTTATTTTTGATACCTTATATTCTGTAACAGAACTTGGAAAAAAGGGAGCATTGGTGTTTTCCTAAAATGGGAATGAACTTCTACTGTGCCTTTCCACCTCATTTCATGGTGCTAATTCACACTATTTACCTGTTTGTCCTGTGACAGGTAATATTTTGGTTTGTTTCTTTTGCTAAAGGGATTGTGTATCTCATCCTTTGTCCATAAAAATAGCATATTTGTATATTAAGAGGGCCAAATGTCAAGACTAAAAATATAGAAAGACATAAAACCAATTTATTATTTTAAATATATTTAATGACTTTTAAGTAAACCTAACAATCTTCTTGCATTTGAATAGTGGCTTCTGAGCTCTCTGATGGGCAATGCAGTAGCCTGAAGCTAAATGGGAATTTTTTCTGTTGACCTTCATAGGTGCAAAACTATACCACCGTGTGTTACTGCTAATAAACTCAATTTTATTTTGTTTATATAAGCTGCCTCCAAATATGCTGTGTGCACTGGGCTGATATGGGAGGGATTTATATCATTTTAGAAAAGACACTCAGGACGTCTCAGGTGAAAAGGAAGGAAGGAAGGAAGGAAGGAAGGAAGGAAGGAAGGAAGGAAGGAAGGAAGGAAGGAAGGAAGGAAGGAAGGAAGGAAGGAAGGAAGGAAGGAAGGAAGGAAGGAAGGAAGGAAGGAAGGAAGGAAGGAAGGAAGGAAGGAAGGAAGGAAGGAAGGAAGGAAGGAAGGAAGGAAGGAAGGAAGGAAGGAAGGAAGGAAGGAAGGAAGGAAGGAAGGAAGGGAGGGAGGGAGGGAGGGATTGCCTGCTTGATCAGAGGCTAGATTTTGCTTTGATGAAACTGCAAAGAATGTGAGCATGTATGAAGAATGTCTTATGAAAGGTTTTAGAACCCAAATAAGACATACTTCACTTCTCAAAGCATTCCCAAATAGCAATGTCCCATTTAGTACATCAGCCACAGTGCATCAAGCACCTTCAATTTATCACTCTGGCATCTCTCAAGTACCTTCTGTTCAATCCTCTCCTTCAACCTAGGGAGTTGTCTTTATTCCAAAGAGTCTTTAAATGCAGGAAGGCTACGAAGGCAGAAGGAGGACAAAAAATACAGCAGCTTATATCAGGCTACTGACAATTATTTTAAAGTGATAGAAAATGAAGGACGAAGCAGGAGACTTAGTGAAAGCAAATGTAGAGCCCGTCATCAAAAAAAGGAGCAAGATTGATGCTAGTGAATGCTGTGGCTGTCTCAGATGGCATGCAGGCTACCAGCTGGACTGTTAGCTGTGATATAAATACTTTGTTGAGGTTTTTTTAAAATATTCATGGCAACTTTTTGGAAACATTTTTCTCATTTCTGGAGTCACACTCTATGAACTCTGAAGTCGCAGTAATGTGCTTGTAGGCCAGGAATTGTTTAGAGTCAGGAGTAGAACTGGTAGATATTTTTCACTTGAAAACAATTTTTTCATGAAAAATGGCCTCTTTTCTGAAACCTTCTGTATTTAATGAAAAACAGAAAGCAAATATGTTCTTTGACTCTAAGTTAAGAGTAAATATCATCCCAAGGCAGTGTGAGCTCCACATGAAGAGGGAAATCAAAGAGTGGGAAAGTGCACACACTCCCTAGAGCTTCTTTCACTCAGAACCTGTCATTTCCTCCATAGGGGTGCTTAATTGAAACTGGTGCAGGATATAAATGTTGAATACAGAGGAAAATAGCGGTTGCAGGAGGAAGACTGCAGCTGTATGCCTAATCAGAGAATATCAGCTAAGGGCTGATATTGTTGTCCTCAGAGTCAGAGTCCATGGCCTCCCTGTTTGAAAGATTTACCCATGCAATGATAGTTTCTGGTCACTTTTCATCTTGGTGTTATTCATAGCCTTCCAGTGATTCTGGAATATTTATGGTCTGATGTGGGTTCACAGAGCGAGCCACGGCTGAGGCATTTTTCACTCTAAACATAATTACCTTCAAATTGTCATCATTTCCTAATGTGCTTAGTCTCTGTTCAGAGCTAGTAATAAGCTGGATTAATCTCCATCACTTAAGTATTTAAGTAGTGAATAGTTTTGGAGTGATATGTCATTGAACATCTCTGTACTTAAACATATGTGAACTCTCAAGGACTAAACTTAATCCCTGGCCTCTTGCTTTGCAGGGAGTGCCAGCCTGGTGTGGTGCAAGGGAACTCATTTATTGGCTAACTTGGGACTTCATTCCTTAAGCACATGGCACAAGACAGACTGATACTGTGACTGGCTTTATTTCACTGATGCCCTTCTATAAGCTGATGTCCTAATTATATTTCTTGTCAAGGTGAAGGGTTACAGACAGTCCCCAGAGGCAGATATTTTTAACAGGACCTCTGTGACTTAGACTTTTCTTATGGGAAGCTTATCCCAGATAAATGTTCCTCTTTGGAGGAGCAATGAGCAGAGGCCATGGATCACCTAGGGATTCAGCTGGCAGCTCTGACAGCTGTGAAATTGTCCTATCAGCAGTGTCATTGAAGGGAGTGCCACACAGATCTCCAAACAGAGCTAAATGACTAGGAATTGCCTATTGATTTCCTTGTGGTGCTTCACATTGGAATAAACTTAACATTTTTCCCTTCAATCTGACCTGGTCAGAGAGCACTGAGAAACCTCTCTGCGAAGAAATGAACATAGGGAGGGAGTGGTCCCTTGGGGGCCATCCTGTGCCCACTGTAGAAAGTCCTCACTGTTCTGCAGGACTGCGTCCCGCTGAAATGCAAGGAACCAGACACACTGTGTCTGGAAAGGGAAGTCTTCCTTGGTAAGCAGTATTCACAGCTTGTGAGCAAGCAAAAATCCTAGAAAATACATAGCAACTTGCCATTGTCTTAATTTTTTTTTCTTGATTCCTAGATTAGTAGTACTTTTGACATCGCAGGTTGTTTCTTCTGCACCAAGGTGAGTGTTAGATAGCCAGGGGAGGCATAGGGCCTTATAATAGATGGGGTACTACACATCTGTGCTCATGCTCCATGATGAGTTAATTCAACTTTGCTTGAGGGTCATGTTATTTATTCTTTATTTCCTTTTATTTATGCTAATATTTGAAAGAAAAAAAAAAGCATGTTGTTTATTTCTAAAGAAGGTTAAGTTGCAAATCAATGACAAAGCTTATAAATCAAGTGGGAATGATTGCTGAAGCTGAACATGCAGATTTTTTTTTAGTTCAAAGGCTCTCTTTAATTTGTTCATGACCATCTGTAATTTTCACCCTGAGAGTCACGTTTTCAAGACTGACCACTGGTCACATTCTTTTTAAAGTGGGAGAAAAAGTGATTTAGTAATTCCTAAGTAAGGGGAAAACTGCAAACTCCATTCTTTCTGATTAAAAAGGGATGGAAATGTTCTTATGATACTATAGCTGCAGACAAAAACTTCAAAATCAGCAAAAAAAAGTGTCTTCACTGAAGACAAAAGCTTGTGGATGTCCTGGTGAAAACTGATTTGCTTTTGCCTCAGGGATCAGACTCTGCCTAGGCTCAGTTAGTTTTAAAGTGCTCCTGTGGTACTCTTAACAACAAATGCCCACTGGAGCCTTTACTGTGTCCATTGTGTCTCCTGTATATGAATTATTTTTGTGAACTGTTTGTCTGGCACATGCAGTAGTGGAGGGCACTGTGCATGTGTATTTGAAGTAAAGAAAATCGTATGGCAGAAGTAGGCAGGTTTCATTGGTGCTGCAGCGTTATGATCTCTGCTTTAATAGTTGCCTTGGCTTTCTGAAGGATCAAAATGCTACGGAAATATAAGTTATAATGTAGTTACATAAAATTAGAGCCACAGTAAAAATGAGAGTGGGCTAGAGCCAGGAGAGGATACATGAGAAAACAGTTCCTCAAGTGAAACATGGATTAAAGGTTCATTTAAACAGGTTGCTGTGTAGCTTTGGACTGACCACAAACATGTTAAGGCAGCATTCAGCTCCTCTGTAAAACATTTGCTGGTCCACAGGAAGAGTTTGTTGCATTAAGTAATTTATGGGGTGCTAAGAAGTTCCTTAAGCTATTATTAAAAACATACAAAATCTTCCCTGGTTAGGACTCTAGTAACTCAGACTTCTAACTAAGCAGAACTGATAGGGCAGGCCTTTTGATGTTTAATGAGTTCTGAAGCAGATGTGAGATGTGATAGACAGGGGAGCCGGGGTGATTTAGTGCTCATGGAACAAAATGATGAGATCCCCCCTTGAAAAAGAAAATGTAGCTGAAAAGGACAGGTTTTCTGGTATTTTGGGTTTTTTTTTCTTCTTCTCCCCTTCTTCCTTCTTGGTGCATGTGTTTTTGATTTCCTCACCCCGTGCCTCTCAGTGCTGGCTTGTTTCCATTCAAACACACACAGAACACTGAAAACTAATTAGCCCTGGATGCAGCCACAGGAAGTTAGGCTGCCAAGTCCCCTTTCCCCCACAATTCCTCAACTTTCTCAGCTTGCCTCAGGCCAAGGGCCTTGCACTGGGCCTCTCTGTGTAGGTTGCCAGGTCTAATTTTACAATTTCCCTTCACCTTATCAAGTGTGCCCCAGGCCCAACAAGGGGGAAAGGATCAGAGCCAATGTTGTGTTGTGGGCCTTTCTCCCCTACACCCAGTCCCCACCCACTTCTTTTCTTTTCTGCATCAGTTTTGGGAGTCTTGGTCGTATCTAGTTTCGGTGTTGACTTGTTAATCTGACCTTTGCTAATGCTTTTTAAAGGAACTAAAGAGAGCTTCACCATCTTGTAAAACTTGAAAGTCCCTCCTCTCCAAGAGCTTCTCTTGAAGGTTAACAAATTTTCCCGAGAGCCAGAGGAGTACAGGTGTCAACCATTTTCAGGCATCTCATTTCAAAGCAGAGCCCACCACAATCCCAATGCGAGAAGCCAGACTCTGATTAGAGGAACGCAGCAGGCTGGATGCCAGCCTAGAGTGGGCAGAGTCGTGACATGTGCAACTCAATTAGAAATTACCAGCACAGCTGCAGTTACCATGGGCTGGGAGCATATTGGGGTTCTCTTCTTGATTCTTATGCTTGGTTGCTGTGGGACATTGAGCAAAAGTCACTTCAGCATGTTTGACATGCCTTTCTAAGCTGGTTATACCAGGACATAACCCCTACAGAGTGTACTTTGAGCTTTGTGGATAAAAGGCATGGAAAGAGTTGGAGAAGGAGAGGCATCAGGCAACTGAAGCCCCCTTCCTCCTTCTGTGGTATAGAGGAGTGGAATCTCCTGGTCCTGTTGGACTGTTGCCCATCCAGTCCAGTATCCAGAACCCAAAAGTCTTCAGAAGAAGATTTGAGGATCCTGTGGTATGATAGCTGAGGAAAGAGAAGAGGATGTTTTGACCTTGTGTCCCAGTGCCATTAAGATCTCCAGGAGTTGGGAAGTGGCAGAAGTCCTCAAGTATGGAACATTGGCTGTTGTTGCCTGTGGCTGCTGTGGATGTTCTTGGTCTTTTTCAATTGGTGTTAGGTTTTGAGCTGTGCCTGTTTCCTGAAGCAATGAGCTCCACAGTGTAACTGTGTGTTGTGTGACCATCCTCTTTCCATTGATGGGCTCAGTGAATGTCTGAAGAAACTCAGGCAGCATCTGCTGGTGCTGCACCTGCTCTGTAGACAGAGAACTCCACTCTCAGGCATGGCTGAGAGAGGGGAATTATCTGGGAACCAGCTCTAAATCAACTCAGAGTTGGAAAAGAACCTGAAGAAAAATATCAAGTACAGTGCTAAGAACTGCTGCTGTAGGAAAGGAAGAATATTCTATTTATATTCTTAATGTTCTTATTTCATTCTTCCCTGATGCAAGACTTGAGAAGAGTTTTGTAACTAAGTTACATTTTAAACACATTTACCATCTTGCCTTTCATTTCCATGAATGTTCTTCCGGTAGAGCAGGTGGAGGCCTCTGACGGAGAACAATGTGTGGGGAGCCATGCCTGCTGCCAGCCTCTTTTCGCAGCCTGCAAAATGCCCGCTATGCTGTTGTATTTAACATTTCATACATTTTGTAAGTGTTACAGACAACCAGAGCAGTGACTTCACTACAAAGGCACACTGTTCTGGAGTGGAGACCAAGCAGGAGCACAAAAATATGAGGTTCTGAAGTCCAGTTCAGAGTGTTCTTAGATGTGTGGTGTATAAATGTGACTAGTCCATTCAAATGAAAGGGACTACTCTGGTGACAGTTGTAATGCTAAGTTCAAATAGCTCATTGAGCTCAGGCTACCAAGATAAATTTTAGGGAAAAAAACAACTGTCTTGATTGGGTACAGACAATCCTGCTCATCTGATGTCAGAGATATCAGTGCAGCATAAGTTCTGTTGGGCAGGCTGTTTTTATCTCTGCATCTAGACCTGGCACTGACTCCCAGTGTGTTTGGCCAGTCCCTATTACAACATTGACAAATATAAATTTGGCAGGGTTGTAGAACTAGCAGCTCACTAGCTGACCTCTATGCTCTTCCTCTGGATCCGAGTTTCAACAGTTCTTGCAAGAGAATAGCCTCTTAGTTTTATGATCTCTGCCTGAGTGTCAGGACTCTTGGCCAAGATTATCACATCACTATTGGTTGCTCTGAAGGAATCTCTAAACCCCAGTGAGAACTAATCAGCAGGACCACGTGTGTCTTCAAAGAACAAAAGAAAGACCATTTATGCAAACATCCATATTTCTTTTGCGGAAATTCCACATTGCGCAGGATGCCTCTGAGACCCAAGCTGGCACCACTGCCAGCTCGGGCTGGTTTGACAGTGCCAAGAGCCTCCTGCAATCTACCATCAGGAACTGGGACTGGTGAGTTTTGTTTGCCAGGGAAAAGGGCCGGCATTGATGTTCAGGGGCCTGTGGTGCTATGTGGCTGGCCTTCTGCTGGAGTTCTGAAAACCAGGCTGCCTCTGCCCCATTTGCCACTCTGCCCTTCACCCTTCCCCATCCTGCCCCTTCCCCGTCACTCTCCCCACCGCCCACTGGTGACTCCCTGCAGCAGCACGTGGGAGCCCAAACATGAGCTTTGGGTGACATACAGACATTGTGGGCTGAGGGGCAAAGACGGGGTGGCTTGACTGGTGGAGAGCTGACACCGAGGATTAGGGCTGCAAAGGACACAGGGTACCAGGTAGGGTTAGGGTACAGGTGCAGCCCTAATGGTGGGACAGCCCAAGAACCCTCCCAGCAGGTTCAGTTAGTTACCCCAGTTAATAGGTAGAGATGATTTTTGGAGGCCACAGAATTACAGGTAGGGGTTGAACAGTTTTTAGGGTTCTTTTTAGGATTTTTTTCAGTAATTTTTAAGGATATTTTCGGGTTTTTTTTTTTTGCAGAAGTTTTTTAGGAATTCTCTGTCAATGTTTGGGATGCCTTTAGGGCTTTTTCAGGGCTGTTAAAAGAAGTTTTTAGGGTGTTTTAAGGGCTGTCTTACTACTAATTGGAATTGTTAGGTGTGTTCTTGGGGCTCTTTTAGGACTACTTAAAAGTTTTTAGGGCTTTTTGAGGACTATTGAGGGTATTTGGAGGACATTTTTAGGACTAGGGTATTTCTGTGGTTTTTGTGGGAATTTTTTAGGCTTTTTTAGGGTCTTATCAGGGCATTTTCAAGATTTTAGAAGTATTCTCAGAGCTCTTTTAGGACTATTTAGAGATTTTTTAAAGGTTCTTTGGGGATTTTTAGGGGGTGTTTTAGGGGCTTTTTAAAAGTAGGGTATTTTTAGTGTATTCTGAGGCTCTTTTTAGATGTTTGTGGGGTGTTTAGGACACTGAAAACTAGGGCTATTTTGGGGAATTGATAGGTTTTTTTTAGGGTCCTTTCAGGGCAGGACAGGTTGAAGGGCAGCTTGAGGGGCACTGTGGCAGCTTGAGGGTGGCAGAGGCTAGGAACTGAGGGAGGAACAGGGAGAAGGGACAGTGGGTGACCCACAGAGATGCTGAGGGTGGCAGGGGCAGCTGGAGGGTGACACAGAGAAGCTGGGGGCTGAGGGGCAAAGGAGAGGGATTAAGGGTGACACACAGGAGCTGAGGGGCAGCTGAGAGGGGCCTTGAGGGGCATAGTGGGGGCTTGAGTGTGACAGACAGAGCCTGAGGGCTTGAGGGCTCGACAGTCCAGTGGAGATCAGGGCTACAGGGTACAGTTTAGGAGGCAAGTTATGGTACAGCTGCACCACCCCTTAGCCCAGCCCTAATCAGCCCCCCTAACAACAGCCTTTTTCCCCAACAGCAGCACAACGCAGCAACCCTAACAGTGAGACCAGGAACCCTCCTGGTGGGACAAGACATCAACCTTCACACCAGGATAACAACAGAACTCTCAGAGACAAGATCCACTGCAAAAAGGTAGGGAAGACATCTGAGAGCAACAGGTGGGGCTTGGAGGCTGAGAAGATTTTTTTTCAGGATTTTTCCACAAATTCTGAGGATATATAGGGGATTCTTGAAGGTTTCTTAGGACATTTTTTGCTTTTCAGTGTATTGTAAGGGTTTTTAAAGTCTATTTCAGGATATTTTGGAGTATTGTTATGGTCAGGGTCAGGATCAGAGAGGATGCTCAATGAAAATGCGGAGTTTTAGGACTGCAGTGGAATGCATCTGAAAAGGGCCAGTGGTAACAGAGTGGATTGAATAAGACATTGCTGGTCTGAGGGCTGTGAGTTCCAGGAGCAGAGAAGTCATTGTGGCTAGGGTCAGATGCTGGCAGCTTTATAATGGAGAAATCCAGGACAGTAAAACTCACCACTCCATCAGTTTGCCACATGTAAAGTGAAACCAGGAACCTGGGCTGCTGAGTTTTATGTCCCATGGAGAAGGGTGTTGTTGTTCAGGGGTTTGGGGCCCTGAGTGGCCAATCATCTGCTAGGGTACTGAAAACCACAAAGCCCAGAGCTCCAGGCACACTGCAGCTGCAAAACATGTCCCGAGGGGAACAAAAAACTGCCACAACATGGATTCCTCCACAGCTTTTTCCTTGGAATGAGCCATAGCCCAGGCCTGGGTTTATTGCCTTGTTTTGTTTCCCTGGGGAAAGGGCTGGCGTTCGTGTTCAGGGGCCTGTCGTTATAGAGCAGGACACAGTACAATAATACACGACTCCATCAAAAGTGTGCAAGAGAGAGATTTATTAGCGCAGTATTGCTTTTATACTTTTCCAGATGTTTACACCCATCCAACACACATACAGTGCCCATTGGCCATAAGAGAGAAACAAAGTTCCCAGTAGGCAGCCAGGGAGCCACGTCACTCTGCGACCCAGTAAGAGTCCGTATTTCTCAACTTTCTCTCCTTCCTTCCGTCTCCATGGTAACAACCTTGGACTTCCTTCAGGAGAGATATGGGGCTTCTCCTTATTTTTAGGAGGCCCTGCTCTCTCAGAAGGACAACATGAAGTGTCTGTCCCACAGAGGCCTGTGGCCAGAAATGGCTGGCTGCCTGCTGGAATTCCGCATTGCACAGGATGTTCTCTGACTCCAGCTGCCACCTGTGCCAAGTTGGACTCGTTTTATAGTGCCAAGTGCCTCCTGAAAACTGACACCAGGAACCTGGCCTGGTGAGTTTTGTTTCCTGGGGAAATGGCCTGAACAGTTGTTCCACGGCTTGAGGCCCAAAATGGCCGGCTGCCTGCAGGAATTCCGCATTGCGCAGGATGCCTCCCAGACCCCAGCTGCCACCTGTACCAACTCAAGGTATTTTGGCAGTGCCAATTGCCTCCTGCAAACTGACACCAGGAACCTAGCCTGGTGAGTTTTGTTTCCTTGGGAAATGTCCTGAACAATTGTTCAGGGGCGTGAGGCCCAAAATGGCCGGCTGCCTGCTGGAATTCTGCATTGCACAGGATGCATCCCAGACCTCAGCTGCCACCAGTGCCAACTCGAGCTGCTTTCATAGTGCATGGTTCCTCCTGCAAACTGACACAAGGAACCTGGCCTGGTGAGTTTTGTTTCCTGGGGAAAAGGCCTCAACTGTTGTTCAGGGGTCCAAGGCTCAAAATGGCCGGCTGCCTGCTGGAATTCTTCATTGCTCAGGATGCCTCCCAGACCCCAGCTGCCACCTGTACCAACTCAAGGTATTTTGGCAGCGCCAATTGCCCCTGCAAACTGACACCAGGAACCTGGACTGGTGGTTTTTGTTTCCTGGAGAATGGGCCAGCGATGGAGTTTTGTGGCCTGTTGCCCGGCGAGGCCATCTGCCTGCTGAAAATCTGCATTGCGCAGCATGTCTCCCAGACCCCATCTGCCCCCTGTTGCAACTCGGGTTGCTTTGGCAGTGCCAGTTGGCTCCCTCAATGAGGAACCTGGGCTGATGAGTTTGGTTTCCCATGGAAAAGGGCCAGTGTTTTTGTTCAGTGGCCTGTGGCTCGGATTGGCCATCTGCCTTCTGAAGTTTCCCATTGCACTGGATGCCTCCCAGACCCACGCTGGCACCACTGCCAACTTAGGCTGGTTTGACAGTGCAAATCACCTCCTGCATTCCGCCATCAGTAACCTTACCTAGAGAGTTTTGTTTTACAGGGAAATGTCATGGTGTTTGTGTTCAGTGGCCTGTGGCCCGGAGTGGCCGGCTGCTTGCTGAAATTCCGCATTGCACAGGATGCCTCCCAAACCGAAGCTGGCACCACTGCCAACTTGGGCTGGTTTAAAAGTGCCTAGCGCCTCCTGGAATCTGTCATCAGGAACCTGAACTGGTGAGGGAAAAGGGCTGGCGTTGATGTTCAGGCCTCTTTTGTCCTGAGTGGCTAGGAGCAGAGCAGTGCAGAAATGGAGCACTTGATCAAGCTTATTTCTGATTTCTGCTTTGCAGTTTTCTGAGAAATATTGCTAGTATAATGTCCTACAATCCTGAAACACAGCACACTGCTTTTGTGTCTCTTTTCTGAGATTAGATTCCTATAGTTTGGCTCATTTTTCAGAATTCTTCCTTTTTTCTGTAGACCCAAATGAGAAAAACAGAAGTTCAATGTGAGAAATTTTCTTCCTTTCATATTTGTGATATCAAAGAAGTGCTTATACTTTACTAGAGTCCTAGCAAAATGAGCCCATGTGGCTGGTCCTAGAGGTGTGACATTTATCTGATTGCAAGTATAACAAGCTAAGTAATTTCTATCCACAGTTTTCTAAAATTCAGAAAGAATTTTCTACTGAAAATGGACAATTACTCAAAATAATCCTCATCTCTTTAAGTTGTTCATCTGTTCTTCTTAGACCCTAAACAAAAGAAATCAGAGGACATTTCTGAGTTCTTTGTGGCTAGGATTTATAACCTTTTGTCAGTTGTTAAAAAATGCTTGCCTTGCCTTGCTTTGCCTTGCCTCACCTTGCTTTCCCTCTGTAGTTTGTCCTTTTTCTCAGTGATAGGCTTTTAAAAAGTAAATGTTTGATGTTCTCCTGTCAAGTTTCTCCCTCAGAAATCTTCACATTTCTAGGAGTATTACTGTAAAAGTTGCAGTCTGTCCACTTTTGATAATACTGCGGAGGAGAATACAAATGTAGCCATTGGTGATGCCTGAGTATGGTGAACAGCTTCAGCTGAGTGCACATGGCTGGGTTTGAGGAGATGAAATTGCCAGATTTTAATGTCTTAACACAGAAATCAAATTTTAAAACATGTGAGAAGCTGATCTCTCACCTCTGAATTTGTGATCAATAATAGTCTTTCTCCAGTTAAGTAGGCCTGAATGTGCAAGATCTTAATTATCTTTCTGTGCAGTCTTGCAAATTAGTCCAGATTCCTTCAAGATTCTTCTAAGGTAATACAGAAGATGATGATCTCTGAAGCCCTTTCTCTGGAAAATTCATTTGTAAATATGTTTACAAAGAATCACCAGAATAAAATTTCTGCAACATTTTGCCATTAAAATGTCTGTGTAAGAATGGTCTAAATCAGGACTAGGGAACAGGGAAGTACAAAATTAATATTCCCCAAACTTATCAAGCCACTCCCCTCAAAATCAAGAAAATGAGATAATAATGACCACAAACCACTTTCAAGTTGCTGTAGTTGGATGTATTATCTTTTTTTTTTTTATTTTGGTTGTATACTAGAGCTGGTTGAGTGTTGAATTTTATTTGATTTGGGCACTTTCCCAAGGAACTTGGATTCTTTCAGTAAAAAATCAACATGTGCACAGAAAATAAGTCTTGCAATGCAAAATATCTGGTTTACAGAGTTTGCTTGATGCCTCTCTTCTTCCCGGTTTTCAGATTTTTGCCTCTTACAGCATCTGTCTTACCACCAGCCCTTTCCTGGTGCATGATTGTGCCAGAGCTTTAAGTTATCTAGGACTACACACTAGAGAAGCACGGAGGCCTGAGTGACCCAACAAAGGTGAAAGCCAACATTGGTCAATAGAACTGTCAGTAGTGATGATTCTGGTATCTAATATCCCATGGGTGTTTTACAGAGATACATTACATTTATTTACATTTACATTATATTTCTGGTGCTTAATCAGTCACAAAAGAACAGTTGCATGGTGTACAATGTGGTAGATAGGAACTAGCGAGAGAAAAATAGTTATGCTGGTATATGAAAACCAAATAAATAAAAACAATATCTCTCGAGAAAGTGAAATCAAAAGATTAATTACTACTACTCTGTTAGGAGAAAACAGAGACTTCTCCTGTGCAGCTGATATCCTTAGAAAGTCTTTGATGTCACTGTCATCTGGGCTCCCATTTCTGAGAAACTATCTGTCTCATTCTCAAATATATCCATGCATATAAACATGGCTTTTTATTTTTGAATCACATGAAATAATTTAGTATAAACTAGAAAATAACTTCCAAATGCCCATTTTTGCCTGCAGTCTTCTGAGAACATGTGGGGAAGATAGTACATAGTTTTCTTACAAAGAAAATGAAAATGTCATTATTTTCCCCAAATGAATTTGAAAAATTGATTTTGGAAAAAATGCATCTTTGAGATCAACCCTTCCCATATCAATACATCAGAGGAGTAACAGGTCACCTCTGCAGAAACATTTATTAGTTTCCATCATGTTGCATTGTTTAAAGATGAGACAGCATACTCTGCAAAGGACAGAACTTCCTCTTCTCTCCACTTAATTGCATTTCTGTTCTCAGTATTACATAACTTTAAAGGCATGTTATAAATATTGTTCTGCATCATAGATCATGTCTATAATTTATACAGCAGTTTCACGTAGACATAGTCTCCTAAAGAACAAGTTAAACATGGGAATTTAAAATAAAAGGGACCAAGATGCCCATTTGAAAGACATTTGGTGGGTTTTTTTTTCCTTCAGAAGCCAATTTGATGTATTTTGCATAGCATGGTAATTCTTCAAAGTCAGATTAGAAAGATTTGATAATTTTGTTGGAGTCAGAAAAAGATTTTTAATTGAATTTCCTCTCCATGTCCATAATGTCATGTAATTATTTTAAATTCGAGATGAACTCATGTCTGATTTCCACCCACAGTGAGGTAACCAGATTAACTATAGTGGGGAATGTCACACTCTAAACAGTCAGATGTGCGAGAACAACCAACTTCACTCCTTGAGTTTTACATAGTAGAGCAAGAAAGAGGAGTGCTGCAGGTACAGGCATTTGCTCTTTTCAAAATTTGCTCCAGCAAGGTATAAGTTAAACTCCTATGGCAGAGAATAGGGTCATAATGCAAAGACATCTTACTGCTTATTGCAAATTCTACGCATTGGCAACCTTGCAATCCAGCCTACATTTTCCCATTTGTTTGTGAAATCATAGCTATCCAAACCGTCAATTTTATCATTCGGGGTATGAATATGCTGCCATTTGTCTCCCAGTTGAATCTTTTTAATTTTTCTGTGGATGACTCATCTTAATTTTGAACTTTAGTAAAGAACGGAAATATGTATTTAAGTAACAATTCTTTTTTCTAAAAATAGGCTTACCATTAGCATATCAAATGCTCAGACCATCCACTTTCCTGCAGAGTAGAAGTTCTGAAAAGCTTTATCCAGAAAGATAAATTTTTTGACATCTTCATTTCTATAACATATTTCAATATCTATGAATTATGTTTTCTCAGGGATTTTTTTTGAACCCTATTTCATTATTAAAATTAGTTTGTGTACTGCATTACAAGCTATGTAGTCCAAGTTCCTGCTCTCTCTTAGAGTTTGAGTTCCCTGGCTGGACAGCATCTTTCCATCATGTGCTCAAAATCTAGTGATTCCCAGGACAAGCTTTCTCAGGAAAGGAAAAGAAGGGGAAGTGCATATGGAGATGGGATGGATCTCATCTGATGATTTCGGTACAAAGCATAAGAAAGCAATGATGGCTTTTTTGATGGCACAGACCTGAGGAAATCATGAGCACAAAAAAGGTCATATTTTACACAGGAAAAAAAAGGATATAAATACTGGTGCATGGAAAGGGGAGGGCAGGGTTGTTTCAGAGCAGGATAAAACCTGAGGGTTTACTTGATTGCACGTTTGCTGTGAGTTGCCAATGGGATATGAATGGGGAGAAAACATATGTCATCCTACAGTGTCCTGAAGCATTTCTACCAGATGTTGACTTTTAATATCGTGGTACAAGAGTTCAGTGAGAACACAGTTCATGCCTGGCAAAGCCTAAGCTGGAAGTAAAATTGCAGAGGATGCCTTGCTGGCACGGTTGTAGGTAGAAAGCCTGTCTTACGTGTGGACACCTGTCATGGTTTGAGAGGAAGTAAGTTAAGAGGAACCAAGATAATTTGTCTTTTTAAACTGAGTTTTCAGAAGACCAGGAAGAAAATCCTCATATTTTCTGTGCTCAATCCAGGGCTGAGCAGCCAGGGTACAGAAGAGCTGTATAAGCAGAGCGACCATCCTGGCACAAGAACAAATGGCTCTGAGCAAACATGTGCTGTGAATTGGAAGAGTTGAGGAAAAGCATCAGTAGGAATAATGGAAACTGGAAGCTGAACAAACTCTAAAATGGAGCTGGTAGATATTTTAAAAGGATTACATGATGTGATTGCCTGCTTTGGTGACTGGGGAGGTTCATTATGGTTCTGCTTTCTGCTTCCTTTCAGCCAGTGTAGCCCTTTCCTGGACACCAGCCCTTGGAAACAAAGGCTGAGAGAGACTTAATGAGATGAGATGTCTGCCCACACATCAATCACATGGGTTGTGCCAGAGGTCCCTTTGCACATCTGGAAGGATGGAGATCATCCCATTGTGTCTCAGTGGAGTGCTTTGGGCAGTCATGCAGCATCTGCCCTAGGTTTGGCAGGAGCTGGGTAGAAAACTTCCACTTCATGTTCTCCATGTAGGTGCTGTTTAGCAGATGACATCACCTAAATGCCCATAGTCCGGGCTCTCCCCTCAAAAGGCAGTGTGATTAGGGAAAAAATAAACCAAGCCTCCTCCCTAATCCCCCTCATCCCTAGAAAAAATGCAGAAGTCAAAAGTCTTATTTAATTTTGTCAGCTGAAGAGCAGCAACACATCCTCAGGCCTCATAATTTGTTACGGATACTTAATTGCAAGGTTGGTTTTCTGTGTTTTTGATTGGGTGGGAAGCCTGCAGTTCCTCTTAAGGCTCTGTAAAGAACTTTGTGACATGTGGTAATGCTGGGGAGAATAAAGACCAGGAAACATATGTGGCTAGACAGGCAGGGCCAGTTGTCCTCCTTCTGCCAAAGTAGGCTGCCTTCATATGTGTTTCTGGCAGGGAGCTGCATGACACCTCTGGTTCCCTCCCATGTCTTTCCAAGAGTAACAGAGATTTTCTTCTTTGCAAAGGAAAAATGAAATCATGACAAAAAGTAATAAAAGCCATCATCCCGAGGCACTTGAAGGAGTATAAGACAAGAGTTGGTAGGTTTCTAGCACAGAATTATTTCTTTGCAGATTATTACTGGTTAATGTATTTTATAATTTTGTATTTTATTTTGAAGTGTTTCATTTCTTTAAGGTTGTGACCTTCAGCATGCTGACAGCATAAGTGGATGATCTTACCCTGTTTTGTACGGTCCAGTCATCCTTATGCATGTTTCAAACACTATAAGCCACTCCTAAGGTACTTTGAGACTAGAGTTTGCTAATTAAATTTTTGACTAATTAAATGTTGACTTTTCCCTTTAGCAGTGCTTGCACTCAGGGGAGCAATGGTAGTTTCCCTGCAGTGCAGAAGGAGCTGGCAGCAAGGTGGGTGGTGGTGTACCAGAGCTTTCCTGCAGCACAAATTGTGGGGAGATGGGTGTCCCAAGCCCTCAAAAGTGATTAGCCCATCCACTTTTAAATATTTATGGATGTATGATTCTTACAATGGCATAAACTCTCTTTCCCTTCACTCTGTTTTGTGATGTCTCTAGCCATTAAATCCTCTCTGAAAAAATTACTTTTATTTCTTTCTCTTTCCTCAGGAGGGTCTTCACCTCCCCAGCCTCTCAACATCTCTTTGTTCTTTTGCTTCTGACCTTTACAGTCCTCTATGCTTCTTAAAATCCTACTACACCACAGAGTCCCCTGAGATCATTGTCAGCCCTTCCTTCCACACAGCATGCACACAAGTTTTTGTAACTACTTCCTCTTTATTCTCTGCGGTTTCCCCACGCATCCCTATTTTCCTTCTGTCTCATCCTCCTCCTCCATGTTTTATGATCTCTTTGCCAGTGCAAAGTAGTCCCCAGTAACATATTTACTACTCTTTTAATAATTCCTAATGATTTAAATGTCATGAGAGGCATGACTTGCCTAAATAAGTGATAATTCAAAGATGAGATCCTAATTCTCTCTTTAAAAATGCAATCCAATTTGTCTTCCTCCCCGCCTTTGCCAAAACTACAAACCAGTCTGTCTTACATTTCATGTATATGATCTCATGTCAGAGTAGAAGTTTTCTGGAAAGTTTGAGACAAATTGGATGAGGCATATTAGGACTTGTAGAGAAACTGAAGAATTCTTTAAAAGATTATTTTTTTACACTTTTTTTTTTTTTTTTTTGGCATGTCATGACTCAAAAGCTCATGGGCTGGAAAATTCCAGATCTGCCAAAATAATGGGTTTTCTCCCTACAGTCTAGGTTTTCAGGTTCTTCTTGGGGCCCAGAGAGTAAAATCAATGAAAGGGACAGCCCTTTTTGGTTGGTTGTCTTTCTCCCTTCCCTGACTGAGCTGTGGTGTGTACCAAGGGACAGCCTTCCATGTAATTACCCATCACCTCTCAATTCCAGAAACCAGGGGTTAGGGGATGATCTGGGCCAAACTGAGCCAAGCCCATGGTTGTTCAGTGTCAGCCTTTTTTATGGTTACTGAATGTTGGTTTTTGAATGGTTTATCAATAGATGGTTTTCAGCTTGAATTCTGATTCAATAGTTCTGAAATTTTTTTTTCTTTTACTAATACAATTTTTTTTTCTCCCAGTAAAATAAAACATTTTTTCAAGATGACTTTTTTTTCCTTCAATACCAAAGCAGAGAAATAATTTAAATTTAGTGAGGTGTTTTTTAGTCTTAAGATTATTACCTGCAGGCAAATCTCAAAACAAAATATTTTGTGGAAAAATTAAAATGTTTATCAAGAAAATGTCAAAATTATTTCTTTGCTGTCCCCTCTCACCTCACTCCCCTGCAAAATTTCTGTACATTTACTAAATTCAGTGTGGATTTATGTTTTGATTAACCCCAAATGATATTTTTCTGAGCAAATAGGTTAATTATTTGCCCCAATGTACTTTGTAGCTCCATTTTACAGTCTTTTTCTCAGTGATGATATCATCACTGACTGTCACCTGTGACTAGTTTGGTTAAAGTTTGAAGCTGAAATAAACCTATGGAAGCCTTTAGGAACTTTGCTTGCTGATTTTTATGAGCCTGAAGGAGCCCACCCCAGCCAGCTATGACATATTTAAATTTTTTTGTAGCTTCCCTTTTTGGATACAGCATAGGTTGAATTCTCAGTGCATATGGGGGAATTTACCCAAGCAGTTTTAAACACACAGAAGGTGACTAGGAGCTCTGTATTTCTTCCATGATAGTGCCATCAATTCAAAGATTGGGAGGGCTTTGTCTGCTGTAGTTGAAGATCACAGGTGCTCTCCCTGTGCAAGCAGCAAGCTATTAGTGTGGTTTTTATTCTTGCTAAAATCAGTTCCTACCAGAAGTAGAGGAAATGTGCATAGAATACTAAAAAATAAAACATAAAATACTATAAAATGTGCATTTTTTTATCTTGGGAGTGAGAACAGTGGAAAGGAAACTCTCCATTTTTTTGTTTCTCCATTTTTCCTCCTCCTCTCTTGTACAAGCCCTGGGATAACTCACAAGTGGTATGGGTATGATCTGCCATGAGGGCCAGAGCTTTGGGAGGAGTAAAACTGGAAGCAAGGCTTGCATGAATTTTTTATTACGCACAAGTTGACAGTGATGGGCAATGTGGTGCAGTGCTGCCAGGAGAACAGTGTGACTGTCAGGGCAGAACGTGATCACGGCTGCCAACAACGATTTCATGTCCTACCCTGGTATATAAATCAGGTATATAAACCAATTGCACAGGCCTTTTGCATAGGATTAATTTTATTCTAGAAAGGAGTGACATTTCTTCTACAGAAAAATGAGCACTCCAACAGTCTAAATTAAATTAAAATTAAGAAAATACCATTAATGTCTGAAGAATGAAAAATAATGGTAAAAGATTAGAGTTAAAAGTAAGTAGGCTTAATTGAAATTCAGTGAGGTAATGTACAAATCTAAAACCTCAGTGAGTTCAAGGTCTCAACAATCTGTAGCCTGTTTTCCTCTTGTTGCATGTCTTCCATTTTCAGTAATGAAAACAACCCACAAAGATCTGCAATCCCTATGTACATTGACAAGATGAGGCATCAATGTGCACTGTATGTGATTTAAGAACATCTTAAGCTCCCACCCAGGACATGTGGACATCTACATAACCAAAAATCCACATAACTACTCTCTTCTAGCTCTTTTATCTATGGAAAAATCCTGACCTTTACAAAAGGAACAAAGATTCCCAGATTCCCATTTAAATTCCCCCTTCTATGTACTGAAAATATTAAAACAATTTAACCTCCTTACAATTCCCAATAGTGCCCTTTAAATCAGCTTTTCATTGGGAATTGAATACATACTTTCTGTAACATAAACTGAAATCTGGGAATTGTAGGCTGCCAGCAAAATATGAAGGTATGCTCAGATATATAAGATATGACAATACTTAATATATATTAAATTTAACAGGTGCTACGATCTCCTGCGTAGATACACAATATTCAAAGGTGTACTCCAGAGAACTCTACATTCCCTGCTGGTTCTGCATTTCTGTCCTTTGCAGCATATTCTTATCTCTAATCTTACCTCGCATTTCTTACAATCCAGATTTGTTTTATTTAAGCAACATTATCCATTTTTTATCAAGTTCCTAAATTACAGGCAACATATGCAACCTTAGCTCTGGCTTCCCAGAGGTGTTAGTTGGGGTAATTGCAGGCTGTTTAGCTAAGCTTTGAGAGAAACAGAATGAAACTTGGATGTCACATTTCTCAACCGGTCAGAAAAGCTCTTTCTCTCACATGCTTTCTATTTGAAACTTACGTGGAGAAATTTTCGGGAAAAGGTGGACGGGAAGAAAGGATATTTTTATTCTTTAAGAGCTCCTTAGTCAGTGAAGAGCCATCCAATGCTACCTTGATCAGGAATGTAAAGCATATCAATGTGTCCACATTCTAAAATTTACACATTCTAAAAATTACAGGTCTTTCTGTGAAGACATGGTTCTTGATTGCCAGTTACAGCACCCACACATTGATTTCACTGATGCTGCAATGTCCCAGGCAGTGACCTTTAGTTTGTTTAATGTCTCACCCACTCAGGCATTAATAGAGACATCATCCCCATACGCGTGACCGCGCTCTGCGTTCTCTGAGCATATCATGCACACCCTCATTCACTCAGCACTCCCACATCCACCCGTCCTTCTGCAGCTCAAGGAAGTCACAGTGAGCTTTCCAGGCCAGCTTTCAGTGGGGATCAGCCAGCTGGTAAGAAGCAGGTTCTCTGAAAGTTTGTTTTCCCTTTTCGGTCAAGGGAGGATCACTTACTGGGAGAGCTATGTGAGAGGAAAATGTCATCATCTGAGTGAGCTAAAAAGAACCACACTTTGCTCTCTGCCTGGTTCAGTATTTTTAAAAAGGGACCTGATGAAGATGCACTGTACACAGAAGGAAGGAGGCTGCTCAACACAAAAAGAGAGACACTTCTACACATGAAGAAGCTGCATGAGGTTAAAAGCTGAAGATCAGCCTATTAAAAACAGAAGAGGTAAAATAAAAACTAAACTCCTGTAAACACAGGACACTAATGATGTTCCCAGAGATTCTAAAGCCCAGAGTAACCCCTACAATATTTGTAGTGTAGGCTTTTCCATAAGATAAGACAAGGATTGGTGGTTCCGTCAATAGAATGGTATCTTCTGCTTTATCTCTAAATTAGCTGTTAGAAATACATTCCATTTTTTATTTGAAAATGTCAGCTGATTAAGTGTTTCTTGGGTAAGTGGCTTCACGGACAAGAATATAATCTAATTTATTGTCTGAGATGATCTTCTTCAGTTTCCAGTTATCAATTTCCTTTTGCTTTTATTTGTCTTTCACTGGGTATCTTTTGCCCATCAACATACTTCCAATAATTGCATGACAGTTAACTTCCTCTTGTACAAATTAACCAGGATGAGGTTTTTTTGCTTCAGAGAAGACCATGAAGTTTGTATGAAATGTTTGAAATCATTGAGTTTCCTTTCCAAATCTAACTTCCTATAATTCTGTGGTGAACAGGACTTCAAATTAAATCTTTCTATCAAGAGGCAGTCTCATTCTAAAACATTGAAATGTCTTTGTCAGAGGTATCTTCAACACCAGATAGAACCTGTTTTTAAACCTACAAGCAAACAGGAATTAAGCACTTTTGAAATGTGTTAGATCGTGCTCCATGATCAGAATGATACCTCAAAAAGAGTTAATCCCATTCCATGTAGTTGTCCAGCAGAGGGCCTGGGTACAGATATCACTAGTTGTCTTGAGAGGAGAAAAATGCTGATCTGAGAATGCACATTATATGAGGAGTATGGAGGTGTATGAATTCTGGATGTTGAATGCATAAGTTGCATCCTTTGTGGATTTCATTGGTTTATGGATGATGTGAACTGGTGAGTCCATTTACTGCAACAACAGGCAGATTTCAGGCCTCTGCAATCCTGCTGGGAAAGGTGTCATATATATTAGCTACTAGAAAAGAAAACCCAAAAAAAAGGTTAAAGATTCCTTAATGCTGGATCCTGCCAAGATAATTTCAGAATCAGCAACAATATTGCCAGCCTTCTGTGGAATATACACACCTCTGACAGCCAGAGGTGCACTGGTCCAATCACATTCCAAATTTATGAAGCTTTCCTCTAGAAATATGAGTGTTCCACAAAAATTTCTGTAAGCATTTTGTAATAAGGCATCAACCTCCATATATACAGTAGAGGTGCTAACCCTTCCAAGGGATTAGCTTAAGTTGAGCCACAGTAATAGCATTTAGATTTTAAAAATCAATAGGGCGCGTATTTTAAGGAATGTATGTTGTATGACATTTTGCAACTCTGGCGCAAGAGGCCTGATGTTTGAAAGCCAAATCTGATCCAATTGAGATTGGGTATGAAACATGTGCATGGCTGTGGAGTCAGTTAACTACTGAAGTAACTTACTTAGGCATGTGGTGGAATTTCCAGTAGTTGGAGACTTTAAGTCAAGCCTTTGAGCACATGGAAAGGTTGAGTATTGGGACTGGTGTAGGGAGAAATGTTTTAGATAATTTGTTTTGTCTTTACATTCTAGTAAAACCTACAAGGGAAAAAGATTACAGGAAATCAAGCTAGCCTCATTTGTTGGAAAAACACAATTCACACAGAATGAATAAACTTCCTGTGGTTCTGAAGTGGAAGAAGGAAAGAAAGTGAGGATAAAATGTGGAGCAAAATCTTTTTGTTTTATTATTTTGGTGGGGTATGCCTAGGCAGCATAAGGTGCCTACTCTATAAAATAAATAAAATTAAAGAAAGCATGATATAAACAGCTGTGTCCAGTATGGTGGATATCCCTGCCACATGGAGAAATGAAATTTATATTTGGTGACATGACTTGCTTCTTCCAGGTGGTTGCACTGGTTTTGAAGCTTGAGGAGGTGTGTGGACACTGCAGCCACAGACCTGATGCTGGCAATTCCCTGTAGGTTCTCACAGACCTCCCACCTGGGCATTACTTTGTGGCAGGATTTCCAGCCATTGTAAATACACCTCTGAATGGGTGTGTCCCAGCCCATCACTCGTACACTGCAGACGTGTGATGGTTCCATTATGGACACCAGAAGACAAAATGGGAACACAACAGAATGGAATCATCTGTAGCACCCTCAATGCTATTTGCTGTTGCAAACCACTGATAACCAAAAGAGCAAAACACAGATAATCACAGACTAAACCAGCAGGAATATATAGGGTGTATATGGTTAGCCCTGAAATCTGATTCTCACTCTCATAGCATATTCACATTGTGATGCTACCCTGTCAAATATCTTGTCTCTAAATTCTACACATTTTTTCCAAAGTGATTTTTTTATGCTGCATAAATTATGCATCTTTCTATCCCAGAACTTGTTAGTTAATTGAAAAACAATTAGAATATCATGGAGCTAGACAGAAAATGATAGCAAAATTGAGTAAGAAGCTGAGTTTGCTGGAATAATGAATATATTTGGATTGAAAACCTTCCTGAGATCCACAGTGAATATATTACTTGTCATTTTGAATGACATTTGGCACTTCAAGACCTACCAGTAATTGTCTGAACAAAGAAAGGGATTGCTCCATGCAGGAGACTCAAGAACATGGCCAGAGTGCTGGGGGAAAGACAGTAATTATACTAAAGTGAGTACTTCAGGAAAACCTTCCTAAGGCAGGAAAAAATGTTACATGAGGGGCTTATTAATTAAACAATTGAATGTGTCCAGAACAGGAAATATAATGGAAACGAGTACAGCACTTCTTCATTAAAACTAAACAAACAAAGACATGTACAAGAAACTCATGAGCCAAAAGTTTTGTGGTTGGTATTCTGTTACACCTATCAGGACCCACAGAAGGCATAGATGTAGCAAGTCACAATGTAAATCTAGAGACAAATTCCCTGTCTGAGGAGCATGGATATCCAGTTAAGAAACTTTACTGTGCTGCCATTAATTATGAAAGACTTGATGGCTGTTTTCTGGACTCACTTTCAACAGGGATATGCAGGACAAATGTTAGTTAGCCAGTATTTTTGGTGTTCCCATTGTCTGCCTGACAACATACGTTAAAGTAGGAGTAAAAATTACAGAATCCTCTTTGGTTGACCTCGAATATTACCTAGCACAGAGGCTGCCAACAAGCTAAGAGGTTATTGGCAGAGTTACAAAAAACTGTAGGCCTCTACAGGATTTAAGATCAAAGTTGTAAACCTAAAGGGTTTAGTAATTTTTTTCAGTGACTTTAGTAGCCTGTGGTTGATTTATAGCATATCCTTTGCAAATCTTTTCAGTTTTGATGTAAGGTGTTTTTGTAATGAAAAATACCTCATGTCTCCCCATAGGTGATTTCATTGTTTAATTAGAAATCCTTTCCAACCCAAATTTGTAACTCTCATAGTCTTTTCTTGCTAAACTAAAGAGCTCTTTCTTATCAGATACCTCCTCCCCACATATGTATTTGTTGTTAGGGTTCCAAACTCATCTCAAAACATCTATTGGATAAGGTAGGTTTGAATTTCTTCCTTTTCCACTATACAGCAGATATTCCTGACCTAATATTAGTCATTAAATTATTTTATGGAATTTTTTTGAATCCATTCCAATTTTGACCATTCTGTTGTGGGTGTGGACACCAGAACTAGAATCATTGCTTCAATCGCAGTACTTTAGCTGTGGGTGTAAACTGTTCAGCTGCCCATTTCTCTGTAGAAATTAGAAAGATGAGAGACACACAGTTGTGGAGGCAACTCCAGGAAGAAATGCAGAAGTGCCTAATCTCCACTCCTCCAACATGTCTCTGGGAAAAGCCATCCTCTTGTCAAAGATGGTAGAGCGAACCTAGAGAGACCAGCTTCCCTAAGCTGGGGTAAGCATTAGTAAGAAACCTCGGAGCTAAAAATTGCTTTGCCCGTATTGTCACTTCATGATTATCTAGCACTACATGAAAATCTAGACAGATTTTCTCAGGCAGCTGATTCAGACAGAACCAGATTTACTCTTTGGCCATGAACCAGGTTCCTGGTTCAAGAACTTTCCTGACAGTTTTCCATGTGGGATGTTATTCTGATTCATGTTTGGTCCGCAGCAATAATTCAGTCCCTCCATACAGTAATTTTATGCTTTTCTAGCTTGTGTTCTTGGAAGACCTCAAAAATACTATAAATACTCATTGATTTACATTCAGGATGATCTAAGGAAGAAAGTAAATGTATCTGCCTTAATAAGATTCTTCTGAGCCTTGTTTTAATATTACATGTGAGGTCAGTTTCTGAGAGGGAAATAGAGCCAGTTTCTCATGCAAACTACTGAGTCCATCATATCTCTCTACTTGATATTAGAATTATTGTGCTCTGCACTGAAAATTCCTCTCCTTCTTTGTCTGTGTAAGTAGCCAACCCTATTGCTATAGTACACAAATACTTGGCTATATGCTGGAAAGGAACCTCCAAGTATGAGTTGAGTGTGGCTACTTTTTTCAACAGGAGGGTTTTTTCCCCTCTCAACATTCAAAAGAAGAAGGAAATGTAGAAATAACTTCCCCAAAAGCATAATGGAATATTCCTGGTTCATACATTTCTCCTCTTGGACCACGCCCCCTTGGCTTGAAGAGGAAAAACTTCAAAAGGAGAGGGCAGGGAGTTCTTTTTCAGTGCATTTGTCTAAGCTGTGGTCCTTCGTGCTATGAGACACCTCTCAAGCAGCTTCAGCAAGAATCTTCTTTCTGCTCCCTTCCACATCTTCCTTTATTCCTACCTCCTTCTCCCCCTCCTCACTTTCTTTCATGTGGATCAAGGCCTGGAAAATGACAAGCCATTTGATTAATAGATACAGAAAGTCTTCTTATGTAATTTATTTGCTTTCTGCACCTGACTAGAATCACTAGGTTTATCTGGAAAATAAAATATATCGCCCTTCCTGACTCCAAGTGGCAGCAGAGAGAGCTGAGCATGTGATATCAAGCTGCGCATGGAAAGCAAACAAAACGCCATTTCTGTATTTTGTAAGCATCTCAGGTCATAAAAGTGTCAGCACGCTATATTTCTTGCTGGGATCCTCTCTGTTTTATTATCTGAGCCCTTTCCATTGTGTTGAATGTGCAAGGAGAGTCTCCAAAGCAGGCAACATCTGTTTCCCTGCCATGTTTTGATAATCAACTCCATATTCCTTGCAAGTCTCTCGTTCACATATTCCAATCAAACTCAATGGGGGCTTCAACAGTGAGGACACTTCCTTATCTCCCTTCCCCCAGACTCTCCATCTATCATTCTCACATGCTGGCTCACTAAATGCTGATGCAAGAAGCCTGTTCTTACACTTGGGGAACACACTCATAACCCTTCCAATTTGTTTTGTTTGCTTAAGTCTAATTGCTGTAAGGATGCCTGCCTTGTTGTCCTTGATGGGGGAGAGTCAGAGGAAGGAAGCAGGTGGGACATCTGACTGATTTTCACTTTGGTACCTGTGGAGAACAGTTTTCTAATGCAGTTTTAGATGTGTTTCCCAGTTTTCTTCCCTCAAGAGGAAGTCTCTTCCCCTCTTTCTCAGTTCCCAATTGCCAAATCAACCTCTCTGTCTTTTGCCAAGAGATCTGTTTTACCATTTATGCAGGAATTTCAATCTGTGGATGGGGATTCTGCCAATAAGAATCAATTAATCAATTGTCTTTTCCCTGTATTGCATTTAGAGGTTATCTGGCACACTGAGATTTGGGAATGCAGAAATGTAAGTTTCATTAACCTATGAGTTGTTTTTCCAGTGATGTTTTGTATTCACTTTCACAGGATCTGTTTGTGCCCTTGTGCAGAACAGCATTGAACAATCATAGGATGATGGCACCAGTGTTGCAGTTGAGATACAGAAATGGCATTCTGTACAAGAGAATTGAACTTATTTATTTAAACTGTGGATTTCCACCACCACAGGTAACGCATCTGTCCATCCATCCATCCATCCATCCATCCATCCATCCATCCATCCATCCATCCATCCATCCATCCATCCATCCATCCATCCACAACAAAGCCATGTTGTGAACCCACATGGCAAAGCATCCCAAAATATCTCCTAGATCTGGGGGAGACTGGACTTCATACTTGCCTTGGTTCCTGACAGTTCCTCTTGCAGCTTGATTAAAAGGTGTGGGAAAGAGATCAAGGGTTCAGCAGGTCAATACCAGCACCAAACTGACTCCATGATGAAAGGCCACAAGGACTGAATACAGAAGAAAAACAAAAGAAAGTGGCTCCTTGCAGAGTACCTGTCACCAAAGATGACTGCAGGAAACAAAAGATAAGAGTGACGAAAAGTGGGGAGAAGTGATGGATGGACATAGCTCAGGTAGGAGCCAGACATGGAAGACCCCAGTCTTTGTTGGTGGGCCCACAGAGCAAGCTGTGAGTGCAAAGGCAGAGTGTTGTGAGAAATTGCAGTGCTCAGGCAGCTGCAAAACAGGAGTGTCCTAGAGAGCGGGTAGGAATCCCTGAGGAAATAAAAGGTGGGGGAGAAGAAAGGGAGCTGCAGTAAGGTGGGAGAGTCACATTGTGCAGGGTATGAATAGCCTGAATGGGAATCGTGGACAAGGAGAGAGAAATAAAAAACAGTGGTCAGGAAGAGAAGGAGGTAATAGAAAATTGTGGTGAAGATCCACAGAGTGCTGTGTAGGAAAAGAGGTAGGACAGGTAAGGAAAGAGATAAAGAGTGTGAGTGAACATGGGAGTGCCCATAAAAGGCAGAAAGAGAGGGGAAGCAGAGATCACAGCAGAAACTTCCTGTCAGGGATCCAGGAACAGAACACAAAATCCCACAGCTGAGGTCACTCATCCACAGCTTTTGCTTATGTTTCATACACCCTGTATTTATTAGATTTTTTTCTTCTTTTTTTTTTTTTACATGCATACTATCTTCCATACCTTCATGATCAGAAATATATTTACATAATATATTATTTCCTGTTTTTAAGCACTATTTAGAATTTTTTGTGTTATTTTAGTAATAAAATATTTATGTATGATTAGATGCACACTTATGTATGATTGGAGCTAGCTAAAACTATTTCCTAGGCTGACTTCTTAATTCCAATTCCACTATATAAAAGTGTGAATGGCCTCATTAATTTTATTGGTATAATTTGCCATAATGTTTTTAATAAGTTCATTGGGAAATTTCTAGTAATAGACTGTTCTATTTAATACAGTATTTTTTAAAATGCATAATAATTTGCTTTACTCTTTTATACCTTTTAATAAAATACACAGCAGCAAGTTTGCATTAATGAAATCAAATATTTCAGCTTGAAAGTGAATCATTGCCTAGAGAAAGTGCCTAAAAGAAAGTATTTCAGTTATCTTGAATTAAAATTTGAGAGAGGGGTGGGGGGGAATGTCCCATCTACCCCGTTCCTTTAAAACCACAGGATAGGAAAAACAGCATGAAAAACCTTGTATTGGATATCTGGGCACAAAAAGCCTTTGGGAGGACACTGCACTTCTGCAATGGGAGGTGGGAGAGAAGGTGGCTGTGTGTGTGACACTTTCCAAAGGCTGCTCAGCTGAACATTCAACAAGAGGCTCTTGAGCATCAATTAATTAAATTTGTGAAGGCATTCACTCTCACTGTAGAAGAAACCACATATCTAGACAGTATCAGGAACTGAATGAGATTATAGGGAAATGTGGATCCTGTTACTGGGAGTTAGTGACTTCAATTTTTGTTCATGGATATTTCAGATGTGCTCGCCAGGAAACACCATCCAATAAAAGGCAATGTACTGTGCAGTGGTACAAGCAGAGTTGATTGCAAGACAGATTGACTCAGGGCTTAGCTCTGCAATGGCTGTAAAAGCAAGAGCCAAGGAACATTGAAATTCCAAGTGCAGTTTGGCCTCAACTTGCTATGTGGTCCCTTACACAATATAAAGATGCCACAAGGGTTTGCCCTGTCTTGATCTCATGTGCTTGACCATCCCAGTTTTCTCCCCCAGGCTTTGACGACTCTTCTGCCCTTTCTGCTGCATTTGGGAACCTCTGTCTTGCCCCTGCCTTCCACACAGCTCTCTGCAATGCTCCTCCCCACCCACAGGAAGTTTACAACCTCCCTGTACACTTCGTTGTCCCTTCATCTTTTTGTCCTTTATGGGTTTCTACATTAAGTTTGAACCAAGAGGCAGTTGCAGTGCTTTAACTGGGAGATGTCAGATCACCAGTTCTAGTGTCTGGGCCTGGCTGTTGATTAATATTTAAGATAGATGCAGGCTATGATTTTTTTGCAGGCAAGTTCCCATTCCATTTGAAAATGCAATTTTTATTGAGTATGCATGATTGATAACAGCAGAAACTAATCTGGAAAACCTGACAAAAGAAATTATAATGCTATTAAAAACAAAGAAAGTGTTGTGTCTAATTTCTATTCTATTTAAAAATATTTGCTCATAAGTCCTATGTGCCAGTCATTTGTGGTGCAGCATCACAACATCTGCAATTTTATTAGTTTGTCCAGACAAACTAATTCAGACTGGGAGAAAAGCTCTAGCCATGTTTTGCAGTTGGAAATGTGCCACCTTATGACCTGTGCCACTTTAGGATGGGCTCCTGGCAAACTTTCTGTGCTTCTGATCTTGCCTTCTGCTGCAGCTGCTTGCCCACAGCATATACATCATTTAACTGCCTAAATCCAGTGCTGTCTTTGAGCCTTGACGCTGTGCATCTGAGCTCACCTGTCAAAGGATAAGTAGCAGTAAGATCTACAGTATGGAAACATGAAGAGAAAGTAGACTTTGTCAGACAGAAGCTTTTAAAATAGATTTCAGTTGTGTGTGAGATGAATGGGAGGAGTGAGGGCAGTAGGTGGAGCAAATATGACACGAGAACTTTAACACAGAGCCAGGTTCAAATGTGCCTTACATGTCCCCCTGAGTACTCCCTGCTCCTGTCTTGCATTGCAGGAAGCCAGTCACACTACCTCCTACTTTGTCCCTTCTCCAGGTCACCAATGCAAGCATGTCACCTTCACATTCTTCCCGTCCTCACCTCATCTGGATTCCACATGCCTGAGGTCAGTGAGATGAATCAGAGCAGCCTTCAAGCAGTCTTAGCTTTTAGGAGGCACTTGCAGGCAGCCAGACTGGGAAGTGCTAAGAGTGCTTTGCTGCTAAGGTTTCACAGTGCTAAGCTGCTTTGTCCTGTCTCTTTTTTAGAATTGTGTCAATCATGTTGTAACTCTGGACTCAGACCTTTGGCTTTAGTAGCACAATTTAAAATGCTTTGTCACTAACAGGCAATCTGAAAACTGCCCAAAAATTGGCTTACAGTCTACAGCTCTCCAGAATTTTGCAGAACACATTGCACACTGAGCAATAATGTGGATATTTTCTAGATCTTTTGGGCAAGGGAGTGAGGCTCAAGTTTCTTATGTCTGCAGGCATGAGGGTACTACCCAGGTTGGTGGGAATAGAGAAAGCCCAAGAATCAGAGAGTAGGTGACTGGGTGACAAAATGAAATCCTAGTTGGGAAAAGATAAAAACCAGTACATATGGGGAAAATTATCTAAAGCACATTTATTCACCAGGGGAGCCATGGGAATATGCAGGCTAAGGAAAAGACCTAATTTTGAGAGAAGCCTGTAAATTACACATGAATTTCCAATGTGTCAGCAACAGAGTTTGGGGTGCATACACAAATGATACCACATGAGAGACCATGACAGTAAATCCCCTCTCTACATGCCTGGTGTGCCTGCACCTGAAAATTTTAAGGACTTTGAAGGCAAGTGGAATTGTGCCAATCAACACCAGCTGAGTGTCTGCCTGTTGGGTTTGGTTATAGAGGTGTCATTAGAGATCATTATTGACAAATTGGGCAATTCCACACAACAGGAACAAAAGTTATGACTCAGATGGCAAGGCCCACACCTGTAAATGTGTATATATATATGATACTACATATGTTTGTGGAATGGTTGGGTTTGCATAGATTTGCATAAGAACAAAGATCTGTGAACAAACATGGGTATGGGAGCAATGTTGGGGCAGTGCTGTGCTCCCTTGGCATGCCTATTTTAGTTGCAGCATCCCTGGAGCTCTGGGCTTTCTGTTTTTTTCAAGCCTAACCCTAAGCAGAGCAGTAAAAGCAGCCTTTTAGCTGAGGTGCCCAACACATGGGTTGTGCCAAGAAGGAAGATGTGGAGGGAGCAAGCTTTGGGCAGTGGGATGCTCTTGTTTTGCAGTGAAATGGACCAAACCTTGCCAAAATGGTATTCATTGAAATCCAGAAATCAGGGAATTAAATGAAATAAAGAGAACTGGAGAAGAAATTGATTAAATGAACCACTAAAAATACCAAAAAGAAACAACAACAAGAAAAAATCCAAAATGAAAACAATAAAAAGGATTGGGATGACATGAAGTGCAGGGAAATGGGCTGAACCATGCTGAATTGATCCTTATTGAAATCAAAAGATTTCATTTCCTTTCATGAAATAAAGAATTTCATTTTGTGAAAGGATGTGAAATCTAAAAGAGAAAAATGAAAGAAAACTGACTGGGATGGACTTACAATGAAAGGAAATTTGATTGAGAGAAATACAAAAAAATTCTGGAAAGAAGTGATTGTAATCAAATGTAAGAACGTGACATGGAGTGCTCCAGTTTGGATGCCTTTTGTAATTGCAATGTCCCTGGAACTCTAGGCTTTGTCATTTTCTCAAGCCTAACCCTAAATGTAGCGCTAAGCCTATGTGCATCATTAAATGACACATTTTGTTGAGGTGCCAAAGCACATGGGTGATGCTGAGCTGAAAGGTGTGGAAGGAGCAATATTGGGGCAGTGCTGTTCTCCCCTTGCCCTATATTTCACAGCTACAGTGTCCCCAGACCTCCAGGGTGTTTGCATTTCTCAAGCCTAACCCTTCAAGCTTGTTTTCTCTCCATATCTTAGTTACATAGAAGTTTAGGTATATACATCTCAGTATAAGCTTCTAGACTGTTGTTGCTTAGTGTACAGCAGTGAAGTGACCATGAAGCTCCAAACATTTTCCGTTTCATTTTTAAAGGTACACCGGCCTTTACAGCTAGTCAAGGCCATTTAATGCCATGTCCCTTGAAATGAAATCCTGAAGATGAAAGTTCCCTGTCATTCTGTATAAGACTATCCAGGACCTGATTCAGAGCTCTGGAATTCAGTGAAAATCTTTCCATTGACTTCAAAGCATTTTCAGTCATTCCTAGATAATAGCACAAATGTCATTTCTTTCTTTCTTTCCAGTTGGGTTGTCTGAAACTGCACAGTGTATGATTGAATCCCTATGTCCCTTGCATATCTTGCATGCCAGCTCCCTTTAACACATTCTGTGAAGCTGGTGATATTTAATGACACACTCGGTTTCTGTAGGCATCTTCTTTCCAATCTGGACCCCAGCTGCTTGAGGTCTAACAAATTATTCTCAAAGGACAATGTGAAAGCAACATTTGATGTATCTAGTCAGCTTAGCTGAGCACCTCTAAACAGATGACTATGAAACTTGGAGAGTTAATCTAGTTTCAGGCACAGAACCCTCAGCAGCAGACAAGTGATTACAAAGTTACCTATTCATTAAGCTTGATAAAGGTAGATTTTTCTTGTTTCTAGTGTTTATAATACAGAAGAGTCATAATGTTGAAGTGCCTACAGAGAATTTAACCTCTTAACTGTCAGAGACCCAGATAACCTACATCACATATACATATGAATGTGAATACATGACCGAGTCTGCAGCAAGGCTTTTACTCACAGAAAATGACAAACCTATAAAGTCTGCACTCAAAAAAACCAAAAAACAAAAAACAAAAAAACCAAAACAAAACAACAAAAAAAAACCAAACAAACAAAAAAAAAAAAAAACCCAAAAAAACCCAAAAAACAAAAACCCCCCATGCTAAAGACAGATAAACTTCCTATGGTGAAAACTCCCTGAGTTTCTGTCATGTTTTTTTGTCCCCAGATGATGCCAGAGGTCAATATAGGGTTATTCATCTTTGTATGTGAGATGGGAAATAAAAATCCTGGAGCTACCTTTCTGGTGTTCCTGAAGCTGTTCAGTCTTTCCGTCATCTGACTGGTGCAAACACCCTCCAGATGGTATTTAGCTACTATTTAGATCTTATTGTTAGCTCTGGAAACACAAAGTCTGCTAGTTTCATTAACACTTGGTATCCTTATAACAAAAACTTGAAGGAAGTGGAATTGTCTATCACAAATAAATGATGTCAGTTTTTTTTCAGGGGATTCAGTCCCACCCCTGAAGCTGGTCTAACCTGTAGGTAGCTCTCCTAAATTCACAGACACTGTTTCTCTCTAACAGGGTACAATCTACCTGCGTTGTCAGCCTCCTCACTTGGGCATTTCTATTGCATGTGACAGTGCAAAAAGATATCACTAACTAATATTGCAATGAATGCAAAGAGCTGAAGTTGAAAAATACATACAAGAGGAGGCAAGACTATTTGCCCTTGTCATGCTGGCTGACTGGTGATTAAAAAAAGAACAAGGTTAAACAAAGCAGATGAAAGGTCAGTGTACTCCCTGTCACAGGGGCAAAATAGCAGCATGGCTTACTAATAAAACCTGCAAAGAAACAAATAAGAAAGCCTTCATATGTAGAAACACTCTCCAAATACCACAAGCACTGATGGGGAGGAAATGAGAGGCTGGGGAGGAAATGAAAGGCTGGGCAGGTGGGATGGGTGAAAGCGCCTCTGGCCAAGCCAACAATAACTCCTAGACACGAATTTCAGACTCCAGCCTGAAATTTGGTCATTCTCAGAAGCTTCTCTGACCATGCCAGACAGGCCTGCTTTTGTGTTTCCATATCAGTCTCAGATACGCTTAGGCAGATGGAGTATTTACTCTGTCACAGCTTCACACTCTCTTTTTTGAATTAATCCACATCTCCTAGAGAAGCGCTTGATCCCTGCTGTGCCATAACTTTCACTGTCTTTATGAAACTGAGTGCCCAGTCTTCCAATGTGAAATCCTCTCTCAAAGGTAATAGGAATTATGAAATAATTATGGACTATGGCCTATGGTGACACAGAAACATCTTCCGTAACTGAGGGCTTAGAGGTGGACATCAGACAAAATCATGCATAATCTTTTGCAGACCAGGGCAGAGGAGAAGAGAACAGACAGGAGTGGAATGCACTTAAGAGAAATAGATACACAGATGAAAGAAAAAAGCCTTGATATTTAAAATATTTATTGTCTTAAAAGGCATGAAAACTGATACTAGCCATTAACTAATAGACGTTCTGCCTTTGTGATGCAGCTTACATCCCTAACTAAAACCACATCTCTCTTCTGATTTTGTCTGAAGCCAGGTGCACAGATGATTAAATTTTGGTCCAGCTGTAAGGAGAGTGTCTCCATCCTGTCCTCTCCTCTAAGCACACACCATCTGTATGATACTTATTCATCTCCTTTTGCTGGGCTGACATACTGAGTCCATATTCTTCCAGCATCAGTTGTCCTCGCACTGTCAAGCTGTGCAAATGGAAGGGATCTAAGCCTAAGGGAGTAACAGGCTCTGGGAGAAGGCTTCTGCTGTATTAAAGCAGTATTAACTGCTCTGCTTTAACCTTGATGTTGTTCATATGCCTTTTCACAAAAAAGATTTGGGGCTCACTATTCACTGTTTCCAGAATGACTTATACATCTGTATTTACCATATTGAAATGCTGTGCTGCTGTGAATGTCCTCCGTGTGAATCAGAAAGGGAAGAGGTTGGCTTTGTATCTCCAAGCATATGGATTCCTTGTAATGAGCAGAGGGTAGATTGCTTAAAGCATTTTTATTTTATTTTCTGAACATAATTTTTGAGCCCCTGTTCCTGTGTCATAGGCCTGCTTGTAGCAGGAAATTATAAACCCAGACCGCACCTCTTTGAGGAAAGGATAGGTGGAGAAAAAGAAGTCAAATACATGTATGTTTTTCATAAAAAGATAAGACAGCTACTTTAAGTGTGCTGAACATACCAGAGAAGAGAAACAGATTCATTTTTTTTTCTTTTGTTTGCTTCTTCCTCTGGTCTAAGCCACGGAGCCTAACCAGATCAAATGTATGCAATAGGTTTGACCCATATGCAAATGTTATTCAGACCTGGATCCAATTCTATCACCCAGGTTTTTCACTCTAGCAGATATTGAACCACACAAGAGGCATTCAAACTTCCATTTCAAGAAGTTCCTCTAAAGCATGTCACTATTGACTAACCTTACCCTTTATTCTCCCTTCATTTCCTCTAAAATGCAAAAAGGCATTTTCTAAATCAAGAAGAAGACAAGACTTTTTCACAAGACTTTAGGATCTGTTTTCTGTTGAGGATGGTGCCTTCTAGATGTGATTCTGCCCTGTACTTCCCAGGTTTATTTCAGGGAGGAGGGACTCGGGCTGCACAGGGCACAGGTCTCGAATGGAAAAACTTTGAGAAGAGCAGGTAGAGAGCAGAGAAAACACCTGATGGATTCCAGAAACAAAGAGGCTGATGGTGGAGATTCAACAGTGCTTGTTGAATATATCTTGTCACGAGACAGCATCATCCTTTACCTCACATCACCCACAAATGGTGTCCCTCCAAGGTACCAGAACAATGCTCGAGAACCCAGAAGGATGAGGATAGATCTGTGCTCTCTCTGCTTTACCAGTAGAGCACCCACCAGTACTGCATTAGTTTCCAACTTCCAGTCTGATTAGAATCTAGGGTGTGATAAGCCTAGGCCAGGCCACACAGCCATGCCAAAATTTCTAGAGATAAGGAGAAAAAAAATTGAAGTGTTGACAAGAAGGCAACTGCTTGCCAATATCATTCTGTCAAGTGTCCTACACCATTGTTTGGACACCATAAATAGCATATTCTGCAGGACATTGTCCCTTGATAAAAATAGAAGCCCCAAGTGAAAGAACATCCAGAGAAGTGAATTGCTAAAGGTGAGATAGAGGAGAATATGGAAATTATGAGCTATGCTTTGCAGCCACTTCCTAGCCACAAAGTCCTTGCTTTCCTCAGCCACCTAAGAAATTTTGTAGGGAAAAACTGTAATTCAAGTACAATTACAAACATATATAAATTATAATAAATAAATAAATATTTATGGAGTAGTCCATTTGGCCAGTGGGTTAGCAGACAGATGTAGGTGTAAAGGAAAAGTAGAACAGCAGGTTCCATATCAAGATAGCTTTTAGTGAACTCTTACAATAAATAGGGCAAGACATATTTTTGATAATAAACAATTCACATGTAAATGTAACAAACACATTCAGTCATGGGGTTTTTTTGTTTTGTTCAGTAATGGGCAATAAATTGTTAAACCTGTAACTGCTCGCTCTGTCACATGTAAACCACAGTCCAAACATAGGATATTAGGGATAAAAAAATAGATTTGGTTTTATCTAAAATTTACCTTAGGGTCATTCTTGGAATCCAACCTTAATTCTGCTCTGAGAAAGGCTGTATTCTCTCTGTTTATCTTCTCTCCCACAGGGAGCTGGGTGAAAAATGGGAAACCACTGCAAATTGATTAAGAATAATGAGATATAAAAACTTTATGGGGACATTATTAGTGATTTGATTTACTATACTTGAGATTATAATGCTTTCATGGGGGAAAGAATTGGCCTTGCTGGAGAAAAAGTAAGCAGGAGAGCAAGGCAGTAGCCAACAAGTAAGAAAAATGTGACGGTGTTTACAGGGGTCTTATGTTAAGGGAAGAGACGAGGATTTGACTCCATATTTCAGAAGGCTTGATTTATTATTTTATGATATATATTACATTAAAACTACACTAAAAGAATAGAAGAAAAGGTTTCATCAGAAGGCTAGCTAAGCTAAGAATAGAAAGGAATGATAACAAAAGCCTCTGTCTCAGAGAGTCCAAGCCAGCTGACTGTAATTGGCCATTAAATAGAAACAACTCTATGAGACCAATCACAGATCCACCTGTTGCATTCCACAGCAGCAGATAATCAATGTTTACATTTTGTTCCTGAGGCCTCTCAGATTCTCAGGAGGAAAAATCCTAAGCAAAGGATTTTTCATGAAAAGATGTCTGCGACAGAAACATTTCTCACCAACACCCAAACTAACAGGGCAAGGGCCAAACTTCAGGCTTCAAAAACATTACAGCTGGAAAATCCATTGAACATTTATGAAGATCTCAGTACAGAAAAAGGGAGAGAAGTTGAATGTACAGGACTGTCAGTGGCTTCTTTTTCCAAGTAGATATGTTGTTCTGCTGGATTAGAACCTTTTTAGTCTAAGTTTTTTTTTACTTTCAAGAAATAATCCTTTTCATTGGGACAGCTGCTTGTTTGGAAGACAGGACTGCCCTTGCCCTTGCCCTTATGGAAGGAGCAGAGCAGGAAGTGCTGCAGGGAATCAAGGCACAGCAAGAAGTTCTGGTGTCCTTCAGGCCAGCCTGAGGAACCTTTCACAGGCTCTTACACCTGCCCCTCACACAAACCTTGCCAAGGCTCTGGCCTCCATGAAAAGGCTTTGGAAGGGGCTGCTTTTAAAACTTCTGCCATAGACCCTCCTTGCTAATAGGAGCCAGCAGAAATGACATGCATGAAATCTGTGTAAATGGTGAAAGAATGCTACATTTCCAAAATAATGATTCAACTTTGTTGTAAGTGATCTGTCTAAAGGATTTTTTTTTAATAGGCTGAGAAGACTGATAAGAAATTGATTCCTAGAGCAATCACATATATTATTTTCTGCATATACTTCTCTTTGTTACAGAAATTCAATACCAGAAAAGGCAAGCAGAATACAAAGTTTATTTTCTCCACTATACCTCAGTTAGCATAGTACTGTATCTTCCCCTGCTACAGTAAAATAAAAGATAAGAGCAGCCCTAAGGAGCTGGAAATTTAATTCGCAGACAAATTAGCTGCATTGCACTTAATATTCCCAGTGAGGAAATGAAGAGAAATTTATTCTGTTCCCACTCTCCACAAATTCACCAGAGGGAATGATAACCCTTAATTAAAGAAGACTGATTGCTTTTTTTTTTTTTTTTTCCCAGCTTTCATTTGCCCTAAAATAAAATGATGATAAATAAATGGTGCACATAAAAAAATATTAAAACCTCACCGGAAATGTTGCAGTAATTCAAATTTCTCATTGTAGTAGATATTACATTCTAAAGAGCTCTTTAATAATCTAGCAGGAGAGGAGCTCAAATTGGACAAATCCATTCAAGAAAACAAACAAAACCCAAGGAATTCTTTCTCTTACTTCAGGACTCATAATTTTGGATAGTTTACAAGTATACAGCCTTTTTTTTTTTTTTTTTTCCCTATAAGGACTATATTTAAATATGAAGAAAACAGGAAGATCTGGATGAAGAAGGAGATGGATGGCAAAGCAGAAAGGAGCCCAGGACTAGAACTATACTGATGACACCTTGGCATGGTCCGATGAAACTGAATAGGAAACACAGGCTGAACAGCAGATCTGATCCTAATGCAAGCTTAACAAAGAAGTGCGGTTGTGCCTAGAGAGCTGCAAACTGTTAAAATGTTTGTCAATATTTAAGGAATATTTATCAATATTTAAGGAGATGTGAACTAAAACCTTTGTTTGCATCTTGTTTATAAAGAATGTTCATCTTTCCATTTGTTTAAAAATGCAAAGTAGAGGAGTTGGAAAGTCTAGTTAGAGAGAAGACATCTCAGTACCTTCTACTGCACACTTAGACCAAGAAGGAACTCTGAAGAGTCTGATGGCAAGGGGGCCTTTGATGATGGGTAGGTAAGATAGAGGATGACTCTTGCATGACTTGTTTCTCCTGGCCTGAATGTAGCCCCGGTGCTGCCTTAGACTGTCATTCAAAGGGCTGATGACACTGTATTGACAGTCTCTGACACTTTACCCACAGCATTCTACTGGGAGAACTGTTACAGATCTTTTCCAACCCAAATTTCTAGGATTCTATGTAAGAAAGAGGTCTATGAAAACTGTTATCCTGCTTTGATCCAGGATACTTTTGGCTCTGGCGCAAATCCTTGTGCAGCTTCTCTGGAGACATCTGCTCTGAAAAATATGTATTGCTACTCTCTGTTTCCTTTGTTTCAATTAATTCTTTTTCATAAACTTCCTTCTTATACACTGGCTATTTAGTGCACTTATCAGGCTTTGGTGAGGCAGATTCTGTCTACAGGGCTGTCTTTGAAAATCTGCTGACGATTCTTTCAGAGATATGCAAGGAAAGCTCTCAGAGAAGACTTCTCTTTACACAAAGATTTTTACTCGCTTGAAGTATATTCTATCTCTTCACATATGAAGAATTCTCTACTGAATGCTAACGACTTGTCAACAGCAGAATTTGCCCTCTGACACAAGCATGCCCTGGTCTTCTGGAGCTGTGCTGTTCACATTTCTAGGCTTAGAAAGTACTATGAAACATAAGAGCTGTGTTTCCCCAGATGTCCCCCAGGACCTGTTTTAAAGATTGGCTTCATAAATGTCACCTTTCAGTCTTCAGGTCCCAAAGAGGTTCCAAATGGAAGGCTGCACACCGTGAACAGTAATTCAGGGTTTCCATCCTTGATTTCTGCTTGGTATCATCTGATTCCAGCATCTTGTAATAAATATTTCACTTTGTCTATTTGAAACAAAATCTCATCCACAATTACTTTGACTTCAGATGTATCTTCTGCATTTTCCCCCATATGAAAACTTTTTCCCTTTTCTTCCCGGTGAAAAACACTGCAGAATGGCTTATTTGTCTCTGATTTTTGTCTAATCACTAGTTGGCCGTGCAGAGTCCCTAGCAAGATTTTTCTGCAGACATTTTTGATGAAGTACTAGTTTTGATTTCTTTAGCTAGTTCTCCTCAAACTCTTCTAGGATTTTTGCTTTTAATCTGCCTGACAACACTATTCTTTTCATTTTATTGGTTTGGATACAATAGGCATCTTTTTGGAAATTGCCTTTTTGCTGCTAATAAACTTGCTTACTTGGCTGTTCATATGTGCTGGCCTCCTTTAATCCATTCTCCGGCCTTTCTCAATAGGTCATACGCAGCGGTGTTATGCTTCCAGTCTGGTGTTCTTCAGAAGTTTCCATGCTGTTTGCTAGGATTTCTCTTTGTTGACCTTTCTAGATTCTTTTTAACAAGCTCCCTCATTCCTGCATAGCTTTTCTTGAAGTGGAGGACAATGGCACTGGCGTATTTGGCCTGCAGTGCTCCTCTAGAGCTGGTGAAGCTGAGCCCTCTGTGGTCACTGTCACAGAGTGGAGCTGCCATTAGAAGGGCTGGAGCCACAAAGCTGAGGACTGCCTTTGCTCCTGTGGGCTCAGACCAGATGCTCCATGAAATAACTGCTGACAGAGCCCAAAAATGTCATCTCTCTTTCATCTGCTGGCATGACATTTGTCAGTCTACAGGAGGGCTGTTGATGTCTCCCATTGCTACTGTTTTTCCTGCTTCTCTGATTTCTTACAGTGTATTGAATTCAGGGCATTTTGCTATCCTGGGTCAGTAACATTATCTATCATAACAATAATCTTCTGTTTAGGCCTGGAATTTCAACCAGCACAGACTTCATGTAACTTGAGATGGTGAACTTGTAAATTTTTTTTGCTGATGAGCCTTTGATGAGAAAGAGCAGATCTCTGCCTCCTGCACAGTTTATCTCTGTATTTTATATCCTGGGTTTAGTGTCCCTTTAATAGTCTTCTTTGCTCCAGGTTTCCAATACGTATGATTGATTGGCATCTGAGTTTTGGATCAAACATTCTGCTTCCCTATTTCCTTTCTGAGATTTCACATGCTATGTGGAAGTGAGTGTAGCACTACTTTGGTTCTGTTATTGGCATCTTGTATAAAGTTCATTATGTTTGCTCTCCTTTGCCTGCTGGGTTACTTGCATCTTCTGCATTATGATTTTCTTGAGGATTCAGAGCTTCCCCATTTTTTATCTCATAAGGATACTCATGTTGAACCTGGCCTTTTCCACACCCATCAGCCTGCCCCAGCTACCTGGGTTTTCCAGCCTGTTGGGGAATATTTTAATTACAAAATTATTGTCTGGGGCCTTCATTTTGCTAAGGATGTTTGGGAGTGTTTTCAATTTGCTGCAAGACCAAGCAATATCATGAAAGAGACTTAGATATGTTGGATGTTTTCAAATCAGCTGGACTTGATGAAATTCCTGCTAGGATACTGGGAAGATTGTCTGAAGTGATGCCAGCACTATTAGCTGCTATCTTTGAGAAACTGTGAGGTACAGAGATGAATGTGTTGCCTCTTACATTTTTTTTAAGAATGAGGGAGCAGGGGAAGCAATAGTTGAGCCTCCAGAAGTCAACTACAAGGTGAGTGGCAACCAGGGTGGATTTATTAAGAACAAATCATACCAAACCAATCTAATACGTTCCTGTGATGGGACTTGTGGCAAGGGAAGAAAAGCAGACAGATTATTTTAACTTTAGTGAGGCTCGGAACATTGTCTCATGTCTCATAGCTTCTAAGAAGCAAGCTAAGGAAATATTGTCTTTGTACAATTTTCAGCAGTTGAGAGCAATACAGACTGAAAAATATAATCAGACAATAGTCCTTGATATTCAGACTTACTTTGATTATTGAGATCTCTATTGCTAACTTTTTAATTAATCAAATAACACAGGGGAAAAAAACCCCACAGAATATATTTGAAGAGTGTGAAATTAGTTTAAATTATCTTGATGACCTGGAGAAATAATCTGGAATACCTAGTTTGCAGTTTTGTGAGGAAAACATCTTCTGCCTTTAGCTCTCAATCACCAGCTGTCTGTGAGCTGGACAGCAGCATTGCAGGGAGGAATCTGGAGGCTGCAGAGCGTCCCAAGCTGAAAGATTCGTGCAAAGCTGCTGCAAAACAGAGAAACCCCTCAGTGGAACGCTGCCACAGACCAGTGGGCAAACAGGGTCACAGAGCCTCATCTCAGCTGCATCCCACCTCTCAGTCAGTGTCAGCCAGAGGAGTGCCTCTGAGTGGGCTGCTGGGGATGGGGGCAGCCTCTGAACCCATTCTGGGGCCTCTTGAGAGCAAATTCTCTACTTTCAAGAGAGACTGAAGCTCTGCTGGTGCCTAGACATTAGCAATAGTAGACAAGCCAACTTCCAATACACCAGTGGAGGTTTGCTCCCTGAAGGCAGCAGTTCAGGTGTTCCAGAGTCCTAGGCTCAGCTTAAGCACTAATTCAGTCTCAAGGCTAAAAGCAGCCTCTCATTTATACTTCTGAGTCCACAGTCTCATTAACACTGAGATTCATTAAAATCTCCTTCTTTTCTGCCCTTCCACCACCACGGAATCTCAAGGCTCAGGTGGACCTGTCATGATAGAGATTGTTCATGACACTGTTGCTCAAAGGCCTCCTTTATACCATAGCAGTTTTCTCTGCCTCTTTTTCTCTGAGGTGACTTCCAGGATGTATTAGGGTGTCTCTGTCATGTATTTGGGATGGAGTCTTTTTAAGTCATCTGCCACCTCTCAACATCAGCAAAAATGAGAGTTCTTTGCTACGTGGTTGATCTCTGAGATTTGAGATTTCTATTACCCTTAGCCTGACTCTTATCTGAGCTGAAGAGGAGATAAGACTACTTCTTTGTTTGGAAGAGATGAACAAAAGTGTTTGTCTCCTTTCTTCATCTCCAGGATGGACTGGCACACCTGAAGCAATAAGTAAGGAACATACTGCTGAGTAATGAACACAAAAATATTGTATGATCACAGCTGAATAAACAGTAGTATTGGCAAAATCTGTCTCCTTTGTTCCATATGAGGGCCAGGAGAGGACTCAGCTGGAAGATCATGTCCAGTTCCTGGTGCTTTAATTAAGGGAGGATGTTGAACAGCTGGAGAGTCAGAGGACAGAACTTGGGATGACCAGAAGTCTAGAAAATATGGCTCATGATGAAAAGCCAAAGGAATTTGCATAACTTGGTTTAGAAAAGAGACAATAGAGGGGGTGGCCCATCAATGAACTTGAAATATTTTAAAAATAGACATGAGGAGAAAGGGACTGAATCTTTTTTGTGCCCATTATGGGTGGAAAATAAGTGAAATTACAGGAAGAGAGATCCAGATGAAACATCTGTAAATTTTCATTGTATAGTCAATTGATGAAACTGGTTTTCTTTGGAGGAACTGGCATCTCTATGAGTGCAGACAGGCATGGGTGTAGCTAATTCTGACTTCAGGAACAGGAGCGGACTGGATGGCTTCTCCTCTCCAACCTACTTTTCTGTTCTTCTGTGAATGTTGTCCAGTGGCTGACAATGACTTAATCCTCACTGATTCCCAAATGATGCTGCAGATAGCAGGATTACTCCCACTGCAAGTAGAAGCCACCAGGACTTTTTCCAGCTGACAAAATGGAAAGGGAACATCAAGAGCAGAGCACCCTTTAACTCAGACAGGGGCAGGTCCCAGGTACCTCTTGTTTCTGTTTTTAATGTGCTCTGTGAATCTGAGCAAGCTACTGCTTTCACTGCTAGGACCACGGTACTTTAAAAGCAAGGCAAAGAAGGAAGGCCACAGCTACAGAAGCCTAGCTGACCCAGCAGGCTAGGTAAGGCTAGGGACAAAATAATCCACAGCTAAACCTACATTTATCATTATATATGTCAGGGTATATCATGATTAATGTAATTCCCAGCTGCCTCTGACTCCCTGGCTTCAAGAGGGACAACTGTCCATGGAAAACAAGGGGAAAACCCCAAGCTGAGTCTTGTCTGAGCTCCTCTGCTGCTCCACCCTGTGTGAGCTCAGTGTCTTTGGAGACAGCTTTGGCAGCAGCTGGTGAGAACCAAAGGGTGTTCTGGGAAACAGCTTCCATAGACCTTCCTCCCCAAGTCTGTTCTTGCTCACCTCACACTTTACACCAACTTTTCATAAAGGCTGTAAGTCGCACTTATCTGTGGAGTTCTTTGACTGACAGTAGTCTTAGATATGTACCTGAAGGGTGCTGTATGTTTTCATAGTGAGAATATACAGTCAGTGTCCTCCAGCATTTCCCAGCAATAGTTCAATGACTCTGCATGTGCTCTCTGAAATCCATTTTTAAAAATGTTTTGTTATGGTCTGCTCAACCTGTGACTGTGCTTGCACACACCCTCCCTGATATCTGCAGGTCATCCCTCCTCACATGACCCATCTGGGTCTCCTACATCAAACAACTCTTGTGGTCTTTCCTCCCAGCCTGTTGGACTCTGGACACTGCTGGTGTCACAGTTTACAGCTCCAGGTCTTTTATGGAGAGAGGTAACCACATTATCTTTCTTCAGTGCCACAAAGCACTCCAGATCTTCCTCATCTGAAGAAAGACAGTAGAACAGACTTCCACAGTAGGACACAGAAGCAGGCTGCTGAATTCTTATGGGTTTTTTGGGGAGAGGGAAAGGAGGAATGAAAAAGGAAATTGTAAGAGTGAGAGGATACCACAAAAATTTCAGATGAATGCTGAGCATAAATCAAGTTCTCTTCTGGTTTTTGGAGACAAGGTTTTGCAGAAAGAGCAGCCAAATTCTTAGTAGTCTCCTAGAACACTAGAAAAGTGTGTCACAGGCTGTCCCCTTCTGCCTCTTTCCCAAATTTATCCCCTTCTCTTGATCCTTTTATCCCCCTTCAACCCTGCCATCCCAGGACATCCCTGTCTTTTTTGTTCCCACCTGCTCTGTCTCTGACCTTGTTGCCTCTGCACATCCCTCCCTGCCTGTCCCTGGATGCTGTCCTGTGGGTCCTGTTTTGAGGCATTATTTTTCTCCTCCTCCTCCTCCTCCTTCCCTTCATTGCTGTTTAAGGCTGGATCCAGCTCTGGATGGCACAGGGTGAGGGAGAGCAGGGCACAGCCAGTTCTCTGCCCTCTGCTCGTACTTGGGGCTGAGCCCCTGCGGCACCAGCATGCTCTGCACCAGGCAAGTCTTCAGCACAGACAACATCTGGATTTCAGACAAGCTCTGCAGGCCATGTGCAAGTGGAAAGCAGTGATTTACAGCTAGGTCAGATCTGACAGGATTTTCATATGGCCACCAAGTACAGGCTGATGTCTCCAGGGATCAACCCCCGCTAATTTCAAGCCCCTGCATGAAGCACTGAACTGCAGTGAAACCACTGTAAGATATTTTCAGCATGGGCCAACCATATTTTTCACTAACCTCATTCTTGGAAGTTGCTGACCAACTTTCAGTGAAATGTTCCCAAAATAAAACACAGAGAACAAGGGTGGAAAATTTCAGCCTAGAATGATTAAAATATGAAAAAAAAAATTAAAAGCAACTGAAAAACAAATCTTATAATCAAAACTGTTAGGCAACATTAAATATAAGATGTGTTGCCCTCTCCACCTGTAACAGAGGGATGGCTATTTAAGCATTCAATTTGGGAAAAACTTTCTTGCATAACTGGCCTTCTGCACTTGAGGCATATGCCCAAGAAAGACATCTGATAAGGAGAAACAGCGGTGACTATGCAAACTGTTACATGATCTGAATTATTTACATTGCTTGGAGTTCACCAGATTCTTCACCTAAGTGTTTTAAAGTCACTGAGCTCTAGTGGAGCACTAGTGGATGCATCAGGGAGAGAGATGTCAGCTTGACCCATCGTGATTTGCCATCTATGAAAAGCAAACAAATACAACAAGCTGGAGGAAGGAGCATTGTGCCTGTAATAGGAACTGGAGCACTGATTTACAGAGGATCTTTGTGTTGGACTCATGAGCCTTTGACTATGTTAACACTGAAAAGTAAGCAGCTGCAAAAGCCCAGCTACACAAATCTGTGCAAAAATCAAGCTTTGCCTGTTGACTGCTTGACAAAATTCTACCTGCAAGGATGGACCAGATGTGTGTAATTATTTCCTATACTATTTTCTCTAGTTTTCAAAAGAAGATAGCTAGGTTTCCAGCAAAGTTTTTAGAGAGTCTTTGTAAGGTTTTTTGCTATACTCCAATGAAAAGGCTCCAGGATTTTAAAACTTGTCCACTTTTTTTCAAGTATATGCAGGGGTTATAATAAAAGATATTATCTCTGTGGCAAATTCTGGATTCCTCAGATTACAGCTTCATAGCTAAATCAGGATTATTACTGCTATCAGAGAAACTACCACTTTTGGAACAACAAATCACTGCTACTTTGAATTGAGTCCATTGCTGAAAGAAGCAAATATATCTAGATGCAAAGTACAGCCTCTTAAAAGCCACAGCATAAACACAGAGATTTTCCCCCTTTTCTGATCCAAAATACAGTAGTCACAGACTATTTTTAATTCATGTAAAATTATGATAATCATGAAAGCATAAAATCTATGGTTTGCTGAATTGGCTGCAATGTGCATCCCTGAAGCAGGGAAGTACTGAGATCAGCATAATGAGAAATATGACAGAGGACCCTGCAGCTGAACCAAAGATCATGCCAGACCAGATGTAGCTACATTTATTGCTGTGCTGTGCACCAAAAAATGTTAAAAATAAGGCACAGGGAGTGAAGATTTCCAAACATATTAGCAGTGCTCTGGTGATGTGATTGTAGCAGTTTTAAGGCCATAGTGCCTTGCAGTGCATGCCAGCAAGTACTGCGCTCTTGTTATTGCTTTTACCAACTTAGATATTGAAATATATGACCCAAACCTGACATCTAGTGGAGGAAGAACGAGGGCAGGATTTTCTTTGCCTTCCCAGGCATGCCCTGGGCTGTGAGCACACACTTTGCTCTTTTCAGAAGAGACCTGAAGGCTGTCTGCCCTATGGCTTGTGCTGGGCAGGGAAGAAAACCAAGGAGCTTGTGGGCATTTCAGCTAAATGTGCACACCTTGTCTAGCTTATGACACCTTTACCCACAGCTATCCATGCCAGAAGCCAGTTCCACAGTGCTGTCAGCAGATAACGAGCTCTGAAGGCTGAATTTAAAGTTTCAAAAGACAGTAGTAGAGCCAACCATGACTGGTTGAATTTAGGCAGGATCTTGTGAATGCATCTAACAGGAAGAAGAGGTGCTCACTACAGCTGCACAGATGGTGTCAGTGACCTTCAATTTCTGCTGTCACAAATGTCAGGTCTGTTCTCCTGGACCAGACCAGAGAGTTAAATGCTAGCTAATGAGGCTGCAGCTCTGTTTAGCTTCCAGCTTTTCCCACCACAGTAGTTCATTCACTCTCCCATCTGGGCTGCTTGAGCTGGGAGGCCAACAATACTTTGGGAAAGTTTTAACAAGTTTCTGAGTTGTCCTCTGCACCTGTCACTGTAATATCTCATTTCTCAGTTAGCAAAAAATCAAAACTTCAGGCTCTCATACTTGCACAGAAATGTCGAAGGCACAAAACCTAAAGGCTAAAAGAAGCTAAAAGCCAAATAAAATTGTCCAGTGTTCATTTTTCATATCTTGAAAATTTAAATCAATATCATAAATTTGTTGGTACCTCTGTCCTGATGAGATGCAGGCCATTAAAAAAGGCAGAAGAGAAAGGGTGTTTTAGTTGCTTATACACTGCAGGAAGCAAAAAACATCTCCCACATGCTAGTAAATTATCCAGGCTTCGTAGCTGGGAGTTGTAACTACTCACACTGTCTGTGAAGCATCATTTTGGGAGGATGAACCAACAAGTTACCAACAGTTTAGAGATTCATTAAACCCCCTGAAATACTGTTGCTTGATTAGTGAATGCAGAGCCATCAGCCACTGCCAAAGATCTCAGCTACAGGGCTCTGTCCCAAGCAATCACAATGCTGACAAGGTGATGCATTTTTCAGAAGGGAGTTTTAATCTCCTGATGGCAAAACAAAGTTAGTGTTATACAAACAGTACAAAGTTTACCACAGGATTGAGCTTTAATCTCTGGTGGTTGCTTATTGACTGCAGTAGAAACAGAAGCCACTCAGTGAAAAGACCTTCTCAAAATCCTGTTTGCAGGCAAACTTGAAGGTGAAGCTCTCACCCCAGCAGCTTTCCCTGAAATCCAAAGTAAGTCTGAATTGGGGTTGTTTAAAATTCCTGTTTATTCTGCCATGAGAGGACTTGGTTTATCTTATCTTGCTTGATGATGTTGACCTTTCTAAAAGTTAGAAAAGCAGAAGTTGTGATAGATGGTTTAAAGAATGTCACAGTACATTTATGAAGACTTGTGCTATCAGAGCAATTTCAAAGTCAGAGAAAGCAGACTTGGGATACTTACACCCTCTCCTACCTGATGCCTGTCAGAGCAGACTGAACAATACTGAAGAAATCAGTTGCATTTCTTCTTCCAAGGAGTTCCTCATCCTGGGCTCTTTACTAGCAGAGAATTGTGAGTGCTAATTCTCAAATGCAAACACAGGTACTTCAGTCAGTGGGAAGCAGGGTGCCTGCAGTTTGACAGGTTGTGTCTGTGTACAGAACCTGTGTCTTTATCTGTGCCAAAAGTGACCAACAGGGGAGGCTGATTTGGGTGAAGCTTGCAACCCTTGCTAATCTGGGGTAGGAGGTTAATCCTGAAAATTAGGATATTTACTTCTTCCTGTATATTTTTTAGAGTAGTCAGACCGAGCCACAGCTGTTTTAAAATTTCATGTTTCCACATATCTTTCTAAATACTTATTTTAATCAGGACTGCAGAAGTAATTGCAACAAACAATTTAGAAAATTGACTTTGTCTGTGTTTTGTACATGTTTCTGCACACACGGGCATGGTTTGCTAAAACATTCATTTTCATAGCTTTCCGTTCTTGCTTCTTCAAAAGTATGTAAGTGCAGGCATTTTCTGGGCAGCATTTACGTTGGTTTGATTAGACATCTGGGTCACACAACTTCACTTCCATTCCCTGAAAGGCTGAGGTTAGTTCTCAGAAATATGTTTCATATTGTGGAATTTGATTTTTGCCAGTGTTTTCTCATGGTTTGTCCAAATTCTGTATATTCCTTTTATAGTATGTATCAGTGCTCCAGCATGTAATGCAAACACCCAGAAAGTATTTGTTCCAGAGGAGAAAGGAAGATCTGTAGAAAATTGTTTGTTTTTTCCACAGCACTGGCCTCTACAGTGACTTACTCTCAGGGTCTGGACATAGTTTTACAGTGTGTTCATCCTGGAGCAGGTTACATCTAGACTCTGTATTTACTTGTTTCCAGATTTCATGATCTTGAATTCCATCCCTGTGCTCCATAACTAATTGTTCAGTCATGGTGCCGTCCTTAGGGGTAATCTGACAAATTATGTTCTGGGACAACCTTTGAGCAGAATTAGTGGAACAAATAATGCAGCTTGTTTTAAGATGGAACTTATGACAGAATTACACAATTGAAATAGCAGAGGACCTAAAATGTCCTCTCCAGGCTGCTGTTTAAAACAGAATGAAGAGAGGCACAGAGGTTCAAGCTTCCTCCTTCTCTCATGGCTGCACCTGCAAGTTTTCCTCATACTGGGGTAAAGGATTCATAGACCAATGTGCAAGACAGACTGACAACTCAGCAGCTCTTCTATAAAACAGATGGCTCCAAGTTTTGCCTTCAGTGACGTTAGAGCCCCTGGAAGAGAGAATGACAGTTCAGGGATCTAATTTCTGCTCCATGTCATTCTTTTCTTCAAGGTTCCCTACACCTCTCTCAGCAATGTCTATGGTGTGTCTTTCTGACTTCGAAGCTTATGCTAAGAAGTATTTGCCCAAGATTGCTTGGGATTATTTTGCAGCTGGAGCAGACGACTGTACCACACGAGATGAAAACATCCTGGCATATAAAAGGTAATGTGAGAAGGGAATGAAGGGAGTCGTACTGGGACCTTTCAAACTGGTTTTGTGCAAGTATTTGGACTTGACAAGCAAAGGAACCTAAAACCTTGTCCTTTCCAGGGGGTCCCGAAGCTAAATGCAAAACCTGAGTGATGTGCACTGTGTGCTCTGATGCCAGACTGAGTATGACACGGGTTGTATGAGGCTTTAGGGATGCTGAGGGTATAGGCAGGTGCTAGGGTAGGGTAGGGTAGGGTAGGGTAGGGTAGAGTACAGTGTGCTATGGAGTGTGTGGCATTACAGGAAAGGGCATGAGCAGCTCTGATAGAATGAGTTGCAAAAGGGAGCTCTTGGTGAACAGCAGGAAGCCTATGTGCAAGCAGGGTGGGATTTGGGGAATATGCTGCAGAACCTGAGGGCAGGCACACAGTACAGTGAGGACAGACACATGAATGGTGAGGTGGAAGGACCCAGCCTGCCTGCAAGTAAAAGGAATCTGGAGGAGGAAGTGGGAGAACAAGACACAGTGACCTGAGGCAGGAGATGCAGAAATTATGTGGTAAACGAAGACCTGGTTTCCATGAAATTTCAGAAAAGTCACTGAACATCTGCTATCCTGAAAGCAGATGTGGAGAATACATTTTTTGCCTTACAGAATTCGTTTCCGGCCACGTATGCTGCGGGACGTATCCGTGATGGACATCAGGACTAAAATCCTGGGTTCTGAAATCAGCTTTCCTGTAGGAATTGCCCCTACAGGCTTCCACCAGCTAGCATGGCCTGATGGAGAGAAAAGCACAGCCAGAGGTATTCTTCTGCTCTGGTGCCATGTAGCACCAAAAGCGGGTTGTAGAAAAGCCTCAAGAAGCTGTTAGGAGGACTCAAAGTGTGACTGAGAAAAATTTTCAGTCTTGAGGGGGAAAACTCCATTCCCACTTTCTGACACACTGCATAGGAAGCCGTATAGATGGTGCCCTTCTTCTCCAGCTACCAACATTAAAAATCAGCACCATGGAGTCTGCTGCAAACCTAAGAAGAGGGCAGTGAACACATTTCTGACTCATACCAAAAACCACATAAGGTTTTCAGTCCTAGGGGCTCTAGATGGGTTGTAGAAGGGGTGGATGGGACTCAGACTGTGAATTCCTTGTTACTGGTTAAGAAATGTCTCCCTTGGACAAAAAGATAATCCCTTTTCACAAATCCTGTGGAGAGTTTGGAGACCTGACCCCTAGAAATGTTTTTTCTTCTGTGTACACTGAATAGATCTAACAGTACATCCCTGAGAGGACTCAGTCATAAAGATAAAATTCATGCTTTTTAAAAAATGCCGATGCAAAATGGAAGCACAGCTTGGTTAATTACCTCTCCCTTTTCTGCTTTCTTAACCATGGACTAACAAGAGTGTAGGGTAAATACAGTCATTGTTAATCCTGGGGCATAGCTGCCCTGTGCTTTGTAGGATGCACATGAAATCAGGAGTTGGGGTGGTCTCTGCAAACACTGCATGGTTTTGTGTCTGATGCCTGGCAAGGCCCTTCAGATGCCTTTGTTTCTGACTCCTTCCCAATGCCCCCCCAGCGGCCAGAGCAATGGACACCTGCTACATCGCCAGCACCTACGCCACCTGCTCGCTGGAGGAGATCTCCGCGGCTGCGCCCGGCGGCCTCCGCTGGTTCCAGCTCTACATCCATCGCAACAGGGCAGCTTCCCAGCAGCTGGTCCGGCGGGCAGAGGCCTTGGGCTTCCAGGCCCTCGTCCTCACCGCGGATCTGCCCTACACGGGCAAGAGACGCGACGATGTCCGCAATGGCTTCCGCCTTCCTCCCCACATGAAAGTGAAGAACTTGGAAGGAGCCTTTGAGGTTTGTAAAATGAGCCTGTCCTTTCATTCACTGCGCTGGCATGTACCACATGAGAGAAAAACCACTGGGTAACTGCTGCCCTGGCATTTGCTGTATAGGGTTGTATCTCCTCCCCTGCTGCTTCTGCAGCATCCTGGCTTGACCTCCTGCCGGACTGGGTTCTGTCACAAAATCCCCACACAACTGCCTCAAAGACACTGATCTCCACCCCCATTGTAATTATTCTCCTCCAGAGACATGTGACATTTCTGGAGCTGATGAACATGTCTGTTGGCAAGTTTGATTAATCTGTTCTAGGGCAAGGGAAGACACCAAGGGACCTGTGTATTGTTGCAGCCTGGATGAGTTTTCCTTTTGCTGTTTCATTGTGGCTGTAGGGAGATGACTGCTCTGAGTACGGACTGCCACCCAACAGCTTGGATCCTTCGGTCACCTGGAATGACATCTACTGGCTGCGGAGCCTGACACGCCTGCCCATCATCATCAAAGGCATCTTGACAAGAGAAGATGCAGAGCTGGCAGTGAAACACGGAGTTCAGGGAATTATTGTGTCCAACCATGGTGGAAGACAACTGGATGAAGGACCTGCCACTGTAAGTGGGAATAGATGAAAATGGATGTCCCACATTTTCCTTGTTTACAGTCTGCACGTTTGCATTAACCTGGGTGTCTCTATGCCCAGGTTTGTGCATACACTTCTGGTGGACTTGAGTTAGTCCAGTGGCCATGGATGTGTGTAGATGTACTTTAGCTTTAAACTGGTGAGATCCATGCATGGGGCTATCCACTGAAGTATTTCCTCAGCTTCTTGGCAGGGTTCTGTATGTACCACAGAACCCACTTAAGTGCAGGTAAACTCCTGGCCTAAGCCAGGGAGAGTTCCTGCCTGTGCCTCCATGAGCTGGTGCAGCACACTCAAACTCTTTGCGCACTGCAGCAAAAAGAAAACAAAGCTCTGGAACCAAAATTGTACAAATGAGAGCATAATGTATTCTCATTGTTCACATCTGTCAAAACATGCAAAATAATGCAGCTAGATTTAGTGAGAGGTCTGCTTGCGTATTTACAGGCTCAAGTCTAAACGGGAATTTATTGACTTACATGAGCCAGAAAAAGGATAACTTATCTGGAGAAAAATTCCCCTGCTTTTAAATTTGTACAAAGAAATCATGCATTGTTTAGACATGTGTGTATTTCACTGGATTAATTTGGCTCCTGTCAGTTTTTCCAATTGCTCTTATTTTACAGTTCTGCATTGCACAGTATCTTACGAACTTTCTTTTCTCGGTTTTCTTTTGTTAAATAAAAATAGGTACCAGGGAATTCTCTTCTATTCTGCGTCAAGGCTGACAATAACGAATAAAAAAAAAATTTAATAAACTCAATGCTAAAGGCATAATAACAGAAATGGCATCCACATTAAACTGTTCTTCTGCCTTAAAAGTTGTTTTACATGCACAGACAAGGCAGTAGATACCTAGTTGGGCTCTGCTATTTTTCTAGTGCCAAGCTTGGCTCTTGCTGAGTTAGTCCTAGAAAATTTCAGCCTGAAGGTTCTCAGTTTGAAATTCAGAAAAAAAAAAAACTAAAGGAAGGAAAAAAGGTATAAGACACTGCAGAAAAGAGCCTTTTGGGTTTGCTCTGAAGGACAGTTAATTATGTCCAGTGCCTTGTCCTGCCCCTGGCTGTACTGCCTTTGGGGCCAGAGCCAGCATCTCTGTGTGGTGCTGCCCTGCAATAACATCTGAGGCTTACTCCATGCTGAGCTCTACAGAAAAGACCTTAGGGAATCGGGAGACCTAACCTGGAGGAAATTATTGACTGTACTACATAGCAAATGAAGCCCTTCACAGATGCTTTAGAGGGAGGCACTCAGCAAGTGGTCACCAGGATTAAGTTGAAATGTAAGCTTAGGTAGTTTGAGCAGTAGAAGTCTGACATCAGCCTTTCTTGCAAACAGCTATATTATTTATCATTGTCTCAAATAAAAGTAAAACACTGATGACAGTTATTCTCATTGAAATTTATATTTAAAAATCTTTCATAAATCTATTGAAAATGTTGCTTTTTCACTAATCAAAAGTGATAGCAAAGAATATCAGTATAAGCAAAGAACTGGAAAATGGCATTAAGTGTCTGGAAAGCAGAGCAGGGATCTGCAAGTTTGTTATTCTGCAGCTCCTGGCGCTGACCTATTTGTGATGCATTGTCACATTTCATTTCGAGAAGGTATCCTACTAAAGCACTGTATCCTCACCTGTCTCTTTGGAATATGCCCTGCTTCTCTGGGAATCAAAAGCTGCCCTCGAGGTGAGACTGGCTTCTTCTTGCAGATTGATGCTCTGGTTGAGGTTGTGGAGGCAGTACGAGGCAGAGTGGAAGTTTACGTCGATGGAGGGATACGAAAAGGCAGCGACGTGCTAAAAGCTCTGGCACTGGGGGCAAAATGTGTCTTTATTGGGAGACCAGCTTTGTGGGGCCTGGCTTACAAGGTGAGTAAGGAGCTCTGGGTTCATATGCCTGCTTCCCACACTCTCCAGCAGTCCTGCAACTGAAGTCACACAGTTGTCACTGGTGGAGAATATATTTTTTAATTTTATTTTGCTGAATTTGAAGTAGAATCACCCCAAATTGAATGAAACCCTGACATTTCCTCTGATTTAAAAATATCACTGAATTTGACAATTTCCTGGGATTTTGGACAATGGGATTTTGAAGGTGATAGCATTGTTTTGTGGGACCTGATTTCTTGATGTTGTAGTTTGGTGCTAAAATACTTTAGGACTCAGTGCTTTTGAAAACTGGAGCTGGCTTATTTGCCAGAAAGATTAGTCAGACAATTTTATTTGCTTTCAGCAAATAGTTGGGAACAATACATGGTTTTGGTAGAACAGTTTCAAAGCAGTGCTATGAATTCTTCAGAAATACATATAGAGCTCCATCCCACGGGTGGCTGAAAGATTTTGGACCAGGTTGAGCAAAACTGTATCCTGGAAAAATGTATCCACAGTTTTCCACTATGGCCTGGGTTTCCACAGCTATTTCAGTTCCAGCTTTGCTGCTTCTCAACTCCAGGCATATTTCTATGGTCCAGAGTCATGAATTAGGCCGCTGATGCAGGAGGTAAACTTAATATAATTAAAATTCAAATAGTATTATTATACCAGATGGGGGCTTTTGTTAATTTTTTGCTTTTTACACTCTGGATGGAGTCTTCCAAAACTTTTCTCTAGAAGAAAAGATACTTTTTTTGTGTGGTCTAGACACATTTTCTTTCTCTTAAATGGCACTCTTGTCCAGTGGTGTGATTGCTGTGGATTCCAGTAGCAAGGCTTTGATCAAGAAATCACCTGAATCTCCTGAAAAAACCTGTTAGAGTTGACAGTACTGTGTTTTTGGCCAGTAAATATCAACAAAGGGCCCAAGATGAAAAAGGTGTTCCTGTGAATTGCTTGCACTTTCTCCATAATGGCAACAGAAAGGAGATGAGATTTTGGGGGGTTCAATTGTGCTTTGGTGTTGTATTCCGTAGAGTATTCCTAAAGATGTATCTCAGTGGCATTACCAAAGCATACAACAGAGGAAGGGCATAAACAAGTGGTAACACTGACTGCACCCAAAGCATTCATTATTGCAAGACATAAAAAGAAAATTCAAGAGAAAAAAAATGAATCCCCCAGTATTTCATAGGAAGATCAAAATCTTCTATGCGTTTTTTTTTTTTTTTTGGCTTTTGAGCTTCTTGGTGTCACTTACACAAAGGAAAACACATAGTCTATTATTTTTAAAGATTCAGTCTAGTAATTGAGTGAAGTACGGTTTCTGGAGTGGTAACATATATAAAACTCATTACTTTGTTAAAACCTGTCAGCATTGTAAGGCTTGACATTTTAAATAGCAAGCCCATTGGTGGGGGAAAACTGAAAGCTAAAAAAAAGAACCAGCTACAAAATGTCAGAAGTGAAAAACAGCTTTGTTTTCTTTCCCTGTTCAGATGTATCCCAAAAGGAAAAGTATCTAAATTGATCTGTGATTAACTGAGCACATCCATCATATCATTTTAATCATTCATCTGCATGAGAGACTGGAATTGGCATGGATTTAAGGGACTATCCCAGCTCTCAGGGTGCAGGCATCCTGTAGCACTGCTCTGTGCCAGTGCTTCTTTTACCCTGACTGCTTTCTCTGTTGGTGCAGGGTGAAGAAGGGCTTCAGGATGTCTTGAGAATCCTTCAGGATGAGTTTTGCTTGTCTATGGCCTTAGCTGGTAAGTATTTTGTTTGTAATGGGTGTTACAGATCTTTCTGCATGCAAGCCATGTAAAATCAGGAGTGTGATGTGATGGATAGGTGACAAAAAGGGAATCCACAGGAGCTGTGATGGTTCTAGCTGCTATACTTGAGATTCTCTGCTTCCTGTGAAACCACTTGGCATTCCAGGTGTCACAGCAATGGAGTTTGCACAGAGGGAGTAGGTTAGAGCAGCTTTGTGACCCAAGTAAACACATGCAAAACTCTGAAGTACAGCTGATCAAAACTTGGAATTTCTGTTCTCCTGGGAATGACAGCAGCAGTTTTTCAGTATTTAGTGTTTACCAAAGTGAAATGCAACTGATCTTTTTTCTGCATGAAGAGCTCATTATAAAATGGATGCAGAATTTTTCTTTCTGTGTGTTAGAGAATATGGTCTGGAGGTGATTACACGTGTTTTAAAAGCTTTTGTGTCTCCTCCCTTTACTCTCACTCTGTTTTTCTCACTCCTGCTCCCAAATGTAGCTGCCCTGTTTGAGCCTCTCACAAAACAGCAAATTTGCAGAGCCCAGTGCAAGCTCCAGTTTTACTCTTGGACAAGAGGGTTATGGCACTGGAACAGGCTCCCCAGGGCAGTGGTCAAAGCACCAAGCCTGACAGAGTTCCAGAAGCATTTGGACAGTGCTGTCAGGCACATGGTGTTATCCTTGGGGTGTCCTGTGCAGGGCCAGGAGTTGGACAGGATGATCCTTGTGGGTTCCTTCCAGTGCAGGATATTCTATATATTATGACATGTAGAACTCAAGTGGATAGCAACACTGACTGGGAGACTGAAGCTGAAATCCCTGTGGCCATAGTGTGGTTTTATGGGTTACTTTTTCAACCAGTAAATATTCCTGGGTCTTTTCCCCAGTTCTTTTCATGCAAAAGGGCACAGGATTCAGCAAGAGTAGCAAGTTGGGATCCTTTTGCTGAGGCTGTGAAATTCATTGAATGATACAATCTTTTAGGTTGGAAAAGACATTTTTAGAACATCAAGTCCAACTGTTGACCCAGCACAGCCAATTCCACCATGAAACCATGTCCCTTAGTGCCATATCTGCGTGTCTTTTAAACACATTCAGAGCTGGTGACTTAACCACTTCCTTGGCAGCCTATTCCAGTGCTTGATAACAACTTCTGTGGAGAAATTCTTCCTAATATCAAATTTAAACCTCGCCTGAGCAGAGGATTCAAGGTGCAGCCTCAGCAGTGCCCTGCACAGGGGACAATCACTGGCCTGGTCCTGCTGCCCACCCCATTGCTGACACAGGCCAGGATGGCTGTACCAGACCTGGGTACACAGCTGGCTCATGTTCAGCCAGCTGTCAACCAGCACCCCTATTCCACCCATATTTGTCCAAATTAAATGGCAATGCAAATCTTCACCTCTGGCCATTTGGTGCACAGCAACCCCTGTCTTTTCTCTGTGTTTTTCTGCTGATTTTACTGGATCAGGTTGGACCCTGCTCAGCTTGTTATAAAAATAATTTTTTTCATGTTTCTGATTCTTCTTGTTGGGGGACTCCAGTGCTGAACCTCGAGGCTGATGCTGCTGCTGAGGAGTGGAGATATTGAAGCACCAACCTATTTCAGCCTGGCTCGTACAAGACTGGGGTTCAGAGCAGGGGGGCTCCCAAGCTTCACCCACAGACCTTTCCCTCTCACCAGTGTTTCATTTATTGCAGGCTGTGCCAGCGTCTCAGAGATTGGCCAGCACCTGGTTCAGCTCTCAAGGCTGTGATCAGCCTCCTGCCCACCAAACAGAGGCAGCTGAAACTAAGGTCCCAGCCAGACTGAGATGAAAAAGGAGGCGCAATAAGTATCTGATAAGGCCTTCTGGACACTGCTGAAGAGATGAGGAAAGGCTCTGTGTTAGCAAAGGCTGTTGTCTGCTTTTATTAAATGAATTCCATAACAGTTTGGGTAATTGTTACTTGTCTAAATGCATTTTCTTTAAACTAGCTGTTCCACAGCATTACCTATGTTGGGTCTTCCTCCAAAGTTCTGCTACACTGGATAGCCAGACATGGAAAACCCTGTGCCTTGCTTTTTCCACTTATCATGCCAAGTCTCACTGCAACCCAATCCACACACCTCTCCTGCTATAGGACTGTAAGTGTTGTGGCTGCTGTCTTCCACAGACTTGGCTTTTCCTGGATGTATTTATAAAAGATATAGAAGTAAGGTGAATCAGCTGCCAGGTACCCCAGCTGCCCTTTGCAAGTGGGGGCAGTTCTTGCCCACTGCTTCTAAATGCAAAGCAGGGAAGGGGTGTGAGTGCCACAAGAGTGCCACTTGTGGGGAAAGAGCCAGCTCTTTTTTCCAGTGGTGCAGCCCCCCACCTCCCCCTGCTTTGGAGCCAGCAGATTCCCTGATACCCATTTCCCTGGCACATGCAGGGGGGGCCATGCTACCAAAAGGTGACCTTTTGCATAAATCCCACTTTGAATCTGCCCAAAGAGGGCAGAAGGAGGAAGCTAACCCTGTTGGCTCTCTCTGCTTAGACTTTGGTTTTTCTCAGAGATAACAGTGTCTGCAGTGATCTTCCAGAGGCCTTCACATGGAGGCCTTCCTCTCTGTTCCAGTAACAATAAACCTTGTCAGCAGACTGACAGCCCAGCAGATAAGACTTGGGAATTACAGCACATCACACACGTTGATGGATTTCAAGGATGTACAAGAAGAGAATGAGACAACTGGGAGTGCTCAGTCCTGCGAAGGCTAAAGGCAGGGGGAGGAGGGATCACATCACTGCCTTTTACTACTCATTTGGAGAAGATCCAGGCCAAATTCTTGGATGTGTGCAGTAAAAGGGTGAAAGGCAATGGGCAAAAGCTGCAATGAGGAAAATTCCAGGCAGAAATCAGTGGGGAGAAAAACCACCATGAGGGCAGTGAGACACTGCAACACAGGGTTTGTGAAACCTCCATTGTCAGAGATATTCAGAGCTTGCCTGGGCAAGGTCCAGAGCAACCTGTCTGACACTGCTGTGAGAAGAGGCTGGCACAGAGATCTCCCGAGGTTGCCTTTAATCTGAATTGTAGGAACATATCACAGAATCATAAAAAGAGCTGCACATGAGATCTGTACCTGCCATGCCACCGTGTGCCATGACCAAGTACCTGGAGCTGCAGAGGCAGCATGTGTATCTCCGTGAAAGGCTGCAAGAAAGCATTTTCTGAGTGAAAAACAAAGATATTTGGTGAGTGAACCTAAAGTGAGAGGTCACAGGGTTCAATCAGGATAAGAGCCTATTTAACAAGCCCAGTTTTTCCAAGATATTGAAAGTTTTCTGTGATCTGAGTTAGGCCTAAGCCAATGCATACCAAAGTTTTACACCCCGTTGTCTGCACCCAGTTATGCTTTATGTACTTGATGTCTCATACACGTTCAAGCAAGGTTAAATCTTATAAAAAAACTGTCCTCAAAGATTGTAAACATGCAATTTAAGGACTAATCAAACCCGACTGCTTCCCAGCATCCCTGGAGGATGGGACATAGAATCAGCCTACTTACAAGGGTAGTTTATCTACAAAATGGATCCAAACATAAACATTTTTCTTTGGCATATAATGCAAATTTCTCCAGCCTTTAAATATATGAGTCACTCATCAATTTCACCGGAGGAAATAGAGTTCTTCCTAAAACTAAAGGGAAAAGGAGACTAAATGTTTGTTTCTAGATAATTGCCCAAATCATGTGCTGTCTAATATGGCAAAGACTACTGCAAGAAGCCTTTTTGATCGTGGAGATAATGTCAGAAATGTTTACAATCACCTTCTCCGTTCTACTGGAATAATTTTGGTATTACTGAAATAGGAGATATTTTCTTTGTCAGGTTTGAAGACACAGAAACACTGAGGCCTCTTAAGCTGGTTTTCTTCATACCATGATAAAAGTGTCTTACAACTCTTCTCCACTATGAGAAGTTGTGTTTATTCAGAGTCCAATACAGGACAGTTGTCCACAAGTTAATTATTTAAATATTTTTCCCCTCTTGTCAATATATAACTAGTGGAGAGAGAAATGTTTCCAGGAGGGAACAGTGCCTCCCACACCGAAGGGCAGAAGATTTCCTTGAGTAAAACTACATTTCAAAGTCCAGCCTCTCTCCCAGAGCTGCCAAACATACAGTGGTAAAGAAACACATTAGTTTTTCATGTGAGAAGAAACATAGAATTGAGTGAGAGAAAGAGAGAGAGAGAGAGAGAGAGTGTGTGTGTGCGTGTGTGTGTGTGTTTTGGTCATAATCACTCTATATTTAGAAATCAAAAGGTCCAGCGAAATAATGAGTATGCTTTTGCTGCTTTTGCTTTTCCCTGCTTCAGTTCTCATAGGTCTGGGCAACAGGCCAGATTTCAGAAACCCCTTTCCTGAATTAAAATTCTTTCTGGACAAATAGAGCTGTTCTTTCTTTTTTACTTCTGGATACCCTGATTGATAGGAAAACCAGTTTACCAGATTCCATAATTAAACAGCATTGTCCTCTGTAAAAGTACCTTTTATCCTATAAAACTTCCATGCTCATTCCAATACAGTTTTTTCCTAATGCTGCTGGGAATTTTCCCTTCATTATTTCTCTTTGCGTCTTCTCATCTCCCCTACACTCCCTCCCAATCCATTTTTCCCCTTGTGACAAGGCTAAGCAAATACATTCTCTGACACCTGCCAGTCATTGCCCCAAAGTATCTGTCACAGCAAAGCAGAGGAGCAGCTGTTCCTGGGCCAGGCTGGAATGGGACATGGGGCATTGCACATATACTAAGCTATGCACTTAGTCCATGTGTAGCAGTTCTCCAACACACACATCAAAATGTACAAGCTCTGATTTTCTAAAATGATGCTCTCAGTAATGCAGTCCATTCTACAGCAAAATATCAGATTGTGGTGGCTTCATTTTACAGACATCAACATAGTTTAAAAATGTCTATGCCTTGACACAGCTTGGTACCCTTTTCAATTACTGCTCAATTATGTTTCTATCTGCAAGTCCCCTACCTGTGCAATAACTCTGAATTTCATCAAGTTGTTCCTGGTGGGGGCGTCTGGTGGACTTTGGCTTTGCTGCTCACTGGCATGTTCTGGGGTGTGCAGCCCATTCCAGCATCTGCCTCCCTCTCCTTTGGGGAACACCAGAGCCAGTCCTGTCTGCTCAGGAGGAGCTGGCACGGCACTCAGCAGCCCAGCAGCGATATCAACACAAAACAAGAGGTGAAAACGTTGTCTCTAGATGAAAGTGCAGAAGAACCAGGAGGTCTGAGCTGGAACTGAGCAAATTGCTGCTGTCTGACCACTGACATTCACACACAGCAGTTCAGATGGAGGCTGCTATGCAGTGATGTATAAAATTCCCTCAAACTAAGCCAAGCATTTGTCTGAGCAGTACCTGAGAGGACAAATCACAGCAGCAGTAAATCTCCCTGCAGTCCCCTGTGAGGCACTCATATTCTCATATAAGCACTACCCTGCTAAGCTTGGTCATTCTGACCAAGCTTGGGCAAGCTTGGTGCACAAGAGTGTTTTGTATCCTAAGAGGCTATGTGGTGTTGTGTGGTCTTGTAATGCCTCTTCAAAGCATTTTATTTCCTTTTTGAAAGCAAAAAAAAAAGGAAGCCCTGTTACAGATAATGCCACTTGGAGCAGCAATATTTGGCCAGTTATTTTTCCTTGCAAAGTGCACAAAATTAATTTGCAGCAGCTTCTGATAAGAATATACAATGTCAAGGTCCTGAATGTGAAAAGCCAAGGAGAGAAGCACTGATAACAAATTTTTTAAAGCTCTGTTGGGGTAAGTAACAGATTTTCAAGGACTCTGAGATTGGAACAGTTGCCAAAACTTTGTCATCTGTGTCAGCTAGAAACCTTTCTCCTTCAAGAGAAGAGGTTTTGTTTTCCTCCTGAGACTTGCAAGCCCAGTTTTGCTCTAAAAAAGTAACAGTGTGGGGATGCTTCTACAGCTTTTCTTCAGAACTCTCTTTAATGAGTGAACAAAACCCATGATAGAATAAAAAAAGGAGCGTAGCATGAAAGGGAACAAAGCATTTTTAGAGATCCATTCCAGCTATGTCCCAAAACAAGGATCCTTTCTCCAGTGATTTCAGCCTAATTAATTGTGTTGCTGGGCTTCTTTGTAACTTCCTTGTTGCTCAAGGCAGCTCCCTATTTATCATCCTGCTTCAGCAGGGATGGCAGCCTATCCCTGTGAGAGAGAGAGAGAGAGAAAATACAGCTGCAGCCAGCATGTCCTGACAGACCCAGGAGGGCAGTGCTGCCATCAGGGGGTTCAGGCTATTGCCCTGCCCTGGTCTCACGCTGCAAAACAGTTTTGCTGGAGGTGGAGTGAAACCCCAGGGAGAAACACCTGGGCATTTTCCCTGCTTGTTGGAGATGCATAGCAGAAAACACACAGATCACTGCAGAGGCACAAACAGCCTTACTTTAAATAGCTACTCTTGCACAAGACATTTCCAGAGGTGAATCTTTCCCTCCTGCAGCTTGAATTTAACTTGGATGGTACATTAAACAATTTCATCACTTCAAATGCCTGTAGTGTACTGAACAAATACAAAATCCCCAGGGTTATTTTCTGATCTTGCACAGAGAGAGTGACAAACCCACACTGGGGGTAATGGGGGAGCCCAGTATCCAGAAAATACACAGCAGCAGAATTCACTCCTCAAACAACTTTAAATAGCTTCTCCTCTATTCACATTTAATTTAAATCCTCCCTACCCTCAATATTGGCACACTGGCACTGTATTACACAAGCAAGTGCAGCTGAAGAGAATTATGAACATGAGGGTTTATTCTCTGGGGATTTAGGGATGCAGGACCACATCTAGGCTCAGACCTCACTGTATTCAGAGCCTTCCTCTTTGGTGGGAGTGGTGTGGAAGCATCACATTCTTTTGCAGCAAAGGAGGCACTCAAGAGGGAGGGGAGCAGAATGACTGAGGTGGTGCCCTGCAGGGTATAAATACAGGCAAATCTCCCCCACGGTCTGCTGAGTGCTAGGGAGGTGGAACCGAGACTCAAGGCAGACTTTTGTGGGGTTTGTTTGGCATTGAAGTCAATTTTGAGCATTTCCAGATTTGCTAATTGAATTGGTGGTTTGTAATGATTTGTTAGAATGTTTTCTTTGCACGGAAAAAATCCGTAGACTACCTCTGAATAGGATTAGCTAGCAAAAGTAAGGCATGCTTAAAAATTTTTTTGATGTAGGGATTAAAGTTTGTTCTTCAGTAGTCTCTCCTTCTGGTAACACCCTTTGATTGGCAGTGTTTCCAGAGGTTGATGTCATATGTTCCTTCCCTCGGGCAGGAGGAGAACCAAGCTCAAGAGACGGCAAATCCACCACCGAGGAGCAACCCAGAGCGATGTCCCTGGCTGGGGTGAGCTGCCTGGTGACAGGGGCAGGAGGGTTTCTCGGCCAGAGGATTGTGTGCTTGCTGCTGGAAGAAGAGGAGGCTCCGGCCGAGATCCGGCTGCTGGACAAAGCCTTCAGCGCTGAGGCACTCAGGAGGTTTGACAGTAAGTGACATTGCTGGGACTGTGCTGCAGCTGGGGGTGCTGCAGTCCCTCCTGGGCACCTGGGAAACCTTCACCTGTCATCTGAAACAGCTCTGCAGATAGAGGCTTCAGCTCAAGGAATCCTTGCTCTATCCCTCCTTCTCTCTCCAGCACAGAAATCAGATGTAAAATGTGAAAACAAGAGGGTTTTTTGTCAGGCCCTGAGGCTTGTGTATACTGTTCATGCAGTAAACAGGCTGTCTTCAACCTGACTCCTCTTACAACAAAACCCACAGAGCAAAATTAATGCAAAAATCTCACACTTCTTCTTGGGGAAAGGGAAAATTCAAGCATTGCTGTACTGGGTGGGAGGGCAGAGATATCCAGAGCATGATGTGCTGGGCTCTGCTGTGCCAGACAGCGAAGGCAGTGAAAAAGTTGTGGGTGCAAATTCCAATGGTTTTCTTCAACCTGTGATTAATTTGATTAATAGTGATCTTCTGGCTGAGAGCTGTGGCAAGGTATTTTTAAAACTGCTTCTGTTAATAACATTATTGCAGTTTCCTGTTTAAGCAAATGCTAAACAGAAGAGACAGAACCCATTTGCAAAGTGCAAGGCAGGCTTCTTGAATGGATTGGAGACAGCACAAGGGACTGATGTGCCCAGTGTCAGGAACAGTCTGTGGCAAGGAAAGCAGCTCAGAGGGTTTTATTTTGAATGTCCTGTTTACTGAGATACACTGAGCACATCTATAAAAAGGCATCTAAGGGGCCTAAATTCAGTCAGGTGTGTAATCCCTTACATTATATTTACTTAACTTCCTCCATCACATCTTCACTGCAAGACTCCTCTTCCTCTATGCAGGAAACTATATGGGAGCCCTTAAGGAATATCTCTGTATGATTTGCTGAAGAGCCTCAATCACTCTATAGAGCAATAAAGTGTCATCAAGGGACAGCAACAGTGCACAATACACCTGGTACAAATTGCACAAGCCTTTATCGCTGTTTTACAAAACTCTGCTCCATTTTACAGACTTCTTCTCCATTAAGTCTGACTCAGGATTTCTAAATGCCCCTGAGCCTTGCAGCAGCCCTTCCTGCTCTGGTTTCCAGAGAGTTTTCACAGGAACAAACCCAAAACCTGCAGCTACAGTAGAGGCTGAAGCAGCAGGGGTGTGTGTGGTTTGGCAGTGATGCAGCAGGGCAGAGGCATCTACACAGCTTTGGGCCAGAAGAGCTTTGTGGGGATAATGGAACATCCTGGGGAGTGACAACCATTGTTTGTGTGGGCACAATGTTGGCTGGGCTGCAGCAAACGTTTTGATGTTTTGTTTTTTTGTTAATAGGCAAGCTCTGTGCCCTCTTTCCTTATCCTCCCTTCTTCCTCCACAGAGCACCGCCCATACACCCCCTCTCCTATTCTTTTAACATTCCTTCCGCCTGTCTGAGCAGCACAGGAGGTAGGGAAAAATCAGTTACCAAAGCCTTTTCTTCCCCATAAATAGGTAGTAGGGACCATAGGCTGACATTCCAGATGTGCTTAAACAGATTTGAACCCCTGCACTTTGACTGGCAGCTCCTCTGTCTGCATCAGCCCTTGTGGCTACATGTCTTTTAGTGTCCTGCCAGTCCCTGTGCTCAGAGCTGCCCAAAATATTTCCCTGCTGTTCCCTTTCAAGCCCTTCTCTGTCTCAGTACTCCTACTCCAAGTGCGGGGCAGCTACAAAACCTGTGGGTGGGGCTGGAGTCTTCTGACCTGCATTATTTTTACTACAGGGACTTTTACTCGCTAGCAGATGTTATCTGGATTTCTGGAACAGGCAGGAGCAGAGCTGAGTGGGTTTTTTCCTCACTGATCTCTTGAGCACCTTGCACTTGCAATATCTGTGCAGAGTCAGAGCTGTGGGTAGTGAGACAGAGCAAGTCACAGGTCCCTGTGCCAGAAGGCACTCAGGGGCACTCCCCTTTTGTCCACACAACTTTCCTGCTGAGAGCTTGCCCATCCCATCAGTCTGTGTAGGACAGTGGCATTTGTGGTCTTCCACAGCCCCAGGGAGTCTGGGATGATCCAGTCAGTGTCCAGGGCTGTGAGCTGGAATCCACCTGGTTCCATTGTGTGGTTGAGAATGGATGTCACATTCAACATGGTTCTTTGGTTTCTTACCTCCCACCTCCCATGTCAGATTTATCTTTCTGCCCTTCCTGTGCTCCCACTTACACAATCCTTTTTTTGTTGTTCACTATTGCATTGGCACTTCTGGAGAAATGAAAACTCCTATGTTGTTCTCAACTTTAGGGCAAATAGTCTGTACTGCTGAGTCAAAAACTGCTCACAACAGGACACTGAATTTTATTGAGAAATCATTGCATTTTCAAGCAAAAACTACCCACAAGCAAGCAGGGAGATTACTTACAATTCAGAGGACACAGAAACCACTGGTGAAGAAGAACAAGTTTTCCCAGTGAGTAGGTACTTTGTCATAACCACTTTATGCAAAAATGGAGAGCTGACTTGAATTTATTCTGTTCCCCCCCCTCTGACCCACCCACAAGGGTTCTTTTGCTGCCTGGGCAATGGTTTGTCTAGATGGAAATCAAGAGCAGTTCTCTCTGCTGGCCATCCCTGACTGAAACCCCTGCCAGTCATTTCTTAACTCTCCTTTCTTCCAAGCTCACCTGTAGTTTTGTCTTCAACAAGATCAATCTGCTGATTCCTGACATGCAGCTGATGCTGCTAATGGGAGCAAGGCCCACATTGTACTTACCACGGCAACTTCTGCTGGCTAAAACAGAACAGAGGAGCAGATTTCCTGACTCATATCATACACACACAAACTGCAAGCCCAAACAAGGCACAAAGCACCTAGACAGCAGACTTCTTGTGATCAGCTTTAAAAGGAACAGGCTTCTTCTGTACTTTTCCCAAAAGCTTTGATTTGCATGTGTAAAGCTTCCATTTTCCTAACCCCTTCCTGGGCACTGTGATAACGTTGAAGAGGTCACATGTTAGAATTTATGTTGTGAAAACTATTTCTGTCTGTTCTTGGGATTATTACAACCCCATAATGTTCATGGAGAACATAAACCTAAGGGCAATGCAGACACTAATATTTATTAGAGCAAATCTCTAATAAATCAGGAGCTTAAAAGCCCAGCCCTAGTCTGACACTTTTGCATCCATGCAAGCAGAGATCAGAGTGAAGCTTCTGGAGACAGAATCCTAGGAAATGAATGCAGTCTGTAAAATAAAGGAGCAGAAGAGAGTGTGTGGCAATGACTGTGCTGGGAGGGCAGCAACTCTAGATTTAGTAACAGTTCAGCAAATATTCCACAAACCTTAAATCTCAGACCAACTGTCTGTGGTGGGAGAAAAAAAAGTCCCTTAAGCCTGTTGCATCAGAATAATTGTTAAATTGACACAGGATTACATTCTTAGTGTGCTATAGAGAAAATGAGATAAAACCATTTTAAAATACATCCCCACTCGGTTCCAAATCCAGCAGCTGTCTCTCTCAGTGTTTCTTATTACAGACATGGGATGAAACACTGCCTGCTTTGGAGCTGGTGACAAAGCACTAGGATGCACAGGATTTCAGTCATGGCTGAAGCTAAAAGCTGTACAAATTAATCAGCTTCTTCTCTTATCTAAAAGGGGCATTTGATGATACTGAAGAAGACAGAGGCTCTGCCTGTGCTGCAGAGTCCCTGCCCAGTGGCTGTGCCTGGGGAGCCATCTAGTGCAGCCACAGCAGAGGCTCCCAGGGGACTTGGTGATGGCACCAGCTCCTCACAGGCTGTGGTCATGCTGGGGAAGTCCCCTCCTGTCCCGTGGCACTGCTGCAACCAGGCCAGCTGAGGCCCCTGCACAGCAGCACTGCCTTGGATTGGGCATTTTTCCAAGTGATTGTCTGGTGCTGGCTCATTTTGTGTAGCTCTGGGCTGCAGAAAGAATCCTTCTGCCCAGCACAGCTTAGGGAAGGATGGCTCTGAGACCTAGAGCTCCTCTGGGGTCACACACTGCAGCTGCTGTGAAGGGACAGGGCTTAAAAAGCAAGATTTAATCAAGGTAGCTCAGGAGAACACTCTTGAGAGTTCAGGTATGAACCAGAAAGATGTGCAGGCTAAAATGACCCCACAGCACAGACACTGAGATGGAGCCAGAGCTGGAGCTGGAAGAAGGTCCTGGCCAAGGTAAAAGAAAAAGATGTCAGAATTGTATGTGATTTATTAGAAGAGCTGCAACACAGGCAAGGTAAAGGTGCAGAAAGTAGGCATGAACACATCCCTGTGCTCACATGCTCTGGGTGGAGAGAGATCATTCATCAGCCTGAGGACAGGAACATGCAGTGCCTGTTCAGTGCTCTTGGGTTAACACATCCATAGCCAGCCAGCCACCAGAACATGTACAGCTAAAGCCACTCCTCTGTCAGCTTCAACACAGCCACAGCTCAAGGAAGCTTGCTAGCAGGGGGAAAGATCTCTCTCTAAAAAATAAAATAGAAAGAAACACGTTGAATATTGGCTCCAGATCTATGGCAGGTAATGCAAAATAAACCTCTGTAGCTCTGTAGTTAGCATTGACAATAGAGTCCTGGGGAGATGCCTTCTGTTTCACAGCCTTAAATATCCCTGCGCTTGCTGGACAGTCAGCACCTGCCAGGCAGGGTCAGCTCTTCACCAGCCTTCCAGAGCTCTTCTTAGGGTGCCTGTAAGGTCTTGTGCTCTGTTTTCTGCTGCCCCTGCAGAGTTCAAGGGGAAGACTGAGCTGAAGATCCTGGAAGGGGACATCCGAGATGTGACATTCCTGCACGGCGCCTGCCAGGGCGTCTCCCTGGTCATCCACACGGCCTCCCTCATTGACACCCTGGGCCTCATCGAGAAGAAGCTGCTCTGGGAAGTCAATGTCACAGGTGAGCAGGGGAAGCACCTTCCTCAAAGCCACATCTGTGTCCTGATCACTGCTCAGGGAAGGGAGCACCTGAGCCGTGGTTGTTTTGGGCCAGGTTACCTGGGTTGTTCTGCATCTTGCACAGACAAACCCAGGGGCGCAAATCCCGTGTCTGTGCAGCCCCAAGAAGTTCTGGGCCTCTCCACATCCAGTCTTTCATTTCAGGGCAGTGCAGGATCACCCACTCTTGTCAACACTTATGTATGCCCATGATGAGGTCTGCACAGGCTCTGCCTTCAGGGGTGATAGTTACAAACCCATGCTCAGTGGAACTTTCTGGAAGAAATTCCCCTCTGAAATCCCAATGCTCACCTCAGAAATTGGTTCTTATTCTCCCACCCCACGTGGCATCCCTGCCTAAGTACGTTTTTCAATGTTTACAACTACTGCAGACTTTGGCTGCAGTTACAGAAATGTTGCACTGATAACATCCCAGAGCCTGTGGCTCTCTCCTTGCTATTCCTTTTCTTCTGCTCTTTCTCCTTTTCCTTCCTCTGCCTTTAATTCTGTGTGTGCAAGAAGGCAGTTGAAAGGAACAAGCGCTCTCCCACCTTGAGCTTATAATTTAAAAGTCCCCAACAAATCCAGAGCTTTGGGAGGGAGGAGTTTCAGTGACACAGTGATGGAATTTTCCCTTCCACTAAGGAACCCCCATTCCTCAGGAAAGATTGGGTGAAGGGAGAAGGTTTAGCATCACCTACCAGGAAGTTCAAGGTATTTCCTAAAGGAACAACTTCACCCCTGTCTGTGATGCCAAAACCCTCAGTGCCATTCAGAGAACAGGCACTGCCTAACCTGCATGCACACTGGCCTCCCTGGCTGTGCTGCTTCAACAGCTTGGGGCAGATTTGGGGAAGATGTTCTTATTTACATGAACAGCTTTCCCAGTTCTTTGTTCCCCTCTGCCACAGCCACAGGGCTTCTTCACAGAAAAATAAGGAACATACCGGTACAGGCATCACTTTCACAAATATTGGCTGCTCACCAGTGCTCAGAGGAAGAGAGAATTCTTGGCAGTCGAGTTGTTTCTTACATGTACCTGAAAAACAGTGGGATGGCATTTTAGTTGTTTTATGTGCCTCATTCGCTGTATCATTAGCTTCCAGACCCTTTCATTTTGGTTCAATCAAAGCCACAAATTGTCAGTGATCAAAGCACAGAGCCCACTGGGCAGCCTCTTAGGCCCCTGTCAGGAGGGAAGAGTAGAAAGGCAAGTTCCTGGAAACCTGTGCATTGGGTAATATGAAAATATACCTGGTTGGTAGTTCAGAGAGAGGATTTCTAAAGCTCTGTCTTGATGCCTGTACTCCTGCTAAAATCTGTTTTTTCACAGCAGAATGTGCTGCTCAAACACATTTTACCATGGGGAAAAATAAAAAACAACAACTAAAAAAAATAGAAAGAAAGAAAGAAAAGAAAAAAGAAAAAAAGAAAAAAAAAAAGAAAAAAAAAGGCAAAAAGAAAAAAAATCAAACTACTATTAAAATGTCCCAGAAAGCCCAGAAAGCTCTTTAGCTCTGACTCCCCAGTACTCAGTCCCTTGCCAACAGTGTCTGCCTATGGGTGAAAAAAGCCCCCTGGGCCAGGGAGGATTAGCTGATAACATTTGCTAGAATGAAATACCACCCACAGTCCTGCTCCCAGAGCCAAGTGGCCACAAGGTCAGTGAGTGAATGCTGCTGTCCTCTCTTCCCTGTTTTCTTCCATTTCCATTCTGATGCTCTTCTGGTTTTCTGACCAGCCAGGGCACTGCTATGTATTTCATGGGCTTGCAGGATGGAAGTTTTGTTTCTCCTAGAAAATAGAACTTGTGTAATATAAATATAAATGTTTCTATAATAGAAATGTTTCAAGAATCAGATGTGGATGTTCATGAACCAGGACAGAAATGAGAAAGTTAAACTTGCCTTGATGCAGGGCTTTCCTCCATTGCCACACAATATCTCAAAGCAAAAATATCTTTTTAGGAAGGAAGGGAAGCAAATTTTTAAAAGGAAGTGAATTGAGAAAATAATTAGTTATAATCAAAACAAAATACCTTCTGTGAACCAGATCCTCAGCCAGAAGGGCAGGCAAACCATGGGGACCCTCTCACTGAATAAAGCGTGTAACACAGTAATAATTTACTTTATTACATGCTATATGAAAGATACTCAGATTCCCATTACTGTAGGAATCTTTAAACTTTTACATACAACTCTGATGTTCAAATAAACCACATTTTATTTGGGTGAAAATTATCTTGAACAGATATCAACTGTCAAGATTATTTTATTATTGCCTTTTTCTAAAACCTGCTATCTCTTTGATTTCATCAAGACCTGCTGTATTTGATTACTTTCCCTTATTTACCAAACGGTATTGACAGCAGGAATAAAGCTATTATTTTTAAAATAATATAATAAATACATTTTTTTTCCAGATGACCCTGGCTTTTATGTCATCTAAACAGGGTGATTTGCATGAGCTCATTTTTCACATTAATTTATTCCTATCTGTATAACTTTTTTCCAGTGCACTTCCTTAATGTTTCTGAAAGCCTCATACAGATTTGTTTTCCATTTGTTTCAATTTCTTTCTTTTTCTTGTTCAAGCTTGAAAAGAGGAATTTTGGTGCCCTAACAATATTCAGTTCAATAATTCTTCCTATTTTTCACTCATTAACAAGTCCATATTTTGCTGCCAATATTTCTGGCTCTTCTGAACCTCTGTAATCCATTATATTTGTTTCAGTCACACTAGCCTGGTCTGCCTTGTGCTGCCCTCAGTTGTTGCTGTAGCAGACTGAGCAGACTTGAATGATCTTTAATGTGCCTCACTGCTGGTGCTTGATTTTATCCCCTAGATTTTAGTCTACACCCTTCTGATATCATATCAGTCATTCTAATTTAATGTTTCTCTGCCAAAGATGTTTTCAAATGTCTTTGAGCTGTGTCTTCATTTCCAAAGGCCAGGTGCTGACTGGCCTTTTTACATTTAATTTCTCTCATTACACCATGCACAACAAGTAAGGCAATTTCTGCCTGAAAGCTGGGTAGAAAAAAAGATTTTAATTGCAACTATAACAACACAACTTATTAAAGTATTTATTTCCCCCTTCAGTGCGCTTTCCTTGTTTAACCTTCTTGGCTATTTAAAAGACTTTGAACAGCTGACCTCTGCTGCCCCCGATGAAAGCATTAAAGGATTTTAAATGTAAGAAATCCTGTATTACTGCAAGGAAAAGCCAGATTATGCCAGAAAAGGAGGCATACATCCGCAAGCCTCTCTTTTCTCATTGCACTTCATGATCTTTGACTACATGTTATTGTGTCTTGCTTCACCATGTTTCTCTCCAAGCCCTTCTCTTTAGTCAGTCAAATACTGGATAGATTTGCACTAGGTGTGAGCGCACTGATTTTGCAGCAGACCTTCAGGTCCCATAATAATTTTGTCCCTCCTTAGCAAACCAAGAGCATCCTCAAACCTGAAAAACATGGGCTTCACCATGGATGACACCTAAGGAGAGGGGCAGCTTCTGAAGGTTCTCTGCCTTAAGCCTACTCAAGTTGGTACAAATCCCCGAACCCATGGTCAGTCTCCATGCTAAGGAAGGGCAAATTTTTGATTCTTGGCATAAAAAAACCTCCCACAATATGCAATTAGGATCAAATATTCACCCTTGTTTAACTCTGGAAGGTGCACTGATACCACTTAAATACACATTCAGAGCAGGTTCAGTGTCATTGAACATGCTGCCCTGTTCAGGACAGGATTCTCCCAGCTGCAGGGAGGGAGATCTGGCTAAGCTCAGGCCAGAGATGCTGTTTGTGACCTGAAACCCCCACTTTTCCCTGGTTAGGAGACCCTAACCTAGACTGCCTTTCATGTTTGTTTTCTGAAGGTACTCAGCTGCTGCTGGAGGCGTGCATCCGCTGCAACGTCCAGCACTTCATTTACACCAGTACCATAGAAGTGACGGGCCCAAACTGCAAAGGGGACCCCATTTTCAACGGGGACGAAGATACAGCTTATGAGAGCACATCCAAATTTCCTTATGCCCAAAGCAAGAGACTGGCAGAGGATGCTGTGCTGAAAGCAGACGGCCAGGCGCTGAAGGATGGCGGCACACTGATGACCTGTGCCCTGAGATCCATGTACATTTTTGGGGAAGGCTGCCCCTTTCTCCAAGGCCATCTGGACAAGTGTCTGCTGAACAAGAACATCTACCTGCGCTTCTCCAGGAAGGAGGCTCTGGTGAACCCCGTGTACGTGGGGAACATCGCCTGGGCACACGTGCAGGCCGCCAAAGCCCTGCGGGCCCCGCAGAGAGCCAAGCACGTCAGGGGCAAGTTCTACTACATCTCAGATGACACTCCTCACATGAGCTACGCCGACCTGAATTACGAGCTGACCAAGGAGCTGGGGTTTGGGATTGAGCCCCGGCTCCCCATGCCCCTGACAATGCTCTATTACTTCTCGCTGCTGCTGGAGATGCTGAGCTTCCTGCTGAGGCCCTTTGTCAGATACGTGCCGTCCACCAATCGCCACCTGGTCACGCTGCTCAACACCCCCTTCACCTTCTCCTATAGAAAGGCACAGCAGGATTTTGGCTACGTGCCCCGCTACTCGTGGGAAGAGGCCAAGCAGGGCACTGGTGAGTGGCTTGCCTCCGTGATCCCCCAGAGAAGGCTGATCTTGCAGAGCAGCACTGCCTGAGCCTGAAGAGGAGCTGAAACCCAGCTAAGCAAGTAGGGCCTTGAGCCAGAGGAGAGCCTGTCACAGACATGTTTTATGAAAAATCCTTTCCTTAGGATTTTTTTCTCCTGAGAAGCTGAGAGGTCTCAAGAACAAAATGTAAACAATTATTATCTGCTGCTGTGAAATGCAGCAGATGGATCTGTGATTGGTCTCATGCAGTTGTTTTTAATTAATGGCCAATCACAGTCCAAATGTGTCCCTCTCTGGTCAGACACAAGATTTTGTTATTCATTCAACTCTTCTTCTTTCTTGTTAGCCTTCTGATGAAATCCTTTCTTCTATTCTTTTAGTATAGTTTTAATATAATATATATATCATAAAATAATAAATCAAGCCTTCTGAAACATGGAGTCAGATCCTTGTCTCTTCCCTGGTCCTAGGACCCCTGCAAACACCACCACAGAGGGCCAGGAGAGCAGCAGCAGCAGCAAACTACAAAGCATTTAAATGAATACTTTGTGTAAGAGCCCACTGCAATCCCTCACCCTCGACCTCAGAATAAATAAAAGTAAAATGTTCATTTGTTTGTTGGTACAGGCTGATGAGGGTAACTGTACTGCATAGTTCACACCCACTTGTACATCTCTGCAGCACAAGGACTTATTTTAGCAAGACTCCACACAATCCATGGTATGAACACTTCAGCCCTTCTTTCACTCCACGCCACCTCCAAGGCTTTTGTAAAACACAACTTGTCCTAGAAGTATGATTACACATTACAAATGTGCACCACTCAGCTACTCCCTATTCACTCAGAGTTTGCCAACCTCACCAAACAGGCAGCAGGCAGAAGCCACCTGATGGCAAAAGCTGCAACAAATCTTGTTCACTTTTTCAAGGGTGTTGTGCATTTCATGTTCACCTGACAGTCAAACTCTGAGCACCCTAAGCATCATGAGATCAAAAGTACAATGTAAGTGCAATACAGTTTTAATCAGGACAGCATGTGGAGGGAGAGAAGGGACAGATCTGGTCAGGTGAATACTTTATACACCCTCATTTTGCAATAAATCCAGTGGGTGTCCAGCAGAACAACTTCAAGAAAATGTAACGGAGAAAAATATTGCAGGAAGGCCTTGATCACAGAGGGGTTCCCACTGCAGAGTCAATGTATTTGTGAGCGCTGAGGAAAAATAAAGAGTGCTGAAAAATATCCTGCTCTTACCACACTTCAGCTGGGAACAAAGGCTAACCTAGGCTGATAGGTACACGTGTGCTGCCCCTGTGCTTCTCTGATAGCCACATGAACTTCTGCACAATGTGTGACTTGACTTGTGGGCAAAAATACAGATCTTGTCTGAACAAACAAATCTGATCCAGTGTTTGTTTCTTAAACATACATCTCACTTGCTGAAAACAACTCTAAAGATGGGAATTCCTCTGTTGTTTCAGAGGTGTGAACAGAAACATTTTACCTGACTCAATACTAACATACATAAATCACACTTCCAGGGGTGCTGAGTGCTTGAAGTCTGTGTTCAGTTTAATTATTCAACGCCCCAGACATTAGACAGTCCCAGTGCAAACATAACTATGTGCTTTAGTAACATCTTTGGTCAACTGTGTAAGATGTGAAGTAGCAGAATAGCAGACACCAGAACTGTCAGTCATGTTCTCGGGACACAGATCCCCACAAGGGTATGGCCTTTGGTTTCCATCTGCCTGCAAGGAGATTACTTCATCCCTCCCTGCCTTCAGATGTGAGATGATTCACCTTTTCTGCCATGGTGACAATGATTATCAAATATCCTGAAGGAACACAGGATCTCTCTTCCAAAGAGGTCTAGGGAGAGAAGGAAGGGTCACAAGCACTTTGGGTGCAGCTGCTTTGGGCCCTGGCAGAGCACCAGCTGCTCCTGTCAGGCCTCACCTCTCCCTGCAGCTGGGACACTGGATCTCTGTGCTTTCTTCTTCTCCATCGCCTTCCATGGACACTGTTCCTCTTCCCTCCCCTGCAGGCACACTCTTATTGCATTTATTCTGCTCTCTGCACACCCTTAGAAAAGCAAAAACATGTTTAGCACAGTAACACCCACAGTTTTTCTGGGCTAATGATATTTCATTCTAATGCTCAGTGGGTGCCAAGCAATGGGTGCAGCCATGGCTGCTCTGTCACTGAGGTAGGAGCAGGAAGGGCAATCCAGGCACAGGGAATTAGATCAGCAAGGGAAGAGGGACAACAGCAGCAAAGCCACTGTTTAACAGGGGGAGACACTTCACACATCAAAGGGGTGGGGCATTAAAACACATACCAGAAAACTGGGACAACTTTCCACATGTTTAACAGAAGTCCTAAAATATTAACAGATGCTGCCAGAGAGAATAAAGGACAATTTTTCTTCCACAGTTCAGTGACTTGTTTCCCAAGTGCAAGCTCCCATTGCCAGACTTTTCGTTGCCATTTTTGCCTTCACAGGAAGACAGTGGGATCTTTTTCATCTCTCCAAGAGCCATGCTCCCAACAGTCAGATTTCTAAGTGCCAAATTCCTCCTTTGTTGAACTTCCTCCCTGTGTCTCGCTACCACATTCCTTCCTTCAATCCCCATGACAAGTCATTCCTGCTTAGAGGAAGCTCATTCCCCACTTCCGTCCCTGCCTGAGCACCCCTGGGTTGGCATCTGTGTTGCCTTTTGCTTCAGGTGTCTGCCCAAAATAGTGGAGTGCCTGCAATAAAACGTCCTGGAAGCCCAAGGGAGTGGCTGCCTGAGACATTTATCCTGCTGCCCAGAGGCACTGGAGCTGTTGTGCGCTGTTACCCAGTAACAAACACAAGCCAATAAAGATATTCCAAGGATACCGCGAGGGAGAACAGGCAAAATTACTGCAGAGGGTTGATTTCCTGCAAGTTTGCACTCCAGTCTACTTTGCAGTAACTTGTTTCCATGCTTTTACCCTTGGCAGGTTAGCAAAATGGCTACAAAATGCACTTGATCAGGACAAGCCTTGTTGTTTTTATGTCAGCTGACCAGGACCATTCTTCTGATTTAATTAGTTTGTCTGGCAATCAAGAAAGCAAACTACTGGTTATCAACGAAGCTCCACTGTCAACAGGATCACAGTCAGTAGTAAGAAGAACTTTACTTCTGTATAAAGAATGGAAAGGAAAAAAAAAAAAACCCAAAGCATTAAGGCTGCTTTGCTGGAAAGGTGTTTATTTCCCCTACAGACATGCAGAAAAGGATGAAATAGCAAATATATCAGTGGTACTTACATGCTAGAGGCAAATTAAAGACTTCTGGTTCCAGCAGGCTCAAAACCCTACATTTATAAAGACCACCATTTGCTGTTAAATATTTTCTCACTGCAGAGGAGCAGAGTTTTGCTTGCTAAAAGGGACCAGGAACTATAATAACACACATTTTGAATAGATTTAGGAATAAGGAAGAAGCTCCAGAGGAACAGAAGCAAAAGTGGCTATCATGTCAATACCAGAAATCCATGCCTGGAACTGGTATCATTAATATAGGATACAGTCAGTGGAGGACAGTTGGATAGTTGATGCCAATGAGCATGTTTTTGTGAAAAATCCATTTTATCAGACAAGCATGACACTGGTATTCTGAGTGCATTGCAGACTTCAAAGAATGATAAATTTTTTTTACATTATGAAGTTAAATGGATTAATGCAGACTAAATTATAAAAATCACAAAATTAATGCTAATGTTCTCAATTATGATCTTTAAAATTGCTTTTTTTCTTTTTTAAAGCTTTGGCTCAGTTCACAGGCTTTGTGCAGAATAACAATGTGAAAAGTTATGAACAGGCCCTGTAATGTAGGAAACCAAACGTACCAATTGTTTCTTGACCTGAGAAATCTGTCACTGATTCATGTAGCTATAATAGATTATAGTGGCTGTAAAGCTAATTTGGGAAGTGGGAGCACAGTTGGGTACATTCCCAAAGAGCAACTTCACCATCCTTGCCATGTCCCCTGCAGTCCCATGTAATACTCTTGTCCCTCCTGAAATCTCTCCCTCTGCATCTCCATCCCAGTTCAAAATCCACTGGATAACTGGAATTCATGTGTGGCTGTGCAATGGATTTCTTACTCAGACCAGTGATTGCTATTTCTAGACATTCCTCATTCACAAAGCTAAACTTGTCTCATTTCTTAAATAAGATGTGTCTCTCCAGTGCTGGCAGCAGGCACTGAATATTAAGCAGTTAAGGATTAATCTTCAAAAGGGAAAAGAATATTAATCAAAAATAAAGATTTATTAAATCTCCAGCTTGATCCTATAACAGGTGCCACTCAAAATGCTTAACATGCATTGTGGAAGACCATCAAGACAGAGAAAGGTGGGGATTTTTTGCTTCCTAAAACGTGGAAAGACAATCTAGAAACTTGAAAGGAAACAAAATACATGTGGGCAAAAATTGCTTTGAAGGTACTGATATACTCGGTAATAATCTCATCCTTCCAGGGTTTTCTTGTTAAAAAGAAAATTCCTGTAATTTTCAGGAATGAAGAACCTTCAGCTTCTCTATTTTCTTTTTCAAATATTCTTGCACCTCAAAATTTTCTATGTGGTGATTTCATCAGAAGCTAGATATATATTTTTCTGATAATCCCACATGCAATTTTAATTATATATTTAGGTTTCATTTGTCTAGACCAAAAGCACACTGGATTTTTCACATGCACTCGGGCTTTCTACATGCTCTGTTTGCAATTTCTTTGTGCTGATGACATAAGGAACGCTGCACACTCACCACTAAGTCCAAGTAAGTTCACTTTCAGGGGGGAGTTTCTTTTGGTCCAAATTGGAATTGATGTCTCTTGTCTCCAGGGCTCTTGAAATAACCCCTGGCCCACAGGTGCTGCTGCAGCAATGGTCTCTCTGGCCGGCCACCAGCAATAATCAGGAGATGAGAACCGTCGGATCCCGATCATGGCACGGCAGGTATTGCCTGTACAAAGTGGTTGGGGCAGTGTGCTTCTGCAGTGTTCAACTTCTCCTGCTTCTCCAGGAACTTTCCCTCAGCCCCCTTAAATGTCCTGGCTGTCCATTTACAGAGAGGAATTAGTTACTATTACAGTGGCCTCATTTAATTCGAACTCTCTGTTCCTGGCATTGCCATAAATGAGGGAAAGGAACCAGGACAAGCTCTCAGCAGGAGCTGGATCACCTCTAGGAACAAGCTCTGTGATTAAGTGCGAACTGGCCGGGTCCTGCTGCAGGACACAGATCCCAGATGGAATCTCCTGCCCTCGGTGCCTCCTCCTGGGCTATGGGAGCAGCCAAGCTGGGCATCAGGGGCTGGCGGCCGAGGGCAGAGCTCCTGATGGACTGGACAGGCGGGTGGGAAGGGGCCACGGACACACCTGGGAGAGGTCCCGGGGTAAGGACCCGATCTGTGTGAGACTCCGTGTCCGGGCAGGCTGCTCAGGTCCAATCCGGCTGGCTATGGCCCTCAGCCCACACGATCTTACATGGACGAAGGCAAAAGACGAGCAGAGCTCTTCTCCACGTGGGAATGACTGTCCTCCCTTTATTCCCAGGAGGACTACCAGATGGAAAAACCCCCACGGACCGAGACGGCCAGCGGCCTCTAGGGCATTTTATACCCGGGGAACGGGGCGGAGGAAGAGAACCACAGGCAATGGGACACCGGTGAGGAGGGGCGAGAGGAGGGACTGACCAGGGCAGAGACCCCCAGGGGGTATTGGGGAGAGGGGTGGGTGAGGGGAAAGCCATATGATAAGAGAGGGGAAGAACAAACCATGTGATATAACATCAACTATTCCGTGCAATATAAAGACTACTCAGTGCAAATCTCCAATCACCCAGTGCCAAACAACAACTAAATTAATTATTTAGTGCAATACCACAGATCTGCATTCAGATCTCGCCATCCTGCCACAGGGAAAGTTGTTTGGGGCATGGATGTCCAGGAGCGGCCGCTGGGTGGGGTGAGTGCCGTGTAAATCTGGGGCTCTCCCTGCGCGTCCCCTTCCCGCGGCTCCTGGGCGAGGACACAGCGGGACCGGAGCCCAGGATCAGGACTTGCCCCTCGGTGGCATTTCCTCCTTTTCTTGGAAAGGCAGGAGTGCACGATCAGCTGTTGGGTAGGACTGATGCTTTGCTCCACGCAGCTTAGATCTGCTGGCTCTGTTGGTCTGTGCCTCTCACTGCCACAAGATGGTATCTTCAGCGATGGTTTCCCCTCTTGCTCTGCAAAGCCCGACTTAATATTCCGACTGCGGAGTTTCTGTCCTCACTAAGTCTGCACTTTTGTCACAAAAAACACCGTGCAAGGTTGCTGGTGTGGGCTGCCTGCTGCTGGGTACGGGGGATCCAGACAAACAGAGAAAAATGAACAACCCTGATACATCACAGAAGTATTCATCCCACCTCCTCTTCTGCATTCTTGGGTGCTTTGCAACCCAAGACAGCTCCTCTTACGAGTCAAAATTTCTCAATGTCGCTTTAAAGGAATGACTTGATACATATATTTTAAGAAAGGGTCTCAGGTTCATCCTCTGACACTGCTCCAGTGGGAGTGATGCCATGCTTAGCTGTGACAACACCAGAGCTACAGCACAGCTGAGATAGTGTCTGGAAGAAGCTTCCAAAACTGGAGTGTCACTGTCTAGCTTTTGTTCCTGTCTGAGAACAAATTGGTTAATACACTGGAAGTCTATACTGGGTCTCTCTGCACAAGCACATAAATAGCACAGGATTAAAAAATCCCTCGAGTTTCCTCCTTGCTTCCTCCCTCCAGCACTCCTGCTGCAAGTGATGGAAGAACCACAGGTGATAGACTCAAGGTCAAGTGTATGAATCCCATTCAAGTGCGTAAATCCCATTTATTCATTTCCACTTTGGTGTGGAAAAATTATTCTGTCCCCATGAAGATCAGTGCAAGAATCCTTGAAGTGACTCTGGGGCTCACATTTATATCACAGGGACATTTTACCTGGATGTTCTGTTTTTGAGTGTTATGTTTTGTACTTGGTTACTGTGAGCCATCTCACTAAAACCAAGATGCTGCCAACTGTTTGAACCAGAACAGTCCACAGGATCAATTGTGTGGTATGGCTATGGAATGAAGATCCATGTCTGCTTCACATTTAAGATGTAAAAAAATTTGGAATTTTATTTTCTGAACAGCAAGTTGCCCTTAAGTATCTGTAGCAACGCTCTGGGTGAGCTTAATGCAGCAGTGCCCGCTCTTGATCATTTAATAATGCTGGAACTTCTGCCAGATTGGAAGATAAGCCACGTTTTATTTTTCATTTATTTTTAAGGGTAGTTCTCACCATTCTGGAAAAAAAAAAAAAAGGTCAGAGCTTGGAAATATTAAACTCTGAGTGGCACAAAAGCTCGAGATTAAATAAAACCCCACAACTGCAGACATGGAAAAAGATCCTCAAACTCATTATTTAGAAGCAATCTCATAATTCTTGCAGCCTGACTCATCAGTTTTTGAAAAATCAGGCCTGTGAAGCAGCTGAAGTACAGCCTTTTCCCAACAGGAGCCAGTTAAAATCTCATGGTGCCCACAGAGGTTACAGACTCTCCACATCAGGTGATTTTTTTTTCCCTTCAGGAAGAAGGCTCCTCACAGTCACAGTTCCTATCCCATATCAGAAATGCATTTTCATCCTTTGTATTGATTTTCTGATCTGTTCAGGGCAGATTGCTGTGCCCCCTGTGCCTTGCTGGCTCTGCTCAGCCTCGCTGACTCCCCAAACCAGGAACTTTGCAAATCCTGGCAAGTTAAACACGCAGGGGTGGACAAAGGTTGTTCAGCATTTGGGTGAGAGTGTTTGACATATGAACCTTAATGCTCAAATGTCACCATTCTGGAAGTCAGTCTGATTCTATTATTGAAAACAAACTATGACTTCCAGATTCTGAGCTGACATGTGCCAGAGCACACCCAGCCACATCCTTGCCCTTTCCCAACAGCTCAAGCTGGCAAGAAGTTTCTACTGCAGGGGTAAAAAAAAGGATGTGGGCAGAGCATCTTCCTGATGCAGCTAACCAGCCTCTGGCACCGAACATAACCTGTTCAGAGGGAACATCTCCAGGGCTACAGACTGTGCTCTATGAAGCCTGGATGTGCTTGACCCATAGACTTCTATTAAGAAACAGCATGAGCAGGATCTGGAGGAAATTTGAGGCAGTATATTGAATTTTTTTCTTAGGGGATACACTTGAAAAAGGAGCATTTGTGAATTATTTAAGCTAATAAAAAGTCAGCGTAACGATGTCACCTAGATGTGGCAGTGAATTTTTCACTGTTGTCACTGAACTCATCAAAGCCTGCTTCACAGCGAAGCAATTAATTCCACAAGTTGATGGCTGGTGTGCATTCAAAGATTTGGAGGATTTTTTCCCTGTGGAAAATTTGCATTTCAGTTGCAAAATTTCTAATGAGAACCTGAAAACCTAACCTTGCTGTGATACAAGTAGAAGTACAGTGTGGGAGTTTGGCATAAGGTTTAGCAGACTGTAGTACTGGTCTGACATATATGGTTGCTCAAGTTACACTGGTTTTAAGATTTGAGCACACTAACAGCAAGAATCTGTGCATTCTTTGAAATTATGTGCCTGGCTGAAGTGTTCAAAATGCATGACCATGTATCAGTGCTGAGCTAAGAGAACACTTGCAAAAATGCCAGAGAACTGTCATGGAAATCCCTTGATGTGAACATTAATTAGTGCAGAAATAGCCCACAGGCATAAAGCGCCCCAAGTAATAACAGGATGTGTACCCAAACAAAGGACAAGATGAGCCATCTAGAACTGGGAGCAGAAAGAATTTAAATTCATGCAACAGAGAGTATCTTTAGAGATTCTCTCTTGAGGGTACTGGTGATCTTCCCTTAGTTTGCTGTGTAAGAATTACTGCACAAAGGACTCTATTTGCAGACTGTACCACTCCTTTGTTTTAATATAATATTCTTAGTTACTTGGGTTTTGTTCAGTAACAATCTTTAGATCAAAAGAGATTGGTGTCCCTCTGTTGTTAACACTGTGCTCCAACACCCTGCAATCTGTTTCTGATTTCTCCACAGAAAATCCAGTGGCAAAAGGTCATTGGATAACCGTGTTAGAAAACTTAATAGGAAGTCTTTTGGTGAATTTCTATTCATCATTACTCAAACAGCATAGCAAATGTGAGTGAGTAACTCCCATCCATGAAGTTAAAAAAGGCTTTTTGCTTCCTGATTCCATGGCCTTTTACACTCACCCTGCCCTAGAAACAGATAACAGAGCAAAGGAAAGAGCTTTTGTAAACTCAACCCTAGACTTAGAGATCCCACAGGAGCTCTGGAATGCAGGACAGCAAAGGACCTCCTACATCCTTGATTCAGGTACATGAAACTGCAGGCAAGCACACAACATCACCCTTTATTCAGCAGATAAACATGTGTTCTACTCCTAGGACATCATTGTCAGAAATTATTCAGGTGTTGCAGATATCAGTTTGTGTGGGGCCTTTGTGCAAGGTTTGTCCTCCAGGAAAAACAGCTTTTTTTCTCTCCCAGGCTGACCAACCACTTGATTGTGTTGTGGACAGCAGATATCCCCTCTGTCAGCCTTCCACTTTGCCAGGTTGAATTCCTCTCACCTCTCCTGACGCCAACTCCCCATTCCCTGGTAAGCCTCAATACTCCTGTCTCCACTGAGACAAGCCCTTCTGAACACAGGTGACCAGAACCACAGAGCACATCTCAGAGGTGTTCACCCGTCTCTGCACAGCACTGACATGCTTTTTGTGTCATCAGAAACGGCCTCCCAGTGCATGGATGCCTTGCCAGCACCATGAGGCTCCTTGGCAGAGCTTGCTCTGTCCCTGACAGCCGCTATTGATTCACTGAGTGACTGGACTAATTCCAGAGAACAGCCCCCCTCCATGGATGTCAAGGCCTATTAAATACCACGATAATCACCTATGGCTCAGGAAGCTGCACATCACTTCAGGCTGTTTGTGAAGTATCAAAATTCACTTTCCTGCTCCTCTGTTGGAATTTGCTCTTGATCAGAGTTGAGTCAAGATACGAGGTCAGACAGACATTAGTTTTGACTCAGCACAACCATTTTAATTTTCACTTGTTTTTTTCACCTTGCACTGATGATTTGTATATTATGGCTGACTGTATGTTCAGCCATATATGTTCCCTTTTTTCTGTTACCAATTTCAGATTGACAACATCACAGACTACAGTGAAAGGTTTTGCTCCTTGTCCCAGGAGGAACAACTTTGCATTTTCACTTTTTAAATCTCTTTTGTCTTCTGCTGTTAGAGGTATCAGCATTATCTGATCCTTTATTCTCTGTATTGACAATTCTTTCTAGATTTTTCTGCAAACAAATTCTTCTTACCATTACAGACAGACATCACACCTGTCACCTGTGACTACTCGGAAACCACCTAAGAAAGCAGTGACACTGTTGGTGCACATGAATACCCGGTGCTTTTGCCTTCCTCCCCAAATTCTTCCCTGAATTTTTACCTGCAAGTAAGTTTGGCTACATGAGTGACTGCTCTTTCTCAAACCATTTCTCATGGGGGTTGCCTCAGCCTGAAATATTGTCAAAAAGACTCTTGCTCTTCGTATTAAAAAAACAACCACACCATCACCAGCCTTCACACATCCCACACGTGAACCAGCAAAGACAGAGTAATGCTTCCTTTCCAAAGCCCACAGAAAGCCTATGACTTTGCACTGAGAGAAACCAGCTCCCAGAGCTACAAGACAAAGGCTAAAAATAACCCATTAAAGGATTAATTTCAGGATTTTTAAATACAGCTAATTAATATGCATAGGAAAGACACATGGTCTCCAGGAAGGAGCACACACAATCACAGAGTCTGCAAGGGAAGGGAGCGGGGTGGGTGACATGCAGGCAGAGTGCCAGCAGAGAGATAAAAGAGGATATTCCCTATATATATCCCTTGGGCAGAGAACATGCAAAAGAACGCCTGCTTCAGAGGAGGTGCAAGCAGAGGCAGGAGGCACAGACAATGCAGTGCAACCACAAAGGACAGGACACACCTTGCTACAGCAAGTGAATCCCAGTGAGGTGGTTCAGGGGCTGAGGACACCACAGGGAGATCAAAGGATGCAAAAGCTGCTGCTTTGGAAGTGACGCTGCAGTTGGGAGCTGGGTACAGCGTGAATGTGCCAGTGCAAGAAGCTATGGAGCAACACATGGATGAAAAACTGGATCTCAAGGTGGATGGCATGGCAGTGCAGCAGGAGCCATGTGTTGCACTCAGTTATGGCACTTAGGAGGCAATTTCCTCTTATGATCATTGCATCCTGAAAACAAGGTGCCATGTATGAGCAACATGGGTGATGTCAGACAGAAAGGATTATGCAAAGTTAAAGTGAATCAGAAAGCAAATCTGGTTATTCACTGGTTGTACTGGAAAAAACAGAACTATAGCAGCAGTTCCAGAGAATTTCAAGGTGCAGGGGAAAAACAAGCTCAGTTGAAGCCACATAACAGTTTCCCTGTGAATAACATTTAATTGGAAACTTTCCATTTCCCAGACAGCAGAGGAATGGACAGACAGATGTTATCGCCCAACTCACTGGCTACTGAAGTCTCAAGAAAAGCTGGGGGTTTAACCTGGTGTCTTAATTATTTAGTACCACTGCTTGTCTGTCTGACCCTTTACCCTCATCTAAAAGGATCTTTGGACCTTTTAGCCACTTTCACACAATTTCACACAACTTTCGTAAGGTTTGGTGGCTTTCACAATGACACCCAGGAACAGCCTTGAAGTGTTGTGCCTGAAGCTGCACCTTGAGAGCCATCTGAGCACTACAGGGACCTGTCAGAAGCAAGTACAAGGTACAGGGGTTTAAATTTGCAACAGGGGGTCTTGATACATTTTTAAGTTGTCTAAGTCCTTAGTAGAGCTGCAGTGGAAAGAAAAGTTGCAGCACCACCACACCTTTGGAATAGGGTCAGCTTCACACTTCAATGCTACAGGATGCTGCTTTTGGAGGCAAAGGACAAAAACCACACTCTTTTCACTTAAAGACATTCTTTATTCAATCTTTTTTATATACAATATTATTTTTTAATCTGTAAAAAGTACATATGCAGGATTCCAGGTCAGAGGCAGAAGGTTTCCACATCAGAAGATAGACTTTTGCCCTTTTATTATTTTGGAGGAAAAAAAAAATCTGTCAGTTTTAGACAAAGCAAGAATAAAGGCAGAATGCAAATCCAACTTCCACCAAGCAATTAGGATTAAAGGCAACAATTCACTGTAACAGGTCAGGCTGTCTCCTCTGACTTTGGTGGTTCCCAACTTTCCTGGGCAATTACAGAGCAGTTTGTTAGAAGGCGCTGACAGCTGAAGCAGTTCCTGCTTAATATCTCTGCTACAGCTTGCACACAACTTGCAAAAGAGCCTGGGCTTCCTCTGTGTATGGCAACTCAAACTCTTGAGTCAGAAGACTTTTCTCAAGATTCAAGGAGTGAAAGAGGGATGTCTTACTCGGGGTGAACGGATCTCCCAACTACAGTATGGATCAAGAGCTTGCTTTCATTTTTCTCTGGCATCAAGAAGTCTGTTTCTTATTTGTCCCCTTATAAACATGGTCTAGGCTTAGTAGTGTGAATGCCAACAGGGCTTTGCTGAGGGGGTGCACCTCTAACCTTAAAGGATGGCACTACAGGGAGTGTGTAATTAATGTCACCTTTCAGAACCCAGGCAATATTCAAATCTTGTAAAATACTGTGAGGGAATGTGTCAGTGTTTGGGAGCTAGAACACAGTGATCCATAAATCTGGAGCAGAGAGCTGAAGGAACAGCAAAGGTGTGACTGGCACATGGAACTACTTGCTCTTCCTTCTACTCCAGGGCACTTGCTATTTTCTACACTTTCCTTGAACATTCAGTTTGAAGGACTATATTGTGCAACAAAATTAACACTCAGAATATCCTTCAAGGGTGCTTTTTATTTAGAGGACAACGCTAAGAATTTGACTTCTTGACTGCGGGACATGCACAGCTCCAGGGTTGTTAATGGAAGCTGCAGAAATCTGGCCTCTTTGAAAAGTCAAGCTCTAATTGCTAGAAAAAAAATTACTGTTGGCAGATCCTGACCAACAGGCAAGTTTGAGGCTTGGATTAGGAAAAGAACGATACATCCTTGTTTTGACTGCATGCAAACAGGAAATAGACAATTTGGGGATTTCCAGGCTCTTGCCCAAATCCAGTGTGCCAAAAATGCACATGATTTTCTGGTTTTTATTTCATTCTGTAAGGGAAGAGGGTATTGTAGAAGTTGTAAAATGGGACAGCTACCTAGAGAAAATGAGGATTGTTTTGTTAGAGAGTACAGTGCAAGACTCAGAAACAGCTAGGACTAAAAAGTCATTTTTGTGCTTAAATTTACACTCTTATCTTCAAGAAAGTAAGACAGCAGCAACAGAATGAAATGGCAACATTCTACTGTACCTTATGTACCCAGAGGGAAAACAGTCTGAACTTTGGGTTGCACATAATGCCATTTTGCAGATCAGAACCTACTTTTCTGTGAAGGACTCAGAAGGAGGGCACATCACTTCAGTCTGAAGTTTCAGTATCTGTGGTGCCTGGTAATTAAGCATGTACCTCGGCCAGAACCCATAACCTCCAAACTCTTCTTGATCTAGGAAATCTCAGGATGAAATTTATGAAAGACACAGCAATTAGTCCTTAAAATGCATTGTTTTTTATAGATTCTGCACATCATTAGCTTCTGGAGGAAAAGGCCAGTTGGTACTTTAAAGAATGATGGAGTATAAACTGACTGTTATTGGGGTGACTGGGAAACAAGAAACAAGTGTTCTTTATTTGGTTCCTGCTGCTTATCTACACAAAGAAGAAACAGCAGTACTGTACATCTGCTTTGAGAAGAACACCATCCCATAACATGAAATGCCTTAGTCTTCAATTCAGACATTCTTGTGGCAATAAGTTAACCCACTGGGATTCATGGAGAAGTTTGAAAATTTGAAGGGTTCCGCTTTAATTCACATGAAGGGGATGGAGGAGGAGAAGCAAGTTTGCTGTTTCTGGGACTCCTTGACATTTCTCTGAACAGACTGGCAGCCATTCTACACCTGCATTTACCAGGAGGAGTACAGGGACAGGTCAATGGGGCAGAAAGTGCTTTTATTATTTTTAAATCTTTCTTTCTTTCTTTCTTAACAGAAAGGTCTGCTTTTCCTCTTTCTTCTATATACCCAGAGACATGTAGGAGAACAAGGCAATCAAGTGCAGTTTTAAACTAATAACAGTTCTCATAGGATCAGAAAAACAATTTGAAAACACAGCATATCTGAACTTGGGAAAATGAAAAATTGCTAGTTCTTCAGTAAGTCACTGAATAATAATTAGAAAAATAAATTAATGTGGGGCCAGTAAGAAGAATCCATTTATTAAGCTACTTCTAATTTTAAATAAACAATTACTGAAATCAGTATTATTTACCATACCAATTACTTTATAAGTTCTCAAATTATTTTTAGGATACGGCTGCAAATTACAGTAACAAAGTAACTGGTATTAAGGTAGACACATTGAGACTCAAACTTTTCCCAAGCCCCATGTTTTCTTCCTCTTAAACTAAAGTAACTGTCTGGAAAAAAAGCATCTGACAGTATTTTTACTTAAGATCATATGATGATTTCTATGTCTAAGTTAGTGACACAGACAAATGAAGAGTAATTTTGGGGGGAAACTCTACAGTCAGATGTAATATAATATGATAAGGAGCAAAGTTTTTTTTAAAAAAACTTCATAGAAAAACATTTTTGAGGAGGGAAAATAGCACTCACTCCCTTTAAATCTGATGCTGTACTGCTGTAGCTCACTGAAGAGTTCTCCCACTTGGTTCAGTACAAAAACATCATCAAGATTTTTTAAAGACTCAACCTGTGCACTGATTAGGAGGGAAACCTGCAGGCTGTTTGTCAGCAAAGGAGCCAGTCACCATGGCAAAAAGATCTGAGAGCTATATAGGGGAATAAAAAGAATAGTTTGAGCTGTAATTATTCTGAGCAACAGTAAAAAAGATTGAGGAAGACAAAACTGAAAAGATAAAAAATCTGGAAAGATGAAACTTTTTTTAGCAAATAAATGAAGACTGAAAAAGACTCCATTCAAGGGATACTATCCAGCCCAGCCATGATGTACTTGAAAATACCCCATGCATTTAGCAGCATCATAAATTAATGAAAGAAGAGACTCTTCAATTTCTTTTTCCAGTCACATATGAGAGATGTTAGGCTGCTTCCAAAGATCATGTTGGATTTGTACTGGAGCACCCAGAAGAAAAGCAAGTTTTTTAAAGTAAATCAAAAGCAGTTTTAGGCTTCTGTCAGACACCCATATACCTGCAAAGAAGGTTCTGTGAATAGTATCCAAAGAATGAAATGTAACAGATTGTGTACAAAAATACAGAGCAGCAAGCTCTCACTGCTTAGCTCAAGGGGAGCTTCTTTTAGTTCCATGTACTGTATCCTCCTATATAAATCATGAAACAGTTATGCTTATGTTGTCATCTCTTTTTATCTAGCTAAAAGAACCAGGATTAAGAGGAGAATGGTTTTTTTCATGTGACATAATTTGTGAGGAAGGAAAACTTAGGCTCCTTCCTACTCCTGTGATACACTCCAGACTCTGACTGAGCTTGCCAAATGAACTAAGCCCACTCTGCTGACAGTGAACTACAAAGCAAATGCTTACTAATTGTTTTTTCTTTTTTGGATATAAGCATTATTTTGAAAAGGGGAAATGAGGAGGCAATATTTTTTGTACTTTAGGTCTAACAGATAAGAGGCTCTGAGAATGGCTGCCAGTCTGGACAGATGCTCCTTAGAAAATTCAGACAGGTACAGAAAGAAATTCAAATCCTGATGCTGCTGGTGCAGTGGTGTTGCTTTGTTCATGCCATCATAAAAATTTTGAAAAAAAGAAAAAAAAGAAAGGAAAAGAAAACCTAGGTATTTGGAACCCACCCAATCTGAAGAGGTGACTGTGTGTTGTTCCTTGCAACAGCAAGCAGCAAGTTCCTTTCCCTGGAAGGGAAAGCCTCCTCTTTCTCATGCTGCTGCATTAATATCATCTGTAGATTCCATGTCTTGCCAGGGTTCAAAGCGTGTGAAGTCTCCGCCTGCAAAAATCACACTCGCGTGTTTTGGTCATGTATAAAACAGAACTTTTAACTTATTTATATGTTGAAGAGCTTCATTTCCCATGCCAATACTTGCTTGACTCGGGGGTCTAGGTTTACCAAGTGTCTGTCTGTCTGTCTCCCCTCCTGCTAAAGTCTCAAGTGGTCCATGTAAACAAAACAGAGCTGAAAACAGTCTCTCTTCCTCTTCATAGAGCTGTTTTTATCGATATGCAGGATTTCCTGACAGTGTGGTGTTGGCTAAATGTAAAACAGGCAGAGGATGAGCTTCTGTGTTAAAAACCCAGTTGTCTAATGGTAGAAGATCATCATTGGAGAAAAGCAGATACAAATACCTGGACAACAAGACAGAGATGAAAAACGTGGGTATTAAAGCAGAGCACAGGCAGACAGGAGCAACAGACCATCTTCAGGCTTCACAGTTCAGCAACTACAGCTATAAACAAATTACTTGCTTTCAGTCTTTGTACAGCATACACACAACCTTCCCTATTATGACAATCTGAACTCATTTTTATTATGATCAAGCCCTTCAATGAAAAGTTGTTATAATGACAACATTTTAATCTTTCCAAGAAACTTTTGTTTTTTGAGTCTCCGTTCAAAACCTGCAGTGTAAAACAAACATCAAGACCCCAAGCACAAGTATTTGGGGACCAGAAGAAGAGAGAAGTTGTCAAAAAGCTTTTCTTAATGGAGGAAACCCACTTGGAAATTACTAATCCTCTTTAATCCAAGCCAAAGATTTCGTGAAGAAGCTACTAAACCATGGCAGATATCTGATTTGTCATCACTGTTCTGGAAGCTGGTTCAGCTTCTGGCGAGAGGAAATGGGACAACAGATTGTGCAGAGGTTTTCACAGATGTACATTATAATAAAATGCAGAGGACATAAAGCATGTAACAAAATAAGGATTACTGGACATATGCAGAAAAAAAATATTTGTTGTTCCTTTTTTCTTAATGCACACTTTGAATGTGGCTGTGCTGTAACTCTGTAGGACATACTGGTAGTAGGGATCTGTCAAAGTTTCCTAACACAACAGCTAAAACTCAAATGAATTTCCCATGTTACAGAACACCTGGCTGTGTGAGTGCAAGGACAACAGCGTGGGTGTACAGGATCTCTCACCTCCTGCTTGCTTTCCTGCCATCCAGAAAAAGACAGCTCTTGCTGCACTTGACAAGGAAAGGGTGTCATTCCCATTAGTGGACTCTGCCACATCCAGAATGTGCACACTTGTTCTGCTGCTCCTTTGCTCTCTCTCCATCAGACACTGGGAGTGTCTGCTGCTTTCAGCCCTGTGTCACTGTCTGATCAATTCTTCTGCTGCCTTTATTTGCCAGCTCTATCCACAATCCAGTCAGTGGAGCCTTACTTTTTCTTTCCTTCCTCATCTATTTACTGTTTACAGATAAAAATTTCTTGCAGGGATGATTCAGTTTTGTCACACGTATCTTGTTTCCTTCTCCACACTCTTCATTTGTCTTTAAAGCATCAGACCCTTCCTTTCCTCAATACTTCTGCCTTGCTCTCTCCTGCTGCAGCTCTCCAAGCCCGTTCTCACCACAGCAGCAATATTTCATCTTACTCAAACTCACCTTCCTCATTTGATTCACACTTTTCCTTTGAATAACTTAAGCAACCTATTTCTCCATCTTGGTCCTTCCCACTCAACAGGTACCTTCATGCCAGGTACTGCTCAAATCTCTCAAATTTGCTGTGTATCTCTGATGAATTGAAGTATCCAAGCAGCAACAAAGCATATTTGGGACAGTTACCAAATTTGAATTTGAGAGGAATGAATATGAATAGCAGAATAGACTACAGCAGGTATTGCTTAAGACATATTTTACGCTCCTCTTCTGAGGAACATCTTCATTTTTCTCATGACATCATACCCAACCCTTCTGTCTTTATTTTCATTTGGGCTATCTCATTGTGAAACCAGTTTCTTGTTTGGGCTATGCCAATTGCATCAATGTCAAAAACATCTAATATTCAGCTCTTCAATAAACCTTCATTTTGTTCCACAAGCAGGAAATACTCCAAACCAAAAGTCAGTAAAAATTTCTGAGTTCTTTCCTAGAAATGCCACCATCTGCAATGCTTGTACTATAATATATCCAGTTACTGAATGATGCATCAGTGAATTTTCAGATCTCCTTGTGATTATTTAAGATGCAGACAGGATTCTGGTGATACATCAAAAGTCAGCCTTGCCACCACACAAGTCCCTTAGGAGCAGATTTCATTCTCTCATTTGGCTTTTATAGGCAGATCAATCATATACCATCAGTTCCTGGAGAGGTACTGTTTCTCTGCCCTGACCTGTTTGAAACTGCTGCCTCTCTCTTTGGGACCACTGCTTTTAGTCTCCAGAAAATGAACTTGAAGGGTAAGTGAAATAAAATTAAAGAAGACAACAGAGGAGGTGGCAGCGGCTGACTTCCTTTTTATAATGGTAATACAAGGCAACAAAGTATTGTGATTACCTAGAGGAATTTGGTAAGGAGCCAGCAGAAGGATAGAATAGCCACACTATCCCCTTAGACACAATGAACTTGGAGTCCCTTTTTCCCAGTGAAACATGCTGTGATGCCTGAATTAGACACAAAACCTGCCATTTTCAGGACCTGCTTTCTGTTCCATTTGGTGCTCCTAATACTTGAAAGCAGTCTTTGTCTCTTTAGCTACCTGTGGAGCATCTTCTAGAATTTAGATGTGAGTTTTTACAGAAAGATGCAGAAGTGAAAAGTACTTACTTCAAAGTTTCAGCAAGGAAAAAGCTCTGCTGTACATCATCATATGTAGGAGATGAGGAATACACATCCTTGACACCAGAAAAGCCACCACTAACTCGGCAATACTTGTCAATTGCCTGCAAAAAGGAAGGGAAAAGACACAGAAAATTTAACTGTAGAACAAGATTTGGAAATTTTAAAGCATCAAGCTTAATCAACAAAGAAGGTGGTTCTTTTTGTGCTGCATTTCTCTGCTGTGAATGTCTTAGTTGAAGGATGCTATGGACATTAACAGTTTATGCTGAAAAAAATAGACTGGACACATACAGAAGTCACATCCTTCCAGCATTATTAATGACACCACATTTGGCAAACTGCTACATGCTAAGAAAGTAGTCTGGGGAAGAACACTTTCTTTCCTGGGTATTTACTGTTGGCTGATATTGATGACATGACAAGGACTCCATACACTTTTTCTCTGAGCTCATGCAGTTCCTCATTGGTGACACTGGGTAGAACATCAGTCAAATCAATGGAATAAGTGCTGTGATGTGCACAGGAAGGTAACAAACATGCCTGGATTTTGGAGCTGGAAGAGTCTGAAGAGTTATAGGAATTCTTTGATTGGTAGCTAGTCATGGAGACTTACTGAAAGTAGAAATAAAATACTGTTCTCATCTTTATGGACTGTTGATTCCATCCTGTAAACTCTTCTAGCTGCTGCTTTCTCCCCTCATCTCCTTCTCTTACCTACGTTATTCTCTGTTTCCTGTTTATACAGCTGAAACTCAAGTCAGCTTGCATGCTGGACTGCAGCAGAATTCTTTACCTTTAAAGCATGGAGTTTAAATCCATGCACATTCCATGAAGGAAGGGGCCAATGGATTCTTCCCCTCCCCAGCTTCAACACAGTACTGTGAAAAGCACAATGGAAGAGGAGGAGACGGGAAAGAAAGCGTTAGTAGCTCAGAGCACCTCTCGCCTACACTTTCATTATTCCACTGGCATGCACGACCTTACAGCACACAAGGATATCAGCCATTAAAACTGGCTCTGAAGAAATGATTCACAGGTTATTTGTGCTTCCCTGCTGCTTTGACTGTGCTTCCTCAGCAGATAGCAACTCTTTTAATAGATTCATGCAGGGACAGAAAAGAATCAGGGATGAAGGAAAATGTTTGTCTCGGGATGTCTGTCATTACCAACAACTGAACACAGCCACCTGTAGCTCAGTCATCTATGATTCAGCCCGATAGCCTTGTGTGAAGCTCCTCTCCACAGGGTGCTTTAGGCCCACATTTCTGTTAATTCTGATTTTTGCTAGTTATACTCAGCAGAAGCTGAGGGGAGTCAAGGCAGGGGAGCAAATAAGTTTTGAATTATGCCCTTTTTATGCAGAGAAAACAGATTCAATCAAAACTAACTCTTCAAGGACCGCAGTATTGCCTTTGCATACTAGAAATACTGGGAGACAGAGAGGAATTTTCCACTGGGCAAATGGACAAAGAATGTCAGCAGATGCTGTCACTGAAATCAGGAGGAAAAGCAAAAAATTGAGCAGGATACCCAGGACAGTAAGTCACAGCAGGTACTACAGCTGACCTCCTCCTAGAACATACCCTGTGGAAATCTCAGACCGTTCACGGACCAAAGAATAATCCAGACTGTACAAAGTTCTTTCAATTTTCCAAAAAGCAAGGTTTTAGAAAAGCAAGTGGAGAGACTGGCAAAAGGATGTTATTGGAATAGCTGTGGCTCTAGAGTCTGAACTTCTGCCAAGAAAGGTACAGTCTTTCTTGGCAAAATCTAATGCTTACTGTAATTCCTTATCTCAAGCACAGCTTTCTCCAAGTTTGGAGGGAAAGGCTCCATTTTGTGTTGGGACTTGAGTCTAAAAGGAGAAAGTGTCTGGATGAATTACTTTCAGATTTGGTTACTGGTGCAGGATAGGGCTACACTGAGAGTTCTCACATGCTGAGAGCTGGGTGGACAGTGAAGGGAAAGGTGTATGTGACACATCTAACCCATGACAATCTCTTTGTCTGCATGCTCTTGCACAACAAAAGTGATGCTAGCTACCACATGGCAGCCAAACAACAACATCAACAACACAAACAACCCCAACATCACTCTCTCCACACAAAATCAAAACACACCCATCAACCAAACCAACAAAAAGGAAAGAAAAAAATGAATTGCTTAGCTTCTGAAGAAATAAAGCACATGCTGTTTACAGAACAATTTGCATATTCCTCCCCAGAACTCCTACAGACACCAGGTAGGTGTTTTATGAATAAACAAGAGCCAAAGCCCTTTTTAGGCAGAAAATGAAGTGCCTGCTCTTGGCACTATCCCCTTTTATAATAATGCAGAACCCGACCTTGTGTCTGCTCTGAAGCATGGCAAGATGGAGGAGGAAGCCCCAGTGTTTACAACTCCTGCCAGAATTCCCAGCATACAGCCTGATCAGGACTCTGGTCCACCAGCCAGCAACCCTGATGCTGTGTGCCCCAGCCTGTACAGGAGAAACCTGCTAGTGACTGTGGCAAAATGAAAACAAGGAATACATGGTACCACTGTAAGGACACTATCTCCTTCCTCCAGAAGAATTAAATCCCCAAGCCAGTGTAAGAGACAAAACTTGCTTATTTTGGAAATTGCAGCTAGTGGATAGCACTGAGATCCTCCTCTATGCTGTAGAGGTCTCATATTTGGGTAACTAAGTGCAAAACTGGTGAAGCCAGCAGGCCTACAAGCCTAGAGAGAGAAAATGTATGATCTATTTTTTTTTTTTATGATCAACTTTTTTTTTTCCTTACAGTTACCAAGTAACCTTGTATCTTCAGAAATTTCTCCTTGGGAAGGCAGACTTGTGTTCAGAATAGGCAAAGGATTTACCCTAGCTGATCAGAGTTCTACATAATACAGGTAGTAGTGAACTGTACAGGAAAAAAGCCTCTGAAAAATTGCTTTTCAGCTATTCATCCAAACAGAAAATTTTAAAACATGAACAAATAATTTGTCCTTGATTCCAAGATGTGCAGAACTTCAGGACACTGGCTGAAAAACTTGGTGCCACAGACAAGCTGCTTAGATGCCCCTTGAAATTCTCAGTGTTCTGTTTTCACACAGACCTCAGAGCACTTGGTGCACTGGCATCTGCTTTGCCACCCAGATACACTTTCACTCCAGAGCTGAAGACCAGTCTCCCTGTAAAAACAATGCTTAATTTATTGCACCAGAGAATACAGGGAAGCTTCAAGATGACTGGAAGGGTATTAAGGTAATATTGCTACTATTATGAGGCATTGGCAGACTGAATAATTATAGGACAGCATACCTAATGTTAGTTCCAGTCAATTACAGAGACACATGGATACATACATACATACATATATATATATATATATGTATATAAAATTAGAGGATAACTGACACCAATCAGCATGGTTTTATAGAAAACTATTTTGGTCACAAGCTTGATTTCATTCTTTGAGAGCTACAAATTTGACAAATAAAGGTAACTGCAAAGATGCAATAAACTTAAAAGCTTCTAAGGCAATCGCCACAGTATTTAAGATGTTATGAGAAGACAAGGCAGCACTATACCATATCAATATAATTCAATTTAAAATTGACTGACACCGCTATAAGAAAGAACTGGCAATGCAAAATCACCACAAAATAGAGCTGCTTCTCACAGAGATCCACAAGGAGCAGTCTGAAGTTTTATCAATCACTGCAACACTGCTGCTGGCTTCAATGACATATGTAAATAAGAGCAGACAGTGTAATCTGCTGGTAACTGGGTGCCAAACAAAATGAGTTTCATAAAACCAGGCACATAATCCTAAATCTAGTCATCAAGACTGTGTAACTGCAGACCCAGGCTAGCCTGGAAGGTAGAGACAACCTTTGGAATGCAGAGACACTTCAAAGACTTCCATGGCCATGTAAGATAGTTCAGTCTGAGTTCCTGCTAGGACATTGGTTATTATAATCTATGAAAATTCTTTGGAAAGAAAACATGGGGGAAAGGACATTTAAAAATGGCATAGGAAGTCACAGGAAAACCCAGTGATTGAGAACTGAAACTAGGCAAGTTCAAGTGGGAAATAAAACATGGGTTTTTTTAACAGCAAGAACAAATAAATAATGGAGCAAGCTACAAGAAGTAGTAGGTTCTCTACTTTCCTTTATTCAAATACAGAACAGAACAGGAGAATATTCAGCAGTATACTCCTGCCAAATACATGTGTCTTGACTCAAAAGTGACAAAAATGAAATTTCAGTGCCAATAACATATAGGGAGGTCAACATGAACCTAAGTTCTTTGGAAATAAAATTTGATATGCTTCTAGATTGGACCCTGGCTCCCTCAGTTTCTCTGAGGGTGTTTTTTGTGGCATATGCAACTTTTCTTGACTGTGCCAACAACATGCCCATGAAAACTGTGCCAGTTTCTTCACCAGCTGTCATACTCACAGCTTCTAACCCACGAAACTGTGAAACCATATTTCTTTTACCTCCAACTTGTCTGGCTCTTTTCTGTCTACTCCTCTCTAAGTAGAATCACAGAATGGCTTGGGCTGGAAAGGACCTCAAAGATCATCTAGTTCCAACCTCAGTGCCATGGGTACAGATGTCACTCACTGGAACAGGATGCTCAAGGCTCCATCCAACCTGACCTTGAACACTTACATCCACAGCTTCTCTGGGCAACCTGTTCCACTGCCTCACCATGCTCTCAGTAAAGACTTTCTTTCTAACATCTAATATAAATCTGTCTTCTTTCAGTTTAAAACCATTGCCTTTTGTCCTGTCATTATCTGCCCACATAAAAACACCACCTCGCTTCTTTTAATAAGCCCTTTTTAGGTACTAGAAGGCTGCAATGAGGTCTCCCTGGAGCCTTCCCCTCCCCAGGCTGAACAACCCCAGCTCTCTCAGCCTGTCTTTGTAGGAGAGGTGCTCCCACCCTTGGATCATATTTCTGTCCCTTCCTGGAACCTGCTCTAAAAGGTCCACGTCGTTCTTGTGCCGAGGACCCCAGATCTGGGTGCAGCTGAGGTCTCATGAGGACAGAGAGCTATGGGTCTTTCCACTCCATCTTAGTATCAACCCTCAGTTTCCTGAAGTTAGCCTGAGCTTCAGGTCTTGGCTATTTATTTTCACTGTTAATAGAAGCTCTGACGAACTCAGCAGCCTCTCTCTGGTGCAGTCCTATTTAGTGAGATACACAAGTCCACAACTCTGAATTGAGCCCTTCATTCACACAGCTCAGATTAGTAATTGGCTTTACATGCCTATTGTGAAATGGTGGCTCTTACTGCTTTCAAATAATTAGCCTGAAAAGGATTTTAGTAATTTTCTGTATTTACCCTGAGTATCCTCCATGCATATTTCTGTAATACTTCAGCCAGCCCCCCAGCACACCATCATCCAATTTGACTGGCCCAATACAATTGAGATGAATGCTGTCTCTAGTGCTAAGTACAGTATTAGGGAGAATTAGCCTTTTTTTCATCAGGAAAGAGATAGAGACCCTGTCACAGGGATTTATGATCACTGAGGGAATGTAAGATTGAACTTCCTGTTTTTTCCCCCAGAGACACTGGATTTGGAGAGATGCAAAAGAACAGGCCTTGGACAAAGCATAGGATTTGTACTAAAGTGCATAAGTTTTGTCAAAAAATATAGATAATAAATCCAAGTCTGCTTCAGAGGTTGGAAGGCAAAGGGAAGACAAATTCAGACAGTGTTTTACAACAGCAGTAAGCCAACTGCTCTGCGTGTCACACCAGCTCCTTCTCTATTTATAAATGATGGAATAAACACAGCCAGGGCCATGTGTGATAGGGAAGAAGAAAAAGTAGTGAGTAGGTGTGAGGAATAAACACAAGAACTTATTATCTATATGCAATGAACAGAAAATCCTGGGGAGCAAAAAGCTTCAAGCTTCTGTGTCAGTACAATTGTGGGGTAGGAAAATTCCTAATTGTGGGAAGGAGGGTTTTGCAAAATTATTTATGAAGAAGTCAAAAATAATTTATGGCTATGTTAGATAAAGAAATCTTGTATCAAGGAAACAACAAGCAGAAGAAGGCAGTCTGTAAGGATAGAGGCAATTAAGCACAGGGGCTGCTTGATTTACAACTTCAATGGAGGTTGACAGAAGGATAAAATAAAATCCTACCCCGCACACAGAGAAAACTGGAGGCAGGGGAGGAGGAAGGGAGGGTTTGTTTTGAAAGCATTAATGAGAACCAAGATAATAAAAGCAAATGGAGAAAACTGAGCAAAATGCAATTAAAATACATGCTTTGCAGTGTGCTTAAGAGACTGATCCTGGCTTGAAAATCTTTACATCTGTAAATTTTTTAACCTATTACAAAGGACCCCACCTCAGCTTGGATCATCCAGCCATAGCTTCTGAAAGGAGCTTGGTTAGATCAGCAAGAATTTGTAGTATCTACACAGGCAAGGAGACAATGTTTTGGAGACAGCAGCAATGCATTCTGGAATACAAATGTGGAACCTGTCTCCAGAATAACATAATTCTTGTTGGAACAAAACAGGCTAAAAGGCAAAACCACACTAATACACAACTGTAAAATACCTGGCCTCTTCTAGGTGTTGCAGCTGGGCTGAGGAATGGATAGTAGTGAGCTTGGCTAAGTATTCTGAATACAGGCATCTCAACAGATCTCTTCCCACCTTTTCTTGATCTCTTGCTTCTGGAGCAAAACTGGTTTTCAGCCACAGAATAAACTTACCCAGTCTCCTGGTTTGTCTCTTCCTTTGCTTTTCTCTCATCTCCTCTGGATGTAGTCAAAATATTTCATTACTGTCTTGTTATCTTTAATGTTTATTCTCATCTTTGAAACTGGCTTTGAGCTGTTTCCAAAGACTGCTGGAGCAATTCAGAGAAGCAGAGAAACTCTCGGGGGCTGCACACTACTGACAACAGTAGGAATCATGACTAAGGAGTTCTGTTTCCATGCCTGAACTCATGGGCTGTGTAATGCTGAATGCACCTCTCACCTGAGCATCTGACTCAGCAAATGCAAAACAGCAATAACTGTGTGCACCCTCATATGTACCCCGGTTTGCAGCAAACTGTGAAAATCAATTACCACTCCAAGTGTTTCATTACCATGAGACTGAAGTGGCTTCAAAGGGGAAATACACAAAATTAATTAGTGACAGATGATTAACAGAGTTACCTGTGCTGCCTCCCAGCCCCACTGCCTGTACTTGGGATCGTGGGTGAACCTCCACATATACCAGTAGGTCTCAATCACCTCCGGCCTTAGGATGTAATACTTCTCGTTCTGCCGTACTGCCACCGCCTCCACACCACCATCAAATTTGAATGCTTCTGGGCCCAGCTTTAGTGCTGCAGAGAAAACAAACAACAACAACAGAAAAGTAAAGGTAAGAAAAAATTTGTTCCATACCAATCTTTGCAGGAAGGATGGGTAGGAGACTGCTTTATCCCAAGCTTGTGGGGAAAAAAAACCAGAACCTTTAAGCAGTCTCATAAATATTTCCTACTTTTGAGGCCTATAATTTTTCTTATGAATAATTTATCTAATTCCTTTGAGAAAACTACCTATTTTGACAGGACTACAGTAATCCTCTTGAAAACTAATGGAACGCTAAGAATATAAACACACTAACACATTCAATTACAGGATAAAATTGAAGTGACCAACATCAGTTCCTTACAAGAAAAAAGAAAAAAAGGGTCAACACAGGTTTTGATGTCCTTTGATCCCACCTAGAACAGTAGGAAAAGATCTTGGAACCAAGTAGTATCATACCAAATAACCTGTATCTTTATCCAAACTGTTGGTTTAAGGATGTGCTGTCAGGTCACTGTAACTGATGTGCTGTGATCTTCCAGTAAAGGGTTTACAACTGGGCAGCGAAGTCTTAAATACACCAGAAAATAAATCTCTGAAATAAGAGATTCACTTATTGTTAAAGCCCTTAAAGGAACCTGTAAGGGCCCTGTGCCAGCACCTGGAAGACTACTCATATAAGAACAACACACCTGTAAAACATCTGTCTATAATAAGAAGCTACACATATTTTGTATTAAACAGCTGCACATTGGTCTTCAAATTTAACATTACTAATGCACTCTTATTACTGCACTGCACCATTTGTTTTGGCAGAGACTTTTTAAGGTGCTGAACTCTGAAGCTGCACTCAAGCTTTAAAAATTATCAAAGCAATTAATCGTGTAATTCCTATGGGCTAGAGATTCAAATTAACCAAGGTTTCATGGGTCTGAAAGGGGAACCTTAGAATGCTATAATGAAAAATACAAGCAACTCTCAGTGCAGCCCCAGCAGAAAATCTCCAGAAGTTCCTTAATCTTTTTGTTTCAAGGGACTATGGCTCTGGATGCCAAAAGAAAAAGCATCACACTGCTTCAGCCACGTGAATGGTATGGGAAACTCCATCAAGAAATTTTTATTGCACTTCTTTCAAAATGGGACACTTTACCAGTTTCACTTAAAAAATTATATAAATCTCACTATCAAATAGAGGAGATTAGATACAGAGTTCTACCAATCCAAAATTCTGAGTATAAGAATGGTTATCTTGGACCAGATGGAATTCTGTCTGCTCCAGTATCACGTAAACAATTGCCAAGATCAGACATTGATGGGGAAGTGGAAGCACCCATCAAGTATATGAGATACCTTTTTCCATCTTTTCTACCAGCCTCTACTGCTTTTGAGCTCAAGACTTCTCCCAAATTAGACATATTTTTTTAGGTGATCAGTAATTCTTAATAAATTTATTTCCCAAGTATTCATCTGGTGCTTCCTTATATCTGTGTAAGCCTTGAGCATCCAAAACAACCTCTGCTAAGGGGTTCCACACCTTTAATACCTATTTGATGCAGAACCACTCTCCAATCCCTATGTGATTTGGCAGATCTGATGAATCCTACCTAGAAGGTCCCTCTTCCACCCTGAATAATATTATTCAATTCAGTTGTGCCTTGAATAGAAACTGTTCCATGCCTCTAGTTAATCTTCTTGCCCTTCTCTGCAATTCTTCCAGTTCTACTATATCCTTTGTTAAATGAGAGAGGACCAGCAAATACAGGGAAAAAAGGTGCAGGTGAGATTAATACAGTGACATAATGACATTTTCTATTTTTCTCTTTCTCATTTTGTTTTTCCTGAGTGCTACTGAGTTGACATTTTCATAATCTCAAAAGCAATTTCCTGAATTGCAACGGTCAGTTAGCACTCATCATTTAATATGTAAGGTTAGAAATAATTTTTTCAGAGGTGCCTCATTTTACAATTAACTACACTGGATTTAATTTAGCAATTTATTATGCAGTTACTCAACCTCATAAGATCCTTGTGTAGTGTTTTTTTTTGTTGTTATCAGCACACTTAGTTTACTGTTCCTGCCCTTTTCTGATAATTTATGTATATGTGTGCTTTATTTATAGATAATACATACTAAAATATGAAATGTAAATATACTACACACTTACAATATATATAAATACAGTATACATTTTATACACCTATACACATATATATATATATCAAATATATCAGAGTAGTGCTGGTTAACCAGCATTTATCCACTGCAAGAGTAGACTATTTACCTCTATCCTCTTTTCTATATTATGCCCATTTTCTTCCTCCATGCAGGTACTTGCTGCTTAAATTGTAATCATTTAATGTACCTAATGGGCCTTAGTAAAACACTTGTTAAAAAGCCTTTTGGAATCAGGGAATCACAGCTATGTTAGTCTTATCCACCAAAGAAGCTGGATTTCAGGCAGTTCTGGTGATCCACCACCTACAGAAACTGTGATGTCTTGTCTTGCTTTGTAGCCTGCTCGTGCATTAAATCCTTAATTATCTACTCACACCTACTCCTAATGCTATTGAGCACTACAAGAAATTAAACCACCCAAGGATGGGTGACCTCTGCATGTTGTGATGATTTCACCAAATACTCATCTGAAATCAAGGATGCAAAATTGATAGCTGACTAAAGAAAAGAAGCTATTATGGACACAGTATCTTTCAGGGGCCATTCTTCTAAGCCAAGAACCATCTAAAGCCATTTTACAATGCTATAGTGGTCACAGAATAATCCAAATATTTTCATATTAATAGCACTGATAGACTATAATCTAGGCAGCAAGACAAGATGAGAAACAATTTCATACCAGTACAAAGCTGAACAACCACCATTTAAAAAAATTTTAACTGACGTAAAGTTGACTTCAATGAGAGCTGTATTTAGCACTGCCAACAAAAGGGCAAATCTTTGTACTTTTAAATAAATATTTCTAATTCCGTAAGTATTTTTGAAAATATTGTTGTCTGTTTTGTATGTTTCTTTAAGACTACAATCAATCTAACAATAAATTTCCGAAAGTAAGAAAGGATTCACAGTTATAATAATACATGCTAGGCTCTAATTCATACAAAATTGGAGGAACAGAACATCCAAGACACTTCTCTTTGAGACTCTGAACTATTCCATCAACACATTGCTATTTCATACGTCTCACAAAAACATGTTATTATTCTCATTTCCTCAGCCTTGCCTGTTTAGCTGCTTACTGAAAGTCTTGGGTCAGAGATAGCATCTACTCATACCCTTGCATATGTCTCAGCTGAAATCTTAGTCATCTGGCTTATTCTGCACTAGAATTGTCACACATAAAAAACAGCTAAAGCTGTACTGCGATTCTGAGGACAGCTCTTGTCAAGAAACTTTCAAGAAGTGCAAAAAATTTCATCCTAAAATAAGCTCTCTGTAGTCAGTCAATACTTTACACACTATCAGCTAATGGCTAGGAAAATTCTTATGCATAAGGGATGGTAGAGTGTACTAAAAATACTGTGTGCTATAGATCAGTACACAAATGCCATCTATACAGATAATTTTGCTTATTTATCTAACCTCTACAATACTTATGAAAGCTGATTATTCAGATTGATTTGTTAGTGATCTTTCCATTCCTTTGATTTCATTGAACTTGTTTTTTGTTGCCATCTCCAGATTTCGCATTGCCAATTATTTTATGCCTGTGCCATGTTTCTCAGTGGTTCACATTAAGCATGAAAAACAAAGACCTAATCACCAGAAACCAGAACACCTCAAGATGTGCAGTACTCACATAAGCTTCAACATCAAGAAACCTTGTGCCATGAGCACAGGAAGCTGTATTTTTGTAGCCTTACCAGTGCCCACTGACAGCATTGTGATTTCTTCTGCTGGTAAATGAGCACACCAATCAGAATATGCCTCCTATCTTTGTTTTTCTCAATCTTCTCTTCAAACTGAGAGCACACAGGACTACAGAAAAATCCTGAAATCTCCTGTCACAGGATGGGAGATTTAGGATGGCTGCAGCATTAATATATTGATAATTCATGGTACAAAAAAATAGTAGAGTTGGTAGGAAACAGAGGTATGTGTAGACTGCACATCACAAGACTATTCTGGTTACAGTTAAGTTTTCTCATTGAGCATCAATAAGCCTTTTCATATCCTTTCTAAGGGTGCCACATGCATTAACAATTTCCTGAAGAGGGGAAGAGCCTTGAAGGGGGCTCTCATGCTGCCATGCCAAATAGATCCTGGAAACACAGATCCCTTGCTCATAGGCAGACCAGAATGACGACTGCACCCCTTGCCATCACCTTCCAAAATCCACCAGCCTCCTCCAGCTGCTGAATTAGAAAGACATCCTTTGAGCAGTGCTACAGACTGATCCTCAGCTCAAGCAGAATCTACATGGATTTTCACAGAGCCATGGCAAGGGCCCAAGCTTCTCACAACATACCTAGTCACTTCTCCAGCATCTTAGTCTGGAGACTAAGGTCTTCTCTCAGGTATTCCTGGGGAACATTGACAGGTGACAGATTATCAGTGGGACTACATCTCTGCATAAACTTCTTGATTACATGGCAGTGATGCCAGCTGCCACTAGGACATAATCCCCAAGAAAACACATTAGGAATAGTTTCAAGGACTTTCCAGCTTCCCTGTACCAGTCAGCACTAAAATAACCAGCTTTCTGAAATATCAGGTTGTTTTTTCTAACAGACTTTCAAACCTCCAGTATGTGCAACAGGTTGATGATAGTTGTCAATATAATGCCCTCATTTTCCAGAAATGCTTTTCTTCTGTGAAATTTTGTTTCAATTTTTCTTAGAGAGAGACTTAAGCTCAGCTATGGAAATTTAGGTTGCTTCATAAAGTAGTATTTTCATACTGAAGTATTACATCACCATTACTGTAGTTTATTACAAGCAGCTGTGGTATGACACAGGAAAGGGCAGCTCTGCTGGTTTATCTAAAGAAAGAGCTGCCTAACCCCTGCCTGCAGTCTCTGCATCCTTCTCCCTCCTCTGGGCATGCCCAATGGGGCAAGCTCTCCCATGTCCATAGGAGAAAAATCAGGAAATCCCCTTTGCCTGCTGAACCATAAACCTATTAGCTGAACCAGGATGTCTGTCTGCCCTCTTAAAGATGCTTTTTCTGCCATCAGCCAGTTCTGCCATTAAAGTGTACCATTATGCTCAAATCCTGCTGTTGAAACATAACAAAGAAGTTGACATTTTGCATATATAAGTTCTCAATATCCTTTGAAAAATCAGGCCAGAAAATTAAAACCAAAACATCCAAACACAAACAATCCACATTCCTGGGACTGCATGACTGAACAAAAGAGAACAAGGGCATTGCAAATTTATAGCTGTCTTTCAGTCTTTCTTGCTCATGTGTTCTTATACAGTCATTAAATATGTAATCAAAACTTTTATCTCCCTCATCTTTTGACTTATTTAGGGTACAGAATAAACATCTGAAGGAATAAAATTAGGCCTGCTCAAACAACTGTGAATTTAACATTGCTTATTTTTAAATGTCGAATTAAACATTTAAATGCAATTTTTCAGAATGCAACAATAGCTGCTATGTCCTACCTTTTTTTCTTCAGCATACTCACATTTTTTCTTTTCCTTTTTTTAAAACTGTTGCTTACGCAAATAAAATTATCACTTCTGTGACTGAATTATTTAGAAAGACAGGCAACTATACAATGATACGATGTAATTCTGTGGATAAATACATGAATTCTCATCTTAAAACTGCTTAAGTTATAGTTACCATTATTTCTACTGGGAAGGTATTTCAGAAACTCACTTCTCTGATAGCTATGCAAAACCATTTCCAATCTCCAACCTACATTTATGCACAGCGAGCTTAAAAATTTTGCTCTCATTACAACTGTGTTCTTTTATATCCTAAAATAACTATTTCTCTTCAGTGTTTACCCCTTGAGATGGCAATAAATTTGTTCCTTTCTTCGGTATTATTTTTCTAGCCTGAGCAGGCCAATCTCTCATATTTTCCCCACTGTAAGATAAAAGCTCTGTCACTCTATTCATTCTCTTGGTCCTTTTCTGCATTTGTTCTGCTTGAAATTCAGATTTATACAGAGTATTCAGGGTGACAAATTACACATGTCTTCTAAGGCAGTCTTAATATTATCTAATCTCTGCTGAAAATTCTTCATCTGATACAGACCAGGACATTTTTCAACTCCCACTTCAGACAAAGAGCTCCTGACTTTTTCTGGCAAACTTCTTATTTCTGATAGTCCAGTTCTCAAGATGTCCCTGATTACTATTCTGAGACTCTTCCATTTTAATTATGTTCTACAACTATATGGCCACCCTAAGCATACTCAGTACACTTCAAGCATCAAGGTCACTATAAAATAATCCTGGTCCAAAAGACTGACCTTGAGAAGCTTCCAGCCCAACAAAGTCTGATGCTGCCTCCTCACTAGTCAGGCCTTTGGCCTTCTCACACTCTGCAGAATACTCTTCATCCTCTCTTGTTTAATTGTTCTTATTCAGAATGGACTATTACTAAAACCTGTAAAAAGTTTATTTACAATTTTTACCCTCTACTTAACTGTAAGAACAGTATATATGAAAGAAAAACTTCCCTATATATCTGTGAGGACAAGAGGTCACACAAATTCCTTCCTCACCATACCCAGATAACCCATCTTAGCTGACTGATCCAAAAATGAGGACAAACATGCATGAAGGAACCATAAAATCTGGGTTTAGATTTACTCACCATGATGAAGAGCAGAAGTAAATACACAGATGTTAAAAATTCATATTGGTATAAAACCAGTGCATGTTAGACAGAGTCCAAACAAATCCTAACAATAATTACAAGAGTTGCTGTATTCCAACTATTGAAATAATTAGATTAACAATAGGTCTTACTTGTCCTGTCATACGACTCATGACACGTATGTGCAATTTCAGCTCCGAGCTGCAAATAATGTCCAGCTTTATCATCTCTGGAACCATCTGCTCCAAGGGCAAACATTCCACCTGCAAAACAGGTCAAATGGCCCATCTTTCTTTCAAGATGCCCGTTCTTCCACTCCCCAATGAAGGTCAGTCCTCCATTGGACTTTCTGATGAGATGTTTTTCTATGGCCTACAAAGAGATTAAGAGAACATTCAAATGCTGTTCACATGCAAGCTTTACTTATTAACTTTCCTTTAGCAAGCAAAGTCTGGCTTTCAAAACAAAAATAATTTTCTTTTTTCAAATTCATTTCTGAGCACCACAGGAACAGACAGCTCTAAGAATATAATTTCAAAGCACAAAAAAAACCCCTTAACTGCTAAAAATGCTAATGACATCTAACATATGAAAATCACAACAGAGACAATACAGGGTTTTTACTTGAGAATTCAACACTTATTTTATGGCTCAAACAGTATTTGTCAAACTGTTAACTCTGGGAAGTACCAGAACTCTGTGCACTCTGTGAGTACTCAGAAAACACAACCATGTTGGAAATTTTTGGTCAGCAATGTATGCAGTAATCCTGTCTTTAATAGGAAGTGGCAGGAATGCTCCAGCCACCTTCTAACTTCTCCATAGCAGCTTTCTGATTGCACATTCTCAAATGATAGGTGTTGCAGCAGCTGATCACAAAAAAGCCCTTTATTTTATATGTGAGGCAATTGCTTCTTTCTTTTTACACATTTGCACCAAAACATGCCATTGCTTGTGACTTAAAAATGGTATCCTTCTCTTAGAAGAGCAGCTGACTTAACTTCCCAAAGTTTGCAAACTACATGGAACAATGTTTGCTTAAGCCTCTTTCAGAGAGGATCACAATTCCCACCAACTTACTTCAGTATTTACTATGTCTAGCATTAGACAGTGAAAAAGTAATGAAAGAGAAGTGCTGGTCTGCACTGCTGTTGGGTTAATTCCTTCACTAATACCACTGATAGATCTGAGGCTTGTGCTCATGGCAGGATCCAGAGAGAAGAAGGCAGAAGTAACTGACAGAGTAGAAACCAGTAAGTCTCTGTCAGCTGCCAGGGTGCCTGTCTAACCATCAGGCAAATTGGTATTGACGACTGCCTTCTGCTGCTAAGGAGCCTGATGTGGTTAACTCTACAGGCCTCATTTGGGCTGAAAGTACTGGTACAGGAAGTATTGGACCTGCTGAAAACTGCCATTGGAAAGGATATCAAGATCTGGAGCATTAACTCTGTTGATTCCATTATTCTAGACTGTGACAAAACTGATGTTTTTCGACCATATGGTACATAAAAGTTGAGCACTCTTTGAAGGAAAGCCACTTTAACTGTGAAGAGCAGAAAGGCACTAAAGCGTATGGATTATTTATTTCCTAGAGGAAAGCATTTTTTTCCAAATGCTAAACAACATCCCCTTTTGAATTATATTTTCCCATAACTTCATAGCTGTTGAGGAGCAAATGGTTGCAGAAGCATTTCCAGTGGGACAAAATTACTGTGGCTAGCACCAGGACAGCCAACAAAGGCCAAATTTATATATTTCTCCACAAGCTACACTTCTACTCTGGATTTGCTTTCATAGTTTGACTGAAGAGGATGTTCTAGGTGCAACATGCTCCTTTTCTGAACAGAAAACACATCTTCTGAAATTAGAAATAACTGCCTGGTAGAAGGGGTAGTTTTTGAAATCTGAAAATCAAGTCCTATCAGCTACTTAATAACTAGGTTAGGTTCTGAGAGTCACAAAGGAGGCATCTCAAGAACATAAATGCAACTCTCTCAAAATACTTTATCGTTCAACAACCTGCTGCCTGCCAACTGCAAAAAAATGGCAATTGGTATTTACAGTAATTAACAAGGGACAGCTGGGCATTGCTGGGAGCACTGCCCAGGGGTGCAGGTTGGGATAGGTGTGGCATTTGTACCCTCAGCTGGATGGCTGAGGCCACAGAGCACTCCAACAGGAACTGCAAAGCAGTGGCATCCAGCTGGACTACAAGGAGTATACACATACCAGAGTGGATGTGTACACCTCAACTCCCAAAGAGAAGATTTAGTTCACATCACCTAAGAGATTAACTAATGGAAGGAGCTTCCTTAGTCTGAGCAATGCCTGAGCAACAGGGGTGGTTGAGGCCACTTGGTTTGTTCAGCCTAGAGAAGAAACTGAGGGGAGACCTCACTGCAGCCTTCAACATCCTCACGAGGGGCAGTGGAGGGAAAGGCACTGATCTCTTCACTCTTGAGACCAGTGACAGTAGGCATGGGGACAGCCTGAAGTTGTGTCAGGGGAGGTTTAAGTTGGATAGCAAGAAAAGGTTCTTCACCAAGAGGGTGGTTGGGCACTGGAACAGGCTGCCCAGGGCAGTGGTCATAGCACCAAGCCTGACAGAGTTCAGGAAGTGTTTTAACAACATTCAGGCACGTGATGTGATTCTTGGGGTGTCCTGTGCAGGGCCAGGAGCTGGACTCAATGATTCCTGAGGATCCCCTGCTATTCAAGGTACTCTGTCATTCTATGCAAAACCTGAATGTTCCCTGAAGTTCACGTGCTTTTCATGACTACAAAAAATAGCATTTTCTGAGCTGTCTTGCAGCAGTACTTGCTATGTTGTGACAGTCAAGCACACGGCCAAATCCTTCTTTTAGCTACCTAATGCTGTGCAGTAAGAAAGAGTGAAGATCAAATTTGTGAGCCTAACAGATTAGGCTACTCAAGGCAGCAGATCAAAAAGAAGCTTACCTATCCTCCAGCTGATGTGAAAAGGAAAAAAAGACACTTGAAACCAGACTAGCTGGAAGGCCCACATGATGATGTTGAAAGCAAATTCAAGAGGCCCATCCTCACATTACCACAAAAAATTCCCAACAGGTTTCACAATTTCAGCTTTTATCACAGCTGTGAATTTTCATACTAGGACATAGCAATGAAGTGTCCTTTACAGTGGAAGATTGCACCCATGTTATACAGAGGGGTTATGGATATACAAATTGTTTGGATTCATGTTAGAAGTATGTGGTGACCTGGATAAGACTTCATATGCCATGGACCGGAAACCATGACATCTGAAGAACAGATGCTGCATTTTTCTTCTCTGTGATAGTTCCAAGGAATGAGATATCACTGTCTACTGCAAGACTTAGGAGTGAGGTTATGTTGTCCATCTTCCACTCACATTGCTGCAATAAGATAAGGGAATGAAGTGTGGCTGGACAGACACATTCTTTTAGACTGGTGGGTGCTGAGAACATTTTCCAACTCTGTGCTGTGAGTGGGAGGAATGCATGCTACACCTTTCCCCTTCTGCTTGCACAAATGATGCAAACAGCTTCTGCTCCACATTTTGAAAAACAAAGAATAAGAAGTGTTAGCTATGGAGGAAGACCTATATTATAGGCAAAAACAAAAGAATGGTAAGGGAATGGCCTCTTAAAAAAATTATAATAAAAATTCCAATTGCAGTTACACAAAGTGAATCCTACTTAATGACTCTTTGCCTATGTCCTTCAACATCAAGTAGGACCTGGGAGAGACACAAACCCTGAAACAGCACATAAATTCCACAGCACATAAATCAGTACAATTCATGCAGACTCAAATGTAGAGGGTGGGTTTAGCTGAGAAAAAACAGAAGGAATTCTCTGATACTTGGACTGCAGGACATATCACATATGAATAAGAAGCAGCTTGGCTTTTCGTCCCTCCTATCCACAGTGTGTTTTCACCTGGTCCCAAATTTGCTTTGCTCTGTCTCCATTCAGAGATGTGCCCATATAAAATGTTTGCAAGATGATTTACAGTGAAGAGGATGAACAGGAGAGTTTATTTCCTCTATTTTTAAGTGTTCACAGTTTAAGAATTAGAGTAAAATATTTCAACAGTAACCACAATGGAAGCTAAATATCAACTGCTAAAAATCGCTAAACCCACAGGCCCCCATACACTGTATTTTAACCTATTAAAAATACACAAGTAATTTATGAACTAGTAATATAGATTTTAACAAACCCTGGAAAGCTAAGAAAGTTCAAAAGTACTGGGAAACAGCCAATGCTTTATCAGTAGTTTAAAAAGTTAATAAAACAATTATATAAAATGAATGATGTGGTTTCAAAAATAAATGTTTGATTGATATGTGTATGCTGATACTAGAAATATTAGAGATTTCAAAAATTTCTTGGCATTTTACAAAATATTAGTCCTAAACAAGTAAAGAAAAAAAATTGTGAAAAAAAAAATCCTTATCCCATGAAGATTCTGCATAGCTACTTTATTCAACACCAGACAGTATTTCTAACAATGATCTCCAAGAAAAATGCTAGAAAAAAAATTGCAGATGACACAAAAATTGATGTAACTATAGATAATGATAAAGGAAAAGTCAGTTCTGTAAAATCACTGAGAGCAGGTGACAAAACAGGTTTTGCCTGAACAATGTGTTGCAATAGAGATAAGTGTAAGGTCAAACACTGAGGAATCAGGAATGTAAATCACAGTGGTAGGAAAGCAGTAAATCGAAAAGATTATAACTAGCTTCAGAATAAAGCAACTGGAAAGCAGATGATGGTATGAGGCAAAGGTTAAGAGTACAAGCAGAGTTTCTGGCTGGATGAAGAGGATAAAATCAAGAAGGAATCAGTTAGAAGAAGAATCACATTAGAAGAACATTGCTGTCTCCATGATACTGGGAAATACATAGAAAAAAGCTTAAGAAATAATTCAAAATCTGTTTTATCTTGTGAGACCCAGAAAAAAAAAAAAAGGCACTTTTCCTTCAGGAGAGAATGTCTATTGTACATTTGATAGTAACCAACTATATGGTGCAGATAACCCTTTAAAACAATGTAGAGAAGGGAAAAGTCAAAGCAGCTGGAAGTCAAATGTAATCAAATTCAGGTCAGGAGTAAGACATATTACAGCTTCAAAACAATTTTGTACTAGAATTTTCACTATATATCTTGTAAAATGTGAATTTTGATAATTCCAAGAATAGGTCTTTTGCTTTAGAAGACCGACCGCACTAAAACTAAGCTGTAAAAACTTACATTGAAAGCAACAGGGCATGCACAGAGCCTGGAACACATCAGGCACCAGCCACACACCAGCACTGGGACAAGGCTACACAGCCCCTGCTGCTGCTGGTACCACAGCTCACTCAGACCAGCTCAGTTACTCTTTATGTTTCTACACTGCAGGAGAGGAATGGTGGCCCAGTGGGAACCACTATGAGAGGCTGCTGAGAGAAGATGGGGGAACTGGGAAAGTAACAGCTGGGCAGCAAAAAGCTCAGAGCCACCACAGAAAGGCCACCAACCCCCAAATCCCACTGAACCATCTGCAGTACTGCCCTGCTTAGGCAAGCACTTTGTCTGTGACAGGGAGTAAGACCATAGCACAAAAGAACCATAGAAACAGGAATATATATGAACTGCATTTTACAAGGTAAATATGGAATATAACATGTAAATGCCCTAGAAAATAATGCAAAGAATAAAACAATTTGGGACTTCGTGTCCTAGAATGATGAATTCTCAACACTGTAAAAAAGTGACTTGGTTGTTCTGCACACATCTCAAGGTTGCTAGATCTCCTTCTAATAAATTAGAGCCTGGGCTTTTACATTGTACCATTTGGGACATGCTGATTATTTTTAGCACAATAATCTGCATCACATGTATTCCACAATAATACTTTTTAAACTACTCAAAGTGAAAGCTAGTATTATTCATCACTTGATTTCTTAAAACTTACATAATCAAAACAAGTCCTTTGGTTGGTGGTGGTTTTTCTCCCTAGGTTTCTTTTTTTTAATTTAATTTCATTTCCTTAAAATCATTAAAGATTGTTCCACTGTATTGGAAAACTCAATGAATCATAATCACCTCAATTGCATCGTCGTACATTTTCCTTGCCTCCGTGTCCGTCTTGTCTGACATAAGCCAGGCTTTCAATAAATATTCATAAAAACTGTCTCCCAGCCCGCCCACGGATGTGTGATCTGTAGAAGGGAAAGAGGGAAGAAAACAACAAAAAAAAAAGGTTGAAGTTGTTATGTAATAGCACCTTAGATTTATTCAAAACATAAACTTGTGTTTTTAAGGCCTACTGCTGCAGAATTATAAACATTTTTAGCCTGTTTAGAAAGCTGCACTGCGCTCCTTCCCCTCCAAACTTACATCACAGGCATAGAACCTTCTGTATGTGTTCCCTATTTGCCATTCTGCACAGGCTATCCCTCATATCAAAAATGTACTTTAACCTCTGTTTTTACTTCATTCCAAAGAACCTAATTGTTTTACTGCCAGGGTTTGGGGGTTTTAGTTTTTGGGTTTTTAAGGTATATGTGAAAAAAGCATGTAGAAAACCTCTTAAGACCTCTGTATCCAGGATGTAACCAGGTTATGTGGCTGGCTACAAACTGTCATTCATTAACTACACAGAATCCAATCTTTCCAGCAGATTTTTGTTTCTTACAGGGTAGTTACTCAGTAGCCTAATGAATTCTCTAAATTAAATGTTCTTATTGAAATTATTTTTCAAAGGCAAGCAAGGTGCCTTTGCAGCATACAGCACACGCCCTGCTCTCTTCCACTGTGCCTGAGAAGCTGTGCCATGTGCCACAGGGTAAGAGTGTTTCACTATTAGAATCCACCAGCACATAAACTGAACCTCCTAACACACAGATTTCTTCTTTGTCCCCTTTTTTATTTTATTTTATTTGTTCCCTTGCAGAGGTTGCCTTTCACAAATAGTGTCACTGCTATTCTGTGCTGATAGACCACTTGAGAACTATCTGTATTTCTCTTTGGCTGAACTATCATACTTCCCCACAAAAAGCCTACTGATGGTCTGGCAGCCTTGCAGCTCCTGCTCCAACCAGGGTAGGCACTCACTCAGTACACTCTTCATTCAAAAACCAGCACTCTGTTTGATTTAATAAGTGACTCCAACCAGAATACACATAACCTTCTCTTTCCTAATGTTACAGCTCTCAAAACAGCAGCACCAGAACAGTCTTAGACTCCTGAAGCTAGGCAAGGGAAATGTTTAACACCAACATTGTCACAATGCCAGAAATTCACTGCCCTAAACATGGCTGGTTGAGTCATGCAAGTACCCTTTCACTGGGTGAAGAAAAGATATGACACTTCCTTTAAAAAAATACCTCAAAAAGTGGTATTATTCACAGTTTTTCTGGGATAAAGGTGCAAAAGAGAGGTTGAGCTCTCCTTCTGTTCTTTTTTCCTCCAAGCACCACCCTACCACAGCATGTCTGCTTGTCTCTGAAGATGTGAGTAGGAGGTTAGAGCTGGTAGATGCTGCTATCCTAACTCTTCTAGCTGCCTCTTGGCTCCTCTGCTACTTAAAAATGGATTTCTAAACAAAGGAACGAGCAAGTAGAGTCTGTAGCTTTCCCATTTCGTTTCAAGTTGTGAATTTGAAGCAAATTACTTCATGCCCTTCTTTTGTACCTCTGACTCTCCCTGACTGCCTTTTCACACCCAGTTACTCAGTGATTATGAGTTTTCATAAGCTTTCTCACCCTGAGCTATAAGAGGACATTCGGGTCATGAGTCACTTTCTTACACAAACACAAGGGCTAGAAATCATTCCTTCGATTTACAGTTACATTCTTAAGCAGACACAAGAAACAAGGGTCTGTGGTTTTCAGGAAAAAAATAAAAAAAATCCAAACTATCCCAAGACTTCAAAGCTACAATTCATGCCAGCATTGCTCAGGGACTGACTTCACAAGAGAGTTTAAAACTACTTCTGTTAAGCTGCTGCCTTGTCCCCAGCTGAGCTCTGCCATTTGAGTAAAGGATGATCCTCAGCCAATTTCCTTGACAGATGCACTCAGGTCCCAACAAGGACAGGCTGTTGAACCCTCAGCAGTGTTCTTGTAGTAGCTCCAGCTGGGATTGGAACAGGAAAGAGCAGGAAGATGAGCAGAAAAGGTTCATTTCCTAAACAGAGAAATTCACATTCCAGGTGTCTTTCAAAAGTCAATTATCAGCAACATGTCCCATTTCATGACTACTTCTCCAGGCAGTCATTTGAGAACTGTCCTTCTCTTCTGTCAGCAGCTCTTCTCCTTCACATTCCTTCTCATCTTAGCCAAGAGTATAGGGAACACAGGCACCAGAAGCACTGGGGGACACAGAACTCACAGCCATCCCCTAGACAGTCTTTTTTGCACCTTCTTCGTGCAGAGAACAGGGCTGCTCAAGCCTCTTGGATTCAGATCCTCCTCCCATTCAGAAGCAGACAAGAACATGGTAAGAAACTAAGGCCTTTCAAGGGCCTTCCAATTCCCAGCAGTAGCATTTTCCTTGCTCCTTTTATGCATACCTCACTGCAGCTCTGACCAGCCCAGAGTTTTCAAGGCTCCTCTCTCATCCAGCAGTGGGCTACTCCACTCCCCAGCTGATGCCTTTCACAGCTGGACCAGAGGGAAGACCTGTCAAAAAAGGCAAACGGATCCTGTTCCTTCTCTTCAGCAGCAGGAGAAGGACATGAAATATTTCTGGTGGGAACACATGATGGTATTTCAGGGGAGCTGGCCACATCAAGATGCAGCTGTCTTTATGTCCTATCCCCTCCCCATTCACAAAAATAGCCAAAAGGGGATGGAAGTGAAAAGGAGGCCAGTGCAGCAGCTGAACTGAGGTTTAAACACAGTGAGTTTTCAGCTTCTGCAGCTGCATTAACTGCACTCTGGCAAGGTCTTCTTCAGCTTTTCTGCTAGTGTCTGCTAAAGCAGAATTTGCTGCATTTTATAAGAACTATAAGTAGAAATTACTTAAAACACAGTTTGCGACAGACTGTGGGTCTTTGAAAATTTGGTCTCACCTAGAGCAGAAATGCTAAAGAAATATTTTTCAAGATTCCTTAGGAAATATATAACTGGTGAAGACTGTAGAACTGGGTCATCGCATATCATTCTCTCCTAAAAGCAAACCTCCCTATCCAAACTTATCAGAAGGTCCATGGTGGTTATCACTTTCTCCTGCTCTTTGAGCTATAGCTCAGATGGCTTCAAAGATTTAAGTCAGCTCAAATCTGAATGTTTTGCTCATAAAAATGTTTTCCACATGAAATTTACTGACGTTTTCACACTGGCCCTAACCTTCTGTGTCAATCCAGAGTACTAAAAAGGAATAACTTGTGATTTGAATAACTGAGCCTACAATAGCATCTTGACACTGGGTACTCCGCAGTAAACAACTGAGAAGATAAGCATTAAGTACAAGCATTTTGAACATTTTAAAATGGATTCGCTCTTTCACAAATTTGATCCACAAGAATAATTTAATTAGCTCTTTGTCATGTAAAGGTTTTTATTTTGAGCTGTTTTTGATTAGCTGTTTTACAGTGAAATTCTGGAGTAGAATTCATTCCAGATTAAGACAAATATAGCAAAAAGAACAGAAGTTCTTGATAGCACAACAAATGTGGCTGAAGCCACATGTTCTGTTCAATGTATATATTTTTAGAACACTCATTCCTTCAAATCAAGACAAATTTGGGTAATTTCTTCATTCCGCATTTTTTCAAATGTAGGCCCAGATGACTGGGCAAACATAAAAGGATTCCAGTCAAGAATTACTTTGGAATTCCTTTCAAACTAAAAGACACAGTAACTGCAGTTGGAAAGAATACCTTCAACTTTTGCAACCAAAAGCAATTACAAGAAACCCTGTATTTTTTCTGGTTTATCACACTTGAAAGCATATTGTGTGCAAACCTGTGCAGTTAGTCTGTTTGTAAGGATTCTTCTTCCCAAAAAGAGACAAATAAAGCCTTAATAGAAAGACAATGGTATTCCAAGTTCACAGCAATATTTCTGCTCAGCTACTACAAAGGATCTTAATCCTGTTAAATATTGGCATTTTTCTTCTTAATAAACAGCATTCAATTGTAAACAAAAAACCCTTAAAGAACAACAAACCAATCAATCTCAGAGCAATACTTTAATGAGTTTTTAAGATATTGATAAAATATCTGTGCTTAGTAACATATTGTGTCTCAGCTAATATGCTGAAAACCAGATCTACCTCTTTCCCACAGACTGAGACGGGGACCTTCTTTTACAACATCACACCATCATTATCTAATATTCCTAAGATAGTTTCATTCCAAATGATCTTATTGGTATCAGCAACCCATGAGCTCACTGCTGACACAGTCTCCCAGACAAGAAGCAGGACAGCACTAAACCACAGCACAGGCAGGAGGTCAGACAGGGCACACAGTCTCGCTGAAATGCCACTGGATCTCAGCCCCAGAGAGGAGGGAGGGTCTGCAGAGCTCGAGTGATTTGTTCTCTGTAAGTGAAAATGTTTCTTTACAAATCTGGGGAAACAAATAAACAGGTTTTTTACTGCAAACAGCTCTTCAAGGCATAGGCAACAAGGCTCCCCCTCCTCAGTGACAGGTGAGGCACTGAGACTGGTCTGTCTGCTCTTTCTCTTCAGGACTAATTTTTGAGGATGGTTGTAGATACCATGGATACTATGCATTCCCATAGCTCATCCTCATTTGTCATACCTAGACCTACCTAATATCTGTAAACAACTTCCTCCAGAGCAAGCCAATTTCCACATGAATGGCACTAGTTCCCAAGAATATGGTTATGGCCACAGACTGCAAGTTACCAACATGTGCCACTTTGTTTTGTTTACAGGGAAAGTTTGGTTCAGTGAGCATGTTTCCCACAACAATTGACAGCCCCCTAAAGATAACTTTAATAATGAAGCCTGTTCTAATGAAGGTCTACCTGCTCTCTAGAGCAAACTTAAGATGTGCAAATTATTTTTAAGCAGATGGCTTTAAGTAGTTAACAGCAGCTTAATGAGGCAAATTAAAAACAGTTCATGATTTGCTAAACCCTCTCTGCTCTGTGCCTTAATTGTTCAATTGTCATTTCTTGGCAAGGAGCAAGAATAAATAAAGAAGCCAAGCATTGTATTAAAGGCAGCACCTCACGCCAGAACTGATGCTGCAGTCCCAACACCTGAGGGCGAGGCTTCCTGCTAGCCAGGAGCAGAGGGGAGCGAGCCTCTGCCCTTCCCTGACCCCGGGGCAGAAAGTTTCTGCATGGCTTACTGCACACAGGATAAAAAAGATGAAATACAATACTGAGCAGAGGTATGTTTAGCATGCACAGGCTGCCCTGCTGGAAAGCAAGACAGTGAGATAACATTGGAGCAGTGCAGAAGCACAAACAGGTGGAGATCAGGATCAACTATGCCCACAGTATTTTTAATTCACAAATTGTAACTACAACACTGATTCAATATTTTAAAGTAGAGACAGAGAGAGAACAAGCAAGCAAAAAATTACTAATTTGGCTATTTGTAAACTGAAATCTCGGAACTGTAATTGTCACTTTGGACTTTAAAATAAAGCAAAACTCACTAAAACCTGTGCTATTCTCACTAGACTGGAAATGCCAAGATAAACAAACCACTGATTAATTTCAACCAAGAGCAGTAGTACAGAATTACTTTGCAACAAAAGAAGAAAGCAATAAAAAGGAGGCTGATCTTCCCCAAGGATCACAAATTGACAAAGTGTTATTGTAATATGTCAGAGAAGGAGTTCAAGAGTGGAGAAGTTAAATGACCAGGAGGGGGTAGCTAATATTGACTTTCATTAAGAAACCCACATACCCCATCACCATTAGTTGTTCTGGCCTGCACCAACTAGCCTTACACTGCAGGAGCCCTCTTTCTCTGTGCAGGAAACTTCCAAAGAATTGTTTTTCTGTTTGTCTTTAGGCTGGCTCTGATTAAATTTCAGTTCAATCTTTACTTCATGTAGTTGGTCTTACTGCTCCTCAGCAGCTCTAAATAGGTGCAAGCTCCCCTTTTAATCCTTTAATCCAGAAAGCTGAGGCCCTGGAAATTGCAGCTGCTGCAATTTACAGCAGAAATTCAACCTAAGGATGTCATAAGCCATAGTGGTTGGCTTAAAAGTGCAAACACTTGTAAATTAACTGCAGGAAAGGCAGCCCTGGTAAAAGGAAGTGGAAGTGCAATTTTAAGTCAAATATAAACTATGTATCACTAAGGAACACATTACCAGCATGAGAATTTTTCTGAAAACATTCAGGGTCTCATATAACAGAATCACTTTTGGAGAATTTAAGTTAAGCATTTATCAGCTGGGAGGTAGCTGAAGAGACACTGCTTCCCATTCTACAGTCTGCTGCCACAACAGAATCCAGCAACATGAAACACCTCGCTCAGCTCCTCCCAACCTGGGGGTGCGTGAGCACACCTGCTCAGCACTCAAAGCTCTGGAGAATGGAGCAGCTGAACTCTAAAAACTCCAGATGGAGAACCTAGATGTGAATATTTTAACAAGACTTGGGAAAATATGGATGGTTCTTGAGTTCCTTAACTGTACTCTTTGAAAAAACAGACTTTAATCTGAGTAGAATCACGTTCCATTTCTAGTTTCATTTAGAGATGACTAAAGCATTTTTGTCAAAGTTGTTTAAAGAAACCCCAAGAGAACAGCTTGAGGCAGACAGAATATTCCAGTTGGAAGAACTAAAGTCTGGCAGCTACAAGAAACTGAAAACACAATCATTTAATGGAAAGTATTAAGCAATCTTAATTGTAAGTGCTACCAGTTTCTCATATAATAAAATTAAGCAAAATTACTTCCTAGATCTGTAGGGACTATCAAACTACAGATTAAAAACAGTTAAACTTGCACAATTTGAGTGAGTCCAAAGACAATAGAAATACTTTGAAACAGACCAGCAAGCATAACAAGCCAACTAATACACATATTTAGGTAACTAATGTTCTTAGAATAAAACCTTTCTTCAGACTGAATGTAATTTACGATTCTGTAATGTCAAAGGAATATCCTAATTTGGTATCTTACAACAGACTGTACTTTCACTCTCAGGAATTCACAGCTGGAACAAATGTTTTGTTTTGTTTTTTGTATTCAAACTTTCCTGAAACATCAAAACATTCCAGCTATTATTTATAATTCTGGAAAGATGTAGGTCATCTCTTAGGAGACACATTCAAGAATTAAACACCAATCAACTAAAAAAATCAAGTCCACATGCTAAAATTAGAAACACATTAAATCCTTATGTCAGTGTGTTTACTGAGAAGTTTACTCAGAAGCCTTTTATCACCTGAAGTTGTCTTTTCAAGGTTATTACACTCACCCACAGAGCCACCCAAATGAAGCACACCTGCCTCTCAGCCAAGTTTGGAGTCACTGTAAATCCCAACTGTGTGGGCAGCTTTAACAAAGCCTCTGGGATTTGCAGTGGATTGGTGGGAAGTCACGTGCATGCTTGTCTCTGATGACTTTTCTTTACTTGTCAAGGTGGCTGTGAAAGAGCTAAAAGGGATAGCATCACCTGCTGCAAGTATGCATCCAAAACCCAGAGTCCTTTTGAATAAGAGTACATGTATAGGGGGATTGACAAGTTCTTAAGGTTGTTACACCCTTTAGTTTATTCACCTTAATCTTCCTTGAATATCTTGATTCTCCTCTTGAATATTATAAACAAGATCATGGGAGAGGGAAACCTTTATTAGATTAAATCTAGTCCAACATTCATCTGCACCAAATCAGCTGGAAAAACCACGGTCAAAAACTTCACCCTTCAAGCTGTATAAAGACATGGCAGTTTATATATTTATATATATATATATATATATATATTTATGTCTCTTACATGGAAGCTGACAGTCAAAAGTGATTCTGAGGAGCAAGGAAAGACACTCCCTGTTTTTGATGTACTTTTGGATTATACCACATGCAATATAAATCCAGGCTACTCTGTTTCTTTCTCCTAAACTTCAGTCTATGTAGCTCTTATTTTTCTTCTCATGACAGATGCTTGAAATGGTGCACGCAGCTGCCTGACATTTTGATCACTCTGTAGGTGCTGGGAAATTGTGCTGATTTTAAGACTTGTTCAGTCCATGCTCTGTGACTGACACTGAGCTATAACACCATACGTGGACTGCATTCATCACCACTCCTCTCTTACTTGACTATATATGTCATATGGGACCATATCACACAGATCTTCAAGTTGAGACAGTATTTTAGGTTGCTGCTACAAGGACAGTCCAACTCCCAGTGAAACTTCAGGATTAAAAGATGCCATTGGTCAGATACATTCAGCGTTCACAGAACAGAACTAGAGACCCTCTCCTCTCAATGTCACCAAACTGGAAATGTTTCTCTCGTGACCACCAGCAGTTATATCTCCACATAGAACTCAGAATATGGACTCTCAATACTGAAGACATAATAAAAAGAAAGAGATGTCAGATATGACAACAGATGTGTCACCTGAATTTACCAATCATCTAGAGAGCATCAACAGAAACACTAGGACCTCCAATACATTACAGAGAAGGAATAAAATAAAACCAAGAAAGTTTAGTAAGACTGTAACAAGTCTGTAAGTGGACTTTGATAGCCTTCCCTTTCGTAAGAAACTAATTAGTCAAGAATGGTTCAAAAATGCAGTTTTAGGCATAAAATTACCACAGAAATAATGAGATTCCACAGGCAATCAAACTCTAAAAACTCACAGAGGTGTCAAAGGATAACTTTATACTCCCCAATGATTTCAAGTTAATGTCTTCAAAGCCATCAGTTTAAGCTCTCAAAAACATCAGGCAGTACCCTAAACATGCCAGACTTCATTAATACAGATGAACTTACTGAATTCACAGTAAATGACAAAGATGAGAAAGACAAGTGGAAAAGCTGCTGTGGGACAAATCACAAATTCTAGATATTGATGCACTCCCCACTGAGATCATGCTCTAAAAGTATAGCTTGATGGTAAAACAAAATGAAACATTAATCTCTTTGCCTAGCAATGTATGCAAGCATTCTCATAACCCAAAGTTACACCATATCCAAATCCTCTCTTTAGGAATTATTTATAGACACTTCTTTCCAAATGCATAATTCATATACATGTTTAACCTTCCAATAACACTAGAATCTTTAACACACTAAACAAAGCTTTTATTTGTTCACCTCTTCCAGCATCTTGCTCAGCAGACCAGCTGAGCATCTTAACCTTGTAGTCTTATAAAAGCACATTCCCTGTAATGCACAGTTCTGTTGTATTTCATTAAAATAAAGTTTTAACAGATTATCTTGCTCTTGGCTTCTAATGAATAAACAAATTTGAATGCAGCTTTTTCCTGGAACACAGCTAATTACATTTGTACAAGGTTGTAAAGCAAAAGTGCAAGGGGAATTCCCCAGCAGAGATTACACAGATTATCTTCTATTCAAAACACATGCATGTTCCAAAGGACAGAACAACACAAAATAAATTGGAGAGTAAAATTAAGGACACCTGTCAAGATAGCAAAAGAAATTAAACTGCAAAGAACCACCCCCACCTCCTCATATGCAACAGCATGCCTACTACTGGAAGTCTAGAAATACTGTGGTAATTTTATTTGTTCATAATGTAATAAACTGAAAGCAGATTTCAAATAGCAAAACCTCCATAAATAAATGCTTACACAAATGTCCAAACTATCCAATAGATCACATATCTCCAGTTCTATAAATGATGTTCCAAACACAAATTAAAAAAGAAATTTACTTGCTAAATCAAATAAATGTGCAGTCAGGTTGAGAACTACTCCACATGTACTTTTACAATATGCAATTATTTTACTTCTGTACCATTTCTATTTAAGAGAGAAAATCTTTTCCTTAATCTGAAGGGGAAAAATAATCATCTGCAACTTAAAGTATTAGAAATTATTATTCACAAGTCCAAATAGAAAGTAGTTATCTGATGAGTTTTGGAAAATACTTCGGAATATACAAGGTTGACTTGACTAAATTCCCTTTGCTTCGTTTTAGCTTATGGATGTTTTGCCAGAACTTGACCTTATATTTCACAATTTTATTTTTCCTGACTTTGCTGGTTTCTTTAAAGAAGGTACAGGTATTAATGGACATAATTTAAGATACTCCTTGGGCTAAGCAAGGCATGTAGTAAATAGGTAAGGGTATAAGAGAGAATGTATAATATCTTCACAGTTAAAGGAGATTATGAGCAGCTTCAGCTGGAAAAGACGTGTTTTCCACAACTAGTATCTTTGCACTATCTCTAACCACACCATCAACCTGCTAATTTATGCTACAATTACATTTTTATCTGAAATATTTATCTGCAGTATTTCTTTAATCTTTTCAAAGACTACTTCATTCTTCAGTATTATTCACTTCACCTTGCCATCTGCAAGGGTTTTCATCTCCCAGAGGCAGGTGTAAAGACTGAAAGAGCTTCTGCTTAATTTTAAAAATGAAAGGCCTGATAACTGATAAATAAATCAGGATCTGGATTTCTATCTCTGTAGCACCCTTGAAAGTTTGCATTTTAGAGAGCCACTCTCCCTATGGATCAGACAGAGCTCACACTGACAGGGCAATACCCTTCAGCTGACAGGCTGATTTTTCTCAGTGTTTGCATTCTCACAAGGGGATGCGCAGAGTGTGACAGCACCTTCTTAATCAAAAAGAGGTCTGCAGATCATAGGGGCTGGGAGAGCTGGGTGGCAGAGCTCAGAGGCTGATGGTGGGTCCCAGGGCCCAGGTTTACATGCCAACAACTGAAATCACCTCTGTGTGTTTGTTTTTCCCAGTGAATTTAATCCTGAGTGCATGTGTAGTTCATTAGCAAACTCTCAGCTGGACAGAAGGAGACAGGAGACCTCTGCATCTACACAGGTCCAGGGTGCAAGCACAAGTATTGGACTGAAAGCCCCTGCTAATTATTTGAAGGGTCCATGAGCATGAGGATACTTGTGAAGGGTGCAAGCCCATGCATCTATTTGACAGTGAACATAAGGAGGAGGATCAAAACTTGGCTACCTGTGGGTGTGTTGCAGGTGAGTTGTGGCAGGACTACACAGGGGTGCTGCCAAGGCAGGGCTCTTGGTGGCTCTCTGTGTGGGCAGCTGCATCATTATCCTCTTAATGCACCTCTGGAATATGTCCTGACTGCAAATGGGAACTTCAGCAGTCACATCCATCAGACAGGGATGGAGACACTTGGACCTGGCTGGCCTTCAAGTGCTGGGAAAGAGGAATCCCCAGGTCTTGGAGTCTGCTAAATACAGTGGTTTCTTTATCTATTTTAACCATGTTATATACATTATCATCAAATTTATTTTCACTGTTCCTTTAAATTCTGAAAAATAAATATAGACAGATGGTGCTGTGTATTTGATACCATATCATATCACAAATGAAAATAGATAGGATGCATTGCTCATGGTTTGTCTATTACCTGCAAGAGTTTAAATTAAGCCTTTTGCTTAATTACTTTGCTCAGCCCAAGGGCATTAGCCTCAAACCAGCTGTACAGACAGGCATAGAAAACCTGGAATATTCACCCAGTATTTCCACTGACTTCATTACAGTAATTTAATGTTTTTTTCCAATGTTTGAAATTTGCACCATTTTAAAAGAAAGGTAAATCTAAGACAAATAAATCTACAGATGCCTCCTCCAAGTAGCATTTTAAAATTAAAAGTGTTTGGTTTGATTTAAGCACTTATTGTTGAAAATTAAAGACCACTTGAAGAAAATGCAATCTGCACATTCATAAAGATACATGCTTAAGTTTATTTGAAGGCCAGTCTACAGCACAATCAACTGGGAAATGGAGGATGTAAACTTCTCCCATTCAGCCATCCAGGTTGTATCTTTATCTACTCCGTAGTAACAGGTACAAGAAGCTGCAAGAAAGTGAGAACATCACCAGAGGGGCCTAAGGTAGTGTAACAGGCTAAATAACCTGTGTGAATCTTCTTATTGTCTTTAAAGGATAGCTATCACTTTGACATGGAAGACACCATTTAGATTTAGTGCACTTAATACTCTGATCACTTGTGATCAATATCACACTGTCAATGAGTCCTTATAAAGATGATGACAGTGTCCCACACTGGGCTACTTGCAAGTCTGAGTAAGGGGCTTGTTTTCTGTAAGGAGACACGAATAAAGCAGCAGAGAACAGACTGCAGCCTGAATGTTCATCACACCAGCATTTGGTGGTGACAAATTTGGTGTCTGCTGCTACATTCCTAATAGCAATGCTCAGCTCATGCACTCTAAATTCACATGCTAGCTTATTTCACAGCAACCTGTCAATGTGCCCACATATCACTAAGGTGAAATAAACATAGAAGTTTAACACAGTATGACATTTCTGCTTATTTTCTTGCATATGGAAACCATATTTGGCCTAAACCCCATCTTTAGTTAAACTGACAACTCTCTTAGTAACCAATCCAGGTAATTCCATAGGTAGCCCAGATGCAGGAAATGAGATTTGAAGTTAAGAGTAATTAGAGTTCCTCTTCAATAACATTATTACTTGCAAGAGATGTTGGAACCAGAAGAAATAAAGTAGTTTATTTTCAGTGTTGGAAAGCAAAAAGGAAGAACGACCAATTTACAGAAATGTGCAAACATGACATGCATGCCCTGACTTTGCAATAACATGCAGATTTGGCTTTTCTTTTGTTGTTGCCTTTCTAGTTGGTATTCTCATCTAACATGTTTGCAAATGCAAACTAAATTTTTTCAACATATTTTAATTTTTTAAGAAATTCCTTTTCTTCAGTACCAATCAATTTTCATAATTTTGAAATCCCAGCTTTTTAATCAACTTTCTGTTATATCTGCTTAGGAAGCTTCTCTAGAAAGCACTGTTACTGCTTTTGAAAATAATCTAAATTCAAAGTTCTGATGCTTACACCAATCCAACTACTCACCATGTGTAAACCAAAAGCTAACAAAGTCAACTGAAGGTTAATGTGAGAGATTAGAAAATCCTTCCTGACAGCTATTTTCCTTTCAGTCTTACAGAAACTGAAACCCCAAAACAGAAGTATTGTAAATAACTTGTTCCTACTGGACCATCACCTTAGCCCATATGTAAAAACGGAATCTGTCAACATTCCTGTAGGCATTACAGCTCTGCCTTCTAGCAAATGCCCCAGTGAGCTGACAAATACTGAGCTGAAGCCATTCAAAAGATGTCTGTCATGACCCCCATGCTGCAATAATGCCTGCCCATTATAAGCTTAACCCCAAATATTTAGCTATCATTTTCCTCCTCCTGGGTATAATGAACCCCCTTGCTGCTACACAGCATTAAGTTTCCAGTTGTACTACAAAGTATTTGCATAGGAAAGGATGGGGATTTAGCAATGACCAGTAAACCATTCACCCAGCAGTTCTTAGAACTGGGGTTTACAGCATTCAAGTGGAAAGAAATTATGGGATGAAGCAGTAGTCCCTGCTCAGTCCTGCCTGCTGTGGCTTCAGACCCTGGCTGCTGCTGCTTCACTGAGGCAGGCAGTAAAAGAAAGAAGTAATCTGTCACCCTTCTTCAAGGGCTATGTCAAGTGCATTAAATGCAAATGAACATTTATATTAATTAAATTGTAATCACTTCAAAGACGTGCCTATAGATTAATGCCACACTGACATAATGATTTGACTCATCTCTATAACTTGTTAAGAACCTGGAAGCAATGGTCACATTGTTCTTGATGAAATGATTATTACTGATTGACTGGTAGGTTACTTCACTGCTTCTAGCTGTTCAGGCATTTGTAAGAGAAGCATTGACTGGTTTGAATGAAAGCACTTGTCTTTGTAAGCTCCAGCAGACGAACAAGTGGAAAAGACGGTCTGCGCATCTCAGGGCACTGTCCCCAGCACGTCATTCCCAGCAGTGAAACCGCAGAACATGCTACTTGCACTGAGATCAAAAGGCCTGCACTCTGATAAATCCAACCCCAGCAGAAATGACTCACTGGACCTCACATCAGAAGGATGCTGACAAAATTACAGCATATCACACACACCACTCCCCTTCTCCTAACCCAAGAAGAGCACAAGACCACATTTTGAGCAAACATTTAAACGAGGCAAACCAGACACAGCAACATGGCCTAAGATCTATGGAAGCTAAGACAGAAATATTCTGAGGCACAGAAAAACCCTGTAACAACTGCTGATCCCCAAAAGGCCCGAAAAACCTTTACAAAAGCTAGCTCATCACCATTCATGAACACTGGATATGCAAAGAGGACTGGGGGGGCCAATGTACCTTTGGTTAAATCCTACAAAATTAGGGTGTGCCTAGATTCCTAGTGCAAACAGCTCTGAGAAAGAATCAAAATACTCTAACAAGTATTAAGGTAGAAGGTACCAAGAACTTTCCACAAGGTTTTGTTTGCAAATACAGATAGATCCAGTTTACAGCCCTATGGGGCCACACCAAAGCCACAGAAAATGATGCTTCCCTTTTGTCCCACAATCTTGCAACAGGAATTTTCTTTAAATATTCAAGCTTACCTATCAGCTTGTTGGAACAAAATTAAACAAAGCAGCAATACTTCTAGAAGGGAACAATTTTTCTTCTATTCAAATAATGTAAATTTTTTCTTTAAAAAGTAAATATAAAGAGAAAGAAAAAATATAACTGCTGAGAAAATTTGTCCTAAATTAATACTTCCACTATATATTTTGTCTAATACTAAGAATCAACTGGTAGTTATAGCATTAATTGGTCTGACTGCTAAGTTCCCACCACCACTGATGTTATTATTACTTTGAATAAAGGTACTCACCACTAGAATAAAGGGTACAGAAATAGAAAATAAACCCACCACTAGAAATATGTTATATTGCAGCTATATCCCATAGTTCTTCTGCAGAATCTTTAGGTATATATTTATGCTGATTTATTTTATCTATTTCACACCCCTCGTGACTTAGTTGGAATACTGCACAGATTAACAAAAAAACTAACTAGAATTGAACCAAAAAAGTCTGAGCAGAGAAAAAATTGTTGAAAGGAAGAAAGAAAGGGATAAAAAAAAAAAGAAAAAAGGAAAGCAACACTAGAAAGGTCAGAGTGAAGTTACTTGTATCTAGGCAAATAATGTGTTCTGAAATAATTCTCAGAAACTTATCTGCAGAAAGTACTTTGTACAAGATAAGATGCATCAAACTAAAGGTCACAGCAAAGATGAAAAGGGCAGCTTTCCCAGAAGCTGGAAAAAGAAAAGCTATGCTTTGATACTCTTTCCATTGTCTCAGTCTTTCCAGTACAAAGGTATATAACAAGCCAAATACAATGCTCTTTGAAATTACCGTCTGAGGGGAACATAAAAGCCTTGCCTGCCTGTAATACCAACCATGGGACTCAAGCCAGTAACAGTGTAGGGGGCTTAGACATGAGTCCTCTCGTGAATTGGGATGTTGTGGTAAGGCATCATCCCTACTCGCCTCACTCATGCATAGCAGAACACAACCTCTGCAAGGGAGAAAGAAATTCCTGCCTAAGCCCCTGCTACTCCATCCCATCTGTCCAGTGTTTCAGACCGTGTGCTCCTTCACTGTAACTTCTTAAATTTTTTTCAAGTAGATGCACCTAAGATTGATCTACCAGGGATACAGCCAAGACATTTTCTCATCATTCCATCCAAGTTTGTGAAAGGAAGTAGAGAATTATGCTATGCACAATATGAGTATTAGGTTTCCAAATGCTGTTTGTCCTAGTTTCAGCTGGGACAGCATTAATTTTTTAGAGTAGCTGGGAGGGGGCACAGCCAGACTCTAATGTTGCTCAATACCATCTCAGGTCATTGCCAGAAGCAGGGAAAATGACCCCTCTCAGGAAAAGGGCATAATTTCTGCTCAGGGAGAAGAAACTGGCTGGAAAGAACAGGTCTCCTCTTCTATATAAACCATTTCTTTGTTTTATACGTTTTGTTATTAATATTCTCACAGTTATTGTTCATTTTCTCATCTCATTGCTGTTTCCAGCAAATTGTTCTTATCTCAACCAGTGATCTGTTGTGCAGGAGGCAGGCAGAGGGCAAGTGAGCAGCAGATTGTGGTTTTAGCAGAACTACTAAAATGGAGACTACTATCCTAAGCCATGATATTGCTGCACTGTAAAAATCCTAGAAATATTACAAGAATATCTGAATATGCACTTGGAACCTTATTTGCTAAAAAAACCCCTAAACCTCAATCACTAAATTCCAGAAAATAAATTTTTCACTCATGATCAGCATAGAAAAATTAAAGGCTCTAAGAATTTGTATTTCTTTTTATCCTCAGAACGCAAGTCTCAGTTTGCACTCCTAAACTTGGGTCTCAAATGTATTATCTTGCAAAATCCATTTAATAGTATGTTTGAGCTCCATCAAACTTCTGCAAAGTTCCACTGTATGTTTATTATTAGTGATGAGGAGCATCTAATTCCCAAGAGATACTAATTCTGTGCATTGTAATTACAAGAAAGCTGGACAGGGACTTTTTAAAAGGGCATGTAGTGACAGGACAAGAGGAGATGGATTCAAAGTGAAAGAGAGTAGGTTTAAATTAGATATTAGAAAGAAAGTCTTTACTGTGGGGGTGAGCTGCCCAGAGAAGTTGAGTATGCCCAATCCCTGAAAATGTCCAAGGCCAGGTTAGAGGCTTTGAGCAACATGATCCAGCAGAAGGTGCCCCTGCCCACAGCAGGGAGGTTGGAACTAGATGATCTTTACCAGCCCCTCCCAACCCAAGCCATTCCAAGATTCTATGAAACAGCCTCTAAAGAATCCTGGTGATACATCACATTAGACTGCTTTTGATAAAACCAGCACAAGCAGATGGTTAGGAATAAAAAAAAAATACAAAAAATTGTTTCAAAGCAAAAATACAAAACTGTCTTTTGAATAAATAATGCCTGAGTATTTGTATTTGCATATTTTCTTATTTATGAATATGTTGTTAAACTTAAATTTATCAGAAGAATTTGTCCCATCAAACCATTTGCCCATCTCAGCTGGTGTCATGATCCACTCAAAGATATAAGATGCTTTGGAGAGAATTTTGGCTTTTAAGATGGGATTAGACTAGTATTTCACACTGACTGCAATGACAGCTGTATTCATCTCCCTCACATACCAGATTCAAAGTCAGAAGCAGATTCTCAGTTTGCAAGCCAGAACATGTTCTGCAGGATATTTACAGCCAACCACTGAAATCCCCAAAACCTATCAATGATGTCAAACAGGACAGAAATAGATCATCTTGCCTGTTCTTCCTAAATAGACTTGCATTTATAAAAGATAAAGAAATAAAACCTTGAAGAAAAAAATTCTCTTTTACCACTGCCACTACCAAAGCACAAAACCACTCAACTTTTTTTGAAAGAGCCACTACAAGAAAGGAATCATGTTTGTGTCTCTCTCTTGATGTTCTATCTCTCCTCTTAACTTGTCAGCAATAATGCCTGCTTTTTCCTTTTTCTTTTCATTCCAAAGCTTTTTTTTTTTTTTTTTTACATCTATAAGGAGGTTCATCATGCCATTTCACAGGCCACTAAGGAGATGAATTATGTTTGTAGATGTCAGTGCCTAACACAATTTAACCACCACAAACATGCATTAATGCACGTCACCTTACAATAATCCACTTACCAGATGGTTTGCAGAACAAAACCAGGAACAGAATCAAAATGAGGAAATACTTTCAGCCTCATTCTTTATTACTGAAGATTTTATTGACTGATAAACATAAGGACAGGCATCAGATTAAGCAGCAAGCTGTTTTCAGAAAGTACCCTAAAAAGAGAGCTCTGTGACTTCAGACAGAGACAGGAAAAGACTCATTTCAGGAGATTTCAAGTTCAAGCAGTCCTTCTGCATTTTATGTTATCAAGCAATGCTGTTTGTGCCCTACAAAATAAATTTTCTGATCTCCAACTCAACAACAAGATAAGAAGTAGACTTCTAATTAGGAATTAATAAAATAAGAATACTTACGCTGACCCCACCGGCCTGTTCTTGGATTCAAATAATTTGGATAAAGTCCATTAGGACGATCCATTTTTTGAAGTAACTTCCGAATGTGCATGACCTAAATTAAATCAAGAATCAGGTTCACCACTAAAAATGTTTGTCTGCCCTCTGCACAAAGTTAAATCTAATCTTTTTTATTTTTCTTTCATTTTTAGTAGCAAATTTTATTAATCTGAACCACAAGCTTTCTTGAGGGCTTTCTTCAGATTTGTACATTTTTGGTTTTAAAGGACTGCTCACATAAACATGCTTAAAAATAATGATTCTTAAATGTATTCCGAAACAAATAAGAAAACCTGTGTTATCATATATTTCTAGTTGAAATACAACAATTTGGTAACAGAAATACAAGCAGGAAAATATTTACCTGCTACCAAGAATGGAAGTAGAATTCAATATAGAAAGTACTTCTCCTTTAATTAAATTTATGATAACAAGTATGATAAAAAATATTGATTTTTGAGACTCACCTTGTTGTAATATACAGGGTCTCCTGTCAAATAACTAAGGTGGACAAATTCCATGTGCAGAGTACCAAACTCAGCAAGGATGCTGCTGCCAGCAGAAGCCCAGCCCCAGTTTCGACCAACACCACTGAATTCCAACAAATATGCATAAAGAAAGGAAGAAAACAACAGAAAATTCAGAATTATTGTGCACAGCACAACTACCACAGCCAATTAAGCAAGCAACAACAATATTTTAACCCACACTTAAGTTTACAGGAGTTGTGATTTGATTGGTCAATTGGTACACTGGTTGGATCTTTTTGGAATAAAGATACCATAACCTCATCGACAAAAAGTCCTATGTTTAAATAATATAATACCATGAAGTCACACAGATATGATGACTTAACACTGGGCTCAATCACAGTTGTTTCTTATTCACTGCATGTTCTTAAGAAAAAGAACCAAGGTAAGACAAGTTTTGAAGGTGGCAGCATTGCTGCCTTGTCCTGCTGATCTGCTGTGTTCGCTTGACTTGTGTGAGATGTGCTTCCCTATCTTGTGTCTACATAGGAATACAGGATGTTTACTGTTGGCATAATATTTGAGTTCCTCAGGCTCACCTAAAGAATCAGCAGAAAGCGTGACATATCTATTTTTTGCACTCAAAGTGATACCATTTTGCTAATCCTAACTCCTAAATTACCTCTGGTTTAATTTAATCTGGGAGTTTTCACCACCTTTCAGGATTGGGTCTTTTAATTTCTGTAATTAACTATGTATTTCTGAAGATTACTTCTACTTCCTCTCATAAATGATTTCAGTTATGAGTTAGTGTACACACAATCTAGATATACATCCCAATTCAGCTACTGTTTAAGGACGTAGTGAAAATTTAAAGAATGCCTTGCATCAAAAACACTCTCAAAATCTGAGGGAAATCCTAGCACTGAGCAAGCAATACAACATAAATTAGGCAAGGCAGTTGTCTTCCATGAGGCAATGCAGACCATCTAAGTTCAGTCTGATCTGAGCAGTCATCTAAAGGAGCCTCTCCATCTGCACAGACCACAGTTCACTTTAGCACATCAGACCCCAAGCTAAAATGCAAAATGAAATAGTAACTTCAGAGTTCCATCATCTTCTCAAATGCTGGAAATCTTCTAAAGGTAATATACACCTCAAACAGTACAGAAAACCCAGTAAGTTCAATCATGTCATGCAAACAACTTTGATTTTTAACAGATTTTGTAATGAGTAAAGAAACAATTATTAAGCTCTAGAGCAACACACAGAATAATACACTGTGTGGTCCAATGGCAAATTGAATGTTTATTGTAGAATCATAAAAAAACCCCAGGATCAAAATGTATTGCAGTTATGAGTTAGAACGTGCTGAACTCTACCAAAACTATTCTAACATGCTAAAAATGACAATTTGTCTGCATTTTCTACAGTCCCCCTACTAAGAAAAACTGCTGTATGCCATTATTAATTTTAAGTTGGAGGGAAGGGCAGGAAGACATTTCACAAAAGAAAACTCATTACCTTTTCAGATTCACCATTGCCCATGGTATACCCGTAGGTGTGTTGAAGGCTGGAAGAAGTTTTCCTGCCAGTTGCACTGCTTTGATCTTGAAAACCTAAGATAGTAGGATCAATTGCAAATAGTTACAAAGTCTGATTTATCTCCCAGAACTGTAAAGACTGAAATTTCCTTACCCCACCTACCTCTTTGTATTAAAAAAGCTTTACATTGTAAAAAATATATTAACTTATAATTTTTTGCCACTTGTTCACTTTATAACTTTCGGTTAGATTTGAACATGAAAAGCAAACTTGTCATTTTGATTTCTTTCCTTCCAATCTCTCCAGCAACAGTTCTTAGATTCCTATTACAGAAGAATATCAGGTCTCCTCCCACCTCCCTCCACCGCTATTAGGAAATTCAAGTGCTTTTAAAACAGTCTTTAAATCATACCTTGTATTTTTCAGTTAAAAACCAAGACACAACTCTCCTACCCAAGTATTTTAGCTTTTACAAACTTCCAACTTCTTTTTAATGACTTTGCTTCAGACAGAGTTCCTATTCTTTTATGAACATTGTCTATGCAAAACCAGATATGCAGTTTCCTCTGGTTTTTCCTTCATCGATAATGCATATGAAAAATAATTCCAGGGCTAATCTTCCCTCTCTAGTCTGAATCCCCAAAGAAATTATTGACAAGACAAAATCTCAGTAATTTTTACTGTTATTTCTCCTTACTTTTAGAACATAAATCTGTAATAGCCTTACTCAGAGCCCAGAACTTATTAGACAAGCAATTGGGGGAATTCTTCTAAGTCTACCTGCAAGCATGTTTTCCAAAGGCATATTTGGTACCTAGATATACATAATACAATCTAGATATACGTAATATAATAATTCATACTCCATAGTATGAATCTGCTTTTACCAGTTAGTTGCTAGCACGCATTTTAATCAATGCCTTCTCAGTATTCACTACATTTCTGGACAAGTATCTCCTTAACCTGAAGATAACATTATTTGCCAATTTGATGCACCACACAAAACAGGTAGAAAAAAAGCTACCACATCCCAGAATAACACGCAACACAGACATAGCATAGAAACATCATCTCTTTGGTGACCAGCAATAGGACATGAAGAAGTCTAATGAAGATGCATAAGGGCAGTTTCAGATAGGGAAAATGTTTTTCACTAAGAGACTGGTCACAGCACCAAGCCTGTCAGAGCTCAAGGAAATTGTGGAGATGCTCTCAGTCACATGGTTCAGTTTTAGCTAGTCCTGAGAGAAGCAGGGGGTTGGATTCCCCAGTCCTTAAAGGTCCTTCTAACTTGAGATATTCTACAATTCTATTGTTAATGACCTGACCAGTAATCTGTAATCAAAATTAATAAAATCTTTAGGAAGGACTGCAGCAGCTGATTTGTAAGGTCTATGGGAAGAAACTGAAGAGATGCTCACTAGAGAAGCAAGCTGAAAAATAAGCAATCAAGAATATCCTTATTTTTCATATGAAGGTGGGAAAAAATCAATATCTTTATGTTTGAGGAAATGACTAGTGAGACATGAAATAAACCAGAAGAAAATACTAAAGATGACATCTAATTGTATTTGATGCAGTGGAGTATGGAGAGATATAGGTGAATGTGAAAGCAATGAGCCAGGATAAAGAACTTTTAGAGAGGTTCTCCATATGAACTGTAAGATGGGATATGTCTAAACTGAAAAAGGATATACCTGAGAATATGATTTGGTATAACTATGAAGCAACAGAGGCAATGCAGCTTGAATGATTTTTAGCCAAGAAACTGACAAAAGACAGTCTTTGAGAAAATACACAGAAATTTAGGAGTACAATTCATATAGCACTTTGACCTTGAATAAAGGACCGATTCAGAACAGGAAGGCATAGTATAAGGAAGAGGTATAGTACAGGTGGAATCTCTGGTACCTGGGAAAAAAAGAAACCCTTAAGAGAACTAAAACCTCGGTCTTGGCCCAGTTGCATAAGAACTACCTCATTTGAATCTATAAATAAGCATCAAAAATTCATGTTGAACTTTTTGAATTTTAAGTAGCCGATGGGTCAAGACCAGACAGAACTATCTACTGGGAGTCATCTGGGGGTACTCCCTCTACAGTGCAAGCAAGCTTCAATACCTAACGAAGAACAGAATGATGACTTCCAGTGAAATTGCAAATAGTTTGGAAAGACATTTGTAATATGAATTTGTTTATCTTCAGCTTTCTTATCTTGCACTCTCTGAAAGTGCTATGCACTATCATATTGTTCATTAATAAAAGATACTGAAATATTAGGGTAAGACTATTCAATGGAAGAACATCCTGAGAAACATCCTTGCTCAAGAATATTCTTAATGGCTATTTAGATTGCTATCCAGCTTTTAATTAGTTTGAAATGTATGGTATCTGAGGAAGGAGTTTTTCGCTAGAGCGTATGAAGTAAAGGTTGAGCTGATCTAAATGTGCATGAATCTGGACAAGACAGTTAAAAGGTAATCACAGAGCCATTTCAGCATCAGAGCACCAGCAGGAACTGCTAATTCAGACAACCATGCTGTTAGCAGTACCTGCCCAAACTGGCTGTGATTAAAGGCACTTTCCTCTCACCTCCATCGGGCTGAGGACTCTTGAGCACCACTGATGTAGCATCAGAAGGGTATAACACTCCCTCTCTATATGCTTCACATCTAAAATCGAATGTATTGGTTGAAGGCATGCCTTTACTTTCTATTACTGTCATCTCAGTCTGATCTCGCTGCTACTTCTGCATTAAAAAACCACTGAGTGCTTGGCACAGTGTTTACCTGTGCAGGCTGGAGTAAGAACTGGGAGACAGCTGCATAGGATTTTATCAGAGCCAAGTGACCACAAGAGCATTTTTGGAGAGAGGGAGGGAAAATAAATGTAGCAGGCAGTGGTGAGTGAGGTGCCGTTTATGGGAAACTGCAGATGTGTCCAGAGAGTTTTGCTGCGCTCATTAAAGTGCCTTCTTTAGCAAGTTTCAAACTTAACATAAGAACAACATTAAAAGCCTTGGGCTCTAGCTTATAAATAATGTGTTGGTATCAGACAAAACAGTTACTTATCATTTAATATTTTTACTTTAATTTTTTTTACACTGAGTTGAACTCATAGATTCTATTTCAGCCCTGGCAGTTCCCTGTTGACAGGCAATGCATTTCAAAAAATGCATAGGCAAGAAAAACAGAAAAGAACAAAAAATGAATGGCTGCCTTAAAAATAGAGCTCATTAGGAAACAGCAGAAGAATTGGGGTTATTTAGTCTAGACATAAGATGTTCAAGAGAGGACAAGATAATGACTTTTCAGTATATAAAAGGCTAACACAAGTAAAAGGAAATAATATTTTTTCCATGGACACAAAGAACAAAAAATAACACCAAAATGGACCATGGAAAAGTAAGTTAGTTATTAGGAAAAAACTGATGATAAGAATAACTACTAATGCAGCATGACTCTGATTGCTTCAAAGTCATCACCAAAGCTTTTAAAAAGGCTCTGCACAATACATACAAAGACTTAGATGATTTAATTTTGCCAAGGAACAGAAGAATAACTGAGAATTACTCTGCTGTCTTAGCACTCTTCCAGCCATGTTGCTGCATTTTGTTTGCATGGTAAGGTTTTGGTAGTAGGGGGACACAAGGGTGGCTTCTGTGAGAAGCTGCCAGAAGCCTCCTCATGTCTGACTAAGCCAATGCCAGATGGCTCTAAAACAGACCAAGGGTCAAGGCTGAGTCCATCAGTGATGATGGTAGAGCCTCTGGGATAACATAGTTAAAAATAGGGTAAAAAACCAACCACAGAAGAGCAACTGCAGCCAGAGGAGTGAGAATATATCAGGGAATCAACCCTGCAGACACCAAGGTCAGTGCAGGAGGGAAGGAAGGTACTCCAGGCATCAGAGAAGAGATTCCCCTGCAGACCATGGAGGTCCATGGGGGAGCAGAGATCCACCTGCAGCCCATGGAAGAGCCCCACACCAGAGCAGGTGGATCCCCAAGGAGGCTGTGACCCTGTAGGAGCCTACACTGGAGCAGGGTCCTGGCAGACCTGTAGTCCTGTGGAGAGAGGAGCCCATGCTGGAGCAGCTTTGCTGGTGGGACTGACAACCCCGTGGGGGGATACTCACTGGAGCAGTTTGTGAAAAACTGTGGCTTGTGGGAAGAACTCATGTTGGAGAAGCCCATGGAGAGCTGTCTCCTGTGGGAGGGACCCCATGTTGGAGTAGGGGAGAGTGTGAGGAGTCCTCCCCCTGAAGAGGAAGGAACGGCAGAGATAACACCTGATGCAACCCCATTCCCTGACCCCTGTGCTGCTGTGGGGGAGGAGGTAGAGAAAATTGTTAGTGAAAGTGAGCCTGTGAAGAAGCGAGGGTGGGGGGAAGGTGTTTCAAGATTTAATTTTTATTTCTCTTTATCAATTAATTACCCCTAGTCGAGTATAATTGCCCATGACAGTAGTTGGCAATTAGACCTCCTGTCCTTACCCTGACCCATGAGTCTTTCATTGCATTTTTTTTTGTCTCTCCCCTGTCCAGCTGAGGAGGGGAGTGGCAGAGCAGTTTTGGTGGGCACTTTGCATCAACCCACCACAGTTCCCAAGTATGAGATGGCTTGTGCACATTCCGTATCCATAAAATTAAAATGTTTTGCCCCTCAGGTGTGGTATCTACTCTGTAGATACACAAAGCACCTTTCATGGATAATGGAGACCATCCACCCCAAGGTGCTTTGTTAGCACAAAGCTACAATTATAGAACAGATCAGAATCTTCTTAAAGACAGTAGCAGCAAGACATCCTGCTTTGAAGATTCAAAAATACTGTTCTAGGTAAATGGGTATTAATCTCAAGGTAGCTGTTCTGTCCACTCCCAAAATATGGGCATTCTTCAGAAAATTTTTAGAAGCCACTGTAGCCTTGGAAAAGTGTCTCCATTTTACATGGCAAAATCTAACACATTAAAGCCATCAATTTACATGGCCTTTACTAGCCAAACACTTCTTTCTTCAAATACTGTAAACCAATAGAAGAATTTTCCCCCCTTTCAAAAACAAATCAGGCTGTAGGCAGCTAGAAGGAAAGAGAGTGAAAATTGGCAGAGAAAACAAAATCTAAACCCCAAATCGGATAAGTGGATCCCTCATTAAGATGAAAACAGCAATCAGTATTTACAAACTAGTATGTACAGCAGACCAGCTGTGAGGGCCTGAATAATTTTCATCCATTAAATTGATGCTTAACATATCAAACCTGCCACCCACCCCACAATATGAAAGCTTGCTCCTGAGCCGATTAATCCAAGCAAGGCCATTAAAACATGCAGCAGAAAAGGGCCTTAAAGATTTCAATGATTCTTCAAAAGCCTTATTGATGTATCCAGTGACTGCCTAGATGCATGGCTTCAGCTCTCAGAAGACTGTATTATGCTAATACTGCTGTTAGGTGTTCCCTTCCAGCACTATGAATGGCAAACAGCACCAAATGGCCTCTGCTCCTAACTTTGAGAGCGATGATAGATGTTTTCTACAAATAAGGAATCGCTTTCATTTATGTGCATAGAGCAGCCTTTGAAACGTTCTTATTAAAAAGTAATAAATGTCAGACTTCTCTCTAATCTGATGGTTATTAAGTAGTGAGAATCTATGGCCTTGCAATGTGGCTGGATCTGTAGGCATGATAGCCCTGGATCACTGAAAAAAACATCAGACAAAGCAGACATACTGCACAAGTTCACAGAAATGTAGTGCTTGGTTCAGCATCAGTACTACTATATTGGTATCAAATCCTGAACACATTTCCTTTGAACACTAAGGATGAAGATGATGGGGGAGATCTATCGATCTACTAAATGTAGATTGAAAAACCAGAGCCCTTGACAGCAATACCAGACTCAGACCCTTGAGGAAACTACCCTTGTGGTATTCCACAGACCCTTGTGGTATTCCTTGGCCCAATCAAAATTAGTTATCTTTGTACTTTCAGAGTTCAATCTGCAGCAGTCAGCTCCTCACTGCCTTTTGGTGGCTAAACACTCATTTAAAGGTCAACGTCTTAGAGAGTACTCTCTGCATAAGTAGAGATAAAGGTTCATGGTGAAAATCAAGCAGCATTATCACAAAAAAAAAATTAAGAAAAGCAGAAGTAGCTTAATAAGCATTGCAGGTTTGATGGATGATACAGAAGTCTTACTGCATAAGAAAAATATGTCTGCATGTCAGATAAATAGCTCCAAGTTCCTAGATGAATAGCTCTTAAATTTCAACATATTTTGCTTCTGTAAATCTTGGGAGCTCCCAGGTTTGGGGGCTCCCACTGTTCCTAGGGCATTCTCCCCTGCTAGTGGGGGCCATCTTGCTACTGAGAATTGGAGAAACAGCTCCCTCTTTACACATCTGCTTCTAGTAATTTTCACTTTGTAATTACAAAGTCATCTTGTGAGATGAGGGAGATGCAGTAAGATCCTGGTATGATTTCAGCTATCATAGTATGAAATGAGAGTGGGAGAACACTTGAGGTATATTTCATAGATGTTTGTTAGTGATGATTGAAGAGGTATGCCACATCTAGAATTGGTCCTGGAGAATGTAAATCATGTTCATGTGAAATTTAGCAAGGCAGTTACAAACTATACTACCTACAGAGGTGAAATGATGTAGAAATACATAAATTCAACAGCACCTCATCAGCACTATAGGTTTCTTGAGCTGTAGCAGATGTTCAAGGAGGGAAAATTTGCAGATACTGTAAAGACAATGCCATAGCTGAGGAACTATTGCAGTCCTCGGTGAGCTGCAATGATTACCAAAGTACTTGATGAACAACACTTAGCATTTCCAAAAGACTGAAACTCTTTAAACAAGAGAAGACTTATTCTGCAAAGGCAATGCTCTATGAATTTATATTATATTGAGACAGAAAAAATCAATATGAAAATGAAAAATCTAAACCCATCCCAGCAGTCTAAGATCAGAGTTAAAAAACCAAGAATCAGCTTGAATCTGGACTACAGTGACAACTTAAAAAGGCTATCATGACAATTCGTTCTATTTTCTTTACTTCCTCCCTTCAGATATTTGCACACAGTGATGGGGTCTCTCCTGAGCCTTTTTTTCTCCAGGCTGAACAATCCCAGCTCTTTCAGCATTCCCTCAAATGAGAGATAATCCAGTCCTTTAACTATCTTTGTCAGTCCTTTGCTGGACTCTCTCCAGTGTGTTCATGTCTCTTGTACTATGGAGCCTATAACTGGATACTGTAAAGGCTAAGAACTACCTCCCTTGACCTGCTGCCATATTTCCTAATGCATGCCAGGATACCATTCACTTCTTCACTGCAAGGACACATTGCTGCTCATGGTCAACTTGGTGTCCACCACTTTTCTGCAGAGCTGGGTCTGTTTGTTCCTCCCCAGGTGTGGGACTTTGCCCTTGCCCCCACGGAACTGAATGATGTTCCTGTCAAGCTTATTTCTCCATCCTACTGAGGTTCCTCTGCATATCAGTTGCTCTTCCTGGTCTGGTGTCATCAGCAAATCTGCTGAGAGTGCCACCTGTGTCATCACCCAGATCATTCCTGAAAACATTGAACAGGATTGGACTGGGGTAGGCCTCCAGTCACTGTCCTCAAACTCTATTTGGCACAGCTGATTATCACCCTCTGAACTTTGTTTGCTCAGGCAGTTTTCAATCACCCTCACTATCTGCTCATCCAGCCCATACTTCACCAACTTCTTTACAAGGATCTTATGAAATAAAGTCAGTTCATCATAGGTCATCAGGGTTGGCTGAACATGAGTTCCCCAATGACCTTGCTGTTCTGGGGAATAGTTTTCTAAATTAGTTGCTCCATCATCTTTCCAGGCACAGAGGTAAGACTGGCCAGGCTGTAGTTCCCCAGACCCTCCTGGATGCCGTTTTTGAAGGCAGAAGTGATCTAGGGGTGATACCATCACACTCATCTTGAGCATTAGCTCTGGTGCCCACCGATACCCACTTAAAGCTTTGGCAGCAAAGCTACTAACCTCTGCAAGGCACTCAGCTGTTACATGCAGGCAGTTTACACAGGCAAAGAAACTCTGCCTAATTCTAACAGTCTCCAAAATTTTAAAACACTGCCAAATTCACCCTCATAAAAGTCCAGACTGGTTAAATCCGCTGCTGCAAAGTACTCCTGGGCTAGGAGAATTCTGGTCTCTCAAGAGCAACAGGATAAAGCAGATAGTACTTAAGCCATAAATATTACATAACTTGATGATTTGCTCATTTCACAAGGCAATAAATGCTTCATGGAATGTTCCTTCTATGTGGAAAAAAGGAACTTCCTTAGTTTTCAAAATATGTTGACTAGGTTGACATTTTCTTTAACCAGTAAAATCACAAACAAGACTTCTACAAACACTTTTATTTAAAGAAGTCACACCAGATTCCTCCCTGAAAGATACACTTTTGCTGACAATTTTAAAGAACAGTAGGAAAGACAAGGAAGGCTGTCCAGTTTCAGATGACACATGAAATTAGGTGATGAAACACCTAAACTTCATGGCTACACAAGCTTGGCTCTCCTTAGTTTCTCTGCTTAAGGATCCAGAGACTCAGCTTGTAAAAATATTCTATTGCAGGGTATCACAACTATCACAATGTCCAAGGCAAAAGCTGCAACTGTGCTCTACACTCTGCTTCTGAACCCAAAAGCTCAGTAAAGCCCACAGGACTGGATAGGTCCATTCATACATCCAAAGCTGCTTCTTTCCTAGAGGCTCTACACTATTTCGAGATGAGAATACAAGTAATGATTTTTTGGAATAATGAATACAGGGACAAAGACAATCAAAAGAAATGGGAAGAAACTCTCTATCTTATCATAACACTCTAAGAGAACTATCTGAGTTAATAGTTGCACCTAAAAGCATTAAAATGCCTACCTGATCACACTGTTCAGCTACAGTCTACAAATGAGCTGAAAAATAAACACACAAAAATACTCCAAGTCCATCAGATAACTGCAGATAAGACAGATATTATCTGGTTGACTACAACTTCCCCTATTTACATTTTACAAATTAGCAATCATATATTCAAATAGTGCTTCTTAGATAAAAGATAAATACTCTGGCATTTCTCTATGATCAGCAGGGAAAGATTTCCAAACAGAATTCTTAAGTGATACTATCTTTACCTTCTTCAAAAGTTTTCCAAAGCTGGTTTCCTGGACAAGAGACATGAGGAATCCAGTTACTGTTGACTGAGGCATCTCAGGATGTAATGAAATATTCATTGGTTTCACACTACTGATATTTTTGAAAAATCCATATGAGAAAGTCTGTGCATATATTAGCTTATTAGAAATATTCAACATTTTTGCTTTAGAAGATCTGAAAATAAAAATTTGGCATGAACTGGACAACCAGCTAATCATATTTGAACTACCTGGCACTGGCTAATAATACTTCAATTAAACTGCATAATTTCCATTTACTTCAATAGCTGTATTAGCTTCCTTGGCACAGATTTCATGCATTTCTGAGTAGAAATGTTACATGTTCTCAATTTTTAAAGGGCCTTCAAATCCAAGGCACTTTACAGCAGTCAGTCAACATCACAGATGACTTAAAATTCAGAATAAATGTGATGAAAATCTGGCATATAAATGCCTCCTCAATCTGATAATTCCAGGAGATGTAGCATATTGCTTCACATCCTGTCTGAGCCAAAAACCATGGCAGTCTTGAGTTAATTTTTCTTCTGCTATTATTATTAGAGTAGTAAGCAATTTTTGTGCTTCATCTTTCCTGCTTTTCATATCTCTGGCTTCTTCACTCTAAGTTTACCTGCACAAGCAGTATTAACCTGCCAGTTTAGCTACCTTTGTTAAAAAATGGTCCCTGAACTAAAAGCAACAATCTTGAATTTGCACAACACACCAACCACAATCACTCATGCCTAAGCACAATCTCCTTTTTCTGTGGGAGCTACTCCAGTAGCAGAGGGAACCAGATGTGACAGCATGGATAATGCCTGGTTTCTGGATTAAATGTTCCCCCACTAGCAGCTGGCACAGAGAAAGACTGATTTAAACTGTGGAGAAAGGGAACAGAGACAGAGAAGGGAGAAAAATTAATCGGAATGGCCATCAGGAAATTGGAGAAAAGAACCATCAAGGGACAGAAGATCAGCATGGAGCTTTGCCAGTGGGGAAGGAGAAGTGGTAAAGCACAGGGCTTCTAGTCCCCTCCCTCCTACAAGGTGAAGTGTCAGGGAGAAGCTGGTAAAAGAAGGAAGCATAAATAGGCAGTGAAGGGGAGATACAAAGGCATCAGGAGGAAGGGCAGGGAACGAATGGAGATCTAAAGAAGGTAGGACATAAAATGGATGGACTGCCAAGAGCACAGCTGAAAGTAACAGGATTATGAGAAACATCTTGGGGAATGTGACAGGAGAAAAACACTTTCTCATCTCCAAAACATAGTCCTAGGAACTAGAATTGACTCTAATATATCGGTCTTTCAACATGCCTTTGTAGCCAAACACATCCAGGCAAAGCAAATGGTATCAATGAACCTTGGAGTGCTGTTTTTTGGGGTTTTTCTATTAATCAATGGTCTTTGGTATTTTGGTACTACCAGCTGTTCTCAGTTGAGTTAGACTGCATTACGTGCCTGAAGTTCACAACTCAACTGATGATCCACTCACTCTGTGATTTTTAAGAAGAAAAATCTGCGTTAGAAACCTTAAGAAATGGTTCTGAAGTCAAATAATTAAGATGTTTGTACTAAGCTAACAAGTTTTATTAGAACCATTTTTATGCAATAGAAGTTATCTACTTCCTGTGGTTATTAATCTCTCTTGACATTGGTTTCTTTTCGGCAACACCTTTTCCTAGCACCTTCTCTATTCATGACAAATATCACCTTAATTTCTCATATATTTTTTCTATGTCATGAAATATATTTCCCCATATATTTCTCTTTTTTATCCTTCAGCTCTATGCTTAGATTATCTCAATTTCTACTTTCTTTCTCAGTTATTCCTCTGTCTCCCATTTCTCTTGAATGTGCTGCCAATCTTTCCCTGCCAAGCTTTCCCTTTTAAATTTATCTTGATTTCCCCTTTAGTCTTTGTCAGAAATGACTCAGTCCCTTTTAGACTGTATTTGCCTTTACAAAGAAAAGTTAAACAGAGATTAAATTACATATTGTTTTACACTATGTGCAGTCATTATACACACAGCCTCCCTTCTCCCACTGTGGCAATGTGACAGATTACAATGCAAAAATCACAGTCTAGGGGGAAAGAAAAAGATAAAAAAATCATACAGCTTTTACATCTTCAAAAACATATTCCTGACACAATGACAGATGCAAAGCACATTACACTGCACCTGATTAAAGTAAATAGTGTTTGGTGGTTGTTTTTTGTTTGTTTTTTTTCTTTTTTATGAACTGGCTTGTTTTCCCCAATCAACAGATATGTAGCTTATCTACAGTTTATATATACATATATGGACTAAGTTCTGACAGAAAATTAGTTGGCAAGCAAAACCTATGAGCAATGAATTAGTAAGCACTGAATCTTCACAGTAGCATAAATTCTGCAAGGCACTTGAAAAACCAGACATTTGTTTTGACAAAATGGTGAGATAAATATCCAGACTCCTGCAGCATAATTTATAGTTCTCAGGATCAGAACTATAAGATAAAAATGTTGCTCTTTTATGCCACACAAATGAAAATAAAAAAGGTTCAAGAACAACAATCTAATCATCTGCATAAAATAAAGGAGTAAGTGTCAAGATACCTTTACGCAGATACATCAATAAGCAGTACTGAAGGGGAAGATTCCCTTCAGAGAGATATCTGGACTGTGTCCTGTATCACATCCTGACTATTCACTTGTCCAGGAGGCACAACTACCAGTCCTCTTACTTTTCACGACTTTCTACTGCTTCTACAAATCCTTCTAAGAACATTATTGCCAAGAAGCTTGCAGCATACCAACAGCAGTCTTGTAAGTCTTGTTAATGACTTCAACAGAAATAAATTCCTCCTCATATGTGAAGTTCCTATTTATAAACCCAAAGGCTCATAGGTCTTTTGCCACAGGATTTCATACCAGAGATTCAAGCTGAGCAGCTTGCCTTTTCTGAGTTTCACATACTCTTCCAAAGCCACAACTACTCAAAATGCAATCCCTTATTCTGACCCCATGTTGGTCTGTTCAACATGAGTTGCTCATTTTTCTTGTAGCTGCCAGTCTGCACCTACACCTTTGGCAACACTAAAATGGATTTAATTTACACAGGCCTAGATGAACATTCAATTAAATTTCTCAGGAGTTTTCTACTTATTTTCCATCTCAACAAGAGCAAACTTACAGTCAGATATAAATTCTTAAGACTTGAATTGTCAAATCACTAATGTACCGGTCATGTCTTATTTTCCATTATATAAATTTCTGGTGTGGGCAGAAAAAGTGAAATCAGACTATCTGGCTCACAATTACCTAGGTTACCTTAAAAGACCTTTTCTTAAAATGCACATAGTTGCATTATTTTGATATAGGCACTTATCTTCAATCTTGTATTTTGAAAAAAAAAATCACAGAATCACAGAATGTGCTGAGTTGGAAGGCTAGAGAACTTCTTGGTCATTCCTTTAAATATTTGTTTCTTGATTTTCCAGTTCATAAATGGTAACAGAATGTTACTGCAGACAGCATCCTCTTGATTCCTAAGATAACAAGAGTTCATAATCTTTATCATGTGGTAGGTGCACACACCATTAGAGGCAACATATTTTTTGTTAAAATTTTCCTAGATTCTAGTGGGTTTGCTTAGCAGTTATTGTAGCATTCCTGGCATTTCTTTTTCTCTCACCATATCTGTTCTCAGTGAGCATGCAAATTCCTTTTCAAGACAAAAACATAAAGAGTTAGTACTGAATGAGAACAAGTTCCAAAAGTCAAAGCCAGCCAAAGATGCTGAATTTAAAGCAGTATGTCCAGAGTTGTATTTCAGTTCTGTTTCAAAGTGAAAAAAAATCCTGCTGGAAGAACTGTGTTTTCAGTTGACAAAAGACAATGCCATACTTCCTTTCTGGATCAGAAAAAGTGGGAAAATCCTCAGGAGGAAAGAAGAGGAAAACTCCATGGTAGAAACTAATGTGTTACTATGTCAAGAGTAATGCCAATAAACAAATGTCTGGAAAAACAACAGGAAGGATACTGTGCTTGCTGTCACTGGTGCCCATCAGCATCAACGTGTTTCTTAAACTACTGAAGAGGGACAGACAAACTCACAGACCTGGTCAAGAGGAGATACATGACACATGAACAATAATTACCAATGACCTGCTCCTTCTTAGCTTTTACAGCCCTCCACAGGAACATGGCCAAAGAATGAGTTTTAAGAGTAGGTATCACTGCACAGCTATTCTATTTTCTAGTGCTAAATCAGATTGTCCTTTATTTCCACCAGTTTAAAGTATATTACACTAACAGAAAAAACCTATTTCCAATCAGAGTGGAAGAAACAAATTCAAAATAAAGTCAGTGTTCTGCTTCAGGTGTCGTGTAGCACCAAGATGCAGCAATAAACTGGGCTAAGCGTCCTTTGCCAGTCAAGAAAATGTTTACTACAAGCCTGGTAAACAGAAACTGCACAAGCATTGCGATCTGCACTGCAGTGAGCTGTGGCAACGCCCAATATGAGACAACACTTTAGGAGTCAAAGAAAAATAGAGGGTTTTTTTCAGACTGTGTCCTGTTAAGAGACCAGTGAGCTGTCACAACTACTTATGAATAAGCAGCTCATCTCCTGGCAACAAGCTCAAATCCCATCTTCATTGAATAGGACATACACAATGCTGTTAACTCTTCTGAGATTTTCACCCTTTGAAAACTTAACTTAGATAGGCCTTAAAGCTTTAATTTAGGTAATTTCATCAGTACAGCTAAGAATCCCGTGAAACCAGTACACACAGTATTGTCTTACTTATTGAAGACCCATATTTCATCTATTTAGGTTGGTTGGTGGGGATATCCATTGACACATATAACATAATTTGACTAATGAGCTTTCCTGAACAGAGGAGATGCTGCCTGTCAGATTCCTGGAAAGGATTAGTTTGATTATCTGTTAATAGAGTATCAGGTACTTAACATCCCTTGTGCTCTACTTTAAATGAGATTTGAGGCTAGATTGATCCACACAAATGATATTACTATTCTGCCCAGAAAGATATGTCATTTTGATGGTGTTTAAAAAGATGAAAAAGACAGTCATGTAAATGAACTGCTTTATATCTAAAGCTGACAAAAGTAAACAGAGTAAACTATTAATCTTCTATTTTTTTATGTTGCAAATACCGTAAATAACTTTGTTCAACAAAAATAAAACAATTAGTTACTCTTTTTATTATATTAATAAATCAGCAGCAGACAAGAACACTTTGTCATAATGGTGTAAGTGTTCTCCTGCTGCTATCACACAAGAGACATTTAGAATAACATTCACTTTGTTTTCCTTACTTGACGCTGTTCCTCAAGCACAGCCATGTACACTGTGCAACAAGCGACTCTCCATCCATCTCTGGGCTTTTGTCATTCCGTGCACTACTGCTAGCAGGAATATTTTATTTCCAACTGCCACTCACACCATAAGTTTTAAAGATTTGTGAAGCTTCACTTCATGAAAAAAGCAAGCAGTCAATGGGTCATTTGTGCACTCTCTCCTCAGACAAATGCTGCTAGTACCAGAGAACACTTAGTTACTCTAAAGGCAAGATGGGGGTCACTCCTGCCTACCCTACAAATCCCTTATGGACTGCTAACAAAGGAGCTCTTGGCAGAGAATGTAAGTATCACTTACTTAGCCCAATTCTCAGTCACCTTGCCTACAAACCAGAACACATGCAAGAATTGGAAACAGCTGCAGATGAACTTTTGTGGGGAGCAATTCCAAGGCCATGGGCTCAATGTCTGGTTTTGTTACAGACTTTCTATCAGATACTATTAGAAAAGTTAAATCCAAGTTTTAAGAGATCACTGTCACATTCCTTTTTCTGGTTCTTCTTGCTTCAGAAAATGCGCTGAACTGTCAGAAGCTTTAAGGACTCTAATGTGAGAGGGCCACAGGCACTCAGAGTGCTAATTGCTGAGAAAAGGTAATGTCATACTCCCGATCACTGAAGCACTCCAAATCCAGTAACTATCTTCACTATTTTTATGCTCAAGTCTATCTACTTTGCAATTACTAATGCCTGAAACGAGCGTGACAACATTCTCTCACAACACTGTAAACCTTCACGCACATTAATGGGACATATGTCCAATACAATTCCACAAAAAAGATCAAGAACGCGAAGTTCAGCCTGGGTGCTCATAAAGACAGATGTCACACACACACCTGCCAACTCTCCCTCACAGCACCTATGGGTGATGGCTGAATAGCCCTTCCTCTGTGATCACCTCTCTGGCTGAGGTTGCATTTCATGCATTTGCAGAACAGAGCACTACTTCCCAAGCACCCTGGAATTTAGTGACCATCTCAGACATGGAACAGAGGAGTGCTGGTAGCATGATACTATAGTCAGCACACACACATGTTTTGGTGGAAATCCTAGCTCAAAACAACCAGCTTGGCAGATGCATTCTAGAGCCTGTGATATAATTTTTAAATAAATCATAGAGTAGGCACATCAAAACAAGCAATGACTTTTTAAGGATCAGAAAATAAAACATGCTTACTCACTGAAATGACCATTAAAGAGTTTGTCTGTATAGATGTGGGCTCTATTTATACGTTTTTGTACTATTTCTTCTTTAATGTTCAGAAAGACAGGGGAAATCCACACATTCAAAGGATCCATCTTAATTTAGATAAAATCTAGGTACCTGAAAGAAAGTCTGCAGTGAAACAAAATAGATCCGTGTAACATCATGTTCCTCTGACTCTCTTGGTCTCAGTTAACTACATCTCCTCAGCCTCCTGACAATGATATGCATTTTACACCCTGCCTTCTCCTACGTGGAGACATAGCTCCAGCAAGTGCCTGCAGATGTTTGCTCCAGGTACTCTCTTTCAGTGTTAGAGGATTTTATCTCCATATAAACAGTATCTCACTTAGCACATATTGTGAGAAAACAGAAAATAATGCATGCTGGGAACACACAGGGGAAACACCAAAATCCCTAACCCAGGCTGAAACTGCTATTTGAGGGAGTTTACCAACTCCCACAGGTGACACCAAGCCCCAGAGGGGATCCATGGTCATGAGGACTCACCACCACAGCTAGCCACCAGATAGCCATGCAGTGTCACAGACTGGGCTGCAGCCATGGGGAAGGGGAAGGCTTGATATATAAAAGGTAGAAGACTCTCTTCCCTCCTGGGGAGATGCTGATAACTCTGTAATTATCAATGGATGAGGCTCTTTTTTTTTTGGCTAGGGCTTGCTGTGTAAGAAGTAAGTATGCCAAGCCACTCTGGAAATACAAACTTTTCTAAAGCAAGAAGTAGTTCCGCAGAATGGAGAAGAAATAGTACTCAAGGATTATTAACCTTTAGGGAAGATGTCACAGCATCCAGAGACAGCAGACATGCTTTTGACTGGGATCCCTGTGAAGAGATTACTATTCTTGGAGATTTGCTCAAAAAATTGGACTGTATCTATCTATTTTTCAAGAAGCTGGACAGACATTTGGCAGGCAGTCACGTTCATTCTAGCAGTGGGTATCATCCATGCTGGAGGCTATTGGGCAGGAGCCATAGAGGAGCAGTGACAGCAATTCATCAAATACTACTGTAAAAAAATTGGATTTTGAACACAGAGCAATAACCTCTGGTACAAGACTGTTCTTTGTCTTATTTGGGCTTTATTGCTCCAATGATCATTCCCTGTGTTTAATTACAGGATGATTCTGCATGTATATAACACTTAGACTATGCAGATGTCTGTCCCTCCCTCCTTGAAGACATTCCCATTTGGAGAGCAGAAAGTTCATTTACAGTGTGCTCACAAACACTTGGAAGTGAAAATACTGCTCATAGCAGGGTTCAGTATCTTCACTGTTGTCTTTTGGATGGGTTTCAGAAATAAGGAACAATGGGTCCTGCAAGATGCTCTAGGAATCTCCATCTGCTTTTATGAGCTCAAAGAACTTCACACACCCAACAGGAAGGCTTGAAGCTGATTTCTTCTGGCATTGTTATCTGTGAAGTCTTCCTCATACTGACTGCTCCTTCCCTAGCCAGGTCTGGGGACAGCATAGCAGAAATCACAACTCTTGGACCACTTGATGCAGCATACCACAAGAAAATCCAACTTCTGTTGAAAATTCCAGTGTGATATCCTACATCAGGTTGCAACAGTCCTTTTACTGTTTTAGTCTTTAACGACACTGGAAGTCCTGGTTTCCTGGTAGCCTACTCTCACAAATTCTACATTCAGACACAATCATCATGGATCTATTTTGTAAATTCTCCTGCAGCTCATTGCTGTGGTCTGTTGGCAAGCTTCATTCTTTCAGCATTAACACAGAGAGATCAGCCAACTCATTTCTGCCTTGTGCAGTTCATTCTTACTGCTTGCATGCTTGCTGCACTTTTGCAGCAGGAGTTGAAAGCTTTGTGGACACACAGTGATTTTACAAAACATTGCTCCTATCGTCCCTCAGAAATCAGTATCAGCTACCCTGATGCCCAAAAAGACCCAGATGCACAGATGCGACTGAAAGAAGTGGAAGAACATATAATTAATCATATACCAAATAAAGATCAATTAGATAATTTGTGTTGAAAAAAAGAATTTATTAATACCAACATCCATACAGAAGAGAAAAACCCCATCTTACCCAGAGAAAAGCACCAAACATGACTGATCTTGAATAAAATCTTGAACTGCAGAACTAGATAGACACCAAAGGAGATCAAAGAATTCCAGAGGCACATCCTCAGAAACCAGTCATGCTGGGGTTCATTTCCAGACAACCTCCCTGGAAAATGACTTTAGAAGACTGTATGAACAGACAGATCTAATCTAATAAGAGTACAAATTGCAATAGCATTCTTTTTTTTTTTTTTTTTGTGAAATACAAGTAGTTTATCTTGCTCTAATCTCCTTGTATACATGATACTCATTCATTAAGCATTTCTATCCTGATGGTGTTACATACAATAGAGTGACATCAAGATATTTTATTTCATTAGTGCTGGATACTAAGTTAAAGAAAATCATAAAGAATACAAAACATTCTTATACAGTAAGTCTAGGGAATGAACTTGGAATAAACAAAGAAGCCTACTGTTCCAGGGAAAATGCTAAACAGTGTCTTGCCAGGCATCACTGGAAACTATAAAAAACCACATGGATTCATAACTAAAGAGAAAAATTATATTTGTGCTGGTACGATGCACTAAAGAAAGAAAATCCCTTAATGCAACCACATTAAAAAAAGTTGGGTTTTTTGTTATTTTTGTTTTGGCATTTTATTGACAGTTATTTTTTGGTTTTTAAATCATGTAAGGCTGGTTTTCCATACTCAGTGTTTACTCCAAACTAGGAATATGGAACATTTAATTTCTACTTATTTCTGTTACATTATCAGCTGTATCATAGTGCTGTCCCTCACCCCCAACCCATAAGCATAATGAAGACTGTACATAGTTCTTACAGAAATTAAAGGATTGTTGCAGGGATTACTGAGAAACAGTCTGGTTCAACTTAGATAAGAATTCATTACATATTTTACCATCAATATGCTATTTTGGACTATTAAATCTATTTGACAGACGCAAAAGAGGAAGCACAGTGGTTCCTCTGAACTCAGAAGGTGGGAAGCTTGCACTTCACACACTTTAACTACAATCCTGTTTGATCAAAATGTAAAATACAAACATGTTATCCATTCTATCACAACCTGGGGTAGAAAATAGGAGTGCCTAGTTTTCACAGTATGTCTCCCAGTCACTCTCAATTCTACTAAGCAACTCTCATAAACCCTATACCTCAAAAATATTTAATTAGTGGCTCCTTATTAAATATAGACACAATGAATTTTGCATTTCTTATTTAGGTATTTAGGTACTTAAGAGATTATACCTATTAGCATACAATTTAATAAAGAATAACAATGAGTGAACACTTTGCACAGATTGCTTACTGGAACTGGGAAGAAATATCTGGCATACTGCAAAATACAAGAGAGTCTGCCTGGAGAGGCTGAACTCTATTGTCAAGGTGTTTTCCAACCTAGATGATTCTATTATTTTATGACACACAGCACTCCCAGGAGAGAACATGCTTTTTTCCTTCATTTTTTATTGAGCTTCCCTCTGTTGCACAGAATCGGTCAGGTTGGAAGGGACCACAGGCAATCATCTGGTCCAACCTCCTCTTTCTTTCATTTATACCACTTCAAAAAAAATACACTGAACCCCCACTTATACTGAGGACCCTAATACCATTTGCAGCTCTGGCGTCCCAATAAAAGAAGAACGTGGCCCTGTTGGAGCAGGTTGAGAAGATGGTCACAAAAATGATCCAAGGGCTGAGGCACATCTCCTTTGAAGGCAGGCTAAGAGAGTTGAGGTTGTTCAGCATGGAGAAGGCTCCAGAGGGACCTTCTAGCACCTTCCAGCACCTGAAGGAGGCCTGGCTTCCAAGAAAGAGGACTTTCTACTATGGCCTCTAATGACAGAAGAAGGAACAACTGTTTTAAAACTGAAAGAGGGTAGTTTTAGAGTGGATATTATCACAAGACTGTTCACATTGGAAGATGCTCCTAAAGATCATCTAGTTCCAACCCCTGCCAAGGGAAGGGACACCTTCCACCACATCAGGCTGCTCAAAGTCCTCTTAGGGCCCTATTAGGAAGGCATTTGTTACAACGAGGGTAACGAGGTTGCACTGCCCAGGGAAGCTGTGAACACACCTTCCCTGGCAGTGTTCAAGGCCAGGTCAGAGAGGGCTCTGAGGAATGTGTCTGTAGAAAGCTGTCCCCGCCTACGGCGAGGGGGTTGTACTAGATGATCTTCAAAGATCCTTTCCAACCCAAACCATTCTATGATCCTATATTCCATGATTTTAGCATATATTCACGATATAGTTCAATAATGTACCCTGCAGAAAAGTCATTGCCTCAAAGAATCTCAAAATTGATGACAGATTGAGACCTCATTTCTCTGTGGGAACTGAGACAAAGAAGGAACACACTTTCATCTGGTAACATACACCTAGCCAGACACCAGCTGGCCTGTCCACAATCAGCCAGGAAAAACATACTGTGCAGAGGATTTAAACAAGGGCCCCAGACTGCAGATCTACAACCTCTGCCACCAGAGAGGTATCAGTGTTGCTTCAACTTCAGAAGACTGAAACAGAATGCATGGGCAAATTTTCCACTGTGTTAAGGTTTGCAGTTGTATCTTGATTATCTTCCATTCAAATGGCACGCTGAGATGGAAAAATGGAGAAAGATGGTGATCTTTCACACGTCAAGAGAACAGCCTGTTAGACAGGGAAACAATTTTGTCTCCATACTTTAGCACACAGGTACAGGGAGGCAAGACAACCATGACATTTGCACCAAAATGCATCCTTCTCAAGCTTTAGCTTTACATGCTCATCACTTATGAAAGCCTACCAGAAATTCCCACATGTGAAAGGCTGAGCTGCTAAAAATTTTACACATGTCATGTTTCACAAAGAAAGGCTGTGACTCAGCACTGGACAGGACAAGCCCTACAGCATTTTCAGCCAAGCTGTCAGCTGCTAAAAACAGCAACTTTATTTTTGGTTGTATGGGAGATATATTTCACTATTCACTCATTCACTGCAGTGAGCAAGAGGGAACCCTTACTGATGAAAGGACAGCAATACTCACAATCTTAGTAAAAAAGGCTTAAAATTCTATCATTACCTATAATCAGCATTATTAAAACCATGATCTCAGTTGATGCTCCTCTAAGTAATAGCAGTAACTGACAGTTTAAATACAGCATGGAACCCACAAAGTCATGCCACTAGACGTGCTAAATAAATTTTAAATCTAACATGTTTTCAATAAAAGCACTGAAAAGGACTATTTCATCTAAATTAATAATCTGCTGTACTTGAAAACTATGGTCAATAGTTACCTTTATTAATCAATCAGATAGAATCCTGTCAAGCACAGTTACTCTCTCCCAACAAAGGTCATCGTAGATACACCATGAAGACTTTAAAATTCTCCAGACATGGTCATTTACAAATTATTACAGTTCCACAGCTGATATTGAGTCTTGGACATTGTTTTATGGTTGTCCCTACAGCACCTTTATCAACACTAAGTGGCAGGAGTCCAAATGAAGTAAGAGCAGCTTTAGTAACTATCACCAAACAGCAGTAACTCCTGTTGCAGACCTAAGCAGAATTTATATTTCTTTAAAGGAAAAAACAGAATTAATTCAAAGCAGCAGTTCATTGTACTGGACCTTATTATAAATACATCAAACAAGACATGCAAAAGTATGGAAAATCAGTATGAAAACCTTCTAAAACCAATCTAGCAACAGCCTTGCAGAAGTAGAGGCTTGGAGATAGGAAGAAGGCGACAGGAATATCAACAAGGTAGAGTAAGTGAATATGATCAAGCAAATGATGGCTCGATGAACAAAGAAAGGACACCTACCAGGAGACAGAGACTGCCTAAAGGTGTAAGCCCACGTGCACATTCACAACCTGATCAGGTAAAACACCCAAAAGACTGGGAAGAGGCTTGTCTGTCTTAGCAATGCTACAAAGTGCTCCTTACATGTCTGAATGCAGTGAATAAAGAAATCAACCATGTCCCAATCCTGAGCTCAGGAATATGTTCCCTTTTTGGGGAAGAGAGAGGACCAGATTGGAAATCACATCTCAAGCAACCTGTTTCCAACTCCAAGGAGTTCCCAGATGCAGGTGTCTCTCCTGGGCTCAATTGCTGAAGAGCCTCAAAATCCCTTCCTTGTCATATCCACAACGACAAATTGCAGAGAAAACCCATCCAACTTGGCAAATGAAGCAGTGTCTCAGATACCCAAAGCAATCCTAGCTGCCACACTATTTTGAAAGAAATGCAGTCTGAGCACTTTTTTTAGCAGTTCCTTAGGAAAATAAAGATGATACATATGGACATTTGACGGGAATCCTGTATCACAAGCCATGAAGCATTTGAAGTCTGTTGGAGAGAATGATGCCATAAAAATCTTAAAAACAAAAGACTCAGCCCAGCCAACATTTAGGAAAGAAAGGGTAGATGTTTTCTATGAAGGAAAGAAATTAAAGCTATTTCAGCAAAAGAGCTTATTCTGACTCTACCAAAAGGTTAGAAGCAAATTTAAGAAAGAATACTCTGCTTTACAAATGCAGGCAAAGCATATGTTTTGGCAGTGCTTGGCTGCACCCATCTGCATACTGGGGCAAAAAAGTTCTTTTTAAGGGGCTTGTGCACAAGTGCAGTATCAATATATACAAATAATTCAGCTGTGAACGTGTGATCCTAGCTTTTTCTCTGAGGTTTTTCATATTCACAGTAGATACCTCTAAGGAGCATGGTGCAGTTTGAAGAAGGTGAAGCAGGAGCACTGGATGAAAACTAAACCACCCATTTCTTTCAAGAGCTACACAGGATTTTTGCTTTGCTGCTGAGTTCTTCTTCCTAAGAGAAGACCTTCATAAAGGATAAAATTCACAGATAAAGAGACAATAAATTATGAGTTTTCTCTTGGTTACTTTTAGGGCTGCAGTCTTAAAATCCCTGAGAACTTGTTGGTACATATGTGGTGCTTCCCTAAACAAAGGAAGTAGTTACCTAAGAACACCTGAAAGCCATGAAATATGCCTGGTAGTGGGCTACAGATGGGTCATGAAAAATAAAGGACAAAACCAAAGAATCAAAGACACAGGCAATAAGTTAAATTCATGCAGCTCCTAAGATATGAGAAGAGCTGGGGGTCAAGCTCTACTCTTGTTAAAGTATGTGAAGTCACAGTACTGCGACTGCTGGACTAAGGAAGTCCATTGTTGCAAGTCTCTGGGGACATGCATCCTGTGAATCCAAGCATGAATCTACATTGTTTTAACAGAAGTTTCAGAAGCTGTATAAAATTGGCTTCCTATTTCCCAGTTTGTCACCAAGAAAATGGTAAGAAGATTGAGTAGCACTTTGATGAAGCAAACCTACATCCTTGCAGGACAAGTGACAAAGCTATTATTTCTACCTTCATGGAGCTACAGAATATCAAAACAAGTTATTGTTGGCATGAAAAGGTTGACATTTCACTTGACATTTCAAGCTGATGCTTATTTGAGTGGATATCTTCTGAAAACATCTCGATAAAAGAAGCATTTCAGAACTGTAACCAAGTGTCCTAAATGCCAAGAGACCTACTCAGAAACAAACTTTAAAGATTCCATACTCTAAGAATTTTGTTATTTTGGACATCTGACTACAGTGAAATTAGTTTGCAAGCTACTGAGAAATCAAGATTCTACAAAAGTCTCAATATGCCACATTTGGTAGAAGACAATGAATTTCAGACACCTTTCAATCTCCTTACCTCTTGTCCTGAAAGGTAGTATGCTGCCAGAAGACCGCCAATGAAGCGAATATTGACCTCAAAAACAGACACTTCAGAATTCTAGAACAGAAAGAGAGCATGAATAAATAATTAACCAACTCCTTAATGAAGGAAGAAAAAAAATTGTCAAGGCAGAAGAAAGTACATATCCTAAGGCAATCCACATGCAAGGGTCTGTACTGTTGCAGTCTCTAGACCCAAACTGAAATTCTCATGCACATCTTTGTGACACCAAATGACAATTCTAGTTACAGCTTCAACCGATTTTAATAAAATCAAATTAGTTTTTCTCCTGCCCTCTAACCATTTTATCACCACAAAGTGCAATTACAGTAATTTGGGCTGGTGGAAAAGAAGGCAAGGACTACACATTTCTATAATTCAGCATCTTCTCTTTTATGCTTCAGCATAGCACCAAACCTTCTAGTTTAAAAAGATAAAGCAAAATGATAATTAGAGAATTCCCATAATGCACTTTTTTTACCTAAATTACTAAACTCAAATTCAGAGCTCTATTTTAACATAATCTTTGTCTCGGAATAGCTTTTCTGTTATGACAAGTAGTACTGCAGGACCACTGAGAAATTCAAGAGAATAAACGATTTTATTGCCTTCCTCCACATTATTATCCCTAGGTTAAATTCAACAGTATCTTTTGACTCATTTAACCCACAAAAAATTAAGAGGAATCAGATAGTTTTAGCAACTGACTCCCTCTGTGCCCCATTCAGCTAATTTTCCACATACACTCCATCTGTCTCCCCCATAAACTTCTCTTCAACCTATTAGATACAGAAATATAGTTTTATTAAGAGATTTTGAGATAGGCAAAACTTTTCCTTTTATCCAGAAAAGTCACTACAATGTGCACTGAACAAGCTGAGTCACCAATCTGCACACAGCTGAAATGACATTTACAGGTACGTCTTTCCTTTTGTGCTATTTCTCTGGTACCTGCAGTGCTTGGATCAAAACTAAATTCATTTTGCACATATTACATATTTCAGAAAGATTATGTGAATAAAAATTTATTCAAACAGCACTGATTAAAACTTGGAAGTTTGAAATACTCCCAAAGGTTTTTAGTAAAAGGTTTTCCCTTTTCACATAGAGGTGATACAAGAAAAATAACACCAATGCAGCATGATTCCACTTAATACCCATTAAAGTCATGAATCACACATGCAGTGGGACAGTGTAAAGTGAAACCAATGACTTCCATTTCCCAGTAGAAGAATCCAAGAGGATCAAATTTATGTATTTATTTATAAACTCCAAACTATGTAAGAAAATTATTCAAGTTTGGTGTATACACAAGACAACTCATTAACCTTCAGAAATGGTTTTTGATACATAGGAAGATGTAACTGAACCCCAGAGGGTCATGTAAATTTCTTCCATCCAAATCCTAGATAAATAGTGCAAATTTATATTGAAATTGCCTTAGATCAGACAAAAGTTATGGAAGCAATTTAGTTCATCCTCATAATGGCATCATTATCTCTACACTGTCTCTGATATATTTAGGATCTTCAGTTTTAGACTGAATAATTATCTAGCACTAACAGAAAAAAGCAGAGTAAAAATTCTTTGATGTTTGCCAGACAGTCAAGGTATAAATCAAAAGGAAAAAGCCCAAACAAATAATTTTTGAAAAGTGGGTTAAAATAAAGAAACAACAGAAAGCATTTGCTGAATTTGGAGTATACAACTATATTTCATTAGGTACATTTACTGAATGAAAAGTTATTTTTGGAACCATAGGGCAAATCCAAGGACTGAAATACAAATTCCATCACAGAGTCTGTGACAGTCCCAAAATTAGTACAAAGAACACTAATCAATAAGACTAAAATAGAGCCATTTCTTCCATTTAATGCTTCTCAAGAATGTCAGACACTGTATGACCAACTGGGAAATTCTTGTGATAGATTAAGAGCCTGTAGGAAAACTCACGAATTCAAGTGGCATATTTTGTGTTAAAACTCTTAAGAAATGGAAGAAGAAATTGTATTCTTAAGTAATTTACACATGGTAGTTTTGGGGAAAATTGTCTTTCATAGCTCAGTTATTTGTAACGACTATCAGCCCATAAAACCTCATCTTTGTGTCTTCATTTCTGATACCTGGTTGTTTCTCACAAAACATTTTCTGTTACTTCCATTATCCAGTTATAATTTGTACTTTGAAAATACAATATATAGGTGTATCTCTACTTAGAATCATAGCTGTGAAAAGGTCATGGCATTTTTTTTTTTCTAAAACAAAGTTAGATACACAGAGAATGTCACACCTGTTACAAGTTCACATCTAACACTTTGATCTGTAATTTTTATTAAGTTTCACCTGAAAGACCTCTTCCAAGCTGAACACTTGAAAGGAACTACAGGAATATTTAGGGCAGGATCTACTCACCACACTGAAATCAAGATTTTTGTCAATCCATTCTTGTCCTTCTCTGAATTCATCGTGAAGGCCCATGATATAAAGAGTATCCAATGCATCTACTATGGTAGCACCCATTTGTGAGTTTCCTACGTGCAAAAAAGAAGGGTTTCTATTACAAGTGACTATTTCACTACTTTTCTTAAGCATCACAAACATGAGAAAATAACCCAAGCAGTAGCAAAGCAAAGTTACTACAAAGGTGTCAGCACAAAGAATTATCAAAGAATTATCCTTGCTCAAATAATGAGGAAGGAATTATCAGGTACAGAAGAGAATTCCCACTTCTCTTTGAAAGTATCAATCCTCTGGCACAGTTTGGCTTCTGCGGAGAAAAGAATGCTAAAGACAGAAAAAAAGAGCCCTTCTCATCTGCTTTCCCAACTTGAACTTGAGCAACTGTACTTTGACACCAAAAAAAAAACCCCACAAAAAAATCAATGGACAGAAAGATATTCAGCTTCAAAAAGTTACTAGGAATTCTAGGACAGAAGCATTAAGGGAGGAAAAAAAAAAAAAAAGGCATAGGCAAGATAAAGCAATCAGCACTTGCAGTAATGCCTTAGTAATGCCTTGCATTTCCCAACATTTACTTCTGAAATATTCAAAGTTTGGCAATTATGGACGCTAGCTAATGATTGAAAAGCACGGCCTGATGAGCAGGGAAGCGTTGGCCGGGCGCGAGTGCCAGAGCCGCAATCCCAAGATGTTCTCCTGGGCGTCTGCAGGGACGCGCTAGGAGCGCTAATGGATTTCTCAACTGTCACCACTTCAAGTGGAGCATTGAAAGCCAAATAAAAATCAATGGTGCTTTAAGCTGAAATGCCATTCACTTGAAACAGCAGCAGTTTAGAGCTGATTGATGAGTGACTCATCGGTCTGTGCAAGGGATGAGGAGATGGTGAGCAGTGGCCCACGAGAGCCCTGATCTCCCTAGGCCATGCCAACCAAACGTGATGCCCTCAGTAGGCACAGGTCTTGGTTTCTAGAGGAAACCAAAATCATCCTGAGTTATCTGTTTTCATCAAGTGTTTAAAACTTCCTGTGCACCAACAAAGTCACCAAATTTCACTGTTCATACCTGTAATCTATACACCAGTGCACGCTGGTTTATAAACTCTGGTGAATTGATTCGTAATTTAATGATGCTAATGACAAGTCCATTTTAGGGTTCTTTTAATGTGCTTTCCACCTCTAATGGGAATCTCTACAGCAGTGTTCCTGCTTGGTAGTTCTTATTTATCCATTTCTGACTTTCACATGGTTAGAGCTATATTTTTTACCCTCAAACATAACAGTAATTGAATGAAGCCATCATCCACACTGTGTTTCTTTCACACATCTAAATGACTGAGAAAGCTTAATTCCATTTTCAGGGACTTCTTTCTCCAGATAATAAAAATTAAACACAACAATATCCATGACAAAGTAACCACCAACTAATTTTTAAAGAATAGCCATGCATTGCTTTTAATTAATTTCAATTAGATTTGAAAAGCCTGAAGTTGGCAGTGTTTGTTAAGAAAATTCAAGTAGAGATTGGGACATGCTACATTTTGCAAGATTAATTAAAGACAAATCCTTTGACAAATTGTCCACCAGCCATACCTATAACTCTCTGGAAATGAATTCACTGGGGTGCTCAAGTACTGTAAGGTTTAACACCTTCAGCCAAATGACAAATTCCACTGCTTATGCTAAAGTGGAGGTTGCTTTGAGCAGAGCCACAGCACTGCACTTAACTTAGCACCTTCTCAAAAGCATCATGTGACAGTTATCTAATTTATCACTTCAAAAATATGCAAATAAGACCATGACACAAGGACTACCTTCAGTACCAGCTGACAAAGTATTTTTTTTTTTACATAAATTTGGAATGTGTTATTCAGCTTCCACCACATGCTCAAAGTAATTTCTGTTCCTTTATTTAAATCACATTCATCAAATTGTCAAATACACACAGTGTTTGAACGAATAGGGATACATAAGTCTTGTGAAATCCTGGAAGTTCCTCTTGCAAGAGTTTCAAAAAGTAAAAACTTTCCAACTTAAACATAGTGCTAATCAGATCAGTAAGCTCTCGTATTCTTCAGCTTGCAAGGGATGCAGAAAACAAGTTGCATGGAAATGGCCTGTTGTGTCATTGTCCACCACCCTACCTCCCCACACCTACTCCAAAGGACTTCAAACACCATGGTACAATCTTCCACAGTTTTCTGGATCTCAGAACTACATTTCACTGTCAACAATATGGGAGAGCAGTATGTTGGGGGCAAGAATATCTACTTGCCAGATGTCAAGAAAGTATCCTCAAAACCACAAATTTAAACAATCCTTTTCACTGAATTCTCTTTGCACAGAGCCACAAAAGAAGGGCCATGGAAATTAAAAAGCACACAACTTTTGCCATCTAACAAATCCAATAGATGAATTCAGAGAGAACAGAAAAGAGCTCTCTCCAGAGCTGATCAAAGGTGTTCAATGTTTCCCCAGAGCATCCCATAATGACTGAAAAATATGACCTCACCAAATAAAGACAAGAAATTTGCTTTCACTATTCCTGTGTTAAAAGTGAGCCCTCAACCCCATATACAGAGATCTCACCTAAACCAGTAGGTCCCCAAAAGGGATTGCCTACAAAGCACTTCTACAGATCCTTTGGTGCTGTTTGCAGCCACAGAAACAAGCGTAATAGAACTGGCTTGTTCAGTACTTTTTGTCCCTAAGAGTCAATTCAAAGCATAGGCTTACACTCCGAGATTTTTGTCTGGGCCATACCCTAATACTTTGTTCAAGCCCTCATTCCAGCTGCCTTTACATTCCTTTCTTTCGCCTTTTATGTTTATCTTTTCTAGAACCATGCATGTCCAACAAAACATGATTGAGAAAAGCCTGTTCTATTCTCATGTGCCTCTTCCCTAAGCAGTGATGGGCACCTGTTTCTGAGGCACAGATCAGTGTGGTTATATTTTCTAGACTTCACATGAGAGCCTAACTCTTTTTTATCCCAATCTCCTAAAGACGGCATATACATTCCCAACCTATAATAAATTATTCGTTTTTTCTTTTTTCATCTAAGCAGACTATTTCAACCAAACTTGAGTTATTTTTCTTTTTTCTACACATGAGTACTTCTTCCTTGAGGAAGACTCAGAAGAACAATCTTTGCATTTTCAAATCCTTTTGGCTGAAAATGTTTCCAAAAGGTCAAGAGATGACAAATCAAAATTTTGCAACAGATTGTCTGCCCAGTCTTCTTCCTTTAGTGTCAATCAGGCAGCAGGAAGCAAGCTAATTCCTTCCTCATGGGCATTGAGGTGGAAAAGTCCAAAATGCAGAATTCACACTCAGAAATCTTGTGTCAACAAGAATACAAGGCAGAACTGAACATAATGCAACACTGAGGACAATACACATTTAACACCTTGGCTACTCCATACTGTAAGACAGGTACAACTTAAAACTATATGTGGGCTATATGATGCTTGGTCAGAGTAAAATTAGCTCAGCTTCTCTCTTCAAGGACTGTGTAGAAAGGATGTCATTCTTAATTTGTTCTTAAGTAAGACCTTCCACTGAATTCTTCAGTATCTACAGCTTGACCAAAACAAGCAGTGACATTCCTCATCTTAAAATGTACTGCACTTGCAGCAAGGCACAGACTGAAAACTGAAGAAGGAAGAAACAGCAAGTGTTCCAGTCACTAGCCTGCACTAGGGTCAGTGTGCTGCTATGGCTAAAGCAGAAATGGATAGCAGTGGTCCTTCCCCCTACTGATGCTGATAGAAACCATTCATCTAAAGTCACAAAGTGAAATAATTTTCCATTCATAATAGAGAATGCTCCTTTTTCTTCTTTCCCAGCCATGCCAAGATCCATAAATTTTGGATCAAAAGGACAAGGGGATAACCTTCCTGGAATTAAACTGCAGAAGGTATCATTCAAAGTGCCATAAAGTAACCCTAAATGATGAGATAACAGTTTATAATATACACTTCTTGCTACCACCTCAAGCAGTCTATTATTGCTCCACGTATAGAGGGAGCAGATGTCTCATTGTGGTGAAAAAAGCCTATAAAACAATTAAACTATAATAGAAAATAGCACTTCTGCTAGCTGAAGGCACTCCTCCCAGGTCTGCCTCTGTTCAATACAAAGGCTCAGCTAGTCATGTCGCAGAAGATAATAACCAATTCCAAAAAGGCTCCGTTTTAAAAACGTCAGATTAGGAAGTTTCCTCTCCATATAATTATAGTTCTAGTTGATTGAGCTCCAAATTTAATGAAGTTTGCCTAATGAATGCAATGCCCATTCTTCTAAATAAAACAGAACATCCATCATGAGCTAATGGAAAGAATTTAGCAGTGAAATAGCTGAACTATTAAGAAAATCATGCACACTCTCATTAAGCAAAAGTATTATTCCAAAGGACTGCAAAATGGTAATTCAAATTTGTAGTTAGACTTCAGTTTCTTGAGATAAGTCAAATAATTCCTTCACTCAATGCCACATAAAATACAGTTTGAAAATTCTAGCAAATAATATGACTAAGTGTAAATATCAGGGCCTCTAAAAGAAAAACAGTCTTCTTATCTAAAATTCTTTCAGTATGCCAAAGCACTAGATGAAGAACTGGCTTATTAGTACCATTTGGAAGTCCCACAAGAGACTATCAGAGTACAAGGGAGACAGATCGCTGTCAAGTGTTCCACAACAAAATGAATATGAAGAAAATAAATAGCCCATTTTCATTATACCATAAGAAAAAGTGTAGAGATTTAGAACGTCTGATATCAGCCTATATCAGCTCAGAGTTTCTTTGTGTATTTATTATGTGGAAGCAGAAGAGACTATAAGCAGTGAGGTACTAGAGAAAATATATTAATAGATCAACTATGCATAGATCAATTATGAACAGAAAAGACTAAAGATATGAGACATAGACATGTTAAATAAGCAACAAGATGACAATACTCTGCACCAACAGACTGAAGTCAGGCACTAAGCTGAAAGGTAACCATCAAATAGGTGCTTCACAGAAACTTTGATTATTTAACATCTCACCCATACCTCCTCATTACTTCAACATGTATACATCACACACAAATCTCATTACCTCTCCTAAAAACAATCCATAGGAGCTTTCATTGGCTTAAGTGGAGGGTTGAGCAGGGATACTGAGTCTGCATGTGAGTAAGTTAATTTTCTTCACAGCAGCTTGTATGGTGCTGTGGGGTTTGGATGTGTGACTAAACCAGTGTTGGAAACACACGAGAATTTTGACTATTGCTGAGCAGTGCTTGCACAGCATCAAGGCTTTCTCTTTCCTGCCCCCCTGCATCCCCACAGTGAATAAGCCAGGGGAAGGCATAAGGTTGGAGAGAGAATTTCCTTCTTAGCCTTTCTCCCTATGCCTGTGCTCCAACACCCCTGTACCACAAGTGTGTGAGTGTCTTACAACACACTTGGCACTTACCCAGAGACTTGCTAGAGGAGTAACAAACCTGAAGGAAATCCAGCCTACTCAAATGGATCTCTCATTACCAAAATGTACGCTGCTGCTATGAAGTCAAGGAAACCAGCCTAAGTGTAAAACTATCAAGGCCGCTCTGCTTCCAAAGAAATCATATAAATACAAAGAAGTCATATAAATAGATGCATGTAACCATTCCTACTCTTCTGCCTCAAGCAGTAACTGAGAAGGAAGCATTTTATTTTTCCTCAGAAAAGACAGCAGATGACACGCCCAAAAGCAGGATGCTCATCAGTCCATTTACAATCAAGGTAGGGTTTTCATATTTCCTAAACCAGTGACAAAATCACACAGGAATAAATAACAGTAATAAAGACTCTTATTCTCCTTGGCAAGGATAGCCTGCAGACATCAGCAGCAGTTACATTTTGAAGAAAGCTAAGGGAAATTGCAAGACTGAGGAGGAACAAGAAGTTAGATACACTAAAAGCATTTGGGCAATTACTGAAGACAAGTGTCTCTACACCACACAAAGAGCAAGTATCTCTGTGTTAAGACATCCCTGCAATCAAAATAAATTATTTTATACTCTAGAAAGCAGACTTATCTTCCTAAGCAATAAAAAGCTGGAATCCATAGTTAGTTATATGCAAATGCTAGAGATATAGATGCAAGAAAATAGCTTTCATTCTCAAAACAACTTCCCATGGCCAATGGGATGGTCATATTGACTGACAGAACCATAAGATACAAACAGAAATAGTGTCAGAAATACTATTGGTCTCAGCCTGTCTCATATCTGATTTTTTTTTTTTTTGCAGGGCCCTGGACAGACATCACTCAGTGGAAGCTGAACCTACTCCTACTGGTGCAAAACATGCTTGATTGGTGGTGAAGCTACTTGGGGATGGAGGCAGGATCAGCTTGCAAAAGGAATGTAAGAGGACCAAAGCCTCAAGGGGTAATTTACCATAATTTCTAAGATAAATCTCCACTAAAGCAGGCAACCTCAGCTTCAGACTCATCCAGCACTACTGGCAGAGCAACCCAACCATTGGGGTGTACAAAAGCATAAAGCAGATCCTCCCCTTTTCACCATAGTGGTTCCAGAAACAAAAGAGGAGATGTAAAGCCTCACCAAGGAGAAATATATACTCTCTCAACACTCTGAAGTGTTACACTCTGAAGGTAAAAGTTTAGTTATTTTTCACATAGGCAGTTATTTTAATTCCCAGACTCTGAGTGAAAGTGCTTCCTTGATAAACTCAGCCTGACATTCAATACAGAGTTATTACAATCCTAAGGAAAATAAATATTCTTGTTATTGTTATTCCTCTCTGCCCAGATTCATAATGGCTGAAAAATACATACTGGGCAAGACTGCACTATATATTAGAAAATACACCAATTTCTAGTCCAAAAGATTTAAATAATTCAAGTTTTTAGATTGTAGCAACAGAATTTCTTGATGTGACAGACAATTAGAGACATAGTATGAAAATATGTAACATGAAAATTAAAAGCAAACAATTATCAACAATTTTCTGTATCTCTAATGAGAGTCTGGCAATAAAGCTGCCACTGCTGAAGCATACCACTTGCAAAATATCTTAATGACTCACGAGGAACAAGATAACGTTTAAGAAAATTAATTAAACTTTTGAACAAGAGAGTTTAATTTCACTGAGAAAACAAGTGCCTCAAAATTAGTCAATGAAACTACTACATTTCATACAAAACTGCAGTGTATGATTTCAGCTCAGTCATAAAATGCAATGAATAAGCCTGTAAGTATCCATGAAGAAACCAATTGCCTTTAACATTTAGACTAATTAAAAAAGCAGAACAAAATATAAGCATGTTGATTGCTTAGTTCTGTTAAATTGCTGATAATAGACAACATGAAAAGGAGGTCTTAATGTTTTGTATCAGACAATAGAGTACTTCAACATATAAATAACATTAAATGATCAATTTTAATGCTTTCCTTAATTTCATAACTGAGGAAGTCATGGGAGTAGAACACTGAATTGTATGCTAGACTTTGAACCTATTAAAAACTGGACCTGCTGGTATTTGTTAATAATCAACAAACTGCTGCCTGAATACCCATGCTCTTAAGACTCGAATTTTAAAACTTTGTCTAAAAATCTACACGGCAATAAACCTTCCTCTTGACTGCTCTTCAGTTGATTGATTTACTTTGCTCCCTAAATCTTCCATGGCCCTTCAAATTAATTCAAAATTCATGCAAGCAAGAGCTGAATGCAGTCCCCCCTAGTACAAAGACTGAATATCCTCAGACCATTTCAACTTTCTACATTTCTATCCAATTTCCTCCATAATTTTTGTTCTCTTATTTTTAAAGCACCAAGACCAAACTCTATTACTGTATACAGGAGGAAGACTGTGTGCAGACCATAATAAAGATTAATGTTGGAACTATAATATGAGTTAGTGGAAGGTTAAGACCTGGTGATAACTGAAAGCCACAATGTCAGGAGAAGGTTAGGATGAATTTCAGAGTAGGAAAAGAAAGAGGGAGAGAAGATGGCATTGAGTACAAGAGAGGCCATGGAAGCACATCAGAAAGAAAGCAAGAATAACATGTGAAAAGTGAATAGTGACAGCAAATCTGCTGTATACACAAAGCAGTCAATCAAAACTAATCAAAAATATAGATCTGAAGTAAGCCCATTTTAAGAAAACAGGAAGTGGAAGACTGAAGGGAAAAGTATCTGTGAATGATGGCCTGGAAGTATGAAGAGCCTAAACACTAGCAACAATCAGTTAAACACCACGGCAAGCAAAGCAAGACTAATATTTGAGAGTAAATAAGAGAACAAGATGTTATCTGGACTTGAGTATAGTTGTGTGACTTTATATGAAGCAAGCTAAGAACAGGTCTTCCATGACAAGATAACAATCTCTCACAGATAATTGTAAGCTAAATTACTTTGTCAGCTAGGCAGTAGGAAAAGACATACCAAAAAAACAACACCTAAGAGCCATCATGGCACACAGGCTTTTCTATCTTTATATTTGGGCCACTTCCACACACTTTGGTCAAAGCCACGTCCTAAATTTTCTTTGGGACAGCATAAGAGGAGCAGATTTCCAGTGGGATAGCCATAGAACTTCACCAGATGGGTGCAAAACTTGAGTGAACGGTAGCAGTGTATCAGGCACAAGCACAGTGCTCCACTCACGTGGTTGAGCTGTTCCTGAATTCCAGCTGCCTGGTGCATCCTCTGGCTTCAGATGACAGCAAAGCACACCCACACCTGACTCCCTCACTGTACATATGCCCATGGAGTTGTCCTCAGCAGATTTAGGTTTAGAGCTCAGAATGCTAATTCTTACTCAGCTGTCATGCCTGTTCAAAACAAGGCTGCATGGCCTTATCTTCATTTCCTTATTATACCCTCTGCGCTCAATTCCAAAAGGTAGGAAAAAAGTTTAAATTCATGATTTAAATTCAAGCATTCCCACAACCTAAATAATTCACAATTCAAAATAAACATTAAGTCCAAAGATTTCCAAGAAGAAACAATTTTTTTTTCCTCAGAGCAAACCATCTGGTTTATAAGAGAAGAACAGAAGAGAATGCTATTGGGAAGAATCAAAATTCTGAGCCTCAGCCCTGAACTCCAGCATGATTAATTTTTTCATTGCTATTTCATGCAGATGTTTACCTCACTATCCTATGTGTGTGTAGGTGAGGTGTGTTTATCTGATTTCATTTTGCATTTGTGCATCTGTTGTTTGTTTTGTGGTATTTTCTCATTAAAGCAGAATTTTCAATCTTCTGAATAGGATTTAACGTAATTGATTCAGACACTTATAGAAGTCACTGAGTACAACTGCCCTAATTATGTTGTACATGAACTAATACAAACTGTGTGAGAAGAATTCAGTAAGAATATTGTATTATTAAAAAGAACAAGACAACAGCTGCTTGTGGTGAATTTTCCTGTTTTCCTGATATGCATAGGCACACTTTTGACAGTTTGATGAAATATCAGTGACATTCAAAAAACGTTCTTACTAAGCAGTTGTTTTTATCTACAGCACCAGTAGATATTATTTTTTATTTACAGTACTGTAAAACACTTAAGAGGGAACATACAGACAGATTGTATCCTGTCTGCACAAATTTGCAAGTTTCAGAGAACAACTATATTCTGAATAAGCACGATACACATTGCAGTGAAGCAAAACAGTGTTAACAAATCACTATTTGCCCAATTGGCAGCATCAATCAGAAAACAGCTTTAAATGAGATAAACGAGGGAAAAGTCAGAACTTTTGTAGAGGGAAGTGTTGTCTTAGCATCAATGTTAAAGTCTTTTTAAGAAGTGAACTTGCATATCGGCAGAGAACATACACAGAAGGGATGTGAGACCATCCCTTAACAAAATCTCTGAGAAAACTGACCTGCCACACAGTAAAAGAAAATTCTTCTCATGCAGATGAATAACGGTTTAAAAGATAGGAAATGGGATAAGTGTAAACAGCCATCAGTGTGAGGTAAAATCACCAGTGGGATCCTACTGAAATTATTAGGTTGGACAAAAGCTTAAATATGAAATAACTAAAAATATTTATAACATTAGCATAAATCATAGGGTACAGTGGATGAGGATTTCCAAAAGGAATGCTATTGGAGAAATGCTACCCTGTACTGTGTTTGTAGACTCAAGAAGGAGCCTAAAAGACAGAGAATATAATTATTAGGAGAGGAACAGCAGACAAAACAGAAAATGGAGCAAAGTTTTAGCCTTCGTCTCAAAGACCAAAAAAGATCCCAAAACCACTGCCTTGAAAATATACAAAGAAAGAAAATAACAACATATTAGGTATGAAAAATGTAAGTAAGATAAATGAGTTTACAGGCTAAAACCCTCCATGCAGGACAGGGGCACTACTGAGGGCATATGCAGTTCTACAAACCCATGAACGGCAAGCAAGGGATGAATAATGGATTTATTTCTTTTTTCCAACACCAAAACCAGTAATCCAGGACAGCGAGCAGCCTTCAAAACAAAAAAGTTTTCTACACAATATCAAATCAAACTATGGAACCACTCATAGTGGGTTATGTTGCTCTTAAGGTTGGCCAGACTCCAAAGCAGTTTGGACAAAATCAAGGAAAAATCAACTAGAAGTGATTAAATAAAACTTGCTGCCTCTGACCACAGAAACACTAGCACTATACAAACTTCTGTAAGGCTGTGGAGTACTCTGAGACAAGCTCACTATGAGCTTTCCTGCTCTTACATGTCTTCCCTAGGTACCTGCTGTGAGCAATTTTTGAACACTGAGTAACAATCATGTTTGATCTGTCGTCTGACCTAAAGGAACTTTTCTTCTGATATTAGAACACGGTTCTAGTTTCAAATAAAGCCAGCAGCTCAAGAGTTATGCTCTTTCTCAAAATTTTATCTTTTCAAAGTTCATCTTACTGGTCAAAAAATACACATTCAATGTACTTATAATATTCAACATTATCTTGCTGTAATCACTCATTATGGAGTTTGCAGAGGACACAGATGCACAGGTCTGTCTTAAGGCCATTTCCATTTATTTTAAATTTGACTTGAACCTGAAGTACAGAGATTAGGCTGAAATTTGCATTGTGAAATTACCTCTCTTCCCTAGTTAGGAAGAATGGATTTTCTTTCCCTTTCCATTTGCCACAGAAAAAGGCAATAATGACTAAATTACTTGTGCATGTACAGTTAAAAGATAAGAACTACTGCTCACTAAGGAGGCTTTTGTTTATCAAGATAACATACAGTCAAGAACATTTTTGTTTACATATACACCTCATATTCCCTTTTTGTGCCCATTTATCCTCTACATGGATTCAGAGGCTGAACACATGCACAGAAAAAGGATGTTGAGCAGAAGCTGTGATTTCCATCTGTCTTTTTATTAGGATTTTACAGTGAGAAGACATGAGAAGTTTTCCACCATATTTTTAAAAGGTCGTTCCACAGTCTTTAAAGTGTATAACCTATTTTCTTTCCAGTAAAAGTGTTTATCTCCATACTGTTATAAACAGGTATTTTGCCAGCTAACAACCAAACAAACAAACCAGAAAATACAAAAGGCTTACTAAATCAGACACCCTTGACAATTAATATGAACTTCAAAAGTAAATTACAACTAATCAGGTGACAGCAGATGATAATGCCAGAGCAGCTCAGGCAGCCCAGTAACTGCCATAAGGACAGATAACAAAAATGTCTTATAAATTAAAGAATATTTCCAAGGGTAAATAATAATAAAAACTCTGTTATGGTGTTTTCTTCTAGTGCTTAGAAGAAATATTCCACCCCTCACTTCAGGAACCACAAAGTGGACAAAGAAATCACATTGCTCTCCCAGGCTGTACTGTACTTGTCAAAGGCATTGGAAAAGCAGGCTCCTGTGCCTGACTCAGCTCCTTCTTGCCACAGCCTCCCATCCTTGCAGTGTGACAGATGCATTTTCTTTGGGAGTTCTGCTGCTCCTGCTCCCCGGCACAGGGAGAAATGCACTGTCAGATCTCCATTGCTTAGCAACACGAGGAGCTGCTGCAGGAGCTTCCTACGCTGCTGCGGCACCGGGCAGTCACCTCAGCAACTTTCCCCCGAGTAACCGGGGTGCATCAGTGGCACTGGCAGCAAAAGGCTGAGGCTGGACATGCTCAATGATGTGGTACAAACCAAGCAGTCCACTGGTATATCAAGGAATATTCAACACATGAGCTTCCCCACCTGAATCCTTGAGTTATTCCCTTGGACGTATCTCGCTCACCAATGACACTTAAAATGCCAGACAAAAAATTCCTCATAAAAGAGAGGACAGCTTTATTTGGTCAAGCTTTAAGGAAGAGATAAGGCACTGCATTGCAGCCTTGGGGCTCTACCAGGTACCACAAATGCAATCACAATGTGACTTCACTGACAATTCTCTCTTAGAAGACAGGATCCCAAGAGAGAGCTGGCAGGCAGCTCAGGGTAAATTGACTGTTTGCATGGCATGCGAGGTGAAAGAACAGGAAAGACATGAAAGCACTATCAATGCATGAGACAGCTCTAGTGGGACAAAATACAAAATAATGACTTCATTAAATCTTTGGGCATGAGAATAGGCATGTGTATATGCAAGCATCCACAAATTCTAAACTTCTAAAACTTTTTATCACTATTAAAATCTTTCCACACCCTTCAAAACACATCTAGACATATAACTGTCTATGGATTATGTGCATTACCAGGCCATCTTCATATAAAGCAACTCATCTCTAGACAAAACACATCCAAATGCAAGGTTTAGAAGTGCACTGCTAGTAATACTGGAAGTTTTCAATTTTGCAAGAATTGTATTGGTACTTGCCATGTACTTATTACTTGACAAATTGCACATCTTCACTTTATTTTTCGATAATTAAAATTAGCAAAACAAACCAAAAAACAACCCCAAAACAACAAAATAAAACACACCACAAATGTCAGAACTCTTATTTCAGAAAGCATCAGGTTAGATGACAGTCCACAATTTCTAGTTTTGATGAAGACAGTGCTCCAAATTGCCCAAGCATTGTATATTTTCTTTATATTGTTCCTTATAGTAGTTCAGGTTCTCAAATAAACATATTTTAGAAAAACACAGATTGAAGACTGATGCAAACTAACTAGTACTAACTACTCAATTTAACTCACAATAAAGTATCCTTACAGCTTATGCTATGGTAATTAGTTCATATTATACCGGATACAAACATATACAGTTTAAAACTCTGAAGCATATCAGGACTGAATAATTTTGTTTGTGTTTTCAGGAGATGTTCATCTACATCAAACAGAGACAAATCATCTTCAAACAGCATGTTTCAGGTGGTTACTCTCATCCTCAAAAGCAAATCCAATCAGATTTCATTACAGGGAGAGAATCCAACAATACCATCAACTGATCTGGTTCATGCGAAACTCAGAAAACCTCCTGAAGCAAGCTCAGTGTTTGCTGTGCTTGCTCATTATCTTACATGCATCATTTTCACAATCAGCCTCTTTACCCTTTGTGTTCTAATGAGAACTTGACCAGGATACCACACAAACCCCCTCTGCAACAAGACCCTGCAGCTGCCATCAAATTTTTTCACCAATTTAAGCAGTCCAACAAAAAAGGCCAACTTTTCGTTCTTAGCTTAGCTGCTACAACCTTCAGCAGAGCTGCAAATAAAAATCTAAACTGGAAAGAAAATTTACACCTCTCTGCTGCACCTTCTCCTTGACTTTTATATTTCATTTTACAGGGTAGGAATAAATGCCAGCCTTTTCAAAAGCAGTTATCACCCCATTTCACCAAGAGAGAACCTATTAAGGTTTGTTTCATATATCATCTAAATGTAAATATCTTTAAAAGCTCACTCACTCCCAGTCATACTTTCTCAAAGCAGTACCATACTACCAATGCTGTGACCCAGCTGTGGAAGAGGTGCTGCTCAAGATACTGCCCAACTACACAGTTTGAAAGACAGTATTTTTAGCAGACTCTCCTTTACAATTTACAGTCAGACATCTCAAAAAGACTGGCAAGAGTTTCTTGCTGCAGGCCAACTAAAGCAACCTACCATGTTTTGTCATAAAAGTCAACTAATAATTGAGGAAGCCCATAAACATCCTTGCTGGCATGCTTCAGCAAGGCATAGAGCATCTTGCTTTAAAGTTTATTAAGTTTATCCTTCTTTATATTTTTAATTACTTAAAAGTAAGATTTAAGAGCAGAGAAGGCCACCTCCTCTGCCCTTCTCTGACCCCAGACTGAAACCTGCTAGATCTTGCAATGTTAGAAACAGTTGTGTTCTCCTTGGCATTGATATAGATATACACTGCTTTAGACAAAAGTGGAGTCCAACGGGGAAGACTAATGACTTATTTGTCTTCCAAATTGAATCGTGTTTAACCTCACTTGGGAGTTATCAGCAAACCTGATTTCCCAAAGATTCATGCAAAGGGCTGCCTTTCATTCAACCAGCGATACCATCTCCTTGCAGGATCTCATAGACGTGCTAGGAATTGAAATGGAAGCACAGTAGATTGCAGTAATGCCTGAAAATAGTTTGGATCAAATCATCCTTGAGATGAATAATAAAAACAGATTTTGCTGAGCATCTTTTTATTAAAACTAGCATGAGGCTTCAAAAAAAATTAAGCAACCCTTCTATAAAGGCAAATACTGCTGGGAATCGTGTCAATAGGGGTAATAGAGATTGGTAAAGAGCTTGGAATAACAATACAGCCTAAGACAGTCCTTGACAAAGACCAATTTCCGCACACATCTCCCCCATCAGCCATCCACCAAATGAACAATAGCTGATTCTATTTTAGACTTGATATATGCTGAAGATTATGTGTTTCAGAAAAGTTTTTCATATGAAATAGCCTTGAATACAGCAATCATGACATGATTTGGCTAAAAACTAAATGGCACAAAATAGCATCTGGATTTTAAAAGGACAAACATGTAGGGCATTGGCTGCTAGAGTTAGCTGGAACAAGAGGAGCAGAAACTTTAGCATGGACAAGGCCTGCAATTTCTTTCAGAAAGCAATGCCAAAATTTTAAAAATAAGCTCTCCAAAGAATAATCATTCCAAGAAAAAAAGCAGAAATCCTCCAGACTCATTAGCAGACATGTTAGAAGTAAGCAGAGGAGGAATGGAAAAAAAAATACTACAGTGAAATTGCAATTCGTAACTGCTTCAAAATATCATGTCAGTCACATTAAAAACAAACATCATAAAAATGTTTTTCTGCCACATGAAGGAAAAAAACTTATTTCATAGAGTCTGGGTTACAAACCAAGGCTAATCTAGAATTACACATGGCAAATTAAGCAACAGATTTGCAAGTAGCAAAGACTACATGATCATAAAGGTGAACATTAAAGATTTTTCCCTGTCAAATCCAGTTTCATCAGCTGTAAAAAACATAAAACCATCAATTAATCATAACATAAAACTAAATCACAGTGAGGTGCAGAAGAGATTTTCTTAGGGAAACTTATGGCAGTGCCTATGTACAAGATAACAAAGTATCTAAGAGTGGTACACAACGCTGCCCTGGTACCTAAGAAATGCCCTTCTGCCGTGGAAGCAGCCTTTTGCTCCAGGGTTGCACTCAGCTCACGCTCTCCTTGCACTGTGCTAAGCACCACTGGTGAGGCACTGGCACAGGCTGCCCAGAGAAGCTGTGGGTGGCAATGCTCAGAACCAGGCTGCATGGGGCTCTGAGCAACCTGGTCTCATGGCAGAGGCGTCGGACTAGATCATCTTTAAAAGGTTCCCTCCAACTCAAACTCTTCCATGCTTCTCATGGACCTAAACACAAAGATCTAGACAATATGAGGTGGGTTTAAAAAAAAAACCAAAACAACCCAACATATTTATATTCATTGCATCTCAAAATATAGCCAAAAAATAACCATCATTGCATCAGGACTTTCATTTATATATGTACACATGCACACAAAGCATCAGTGTACATAAACACAGCTTAGTCTCTGCAACAATAAGAACATACTACTCCCAAAAAGATAGGTCAATAAAGTAGTTCAATGAAATACCACTGAAATAATACATTTCTGTCAATCACACTTTGAAAGATTCTTTATTAAAACAGAGTTTGCTAGAAAGTTCGGGAAGACTTCCAAAGAAGACACATGGACAGAAATATTAAAAAAAAAAAATCACAAACAAACCAGAAAATATAGCCTACCAAATATGTTGGTGGAATGTCCTTTCCGGGCAATTGGTTTGAGCTCATTATGTCCCCATCCATATTGCCTATAATTGTCCCAGGCATGCTTCATCATCTAAGAAACAGGGAAAAAATAGGATTTGATTACATTGTAAAACTACTCTCTATGAATACAACATTTTACTCCTTATTTGAGATTTCATCTTTCACAAGCATCCCAGCACAGTGACTAATTATTTTGTCACTGCTTCTGTTACAGAAATCAGATTTTACAGCATGAATAAATTTGGAAAAAATTTCAGGCCTATTTGACTTGAGCTACAGATCCTAATGCTCTGCATTAGGTTGTTTTCTTGTTCTTTCTTTTCCTTCAATATATGCACAGACATTTGAGAATGTAAGCATAAGGAATGCATTTAAGTGTAAGGAATTGCTTTAAAACACTGGCTAATGTCTTAAGATGCTAACTAAAAGAAAAATATATCTACTGATACCTGAAGCATAAAAAGGATTCATTTACACTGGTACCTCCAAATAGGAATCAACAATTTTACAAAAGGCATAACAGATTTCTCATTAGCAACACCTACTTGACAAAGATGTACTGTCATATAGCCTCTACCAAAAGAAATGCCAAAAGCTTTGCTTTTTAGAAAGCATAATGAACAAAGCAGTATAATGTTATTAACATTTACTACACAAAACATTTAGCTTTTTAATAGATATTTCCACCACCTAGTAAAAAAATTGCATCTAAAAACCCAAAAGATCTCGCTGACTAGTTGTGCACATGAGCCACTAAGCAATGTTTTCATGAATTTGCTAAAACCCTTAAAACTCCTTACTTGTTGGAAATTCAGCAGCCACCAAATTGCAAAGTGAATGCAGTTTTAAATAAATTAATATTATTAGTAAACAGGTAAAAGAAAGTAATAGGAAGAAATTAGATATCAAAAGGCATTGACTGCCCCAGACACAAGAACAGTAAGAAGAAACCTTTAGAACAGCCATGTGTCTGTAACAACAACATTTTACATATTTTATATTTCATTTTTTAAAATGGTATTAAAATCCAAGAAAATGTATAGGACTTAAAATCATGATTTTCACAAGTCTGATAAATGCTTTCTAAGAGGAAAAACTATGTGAATGTAACTAACAGAACAATACTAACCCTTTAAGAAACTGAGGCAAGGCAATCTGTTTTCACTACGATTTACATGACTGTAATTTTCTTATTTTAATCAGACAGCCACCATACTCACAGAAAATGTGAAGGAACAAGCAGATGCTAGCTAAAAAATTAGATGCAGCCAGCTGCCTTACCAGCACTACCTCACATCTCTCCTCTTACTACCTCTCAGATTCCTCCTCCCACCACATTCAAGATTTAGTGGAAGTCAGCATCTTTCAAACTGCATCTAAACTGCCTGCTGAGACATGGAAAACAAAGTTTCTGTTCCCCCTACAACCATCAAGAGACCCCTATCCAAACTGCAAAGTCATAATTCCTTTTAATGTAAGCTGCCTCCAAATTTCCCATGGCCCTGTTAAGTCATGCCTAGACAATAAATTTGAACCCTCCACAGGCCCAAGAAGCCGGGGAGCACTTCTGTGTTAAACCGGCATCAACCTAAGCACAGCTGCCCCTCTCAAGATGCCAAAGTCCCTCTCCTTTTGTCATTCAAAGTCAACTCACATGTTGCTTTTAGTATTTGCACTATTGATTTTGACATCTGATTAGGCCATAATACTCTAGAACTTCTTTTAGTGCCATGAATTAGCAGTGTAAGAAAAAGAGGATGCAAATATATTAAAAGAGGAGAGAAAAGCCATTTCCCTAGCAGTCACAAACTCCTTAATGTTTACACAGCACTTACCAAACTGGCCAATTCATGGCTATTGAACATCAAGATGAATCAGGTAAAGGGACTCTCTCTTGACAGGTAAGAAAACTGCAGTGTGACAAATCCAATAAAAGCCTGGGACAGGCAGTAAGCACAGAAGTTCCTCAGAGAGCTCTCACTAATGTTATCCAGAACAAACCTACAACCTTTCATATAAAATTGTTCATTAATTTAGTAACATAAAATAGAGACTCACAGCATCATTCATACGGGAAGGAACCTCAGGATGCCTCTCCTGCTCAACCTCCTGCTCAAAGCATGATCACTTATGGGATCACTCTGGGCTACTTCAGGCTTTATCTAGTCAGGGTAGACTTAAGGACTGGGGACAGTCAAGGCCCCTGTGAAGGGTCCTGCTGTAACCTGCAGCCTGCCAGTCCTAAAAACTCTACTTGGGAAAACAGACTTAAAGGTTTAGAAAGAACTAGAGGACAAAACTAAAGGCTGACCAGTGCACTCTTTGTGTTTGAAAGCAGAGAGATAACTAAACAACATGTGACCATGATGTGGCAGATCCAACCAACTGGCTTGCACATAAGGGAAACTGGGTTTCTGAGATCTTTGGATGTCCAAAATAAGTATTTAATGAAGAAGAATCAAATAGCCATTAACATTCTGATAGCAAATACCAGAACAGACCAAAACTAGCTAAGTCCAGGAGAAGAACAACTTGTTTCCTCACAGCAGAATGTTAATTGTGGAATATTTCACTGTCTCAATTCACTGTACTTCTGGGGGGGAAGGTACATAATTCATTACAGAATATTTCATTCTGAAGAAACCCAAAAAAAGTATGCAAATTACAAAGGGCTAAAACAGAATACATACGACACGTTTCGCTATATATAATTTATCCTAAGAAAATTTTATTAAGATAGAAACTGAAAAGGAGTACATTTCAATGGATGGATGAATTAATGCAGAAGTAACTTAAGAATACACTAGTGAGACCTGAAAGTCTCTTCAACACAAGAGACTAAGACACAGTTGACTGCATCAACTAAGACTGAGATAAGAAATTACATTTTGAGGAGACTAAGCTACTTTGGTAACCACAAACACACCTGTCCTGCCTCTCTGCCTGGCCCAAAAACTAAGAATATGGTGTTTTAAGTCCTCAAGAATCATTTATGACACTAAGCAGCCAACTGATTGTTTCCAGATGAACGCTGACCGTTACTTGGGCACTCAACTCGCTGCTTTCCTCCACCACAAAGCAAACAGACTGCATGATATCATGTTAGCGGAGAGCTGCACATCACACGCAAGTGAGAAGCCCCAGAGCTCTTGCATACAGTATTAAGTTTTGTAAGGATGAGATGCCAAGAGATCTTGTAACAACATGGAGGTTTCTGTTACTGCCAGAACAGGTAGCATGTTATACTGTAGACAGAACATCTATACCATTGGGAGCAGTTGTGCACACAAAAGCTTTGGAGAGACACAAGAAGACAGATGCCTCTGACAGCTACAAAATTTAACTGAGGATGGCATTTTGGCTCAGAAAGTACAAACAACATGAACTCTTGATTGAAAAAACAAAATTATTTCTACAGGTACGCTAAGCAGCGTTTGCATAGTGCAAATTGGAAATGCTGAAGAATAGCTGCAGGGATAGACAGGCTTTTCCTAAAACAAAGCTCTGTCTTTAAGAGGAGAGGAAAGTCTCAGAACTGATTGGAACATCAGCACTACAGATAATAGCAAGAAGGTAAAACTATTTAAAAAACAAATGTACCCAGCCCTTAAAGAACTCAAGAGAAGTACCTCAAGCTCAGTAGAATGAAAATTACAAGCATGGATCAGTAAGTGTGAAAACCACAAGACACACATTTCCATAGCTGAAATTTCCATACCTGATAGCAGCTTGTCACAGGAAAGGATTGGAACTTGGGCATGTCATATACACATCTTGCAATCTGGCCACCAGAGAACAAGCAGTTTTGACTTTTAACTGACACCATTAATGACAGATCTTGCTTTTGAAAGCAAAATCATTCATGGGGTATTGGTCTGCTGCGTCCTAATCTTGAAAATGTTTCTTATGGGATGTAATCGAAATTACAACCAGCAAGATGCTGCTGTAAATACAACTTGGTAATTCTACAAAAAAGACTAATTTGGACTCTGCTGCAAGACAGACAGAAAAGGAAGAAGCAGGACGTGCCAAATGAAACTGCTTTTCTAGGTACACCATTATCTAATTGGTTTTGCTGACTTTAGAACGTGTTCATGGGATCTAATCTCCTACAGTCACTGGGAAATCAGATTTTTATAAAGAAGTTTTATAAAGACAGAGTGGCAATGATGTCTTTTGACAAACAATAAAAGAAGTCTACAATTATTGAAAAGTGAGTTGTAAGGCAGTTCTACCACTACACCAGCATGTCACAAACAGTAATTCAAGGTAAGGATTGGTTCAAAAACCGCTTTCCAGTCTTAAAAACAGGACAGGCAACCAGCAGACAAAGTAGGAGTCCTGAGAAACAAGCAAAAAACCCAATTTTCTGGCAAATTGCTGTATTTACTGGTTCCTGCCATTCCATCAGGAACATGCATAACAGACAGCAAATAGGTTTTACTTTCAAAGCAATGTATTCTGATTAAGGATACAATTTTGAGAGATTTATATAAACCATCTTCAAACTTTATTTTAAAATTAACCAAGGACTTGCTGACAAAATTACTGCTCAATTGGCAGATTAAAAATTAATAATCATTTTCCTACTGTTGGATGTTAATTTAAAAAATTATCTTTTCCTTGTTTACTCAGATTTTTGATGAAACTTAGAAAACTCATACATTTATTTTCTGGGAACTCTATCTCAAAAGAAATTATTTTAGGCACCAGTTCATGCCTCTGTCATGCATTTTTAAACATTGTCACTGAAAAAGTCTGTTTGGAATATGTTCCTAACACACACAGAACACTAGGTTTTCTTTTACTGTCAAATCTGGTAACAAATCCATTAATAAAACAAAAACACTTATCAGATGGAGGCAAAGTGGGAAACTCTTTTTGCTGGCATTAAATACTTGAAGCTTTAGATGCCTGATGAAATTACAAAGGAAAATCCTTCAGACTGGTGAGAACTGGAACAGCAGATGTAAAGAGCCTAAATCTGGAGACCTTCACTGCAGCAGTGAACCTTGCTCAAAAATGTTAAGAAAGCCAAATATTTTTAACTCAACATGATGCAGGTATTTTTGACCTTGGGCATCATCACAGTTTCAAGAGAATATGGTATTCACAAGATTGATTGGTGCTGTGCTGTTAAGAAAAGTAGAGCCTCTTGGATCAACTTTGTAAACAACCACAGCTGCACATCAGCCAGGAGAGAGAGGTTCCTATAGCTCCTTTCTTCCAGTCTTGTCCTTTTAGGCATCAGTCTAAGCTTAGCCATCATCTGCTTAGCCCTGCACCCCTGCCAGTTCTACCCTATCCTTTTTGAAGCTGAAAGACTAGAACTACATGAAGCTTCCAAGATGCAGGGGCACCTGAGCTTCACAGGCTGAGGTAAAGAACCTCATCTATTCTCTTCTCTGAAATGCTGAATATCTGCTCACTGTCTGCCATTAAGCACTGCAGTGACATTTCCAAGGAACTATAAAAAACACAATTTCTCATTCTCAAGTGTACTAAGTCACCTCACAGCTTTTCATACTTAGCATGAAGTTGGAATCTCTCCATCTCCAGCCCCAATATGCATCATTTTACATTTAGCTGAGAAATAAAAAAAGAGATTATCACTCAGTCCCATAAGGTTTTTCTGCAATTCTTCACATTGGCAGCAAAGTTGTCATACCACTACACATCCATTTTCAAACTCTAAATAATTCATTTGTATAATTTAGAGCATGGATCCCCAGCACATGTCCTCTGTGACCTCCAGCACTGTTTATCCGCACTCTCAATTTCCTGCCTTCTAACCAGTTTTCCAGGCAAACACAGAAACTATCCTCCATCCCTTGGCTGCTTAGTTCAACACCTATTAGCAGTGAACCTTGCCAAATATTTTTTTTAAAACTATGTATCCAACCATCTCTCCATTATTCACATGTTTGTTGACTCTTCTGGGGATCTTCGATGGCTTTGGAATAGAGCAGGACATCACACATATCTATATGCTCAGTGACTCTATTCCCTGTTCTGGTTTCTGGTAATCTGCAGTTCATTCAGCAGGCACAGGGTTCTGCAGTTGCTTTGGATTCCCCTTGAATCCCTTTCAAAAACTGATGCCTTGTTAGCCACTATTCCTCTGGTAACAAAGCAGAAAATAAGAATAGATGCCAGCGATGCAAATCAGGAATCCAAATCTCAGAGTGAACTAATTAGAGTGAACTGTAGGGAGTTTCAGGTAGCTCAGTATTGTATGTAGATGGTCTCTGACTTAATGGAATGCACTGTGAGAGGTTACACATCAACTACCAGTAGCTCAGACTGTGTATCAATATCATCACTACTACCAATACTTGAGAGCTAACACCATCAGGAAAACTGCATGTTAAAAACACATTGGCATATATCCTATGGAGCTGCTCCAGCAAACACAGAGGGGACTACAGGAGAAATTATGTAAAGATGACTAACAAGAACACAACAGGATGCTCTGGCTTTCCAATCAAAGTCTCTGTAGCTCAAAACACATCTATTGTCACTTGTATAATAGATCATGTGTAATTTAAAACAGATATCTCTTCAATCTAGCTGTAATTCATTATTTTTGCTACCAGCATTTCTGTTTCACAAGAATAAATGGCATAAAGTATACACATTTTTACAAAAATAGCAGTAAGGTCAACTAGATTTCATGGAGTCTTTTGATTTACCCAGTTGTGAAGACAGAAAATTTACCTGGAGTTTTTCTCATTTTTGTTTGGCTGATAATATCAGCTAAGTGAAATATTTCCATATTTCTTTGATTTTAATTTGCATTTATGAGTTTTAAATACTGCAAATGTGCTAATTCACTATTGAAAGACAGGTTCTTCTCACAATGGTCTGGAAAAAAGACATCCTTAATAATGAACACCTTCCTGAATTTTTAACATGCTTCCAATGCTACATAAGCGCTGGAGAATTCTGTAATTTCTACAACTTGACTAAATTGATTCATTTTTAAAACAGCCTCCAACAAAAACTTGCATTCTTCATGAGTAGCGCATTTTAAGTTACAAATCAAATCAACGTATCCGGGATCTGCAGCAGAAATATTGCAAATGAAGCTGCACACTAGGATTTTATTTCCATTCTTCTATTCCAGCAAAATAAATACACCGAGATGCAAAGCTTCTCACAGACATAAATGATTGATTTAACAAATGTAAAATGAATTCTTTATAAAATCATTCCAACAAGCTGGGGCACAGCTTTTTCAGGGCCACTCCTAACATGCCTGTACCGGCCAAAGTGTCAATTGAACAATAGTCATTCTAATATATAAATGGAAAACTAGTTTACCCATAGGCTCAATCAAAAAGATTTTATCCTCAATTTACAGATTGCACTAATTCAGTAAAATTAAGATAAGCTATAAAAGAGTGCAATGAAACTAACTGAAAACAAATTTACCTGTTCTCAACTTGTCAGATTACACTGGAAAACCCAGAACATAGAGAATCCAAATAATGTGCAAAAAAAACCAACTAATAAACAATGTGTGTGTGTATACACGTGAGTAAATGCAAAGAGATTTTTATACACACACACATATATAAAATGTGTGTGTATGGATTTTATATAAACATTCACACTGCAGGGAGTGTTACCTTAAATACTGAAAAAGTTGGGCGATGATAATTATGTCCTTCAGTTTCAGGAAATAACTGAAGAAATGCAAGTCAGGAGCAGTGAGCTACAAAATACAATGCAAAGCCCTTCACAGGCATGGATCATTACAAACTGGTATTGCAACCAACTACAAGTCCAAGTAAATTTGACCAGGGAAACAAAGACTGTAAAGTGTCAGCAGTAATGAAATTGTTCTAAATTGGTTTTAGATATTGATAAAAAGTCCTCCAGTCAGAGAAGGCAGCCTATTTGGCTAGATCAGAAACACTGCAATGAGAAACAATAAATGAGATTAGCTCTGAAAGTTGTATGAATAGTAACTATGAAAAGAGGATTTAGGTAGCATGAAAAGATCTCTGGATGATTAAGTAATTCTTTCTTCTACACAGCTCTTTCCTCAATAAGCACAAAAATTAGAACTCAGGTGAAGGGACACTTACTATTTTTAGCCCAATTTCTTAAAAGAATGAGGCTTATGCAACCTTGCTGTCTGTACATCCATCATTTGACACATACATTTACAGTAGCCTTTTAATCCATTTTCTAATTTCACACTTGATTTTAAAGAGCTGGAGGAACCAGATACTCTACTTTTTGTGTTGAGGAAAAGAAAAAATATCTGTGGCTAGATAAAGCAGACCGATACAAATTGGTACCCTGACTGAGACAAATGCAGTTATAATTCAACCCTTTATTCATTCAGGGGGGCAGCATTTAGCACACCAGTAGCTCTAAAGAAGGCACAGAACACACTGCAATTCATGCAGGCAAATAGGAAGCTAAGAGGATATTCACAGCAACAAGTGCATGATCAGCAGAGGGTGGTATGAGGGAATATAGGTCAAAAATCCATAGGAAACCATAAGTTTTGCTGCTTATAAAACAGCCTGTTACTCCTCAACAGTATTAGCAGCCTCTTGAGTATCATCCAGAGACCAGGATGAAAATACATTTTAATCACTTTTCTGCTTGGCACTTATCTGTAAGTACTTCTGACATTGCCTCCACTAATATTAAATAAATTAACTTCCTACCTTCTCTTCAAACAGGCAATATATTACAACTCTAATTTTAAAAGAGGTTAAGTGGGAAGTTGTGATGGGGGAAGATCACTGGCAAAAGAACTCAAGTCAGAACATCCCCAGCTTCCCAGACAGACTTGTTCCTCACTTGTGCAAAGCATCCAAACTTAACTCTTTCTATAGGTGTCATATGTCACAAACGAACTTCAAGTTGTGCTGGATGACCTTTAAAGGCCCCTTCCAACCCAAACTATTCTATTATTCAATGACCTTTAACTCTGGCGCCTCTACTTCCTGGATGTCCACTTCACAATAACTTTTGTTTAAATATCTCATCCACCTTTTTTTTTTTTTAACCAGAAAGGTGTGACACACAGGAACACAACCAGAATTTTGCTGGGTTGAGAACAGTTTATCAGAAAGATACCACCTTGCCCTCCCATTTCATTAAAAATAAGAGCTTTTAAACTGCACAAGCAAGAATGGTACAGGCAGCAGTTTCAGTCACTTCATAACTCTACCTTACCTCTGTGGACAGCACACCTCCTTTCAGCTTGATTTTTAAAAAGTGCATTTATAATTAGCACTGTGTAATTACACGATTGCGTATCACAAGAACAAGTAATAGAACAGAAGCTCCAGAGAACTCAGATTTCCCATCTATCTGAAACCTTAATCTGAAGCATTATTATTTAGCTGTTAAGTTTACCATGTGCCCTCATGTAACATTCCAGAGAAGCTGTCTTCCAGCTGACAGGCTGAGACAACAAACATCATCTTACTTGAGAATAGCTGAGGTTGGAAGGGATCTCTGGAGGGTATCTGGTCCCGCCTCCCCACTCAAGGAGGGTAATTTTAAACAAGCTGTCCATTCCCAGTCATTACCAAGGAGGGAGACTCCACAATCTCTGTAGGCAGCCAGCTCCAGTGCTTTGCCACTCTCACAAAAACCAATGCTTTATGATGTTCAGGTGCAGCTTCCTTCCTGTGTTTCAGTGTGTGCCCACTGCCTTTGCGCCTGCCACTGGGAATCACTGAAAAGAGCCTGCCTCTGTCTTCCTTGCATCCTCCCTTCCAGGTATTTTGTAAAATTCCCTCTCTTGCCCAGCCCAGCTGCCTCATCCTTTGAGACTCTCCAGAGAGACTCTCCAGTCCTTTAATCATCTTTGTGGTCTCTCACTGGACCCTCTCCAACAATGCTCCTGTCTCTTTCATACCGGGGAGTCCAAAACTGAACAAAGAACTCAGGGGTGCCCTCACCAGTGCTGAGCAGAGAGAAAGGATCACCTGCATAGGATTAGGACCATTATTGGATGAAATACACTATTTTAAAAAGTATCCTAAATGAGTGATGGCAGTAAGACAATACTGTGACATCTCAGGCTGAAATTAAAGAAAACATGAACCCTGAATAGAGCGAAAAGAATTACAAAATTTTCCTTATTTGACTGGGTAGAATTTACCTTCCCATGGAAATAAAACTTACTATAGGCCCCAGAGCACTATGTAATGATTACCTTGAAACGTAAAGGAAAAAAAAAAATACTCTTTAAACACCTTTAAAGAGTATAATAATGGAAATTAAGTGCCAAAATTCCAAACACTCAAGCAATTTATAGCTAATTTAACTTGGAAACAAAGCCAACTACTTCCAAAAGACAGGATTTGTTCTTAATTTCTCTGCATTAACCACAATGAAAAGACTCATCTTAAAGCCTTGCTGTAAAATTATACAAGGTGCACTTAAAATCTTTAAAAAAAAATTCTCTTTTCAATATTTTTGTTCTACATAGTACAAAAAGCCAAAATATGAATACAAAGCTAAAGTGTAACAGCAAGAATAATTTTCAATGTGTTTGTTCTTAAAGTATCAGTTAATTAAACACCACAGCATCTTCTCAAAGCCTGAACAGCAAGCTAATATGCCAGAGAAATGCTATAAAGCATGTATGGTAAGCAAGTGGAAAACCTTTATTTCTCAGAGTTGTCACTGTGCATCTAAAATAATCAGCCAACTCAGAAATTCTCCTTATTGAAATAAATAATAGCATCTTAGTAGAATATAGACAGATTACACAATTTTGCAAACTAAACTTGAGAATACAATGTAACACTATACATAATTTTCAGAACCAAATGACACACAAAAAACCCTCCAGTAAGATGCAGATTCTGCTCCCAGTTGTATTCCTTGACCTTAAGAAACTTCCCTCTCTGTGCTCAGCAAACATTCCTATTATATAAAGTTTCCAAATGTTTTGCAAAGCTCTCTTAAGAGCATTACAGAAATTCTTTTTTACTTTTATATGCACTTTTTTCTAAAATCAAAATATGCCTTTTTAAAATGTTAAACTACTGCCAAACCACTTATAAAGAGATGTTAAAAAAAACCAGACTTCAACAAATTGCTATTTGGAAAGAAAAACTGGTAATATATTTTCTGCAAAAATAATAGAAACTGGATCCTCATTTGAAAATTTTCCAGCCTTCCTCACATATGTAAAGACTCATGTGTGTTACAAACAGCCCCCACCATTCCATCCAATTCTATACAGTTTTTCACCATTTGATAGGAGGTGAAATAGGCTGTATAAGATCATTAATTTTGTGAATTTGAACAGTCTAAAGCTGTTCTTTGAGAGTGAAATTCCTCAAAAATTTATCAGGACAATTCACAGTAAACCAAAGCAGGTCAAATGCTTTCTTGAGAACACCAGGAATTCTGAAGCCAGATATGCAGCCACCAAAGAGTCAGTAGCTTCCCTGGGCCATTTTTCAGGCCATCAAAATGTCTTACATGTCAAAAAAATTTTTTTTTCATATATATCAGTTGTAGACCTACATTAGAGATATTGTTTCCTTTGTTCATTTTTTCTGCTATGTCTTTATCTCCAAAGACTATTTGTATTAGTCCACACTGGTTACATAAAACAGTGAGGGAGGACCTCAGTGATGAACGGATTTCAAAATGCACTTCACATCTCTGAAATCGCTGCTGTCTTTTCTGAGACATGGGATGTTGTCAAAAACAGGCTTCAGATAAAATATTGTTCATTTGACACTATTAATATATGTTTTAATCTCAGCCACATTGTTCATCAATGGTTCCTGAGCATTACTCCTTATCCATTCTCCCTAGCACACCTCCCACTGCAGTGTTCTATGCCTTCACACATCTAGCTATAGAAGTGACAATCTCCTGCCCTGCATGAAACTAAAATTAAGAACTCTGGAGATCACCTGGTAGCTACAGTACTAACGTGGCTGAGTCAATGAAGGCAATTCATACAAGAAAGAATTTGCACTCACGCTCCTGTGATCCTGGGCTGTAACAAGCACAGTGTGCGCTCAAGGGAAAACTGCTCAAGACAAAGGCATTATTATCCTAACTGAAGGACTTATCCACTTAAAACATAGTCCCACAAACACCTATGGTCTGGTAATGAAAAGCTACACTTCAGAAACCATAATAGTAGTCATCAACAAGTTATGCAATAGAAAAAACAGCTTGTCAGTGTGACTCACACGTAGGCTGATCATCAAAAAAAGAAGTAAGCCTTTTACAGCATGAGGTGTGTGGCAACTGCAGCTAAGGATCACCACCTGGTGATTCTTACTCACAAACTACTCTGAATTCCTTACACTTTGCTATACCTCCAGGTTTAAATCAGCAAGAATGGTCCAAATTTTACTACTTTTTCATGAGACCATGAAAATTGCCATTCTCTACTAACCTAGAGTTTATAATCTCTCAAGCTACAATCTGACCAAACAACCCCAGAAAGGCAAATACTAATTTTCAATCCCCCCTCCAATTCCAGACTTGGTCTATAAGAGCTTTGGTTAATTATTTCTTCTAGATAGTTCTTCACTGTTAGCTGTGCTCTGTAATTTTGCATTACTTGGTAAACTCAACTTTATTCTATGCATTAAATCCATCTCAAAGGTATTTTGCTACAGTAATCTGTAGTAAAAATCAAGAAGTGTTGACAACCATGCTGTTCATTGTCCACTCTACAAAAACATTTAGAAAAGCAAACTGCTCTATATATTCTCACTCAAAATGTTTGCAAACAAATTAGTAGAGCCTTTTCAAATCCACATTTTAATTTTGTTCTTCGGGAAGCAGCCCTAACCAAGCAGGGTCAAGGAGGTCCAATATTCCAGACACAACTTCCTAGCAAAAGCACTTCTGCAGTAATCACTAACAGACACAACTTTCACAGAAGGATTTGCCACTTCAGATACCCAGATTGTGACAGGGCTCTATATGGAGCAAATACAGCTCGACACTGCATCACTCATATATAATAACCAGCTGCTCATTACTTTATAAGAGTGGATTCCATCTAGCCATCATTAATACTCAAAGTAAAATTCCAGCTTGGGTGGTCTACCTACAGAATGGGTGATCCACCCACAGAATGGCACATAATTCAGCAACAACTACTTCCTACAACGAGGACAGGTGAATGACAGGTTTCTTTTTGGTTTTATAAGTGAACTGAACTCAGATTGCAATTTAAAAGTAAATTTATCTGATGTAAATACTAAGTGCTATTGTCCTGGACATTCTTTAGTAACAAAGTCAGTGCTTGTCTGCATCTGGCCTGAAGCATTCCTTTAGTGAAGCATTGCTTCGCTCAATCAATTTTTTGGTATAAAACTCATCAGAGTGCAGGAAAGAAAAAGAATAATGGAGGCTGTACAATGTTTTTGCTATACGAGTTAGAAGGTCAGACTCAGAGAAACATCTGGCAATAGTAATAGAAAATTGGCATTGCCAGGACAAAAAGGGGCAATGAATCTCACAGCCAACCAGTAGTGGAGAGGAACAGCAATTCCCATAGTGTAAGTTGCTACAGAACCAAAAGCCTAAGCAAGATCTTAGTTTGTCTCACTTACCTGTAACACATTCAATCAATTTAAATTTACTCAATTTTTAAAACCCATTTAAAATGCATTTTGAAAAGTATGCGATAATTTGGTAATTTTCAAATATTAGCAGCAGGTCTTCTTTTTCCTCATATTCAATCTTATGTTTTAACATCTAAAATCATCCTGTGACACAGTAAGATATTCCATTCTTTGAAAGGAAACTCACAAAGTCATGCCCTACTTGAAAGATGCCCTTGTTACTCTTCCATGTGTTAATGACAAAATCACTTTGAATCCATATCACCAAGCTGAAGAAATTCCTTAAAATAATTTTTAAGTTGTTATCCAGTGAAATATTAATACTCAAACAGCATACAATAATGCTGATGCTCATTACTACTTTTAGTTTACTACATGATTTGCAGATCTGTTTTTCTTTCTTAACATAAATCACAGAAACCAAATGCCATATAAATAACTGCTGTCAGACACAAGAACAGGCAGGACCACATCATCATCATTATCTTTACCTCTTTAATTTTGTTCCTCCTCTCTCGGATATCCGGGTCTGCTGGTTCTCCGCTGTGTATCCCTATCAGGTTTGGTAAAGGAACAGGGGGCAGTGGCTTGCTGTCTTTCTTTTTCAATTCTTGCACTACTTTGTTCTTTTCTGTCTGAATCTCAGCTTGAATCTCATCCCGTGATTTCTTCAATTTCTCCTTAGCCTCTTCCAGAGCCTTTTCATGATCTGCTCGGATCTTATTTCTCAGACGTTCCTCTTCTTCTCTAGAGACACAAATGCTAGTCAGCATCTCATTACTAAAAAAATATTGGTTACAAACAAACTGCAGCTTCAACAGAAGCCACATCCTAACCTGGTTTTCTCGAAGCAATTCTAATGATTTAGACAAGTTTATTGATTTATGTTAGTACACAATCCTACACTATTTTTGCCAAGAACCCCAAAAGAACACCACACACATCCACAACACTATTGTAGAAAAATTTATCATAGGAATTTTTTAGATTGTCTTAGCACCTTTGCTTGTCCACTCAAGAATTTAGAGAGTTGTACTTCAACTACAAGATGTGTGCAGAGGCATATCTAGCAATAATTCAATAATATTTTTTTAAGAAATCAGAAGGGCTCTTCTTCACTTTCTCCACAATAAATAAATCGTACACAACTTGACAAGATTGGAAGTAACCACTACAAAAAAACTCCACAACCACTTCATTTATTACCAACCCCCACCACAGCATGTTTTCCCTTCAATTCACAACTCATTGTTCCAATCAGTAAAGTCCTTAAACCATCAGTCCTAAAAGCAGAATTAATTATAAAGCCATTTAGGCGCATAAGAGCTTTTAGTAAAACATTATTTTGAAATTCACTTTCAACAAGACCAGCGTCATCTTGATTTTAAGCAATACCTTATAGTGTGATCTTTAATGATCAGTCAAAGTTTTAAGATTTGCACATAGAATGAAGAGTTCTAAAGCTTGGCTTAAAGAGGTTATTCTAACAACAGACAAAAATGGCCTGTTCCAGTCCTAAAATATTTCAAGGCATCAGAAAGACACACATCAGACTCTCAATATAGCACCACCTTTACAAGCTTCTTTAAAAAACAGAGTTGCTCAATGACTAATGTAAGCCAAAAAAAGTTGTAGGCATTTTAAAACAAGCATTAGGTAAAAAAATGCATTGTTACACAGAGTACTTTATTAGCTCTTACATTTTTCCAAAGTGCTATTAGGTTTGCATTTAAAATAAATTATAGCAGCATTATTACCTTCAATATATCAGTACTAAGAATACAAAGCAACATTTTAATAGATGCACTGATGGAAACACTTTCAAACTGAAGTTCTTCAGCCACTTTTCTCAATATGATTCACACCACATCCATATTTCTTCCAAACAATAAAAAAACTAAGGATTGAGCTCCTCAATTTGACTGTGAAATCCAAGATCATTAATAACTGTCTAAAGGTATCAGTGCCTCTCTCCCTTAACTGAGAAGCAAAGAAAAAACTTCCAAAGCAGCAAAACAAACACTATTCTAAAAAGAGAGAACAAATAATACCATTTAGGATAACTTTTAGTTCTACTGTGGCCCACTTATATGAGAAAAAAACTTCCTTGTATTCCTGCAAAAGCTACTCACACTCTGTCGTGGCAGCAATATCATGCTCAAATAGCAATAACAAAAAACAGAAAACATTTCTACCACTTGGAAGATCTGAAGCTCTGGAAAGCTTTTCCAAGGCTAGCAGAGGGCTCTGCATAAAATGCAACTGGAGAGAATGAGAATGAGGTCGCCAGAACAAGACATCACTCCCACAGTCATGTTCTCCCCAAGAGACAGTAAAGGAGCCAGAGGTGCTTGACAAAGAATGAGAAATCTGAAATGTTACTGAACGGTTAAGAGTCAAAATATTTCAGTGTGGGAATAATGTATTTTGCAGGTACATTTCCCATATTCAAAATTCAGTATCTTTAGGCAAGTGACAGTATTTACTCTCTAAGTTCACAAATATTTTGCTGATAGGTATTGAAATTCTTTTTGCAAAGGATCAATCATCATTGAAATAACGGCACTTTTATGACAGAAAAGGTAACAGTGTATCTCAGACCTTAATAAAAAGCTGGTCAAGGTATCTTTACATTAACCTAATTGCTTATTGATAAATAGAAATATGTTTGGTAAAACACATGGTTAACTTGGAAGTGCCTAAATACAATCCTCTGTGTGAAAAAGAATTATGAAGTTTGAGTAGTTACAGTGAGTCTGATTCACTGAAATGAGTCACTGCCGATGTGCTTTGTGAACCTTAACTTTGCACCACCAATATCAAGTGCCAGGAAGATTTTGCTTTTACCTTTTTTTAAGTTTTCCGTTCCAGGTGCCACATGTAATAATCATAATACAAGCTCCATCACTCTGCAAACTTCATCTGTTTCTAGATTCAAAGTGCATGAAACAGCCATAAATTGGAAAACAAGTTTTGAACTCGCATCTGTCTACACTGCAGGAACCACTGTATAAACATACAAAAGCTGTTCATTTCTAGAGCACAATAATCCAATTAGAGCCATTAAGAAAGTTTGAATGGCACAGTCTGATTTCCTTCAGTCACTCAGAAGAAAATAAACAGACTCAATAGAGATGAAAAATCCCAATGCTAACTTTATGATCAGCTCAAAGCCTTTCTTCCAGGAAGTGACATTTTGAGATAAACAAACAGTAAGATGAAGAAAAAGGTCAACAGGTATTTGAGGGAGTTTACAGGAGATAGCACAAGAGCTTCTTCTGCAGATACATATTCTCTGTGCAATTACCAATGATGGACAGCATGAGCTACATGACACCTCATATTCTACATGCCAGCTGAAGACATTTTTAAATGCATTCAAGTATAAGACTCTGATAGAAGAAAAATCACACCCCTAAATAACAATACCACATGTTTCATCTGAGCTCTTAAGCAGCAAGAATTCAGTGAAAATAGAGAATAAAGTTCAGAGAATGAGAAGACTGATTATGTGTGAGCAGCTGACACCCCCTCAAGTCACCAAGCTTCCTGGCCAGCAGAGGAAGGCGTAAGCAACAATTTAATACATGCAGAGACCACTATATTAAAATACTCAGAGACCTCAGAAGGATCAATCTAAAAATATAAGATTGGAGAGAATCCCAGCATAAACACGTATACCAAAACCTGTCAAACTGTTTCCGTATCCCACCCCCGCTTCCAAGCAACATAAGTAAACTCTTAAAATTTAAAGTATTTTGAGTAAATCTTCAAAACCTTATCTAAGAGAAAGCTACTTACTTCTAGGCATCCCTAAAGCTTATTCAAGAGTCTCAAGAGATGTTCAAGTACCATGAAACTACAGCAGTAGCTACTTTAAAACAACCAATGTTATTAAAATAACCTGTGATTAGACTGTTTTTGCCAAGAAGAACCATAAATAGATTTAATAATTAGAATCTGAAACTAGAAACAGGTGCAAGTTCTTTAAACAATCACTGCCATGAGCTATTGCAGCTGCCTATGCAGGAACACTGTATGCTCTCAAAGTGTCCACAAGCTGCCTAAATATCATTCAGAGAAGACCACAAATTATAACGCTTGACACCCAAATCACCAACTGGAACTTAATGTGCTTTAATTATGCACACAGTAGCGAGTCTTCTGAACAGCTCCCAAGCCTCACTTGTCAAGACAATGACTTTTAACAAAAGTCTTCCCTATCTGCTGTGACACAACAGGCTCTTTAGAAAGCAAACTGAAAAAAACCCTCTAAAAATTTGTTCAAATTTCTTTGTGAGATTCAAGATTTAAAAGAGAGAAATAAAAATTAGAACGGAGTCAAGAAAAGCAAGCAGGCCACCAGCAACTGTTCTTGCCACGAAAAAGTAGGCCACTGGCTTACTATACAGAAAGGACACACAGTTTATTATCATTTGGATTTTCAGCAGATGGATAGACAACTGTTAGAGGACACAAATATTTGCGTAAGCTTATCATTCAGAAATAACCTCCTGTGTGGAAATTGTGAACTTTTACCCTTTGGTCACGTCTGATCTTCAACCAGAGGCTACTTTCAGAGACAGTGAAAGAAAAAAAGCAGGCACTAATTAAAACAAAAAAGTTTGAGAGTCAGCCCCTAAGAAGCATTTCACACACTAACTGCAAGACTTCATTCCAGTCCTTCAGCATACACTGTTTTATACTATCCCCATGTATCACAATCTCATTACCTTCCCTCAGTATATGGTGAATATACATTCATGGCATACATGAGGCATGGAGATACACATCCTGCCCCTCACATGATTGGAGTCTGAAAGAGGAAGAACTGGAAGAACAGAGCAGTTGTGCTGCGTTTTGTTCTTGCTGGATTACCCTTACTGTATGGATGGTTGTATTACTGTCAAGCACACACAGAAAAAGAGGCCTGATTATTTTTCTCTAATATTTGGTTTTCATCATGATCATCCTGCAGAAGTGACCACTTTCTCCCACTTTGCTGGGCTGCTCTGAGACATCAGAGGTAGGCTCATGAAGGAGTACCAGAGCTGTATGTGTCTGTGACAGATGAAGAGGGAAGCTCCACCATTAACACAGAGGCTGTTACTCAGCAAGAGTTTTCTCTTTCAAGGCAAGTCAAGGTTGTATCTTTTAGACTGATTTTTTTTTCTTCAGGTAATGAACTGAGTCAGAGATCACTGGTTAGAAAGGAATATTTTTATTGGAAAAAAAATGAATTCTACAGGCATGGAGGTAACTTTGGTACATCAAAAATACTGTCAAAGTATTGGTTATAAAGATTTTCAAAAGTGACTTTAAGAAGAATCTTATTCATGTTTTCAACCAAATGTTTTGTCCCCAAAACACTGTTTCTAAATATATTTTCACCTTGCAGATGGACACAGTCTAAAACTCTAGCACACAGAGTAAAGAGATAAGTTAGTAGGAAAAAGAAAAGGTTTTGTTATTTAAAAAAAAAACTACTAAGTCAAACTGTCCTTTGTCAATGTTCTAAACTACTTTAAGAACATTATGCTCTTTTAGTTATCTGCAAGCATCCTACCTGCTCACTGTTTTACTTAAAACAGCAATACCTACATGTGCCATATACACACTCTATACAGTTACTTGTGCATCTATGTGGTGGCCTGGGAATGAAATGCTGAAATGCAGAATATTCCCCATTTCAACCTTTCTTCCCCAAGGGAGTTAATAACACTTCATTATGACATCAGAAGAGAACATATCTAATACACTTTGAAAAACTATTGTTGAACAACTTTTCCATATACAGAAAACCTGTGGAAAGGAATCCTGATCAATGGTAAGTTGAATCTGAGTCAGCAGTGCCCTGGCAGCCAGGAGGGCCAACATTGTATCAGGCACAGCATCACCAGCAGGGCAAGGGAGGGGATTGTCCCACTCTGCTCTGCACCAGGGCAGCCTCACCTGGAGCGCTGGGGGCAGTTTAGGGTGCTACAAGAAAGACATTGAGTTATTAGAGAGTGTCCAAAGGAGAGCCATCCTCTGATGGTGAACAGTCTGGAGGGGAAGCCTTGTGAGGAGCAGCCGAGATCACTTGGTCTGTTCAGCCTGGAGAGGAGGAAACTGAGGAGAGAGCTCATTGCAGGCTGCAACTTGCTCAGAAGGGGAAGAGGAGGGGCAGGCACTGATCTCTTCTCTGTGGTGAGCAGTGAAAGGACCTAAAGAAATGGCCCGAAGCTGTGTCAGGGAAGAATTGGGTTGGACATTAGAAAAGGTTCTTCACCCAGAGGGTGGAACAGTTCCCCAGAGAAGTGGTCACAGAACCAAGCCTGACAGAGTTCAAGGAGCATTCAGAAAACGCTCCCGGGTACATGGTGTCTCCTGAGATTGTCCCCTCAGTACCAGGAGTGAACTCTAAGATCCTTCTGGGTCCTTTCCAACTCAAGATACTCTCAGATTCTGTGATTTACTGCCCAGAAAATTACCCCAAAAAATAGATGCCTTGAGTGGTTTCTTTTAGACAAAGATGACAGTAAAAACTCTTCCTTGCAAGTGGTTAATTTGCATGTGACATGAGCACTGTCCCTCAAACAGAAGGAAAATGAGACAGAATCCTAATTCAACTCCTATCCCTTTCCATCTAGTTTTAGCTTTTCTTCCTCTTGCTGTAACACTTCCTCTTAACCTCCTTCATCTTCCTACCTTCCTTTACTATTATTTGCACCAACTTAGGCTTCATTAGCTTCCTTCCTTGGTCTTCAAAAAGGGCAGGGCCACCCCTCTGGATGCCAGTCCTCCTCACTGTAATCATTCAACTTACTTGGACAATGCTAGGCAGAAGAGAGAATTCACTGACACAGCCGCTCTCCTTGAATCCTAAATACTCCCACAAAGTCGACACAGACCTTCTCCAAATAAAATTTCCTTCCATCCTTCTGCAAGAAATGATGCTCCTAATTGATCTTGTTCGTAGCCCAAATCTCAGACCAAGAATCTGAGCTTTTAGCCACCCTCATCACTGCCCTCAAGACTTCTCATCTCCATGACGGAAGCTCACAGATCCTGTTTCAGATCTGATCTTGTGTTTAAACCAAAATCTTAGCCCCTGACATTTTTTTGTAGATAGCTGGGTGTCACCTTCAAGGCAAATAAACTAACTTAACTTTTAATCTTCCTTCCTTATCTTTTGTTTAGCAGTGGAAACTTTGCCATTGTCCAGATTGCCAGTGTCTGGGCATTCTTCCCATTTTCTAGAACCTGACTACATCTAATTTATCTGCTTAGTTGCCAAGTATTCTAAATTCAGTCTTTCTTAACCCATATCATTAGAAGCCCTCAGAATTTGATTGTGCTCCTTTCACCCAGCAATTCCACCAGGAAGACAAGCCACTTAACTACTGACATCCTTAGATTGCCTTTCTGTATTTTTTTCCCCTGCAACTTTAATTCATTATATGCATTTTTTTAGAAACACCCAAAAAATATGTCTATTTCCAGAAATCCAGTATGTTAAACTCACAGATTTCTATGCTAGTCATTAGAGGCCTTCTGCTTGTTAGTACTTTACTATCTCTACCTAATTGTTTTCCTTTGTCCTCTAATTTAGGTATGGGCCTTGGAAACAGCTCTAGAATGAGGACAAGCAAAATCCTGGGGGAAATATATTTAGAGAGAATTTCAAAAACAGAGATTGAATGGGCACACAGAACTTGCAGAAGGGAGTGCAGAGTTGAAGCACATCCCTTACGCATGAAGTCCTCTACAAAATGAAACAACACTGAATATTCCTTGGTATCTTGTATAGTATCTTGGAGCACAGCCAGGACCTTCATGAATCTTCTTATGCTAATAAGTTATTAATTAAGAATGTTAACATAAAAGACAACTCATAGGGTTTCTTTACAACCATAATAAAAAGAACAAAACATACCTTCCAGTTAAGACCAAAATAGTACAGCTAACACTATCAAATTTGGAACATGTATAGCCTTTGAAGGAAGAAGGAAAAAAAGATATGCAGGTAAGGGATCATCCTTTGGGAATTATTTGCTTCCTATGTTATGAATATTTACACAAACAGAATTGGTAAAACTTATTTTGAGAATCTGTCAAGTGGCGTGACCATTAGTAAAGGCATTTGTTCCTCACCTCTGTCTACAGCAGCCATGTAATCTGAAAAAAACAACTTAAAAAAGGACAAGGGTGCCAAGCTTAGGAAGCACTGCTGGTACAGTCAGCTCAAGTTTTACTAGGGAAGAAAAGTAGTTGTTTTGTACAAACACTCCTACATTTGCACTTACATGAGCAGCCAGGCATTTGTCAACGCTAAGAAGGGTCACCAGAGACTGTAAACATTTAAAGCTTACATGAAACTTCTTTGTTTTGCAGTTAGAGTATCAGCTGAAACAGATTTTCAGAAGAATCAGATCAACTATTTCAGGAAGAAAAATAATACTTTTTAAGACCACAACAGCAATTAATGGAACATTCACTAGTGGAGAGCAAACAAAATTACACATTTTCTACTAGATATAGGCAAACTCATTTAGTTTTTACTGTCTTAATGTCATTTGGGTACAAAACCACTTCATTAGAAAAAGCAGGAGTTGCACAAAGTTCAACAATATGGAGTTTTCAATCACTACAGCCCTATCAAACATCTCTTTTGTATCTCTTCTGCTCCTCCACTGTAAAGTAGAATACAACCACTTTTGCCTCAATGCACTAACACAATCAAAAATAGGCATTATTTCAGTTTTTTTGATGATTAAAGGAACTTGAGTTAACACCTGCAACTAATTGCTTCTGTGCAGAATATTAAGCATCTGCAGAACAAGGTCTTAAATCTGGTCCAAGCACTTACAATGCTAACATAGAGGGGGAAAAACATATTTTAGTAATCAATCTTATGCCTATAAAAGGACTCTGAAAATTCTACTAAAAGTTCAGGAAATTTAGGATCTCTTCCTGTTTCCTCAAGAAAACTGAATGAGAAGAGTGGTGGTACCTTGCCCTGAGTAAAACTGTTTTAAATAGCTTCCTGTATCCTAGCACCATACTGACTGAAGCATCAGATCTTCATTTCCAACTAGCACTCAAATGAGACAGACTTTAGTTTTTAAAAACAATAAAGATGAAAGAACTTTATAAGAAATGGGAGAGAAAAATACATGTAGACTAGGGAAGTAATAACCAGAAAAAGAAATCAATACTGAACAAGAGAATTGGGTAGGATAAAAGGTAAGAATTCTCCATTTGGAAATGTTAGGTTTATTTTGACATGGGTTTCAATCCATCAAAAACCAGTAGGATTAGTTTAATTCAGGATTAATTTCAGAAGCCCATTACAACTAACAATGTCAAACCTCAGTATTTTCCACGACAAATCACTCTAAGTCACTGGAAACATTGCTGTTACACAAATTTAATTATGTATGTAGCAATGTATTTACACTCTACTCACTATAGTCAAGTCTAAGCATGGACCACCGCCTTGCATACCGCATTATTTATCAACACAAAGACCAGTTTGATGAAGGTAGAATAACACATAGCTGGTCCTGTGGCACTGAGGAAGTAATGAACTGAGTTCTCAAGCAAGACCAATGCATCATCTCTGCTTCCTACTAAAGAAGGAATTTTTATAAATAGGCACATTTACATATAGGACAAGGCAGTCCCACTGATGCTGATGGCACAGATCAGATACTGAAGCATATGCTCAAGCAGAACTAAAAGGAAACAGAGAACTCCCACATACAGCATTAAGCTCTTAAATATTATTTCTAGTCTACTACTATTAACCAAAACTGAATTTCCAATAGGAAGAAAACCCAAATATTTAAACCCATCCATACAAGACATAAAGGAAAATAAGAGTGGTACATTCTATGAGTTGGCATATATCACAAAAACTGCTGCAGAGTCTGAAGCTTTGCTGCATTTTCCATATCACTCAAAGCTCATCCTTTGCAGAGGTCACCACGTTACAATCTTCACAAGCATTACCTATTTTTCTTTATTCTATACAAAACTGAGTACTTGTAAACTCAAGTTTTTCACTATAATAAACAAAGTTGCTTCGACAGAAGTTTTTTCAGTGAAAAAGTTGCTAACTTAGCTATCCAACATTAAACAGAACCCTAAAATTAGCTAGACTTAGCTAATTTCAGATTAAAAACAATAGATTAAAACACCTAAACCCCAAGAATATCACTGGTTTCTGCTACATCTTAATTTTCACCCTTTCAAGCACATGCAGACCCACAAGTTGCATGTGCAACTGCTATTCTACATATTTTAATATTCTTGGGAGTGACAAGTTTTTTTGAATTTTCAGAAACATAATTCCTAAATCTTTTTTACCTAAGAAAAATGAATCATGGGTTCCATTTTGTACACCACCAGCAACTGTTTTAGTGCATACTCTACAGAAGCTTGAATTACATGTTCAGCACTACAGTACTGACTTACTACTCCTTCACCTTCTGTACCACCCACATTGCCCAAGAATTGTGCCAAGACAGGATGCTGGGTTCAAAACCTCAAATTTGTACGGGAATTTTGGGAGGATATGGGGACAAACACAAGAACAAAGTGACAACAAAGGAACTGCAATCATACATGTGTGTTATACACAGTATCTTGTCCTCCCTCCTTTTCTGATCTTCCTTGACCCCAGAATTATAAATCTCTCCTTTTACACACGATACTACCAGAGGAAAAGAAACAGTTTCTGAAGTCAGGCCAAAAAATGTTCAGGAGTAATGGAAAGGACCCAAATAATAGTCTTCAGAAACTGACGTTGTGAATAGGAGCTTTAGCCAGTTGAAAAAATTTAGTTTCTGCACATGCACATGTTAAAGCAAAGGAATTTTTAGCACATCTATTGATGTGCACATACCTTTGTTCAGATTGTTCAGCCCAATAAGAGAACAATATTTGTCTGCCTCATAAGCTATGAAGAGTTCTCCAACATTTCACCTGATATACAGAAACAGCAATATAGAAGAATCTTCAAGCAAAAGAGAAGCAGGATTTTGCCTGTTACCTTCATAAAGTTAGAGCTTGAAAACTTTCATTCAGCAGGTATCAAAAGCTTGCTGAAATCACTGTGTAAGATTATCAGAGTGAAAGCTGCATTACTTCCTTGCAATGAGAAGTGCTTAATACAAATGCTCTAAATACTTAATAGAACAGGACAGCCTCATTCTCCACATGTGGTAGGACAGATGCTTCTGTGACATTCTACAAAGACATTATAAGCTTGTTCTAAAATGAAGGAACAAGAGAGGACATACTTGAAAAGAATTTGTCCAAAAACACCCACACTAAATGTATGATTCCAGGATGAAGAGTAGAAAGAAGAAAACTCCTGGTCTACTGATGTTTTGTATAAAAGATCAAGCAAATCACAACACAGACTAAGAAAGCTTTTCAAGCAACACAGTTAACAAGCCAACACCCCTATCAGACCTCCTTTATTTTATTAAGAACAGGGTTTGAAAACTTTATTTAGTTTCAAATAACAGCCAGGAAAAGTTAAGACAGCAACTGTGAGCAGCAATATCTTACTGACTTCTAGAAGCATCAAGTAAGCAGCCTTAAGAACAGAACCTGAGACAACAGAAAATAGGCTGACAAAAGACATTTGCCATATAGAATTGCAGTAAGGGATAAGGGTGTGTTTTTAAAGAAAATTAAGAAGCAGCAATCACTGAAAATTATGACAATCATTTAAATATTATTGTGTTTCAAAACAGAAATCCTAGAGCTTTTTGTCACTAAGAGAATCTACCATTTGAGCTAGTAGCAGGAGGCTGTCATCCTCTATCTACGTAAACAACAGAGGAAGAGAAAATACCTTGACAGGGTTTCACACATCTCAGCTCACAGCAAAAAATAAAAGAGACTCCATTACACATTATATTTAAGCTGATTAATACCTAGCAACTGACAAGTGAAATGTCCCAACAGCAATACAGCAAGGATCTGCTGGAAACTGAGGACTATTGGATAAAAACATGGTGAGATAAATGATAGCTGGACAACTGAAACAGCACCTAAAGCACAGAACACCAGCGCATGCACAAGCCTTGGCAGGTTGAGCTTTGGGAAGCTCTTCTCTGACAAACTGAGAGGGGATCTACCTGCAGACCCCATTTCCAGCTGCAGAATAACACTGCCACCACTTCACACCTGAGATTGTGAAGCTACCCTGTGTGGTAAGAAGATATCTCTGGGTAAGTTAGAGTTGCACTTCATCAGCATGGGTCCCCTCTGCTGACCTCCAGCCAGATAAAGCCCAGAACACAGCTTCCCTGGCATTGTCACAGCCAGTCACCTATGGCTACAAAACTAGCACTTCTGTAGGAACAAGAAATGGCATATAAGGATGCTCGGATGTCCATACCTGCTGCTGATTTAGTAGGTTAAAGACTGATTGTGTGTGACTGCAGCATTACTAGAATGATCAAGTATAACAGCTGAAATATTGGTTTATGGATAAAGGATGTTATAACCCTATATTCCTTGTACTGGTCACTATCTCTGTACAAATAATTCTTTTCTCTTTTAGTGGTCCTGTAAAAGCAAGCTCCCTTACTCCTTATGCTGGCACTCAGGAGACTGGGCAACAAGCCATGCAGCCAGTGGTGAGCTGAGCCAGCTGAAAAATTATGGATCATTTCAGGCCAAATCAGGTCTCCTAACTGGCCGACTGCCCAAACACTGATGTTGAGGCTAGAATATTGTCAAGATTAAATGTCTGGGGACACAGCAGAACAGGAAATGAGCTTCAAAGTGTTTAGACCTGCATGTTCAGGGGTGTTAAACTAAAGCCCAAGGTACAAGTAGCGTGTTTTCTGCACACAAATTCACATGGCCATTAACCACTACTATCCATGGCCATTCTCTACTATCACTTCTATCTATTCCATCACTCAACCACATGGTTTCCTCTACTCTACCCCATTGACACTGCTTCTTCCATCAGCAAGAGTCACTTCCTACCATCTTAAATTCTATTTCTGCCTTCCTAACTATCAACATCCACCAAATGTCTCCTCTTCTCAAGGCCTCTGATTAGCCTCTGGTATCTCACACAGCCAATGCCTGCCTCTTCTTACACCTGAGACAACAATAATCTTTTTCTACTTAGGGAAAAAGGAAAAGAAACCAAAAAGCAATATTTCAGAGTTATCCTACACTCGTCTATTTTGCTCCAAGAGCAGTTTCCATCTCCAGCTTTCAAAGAAATAAACTGCTGCTCCTCACTACCACCAAGGTCCTCTGCAAGCCCTGGCTCAATCTCACCCCTCCCCCTCCAGGTTCCCATTCCAATCAGGTACTTCCTTCCCTTTTCCCACCCCCTATACTTAGAAAATGAGAACTATATTAACTGAAGGAATACCCTCTTCCTGATGTCTGTGTTCAAAAGGGGCATCACAATTAAATAAGATAGCTCCCTCCTTTTACACTCTGAGTCTCCTTGGTAGCCTGATCTCCAGGAGTAAGCACCAAAACTCTCACCAACAGAAGAAAAACAGCTGGAGAAAGTTAGCAATTTAAAGCAACAGCCATGATACTATTATGGTCTTAGTCTGAAAGTTCTTAATTGTTCAAATACTAAATAGACAGCAAAAATAAATATAAATAGCAAATATAAATAGACAGCAAAAAAAGACAAAGTGAAAATGGCTGTTACAAAGTAAAAGTAGCAAGTGGCATATAATGCAGACTCAGAGATGGCAAACTTTCAGGTAAGCAGATGGTACCAGGCTTCTCTGCATGGGAAACCCTCTGGCAGGTCCTACAGAGCTCTAAGGAAGTGACTACCCTCACACAGATGTTCTGTCAACTCAAGCTACCACATTTCCATAATGCTATTTTAATCACCCAGCCAAAGCTGCCTTGCACATCCCAGAAGCAACACTGCTTTAAATATCTGATTGGAAGTTCACACATATTGCTCAGATTTCTCTTCCTCCTGTACCAATAATTGTTACTGTATGTCTATATGGTAAATTGACACCTGTCTACCAATGTGTTTAAAATCAGAATAGCACCCAACATGCATGGTGCCACAAGCCCTGCACTGAAATGTTGTATGGCAGAGCTTGCAGAGAAAGAGGAGGGGGAGTATCCTGGGATCTCCCATAGGAAAGGGAGACAAGCTCTTTGCTATGGGGAACCAACACTCCTAGGAGTGGGCAGCTCTGTCCAAACACAGGCCCAGAACAATTTCTCCTGACTGTTCCTCTTGCCCCCAGGACACCACTATGCACAACCCTCCTGGCTCACACGGAATCAGTGCTACTCAATTTGCCTTGCTGTGGCGCAGCAGCAGGACTGGATTTGTCTGAAAGACACAGAGCTTTGAGTGCAAGATTGGCAGGATCACTCCCTTCCTTCTACATGGCAGCAGTTTAAAACCTAGCCCTGCTCTGCAGAAACTGGATGAATTACAGGGCAACAACAGTAACTAAACAAACAAAAAAAATTAGTTCGAACTCAGTCTCTGAATATCAATAGTTTCCAGAAGGTATTATGTGACATGTCGTGAGAAAAGCTCTGACAGGACAGGAGCTGCAGGCAATGTTCTGCTGTTAAACACAGTTGTCCTTGTTTCAGGGTGGAAATACATACACACACACACAGACACATATAGTACATACACTGTGATTCAAAACGTTTTCATATAAAATGGCACAGGCTGCAGTGCGGACATATTTAAGAGTAATGCTGCATTAACTAAAACAGAAATGTAAATTCTCACATTCAGCACTGCTGGGACTAGTCAGAAAGAAAGAACACCAAAGCTTTATGCCTCTCCACTTAGCAAATCAGCCAAAACAGTAACTAAAGATAGAGCAACAAAATACCTGGAAATCATGACGTACGGTCTAATCTCTGCTGTTTCCACAGAGCAAAACTCTATCTCATTACTCCCAAAGTTCTTTAATCTTGTCAGTAAAGCAGAGGATAAGAGACAACTATATGACAAATTATTTAGCTTTCCAGGTGCTTTTAATAAGTTTCCACATGACAATAATCCCTACTGCTAATAATATACGCAATTTTGATTCAGGAGACAGATAACTGGATGTTGGCTTTTTTCCTTTTCAAAAAGGCCAGAAAAGCAACACTAGGTTAGCAACTCTCATCCAAAAAACCTAGCAATGCAAGGCTCAAACTACTCTGTGCATCTATAAATATGGAAAAGCAGCTATTTGCATGTCAGATGACAACACAGTCCTTGTCACAGAATGACAGAAAGGTCGAGAGGGAAAGATGTCTCTGGAGGTCATCTGATCCAGTGCTCAAGCAGGGTCACCTAGAGGTGTTTGCCGAGGATCACATCCAGATAGCTTCCAAATATCTTCAAGAATATAGATATCATTGCCACAAATTATGCAGGAGTTTGCTCATTTGCTCCATTCCATGAGCAAACTGCACAAAATATGAATGATAAGCTTCACTCCACAAAAGATACCTTCCCAATTGAAATATATTCCCAAATGACTAAACACTGTTGACAGCCATCTCAGCTAGCAAAATCCAGGCTGCAGTCTAAGGAATCACTGACCCATAAACAAGGTAAGGATGGTACAAAGCATCATGAGAGTAAACACCACCGAATGCAAAAAGTACAGGAGAAGAAACAATGATATGTAAATAATTTCACCAAAGATGACTTGCCATTCTTTGGGAATTGCTGAGCAAATCCTTGTCCACATATATCTGCAATCAAAATATTGTCAGGACACAAGAAGGGAAACAAAATATAGCAAATGAGTAATGTTTCAGCAGTATGTACATTTAGAACTACCACATGTGGTTTCCACAAGCCTATCATAATATTAACAGATTAAGCTAATGCAATGAAATGCTGATTTAAAGCTATCAGTGCTATTTCCACTATCAGTGAAATACTTTTAATACTAACATGTTTTACAAGCTATACACAGGCTTTAGATGTATGCAGCAGTAGATGAGCTGGACACAAACTACTCTTGACCAAAACAGAAAACACAAAGAAGTACCACAGCCCAAAACATGAATCTAGAACAATGGGAGAGCTGGGGGTATAAAATGTCTCCGCGATTTGATCTTTGAATTGTGTTCAACAACAGAATCTCAGGTTTTTCAGAGAGCTTTAGAAACAGTACATAGTACACAGTATTTTCTTCCCCTGTTCATTTGCAGAATAAAATAACATATGCATCCAGAATGTAAAGTCTAACTTCTTCCTCTACCACCACCACATACAACTTCCTGAACTCCCAACAACAAAGTGTGGTTCATGGATAGCTGTAGTTACATGTTTGATTCCTTCAAGATTAAATTAAAATCTGTTCCATTACTTAAAATTATTATGGCAACGTTCTTACCTCATTCATGAAAAGGAGTTCATTTCACTAACAAATACATCCACGCTATAACTGCACATAATTAAGAAAGAGATTACTCAAGCAGGATAACACTGTCAATTTGACTAATGCAAGTTTTGGAAATGGAAAAAGACCCACAACCCTTTCTTTCACTTCACTGGCTGTAGGCAACAGTCATGTTTATTTTGAGTTCAGATCTAATAGTTTCAAATACACTTGTCCAGAGTAAACAAGCACGCAGTCCCAAGATCACCAAACCAAGAATTGTACTCTTTTACCACCCAAAAATCCAATGTGAGCTTGGGCTGAGCTCCTCCAAAAATAAAGTGGTACCTTATAAGAGGATTCTCTCATCACTGTAAGCCACAAAAGCTAAGAAAGAGAGTGTAACTGATGAGACACTAACTTAATTCAAGAGAAGAATATTGACTAAAAGAGGCATAAAAAATGAGAAAAAAGTGGATCTGGAACATGTTGACTCAGCAAGATCAAGAATCAATCCACTTCAAGATCAAAGGAGGCTGGTATTTTCCTACCTTATACCTTCCAGGCCAGCAGGGACTCCTTGAGCTGGTAAGCACATTAATCCACATTAAATTGCCTAACTGGCTAGGCTCTCTGCATGAGCCAGTAAATAACTGCTGTGTATCCCCTGCTTGAAGAACCTCCGCGCATGGCAGAAGATGCCGGACACTCACCCATGGCAATTTTAAAGACAGACTCTACTTCTCAAGACTAATGGTCTGGTAAAAGGTTGTGTCCTTGCAGCCAGTGTCCTGCATGGAAGATAATATTAGCTGGAAGTTCTTTCCAATCCTAAAGACACTGCAAAATTAAGTATGCAGACTAGGAATTGAAAGTTTTATTCCATCTCCAATAAACACTATGTCACCATCAGTCACCATTTTGGATTCCAGAAAGAAAGTATGGGGCAAAATAAATAACACAAAACTTGGTATTTAAGACTGATGTCAAAGCCTAATGTAACTTTCTTTCTTGAGGATTTCTTTAGTTTTATTGAGATTTTACTAATTTCTTCTTTTCAGAGGTTAAAGTTCAGTCATTATCAACAGGTTAAAAGAAGCAGTATTATCCAGCCATCACCATAACACATTTCAGGACCACACCAAGCCTTTGTAGGAAGAAGGCTGGGGCAAATGCTGTGATGTGAAAAACAGCATAGCTGTCCTGGTTTAGGGCAAATTTAGGGAGTAAACCCCCAAAGGGGTCCCTCTAGAAAGCAAATTCAAGTGGCCCCTGCCTCACCCAGTTCAAGAGACAAAAATTTCCTTTGAGAAAAGTGGAAAAACCCCTGTTTCTTTAACAAGTACTCAAAACATGGAAAAATGAATAATATTAAACAATGGAACTTCTCATTATTCTGAAGAGATGGCAAAAACAGAAAGTCCTTTTTGTGGGGTGTGGCTCAGCTCGCTCAGTCTCTTATCTGTCCCTCCAGTGCTGGAAAATGCCGTGTCCCAGGCCCCAGTGGGCTACAGCCATGAGCTCCCAGTGTTTTTCTGGGTTTTTGGTCCAAAGCAAGGCTCATCACTTCCAAGAAAAAGAAAAGCCACGGTCTGGGGAACTCCTCTGTCTCAGCTAGCAAAAAAAAAAATAACTAAAAGCAAAGAAGAGCCCTCTCCGAGCTGCAGACAATACTGTCTGTGAGAGAGCAGGCTGAAGCTCCTATCCCTTCGTTTTTAAGTACAGCCACCTCAGACATTCCACTGCTTCTTCTCCCCCCCTTCACTCTCAGATCTAGTTTAAAGGTGCAAAACTTATTTCTAGGCTAAACAGATGAATGGGGATACAATTCAGCATCACAAAGTCACCCCAGGACATTGGTATAAAGCAATACAAGAAAAATTTCTGGGTTACACTTCAATCCAACTCTTCCTATCCTTTCCTCCCTTCCCAGCTTTTCCATCTCTAGAGAGCATAGAAGATGATGCTGCTGTTTCAGAAGTTCTGGACTAGAGAGCCACTGCATAGCCCTTGCCACTTCACTGCCCTGTTTTATTTCAACTGTTGAGCACTGAACTGAAAGCAGTAGGGTCAAATTGCTAAATATAAGTGAACAATTCCATAAAAAGGAAAGGTAGAGCAGGAACTGAAAATAAAATACAAAACCAAAAACCATCTGCCACAAATGTGTTTGAACAGTTTGATGTAAATATAAGAGCTTCTAAATCTCAAAAGACATTCTATTTTAAGCATTACGGAATACACTTTAAAGCTAGAAAGAGCAAGGTTATGGCTGATGGAGTTTAAGGCAATTTTTTCAAGACAGCTTGAAAGAATTTTACTTACAGTCTGTACAGGCTCCAGGAATTTTTCCTTCTTAAAAGGTTTCAGATATAGAAAAATGAATTTGTTAGGTATCATATTTAAGGAGTACTTAAATTTTTTTATGCTTCCATATATTTTCTAGTTACTAAAACACTAGGCAATATTATACAGCCTGCTTTTTTCCTAAAAATTCCACACTATGAATCCATGAAGGTTCAAAACAAATTTGCTAGACAACCAAAGAACAGCAAGTAATTACGACTGACTCAGAAGTTACACACACTGCTTTGGAGTTTGGGCTAGTTGCTAGTTGGTTTACTTGTTACTGTATGAAAGGAAGTTCCATAGATGTTTCCTTGGATTTTTTTTTCTTTTAAACTTAAAAGGTTCTTGAAATTTTCCCAGGATCATCACCACCACCAAATTCTAGAGACTGAAAATCTTTTAACAAAATTAAATATCTTAATGGAGTAAACCACAACCTTGTGATGGGTACTGATCAGGTGGCTTGTGTCAGTATCTGAACCTCCCAGCACAAGTAAGGGTGGCATTTTCCTTGCACTGCCTCCAGTTTCTCCAGCAAGTGCTCCTGCAGGTTACATTCCCACTTGAAATGTCACATATTTCATTGAGCATAATGATTCAGGCATTTTGCCAAATTGACACGAATATGTCAAGCCTCATTTTTCTTTGTAATAGCAGTAGATTGGATGATCTAGTCCCACTGTAGTGTGATGGCCAGATGCTATTCCGAGAAAATTATGTCTGAAGAGGGGAGACAGGGCGTCAAGCAAACGACGATGCATAACTGCAACAGCAAATCCATCTGAATAAAATTAGTGCTCAAGTGATTTATGGAAATCAAAACAAACATATCAAAAGACCACAGATGTATAAAACCTGGACCAAACTAAGGACCTGGAGTTCACATGGAGTAACACAATCACAAAAATTCCATTGTTTCACCAACACACACAAGAACAAAGTCACCATTAGGCTCTTGGCTTAGTGAGTCAATGAACTGTTCCCATTGCCTACTCTGGCCAGCAAGCAGCTGCCAAACACGGCGATGCCAACATGGGGCTAAGTAAAAGCCAGTCAGAAAGAACAACAAAAAAACACTGCTGGAAGAGAACCTGGAATCTTTTTCACATTAAGGAATACCAAGAATGACGGCAGGCTTTATTGTTTGGTTTTGGGTAGGGATTTGAGTAAATTTTGGTCTTATTTTCACAAAAGAGCTTCCTTTGGTTACCAACACAACTCTGAATCATTTCTGATCATTGTGTTCAGATAAATACTAAACCAAGTTCATACAGAAGTTATTCATAAAAAGTGCCAATACAGTATCAGTCATCTCCTTAGTCACTGGCTTTGAAGTTTCACATTCAAGTACTGAAATTATGGCAGTGACAACTGATTATCCATCTCACTGGGCAATTTATAGATATAGATATTACACACACAGATACCTTGGTATCCTTCCATAGGTATCAGACCCTCAAAATGACAAAGCTCCCAGACATGACACAAAACTAAAAAAATTCTTAGTTATCAGTGTGTCAGCTACTGAAGAGCAGTTAAGTTCCCTTCCAGAATTTGGGATTTGAAGAAGTAACTCATTTCACATAAAAATAGGTGTAATGCTGCAGCTCTTTGAACTTTTCACTGCATGGATCTGGAGCAATTTAACAAGTGTAACAATTAGCACATCCGGCTTGACTGTTTTTAAGTATCTAAATCAGAACAGTTAGAACCAGTTAAAATCATGTGCAAGACAGTGATAAAACTGAAGTTAAAGTTTTGTTTAATTGCTTGCATTATTTCCCATTTGTTCTGATTTTTTTTCTGCTTATTGGAAAATGTCTGTATTACAGACCAATTAAAATTTTAATTGTCATAGATTCCACTGTCTGTAGAAGGCAGATTTATTCATAAATCAGAAATCTGAATTTCCATTATACTCCTTATAACATCAGAACTCCAGAATGCAAAGAGCCTCTTACACCTCTGCAATATCTTCTTCTCCAGAACACTGTGCATTGCAATTCCGAATTCACTTCATGTGTTACTTAATCACTTAGAGAACACTTTCCACTCAAATAGAAGCCAGTGACAACAGAACAGATGCCTTTAGGAAACTAAGGATGTGTGATTACAGTACTGGAAAAACAGACACATGCTTGCATCATCTGCAATTATTAAGTTTAGAATTAAATAGTCATCAGTGTTTCCAAGATAAAACTGATTAAGAGATTTAAAAGGTCACTAGAAACACAGTTCTAAGTCAAGCTACTTCATGCTATCATTTTTTCAAAAAAAAAAATTTTCTGTGAGGGAAAAAAAAAAAAAAAAGGAGGGGGGAAAATATTGCATCTTAACCAGGAAAATAACTTCCCTCTTCTCTAAGCATATTTCCCACTACTGTACTGTCATCTCAAACAACCCAAGAGAGTGGCAGGTCTTCTTTCAATTTTTATTTTTAAGTGCACAGCGAATTTTATTTCATAAAAGTAATGAAAACAAACAGGAAGTTTGTGGTCCAGAAAGTCAGCTCTGGATTATGATTCTCTAAATATACTGCAGAAAGGATGCAAGTATATTGGAGCAAAAGCAGATCCTCTAACTTGCGCTGGGAAAACAGCAAATAGCCCTCCAAAGGCAATACATTGGTAAAGATAGCAACACACCCAGAAAAATCTGCTGAGGAAACAGCACACTGCTGTGAGCTATTCTTATTTGCTAACAAACCTAAACCAGGAATAGAACCCAGTATATTCACCACAGGTTTGTTTATCCAGCAGGACAATCAAAGCAAGATTCCCACTGAAGGATTTAAGGGATATAGTGCTCCCACAAATGGTATGTTTTTCCTCACCCTCCATAAGTACATTCAGGTTGATCCAATAAAAAGCAAATTGGATTTGTTTGATTTACCACTGATGGTCACCTGCTCTTAAGTGGCCTGATGGTACACTTCAGCCTTAAAACATGTCAGCAGGTCACAGAGAGATATGATAACAAATTACTGAGAAAATACTTACACAGCTTGTCGGTGCAAGCTTCAGATGCCTTGCCGACCTGCAAACAGTGCTAAAACTCGGCTGAGATGAATGTCATCATGCAAATTACTTCCAAATGGGTACTAGCATACAGAAAAAGCTGGAGCAGCTCTTTATGAAGACAGGCTGAGAGAGCTGGGGTTCATTCAGCCTGGAGTGAGCTCCATGGTGACCTACTACCAACCTTCCAGTACCAAAAGGGGTCCTACAAGAAAGCTGGAGAGGGACTTTTTACCAGGGCTTGTAGTGACAGAATAAGGGAGAATGGCCTTAAACTGAAACAGGTTTAGATAAGATGTTAGGAAGAAATTCTTTACTGTGAGGGTGATGAGGCACTGGAATAAGCTGTCCAGAAAACCTGTGGATACCCCACCCCTAGAAGTGTTCAGGGCCAGTTTGTATGGGGCTTTGAGCAATCTGGTCTAGTGGAAGGGGTCCCTGCTTTTGGAAGGGGAGTTAAAAATTGATGTTCTTTCAGATACCTTCCAACCCAAACAAAGTTCTGTGAAAATTGACACTTCTGCATGCTGGTGTTAACAGACACAAAGTAATCTCATTGAGGAGCTCTTAGAGCTTTATATAGCAAGAAAATACTTTCGTCACTCCCTTAAAACTGTAATTTTGCTCATGCCATACTGATCAGATTACATAATGTTAAGCCTAGTGAAAACCTCAAACTTGCTCTCTCAAATAGAATCACAGAAAATAACTAGCTGGCCACTGGAAGCTGCAATGGCAGTGCTGCTGAAAGGAGCTGGGGAAGCATTTTCAAAATCATCTGGTGGGTTAAGAGTTAACTAACAAGTAACAGAGCACATCAAACATTAACAAAACTGATGCTGAATACAATATGCCAGGTAATCCAGTTCATAGGTGTGCATCATAAGAATATTTAAAAGAACAAAGGCAGCGAGACAGAATGACAAATATGATTCAATGTTTGGGCAAATAAATCCTTGGAGAAACAGAACTAACACACCCCTGTATTTCAAACCTGAATGACCTTTAGCCTTCTGTCCCAATGTTTTCTACTACTTCAGTAAACACACCCTGTTGCTACTGCTGTGCCACAAAAACCCAGTTCTCCTTACCACAGCATTCATTTCCAGCCACCCTTCTCTAACAATCAGTGAAGAACAGAAGACTCATGCTGTGGCTGGCTCAAAATTACACTCGTGCAGACTGACTAGCAGCAGCAGAAGTATCACCAGGTACTCCTGGGCTCTGTGATCCTTCCTTCAGCACAGCTCCCAGTTAAGGTCTTTCCCTCAGCACCAGGACACACAAGACAGAGAAATGTAATTCTAACAGGTCACCCTTTGCTGCTGATTGAGTGGGGAAAAGGAGGGAATAGAGAACAGCAAGGGATCAGTGAGAGCTACAATGTGTCCACAGCATGGCCACAAAGTTTCTTGGCTTTCAAGACAAGGCTAAAAACGACCTTTCAAAACTAGTCTCTAGATAACAAAAGAATATTACAGGTTACTTCTTAACCTATCTTCTCGGGGTTTTTTTTCCTTTTAAATTTTAGAAATGCTAGTGTACCTGGTTAGGTACTCTAAAAAACAAGAGTGGAAGGAATGGAAGTTACCAGGGAAAGTTATCTCCCTTACTATTTATCATTTAGTATTTGCAGACCTGAAAAATAACACAGAACCTCCATATCCTTGAGTGAACAGATGAAGTTATATAATTTGCTCTATACTGGGCACTAGATTAGACAACAAAGACAAAAGGAATCAAAAGCCTACAGATTTTATGACAAGAACTTAGTCACCAAAACTTTTCCCTTTCTCCCCATGAACACATGTATTCACTCTAAATAGAACAGTTACAGGCATACAGGACATTTGGAGCACTCAGAATTTTTATTTCAAGGTTTGAGGTGGCAGGAAAAAGGCATTTATTTTTTCCCTTTCTTGCCTCTTAGAGGCTTATTGGCCTGTTAAGCACCCCTCTCCCCACAGTTTACTTGCAACAGAACTCTTAATTCAGTAAAAAAGCGATAATCTAGTTACTGAATTAAGACAGATGACAGCACTCACTTGAGCTTGCTTCTGAAAATGAAGGGAAAAGAACAAATCCCATAAGCTATACCCAAACATGTGTCCCCAAGTTCCTACTCTGTTAGCCTGAATAACTACTGTGAGAAACAGCTGCCTACCCATGAGACCAGACTTTTCTCAACACTGAGAGCTGCCATAATTAAAAGTGAAGGATGGTGGAATAAAAGCACTGACCATGTTTAAAATTTTACAGGCTTCTTAGGGATGGACATAAGAAGAAAGATATTACAAAATTTGTCTTCTTTGCCCATATTCAGCCTCATTTCAATTGTTATGAAAACATGTACACAAACCATACGTGGATGTAAAACTAATTACAAGTTTGGTAATATTTTTGTAAGGAAGAAAAATCCCATCATTCAGAACTAGCCCAGTAGGACTGAGATATTTGTATTTACTACAGGAAACCAAAAGGATCAGAAGATGGGGGAACTCTTGCAGTGCTGTATGCCCACAACTAGCCATACTGCTTACTATTGCCTACACTGCTACCATCATCAAGCAACCCACATTTATGCTAAAGTTCTTCTAAGATTTTAATCTACAAAACTCCAAATGAACCAAATTGCTACTGCCTTCCACCCACCAGCTGGCATAAATCCAGCCAGCAGGCTTTCTGCTGTTTTCCCACGCCTGATTGTTTCCCATCATGTAGACAAAGTGTAGATCATGCAGAAAACCAACAAGTTCAAACTTTTTTTTTTTTTTACTGGGAAGGGTAAGAATTGGAGAATACCAGCACTCAACTCCTCTCTTTCATAATACAGGAAATACTTTGACTAACTGGAGTACAGCAAGAGAACATGAAGAAAGCAGCACTCTACATATGATGTAGGCTGCTCAGCAGATTGGGGGGGGAGGAGGGAGGACATCTAAACAGATGGTCTAAAATTTGCATTTTGTATTTCAAAGCTGAAAGCATTTCTCAGCCTACAATATAAAGCACTAATTTCAGCAGAACCTTAGAAATAATCCAAGAGGGCACCTCTCCCACTGTCCAGTGCAACTGCAGGAAAAATACCAATTACGTTTAAGGTTATAACGTAGGCTCTCCTGAAGACATCAAACCCCCCTAATTCTTCCAAGTACCAGCATCATCTCTCAAGTCTCTTCTCAACACAGGCTCCAGAGAAAAGAATAACATGCAGCTACTAAAAACTCTAGCCAAGAACAGTCTTCAAATAAAGAGGGTCAGTGCTCTTGCAGAAGCTTCAGCAGCTGAAGATGACACCAGGCAGTTACACCTCAACTTCACACTAGACATATGAGATGTCTCTGAAGCCTGACCCGGAATGCACTATCCTGCCCTCACTGGCTCCAGAGATGTCACCATGAGGACTTGCATTTCCTGAAAGTGGCACTCCAGAAAATCCTTGCTTCTAGATCAAGCATCTCAGCTTAAAATCAGTGCCCACATTTCAGAGAGGCTGTGGGGAACCTGCTCTAAAGACAGGCTCAATCTCACACACTGAAAAACTGAATGCAGTAGGAGCTGGGATGCAGACACCAGAGTGGCTCCTGATTTTTCAGGGGAAAAAAACAGGTTCCCTGAATCACAATAGCAAGTACTCCTAATTTCATTAATGAACTGTGCTTCAAGAAAAGTTGGAAAGGAAGAGCGAAGAGTTTTATGCACTTTTATACTCAATGGCATGGCAGAGGATGACAGAAAGCACTGATCCCACTGAGCAATAGAAGCTAAATTATCTCCTCTGCCCACTTTTACTATAGCTAACTAAGTAATATAGATGAGAGAAGATAAACGGATTCAAGATAAGCATATTAAGCTTTTCATGTTTCTTTTTTAAAAAACTGCAGAAATTAGAAGAAGAAATTAAGACCAAAAGCACCTCAGAATAATTTTTGTTGCTTTCACATACTGAGCAACAGAAGAAAGAGCACTTTTAGGCTATTGCCATACATCTGCTGACCCACAACTCATCATATCAGACTGCAGACCTTCCATCTTTGCATAACACAGCAGAGTGTAATCCTCAGCATTCCAGAAACAAAGTCAAAAGCACGATTTAAACTGATCTATACCCACTGCCACACAGAGGCCAAGGCCATTGAGGTGGGCACATGTATGAGCAGCTGCTGTCAACCTGATGGCTTGAGGGCTGCTGAGGTTTTTTTCCAGGCACAGACAGAAATTTTGACTTGAAGTGATACACAGGAATTCAGCAGCTGAAGATACATCTTCACAGATTCTGAAGGATTGAACTGTTTGCCCAACAGCAGTCCAAGTGCTGCTACAAAGTAGCTAAGAGCTCATAAAATTACATTACTCGTTGCCTCTAAGATTAACACACTTTCACCACAGAAACGGCCTTAGCTTTTGTCAAGTAACACAGAGAGCAGCTGCTTTGACAGATCATTAAAGCAAAAAGTCTTCTCAATTTACATATTGCAGATAATCTTATTTTTAAAAAATCTGAGAAATCAAGGAGATTACAGGGCATTTGCATTCTCAGTCATTTGCATCAGATGCAAAGAAGCTATAGGAATGTTTTGGTTTACTTCCAGAGCTATCTTTTAGATCTGGTACTGAAGAATGAAACACCACAGATACTTGAAAAGTAGCTGGATAGTAAGAAACACCTTAAGTATATTTGTGTGGCAAGAGATGCAGAAGTTTGGGGAAAATTACAGTTATCTAAAATCAAGTAACAAATTTTGAGTGCTACACAAGTTTGTTTGGAAAGATGTGTCTTCAAAATCATGCAGCTCTCGTTCCAGAATCTCTGCAATATCCTATTTGAAATGGAAAGAAATTCATCTTCAGGAAATGAAATTGATTTTTTAAAACTGTGATATGTGTATGCACATATCTTCCTAAGTCCTGGACTAATCCTTTCCATTCTCCCTCCTCTCAAAGGCAAAAATTTGTGGTACACCTTCCCAACATTACTCACTCATTCCCCATGCACTACCCTGCAGGAAGAGCTTACAGATGAAATGAACAGCTTAAAGTGAGAACTGCCTTGCAATACAGCCCATCCATCTCCCAAACACAAACTGCAGTTTCACTCCAGATTTTAACCATCTTCTTAGAAGAATTGTGTTTTTCTCAGGAGACAGGCAAGAACATTGTAATTCTTGAATAAATATTTAAGATCATCAGGAAGGGAGTAGGGCTTTCCCTCCACACCCCCCACCCAATTTTTCTGCCTGGAAGGGGAAAACAAAAGACAGGAGCAGTAAAGAAAACAATTTAATGGAAGATGTAAAGTTAACGTCAGCAAGGGGTAACCACTGTAACAATAAAAAATAAAAGCACTCAAGAATGTCAAGGGTGCCCAGGGGAAGAGGTGGGAAAGCAACGCAAGGAATACAGAGAAAGTCCAATGGGAACCATTGTTTGCACACCCCACTGTAAAGCATGGTTTTCACAATGATTTTCTACCTACATCACTGCTGCATTTTTTCTAAAGACAGAAATACAAATATTTTCCAGTAGCCTACAAAACTAAAGATTTGAGAAAGGCAAAATGAGCATTAAAATATTATAGCCTATACACCAAGGGAGCAGTATAATAAGATGTGTTTTATCATTTGGTAGACACCAATAGCAGCATTCACAGAAGAAACACTATAGCTTTTAGTGACTAATCAAAACATCTGTCACTTCATAATCAAGTGTATACTTCATATGAATGACCTTTGATCCAATTAGTTCTGAAGCCCCTCGATTTCTGGAAACAGCTTGTCAATCCATCCTCACCCTTCACATTTTAGACTGCATCCTCCTTCACATTAGGATTAGGTTAATTTCTCTTGATCTTTTCTACCCTAACTCCTCTGCCTCACTCAAAAAACAGCACTTACAAAGTACCTGATGCTTGACTTTGCCTCTTGATAGTAAGCAGAACAAATTTTTCCATCCCAAACTGTAACAGTAAATAATCCAGAGCTCACCACTGAAGATCCTACACTTTCTCAAAATACCATCTGTCAATATCCCTGCAATCCAGGAGCAAGAACTCTGCAATGAAAATGGCAGCATGTGTTTTCCATTATGGTAAACAACCACATGAGCCACAAGCTGATGGCAAATAAAAGTTGATTAAACTGTGGTGATCAGCCAAAGTTGCTTCAAAAGTAAAGCACATAACCTTGCTTCACAATGCATATTGTGATAGTCACAAAAGGGTTTCACAAGCAGGTTAAGCAGGCAGGCTTTTAAGTAGTTAAGATATGCCTGTTTTTGCAAAGCTAAAACAACAGGAATAATAACTATTCTTGCTCAAATAACAACTCAAAAAATGAACATGACGGAAATTTTGGAGGTAGGGCAGGTGGGAGGTACACACAGCCATAGCAATACAGGAACCACAGCTCAGTTAACTGATGTCAGGATAACCACTTTGTTTAAGAACAGATCCCAAACAACTTAGGACTGACAGTTGTAAGCTACTGCTTATCTACACATGACACACAAAAAAGTAGTACTTCATTCCTAAAGATGTGGCCTCAGTAACTAAAAGAGGGAACCTGGAAAGAATATGAACTATCACTATCAACAGACTCCTTTTTTCTACAGCCCATCTACTGGGCAACACAAGGTACAACAGCCACAGCTGGAGTTCTGAACATTCCTGAACTCTTCTTTTTGTTTCATCTGTCCTATATTTTAGAAACTGAATCTGACTGCATGTGCCACAGGGACTGGGGAAGCTAAGAAATAAGATCACACACACACAAAAAAAATAAACCCACACAGTGAAAGACAAGAACTTCAGAGGCATATTACAGACTGTCTAAACCTATGTTTAACGCAGTGTTTAACCACACCAGCAATTAACATCATAGACAAAACAAGTCCTTGTTAAATATTAAGTACCTGTGCTCTCTCAGATAGGGAGAAAGGGCTCAACTTAAGTGCCCAAAAACATCCAAGATGCCTTAAGGAAAAATACCACAGTATTCACGTATTCTTTATAACTCATAACATATTAATAAAAATAAGTAAATTAAACCCTCTCCTTTTAATCTCATATAAATAACGTTTAAATCATTCTTATGCCAGTAAGATATATTTCAAGCTGTTTCCAAAGGAACACTATCAGCATAAGTAACCTTTCTTTAAAATCCCCTGTATTACTAATTTGAGTAGGGAAAAGCAGGTATTTTATCACCCACCATCATATTTTAACACATCTTTGACAGTGAAGATATATCTGTCAGCCTCATTAAGATCCAGGCAGCAGTGTAGGATTTAGGCAACTGAAGTATGTTAGAAGTGAATATACTGTATAATCATTATTTAAGGTTTAGGCAACTGAAGTATATTAGAAGCAATTATACTGCATAATCATGATTTAAGGTTTTTTACCAGCGTTTTGAATGCTTAACTTCACATGATCCAGTCCTAAACATTTAGAGGCTTGCACCACACAAAGCTATGGGTGGCCCCCCCAAAAGCTGTTGATACAGCCTATCTAGCCTTGATACTCTTATTCTATCTGTGATTTCTTTACACTGGCAAATACAATTAAGGAAACTGAGCCACCGGCACCTTCAATCGTCTGGATTAACATTAGAGCAAGTGATTTTAAGGGCCAGAAAAAGGCAATTGTGCCATCTGCACTAGTTCTGTGTCCTGCACGTCATAGGCTGACAGTCTCTGGATCACAGCATGAAGTCTTTTTCAGATCAAAGTTCTTGTGCACTATTCAGCAACAAGCAGCTGTTTTGAGTAAGCACATAATAGCTGTAGAAGAGATGCGGCAGTTTTTCAGTCACTTGTACTGCCTCCACAAATGCCATAACTTAACCCCCTTCTTTCCATGGCTGATGCATGGAATTGGCCAAGCTGAGAAAATAAATCAGCCACTGGAGGACACCTCGTATCTGCCCTCTCAGGTCTAGCTCGCCAGAAGGCTAAATTCACACTGGGGAAGGCAACACGGAGCCACAGCTACATATGGCAGCTGGAGGACACAGGGCTAGCGCTCAGAAGTTGATACACGTTTGGGAGGACGTCGGTGAGAGGAGGGACAGCAGAAAGACATATTTTAAGGGATCTCCCTGTCACCCAGTCCCGCTCCCTTCCCGGCGAGCGAGGCACCCACCTGTGCCGGTGCTCGTCGTGCCCTTGCCCGTGGATGAGGAAGCCGCCGAGGTTCTTGCCCCCCTTGCTGGTGTCCACGTGGGGAATGAGCACATCCTCCAAGCCCAGGTCAAAGCGCTTGTGCTTCGAGGAGTCGGGGAGGAAGAAGAACGCCCCGAAGCACAGGGTGATGAAGGCACTAAGAATAAGGAGCAGGATAAATTTTTCGGAGAGTCTCAAGGTAGCCCTGTGGTGCGGGAAGGCGGAGGCCCCCAGGTTCAGCGGGGGCAGCCTCCGCCCGGAGAGCGGCAGCAGGGCGGGAGTGGTCATCCTTCCGCTAGCGACCCCCCGGCGGGGCACGGCTCATCCCCTCAGCCCCTGCGGAGGGCGGCCCCGGCCCGCCTCGGGGGCTGCGGGCGGCTGCACCATCACCATCCTCCCCGCGGCTGCCGGAGGAAGGGAGGACGGGGGGGAGGCCGGGCCGCCCCGACGGCCCCCGCCCCCAGGGGGCTCGGGCCGGGGCGCGGTCGCCCCGCTACCTGCGCGCCCCCCTCCTTCCTTCCTTGCCTCCCTCCCTCGCCGCGGGGCCAGCCGGGCCCGAGCGAGCGACTCCGGTCAGCGGCGCTCCCCGAGCTCCGCGGCCGAGGGGCTGCGGGACGAGCGGCAGCGGGGAGCCGGGGGCCCGGCCTGGCGCGCGGCGTGGCTCCACCCGCGTCCCCCTGTCCGGGCCGGGCGGAGGCGCATCCCCCTGGCCGCGCCGGGGCCCCGCTGCGAACGACGCCGGGAGCGGCGGCCGCGCCGGTCCCGCTCCGGACCCTCTGCCCGCCCCCACGGCGCCTGCGCGGCGGCGGCGGGCGGCGCACGCGCGCGGGGCGGGGGCGGGGCGGGGCGGGGGCGGGGCCGGCGCGGCCCCCGCGGGCAGCGGGAGCGGGGCCGGGCTGAGGGAGCCGCGTCTCTCGGGGGAAACGCCGCACGGACAAACAGCTGCGGGACAGGGCCCGTGGGTGGGCACAAAGATGCTGAGGGGACTAGGGTATCTCCCTCTAGGACGAGGGAGCTGCGGGAGCTGGGCCTGTTTTGTCTGGAGAAGGCCGGGAGGGGATCCCGTTAATGCACATAAATATCTCAAGGGTGGGTGCCTAGAGGAAGATGCCAGACTCTTTCCTCTGGTGCCCAGCCACAGGGCGAGAAGTAGTGGCCATAAACTAAAATACAGTAAGTTTCACCGAAACAGGAGGAAGAACTTCTTTACACTGAGGGTGGCAGAGCAATGGAACAGGTTGCTCATGGAGATCCGTGGAGTTTCCCTCTCTGGAGACGCTGAAAGCCCACCTGGAGGCATTCCTGCTCCATTATTTCCACACAGTAACCTGCTCCAGGTGACCCCGCCTTGGCAGGGGGGTTGGACTGGAGGATCTCCACGAAGTCATCCTGGACACCCGATAGCACCATGACGAGGTTTCATGCAAAGGCAAAAGGAAAGACCTGGTCAAGGGAACTGCAGGATCCAGATTCAATGGAGGTCACAGAACAAAAGTAGGTTCATAAATTTCAGAGACAAGATTCACTGGCAGCTTTTTTTCAGAGTAAGGTGTTTTCCACATTATAAAGGAGACTGGAGACTCAACGCTGGAGACTCAGGTACTCCCAGATTATGGACACCAGGGTCTGTTTAGTGAAACTGGCAGCAAATCTGAATCACAGCTGAGGAGGTATAAAGGCAGGGGAGAGAACAGGTCAGCCCAGCCTGCTGAAGTGAAGCTAACTGGGCTGGAGAGGACTTCCCAGGGGCAGGCAGCAACCCCAGGTTCTGGTAGGAGTGACAGGATGAGAACTGAGCTGAAGCAGCAGGCAGCAGCTCCCTGCAGGGAACCTCCCCGCTGAGACAAGCTCCAGAAGGAAGAGGAATCCCATCTAGAGGTGTAAATACACAAAGAAAGTGAGAAAAAGCATTGAGACACATGTCCTGCAGGTAGACAAAGCAGACACGCAGCCAAGAGTGGTTTCCAGTACCACAAATGCTGCCAGTGGCCCTGAGTGGAGTGCCTTGATCCCTGTCACAGCAGCAGGAATCTGAGCAATGCAGGTTGGATAACAGCAATCCCGGGCATTTAGGTTTGTTATCTGGCTTATACTTTGTTTTACATGTTTTGAATTTGTTGAATCATGTTGGCCTGTGGAAGAAGAACTCCAAGTCCAGCTGGATGTGCTGAAGATTAGTCCTCGGCTTCTCATCTGAGTGTGGTTTACTATGGAAATTAAGCCCTCAAGAAAGGTTACTTTGGGATGTTTCCAGGGAAGGAAAGCAGCTGAGCTAACAAAAAACACTCTGACAGTTGATATAGTGGCACAGGTGTGGGTGTGTCAAAAAAAAATCCAGATTAAGGAACACTTAGGGCCAATCAAGTTAGTTGAAGTTAACTGCTCCAGGTAAAGGAGACCTTGCCAAGATTAACTTTTCTGCTCTGACCACTCCCTATGTCCTCACAACCAAGCCATGAATCCCACCTTGCTGGATCTTATGGTGTACCATGTCAGAGCTGTTGGCCTTTCCCATCTCTCCGCCCAGCTAAACTCTTTCATCAACTTATTTTGCTTCCTCTTTGTTTTCTACAAAGAAGACCTGTGACAATGCCATGCAGCAGACAGCTGGGCCCTGCTCAGTAGTCTTGCACTACTGAAAAGCAGTATAAAGTGAGAAACTGCCATGAGGTGATAAAATCCAAAACACCAGTGTGGGACAGAGATACCAAAGAGAGGAGATGCAAAAAGAGCTGTATTATCAATGACACTACAATGCACTCCAGTCAGTACAGAAACTAAACCCAACATTTAATGTTATTAGAACAGGATCAACATGCTTCAACTGGTCTGCTGGCCACTTCAACTGTCTTCTAGTTTTGATCTGGTAAAGTAAATTGTCTTCAAATATGTTCATGTCTTCACTTGTTAAATTGCTTTTATACACAGTCTGGAAAACAAAGATCAGTCCATGAAGACTTTTGTTCTTCAGTCTTTTTGCCCTTTGCTTCACTCTTCTCTGCCAACTGCTAGTTTTTCCTTTGTTTTAAAAGACTGAGCAGAAGCTTCCAATTTCTTTAGAAAATGTTTCTTTGTGTTTAGCTTATGGGAAGAAAGTGACATTTCTGTAGGTTTTTTAGTTTGTGATGACCTTTCCAAATTCTAAAGCATCTGTGTCTAAACCGTGATGAAGTTTTCTACAATTTTTTGCTTGTTTTGACTTCCTTATTTTTTACCAAAGACTAATAGTAATTTTTCATCCTTTGGTTCTGTCATACTGGGTAATATGCATATCCCTGTAAGTTTGCCAGTGATTTTCCACGCTGCAGTGGTGTTACTCTGTAGCTGAACAACATTAAATATAGCACCATATTGAATTAGTTGGGTTTTGTGAGCCTGTGCTACATTGTAAAGATTTTGCATCTATTAGTGTTTTATCACAGACACCCAGAACACTCTCAGAAGTGTCCTGAGCTGAAACATAAAGGCTTTTACAAGAACCAGGAATTTCCTGTACTCACTGCCTTGACTTTGATCAATTGCTAATGTAACTGGGAACTTGAGGTCCAAAAGTGCTTGATCATCAGTTCTAAAGTCACTGTATTTCCACAACCCAATATTTCTGGAAAGCTATTAGGGTAGTCCACATTTTTCAAAGGTACACAAAGTAAGTCTTGTAGAAGTACAGATCCATATCAATGTACTATTTCTTTCTTCTTGAAACTGCAGTGATCCTTTCTAGCATCAGAATTTGGGCACACAGTCTGGATTCATTGTTTGCGAAGCTTCTTCTTCAGTTTTCTCTCCAAAATTGTCCAGCCTTTCCAGGTTCCATGGAAAATCCGATGTATCTTGAAACAACATTCATGTTCTCTTGGACTCAATGGTGACTGTGGTCCCAAGAGCACATTCTTTATGAAATCTAAAATCTAGAGATTCACTAGTGGCTCCTGTGGCTGTCTTTATGTTTTCCCCCCTATCCCTCCAATCACAGCCCATCTGAAAAAGACTTTGCCCTCAGCCAGCCTTTGCCACAAACCTTTGGTCTTTGGCCCATTGCCCTGTTCTCTATATCCTCCTCCCTGTGTTGCTGGGTGTATGTAAACATACACTTTATTTCTATCAAAATAATAATCACAAATTGACCTTTGCAATTCAGATCCCATCTTCTTCCAAGCAACCCTTACCCTATAACTTTATGAGGGAGTCTAGCCTTGGTCATCCTTAATGTGGCTATAGCAGGATGATTATTACTGTCCTAATCTCATTCTCATCCTTCCATTTTCAATCGAGATGAGAACACACTCTTCTCCTAATTCAGACCTATATCATGTGCAAGTCTACTGCTCTGAATTCTCCCTATGTCCTCACATCCAAACTCCAACTCACACCTTGCTGAGTTTTTTCTGTGTAACATACCAAAGATACAAACTTTCTGATCCGTCACCTCAGCCAAACTATTCCACCTAGGTATTATCATGCTTCCTTGTCTCTGGTCCTGAAAAAGGCAGTATTGCACTTTTCATGTCCATTCAGAGTTCTTCTGGAAATGCATTTTCTTTGTGAGTGACTGCCCTTGCTGTGTCACTTCAAGCTTTGCATCTTCCCAATCTTTCCTGACATGCCTTCCCCCTCTCCTAGGATTTCTGATTCATCTCTAAGACACCAGCTCCTCCTACACCCAGTTGGCCCATAATATCAGCCTCCAACACCTATTTATTAATGTTTCAAGTATTTCCATGCTTTCTTCTGTGCTTCCCTAAGGCATGAAAGGACTTGCACATCAAAAAGAAATTTGGGAACCATGAAAGTGTATTAGACTGCACCAGAAAATTTGCAGCTATGAAAACTGAACTTACTCATGGCAACTTCTCTACAGAGACACAAAATGGGCATAAATATCAGATTGTAAAGGAAATGTGATATCTATGAGTGTGTATTTGAATCAGCAGCAGTAATGCCATTCTTTGGCTTGGAAGTGAAAATAAGTTTTCCAGGGATGGTGAGAAAAAAGAGCCAAGAGCTGCACAGCTTCAAGGCCTTGAAACCAAATAGTTGCCTGTAGTGTGCACTGGGAAGACCATCCCTGAATTATTGCAGCTTGTTAAGTGCATGGAAGAGATTGTGTAACGAGTTAAATATATCACCTGCTTCATGATCTACGTTTGCATATGGTGGGACTTGATGGCTGAGGTTGTCCCTGGAAATAAAAACCAAGCTGATTATTCAGATGGACATGAATCTCACACATTTGATGGTCGACATCCTAGCACAATCTGCTTTAAAAGAAAAACAGGATTTATGCCCCATTTGTGCAATCCTAAAAATAGAATTGCTAAGACATCTTTACGATAATAGAGTTGAGAAATTTCTAAGTAAATAAATTATAGCTTCCCATTGCCAGAAGTTTATTACAGAAATGAGTCAAGATAAAGATTTTCAACATTATAAAAAACAGGTCAGAGTCTGCTTTGAAACATAATTAGAAAAACCTGTCACCCATTGCCACAGGCATACTGAGATGGACAACATTTAACAGTGGCAGATCAATCAATGTTTGAAAGGGTCATGTTTTTCTTAAAATTCCATCCCTAGTCTGGTGAGCACTACAGGAGAGCGTGAAAATCAAGTTCATATTTCACAGTGAAGCGTTCTTCCATTCTGGAGAGGGCAGATTAAAATTTGGCTGGAAAAGAGAGAGACTCGCTCCCTTGCAGCTGTGTTTTGGAATATCTGCATGTCCCCTGTTCCTCTATGCAGATCTTCGTGCCTGTCTCAATGAGCCTCCCTGCAGGCATATGGACCCAACTGCACTGATTACTTTGCAGAACTGGGGGTTAGAAATTACAAAGCCACATGCTTTATAATTGCAAAGTCACTAACTTATCCCAGTCTCGTTCAACGATCTTCTCCTTCCCAGCAGGGCCCATCTGTCACCATTCCACTAACTCCATGTTTTAATGAGATCCAATTTCACTCTTTGCTTTCAAGTGTTTTTATTCTATATCTGTACATTAAAAGAAAAAAAAGGTTTTCTATTTAAAGAAAGTCAGTCACAAATATGTGGAAAACTGAAGGGCCCCTCCATATATCGCCATTTAACATTTTATCATTGTATTATTGATAGTTTGCATTATCTTCCTTCAATACCAAAAGAGCAATTAAAAGATGTTTCATTTTAGAAAGAGAAAAAACATGAAGCAAAGGTGGACATTCAAAAATAAACTGCCTTAGAGCTACAACAAGCTGATAAGGAAGTCCTTTGGCAAGCCTAATCTTTGGGTAAAATGTTCTCATTCAACTCATGCTACTGAATGAGCCTCAGACCATGAACAGTCAGTGAAGAATTCTGCTGTTACAGGAGAGTATACCACTTGATGTAAAAATAACAGTGTCAGCTCTCACATTCTTACCTCCCTTCATTAGCCCAGCCACAGATCTGGAGGGAAGAAAGGTTCTACACAACTTGCAGCTCTTCCAGGCTTCACCTATAATACCTTCATACCTGGAATCTCTTAGGCTGACTCAAGCCTGACAGTGGAACTGAAGGCATCAAGACAAATTGACCAGATGCAGTAGCTGTCAGTTCACAGGATACACTATGAAGTTCATGAACCAATGCTCCTTTCTTCCAAATGAATCAAAAAAGCCAGATCAGGAGCACCATCATCAGCTACAGTGGCAAATACATTACTTTGTTGCATAGATGCAGTGTCACCCAACAAATGTCTGTCAGACTGTTGTCTGTCCTACATTTATCCAGCCAGTTGCAGAGTGATGTGCAGCTGGGAAAGATGCTGTGCTGTGTCCCAAGCATTGTCCCAAGCATTGTGCTCATCTTTGCTACCCTGTGAAGCCATCAGGGGGTGCCTGTCAGGACTGGTAACAGTAAGACAGGGATTTTTCCATCTGCCTCTGTGCAGGTTGAAAGTCAAGCCAGTGGAAATGGAAGATTTACTCATCCAAACACAAGGCATCCTCTTGATTTGTTATTCTGACCATTCAGTAATCCTGCCCTCATTTATCTAACACTTTCTCCCTCTCCCCCGCCATTCCCTCCAAGTCATCTATAGCCACCCAGCCCTCAGGTGGCCACTGCTTTTCCTACCCACCATCTTTTAGCTGAGCTTGTGTGTGGGTCTGTAATTACACATATCCAAACATCAGACTAGCACTGCAGGGCTTCCCTGCAGAAGCTGCAATGGGAATGTATCCAGCAAAGGCCCTACATTGCATCTCTGAAGTACCTCTAGTTAGGAACTTCTACCTTCTCTCCCACTGCATGAAGCTTTGTAGCCACAAATCCCACGGGGTCCCTGCCTGTATTCCAGCTGTGCCATGTGAGCCCGAGTGGCTTCCCACTGCCTGTCTGGGATTTCCAAGATGTATGTAGGTGTGGGTGAGTAATAAGCCTGACCTTTTTGATCGTGCTGCATTTATTAAGGTATGAATCAAAGTCATATACACACAAGGAACCCAGAATTTGCTCAAAATGCTGTTCAGGCTCCACCAGCTGTAGCAGACAGAAAGTAATTGAGCCCAGTGCATCCTCATGGCACGAGCTCTGCTTGACAGCTATGCAGCAACTGTGTGAGGTGTGTGTTTGAAACCACCCTAACTTCCAGATACACAGCCCCCCCAGCTGGAACAACTATGCAGGAGATTTGCAGCTACTTGGGTCCACTAGATACACTTAGAAATTCTCCTGTTCCAGAGAAATTGAAATTCTGGATACCGAAACAGAGCTTCTCTGGGTAAATCTAGGCATGGGACAATGGGTGAAGGAAAAAGGTGTTTCTGTGCCTGCTTCTACTAGTTGTAATGACCAGTGTTGCCACTGTTGATAAAAATGCCCAGAGACAGGAACTTCTGCTCTACTGTATCTGTGATTACACACCTTCACCATCATTATGCATTGTCTTCTTTCCCCTTCCAGAAACACCCATATGTGAGCACACACTCTGAAAACAAAGAACAGGGAGCTGTCTCCCCTCAGGAAGAATGAAGCCAACTTCATGCCTTCTCTCAAGCATTAATAAAAATCTGCTGATCTTACCTGAACATCTTCAGAGCTTTACATTTAGTCCTTTCATGCCTCAGAGAGCCTATCCAGCCTCCCTATAAATGCTGCAATGGAAGTTTATGTTCCATCCAATAGTTAAATAACTGCTGACAGGTTATTGTGTTGTATTATTGCTCGATATTCACATACTTCTTCAGGGACAGTGGCCAAGTCAAAAGCTAAAATAAAAGATAGCAGCATGAATGCTGTGCTTACTGTTTGTGGTTTGGTACCTAAAATGTGTGTATAATCAGAATTCAATACATTAGAATCCTTAAAATGGAAATTACAAGTCACAGTAAATATAGAAAAAAGATCAAGGCAGTGGAAGATGTTGCCAGATCCTGCAATTGAGTCATAATAACCCCATGCAACACTACAGTCTTGGGAAAGAGCAGCTGGAAAGCTGCCTGGCAGAGAAGGATCTGGAGGTTCTGGTTGACTGAACATGAGCCAGCTGTGCCCAGGTGGCCAGGCAGGCCCGTGGCACCTGGCCTGGATCAGCAATGGTGTGGCCAGCAGGATCAGGGCGGGGATTGTCCCCCTGTGCTCAGCACTGCTGAGGCCACACCTCAAGGGCTGGGCCCAGTTCTGGGCCCCTCACTGCAAGGAAGACATGGGGGGGCTGGAGTGATTGCAGAGAAGGGAATTGAGCTGGTGATGGGTCTGGAGCACAGGTCTGAGGAGAAACAGCTGAGGGAGCAGGAAGTGTTTAGCCTGGAGAAAAGGAGGATCAGGGGGACCTTATCACTCTCAACAACACCCTGAAAGGAGGCTGTAGCCAGGTGGAATTCAGTCTCATCTCCCAAGTAACAAGCAACAGTACAAGCCCCAAGTTGTTGGGGAGGTTTAGACTGAATATTAGGTAAGATTTCTTTCATGGAAAGGGTGATCAAGCATTGGAAGAGACTGCCCAGGGAAGAGGCTGAGTCACTATCCTTGGAAGTATTTAAAAGACATGTAGGTGTGGCACTTAGGGACATAGTTTAATGCTGGGTTTGACAGTGTCACGTTTATGGTTGGACTTGGTCATCTTAAGGGTCTTTCCCAATCTAAATTATTTTATAATTCTAAAATGTTAGATGAAAATCACTAACTTTTGTACAGAAAAATCACAATAGAGTTTCAACCTCTCTGGGCGGCACTGTGTAAATAACATGGCAGCTTTAAAAATTATGAGATGCTGATGAAATCTTGAAAAAGATCACATTCAACTAGCATATTCTGTTGTACATGAAAATCATTTAGACTAGTAAAAGAGATGACAATTAAAGGAATGGCACTGGTTTGAGTAATATAGGTTGCCTTTTGTATAGAGAGATAAAAGAGAAGATTGATGTGAAATGCCAGTGCAAAGGTAGGAAGAACATTGTGTCTATAGGAGGAAATGTCCAGTTTCTCAGAAAAAGTGCAAAATAAAAAGAGGAAGTAGGATTTTTCCCCTCCACTCTGAAGAGTTTTGTTGTGGGATGTGGGGGCTTTTGGTTTTTTGGGGTTTTTTTTTGGTTGGTTGGCCTAATCAGATCTATTCATTAATGATAAGAAACTTGTGAATCATTGAAAAAGAAATCTGAGTGACAACTGAATCAAAATCCCAAAGGTCTTTAAAAGGAACAGATTACATGATACTAAACAACCCATTTAAGACTATTTCAGTGAAGACTATAAAAAACAAAAAAGCAAAATAAATAAACATGCCAAACAACGTCAGCAAAACATCAGCTGACACTGTTTGAGCAGATATAACAGAAAATTTTAAAATACCGGCAGTTGTAGTGACAAGCCCAACTAGTTCACAAAGATATACATACAAGGCAGGAAAGATGGAATAACTGGGAGTAAGGTCCTTGTAAGCAGGATGAAGGGGAAATGTGCAATTTCTGAGAATACCTAACAAAACCAGGCACAGAAGTTTCATATTCTAAAATATAGAACACACAGAACACTGTCAAGGAAAGTGAAAGCAGAAATGGAAATAACTGAAGCAATTTTTATATACATGGAACAAGCTTGAAATGCCAAAGAGTAAAATGCCACACTGGGGGAGAAATTCCAGAACCGAGTATCTGAGCAGCATCGATTCAGAGAAAAGGCAGAGCAGTGAGATAAGGGCGTGGGGGTACACCCAGGCAACCAGTGAGTTTCCATTAGAATCTCAGGGGGAGTACAGGCAAATGTGTTTCGCCTTAACAAGGTGTGTGTAACTACAGAAAATCAGCTTCCTTAACAAACCTGACCCAGATCTGAGCGAGCCGGTTGCATCACGCCGAGTTGTATTTGCAGGAAAGAGATGTTTCCCAGAGACAAAAGAATATTTATAGAAGGCCTTGGAGATCACTGTAACTTGCAGATTTTTTACAATACTAAACGCTTGTTCCTGTCGTGTGTTTGGTAGACAGTGCCTCACAAAACTCTTTCATACAGTGCTCTGCAGCTGTGACTTTTCTGCACAGACACAAGGACCTGACTAGATATTTCCAGGCCTGGTTTCTACCTCCTGCTTGCTCCTACTCTGTCTGCTTTTGTGAAGAGGAGCAATCCTGGCAGAAATCCTGTGGCTAAACTGCACGACACATTCTCCAGCCCACCATCCTCCCATCATCAGGTATACCAGCTTCTCAATTTATCAGCTGCATTTTTATGAGTTTATGGCATACCAGACCCACATTTTCTGCCTCCTTTGTGCTATATTTGACTCAACCTTAGTTGCACCTACGTCTCAATATGCAAGAATATTCCAGAAATTCATTCTTCGGTGATTAAAATCTTGTAGCATCTGTTTTAAATTTGCTCCAACTAATTTATCACCATTTTTTCCTGCTCAAATGCTACTGTTAAAGTACCAGCATTCAGGTTTTTATGATTTCTTTTTATGAAGAGCTTGAAATTTACTTTTGTCTGAATTTTTCTCATGGCAGAGATTCAGAGATTGTTCATGGATATCCCATAATAAATAATGCAAATATCTGTAACATTTAGTGTAGATCTGTGCCTGGAATGGCTCTGTTTATGCTATTTCATGTCTATTTGCCTACTTACCAACAGGTAGAAGAAATGTACTGTTTACATTAGACAGAAGGCTTTTAAGTATGGCTTATTGCACTAAACTTCATACACAGCTAATGACAGCACATAAATCTTGAATGTTCTCTGTCAGCAGCCACTCTTCAAATCCCTCACAGACATTATTTAACAATTGAAATGTACTAGGAAACTAATTTGATGCACTTCAAAAATAATTTTAAGGTGCACAAGTACAAAATAGTCTTGGCACGGACCCTGGGAAGCAAGGGAGTGAAAAGTTTGGGCAAACAACCCACTCGTACCTTCCACACCTCTCCCAAAGGCATGAGCATTGTGAAAGTTACCTCCTGAATCAGCAGCTCAGCATTTGCCTGGGGACCCCCCTTACCTGGGAGGCTAGCACACTCCACCCACCTGGCAGAGCACCAAACAGCCTCACAGCCAGGCACAGACAATTCTTTAGTCCCACTCCCCTTTTTGTCAGCTTTCCTTAGAAATGTGCTGGCACTGCTGCACTCTTCCCTCCCTGACACGAGGTATGATTAATGGCAGTTCTTAAAAACTACAAATTCCTTTTTTGTCAGCATGGCCAACAACTGGAGTTTCACATGCTAGCAGCTTCATCAGTCTTCAAGCAGGAAACAAATCATGATACATTCCCCACAGGTCAGAATAAATGTTCCACTGTGGTACTTCTTTATCATTACTGAAAGAGAAATGCACCTAAGGAGAAAGCACCCAAGATTCATTCTGAAAAATTCTTCCAAAATTCCCTTTAGTCTGCCTCTGCTCAGTGCTCATGGACACAGACTATGGGAAGCAAAGAAATATGTGCCTACACTGAGCCGCTTTTCAGGGGGAAAAAAAGGAACCAGTTGAAAAATTGAGGCTAAACAAAAGATACAGAATCTAAAATGTAGTTTTATTGAATGCTCATTTTGGTCAGGATGCATAAGGGTTTCAATTCAACTCTCTTGTTTACAATTGCCCACAATTACCTTCTGACAAAAATTTCCCATGCCTGGTTTATCCGGTTGCTGAATTTTCTTCTGTTAAGTTTAAGCAAAACAAATTTCAGCCATTCTCATCAGGAAAGCAGGGGGAACTCCCATTGTGTTACGATCTTATCTCCAAACCGTTTGCAATTTGAACAATGAATTGAAAAAGAAAAGTCCTGACTAAATTAGGCAAGGAGACTTCGAAAATATCTTTCTGGGGCATTTCTGCCACAGTCAGGGAGGAATCAAGTTGGCTTTCCTGCCCAAGAAGAGCCAGTCCATGGCTATCAGACCCTCTGACCTGATTTGCACCAGGCTCTTCTGAGCTATTTCTTCGTGGACTATCATCCAGAGTCTTCCACTCTTTAGCTGAGAAAGTGGGCATTTTCACTCAAAAACATCTGGGGAAGAAGCTGTGGTCATTTACCCATGGTTTTGTGCTAGAGTTGTCACTGTGAGAGTCCTCGGGCTCCTCACAGTTGCTCCCATGGCACAGGGATGTGCCCCAGAGCACAGCCCTGCTGAGCACAGCCCCAGCCAGCAGCTTGTGCCCAGAAGCAGTGGCAGAGGAGCCCACAGCACATGGCACTGCTCTTTCCCAGCAGCTCAGCACAATTGCTCAGCCACAGCTCCAGCACAATTGCTCAGCCACAGCTCCTGCTTTGCAAATTGGTACTGGGAGCCCGGGTTTGGCCGGCTATTAACCCAGGGTATGTAGGCTCCCTTCTCACTGCGCTGTGCAAAGTTTTGATCAGTGTAATGAGACACTGAATCCACTGCCTTATAAACATTTGTATATTATGTATCAACGGGGTTGCCTTTATCAGTGTATCTTGCTGTCTTCCCAGCACAACTGTTTGATCTGACTCATTTCCCTAAAAACATGCTAACTGACATTAATTATAATCTTACCCCTCAGGTCTTTCTCAGCTAATCCCTTAACCGCTTTTCCCTTATTTTACCATGACTGAATCAGGCTAACTAAGTTATAATTAGCAGTATCATTCTCATTCCGTGAATATTGACACAATATTATCACTAAGACATGATTTTCTGCGGTATTTTCATCATTCTTTTGTCTGTTAAAACTACCAAAGATGCAGAAGTCAAGTTGGCCAATACTTGTATAACTCATAGGAGCAAATAAGCTGAGCCTGCAGATTTATTGATGTTAGCATCTGTTACTTAACAAGCCAATAGCTAATGGGCCAGAAAGCAGTTCATTTGATAGACGTGTATCACACAGATTTCTTCCAAATATAGTAAGGAAATTCTTATTTTGTCTTTTCTGCACCATTAAAAGCAATTTTACCAGCTTTATCTAGCTATGACCAAACAATTCTGGGGCTTAATGGTGGGGTTTGTTGGGGTTTTTTTCATATTTATGCTCTTGACTTTCCAATCAGAGACCTACTTTGGCAGCTTTATCTTACCATATCAATTTCCCAAGATTTGTGACTTCTCATTTGACATTCTTCTGTATCCAATTGTTTTTACTTGTTAAAAATTGCTTCATTATTTCTTGTCATGGCTTTCCCTCAACAACTGAAAAGAGTACCAATGTTCTTTTCTTAGACAGTGACTTTTGGATAGCTGATAAATGCTCCTCAAGAGCCATCATCTTCCATGTACATTGTTCTGCCCAGATATATTACCCAAACAGATTCTCCTTATGACTTTCCCAAGATTTCATAAATTAAAGCTTTTGAAGCTGTGTTTGAGACTCTCATGTGATTGGCCATGCTAAATATAATCAGGCCTTGAACACTGGTCTCTTGGTAACCACCATCTTCCAATTCAGCAACTTTCATCTTTATTCCTTGTAGTGAAGTCCAAAATATTTATCCTATGATAGTAAGGCTTTTTAGTTATGTAAGTGACATTTTTACCAACTTTTTGGGAATAGTGGTTAGGTCACCATTCCTTTGAATGCAGAAGACAAGATTAGATTTCTTTTAAAAAGACATTCTTTGATCTAGTTCTGGAAAAACTTTATCCAGCTTCTGCACAGGGAGGGTCAGCCTAGGTGAACAGGGAGGCCCCTTCTGTCCAGAGAGTCTTAAATTCTTTGAACAAAAATTAATCTCTATTGATGTTTAACTGGTAACTGCAAACCTTTCAATTTTTAATTTCCCCATAACAGTGCAGATTTGAATTCTGCCCATTGCAGAAACTTGGTTAGGTATAACTCATCAATGTAATTGCAGGTTTTCTAACCCTTTTCATTGGTCAGCCCTTTTCATATTTCTCTTATTCTCTCCTTCCACCCTGCTGCCTTATTGTATTTTCCAGTGTTAGTTAGCACACTGGTCTACAGGCATTTAGGAATCTTCACTTCTGATTCACCTCTTGCCGCAGCTGCACAGCAATAACATGAGAGGCAAAAACACAAGTTAGAACATGAAAAACTTAAATTATAGATCACCTTTTTTTGTTTGATTTGGGTTTCTTTTTTTACCTTGAGAGTGGTCAGATTCTGGAAGAGGTTGCCCAGAGAGGTTAAAGGATATCCTTCCCAAGAGGTGTTAAAGACTCAACTAGAAATGGTCCAGAGCAACCTGATGTAATTATACTTTGAGCAGGGAGGTTCCCCAGAGATCCCGTCCAAGCTAAATAATTCATGGTTCTATGAGCTATAGACCTAAAACAAAGTAATTGTGTCTTCACTGTACAGCCCTACCTCTGAAACTCTTTTTTTCCTCTCTATCTGTCTTAATCACATCATAACCAGAGGTGTTAACATTCACATCATTAACGTCTCAGCAGGTCAATGTAATTGATAATGTCAGTGAAATTAAAATGTCTTTTTATTAAGGCTGTACCATTTCTTCAGGTCTTTTCCTCACCAGACTGGAACCCAGCCTTTATGCTTCATAAAAACAAAATCCTTGATAATATTTCAAGTATTAGTATGCCAGCGTAGTGAGGTACTCCAATGCTCCTCCCAACTTTTTGTAAGATATAAATAGTATGTAACAGAAATAATGCAGTGAAGGAGGTGTTTGAATGGTACTACACAAAAGCAGACACATCTGCCTCAGCTGAAGAGGTTTTGATGATGCCATTCTTGCACAATTCTGATTTTGGTACATTGCTTCCTTCAGGCCTACATGAATGAATGCACTGGGCAAGGCAGGTGGAGCGTTATAATATATGCAGGAATTTCTGAGTTTTGAAAAGCCTGCCTTTGCAATAAAAATGTAAATCTAGAATGTATAAAAAACATCTTTGTCAATTATATAATCATTTTTTGGCATGTTCTGTCGGACTAAATATTTACAGCATTGCTAATAAACTCCACAACTTTTCACTTGTGTTTGACAGACCTGTGATGAGGTACCAGAAGCACATTAAACCACCTTGAAGAATATTTCAAGATCCATTGGCTGTTATACATAATGCAAATTCAAGGTGAAGTACTTCAAATTCTAGAAGTTACAGTAGTTAAAAAAGTAGAGGTTTAATGATGGCAGATGACAAAATACCGTGGGAAATGCAGTGTAGAACAAATAGATTTTTGAGAGGCCAGAGTTGCACAAACATAGTCCATCAAACCTTCTGAAGTTATATTTAATTAGAAAACTAGGGGTTTTTTAATATTTATTCATACCCTGTTCATTTAGTACTCACTGACACACAGGTACATGTAGGCATGTAATATAAGAGTTCCAAAACCTAAGGTAAACAAGTATCTTACACAGAGGTGTATAATGTGCTGGGAAGAGCACAGATACATCAAGAGATAGGGATAAATATTTACCAGCAGAATTACTATAGCTTTTATAACCTTACTACATTTCTGAAAGGGAAAAACCCTATGCCTGAGAGCCTTTTACAAGGGTGATTACCCATTAATAAACTAAGAAACCTAAACCCAGTATTACCCATTAGGCTAAATAAAATAAAGCAGGATAGATCTCAAATTAAATTACAACTGCAATAAAGCGAATTAATATACTTTTAAGTTACAGTATGAAGTCAACAACTGCACTTTATATGAACACAAGTGGGATTCAGATTGTGAAATTACCTGCCTGAGACTAAGAACGCATGATAATGGCAGTATAACAAACATAACCTTCTTCCAGCCTCTTTGAGGCAGCTGCTAGGCTTATCAGAATTGTTGTTTATTGAGCAATTTATGCAATTTTCCATTATTTAACCTAATTGCCCTTGTTTCCTTCAAAATGGCTTAAAACCCTCTCTTTCCCATTTTGGCAAGCTAATACACGACAAACACAGTTTCCAACCCTTGGAATTCAATATGATTTAAGACAGCAATTCCTACATATTTGGATGTGTACAAGTTGTCATGCAGACACACTTAATCACAGTTTCTAAAGGTTACAAATATTACTCACGCATAGGGAAACCATCCATAGGCAAGTTTGCAGAGCCTTGAGCTGACATCTGCTTTGGACTAGCTCCAGGACAGCAGTAATCTGTATCTTGTTGGTCCCAGAGGAAACTTCCTGTGCTGCTTACCCTTATGGATGGGATCCTCCTTTCTCTTCATCTGCTCAGATGTACTGAGGGCTGTCACATCATACATTTCTGAAACGTGCTGTTTCCTCTCCTTTTTTCTGCCCTCTTTAACTTCCAGGGATTATCTTCAATTTAGCCCCATGTCAAACCCTGTAAATTGAACTATTCCACTAGCAGTTTGCATGTTGTCAACCTCTTTTAAAGCCATGATAGAAGGGTCTCAAAATAGGAAGGTTTCAGGATAAGGAGATTAGTGCACAGCTCTTTTATCAAATCCCACATAGGATAAGAGGTGAATTGATGATGCTGTCAATTTCTCTCACTTCCTCTGGTTGTTTAGTTTCATTGATGATCTATTTCACCAATATTTTCTCTGACTTCATTGATACTCCCATTGCACCTGCCAATATTTTGAACTCTCTCAATGATTTTTCAATCATTTTTAGTCCTGTGAGCAGCAAAGGGTCAGGAGAATTAAGTCACTTTATTCACCCTGTCCAAAGGAAGGTCACCCCTGGCAAAAGAATTTTTTGCAGGTACACTAATAAGAAATTTAGTTAAGCAAGTTAGCAGAGCATTAGATAGGAGAGTATGGAAAGACAGCTTTAAATACATAAGCTTTGTCCAAAGGAGACAAAGCTTATTTTACTGCTGTCTCCAAGCAATGGCTTCAAAGAAAACAGTCATTCTCAGTATTTATTTTTAAAAAATGAACAAAAGTGATTGAGAGATTATAAGTTGTCAACTTATGTGATTATTTTCATTTTCCAGCAATGAGTTCAATTTATTTTAAGGTATATATAAAAAAAACCTCAAAAACATTTAAAAGCAAAATTTTATATTTCTCCTTTGATAATATTTCCACACAGTGGACTTGTACTGCAGAAGAGGTTGCAGTAATTTTCTTCCATTTTCAGCCAGTTTTTCTTTTTATTTTTTATTCGGAGGACTGCCAGATTGTCTTATGCTTGGAGAGGACTTGAATTGAAAAGGATATTCTCTCTGCTGTGGTCTCAAATGTCATAATTCTTCCAGCTGGCATAATATATAAGAAGAGTGAATAAGTATATAGGATGCATGGGACAAGAGCACTTCAGTACATCAGCATATACACAGGGTTAAGTATTTGTAAACTCATTCCCTGTATTTAAATTTCATGGATTTTATTCCCTTGCATGTTAGCATCACTTCCACATCAAAGAATCACATTTTGTTTAAACAAGTTGCAAAACCAGATGCCATGAGAATGAAATCCTCTCCAAATGCACTGGATGCTTTAATCTCCATCTCTCAAAATGCAGGCATTATATGTTAAATAAACTTTGCTCTCAGTTTAACTGGAACATCCTGTAAGATCCAGTCCACTAAATAAACTTAAAAACTGAAGTTTAAATGTAGCTCCCCTGCCTCATAATAGCAACTCCTTCTTTCTCTGAATCAAAACTAAGCAGGGTGTGCCTGAGAATTCTCATTCCTGGACAACTGTTAGGACTTGCTAAAATGGGCCCTGGGACCAGCAGAATTTTAAATCTCAGACTTTTCTGAAGGGAGAGGGTTTTCCTAAGTACTGCTGGCCATGGCTCCTAGGAACTGTAATAAGTACCTTCTTCCTAAAGGTTTGCTTTCATCTCCAGAAGTTTTTTCCATGCTATGGGTGGGATGTAATTTTCAGTAGACTTTGGTACTCACCAGTGATCAAAGACATAACAAAAAGCAGTGCAGGAGCTGCCCCTGGCCATGTCTGTCCAGTTAGGACAAATCCACTGAAATCTCTCAGTACTTGGGATGGTTCCTGGGCTGGATTTAAGGCATCCAAACACAGACTGACAAAGATAAAAGCCCCTTTTCAGCTGTTATTTAGCCAAATTCTTTAGGCCTCCAGAATTTCAGGTTTGCAAGTGACAAAGCCTGAGATGCTTAGAGGCAATTTAGTAATTCAGGCCCTACAAAGAGCCAGTCCCAGCCTTCTCTCTGGTTGTCTTTTTTGATGGACTTGACGTAGTTGGTTGTCTCAGAACATATTTATTGAATGAGTCTCTGCACAAAATTGGATTGCAGGTGCTTATTCCTTTGGAAATATGGTAAGAGGAATGATGTCTCTCTCTGCCAATTGGACTGGGACTGTTTTTACACTTGCTTAGTGGTTAGAGTTCTCATTCAGAGGCTAGGAGGGTGCAGGCCAATTCCCAGTCCTGTCTGTCAGGTGCTGGTGTGCTTCCAACTCTCACATTATGGAATAGCACTCTAGACAGCTATTCCCTGGTAGATGGCAATCCTCAACCTCTCCTGAACCTGTGAATTAGAAAGGGGGAATATTGCTTTAGCTGCATGATGCAAGCAGTCTCAAAGAAGAGGTCATTCCTGGTCTTCTTTTCCTAGCCCCAACCACTGCCTGTGCATTTGGCATAATAATACTTAACACAAAACTCTTAATACAGTCCTGGGGGCAGCAACATGAATCCAGAGCTCCCACATCCCACTTGAAGCACTAGTAAATGGAGGTCATTATGCTCCTTCTTTTCTGACCAAGAGATTTGTAACTGTCCTGTGCAAAGTAGAGCTGGTTCAGAAGGGATTTGGCCCTACTACAGGACTGCCTTTAGCCTGGTACACAAAGTAGTCCTGCAGTGTGAAAAAGTAAATCAGAATCTTCTGATGAACCTGAGCCTCCTAAAGAAGGAAAAAGGGATTTGCTTGTATCCTTATGATACAGTGGTGCACCCTTTTTAGAAGAGGTGATGAAGGTGCCTCCTTAGCAGAACAAGCTTTTAGACTGGGAATCCTGAGGGAAATCAAGTACCTATTAGCATCGAATGAGAAAGTGCTATCCTAGAAAGTGGTCAGATTGAAGACATATTTTTGCAGGCTTCTCCCATAGACTCATGTAGGTGACTTCCTCCTCCTTTGGTAATTAGCATTACCAAAATTTCCATTTGGAAGCATTTCATTCTCCCCATTAATTGTGTTTAGCATTTCTTGTTTTCTGCATGTGGGCATTCAAAGCCTTAATTATAATAGTAGTATTGATGTAGCCAGGATAGTCTAAATGAAGCAAGATTTGTAGAGAGATCATGTTTCCTATTAGAAAGGAAAAAAACAGGAAAAAAAAGCAGGCTATCAGGCATTTTTGAAGGCTTTTAAATCTCCTTGTGTCTTTTCTGCCAATATTTGGATTAATAAAAGATATTTCTCTGTCTTCAAAACTTGTCTTGTCAATTCATCATCATTTTCCCTAGATTTTAAGATTTGTCCAGTACAACACATTTTGGTAATATTCTGTGCCTTTCATTTCTCACAGTGAGCTGTGACTGTGGGAGAAGAAACAAGACAGCTTGATTTCTCAGTCTTTTTTGTCTTAGTATGCTTATGCCACTTAGCAGAGGTTTTGGCCTTGGTGCTACCCAGAGACTCTAGGGGAACATTGCCAAAACAATTTCCTAATCCTGTCTCCAGAGTCAAGATACCTCCTAACAACACCTTGTTGTTACTGTAACAACACCCTGTTGTTACTGTAACACACCTTTTTATGAAACTCATCTTGCTTTTTAATCTCTCAGGCATAATTTCTGCATCAGCATTTAATACTCTGGGGATAATGAAGAATATTTTGCCATCCTTTATGCCATTAACAGAAAACTCAGATCCTACATATGGCTAAGGGGTTCTGTCACTGTAAAACGGGTGGTTCTCTTTGCCACTGATGCCATCACCACAGTTTTGGGGTCCTATGATTTCTCACCTGCCTTCCTGGTGGCCACCTCAGCCTTAGACACTGGATCACTCAGTTCCTCTGGAAGCTTTCTGGGGCTCCCAAGGAAGGCAGTACTTACTTTCAGGACACACCATTTCCTAGGGCACTAAGACCCCTTCCTTCAGGATGTCCTTTACCTCCTTTCCAGTACAACCCAACACCAGCTTTCTAAAAAAACCTCTCCACATCCTCACACGGTCAGTACACCATCTGCTTGCCTTTGATCATTTTATCCCATGCTTTTCCCACTCTGATAAGCACCTACAAAACATCTGCCTACCATTAGTAAAATCTTTCTAACATTAACTGGTAAGTAGTATCTGTGTGTACAAAAAAAAAAAAAATAAGACTTCAGGCATCCTCACTGTGGCCCTGTGTCAGCTTGGGGTGTCTGCTGAGCATGTCTGGGCTGCTCACAGCATTCATACCTGTGCTTTGTGCACAGGCTTATGCCCCCATGTGTCCCCATATGCTTCAACCCCTCTTTTGCACCTACAGTCCTACCATAATGTAAGTGTATTGCAATATCACAGATTGCCAAACCTTTTTAATCTGCAGCCCTGATGCACAATTGTAAATTTCAGTGAGGCTCTGTGCACACCATAGCATCTTGTCCTTGCAGCTACATATCTCCGAGGGAAACCTTTTCACAGCTACAAGGAAACATCTTTCCCAATATCTGTCAGCTTTTAGGATGGTGCTGTATTAGTGATACACACGTTTTGTGTGACCGAGTTTCAACAAAGAACATGTTTCCTCTTTCTATATGTGCCAACTTGGAGATCTCTTTTCAATCCTTACTTTGTTATCTTTGTTATTTCTTCAATTTAGACTTCAAGGTCTTTCTTTTAGGAACAGACAAAGAAGTGGATGAAATTCTGACGAAAACTCACTCTTAAGCCTGGACTTTCAAGTTCAGTCTGTCTTTTTAAATAATTGCTTACCTTTTATTTATGACCTACCACGAAGTATGTTTTTCCCTTAAGACTATTAAATTGACCTCTTCTTAAAATCCTTCTTATCAGCTGCTAACTTATATTCTGCAAAATCCCTGCCTCTCTATGCTCTATCATCTTCTCATGTGGTTTTTATGTGTTTCAATTAAAGCCTGATCTAGTTTCTCTTTCCTTGCCTACACACTGTCTTGCTTCACAGTTTTTAGATTCCCTTCTGATTTAGACACATTGGTTTCCTCTTTCAGATGTCACCCAACAAGTTTTTAAGAGAGCATCACAGTAATACATTGCCCCCACAGCTGTCTCGATTAAATACATATGATTATCAATAAAAATATAGGTAAAGCTAACCTGTAAATGCATAGCAAATCTTTCCCCATGAACTAGGAACCACATCCCATCTCATCAAAAGTTACCCAGGCTCATACAAAGAAGAAATAACCCTTTTTGAAGAAGTTCTTATTCACTACCTTCTAATCCAACTGCAACCAGCCTGGTTGGTGAGGGATTTGACTCAGATGAAAACTGAACTCAATAAATTAGTATGACATTCAGAATAAATGGTGAGACTCTGTAGGCAGAAAGACAAAGAATATTTAACATTTCCAATTTGATTTCTTCCACTGCAATGTTTAGGTCTCATCTATCATTACTTCTTGTGACATCTTAGAGTGGGAGGAGGATACTCCATCATCTCTGAAAATCGTATGCACTTCTCCTGTTTTTCTTGTTAACTGCAAGACTAAGTTGCATTCAAGGAAAAAATCTGAAGCCTGTAAATGCTCCTAGGTTTTAGATTTTTGCTGAATATGTTTGGGAAACACTTAAATTAGGTCCAATTAATCTTCAATCAATCTAGTTGAAGAAATTATTCTTTTGGCTGCATTCACAGGAAACTGTTAAAAGTAAATTATAGTTCTCTGATTGCTACAGACTGGAGAAAAAACTTCCCCTTCTTCACTCCTAACAGCCTACTTCTCTATTTTTAATCAGAGCTGTTGAGTAGTTTGTCCTGGGCAAAGAAAAACGTGCATACAGAAACTGATTTGGAATTCATTTCTAATAATAGGCAATAGATGCAGATGCTTACTAGGCTAAGGATACAGGATGGATTTTTTTTCTATGCAGGCAGCCCCTTTTTGAATGCCACATATAAAATTTGATTCAGACAAAAGGGACTCAGGTGTGAATACTGTTTTATCTACAGCTGGCAAGAGCAACTGCACTCATTAAGCTGGGCTTTTATGAGGCTCACTGCATGCTCATAAGCCAACTTGAAACAAATCTAAATAGATGATAAAATTACAAGTTTTACTAAGCTAGCAGAATCAAAATGAGGTTACAGGAGAAATCAAATTCCATGTAAATAAATTGGCAGTACAAGAAAATGAAGTTATCAATTTACCAAAGAATTATACATATAAATAGTCAAACACATAATCACAAAGTCTTTACTCAGTCATGTAGAAAAGTCAATGAGAATATAGCAAGAAGTGCAGCTATGGCAGAGATATGGCCTTAAATTTCTTCAATTTCCTATAAATATTATGGAATCAGTACTGATATCATTGTTCTTACATAACAATCCATTCAGATATGTTTTTACTGTGTCATCAGTTCTTAAATTAACTTGGTGACTTTCAGCAGTGGAGTACTAGGGAAGGACAGGCTGCTTTTTTTTTAAATCTCATTGTAGTAACTTCAGTCTTTGCCAAAAAACTGTATTTTATATTCAAAGACCCATTTAAGCAAAGAAAAGTGAATGGTATTTGCCAGCCATAAGAACTTCTTCAAAAAGGGTTATTTCCTTCAGGCAAAATGGGAGCAAAGGTTTTCGTGGAGGCTGGGGCTACACAGCAGCTCAGGGACACTGTGAATAACACTGACACTTGTGAGAGAATTAAATGTGCCTTGAAAGGGGAATTTCGGCTAAAAAAAGAGGAAGCTTCTTTTGCACAGAGAGTACTTGCTATAAGTAGCACAAACGTATTTCTGATAGGAAAGGGTGGATTTTCTGTGATCTGGGCTTTTTGCACACAGTGGAAGACAGGCAGTGAGGACAGAGGAAAGGATGAACATTTCTGTTATCAAGCAAGATCCATACTGCAGTATTTTGCTGCCTCTCAGATAGGAACACTGGAGAAAGAAATAAGGCATTCCCCAGTATTGAAATAATCCTTTTGATCAAGTGCTTTAGCCTTTCTTCTTTATCTGATAATGATTTGGACAGTTACAGACACAAGCATTTGTAATGCTTCTATAAACAAGTAGGAGCACACCTTCATAAAAACATAATTGCTACTAGTGAAGTGACTCCACAGCTGCTCTCTGTTTCATTTGAGCCACAGCTGCTGTCATAGCAGCTTCACACACATCCCTTACTTCCTGAAGCAAGCTGACCAGGCTATAGCAGAATGAGCCAGAGCCCATCCTATGGTGGCATCAGCATAATCATTTCCTGAATTTCTGGAGCTGGATGTTTATAATCAGGACCTGGGTGAAAGGACCAAAGTGGATCTCCAGGGTGTAGTCCAATCATACACATTATAAGGAGGCTGATTCTAATTTACACCAGGGAGTATGAGACTCAGGTCCTTTCTTCACAGCTCAGTTCTGGTGGTTGAAGGGAGAAACCAAAACCAAAAGGCAGAATCGTTTCCTCTACCTTTGTAAAGTTAATGTGCCATAAGAAGCACTGTGAGAAAATCAGTATGTGTCCCTAGAGTGATTTCTGCACTAGAGCAGAGGCTTGGCTCATTTAACTGAGCTACTGAATATCACATCTTCATTTAATAATTGAGATTAATTTATTGCAAGAAAAGTAGCACTTGATCAGCGATCCTTCTGTTTGAAAAGCAGTATGAGGTTTGTGTCACATGCTCAGCTGATTTTGAAAGACTCCTATTGAAAATAAAGCATGTAACACCTGAGGACTAAGCACAGAATATATTGCATGGCAGCTAATCCTCATTAGCCGTGTTTGTACAGTTAGGAGTCAAATACAGACTCATCTTTCTGTATGCAGCACACACCTTGACACCAGAGGTGCCCTGCAAACTGCTATTTGAAGTTATGCCTGCTTTGCATTGTGTAGCCATGATGCCATTTCCAGGCAGTATCCTGTGCAGAAATGGGGGGCTTGGAAGAGGGACAGCCTGGGAATGGGCATTTACATTCCCTCTTCTGTACATTGACTCTTGAAGAGTCTCCAGCAACTGATTGGCCTGTGAATCAGCTGTCACCTCTAAATAGTGACCTGTGCGGGAACAGGGGTGTGGTCTCTCTCTGTTTCAGTGCAAAGTCAAACAGGCTGCTGTGATTTGGTGAGATGTGAACCCAGCAACTGCTGCTTCCCAGCTGACAAGTTTGCTTTACTAGCCTTGAGGCAAGTGTGAGAGCTGGGAAAGGAGCACAGACGTCACCTATTGTACCTGTGATGTAGAAGTGGTTCAACCAACTTGCCAACCCTGTGCCCAAGTGTGGCTTAAAGCATGGAAAGATATGTACACCTGACCTTTCCTTTAGGTGGAACTCAAACACCACAGCTAATCCAAACGAATGTCTAATTCTGGTTTGATGACGTTCTTCCCCTCCGAATTTCCCCCACGGTTTCACTTGCAGGGAGAACACATTTGTGTCCTGTCATTTGTGCAGTGGGACTCTGTGTCACTGGGCAGCCGCTGTGCCCTCTTTCACAGATACCTGCCCCAAGTCGTGGATGAAGGATTCTGCTTGCAGAGGCACTGGAATGCTCCATGATCTCTGGACCAAAGGTATTATTTAAATAATTGATGTTTTTTATTGTTGTTAAAAGAGGAGTTTCTAGATGTTAGAGCAAAGTGATCCCAGAATCATAGTGAAAGTCATGGTTCTCCTGAAGTTCTTAGGTACAGTAAGGATATTGCTGAATGGGAAGGGATACAAAATGCATCCAGAAATCAAACATCAGGAAGACAGAGGGTTGTATTTTCTTCATGTAATAAAAAATAATTAAATAACAAGCCCATCATTTTTAAATGTAATTTGGAATGAAAGATAGTTCTAAAAGAATGAGCAATAGAAAATGTTTTGCAGTTGATTAAAACAGTGACACTTTTCTGACTGGGAAAGCACATAGGAAACACAAATTGCCTGAGTAATGTATGTTTTTAAAACATGTCCCTTGCTGGATAGCTATATGGTCATGTGGCTTAGTATTAGTGGGGAGGGCATCATAGAATCCTCTGAACTTGCCATGTTAAGGAACTTTTCTTAAGATGTGATTTCCTTTCATAAGACTTGTACAGATCAACCTGTATTTACAACATGGGGGAAGGCCGGTAAATGCATTTTCAGGATAATTTAATTTACAAGCCCCTGGGATAGTTTCCAAGTCAGCAGTGGAAAGTCTTTGTCACAGATGTCCTGCCTCCAGGAGGCTCACAGCACTGCTCATGGAGCTGCTCAGTGTTGCATAGGGTGGAAATTTTAGAAAAATTCCCCATGCTAGAAAAATAAAAAGAGTATTTTACTAGTTCAGTGTTTAGTTTTGTTTTGAGTTCAGCATGGGGTAGGAGAGTGTTCCCATAGAATATGTGTACCTGTTGTAAGAAAACAAATTAATTACCTGTGGGAATATGCAAGAAAGGAACATTTCGGAAGGAACTTAAGGGTAATGAAGGAACTTAGGAGTCAAAGAGCACAGATGTGCCAGTGTCTTTTAAAAGATAATGACTACATCCAAAACTGAAAACAGCAAAAAGGAGAGCAAATGAAAACCCAGGCAAGCGTACCTGATACAAAGCTCTTGTTTACTCCAAGACCTTCATGCTCCACTGTGCCTATTGGGGTTTTACATGCTGGTTTCACATGCTGGATTGGAAGGAACAGGAGACAGAAAACCAATCTCAATAAGTAACACAGGGTTTTCTGGCAATTGCCCTCAAAAGTAAAGGGAATGAAGTTGCCTCTTTTTCCCAAACATTGGTGTTAGAGTTTTTGCCATCCAGAGGGACCTTGACATGCTTGAGAGGTGGATCAATGCAAATATCATGGAGTTCAAAGAAGCAAAGTGCAAGGGCCTACACCTGCGTTGTGGCAATCCCAGGGACACCAACAGGTTGGTGAAGTGAAGTGATTGAGAGCAGCCCTGTGGAGAAGGACTTGGGCACGACAGTTGATGAAAAACTCAACATGAGCAGGAAGTGTGCACTCATAGCCCACAATGCCAACCATACCCTGGCTGTGTCCAAAGCAGCATGGCCAGAAGTCTGAGGGAGGTAATAATGATAATCCCCCTCTACTCTACTCTCCTCTCCTCTCATGAAACCCCACCTGGAGTGCTGCATACAGTTCTGGTGCCCCTACACAGGAAGGACATGGAACTGTTGGAGCAAGTCCAGAGAAAGGCCACAAGGAGTCCCTCCCATAGCAGCCTTCCAGTTTTTGAAGGGAGAGGGATTCTTCATCAGAAACTGTAGTGATAGGAAAGGGAAGAATGGGTGCAAATTGCAAGAGGGAAATTTAGGCTGGATATTAGGAAGAAATTCTTTACCATGAAGGTGGTGAGGCACTGGAAGTGGTTGCCTAGAGAAGTTGTGGATGTCTCAACCCCTGACAGTGTTCAAAGCCAGCCTGGCTTTGGGAGATGTGGAACAGCCTGGTCCACTGGGAGATGTCCCTGCCCATGGCAGGGGGCACTGGGACTTGGTGATCTCTAAGGTTTCTTCAAACTCTTACCATTCTATGATTTTATGATTCAGGATAGGAATCCCCCTGTACTGAGTCAAGTGGGAACTGCCTCATGAGTTTTCTCAGACTGGTTTGGACCAAAGCAAAGCCCTCATGAATCAGGTCTCTAAAGTGCATGTGCTCATATGGTTTCTTCTCCTTTCAGTGATTGCACTGCAGAGGTAGTAAATAAAAAGTTGAGTGTGACCCCGGACTGCATACTGACATAATTTCAATTAATATGCTTCTCCATTTTCATCTCTGACGTCCACACGTGATTTGTAATTGTGAGTCATGAAGACATCTCCAGGAATGGCAGAAAAAGCTCCAAAAGGGAAGAAAGACACACCACGTATGCTAGTTTTACTTAGCAAGGGAAAATATTTACCTCCCCATGGTCTGACCTCACATTATTCAGGATGTCAGAGATAATTTTAAAGCCCTGGGTCTTCAAACCATTCCCATCTCACCAGTTATCCATGAAAAAGTGCCAGTTCTACAGATGGATGCACTCAGCCTGTAAAAAGCAAAACTGCACATCCACACACAGACTCACAATGTCCATCTTTCCTCTCTTACCTAGCCACCTTTGACTGCTGGTCAGTTCTGGGACTGAAGACTTTCAAAAGCCTGCAAATATAAGAGAGAATTGAGCACAGAATCTGTATTGAATATGCCAAAGGAATGGTGTAAGTAACTCAAGTGATACTGTGTAATTCCCCTTCCTCCCTTCAGTCTTCTGGACACTGGTTCCAAGGATTTGCATTCGTTGCTTAAAGGCATTTTGTAAAAAAGGGGAAGTAAAGCTCTTTGCAGCACTGAAGTTGTAGCAGCCTGATTAATGATTCAGCAATTCTCTATAAAGCAGCTCCCATGAGAGAAGGCGAATGTACACCCCTCTGCAGACTCACAGGATGCTTCTTCATGCCATCTACCCCAGCAAAGTGCCTTCTCCTGGAAGATGGCAGCCAGGAATACATGTAGGAACTTTGAGGATTTCTGTTCTCACAGCTCCAAATCCAAACCATAAAGAAAGGCATGCAATGCTATTTGGTATTTTTGCCTGGGTTTTTTCTCTCTCACTCTCATTTTCAGTTCTGGTTTTGCTCTTTGCTTCTGTGAGACAGTCATTGCAAAACATGCAGAACACTCTCTCCGCTTATGTCAGTAGTTGCTGAACTGCTTTAATTTCTCCTCTTACATACCTGCACTGAATCAAAAAAAAAATAGAGCTATCCTTTATTTTTCACTTGACTGAAAGGTAAAATTCTTATTTATAGGATGGAAATATGACTGCTGCAAAGCAGTTTCTATTATTTTCAGTGGCTTGGCACAGGCATTTTTACTTAGGCAGTCAGTTGTCTGGTTTAGTTCAGTGGGGCCCAGCTTGGGAGAGGAAAATCCCTTGATAAAAGTTTACCATGCAATTGGGTGGCTGGAGCAGAAAAAGAATGACCTCTGTCTATGACAATGGCTTCTGCATGAGCCCTCCCTCCCCTTTCGCCTCTTTTGCTATGACGGGTGGATCAAAAGAAAGTTATCCATATCCTCCAAGCCATGTGGACTTCTTTCTCCCCTTTCCTAAGAAAAGGAAGGATGAAGTTGGAAAAAATACCCTTGTCAGTCCTGTACATTACAGCATACTCACAAAACACATGTCAGTGGACTGAGGGGAATTCTGTATTAAGCAGAAGAAGACACCAGAGACCTGGGGTAAAGGTAAAGACCCAAGTATACCAGTCTAAAATAAAACATGACAAAACATGGGAAACCATCCATCAGGAAAGTATGCTGCTAGTGAGGACAGCAGACAGAGATCTCACTGGTTTTAGGTAGTATGAAAGCTGGAAAGTTTTACATCTGCTCCTGCAAAGTGATTTCTTTGGAGCTGTTTGAAGGAGGAGAGGGAAGGACTTTGGCAAGGGTGGTCTGGAGGCAGGTCCCACATTTATGGAAAAGGCACACAAAAACCACAAAGGTGCTGCTAAAATGCAAAATAGCAAACACAGACTGGAGGCAGGTGCCACTCTCAGGTTGCATGGGAATGACATTTGGCTGCTTACCAGGACTATGGGCCCTTACACCACATGAACCCAAGCAGCCAGAGAGATGTTTTGCTTAGGAGACAAGATATAGGGAGTTTTTTTTAGGGTTTTGTTTCCTAAAGAGAAACTAATTTTTTTCTTTACCGAGAACTATGTGCTGTTTAGCATCATCTCTCTGTATCATATATCATAAGATTTCCCTGTTATCCTTTGCTGTTGTTAAGGATTGGTTCCTGTTCCTGTCACAAAACTGAAGGTCACACACTTCATCACTTCTGGTAGCTGACATCACCGACATGTCTCCCCCACCTCTTCCTTCTTCATCACACTCTCCTCCCCCTCTACTTTCAATTCCCCATCTTCTCCCCCACACTGCCAGGCCAAGTATGCTCCCCATTCCTCTTTCCTCCGCTCCAGGCATTTTGGGTACTTGTCCTGCCCTTTGGACCTCAGGGACTCTGTGTTCCTCCCATGGCATATACAGTCTGCAGTAATCTTGCACAACACCTTCTCTGTAAACCAGAAATCTGCCATAGCATGCTAGTTGTGGTTGCTAAAGGCTGGGAAACACATAGAATCCCTTGCACCAATCTATAGAAAAAGGTGAGATTAACTTTCTCAATACTCTTTCTTGCTAAAACTTCTTGTTTTACCACCTCTTTGGGAGTACTGGAATGTTTTCAACCTCTAATATATTTATTTCTTTTCTTCTTCTTACAGTATCATGGAGATCTGCATATTCTTTCTTTGTGCTATGATATTTCTCCCAGGTAAAAGGCACATTTTTAATTATTAAAATTATTTTGATTGTTTGTGTCCTGCTATGTGATACTTTCTCATCCACTAAGAAGCTCATTCCTTAGTACTATTAATCACTTCCATTGCACAATCAAGGTCATGTAGCCCATGTGACATGTATTTAAATTGTGTGCAGGGACTCTATAAAATATATATAGTAAGTACTTCCTCTCTTCAACTTTATATCTTTACATTACACTTATTTTATGTTGCTCCTAAATTCTCAATTTAAATCTGTCTTTAAAATGTGTGTGTATCCCCTCTGTGCATTATAGAGAAGAGTGGTACTAAACTGAAAACTGGCAGTCTGATATGGGACAACTGGAGTTTGAGGCAGCCACAGAGATCATTTTGTAGTCTTGTGCTCTGGAAGAACAGTCAAAACTTTGCACCAGGAGAGAGACTGTAAATCTTTTTGAACACATCAGAGATGTTTGTATCTTCTGGGACAGAGGGCTGCATTTCTTTTTCCAAGAAAACACAGTCCCCCAGGCCACTACTCATAATAATGGACACATGCACAGGAGAAAGCAGGAGAAAAATCATCTCTTGTGTAGTGCAGTTCATCCCTTCTTTGCATGAAGGCATAATTGTGTTTATTGACCATTTCTGTTAACAAGATCAGAAGCAGAACAGTTAAATCTGACATTTACTCTGTCATTAAATTCTAAATTAATTACAGAACAGTTAAATCTGACATTTAATTTGTCATTAAACTTTAGATTAATTCTTCATAGAGATTGAAAGTGTTCACCTGCTTCTGACCTTCTGGTCATGCATTCCCTAGACACTCACACTTACCACACAGTGTGTACTTCACAGTTTCTTCAAAAATTTAATGTGTTGTAATTTCCTTAGGTGAATTAACTCAACTTTTTAAACAGAAATTGTGCATCTATCTTCTTTGTGGCAGAAACTCATTACATTCAGCATGCTGCAAGCAAGAATTGTTTGAATCTTTGGCCTGGAGACAAGTTTTCTAAGATATAGATGCTCATGACCTCTGTGTGGTAGGCCTTCTTTGGAAAGTAAAATATAGGAAGAAAAACAAGAAATAGTTTTATGACCTGAACTCCTCATGACTAAATGAGTCAGTTTGAACTACTACGTGTCCTGTCATACCTAGTGGGATAATTTATGTCTAAATGTTGGTGGTTTTATTTCCACTGTTGTTAAGTGTTGGATATCTGAGTGCAACTTGATATTCTTTTGTAGCTGGTAGAAATCTTGATTTTTCTCTCTCTCTGTCTAAGGTATTGCTGCCAGTGTGCATCCGGTGAAGGCATTTCTCCATCACACTGTACACCTATCCTGCTGTTTTCCAAACTCTCAGGAAATTGACGTGAAGGATTTAATAATCTTTTGGCAAAAAGACAATAAAGTGGTGCATGAAGTATATCATGGCCAAGAAAAGCATGAGAACCTTAGTCCTGAATATATAAATCGCACCAAGGTGGACATGGCCAGATGGACCTTGCAGTTGTTAAATGCAGGAGTTGAAGATGAGGGACACTATAAGTGTATTATTATGAAAAAAACAACTGAACAACCAAAAAGGGTCATACACCAATCTGAGTGGTCACTGCACATCATTGGTAAGTAATCTCCTCTCATTGCCATCTGGTCTGTGGGATTCTCCGTGGTTTTGTTCAGTCCAGAAATATGGGTCCTGAAATTGTGCCTGCTCTGGAGCAAAACTTTTAAACATGAATAAGAGACTTGCTTCCTGCAATTTTTATGGCTTTTAGGACTCTGGAAAATAAACTTGTTTATTTGCATCTGACAAACTACCTTCTATTAAAAGTAGCAGTAGTTATCCAACCTTATCAACAGTGGTGGCAAATTAGAATTGAAACATGGCAAGATCTCTGCAAACACACAGCTATTTTATGATCATATAAATCACAGGGAAAATAAAGAAAAAAACAGCCCACGTGTAGGAGTAGAAATTCATATATTCAGCTAAAGGAAGGCAAAAAATACCTCTGAAGAAAATTATATACATACATTGGTGAGACTCCACCTGGTTTTTCTGCATCAGAGAATTTTTTGTAATCAAAGGAAAAGGCAGTTAGTCTTTTAACAGGGAGATGGAAGTGAGGCACCAATGTTCTCTTCACATTTTCTAATATTATTTTAATTCCTAATATATAATCCTAATGCTTCTCTATTTTAAATTATTCTGTTAGTAGTGTTTATCTCTATGCCTGTGTTCTGTCTTCCACTGTGCTAGTGCTAGTCATTAATAAAGCAGCTTCTAACTTGTGCTGGTGTTTTCAGGCTTCAGCATACTGCTTTAAAAGCGAACAGACCAAGTGTAACAGCAGCCAAAAAGAGGGTACCAGGACAATTGACCCTATTTAGCTTTGTGCTACTAGCAAGTGTTCCCTTGTTCCACAGACAGAAAATGTAGATTGTTAATTTTGGTTCTCCCAGGATCTACTAGAGAAGCATTTTCAGTGGCATTTCAGAACTCAGAAACTCACAATGTGCACTCAGTATCAAGGCCCTTGGTTTAAGATGTGTAGCATCAAGTGCTCAATCAATTCAAACAGTTGAATCAGTTATCAGTTTACCCAAAATCTGAGCAACATGTTACAGACATCTCACTCTTAGGACTAAAAGTCTCCTACACCTTTTAAAGTTTAGGTTAGGAAGACAGTTTTAACAATGTGCTGTTGTCTTCCTTCCAAATTACTCTCTGTTCAAGAAACTCTCAAAGGAAGGAGCAGTATAAAACCATATTTTAAAGAAACTCAAGCCCTTCAAAATAATTAGATGAAAAATGCAAATATTGAAATGTACCTGTGCTTACATGCTGCTTTTTAATTAGAATCTCATATCATACAGGAAGGGATTTTTGTAGTTTGGCATGTCACACTTAAAATGGGCATAAGAAAACCCAAGGGCTGTACAAGAATGACAGGGCAGTCATACAAAGCTGCTTGGATCACTTGGTGACAAAGTATTCAGAAATAATGCAGTACCTTTGAATTCAATTTAAACATGTTATTTTTATGTATTACATTTGTACAATATATAGATAGCATGAAACTGTGTCAGGGGAGGTTTAGGTTGGAGAGCAGGAAAAGGTTTTTCACCCCGTGGGTGGGAGGTCAGGCACTGACAAGCTCCCCAGGGAAGTGGTCACAGCACCTGAGAGAGTTCAAGAACAGTTTAGCCAATGCTCTCAGGCACATGGGTGTGACTCCTGGCCATCCTTTGTGGAGCCAGGAGTTGGACTTGATGATCTTTCTGAGTCCCTTCTAACTCAAGAAATTCTAGGATTCTATATATATGTTAGATGTATTTCATACTGCCATGATGACTTATATAAAAACAGACTCAGATCCTTCTCCAGAAAAAAAGGAAGGCTTCACAGTGGAAAACTTTGGCTCTTAAAAATGCAAGGTAGGGACCATGCCGACAAGCAGCTTAACTGGAAAATCTGCTATTGTGGCATGTCTGCAGTGCTTCCTCTGGATAGATCAATAAGGGAAGTAGGTAAGACTAGGGAAGCTGTTTCAAAATATGCACTACTCAGAGCATTGAGGCTGAAATGATGTCACAAGAGAGACTTAGAGTTGCTCGTTTTAAAGAGGATGTTGAAAAACCGAAAAGTGTGAAAAAAAGCTCTAGTAGAGTTATCTGAAGACTGGAAAAAATACAGTCAACTAGAAACATTAAAACAACAATCTTACAACCTTATAAGACAGAATAATCAGAAGAGTTTTGTTTCCAGCATGTGAGAACATGAAATACATGTAAAATACTGCATATTAAAAAAAAAAAAAAAAAAAAAGGCTAGCTGATTATTTCTGCGACAGTCAGTGTCTGGAAGGAAGTAAGGCAGATGGTCACTTAAGAAAATAGAATAAAAGCAAAGTGATTAAGCCATTGATAAAAATATTAAGGGCTTGATGGACTGCTGTCTCTTGAGTTATTTAACCTAATCCCAAAGTTTTTTGGAAGACAATATCTTTAAATAAAAAAGACCTCCTGAAATGTGCTTTTCTGTTAACAAACATAAACCCCATATATGTAGCCCACACCCTGAATGCACCCAGCATCACTTTTCAGTAAATTGAGGTTCCAGAAACTATAAAAGAGAAGTGCAACCTGTATTCTACTATTTCCACTTGCTTACTGTCAATAAGATTGAAGCCCTTAAATCACTTGGATGTTGTGGCAAGTTTCATAGCCATGGATTACGTTCTTGCTATCCCTATAAAATACCAAGGAGAGAATAAATACTCCAGACTAGAAGTCTGACAGCAGTCAGCTAAGCAAGTCAGACCTTGAGCTTTTCTGAGGGACACCTTAACTAAATTTTGAGGTATAGAAAAGGGGGGGCTTTTTTCATTTTGAATTCATATCCATCAACTCCCTTGGGGGGATTTAAGTGACTAAGCTAAATCCTATGCATTGTGTATTAGGATAGAGAAAAAAAAAGCAATATCATGTTTCTTCATTCATACATATTAACAGTCCTCTAGGGCAAGGATTAGATCCTTGTTCCAACACACTGAGTGTATGTGCAGAAGAGTGAGACTCACCCTCTCAAGACTCACATTTTCCTAAGAGCCCTTTTCCCTTCTCCAATATTTCTGCATATTCTTTAGTCCTATTTACCCTAAAAATTTGCAATCAAATCTTGAGTCTACTTCTCGGTATTTGTTTCTGACTTTTTGGGATGTTCTTTGGGGTTTTTTTAACTTGCTATGTGCCAACTTAGTGGTCAGTATTATGTCAACATTCTCTTTTTTTCCTTTTCAATTATAGCCTATTATTTTTACTACAAACCTCTGACCAAACAAATCCTGGTTGAGTATATCTAGATTAATTAAGAGAGGGTATTGGTTAAAAGCTTCTATTTATGTTTAAATAGTTCTTCCCATTCCTGTTTCACTATTTCTTGCATGGGAAACTTGACTTTTTAAAGCAACAGGTGTGTTTTTCATTTATTGTGATAAGTGAATGACACAAAATAAAAAACCCTTATGCTATAATCAATTCCATCAGAAAAGCTAAGCTAAGGGAACCCTGCCACAAAGTGATGATGAATTATACGCTGCAAAATGTTTACTTACAATACTGACAGACACCAGGGATATTTCTACTTAAACAGCACTGCACTTTGAACTTACCCTATCTGGATTCTCTCAGATTATTTCTATTTTTACATTTCCCAGTTAGAAGTTTGTGGGTTTCCCCTTACCCATTCAGGATACCAAAGGTAGGGAACATTGTAGTCCCTTCCCATTTTCTGCTTAAGCCCTTATTTGTGGGGCTTAAGGTTTCATTATTCTGAGGTATTAATGTGTCTCAAAGAGGTGGGAGAGACAGAGGCCCATTGTCTGACTGATCAGACTTGCGTCCTTGAAACACCCTGAGAACAAGAAGCAGCAAGTCTACATACACACCAAAAAAATCCCTTATTGGAATTCCCATTGTCTTCCTGAAGAAAAGTGTTTAGACTTGTTGCTTCCTGAAAATCTTAAATAACCTAAATATTAAATAACTGGCAGAGACTGTCACAAACATGGTGTGGCTGGCTCATGATGCTCTGTCTTTGGTCTATTTCAGCCAACTATAGTCAACCTGAGATAGAACTGCACTCTGGGGAACTAAAGCCCAACGGATACTTGAACCTCACCTGTTCTTCCAGTGGAGGTTATCCAGAGCCCAAGGAGATGACTTGGCTGATTTCACATGAGAACATAACACTCAGCAGTCCGGCTCACATGAATGTCTCACAGGATGCTGTGACAAAGCTGTACAACGTTACCAGCGAGCTGAATATCCCAGTTCCTGCAGGGAGCCCCACTAATATCAGCTGCTTACTTCGCCTTCGGGAGCAGCTGGGAAGCCTTGTCTCAGTCCCACTGAACATAGGTGAGTCTCCCTTTGACCATTCCAATTTCTGCATGGGTAAGAGCAGGTAGTACTGCAGCACAGCTGATGACAGACAGCAGCAGGTTCAAGGCAGGGAATAAACTCTAAGTAGGACTAGGAGTTGATTAAAAGGGTTGTAGGTACTCTATCCTATTCACCACTGAACTTCCTCTCTTTTCCACATGGGAAATCTTATCACAGCAAGGAGAGGGCACAGAGAAGGAATTGCTACACAATGCAGAACACAGCCCTATTGATCCCCTCCCTGAAAGATGCTGCAGTAGCAACAAAGCAACCTAGGAGTCTGGATCAGGCAGCAACCAGTCTCTGGAGGTGACAGCTGTTGGGAGAGGTTGCCACTTCACAGAATCAGAGAACTGGTGAGGTTGGAAGAGGCATCTGGAGATAATCTAGTACAACCACCCTGCTCAAAGTAGGGTCAGTAAGTAGCACAGCACTTTATCCAGTTGAATTTTAAACATCTCCCAGAATAAAGACTCCACAAACTTCCAGAGTTTGACTACCCTGATATTAAAAAAGGAGTCTTTTGCTGGTTTAAAGTGCTTGAGCTGCTATTCTTAATTATTCCTTAGAAAGAGGCAGAAGGCTAAACAGAAGAGTTCCATGTACCATATTTGGTTCACAAACTGCCAAATAAACTGTGCTGAGTTTAACTGTAAAGACCATGAAACTTGGACTAATATTAGAAGCATTCCTGGTGGTTTTCATAACATTTGGCAGAATTAAGTGCACATTCCAAAATGACTATTTGGGGATTTTTCATCTCTGAAATTGTGTCTTTTTTCAGACACCTCTTGCAAGAAGAAGCTGGGGACCTGAGTTCCATTATGACTTTACTGACGGATTATCTCAGGGTTCCACGTGGCTGATCCTTTCTTTAAACTAAAGCAGTATTTTTTTATCTTCTGGACCAGGAAAACTTCTTTTCACATGGTTTTGTTTATAAGCTATGGCACAAGAACATCAAAACAAAGACAATTCCCATTTTGGTCTTACGTTCCTTTGGCTTGCACATGTCTCTTTTAGACAATGCTGAAGATGGAGAGCTGTGCTTCAATTAACAGGAACAAGGAGCCAAGAGGGAATGGTAGCATTGCAGGAAAGCCTACCAGGGCAGTATAAACATGCACCTTATTACTGCAGATGTAAAATAAATTTGCCACTTGTTCTGAAAAAGTTCCATAGTGAAGTTTCCTTAATATAAATTTAGCTAAAGGGTTAAGTTATCAACACCAGATATGGCAAACTGCTTCTGATGTCTTTGCATTCTAGGACTTTCAAATACTCTTAAAATACAATCCAGAAGCCTTCTAATGTTTGTTCAGCTTTGCACATTGCTCATTAGTTTTGAAATGGTTATATTAACTATAATGCTGAATCTTCCTCTTTCCTCTTCAATTGTTCTCTCCTCTCTGGCTTTATGAAAATAGATACCTGACAAACAGTGATGGTGGGTAAGAAACCAGGAACTCTACACAAACATCAGTTTTGTTTGGCAATAACTAAAGCTCTATCAGCTGCTAACCCTGCCAACCAAAACCTCAAAAACACAAAAACCAGAAATAGAGGGAAAGTCCTTTGAATTCCCTGCTACTTTCACATCCCTTACAGCATTTCATTAGGCTTTGACCATCATTTTCAACAGACACCAAGTAGTAACATGTTCCAGGTTCTTCCAACTTGCATGGTAACACAGAGCAGCATTGGCACTGTAGCTGCCTCATAGGCTGTTGTACCAATTAAGTTGCTGATCTTTCACATGCTACCCAAACCTTAGAAAGAGTTATTTGCTTTGCTGCTGTTTAAGTGAGTAGTAAGACCGGGTAGTTTCACTAGTTATTGGAACCGGAAATAAAATAATGTGGATAGTGATTTATTGACACTAGCAAAGCAAAAAGGATGTCAAGGGCCTTGACCTAAACTTCTATTTCATGTAACTTTGGGATAGAGTGTTTAAAGTAATTGCCACCAAATTAAATCTTGGCTGTGTGTATCTTCTTTGTTTTCTTATTCAGAGATAAAAGAGAAAGAAATGGAGCAAGCAAAGATAAATTTCTTTGGCCCACTTATAGCTGTGGTTGTAGTGATCATTTCTGCACTTCTTCTGGGTTTTGTGATATTAAAGAAGAACAGAAATATCTTGTCTACCAACCAGAGTAAGTTACTACGTGTCATTCAGCTCTACCATCCCTCAGCTCACAGGCTTTACTCTTCGTAATCATCCCTCTACCTACTTTCAAGCTGCTGACAGAAAGTTAGGTTTCATGCTGGACTTAAGCTAAACTTCCTAGGACAATTTAGTTCCTGTAGCAACTTAGTTCATCCTGCAGTAAGTCAAAGCATCTTTCTCCTGTCTCATCCTGGAATCCACTTCTGCCCATTTTTGTGCTCTGTGAGACTGCCATGGCACCATTTTACCACCTTTTCCAGTAGTTTCATCCTTCTTTTTTTTCTGGGTTTGGGGTAGATTTGGCTCTTAAAGTCATTGAACTATATAAATCTTTCTTGCCTATCACTACTATAAGAAAGGTGGAGTTGGGGCAGGGATGAGATGAACTTACATGAAGTTCACAGTGCTCCATCACAAGCTGCCCACACACTGGACTAAAAGAATAATCTTGTACTGGGAACAGAACTTGATCTTGGCATTTCATTTCTCTATTTTATTCCGAAACTAATTCTCAGCAGTCCAGGGTTTATTCAGCATTGAATCATGTTGACATCAAAATCTATTTTCCTTATAGCAAGAGGGAAATGCATCCCTCAGTCAGTCCTGTTTCCCTATACAGTTAAGGGTCCTGAGCCCCACCTTGTTCTTTTCTGAAATTCTAAGATAACTGGACATTTACTATCAACTCCTTTACCCGCTCCTATTTTTCACATGTCTGTAAATCACATATTGATCTGTTCTAGGTGTCAGTCTAGCAGTCTAGAAGCTATCCAGATTGAAACCGAGGCCATCAGCCAGACTGCTGACTGGGAACCACCTCTGCACCCAGCAAAGCATGAGGTCCCGTGTTTTTAGAGGTTCTGCCAGAACAAGAATCCTCCCCAGAAGTCCTACAGAACAACATGCAACACTTTTGTGTGATGGCTGAAACCTACTCCCCAGTGTTCTCTGTTTTTATTGTTGCTCCAGAATGGTAGTAAATGGTAGTAAATAGGATGCTCTGCCTGTCTGCATGACTACCTTTTTGTTGTATCTTTTAATATGCACTGTGACAATGTAAAATCCTGAGAGTCAATGGAGAAAGCAGAGCTGTATGGGTCACAGAATGTCTCAGAAATAGAAAGAGTTAAGCCACAATCTGTGATTCATAACCATCACTGCAAACACAATCAGAGGTAAGCTATTACCCATAAATCATAGAATCATAGAACCATAGAATTGTAGAATGACTAGGGTTGGAAGGGACCTTGAAGCTCATCTAGTTTCAAGCCTCCTGCCTGACCATAAGCCATAAATGCTTTTGGCAGAGCGACTGTGTAACTTCCTTGTAAAGTTTCACATCAGGAAGAGGAACTTCGAGGCACATCCCCACTTTCTGAGAAAAGTCATGGAATTCCCATCAAGCATTTGAATCTAGAAATAATCGAAAGGAAATACTTGCTTTAAACATAATTTGTGATTAACATCTTATTTTTTTAATATATATATCATCCAAGCTTAATACACCCAGACAGTTAGTACCTCCACACTTTGTTCCTCCGTATTCTGACTGAGAGTTGTAAGAGTTGTTCAGGTGGATGCAGGGATAGAAAATGACAGCATGAGGTATCATATGTGTGTATATCTAACCCTACAAAATTAGGCTGAGCAGATAATGAAAAAACATTACATAAGTCATGTTCCTTTTTTGTTGACTATGTTCTTAATTTTGCTTCAGACCTTGATGATAGAGCAATTCATACACTGTGGTATATTCAGCCATAGGAAGGAGTTTTATCCTTCAGAAAAGATCCTTTGTTTTGCTCAAAATGTGTCAGTTCTCCAATCTTGAATGATCTCTGCACTTTATATTCTTCAACAGCACTGACATCTCTCCAGAGGAAGAATGCAGCAGAACTGAGACAAAATTCTTCTGAGATCTTGATTGTGTTTGTAGGTCTGACACTTTCAGAAAGAGCAGGGACATTAGCATCATATTCTTAAGACAAATTTCAGCTCACAGTTGCAGTCTGGGGACATAAATTTTCTACAGTTGTTGGGTAGAAATATTCTTTTCTGTTAAATTATGAGAGTTGCTAGATTTCAACTCAATTTTTACTCCATTTTCAAGTGTATGAGAGAAATGCATGTCATTTTGAGTTAGCTAAATTATTTGGGAGTCAGTTTATTAAGCTATTACACTAACATTCAAAATATTTTCATTCAGATTAATATCATTCAAACGTTATTAGAGGTAAAGGTTTCAATTTTTTGTAAAAGTTTGTACTTTCTAGCAAGCTTATTTAATGATGGATTAAAACATATGTCTTTTTCTGTGTTGCTGTTTTTATTCTCCTTCCATTAAAGCTTCTTGTTAGGGAATACCAACATTTGGTGTTCTCAGGGAGGAAACATTTCCAGAATTACTTCTTGGAAACAAATGAATAAAAAAGGTATTGCTGCAATGACTGAGACTGACAAGTGGAGGCTTCATATGTTCATTTGTACATATGTACATATGATATGTACATCAGCAACTGTAGCTAGTGGAAAGGCAACATGGTGGGTTAGGTTTATCCTTTGACAACTCCCTTCCATCCTTAATTTGTTCCTAATTGGTGAAGTTGTTTGTTTTCTCCCTTGCCATCCCTCTACTTTAGGCTGCCAACCTCTTTCTATTAACTGCTCAATTTCTCTACCTCCTCTTTTCTTTCCCTTATATCAAGTCTAATTCCTTCCTGAGGTAAAGATTTAAGGGGACAAAAGCAGATGGGCTTCAAGGAAAATCTTAATTTGCCTCTGTGCATTGAAACATTATTCCTCTGCACTAGCAGGTGTAATGAGCACAGTAGCAAGGCACAGGAAAAGTATGGCTGATGTGCTGGCGTTTTTGTCCTCCATACAAATGTATTCACATTTCCAGGCTATTTCCTCACATACTTCATCTCTTTCTTTGACAGCTTTCAGTCAGTGACTCCATCAATGTGGCAAGAACATGAAAGAGTGTGCATCCACTATGTACCACAGCGTAGAATATCTTCACTCAAAAACACCATTCCTTTATTTTTAGGCAGAACATTAAGAATTTCAGAAAACAAAGAAATGTTAACAAAGAAATGGCAAAGATGCATTAAATTCACATCCAATGCTCTAATGTAAAATTCTTTATCAGACTCAGAGTTGTGATAGATTGCTTCAAGCTAACTGATTACCAGCACTAAATCACCCAATAGTTGAGATTGGATCTAGAAAGTATATCCAGCTCAACCCTCCTGCTTGAGCAGGGTCACCTGGAGCAAGTTGCCCAGGTCTGTGTCCAGACAGTTTGCGAGTATCTCCATGGAGGGAGGCTCCACAGCATATCTGGGCAGGGTTCAGCCTTCACAGTTAACAGAATTTCCTTCTGAAAGGCGTTCAGAGAGAATCTCCTGTGTTTCAGTTTGTGCCTATTGCCTTTGGGCTGTCACTGGGCGCCAATGGAAAGAGTCTGGCTCAGTCTCTTTTGCACCCTCCCTTCAGGGATTTACACACACTCATTCGGTCTCTCTGAGGCTTCTTTTCTCCAGGCTGAGCAGCCCCAATGTACTCAGCCTGGGCTCAGACGAGAGATGCTCCAGTCCTTAAACCATCCTTGCAGTCCTTCACTGGACTCCCTCCAGTTTGTCCACGTCTCTCACATACTGGGAAGCCCAGAACTGGACACAGGATTCCCGAGGGTGCCTCACTGGCGCTGATTAGAGGGGCAGTACCGCGTGCCTCATCCTGCTGGCAGCGCTTTCCCCGGTGCAGCCCAGGCACTGTTGGCCGCCTTTGCCACGAGGGCGCACTGCTGCCTCATCTTCTGCTTGTCCACCAGGCCATCCCTGTCCTTTTCTCCTCGGCTGCTTTCCCGATGGATTGCCCCAGCCTGTACCTGTGCGTTTTGGGGGCTATACCTCCCAAGATGCAGAACTTTGGATTTCCTTCGATTTTTTTTCGGAGGTTCCTCTCTGCTCGTTTCCCCAGCCTCTCGAGACCCCTCTAGACGGTCACACAATTGTCTGGGCTCCACTGCTCCAAGTCTTTTGTTTAAACTTGGTGAGTGTACACTTGCTCCCAGCATACAGGTCATTAGCAAAGAGAAAAGTCAGTTAGTTTTACTGAAAATTCCTTAATGCCAGCTAGTGCTACTGCAACAAGCAATATTTCCCTATGGTTAACAAGTGATGGAACAGTGAAGTGTTGCATTTCCAGAACATTCTGCAGTTACTTCTGAGGAGATCGATATTAAAAAAGCACCACACGGCAAGTAGGCCTTAGGGCACTTTTTCCTCTTTCAGGTGACTTATTTGCTATTGGAGGTTACACTCAGCCAGAAAAATACAATAATTCTATTAAAGAAATCTATCTATGTTTTGGTTTCAAATTATCTTTCTTCCTCCTTTCCAAACTCAGAAGGCAAAAAGCAAAATTTTATATATATGTATAAACAAAATGCTTCTCTACACTGGAATGCCAGGCTGTCATAAATTCATAACTAATTTCTCCTTGGTTTTCAATCTTCTGCACTAAGAGGACCATAATGCTGGGACCAGGAAGGATTTAAGCAAAACATGTTTTCTGATTTCAGGATGGACTGCCAGAAGGTTTTCAAGACAAAAACTACAGTTAGACAGGAAAGCTGGTGAAAGCTGTGAAAGATGGGAAATGGATGAGGACTGAGAAAGTGTAAGGAGATGAGTGATACACCAGGCTGGCTTGCAACAGGAAGTGCAATGCATCAAGTGCAGAGCAGCTTCACAGACTCCAGGAAAGCTAGGCAAGGCTTGCCACTAGCAAAGAAAGATTTTGCACAGAGGTCCAGAAATTTGGTATATTCTTACAGACATTAACATGTCATACCTCCTCACATACTTGTGAATTTGAGCTTGCAACCTGAATTTGATATACAACCTCAAATTATCTTCCACTTGGTATGTTCTTGATATTGAGATCAGCATATCTTTTGTCCATTGCTTTTGTTAATCTCTTAAAACAAAAACCTAAAACAACCTCATGAAAATAATAAAAAATTATGGCCAGCCACATGCTTCTAATAAGCAGTGCTTATTATTTCAGAAGGGCATACACCTAGGAAAAAACGGAAACTTTGAGTTGAGAGTAGCTCAGACTGCAGTTGCATACCTATGTGCACAGCTGCTGCATCATGTATATTTCCTGCCCTCTTCTGAAACATGTATGTGATTTAACTTGTACAGGTTTTAAAATGGGACTATGACATGGAAGCAACAGAGAGATCTTACTTCTTTACCTTGCACTGTTAAATGCACTACCATACCCAGAAACATGTCATATTTTCTAAAAAGTTAAAATATTAGAATTGGAGAAGTGAAAAAAGATGGTTAAGTCTCTAGAAAGCATGTTTACAATGTGGAATTTGTGAAGTTCAACGTATGCAAGTGATGAAGAAAATGGAGAAAGTACCTGATTAATCTGTCTGGTGCAAAAACACTTTAAATGACTGATTAAATAAGGAAGGTGTGAAAGATCCTTCCTACTCAGTGACTCTTACTGGGGAGCCCAGAACTGGACACAGTACTACAGGTGTGGCCTCACCAGTGTTCAGTGGGGGAAGGATACCCCTCCTAACACAGTCCAGGAGGGGTATCTTTGTCACTTTGTACAGCTTGGGGTCCACCAGAACTATTTCTGCAAAGCTGCTTTCCAGCTTGTCATCTGCCACCATGTGCTGCTGCATGGAAAGGAGACAAAGAAGTGAAGATGAAAGAGTCAGAATAATCAGGTTTCTTGAACGTTTATGGAACATCCAGAATATATTACATTTGTACTGTGGAATAGAAAGTGTCTAATTTAACAAGATATGAGGGGGAAAACAAATTATGACACCTAGCAAGAGATTCTGTGTGGAAAGAAAAACCAACACAAAGCCAAGGAAAGAAAAAAAAGATGCTCGGTATCCTATTCCTTTATCACTAGATAGTTTCTTGAAAGAATTATGAGAACCACAGCTTCTATTTCTCAAGTTGCCTATGGCAACAGAGCATATTGTGAACAAGGTAGAAGCCTTTCCTAGTAGATCAGACATCCAGAAGCAGAAGATCTTAAAACTACAAGATCTTCTTTCTTCAGAGATTTTTCTTTCTGTGCCTGAAATAACATGCAAGACCTGCTGTCCAATTAACTGTTTGGAGAATGACACAGCTGAGGCTGCATTGGATTGGATTGGATTGGATTGGATTGGATTGGATTGGATTGGATTGGATTGGATTGGATTGGATTGGATTGGATTGGCTGAAACTGGCAGAATTATGCTGAGGGATAACAACAGGTCACATGGCCAGTCATCTTTGCCCCGCTGTATTGGAAAAGATGATTAATAATAATGAACAACTTATTCCTTCATCTTCTTTAGTTCAATCAGAGTTGAAGCTTATACTTAAAAGGCAAAGCTATCACTTAAGAACTTTGAAATCATGGCAAAGCAGGCTAGAAGTGCTAAAGAGTGAAAACTATTTTGCAGACCTAAGCCTTTATAGAAATTCGATTAGACTTTTAAGAAGGTGGTTTTTTGGTTTTTTAATCGGGTCAGTAGTTAAGTCCCTCAATATTATGTATGCACCCAGAGCAGAAAGTGTATAAAAACAACTCGGTACAGGAACATAGAAGTTTTATCAATGAAAATACAGAAATGCTTGATCAGCATAGCACACAGAAACATCAAACCCTGCCTTCCCCTAAAGAGATGCAAAGCAGCTGTTTGATCCCAGAACACAGAGTTAGGAACCATGGCATCTACTTATCTTCTCGTATAAGTTTTACGACTGCTAACCTTCCTCTCACTGGCAAAGAGTGAGTGAAAGTCTGGATTCAAGGGAATCCACATCCCTGACACCAATGAAAAGAGACATTTCAGTGCTGACTGTATCTGCCCGCTCTAAAGCCCAGCACAAACACCTGCAGTGGCAGTGCACCACAGAGGGAAAACATTGTTATGTCCTATGATGACGGTGCCCAGTCAGGCGATTGGGCTTGGGTCTTTATTTCGCCTTTCTCCTCCTTTTTCCTCCCAGCAGCCCCCACAGACCCCGAGTAGGCCTGGCGGCCCGCCCCTACCCCCCAGGCTCCCTGTGGCAAGGAGCACGGCTTGAACTGACAACACGGGACCCTTTGGGTTCCACTTCAATTTCACTTGAATTCCACATCGATTTTATTCCTTAAAAGCCGAGGCTGCGGCGCCGGCACGGCGGGCTGGGGCGCGAGGTCCCCCTGCCGGCTCCGGAGGCCGCTCCCTCGGCCCGGCGGCCCCGGGGCCGTGCGGGGGCTGTGAGGGGCTGAGAGGGGCTGTGAGGGGACTGTGCAGGACTGTGAGATGGCTGTCAGGGGGATGAGGGGTTGTGAGGAACTGTGAGGGGACTGTGCAGGGCTGTGCAGGACTGTGAGATGGCTATCAGGGGGATGGGGGGTTGTGAGGAACTGTGAGGGGTCTGTGAGGGGACTGTGCAGGGCTGTGCAGGACTGTGAGATGGCTATCAGGGGGATGGGGGGGGGTTGTGAGGAACTGTGAGGGGTCTGTGAGGGGATGGTGCAGGACTGTGAGATGGCTGTCAGGGGGCTGTGGGGGGGTTGTGAGGGGCTGTCAGGGGACTGTGCAGGACTGTGAGATGGCTATCAGGGGGCTGGTGGGGGGGTGAGGAACGGTGAGGGGTCTGTGAGAGGCTGTGAGGGGCTGTGAGGGGCTGTGAGGTGTTGCGCGGGGCTGTGAGAGGTTGTGAGGGGGCTGAGGGGCTGTGAAGGGCTGAGACGCTGTGAGGAGCTCTGCGGTGTTGTGCGGGGGCTGCCGTCAGGGCGTGCTGAGGGAGAGCTGTAGGGTCACAGCGCCAAGGGCTGGAAGCAACGCCAGGAAGCTCCAGTCCCCCTCATACTCCCAAAGGAGTCAGCGATGAGGCTGGACTGGGCCGCCCAGGGCTGTGTCCTGCCAGCTTCTGTAAATAGAAACATAGAATCACAGAATCAATAAGGTTGGAAAAGCCCTCCCAGATCACTGAGTCCAACCTTTGACCGAATACCGCTATGTCAACCATACCAGAGCACTATGTGCCACATCCAGTCCTTCCTTAAACACCTCCAGGGACGGTGACTCCACCACATCCCTGGGCAGGCCATTCCAATGTTTAAATCACCCTTTTTGGGAAGAAATTCCTCCTAATGTCCAACCTAAACCAGTCCTGGTACAGCTTGAGACTTCATCCTCTACTGTCACTAATTGCCTGGGAGAAGAGGCCAACACCACATATGGCTACAACCTCCTTTCAAGCAGTTGCAGACAGCAGTAAGGTCTCCCCTGAGACCCCTTTTTTCCAGCTAAACACCCTCTGCTCCCTTAGCCACTCCTCATAGGACTTACTTGCCTGATCCTTCCACAGATTTTCGCCTTTCTCTGCACTCAAGGATAGAAATGGAACACCCTTCTTCAAGTACTTGTTTGCTCTGCTGCTTGAGTGTCATAGAGAAAAATTTTTACCTCGCACCAAGCCTGACCTGCTCTTCTTTCAGTTTCTGGCTGCCATCTCTGATCCTCTCACCATGCACCACTGTGAACAACCTGGCTCCACCTTCTCAATAACCTCCTTGTGGTTGTTGGAAAGATGCGATTTCTTCTCCAGGGCAAACAGGGGGAGCTTTCTTGGCCTCTCCTCACAGTGCAAGTGCTTCAGTCACATCACCACCAAACTTGCACTAATTTGTGTCTATCTTGCATTGTGGAACCCAGGAGTGGACAGGCTATTTTAGAGGTGGTCTAAGTGCTGAACAAAATGCAGTAGCATCTTTCCCCTCACACAATCTACTGACAATGTTGCTGTCAATACAGCCCTAGCAAACATCAGCCTTGTTTGCTGCCACTCTTTTGTCATGAACTACAGAGACAGAAGTCATCTCACCAGCATCATCCCCTTTCCACCTTTTCTCCAGAGCAGCTACAGCACTTTTGGACATGAGGTATTGAGTGCCTATTGAGTGCCTATTAAACACCCTCTGCTGGTGTTTAATGTTGCACTGTAGTTTTCTTGTCACTTCCCCTCCACTCAGGCCTGCCTCATGATCAATCCCACCAGTCTAGCCCACTCTCAGCAAATTCTTTGCAATTTGCTCCATTCTCATTCTGGGAAATTTTCATGTGAAGCTAGAAGAAAATACAGGGAAAAGGAGAATTATTCATGTGAACAGAACTCTGAGGCAGTCAAGGGAAAGATGATGTGGGACAAGAAGACTGAGGTTTAGAAAAGAGGGGAAATTAATTATAAGGTGTGTTTGAAAGTCTAAAGCTATTCAGACAACTGAATGCAAGAGGAAAATTTGAATTCATGCAGACAAATGAGAATATGGATGATAGCCCTTTGGAGACAGGGACAAAGAGTCTCTAAGGAGAGAAGTTCCTATTTAATAAAACTTGCAAACCATACGGGTGAAAATTGCAACTGATAGAAAGCAGTTGTCCTCTCAGAGAAATCATTAAGAATTCTAAGTATATACTTAAAAGGGAAATTATAAAAAAAGTATTTGTAAAACCTTGGAAAAAAATCTAGCCAAAGCATTTAATTTCAATAGAGACAGTATAGTACAATCCAAACAAAATTGGGAACAGAATGAGAACATATAAAATATTTTAAAAATCCTTTTAAATGTTTAATTATTTCCCCCCCCTCAACTTACAAAGACAATTTTTGCAAATTGTTTTCAGCATTTCCAAGAGAAATTTAAAAATCTGTTGAAAGTTTCTGTTCTAATACCAGAGGCATCCTACACTGAATTTCAGCCAGCCTAAAGAGAAATACTTGGAGGCTGATCTACCAGTGAATAAAGAGACATGATAATTTTGCTTATCAAACACAAGTCATTAGACATGTATCAATATAAGTATTGTGGATGGATTTGAAGCTCCATAGTGCTGTACAACTCCATTGTACATACACTTCTCCATCAGCTGTTTCCTAAATGTTTTATTGGTGTGAATAAGTACAATTTCAGGAACAAGTAACAATATGAAAAAAAGTAATACCAGTAAAAGAAGGAATGTCAGGCTATAAAAGACAATGTCTGACAAAAAATCTCCATCAGACAGAACTGTGAGAAGCCAAGAGATTGCAGTACCAATCCTTTCAGTTTACATTAACGCTCCGTACTTCTGAGACATGGTAATCCATTCCTTTACATGCCCCTGACAATTCCCAAGCATTTAAGTGAGTTGAATATGAACCCTAAGGGGAAGTCTCCAGGATCACAGTTATTACACACCTGCAGTGACTCCCCCATGCAATGCTGAGTGGTGCTGACAAAAGTGCTAAGCTGGGTAGGGGTGTCACAAGGACATTTTGCAAAGTATTCTTTGTCACATTTCTTATTGAGCTTAACACCTTAAGGTGCAAGATAGCATTATCATGTCCTCACATGTTAACACAGTGTTACAGTGCACAAGCAAAGGAGATGAAGGAAGATGTCCTGTGGTTATGGATTTTTAGCAGCCAATTTTTTGCTTACTCTGGACATTTTAGGAGGTAAGCTGTGGAGCTTATTGGACTTAAGACATAATTATTTATTGGACTTATATAAAAAATGTCATTTATCTGTTACTGATCTTCTCTGAGACACTTTGTGTACTCTCCTGCTCTGGTTATACAAGCAATATTAATGGAAGTTTTTGCCTTGATAAGATTTGAAATACACTCAAAACTCCTACTCCTTTTTCATCTCTTTCTCCCTCTCACATGTGCAGGAAAGAGGAAAAAAAAGAAAGAAAAAAAAGGAGTGTCCCACCCATCTAGTGATGGCAGCATCTTTGCATGTTCCAAGAATACACAATATTCTGGAAGAAAGCCATCCTTGTCACTTGGGCTGTTGCAATTGATACCTTGATTGTAGTAGGAGCGTCTTTTTTCTAATTTTAGCTATAAATATCTGAATAATTTGAGGTAAAATAACAATCTCTGTGCTGTACTTGCCAGCTCTTAGGTCTGGGCCCTTTGTGCATGGACAAAACATTATCTGAAAGGCAAATTGCACAAGAAGCTCAAAAATATATGCAGTAAAATCGTGGAGAGAAGTATTACTCCTGATTCAAGTGAACTCCTTAAGAAGTCTCTAACAAGTCTGTTAACAAATACAGTATATTGGTCAGCAGGCAACTGCAATGAGTCTTTGCCTTTTTCTCTTCCAAGTGCTGTAAATACAACCAAATTGTTTGTGTGAAAAGATGAGGAAGACAGCAGATCGACACAGACTTCTGAGCATTAGTTAGGCAAACCTAGATTTTGGTGCATTAGGACCTTCAAAGTAGATCAGTGAAGAAAAAAAATTCTTTTGTGTACGATTGCAATGCTGCTCTTCAGCATTCAGTGGGAGGATGCACTGCTTTTATTTTAAGCAAGTAGTCCAATATAGCTGGTAGAAATGCAGTTTCAGGAAGAAGTGAGCTAGATTTCGCACATAATGGAGAGCACAGATTGTTCTGACCTGTATGCCCAGTCCCCCTGGTTAAAAATGCCTGTTATGAAGAGGAGCAAGCTTACTCCATTCCTCCTTCTGAGATCAGGGAGCAGCTGATGTGATTAAGCCAGTGAGTGATAGAGCCACTCTTGGCTAATCTGAAGATCTGTGAGAAGAGGTAAAATTGTGAACTAGAAAATATAACTATTTGAACTAGAAAATATAGCGTGCCTGGAAACAATCTTGTATGAACTATGCTGGCTGGGAATTAGAAGAAACATCACAGGCTCATCTTTCTGGTAGGTACACATAGACCTGTAAAAGGAGGTGAGCTTACCTGTGTCTATTGCATATTTGGAAATGTGGCTGTTCTGTCCTTTTTTACACATGAAAGAGTTAAGATGTTCAAAGCTTCGTTCTGTTCAGCAATTTCTACAGCAGAATGCTAGGTACAATTAATTTCAGCAAAAGAGAGGTGGTTGTCCTGTTGGTCATCCAGTCTGATGTAAAATTAAACAAGGGGAGAATTTTTTTTAAACGAAGTAAAATTTCTCAATTCGTAAACTAAAGAAGGAATCTGCCACTTTAAGTCATAAGAAGAAGAATTGCAGGCTCATCTTCTACAATGTCCCTGATGAGAGGGAAAACCAAGTCACTGGTTGTCCTGGGGTGACTTTATGATGCTTGTATCCCCATTTGTCTGTTTAGCCCAGAAATAAGTTTTGCGCCTTTAAGACTAGTTCTGAGAACAAAAGAGGGGAGAGAAGAAGTGCAGAGTTTGTTATCAAGTACTGCACTTGCTCCCCCGCATCCTTCTCCCAAACTGTGTTGTCTGCAGCACAGACAGACAGCAAGAGAGAGCTCTCCTTTATTTTTAGTTTGTTTTTAGCTAGCTGAGGCAGAGAAGTTCCCTGGACTGTATATTTTTTCTTCTTCTTAGAACTGTTTAAACCTGCTATAGACTGAAAATTCAAAAAAGCACCAGAAACTCACACCTGTGGCCCACTGGGTCAGGCCTGGGCCGTGGCATTTCCCAGTGCTGGATGGACTGATAAGAGACTGAATAAGCCGAGTTACAGCCCATGAAGGAGACTTCCTGAGTTTGTCATCCCTTCAGAGTGGCAAGATGTTTTATTGTTTAATATTGTTCAATTTTTTGTGCTAGTGAATTCTTTGCCTGTTAAATAAACAGGGTTTTTTTTCCACTTTTCTCCAAGGAAATATTTTCCCAAACAAGTTGAGAGAGGAGCCACTTAAGTTTGCTTTCTAGAAGAATCCCTTTGGAGGTTTCCTCCCAAATTTGCTCTAAACCAGGATACTGGTGCTGTGGACCACAGCTACAGTAACGCATTCCAAGAATGAGCTGCAATGGATTCTCAGACACAGGGAAATGCACCTGGGAAGCAAGGGAGCCATGTCAAGGCTCTAGTTCTCTGCATGTCACATTTATTCTGTGTAGGACCAACTCACTACTGAAATATCTGAGAAGGACCATAGCAATTTTTAACATTTCCTACAATGAAATTGGTGAAATGAATTAGAAGAATGGCTGAGTAGCTGAAAATTCCAAGAAGCATGTTTTTCCTGCATTTGAAAGTAGATGGGAAAAAATAAAACGGTTGTTTTCATTAGCTACAATCTGATTTGTAATCTGGCATAAATGAAACATTTCAGCATTAAGGAAAGCCTGGAACTGAAACAATGGAGCTAAGTGGTTCCAAAGAAAAGCTGAGAAAACACTAACTTTGAAACACTGAAACTGAGAAAAACTAACTGAGAGAAGGCATCGGTGAAGGTCCTGGTATCTTGTGGCACTGAGGTTTATGTCAGGGCAGATACAGAAATTGGCATTGGAGTTATGTAGACATTTAGGTGCTCTATTTGTCAGCATCACTATAATGTACTAGCATTTTCCAAGAGAAGTACACAAGTACTGTCACGCTGCAAGAGAACTAAAGCACAGAGTTAAGTAATTTGGCCAATGTAATTCAGGTAAGTTGTGAAAAAGCAAGGTACAGAGTCTGATCTCCTGAGAATCACTCCACTCTCTAATCCACAAGGCCATTCTTCCTTATTGAGCCAACTGTTCAACAGCTGATCTCAGTCAGTGCAGACCACTTTTCCAAGACATTCTGGGCTTTGCATGGACTGGCTTAGGAAAGGATGTGGTTGTTTCTGAGTGGCAGTAGGATAACAAGCATATTTAGAACCCGGGCAGGCTTTGATCTGCAAGGGAAAAAGAGCACAGTGGAGGAAACAAGTCAAGTCACAGGCTTGCAAGTACCAGTTTGACAAATGTGGACTAAAGGAAGAATTGGTTTATTGGTCTGATTACCCCATATTTTCATCAGAATATGCTTTTGCACTATCTAAAGCAAATATCCCTGCTGGTCATTCATCCAAGTGAATACACTTAATCTTCTATTAATAATTTTGTTTCTTAAACGAGCCATTGGCATTTCCGTGACTTCTGAATCCTAAAATATTGTACATGTGCAATCAGTACACAGTAGTGTTAATAGACTTTTCCATAACAATCTTTTTATAGTTGCTCACTTCCTAGATACCCAAGGAAATGCATCACATCTGCAATACTGTGCAGAGATAGCTAATGGGAAGTTCCAGGAAGCTGGCAGCAGGCAGTAGGGATCAACCTCCATACCTGATCAGGAATTTTTGACCTTTACCATGCTGAGGACCATATAGCAATAGACACATTTCCTTGCAAATTATTTCATTTCTCATTTGCAGTCCAAAGAGAACAAACTTTCTTGTGTGGTTATCTATGTGACTAATTGATACCTCCAGTAATTCCAGCCTCTGTTAAAAAAAAAAAAAAAAAAAAAAAAAAAAGGAAAAAAAGAAGGCTCTCAAAAAAGAAAGCCCTCATGTTATCATCTCCTCATCTTACTTGGTCAGGCCTCATACTCAGAATACCTGCATCAGCACCTTTTTTTCTGTGCTGGTCCTGCTGACCTGTACCTTTTGACAGCTATTGATAAAAAGCTGGTTACCACCAGGTTATGATATGTTTGTTACTGAGAAGCAGTGAGGAGTGTGTGTGAAGAGTTTTGCAGTGCTTTTGAACACAGTGCCTCTTAAAACTGGCTGTGGTTTTTCTGAAGTTATACTGTTTATTAGGAAAAGCCAATTCTTTTAAATCAGCCCTGCTGGTGAGAAAGTGCAGCTTTTTATTAATTGACTCAGTAAAATCTGGGGAAGAAATTATGTGGTTAAGCTATCTGAATTTAATATTTCCAAAATTAGGCATTCTTTAACAGGAATACCCTTTGTTTTCCAACATTTATGTCTTAAAATATTTAAAATATTCAGAAATTCAGATGGAAAAAATGGTTATCAAAATCAATGTAACAATATTTCAAATCTCCCCTATTATTTTTTCCCCACAGAATTTCCACTCACTATTTTTGGTAAGCTTAGGGTCTGTGTGGAACTTCAGGAAGAAGAGATACTTCAAAATCAGACCATCACAGAATTCAAAACTGCTTCAGACTCCTCTGTAAACTGCCTACCCAGATACTGCAAATCAGGCACCCCTCTAAAGTGGTCCTTACTGGGGTCTTTGCCAATAACTTTGCCTGTTCTCTGAACATCTGCTTGAGTTTAGTGTGGTTCATTTAAACTCACAGACGTTTGGCAACATGAATACATTCCATCATGCCCTTTCCTGTAGATCACTTTGGTACTCAAGGTGTTATTCAGACTTTCTAGATCAAAGAAACAACTACTTCATATTTCACTTCCAGGATCTACAGTAGTGTAAGAACAATCTGGTCTATCTGTTCAGTACTGTGCTATTTCTTGTTTCAGTCCTCATTGATGAGGGCAAGTGAAGAGATTTTTAAGCACTTGAAAGTATAAATAAAATCTGAACTTGGAGCACTGATGTTTAGTAGAAACATGGACAAAACATACCTAGCACTGCTGTTGTCAAGCTCTGTATCCAAAAAATAATTTCTTTGATACTGATGGCATCAGTACCCCAATGTGTGTGTCCCAGATGGAGAGTTGATACTTGGGGCTCAGGGACAAAATCAGAGCCTGCAGGAAGGCTAAGATTTCAGCAACAGTGCTGCTGCTTTGTCTAAAGGTGTGTATTTCAGTATGTGTGCCCTTACAAAGGTAGGCAGAGTAGAGGTAGAAGTATCTTTTCATCCATTAGAAGACAAAACTGAGTGTTGAGTATCTCATCTTTAAAATGGGAATAATAATAATAATAATAATAATAATAATAATAATAATAATAATAATAATAATAATAATAATAACAACAACAATAATAGTATTTCATTTCCTGCGTTGGTGTCTTCCCTTCGGTAAATCGCAGTACAAAGTAATCTTTTGATAGTCTTTTGGCTATAGGAAGGGTTAGCCTGCTCATAAACACACTACTAAAAGTTATTTGTCCCTTTTAAAAATTAAATCTTTGATGTTGTAAAAGCAAGGTCCACAGAGAAAGGCACAGTCCCTGCTTTTGCCAGCCCTTACCTTCTGATTGCATGACTTGACTTTGCACCTCAACTCTCTGTACGTTAGTGTTCCTGATTGTTAGATAAGGTAATGGTCCCCAGAGTTACAAAAACGCTTTAGCATCCCTAGACAAAAGGAAAGGTACTGTGGAAGCACAAAGAACTGTTTACACGAGTTAAAAAATAACTTTTAACCTTTGATCTTGAAGATCTATTTCATGTGTGCACCATATGCTCAAAGGCCTGACAGCTTCAGCTTCACCTCTTCTGTGGATGCACTCTTTGACTTCACAGCCCTTATGCTTTTAGCTTGATGGCATCCAAGATGTTTCTTAGCAATCATATTCTGCCAGCAACACACATTCTTTGCTCCTCAGGATCTGGGAAATTTACTTCATTCCTCTTTTCCACACTGCTCTTTGGAGAAGTTAACCTCTGAAGAAACCCAAGCAAACAAACAGAAATCCCACAAGCATAAGGGATTTGCAGCATGTTGAAAATCCATAGGGGTGGAAAAACAACTCCGTAGTTGTCAGCTGAACCTGATCCAAACAATCTGATCAAAGATGATAACTCAACTTTGTTTTGTGCAAAAAGATCTTTGTTTATACATCGAGTGCACACCAAGGGGAAACCATTAGCAACATTGAAGTTGCTGGCCTGGAATGAAAAATGTGGTGGCTAGAAGAGAGGAGCAGCAGCCTGCAGAAGAGATTCAATTTTTGCAGGGCTTCTGGTGACAAAGGAAATGTTATGAAATGTGTAAGGTTTATTTCAGGGCAGATCTTTTTTTAACTGATACCTTGCCTCTAATATTTGATTTGAAGAATGTTGCGTGTCTGTGAAAGGGGCAGGAATAGAAACAGGCACGGCCATGAACACCTTACTTATATGATGACTATCCTGAAAGAGTTAAGAAAGAAACTGCTTGCCCAGGCAAGCAAGGGTCACAAAGAGAATGTTAACATGGGGAAGGCAGAAAACAAGACAGCAGCCTTGCAGTGAAAACTGTGATCTAAGACACTTGAAAGTGCAGGAGCAGGAGAGGAAAAGGCAGATTCTTTCCCTTCTCTCCTAATATCTGCTGTTCCTGTCCAGCAGTCAACTAGAAATAACACCACTCAGGACTGTCTCACTGGAGACTTGATCTCACAGCATGGTGCATCCAGGCCTCCTCTCCACCCCTCCTTCCCTGGTTCCAGGCTGCCTATGCAGCCATCCCCAGTTGTACTAAAGCTCCAGTTAAGAAGGCAGCATACTACCCCTGTAGACTAGAAACAAGTGCTGAGGGAGGGAGTAAATGAACAGTCCATATGTCGTTCAGCTGTCTCCTAGGTTCTAAAATCAACCAGTTCTAATCCTCCCTGAAAGCCAAAACAGTCCTGAAGGAGGCATTGAAATGGCAAACTTATCTTTTGTTTTTTCCAACCCAGTCATGATTTTTCAAACCTCTACTACAACATACCTCAGCTGCCTCATTTCCAAGCTGAACAGCATATTTTATCTCTGCCTGTATGTAAGCTATTCCAGTTCATTGACAATCCTAATTCTTTTGTACCTCTTCTAGTTTTGGTACATCCTGTTTTCGGTGGGAAAGACCAGAGCTGAGGACAGCATTCAGGATGTGGACGTGACAGTCTTTTAATCTTCACATGACATCTCCTAGCCTACCACATTCAACAAGAAGCTGAAAGGTAAACAGCTGGTAGCTGAGATGCAAGCAGTTGTAATCACTGTAATCCTCTTGGACTGCATAAGTACTTCTAAAAACCACAAGTAAAATAAATAAAACCAACTACCATTAAAATAAAAATAAGAAAAAAGCCAATGCAAATTACAACATTTTTGCTATCACCCAAAACAAACCAGCAGTAGAAAAATAAGTTTGAAAAATGTTACTAACACCAAGCTACAGTGCCAAGTGTTGTCTCCTGTCTTACAAGATGATGGATGATGGGTTTAATTCAAACTCCAAGCAAAATAATTGGATTCTGGGAAAAGTTAAAAAATTAATAACTACAGTATTTTCTGAGGGCTAAAAGTGCTACTTGAAAAGCAAACAACTCAAGCAAGCGTAAAGACTAAAAGAGAAAGAAAACAGTGAAAGCAGTAAGTGAGACAACTACTGATGTAGGACTATGCAATAATCAACATAAAGAATAAGGTAGAATACTAATAATTTGACTATGGAACACTTAGAACAGTTTTAGGAAACCTCAAGGAATAGAGGGATCCTGTCAGGCAACTTTCTACAGGTATTTCTCCTGGTTCTGGCAGATTCCCTTTCCCTCCTATCCAGCCTCTTTAGTCATGATGATACTAATGTTTGCGGGTCTGTATAGGAGACAGGACCAGATTCAACATAGACATATTTTTAATTTTGACTCTTTAATCAGATCTATTCCCCAACTTCCTGTCCACCTCCACAGTCAACCACACCAAAGAAAGAGGGATAAATGAGTGTTTGGGTACCTGAGGGAGGCAAACAGGAATCCCTTAACCTTGTGGCTCTGCTTAGGAGGATTTTCTTGGAGCCGTAGCTTCAGATTCAACCAGGTGATAAAGATTCATATAGATACTCAGATACTTAGATTAGTATCTAAGTATCTATATGAATATTTATGTTGGAGCTTATGTTAGGCTCTTTCTTTTTGATAAAAATCCAGAACTATTGGGGTCAGGTCCTTTTGTTTTATTTCAACAGTAACTTAGTTACTGAATCAGCCACCAGGCAGAGATGTGGGTGTGCCTATGGAATCAGTCAGGTAAAGTGGCCAGTCACTGATAGATAATAAGGTAAACAAGATTGTACCAAGATTTGTTACAGACAATCAGACCAAGTCACAGCTAGTAAGGTGAAAAGGTTTACAAATACCCAGCACTAAAAGCCTGTGGAATAAATCAATGCCCAGCAGGACAGAGAATATTTGTTTGTGGAGTTCCTCATTCTTGTAACTATCTGCAACTTATTTCTGCAATATTGGATGAGGATATTAATTCAAGTGAGTTGATTGCTATGCACAAAGGAGAGGCAATACTTAAACAAGTGTGGTTTTGTAGCAAGGAGCTTTCTGAGAAGCAAAACGCTTCCTTAGTCAAGGCATCTTGTCATGGGAACTATTAAGACTGATGTATAAAAAGAATGTAGTGGGACATACAGCTAAACATGATTACCTCTTCTTCTGTTGCTCTTCAAACACAAATGTCAATATTGACCAAAACATGAGTATTTAAAAGCCAGCCAGAAATTTCTTATTGTCTATAAAATCTTGAAGACTCACTCTACCCAAGAAGGACATTCTAAAGCATGGTAAGTGTGGGAAGGGGTACGAAAAAAAGTAGGTACAACACAATAGCAACATTTTCAACTACTTTTTATCCTTTAAAAAAGAAACACAATTTACTTTTTAATCTACATTTTAGATATCATATCATCCCATTAGCAACTATGACACAGATGACAAAAGTAGATAAATTATTTCCTTTTTTTAATGAGTAGTTTTATTCAGTAATGGCTGAATAGTATGTGTGACCATTTCACAGGAAAGCAGAGGTGGTTAATGAGAGCGTCATTAAGACTGATGATCAAACCATACTGTAATGAAAGCATAAATTCAGGCTGGATATTATAAAGACAGGAGTATTGTGAACACATTGTTTGACTTCCTCTCTAATAGAGACTGTTTGATTTGGTATTAATGCCCTAACTACTAAAAAAACCCTAGTTTTTAATAGAAAATATTTTCCATGAGTAATTGTTGGTCATTGTTCTGACAACTATTTGTCAGGAACATTACCAAATTTACTTGAATTCAAGTCTGAATTTGCATAAATTCAGATTCCAATAATTGTCTCTTGCTGGACTAGGTGTCTGGGTGTAAATGCAGGCAAATGGGTGTCTCTCCATATCTGAGGAGTTGAGAACTTACCCATTTCTTTGTGCCTAGTAGACAGGAAAGGTTATTGACTTTTTTCCTTTTAGTACCAGAAAATTGACTTTGATGTTGAAACTTAACTCAATTTACCACTTTGCCCACCACCATGTTGGTACTGAATGGCTGTGATAAATTCACACCTCCATCTTCCTTTTCACAAACTAAACAAATCTGTCTCTTTCAAATTTTCACTGAGGCTTTTTTCCCCCCAATCTTTCATCATTCTTATGTCCTTTTTCTTGCTCATCTCCAGTTTTAAGGCCATCTGTCTTAAAGGAAGAACACTTGCACTTGATACAGCATTCCATCTGTTGCCACAGTAGTGCAAATCAGAGGCAGAAGATCCTCAGTTTACAAATTAGCACTTTTCTGGGAAGCATTGTTTGGGTGAACCTGATGTTCATCTACATGTCCATTGAGATGTCCAAGTGCTTTCTTTGCAGATGAGGCCTAAGGCTTAGTGAATACATGCACAAATGTCAATGTGTGTGAATTTCTTATTATCTCACTTCGCACTCAACATCAGCTAAAGTGGTTAGATTGTTGTGAATGGGTAGAAGTGCAGAGGGAATGGCATTTTGCGTGAATCTAAAAAGATATGGAGAACTACATTCATACTGGTTTTAAGATTTTTTTTTTTTCATTCAAATTTTAAGGTCCCGGATGAAATGTCTTGTTTAGGAGCAAATATTGCCACATGCTGACTCTTTATTCATAGAGAACCTACAGGGGGCCATTCAGATCTTTTGATGGGGCCTTGTATTTTGAATCACCTCCTATTATTTGTTATACAGAAAGTATTCTAAAGGATCTGCTTTACATCACTGCTCACTCCACCAGTTCTTCGTGTCTATTGTTATTAGATAACAATAGGAGACAGTAACTAATTTGTAAAAAGGCAGATCCCTGTGATTTATGTAGAACAGTGCATTAGTATTCAGTCTTTACTAGATTAAAAACTTAGACTTGCAAAGATTGTAGAGAAAAATAGCTATTAACTTTCATCATCAAGAATAATTAACCATGACAGCAGCTGAACTTAAGATTCATCTCAGTTAATGTTTTTCAAGGCAGATAATACCTGAACTGACCAAAATCAAACACAAAACCCACATCCAGCCAATCTATCAAAATCTGCTCACATTTGCAATCACATTAAACAGAACTGACTGTTTGAATAAATCACATTTTAAGATTATAGTTAGTGTGTGAGCTAATTAAGATTCTTTTGTTCTTAGAGGGCTGTTTATTATTCAAAGTGCAAGTTCTCTGGGAATGCTAGAATTTTGGGGCAGATAGTGCGTGCAACTCAAAAATGGAATAGAAATTGCAAGAGAAAGAAAGGAGCTGGGAGAGGAACTCAAAAAAGCAAGCACATGTACATATGGCCAGAAATCTGGCTGAAATGCAGCACTTCTGTGACTCATTCTTTTGACAGAAGAGCAGCAGAATAGGAAGGATGGCAGCTAAGGAGCTGTGGGAAACATAAGAGAAGATCAAGAGGCTTCCCAAAAGTAAATGAGCACTTATGGTTCAGTTTTCACCTTGAAAATTTTCAGTATGTACACACAGGTGCTCCAAAAGCCCTTCTAAATATAGAAAGGGAAAACACTCCTGAAACTTCAAAAGGTCTTCTGATTTCAATGTTTTTCTGATTTTTGTGTTTGATTTTAATCCTATAGTATAAGTTTTGCTTGGGTTGTCTGTGCTGAAGAGATGTTTGGAAGCCTCCTCTGAAGTCAGATCTGATGGTTTTCCATCCCAACATTTCACTAACTGCAGACTAATACAAAGGGAATAACATTTACAGACCTGCAGACTTAATAATCACTATTGCCTCAGGCTGATGTGCTGCTTTTGTGCTTCAGCCTAAGGTAAAAAGGACAGGGCAACATGTGCAAGTTTTTGCCATAGCTGACCTGAACCAAACGATGGAAATACAGAGAAGAAATACGGATGTGAAAATAAAGGAAGACAGTGGCTCACATCTGGAAAGTTTTCTTTGCAGTCATAAAATGTGGACATGAAACTGTTATTCTATCCAGGGCTACCTCCTGAAGCACAAGACGACTGTCTTGAGGGAAAACAGCCAGCTTACTAAGCTGCCTCAAGTAGGCCAAGTGTGATCTGTAGATCAAACCAACGCAGGGACTGGGTAACAAACAAAGGCACTGCAATAGTTATAAATAATATCTTTAGCAGAAAATTCCTTGCCAAAGAATTATAACAGAATAGGATTTTAAGAGGAGTGTGATTGGCTGTGTTTAATAGAGGGCCAATGTTCTCTGTGTGCTTCTGCTTTGATATTCAGCAAATACCTTGGAGATTTTGTTTTGGTTTTTCATACTCCCCAGGACAGGATATTCCAGGGTAGGGTTGCTCAACAAATAACTGCTCAAATGATATTGCTTGGGCTGCTTCATCTGCCAGAGTAACCCTGCCCAACTGCGCAGATCCTTTTAAAAATCTAAGGAGGGAGAAGAAACATTTAAGGATAACCAAATAAGAAGTCCTGTGCCCGAAAAAAGGACTACAAGAATAAAGAAGATGAAGAGGGGAAAGGAGTGAAAGATAATGAGAATGGGCATCACCAGCTACTTCCAGATCTGTACACGAGTAGTGCAGACCCTCTCCAAGAAAGTAGAACATTTCAAAATTAGTTTGGAGGTGGTCCTGGAAAATGAACATGCAGAACAATTTGGCAGTGGCAGCAGGGGGGATGGACTGGATGTGAACTTATTGGGTCTCTTCCATCTCCAGTTTCTATGAAAACAGTCACCATTCTTTAGCAATATGATAAATATTTAAAAAAATCATAGATACAAACTAAATAAAACATATTAAATAACAAGTGCAGCCAATTTAATCATGACTTTTCAACTTTTTAAACCAAGACAGCAGGGAGGAAGAAGGAACAGGCTTGAGATTTTTAGTCCTCTTTGTTTAAGGCTAATTCACATAGGACACACCTTCATGAGACTTGTTCAATAACATTTGTGGAGCTGGGCTGGAGTTGTTGTTGGATTGTTCTCAGTCCACAGGGCTGCTGGTTTTATCCAATGCACACTGGGTGCTGTCTCTCTCTAGCAGCTTTTAATTCAGATTTTGCCTTGTTTATGCTTCACTCCTAGCTGGACCAGTAGATTTCATTTTGGGTAGTGCAATACCAGTCTAATCCCTAAGCATTTCGTAACCAAAATCTGATTCCTTTCTTCATTCCTGCACTGCCTAAAACAATATAAACTACCCTTCAAGAGCAAGTCTCCTCCTCTGTAAGGAATCCATGTGTTGCAGATACACAAACTTCATGTTCCTCAGCAGGGGGAGAAAAATTTTTGGCTTAAAAAACATAGAACTCATTATTTGAGCACGTGGTGTGTCCACAAAGTCTAGCTGCAGCAAGGGGACTTGTGTTCCATTGGACAGCCACTAGACAGTGATATAGCCACATCTACACAACCAAAGCACACCCCTCTAACAGCCCCAGCCTCTCTCCAGCCTTTCCTTCACAACCCAGCAGCTCAAGTTTTCTCTGAATCCCTATAAAAACTCATCTTGCATGTTTCTTCTGAGTACTCAGCATTCAGTCTCAGCAGAGAAGAAGGCTTTAACTATCCATTTTCTCCTGTACATGCTGAAGATGAAGAACATTTTAAGGCAGAGGGAGACAGGGATAAGTCTTGCCTGTGGTGCTCAGTTTGTACAACAGAAAGAAGACATCAGCCTTCTGGGCTGTCAGTCTTCAGACTATCAGTCTAGCCTCTTTTTTTGCAATAAAAGTAGTTTAAGAAGTTGAGGCAGACATTGTCATTCTCCTGATCGCATACTTACCTGAACATATGTTCTAGAACAAGACAATGGAGAACCTGGTTCAGGCCTCATTGTACTATTCTCTTCAGCATGCCAGGCCTTGGGGTAAAGACTCAGCCATGAGTAATTTGGTTCAGATTTGGGCTTCAGATTCCCAGCATCTGGCTCAAGGCACTTATATCCACATCCATTGTATGAGGTATATCTCTGACAAACATCAGCTGCTTCACTTCTGCCTCAGAAAGCTTTGTCAGAAGGAACAATAAATTTTCCCGTTATCCCATTTAACTTTGCACCTTGGCATCTAGCTTTTATATGTCCTCCCCAATTCTTTATTCTTTCCCAGCCACATGCACACCCTGGATAAGGGACACAGGTAAACTGGAAGAGGCTAATTTACAAGAACAGGAAGCCTGTCCTAGCACCAGTTCATACTCCTGACAAGGACTAGGTGAATCAAGTAGAGGCTTTCCAAGCGCTTTTGCAGTGCTGGCTGACTTGAGAGACTTGACCTGAGAGCTGCAAGAGTTCTGTTTGGGAAGTGGCCAACATTTTTGTCCAGATGATGGGAAGAGTTGCCCCTCTAAAGAGTTTCGGCAGGAAAATGCCTCTGTGGGAATAGTTTGCCCTTCACAGCTAGAGACAACCGATGAACAAAATGCCTGTATGCAATGAGGAGCCTTCAGTACTTTGTCTTACAAGCTGTCACTTACCCTACTCATGTCAACACAGGACCTCACCGCTCCCCTCACCTTTGTGAGACTCCACCACCTCATGGCATCTGCACATTTCCTACTCTGGCTACTCACTAGGAAATTAACTTGGAATAGAGAAAACCATTCACAGAGCTGGTGTAAGATGTCTGTGCAATGCCACCCAGCTGAGCCATTATTCCTGACCAGGAATCATCAGAGACATCATCAAGAGAATCATCAGCCAGCATAACTTGCCCAACAGTGTTCTAAAAGACAGTCCATGAGACACTATCTGCCTTAGTTCTGCTCAATATATACATCAACCCTGGGTAGGGCCAGCTGATTACGGATGCTACTCCAGTCGATCTCTTCCAAGAGCCCTTTCCAGCAGCTGCCATCCTCTCTCCCAGTCTGCTTTGGGCTGAGTTGCTACTGCATCTGGGCATCTGATGAGATGCAGCTGAAAACCATAACAGCCTTTCAATCAAACAAAACTCTTACAAGAGGAAAGTAGCTGTTTCTGAGCATCCTTCTGTGTTTCTGAGCTCTCTCTCCCTCTTCTGTGAGACTCCTTTGGTAGCTCCCTGAAGAATCTGCCCACGGACACTACAGGTGTCTTTCCATCACAAGGGACCTGCTGCAACTTGGGCAGACTGGCCTGACAGTGGAGCCTTTGATCCTTTGAGACCTAACCCTGAAGGCCACAGTGTAGTAGAGGTGACCACACTATTGTGGAAGGCAGAGAAACCTCTGGCTTCCACGCCACCTCAACTTTTCTCTCCTTTATCCTTATGTCTGATATTCCATCTCAGTCCTTCCCAGCTTTTCCTTCTTTCACAGTTTGTGATATTTTTGGGAAAAATTCAAAGGGAGGCTTGACTTGTAGTTTCAAAGGAACTAAGGTTCAGTAGTTCTGTGTATCCTTTTTCCTTTTGCTTTCACATGTGCCTCTTAAGTAGAAATGAGTCTCAGTATTTGTTGGTTTCCTTCTTTCATGGGCATTGTATCACTGAGCTGCTGATGCTGTTCAGTCTTGCAATAGAGAAGGAAATAAATTAATATTTGGATTTTACTTATTATTTTTATGCTGTATTTTATGTGTTTGTTGTATATGGCAAAGGCAGAGAGAAGCTGCGATGTAAGGACTCCAAAATCAGGTCACTAGTGAAAATGGCTTGGGTCCAGAGTCTCTACTAAAAATGTCAGCTTCATCTGAAAAGGGCAATAGAGTCAAACCCACAATTACTGTCATTAGTACAGGACACAGAATCTTAGTATTTCCCTGGTGTAAGTAGCTTACTCTTTCTTTCTCCTCCCATCTAATTCAAAATAAAATAAAGCCATGTGAATCAGAATGAAGGATAGCATGGGTTTGAAAAGGGCAGCATAGGTAATTCTTCCTCTGGAATGCTTTGTGGTGAGCTGTTTAGGCTATTTCCTTGCTAACTGAGAGATGTGGTTTCAAATCTGCTTAGAAATTGAAAGAACTGGGCCTTCTACATCTTGGTTGGGCTCCCCAAAACACTGGGATCTGAGGGTGCCCTGATAAAGCACATTCTGGTATGATCTGCTCAAACTCTGTAGGTGAGAAAGAGGAAGAAAGTGCTGCACTGGCTTAAATACAAGAGCCCTGAATGGATGTCATCCTGCCACCTCGCCTTGTGTTGCTGTGTTCTAGAAGCCAAGGAGATGTCCAGCAGGGTCAAAGACTGTCCCAGTGGGCTTGTCCTGCTGCCTCTTCCTCATCTGATTTTTATTGCTGGAAACATGTTGGAAAAAGGCATCACAATGTGATGAAGTCACAGATAATGGGGAGCTACAACTAATATTGAGAGAAATTAAGAAATAAAACTTTCTGTTATATTGTTTTCTATTTGATACAACCATGCATGAAGTACTGGGCCACAAAAACTCCTGTGGCATAAATGGCATGGCAGGCTACGTGGGGCAGTGCAGCAATGAATGTAGCAGTAGCCGATTTACAGATTCTGTGGAAGGAGTTTGGAGTTTGCCATTTTAAAGGTTTTCTTTCATCTTTTTTGTCTCTGCCCACAACTACATGATTACTTAAAATAACCAGCTTCCTGTTCTCCTCAGGTTTCTTCACAAGAGAACAGTTTTTAAAAAAAGTTCCGTTTCATTGCCATGCTACAGCATGGCCCTGAAGAGCCCGAGTCCAAATACTTGGTGTACTGTTTCTTCAAACAAGATTTTATTTTGATTTAGTATTTGAAATATTAACACTTTTGACTGCTGCAGGGAAGTCTCAAGTTTTCTTGGGGCTGCAAATCAAAGTTTAGTACAACATTAGAAGAGAATTCTCTGAATCTGTAGACCTTGTATCTGGGACCATCTCCAGTTAAGCATGATTAAGAATTAAGAAAGCTATTCTTTCCCCTTTGGTATCAATAATTGTCTTTTTTTAAATCTGAAAAGTATTTCCTGGCATTTTATTATGGTTGTGCAATTATACTGTATTAACTATCAAAAGGATGATGATCTATTTCTTAAAAAGTTAGTGTACTGCAGTAGAAATAGGAAAACTAATTATTTAGCAAAATTAGCTGTATCCTAATACATTAAATACTATTTGAGTAAGTAAGTGACTTCAGGTCTGTGGATAATTCTGTAGTAATACATAGACTACAATTTTACTAAAGTTATGTCTCATGGATCTCCTTCAGAAATAAAGGTCTCTATCACCTCTTCAAGGTAAAAATACAGCACACTGTAAATACATTCTAAGTGTCACTCTCAGCAATATATTGCAACTCTATCAACATTTTTGCTGTTATTATTTGGCAAAGGAAAACTGTATGCTCAGGACAGATCCAAACATCTAAGTTTGGGCTGGCTGTAGAATGGCACCAGAGTCTGTGTATAGAGCTACGTGCTAATTTTCCTTATAAAAAAGCATCTTATGAGGTCAAGAGTTTTCAAATACAAACTGTATAATGATCCCAAAAGACTGTTGCTCTCAAACGGTGTTGAAAGATTTTTGGATTAAGGAAGCAGTATAATAATGTAAGCGCTACCATATAATAATGAAAACATTTTGTTCTCTGCATTTCAATTTTTAAGATCCAAATCAACTGGTGGGTATAGCAGCTCTGTAGCAGTAAAACTCTGCAAAACCAAACCAAAATTTAACTGTACAGAGCAAGACGAGGATTTTCATCTCCAAGAAATTCAGGTCCCTGGTGGCTACTCTTTGAGCTTCAGATACCAGGGAGCAGCATAAATCCAGAGGTCAGACCTTTTCGTTGAGAGCTGGAAGAAGACCCCAGTCTTGAAAAGTGAGCAAGCAATGATTTTTTTTTATTTTTTTTTTTCTTCCCCCACAGTAGCGTCCTGCTGCAGGGTTAAGTACCCGTGTGCCAACCTGCCGGGCGCCGCTGCACGGGGAGCCGCAGGGTCAGCGCCCCGAAGCCTGGCAGCAGGGCGGCTCAGGGACAGCTATCCGCCTGCCCTGCGCCTCCGGGGCGGTACGCGCGCTGCCTGCCCGGGGCCGCCGCTACCTGCGGGGCAGCGCGGGGCGGCGCGGAGCGAGGAGCGCCCGGGCGGGTCCCCGCTGTGGCCGCCGCCGCCCGCCCCGCCTTGCGTGGCCGTGGGAGCGGGCCCGGGCGCCGGAGGCGGCGGGGAGGGCTGGGACGGGGCCCTGGCCAGGGGTTTCTCTCTCCCCCACCCCCTCCTCCCCTCGCCGCCGGTTCCCGTGAGGCTGCAAGTGCCGCCGCGGCAGCTGGGGGGCCGGCGGGGGATGCTGCTGCCGCCGCCCTGCCCAGCGCCGGAGTGAGGGCAGGAGCTGGTGGCGGCAGGAGCAGCCCCGGCGGCGGGACGAGGTGAGCGGGGCGCGGGGCAGGTGGGTGCGCGCCCGGGATGGGAGCCTGGGATGGGGCCGGGGCGGGCAGCGCTCCCGCCGGGAGCAGCCCGCCCGCGCTGGGGGCACACGGGGGAGCGACGGACGGGGACAGCCCGCGGGGTCTGACGGGCCGGGAGCGCTGCGCAGCGCCGGGTCTGGCTTTGGGGTGCAGAAACCTGGAGAAGCAGAGCCCCTGGCCAGGCGGGGTGCGGAGCGAGCCGAGGGCGACAGGGAGCCGGGGGCACTTCAGGCTGAGCCCGGCCGGCCATGCCAGGTGCAGACGTAATTCCACGGAGGGACCCCTCCGCCTCCCCTCCCCAAATCTTGGGCAGGGTGGTTTCTGATACATGTAGGATCAAGCGAAAGGAGAAATTTCCGTAGAGCTCTGAGGTGTTTTCTCTGGCTCAAGTTATCTAGGAATAATATTGAGGGGAAGAAGAACAGTAATTCATAACAAAACTTTAAAGAGCAACAAGTTGTTTTACTGAAATCACACGCGCTGGGAAAAAAAATCACCTCACTGATCCTGATAGAAAGTGGCTTAATAGCAGCATCTTGAAAACTGATTTATACCACAATTATGAGTTTCTGAAGCCTTAGCACTATTCAAACAAATTTCACCATATATATGAAGAAAGTTTTTGAGAAGTCCTGAAGCTGCCATTAAAATCTTCATTTTTACTCATGTAGATATAGTATATGATAAAATTATTTTCTTATTTGTTTTTTTTATTTATTTTCTTATTTGTTCCCTTTATACTGGGGTTTTTTCCCTACTTTAAACAGGTGGTCCACTTTGCACCTCCCCCTTGCTCCCTCTCAGGCTCTGCTCCCCAATACCACTTCTGTGTGTCTTTCTGTGCAGTCATGGTGCAAACTACATCAAGCTTGTTGGACACTCTGGGTGGGATTCAGAGGAGCAGAGGAGAGGGCTGATAGCCCTACATCTCCCAGCCATGGCCAGCACAGTTCTCCTGTTTTCTCATGTATCATGGAGGAGAGTGACTTTGCAGGCTTTTCCCGATTTCCCCTTTTGAGTAGCGTCTCTATCACAGTTGGGACTTTTTTACCTCCTACTCGAGTTTCACCACCCAGTGTAAACTCAGAGAGGATGTGCTGGGAGGGACAAGGTCAAGGGAGTATCAGTGAGGCGTTGCTAAGGCTATTTCCCAGGCACTGTGGTGCCCCTGAAAGTGCTTGTGCTAATTGTGGAAATTAGAGCCCTTAACTCCTGTACTTGATTTAGTCTGAAGCTGGGCAGTTGTGCACCTTTTTCACTTACTGTTCTATGTTTTACCCCTCACCACGCTGCAGGACTAAGCTCTCATTGCAAAGAGAAATAGAAGTTTCAACCCCAATAACAAAATCTGTTTCTGTGCTCTGTGCATTCACTGGGGTCTGCCCATCGATTCCTGTGTTCTGAAGACCGAATTCTTACATCTTTTCTAGCTGTGAGAGGGGAAAAATTAGTTGGATGATTATTAGGAATATGTTTAAGTGAGCAGTGGTGATGGCTGTTCAGATTAAATACTATTCCAAAATCTAGTTTGCATTTAATTGATGTAATTGAAGTTGTTGAAATGTAATTATTTTTAAAGAGGATTGATTATGGCAGGTTAGTGACTAGAAACCATACAAAGCATCTCAAAGTAATTTCTTTTGTTCTAAGACATGACAAGGCTGATGCTTGGAGCCATCTATAAAATTATTAGGGTGATCCTGACTCTGTGCCCAAGTGTGTGTCAAATCTCATTACAGTATTTGAAACCAGATTGTCCTACCCTTAACTTCTCAGAGAGGTCAGTGATGGAGTGGGTGACAGCAGGCAAAATTTTGACATCATTCTCAAAATGTCAATAGAGCAATATTGGCAGAAAAGGTTGAACAGCTACCTCCTATGTTAAACTTTATGGCTTAGTGGAAGAATTCAGATCCCAGGTCTGTCAGCCTGACACTCTTTCTACCATTCTCAAACCTCAATACTTTCTTGATAAGATTATTAGGATTATCTTCTGAATTATGAGCAAAAATGTCAAGTGAGACAGGGGGACATTTTCAGTTCATTCTCATTCCATCTGCACGTTGGTTGCAAGCTGCTGCATCTATTGTTGGTTGCAAACAACCTCTTCTGCATAAATTGACAGCCTTCCTCAGTCACTTATTAACTGCAAGAGTGCAGAATTCTTTGCCTGCACTAATTTGTGCCAACAATTTTGAGAACATTATTAACACCAAGTAGACTGAGGGAGGACATTGACAGAGAGGTGGTAGCTTTAGTACCAAAGTCTTCTTTGCTCGTGTTTCAAGGCTAATTCTGTGTAAGCACATTTTTGTTGTTGTTGTTGTTCAGCTGAGAAAGTTAGGTGAGATGAACTGCCCAGCTCAAAAAAAGAGAGATTATAATCTCTTCATGCCTACATTAAATGATGGTGAAGGCAACACAATCTAGTGACTCAGTTGTAACAACCATTCCAGAACCTGTTCTGGGCTTGGACACTGACCTCAGGCAAACATTTTCTCTCAGTTTTCTGGTTTGGAAAAAGTGAGGATAAAAACTGTACCTCACAGGATCTTATTAGAAATACCTTAGTTAGAAACAGGGGTTTCTAAAGCACACTGGAATTTCCATACAAAAAATTTTGCAGTGTTTTATGGTAAGATTGACATATGAGAACAGGCAAAGCAGAGCGGTTCAAAGTATCTGATCCTTTTTCCCTCCATTTTCGGGACAATTCAACTGACTGTTGTGGTGCATAGGGTTTGTTGACCACTTCTCTTATCTGCAGCCTTCATGTGGTCCTTGTAACTAGAACCCTTGTGTCTGAAACCAGCTTTACTGATCTAAATCCATTTTGGAGTTGGAGAGAAAACTTTATGCTACTGAACTTTTAATTTTTATTTATTAATAGTTAATTTGGGGCACTTGGGGCTGGAACGTTAACCTGCCTCTGCCTCCATGGCCTGGAATAGAGAGTACTTGGCGTTGAATACTTTGGTGGATGAGATACAGAACTCCTGGGTGAGTGTCTGAAATGGATAAAGCAGTTAGTAAGTGCCTGGGTTGTGATTTTTGATTCTTGAAAAATACCAGGGGAAAGGAAGTGTTAAACCCAGCTGTGACATTGCAGATATAAATATGCAATATTCTCTTGAGCAGAAAGTGAGGGCCATTGTGCTGTGTCCTCAGTTTGGAGAGAGATTTGAACCAATGCTCCTCTGGAGTTGTCAGAATGCAAATACTTGTGGTTGATGGTGGCACTTCGTGTGTTACAGTGACCACTCCAGCACAGTGCACAGGGAGTGGGAATCTGCAGTGACACATGCAAAGAGAAGAAAAGGAAGACAGAGAAAAGAAAGAAGGATGAGGAAGGGAAATGAGACAGGAGGCAAGGGTGGCAATGATCCTAGCAGCAAAAGGAACATTTTCCAGTAAGCAGTTCTGAATGTGATGTAAAAAATAACAACTGAAAGTTTTATTTTACTACACAGAGCCCAAATTCTTCCTTTGATCTCTGTACAAGCTTCCTTTTGGCATCTGTGGGAGATCAGGGGAGAGTGAGGAGTCTTGAATTTATGATGCAGCCTGTAGCCAGTCATGAAATGGAATTTACTCCTTTCAAAAAATGATTACATAGCTGTGAGTCAGCCAGAAGGTACACTCAGGTTCTGAAATAAATGATAAAAGTCAGTCAACACAAAGACATCTCACAACCAAAATAGTAGGTAAGTTATGTGAACACTCTGATTGTTGCAGCTAAACTGTTGGCATCTGTTTAAAAAAGTTATCTTGGTGTTTATGCTAGTATCTACAGGAATTCCTTGATGGACTTCTATTCAGTAATAGTTTGCACAAATACACTATTTTTGAGACTTGTGACAGTATTCAGCATCTAAAACCAGATATTTCATCTTAATAAGTTAGAAACACATTGAGACCTCTCATAAGTACCAATAAATTCACTACAACACTTCCTTAAATTATGGAATCTGTTTAGTAATTTTTCCTAATTAAACTTTCTACTTGAAAATAGCAATTGGGAGCTTTAAAAGATAGATAACAGATGCATCAACCTGCCAGAGTTGGCACAGGAAATAATGAAACTTAAGATAGATGATGTCAGGATTTTTTTTCCAGATAATTAACATGAATAATCAACATATATATAGGTCTACTAATGTACAGAAATATCATTTTTACTTGAAAGAATTTGACCTTTGATGCTTCTCTTCGCCTATTAGGCTGCTGATATTCTTGGACACTTGCTATCTTGAATTAAAACATTGAGAAACTAGGGGTTTGGAGGTTCTTTACATACATACTATGAGAAGCAGAACATTTCGTAGCAACTCAAAGTAAAATCTAATATTGAAGTGTCCTTAAAAATCATTCCTGCTGTAAGAAGCTCTGCTGACTTTCTGCCTTCAGTCAGCAAGTCCTTCTAGCACCACTACATTGTTCAGTCTGCTGGGTTTTACAAGCAATGGGGCTCCTGACATGATACTCGTCTTCACTTAGGAGAGCATGTTACAAACCAGAGTAGTGGTCTACAGTGTGCTCTGCAAACAGAAAGAGAACTGGTCCCTGGCACAGAGTGCTGAAGTTGTCTTAGGCAGACTAGGTTAAGGAGATGAAAGACTCTTCATCTTTCAATTTCATGTCATCTCCTCAGAGAGAGAGCTTAACAGATGTTGTCCTTTCCTCCAAGAAGTACTATCTAACCTGTATTTTCTGCTTTCTGTCCTCTCTGCTTTCTTTTTACCTTGTATCCCTAATCTTCCTGAAAGTGAGGACATTCATTCCCCATTCCTGTTTTTCCTCCCTCCGGCTCACCCATGGCCTGGCAGCATTAATTAAGCTTTTACTTGTGAAGTTTGTTTAGGAACTGCCTGTGTAAAGGAACATTACTAAAGACAAGCTGCTGAATGAATGTAGTACTGTGGGAGGATTTCCTCTAGCCCCATTTTTCCTGGCTCCTCTAGTAGCAGCTGGACATGGAAGCATAAGAGTTGGGAGCAGACTGGTTGTTCCAGTGAATGCAGCAGATACATGTCGCTCACACTCATTACTAGTGTCAAAGTGTCCACCAAACTCAGGAGCCCCATGGAACCATCCGCCATGGCTGTGTTCACTTGGGCCATTGCACAAAACTCCACAATGACAAGGGAAAAGTGGGGTTGAGATCTGGTGGTGATGGAGTTCATCAGTGAATTTACAGATTAGGGACCTGAGTGTCACACAGTTTTCTTTGCACCCTTTAATCTTCTCAGAAAGACTGGTACCTTTAGTACCATTTCAGGTGCACAGAGTAGATCTTTTGCAGGTCCTGTGTCACCTCTGCCAGATGCTGCAGTTATCTCTGATATTCTACAAGGCACAGTACAGGCAAGTTTAAAGGTCTGGACTAGTGCCTCAATAGTAGGGGCTTGTGGCAGGAATATTTTCCTTATTCCCATCTTCTTCCACCTTTTACCTCACTGCTGTCTTTGCCACACACAACGCACATTTCTGCTCAGTTCTTTGACACTGCTTGAAACCCCATCTTGGGAATCCATGATGGCACGGGTCCACATGTTCCACACTCTGTCTGCTATGGTAGTTGCTTCCAGGATGACCAGTTTAGCTCTATATGTTTTAAAATATTTTGAACCTTTCATAATTGGTACTCACCAGGACCTTTTGACTAACCCTAGGCAAGCCAGCTGTCCAAACCCTACAACAAAGAGCCAGTTTTCACCTCTCTCTGAGAACATTTTCTACATTTAGCCTTTGAGGAGAAACTTAACTAAGCTATGCCCTGTCAACACCAAGAAGTACACTCTACACCAGATGCCATTCTTTCTATATGAGTGTTCTGTAAGTATTTTGAATTGTAGAGGTAGTTCCTTTCAGGAACTTTATGTTGGAAAGACAACAATCTGCTCAAAGGACAACTAATCTATGTCACATATAAATCCCACAGATATTTTATGCCTTCTGAAAAGCCATATATTTTGCAAGACTGTCATATTCTTGCACAAATTAGAAAATGTCATACCCTGCTGATGAATTTCCTCCATTTAGTGGCCTTCAGTATGGGAAAAACACATAGATTTATAAACCAAGCTGTAATACTAAATCTTCTGATGCCTGTGTTTATTATTTCAAGGAAACTGCCTATAGTCTTTATCTCACCTTAGGGAGTCATCTGTGATTGTCCTGGTTCATGTGTTAGAGATTGAAGGGGCTGGATCCAGTTAGTGAGTGACAAACTGAGTATAAAAGTCTGGTTTCTAAACAACAGAAATACGTTCTACTTTTTGTGCCACGATGTCTTTTCAGTACATTACTCCATATGATATCCTTGTCTAAAGCATTGTAATGAGGTTACAAACATAAATATCATCATTGATGTGTGAATATATATATATATATATATATATATATGCATGTATAAACATGAATTCTTCATAACATTTAAACTTTTGTCTTTAACAAAGACATTGATAGCATATTGAGCTTCTTTTACTTACCAGGATTGTTCTGAGTTGAGTAATTTCAGCAGCTAGCTAGGGTACAATTACTGCTGCTTTCATTTCTTAGGAAACAGTGTTTACATAGTTAATGGTCTCTGATGTGTCATGTCCGTTTTCATAGCAAAGCCTTCAAAAGCATCAGTCAATCAGAAAGCTGAGCTTAATCTTAAACAGGCCTTTACCCTTCCTCCTCCACAGTTAGATCACATATTTTCAATACTCTGCCTGGGAGCTTTCAGCTGAGAGATTTGAGCAGTGTCTCTCCGTGAAGTGGTGCAGGATGCAGTGTCAGTGTACTGGCTTGCAGAGATGAGATCCCAATCCTCCAGGCTTAAGTAGCAGCTGGATGACACTTATGTGGGTGGAAAATTCTTAGTGCCTAAAGAGGGTGATGAGTATCTCAAGAACTTTCGAGGATCTGAGCTTTAGCTCCTCAGTGTTAGTAACTGCAACCTCTTCCTCTTCTGGAGCTTCTGCAACTCTTGCTCTATTTGTTTTACTTAAGCACTCAAGTTTTGGTTCACAGACATGAAAGGCAGAGATGTTTAGTTTAAGTTGAAAACTGAAGTTCAAATGAAACCACATGGTGTCTCATCACCAAAGTCACAGATACATTCTTACTGAGATTATGCTCTAACTGTGGGTACATCAGGAACTCTGTGGCTGGAATCTGACATAGGCATGATCAGTCACCATATGTTGGAAATAGCCAGAATGAAGTAGATTAAGTATTTGGCAGTTGATTTCCTTTAGGTATTTTCATTCCTTCCATAGAGTCTATTTCAGTTTTCAGTTGGTAAACTGAGGCATTTTATGAAGGACAAGAAATATTGGACACTTAATGGAAAGGAACTCAGTACAATCAGAAATATCCATACATTCTGGTCGTTGTTGTAGGTGAACAATATGGAGAGAAGTGCAGTGGCTCTCTGTGCTGTTGGACTTCCTGTGTGCAGTGACAGAGCTGAAGGTATGAATGTAGGAGCCTGGATCCAGCCATTTTCCCCTACTTGACAAACTGGAAGTGCTCTAGCTGAAGTGAGACATGTCTGATGTTTTATCATCAGCACCACAGCTGGCAGCACAGTGCAGAGAGTGGGAGAGTACAGGGTTAGCACTGAAACCAACAGCGGTGAGAGGGCTGGAGCACATGGGGAGACCTGACAAGAGGCAGCAGTGGGGTGGGAATTGAGGCAGGCAGAGAGCTGGCGCTGTGCCAGAGTGCATAATGCCAGCTTAGAGACCTGCCTAAGGGAAATGTGGGAAGAACATCATCCCTGTTGGAGTGAACAGGATCAACAAGGTGAAACAAGGGACTGTGAGGCTGAGTGCTCCCCATTTGTTGTTTGTATGAGGATGAGATGCTTTCCCTATATAATGTCTGTTTTCTTTCTCTCCTAATTACTAATTTCTTGCATTCTACATCAAAATGTGTTTGTACAAATAGACTTATTGCCTGATACTGGCACTGAGGCATAGCACTTTATTTTCCTTGAATATAGGTAGAGACTATTAGCTAGTTATAGCTGCAGATGATTGTATCTCTAGGAACCTCTAGGTTGGCTGGCAGATGATACTGAAAATACCAACAACATCCTATGAGAAGAGACCATTGACAAAGATTATTATAGAGGAACAGATTATTTTAATGCCTCTGTAGCAAAACAGTGTAAATTACTTACTCTGAAATTTCTTATTTTTCCTGAAAGCTGTAGAGTTTTACCAAAATGTCTTTCCTACAAGCAATGCCATGACATTGTTCATATTTGCAATTTTTAAAGTGAAAATCTTATTCTGGGAGGGGATTTGTAGCAGTCTCATTTTCTTACTCATTATGTCTTGTGTGATATTTATCAAGGCAATAGCTGCAGTTACTAGTGTCTAAAACAAGTCTTGGTGCTGTAATTTCTATGAACATTGCAAAACTGGCAGAGGTGACACAACAATTTGTATCCTCTCTCTTTGTGTACCTTGCCCAAAGAATTACTGACTTGTAGCTGAGAATTGTTGACAGTTGTGCCAACAACCCGGGGCATGCAGAAGACTGTATGTGACACCAAGAGTGCAGTTTGTCCTCACAATTTCCTGTTGCTGTTAGCAATTTGCAAACTGGCAGGTAGGCTTGGAGGGATGTCCATTAAAAACAACAACATCTTGTAAATTATAAGGAGAACACTTGCACGCAACACATGTGGACTATTAAGATTTTGTTATTATAGGTACTTTGAAACAACCCTACATTACATGGCCTTGTTTGAAAGGTCTTGTGTAGTAAATCAAAACACATTGAAATAGCTGTCTCAGAAATACAAAAGGTTGATGTGATATAGTTTTAAACATACAATTCCAGACAGTAAAAATGTTGACAACAGCTTGGCATCCAGATATTGTGTTTCATCCAGAGATCTGAAAGAACTTTTAAAAATGTCTAATTGCAGTGTAATGAGTTCCCATCTTGTAGCAAGGATTATTAAAGTAGAAAAAATGCATAACTATAATTTTCAGGTTCAGATTTCTATTGTTGGATGCCTACATTCATATTCATGTCCTTGATCTAAATATAGGTTTAGATGGCAAGTTGCATTCAATTTTGAAAAATGATCTGATTTCCAGGCCCAGAGATTGAAAGGAGGAAATTTTGATCAGCATTTGAAACACGTAAAAGCCTGAATATTTTGTTCCTCTCTAGGATTCGTCTCTTTTCTTTTCTTTTCTTTTCTTTTCTTTTCTTTTCTTTTCTTTTCTTTTCTTTTCTTTTCTTTTCTTTTCTTTTCTTTTCTTTTCTTTTCTTTTCTTTTCTTTTCTTTTCTTTTCTTTTCTTTTCATTATTTGTCTCTGGCTTTAGATGGTAATTGCCAGTTAATGTATCTCTGTTATGCTTACACTAATATTACAGCATCTTCTTCAGAAGCAAAGCAATTAAAATTATTCAGGTATCTAATAATCTTACAACTAGGAAGCAAAAAGAGTTCATACTTCTTAGTTTAGCATGTAATGCAGCAGTGCTGCTGTGTACCTAACAATGCTCATGTCCTTCCTCGGTTAAGTATTTCAGATGAGCAACGCAGCTCACATCCTGTTGGGGAAAGGGATTATGAGACTTTTATCTCTTAATTGAGAGAACGTGATTTCACCAAAAGAGCTGGCAGTAGGGTTAGATAACTCATGGCTCTCATCTTTTTCTTTCAGCACTGTGGGCTGATAGAAATTGAACATAGTGACCTGTGGGATCATAGAATGGTTTGGGTTGGAAGAAGGCATACAGATCATTCCATTCCAACCTCCCTGCCATGGACAGGGACACCTTCCATCAGATCAGATGTCCCATCCAGCCTGACCTCAAACACTTCCAGTGATGGGGCATCCACAGCTTTTCTGGGAAACCTGTTCCAGTGTCTCACCACCCTCACAGGAAAGAACTTTTCCCTAATATAGAATCTAAATCTCTTTCAGTTTAAGACCATCACCTCTCATATGGTCACCACATCCCCTTGTAAAAAAGTCCCTCCAGATGTCTTGTAGTCCTTTTTTTTTTACTGGAAGGCTGCCATATGCTGTCCCTCAGATTTCTCTTTTCCATGCCTCTTATGTCACCGGCCCCAGAGCTGGATGCAGCTTTCCAGGTGGGGTCTCATGAAAGTGGAGTAGAGAGAGAGAATCCCCTTCCTTGCCCTGGTGGCCAGCCTGGATGTTGTTGGTTTTCTGGGCTGGAAGTGCACATTGCTGGGTCATGTCAGTCTTTCCATCCACCAACACCCCCAAGGCTTCTTTGAACTGCTCTCAGTTGCCTTGCCTATACTCTCTGCCTGTCTTGCCTGTATACTTAGCCCAGTGTAAATTAAAGTGCTTGAAGTTAATATTATACCATTGTTTTATCCAAAAAGTTCACAGAGGAGAGTTTTTCAGTTGAGCTGTTTCTAAAAGCCAGAGACCTTCTGCCTTAGTACCAGCCAGCTCACTTAATGTTTCCTGTGCGTCGGGAAAACACCTGTGAGAATTAAAGTTCACCTTCTCCCCGTGGTCCTCAGTTATCAAATACCCTGCTGGAACCACAGGCAAGTGGCTGGTAGGCAAAGCAGTCCTGTAGCTACACTGTGGCATGCAGGGCTGGGGCTGGCCTCTCTCTGTGTTACTTGATTTGGGCAATTGCAAGGATGACATAAAGCTATTTTTGTTTCACCTTTGCTGGTCTTATGCCAAGAACAGCTTGGAGAACCTTGGCATGACTTGTACAGCAATGATTATTTCTGTGTAATTGTTTGCTGCAGCACAAAGTCTCTTCTCAGTCAACTGTTTAAACTATGGGTGATCACAGATGATTGGATTCATTGCCTTCTGCTGTCTTTATTTTTTATTAATACAGCAATAAAATCCTTATCTGCATGGATTGTGTAAATTGTAAAGAGGAAAAAAATAAACCTCTCTCCCAAGTTTATTTCATTTGTAAAGCCCTCTGCAGGCCTGACATCTGTTTAACATAGTGTATGTTTACAGTACAACTTAAATAGTTAAGTGTAATAATTACATTTAAAACCATACAGATGTTCTCATTCTGAACAAAATTCATGACTATGTAAGATTGCAAACCTTATCCCAATTCTTATTTACTATACCTCCTTTTTTTCCTAAACGCATAAAGAAAGAGGATCTTGTGGTTCCGCTGCAGATTGAGAACTGAGCTGTCCTTCTTACACTATCTTCTTGGACCATTTCTTCAGAAGTATTCTGCATCTTCCAAGACTCTACAACAATACATTTAAACCTACAGTAACAGCTGCTTGATATGATATTATTCTAGGAATACTCTATGACTTTGTAAACACAGATTGTGTGATAAAGAGAATCTCAATTGAAAAATCAAAAGGTCATTCTCGTTCATTCTATAGTGAGATGAAGGATGAAAAAAATGGATGGATAGAGCAGTACAGACTTGAGCTCATCTTGTGAGGCTTAGCTAGTTATTTCTTCAGCTCTGTCCTAAGTCACGTGTTTCCATTACAAAAGTTATTTCAATTAATTTATATAAAATAGCAAAATAATATTTCAGGTTTAGTTGTGATTTGAGGAAAAACTCCTGCTCTCTGGCTACAGTGTGATTAAATCATGCATAAGTAATCAGGTAATTACAAAGGAAATATAGGTAAAATTGAAAGCAGGTTCTGAAATTTTAATTAGCTTTACACAGATTTTACTATTTGTTTAGAAATTTGTATTGGGAATCAATTTAGTTTGCAGCTCTTCAAGTAATATTAGCTGGTCAATCATCCTAAATTGTTATTAGTTTGGAAATCAGAAAGCTTGTGCATGACTGTTGGGTCCTTTTAAGATCACACAATATCAAGAGAATGGAAGCTCGTCAAGTATTGTTTAAAGTGTTGTTTGCCTGGACATCTCTTTTGCACTCAAAAATTAGAGCAGAGTTTGAACATTTGTTCAAAGTTATGTCCTCTTTTAATCCAGCTCCTGGCATTGGAGGTTGTGTATTTTCCCTACATTTCCTCTTGTCACACCTTCCCCACATGGCAAGTTTGATCTGAGCCTCTTGCTATGTGGTCTGACCATTGGCAAAGCATGTTTGGAGGTTCATGCTCTACAGGTGAGATACATGTTCTTCAGCCCAGGTTAAAACATCGGTTTTTGAGACCTGAGCCAGGCATCTGAGCCAACTGCCAGCGTGTTCACAAACAAAACAGCAGATGCTTGTGGTTCTCTCTGAATAGGGAAGAAGAGACTGAGGATGTTGTGGATTATACTGGTCCAAAGAAGAAGTGAGGATAGGATTTGACAGAGAAACTGAAATTATTTAAATCAAATCATGGAAGCATATAAAACTTACATAGGGAATTTCTTCATTTCCTGTTATCAATCATTGTAGCAATGTGTTTTGCTGGAGCTCTATTGGAAATATTTATAGGTCTACATGTGTATGGGTCCATATAAAACCCTCTGGTTTAGGGAAAGCTGATCTAACTGCAAGGATTGATCCATTTCAACAAGTGTCAAATGCATTCACAGTAAATGGTGCTTAAACAGAAACCTGTCTCAACCTGAACCTCTTAAGGTTATGGACATGTGTAACCATACTGGTTTGGAATCTCTGCCCTTGCAAATGAGACATTGGGTTGTTTGGTTTTTTCCCATAAAAACTGTGTTGTTTTAAACTTGCAAGTTTTGCTGGGCTGCTATGATGTAAACTTTATTGAACATGACTAGATCCCAGAAGTTGCAGCAAAGTTGATAGGAACAGCTAGGCTGATAGAGTACAGGCTGACAAACACACAAAGACACACTGATGGGTTTATGTGTCTCTAAACACATAAATACATTAAATACCTGAGTATAAACATGTGTTTATAAATTCAGAAATATTAATCACTGAAATACAAAAATATGAGCAATGGTGGTGTCTGATTCATAGTTCTCAGTAGGAAGGTATGATGACAAACACCTGTGATAAGGACAGTTGGCTGAAAAATTGCTCACCTCTGAAAAAGGAAGAGTTAAACTTGGGCTCCTGGATCTCAGTACAACAGTCCTCATTTTTGTCTCCTGAGTACAGTTTGAGCATTGACTCTTCCTGATGGTCTTACCAGGTGCACAGTAATGTGGTTGGGAAACTTACCCAGCTGCATCACTCAGTCAGGACAGACTGAAGATAGAAAATCAGTGTAGGTTTTTAAAAATACCCTTCATATGTATGTCAGTAAGTGTGTCAGAAAATTTAAACACCAGTGAAAATTAACTGGCCCAAGAATACAGCAGGCTTGCAAAAATGGGTTTTTAAAAAGTGATCATCTAAGACTACATGATGTAAGTCTTAGCAGTCACAGTATTCATTGCTAATGATGACACTTACTGATAGAAACATGAAGCCCTTTTGCCTCAGTGCTTAAAAAACTTAAAATTGCTGGTGGGGTCTGAGGTGGGAGGTTAACTATCCCAGCTCATTGTGACTTGTTCTGAAATAAGCATTAATGATTTCTGCTGGAGAGAGAACCTGGACAAGGTATACATAGGTGAGACTACATTCTTTTTTTTCTGTGTCTGTACATAAATTTTGATGTACAAGGTAATACTGAGAAGCTACTAATAAAAGTAATAGGTTCCTGTAGTTGTCACGTCTTAATAATCTCTCTCCAAAAGAAATAATAGAATTTTTCTCTCTGTCTCTCCAGAAAGCTCTTTGCTGTTTTCCTCTAAACTCTGAAGACAAGATCCCTTGATACTGATGTTCCAGACAGAGCTATTAGATCTGAGCCTCCAGACAGAGAAATTGAATTTACAGGCTTGATGTTGTAAGGCTTCAAAGAGCCAAAGGGGTGGAGAGAAGACTGGCACGAAATAGTACACTTTTCTCAGTTCCACTTTTGGGAAATTAAATAAACATTTAGAAATAAAATCATGAAAGCATTTTTTAAAATTAGATATGTTAGCATTAGCTGTTCATTACATTCTCCCACTTGCAAACAAATTGTAGCAAAGTATCATTTGTCTTCCAAGAGTGTGGAGGCAAGGATTAATTTAATGTTTGTTAGGAAGTCTTAGATCCATGGAGAGAAGCTGTGAGAAGTGTCCACAGATCATTATGATAATTTTATATATAATAATGTTATGTTCTTTCATTTTGCTGAGGAACAATTATTCAATCTCAACATCCTCCACCCTCCACAAAAGTGGTCACAGCTAATTGTTATCTATTTATTGGCTAGGGAAGCTGAGATTTTTCTGCTGCATTCAACGTTGCACAAGAAATAAATGAGCAAGAAATGAAGCTGGCAAGAAATTAGGCATATACAGTGAACACTTGAAATCTTGGTGATGTAGTTGTTCACTGAAGTGCCTCCTATTCCTGTTTTCTTAGCAATGTTTCTTTAGCTAATGGGTTTAGCTCAGAAAGAGGTTACATATGCTAATGGTAGTTTTGTGCTCTCCTTGATTCCTTGCAGAAGGACCCAGAGGGGGGTGCTTTGTTTGTTTGAAATTGTTGCCTTTAGCTTTGTAGATAGTGAAAGAGGTGAATAAGCTGTCTTCTGAAATTTTAGGAGCAGTCTGCCTTGATCCTTTGTAATTTGGAAAGGTAATATCATGGAGTCTCTTTAACAAAAGCAAGACTCTTTAACAATATTGTCGGACCTAATCAAGGTAAGCAACAACAAAAGGGTTGAATGATTTGATTAAAATTTGCTGTTCCCAGTCACTTTGTAATGTTTGCTGCCTTGACTGTTGTGGTGGTGCTTTTTCACTGCCAGTCTGCTGTTTTAGTAGAGTTTTCTTGTTTACAGAAATCCAAGTGCATTCCTGTGGTACACCTTAAGTCTGTCTTTTCAATAGAGGGAAGTGAGATCCATGGATAGGTTAGTTTTAAGAGTATTTCCTTCCTCTTTGCAACATATTGCTCTTCAGATGGCTACAGATCTGGTAGGTTTGGCCTTAACAAGGGTATATTTTGAGTATTGAATCTGTTAAAAGCAAGAGAAAATCAGACATCACTTTAGTGAAGGTTTGAGGATGCATTTCCAGTTAGGCATTTGCTATTCCCTTTGTAAGTGTGGGCAGCTCTCTAAAAGTGAGATATCAATGAAATAACCTCTTGCTCATCTCTATTTATTCTCCTTTTGAGGCCTTGTCTTTGCTCTCATCAGTGTCTAAGTCAAAACAAGGCATCACACCATTGCTAACACTGCAGGTTTAGCCTGCTATCTGAACATCTAGCCAGGCTTGTTCTGCTTCACTAAAGTGGCACCCACAGGAAAGTGGCTCTAGATCTGGAACTTATCAGGGTTTTTTGTTTGTGCTTGAGACAAGTATACATGTGACCTAGACTTCAACTTTTACTGTGCTGACACTACAGGAAACACTTTCCTTGTCAGTAAGCTGATCTGTCAACACCAGAAGTAGTTCTAACTAGTGGCTACTTTTTGGCTGATCTTCTGGTCACTTGGGTTAGATGGGCTCTAGGAGTGTTGCCTTCAACAGCTGAAATGCCTAAGTAGAGGAATTCCTCCACAACCAAAGTTTAGATGATCTGCAGCAGAATTCAGTATCACTTTGTTCTCATTTTATAACAGTGGCACACCCGCAGCACCCACTATACACACAGTCTCTCCTTATGCCCTGAGGCTTGTGTTTCGTCCTGAGGAGCTCTCAATACAACTGCTGTGACACATGCAACATCACAGATACCCTTCCCTTACCAAAACACTGTGCATGCCTTCTGCCCCTCATTGACTCAGGAGGATCAAGCCTCTGAGTCATGCGGTGATTGCAACCCCTGAAGAGATATGTCCCTTTTTTGTTTTAAGATCTTGTAAGTCTATTAAATCTCTGGGTTTAAGTTTGTTATTTGCATCTCCCTGTACAAGTCTAGGGAGATAAGAAGAAAAAACAGTGAGTTAGTTGCACTTGGGATTCTCGCCAGTCTTTGTGGGATGGAAAATTCCTTCCTAATTCCATATCTGACTTTAAATTTGACCCTCAGCGTGTGAGCAAGTTAGACCAACATACGCACTTAAGAAAAAATAGATCCTTCGTGTCCTAGCAGGACACTGGTGCAACTTTTTCAGGGTCTCAGTCTAGCTGCTGCCAATCAGTGAAGCTTTGTCTTCATTCAAGCATCCTAGAGCATCCTGGTAAATTGGGCATCAGAAAAAAGAGTTATGGAGTCATTTCAATGCAGAGCCATGAGGAAGATGAGTATGTTGAGCACAGAAAATCTCTGGTGCCCAGGGGAGAATTTAGTTTTGTACATGCCAACATTAGTGATCAATCATACATTTAAACTGCCTTCTTCACTGCTAGTTTTTGTGTTTGTATTGGATTTTAACTAACATTGCTTCATTTTACAATCTAGAGGACTGATTAAAAAATATGGAATAGGTTCACAATGAGATTGATCTCTGGATAGTGTCTTTAGAAAAGACTCCTCTCATTGATACCATCCCTTAAACAAAACCTTTAAGATCTATCTATAAACTAGTTTTGAATCTATTACTTGCAATTTTTAATCTGGTCAATCATATGCCTTGGACATATCCATGTTGTAGTCTATATAGTTGTCTTTATCTAGTTCATAATTTCATTAAAAGAACAGTGGGGGTTTTTAAAAGTATGGTTTGAATTAATAATATTTTATCCTCATTGATTTTTAGAAAGACTGCTGGCTCAAATAATTTCATTATTGTACCCAGACGGATATTGGGGTATGGTGCCTATAATTTCCCTGGTCTTCCTTCTTTAGTAGATATTTAATAACTGCATACACTTGCAGTTCTCTGACCCTTTGAAATTTTCCCATTTTTCCATGAGTAGTTCAGTATCAACACTAGTGATTCGGAGAACTCCTTATTTAGTTTATGTTAGACTCCAGGCCTGTTGATTTGAAAACATTTAATTTTAGCAGATCTCGTCTCACATCTCCTTTTATTACCTACGGTGAATTTTGTTGGGCTGACGTAATATGGGATGATACTTTCTACAGCTTTATTCCAAGGACAAAACAATGTGCGAAGGACAAAATGTTTATTCGATATTTCCGCCTTCTTTGGATTGTCATTTACAGTTTTATCACCCGCATCAAGCAATGGGCTCATGGCCAGTCTCAGGCACATTTATATTTATAAAAATATCATTTTTGCCTCTTTACCTCTGTTAACTATTTAGTACTTCCTTGATCTTGTAAAACTCCCTCATAAATTCCCTGCGTGTTTAGAATCCTAGCATTTATTAATGGTTTTTACTTTCCCCTTTCTTCAATACTACAAATAAGTGGTTTTAGTATTTTTATTGCCAACCTTTTTTTTCAGACAGCTTCTGGTTTAGTGTAAATATTTTTGTGCCTGGAAGTGCATTTTTGGTCCATGACTGGATAGGCTTAACACTTAATTTACATTTCAAATTGATTTTACACTATCAGCCAATGGGAATGATGATTGTTGAAGTTTGTCCTGTTTAAAACTCCAAGCCTGGTTGAAAACAGCCCCCTCTTACTGGTTGATGCCACATTTTGCTTGAATATCGTAATTGTAACCACATCACCATTACTGGTACCCAGGCAATTACCAGATGAAGGCAAGCACTAAAAATTTCTAGTCCATCAAAAACAATCCTGTGGCTGAGCTGATTGAGCTCCCACAGGGAAATTTTTATGTTACCACTAGAGCCCCAGGAAACTTAAAAATCATCTTATTGCTGGCCACTTGATGGGTACAGCAATTCCTCCTCAACACATTTTTTTCAAGTTAGCAAGGAAATTGCAATAAGAAGCAATAAGAAACAAGAAAAAAGGTTATTAGGAACAATTCCAGTGAGTTTCCCAAAGGAAGCATGAGAGGTTGCCTGAAAATCCTTGAGTTTTTTTTCCTCCCACTGGCTGTTTGTGCTTGCTCCATGCTGTTTGCTGCCCCTGCTGTTGTGTTGATAGAAATGTTTATAGGGCTGTGATGTAAATAAGAGCACCAAGACTCAATCACATTTTTTAAATGTTACCAGCAAGATGTGTTCTGATTTACAGCAGGATCGTCTGGAACTTCTATCAGCCAAATATCTATTCTTGAAAGTTTAAATACGAGACGTGAATAAAACAGGATATTTTGTACCAGTCCCCAAGGCAGAAAACTAAAATAGATGTAGGTTGTCCTTTACACAGCATCAAGTATGGAGTGCTTCTGTGACTCCAATGCTGTATGAGCAGCTTTGGCTCCAGCTTAAGGAGACTGTACTCTGAGGTGATACAGGATTCCCACTGAGAGAGGAAAGGGAGGAAACAAAGTCAAGTATATAGCTGGGATCTTGTTGGGAGCTGTTAAAAAAAAGACCATCCAAAGGGAAGGCTGTCCTTTCCGCTGTGAAATGAATTTTTTGGTTTGTCACTTAAAGTGAAGGGGAATCTGGTTCATCCTCTGGTCTTCCACTTTTGTTGTTGCTGAAGAACAGATCCCTATGGAAAGAGGATCCTCACCTTTTGAAACTTACAAGGGTCTATATTTCTTTCTCTATTTCTGAGGCAAGGGGTACCATTTCATTCTTTGAGTGATTTATGGGAAGCAGGAAAGAAAACTGGAACAATTCAAAAGAGGATAGCATGATTTTCTTTGATTAGGTGGCAAGATTCCTCCTAGGAGAGGAGAAAGTATGGCTGAGAAATGGTGAATGGACATTTGGCTGGTGGTATCAGCTTCTTCCTTTGCTGTTCCTGAAATAGTCACTCTTGTCACCTGCCTTTCCTCTCACCTTGTCTCCCACTCACCTTTCCCCTCCCACTTAGATAATGAGAGCACCCATTCTCTCAGCCCTTAACTAAGAATTAAGTGGGGATGGAGTGAAGCCCTATGGGTAGGGGGCTGACTGCTGTAGAAAATTCCTGGAAGTGGAAATGCTTATCCAAATCTGGCCCTCTTCTGGTACTCCTTCATTTGACACATTAATCCTGCTACCCGCAGAACTAGTCAGCATAATGCCCCATTATAAATAAAACTACAGACATAAATATCTAGTCAAGGTAGAAAATACGGGTTTGGTGGTTTGCCTTTCCTTTGCCTTCTCTTCTCTTCTCTTCTCTTCTCTTCTCTTCTCTTCTCTTCTCTTCTCTTCTCTTCTCTTCTCTTCTCTTCTCTTCTCTTCTCTTCTCTTCTCTTCTCTTCTCTTCTCTTCTCTTCTCTTCTCTTCTCTTCTCTTCTCTTCTCTTCTCTTCTCCTCTTCTTTCTTTCCACCTGCTGAAACAAGCACAGCAGAGTTGTTTCTTTGTCATGCTCCTGCTCCTGCATTTTTCCAGCCCAATTAGGCCATTACCAGGGCTAAATGAGGCATAGAGCCTCCAAAAGTCACACCGTCGTCCCGGAGATGAAGCGTGTAGAGCTGCAGAGCTGGCAGGCAGGCAGGCAAGGTGGCTAAGTGTGACCCCAGGTGTTTTTCTGCTCCAGAAAGATCACCTTCAAAAAGGAGTGAGGGGGAAGTCAATCAAAGAACATTATTTTTTAAAGTGCTGTGTTAACGAGAAGTGGCCACATTGTGGTCAGTTAACACAGATGTGGTTCTCAGGGATGCACAGAGGAAGTGGGTGGCCACGGTGTCTTCTGATTTCTGGACCATGTGGCAGAACGGGCCATGAAGACCATGAAAACTTTAAAGTATCTTCCAGTAGTTTTGGTATTAGTTTTTACTTGCTGGTCAAGAGCTCCCTCCCTGCCCTTAGGTCTGTAGTGGGCAATCCCACTCTCCTGACAGACAGATGGTATTCCAGCATCCAAGCTCCCTATCCAGCTGGGAGCCTTCAATCATTCATATCATGCCAGCCTGTGCAGTAAAGCAGGGTGCTCTTCAGTTCTTTCCGTGGCACAAACTCTGTATTTGATTCTATTCCCAAGCTGCTGGGAACTCTGTTGGATGTGGAAATGATGCAGAGAAGGACGTCGTCTCTCCTTGCCCTGAAGCTCTGGTATTCTTCACCAATCATGCTTAAATTATGAACTGGGAAAAATTAGGTTGTAATATCTAACACAATGGGAACAGGCCCTATTTAGAAAGGCAGAGAACACAAAGCCTAGCAATTCAGTTCATTAAAGCCTGGGATCCCCTGCTTTTATTCAGAGAGGAGCTGTGCCAGAAAAGAGGCTAATTTTCCATAATATGCTGTTTCAAGAACATAAGGTGTTGTATGCTGAAACAAAAATAGTACATGCACTCTTATGATTTATTTTTTTTTGTACAATGAAGATAATGGATGAAGTCCTTTGCTGTGAATACAGATTATTTTGGAAGCTAAATAGCTTTGCTTGTCCCTACTTTCACTTGAGTTCTGCTGTTTTTACTCACACTGAGCAATACCTTAGCTGAATCATATGAAAACTCCTCAAGAATGTGGTAGTAGTAATACTAAATTCACCAACTAAATAAATCTAGAAGTGAGAAAGATACAATTCCTAGCCTTTTTCTCATTTAAAAGCATGATAGTGGACCTGTTGAGATAGCTGTAGTCAAAAGGAGACTGCACTTGAGCATCATTAGATGTGTTCTTTTGGATTTAGTTATTTGAGGTGCTAATCTAAAAAGAGCATGCTCTTCATCAGGGCAGTCTCCCCAGCAAGTGTCATGCTCCTGTCATGCTCCAGCAAGTGTCTTCCTCAATTTCAAATCCAGCTGAGTTGGTTAATTGCATCATCACAACAGTTTAACTTAAACTGCCAGAATTTTCAGGAGAAAGCTAAGGTGAGGGTTCAAGATCTGTTTTGTCAACTCCTGATGACCTCCAATAGTGATGCAATAAAAAATCACAGTGACATTGTGATATCTTTGGTGGTTATATCAGCTGAGGAGAGTGACAGGGAAATTTCAATAGGAGAATATGATTTTGATTTGTTTTTTTGTTTGGTTGTTTTTTTTTTTCTTTTGTAAAATTAAGGCTGGTTTTCATAACATTTTGTCCTATTTGCTTAGGACATTAATCAACTGCTAGCTAGTGGAGCTAGACATGCCCTTTATTAGACACTAGCTGTATAATTTTCTAACACATTTTTGAAGCAGGCATCACTGGATACTGCTGGACGCTGGTTCTTATACTGAATGGACTGTGATTTGAACCTGGATGGGAACTTCCAGCATCCTCTTATATTATAGGGCAGATAACATGCATCTGTAGGGTTCAAGATGAATTCTGTGAAAACTTTAGTAAAGTGTTTACGCTTGTCCACTCCATCTTTTACAAATCATTGTGGAAAGTTTACTTCCTACAAACTTGTAAATAATATGAAGTATCCCTGGAGAGGGCAGGGAGTGCAATAGGGGAGAGCAACACAGGCTGTTTGCATTGGTGTTGCTACTTGCCAGTGCTGGCTGCATGTCATGGATCTGTGGTATCATCTTACTGATGTCTGCAGCCACAAAGTGCAGCCCCACAAGCCCAGGCAGCATTTCTTGGGTGAATAAAGTAAATAGTCATAACTGATAAACAAATTCCTGCATATCACATTGATCTTCCAGCGTGTTGCAAAGGCAGATGAGGGTCACTGTTGCTGTTCCAGGGGTCAGTGTATAGTGTACAGTATTGTATTCCTCCCTGTGCCCCATTCCATGGGACATGCTAGCACAAGCCAGATCTGCAAAGAAAACTCAGCAAAACTTGCCTTCTCTCATTGTAGGGCTAGAGTGGGACATGTGCCTGTCTGTGCCCATAACTCACCTCCCCTCACTCTTGCAGTTCTACTCTTGAATTTCTTCTGTGCCCTTCACTGATCTATTTTAATGATTTATGGGTTTTGCAGAGCTTCTGTCCTTGCTAGAGTTCAATGTTTCTGATGACCTTTCCAAGACTCCCTTTACACTGAAGCTGTTTCCTTTTCCTGGGGACCCTGTTCACTCCTGCCTTCTCTAGCAAGAAGAGGTTACAGGTCGTGTACAGGCAAAAGAAATACAAAAATAGACTAGAATGTTTTGGTATTAGAATGAAAGAAGGAGAGAGAAGAAAACTGGAGAAGGAACAATAATTATTCTGTTCAGAAAATCATAATGAAGAGAAAATAAGCAATGGGAAAATTTTAAAAAGGAAAAAAAAAAGGAAATAGAAGAAAAGAAAAAGAAAAAGAAAAAAGGAAAAAGAGAAAAATAAAAAGGCAGCCTGTGACAGTAGACAACTAGAAATATAAATGAAAAGGATTAGGAATAAAAAAGCCACAAAAATCCATAAGAATTCATTAATAAATCATGCTGGAGTCAGTAGAAAAGAAATTATCCAACAAAAAGGAAGTGTTTATTTGTTTTTAATAATAGTATAAATGAGAACAGAGCAATCAGCCAGAGGCCACTTTAGCTTCTGATGCAGCAAACCAATAAGTACATGCTAAGCTTTTAGAATCTGCTAAATTTCATTAAAGACAAGTCTCACTAAAGTTGAGCACATACTTAAGTGTTTTTTCTGAATTGGATTTGTGTTGAAACTGGCTCAGAATTACAGTTGTCCTTATTGTTTGGTTCACTGAGGATTCTGCAGGGGAAAAAATATGAATAAAGCATTTTACTTCAAGCGCAGATGTTTTTAAAAACAAAATCAAGTAAAATTAAAATAAATTCCTAAGCAAAATATGTTTTCCTCTGTAAGCAATTTGACAAAGCTGGACTTGAAAAAGTGTTCAGCTCTCAGATCTGTATTTTATATTTTTGCTAGAGAAAAGCCTGAATCAGCCTTGATTCAGCTGATACTCAGTTTGACATCTGTTGACATAGATGAAGCATAGTTGCAATACGTTTCTAAAATTATTTCTGTAGACTATTACAAGTTGGAAAGCAAAGTCTCAAATTAATTGACATATGGCTGCCAAGCCAGGCAGGATAAAGAAACAGGTATCATGTCAAGGGTCCTTCCCCACAACAGCTGTGGGAGAGCACCAGTTCCAACAAACCCATACCAAACTGTAATCAGAAACACGTTATCCCAGTTTATTTAAAAGCTGCACTTAACAGACAGATTGACTTTCCTAGGGGCTTGCACCTAATCCTGATTGATCAAAGATGCCTTTGGAAATAATTTTGCTGATACAAATCAGATTCTTCTCATGTTTATTTACATGATCTGGGCTTATTTTCTCTTGCTGTTTTGTAGAGGAATAATCAAAAATTGGTTGATTAACTGAGAGAACTACAGAAAGATAATTATGCATTGCCTTATTTGAGAATTCTTTTTCTGTTATTTCATCTTCCCTGACCTTTTGGTTTGCTCACCACAGATCTAACACTGGCCAATCAAAAAGTGTGACATCTCTTTTGAATAACACTTCACTAAATTGTGTAATTTTAATTCTAACTACTCACAAATGACTGACTGCTTTGGCATCCCCCTGACCTCTCCTCTGTTCTTTTCTGCCTCACAATGTAGAACAGAAAGAAAAAGCAGTTCAAGATGTCCTACCCTGGTGACCAGACCTTCTAACCTATTATTTTTTAAAGAGAAGAAAGAGAGACAAAAATTAGAGAGAAATGTAAGGTATAGAGCATCCAGGAGTTGATAACAGCAATAGTTCCTCCTTATTCTTTCCAGACAGACTACAGCAATGCAGTTCCATAAACTGTGTTCTTTGACTGGCATTTTTTTTTATATTAAAGAACTAAGCTGAAGAGTCTTTTCATTTTCTTGTAGAAAAGCTCATCTTTTAAAAAATTTGGTTTATGCAAAGAGCATAACACAATCATGTTGTTCCAATGGGCGTGCTGAGCAAGGAAAAAGGACTTTGCTAGGGGGATTCAGTCCTTTTGTCAGCCCCAGAGATGTTTCTTGTAAGAGAGGAAGAAGATAGATTAGAATTCTGTGTGTCCTAAGGCCACTTCTGTGTGTCCTAAGGCCAGAGACACAGGAAAGATAAATCCTGCAAGTCAGGAACTAAGAGCAATTCAGTTGGGTGACACTTGCTGGCAAAGCTCCTGCACTGGATGTCCAGGAAAGACTTGCTTGAGATGCAGGAGTGTACATATAATGTGCAGGAACATAAGGTGCCCTGAAAGGCACACAGGGTGAGTGCATGGCTGTTTCACCTGCAGGTAAAATCTGAACAACTCAAGTTTCACAAACCACATCCCAGTGCCATGTGGATGCACCGTGCCACAAGGGTGGAGATTTTCTTCATTCTTCAGAGTATCCCCCATGCATCGTTTCTCTATCTGTCCAGGAGGGTCTAGTCACATCCCAAAACTATAGGATGGGGTAAAGTATCTCTGACTGAATACACAGTCATTAGCATGGTTAGCATGGTTGAGAATTTCTTTAGGAGCAAGGAAATCCAGAGAAATCAAGTTAATAAAAAGTTACCTTAGCAAAGTATTTCACTTCCTATTTTATTGCAGCTCTTCTGGGTCTCCCTTGATATCCTCCATAGATAAAGACAAAAATCATTCAAACTACCAAGAAGCCTTTAGACTGGTATTATATCAAAGGCATCTTTTCATCCACTGTAAATTGATAAAATAATGGGCTTTTTAAGATGCAAGGTAGGAAACAACCAAGTTAGCAAACCATGGCAGAACAACAGAAGGTCAGAATATGGAACACAGAGAGGCAAAACAGGACACCTCTAAGATGTAGGCAAGATGGATTCCCTGGTACCTGAATTCTCTAAATCTGAGATTGCTCAAGGGTTCACTGCATCTCCCAGCATAAATTAGAGTAATCAATAACCAGTGGGTTTATGGCAGTTTCCCAAAAGTGGCCGCTGTGGCTCTGGAACTCCCTAGGACTTGGAAATCCCTCCAAGCCCACTTGTTCTGCATGGATCCTCTTTGGTGCTGTAGCTCTTAAGCATTTCTTAGCAGTTATAATGAATTTGTCACAGGTTTCTTGTCCAAGATGCCTTGATAAACTCATGAATTCCAGTGCTCCCTTGGATGTGTGCACATATGCACTTTTCGCACTTGTACTGAAGAAGGCACAGGAGTGGAAAGATGAGGAGCTGTAGAATTGTCTTATTCCCTTCCAGTGTTTGTTTCAGAGGTTTGTGATATGGCTTGTAGAAATGGGCCTTAGCTCTTATTGCAGAAAACACTTAAGGCTTTCACAGAAGCAAAAGCAGTCACATCTGTGAGGTCCCTGGAGCTGCTTCTCAGCCTGACTTACAGCCACACCTGTGAAGAAATGACTCCAAAGACAGAAGTCACCCTCCACACAGATTTCCACTCAAAAACCACTTACAGCTCTGTGTTTGCTAATGGTGCTCGCTGAGTGCATCCAATGAGTCTCTAAGGTATTTTCTATTGCCACTTCTGGTTTTTTGCTTCCTGCCATCAGCAAACAGAATTATTTCCGCAAAGGGATATCACATCCCAGATCACACTGATCAGGGATATTAAACATGATACTGATGCAATGTTCAGTGAATCCCAAAGCCAGGTACAGTCCTAATGGAAAGATGGTTGCTGCAAAGCTGTGCAATCACAGCTACGTGGCTTGGCATGGGATTGTGTGCACTTTGTGAGCCTGTGCTGAAGTGGGAGGGAGATCAGAGGCTTTGTAATGCCACATTAAATCCACAGAAAATGCTGCCTGTGGGCAGGTTTGGGTTTTTACTGGGTTATTCAACTGTCAGGAGCTGATGCTCTTTTGACTGCTGTTGCTACAACCAGATTTGTTTGAGGCTCTGTGAAAAAAAGTGTTCTGCTTATTCCTGGTTCCATTTTCTGTCCATACCTGCAGTTCCCAAGAGTCTGGGGCATCAGCCTCTAACATTTCAGGCTTCCTTGGTCTCAAGTTTCTGTGTTGAGCAGAGTATCAGCAATGATATCCTAGGCATGTTTCTGCCACTCTGGCATTTTGTAGTGCTAAAGAGATCAGGGTGGGACTCCTTAATTTCTTATAGATTCTGTATTATATGGACGCCAGTATATGACCTTAGGAGTAAAGGAAAGCTAATGATCTGGCTACTACATTAAAAAAATGATTTAGATATGAAAACTCTGGAAACCTAAAGGGAAACTCTCAGACAAACTTGACAATGTTGGGTATGTCAGACATAGAAGGATTGAATGTTACAATTGCCTGTTTTACAGTACTGTTTTCAATATTTAGTTTATCCTGGAGAATTGAGAATGTTACTCCAGAACAAATGGTCAGATTTTTCATGACCAGTCTAGGTTCTTAGACCCACATTTCTTCCTGCAGTCTCTTCCTCCCAGTGCTAAGTACATGGTTTTTTTCATTTGAGCTGGCCAAGTCTTGTTATGTATGAGCTTCAGCAGCTTCTTCAGTACTGTGGCTGATTTGTGAGCTGTGGTTTTGGCCTCCTCTTGGCTTTTATAATGCTAGGTGAGACTGTAATGTATCATTTTCAACATACGTTTGCTGTAGTGTAATAGTATATTACCTTCTTGACTTCTGCCAGAAAAATAGGATCTATAACAGGTAACATGCCCTTAAGCTAATAGCAGGGCATGGAAATGCTGTCCTGGTGACCCTGATGGTCTTGATGATTTTAAAAATCTTTTTTATTGGTTAAAGCTCTTGGATACACATTTTGTATTTCATTCAAAACGAAGTGTGGGGGTAGTGTTTTTAGAACAGAATCATTGATCTAGATCTGAATTTTTGTCTACACTCATCTGAAATCTCCAAATTTTTCCAAGGCTGACATTCCATCTCTCAATCATGCTATTTGTCCAGGTAAAAATCTCCTTATCTTAGGCAGTGTGTTGTGTAAGAATTGTCTTTTTCTCCATAGGCAAAATGTTCTTTGTAGTAAATTTTCAGTTTACACTTGCCTTGTTGAAAGATGGAGCAGTTTAGTTCCACAAAATGCAAGCACAGCTCCTCTGTTTGAGCACCCCAACACTCTGGTTCTGATTGCATCTTTGATGCCCTTGTCCCTCATTTTGACCAAAGAGGTGCAGGAAGGTTGAGCTAATGCTTGCTCTGGTGACAAATGTGAACAATTTACTTTTTCTCATATTGTCACGCTACCTCACCACTAGGTCTGGTCTTAGAAGTATGACAACTTATATTCTGTGTCCATTGTCCACTAAAATGTCATTCTTCAGTTCCTTTGGGGCATCCAGGCCTCCCAGAAGAGAACAAACCTGATGTGTGTGAGCCCAGGCTCTTCTAGGGTGTGGGACAGCCGTTTTTCCATGGCTGTAAACAGCAATCTTCCCCAGCTCTCTGCTGTGAAAAGGTCCTGAAAGCCCAGGAGACTCAGCTGAGCTTGTCCATGCTGGTTCTTTGTTGGTGTCCGCGATGATCATGTGAAATTTAGCAGGGTCTACCTTTGAACTGAACTGAAAAGCTTTTGGAAAATGATAATTTTTGTGAGGTTTCACGGCCTTGTGTATATAAGCATGCTGAACTTTGCTTTGTGTTTAGCTGATGAGTGACCACCAGTTAACAATATCATGCTGTTCCAAAAAAAGACAAATGCCGTGCTGAGATGTACAAACAGGGCTCTAGCCTGCAAGACACACAAAGTAATTCTACTACTTTGCTCAGTACTTATAAGGGCCAAACAAGGGCACTGTGTCCATTTCTGGGCACTGGTCTGCACCAAATGTGGAGAATGCTGGAGAGAGGCCAGAGGAATGAAATAAGAATAATCTGAGCTCAGGAAAGCATCTTTATGAAAAAAAAAAAAAAAAAAAAAAAAGTTAATTTATTTTGCTTGGTCTAAGAAAAAGAGTAAAAGGGGAGGTGAATCAAATCCCAAATAAGGTGATTATGGACAGGGAGGTGCTGGCCTTCATGTGGTAGATGGGAGAAGACGACAGGCATAAGTTGTAACAAAAAACGCTGAAATTAGATGTGAGAAAACATTTTCTTTGGTAAGAGTAGAGAAGCATTGAAATAAGCTGCCCTGAGTGTCTGATTGGTTTTCTTCCTGACAAGGTTTTAGAGAAAATATGTCAGGAGGTGCACTACAATTGCTGAGCCCTTCTTGGGCTGAGGGGCAGCTTCATGGAGATCCCTTGAGATCCTTGCCATGCCAGCTCTTCGACGTACCTGAGCAGCTGCTGTTGAGAGTTGTGGTTAGTTACTGTTTGGTTAATAATTTCTTCATCAGTAATGCATGCCATGAGTGTGCCATTCAGCTTCCTTTCACCCCCAAAAAAACATAGATTTATTGAGCATTTCTGGCTTTTCTGCCTGATTTAGTCTGACAACTAAAACTTTCATTCAGCTGGCAAAATTGTACTGATTGCTGCAAGCTTTCTAAGTACCCACAGCTGTACCTGGCTACTCTCCCTCCCCACCTCAGCTACTGCTCCTGCCATGGCAATAGTTGCCTGGTAGCTCATCCTGTCCCTGGAATCAGTTCAAATTCCTCCATGGAAGCTTAGAAGCTCTCTTCCAAGACAGCTCAGAGTCAAAATGTCTGATAGTTAATGACACAGGGTGAAAAAAACTACTGAGGATTATTTTTTAAAGGGGAGGGGGATTAAAAATCAGGCCATGTCAAAAAAAAAGAAAAAAAAATTACCATTTAGTTTTTGTATTTTCTTGCAAAAGTAATCTTATGGGATTTTATCGTCTGAATATATGTACAGGGAAAAGGTGTTCTGCATTGAAGAGCTCATATAATGCTCTACATGTAAAAACATTTGCAAAGGAAAAATATCAATGGATTCCATCTTAATTCAGTTGCTTGTTAATTTAATCTTTTTTTTTTCTTTATTAGCTGAAACTGCAGGACCACAGTAATTTGTTCTATTAGTAGTACAATTTCCACTTGTAGTATGCTGAGTTTTATGTCTGGAAGCATACATCAGCAGGTAATTCAATCATTAGCTGTATAATGCCTTCTTTAATAAGGAAGAGGCTCATAATCTTAATCTAATAAAAGAAAAGAGAACTGTAGGAAAATTTGCCACAACAGAAGTTGATACTAGAGGATATTATCTGGGGCACTGGCAACAAGATCACAACCGTTCATCAGGAAATCGGTGCCTTCAAATATTCTCATCTTCAGGTGTGCAGGGCACTTGAAAACACCTGTGAGTCCTCTGTCTCCCATTAAATGAGTTTGGTTTTCCAGCTATAGCTGAAATTTTGGTATGAGGAGTTGTAAATTTGGACACTGAGATTTATGAGGAGCTGAGCATACACTTTGTTTTCTTTTTCTGTGCCGGTGCATCTTTGGACATTTATCCTTCAGTTTTCTGCCTCAGGGGTGTGCTTTATATACACACAGCCCATCTCGTTCCCAGACTCTGATGTTACTTTAGTTCTGTGTCCTGTCTCTGAGAACTGCTAGCTCCAAATTACTCAGACAGATACCAACTGATGCCCTATACCATGAATGAATGATTTTGTTTTCATTGTCATTCCATTGTCATGCTCTTGAATGACAACTGGGACTACCAACTGCTGTAAGTGCTGTTTTAAAATTTGCTGTATTTTGCCAGTTTGGATGCTTTGACTTTGTCTACTGTGAGAAAAGAGAAATAAGAATGTGAATTTACTTTTTCTACATTTCATACTTCAGCCATGTACTGTCTTGTGGTGAAGAGTTCCTAAATATTCAGTAGCATCAGCCCAAACCTTACACAGCAGCCCAGCAAACAAAATTATATTGTCTGTCTGCTGCTGATGGAAACAATTTCCTTTCTCATAAGCCAATAACCCCAAAGGCAAAAGAAAGCCTTATTAAAGTAAAAGCAGAAAAACTGAGTAGTAAATCAGCAGGCTGTGGTCTTCCACAGCAGATGGGGAAGTCACTGACCTCATCCCACCTTGGTTGAGTCCCACGCGTGGTTCCTTGCCCAGACTCCAGGAACGCCATCCCTGCAGCTATTGGATCGTGCAGTCCCCAGTCCCTGCCATCCCACAGGCAGCTGGGGGAGGGAATGAGCTGAGCTAAAGAGCATTAGTCAGACCATCCCATGTCTTTGCAGTGTCCCTTCAGAAATTGCTTGCCCTGTTTCAAACCTCTCATCTCTAAGTGCTGGCCCTGCCTGTGCTGGTCCTCACCTCAGGACACTGTATCAGCACTTCACCAGTGTTTGTACTTCTCCTGAAACCACAGGTGATGGGAGGAAAATGACATTTCTCTAACTGAAATATGGAAAAGTGTTTTGTTCTTTATTCTGTTGGGCCACTGAAGAAGCCAAAACCCCCATCCATCTGCCAGAAAAGATCAAAACCCAAACACCTTCATGACACTTACTCATTGCATTGCTCTGTCCCCTCCTAATCCTGGTTCTGGTTAAAAATTCTATCATCCAGCTGTCAAAGGGCCACTTGCCAATACCTAGACATATCTTGATATCTAGCCAAAGATTTGATTGCCCTTGCCAATAAAAATGCACTTGTTCAAGCCAGGGCCAAAGAACAGTTTAGAGTGGACCTGCCACAGAGAATTGCAGTGTCTGCCCAGCTAAGTGCAGTGACCACAGAGGCACGAGAACAGCAGGAGCTTTGTCTCTCCTCTCTCATTGACTGCTGCATCCAAACCTTCATGGTAATGAAAATGTATGAAATAGTTCCACATTCCTGGTGGTCATACAGCATGCAGGATCATCCAGACTGGCTACCAGAAGTCTCACGATCACAATTTTTCCCTGCATAGCTCTTTATTTGACCTAGGTGAAGATCAAATCCATATAGCTGCATTTAGTGATAATAAGTCAGCCTCATAAAAAGGTTCTCAGCACTTAAAAACTCTTGATGACTTGCTTCAGAAATTAATTGTCCTCAGGATTAGCAATGTATGCCTAGCTTCTACTCTAAATTTCGCTAACTTCAGATTTTTACTACCAGCTTTTAGACCTGTTTCAAATAGGCTGAAGAGCTGTTCTTTGTGAATTTTCTGTGCTATCTCCTCTCCTGTAGCCACAGCCATTTTCATATGCCATAATTAAGTTAGTTCTTTGTTTGGGAAGCCTGTAGACGTGCTGCAGGGAAAATGTATTGAGCATGGAGAAGCTGCAGAATTTTTCATCCCCAGGAAACAGGCTTCAAAGGCTGCTATAGCTATGCTTTCAACGGCCGAACCTTTCAAGCCTTCATGACTCATTATGGAGAAGTATCTTGGTTTCAAATGCTTCCCTGGAGTTCATTCTCCCTTTCAATGCTAAAGAACTCTTTCTGAGCCTGAAAGAGCTTGTTTTATTTTTATCAAGGATAAGTTCAAAGACAGAGGGTTAAAATGATTCAATAGACAGGAGATGATGGACCAACACCAAAAGATTATTGTGGTTATTTGCTTAAGAGAAAGACTTGATTCTTACTGTGTTTGATGCTTCCTTATTCCCCACTTGCCCACCCAGGTCTCACAGTGTGCTCTGCTCATAGACACCAATCAGATCACAGGTTTTACAGTACCCCTAATTCCATCTGGGCCAGTAAAAAAAAAAAAAAAAATAAAGAAAAAGAAAGTACCAAAGCAGGATGCAGTGGAGGATACCCAAAGCAGTCCTGATCTAGTCACTACAATCTGTCAGCAAAATTGAAACCCAGTTACATGACCAGAGCCACACAGAACCATAGGAAGATTAAGCCACCCACCTTAGGTATGAGGCAGAGAATCAGGCATCTGACATTGTTTGAGGAGGTGTGGCTGTGTCACCAGGGTGCCTGGATGACATTGCCAAGGTTGTGATGTGTCCCAGGTGGGTTGTTGAGCTTCAGGGGCGTATTGAGGGCTTGGCTTGACAAAGCAGAACCATCATGGCAATGTGGGGTCCTGGTGTATAGCTGGAATCACTTTTCTAATCTTTCTTTTACAGTTCTCAGAGATGGGCTCTCCATAATGCTTCAGTTATGAAGGAAGAAGGGAAGCTGAATTGCTTTTTTGCAATGGAGAAGACAGAGGGAGAAACACCAGCACTGTGGCTCCCACCTTGTTGCTTATCTCCCTGCCAACATGTGCCCCAAATCCTCTCTGTGCTGTATTAAGGAAAGAAAAAGCTTTGACATCTCCTTTTTTACATCATCTTTTCCAATTTTGCACCCAATAACCCCCTGGTGAAAAGAGGAACAATGACTTCATATAGCTGCTGCTTGATTCTTTTGCTGTTTACCTGGAGCACTGCTGCCTATGGGCCAAACCAACGGGCACAGAAGAAGGGAGACATTATTCTTGGAGGATTGTTCCCCATTCATTTTGGAGTGGCTGCTAAAGACCAGGATCTAAAATCAAGGCCAGAATCAGTGGAGTGTATAAGGTAAGCTGGTAAAAGGGAAAATAAAAAAGTTTTGATGGGGAAGTCTTCACATTTCTTGACTTTGTGTTGCGTAAATATGGTCTGTAATCTGATGCTTGCAATTGGAAGGTATGATGTAAATAATAGAAAAAACAAGTGTGTATGTTAAACAGTAACATAAATACTGTTCGGACACTGAAAGAGGGCAATCTTTGTACTACCTGAAGCTGCCAAAACATTAATATACTGATCTATCGGGCCATTCACAGGGAACATTTGAATAACATCTGAAAATTAGCTTCTCTAGCAGGACAGAAAATTACCAATAGTGCCCTTTAGTTCATTTGATTAAAGTAATTCATGGCCAAATAGTTTAGAAATCAATTTTTTGTCCAGTTCTGCCTGTCATTTTCTAAGACTTTAAAAACTGTTAAGTTGCCTAAACAAGTGAAAATGTTAAAGTGAGGTAGGTCAGAGCTTTTGAAAAATCTCAGTGAATGACACATAAATGTCTCTTCAGGACTTTGTAAAAGTCCTAAACTTTAGAGCAGGCTTCCCTCACCCAGAGTTCTTCTCTTTTGTGTAAACAACACATCTGTGTTTTGTCTTAAGTGTTTGGGAGTTAACCTTGGACTGAGAAATGCACATGAAAACAATTTCTCGTATTATGGAAGTGTAGGCATGATGAAATGTGAGGAATTTTTAACATTACAAGCCTGAACATAATACATAGAACAAGTGGAAAGCATGACAGAAACTGATTGCAACTGGAACATCATATAAACAAAATATTAGGAATTCATGTGGATTTCTGTCATGACAATGCATGACAAAACATTTTATTATTATGGGACTTTCTGTTACCGTGTGTGAAGAACTGTGTATCTGGAATTATTTGGACCTCTCATCCTAGGCTGGGGATTTAGCTCAGTTTTGTTGCAGATGGCAATGAAGGATGGCTGAGAGCATTCCTGTTACACTCACACATTTCAGGTGTGGTTTCCCACTGAAACCGTGAGCAAGACACGTCCATCTAGGTTATGAGATCATCCCCAGAACCATCTCCTGTCGCAAGGAGCACACACAGGTGTCAATAATCAGGGATTATTTTGGCTTCTTCAGTGTGTGCACAGGACAGTCATAAACTAAATGTATGTGCAATGTCTGTTTCATGGAGCAAGAATCTCTGCCAGCCTTTCAGCATTTTTTTTCTCTCTCAAATGCATTATTTTAAAAGCTGAATGCTGGAAAGCAATGGATGTTTTCAGCTCTATTTTCTTCTCCTGCTCCAACTGGCAGGCAGGACAATGCACATATTTGCAAACTAAACAGCTTTTACTTCTATCGACTCTGGGTCAGCATCAGTGGCTGTCTTGACATGGTCACATTATTGGAAGAGATGGCTGGAAAATGTTCTGCCACAAGTACTACAAGTATGTGGTTGCCAAAAGGCATGTTAATGAGGTAGCACTGCCAATGACAGACAAATCCTGAAAAGCCAGACTAACTGTTTTAAGGACACAATGGGAGATCCTTCTGGATGGCTTTCAATCTGCTAAAAGGTATCCTCCAGCTGAAATTTGCCTGGATAAAATCCCTGTTCTTTTTACCCTGGTAAGCAGGTGATGAAGATAGAAGGTATAGGTGCAAAAGAGAAAAAAGATGTCTGCAGAGGCAGGCATTTGTGGCACATATCCTTCAGGGAGTTGGATAAATTGTGAGTTGATAGTATAATGCTGTTGGAGAAAGAATGAAGGTCAGAGATTAGCTGCAGAGGTAGTAGAAACCACAAAAGGAACAAGGGGATGATTGGACCACAAATAACTGGAAGTTGCTTCATTGCACACATCTTTACCAGAAAATATCCATTTGCAGGAGATGTTTAATTCAAAAGAGGTTGTATTGAGAAGACTTTTTGAGATTGGTCATCAGGTTTTAATGATGGAGGTAATTAATACATGGGAGTGTTTGTGTGTATTCCTTGTTATTGGTACATGTACAATTGAGAGCAGATATTTTTTCTGAAAGAATTTTCTATTTTAAGCAGTACTGAAGTCAGAAAATCCCTCCTGCTCAAGTTGTACAGAAATCTCTCAACACAACCATGGTAGCCATTTTTTTGTTTTGGACCCTGTGATCAGGCATTAGCCTGTGGCAGGGTTGTGCATGCTGACTCTAGGAGTTCAATACATTCTTCAAGTGTTTTGCTAAAATCTTACATTATCATATGTGACTTTCCTAGGTTCCAGGCAACTGACTGGTCTGGAATTATCAAACTTGTATTTTTGGGGGCAGAAAAAAAAATACAGGTTCTAGTTTCTTCACAAAGTAAGTCTCCCTGATCTTGTAGTGTCAAAAACTTCTGTAGGGTGGAAAATCCACAGATTAGCAAATCAGATAGAAATCCATAGAGAAACACAAATGTGACTGTACATGGTCAAACCAAAGGTGCTAAATCTGTCCCTTACCTTTACCTGCCCTTGTTGCCCTTCTCTGAGCCTTCTCCAGCACTGGTGTATCTTTTCAAAGCTGAGGCTAATAAGTTTTATACCCACACCCTTTTCAGATGGCTGCATACAGATTTTGATCTCTTTTATTACATAGAAAAATGTGTCTCATATCACATAAGAAAATTAGACCCAGGTCACTCTGGGATAATGAGCATCCTCTCTCTCCTCAGGCTCTCTTGCTGCAGCAAGTCATCAGACCATGTGAAAAGCTCCACAACAAGACCTAAGGACCCCACTGAAACCCTGTGGGTGGTCCATTTTAGAGTTTAGAATCAAATAACTTCAGATAATGTGGTTTTCCTCTATTTTGAGGACTGTTCAAGCTGATCAGTGCTGTTTGGACATTTAGCTGTGTTCAGTGCCATACCTATGCTCCCAAACTGGGCTTACCAATGGATAGGACATCTGGGGCTTCTCAAAATGATAGGACAGTTTTCTCTCTACTTCCTCAGCTTTTATGTTCTTCATGCTTTTGTGGCTCAGCAAACATACTGGCCTGAACCTACCATGCATACCGGGCACATGATTATTTAGAAACTATGTAGATAACTCAGCAGTGAAAGGAAAAGGGAACAGTAACAATTGGTTCCCCATTCTTTTTGTGCTGTTGCTACTGAAAATGCATCCCTATGCTCTAAACACTGAACTGTAGAGTCCAAAATGAAAACGTACCCATGATTGTGTCACATTAAATGTCAGATAGGAATACACCAAGCGAAAGGAGTTTTGTTTCCTGTTTGTTGTTTTGGCAATCAAGGATCCTGCATTTGATATGAATACGCCTCCTGTCTTTGTATGCCTCAGGGGCTGCTGCAGCAACTTCCCTCATAACATTTGCTGGTGCATATCTGATGTGTGCAGGGGAGGCAGAGACTGAGCTCAGCACCAGCAAGCCCTGACCCCCATTCCATTCGCTGTCAGCACCCCCATAGGCCTATTCATAACCTGATTTTTCTGCCCCTTCTTGATTTCAGGGAGATTAGCAGTTTTCTTGTATTCTGATCATCAGTCTAGCTAAGGTCCCACACTGTGACACAAAGCTTTCAAGCTATGAAACTGTGGTGAGACATTGTCCCCACGTCATAGTGCAGGACTTCACAGAGCATAGCTCCAGGACTCTGTAGCCCACTGAGCTTCTCTGTCCATCTGAGAGAACAGAATTTTAATTCTAGCCCTTGCAGATGGATTTGCTAATCCCATTGCAGACCTGAATGTACAAAAAGATATTTGGAATTTCTCTTCCCTGAGATGTAATTATGTCACTTGGTCTCTCTTCCATTCACCATCTGAATTGTAATTTTTTAATTTCTGATTTTCTTTGTTCTGCATAATTCCCCTCACCCACAGTCCTTGATCGTAAGAGTGGTAAGCAACTCATTATACCTATGACTGCAGGAATCCAAAAAATGATTGAAGGTCTCCCCCTTGCATAGCTCAGAAATAACAGTAGCAGCAATAACATGCAACCAATGTACTGGAAATCTAGAGAGGACAGAGAAATTAGTATGTGCATACAACCACTAGAGAAAGAGGAGTGCTGGCGTGATCGAAAGGTATATGCAGGCTTTGCCAGCATTTCTGAGTATAACTACCTGTCAGATATGGGGGGGTAAGTGAAAGCTTTATTCAGAGGTTTCACATCACTTTCTCCTTTTTTTTGCATCATATTCCATTGCTTAGTACCTTGCAAGTGTGATAAATGAAGGTCATGAATACACATGAGGCTGTGAATTATTTCTTTATGGAGACTAGCAAGGATCAGGACCAATTTCCCTGCTGGATCCAGACAGTAAGAGCTGTTAAAACCAAACCCCACAAACAAACAGGGGATGGAGCTATGGGAAACTTAAACCATGCAGACAGCTCGTGCCCCTTCATTTGCATAGTCTTTCTTTGAAGCGTTGGCTGGGACATTTCAGCCATCCTGAGCAGCGTTTGACAGACATGTTTCATTTCTAACAAACTGGTCTGCTGCACTGCTGTCCTCTGCAGAGGTGACAGTCACAGCCAGGTGTTGTTCCAAATTTCTCTCTTCCAGTTTGTGCCCCTCCTTGGGAATAGAAAGATGAGTGGGTTGAATATTCTGAGGGGTGGGAGAACAAGTATCAGAAGGGAAACCTTTAAGGAAGGAGTGTAAATAAAAATCCCCCTTTACACCTGTGGGCTCTGAATTATTTACATTAAACTCTCATTGAGAGCTTAATGGCCACTTTTCATAGCACCACATCTCACAAAATGCAAGACTATGTGAACATACCTGTAGAAGTAATATGGCAGAAAATAAGCCTTGGAGGCTGCTTCTTTTTCATCAAGAAAATACCAGTGGCTATTTAAATATTCTGGAAATCTAACGAAACTGTGCTTCTGATAGTAAATACTGAACAGTTCCTTCATGGAAATTACCAGTCAAATTGCTGCATGGTTGGCAGAGCATTCCAGTGACTGATGATATTAATCACAGCAGCAGCATGGCACAGGAGGTCAGCTGCATCGGTGGGACCTACTGCCAGGTTCAAAGCTGCTCTTAGCAATCCCTCATGTACACACCAAGCCAAGAGGAACCTATTTGGAGCTCCTTGCTGGGATCTGACAGTATAGTGGGAGAGAAATTGTCTACAAAATATCCATTCATAGAAATTGGAAGGATCTTGCTTTATTTAGAGCAGTTTGGCAGCACTGCCTTTGTCTGACCATATCTGTGTTATGGAACCGATACAACGCTGTCTCAGGTGACACAATGACAGCTTGTCTGAAGATGTATCAGGTGTTAGAGAAGACAGAATGAGGAGTGCTGTCTTCATCCCATCTGATCCTCTCCTCCTGAGCTGCTGATGCTGCTGTCAGCAGAGGTGCAAGTGAAGAGAACAGCAGGTCTCTCACCTAGGTTAGTTTAAGATAAATTATTGAAAGTATTTCAAAGATATTTCGGATTCTAGCTCCCAGAAAACAGCCCCACTCTCCTTTCCCTCCAAAACTAAAATAATTCCAAATGCAAGTACCTGAGCTAGAGCCTTATACTGTAAATATACACTAATCAGGAGCATATGTCAGAAAGGAAAATAAAATCAACTGTGTATTGTGGACCTTAGTCTGCATTTACTGAATTAAATGCCAGATATTTCTTTGAAGGGAAGGGTAAGATGATCCAGTTCACTGCTTTCGAAGATACCATCTGAAGATACCACCTTGTGGCATTTTAAAAAATAAAGCCAAATTCCTTCAAGCAGGCAAAATAATTTTCTGTCATACTTAGCCTGTATAATTTAAAGTGAGCAGGCTTTAAATTTGCTTTTTAATTTTGCTTCACTCAAATATATGAAGCTTATCCCAGCAGTATAGTGGTATCTTTGAACTTCCCAGGTTCTCAGTAGCCTTCCCTTTAAATATAGAAGATGCAATCCAATTTTTCTCTTTTACATGAGGAGCCTGAATATGGCTCCTTGCTTCAAATCCTATTCATATTAAAAATATCTGTAAACACGTGCAGCTTTTGAAAAAGAGGTGTCACAAACCCCTTCCTTGTTTCCATTTATCCCATGGTGCATTACTGACCACGTGAAGCAATATGGTGTGCCCAACACGTCTTTTCCTGTACACAGCACTCACTGACTCAATCCCTTTGAGCCTTGCCCTTTTATCTCAGAGCTCTCTTGTTGCACCTCATTCCTTAATGGTTTGGAACTAGAGCAAAAAATATTCCAAATGACCAAATTACTTCTATCAGTAACCCACACTCCTGTGCTTCTAAAGATATAAAGAATAATCTTAACAAAGCTAACTGTCCCTTTGGTAATAAGTTATAACTAGGACTCAAACTTTCGGACCTGAAGTGATCTGTATTGAAATTGTGCTGTCTGGGCTTCGAGGCATAACCTCAGAGCTGAACCTCATTTGGAATTTGGCCAGAGATATCCAGAGAGGTGAAATCAAGTTGAATAAATGAAGTTTTTAAGACTTAAAGATAAACCTTAGATGTGATATCATTAGAAATTCTGACCCCAGATGAATCAGATAAAACTCCTGGAATGGAAGTAATGTGGCTTTGTTCATTCAGCTTTGAAAAAGTCAGACATAGCTAACATCAACTTTGGAAGCAATTAATTTAATCCAGCCATTAAAAATGTTTAGGTCATATATCTCAGAGATTGAAGGGTTGTGATTTCATTAAGCTTGTTTTTAGAAATCTTCACCTTAGTAATAGAAACATTTCTCTAAGCACTTCAAAATGTAACTCATGTGAAACCTACAATTTACCATTTCACATAGGATCTGTTCTTGGCCAGGCTGTTCCCCAGGCTTTTCCAGTTTTGGGGCCCGTCACTTTTCCTGGTGTATCTCAAGCATAACAGCACTGACACTTTCCTGTTTTCACCTGCAACTCAGCACAGAACTGCAAACTAGCTGCTATCCTGACTCACAGTGCATTCCAAGGAAGGGCAGGTTTCTGCTGATGAAAGATTCTGCCATTCCAGCTGCATTGCCCTAAAACTCGGCAGCCTCACAGGCACACAAATGGCTGCCAGGGCAACTTTACAGGGGAAACACAGTGAAACTTCAGGATAGTGTGTATCAAAGGTACTTTCTTGCTGCTGCTTTCCACGAAGAAGTTTCTCTACTTTGTGGAAAAGCAATTCCTCGTGCTGCAGCTTATTCCACTGCCAGGCTACTGATGTTCATAAACAAGGACTCCCAGCTCCTGCAGGACAGTTGCCACCAATCTGCAGCTCTGCCTTAGCTACATGCAAGATAATCAGAAAATTCAGCTTCTCCAGCTTAGAGAAGAGAGGAGGCTTCAAAAAACAGTTTCAGTTTCAGTTTCACAGACCAGCTCTGAGGGCATCTTCTGAGTTCGTGTCTAAAGCAAATTGTGTGAGAGAACCAAAATAATGAGAAAAGTTATTCCTTGAATGAAGGCACTGAAGTATCTAATTAACAAGTTATCAGTTTGCACTAGGACCTATATTTAGAGTGTCTCTGATCCCTGGCATGAGCAGTCTGACTGTGCTCTCTCTCACAAACTGAAGGGTGCCATGTGAGGCTGAATTTCCCTGAGCAGAGCTCTGAGGCACCTCTGCATCCAGCAGCGTGCCAGTGCTGTGGCTCAGCCTGCTCTGCCTGCCCAAAGCCAGGAGGAGCTGACACACTCCAGGAGTATCCCGAGCCTAAGTCCCAGGCAGCACCAGCACAGGCTTAGCAGACACTGCCATCTGCATTCAGAAACATGTCAGAGGAGCCTGGAAGCGAACCTGGTAGGTGCAGCTTTCAGTCAGAGGATCACAACATCCATTTCCTCAGGGATCGTGAGATCAGGTTTAGGGTCCTGAGCACAAGGGACAGGCCAGTCATCACTCCAGACAGGCTGTCTTTTAATTTCCCAGGTTTTAGGGGACTTAGAAAAGGTTACCTCTGGAGTGAGCTCCCAAACTGAAAAGTTGAGAGCCAGAACTAAACCTTGTAGCAAAAACACCTCTTCTGTAGTAGACAAAAGCAAAATGTTCCAAATTTAGTAGAGTGCAAGAAATCACATAAGTTGCTTTTGCCTTTTGTATCTGGAATTTTTCACTCTGTCTTTGCCTCATTCCTGGTCTCCTCTGCTCTTTTTTCCTCCTTCTCACTCTATTTCGTTTTTATCTTTGCTCCCCCAGGTATAATTTCCGAGGCTTCCGCTGGCTCCAGGCTATGATCTTTGCCATAGAAGAAATAAACAGTAGCCCAACTCTCCTTCCCAACATGACCCTGGGATATAGGATATTTGACACTTGCAATACAGTCTCGAAAGCCCTGGAGGCCACACTGAGTTTTGTGGCCCAGAACAAGATAGACTCCTTGAACCTGGATGAATTCTGTAACTGCTCAGAACATATCCCTTCCACCATTGCAGTCGTGGGAGCAACTGGCTCCGGCATCTCCACTGCTGTGGCCAATCTGCTGGGACTCTTTTACATACCTCAGGTACGTTTCCACCTCACTTGTTTAGGTTGCAGAAGTGGCCTGCTCCTCTACTCTGCAGAGATTAAGCAGAGATTGCTTAATATTTGCCATTTCCAATAGAATTTATAGGAGAGAAGTAATAAAATGGGGGGCGGGAGGGGGTGGATGTCATTGTTATGATAGAAATATGTCCTTTGCAGTCTCCAAATATAAAGGTTACTGAGCAGCCATAACAACATTTGGCCAACAGCAGCCTAGCCTAGGAGGACTGGAGAGTCCTCTAGAGTGGTTTAGTCTGTGAATGCAGCAGTAACTGTAAACATTCTGGCTCTGCTAGAGCCAGTGCCAGCATCCACGGCCCCATCCTTTTGTTTAAGAGGCTGGTTGATCTGCCACAACCCTAAGTAAAGTACAAGGCTGACTTAATATTGTTACTCTTGATTTTACTTTTCTACACTGAAGTCAGCTTTGGAAAATATGCTTGGCCTTATCCATTTAAGTGTTACCTTGCACAGCCTAACACTTCCAATCCCTCTTCCAAAATTAATAGAGGTGCCAGAGCTCACAAGAGCCCTTATAACAAGACTGTGTCAGAATGTGCTCTCAGTCTGTCCTGAGAAATGTATCTTTGCTTCAGCCAGGGCTGCAATTCCCATCTGCACCACGAATGAAGAAGGATTCTTGATTGCCCTGTGCACAGTAATATATCTTGTCTGTTGAGCCTTATCAGTCTGCCTCCTTTGCAGGAGTCTGAAAAACTGGACATTTGGCCTCTGAGCAGGGCAGGAGTGGTTTAAGCTGTGCTATCTGGGTATTGCCCAGAGTGGCATTGGAAGTTGGTGTGTAAATAAACACCCTGATGACATCTTATGGGCATTGTTGATTTACACATCCCATTACCAAGTGAACAGGGGCAGCTGAGAAGGGTTGGTGAGTTCAACTGAACATAAGAGATGTTTGCAGTTCTCAGACTTTCTCTTTAAACAGAGAATGACATTTGTCCCATGAGGCAGTACCTTATCTAGAGGCTGCAGAAAAGGGTAGATGTCAGGAGGTTCACTTCTGGAACGAAGTCTCAGCCAGGTAGTTGAAGCATGACAACTGAAAGCAGGCTTTTAGACTGGCAGATGTTGGGTAGAATTGTCACAGCCATTTATAGCGAGGCCATTAGCAAATCCAGGCTTATTAGGCCCTGCATTTCAGTAGGAATTGGAGATGTATTTTACAATTAATGTACGGCTCATTGCTCGTTCTGTTGACGTAGACACTGAAAATGTTACAAGTTCTGTTCTGTTTCTCAGGACCTCAGGTCAGTGTCCCCTTACAGCACATGTGGCAGTGGGACACATTGCCTGTACTCCTGGAAAGAGGTTGATGGGGGTGAGAGTAGCACTGGGCAAGAGCCTGTCCAGGGGAGAGTACAGTTCTGTGAAAGGAGGTTTTACTCCTGCAGCCCTTGAAACTGCCCTATGAGACCTCCTTTTCTTTCTTCTTGCAGAAACATTAAATAACAGAGTTTAAGGAGAAGATAAGGTTTTCTGTAAATTTCCACTTTGTACAAAATGAACTGTTTATAGAAGACTTTTTCAAATGAGAGTCAGTCCCAAAGAATTCAGATACCAATCTCAAAATGTGTTTTAGAAGTTCTCCAGATCTTTAAACAGTTATTATCTGGGTTTTAAGGTTTTCTTCCTACTTGGAGATAATTCAAATTATATCTTAAGAGCATGTGGCACTTATTCTGATTAGGAAACTAAAGTATTTCTTGATAGCTTTAGAAGAGGAAATAAAATCCAGTTTTAACCATAAAACATGGTGGCTTATGAAAGATGGACTGGCTTCTTTGCTGATTCTGGCCAGCAGTCAGGAAACGCTGCTAAAGTAGCATTACCATAACACGCTGCAGGATCAAGGAAGCTGATATACATCACATTCTTCTTATGTCAGCTGACAGGGATTGTATATAAAAGGCAAAATGAGCCTGTTTAAGGATGGGGATGGATGTCAAAGGCAAGGAGAGAAAGACAGAGTAGCTTTGGAATGGCAATACCATCCTGCTGTCTCATGTCTGGTTCAGGACAGAGAAAGCCTCTGTTTTGTCTTAATTCAGTGCATTGCCCTCATTTATCTAGGTGGCATGTTCTTTTTATTTCTGGATTTGACAGAAATCTTTGCTATTCCTCCAGTCTAGTGTCCATTTCTCTCTCCCTCAGATCCTTGACCTTGCAGGTGGGCACAAGCTGGCTCCAGCCTCTCAGGTCTGAGCAGCTGCTCCTGTATGAGTGCCTCTGTAGGACAGGCACAGCAAGGAGAAACCTCAGAGTGGATCACCTGCAAACAGGCTAAGAAAATGTGCTTCCCAGGCTGGTAGGGATGCTAGGTAAATGGAGGCAGTTTATTTCAGGCATTTCACTTTATGGTGTGTTTTGCTTGTTTGCTGTGCTCTGACAGGTCAGCTATGCCTCATCCAGTCGTCTCCTGAGCAATAAGAACCAGTTCAAGTCCTTCCTGCGCACAATCCCCAACGATGAGCATCAGGCCACGGCCATGGCAGACATCATCGAGTACTTTCGCTGGAACTGGGTGGGAACAATCGCAGCTGACGATGACTATGGCCGGCCAGGGATTGAAAAATTTCGGGAAGAGGCAGAGGAGAGAGATATCTGCATTGATTTTAGCGAGCTCATCTCCCAGTACTCAGACGAAGAGGAGATCCAGCAGGTGGTGGAGGTTATCCAGAACTCCACAGCAAGAGTGATTGTTGTTTTTTCCAGTGGCCCAGATCTGGAGCCTCTCATCAAAGAGATTGTCAGGAGAAACATCACTGGCAAGATCTGGCTGGCAAGCGAGGCCTGGGCCAGCTCTTCCCTCATAGCCATGCCGGAGTTCTTCCGTGTCATCGGCAGCACCATCGGGTTTGCGCTGAAGGCAGGACAGATCCCAGGATTTCGTGAGTTCCTGCAGAAGGTGCATCCCAAGTCCACCAACAACGGCTTTGCCAAGGAGTTTTGGGAGGAGACATTTAACTGCTATCTCCCTGATGGATCCAAAAATTCTCCTGCTTCCACTTCCTTTCACAAGGGGCACGAAGAGGGGCTGGGAGCTGGAAATGGAACGTCTGCCTTCCGACCTCCATGCACAGGGGATGAGAACATCACCAGTGTGGAGACGCCGTACATGGACTACACACACTTGCGGATATCCTATAACGTGTACTTGGCAGTGTATTCCATCGCCCATGCCTTGCAGGATATTTATACCTGTACCCCTGGGAAGGGCCTCTTCACCAACGGGTCCTGTGCAGACATAAAGAAGGTGGAGGCATGGCAGGTAAGCCCTTCGTTCGTGTGCCTGTGCAATATACCTGCAGAAGGAAAGACAAGCTGTCCCAAATGCCCTTTAGGGTGCCTCTCCTAATCCTGGGTCTCAGACACAGCACAAGGCCCCTGGGATGCAGTGTGTTACTGTGTCTGAGGTAGGTGCATGCTCCCACCCGCAGGGAATGTAAGGTAAGTTGGGCTAGGCCTGCAGTGAAAGGGGCTTAAACCAGGTTACATTTTCTTGCATTTGCTGTGGGCCAAAAGTGCACACACAGACAATTACCACAGCCTGGCTGACGCACGGTAACTTGATCATATATTGAGCCTTAATAAACAAGAGGGCCTGAGGAGAACACATAAACAAGGCAAACAGTTTTTAGAGTTCATTTTCTTTGGCAAGCTTTAAATCTTTTGCAATCCCACAGCAATTTTCCATACAGGCTGGATTTCTTTCCTCACAGTTTTAAGCTTATATAGGATCAAAACAAAGAAGATTGAGTAATGGAGGAAAATTATGTGTGGCTCTTGGGCAGAAAATAGATAGCTGCTTTGATTTGGCAGTGGTATTTTTGAACTGATGAAATTATATTAATGACTTAGTCCCACTTCATTCAATGCATTCTGCCCACTGGCACATGGATCACATTTTGTCTTCTGATCCTTTATGAATACTCTCTACCTTACTATGTGTTTGATCATACTATCCAATGTGGTATTCCCTTTGTGGTTTTAATATCTACTGCATTCTTAACACAATTAGTATGGACTGATGATGATATGTCAAATATGTAGCAAATACTGGTTATCACAAAACACTTGAGCCCAAACATGCCTGAAATCAGAACACAGGTGAATAAATGGAGGATCACCTCCCGATTTTCATTGGTGTTTTCCTCTCTTTGGGGTAGTCTAACCAAAACAAAGGCTGCCCTTGCCACAAACTGCAGATGTCAGGTCACACTCACATAAGGGAACAAACTCACATAAGTTTGGTTCCTGTCTAGTCTCCTTTAACTCAAAAACATATCCAGATCAAAGTAAAAGGCTTTGTCTTGGCATTTATGGGAAACTTGCACTGCTCTAGGTGCCTGAACAGGTTTATCAAACCACTTTACTCGGAGTTGATGAGTGCAATGTTTGACCCTGATTTAGAGGAATCCAGCAATTGCTGGCTGTCTGTGAAGTTTCTGTCTTTCAAAGCTATTCTGCTTTTCAGGAAAATTTTGGCAGAAATGAGCAAGTCGCAGACAGATGTAGCTTTCACTGTTGTCAGTAAAAATGATCCAGAATAAATGTAGTTTAAGTCATTCCTTTATGCCGTGTCAGCTTGGAAAGTAAAGCTGGATATTCATGCCATTGCTAAGTAAAAGAATGTGTTTGTTGAAGGTTCCATGCTTGAGAAGAACGACCTCTCATTTCTGTGTTGCTTGTCAGGTGCTGAAGGATATACACATCAAAATGTAAAGCATCCTGCTGATCTAGGCATCTGGGTGTACATACCTGCCTGAGAGGAGGGAATCAGCTAGGAGTATGTAGAGAATAACCCCAGTGGGCAGGAGCAGGGAGCACTACAAAGGAACAGGTTATACATATAACCACCGCCGTCATATGAAGCCTTCTTGTGCTTTTTTTTCACTTTGTTTCAAAATCAAACACATGAATAGCAGGTAAATGCCAAATTTGTGTGCACACCTACTTCATGCCAGGCATTGCAGCTCATTACCTTCAGGAAGCTTTCCTCAGCCCTGGGAGTAATGAGTTCACCTCATAAACATGCAGCCTCCAGCATTTCCAGAGTAATTTTCTGAGAACCACACAGGAAAAAAAATCTTTCTACTAAAGTCAGTCTCATTTGCAGTGGTACTTCTGCCAGTGTTCACTGCCTGCTCCCTTTCTCACAGTCAGGTCAGGCTTTTCTTGATGGGAAGTGACCCAAGAGAGCAAGGACAGTGCTAGGAGGCTCCCATACCTGTGACTGGAGGGCAGCTGCTCACAGTGTGTGCAATTACTGGCCAGGCGCTGTGTGGTACAGATAAGGTGAACCTGCTGAACTTGTGCCTCCATTAGCCTGAGCTCCTGTCTGGAGCTGTCCTTGCCAGCAGGGTTGGTGGCTGGGGAGCAAAAATCATGCATTTCACAATTTAATGATGTACTATTTATTTTGTTGCCTTTCAATGGCATTATCCTTTTAACACATATGAGTTTTTATTGTTGTTTGCTAATTGCAAATTTAATGTATTTCTAACACATATCTTCTGGGGGATGTGTTCTGTATCATTTGTGGACAGTGCTTCTGTGGATCCATAAATAAACCCAGGATTTTTGCCTCAGTGATCAGTTCATTTGAAATGGAGAGCCTAGCACAAATAACTGTGAGTTGGTTAAACTGAGCGAGGTTCTCCTATTAAGAATTTACCATCTATAGTTTAAGAAGGCTCTAGGTATGTTTCAGCATGGGGAGAGCAGGATTTTTGTCTCCTAAGGTGAAATATCGGATACTACCAACTGTCATGTTTACTTATTTATAGCTACTTGTTTAAGAAACCGTTTGCTCATTTTCTCCACCTGGGTCAGTGACCTGTGACAGATCCTGTCCATAAACCCAGTGTTGCTTCCTTTTGTTTTACCAATGCCTCTGGAGCTGGCTATGGGCATTGCCAGTGGAGATGGGACTGGCCAGCCCAAGCTGTCTGGCTGCCCAGATCTCTGCCAGAGATGCAGAGATGCAGGCAGAGCTGGTGAGCAGGCAGGACAGCTTCCAGGCTGGGCCCAGAGGAACCCGTGCCACTCATTCCACATGCAGAGCTGGCCAGGGAATTCAGAATCCTGTATCTGAAAATGGGGCAGCTGGCACTTCAGAACTCTGTAGAATATTGCAGACTTTATTAGGATGCCTGTGCTGCCCTTATTCTGAGCGATCTCAGCTGTCTTGTTTTAAGAATCTACTCTGCTGTAAGGCAGAAGATAATCGAGGTGCACGCCTTTGCAAGATGCCTGCTGCAAAGGGCAGACAGTATTGTCTGCATGTGCCATTGTTGTGTCCTGCACAATATTGAACAAGATCAGATCAATTGCTTCTTTTTGCACTGTTTTGTTCAGGTAACAAAAAGGTGCAGGGCAATCCTGAACAAAATGTATAAATTCTGTCACTTCTGGGCAAGGCAAAATTTTATAAAAAGCACTGAGAACCCAAGTGCATTGGTGCAAATAGTAGAACAGAAAAAATCCTCATAAAGGCTTCCAATACCTCTGGCTATCAGAAGACCACTCTCTTTTGCTGGGGGGATTGTGACTTTTTATGAGAGCTATCAAGTAGAGCTAATTCTGTGTGTTGTTCTGGTTTGTGGCCTTGCCTACGCCAAACACAGGCTCTCCCATAAGCTACAGAATGAAAGTGGGAAGTTATGGCAGGGGGTGGAAAACAGTCTGAGAACTGCTGTACTGATGCTGACTGTTTGTCAAAATTACCTGCTTTTTTGGCCTGTTTCTCCATAACTGCTTTAACAGTCTGGTTTTGAAGCCCTTTTTTCTTAATATCTTCGCTGATAAGATTTCTCAATTCCCTCAAGTTCCTTCATTTTCTTAGACAAATATCTCATGAGGCTATTTCTGCGGTCACTTCTAGGAAAAAGTCCCTCTGTTCTTTTTTCAGTTCCCCTCTGAGCATTTACAGGAGCCTCTCTGGTGTCTCTCTCTCACTACAAGCACCCTGTGGTCCTGCAAAAAAATAGGAAGAAAACTAATAAGGAATCTGTCTTTCAGAGCAAATATTTCCTGCTTCATATTATTTTTGTGTGAGAAGATGAAAGACCTGTCTTTTTTTCTGACTGAGGTCACTCAGTTTCTGCCCATACATTTGGATTCTTGATGAGCAGCTGCTGGATGTCTCTTCGTCTTGCAGTAAAAGCATTGTGATTAAATGGGGAAGACAGGCTCCCAAGGATGTGAGAAGGCAAAGGTGTGCAGCCACAGGGTCACTGAGCAGAGAGCATCTTTGGGTTGACTCCCAGACAATTTGCAGGTTGCTGTGGCACTGGAGGCTTTGAACTTTGGCATGAGTGAAAAACAAGAGCTCTCTTAGGCACCAAGGCAAAGCACAGTGCAAGGGCTGAAAAATGTGTTGAGCTAATGATTTGCAGGTTAGAGACATGCTTGTGTGTATTATTCTGTGCCTGGAAATCTGACTGACCTCAGACACAGTGAAAAGTTGCCATATGCTATTCCACAAAATCAAAACAAATACAAATTGGCTTCACCTAGCAACATCTAAATTCTTTTATTACACTTGGGCACCTCCAAGCCAACAGTTCCTTCCTCAGTGCTAGTGATGCTCATTGTGAACAGGTAAAAATGGACTGGCACCTTCTCCAGCTTTACATTTAGGTGTGTCTTCCTGGCTGGAAATTGTGGATTGATTATGGAAGGCTTTAAAGAAGTAAATAATGCCTTAGATGACGTAGACCTTTGAGCCTAATGGCTTATCTAATCAATTTTTGTGTCTATTAAACTAGAGGCCTGTCTGAACAATTCAAAACCAGCTGCTTTGTGGTATCCAGAATTAAACAGTATCAGAACAGCTATTAGCTATGGCTGGTGAGAAAATTAGTCATTTGGGGAGAATCAGAAAGAAAGCAGAGGAAGCTGTTGAATGTCAGGCAACTGCAAAACCTTGCCTACTCTGCATTACAAATGCACTGGAGATGTATTTGTTGTGAAGAGAAGGCGAGAGGTGTGCCTTTGTTGTGGGAGGCAGGATTGAGAGGGACACTACTTGAGCCACACACAGAAATATGGGGGTCAACAGAGCAAACACAGCTATTTCCCCGCAAGGCCAATAACAAACAATTGCTTATTCATCAGTTTGAAGATAACAACTTGCCATCAGCTGAGAGCACCAACCAAGCAGACAATAGATGGAGTATTATTTAGATGTCTCTACAGCTAAAAGGAGAAAGAATTAACTGGACTCACCAGTAGAGAATGTGCTAGGAAATGATTGCCCTGACAAGGCTGCTAGAGGAAGGGTGAATGAACTGCATGCAGCAAATACAACAAAGGAGTTATGGTTATTAATTACTAAGTAAAGAATGGCTGAGATTCTTCTGAATTGGAGAAGTACACACTGCCTTATAACCAAACTCACAGTATTCTTGTCTGCTCCCAAACTCGTTGAATTTTTCATAAAAGTCACATTTAATATAGTCATTTATGTGCTGCTTTACAACAAAAGCTGTATTTTAAAAGAACTTTTTATATTTATGAAGCTCATTTAATAAGTACTTCTGTCAGTTGGGGAAAAGTCAATTTTTCAGTGTATAGTGGGAATTTGGGGAAGGCTCCATGAAATGCTCATACAATGTCTCTCTGTAACAGCTTCAGATAACAATTATCCCTTGAATTACCAAGACCTCAGACACCAGTATCTGTTACAAAGACACAGCATGTCTTTGTTGCACAAAAGGATGTCAAATTTCTTCCAGGACTGACCTTTCCTGATACTTCTCACTAATGGAGCTGGTGACAAAGAGCACCTTGAGAGCTTCCTAAAGGCACTCACAAAGTGAGATGAGGAAAGAAGTGGATATATAAAAAATTTCCATTTATCTCAAGATGGGGTTGAGGCTAACTTCAAAGTCATTATAACCATAGCACAGATTATTATTTCGTTTCTTTCTGAGTAGTTAGCTATCTTCACAAGTGCTTTACTAGCCAGTCACAGTTAGTTATCCCCAAAGTGAACTTTTATGCACTATGAAGGACTGGTGTTGTTCCACACAGAAGTTAGGAGGAATGAGAACAAATATGAGAACAAATTACTCTTTATGACGACCCTTTTGCCTTGTAGAATTATAAGAGTGATCTTCCAACTGGACTAGAAGCAATACTTTTCTCTGAAAGGACTTTCACCAGTGTCTGTAGGAAGAATGACATGAAAGACTGAAGAAATCGAAGTCTTGACATGAGATTTCTTTGTTAGCCAAGACTTATATTGATAGAGGAAATGGGGAAAAAAACAGATTTAAGCCAGTAGCCAAGTAGAACATGTGCCCAGACACAGTAACTGAATCCCCTGGAATATTAGCTGGCCATTGATGGGACCCATGACTGTGCTTGCCCACTCTGAATGTCTGAAACACTTCCATGAGTTCAGTAACTCACTGTGTCTATAGAAAACTTTGGGGATCCTTTTTTTTTTTTTTTTTACCCCCATGGATATTACGTCTTGAATAGATTATAAATAAGCATTGAACTCAGGTTTCATGGATTACCATGGTTCTGTTAAAAGAAATGACACCTAGCGTGCAGAATCTGTTGGTTCTCATTCTAACAAAGAGCTTACCCAAGCACTGAATGAATTCATCCTATAGCTCTAAATAGGAATGGATTTACAGTCAAAAGCTGTGATTTTCTCCTGGCCTAGGCAGCAGCACAGTTCTTCAGAGCAGTGTCAGCAGTGCTCTGTGCAGGATGCATTTCAGACCTCAGTGGAGCTTTGAAAAGACTGCTCCATAAAGGGCTGTTTGAGGAAAGTGACTGCAAAGGGCTGTAAAGGGACACATCTACACAGTTGTTCTCTGCACAGATGGGCAGGGATGGCATTAAACACCTCCCAGAAAAAAAACATTTCAATCAGACTTTGTTTACACAAGACCACATATGTGAATTATACTACTTGAAAACACAGCAGTTGAACCTTTGGGTCTACTAGTAGCTTTAATAATAGGAAAAAATTTTACATATTTAATATGAAACCTTATTTAATTACAAAAACCCTATCTTAAGCTGTTAGGTACTTCACCATAACAGTTATTGTGCAGTATGGTGATGTCCCAAGAGCATTAAAGCATCATTTACTCAGTTAGGACTCCTGCCAGTAGATCCTTCACCCTTAGTACATAGCATCCTGGGCTATTGTACCAGATAGATTTCTCCATATTGTATTTACTGCAAGTGAAAACCAAAGCAATAGTGGCATCAAGTCTGGACTAAGTGGATCTGATTTTGTTTCATGCCATGGCTGGTAAGGACAGGAGCACATAGCACAAAATACCATCTAGCAGCACTGACAATTAGGTTTCAATTGTAGCTGTACAATTGCCTTTTTCTGTCCAGAGACTACCTCTCTCCACAAAACCTCAGCAGAAACCTAAAACATGTTTAAACAGAGTCACTTCCCAAATGATCATGCAGTTTGAAATCCTTTGTATAATTAATTATGTAAATTTATGCCATGTTCAGGAAAGTAAGTAATCTTGATCCAGCTAAAGGCTGCTTCACATCAAACGTAAAACTTAGGTATTTCATTTCTGAAAGGCTGTGTTTGACAGCCAAACTTGTGTTTAACAAGATTTATTTTCCCCAAAGACATGCTGACTGGTGGACCTTTTTTTTAATTAGTATGATCCATAGCAGGCCACGTCTCTTGTCACAGATCATCTCTGATTTCCTGTTGGGATTTACTGACCTTTAGTTTCATTGGTCCTTACTTGGGCTTGCTTTATTAGATTTAAAAGTCCATATAAAGTAGGCATAATTTTTCTCCATATAATATTTATGCACATTGATCAAATTCTTCCTCGGTCTTACCTTGATAATTTAAACAGAGTGGTCTTTTAGTCATAAGGTATGTTTTCTGCTTTAGTTCTGTACCTTGTCCATTCACTCATCCCTCCTTTTGGCATGTATTCAGTATTCCTTCAACAGACTCAACACAGCAAGACAGTGAAAAAAATCCCACATTTGCATACTCCTATTACTTCCTCATTTGTAGAAGCACAAGGTACCTGAGCCTTCCGTGCCACAATGGAAAGGTCACATTTAGTTGCCAGTAATCTTTTGCAGCAGGTGGTACCCTTTCTGTGCCTGGTGTGAATTCCTCATGCCTTGATGCACAAGCCTGAATTTCCCTGTATTAAACACAGATATTTGAAAGCAATCTAAGGGGAAAGGCTTTTTCTTGAATATTATTTACCATTACCTTAATCCATGAATTTTCAGCAATTTTTTCCAGCAGTACTTTTGTAGCTGCTGCCAGGGTACTAATGAACATATTTGGAAACGGTGAGCTATACCTTTATATGTGTATATCACTTGGTTGCTGGTGAGAACACCACATAAGCTGACCCATCAAGTCCAGTTACAGGCATTAAAACTGGTCCTTGTCTTAGGAAACCCTAAGCTTCACCTCTGTTATAAAATCCACTAGGCTTGGGCTTTTGATTTCTCTCTGGACATCCTTGAAAACATGGTACTGGTCCCAAATCAGTTTACTGAAGCTGGAGAAATTCCCCATGAGCTGATGATCTGCCTCTGTTGATATCTGTTGGGCAATTCCTGATCCCTGTTACATGAAGTATAAAGCTCAGTTATTTCACTTCTGAAGGGGTATGTCTGTCAATCCAACTTGAATTTAAGAAGATCTCTATTCTTCAAATGTTACTAGGTGGCAGCAATTATGTTTCCATCCTACAGTTTTTTATCAATCTCTCCTCAGCCCTAAACTCTTGTTTTCCATTGTTGTTCCTGTGATTCACGTCAGGCTAACCAGCCTTTGGCTTCAGAGGACCTCCCTCTGCCTTTTACAGAATTGTCATTTCTTGGCAGCTGTTGCAGCCCACCAGAGGCTGACACTGAGCAGAACTTTGGGCACAGTGCTGGGAATGCATTACTCTTGCAGGTGTAGCAGAAAGGTGGATTTGGGTTGCTGTGGAATAAGATTAGATAGCATATTGACTTTGTCATTCAAAGGCAGTGGCATTTTTATGTGTATATCATAAACCTACTGTATTAGTGCTCTCTTTATTGCTCATGGACTGCTGTGATCAACTGCCTGGTTCTGTCAGCCTTTTAAATCCAATTTAAATTGCTCAGGCTGCCCTCTAATCTCTCTTTAAGGACTTTCTACCTCAGTTAATGTCACATTATAGCTCCAAAACAAGTGCCCTTGAGATAAGAATGTCTGTGATTTTTTCTGATAGCAAGGGTACTAACACATCATTCATTTAGCTTTCCTGCCCCTCCTCAGCTCTCTCTTTAGCATTCCATCCTCTTCAGCTGTCCCTTACAGCTTACTTAATGTCGTGAGGATCTGGCATACATGACACCTTTCAATTTTAGTATGTTCAAGGAACTTCTTATATATTGCCTGGTGAATTTTTTCTTCTTTGTTCTCCAGGAATTTTTATGTTCAGCTTTCTGTTCTTTTCTTACAACACCTGTCTTTTTCAGTCTTACTTGGATGTTCCATGTTGGATTAGTGCTTTTAGAGCCACCATAACAAATACTGCTCTTTGAGCTCTCTTTGTATGATGAGGATGGCAACATATCGTCACTCTCCAATTAATGAGCTTTTATTTTAATGCGCACAGGCAAAATTTTTAACTGAAAATGGGTTTATAATGCATAGGGTACAGTCAGTCAGTCCTTTCCTCTAGCTTGTCCATGGATTTTTTTCCATTCTGTGGAGTTCCATCATCACTGTCCTATGCTTGTACAACACCAGAGTAAACACTAGTCAGAAGTCTCCTTTATTTTATATAGCATTATATCCTGCATCTAGGGGTTTTCCACAGACATTATTTTTGATTTTGCTGCCATAATTTTTGTCCTGATTCCTAGGAAAAGAATTAATGCTCACAGAACTTAAGGAGGGGAGAGGTGCAGTCACTTTCAGCCGTTTCTCCCCAGAAGGAACCTGCAGTCAGTAGATCAGATTAAGTCTCTTTGGGATGGCACTGAACTGGGATTGAGGCTACTCCAGATGCCCTAACTCCTGAAGTTGCTTGTAAGAAGGACTTTTTTGGACTCTAGGGAAGTAATACTACACTTTCATGCTTTGGGCCATACAAATATATTGCAGTATCATCATACAGCTGAATCTTAATTTGAAACAGAAAAAAAAGAAAATTTTAGACGTAAAAAAGTATTTTGTCATCTCATTTCTACTCTTGAGCTAGTCAAATTCACTAATTACACTTAATGGAAACATCACTGTCCAAACCAACATTTTGACAGACTCAAAGTGAATTGTTTCTTCTTTTTCTCACTAAAAAAAAAGTAATTACAGTTAAAAAAAGAACGGTCACTTGAAGGTCACACTTTTGAGTTTGACTTTAAAAAATATGTTTGTACTGAATTTCATTTGAGAGGATTTCACGTTTCCCTGTGTAAATCTTTGGTCACACTGGGTGAAATCATGATTCTTTACCAGAGCACACCTATGTGAGGTGCTGTTTACTATCAGCTAAGGATTACACAGTACAGGCTCAGGACTGGTGTTCTATGGACAATTGCATTTAGAACTGTCACTGTGCACAGGGCCAGTAGGAGTTGTGGAGGATGTTGGGGGAACAAAATATCCTGGTCCCATCCTTACTGCATCTTACAACCTCCTACTGGTGATTAAATCAGTCTGGAAAAGACATGCAATGCCAAAATGTTGCAAGATCATTTCTTGATTCCTTTGGGAACCTCTGTGAGTCATCAGACAAGTCTTTCAGAAGCATTTCAGACTCAGGTTTGCAATGGAATCGAAGCATCTGCAGCCACCAGTAAACACCAAATGGGTTTTTCTGAAGTATCACAGTCAGACCTGACTTGTGCAGCCTCTGTTATAAAATCCACTAGGCATGGTCTTTTGTTTTATCTCTGGACATCCTTGTAAATATGGTACTGATCCTAAATCAGATTAGTCCCATTTTCTATCAAGTCCCATTTAGAAAAGCTTGCCTTTGACATTTTTGGTTTAAGTTACTTGCTTCTACTGCTGTAGTAGTAACTATTAATTTGTTCATTTTGTCACCTTTTATTATCAATAAAGCACCAAAGCTGCTGCAGTTTTTAAGCAGCAGAGCAGGGTCACTTGGTTGCTAGTGAGAACACCACATAAGCTGACCCATCAAGCCCAGTTACAGGCACTAGAACTGATCCTTGTCTTAGGAACCTCCAGGCTTCACCAGTTTCCAAGCGCTCATAGCATAGAATGAGAAAGGAAAGCACCAAGCACCTTCCTGTGAGCAGCAACTGAAGGTACTTCCAACACAGTCCACATGAGTTCCTTGTTCTCCCAATTTCTGCAAGTTTCTATTGGAGATGCTGCATCTCTCACACAAAGAAAGGACAGAATGTATGCATGGGTTCCCATGTCAGCACCAGTGCTGTTCCTCCCCAGGGGCACTGGTCAATGGGAGAGGCAGAGAGAGATCCAGCCCCCGTCTGCCTAGGGAGCATATCCTTCACAGAAGCAGAGCAGAACCAAATATCAGTAACAATAGGACAATCAGCACGTCTTGTCGTGTCAGCTGGATGTGCTGTATTTCTCCAGAGACATGAATAAGGTCAGTTGCCTTTGCAGGGACAGGGGTCTCTGCTTCTGTGAGAATATACTGCCTCTTTCCCACAAATCACTACATATATTATAAACAATTACATAATTCCATGCTTTCATTTCTCTTGAAATGAAGATTAACTGTCCAAGAGCTATCATCACCAACTGTGGACATCTTTTATCTTAATTTAATTCTTCTTTTCTGATCAAATTTCTTGAACTAACAGCTTTTTCCAGAGGACACTTGTACTATTGGTGCTATATTTTCAGTATAATTTTTTCTTACTTTCATATCCTAATATTTAGTTTGCTCTTCCTGCTGCACAAGGCACAGAGTGATTTTACTAAGCTGCCTACAATAATGAACAGGTCTTTGTCTTGAGCGGTTAGTTAATTTTCTTCAATAAAGACTATGAATAGCTTAAATTATTACTTCTAATATATGGCACATTGCTTTTGTCATACACATCTAATTGTCTTATCCAATGACCTTCCCAGCTTTATAAGGAAATAATTTCGTTCTTATCAAAGCATAACAACATTGAATGTTTTTGAGTTATTCTCAAGCTTCACACAGCTATTCTTGAGTATTGAATGAACTCTTGCTTTTGTTCTGTTTTTCAATTCAGTGCAGTTCTAGTGTTCCACCAGAGCTGGGATGTCCATCCTGTCTTGTCGAATTTCCCTTGGGAGTATTGTCTGTGTGTCTCTGGCTGACCATCAATTCCTCTCTCTTTGACACCAGCCTTTCTTCCAGGCTCTATCCCCTTTTGTTCATCTGCCCTGTTGCCAACCTGACAGTTTAATCCCGGAGTACAGCCCAGGCCTTGCACAGTAGGTGCTGACTGGTTTTCATTATTTTGGCATGAAGTGCTCAGCATCCCAACTACACACCCGGCACTCCTTGTGCATGGAGCTGGATGTGTGTAACCAGAAGACATCCAATTCTTTTTTGAGGTATTTACAGTGAGAATCACAGCTCTGTTCCTGGGTGCCTTTCAGCTTCTCCACCCAAGATACTTTTATAGTGATAAAAAGTATTAACAGTCACTTCTTCAGAGCAGTAAACCAATAGACACCAGGCAGCTTAGGTGGAATCTGGTCACCAGAGATAGGACCTAAGGGAATGGCCTGAAGCTGTGTCAGGGGAGGTTTAGATCAAATATTGAGATAAGGTTCTTCACCCAGAGGGTGGCTGAGCACTGGAACAGGGTCCCTAGGAAAGTGGTCATAGCACCAAGCCTGACAAGAGTTCAAGAACCATTAGGACAGTGCTCTCAGGCATATGTGTGATTCTTGGGATGTCCTGTGCAGGCCCAGGAGTTGGACTTGATGATCCTTGTGGGTCCCTTCCAACTCAGAATATTCTATGATTCTGTGAATATAGCAAGTGGTGTGAGGCAATGAATCACATCCTTCACTGGCTGAAGAATTCCATTATTTTCTGAATGGCTTTTGGAAAAAGGTGAGATTAATGCTGTTGGCATATTCTGGAACCTTGGTTTGAAAAACAACATCAGCACTACTACTGATGCTGTCCCTCTTGGTGTACGACGGGCAGCAAAGAAGGAGGAGAGGTTATGGAGGAGAAGGAAAGTTCAGCTCCTGCTGACAAGAAGAATGCTTTGGACAGAAGGGTGAAATTCATCTTGCCCTGCCTCAGGCTTCTGGAAACAGGTATTACTGACACAGGGGTCAGGGCCAGCACCTTCCTGCCTGCTCACTTCCTGTGTGTCAGAACTTGTTGATGTTGTGATGACAGCACTGCCTTTCAGAGAGCTCAAGTGTTGGCCCTACATAAAAAAGGGCAGAACAACATATTCCAAATTAGAGAATGCAGCAGGAATCAAGGATTTGATACAGAAAGAAAAAACTTGGGTTTTGCTAACCTGTAAACGAAGATTGACACATAGGTAGTTGAAAGTGAAAGGAAGAAAAACAGCACCAAAAAAACTATTGCTTCAAACAACTTTTCTCTTAAAGTATTTTATGAGTGGCTCTTTCAGAACTGGCCTGGGCATATTTCTTCATGATACTTGACCACTGGCAAAACCCAGGTCCTGTGCACCATAACCCATGGCCTAACGCAACAGCTGATCTCTCAAGGCCTTACACCTGTTAGACCATTATGAAAGCATCTTCTCCATGTGCTTGATGAGAGATCCGAAACAAGAGAGGAGATTGGGCCTTCTGCAATGCAAAGTGAAAGTCAGGGCTTGCCATCTTGAGGACAGTTGCCAACTTTTCATCTTCATTCACACTGAGCCATGATGTGCTATTGTTGGCTGCTCTCAGCACGGGCACTCTACCAAACCAAAGAGAAAAACATTTGGTACCTATCAGTCCAGAACTGTTTTACAGGCTTGAAGAGAGATAGGTAGACAGAAATTAAAACTTAAACATGGGAAAATGTATGTTAATTATCAAGACAGGACTGCTTGCAACTGTGTGTTAGGTGGGGTAATTGTCTTTTATGTGGTGACAGACACCTATAATGTGCCCAGGTTCTCTTCCATTGCAGGACCATTTGACCTAGGGAGGAAACAATCAGAAAGAAACTGCAGAAAGAAGCCAAGGATATTAAACCTTTGACAGTACATGGAAACTAGTTAAGCACCTGTCACAGTTGAGACAGAGTAAAGGACAGCTCATAGCACACCTGCATACTGATGTTTATTTACATTTGTTTAAGAATTAACAAGACTGCAACTTTTAACTGCTTGATATCTCACATGCTCTTGCTTTCCCCACAGTGTTACATCACCTGGTCTCAACTTCACCTCCTGGTAGGGACATGGTGGAGGTCTGTCAAGGTGGAAGTTCTCACTTTATGCTGTGCAGCTCCTCTCAGTTACCTTTCTCAAGCATTACTGGCCAAGGTTACTGAGCATACCCCAATATTTGTCTCCACATATATCCTTCATCTGCAGGATCTTGCCCTACACCCAGTGCGTTTCATCCAAATATCATCTTCACTTTCTTATTTCTAGCCCTGAGCCCTAGGTTTTTGTTGCAATCAGCCTCCTAACTGGTGGATCTGTCTCCTATCTCATTACTAACTGGAGTGTTTAGGACATGCCACTATTGTTTAGTCCAGCTGCTATCAAAATGTTCAACTAGTCTGTGGCTTGTGCTTCAGAACACAGCTCAAAGTTCAGCTTTGGACATGCATGCCCACACAAAATTCTCTGCTATCTGACAGCATCCAAAGTTTAGAATGGATGTTTTTGCCTGGCACCAGCCTCAGTACTAGTGACAGAAAGTGAATGTATTCTCCAGATCAAGAAAAGGAGGAGAAAGAAAGCTGGCAAAGCAAAATAAAGGTATTAGATGGTGTTTGTTAAAAGTGAGACAGCATCCTTCAAAAAACTGAGTTATGTTCAGTGAGTAAAATAGGAAGATCCATAAACTCTGGCAGATTAAATGTACAAATAAAATAAGGCAGGCCAGAAAAATGAATAAGCAATATCCTGAAATGGGGTAGAAGCTCATAAATCATACTTTAAACATTTCAGAAGTAGGATTGTTTGTTGAGCCATAGATTATCACTGCAAAAGACAAGGTAAGGCCATGACAGAAGAAAAGTGTGCTTCTCATGGACAAACTTAAGAAGGTTTAGTTATTTACGAGGGACTTTTAGAGGATCTGTCTAATTGAACTGACTATAGAAGAAACTATGGAATACAAGAGCAAAATGAACCTTGATACTTCAGGGCAAGTGAACAATATTCACCCAAGGGATATACCAGAGCTCACAGATGAAGCAGCAGAAGAGCTGGCTGCAGTGCCCATCTCCTCGCTTGAAAAAATCCTAGGCCTTGACGTCTAGAAAGCTGACAGAAGAGACATCAAGTTTCTGAAAGGGTTCTGGAGGACAGCCAAGGAGCTAGCAGAGCCTGGTTGAGCCTATTATTAGAAATTGGGGTTCAAAAATTTAGGAAGGAAAAATAGAATATACTGAAGAAGAGTCACCGTGACTTCTCTAAAGAGAAGCCCTACCTCACAAATATCCTGAAGTGCTTTGAAGGCTTTGGGATGTGTATGGGTAAGGGAACTTCTATTCATAGAGTATGCTCTGGCTTCTTGAAGGCATCTTCTGGTAGTCTGTCAGCAAATTCAGAACTTATGTAGTCTGTCAGCAAATTCAGAACTTATGTGTGTGTTGGTTTAAAGACAGTCAGCAGAGAATAAAAATCAATTATGAAACCTGACATCACAAATGTGTCTGTGGTGGACTCCTCAGGTTTATCTGAATAGGAGTGAAAAAAAGCAAATGCACTTTTAAGAACTGGAAGTCACCCTGGAAAAGGGACACAGAGGTAAACAGGGTGCCCTGGGGCCACTTTCTCAACCCTTTGGTGCATCTCTCTTCAGTATCATGTGCAGGACTCAGATCTGATGAAGAAGACTGGGAATGCTTGGAGAGGGGTCAGTGAAACAGCTGCTGTACAAGCTGTAGCAACACCAGATAGGGCTCAGCAGCCTGAGAAAGAGGTGTCTGAAGATTGTAAAGTCCTGAGAGGCATGGAAAAGATGAGCAGCCAATGACAGTTCTTTACCAATTTAAGCATAAAAATCAAAAGAGTTTTGTAGCTGCTCTTCCAAAAGGGATGAAGAAGTGCTTGTCTCACAAAATCTAGGTCTCTGTGCTGTAGGAGGCTGTGGATGTGAAAAGTTCACACAGGAGTGCCACAGCCCCTGTGCTCCTGTTGTGGGTATTTGCTCCTGGCCACAGTCTGAAGCAGGTCCTGGGCAGGTGAGCTGCCAGCCTGGTCTAATGACAACTGTGTTTATGTTACAGCTCTATGACCCTCCCATTAAGGTGGAAACCACATGACCCAGAATATTTAGCTTGGATAAAGTATAGGATGCTGCATGGCTGGGAATGGCCTTACCAGGAATAATAGGAGGGTGAACGAGAGGATAGCTTGCAAGTCCTTTCCAATAATAGGTGTTTTAATTACAAGGCACTGCAATTCAGCATGAAGTCTGTGACAGAGAAAAAAGAAAAGAAGGGAAAATTACAGAAAGAAATATCTGAAGACAGCAGTTTGCACAATGCTCTCCCCACAGGCTTCCACCAGCTGCTGACAGTGTATCCAAGCCACAAGGTCAACACTTCTCTCATAAACTCTTGGTTCCAGGATATGATACACCTACCCCTGACACATGCTGTTGGCCTGGCTGAAGCAGGGTCTTTTAGGTCTTTGTGGATTTAGTCCTGGTTATGTGTGTTTCTATCTTTAGTTACAAAACACAGTGACACATTTTTAACTGTAAGCCTTTAGCTAATCTTTGATAGACCGGTGAATATATAATAGTTCTGGGGTTATTCAGAGTCTACAACTTCCTCTTTGAAAGGTTAGTGGTTATATATTCCTTGTCTGTTTAAACTGTATTTTCACCCTGTGAAGAGCTGAACTTGTGAGATACAGAGATAGGATCCTGGGACTTTCTTGCCCTCTAAAAAAGGAACATGTTCTGCTGGTTCATTTTACAAGCTGCCTCTCAGAAATTTAGATTTGAAGAAAAGCTTTTGTTTTCTGAAAAGAAAAAACCCCAGGCTTTGTTATTTCGGTTGTTCCTGTTGCCTTTCCATTTGGAATTTTAATCAGGTCATGTGCCTTTCGTGCAGGAACTACTACACATTTTGTACCCACTAGCTACAGTTGCAGAGCTGAAGCTGGTACAATCTGCCTGGGGAAAGACAACATAATTTGCAGATCAGCACTTCTATATGAATTAACAGTCAGACAGGCATATCAAGTCATACATGAACTCATTTATAACCTTAATCCTCAGATGTAGTGTGTGTGACCAAGGGAAAGGTCCTATCAAACTAATCCTACAAAACCCCACTAAAAGCCAGGGGTATGTATTATTTTTAAGAAAGCTAATGACAGGAGGGAAGGCCAAGGAACAGACTAATTTATATGAATGTTATGAAATTAAACAAACAAAAAATTGCATTCAGGGAATCCAGAAGTTTCTCCACCATTCATCTTGCTGACCCTAAGGCCAGTGCTGCTGCAGCTGACCAGGAGAGGCAGGACTTGAACCAAAGAATCCTCGATATGGCTCTTGCAAGATTGTCTCCTAGTGTGTGTAGCAACTGCAGTCAAAGCAAGGGCAAGGTCTCCTGTCTGTGCAGGTAACCGTAAACCAAGCCAGCAGTGATACTCAGGATATCCTGGTGTCCTTCAGAAGGATGCAGTAGTGCTGCATGAGTGTCATACTGGGTTGGAGTGAGGAGAAACATGGCATTAGGCTCAGCATAAAGGAAAACCTGATCTGGACATCAAAGCTGCAGCTGTCAGCCTGTGGTAGGTGCCAGAGCCTGCAGAGGAATGTGAGCTGCCTGCTGAGAACCTGCATTGCTGACAGACACAGTTTCTGGTACCAACCAGACCAAGATTGAAGCCCCTGTGCAGATGAGGCCAGAGTGAGGTGAGGCAGTACAACAGATCACTGTCTGACCTCAAGCTGTTTCTGCTCCATTCTCACTGTCCCCCAGTGGAGCTGGGCAAGTAGCACCCTCCTGGGTACCCCTCAGGAATGAGGGGAATGAGAGGGGAGCAGGCTCCTATTTCCTTACCCCTCAGGCAATGCCCCAGCTCTCCACAGCAGTGCCAGTACTGAGCACCTTCTTTTGCTGTGTCCATCAGAGGGTGAGATCTTGCAGGGACAGGTCCTGGTTCTTTAGTGAGATCATTCCAGCTGCACACCTTATGGGTGAGCTGGTCTCCAGAGGAGGGGCAACAGGGATAAGAAAGACAGAAAAAATTCCTGCCTGCTGTGTCTCACCCATTACTCAAAGACTGAGTACTGTGGCAATATTTTGATATCCTTCCATCAACATCGTACAAGCTGAAAAGGTATTGTTAGCCACATCCTTTGTAGTACTACAGTGATTTTTTCCAAAGTCTCTCAGGCTGGCATTGAAACAGGCAGTGGGAGGAGGGTATCTGTGGCTCTGGAGATTTTAGCTTGAGCTAGGAGGATCCCAAAAGGAAACAGCGAAAAATGAGACAATTTAGCACAACTGACAGGAATTAATGAAGTGATTCTGTTCCCCTGTCCCTGTGTTTCCAGGTGAGAAGGATTCATCAAAACAATATTGTCTGTTCTGTCTGGGGGGTGAAGAGGACTCTGCCTGCCCAGACAAATTGATTTAGTTTTGGCTTCTCTTACATTTTGCCATCCAGAGTTGTATGTTTGGGCACTCACAGGTGGAGGACAGAGAGGGGGAGAGGGAGAGGGAGAGAGAGAGACCGGGCTTACAAGCTGTCACAGGCAATAGAAGCACAGCAGCAACTATGCTGCTGGGGTCTAGGGGCAGTTGACAGCCAGGAACCCTCTGAGTCACCTTATCTTTCCATAGATGAGCTTGGGGAGAAATCTGAGCAGTGCCTCAACCAGCAATTATTTTTTGAACAGAAATACAATATGGCTGAATTGTATCACAGTTGCCAGAACAGGCTTTCTTTCATGCTGCAGTTTCTTAGGTCTACTTGTCAGGCTATCTAGATCATGAATTTTACAACTACAGTTGTCCCTGGGATTAGGGACATGCAGCACACTGGTTGAGAGCCAGCTGCACATGAGCCAGCTGTGCCCAGGTGTTCAAGAAGGCACGTGGCACCTGGCACTATCAGCAATGGTGTGGCCAGCTGGAGCAGGGCAGGGATTGTCCCCCATATACAGCACAGCTGAGGCCACACCTCCAGTGTTGTGTCCAGTTTTGGGCCCTGCTCTACAAGACAGACAATGAGGTGCTGGAGCACATCCAGAGAAGGGCAACAGAGCAGGTGAAGGGTCTGGAAAACAAATCTGATGAGGAACAGTTGAGGGAAGGAAGGGCCTGTTTAGCTGGAGAAAAGGAGGCTTAGGGGAACCTTAGGACTCTTCAGAACTCCCTAAAAGTTGGTTGTGGCAAGGAGGAGCTTGGTACCTTTTTTCACAGGTAACAAGTGACGTGATGAGAGGAAATGGCCTTAAGTTGTGCCTGTGAAGGCTTAGATTGAATATTAAGAAAAATTTCTTCACTGAAAGGGTGGTCAGGCACTGGAATAGGCTGTCAAGGCAAGTGGGGAAATCACCATTCCTGGAAAGGTTCAAAAAATGTGTGGAGATGGTACCTGGGGACATGGTTTGGTGGGGAATTGAGCAGTGCTGGATTAATAGCTGGACTTGATGATCTTGCAGATATTTTCAGCCTTAATGATTTTATGATTCTATATAACACTTAAAGGCATGAGGTGAAAATTACAGTGAAGAACTCCTGGGAACAGGCAGAATGTGATTATTTTCAATTATGTGACTATGAGACAGAGGCCAGCCAAAAAAAAGTGGTAGGAATTCTCCAGGTCTGTCATATGGTAAATGAGCTTGATTTGTTGGTGTTTTCTTACTGAAGTGCATTTGGCTTGGGTTTTTCAATCCAGAGTCAAGTCCGAGTTGTTTCTCAAGAACTCCTGTTTCTGAGTGATCAATCATTGAGAGACTAGAGATACCAACTGAGAGCATTCATGCAGTGGTTGCAAGAGCAGGATGAGAGCAATGCATGGGTGACTGAAACACATGAGAGGCTGCTGCCACTTCCCTGGCCCTAACAAAGAGCTCTGGGCTTGCAGAGCTGACCCAGAGGAGCAAAGAGGAATGCTAAATGGAGGATGGAGGAGCATCAGTAAGTGTTACAGATGGGTGGCCAACCACCCAGAGGGCCACAATACCTTGTGTTGTCTACAAGGTTTGTACAGGCTCTGTGTGTTCATGGGATAGAAAACCTCCTACTGCTGCAATTAAAAGATTTGAAGAGATTAAGGTTTGTAGTAAAGTGATTCTTCTCAGGTCTGCCCCCATGGCAGATGTGTGCTGTGGTAGGGTTGTAACACACAGGCATTCACAGTGTCTCTCTGTCTCTCTCTAGGTTCTCAAGCATCTGCGACACTTAAATTTCACCAATAACATGGGAGAGCAAGTGGATTTTGATGAGTTTGGGGACCTGGTAGGAAATTACTCAATAATCAATTGGCATCTCTCTCCGGAGGATGGCTCAGTCGTCTTTGAAGAGGTTGGGCACTACAATGTTTATGCCAAGAAAGGGGAGAGGCTTTTTATCAATGAAAACAAGATCCTGTGGGGTGGATTCTCTAAGGAGGTAAGTGCTTAAATCCTCACAGCAATGTTTTCCAGATCCACAAGCTGAAATTTGAACTAGCCCTGCACACTCCTCCTATTATGGCTCCATGATATAGATCCATTCACCTTACTGTATACACAGTCTCTGCCATAGCCTTTCTTACCCTTCTTATACACTGAAATAACACACAATGTCTCCTCTCCTTCTGTATATTTGTTTACCTACCCTGGGTATTAACGTTTTAAATGATATCCTTTTTTCCTGGCCCAAGCAGATACAGTAGAATTTTATAGCAGTGTTTCAAAGGGATGAAAAATTCATTACCCAAGTCTGGTTGTTGACTAAATCAATATTTCCTGATCTCGGTAGTTTCATTGCTGAAAAGAGCCATCTCTTTCACTCCAATTGTTTCTGTATCAAGAAGTGCCTCTTCTTGCTCTTAGTTATATTCACAGCTCTTTCTGCTGGCTTCACCCACCAAGTCCCAGAGCCTTCCTCACACCCTTGTCTTGCAAACCAACAGAAAAAGCCCTGTCAATCTGCCTGGGTTAACTTGGACATGGTGCTCAAATAGTGGAAGATGCCAGCACCTGCTACCTTTTTTTTCTCCTTGTATTTTCCTTGAGGATGCTTCTGCAGCCTCAGAAGTAGTGATCTCAAGAGGTATCAATTGACTTCAGTCAGGTCTAAGTCCTTCTCCACTGTCTTGCATATGTTTAATGTTTTTTCAGCATAATTGTTGTCACTAGCAGCCAGGCCATTTTCACATGATGGAAACGTGGTGCAGACATCTCCACACCAGAGCCAAATGAACTGCTGTCATAGCCGGCAGCAGCCAGCTAGGCAGAAACTCTGACTCCCAGAGGGAATACTGAGTGGGTACATGGTTTGTGGTCTGGGAATTGACACAGGGAGTAGAGTATTAGCTCAGCAATGTCACTGCCAGGCACTGCTGGGATGTTTCAATGTGTTAAGCCAGCACCTGATTAATGAAAGAGGGAATTCACTTCCAGAGGATTATTCACACTGGCTGGCAGATCAGGTAATGCTCCTGCCTTAGCTACTTGTCCAGAACAGTTACAGCATGAGTTCAGCCTTTCTTTACTCCAACTACACTTCTGGTTCAAGTCCAGAGCACTCTGAAGGAGGCATGAATTGAACAGAGCATACTACCACAGAAATACTGACCTCAGAGCTTTTCTATGTCCACCTGGAGTCTGTAAGCACAAGCTACAAGTGGAACTTAGAAAACTCTGATATTATAATCCCTCCTTCAGATTGTTGCAAATGCATCTTGTACTTTTCCCAACAGTTAGGATTTATTGGTTTTTGCTTAAACTGAGTGATTGTGTTCCCTTGGTCTAAATTTCTCTGGTAGTGCAATATTTAACTTCATTCTCTGTCCTAAACTGTTAAAAATGTGACAGGATGTTGCTGAGTGTAGTGCCAGGGTGTGTAAATTTTGTGCAGTGAAGGGGTTTGCAATCTCTGTGTCTGCTGCAGCCTCTTTTTTTCAGTTTATATACTTCCAATTTCTTGCAAGTAAAAGGCTCTGTTCAAAAAGAGTAGCCAGTACTTCACTCGCTGTGCCTCTTATCATCCCCAACAAAAGTTTGGGTAATGTGGGTAATTTTAACATTCAGGAACTTCCGCATTGGGCAGACTTGCAAAAGAATGAGTTAAAGAGTAGGTAAGATAGATAGATTCATTTTGGCAGGACCTGATGAAATTCCCCACAGAATACTTAAGAATTCAGCCAAAGTAATCACAAAAGTACTGGCAATTCATCTTCCAGAAATGTGGAGGATGCATGATGTCTCAAAGGATCAGAGAGCAATCGTAATACCTGGTTTTAAAGCAGTTATAGGAGAACCAAGGGAATTATACACCATTGACTTGAGCTTCAGTAACCTAAAAGACTTGATAAAAAAAAAATTAAACTGTTTATAAACACTTAAAAGACAATAAACTGATAAGAACAAGCCAACATGTATTTGTCAAGATAAAATCATGCCAAACCAATTTAATTTTTCTCCTTGGAAGCTCAATGAACTTTGTAGATAAAGGGGAAGCAGCGTGTAACTTCAGCCAGCCTTTGATTCAGCTCTGTTCAAAATCACTGGTGGCAGCCTAGGGAAAGACAGCCTAGACTGATGAAGTCCTCTTGATGGATGCACTGCCTGCTCCAAGACTGTCCCAAGGAATAGGAGCACTGTGTTTATAGCAGTAGGCACTAACAGCAGAGCGCTTCAAGCTGGGAGCTGCAGGGAGTTACCCTGTGTATATGTCTGTCCCATAAATGAACAGCTTAGGAACAGCATTCCCAAACTCAGCTGCAGCTGCACTTCTCAGTAATAGGACACAGAGACTGCCCTCACCAGAGCCACAGAGTGGTCATCTCTGCATAGCAGTTGTCATTAGTGAGGGCTTTGCTTCCCCTGTGGCTAACTAAGGTTGATACCTGCACATAGGTAACTTCCAAACCATAGCTAGGACTCCTTGTGCAAATGCATCAATGCAGGAGGTTCCTGGAGATCAGCAGGTTGGCAGCACTTGGCTAAACTAGCACCAAACTTCCAAAAATTTGAATGGAGGCTCCCAAACAGAACAGCCATTGACTATGTAAGGATCATGGTACTTTGCTAGCAGTGGAAATTGTAGGTTTAACTCTCCTGAGCTGAGAAAGTCATGTTCTTTGTCAACTCTCTTTCTTTAATTTAGTTGGAAAGAGGTGAGCTCAACCTCAGGTCATGACTGTATGACAAAGGCCCAGGCTTCCATTCATCAGGCTGAAGTCTGTGTGTCAGTGTACTTCAGGCATGCAGTGAGCCCATGCAACCACTTGCTGCCAGGACACGACAGTGCTCAGGTGGGCTCAGTCACAGCAGAAATGCACAGCCAGCAGGTGACATCATCTACAGCAGCAGAGGTCTGGAAACCTTTGGATCTGTAAAGCGCCACTGATTTGCATCTTTAGGTGTTCAGTGTTCTTAAAGAAGTGTTTCAGAAAAGTTGTTTTAAAATAATCCCCACAAATTATTAGCAGACATTATGCAATATATTGGATTGGGGATCAGATGTCAGGGCCATAATCTCCAAGGCTGACTCAAATTCCTGCCAGTAGAGATTGATTATCTTTTCTTCTAATCATCTAATGACTGTTTTGAGGTATGTGTATCATGGTCACATTCCAGTTTGCAATGCCCACAACACAGTAGAGATTACAAAGGTCTGCTGATCTTCCTTACTATCCCTTGATGTGTTCCTTCAGAGAAATCTCACTGCAGTGGGTTGGGGAAGGACTGTTGTGCAAAATGTGTCTGTTCTGTGGGCGGAAGAGGTGAGCGTTTGAGGCTCTTCATCCAGCATGCCAACCGAGCAATAATTCGCTTGGTGGAAGCCAAGATCTTGCCACAGTAAGGCACTGGCACCATTAACTTGCTCGGGCTCTTCTCTTGCAGGTGCCTTTCTCCAACTGCAGCAGGGACTGCCTGCCAGGCACGAGGAAGGGCATCATTGAGGGGGAGCCCACCTGCTGCTTCGAGTGCGTGGACTGCCCCGACGGGGAGTACAGTGATGAGACAGGTAACGCCCACACAGCTGCTCTGGGCCTGATCATCACCTGAAGTTGTGCTGAAATCACTTCCCTGCAGGGCTGGCCTGCTGCCTGCCTTGCCAGGAGGCTTCACAGAAAGTCTGAGGCGCTTCTGAAAAGCTTACAGGAGTTGAGTCCTGTGGTCCTCAGGTCCTGTCTACTGCTAAGCCTGCTTGTGCCTTCTGCTCTGCATCAGGAAAATTAAGGCACAGAACTTGAAAAACAACTTACATATAGAAAGCCTCTCAAGCAGCCACAAACAAACTCTATTGCACTGTAGCAGTAGTTTTTCCTCCAAAAACCTGGAGGGGAGAGAGATTCCCTATCCTAAATTCTGCAGTCATCTGTCTGCCCCCATGTTTTCCTCAAACTCTCAGGGTTTTATTTCATGCTTTACAAAGAAATAAAATCCATTACATCCCAGATTTCTCAAGCAGAGAGAAGTATTTCCCTTTATGAACTCACCAACTACAGGTTCTCTTGATCACTGATAGCACAAAAAATGAGAATCTGTGGATCCTACTGAGCTCCCACGGACATGTTTTTTGCTTCGTTGGGAGCTTGGATCAAGCTACCCAGGCTCTGGAAGAGATAGAAAATGTAAACTCAGGTTTCAAAATGGTTGAAAAATTTTGATTTTCCAACACCACTAATGCTCCCTCAGTTTTGGGCATCCCAGGGTAATGAAGGCAAGTAAATGATTTCAGGATATCAGTCCTCTCTACACTGTCAGGTACTTGGGACCTCCCCACACCCTCTCCGGTGCGCTGGTCCCAGCAAACACTGCAGACCTCTCAAGAGAGGAAAAATGCAGTAAACTCCTTGCAAAACTGAACAAGTGTTCTTTGGGTGAATCTAATTTGTGTCCTATCAGACAGGAATGATATTTTTTTAGCATGACGATACAGTACTACAGGATGCTTGGAAGCAGGATTTTCAGATTAAATAGAAGCAATTCTGGTCATATGTAATAGGGGTCTTCTGGTGTTTTTCACATAATTTTGGGAGCTAGCTCTGGTGTGGAGTTGGAATTTATGGGGCTGAGGTGGCGACTGTCTTCTGACTCTACAGTTTCCTGCTGCAATTTGAGCTAACAGTAACAGTCTTTATTTCCCATGCTTGCCAGTTTTATAGGCATAGAGAGCAGCTTTACAACCAGTTCCATCCAGCTGAGACAGTGATGCTAGCAGAGGAAACAATCTGTCCCTTCCCAGCTGTTTGCTCCCACACTTTGTCTGGGAGCAGTGCTGGCACTTGTGCGACCATGGAGTGAATTGGATCAGGTCTTTGGTCTTCCTGAAAACAAGCTCTTGGGAGGTTGAGTTTCCAACTGGAATGAGAAGCTGCGTGCCCTCAAGTGTTAACAACACAAAGGAGGAGGAAAGAATGAGCAGCCTTGCAGGAGGAGGGAGACTTGGTTGACTCCCTTCAGAGGCAGCACAGTCTCTAAGCCACCACAAGACAGCAGTGAAAGCGTGTCTTTAGGGTGCAGTGCTGAATAGCTGTCTCTGGCAGAGGCTACTGGATTCCCTGCTACATAAAATTAACTTTGCTTTGTCTGCAGCTTGTAATTTATAATGAACTTCCAGGTAAAAGGCACAAGAAAAATAAGAATTATTAGCTGAATGGATGTAAATGAAATTACATGGTGATGAACAGTTTCTGCCTGAGCTTTTGCACCTAGTGCCAGATTTTCAAATAAACACCTTAGGTGAGGCAAAAAGTCCTTAGGAAAGTGGTGTCATATCAGGTCATGGATGGTCTCTCCAACCACACCTCAAGAACAAGAGAGCCTGAAAACTTTTGGTCTCGTTAGCTGGGCATTCCTGACTTTCCCATTAGCATCAATCTCTGCTATGGAAGCTGTGGTCAGAGTCTGTGTCTGTGCTCAGGTGCAAAACTCAGAGGGTGATTGCTGTTAAAGGAGTTTGTGGACTCTCTGCAGCCCCTTGCTATCCTGCTGGGATCCCAAAAGCAGAGGTAAGCTGAGACCTCCAGCTCTCTGCTCGCCACTCCTTTCTACTGCCATCAAAAGAGTTGTGACCCTCCCTGCTAGAGCACAAGACCCATTTGAGTCAATGAAGAAGAGCAGAAGCAACAGGTCCTTGCTTTTTGATCATGCAAGCCATTGGCATGGCCACGCTATCACAGCCGGCCCAACTACTTTCATGAAGGAGATGGAGGCACCAATTTTCCCTTTGCAAGTATTAGTGGGGCATTTGCTAGGTGTAGGGAGAGTGATACTACTAAGACACATCTTTCCCTGGCATTCCAACGTGAAATGAGAATGTGCTGCAAGTCAAGGGCATTGCCTGCCCTCAGGGAAGAGCAATTTAGACGGTAAGACTTGCCTCCATGGAATATGAAATAGGCTCTCAAAGCATTTAAGGAGGCAAGCACGTTTTTAATTTTCTCTATAATAGAAAAAGGCAGGATATTCAAATGATGATAAAAGTCTGAGAGGTATGAAGACAGACAGAAGTAGAAGATAAAAGTGAAGAAACAAGGAAGAGGGAAAACCAGAGCCTGTGTAAGAGCTGATAGCAGTCGAAGTTTGCAAAGTTTTGCCAAGAAATGTATTACAAAAAACATGAGGGCAGAGGCAGGACTTCTTTTAAGCCAGAACCAAGCATGCTTTGTGTTTTCCTATATAGCCCCTGGGAGGCTGGTTGTTTCAGAGTAAGAAACTCCAAGACATCAATATATGACTCTGGGGATCTGCTCACAGGAGCGGAACGCTCTGTGTGTTTAAGATCAAGGCTGGTGTGTAGCTGCCATATATGTCATCCCACACTTCAGCCTCTCATTCTGACAAACCTTCCCTCTCCTTATCACTTCTTTTTCAGATGCAAGTGCTTGTGACAAGTGCCCTGAGGATTACTGGTCCAACGAGAACCACACGTCCTGCATCCCCAAGCAGATAGAGTTTCTGGCCTGGACTGAGCCCTTTGGGATTGCTCTGACTCTCTTTGCTGTGCTTGGAATTTTCCTGACTTCTTTTGTTCTGGGAGTCTTCACCAAATTTCGCAACACACCCATCGTCAAGGCCACAAACCGGGAGCTATCCTACCTCCTCCTCTTTTCCTTGCTATGCTGCTTCTCCAGCTCATTGTTCTTCATTGGTGAGCCCCAGAACTGGACTTGCCGTCTGCGGCAGCCAGCTTTTGGCATCAGCTTTGTCCTCTGCATCTCCTGCATCCTGGTGAAAACCAACCGTGTCCTTCTTGTCTTCGAGGCAAAGATCCCCACGAGTCTCCACCGAAAATGGTGGGGCCTCAACCTTCAGTTCCTCCTGGTCTTCTTGTGCACGTTTGTGCAGATTGTCATCTGTGTGATTTGGCTCTACACGGCCCCGCCATCCAGTTACCGAAACCATGAACTGGAGGATGAGATCATCTTCATCACCTGCCACGAAGGCTCCCTGATGGCCCTCGGCTTCCTCATTGGCTACACCTGCCTACTGGCAGCCATCTGTTTCTTCTTCGCCTTCAAGTCTCGAAAGCTGCCTGAGAATTTTAACGAGGCCAAGTTCATCACCTTCAGCATGCTGATATTCTTCATCGTGTGGATCTCCTTCATCCCTGCTTATGCCAGCACGTACGGCAAGTTCGTGTCTGCTGTGGAGGTGATAGCAATACTGGCTGCCAGCTTTGGGCTTCTGGCCTGCATCTTCTTCAACAAAGTCTACATCATCCTCTTCAAGCCCTCCCGCAACACAATCGAGGAGGTGCGCTGCAGCACAGCTGCCCACGCTTTCAAGGTGGCAGCCAGGGCCACCCTGAGACGGAGCAACGTGTCCCGCAAGCGCTCCAACAGCCTGGGCGGCTCCACCGGCTCCACCCCTTCCTCCTCCATCAGCAGCAAGAGCAACCACGAGGACCCTTTTCCTCTGCCGGCCTGCGCCGAGCGGCAGCGCCAGCAGCAGCGCGGGTGCAAGCAGAAAGTCAGCTTTGGGAGCGGAACGGTGACGCTGTCGCTGAGCTTCGAGGAGCCGCAGAAGAACGCCATGGCCAACAGGAACGCCAAGCGCCGGAACTCGCTGGAGGCCCAGAACAGCGACGACAGCCTGATGCGGCACCGGGCCCTGCTTCCCCTGCAGATCAATGAGCCCCTCGGGGCTGAGCCCGGCTTCCAGGCAGCTTCCAGCCCGGAGACCAGCTCGCAGGAGTCGGTGGTGGGAGACAACAAAGAAGAGGGACCAAGCCCTGAGGCGGAGCCTTCCCTGCCGTCGGTTAACTCCCGAAATTTTATAGGCACTGGAGGTGGCTCTGTCACAGAGAACACGGTACATTCCTAACGAAAGAAGATTGCGAAAAGTACACCAGCCCCCAAGAGGAACTTGCTCACCTCTTGCTTCTGAACGGGAAAGGCAACAAAGACACACTGGTGTGACACAGCCCCACCACGCCTTAATGTTAGCACCGGCAGGGTAGCACATGTGCCTCCAGAGGAAGGACTGTGTCTGGAGAGCCTGGGATTGAATTTGCATTTGCTTTATTGAAACCACGACATCTCAGAAGGACAAGTGAAGATCGCCTCTGGTGGGGCTTAAGCAGAAGTCTGCACGCTGCCTCGCCTCCGTAAGCTTTTCCTGCCAGACTGCAACTCAGCTGACTATGGGAGGCACTAGGCAATTCCACTATACCCTGCTTTTACATTTATGTATAATATTCCTCTTTCCCAATATGTATGATATTCCCTCTTTATCCAGTATATGTGATCTGTAACCATGTGCATCAGGACTCTCAGCTCTACAAAAGCAAGGTACACGGGAAAGAACAGTCATGGGGAAAATAAAAAAGCCCCCAACATCCTGCATGCTGTGTACAGCCAAGGCTGTGAACATGTAAAGTATTTAATGTGACAGAGCGCCCTGCTAATTTATATTTAGTAATGTCCCAGTCTCTCCTTTCTGCCCAACAGGAAATACTGGACAATACTCTCTGTAGACTCCATTGCACTAGACCAAGCTACTTAGGTTCCTACTGGTTTCCTCCAGCTGGAATAGCTTTACCTCCAGCCTGCCTGCTTTGGTGGAGGGGGAGAAGAGCTTGTAAATCCCTCGCAGAGAACGCTGCAAAAGCACAATGAGATGTATCCCTGATTGATTATGTCGCTAGTAGTTGCGTGCTTAACCAAGTGTTGCTGCTGTACTATCCCACAAGGCATACATGGCTAACCCTTCACACCATAGTCAGCGTTGTGCTTTGCCGTATTAACCTGCCTCACACCTACACGGAGCATTGCGACAGTCCTGGCGGTACTGGTGGGCCTGACACGCCAGATGGAACAAGGAGAAATGGAGGAGTTAGGGATGGAGGGGGAGCCCCCAGCTGTGGTAATAGGATCACCCAAGCAGGTGAATATCTGAAGTGTGCGTGCTGGTAGATGTCTGGGTGAGAAAGACATTCAGGCCTAGGTTCTGGGACACATATAGGGACAAATGGATTAACTGGATACAGTTTTGCTCCTAAAAGCCACCTACTAGGTTATTTCCCATTTTGAAGAGAGGGCACCTAGCACAAGAATGGTGGACTGTACCTAAAGAAAATCACTAAGGATGTCAGCAGAGATCATAGCAGAACTTGATTACTCTTGTCCCACTCTTCCTAAAGCAGACATAATTGCCTCTGGTTTTTCAAGGCATGCCTCATTCTTTTGGATTCATGCTGGAAAAGTTGAAAAGAGTCATTAGCAGAGAGATTTGTTGTGGTCTGATAAGAGAAAAAACACCCCTGGACAGCCTGGTGGGAGGGGCTAGGGCTACATTGCAGAATTTAATTCCCTCTTCCCAGATTCCCCGTGGAAGAACAGGCATCTGTCAGGAAGATGTCAGTGCCCTCCGTCATTAGGCATGAAGGTAGTCTAGACCTCTTCTAGAAAGGTAGGTGGGCCTGCAGCTCAGTGTGAGCAGAGACAAAAGGACTGTGTTCGAATGCATTGGGGGAAACACCACAATTCTCTTGTTACTGTTTTTGCTTGGTTGTTCTTCTGCCAGGGCAGGCAAATAAAACTTACAGGTGACATTACTGTATAAAAACTTTGTTTTGCCACCTCCACTTGTTGACAAGGAAGAGGAGCAAAGTGGAAGTCCAGAATCCCAAGAAGCAGGCCATCCAAACAAGTTGTTTTAACCCTTTTGTTGATCTGTTACATCCCCCTTGGAATGGGCTCAAATTTTAACTACGCTACATAAGAACCAACCCAACTATAATTGTAAGGCTTGCAAATGACAATATTTGATTAAAACTGGCTTAGATGATTGAGGGAGAAAAAAAAAGTTGAGTTTGAAAGCACAAATCCTTCTAGCCCAAATTTTGGAAACCACATTCTACCCCTGGACTCAGCTAAGAGCTGCTTACTGCTTCTGAAACCTAGGTCCCTTCCCCAGGCTGCTGACTGTGGCCTGTGGGCTCAGGGTACGGAATTGAGCCCCGGGGGCTCCTGAGTCTAACTGCACGAACCAGGATGAGCACTAGATGGCAGAGAGGCCTAAAAAAGTCATTTTGGTTACGGCCTGCAGTTCAAAAAAAATCCAATTGCTGTGATTTTAGTGCTAAGTGAATCATTCCTACTGGAGCAAAGCCATCTCAGCAACCTCCGAAATAAAGATGACAGCACTGAAACATGTAAGAGTTCAATGAGTGAAATGAAAACAACACAATTTACAAACCAAAGACTGTTTAGGAACACAGACAGTGTAAGAAACAGAAGGTCACCATCAGCTGCCTTGTCTGGAGAGCAATATTCACTAGCTATGTATACAGCAGATGATATTGACATTTGGGTGCTTTTCATTCCTTGGGTGTTTTCCATTCTTTACATTTACTTAAAAGGAATTTATACCCTGGCACACAATGAGTCTCCAAGAGCTGCAGTCATTTTTTGGCATGGCCATCTGTGCTGTATTTGCTGGGGAAGGTCCTTCCACCCTCCCTGCTCTCATACGTGGAGCCCTAGGCCTCCAGCTCCAATGCTGCATGAGAGCTGCTGCTGCAGCTGATAGCAGTGACACACACACACTGGACACAAAGGAAGTTCACTAATGAAAGACCCCTTTGGGAAGGTGCTTTGTAACCAAACCTCTTTTCCCATGCACGGAGAGGGGGATATGTTCTCATCCTGTCAAGTCCAGGAGAGGAGAAGGCTTGGTCAGGCACCTGTGCAAAAGCCTGTCAGTGTACCACATATGACACACTGATGAAGCCACGCTGGGGAACATTCTTCTGTTGAAAGCACGAGCCTGAGAACCTCCACAGACATTTCCTACCAGAAGATGCCCATGAGAATGCCTCCTCCCACCCACCATGGCTCAAAAATCCACTGGAAAGCTTGCCTCAGTGTGGGGTTTCCTGAACTGTCCAGTAGTGAAGCAACAGCAGTGTATCAGATCTCTGGTGGGATTTCCACTGGAAAACTTGGGAAGGAGCCCAATGAAGAGCCCAACCCTTCATCCCCAGACAAACCTGGCAGAACTCTGCCTACCCAAAGCCCCAGGAAAGAATTTATTTATAGATTATACCAGAGGAAAGAAAATTCCCCCATTATGTTTCGTGCTGGTCACCGTGTCCTCCTTGTCAGTCCATGAGCTCTGTTCAGTTTGCAATACTTGCTATTGTTAAATTTAGATTTTTATTGACCAACTTTACCAAGGATTGCTGCAAAGCAGGAGGAGGAAGGTAGGTGTTTGTTGTTGGTTTTGCAAGAGTCTGGATGTTTAAATTGTGGGGATGTTTAGGTAAAGACCTGAACATTCAGACTGAAATCTCGTCAGGGATTTCCCAGAGGCAGGATAATTCACCACCGCCTTCAGCTTGCTGGCTGAGGAGCGGCAAAATCAGCCTGGGAGAGGGAATGGTGAACGTGGTGTACGAGGGAGCCTCTTGGGACTCTAGCTGGTCAGAGTGACCCCGAGATGCGTTAGAAAGTCTCTTTTCCCAGCCCGGGGGTCGAAGAAGGAGTCAGAGCTCTTCAGTTCTCGGTCTCAAGGTTGTTTATTGTACCTTATCTATAAAATTCTTTCTCCTGACCTGCTGAGGTCCGCTCAGCAGGACAGTCAGAGGCACTCTGCCTGCCCCCAGGGCGGTGTTATCTTTTTATACTAAAAACTACGTGTACAATATTTACAATAACTTTCCAATACCTATCACCTATGTTAGACAGTGAACTTCTACTCTAAACCAATCTAAAAGTGCCAACATCACAATAGAAGATGGAGGCCGAGAAGAAGAAGGAGAAAGGCTGGACATGCCGCGATTCCTCCAGCTTGCCCCCTGAACCCCCATTCTAAAAACTCCAAAAATCTGTTTTTCACCCTGTGATAAATTCATTATCATTCTACTTAAACTTTCGGGGCTTGTAATTCTACATGTAAGGTTGGTAATTGTTTTTTTCTAAGGGCTAAATCAAAGGCACAGGGGTCTTGGGCTCTGTGCCAAGGTCTCTGAGCCCCCTGGGCAGGGGCTCGAGTCCTCCGGGGCAACCAGAGGAATTTCTTGTGTTCAGACAGGAGCCTGGAGATGGACCTTTCCATGCGGCTAAGGGAACGCGCCGCTGCTGGGGGAGGTGCCACAGGGGAAGGGAAAACGGCGGCTGAGGGCGGCCCTGTCCTCCCGCGGGGCTGTCACGGAGGCGCCGCTCGCTGAGGAGCGGCCGCAGCCCTTCAGTCCCGGGCACAGAATAAATCCTGCCGGCAGCTTGCACTGCAAGCGTCGCTGGTTTTGTCTCCGATCGGGCCGCGATGCTCCCGCCGAGCGCGGGCAGGGCTGGTCCCGCTGGGCCGCGCTTATCCCGCCCCGGCTGGGCGGAGCCGGAGCCAGGCCCGGCCGCTCCCGCCCGTTGCCGCCGCCGAGCCCCCGCCCGCGGGCTCCAGCCCCGGGCCCGGCACCGCCCCCGACAACGCCCCGGCCCTGCCGAGGGGCAGGAGCGGCCCGGAGCGGAGCGGTGCCACCATGTTGTGCGGGGGTGCCTCGGCGGCCCGGCCCGCCACCGAGGAGACGCAGCGGATCGCGGAGCAGGTGAGGGGCCGGGCGGGTCCCGCCGGCGGGGAAGGGCCCGTGCGGGGCCTGTGCGGGGCCCAGCGTGGGCTCGGCCATTGCCCTGCGCGGCTGGGCCGAGACACCGCCCCCGCTGTAAAAGGTGGGAGGAATGGGGAATGAACGGAGCAGTCGCCGGCTCCCGGAGCTCTCCTTCCCTGTGCCCGCCTGGCGTGGCCCTGTTGACTCCAGAGGGACCGCGGTGCGCGGGGAAACCTCACAGAGCCATTGCCTTGAGCTCGGGGAGCGAGCTCCCGTGCTTCCTACAGAATCCGAACCTTGTGCTTACGTGTGGGGTTTTGGTTCTTTGTTGTTTGTCTGGGAAGGGGAGGATTGTTTGTTTTTTTGAGGGAGTGAAACGTGGAATAAAGCAAGATAGCTTCTTTGCTGCTTCTGCTTTTCCCCAACACAGAATTCAGCTCCAACCACAGCTAGTTCCAAATCCTGATGCTACTTACAGTATCTGAGATTACCGCTCATGTTATTGGACCACACGCTTTTATTCTAAAAATGCTGCAACGAAGTCTTTTCAAAGCACATGTTCTTCTTTTTGTTATGGAAACTCAAGTTCCTTCTGCTTTTTGGCTTTGTCAGCTAGGATGTGGTAAGCTGGAGAGCAAAGATGAAGGATGCGCTCCAGCTTCTGACACTCTTTGTGATTGCCTGGGCCTGTTCCCCAGGCAGGAGGAGTTCCCAAACACATACAGAGCACCCAAAGGCACAGCAGCCACTGAAATTAACATTTAGCCTGTACAGTCTGAGGATTCTGTGTTTTAGGAAAAGGGGGAGATATGTGCATCTCCTAAGCACCAGCCTGAGTTTGCGGTAATGAGCACATGATTGAGAATTGCTGAGAGTCATAATTATTGCTTTGACCTGAAAAGGCCTACATGTCATGTTAAAGGTGATGCAGATATACAATTAACATGGCTTAAAATTAGGTTTGAAGTCCTGAATCTGTTGGATTAAGAAGTGACCAGAATTAACCAAATATCTCATGTTTTCATTTAAATAACCTAAACACTTTAGAGTTTTGACTGCCAGTTTAGATTACTTCTTTAAATTAAAAACAGGTGGGAAAACCCAAACTTGAAACTTAGCCATGCACTCATATCCTCACCTGGACACTGCTGGAGAAAACATTAATTTTGTTAAACAAGGTAGCCTTCTCAAATCATTTTGTTTGCTTAAAGGGAGGTCTTTGTGGAGATTTATTACAGCCTGCCAGTTTGCTTGCCATAAACATATTCCCTGTTCCTGCTTTTCCAGTTCTTGCCTTCATTTTACAGTTTCGTAAGAATCCTTGTGATGGCCGAATTTTGTTCAGTTTTGTGACCCACAGTGGGTGTAGTGTCACACGGGGCAGGAAGGCTTCCTTTGGCAGTGTCTGGCTTAGGAATCCCGTAGGAACAGCCTCCTCACAGCCAGGATATCCACCCAAGCCTGTTCAGCCTTGGCTCCTCACTGGTAACTGTGGCAGAGCTCATCCAGGGTGATTGTGAACCATCTGCTTTTAACTGCTCTGGGAGTGCAGGGCAGACAGGCCGTGCAGGGCAGTGGAGAGCCTTCAGAGCATGATCATTTCCAGCCCTGTGACTGAATCATGGATTGCTTGGGTGGGAAGGGACTGCACTTCTTGCCTGAGCCCAGGATCAGCATCCTCAGGCTGCTCAGAGCTTTCTCCTGTCGGGTCTTGAAAACTTCCAAGGATGGAAACTGCACAGCTTCTCTGAACACTCCTGCTGTACTGCAGGGATGTCCTCAGGGGAAGTGTTTCTCTTTATATCCAGTCTAAGCCTCCAGTTTTAGTTTATGACCATTGTGTCTCATTCTTCTGGCATCTGGAAAGTTTCATCCCTGGAAAGACCCTGGCTTCTTGTAGGTACTGGAAAGTTTTCTTCAAAGCCTTCGTCTCTTCTCTGGGCTGAGCAAGCTCATTTTCTTCCTCTCCTCACAGCACAAGTGCTCCAGCCATCCTGGTGTGCTCATGGAGTGCTCCTGGTCACCCTTCACTGGGCTCACTGCAGTTTATTGGTGTCTGGCTTGCACTGGGGGCCCAGAACTGGGCACAGGATTCCACATTTTCTAACAAAGGCCAAGTAAAGGGCAATAATCACTCGCCTGTCTTCTGGCTAGGCTCCTGCTGATGCAGCCCAGTATGCCATTAACTTTGGTACCAGCAGGACACCGTGCTGGCTCCTGTCCTCCAGGACTCCCAAATCCAGACTGAGATCAGGTCTTTGGGAGAGTATTTCTGTCTGGGATCTCCCTCTCCACACTGAGTCAGAGTGCTGGTTTGTCACATGCTGTGGTGATTCACTGCCACAAACACCCTGACAGGCCTGCAGCTGCAGGACTCTGAGCTCTCTGCACCCAGGGCCCCGTGTTCAGCTCGCTGCTGGAAATACAAAATGTGCTGAGCTGGGCTGATTTAGTGACCTCAGAAACCAAAGCTGCCCAGTGCCTAGGATTGCTGACGGAGCACAGGACGGGATAGGGTCAGTGGGAGACTTATGTCTGCCCTGCTGCTTAAAATTTGTAAAATTGTGATGAAAACTGAAGCCACTTGCTCCAGCCTCTGACTCAGGAGAAGGGGAGGAGGCAGGACTGAATCATGGCGCTTTCTGGGGCTGTGCCCTTCAGTGCATCTCAGAATGCAGCTTGGATTTCCCTATGGCAAAAAACAAACAGGAGAGTGTCCAAACATCATTATCTTGCTTGTGACATACTGATGATAACCTGGAAGGAGTGTAGAGGTATGGCCTCTGAGAGAAGGTAAAAAGCATGGACACAGGGACAGGATGGTCACTGAAAAGGCACCAGAGTTCTGGTAGTTGGAGAGGTGGGAGAGCATAACTCTGTTGCAGGAATGGTTCTGTTCCTGTTTCACCTAGTGCACCTGACCAGTGGAAAGCTGACACTTGTCTTTTGCCAAGGAAGCCTGTGGGATTTAGGCAGGAGTGCAGATCTATCTATTTTCCTTGAATTCAGGAAGAAGGAGAAGTGCACCATATAGCTGGAGGATCTATTCACTGCTGGTACTACTGCCTTGGGAGTGAAGGGAGGGCTGTGCAATGATGCAGTGCAGGAGGTGCAGCCTGGAGCAGGCAAGGACTTTGCAAGCAAGGACTCCAGGACTAACTCATCTTGCCCTGCAAAACAAAGGCTGAAATTTTCTGCTTTCCTGACCAAGAATTTTCCATATAGCCACAATGTGCTAGAGTGCCCAGTGCAGGAGAGAAGAGCTGCATCTCAGGAGTTCATGGCTCCCTCTTGGGTACTGGACAGGTTATTTTGATTTTTTGAACACTGTTTTGGAGTTTGAAAACACAGATTCCAGCAGACATGCTGAAAGAACTGCCAAGTGTTTTCCAGACTTGGTGTCAGCCTGTAGTGACTGACTCCCACCTCTGACTCAGCTTTGCCACCTCCCTAGATTCCCGGTCCTGCTTTCACACAAAACTTAACATGATTCATTTGGATCTTTTAATGTCTTAGAAAAGCAGGAACTCTGTTGGGGAATTCAGCAGCAGTGAACTGTAATCCTGAAGTCCTAAATACTTGAATCTTGCATGATTCCTAAAGAACCTATTGTTTCCTTAAGGTAAAAGCTCAGATAGAAGAAAAAGAAGGAAAAACCTTTGATGTCTTCACTGCAGTGGAGTTTAAAACTCAGCTGGTTGCTGGAACAAACTACTTCATCAAGGTAGAGGACACTGGGTTGTTTCTTTTATATGAATGTGCATAATCTTTGGAATGGTGGGTTTTTTTCCTTTCTTAACTAGAGGAGAATGCTTATGATTTAACCTTAACAAGAAAAAGAATTCTGCATTAAAAAACCACAAATCTCCACCTCCCAGCCCCCTCCCTATCTTCATTTTCATGGGAAATTAGGTGGTATTTCTGGAAAGTCACAGCTCCTAGTCTGGTTTAAAACAAATCAATGGTTATTCTTATTCTTACTGCCTGTCTGCTGCTCCATCCTCAAACCAGCCCAACCTCTGCCACCCCTCCTGCTGCAGGGTGCTCCTCCTGCAGGGATCTCACTGGGGTCTCGTGCTTTGCAGGTCCATGTTGGGAATGAGGAGTTCATGCACCTGAGGGTGTTCAAGAGCCTCCCCCACGAGAATGAGCAGCTGAGCCTCCACAGTTACCAGGGCAGCAAGACTAAGCACGATGAACTGGCGTATTTCTAGCAACCTTCTCTGCTGTGTTCTCCTGGCTGGTTCTTATGTGCATTTTCTGCAAGCTGCACATGTTGATTCCTGCACCAACAAAGGCAGAAAAAAGTGTCTTTTTTTTTTAAAGTCATGGTGTAAAAAATCAATTTCTTTTATGCCATTCCCTTCCTGTGCAATCTCCAAACCTGAGAGTCACAGGGCTCTCCTCTTACCTGCACTAATGTAAACCCTACTTTTATTGCAACTTAACTTAGGCTTTAGTGCAACTTAACAAGAATACTGTGGCTAAGTCCTGTTTGTGAACTTCCTTGGTCTGGAAATCAGAAGGGGAATGACACCAGCATTCATATATTTGCAGCAAGGAACAAGAGGAAAGCCTCAGTCTTTTCTGTGCTGTTTTGCAACTGTAAATATATGTGTGGATTCAAATTGTACTTTGTATTTTATGGGCAATGACCTGATGAGAGACGAGCTGAAGCAGTTTTGCAAGGAAGAGAAAGAGGCTTACAGTAGCTTGAAACAAACATTCCCTTGGTAATCATGCTCATCCTCTTGCAGCAGTAGCGTGCAATGTCCCGTAGAGGGTGTGTGAGTTTAAAATACCAAACCAGCTTGCTTGGGTTCTCAGTCCTATGGAAAAGTCCTGGAAAGGAACTTGAGCTGGACAAATGCATTTATAACAATAAACATTTCTTTTGACTTGAGATGGTATCTTTGACTGTGTGTTAGTGTTCTCTTCACTGGTTTTCACAACTGATTATTATCTTGCTCAGCTTTTTTTCCTTAATTTTTTTTAATATTCCAGATAACTTTATGTTTATTCTATATCTTAATTAAAAATATTTTAGTCTTGTGGCAGACATGAAAGGTAACAAGAACGACCTCTGCAGGTATATCAGCAGCAAAAGGAAAGTATGGACAATAGCTTTCCAAACTTATTTTATTCACTGTCGTGGGCAGAATGTCCTTAGGATTTGCAGAGGTGAGGCACTGCAACACATTGTGTCTTAGAAGTAGGTCAGAGGGTCATCTCTGGTTTTGCCAGTCTCAAAGCTGACAAGGCTGGGACCCAGGTTCTCATGAGGAAGACTCTGAAATACCTTTAAGTGGACATATACGGCATCAGAAACTTGGACCTGGAAACCAAAAGAGCAGGTAAGTAAGGATCATGGGCTCAAAGCAGATTCAAACAAAAGGCTGTTCTTTACATTCTTGAAAGAACATCTTTTCTCAGGATCTTAATTTTAGATGCATCTTCATTTTTACTTCAACAGCTCTTATCCAAGTCTGGATAGTAAGTGGTGGCAGAAACTGTCTACACCTGTAGAAAACTGTATTAAAAACTCTCAGCCTCAGGTGAAGGGAAAATGAGCAGAACTGCTTGGGTGTGGAAGCACCAGAAGATGCAACAGGTGAAAGGTTTTGATAGTGTTTCAGTCACCAGGATGCCAGCATATTTGCCCACAGCTTCCTGACATGCTCATAGGAGACAAGAGACAATGAGGACACCTCCATGACGTGGGGGTGGGACACAGTGCAGACACCATGTCAGCTCCCAAAGGTACAGAAAGATCTAATACAGAAAGACCAGCACAGGGTCCTGAGAAGCAATGACAGCCTGAAAGCCAGGATCCCTGGTCTGCAGAGTTACTCCAAACACATCAGTGCCTGAACAGGGAACCTGACATATCCTGGTGCTTTTGGGAGTGCATGGGAATGCCTGGAATAAATATTCTTCCAGAGAAATTCACCTTTCCCCCTAGAAAGTTCTCACATAATGACTTGGCAGGAAGCTGTAAAATTTCATTCTTAAAGAGCCAAGCACAACGGGTGCTAAACTATCCCTTGGTGAGGCACATGGAAACTTTAATGCCTTAGGCTCCAAGAGGTTTTTAGATGCATAGTGGGGCACTATGCTTGGCCTGGGTTGCATGTCAGCTGTAAGTCTGCTGGTAAAACATCAGTGAGGTGGAAGATTCAGAAATACAAAAGAATGAATTTGTTCCAGTTAATGCTAAAATGAGGGTGTATTCCAACAGTGATGTTTTCCATCACTGGCAAAATTGGGAAAGAAGAGACAAATCATCCATGTCCAGTGTTACAAATGGATTTCTTCCAAGTTCAGTAATACATGAATCTTCGTTTCTGAGTTAAGAGTTATTTTAAGGAAGCACCTGGGAAAGAAGAAGGTTTGGCAGGATCTGTCCTTCCTGGGATCAACTAAATATGAGAAGTGTGGAGCTAATGCTCAGTGTCTCTCTGCAGAACTACTCTCCCCCAAACATTACAGGCCAATTCCTCTAATAAAAGAATTATTCCAGTTCCCTTGGAATATGGCATACCCTGTGAGGCATGTGCCCACACACACGTGGGGTTTCAGCAGTCACAGGCCATGCCTGCTCTGCTCCACAAGGGCAGCCTGCTGCTCAGCAGTGCTTGCTGGCCTTCAGATGAAAAATACACCCAGACATTTCTGCTGTGCTGCTTCACAGAAAGCTGCTCACATCCATCAGGCAGGGCTTCCAGTAGAGGAGGAATGGTGCTATCACAGGGCTCCAAATTAAGCATTACCCATTTTTCCTCTGCAGCAGCAGGGGTGCTTTTGAAAATATACAAAGAACCAGCAGGCAGGCTGTGTACCTCTGCAGCACCTGACACATCAAAAACCAAAACATCAACACACCTGCCTGCATGCAAAACTAGCCAGCAGACATGTGTGCACTGCATTTCAAAATTGACTCTATCTTTCCATCAGTTCCTCAAGCTGACTTCAATTTCACCCAACAAACACAACTGAAGGACTCAGATACCATTTTGCCTTGAAAGGAAACAGGAAACCAGTTATGACTTGTTGAAATAATTTGAGTTGGGAAGGCAATCTATAGTCCTTGAGGGGGCTAATCCCAAGAAGCTTACCAATCTCATCTGAATAAGTATAGAGCATGTTTTATATTCCTACTTTATAATATTTATATTCCTGCTTACAGTAGTGCCAAACAGAGGAATTTTATAAGCATTTGGAGGTAGTCCCCACTTCTGTTACTCACATCAGACAGTTTTCTATGATGTTTGCTTCTCTTTCTGGCTGTAAGCCACTCTGCAAGTCACCTGTATAATTTAATTCCAAAACACTCCCTCCTACAATATATACAAACCTTAATAAAGTACATTGTCCCAGCAACCACTTGAGTCCTATATACTATGGCTGTAAAGACACCACAGTTCATGCCTGCCCGGCTTTCAAACTGTGGCTTCACCTGTAAAAAGAAAGGGAAAAATGATTGGCAGGTAGATACTTAGGGATTTCTTTCACAAATACCACTCCAATTTTCATCCTTCCATACATACTCCCTTAATGAAACTCCACAAAGTGACTGAGGGTGGCCTCAAACCCTTTGTCCAAATCATCAGTAAAGATATTAATCAGAACTGGCCCCAACACTGAGCCCTAGGTGCACCACCTCTGAGCAGCCTGATGTAACCACCTCTCCCTGGGCCCAGCCATCCAGCCAGTTTTTTCACCCAGTGAGCAGTGCACCTGTCCAGGCTTCTTCAGTGGAATGCTGCAGGAACTGGAGTCAGAGGCTTTGCTGAGGTGCAGGGAGACAACATCCACAGCCTTTCCCTCATCCACTAGGCAGGTCATGGAAAGAGATCAGGTTGGTCAAGCAGAACCTGCCTTGCATGAACCCATCCTGGCTGGGCTCGAATCCCTGGTTGCCCTGCACATGCTGTGTGATGGCACTCAGGATGAGCTGTTCCATGACCTTCCCTAGCACTGAGGTCAGCCTGACAGCTCTGTAGTTCCCTGGATCCTCCTTCCTACCATTCTTGTAGATGTTCTTTTAGAGGGGCATCAAATCAGCCAAACTCCAGTTGTGTGAGACCTCCCTGGTTCACCAGGACCACTGGTAAATCACGGACAGTGGCTTGGAGAGCTCTTCCATGAGCTTCCTCAATAGCCTCAGGTGGATTCCATCCACCCCCACAGATTTACACAAGTTTAAGTGGAGAAGCAGGTCACTGTTTCCTGCTGGATTGTGGGAGCTTCATTGTGTTCCTTGTCTCTGTCTTACAGCTCAGGGAGCTGGTAAGAAAACTGGTCTGACTATTAATGATTGAGATTAAAAAGGCTTTAAGTACCTCATCCTTTTCTGTATTTTTTTGTAGCAATGATTTCCTCAACATGCAGCAAATGATGGAGATTCTCCTTAGCCCTCATTTTGTTGCTTATGTAACCATAAGAACACTTTTTGTCATTGCTTTTGGCAGTGACCAGAGTTAAGTTCTAACAGGGCTTTTGCCTGTCTGACTTTCTGCATAACCTCACAATACCTTTGTAATCCTCCTGAATTGCCTGCCCCATCTTCTCCCCAAAGCTTATAAACTCTAATTTTTACCCTGGGTTCCCTACCAAAACCCTCTGTTCAGCCAGTCTTCTTCCTCACCAGCTTGTCTTTTGGCACATGGGGACACCCTGCTCTTGCACCTTTAGGATTTTTTTCTTGAAGAATGCCCAGCCTTCTGGATCTCTTTGCCCTTCAGGACTGCCTCCCAAGGGACTCTTTCAACCAGTCTGCCAGACAGGCCAAAGTCTTCCCTCCAGAAGTCCAAGGCACTGGTTTTGCTGTTGCCCTTCCTCACTTCTCCAAGAAATAATAACTCTCCCATTGATGATGGCTGCATGACCACCACACAGAAAGCAGAGACCAGCAGAGGCTGGGTGACATGGTGCCCCTTGCACATGACAGGCACGCTGATGACCGGCTGCATTTCTGAGTTTGGGCAGAGGAGCAGTGTCAGTGTCAGTGCCAGCCTGCTCAGGCTGCCCTGGGCCAAGCCAGCAGCACCTCAGCACTTCTCACCACCCACCTGTTTCACAGCAACCCACTGAATTCATTAACTTTCCCAGTATAAGCATCTGCAGCTGGCTGCCACTCCCATGACATTCCTTCCTAGCAGGAAGGTCACAGAAAGCACCCAAGGAACATCCAGATCATTTCCAAAGAGCCAGAAATAATCATCCTGTTCAGCTTCCTCATGATCTCTGACCCTGCTCTTCTGCTGAGTAGCTTCCACAGGGTTTCTATCCCCAGGAACAGACAACTATTCTTTCAGCTGAGGAGCTGCTAACTCTGGCAAACCAGGGAAATTTTAATTCCCAACAACCTTCCAGCTGACCAGGGCAGGGGCCTCCTAGAATGCTCCTAAGTGGCAACTTTTGGTGCAGGATAGTCCTCTCTCAGAACAAAACAAAGCCACTTCTCTCCAGTTTTGCTCTCTCTCCTCTGGCCAATATATCCCCCATTTCTCATTTACAGACTGAGCCTCCAGTAAAATCAAGAAGGCAAACAGCTCCTTAATCCTCAGGTGAAAAAATTAACATTCCTAAGCTCTTATCTAACAGCATCCTAAACCCAAAACATTCCTCAGTTTTGGGCAACAGCTGTAAAACAGGGAGACCAAATAAATAACGTTCCTCAGCTCACTAATGATGGCTAGAGACAAGGCACAGGTATAAGTAAACAATTATGTAATCCCATAAGCAGACAGACCTTGAGCATCCCAAGTTTTGCAAACACTCTTCACAGCTTCACTGTGGAATAGGAATTGTTTCTCTGCTCAGCAGAGCATAAAAGCCCCCCAAATTGCTTCATGAAAAGGTGATACTTATGCTGGAAGGGTAGCAGATTTCTCCAACATAAGGTTTCCATAAAAATATTTTCCTTAGAGAATTATACCAAAGCCTCTGCAAAAGGGGAAAGCATCAGGAAGCTTTCCCTCTCCTGCTCTCAGCACAGGGCAGAAATTTCACCTTGCAGAAAATAAAGAGCAAAGAACAATCTGTTTTCATTTTCCTGAAGCTACTGAGAACAAAAGAACACTAAAATTAGAATCAGTCCTTTTCTGGAATCAAACAGAAACTTTGCACTATCCACATTTCAGATTCCCTGTGTGCCCTGTACTCTGGGAGCATTAGCATTGCCTGTAACCAGCATTCACATTTTCAAGTGCCTGTTCACTCACAGACACTCAAGTGCTGTGGTTTCACCTCCAATACACACTGCAGGACTTCTGGTGACCCATAAATAACACAGCCCAGCACTGAAAATGAAACTCAGTATCTGGTATAGTGCTTGAGGCATTTCACAGACTCATTAATTAAATTTCACAGCCCTCAGCTGGCCCCATCTTAAACATGAGGAAACAAAAATGGCAAATACACAAAGGTGCAGCAAGTCCCTTGCTAGGGTCTCCCCTCCATAGGTAAAAGGGAATTTCTGATCTCTGCAAGTGCTGCTCCTTCAAACATTCCTGCCAAAATAGAACAAACAGTGGTACTGCTTCCAAGTAACTCAGTCAGTGCCACCCAAACAACTGTAAATCATCCATTTCTCTTTCTGCTCTGCAGTAAATCATCTCTGACTAACCTGTTACCCCGAACTCCAGCCCTCCCTCATGTACATGTCCCCAGCTCTGGTGAGCCCAGCTGTGAATGACCAATAAAGCCCTATCGTGGAAGAAGGCTCAGAGGAGCTGCAGAGCCTGACATTCCACCTGGAGAACAATGCAGGGTGTGACTGACCACAGCCTTTGCAAATAAGCTGACTTATCTCAACACAGAGGCTGACCACAGGGTGCTTTTGATAAATACTCTGTCAGTGGAGGGGGTCATGTGATGGTGTAACTCCCCGAGTTCAGTAAAAGAAAGTGACAAACGCCTGAGTTAGCCAGACCAGCCCGGGGTGGGAGTAAGCACATGGCTCTGCCCAACCCTGAGTATAAAAACTAAATGGTTGGGCAAAAGAATTTTGAAGAAAACTGCTAGCTAGAGGTGACTTCAACTCACATCCCCCTTCCTAGTCACTGAGGATGCCCAGTGTGGTGACACAGAGGAGTGCAGAACACCCTGGCATCCTCAGAGAATCGGGATTGCAGTCGCTACATTTTGCTAAGAGTAACTTAGACCTGTATCAATTTACCAGCATATTTGTATCACTCTGCTAAATCAGACACCTTCTGTAACAGGGAGTGTCTTCTAATCAGTAAACTGAATGTTAAAGTTATCCCCTCCACCAGTGCGCTACAGAAAAGAGCCCTGTCAGAGTACTGGGCTGCCTGGTCTCAGTTGCAAGGTCGCAGAAGATGTGGAAGGAGGGAAGGATGGTGGTGCAAACTCTGTCCTCGGTGGCACAGCAAAGGAGATACCCTGCACATCAGGTATAGCAAGTGTGCTGCAGTATTGGCCAATGCATTCAGCCCTGCTACTTCCTATTTTTGCTTCCTCAAAGAGTGCCCGAGTGCAATTGCCAAAGGGACAAGAGCTCATCTTTCAGAGGCAGAAGGGTGGAGATGACTGGATGGGTGGGAATCCCTTTCATTCCTCAGGATGCATTTTTTACTTTCTTTAAAAAGAGCTGCTGCACTGCAGGGCATTAGAGGATCTGCAGAGGTGCTGTTCACGCAGCTGCTCCAGTTCAGGACCACTGCCTGTAGCCAACCACCTGGCAACTGGGCTCACTTAGTGGCCTGCCTTGTGCCAAGCTCATCTTGCCCCACCAGCAGCCCCTGTATCACAGCTGTGACTCTAGAAAACACCTAATGCCAGCAGGGAACACACAATTTAAAAGCTTTGTCCCGAGTACACAATTCTTTACTGCATACTAGCATGTGGTTTGTCCTATGCAGTCCTTCACTGAGGAATAAACTCCACCAGGTACAACCTCTTCCCTTCCAATATGCCACCTCTCATTTCAAACAAGTGACCTCACTGCTGGCATAGCAGAGCTGGGCTTGGAACTTCACACAGACATTAGCTGAAGGTAGCCAGCACCATGCCTGGCCATGGACAAAGAGGAGACACAGAAGTGGCTTTTCTCAGTCTTACCAAGGCATTTCCTACATAGAATGCTGAGAAAACACTGCCAGTCAAGGGGATTCCCACTTTTAGCATGAGCCTCTTCAGTTTAAAACCTAGCTCAGTCTCCCAGGCTTTACACAAGCTTCAGGAATGGCCTCTTTGCACACAAGTAACTTAATGTAGAGAGAGGGTGCAACTCACCTGGTTAACAAGCTGCTGAACTTCTGGAGTAGCTGGCTTGGTGTCAGATAAGCCCCCAGGCATCATGGTGGCAGGTGACTTCTGTGAAATGATGAGTGGCTCTGAAGAGGGAAGTTCAGCACAGTCTGAGCAGAGTCCCCAGGCATCTCACATATATACACACACACATGTGTCATGGAACCATGTGACCTGCAACACACGGAGCCTACCATTACTGAACTGGAGGAGACTAACAGGGAAAAGGGGGGAAAAAGCAATGTAAAGCACTGGCAGTATTATTAATAAATGTAAAAAGCACTTAAAGTAGTGCTTATGGTCTTCATATCCAAAAGAAAAGCAAACATCAGCCTCCAGTCACCCTCAGCCTAAAGAGAGTTAGTTTGGGCTGCAGCTGGAACCTCTTGTCTCCCCACCCATCTGCAGATGACTAGGCTGAGCTCTTGGGAAACAGATCAAAGACGCACCCAGTATTTCCCAACACCTTTACTGATCAGGAGAAAGGATGCAGCACTTCCCTTAGCGTAGGTCCCGTTTAACTTGAAATTTTATTCTCTCAATATCCTTCTAAGTGGGGAAACCGGAGCAGATGGCATCTTACACTCAGTGACTTGGCTTTCCTCTGCCTGACCAAAAAGGTGCCAAGGTAAACACCAGCATCAGAAGTAGAAAATAATTCAATTCCAGATTCAGGTAAGTACTGCAAATAAGGCATTTCTGCTTCTTTCCCATCAAACCAAGAGCTGCATTCAAGCAATCATAATAGCAACTGAATGTGCAATAAAATCTACTTTTTAGCTCCAGTGCCAATTTCCTGGAAGACAAAGTACAATGAAAAAACACAAAAGCTGTCCCAGTTTCAACGTATGCTGTTTAAACAGATCACCTGAGAACATATAGTCAGAAGTATTGATTCTGCAGTTACAGTCACATGGCACAGTCACACTCACAAATGTGAGTGTACAAAGCTCAAATCCTACTGGGGGAAGGCTAAAAACTGCTAGCAGCCTCCCTGGTAAGGAAGAACTAACACTTCAAGACCACAGAAAAAAATTAGTCCCTGTCAATATTTCTGCCACTCCCCTCTCCAGGAAATAAGAGGAATGTTGTTCCAGAGCAAGGACCAGAGAAGCAGAAACAGACCAGAAGTTTTTAGTCTGTAGGGGCAGGTACATGGGAGCAGGTGAAATGAGAATATATTCTGCACACAGGCAATGGGCATTCCTGCTGGGATCAGCATTAGGGAATTTGCTAGGAAGAGGTGGGTTTATGGCCATAGCAACAAACTTATCTGCGTCCTACCCATACTACTGAACCTCCTCCTCACAGATAACAAATTATGCAAGGCACTGTAAAAAGTACTTCAGATCTGACTTCAAGGCTGGTTTTGGTACACAGCCCCTGAGACTGAGAAACTGGGGCTGCAGGGGCCCTACACTCAACAGTATTGATCAGTATTACAGCATGTTACTGAAAAAGATATTGCAGAATTTTCCAGACTTGAGCAACAGTGCTATGGAGGTGGACAAAAAGCATTTGAGGAAAAATCATTGTCCTGAGACAATATTTTTGTGAACAGAGAAAAATCCTTCCAGTTCTCAGGAATATAGGGAGTGACAGCTGTTAAAACTGGAACTCTGCCACTTTCACCAACTTCCCTCCAGATGAGGAGTTCCTCAGAGCCCTATTCATGGAGCTGATGACAACTCAAACCTTCTTTTCCCTAAGACCCTGCTGATTCACTCAAATGCTGATCATGTTCCACCACCTGTGCCTTATTCATAGAGCAGGACAGATAAGTTAAGGAACTGGAGGAGCCAGTTCACCTTACTGAAGCCAGAAATCAGAGAATGTGTCCAACAAATGCACAGCACCAATGCTAAAACAGGACATTTTATAAACCTCTCCACTCCTGCTAACTTCCCTGGGAAGGGATGTTAAGATTCCCCAGGGCAGCAGTACATTCCTGGAGAACTCTTGATTCTGTCTAACAACAAATACACTGAGCACAAAGTCTAGGAGGATTCATTTATAATCTTGGAAAGACTTTAGGTGTGAAACTAAAGATATTAATGTTGCATGGAACTCATTCACTGGACTCCATATTTCTGGGCTTGCTGATTTTTCACTTTAAAGCATAAGAACTTTTTTTTTTTTTTTTCCCCAGAATGCACAATTGTGCAGAAGGGAAAGAAAAAAATTAGGACTAATTAACAGCAAGTTGATGCTGAAGTTCACAGAGGCAAATCAGACTGTTTTCTTTCCACAGCAGTGCTAATGGCTGTCCCAAAATCCAGTGATATTTCTAAGTCTGGGATGCAGTACTCATCCTGCACAAGTATTTCATGAAACCACTTTGAAGTGCTGACATTTCACAGACCTGTGATCAAAGATGACCAGAGGCAATTGATCAACCTTATCTGGGGCAGTCCCCACCTCCACCCACCCCTCTCTACACTAAGTTTTGGATGTAATGAACCAGGATTTGGAACACTGCCTTGACTAGAACAGCCACCCCCACGCTGTCTCTTGCACAACAAGGTGAGTGTGCCCCCTGTGGTGATTGAGACGTGGCTGCTATCACGTCCCAGGCCAGTTCACACTTTCCATCAGCACAACTGGCAGCTTCCCCTCACGTCACTGTGCTGCTGTTTTCTTGGAGAATCTGCTGGGACACCACCACTGGCATTCTGTACAGGTTTGAAGCTGAGTAACACCTTGCACCGTGTACTATTCCAACACAGAAGAAACAGATCTTTGCCACTTGCAGGCCACTACTCCCTGGTCCTGTTTAAGCAATTTTAAGAGTGCCAAGCTATTGTTGATAAAAACACCAGTACAAAAAAAGCAAACATAATAACCTCCACCAAAATCCAAACCCCAGGGTTATGTATTTACAAGTCATTTTTAAACCAGGAATTAAGTCAGCTCTGTAGAAATGATTGTGAAAGCCAAGTCAGTAAGGTCAGTCTTCTGGTTTCACAGTGACATGGAACTGTGGCTGGACATGACACATGGTCTGAATGTCTTTAAGAGCTTTTAGAGGAAAGCAGCCCTCCATGTACCAGCTGAAGATCTGTTTTCATTGTCACAGGAACAGCCTTGATTTTCAACGTGCTGGTCTGCAAAAAAGGTTTCCCCTCCTGCTACCCATCCTGATTTTGAAAGATTTCCGACATTGTACATGAAAAAAGATCAACAGAAACCTGACCTTCAGCAGCACAAAGTTATCATGGTCCAGCCTATGCTGAGCCTCTTCCTCTCAGTCTGCTTCAAGACAACTGAAACTTACTGTTAAAAATATTCTATAAAGAAACTACCTGTTTCATCAGTCTTTCATGCCTACAGGCTGCAGAAGACAACAGCACTGAATGCTAGAAAAAGTTCAAATGCCTCTTTCCATTTCACAGAAGGAAAGATGCACAAGCTTGAGAGGACTTTCCAAGCAGGCAGGATCTGCCCACATCTATTCACCACTTGCAAGCAATGGGAAAGCCCCAGGAGAGGAGGCAAGGCACCCACAGGACTCTGGACACAGCCATCAGCTGTGCTCAAATGCCCTGCCTTGCAGAAATAGAAGTTAAAATCAGGGAAAGGATGAAATCCTGAAGTTTGTAGGGTCTACTATTTGACCCCCATATCACAGCAAACAGCCCAGTAATTTTGTAACTACTTCAATGGTAACGTTGAAGCAAGGTTCAATCCCTGACTAAACACCATCCTGGAATCCTGAGGGGGGCCTAGACAGAGAATTTACCTGCCTGTGTCCAGTGTGGCACACAGTTCACACTGATGCCATTTGCACACCCCACTCCACACACACTCTGAGGCTCCCAGGAACAGCAGAGCCGTGTGCTCCTGCCCCACGCCCCAAGCCTGGCATGCAATTCCATTTACTCACCGTGTGCTCCAGCGAGTTCAACAGCAACCTGAACGGCCTCTGAGCCACCTGACTGGCTGGGGTACTGTGAGAGACACCCTCTGTGCTCAGAGCAAACCAAATCAAGCAACTCAACATCTTACTCTGTATGCAAACACCCCAAGAAGGGATGCTGGGGATTTAGGAGTCTTCTTAAGGTATCCATTTTCCATACTCAGGTTTGTATAGGACTACTTGTTTGGCCTTATATTCAAACTGAAAACAATTCTACGTAGGGCTGATTTTTTGGGGTTGTGGGTTTTGGGCTTTTTTAACATAGTTTCCTCATAAGTAATGCAAAAAAAAAAAATCTGCGTATGACATCCATTTCACAGGTCATTTATCACAGCATCTGCTTAAGTGAAGAAGCTTTCCACAACAGCTGAGCAAACATCTGGATGGATAAAGGAAGAAAATTATTAATTCTCATTACAGTCTCTAGTTTATACAGAAATAAAAAATTATATTTCAATACTATTGATCCAAGTCTATACATAATCGTATCAGTTTCTATTGTACAAATGGCTTAAAAGGAGAATTTGTCCTTGCAGTTGATCCAAGCCCAGGAGAGAACAAATATTTTAGACACCTATACTAGAGGTCAATAATAAAGTGCCAAGTTTGAAATCAAAACTTACTGTTCTCAACATCTCATTAATTGACCATCATCTCCTGTTGAAATTTCATTAGTGCCAATTAAGACCAGATTGATGAGAAGTATTTGATTTACACTTTGATGATAAACAATTACAAGAATTTAACAACTGAAGAACAAACACATTTTCTGCTTTCAGAATTGCAGAAAAACAATGAGAAATCTTCAAGAATGAGCGCTCCAACTCAAAGTTCTGCATAAGGCAGTTTGCAGTACCTTGAGAAAAAAAGAGGGGAAAAAATGAAGTTTGAACATTAGGACTTATATCATCAAAGACTTAAAATATATTTCTACCTCATTCTCAAAAAAAGGTGAGATGAAATGACCCTGGTGCCTAAAAATAAAAGGCCTCCAAGCAGTTTGAGTCTTTACTGCACAAACAACTATAAAACAGATGCTGCTGCACAGATCTTTGCCAGCTCTCAGTAACACAGGTACATTCCTTCATTTATTTCCCATTCCCTATATATTCAAAGCTTTAGGGATGTGAGAGTATATCCAGTAATTTCATTGCTGTTGCTGAATTCCAAAGTGTTTGCAAGACAGGGACTGTATTTTTAGTGCTCTGTTTAAGTTCAGTGGTTCTTAAGATCATATCAGCTGGCAACCACACAGACCTCGTCACTTGACAGACTTGTTAGCCTATCTGAGATAAATACAAAATAAAAAGTAAATAGTAAAATATACAGGTGTAATTGCAGCAATTCAGCTTTCCTCCTACTCATCTGCCTTTAAATGCTGTGTTACTGCTGGGGTGCTGCATTCAAGCTTTCTAAACACAACACCATGGCCAGGATCAGCAGGATCACGTATGCACAGCTGTTTCCTCAGCTCAAACACAATTCACCTTTAGAACTACTCTTCAATATTCAGAGGGAGGCACAAAAAAAGGTCCCTGCACAGTCTCATTCCCAAATGAGACACATCTTCAGCTCCAACCCAAAGTGGTTTAAATCGACCACATCCCCTATATCAAGGAAAACTCCAGCACTTGGAAACACAGACCAAAGGGCAGAAAGCAACAGCTGCTGCCTGTCAGCATTGCAGCAGCAATGGCAAAGCTGTACCCACACACAGCTCTGAGCCACTGCTGCTTGTGTTGAGCAGTTCAGAACAAGGCTGGTAACTTCTTACTTTCAGAGATGCTGAACCTACTACACTTGCTGATCAGTCTGCAATCTTTATTTCCTTTCAGACTTCAGCAGATTATTTCCACAAAAAGACCATGTTCACTGATATTTTAGCAGGCACCAGCTCAGGGAGAGCCTTCTCCTCCCTGCTCAGGATAGGTTTTACTCTTTCTTCCCCTCTGGGATCACTGAAGCTGTGGAAGTTCAAGAAAGATGCCAGTTTTGCATTCCGATTGAAAATTGTTTTAATACTATAAAACTCATTTGTTCACATATTTTGTACAAAAGATTAGTTGTTTTCTCTTAATTACAGGAGGATCATTTCAAGCTTGAGAATTCAGCTAAGTAGGTCCAAAACAAAACAAGACTGGGTTCTACTGGTTCTGGAGGGTCCCAATTCAGCTCACCCAAGGTCTCTTTCCAGTTTGGCTCTCACAGTTATGGACCACCTTGATGGAAAATGCCCCACATCATCATTGACTCTTTGGAGGCTTGTAGTGAATTCGGCACCGCTCATTAAATACCTGAGACACCAAAACAGAAGAGCAAAAGTGAATCAACCTCATCCAGGAAATGAGCAGAACTTCACAGACAGTTCAGGCAATTACCTCAACTACCTGGGCACCCATCTCAAGCTGCCCAGCTCTGAGGTATCAATAAATAATACTTACCAAGACATCCATCTCCATTCACCTTCACTCCTGGCTTTAGTAAATCCAAAGTTTGCAGCCTGATGTTGGGAGACTGCACAGCACTAAGTGTTCTCCCTCAGAAAATGCAGACTCTTAATCCTGGTAGGCTGTTATCATCAAAAATGCTGACGCCTTTTTGTTTTTAAAAGAGAGGGAAATAATCATGGGAAGGCTCCTGAATGGTTGTGTTCTGTTGGGTTCATTCTGGCATTCAAATTTGGGTGCTGTATTCCTGTCTTTCCTGAGCAGGCACATTTTACATTGGCATGACAGCCAAGAAGAGGGGCAAGGGCTCCTGAAAGCCACATGCACACTTCCAGTGCTCTGCCTGCCTGTGCCAACGCTGCCAGCACTTCCTGCAAAGGGCACAGCACTCCTGCCTCACTCACCTCTGGCACCTTCTCTGGGTAAAATTTAGCCTCCAGAACTGGATACTGAGGATCGTGTATATTTAGCTTGAACTGCTGCCAGCCTGCCCTAAGGAGGGCCAGGAAATGTGACTATTTAAAGAAAGGCAGCTTGAATGCAAAGCAAAACACACAGGCTCCCACCAAGGCTGCAAGTGCTCTTCACAAGCCATTTAGTTATTTATCAGTTTTTATCCCAACTTGTCCAGCACAAGTCCTGAAAGCAACACAAGCATCACCTGACACCAAGCTGAGGCTCTGGCAGGTGTTGGTTGTCCCACCAGCATTCCCACAAGAGCATATTTTGCTGTCCAGGGATTTGGCAGATCCAAGTGTCTGTGATCATCAGGATATGAAGTTTCATGGACTCTCCCATGGGCTTTATGTGCAAAGTGAGGCATCTTGTAATTTTGGGGAAGTTATGTGCAAAGTGAGTGATCTTGTAATTTTGGGGAAGTTATCCAACACTTTATATAAATACACAGTTTCAAGCTCTATCTTCCTAGAATTTACAACAGCAGATCTCACTCACAGTTCAGAACCTATGGCAACTTCAGCAAAAGTGAAGCCTGGAGCACACATTAGTTACAGCATTGCTTCTCAACAATTTTGAAGCAATTTTCAACTACCTTTCAAATTTTATTTAAAAAAATAGACATGGATTTCAAACGGCCTCATACTGCAGAAGACAAAAGCTGTAATATAGTTTCTTTCACACACAGAAATGTGCAGCCATTATGTTACCATATGGAATGGACACCTCTGGAAGAGTTCAGATGAGGTAAAGGTTTGAGATCAGTGATAGGAGGAAACTGTAGAAATTAAGAGCAACAGCATCAAGTCCTATTCAGAAACATTTTACACTAAAGAAATCAAACCGTTTTTTGTCTATTGTCTGTTAATGACATTTTAATGCATGTATGTCTAAAAGAGTGCTGGAAATACTCTCTAAAGCACTGCAAGGGTCTATAGCATCAAACAACACACCAGCTTGCTTTCTATCATGTTAACTTTCAAAGTATCTTCAACAGTAACTCCACAACCTGTGGCAGGAAGATCAACACTGCAGTCTTACTAACACTGCCTCCTACTTTTAGGATCATTGGCTCACAGATCTCAGGGTGTTACTCAGGCCACTTAAATCCACTGGTCTACCTGTGAAGTGCTGTTCTCATTTTCAGACATTTTTCAGGAAAAGCAATGGCTGAGAAATGTTAAATTCATGTTACTAGGCAAAAGTTTAATTTTGCTGGCTTTTACATATTTGTACAAACCACTCCAGCAATAAAGTCCAATCTGGAAGTGCTGGACAGAGACTAATGCAAGTGTCTTGTTTGAAAGTCAATTCCTTGTTTGGTATCATTGAAATTGCATGTGCATTTCTCTAAAGTAGCATCCTTCTGTATGCCACTATGCTACAGTCAGCCAGTGTTTAAAAATCTGTTTCCTAATCAGATTTTTCCAAATAGTTTTCGGTTGTTCAGGATTAATGGAAATACACAAATGTACTTCCCAACAAAAGTCTACAACAGTAAAACACCAGCCTGCACACCAATATTCACTCCCATGTAACAAATTGCATTCAGTCTGCAACCATGACTGGCTCTAATTGACATTTTAACAGGCAGCTAAAGGAGACATTTATGTGTATATTCAGAGCACAGTACAGCAGAGCTGGAGATAAAACCCAGAAATATTTATCTCTTCAAGCTCCACTGTGAACACTGGCTGAGGAATACACTAGCAGGCTAAAGTACCCCTGCACCATGCATACCTCACTGTTTATAAACTCTCCATCTTCAGGAAAAATTAGACAGTTCTACCACCAGTAAAAGCTTAATGCAGCTACAAGAAACCTCTGGGATCATTACTAAATTTGGCGCTTCAGAATGAAGAGTAGGGTGGGGGCTGTTCTCCTACAGCAGAGTAGCTGTAAAATATTTGCCCCTGGTGACCTGCAGGCTGTTGCTGCTAAGGCTGTGGCATTGATTAGTCAGATCTGAGTGGGTTTAAAATTAAACTGAAGTGCATGCTTTGCTTTTTTGGGACAGTACAGAGGTGTGCTGATGGCAAAGCATACGCAGGAAACTGTGTAAATGCTCATTTCATCAGCCTGCACTGAGGTTACTGATGAACACCCTGGACATAAAGCTGCATTGGTTTTACACTGGTGTAATCTAGGGGCTAAAATCATGAAGTAGGGATTACAAAGGAAGGTGCAGCTAGTACTGGCTATTTGCAAAATTCCTTTTTGCATTTAGAGGGGGAGAGAGGTTCTCTGCAGTATTGAAAGCTCTGAAAAACTTCATCAAACCAGAAAAGCATCTGGTGATGCCAGATGTGAAATGCTGCAGTGACACAATACATCCACCTCAGAATTGAAGCTCAGTGGTAAAATCACCAGACAGACTTCGGGGCCATCAGTCCAGAGGGTGATCTGCACCCTCTGCTGACACAGGAGAGCACCGGCAAGGCTGCCCTTTGCACCAGGGAGTGTCTGTTCAGGCCTGAAGAAACTCCACCAGGAAAAGGTTCAACTTCTACAGCCTCACCCTCCCTGGGCTCTGCTGAGTTGTGATCAGCGCCAGATATAGGTAAATGTGAAAGACCCTTCTCTCTGACATTGTTAGAGGCTCTAAAAAGCTTTTCAGAGAAGTCACCACAGAAAAGCCTACAAAGTGCTCAGTCGCTGGCAAGGAGGAAAAAGGGACGCAGGGAATAATCCACAGTCCATGCTAAATCAGATGCTTTTCTTTCCCCGGCAGTGCAACTGAAAAGCTTTGATCTCTGCATCCAGAACTGGGAAAATGACTGACTTGAAGCATTTCCCCCAGCAGTGCCCTCATCTATTTCTAGTTAAGTTTCTTCACAAGGCACCAGTCCCACCCTCCAGTGCAGGACTGTCTGTTGGGATAGAACATCATCACTATTAAATGACTGAGTACCTTCCAGCTTCTGTCGTTTACCACTTCTTCAACATTGAGCTCCGACTGCATCAATTTCAACTGCAGAAAATAACAGACACAAGGGTTATTGTCAAACAGGTCCCCCTGCAGCCTTCAGTATTTATTACAAGTGCAACTTTATAGCACCCAACCCCAGCAGCAGGTGCACACCTCCTGTGATGGTGCAAACCAAAGGGCACGATGTGTAATCACCCTGGGAGCCCGGCCCTTCCAGCCAGCCAGTGCTCAGGGCACACACAGGTCTGCAAGGGCACAGGGAAGGCAGACTCACAAAGCAAGCCTGGCAGTAGATCCTCATTACTTATGCTCTATTCCTAAATAATGCCCATCCAGATTTGCTAGCAATTAACTGATTAACACTGATGGCTTCACAGGCACAAATAACTGCACCTAATGCAAGCACTGAGCACAGGGAATGCCAGGGCTGGGGTTAGCTCTGCAGCCTTGAGTTGCCACTCTTGCATTATTAGAGTCATATATGAAGCTGGCATCAAAGCCAGGAATCCAGCTAGGATTCTGGATTTAAAACTAAGGTTATGAACAGATCCTCTCTGCTTCATTTGCTACCTACTCAGTGCACTGACCAAAAAGGGTCTGCAGTGATCACGTGTTGTTTATGCTGTCTGAACCACTTAATATTTCATGTCATCAACGCTGGACAAACCAGCTCTACACAGATGCAAAAGCTCTGGCAAGAACTACCACCAATACACAGCTCTTGACCACTCACTTGACCTGTGAGAAGGGCAAGAATCTCTTTGTTTCACACCTATTATTAACCCCGAGGTGTGACAATTGTGTTTGGGTAATTTGGTCCTGAGGCAATAGTAGGAGATTTAAGAACCATCTGCCATTTTGCCCAAATTTAAGATGCATTCTTGTTGGAGTCTTTAACACAACAGACAAAGAGTCAGAGTTTATCCATTTCCAATACATGGTTCCAATTAGAGGCCTGGTGAACAGGTGCAAGCCAAGACAACAATCCCACTAAAAACCTTCCAAGTAAGATATCCAGGGACACAGAGTTGCTACAGCTGTTGGATATACTTCTCCCAAATCAACAGGACTTCAATCTGTTTGAAATAACAATCCAGCATCCAGAGTGACTTATCCATAAAATGGATAAGTCTATAAAATAAACACTCAGAGGACCTTAAGTAGTTCAAAGAAACTACTACTCCAAGTTTTCTCATTCAGGGACCTAAAAGTAATAATTTTGCACAAACTCCTCCAAGTTTTACAACTAGAAGGAGGAGAGAAACACAGAACAAGGAAAAAGAGATCTGTAGTGCAAGCAAGTGAAGAGATATTTGAAATTCCCACTCTTAAAACTAGGATGTGTTCTGTCAAGATAGCTTTTCTGACTTGTAGAAAAAACACAACTCTCTGTGTTTTGGAAAGCCAAAAAAAAAAAAAAAAAGCAGGGGGATCACACCTCATATGATCCAAGTACAAATCTGAGGTGATCTCATAAAAAAATTCTGAAATGTTTCTAAGTCATGGAATGCTTTTAACAGTTGAAGCCACCTCCAATCATTACACATTTTAATTGTGATCCTCCCAGTGTTTTCAGTGGGAGATTTCAGGCTCAGTAACTAAATGACTTAAAGAACTGGCTCTGCTAACAAAATTTGTAGAAAATACTAAGCAACCACTCCAGTTTTCCAAACTAATATCCATGCTTGTTAGCAGTTCAGTAAGTGAGGCTTTAATAATAAAACTGCTCGTCTGCCACATGGTTCTCTCAGTATCCTTTTCCTTACAAAAGGGGCCCTGGAAGTGAGGTGAGAACTTCAGTGGGGTTCCCTTCTCCACTTGTGATACTCAATCCCCCCTGGTCACTCTGCTAAAGTACTTCCCATCCACAGGCCAGAAGGTTGAGACGGCATTTGCACATTAGAATTCCATATGCAAACCCAGAAGTCTCTCTCATACACCATGACAAGGTACTCCAAATATTAATCCAATATCCAGAATCCAGTATTTGGAAATACCAAACAGCAAAAAGGTTGTGTAAGTGGAATTCAAGGTTGCCTGGGAGCATCTTGTAGAGAACAAGCATTTTGTAGGAAAAGTTAAGCTGTGCCTCAGTGGTGTCAGTCAGTGAAGGTTAGAATCCACCATGGGAAAGAATGTGTGCTTTTCTACAGCATTCATGTAAAAGAATCTCAGAAATGCTCCAGTTGCAGGATAAAAGCAGCTCTCTGCCTTTGGGGAGACCTTGGGAAATAATTCTGACAAGACCCAACAAGAGCCAACGAGAACCTTGGAAAAAACTGCTTGACTCAGGATCCACTTCAGGTTCTCTCCATCACACTGGTCCTTCTATTTGGGAAAGATATCCACTTCTTCCTCTATAAGTGATCTCTCAAAGGCTGCACCCACCACTCACCTTTGTCTGCTCTTTCCTGAGTTGCTTTAATAATGTTGCATCTTCATGGGCCTTTTCCCTCTCTTCTTTGAGGGTTTTCACTACAGCGGAAGTCTGAGAGATGCAGTCTTTGATGATTCTTTCTCTCTTGGTGTGAGCATCCATCAACTAAGTGGGGAGAAAAGGAAAGTCACAGTGACTCATCAGAGAATAAAAACTTCCTAGTTGTAAGTTTAAAGAGACACTTTCTAAAGTCATGGTATTGCTGTGTCTACAGAAATCCCTTAGAATTCATAATCCACATTGTGGGAAACAACACTGCTTGGAGCAGCAACTACTCTCAGCTTAGACTATCCTATCATTCTTGCTCTTACCAAGTTGATCAAAAGTCAAAGGCAAACATGAGGAGTCTTGCAGAGCAGCAGGAAAAGCAAGAACCCTTTTTAAAAGATCCTTGAAGGATCAGTATTGCAGAACAAAGAACTTCCCTGCATGGTTTTAAACTGAAGCCGTGTGTGGAGATGTTGAGCGGGACAGTTAGGGATGCACAAAGCAGGATCTACCAAGGGCAGTGTTTCCTCAGACACTGAGGATGTTTTCTGAAAGTGAAGGTGAGCACACTCACAGACTCGTACAGCTCTTTACACGTCTGGCCAGGATCAACTTTCCCCACAAAGGAAGCTGTTGGAATCGTAGTGTTTAACTCATGAACAATTCTATCATCGATTGTCCTCATCACCCTGAGCAGCTCCTGTATTAAAAGAAAGAGAGAGATACTCGGTTATATCCCTCAGAAAAGCCTATTATAAAAAATTAGCATAGTCGAGCATTTTAATAGAAACTAAGTAGGATTCCTTACAAAGAGTTAGAAGCACACCAAAGGAGCAATCCCACACGCAGGAGTATGTGATGCAAACCACAGCATCCTTGGCAGCAAAGGCCAGAGCAGGGGTGAGTTACTGATGCCCCCTGAAGTCCCCTGGCCCTGCAGGCAGCATGAACAGGCTGAGGAGCCTCTGCAAAAGTCCCCGTCCCCACTTCCACACAGGAAACCGGGCACAACCTGCACCAAAACGGCAAACTTGAATAAAATCCCCACCATTCCGGGGGGCGTGAAGCTGAGCTGGGCGAGGTTTAGGTGGGGTCTCGGGAAAAAGTTTTTCACCCAGAGGTTGTTTGGGCACTGGAACAGCTCCTCAGGGCAGTGGTCACAGCACCAAGCCCGACAGAGTTCAAGATGTGTTTGGGCAACACCCTCAGGAACATGGTGTGACCCTTGGGGTGTCCTGTGCAGGGCCAGGAGCCGGACTCGGTATTCCTGAGGGTCCCGAGCTACTCAGGATATTCTGAGAGTCCGTGTTCAAGGCACAGGCCGGCCTGGGCCCCGCTCGCAGCGCCGAGGACACGGGTGGCAGCCCCGCTCCCTCGAACGCCGCGGAGGCGCCCGCGGAGCTCCCGCCGCCCGCGTGGCTCCCGCGCCGCGAGCGCTGTCCCGGGAACGGGACCTGCGGGGAGGGGGAGGCGCGCGGCCCCGCTGCTGCCGGAGGGAAGGAAGGGAAGGAAGGGAAGGAAGGGAAGGGGGAAGGCGGACGCTGCTCCCTTCCCGCCGCATCCCGCCGGCCGCCAGCAGCGGGGTGACCTCGCGCACGGGGCGCGTGCTCCCGCGGGGCCGTTCGCCGGGAGGCGGCGGGAGCGCGCGGGGCGCGGGAGGGGGAGGCGGCGGCGGCGGCGGCAGCGCCCGGCCCAGCCCGGCCCGGCTCGGCTCCGCCCGCCCCGCGCGGCGCACCTGGAACTCGGCGAAGTCCTCGCAGATCGCGGCTCCGCTGGGCGCCGCCATCCTGGATCGGCCGAGGGAGCCGCGGCGCCCAATCCGGCGGGGAGCCGGGATGACGCGCGGGGCGGAGCGGGGCGGGACCCGCCGGAGCGCGGCCCCCGGCGCAGCGGCCCCCAGTCGGGCATCTCCACCGGCAGCGGCCTCGCGGCCCCTTCGCCTCCCGCAGCCGCTGCCAGAGCTCCGGCCGCCCCCACCGGAGGCGGCGCCGGCCCCGGCGGCCCCGGGCGCCCCGCGGCGCGGCTCCCTCCAATCGCGGGCCCGGGGCGGGGCCCAGCGGTGACATTGAGCGGCGCCCAGCGGGCCGAGGCAGCGCCATGTGGGGCCGCGCCGGTGAGTGAGGCGGGCAGGGAGGGAGGGAGGCGGGGAGAGACCGAGCCCGCGGCCGGGCCGGGGCTGCCGCCGCTTCGCCGCCTCCCCGGGAGCCCGAGCGGCCGGGCCCGGAGCGCGGAGGGGCGGCCCCGGCCGGCGCTGCGGCGGGAGCGGAGCCGAGCGTGAGGGGCCGTGTGTGAGGGACTGGCGTCAGAAACAGGGACGGGAGTGGGGCCGTGCCCGGGTGCTCCAAAGAGCTTGAAGAGGGGCCGGCTCCGTTGGGGGTGTCGCCCCTAAATGTAAATTCCTGGTTTTTCAGAGTGGGAGCGTGTTATTCCTCGAAAGTAAAGGGCCGTAGGAGAGACACCTTCCGACAGTATAACAAAGTAAAAAAAGAACTATTTTTTTTTTTATTTTTTAAAGTGCCCCTTTTGCCTTTCTGAGTTAGTTTGGTTGAGGTTTCTCCCCGAACTTTTTTATTATATTAATTAATGCATTAGAAGCGCCTTCTTTGGAGTATGTGTTCGTATGTAAGGTGCCCTGGCGTTTTCTAATGCACTACAAAGTAGTTACCTCTCAGTGTAAATATTCTGTCTTTTTGACTTGACTCTGTCAATGCTTTTGGGATGTGACAGTGTTGGTAGAATGCTGGTGTGCAGTCCTCGAAATAGCACCATCCTAAGTGTATCTAAAGCATATGTATAGATTAGTTTCTGGAAATTGTAATGTGTTTTAGAAATTGCTGGCAGGACAGTATCTTGCTTTTGGTTTTTTTTTCCTAAATTAGTTTAACTGCATTCACATTTTTCTACATAAGATTACTGAGCAAGCTCAAGGCATACCTTATAAACAAGCTTTCATTTCTTTGGTGGGCTGTTACAACTAAAACTGGTACTTTTTGGGTTCGTTTGTACCTACTGGTTTTCTTTCTTTTTTTCCTCTTGTGTTAAAAAAAAACCTGAAATGCTTCCATTGCAAAGCTGGTTTCTACTGCTCTGAGTTAAATTTGGCCTCTTTGCTTCCTCTGTTTTCTCTTCCAGATAGGGCTGTTAAACTGCTGGGAAGAAATATTCCCTCGGTTCTGAGGATGACCGAGGGAGTGGACCCGAAGATAAGCAGAAGGCTGTGCGTTAAACCCCAGCAAGACCTTCAGACAAAGAGTAAGAGTCTTTGATAAAAGTCATGCAATGTTTCATGCTATGGAATACTCGCATACCCATGCTGCAATCATCTGAACAGGAATTAGGCTGACACAGGTGGTCATATCCCTGATTTTGTGAGAGTTCTGGTCCCTAGACTGAAAAATGGAGCATTAAATTTGGTGAAGTCTTGTTTTCTAACAAAAAGCCAGGGGTCAGCGTTTCCACTTGTGAGGGTCACACAGCATTCACTTTGTAGCAGATCACCAGAGCCTTATCTGGTGCACACTCCTACACTGAGGCTCCTCAGCTCTGCTCTGGAACTGCCTGTTCAGCCCCACTGTAAACTGTTCATGTTTAGGAATGCTGTGTGAGCTAAAAGATTTTTGGAGTTTTTCGGAGTGCAGCCAGCTCCAGCTGTTCCAAAAACTGAACGTGCCCTGCAGAGAAGAGTCTGAATTGTTCACGTTCAAGGGTGGAGCTGGTCAGGGAAAGCTCAGGCCATGAAACATTTTTTCACTGTATTTGGGACAGTTTCTGTGCTCCCTGTACCACAGGTTCCTTATGGCACACCCATACAGGAGAGAAGGAGCACACAGATGTGAAGCATTTGGCAGGACTCTGTTAAAAACGTGGATCAGCTGCTCTGGGTAGGACAAAAGGTCTCCTTAAAAGTGTGATGTCTCCAGCAGGGCCAGCAAAGGAAGTCCCTTATACTTTTGTGAAGTGGGAATGGTGACCTACAGCAAGAACCTAAGGAAGAGAGTAGGAAGAGAGTTCCTCTATACCACTGCCCCAGAGGTGGCATCTTGGTGTTTAATAATCCTCACTGGATTCCGCCCCCCCCCCCCTCCCCACACACACACACAAATTTGCCCAGTTTCCTGAAGCTGGATTGGATGTATTTTTAGCATCCACATTTTCTAAGAATGTGGATACTAAAATTCCCTAAGAATTTCTTCTCTAAGAAATTCCTCAGCTATAGACTTGCATTTATTTTTTAACCCAATGGGCACTGTTTTATAATCTGATTTTCCTTTATTCACTACCCCTTCCAAACCAAGACCTCATTATAATCCACACTTCCAGTGTCTCTTGTAATGCTCTGCTGGGCTGAAGAGAGCTTCAGTCACTGCTTTCCAGGCCGAGGGGTCTCAGTCTGTGACACAGTTTCTCACATGGTGACCATTCCATACCTGTGCCTTTCAAAAGGCTGGAGTCCCAGTTTTACACAGAGGCTCAGTAATGCTGTTGTGTTGGTCTGAGTTCCTGATCATTGACAGTCGTGCTGTTTTCCTTTCTGTCACTTGCCAAAACCACCGTGGCACCGCAAGGCCTTGCCCAGGCCTGGGTAATGATTTATAAGTGAGGGCAGAGTGTGTCACTTGTGTGTGAACTGGAATTGCTTCCTGCTTATGGACAAGGGAGTTCCCAGGCCAATTCATTGACTCCGGGTTCTAAAGCCCTGTGGCATTTTGGGCTCAGCCCTCTTCTTTATGTTTTTGAATAAGCTGGTGTTGTCAGCACACCGTATCCACCCCACTTCCTAGGTAATTCATGAATCCATGAGGGAGAACATGGCCATACAGGATACTGCCTATTGTTTTAAAGGAAGAAGCTGTCTATCTTTGCACTTTGTTTCTTAGATTTTAATGGTGTTTTATATATGAAAAGCTTCCCCTGTTACATTATGAATATTTTGTTTGTGGCCTTTGAAAGACTGACCTGAAAATTATGTGTCCAGTCTTTGCCTATGGTCATGTGTTTATTTATACCTTCAGATAAAATCTTGCACTGCCTGAAAAAGTAAACATTCTATGATGCTATATTGGCTTTTATTGTTATTGTGCAGCATGTTGACTTTTCTATAGCTGTTCCATTTGATTTCTTTTTTAACCTTATTTAAATGAAATAGAAAAACAGTACCTTAGGAACCTTAGATGCTGGAGCAGCTTCTGCATATTTAGACCTGCAGATACAGAGGTTTTGAGAAGGATTTGGCTTTCCTTACAGGGCTTCAGTTTCATCCATATTCACACATTTGTTAATCTGTGATAGAGTTTCCATTCTCTAACCACTTCTAGCAATCACATTTAGAGTTCTGCCATGCTCACCCTAACTGGTTTTGTTACAGCTCTGCCCATCCAGCCTCTCTGACTGCTGTTTTTGGTGTTGTTTTGTCTTTGTGTGTTTTGTTGGGGATTTTTTAGGTCGATCTGCTTCAGGAGTGCCTGGATACAGACCTACACCCTGGGAGAGAAGGTTTTTGTTGTGGGCAGGCCATTACAAAAAGCCAGAGGATATTCCAGACACTGTCTCGTAAGTGTTGCTTTTGAAACTCTGAAAAAGACTTTGTCTGTGCAGAAATAAGTTACTTGCATGCAACTCCAGAGTAACTTTTCTAAAAAAGAATGGGCTTCACGGCTGAGAAACCTGACCCTGCTGTGTATGGTTTATCATCCTTGTAGATTAAATTACCTCAGCAATTCTCTTGTGCTAAGATAATGTATCCCTCTTGCCCTCTTGATTTTTTTTTTCCTTTTTTGCAAAGGGTTGACCAGCGTTTATCAGTTGTTTCATTAGAAAACCATGTCACATCATTCCATTTTTACTCTTCTCTCACAATTCGAAAGCTTTTTTCAAACATTAGGGTGAGCTTTTTCTAGTGTTTTTCATTATATGTCAGTCTCTTGCGGTGGGAGTCTTTCATATACGACTATAAAATAACTGAAACTCATTTAAGTATTTATTAATGAATACCTAAAGGGCATGGGCCAACTTCCTCTACTGTTGGAATTTAAACTAACAAACAGTGTTAAGGCTCCCTAACTATATATAGTCAAAATTTCCCTGTTGCTGCTGAGTCCAAATGTCAAAAGCTTTGTCCCGTGTGAAAAGTAGAAAATAAAATGTTCTGGTTTGCACACCACAAATAAAGATCAAACTTATCAACAGTAGACAACTTTTAGTTTAAAAAACATTCCTAGTATAGTTATCTTTTAAAACATGCTCATAATGCTTTTAAGTACATGTATTTATTTTAATTAAAAAGAAACAGTAAATCTTGCACTACTTGAGTAAGAAAATTATGTAGCTGCCCTCTTACATATTTTTTGTTTGTTTGGATGCGCCACGTAGGAATTGAAAATCCACCCCTGTATCTAAATGTATCACAAGAATGAATTTTGTTAGAAGTGGAAGCCTTCCATTTTGTATTGAATAATTTTTCTTAAAACTACATTTGAAATACATACAGGAGTAAATTATTAAAACTTACTATCACTTCATATATTTTTTGCATACTAAACACTTGTTATGAGTGTTTTTAAGAAAACAGAGTTAGCAAAGTGATTGATTTCAGTAGTTTATTGAAAGGACAAACCAACTTCTGATAAAAGCTGACCATTTCTGCAAGTGCATAGGGAATTCTTTTTATTTAGACAAATAATTCAGCCAAATCTGAGAAGACAATTGAGAACTATAAAAGCACAAAAACTTGTTTTCCTGTTCTGAGATTAATTAATTAATTAATCTGAGATTAATTATGTGTTGTAAGGGCTTGTGCTATAACTCAGTAATCTTGTAAAATGTGGTAAAGCAACCCATTTATTAAACAAATGTTAAACTTAGCCACTGAACTGATTTAAAATGCAAGTTGTGTTTAGATATCTACCTTTTGCTCTTGTAAATTCTTAACACATCTAAGGTATTTCCAAAATTAACTAGCAAACCTTTTAAAATCCTACTGCTGTGCATTTCAGCTTAATTGCAGCCTGCACTCAAGGCTTTCACTGCAGATTATTACCAGAAGCAAATAACCTGGACGCTAAAATTAACATTAGTTTCATTGTAGATGGATGTGTTTGTTCCCTATGATCAGAAATCTTGTACTCAAATCAATGCTCTGACAAAAACAAGAACAAAACTTCCCAGCTCTCAGGTCCTGTGTGATTTACCATGCTGAACTACCATGGATCCTGAAGTACCTTTTTTTTTCTTCCAAATGTAAGGGTCAAAATGTAGTAACAGATTCCATGTAACTTCCCAGTTCCATTAAATCCATTCTCCACATTAGTTTTGGGGTATAATTAACCTAGTTTGATGCATTTATTCTTTTCATTACACAGTGTTGGTGCTTCTCCAGTCTTCTGGAATTTTGTCATGTGCCAAATAAAATCAGTGAGAGTACCAGCCCTCCTTGAGAAGGGAGTTATCTGCCCTAAATTCTGCAAGGAGAGTTAAATATACAGGGTGTATGTCTTTGGTTATTATGGAAAGCACTTGTAACCCTTCTTGCATTGTTCTAATACAGACTGAAAACCTGCTGTAACCAAGATGCCATTTGGGTAGAATGATCTTCAGAGTTAACTCAAGAAAATACAATCTTTTGGTTTTACTCTCTACATAGCTGGAAGGTGTCAATAACTGCTACTCTTCTGGTGGAAGACTTCTGATTTTTCAAAGATAACAGCAGAGTAGGCAACAGGTTTCCCAAAAGGATGGTGTAGGTACTGGTGTGGCTAGTTAAGTCCCCTAAAATTAAAAAAAAAATAAAAATTAAAGAGCTCCTCTGTCTGGAGCTGATGTAGGAAAGCTTACAATCCTCCACACCTCCTTAGTTTCTCAGGGAAGCAGATCCCTTTAGGACTGTTCACTCCAGCATGAGTGGGGACCACCAGTCTTTACCAAGTCCTGTTCAGAATTTCTGAGTGCTGCATTCAGCAGCCTGTGTGTCACTTATTGCACTTTCAAGTCCTGTAGCAGAGGAAGCACCTGCTGGGAAATAAGACTGCATCATAAATGAAACCACTGTGAAGTTCAGGCAGAAGAAATTGCAAAGCTGTGCTAATGCTTCCCTCTGCCCAATGAACTCTCAACTGTTAAAACACCATATTTGGGGTTTTAGCAGACTTCTGCTATTGAGAGAAAAATGCATGTTTTACTCTGTTAAATACATCACAGTTGTAATACAGATGAGTTCTCCCTGGCTTTGCAGATATTGGAAGGTGGTAGTGAGCACAGAGGGAGCTGACAGTAAGAAAAATACAGTACTGGTTAAACCATTCCTCTCTTTTCCCTGTTCTTTCCACAATGAACAAACACACTTAAATCCTGCAGCCTTCCTCCTTTGCATTGCAGTCAAGTGGTCTGCAAAGGCAGTATTTAACAACAGAAAAAGCTAAGATTAAAAAGTTGGGTTTGTTTGCAGCTTTGAGAGGAATGCCTCTGTTACCATCTATCTCCCAAGGTACTTAGAGATCAGCCTTTCCTGTTGTAAAACTCTTTGCACAAAAGAGCCAAGTGCTGTTAGCATTGCAAAAACTACCAAGACAGCATACTAGAGAAATTAAATAATTAGCCAAGTGAATTATTTGGGTCTCTGATAACAAATGTGTTCTTTTGTTCTTTCTTGAGGCTTGAGACAGTGAGAGCAGCACAGTCCACCCTGCGTGTGAGGTTCAGCTATGTCATGATTGCCTTGACAATAGTGGGATGCATCACCATGGTGATCAGTGGGAAGAAGGTAAGCACAGAATTTGGGCTGATGAGGGCAAATAAACCTTCATTTAAACATCTTAGTTTCTCTATGGATTTTTAATACTGTCTTGCTTTGGGGGTTTGGGGGTTTTTGTTTGTTTTGGGGTTCTTTGTCATTTTATCATTGAACAAAATTTTAACAAGTCCTCCTGGTTCCCCAGAAGTGACCCTCATTGACTAATTCTCATCAGAAAAGGATGATGTCACCATTAAGATGCTTCCTTTAAACAAAACCCCCTGAGCCTAAAGCCTCTGCGTGGCAGAAGAGCTTTACTTGTTATGCTGCCTCTCTTCTGATGCCAATGCTCAGGTCTGGTTTCTGTGGACTGCTGTGTTCTAGAGAAACCTTGCAAGTAGTGACAGTCTTACCCCAGCACTGTGAGCTACTGAGTGTCACCTGACATTTTGTATCAGAATTTGTCTATTACAATGAAAAGGATGCAGCACTCTGAAATGAAACAGTGGAAGGATTTTTCCTGGCTTTAACAGCAGAGATCAAACACTGATGATTCCCAGAGCATTTTCCTCTGTACTGGAGAAGTATGAATGCAAGTACCAGGAAGAGAGGACAGCTACTTTGGAATCCTTGTTTTCAAAGCAGCTGGAATTATTTATGTTTCCTGAGATGAGCTCAGCTGGCCAGAGAATGGTGCTAATAATGCCAAGATTAGAAGTTTGATCCCCCAGTGGGCCATTCAGTGAAGAGCTGGAATTGATGATCTATGTGGTCCCTTCCATATCAAAATATTCTGTGTCTGTGATTATGTTTAACTTTTTATTTGTTTCTCTGTCTCATGAAAATCCGATCAGCATTAAATACTGACCAGAAGCACAGAATGTATCTGCTAGTGCCTTGAAAAAAGGGCTTAATTTATACCCAGAGAAGTAATTACTTTCAGCCAAAATAATCTCTCAATATTTTACTTTAACCCTCTTGGCTTCCTGGCATTAAAGCTGACAGAATCGTGCCTTGGTAAGGATAGGTCAGGTAAGTTATTGATTCAAGTTTCAACTCTGTGGTCCTTCAGGTTGTAACTGATGATGTTATTACATTGTAGGCTGTGAAAAGACAAGAAACTCTTTTAAACATAAACCTGGAGAAGAAAGCCAAGTTGAGAGAAGAAGGTGCATCTGCTAAACCATAGAGGAGGAAATGAAGAGATCAAGGACTGGGGTAGAAAAGCCAAGTCCCTTTCAGCACTGATGGGAGGATACCATCACATGTGTCCTGTATGTTAGTTCTGTACACCCATGTCCAAGAAAGAATGAATATGCTGTCCTGTAGTCAATAAAACCAGAAATGCCTATTTGCTTTTCCTTATAACTGCCCCTTTCTTCCAAACTCTTTTCTTCATGGTTAGTGGGACAGGACACAATGTCATTGTTTCCCACGTGCTGTGCACCAGAGCATCTTTTAAAGTACTGCAGGACCTGTGCCTGCATTCTGGGTACCAATCCCCTGCAGCAAGTCTCATGTTCTTACCACTTACAGAAAGGTAACTAACACAAAAGAAGGGTCCATTTGATTTCCACTTTCACAAACAAGATACCTTCACTAGCCAGCCATCCACTATCACTGACTATTTCAGGTTTCCTCAGCAAGAATGGAACTGTATTTATGCTGTAATGGTACTGGCTACTTCAAATAATGCACATGTTCCTCTTTGTGCAAGACAGAACAATTATTAAGGGAGCCCTTGAACCAAAACTTACTGTCTGACCTGCATTAACATCAGCAAAATGATCCTAAGGTATTAAAAAGCCTAATTCTTTGGTCTATGTCCTGTTATTCTGCCTGCATTTGTTTAAGTGAGGGGTAACTTCCTGTGAACAGCTGTCTGTCTTCAAGAAAATGAGGAAGGAGATGAAGAGTGAAACAGCATTCCAGAGAACCACAGTGTGGCAGCTGACACCTAAAAGTGGTCCCAGCAGAGCTGGCAATGAGATGAGGAAACAGAGATGACTGTTTTGAGGAATACTGAACAACTGCTTCAACCTCTGTTGTCAGATTTACTATTTAGAGGCACATGAGTATGAGAAAGTCAATCAGGCATTCTTGCTCTCTACTAAGCTCTTTCTTTATGAATCTCATTTAGATCTGTATGTATTTTGCTCTTTAAAATTGTTATTTGTGCTTTCATCATACTAGGCCCACTTAGAGATCACCTGCCTCAAGAGTGCTATTTCTGGCATTGAGCCCAGCCACACACTATTCATGTTGAAGAGCCCACAGCAACCAAGGGAAGTATTTTCCTTCCTCTTTTACCTTCATCTTGAAGGAAATGTAGATTGGAAGTGTCAGGACTGCTCAAAATGTTACTGCCCAGCACTGCCCTGCTGACTGGCCTGGGGACTCCAAAACCAAAAGAGACACATCAGCTTAACAAAATTAGTTTGTGAACTTTCTCAGAGTGAGAGGGAGATTATTTTTGTTGCACCCCTAAAAATTAGCAGCATTGCTGAATAATTAAAAGCCCTACAAAAATGCAGGGTAAATCTTCACTAGCTGCTGCAATTCCATCTATGAATTGCATTTCTGAGTACCACAGTGAGATGTAACCTATCAGAAAAGCTGTGTAGTCAATCCCATCACAGAAGTCACAACCTTCAGGTGATACAATGACCTGTCATCAGATTCTCTGGCTGGAAAGGATCAGAAGGACACTGTCAGTCAGGTAGAGCAGGACTGCACAGATTTGTCCACTTAATTAGCACTCAGTGCAAGCCATATTTAATTTCACTGCAGGTATGTGAACAGATTTTCCATGACAATTCTGGTTCTTTGCCACACCAGCAGGCACACAGGTGGAAACCAAACCAAAATCTTGCCCAATTACATGCCTGTGGTCATGGATGTACTAAATGATAACAAAAAGGAGAACGTGCATTCCAGGTTTGTGATGTATGCTTGGTGATGGCAAAGCTTAAAACTGTGCATCTCAAAAATATCACCCTTTCAACACCCCTCTGAGTGCACTTTGTGAACAGAACTGACAGGTACCTCTCCCAGTTTTGGAAATAAAACTATTTGGACTCATCGAGCTGGTAAAGTGCCAGCTCAAATAAAAATATGCAAAACACCACTTCAAAAGCAACACTTCAGAGCAGCAATAGTAACCAGTTTTTCATTTTACTTAAATTTCTAAAAGCTTTATGCCATGTACACAAAAACTGGAGTCTGGTCCAGTGGTTTGACAAAAGCTCCACATATCCTTCTGTCACCCTGGCATCCACCATTTCAAAATCTGGCATAAAGACTCCAGATCACTGCCCAACTTTAGGTTTTTTTCAGCTTCTGCATAGGCTCAAGTCTCAAACCAAAGCCCAAGACAATGGGCTTTGTGTGGTCTCCAGCTTGCTCCCAAGCACTGCACTGTTTTCTTTGCAAGTAGCTGGGTACTAGAAAATGATGTAAATCTTTCTCAGCAAGGCAGTGAAAGGAACGACCTCTTTGCTGGCATGATGGCTTCCAAGAAGCACTTCTGAATGGGGACAGTGGTTACAAAACCGGCACATGTTTCTGGCCAAGGCAGCCAGTCCAGCTGATGGGAGAACTTAACAGCCCTCAGATCACTGAGAGCTCACAGATTCAGCCCAAAGCCTTTCAAGAGTTCACAATGGAAGGAACATACTAAGCCTGAAATGGTACCTCACTTTCTTTTCCCCCTTGGGCTTGGTCTGTAACACCATTCCCATTTATCCAGAAGAGTCCAGTTTATCAATCCTATACCTTATTGCTGTACCAGGTCCAGAGGCAACTGAAGCTTCCTAATGCAGCAATCACCTTAACAACTCCAACACTGCTTCAGTGGAACATGCAGGAGGCACAGCAGGACACGGCCATAGCAGTACACAAACAGGTCTTGCTTACTTTTCTACTAAGACTCAGGCACCTGAAGAAAGACCTTCAAGTCTAAAACAGGCATGGTACCCTCCTGAATCCAAGACACCGACCTTGCCTGCCATGTTCCACTGGGAACTTTACCAACAGAAAGAATGACAGCTCCTGTTTGCTGCCCAAACAAAACCACAACTTTAATTGCATTAGAGATCTGTGTGCTGGACTGCTAGACAGCAATTCCAGGCAGCCCTGCATCTTCCTTTCTCTAACACCCAGTTCAAAACAGACATTGTTAAAATCTCAGTGCAGTGCTTCCACCTCCTTCCTGATGTTTCAAAAAAAAATGCAATAAATTCTTATTACCAGCCTGTGGGGCATTAGGAAGACGCTTAGATGGGATCTCCACAAGCAGACAGAAACCAATGCATGTATTTTAATATTGAATATGAGACACTTTTCTAGTGTTACATGCTGCCTGACAAAGCTAAGAGAAGAACACAAGAACTCCAACAACTTCCTCACCTACCCTCTACATGAGACCATGCTGCCTCTTATTTAGACACAAAACAACAACAGATCATTCAAAACACAGCGTGACCTTCACAAAAGTGGCAGCTAGAGGCATTCTCTGAGATGGTCCCTATCTGAGCACATCCTTCAGGAGAGCAGAGAATACTGGTTTCAATTCTTCTAGCAGGGGACACAGCCAACAGAACTGTGTTAGGAAGCAGTGTTCAAGCAATATGACATAATGATCCTCATACTTTCACTGGCACTTGCCTCCAAAACAGAGTCCTTCATCTGTGGCCTAACTGTCACTTACTAGATGGGTAACATTACACTACATGTTTGGCTCTGTTAAATGCAAGTAGTTTACTTGCCCTTGGCTTACCAAGTAATTCTGGTCAGTCTGTATCAGTGAGCTTTTCCTTTTATAATTCACAAGTCTGATCTCCCTTCTGTACCCACTTAATGTGCAGCCTTTGTTAGAAGTAGATTTTGTTTCTTTTCAACCTATTAATAAGGCTAAGAAAAGCAATGCCAAGAACTGGTTGCTGGAAGATCCTGATGGAAATACACTCAATTAAACACCATTTAAATTACATTGAGACCTATGAGTTAGCTGCATTTTAATCCATTTAATGTGTGCCATGTTGATTCTTCTATTGGTGTGGTTTTCGCTCAAAATATTATGCAGTACCAGTCAAATGCCTTACACAGTCTAAGTATTTAGGACAACAATATTATCTGCGTCAACCAGGCCTGTCACTTCAAACAAATATACCAAGTTTAAAGATTATACTTAACTGCTCTGAATTCACATATCCATGGCAAAAGTAACAAATACTGGCCAGGCTCCTTACACAGGAAGGCACACCAGTCAGCTTAAATGGACTCTTTTTTAATTCACTCATTTAGAGGCAATTGTCATTACTTTCTTGGGGGGCAGGGGAGGGAAACGCCAATGCACCACATTGTTTTCACTAGCCTGGAAGAGAAAACACTAATATATATAGATATATAGGTATGTATATATATACACACACTTTATGCGTGTGTGTATATATATGTGTGTGTGTATATATGTATATATACACGCTAGTGTATATATACACAGAATATACATATATGAATATACAGAATATATGCACACACACTTTGCTCAGATTTGTTTACAAAATATGTAGCATTTTTATACCATCCAATAAGAGGTACATGGTTTTAAACAAATCTTATAGAAATGACATGTTATTGGAAATTTACACGTAAAAAAATCCAGCACAAAAAAATCCAAAAGCTAAAACAAGATTTTGCTACTAATCAGTGCTTCTATCACCCTTCAAGAAAAGAGAAACACAGTTATTTATATGTGATGTAAAGGCAACATTGAGGGGTTTTTTTGCTTTTTTTAAATTAACCACCAAATTTAACCCCCTAAAATTACAAAGAATTGAAGTCCATTTACAGATCAAGTGCAGTAAACTAAATGTTCCTTCAGCACAAAGCAGCACTAGAGAAAATAACTGGGAGGAGGGGAAGTGGATGCCAACTGGCTTAGCTAGGGAGGCAGCAGGTGGCTTCTGCAGTGGCCACACAGGTCAGAGTCTCTATCCTGAAGCAGAGACAGAAGACTTTATTTAAATAACGGTCACACAGAGCTGATGTTCAGGCCTTTGCCTAGCTTCTTTCAGCAGTATGACAAGTGACTTATGTGTTTTTATAATTCTGTATCCAATGGGCTGGTTTTGCTTTTGCAGTGGCTTTTCAGTGAGAGGAGCCATGAGGATCTTGAAGACAGTTCTGCCACAAACATTTACCACAGGTACACGACACTGCAGTTGCCAGTGGCGATTTTGAAATGTTTACACTGGACAAATGTGTGTTCCAAGCATCCAAAATGGCTTGAAAGAACATAGCCCGATGCAGGGGGGAGCAGACGGCCTAGGGAATCCATTGCATTCTCCGAAATGGAACTGCCACTTTCAATCAGGCGGCATCTCCCCAGACGTGTCAAGTTTGGTGCCAGTGTCAGCTGAACTCAGTGAGGAGTGGCTGGCCTTTGCATCAGAGCTCTGTGATCCAAGCAGGTTGCAGAGCCAAGAACATGCTGCTAGCAGAAGGGCAGTCTCCAGCTGCGTGTGGCAGCTGCCATGCAGTCAACGATGCCTTACAGATGTCACCTGGAGGAACCATGCGTTCCATGCTAATTCACCTGAAGTCTCATCAACAGCAAAAGGGAAAAGTGAAATGAGAAGGCCAGGTGGATCCAGATGTAATAGTACTATCCTGTGAATGTAGTGTCATTTTAGTTAAATAAGGGCCTTGGCCAGGAGGACTATATTCCATCAGGTGAGCTGGAGAGGAAGCTCTTGTCTCGTGAAAATGAAAAGGAGATCTAACACTCCTTGTGCCAAGTTTTACAAATTAAGAATTCTGTATTCAGAAGTTAACTTTTCAGAAGATAAATCTGTTCAAGTCACGCTGTGTAAAAATGTAAAGAGGCAGACAGGAACTTTTCAGCCATAACTAGAATACCAGGGACCAGACTCTGGAGCATGGAGCCAGAAAGGGCTTGATCTTTAAGGAAGGCCCGGCTGGATCATACTGTGCTGGCAAGCAGAAGTGGGGGCAGTTTCTCCATTCTAGAAGCTGTTTTGGGAAGTCATTTCTGGGGAGGTGTTAAGAGTAACCTATTCACAGGTTCTCTTTTCGTGGATGGAGAGGAAAAACTGGAAAGGTATACAAATCTCCACAGTGGTCTGCAATCCAACTTGGGAGCTCAGTGTTGAGACGGGATGGGGCCGGATGTGTTCAGTATTCCTAAGAACCACAAAACATGTCCATTGCAGCCTGTTGTTGCAGGGGCCAGAGAACTTACTCCATTGTTTGTAACATGTTCCTCATGCCAATAACCCCAGCTGGCACATACAGCAAGGTAGATAGGACGCGTGTGAAGGTTTAACGCATCTCTCACAGCCGTCCAAAGAGGCATCCAGGGGAGAACATGAAGGATGAATTCAGCTACGTTCTCAGAAAGGCTGAATGTCTCCCTGGACTGCAGGCACACTCTGCAGCAAATACAAGAGAAAGGGAGCCTTCTCTTGGATGCCAGGAGTGGGGGGCCAAGTGGAGGAGGGATTACTTTCCTGTAATAGGAACAGGGAATATCTCAAAGTATAGAAAGGTGCCTCAACTCCACGAAGATGACAGTGGAGAGATTCAGAATCTAGAGGAGAAGGGTGATTCTGGCGACCCCTTGCCAAGGAGGGGACATCCTGCCACGGAGAGCCAAAAGTTTTCCAGACGTATGTAAGAGCATGTGCACAAGGCAAGCGAATGAGCGCAAACAGGGTTATGGAAAACATTGAGAGAATCACTCCACGGGTGGCTTGTGGCTCGACAACAGGATTGGCTAGGTAGAGGAGCACACAGCACAGGGGCACCTCAAAGCTGGAAGCCTTCCATGGGAGCCTCACACTGCTGGAAGATGTATTGTTGCTGGTTGATATCCACTTGTGGGGCAATGCTGCTGTCTTCATCTTCTGTTCCAAAGTAGTGCTCAATCAGATCAAAGGCCTTCTGATAAATCTCTTGATTCTCATGGCTCTGCAGGAATTCAATCTTGTCCAGGCCTGCAGAGAAAAGCAGTACATAAAAGTTACAGCTCAGTCAAAGGATATGACCGTGACAATTTTCAGTCTGTTTCATTATTCTCTCCCACCTTCAGAAAGAACAGGCTCCTCTGTGGAGACCTGCATCCAACTTGTACTCTCCAGAACCAAGGAAAGCCAGTTTGAACTACAGAGATCTCTGTAACTGTGTTATGTGTTTCGTACCTTCTGTCTGCCTTTACCTTTTCACTCAAAAATTAAATCAACAAGCTTGAACGGGTAAAGAACAAGGCCTCAAACTCTAAGACTTTTCCTGAAGAGACTTTTAGGGCCATATTTCCTGAAAGCATGTTTATTTACAGTGCTTTCTTTATGAAGACTGTGACTACAGAATCACCTACATGTAAGCTGAAATAAACTTCTGATAATCATCTAGTCCAACCTGCAGCCCATCCCAGCAGTACTAATCAACACCAGATAAGATCTGATGTGCCTAGACAAGTATTCTAAACTTCCAAGGATGGAGACTCCATTTCCTAACCTGTATAATATGTATGTATACAATGCAGTTAAACTCAGACAACCAGTTTTTGGGCAGGCTTTAAAGGACATGGGCAAACTCAAGCCTTGAAGTCAGATACAAAGAAAAATAATACAGCAGGGAATTATGCTATAATGAAACTCAAATGTTAGCAATTCTAGTAAATCTCTACTGCTGGGAATTGTAGTGGTTTTCTTCTAACACCTTTTATTCTGTATGAATCAAGAAAAGAAGATCTGCACATTCTCCTCCAATCGATACACAAAGATAATGTAGAAGATGGAGTAGTCTGAAGACTTATCAAAGAACAGATTATTTTCAGTACCAGTGATAAGGGAACTAACAGAACCGGGCCTGCTGAGGCTCTAATGAGTTTGTGACCATGTCAGTATTCCCAGATTTCCCCAGGTGTTTTGCCCATACCATACGCTTCTTCAATAAGAGCGCAGTAAGGATTAATGCCACTGCCGCTGCGTTTGGACTCCTGCTCTCCAAGCCTCAGGATGTTCTCCAGCCCATTCAGAGCTACTTGCACAATCTTGGAGTCCATTACTGTCAGGAGGTCACAGAGTGGTTTGATGCATCCCAGTTCTACTAAGTACCTGAAAAATATCACATGGAACCCAGTAAATTGTCTGCAAAATTATAATTGGTGTAGCCATTTAAGCACTTAGTATGAAGGTCAAACAAATCAAAACAATCAATCAGATGAAGTATCAACTTGACTGGAAAAATTAGAGAAATTAAAGACATCTATTTCTATCCAGTCAATTCTGCTGAAACAATGAAAATAACTTTAAAATTCTTTCTCTGTCTCACTTTCTCCATATAGCTCTGAAATAATAATTTTTTTTTTGTACCATAAACTATATTTCTATAATGGTAAGTTCTAAATATTTTCTATAAAGAGCAATTAGATTAATTTAACATGCTTGTGAAGTCTTTATTTTATACAAAACTGCATATAAGCATAATGTACCGGTATAAGCCAAACAGGAGAAACAATGCACGTGATGCCATTGTCCAAGAGGCTGAGCTATTCCTCTCCAGACTGTTACTGCACTGTGTTACACTCTACACCCCTCAGAAGTTAGTTTAAAAGCTGCATTTAGGTTTTTTTTCACATAAGACAAATGGTATAATTATGTAAATAAGTATTACAGCTGAAATACTTTTATGATCTCTCCCTGAAGGAATGAAAGGCCCATTCATAACAAGGCCATGGTCTCTCTGGATACAGCACTGAAAGCACAGTGAAAGCTTTCTCAGTTTCTAGGCTGATAGTTTGTTTTCTTGCACAAACACTAACTCAGCCTATTGCATTGAAAGATTTAAAGCACTTCATACTTGATCTGTTCAGCAGAACCTCCCGATGTCGCGTTTGTGATGGCCCAAGCAGCTTCCTTCCTTGTCCGAAACTCGGCCGTTTGCAAAATATTTATAAGAGCTGGGAAGATATGGGCGTCTATGACTGTCTGCAAAAACAAATGACATGGCAGGGTCATAATAAAAATTAGAAATAACTTCTTTGCCCTGAGTTAATGTGCATGCCCAACATAACACATTAAACAATGAAATGTCACTTTATCAAACATCAAAACTGATAAATCAGTTTTCAGCTTTACGTTCAAAACCTTAGTTATTGCTGTGGTCTGTTCTCATTCAAAATTCATTCAAAAACGCATTCAGAATCTAGCGACTGCCATATCTAATGAGTTACTTAATCATATCCTGACAACAAAAGAATGCCATAGTTCCCTTATTTTTCCAGGTAGTAAACCTCTCAGCTATTAAGTCAGTAAACCATTAAGTCATTAAGATCCCTTAACTTCATAGGCCTCTGTGCCATTATATATTTCCAGTGCACAAGACAACAGAGCAAAGTTGCTCATGTAAGAACTGCTCAAAACAAGCAACCACCTGATGGAAAGACAAAGCATTGATGGTTTGGCAGTAGGGTTCTCCTGCTTAGCTCAACAAAGTGATAGAAGCCAAATGAACATTTGAGCAGCAACTTAAAGTTTCTGGTAACTCCTTCTGAAAACAGCCTTTTGCAATAAGATGAAAATTATACCAGTTTTGTTATATATCTATGACAAGGATTTGAAACATTTTGATCAGGATCATTCAACCAAGCAAGATCTCAGGAATACTTTTTTAATCTATCACTTCACAAGCATAAATCATCACAGAACTAACAAAGAAAAATCCAAAGAAAGCCAAAAAGATCTTTTGCACAAAGCTCTGCAGAAGAAAACATTACATACAGCAAAAAGCTACAGTCAGTTCATAGTGTGAATGGCTAACCTGGTAAAAATAAAACAGTTGTTTGATACTTCTTTTATCCTTCCTGTTTGTCTGGGCATCCACACTGCCTCTGCTTCGTAAATCCTACAGCCTCTTAGTTGTACCACCCAACAGGCCCACAAACACTGTCTCCTATTCTAAAGAATCCCCACTTCTGATACAGCAATCTGGGGTCCTAAAGGAAAACTATTATCTCCATCACGCCACGTTGTACTGCATTTGTACATTGCCAAGAATATTTGAAAAAGTATCCTTAACTGAAATTTTAGAACATGACTGCTGAAAGTGATTGGTCATAAACAGGAGCCAGCTATTTAAAAAAATAAAAAAAGGATAAAAGGAAGTATCTTTAAAAAGAGATGCATTTTACCCCCTCATGTATTTTACTGCAAAAAAATCTAATTAATTTGTGAAATTATCACTGTAGGGTATTTGGAACATGAGAGTATCTGCTTCATTAAGGTTATCAGATCAAGGACCTTTCCAGCTCAAAGGCAGATACAAATAACAGGAAAGTAATAAATAAAACACTCAGTGACACAAACCCAATAGACAAGGGATAAGGAAACAATCACAAAGAAGAAAAGGGTTCAGTCACTAATTAATAGGTCATTAAGAAACTAGAGGCAGAGAGCCAGCCTGGACTTTATAGCTGATGATAGGGACATGTGCATGTTGCAGCTTGAATTGCTGCTAGCAAAGTCCATGGTAAAGAAGCAAAAAAGGCTTTTACATAACATCCATAGATGTTTCATTCAGCCACACTGTGAGACGTTCTCCTCTCCGACATGGACTCCCCCCCCAACGTCCCACCCTCTCCCCCCAGGGGCCTCCCAGCTGACCTTGGTCTCCAGGCAGTATCAAGGTGAGGCCCAATCAAGGGAAAGGGAGGGAGAGCCTCAGGAGCACCTATATTCAGGCATAGGAACAGGGGAAGGAGCCAAGGGGGTGTAACTTAGGAGAAGCCCCTCCAGGGCCTCCACAAGTGCAACTGTGCAAAACTTAATAACAAATCTTTCCTTAACTATTTTACCGCATAACCCCTCTCTCTGTCCCACCTGACCCTGTAAAAGTTAGGTGCTAGCAACTGAGCACGACTCACTTTGGGCCAGGAACTGGACCAGACCTCAGGAGAACCCCTTGTGTCTGGGGGGCCAGCAGCTGCAGTGGGTGGAGGTGTCTCAGCAGCAAAATGGGCCATGAAATCAGGTCCCATAAAACCTGAATTTGGGGGCAGCAACTGGTGTCAGGTCTTGGATGAAAGGGTCACCTGCAACTGGAGCAGGTGAAGGTCTCAGCATCAACCACTGGGGCAGGATCACAGCCCATAGGGCCCATGTGCCTGGATGCCAGCTACTAGAGGGACTGGAGCAAAGCTTAACGAAGATCCCAGCACCTCAGCTGCAAAGGAACTGCAGGTCACACAACCCATTTGCCTGGGCACCTGCTGTGTGTGGTGGGGGAATTTATGTTATCCCCAAAAGCAGTGGTGGGTATGGAAGACTACAGTGTACTTAGATTGCTGGCAAACTGACTGAGTAGCAACTGGGAGGTCCAGGATCCAGGCATGGACAGAGGGTTTGTGCAGATATTCAATGGGTCTGCAAGCCTGGAGATGCCCAAGACAAACGTGTTCATTGGTTTGCCAGTGAGGCTCAAGCTGAACCAGCCAGTGAGCAGAACCAAGCACAGGGAGCCAAGAAAGCTCCTGATGCAGCCATGGACAGCAGCTGAGCAGAGAACCCACAATGGTACTGGAGATATCTGTGACTGTGCACCTAGAGAGTGAGAGCAAAGTGTTTTCACCAGTGAACTTCAGTTCTCATCAGATGGAGAGGAGAAAGGGGACTTGTCAGTCTACACTTGGCTTTATGTGAGTCCAGAGAATTCTATACAAGGGTGTTGTTGAGGCAGAAGCCCTAAGAAGAACAATGTGTTCCAGGATGTCAAGCACTGCCTACTGAAAGATCTTGATACAGATCTAGGATAGGGATATTTGAGGGCATTAGGATTTTACTATGGTGGAAAAAAACAAGTAAAAACATATCTCATTATCACTTCTTAAATCCTCTCCCCAAAACAATCCTTTTACACGAGATTCATTTCCTTAGAAAGTGTATTCTCAAAACCAACTTCTATAATAAATACTAAAATCAGAGTATGTTACATGATGCAACTACATGAGCACACTTTATCTGACAGGCAGTAACTAACACTTGACTCTTCTTACTGCCAAAAAAAAAGTTACCTTAAAAGGTTTCAACTTAAAACTTGTAAAATAGTAAGACAATTCCAAAATAAAGGGAACTAGCAACAGCAGGGCAATTAAGTGGGAGAAACACAAAAGATTGTTACTGTTTTTCTTCAGGCTCAATCAACTTTGAACTCATTGCTTCAGTGCCTGAATGCTTCAGTTCAGTGGGTAAAATTACTCTTCTTGAGAGTGGAGAAATACACACTTGAACCCTCAGAAAGAACTGAATCCAGATCTCCCATCTCTTGGCTGAGTGCTCTTATCTCTATTTCTATTGTGTAAAAGGCTATGGGGACCTTGCTTCATTTCTGCTCTACAATGAAATTGGCTATCTTTACCCAAGCAGAACAAGTTAAAGCATCACAATGAATCACAGCCTCTCATAAGGCACTTCTCTGAAAGAGACTGACTCAAGAGAGATCATTACCAGTTAATATACTTTTATGTTTTCTGCTGCCTGACTCACAATATAAGTGCTGCCATCTCACCCTAGCGTGAGTCTGAGTGAAAGGTTCTCAACTCTCCCCCTGTAACACCACAAAGCTTTTCCACTAGCAGCCTCTCAAACAATTGAAACTCTAAGAGCTCAGGTTTAAGGAAAAAAAAAAACACATTAACTAGGTGAGAAAATGATCTGCTTTAACCTTTATATCTTTGCTAGATTTCAAAAGTCTAGTTAAGCTCAGCAAGGGAGGAAACAATATAGTACCAATACAGAGTAAGTGCTAGGCACCATCCATATTTACACCCTATGACTTGCAGCCTGCCCACAGCAGTTACTCTTGAAAGCACACTAGAATACCTAAGGATTCCCATCTCTATGATATTTTATGGGGGAACAACAGTTACTGTGGAAACAGGTCATGTTTCCCTTTCAGGTAAACTTCTTTTAAGTAATAAAACAGTAAATGCTAAAACAGAATTTGATTTAGTGGGGGGGTGTGTTGTTTTTCAGTTTCTTTTTTTTTTAAGAAAAGCAAGCCTCAGGCAGAGCAAAGCCCTAAAGAACTGTGGCAGGATGAGGCACATAAAACTTCTAAGGACTTAGACTGGCTTAATTCAAATTACTTTACTTTTTTAGCATTCCTATAATGTGTGTGCCTGATATGGAAGTGTGTTTAAGACCAAAGTGTAGTGCATAGAAAATGCTCAAGATAAGTATAGCTTTCAAACAAAAGGAAGAGAGTTAAGGGATTTCTGTTCAACAAGAATTTGAAAAACATGAAAGAAATAAAAACATTTTAGGCTGCCACTACTAGGCACAGAGGTGCTATCTACAAAATGCATTAGAAATCTCTTTTTTGCATAATAGGCAATCCAAAGCCCATCCTTTAATACATTAACACTCAAGTTTTTGCCTAGCTGCATCCATTGGTATTTGCTGGAACTGAACCCCATCTGGAGTTGTAATTACAAGTCTTTCTGAAAACCAAAACTGATTTTTAACTGAAATTGAATTTTAATTGAAATATGAACTTTCAAACTTAATTTCTAATGCTCAGTACTTCAGCAAACCTGACACTCACTTCTTATGTGTCAACTTTTCTATGTTTGGTTTGGGGTGTGTATGTTGTTTTGGTTTGGGGGGGTTTTTTTAATAGTTGGTATCCCAGTGGTGTAGTCCTCTAGGAGGGTTGCCTGTCTCTTGGAAACACTCCACCTGTCTTATTTTAATCAAGTTTCTTCACTTCACAGGACTGGATTTTTAAAGAGTGAAGCTAGATTACAAAAATGAATTTTTCATTACACCTGCATGGATGTTTCATTGAAATATGTTGTTAGTTGTTGCTAGGGAGGTCTTCAGCCATAGTATAATAAATTCATATTCTGAGCCCCCTGAGAATCTGCTTCTCTCCCTTTGGGTTCCCACACCTAAATCACTTGTGATGTGCAAACACACACACACTTTTAGTGTGCACATGCTGGCACCACATGCCCACATATCATTCATCACATAAATGTGAAAGCAAACAAGTCTTAGACTGTGATATTTTTCCTGCTCCTGCAACCACTCACCTTACCTTTAACAAATAAAAAAACAGTCACCATATAATTGGCAGCTGTAAATACAGCCCTGCTGCTCTGATCTCCCCCTCCTGGCTGGAAATTTTAGTTCTCAGTGACTTCTTTTCCAGTTACCTTGTTTATTTATTCAATTTACAACTGCTTCATAAAAAACTTAGCAAATGTTTGTAAGCTGAAACTACTTCACACTATGGCATGGGTACAAAGAACATTGCCTTCCTGGAGTCAGAGAGGAAGCACTTCAGATCTCAGTTCAAATGAACCTTTATTGTTGACACAGACACCTAAGCCTATCCTCCAAGCTGTGTTTGAAGCACACTTCTACCCAGTTTACACAAGGCTGTTATTGCCATCAAGAAGAACCTACAGTATAATGAGCAGCACCTTGTTGAGCTCTCTCCTGCTTTTAGGATCGGTCAATCTTAAAAAAACCAAAACAAAGAAAGAAAAAACCAAACAGACCAACCAGCCTCCCAAAGGCTGTAACACACCACTGACTGCTGTGGGTTTCAGCCACAATACAGAAATTAAAGGTACTCTAGCTCTGCTGCCCTCAATGTGGTAAAAGGTATGCAGAAGCCTGAAAGTAGATTTTGTACTTAAACACAAAGTCAAATCTGAGAGAGATTAATCTTTGACTTTCTCTAGTCTGCAAACTAATATGACCTTGTCAGCAATGCAGTATTTTGCTCTTAATGAATAAACTTCTTAAAGTTCTACTACCACAAACAGCATTATAAGATTCTTAGGTTACTTATGCCAACTATGACATAAACTAAACACACTGTATATTTAAGGTAACTTGATGCCTGTATAAACCACAGCTCTGTATGAATCATGTAGCTTCTTTTCCATGTCCCCAGCACTGCTTTTGGAGTGGTCCCCAGTGGTCTTTTTGGAGAAGAGCCTCTGACAAACCTGAGCTTGTAACTTTCACCACATTTTGTAAAAATGCATTTAATTCCAGAGTTTTTAAAACTGACACACAATATATCATTTGCTACATTTGCCCATGTCACTCTTCTGCAAGGTTAAGAAACTCTGGAGGAGGAAAAATATGGCACAGATCTTGTGGCTACCATGCCTACCCATACTCAGACTTCCAGATGTTCTTGTGAACATTTAAGGTATGTTAGAAAAGAAGTGAGAAGTTTCTTAACCTGTCAAGAGCAGAGAACTCCTATGATGTCTTCACTGTCAGACATGGAGGATTGTGTCTGATGTACTGCCCTCCACAGCTTTTCAACGGGTTGCGGAGTTAAGGCACAGAACATTTTCTGAGGTATGTGAGAGCCTTTCATACCCTTCAGAAGGGTCCACAGTCAGGATTAAGCTTCAGTTGTGCAGTTCTCCTTCTGACTCCCAGGAAGATGTAGTTCCCCTTCTCCCTGACTGGGGAAGCTATCCACTGAAGTACAGCAAAGCTGTATACAAACTAGGAAATTAACAAACAAAAACTATACTTAGTGACAATCGCGACTGCATCAGGATATACACATCCACCCCAAGCCTTGAAAGCACAGAAATAAAGAGGGGAAAGACTGCTGCATTCCACCACACTTTTCTGTTGCCTAGGCACTGTTGATAACACACTCTGAAAGGCTTTCACTGCCACCTTTGGTGGGGAAAAAACCCCACACTTCCTGTGCTTTAGGAAGAGCCACCAAAGAAAGTTCAGCACACACTTCCACACATTTCATGCATGTTAATTTACAATGCCTTAACGCTAGAAAGAGTTTAGTTTTTGTGTTGGAGTGCAAATCTAATAGTGATAGGCTGCTGCCTTATCTTTTAGAAATGGCAGTGAAAGCCTTTGGAGTGTGCTACCAAACAGCATCGTAGGCAATATGAAAGTGGAGATGAATATAAAAGTCCTTCCCTCTGACTTTATATTTCTATACTTTACAGTGGGTGGATGGAGGGAGTGTAACCCAATGCAGTCTTAGACAACACCAAATATAGTTCTGTCTGTTAATACTGCTTAGGTAAAATACCTATTATATTCATCAAAACATTATAATGTCTTTGTGGTGTGCAGAAGGGATTGCTACATTATGGCTTGAGCGCTACCCAAAGTTCCACAGCATTTCAACATCCCAACTGTTCTGAAGCAATAATCCACTAGTTAGATCAGCTGGTAACTTGCAAAAATGTGGGTTACTATGCCAGGCAGACGTGAAAAAATTATCATACGCTGAAATCATTCTTGTCTGATTTCTGGCTAAAGATTGTGCATGTTCAAAATGCAGTGAACACCACAGAGAGCGGAACAGATCTGCTCCAGTTTATGACCTCTAGTAGCAACTATTGAGCAATTTACAGGGACTGAGAAGAAAGGAAGGTAAATAATTTAATTTAGAGCTGCATCTAGTATCTTAGTATCACAGAATTCCTTCTGTAAGACCAGTTCTCAAGAAGTAACATTTTAATTTATCACAATGTGAAATTCATGTAAAGAAAGGAAAAAAAACCTACCTCAACTCACAGATGAAACAGGTTCACCCATGAACTTAACTAAATCAAGTATTCATCCCAGATGGGAATTATACTTTATCATCACAGCAATTAACAACAGACTACACTTTTATTCTCCATTTTAGCATGTGACCATCTTCAAGAAACATTTGACCAAACAGCATTTTTAACTTCAGAAGTCCTTTTTTTTAAAGTGCTTTTCAGCTCAAATGTTTACAATGATTTTGCCATTAAATAGGAGTCGCCTGAAGTAATACCTCAAAGGCATTTTCAAAGAAATTCAGATTTATCAGCTCTGGAGCTGAAAGGAGGCTTCCTCACATCTTGTATCTCACACAACATTCTCTGGGTTGAGACTCGAAGCTAAAGAATCAAGGGTCCTTCTGGAACTTGTTACACATCTGTGATAGTACTTTCAACACAAGGTGATCATTGCAATCACACCTGCAATTGCCAATTTTACTTCCAAGAAACACTGACTTTGAGCTCTTCAATCAAGCAGGTTGTTAGCACTCTCCACTGTGCTTCACTTCACAGCTTTCTCTAATGAGCCATTTTCTGCAGTTCCAAAAATCAAGGCCTCATGATGGACACAATTTGCAGTATGTCACCGTTACCAGGATAGTTATATCCCACTCACAATCAGAAACGCTGGCTTTTAATTTAATTTTTGTCAGTATAGGGTATATACACTTAGAACAGTCATTTTTTCACTACAAAGCAAGTGTGAGCTTGGAGTCTGAATGCAGATCAATTACTCTGAATGGGGCCTGAGGGACTCCTAAATGAAATACAGCTTTCACTTTGGAGAAAATGCTTCTTACATTATTTTTCCCTGGACCTGCATAACACATCAACACAGTTCCAACCTTTTCTGTGACATATCCTAAGGCAGCTACTTTTAAGCTGGATTCTTTTAAACTTACATGTATTCTAGTGATTTGTTTGACACATTTTTCTTCTTGATACAAGACTCTTGAGAAAGAGAACTTCTATGCAAATTATCACAAGTATTTTTCTATGCAGATTTAAAGGGCTTTTTTTGCACTTTTAGAGAGCTGCTGCTAGAAATGACGATTCGATACTAATGGCTCACAGCATTAATTTCCCTCTCCTTTCTGACCTCACCTTTTCAAGTCACCATGCAATTCCAATCTGTTCTCAATAGAAAGGCAGTTGATCTGTGATAAAATACCCCAAAACATTTTAAAACTGCCGAACACACACATGCATAGACTAATGATTTTGTTCAGGTAGATGAGGCAAATTCTGTTTTAACAAAGGAGAGATTATTTTGTCCTTACTCATTTTCAAATAAAGGCATGATAACAGTTTAGAAGACCAAGGATTACCAGGGATACAGATAAGACTCTTCAGCTGAAGCCTCACTTGTGCCTGAGTAGTGAATACCAGGTGTATGAGTACTGTGCAAACAAGGACAGGCATCTACTCCTACACTTGAAAACAGGACAATGTGGTACAGAGAAGTTATAAAGAAGTTACAGAACTGAATACACTACTGAAATAGCTTCTGGTGCACTAGAATTCAAGTTACTTCTAGGACTCTTCATAACTGTATCTTCAGTAGATCAAGAATAAGAAAAACAGAGATACCAAAGTTTTGAAAAAATGCTCTAACAACAAACTAGTTTCCATTATCACTTCTGATATGTCTTTATGGAATGACTTGTATAGGTATCTGGCTTTTTAAAGCTCTTTTTAAGTTTGGAACATCCCTGTACACATCATCCTGAAACAACCCTCCAACAGACTTGAGAAAAGACACAAACTTAAGACAATATATTTGGTTGTACTGTTCCTCAGAAAATACTATTAGACTTTCCAGAAAAAGCACAAATGCCCTTCTAGAGAGAAAATACTGTATTTCGAAGGTGGGTGTTGAAGAGATAAAGAGCAAAGAAAGAAGAAGAAGAAACACAAGAAATACAAAGGCAAAAACATTTTTACCTTGGTACAAGCAGCAGTAACTACCTTCTGGGCACTGCTACTTGCACAGCCATTACAATTGCTGATGTGGGAGAAAAACAGTGGTACAGTTGCTGATTTCACACAGCACCTTTTGTTAGAAATTCAGCTAATCCACAGATTAACACGCAAACCACAATAAAAGCAGAATCAAAATTCTTGGAGCTCTACCAAGGTTAGATTGAGTAACCATATCATTCTCTGTATCTGACAAAAAACATGACCTCCAGCAGTAAAAACAAAATCCTGACCAAGAAAGCCAGAGCAAATACCACTGCAAGGGGTTCCTTTCCTCACAATCCCATTTCCATCCTAGTCATATCTTTACATCAAACAAGAAGGACCTACAGAGCTTTCCACCTTTCTAAGTTTTTGGGTTTTGCCCACTCATTTCCTAACATAGGGATCTCTGAATGTTAGATGAGCGCTCACACTCATTTTCAGGAATTTCAGGTATCTTAGCAAAGACTGAAGTATCTTTCACAAAGGTATTAACCTTATCTCCTATGCCTTCTGAGATGAAGCCCTTACTGAATGTATTAAAGCTTTATGCTTGCCCCTTCAGCAGCTGAATGTTCTTTGCAGGGGAGAATGTAAACCAAAAAGATTTCAAGTGTCACCTGCAAAGGCTGTAATACACTTATTCCTCAGGAAAATTATGCAGCCTTTTCATAGTCTCGTGCAAGTTTTCTGCAAAAAGAGAAGTAACTCCACCCCACAGGTGAAGAGAGTTAACCACTTCATGCTAATTCTGGTCATACAGAATAAGTAATCCAGAGTCATCATTGTAAGAGCAGCAATCAGGCTGCCTTCCAAGGAAAACTGAGGCAACAATGATGTCTTGGCTACTTTTGCCAATATATTAAGAGGTTTGGTTCACTTTCTGTGTAAACATTGTTTCTTCCAGGTTACATGTAAGACAAATATTTCCAGAGTTTAATATTTCTGACATTTATTGCCATTCCTCAAAGAATAAATGCCTGCTGCCAGACTTACATTTACCCTTTGCAATCTCTGAAAATACTTTATGTATCCAATGAGGGGGAAAAATAATTGAAAAATGTAATCTCAGAACTAAATTTGATTTACATGAGACTGTTATTCAACTGCCTTGATAGAAACACTTGTATTTATCAGACAATGCCTGGTTTCAGGGCCAGGTAGGATAGGGCCATGAGCAACTTAATCTAGTGAAATAGCTTGGCATCCCTGCCCAAGGCAGAGGGGCTGAAACTGGATGATCTTTAAGGTCCCTTCCAAACCAAGCCTTCATGATTCTATCATTCACTACAACGTCTTTTTCCAACACTTCTACAAAAGAGAAGGAATGAGGCAATGCTCTTTGTATTGGGTTTGCATGGCAAGGTTTTGGCAGCAGTTGGGGGAGCTACAGGACCAGCTTCTGAGAAAAGCTGCTAGAAGCTTCCCCCCTATCTGACAGAGCCAATGCCAGCTGGCTCCAAGATGGACCTGCAACTGGCCAAGGCTGAGCCCTCCAGAGACTGTAACAGTAGTTCTGTGATAATTTTTTCCCCTTCTTAAATGAGTTATTGGGCAAAAGTAATTGCAGCCAGAGAAGAGAGGAGTGAGGATATGTGAGAGAATCAGCCCTGCAGACACCAAGGTCGGTGCAGGAAGAAGGGCAGGAGTGCTCCGGGTGCCAGAGCACAGATTCCCTGCAGCCTGTGGTGCAGACCATGGTGAGGCAGAGCACTCTCCTGCAGCCCATGCAGGTCCATGGGGGAGCAGAGATGCACCTGCAGCCCGTGGAGAACCTCACACTGAAGCAGGTGGATGCCTGATGGAGGCTGTGACCCCATGGGAAGCCCACACTGGAGCAGAGTCCTGGTTGGACTTGTGGCCCTGTGGAGAGAGAAGCCCACCCTGGAGCAGGTTTGCAGGTGGGACTGGCGACCCCAGAGGGAACCCATGCTGGAGCAGGCAAAGAACTTCCCTCCCCGAGGCGGAAGCAGCAGCAGAAACAACCTGTGAAGAACTGATTGTACTCTGCACTGCCAAGGAGAGGAGGAAAAGAACCAGGGATAAAGTTAAGTCCACAAAGGAGGGAGGGGTGGGGGAAAGGTGCTTTCAAGATTAATTTTACTTCTCATTATCCCATTCTGATTTTGACTGGTAATAAATTCCAATAATTTCTCAAATTGAGTCTGGATTTGCCTATGACAGTAATCGGTGAGTGACCTCTCCCTGTCCTTAACTTCCACTCATGAAACTTCCCTTTTAGTTTCTCTCTCCTGACCAGTTGAGAAGAAGAGTCACAGAGCAGCTTTGGAGGGACACCTGACATCCCACCAGGTCAAACCACATCCCTGAAAGACAAGCAAAACATTCCCTAGTACAGCTGTTCTTGAACAAAACTCCATATTCAGGGAAAACAAAATATATTGAGCTGTTTCTTCTTCATCTAGCCAAAGACTTTTCTCTGAGGAAAAGATACTCCATCTCTCATTTATACCACCTGGAGACAAGTCCTGAGAATTCTTCCTGATGGCTGACACTCAGTCCAGACTCAGAACAATGATTTGATCTTCTGGAGCCTAATTGTAATGACTGACGCAAGGGAGTGGGACTCATTTGCTTCTGTGTGCTACCACTTAATATGAAGGGATTACAACATTTAGTGTAACCAGAAAGGGCAAATACCAAGACATGTTAGATAGCCTCTATTACTGTTCAGTTCTATAAACAGCTGATTTACATTTGGCTAAGCATACATGACTATAATGGGGCATTGTAAGGCACATTGATGGAAATTATAAAAGGAATTATAAGGAAATATTAACTGAAATAAAGTACTTTCAAATGTATGTCTGTGTCCAATGGTGAAACCAAGAAATATGTGAAATTATCTGATTCTCAAAGTTTGTAGCCTATTCTTTTCATACTTGAGGATTTCTGTATCTTTGTCAAAAGCACAAAGCAAATTATTTAAGATGAAATTTTCTTGAGCTTAGCCATGTTTTGGCATTTTCTAACATGACTGTCTTCCCCCCCTTATAATGTGTAGAGGATTAGAAACTTAAATAATTTGAATTTGCAGATAACTGGGCCACTGAAATATTCTAAATACACACAGTAACATACTTTGTATGCAATCATATATCTGTGACAATGCATTCACACAAATATGCACTTTATGCACAAAAAAATCACCTGTGTTCCTTCTAGTCTGCAGGACAAAAATTACTGATCATAGCTGAAAAGCTTACCTGGATCTGGGCTTTGTTTCCAGCTGTTATATTAGATATTGTCCAGCATGCTTCCTTTTTGATAGATTCTTTTGGGCTGCTTAGCAAGTGCAGCAAACTCTGCAGAGCTGAGCAATTCAGAATTACCTGAATACAACAGGAAAAACAAAACAAAACACACCATAGAAGAAATTTAGGATAAAGAATCACAGGAAAAAGGAGTACAATGTCTTGAAAATATAAAAAGCATACCCCATTAGATGACCACAGGTTTGTTTTTTTAAAATACTAAATATACACAAATAAAAAAAATCCCACAGCAAGAATTGAATAAATTTTGCAGGAAAACTAGAGAGCAAAACTACCAAGTTTTTCATGTAAGAAGTTACACCTTCATAATGATTTCAATGTGATCTGAAAACAAGACGATACTAAGCACATTATGACCAAACAACAATAAAATTATGGTATTTTCCTGTATTTTTGTACAATTGTAAGCACCAACTACTTCTGTTTCCACATCTGCAGGCACTGCGGTGCAGAGTCTGACCAGTGTTGTATGCAGTGACATTATGAATGAACAATTCTTATTTAAAAAATAACAAAAATTGCAAAAACCCTGCTATTTTACAGTGGAGAAAAATTGCAACAAAATCTCCTTTTCCTAAATGACCAAAGTACAACAGAAAACACCCCAGACCTTGGATGTTACAGGATAGCACCCTTGATGATGTCATGTGTGATAGTGAAAGACTTTTTGACCTGCTAAAAGGGCATAACATAATTCAATAAATGAAAAATGAACAATTTATTATTTTTTTAATTTAATTCTAACTTCCAACAATGAAGCCAAAAATTGAGAGAAAACACCAAGAAGCACAGTAGTTTTGCCTTGTGTGGCAAAAGCAGCACCTTGGATAAAACAGTGTGGTACAGAATTTTACAAGAAATACTCCAGTCAAGCTGAATCATGGTCATGACGTCTGATGATGGAATCTGAGGACTTAATTCCCTTGCTTGCATTACTCCATAGTCTCAAATTCTTTATACTCCCCACTAAGATTAAAATAGCAAAGATTATGGTTCAGGATTTTATCAGGTATCTCCTGGGACAAATTTTTTTTCTTCACACATACTATCCCATAGTTTTAGCCATGTTCAAGCACTGCCAATTGTTATTGGCTGAAAATGAGAGAAAAAGTAAAAGCAAGTTTGTGACCCAAGGTTTTACAGAGAACAGTTCTTGAAGAACTTGTACATTGCATTCATATTCAGAAATGTATCAGCTCTCAAAGCTGGGCTCTTCCTTCTGATTACTGACTTTTACATGCATCCTGTATCACTTTTTAGCATCCAGCACAATCTGCAGGCGGGACTATCAAAAACTATCCTACCTATATAAGTTCTCTAGAATTTTAGGAAAGCTCATGGTAGAGTCCTTGGAAAAATTCATGCACAACAAAAACGCTTAAACTATTTTTAATTAAAATCTAAGATTTATGCAGTATTTAATAACCTGTATTGCATATGAATTAGTGATCCCTTGTGGTTTTATCTTTAACAACATTATGAAATCCCACCTCAATCATTCTTTATGACTGATCTGCAAAACAAATGCCACTGAAAAAAACACAACAATGCCTCTGCAATTCAGCTACACAAACTATATTATAGCAATCAAAAAATCATGTTATCTTCCTCCTAGGAATAAGATGCTGAAACAGTGCCCTGATGCTGCTAACTCATCTTTAACTCTGGTCTCAGAGGCACAGACCTACAGAAGTGTCCCAGTGACAGCCCAGTGCCTCTGATCCACCAGGTTTCCTGCCTTCCAGTTTAAATCCAATACAGGGGTGGGAGTCACTGCCTCCTACCTATGCCTCTCAAAAAAACATGTCCAGACACAGCTACATACCACCCAAAATATGACCAGACATTTGTTTTTCATCATAAATACGATGTATTTTCATCGTAGATATGATAGATTCATCACAGATTGGCAGCAGCACTGAATGAGACAGGCCTTTGATGGCACTACCAGCATACATCACTCAGCACAAAATTCAGCCTAAGAGACACATTTGCTTTAAATAAACAAAAAACATCCCACCCTTGAGAACATTGCACAGCTGCCCACAAATCCCAGACACAGCTACCTAAGAACCATCACCAGTTCAGAACTAAACAGAAAATCGGAAAACCACCACACTTGGAAGCAATTAGTGTCATCAACCTTCACTTTCAATCTTCAAAAGGAACAAGAGGAGGTACTGGTGAACAGGTTACCACAATTAACAGAAAGATGAACTGCAGTGCAACACAAGACAAAGTTCATCCATACCTGGGTCTGGATATCATCTCCTGTAACAATGTTTCCCACAGCTCGTAAGGCAGGAGATACAACTTTGTAGTCATTATGCCTAAAATTGACAAAGAAAAATGTAAGTATTAACCATCTTAAAGCATCTCCAGCTTCACATTCTCAAGGAAGGAACATTTATCAGCCAGGGGAAATCTTCCTTGATAAATATGACTTTCACTACCTAAATCAACTCTGATTTTAAACTAATGGCAATCTTTCTAGAGTTTCTAAATATTTAGACTTTTAGATGTCATGCAGCAGCATAAAAATAAAATATTTAAAGAATAAAAGTATTTCAGAGTACTTCCAAGCATCCTTGGGAGGAAAAAGTAATTATCTTTAACTACAAAATACACTTAATGTAGTATGCACAAAGGCCATGAATGAGACAGAAGAACAGGGATAGAAGTTGTATGTTTAACCCATCAAACCCTGTTTATTATGTTCCATCATCATATGCATCCCCTCATCTTCATTGTTAAATCAGAACTGAACTAGGAAAGGTGAAGTAAAGAATTTTTTTTCTCAAATCAAAACTTCTTTATAAAAAGCTACTTAGAGGCAATATGTTCCATTCATTAATCCAGCAACACATTTGCTGTAACATTAGAGGCCTTAATTGTCTTTTTATTGACATCACTGAAAACCATTATTCCTTGTTCTTAGGCCATGTCCTGACCTTGGATCAGAAGCAATGGCTTTGAACAAGCCTAATCTCTGTCACCCCAACTCTCACAGCTACACTTTACTGACCAAAGTGTGCATCTGCTCTTCTACAGTAAGGGTTGAAGAAATCATTTGTATTTCAAGCCCCTGGTACTGTCAATTCTAGAAAAATGAACTATTCCTTATATTTTTATCTTTGGTATCCTTTAGGTAATTTCCTTGTTAAATAACTATAATATGGACTTCAACAACACAAGGAAAATTCCAATGTATGTTATAGATTTTACAAAAATGTATCTCTTAGGAAACAGCAAAATTAGTACAAGAAAAATTCCATTGATTTTGTTACTCATGACAAATAGAGAACACTGAACAGACAGGTAAAATTAAAATTCCAATCTTGCTCTTTGGATATCACAACATTTCAAGACCTATTTAATTAAACTCCTTATTGTTATAATCTTGATGTCAGGGAAAAGAGTGACGCTTGCTTGCAACAGATTTCTTACATCAGCAGTTCCACAAGTCTTCTGCAGACTCCTGCATCAATCACAGCCTGGATTTTATCATTGGGGCCATCAGACAAATAGGACAAAGCCCAGCAGGCATCAGCTAATACATCTGTATCATTGACAAAGAGCAGCCAGGAAAGCACACTAAGACAAGGTGAAACCTGTAAGACATAAAGAGCAGATAAATAAAATTAAAACAGCCAGAAGACCTATTATTATGTCAGCTGATTTTGTATGTCATTATTGGATTTGGCACAGGCATCTTAAGATTCAATACTCAGATAATTTCAGACCTAGCCAGCACTTCTGTGCATGACTGTAGCTATACAAGCATGGAGAAGCATGTCTCCAGAAAAGCAGCACAGCAACTCTTCAGCCTCTACAGAACAACTGCCAATGAAACTCAGACTTGTCCACTAAGATGTTACTTGTTACTAAAAAGTGCCAGGTGCTGCTCTACAGCAGCCAAGATGTGCAGAATTTTGTCCTGCCATGGGGCAGTCATCTCCAGTACACAAACAGTAACAAAAAGGTACAGGGCAGCTGTGTTAGAACAGTGGTTGTGAATGTCTGCCCAAAGGACTAAACAAAAAACTTCAAAAAACTTCATCTGAAAGAAGGCCATCAAACATTTCAGAATTTCTCTGATGAAGCATTCCTTCTGTTTAGTTTAAGTTTCACCACCCTAAACTAATAATTTGGTTATCACCACTTCACAACACATTTTCTTTCAAGCACCTCTTACCTTGGCAAAATCAGGAGGAGGATTTTTCCCTCTGCAGAGGTTGGACAGAGCCCATACAGCATTTCGGGTCATAGTGAGACGATTCTGTTTTGAAAGCAATCTAAAACAAACAAACAAACAAAAAAAATCCAACCCTTGCTTTTAAAAAAATCAAAGCCAGGCAACCCTGTTAACTGTATGAACCATTAAATCTAACTCTTTTTAACATACACCAGGGCAAAATATGATAGTTTTTTCCTATGAAAACACATCCTAAAGAAAATCATCCTTGATGGCTACTAATACACATGCTAGACACAGGAACTTAGTATCACAACAAGAACAGTAAACATTACACTAAATTTCACTCAAATGCTTAGATACGTGGCAGATTAACAGTCAAAAGAGGTGCAGGAATTGTGACAAAATTATTCTGAGGTAGTTTGAAGAGAACTCTCGTAGCCAAACTGCATTTTTATGTCAGTCTCAGGCTATGAGTCCCACTTTGGCTGAAAGTCAAATGCAGAAAGTCAAGACCTAATCTTCCCACAAGTGTAACAATTCCATTTCTTTTTCTCACAGCCATCTCCCACTGTACCAACGTCTTTATGAGAGCACAGGAGAATTTCCCTGCTGCAGTCTGCAAAGGACAGAGACTGAGCAATTGTAATTTGGACCTGACAACACAAGATGGTGTCATTGGTTCAGCAATAATATGCTTCTTAAGCAGAGGATCACCAAGATAATGAGCAGGCTAGAGAAATGACACGCAGTGGGACGTCAGTGACCTGGATTTGTTCAGCCTTGGAAGGAGATGATGTGAGAGGAGATACAACTGCTGCCAGCAGCACTTTGACAGGTGGATACAGAAAACAGGAAGGCAGATCCTTCTCAAAGGTGCAAAGTGACAGGACAAGAGGCACCATCAGGAGGCAAAACACAGAAAATTCTGATCAGGTATCAGAACACTGCGTTTCACCACGCCATGGTCAAATACTGCAACAGGTTACCCCAGGTAGTTACGGAATCTACTTTTGATGTTCCAAATTTGACTGGTTAAGTAGTTGAGCAATCTAATCTGATCTCACTTGCTATGAAGAAAGGCTTTGACTAGATGACCTCCAAAGGTGCCTTTCAATTTAAATTATTCTGTGACTCTAAAATAAGTCCAGACATCCACCCACACTGTAGAATAAAATAGTTCCAGCTTAGCTGCTTCTAAAACATGTTTGCATTTTAGCTTCATTTAAAGAGTAGTTCAGGAGTCCCCTTTTAAAACTGTGATTAGTCCACAGAAAAAGAAAACAGTATTATTATTCTTCAAGGCAAAACACAAATTTTAGTCATATAATGCACTCAAGCAAAATTGTGAAAAACATATTAAAACAAACTTACTGCAATAAAGGGGGCAAGATATTACAGTCCAAAACATAGTCTCTGCACATAGTGCTGTCTCCAGCAATGTTGCCAAGAGCCCATACTGCCTGCAAGGAAAAACAGAATAATAATTGCTTTAATTCTCAAAATTCTACCAGTTTAACATATGTAATAGAGTTGGGAGATAATCTATTCTCTCTGTTAGGTCCTGGACAATGTACAGAAGGGGAATGCATTCTGGTTGCGTATTACATGTATACACTCCAGCTCATTATATGATTCAGGAATATTTGTGGATATCTAAGAAGAACACCATAACAGCAAACATGTATGTCTCCAAAGATTGTGCAGGCAGACATACCTTTGCTCTGTCCACAAAGTAAGAGATGAGCTCACCTCCACAGGCTTAGGAACATTCTAATTCTACCCTCCTTGTTCACACCTAATCTAAAACCAGATGTTTGTAGCACAGGTCAAGCTTGTACAAGTCTGTAGCTACCCAAAAATGTTTGTGTGGAACAGCCACAAATATTAGCATTTACTACAAAGGCATAACAATATAATAAATATATAATAATATAATATATATATATATAATATATATAATTGTTTACACAGTCATAGATAAAAATGAGCATCTATGTTCAAGATAAATCAATATTCAGAATCAAAGAGTTCAGGTGGGCTGGGACATAAATTCTTTACAATAAAACTATATGAGACAGAACCAGTGTTGCTGATTAAGTCATATGCATGGCAAAATGTAAGAGCCTGGACATCAGTACTACTCCAAACTTCATTTTGAAAATTACCAGAATTAAAGCAGCATGAAATCCATCTTTTGTAATATGATGAGAATAAAAGATTTAACTGGTTTTGATTTATACATTTGGGCCAAATGGTGTTTTATACACCACTGTCCACTAGTATGAGAGCTCTAACTTTAAAAAATAGAAATAGTCTATGTCAAGTATAAAAGCAATTTTATGACTTCCATGAAAATTACAATATTTTGTCACACAAGAAAGCTTATGAAGTTCACATTTGCTGTTTATTTCAAGTTAGCAGAAGACTAAGTGTCATATCAAATAGATACATGTATCTGTTTATTTGGTTGGCTTATTTGGCTTTTGGCTTTAGATACATATATCCACACAACCACTGAAGTACTACCAATTCTACATACAGAGGACAAAAGCAATCCTGTTTGTCATGGATAGCAGCTAAATGTCCTCCCCAAATTTCTTTTCAGTTGAAGGCTATGTATTCAGCTGCAGTAAAATGAGTTATAGTGCATAACTATTTCTCCAATTGAACAAAGCAAGTTCCTCACACAAAATAAACATATTCTTCCCTCTCTGTATACCTATTTAAAATAAAATGCTCCTCTGAAAAAACAGACAGCATTGCTAAATTTTTTTACCTAAAGGAAATTCGTGGATAATCTGAAATAAACATATTTATTAATTTTCAATACAATGTCAATTAATTCAAGGCATTAGGTTTCTCCTGTAAGATGTTTTTAAATGGTGGCAAAAAGATGCTACTTTCAAAAACAAGACTTCACTCTAGAGGCCCAAATGCACTGGCTAACCCTGCAGAATGAATACAGCTAAAACCACAGGTATATACAGAACGTGGATAGAGATGTCAGCTTGCTAGATACAAAATAAAAAGACGACTCCTCTGTACCAGTACTACCAACAACAGCATAGGATCAGAGCCATTAAACTGCAGGTTGTGAAGAGAGCAGGCCACTGTTCTGGGGAAGGATTAGTTTGTTTTGTTTTCTGCTCTGTTCCAGGCTTCTGCTGTCAGCCACAGTCAGAGGCACAGCACGAGACTGCACTGACCTGAGCTATGAAACAGCACAGCCATTATAACTGCACAATGCTTTCCCAAAACTGATCTTCATCATCATTTTTCATTCTAACTCTTATTCTTTTTACAACGGTTGTGACAACAGTTTATCTAAAAAGTGTAACTTTGATTTGGCAGCCTCTTGGACTCAACACACAGAAGACAACTACCAGAAAAATTTAGCTTAAGAGACAGAATATATGCCACCTCCTGCAAAATGTCCCTCATGTCAGAACTTTAAGGAGCCACACCTGTTGTTCACTCCAATACTTGCACTTCTACAGCAAGGAGAAGCCTGAGGAATGAACCAAAGATTCCAGACAGTCCTAAATAAATTTGTGAATCTTCTGAAAACACTTTGCAGGGGGAAAAAGAATAATTCTCTTTCATTGAAGATGTGAGTGATTTTGTATGAAGGCACAGTTTCCTTGGCTGGACACCCTTACACAGGCAAAAAAAACAAGGAAGCCCTATTTTATTTGTCTGTGGTCTTTGTTTCTGCCATTATAGCAATATCTATTTTTAAGGTTGACAGGAGTGATAATCACTTAATCCAAGAATCCATTCTGACCCTGAATGACTGACTGGCTTTGCAACAGCAAATCTCACATCAAAAAGTCTGACCAGAGAAGTCAAATAGCACCTTTACTTTCCAATTCTTCATTGTTTTTAAGGCAAGGAAAGTCTGGCCATGTAGTCTGGTGTCACAGGAGCTGGTAAGAGAAGATGTTGCAACAAATCCTTTTAATGCTAATCACTGACAGGACACAAGATGCCAATTAATTGAAATACCATGTCCTGGGGTGACTTTAGAAAAATATGCAATGTTTCATTCAATAAGGAAGATGTCTCTGCTTAGGAAATTACTTCAGCTCTTCAGATAAGTAAGGAACAGAACTCAAGCTCATTTAAATTCTTCTTATCAAATACTGCCATAAATACAAAGCTCTGTCATGGTTTCCACAAACACATGAACAATGACAAGTTTCTTCAGGGTTTGCTTGTCAGAATAATGTTCAATGATTTCCATTTCTTCTTTTGTGCACTCCTCAAGATGCAAACACTTGCCACAACACTTTGGCTTTGGCTTAATTCTACACAACTTAAATGTCTTCATGTTCATTCCATTTTAGAGCTTATTCAATCAAAAAAAATATTTCAGTAAAAAAAATCCATTTCAGTACCTTCTACTATCTAAATCCCAACCTAAAGATTACTTTAAGATTTATAGCCTGATTTTTTTAACCCACATTTTAGGTAGAAAGATGTGTACAAACTGGAAGTAGAAATGTTGCCTTGTTAACTGACAGCACTTATTTTTACACTTGTATAAATTTCCATTTATTGCTAACAGCAGAGTATGGTTTGTTGTAAATCTTCCATTTATTTTACTCATCACTGAAATCCAGTGTTTTTTCCTGCAGTGCTGGACAACTTCAGTAGTCAGTAAAAGTAAAGTGCAAGTCTTGTAGAGTACTGTTGAACCACATGGTACCTTCTGTGCATAATGCACATGCTTTTTGACAACTCTCCACTATCCCCTGGATTCTGAAGATTCTCAGCCATTATTTCTTTGGGTTTTTAAACTAAGTGCTTAACCAATCACCAAGAGCGTGCAGAGTTTGTCTCTCAGTGGAGAAGAAATATTACAAAGAATCAACCCTTTCTCAACATCTGGGTGCTGACTTGGGAAAAGGATCCAATGCTGAGATGAAGATGGTGAAGATTAGCTTGCATGCAAGTGTGATTGGCTAAGTGAACACAAGGAAGGATAACATTCCTAGGAGATGACTGCTACTATGTCCTAACACAGAAAACATCTTTCTTTCAGTGCCTGGGGTGGTTATAGCTCCTCCTTCTCATATCTCATCTGACAAACACAGAAAGCAGCTCATCCTCACACCTTGACTGTTTGTCCTGATTTTGATTACCAAGAGCTTGTTAATAGGACTGCTGATGTAAAAGCCAAACAGAGCCTGGACATCAGACTTACAGGTCAGCTCTGCCAAGCAAGTGATGGTTACCAAAAGGAACAGCAATACACCTAGAAATGGAAAAACACCGAGGGAGAAATATACTGGTTACCTAAGCTGAAAATGCAAACTTTCCCAAAGGGGAACAGGACAGCTGGGTCTGTCCAGCAGAACACAGTGACACACACCTGTCATTGTGAGACAATTCTCGACAGGCAGCCTTGCATGGGTTTTGAAGGAAATGCCATGTTCATCAAGGAAACTCAAGCTGACATCTGGGTTTTAAGCACCACAGCAGGGAAAGTTAGGAAAGAGCTGCAGCCAAGACAATGCTGAAGCCACATCAACCTGAAGCATTGTCTAAAGGGCTTTGATGGAGTCTTCCAATATATGTAATTTCAGGCAGGTAGATCAAAATTTCTAGATGTCTTTTGGAAGAAAAAAAACTGTGGTAAGTGGAAAAGGACTAGGACATATGCCACTAACTAAACCTAAAAATCAGTACACCAAAAACAGAAATAGGAAGAGAAGGGAGATGTAGCCAGTGTTTTTCATAAATAATGCAAATGTAGATTCTGTGATAAATTCAATTTCTCTGATGGGAAAAATGTATGCTAAATGGTTTGACCACTGACCACAGAGGAAGCAATGACCACTGACACACAATACAAGCAATGAAAGAGTTAAAGGATAGTAGGCTAATTAAATGAGGCCTGCACAACTTAATGAGAAACAGATCTTGTAAAAGGACATAAGGAATCATTTCATTAACATACATGTTGCTTATTAAACATAGCTATAAAGATTCCCTCACAGACTTTTATAAAACAGCTGATTTAGACTCTTCACTAGACTCAGAAACTAGCATATGCAAAGGAAGAAAGTGCAAAATTAAAACTGGCTTATAGATATGAAAAATACATGCTGGGAACATTGTGATCAAAAGATAAGGTACACAGATATCTGTTCCTGAGCTACTGCTAATGGAAGCTAGAAATAAAAGACAAAGTAAATACGTAAATCTTTAAAACTGACTTCCTGTAAAACAAAAACAGTGGATAATGACTAGCCAATAAGATATACATATTTTTTGCTTATGCCATGCTACATATTCAAAATAATGTTATCATCTAACATTTCCTTCTAAAGAATTGCTATCTTAATTAGAACACAGCCTTCAATACTTCTTTCTCTCTTCATCTTACACTATATGATTACAGGGTTAGCTTCTGACTTCTGCCCTGAACACGTTGTTGTATTTTCTGTATTTTCCTGTATTTTTGTAATTTGTTGCAAATGTAGTTGCTTGAAAATAATAATCTTCACAGTACTACTGAGAGACATAATTAGGGTGAACACTTTAGGAGAAAATTGTAGACAAATATCACCCAGTTTCAGAAATCCAGCTTGAGAACTCCACGATCAGATCTGCTCAAAACACAGGCCTAACTATGAAAATCACTGCTGAGTTGTCCTCAACTACAAAATGAAAAAGAAATATTTCACCTAGAGCATTTAAAAACCCTAGAACAAGTATCTACTTACTGAAAACTGAGAGAAGGAAATCGTCCTGCATCAGACACTAAGCAGTCGAAACATTTTTCTCACAAACCTACTATCGTGCTTAATTCTAAGAATTTCTTCCCTATTCTCCTCCATGCACTATAATTTGTTCCAACTTTAACAATCAGGGTCATAGTGTGACAAATAAAGGCCTCCTTTACTACCCACTCATCTGTTACCAGGGCAACAATCTGTGCATATACTGAATGAGACAAGAGTCATCTGGAAAAATACTATTCAATTGTGTACTACTGCTATCCTGTAACACAGAAGTACAGGAGCTAACTTCTCAGAGCTTACATGATCCTAATTTTTGTTTCAGAGGAAACAAATGCTGAAGAGCTTGGGGCTTTTTTAATCTGTTGGGAAAAAAAGCAGAATTCCTCTTTTCTTGGCCAGCATTAATCCCCATGTCAGCCGTGAGCAGGGCTGCAATCTCCAGAGCGGCAGCAGAGAAATCCATGATGAAACAGTGTAACACTTTGCCATGGTACATTTTCCTTCTTTAGCGCAGCTTACTAGGGAGCAATTTGTAACTGGTACCTTGAGATTACCAGCAAAGAGAGAGATCGTGAATTTGGCAGCACTTGAACTGCATGGAAGAATATTTTTCAGTAATGACAACCAAGCCACTCTGCCTGCCTGCAATCTCAATTTTAATATGTCAGCAGTTTATTGGGAGGCAGGAGGGGGGAAGGAGCCAGATAAACTACTTAACTGTGGCCCCTAAGCTCTTCCGTTAATTCACCCATTTAAAGATTGAAGGCTGCACAACTTAATCTAAACAGGTTTGCTCTTCCCACCTGCTCTCTGAACATCAGCAGGGATGATAACAACCTGACAAAGAAAGCAAGTTAGCTCTTGCACAGAAGACCAATCATTAGGAGAAAAATAAGAAAAAGCAGCCTTGTTATATACAGAGCGCCAATCATTCTGCAGGAACAGCACTCAAGTGACAGCTGAATTTGGAAAGCAATGCTACCCAGCTCAAACCCCAAAATACAAATCTGAAAGGATCCATATAGCTTAGTCTGGATGGATTTTCACACAGGCAGAACACAGCATTTATCTGCCATTTTGTCAAGTTCTCTATCACATTTCTAATTTCTACAACGACAGCAGACTCAGCTCCTCAAAGCTAAAGTAATGGACAAAAAATACTTTGTATTTTCTTTAACATTTTTTCAAACACCTGAATTCCATTCCTCTTTAAAAGTCTTCTCAACAATAATACAGTCTGAGACAGAACACTGAAAATGGAAAGATACAAAGTGGAGTAACCTGAAAGCAACAAGCAACTAAGAAGAAAATCTGTCTTGTGGAAAATGTTAGGCAACCTTAAGTACAGGTGGTACACTCTGAGCCAGCTACAAGAAAGAAAGGCAAGTTACACAAAGCAGTCCAATGTCTATGAGTTGGGACTCCTCCAATCATGCATCTCAATTCAGCCAAATGCACGGTCAGATATCTAGGAACACAGAACAGAGGTCACACTTACAGGATGGAGAACTGAACCTGGAAGTCAGTGACTCTAAAAAGAACAATGGATCATACTGGATAATCAGCTTAACCTGAGCTCACAGCCAGCTTCTGTGGCAAGGAGTCTACAAAGACACTGGATATTTACACACCAAAGTATCGAGCAAAAGTGAAAATGAGGCACTATCTCTGTAAACAACAGTGCTGAAAGAGTGCTACTGGAATAGCCAGTGCTTGTCATTTCATCACCACAAAAAGATACTGAAACTAAGAAATGTTCAGAAAAAGGTTGCCAAAAAACAAACCAACCATCACAGAAACGTTCTCAAAATGAGAATTCAGTGCCTAATTTCATTTACTCAAGTAAAGCCTAAGCCATGGTCTGCAAATAGCTATAGGAAAAAACACAGAGCTTAGTAATGGAGTAAAGAATGTAACAAAAGCAATACCTGGACCTAAAGCTAGTCACATTTGTAAAGGTACATACTTTCAAGTTAGGATTAACATTGGCTGAAACTAAATTTGTTAACATCATTAATATTTCATCATCCTAAGTCTTCAAAGCAAGATAATATGTCTGAAGTACATCCTTGTTTAAATACAGGTTACAGACTTCAAATGGAAACTACTGAATCAGATGTTTGGTCTGTGCTTTATACTGATCCCTGTGGGCCTTGAAGAATATTCATCTATGCTGTAAGGAGCTTGGAAAACAAACTATAATTTCTGCTCAGGCTTTATCTTCAGGAGAAACAGGCATAAACTTTTCATATCTAAAGCAATTATTCAAACAAGACTCCCTGAATTCCTCAATAGACAGAAATATATCAACCTGTTAGAGAACAAAGTGAATTACCTCATTAGTTGTGGTTAAGTATATAACTTCCAGAAAGAGAAAAATACAATACTTGCTTAGGTAACTTAACACATACTAAGCACAAAGCAACTGTTGTGTGTAATTTCCATATACTGCATTTTCTCTAAAGGCTTTCTTAGAGGATAGCCTTGTTCCTTTCCAGAGAAGGGAAAAAAACCCCAACAAAACACCAAACAAACAAAACAAACTAAAAGTCAAACAAAAAAGCCTCCAATTCCATAAATTAACACACACACAAAATTCAACATTGTTCTCAATCTTTACCTGTTCCTGTACATCTTCAAACTCTGAACTAAGCAGCTCTATGAAGATGGGGACAGCTCCTGCTTGGATCACTATTCGAGTCTGAAGGGAATTTCCCGAGGCAATATTTGTCAGCACCCATGCAGCTTCAAACTGGAAAACAAAATACAAGTCAGTTCACTAGGAGCTTTCTATGCCACATCAAACATGGGCACTAAATATCTTCTAAAACCAGAGAGATCTGGCAGACTTGGCATAGGGAAAACATGAGATATTACCAATTAACAATTTGCAAAGAACCAGAATCATGTATTTAGGAGTTATCATTATCACTTGAAACAAAAATTTGCAGCAGTTCCTTATGAGAACATTGGGTCTGCTGTGGCTTTTCAAATCTTTTTTTTTTTTTTTTTGCTATGCATTTATGTTACCTTTGCCTTTCTTACTGGCTAAGAACCTGTACACAAAACAATGTGCTTTCCCACGACATGGCACCTGCATTCACTACATCACAAGTGATATTCCTGAAGATGCAGAAGAAGACACTGTTTGACAAAACTTCATGGATATGAAGCAAATAAACAATCTAAAAGAGATTTTAAAAATCCAAACAAATAAAAACAGATTTCTAAAAAACAACACAAAGAACTTCTCTGCAACTCTAGTGATCAATACTGATGCCAAATGCTATTAGTGTATGATGTTTTTATTCATGACTTGAAGAAAAAGTGAGATCCCAAACACTTTGCATTTTCAACTGTTTTTGTCATTTATTCTTTTAATGTCAACTTGCAAACGCATTAACTTTTTAAGATGAAATGCAAATTTTAACCCTACCTGAGACCTCAGGCCTCAGAAAATACAGATTCCAGAAATCCGTGTTTGAGTAGGTTTCTGTATGCCTTCAGCCCAAAGATTATTACACTACTCTAGCAAATTTACATCCTATTTGGTACATTTAGAATCTACAGAATTAAAAGAATGCTAAAAGTTGAATGAAAAGTAAAAACCAACAGTAAAAATGGAAAGTTGTAAGCTATAAATTAATGACTTTGACATTACCAAAAGATGCTGATCCAACAGTATTCCAGTGGAAATACTGATATACCTTCAAAAACTGTCTGAAGAGATAGAGCAAGGACTTATGTTTAGGGTTTAGTTACAAAAACAACTCCTGCTAAGGAGTTGCACCAAATCCTGAAATGTGTCTGAAATAAGAACTCAAGAATTAAGCTTAGACTTCTAAGGCCTTTCATTTCTAAGTGTTGTTAGACTTTGGTTTTGAAAATGCAATTAATTAATACAATTAATACAATACAATTAATCCTGCCCTTCTGATCAACTGAACATTCTAGTAAGATGTGATCAGAATAAACAATTCCAAAATACATCACTGCAATGCACAAGGAGTATGGGCTGCAAAATAAAGTAGAAACAGACAAAGTCAAAACTGCAAGATTCATCATTAATGAAAAAGAAGCAAAACAGTGTGACCAGAACCTAAGGCCAACGTAAAATGTTGCTTTTCTGCAATTCTCCTTTCTCTGAAGCGAGTATCCAGTGTTCCGGGGTACATTCTAACATAACTGTTACTCATCTTTCTACCAAAGAGGCCTCTTATCCATATTTAAAGTTCGTCCTTCCAGCTTCCTACTGGTACCACCAGCTTGAACAATTCACAGCTTGGAGACTCACACAGTCTCCAGTGTAAGCCACAGAAAGGTTAGAGAGTGACAGTTTCTCTCCTCCTTCTTCTCTGTGGACACCTGATGCTCCAGGATGTATAAACTAAGGAACAGTCACACATTAATGGCAAAGATTTCTTTGTGGTGCCATTTTTTTCAAGATTCCTCTCTCCACATGAGAAAAATGTATTTGTTCATGTATGGCTGAAGCAACCCTGGAGAACAGAGGAGCTTTTTAAAGTCTTCCATTTACCTTGAGGAAAAACAGGACAGAGGAATTCCTAACAAATTAGGCCTTCCTATCACTGATCTCAGAGGCCTAGATTTACAGGATATTCCATTGACAACACAGAAGAAGAACAGACCATAAATTCCCATAAAGTTCCAATTCATGAACATGGAAGTTGCCATATTCAATCCACTACACAAGCAGCTATAAATCATACTTCACTGTCTCAGAATGAGTTGGAAATCCTTCCCTTCTAGGCTAGATTACAGTTAGAAACCCTAGAATGTCAAGCCCAAAGGAATATTTTTGGAAACAATGAGAGAGCAAATAAAAACATTAGAAGGTTAGTTCCAGGGAACTTCTTAATTGATCACAGCAAAAAATTCTACCTGCAGACACTAAATTGCCAAGCAGGCAGAGAGATTTGGCAAGATGGAGGAAAATGACCCAGGCAGAATGGAGCATTTAGAGCAACATACTCAAGCTTTTATTTTCACTGCTTTCCTACAAAGTCCTTAGGACAAGAAGCTTGCACATTTCCACTCTAACTGATTTTTCCCATTTCCATGTAAAAATCAATAAATATTGCACCAGTAAGGCCACCACAAGAATTGCTTCCATTTATCTGCCTGTCTTGGGTTTCTATGTTTTACCCCAATACATAATAAAAGGCATTCAATTCATTTTTTTTTTGCAACAGATAGTTTACAAATCTTCTATTGGAGCTGCAAACCAACCAGCTTAAATCTGCTACATACTCTTAGTTACTCCTCAAAGGAACCTAAGAGACCTCTCAAATTCTGTGGATAACAATCTGAAAAGCAATACCTGTTAATGCTTTCTCTAATGCGTAAAAAACCTAATTTTTTGTATATTTCCAGTCAACAAAATTTGGATTTCACATGGCATTCACAAACCTGTTGCCTTATGCATTTTAAAAGAATACTGATTCTAATCTAAGAGTTGTATTTAATGGCTACATATTAACATATTTTTTCCTTAACCAGGTAATTTGTTTTCTTTCACTTTCTATTAGCCAAGAAAGACTGACCAGAAAAAAACACAGCTGGAAATAAGACAAAGGTTAAGAAAAATTAACCACCATTGTAGCACATATAATATAGTTTTTTCAAACCACAGTAAGTCTTCCAGCTTTCTATGCTTATCACTACAGATTGTATTTCTAATTCTAAACCTTTTTCTTACTTTAATCAAAAACTTAAATCCTAATTCTAAAGATTTTAAATTGCCTTCAATTTGTACAAAGAAGACAAACATCAAAGTTTTGTTTAATAGCTTTTCATCTCTTGAGCTCCAAATTTCAAGCTCTGTATTTGCTGAAGTCTGAAGACCCCATCCTATCAGTCACTCAATGCATGTCAGACATCTCCCTCTCTCTCCTGACCTGCACCCAGAGGTCTTGCCAGAAACTCTGAAGATAAAATAGCTTTTTTAACACAGTGAAGAAAGAGTGGAAGTAAAGCTGAAAAAAATCACTAATTTTCTTCCTATCTAATTTGCATCACCAAATGCCTTCCTAAAGTAGGAAGGCAGATACATTTATATTTTTATACCTGTAATGTACAGTTTTCTTTCCGCTTCAGGAACTCCACAAACCTGGCCACGACTCCTTGTGTGCTTATGACTTCATCTATTGGAGGATTTGGTTCTGTTTAAAATAAGAAGTTACGTTAGATACACTCATTTCTTTGTAAGGAAATTCTCAAATTACTGCATCAAAACAATATCCAGGGTCATACTGATTGCTCTTTTCATGGAGTCTGTTCTTTTTCTGCAATATTTCACTAAAAGGCAATGGATTCCTATCTGTCAACATAAAAAAATTCCAGAGTTTTGAAGTACTAAGATAAGATGATTCAGAGCACTGATGCACTCAGTAGTTTAGGCAGGCTGATTTCAGAGCAGCAGTTCAGTGCAGTCACTCTGGCGGGCACACGTGCAGAGGACCTTTGGTATATCAGTATGTTTGGGCCACAGAGACACTGCCTAAAACATCTGAACTAACATCCAAGAGGAGATATCACATCTGCAACACTCAGTACACATTTCAAGAGAAGAAGTGACTATTACATACATCAAGCTGACATTGTGTTAAGCAGAGCTTTGACCCTGAAATTTCAGTGCGAAACTCAATTTTTATTGCTGTCAAAGTAAAACCACGTGCTAGGGAGGCTTCCACATTTTTCTCTAAGTCATTTCAGCCCTTACCTTTAGAAAGCAGCTTTCGGAACTTCTGGGTGGCTGAGAGCTGCTGCTCTGGACTATTGGAGAAAATCATCTCAATCATATCAGCAGTGATGACTGCACTCTAAGATTTACATGGGGAAACAGAATGAGGGTGAGAGAGAGCAAAAGGGGAAAAAATCTGGAATTAGCAACATACAGGTTACATTTGCTATACCAGTACAAAGCTTATTTCTTACTGAATAAAAACTTAGGTAAAACCATTATGGACAACATAGGAATCATAACATATGAACATCTACATAAGGCAGTATCATTCTCAAATGCAACTTTGCTTTACTGAAAGCCAAAATTCAAATTTTCCACAAGATATGGCAAGAAAATTACTCTTCAGAATTTTTAATTCATACTCTCTCCCTTCCTCTAAATTAAATGTAAAATTGTCAGCTTTAACAAAAAGTAATTATGTTAGCATTTAGATTTCCCTAACATGTACATTTTGACTTACTCTCTTACACCAAAATGTATAGGACCTTTCATTTCTAGAAGAGTCAACAAACTCTAATGCTTGTTATCAACATCAAGTAGAGGTATTAAATTTCCCATAATACTGAAGGTTTCCAATAATATGAATAAATTAAATCAGTAACCTTTCTTATGCTAGGTAAAATCTGACACTCTGTTCACCACACATGTACCCATGTAAAGAAGCATATGAAAAGTCAGATTTTTTTTTTCTTCCACTTCTAATCTAATCTTCAGATCCATCTGAACCCAACCCTTAGACAGACAGGGAGACAGATGACAGTGCTGAAAATACTTAAGCGTTGTCTGTAACAGCCAACAGCTCCAACTGTTAAGAGCCTGAAATTAATGGCATTTAACATAGCAAACTGTATAATGACACTATCTATCAATTAGGCAAAACCCTTTCCTTACTTTTTACTCTCTATTTGTTTAATATAAGCTTCCACACAAATGATTAATGGTATTTAAGACTTGCCCAATATTTGAATACTATATTGAAGAGTAAAACCATATATTCTATTATTGATCTACCACACTGTTTATAAGCATTTCTCTGTTTCCCAGTAATTTTCAAGGCTCATATAACCATCTATAGCTCAGCCTGATTTCTATGGAAACATCACTCGCATACTCAGAACACACTGTGAAGATCAGCAACACTTTTAAGTGAGAACTGCACTTTCCTTAAACTTTTCTGCTGTAGAACTGAAACCTTTACCATTTTTCTTTCCAGAGAGAAAGTAAAAAAGTCTAATTTCCACAAGAAGTATTCTTCTGTAGTTTTAAATTCTAGCACAGAAAGAGGTTCAAGGCCTCATGCAGACAGTTAAGCTAGGTCTAGCAGTGTTTCCAACACTTAGGTTAAAAATTGTGCCACTTGGAAGTCTGCTAATAAGGCTTTCCACCAAGCCCCTTTTTAACTTTGTAAATTGCAATAACACACTGCCTAATTTGTATATTTATGCTTCAAGCAGTATGAATTTCAGATTATAAAAACTCTGGGCAACATTTGATAGAATCACCCATAATGGTGAGCACTAAATCCAGGAAGTGATCAGCTTGCCAGGACAATGACATTTTATTTTATTTTCCTAAGCACATATCCTCTGAAAAACCACTTGCTATACATTCCTGACATTTTTCTCTCAAGTAATCTGTTTCAGGGTGGTTCACTGACATGGGTGTTTCAGAGTTGTCCATCTCTGAATGCATTCTTCACATCATTGTGGAATTTCATTTCCATCACATCATAGTACAACAGATTTGCCCTGCTTCAACCAACACTATTCACTTCCTATCACTTACAGAAGTCATCTCCATGTTGTTCATCTGAGCCTCATGGAAGCCCCCATCTGACATCACTTCCTCCTCCGTTTCTTCCTCAGCCGTTGCAACATTTCGGCGTTTAAACAACTAAAGAGAGAAAATATTTAACATATATATAAAATATTTAACATATATATGTATATTCAATATATATTACACAGCCAATATATACACAGCATGTTGCATTAGGCTGCTATAAAAACTACACATGCTATGACCTGAGAGAAGACAGTACACTGGCTACAGGACTTCAACTGACAGCACACAGAGAAAGCTTAGCCATGAAGTAAATGAAAACAGCAATGTGCTAAAACATTGGTTCCTAACAGTTCTGGAAAACTGCTCAATTATATCCTCTTCTCTTCTCTACCATCTGCCTCCCTCTACAAGCTCTTTAGCTTGCACACCATTCCCTTCTTGCAGAGGATGCTGGGGTTCAGAGACCTGATAAATTCCTGTGCATTACACATCCTCACAGAACACCTGCAGGGGCTCTGACAGTCGAGTTACAGTGGCAAAGAGGGCTCTGGAGGATGATCTTACAGAGGTTATTATACTGGGATGAGCAAAATTTGGTTGCTATCACTTAGAGAAGGTACCCAGTTTAAGATGTCCTGAGAAGAGCTGGAGAGGCTACACCTACTGGTCAGACAGTTTTGTCTGACCCTCAAGCTGCTCTGGCCAATGTTACCCCTGAGTGAATGAGGAGCACTCACTCTATGCCTTGTAGAGCCTGCAGAAGAGGCAGTGAAGTGTGCAAGTGATTCTGATTTCAGACTGTCTGCGTATGAATTTGGAGGGCAGAACAACTAAGAAGGGTTTTGGGAGAAGCAGAGTCAGAGCTACTGCAAGACAGGACTGTTTAAGGAGTGGTCACAGACTGCTGTGTGTTACCTGCTCCTCTCTCTTTTGCTTCCGTAGCTGCAGACCCTCTTCCTCCCGCCTGCGACGCATCTCGTCGGGGTTTAGAGATTTGTTCTTGTAGCTCTTCAGCCGGAAATTCTCTTTTCCTGAGGTCGTCATGATTCCTTCACAATGCAATTTTAAAAAGAAGACAATTACCCTTCAACAATGCATCATTTTATATTGTGTCCACTCCTTAAACTCTGTAGCCGTGAACTTCCAGCCAGTGCCCCCTGTATTCCATCACCTAACTTCTAATAAAATTTAGAAGATAGAAAGTAAAATTTCACAGAATTGTCATTTTGGTCTGTCAGTTCTTTACAGCAGTCCAACAAACTTTTATTTTATCATTTTGAGGCACTCACTGGAGAGTAAGTAAAATATTTTACTAAGAACAAAAGTCTATAAGCCAGAGTATATAGTCTGGGTGAAAAAGAAAACTATACTAAAAAATTTTAACGTTTCCCCACACAGAGAATTAGCCAAATTACATACTCCTGTTTTTACTCAAAAGTGAAGGTGTCTTAGCTGCTTTTTATCTTCATTTACTTTGCATGTCAGTACAGGGGCTTTTTTTTTTTGCACTTCATATCCAACATTTTAAGCTAATTCAACACAACCCTGTTGAAGAAACTTGAAGAAACCCTGTGCTCTTCCTATCCTGACAAGGCTTACAAGGAAATTGAAACAAAAAGAAAAGTTTAGGTGAAGATGGTTTAACCATTGAAAATGCTCAGTCCTGCAAAGAAAGCAGTGCTATTGTTCCCCTCCTCCCCACCCCCAGTCCCTAATCCTGCCACTGTTTATGCAGAGGGGCCTTTTTTCAGTCTGTGATTTCCATCTGTCTTATGTAACTCAGTGGGTCGGCATTCCTAGCTGCCCATGATGATTTGCACATGTACAACACCACACTTTGGATCACTTAGCATAAAGCAGTGATGGAGAACTGCGTGGAAAGAACTCATTCCGCTGAAAGCAATGGGTGTGGATCAGGTCTCTACTCTTAGTGCTCCATTCTGCTGCTACTTCTCTCCTTACATCATCCCTTTAAAACCAAAAGAGTTTGGGAATCAAATTCTCAACACGTCAGTGTTTCCATGCATCTTCACAGAGATGCAGTCTCCAACTTATTGTAAATCCTGTAATACAGAATTTGGAAAGCTGCACTTTATTAAAAGTTACTCTACAGGACTTTTAAAGGTCTCTTTCAAATGCTCTAATGTGTGCTATTAAATAAGCTACTCACTTCAAATTCCATAAGCACAGAATCACCAGATGATAAATGATCTCCTGTGCATTTTCTACTTTAAAATTAAGCAACATGAGTCTGTACAGATTCTCAACAGCTTAGGTTTCCTCTTTAAAATACATCAAATGTATATTGAGTCTACTCTAACAACTTTTTTTCAGTATGCACAAAGAGTTGTAAGATAATAATAATAATAATTAAAAAAAGATACTCAAATATGCTTCTTGCTTGAGCCTCTTTTTAAGTTGCTACTACCTGACAACCATTTATAAGAATTCTGATGATCAGAACTGACTTTCACAGAAAACATTTTGGACATCACTTCAAGTGTTACTATATTCTGACAACTTTTTAAAAATTTTAAAAGATTTTTAAAAATGTTCAGGGACACAGAACTACTACATTGATTGTCAGTCAATCACAGGTTGCACCAAATGCAACATTAGCAACCTGAGCATATAGGTAAGCAATTCAGCAGCCTAATTTTGCTGAAAAGGCTCTCCTGAAACAGCCTTTTTTTTAATAAAGATACGACAAAAAGATAAATCCCACAGCACCAGAAATTCCCTACATCTTTCTTAACAGCTTTGAGACCCCTTTCTTCCTGTGTTTACATGTCTGAGCTTCAAGTGTTCGTGATTCCTACAGTATGCTTAGCAATTTTATGTTCTTCACATTTTTAGTTTAAGTGACTACTACCTGTATATTAAACACACATACTATTTGAATAAGCCTGGAATTTTAACTGTAAAAAGAAGTTCAGTCAACAAACACTCAAAATTTCTTTCCTAAAATATTTTGAACAAAGTATTTTATCTATTTTAGAATAAGCAAGTTGAACCCAAACACCAAGTGGACAACCATGAGCTAGAAGGACATTTCTAACATGAAAATGGCTTTGCAGACACTCTGGTCATTCAGCCCCTGACCATGAATAAACACAGGCATACACTACATCCCAGGTAACATCTTGGGCCTTCCACAGTGCTGTTAAAAATTCTCCATTTTTGTCTGAAGTCTGTCTTCTCCCACTCATAAGACTGTATTTGCCTTTAATTGGGATTGCAGGACTTTGGTAACTCCTTTGATAAACTCCTGTGGTCATTTCACACCTTCACTTTCAATACCTAAAGGTTCTTAATTTAATTGAATTCTTGACAGAGAACATCTTCAACCCTTGATACTGAATTTCATCTAATTTCTATTATGCAGCTTCCATATAATGTTCCAATGCTGCTAAACACCAATGACACAAGCAACTTCATCATAAGTAATTTTCCTTAAGTGTATTCTTCCTCACTGTACTTATTAACGTAGTTGCCCCCTTCATCCCCCGTTCGCACACTGATTTTCTTTCAGTTAATTTTGCTTTTGTCTTTAAGGCAATAATTTCCATTTTCCTCTCAGAGTTCTCTTAGCCCCTCCTGTTGTACCCTAAACCATTGTTTCACTTATTGAAAATACAGGTACAGGATTTGAATTCTTTCTCTGACTTTAGTGCAAGCCCTCTACTCAACAGCTTCACAGGTATTATCTTTCTTACACCCTCTACAAGCTGCAGCTGCAGGTTTTGACTATGCTTATTTCTGACTTTCGAGACAGCTCACTTGGCTGACTAACCCCTTCCTCTATTTCATGAGTAAACTGCACACTTAAAATCCTTTCAAAACAGTACATTGTCTTTTACCTGGGAGTACAAACACCTACCACCAAATGACTAGGAAGAGAGTTTCTTTCATTAAAGGTGAAAAGATTAAACTCTCTTCATCACTGAGAAGTTACCAATCCAACTAGAGATGGGTTCAATACCTTATTTTATGCTAGGCCATCACTGTTAGTAAATAAAATCCCAGCACAAAGCCACACACCTATTTTATACACCTGTCTGTCTGATCTCTATAACTGTTAAAGCCATAGTTATTTTCTAGAAGTAATTCTTACTTCCTGAAGGTATCTGAAAATCAATTCTTTCTTTACCATTCTTTTATTGTTTCCTGACTACTGCTGAAAAATTCAACGAGTGCATCAAGGATTCCACCCAGCCCACACATACTGACAGCATCTTTGGACCTATTCAAATGTGTGAGCACACAATGGCTTTTTAGGACTAAAAATGTAACAACTCTATCTTAGCTGTTACAGTCATCCAAGGACTGTTTGCTATAAGTCTCCTCCTCCATTTTTGAGGATGTACCTTTTTCCCCAGACTAAACCACAGAAGCAAAACAACTTCAATTTGTCTCTCTGGTTTTCAGCAGCTTTGGTGTGACTTAGCTGAAAATCTTTCAGTGGTTACTTCAAGTTCACCCTTGCAGCAAACAGCAAACCCTGGGTCTTCTCTGCATTGTCAAAATTAATGCTACTTCTGGAGAAAATCTGTGGTGGTTGTCATGGAAATGTTCTACCCATCTTTTCTCTCCTAAAGATAGCACAGCATTGTCCACATTTTTGATACTCCTGGCTACAGCTAAAAACCTCTGGAGACCTGGTAAGGAATTTTCATGGTGTATTTCTTGGGCTTTTGTGCAACATCACTCAAACCCCATATGACACTTTCTCCTTCTCAATTTGTCTGCGTAAACACAAATTTCAGCAAAATTAAACCCACTATACATGGATGTCTGCATTTCCCTAGGGCAAACATGATCCCAAATCTTCTGCTGATTAAGACAAGAACCGTACCAAATGTGGATGTATTCTAAGCACACGTGTTTAGGGGAATAAGAAGTTCTGCATTTCTCCTTGCTCATCAAGTCAAAGAAACTCTGAAGCACTGGGAAATACAGAGTCACTTACTGCCATGACCTACCTTGTCCCAAGCAATCATCCAGATAGGAATAAAAATGAACTCCCTGCCTTCTTAAATCAGCTATCACTGCCACTAGACTTAAGGGCTTTGCCAGAAGGAATACCTTGTGACTAATACTCTTGGATATTTCACACGTCAGAGGGACCCAGATGTAAAAATAAAACCCTTACAAATCAACTGTATAATTTTATATATATACACCATTTTTTTACACATGTAATAGCATATATGTACCAGATATACATAATGAAAAAAAGATTACCAAATACACTCCTGATATTAAAGACTATTAGAGACAGACTTTCCTTCTTTGGAAATAGGGGCAAGAATATGAAAAAAAATGTGTTTCAGAAGAGTAGATCTGTACATGACATTCTACCTCACAACGGGAATAGGTCAGAAGGGGAAGACTTCAAAGTTAAGGCAGAATATGAGTTTGAAGAGAAAGTGTGATAAAAAATTATCAAAATACCCATGATTTGCCATATTATGAGAGTACATTTCCTAACTAAGGTGGCTGTCAGAAGGAAAGGAGTCACTGGAGGCAGACATGGGAGCTCTGTAGTGCTGTCACACTGCTGCCTCTCCTCTAGATTGCTGCCAGAGAGACACAGAAAAGACACAAGAGGCACCATCAGCCCTGAAAGGACAACTCCTGTTAGAAACAGCACTGTCAAGCAGCGAGAGAAGCTGGAATTATTCAAGGGAAGAAATGCACAAAAGCTTTACTTCCAAGGAGATTTTAGTTTACTGGCTCTGCCATGGGATTCTACATGTCCTAGAGAAGAAGCTTCCTCACAATCACACTTCTTGACATCAAGCCAGATACCTACAGCACAGCCTGGACAGATGTTTGAGCAATTCACTGAGCTCTGATTACAGGATACATCACCTTCTGACACTCTTCCATGTGAGACTAGAAAACCTATCCGATTTTAAAAGCCAACCTGAAAGCAGCACAATACAGGGCACAGAATGATAAAAGTATCACCTGGGATTAATGTTATTTCCCTGGAAAAAATTCTAGAGCAAAATCCTACATTTGGCATCATCCTACAGAGATGAAAAAACACATCCACCAAGTCTCTATACTGTTGACAGTATTATCTGAGAGAAAAAGAAAAATAAAGGAAATCAACAGATTGACTTCTCTCTTCACTGCTGTCTCCTGTTTTTCAAAAGCCAGCTCAGCCAGATAAACACTTGGATGAGGTTGTACCAACTTCTAATGCAAAGCTGTTTGACAAACCGTGCTGGCTTACAGGGGTCTGTGGGAATGCCCACCAGCAGAAGCACCCATACCATCTGAGGGACAGGGGTTTCACTTTCTCTCTGTCCTCAGACTCTTGTAAAGCTCAGGACATCTACAAGAAAGGATATTTAATCATCTCAACTACAAAAAGCTATTGTTCAAGCAAAGCACAGCCAATTTCCAAGACTTCTGCTTACCTTTCTCTAGCTGTAAATGAGCACTGGGAAACACCTCTCACAGTCACTATAAAATCAGCAGTTACAGTATTTGTAAAGACCTGTAAAGTAAGTTTTGCTCCAGCCCTAGCAAGGAAACAAAACAATCCTGTGAATTCCATTTTCTGTGGTTTTTGAAAGCTGCAACAGCCCAACAGCAGGGATCCACAGTCCTAGGGCAACCAGCATACAAGAACAATGGAGAAGAAAAGGAATCACCACCCTCTGCTATCCAAAAAGCCAGATGATTAAAGGAGCTTCAAATGCAACATAAGAATGGTAGCCAGACATGAATAGAATGTATAGCCTTGAAATGTTCAGACTTTAAGAGACTTTCTGTTAAAAAATGGAATTAAGAAGTGGATTTCTTCATGGAACTGCTGCCCATTTCCATATCTTTCAAATCTGCTTTATTTTGCAGGCTTCCTAGTCCTCTTAGGGTTTTTCCCTGCCCAGTGGTAAGCCTTAATTCACAATTGTTTCTGCTCTAGCACTTTTATAACCCTGTGAAATAGCAAAACAAGTACTAACCCACCTAATCTATGGCTAAGTTGCCATGTTCTAGCTCTAGACCACTTGGCAAGCTGGATTGGTTCTTGCTTAAAAATAAGAATATCCCTAAAATAATTAATACAAGACCTAAAAGACAAACAACATTGCACAACATGGAATGTGATATTACAGAAAAATTACAAACATTAATATTGCTCAAAGGCAAAAAAAAGGGGGAGAATACATTGTGTGCTATCTGAACAATGTTGAGACACCTCTGTCAAATGGGCAGGGATGTGACATTTCACACCTCATCCTGACTTTCCTATCCACAAACAAAAAAAAGGGCTGAAAAGTTGGCTCAAGTAAAGAAAAACAACTACCACATCAAAGGTATCTCTGCAAAATTATTGATCTTGAAGGGTATACTGATTATATCTCCAGGTAACTCAGAAAGATCTTCTGTCCTTACAAAAAAAGTACATACTTTTTAAGACATGTACTTAAAACCAGGCCAACATCAGCTTGCCAGCTCCTGATTTCTTTACACTAAAAAAAAAAAAACAAAACCTCATAGGGAAAAAAAACCAAGGAAATATATTTCTGGTTGCATAAAGAAACCAATCACTAACAGAAACAGAATTACCTAGAATTGGTAATCTAGGCACATCTGAGAAACTGATCTGGCACATCAGCCTGTATTACTAGTTAAACCCACTGACAGCCACAGAGCTAGACACTTAATTTTTAAAAGTTTGAGGATTATGTGCTTTTTTTTCCTCTCTTTTTTGAAGAAACATTGCTGAACAGATTAAGAAGTAATGCATTTACAAGGTTTATTGGAAAACAGTTTTAGAAGGCAACATGCACAATAAAAGATTATATAGTGTGTATCTAGCACTTCACCATACATTGACTACCATGAAGATATTTACAAGATGTTTTGAGCTCTATTTTTAAAAGGTCCATTTTGACTTAACAAGGCAGCAGATAGTTTTCAAAGTTCCAGAAAGCTTTTAACTTGAGTGAGAAGGTAAAAAAACTGACTGTCAAAGCCAGGTCAATTTAAAACTAAAACACCTTCAAATTTGTTAACTGAGACTTTCTGACTTGAGTTGAAAACACAAAATTCCTTTATTGTGTTCAAAGACACAACAGTGCAATAAATCTGTTTAATTAAAAAAACCCTCACCTTCATTTCTATAACCCCACAGTCCACAATCAACCTGAAACCAAAAGGTCCCACGAGTCATAACACAAAGAAGCAAGTGATTCAGCCACACAGGATTATACTGACACTAAAAAAAAAAATAACCTCACGTAAATGTGCCCATCCATATGAAACTACAGAAGTGATTATTCCTGTATGCCAAGTGAAAATGTAATCTGTTTTTCTTCTGAAGAAGAGATCCATTTGTATTTTGATCAAGATTACAGCACATGCTCCCTGCACTCACAGGAGGGGTTGGCCAAATATGCATTTTCTGTAAGGTCATATCTAAAAGAGGGACTGCTTGAAAAAACACATTTGACAGTCATCTGTCAGAAAAAAAAGATCACCCTCACATTTCCAAAATCCTAACTTGACCTAAACAATATTTATGAGTGAACAAGAGTGCACCTTTCAGAATTTCACACAATGAGAAGAAGTCTCAGGCAGTTTAAAACAAATTAGGTTAAAAATAAACTAAATTAATAATTAAGTTGACTTTGTAGTTTCAAGCAGCTTTTGTTTAGGGCTGCAAATATCAGAAGGCACTGAAAGCAAAGCTACCTCATGCTTCCCATGACAAATCTGCCTGCCACAATTGTATCATCTGCTGTGACTCAGCACTATGGAAGATATGTGTGCACACCAACAAAATAACAGTAAATCAAAATTCTACTGATTTCAGCCTAGCTTTGGACATCAGCAATGAAGGAGTCACACTGAGGTATCAGCCACATCAAGCCAAAACCCACAGGCACTTCAAACTCAGTTACACTCATTCTGCCTCCCTCATCCCATTTACACCCAATATCCCTCCTACCAAAGCTCCTGAAGCCAACTAAAGCACATTCACAGAGACACCTCTTCTCTTCTCTGATAACTTATCAGCACCAAAAAAAAGGGTAGAATGAGAACACTAGGCAGCTGGAAAAAGGATCATGTGGAAGCTCTACAAAGAATCCCTGAGTCTTTTAAAAGGCAATCTCACTCTACTTCAGACAAAAACCACAACAACCTAATGTTAATCACAACATTACTATTGGACTTTACTTATAGATACCTACAGTTTGTGATCCACTAATAGGTGACTTGTTTGCTCATTTTCCTAATTCAACAGGTGAATTTGCTTTCAAGTGTTACCTTAGCACTAAATTTGATAGGCTTACAAAGCTTTGTTTCAATATATGTTTAGGATGTTTAGCCACAAGGTATGTATTTTATGGTTTTAGAAGCAGCACATCACTTACATATAATCTCAACTTTATATAAAATAAAATAAAGATCTGTGTGTGTCAAACCAGTTGGTATCTCAGAACACATGAATCCTCCTGCTGAGCCTGACAAGCATCTGAACTACCAACAAAAACAGAAAAACAGAGAAAACAAATCCTGTGGATCACAAGGAAGCTGCTGGCAGCAGGTGACTGACTAAACCTTGTCTTATGTCACCTCTGAAAGCCCAGAGTCCATAACAACTACACACATCCAGGAACAGTCGCGTTTCTTTCAGTTCCAATGAGCTTGAGCGTCTGTCTCCTCATGACACTAAGCAATAATTATGTTCCAATAAAGTGTTCATGTTATTCAAACCAGATTTCTTCTGTCACTGAACTCCATTTATTCCTGTCTAACATGAAGAGACCAGCAGAAGTGACCCTGTGATGTGCAGTCTACCACAACTTTCTAACACTTTTTCACACCTTCCTGCTACTAACATCCTTTATAAATCAATTCTGGTGAAGGGAAATTTACTGTCACCTGTCTTAGACCACATCTACTTTTTATCCCAAAATGAATTATAAAGGCTGCACAATGTTTAATGCAATTTAAGACATTCAGGAGGTGGCATAATATCATTTCCAGTCCCGCTGGTCTACAGATTTCATATTCAATGGAGGTTTTAGACTGTTTAGCTTAAAATTACCTCTTCTCCTTTTCCAGACTCCCTTTACCTTGTCCACAATAATTTAAAGGTACTGATATTTCTACAGACCTTGCATTCCACTGCTGGCTTGAAAACCCCACATTTATTCCTGGAAATAACATCGAGCAGTTTAATCCACTTACTTGCTTAACAGACTTTAAAAACTGTAACAGACAAGGGTTTTTTTTTTTTTCTTCAGAGCAGAAAAAAAAGTGACTTGCTATCATAATGCTGCCTCTATTCTCTGTACTTTACATCAGCATTTCTTTATTAGTATTATTATATTATTTAAACAAGTACATCCATTATGCTTTCACCCCTTAGTATGAAGCTGAATAATTTTTCTATCAGTTCAGCTTCCACTTGCTCTCTGAAAAAGAGGTGGTCTGGTCTTTCTAACTTGTTTGTCCATTACATCATTCCAGAACCTCCAGTGCAGACATTTCAGCCACTCAGAATATTTCATCAAGTGTGTAATTCCTTTAATGCCTTTTATTTTTCTTGACTTGCTCAGAACCTACCAGGCTCACTCAGTATTCCCTTTGGCCTTCAGAAGTATTTAAACAAATGCAATAAATTAAGCTATTTGCTGCTTGCTGCTCTTTTATTTCTGTTATGTTGCAAATTAACATTAAAGCCCCTAGCCCTAAATCACATAACTCAGGTATTTTTATGCACTATATGCTATTTTGGAAAAACCTGATTTCAATTTTTCAGGGAGGCTCCGGTTTACATCCATCAACCTCTTCCCATAAAAGTTACATTTTGCAACTTAAGAACTTTTTTAGTTGCCTTTAAAGGTACACTTTTGTGCTCTCAAAGATAGAAATTAAGCCCCCCCAAGAACTTGTGAAATACTTCAAAGAAGTATTAAAGCAAGCCTGCAGAAACAGGACCATAAAATAAAATGTACCATTCTATTAATGTTAGCTTATTCAACAGAAGGGGAGAAAATAAAAAAATTTAAAAAATAGTAAAGAGCACTGTACAGAAACACCGAAGCTGAAATAAGACTATCAAATAACCTGCTTAAATAAACATTTACACTTAGAAGTTTCTATAAAGAACCTTTCAGAAACTGCCATAACTGACTGTAGGACTTTTTAGTTCTCGTGGTGACTTGGGCCAGGGCTGCTGCTGCCTTTCCCTTTCCAAATGGACCAAACTGGGACTTCTCCAGGAGCCAGCACTCAGCTGGATACACAGGACCACATGAGCACACCAGCTCTGAAGTCATCAACACAGAGAACACATCATCAGAAAAAATCAGCACATGGCACACTGACGGCAAGAGGTGAACACCCTGGTCCAGTGTCAGAGTGAGAGATGGGTTGTGACAAAGACTCTGCTTTGAAGTTGGGGGTCAGTGGGGGATGCCAAGGCCCCAGACAGTCACATCTCTCAGGAGAGAAGCAGCACTGAATCTGTGTGAAAGACTGTGACAGGAAAATCCATGATGAGAAAAATCTCCACCTCGTGTGTCATCTTAAGTTACCGTGCCTCAAGCTACGATTCCTCTCCCCTGTGCCCATGGGTATGTCTAAAGGGTAATTAAAAGGTGCAACCACAGCTCAAGTAGAAACTTCAAAACTCGTTTTGAATGAGTTAGTTGACATGTCAATGCAGGTGGTAACAGTGAAAGGAGAACACAATGAAGTTACAATAAAAACAAGGCCAAATACACAAAAGATCACCCTGATACAACCTATTAATTTACACAGTGCTTCATTAACAGCTGGAGGGAATTCTACTCTAACTACTAACTGCCAGAGGTATATACAAAATAGCATTAAAATAAAGAGCTTCTGAGGATAAAGTTGCAATCTCATTTCCTGAGAGCTCATTGACATATCCCAACTTTGTTAAGTCTTTCATTAACATCAAGCAGTCAGAGCAGAAAATACGCCAGCAAACCAAAAAATCCAGAGGAACAGCAGCTTGAATAAAGGATAAAGGGACCATTAAACACCACCATTCAGCACCATTTGGGAATTCTGCAGAAACAGCAGCCCGGTATTTTCACAGCTCATGACGTATCTTTCCAGCCCGGAGTTTCATTTTCATGAAACGCCCTCAAGAGGCAAAGCTTAAAATCATTGTTACAGGGACCGCGCTACGGGCAACACAGATTCAGAGACTATGAATGGGACAAGTTTCTGTGGCACACAAAGTCTCTGGAACAGGACAACTGGAAACGGCCACCCAGCGCTAACCTTCGTACACAGGCAGCCAAAGAAACAACATTTTAGGTGAGATAATGCGAGGCTACGGGGTGATATTTGTAGGGAGATGGCAGAGCTTTTTTAAATCAACTAACACCACAAGTTAAAAAAAAAAAAAAGAAAAAAAAGCTTGGAAGATGCAGGAGGAAGTTTTCCTTTCCCTCCACAGAATCAATCAGGTTGGAAAAGACCTCTCAGGTGACAGAGCCCAACTGTGACCCAACACCACCGTGCCAAACAGACCACGGCACTGAGTGCCACATCCAGTCCCTCCTCAAACACCTCAGGGACGGTGACTCCACCGTCTCCTTGGGCAGCCCATCCCAACGCTTAACCACGCTTCTCCTGAAGAGATTCCTCCTGGTGTCCAAGCTAAACCTCCCTGGCTCAGCTTAGGGAGATGTCCTCTCGTCCAGCTGCTGCCCTGCCTCCGCTCGCAGCCCGTCCCGCGATGGGAGCAGCGGCACCGGGGCCATCCCGTCCCCGCGGCACGGAGTTGCCCGACTCCGCGCAGCCAACCGCGGTCACTTCCGAAGGCGGCGCTTTGGAAGCCGAAGGGAGTCCCTGCAGGCACGAGGAGCCCGTCCCCGGGCACAGCAGCACCGGCCCGCCTCTCCCCGGGTCCCCGCCAGCCGCGGGTCCCGCTCCCGGTCCCGGCCCACGCGCGCGCCGCTCCCGCCGCGCCGGCCCCGGCCCCGCCCCGCGCGCGGCCCCCGCGCGCCTGTTGCACGCGCGCGCGCGCACGGGCCGGGGGTTCGCGAGAGGGCTCCCGCCGCGCGCGGCACCCCCGGCCCGGGCCTCCCCTCCCCCCCGCCACAACCCGAGCCGCCGGCGGCCGATCCCCGCCCGGTCCCTCCTCCCGCGGGGACGCGGCCCCGCGCACCGCCCGGCTGCCGTCACGCTCGCTCCGCCGGGGCCGAGGTAACGAGGTTCCCCCCGCCCCCGTACCTGCTGCCGGCCCGGCGCGGCACCGCGCTGTCTCCTCTCGGGCCCGAGGCGCGCGAGCGCCGCTCCCTCCCTGCCTCCCTCCTTCCCTCCCTGCCTGCCCGGCGCTGGCTGGCAGCGACACTGCGCACGCGCGGGGCGCGCCGCGGCGCCCTCTGGGAGGAAGAGCCGTTCCGGCGAGGCCGGCCGGCGGCGGCGGCGCCCTCCTCAGGACAGCGCGGCCCCGAAGGAAAGACTACGGCTCCCGGCAAGCAGCGCGCGCGCCCTTGCGGGCGCGCCTCTCCCGCCACGGAGCACGCCGGGAGTTGTAGTGCGACGGGCGGTGGGGCCGCGCCCGGGAGGGTTTGGGGAGACGGGAGGAGGCGCCCCGTCCCTTCGCCGCCTGAGGGATGGTGGCGGCGGCCGCCCGGGAGTGTCGTGTGTGGGACACGGAGGTGGCGGTAGCTGTGGCGGCAGCTGTGGCGGCGGCTATGGCGCAGCAGCCGCCAATGTCACGGCGATGTTAGGCCCCAACGCGCCGCCCGCCAGCGCCGCCGCCAGGGAGCTCCGCGCCGGGAAGCGCTGAAAGGGGCAGGGCTGCTCCCGGGGCTGTTACGGCCCAGGATAGCGCAGCGGGCTGATGCTTCCACTTTAATTAATGCAGGTCCCCTAGCGGTGGCCTCGGTGCCACCGCAGACCGCGTCACTGCGGGTGCGGCAAGCAGCGGAGCCATTTCGCTGTGCCACGGGCGATGCCGCGGCCGCCACGGACACAGCGGCGGCCCCGGGCCGGACAGGCTGTTCGTCAGCCACGGTGTACGGTGCGACAGACACGTACATGAGATTGTGTGGCACCAGCGGGCCCGCACACCCTCGGAGGAGCACAGGGTGCCGATGGCAGGAGGGGGAGCCCCAGCAGCACCCACCAGGCTGCTTCCAGGCCCATCCCAGGAGCATCAGCCCAATAAAGACCCATTTCGAGGGGCACAGGAGCACAGTGGCGGGTGGGAACCCAAATGAAGGACTCAGAGAAAGGAACACCCTGTCCAGCCCCATCCCGGGAGCCTCAGCCCCAAAGCACCTTTAGGATTAGGGGTGCAGCTGTCTGCAGGGGTGTGGGACACAGGATGAGATGAAGGGGAAGAGCATTGGGGTGTTATGTTTGCCCAATTATCCCATCATAAAAAGGCCAAACAATATTAAAAGTAGTAACAATTTTAATTAAATAGTTTAGAAAATATATAAACAAGGGATAATTTGGTTCAAATAATAGCGCATAAGCAAAAACAACCGCGGGGTACGGAGGGCAGGGTTCAATGACCCTTGCCACTTCACGTACAAGCTTGCCAAGTGAAAGTCACCCCTTATATGCCATGTGTCAATACCATCTCCTCCCATTTTCAGTTCATCATTTTTCTGTCTCCGCCTTCATTACCACCTTTACCACGCATGCGCCACTACTCGGTTTGGTGGTCGCACAAGTCTTTGGGGTCGTCACTGATGAAGGCCCTGTAGTCTTCTTCATTGTCCTTTAATTCACCTTTGGGTTACACATGCGCACCAAGCCAGTACAATGTAAGCCAAGACTAACCTATCACTGCATCTGCATATCAAGGCAATAAATCCCTTATAATTAACATTTTCTTGGGACCCAAGCAGGTTCTTGGTCATTTTTAGGAACTGTATCTTCAGCTTCTTTCCTGTGGTCCTTGAAAACATCTGCTGGGAAGGGGGGGTGGGTGGAGCCCCTCCTTTCCCTCTCTTCTTTGGCATTACAACTTTTAGCTATTAACTCTTTTATTATTCTCAAATATTAATTACTGTATCAATATTGATTACTGTTTCAATTTTTATCAGCACAAATCATACCTATTTATCACAGGGGGATTGCACAGGACTCATCAGGGAGTGATTAGGGCAGGAACCAGGGGTGATCTAGGGCACACAGAGACACAAATATAGCATACAGGAATAAAAAGGGCCAGTCATGTGTCAATGGTTTGTGATGATTTGTCCACGTCCTGCACCTGATCCAGGTCTTCTCATTAAACTCCTTTTGCACTTTGCCCTGCGTGAGGAACTCGTGGTCAGAGCACCACAGGGAGCTGCTGCTGGGGGCTGGAGAGGCCGGGATTGAGGGGCAGGCCCAGGGCACTGCCTGAGCCCAGCTGCTGGAAGGAGACACCCTGCACACGTGTGTAAATACTGCTGTAATACACAGAGGCTCACTGGTGCACCTCTGTCCTGCTCAGCTGGAGCAGAGAGTGGGATGAGGCTTCCTCTGCTGAGTGGGAGGGCTCTGTGTGGATGGATGTGTAATCTGTGTCCGTGTGTATTTGCTTAATTAGTGCATATGTGAATGTGTGCATGTGCCTGCTGGGAATACAAACTCTTCTGGCTATTGCTTGGAGATGGGCATGGGGCTGCAGCAGCCTCACCTCTCTCAGGCTACCAGATCTCAGATAATTTTGCCACATCAATAGATACATATATTTGTGTACATACACACACTGGTGTATTTCATGGGGCTCCATATCGAAGCACAGCATTTCTACCCATTGAATTGAGATAAGATAGATTAAAGCAGACAGGCAACAGCTTTCTCCCAAAGCATTTGCACCAAAAAAAAAAAAAAAAAAAAAAAAAAAGAAAAAGGAAAAAAAAAAAGAAGCAAACATCAGTTCTGCTTTTCTTTCAGGGATTTCACGTTTCTTGCACCCTACCTAAGCACATCTGTAATGCAGCAGGAGGTCTGGTTACAGTATTGGCTGGCATTCCTGATATACCTTGAATCAAATTAACACAGTTATGGGTGGCAGCAGAGATCTCCAGGTTCTCCTGGTTTTGATGAAAGTCTGGTTTCAGTTGCAACAGAGCTAATGCAATGCAGGTACAAGGATGAATTCCTGTTTCCTGTCTCTCTGCTCTTCTGCTCCCTTCTCCCCACCAAGTACATATTTTCAGGCACAGTGAACTATGTTCATTCTGCATGTCTTGTAATAACCTACCCTTAACAGCCACCACAGATGACTCCTTTTTGGATCACAGTCATCACCTGCAGGCAAGGATTTGCAAAACTTGTGTGGGGTGAGGCTGTGAGGCAGCCTACCAGAAAGAGAGGCAGGTCCAGGCTGTCCAGGTCTGTGTGGTCACAGAGCAAGGCATGGAAATAGCAAAAAGCACCACCAGAGTTCCAGCTGTCTGAAAACAGAGATACCTGAGACCAGGCTGACATCAGGTGCAGGTAAAATTAAGACAGAAGGTAGCTTCATTTCTGACAACAACTTCTGAAGCCCTGAGAGTTTTTGTAATCTGAGTTAATTCAGCTGGAGGGAATTTACTCTTTAACCAATACACAATTTTGAGCAGAATTTTTCTTCATGCAAAAGCGAGGCACACCCTTCAGCATGTTTTTAAACACAGCCTTAAAAGATGACAACAACAGTGAAGGCTGACAAATGACCCTGAGCTGGGGGAGGAAGAGTGGAAGTGGACAGAGTAAACAGATCAGCCATCATGCTGTGATTGGGTTAAATTTGAGTTTAGGCAAAATACCCCTGGCTCTTGTTTTCCCCAGTGCAATGGGATGCCAGAAAATGGTATCACGATAATGCAGCCCTTTCTAAAAAAGGCCACGGAGCCAGACTGCTGACCATATTTAGCTCTACTAAGTTGCAATTGGCACCAGCAAGCCTTGGTTGTCACCCACTGACATTTTGTTCAGCCCTAAAAATGAAAACAGTTGCCTGCAATGTTTCAAGCCATGAGAGTCACTGAGGACTCGCAGATGGGAAAGAGAAAGATAAGGCAAAGTATCAAGTTCATCATGATTTAGGATCTCAAGGCCACCACAGCCAAAAGGGTTGTTCTTGAGAGGTGGCAGCAAACAGGAGCAGGGTCACAAGGGATGTCTGCAGCCACATGGGGTGAGCGCCCACCAGGGAGGAGCAGCACCTGTCCCATCTGCACCCCTGAACCTCACTGGCATGGAGGACCTGTCCATACTCCCCATCAGTAGGAGGTGCTCACCATGGGAGTCACTGTGAAATGCTTTGATGAGTCTGTGCCTGCAGTAAAGCTTGACTGCTCTCCTTTGCTTTGCCAGGTTTGGCTGAGGAAGGGTGGTCTGGGAGCTGTACCCTCAGGCTTACTCTTGGTGGTTGTTGGGCCCTTTACACTGTGCAGTGGAGAGATTGAAGCTTGGGAGTCTCCTGGGGGTCCCCAGGAGGAGGGCAGGCACCTTTGCCCAGCTGCTCAAGTCTGGGCCATCCCCACTTTCCTCTCCTTGTGTCCACCCTGCCTGGACAGATCAGAAAACCACCATTGCTGTCTGTGCCAGCTGCTGCCTCCAGGGACAATGGGAACTGGGTGACAATTCCAACTGCAGAAACCACAAACTGGTGTGGGCACTGAGGGGAGTTAGGTTGTCAAGGGCAAACCTCCATCAGAGAGCAGCAGGGAGCTGACACAGGGCTGGGGAAGGGGTTTGATCTTTTCCTCTCATGCAGGGAACACGGGGTGCTGTTGGTTCTGCCTCTCCCCTTGTCTGCAAAGTATCACTCCAGGAGTGACAGAGTTAACAAATACAGTGGAGGAGACAGCTCTGTAAGCTGAGCTACGTGGTCACATGCACAGGTTTTATTTTTAACATCCCAAAACTACTTGATGTTTCTGCCTGGGCTTGCTCCGTGTCCTTCTGTTCTCTTCTCTTTCTTTGTGTGCAGTTCTCCCTCACCCACCTCGCTTCAGCCCAGCTGAGCACAACCAGGAGAGAAGTGTTTGGTACGTGCACAGGGACTCTATGATCAAGGTAAGGCTTTGTAAATAGAGTTGGAGGGTTTTTTGGACAAACCTGAATGGAATGTAATAGTTACTATAGCAAGCTATGAAAATCAAGACATCTTCAAAACAGCCTTAGTAATTAAGATGAAATAGAATAATCATGAGATGTCTTAAATGACACTCTAAAACAGAGGCAGCTGGTAACTGTGAGCACTTCTGTGACATACTACTCTAAAAAAAACCCTCCATAATATATTCAGTGAATTAGCTGTAGTTTGCTGCACTCTATGCAGGATTTAAAAAAACCTAAAATGCTGATTGTAAGATGGGAGCTTCAGCAGCAGATCAGATGATAAATCAAAAATTCAATTTCTGTTATTTTCAGGAAATTTTCAGAGAATACAAGAAGATACAGTAAGGGTCAGAGGAAAGGCAAGAGCAATCTCATGGCAAAAATGCTGATACTTAAAATTAAATAAGTTTTGTAGATTGAGACTGTAAATTTTATGTTGAAAATCTAGACTGAATGAATGATGGAGTAAGAATTGCAAGAGTTAAAGGTACTACTGTACCATTTAGTCTTGTGACTGCTTAGCAATTTTTATTCATTAATCTCTTTCATTTTTATTTTATGACTTAGATCTTAACCAGTAGCTCTGAGTTTCTTTATACTGGGCACCTTTCAGAAAAGTATTTTAGTGAGATTGTTACCAGAGCATAAAATAGAACCCGAGCCCAGAGAGAAAAAAACATGGTTTGGACCATTACCCTCCTTTTATTTTTTCCCCCTTAGACTGCAACCAAACTGGACCTATTCTTTCAAAGCACTTGTTGAACTCAAACCAAGACCAAACCCATTTCCTAGTTACCAATGCAAAGTGAAATTTTGCTTGACTGTGTCTACCAAGGACAGCCCAGGGATCCCCAACAGGTCTGAGGAGCAGCAGAGCAGCTCCATGTCACAGCCTGCTGATCTGCCTGTCTCCCACAGGACTCCCCAGCAAGCCCAGCACGTGATGCTGATGCTGAGCTATCCTGCACTATGCCACCCGTCCAGGGGACCATTTCAGCACCTGGAATTTTGGGTGGGATTCTCTCAGATGAGCTATGGCTCCATTGCACCAGGTAGGGAGGAGCAAGAAACATTGCTGATCCAGGTGTTTTAGTGGGGAGTGCAGTGCAGGGTTCCAGCCAGCAATGCCCTGTGTTACCTGTGCCTCACTGCTCTGGAGTCTCCCTGCTCCTCCTGTAACAGCTTTAGTGCATTTCACCAGACAGAAATTGCACAAGCAAATTTTGGTGCCACTTTACTGCCTGTGTGCAGCACAGATTTTCCAGGCAAGGGGGAGGCCTGATGGTGCAACAGCTTCTCTTGATCTCCATGGTCCTGCATGTCAGGTGTAGGGAGCTGAGGAGAAGCTGATGTGCTGTTCTGAGAACGTGAGCAAGAGGCATGCTGAAAAAGAAAGGCAAAGAACATGAATTGAAGTCCTTACCCAACTGCTGCACTATACTGTGGATTTATTTTTTCAGTATAAAGCAATTCCAACCTGTTCAGCAACTCTGAAACAGTGTTTATTGCCATGAAACACCACAGCCTCATCCACATCATCCCCAGGTAGGAAATACAGGCAGCAGCTCCCTAATTGTCACAGCTTCATCCTTCCATTGTTGGGCTTATCCAACAAGTCAGTTGTTTCACAGAAAATCTTAATCCTCATGTCTTATGCTAAGGACTTAAAGTTCACCAGCATTGCTCTGGAGTCAAAGTGCCCCTGTAAAATCCAAGTGAACTTGTTCAAGGTCACCTCAAAAGCAGGTCTTGTTCATGCTCACTATTAGTGTCATCGATGAAGGTTTCATCTGCACCTTTAATTCTCCCTTTCCACCTGCCCTGAGCCATACCACACTCACAGCCTGCCTCATTTAAAGCTTGGCTGGCAGTGAGTATTGTACAAGGTCAGTCTGAAATGGCAACTTCAGAGCAGGAGTGCCATCAAGAACAGTGACCCACTGTGCTGAGTGCCAAGGGGGTCACCCAAGCTGTAGCTGACCCTGCTGTGGGTGTTGAGGTGTGGAGTTCGACTTATTTAGAGGTCCCCACGACTCCAGGTGGCATTCTTGGATTTGCTTTTCATTTTGTGTCTAAGGAGAGGACTTAAGAAAACTTGGGCTCCTGGGATTCATGTACAAATGCAATGCACTATGGTTTCCAACGGCATAGTGATTTTGTTCTCACCTCTAAGAAATAAAAATATCTATTTAGCAAAAAGGGACCCAAGCCTGATTTTTTGACAAGATTGATAAGCAAGTAGTGATTGAGGAAGAGCAGTGCATGAAAGGAAAAGAAAATCACTAGTTAAAGAAGACTTACTTGGTGTCCTAGAAAATGTGATTCTATAGCTGGCTCTGCCAAAGTTTTTGTGCAGGAGGCATGCAACTGCAAGTGAAACATAAAAACCTGAGCATCTCTATGCTTGGCATTTTTGTCTGGCATTTACATATTTGTATAAAATACCATATTTAATTCTATATATTTTTATCTTTCTAAACTTTATTTCTACATCTGCCAAATAGAAGCAATAGTATTTTTCAACCTCAAGTGCTTCTCTAGTATTGCAAAGATAAATTCATTATTGTGAAAACGATCAGATCTAAGATAGTAAATATACTGACATGAAAATTCTTATATGGTAAGACAATTCCCCTCAAGATTTCAGTATAATAAAGATGAGATAAATGCTATATACTGGGTAACAAGAGTTAAAAGAAATAGAGAACATTGCCCATCTGCCCCATGCACTTTACCAAAAGTATTCACATTCCTTCTGTTGAAACATTATATATAACTTCAGCATTTTTGGCTCCAGCATTTGGATGTGAACTTTTGTGAGATTTTTTTAGGAGTTTGTTATCATGTTGTAAAATTTAGAAATTTTGGAATCTCATCTCAGAGGCACTCTTTAGGGTCATTATCTGGGTTTCTGGTGGCCCCTTTGGATATTTCTTCAAATTGGGAGGTATCTCTTGATTCTGTGCAAAGAGCTCAGGTACAATGTATGACCTTAGTATGTCAAATGGTCAATCACATGCCAAATGAGAAAATACTTGTATTATTTTGGCTCATTGACTGCAAATTAATTAAATGTCTCCTGAAAATAAATTTTAATTGGTTTATAAACTGTAAGTTATTATCACTGAACAGGCCCACTCCAGACACAGACGTAGATGCAGTTAAAATAGCAGCTGTATATTTTTAAACCTTACTTGATTTGCTGTCATTATGGTCTAAAAATATTTACCAAAATGGACAGACTATGGACTGTTATGTGCATTCTTTCCTTACACAGTAGCTTGAACATGATTGAAGTAATCATTTCTGGTTTGTTTGGATTTTTTTTTCCTAACCCAGACCTGGAGAAATTTTGCAAGTTGCAAGGAATCAAGAAGTGTACAAGTTTAGAGAAATGTTTTGTCACTTGACTTATCTGTGTGTCACCTGCCTCTGGAAGTTACGTATCAAACCTACTGAGGCAAAATTTGTAAACTTTTTGCTGAGTGTTTTGAGTTTGTAGTTTGTGTACTTGCAATAATACCATCAACTAAACCACAGCCAACTAAATTATCAATTAAAATACAGAGATCCTAATTACTGGCATGTCAGAATAGAAGAAGCATTCAAACCCTCATAAATATCAGAAAGAAACACTCTGTCCCTTCTTCCTGTCCTCTATGTTCACAGATTTGACAATGAGAAGAGAGGAATAGATATCTTTTGTCTGAAAAGAACAGCATATACAAGTTAGAGATGAGGTAAACTAAACTAAAAAAATGCCTGAATAACGAGGAAGACTGGTTCTGCATCTGAATGCTGTGATAGGGTCACTTTTCATAAATAAAGCATGTATTTTCTTTCTCTTCACATGATTTGGACAGGGTTTATTTCAGCATACAGCAATGTGAAAGCTAGCTTCTCTGCCATCAGTTCATTCTGTGTTTTGGAGAACAAGAAGGCCTATGCCTCTAATGTAGGGGGTTTTTTTAATCAACTATTTCTCCCCAAGAGTTACTTTTGCAGTGGAAAGTATTGTTCACACAGTCATGTTTTTATTGCAGTGTAATGTACCCAGCCTTTCCTCTGACCTTATGCAAGTCATGGCTGGGACTATTTTTAGAGATTATATTTGCAGCAAAATGCTACAAGAATGAGAGCAGCAAGGATGCCACCAGTGTGAAATAAATCCATCTGTATCTCCCGCTTCTCTGAACTGCATAAAAGTAGATGTAACTAAGCAGCCTAAAGCAGGACAGGTGCCACCCCAAACCACATGTATTTAAGGGCTTGGTGTGGTTGAGGTCACCCTGGCTAGCACACTGGTGTCACCTCTGTGCAGAAGCCAGCATTTCCTAAGGCAAGGCAGGGATGTTATAATGGGAAGTCACAATGTTTTATTTTCTGCCTTGCTATCTTGAGCTCTTTCCTTGGAAAGGTGATGGTACCTTATACTTGAGAGTTCAAGTTTGTCTCTGAGTAAAGTGACCACCAAGGGTGTGTGCTCCTTTACTCTGCAGGGCCAAGAGGGAATGGGGTTGATTCATTAGGAGGGTAAAAAGGTATTGATCAGCACTGGAAATTGCAAAAGATGGAACAAAGTTGTGTTGAGCAATTAATGCACATCTAATTTTCAAATGTGAGTGTTGGTATTTAGTGCAGAGACCCACAAGCATTGCTTTTCCTAGATGTCTTTCCTTCTCCAGTATTGTTCATGATTTCCATGCCAGGGTGTAAAGGTCTGAAAGATATGAAGTTAAGAGAACACCTTCAAGAAAGAGAGAGGAAGTTCTTCATGTAGAATCTCTTCCCCCAAGCCTGAGCCCACTTCCTCTGCAGCTCACCTCTCCCCAGAGCTAGGTCACTTAACCCTGCATTTGCAAACACTACTTTTCTTGAACTTTATTTTCTTGACTTTGGAAAAATAATACAAAGTTTAAACTATTTTACTACCAATTCCTGCATTTTCTCAGAGCCTAGTGAGAGTCTACTGGGCCTGTGGTAGTTCTTACTGCATGAAATGGCAGGGGAGGAGGAAGATTTGTCAAATTTTTTTCCTATTTTCACATAAAAAAGAAAAGCACCCTGGGTCCTGTTTGAAAACAAAACTCGAGTTCCTCCTTATTGTTAGCTTCTTTCTTTCCACAAAGATTCACAGTGATTGCAGAACCAGGCTGGAAGGCAGCTCCTATAGTAAGGAGCAGGAAGTCAAAAGCTGGGAGGTTTCTACTAGCAGCAGGTCTTCTATGGGCCAAGTTACTGATAGCAGTTGAAGGTATCCAGGGAAGTAGTGTCTGAGCAGCCTCTAGTTCTGTAAGGCAACAATTGGAGTGTGAGGGTAAATCAGGAAAGCAGAGTAAAGGCCAAGGAAACTAGCTCTTACCCAGGCTGTTTTCCACACTGGAATAATCCTGAAGATAATCCTCACTCTTGACCTTGGTGGTGTAGAGCAAAGGGAGGTTCACTGTGCAACATTCATGTCTTTGTGGGGAGATGAGAAGAGGCCTAAGCCAAATGTAGAGAAGAAAAAGGAATGTCATTTTTCCTGCTCAGTGTTGAGGAAGTGGGATGCTCCTTCACTGTGCCCCTAGGAGTCTTGATTTCAGCAGCCTGGTGAAATGCTGGGACAGAAAACAGCTCATACCCTGGCTGCCTGAGCTAAGGAGTAAAGACCTTGTGTGTGTCTGTGCTCTACCAGGCCAGGCTGTACCGTGGGGCTCAGAAGAGATAAGTGACTGTGATAAGGAGCTGGCAGTCACTTTCTCACAGCCTCATCCCCACCAGAAGTGCATGTTCACACCTCATGTGTGGAAACCAGCTGTGGTCATGGAGGGTCTGTGGCTCTCCTCATTCCTTCAGACAATAACTCTTGTCTCTTTGTCTTTGCCACTCACAGCACCGGGCCCAGAAAACTCCCCCTGGGCAACACAGGCACTGTGAGCGATGTTTCAGCCGGCACTGCCGCGCACCCATTGAGATCTCCGTGTCCTGCATGGTGATCAGCTGCCACCTCCACTGCGGGGCCACCTTCCACATGTGCAAGGAGGAGGAGCACAAATTGCTCTGCCCCTTGGAGCAGGTGTCCTGCCTCAACTCAGCCTATGGCTGCCCTTTCTCCATGGCCCGCTTCAAGCTGGGGAAGCACCTCCAGGTCTGCCCAGCCAGCGTTGTCTGCTGCTCGATGGAGTGGAACCGCTGGCCAAACGTGGATTCAGACACAACGCTGCACAAGAATATCATGAAAGAGACCTTGACTGAAGAGTGTCTGGACACAGCTTTGGCACTCAGAGACCAGAAGATACTTTTCAGGGCTTTGAAAGTAGCTGAATTATTTCCAGAGTGGAGGAAAAAGGATGAACTGGAAGAATTAATGGATCAGGCCATGGGTGGGGAAGCAGGTGCTGTGGGAGGAGCTGCCTGTGGTTCCCAAGAGGGCAATGACCAGTGTGAGCTTAGCCAACGTGAGCGGGAAGATTTGGCAAAGGACAAAGAGGGAATGGATCTGGGGAGTTACAAAACATGGGAGAACATTTTCAGCAAAGAGCTTCTGGCTTGCCAGGTAACAGGCTCAGCAACCAGCACAGGACAAAAGACGGAGGAGGCTTCCAAAAAGACAGCAGCAGCTTCTCATGCTGCCAGCTCCGCAGAGAAGGCAAAGGAAGGACCTGATGTTGCAGAAGCAGGAAAGGGCCAAAAGTCTGAACAAGTAACACCGAGTAGAGAACTGAATGGACTGGCTCCCTGGCAAGAAGGGGTCCTGGAGAGGCTGAAGAAGGAAGTCGGTGTGGCGGATTACAACATGTATCTGGTCCATCACGGGGGAATGCTCATCCGCTTTGGCCAGATGGCTGCTTGCACTCCCAGAGAAAAAGATTTTGTCTATGGGAACTTGGAAGCCCAGGAGGTGAAGACGGTCTACACCTTCAAAGTGCCAGTGAGTTACTGTGGCAAAAGAGCACGACTAGGAGATGCACTGGGCCACAAGATGCCAACTTCAGACAAGTCAGTGGATACCTCAGAACTGGGAATAAACATAGAAGATCTACCTAAGACAAATATAGTCGAAGCCACACTGCTGTGTGCTCTGGAGAAAGAGCTGAAAGGCCATGAGATCTCTGAAGCAAGAGGTATCGATGGACTCTTTGTGGATTTTGCGACACAGACATACAGCTTTCCTTTGGAGCCCTTCTCCTCCAGCGCAGTTCTAGCAGATATTCTGGATGAAAACAGCCCACCAGAGCTGCACATGGAGCTCTACACTGAATGTGTAACCAGAAGACACAACAAAAGCAGTTCAGCTTTCACGTTCACTTGCAGTCATTTCTTTAGGAGGGATGAGTTCCCATTCCACTTCAAGAATGTGCATGCTGATATCCAGTCGTGCCTGGACGGATGGTTCCAGCACCGCTGCCCACTGGCCTACTTGGGATGTCCTTTTGTCCAAAATCACTTCCGCCCCGAGGGACTTAAGGCCAAGGTTATTTACAGCAAGCCTCTCAAGACATTTGCTATTAAGCCAGAAGTGGACACCCTTCTTGCTGAACCGGGCAAGTGCAACTTCATAGTGGATAGTCGAGGGAGAAGCAAGGACTTGCTGAGCAGCCTCCCAGTGGAAGTGCTCAAGTACATTGCAGGATTCCTGGACAGCTTCAGTTTATCTCAGCTATCACAAGTGTCAGTGCTCATGAGGGACATCTGTGCCACTCTTCTTCAAGAGAGGGGAATGGTCCTGCTGGTCTGGGAGAAAAAAAGATATTCCCACGGTGGTGCTTCTTGGAGAGCTCGCAAAAAGGCAAGTGGCTGTGACACTGGGAAAAAGAGTCATGAGTTCTCTTCAGATAAAACATGGGAATGACAAGAAAAGCTGCATTTAAACATGCAGATGTGGGGAAGGTTCACGAGGTTGTGAATTTGCACAGGGGTTTGTTGTCAGGGCCCAGAGCTGTAGGGTGCAGTACATCTAACAAAAGGATGAAGGTGTAACTAGACATTTTCTGAAAGTCCTCACCCAAGCTCATCTTGGGTAACCCCTTTGCATGTTCACCATTTCTAGGCACTGAGAACTAAGAATTCCTGATATTTAAGTACTACCATCCCCATTAAAAATGGCAGGTGATAACTAAAGCAGCAAAACCAGCAAGTACAAGATACATAACAATACAGACCCCCTTTTTCACTTGCTATGCCAGCTCTGCACCATCAGACGTTCATTGCAGTGTCCAGAGTGAGTAATGCACACCCATTGTAAGCATAGACAGGCATTTAAAATCCTCATTTTCTCTCCCCCATTCCTGTCCCCTCTCTTGCATTAGGTCTGGCAGTTCAGCAGCCTGTTCTCCAGAGTTCACAACTGGCAGCGCAGCGATGTCCCGAGCATGTCGGAGCACCTGAGGAATTGTCCCTTCTACCAGGCGGAGCACAGGACAGACCCCGTGCTGCTGACGGGCATGAGCGAGTCTCAGGAGCAGACTCGAAAGACTTTGGTCTCTACTTTCAAGCACAGAGTCTGAACAAGTTGCTTCCCCTCTGCCATGCTCCCTTCAGGGCTCTGAGATGAAGATTTGGGGATTCAGGTGTAGAGACTGTTGCTTCCAGCTCTCCTTTGGACATACAAAATTGGTTTCTCCCCAGCTGCATTTGAAACCTCTGCATTTTTTTTCCCTACATTAATTTGTTAAAGCTTCGACCACTGCTTACTAACTTCACATGCTTTCTGTTTTCTGTTCCTGGTTTAATACAGCATCCTGAAGAAAGCAATGAGGATCTTGTCTGAAAACAGCATTTTTACATCCTTGAAGGTAGGCTGCTGCTCCTTTACCATGTGCCTGAGATAAGCAAGAGCAGTTAAGTTAATGTACTTAGCTCAAATAAATCTGAAACACCTTAGTTTTGTCTGGAAAGCCAAGTTCTTGGAGCACAAGTAGATGCCCTCCTGCCTGGCAGACCTAGGGACTGCTAACCTGCTCTGAGACATGGGCAGAAGAAAAGGACACCCCAAAATTACATTAATTAATTAGAACTCCAGTGACAACTTGGGAATTCACTGCACAGCCACAGACCATCATTTAGGACCCTGACTAAGGCAAGCACACCTAGTTGAGTGCAAGCCTAAAGCTGAGCTCATAGGAGCATTCAAACCAAACCAAAGCAACCAAGCTTGTTCTTTGTTAGAAGTAACCAAGTGGCAAATAATTTCGGAGACTCAATTGACTTTTTATATTTTAAGGTAACAACTTTCTGTGTTTTATCTGAAAATTCATTAAAGCCATTAAAGAATATTTGAAGTCATTTTCAGAACACCTTACCAACTCAGTTTTGCAGTTGTAAACTGCAAGTTCTAATTGTAAGCAACTGAGCGCAGGAAGGTAAAGAAATAATATTCTTTTCCATAAAAGAAAAGTAATTCAGTAACCCATTCAGTAACTGTATGGATAATGTTTGCTTCAGATGAATGGCCTAGAGCATAGAATCTTTTTTTACAGAGCAGAAAAGTGATTAGAATTTGGTTTATCTTCTAATAAATACACTAACTTAAACCAGAATGGGCTTGTTGAGGCAACAGATGAGAGAAAACAGGCATGTTACCAGCAGTTACACTCCTTGAAACCATTCTAGTGGTGCTAGTCAGAAATGCCATGGATGTGATGGTGGGTGAGATTCCTCTGGAACAGCCATAAATTTATTTGTCATCTTAGGACAGTCTCCAGCCACGGCACAGCCACAGGGTTCTGACTCACCCCCTTTCTTTTTCAAGTTCTTAGCCAGAAGTGTGAGCTCAGGACTGAGGTCTGGCTTTCATCTCTCTGTCTCGGGCAGGAGAACCTTGCTGGGAGCTGGGATGTTTGCTGGCCTGGACCACTGCTCCTCTCACCTGGGCTGGCCAGGTGCAAGCTGGCTCAGGCAGGTGGATGGAAATGTGCTGCCCTTGCCATCCATGACCTGGTGCAGATGTGGGATGAGGTGGCCATGCAAGAAGGAGCCCTCTCTTATCCAGAGAGGTTTCTGATGCACCTGAGCTGAGTGCTTGGTAACCAAAGGCATGAATTGCATGGTGACCCAAACCACCCTGAGTGCAGCTCAGCCTTGCCTACACTTGCAGCTTAAGTGCTCCCTGTGAGATTTTTAACCATATGAGGATGTTTTTCATCTCCAGACACACACCCTCAGGAGCACACAGTCTGAGCTGTGAGGACAGTGGAATGGTCCCAGGAACAGGAAAAGCAGCACTTTTTTTTTTCTTTTTCTTTATCTTTTTCTTTATATTTTTATTTTTATTTTTATTTTTTTCTCTTTTTCTTTTTTCTTCTTTTTTTTATGCTACTCTATTTTCTGCCCCTAGAGATCCTTTCTGGGAAGTCTCATAATGCTTTAGACACGAAAATAAACTTCTCTGCACAGATATCCTGAAGAAAACACAAGTAGCATCCCAGGTTTATAAAGAGGAAATGGAAGGAAATGAGCACAGGGAACCTAAGCTGGGCCAGGAGCAGTTAGAACCACTCTGATCCTTCATCCTGAGGCTTAAGCCACTGCACAAAAACAAACTGTCCATCCATTAAAGCTGCTTACAAAAACTCACCTGCCCTCAAAACATTCCATAACATGAGCTGCCCAATATTATCTCCTTGTTTTACCTAGCAAAGTTGACAGATATTAAAACATACAGCCAGAATTCCTAGACTTCCTATGTCTCTAGGAATTCCTGAGAGAATTCCTGGGACTCAACATCAGGGCCTCATTCTTCATTTACCATGTTTCTGATTTTGAAAGATGCTGAGCACCCAACTGTAGCTGCAGACCACAATATCTGCAAATGCATGTCCAAAACTTGGGAATCTATGCTGGGTGCTTGAAAATGGAGCCACTTACTTTTATGGACAATTTGGGGAGATGGAAGAAAGGTTGCTTAAATAATAAGGTCTCAGAGTAAGTCAGTGTTCAAGGCTGGCAGGAGACCATGAAAAATTTCAGCCTGTGAACAATCTCTCACATGATCAGCTGTAAAGTGCTGTGGCTGCCCTGAAATTTTGGGCTATGTTAGGTGTGAATTTGGCTCATTTTACCTTTAGTGACAGTGTCACCAGCACTGCTGCCATTCTGCTCCTGGCTGCCTTCTGTCAGTTCAGGGGATTTTGTTCTTGTCACTCCCTGCTCCTGGAGATGGCAAACTTCAGTTCCAGCCTTATTAAAATGGATCCTGCTTATTCCCTCCACAGAGGGTGTATGAGTCAGCCTTCAGGGGGATGCAACCTTTGGAAATGCAATGGTTGAGGTCAGAGTTAGGAATATTGCAACCTCTACCTCATGGGATCAGCCAGGGTGTGCATAGAACATGCAGGAGACTGGATCATTTCCCTTCTGGCTCATTTCCCTTCTTCCCTACAGGGCATTCTGGAGAGACACAGAGTGCTCATTCATAGAGATACATATTTGCTCCTGTGAATATATAGGTGTATTTCTGAAAAACTGTAAATTTGATTAAGTAACCTTCAGCATATCCAGTCAAAGCTGAAAATCCACAGGCAAAATCTTCAGGTTAGTCTGGTCAACCTGATCTGGGAGAGGCAAAGCTGTACAGGGAAGGGGACATCACCCTTGCATTTCTGCACACCCACCTGGCCAATGTCAGCAGGGAGCTGCTTCTCACTTCATCCTAGCCTTACCAGGGGTGGAGAGCCGTGGGCTGGTGTCAGATGCAGTTTTATTCATCTCAGGGTCATGCCAAGCCAGCTCAGTGTTGGTGGTCCTGCCATTAGCAGAGTCAGCAGAAGATTTAGGAGCTGGAAGGAACTGAATTTTCCTGCAGTGTGTGTCTTGGTGAGCACAAAGCTGGCTTATTGAAAAGGTGAGAGGCTTCAGTTTGAGTTAAGCAAGTCCTTAGCTCCTGGTCTGAGTTTGTAATTTGTCAAAGAAAACTTTGGTTAAATCTCAGCTTGAGTAATTTGATTAGAAGAAACTGAGCATGTGGTGTCTTTCAAAATAGTCTATTGTTTTGGCAGGGTCTGAACTGGAAAAGGGGATCCAATTCCAGCAGAGCATTGAGGTTGCTCTCAGTCCAGCCCCCACACTCTGGATCTTCATGACTTTGATCTTGTCTGTGCTGTCCTCAAGTCCTGTGAAGTGCAAGAGCAATACTCCACACGCTCCAGGCTGATGTGTCTTGCAGTGTTTCCTCTCACTGGAAAATTGGAAGTGAAATGAAGGCATCGTGGATATCAGAAAGGTCAGAGCAGGGCAAAAACCTCATGACAAGAGAAGACAGGAACCAGGAAAGGTACTGGGTTTGGATAGAGAGAGCTGCCTCTTTGTAGGTGGTGTGAGGAGAGGCAGAGGAGACAGGTGAAAGGGCACAGGAATGAAAGGAGTTGGGATGTGCTGCCAAAACCAGAGGTTTTCTGGATAGAAGCATTTCCTTGAGAAGGACTCTGGAAGTTCCCAAATGGTGCAATACAGTAATAACATGGGGCAGAAGATCATTTTTAAGGGGTGAAAGGGCAAGTGACCTGCTGACATGTATCCTAAGTCTGGGCTGAGGGAAGGAATTTTCTGATGGACCTCCAACTCCCAAAACTGAGAGAGCACAGATAAGGTGAAGTTTATCTGAACAGTGCCTGTTATTTTGTGAAACTCTGTAACTCCTTGTTGCATTCTTAGGAATAAAAATTATTATGGTATAAAAAAATCCATTCAAATTCAGGCCTTTGTTTTCTTGACTTCATCACATAAATGTATGTTTTGCCTTCAAATGAGGTGTGGCAGTTCCTGTACTCTCATATTCATTATGCTCTCATATTCATTATGCTGTCCTCTGCTCTGCTCTTCACTATAATTTTCTTGGTTGAAGACTTTTATTTATATATGTTTCATATTTATTTAATTTTAACAAATATTTTTAGGTTTGACCTCATCTTCTTTGCACAGCCACTTTCTCCTTCCTGGTTCAGTTATTTACTTAAATGAAAAACTATATCTTCTTTTAAAAATCCATTTTCCAGATTGATGCTACATTATATCTACAAACATATGAAGAAAATTTTTCTCCTTACCCTTCACCTTGTGGCTGTTCATCCAGGTAGCTACAGAGGGGCTTTTTCTTCTTTGCTTTGCATGTTCCAGAGACACTGCACATCTCTGTCAGAAATTCTGAGCATCTTTCACATACAGTTTCCTAACCACTGCATTCCACACTAAAGAGTCTCAAATTCCTTGGCGTTTAATTTTTTTTGAAACAAAGCGTGCATAAGCAATGCAGGCTTATTCTTATTTATCTCCCCACTGAATTTATATGTAAGGAAATTATGATCACACACTCCAAATTTATTTTTGATGGCCACCTGCTCTATGACTTAATTGCTATTTACAGCTAACAAATCTTTTGTGAGTTCAGTGATGGTTTGGTGAAGGAATTTATCATGTCATGCTGAGAATCACAGGCCTGAGGCCCATAATGATGATGAGAGATGATTCACTGGTCCATAACTGAAGTTATTTTCCCCATGTCAGCAGAGCCCTTACTGGGATTTATCTCTTTTAATATTTGCTCTCTCCCTACATATCCAGGTATGAACTCGAGCAGTTCATGGCTGACGCTGAGCTGCATCACAGAAAAGCCTCTTTTATCTTTCTGAGTTCCATCTAAACAACCTGTAACATCATACATGTGGTATTAATGAACTGGTTTTGTTTTCCTTTCTACCAGCCCTGAACAGCAGAATTTTCGAACACTCGGGATGACTGTTAAGCTACCATATTGCTGGTACTTGCCTGGTACCTAGTTTGCACCCTATATTGTTTCCTACCAGTATCTAGAAGGTGGTTACAAAGATAATGGAGCCAAGGTCTTCTCAATAGTAGCAGGTGATGTATCAAGGGACAGTGGCAACAAAATGAAACTTTGCAGGTTGAGGCTGAACCTCAGGAACGACTTTTTTACCAGGAGGGCAAAAAAAGCAGCACTGGAACAGGTCCCCAGAAAGGTGGCAGTATCTCCACTCTTGGAGGGTTTCCAGATTTGGTTGGACAAAATTATGGTGACATGAGTGAGTCAGAGGTTGGATCAGAGACCCCTGGAGGTCTCCTCCCAGCATCGCTTCTCTGATCCCACAGCTATGCTTGAGATTCCCTCAGTGCCACCCTGGCTCACCTGCTTCCCTTGGCTGAACTAGATGGTCCTCTGGCTGCTGCTTTTGCCTGCTGCTGCTTCTCTCATCACAAGGAGTGTATTCTTTCCCCTTGATGTCTAGGCCTCTGCTCATTGATACCTCTTATCTGTCATCACATAGTGATTTTACAGGTTTTCATCTCCCTGAGTAGGAAAACAGATCCCCAGCACTCTCCCAGCAGCTGCAGCACCACTGAATGGCTCCCTTGAACTCGATGCCTTCATGGTTAAGCTGTGCTTTGTTGGAACGTGTGGGTGCCCCTCTGAGAGGATGCTGGACAATAACCTGGAGGGCCAGGGGAGCACAGGTGAGTGCATCTCAGACTGGCAGGGACTCACAGGGTCCCTGATGGGTGTATGTGTGATCTTACCCTGGAGAGGCAGAGGGAGCACCAGGCCGAGCAGCTGCCCACGTCTGAAAGCTCATGGCTCCTAAGCACAGCTTCTGCCAGAAGAGTTCATATTCCTTGTGAGGCTTTTCCAAGCAGGACTGAACTGGTGGGTGAGGATGGGACTGGGATGCAGAGGGTAAGGCTGTATCCAGACCTCTGAGCTGTGTCTGGTGCTTATCATGGTTTCCTGCAGGTGTGTATCCATGATTTCAGCTGGCCACAGCGAGGGTGAGCTCTGTTACTGTGAGGAGAGGAAACAGACCAGCAGAGAAGCAGCCAACTTCTCCCCATGTGTTTGAAAGACAGAGAAAAGGCAGCAGTTAAACACCCTCAGAGCTCATCCATTTCCTTTCTCACAGCTTGTTTTATCCCCAGTGACTTCTTCCTGCAAAGCCAGGGCTGAATTGGCAGCTGCTGGTGGCACTACACTCCCACTGGGCTAAAGAGGAGCTGGAGCTGACTCTGCCACTGCAGACCAACCATCTTCTCTCCAGTTGAAGGTTTTGCAGGGAGAAAAAGGAAAAGAAAAAGGAAAAGAAAAAGAAAAAGGAAAAGGAAAAGAAAAAGGAAAAGGAAAAGGAAAAGGAAAAGGAAAAGGAAAAGAAAAAGAAAAAGAAAAAGAAAAAGAAAAAGAAAAAGAAAAAGAAAAAGAAAAAGAAAAAGAAAAAGAAAAAGAAAAAGGAAAAGAGAAGGAAAAGAAAAAGAAACCCGCTCCGGCCTCCAAGTATTTCACAAAGATAAAGCAGTCTAAAAAGCAAATATGCAGAGAAGTGACTGCTTTCAAACACTGCAGTCTGGGAAGAGTTCCTCGAGCCCAGTGGTTGTGCCTCATTTCCCTGCTGCCTCCCCACTCCCAAGCCTGGTGCAGGAAGAGTTAATAGGTTTAAAGGGAGTTTTTTTTTCCCTGTAGCTTTGTCAGAGTGAAAGTGAAACAGCTCTGGTAGCCAGTGTGGGGCTTCTCCTGCACCCCCACCCTCTAGTGAAGGTCACCCAGTGAAAACAGGCTCCTGCCAAAGGTGAATGCTCTTCCAGAGGGGAAAATGGTGCAGGGTTAGAGGGATCCTCTGACAGTCAGTATCCATCCCCCACGCAGAATCCCTGCTGTGTATGGACTAGCATGGGGAGGAGGTGGACCCTGAGATTCCCACACACAGCTTTCAGCAGGCTGGTGAGGGCCCTGCCTTCCATCCTGGCTCATGGTCACTCTGTGGCTCTCCAGCAGGGTCAGCACAGCTCTGCTGCTCAGGAAAACCCACTGCAGCAGCCAAGGAGGGAACAGCGCTGACTACAGGGGACCAGGTGGCCAAAAGTCCATGTGGATGTATCGAAGCTGCTAGGAAGTGGGGAGCCATCCCTTGGCTGCAAGGACTGAGCCTGGGAGACAAGAGATGCAGCCTTTGTTTGTGTGTCCACCCCACAGCACCAGGCCCAGCAGTCACCCAGCTGTGTTTGGCCAGTGAGGACGGGAAGTGCCTGGGAGCAATCAGAGTGCCCTGTCCTCAGGCACTGACACTGCCCTGCTCCCTCCTACCACTGCTCCCAACACCCATAGTCACAGCTGCTCAACTTCTTTCCCTTGTCACAGACTTTTGTACTGTGCTATCAATAAATCAATTCCCTGTTTACCTTCTCCAGAACTTCCTAGAGATCATGTCATCCCAGCAGTGGCACCATTTGAGAGAGATGTGAAGACTAGTCTGACCTGCTCCAACACAGAAATTCCTCTCCCAAACACACATTTCTCCAGGCACTGGCAAAGCTGAGATGGCCCCTCCAGCATCACCTCCTGCCTCAGCATCAGCTCAGCCCCAGTGCAGGCACAGCCACCAAGAGCTGTCCTGGCAGAGCCCATCTCTGGGAGTGCCCATCTCACCAAGGCACCAGGCAGGCGTCAAGGGCAGAGAGACAAGTCCTTCATCCTGCCCAGACCTCCTCACACCTCATCTACCCAGCTTGGGGATCAAAGCCTCTGAGTCACTCCACATCTTCCTGGTCCCCAGGCTGTCTTTCTGGTATGCTGTCACACCCCTTCTCTCTGCCCTCCTCTACCCTTTCACTTCTTCAACTTTTATTTGACTCCATGAGGTTCTGAGGGAGCAAACAGCTCATTTCCTTCAGAGGAAAAGAGATTTTATGACTGAAGGTGAAGCAACAGAACAAAGCTGTAGCAGAACAAGTCTGTAGCAAGTGCACAGGCACAAGAAAGCAGCCATGCCCCAAGGAGCTGGGCACACATGTGGACTCAAAGTTGAGCTGGAGGCTGAAGCTACTGGAGAGCTCTAGCAAAAAATGCTTCCCCCTGTTGGAGCTGCTGGGGCTCACACTCTCCTTGCTGATGTCACATTGCTCCTGTGTCACATCGCTCCTGCGTCTCCCTGTGACCCAGCAGGGAACAGCAAGCCATACCTGCAGTTTAGCGAGTTATGACACATCAGTGCAGCCAGCACACCCGGCCCTGGGTCTGTGTGCCTTTGGCTCACCTGTTTCCTGTCACTTGTGTGACAAGAGCAGCACACGGCCAGCTGCTGGGTTGTTCAGATGTAACAACTTGCTGGCTACTCTGCTGCTCCAGGCAACACAATATCACTGACCCTTCTCCTCCTCTGCAGAGCAAGAGACATCCCAAGGACAAGAGAGGGATGTTATTGCTGCTGTCTTCATCACTGACCTCTTCACTGAGCTCTGGAGAGGAACAGGTGGGAGTTTTAAAGGCTGAGCCTCTTCCCTTGTGGTTGAGATGCAGAGAAGAGCATCTGCCTCTCCCCTGCACTGCTGCTGAAGAGAGATGGAGGGAGGATATCCCAGGATCCTGCAGGGAGAGGCAGGGAGTGGATGAGCTGGAGACGCATTTCTGATGGAAGGCAGCATGAGGTGATGTTTTACACTGCTTTGGTCTTACTGCATTTTGCCTCTTTTATTGTTTCTCTCTCCTTTTCAGATAAACCAAAGCCTCAGCAACGTCAAAGGGCTTCAGAAGAGAGGACACCTTAGTGCCACTCACCTGCAGTGCTTTGCCTCCTGTCCCTTGACACATCCTGCTCAGAAAAGCCAGCCCTGTCCAAATATTAACAGAGTGCTTGGTTGCTATGGGAGGGGGAGGGCTGCCCTTGGTGGAGGAGCTGAGTGACCATTCAGGGATGGACTCACAGAAAAACACATCTTCATCCAGGGAGGGCAGCCTGGGCAGCCTCAGCTCTGCTGCATGGCTGTGTTACAGGCAACAGGCACACACTTTGAGAAATGCCTCTTCTCTGGTTGCAGAGAAAAATACAAGGCATAGAGGTGTGTTTGTACAACTCCATATATGATGTGGAAATGTAGGTACCTGCATGTATGTGTACATGTTGTAAGTAGATATACTACATGTATGTAGATGTGTACCTGCAGATGTATAGAAGTTAATGCCTACAAGCCATTAACCAAGATCTTTATGTATTTATGCATTTTATGTGTGAGGCTGAGTGTATAGGTAGGCAAAATTCGGTATTTCAAAATGGTAAATCCTCAAGCAGGGGAAGTTATGGGTTAAACTGATGGCAAATCAAGCATTCAGAAAAATAGGACTCCCCAGGAGAAAGCTGTAATAAATTTTTTATTAATAGACATTTCACTGCTGAGAGTTTACGAGATGAAGATCTGTTTCTCTGTAGCTGTGAAAAAAAAAAGACAAAATTCAACCCTTTTCTGGCCTAACAGGGAATTTGAAGGTTAAAGCTTAGAAATCTTATATAAAACCAACAGGAGAGAAAAAAAAAAGCAGAAGGAAGGGGTATGGAAAGGAGATATATGGCACACAATAAAAGCAAGAATTTATGAAGCATACAAGGTGATAAGGAGTGTTCAAAATAATCTGGAAAAACTGGATTGCTGCAAGTGCTAACAGCACTTGGAAGCAGTTTTTTTCAATATACATTGAAAACTAAGAAATAGCAGTGAGAGCTTAAGCTCCTACTGGGTGGATATAGGTAAAACTGTTGATAGTGATGACTTTTGATGGAGGCTTTTTGATACAGAAAAGTTAGTTGTTTGCATACAAAAATAAATGGATTTGTGTATTCACGCTACAGGAGGATTGTAAAAAACTTCTTCATCTTTCTGCAAACCAAGGAAAGTTTTAACAGCATCTATTAAGCATAAGTATTTTCAGATCAGTAGCCAAGCAAATTTGCATGTCAAAATCATAGAAAAATTTGACTGAGGAGGCACCTGGCCCAATGGAGTTTGATATTTAAAAATCCTGATGTACTAGAGAAATCCCAAGGTCATGGAAAAACATGTGCCAGTGTCCAGAGACAGAAAGTGAGATGACACCTGACTGTTAGATGGTTCTGTTGTCATGATCATAGGTAAGAGAGTGTGAAGTTATTACAAGTTAGCTAACAGATGCTCCAACAATTAAAATATTTTTCATAATTCAGTATTGAAAAAAAAAAAGTTGTGAGAAGGAAACTTGACTTCATTATTTGACAAAATAATACAATCGGTTGATGAAAGCACTGGTGCAAAAAATCAAGAAACTTGTAAATTCTGAAGAAAAAATGGGTAGCATCTGTATACATCACAATTTGCATTACAGGGATTAATTAGCAGCTAACAGGCAAAACTTCTTGTCCAAAATGAACCACTGCTGAAAAGAACAGTGAAAATCACTCTGCAAGAACAGTGCTGTCTAATAATTGCACCAGGAGATACAACTGTAAAAAACACTGTTCATAAAATTTGCAAATGTCAAGGTCAGTAGCTAAAGGAAAGGGAGTCCTTCAGATGAGCACGAGTCACCTGGCCAGGTGAACACCCTCAGCCAGACAGGACGCTCAGGGGTGTTGGTGGAGCCTCTTCAGGTCCTGCACCACCACACTCCTCCAATGCTGTTGATCCCTGAATCCCTCTGAATTGTCTGACCTGTGGGAACACCTAAGAGTGACCAGGGGCAGAGTGTAACTGCTGGAGGAAGCAATTTTTGCTCAGATCCCTTCCTCTTCACTTTTGATGCTGCTGCTCTGGCTCAGGACTCATGGAAAATTCATGGACGGCCTTGGAGTCGGACACCCGGCCAGGCCCAGGCGGGTGTGTGACCGCTGGCTGCTGCACAGACAGTGAGGAAGGACAAGCTGCCAAGAGAGGAGCCTCGCTGGCAGCCACTGGGGAAGTCACCGTCACCTGTGACCAACAGTGCGGAGCTGAAAGCCCAGCACGGCCTGCAGCTGCAGCACCCACCCACAGAGCTGCCGCCCACACGGGCCCTTGCTATCCCGAAAGCCTGGAGAGGGCCCAGAGCAAAAGGACAGGAGCAATTAGGAAGGTCAGACAACGCCTGACAGGGGACACTCTGAGCCATTGCTCTGGTCTAGCTAAACCAGAATCTCCCAGTCACAGCAGAGAAAACGCAGAGTGCTGAGGCACCATCGCCTGCAGAGAATCAACCACTGCGAGTTTAACGCAGGCACGCTCAGGGCAGAGTAAGACATCACATCCCCAACAGTGAGGGTGATGTCCTAGCTAGCAGGCAGTCAGAGGGGTAGACTGTCTTTCAAGGTATGCAGATAAAGGTCAGGATAGTTTTTCAAGCTGTCCTTTCATAACAATAATGAAATAAAATAAAAATTCATTACATCAGTGAAAAGAGGCACTGGGTAAAATTCCAAGGCCTGTGTTACATCAGAAATGAGAGCTGGCAGTTTGTCTGCCTTTTTGGCCCATAAACTGACTTGGAAGGAAGGAAAAATAATGGAGCTATGGAAGAAATGCATTAAGACTGGCCATATTCCTCATAAGGAGAAATATACTGTGGCATTTGATTTTATTTGACTACCTGCTTTCTGATACTCCCCACTAGAGTCTGCAATTACTGCATCCCTGAAAGTCTCAGGCTGGTTCTAAATCACAAAAACAAGCAAAGTAGATACTCTGAAGCAGAAAAAAGTAATACTCACTGATAAACAAGGTGACCTTGTGCTTAACAGCAATATTCATTCCACTTTAAATATAAAACACTTATTACAGAAAATGTCACTGAGACTAAGAGTGCATCAAATATAAACTTGATTGCATTAAGAAGACAGGAATAAATAATATTAGTCCTTCTGCTTCTCTGGGAGACAGCCACGCTGCCTTCCAAGGTCAAATGTGCCGTGGCCAAGTGCCACATGGCATCACTGCCTGGGCACGTGGATCAAGGAGCAGGAATCTGGTCATCATCTGATTAGCTGCTGGGCACACCAGCCCCTTGTAAGGCACTCTGCATCAGTGCAAATAAAGACTAAACTTAAGCATTTAAAACTAATTCTTTAGTAGAATTGTTGGATATAAGATACAAAATTTTATACGTCTTTTGTCAACCTGCAAAACAAAAGATTAAGTTCTTTGCACTTGAGCCAACAAAGATTACTTGGAGGCTGTGGCTGTATTGTTTTCTGGATATGGACAAGCCAGAAAGTCTAAGGTAGCATTAAAAGAGCAGGTATTTTTCAAAGAATAAAGCAAAGCTCAGGATTATATTTTCTCCATAGGTTCCACTTGTTTGATTATGCCTCTGCACATTCAATTTTAGTTAGCAAAATAGATTCAGCACTTTAACTACCTTGGTTTAGAAGCACTTTATGAACAGAGCTGAAGCTCAGCTGCCTCCAAGAAAGCATGCACTGACCAGAGGTGCATCATTTAAATAAACTGTGTTTGCTTCAGCTTCACATTATATCACAGCCACACATCCTGCAGTGCTTCCAAAGCTCTGGGCTTGGTTTCTCCAGCGCAGGTACAGCAGCACAGGCACCGTGCTCAGCCAGAGCCCTTTTCTGGAGCATGGCAGACACAAGAACAGGAAAGGCCACTCAAACCCTCCATGTCAGAGTGCTGGCCCCCACCAGCCACACACCTGCCACCTCTGTGACTCTGGAATTCAGTGTATGTGCACCACAGGAAAGACATGGCTTACCAAGGATTGCTTTTTAAGCCTAGAGATGTCACTCCAGAAACACGTGAGAATGCTGGATGGAGCTCTGAGCAACCTGGCCCAGTGAAAGGTGACCCTGCCCAATGGGTTGGAACTAGGTAATCTTTAAGGTCCCTGACAAACCATTCTCTGATTCTTGGCATCTCTGAAAATGTCAGAAGCCTTGAGAGTTGTGCTCACCTTCACATGTAATTGCCAAGTTCATCACAGATCAGACTGCAAAGAACCCTTTATTGGGTCTGAAGGGTTACAAGGATACAACTCCCTGAGGAGTGCAAAATGCTGACCAAAGACACGTCCTCACCAGTGCTGCGTGTTTGCTTCTCCTGGTGACACCAATCTTCTCATTGAACACTCTGTCTGAAGTGTCCTTCACCTGAACTTCAGTAACATGAGCACTGATAAGCTACAATGGACAACAAAGTGCCTGTAACATTTCCTATTCACTGTCTCTCAAAAACCCACAAACAAACAGAAACCACACACACACACACACACAAAAGAACAAAAGGAGAAAGAAGAAAAGGGAAAAGGATCAGTCTTTTTGTTTTCCAAGGCCACCAGCTCTGAATTGCGTCCCAGACAAAACACAGGACTCATGCTTCCCTCCGGAGCATGATGTGTAACACTATGTCAGTCCAGCTCCCACCCACTGCAAAAACATGCTCCTCCTCCCAGGTCAGTTGAAAATTCCACTTCCCCTAGAACACCCAGGTGGATTCCCATGCATTCCCTTCAATGAGTGATGAGCAGATGCTGAAAAGTGACAGATATTCACTCCGGATGGAAAATTATCTGAGAAGTTCAAAAGCCCATCTGGAGTGGAGAGGGCTGATTTCAGGCTCCAGGAGCAGCAGCAGTTGGCAGCAGCCCCTGGAGAGGAGCGACAGCAGAAGAATGGAGACCATCCCCATCCATGTCCTCAGGAAGGTGGCAGCATGGGGAGCTCCTTCTCCTGAATGAGGAAAGGAGAAAGGAGAGGAAAGAGACACAAACACATCCCTCTGTCTCTGCTGCTGTCCCCTTCACCAGGAGCTTCCACCAGGGTCAAAGCACCTAGACCACCACACCCCTTATGTCCTGCAGCAAGAGCCAACCACTCCACAGTCCTGGCTGGCTGCAGTACTACAGGCAGCATTCATCCAAGCATGCATGCAAACCTTCAGGAGGTGGACCAGAGCACACATCCTGTCAGGTTGGCAGAGGACAGCATGGATGTCCTGCTGGGGACATAGGCACCATGGAGTGCTGTTCCAGGCTGCTCCAGACCCTCTTAGTCTCTAGCTGTACTAATCTCTCATCTTCTTATTCATGTTATCTTCATCTGAAGCCCAAACAAGCCCCAGAAACTGTTTCACCACCTGCCCCTGGCCAAACTGGGGCATCACATTCAGCCCTTTCCCCTCCTGAGGTCCCACACCAAGGGTAAACATGGGGTTACACACTGCTTGGAGCAGTTTCAGCCATTTTACTCCGGAGATCCTTTAAGACTCTTGGACAAGTGCCATTGCTCCCGGCAGGTTGTTGCTGTTTGCTTTGTCAGTGTGTGGAGCAGCCTTTTCCGCAGCGCTTCGGTTTCAGACACGTTCGCTGGCAGACCCCACCCTGCTGAAGAATGGGTTCTGCCACCTGATCTCATCACTCAGCACTTCACACAGGCTGCAGAGGTGTCTGTGATGGCCTTATCTCTGCTGGGCACTCCCTGCCCAGCCTCATCACTGTTTTGCCCTTCAGAACATCTGGCAGGTGCCCGATGCGTTTCAAGAGAGATCTGTTAGTTTTGATTCCTTTTGCTAGCCCTTCCTTGTTTGACCTGATTTGCTGCCTTTCCATATGCAACATTACAAAGTTTCTCTAGTTTTCCATTTGTAGACAACTTCAGATGCTTTTTGGACTTCCCTTACCCCACTGGACAATTGTTTCTGTAGCCCACAAGAAAAGGTGCTCACCCTGTTTTTCAGCCCATGAGCGTGCCCAGTTACCAAGGATGGCAAAGCGTGACAGGAGTGAATTCAGGCGATGAAAATGTGAAATGGACACACAGCAGAAAGCAGTTGTGGCAGGTGCTGTTATAGTCATCAGTGCTGGGCACTGGAATGTCACAGAGAGAGGTGTAAAAGGGAACAGAACACTGCCCCGGCAGCTACAGCGGTGCGGTGACAAGAGGAGGCAAAAGGGTTTAAGGACAAATGAAGGCAAGTGGCAGAGGGGTGTGTGGGGTGGTAACACTGATTTCCCACCATTTCCAGGTGCAGCTTGCAGAGAAGGAGGGCACAACTTCCTTCTCTTTTTCAGTTCTACTACTGTTCTTTCCATTCAGCTCCCTCTCCTTCCCTTGTTTTCAACCCTACTTTTTATAATCTTTTCCATCTTTTTAAAACAGTTCTGAAGCCCTGTGTTTGTTTAGCATTGGCTTCTTTACAAATTGCTGGTTTTCCCTTCTTTAATATTTCTGTACATACCCAAATCATCCTCACAGACCCATCCTCCCACGAAATAACATTAACATCTTAATAAGTCCTTAGCATGAAAGATCATTTGCCTCAGTTGATAAACATGCATATTCTCACACCAGGAGCAAATACTTTGGCATTCTTTACTGGCAGGGGATATGGAAGACAAAAAGCCAGAGACCCCTTGAAGTAGACCATTTTTCAAGGTACAGAGGAAGATTCTTTCTCTAAAAAAACAATCAGTGTGTCTCACTTGATGAAAACCCCTTCCCAACCCCAAAATTCACCCAGAAGGACAAATTTCTTGGTAGGTGAGATGTATCTGAGATAGCTGAAATCTTGATATAGAGTTAAAAGAAGAAATGACAGAATGGGGCAGTGACTATAATGAAGAAATCTCACTCTTCTCAGTATCACTGGAAGTAGTCACATGGCTTGACTAAGATTCACATTTTGTTGGCCAAACTTTTCTGCTTAAAAGAAAGAATGAAATAAACAAACAAAAAATTTAATTTATGAATCCAGATATTCTGAGTCTTACAGAGGACAAACCTCAGATTACTTGATTATAAAAAACAAGACAACACCAAAGAGTATCTTGTAACCTAAAGCTTCACTTGAATTTATCAAGCTACACCTTGAACAAAATTTAGGCTCTTTGCCTCCTGGGCCATTCCAGACCTTTCAGACCATTTCCAGGCCATTGCGTCACTGCCAGCCAGAGATCTTGCAAGGGAAGACATAAAACCTCTCAAGCAGAAGAATGAATTGAACATTGGAACAAAAAAAGGGAGACTGGAAAGTGGGGGTGATGCTTTCTGCTCCTCCTTTGGAGAAGGGTGTGGTGGGAGGTGCTCCCTTGGGCATTTGGCTATGAAATCTGGCCTTGCCATAAAAGAATCAGGATTTATAGATTGACTTTTCTTCTTAAGGGCTTAATTACATTTGGATTCCCTTTTCAAGGGTATAGGTTTTGGCTTGTGTTCCAGAGGAGAGATCACCATCAGCAAAGTAGAGCCGAGAAGCAGAAGCAACATGAAACCACTGGGATGGGAGTGCCTGGGGAGGGCATTTGGAGAATCACATGAGGCAGTGTCAAAAATCAAGCTAAACACAAGCAAGGCTGTCCTGCCACCAGCTCTGGTAAAGCTGCAGGCATCAGGGAGCACCTGCATCCACGGAGCTGTGCTGAGGCAGGTGCTGCCCTGGGCTCGCAGGGGACCAGCCCCAGCCCTGCCATCCCTCTTGGCTGGGGAGCAGCAGCTGCCGGATGAAAAACTGGTCTGAGGTGGCTGCTTCTGCCTCTGATCTCCAGGAACAGGCAGGAGAGATCAGGAAAGGGGTGGGGACAGAGAGCCAGGGAGTCAGGTGGCTGTGATAATGGTTATATTGTTCGGGCTGGAATGAGGAAATTGAAGATTTCACCTGGGGAGAGCAGGGGAGGGTGGGGGGACGTCAAAGAGGCTCCATCTTGATTGCCCACTTATTAATTGCCCCTCGGGACAAGGCAGATGCAGAACCAGTCCTATAGGTTTGCTGGCTGCTGTTCCAGCCTGGACTGTCCACCCAGCCTCCAGATGTGTGTTAGCTTAGCTGTGCCAATGGGAGGGAATTTTCTTCTGGCCGTTTCCACACTTGGTCCCACAGCAGCAGGACTGGAATGAGATCAGTGCCTGTGGAGCTGTGGATCTGGCTGAGAGATCCTCCACGAGGGAAGGTGCAGCAGAGGTAGAGCTTGGTGGCTCGGATTCTCTCGTGCAGGACAATGGGTCACAAGTAATGAAGATGGCAGCTGGCTTGGACACAAAGGTGTGTAGCTAAAGGGTCTGGGTCACTGGGCTGCTTCAGCACTCTGCCTCATACACCATTTCCAGGAAGCAATATCCCTTACCCTGAAACATGGACAACAGATGGGAGCCAGCTACATTTGGGAGTCAGCTAACAGATGGGAGTTAGCTACATGACAGAAGCTAATTCAGGTTTGCCACAAGAGTCTGCTGGGGTTTACTCACCTTGAATTCATTCTCCTAGGAAGAGAGACTGGGTTCCTCCACCCAGTCTCCAGCAGGACATTCTCAATCCTACAGTATTTTATTTTCATGATTCTGCCCAGTAGTCTCCCATCTTTCACGCTGAAAGTTACAGATAACACACAGAGCTTCAATTTTCCCCTGGGGCTCCCTTTTGCTTCACCAGAGTGGCTCTCTGCAGCCACTCTGCCCTACAAGGTACAAATGAAGACAAGCACTGGAAATCAGCCTCCTGGGACATGAAAGAGTGGAAGTGTGTACATGGACATGCTGCTCATTTGGGACAGACACCACTGCTGCCTGGCAAGTTACATCAGTAGCAAGGGAGAAGGCATTCAACAGCCCAGTACATTGGTTTGCAAATCCCTGATGGCTTCTTAATAAAGACCCTCTCTGGAGATCACCCCCAGGAGTCCCTGCACCTGGGGAAACACCTCCCTGCTGAAGACAGCAGCCATTCAATGTGCAGCCTCACACCCACCCATCTTTGGCACCTGCTGAGCTGGGGCTTCTTTGGCCAAGCAAACTTATAGCAACACCTATGCTATTGACTGATGCTATTCCTTGACTGTTTGGATCACTAGTTTTAATGCGGAAAAATATAAGCAGCTGCAGATCATCCAGAAATAAACCCAAAATAATCACTGGCTTTTGCTTTGTAGCAGAAGGAAAGTACAATTGCATTTACAGATATACGAAAGAATTAAATGGATCAAAGGTCTTACAAGTAGTTCAACAACAAGTGTAATTTGTTGCTCTTGGAATCCATACCAGTCAGGGAGAGATTTGTCTTTTTTTTTCCTTTTTTTTTCCCATGACAGCAGGGACAGTAGCAGTGTGTAAAAAACAAGCTTGTTCTATTTTAAAATGTTGTGTGTACTACAGATCATTATCAAATTCCTACCTGGGCAGATAATCTGCGTAGCTGGTAAGGAAACATTTCAAATTTGGTGCCATAAAGAGTGATTCATGTTTACTCAAAGGTTGTTCAGTAGCAATAAAAAGCAATCATGCATTCAGAGCTTGTGAAGATGAAATATACAGAAGCACTGCCCAGAACAACAGGGCTCTTCCCATTTCACAAGAAAAGGAACTAATGACAAGGATCTTCTCAGCACAAAGCTCCTTGGATTTAAAATGTTGTTAGAGGTGGAGTAAATATGATGAACCAAACTTCCAAAGATGATTTGTAGTGCCTGATGGAACATCTTTCATCCTGTTGCAAGACTTGGGATTTCAGAAAACAAATTATCCCATAATTGCTGAGCCTGAATGGCAGTGAGGGTAATAACCATCAGTGTCAAAACCAGTTCCATCAGGTGTGACTCACCTTGATAGGTCAATACGTCTGGATGGAAATATCCAGAAAGTTGTGGATGGGCAAAATGCTCAGAAGACTCTTGGGTGAGGAGAGCTTGAGGGAGGAGTGAACCTAATCACCTAAATCAACAGGAGTTGCTTTTGCAAACTGCACCAATAACTTCTTGCCACTGTCTTCTGTTACACTGCAGTGTGCCTGAGGAAATGATACCACTTATGACTGACAATCTGAGTAATAAAATGGTCACTTCAGTGATCTACTTCATGTACACACTAGGGAAAAAACCCCAAAATACAGCACAAAAACTGGGAAGATGTAAGTAATAATAATAATAAAAAAAAAAACCCCAACCCTGAAGAGTTAGCAAATTCTAATCTTCTTCTGATGGAGATTGAGACTGGCAGCTGAGCTGGCAACAGATTTGTTGTCTGTCTGTAAAGTATTTGAGGAATCAAGTGGTAATTGTGGCAATGTTAAAGATAAATTTTTGGTCCCCTTGTGCACTGGCAGTCGATCTGCAACACACCTGTGTGACCAGGGGGACATGGGCACTTTTACAGAGCCACAGCCAAAGGTGAGATTCTCATGACTGAAGCAACTGGAAGTCACCTCAGGGCTGATACCTGCTGCAAGGTGTGCCACAGCAGCAGAAAATGCACAGCAACTGAACAGCACACTGTGGGGAAAAAGAGGGAAAGGGGAATTACTCAGAGCAGAGCTGTCACAGCCACTGGAAATGGTCAAAGGGACAGTAAATGGCTTTTTAATCCTTAAAAAAAACCCAAACAACACATGGATAAAATCTTCTAAAAAATAAATTTAGATGTGTATGTGTATAGAGAGATATACAGATACATGGGTATTATCATTATCTGCTATTCTCGTCTAAATCTGATTAACAGCCAAAAGTTCTCCCAAACAACATGGTGATGGAAATTGTCAGCTATGGCAAAACGCTGAGAAAATTGCTTTAGACTGTCATTTGGATACAGCAAATCAGTCCAGATGTTTGAGGTCTTAACTATTCCTCAAGTCAAAAGAAAACAAAAAATGTAAGTTACCTTTGACTCACACTAACAAAGAGAACCATATTTCTGAAGTAATTTGCAAAGATCAGTTGAAGACAATTTAAAATCCTTTTACATACTGTGGAAATCAGACAATGCCTACGGGTTACCAAATTTGTCTGTAGTTGCTAGGTGGGTGCTGTTAACTTAAATAAGTATAAAAGATGCTCATTTATAAAAGGCATTTTCAGAGGCAAAGTAACTTCTGTTACTCCAGTAAGACAGAGTCACAATTCCAGGAAGAGAGAGGTGGTACTGGAGGATCAGTCCATTACTGTAACAGTAACTTCAGGAAATTGTGATAATAAAAGTTACGCAAGTTCCTCTCTGTGAAGCAACTGGATTGCATCTCCATAGGTTCCACTGGTAATTGTAAGCACCAATGCTGCCTAATTCCCAGTCTCCAGGTCTGTCTGAGCACAAGAAACCTGCAAGTGGCACCAGTCAGAAGAGCTCATGTTCCTGCACTGTGACATTTCCTGCTGGCACTGCCCAAGATGAGGTACAAATGGTGGACACAAGCCTGACACTGAAGATGGTGGCAAGCATCCAAAGCCCACTTTATTGCAAAAATCAGGCTTTTGTAGCAGTTAGCTGGTTATCAGTTTACATAGTTTTAAGGCACATCAAGCCCAAGTCAGCCAGCCACCATACACCACAACGTGGACACGCAGCAGTCTCCGCAGCACGTCTCTCACATCCCTGCACCCCTATTCCAGCTGAGTCCCTCTCCCATAGTCCTGTTCTACTTAGCCAAAGCAGCAGACCTGAGCCATGATTTCACAAGGGCAACAAGGCTGACAATTTCATTAGGCTGACAATTTCATCAGGCTTCACCTATACACAACAATTCCCCCTTTTCTGTTTCCTATGCAAAGGGTTTGTGTTCCCTGATGTTAAAACAGTTTGCACTTGTAAGGCCATTATCTTATTAAGAGTATTACTGGTCATCTGCTGGACACAGGATAAGACACATGGAATATAGATCACAATCAATAAAAACCCATGAAATACAACCATGCCACTGACAAACAGACTCACAGCACAGGAGAATGAAAGGATAATGTCCAAGGTCTGTCTCCCAGGAAGTGGAAATCAAAGACTACTGTTCTAAAGTCCATATGGTTGGAGTTCCGGGGCCGTGCTGTTTAGGCAGGAGGAAGTCCATTAGCTGGAAATGTTGACTTTGACATCACTGAACGTCTGTTTGGAAGCCTGGAACAGGGAATAACTGCAGAAGGTTAGTAGGAACACATTACCACGACCATGACATCAGGCCTCTGTTGGCAGGCAGCCCCTGTAAGTCTCCAGACACAGCCATGCTCTGGCAGTCCTTCTCCTGCTCCTGCCTTGGCCACAAGAGCTGGATGAGGTCACTTTTCTTTTTATTGGGCCTCATCCTCAGAGGCAATCGATGATTGTCCATGCGAGCAGGCAGCCACCTTCGACCTGCTGGCAATTAAACACATGCACACCTTCTCCCCAGGTCAGTAAATCAGCTGGGCCTTGCCACTGCACATCCAGTTGGGAATCTTTATGTAGAAGCTTTTAGAAATTGGTTCTGTACATGCAAATCTTCAGAACAGTATCGCTCTGCTGGGGATTAAATTTGATGATTTGTTTTCAAAACTTCTAGTGTCAATATTGCATAATCTAAATGTTCTTGAAGAGCCCTGTGCCTTTTTTGGTTTGTTTTTTTTTTTTGCAACATGCACATTTCTCACTATGAACATGAAGGCAACATGAAAGTAAAACAATACATGTGGTAAGCAGACATAGGCAAGGAAATACACTAAATCAGTAGCACACAAGAGATAGGATGGTAATTAAGAATGATACATTATCAATTCCCTAAATACTCTACTATCACCCAGAGGCTGCAACAGCTGGCAAGCCTCGTTTTTAGTGAAGACTTGGAGAACCATTCCCAGGTAAGGCTTCCAAGTTCACTTTAGAAGAAGTGTCATGAGTCCAAACTGGCAAGTCAAAGTGACTGGAGTATTGTTTTTATGCAGAAAACACCTGGGTTTATTGGTGCACTGCCCAACCAGGTAGAGCCATGGCCTGGCCAGAGCCAAGACCTCAACTGGAGGGGTCTCCTTAACATCCCTAAAAACAAGCCTCGCCTTAGCAGCAGCTAGGAAAGTTTCCTAAAATGATGGATGACTTGCAGATAGTTACACAAAGATATGTTAAAGCTCATAAAGCAGGCAGCTTTGTCATTTATCCTCAGTTAAATAGTATCTTATGGACAATACCTGTCATAAGGAATCAGTGGATTCATGTCATGACATTAAAACAGAACAAAAGTTAAAGAAAGAAACTACTAAACAGCTTACAACTAATAACAGTCATAATCTGGAATTGTTACTCATTCTTCAGTGTTACCTATGGAAGATAAAACAGCAGTGATTGTTAAAAATAATTATGTCAATTAATCAGTGTGAAACATTTACATTCATAAAGTCCTTGATGAAATTAAGGATTTAAGAAACTGTATCTTCACATATTTTACACAACTTCCTAACTTATATTTTAAACAAGTGGCTACTAATGCTTCATCAGTTATTTCAGTTGGTTTTATCTCTATAATAAAATAGCTGTATCTTGTAATTCAAATGAACAGGTATTAACCGAAATTAGTCTCAACAGAAATTAGCAGAACTTAAAATTTAACAGAACCTTAACCTGCCAGAATTTAAATGTAACAGAACTTCAAAGTAACAACATGAAGGCAAACAACTGCTTTGTAACTGAAACAGCAGTAACATGGATTTACTGGAGATATTATAAAGGTCTGCCAAACATGTTGTGATTTTATGCATTCATAGCAAAGATTTTTCTGGTGTAAGCAACTCTTTGCTAGAGTTTTGGTTCTGGTTTTGTTTTGTATTTTAAGTGCAGCTTTACTCAGAACAGTGGCAACAGTGTAGTTTTTGGCAAGTTGCCCTGCAAACCTGCAGCTTTTTGAGATTGCCTATACAATAGATTTGAGCTTGGCCTTATAAAGGTCAATGGGATATAAATATTCAAGGCTAAAACAATAAGAACTTAGTTATATAATAATGCCATGAGTTTTACACAAGTAACTTGGTTACTTTAGTGGGTGTGTAAGACTGATAAACTGTTTTGATACCAAAAGATTCACAATAAAATTATCTTGTTAAAGCTGTGAGGTAAAAAGGAAGCAAACTGGCAATGCTGAGATGAGTTTGTCTGCCTTCACAGAGGAATTTCACATTGTAATTATAACTAACTCTCCTCGAAAAGATTCACAATAAAATTATCTTGTTAAAGCTGTGAGGTAAAAAGGAAGCAAACTAGCAATGCTGAGATGAGTTTGTCTGCCTTCACAGAGGAATTTCACATTGTAATTATAACTAACTCTCCTCCAACAGCTACTGCAGATAAAGTTCAAGATTTGCCTGGAATGTGAGCAAAAGAATGTCTAATTTACGACTTGTGCCAACTGCAGGCTTGAAAGTTAATTGCTGTTCCGTTAACATCGACCTAAAATATTTGCAAGGATGGATCTCCCGAATTTTCTAAGGATGCACTGTGTCTTACAAATATGAACCTTCTTGTCCACAAACTGAAACATTACCCACTTGCAAATATTTTTCCAGGTATGTAAATTTTTTATTACCGTGGTAATAGCTAACACCATTGCAACTTAGTGAAGAATCAGTGTCAATTCAGTTCAATCAGACTTCAAATCAAAATTCCTGAAAAGGGAGCACACAGTCCACAGGGCAAGCTCCACCAATCATGCAATATATCAGTGTCTCTGCCAAGGAACCCAGATCCTGCCATGCCACCCATTTGCAGCTCAGCAAGGGCTAGGTGGGGTGGCTGTACCATCCAGGGGCCTGAGAGGGGACAGGGGAGCTCTGATGAGTTGAGGGGGCTCATCAGAGCTCCCCTGTCAGGGAGATCAGGGGATCCAGGTCCCAGAGCAAGTGGTGTTCCATCCATGCTATCCCAGACATGGAGGCAGTGTGATGGTGGCCACTGTGGCTGCAGGGCCTGGTGCTACTGTGGGGCCACGCCGTGGGCAGGGGGATCGACCCATTCCCAGGATCTGTGTCCTGGATCCATGCCCAGAGTTCATTATCTGTATCTGTCTAGCACTCCTCCTGCACGCAGGAGTTTTTATCAAGGTCTCTCTCATCTAGGAAAAAGGTACAAGCTTTTCTAACCTGTAATAAAAGCTGCTCCAATGTGGAGAGATGACTGTAATACCTGTAAGGGTCTGCCTTGCCAAGCCGCCATCTGTCCCGTCATTGCAATCCAGCATCCCGGTGTTTTGGGTCTGTGTGGCTTTGTTGTTGGCCCCAGACCTCTTCCTCACCATAACCCTATCTTGTAGGCAGAGGAAGATGGAATGAGTTTTGGAAGGGGGGGGGGGGGGGGGTTAGTAAACAGAGGAGCTTTCATGACCAGGCAGTGATGACAGCGGCAGCAACCGCTGCGTCTCTATCGACTTTTAATCACAGCAATGAGTCCCCAGCCAAGCGATAGCCACATCATTACTGATCCTCTGGCTATTTCATTCCCTTTTGTAGCTGCTTCCCGTAACACCTGCCCTGCTTCCTCCCATCTTTCAACAAAAGAGGCAGTCTGTACATCCACTCTCACCCATTCCTCTTGCACCAAATGAGCAAGGTGTGTAGCGCCCACTTCTCATAATGAATACCTCTCTGCTGCAATATTCGCAACAGAATGTTCAAAACAGATTTTCCTTCTGCTGCAATTTGAGTCCCTATGTCTCTGTTCCCAGTCACTCACTGGAGTCAGATGTCTCTGCTTTCTTAAATCATCCAGACTTTCAGGCTCTCAAGTCCGCCTGTTTTGCTTGACTGAGCTCCACCGCTGGCTGCTCTCAGGTCTGCAGTCCCAACCCTAACACATCTGGGGTCACCATTTAATGGTGGACACAAGACTGACACTGAAGATGGTGGCAAGCCTCAAAAGCCCATTTTTTTGCAAAAATCAGGCTTTTGTAGCAGTTAGCTGGTTATCAGTTTACATAGTTCTAAGGCACAACAGGCCCAAGTCAGCCAACCACCATACACCACAACGTGGACACGCAGCAGTCTCCGCAGCACGTCTCTCATGTCTCCGTACCCCCATTCCAGCTGAGTCCCTCTCCCATAGTCCTCTTCTACTTAGCCAAAGGAGCAGGCCTGAGCCATGATTTCACAAGGGCAACAAGGCCCTATTTCATCAGGCTTCACCTATATACAACAAGGTATGGAGCTGCACGGACTGTCAGCCCAACCCAGGATACTTCTAATCATGGAATGGTTTGGGGTGGGAGGGACCTTAAAGGTCATCCAGTTCCAAGCCCCCCTGCCATGGGCAGGGACACCTTACACTAGATCAAGTTTCTCAAAGCCCTGTCCAGCCTGGCCTTGAACACTTCCAGGGATGTGGCATCTACAGTTTCTCTGGGAAACCTATTCCAGTGCCTCATCAATCTCGCCGTAAAAATTTCTCCCTAAATCTAATCTAAAACTACAGTCTTTCAGTTTTTAAGCCATTCTGCCTTGCCCTACCACGACATGTCCTGATAAACAGTCCCCTCCCAGGTCTCTTGTAGCCCTGTTAGACACTGGAAGGATGCCACAAGGTTTCACTGCAGGCCTTGCTTCCCCAAGCTGAACAACCCCAACACCCTCCCTGCAGCCTGCCTCCACAGGAGAGGTGCTCCAGCCTCTGACCTCCTTCGTCGCCTCCTCTGGACTCTATCCAAAAGAACCATGTCCTTCCTGAGTTGGGGGCCCCAGAAGTGGACGCAGTAAGTGCTCCAAGGAAGCTGCATTTTAATAAGCATTTGACAATATTAGTCCATTCACCTCACAGCACCCACTTTTTCCAAGTTTTATCTTGATGAAAGTTCAAAATTAATTTACTGGAAGTACAATTAAGTTTAGAACTGCAGGGGAAACGATGCTTTTGTTTTGCATTGCTCTTTGTCACGGGACAGAGCTAGCGGAACGCTCCAAATTGTGGCTGCAGGTTTGTAACAAGCACCTGTCACAAGGCTGTTTCTGGCACGCTGACACTTAACTGCTGGCCTCAAAAGTGTACTGCTTGCCATTTTCAAGCATGGGATTTTGCAATATGAAGAGGTGAAAGTGGCTGAGTATTTTGAGTCACTAACCAAACCACAGCTAACTCAACAAGGATCAAAATTCAGTAACCAAAGACTCCGAACAAGGAGGTATCTGAAGGAGGTAACCAGAAAGAGAAGAAATAAGTGACAACTTCAGAGACAGCTAGTTTAAAAGAAAATTATTGGGAGAAAAGATTGGTAAAGGAGTTTCAGGGTTATAATGACGGGAAAGTGTTTGGGATTTTCGATCACGTTTTGCTAAGGGTGTTCATTTCCGTGGTCCGAGGAAACACTGGAAGGCTTTGGGTAATGCCGGGAGGCCTTGATTTCCCAGGCACAGCTCAGCGAAACAAGTTCCCACTCATGGTTGGGCCCGGCAGTTGCGGACACAAAAGATTTCTTTAGCCAAGGCACCAGCAGAGGCGATGCGGTAACTGAGGTGTATCACTGACTCGGCCCCAGCCTGCTCTGTCCCAGCTTCATCCCCTCGCAGATCTCACCCGAAACTCGCGGCTTTGCCCTTGGACAGCACAATTTGGCGATGTAGGCCAGGTCCTCTCCGCCGGTGGGTGGCAGGGCAAGGTCCCAGGGACACGGACCGTGGGGGTTCCCGGGGCAGGCGCTGCCTCGGGGACCAGCGCTGCCAAATTTCTTTCTGCATCGTCTGGGCTCGCCGGGACGCCGCGTCCCCGCCGGAGGGGATGGGAGGAGGAGGAGGAGGAGAAGGAGAAGGAGGAGGCTCAGGCTGCTCGGCGGCCGTACCTGGCGGGGCCGGGCTCCCCTCGGGGGGCCGGGGGGCCCCGCCGCCCCGGGAGCGCCTTGACCCCGCCGGCACCGCCAAGGTCACCGCCCCGACGTGTCCCCTGCGCCCCGGCCGCCGCTGCCCCGCCGCCGACACTTGAGAGTTTAAAGAGGCTTTTCTTCCCCGGGAGCGGCGCCTGAGGGAAGGGGAAGGGGCAGGAGGGGGCAGGCAGGAGGGACAGGCGGGAGGGGCGGGGAGAGGCTGGCAGGGCAGGAGCCGGGCGGGGTGCTGGCTCCAACTGGAAAGGAACCGGTCCCAGCCCAGCCGGGGAGGCTGCGGGAGAGCCGGCAGCGCCGGGCAGAGCTCGCCGGCCCCAGCCCCGGTCCCGGTCCCGGTCCCGGTGCCGGTGCCAGCCCGAGCAGCCGCCGCCCGCCATGGGCACCGCGCCCCCCGTCAGTGCCGCGGCCCCGGGGCGGGCGGGGGGCGCAGCCGCGGGAGGGACGGGGGCTCCTGGCGGGGCAGGACCGACTCCGCGGCAAATGTGGGACGGGAGGACTCGGAGCGGGACCGGCAGCCTGGGCGGGGGTCAGGGAGCGGGGGGTGAGAGCAGCGGGGCTCGGGGAGGATGGGGATGCAGAGCCGGTTTGTGCAGCGGGCATGGCCTCCCGGAGCCACGGTCCTGCTGGGCGACTAATTCTGGGCTTGTGCTGTAGAGCGGGTCCGTGAAGGCAGGCAAGATGCCAGAAGGGGAGAAAATGAGACAATGCAAGCAAGAAGAGGAGCAGCAACAGAAAGAAGAGGAGCGGGAGGGTCTCATCGAATTCTACAGCTCCTACCAGGAGCTATTTCAGTTCTTCTGCAGCAACACAACCATCCACGGGGCTATCCGCCTGGTGTGCTCCAAAAAGAATAAGATGAAGACAGCCTTCTGGTCCGTCCTCTTCTTCCTCACCTTCGGCTTAATGTACTGGCAGTTCGGGATCCTCTACAGGGAGTACTTCAGCTACCCTGTCAACCTCAACCTCAACCTGAACTCCGACCGGCTGACTTTCCCGGCCGTGACGCTGTGCACCCTCAATCCGTACAGGTAAGACTTGCAGAGATGTTGAGTGCCTTGACTTTGATGGGTGCAGGACAAAAGCACCTACTCTGGTTCTCCTCGTGGTCCTCGACTGTTGTAGCTGTGCTTTTCAGAGGCCTTTGCTGCCGCGGGGCACTCACAGTAAGGCATGTGAGCTTGGGCAGCTCTGCTGGTGGTGCATTTAGCAGGCTGCGATGCAAACTGCCGCAGGGCTAGAGCAGATTAACCTCTCTCCTGCAAGGCAGCCTCCAGCAAGGGGTTAGATTTACAGCTGGGGGCAGGAATCACCCCAGCAAACTCTGCTGCACGTCTTATTCAGAGCTGTTTGTGTGCATCCAGCCCTAAACCTGCTGGTCTTCTCTGCCCCCTGCTCAGATACAGCGCCATCCGAAAGCAGCTGGATAAGCTGGACGAAATCACCCACCAGACACTGCTAGACCTCTATGACTACAACATGTCTCTGCCACAGAGAGACTGGTCCACGTCGTCCTCACAAAGGCGCAGCTCAAGGAGCCTGCTCCATCACATCCAGCGCCATCCTCTGCGGAGGCAGAAGCGGGACAACTTAGTCAACCTGCCAGAGAACAGCCCCTCAGTGGACAAGAATGACTGGAAAATTGGCTTTGTTCTGGTGAGATCCCTAGAAACCCCATGCCCTACCCACTCCAGTCTGCCTGGCTACTTCTGTCTTGTTAGACCCTTGGCCATGCCTTTCCTTGTGCAGAAATCTGATTAATCTCCACCGGTTTTTGCTAATGACAGATAAAAGCGGAGCTGAATCCTTTGCTCCATACAATCCTGCTCCCCAAATTCTATCCATGTTCCTGCAGGCCCCAGGGGACATGTCCAAGTCAGTGTAGTCTCTTCCCAAGAGCAGGAAAACCTTGTCCTTCCTGAGGGTACATCATCCTCGCTGCTGCTTTTGAGAGCAGTTTATCAGCATCAGCTGCTGCATTGCCCAACAATAGCAAAGGAGAAAGTATTTGATGGTCCTGGGCCACCTGAGAGGTGATCATGGTCGCAATTGCTCCTAGCTAGCAGCTTCCTCGCCCCAGGGTATCTGTGTTTGCATTTAAAAAGGCACTGCAGGACAAGCTAATCGCTCAGCAGCTAACTGGGGTTCCCACAGGATCACAGACGTTTTTCTGGACACACCCTGAAGGAAGGGCTCCCCACGCAAGAATTTAAAGCTCCTGGTTGAATTTATGTGCATATTACCCTGTACACCTTGCTGCCTCCTGCGTCTTACTCAGCCTCGCTTATTCACCTGGCGGTGCCCTTCCACCGAGGAGCGGCCCTGGCTTTTTTTCCATCTGATCACCCGTTGGTCACACACAGGAGTCCTGTGGAACTCTTCACTTCCTCCGTCACCTGCCTGTGCTGAGGGAGCGCAGCTCATCCACGGGCGGAGCCTTGTCTCCTGGATGAGAGGACTTCTCTGACACGGCTCTTCCTCTTCTTCCTCTTCCTCTCAACAGTGCAATGAAAACAACGACTGTTTCCACCAGGCGTACTCCTCGGGAGTGGATGCCGTGCGGGAATGGTACAGCTTTCACTACATCAATATCCTAGCGCAGGTGCCTGATGCAAAAGCCCTGGACGAGTCTGACTTTGAGAATTTCATCTATGCTTGCCGCTTCAACGAGGCAACCTGTGACAAGGCGTAAGTAGTGGGAACACCCCTGGAAACACTTACTTTGTGCCTGGGGTCCAGGGAAATCAAGGAACTCACATTAGAGAACCTCTTTTCTGAGGGGGAATCATTCCTTGTTCAGTTCCCATTTGAAAGGTCAAAGGATCTTTCTTGAGTCTTTCCTGTGGGTTTTGCATATCAGGGCCACAGGTTCTGTGATCTGGAAGTATGAACCTCAAAGGATGGTTTCGCCTTTTTCTGGGTTTCACACAAATGAAATAATTATACCAGTACAAACACCAGGGAGGGCACAGATGCACAGCATAGAAGTATTTTTATTCTACCCTCCACAGTGGTAAAATGGTGCATATCAGCCCACATGAAGGAATAAGAGAGATTTGACACAAAAAGACAGTAAAAACATATCCCACTTTTCTCCTGCCATTATTGGTCAAAAAGCCCCAAGGAGGTAGTGGAATGAAAACGATCTGCAAGGAAAGAAAAGGGGGTAGGAAAATCTAAAAGCTTCATCAGTATTAGGAAGACAATAGTAATTGCTAGCACTGCTAAAACCCATTTGGGCTCTGAAAAGCAGCATGAAAAACCTCCGTCCAGCTCCAGGACATTTTTTACAGCACTTTTTAATTGCTTTTCCCTGTTCACGAGAGTTTACATAACAAATACTGCCCATCTGCTGTAAGCCCCTGTCCCTGCTGATGGAAAACAAAGTTGTTCCTTTCAGAAAGCCCTTCCCCTTGGGTTTGCAGCCCTTCTCACTCTGTTTCTGTTCTCCTCTCAGGAACTACACCCACTTCCACCATCCCTTGTATGGCAACTGCTATACCTTTAATGACAACAGCAGCAGCGTGTGGACATCCTCGATGCCTGGGATCAATAATGGTGGGTGAGAGGCACTCTTTGGTGAGTAAGCTTGGCTCTGTTTTCCCTAGGAGTCATTATGGGCATCCTGCTGTGCTCAGTACTGGTGATGGCAGATTGCAGCCCTGCTCTGTCTCGCCCAAGCTGTTTTCACCCATCTGGAGAGAGCAGTCTCATGGACGCGGCTGCCCCTCACCACTGCCCACTGAGCTCTCTCTCCCTCATCAGTGCCTGATCCTTATGCTCTTTGTGTCCTCTGGGCTTGTGCTGGCCCTTCCTCAAGGCCTCTGCTGAGCCATAGTGCTCCTGGTCTTCACCTTCCCCATTTCCCCTTCAAGAAACTGACCTGTTTGTGTTCCTAAACTCCTTGAAAGCTCTCCAGACCACATCTTCAGGCTTTTCTTCCATCTGGCTTCAAGTTTCTCCATGAAATCTCTCTCAGTTCCCAGTTCTGTCTTTTTCTAAGCCACAGTGATGAAATCCAGTTTTCACTGGCCTCTTCTGGAGCCTCCAGCTTTTTCTCTGGCCTCCTTCCAGCCACCCTCTATTGCTGCCAGGCTTTGGTGCAGCCCTGGTTGATGTCTGTCTTCTCCTTTATCTCTTTCAGACTTCCTTCTAAGCATCCTGCTCTCCCTTCTCTGCTGCAGCACAGCTGGCCATGACCTGCCTGGCTCTCTGGTGTTCCCTCAGGTCTCTCGCTGGTGGTGCGCACCGAGCAGAACGATTTCATCCCTCTGCTGTCCACGGTGACGGGAGCCAGGGTCATGGTCCATGACCAGAATGAGCCAGCCTTCATGGATGATGGGGGCTTCAATGTTCGTCCTGGCATCGAGACCTCCATCAGCATGAGAAAGGTGAGCAAGCAGAAGGGGCGAGAGCTCTGGATGGGAGGTTTAACTTGGTGGACCTGTGGTGTGTGTTTAAGGGAAGGGACTAATCCCATGGAGGGAAGGGAGAGGAAGAACAGTTTGTTGGATTAGATGAGAAGCATTTGGCTACAGTTTATCAGTGAACAATGAAATGGAGGCAAGCAGGGGGAGCTGGCATCCTGAGGAAAGCACAAAGAGCAGATACTGATGGATGAGCAGTGTGTGGTTGGGAGAGTGGGAAGAGGACAGCAAAGTGGGGCTGTTGTGTGCAGTGAGAGTCTGCTCTTGCAGGAGATCACCGAGCGCCTCGGGGGCAGTTACAGCGACTGCACAGAGGATGGCAGTGACGTGCCAGTGCAAAACCTGTACTCATCCCGCTACACCGAGCAGGTAACCCACACCTGTACTCATCCCGCTACACCGAGCAGGTAACCCACACCTGTACTCATCCCGCTACACCGAGCAGGTAACCCACACCTGTACTCATCCCGCTACACCGAGCAGGTAACCCACACCTGTACTCATCCCAATACACCGAGCAGGTAACTCACACCTGTACTCATCCCGCTACACCGAGCAGGTAACTCACACCTGTACTCATCCCGCTACACCGAGCAGGTAACCCACACCTGTACTCATCCCGCTACACCGAGCAGGTAACCCACACCTGTACTCATCCCGCTACACCGAGCAGGTAACTCACACCTGTACTCAGCCCGCTACACCGAGCAGGTAACCCACACCTGTACTCAGCCCGCTACACCGAGCAGGTAACTCACACCTGTACTCATCCCAATACACCGAGCAGGTAACTCACACCTGTACTCATCCCAATACACCGAGCAGGTAACTCACACCTGTACTCATCCCAACACACCGAGCAGGTAACTCACTGAGCTGACCCCTCCTGGGTTACATTGGTTCTCCTCTTCCCTGACATGCTCCGGCCCCCTGACGGCCCTGCCTTTCCTTGGGCTCTGTCAATAGTGATTCAGGCACAGTGGGTTTGGTTCCCTTGGTCAGCCTTTTCCACCTTATGTGCCTCCCAGGTCTGCATTCGCTCCTGCTTCCAGCTCAACATGGTAGAGCGCTGTGGCTGTGCATATTACTTCTATCCCCTGCCCAGGAGAGCAGAGTACTGCGACTACACGAAGCACAAGGCCTGGGGTGAGTGGACAGCAGGGACAGCACAGCTCGTGCCCACCTGAACCTGTTTGGTCCAGCCCACATCCCAGCACGTCCCATTGTCTTCAATGAGCTTCCTGGTGTGAGACATCCAAAAGACAGTCTTGCCTTGAATGATTAGCCCCTTGTGGAAGGAAACCTCTTCTGGGTTCCCCTTGCTGTCACACAGCACCTTTTGTCTAAAGATACTGTGAGCTTACCTGGATTTACTTTCTTTGCTGTTCAGGCTACTGCTATTACAAACTCCTGGCTGAATTCAAAGCTGATGTGCTGGGCTGTTTCCACAAATGTCGGAAACCTTGCAAGTAAGTTGATCATCAGTCAGGCAGGAACGTTGGAAAGTGTTCCCACAAATGTTGGGAAGCATTCACTGATGGACAGAAGCTTGAGTGAGAGGCTGAGCCCCAACCTGAAACGGCATTTCTCCCATCAGGAAGCCAAAATGGCTGAGGAGCAGCGTGTGGGTTGGCCTAGGGGTGAGCTCCCAAGGACTGTGCATTCCACATGGTGGGAAGTGGGTGGAACTTCAGCATGGGAGGGAATCTCCAGGTGTGCCTGGGGATGGTGAGACCTGGCCCTGTGGCTCCTAGAGCTTCACCAGCTAACACAGCCTCCCCTTGCCTTGCAGAATGACAGAATACCAGCTGTCAGCTGGATACTCCCGCTGGCCTTCTGCTGTCTCAGAGGTAAGGAGAGGGTTTCCTGGCTTCCCAGCACTGCTCCCTCCGTCCATTTAGTCCTTCCTCAATGGGTACTAAACTGCAGGAGGTGACTGTGATCATGTGACACAATGTTTTGCACTTTCATTTCAGGACTGGGTTTTCTACATGCTTTCACAACAGAACAAATACAATATCACATCCAAGAGGTGAGAGCCCCTAAACAGAGACCCTCCCAGTGGAATGTGTGTGTTGGAAATGTTAAGAGTTAAGATTAAATTACTAATGGGAAGAGATCAGGCATGGGACCTGTGGACAAGGGCAGTGGATTTGAGTCAGAGTAGATATATAGCAAGACTTCAGCAAGGACTGGGGACCCAAGTGAAAAATTTTGAAAGAGGTCAGATGCTGAAATGAAAATAGTAAGCCCCAGCACTTGCTGTGTGTTCTGGAGACACAGTAGGTGCTTGTGGAAAAGTGGGAAGGGGAGCTGTGCGGGAGCTTTTGCCACAAACACTTACAGTTTTGCGTTTTACAGTACGGTGTCAGTAAGTACCGAAGACTGTATTTAGTGCAGAATGAGAACTGCAGAGATGGGAGAAAGCCTCTGGGTAGTATGTGTGGGAGAAGCACAGGGGGCAGAAGGGGACAATTAGGCTTGGTGAAGAAATGCGAGGATTGAGGAGTTTGGGTTACTGAGTGTCATCTCTCACTCACAGGAACGGAGTTGCCAAAGTGAATATCTTCTTTAAGGAGTGGAACTACAAGACCAATGGGGAGTCTCCAGCCTTCACGGTACACACTTTACTAGCATGTCTTCTCTGGCCACCCATTCCCCCACGATGTCCCTCCACTATGGGAAGCTTTCATTCCAGCAGCATTGCTGGATATTTCTTTTCCTTGGGTAGGGTGAGGGAACAGGCAGGGAGGCAAAGTCCCAGATGAGGGCTGTTGTCACTGCTCTTTCTCCATCTCCTGCAGGTAGTGACTCTGCTGTCCCAGCTTGGGAACCAGTGGAGTCTCTGGTTTGGATCCTCTGTCCTGTCTGTGATGGAGCTTGCAGAGCTGGTTCTGGATTTCATTGCCATCACGTTTATCCTGGGATTCCGCTGGTTCCGCTCCCGGCAGAAGCTGCCCGCGGCGGTGCCCCCCATGAACAGCCAGGATAATGTCGCTTTCCAAGACGAGGCACCGGCGCTCCGTGCTCCTCATCGCTTCACCGTGGAGGCCGTGGTGACCACGCTGCCCTCCTACAACAGCCTGGAGCCACGTGGGCCAAGCAGGGATGGGGAGGAGGGACACGAGTGAGGCAGCGGCTTCCTGCACTGTTCCACTGGTGGCTGGCAGCTGGAGCAGAGGCTGCGCTCTTTGTCTGTGTTTCCTTCTTTCTGGGTGCTGCACATGGACCACAGCAAAAGACAGCTCCATGGTTGGCCTGGGCTCGTTGCTTTCACTTCTGTAGGCACATTCTTCAGTCTCATAAAATACTGTTGCTGTGGGATCACCGGGGATGAGAGTTGATCTAGTGTATGTGTGGGGGAGATGTCCTCCAGATTTCCTTATGCTCTGTGCATGTGCACACCTACATGTGCAGGCATGCTTTCCTTTCCCTCCAACAAGGATGCTGCCACAGTTCTGGTCTGTCATTAATTAAAGAGGTTTGGCAGGTGTGACTGGCCTCCTCTGTGGTATGACAAGGAACAGGAATGGAGTCTTAGCTAGGGTACAAATCTCTCAACAGGCTGAGCTTTGTTAAGCTTTCCCTAAACTGGTTGCTCTTTCCTCATTCTTCATGAGCTCTGATCCCAAGACTGTGTCACCTACCCTCTCCTCCCCCCAGGAGAGGCTCCTTGAGACAAGAGCCACTGGCACGATCTCAATCTGTATTACGCACAATGCTCTGGAGAGGTGCTCCAAGCTTGCTGCCACTCCCAGGTTCAGGACAAAACACCCCTGGCAAAGTAAAGGCTCCCTTTTCAAGCTGCCTTTGTGACATTGGTAGATCTTGGATGTCCCCCTTTCCTTGGGACACACCATACATGTGTACCTCCAGCTATCTGATTGTTTGCCAACAGCTCTGGGACAAATTGATCCCTACAATTGCTTGACCCTCCCTGCTTTCTACCTGAGGGAAACAAAAAGTTTGGCAGGATTATGAACACCCTCCAAAAATCCCAGATGTTACCTCTGCTGCAATGGGATCCTGCAAGAGAGGCTCAGAGCAGCGCAGGCCATGCAGTGCATGTTCTGCTCCTCCCAGCCCTTGTCTGGTCCTCCCACAGAAACTCTGCTGAGCCTCTTGTTCCTGAGGGAAGCACAGGAAACTACTGCAGGCTTTAACCAAAAGTGCTTCCAAGGAAAGCTTTAGCCTGTTTGATTGGACCACGTGGGCCAAAATGGTCCTCTTCTCAGGGACTAACTGGGGGACCAACTGGGGGACCTTTGTATAAGAGAACACGTTTCGTGCAGAGAGCCTGCCATACTCTTCTTACAAATACTCAGACTTATGCTGCAATGGTATTTGCTCTGCACTTTATGGGGTATCAAGAGAGCAAGGGTGATGTCCTTAAAAAACAGGATTATCCACTTCACAGGACAAACAGAGATACCAGAATTTAAGCAGTTTAGGCAAAGACCTGTGGAACCCTGTAACTAGTCACACTGTGATCAGACACTTTTGAATTTAAAAACTACTTAATCATAACAAAAGAAAAACTGAAGCTGTTTTAAAATTTAAGGTAGATGCACTGCCCTTGGGAAGCTGGAGGAGTTTACCGCAATATCTAAATTGTTGCCTAATTTTTCCCTTTGATATGCTAAACACATGCTGGTTGTACTGCTCTTGCCTTGATTACCTAAAAGCACTTTCCAGTCCCCAGCAGAGAGTGATTTTATTCTTCTTCACATACACACACAAATGCTATGTTCTTTATTGCACAAATATTCCTGCTTTTACAAATTTTATCCCAGTGCCCAGCTGATAATTCTTGTTTGAAAGTGAAGATAATGTCTCTCTGCTAGGAATAGAAGCTTGTAATTTGGGAGGTGCCCTTCAGCAAGGGTGGCAGCCCAGCAGGAGGGAGGGGCCTGAAAAAAAGCACTTAGAGGTGTGGAAACCTGTATTCCTCCTTGGAGGCCTCCCACAGGAAAAAAAAACAGTGCTTCTGCAAACATGAAAAAAATCTGGTTTCTAAAAGTAAAAAAAGAATGAGCAATGAATGAAATCTCAAAATTGTCTCTGCAAAGGTACTTCCATGTTCTGTAAAAACACTGCCCAAGAGGCAGAGGTAAATGCTAGGTTTAGTTGCTCAAAGTAACTTTGGCCACAATTAAAATACAAAAGGCAGGCAGTTAGACGAACTAGGATGCTGCACCCAGTTCTTGGTCACAAATTCAGTCCTGCAAACTGATGCCTTGGGTGTTTTCTAGCACATGAATGAGCAAAAACCTGACACTGGACACAAAGCTGTTTACTTCACAAAGCCACCTTTAGATCAAGAAAGGATAAAGAGCAGGTGCAACACCTCAAAACAGTCTTTGCATACGATAAACATACAGTGATTCATATGGTAAGCCTGATGTTTCCTCAGTATCCAAAGAGTAAGACACGATTCTTCACATAAAGAACCATAAATAACCTTGTAATAACCATAAAATTGATGAGACCTGCTGCATCATGCATAGTCAAGTGGGTGATTAAAGCAACATTAATCAGAGGCATAACTACTTGAAACAGTAATCTTCTTCATCAATAAAGAAATACAGCTGCAGAAGGGGGTGATGTATTCCCTGGGGGAAGCTTGAACCACATCCTATCTGTTCCATAAGAGTGTTAAAATGCAAAAAAAAAATAAAAAGGGCTTTGACTGATGAACTCAAAAGTAATGGCACCATTCAGGATAGCTGTAAATCCAGAATTAAAAGCCTGTACAAATGTGAAGAAACAGTTATACAAGTTGGTAAATAGATGAGCCCTCCCTGTCCTGTGAATCAGTGCAAAAATTGCCACCTTGGGAGAAATCAGGGGCTTGTTCCAGAAATAATCCCTACATTTCTTGTAGGCTGACAAGACCACAAATGAGCTCAGCAGATGTAGAGTGAGCTTGGTCTGGCTGAAAACAAGAGCCCAAAAATGAGAGTGTTTCACGGAGAACATGAAAAACTGGAGAAGAGGGAAGAAAGCATGCAAGTTTGGGGATCTGCAGGTCAGCAAAAGGCAAATTAAAGGTCTGAGCTGGGGAGAATTTGTACAAGAGGAGAAAGTTGAGGGGATGCTCAGTACTCATAGGTGTGTTAGAGGCATAGCAGAGTTATTTTGTGGACATGGAAAACTTGCAGGAAACAGCTGAAGGTTGTGTCTTTTTGGGCTGGGAACAGATGCCAAACTATTGTTTTTCCACAAGAATTAAGGTAATAGAGGAAAGGCATGGAAGTACAACATAGTGTCTAGGGAAGCTAGAAAAAAATGAGAGAACCATCATTTGGAAAATAAACAATATATTTAGAAGAACAAAACCCTGCCTGCTGGAGAGCTTGAGAGAAGCTGGACAGATAGATCAAGGATTGTCTGCACAGACTGAGGTAAAACAGAGAAGGAATTTGAAGAAAGGATTACCAAGTTCCTGGGACAGGTTCAGTAAAATCTGCAGGGTTACAGGCTACATCAAGAAATGGAAAGGGCAGTAGTGCTGCTGGTGAAAGGACACAGGGGAACCACAGAGATCAGGAACAGAGGCACAGCCACATTCAGTCACATTTCTCTGTATTTAACAATACGCAATATTTAAAGGGAGCCTGTAAGCATAAGAGGGGAAGGAGCCTTCAGCTTCCAAGTGCATGCTTAAAAGCACTGAACTAAAAAGAGCTTATAATTTTTATTAAATTTTTCATACATTAATGGCAAATTTAGTTTTAAAAAATAGTACAAAGGCTTTTGGAAAAGAAGCCTCTGAGGGAAGAGCATAAAAAGAAAGTGTCATTTAGTCCTCTGCAGAAATCATTTAGTGGGTTGGTCTGTGCGCTGAAGGAAAGGACATTATGAGGCTGTTCATATTTGAAACCTGGGGAGCAAGTAAGGGTGTTCTGTGTAAGTGTTGTACTCTATCTCAGGCCAAAAATAGGTCAAATATTATCAGGAGTGTGGAGGCTCAGTATCCAACAGACATGGCTGAGCTGCCTATTTGTAAAACCTGTATCTTTATCTGTTACATCTCTCAGAGCAATCATTTGTTTAGAGGTCAGAACAAAGATTAAACCTCCCCCTTACTACCTTCCTTCACCAAGTTAAGGCTTCCAACCCCAGTGGATACATCAGAGCAGGGACCTCTGTCACTTCCCAAGGAAGCCACGTTCATTAAACAAGTGTTGATGCTGCATTCCAGCTGTGAAGAAAAATCTGTCCTGCCCATCATCATTTGGCTGCTCTCCAGCTGAGACAACAAACCCCACTACTGCTGAGAGCCTGCACCCGGCTTTGACCAGCACAGAAACACCTCAGGAAAGGCCAGAGCAATGCTTCAGGCATCTGGAGATAGGAAGGTTTAGGGTATATCCATTTAGGAGCTGTACAGTTGAGGCTTTTCTTCCGTCACATCTGAAGACATCAGGATGAAGCAGCTGATATGGGAGCTGCATTTTGCACAGAATGGTTTGGGTTGGATGTGACCTTAAAGAACATCTTAGCTCCAACTCCCTACCACAGACAGGGACACCTTCCACTAGACCAGGCTGCTCAAAGCCCCATCCAACCCAGCTCTGGCCATCTCCACAGATGGGGCATGCACAGCTTCTCTGGGCAATCCATTCCAGCTCAAAGGCATGTTAAGCATGTTCCATGTTTAAAGGCAGACCTTGACTTTTTAATTAAACATTCAAAGAACTATTCTCCCAGAGCCTTGGCCTTGCTTTTGGAGCACATTTAAAACCCTGTTTGTCTGGGATAAGAGAGTGCAGGAGCAGCAGAAACACTGATGCAGGTAAGGATGGCACCACAGAAGAGCTTCCAGTAGAACATGATATTTTCAGTGTCTAACAAAGGATTTATAGCTAGACATTCAAGTCTTTGCAAACAGCCACAACATGACTCATGAACTGGGCTCAACCCTGGGGCAACTTTCAGCAGTATGTTCAGCCCCAGCTCTGTGCTCCAGAGCAGCTGCCAGCTTTGGAAAATGAGCATTCAATCCCCAGCTTTGGCTAGAGACTTGGACACTGCATCATCAACAGTCCAAAAATGCATCTGTCCTTTGAAAACATCTTCCCTATCCCCCTACATGAGTGAGGCTGAGAACTGACAGGAACGCAACACAGAACTTGGCAGGAATTGTAGCATGACTCGTTTGTTCAGGTTGTGCAGGCCTGAGCTGTGGGGAATTTTAGACTGTACACGCTGCTTTAATCCACCAGCCAGTCTAGACACCCTCCTTTCCCAGGAAGGCTTCCATCTTTGAAGAATAAGTCTAGCTGCCCTGCTCCAAATTCACCATTGAGAGTTGCTCCAGTGTGTTCACTGTTCTGGAGTGGATTTTGGTGATGTTTAAGACTGGACAAAGACTGATCATAAGGGAACCAGAAGCCACATGGAAGACTGGCTTACAACCTAGCTTTTGTAGCAACAAGGGCAGATAAGGGCATGAGTACCTAATTTTAAAAGAAGTCTGCAGTGGACAAAGCTCTGTTATTTCCTTTTAATGAGTTTCCAATGTACAGTGAAGTAAAACAAAGGGGCACTTACCTTTACTCCAGTCATGCTCCAATATATATTGTGAACAGCATCCTACTCTTGGAGGTCTTCATTTGGGTCCTGAACTTATATTCCAACACCAATGAAGAATTGTTTTCTGGGTTTGAGGTTATTGAAGTCCAAAGGCAGCACAGCCTGAGAGGCAGAGCTGCCCCTAACACAGTAATGCACAGAAGTCAGTCCCCTGAACAGTACACTAGCTGGATATTCAGTCGCTGAAAGTAGATTTGGCTTGGGCAGCCTCTTCCCCTAGAGCTGCTGCTTCTCACATCTTGTTACAGACTTACCAGAGTCACTCCAGCACAACTGGAACTACCATCATTTTACAATGGAAAAGCAGCCACTGCTTTGAGGGACACAACTTCAGGTATGTGCATGCTATGGAAGTCACAACAAAAAGAAATTCCAGAAGTTTGGTATCCCAACCCCTCCCCACTCACTGACAGACCAGACAGACTCAGTAAGGTGGTGAATTGTGTTTCTTAGAGACCATTAAAAGTACATGAGCTGATTTCTAGAACATGCCAGAGGAGATTACAGTTGTGTTTATAGAGGAAGTAAATAAACTGCACGTGCATGAGTGGCTGTGATGCTGTGGGCAGCAGAGTCCCTTGCTTTTACTAAGAGGGCCTTGGTGATTTGTTTTGCCCATGCACAGAGACACAAAGGAGGGGAAAAGGAGCAGAGGAGGAGGCAACATACAACATCTGAGAGAAAGAAATGAAAGAGACAGCCTAGGGGGACCTCAGCTCCCATAGAGACAGGAGGAATGGGGCACCAAAGGCTTGTTTAGAAGAGTTCAAGAGAATTGCTGGTCTGGGGGCCTCAAGCTTGTAAAAGCCTACCCCCTAAAATGGGAGCAGGAGGTGGCACAAGCAGGCCCTGGCTCCTCTTCAGCAGATGCACTTCTGACCGTCCATCCCATCTCAGCTCCAGGGAATTAGGGAAGTGCTCAGGGGACGAGGGCTGCTTCACTCCAGATCTTCATCTCTGCCCTCCCCCAAGTTGGAGAGGAATGGAATTGCAGGGAGATGAACTCAAATGAAAATGCTGGGCCATGGAAGTGAGCATGCAAAACCTAGCCCCTTATCAGGTGTCCTGGGAGGCAGAAAGGGGCTTCCACAGCACATCCAGTGAAACAAAAAGCATCTGCTCCTCCCATCTTTTGCACTTTGCTCCTATCTGGGAACTCCAGTGATGTCCTCCCTGCCTAAACAGATCCCAGTGTATTCCAGAACAGAGGCAGAGCTTTCTAAACTAAAGGAGCACCCTCTTTCCAGTCTAGGTTACAGGCTACAGCTCAGCTTGTTAAAAAATGTTAAAAGACAAGATACACATTTCTCAGAAGACTCTACAGAAACAGGGCAGCTCATTTAACCCATGTCTGACAACCATTCAAACAACTCACAGCTCCTGTTACTTTTGATGGAGAAGAACAAGGGAATCACTCACAGAAAGCCACAGCCACACATTTACTTCCATCGGAAACCACCCTGGACCTAAATTCAAGAGAACCCACAGCAAGTAGGAGGATTCAGTTTGATCAGCAAGATCTCTAGAGGCACAAGTTGCCAAACTGGGAGATCTGATGCCACTTTGCAATATCCATGCCCAGAGCACCATTTCCCTCAGAATCCCCAGCTAACCATTTCAAGTGTTTTCTAACTCCTGCTGAAAGTTAGGGCTTTGTGGCAGCAGAAACAGAGCAGATATTCTTAATCAGAAAGCCATGCAGCTCATTCAGCCTCATCTGGAATACCTCCAGCCCTTTTCACCTCTATCTGCTGTGGCAGTGAGCTTCCTCGACCTTCAACCCAGTCACACAAAAGCAAAACACCAATTCCCATTCTGCCACTGCTCCAAAGTCTTCCTTCTGGAAAGCTACAAGATAGTAGGAAGCTACAGGGTCCTGGCTTGTGTGTGCATAGATGAAAGGCATATTTGACTAATTGTTGTTCATTTGTTCCTTGTGGAGAGAGGCTTTACTCCCACACATGCCTTTCAGGTAGTAGCAATGCCCCTTTCACTGAACTGTGTTTAGCCTGCTCCACTTGACTGAGGTAATCATGTAGGCCCTCCTTTATAAAAACTGAAATGGCCATGTTCAGGCAGAATAAATCATTTCTTTGAGTGCTCACCCCTCCATGGCTAAAGAAACCTACATCACTAGGTGTAGCTTAGATGGCTCACAGCCACTGGCCAACACAAACTAGCTTTTATTTCAGAAGCTCAATGAAAAGCTCAAGTCATGCTGCCACTCTTTTTAGGCAGAACACTAGAGGCTCTCACATGCTGCAGTCCTTCATCCCAAAAGGCACTGTGTTAAGGCATTCTTATTTTGCTAGAGTTCACACAGGCACTATTTGACAAGCTTACACCCAAAAATAAACACAAAAAGTTCTCTGCAGAAGAGCAGGAGCAAATAGCTACCCACTCTTCCTCAGCTTCCCTTTCCTCTAAACTTAGAGGATACTCCCTAAAGCTGCAGCAGCTATTGAAAAGGCTACCTATGTTCAGTAAGCAGCTCAGAGTCCTATACAGAAGATAAATTAAAATCAATAACAAAATCAATGAGGAAGCTAGGTGAAAGGGAAGGAAAGGAAAAACTCAGAGGCAAGAAGAGACAGGCAAGGTAATAGGGGACAGGAGGTTGCAGACTGAAGGAGCTACATTTAAGTAAAAAAGTAGACTGGAGACAAAGCAATAGAAAAAAGAAAAAAGGAAAGAACAAAAGGGCAAGTTACACCAAAGGTCCCTCAGAGAACTCCAAACCACCCATCAGGGAAGGAACTTGCCAACCCACCCACTCCAGTGTAAACACCCCTCATACTTACAGGTTTATCTGACCCGGCAGGCAGAATTTCCCATTTCTACAGTGATGGCATTCCCCATTCCTCATATTACTAGGTAAAGCATACCATTTCCACACTAAGTGAGGGAGTTCCAGCACTTCTACCTCCCTTTCCCAAAGACTAGGGTTGACACTACATAACTAAGACCCTCAAGACCTCAAAAAAAAAAGGAAAAGTTAAGAGTACTCTAGAGCTGGTATTTCCTCACCTTTGAGCCTGAGGTTTTTGGTACTTACTTGCAATCACCACCACCACAAGGGCACCAATCACTCCCATCATGATCATCATCTGAAGAAAAAGATTGTCCAAGAGCAACACTCAGAACAGATTGACAAGCTCCCATTCTTCCTGACAGCCAGGGAACCCAAGCCAGGCCTCAAAGGCAAGACAGTCAAGGCCTCAAAGCCCTCCCACAGCGAAAGAACCTTAGGCATTTGAAACTATCAGCAAGCCCCAGTTACACTTGAAAGCTCTGCAGGAGAGGAGTAGCCCAGCTCCCTCCTGACAAGGAGGTCATGGCAATAGGAAGCTCACCTTGCAGTTCTTCCACCAGTACTTCCTTTTGAGTTTGGCCGCGCTGCTCTCGAACACCGAGGCGCCGGCCTGCAGCGCGTCTGCCCGGTCATCCAGCTCGGACAGCTTCTCGTCTCGCTGCAGCACCTTGTCTACGTTCACACACATTATATCAACCACCTGCAGAGGGAGAGCAGTGGGAGCAGTTATATTGTTAAAGACAGATGAAAATGTAAAAGGATTTACTCAGCCAATAATCGATGTCGCAATACTATCCAACAAAAAACATGAGCAAGAGTGGGGGAAAGATCAGGGTAAGAAAGAAGTGATTTCAAGTCATTGCCTACTTTGGAATGAAAAAAAATCCGAGAGTAACTGTTAAAACATCACTTCAAGTACACTTCAAGCAGGTCCTCAGCCTCACATTCTCATCTGCTTCTAAGAGCTCTCCATTCCAGCAGCAAGCCAAAGCTACCCTCCCTACGAGAGGAGCCCTGTGCTCACTCACTCCGGGGAGCTGCAAAATTTCCTTATGAGCTTCGTGCTGCTGCCCCGGTGAGGCACACAGGCGCTACAGCAGCCAAGACACAGGCTCTGATCCCGGGAAGCCAGGCAAGGGTTCCCCACATCACTGCACACAGCGTTCCCTTGGAGCAGCCCGCAGGGATTAAGAGCTCTCCTGGATGCCGTACAGCTTTATGCCCATAAGAGATGCGCGATAACGAGGTACCAAAACAATCTAGCAAGCCTGGTCCTTGGAAGTCATATCTGGAATGAAGTGGCTTTTAAACATAAAGCAATCTCTCCTCCAATTTCTTTAATAGGTTTGCCACCCTATTTTTGAGTATTCAGCATTAATTAATTTCTGGCTTTGGCATGACAAAAGGAGCCACCCCCTCAGCGCCAGACACGGGTCGGGAACATCGCTGCTGCTGCAGAGCGGTGGGACAAGAGCCCAGGCACCCGTCAGGGCTGGCAGAGCTACTGACCTCCTGCACTTGTGCCTGCGTCTGCTGCAGGCGGCGATTGCTGGTCAGGTTGGGGGGAGCCCCGGGGGGACCCCCACCGGGGGCTGCCCCCTCGGGAGCGCCTCCTTCGGGAGCCCCTCCTTCGGGAGCGCCGGGAGCGGGCTGCTGAGCCGGGTCAGACCTAGGGGAGCACACACATGAGCCAAGGGAAACATCGGCTCGAGAGAGAACCCCCCAAATCCACAGGCACCCCAGTGTCCCCGGGCTGCAGCAGCGCTGGCAGCAGCCTCGCTGGATCCCGCCGCATCGGGAACAGGGAGACCCCAAAGCAGGGGCAAGCCCGAGGGGGCAGCGGGAATGGAACGAACCCCTCGCCGAAAGAGCTTGCGGGCGCGGTCGCGCCACGCACTGCGGCCTCCCGGGGGGAACAGCGACCTGGCCGCACGGACATGACCGGGAGCCGGGGAAGGAAGGTAGGAAAGAGGGACAGGGAGCAGCGCGGGGGCACCGGGCAGAGCACCGGGCTGGGCGCAGTGGTGGCCGCCGGCCAGGCTGGCTCCGGCTGGGCCCCGCACATCATCCCCGCTGGGGCACGGCCCACGCACCCACTCACCCACGCAGCCAGCGGGGGAGCGGGACCGCCCGGGGGCGGTGCGGGCAGCCCAGCCTGCGGCTGCTGCAATGCGCCACCCGACCCCACCGCCGCCGGCCAGGACGCGGGCTCTGCACCGACCCCCGTCCCTCACGCTGCTGCAGCACCACCACCCCCACGCCGCGCCCGCCGCAGCTCGCCCACGGCCGGTCGGGCGGACACTCACATGGCCGGGCCGGACGGAACGGCAGGAAGGCACGGAGCTTCGCACCAACAGCGCTCGGAGCCCCCAGACCCCGCAGTTATAACTGCACGGCCCCGCCCACAGAGACAGCAGCCAATCAAAAGTTGCTCCGCAGAGAGCTGCAGCTCGGCACCGCCCCTGAGTTCCTCCTCAGCCAATCAGCACTGCGCGCCCTGTGGGAAAAGGACATAAAGTTAGCCCCCAGACCGCCACAGAACAAGCCCTGCCCCGCCGTGGGGCTGCCCAATGGGAGCAGCGCCCTGCGCCCCACCCCCTCCCTGGCCCCGCCCCTGCGGAGCTCCCGCCGTGCCGGGCCGGGGGTGCCCGGCGCTCCCTCCGCCACACCGGGCCGGGGCTGCGCACCGCCCCGCTACCGACACACGGCCCCGACAGGGTCCGCCGCGCTCCGTGGAGGTCACGCAGGGCCCGATCGTGGTTACCTGCACCCTTTTGGAGCCCAGCCCGGCTGGCGCCGCCGTGGCGGGGCTGCGGAGCGCTCCCGAAATCCCACCTCCGCAGTGTGCCTGTTGGCTCTGGCTAAGCCGCTGGCCTTGCAATTAAGAGATGGTGTCGCTGGCCCGCTTCCAGTATACAGCACGTCATGAAAGCGAAGCTGAACAAGTCCCGATCGAGCTTCTGCAGCCTGCTGGGAGAAATGAGGCTCCCACAGCAGCCCCAAGAACAGCAATGCGTTTGGGGTTTTTCCGTCTAAATATCTGGAGAAGCCTGCTGGATCAGAAGGGAGATTCTCCAACACAGGACAAAAAAGGGGGCAGGAGTGTTCTGGAACAAGAAGACTCTTCATACAGAATTTTGCATGGTGAGTAGAGTGACAAGTGCAGGCTCACACTTTCACTACCTTTTCCTTCCATAAGGTGATGCAGGATGTTCACGTAAGCTTTTAGTGTCAGATCTCAGAGATGATTAGGTACACAAGACAGCTATGTTACAGCTTACAGCATGGTAACTACAAGGTCGTGGTTACAAGGTGAAGAAGAATGCAGCGTTGTGACTAGAGACAGGTGATTTGCAGATAGGAGCAGTCTAGCAGTGACCTCAGAACTCCAGGTTCTTACACTCTGCCTTCAGATGAAGGCACAAGCTGATGAAGAAGCTTCTGTAGGCTGGCAGCCTTTCCACTGCAGTCTGAGCACCATTCCAATAACCACTGCAAATAAGTTTGAGCTTATGCAATTAGTGGCCATGGACCTTTTGCCAGGTTGGTGCTGAGGGATGAAGAGATGACAAAGGGTACAAGACACTTTCTCTGATACTTTTCCAGTTTCTGACATATTTTCAGTCAAGGATTTGCTATACCTGCTCAGTCTCCACTTGGATCTGCGCAAGCTTCCTGAATCCACAGCACCTTTTGGCAAGTCCCACAGGTCGGTCACCCTGCCACTGAAAATGTGGACTTCAGCTGTTTAAACAGAGACTTTGCCTTCACTTTCCTCAGGCTTAGGCCTAAAGAAAGTTCTTTCCATTCATTCCTTGCTGCTTCCAAACAAATGCTTTTGGAGACAGAGCAGTATTGCTCATAAGCAAGATTCATCAAGTCAGCAGATAACTCCCTGGATTACTTAGCAGCTAAATTAACAACTAAGGCAGAATTGGTATGCAAATGCCTGCTCATCTAATGGATTTTCCCAGGTGTACAGTGGTGTGGTGTTGGACTAGAGGGATGCCAGCTGAGATTCACTGTAACTTCTCCTCTAAAGGAACTGGCAACAGTTACTGAAAACTAGAAGCTAGAATTTTTAAAAACATTTAAATACCTGAATTACTTTTGCAAATCCTGCCTAAATTATAAACAAAAGGCCATTCGGTCATAAAGTGTCCTTAGCAGGGGATAAAATCATCATGAGTGTGGAATAAGACAAATCCCATTCTTAAGACAAATTTTGATGCAATTAAATTAAATTTGGATCATTCACACTTAACCACAGACGAGTGGAGGGCAATGGGGAAAGCCATGAGTAGGAAGATGTATTAGCAGGACCTCGTGGCATTAATTTGAAAAATTTGGCTATGAGGAAAAATCTAAGCTGGAGAATACTGGAATTGTCATGTTAGATGTGTGAACCTGGGGCTCAGAGTCTGAAATTATGCTAGAAGCCTGGCCAAAAAAACAGAGAAGCAGAGGGTCAAGTTCAGGGATGCAGGTTGGAACAGACGCCTGCAAGAAGTACGTCAGTAATGACTGAGAGGGCACAGAGGAGCTCAGGCCTGGAGCAGCAGCAGGACCTTGGGACCCGGGTAGAAATAGGCAGCAAAGGTTGTAGAAAGCACTGGGAACTCAATTGTGTGGAAGCTGGCTTTATTCTGACTGCAATGCCACAAAGCAACACTGCACGGGCTGAAGGCACTGCTGTTCCCTAGCGGTGCTTTCCGGTGCGGTTGAAGCGCCTGTACAAGTAGCGGATCCTCTTGTTGAGTTTGTGATAGTCCTCTGCAAACATCCGATCGCCCACCATGCGCTTCTTGCGGAGGCACCTCTGCAGCTCGTTCCCCCGCCAGCCTCGCAGCCAGGTGGGCCCCATGATGAGATTCTTCGGGTGGATCTGGAAGCCGCCTGAGAACAGGAGAGCACAAACAGATGAAGCCAGGCCCTGGAGAAGGCTGTTCCCAGGGCGGCCGGCGCCCATCCTGCCCGCCCTGTCGCTGCTGGCAGAGGCGCCATCCCGCAGGTGAGTCCGGCCTCCCTCCACTCCCGCCCTGGGCCCACAGACCTGTGTGTCTTACCCAGGATCCCCACGTTATCATACACCCCGAACAAGGCCCGCTTCTTCGTCCACCGATCTACCGGCTTGCGCTTGGGCGGCTCCTTGATGCGGATGGGCCGGGTGAGCCCTGCCAGGGGCGAGGACAGCGGCACGGGGAGGCCGGGCCGCACGGGCGCCCAGCGCGCCCCGCCGCAGTCGCTAAAGCCCCGCTCGGCGCAGGGCAGGAGAGTGGCACGGCCCAGCAGGGCCCGGCCCGCCGCCCGCAGCAGCAGCGCTGCCGCCGCCGCCATGGGGAAGCACCCCGGTGCCCCGGGGACGGGACGGGAAGCGCGGCGGCGCTGCCGGGCCGCCCCTTCCGCCGCTGAGCGCAGAGGCGCGCGGGTGACGTCACACCAACGGTCGGGAGGGCAGGGGAGCCGGCGATTGGGCGAGGGGCCGGCGCGCGGCGCGGCCGGCGGGCGCTGATAGGGCCGTGGCGGGCAGGGGCGGGGCGAGCGCGGTCTGCGCGCGCGGTTTCGAGCGCCTGGGGCCGTGCGGGGCTGTGGCGGCCATGGCGGCCGCCCCGGAGTTCCACCTGCCCCTCGCTGCCGCCGATCTGCTGCGGGATGGCGGCCCCGGGCGCTACGTGGTGCAGGAGGTGCTGGCCGTCCGCGACCTGCCGCCCGCACTCGCAGGTAAGGTCCCTACACCCCCTTTCCGGTCGGGCCCGGTCCTGCCCGCTGGCTCACGGGCATCCCCCCGCCTCTCTCCGTGTTTTGCCGCAGCTTTCCGGGCCGCCTCCCGTGCGCGGGGCGCGCTGGCCGTGCTGGAGCACTTCGACTGCGTGTACAGCGTGCTGCAGTGAGTACGGGGCAGGGATGGGCGGGAGGGCGGGTACTCGCCCCTCTGCCCCGCGCTCTTCGCTCGCCGCCTTACGCCCTGTGCTTGTCTCGCAGCCACTTCCGAACCGTGGGCACGGCTGTCAAGGAGGACGCCCTGGAGCTGATGATGCACGGTGGGTACCCGCTGTTTCCGGACTGACAGAGAGCTTGTTTCCCTTGGCAGCTCAATGATGATATAAAGGCTAATGTGACTCGGCCAGCTGGGCTGCACCCTCAGCCCACTCCTGTCATACGGGTCTGTAATCTTGGTGGATGATGCTGAGTTGTGCATGTTCGCTGTAAGGGCAGACCGACAGAAAATCCTCTTGCCCCTGTCCCTGGAAAATGCATCTGTGGGATGTTTCAGCTCAGAGCGAGTGTTTCTCTGAGCTGAAGGAGGGCTGTGGGGATAGGACAAGACAGTGTGCCCAAGGTCTGGGCTGCAGGGGGCAGCCCGTGTTACAGCTGGTGAGATGTGAGCACACATCTTTGGTAATCTGATGGCTGCTCTAAGCCTCCCAAAGAGAGGATGGCTGAGGCACCTGGCAAGGAGTGCTCATGACTTTCTGCTTCTCCTCAGTGGTGTCCCATCATTCCAATGAACTTCCCACTATCCTGAGTGACTCTGGGCTGAGCCATGCAGACCGGGCTGCTCACCTCAATGCTCTTAAGATGAACTGCTATTTGCTGACTGGCCTGATGGATGCCTTTGAAATGGAAACCTGCAAGAACAGTTGCTCGGAGGCAGATCCTGGTAGGAAGGTAGGTGAAGGGACTGGGGGAAAGATTATAAAAGTCAGAATAAAATTTTAAGCTTGCTGAACTCTGTAGTATCTGTCAGATTTTATAGCTGGGTTTATGTAAACATAATGTCAGCCAGAGAAGTGCATAATGTGAAGCACTGGTGCTTCTGTGAAACTGTGCATGGAAAACAGCAAAGGGACAATCATGTGTCTAAATTTCAGAAGGGACTTGGATGCCCAGACCTTTCTATTTCATTCTTGAGTTTCTGGCTGGAACTTAGTGTGTCAGTGTTTTCTCAAGATTTCCTTTCTGTGATGGCAGTGGATGCAGGTATAATCCTTAAACCACACAAGGCACTGGTGCTGGCCTGAGCTGAGAGAGAAGAGCTGGGGGGAGAAAAGCCCCTGTGATCTCACACATCTCACTGTGTGTCTCTTAATGCTGTACAATTTAACAGACTTCTTATATTTTGAAGGAAGCAGAGTAGTTAGTGATGGGGTTTTGTCTGTTGTGAAGCTGCTGATGTATCTTACTGTGTAACCTCCTTTCTAGAACAGGAAGAACCATGCCAAGACTTCTGCATCCTTGTGGGAAGAGGAGAGGCAGCCACTTTTACGGCTGCTTACACAGCTGCTGCAGCTGGATCTCCGTCAGCTTTGGGGTGGTCTAGTGGTGGAAGAAGAGTTTGTCAGGTATGAATTGGAGAGGAGATATTGGTGGAATGAGTGACTGGTTCTGAGGAATAAAAATGTGGGGTGCAGATCATTGGGAAACTGAGGAAACAGCTCGAGGCAAAAGCAATGCGCATAGGAACCACTCCTCACACAGGCCACAAAAAATTCAGATGCTTGCTAATTTTTAGAGGACAGTTTTGGAGAATCTCTCAGACAGAAATGTGTGGTGTGCTAGAATGATGTTTGTGCAAGTTGTGATAGTGAGGGTTGCTGTCTGTCTTCTGTGGGTGTAGCTTGATGACGGGGAGCTGCTACCGTATCCTGGAGAACCCAAGTATCGGCCTTCAGAGGTACCGGCTCACTCGGGAGGCTGTGACACACCTGCTTGCTGCAGCTCTGCTTCACTGTGACCGCATGTTCAGTGAGTTCCTGCTCTTCTGCCTTCTCCCTGAAGCCATTCCCAGTTACTTTCCCTGACCTCCTTCTTCCTTCTCACGTGTTAAAGGTGCCACTCTGAAGATCACACAGATGCTGCAGCACTTTGAACATGTAGCCCCAGTGTTTGCTCAGGCTGTGAGCCTCTGGGCTAAAGAGTATGGTCTAAAAAGCCTGGTGGGAGAACTGCTAAGGTGAGAGAAATACTTGGAGGCTTGTCCTTTTATCTGCAGCAATTTGAGGCTATTCCTTGTTTCCCCATTCCTTGTTTCATCTTCCTGTACAGGGAAATTGGACAGAAATGTCCCCAGGATTTGGCTCGTGAGGCTTCTGGAGTCAAGGGCTATGCTACTTTTATAAGTGAACTGGCTGAACAGATTCCAGCTCTGGTGCTCTCCAACATGAGTGTTCTCCTGCCTCACTTGGATGGGGAAGTATGTTTCTGCAAAGTCACCTGTCCAGAAAAGTCAAAGTAGAGATGCTGCTATCCAGTTTTTCTGTCTGAAACAAAGCCTCTTTCACAGAGCTCAAGTATCCAAAACCTGTTCTATTGGAATAAATTCTGACCTTACCTAAAAGATGCAAAGGGAACAGAAACCATGGCAGTCTTCTGTCTGGTTGTCACTATCAGATGTCAGAGAACAGGAGACTGCCTACTTGTCTGAGGTCCCTACTGTTGTCCCTTGTTCTTCAGCACTTGATGAGCTTGTCATTGTGTTACCTTTTCTTTATCTGCTGTGTTTCTCATGTCAGTTCTTGGCTTCTGTGTACCTAACTGGATAGCAGGATTTGGGTTGGAAGGGCCCTTAACACCTCTGCCATAGTTAGGGACACCCTCCACTAGACCAGGTTGCTCACAGCCCCATCCAACCTGGCCTTGAACAGTTCTAGGGATGGGGCATCCACAGCTTCTCTGGGCAACCTGTACCAGTGCCTCACCACACTCTCAGTAAAGAATTTCTTCCTGATATGTAATCTAAACCTACCTTCACTTTGAGGCCATTCCCTCCTGCCCTATGACTGAATGCCCTGGTAAAGTCTCTATCCAGCTCTCTCACAGCCCCCTTTAGGTGCCTCCTCAGAGCCCTCTCTTCTGCAGGCTGAACAAGACCAACTCTCAGCCTGTCTTCATAGCAAAGGTTACTCTGTCTTGCACGCACAGCTATATTCACCCAAACTTAATACAATATCTATTCTGAAAAATTCACTTAGGGCTGGAGCCTGCGATGTGGAAGGCCCAAACTCTGGGCATGGTCTGTTCCTAGTTGACCAGCTCCTGTCTTGGCAGAGTTACACGATGCGAAACGCCATTCTGGCAGCCATGGCAGAAGTGCTGGTGCAGGTGCTGAATGGTGACCAGCTGGAGGAAGCAGCCCGTGGCACTCGGGACAAGTTCCTGAGCATGCTGCAGGCCCACGTGTGTGACGTCCACAGCTTCGTGCGCAGCCGCGTGCTGCAGCTCTTCACTCGCATCGTGCAGTGCAAGGCAAGTCTGTGCTGGGCAAATGGTGCTCCTCGCTTCCATCTTGTGTGTTCTGTGGGAATTTCTACCACCCTGCTTTTTGTTTGCAGAGACTGAAGTTTTAAGAGAGAAAGGTGCTGTCCCTGTGTACTGTGGTGGCTGCAGTTTCTTCCGAGAGACCCAAGATCCCTGGGGTGGGGGAACTGGGGGGTGGAAATTAGATGCTGCTCACTCTTACCAGACCAAGAAGAAAGAGCATAGCATACAGCCTCTTTTCACACACTGGTATGGGAGAACATCACAATTACCAGATATACTAGTACTCAACTCAGCAGGATCCTGGATAACCTAAATCCTTGCTTTCAGTGGATGCTGCACTAGAATATATCCAGAGGTCTTTTGAGCCCTAGAGCCTTCTGTGAATCTATAATCTGTGCTTTTTAGTACATGAAGATGTCTGCAGTAAACTTTTCCCAAGTCTCTGAGCCTTCTTGATAACTTTATCTGTGCTCTTGTTGTGTTCTAGGCCCTGCCTTTGACTCAGTTTCAGGCTGTGCTGTCGCTGGCTGTTGGGCGGCTCAAAGACAAATCTGTCTTAGTGGTTAAGAATGCAGTCCAGCTCCTGGCTGCGTTTTTGTCCAATAACCCCTTCTCCAGCAAGGTAATTCCAGTTAATATGGTGGATGTGTTAGATACCTCTTTGCAGGCTAAATATCTGCAGTGTGCTATAGCCAGGGCGGTAGCATTTATGTGGGAGGAATGGTGTAGCCTTTGATTCTGCAGCTGGCAGCTTTCTGGTCTTCCCAGGTTCAGATTTTGAGTTCTTGGACTCATCGCTCTCTTGGTGAAATTCATAGCTATGTTGAAGGCCAGGAGGGGTGTGACTGAGGTGAAAACCTGCAGCAGTTTTGAGTCCACTGTGAGGTTTCTCTCCTTAGGATCAAAATTAGTATTTTAAAATATTCTTTGTGGATGTGCAGCTCTTTGTGTTTAGCTGCACCTTCTCCTGAGTTTCTGAGCCTTAGACAGGGAACTTAGAGCAGTTCTCATTCTAGGATCGGGGCCAGAGTCTACTCTTCCACTTTCCCAAAACAGTTATCTATGGGAATTGACAACTAAAGCAGGGAGTGGAAGAGAGAGGAGAATTCTGGCATTTCAGGAAAAGGAGGATAGCTAACATATTTCTTCTTATCTTCCTGACATCTTCAGTTAAGCTGGACTGACTTGGATGAGCCACTAAAGAAAGAAGTAGAGAAACTGAAAGAAATGAGGGATCGTAGCAGACCCAGAGCAGGTAATTTCCTTTCTTCTTCTTTCCACTTTCTAGGATAGTCCTAGAAATTACTTTTCCTCATATTAATGTACTTTTCCTCATATTAAATTTGCTTCCAGGTTGTGACAGCTTTTGTCTCAGACCTTATCTGTGTGAGATGGTGAGACCAGATCACTGGTATTAAACTCACAACAGTTTTCTTTATGGTATTGTTATAAAAGCATCACATTAATATCCACGTCTAAATCAACAGTCCTTATAGCTGTATATCCTATTTTCTGCATAAGAACTGAAAATATCTATGAACACCCTCCCAGGTTTCTCTTTTCTACCACTCAGGGACTGCTTGAGTCATGATTTTGATCAGATGTTATTTAGAATTGATTTGTGGGCAGCACCAAAGTCCAAGGCTAAACAAATGATGGTTCTCTTACCTGTTTTTTTTTTCCTGCCTTCAGTGGTTTATTTGTTTTAGTCAGAGTTCTTACCTTATTCTCACTGCAGTCTGGGTGGGATCAGCAATGGGAACAGTGCTTGCCTGGGAGGTGGTAGGGGAAGTTCCTAAGTTCCAGATGAGTTTTTCCTTCCCATTAAAGGTGTCACCTGAGTCTGTGTTCTTCAATCCCTCTGGTTTTTAAGTAGCTCCAGTGATCGCCCCAGAGGAGGAGTGGGAAGCGATGCTGCCAGAAGTCAGGGCTGCCACACAGCAGCTCTTTCAACCACTGCAGGAAGGGGAAGAGGAAGTGCTGGAAGTTGAAGAAACAGTGGAGAGGACAGTGGAGCAAATCACTAGGCTGTTGAAGAAGCTGAATTACAAGTAAGAAGGCTCTGCAGTTTGACCGTGTTTATCCCAAGGGGTGATTTCCAATAACATTACTCTGTAGGAAGAGATTGACGTGGGCATCCAGTACAAGATGCTGATAGGAGCTGCTCTCCCAGGTGCTCAGGGCAAAGTTGGATGGTTTCCCTTGTGTTCTGCTCTGATGTGTTGCTGATACTCTCTTGGGCAATGTCATTGTCCAGGAGCGCAGCCCGCCTTACGCAGAAGGCCCTGTGTCGCTTCCAGGGAAAGGAACCTTTCGTGGGCCCTGGGGAGGAAAACGAGGAAGCAACAATCCTGGGTGTTCTGAAGAGACTTTACACAGGTAACTGTATCACTCTCTGTTCCCCAAGTCCAAAATAATGCCAGAGCCAGACTAAAACCCTCTAGAATACTCTGTCCCTGCTTCTGACCTGTGAGGCTCAGTCTCTGTGTACCTGATGGCTCCCAGAGCTGCAGCATCTCTGCACAGTTTGTTCATGGTTTGTCCAAGTACCTTGGCATTTAGCTGGATCATATTGATCTTGATTTTTGGTTGGAACAGTTCCATGGTCCCAATAGAAGTGCATTTCTGGTGTGTTCACTCACATATCTGAGAGGAGTGGAGCCAGTGTTGCCACTCACGCCCTTCTGCCCTGTCTGAATTCGTCAGGAGTTCTGCTTCCTGAACAGGTGGTGGCACATAATGCAGCCTTGACCAAGTATCTGGTTCAAGCAGAGCCTTGGTTATCTGGGGCCTGAGCCTCTGGGTGTATTTTTAAGACTTCACACACTTAGTTTGGTGTTTGTTTCAGCATGAGGTTACTTAGCCAATCACATTGAGCATATTTCTGTTGGAAGTCTATTGTCTAAAAATCTTAACTTGGTGAACTCTCCACATTTGCACAAACTGCTGTGGAGTAGTAGTGTTTGCTTTCTCTTGGTTCCATTTTAGGGCCCTTATCCATCTTTGGGGAATCATCAAGTTCAGATTAACCCCATCAGCATTTTAATGGTGTTTTCCCCAACTGGACCATGTCTTTCCATACCCTTTTACTACAGCTGGCAGTTCTCTGGAGCATCACACTGTAGTGCTGGAACTTGTTCCACAGCACGCTGAGATTTTGTAGCTAGGTCTGATTGCAGAATTTGGATTTTTGTATCCTGGCTCTTGGAAGCTATCACTGTGAGATGGGGGAGAGGAGGGTTAAAATGCCCTGAACTGTGCCTGTTTATTTTGTATCTTCAGTACTGCTCACAAACAAGTGTGCTGTGTAGGTTCATGCCCAGGTGAGAACAGTGAGGATCCTCCACATGACAACAGCAGTGACAAGATTGAAGAAGCTGTACAGGAAGAGCAGCCTCAAACAGAGCTGGTCAAACAGGAGATGTTGGTGCACTACCTGCAAGATGCTTACAACTTCTCAGTGAAAATCACAGAAGCTCTGAACCTGATCAGCAAGATGATGTACGAAAATTCTGTCTCAGGTATGTGAAATAACCTCTTTTCCCCATTCAGCATTCTAGCTCTTTCCTTGCTTGACAGAAAATGGAGTGGTAGAGCTCCAGGAGAAGGAGAAAAGATTGAAGGAGCTGCTCTTCATTAGGCAGATGTCATAGACACTTCCAGGGTATTGGAAAAGTGAGCACCATATAAATGAGTGTCATGAAGGGGTTGAATGGGGCATGAACAGGCTTTTTAGGAATCAATTTTTTTAAAATACCAAGATTGAAAAAGATTTTTTTAATATGTTTAAAAGTTGTTTTATAAAACAAATGAAATATATTTGGACTTTCTGAAAGTAAAAAAAAAAAACAGTCAGGTGACCAAAGTGAGTTCACTTGTGGAAGCCACCCTGCCTCCTGTGGGGAGGGATGCATGTTCATCATCTCAGCTGAGGTTCTCCCAAAGTAAGCCTGGCCAGTGAAGCTGGGTTTGGTTATGTGCTCAGTGCCCTGACACAGCTTCAGCTGTTTTGCTGGCCACGAGAGGGGAACTAAGCAGCTGGTCTCATCTAACTCACCTTTCCTCAAACTTTATTCTCTAGTTAAACATGAGCCTGATCAACAGTGTCTATGGCCTGGTCCTCCTCAGTGCTGTAGAGAAAGGTGGTGATCAGAAGGCCTTTGAGTTAATTCAGCTGTTCATATTTAATATTAGAACTACTGTAATCACTTAGACTTTTTTGTAGTGTTTATCAGAAATTGGCATTTCCAAGGGATGAGGGGCAAAAGTCCTGCTCCCATCCTCTCCAGCACATGCACTTGGACACATCTGGGGTGTGGATGGTGTGGGCACTGCAGTGCCCCAGACTTCATCCAAACACTTCTGAGGCTTCATCTCTGCTGAGGGCTCGTGTTACTTGTGATAAGCATGTGGGCTTCCCCAGCAAGGTTTGGTATTGTTAGCTATTTGCACACAAAAAAATGAACTCCTGGGTTCAGTGTCTTTACCAATCCTTTGAAGTTCAAGGCCAAGAAATTGCCCTACCTGGTACTTCAACACCTGGGGTTTGATTGTGGGGATGTTTTTTTAATGGATGCACAAATTTTAATAACTTTTCATTTCCGTGGTGTCCTGTGCTGTATAAGGAAGGCAAATTGAGTGTCTGAATAGCAGAAGTGCTTTGAGACATTGTCTCCATTTGGAGAGAGTATGCTGCTGGGTTAGGAAGAGACTGGTGTGTGCTAAGGGATGTGTGTGCTCAGATTGACCCTTTCTTAATTAAAGATTTAATATTTGAAGTTTTAATTTTTTTTCTGTTGCAAATGTATGTATTCTGGTGTGACTGGGGACAGGGAAAGCATACCACCTCACCTGATAGATATTCTTAATTCTAGTTTGTAAGGGCTTATACTGGTAACAGCTCTTACTTAACCAGAGGTCAGACTCTATGAACTGTCTGTTGCAGCACAACTCCTCTGATCACTGCTGTGGATGTCTTGTGATGTGCTCTAACTTAATGGGGTTTTATTTTTTTGTCTTGTGAGAAGACTGAGCAGTCTATTTCAGGAGTAGTCAAGCTGGAACCAAACACAGTACTCCTTACCCCATTTGTACATCAAATAGCTCAGTTCCTCTGGTTTTAGCATTGCACTGGGGCTTATATTCAGCTGTCTGCTGCGACTATGAGATCTTTTTTTCCCAAAGCTACTGTTTCCCAGAAGAGAATTATGTTCTTCCTCAAAGACAGTCTCTGTGCTTTTTCCCTAACTATATCACATTGGATTTAGCTGTGATATTGTTAATGTGTGTCTCTTTTCTGGGACATCTACATCTCTGTGCTAGTGATCCCATTCTGACTCAAGCCCTCTGCAGATAGTAGCAGTGATTCCTAGATGCTTGTAAAGCTTGCTGTGAGAATGAATTTGTTTTAATGGCCTCTTTAATGGGAACTGGGGAAGAACTGCACTATCACAACTGTTCTCTCTGCAGTGGTGCAGGAAGCCATTGAGTTCTTCGTGGCAGTCTCACAGTTTGGCGTGCCCCAGGCGCTGCTTGGAGTCCGCAGGATGCTGCCCCTCATATGGTCAAAGGAGCCTGGAATTAAGGAGGCTGTGCTCAATGCCTACAGACAGCTCTATCTGAGCCCCAGCGAGGATTCCGAGAGGTATGGATCTCCCTAATCAATTGTTTTTTTCTTTTCCCTCCCCCCCATTCCCTTTCTGCTGTTGGGAATGGGGTATGGACAGGAAGAAAACTGAGAGCTGGCATGCTTCATGCTGAGCTGAAATGTGAGGTTATTATCTGAGTATCCCAGTCTTCCTGCAGGAGCTACTGCTGAGCTTCTGTCCTTGGTTTGTCATAGAGCTCACGTGTCGGAAATTCATGCAGCAAACCTCTGTGAGACCTTGCAAAGCAGATGCTGAGAATTACTTGAAGTTAAACTGTTGTCAGGCACTAATATTTATTCTCATAAATTTCACTTTCGTACAAAGCATTGCCTAAATACTCTGGGTAGAGTCCCTATCTGATAGGAAACAAGAAGAATTAATTATGAATTCTTCTCTTGCCAGAAGGGCTCTTCTTGATTGGCAAAAATGAATTTCAGCCTGTTAGGAGTCACCTGTTGATATGGAGTCATCCCATGTCCAGGAGTCTTATATACTTCACTCTGTGGGCAAAGTTGTTGGCCAATGTCAGTTGTTTGAGTTTCTTATAACTGTAGTTGTTCATTCTGCTGGGATAATAAGAGAAACAGTGTGGTCTAAAGTTGAAATTGTATTTCTGTTACCAAACCTCAGGGTTTTTAGCTGACAAGTCATACATGCTGTGGCCTTGGTCACGTGTAGGCATTTGTCTTCTGATGCACACAACACATTCCCCACTTCTTTATCCTTCACACTATACAAGGTTTTTTCTTATTTGGGTGCTTTCACATGTATTTCTGTTTGTATTTCAGTCAGACCCATCTTAAATCTTTTTCTAACAATTTCTACATGCCTTAGATGTTAAGAGTGTTAAGATGGGAGGATGTTAAACAGTCTTTGTTGCTTATCCTTTTTGAGGATTTGGTGGTGGGAGCTGGCTACCACTTGCAAGTTTGCTTCTCCCATACTAGAGAAGAGCTGTGTCTCCTCTCTGCTGTGGCACTTGCCCTTTTTTAGTGCTTACACACTTGTAAATCCTGTTGGATACTCGTGCAATAAGTGTGATCCTTGGTGAGATGCACCATAAGTCACCCTCGTTTGTGCCATCAGGCAAATAAAGAGCACCTGCTGCTTTTTATTTCTTCCTGATAATATTGCCTGGAAACAGCACTCCTGCAGTTGGTGCTCTGTCCTCATTTGTTCATAGAGAGATTTTCAGTTTCTAGGGAATTGTACTTTGACTTGTGGTTGCAAAGAAACTAGGAAGTGGCTGCTTAGTGCCTCTGATTGGATCTTTAAGCACCAGAAGAAGCACCAATGCATAAGGCAATGGACTTACAACCCCACATCATGGTCATTGGCACTTGAGTTGGATGACTTTGAGAACTCAAGCTTGTTGTGGGAGTTTTCCTGATCCTGTGGATCATGTCTGTTCTCCAACAGATGTTTTCAGCCTTTTCAATAGGGCAGTAATTGTGACAGTTGCTTTTTCTTTACCTTTTAATATTTTATTGTTCTTTTTCCCCTTTTGAAGGGCCAAGGCACAGGCCCTGGTGCACAATCTGTCTCTCATCATGGTGGATGCATCACTGGGAATGCTACAGTGCTTAGAGGAGATAGTGAGTATTTGCCTTGCCTGGGTTTGGGTTGTGCATCTGTTTTATTCAAACAGTAGTCAATGCAGATTACATCTTTACTTTGAAGTTCATTCTCCTTTGCCTCTCTCTAATTTTTTAATTGCATGCCTTTTGCAGATCTCAGAGTTTGTGCAGAAGGATGAAATCAAGCCTGCTGTGACCCAGCTGCTTTGGGAGCGATTCACGGAAAAGTCTCCGTGCTCGGCGCTGGAGCGCCGCGCTGCCGTGATGCTGCTGGGGATGATGGCACGGTGAGCCTGGGGCCAGGTCAAAGCCTCTCAGTGGAAGGGTGTTCAGGGAGTCGATTTTATTGAAGAACTGTGGGTGCTGCATCAGCTGACTCGTTGGCTCTAGCTTCAAAAATAGTAACCCTATCGTGGGGTAATGAAGCCTGGAACTAAACATAGTTTTGCTGGATCCCACCAACACGGCCTCTGAATGATTATGGTGAGATTATTTTCCTTGTGTGAATACCCATCCCTTCCCAGAGTTCACAGTGTCACAACTCTGCAGCTTTGTCTGTGTTTGGACAAGAACAGCGAGAAGCTGCTGAGTAGAGATGTCTGGAGCCTTTAGCATGAAGAAAAATGAATCTGTTTCACTTTCTGGGGGCAAAAAAATGTATCTGCACTAAAAGGTTTTCACTTCCTCAGTTTCCCCTTTGGCATTCACCTTACTTGCACTTCTTGCTGTCCTTACTTCAGTCCTTCATTAGTCAGAAACAGGCCTGCATAATGATGATCCTAAAGTTCTTTCACAGGCAGAAATGGGAACGGGTGGGTATGGATTTGGGATTGGCTTTTTTTTGGATAAATGTTGGTTTGGTTTGCTTTGTTTCCCACAGTAGAGGAAGGAATGGTATATGTCACAAGTCCTGAGCTTCTCTACTCTTTCCTACTTTCCAGCATTTTTGTTTTACTTACCCCTCTAAATTTTGGTCCTTTCTGATGGGAAAAAAGAGTCAAGAATCTTCTTTCTTTACAAAGAGCCTGTTGATCACTATGGATAAACTCATTTCCTAGTGGAGAGTGGATTACACTGGCTTCTGTGGAATACTGCTTGCTGCTCCTCTAGCTGTATCTTGAGTCGTTTGGATGGGTTTTATTTTTTCCCCTCTTATTCAAACCACTCCCTTCCACAAGGCACAAGCAGTATTTCTCTTGGTTATCCATAGTTCCATAAACTTTCAGCAGCACCTCATGTGATATCCCCATCCCTTCCATTCCACAGAGGAAAGCCAGAGATCATAGGTACCAACCTGGACATCTTGGTGACAGTGGGACTGTCTGAGAAGGCATGTGAAGACTACAGGCTGCCTCAAGAAGTATGCAATGTTATTTCCAAGCTTGCCAGTAACCCTAAGGTAAGGCTATGGGTTTGTTCTTTAGGTCTGTCCAGAAACAAAGAAAGGGGGGAAATTGTTTGCATGGAAGAAAAGAGAGAGGTAATTAAATTTTTACAGATTTTGAAATTAAGTAGGTTGAGACCATTCAGCAGCACTGTCTGGAAAGCTTAGCACACACCAGTGAACATGTAATAAAAGAATTTTCATTAGGCAACAGGCTGGATTCAATTAGTAAAGAGTTCAGTGCACAAGAAAATATGTTTTCCTTTCAATTCTCTTCTTCAGACTCCCAATTCTAAACTGATTTGTGTTTTCTCAACCATGAAGCCCTTTCCTCTACTGATGTTTTCTGGTGGTGTGATTCTTTTGCCCTCCCTATTAATTGATATTCAGGAGTTGTCAGCTGTATAGCAGAATATAAAACATGAAAGGCTTTCAAACCTGTCCATGTTGTACTTAGAACAACATGACGGTTGATGGCTTCTTTCCCTGGGAAACAATTTATACTTCTTTTTTTAATACAATTGGAAAAAAAATCTGGTTTTTTGACTCAGTCATTTGGGGCATTTTAATTCAAGAGTTCCATCACAAAAGGAGTCCTCCTTTACAGAGCAGCATCATTCTGTGACAGCCCCTTCCACTGGGGATGTTGCTGTATGAACTTCATGAGTTAATGTGTATCACGATATTTTTAAATATTCTGAAGATGGCTGTAATTCAATTTTTGGTTGACTTAAGTCTGCAGTTAAGCTTGTATGTGAGGAGGGACTGAACTGAAAATATTTGGCTGACTGACTGGCAGTAGCTCTTGTTCCCCACCCATCCTCCCAGCCAGAAATCAGGAGTTGAAAATCAGGTGACTCAGGAGTTCTTATTTCAAGCTACTGAAAGCTGGTAAATCCTCAAGCCAGTTCTGTTTTGTTCAAGTATATATTCATCAGGCAGACACAGGTGTGCTGGGACACCTCAGGTATTGTCATACTTGGTTTAGTATTTCTCTAGGTTATCTTATTCCCAACCTAAAAGGTGGTGTGACTGATTCAGAATATATGCAACAATCTTAGTGTGAGGTGATCTTGGATCCAGACCTATCCTGGGTTATTTCCACTGATGATATTTTGCTTTTAAACAAACCTATGTGGTTCTGGAGTACCCCAAGGCAAGCTGGACTTACTGTTGTTGATTCTAAGATGCTCCAGAGGTTTCCCTCTTTATTCATTGCAGAGAGTGAGTAAATAATATCAGATTTTAAATGAATCCTTTTGACATTTCAAAGAGTTATCTTGATTTAAGGTGAGAAGTGTCTGGGTTGGCCTGGGATCATCATTTGGTCAAGCTTTAAATCCTCCCAGTGTAGTTACCCTGGTGTCACAAGTGACAGTAATGGCCCTGCTGCATGTTTAGCAGCAGAGCAGTACTGGATGTCCCTGGCATGGGTTTGATGAACATTGTGCACGCAGGAAGGCTGAGTACTGGGAAGGGCATGGGGGGATCTTGTGTAACTCACCTGTTGTCTCTGCAGCCAGCACTGGGGAAGAACAGTGCTCCTTTTCGACTGCCCCAGAACCACATGCTCTTTGCTTGCCTGAGTGAGACTGTGAGTAAAGGTGAGCGCAGGTCAGCAGCAGGTTTGGAGGGGATGGGGTTGGGCTGTGAGACCACCTGTGTTATCATTGGTATGTGTGGGTACATTGCTCCCTCTTCTCATCAGGCTTTGCCCAGCCAAGCAGTCACTGGATCCCCTTCATGGAGGCAGCTGTAACACTCATCTACCAGCTGGCAGAAGGGGCAGAGGAGATCTGTGCTGACATCCTGCATGTGTGCAGTCAGCAAGCTCTGGAGAAGCTGCAGGAGGATGATGAGCAGAAAGCTGGTGAGGAAAAAAGCTGGTGAAGGAAATCTGTACCTGTGGTTTCCAGTGCCGCTTTGGGTGGCCTTGAGTAACTGCAGGAGAGTAGAGCTGAGGGGCTGGTGGAAGTGTTGGCATGGGAGGGTGTAAGTGCTATGAAGGAGTCTGTGGAGTGTGGAGATGGTGAGACTTGGCACTAACTGACAGGGAAGAGGTCTAGATCAACACTGAACTGGGGCCATTTTTCTCCTTTAGATGCAGGGGATTCTCCACACAGAGTCTCTGATGGTTCTGGCAGTCTCTCCACGTTCCTGCTGCTGCACCTGGTGGCCCTTGTGGGACAGGTGGCACTGCAGCAGGTAGCATACTTGGAAGTGTCACTGAGTGCAGAGCTACGCAGGCGCCGCCTCCTCAAAGAGGAGAAGACCAAGAAGCAATCTCACACCAGCACAAAGAAGCAGAGACCCCAGGTGAGAGCCAAGGGGTTTTTGGGCAGCTTTTCTGGTGTCCCAGCTACAGCAAATTTCTAGAGAATGCAATCCTGAGGCTGCATGAGGTACAGGGCAATGTGTGCTTCAGGAATAGAAACAGACTGGTATTGGTCAGGATTGACAGGGAGAGCTGAGGTCCTTGAATGACCCTATTCAGTTAACTCCCATGCTGGTCTTGAGTTTTGAAGAGGCAGAGGGGAGGGAGTGAAGGGTGATGTCCTGGCCATGCTTATCCTCCTGCTTCAGGAAAACATTCCCCTTTCACTCATCATCTTCTTTCTTACCAGTGCAATCTTTTGCAACTGATGCAGTAGTGGTGAAGAAACATCCATTTGTGCCCTGGAGTTCTAGAAAAAGGCTTCCTAGAGCCCAAGTCCAGGAGATTTGAGTCCTATCCTCTGTTAGGTAGTAATGATGAAGGTTTAACAGTAGTCTTTCTAATGTGATTTAGATGCTACAAATGCCCTGTTTGGTTAGGTCTATCTTGGAACATTTTCCAGAGTGTAATGAGGCTAACTTTCCTGGGTAAGAATAGAGAAAAACATTGTGTCCATCTGGGTATCCAGTCTGTATTAGATGCTTATACTGCTAAGTCTACAGAGAATTTGTAGTTCATTTTCTCATCCACCTGATTATCAGTGTCACTACCATTTTCCACACAGGAGGAGGTTAGTATGAGATTTTCAAAAAAGTAGCAGTTGGATGGATACAGATTTGGTCCCCATTGCAATGTCTCCTTTCTTCCCTTGTGTTGCTTTTTATTTGCTATAAGGTTTCCCATAATCTTGCTCACAAAACCAGCAATTCAAAGGCTGCTTTGAGCTTCTTGTTTTTAGTATTTGAATGTCCCTTAAGTTATGCAGGACTCACACACTGATGCTGAATGTCTCCTAGGTCTGTTTTATCTTAGTAGTGTCAGTAGTTTAAGCTTTCTTTACATTCTGGTCTCCTCATTGCAAGAGAGACAAGGTGCTCCTGGAGCAGGTCCAGTGGAGGGCAATAAAGATGATTAAGGGACTGGAGTATCTCTTAGAAGGAAAGGCTGAGGGAGCTGGGCCTCTTGTAAGCCTCAAGACTGAGAGGGGACCACATCAATGTCTGTAACTATTTGGAAGGGGGTGCCAAGAGGATGGAGCCAGACTGTTCTTGGTGGTGCCAAGCACTAGGACATGAGGCAGTGGGCAGAAATTGATGCACAGGAAGTTCCACCTGATTATGAGGATGAACTTCTTTACTGTGGGGGTGACCAAGCACTAGAACAGGTTGCCCAGAGAGGTTGTGGAGTCTCCCTCACTTGAGATACCCAAGAACTATCTGAACACAGTCTTGTGCAATGCGTTCTAGGAAGACCCTCCTGGAGCAGATGATCCACTGTGGTCCCTTCCAACCTAACTATGTGATCCTGTGATTGGTGTTCTGTAGCATGTGGACTGGCAAATCCCAGACTACCCTTCACAGCTTCATTCAGTTCTTGGGAGAAAGTGGGTTATTACGCTCTGTGTCAGTCTGTTCTCCACTTTAGTTGTGCAGCTGGTAACATGCACGTACCTGTGAAGAAAGAGGTTATTGTTGCCTGACATCTGTCTTACAGTCTCCTCTCTGCACAGAGCACAGGGAATGAGTCCAATATGGAGGAGGAGCTAGGCCTTGTGGGAGCCACAGCTGATGACACCGAGGCCGAGCTCATCCGCAGTATTTGTGAGACAGAACTTCTGGATGGTGAGTGTGGCTGCCACTGAGCAATACTGGCTGTCTGCCTGTGTGAAAGAGCAGGTACAGCAGGCAACAGGTCCTTAGGAGGAAGGCAGGAAGGAACAGGAGGAAGGCTGTTTCCTCTGGAAGGAAGCACTGTCATTTTCCATGGTGTCACTTTCCACGTAGGCTGTCTGTTTCTTGGCTCTGCCTTTCTGGAGGTGGTTGTTCAGTGGTGAAAGTGAGTCAACTGTAGTTTGCAGCAGCTCTGAGATAAATGGAGTAATTGTTCCTAAAGCACGATGCACAGTGCTCTCATGCTCGCTGTCTTTATCCTCACTTTCTAGGGAAGCACCTGCTCTCTGCCTTTGTTCCACTGGTGCTGAAGATCTGCAACAACCCTGGACCCCACAGTGACTCGGCGCTGTCAGCTGCTGCAGCCCTCACTCTTGGCAAACTCTGCATGATCAGGTACTGCCGAGCCATGCCAGAGTTCTTTCCCCAGCCTTCCTAGTACTAAAGCACAAGAAAATGTTGCAATTCCTTTCCCAAGGAAAGAACAAACACAGTGTTCATAGGTCACTTTTTTTTTAACTGTTTTTTCCCCTCTGCTCTCTGAGATGGAATTTTCCTATTTTTCCCTTTTTTCCTGTACCCTGTCTTGTTAGCTCTGAGTTCTGTGACTCCCACTTGCGTCTGCTGTTCACCATGATGGAGAAGTCCCCCCTGCCTGATGTGAGATCCAACCTCATAATTGCAGCAGGAGATCTAGCCATCCGCTTCCCCAACCTGGTGGAGCCTTGGACATCACATCTCTATGCCAGGTAATGCTACACTCTTTGTTGGGAGAGGACATGTGACGAACACCCTGTGGAAGGTTCTGGGCCTCCAGAAGGTGAGAATGACCCAAGAAAGCAAATTTGAAGATGCTGGTGCAGGAAGACCAGAGCTTTGGGTTGTCACAAGCACCAATAACTCAGACACTCCCATGGTGCTTTCTGCAGTAACTCTTTGCTCCTGTCAGGTTGCGGGACCCCTGCCCCAGTGTGAGGCAGACGGCTGGGCTGGTGATGACTCACCTCATCCTCAAAGACATGGTCAAGGTCAAGGGCCAAGTGAGTGAGATGGCAACTCTGCTCATAGACCCAGAGGAGGCAATCGTGGCAGTGGCTCAGAACTTCTTTGGTGAACTGGCCAGCAAGGTAAGTGGATGCTCAGAGACCTTATTTCACAAGAGCAGGCAAGGGCTGTTGGAGGCTGGGTCAATTACATGAGCCCTGGAGAAGGTGTGTTAATGGTGTAGAGCCGTTGGTCTCTCTCTCTGTGGACTAAATGAGGGTAGTTAAAAAAAATTTTGCAATACAAGTTTTGTTTCATCCTTGCTTGATGTTGCTGAATTTGACCTCATCCAATCACACTGGAAAGCAGGCTCCAAACCACTGCCTTTTCCCTTTGCTTGCTTGTGTATGCCCAGCACAAGGTTAGGAGCAATTTTCTGTAACTCACCTGTAGGCCTTGCAGCAGAGTTCCCTGACCTTATGGCTCAGGCAGTGCACCTTCTCTGAAACCTTTCTGAGTTGTTCTTGGCTGTGGGACACTGAGATACTTAAATTGTAGCAGTTTCTGCCCAGGCAGGTGAGAACAGGAGCAGTGTTACCCCCACTGTTCATTCCATGTGCGGCCTCGTGTGGGCCCTTCAGAGTTTGAGATTTACTGCCTGAGAGGCTGCAGTGACACTGGGGCTTTTCTGTCCTGGTTTGCTGTGTTAAAGCAGAGCTGGCCACCTGACTGCACGGACTTCCTACCTCTGAAAGGTGCATGACTATACTATGTATAAAGCTGTGTAAAAGCAGTGGGAAAGAGAATATGGATTGGATCTTTTCAGGCAAGAAAATGGGAAGCAGTTCCATGAACTAAAGAGCTGTTTCCTTCAACAGGAAGCTTTTTTTGTTGGGTTGTGGCAAGGTTGGAAGGCAAAGAAACTGCATCCAAGTCTGCCAAAGAGCAGAGCTGGGGTGCAGTGTTGAGCTTGTTGGTTGGCTGGGCTTTTCCTCCCCAGCCAAATAGTCCTGGATAGGTTTGGCTGGCTGTGTGAGCTTGTTTCAAAAAGCTGATGCTTTCAGTCAGTAGATTTGGGGTGGAGAAAAAGGAGGTAATTTTAAGTGGGCAGCTTATTTGGCTTGACTCAAATTATCCTTTCTAATTCTGTATCTCATGTAGAAACTTGTGTTCTGCACAGGGTAATGCTGTCTATAACCTGCTTCCAGACATCATCAGTCATCTCTCGGATCCTAACAGCAGCATAGAGGAGGAATCCTTCCACACTATTATGAGGTATTCTGAGGTTAAATAAGTCCCTTATTGCCAGGACTATGTTTATGCAAAGGGGGTGCCATATCAAGGGAAGAAAAACTACATTGACATGTACAAAATGCTTTTTCAGTTGTTCTCTTTGATCTGACTTTTTCAGTCTGTACTGGAAATGGAGTCATGCTGAGGGGAATTGATTTTAAAACCACACTGTTGGGAGTGAGGAGAGACTCTACAAAGAGTAACCACCAACTCAAAATTACTTTCCCTCTAGAAAAGGAAAATAGTTGGTTTTATGCATGGGAACGTGGATATGCAACATTAGGAAAACACAACAGGTTTTAAAGCTGCTGCCTTTGTCATTTTGGTGGCTACTGGAGTTTTGTAAGCAGTTTTAGTAAAGCTGTAGTTACAGTAACAGGTTTGGGTCTGGGTTGGCTTTCTGGTGGTTTGTTTTGTGGGGGGTTTTTTGTTTGGGTTTTTTTTTTTTTTTTTTGTTTGGTTTCAGTTTTTTTCAAGAAAGCCTGACTCTGGAGTATAGAGATCTTGGAATATTTCAATCTGAGGTTATAGGTTGCTCATAGACAGCACTAATAATATCTTTATTGGTAAAGTGCAGACATTTTCCTCTCATTTCTGAAACTTGACCACATGAGGGTTTTTCTGAGTCATTTGAATCCCTGTGGATTATAGAAGGGGGTGTTAGACAAAAGTATTGCTGTTGCTGAAGAGAAGAGCAATAAAATCTCCTGTGATTTTTCAAGTAGTCTTCCTGTCTATGAGAATCCAGTGCATTTAGGAAGAGGGATGGGATTTTGGATAGGTAGGAATTGCAAGACACAGAAAAGGTCTATTAGTGAGGGTGTAATTGAAACTAAAATTAATTTATGGTGGCAAAAGTAGATGGATATCTTTGCTTCAGCTTTAATTAAGGAGGGTAATGTGAAATACTGGGAATTATAGCTTGTAGTTCCTGACAGCACACATAGAAGTTAATGCCTGAAGTGAAACAAACCATCACAGGTAGACAAGAGGCAGCATGTAAAAAAAATCCAAATTATTTAATAATTTTGGATTTTTCAATACTGTTTTTAATTAATATCAAACTGAAGGTATTACCACAGACATAGAGCATAATTGTAGCAATTGCATTAAAGTGTGATTGGTGGGTTTAAAACAGGTGTAAGGTGAACTTTTTACTTCCAGCAACATTTGTGGAGAGAACTGGAGGTGTCTGGCAAATAAGAGAAGAGGCAGTATTGATTGAACAATGTAGATAGGTATCAAATTAGCATCAGGATAATTAATTTTAAAGACCTGATAATCAGTTAAAGCACGACATATCTTTAAATAGGAAAAGAAGGGAAATAGTTAAAGATTAATTGATGCTGGAAAAAATGCAAAGGGAGGACTCTTGACAATATTGTCTCTGTTATGTATCTTAGAAAAGCAGCTTGGTGTGGTGGTTGTAGACATAACAAAGACTGAACTAGGAAGTGCTTTAGAACAACTATATCAAGGCCAGTGGCAACCTGACTGAGTTAAAGTAAACAGAAATGTTGGTACAAGAAATGGGGAGAGCAGCAGGACCTTCTTAATAAATAGAAGTTATTCAGTGATTTCTAAGAGGACATAGTGCAAAATGCACCAGTACTTAACTGTGCTAAAGTCCAGGTGTCTCTATCCCTCAAGAAGCTAATGGATTAAGTTAGCATTTAAGTTCTGCTAGACTTTGTTCCCATTTTAGTGCAAAGTGGTGCTCACTTTTGCATTGATCCAAAACGCAACAACACACTTTCAGCAAATTAATAGTGAAAAAGCCACAAGCATGGTTTTGAGGAGGGAAAATGCTGCACGCCACTGTGCTCCCCTCAAGGTTTGCTTGTCAGACAAACTACTCTGTCAGTGCAACTTGTGAGGTGAGGAGATTGTCTGGAGGTGCTGCATGCTCTTAAAACTGGATGGAAGGAGCAGATAAGAAGTCAGCACTGCTGCCTTTTCAGCACCCCTCCTCCCTGAAATGGGGAATCCTCTGTGGGCTCTAATCTTTTGTGCTTTTTTCCCCTTGCAGACATCTGTTCTCATATATTACAAAAGACAAACAAACAGAGAGCTTGGTGGAGAAACTTTGTCAGAGATTCCGGACTGCCAGGTGGGTTGTAATCTTAATTTTCCTGACAAGTGTTTCTGCTTCTCAGGATTTTTCAGAAGATAAGAGCTTGTATGTTGTGGTTGTAAAAGGTTCCCATTATATTCTTCATGTGACAAATGCAACATAACTTGGTTTAGATCTCCCTTTTTTTTTTTAAACTACCTTCTCCTAAAAATACATGAATACTTATAAATTAAGGTTTTTGGTTTTATTATGCAGTGATTGACCCCTTCTTCTTTCCTTTTTTAAGGAAAAAGTTTTGTGACAGTCTAGATATTCTTTATAGCTGAGCAAGGAGACATCCCACATGTGGATTTTACATACTTTTGTGATCCTTCTCCACAGGCTATTCCCTTGCAGCTCAGCTAGGAAATCAGTGTGTTCAGCTGAGAAGTTGGGATCTTTCTAGCAGTCCTGTCTGGGATGATCTCAACTATCAAGCTGATACAGGCCTGTCCTTGTTCTGTGTGCATGGGCTGCTCAGTACCAAGTCTACATCTGGGACTCTGTTCTGGGTTTTTTATTATTATTATTTTACCTAAGGGCTTGTGCCACCATACACTTTGGCTTTTGCTCTGCTCCATCTCCAAGATGTGCATACCTTGCTTGTACATTGCTGATTATAGAGTGCAGGACCCATGCTGTAAATCTGGGATGTAATTTTGCTTTCTGGATTTTAAGGCTTTTTTGCTGCTTTTCTCCTGCTCCCCGAGCTGTAACTTCACTGACCAGGCATACACTTTTTGTTTCTTTCCAAGAAGAATAATAATAGAAATTTATCTCCTTCCATTCCAGTGAGATATCTTAATTTTAACTTCCACTGGTTTTGGTGTACCCTGCTTCCCTCCATTCCTGTGGTTTTCCTTCTCCATTGTTGTGGCTTTGCCCTTGAGATTTAAGCTGTCTGCTTATCTTGGCCATTTGTGCACAGTGCCTGGGCATGTGACCTGCTCAGCTGCCTCAGGGAGTTGCATATTTCCCAAAATATTTGGATTTTGTTTCCTGAGAAAGAGTGGAGACTGGTCCCTCTCTCCGGCTCCCAGGAGCACTGGTGAGCTCTTCTCACCACATTTGTAATTAACTGTCTGTGTGTGTGTTGTCTCACTTTTAGTAGAATGCCCTGATATTTCTGTACCACGAAGGTGATGAGCTTGGTGCACACTAGTGGTACTGCTAGAGCAAGACTCTCACTCCAAGCTAAAACAGGAGCTTCTCAGAGCAGATTTGCAGCCACCATCACCCTGCTCAGCATTTCTGGACTTCTAAACATAGGAACTTGCCAGGTGTCATTCAGACTACAGGTGGAAGACCTGGATGCTGCAGCTTTATTCTCCATCTGTCTGGGCTTGAGCAGAGCATCCTGAGACAGCTTGTGCTGGACAGACTTGAGGCCCTCACTTAGTGTATATTAAAAACAGGGGCTTTGGCTTTGCTTTTTCCCTTTCCATTCCATCACAGTGATCTACATTAGGGATGTTGGTTTGTGCTTTTGTTTTTCCTTCCCTTTGGTTTTATTCCAGTAACTTTTGCTGGAATTTGAATGTAGTCATTCTCTGATGCAGCATTTGTTATTTGCTGACTTTATAACTTAATGACTGTGACCTTCTTTATGTAACTAACCAGGAAAGGGAGAGAGAACATCAAATACAGCTTCTGCTTGAGATCATCTCAAACATGCAAAAATGAACAGCCAGGGGGGTTTGTTACATGGTTGAAATAAGGCCTTTCAAGAGGAGTCCTGACCTCACTGAGTCTTTTCCTCCTGGTCAGCAGTAACCTCTGACATTTTTCAAACAAGTGACTGTGCTCTTTAGCAGTGGAGCCTTCATGTTTTTCCAACAGGCACTAAGTCAGTGTCATGGAATACAGTGGTGGTTATCTGTGGTATGGCACAGCACCCTGTCGCTGACCTGTAACAGAACAACCTGAATCTCATGTTGTCCAGGGCAGAAGCACCTGCAGGAAACGCTGGTAGTTCTGGATGGGATGTGCTCATCCTCACACACCCCTTTTTGTAGGAGCTAACGGTGATCTTTGTCTTTGCCAGGACTGAGCGTCAGTATCGGGATCTGTCCCACTGCCTTGCTCTGCTTCCAGTCTCGGAGCGGGGCCTTCACAAGCTGCAGGACAACTATGACTGCTTTGCAGACAAGCTCCAAGATCCAGCTGTCTACAATTGTTTCCAAACCGTGCTGGCTCGATTCCGCAGAGCAGGCGTCAAACCTGAGGCTAAAGTAAGGCTGTGGGACAAGGGTCCAGGCCAGAAAACAATTGCTTTTTACATGCAGGGACTGGAAAGCCCTGCAGTTGTTCATTTTAAACAGACTTTCCCTCAACGCTAACAATTTATCAATTTATTCCTTTAACTTGATGGCAATTCTGCTATGGATGTAGTACTTCTCTCCCTTCACCTTCTCTTTTTTTTTCCCCTGCACTGCTGTTTTACATCTCCATCAGGCTCTAGCTGAAGAGCTGGAGCAGAAGCTGTCTGCCTCCCATAAGCGAGGACTGGATTCCACAGAGACATGCCAGGACGGTAGTCAGACTCCAATGCCAGCACCAGCCAAGCAGAAACCAATAGGAAGTATGTTCCTTTTTGTGACATTCCAGCCTTCCCCTGATCCTGCAGTCCAGCAGAAACACCTGAGCACTTCTCCTCAGCCTTACAGACAGAAGTTTGCTGCCTTTCTCTATTTTTTCCCTTTTTCTTGACAGGTTCACGGCGCCAGCCCCTAAGCCCAGCCAACTCAGATAATGATTTTGTCACGCCCCCATCCCGCATCCTCCAAAATCATAAGCGTGCCCGGAAGCGCCCTCCACGCAAAAAAACCGTCATTACCTTCTCCAGTGACGAGGAGAACAACTCTGAGGATGGTAAGGCACTACACACGTGTGCTCTGAGGGGGGAAGGACTACATGCCCAACAGGGATGTCTCTTTGGTCATGGGCTTCAGACCACTGTGGAGGTTGCCTGTAGATTTCTCTGCTCAAGGCAGAGTGCTTATTATTGACATGTTTTACTCTCTTTAGAGCTATTGGCAGAATTAAGAGAGGAAGAAACCCCCACCAAAACAACTCCCATCACCAGATCTTCAGCCCGACGGCGGCGCTGAAGGAGCCATCTGCCACTGCCTTTAACTAAAAATAAAACTCCCTTTATGCAACCGTCGCCTTCTCTTGTCTCAACTACCCCAGAATACGACAGTGCTTTAAAGGAGGACAAAATGGAAGTTAACACCAGCATAAAGCAATTCCAACCCTTTCTTCTGATATCTCCACAAAGAAAGGCAGTGATGATGAACATGGCACTTAGACTGATTTTGCCTTGACTTTGCAGATGAGAATAAGCTGCTCTTATTAACTTTTTTTTTTAATCTTTGGAAGAAAGTCTAAGAAGAGCCAAACTACCCACAGAGTACAAAATGCTCATTCCTTTCTTATTTTGTATGTGCTTTATTCTACACTATTCAGCTTTTATCACAGGACCAATGCAGTGGTGTTGGGTTTAGGCCCTTTTATATTTCATGCTTTTTGAAGCTCTTATCCTGTAAATCCAAGCCAAGGGTTTTGAGGTGAAGGCACCTGCATGTTTTTCTTGTGCATATTGCATCAAAGAAGTGTTCAGGGAGTGGGGTGTGAGGAGAAAGAGAAAGGCTACCTTAGACTAGAGCACTTGAATAAACAATAGGTAAAGGAAAAAATATATCTTTAAAAACTGAAAAACAAAACCAACCCAACACTAAAACTTTAGAAGTAACTTGTAATAATGCTTATTTGATAAGTTACTAAGAATACTGATACCCTTGATTGTCTTACTGTTTTCTGGAATGTATTTGCTGCAAATCCAATTATGTTTCAAGTAAAATTGGCACTTGGGTTTTTTCATTTTGCAAATGCCACATCAGTTTTCAAGTCAGTCCTGGCACTCCTTAAACTGCCCTGTGAACATGAAGTGCCCTAAATTAGATTCTGTGTTAATCACATAAATAACCTTTAACCTTCTGTCTAGAGGCAAGTTGGCATTTGTCCCAGAGCTCTTACTACAGAATTATTTCCTCTTACCTTATCAGCTGCCTGGAAAGCAGACTAGTCACCAGCTGGGCAGGAATAGGAAGGGTGCTCCTCCTCTCCACTGGTTCCTGCAGATCTGCAGTCTCTGTCTCTGAGGCTCTACCACCTTCCTACAGTTGTGCTCAGGGGTTCCCCCAGCAAGTAGAGCATGCTGCTCAGTTCCCTTCTGCTCTGACTGCAGAAGTAGCTGTTGTAGCTTATTTTGATCCCTATTAAAAAAAAAAAAAAAACAATCATTAGGAAGTGCATAGCTTTGCACTAACCTGAGCACACCTGAATGGACATAATCATGTTAAATGCTTTCAGAAACAAGTAAAGTGGGGAATGATGGGGTAACAGGTGTATTTATAAACACCCCACTTGAGACCCATGACTCAGTGAAAATACTTGCCCACTTGCCACCAGACTAAAATAGCCAAATACCAATATAGATATGCTCCAACTCCAGAGCACACCAGTAGCCACAGGACAATCACATGAAATACAAAGATCAGAAAGCTACAGTAATGTTGTCCTTTTCCCCTCCTTCCTGATAAAATATTCAGTGAGGGCTCCAGGAGGCAAAGGTAGCAGCTACAGCATTGACAGTAAATACAACACAGAGTCATGCACACCATACGTGATTCCCTCACCACCCACTGGGTATGACACTCACATACAGGAATTAAAAAAGCAAAAGACAGCATCTATGGATGCCTGCCCAGGCTCAAAGTTTTACAAGCAATCAATCTGTGTTGATGTGGGATAATACGTTGCTAATGATATAGTAGGGGAGATATGAACGGGTGGATAGAGGAAGTGAGGTGGCCATAAAACTTTTAGGCATTGGCTCACCTTCAGACCATACTTTTCTACAAGTGGTTGAACTTTTTCCTTCAGGAGATCAACACAATCATCCTTCTGGAAGGAGGGTTTGGCAATCAGTGACTGGACTGATGTGCTGGCTCCTTCACTGCTTTGCAGTCTGTCCTTTGCTCAGGACACTCAGACACTGTACTACCTGGGAAAGTGGGAGTGAGAAGTCAGTGGGTGAGAGCTCTGATTGGTCCCTTTCTGCAGATAGTGAGGAGCACCTTCCTCCTCACTATCCTCCCCTCATATCAGAAGAATTAGCAGTCCTGTGTCATGGGCAAAGGAAGTCCTGAAGAAAGATGAGGCAAAATCTAAGAGGGGTTTTGGCAGCTACACAGTGGCTACAGCCTTAAGTAGATATTTGCTGCTCTTCTGTTCCTCACAGAGATATTTTGGTGACTGCCACAATGACCATAAATCACTGCTGAAGGAGTAATCCCACTCCCCTGCTCCTGAGGCAGGGGGATTACTCAGTGCCAAGATCATTGGTGTTTCCATTCTCTAGGGACTCCTGACCATGGTTGCTCTGAACTCCTACAAATGGGACCAGTGGAATAATGTCAATATTGTACACTTCTAGAGCCTGCAGGCACCATCGTCCCTTTCTATCACCTTGGGCCAAGGGGTGTTCCCTCACGGTTCTTCACTCAGTTCCCAGATGTCCCAGTGTCCAGTTGCCCTGCTCCTTTCCTATATGAGCAACTGTTGGTAGAAGGCTGATTGTGATTCAGCAGCACTTTTCTGGTCTTGCAAGCTCTAGAGTCAGTGCCCCAGCACCCAAAGGGAAGGGTTTTTATAAAGGAAACTTGTTAGCATCAGAGAGGAAAAAAGGACAATAACCTATTTGAGTCTGAGAAAACTGGGGCAATCAAGGACTTGTCTGCCAAAGCCTTTTCACTTCACAGTCACTGCCAGGACATGTCAGAGTAACTATTCAGTTCTACTGCAGTCCCAGCAAGGATCTGGGACACAGAGCAGCTGCAACATCACGGCACCTGAGTCACTGAGCACCTGCATTTTATCCAGGCTTTGCTGGATTTGCAAGAACTTACAAGAATCCGCAAGAAAATTTGCAAAGTTTCTGCAGTCTCTGAAGTTTCTTGCTTGATATGTGAGAGTGATGGCTCTTTCCCTCTTGCCAGCCCCAGCTCTTGCTGAACCCAAGGAGGACACTTGTCATTTGAGTTCTCAGAGCCTGCCCACCCCTGCAGGGCTCAGTCTTTGTGCAAGTGGACTGGAATTTTGGAGCAGTTGCAAACACATTTCTGGCATTCTTCTTGCAGTATGGGGGCCACCCCATTCAAGGGATGCCAGATCAAACTGCTGCTACATTTCATATCAAAACCAAAGTGCTGTTCCTTTTGCCCTTACCTTTCCCTCAGCAAAGGAGTGACTCTGACTCATGTAACCGGTGTGTTCCAGCGAAGCTGCTCCTGCCGGCAGCAGGAGTGCTCGAGCACACTGACTCAGCTCTTTCTGGACAGTCACATGTGACTGGCAAGTACAGAACAGCATCCTCTGGGACACCTTGCATGCAGCAGGAACATGTGCTGACTTCCTGTCCTTCCTCCCTTTTCCATCCCTCTGGAACTTTCACACCACAGGGCTCCTTACACTACCACATCCAGCACAAGGCTGTGCACACACATCCCTGTACCCCGTTTGTGCCCGGGCACCCCATCCTAATGCCCACATGGGGCGTGTGTCCCGTGGCTGTCCAGCAGTTCCCTGAGCTTTGAAAATTCAAAGTAATCCTGTTTCCCACAAAATGTCTCAGTGGGACATCGAGAGCCCCTCCATGTGCTGGCCCAGGTGACAGGGTGACAGGAATGCCACACAGGATCACTAGAGCATCACATTGCTCTGGACACAGCACCAGCCATGGGTTGCAGCCATCAGCTGGAGCTAACAAAACTGGATGTCCACAGCTGTGCAAAGCACTGCTTCCAGCATCAGTGCCCCACAGTGAAGGGCCATACTCTCTTCTCAAGGACTGGATGCAAAAGGTTTGTAAAACTTTCTGTCTCCTTGGGCAGAGAAGAAATGGACCCACAAGCATGCATCTGCAAGTGCAAAATGCCTGCAAAAAATGGAGAGAAGGAGGGAGAGACAGCAAATATCTGAACTGTGACTTTTGTTATCTCTGCAGAAGACCTTTTCCTAATTTTCTTCTTTCTTTGAAAAAAATAAACAAAAGCAGGCAGAAGAACATGTTCTGTCAAGTTCTGGCCTGACTTGTGCAACAGTACTGAACAAAGGGAAGTTTGGGGTGTTAAACTCTCCCCGCACACCCACTGCTAATCCTGTGCTAGGGTACAGTCCCCCCATTCCTCTCCCCTAACAAACTTTGCTGATTAGTTTCTGTCTTCATACCCAGGCTGACCTCTGCACCCTGATCTCTAAACAGTGACCTCATTGCCTTGTTCAGCTGGTGAGAAACTACAGTAAAATGGAAGAGGTAAACAAAGTGGGGGGAACTAACGGCCAGAAGATTTAGGAGGTAGGAATCTGCTCCTTGCTATCCTGCTCCCATTGTGTGCCTGAGCTTGACAAAGTGCAAGCTGAGTCTCAACAAGCTCTTTTCTGTGACGGTTCCTCTGGAAACTCAGCCCAGTCCTCCAGATGGTGACTTGGGACAGACAGCCTGCAAATTATATGCTAATAGTGCTAGACCCATGCTCCTGTCACTGCTACAAATTCTGTGTAGTACTGGAATTCACCCACCTTCTGCTGCAGGAGCTCTTCATTCCCAGCCCAACTATCTCACCAAGATATAAATATTAAAAACAAAGGCCTGTGTTGTCACAGAGCTGAATTTGTGTCCACTCTGTGCAGCCAGCAGTGTGCCTAACTCTACCTGAGCTGCAGTTCATGCTCACACTGATCAGAGAAATCGCATTAACAGCACTCTGCCTATGAGGAGGATGTTCAATACTCCTACACAATGCAGCCTTCAATATCCTCCTTTTGGGATGTGTTTCAAAGTGTCCCCTGACCCTGACAGACACCTCCAAGTCCTGGCCAGCAGCAGCTCAACTCACATTTGTCTTCCCAGACACTCAGTAAACACCTTTGTGTCCTTTTTCTTTAGAGGAAGGGGTCTTGCTGAGCTCACCCTGAAATATATCACCCTGGACAAAAGGGCTGAAAGGTTCAGGAGCTCCAGGGGGTGGTTCAGCAGGGAGCTGGGGCCAGCTGCCTGCCAGAACCAAAGCTATAAAGGCAGAGGGGGGCTAGGGACCACATCCCACACAGATGCTGCAAGTCCTGCCTTGCCTCCCACCAGCCCTGGGCTAAGAAGATGCTGGGGCTTCGGTTGTGGCCTTGCTCATTTTTCCTCTTCTTGGTTCTGCTCTCTGCCAGCGTTCAGACTGTGTCCTTACCAAGACACAGACTACAGGTAGGAGGGAGAAAGCTGAGGTTGATTTCAGGAGGGGAGGAGGAGGAGGGAGGCTGTGTTTGAACCTCAAATGAGAGGTGGTCCCAAATTCCAACTACAAGAAGGCTGCTGTCTATTCTTGTTGCACTCTGCCCTTCAGCAGCCTCAGCTCTAGGGTGACTTTATAATCCAGCCCCTAAGGAGCTCCAGCATTTCAAGACAGGAAACAGACATAAGCTTTTTAGTGCTCTGCAAAAGCTTTTAGCAGTGAAAAGCCCGGTCCTTTCTAAGCCCACACTGTGTCAGCAGGCACCAGATACTACAGTCACATCTCTCATCATGGTTCTGGTTCTCATATTTCAGAGGGAAGATGCATCCTGTTGGGCCAGGAGTTTTGCCCTAAGCTCAGTATTACCCCCCTTAAAGACCCTCTTTAAGGCTAAGAGCCCTGTCAGGATGCCCACTAAGGGCTTCTTCGCTTGAGTAAATCTTTATCCTCAGCAATTACAGCAATAGTATTTTTTACTTTGCAATCTAGCCAGCTCCCTCTTACCCAAACCCTAACCTGAGCCCCAGCACCTTGCCTTTACATCACCCTGGGAAAGCCACAAGGAAATAGTCAGGACATGAACTAAAATCACAAGACTGAGCCTGCTATGACTCACCACTTTCTCTCCTCGCTGAGGATGCCTGTGTCCGCTTCAGTTAACTTGCTACCACAAAGAGCTGCACAAAGGCATCCTCAGCCTTAGCTCAGCATCCATGTGAGAGACAGATGTAGAACGGCTCCTGCAGGCTGCTTCCATGGGCAGCAGTGCCATGCCTCCTCTGCACCCAACACACCCCCCAACCCTTGTCTCCCAGCAGTGCTGAGGGCTTACAGTCAGCACAGCTAACCTAGAGGATTTCCAGCAGATGGGGAGTCCCTCTTCCTCACACCTGCTCTGCTCCTGCCTCTCCCTCATCTTTATCATGGTCCTTTGAGGCAGGACCATCCTTTCCCAGCAGCCCTCTGATAAAATGAAATAGTACACAGCAGCTTGAGCACACAGAGGTGCTCAGCATCCACAAGGAGCAAGGACTGAAGAGTTACCTTCCAAATCTGGGGCAGGGCAGGACGTGTGTACGGTTTTACAAGCACAGGGCAATCTGCCCGCAGGCAGAGCTCACAGCAGCTGTCTGCCTGATGCTGTGGTCGACAAAGTCAATTCAGACAGTGGGAGCTGCTGGTCAAGCCCTTCCCTGTGTCTGGATGCAATGTGACAGGCACAGGCAAGTGAGCAGGCATCACTTTATATGTCCTGCCTGAGCCCTCAGGAGAGTAAGGGCAGTGGAGTACCAGGGGACACAAGGCTTATCACCCCTCTCTCCTCCATTTATCCCAGATGCTCCTTTCACGATTGCTGCCCCTGGAGCCCGAGTCCACGCTGACTGAAGAGGACACGAAGGAGGGGTCCAGCTTTGGTCCTCAGCTGCTCTCCTCCACTCTCCCCTTCCTCCCATCTGCGGCTAGAGCCGCTCGTCCATCCCTCTGGCGCAAGAACCTCGCCAGTCGCAAGTGGGCACTGCCTGGAGAGTGGGCCTGGAAGGCCATTCCCAGGGGTTGCTTCGGGCTGAAACTGGACCGAATCGGGACCTTCAGTGGTTTGGGGTGTTAGCTTTGGAGGGCCTCCGAGGCGAGAGGGCCAAGAGCGTGGGCTCGAGCAAGCGGGCAGGGAAGGAGTTCAGGGCAGAGTGGAGCGCATAGGCAGACAGCGAGGGGATGGGGCAGCGGGGCAGGCTGTGGGGCCACCACCTGCCAGCCGCCGGCGCAAAGGCCGGCACCGGGGACGCCTTGTGCTGCCGGCGCCGTGCTGGGGCCCGGCCGGGGCGAGAGCAGGCGGGCGGGACGCCGCTGGGCGGCTCACCAGGCCCGCTTCTCCGCAGTCGGAGGGCACCCAGCCCCGGGAACCTGCACGGCTCGGCAACCGCACGGCGCACCGCTGCGCGAAGCCCCGAAGCTCCCGCCCCGAAAACGGGAGGCTGCGGCAGTGAGGAAGCGGCGTGGCGGTACGAGGAGGAGCTGCCCGGCTCCGTAGCTGCCCCCCGCGGCCGCTGAACCCCCGCTCCGCCGGCAGCCCCCTCCCTGCTCCCCGTGCCCGAGGACTCGCTCATTAAACAAGCTGTACTCATTTGCCGCGTCCGCGCTCGGCGGTGGCTGCCCCCGGCCGGGGGGCGGGCGGGAGGCGGTGGCAGAGCCCGCCCGGCGCCCCCGGCCCCACGCGCGGGGCCGTGCCGGGCCCTGCCGGCGCCGCCGCCATTCCGCGTGGGGCGTGCGGCACGCGCGTCTGCGGCGCGGTGCGGCCGGGGGGGCGGACACGGGTGAGGTATCGACCGGGCACGGGACACAAGGGCCGCGCTGTTCACCCCGGCCGCACTCTGCCCCCGCCAGAACAAACACCGGGGCCTCCTGTTTGCGCTGAAGCTTTCCCCGAGCCTGCCTCGGTGGGCTGCGGCTGGGGCACCACCGACCCCGGCACGAGCTCGTAGCCCTGCTGCTGTGCCCCGCGAGCCATCACCATGAACTGGCCTTTAAGAAAAGGTTGTAACCTCAGCTGGGTCTAAACTTAGCCCCTCAGCAGCACCGGGAATAGCAGTGGTTTAAGGAGAGTAGGGTTACGTTTGAGCTGCATGACCCCTCTCTTGTCCCCCACCCCAGTACCTGCGTGGTTCCCCCAGCCTGCCCACCCCCTTCCTTATCCTTAAAGCCTTGCTCAGCGGAGCAGCCAGAGGGGCATTATTCCAGCTCCCACCACCCCCACCCGCTCTGACAGTCGAGATTTGCATTCCCACTGGTCCCACACCTTCCTCCGGGATGGGAGATTTGGGATTTGTGCGTGCTCTGGGCGTTGTACCTAAGGCGGGTGTGTCCCGCCGCACCTGCCCCACACGGAGCCGAGGGATGGAGGCGGCAGGGCTCGGTGAGGGAGCCCAGCATGGGGGGCGGGGAAGCGGGCAGCGGCCATGCCAGGAGCGCTTCCTCCTCGCAGGCAGCCAGGGAAGGCGGGCCGAGGCGGCAGACGAGCAGGATTTCCGCCGTCACGTCCCGCGGGCAGCGGCAGCAGTGCCGCAGTGCCTCATTAAGATGGTGCTCACGCTGCCTCCCGTGGCCTGCTGGGGCAGCGCCCGGCCAGGGGCCCCGTCCAGAGCACACCGGGATAAACCCATCCAGAGGAGAGTCCCAGCCTAGAGACGGGAGAACTCCCAGACAGTACCTCCCGTGCCGGGGGGAATAGGGAGGGATCCGCTGATCCCTCAGGGTGACTCGAGCATCCCTGCAGCCCCTTTGCCCTTGCAGCCATAGAATCATGGAATGTGAAGGGGTTGGAATAGACCTTAAAGATTATCCAGTTCCAACCCCCGTGCCACGTGCACGGACGCCTCCCACTAGAGCAGGTTGCTCAAGGCCTTATCCATCCTCGCTTGGAATACTGCCATGGCTGGGGCATCCACAGCCTCCGTGGGCAACGTGTTACAGTACCTCATCACCCTCACAGTAAAGAACTTCCTAATGTCCATCCTAAATTTCCTCCCTTTCAGTTTGTACCCAACACTCCTTTTCCCATCACTACAGCTCCTGACGAAGAGTCCCTCTCCGGCTTCCCCGTAGGTCCCTTCGGATACTGGATACTACTCAATCCAATTGGGCAGAGGCTACAGCCGGGGCGGGTGACTACCTGCCCTATGTTACCAGGTGAAAACAGCGCATACCATCCTCCGGAGCAGCAGCGAGCCCGACGGGACCAGCCCCCGACCTGCTATCACCCTCCCTGCCTCCTCTGGCAGGCGTACAGCCGCCCATCCCCGCTCTGGGGACACCTCCCCGCAAGGACCGGTGCCTTTTTCACCACCGCCATCAACCCCCTTAGGGTGGCTCGACGGGAGGGTGATCGCTACGGAGCCTGTGTTCCCAGAGCGGGGCCTTTGTTAACGGGGGGCGGCGGGGCGGGGGAAACAGGGGGGCTCTTCGGCAGCCGCACCCGCAGCACGGGCGCACGTAGCCCGGTCCGGCCCTCGCGCTGCCATTCGACGGCGTCGCGGCGGGGCGGGCCCCCGCCCTACCCTCACGCGGCTATAAAGGGCGGCGGAGAGGCGCTGCGCCACCTCCTCACTGCGCGCCGGGCGGTTCGGAGGCAGCAGGTAACGGGCGGGGCGGGGGAGATGCGCGGGGGGAGAGAGCGGAGGCGGCGGGGGGTGGGCGTGCGGCAGCCCCCTCCCCACACACCCGCACCGCCCACCGGCAGGGGGTGCGGCAGCCCCCGGGCGGAGCGGGGCCGCGTGGCGGCGGGGCCCACGGGCACAAAGGCGGCGCGGCGCAAAATGGCGGGGGCGGCGTGAAGGGAGGCGGTGAGGCCAGGAGGGAGAGGGGTGTGAGGGGGGAGATGGACGCCGGAGGAGGAGGGGGGGAGGGTGGATGGTTGTGGCGGGGGAGGGGGAGAGGTGAGTTAATCGCCCGGAGCGGGGGAGTGATCGCCCGGGGTGGGGGGGGGGATGGGGGGGCTGGTTCGGAGCGCGGGTCCCCGCTCTCCCGTTCTCCTCGGCCCCTTCCCCCCCCGGTGCCCACTCGCCCCTCGGCGCGGGCGAGGCGTTAACGGCGGCGGGTGCGGGCACGACCGCCGGGGGTGGTGGTTGCCAGTTCCCCTCAAACCCCTACCGGTGTTTCTGCCCACAGGAACATCCCGAAGCGGTAAAGATGGTGAAAGTCGGAGTCAATGGGTGAGTGCCGGGGCCGACGGGACCAGCAGAGATCTGGGGGGGGTTGCGGGGGGGCCGGCAAGGTCGCCTCAAGGGCGCGGGGGGAAGATTTGGGGAGAGGGAGAGGTTGAATCCCGCCGGTCCCGCTCCGCCGGCGCCCCCCGGGGCAGAGAGCGGTGCTGCTGACTCATTTCTCCTCGGATTCGGGGTGACTCACTCCGGAAAGGGCTGCCGTTGCTCGGTTGCCCCAGTTTCCCTCCCCATTCCCGGGGATCCCTGCAGCCCCCCACCAAAAGGTCTCTCGGTGGATCGTGTGTCGATGGCGGCCCCGGGGCTGTGACCTTCTCGTGCCGGGCCGAGGAGTAACCGGATCCCCGGGGCTCTCTGTAAATTTAGCGATTGACCTTTCTGGGGCGGGGGTCGCTCTTAATCTTTAACCGGGGTGCCTTGGCCTTTGGACGAGCTGCAGGACTCCCTCCCGCCCTCATGGGCAGGGAGCAGCCGATGATCCCGAGGGAAGGCTGCCAAGGACTGCCTCCCATGCCCAGCTGGGCTGGTTCTCTGTTGCACCTCCTCACCCTTGTCTTTTTCTCTCCAGATTTGGCCGTATCGGCCGCCTGGTTACCCGGGCTGCCGTCCTCTCTGGCAAAGTCCAAGTGGTGGCCATCAACGATCCCTTCATTGATCTGAACTACATGGTGAGTTGCTTTGCAGTGCCCCCTCTGGGCCTTTCTGAGTAGGGCTCCTCTGGATCTGTTCTGGTAACTTCCCAGGGCGTTAGTGGATGATGGCAGCCTGGGTGCCTGACCTTCCACTCCCCCTCTCTTTATTAGGTTTACATGTTCAAATATGACTCTACTCATGGCCACTTCAGGGGCACTGTCAAGGCTGAGAATGGGAAACTTGTTATCAATGGGAATGCTATCACCATTTTCCAGGAGTAAGTATCTCTTTCCCAGTTGCTCCTCTGGAGATTGAAAGCAGGTGTCTCATGGAGCAGCTTGTAAAATTTCATCCCTCCTTAGGCGTGACCCCAGCAACATCAAGTGGGCAGATGCTGGTGCTGAATACGTTGTGGAGTCTACTGGTGTCTTCACCACCATGGAGAAGGCTGGGGTGAGTATGCCACAGAGGCACAGGAGAGAAGGGATAGGGCTGCTTTCTGCCTGTCAGGCATGCCACCATGTACAGAGCTGCTCAGGATGGGGCTATGAAGGAGATCTGAAGAAGCAAGCTTGGAAGGATCCTGAGTTATGTAATCTCTTATCTCTCTCTCTGTCTGTCTCCAGGCTCACCTGAAGGGTGGTGCAAAGCGTGTGATCATCTCTGCCCCCTCTGCTGATGCTCCCATGTTTGTGATGGGTGTCAACCATGAGAAGTATGACAAGTCTCTGAAAATTGTCAGGTAAGGAGAGGAGCGTGCTTTCTGGCCTGCAGCTCTCAGCAGCTGCCAGGGGTCTCACTTCACTTCACCCTAGTGGAAGTGTTGCCTCTGGCTGATGTGCCTTTATCTCTCTACCCCAGCAATGCTTCCTGCACTACTAACTGCCTGGCGCCCTTGGCCAAGGTCATCCATGACAACTTCGGCATTGTGGAGGGTCTCATGGTAGGTCTGCAGCTTGGTGCTGAGGAGGGTGACCTGCTCCAGATGCCCTCCTGTGAGAGGGAAAGCATCTGTACTCCCTGTGTCACCTGGGATGCTCTTTTTGGGTACTGGCTGTGTTCTTACTCCTCCTGTGCTCTTTCTTCAGACCACTGTCCATGCCATCACAGCCACACAGAAGACAGTGGATGGGCCCTCTGGGAAGCTTTGGAGAGATGGCAGAGGTGCTGCTCAGAACATTATCCCAGCATCTACTGGAGCTGCTAAGGCTGTGGGAAAAGTCATTCCTGAGCTCAATGGGTGAGTGTTGTCCCTTCTCAGGTGTCAGGAGGAGGCCAAACATTGGTAGACTGGCAGAGGAGTGCCAGATGCTGTTCCTTACTGACTCATGTCTCCCACAGGAAACTTACTGGAATGGCTTTCCGTGTGCCAACCCCTAATGTCTCTGTTGTGGACCTGACCTGCCGTCTGGAGAAGCCAGTAAGTGTTGTGGATGAGATCCTAACAACTTCCAGATGTGCCCCTGCTTCCTCTAAGCCCTCTATTGCACCTGGAATTGCCCTCTCTGCACCCATCTTGTCCTTTTTGGGAAAAGAGCACCTGCTGGGTGTTGCCGTGTGTGTCTCCTCCCTCCCCTGTCCCCAGTGGGCATTTTGTGTGAGTTGGGATCTGATCATGATGGATCTGTGTCTCCTCAGGCCAAGTACGATGACATCAAGAGGGTAGTGAAGGCTGCTGCTGATGGGCCCCTGAAGGGCATCCTGGCATACACAGAGGACCAGGTGAGCAGTGCCTGCGCTTATTGGCTCTTGCCTCACCTTTCCAGAAGGCTGTTGGCAGCAGCTTTGCCAGGGTCCTGGTTTGGGCACTTGGGATAGAGACTGTGGGCAGCCATATGCATTCCAATTTCTTGTGTTTCAGGTTGTCTCCTGTGACTTCAATGGTGATAGCCATTCCTCCACCTTTGATGCGGGTGCTGGCATTGCACTGAACGACCATTTTGTCAAGCTGGTTTCCTGGTAGGTGCAGCCCTGGAGAATCTGGGGGTTGGCACAGACAGGTTACAGACTTGGGTGTCCTGTTGCTTACCACTGGTGATCCAGGTGGATACACAGACCTCCAATCTCACCGTGGAGTGAGATGAGAGTGCTTCTTACCTGAAATTACTGTAGCTACCTCCTTTCCCCCAGAGGGTAGATTGGAGTTCAGTTGTGTGGGATGGGGCAGAGGAGCTGGAAGAAGGGGTGCAAGAAATGGGTCAGCCCTCACACGCTTGTTTTCTGTCCCCAGGTATGATAATGAATATGGATACAGCAACCGTGTTGTGGACTTGATGGTCCACATGGCATCCCAGGAGTAAGCTGAGCACACAGCCCCCCCTGCTGCCTAGGGAAGCAGGACTCTCCTTTGTTGGAGCCCCTGCCCTTGTTCACCACCGCTTAGCTCTGCATCCTGCAGTGAGAGGCCAGTTCTGTTCCCTTGTCTCCCCCACTCCTCCAACTTCTCCCCGAGCCTGGGGGAGGTGGAGAGGCTGATAGAAACTGATCTGTTTGTGTACCACCTTACATCAATAAAAGTGATCACCATCTGACAAGCCTTGTCTGTCTGTCTGTCAGGGGGAGGTGGGGGGGTGAATGTATGTAATGAGCAGCTGCAGGTGCCTGCATGGCACAGTCTCTGCCAGCTGCCATGAGAAGCTGGGGAGTGCAGCCTGCTGAGCTGCTTGTTCCACGTGGGAGAGCCCAGAGTCCAGCCCAGGAGGCAAAACAAGGTGGTGCAGGCCCATGCTCCACAGCAAAACTGCATGGTAGGATGGGAAGCAGCTCTGGCTCCATCCACCCAGCTCTGGATTTGCATGTCTGATGGGCGCATGCACAATAGAAGTGCTGAGCAGATGACTCGTGCATTTGGTTTGGTAAAGGGGCACAAGAAACAAATTAATTCTCCTTCCCTAGACTCAGCAGGGGACAAGGAAGATACTTGCTGGTGTTACAAGGCGGGTATTTCACTTGCTCTGCCTTTTGAAATGAATTGGCTTTGCCCCAGAGGAAATGGCTGCCTAGGGACGTGTGGGAGGCCATCAGCGGCATGGTGGTGGCCAGTCTTAATTCTGGCTTAATTCTGTGCGTAAGGAGGGGCAGTTGCAGTTAAGCTGCTGAGCAGCAAATCTCTGCAAGGTGAGTGTCAGCCCTCTGCCTCCCTGCATTAGTTCTGGAAGCATGAATGCTGCTGGGCAGCGACAGAGCCTTCTGTGACCTGTGCGCACCAGGACAGATAAGCAATGCACTGCACATAATCACGTGGAACTCCATTTTTAGCAGCTTAACTTAGCATCTCAGGGCTGATGTGTTCTCTCCCTGGCAGGCACGGTTGGAGCTGCTGTCCGGACCCCAAGTGCTTTAGACCCTGATCTGGAAGCTGCAAGGATATAAGCTGGAGGATTTAAACTCCCAGGATCAAGGTATGCTGGACATGGTTTCCCAGAGCCGCTTATCTCCAGCAGTTGGGCTGCGTAAGAATTAAATGTTTGCTGGACTAGAGGGCGATGACTCAAAGTTATTTTGCAAAGAGAAGAGGCTGAATAACCTGCCTCTGGATAGGAACTGGGATTCTGAGCAGCTTGTTAGCCCTAGGACAGCAGAAATACTTGGATTACACCAGAAATGGCCCCGTCATTGGAGCTTTAGGTAACTGGCGTCAAATGGGAGCTGCCTGGTGCTGGAGCTCACTGGAGGCAGCCCTCCCATGGAGTTGGCTTTCTGCTGGGGGGGGAGCTATCTAGCCTGGAGACCTGTCAAGATTGCAAATGAGTCTTGGGTTGGTCCCATCCTGTCCTTGATTGCTGTGCCTGGGTGCTTTGAATGGCTGTGCTGTGTTCGGGTGCCTGCATATTGTGTGTGTGCCAGTCAGAGCCTCGCTTGATAATCTGGAAGTGCAGAGAGGCTACTGAAACATCTGAAGGGGGAGAAGGATAGATGTCCTCTTTTCCCATGTAAAGCATATTTTGAACTGAGTTAAAAGCTGGAACATTTATATGAGTCAAATTTTTCCCCTAAAAAGCCTTATGTTTCCTAAGTGAGATAAGACTACCTGAAAATTCTAGAGCAAATTCTTGTTATTTAACAAGCGTGAGCCCTATCCAACCTGAGATCAAATTGCTCTTGGAATGAGCAAAGTCATACAGCCTCGGGGTGGAGGAAGAGTATGTGCTCTCAGACCAACAGCTGCTGGGAATGTCTTGAATGTTCACTCTGTTTTCAAATGCTATTTCAACTGCTTTACAATCTGATCTCTCCCAGAAAAATTATATGATATTGAGGTGAAGAAAGCCAGGAATCACAGCATTTAAAACATGGTTGGTCTTGTATGGAAAAAGGGAGAGTGAGTGTGGCAAACTAGTCATGCAGCTTTTGGACTGCCTGGAGGGCTTGGTTTCCTCTCTCTAATATAACCTCCCTAAAATGCACAGCTCTTCCAAATCCTTATTTTGCATCCAGACACTGTACCTACAGATGGCACCACAGCAAGGCCCCTCTGGACAGATGGAAAAACTAGCTCAGTGGCCAGCCTGTCTGAGAACTGCAACCCTGACCTAAAAAACCCCATGTAAATTTTTTTTTCCCATCAGTTTGCAAAATTGACATATGACTCTGGATGGCATTGAAATAAAGAGAGATCTGTGGCAGCTGCTTCTGTCTCTGGAGAGGAGTTTTCCCCCAGGTAGGGGAGCTCTAGATTTGTTCTCTTTGCTCCAGTGTTTTTATGGAAAGCAGATAGAAATGCTTGGTCAGGCAAGGCAAGTGCTCAGGCAGACATGAAGAGGCTCTCATCCAGCAAGGTAGTGAAGAGCAATTGTGCCACTCTGCTGGGACAAACCAACTCCAAGAGCAGCAGCCACAAGCCAGAATCCATCCTGGTTTGTGAGCACCTTGCAAGGGGAAGGTGCAGAAAGACACTGATCCTGGCTAAAGGGTTGACTCTGCCTTCCCTGGCTGGCCAGGCAGCAGGGCTCACTGTGCAGAGCCATTGCAGGAGAGGGATGCTCTGGGAAAGCTCTCTGGCTGCCCCAAGAGACAGCTTCTCTGATGGGCAGCCAACCATTCCTAGGGCTAGTAAGCTCTATGTTTTATTCTCCTTTTTTTAAGACAGCTAAGGGTAACTAGCAGTGATGTTACAGAAAATTTAGTTTTATGATAACTTTGAACATTTAGAGAAATTACTTTATACTTCCTTGGCATTTTTGCACAGACTACTACACATGCATTGCTTCCCCAAGAAAGGTCCTCAGACCACCTTCATGTTGAGATGTCAGCATGAAACTTCAACATTAAGGAAGATGCCATGTAGTGAAAACCAGCTTGAGCAGATGTGGAAAATAGTTAAGTTCACTTGAAAAATCAATCCAAAACATAACAAAATGGTAATTGTGTAAGCACAGTGAAAAAAAGTCTTGGGCATTTAAAACATCCTGTATCCAGTTCTGAAGTAAATCAGTCTTTAAGCAAAGCAATTGGCAGGACCAGGGCAAGGAAGAGGAGATACAGGTCTCTGAAAGACTTATGACACAGTTACAAAAGACAAACATCTTAAAGGATGATGTTTCAACCTCCTTCATAACTGATGTCATTCACAAAATGCAGGTTCATGACTTAGGGTATGCAAATACCCCTGCAGGCTCCAGCAGTGCTCACATTTCATCAAAACCAAGCTGCCTACCTTTGGGCAATCCCAATGTGTTGTACATGCTGCAAAAACAAGTAATTTGTTACTTACTCTTCTGAGCTGAATGTAATCTCTTTACTCTAGGACAGCTGACTTACCTCCATAAATTACCTTACTACAGAAGCATCATCTTCTTGAGGGAGTTAATTAAGTGTTCCCTAGAAGGAACAGTAGGGCTGGGTATGCTTCACAGCGTAAGATTTGAAAAGGCAGCTGTCAAAAAGTAGAAGCTGTAGTCAAAATGAAAACAAAGGAAAAACTCATAAATACTAGTAAATGAGGCTTAGTAACTGTAAAGAGAAAAAAAAAAAAGAGATTATGTTGCAAATAGAAAAGGAAGGCTGAAAACCTCTTTCAAATGCATTTTGGAGATAAGAAAGCTGCCAAAAAGCCGTAAGATGGCGTGGGAGTGATTATGGAAGCTTAAGTCCATGAATGAAAAGTAAAGTTGATGTTTTGCCGTCAGAGGAGCTTTGGGGTGTTGCCAGACAGGAGATTTTCCTCAGCAGCAATGAGATGGAGCCTCGACTGAAAACTGAAGCATCAGGACTTGAGAACATGTCTGTGACATGAAGGGCAGCAAGCCACATGCGAGACTCGGTGGTCTCCAGCATGAAATGGATGAACAGGTACCTGTGCTGCAAATAATTCACCACTCACCTCAACCCCCCCCCCCATGATGAAAAGAAATGGAATTTAGGAAAAAGCAGGCTGGCAAAACCTTTCAAAGAACTGCCTGAGGACAGGGAAGACCAGCCTCTCCAGGCTGAAAACTTGTGGCAAGGCTGGTGGCAACTGAGAGATGTGAGTGGCCAGCATCTGAGCCGATCTGCCCTACCAATCAACACTTTCAGAACAATTTGGAGCACAGGGTGCCAAGGTGTGTTGATTATGCAAAATGACCCAAAACATTCAGCCCTGAATGAGCCTGTGGAAAGGTGCAGAAGGATCTTGTGACTGAGTGACTGGGTTATTAAAATTCTGGATGAAATTCAAGGTTGCTAAGTGAGAAATACTACATGCAGGCCTCAAAGCCCTCTTTTGACATTGCCCAAACCTCCAATAAACAAGTGAGCAACTTTTGCTGACCTTGGTCTGAGTCCTGCAACAGAAGAGGAAAATTAAAAAAAAAAGGTGGTTTGTAATCTCTGCAATCTCCATTTTTCAGCTGCCAAACTGGGTACTGGTTTAGGTGCTGGATACCAAGTACCAAATCTCACATGGCCTCCAGCTTCCCTATCTCCTCAGAATCCTCATATGCCTTTATCAGCCTGACTAAACTGCCATCCTGACCAACATCATGAAGTGACTTTAGGCAAAAATGCTCACTTGTCTTTTTTGCTTTAGGAGCAAAGTAACTAAACTTTTCACTTTCAAAACATTTTTTTTTCCAGCCTGGAAGCATGGACAGGAGTCTTTGGTCCATCTATTCCAATTTCTGATGCAAAGCAGGACAAAGGACACCAATGTCACATGTGGGTAAAAGATGTTTAAAGACATCTTCAGTGTCTGGCTGAGAACTTGCACATGATTGCAGGTGAGCCCTGCGCCCTAGGTCTTTCCAACCCTTCTGTTCTCCCAGCAAGGTCAGTCACTATTTCTTGCTCTTGAATGTATCTATGCATGGCTATGTGCATCTGGCAACAGAAATTATCTTTTGACCCTATTCAGAAATACTCTGTAATGCCTCTTGGCACTTTTGACTGAGATATTTAGCCCCTTTGAGAGTCTGTATCATTTCTACATATCAAAAATGGTGTCAGTTTTGTCTGTCAATTCCTTGTCCTTCTATAAATATTCCTTAAACTGCAGATTTTTTCCATTCCTTCATGATTTCTCGCCTCCTCCCCCCTCCACTGGCTCCTCATTGGCTTTTGTCCATGCCCTGTCAGACTAAGCACTGACGTCATCTGCTTGCCCATCCACCCAGGCTTTTCTTTAACTGTCTTCCCTGATGCTTTTAAAAACTGACCTCAGCAAACCACGGATTTCAGCAGCCAGTGCCTTTTTCCCAGTGTGGAGGTTACTGCGCTTCCCAAAGCGCCGTTTGCGGGAAGGCAGCGACAGCGCCGTGCTTCACTTTCAGCCTTGCTCGCTCCGACTGCCCAGGCAGCCTCAGGCTTTGTGTGGGGGCTTGCTCATCCCTGCAGCACCCCAGGCACCCCACAGTTACTGTGCTCCAGGTCATCTGTGCCTGGAACTGCAGCAGTGCTCGGCTGGAGATCCTGTCAAGGATCCTCCTTATTGCTCACTGCCCAGAAAGTGCTTCATCATTCCCTTCTGAGCACATGCTGCATTTTCCATATACAAAGCAGACTTATCTGGTGAGTGCTTCTTTTTTTTGGCCTTGTTTTGATTATTTTCCCAATAAGAAAATATTACTGTTTGGATTGATTTTTCTTTAAATGTAACTAGAACAGCATGCTAGTTCCTTGCACATTCAAGTATTGTTATTTTTCTCTGAGGTGATATGAGCAGCTGAAGACCTTTTTTCAGACAGCTGAATTATTCTGTTGTGCTGAATTATTCCTTTTCTCCTAAGCACAGTTGCTGCAGTTGTTACAAGGATTATTTTTTGTTATTGTAGGTCAAGCTTTATTACTATTTCTATTAGTTATTCTTATTTCTAAGTACTTTTGTCACATAGCCACTTACTCAAGGAAGTTCACTCACTGAAAGTTATCTTATGTTACTAAATCACAGCCTTTTTAAAAACTGGAAAAATACCGCTCTTTCCACAATCTGCAAGTTCACTTATTTCACTCTAAGGAGAAGTTACAGGACAACACACAGCTCTCAGCTGTGACATTTTGTTCTGGCTGATGTCTCAATTTGTTTCTCAGTTGATCCCTTGTCCTGAGGCAACCATCAATCTTTACCCAGTCTTCATCTGTCATAAGGACATCTAAAATCACTGCCTTACTTGGGCATTCCATCACTTGTAAATTGATGAGAAAATCCCCCTGGCACAGCATATTCTTTGGTGTCTCAAGCCAAAGTCTCCTATTGACAACACAATTTTTCTGGTCGAGCAAAGCAGGGAGGTATTCACAAAATAAATCAATATGTTTTTTTGGGGGGATTCAGGACTATTTATAGAAGGCCCTTCACTGCCTTGATGAAATTGTGCATCAGAGCATGTTTGGCTATCAGCTCTAGAGTGAATATCACTTTTGACATTGCTTGTAAACCAAATTCACAATGGCTCTTGCCCATTCCTTTATCCAACAGGTTCGACTGAACTAGCAGTTCTACCATATGGCCGTGACCCTTAAAAATATCAGTTAACTACATTTCTTCCTACCCTGGTGATTTCTATTTCCTCTTGCACTTTGCCCAGACGCAGTCTGCTCTCGAAGCTGGAAATGCTGCCTCTCCCCATCTGTTGTGACACTTGTCCAGCTTGATCATGATGGCTTTACCATCACTCCTAGCATTAATCACCATGTGCAGCAGCTTGCCAGATGTTTCCAGGAGCCTGTCCCTGCACCATCCAGGTGTATTTCCAATGAGACAGTACCTCCACCGTGTTCTGCATTAATTCTGACCTCTCCTCATGAAAGGAGCTTTCTTCCCTGCAGCCAGAGTACTTGACCTACTTGGTCATCACCTGTGAGTTCTGGGGCACCCTGTGTCACAGAACTGAGACACAGCAACCATAAATGTATGAAGAGCATGGCCAAAGGTAAAGGCTTAGGATAAAAGTCAAGCTTCCAGATCAATCTGAGAAACAAGAACGCCTTTCATCGCAGCTTTGTCCTCTCCTAACTCCTGAGTAAGAAACACGATAAATAAAATAATACAACAGGTTAGCTGGAATCCAAAGGTGTTCTGGTGAAGGCTGTCAGCATTGCATTTAGGTCCATCCAAGGAATCCTGATATGGGGAAAGATAACTCACACCACGAGTCATGTGGGATGAGTGACAAATGCTTCCAGCAGAAGGGTGCTGGGTGGAAAATACAGGGCCTTGACTGACTCGACAGACAGGTCAGGCTCTCTCAGTGATACGATCTAAAAGAGATAGGATCCAGGAATCAGTGAAGGGAGGGTGCAGGTTCACTAAACACAAGGAAGAAGATGTGGGCTACTTAGTGGTTAGGTTTCCTGAACCCACTGAAGCAAGTAAAGCACCATCCCACCCTCATGTGGTCAGGTGCAAGGAAAGTGATGCTCCCCACCCTCCTCTCTGTGGGAACATCTGCTAGTATTCATCAAGAAATTCAGTGGGCCTGGTCAGAATCCTAGAATGGGTAAGGGTGGAAGGGACTACCAGGGGAGTAATCTGGTCTCAACCCCTCTCCTCAAGCAGGGTTGTCCCAGACCACATGGGACAGGATTGCCCCCAGACAGTTCTGGAATATCTGCAGTGGGGGAGACTCCACAACCTCTCTGGGCAATCTGCTGCAGTGCTCAGACACCTGCACAGTACAGAAGTTCTTCCTTTGTTCACATGGAATTTCTTGCGTTCCAGTTTCTGCCCGTTGTCTCACGTCTTCTTGGCACCACCAAGAACAGGAGCCTGGCTCCTTCCTCTGACACCCAGCCTACAGATACTTATGGACAATGATGAGGTCCCCTCTCAGACATCTCTTACCCAGCCTGAACAGGCCCAGCTCCCTCAGCCTTTCCTCATGAGGCGCTTCCTCACCTAATGATCTTCATTCCCCTTTGCTAGACCTACTCTAGGAGCTCCATGTCTCTCTTGGATGGAGGAGCCCAGAACGGGACACAGCACTGCAGATTCCCCTCACCAGGGCTGAGTGGAGCGTCACCTCCCTTGCGCAGCTGGCAATGCTCTTTCTAATGCATCCCAGGATTCCAGGACACACGGCTGGCTCACAGAGAGCTTCTTGTCCACCAGATCCCCAGGTCCTTCTCTGAAGAGCTGCTCACCAGCAGGTCAGCCCCCAGCCTGTGCTGGTACACGGGGTTATTTTTCCACACATATAGGGCGCTGCATTTGCCTATGCTGAATTTCAGAAGGTTCCTCTCTGTCCATCTCTCCAACCAGTCCCTCTGCAGGGCTGCACAACACTCTGGAGTACTGGCCACTCCTTCCAGCTTGGTGTCATCAATGAACATGATGAGAAAGCATCTACCCTTCATCCAAGTCTTTGATGAGTAAGTTAAACAAGGATGGGCCTGGTACTGAACCTTGTGGGACACCATTAGTGACAGGCCTTCAGTTAGACCCTGTGCCACTGTGACCCTCTGGGATCTGCTGTTCAGCAAGTTCCCAATCCACCTCACTGTCCACTCATCCAGTCCTCACTTCCTAAGTTTGTCAATGAGGATCTTGTGAGAGACAGTGTAGAAAGCCTTGCTGAAGTTGAGGCAGACTCGAATACCCCCTGCTCTGCTCTCCATCCATCCAGGCAGTTGTCTTGTGGTAGAAGGCAATCATGTTGGTCAAGCATAATTTGCCTCTAGTGAAGTCAAGCCGACTCTCCTGCTCACCTTCCTGTATTCCACATGCTTAGAGACAACCTCCAGAATGAGGTGCTCCATCACCTTGTTGGGATTGAGGTGAGGCTGACTGGTTTCTTGGGTGCTCCTTCTTGGCCTCTTTGAAGAGTGGGGTGACATTTGCTTCTTCCAGGCCTCAGGTCCCTCTCCTGCCATCAGACCTTCAAAGATGACTGCTATGGTGTTCACCAGCTCCTGAGCACTGTGGATGCATCCCTACAAGGGCCATGGATTTGTGGATATCCCATTTCCCTAGGTGATCTCTAACCCAATTCTCCCTGCCCAAGGGAGAATCTTCCTTCCAACATTCCTGAAGGGTAATAAGCTGATGAACCAGTCTGGCTAAATATTCAGTGGGAAGACCTTCTTGCCCAGTCCAGAGACACAATCCTAAAAAGATGGTCTAGGACAGATGTTCAAGGGGTCAGCACTCAGCAGCCACAGTGCTGAGCTGAATGCTGGCAGAGGGACTGCCCAGATGCCTCCTGCCATGGAGCCCCATTCACTCTGTGCTCAGACTGTTCTTGGGCATTAAACATTCACATTAATGCACGGACACTGAGCCAGACAGGACTTGATACTGCTTCCTGAGCAGGCACTGCCGAGAGGTGTCCTGGAAAAGAGGTGACATTGGGGACTCAGGAAGCAGCACTGCACTGAGTAGTTCCTGGACATCACAGTTTCCAGCAGGGCACATGGTGGAGAAAAGCAGGCTTCATACTCCTCAAAGAATGAAAAGGAGCCCAGAACTCAGTAGATGGAGGGACCACATCTCATTTCAGCATTAAAGATGTGGGGTCACCACAGCTGGACAGGTGCCCAGCTAACACTGGGGCCTTGACCTGTGCTTCCCACACTGAGGAATTGATGAGGCAAAGGATCCTTGCTGCATATCCTGCCAGAGAGATCTTGGAGGCTGTCAGACTGGTGGGGGAACAGAGCCTCTTGCTGGTGATACAGTTCACCAGGGAACAGCATCCTGCACACATGGGTGGTGGAGATTTTGGTTTCACTGCAGATGGAGTCCTGGCAGGCAGTGTGGGACCAGGGTCACCACGTGTGCTGGGACATGGGTGTCTGGCACCTGCTGCTCCTCTGGGCAATGACTGCTTGAGGCAGAGATGTCATCCTTCTTTGCTTCATTCCTGAAATCTCTCAGGGCATGTACTCTGCAGTCTTCTGGGTTCCTGAAGCAGTACCAAGGCAAAGGTATGCACGTCCCGGATTATGCATGGGGGAAGCCAGAAGTTGTCGGCCACTCACAGAACTCTCCACAGGAGAGAAAGAGCAGAAAACACTGCAAAGATGCCTACAGGAAAGGGGACTTGCATGAAACTGAAGAGCCTCCAGACAGGATAGGAAGTGATCCCTGATCTACTGTGTGTATGAGGCATCATCACTTGAAAGCAGAAAACTGAAATAGTAAAATATTTCCTTGGGCTTTAGATCTTTTAGGTAGAAAAATAAAGAGGGAAAAGGGAAAGAAATGGAAACAGTTAACAAGGTGGCATAGAGGTGAGGGCCATGGCAGGCACTGAGGCACGCACCTCCCATCTACCCACACACCCACAGGCAGCCAGGGCTTCTGCTGCTTCCCAGTGCCCTGCTGCTCCTGTGAAACACTTTTCCAGCTTCCTGCAAGATAAGATGGCAGTCAGGAGCTGCAGCAGACCACAGGCCGAGGAACTGCCATTCCCCAGCACCAGCAGGGCTCCACCTGCGCCCTGATTTCCCGTTTCCTGCTCAATTCTTCTGCCATTTGCAGGGACTCGCCTCCCTGCCTGCTCTAGGCAGCTCAGCCCCCGCTGGAATGCCAACACATGCCTTAACACATGGGGCAGGCACGGGCAGAGCAGCTCACCCTGCCCAACACGGACACTGTGCTGTGGTGCATGGATGCCACAGCACTCGCAGCTCAAGCACCCAGCAGCATCAGCCACTCAGCCACTTCTACAGAGAGAAACTCCTGCATCCCTCAGCCCCCATTTTATCTTCCATACATAATCCTAGAGATGATCCAAAAACTCTACTGCCATGTGCTTTCTCCTCCCTTCAGTACCTTTAGTGGGAAGCGTTTTTTCTCCAGAACTTCACCTGCCTTGGCTGTGCAGGCTGTGTCCACTTCTCAGTGATCACACTGCATCACGCTGCGTCTCTGGAGGCTGCTCGCTCCCTCCTGACACCCTGCCAGGCCCCAGCCTCCTGTCCCCATCACTGGAGGAGCCAGCCAGGAAAATGCCACAGGAAATGGTGTGACAGGGGATCCCCACTGCGGTTACACTGAGGTGGGATATGGGACTGAGGGCAGGCAGGAAGGTGCTCTGGGATGCCCTGGTGTGGCAGAAGAGGCCAGGAAACAGGAAGAGGTTCACAAGCCAGGATCAGTTCCATTTTCAATCCTTCAGCCTCTGCATTGATGATGCTCCAGGTTAAAAACAAGGCACCCCATGCAGCACCAGGGCCTGTTGAGGGCCAGTGGCTCTCAGAACAGGGATTTCACCACTGTCCCATCCACCATGGGGAGACCCACTGATGGGGGCTTGGGGTCTGGGGGACCACAGCCCCGCCTCAAGCCCTTCGGCAGCACAGGAGAGGCCACACCCAGCGAAGCTGTAGAAAAGGAAATCGTCCCATTTAATGACCTCGCCCGCGTAACACAGACGTGAGCAAAGCAAAGTGCACAGTGAGCGGGACTCGGCCCCCGCCCCCGAGAAGGCCTGGGAGGCTCAGGGTGCCCGGCTCGGCGTGGGCAGTGCCAGCCGGGTGCCCGGCCAGCAGCAAGGACAGGGAGAGCCCCGGGCTCGGTCCAGTTGGCACCAGTGTCAGGTCCAGTTTGCAGGGAGGTACGGCTCTCGTTGGCTCCGTGAAGCGCAGGGAGGGCAGGGAGGGCAGGGCAGGTGTGCCAGGATGGAGGCCGGAGGAGGTGGGCCTGGGAGCACGTCCTGCAGAACGCCCCCGTGGCAGGTTTGGAGCCTCCCTGCCCGAACCACGGCTTACCCAAAGCAGGGAAAGGGAATGGAGAAGGGGCTGAAGGCGGAGCAGCCCGGGCAAGGGCCCTCAGGTCTATCTAGCTATTCCCATTTGCAGGGTATCCGGTGAGGGGGTGTGTGGGGTCTGCCAAGCACCCCAAAACGGGAGTGAGCCTGGGTGACAGACGTTTACCAGCAGTTCCACGTCCCTGACAGTCTCTCCCAGGTGTGACTCAGGCAACCCCGTGCCAGGAAGGGGGTCCGAGGGAGCCGGGCCTCCCCTCATTATCTGATGGAAGCATCGCTGGGGGGATCACGGTCGGACTCCTCACTCTCCTCATTCGGGGCCGACTCGCTGTTGGAGGTCGGGGTGAAGGCAGGAGACTTTCTGCAGAGAAGCGTAAAGGGCAGCAGTCACAGCATCGCCCAGGGGGAGGGAAAGGACCCATTTTGGTGTGGGGCAAGATGGACAGAAGCTGAAACGCCCTTTGGGCATGTGTGTGTCTGCAGGAATCCCCGGGTGCTGGGAGGGTGCTCCAGAGGACACCATTCCAGAGCATGGAGCAGAGCTGGGGGAGATGCTGGAGGGGCCTGCCCAGAGCGGGAACCTGACAAGGTGTGTAAGGCCAGGGGTCTGTGGAAGTCCACCACAGGGGTCCCCAGCCTGGAGCCACCCTGGCTCCACAGAGGCAGCTCCTCTCTCCATACGGTGGTCTGGCTTCCTATGTCAAAAGTGACTCCTGTGTGTCTCCTGCCTTCTGCAGGGGCAGCACCATGAGCTGTGTGGAGGCCAGCCAGGGGTCCAGCAGCCTCTGGGAACTGCCCTCTCTCCACACCACATGAGGGCAGGGCAGGAGCTCTGCCATGTCCTTCAGCTCCCTCCCACCACCACCCCGGCTTCAGACCCAGAGCCCGGGTGTCCCTGCTGGAGCTCACCTGTCCCCAGACTGGGTGATGAGCCGCCGGCAAGTCTCCATCTGCACATCCAAGCCTCGCTTCATGCTGCACATCTCCATGTACTCGTGCAGGTGCCGGTTCATGTCATTTTTGGCTGTGGCCAGTTCCAGCTGCTCAAGGGAAATGGTGCAGAGATGATCCCAGGGCATGTGGTGCAGGGCAGCGGGCATGGCCACACCAAGGGCTGTCACCCACATTACCAGTGACCTGCTCCAGCATAGTGCCTCCCTCCCCCAGGGACCCACTCCTCCATTTCACACCCCTCTGTGCCATGGCTCCCCCACCTCCTCCTCCTCCCACCTCTATTTGGTCGATGGTTTCCTGGTACTCCTTCTCACGGCTCTTGAACAGCGACTCCGTGTCCTTGATCACCTTCTCCAGGCTGTCATCCTGCTGCTGAGGAGAGCAGACAGCAGGTTTAGAGGCAGGGAAGCGTCCAACATGAGGAACCAAAGGCAAGAGAGAGACAAATCAGAGAAAGAACTGGCAGCACAGGGAAAAGAGGAAGAAATATATACAGTGTAGTACAAATAAGACAGGAGTCAGTCCTGTCAACATGGACTTGAGAGACTCAGGACTCTCCACACTGGGCAGTGACCACATCAACCCAAAAAAGCCCAGCATTGCACTGAAGATCTGGAAACCATTCCTGAGCATGATCCATCCCCAGGGGCCTGCCAAGGGCCAAAGATTTGGCATGACAAGGGCTTTGGCCAGACTCCAAGAGCCCGCTGCACAGTTGGGTAGGTGGGCTGGTGAACATGAGCAAGGATCACCAGAGAGCAGTCCAGGCAGAGGCAGTGTTCTGTTCTGGATGGGCTGTGGCTCTCCCCACGTGTGCACCACGCCCTCAGCACACCCCTCAGGCTACAGGTCCCTGTCTCTGAAAAGGAGACCTCAACAGGGATGCTGTGATGTATTCATGCAGAAAAGGCAGGAAAGCATGGTGTACAGGCCTGCAAAGGCAAAGGGGCTGAAATCTGGTCTTTGAGAGAGCATCTTCCCAGGCTCAGACAGGATCGAGCATCCCAACCCAAGGAGAGCTCAGGGCCCCGACACCGCCGTTACCTCCCCCTGCACCTCTGCGGCTGCAATGGCGTATCCAGAGAAGTCCTCCCAGAGGAGCAGCGTTTCTTCTGTCTCCTCCCACGTGAGGCTGTCACAGTCGTCCTCAAAGTCATATTCCCTCCTGGGCACAAGGGAACAGCATGTCAGCACCCAGCAGGAGAGCACAGCAGGCAGGGGGCTGTGTCGGTGCCAAAGCCTTGCACCCGCTCACGGGCAGGGCTGCAGCTCTTGGGGGTCTGGCCAGGGAGAACTCAGGTGTGCCCAAACCCAACAGCTGATGGGGAAGGGGCTGGCTTTATGGTCTGGAGCCCCAGCAAATCCAGGCACAGATTCCCAAAAGGCAGGACAGGGGGCAAGAGGAGGGGAGCTGGACCAGCTCCCACTGTTGGCATAGGTGGGCTCAGGTCTCCCAGGGAGTCACAGTCCCACTGTGCCACAGAGCACAGGTGACCACTCTCCACAGCAGCATCTCTCATCTGGCCCTCACCCGGGAAGGGAAGGCACAGAGCACCCCTGCCCTCCCCACCCCAGGGCCAGCAGGGAGCCTGGTGCTGGAGCCTGGCTGCACAGCACGGGCAGAGGTGCGCAGCAGCCGCACTCACAGCTGGTTCAGCATCCTCTGCATTTCCTCATTGATACTCATGGCCGTGGTCTCGTCCTCCTCCTCCTCGTCGGGCTTCCGGGAGGCATCGCTCTCCGACAGCGAGGTGTCCTCGTCGCTGACCTGCCTGCGCTCCCGCTTCCGCCCCACCGAGGCTGGGACCTTAACGGGAGACAAGTGCAGAGACTACAGAAACGAGGCCGGGTCCGAGGGCAGGAGCAGGGAGTGGGCAGGAGATGGAGGGGAAAGGAATGGTGGAGGGACAGAAAGGCAGGGAGAGAGAGAGAAAGACAGAAAGAAAGGAAGGAAGAAAAGAGAGAGGAGAGAGAGAGAGAGAGATGGGCTCGTTATGATCAGGTTAAAGATGGGTGCAATGGATAAAACATGGTTTTAGCATTTTCTAAAATTAAAACTAAGCAACTAAAGATGGAATCCATGAATTTGATGAGAAAAAAACAATGTGGTTTTACTGCAGAAAAACTCAAATCACCCACCACCCCAGTCCAGAGACAGGGAAACACAGTGACAGAAACAGGAAAAAAGAGACAGTCTGAAAAAGGTGAAACATGTCAATATTTATAGGCCGACCTTTTTAAAAGAAAGTTTAAAATTTTTAAAATTTCTCAACTGAATGGAACTAACCAGTTGCTTCTGTAGGGACAAAGAGCGAGACAGAAAAGCAGCAACATCCAGAAAGAGAAAAGAGACAGAGACAGAGAAGAGAGACAGAGAGAAGATGACGGAGAGGGGAAGGGAAAGGAGAGAGATGGAGTTAGAGACAGACACTCAAGCAACTTGTCTCCCTCCTGCAGCTGCTCCCCTAGCACTGGGGGGTCCCCGGGCCAACACAACACATCAGCACGAGGGTGAGGGGACTCTTGATGTCCAAAGCAACATCTGGAGCATTCCACCTCCACTCTGTGCCCTTTTGCCTGGTCCTCCCAAGAGAGACAGAAAGCAGGGGACCAGAAGGAGCAAGGGCAAGGGTGACCAAGCATCTCCCCTGGCAGGGGGCTGGTGTTGTCTCTTCTACCTCCTCCTTTGGGATCTCTCCTCCCCAGAGCTGGTGGCTGAGTCGGGAGCAGCAGTGGACGCTCCTCACCTGAAACATCTTGATCATGTCCTCGCAGTTCCGCTGCTGTGCCACGTCACACAGCTTGGCAGTGATGTCAATGCGACGGCAGATGTCCATGTCCACCTTCATGGCCTTCTCTTGGATCTTGGTGTCCAGCTCCGTGATGTTCTGAACCCACGGCACCACAGGAAGGGGACAAGGGAGGAATATTAGGCAAGACAGATGGCAGTCGGTGCCCCCACGCTCCCCCACATGCAGGACTGCTCCCTCATCCCTGCTTTGCTCGCTGTGCCCCAGACCGACCCTGCCAGTGTTGGATGGAACTGCTTTTCCACACAGCCACACCACGTGGGTAGGACACTGCTGTGGGGCTGGAGAGGGATTGGGGACTCACATTGCTCATCAGTCCCTTGAAGACAACAAGCTCTGCCTTGAGCTGCTCCACCTTCATGGCCAGCTCCTCCTGGCAAGCTTCAGCCTCCTGGGCTTCCTGCGCCGGGGCGAGAGAGATGTGCAAATCAGCACCAGTGTGGGACACCAGGGGTGCAGGGCATGGGGAACAGCCAGGCTCACCTCCTGCAGCTCAGCCACCCGGTCCTGAAGCTGGACACGCACCGTGTACTCCTCTTCCCATCTAGGGAGACAAACGCCGCTCAGATCCCATTGGCCTCGCCTCGCTGGCTGCCAAAGGGAGAGCACGGAGTGGCAGCTGCTCACCCCACAGCCACCCGAGAGGGGGGACCACAGCACCGGCCCGGGAAGGAGAACGTGCCCAGGAATGCATGGCCTCTTGTTTTCGGGCCATGGCAGCTGCCAAGCCCATCGTCCCCCCAGCCACAAATGCTGTCCCACCCACCAGGGCCCGCCCTGCACTGGGGGGAGCTGGGGACACCGACCGCAGGCTCTGCCGGCAGCTGGGCCGCACACCCACGGCCCCTCACAGCCATCAGCCTCTGCCCTGAGCCCCACAGCCCTGGGCCACAGCAGCTCCAGCCCTCACAACAGCTCTGCAGATGGACTGGGGAGCTGCCCCCATCTGCATCACTTCTGCAACCACGTCTGTGTGTCTGTGGCGCTGCAGTTCAGGCTGTCCAGCAGCACAAACCCTGATCCTGACGCAGAACCACCCCACAGTGAGAGTGACCACGATGTGCACCAAGGGCTGCTCCTCTGCCTGTCCCAGTGCAGAGGGCAGGGCCACAAGAGTCCTTGGCTCCACTGCTGCGTACCAGGTTGGATTAAAGAACACTGTGTCATCCCACAAGGGAGCAGGATGGATTGTGCCACTTTATGCCAGGCTGTCCATGGGTACTGGGCTCTGCAGCTTTGCAAAAAGCAGAGCTGCAAGGCGCCCAGCCTTGCTGTGCAAAGACACATCCCCTAGCAATTATTATATTACATTTCAGGGCATGAGCTCAAGCTCTTGGGTCTCACTGCAGTGTTGGCCCAGCCCACGGTCTGTTGGGAGGCCATCAAGCCGTGCTGCCCTTGGCTAAATTATGATCCCATAGAGCAGGGGGCTGGGAAGTGCTGCTGTGCGGCGTGGGGCAGGGCTGCTGCATTCTTACCCAGCTCCTGGCTCTTCTGGGAGAGCTAGATTTTTCTGAGAAAGCGAGATCACTCTGGGATAACAACCAGAGCTGGGCTCTTCCTGGTGCTGCGAGGTCTGGTTTCTATTTAATGCCTGCAAGCACCAACACAGACACTGCGACTCTGCACAAGGATGTGAAAAATCTCTCCTCTCACTTAACCAGACCAAGTTTGAACAATAAATCCTAAGGTCTAGGAGGCCAGAAAGCATATGAAAAGCCCTCACATTTGTTATCTTGGGGTATCTGGACAATCTGACGATGTGGGAGAGCCCTGGCTTGTGAATTTCTGAGCTCTTAAAGCTAGCAGTGCTGCTCCTTACTCAAACAAGGACAAAAGTGTGCACTCCTCGTGCTGGTGTTGGAGTTGGATCCATACCACAGCTTCAGAAGGGGAATCAAAGAGTGTTCCCATCCCTTTGGGGAAAGAGAGATGAAGGGAAAAGAAAGGAGAAAGTTAAAAGGTAGAATTGCCCTTATATGGGAACTGCTCAAACAAAGCCTCCTTCCCCAGGGACAAAAACGCCTTCCGCCAGAATAAAAAAATTTCAGCATCTTCCTTGGTGTGGCACTGCCTCTTTTTTGGTCCCCGCCTCCCTCTGGGTCCCTATATATCCCAGACTCACTGGGGACCTAAGGCAGAGCTGCAAATCCTGGTAAGAGCTCATTTCACACCAATGCTGTGGAAGAGAGTGGAGGCCACATACACACCGGCTCAAGGCAGGAGAAAACAGCGCTTCACCCCACCAGGGACAAATGCATGCACCCATCCACTGCAAACCTCTCTCCCTCCTCTCCTGCCTGGCTCCTTCTGCCCTGCTCCCTCCTGCAATGCACCACTCCTAATAATAACCTGCCTGCAGCACTGCGCCCGCAGCCGCCGCAGGTCGCTGCCAGCTGGAAGCAAGGCTGCCCCGCACGGCCCCACAGCCACCCGTGTGCCAGGGGGACAGGGGGGTGCTCCTGCACTGCTGCACAGCCACAGACCTGCCCAAAGGCAGGCAGCGAGGGCAGGAGGGTCCCAGCTGCACACACACCTGACCACCTCCCTGCCAGCTAGGGGACAGCTCTCCCAAAGCCAGGGATGTGGAAAGATGCAGGGCTGTCCCTGCCAGGTGTGTCCCTTCAACAAGTTCACTGAGAAAAATCAACAATTCCCCCATCCTTTAAGTCCTGCTCGCTGCCACAGGCACTGGGGTGCTTTAGCCCATCCTGCAGGGTCACTGCACAGCGGGGCTTTGGGCTGCTCGAGGCTGAGGCTCCACTTATCCCCCTCCTGCCACATCTGAACTATGCTGGAGCTCACCTCAATGGGGATGGCCCGGCAGCCTGGCACAGCTCCTCAGAGGGCAATTAAACAACAAAAAACCTTCTTGAAGCATTTTAATAAACAAGGGGGTTACAAGAATGATGGAGAGACTTTGCACCAGACCTTTTGCCTGCAGTGACAAGAGGTGAAGGTTTTAAACTGAAAGAAGGTAAGTTTAGATTGGACATAAGGAACAATTTTTCATGATGGTGGTGAGACACTGGAGCAGGCTGCCCAGAGAAGTTGTGGATGGCCTATCACTGGAAATGTTCAAGGTCAGCACTTTGAGCAACCTGATCTAGTGAAACCTCACAGCAGGGAGACAGGACTGGGTAACCCCTAAAGGTCTCCTCCAACCCAAACCATTCTGTGACTCTAACACACGGTGTTGTAGCACTGCTCACTCCACACCTCCAGGGCGTCCTTGCAACACCCAGGATTAGAACCACTTGTGACTACAAGTAGTAGGTGTAGCAGACAGCACAAACGTGATGAGACTCCCAGATCCCCAGCACTTAGCAGGTCTGTGTGATACTCACAGGCACCCTTTGCCCCTATCCAAGCCACCTAATTTCGGTCTGCTCCTCCCAAGTACAGCTCCTGTGAGCCTCTCTCCTGCTGCTGCAACTATCCTCATCACTCCCTACAGCCCCCACAGCCCTCCTGGATCCCTGACTTGAATTCCAGGCCCTGTGTATCCAGAGAGAAGCTCCTGCTGCACTGCTCCAAGTGCAGTGGGGTGCACAGCAGCAATGCTGTCCTGAAAAAAGCACAAGCTCCAGCCCCCAAGCCAAGGGTAGGAGAACTGGGAAGTCCTGTGTTAATATGGCCCCTTCCATCTGTCTCCAGGCAGGTGGCAAAGGCACGACACCAGCTGCACTGTCCCCATGGCAGATCACAGTCCACCGTGGCAGGGAACGCTCAGCTCCCAAGGGATGTTGGTGTCAGCCCCCAGCATGGAGAAGGGTGTGGAAATGGAATCCTTCTGTCCCATTCCCCTGTTTGGGACCTGGCTGTACCCGTCACAAAGTTCCCAGTGCTGGATAGGGTCTGGGGGTGGGGTCTGCTTCGCCCCAGCTCCTGGTAACACGCTCCAAAAATAGATCCCACCAATAACATTGGCTCACAGCAGCTTGTGGTGCCCCCCCATCTCACCCCCTGCTGCCTTCCCTGCAGCTCACTTGCCAGAGCAGGACAACCCTGCTCAGCTCTCCGTTCTCCCAAAGTTTCAGCAGCACCAACAAACCCAGCCTGGTCCTCTCTGGCTGACCCACTCTGAGGCTCAAGCTTTCCTGGCCAAAAAACTGGCTCCAGCTTCCCACTCTGTGATCTGAAAGTGCAATGCAAGGAGTGCTGCTCCCCTCTAGAGAAGAAGCCTGACCACTTGATAATAAAAGGCCTTAGATACATGCAGCACTTGGTGGGAAAGAACAAATGCCAACTCTTCCTTTCCATGTGCCTTGCTCAGTGCCTTTGGAGCATCTGAGAAGCAAGTTTGCTCAGCCTAAGCCTTATAAAGCCAAAAGCATAAGGTGTCATCTTAGACCCCAGCCCCGATCCTGGCAATGGAGCTGTGGCCGTGCAGAACGGGTCGGTGGCACAGCTCCCGTGGGGAATTGGGTGTGGAATCACAAACTTCCTAACTGCTTCTAAAGCGCCACAGCGTGACTTCTGAAAAGCCCAGAGCAGTGGCTCGGGGGGCGTCAGCCACAGCGCCGCTCTCGTCCTGACCCCGCCACGCCAGCCCAGCCTGAGTTCATCCTACGTGCGGATCCGGGAGCAGCCTCGGGAACCGGCCTGACACAAAGGGAGCCGCGGCCACCCTGCTCGGGAAAGAAGAACCGGCCAAGAGATTAGCTCTGCATTCTGCTTCACCCCTCTCCAAGGCACATGCCAAGCCACAGCTATTTTGGGTCGGGAGGAAAGCCCCCGAGGAGTGGGGTGTCCTGCCTCGGCTCTCTGCTGCCGAGGGGCCAGCTGGAGAGTGTGGCGAGGGAAAGGGCCTAGGAGAGGCCGGCCACCCTGCTGAGGGGCTTCCCGACACCTTCCCACACATCCAGAGAACTCTTTCCTTCCCAGCAGCCTTCTCCAATCCAAACCCGCTCGCTGCTGCATGTCCACCTTCCTCACCTACTTTCAGGTGCTCCTCCTCCCTGAGCATTTCCAGATCCCCTTGGCTTTAAAACACAGCTCCTGGAGTTGTTCCTTCCCTGCCTGGAAAAGCATTTCTAATCCCTCATGCCAGGTTGGTAAGATGGAAAAAGGGTCAAGGAACATCCCGAGAGGGTTCGCACACCGGGTGCCAAGGGAGGGGACCCAGGCACAAACAAATCCTTTCAGGGCTCCACATTTTCCCCATGCTGCCTGCAGCCCGTGCTCCCGACAAGTCCGGCCAGGACTTCTCCTTCTGCTTCCCTCCGTTTCCCCCTCACATGTCCCACCCGGCAGAGCCCTGCAGCGACAGTCTCGGTCCCCCGGGGACGCCGCTCCCGCCGCCCCTTCTCACCTGCGCTTGTACTCGTCGCGCTCCCTCTTCACCTTGGCCAGCACGTTGTAGAGGGCTCGGATCTCGGGGGTGATGGTGTCGATCTGCACGCCCACGCCGTCGGGGTGGACCCAGGAGACGCCGGGTCCCTGCACCAGGGTGGTCTCGGGCCCCGGGCCGAGCCGCCGCGCTTGCGAGAAGGACCAGATGGTGCCGGGCATGAAGCGGGAGCCGGCGGAGTAGGCGGCGGGCTGGCCGGGACCCCCGGGGCGGGAGCCGGGGGACCCCAGCGCCCGGGCCGAGCCCAGCCCCAGCCCCGGCGCCAGCCCCAGCCCCAGGGTGCGGATGGGACCCACGAAGCCGGTCTGCACCGCCTGGTCCCGGCGCGGGGGTCCGCGGCCGCGGCCGCCCGCCCCCTCCTCCAGCGCCTGCTGCAGCTGCTTCTCCAGCTGCCGGTTGCGCCGCTCCAGCTCGTGGACCTTGGCCAGGAAGCAGCGGAACCGCAGGTTCAGCGTCTTGAGGACGCTGATGTTGGAGCCCAGGTCGTTGCGGAGGGCCATGGCGGCGGGCGGCGCGGGGAAGGGGCCGGCGGGCGGCTCCCCGCCCAGGGGCTCGGCGGCGGGCGGCGGCGGCGGCAGCTCGGGGCCCGCCAGCCCCTGCTGCTCCTGCGGCAGGAGGAAGAGGTTGGGGCCGAAGAGCGGGTTCATGGCGGCGGCGGGACGGGGCGGGGAGCGCCGGGCGGGGGGATGCGCCCGGCCGGCCCCGGCGGCGGGGGCGCGGCTTCCGCTGCGGCGGGGATGCGGCGGCGGCGGGCACCGAGAGCCGAGAGCCGCCCCCGCTCCCGCCCGCTCCCCGCCGCCGGCCCCGGGCGGAGCGAGCAGGCGAGGGGACGCGGCAGAACCTCCCTTTCCTCTGCCGGCCCCGTCTCTCCCGCCGAGGGGCGGCCCGGCCTCCCCGCAGGGTTTCGGGGCGCCCCGGGGCGAAGGGACGCGGCCCGGGCCAGCAGGATTCCCGGAGGGAAGTCCCTCTCCGGCACCGCTAGCTGAAGCCCCGCCTGTTACCGATTTCCGTAACTAGCCCAGCCGCAACACAGTGTGCTTCTGCCTCCTTGTTAATATTTTATTCTTTTTTATTTTTGGTAGAATTTAGTGCTTTCCCAGAACTGCCCCCCTTGAAGAAGGCATAACTTTGCCTCTGCGCCCCAAAGCCCCTCGTTATTCTCTCTGGAGCCCCCCCAGACCGCCCTGTGCCCGCCGCCCGCCCACGGGCAGCTGCCGCTGGACAATGGCGAGCCAGCGGGCGGAGGAGGTGTGTGGATGGAAGAGCCTCTCTGATACCATGCTTGGCCTGCAACCGGCTTCCTCCCTCCTTGTTCACAAAGCAGCCTCGGCTCTTGCTTCGTGTCCCTTATTCCAGCCTACTTTAGGTCATTCCCTCTCAGCCCCTGAGCCCGACCCCAGGTGAATTCTGCAGAAAGCGCCGGCGTCGCCCCTCACCCCATTATCCGGTGGGAGGAGACTGCGCACAAATCGATCGCTACATAAATATTTTATGGCTGTGGACACCTGTGTTCCCTTGCTGTCTGTGTGCTCCTGGCCCGTTCCCCCAGGATTTGAGGAGCTGAGCCGAGCGTGGCCCTTGCACAAAGCAGCCTCTGATGTCTCAGCTGAGGCATCGGCAAGGGGTGAGCGAGCAGTGGGATGGAATTCAGAGATGCCCAGCACCACACTGGCTGAGCTCTGTGGAAGGAGCTGGGCATGCTCCAGTGGGGCTACAGCCCTTCCCTTGGGATCGGAGGTGTGGCTCAATCCACACTGCCAGGAACATCTGGCTTCACTGAGGGTGGCCAGCTTTGTGAGTCTTGACCAAGAGTCTGCCTGCTGCACGCTCCCTGCTGCTCCTCCTGCAGGGCTACAGGTCTCCTCCATCCCTCCATTACTCTTCTGCCATCCTGACCTGGGAGCAGTCCAAATCAAATTTGTTCCCCTCTCCTGCCTTGCCATGTCCAGCATCAGTTGTATCCTGTGGCCTGCCTATCTCCCTTGTCCTGCCCACAACACAAGGCTCCCCACAGCAGCCCCCAAATGCATTTATAATACTTCCTCTCCCACCAGTAACCATCTGCATCCTCCCTGGCACACCCATGACCTCTGAGATGGATTTCCTCTGAGATGGGCTTATGTTGGGGAAGAAGTGAGCTTTCCTCTTTGTCATCTCCTTTTTAACTCTTCCTCTTCTCAAGCAGATGTTCCTTTGCTCTGCCTCTGACTAGGGAGGCTGAGCAGTGGCAAACAGAGCTTTTGTCCAGGGAAAGGAGGGCAGGAAGGCTTTCCTCATGGGCAGGCAGAAGAGATCCCCATCTTCCAAAAACCAGCACTGCAACAGCAGCTGGTAGGGAGCAATGTGTCTGGCAGCAATGCTACCAAATTAACACCCAGGGAAAAGAGAAGGACAGACGGACAAGAGGGATCCCAGTCAAGAAGCTGGTTTTGAAGCAGCAGTGACAGTTCCAGCTCGGAAACCTCCCAGCATGTGACTTTCAGCCGCTGCTGACTCCCTCCTTCCTGCTGCCACGTCCTGTCACCCGCCCCCCACGCTGCCACAGCCTGCCCGTGTGCCTGGCAGCCGTGCCAGCATCCTCCCCCTCACCACTGCTGCTGTACCCCTCCACACCCTGGCACCTGGGCGAGCAAGGTCAGACTGGGGGCATCTGCTGCTGCTGCATGCAGCACAGGTGAGAGCAGCACCACAAACTGGGCAGCAAGTGCTTTCCAAGCTCTGCTTGGCCTCTCCTGTCCGGCCAGGGAAACCCAGCAAGTGGAGCTGATTAATGAAATGCCAGTGGAGGAAGGCATTGCCATCCATCAGGAAAAGCTTTTTTTACCAGCAGGCCAGCACAGCCCTGGAGCAGGTGGTGGGATCTCTGTCTGTGCTGGTTCCTGGGGCCCAGCTGTGCAAGTGCAGTGATGTGAGCTAGTGCTGGGGCAGACTCCCTTACAGCAGGGACTTACAGACCTCCAGCACCTCTTCCCACCAACATCCTGCTGCCTCCTGGACAGGAGGCAATGTGGAGCCTCCTTTTTTCTCCACCTTTGTTTGCTTAGGATACTTGCTGGGGTAAAGGATTCCTACTGATGCAGAAGGTGGCTGGGGCAAAGGGCCACCTTGTTCTAGTTATTCCTGCAGAAGCCCAGAAGTTAGAGACAATCCTGCTACCCAGGGGACCACAGCACTCCTCCTCTGGGCCTCAGTCTCACTGCAGCACAACAGCACCTTCTCCTCATCTTCCCCTCCTTGTTCACCTAACACCTGGCACTTCTCCAGACCCTTCCACTGCTCCTGCTCCCACTTTATCAGCTCAGGGTCAACAGTGGCACTGCTGGGCTGCAGCTGCTGACATGCAGAGCTGCTCGTTGCAGCTCTTAAAATCAGTCCTGTAGCCAATGTGAAAAAAGTCACTTACTTGCAAACATGGTGGTATTTATCTTCCACGGATTTTAAGGCCAAGGAAGAAGCACTGCATTTTCTGACTCAGTGCAAATTCCTGCAGTTCAGATCAGGTACTCATGTGGGACTCTGTCTCTAATTGCTGACAGCACAGTAAAAAGAGATTAAGCCTCTACCACTATCCTCCATGGGCAAATCAAGGTAGGTTTCCAGCTGCAAGCCCCTATTGAAATCACCTGTCTCCCTTGCCTTTGCCCAGCTGTAACATCCATTACCAGGCTGAGATGCTCCTCCTCTCCCAGATCTCAGAAGCTCTTGGTAGCTAACATATCCTCCTTGCAAAGGTTCTTCACAGGTGAAACCTGTCCAGATCAGCCCCACAGCTTTCACAGAGGCTCCTTTTGGAAGGCACAGGTCTCCTTGGTGTGTCTGTACCCCATCTCCCTGCTCCCCTTTCCCTCCAAGTACCTCAGTGGTACTTTGTCCCTTGCACATCACTGCTGAAGTATTTCTGTGTAAACTCTCCACATCTTCCAACTTCCAAGATTCTTCACTGAAACTGACCCATAAAATTGTTTCTATCCACAACCAGAGGGAGGTGTTGCAATGCACACATGACATCTGGGCCTAGCAAAGTCATCAGCCCAGTCAGCTGCCTGGATTTGGGTGCAAATGTGGAGGAATTGGTGCAGAGGAGCAGTTGCCAGCAGCAGCTGGGTGATGGCCACACGTAACACACAGAAATGTTCCTATCTAACAGCAAAGGAGGGAATGGATTTTTTTCTAAATATACACAAACACCAGCCCAGGAGGGAGTTTTGGAGCCAGATCTTTGTGAGAAGGCAGCTCTAGGCAGTGCTAGAGCCCAGGACCCAAGTGACTTTGCCTTCTCAGCAGTTCCCCCCTGACCCCATCAGGCAGGTGGGGCTTGCAGACATCCTCCCCAGGAGCTCTCCACATCCTCCCCAGCAGGGATGGACAGCCTGGGGGAGTAGGATCCACTGATGGGACTTTGGCCATTTGTGGGTTCAGCCCCTACAGAAGTGTCTGTATCTCTGGGTGTTATGTGCAATGCAGTGTGTGCAGGAAGATCCAGATATCATACCCAATATGTCCCTGAAATGTGCAGGGCAGGGTTTCAGCCCCTTCCTCAGGATACAGGCAGACATGAGGCAATGCAGCCAGAGGCAGCATGCCTGGCCCAGAACAGACATTACAGCACATGACATCACTGGAGTCAGTGACCAACTCTGTCACTGCTGGAATCTTTCCATTACATACTCTCGTCCCCAGAAGTCATTTTCCTTCCTGCACCAGCCCAAGGGTGCAGCAGTGCAGGGCTGCCTCTCCCAATGTGCTGCTGGAGCCTGCAGGGCAGGAGCTGCCAGCTAGCTGTCTTCTTTGTGCCCTGATAAGTCTTCAACAGTTTGGGGAGAAGGACAGCAATGCAGCACAGAGGAACAGATATCACGACTCCTCTCAACAAGCTTTTAATCTGTGACAGCATTTTTACCCCTCAGATCTGCTTTCAATCTGTGCTCTGCCTCAGTTCTTGCTTTGCTGTGTCTCAGCTCCTGCAAGCCTCGTTATCAGCAGCTTTCAGATATTAAAACACATTAAAGGAAGGTACTGAAAGATGATCCAGCAGTCACATTCTCCAGAAATCTCAGCTTTCAGGTAACAAAAGATTCCCAGAGTAACGAGGTGGCTGCAAGCACAAGCCTAATGTGACCACAGCCTTGTACCAGAATGCAGAGGAAACCACCAAGCTTTGTGCCCAGCTGCTGCATCCCCAGCGCTGCCTCTGAAGCTCAGTGGTGGCATTTCAATGTAGCATTCAACGTTATCTCTCCGAGCAGTGATAACTGCAACAGTTGAAATCAAGAGCAGGAGATCAAACCACCAAAGAGAGATGAAAATTTATCCCATCTCTTCCCAGCTATAACAAAAGGTTTGCAGGCATGCTGAGTGATTGGAACAATGCTCAGCAAGAGGGAAGTTTTCTAGACACACTTAAAGCAGCAGCTATTCCAGCATTTCAGGGCTATAATTCAACCATAATTTGGACATTTGCTGGAAAACAGACAGTTACCTTGAGATTCCGGCCAGGAAAACTCTATCCCTGCTGATGGGGTTATCAGGATGAAGTGGTTCTCAAGCTGAGGCTGCACACTCACATGGTTACCTCAGCAGACAGCAGCAACAACCCGGGACAGATCCACATTGCTCCCAAAAGGACAGGCCCAGGGCTGAAAGAGGCTCTTGCTGCTTTTCTCACCAAAACTTAGGGTACATTTGTCTTCTCTGAGTATTTCCCAGTTTTACAGCCTTTATGCAGATGGGAGGTACTAGAAATGCAGTATTAAAGCAGTAATTCTTTCCCTTGGGTGCTATTGCACCTAGCATTTATTTAATTATTCTGAAAGATGCCGAAAATCTTCCCTCGGCTCCTCTGTATCCAACAATCCAGACCTCAATACACAAACCCAAGTGAGATAGTTGCATTCAGAGGCTCCTCCCTGACCTAATTCACATGGGGAAGCATGGGGAAAAAGTTAGTTTTCAGCTATGAAGATATTTAACGGCTATTCAACGCAAAATGATAAAGTCAGTTCTCCCCTCCACTCCAAACAGGGTTATAGTAAATAAATCACACAGATAGATAAGGCCTAAAAAGCGGAAGATAACCAAGGTCTGTAACAAAGACCAGGGCTCCTGAGACACTGAGAGACTGAACCATTACAGCAATCACTCAAGTGCAACCTTGAAGGGCTTCAGCCAGAAACTTCCCAACTGATAAAAAAGCAGATTTATCATAGGCTTCGTGGGAAAGGGCAGATCTGTGGTGGGATGTTTGAGGTAAACTGCAGGAGCATGTAAAGGTTATTGTGCAATGTTTTAAGGAAGATTATGGGAGAAAAACTTACTATGGGATGTTGATGGGAAGGATAGAAGGGAGACATCAAGCTAAATCAGGGAGAATTGAGCATGGCAAATGCAGAGAGGAATCAATAGGAGCCAGTCACACGGAGAGTGGCTGCTGGTTGGTGTGCCTGTGTGGCTGCGCCCTGCTCCCAATTGCCACCATCTGTCCTGGCCTGGCATTAAGCTAATCCCAGCACGCATGCACGCTGCTGGCCCCTTAGCTAACTGCAAGCTGGGCTAGGCTGAAGCAGGAAAGGAGGCTGAGAACCAGGCAGCAGACAGATCACAAGCCTCAGGACCAGATGCCAGTGACCCAGCAAAGTGTGGGCAGAGAATCCACCAGCACAGTCCAGGTTTGATGGGCCTGGGAGCAAGAACAGGATTAGGCCTTTTTCGCTGTTCATGTCTTTTAAGTGCGGTTTTGTGTTTCCCTGGGCAGCCACCACAGCAGGTTCCTTCAGTTTCTGCTGATCACTCTGTGCCTGCTGGCATCCATAGCGAGAGGAAAGCTGCAGCCTCACACGCAGCAGACCAGGACATTTAAATAGAAACAGCCCAGACCACTGCTCCTGTGTCTCAAGGAGAAGCAGCTGCAACTGGGTGAACAAAAAGACAAAAACAACTTCACTGTACAGCTCCACAAACCAAACGCAATCCCTGCTCAAGTCTGGGGGGCCAAGAACTGAGGGACTGCTGGGGATGAGAAAAATGGTGAAATGGGGACAGTCACACAGTGAACTAAGTGACAACAGGGAACTGGGAAGCACTGGGCTAGAGCCTTGGCCAGACAAAGCACTCAGCTGACAGCTCCACACAATACAGCCTTCATGCAGGCAGCAAGGATTTCAGCTCCCACTGCTGCTTCACAAATATGCCCAGTGTAGGGAATAAGGACAGACACCAGAAATGCCAGAGCATCTGCTGGGAGTAAGAGGGGTTTCTGCTGCAAAGGAATAAAGGGACACAGTAGAATTCTGTATTTCGTGTTCCAATGAAAAAGAACAAGACTTGAGCAAGAGTATAAAACTTTTAATGGGTCAGTGCATCAGTCCTTGATGCAAAGGGAAAGGAGCAAAGGGGGCTGTCATTGTCCCAGGTGCTCAGAGCTGCAAGATGATCTGCACAGAGCAGCAAAGTGGGGGTACACACAGAGCTGCAGCAGCCTTTGCTCTCCAAGGAAGGGACCAACACGTGGAGAAGCAGTTCCTCTCACTGTCCATTCGCTTTCACTCTATGCTTCTTCTTCCTGGTAGGGACTTTAGGCCGCATCATTTTGGGAGAAGGCCGGGCAGCCTTCAAGGGTCTCCTCTGTGCTTGCAATGAATGTTTCTTCTTCAAAGCAGGCTGGGGCAGCTTCTGCTCTTTGTCAGCTTTTGAGCCCTCAAGTTTCTTCTTCAAAGCAGGCTGGGGCAGCTTCTGCTCTTTGTCAGCTTTTGAGCCCTCAAGTTTCTTCTTCAAAGCAGACTGGGGCAGCTTCTGCTCTTTGTCAGCTTTTGAGCCCTCAAGTTTCTTCTTTTTTGGTGGAGGCTCCGTGACGACGGTATCAGGGACAGCGGACAGAGCTGCGGCTTCCACAGCAGGCTCTTCATCTGAAAGGAGAGAAGGGCACTGTGAGAAGAACCAGAGTGGCTTCTGCAGGGGAAGCAGCCTGCGAGGGCAGGCCCAGCCAGCTCAGCTGAGCTCCAGCAGCATGTCACCTTTCTGTGCCTGCGGGATGGCATTGGAGAACTTCTTGAACTTGGCGATGAAGAACCCATCCATGTTGTGCGTGTGCGGGTAGAAACGTCGCGTGCACTTGAGGGACGGGTGGAAGCGGCGGTCCTTGAACCTGGAGGAGGAAGAGGGGTGAGGAATGATTAGAACCCCTCTGCTCAAGCCTGGCCACCAAGGAGCTGTCACACGTGCAGCTTGTGACCTGGCACTCACCTAGTGAAGCCCTCCTTGCCAAAGTCCAGGCCTGTGGGCACCAAACGGACATTGCGTTTCTTCAGAGCATAATCCACAACCCACTCGTTCTCCTCCACCTGCCGGAGGCCAAGCATTAGGATCCAAACCCACCACCTCCTGAGGAGGAGGTGAGCACAGCAGGTGATGGCAGAAGGCACTTACCATGATGGAGCAAGTGCAGTAGACAATGTAGCCCCCTGTCTCTGAGGCAGCATTGACTGAATCTATGGCGCTAAGAATCAGCTCCTTCTGCAGGTGGGCACAACGCAGGATATCCTTCTCATCCTGAGGGAGAAACAAAGGTTAGGATGCCACAGGCACAGGGAAGCATCCCAGGCCTCTGCTGTGGATGAAGGAATGACAGGAGAGCAAAGCACATAAAATGTACAAGAGTCTGGAGTCTTCTGCAGAAGTAATACCAAAATCAGCCCTAGTACAACACACAGCCCTGGTACGTGACACAGAATAAGAAAGAAAAGGAAAAATGTATTGTAGGTATCTCTCAAGAACAAAGCTGCCCCCAAAGGCCTTCCTCTCATGACTCATACTTGAGTCTGCACTTGCCACCCACCTTGTTGGTTTTGACAGCGGGATCCTTGGAAATGACGCCTGTTCCGCTACAAGGAGCATCAAGCAAGACACGGTCAAACCCTCCAAGAACCTACAAGCAGATGTAGATTTGGAATTACACTCATAGGTGGGGACTCAAAACAAGGCCAAGACTAGAAGGGGAACCAGAAGACTGGGAAGGCAGGAAACATTCCTTCTTCCTCTTCCCTGTCCACCTTCCTGCCTCTGTATCAAATAACAACCACACTCCCCAGCAGCTCTGCTACTCCTGCTGTGGCAGGTGACTCTGGAGAGCACAGCTTCACTCAAGGGACAGTACAGCAGCTCTGGGTGAGCACTGCAAACAGGAACATACCTTGGGGAACTGGCGTCCATCGCAGTTACTCACAACAGTGTTGGTGACTCCCAGGCGGTGCAAATTCCCTACCACGCTCCGGAGCCGCTCGGCACTGCTGTCATTAGCCAGGATCATCCCTGTGTTCTTCATAAGCTGAGCTGCCAGAGGGCAAAACACACCAGCAAGGGCTGAAAACTTCTTGTGCCTTTGTCTCCAGTGACAGCCACCCCCTCCTTTCCTTGAGTTCAGTCTACCTCTATTCCCCCTGCCTGTGTGGACCAGTGCAAACTCCCCACTTGCCAGAGCATCCCTCCCAAGGCTCCAGGGTGGTACCTATGTAGCTGGTCTTGCCTCCTGGGGCACAGCACATATCCAGGATGCGCTCGTTCTCCTGTGGAGCCAGCGCCATGACAGGGAGAAGGCTGGAGGCTCCTTGCAGCATGTAGTGTCCGGCCAGATACTCTGGGGTGGCACCTGGGCAGGGAAGGCAGAATGGAAGAAGATGAGATGTGAGAGAAAGGGAAGCAGGAGCGGGTGAGCTCAGCCCTGCAGAGTAAAGGTGATCTCACCGATGGGCACAGTGGAGTCATAAATCACAAGTCCTGTTTTGGACCACTTCCCCAGGGGGTCAAGATTCACACCACGGTTGATGAGAGCCTGCAAGGCAAGGAGAAGGGACTGAGGCGCTGCTCTGGGGGACAGGCAGCTCAGGGCACAGCTACGGGCTCCTGCTCACCTGGGCCAGGTCCCGCCGCCGCGTCTTCAGCGTGTTGGTGCGAATGGTGACAGGGCGCGGAACCTCGTTAGCCTCCAGGAAGTTTACCAGCTGGAAGGGACAGAGAACAGAGACGGAAATGGATTCTCAGGGAGGCACCAAACCCCCACTGGTCAGCTAGGGGCAGGGCAGGATCCCACCTCAGGGAGAGGGAAGATGTCCATGAGCTTGGCGAGCAGGAAGTCGCTGTAGGAGTAGTAGGCGGCCATGTCGCGGCGCAGCAGCGCGAGGTATTCCTGCCGGGAGCGGCCCTCCTCCCGCTTCGCCCCAAAGTCCTGCAGCACCTCCATGTTGCCCTGGATGCGCTGGTGAATGACGTGCAGGTCAGGGGGCTCTGCAGGTGGGAACACCGTCAAGGAATCACCAACAGCCAAGGAACCCACACAGGGGCTCTTTACAAGTACATGTGCCACAACAGAGCCTGCCCAGAAAGGCTCTGCTGGAATACTGCTTCCATCAGAGCTCAGCAGGTGCAGGGTTCAAGGGATTAAACCAGACAAAAAAAAGTTCACAAGGCAGAACTAGAGAGTGTTTAAAAGAATTACTTTAGATAAATAGAGAAAAATAGAAAAAAAAAAAAAAAACAACAACAAAAGAAGTGTTATAATACTGAAAGCATTACCTGCAGCAGAAAAACAGACCAGAAATTCTCCAAGGGCAACCAAGTGGTACAGAGGAGAGTAAGAAGGGAGGCGGGAAAGGAAAATCACCAAAGTCCAGCAGCAAGCACTTTGGATGCTAGAACTGCTGTCATTAGAAACTCTGGGAATGGGATGCACAAACACCCACCAGGAAAATCAGGATAGAGAGGAACAAACCACACAATAAGTCATCCATATGTATTTAGGACTAGGAAGGAAATTAGGGCAGGTTCCAAGCCCCATACAGGGTGTCACAGATTTCCTAACTGTGCTATACAGAAGCACAGCATTATACACTATCTATTAGGACAGCTCAGCTAAAAATACCTTGTCATGCACAGACACTTTTGCTAAGCAATATGCATGATAAAGTCCAAGTGAAGCTCTCTGATTGTATCCAGGCCCCGTGCTGCATCATGCACATGGCTTATGGATGTCACAGATAAAAAGGATATCCTCCTTCTCAATCTCTTCACTAGTTGGCAGTTTAAACTGTTCATCTATATCCAGGTTGAGCTGCAGATCTGGGCCCTCTTCCTCCTTCTGTCCCATTTTCTGCTTGCTTGCCTCCTCTGCTTCATCTTCCTCCTCCTCTTCCTCATCGCTGTCATCTTCACTGAGGCCTTCCCTAAGGACAAAGAACAGGATCACACAGATGCTTCTCAACAACCATTCCTTAGATGGCACAAAAGACAGAAAAATAACAACACAGGCTCCTCATCTACCCAGGAAAGGCTCTCCACACTCACCTCTCAGGCTTCTGCTTCAGGGCAGCTTTTTCAATAGGCAGCAGCTAAATAGAGACAAAACATTAATCAAAAACATCCACAGTCGTCCCCTTGCTTCCCACCATCTGTGAAATTTACTTGCTCTGTTTAAAAGGGACAACAAACACAAGCACTGAATGTTGTGCTGGAATCAGCTGGTAAACTTGAAATCATTCTTGTGAAGGAAAGAAGGGGAAAGTTCCCCACAACCTCTCCACCCCCTGCCACTAAAGCCATCCTTTCCCCCCAGGCCCAAGGGGTCCTTTCAGCCAACACCCAAATATTTCCTGTTTAATTAAAGGCAAGAAGTTCCTACCTCTTCTTCCTCAGATGATGAGGCACCATAATCATCCACCATCTCCTCGCTGCTCCCATCCTCCTCCTCCTCCATCTCCCAGCCCTCTTCCACCTCACCATCACTGGATAACTCCACATGGTTTCCTTTAGGCTGGGTTTTCTTGGCTTTGGCTGGAGCCAGCCACTTGGAGTTGCTATCACTGAAGCCAGAACGGCCACGGGCAGCTTGTCCTGCTGCCTTTACAGCACATTTCTCCTTCTGTGGGGACAGCTGCTCTTCAACTAGAGGCAGAAGAAGCAGTCAAAAGTTAGGCATTGTTTCCAAAATCAGCTGCTCTGCTTTTCCAGTTGTTACACAGAAAGGCCTTAATCCAAATCCTGAGCTGCCTGTCCAGAGGGAGGGACTGCTTGCCCTCTACATCTCAAAGTGCCAGGCATATTCTCACCTCTCCCCAGTGGACCCTGCAGGAGACCTAACTAGAATTACCAAATTAAAACACTGCCACAAAACTCTTATGCTATTTGTTCTGACATATTGCAGTATCCTCTGCCCCGAATCCTTGTCTATCCTTCCTTCTACTTGAAGAGTTTCCTGGGCTACACAAGATGTAACACAAAGACTTAAAAGCCTCAGCCATAAAAGCAGCCTACACAACCTTGCTGTGAATGGAGGTTAAGTAAAAAATGGATTTAACAGGCAGAAGAGAGACCTTTCACAAATTCCTCAGACAACACTGCCTCCTGACATGGCAGCCACCAGAACTGAGATAGAATTCATTGTTATTATCTATGAGAGAGAACCCAAAAGGGCCAAGATGATGAAGGGCCTGGAAAGGAAGCCTTGTGAGGAGCAGCTGAGGTCACTTGGTGTGTTCAGCCTGGAAAGAAGGAGACTGAGGAGAGCTCATTGCAGTCTGCAGCCTTCTCACGAGGGGAAGAGGAGGGGCAGGCACTGATCTCTCCTGCGGTGACCCGGGACAGGACCCGAGGGTACAGCAAAAACTTTTGTGTCGGGGGAGGTTTGGGTTGGATACCAGGAAAAGATTCTCCACCCAGAGGGTGGCTGGGCACTGCAACAAGTTCCTATGGAAGTGATCAGAGCACCAAGTCTGTCTGAGTTCAAGAAGCGTTTGGATAACACTTTCAGGAACACGGTGTGACTCTTGGGGTGGTCCTGTGCAGGGCCAGGAGCTGACTCAACTATCCTTGTGGGTCCCTTCCAATTCAGAAAACTCTAAGATTCTGTGATTTAAGATAATAAAATTCCACGTGTACCCTGCCTTGACAACGACGCCAGAGAAGGACGGCGGCGGCAGCGCCCGGGGGAAGCAGGCTGGGGACTGCGGCCCGTCAGCCCGGTTCGGACCCGCTCCCGCTCACCTGTGGGCTCCCGCTCTCCCTCTCCTCCTCCTCTTCCTCCTCCGAGCGGCCTCCTCCCGGCCGGGCCGCCGCCCGCTCCCAGCCGCCTCTTCGCAGCCCTGCATGGCGAGGGGAAGCGGCGATCAGCCCCGGCCCGGTCCGGCCCGCCCGCCCCGGCCCGCCGCGCCGCCCCCCTCACCTCCTTCTGCCGTGACTGGAGAGCTTCTTCCTGCCGCTCTCGGGCTCTGCGGGAAGACACGCAGCGGTCAGACGGCGGCGGGCGCCGCGGGGCGGCGGCGGGCCGGCGCAGGCCGCACTTACCTGGCGGCAGGAAGCGGGCCAGCTCCACCTCGGCCCCGCGCTGCTTGCGGGCCTTGCGCCCGGGGCCGCGCTTCTCCTTCCTGCTCGGGTCCAGCTTCCGCCCCATGGCCGCGCTGCGGACCCCGCGCGCCTCCGCCGCCGCCGCACGTGCCGCGCTCCCCGCCGCACCGGCGCACGCGCCCGCCGCGGGCCCGCCCACCGCGATCGCTGATTGGCCCCTGCCGGCAACGTCAGCGGCGCGGGCCGCCCGCCCCCGGACGCGTGGGGCCGCGGGCCCGCCCCGCCGAGAGAACGGCCGTACCGGGAAGGGAAGGGAAGGGGCCGGCCGGGCCCGGGAGCCGCCGGGAGCGGGGCTCCTGCCGCAGGCACTCACAGGCGGGTCCTGCAGCCGGGACAGGGGGTACACAGCCCAAGGCCGGCAGCAGAGAAAGGCGTGGTGCAGAGGCAGGGGGAAAGGAGCTACAGAATCAGAGACTGTTCAAGTGAGGGCGCAGCGGTTTAAAGATCATCTAGCCCAACACCATGCCAGGGGCAGGGACACCACTCCTGAGACCACATTCCTCAAGGCCTTATGGCACCTGGCCTTAAACACTGCCATCTACTGCCCTTCTCAGAGGTGTAGGATACCCCAAAAGCTGCTCTGATACTGCAAAAAGACATGACTACATCTTCTTTCAATGCTGTGACCACATACTTACCCCAGTACACTCATGATACTAGAGACAACAAAATAAAATACAAGGAAACTTTATTTTTTCAGTTTTATCAACGTTTTGCTCTGTTTTTTGTTGGTTTTTCATTGTTGTTTGCTTTTGTCTTCAAGCTGCTTATTAGTTGACAAGTCCGGTCAGTTTTTGTATTAAAAAGGATTTTGATGGAGGTAGCTTTGTCTCTGTCCTGGCTTTTGCTTGGTCTTGCCTGCACACTTGTCTCAGTAAACAAACTCAAAATAAAATTAAGAACGAAAACTGGAATTCCAGGCGGAGGCAACGAGCAATGCAGCCAGGTTCTCCATGTAACAGACATGGCGCTGGGGCCTCCAGTCACTATGTACAGAGTCCATCATACATCCATCCCCCTCTCTCCTAAACACACTCCTTGCTCCAACGGGCTGGCTGCAGAGGAAGGAGTTTCTTCTCCTTCCAGAGACCTGAGCAGCAGCTTCCATGGAGGGAAACAGCACCCAGTCAGGAATGTCAGGCAGAGGGGTAGAGTGTGAAGGGGTGGGCTAGGGGAGTCACTTCAGCTTGGCCGAAAGGTCAACAGCACTGGGCCAGGAACTCACTGCTGCTGGGCCACCTGCAGGGCGAGAGAGGAGGAGCTGAGAACTCCCGGGCTGGTCAGGGAGCCCAGCCCGGGCCCTCCCCCCGTGGCTCCCGTACTGACCAGAGCGGGTACGTACTTGTTGGGGCGGGGGCGGCGGCGGGGGCTCGCTGCTGCGGTTGGCCAGGCGGCTGAGGATGTTGCGCTCCGACATCTGGAGGCGCACTGCCACGGGGGGGATGCGGGCAATCGTGGCGGGCAGACGGGTCACATCGGCCTTCATGTCACTCAAAAGCTCCTCCAGCTGCTTCAGAACTACAAGAGAAAGGGACATCTGTTCGGACGGGAAAGGGACACCCCAGAGGGGACAGCACTGCTGAACACCTATCCCGCCCCTGTTTAACACACCGCATTACCTTTGTGCAGCACGGCATTGGCTGGTTTATTCCCCGCCATTGATTCCTTGGATAGGTGCTGGTGGCTCTCAGCCAGGCATTCCACCTCTGCAAAACGTGTGTTCAGAGCCATGGAGGGGTGAGATGGGTCTTCGGACATGTTCAGATAGGCAGCTCGCCGCAACTGCTCCTCGATCACCAGCGCTTGCTCCAGGAGCTGCAAGGTGAGGCAGCAATGATCTTTCAGCAGCTGCCTCAGAGGGAGCCTTGTCTGTGCCCCCAGTCTCTCCCGATCCAATTCCCCACCAGCTCATAAGGTGAGATTGTGTAGCTGAATCTCTTTCCACCAGACAGTTTTACTGACTGGCCCAAAACAGTAAGGGCTTCATGAAGCAAAGTCAGATACACATATTGGGTTTAATAGACTACTGCAAGTCCTCTAGTATCCTAATTCCTCCTCTGATTCTTTTTACCCATTCTTTATGAGGCAAATGGGATGGAGATTACTCCTTGAACACAAGGGAAAAGTATTCCATCCTATTTATAGAGAGAATCTAGAATCTTGTAAGCATTTGGAAAAATCAGCTGGAATCCTGTCAGTGCAGCATGTATCATTCAGTCTGTAGTCAATCACTGTTTTGCCCAAGACTGAGACCTACATGGCTTTTACCTGATGGCAAATCACTCCCACAACTAAGCTATGTTCACTCCTAAAGAGGATGAAGCAGAGGCTGAAGGCAGCCCTTCCAGCAACCAGTGCTCTGTTCAGGTACACGGAGTGCGTTGTAGCAGACTGAGCAGAAGCTGTGATGAAAACAGCCACTTGAACCTTAAGCCTCTTGCTTACCAGTTCTTCAATAAACATTTGAACAGACAGCACTTAATCAAGCTAATTTCCAGAAAAAAGGGAGCTCCTATCATGGAGCAACTGCATGCTCCTGAGACATACTGCTTTTTTATTACCCTAAAACAAAAGGTATTGCATACATCTTTCAGTTTCTTGGTGGAAACTCAGAAGTGCAAGAACCTGTTCTTAGAGATCCAGGCAGTTATCACACTAAAGAGAAATCCTTACCTTAAATCTCCTTGCCAAAAACTTATTCTTTATTTCCAGGAAGTTACCCCTGTTCATCTCACCCTTGAAGGGTTCATTGAGGATGGCGTAACGTGGATCATTCTGAATATCCTGCCAACGGGCATAGCCATGACTGAGATGGGATGAGCTCAGGCAAACAAAGGCAGTGAAAACAAGGGAATACACAGCCCAGGCAGTACTGTTCTCCAGAGGGAGTGGGGAAAGGGGGTACAGAGAGGGGATGAACAGGAGCCAAGGAAGGGGAATGAGAACTATGTCCTGCTAAGTCGTAACTATGCTGCAGGAAGCTCCCCCTCCCACCATCCCTTTCACTCTTGTGAAGATAAAGCACTCTCTCACTTAACCTACACCAGTCAGATCCAGAACGGTCACTTTCAGCGTGACAAGTCATGTACAAGGTGGGAGAATGTGTCTGTCATGGCAAGGATACTTGATAATCCCAGCTAGGAGCCAGTAGTCGTGACGCCGATGCCAGATCTCATAGGTCTTCTTGGTGACAGTGGCAGCCCGCTCCTCATTCTGCCAGAGGGAGTGTAGTTCTGCAAAGGCAAGAGACACCAGAACAGGTGGAAGTTATTTCACAAATACAAGCAGGAGCTTATAAACAAGTTCAAGTAGATAAGGATCACATACCAGTGAAACCACCATCTGCTATGTTGAACATGAAGCGCTGCTTTACTGCCTTCTTGTGCCTTTCATCTACTGACTCTTTCAGCATCTCTCCGTTCTGCAGCATCACCACATCTCTCTTATCATCGTCCTTTTTCTCATCTGTACACACAAGAAATTTTTAAAACAAACATGGCAGATACTGCAACAAGTTGGACCCACAATGAATCCTTGCAGAAGACGGGTTAAGGAAAAGAAGGGAGTTGTCATGCCTCACCTTTCTCATCCAGAGTGATTATGGGAGGGTCAGGAGGATTCTCAGTAGCTGCTCTGTCTTCCACTTTCTCCACATCAGCTGCAGGAAAGAAGGGGAACATGAGATGCACAGGAACATAGCAAGTCCACAGTTTTGTTCTTCGAGCAGTGAAACCCAATACTATACTGCAACTTTCCACTGATTTTCTACATTCCAGTCTATTTCTTTAGGATTAAGTGCTTTGTACCTTTGCTTTCTACTTCCATTGGTTCATCTGGTCTTTCCTTCACTTCCGTTTCCTCTACTTTCTTTTCATCCGCTTCTGTGGAGTTCACTGGGGATTTTGCTTCCTGGGGCGGTGTCTCCACAGGCTGAGCACACTGCTGAGGACAGTGATCAGTGAGACACAAAGTATAGCAGCGCACGACACCAGAACACAGTCACAGTCGTTTGAAAAGCAAAGACATACACAAAACTGTGAGGCTAGTTCTGAGGACCAGAGAGTTATCTTCAAGTATCACTCTAAAAACTCATCTCTGCCTCAGCTAAAATGAAGAGGAGGCAGAAGTAGAGAAATTCACAATTACAAGGCAAAAAAGCCAAAACTCACCTCCATAGGGGCCTCTGTTTCAGTAGCAGAGGCACTGAGCTCCTTCTCTGGTTCAGAAGGCTCTCCTTGCTCCTTAGCACTAGCTCCTTCTTCTACTTTTACTCCATCTTCTGTGTATTCCCCATGCCAGAGCAGCACAGGAGACAAAAGAGAAGTAAATCAGCAAGGTCCTTCCCTGCTACCAAGACCACTTCTTTGTTCCCAGAGATCAGGCCCATCAAAATGGAACTAACATGACTCCCTTTTCCTGCCCACTACAAATGCTGGGCTTCTCACTGATGCCAGCTCATCCCAGGAAAGTCAGTGTCCTCTCTTGCCTTTAAGGGCTTGCACATGTCTTTGGCAGCCCTCCTAACATGAGAGTAAGTTGATCTGCGTCCAGCCCCAGACCCCAGCACCACAGTTCTGGTGCGGGGAACAGCCAGGCCAAGGCCAGGACGCAGGGCTGTACAAGAGGGAGCCCTTACCAGGGGGAGGAACAGGGGCCGGTGTGTTCGGCTGCGTATCCCCTGGTGTCGAAGGAGTTGGAGTTTTGGGGGAGGGTGAGCTGGGCTGTGACAGTTTCTTGTTCTCCTCTATCTCTGCCAGTTCTGGCATACTCCAGCGGCCGTTCACATGCTCAAATTCCTGCACCTGTACAAGGAGAGAAAGATGTATCACTGCAGGAGTCTCATCCTTACACCTGTAGAGGCAGAGCACTGAGCACACAACAAAAGCAGGTGCTAAAGAAGAGGTAACTCTCCAGCTCAAGACCCCGGTGACTACAGCTGTATGTATGGCCAGCAAAGGCCACACAGCTCTGCCAGGCACTCACCTTTTTGCGTATAAGCGACATGACCCCAATGCGAGTAAGGACGTGCTGCCGAGAAAGACCTTCCCGCGGGACCCCATCTGCAAAGGTCTCGGCACCATCAGCTCCAGGTTCACATAAATGGCGCATGAACAGCGAGACATAGGCCCTGCAGGGATTGAGAGACAAGCAATTCGTCCATAAATTGCATTATCTGGAGACATGCACTGTCAGACCCCTGCCAGCACATAAGGGAAATTACCCTGAGACTCTTAACTCATAGTAAGAAGTTCTGGACCTCCAGGCTCCTTCAAGGGAGAATTTCCTAACAGAATCACTATGTACATACAGGACACACAGCTTACTCAAGAATCTTGAGCCAGAAACAGTCAAACACAAGAAAGACTCTGTGAGAGTATTCCCTACATGACTGTAGAGCCATGCTACTCCTATAAAAGCATTTAGTTTTGGTGACCGAAGAGTCAGATCCAAGTAAGAGTTACCAACAATGCCAGTTTATACTTCAATCTCCCACAAAGAATCAACCAATATGTTAAGGAAATGTAGTCTCCAAGAAAAGGCCCAATTCTAATTCTTCCCAGACAGGTCTAGCTGCTATCACAGTCTTCCATTCCTGCCTACAGCAAACTCACTTGAACTCCTTCTCTGACTTGCCCCGGAGGTCCCGAACAAGCCACTGAGTGGTGAAGGCATCCTGAGGTGGCATTCCATAGCGCATGATAGCATTGAGGAAGGCTTTCCGCTGGCGAGCGTTGAAACCCAGCACCTAGAATGAAAGAACAGACATATAGCAAGAGGAATACAGGAGCAGCTGGGGTGCAAATGCCTTCCCTGGCACAACTTACCTCGATGTTCCCTCCCACACGGGCCAGTAATGGAGGCAGAGGCTTATCCTTGTCATTTCTCAGGCCCTTGCGGCTAGGCCGACGAGCTGCTGAAGAGAGAAATGCAGCTAAGTAAAGAGACAATGCACACAGCGTATTTCTGGGAGAGTACTGCCCCAGCAGGAGAGCACCACAAAACGTGTACATCACCCAAATCAAGTCCCAGCTGTTCCCACACTCAAACCACCCCAGGAACTGTCTCCAGTAGAACTTACCTTCAGATCTCTCATCAAAGTCCTCGTCCCCTTCTTCAGAAGCAACTGAATAGTCTGACTGATTATCTGACTGGTCATCCTGCCAGTCTGAAAGAAAAACAGCACGTGAGCCTGAGACGCTACTCCGTTACTTCCCAGCAACACATACTTACACCCGCTTTTCCCTCAGGCTCCCGTGGATTTGTACCTCTATCCTCCTGTGAGCCATCATTGTAGTTCACTTGCTTGCGAATACGTTTGCCCTTGCCCAGATTCCTGGCCAGATCCTCCTGCTGTTGCTCATAATGGTGACGGAGCAGCTTCTCCCAGTAATCAGGATCTACCGATTCCTCCTGCTTGATAATTTCCCGTTCAACCTCCTCTTCCTCCTGGCAGAGAGGTAACCAACTTAGGGCCCTATGATCCAAGTCCCAGCCTGTCATAGCAGATATATGCCTGCCTGCTTAGCCTTAAAAGCTTCAGAGCTCAATTAACTTAATTGATCCTCCATCACTCAGGAGAATGTATTAGCTGCCATTCACCTCATACTCACCCCCATCTCCTCCTCACGAACCACATACTGGGCCACCTTGAAGGAGCTGAGATATTCATTCATGCCCTGAAGTTCAGTATCTTCTGTTTCATCCTGGTTCCGATCCAACAGACGCTCAATTGCTTTGTCATCGTAGTGGATGACGCTACTGTCCTCACCTTCTTTGTTATCCCCTGAAGGAAGAGTACAGGCACCATTGCTGTATGGATCTCAACGGACTATGAAAGGGAATGCCACCCTAGACCCTCTCTGTGGAGCTATAATCAGCATTGTGTCTACAGTCTCTCACTAAATAAGGAGCCAGATGTCCCCACCCCCTTCACTTCTACTGCCAGGCACTCACCCCCCTCAGTAGCTTCGTCCTTGAAGAGCTCTTCAGTGCCAAATTTGAGAATGTCATCAAGCTCCTGCTTGGACATGGAGCCTGTCTTGGAGCCCAACCCTGGTCTCACTACCAGGTGAGTGAGCATCATTTTCTTCTTGGCCACCTGAGTGATACGCTCCTCCACCGAGGCCCTTGTCACAAAGCGATAGATCATCACCTTCTTGTTCTGTCCAATTCTGTGTGCACGGCTGAAGGCCTAGAAAAGAGACGCGCTCAGAACCATCTACAGCTGCACAAGAAGCAGGTCTGACATACCCCACCTACCTCCACAAGCCTCTCCCACCTGCCCTCACATTCGCTCTTAGCTTTAGTGAAGGCTGTGCTCTAGAAGATTCCTCCACTATTTCACTTCCCATCTCTACCCATCCTCACTGCTCCAATTTTGCACATTACTAGAGGGGAAGTTTCACACTCTTTCACTCTTTCTGATGATTTAATGTTTTCTCTTCATCAGGATTACTCCATAATGAGTGATCCCATTCAGACTCACCTGGATATCATTGTGGGGGTTCCAGTCTGAATCATAGATAATCACAGTATCTGCTGTGGCCAAGTTAATACCAAGACCCCCAGCTCGAGTTGAAAGCAGAAAGCAGAACTGCTGAGCTCCAGGAGCTTAGATTAAAAAAAAAAGAGAATAAAAGTAATCAAGAGAGTGTGCAGTACTCAAAGAAGAATTTGTAATTGACCCACATCACCTGACAGGGAATTGCTACTAATGTAAGATTCCAGGAAAGCAATAGAAGACTTGGGGCACAACAATCCCATGAGTATTAAGCACATACAAGGCAAGCCTTCATTTTACAGAAAAAGTAGGTAACTGTATACCATTGAAGCGATCAATAGCCTCCTGACGCATGTTCCCTGTGATTCCTCCATCAATCCGCTCATATTTGTATCCTTCGTGTTCCAAAAAATCTTCCAGAAGGTCCAACATTTTAGTCATCTACATGTAAGAAAAGCACCAGCACAGAGAGTGAGGGACACGTGGATACCAGATCAACAGACTTCTTTCTCAGGAGAAGTATTCCATGCCTAAAGGTTTTTCTCCATATACCTGAGAGAATATGAGCACCCTGTGACCTCCTTCCTTCAGGTTCTTTAACATCTTCTGGAGCAGCAACAGCTTTCCAGAGGCTCGAATAAGTGCACTACCATCATACATGCCATTTGGCATTTTTGGAGCTTCCTAAAAAGAAAAAGAGAAAGAGGGAATAAGGTGCAAAGCACAAAAACAGCTTGGAGGGATGTAACTTTGCCTTAGCCCTCAGCTGATGCTGGCTCCACAGACCTTGGCACAACCACTGCCCGTATGAAACATCAGTGCTACCCTGTCCCTGTTCTCTTGCCATTTGACTCCTACATACCCTCCCTCTTTTCTTACTTAGTCCCTACTCTTTCAGTCTTCACCAGCTCACACGAGTCAAAAGACAGCTCCTACCTATCACATAAATGTGCTAGAAAAGAAATGGCCTTTCAGCTTGCTGGGTCTAAACAAAGACAGGATGAAAAAAACCACATGGAAGCAAAAGGAGAGAAATGGGAATCCCTCCATGCCTCACCTAGGGAGCTAACTGGCTTATAGGGAATTTGCTCATACAGAATAAGTCACTGGACATACCATAGCAGCCACAGGAAAGAGGTAGGGGTGGTTACAGCACTTCTTCAGATCCATAACAACATTGAGCAATGAGACTTGGTTACCACCACCCCGTGCATTCAGTGCCTCAAAGTTTCTTGTCAAAATGTATTTATAATATTTCCTGAAAACAACAAAGAAAATAAAACAACTCAGACAGTTGTCATGAGAATGACTAACCTACTCTTCTTTTGCTAAACTCTGCACAGCTTCTGGCATTACTACCTAAGTGAGTGCCACTGGCAGAGCTATCTCTTCATCCCTTACACCAGAGCTCAGGATTAGCCCTTCCTCTGCTCTAGTGGCAGCCACTATGCAGAAAACCCTGCAGAGTAAGGATAAGGCTGCTTCAGCCTCCTCTTTGAAATGGCAGAGCAGAGAAACAACAGCTCAACAGCAGGTGCTCTCTTCATCCCCACACTCACTTCTGCATGGGACTCAGCTCCACTCTGACAATGAGCTCAGTCTTAGATGGCATATTCTTGAACACATCAGCCTTGAGACGCCTCAGCATATGCGGGCCCAGCATGTCGTGCAGCTTCTTGATCTGATCTTCCTTGGCAATATCCGCAAACTCTTCTAGGAAGCCCTCCAAGTTACTGCAGGGAAACAGACACTCAGCAAACGGCACAGAGGAAAAAGAGCAAAAGAGCAAGCGAGGGGAAGGGAGTGACAAGACAGGCAGGCTGACTGGCACTGCAAGACATACTGGAATCTCTCGGGCGTCAGGAAGTTCAGCAGGTGGAACAGTTCCTCCAGGTTGTTCTGCAGGGGAGTTCCTGTAAGCAGCAGCTTGTGCTGGAGGGAGTACCCATTCAGCACACGGAAGAACTGGAAAGGAGAGAGCAGGGAACAAAGTGGGAAAATAAACCAAAACACACACACACACAAATACACCAAAGGCTCATTAAGTCATAGGCTTACAAAAAAAAAACTAGAAAGTTGACACCAATCTAGGGTTCAATTTAGATCACATCAGCTGTTTGGACAAGAGTTCCAAGTAGTTCACATTCCAGCCAGGGTTACTAGACTGATCTTATTTGGATCATTGTTCTGCATAACTAAATCATGACTGCAGCAAATCCTCTGAGCCATCAGGTGCAAGTAGGTTTCCTTTGCTCTTACAAGTTACAATCTCTTTCAGACCACAAATCATTTCTAGACTGCTGTACTATGTATTTTTTCTTGCTAAATTAGTGTTCCACATTCCTACAACTACTCTGCCTTGAGAATTCTAGAAATAACTAAGTCACTCTTCCTATTCATATCACTCCTGGCAGTGTTCCAGAGCCCTGAACAAGCAGAGGAGAAAAAGAGCTAAGGGTTTGCCAATGTGTTTTGAAGGTAATTTGCACTGGCTTTCACAAAAATGAAGTAATTCCAGACAGATGTAGTGAGCAGTTAAAAGTACTGCACTGAAAAGCACAAGGGTACCATGTTCACCTGTACAATTTAACACTAAAGCAGTAATTTATTATCAGTTTGGCCATTTCTTTGCTTACCTTACACTTAGCATGATACAAGGTCAAACTTAATAAAAGCAGCTGTACTAGATGGCAAACAAAAAACATGCCACTTGTGTTTTGGTTATTGCACCAGAAGAGTACTTCTAGTGGCTTCCATAGGGATTTATCTTTCTATGTAGTTATAGTTAAAATATTTTTATTTTGGAATCAAAAGTGGAAGTTATTAATTATATCTGCAAAACTTTAGGAGATGACCCAAATTTGTCAAGAAGCACTGACCTAATCTATCTTGCAGCCAAACACCTATAAGCTGCTCTTATAGGACAGGAAACTGCTGTAGAGAAATATTTAATGGTTCTGCATAGTGTCATAGTGTGACCTTGAGCCTTTACATCCTCTTTCAATTAATGAATATTAATAGTAAGCATTCATTCCTACTTCCAATGGTTTCAATGCTAAGCACAGAATGGCATCCAGTCTTAGTGCCTACAATAAAACAAGATCTAGAAACTGAACTGCATGCACAGCTGTGATGTCTCAGGAAGATACCTCATGCCAAGATCCAAAACACTAAAGCCATTTAAACAAAACAAACAAAAAAAAAAGAAATCTAGGAGCAATTTTCTTTTACAGTCTCCAAGAACCTCTAAAGCCAGCTTTCCAATAATAATTGGTTTTGGCGTACTGAGCACTGGAATCCAGCTGAAGACAGGCAAATCAATACCAGAATTAAGGCACAAGGCCCACCTAGGGAGGGGCTGGATTAACAAAGTACAGTCAAGTCTACTCAATTCAAACAAGCTTAGTTAAGGTGCAAGCTCATATTAAAGCAGCTATATGGCTTTCAGCACCTACCCAGGCATTTTTAAACACCTCTGCCCACCTTCAGTTTCTGTAACACCTAATTAGTTCTGCTACAAAGCCAGATCAACACAGAGAGCAAGCCTACTCTGGAAGCAGAGTAATTCTGCTCATGGAGCATGTTTTATGCTCAGCATGGTAAACCTTTACAGAACAGAGGTGGTGCAGGTATGTGATGCTTTCAGAGAAATAATTTTGTATTTGAAAGCAACAACCACATCCAGGTGTTTCTGTTTTTCAGTCTAGACCAACTGCCCATTCACCTGGAAAGAAAGCTGTTTTAACCAGTGATCTGTATAAGTAAAGTTGTTGCCAATGATGACTGATCTCCAAATACAGGCTGTTGATTTTTCTTTTTATTAACGCATCAAATTTACTACTGAACAAATGACTAAGAGCTGTCTCTCTCCCCTGCAACATATGCCATGCCCATGAGCCACCTATGCTTCTCTGTACCTTAGACTGGTTGTTCTTCAGTCTGTGAGCTTCATCTACAATGAGACAGGCCCAGTCAATAGAGCCTAGTATGGCCATATCAATTGTGATCAATTCATAGGAGGTGAGAAGCACATGGAACTTGACAGCAGCCTCCTTCTGCAAAGGAAAAGGATGAACATGTAATGGGACAGAGGATGTGGTGTTCCTCCATAAAGTCACCCCGATGAGCCGCGGCCAACAGCACATCAAAAAACTTTCATACCCGCAGTGTCCTGTCACAAGACTCAAAATGCTGCCCAAACCATTTTAGCCTTTTAATTCCCTACTGCTCTCAACACATGTAAGTCTCCTCAACTCCCTCAGTACCTGCTATTTTTGGACAGATTCCAAATATTCTAACAAAGATGTTTAACAAGTAAGTAGTGAGTAGAGGCATGTTAGAGAATTGAGATTTGGAGAAAAGTGGCTCATCAGAAAGCTAAGACTTCTAAAGATAGTGTACCATGAAACTTTAAATTACTATTAATACTTAAGGCTGTTCTATTTCAAAGGAAGGAAATGAGTCTGCCTCTGCCACTGAAAATGCTCTAGCTGCCATCTTGGTTTTACTAGGAAGACTTCAGTTCTGCAAGAAGTAGCCACCTAGGTCAGAGTCTTCCTTCATGTCTGGGCACAAAATGTAATTTCTCACATGTCTGGGTATGGCCTGTCATCCAATTCCTCAGGATGAAAAGGTTAATATTTTTTTTTGTATATTTGTGTTTTACACACAGCAGCAATTCTGACATCAGCTTAGATCTGTAGAACTAAAGATGCAGAACTTCACAAGTTAAGTAGGGAAGACAGAGAGACTTGCCTAGGGTCAGTACTACCTTAGTCAACTATCTTTCTCCAGTACTAAATCAGTTCAAACTAGCAGGAGTATTTAAACAGTCTATAGCAAGAGTCAGAATGTCCACTTGTCATCAATTTTCAATTATTTCCCCTTGGATGATAAGCATAATCAGTTCTCAGGGACAGCAGAGTATCTGAATCTCAGCTGCTCAAAGTTAGTTGACTGCATCTCAATTCAGGCTTGTGTTAAAGCAGAGCTCTGTACCTTCATTCTGGATGCTTTTTTGCCTCCACGTATGGCATTATCCTCAAAAGTGAACTCATTCTCACGGATGATGGCCCGGCTGTCTTTGTCCCCAACGTAGGTCACTACATACATGTCTGGGGCCCACATCTCAAATTCTCGTTCCCAGTTGATGATTGTGGACAGTGGTGCACTCACCAAGAAGGGACCCTTTGAGTGGCCCTACAAATAGAGCATTAGATGACTGCAATCACTAATACAGGCAGCCTCTCCCTGAGCAATGACCTCCCAGCTCTCACCTCTTTGTATAAGGAATACAGGAACACTGCTGTCTGCACAGTCTTTCCCAGACCCATCTCATCAGCCAAGATTGTATCTGTGCCCTGGGCCCAAGAGAAGCGCAGCCAATTCAGCCCTTCCAGCTGGTAGGGATGCAAGGTCCCCCCTGTTACATCGAGGTACTCCGGTTGCCGGTCATATTTCACTGTTGGCTGTAGTGGAAAGAAGGAAGAGTTTCCTCAGATAGTTAACAAGAGTCCTTTCTTAGCCACCCTTATATTCACTAGTACAAATTAGGCTTCACAAATGACAACCAGACTAGCAGCAAACCCAATTTCCGAACGGCCAAAGGCATCCAACAAGAAGCCTTTTCTTTTTTTTTTTGTAAAACCCTTTTCACCAAGAGCTAGGGAGTCTGACCCAATGGACACGGTGGACCTTTGTCTGAAGGCTCCCTAATGCCACTTATTCTTCGGGCTATGAGGGAACTCCAAACCGTATGTTGTTCACTCCTCAGTTTCCTATTTATCTGCAGGCTCCCCAAAAGAAGCAGCTCTATCAGATGGCTCCAAAGCAAAAAGCAGTAACTCACATCTACTGTGGGAGTCTCAGGGGGTCTCTCCAGTTTCCGCATCTTCACTTTCTTTAACTTCTTACCAGGCCGGCCCTCTTCACCTCGCATCAGCTCCCTATGCAGACACAGGCCCAAGGACACGTAAGCTTAATGGCTTTTTATTAACAGATGGAGCAAAAATTATTGCAGAGAACAGAAGATCAATCACCCAACTCAAACAGGCTCAAGAGAACAGGGCTGGAACCTTCATGGTAGAGAGGAAGAAGGTCCCTGCCCAAAGGGCATAAGGCACAAGATGCTTCTTGCCCATTTCCATCTATTAATCCAGCTAGTGCTAAAGGCTGACATACTGAAGTACTTTCTCTTGAGGGAAGGGAAAGGAAAACAACCTCTAGATACTTCTACCTGTGATTCCAGTAGGCTTGCTTGTAGAGGTCATAATCTTGAATATCCACATCTTCACTTTCCCAGGATGCCTGGTCATAGGGTAGGTCTCTCCATTTAATCAAATAGTGGACATTCCCCTTCTTATCCACACTGCAGAAGAAACCAGTAAGTCTCAAGCACAGTGAGATGGCAGTACTCCCCCAATCCATTCAAATGGAAGGGAAGAACTCTTAGTGAAGCAGCAGAAACAGAACAACAATGTCTGTCATACCAACAAAGAACTCCCACTGTTTCTCCCAGTCATACTGCAGTTTAGCTCATCCCCTCTCCCTTAGCCCTGCTTAAGGTCTTTGTTGAAAATCCTCTTTGTTACACCCCCTACCTATGATTAAGGATCCTGTGGATCATCATCCACTCTGGCTTGATCCCATATCGATAGAAACGCTCCTCCATCTCAGCATATTTGGGATCCTTGTTTTTTCTCTTTCGGCTTTTCTCTTCTTCCCCTCCAAAGTCTCCTGAGGGAGGCTCATCCATATCATTTTTGCGTTGGTAGTTACGAAACATGACCTGGCAGTGCAACTCCAGCTGCAGTCAGGACACAAGCAGTCAGTAGGTGTTTCAGCATCAAGTGTCCACCCTCATGCCATGGTTAGGTTCCTGCACTCACCTGCAACTCGGACACCCAGGAGCAGTGCCAGTAGGACATGCCCTGCCATTTGACAAAGAACTGCCTCTCAGGCCGACCCTCCAGAGGCTTTGGTGGTGGAGCATTGGGGTCTGCGTCGGGCGGACGTGGTGGCGCAGGGCCCACTGGGGGCTGACCCCATTTCCAGATCAAGATCTTCTGCACCTTTCCTTTCAAAGCTGGGCACTGGGAAGTTAAACAGAGCTTGATGCATCACAGTGTATGTACTCTAATATGTAAGCACTGAAGAGCAGAAAGAGTCACTTTTATGGTTTCACTACACAGATAGAATTTGCTAGGCTTGATGAGCCCAGTAGTCTGTCCAACTATGACTTCACTGAAAGTCCGTGCAAAAAAAAGTCTGCTGTAGAACTAAGGGCCCAACATATGCAGGGTTTTTTTTGTTCCTCACCTTATGAAAGCAATTAGCATCATTTATACTACCTATTTCAAGAAATTTCTGGGAAAGCATAGTATTTCTCCTAACCATCTACTAAGAAAGGTCTTGGCACTACAAAGCTTACAACAGTGCAAAACCAGTTTGTCTCAGTATCAGTTTGAATTACTTTAAGCACTGAATTTGCTTGCACTTGACATCCTGCCTCTACACACATACAGGAGCCCAAAAAAGTGATCCATAGCATGCTGGACCATATTACCCTGCATGTGGACAAATCTCTTGAGACCCAGCGGCTGTAGCCTGGCTCTTCCCACTGTCTGGAGAAAGCAATCAAGGCACAATACAGCTACAAAAAGTCAGGCCTTTAAGCTTTGTGACAAAAGCGTGTGAGGAGACAGTCTTCAAAGGACCATGTATTTCCACGGAAATATGATGATCCAAAGGGATTAGATCAATCACCTCTTGTAGCAATAGGACAATGGTACAAGCAGAAACTCACAGTGCAGCGAGGACACAGCCATTCTCCATTGGGAATCTCAGGCAGCGGGGGATTCAGACAGTGGATGTGATAGGAGGAAGGACAGGCATCACAGCACAGCAGCTCTCCTCCATCCTTGCAGACTCTACAGAACTCCATATGGTGGTCATCCTCTTCCTCAGCATCTCCCACGACATCCTCCAGGATTTCCTCACCTTCAGAGTTATCCTCCTTTGCTTCCCACTGAATGCCCTCTTTTTCCTTTGGGAGACATAAATCAGAAAAACAAAGTCATTATTTCATTACCACAGAAACAACCCCAAGTCACTTGACATCCCCCTCATACATGATTTCTTGCATCATTTGGGGAATCCAATACTCACACAGTGTGGGCAGCTCCACTTGCCCTCTGGAGCTTTCTCCATGTCTGGGTCCAGGCAAACCATGTGGTAGGCACGAGGGCAGGTATCACACAATATAATTTCTCCTCCCTGCTGGCACACCTCACAGTAGTCCTGGTGATCAGTCTCATAGCCATCCACAGCCACTGTGGAGTCCTCCTCACCTGCAGAGGGTGATGAGGAGTTACTGCAGTACAAGCCGCAGGTACAGGTTTCCTACAGCCAGGGAGAGTTTTCTCCCAAAAGCCTACACAACCATCTAGAGATCCAGAATACAAAGCTCTTAGTCCATAGAAGTAAACAGAGCAAGAAGGAAGACCTGGAAACAGGAGCAAAACAAGTCCCTTTGTGCCCCCTTCCACCCATGAAATAAAAGGTACAGTTAAGGCCCGGAAAACTCATTACTGCATCTGTTTCCCTAACAAAGAACTCCTGAAAACTTCTGAAAACCTTTTCCTTATTCAAAATAAAATCAAGTTCTTCCTTCACAATCAATTCTCCCTCAAGTATGCTATTAAACATCAAAACTCCACACAGACTTCTCTTTCATCTTCCTACACACTTAGCTGTGCTTGTCTCCAACTGGTTACAATTATCTTTACCTTTCTTTTTCTTCTTCCCAGCCTTGAGTTTTTTGCGACTGCGGCTACTACGGCTTGTAGATCCGTCTGACACAGAGTAGCTGTTGATGCTGGCATCATCAAAGTCTGACTCCACATCCAGATCATCATCTTCACTCTGAGGCAGGTAAGAGAAAAGATTTCTTACTCTGACACACATGCTGGGGAGCAGCTACCAGACACACCCCCAGGATTACTAGCACATCATGACCTCCTCCTCACAAGGTCAAGAAAGGAGCATCACTTACTGATGATCTTTTACGCTTGGAACCAAATCCTCCCAGTTTGATTTTCAGTGGTGCCACCTTCTTTGTTTTAGGTTTCTTGATATCAGGAATACGAGGACTGGCCTTTGGCTTCCGCCGGGCATTGGGTCCTGGGAACACAGGAGGCAGAGTCAGCAGGGCTATGGCCTTGACACCAGTCACATTTTATCCTCCTGCCAGACTCTTCACTCACCTTTGCCCTCCTTTGTCTTGGCTTTCCTGAGTGGCACATCTACAGGGGGCTGCGGCAGGACAGCATCCACGTTTGTCACCATACTCTCGACTACTGCAACGGCTGCAGCTGCAGCAGCTGCCACAGATGCACCTGAACTTCCCTTGAAGGGGTTGTTGGTGCTAAACTCCCTCCATTTGGCTCCCAGGACCATCATCATCTTCGACACTGCTATTTTAGGGTTCTTGGCTGCAATAAGTGGCCTGTGAACAGTTAAGGAATGAAGGAAAGGTTACTGAACCACCCTGAAATCTAGATTATTCCTCCCCACTGCCACCCCCATCAGCACCTTTATCTCAACTACATTACTTTCTAATCTCTGATCTCAACAGCCAATGATCTCCCCACTCTCATCCTTCACTATGTGAAAGATGGAAATTTTTGGGTGCAAAAAAATGGCATTTAGCATAGTAGGGAAGAAAGGGGACTGGGAGAACTTGCACCATCTCAATGACTGAAAGCAAAAAAGCTAGCAATCAATTATTTTACTGTTGCTTCAGTTTTCACTCTAGGTACTACACTAGTGTGCACTGAGGCTTCAAAATCAAGGGATCTAGTTTTGCTAGTTTTGTCTCATCTCTTTTTTTGTTCCCAAGTCATTTCAAGTGTAGGCTTGCAGCTCACCTGACAAACTGGCTGAAAGCTTTGTAGTTGGTGAGTGTGCGGTAATCCTCCTCTGTGAAGATGTGATCAATATCCTCCATGCCCCAATCTTCCAGGAGCTGAGCAGATGACTTTGGCTCCTATGAAAAGAGAATCATGGCAACTCTAAAGAGCAGAGCTTCCACACATCTCCCACATTCCACAGATGACCCAGGGAATTTTTTTTCCCCCCACATCCATTTATCACTACCACAGGACACAGCTGCAATAGCAGATCAGTGGAAATGGAAAAAGTATTTGGATGCAACATAAATTCCATGTGTGCTTAAAGTAGTAGAGAGGGAAGACTGCAAGGAGGGAAAAAGGTGAAGTCAAGAGGGTCTAGTGGAAGAAGAGACTGCACAGTCCCAACTCCCTGTGCAAACACTAAGGTAGAGTACAGTGATCCCCCAAATCAGATACAACATGGGAATGAGAAGCAAGCAGGCAGCAGGGTAGCTTGTTACCTTTGAGTCATCATCTTCTTCCTCTTCTTCCTCCTCCTCCTTGCGTTTAGCTTTGTTTTTCTTTTCCTTCTTGGGTCCTAATTTCTTCTTTTTCTTCTTCCCAGGGGTATAATCACTGCCCTCACTGTCAGAGCGCAGAACCTCTTCTTCTTCCTCCACAAACTCATTCCCCTCACCAGAGCTGTCCCCCAGCTGGGGAAGGAGGGAGAGATCAGCCATGAGAAAATACCCTGGATAAGCACTAAATACTGTTCTCTCCCCAAGCTCCACAGGATTCATTCAAAAGATTGCTGCTATCAGCCAACAACAATAAGCACCCTCACCCTGTACATCCATATTTTAGAGTGTGACCTTAGGCATCCTTTTTTTTACCTCCTTCTTCTGACGCTTGCTGAGCTTAGGAACTTTGGGTTCCTTCAGTTTCTTGGGCTTCTTCTTCTTCTTGATTTTGGGAGTGTCAGCCTCTGACAGAAGCTCTTCTTCTGGCTCTTCTTCAGGTTCTGGATGTGAAGAGGTGACATGTCTCATTCAACGCCCTTCTGCACAGTACCGCATAGCCCCCCTTGTCTGCTTCTTGCTACGTACTTACAAGCAGAGGTGGTTACAACTCTTACTGTTCACAACAGATACTCAAAAACTGTATCCTAAGGTACCACCAACATGGTTTATCCCCCTCCCAACACCACCTATTTCCACAATCTTCCTTCTCCAAGCAGAACCGCACTCAGAACTTGGGAACAAGAAGTTTGCCATAACCCAACAAGAAGATGGAAGAGCATAAAACAGATGGCCACACCTAAAAGGGGCAAAACAGTGAATTCATGTGAGAACCCGAGTAGGATACTGTTTCAGTCCATGGATCTCCAGGAAAAAAACATCTAGCCTCTTCAGCAGTACAGAACATCCTACAGCTGCATGCAAAATACAGGCCAGTAAGCCACTACTTTTCCTCCTCCATAGGAAAGTTGTTACTCAGCAACTCTATTCTGATCCAGATTAGACAGAACCTTCCCCCAGCCCCAGCAGCTAGCAAGCCGCCTGCCGGGCCCGAACACACGTGCCAGCTCCCCAGCAGCAGGGCACACTCCCATCTGCGCGCCCCCGTTCCTGGCTGCCCTTGGCCCGAGGGGGCAGAGGCAGCCAGACAGCCCTTCCTTCTCTTTGTGGCAGGCTGCGGGAGCAGCGCGGCCACCCGCCCTCCCCGCCGCCCCGCCCACTGCACACAGCCAGAGTCACTCCTTCTCCCTCCAAGGGAAAATGGCCTCCTGACCACCCGAGCTGGGCAGGATGGAGGAAGCCACAAGTCAGAGGAGATACTGCAGCCGGGGTTGAAACAGCACAGACAGACATCTCAGAACCTGGAGTCCCATGCCTGGCCTCTGCCATATTCCCAGCCAATGGATATCTCTTTACTGCCATGGTACTGCAACACCAGGTCCTTCAAGGATCATGCATCTTCTCCCCCAAGTCCTGATTTACAGCCTCTAATGACCCACCCTTTCCAAGGTATCACCTAAACTGCTCCATCTTGCAGTGACTTTACCAGTTTTTTTGCAAACATATTTTCATTACCGATAGTCCCATACTGCCCAAGATCTCAGAGGTGCCAGAAAACTCCAGAGATGAGGCTTAAGAAAAAAATGCCAAACAAACAAAAACCCAAAACTCCACAACACCATCTTCCCTCCTCCAGTTACATTTCTCGCATATGACACAACACTCCAGTACGAGTTAGTAGGAAATCCCACACTTGTCCTACAATTGACTACATACATCACTCATTTTTCACAAGGAAGTGAAGAATCCAGATGCATGTCCACAGAGCAGGTCATCAACAGCAGCAGCAACAAAAAAAAAAGCAAACCAGAAGAAATCCCAGGGTTCTAACTTAAGCCTCATATTGATGATGAGGATGCAAATACAAGGGGAAAAGCAAGATGCAAGGACTAAAGAAAAGCAAAGGTGAGCACGCAGCACAGAGTAAGAATCCTCAATAATTGGGTGTGGTGATGAAGGAAAGTGGGTCACGCAACAGCCCAGGGCAGTTTTCTCTGGACGTCAGCCGGTCTTAGCTCCCAGATGAAAGCAAGCCAGGCAACCTGCCCTTTCACATACTACCTCCTCTTCCCCCTCCCCATTCATGAAAATTGAAATTCACAAGCATTTCGGTACCCTGTCAGAATTGGACGCTCTGCCTCCACCCTCTACACCTCCTCCAAGCACAGGCCCTGACAACCTGCAAGGGCTTGGAACAAAGTCAGCTCCACCTGACACAAAGCCTCGAGCCTCTCACTTCAAAGTAACCCTGGGACTCGGATATCAAAAGCATACCTGTGACTTGCAGCAAAAAAAGCAAAACCAAAACCATTCCCCAACACATCATGCACTTCACATATTCAGCTTGAGACCAATATTATCCCCACTCCACATGCATGCCCTGCAGGCTCCCCATACCTGGATGCTGGGGGATAGCGTTGTTCAACAGGATCTCCATCTCATCATCATCACTGCCCCCTGAGCATGGTGATGGAGATCCAATGCCCGAAGCCATGTCCTCCACACCGGGGGAGGCCTGGGCTTACACAGGTTATCTGTCGTCTTCTTGCCAGTCTGGCAAGTACTTCACTGAAAAGAAAAACAGAAAGTTACAGCAAACCTGAACTCCGGTCTCTCAAGCAATAGTGCTACTAAGAGGATCTGTGAGAAAGCTTAGACAGCAACTTTACTGGCTTTGGAGCCTATGGATAATAGAACCACCGGCAGGCAGCAAGTATCAGTTCAGAGTTGTGATAAAGCAGGCTTTGGAGACACTAGATATTAAACTGAGTCAGCAACTCATCGCTGGCAAGGAAGCCAAAACAGCTGTCCTAAAGGAAAACTCTCCCGTCCTCTGCAGCCGGACGCGCTCGGTTATTTCTGCCTTGTGCCGGGAGAAGGCAGCGGGGCAAGCAAGGCAGCCGGGCTTCCAAGGGAGCCCCGGGGCCAGCGGGGCGGCTGTCAGCGCGGTGCCCTGGCCAGCAGCCCCAGCCCGCCCCGGGCTGGCACTGCAGCGTTGGCCCAGCCCCTGCCCGGCCGCCGGCCGCACACAAAAGGCCGGGCGGGCTCGGCGGCCCCGCTCCGCCGCCCCCGCCCGGAGCGGGGCTGCGCGGCGCAGGGCGGGGGCGGGGGGCACCGTCTCCCGGGCGGGGGCGCGGGGCGGGGCCGGGGAAGTCCGGCGGGCGTGCGGCGAGGGGCCGCCGCTCCCCGGGGGCCGGCGCAGGCCTGGGCTGCGGGCACCGGCGAGGCGGTTGCGGGGCGGGGGAGGAGGGGCCGGACCCGTCCTGCGGCCGCCCGGGCAGAGGGACGGCGCGTCCCCGCAGGAGCTGCGGCCGGAGCCGACGGGGCGACCGGCAGCGAGACGCGTGTGCCGGCCCGGACGCCCCAGGAGGCGGCAGATGATGGCCTTGCCCGCCCTCGTTCCCTCCCGGCTCCTCACCCGGCTCCGGACCCCGGCTCCTCTCTCGCCGCTGCCGCCGCTGAAGGGAAAATGGCTCCGGCCGCGGCACCGCCTCTTAAAGGGGAAAAAAACCCGGCTAGGCCCCGCCCCCTCCCGCCTACATCCCATAATATGCCCCAGGACCCCGGCAACAGGCCCCGCCCCCGTCTCCCCGGCAAACACACACCCCCTTCCCCCCCACCCCGACATCCCATAATACTCACCCTCCCCTCAGAACTTCCCACTCACTGCCCGGCCCGGCATCCCATAATAATAACCACCCCTCCCGCCGGTAACATCCCATAATACTGCCCCCCACCCCCCGCCCGCACCTTCACCCCGAGAAACATCCCATAATACTCCCCCACGCTCGCACCCCTTCGCTCCGGCATCCCATAATACTGACCCCCACCAAGAAACATCCCATAATACTGCCCCCCGCCCCGCGCGGGACCCCGCGCGCCGGGGCAGCGCGCCCCCCCGCGCCTCCCGGGGCTGCCATCCCATAATAGGCACGTCCCCCTCCCGCGGGGAGAGCGCGCGGGGGGGGGGGGAAGGGCGCACTGTGAGGACCCCCCCCAACATCCCATAATAGTCACACTCCGAGCACGCACATCCCATAATAGTCACACCTCCCCACCTCCCCCCCCGCCTCGCGCCCAGGCAGGCATCCCATAATAGTCGCCGGGAGCCACCGTCCAGCCCGGCATCCCATAATACTCGCGGCCGCCCGCCCCGCACCCGCACCCGCGGGGCTCCGCCGCCGCCCCCCGCCCTGCCCTGCCCGGGGGCGCGGGGCCCGCACCGGCCCAGCCCCCGCTCCGGCACGGGGCACGGGGCCGACCCCTGGCACCGCGCGGCCTCCGCGCACCTCCCGCCCTCCTGCGCGCTGGCACCGGCCCCGGGCACAGGCTCCGGGCACCGCCCTCCCACCGCCGACCGCCCCCAACCTCGGGGCTGAGCTGAGTGCCCCGCTCGCTTCCCTGCCCCGTCCTGCCGTGCCCATCCCGCACGCTCCGCCCGCGGGGCCGCAGGACCCCTCCAGGGCTGTGCATGCCCGGCGCGGTCAGTGCCACCGCCGGCCTGTGTGCCCGCAGGGACTTTGGTGCCTCCCCTGCACCTCGAGGCTTCCTGGCTGCTGGTACTTGCAGATGTACCTAGCCCAGAGATACGCGTTCTCCCAGGCAACTACAGACAGGACCAGAGCATGCAGTCTCAAGCAGTGCCAGGAGAGGCTTAGGCTGGGCATCAGGAGGAATTTCTTCATGGAAAGGGTGATCAGGCATTGGACTGCCAGGGAAATGGTGGAGTCACCATCCCCAGAGCTGTGTAAGGAAAGGCTGGATGTGGCACTTAGTGCCATGGTGGTGTGCGGTCAAAGGTTGGACTTGATGATCTCAAGGTCTTTTCCAGCCTAACTGATTCTGTGATACACGGTGCGTCCACATACTCCATTCCTCCCTGTCACCCAGCACCCTGCTGCAGCCTCCAGCAGGAAACTCATCATCGATTTACACAGACGGGAACGGTCCACAGGTATAAGTATACTCCAATTATGCACATGCAACTGTATCATTAATTTCCCATTAAACAAAATCACATCCCATAATGCCGCCTTATCCTCTGTTGAGCATTTTCACAACACTATTAATCTCAACAAAGAGGCGCAGTCCTGTCCGTCTCTCCCGGTCAATGTGTGGGTGTCAACAACCGCGCTTGTTGCTCCGCTGTCCCACACCTGGTGGTGCATGTGCACGTTTCGTCCCACCACAGTGAAACACGCCGAAACACAAGTGGAGGATTGGCTGTTTACAGACTGCAACAGGTCGCTCACAGATCCTGTAACACAAGCTGGGCTTGGTCTCTGAAGGCTCACTGAAAACAGGTCCACGCACACAGCGGGCACACAGGTGTTCCATAATGCCATCCTACCACCTCGCCCATGTGCCAAAGCGGCTCTGGATACCGGCAAGCTCTCCCTTACCTGTGCATGCAGGCCCTGACCGCCGCCTTGCACGGACAACTCTGCTGAGATACCAGCAGGCTGCACCACCACATCCGCGTGCCCATCTCCACTGTGTGCTCCCGCTGAGTTCCACAATGCACAATACGGGTGCAGCCACTCTGCAGCACGAGTTGTGCCTCCCATGCCCTCGCTCTCACCTTGCCAGCAAAGACTAGACCAATACATGCCAACAGGCTGTTGTGTAACCCATATGTTCCTGCACACCTAAAAATCCCACCTACGTCTCCAGCCATCAGCAGCACACACCCCGTACTGTCCCTGTACGTACCTTTGCCCACATGACAGTGATAGTCTCATTTATCTCGGCTCCATGGATGAAAAGAGCACGCTGCTCTTCCACAGATGCTATCCATCCTTCGCATGGATCAAGCAGACCATCCAGTGCTACAGAAACATGTGGTGGATGACACCACCACCAAACTTACGTGGACCTCTGCAGGACTTCTCATTCCCTCTTGCATGTGCTGACAGCCACAATCCCCTCTCAAGAGGAGCCAGACAGACAGCCACACCAAATTCCCGAGCTGAGCAGCCCAGCACCCACCAGTGCCCACCAACTCCATATTTGCCTCTTTCCCCCAGTGGCTTGACTACAAGGGGAGAGGTCTGATGCAGATGAAGATCCTGCAAAGGGAGTTAGGTACTGGGACTCTCTCTGCAGGTGATTCCCAATGCTCTTGCCAGCATGGTTTTGGTCCGAAGAAAGCTGCTTGCTACTGGTTAGGCAATGTGTGTTCCGATGCCTCCAATGCTAAGGCATGCATCTTCCCAATGAGCCACCACCTCCCTAAAATCTTTCTCTGCATGACAAATGAACATGTTTTTATCATGAATGTGCCCAAGATTCCCCACCTCAGCTCAAACTCCTTTTTTCCTTCGTAAGTCGAAGTTTCTTAGTCAGCAGAAATCTTAATTTTCCCTCAAGACAATAACTCCATATGGGATATACATTATTATGGTTAAGGTGTTTTTACTGTTTGTGAGGGCCAAGTAGATTAAATGGATCAAAAATATATCTATTTCTAAATATTTTTCTTGGATGAGGAAAGATAGATTTCCATGAAATAGATTTCTAGTTATTTGGCTGCTTTAAACTTGGAAGTTTCCGTACCTTACTGTGGTTCAATTACTTACCCAGTTTAATTGAATCTTTTGAGTTTATAGCGCTTGGCTTGGAAACAATTACAGCAAGATCTGTGTAACACAATCTTCCCTACCTGTGCTGATGGCTGTCAACACCCTGAACAAGCCCACAGCACACTTCCTATGGGAAAAATGTCTACAACATCTTGCTTTGGTGCTGCACCCGTGTTGGGAAATCCAAACTGGCCAGAGGACCTTCCACACACCCCTGCCCAGCTCTGCTTCCAAGAACAACTGGGTGAGGTGGACTCTGTACTCCTCAGCAGCAAGCTGGGGTGACCTCTAAATGATTTCTGTAGTTTTGTGCATGGTCTAAGTTAGTCAGGGTTCAGGTCCCTGTGTGGGACCCAGGAGAGTCCTGCCCCATCTTCCTCCACCTCATGGGCAGCTGCCTCTGTCCAGGCTTTTATCAGGCCCACAGACCTTTCTCACTTTCACTTTTAATTTATGTTCACTTTCAAACATATTGCCCCAAGGTAACAAGAAAAACAAAGCTTTTGACATTGTTTCCCCCTGGAACTCAGGGTAGCAGGCTGGAAACCTCTGTCCTGTGTGTTTCAGTGCTGCCCAGTGTGGGATGTGAGGCTGGGAGGAAGGAACTCCAGAGCATTTTGGAAAGAGGGGAGACTCTCCAGCCTAGCATGGACCGTTCGTATGTGGGACACAGATAACGCACTACAAGCCTGACATGCTGGTGCTGCAGACAATGTGATCTGAAAGATCAGTTTATGGCCTTTCAGGCTATTTTTTGTCAGCTCCTCTCACGTTCCGTAACAATACAGAGGGGCTGATGGGTTTAGATGCTGGGCACTGCAATGCTGCCACTGTATTGCTTCATTTGTGGGCTGGGACACAGCCATACTTCTGTTCTCCTCATTTTTGCTGTTTCCCGGACTGAGCGTTGCTCCAGCCAGTCTGTAATATCTGTTCTGTCAGCTTACATACAACCGGTAACATGAAAAATATCTTCCAGTGTCTGCGTAAAACCGGCAGCCCCTGATGTACCTGGGAACGTGATGCTGTTCTGCAAAGGCTGCAGCTACATTTCACCTCTTCCTTTAACCTAGTTTTGACTGCTTGGACCTAATGTGGATGGACTTACTCCTGGTGTTTGCCATTCAGCAGCCCTGTAGGCTCTCCAGGTCGTACTGAGGCTCGCCATGACTGAGCTAAGGTTTTACCACTTCTGAGAAGGAACCCTGAAGATGCCAGGATTTCTGAGAAGCCTTGCCCTTTTTGTTTTTTCTTTGGTAAAGTAGAGAATTTTAGAGAGAGTAGAGAATTTTACTTACCCAGTTTAATTGAATCTTTTGCCCTAGATCATTTTTTGAGCGAAGAGGGGGTATCAAACTCTGAGATAGGTAATTTTTACTTTGGAATTAGCAAGAAAATGGTTCAAACTTGCACTCAATATCCGGTTATTGTCCCAGAGTCTGTGTCTCTTCAACACCCAAGTCCCCCTGCCCCCATTTTAAACTATGGTGTGAGAATTCTGTATCCCCAGCATTAGCCAAAGTAACCGTTCTGGATTCTGCAAGTCTCCCCTACCACTACAAAAGCTTTTTCTTCTGCCCAGGATACACTTCTCCACTCCCAGCTTTTTACAAAGTCTCCATGGCAAGCTAAAGAAATCTAAATGATCAATTTTCATTATTGTTTTCTTCATCATGCACCCCCCCTTCTATTTTTTTTTTTCCTTATTTAGTTTGAGTGGGGTTTTTTTCAAACAAAAGCATGAGCTTACTTGTTTAGCCCACCGGAAGAGTCTTTACTTTGGTGTCAGACATGGCAGAAAATGACACAGGAAAGTCTCCTGGTTTTGTGGAGAAGACAGCCCTTCCTGTCATGTCCAAGGAGCTGCTCCTGCAGCAGACAAATGCCACTGGAACAAGAGGCAGAAAGATACTTGCACACCGAGGATTTTGGAGTGTACAACCAGAATAAGGTCAAGAACATGTGCTCCTTTTTTGAGAACACCCTCCTGTCAGTGGACAATCGAGTCACTCTCTAACAGCCACCTAGGTGAGGGCTGCCCATATACCAGCGTGACTCTGCATCTACTTCCCGTTAGGGGAAGAGCATTTCAGACTTCGCTCAGCACTCGTCATGAGCCTCGTCTCCTGTTTTGCCAGGAGCAGGAGGGGGCAGGGAGAGCGGCGTGGCCGCGCAGCCGGAGCCGCACCGTGTCAGCCAGACGTGCACGGTGCAGCAGGCAGGGCTGGCGGCGCACAACCGGGCGGGGGAGAGACGCAGAAGATTGGGGGTTGCTCAGCCCCCTGGAAATCAGAACGGCTGATCTCTATCTCTGTGTGCTTCGCTGGTTTGTTTGCTTTAAAAAACATCACATACTTGGTACTGACACCTATAGCTAAGGTTACTCGATATTTTCCATCACAAGTCTGTTTTCAGTTACTCAGAACTTTGCCAGACATCAGATACTCAGATTCGAATTTTCCATGTTTATTTTCACTTTTTTTTTTCCTGAAGATGGAGGCACTTAGTAAGGCGTAAAAATCAAATGCTATTTTGCAATTATAAAAATTTGACTTTTACACCAGTCTTTTAACACAGAATTCTGTATATAATGAGTAACAAAAGCTGCAAGCAACACACGAAAGTTAAGAATGCTTATTAGTTACCATTTTTAGGTTCTCATTTCCCTAAATTGCCTTAGAGATGCCCCTTTTCATGAAACAAATAGTTGGATCCAGCCAGGGAAGGAGCCAGCGGTCTCAAAGGGGCTGCAACAACACCCCACTGGTTTGAGCTGCCTGGACTGCAGTTCTGCCATACCGATTTTTGCCTCCTGTATCAAAGCTGGTGCATGCTGGCAAAAAAATCACTAACACCGACTCACATCTCTTGAGCTCATTTAGCAGAAACACTGCAAAAACAGGCTGGGACAGAGCTCTCCTTCATCTCCTACCTCCAGCTGGATCTGGGAGAGGTGTTTCCAGCGCTGCACCCAGCAACAACTGTGCTCCAGGGAACACTGCTAATTAGCCTGGAGGTTACATTCCCCGTTTGGCTGGGCGAGAACAGCACTGCCGCTGAGCAGAGCTGATGGACTCGGGCTGGCTGGAGAGGAGGGGACTCAAATCTCGATGTGATACCTACCAAGTCACCATGGGCTCCAAACCGGGCAGGGGTTTACAGAGCTGCCACAGGCACACGTGTCTGGAGGAGGTTTCCTCTCACCTCGGGCAAGAAGCAGACCAGGTACTTTGGGGCTGTGCCCCCGGTGCAGAAAGCGAGGATCACATGTGCTCTGGGATGGGCCGTGCAGGGACACGTCTTGCTTTGGGCCATCCTTGTGTACGCTTCTCGAACTTAGAAGTCAGAGCTTTGTGACACTTGGACTCAGACGGCAACTTTCTTCCTAAAAACGATACGCTTGGGACTAATGCACAAATGAGACGCTGAGATGCTCCACAGCCCCAGTTTGAATGGCTGTGGGTTTTTTCCCTCCCTCAGCTACGCTGGGGTGAGAATTTGCTTGCGAGGGCAAGCAGGAGCCCGCAGCCTCGCCATGCCGGGGACCCGGCCGAGGGTTCCTCGGGAGCCCACGTGCGGCCGGCGGCCAGGAGCCCGCCCGGGTTGTGCCTTGTGCCGTGTGCCGTGTGCCCCGTGCCCGGCGCATCCCGGCGCTCCCATCCTCCCGCCGTGCTGCCCCGGGGGGCGGCGGGGCCCGCGCGGCCCCACCCGGCATCCCATAATAGTTCACAAAGGCGACTCCATCCCATAATAGCCACCCACGGGAAACACACCATGGCAACCACCCCCCCCACCCCACCCCCGCGCCATCCCATAATACCCTGCCGGCTTTATTGGTCCCGACTGAGGGGGGCAGGGGGGGCCGGGGCCGGTCGGGGGCACCGCGGGGAGGTCCCGGCGGGCACCGCCAGGAAGCCTGGCTGGGGCTGCAGCCTCCCCCCGGCGTCCCGCAGCGCCCCCTCCTCCTTCCTGCTGCATCCCATAATACTTCCCAGGGAGGCAGCCCCGCCGCAAGGTAGAGCTATCCCATAATAGTGGCCCGGTCACACCGCGCTGGGAATGGTGCCATCCCATAATACTCTCGCCCCACGCCGGGGCTGCGGCGGGCCCTGCCATCCCATAATAGCCGCCCGCTTCATCCCCCCCGCTCCTTCTGGGGCATCCTCCCCATCCCATAATACTCCCTCCGGCGGCACGAGCGCCCGCCATCCCATAATACGCCCTGCCACCCACCTGCCCCCCTCCGGTCGCGGGAGGCCTCGCCATCCCATAATAGTCGCGGCTCGCCCTTCCCCCCCCCGCAGACGGGCTCGCCATCCCATAATACTCGCGGCCCGCCATGCCATAAAGCCGCGGCTGAGGCCTGACCCCGGGGGCCGGAGCTCGCCTGCCCTACTCGGTCCGGTCCTCTCCTCGCCTCTCTCCTCCCCTGCACCTCCCCGTTCCTGGCTGCCCCCGCTGCCTCGCCCCAGCCTCGCCGCCGTGCTCCTCTTTGGCTTCCCCCTCACCTGGCAGCCCGGCAGCCGCTGCTGCCCCAGCTGCCGCCTTGGCCACGCGCCTTCCCAGAGCCTTGTCCCGGTGCCCCCAGCCCGTGCTGGGCCCCTCGCCGCAGTGGTGCCTTCCTCGCTCAGCCCTCGGTGTCCACACCCAGGCCAGGCACTGCCCGCCTGCCCGGCCACCATCGAGTCAGCAGAAAAGCACAAAGCTGGAGCAACTCCCATGCCGTGCTGTGCTGTGCCATGCCGTGACACCCATGACACAATGGGTGTGTGTCTGGTTCGGTCGGAGCCCCTGTGGCCGAGGGGCCCAGGGCCACGCTGGCATGGCCTTTGTGACTGCTGAGCCCTGACCTAGTTTGCCAGGTGCTGTGCTGCTGTTGGAAAGGCCTCCTGCTCCTCGCCCACGGCCACTGTGTGCCGTGTTGGGGTCGGCTCTGTATCCACTCGCATCCGCATTATCACACGCCTGATATGGAAGATAACTCCACATCTTGCCATCCGCTCATATTGAGTGTATTTGTTTTATTTCTGAAGGCAGTTTTTACTGCTGTCTTTGGGTTTTGCTTTCAGCCCCATCCCTGTGCCCCAACTGGATTTAGTGTTGTGGGCTGCAGGGAGTGTTTCGGAGCTGCTCTGTTCTTCTCCTGGGTTCTTTCACTACCTGCCATTACAAGTCCAGCTCAGCACTCACAACGTCTACTTCTTGTTAAAGCCAGCACATGTGTCCTGATAGCTAAGAGAAGAAAAGGAAGTGTAAGCCCCAGAAGCTGAAATAATGACATGTAAAAGGCTAATACACAGAAAAGAACTAAAAAACTGTAATTCCCCACACTCTGAACGACAGCTACAAATTACAGACTTCGTGAATTAAAAGGTGGGCTGGGAAGTAATAATGCACGGTGACAAGAGAGTGAGGTGTTTCCTTGTTGGATGGGATGCAGTAAAGATGCCTGCATCCCTTCAGTCAGATCCAGGCAGAACATTCCAAGGGATGAGGTCTTAGAGCAGCAGCAAGTTCAGATGCTGCTGCACGGAAAGGCAGGAAGCATTCTCTTTTCCCTGTGAGAAACCCACGGCTGCTGCTGCTTCCATTGGGGAAGGTGCTCCATAGGGCCTCGCCCCGGTGAAACCAGAGAAGGGGTCTGCCAGGAGCACGCCCGTGGCTGCGTGCCCACCGGCGGCCCCAGCGGTGGCCACCGGCACCAGCACTACTGCCGAGGTGTGGTCCCTTTGTCTGTCGGCTTTCCCGCAGCAAACGCAGGAGCCCCCTTTGCAAACTCTGTGTTTTACAGGGAGTCCCCCTGTGGCAGATCTGTTTTACAGGGAAAGCGTCTGCAGGGGAGCACGAGGCGGTCGAGGATGAAGTCTGCAGATTGCTGCTCGTTTTATTCTGCCTGTCATACGTTTTGTTTGCAGATGATCCTTTGGCATCTGTAAGAAACAAGGGAGCAAACACACGCAGCCCTCCACTGCCTTGGAGAGGGAGCTCTGGACTCGGAGAATGGAAGCCCTGAGTTCTGCTGACAATTCTTCCCACTCGCTGTTTGTGAGGTTTCTGTGCACTTGGGCACAGATTAAGCTGGTCTCTAGCCTGCCTCCTTGGGAACATTCCTGTTTTTTCCTTCTTTTACCTAGAGGGTAGCTGAAGGGCCAAGTGAGGTCATGCCAGTTTGAGTTAACATAGAGCTCTAGTTTGCAGTGTATGGTCCATACCACACCCTTTGCATGTGATGTATTCAAAGCAACTTTACATCTGTTTAGTAAAACATCAGGAATGCCTAATGCAGAGAATAAACTTAAACTGCTCCAAGCCTGGCTTTTAATTGGATAAATCTGTGGTTTGGGCACACACTTGCTTAGTGGAAATCTGTCACATTTTGGGTGCTCCCGTCCCCTGGCTGTTCACTACTGACCTCCTGCAGTAGATGTTGCTCCTCTCTTGGCTCTGGCAACAGAGCACATGTGCCTGCTGCAGTGGGAAGTCCAGCTTTTCATGGCACAACAGCTGCAGGAGGAGGGCTGTTCTGACTGCAGTGGCCGTGTACAGACCCTGCTGGAGCATCCCACTTGTCAGGGCCTGCCTGCCCTGCCAGCAGCCATTTCCTCCTCTCCTCCTGTTCTCCTCAGCCACCATGTCAGGTGCTGTGCCGTTCAGCATTTCCCGTCTTGCACCTCTCACAGGCAGCCAGGGTGACTGCTGCAGCCTGGCTGCTGCCCCAGGGAGCAGGAGCTGCATTTCTGCAGGAGCCAGAGTTGCCACCCAGCGTCTGTGAGCTGCAAGCGGGCACAGGAACGGCATCGGCGTCCCGGGCAGCGAGCCATGCCAGCCTGCAGGCTCTCTCTTTGATTGCACTCAGGGAACAGGTGCCTCATCCTTTAAGAATACACCAGATTTAATTATACCACTTCAAAATGTTCTGTCTTAGCTGAGGCTTTGAACGTGTCCACATTAGCTGTTTATGGAGGTGTGACAAGACTGTTTTAAAATGGATTGATTTACACTGGTGACATTGCTAACAGACCAACCACGTTAGGAAAAGCTCCAGCTTTTGTCTTTGACCTTCTCTCTTTCCACAGAAATATTTTAGGCTTTGTGTGTGAATTTGTTTCCAGCTATCAGGCCTCATTTCCCCATCTGCCTCACAATTCAGACAAAGCTTCTGAGAAGCCCTGATCTATGGCAAAGCAAGTCCTGTATTCCTGCCTCATTCTGAAGCTGCTAGGAACAGCAATGTGATTGATCCCTGAGTGGCAAGTTCAAAGTGCAGGTTTTAGCAAGGAGAAATTTACCAGCAGAGATGGAATTAGATAGACTGGGCATTCCCACTGTAAAACATTCAGTTGCTTGTAATTTTTATGATTGGAGCTGAAATGTTCCATTCTGGCTGTCTGCCTACATCTGATTTTTTTTATAATTTTTGTTTTCTTTTTAAATATGGCTTCAGCCTGTACATTAAGTCTACTCAGGGAGAAATAAAAAAAGGCAGAGCAAAACATTTTGGATTTGAGTGTTAAAGTGTATGTTAAAAAGAACAGTCTTTTTGCCCAACTGCTTTGGAGGAGGAAGCTGAAACCTATGAAGGAGAGCTGTCCTTACGTCAGAGCTACACTACTCACTATCCCCATAAAAATCCATGCCAAATTTTGATCAATGATAAGCCTTAAAAAAAAAAAATCCATTTCACACATGCTCTGTAGGGACATTTGAGATTTTTCCCCGTGTAGTTCTTCCAAGATCTGCTGTCAACACTGTGTCACAAAGGTGGGATAAGGTTGTGTGAGTGCCAGCCATCTTGTGTAGGGACCCAGTCACCCAGGTGACTGCTCTAGGGGACAGGAGGAGCAGCTGAGTGAAAGGAGAACAGCAAGGCCCTTGGGGAAGGGAAACATGGAGAATAGACGAGGGCCAGCAGCTTTATGATACTGTCTGTTGTGAGCATAAAGACAGAAGGAGTTACTGGAAAACAAAGGGATGTAAGTGGGAGAAAAGAACCTTGACTGGCTGAATAATGTGACTAGATGGAAAATTAGAGTACATGGGATTATAAAAGTCAGGAGTGATTGCTGTAGTGGAAGCAGGGCCTAGAGAAAGGGAAGACTTTGAAAAGCAAGCAGCTAGTCTTGGGAGCTGTGGAGAGAGCAGCAGTGTTGGAGCCAGCGAAACGAGGAGAAAAAGAGGAGCTAAAAATGGTAGGAGGGATGTAACAACACTGGATGTGGAGATAGGAAAGAACAAGCTGTGCCAGACTCATTAAGGAACCAAAGAGCAGGAAGAGCATTCAGATAACCGAACAAGGAGACTTGAGGCAGGGGGGTGGGTGAGGAGTGGCCAAACAAGCACTATTGTCCATCTTGTTCCAGGGGCACAAGCAAACCTTTAGGTTGCTGTATCTCCTCATTGTTGAGTCATGATTCAGGAATCCTGGGGCTGGCAGCACTTCTATCCTGAAACGTTAAAGGAGAGAAAGAAAAAGAATAAAAAGACAGAGAGGATTCTACAACAGTTTCCAAGCTGCTGTCATTCTCCACATGGAAAAAACACAAATCAGTTTGTCCTGAAAAAGATCTGATTCCTTCACCAGCCCATACATGACATCCTGAGACCATCTTAGGGCCAAAAGAGCATCCCTCCTGGTCCCCACATCCTCATTTAGTCCCTTTCCAAACTCCTTGATAATGTCACAGAGATTGGACCAAATGAATGAGGACTGTCTATTTTAAAGTCTGCGCCTAACAAATCCTGGCTTTTTTTTTTTTTTTTTTTTTTTTTTTGGTGTGGGGGGGGAAGGGTTGAGTAAGCAGCCCTGATAGAAATCTCTTTTTATATAAAATGGATAAGGTGCTCCCAGCATCTGTGTTCTACCTTTTCCTAATTCCTATGTGCTCTGCTCACTTCCACCTAAAGTTTCCATACCTGCCCTTCACACTTACTTGCTGCCCAGGCTGTTGGGGGTTTCACCAGAGTTGCTGATGGGCAGGAGACAGGGATGCCAGATCTGGATGTGGTCCATCCAAAATTTGTTGAAGGCTGAGTGATTCTTCTCCTTTACCCATCTTTTTCAAAATCTGTGAAGCCACAGAGGGTGAAGTGGGACAGGCTGAGAGTGACTGAGCCCTGTGAGGTGTGCCATTCCCAGAGGTTTGTCTGTCTCTCCAACAACACCTGGTATGTTTACTGAGAGATGCAGTCACCTAGATTTGAAACAGAAATAAAAATGACATTAAGAAACTTCCCAGAGCAGCAGATACGGACAATGTCGGATGTTAAAGTTGCTCTTCAAGTCTTGTGCTACCATATTTTTAAAAACAATTCTTTAGTCAACAGCCAAATATACTCTACCAGATACCCAAAACAAGGACATTGCACCTCACCAACAAAGTTTCCAGTTTACCCTGCCCCAGTTGCATGTGCAGGCAAGTGGAATCTCTCTTTTTGTAATTTGACCCCTTTTATGGATGCTCAAGCTTTTTTCTTCCCCTTTCCCTGTCCCTCCCCTCCTCCCCTCCCCGGCCTTCTCTCCCTCAAAGAAGCTGTGGGAGCAACAAAATATAAGAAAAGATGCTGACTTTCCTTGACTGGCTTGCTCTTCAAAATTATACCCTGGAAATAATTCCCTAGTCTGTCTGGGAAAGGAACTTGAGATGGATTTGATGCAGGCTCGGTGCAGGACAAGGAGTATCTGCTGCACCCAGGAACTACACAAGATCAGCAGGCTGTGAGCTCCAAATGGCTGCAGGTTCAGACACAAGCAAGGCCCCATCAGCTTCCAAAAGCATCCATCACTGTGGCATGAGTCCAAGGAGATGAGACAAAAGGCCATTCTGGACCTTTGCCGTGGCATCCAAGCACAGAGCCCGTGCTATGAAGATCCTGTGTTCTTGGTAGGGTGACTGTGCTGTTGATTTCTCAAAACACTCCTCTGGTAAAGAGCACAAGAGTCTTCTCCAACACGTCTCAGAGCCTTTCCCATTTCTTTCAGGCTTTGTTGCAGCCTGATGTCTCATAGGCAGCCTTGGCAATTGGAAACACAAAGCAGGACAACTGCCCTCTGCAGTGCTCTGCTGCTTGCAGGAGCTTGGCATGGGGAAGAGCTGTCTGTCAGACTCCGAGATCCACACCCACCACCCTGCTCACCCTGACAGGCAGGAAAAGCAGCACAAAACTCAGGCAGATCAAACCATCAGCGCTGAGGAAGTTGTTTCTCAGGATCACAATACCACCCCTGTGCTAAACACAAGCCAGTAGGAAACACTTTTCTTTAATAAATTATTTTTTATTTTCTTAAGTTGGTGAAGGCTACCCCCTATAGAGGGCTGTGGAAGTCAACCCAAGGACAGAAATAAAAGTGGTGAAAAAGGCAGGCACAATCAGCTTCATGCTGTGTTTTGGTGTCCTTGGGAAATTGCTCTCCCAGCTGAATTACATTTTTGGTGAAGAGTCCCTCAGGTTTTTGCAAGAGTAGTTTTTCTTAGTACTTTCAGATTGCCGGTCCAGAAAATGGCATGAGGAAGGACAGCATGGAGGGAACAGAGAGCACAAGGTCAGGTTGGAAGAAAGTGAAACAGAGAATTGTATCTATGACAGGGCCCTCCAAAGCTTCAAAAATAGCTCGAGTGATGAGCCTGACCATTTCCCTTTGAAGCACTGATGTCACCCTGCCTGTGGCAATGATCCACTTACCAGACTGACGATATATTGCTACTGGCAGTTACTCTGAAACTAAAGTCAATAAATACCATTTCTAAATTAAGTAGCCAGAGAATTTTCCTATTGCTTCTCCTATATTTAATTCTTCCTTGTCCAGTAAGCCATAACTTTCCCTCACCATTTAGAAAACCACATGAATACCAGTGACAGGACTTTAGCATCACACAGTGACAATCTAAACGTGACATTCTTATAGGAAAGCAGAAATGATCCTGTCCTGGTACATAACTACAACCATTAGAAAGTACAAAGTGCAGAATGACAGAATGGCCTACGCCGCTTTTTGTCTGCCTTACCCCTTTACTTTCTAAATTTCTCAATCACATTGCCTCTGACAAAGATGGCATTTTCCCCTTGACTACAGCTGTGGGCTCTTTCACTAGGTAATAAACTTCATATAACCAGCCACCAGATCTACTGATGTTTTTCTCTCACCGTGTTTCTTCCTGAACAATTCCCCACATCACTTCCCCCCTCTGGAGGGAGGTCCTTTCGGAGCGCCAAGTGTGCTCCGTGGTGGTTCAGGTTACATTCCAGATGTGCAAATAAGGTGACGTGGTCAAGAAGACAACCTCCACTTCCCAGGCCAACAACAAATGCCTTGCCACCTTTTGCAACATGACCCCAAACAAACTGGCTTGTGGCAGCGCAGGTCCTTTTCCTGCCTACAAATTCTCACCAATAATTTTGGCAAGTGTTGATCAGGCATCATCACTGCAAAATTTCTCCCACACGTTTTCCAGTTGCAGGTCTCCCTTAGCATGTGTGCCACACCCTGGCTCTGTATCCTGGGCACACAGTGCTGCTTTCACCAGCTGTACTGCAGGGACTGCTGTCCCTCAGCTGTAGCAGCATGTTTCCCCAACACTTCTCTCTCTCTCTCTCTTTTTTTTTTTTTTTTTAACCTCCCTGTCGCCTCTGAATAGGCTGTAACTGGGGACTCAAGCACGCTGAAATTATGCAAATCGTCCCACCGGGTTTTTTGTAATGCTAATTATATCAAATGCATGCTCATCAATGAGAATGTCTAATTCCCCTTGCTCATTATCTAGATGTCGCACACTGATATAGAAGCATCTGAAAAAATTAGTCTCCTCATAACACAGTATTTGTGAACCCCTTGCCACCACCTTCACAGCTCCTGCCTTTGCCCCAGGACCCCCAGGTGATACTGGGCACGAGCACATGCACCAAATGGTCCCCAAAATCACCACTCCTTTGCTCCTTTCTGTAGAGGAAGGAAGTCTTATCATGGGGCTTTGGTGTTTGATTCACAGAATTGCTTAGGTCTTGTATTTGTGACTTAAATCAACAGGAGTGATGCGGTGGATATGTGCTATATAGCCTCCAGAAAGTGGCATCTGAAGTAGTTCAGAACATACATTTTAGCTACTAAGTTTCCTGCCTATAAAATTGTAATAATACCTTATCAGCTAATGGGCCTCCTGAGAATGACATTGATTCAAATTTATAAAGCCATTGGAAGCGGGGATGGTAAACACTACAGAAAAGCAGAAGATCAGGAGCCCTGTTTGCAGAATGGAGTTCATATATGTGTGGTAGACAGCTGATGGATTTGTATACAGCATAGGAAAAACCAAAACCCAGGGGGAAATGTAAAATGCCACTTTTTTTTTTTCTCTCTGTGACTTTTTTTCCTGTCTTTTTTTCGTCTGTCTTGATGTTCTTCCTACCTGGTGAACGAAGGAGGGACTTTGAGGGGAAAACAATCTGTCGTTGTGTAAGGAAGGACAACGTGGCACCTATGCACAAGGAGTCCGGGAGGGGAAAAGTCAGTCTGGCGTTCCTCGACTCAAAGCGCAGGGCTGCGGCACCTTCTGTGGGGCTGTGCTTGCATTTACCGAAGCGCTCCCTGAATGTGTGAGTTCAACATTTGCCAGGTTCTGATCAGGTAAAAATCCTCAGCAAGACCCTGACCCGTGCCACGGGCTAGATTACTTCCAGAAGTTTTTTTTCATTCTGTTCTTAACACCTTACGGGGATGTTACTATCCTGACAACAAAATTAAGTCCTTTTCTCCCCTTGCTCCCAGCGAAGAAGGCCTCACACATTTACCTACCTCGGTTTTACAGCTTCTTGCCCTTATTAACATTTTTTTTCTTTACAAATTGCTTTTCTTCCGAAAGCTGAGAGGAGCTGCTTTGCCCCGGTGCATCTCGGAGGGGGCCGGGGCTGAGGGAGCGGAGGTGCCGGGTCCGTGTGCCCGGAGCCCCTCGGGGGTCCCGGTCCCGCCGCTCGGGCCCGAGGCGCCGCCGGGGGCCGCTGTTGGCCGCGGAGAGCGCGGGGCGGGCGGGGAGCGGGGCGGCAGCGGAGCCTCCTCCGGCCGCCTCAGCACCGCCTCCCTTCCCCTCCTCCCCTTTTTTTTCTTCTACTTTTTTTTCCCCTTCTTTTCTTTTCTTAATTTTTTTTTTTTTTTCACATAGTGTTAGAAAACCTCTTTTATCATCACCTGGAAGTGAAAAGTTTGATCCTCTCCCTCCACGCCTTGCCCTCCTTGGGAGAAAAGTTTTTCCTCGTTCCTTTGTGTTTCAGGGGATCAAGTGGAGGGTTGGCTGCCCGTGCTTCAGGAGACAGTGTATGCAGTACAGGGAGGTTTTACAACCACCTTGTCACTGTCTGAAACAGGTAAAAGCAGTGACAGCTATGCCTGACATTAGTATTTGCAGACTCCCAGGTAACCTCAGACAAAATCACCAGCATAGCAGGTTCTTCAGTGACATTACATTATTTCTTATTTTGCTTGGGAGCCCTCACTGATCGCGATCTTGCTGCTCAAGATGCTGTGCAAACCAACTAAACAAAAAAACCCGATCCATGCCTAAAGATCTCTCTGCGTATAAGAGCAGAGACAGTGGAAATGTGGGAAACAATAAGGAAACCCTGAGCCGGTTTTGGTCAGCAGGATGTACATCAGCATCGGTGCAGTGGCAGCCTGGCCTCTGCCGAGATGCTGTTAGCACTGCAGAACACACGAATTTTCAATAAAGGCTTCAAAAGCAACACACAAAATGTGAGGCTCTCGCTGCACTCAGCCACAGGATCAAGGACTCTGCCGCTGAAAGGCAAGCAGGGTATGCAAAGTGTAATCCGAGCAAGAACAACTCCGGGAGGGAAAGATAATGAAAAAATGCCTGGGATGACAGATCAGCATCTAAAGCACAAGGTCAGGGAACCATACAATTATTTAGGTTGGAAGGACCTCTGGAGGACATCCGTTTCAACTCCCAGCAATAGCGGGGGGAGTGGAAGGCAGGGGGTACCTCCCAAGCTCAAAGCAGGCACAGCTGAAGTTGCTCAGGGCATTTGTAATACAAAATACATGTTTTGTTGTAGGGATACATCTCGTGGTGGGAGGCACACAGCCAGTACACAGTGGAAGGAACAAAAACAGTAATAAAAGCAAAAAACAATTTGAAGATAAGGTCTGGCTTGTTCTGGGACTTCTGAAACATCTTTTCAAGCTGACTCACAGAACTCAGAGTATCAGAGGGTTTCTAGAAAGTATAAAATACATTTTAATATTAATAGTCATGATTAATAGTCATAACAATACTTTTATATATCATCCAAGTAGGGAACCATTTCCAGATGCATAGGACATATCCATTCTGGAAGTCAAAGGAGTTGAAATCCTAATGTATTTGTCCATTTTTGCAGATGCTGTCTGATCCATACAGAATAAGTGTTCTGTGTGCCTTTGCCATCCCTCTGACCTTTCACTTGTTTAGTCTTACTTGATCAGGAGACATTTGTTTAATGTTCACATCTGCAAATGGCATGAAGTACAGGGAAGTAGTGAATGGCACCTTTTACCTCTGACATACTTACAAGAATTCAAGAACTATCACAGTAGGATGTAGAGGGTCACCTATACAGGTTGAAAAGACTTTGCCAAGCTTATTCCCAAATATTCCCATTTAACTTTCCCCTCTTGAATGTAGCTCCTGTTGTTCTAAACACAAGCTTTCAGGTGGTTCTGTTTTGTATTTTTGGACATACCCTAGAACTTTCAGATTTGTTTGTCTGTTTTTTTTTTTTTCTTTTATTCACTGACTAAAAAAGAAGCCATAAAGCAAGATAAGGGTGAATGACTCATTTCATTAAAAGACAGCACATACATGTGCTATTCCTTATCACCATGTGACGGAATAAAAAACTCCTGAAGCTTACAAAGCAAAAATGCGGAAGCAGAAACTTGGCTAACACCAATTCTCTCTGTCAAACATAAAAAATATCCCAAATCCCCTCTAGAATCTAAAGCAATTTCATTTGACTAGAATCCTCAAAACCAAAACAAAACTAATGAAAGCTGAAAAAGACTGAAGACCCAAAGGACAGAACACAGCTATCTATATGTAACAATTAAGCAAAGCCTTCAGAACCCCAAAGTCAGGAGCTTTTCTGCTGCATGTAACATGACCAGCAGCCCTCTTTATTGTTAAACTGGTTGATGAGATTCATTAGGAGATCAGCTTTGCAGATATTTATAATTTCGTCAAAATATTTGAGCTAAAATTTCCTCTGCTGGAGGTGGAATATTTATGAAATGTTCCAGGTAAAAATAGTTCCACTATTTTCAGGAATGAAGCTACAATTAAAGATCCTGTTTTCTGATGTGCTTTTAGAGAAGTTGTGCGCTGTGGAGGATACTGTAACTTCAGCAGAGGAGCGGCCTCTTCCGAAGGAGTGGCATCTGCCAGCTGACATTTCATTCATACTTGGCAAGCCTGCCAAGAGAAGGCAGAGCCAGACTCTGCTCCTGGTGGCCCTGAGAAAGCACAACAGCCGTGACTTGCAACAATCCTGGTGAGCATGAGGAAAAGCCTCTCCCCAGGGCATGTTTCAGCACTGCCGTGGGTACCTCAGCAAGCTGAGGAGTCACTATCCTTGGAGGTGCTCAGAAAACACCTGGACAAGGCTCTGAGGAAACCGAACTGCCTCAGGGTCCCACATTCTCTCTGCTCCCGGGTTTGGCTGTATGAGCCTGGGGACAGGTCAGAGGCAGTGGAGCTGAGGGCAGCCCCTTCCCTCTGATGACTTTGGGGAGAGTTTCCAGCAAGCCTCAGCCAGGACTGACCCCTGCCCCAGGAGAATGCTTTTAGGCTGGTGCACTTGCCCTTGGCTCCTGTCTGACGAGTCTGACCTGTGCCTGACCACTCAATCTGTGGATCTAGACCCGTGGATAGGCTTCCTGGCCTGACCCAAGACCTGCCCTGTCATGATGGACTTGTCAGGCAATCTCTGGACTGTGGCTCACCTTGGTTCCTGACTCCAGACCCGATCCTGATGCTGACTTGACTTCTTACTTTGACCTTGGACCTGCCTCATCACCACAAGCTTGCGTGATGATCTGGATTCTCAGCTGAACCCGGCTACCTGCCTATACCTGCCTTTGTCCCCTTGCTCAGATGCTTTCCCTTGCTGGCTAGGCCTCTTCCTCTGCCTGCCTTGTTACATGCCTGGATCTCAGCTCTAATATTCCTTTAGGGAGCTGCCAGCCCTCACCGCCCCCAGCAACCTGCTGTGAGCAAGCAGTCTTGGTAGAGACCTCCAGAGGTCCCTTCCCACTCAAATCTTTCTGTGAACTTATAACAGCACTCTAACCAAGTTAAAAGAAAAGAAACAAGGAACTTCTGTGGGCAGGGAAGAAAATATAACTGTGAAGGCATTGTGTTGATGCTTAGGTGCATGGTGCATTAGACTAGGGAAAGGAGAAAGGACCAGAGGGACAGGGACAAGGAAAAGGGTCTAGAAAAGATGAAGGTAGTAGAAGGTTTGAAAATGGACAGCAGTGCATCTGCTGTGATATCACTCCATTATCCCATAAATCCCAGGACAAAAGGGTAGCAGAAGAGATGCACACAGCTCTGTTTCCTCTGCAGCTACACTGTGCCACTGTGTCACATTCATGGCAGTCCTGAGTCCTTAAAATAGGAATATCTACTGCCCTACAAGCCCTCTTCCACCTCTCTCCCTGCATCTCTTGGGCACCATTAAGTGTTCTTCATCTGCAAATGGATTTCAAGGCTGCTCTGCTGGTGATGCATGGGCTGAGCAAGGGGACAGAGGTGGCTCACGCAGGGTGAATGTGTCACAGGCAGGAGGGGACACAAGGGTGTCTCTGTGGAGAGGCTCATCATCTCCTACAGTCTTCTTGAAGACCTGCTTCTGCAGTCATCTCTCATAAAAGAGAGAGTCTTCAAGGGAGACTGCAAAAATGGATTTAAAACATTGTATCTCCTAACACCAACCTGTGATATATTACAATACATTTATTCCCACAGCAGTCATGAGGTAGGAACTTGAAACCAGATTTATTGCTTATTGAGAAGTCTAAAAACTATAAACCCTAGCACTCTGGACTACATTTCTTGTCACTTTCCCTGACCTTTCCTTTAACATTAGGAAAAACAAAACCAAACTGCTGTAATGGATCCACTCCAGAATAGCCTGAGACCTGCTGGAAGCCACAGAGAGGCTGTTTTGCAGTGCAATTGGAAAGGCAACCCTTGGCCATCAGCAGGAGTGAAAAACTGGGGCTTCTGGCACTGCCTGTGTACAGCTGGACCTCGCTTCTGGGGAGATTTATAGGGCTTTCACATACAGTGCAGCCTGAAAAAGCATGTACAAACAGTGCAAGCAAATACATCTCACTGCAGCCTTATTCTGTGACATCATTCCTTTTCAACAGTGAAAATCACTCAGAACCGAAATCAACCGTCCTATATAGGGGCCAACAACAAGAGTGCAAAGCACTAAAATCAGCATGAGCTTCTGACATGATGACAATATTGGTATCCTCTCTTTTTTTCTGGGGCCATTGGGAATGTAGTTTTTAAAAGTATGCTAGTGTTTCCCAAGACATTTTGCTTTAGGTAAATGTATAGCCATCGTGCCATGTATGTGTACAGCTGCAGATTTGACATACCTCCCTGAAAATTGTTTTGCTAAGGTCTGTGATTTTCTGTATAATTAGGAACCTATTTTCTGCAAGATTACTGAAAACTCAGCTATTCTCCTTGACCTCAACAAAGCTTGCTAAACGCTTCAGTTCTTTTGGAAAATTAAGATACTCATCTAGGTGTCCTGTGCTGGACCTATGACTCACATTGAAACATCTGGTCAAAGGTTTTCCTCAGCCACTGCTAGTAAATTCACTTTGTCAGCAGTGAGTACCGTATCTGTGTTCTGTTGTTCCCCAGAACTGCCTCAGGCTACAGTCCAGCCAGGAGCTACGCAGTCAGGATGGACTTGCTATAGGAATTCATGCTGGCCAGACCTAGACACACTAAGTTTGTTTCAAATCCTTGTTCCCCACTCTGTTTCCTGTACCAAAAGAGTCAGGTATGACCATGTCACGAAGGCACCTCTGTTTATTCAAAACAACCTTTCATCCTTCAGCTTTGCACCATCACATTCACCCACAGACAGTCTGCTGTGCTCCCTCAAGCAGTTTGCTGTATCCCACAGGCTTGCTGTCCTTATTGCATGTGTGACTCTGCAATGGAATGGCTTTCCTGGGCTTAAATTTCCGAGTCCTCAATAGGGCCATTCAGGAACACTGCAGTAGGAAGCGACGGTGACGATTCATGGGGACGGATAAAGTTTTCAGATGGGAACAGTTTTACTTTACACACAGCGTGGTCCCGGGGTGACTTACTCTCCACAATCCGATGCTTAAGCGTTCCCATCTCCGAGTCCCAGGCTTGTCCCCGCCGCAGTTTCTTGAAGGTGTTTCGGAAGCCCTCGGTGCTGAAGTAGTAGATCAGGGGGTCCAGCATGCAGTTCATGCTGGCAAACATCATGGTTATAATTAACGCTTGGCGCACTGAGGCCTGCGTTTGTGCCTCCACCTTCATCACCCGGGCCTTTATCATCCCATAAACCGCCAGGGTGGTGTTGTAGGGCACGAAGCAGATGATGAAGATGACCAGATTGACCAAGAGGAGACGCACGGTCTTCCGCTGTCGCAGGGTCTTCGTCTGGCTGGGCTGGCAGAGCTCCTGAAAGATGCGAATTGAGCAGTACAGCACAGAGCTGAGAGGCAGGAGAAACCCCAAGATTTCAGCCAGGATTACCAGGGGGAAGAGGTTATTCTGCCACATGTTGTCGCTAAAGCTTTCAAAGCACAGATAAATAGTCTGGTTTTTTACTTTACAGTGGTTTTGCTTGTGGACCATGGCTGTGGGGATGGAGCCCATGAAGATCACAACCCAGACGATGAAGCAGAGGATCTTAGCCACCTTGGGGCGCCGCAGATGCCGCCAGCGAAGCGGGTGAACGATGGCAACGTAGCGATCCAGGTTGACGCACATGAGGAAGAGGCAGCTGCCGTACATGTTGATCTGGAAGACTGAGCCAGAGACCTGGCACAGGAAGCTACCAAAGGGCCAGTGGTGGTTGATATAGTAGTAGAGTCGCAGGGGCAGAGAAAGTGTGAAGCTGAGGTCACTTATGGCCAGGTTCAACATGTAGATCATCACTACAGACTTCAGGCGCAGGTATCGGACAAATATCCACAGGGCTACCACATTGAGTATCAAACCTGTGATGAATATCAGGGTGTAGCCAGGCATGAGGAGGTGGTGGTTGAAGGTGTAATCCTTGCATGTCTGAGATGTATTGGATGTATTGGACGCTGACATGCCCAGCATGGGTCAGGGAATGCTCTCGCTGAGATGGCTGAGCCTGGTGAGGGGCTAAGGAGGCACAAAGAAGAGCACTGAGGGAAGTCGTTCCCCTCTGAGGAGCCACAAGCAGGTCATTCCTGTCATCTGCTGCTGGGAGGTAGATGGGCAATCTTGGCTGGCACTGCTTTGGATTGCTGGTCTGTGGTCATCTGGCACGGATGGTAATGCGGAGTCTGCTTCTGCCCCCAGTTCAGCAATTCTTTCCAGTGGTTATGAGGTGACGAGGTGATGGAGGATCATTGCCAGCTGTCAGTACAACTCCTGGTCAGAGTGAAAGACCAAAACAAAAGAATTTCAATTAGAGGAGGAAATCTGTTCAAGTGTTAAAATCTCACCATGGCGGCTTCTGCAGCAAGAACTCACAAAGAAACCAAAAGACGAGGGAAAATGGACACTAGAAAAGTGAGTAATTACATGGCAGGAGAAGACAGAGCACAGAGAAAGTGGTTGTTGTACAGAATCATTTATCACTCAGCCCCAGAGAATGCACTTTGCTTTGATCTGCTGAGAGCACATGAATACAAGAAAGGGACACCACAAGCACACAGGGAAAGTAGTTGAGGCAGCTCCAGAGAAAGAGAAAGAAGAGAGCAGTGTTTTGAAGGAAAAATGCTGACTGGAAGGAACTTAAAATAAAAATGGCAGAGTACTGTTTTATATCAGAGAAAAAGGACTTTGGACATCCACTTCAGATAAAAAAAATTACAGTACAGCTAGACCTGACTCCACCCAAGCTCTTTTCCTTACGTAAAAAAACACGCACAGAACTCAGTTCCAGTGACTTTGAGTTCCTTATGGTTCTTACATTCATACAGCTCCTTTGGTGTCCTTACTTGCATGGGACCAGTGGTGCTTATTTGGATTGTATGTCCTCATTTCTGCTGCTTGAAGCAGCCCATATCCCAGAAACCCAGAGCAGCACAGCCATGGAGGGGAACACAAAAAAGGAAGTGCCATGAGATTCATGTGGACAAACATGACTTCAAAGCAGTGTGAGGCCAGTCACCACTCCAGGTACTGACTAGCAGCATTGTCCAAACACTGGTCAGCTGGAGTGAGCCCAGTGGAAGGCCAACAAAAGGGTCTGGGAGCTGGAGCACTTGTGCCATGAGGAGTTGCTGAGGGAACTGGTCTTGTTCAGCTGAACAAGAGAAGGCTGCAGGTGCTATAACAGCAGCACTGGGGTTTGCATGGCAAGGTTTTGGCAGCTGGGAGGGCTATAGGTGTGGTTCTGTGAGAGTGTGCCAGGAATTTCCTCTGTGCTTGATATAGCTAGTGCCAGGAGGGACCTGCCACTGGCCAAGGCTGAGCCCATCAGTGATGGTGGTAGCACCTCTGGGATAATTAAAGGGAAAAAGTTACTGTGAGACAGCAATTGCAGGCAGGGAAGAGGAGTGAGAATATGTGATAGAAACAGCCCTGCTGCAGACACCAAGCTCAGTGAAGAAGGAGGGGAATGAGGTGCTCCAGGCACTGGAGCAAAGATTCCCCTGTTGCCACTGGAGAAGACCATGTGAACCCATGTTGGAGCTCTCTGTTCCTGAAGGACTGCATTCTGTGGAAGGGACTCACACTGGAACAGGGATTGGTGTGACACAGTTCCCCACAGTTGTTTGCAGGGCGCAAACAGGGACTCCCTCATAAGAGTCCATGTAGACTGTGATTTACTTCAAAAGGAAAGTAGAGTTTTCTGTCTAGAGAATGTCTTTACATGAGGTTGATATTACTCAGCAACTTGACAGGCATGTCAAGCATGTCAGACCTTCTGGATGGCATTGTGTGGCAAAGCACGGATCCACAGAGAATCTGCTGCAGACAGAAGTGTGTGCTGACCTCAGAGAGGAAGAGAATCATTCTGGTAACAACATGTTAAACAATGAAAGATGGAAACCTAATACAAGAGTGTAGACAGCTACCAACTTGCCCATCCTTTTGTGTGGTTGTGCAGGTCCATCACCAAAACAGGTTTCTTAGAAAAAGTTCTAATGGTTTATCAAACTATATCTGAGTGGATTCTACCCTTCCTGGTGGATGAATACTTTGCATGAATTCTTGTGCAAGTTTGGAGCATAAGATAAGATGACAAGGCAAAAGTGCAAGAATGTTGTTGGTTTCAAAAGAAATGTTTCATGCTTCAAGAATCTCAAGGAGGAGGATCATCAGTGGTCAAAGGAGGCAATTGTCCTGCTCTGCTTTGCAGTGGTGCAGCCTCACCTTGAATCCTGTGTGCAGTTTTGGGCACTGTAAGAAAGACATTGAGCTATTAGAGAATGTGCAAAGGAGGGCCATGAGGATGGTGAAGGACCTTGAGGGGAAACCGTATGAGGAGTGGCTGAGGTCACTTGGTCTGTTCCACTTGGAGAAGGGGAGACTGAGGGGAGACCTCATTGTGGTCTACAACTTTCTCGAGAGGGGAAGAGGAGGCGCAGGCACTGATGTCTTCTCTGTGCTGACCCGTGACAGGACCCCAGGCAACGGCCTGAAGTTGTATAGGGGAGGTTTAGGTTGAACATTAGAAAAGGTTCTTCACCCAGAGGGTGGCTGGGCACTGGAACAGCTCCCCGGAGAAGTGGTCACAGCACTGAGCCTGACAGAGTTCAAAAAGTGTTTGGACAATGCTCTCAGGCACATGGTGTTACTCTTGGGGTGTCCTGTGCAGGGCCAGGAGCTGGGCTTGATGATCCTTGATGATCCTGATAGGTCCCTTCCAACTCAGTATATTCTGTGAATTTATAATTCTAGGAGAATATGTCAGTTTTTGCTAGAGCCAAAACCCTGAAATGAATTGCAGACTGAACAGTGTGGTCAGACCTTTATCTTGATGGAAACAAAGTTATTGAGACTGTGACTTAGTGAGTGACCATGACCTGCTGTAACACATGTACTCAGACCAGCCAGATGTCAGGTGAAAAGGACTTATCTCTACAGACAATGTGTTTTTTCAAGCTTTCCTGAGGTATTCAATTAACATATCTAGAGATTATAATATGTAAGCACAGTCCCTGCTGTGTCAGGCTTTCTACCACTAATATTCCATCTCAAATTGTGGATGGTAAAGGGATTATGTTAAGAACAGTACAATCATGTAGTTACGCTGCCTCAAGTTGTCTTCCTGGTTCCTGCACAAATTGTAGCCCAGGAATTTCTTGAGCCATAGATGACCTAGTTGTACTCAGTAGTCCTCAGGGAACTTTTATTTCATTGTGGTTTTTTCAGTCCTTTTCTGAGTTGATGTAAAATTTACCATGTACATTACCCAGTGCCAGGAGTGCCAAGGAGTTCCACAGCTTATTTGTGCCTCAGGTGAAGAATCACTTCCATATACCCATCTCTGATTCATCATCTGCTAGATTCAATTCTTAGCTTTAGTGCTGGAACAGGCAGGGCAAAAACCATCCCTATCCACCTTCACTTTGTGGCTGAGAATATTATAAACATCTACCATATTTCCACCCAGCAACTTTTTGTTGTTGTTGTTTTTAGGCTAAAGGGTCCTTGTCTTCATAGTTTTTCCTGGCAGAGAAGCTGTTCTGTACTTTTGAACATCCTTGTTGCCCTTCTCAGCACTTTTCCCCTTCTGCTGCAGCCTCTGTGAGCCCTGTGCTGGGGTGCTGAAAACACACAGTGCTGATAATGTGGATGCACTGAGCTGCGTGGGTGTAGATCTCATTTGCAAGTGGTAATGGCCAGTTCAGTTTGGTTTTTCCCATCACTTCACTAGATAAAATTTCAGCTGTTAGTTTAAGTCCAGTCACTCACACTTCTCTTAAGCTCTGCAGTTCTTCGCAGCCAAACCTCATCTTTTTAAACTTGAATAATTTTATGTCTCAAACAGATTTGTTATTTTATTATTCATCCCTCATGAATAAGTCAAATACCCCAGCACAGGTGTCTGACAACTCCACTGAGAAAAACAACCATCTACCTTCATTCTCTGTCCCTTCTTTTAGGCATTTTTTATCCAGGTAGGAACATTTTCTTTAATTTTTTTTTTAAGTGCCATTGGTGATACTGCCTTTGAAAGCCTTCTGGAAATCCACATGGGCCACTGTTCACATGCTTATTGAGCCCTTTAAGGAAGAACTGTGGGAACAGCATCTCTGTATAAAAGCCATCATGACTTTTCCCCAGTAATTAGATGTGACCGCATGCCAATCGATTTTTTCTTTATTATAGCCTCTACTAATTTGTTCTGTAAAACCATCAAGCTCCCTGGTCTGAAACCCCCCCAAGAGCCTTTTCTTAAATTGAGTCTGCCTTTAAGAGCCGTTTTAAGCAAAGGTTTCTATGGCACAATTAGTCAGGTCTTCCACCCTTCAGTTATTCTCAGACCTCTGGGGTAGGAGCCGTGTGGTTTTAGACACTGTTGAGTTCATCTCACTGCTCCATGGTTGATCCTGCTACTGCTTGGACCAGAGACAGTCCTTTTATGAACTTCCCATAAAGAAAGTTTCTGCTGTGGAAATCTCCCAGGCTTTCATGACATGAATACCAATGAAAGAAACCTCTTCATTTTTTTGCCCACCATAAGGTTTTCTTTCTTCTCTGAGTGGTCTTTCCTTACATACTCTAGCCTTTCAGCCTTCAAGATGCTGAACAGCACAGTTCTGAACTGGCAGCAAAGATTGCTGAGAGCAGAAAATAGATTGGGGTTTTGAGGGGATTTTTTTTCGTGGGTAGATGGAAACACAGAAGAAAGAATCTGCTATGGTGTTGGTATGGAAGCTGAGCTGGTAGTTTCAGACTTGCCAAAACAGATACAGTGACCAAGGCACACGAGAAACAAGATGTATGCAGACACAGTCATTGCAAAGATAAAGTTGGGGGTGCAGAGAGTTTCTCCAGTGAGCTTTGGAGGTCCTGCTTTGACTGTCCCTCTCTAAAAAGGAAAGGTATGGATAGGTAAAGCAGGCTGGCAGCAGGGAAACCAATTATCCATTCTGGTTAATGTCAGAGAGTCAAAAGGCATGTTCCTTGTGGCTGCCTCTAAAAGAAGCCCAAGTACTCATTGCTCTGCACAAAAGCTGCCAAGAGATCTCAAGCCATCAGCTGTGTAAGGAGGCAGTGGTACCACAGCTGAATAATCCCCCTCCTCACAACAAGATGCTCTCTATAAATCCTGAAGAAACTTTCTCTTTGGTGACTGACCTTATGTGTCCCAAGAGGTGGAGGAAGCATTTTTTTTTCCTCTTCAATTTGAGCCCAGAATACCATCAACTTCCAAGACTGTGACTTGCAAAATCCAGGGATTTTGATTTTTTTCTTTTGGGAGGTAAGAAGCCCTAAAGATACTTTAGGTCCAGAACTGGCAGGCATGCCCTGAGATGGGATGTGCACCTGGCATCTTGCTGCCTGGTCTTGGGAATCCTCTCTCTCCTGTCTCACTGTCTCACTAGGAGTCACTGCCTCCAAGCACCACAAAAATGATGAAGAATCTGAGTATGGGGCTGAGAAATGAGGTGGAAAAAGAGAGCTGGAAAAATACTGATGAGGATGCTGCAGGATCAGTGTTTCTGGTAGTGGCTTGTCGCTAAAACCATGGGGAGTTTTAGGGCTCCCCTGAGAATGCAGAGAGCAAATGTGGCATTGAGGTGCAGAACACAAAACACAAACTGTATGAGCTCGCTTACTTATTCTGAAACCAAAGAGGAAACAACAAAAATGTGTCAAACCTCAGAAAACATACCTGATTTTACTCTAGATATCGGAGACATATTTTCTTAAATAAATCTGGGTGCTTTTTACCTGCTGCAGGTGATATTCAAGCCCCACTTTTAATCTTTTTGTCTACTCAAAAAATTAGATTTGTGTGATGATTTGATTAGATTTTGTGAAGACATTCAAGTTTTAGGATGGCTTGTTTTTAAAGAGAGGTACATGATACAAAAGCTGAGACCTCTGTATTTAACTCATGAGGTTTGATCACACAGCTATTGCCTCCTCCTTAAGAGATGCTACCCCTCCTCATCTCCCGAGGGTCCCGTGGAAGAGGGCTCCCATGGTGGGCACCCTGGCAAGTAAGCTCTGCAGGCTGCCCATGCTTTTAGTATCACAGGATCCCATGGAAAGTCTCAATTTGAATAAATACAGAGATGTGCCTTGCCCCTCTAGGTCCATGGGGCCACTGATGAGGGGCAGATGTCCCCCAGTGCCCCGTGGCCAGGCTGGCAGCACACAGAGAGCAGCTCACGGTGACCAGTGCCCGAGGTGCCAGCCCAGCCAGCCCTCCAGATGTTCCCCTGCCTTACCTCACTGCTGGAGAAGAGCCAAGTGTGGATGCTGGCTGGTTGGAGCTTGGTGATTGCTGCCTCCACAGAGGTCTCGATCCGGACCCCAAACCCACAAAGCAGTTTGGATCAAAACAGAAGCGGGAAAATCTTCATCCAAATCACAGCTGGCCCCTACCGCGCTGCGGCTGGTTCTGCATCTGGCATGCTGCAGTTTGTCTCTTCTCCTTTCTCACTTCCTGATGCACTTCTGCCTGGCTGCAAAGCATGAACTTTGTTATCAAGGGCTGATAAGCTAAACCACATCCTACAAGAGCAAATGCAATCATGAAAGAAGCAGTACCCAGGTGTCCTTGCAACTCAGGAGACCTGCCCTGGGTCATAGTGCCAAATATTTGCTTGTCTTGCTAACTCAGCCACCCCCAGGACTGACAGAGGGGAAACAAAACATCCCTCTCCCCAAAATACTGCTAAACAGGAGGTAGAAGTGAAATATGGGAAGTGAGAGACAAGCTGATTTAATTGCTAGCCTGCACAAAGACTTGGAGTCCTGTCACTCCCATGGGCTAGGGGGCTTTGGGATTGAACTCCTGCCTGGGGGCCCAGCTGTGCACCACTGGCATGTGGCAGGATCCCAGAAAGAACCAGGCTCCAGAGACGTGTCATTATCTGTGGCAAGCAAAGGCATGTTTGCCACGAACCTCAGTCCCTGGTGTTCAAGGCTACAGGAGGCACAGTGCTATGAAAGTTCAAGGGCTGATTTACCAGCACATCTGTGACCTGGCACTGCCACGTGTAGCTGGGAAGGGAGCTGCCCTTGTGCAGAGCCCATCTGGCACTCTGTTGCTTCGAGTCCTATTTCTGCTTTGCCAGTCTCAGCACACCTGGAAGAAGACACAAGTCATGGTGACACTCCTGATCCCACTGTCGTCCTGCCCCAAGGACAGCTGCCCTGGGAAGTTGCTGTGGGCTCCCTTTCCCTGCAGCCCTTGCCTGCTGCTGTTTGATTTTCTCACTCCCTGCCTTCCTTGTTCTGCTGCTACTGACTCCTCATTCAGGGAATGACACCAAGGGATATATATGCTCCTGCTGCTCATAAATCCATGGAGGGCACAATAGCACCCAAACCATTGAGCTGCTTCTTTTCAGTGCCTCTCCTTTTTAGTCAGACCCCTTTTCTCACTTGCTCGTTGCTGGGATCTTTGTTCTCGTGGCTTTTTGTGTCTCTTCAGTTCCCGCCAAGGTGTTGCTACTGATAAAGGCTTGCAGATATGCCACGGGGGGTGTCCTTTGCCTAAGGAGTGTCTGACACATTCTGTGGGAACTCCCCCCTCCCCTGCAGCCCTCACCCCTCACACATATGAGCACAGACCTGGCTTTTCCATGTGCGAGCAGACAAGGACACAATGGCACCCAGCCCAGCCCGCGAGCCCCACAGCATCCTCACCCAGCCAGGTTCACTCACCTCCCCGGGTCTCGGTGCCCCAGCCCACGAGCTCTGTGTCCCCTCAGCAGGGTGGGCTCACACATCTGCCCCTGGCTGTCTCCCGGAGCCTCGGCTCGTGGGGCAGAGCAGCTCAACCCCCGGCGTTTCCTCACCGCTGTCTGAGCGAGCAGCAGGTAAGACCAGATTACTGGGGTGTGTGTTGGAGGCTACACCCTAATGCTGCAAATCCCAACACGCCTGCCACCCCGCAGTGCTGGCTCCAGAAAGCAGGAGCAAGGACCCAGCAGGGGGAAGGATGCAGGGAGCTGGGAAGGCAAGGAAGGAGGTGAAATGCATGCTACAAGAGAGAGGCTGCTCAGGTCTGAAAGGATGACTGATAACCCACAGTGCTCTTCAGACTTCTTTGTGCAGCAAAATATGGGAGAGCAGAGCAAAGGGGTGAATCCCTTTATGGAAGAAGCACAACACAGCCAGAACTGCCCTGCTTCACTTTCTGAATGATTCAGACAGGAAAAGCAGAAACCTGTGGCTGCAGAGGAGTTTTACCTTCCATGGCAGTGGGAAGAGCTGGCACTTCCCAGGCTGGCTGGGGGAATGGCAGTCTTTTGTCCTGGGCCATTTCAGCTCCCTGGTCACACAGCTCACATTTTCCTGGGCTTCCAGGGGCTCTTAGGAAAGGGGTACCCAATGAGAAGGGGGGCAGCCACCCTGCTGTGCCTCCTAGGAGAAGGGCGAGGGCTGATCTCGGGAAAGGGCAGTCCATGGGGAAGAAAATGAGGGAGGTGAAGAGAGACCTGCCAGGGAAAGAGTTAAGAGAGGCAGGGAGCAGCTGGGCTGTGTCTGTTTGCTGTAGCTGTGTGGGCTGCAGGGTAGAAAAGAACAACCTCCAGCCTGGAGGAGGCAGAGGAGGGAGTGTCTTCAAGAACAGTGGACATGGATGAGGGAGGCAGCAGGTCTTCCCCTCTCTGCTCCCAGGAGCTGTCACTGCAGGGGAACTCTCTGTGCCCCAAAAGGTTTGGTTGGAAAGCAGTGACGAGCTGGTGGGTCTGGCAACAGCTGCTTGGTGCTTCTGGCTCTTCTTGTGCAGAAGGCTCTGTCTGCTGCTGAGCAGGTCTTGGGCTGCCTCCTGCTGAAGAAGTGACTAGACTGTGGAGGAGGACAACCACATTATCTCCTGACAGGATGGCACAGGCCACACGTGTGACACAGACGCTGTCCCCACCCATGTGAGCTCCCTGTGATGGATGCCCATCCCAGAGCCCCAGCTCAGAGCTCTCCCACTACGCTGCCCAAGCTGTAGCACAGGTGTGGATGACCTCTCAGGGCCAACCCAGCAGGGTTCTGCAGGCTACAGGGTCTCAGATGCTGGCAGGCACACCTGGACAGCCCATGGTCACTGCCCAGGGCTGGGGCTACCCCTGCTTTGCAGTGCTGGGCTGGGGCTGCTGTGAAAGCCACTGCTGGGCAGAGGCTGTGGAAAGCCACAGGAGGGGATTCAGGAGCTGCAGTGCTGGAGTTGAAGGTGGTGAAGTTTTGGCAGGGACAGGATGGAGCTGGTGTGGCTGTATCTGATGCTGATCCACGTGCAGCACGTCGCTGCCGTGACGTGGCTGTAAGTATGGTTTGTGCTTGGATTGTCTGGGTTGGAAAGCCACCTAGGGAGCTGCTGTCTCCAAAGAAAACAGGGTGAGAACAGGGTGGAAAAAGGAATCTGGGCCACCAAAAAGCAGAAGGGGCATCTCTGGGACCATGAAGGGAGAGAGATGATAAGGCTGAAGAGGGGCAGACCAGAATGCACAGCAAGAATGCCCAATTCACAGACAACATGGCTACAGCCCCCTCTCCTGCCCCTTTTCTGCTCTAAGATATGGCTAGAGAGGGTTAGTCCTGCAGAGGTGAGGCCCTGGCTCTAGCCCACCTGCAACTGAACCTCTGCCCTGCCCCACAGCTCCCTGGCCCAGCAGACTTCCCTGCAGGCAGTCCTCTGGGACCCCAGGGGCTGTGGTGGCCTGACGGGACTGGAGGAAGAGCAGGTCTCCGTTTGCCAGCAGCAGGTGGAAGCCATGGAGGCGGTGAAGCCATGGAGGTGGTGAAGCCATGGAGGCGGTGAAGTGAGGCGTGGATCCGGCTGTCCTCGAGTGCCAGCGCCAGTTTCACTGGAACTGCTCCACCTTGCAGGGGCTGCAGGTCTTTGGCAAGGCCACCATCCAAGGTCAGCGAGGGCAGGCTTGGCATGGTATCCCTCCAGTATGGCCACTGTCCCCTTGACACACTGGCCCTTCCTGGGGTAGTGTTGCACTGGACCCATCCCCAGAGTGGCCAGTGCCTTCTTCCATGTTAGCATTCTGGAGAAACTTCTTCCCATTTGACCAGATTTGCTTTTTGGACCCATTGGACCATCCTGGGTACCAGCTCTGGTAAATTTACCAACAGACTGGTAAATTTCTCCCTGACCCTGCCACCCACCCTGCCCCAGAGCCATCTCACTTACTGACTCCCAGCCTTGGGAGCAGCTGCACTGGGTGAACTTCCTGACATATATTTCTCCCGAGCAGTCTCCATCTGAAGGCACCCTTCCTGCATGCAGTGACAGCCTCTTTTCCCACACTGCCCATCAGTGCCTTTGCCCTCCGCAGACTGGTGCTATTGCTTGTCCCACTGCAGGCACACGGGAGTCCCCTTACATCCAGCGCTGCCGGCACTGCTTTTGCTGTGAGCCGTGCCTGCAGCCGGGGGGAGCTGCACAGGGATCACATCATCTCCCATGATGGGCTGCGACCCCAGGGTCCGAGGAGTCAGCCCTGAAGGCGAAGGAAGAAGGGGGTGGCAGAGGGGAAGGTCCATGGGGGAGACAGGCCAGAAAAGAGACACTTTCATTCTCCACAGGTCTTTGGGAGATACTCTCAAGGCTTCTCTTCCCTTGTCACAACAAGGCCACCTTCCCTCTGCAGTTTTTCCAGCTCTGATAACCTGTGTGTATGGGACTGCCTTCTCTCAGGCCTTTGTGGGCAGCCCTGAGAGGAGCCATGGTGTCTCGTCCAGCTGAGCGCTCATGGACCTGCACAACAATGAGGCTGGGGGGAGGTGAGGGCAGGAGCAAGGGCTGGGAGCCAGCCTGGCTGCAAGGGCTTCTCCCTGGCTCGGCACAGCTCAGTGCAGCCCCCACACCTCAACAGGCACTTCAGGGCAGCCAGAGGAGTCTGCATCCTGCTGCCTTTCTTATCCAAGCACTGCACTGATTACCCTGAGCTGGCTCCTGCCTGTGTGGAGGGGTGTCCCAGCCTTCCCTACTCAATTCTGTGCAGTCTCCTTTTCTGCACAGACCCCAGCTATGATTCAGAAAATAATTTACTCTGTTCTGTTCTATTCTGTTCTGAAGGGCTTCCCTGCCCCTCCAGCATCTCTTCAATAAAGACAGACATCTGCAGGGGCCACAGTCAGATCTGGTCCCTTGAATGTCCTCCACCTCTGGCCAGATCTGTTCCCCTCCCCACAGCCCCACAGGCCAGAACAGCTCCCCATCCCTCTCTCTGCCTCAGGGATTTATCTTACAGACCCAAACCATCTTGTTTCCCACAGAGTGCATCTCCTTCTGTTCATATTGGCCTGGATTAAAAATACACTTTTGCCCTTTCCCTTCCCCTTCCCGCCCCTGATCTCCAGCCCCATGGGCAGATTGTTGAGGGAACAGCAGCACACTGGGGATGTTGGGAACGGTGTCCCTGGTCAGGCTGGCAGCTGCCTCCTGCTCCGCAGGCTCTCCGGGCCCTTCATGTGGCTCTCCTCCACATGAAGGTGGAGTGCAAGTGCCATGGCGTGTCGGGCTCTTGCCAAGTGCGAGCCTGCTGGAAGCTCCTGCCTGCCTTCCGCCACGTGGGCAACGTCCTCAAGGAAAAGCCTGAGGGGGCAGCAGAGGTTTTCCCAACACGGGTGGGTTCCCACCAGCTCGTGGTGCCCGGGAGCTCTCGCTTCAAGGCCTACACGGCTCACGGCCTGCTCTACCTGCGGGCCAGCCCGGACTTGTGCGAGCGGGACCCGGGGCACGGCACCCTCGGCACCTCGGGCCCACAGTGCGAGGGAACATGGCCGGCCAGGGACGGCTGCGAGCAGGGCCGGCCCGGCCGAGGTGCGGGAGCGCTGCTGCTGCAATTCCGCTGCTGCTGCCCCGTCAAGTGCAGGCAGGGCCGGCAGCCCGGGGAGGTGCCCCGGTGAGTACCTCAGGGTCGATGCTCAGGGCTGCCATCAGCTCCCGTGTGCTCCCCCCGCAGCCTCCCGCCAGCCGCCGTGGGCTGGTGTGGTTTGAATTATTTTTCCGGGTGGAGGGTTGGAGGACACAGGCCAAATAAACCACGAAACTTGGGGGGAAAACCCAGCCAAAGTGGAAAGCAAAGTGCACACAAAAGCTTCTTGCTCACATGCTGCGTTTGGGATCTGGGGAGTCCCTGTCTCTGGTCCTTCCCCAGTCTCTGGACATGCCTTTTCCTTTGGCGGCAGAAATGTTTCCAGGAGGAGTTCCAGCAGCTGCCACAGTGAGGCTCCCCTCATTCAGTCTGATCTCAGTGCCAGGGAATGTTATGGAACGGGTTATCCTAAGTGCAATCACGCAGCACAGCCAGGGAATCGGCCCTAGCCTGGATGGGTTCATAAAAGGCAGGTCCTGCTTGGCCAAGCTGGTCTCCTTTTATGACCAGGTGACCTGCCTAGGGATGAGGGAAAGGCTGTGCATGTTATCTTCTACCTGGACTTCAGTAAGCCTTTGGCACCACTTCCCACAGCATTCTCCTGGAGAAGCTGGCAGCCCGCGGCCTGAGTGGGTGCATTCTTTGCTGGGCTAAAAACTGGCTGTGTGGCCGGGCCCAGAGAGTGGTGCTGGGTGGATTTACATCCAGCTGGTCACCAGTGGGGTTCCCCAGGGCTCCATACTGGGGCCAGTCCTGTGTAAAACCTTTATCAGTGGTCTGGAAGAGGGGATCGAGGGTAAGTTCCTGGATGACATCAGGGTAGAAGTGTTGCTGTGCTGGAAGGCAGGAAGGCTCTGCAGAGGATCTGTATAGGCTGGGTTGATGGGCTGGGGCCAATAGTGTGAGGTTCCATAAGGCCAAGTTCCAGGTTCTGCTTGTCAGTCAGAACAACCCCAGGCAGCAGCACAGGCTGGGACAGAGTGGCTGGGAAACTGCCCAGAGGGAAAGGACCTGGGGGTGCTGGTGACAGCAGCTGAACATGAGCCAGCTGTGCTCAGGTGGCCAAAAAGGCCAATGGCACCTGGCCTGGATCAGCCATAGTGTGGCCAGGAGGAGCAGGGCAGGGATTGTCCTCTTGTATTCTGCACTGGTGAGGCCACGCTTGGAGTGCTGTGTCCAGTTCTGGGCTCTTCACTGCCAGAAAGACACTGAGGTGTCTTTTGCACAATCTGCTCTGGAGTGTGTCCAGAGAAGGGCAACAAAGCCTGTGAAGGGTGTGGAATGGCAAAAGGAGCTGGGGTTGTTTAGCCTAGAGAAAAGGAGGCTCAGGGGAGCCCAGATCACCCTCTATAATTCCCTGAAAGGAGGCTGCAGCCAGGTGAGAGTTGGTCTCTTCTCCCAGGAAACCAGCGATAGGACAAGAGGAAATAGCTCCAAGCTGCACCAGGGGAGGTTCAGGCAGATATTAGGAAAAAAATTTCTTCATTGAAAGGGTGGTCAGGCATTGGAACAGGCTCCCCAGGGAAGTGGTGGAATCACCAGCCCTGGAAGTGTTCAAATAACAAGTGGTTGTGGCACTTTGTGATATGGTTTAGAGGGCATGGTGGTATTTGGTCATAGGCCTTGACTATCTTGAAGGTCTTTACAAACTTTAATCATTTTTGTGGTTGCTTCCTGGTGAGGCTTTGGAACCTCTCTTGCCACAGCTGCACCTCCTTTTCTCCCTCCCTGGCACTCAGCACCCGGTAGGCCATGCTACGGCTGCACTTCACACGAACCACCTGGAGAACCAAGGAGAGCCTGGGTTCGTAGGGCTGCTGCCACTGCCCTTCCTTCCCCAGGGAAAGACACCTCCGTGGTGGATGGCACCTGGAGGCTGGCATGAGGTGCCTGGGTTTGTAGGGGGGCTACTACTGCCCATCCTGCCCCAAGGAAAGAGATCTCTATGGTGGATGGCACCTGGAGGCTGGCATGATGAGGGCACCAGGGGGAAGGGGAGGGGACCAGCTGAACTGACAGCTGCACTGTGTGTTTGCTAGGATACAGGCCCGTCCTCTGCCCTGCTCTGGTGATGTGGGGTTTTGCTACTGCTTAGCAGATGGAGGAGATCCTGCCCTTCAGAGATATGAAGGGATATCATCTCTCACATCACCCGTGCAAATCCCACCCAGCAATGACACCCCAGTTGTGCTGGGCCACTGTTTGTCTCCCCACCTCCCCCAAGCACATCCCATTGTGTCCTCCTAGAAGGAAAAGCGGTGGGCCACTGAGGCCAGCAGGGGCTTGGGGCTGGCTGTGGAGGGGCCAGCCATGGAGAAGAAGATTGTGCAAAAGGCAGCATAGCTGCTTCTCACCCTCTCGTTGTAGATGCTGTTCAGGAGGCACTGGTAGCTCTTGAACATGCAGAAGTTGGGGTGCTGAACCCCGCTCGAGTCACAGATCTGGTGACAAGGGAATGGAGGTCAGAGAAAGAAAAGAAGGAGGGATGGGAGCATCCACTGATGGTCACCCACCTTTCCTGAGCTATCCATGTCTGGGAAGGTTTCATACTCTGCCTTCAGCCAGAGGGTCACAGCAGGGTCGTTACAGCCATAGATGGCCATCCGGCTGCACCAGTACTCCATCCTCATCCCTCTCAGAAAGTTCATGTTGTCGTCACTCAGGCTCTCTGAGGACATGGACTGCAAAGGGTGGGATAAAGTGAGCCATGCTTCTTTCTGCCCCTCCCCAGCTCGCAGTCCAGGAAGAGAGCAGCAGGAGGCAGAGCTGGCTCGGTACCTGGGCCTGGATGTAGCCGTGCTGGGCAGAGATCTCGGGGTTGATGTAGGGGGAGAAGGCGCCCGAGTCGCAGGGCACGCGGTTCAGGCTCTCGATGTTCTGGCACTGCTCCCTCTTCAGCGAGCAGAAGGCGCAGTCGGGGCACAGGTCCGTGTGGTGCCGCCCGAGGTTGTCACACACCTGGGGAGTCAGGGGGGAAAAGGACACTGAGACCCTCACCACAGAGGAGGCTGAGGAGTTCCCATGTTCCTGCCGCCCTGGCCAGCCAGGTCCGCTTCTCTCAGGAGGTGGCCTGCGCACAGTGGGGGCCAGAGGTGGACACTGGTGTCTTTACCGAGTCTCCGAACCCAAGGACTCTTTTTTCCATCTCCTTCCAGGCCGTGGTGATCATTGATGAGAGGCAATTTCCCTCCAGCACTGCGTAGCACAGGACCAGCACTGCCTCATCGTTCCGCAGGGCTAGAAGGCTGACAGAGAAAGGGAAGGAGGGAGTCATTCCTTGCCACAAGCTGAAGAGATGTATCTTTAGTTAGAAACTGAAAACAACCCCAAAACAAAGTAAAAAATCCCTTCCCAAAGAAACCTTGGGCTTTTGGCTAAACTGCACAGAGGAATGGGGCTCTCTGCAGGGTCTGCACGTGCCTGTGTGACACAGAGGCTGCAGGGGGGTTGCTGTGCATTTGGGGGCATGTGAGAGGCACTGGATGAGGGGCACAGCTCAAAGAGCTTTCCCAGGGCCCCTGCAGCAGCTGCTGCGTAATTTCATCCGAGTGCACAGTGAGGAGATGTTTGTTAGATGTCTGCTGAGTGTTGAACGTTGGGCGGCCCCACTTGGGTCTGGGGATGTCACATATTAAGCCTCCCTCCCAAGTATTTGACAGAAAGGGGGAAAAACTTGTTAACCATGAATTTACTGTTCATCCAAACTGACATGGGTAGCTAAAAGTAGAAAATGTAAGGACAATGGGATCAGAGCAATGAGAATATTGGCATCTCTTAGGAACAATGGAATTTGTAAACATGGTACAGAACTGTTAGCAGACAGGGATGGTTGGTTTCAATCATCATCAATGATGCAGAAGAGGTAAACATGCTCATTAGATATTTGCCTCTTGTGTCTGGAGACAAAGCCAGTGATAAATAAACAAACTTTGATCTGACAGAGAGTAAAGAAAAGCAGCAACTGCTTATATTAAAATGCTCTTAAAATGCATGCACGGGCTAACATGTGTGGACAAGTTTTCCTGAGAATATTTGAAACTTCATGGAGACCTGCAGATTAGCATTAAAAAAAATTAAGAAGAGGTAGAGAACGTGAAGGAAGGTCATGAAGACGAGATTTCCCAAGGCCTGGAAAAGTTTCACCTAGAGGTAGAAGGTAGGAAAGCATCCCTCAGTTAAGCAAAGACACCAGTGGGTTCCCACTCAGTCAGCCAGCCCTTCTACCGAGGAGGGCTTCAGCTGGAAAGCTCTCCTTGTCAGCAGGTGGAAGAGTGACTGGAATTTGGGTCAAGATCCATTCAAACCAAATGACTTTTGGTGACTGGAATCTGGAGCATGATCCATTCAAACCAGAAGCAAACTACATCTTCCTGACACCAAGGGTGTTTAGCATGGGACCAGCTGATGGGTGCTTCCTCCACAGCTCAGAGACTTCAAAAAGATATCCCAAACTTCTATTAGGAGAGGAGCCTGTGGCTCAACCACATAGCACTGTTGTTTTCTTTGGGGCTCACCAGACACGACTTCATGTCCCGTGCTGAGCAGGGCAATTCCTAGACCTGAATGTTAAAAATGATGAGCTTCACAGAAAACTGAGTTGTGCCACACTGCCTAAGTTTACCAAGAAATTCTGCTGTGCTCTCTGTCACATTCTTTTCCGCCTCTATCTCTGCTCTCCATCTCTGCTGTGAGGTTTTCTGGCCTCACAGTTGCAAATTTATGAGCTGATTTACCACCTCTGGGTGAGTATAACAGCACTGCTGCTGGTTCTCTCCTCTCGCTGACATGCTGCTGAGCTGTTTGTGGATGCACAGAGGTTTCACCATGCTTCAGGGAAAGGGATGGCTCTATCTCAAGTGAGTTCCTAATGCAAATCCCTCCCCAGATTAGCACCTCTGCATGTTATTGTCCTAACCACGGCCCTGGAAAAAGCCTAACGGGTACTGTGAGGCAAAGATCCAAAGGGAACGTGGAAAAAACCCAAAGCAGGATTAAGAAGAACCTGTGGGCCGAGATCAGTAGTTGATCCAAGGCAAAAGAGAGAACTTCAGGTAGCAGCTTATCATACTTGAGCATCTCAGGATGTGGAAGGACACGCAGAGCCTGCTTCAGTGGTATCTCTGAGGAGTGCTGGTGAGCAGCACCCGCCTCTCCCGCCGCGTAATGACAAGGATTTGGGCCATTAGCTTTCGGCTGCTGAGCCTGCCTGATACTGGCTGGCTGAGGTGCAGGGAGCACCTGAGGCGAGCAGAAAAGGAGATAAGGAGAGAACAGCAGCTTTCCAGCACCTGGTAAATTCTGATTTGGGGGGCTTGCTGCAGGAAACTAAAACCAGTTATGAAAAAGCCACTCTTAACAGCTTCAGAAAGAGAAAAAAGATCTTTGACTGCATGCCAGGCCTGGTTATGGATGATGATAATTCAAAGAGAGGTTTTGTTTTTTTTTTCCTGGGGATGGTATTTTTAATGAAGGGTCTGGCCTTAAAATGAAAGCCTCTGGGGCTGAAGTAGATAAGCACCACAAGGACTGTTTGGAGGAGTACAGCAGCAGCAGGAGGAGGGGAGTCACCAGGAGTGTGTGTATCTCCCAATGCACACAAGTATCTCAAGGATGGGTGTCAAGAGGATGGTGTCAGACTCTCTTCAGTGGTTCCTGGCCACAGGATGAGAAGTGGCCATAAACTAAAACACAAAGAGTTCCACCTCAACATCAGGAAGAACTTCTTTATATTGAGGATGACAGAACACTGGAACAGGCTGTCCAGGGAGGTGATGGAGTCTCCCTCTAAAGACAATCAAAACCCACCTGGACAGGGTCCTGTGTCACCTGCTCCAGGTCACCCTTCCTTGGCAAGGGGTTGGACAGAATGACCTCCAGCCCTAACAGTTCTGGGATTCTGAGAGGGCTCAGAGCAGCCTTGTTGGGAAGCTGGGCTCATGCGAGCATCCACCTGTGAATACCACCAGAATAAGATCTGGATCCAGGACAGCTGTGGTGCTGAAAGGGATGCAGGGGTTGTAGCTGACAAATGACACAACACGGGAAGCTCTGGGAAAAAGGGCAAATGCAATTCTTCCTGCAAACAAAAAAGCAGAGAAGGGAGGCTGATGTCTTTCCATGTACCCAAATGCTGAATCCCATCACTGGGTAGTGTGCCCAGAGCTGGAACATGGGCCTGTTTCAAAGGGACACTGAAAACTGCTGCAGAAAATGAGAGTTGCATGGGCTTTACAAGGTAAGGGCTGCAGAGCTCTCTTTAGCTTGTTGCAAGACTGAATCACGGTTTAGAGGTAATTCTGAGGAGAGGAAATACTAGGAAATAAGGCAGAAAGCACAATAAGGACTAAAAATAACGAATAGGTGCCATAATTTTCATTTCCCCTTCCTGCGCAATGAATGATTCACTGCTACCAGAAAGACCACAGGAAAGTGCTGCAGATTCTTCTTGTGTTACTACCCCTGCCCTGTCCCCCTCTAAAGATCACAGCTGGCCTCATCAGGCACTCTAAAACTGCAATAGCGGCCAGAGCAGCTGCCACAAGCCACAGGGGATGGATAAGAAGGATGGATGTCCTGCTGGGCATAAGACCCTTGGGAAGACACGCAGCTCTGGGATCTGTGCTCATCACAGCCCTGCCCACCTTGTGTAAAACCAGACGCTTAATGGCACCTGTGCACAATGACCAGGCCCACCCAGCACTGCTCCCCTTGCTGGAATGGAAGTGCCTCCAGGCATTCTGCCCCTTTTTTAGGTCATGCTTTGAAGTCCCCGTGAGAGGAGGCGGGATGCGGCGAGCTGCAAAGCTGACAGGCAGGGTCTATCTCGCCTTTTTATCCTTCAGTGGGGCTTTAAGCCTTGCTTAGCATGATTGATGGGGCTCGGCTGCCAGTCACAGACACACAGTCAGCATTAGTGGCTTTGAGAAGCTCTGCAGCAGAGCAGCGAGTGTCATCTGCCATCACAGCAGTCCCCCAGTAATCCCAACAGAGCTCAGTCACAGCAAGGCTCAGTTTCAGATGCAGGGAGAAAAAAATCCTCAATGAAACACCATTTTGCCTGAGAGCACATACACCAGGAAAACTTTTTCCAGGCTGTGAAAGCCTCCTATGATATTAGGAGGGAGGATGACACGTGTTAGAGGCTTGCAAGGAGACAGTTATGGCTTTCACAACACGATGCAGTTCATTCAGCTTTACATGCAGAAGTGAATCTCTGGCTGCACTGAGGCAGTGGTATGCAGCCTGCTCAAGAGAAACCACAGATGCGCAATGAGGCACGAAATCTGTGCGCTTACAGGAACATCTCTGGCCTGCAAGAGCACGAAACCAAAATGACTTCTCCATGAAAACCACATCTAGACACCTTTTTTTTTTTCCTCTTAGTAAGCAAAATAATATTTGAATGTCATTCAAAGCAAATGGTCCTCAGCCACAAGGTACCAAAGGATCAAAAAGTGACTTTGAGTGAAAGCATAATATTCTTTTGCCTGTCTTTTCTCAGTCCCCAACCCCAGGTACCTGAGGACAGAGGCAAACAGATCCTGGCAGACCAGCTGAGAAGAGCTCAATGTGCTCCATGAGCTCCTCACGCATCTGTAGGCCAGAGGAGCTGAGGAGGGTGTGTGAAAGCGCTGCACATGTGAAAAGCTGGCCTGGGGCAGGGCCCTGTGCTGAACTGCCATGGTGCTGCCTCCAAAACCAGAATGGGGAACCAGGAACACCATCCTAGGAAGAGCTGGGCACACATCCAGAGTGCACAGAATGGGGAACCAGGAGCACCCCAGGAAGAGCTGGGCACACATCCAGAGTGCACAGAATGGGGAACCAGGAGCACCCCAGGAAGAGCTGGGCACACATCCAGAGTGCACAGAGGTGCACGTGCTCCAGGAGAAGCAGTGGCCTGGCACAGCTCCCAGCTGTTTCCTGGCCCAGGGCTGCTGAAGCTCCCTTGGGTGAGGACAGAGCACTCCTGGGAGGGCTCCTCAGGCCAGGCTGCTTTGAGAAACATCTGCTTTGCCTTGCACACCGAGAGGCAAGGAGCACAGTGAGACACGTCCCAAGGACCTGTGTGTGCAAGGATGCTGTTTCTGCGCATCACCCAGACTCCTGGGACACATGTTTGGGGGAGGATGAGTGTAGAGGTGATTGCACAGTGCAGATGGCCACAATGGGGGGAAACAGGCATGGCACAAAGCCCTGCCTGCAGCTCCGACCCAGACTAAACTCACTCTGCTCAGGACGCAAGGACAGTGCCATTTTCAGGCACTAACAGTGCTGGATCACCCTCTCCCTGCTCACTTCGTGCTGGAGCGAGGGGTGCCTGGGGGCTCCCCAGGAACATTCCTGCTCTGGATGGGACAGCTTGCTCCAGAACACTTGCCCACCCTCACCAGCTGCTCCGAGCAGGGACATGGATGCCCTGGGGCTGCTGCCTGGTGTGCAGGAGCACAGCCCTGCACGGGTGGTGTGAGGTACCCAGAAAGGACAGAGTGCCCCTCACCTGCCTCGGGGGGGAGTTCCCTGCTCGGATGAGTATCCTGGGCCTGAGCTGGTGGAGTTCCAAGAGGAGGCCTTGTTGTCCAAGGAGGCATCCAAGGAGAGGGCCGAATGGATCAGCTGCCAGATGCTTTTTCTCAGGTTTTGTTCGTCGGGGGATTCCGTCCTGGAGGGTGAGGTGGCAGCCCAGAGGTTTGGTGTGTGCACGGTCCTGTTCTTCTGCCAGGGCGTGGGCACCTCTGGCGTGGCTGTGGGGGGCTTCATGGGCCACGGTTCCTGAGCTAACAGGGCGGGAGAGAACTTGAGAGGGTGTGCCGCGCTGTCGGGCACCAGGGGCCCGGACAGCCTGCTCCTGAGGGATGTAGCGGCCCGGGGCGGCTTTGGAGGAGGGACAGAAAGCTGCAGGGGTGCAGAGCAGCCGCGGGAGCCCAGCAGGGCAGCGGGGCAGCCCCGCACAGCTCGGCGGCCGTACCTGGTGTGACAGGGGAGGCTCTGCTCTCCAGCGAGGGCTGCGCCGGGCTGGAGGGCTCAGCCGGGGAGGGGCTGGCGAGGGACTCGCTCGCACATGAGACTCGCTGCGGGCAGGGGAGAGGGGAAACACGACTCTCACCGGTTATCCTCCCTTCCTCCTCACCCTCCCGTTTGCCAGGAGATGCTCCCCCCAGCCGTGCCACAGCTCGCTCCTTACCTTGATGAAGAACTGCTGTTTGAGGCAGCGGTACTGGGCGAACTGGCAGAAGGTCTGGAACTCCGCCACCTCTGGAAACTGAGAGCAGACTGGCCCTAGAGACAGAGATGTGGGAGGGAGGCAGGCCTGGGTGCAGCAGGAGATGGGGACCCTCTCATATGGCAGCTGGTGGGTGCAGGGAAAGTCCAAGCTGTGTGCCCCGAGGTGGAGATCACAGCCCTGGGCTGTTGGAGCTCCCATTCCAGGCACCACATCCCTTCTCCCTCCAGCCCCCTGAGGGTTCCCTTTGTCCTTCTGCCCTTTTTCACACAGGTATCTTCCCTATGACAGAGACACAAACTTCCTGTTTCCAGCATCTGATGCTTCTGTCGTTAGTCCTTGCTGGGTTTGAAAAAAGAGAAAAAAGGCAAGTAGTGATATAATAGGTTAAAAAGATGACCAGATCGGGCCTGGGAGCACCAGAGAATCAGACAATGGTTTGGTTTGGAAGGGTCCTTATAGACCATCAAGTTCCAACTTCCCTGCCATGGGCAAGGGACCCCTTCCACAGGACCAGGTTGCTCAAAGACCCATCCAGCCTGGTCTTGTTGGGTCAGGGATGGGGCTGCAACAGCTCCTCCAGGCAGATGGCTCCAGAGGAGACAAATTCCTCAGGGCAATATAATTTGACATTGATTCCAGCCTTGTAGGGGATGGAGGAGGGTCCACAGGGCCAGGATGCCTGTGCCTGTACACACATAAACTGCAGTCTTGACCAGCACTGCCAGCACACTGACTCCAGAGCTGCAGCTCTTGCAGCCATTGCAGGAAAGCCAAGGGTGTGCAGGAGAGCAGGAAACCCTGAAGAATTGGGTGGTTTTGTGCTCCTCTGCTCTAGGAGTGCATGGCCTGTCTGGCACAGCTGGCCCTGTGAGAGCAGAGGAGTGCTGCTGAGAGGAAGGGCATTAGCAGTGAAATTGCTCCCCTGGTACTGCAAGTGCACCATCCTTCACCCTGTGCTCCCTTCTTGTGCTCAGCAAACAGCTGCACCATCAAAAGCAGAATTTCAGACACACACCAGGATCCCAGCCCAGAAAAACACCCATCTTGTAGGGAAAACTCCAGAACCCCACCCCATGCCTTGTTCAAAGCACAGGGTATTGCAGGGAGCACTCCAGCTTGTTTAAAGCACAAGGTGACTGCCTCCCTCAGCAGCACACCTGAACGGGCACAGCCAATGCTCATGGATATCTGGGTGTAGGCAGCACTGCCACAGCCCTGTGAGGACAGCAGAGGCTAAACATGACAGAATACACACTCTGCCACATCTGTTCCACCTCTCAGCCTGGCTGAAGCGTGCCAAAATAGCCTCCAAACTGGGAAAAAAGGTAACACAAAGGGGAATAAATTCTGCTGGATAGATGTGTGAGGCTGAGGGATGGGAGAAGAGAAGGTAAAGAGGGCAACCTGCAGAACTGTCCCATCTTCTGGCATTTCCAGATGCTTCTGTTCTGGAGAACTGAGTCTCTGAAGGCAGCAGCAGTGGGAGTGTGGCTGGACATGACAAAGAGCAGTGCTGGGGAATTGGGCACCAAGAGGAGAGGAACCAGGGACAGAGCCTGGGTGCACAAAGCACCAGGGCACAGTGGATTGCAGGTGCCCAAAAGTGAGTGAGGAGCACAGGGCCCATCCCTGGGTCTGGTGATGTGGGGTGGGACTCGTTCCCCCAACACAGCTGCAGAAACCAGCAAGAAATAGTTGCCCTCAAGCTGCAGTCCAAATAAGCACAGTTGGCTGATCATTCAGCTCATTGACGTTCACATCTAAATATAAAGACATATTTTTTATGAGAAAATTGCTCCTATTTTTTTTTCCTCTGAAGAAAAATACAACAGAAGTAGTCCCAAGTTTTTCAGCTGCACAGATATAATTATACCACTTAAATTCTCTGATGCAGGGGTGCAGGGAAAATATGACTGCAGAGATCTGAAGGGTGCTGTTGCTATGGTGCTTTCTGAACTGGGATGTTTCTTGGCTCCTGAAATGTTAAACACTTAAAAAGGCAGCTTATCATCTCAAGTTTTCTTAAAGACCTACGAGAGCCCACGAGCCAAGATTCTGCATTAACCCTCTGATGAAGCTGGGAGGAGCTGGTAGGAGATGAGGAGCTACACTAAGCTTGAGAAAACTGTGGCCACTTTCTCCTCCTGCCACCCCACCAACAGAGGTGGGCAGAAAGGAAGGGCCACCCAAGTGCCTGAGGCTCCTTTGGCTTTGCATGACCTGTAAAGAGAGGCTGGGTGAAGAGGAGCACTCACAGCAGCCCACAAGGGCTTGAAGGAAACCTACAGGAGGACAAACCCTTTTTGGTGGTGCCAGACAACACATGGAGCAGGGGGGAGGAACCATGAAATTCCTGCTTAGGAGGTTAGGGCTGGCCTTTGGGAAAAGGTGTTTTTCCTCCAGGAAAGTGGTGCAGCACTGAAAGGGACGCTCAGAGCGGCCACAAACCCCGCTGTGCTCTGGTTCTGGAGCAGTTCTGTTCCAAGCTGCTCTTTGGGCCACAGAGCCCAAACCAGCCCATCCCATTCCCAGTGCCTTGCGGCATTTTGGGCCAGAGGGGCATCCAGGCCGCTCCAGCTGCGTCCGTGTGCTCCGGGGCGGGCGCTGCCCTTACCTTTGGGGATCTCTCCGTGGTTCTCGGCGCGGTCCAGGCGCAGGATGCTGGGGCTCAGGCAGCCGTACGCCTGCCGCAGCAGGCAGAACATGTTGGCCTGCCAGGGCGGGTGCAGCCTGGCGAAGAACTTCTCGTACTCCCGGTCCGACAGCGGGCTGCCCGGCACCGCCGGCACCGGCGCCGCTGCCGCACCCGCCGCCAGGGCCAGCACCGTGCCTGCGGGACAAACACCGGGATGGGCTGGGATGGGATGGGATGGGATGGGATGTCCTCGGTGGGGACAAGGGGGTGGAGGTGAAGGAGCAGCTGGCAGGCTGGCCGGCTCCTGCCCGCTGGCAAAGAGTGCTGGGACAAGCACTGCAGATGCTGGCCTGAAGTCTGCCTCCATCAGCCCTGCCTGCAAGGTGCTGGGGTGCTGGGCCCCCCAGGGAAAAGGGGGGGGAGGGGAAGAGTAAAAAGGAAGGAAAAAAACCCTAAAAGACTTTAAAAGTCAGATTTTATTGTGAGCTTGGTTTGGACGGGGTGGAGAGGGTTGTGTGGGGAAGTGTTTTTATTTTGGTTTCCTTTTTTGTGTGTGTTTGCGGGTTTTTTTTTGTTTGTTTTTTTTTGTTGTTGTTGTTGTTTGTGTGTTGGTTTTTTTGGGGGGGGGGAGGGGTTGTTGATGTGCTTTTTTATTTCTCCCCTGAAAAGCCCCCGCCTGCAGAGGCACCCACAGCTAAGGCGGTGGCTCCCCTGCCCTCTGTAGCACCACGCTAAGGGCACATTCCTGTGCAGGGGGACATCCCTCCATCTCCATCTCCTCCCTCCCCTCTTCGCCTCCGGCTGGTCCCCCTCTCCTGCTGCCTCCGCTCCGTGCTCTGTCCCTACCCCAGTTCCCTGGAAGAGCCTCCAGAGCGGGCAGAGCTGGGGCGGGCATGGCCGGGGCCCGGGTGGGGCGGTCCTGTGGGGCAGCAGCAGATCGGGGGCTCGGAGGTGGCCCGGCAAGGGCGGTCACTTACTCAGCAGCCAGAGGAGCCACTTGGTGTGTGCCACACGCTTCAGCATCATGGAGCTGCTCGGCGGCCAGGCGGGATCACTCACCCCGCGCAGGGCAGGGCCGGGGGCTCCGAGCGCTCGGGTTCTGCCCTTGGCAACGGTGGAACCATTCCCGGGCCGCGGCACCGCAATCGGAACCGGACACCGGACCCGGGCAGCGCCGGGGCTGGGGAGGGGCTGCGGGCGGCAGCCGGGCTCGGGGACGCGGCCACTCGCAGGGAGGGGACACGCCAGGCTCGTGGGGACAGGGAGGAGCGGGAGCCAAGCTGGGAGCTTCTCCCTCTGCTTGGGGACACGGCGGCGGCTGGGAACGACCCGCCACAGAGTCTGAGGCCTGGCCAGGCTAAGCTGAGGCTGAGGGCACCCCAAAAGTGGTCCCTAAATGGTACCTGTGCGGTACCTTAAACCCCAAATTGTTTTATGTGGGGGAAAGGAGGCAGCATCTGTTCCACCTGCAGGGCTTTGGGAAGCACCCCGCGCCCTCCCAGGAGTGTCCCAGCGCCAGCTTGTTCAGGGTGTGGTGGGAAGCTGGCTTGATCTCTCCCACTTTCTGAACGCCCGGGCAGTTCAGCTGGTCTCCCTCTGCTTCTGGCACAGGGGCCCTGAGCCCCTCTCTGTTCCCAGTAAAGCCTTCCCAGGAAAAAGCAGGAAGATTGCTGCCGGCAAAAAGGGTTTAGGCACCACCAGAGCCCCAAGGCCTGGCTCTGAGGCAGACCCACACCCCTGCCCGTTTCCGAACGCCGGGACACCCGGAGCAGGGCACGGACCCCGCATCCCTGGGCTGGCCCCGCGGGTTGCGGAGCGGGGGCACCTCCTGCGCCACGGGGAGAGAGGGAGAGACACGGCCGCAGCCGCACGGGAGGGCAGCGGGCAGCAAAACGCCGGGCACGGCAGCTCCGGGAAGTGCCGGCGTCAGCAGAAGTCGGGCTGGCACCGCCTGTCACCCTGCCAGCCCTGTCACTCTCTCACCCCTGTCACCCCTGCCACCCTGTCACCCTGTCACCCCTGCCACCCCTGCCACCCTGTCACCCTGTCCCCCCTGTCACCCCTGTCACCCCTGCCACCCCTGCCACCCCTGTCACCCTGCCACCCCTGCCACACCGTCACCCCTGCCACACTGTCACCCCTGCCACCCTGTCACCCTGTCACCCCTGCCCGCCCTGCCAGCCCTGTCACCCCTGTCACCCCTGCCACCCCTGCCACCCCTGTCACCCTGTCACCCCTGCCCGCCCTGCCAGCCCTGTCACCCTGTCCCCCCTGCCACCCCGGCTGTGCGGAGTGGCTCCGGCGGGGCCGAGGAGGAGCTGCGGGCAGAGCGGGCAGAGTTTACAGCCGCCCTGCGGGGCTGGCACACCGCCTGCCCTGCCCTGTGGCCATTCGGGATAGCAGGGTGACAGCTCACATCACTTTTATGCAGTCTGGTAAAGAGGCGTGTGCGATCAGCGGGGCCTGGCAGGAGACGAGCTGGGGTTTGCTCTGAGGTGTCTTGTTGGAAAGCAGCGCTTCTGAGAGCCTTGAAGCCTGACCATTTATAAACAGCACTCTGAATTTTGAATGTTTTTGCAGCTCTTTAGAAAAGCAATGATCAGGAGAGTTTTTCCAGCTAGATCTTGCTACCCATATTAAAACAGGCAACACTGCTGGAGATTGCATATTTTTGGCAGTTCCTAGTCTCCCATTACTTAGCTTGAGACATATTCTTATTAGCTGATTTTAGACAATTGCAGGGCCTTCAGCTCCCTAGCTCTGTTAATCACCTCCACTTCTCTGCAATGAAACAGCCAAGGCTGAGCTCTGTCACCCTGTTTGAGAAAGAAGTTCAGTGCTGACCTCAGTGACAGATGGAAATGTGGGACTAAGGAAAGCACACTGATGGGGCATGTCACAGAATCATAGAATCATAGAATGGTGTGGGTTGGAAGGGACCTTAAAGATCATCCCATTCCAACCCCCCTGCCATGGGCATGGACACATGGACCCCTCCCACTAGAACAGGTTGCTCAGGGCTCCATCCAGCCTGGCCATGAACACTGCCAGGGATGGGGCACCCAAAACTTGTCTGGGCAATGCCACACAGTGTTATTGATGTCTGACAGGTCCTAGTTACACTGCCTGTGTCCTCATGTGCCAGCAAGACATTTATTTTCCTGAGAACAGGAAAGAAGAATGAATGCAAAAGAAGGGGGACCTGCCAAAGGAATGTCCCTTGGCTGCTGCTCTGGTAGCAGTGCCTGTGGGGAGCTGCTGTTTATTTGGAAAGCTGGGCACAGATGTGAGGAATGTTGGCTACCCAGCACTTCTCATGCACTGTGGCACATCCTGGACTTGGTTCAGGTTGTCAGAATCCTTCAGAAAACTGCAAGCCCACAAGTGGACTCTGTAGAAGGCAGTGAGCCTCTGGCATGCGCCCAGCAGGGCTGGGAGGCTGCGGGAGCAGGAGGCGCCGCTGTGCTGCTGGATGAGGCGTGTGCCAGCTGGCTGTGGGCACCTGCACTTCACGTCTTTGCAAAACCAAAGTCATCTCTGGGGGAGGGAGCAGGAGGGGAGGAGCAGCAGCACCTTGTACCCGATGCATCAATGCTGCAGGCTGGGGGAAGTCTACTCCCCACTGCTGCATCGAGCAATTACAGCTGTCAGCAATGCGGGGGTGATGCCAATTCCAGCATTTTCTGATTTCTGAGGGCTCACTTGGCACCTTCAGGGCTGTGCCCTCAGTGATGTATTGCAAGCTGTGTGATTTTTGCAGTGGAGCAGATTTGCACCCTTGTTTTCAGGGCTGCCACACAGCAGAGTTTCCTGCAGCGGTGTTCCTGTGCCAGCTGGGACTGGGCGGGCTGGGGGACACAGATGTCACCCCCAGGCCCATGGAGGGCCTGAGACAGCACAGGCAGCCGGAACAGCGGGACAAGAACTCCCTGGAGGGGTGTTTTCCATGTTGCTATCCAGCTGCATGTCAGCCCTGAGCTTTGTAAGAGCCTGTCTGGCTTGTGAGGGACCCCCCTTCAGCAGAGGAGCTCCTCTTCCTGGTTGTTGTCTCAAATACAAAATGTTTCGCAGCATTTTCCGTGCTGCATGTTCCACCACAAGCACCAGCAGCACTACAATGACTGAAAACCTCTTGGAAACTCCAGGACCATGGCTCACAGGCCTTGTGTCAGCACAGTGAGTTAAAACGGGGGTTTGGGGCAGGGAGAGATGTCTGGCCAGCTTAAAACCACACAAAGATGGAGGCCACAAATATCAGCTGCAAGTTCCAGTGGCTTGTCAAGCAGCATCCCCAGAAAGCATGTGTCTTAAATAGCTTGAAATGTGAGCAGAGATGACAGAAGAATGCTCCCAAAGCCAGCTGGATGTGAATGTGTGCTGCTAGAAGTCGACCAGCAGGCTGCTGGGGGAGGAGGCCATGAGCAGCTCTGCTCGTGTGGGTGTTGGGGTGGTCCAGGACAGAGCCCCAAGACACGCCAGGTTGTGCATTCCGTGCAGTGCACCAAAGGAAAGGAGGAAGGTGTGATCCCTCCTTTCCCTAAAACACACACCTAAAGGAGCAGGGAGAGAAGGGGACACTCACTCTGTTCACAGGAGAGTCCTGAGGAGCCTCTCAGCAGAGGGGACAGCCCTGCCCAGAGGCCCCAGAGCCATCACAGAGCAGACAAGCAGAGCCCCTTCCCCTTCAGCACAAACTCTTCCAAACACTGCTCCAAGATCCCAGTGCTGGGCATCTTCACCCTGTGGGAAGGGCTGCAGGTACAGCCCATGCAGAGCAGGGCTCAGATGCCCATCTGCACAGACAAAAGCACCTGGGAGCGGTCTGATTCAAACCAAAATTCTCTAAATTGCTGACTTTATTCGCAGGTTAAATCATCTTCATTCTGCATTTGTGCTTTATTTCGGTGGGTTTACTGTCATTGGCTGAGAGCTATGAGAGTATGTTGATAAATATAGACTTTACATTAAAATTGGCAATCTTTTTAACCTGGTAGATATGTTAATCTATTCCCATTTGTACAAGCACCGCACAGTTATAACGTGCATTAATTCAAATACTTAATTTACATTTTATTTTGTTAGGAAATAGTGAATGAAGCATTTTTTACTTGACATTTAGAAAATGGAATATTTAATTGATTGCAAAAACAGCATTTAAAAATGGTTTCTTGAATTATTAATACAAACTAAAATGGAGTGGATACATAAAAGCCTGCTTGAACAAACTGCTGTAGCCTTTTTAGGCAGGTTTGTTTCATGCAAGAACAACCTGATCCAACCACAATCTTATCCCTAATGTGAGCAGGGGCTTGGAGTACAAAACTCCAGAGAGGCTTCTTCCCTCCTCAGTCTTTCTGTGGTGAGTAAATGGGTTCTTCCAGTGACTGCATCATTCAGGCTTTCAGAACGAGGAAATGCCAAGGTCTCACACTTCTTTTCCTTGCTTGTTGTCAATGTGTAAAAAATAATCCCTTTGCTACTCCCAGATGGGGTTTCAGTTTTGAGTGAGTTGTTTCTTCAGTGGCAGCAACCCAGCCCACTGAAACTAAATGGCACACCTGCAAAAACAGACCGAAGGGGACACCTTGCTGAACGTTTCTGTCACACCAAGATGTAGGAGCTCAGTGTTTGTCACAGCTTTGCCTGCCCTTAAGCCTTGGGCACAAATGTGTTTTTCTAAAACTAACACTCCTAGTTTCTTTTATGTATTCAGGAAAATAAACATAAATTAGCATACATTAATCAAGATGTTTGACTATTTTTATAAATGAAATTCATTTTATTAGATAAAAACAGCTTTATTTCTTCTGATACTGTAACTAATAGGAAGCAGAGTTGGAGAAACTTCCTTCAGTTGTCTTTGGAAAGAAAGGTAGGATATTTAATTTCCTTCTTTTAGTCTTTAACTCTTTCAGTGCTGCAGTCTCCCTTGTCTACAGCCAGATCTTTAGAGCAGATGTTGCCACTGAGGCTCTCAATGCCTTCACACTGGCAGGGAGGAAGCAGAGCTGTGGTTGATGATAGAAAGCAGAACAGCTCAGAAATTTTCAAACCAGGCATGTCTGGGAGGAGATGGGCTTATTTTCAGTCTGTAAGAGCAAGCTGTCTCTTGGGAATGGCTTCCACTGCCAGCTTGAGACCTCTGGGCTGATTTGGGCAACATTTGAATTGAATATATGCGATGGTGAGAGAGCGTTCCCCACACAGCTCTGGGCGGTGGTTGGGTGAGTAATACCTGAAGAGTGCTTGGAGAAAGGCTGGGTGTTGCTGAGCTGGGGCTGAGTTTATCCACAGGCAGGAGAGGAAGGTGGCCCTGCTGGTGGGAGGTGACAGTCGTGGCTGGGATGGCTCCCGTGCCATGGCCATGGTGGTGGCAGAGCCTGAGGAACGGCAGCCTGAGGAGCACGTCTGCTCCTTGGAAAGGGGAATACTTTGCTGAACATCCTCGTCAGCACATTTGCCCAGCTACTCAGGAAAGATGCCCACAGATGGGGCAATCAAACTGGGCAAGATAAATTGGTCCTTTGTGTGCAGGACCAATTATTATTAATAAATGGGCTTAACAAGGCTGCAAAATTCTTCCCTCTTGTCACGCTCTGTGGCTCCAGCCTCCTGAAACTCAGACTTGACTCCACTCATCAACTAGGATATTTCCAATCACTCTAAAAGGGCAATTTCTCCAGCACCATTTTAGAAAGTGTTTATGTTGCACTGACAGCTGTTCCAGGAAATCTGCAAGCTAGCCAGTTCTGTAACAGAGTTCATGATTACTTTAACTGAGTATATCCCTGCTTTAAGCACTTCAGTTCTTGGAGAAGTAAACTTCTCAGATCCCATCACCACCACAGTGATCCAGGTAAATATTAACAAGGATCTTAAAAAAAAAAAAAAATCAAGTAATTTTTCACAGATTTTTTGGCTACTTCCTATCAACCTGATTTTATTTTGTTGACCTGGATTTCTTGTTTGTTTTAGAGAGAAGCAATTTACTTCCCTGCTGTTCCAGTATTTCACATCTGGACTGCTGTGGCAGCCTTCTTGACATCATTAAGGACCAAAAAAGGGCTGGCTCTTTTCCAGCCTCATAGGTTTTCCTCAGCAGTCCCGAGTCTGACAGAGATCAACCCACAGATGCCTCCAGGTGGCTTTCACAGGACGACAAACATCATTTATTGAGGACTGATGATAAAAAAAAATCTTTGCCCCAAGAGGTGCCATTTAAAACCCTTCTTTACTGTTTGCCTAGGAAGCACACCATCTCCATATGACACCAGCACCAACACAGAATAAATATTTACAGAACACTTCCTCTCCTCTCATTACAAACAATTCTGCTATCTCCAGTCAGTAATGGACAAGTGCCATGTTCAATTATATCAAAAACAAAAGGCATTCTAAAAAAAGCTGCCCATGTTTCCAGCCTTGTCACTTACAGGCTTTGTTCCCACTGGCTTCAGTTTTGTACTTTGTATTTTCCAGCTTCTGCTGGTTCTTTCCCTCCTCTGGTGATTAAATATCGCACAGCTATTGCCCATATTCCCTCTCTTCCAAGGTTAGCTTTTAATGTGCTTTCATTTGCATTTATACTTGCAAGCCACTGAAAAATGCCCAGGTTTTATCCAAATTTTGGTCTAAGTTGTCTCATTGTGCAAGTCAGAGCATTCCCTCCAGCAGAAGTCCCTGGAATGCTCCTGGCTGCTGGCTGGTGCTTCAAACACCTCTCTGGCCCACAGTTCTAGAGAGCTTCCTGCTAATGCTGGCCATTAAATCCTGTGTCACATCCATCCAAACCAAGCTGCTGGGAGCAGTTTCCATCCTTCATCACCCCTGCCCCCCTGCCCAAAGCCCATTTTCCAGTTCAGGGCACATCCACCATTTCTTCTGTCAGTGGAGCACCAGGGGATGTCTGAGTAACCCCCAGCTGGAGAGATGAGCTCTCCTGGCACAGCCTGCTCACCCACTGGGTCATGGCAGAGTCTCCCTGTCACTAAAACCACACCAGAGACACAGCCAACACCTCCCAGGATTTGCTTCTCCTCTCTTTAAGAAAGGAAGCCCCAGGAAGTGATGCCATGCGATCTGGGCATCGAGTGTGGCAGGGTACCACAAACCAGATAAGCCACAGCCTGGGGAAGAACTCATCCTTTTTACTGTGCAGAATGAACAGAAAAACAGAATGAACATCCCTTCTCGAGGCAAAGGCAAAGACTGACTCAGTGCTAACTCACTTGAACAGAAAACAACGCCAGCTTCTGAGCTGAGGGTTCCTGACCCTTCTGCCAGGGTCCCCATGCAATGACAAGGTGGGAGTAGCACTGATCTGAGCTCACACTCTCCTCTGAACCCGAGCAGAGCTTTGGCTTCATAACTAAACCAGCAAAATCCTCCATGGATCCTCATACAAGTAATTTGGGTGAGGAAAACATTCCAGGTGAAAGGCTTAAACCTTCCTGGTGAGCAGACCACAGGGAGGAAGAAGACTTGGCTTGTCAGTCTCCAGGCTGTGCCAATGGAATCCATGAAGAGGAGCTCCAGGATGGGCCATCTCCTCACAGTTATCTGCAGACACTGCAGATCTTCAGGAATTGGTTTGGAGCTCTATTATGTTATGTTAGTAACAGCAGCCAGAGTTTCTGGCAACAAGGTGACTGTGACCTTCTGAGAAGCAAGCTATCAGTGTGTCTGGAAAACCTGTCCACCTTCTTGGAGGCACGTGGTTTGTCCTGATGGCTTCTCAGCTGTGCTGCCCAACACACAGTGAGGGTTGGCCTTTGTCACCTCCACTCCTCCTCATTTAAGAGAAGGCAACTGATGAAGTAAATGATCAAACAATAGTGGGAATAAATGTTCACCCTGCAGGGGCAGGTATTTTTCACAGCCACCAGAAAGCTCAGTAGCTTTGTGCAAGTACATCAGGTACATTTCCAAGCCTGACTTATGCAGAATGTCACCTTTCAGTGACAGGACTGCTACATGGAAAAGCTGTACCACATTCACCATTTACAATAAATGCAGAGCTAAGAAAGAAAAACTAGAGAGCGATTGCTGCAGTTTATTTTGGAGGTGACATCAAGGTGACAAAGAGAGCATTGGTTTCAATGAATTTTATTTCATTCTGTATTATACAAGTGGGATCTGAATCCCAAACTTCCCACCATCAATGCCATGGAGAAGCACCATTACACAAGAGGAAGGCAGAATTTTGAGGCTGGAAGACAGACTGGACCAAGCTGTTTCTCCCCACTGGTCAGAAATTCTTCCTCCTTCACACAGAGTGCTTCCCAGACCAGCAGGTTTACCCCAGGAATAAGAGAGACAAAGCTAGCTCTAAACATCCCTCTGCCTCCTCCTCTCCCCAACAAAAGAGGCTGCCCAATGCCAGCAGTGGAATGGTTAAAGACAGGGAGCACATCAGGTTTTCAGTCTCTCAACCAGCCCACTAGATTAAGAAGTAGCCTGGTTACTCCCTCTCTCCTGAAAAAGATCCAGGAAAATGAATGACCTAAAACGCTGAAGACTTACCTCCTTTCCTTCCCCCATCCCATGGCCTTGTTCTCTAAGCAGAGAACAGGCAATGAACTCTGAGGAGGCTGAAGGAAAGCCAAGGAAAATCAGGGGCTACCTGAATCCCTGGGAATCTGGTGGCTACCCTGGTGCCCTCATTCATTCCCTTTGAGGTTCAGAGACCTGTTTGGAATAGTACACAGAGAGGGCCTCCCTTAAGGACTCAGAAGCAACCAGGGATACAGAACACACAGGAAGCACCGTGAGGGTACACACCATTCCAGGGATGGCCCAAACCACAAACAGGGCAAGACTTCCCTTCAGCCAAGGCCCCAAGGGCTGGGGGAACTGGGACGAGGCCCTGGCAGGGGGAAGAGAGCTCCTGCAGCAGTACTGAGGTCTCCTGTGAATTTACTTCTTCTTCCTCTCCTGGGAACAGCGAGGGCAGAACCTGTTAGAAAAGGAAGAACAAAGCCAACATTTAGGACATGACATGAGCCTTAAGTGCATGGTCCCAAAAGACCTTTTCCAAGGTCCCTGACAAAGCCTTAATTCAAATTTTCCTTTTAATGATATCTTCTAAGTGTGTATATATAGTACTTTTTCCCCTGGCACCAAGGACCTCCCCATTCCAAAGGTCAAATGGGCCCCCCAGGTTGCTTCACTCACCATTTTCCTCTTGGTTTTGTTGTCAGACCCACACAGGCAAAATGAAACCATTCAATGGAACACTGTTGGGATGAAGAGCAGCCAGTTAAAGAGCAGTTTCCTTTTGAAATTGTTGCTTTTGGGCTACCAGAGTTTCCCAGCATTTAATCACAAACTCCAAAATCCCTGGCAGTGATCAAGGATTGAATGTTCACACCCAACCTACACACTGTTAGCAAGGAGAACTCCCCTTCTCCCTTGCTAAGTTTAGGGACAAGAAAACATTTTAAGGAAAACCCTGCAGAGAGAGGCACTTCAGAGGTCCTTGCCAGCCACACCTCTGCCCATCCCAACTCCTGAGGAAAGCCCTCTCCTGGTCACTGCTTGCTGTGCCTGGGACCACCCAAGCAGGACAAGCCTTTCCATGCAGGACTCATCTCCACTCCATTCCCCCCACTTCCACCATGTGCAGGCTCTTACATCTGGGTTGTCACAGCCAATCATCTCCCCATAGGAGACCTGGTGGCAGAGGCAGTAGGTGGGCTCATTGGGGTCCACAGGCATATCCAGTACATCCGAGGGGTGCACATTCCCAAAGGTGACAGAAGGCATCCCATACTCTGTGCTACTGCAGGACAGGAATAAAGTAAGTCAGCAAAGTACCTGGCTTTGAGCACCTCTGTGTGTCCCAAGACAGTGCCCTTGCTGGCCAGAGACAGACACTTCTCTCAGTTAAGTACCCACACTCAAGGGGGTCTGCTTTCCCCTCCAACCCACACCCCCCTGAGAACAGGGGAATAAAGAAGTTTCCTTCCTCTTGCCTCCCAAGAAGGGACAGAGGACACACAGTTCCAGTGTGGAAGCCTGGCTAGGCCTGCCTTGGTCTGATTTCCAGTGCTGCTTCTCATTCCCTCGAGTCCCTTCAACACTTACGTGCGGACCAGCTTCAGTTTCTTTTGGGCAGTTTTTGGTGCTTCCTCATCAGAGTTTTTCCCTTTGGAGCGAGCACGGGCAGCTTTTTTCTCTTTCTGGGCTCGGCCCTCTGGTAAGAAGAGAAAAAGGTGTTGCATCTGTCACCCCACCAAAACAGACACCTGACAGTGACAACCCCTGCAGCACTAAAACACACTCCTGGCTGTGGAATGCACACTTGCTTTGGGCTGTGCACCCCATCCCGATTTATCTATCAGCCTTGAATGAGCTCACACAAGAAGAGCCCAGTCACCATCTCTTTACCTGTCCTTCAGCCTCCAGCGCAACAGCCTTTGATCTGCACCACTCCAGTGCCTGCCTTCATCCCCAGCACTTCCACAGTCACCTGGCTGCCTCCTGAATCAGTGTGCAGCCCAGTGTGGTACTCACTCTTCTTGCCCTTGCTGGAAGAACTGTCATAGTCACTCGACTCTATCTGCTTCTCCTTCAGGTCCGCTTCAAAGCGGGCGAGGTCCGTGTCCAGCCGCCGGATGTGCTTGTCCACCTGCAAGGACACCAGGGGCAGGGGTTACCACAGGACAGGGCCCAGGGAGGCAGAGGGAGGACAAACAGGGGACAAAGGGGCAGGGGGCTGGCACTAAAGAGCCGAGGAGCAAGAGTGGGCATGGCCTAAGAATGAGAGCTCAGGGCCTGGCGAGATGGGCGGCTTTAGTTCGGGCGTTCACAGGATAAGCACGAGGCACTTCCCTTCATACCATCTCATAGGTCTGCATTGCCAGCTGAACCTTGTCGTCCCCAAATTCCTTGCACTTCCCATAGGCCTCCTGGATCTGCTTGAGAAGCCCCAGTTTTTCCTCTGAAGACAAAGTCCGTGCATTGCTGATATACTCCGTGGCCAACTTATCGATCTCTGACTTGAGGTCTGAAAGAAGGGAGCCATTAAATACACAAACACCTCACACACCACAGTGCCCTCCATCAGGAGAGACTCAGTGACTGCAGCAGCTCCAGGCCTCCTCCCCTGCCTGGAGATCCCCATGACAAAGGCAAAGCAAAGAAAAGCTGCTCAAGCTACTTCTCCTTGTCTTGGCAACAAAACCGTCCCTGATCCTCACCTTCCGTCCTCTGATCCAGATCCCGCATGAGCTGAAAGTTTCTCTGTAATTCAAAGGGCAGGTTCTCAATACCTGCAGAGAAAGGAGAATACATGGAGAAATCAGATCCTTGTTCCTTGCCAAGGCAGGAACAAAGCTAACCAATAACACACATACCCCTGGTGCACATCAGCTTCCATTGTTGCTGGCCCCAAAGGAGACAGACTATAAAAGTGTGATACATTTAATGCAGAAGCCTCCTTCTAGAATACATATTAGTTAGCAGAAAACTGCTGCCGTGCAGAGAGTGCCGCACTAAGAAAGCAGAAACCCAAAATCTGTAATGAGTGTCAGTCTTTATAACACAACATCTCCATCCGAAAACTCCACTCAGTAATGAAAGAAACACCACAACAGCTGGTAAATAAAGCCATTTAGTTATTTCTCACAAAGATGTAAAAATTAAGTTGATCAAATGCTAATTCACTGAAAAGTGAGTCTGTTTAATGCATTCATTTAACATACAGGGGACAGCAGACACTTTGGGCAGAGCAAAGATCAAGTCTGAGATGGGATGGGGAACAGTCTTAACCCCTCATGACTTGTAACTTGTGGTGCCTTCTGCACTGTCATCTCAGAGTGGTGTGTCCAACACCTGGAAGGATGCCACACATTGTGAATAATAAACGCTTGTAGGGCTCTGACTGAGCAATGTGAAGTTGATAGTCAATTAATTTTCAATGCAGTGTGCTACTCACCCCCCAGGCATCACCAGATGCTCAACTGGCAAAGCTGGTAAAAACAATTCTCATTTTTCCATGCCTGTCTAGTCAAAATGAGATCTAGTGTCACTGCATTAACCTGAAGTCTAAGCCTGATTATTGTCACCTTTATACCTAATGAAAATAATAAATCTCTCCTGAAGGTTTAAAAAAGAAGGTGTTGGGGAAAGCTCTTCACAAACACAACAGAAGCACGTCTGAGCTTCCTCAACTCACTCTGCAGCTCACATGGAGTGCAGCTGGAAGTGTTGCCATCACCAAAGCTGTCCAACACATCAGTCCAGGCATCAATCTCCATTTTCTCTGCACATATTTCTACAGCAATTAATGCCTTTCCACTCCCTGAAGAGCAACCAGTTGACAGGGAAGGTTCTGTATGCAAGAGGAAGGTTTTAACAAGTTTTAACAAGTGCTACATAACAGGATGTGAGATTAATTCCTATAAGAGGTAAAACTAACTGTGGGCCTTGCTGAGCACAAATGTTGTTCCTTTTACTTAGACTTCTGCCCATGCAGCATAATGAGAAGTTACATGCACAACACTTAGGAGCAATCAAGCTGCTGATTTAACAGATTTCTGTTGCCATTTCTGATTTAGTTACCTGAGAAATGCTCAGGTAGTAGGTGTCCTTGAGTACCCAGATCCATAATCCACAGCACATACACATCACCCCTCTGCATTCAAGGACAGTTAGCAGTGCAAATTCAAATTCTGAAAAATTACTAAGCAGCAAAATGAAGTCTGTAGGTACATCCTGAATTTGATACTTCCAGGTTTGTTCAGCATGACAGACTTCACACAAGGTTTAAGCAGCTGACTACCGGATTACATCCCTACGGTTCCAAAAAGCATCTCAGAACACGACGGGGACACAATGCTGAAAATTATTATTGCTTATAGAGGGAGCTTGTGGCAGGGATGAAATTCAGCTTGGGAATCTAGAGACCATGCCTTTTTCCCTCCTGCAATCCCCAGCCTCATCAACTCTAAACCTTTCAATTTATACAGCAAATGAAACATGGGTCATACTGCAGCACGCTGCTTTCATTCCTCTCCAAAGCACCCGCTGCAGAAGACAAGACAGGTATCCTCCAGAGGAAAACAGAAGCTCTTCCTGCACTGCACACAATATGTCAAATTTATATTGAGTTTATTAATCCTGGAAGATCACAGCTTCTAAATTCTGGACTTTGTGGTTTTTAGAAAAGATTAATGTAATTTCTTTTTCTCTTCTGAAAAGGACAGATGGTAAAAGCACAAATTCCACCAGGTACTGTCAGCTTTCCCTCAGCAGGGATAGAAACCTTTAGATAGAGCAAGCTCCTGAGCCAGCACAAAAACCAGTAGGATGCTGCTGTGCGGGCAGAACAACCCCACATGAGGTTAGGGTCACACTTCACAGTGACATTCTTGCACCAGGAGAAACCCAAGCAGGAGTTCCATTCTGCTACACAACCTGAAAGGAACTGTGCTCTAGTTTTGACAGCCGTCACTGCAAAAATCTGCCACCGCCACTGATGCCAGCACATGCCCTCGTCTGGACAACATCCATCTGTCTGTCTGTCTGTCTTTTGCCTCTACTTGTCTGTTCAGCCTGTGCACCCACCCTTGAGAGCCCCTCTCTCCCCAGAGCTTGCTCCCCTCAGCCAGGCCAGTGGCTCCTTTCCTGCCTCCAGGGGTGCAGAGCCCCTGCTCCTGGGGGCTCTGGCAGTGTGGGGAGGGCTGTCCCCTGGCCCTGGCACTGTGGGGAGGGCTGTCACTGGGCCCTGGCAGTGTGGGGAGGGCTGTCACCCGGCCCTGGCAGTGTGGGCAGGGCTGTCACCCGGCTCTGGCAGTGTGGGGAGGGCTGTCACCCAGCTCTGGCAGTGTGGGGAGGGCTGTCACCCAGCTCTGGCAGTGTGGGGAGGGCTGTCCCCTGGCCCTGGCAGTGTGGGGAGGGCTGTCCCCTGGCTCTGGCACTGTGGGAAGGGCTGTCACTGGGCCCTGGCACTGTGGGGAGGGCTGTCACTGGGCCCTGGCAGTGTGGGGAGGGCTGTCACCCAGCTCTGGCAGTGTGGGGAGGGCTGTCACCCAGCTCTGGCAGTGTGGGGAGGGCTGTCCCCTGGCCCTGGCACTGTGGGGAGGGCTGTCACCTGGCTCTGGCAGTGTGGGGAGGGCTGTCACCTGGCTCTGGCAGTGTGGGCAGGGCTGTCACCTGGCTCTGGCAGTGTGGGCAGGGCTGTCACCTGGCTCTGGCAGTGTGGGGAGGGCTGTCACCCGGCCCTGGCAGTGTGGGGAGGGCTGTCACTGGGCCCTGGCAGTGTGGGGAGGGCTGTCACCCAGCCCTGGCAGTGTGGGGAGGGCTGTCACCCGGCCCTGGCAGTGTGGGGAGGGCTGTCACTGGGCCCTGGCAGTGTGGGGAGGGCTGTCACCCGGCCCTGGCAGTGTGGGGAGGGCTGTCACCCGGCCCTGGCAGTGTGGGGAGGGCTGTCACCCGGCTCTGGCAGTGTGGGCAGGGCTGTCACCCGGCCCTGGCAGTGTGGGCAGGGCTGTCACCTGGCCCTGGCTCTGGTTGAGCAAATGCTCAGCTCAGGCACCACGAGTGGATCATTTATGCACATCTGAGCCATGAGCTTCCAGAGGCTCATTAGCTGGGCAGGCTTCCACTGGGGCTGACGAGACAAACCCCTGCCAGTTGAATTCCTTCCCTGCTAAAACCAGCAAAATGATTTCCTAAAACCACAGCAAAACATTGCACTCTGCAAATCTATTCTTGGACAAATGTTCTGCCACTGCTTCGTCAATAAATGGAGAAAATGAAACAAGTGACAGTACAGTGACTTTATAATCAGAACTGCTACAAAGACACTTTATCTATTCAACTGAACGTGGAGGGAAGCTGAGCAGACCATTACAAATTATGATCCAGAGAGAGTCTGGCAATAACAAAAAGCATAACAAGATAAAGCTGCAGATAAGCAAGTTATAACTGAGCAACAAACTATTTGTATGGTACATAACTTAATCTAGCTGTGGGGATGTTTTCTACTATCTGCAGCTTAACTCCAAAGCTCTTGCATAGCCTTAAACAGAAGTGATTCTCTGCATCACAGAATTTATCACAGGGGACAGAACACTTGCTGAAATTGCTTGACCTGTGCTGTGCTGGCTACCAGACATTATCACTCTCTAAGTGCCATTGAAAAAAAAAAAAATTAGATTTGAGTCTCCATTTCCTCATTCCTACCACCAGACTTTCCCTCGCTATTCCTAAAAAATATTCATGCTATTTATGTAATTTCGTTTCCTCCTGCTTTTCTCCTTTTTTCCTCTCAATTAATTTTGCTTTCATCTTAGTAAGATTCACCTAAAATCATCATGACTACATACTATCTATCATCAAATATCCACATAATTCTCAGATTATGAAACTGATAATTGTAAAGAAAGAACACCCTAGAGACATCTTTGATCACTAGAGAAGAGTGATGATATGCAACAACAGACAGAAAAATAAGGAAAAGTGAGGCCCTCTTTCCACAGCAATGGCACAGCAGGAGGAGAGGAGCAGGAGGATGGTGAAAATGTACAGGGAATAAAGTGCTAGCAAGGCCAGCAGCTTGGGCTGGCAGCAATGCAACTGTGCCACAGAATCACAGAATGGGTAAGCCTGGAAGGACCACAGTGATCACCTGGCCCCACCTCTCTGCTCAAGCAGGGTCACCCAGAGCATAGGGCACAGGATTGCCTCCAGACAGTCCTGGAATATGTCCAGTGAGGGAGACACCACAGCCTTAGTGGGGAAATCTCTCTTTGGTCACCCACACAGTAAAGGAATTCTTCCTCATGTTCAGCTGGAGCTCCCTGTGCATCAGTTCCTGCCCACTGCCCCGTGTCCCAGTGCCTGGCACCACGGAGAAGAGCCCGGATCCACCCTCAACACCTCCCTGCAGATGTTTACAGACACTGCAGAGCCCCCTCTCAGACATTCTCCCAAAGGCCAAACAGGCCCAGCTCCCTCAGCCTTCCCACACAAGAGAGATGCTCCAGTCTCCAATCATCCCCATTCCCTCTGCTGCACAGGCCCAGGAGCCCCATGTCTCTCTGTATGAGGAGCCCAGGAGCGGACACTGCACTCAGAGGAGCCTCTCCAGGGCTGAGTGCATGGGCAGGATTCCTGCCTCGACCTGCTGGCAAGGCTTCTCCCAATGGGCTCCCTGCACAGATCCATACAGAAGCCTGCTGCAGCCCTACTGATTCCTCTCGTGGTCTGATCATCCTGAAAATCACTGGTGCAGCCCTCTCCTGCTGAATGCATCTTTTTCATCCCTTCCTTTTCTTACCTTGTTTCCATTTCTGATCACAAGCTGAAGTCTCTCTACCTTCCTTCATCTTTTCTCTCCTCACATGTTGTCCCTTCACTAAGCCCATTCTTCTTTCATCTCTTTTACTCTCCTCCTTCCTTGTCATTCTTTCCCCTGTTCATTCTTCCACAGGCATCCATGACCATGCTCTCTTCTCCCTTTTGAACCACGCACTCTCTCTCCAAAAGTCAGAATCCAACACCACTTTTTTCCCTCTTCAATAATGATCATTTTATTTACTTCTTTTTAAAAACAAACGTGGGCTGTCAGGTGCAGGCTGATATTTAAACTTCAGCTCCTCAACTCAGATGTTAACTGTGACACACAAATGCAGAGAGCAAGCCTACACAGCCTGATAACTTCAGTTGTGCTTCAATCCTCTGCAGCACGCCTGTGCTGTGCCAAACAATGGATCTGTGCTGCCCAAAGTCCCAAAAACAGACCAATAGCACTGAGGACCATCCAAACACACAGTACCTTTCCCAAGACATCTATTCACCCACCATGTTTAGATGCATGTTTAAATTTTATTAAAAAATGGGAAAAGACATTTTGAAACATAACCACAGTTGCTTTATTGAACAGCTTAGATTTCAGCAAACACTTCAGACACCACATTGCTGAAGGCAATTTAAAAAATTCCTGCTTGTGTCAGGGACTGCCACACAGAGAGGGTAAGTTCTTTGCCCCCAGGACTGCAAACTGGCTGGGATCTTGTTGGGGAAGCACACTGGACTTTTTGGTACTCCATGATTCTCATAATTTTGCAGCACTTGAAGTACACTGCAGGACAAGTGGCTTGCAGCAATCTTCAGGAGCTTCCTTGCTCCCTCATTAGGGGGCAGGGTGTCTTTTGTATCCCTCCTTTCAGAGTGTGTCACCCTTTTAAACTATTGCTGCTACTCTCTCCTGCGCTCTCAAGTAATCAGTCACCTTCCTACACAGGTATTTACTGGAACTTTTGCACAAGCACCTTTATTGAAATTGGTCCTTGAGTACAATTTCCCTCTGTTCAGAGATGGCCCAGCCCTGCTGCAGTAAAAAATCCTAACCTTTACCATTATCCTCACAACACCCTGGTAAGGGATAAGCCCACCTACAGTTTTACAGAGAGGGTGCTTAGGTGCACGGCAGACTGATTTGCCACCCAGGAATTCTGTGGCCACAGCACATATCCCAAGTTTTGGGCAATGCACTGCACACCAGCCCACCCCAGCACATCTGCCTCGGGCACCACTCAGCAGTGACAGTCAGGCACAGAAACCCAACACTCCCCCAAAGTGTGGGGCTGTTTCTTAGGAAGGGAGGGCTCTTTTTGTTGTCTTGTTACAGCAGCTCAATGCTACAGCATCCACAGACAAGACAGCAGGGAACGTTGTTAAGTGTCTGAAAAGGGATCTTTCTTATCAAAGATCAACCTTGAATTTGAAAAGCTTGGAGGGCTTGAAAGACTGACACAATGAATGAGACTGGCAACACTCCTGGCTTTCCAGCCAGCCACAGCCCTCCAAAGGCAGGGACAACCACCGAAGAGCCCACAGGGCTGTTTGCCAAAACAATGACATCACATTTGCAGTTGGGTAAGTGAAGAACTACAGAGAAAACACAGCAGGCTTTGCCATGTAAAGCTATCTTGTATCAGCTCCAATAAAAATATCAGCCAACAACAAAACCAATTCTAGATGAATTGGTCATTAAATGTATCAGCTCAGCGTGGGCTGTGCCAGTAGCTTTCACACAGAAACAAATGATGCCTATGAATCACCAAATTCTCTCCCCTGCATGAAATCTTTTGTAATTTTCCATAGATCATATGTGGTGCATCACAGGTGTAACCAATCCAAAGTCTCTGAAAGGTGAAAGGCATCTTTGACTGCACTAGAACAGTGACAAGCAGAGAAATGATTTATTTAGAGACTTGCATTTCTGAAGATTGATGTGAGGAGCTGTAGAGGCAGGGCCAGGGGTATGGCTGCATGCTACACTGAGGAGGGGACAGGAGTAAGGAAGGCAGGGAATGCAAGAGATCAAAGAACTGCTGGGAAACTGGAACACAGCCAGGTCTGAGAAGGAAACAAGGGCTTGCCTACAGCCATCTCCAACATCACACCCAAGCCCTCCGAGAGCCTCAAGATGACAATACTCATCACACCCTCATTTGATGAATGCGTACAGAAGAAAATCCAGACAGATGGGGCCGTTCCAAAAGAAAAATCCTATTTTACTAGGTTAGCTAATGTTATCAAGGAACATTGATAGGACATTGCCATGCCAGCTGTAGGAGAAAGAAGACTTCCATGTGCTGCTTCCATTGCTCTGTGCTGATGCTGAAGTTTTCCAGCAGTGACAGCCCCTGAGAGGGTGCAGCTCTGTGTGCCTACTGACAAGTGCAAACAGAGGAGCAAAGGAAGCTCAGTGCCTCCCTAACCAGTGGGAAATGGGGGAAAGCCCAAGGTATACTGCCTGCATTGCACCATGGCACCTTCCCAGCTGAGGTCTCCTTATCTCATCTCAGCATCTCCATCACCTCCACAGCAGTACTTCCAACCTCCTTCAAGGGCCAACACTGAGCCAAACACAGGAACTCAAACTCAAGCAAGCACAAATTATTCTCACAAATCTTTATGCACATTCCACCTTTTAATCACAAAACACTGTTCTCTTCCTTCTTCTTCCATTCCTTTCTACACCTCTAACTCCTTTGCACCCATAGGTTTTCCCTTACTAAAGCTGCACTGTGTTAGTGCTTGAGGGAAAGCACTTTTTAATCTTGCTTTCTCCCCTCTCCTTCTGGATTTTTAGAAACCAGAGGGAGAACAATATTTGAAGACATGGAAATCTTTTTATGTTTAAATTCAGCCACTGGAGAGAAACACTCAGGAAGAAAAGTGGAACCAGACACATTCCTCCTCTCCCATTCCCTGAATCCTTTGGCTCAGTAAATAGGATGAAGGAGTGAAGGTGGTCAGAGTAGACAAGACATGGAGTTCCTCTGTCAGGATGCTCAGCACAGAAGGAATGTGTGCATTTTTCTGCTGCAAAAGCATCTGCCAAGAGCATAACACATTTCAGACAGATTTGCTTTGTAATTAACAGCTTAAAGCCAAGGAAAGGGCATGCCTAATCCTAGGCCTAAACCCAGTATCAAATTACAATACCTGACCTAAGAAGCTTCTAGACACTTTTTGCTAAGAGAACTCTTCTTAGCTTGGCTATTCCACAAAAAAAAAAAAAAAATTAAAAAAAAAATAAAAAAAAAAGAAAAGAACTTTACTTTGTCAGACTGCTACTTTGTCAGATTTTAGCATACAGTTTTTAATTACCTACTCACATGATGTTTCATGCAAGGTGTTTCTCATTCCCAGTGACTGAGCACTGATTCAAAGTTTTACTTTATTCTCTTTGCTCAACACAGAGTCACAAGCTCAGACCCAGAGCTCAATCTGAGAACTGACTTTGTAGCCAGCTTTTCAAGGTGTTCACTGCTGTGACAATGAAGAGTTTTCACAACGCTGCAGTGGAGTGGCCCACTGCCCTCACCAACAGCAGGAAGGCCACCAGATTTACTGGGGCCAAGAGATTAAAGCCAAAAGGCCAGCTAATTACAAACTCTCCTCTTGAAGGGTGCAAAAATGCTTCATTGCACAACTTTTCAGAATTATCTGTTCAAAGCACACTCCAGAAGCAGCTATGAGCATTCTGCACATCTGCTCCCCTGATTAAAAATTTCCACTCATAATCTGAGGGAAGCACAATCCAAGCAAGGGAAACCTGTACAAAGTGGGACTCACAACATAAAAAAACCCCACCAAACTCACTTTGGCAGAGTGATATTCACTTGCTTCAAACAGGAGGCACCTTTTTCCTTCCTACAATTTTCACTTAATTCCTTACACACCTTCCTTTATTCAAAGATATGAAGAGGTCCTACAAATAACTGCCCTCTTTCATCACACATTCCTCATTCATTCCCTGAGCAGATCCAGATAGAAAACCACAGGAAAGAGAATCTCTGTGGGAAGAAAAAAGACATTAAACTGAAAACTGTGTCTGCAAGAGCATTATGCTAGTAAAAGAATCCTGTTCCAAGACACAGATGTAAATTAAGAATTAGACACCTTTTATAAGAAATGACCAAAAGTTCTGGACTGTTTATTTCTATCAAATTTCAGGAATTTTTAGGATATTAGTGAACTGCTTTAAAACAGAACTGAATGTTTTTAAAACACTGAAATAATGTGGGGAAAAAAGGGGAGCAGCAAGTAAGAAACTGAATGCTGTCAATCAGTTGGCATCAAGAGAAAGACTCGTGTCTAAAACACTGGATGCATTTCCACAGAGTCAGGAGCTCAGGCAGAAGCCAGGAGAGGAGAGCAGGCTGAGAGCAGAGCAATGTGGGTAATCAGAAATGAATGCCATTACCTATCAGCAGCCTAACCTGCTGAAGATGTGATGGGTGCTCTTTGATGCCAAGGGTCACAGCACATTCATGCTTTCCTGAAAGAAATCCAGAATAGCACAGCAAGTGTCTCATCAGTGGCTAACAGCAGCAAGTAATGCTGCACCACACAAACCTGAAAAAGGCTGCAGAGATCTAAGGGTAAGCAATAAAGGCTAAACCATCACAGGAATTAATGTTTTGTTCTTCCTAAAATCTTTGTAAGCAGATGGTTTAAGGACTTTTAGACTGTGCACATCACTTTCATTATTTTTTAAGCAAGACACCTCAACCACAACAGTGACTCTCCTGTATTAATATCCACTTCACCAGGATGAGCATCTCTAATCCAATCTCAGGACCCAAACCTCAGCTGAGAGAGAGGACTTTGGCATTTCCTCTGCATGCCTGTACAGGAGAGAAAGAGGAGTTCCCAGGCTGGCTGGTTTTAGCTGACTGTGATGGATCCCGAGGTGTTTGACTCTGGCACTCTCCAGCCACCAACCTTCCCTCTCTGCAGCTGTGCACCTGCAGCCCCCCTGCCCGCTCAGGGCTGCGTCCTGCTCGGCTCTGCTCACCACGTGCAGATCCCAGGCTTTTGCTCCTTTAGCTCTGCCCTGCAGCTCTTACCCAAACACACCCCTGCCCTCCCCGCAGGAAAACCCTGCATCCCCCTCCTGTGCACTTATTCCTTGTCCATCTGCTTCTTCTCCTCCTTCCCAGCTGAGGAGCCTCAGTCAGCTGCACCCTTCTGCAATGCAGCGAGAACTGCACAAGAACACAAATCTGCCCCTCTCCAACCTGCCTCCTCATTCAACTCCTCTTCCTGGCTTTGGCCTCCTTCCTTGCACCTCAGAGATCCTTGCCTGTCCAACTGCAGCTTCTTTTCACCTTTCACTGAAATTTAGTATGGTTCTTGAACATTCTCAGAGACATTTCCTTTCCTAAAGACAAAAAGAGCACTGAAGATGCAAGGAATGAGACACCCTGTGTCCATATCAGCACCTCATCTTTTCTGTGCTGGAAGAAACCCGGTGTAGCAGGAAATCTGAAGAGCCAAACTCCATTATTTCCCATGCATATGCAAGCAGACAGTGAGAGATGTCACTGGCTGGGTGCAGTGAAGCAGAAGACACAGCACCACAACCAGCCAGCTTTAAAGACACCATCCCGTGAACATTCTCCCCTGTCTCCAGTGCCAACACCAGACCAGCAGGAAAACGTGAGAACGGCATTCCTCAAAGAACAGGTTATTCAATCTGAACTCATTAGCCCACTCATTGAGAAACAACTCCTCCGATGGATCTGCTCGGCTATTTTAAGCACGCGTGGGTAAAACATGCACTGAAAGTCTCATCCCCAAAGGGCAGAGTTTGAAGTTTTAAGCACCTTAAGGCAGGACGGTAAAATAGGAGGTACCATAGGAGGTCTCTGATAACGTTGCCAACTCCATTGGCATTTACAGAGCTCCCGTTCGGCCAGAAAAGCGGGGCTGCATTTGTAAACTGACAGCGTAGAAAACCACCACAACTACCGCCCCACGGACCCCAAAGTTATCTGTGCTCGATGTCTATCCCGGGAAATCACCGACAGCCAAGCTCCCGCTCCCGAGGGGCGCCTGGAGCTGCACCGGGCTCCTCTCTCACGGACCAAACCGGCCGCGGGGCCGCGCTGTCAGGGCTCCCGCAGCCGAGCCTTGCCCCGCGGACGGGGCCTCTCCGCACGGCCCGGGCACCGGGCAGCGCCCGAGGGGCGGGGAGAGCCCGCGGGCGCCCTGGGCAGCGCTCGGCCCCCGCGGGGCCCCGCCCCTCGGCCCGTCCGTGCCCCCCGGGCCGGCTCAGCCGCGGCCTCGGCCCCGCCCCGGCGGCTCTTACTGTCCAGGTAGTGCTCCAGGTACATCCCCGCCGCCATCTTGCGCCCCACACACCGCCGCTTCCGGCGGCGAGCGGACGCGCGCGGAGCCCGGAAGCGGCGCTGCCCGGCTGCGAAGCCGCTTCCGCCCGCCTGCCCCGGTGCTTCCGCCCCGCTCCCGCCGCCATTTCGGGCTGCGCGGGGCTGCCCCCGCGGAGGGCGGCGGGGGTGACCGGGGCACCGCTCCTGCGGGAAAGGCTGAGGGAGCTGGGCCTCTTCAGCCCGAGGGGCTCAGACGACTGAGAGGGGAGCCCATCCATGTCTCTCAGTATCTGAAAGGTGCATGTGAGACTCCTCGGTGGTGCCAAGCACTAGGGCAGAAACTGATGCACAGCAAGTTCCACCTGAACGTGAGGAGGAACTTCTTCACCGTGCGGGTGACTGAGCACTGGGACAGGCTGCCCAGAGAGGCGGTGCAGTCTCCTTCATTGGAGAACCCTCTGGAGGCAATCCTGTGCCATGTGCTGTGGGAGGAACGAGCCTGCTCGAGCAGGGAGGTTGGAGCAGTGACACCCTGGGGTCCCTTTCTGGGGTCCCTTCGAGCCCGGCCCATCCTGGCATCAGGCCGAGGAAGTGCTGCTGACTCGTTACCGTGGTTTTCCATTCACCTCGGAATCCGCCAGTGCGGGGCAGCTGCTGCTGTGTCACGAGTGGAGATGGATGGAGGGTCTCTGCTGTGCGGGACTGGTACAACCGAACACTTGTGACAGACTAACAAAGGCAATTAAACGAAACATGTGACCGTGCTCTCTTTCTCTTCATCATGCCAGAACCACTCTTGTGACCATACACAGGAGCCACTTGTAGAGCCCCCTCCCCAGCCGTCCTTTGCTACACACACGGTGTGGTGCCGTGAATCACGTGTGATTATGGAGGAACCGAGACAAAATTATCTTACTTCTGTTGATCCTTAGGTTCCAAGATATGCAGGATGGTTTTTTCAAGAGGTCAGCGCTCATTTAGCATCCTATACAGTTTAGGAGGCACTGGGCTTGGCTAATACTCCATTTCATCCACCTTTCTTCTGCCTACCCATCTACACCATCCTTCTTTTTTCTTGACAGTCTGTGCAATGACAGCCATTGCTCAGGACTGAATGCTCCCAGATTCTAGCTGCAAGAAGTGGTGACTGGATTTATTTTTCTCTCTTTTCCTCACAAAGATCTTCCAAGACACCATGCCTCTATCTATATGGATATACTAGGATTAAGTCTTCGAGCAGCCTGCACTGCAAGACTGAGGAGCTGTTACATAAAGGAACTGCAGCTGTTTGAACTATGAACCATCTTGCTGTTAAACTACTGGGTTAATTCAGAGCCTCTCTGTTCTGATGATGGAGTTTTCCATTCCTCTTCCTACAGTCATTTAAGTTATTTATGACATATTTTTAATTATTCAAAACACATTTCTTAGTCTTTTCAGTTCCCATGTGGAGCAGCTGGCTTCAGTTAGCTGAACATTATTGTTAAGCCTCTTTAAAGTACTTCAAAATTCTCATATAAATTGCCTTATACTCTTAATTAAGGGGAAGGATGTGGCTGTTACATAAAAAAAAAAAAATAAAAAAAAATCTGCTCCCTATACCATGTCACAGTTCTAAACCAGAATCTCCCAAACACACCCTGCTTGGGGCTACCAAGTTGAATGGAGCTGATGTTAAAAATTACATATTCTTAGACATCACTAGTTTGTTTAGGAGACCACATGGGAACCCCATCCTATCCTCCAAGCCAAGGCTAGGAGGATGCCAGAAAGACAATTTCCCTCTGGACTTTTTGCCACTGCAGATACAAAAGACAGGGCAAAGAGGCACTTGCCTAAAATCTAAATGGCAAATCTCAGTAAAGTGTACAAATGTGTCTCTAACTGCAGGAACTGCCACTGTGAATTTGCAAAATAAAGGGGAGAGGCAGTTTTGTGTGCCTGTGTGGTCTCACAGCAGTAGAAACTCTACCATTCCAGCAAAAACTAGTTCCGGAGCTCTGAGTGCCGGAAAGCTTGTTTTGCTTTTTTTTCAAAGTCAAAGAAAGGGTTTGCATCGCTCAGGGCTCCAGAGGCAGCCTCACCCACAGAGGAAGTGTCAGCAGGGCAGTTATTTGTCGAGAAGAGGAATATTTTTCAAACACTCTACCCATTGCAGTTGGAGCACGGGCGCAGATGGCTGTGCAGGAAGGTGCTTTCCCAGCTGAGACAAGCTCTGGAGACCAGCACCATTGATGTCTAACCCTCACCCAGCCTCACACGCTAACCCCTGTGGTTATGACACTCCCCCCTCAGCCCAGGCTGCTGCTACAGCTCCATCCTGCAATTATTCCTGTAGGTAGCTCCTGGTCCCACACACGACCTGTGGGATGAGCGGTGCTGCCCAGGCCTCGGCACGTCCCACGGGGAAGCTGCACGGCCTATGCAAGCAGTCTTGCAGGAGTGGTTCTCAACCTTTATTGATCTACAGATGCCTGTGTGTTTTCCCTTGGAAATGTAAACATCTGCATACCAAATTCAAGCCTCCAGATTTTAGTTACCTTATAGACTCCTTAAATGTTGTCCAAGGACTGTGAAGTGAAGGCCAGTGCTTGGGAGGGATCCTCATGCAGAACCCAGCAGGACGGCTGTAACTTCCAACCCGTGTTCAGTTACCTTTTTGCTGTTGAGGAACCTTCAGCTCTTCTCACTCTTTAATATTCTCAGTTCAGAGGCCCCTGAACTTTCAATTTCCTGTCTTCAGGAAGCACAGAGAGGTACCCACACTTTGTTCTCACAAAGGGCAAATGATTGATCTGCAGCACTTGGCCCCGAGGGGGTTAATTAGCTTTACAAATGAAAGAGGATGCCAAAGGCCACAAATTATAACTGTGTGTCCATGTTTCAGAAACATACCCTAATTCAGCAGCAAAACTAGGCGTAGACTCTAGTTCTTTGGTGTCACGATTTCTTTTCTTGCAGTTTTTTTTCCATTCATTACACAGACACTACATGAAATCGAAATGTTTGTTGGACCAAGTTACTACATCTCTCTAGTACTTTGGTGTTCTACTATACAGAAACAAGAAACCATGCACACAAATTTAATCTGTTGTACCTGAAAGGACGATTGAACAGGTACCTATCTTGTAGTTAAGGAAGTGTACAGAGCAATTTCATTCTATGTTCTGAAACTGCACTAGTAAACTTGGGCAGCTTTCAGGTACATTACCTGCAAAATATCAGAAGAAAATCCTAAACATGATATATATCCTTTAGTTGATATAAAGATGATAAAATAATCAATAAAAATATAGAAGACAGACAGAATCTCATAATTATATTCTATATTAGGAAGATAGTTGGATGATGTAGACACATCCATGAGGTAATGAAATATTACCTATTGCCAATGAGATTTTGGAAGATGTTTAGTTCTACCCATTAAATAAAACATCTAGAAGTTGCATAGCTAGAAACTGACAATCAGTAATTTGAAAAGAATTATCTGGTAAGCAGATGGAAGCAATGGGCTTTCTTTTCCAAACAACTTTGAAGTTCTGAATGTGTTCCAGACCAGCCAATACTTTTGCTTAAAACGTATTTGCAAAGCAAGTGGGCTCATCCAGGTTGCTGTGAGGCAGTTAACCTAACACTGATGTGGCAAAATCACAGTGGCATTGACTGACAGAGGCTGCACTCAGCTAAGGAAAGAAACACACTGCTGTTTGTTTTAATTTGAAGGAAAAGACCTAATTAAAAGAACTGGCTATCTTTGTATGGCAGTCTGAGCTTGGTGGCTGAAGATAGCCATCTAGGCCGAATGCAGCAAGACTTTAACTGAACACTACACAGCTGGGTCGCTGAAAGGGAAAAGAAAGGCAACAGGTAAGAACTACATGATGGAGCCAAGCCTTACTGTGAGACACCTCAGCCAGCTCAATTTGATTCAGCTGTTTGAAAAGATGAATACAGTGACTTGATCATGGTCTGTAATTCATTACACAAGAAGAAAGACTTCTTATAGCAGAAGACTTTAATGTACTCAACAAAGGCAAGCAAGACCCTATGGATTAAAATAAAAAAAAAAAGTAGTAATATAGAGTGGCAGTTTCAATAGCAGTGATAACTAACAAAAGAACTATAATAAGGGACATGGTTGATTAACCATAAGGCTTTAAATTATAAAAGTCTTAAATCTTTCTTGAAGATTTAACTGAATTATAGACCAGCAATACTATCATTAGTCACGGCTGAGATTCTGTTACTGTTTGTGGGTGACTTTTCTAAATGATTCCAGCCTACATGATGTTTCCTTTTAAAGCAATGATAATTTGTAAAATCCAACTAAGAACAGAAAATCAGCTTGGAAAAGGACACGAAGAAAAAGTGCTATTGCCTTTCAGCAAAGATACAAGATGCAACCTAATACAGAACTCCAGTCATTGTCAAGTCTCAAGTCTTCTTGGGTACAAAGATCCAGAAACGAAGGAACTGGCAGCACAATGAAAATGCAGGGTCAAACAATTCATGGAGCTGAAGAAGGACCATGGGATCTTGTTAAGAGAATATTCCACTCTTGTGAGTGGGAGATAAATAATTGAACTGTTGTTGGCATGAGTGCACAAAGCTGCAGACTGCAGAACCTCAGGCTTCATCTCAAGAGGGAAGAATTTTGCACAAGTTGATACATTTTGTGTCTCACAGGTAGCTACTGCACTTTCTAAACCATCTGGAGCACTTTGAATATGTTAAACAACCATGGGAGTCCAAAGAGGAAGACCTAATCCAAACTCAAGTAAGTGACAGAGATAATGAGGGTAAGGTATCTTCAATTATTTCCAGATCAGCAACAGGACTGGGTAAACAGAGAAATTCTCATTGATAAGGGAAAAAAAAAGGAGGCCCAGAATAAAGGGGCATTTCTGAAGCTCAGTGGGAAAGTCCCTTGGTAAGAAATAATTAGTTTCTTCCTGGGCAACAGTAAAAGCTACAGGCTCAGCAGCAAACTGCACAAACACGAACAGTAACACCTTTGAAATGACTGGTAACAGGAATTGTACAGCCCCAAATACAAATGGATGCCCATGCTAGGTATCAGATTCCAAGAAGGGAAAGGCTAGCAAACATCAGAAAACAACACCTCAAACCAGGGACCAGGAAAGGCAGTTTCAAGCACCTGTAACATATAAAATGAAAAATCATTGTAAAGAATTTTAACTTGTGAGCCACTCCCTGGGGAATTCAACCAGTCAGCAAAGGTATTACTCTGACTTTTAAAGCCTTCCCAGCTTAATTCAAGACACTGCACCCAAACCATTTTTGAGACTTCAAGATGATGCATTCAAGAGAAAGAACACCTACTGTGAAGCTGGCAGTTTTGTCCTGTCCATGTGGAACACAGACAGGCAGAGGAGAGCCACAAGTAGAAATAAACCTGTGCTGGATCTGATAACTTCCAAGGGGAACAAAACTATCAACAGAGCTGTCCATGGGAAAAAAAGAAAGAAGGCAGAGGAATATGAATTAAACTCTCCTCTAAGAAGAAACATAACAGATGGAAAAGGTGTAGGCCAGACAGCAACTAACATAAATTAGAGACAATAAAAATAGAGAAAATTCTTAAGAAAAGCTTTGTGACTAGAAAAACTAGTGGTAAAAGGAAATGAATATTTTGCTCTTTCATTCCTTTCAATCACAAAATAAAGAAAGAAATCTTACTAATAGTACTGATCTATGCTGGATAAAAATGGTGAAAATGCTAGTGACATAGGACAGGAGAAACCAGTCAATAAATACTTAAAATTCCATCTAAAGAAAGGAATATAATGTAGCAGTCATATGAAAATAGCAACTGCAATCTAGTACCATAGTATCAAAGTAGGAGATGAGACGACACCTACAAGGGATGTATTATTTTGAAATCAACCAAGAAACAGGAGGCCTGAAAGAGTTTAGTAACTAGCTCTCTAGCCCAGGGATTCTGATCTTTAAATTAAACTTGGAATATTAAACAAATACCTTAAGACACTAATGACAGTACTCCCAAAAGGCAAATGAAAGGACTCAATGACTAAATTATGGAAAAACTGTAGAGATGAAGAATTAGAAAAAAAAAACAAAACCTATAACACAAAGGTTTTACAAAATACAGATTTTGTAGTTAAAAAAAAAAAAAAAAAAAAGAAAAAACCCAAACCCTAATTTCATTCTTAGATGACATCATTATACATTTGGTTTAACAAAGGGGACTGCATAGGTGCGACATACTTAAATTTTTATAAGGCATTGACCTAGCACCATAAGTCAGAAAGATAAACTGTACATAATCAAATACTAAGAGGATTAAGAAATGCTCAGCCTGCAAGTCTCAAAAAAAAGCTAATGAGAAGTTGCACTCAATGCTTTTCAAGTTAGCAAGATGCAATATTGCATTTCAACCTGGATCTGAAAGTAAAAATAAGAATTGGTACAGTCTGGGGGTGACAGAGCAGTGAAAGCTGTGAGTACCCTGGCCCATCAGCCAGCCAGGCCCCTTCACACAGGCTGGACTTGGACACGGCCCCACATGAAGCACCCAGGAAACAAGAACCCAGAGCATTCCTCTAGAGAAGGGAAAACATTATCCTGGAAAGCCAAGACTTTGGATGATCAGTCTTGACCAGACAAGCAGCCACTGTGAGCTCCTCTATCCTGCTGGGAGAAGAGGGAAAACACAGTCCTCTGCAGACTTAAGGCAAAGAGCCGGGGGGACCTCACCCATGGCACTGGGGCTTCAACACTCAATTACAAAATGAATTTGTTCATAAGATAATGAAAAATTTGACAAGATGTAGAAAGAAAAGACAAGAATAATTCATGGACTGGAAGAAATCCCTTACAGTGGAAGATTTACAGAGTTCTGTTTACCTTGTGAAAAAGTGGATTGAGAAGAGACATTAGAGTGTTTAATTGCACGTGTGCGGGGGGAAAGTCCCATTCAGGCTCTCTGAATCAGAGAGATGAATGTTCCCAGAACTAGGAACCAGAAGCCAAAGCAAGGAGAAATCTGGCTTAAATATTTCAACAGTGAAAACATGAAGCCCTTGCAGCAGGCTACCAATGGATTTTGTGTCCCAGTGCCTCAAAATCAAGCCAATGCATTTTGTCAACACAGTTCAAATACTCATCAGTTCTTGGCTACTCTCAGTACAGATTAAATGGACTGAAACGTCACCTGTGAAATGCAGGAGTCAAACCAGACAGCTCTTTCTAGCCTAGCCTATGCACCTACCAAGCACTCCACCTGTTTGCAGCCAACCCTGGTGACTAAAGCAGGGAAAAGGTTTCTGCCACAGGCCCCCCGGGTGCAGAGCTCCTCGCTGTCCTTGTGCAAAGCGCAAAGTGCCAAAGGCAGGGATGTGCTCCCTTGTGCCTGCCCACGCGGCCCCTCCAGAGCCAGGGCAGCCAGAGGCTCCTGCAGGGCTCGGCTGCAGGGGGAAGGAACACACGTCACAGGGGCAGGCTGCTCGCAGCAGCACCTTCAAGCAGCCTTTTACACCAATTTATTTCTATACAGGGTGGTTAAAAAAAATAAAATAGATGCCCCTATTGGTTGTTCATACAGAAGTCTGGGATTCTATAGGCTTTGGGTGGGTGACTGATTTTAAAACCCAACAACACATGCTTTTTCCCTTGCCTTCTCATTCTCTTCCAAGTCAGCCTCCATGATCCAAAGAAACTAATAAGTAACACACAAGACTAGCAGTCATGTGGACCAATTAAAAAAAAAAAGAGGAAGGAGAATTGAAGACGAAGAGAAAGGGAAAAACAAACGAAGATTGAAAATAAAAATTCGCCAGGATAATGCGTTTTATAAACACAGAGATAGAAACAGTTACAGCAAGGACAGAGCGGGCCAGGGGTGGGAATAGATATTTATATATATATATATATAAATTCAAGGGGCCTTCAGTTTATTCTTGTTGGCTCCCCCTTCTCATTAGATTGGTCTCTCTGTGGGGATCTTCATCCCCTTCTCTCCACTGTCCACCTTTTGGGGATTCTCTCCCATGACCAGGGTCCAGAAGAGGCCACCATTGCCATGTGAGTCCAGCCCGTCTTGGCAAGAGGGAGCCTGGGAGAGCACTCTGGCAAGAGATGAGCAGGAGAAGCTAGCCTTTCCCTGCTTCCTGCCAGCCCCTTGAAAAGACTGGTCTCTTCCTCCTCCTCCTCCTCCTCTTTCCCTTTGGGAAACTGGGGGCAGGACAGGTATGTGAGTGTCAGAACTGCTGTCATTCCGCCTTTCAGGAAAGGGAGTAGAGAGAAGGGTGATGATTATTTTGGCAGTCTCTTACCCTCCCTCCAGTTGCTTTTTGGTTTGTTGTTGATGCCTGTAGGCTTTTCTGAGGAGGGGAAAAGCAGGAGGGAGAGGAGGAGGAGTACAAGCTGCTAGGATATCATCCACAACAGGCAGGAAGGGCAATGAGCAGGAACCCACATTCCTATGGGGCCATTGTGCTGCTCAGACAGCTGTGAGAGAGGCAGCAGCCAGTTCAGACAGACTCCTCTCTACTGCTCTCCACTAGGGGAGGAGAAAGAATGCAATACTCCACAGCCCTTAGGCAGTGTAGGCACCTGTCCATCCCAGAGAACATGCCTCAACTCTCCCCCCTCCACTGGTCTCACCTTCCACTCGGGAGAAGGTTTCTCCCATCCAGTCCTTGGGGCAGGACAAGCGACCCCTCCTCCCTTTCACAAGCAGGAGGGACAGGAATAGATATTTCTCTCTTAGACACTCAAGGCAATCCTCAAAGAACCCCATCCAGCTGTGAACCCTGCCACATTCTTCTGTGGCCTGCTAAAAACACGTGTCCAAGCCCCCGCATATACAAGGGCCGTCTCTCCATCCCATCCACCACGCGTGTCACAACACGCAACCCCGCTTCGGACGCATCCTACAGTGAGAGAGAAGGCAAAACAGGGGCCTTTCTTTGGGTTTCAAAGGAGGGGCTCTTGCATGAGGAAGTGATCCCAGCACAGGAAAGGGGCTCTTGCACAAGGAAGCATCCTCCTACCAGGCAGGCTGTTGCACAGAAGGAGCACCCCCTTGAGACAGGCTGTTGTGCAAGGGGCTGCCATGAACAGGGTTACACAGCCAGGAGAGGCTGCTGCAGGAGGAGAGGCCGGAAACTGTTGCACGAGGAGGGCCGCTGCACAAGCGGTGCCCCTGGCACAGGCTATGCACAAGAGGCGTTCTGCTCCCTGGGCTGAGGTCTCTCTAGGAGCTGGAGAGGTGCTCCACTTGGATGGCGCTGGTGCTGACAGTGAGGCAGATGTCCTTGTGATGCTCTGAAGTCTTGTAAGGAGTCAGGTCAAAGGAGCACTGGGGGGGAGGGTTGGGTTGGTTAGTGTCTCCAGAAGGGCCCCCTGCTGCCCCCCCGCCCTGCGGCTGGAAGTGCTGCTGCTGCTGCGAGGCCTGGGCTTGTGCCTGAACCACCTGCTGCTGTGGGTCAGGGATGTTGTGTTTCCGCATGTGCTTCATCAGGTACGTCTCCTGCAACGGGAGGGAGCGCGTCAGAGAGAGGAGGGAACGATGCTCACAAGAGCCAAAGCCAATAGGGAGGGACATGGCAACTCGGGGACTGCTCCCATTGGATCTACAGAAGCTGCTCCCTGGGAAGCTGAGCACTTGTGTACACTCACCGAGGTGTAGGCCCGGCTGCAGATGGAGCAGGTGTAGACCTTGGCGTGTTTCACCGTGTGTGTGGCCAGGTGCACCTCCAGCGAGGCAGCATCCGTGTACGCACGGTGGCAGTTGTGGCACTTGAAAGGTTTGTCTTTGTTGTGCTGCCGTCTGTGGGACTGGCGGGTGGCGGCAGCAGGCAGGAAAGAGAAAGCAAGTGTGAGGAAGGAAGCAAGTATTAGTACTGGAGATGGCTTCACCTCAAACACCCCCTTACAGCCAGGCCCCAAGCTCCTGGCTGCTCAGGAAGGTAAACCTGGCTCCTAGCATAGGGACAGAACTTCTCCCTCCAGCCCACCACACCCTCCCCACACACGCCCTTCCCCCTCATGCATACTAGGCATTTGAAGAGCAGAGACTCTTAATGCTCCACAACCCCCATCTTCCCAGTTTCCATGCAACTCTCAGTCTTTTCCTGGTCTCTCCTTTGCTGTCCCTCTATACATCTGCTCCCTGCATTTATTACCTTCAGGGCAGGATTTGCTTTAACTGCTTGCAGGTGTTTACAGCTCTTTGCTCTTTGGCACACTCTACAGTCCCCCTCCTCCAGGGTACTGCAACAGGACACACCACCTCTGCTTCCTATATCCCCACCCTTATGCCCTCCGTTTCATTGTAAAACAAACAAAAAACCCACCCAGATACCCAGACTTTATTGGGTGTAACATTTCACAAAAGTCTCACCCCAGCTAAGTTAGAAAACTGCAAAACAGATGGGAGGAACTTCACTAAGGTCTCACCACTTTCGAGTCAAGTTAATTTTACAGGATGTGACCGTTTATGCGCCTTTGGGCCAGTAGTGCCACAAGTCAGGAATTTCTTCCCTGCCCAGGGCTTCAATAGCTTTCTGCGTTCTTTTACTCTCCTCCCAGCTGCCCCACTTCCTCCACCTCCTCTACCACTGGAACCCGTGCCAACCCCTGCTGAGGAGCAGGACACACCCAGCCCCTTACCTGCAAGTTGGAAAGCTGGGTGAAAGCCTTTTCACACCCAGGGTGAGCACATTTGTAGGGTCGGTCCCCGGTGTGGATACTGTTGAGGAGGAAGAGCACAAACGGGAGGCAGTGAGCAGGCAGACAGGGCAGACTGCCAGGGCCTGCTGCTGTGTGAAGGGGATGATGTTGCCTCCAGATGCTGTTATAGCTGGACAAGGAGAGCTCTGCACAGCTCCCACGTCCAGTTAGAAGTTGAAGACAGGCAGTAAAGCAGATTTCAGAGTGACAAGGATTGGGGAGCAAGAGCTTAGGAACGCCTGGACAGCTCAGCATGTGAGCTACCTAAAAATGTATTGGGAAGGGGTCTGGAGGTCCAGGCTCCCTGTTCCAAACTCAGGAGTCCTAAATGACCAAGAGAAATCTGTTCTCTTGCTTCCAGAGTACCAAGAAAACAGCTCTGTTCCCTCCAGGATAAACAAACCAACACTTTTCCTTTTAAGTAACAGGCTGAGTTTACCTACAGTGTTAACCTGTCCCTGTCCCCCTGCAATGCCAGGAGCAGCTTCCACACACTCAGTCCAACCCCCGTGGTGCCAGGCCGGGATCCCCTACAGCCAATGCCTCTCTCTCTATCGCTCTCTCTGTGCCGCCCGCGGTGCAAGACCAAGGATCCCCAGGGACAGCACGTGCCCACCTCAGCCCTGCCGTGGTCAGTGTCTCCTGCGCAGCCTCCACTCCGTCCACTCAGGTGGCTCACCTCCTTCTGGGGTGCAGCCGGCCGCATTCCCCGCCCGCCCCCCGCATGCTTGGCGCGCGTGCTCCAGAGGTGCATGCCGGCAGCGCGGGGGGACCAGGGCCAGGCCCCCAGCCTCCTCTGGCCCTTACCGTGTGTGCTGCTGCAGGTGGGAGAGCTGGCGGAAGGCCTTCTGGCAGTAGCGGCAGGTGTAGGGCTTGGCCCCCGAGTGGATGCGGAGGTGCTGGGCCAGGTAGGATGTGTTGGCGAAGCTCTTGGAGCAGTGAGGACACTTGTGCGGCTTGACAATCGCCGTGTGGAGCTTGGAGTGGATCCTGCCGAAGAGGAGGAGGAGCAGCAGCAGTTGGACATGACCGCCATCTGGCTAGTGCTGATGGAATGAGGGCACAAAGGGGGTGGGACAGCACCACGCTATCTGCTACGTGAAGGAACTCCGAACATGAGCTCTCTTGGTCTCAAACTGTGCTCCCCTTGGATTCAAGGGACCATGGTCTGTCTGCACCGGGGGAGGATCCAGAGAGAGCAACTATAGAGCTTGGACTGAGGGGCATTGGCAGAGCTGTGTGTGGGAAGCCTGTGGCTGAAACAGCAGGGGGGGCTGCAAGCCTGGACTTGAGATGTTTGGCACAACTACGCTGGGGCGACAGGGAACAGTTCTCCTATGCCCGTTCTACTCTCACACCGGCACAACCAGCCCTGGCTCCTGTCAGAAAGCGTCACTCCGCTGCCGGCGCCTCTCCGGCGGAGCAGCGCTAACCTGAGCACATCCAGCCCCTCACAGCCGGGCACCAGGCTCACGTGTCCGGTACCGCCACCGCCGCTCTGCCGCGCGTACGCCCTGAGCAGCCTGCCACAACCAGCCAGGTCTGCCCAGGCAGCCGCCCACGGAGGTGCTCACAGCATGCTGGGATGACGGCAACATGCAGTGCAGAGGGCCCCAGCCTCCTCCGGCCCTTACCGTGTGTGCTGCTGCAGGTGGGAGAGCTGGCGGAAGGCCTTCTGGCAGTAGCTGCACGTGTAGGGCTTGGCCCCTGAGTGGATACGAATGTGCTGGGCCAGGTAGGAGCTGTTGGCGAAGCTCTTGGAGCAGTGAGGACACTTGTGTGGCTTTGTCTCCGTATGGGACTTGGAGTGGATCTGCATCTCCGACTTGGAGTAGAAGGTCAGCGAACACATCCGGCACCTGGGACCGGGGCGAGGGGAAGAGACAGGGTCACATGGGGGTAAGCCCCAATATGGATCAACTCTAACTGGATGGGATCCTCCACACTGAGTGAAGAAGGGGCGTTTTCCCACTATAAGGTACTGGGGAGGTTTCTCCTGGGACACTGCTTGACTGTGAGTAGCTCAGTCCCAGGGGAACAAATTTAAGCTGGGAATTGATGTAAGAGAACAAACAAATACTTCACAGCCAGACAAGTGAAGGTGTTGGAAGAAACCAACTGGCTTGCAAGAGAGGCTGGGCAGCACTCTGAAAATTTTCCAATGGCAATCCTAAGGGGATAGGAATAATTCCCAGACAAAACCACCACTTTGTTAATCTATTATTTATTTCAGTCAAAAAAAAAACTTGGAAAACCTGGAAATCCCAGGTTATAGTTTGTATTAGAAGTTAATTCCATGTACTGTGAAGTCTGTGAGAGCAGAAATGGCCAAATCCACTTAACTCTGCCCCCATTTCTGGAGAAGACACTCAAATATTTAGGATACAAAATGCTGAGAATAACAGCAGTGCTGCTTTCCTAGTGGGTCTCACAAAGATACTCTGGATATCAAATGTGGTATTTCATTGGTCTAGTGGGCTTTCATCATTTCAGTCTTACTGATGTGATGCAAAATGTTTTGTCTGGGCGTTTGGATCCATCTGTTCCCATAATGATCAGAAATGTATTTGTGAACACAGACTCTCTGAACAAGAAGAAGCAGTTGGCATCGCTCTGCTACGGATGCTGCTGTTAAAAACTGTTCCTCCACTACGACACCAGGCTGTTAAGAGAAGCTCGTACTGTTTTACAGTTCAAGATGGTAAAAGCTTTCGTGGTTGTTAATTTGACAGAGAGATAGAAGCTGCATCCAAGTTCTTTCTTCCATTTCTTCCCCACCCCCCGTGTGTGTCAAACAAGGGGCAGAGTAAAGGTTTATCTGAATTTAGGTTTTTCATTTACATTAAAGACAAAATAGAATCTCCACATGCAACTTCCAGGGTCACATTTGAGAGAAGAGATGCAAGCCAGAGGAAGGCTGGTTAACATGAATTCAGCGTTCACAGTGGTTTTGTCTGGGAATTTCTTGAGTTTTATAGTGTTTACAAAACTGCTCAGCAACAAAAGTCTCTGCAGGTATTACAAGCCACAGAGCTGATCCTGCTCTTCCCCATATCCATCTCCTCTCAGGAGGATACTTCATTACATCTACTGTTGTGACTCTGTTGGAGCCAGAAGCTTTATGATGTGTGCAGTCTGATTAGCGTATGTCATGTAAGCAGTGTTTATCCAGCACCTACCTTCACTTCCACAGGCCCTTCCGAGCCACAGCTTGATTCCCAGCCATTTAGCTGGAAGCCATGCCTCCCTAGCAAGCACTCTAACACACACCTGTCATAACATTTCCCTCCTCTCCACCTTTGCTCTTCTACATTCATTATCATCTCTAACAGTCGTTCCCACGTGTCCTACCTTCATCTTTCTCTTAATCCATTTTAATTGCGAGCCCTAGCAGAACATGCAAACTAAGTACATCCTTACATAAATCCCTCCTCAATACACACACACACACACCCCAATCCCTGCTGGAATCAACAAACAGAAGCAATTTGACTGTTTATCCCTACATCAATTAAAGATATAAGGAGTAAAAAGGTACATCAGCATCACCTTTTTTTAAAAAAGTAGCTCTTGGTTTGTAAACGAAACTATCTCAAGTCACACAGTTTGTTCCAGACTTCCTGGAATGCTAGACCTGAATAGGGCATATGTATTCTGCAGTAATCAAGTCATACTTACATGATGAGGACTGTGTCCTTGAAAGCACCAACGTTAGGAATAACTGAGGTGAACACTGAACTGAAAAATACCTTTGAGCCACCAAGTCCAGCTCCCTGCTACTGCAAGCAATTACAGCATAATCCCAAGCTTGACTTTTAGCAAGCTCCTTCTCAGCAGATGCTGACTTCCATTACTCTCAATTGAACCCCGTTCCACAGCACTGGCCCTCTGATAAGGAACCATTCAATTGAGAACAAGCTCCCAGTGTGATGCTGTGCTAATACGGCTCACCAAAACAAAGGGGAATAGCAGGTATCCTTTTTGTATACAGGAGGGGAGCGACTGTTCTTGCCAACAGCATGTCTAATTCTGTAGTCAATGTCCTCAGCCATTACTGAAAAACTCACACGGGCTCAGCAAACTTAAAAGAGTGATGGCATGTGGAAAATTGGCTTTGCAGGAAAGATTCACTGACTCCAGTTGATCTAGGTTTGGAGTAAAGCTTAAAAGATAACCTGGTCAACAGCCAAATAAATCTATGAAGGGAGAAAAATATCAATTACTAGGGGCTTATTTTATGAACAAGTCAGACATAACGAGGAACAACAACTGACACCAAAAGTGGAAAAAAGAGGAAACTTTTCCAACCACAAGAATAATGTATCTTTGGAACAAGGCTTGGGGCTACAATATGGTCGCAATCACTTGGCCCCTACAATCAGCATTCTGAGAACCCAGGTACCTTTCTAAGAGAAATACCCTTCTAAGGGTTTTGCTCTAGTTTAAAGAGAATGCTGGGCGCTAATCTCTTCTGTGCTGTACACAGGACTCTATATTTTAAATAGTCTATTCTGTTCTGAAAAATTAATGAACTTTACCGTGCCATCAAGTCCAAGCAGTCCCATGCGTTAAATCTATAGTACCATAAAGCCATCAACTTTATCTTCCATAACTCCTGTGCACCCTTTCCTTTACTTATTTGCTTTGCCAGGTATCAGCCTTCAGGTCAGAAATTCTCTAAAATAAACTTTATTGAAGAGAAACAGACTGCATGTCCTTTTCTATTTTCAAAATAAAATTATAAAGAAGTTTTCAAAACATCACTGGCACTTGCATGACAATGATAAATCTGATTATTAGGCCTCAACAACAATAACAGAACCCCCCAAAACCCTAACCTCCCCCAAACCCCCAAAATCAAAACAGAACCCTCAAACAAACAACCTCTGTTGTCTGAATTTAGCAGCTATAGACATTCTGATATTGTTTTTCAAACAACATTTAGAATTAAAATATTGCAAGAACTCATTTTCTAATCATCTAATTAGCATCAACCCTGAGAGAGCAAGAATGTTATGCAGCATTAACAAATTCATGAGCCTTATGAGTTAAAAAAAGCCCTGGAATATAGCAGAAAGCTGCATTTCAGAATTTTATATTGTGTGGTATCAGGCTTTTTCACGGGAACAAATGATCCATTTAATTAAGGGCTTTGCATTCTGCTTCAGACAACATCAAATATTAAAGGGGAAGATGCAATCAGCCCTCTAGTGGGCAAATATGGATTAAAAAAAATGTTAAATCTATATGGATAATGAGAATATCCCATCTGACACTAGCAGCATTTCAGTGTTCTACTTCAGTGAAATTCTGGCTGGGGAGAGGAAAATAGGGAGTGCTCCTTAGTAAGCATGAATGAAACACTATATGAAATAATTGATTTCTACCCCCCCTCTGTTTAATATCCATTTTTAATAGTCTCCCCACTGTGCTTTTAAACTACCCCTCCTTTGGCTGCATTCTTTCTGACAGCAAGAAACAGAAATGACTGCAGCATTCCCATTGATGGTGTGACACAACATCCCCTGCAGCTCCTTGTTATGGCTCTGCAAATTCAGACAGCCTCGGAGAAAATATCCTTAATAAAACAGAGGTTCATATCAACAGTTAAATTAGCACTCAGCCATATGCCAGAGATCAGAAGTAACCCCTTCCAATGTTTACAATGCTTTCTTTTTATAGGAAATAAAGACATTCAAAAAAATGTTCATGTTAGACAAAGACACTCAAAAATCATGAAATGCCAGCAAAAGGTGGATGTACAATTCTAATTCTACTCCCATATGAAAGTCATCACAATGAGTCATAAAGAAAATGATGCCTATAGCAACTAGACTACAACTCTGTGGCACACAGTGCTGTATTTTTTTTTCCACTTTTCATGGAATGTTCCGCCTCATTCATCAGATGCTGTTAGGAGATAAAATGTCATCTGAAATACCAGCTCATAGTAAAATTTGCCCAACATGGATTAACAGCCTTTTTCAATCAAGTGCTTAATTAATCAGTATCACAGTTGTGAAAACTATGTAAGCTTTATATGGCTCTGAGAATTCGAATTCCTAGTATCTACTGAGAGTAGTCTTACAAGTTAATTGAGTCCTTGCTCCTTCTGTTAGGCTACACATACAAGTTAGACCATCAGTAAAACTAAAACTCAAACCAGGAAAGTCTGAAGTTAGACTAGATGATAAGTTTAGGCTGTCAGAGTCAGCAGTTCATTTAAAAAGGAAGGAAATGTCCTGCCTTTGCAATGCAGAGTTAATGAAGTAACTAATGCAAGCATAGCATAATAATGGATGCACAGTTCATGATAAATGCTTGACCCTCACATTCCCCCATTTTTTAAGCTGAAGTTAAAAACTTTCTTGTTAATATTTTGTAAGAGGAGGGGAAAGGAGACAAAACTAACATCCAAGATACACAGGTACACTTGGGCAACACCCAAATAAAGCCAGTGAGTACAAAGATGCCAAATGAAGGCACAGGAATTGTATCTCTGCTTCCACACTGGCACATCCAGCATCAGCTCCTATTCCAAAGCCAACACTGTGCTTCCACTGAACAGTTTACACTACTGGAGTGCAACAAATCTATCAGCTATGCTCAGAGATCTTGGTCAACTTACTTCCACAGTCCTTCTGTCACCTGGTGGCTCGGTAAAGTTGCAGAAAAGCATACTCTCATATACTGGCAAGGCAAAGAGCAGTTCAAAATGCTCTCATCATATGGCACTTTCCCAGTTCCCAGATGTGAGGGCATTCCTGCATTTTGCCCATTTTTCCAAATGACCCTAAAAATACCTGACCCAGAATTTTGTGGTATTTCAGCATACTTCACAAATTCCCTGTGTTCTTTTAATGACTCAATCATTTATGCTTTCAACAGCTGCACCTTAAGCCTTTTCTGTCGCAGTCTTGCACTGGGAGCTTTCATGATTTCACTTAACTCCTGAAAGTCTTTTTCACAGTCATTGCTTTCCAGGATACTGCTCCTCCATATTCCTTATCTTTAGGCCAGAGACATTCAATAGTCCAACAAAACACTTCTGTCTGATAATGTTTGCCATTGTGTCCCAACATCTGGACCTCAGTCCCAGGCTGCTGGAGACATCATGCTGTCCCAAAAGGCTAAGTCTTCCATGGGACTGTATTAAAATATATTTTGTCTGAACAATTAACAGCCAGATAAATATCCCACTTCTTTACAGCTACCCACCAGCATTGCTTTTATCTTTAGGTTATCAGCCATGACTTTCTGTTGACCTCCAAATCATCGAACATCAGGCCTAAGACACTGTCCACCAATTTTTGAAATCAGTCACCATTAGCATAAAAGACCAACAAAACAATAAAACACAATAATGTGCTTCCCACTATAGTGATAACATGCAAGAGCTAAAATTAAAAGAATATAAAAGGCCCATTAGAAAGCACTAGGAAATTTGGAAACATCAGGATTAAGGTCATCCATGTCACCATAATTTGGCTCTGCAATGCAGGTGCCTTCTGATACAGCTTTATTGACTGTTTCCACAGAACTGCACTCTTATTATGTTGCACAGACAGACACTTAACAAGCAAGCATTCAGCTTTTTATATCACCACTCTGGACAGCCTTAAGCCTCGTCCAACTCCAACATGCAATTCCAACCTCATGAAGCAGATCACTCATCTCCTGTACCCACCACAGAAATATCAGTGCTCCATAAGCACTCATCTACCTCCACAATGTCCCTGGTTTATGTTTTGTAAGGGAAGGGAATCACAAAAGACCCAGTGAAACACATTAAGAGAGACGTACCCGCTAATTCCAAGCAGCCAAACTGAAATCTGTGACCTCTTTTTTTTCCTTTAAAGGAAAATTCCTATTACATACATTCATATCACTGCTCCTATAAATTTCTGGGCTACTCCTATGAGCTGCAACACTTCTGCAAAGCAGAACAGGGTCTGACCTGTAACAGAGGAGTGTTCAATGATATTGAGATTATGGTTTTGGGAACCCTGAATGTTAATTATTTCGGGGTAACTCTCTATGGTCATTTGTAGCCTAAGACAAATGCAAATCCACTGAAGATTCAACTTAACTCGTACTTGCACACGCTTCAAGGCAAGATTATCTGTAGGGCTGTAGGATACCACAGCATCTGTGGCAGAGGCAAATGTAATCAACAGTTCTTCATACTAGCAAATGCCTTCCCCAGATCATCCCCCTCAATTCCACAATCCCATGTCAATGCATTTTATTTTCTTTTCACAGAATATTCCTTTCAGGTTGAGCAAACATGCAGGTCTCTGACAGGCTATCATGCACCAATAACTAATCAAGGATGCTATCAAAGTGCCTTGACTCAGCAGGGCCAAATTAAGGTGTAATCAGACAAGAGGCACAAAATACAGTTTTGAAGTTCCCTCTCTCCCAAGCTGAAACTGTGACTGTTCTCCTCATTTCCTTGCACACATTCATTCCATTGACAAGTAACATGCCAAAATTAGAATTTGTGACTGCAGAACTTCTCTTGTCAATCCCTTCTGTTTGGCACTATGAGGAGCTGCCAAGGGAAAGCACATGCATGCACAAACTCACAGTTACATCTCAGCAGAAGGGAGAGAACTTACCATAACACAATGTTTTACCTCATTATACTCTCAGGCGTGTGGCCAGTCAAATTGTCATTTTCTAAGCTCCAAACACTACATTTATGTACAAAGCAAGGATTATGTGTACAAACTGCATGTGCATATGTAACAGTATTCCTTGGAGCTCTGAGACCATAAGACAATGCCAGCCAATCTGGAAAAGGGGTAAGGATCTTAAAAATCAAGACAAGTCTCAAAAATGTGCAGCTGAGGAAAGAAGAGAGACTCTCTTGGAGTCCTCTGCTGAGGGAAAGGCTAATAAGCTCACCCTTGATTAGACATCAGAGAATCCACACAGGAGAGAGCCGCTGGAAACCAGGCATCATTAGTTCCGCTGCTCACGGAACCACTTGTTAAAAAAAGCAAACAGAAATTCCAACATGTGGCATCACACTGACACCCACGGTGGTCATCAGCAATCTTAAAATCCACTGCACACGCCTCTGCCACTGCAGCTAAGATGATAAATGACAGTAACAATACTTTCTCACCTTTTTCTAGCCTAAGAGGGAGATGAGGTTCTTTGCCAGAGGAGGTCACATTCTTATGCTGACATCAAAGCCATGGCAAAATTTAGAAACACTGGATTTAGTATTTCTAGGCTTTGGAGGGAATGTGGTCAACCTTTCTGCCTGACACTTCAAACTTAATTACCCTTTGCCCTTAGCCTTTCAGCCCAGAGCAATCCCCTCTCCTGCAGCAAGGCCCAGACCCCAGCTCTTTACCCACATGCCCCAGCCTCTTGATCCTCTACTGCAAGGGCACTTTGCTACTTCATCCCCTCAGTTACCTAACACTTATCTCCTCTTGCTCATGTTTCTATGTCTGTCCACATCCCATACTCTTGTCCCTCTCTGTTCTGCCAGTTCTAGGTATCTCATTTTCCAGAACCTAGCAGGTCTGGTTCTTTCCTCCACCCCTCAGTCTTGGCTGCTTATAGCTTATTCTGGTACTAGCTCTCCGCTCTCTCCCTTGCATAGAGGCTCCCCATCACATCCTCTGCTGCATTCCCTACTTTGTAGGCTCTTGTCTTTTCTCTCCTCCTTTTTGATTCCCATCTCTACTGAGTTTCCAGATCTCCTCAGCACAAACAGCTCCAGTCCCTGCCCATACCTCATTCTCATCCCTACCACGTTTGAACTAAGCAGTGTCTTCTCACACCTTGCTGTTGTGTCCATCAGAGATGGAGATTATTGTCCACACTGGGCACTAGAGACCCCTTCTGAAGCAGAAGGAGGAGCAGCTGTGCCTGAAGGAAAAGCATGTTTGGCCCTACAGTGCAGCTCTAGAAGATGCATAGAGTTGCAGAAAGAGTAGATATATAGTCCAGCCTCACACAGAAACTGAGAGAAGTCTCCTCTGTGGAGATGGACTGTCTGCTGAGTGCCTGGAGTGGTTCAAGCCTCAAGAAGCCTCAAAGAGAATATTTCCTTCACATATCTCCACCTGCAAACTATAAATCATCTCAGAGCATGCTTAACAGATTTTTTCCAAGCTTAAAAATGGCCAAATTCAACAATATTGTCACAGACACGTGTGACTTACTAAACTCATAGCCACCACATTACAAATTGATTCAAAACTATGGGAAGTTCACTAAACAGTAATGCTAAATCCAAACAGGCTTAAAACAAGACATGTCTGAGAAGATACCCACCTGCTGTATTCAAGCCACCAGTTTCCCTTGTATACATAATTTGCTCTCTAATGAGGGTCTCCATCCAGCTTCCTCACCTTCTGCAGCTCAGTTCGCTAAGGATTCTGTACACTTTTGCACCTTGGACCCATCTCTGAATTTTCCTATGTCCCTCAGCTGCTTATTGTCTCCCAGCTTCCCTGCTGTTCCCCAGTGAAAGTAAGGAAAACCCAAAACCAGGAGTGGAGAAGACAGAGCTTGTTGATTACACTGTGACATGAGGCCCTTCTCAGGCCAACAACCTTTCTGCTGGTATCCAAGCCTCCAGAGCACAGCCTGCAAAACATTCCAGACTATAAACTGGTATTCATCCTGGATTTTACTTAGTACCAGAGCCTAGCAGTGCCTATACAGAGCTCTCTTCCTCTTACAAAGAAACTGCTTAGAGAACTGTCAAGAGAAAGAGAACTGATGATCTGGCCTACAGCAGCTGAATCACCTTATCAGTCTTGTCCACTGATCACATCACATCACAGACTTCTAAAAGTGCACAGGTACAGGCACCACACCAGGACTAAAAAACAATCCTACTGTATCCAGGATCTGTTTGCTGCCTTTACCTCAGCACCTTTTAAAGCACTGGGAAGAAGCCATGTGCTCCATAGTGCCAGCATCTTTCTAGAAAGATGCTGATTGCATTTTCCAAAGAAAAAGTAAATTCTACAAAGATGTCGGGAAGGCTAACAAAGAGCTGACGATGAATCCAGACAAGACTGAAGTGACATTACTCATGAAAGAAAATGCTTCACAGGACTGGGTTAGATGCTGTCCCCTGCAGGTGCAAGCATTCTTCCAGCAGCACAATGCAAAGCACCAAGGACTCTGCCAGACAAATCCTAAGGACAGACACTGAAGATCTGCAAGTATTGCCATCATTAGCAACAGTCTCACAGCTTTTCTTACAAAAAAAATCCTAGTCATAGAGATTCTTCCACCACTTTCACAGCAGCCTACTAATTCACTTCTAGAGATGATACAGCAGTAAAACAGTTGCTATTTGCTGGAGTGGGCATCTCTACATTTAGTAGAGAATGGGATGAGCTGCAGTACATGTATCAAGGTTTATGCTCCAGCACCTCCCACATCTGCCTGGCTGTGCTCCTCATTCAAGGCCTTACTCTGTCTTTATCACCACACTAGGAGTCAGGAATTAGAAATATTAGCCACCTGCCCAGACACTCATGACAAGAGAGCTCACAGAGCTCAAAAACAAAGCTTTAAAAAAATTAAATTTGACAAAATAATCCCAGGCTTTAGGAATTGGGTATTAACAAAAATAAAATAAAAACCACACTGATCAATGTAGAACAACTCCTTCCAGGAATCTGAGTACACGATTCTCAGTGTCTCATCATGGGAATCAGTGAAATCATACAAATGTAGTCATATGAATGCCAAAACCAACTCCTCCTCCAGCCTGAGAAAGAAGCAGGAGTAGAGGAACCTCACCCACAGTCTTAATTTAGCTAGCATATGTCTGCACACTGTAGTGACGGGACCTACTGAAATCATCCTCTAGAATACAGAGGGATCCCAGCATTCCTCAAAGTTTTAACTTGTGAGTCTATTCATATGCATATTATAAATGATTTTACTATGCTGCACAAAGCTCTTCTCTCCCACAGCTCCAAGAGAAGATAGCGCTTTCCTTGATTTTTCCAACAATCATTTTTAGTTCCAAACTTGCACATGGGATGCATCCTCCAAGAAGCAGATCTCAAGGAGGGCAGAAGTACTCCCTCCTGAAGCACCACTATTGGGGGTCTCCAATTTAGCTCTCTCACACCTAAGCACTGCTCAGAGGAAGGCCTACTTAGGGTGGCAGCTGGTGGAAAAGGTACCACACTCAGATTAAACATAAAGAAAGCTTAAACATTAAGAAATTACATATTCCCACATATATACTCATCTGTTTTTTCCCTGCAAAGGCCTTTTCATGAGCTGTTACGCAGACTATGCGTGTTCATAAAGTTTCTGCTGAGTCACTCCACCTGGTCTTGGGCATTTTTTTCCAAACTTGCAAGTAAACAAGGAGCTATAATTAAAGCCCTGGTTCAGCTTTAATTCTAGTGTTCACTGCCAATTGTGTCCCCTGTAAATACATATTTAACAACCTAATTAGCAACCCAGACTGTAAGCAGCTTGAGTAGTGTGGATCTGTGGCTATGGCCCAAAATAAATGGTGGGATTACAAATAGCAAGCTACCAAACACTCCCACCCTTCCTCACCATACGCTGATTATATTTTCAAAGTGGAAAAACCGGGACACTGGCTAAGATAAAAAGGCTGATCCAAGCTCTGCTTTTGTACCCATTTAACTGTGTTGATTAAAAAAATGTAAACATTAAAAAAAGCTATAGTTAAAAGTGAAAAAATGCCTGGGGTGGGCACACAGATTCTATGTAGATGCCTCCATATTCCAAAAGCCTAATTCCAGAAAGATAACTAAATCTGAACCAAAACAAAGAACATCTAGGATGATAAATGGAAAACTGTTTGATATGGGATCCTGGGCACATTATAGGCAAATGAGAAGACCTAGGGACCATCTCCTATTCCTGTTTCAATTTGGCTACTACTTTGCCTCTTATTTATCCTAATCATCCACCAGAAACACCTATCATTGAATCACCCCAAAGTGCTCCTGCTTCCTGCCTAACACAGACCATCACATTTACTGCCTACCACTTTCTGCTCTGTCTGGTTCCCACCTTTTCTAAACACCCACACTGCTTATCCTCTGGTTCAAGTATTCCCTCCTACCTTATCTCTCCCCTCCCCATCACTCGTAAACTCAAGCCACATCCCTCCAAGCTCAGACACCCAACCTCAGGGCTCAGAACTCTCCTCCCTCTTATCTGACACACTTAGGGCTCAGAAACACCCTTAATATGTAATTCAGAATTACATTTTTTCCATTGTTTTGTTTGGAGTGCTGAGATAGAAGATCACATGGGACAATACACACAGGAGCAGACACTACCACCACAGTTCACTTCCTGCTCTGTGTGTTTCCAGTTTGCAGTCTTTACACTGCAGAGACTGGAGCTGGAACTGAGGAGCCCCCAGGTACAGCAGGGCTCTCAGATACACCAGCAGTGCTCCAGCTGCACCAGCCAGCACTGCACTCTGCAGTACACCAGCCATACCAGCTGGCTGTGCCATCAAGGATGTAGTTTAGCCACCCTAACATCCTGGTTGTTAACTAACCTAGTAACATTAACAACTATATATTCAGGAAATCAAGACTGTCCACTGAAAGGAAATCCTCAGTTTTGGTTCAACCCATCAGCCTGTAAATATTCCTGACCAGAAAGAAAACTCAACTCTTTCTGCAGCTCAAAGATTCTCTACTCAGGGACTCTCTAGGTACAAGGCAGAGATCTCTCCTTCCCCATGTAACCCTCTGAAGGGTTACACCCCCATGCACATGCAATGTTACAGCCAAGGTTTAAGCCCACTCCCCACCTGTATGTCTTGCCATCCTTGTGCTGGTCCTCATCATCCTCGTTTGTCAGCACAAAGGGGTCGCTCATCTCTGGCAGCCCCGACTCCTGCAATCGTTTCTTCTTGCGGCCCCGGGGCGGTTTGGGGGCGACTCCCCCAGCCCCGGCACCTTCAGCGAGGGTGGTTGTCCCTTTCTTGGACAGGTCTGGCACCACCTGCAGGGCTGCCTGGGAGCCAGGGGGGAGCGCAGAGACAATCATGGGAGCTGAGATGGGAAAGGTCTGGGCAGAGGCGGCTGTGGTCACCAGAGAACCTGACGGGGAGGTTATCACCAGACCAGGACCTGCAAACAAAGGAAGGTGCAGGAAGTCAGTTATTACATCTCCAATTATGCCCAACCTCCTTATCCCACAGAAACATCTACTTTTGTCTACAACACAAACAGAAGGGTAGCTTCCCCTCCCAAAGCATTCCCAGTCTCTACTGCTGGAAGCTGAACTTCCATAAAGAGGGCGGGTGTATGGAGTGCCTAGAGATTGACAGTGAAACCACACCAAGGCAGTCTACACCATCAGTAAGGCTAGGAATAATCTACAGTCCAGTAAGGATTCTCCAGGACCTCGTGTCTCCCCATGCCACAGTCCCCTCTGTAGCTGCCAAAGCCTTTGGAGTGCCCTACCTGCTGTCATGAGCCCAGCAGACTGCACTGGTACCACGGTGATGTTCTGAGTCACGGGGGCTTGGCTGTGTGGTGTCAGCTGCTCCGGCTTGGTGTCCGAGTCCATGGAGATCCCAGTGGGCAGCGCCACAGAGGTGGGCACTGTCAGCAGGGCAGGGTAGTGGGGGGGAGCCAGGCTGCAGCCCTTCTCTGTGGGCAATAGCTGCTCCTTCATCTTGTTAATGAACATGGTGTTCTCAATCTAAACGGGGGGAGGACAGCTCTTAGCACACCCTGGCACAGCTTTGCCCAGCATTTGGCTGAGCGAGAAATGCAACAGAAACACTCCTCATAAACTCCTGAACATAACAGGCTGGGAGATCTCACCTGTCCCGAGACGGTGGGCACTGCTGGCCAGAAGTACGGGGAGGAGTTGAAATGAGATTCTTCCATCCTAGCTGGGCACAGGGGGCGAGAAGAAGGGGGAAGGGAGGAGGAATGGAGGATAAGGAAGACAGACACACAAACACACACAAAAAACCCATTAAACTCAAAGAGATTCCAACATGGAACTGACTCAGTCTAATGCTGTGACAGTTCCTTAATCTCCCCTGTCTTTCTTGAGCAACTTCTCCCCCCTTTTGAGCTATCTGCCCAAATAAAAAAATTTATTTTCAGGGGGAAAAGGTGCCTGTTATTCCCATGGGCTTGGGTCCATCTGAAATGCCCCTTGCCCAATAGTCCTCCATGCAAAAAACAGGACTGACTAGAAACCCAGAAAAGATCCAAATTTTCCCAATTATCATCCACCCAAGTACATGGCATAAATGAAGTCTGTGCATCTGCAAGCAGGCAAATACAGATGAAAACTGTTTTTCACCATCACAGACAGTCTGACCCCACAGGCAGTGAAAATGCTGGACCTTGCCTGTCCCTCCACCCCAGCTCAACACTAAGGACCCAGATGCAGCAAAGGGACATTAGCATTATGTTACACAGGAAGAAAGACAGGCAGAGAGAGGGAAACAGACTTGCCCAAGATAACAGACAGCCACAGCAGACCAAGAAGTCAAACTCAGGGCTCCTAACTTCCTGCTGCCACACCAGCCCCACTCTTGAAAGCAACACAGAAGCATCATTCTATATTCCTGCTCTCCTCCAATGAGACTAAGCAGTAGGAAAATAACCTGATTCCCCTGCTCCTGAGATACCCTATTTCCAAGCAAGATCATGTCATGGCTCGCCATTGCCCATTTTCTTTCCATCTTTCCATTCTGTAGGAATCTGTCCCCAGCCAAGCGCCCACTGCTCCATCTCAACTCTCCCTGCATTCAGAGGACGAGTTAGACACCAAAAGAGAGTCTCCTGAGCACAGAGGTATAATCTCTTTGGGAACACCTGACTGAAGAAGCCCTTTCCTTTCTCTTCCTTACATTTCTTTGTGTAATACCATTAGTGGACAAAGTTTGTTACACTTGCAAAAAGACTACTCAAAATGTAAAGAAATTAACAAAACAATATTTTCTGAAAACAGATACATCTATCCCTAAACAAATATGGCAAAAGTGGTAGGTAAAAACTATGCTCAGAATACATTTGGCAGAGAGCACAACCACTGTAGGTTTTTCATGCAGCTACCTGCAAACTGTCCTGCTCATATTTCTGTTATGGTCTGTCAGTGGTCTCATAATTGAACAATATTGCTTCTGAAGGGTCTATCTCAATCCTCAGGGGAGCTCAGAGGGATGCCCCCAGTAGCATGAAACACATTACAGAAGTATATCAAGATGGAGTAATACATGTGGAATTGCTGTGTATGAGCCAAAATGCAAAGATAATTTTCCTCTATGTGGAGAAGCAGTATTTAAATGAACCAAATTACCCGATAATTTTGTTTTTATGAATTGCTCATGCAACAGCAAGGCCAAGTACTCCTGCCTCACTCACTCACTGCAAATCAACCAATAAACACACTTAAGGATAAATTATTTACCTTACGTTGGTGGCATGCAGTCAGACTGCTCGCTGCCTGACTGAATTACTCTGGATTTGCACTGCTGTGATTCAATCAGAGGCTGATGGGGCAACACTCTTACCTTCCTTCCTCTGCTTTCTTTTCAGCCAAATTAATTATTGAGTACACTGCCCACAGCACAGCCCTTTGCATGTAATGCTTAATTATATGACTTTTTTCTTCCACAGGATGGGCACACATGAGGAGATAACACATCCTTGGCAACTGAGCACCACCTGAATCAAGAGTGGCATTTTGTTTGGAATTCCCAAGTTTGAGTTTTTTTGCTTGGTTTTTGTTCTGTTTTTAAAATAAATAAGCAGTTATTTGCTTAGCTTCCACATCAAAACCACCAAAGTGAACCTGACTGTCCAAAACCACAAAGTCTCATAATATAATAATAATAATAATAATAATAATAATAATAACAATAACAATCAGATGCATTTTCCAGAGAAACTTTGTAGTTGTCCAAGACTCCCTTGGATGCAACTGCAAACTTCAGGAGTTAAACAGAAACATGCCAATTTAAGCAAAAAGAACTCACAACAGCTTTCTTATTTAAAGAGAACAAGTAATAAAAGGCAAGTCCATTTCCAGATTCCAAAATCCAGACTAGCAGAGGCCAGGGCACTGAGCGGCTGCTTGTCTCCATCTTGTCTTGCACCAGAACTTCGGAGAGAATCTAACTTTTGTTTGCTCAGCTTACAGTGTGTGCAAGTCAAACACGGCTCGTACTGATCCTTCAAAGGATGGCTACACTGATTTCATCAGACTCCCTTGGAATCCACCTCCCCATCCAAAAATCTCAATAACTGACCACATTATCTACCAGGCCTCAAACTTCTGGCTTGAAAGGCTGAAGTGTGATGGAGTTATAAGAATGTGGAGGAGAAGGAGAAATGGTGTAAAAGTTGAAGCTTTCATGCAATTTCACTAGCAAGCCAGTCTTCCAAAGGCAGAAAACAAAGGTAAGATTCCTCCACCAACCTACTGGCCTAGTCCCAGAGCTGTCCCTCCCCTACCCCACTTTTAGGCTAAAAGGGTATTTTGAAAACATGCACCCCTATTGGCAGCCCCCACTGAGCCGCTGCTCACACTTACTTTACCAGAACTCTGCTCGTAACCCTTCCAATTGCTCTATAACTACCAGACATGGGCTGGAGCTTCAACCCTGCACCACAGCACGCTCCCACTGCAGGGCCTTCATCATCCCAGCTTCCACAAACACGCCAGAGATGGGACCTTCTTCCTATTCACCAGTCTAGTATCAGACAGATGCCAACGTACCCTCCTGATGTAAACCAAAAACACTTTCTGTGTACACACCACAAATGTACATACACCAAATAAACAACCGAGTGCACCAGAGAACTCACAAGGGACAAGGGATCTGGAGTTTACATCTCACAGAATCACATACTTAACGTGCTGCATTTATATTTCTTGGCAGCCCAGCACCTTAATCATAACAGACAGGTAAAAGCACGTGCAAGTACACGGTGAGACACAGGCTGTGTTTCTGGAAGGCACAACCAAGGTTGGATGGGCAGGTATTTGTTCACAGGTTGACTTTTAACACGGGTTTCCTTATTCTCCAGATGCCTGGCTTTTATTTCCCATTAGGCACTGGAGTTTGCAGTCAACAAAAGGCCCCGAGAGCAATGCTTGGGAACAATTTAGACTGTTGTTTTATGTCCGCCCAAGATCTTTGTTCAATGACAAGGAGCTTTTAGGCTTAATTGCTGCAAAATGCTAAGGATGCTGGAAGCCACACAGGCTGTTACAACAAAAGCAAAAATGCTTCCCTGGTAACTATAAGCACCAGAAAGCTCAAACTGTGTTACACCTTTAGAACAAGCGCATTTGAACACGCATCAGGAATATCCCAAACGTACCGGGCAAAGTCCTGGATCCCAAACCCACAGACCACAGACACAACTTTGGTGCCGTTCCCCGACACTTGTGCAGCCTCCACCCCGAGCGGGCGAGCCTCAGTTGGAACAGGTGCCTGGCAGCGGCATCCCCTGCGCCCCAGCTCCTTCCAGGCGCTCAATCCCCATTCCCGCTCCCTGCAGCCCAAGCGCCCTCCCGTTCCCAGCTCCGGGACCCGCGGCCCGTCCCGTCTCCCGTCTCCCGTCTCCTCCCGGCCCGCGGCAGCCCCGGCTGAGGGGCGGGGGTCACTCACGCAGCTCCGGGAGCTCCTTACCCCTCTCACTCTCCCTCCTCTTGCATTTCTCCTCCTTCCAGGGCCGGCTCTGCAAACAAACCGCCCGGGTTACCGGGGCTCCCGGGGCCCCGCATGGCAGCGGCGGGCGCTCCGCGGGGCCCGCGGCCCGGGGCACCCCGGCCATAGCGGGGCAGGCGCTCCCCGTGGGGCCCGGACGCGCCTCCCGCCGCGACGGCCGAGGGCGGGGCCGGCCCGGAGCGCGGCTCCCCCGTGGCGGAGCCGCCGACGCCGGGACAGACGGGCGGGCGGACAGACAGACAGACAGCCCGCCCTCCTCCATTTCCGCTTCCAGATCGCCCCGGCCCCGGAAGTCCCGCTGCCCGCCCCCCCGCCCGCGGTCCCGCCGCCCCGCACATTACCGGGCTCCCCCCCAGCGGCGGCCCCGGCCCGGCTCCGGCGGCGGCGGCCTCCTCACCGGAAAGACAGCGGGGAGGAGCTTCCGGGTCAGGGGGCGGGCCGCGCCTCGGCGCTTCCGGGTCGCCGAGAGGAGCGGAACGGCGTCATCAGCGGTTTCGCTTGAAAACGGGGCGGCGGAGCGGCGGCCGCGGCCGGGGGGAGGCTGCCCGGGCCGGGGGCACCGGCGAGGCGGCCGCGGCCGGAGGTCGGGGCGGGGGTCGGCCGCGCGCGCGCGCTTACCGGAAGCGCGGAGGGCGCCGGCGCGCGGGGCAGCCCGGGCTGGCGGAAGGGCGGAAGTGCCTGTGGCGGGCGGGGGGCGGGCGGGCGCGCGGCGTCCCCGAGCCCGGCCGGCAGGGCCGCTTCCGGCCTCGCGACGTCACGTGACGGGCGGGCGGAGGGGGGAGAGGCGGTCGCCCTCGTGAATATTCATGAGGCACCGTGAATGAGGAATTCGGCCGCTGCCTCTGGCTCGGCGCGGGATGGGGCTGCTCCAGAGGAGTTTTCCCCAGCGCTGTGCCTGCCAGCGCCTCGGACGGTCCCGGCCCGCCGCGATGATCCAGGGGAGTTGTCTCAAAGTTTGGCTGCCAGCGCCTGGGATGGTCCCAGCCCGCGCTGGCTCGAGCTTTTTCTGGCACGCTGCTAAACGTGTTTGTCCTGCTGAGCCAACAGAACGGACTTCCCGCCAGCTGGCCTTGTGCCGGAACGGGCAAACCGGACCGTCTCACTGCCTGCCGGGAGCAGGAGGGCAGCAGGGTAACCCTGTCCCGCGGCTCCGTGTCACCTCCCCCACACACCAGTTGTCCTTGCGGGTGTGACCGTGCACACCTGGCCCCGGCGGGGGCTGCAGCTCGCCCTCGTTCCAGGCTCTGAGCACTCCCTCTCACAGCCTCAGCCCACCCAAGCTCCGTCTGGCAGCGCTGCCGCGGGAGGAGCAGCGGGCGCTCGGTGCCCCGCGCCCCGGCACGGCCCGGCTGCTCCTGCGGGACACGGCTCGGAGCGGCTCCAGCACTCTGCTATCCCGGCCGGCTGGGCGGCCCCACAGCGCACTGCGGACACCCCAACAAATAAATCACCGAGCCGCGCTGGAGCTGCTCTCCTCCGCTCCGGACACTCTGGGCTAAGATAGGCTTCGCTCCGCTACTCGCAGCGGGGTTAACTCTGGCGTTGGGCCCACCTCCAGGTCAGGCTGGGTTACCTCCCTCACCTGTGGGGCTGCGCCTTTGGCTGAGCTGCTCCCAGTGCTCTGACTTGACAGAAACCTCCGCTTTTAATTGTTGCGTGAGTTTTCTGCCAGCTTGGCATGCTGGAACAGCTTTTCCGAGCCAGCATGAGTAAGAGGGTGGGACCGGGGAGAGCACAAGCACAGCAGCCAGCGGTTAGATCGGCTCGGGCGATCGTGGAACCGCAGCATCCGGAGCAGGGGCACAGCGAAAGCTGCCCGCGGCTCCGGCCGCAGCCTGCCCGGCCCCAGAACCTGCTGGGCTCCTGGTCCTCGCAGGCGGCACCAAACTCCCCACCGGGAGGAGTCAGGCTTAGCTCCGCGTTCTTCAGCAGGAGTCACGCCAAGGCAATTGTTGATTTATTTAAATAAAAGGAGTTGGCAGCCTAATCAGTTTGGAAATTAATTTCCTTGTTAATTTGGGGGTTTTGACTTGCTCATGAATATTCACAAATGCTCGTCTTGTTGTGGTTTTTTTTTTTTTCCTCTCCTCTGTGTAATTTATTTTTGTGATTGTCAGATCACCTCTGAAGGTGACATTTCCCTCCTCGTTCTGCAACGCAGCAAATGTATTCAATCTTATGCTTTGGAAGAGGAGCTCCATCCTGGCACTGACATCTCTTTTACTTCTTTTTTGCCAGGGTGTCCTTTATAGCCTCCTTCCTCCCTGCATGCTGCCTAGGAAGAAACAGGAGTGAATCTCCTCCAAGAGGGCTGGCCTGGACTTGATAACCGGGAGCACTCATCAGAATGCCCTATACCTGGCAAGGGAAAGTGTCACTTGAGGATTGGGACAAAGTGGTTAATTTTTCTTAAGGTGCCGGGAGTTTTCTGCTCCCCCTCCCACCCCGCACTGCCGAGCACCCTTCAGCAGCACGTGAGGCAGCGTGACTAACATCTGCCACCGACACTTGATTTGTCTTATCTCCTTTCCTTCGGAGGAGGCAAAGTCAGAGAAACACGGGTGTGTGTCTCTGGAGAGTACAGCTGATCTCTTTACCTTCTTTCCCAGCTCTCTGTTCCCTCCCTTTACTTATGCTGGCAGCTCTTGCTCCTTTCCACACCAGGGAAGAGCATCCTGGCTGCCACCACAGGTCTCTCCTGGTGAGACATGCCCATGTCCCACGTGTGTGTGTGTGTTTAGGACTTCTAGGATATCATAACTCTGGCAGGCTGGGCTCAGCTGAGGAGCGTGGTGAATAAAAGCCTGTGTAAAACCGCTGGTGCTGGGGGCAGGAGGAGCAGTGTGGGGTGGAGAGGTGCCCTCCTTACGCTGTGCTCATGCACAGAGACAGGCTTGGTGGAGATCTGTCCCCACAGCAAGTAACATGATGTGTGTAGTGGAGACTCCTGGGCCAGTCTCCAGACCAGCTCATGTCTTTAGAAATGCCACATTTGGTACAGTCTCCCTCTATCCAGCTTGCTGGGAGCTGTGTGAGGAGGGCTGGCCAGGCTGCACCAGCCCGGACTGGGAGCAGGGCAGGGGCTGACACAGAGGTTCACAACTCTGCAGCAAGGACATACGGCAGCAGCAATGCCAAGTGACTGCAGGAGGTAGCAGAGCCCTGGAGCAGGTGGTAGGTGGAGGTTAGTGGGGCCTCCCTCCTGGGAGCAGAATCATGTGAATAACACCGCCGGGTTCCCACCTCCTGCTGAGGGCACCAGCTCCTGACAAGCTCAGAAAAGAAAATGTGTGGAGAAAGCCAGCCGGTTACCACGACAATTGCTCTCTCACAACCTTTGTAACAACTTCTGCTGTGCAGCTTTGGCCCGGGAGGGTGGCAAACACACACCTCCACGCTGGCTGCCTGTTCCATCTCCCATCCTTGTTGCCTCCTCCACAATCACATCTGACTGTCACGTTCCCACCTCAGCACTTTCCTTCTTTATCTACTCTCCTGATTTCTCCAGTTCTCTCTTTTCACCACCCCAACACAAAACACACACCCCTGGCCCTTCAGTTGTGATTACAGACCACCCTCCCGTGGTGCCACTCTACTCTCTTGTGTTCAGCACCTTTTGTTTGCTGTCTGTGTGTAAACTGCGCTGCTCACGGTGGCTGCCCTGGTAACATAGGTGGTATTTTGTGTCATAGGATCCTGCTGGGCTGGTAAACCTGGCCTAATGAGGCCTCATGGCATCATTAAGCTGGCTCAAGTGGTACCTGAATTTGTGGGGGGGGTACTGACCAGTAGGCAGAGATGGACAGATAGACTTGGAAGGCGTGATGATGTAGTGACACACATTTTAAGGATGGCGGCTGTTCATTCTCACCCAAATTTGTAGCTGATTGTAGGACAATATTTGGTTATTCTGCAGCTGGTATTTTAATCTTGAGAGTACATTTCTCAGCAAGGCATGTTGTCCTCACTCTTTTCAGGGAACTGACATCTCTTTGGCAATCGGCTGATTAAATCCCCTGGCAGCACACAGCAGAGAGCATTTCAGCACGTCATTCTTGGTCGGGTTTTTTTTGTTGGTTTGTTGTTTGGTTTTGTTTTTTTTTTTTTCTCCTGCTGCATGGAAATAGATTCCATTTTCCCCTGCTTGGTAACTTTTCTGCTTAGTGTTGCTTAAGCTTTTAGAAATACGCAGTAATGGAGAGTTACAGATGCGTGTTATCCTGCACATGCTTGGTTGCCTGAATCATTTCATTATAGTGGCATCTTGCTCTGTTAAGGGCAAGGAGCAGAAGCCATACACCTGGGATACATTCTGGAATTTGAAGCACATGCAGCAACAATGCAATCCTTTTTTCAGTGAAAAAAATAAGTTTCTCTGGAAATGGGAGAAACTGGGAGGACTGGGAACTTGGAGGTGTGTCCCTGTTGGGCAGGAATGTAACAACCTGTGATTGGATCAGCCTTGGCTCCAGGCTGAGTTCATTTGGCCACTGTAGTGTAGTAAGGGCAGTTAGTTACTGAAATTTCTGGCCAATGTGCCCTGAATACAAATCTCATAATTTTGAAGGAGGAAAAATATTACTAATTAGATGTGTCAGGACAGCAAGAGTGGCTGAGGACCTTCAGCACAGGGCAGAAATCACGGTTACATCAGAACTGAGAGGATCCCTCTGGAGTGGGCACAGGCAAAGCCTGCTCCAGAAGGGGGATAAGTTCTCTGTGGCAATAAGCCCTGTATTTTATTAGATCCCCACAAATGTTATCAAGAAGCATTTTAAACATGATTCAGCAGTGAGTCTTCAAGCAATGAAGGTCCCCTAGGCTGCATTAGCAAAGCTGTAGTCAGCAGATCAAGGGAAATTATTATTCCCATCCACCTGAGAGGTGTGAGGCCCCACCTGAAGATCACACCCCAGCTGCAGCATGGCCAGAAAAAGGCCCCCACGGTGGAGGGCAGAGCACACGATGCACAAGGAGAAGGCTGGGGGAGCTGGGTTTGTTAAACCGGGAAGACCAAGTGTGTGTCTAGTTGCTGTCTGCTCCTCCCTAAAGGAAAGAAAGCTGTAGAGAAGGGGAAGCCAGACTCTGAGAAGGCAGCAAACAAGGATCAAGAAACAAGGGACAAATGTTGAAACAAAGAAATTCTGAACATGGGTAAGAAAAAATTTCTTCCCCTTGAGAGCAATTCAGTAGGGGAAGATGTGCCTTAAAAGACTGGGATATCTCCATCCTTGGAGATGTTCAGAAGTTGTGTGAGCAAGGCACTAAGCAAGCTGATCTAGCTTTGGAGTTACCCTGCTATAAGCAGGGAATTAGACTAGAGACTTCTAGAAATCCCTTCTCACCTGACTTTTTGTGTGGGTCAGTGTTTTTGTGCTGCTGATCTGCCAAGAGGCACTGTTCAGTGTCTTCACAACGCTGGGAGCCAGAAGGTCAGTATGCTTGTTTGGCCCCGTGGAAATGCATCTGTGCTGACAGCAGCATTAGCATCTGTAAAGCCTTTCTGCACGAATGTCTCTTCTCCAGCTGGCTCACCACCCTCTCTAGCACAACTTGTCCCATTTTATACCACAGATGAATCTCCTAACAGCAAGATCTGGTTGGTTTGGGGGTGACTCCTTAAGCTGTGACACCCATGTTTTTCTGAACAGCAGCAATCACTGGAATGTCATTTAAAACTATAGTGCAGCATATAAGAATTCCCTCCCTACACAAAACCCTCACCCCTTCAGAACCAGAGAGGCTTTAATAACTGCTTTAAATGCTTGGTTTAGGCGTCTGCATGTTGCTTTGCCGTCAGAGAATCTGTGATGAGTTTCAGGGGATTTCTGTTCCCTTTCAGAAGTTAAACAGCCACGTCTCAGCCCCCCTCTTTTTGAGAAACTTGCCTCTGTGATAGCCTAAGCTGCGGCTTTCAGCTCACCAGGAGAGCAGAGGGGTGGGTGCTCAGCTGATGCACTCCTCACACCCCCTTCAGTGCTCACCACAGTGCTGCTAAAACACCTCTGGGTCTTTACAGCTGCCTCCTGTCATTTCTCAATAAGAAGGATGATGCTGAAAAAGGTGGGAGAAGAGGATAGAAGAAAGGGTGGAGAACAGTAACTTGATGTATTAAGGCAAAAGCAAAACTTGAGAAGCTCTGTAAAAAGCAAGATTTGAGCTCACCACCTTACCTTGATATTTGTGGCGTTTTTTTTTTTTTTTTGTTTTTTTTTCAAAGCTGTCTGAGGAAGCAGCAGTTTTGGGAGCAAAGATTTGCAGCATATCCATCAACTTCAGAGTAAGCATGTCAGGCCTGGGAAAAAGGAGCTATATTTCAGGAAGAGAGAAAACAAAGTACTCTGGGCAGCTGCAAACCCATTAGTCTAGTCTCAACAGAGTATAAGGTTAAGAACAAATTACAGAAGGAAAACAGAATTAAAGCTACAGCAGTAAGTGGGAAATGGAATCAAATACAAAATGGGTTTATCAACAAAAGCACAGTGTGCCCTTAACTTGATCCTTTTCTTTACCTCCTTTCCCTTACCTGGGTGGAAAAAGAAATTGGTAAATCTAATCTAGTTGGATTTCAGTAGGGCATTTGTTGCAGTAAGGGCTGGAAGGCAGGTAGATAAGCTGAAGTGAAAGGAATTAGTAGGAGAATTTTAGGTGGGTAAAATGCCGGGGAGAGGCAGATGATGTGTGGAGTCAAAAGGGAACTGCCACCATGGAGGAATGTCACTGGCCTTGGGAATAATTCTCCTTGCAGTAATGGCTCTAGCTCAGCAAAAAAGCAGCATGAAAAGGAAGTTTGCTGATTAAATGCATTTAGGAGAATTACTCACAGTCTGAAGCAGAGAAGTGTGAGGTCCTGTTCTTTGCTCCTGCTAACAGGAATGTCTTTTACACACAGAGATTCACTGGTTAGAAATGACAGAGGAAGAGACAGATCTGGGTGCATTCATCATTCACGAGGTGATTATGAAGCCCCGATGTGACGTGATCACAAAGACAACAGTCTTAAAGAGATCATTACGTTAATCTTATTTAGGATGCTGTATACAATTTGTCACTCATACTCAGAAGGGGGCTCGGGGCTGGCAGCAGTGTGGGGGAGCTGGAATAACAGAGTCTGTCTCTGTGCCTACCCTTGCTCTCCATAGGAGCGGACATGGAGCCTTCCTTAGCTTAGCAAAAGGCTGGAATGGATGAACTTCTCTCTAAAAACCCATTTTATACACAGGGATGTGGGCAGAGAAATGAGCCATTATAGAAGGGAAGGTGCTCAGCCATGATTTAGTTGGGCAGTCCTTTTCTCTTCTGAGCTTGGCTCTTTTTAAGGCTGCACAGATTTACCTCTCCCTGCAATTTGCTGTGCTTCCTTGGCAGGCAGAGCAGGTTAGCACGACAAGCACCGCATTATAAGAAAAGATGTGCTGAACACAGACCCACAAGCCCACATTTTTCTGCTACATCCCCCAAAGAGTTTTTCCTTCAAGGGAAAGAGATCAGTCCAAAATCTTGTGCTCTTTATGCAGGTGACTTCTTGGTGCTTCTCCTACACAATGCCTGCTCCCATAAGCTCTCTCAGAAAGGAAGTCTAAAACCCAGCATCTCAGAAAAGGCTCGGTTCTTTGGAGAAATACACAAAAGCCAGTCTGAAGTAAATGTGCCACATGCCCCTGCAGCAGAACTGAAAGGGTTTCATTGTGCTGGTTTTCACGTTGGAGAAAGAGTGGTAGGTCTTGAACCTGGTTTACACCTGGATGGGATTAGCGCTGATCTAACACTTGACTGAGGGTGGGGGGTTGCAGTAAGTATAGCTTGCTGCAGCTTGCTTCTGACAATGATTTCTGAGGTTTATTTAATTTAATTGGGGGAAATGAAATTGGGACGAGACCTCAGGCAATCATGTAATTCAGCCTCCTGACCCGACGACAAGATTAAGTAAGCACAACTCATTCCTGACAGATATTTGTTGAACCTGTTCTCAGCAGCCTACAATGACAAGGGTCCCTGGCCAATCTAGTCCAGCATTTTATTGCTTGATAGTTAAAAAGCTTTTTCTACCACACGGCTTAAGCTCTCAGTGATGAAAATGAATCTACCGATTTCCACAGCCCCGTTGAAAAATGCCTTTCCACCCTGACACTGCAATCTCCCCAAACCAGCTGTATATACTTTTTGGCAATTGTGTGCATCTTTTTGGAAATTCCAACTGTGTTTTTTTCCCCCACTGTTTGTGCTTTTCACTCTATCAAAAGCTTTGGAGTCAAGACGTATCACATCTACTGCACCCTTCCAGCCCGCCAGTGCAGTTACCCTGTCAGACAGCGAGATTAGACGGGCTTAATGTGATCTTCCTGATGAATTGAAGTTGGAGGGTTTTTTCAGGTTTGAAGTGCCCATCGGAGGGGAAGCTAATTCATACGTGCAGCTGCTGCCTGACAGGGATGAGAAAGAGGCTGGCTGGAGGGGCTGGGGGCTGTGGCCAGCTGAAGGGGAAGGAGGCAATTCCAGGCAGGACAAGCAGTCTGCTGTTTGGTTTCTAGGGATGACAGAGTCTGCCAGGAGCCCCTTGGGTGAGCACCGCAAAGTGTGGAAGGACGGTCTGCTACAAGTGTTTTCACAGAGTGTAACATCAGAGATGCACCAAGTCTGTGCACCGTGAACCCCTCTGGAATTCATTATGGACTAAAACATGCTGAGAGGTTTTCAGAGTTAACAGGCTTGGGCTGCGTCACTCTGGGTGGCTTTTCAGGTTTCAGCAGCGCTTGCGCCTTTATTGTATCCCAGAGTTTTCACAGCATCTGGAGCAGATCCCTCTGGGCAAGGCTCCCAAGCTTCAGGTAAACATCATGTTCAGGGAAGTATTTTTTAGATGTGTTTACAACATCAGCAGGGAGAACTCACCAGCTGCCTTGCTTCCTTTCACTGTCGTGCAGACAGCTTATCTCCCAGGGTTATTTCATCGTCCTCCTTGTGCTGTAGTTCACAGAGAGCTAAGCTCAGCAGCAGCGGTGTTAGCTAGTCACAGCACATCTTGCAAGCTTGCCACTGTTTCTCCCCCATATCACACACCTGGACACTCCTTTTTCCCCAGCAGGCAAGGCACACAGCCATATGGCAGGAGGGAACAGCTCCTGATGAGAAGCAGAGCCAGTTGCTGAGAGTTTCCCTGTCCATCGTGTCCCTTTCTCCCATACCAGCTTCATCCTTCCCTCATTCCAGCTCTCCCTGGGATGGGGAAGTCATTCTGTCCTTGTTAGAGGCTAAGCTTGCCATCTGCTGAAGCCATGACTGTATTTGTGCCAGAGTTCTCAGCCATGGGACACAGGGCAGGCTGGGGAGCTGCAGTTCTGTCACACAGCTGCTGCAGTTTTAGCCAGATTCAGCTACTGCTGCCTGAGGCAAAGCCAGGCACAGCTTGGGGTGGCACTCATCAGAAACCATTCCATTAAGTGGTTTCACAGAATCAGTGAGTGGCTGAGGTTGGAAGGGAGCTCTGGAGGTCATCTGGTCCAGCCTGCCCCTGCTGAGGAATCACCCAGAGGGTCTCCATGAGCAGCAGTCAGTGCTGGATATGGGCCTCCTGCTAGACCTGGTGCCCCTGCTCACCCTCTGTGCCCGCCCGTTCAGCCGCTCACTGTTTGCTCATCCAGCCCATACATCAGCAACCTGTCTGTGAGCATTTTGTGGGAGACAGTGTCAAAGGCCCTGTTGAAGGTGAGGCATTTTATCATAGAAGGTTATCAAGCTGGTCAAGCATGACTTCCCCTGTATGAATCCATGCAGACTATTCCTGATGATTTTCTTGTCACTCACATGCCTGGAAATGATTTCTAGGATTACCTGTTCCATCATCTTCTCAGGGATCAAGGTGAAGCTGACTGACCCTGGATCCCCCTTCTTGCCCTTCTTGAAGACAGGAGAGGTGTTTCCTTTCCCCAGGTGTCAGGTACTTCTCCCAGGTGCTATGACCAATCAAGAGCTATCGAGAGTGGCCTTGCAGTGACTTCTGCTGGCTCACTCAGCATTTGTGGGTGCACCCCATCAGGATTTGATGCATTTCTTCTGTTTCAGAGGCAAGCAGATCCAACTGCCTGTATCCATAAGCGTGTTCTGCCTGTTTGACAGAGCACTGTCCTTTTCTCATTTTGTACTCTCCATCCTTATGTTCCTCACACTCCACAGAGCTGTCTGCTTTCTGGGTACTTTTCCACTATTCAAACTGAGTGCACAAGAGTTGCAGACTTGTTCCTGGGCCCTCTTACTAGACCCAAAAGCTCCTGGATTATTTATTGATTCTCCACGTGGAAGCTTCTCTAGACAGGGGTTTAGGGAGTCCAGCTGTGGCCAGGTGTTCTGCCTGGAGGAATGTGGGACCCAAGGGCACATGTTTCCTGCCCAGTGCCTCACTGGAAGCAGCAAGTCCTTGGATCAGGGCAGGTGAGTCCAGAGATGCAGCAAGTAGTGTTCTACAGGTTCAGGTGCTTCCTTCCCCCTCAGCTGGCTGAGCTCCTCCTCCCAGACAGGCTGGCATAATGATCTCCACATCCTCAGGGCAGTTCTCAGTCTCACCGAGATACTCAAGAGTTCCTGGAAAATCTTTTGCATCATTGCTGGGCCTCGTTTTAGCAAGGATGCTTGTGTTTTCCAGGAACTCTCTCAGCACCATGGTCACCTGGGGCTTCATTTCCTCCAGCAGGCACAGTGAGCATCTGTCGCAGAAGCCTTGGCTGTGTCTGAGGAGCAGCTGCCACCTGAGAAATCACTCTTTGCTCCTTCCCTGTCTCCTTTTTCTGGAGTAGAGCCCTCCAGGCCTGCCAGCTGACAGCCCTTTGCTTCCCCCAGATCAGCTCCCATCGTCTGCACATCCTTGCTATGGCAAGTGTGGCCAGCTGCCCTTTTGGGTCAGCAAGAAGGCAGGTACTGCACACACTACAGATACAAAAATCTTCAGAAAGTAGAGAGTACATTTCAGAAATGCTACTTGCTCCCCCAAAACTTCTGGAGATAGGAGCCCAGCACAAAGCCTGGCTGCACAGAGGGATGCTGAGCAGCCTGTCTAGGGCAGGATTTGTGGCTGTCCTTCATGTGGAACTTCCTAAAAGTAACTCTTTAGAAAATGCATACCCAGCAGCAAACACTGTACGAAAATTTGTTTTAAACATTAGCAGTTTCTAAAGCACTAATGTTTTAAAGCAGTGAGAAGGGTGAGCTGGAAATGGCAGCAGCATGGGTAACAGGGCAGTGGTGTTCAGGGGAGTCCCTCTGGCCATTCTTTGCTTCTGTGCTTGAAACTTATGCAATCACCATGTATTAAAATTTCCAAAGTCTTCAGCCCTGGCTCTTGTGCACTGTACATCTCTGTAGCTGTGCTGGCAATCCTGGTCTGAATTCCCTTAATGTGGAGCCTGGGATGGGGCTGAAGCTCGTGGCAGCCTCCTAGCATCCTTCACCTTAGACACGGCAGCCTCTGTGGCAGAAACAGCATGACTGCAACTGCACAAAAGGGCAAACAGCCCGATGCTGCCAAACATCATGGGAGCCCTCCCCAGCTGCGGTTGTGCCAGACCTGCTGGGCTAGCTCAGCTGGCTGCTGGAGATGGCTTTACCCACCGCAGAGACTCTGCAGTGCACTGGGTCAGGACCTCAGTGAGCACTGCTGTGCTCTTCCCAAAGCACTGGTGCCACACAGCTGCATTTTTATGAGCTGACACTTGCCAGAAAGTTGCTGCCTTCGGTGTTGATGCAGAGTGGAGTGCTTGGTGAAATCTTTACCCCAGGACGTCCTAATCACACGTAATCTCCTTCTGTCCTTGAAAGAGGTGCACAGAAAGAAGCCGGTATCCCATGGGCAGAGGCACTTTGCCTTTCATCCCAGAGCTGGCAGCCAAAATTCCCACCCTGCCTGCCCCCAAGGGACTGGCTCTCCCCTCCTTGCCCACCCCCTCTGGCCCCAGGTAACGCTCCCAGTGATCATCACAGAACACTTTCTACCTGACACAGTGAATGCAGACAGAGAGCTCACAGTCCCTCTGGCAGCTGCCAGCTCAGAAGGTGCACAAGTAAGGTTGCCTGGGCATGTACTTTAGCTCTAAATGCCCTGTTTTTCCACAAGTTTGCGTTTTGATGAACATAATGTTCTGGGAATGAATGAGCTATCACCAAGCAACATTAACTCTGTGTTAACAAAGGGTTTTGACATTGAATTTAAGCCTGAGGACAATGCTGGCACAAGAATGAGTTATCACAGCCTGGGCCATGGGTACACTGAGGATGGAAATTAGAAGGAGCTTCCCACCTGCCAGTGCAAGGATCTGGAACAGCCTTTCAACAGCAGCAGTGAGGCCAGGAGATGACTTGTTGTGGGGCTGGAAGTGTCTGAGCAAGAGGATACAGTGGGGCTGCCTGCCTCAGGCCAGGATCGCTGTGCCAGCCCTCTCTTCTTACGCAATTGCAGGACATTTTCATAACCCTCGAAGCAGCTTGAGCCAAGCTGGGTGCCTGGGGCTCGCCTGGAAGTGGGGCTGTGGGATGGTGTCCTGGGGATACTGCAGAGTGCTGTAGGGCTGTAATTACCCAGGGAGTGAGGATGTGCATCCTCCTGCCTCCAGCTTGCAGAGAGCTAAGCACGGAAATTGGAGGGGACAGTCTGTGACAGGCAGGCCCAAGACCAATTGCTTCAGGTGATGGCTGGGTGTCTCACAGATCTGAGGGGATTTCTGATGAGCAGAAGAGGGCTCCTCCACACTGCAGCCCAGGGGAGAGTGAGCTGGGCACTCAGGGGCTTTGAGGCCAGCTCCCCCACGGGCTCAGTGCCCAGCCAGGCTACAGATTACTGCCCAGGGTCCATCCATCACCCTTTCAGGGTGTGCAGTCACTTGAATGAGACCACCTTGGCACAGGAGGGGAAAAGGGGACGAGAGAAGGGGGTGCCCCAGGAGCATCTGTGAAGGGGAAAGCTGACAGCAGCTCCCCCAGGGCAGCTGCAGGCTGGATGCTGCAGTGGAGCAGCTGCACCTGCCTGGGAGCACCGCCTGCCTCGCTCCTCTCTGCTGGAAACCAGCCCTGGACACCAGCAACCCTGCAATGTGGCCCACACTGCAGCCACCCCTGCCTCCCAGCACCACCTGCACTCAACTGCCCAGCACAGAAATCCTTGCATGAAACACTCCAGATTCCAGTGGATTATATGAGCTGGGATAAAACAGGAGTTACGGGAAACTCAGTGGTTGACTGTCTCTGTTCTGTTCTTTAACAGATGATTAAGGCCTTGCCAGAGTGAGGTCTACATCATTCCTCAGCGATGAAGGTTAGGGGTTTCAAGCCTAGCTGCTGACTCATAACCAAGAAGAGGAGAAAAGGGAAAATTAGCATGAAGAATGTTGCTGAAATGGCTTGAATGTTGTTCAGAGATTAGCGTAGAAAATATATTGCTGCCTGTGTTATGGCTGGTGTGTTTAGTAGATGTTCTTAATGGAATCTGATCTTTTTAAAAACATGGAACACCTGTGTGTAGAGCATTTGCCTTATATCTGCAGACCCACTGCCAGAAGGGGCAGATTGTTAACAAGCTTCTCCAGAAAGCACCTTTAATTCCTGATGTAACCCCAGTGCTTTGTTCTAAGCCTAGATGCCTTTGGATATCTTGGTGAGCTGTTGAACCACTGGATGGCATATCCTTGTCCAGAGTCTAGCCTGGCTCTGCAGGGATCAAAATTTGCTCCCCATGAGTGCATCTCTGCAGACCCTTCTAGGACATGAGTTTGGTGCTCCAGCTTCCCCACGAAATACTGAGTTTCTGGCTGCACTAACTGGCAAACTCAGCAGAGGCCTGGAACATGACCTTCATCTAAGCTGTGTCACCTCCAGTGCACGTTGCTTCTGGATCAAGGCTGAGGCAGGCGGGGGAGGCTCAGGCTGCTGCTCCTGAGATAACTGGAAGGATCAGCGGAGCTGGGTGAGTGCTCAGTCTAAACAATGGCTTCAGAGCCAGGGCTGTGATCATACTCAAATTAATTTCAAATATGCACAGTAACACAAGAAGCAATTTGCATAAGACGTCACATGGAGTTGCATACAATTTCGCATATTTAAACAAAGTACAATAAAGCACAGCTCGGGCGGGTGTGTGAAATCATCTGTGCAGTGAACCGTGCACTGAAACGACGTACAATTATCACCAAAGAAGAAAACAAATGGCAGCAACCACCCAGGATGCAAAGTGAGCTCAGAAGTTGTGAAACACCAGCTTTTTCCTTCATCCACCATCCTGGTAGATGCTTGGAGTCAGACTATCATGCACTTCTTTTCCAGCCAGCCCTGCTGGTGCAGAGGATGGTGCTCACTGTTTCATACCACTACTCACTCCTTCCTTCACATTTGAGTCCTTGGCTTCAGCTGTGTTAAGCACTTTCTTCATGCACCATTCTTTCTGGGCTTTCCAGTGCATAGATTTCCAGGTGTGAGGGACTCCTCCCTTACCAGGCACTGCTTCAGGTGGTACTGTCCTTGCCCTTTAGTGGTAAAGGCCAGAGGCCAAAAGACTGGCTCTGGGAGCACAAGGGCAGACTCTGGCAGCCTCATTTTTGGTGGTCTCAGAGCTGTGGTTATTCAGAGCACAATTCCTATGGCTTAGTTCTTGGTACCTGTGTAGGTCACATGAAGTGGGCTCCATCTCAGCTCGTGGAAAATGATGGCCAGACAACTATCATGGATAAGGAAGCAAGAAAAGGGAACAGCATCCCTTAAGTGGGAATGTATCATCCTTTAGAGCAAACATCAGAGGGCTGAGACCTTTAAACCTGCAAAAGACTTTTCAGCCCCTGACCTACATTTTGTGACAGTCCTGCATCTCTCACACATGGGTTGGGCCAGCACTGTAGCAGTGAGGCTGAGCTGTGAGGGCTGACCCATGAGCATGTGCTTTCCCTTCCTTTCCCTCCCCAGGAGGCAGGGGAGGATTCAACTGCTGCTCCTGAAACAGCTGAAAGGATCAGGAGAGCTGGGTAAGTGCTCAGGCTAAATTGGGGCTTCAGTGTTGGCAGCACCCTGGTCCCTGTGAGCTCCCAGAGCCCTGCTTCACCCACTTTGTCTTCATTTCCCCAGTGCTTTCAGTGCCCCCTAGCTCTAAATTTCTATTCTGATTCCTGCTTTGACCCTACTTCTCCTTCCAGCCCCATCATTTAATCCTAGCCACAATTTCCGCCTCTGCCCACTCTCTGCTCACCCTGCCTTTTCCTGTCCTCCTTCATATCCCTGCTCCCTCATACCTCTCTTTAGGCCTTTGCTTGACAGCCTCGGCTCCCTATATTTTAGTTAGGCAATTTGTTCCTCTCTGCAGGACTGCCTGAGTAGGAACAAAGAACTGTCACCAAAACCCTGGAAGAGGCAGTGTTGTGCTTAGTCACCCTTTTGTCCCAGCTCTCCTCTAACTTGCAGGTACAAGGGGAAAAATCTGTCTCCTCCCCATATCCTGCACTCAGGATTACTGCACTGGATAGGGAGCTACAGGTAAGCTGGCTAATGGGAGTAGATACAAGAAACCCACACTTATCCAGGACAGTATTTCTGGTCTTCAGTTTTATCATAGAGGACCTGATGCTGGATATAAGAGAAATCTCATTATAAAGGAACCTCTTAGGGTTCCTGCTGTGTATCCAGCCAACGCAGGGTACACAGAGCGTTGGATCTCATTTGTGTGATGTTTGTGTGATTTGTATAGTATGTCACATAAGAATTGGCAAAGCAGAAAAAAAGGCATGGGAGAGAAACCACTTCAGGCTTAGATAACTCATCCTGGTATTGCCAAATGTGTCTGAATCCACATAATAAGACCAACACAAACATCCACTGTAGGTGTATTTAACCACTGCATTCATTAGTTCATTTTGGTTAATGAACTCATTCAGGCAAAACTGTGTCCTAACGTGGCTAGACTGAGTCCCCTGACCCTAGCAGAGAACACCCACCACTGACAGCCCCTTGGTTTGGGAAGAGCTCAGAAAGCTTCTGCAGTCTGTGTCACTTTGCCAAGGCTTAGAGAGCACCCGAGAGAACCCCAATACCTGTGGTTCTGGTGCATCCTTTTACAGTTAAACTAACAAGGAAACCAACTGGCTCCCTAGCCAGGCCAGGCTGTAACTCAGATTTGACCAGTGCATGCTGTAGGCATCACACCATGTTCCTCTGATAGAAAACAAGTCACCCCAGGCTTGTTTACTTGCTTGTTTGTTGAACCCTTGTGGTATGTCCAGCTGTCGACAAAGTCTGAGCTTCAAGCTAGACTGGCTGCCCTGGAGCATCTGCTCTCCTGCCACTGGAGCGCTAACTAGGAGCCACAGAGAGGCAGGACAGGGCCCTGGAGCAGGAGCTGGCATTTGCTTCCCTGCCAGATCCCTTGTGAGGATTGATCTGAGGCTGAAGATGGTTTTGCTTGCATTCTGGTCACTCCCAGAGAAAGCTGGGCTCTGGATCAATGTGGAATGCGTCACTGAATGGCCTATTATTCACTGAGCGCAATGTGCACTCGGAGACACAGCAGCCCTCAATAAAGATTCAATTCTGCCTCCGAGGATCAAAGCAGGAATGAACCAAGGGAGCTACTCAACTCTTTTACATTATGCTGAAATGAGTGGTTGCTTGTTTCAGGGCGACTCTTTATGGCAGTTTCAAGTTGTGCATTTCTCCTAATTAAATGGCCATCCACACAGGCAGGTCCCTTTAGTAGAGTGCTGAGCTACCTGTGGCTGAAGCTCTCCATTCCCCCTGCACAAAGGCTCACATTTGAGTTAGCACAGCTTGTCCACGCTGCCTTCCCTGCTCCACATCCTCCTTGAGGAGCACAGGGATGCCCACAGCTCCACAGGTGTTTCCCCAGCACTCCCCTCATGCCCACGCAGTGTTGGGGTGGCTCTCTCACAAGGTGTGCTGCAAAGGAGCACTAAGGAGTGCCATCCAGCAGCACAGGCCTGGAGAGGAGGGCAGAACCAGAGCACATGGGGTCCTAACTTCCAGCCACAACTCTGGAGAAGGTCCTTCAGCACGGGAGGTAGGGAGCAAGTGTTGTTGGTTGCTGCCACATCCCTGCAATACAGACTCTTCCAGCTGACAGATGCCTGATTTTTTTCCCCCATAATGGGATAATTTATAGCAGGTTATAGAAGGCATTCAGCTGGAGGGAATCCCAGATTTTGGAGATGATTTCAAAATGTTTTTCTGAACTACTGTCTTTCCCACGAAATCACAGCAGTCAGCAACACCTCATGCTTCGTTTTTGGGGTGATTTTTATGTGTCTTGAAGTCATTGTACAGGTTTTGTATGTTCTTTGATTTAAATAATGCCATTCATTCCTCCTATCTCTGCTGTCCTCATTCAGAATGCAACTCCCAGTGCTAGCTCCCTGCTGGAGAACAGGATGTGGGGGAGATGTAGGGAAGGAGGCAAGGCTGCAGACAGGAAAGGAATGGAGATGCTGGAAAAGGAGTCAGGGCTGGGACCAGACTGGAAGGGTGGGAAGTCAACAGGTGGATAGGAGTGATGTAGTGGGGAGTGGTGATGGGAGGGGACCAGACCAGGCAGTCAGTGTTTCAGGAAGCCAGAAGAATAAGGGGCCGCTTCTGGAGCTTCTCCTGTGAGTCAGAGAGTGAGTCCTGGTGAAAAAGGGTATGTTTGGCTGAGCGCCTGCAGCCCCAGCCTGTGGAGAGAGGGCACCAGAGGAAAAGCATCTGATGACAGAGAGAAGTCAGCAGGAAGGGCTGAAGCTCTGGCTGGAAGCAGATGAGGTTTGTGCAAAACATCTCAGTGCACCAATGAGTACATGAGTGCAATTTCAGCACAATGAGAACCCATCACCACCTCTGTCAAGTCTCTCCAGCTTGCCCAGCCCCAAAGCTGTTGGCTGGAGAGGATCTTACACCTAAAGAACAGGGGTGAAGATCTCTGCCCTCCCATACTCAGCACAGGGGCAGAAGAGGAGCTGTCCAGCCTCTTGTGTGCCTGTACCCCGGGACAGCCACCACAGGAGTGTGTCTGCTCTCTGATGGCCCTGGGGCCACCACCAACCACAGAGATCCTGTCCAGGGTGCAGAGTGCCATGTGGAGGGCCTGGCCCTGCAGCAGGAAGGGTCCTTCCAGTGGGCAGAAACCCCAGAGTCCCAGGCCAGGTCTGGTCTGCGAAGCCTGCTCCTTCCTCCAACAGTAAAGCAGAGGATCAGGGACACCTCCAGTGCCCAAAGGACTCAGACAGGACAGAGTGAGCAGGGGCTGGGAACCATCCCCATCCCCAGCAGTCATCCAGCCATTGCCAGGGAGCAGCCCTTGGAGTGGCCATCAAGGCTGGTGCGCCCCAGCTCCGATTGCCGCTGGAAGTGGAGGAGTTGCAGGAGACAAGGATGCTTAATTACAGAGCAGCCCTGGAAACCAGCAGCAGCAGCAGCAGCAGCAGCAGCACTGTGGCCAGGAGGGGAGGCAGCAGGGCTGTAAATAGAAATTGCGGAGGCAGCCGCGGGGAACAGTGAGGGAGGCTGGTGCGCCTGCAGGGCTGCGTGTCCCTCCCTCCCTTCCCCTCGGCTGCTGTCACCTCGCCCGGACACCCCGGCCCCCAGCGGGACCCGCAGTCCCAGGCCGTGCCTGGGAGGCAGCAGCTCCACAGGCGGGACAGCTGCTTCCGTGGGAGTGAAGGAGGGCTCGAACTCCGCCAGGCACCACCTCCCATGGAAAGGCCTGACATTGGCCAAAGGGCCCCTTCAGTCGGCAAAGGGACCGAGGGAAGATGGACACGGGGCCAAATTGCCCCCTCTACTCCCAAGAAGAGAATGTGGGATGCCAGCAGTGTGAGCCCCCATCCCGATGGGATCTGCCCAGGGTGCCCCTCTCATCCCGCCCTGGCTTTTCCAGTGTGGCACCTTCCACGGACTCAAGAGGTCTGCTTTCAATATTTTGCAAAGTTTTATTTAAAAATGTTGAAACTAACATCCCACAAGATTTGAATATTTCACCACGAGGAGAAGAGAAATCCTACAAAAATATATATCACAGCGCACAAGGGCAGGGGAGGGGAAGAGCGAGACTGAGCAGAGGAGCAGGAGGAGGCTGGAGGAGGGGATGGGAGCTGGGGCAGAACGAGACCGAGTGGCAAAGGGACAACAAGAGAGAAGCAGGGAAAGTGAAACAGTAGGAAGGGAGAGAGAACCAGGAGGGAGACCATGGTACAGGACAAGAATGGGAAGAGGGAAAACAGTGGGAGAGGGAAAACAACAGGAAAAGAGGAGTAGAGAGCCAGCAGTTGGTGAAGGAAGGGGACCTCTCTCTATGGTCCTGCCAGGGTAGGGCCAGGACTACAGTGGGACATTAGCAGGGATGCAGCTGGGGAGCTGGAGTTTGACCCAGGACTTTTGTGCTGCAGGTCTCAGCTCTAAGGCTGTGCCACAGATGTGGTTTGTCAGAGTGAAAAACAAAAGTTTAATTCAGAACAGTCTCAAGGTGGTCCTGTTTGAGAACTTGCAAGGAATGAACAAACCACTCCTTTCCAAGCATTTTTCTTCGTCAGGAAGTGGAGCGGGAAATGAAGGGACCAGATTTGCAAGGGCACTTGGGTGCCATTGAGGAAGAGGTAGATAGCCCTCTCTGAATTTTGGGATGCTTGGCTGGATGTTAGCCCCTGGAAAGTGCACTGGAGGAGAGGTGTGGATACACACACCAGAGGTCTGCTCCCCTGCCTACCAATTGCAACCAGCCAGATGGGAAAGCCCCAGCAGGATTTGGCCTTGTGGTCATACCACTCTCTTGGGTAAAGAGAGGGAGACTCCAGCTCCTGCTTCAAATCAGGAACTTCCCTCCCTTCCACTGTGCCCACAGAGAGACCACCCTTGTGGTAAAAAAGCCAGGGCTCTGCAGGAGCTCAGCAGAGACACAGTCATTTCATCTCACTTGGCCCACCTGGATGTTCCCTTTCAACAGCATAGAAATGTTGAGCAGAATTAGCCCAAGACTATGAACACTTCCAGTTGGTTTCCCTGCATGCTTTTCTCTCTAATGGAAAGAAAAAACTTTCTGTTTCTAATGGAAAGAAAAAACAATCCTTCTTCTCCATTCATGTAGAAGACAGGGAAACCTGATGGGCTGTGACTAAGAAGGTGCTGTCCTCTGCCCTGACTTGGTACTATCAACCCATCCATGTGCACATCCTACAGAATATTACCCTGGGCCAGGGTAAAGACCTCAGGCATGCTCTGGCTCCAGTCTCTGTAGGGGAAGATGGTTTATAAGGCTCTAGTCATGGGGAAAACAGATCCAGTGAGATTATTTATTAACTGGAAGAAGCTTGTGTGTCCACATGTGTTCTGAGTGTTTTTTTCCGGGGACAAAGCATAGCAATGAATGCTTGGACAGAACAATGAAGTTGTTTCCCTGTATCTAACCTGTTTTGGGTGAGAAATTGAATGACTATCATAAAAATGTATTTGGCTAGGCAAATTGTTCTTAGAAAAGATGTTCATTATACCCAAGCCTCTGTTGTCGTAAGAGTTTTCTCTACACAGCTTCACCAGCTTTCCCCTTACCACAGTATCCATGAAAGGTTTCTCTCCCTGGAGTTACTTTTACCAAAACCAGAGACATGTAAAAGGGGGAGGAAAAAAAATCCAAACCACCAAAATCTGATTTGTTTGCAGAATTTACAAAAACTTTCCCAGGAGAGCTCAGGGCTTCCCCACCTCAAGTGTTGGAAAATGTTTTCACTATGCCTCCTGTGGTCCCCTGCCACTTTCTTACAAACCTTCTCTCCATGCAGCATGTGGAAAGTCCAAGGACAGCCATTGAAGTGGAAGAGTCTAAACTCTGGCCTTGTTTCAACAAATGCTGTTGATCAAAGAACAATCTAATTATTCTGGTCTGGAAAATTACTTCAACCAGATGAAGGTATTGCAAATTGCCAGCAATCAGCAGTGCAGCCTCCTGCAGATGTCCTTCCCCAGCAGGGACGTGCCAGGGAGAGGGGGAACAGCAATGAATGGGGCAGTGAGCAGGAACTGCCACTGGTCCTTCCATGTCCATCTGCAGCTTAAATGTCCACCCAAGCCTTGCATGGATCCTGAATAAGAACAGGCTCAGTAACAGATCGATCTAGGGTAAAGCACTAATATCCCCTGCTGTAAGCACAGAATCAGCCTGTGCTTAGACTAGAGATCTCCAGAGTCCTTTTCCACCTACATCTTTCAGCCACTCTGTGCTTTTAATAAGCCAGTAATTTTATTTGACCTGTCATTTTCTCCAAATCTCTACTGTTTTTGGGAAGCTTATTGTAATTTACACTCTGATTTAAATGCCCTTCACAGTGAGTCAGATGGGACCCGAGAACACCTAATGGTTCAGCTGGGTAAACGGGCAGAACCAGGCCTCTTATGAAATTGCCTGTGCTTTGTCCTATAAAGAACAGGCTTTTTATGCAGAGATAAAGGATGAAAGGCTGCTTCCCTCTCTCCAAGATCACTTTTGTCAGAGACCTTGTATAGTGCATTAGGGCTTTCAAATTGTGGGTGATTTTCCTGCCTCTGGCCACATCAGTCCAGCAGCTAAAGGTGTTTGTACACTGTAGGGGCAGCCTTATCTAAATGTGCATCTTTTCACCTCAGTGGTTGTCAGTGTGGGGTTTTGATTGATTTGAAGTTGTCCATAAAAGCTAAGAGGAACTATTGTCATTAAGCTGAAATTTGCCATCTCGCACATCCTCAAAGTGACACCCATGGGTCCATGCCTGGAAGAGGTGGAGATGCATGGATCTTGCTCACACAGGTAAGTGACAGTGTGGCTGCCAGCCCCACAGAACGCCACAGCCCTGAAGGACATCTGCAGGCAACAATTTGGACAGATGACTTGTGCCATTGCTTTCAGTTTCTAACCAGCTGGGGGACTGAATGAAGCTTCATCTGGGAGCCCAGATACCCCTCTCTCATGCTCTTGGTGAGCTCTGCCTCGTGGGTTTCCAGTCACCTTGCACTCCAGGAGAGACCTAGCAGCAGTACATGGCAACCCTTCCAGTGCTCCCAAGATCAGCTCGAAACTGCTCTCGGTCATCCCAGGTGCAGAGTCCCGTCTGCTGCCTTGTTGCCTGTGCCAGGAGTATCTGAAAGCAAATCTCTTCCTGAGCCCAGCAAAATTCAAGTTCCTCATGCCCAGAAATGTCTGCATTCCACGCTTTAGCTGTGTGCAGGACACTTGCTAAGAAACACAGTGAGCAGAGGGCTTCACCTCGGATTTTCCGGAAAGCATCATCACAGACTGGTGTTATTCAGAAAAACCTTGCTGAAGGAGACTGAAGGGGTGCAGAGGGACAGCAAGGAGGCTTTCAAAGATCAAAACATTTGGAAAGCTAAAGGAATGATTTCCAACTTTAACTGGCAAGAGAAGTGGCATGGGGGTGGGAACTGAGGGGAAAAACTGCGGACGGAGAGAGGAAGAGAGATACAAGCTGAAGAGAAAATAACCCAAAGGAGTGTTAGGCAGAAAGAAACTGGAAAGATGTGATTATCTTCCATCTAGGGGGAAGATAATATTTTCCTCAAGGAAATGGGTCGTTGAGAGGGCCCAGGTGCTCTGTGAGCCTCTTCTGCCCAAGCTTTACCCACCCTTGGGACTCTCAGGAGGGCCAAGGTCTCAGGAACAGACGAAGTTGCCACCATCCGAGTCACCTGGCGGGCAATCCTGCAGCCACTGAACTCCAGACATTCACTGCAAAGCACACGACACGGGAAGGGACACACGGAGGGTGAGGGCCCACGGGGACAGGGGTACGCCTTTCCACCTTGCCTACCCCCGACGTCAGGCATGCACTGGTGAGAGAGTCATGGAGATCCAAGTGTGTCTGTGCACGTATGCTAGAAGAGGGGCTGGGGAGGTCAGGATTTCACACCACCACCAGCTGTCTTCCCTCCCACCATTCTGCTCTCTTGTCACCCTGTCCTGCGTGGGCAGGGCGGGTCCCCAACCTTCCCCCAGCAGGAGGCTAAGGAGGCCCAGCTCGTCCATTTTTCCAGGCACATCCCGGTGGGGTTAGTTAATAAAGGTGGTGGTGGTGGGCCGTGGCACAAGGAGGTTGCTTTTTTTCCTGGGGCAGCAGAGGCGGGGAGAGTCCGCGCTCGCCAGCGGTGACAGAGGGTGGGGGAGCCAGCTCAGCCTCTCCCGGGAGCGTCACAGGTTCACCAGTGGGATTCTGGAGAAAGAGGGAATTGGGAATTAATGAGTGCTTAAACTGCCCCAAGCCCCCCTGTCACTAGCCAACATCACCTTTGCCCTGCCTCAGTGTGCCCGTCCCCCTGTCCCCTGCCAGCCCCTCCTGCCCCAGCTCACTGGGCACTCACCGGTTGAGCTGGAATGCTGCATTCTTCCCGTGGCCACCCAGTTTCTCTGCACCCTCCTGGCCCCTCCTGGACTCCTCTGCCTCAGGCTTGGGGGTCAGGGGGTCGCCGTAGGGCCCCAGGATGCTGACGGTGGTGGGGGAGAGGTCTGTGAGGGGCTGCTGGCTCTCCTGCTGCCTCCCGCTGCTCTGCTGCCCCGAGTGACGCCGGCGCTTCTGATTTCGGTCCCAGCTTTGGAGAGAACAAGGGGTGAGGTAAAGAAAAAAGCCCCAGCCCTTGATGAGAGGTTTGTGGGAGGGACCCCTCTACATTCAGCATTAGAGCCCAGCGTGGCCGAGTGCCAAACCTTGCAAGGGATTGCAGCACCAGATGTGCACCCCTGAGACAAATGGGTCCCAAGCCCACAGTCTTCCTGTGGACACTGGCCCAGTGAGAGCCTCCATTGGCCCAAACCCCACTCACCAGAACTTGAATATGATTCCAGTGGCAACCAGGACAATGATTATGGAGATGGTGATGGTGACGTACAGCTGGGGGTCCACACCTGCGAGACAGAGGAGTGAGGCTTGTGATGGCTGCTCCTTGGGTCCCCAGGGAGCAGCAGGGCAAGGGAGGTCCCCGATGAGTTTTGCAGAAGGAGCTGCTCCTGCAGGGGACTGGGAGTGAAAGCAGCAGAGTGCAGATTTACCTTCCCCGCGGGGCCCGAACAGAAAGGGCCGCAGCGTGGCCGGGGTCTCGCGCAGGTTGAGCCCCGCGTTGTGCAGGAGCGAGTGGGAGTTGGGCTGCGCCGTCGCCATCCCGTGCGGCGAGACGAAGGTGTATCCCAGCGGCGGGAAGCCCGGGTTGGCTGAGTTTGTGTCCCCTCCGTCCTCATCCGACACCGTGGGGCCCCACACGATGGCCCAGGGGTACTGGGAGGAGGGCATGCCGTCCTCGAAGCCCGAGGGCGTGGCGGGCCGGGCGCCCGCGGCCTGGCGCCTCAGCCGCACCACATGCCGCAGCTCCGCTCCCCGCGCGGGCACGGCCCGCTGGCGCGGCACGGCCGAGCGGGAATCCGAGCCGGAATCCGAGCGGGAATCCCGCTCCGGCTGTGAGGTCCTTTCCCAGATGCAAATGGACCGTGGGGCCGAGGGGCTGCGGCGGGTGCAAAGAGGCCGAGGGGCTGCGGGGCCCCGAGAGCGGAGAGACCATGTGCCGGGAGGAGGGACGGCCAAGACGACGAGGAGGAGATGCCACAGCTGCAGGGAGTGGATGCGGGAGAGGAGTGGAGGCATCCTGCTGCGGGGCGGGGGGAAGAAGAAGAGAGCCTGATCTAAACGTTCCTCCTTTGAAAGGCCAAGCAGCCGGGAGCAGCCCACCACCCACACTCCTGTTTTCTTCCCGCCTCACCTGCCAGTGTGGGAAGCTGTGAACCTACCAGGCATTGGGCTCCATCTCAGATGCAACAGTGTCTTTGCTCAGTCAGGATCTTGTCTCATCTTCTTCACTGGGAACCAAAAGGGAGGGCTGTCAGTGTCCCCCCACGCAGTGGTGACGGCTCTGTCCTTGCAGGCAGTGTGTGCCACCCCAGGTGAGCTCCCGGCTGGCAGGATAAGGAGAGTCCATGCACACACGCGTGCACCCTCTCCTGCTCCCGTGCCCCCCATGCACGGAGGTGCATGGTCCCCATCCCCATGCCAGGTCCCCCCAGATACACATGCCTTAGCAGATGCTCCCAAAAGCAGGGAGCGATCTCCGGAGCACACGTGCCCAGGCACATGCGCAGCTTCCCCGGGGACTCTCCTGTCTTAGGGCCGAGAGGGGGATTCAGCATCTTTGTTTGCTTATCGCTGGAACAAGTTGGAATCTTAATTCCTGTGTTTATTTATAGTGTGGAGTGTGTAATCCATTTATTAAAAAAGAGCCTCTTCATTGTGTGCCAGAGCGAGGGAGCGAGAGGGGAAGCATGAGAGTGGTAAACCAAGACGACTGAGAAAGAGTGAATCAGCGAGAAAAAGTCCAGCCTCACTAAAGAATTTAAGAGAAAAAAATATGCCTATCAAATATTTAGTATTTACTTTCCTCTTAGCTAACATGAAATTACCTTCCCACACTCCGTGTCTTAATGTCCTCTGCGCTGTCCCATCCCTCCCTTTCTCCCCTATTCCTGCCTTTTGTCTCCCGTCTCCCACGGCTGAGCAACACAAGCACGGAGCGAGGTCAGGTCCTTTCTGCCCTGGACGCTCGGCACCCTCCGGCATCAGCCCGGTGTCGGCACTGCTGCCCTTGCTGCTGCCCCCCTTCCCTCGGCCGGGCACAGCGCCGTGCCGGCCCTTCCCGGTGAGCTCTTGTGTGCCTGACCCCGCATCCTTCTGCAACCGCACGCACAGGACGAAAAAACAAAATCCTGCGAGATGTTCAGCCTGCTCCTTCATCGTGAAAAGGAGAGCACGAATGCCGACAGCCCACGGTCATGCCCTCCTGTGGCTGCCGGGATGGAGAAACAGGCATGCTGGGCTGAGGGAGTCAGTGCAGAGGCCAACGCTGCCCCTCCAGCCCTGAGCCAGCTGTGCTGCACCTCCCGGCTTCCAAGGGGTTACTGCCATCCGCCCGGCTCACCCCATGCCCTGACCAAAAACTGCAGCCCCTCCTGTGTGGGAGACTTCCTCTTCCTAAGGGAAGAACCCAGGGCTTGCTGTGATGTGCACCTGAGAGGAGGGGCCCAGGAGGAAGGGCACCCAAGACTAAGTAGCTGTCTAGCTCCTGCTGCATTAACCGGGGATATTTTTAGTTTCCTTCTGTTAAATATTTAAACAAAGTTCACAGAAAAAAAAAAAAGAATTGTTGGCTAATGTGCCCTGCCCCTCCCTCCGGGGCAAGATCAGTCTCTGGAGGGATCCTGAGATGAAGATGAGGAGAAAAGAGCAGCTATTCTCAGCATTTCTTTTTTCTTTGCTCCTGAACCTCTAAGCCTTGGAGGGGACTCAGTATTAAGATGCAGCTCTGCAGAGAGGCAGCAGAATGGAGCAAGTTTCTTCTGAACCCAGATACTGGCGAGATCTTGGCCATCTGGATTATGATCACGATGCCGTGGAAGATCATGTCTGGCAACAGAAATCCATGACAGAATTTATTTTGGACTTTGAAAGGGAAGGAATTCCAAGCATGGAGGACCTCCTTGTGTGAATCCCCAGGCTGGAGGGCACACAAGTTGCAGGAGAGGTTTGAAGATGGCTTGGAGTGCCTGGGGCCATGCCTGGCACTCACCACGGGACAGCAGTTCCCTGGGATGAAGAGCCTGCTCTGCTTGTGGCACAGCTCAAGTCTTCAGGGGGCAGGGGGCTGTTTTGCATCGGGAAGGAGGAGATGTGGGGCTGGACAGTGCCATCCCAGCAGGGCCGACCTTCTCCAGGTGCAGGCAGACCTCAGTGCCAGTCCCACAGGGAAGTGTGGCACAGTAGTGGTGCACGTGTAAGCTCTAGCACTCCTCCCAACAGATGGCTCTGCCCTCAGAAATGTGCCTGGGGGTAGGAATGCTGGGGTCGCTGTGCTCTCCTTGTTGGGAGATCTCATAATGGAGACATCTTGTTCTTCTAAGCTGAGATTGTGAGCTCCAGCAATGACACCCAGTCTATGGAATTCCAGGGTTGAAAACTTGGGAATAAGATACCCTACAGAGCCAGATCCTGGATGGCTTTCACACATGGTTGTCTCAGTTTCAGGCCTACGGAGCAGATAACGTATGGAGTGAGCTGAGGAGGGGTGAGCCCCAGCGCTGACCGCCTCATGTGCAAGGAGGGGACAGCCCATACATGGGGGTGCAAGCCTCAGACCGGAGACACTGCTGTGCATGGGTTCTGCTGCCTAGAGTGATGAGCTGGTGATTCCCGATGTCCCCGCCCCAAAGGAGGCTCCAGATGAGGAGTGCAGGGATGATGCCAACTTGGTTGGTCTCTGTCCACACATTCTGGTTTGTTAATGAGATCGTGGCCAAAGACTGTGTCCTGCACTGGCACACGCTGGACTGATTGTGGAGGAGCTGGGAGCCGGACAGAGGTGTCTCCCATGGCATGGAGGGTGTGGCAGCGAAGGAATGTTTCAGGTGAAAATACCAGGCAGTGCAGGCTGGATTCCAGCATGCTTGGAGCATTTATGTTTGAAATGGAGCATGGATGTCCCTGTGGATTATTGACTAAAAGGCAGACAAAGCATGTCTGGGGCACTCCGTGGTCAGCCACCAGCAGCAGGATTGTGTCCTGGGCACTAACCCTGCTGTGTTGGAGGGCCAGAGTAACACATGCCCTTCCTTCAGCTCTGCATGCAGCTCCCTGTGTGGATCCTGAATAAACTGGTAGGCCTTCAGAGCAGAGGAGGGGATGCCAATGCTCTCACTACCTGGGAGTATAAATCCCACCTTATACCATTCTAGGTAAGCCTTTGTGTGCCAGAGCAGAGAGATTGAATTTCTGCACCAGTACCTCACGGCAAGGCCCTTGCTTTCATATGTGTTTTCCAGGTCTAATGTCAATAAAACTGGACAGGGCTACTCCCAGAGTCTGAACAGGAAACCTGTACACTTTCACTCTAGGTACAGAGCCCTCATCTCAGCGTTCCGGTCCTGTGATGCACAGATGACAGAGTGTGAATGACAAAGCTATTTCCCCGGGGCACTTCATTGAGCTCAGTTTGTGAATCCTGGTGCTTGAAAGCAGTGAGTAAGAATTACACTGTTCTTTGCTGCTGCATATGGACCCCACCATCACTCCAGACTGGGGCTAATCTGCTAGGAGCTGCTCTCATGCATTTGCAGGATGGAAGCATGAATCCTGCTGCTGTTCCCCACACCCATCTGTGCTTCCTCCCTCTTTGTAAGTCTCCTGCAGCATGGACCAGCCGCTGCTGGGACATGAGAGAGCAGATCTCAGGAGCCATGTCCCAAAGCATACACACAGCAGTTCACTAAGGGGGACTGGGAATTTGCATCCTACCTAATGGCTAGGAGCAGAGCCTGCTGCACTCCTGGTCAGAGCAAGGAGCTCTGAATAAACCCTGAATGTGACACCCTGGGCTCTGGAGCTCAGATCCTGCTGTGCCCCAGGAAAGACCTAGGATTCGCTTACTCTTTCTCCGTGTTCAGGATTCTCATATACCTCAATGCCATAGATAAATCCTATCCAAATACAAAAGGCATCACAGGAATAAAAGAACCAAGGTGCCAGCCGTGTGCTGTAGCTCCCTCACATCAAGTGCAATCTGTAACCTTCTGTTACAAAATGCTGAAGTTTGACAAATTCAAATGAGGAACAATACTATTAATAAAGAGGGTCACACACCAGCACAATTCACCTAGGCAGGTGGTGTGTTCCCTACTGCCTGCAGCCTTTGCCTGGCTCTATTCCTAAAAGAGATGCTACAGTTCAATCAGAAGTTATGGGCTTGGCGCAGGAAATTAAATTGGTGAAATTCTCTGGCCTGTGCTCTGCTGTAGGTCAGTCTCGATGATCAAAATGGTCCCTCTGGCCTTAAAATCTGAGAATCTCACAGCTTTCTCGATGCCTGGCCGAGATCAGCTCTGACTGGAGAGCAGTTGGATGAAGCCAAGCGCACACAAGCCGCGTTAGTGAGGAGCGGGTAGAGGCTCTTTCCATCCGGGGATGGCAAAAGAGTTGCACCCGATTCTGTCTGGCTCAGCTGGCAGATGATGATCTATCTGTATTTTTGTAACATCTAGAGCTTGACTGCTGTGATACTGTGCCTCTAGGAATGAAGCTGTCTGCTCTCAGAGAGCTCCAGCTAGTTCAGAATGCAGCAGTCTGTTTGCTCGGCGACTCGAGCTGCCGGGAATGCATCACCGTGCCCCTCCGCACCCCACATCGCCTCGCCTTCGAGCACAGAGTCCGGTTCAAGGTCTCCAAACCAGCATTCAAAGCCCAGCATGGGACAGGCCCCAGCGACCTAAGCAATCAATCACCTCTCCTTATGCAGCGATGACCTCACATGACGGATATATTCCACTGGAACAATGAAATTGCCAACCAGTTTGGGGAGAGGGGGAAGGGATGGAAGAAGGGTAAAGAGGCTCATGACCCTGAAAAATGGAACATTCACAAGAGCTGGGCCAAGATTATGAAACTTACTGCTGGCTGAGTAACGCTCACCATTAGCAACCCCGCAGCACCGAGAGCTTCATGCAAATCCTTGCTTCGCCCAGCTCCCCCACTGCAACGATTCCACTCGAAATAGTGATGAAAAAATCAAAACAAACCTGAGGAGGACCCAGCCCTCCTTACAGAGAAGGAATGCTTGCTTGGCTGTCATTTTTTAATCTCTCAGCCAGCACTAAGGGCTGTGGTGACAGCTACTGATAGGAGTCTGTGATCTGGGACCACGGAACCTAGCAGCTCTCTCCAAGCGCCGAGCAGAGCGAGTTCAGGCACTGGCAGCGAGACCCCCCCACACTGCGTGATGCCCTGGGCACACCACACCTGTATTTTCCTCAGGGGCCATGAACACCCCGGAGTTCATGGTCCAAGAGGCAGAGATGCAGTCATTGCTGGTCTGGCAGCAGGAAGCAGGAGCCCTGGTGTTGGTGGAAAGGGGTTATGGATATGCCCTGCTGGATTTGGCTGGGTGGGGACAGGGAAAGGGAGGAATCCCAGAGCAGATGACCCAGGGGGACAATTCTGCTGCACTCGAAGGAGTTTTGGCAGCTGGTACCGTGAATCCCAATGCTGGGGTAGAGATGCCAAGCCCATCCAGGGAAAGAGTTGCTGCTATGTGTGGGGCTGGGGGCAGCACCTCCCAGAGCTGGCTGAATTTGGGGGCTGACAGCTGGAATGCAGTGCCTCCCGTCAGGCTGATGTCTGAGGCTGAGAGGGCTGGTGGCAGCACCCAGGAGGATCCAGCAGGATCCCAGAGGGGCTGGCACTGCTCGCCCTGAGTCAGTGCAGGTCCTGCAGCGCACAGTGACTTGCTGATAGGAATTCCCGTGCCAGGCTGCCTGGGTGAGCTCTTACGGGCTGGGAATGGCGATCCTAGGCTGGGGCAGAACGCAGGGCTGGAAGGGTGATGCTGCATTTGGGTGTTTTCATAGCGAGGGAATGGGCGTGTGAAGCCCATCAATGGTCCTCTGAGCTCAAGTCTCCCTGCATTTGGGAATTGTGAGTGTGGCCCCATTCCAAGCAGCACTCTAGGATGCCGGTCCCCTGCCATCTAGTGCCTGCCTGCAATACATGTCATGAGTCTGACAATCTTCTGCCTCCCAGTTTCCTACTGTTCCCGGGCATCCAAGTGCTCCAAGTGCTGAGTCTCCACATCTGAATTGCTCTCTCTTGCATGGTGCACCCTTGGCCAGGCAGGAGGTGGGATTGATCCCTCTGTTTCCTTTCTCCAGCTGCGCCAATTTGGCTGAAGTCGCCTTCCTCAGCGCAGGCTCCAGTGCTCCAGCACAACAGGTCTGTGATGGAGCCCGGAGCTGGAGGGTAAGAGGCAGCGATCCCTCGGCTGTGCCCCCTCCCTCCCGGCACCTCAGGCATCCCCTGCCCCCAACTAAAAGAGGAGGAAAAGGAGGGGGGGAGGAAGGAGACAGCCGGCTGGAAGGAGACAGAGCACCTAGATCGGGAAAGGGGAAAGAAAAAGGGGGAGAAAGGACACAGGGAAGGAGACGGGGAGAGATGACTTGGAGACGGGCATGCAGCCCCCCTTCCCCCGGCCCTGCAGCCCCGTCCCCACTCTGTCCCCCGAGCCCGGGCCGAGAGGATGAACTTACCTTGCGGGGAGACGAGCGGGGCGCAGCCGGGGCGGCGGAGCACAGGGCTGGGGGAGCACAGCTGCTGCTGCCCGTGCTTCTCATGGCCAGGACGAAGGAAGGAGAGGAGGAGGAGGAGGAGGAAGAGCAGGAGGAGGAAGGTTTGCTGAGGCTGAGCCTTGGCTGAGGGAGAGGGAGCGAGAGATGCCTTGAAATAAACAGCTGCCGAGGACTGGTCCAGCCCCTCTTTCTCTCTCTCTCCGTCTCTGTGTCTCTCGCTCGCTGCCTCCCGTTAACCCCATGGCTGCTGGCACGGGCGCGCCCGGCACCGTGGCCCCGCTGCGGCCCGCGGGGGGCGCCGGGGCGGCGGGGCAGGGCACGGCCGGGCGGGGGCAGCGCGTCCCGCCGGCCCGGAGCCCCCTGCCCCGGCGGCCACGGCTCCTGCCGCTCCCTGCCCGCCCGCCGCGCTCCCGCAGCCCCGCTCCCGGCCCGCCGGACCTGCCCCCCGCCGCCTCCCGCCGCTGCCCGCCCGGCCCGGCCCGGCCCGGCCCGGCTCGGCTCCGCTCGGCTCCGCTCCCCCGGCTCGTCGGTTATTTCGGGATCTTCACAGGAAGCGATTAGGTTGCCATGGAGAGAGGTGTCTCCAAGGGACCCGTCGCTCCAGCTCGCTCCGGCGAACGCCACCCCCGGACCGGTCCGTCCTTGGGGGCGGAGGCCCCCCGGGATCCCCCTCCCCCGGGCCGCCCCCCGGGGCTCGTCCCCGCCGCCCCTCGCCTTGCCGCCCCGCAGCAGTGCCCTCGGGGACATGCCGCCCCTCGGTCCCGCCCCCCGTCCCCCGTCCCCGCATCTGTCATCCCCGGGCTGCGGAGCCCCGGGCCCCCGTGGCCGCCGCGGTACCGGGCGGGGGGCGGCGGACGGACGGACGGACGGACGGGCGGCCCCGGCGAGGCGCACCCCCGGCGGGGCTCGGTCGAGCCTCACGGGCAGAGCCCCTGGGACACATGGGTGAGGTAGGAGCGATGGGGAAGCGGGGGGGAGGAGGGGGATCCTTCCAAGGTGTGTTTTACCCGCTGAGGGATCGCCCGGCTCTTTTGAGCGCGTCCCCAAGCGAGTTTCTGCCAGGGATCGATGGGATGCGTCTGGAAATGGTAGGGATGTGACAGCAAAATTAAAGAAAGAAGCTGATGTGCCTTTGAGGGGCCGAGCGTTTCACAGGGAACATCTCCCTCCACCATCAAGAACCAAACAGAAAGCACAGACCAAATCAGAAGGGAGCAGCTGAGCAACCAACGGGCGAGAGAAGAAAGTCAATGACAGAGAGACAGTTTCCACTCCAGGGCCTGAAATATGAGGAAACAAGACAGTAATTTCCTCAGATCCTCAAAAACAATCAAACTTTTCATCATAAAGCGATGAGGAAAGACTGTGACTGACCCTGGGAGAAAAAAAATACGAGAAAGAAGTAATAGAGACAGCACTGAGCTGTGAAGCAACCTGCCACTGCATGAGGGATGGAAGCAGGTGACAAATGGACACAAAGTACCAAGCCTGAGCACGGCAGGATGGCCAGAACAGGTTGTGCCAAGTTTGGACACATATCTGAAGGGTTTGAGTCAGTTCTTCACTAGATTTCCTGCGAGCTCCTTGCCAATGAACCAGGCTGCTCCAAGCTTTCCATGCCAGGATATTTGAGTCTTGTGTGTGAATTTGTGAGCATGTTTAGCAGAGTCAACAGGTGTTTCACATGTTTGGGAGTGATGTTGGTGTGTTTGGAGGACCAGCACGGGGATTGTTGTCACCAGGAGGTCGTGGTGTGGGAGGAGGGCAGCGGTGTCACAGCCGAGGTTTGTGTCAGATGCCACAGCCCGGTGTGTCACCAGGCTGCACACACCAAACCCCGCCTTTTGTCCCTTTCATGTACATGGGGCTTCCTGTCAGAGATTACCCAGGCTCCCGTCACACTCCAGCCTTCTCATTCCAGCTCTCCCAGGACTTGTACAAATCATCTGCACAAACCTTGCTCAGTGATCCCTCATTGTGTCATCCCGACAAACCCCCCGTGCAGACATGGTGGAGCAGCACAAGTCAGCGCTCAGCTTGTCTCGCTCTCTGTGCTTCTCCCCCTGCTTCCTCACCTGGAAGGAGCAGAAGGTAGAAAGCTCTGGAAGGGGCTACATCAGGCACACAGGCTCTCTCTGACCTTTTCAAATCCTGACGAATGTGTTTAGTATAATTGGGAAGCACAAAACAGAAGAGAAATTTCAACCAGGGAAAGGTCAGCTAAAGGGTGAAAATCCAAATGACGCAAACACTGAAAATCCCCCTGAAGAGTAAAACTACAGAAGGCAGCAAAAGGAGTCAGAAATATGAGAGAGGACAAAGAGCAGGATTTTTTTAGGGACCAAGGAAACCTTGGTAGATGTGGTGGGGGGAATCAGGAAAGCTATCGAGATGATGGGAACAGAGAGCTCAAGGGCTGATGTCACTTGTACCTCACTCTTACGTGATTTAAATGGAATGGCTCATTTGGTTTCCTTTTCAAAGGAAAGCTAATGTAAAATTACATGGAAATTTGAGGGGAGAGATGGAATTAGGTGTTACTGGCTGTTATTTCTGTCTGGCAGTGATCACGTACAGATCATTTACACCCAGGAATCCTGAGCCCAGGCAGGCCACTGCTGCTGGCTTTACTGTTGTTTCTTAAGGGAAGAGAGACCCACCTTGTTGCCTTGTTGCCTTGCTGCCTGCAGAATCCTGTCTGTCTGTCTGTCTGTTAGTTGCCATGGATTTGACAAAATGACCAGATTCTAGAAGGTAAATAAGCTCCAACAAATTGTATGAAAACCAGCAGCCTGACAGAGGAAGGAGATGCTTCCAATGCCTGTGCTGGAACAGAGCCTGTAGCCATGCTGCTGGGCAAAGCCCCACAGGTCAGAGCAGCCCATCCAGCAGGCCAAAAGAATTAAGCAGAAAATGTTGGGAAAGCTGTGTCATTTTAGAGATGTAACAAAGAGCTCTGAGCTATGTAAAAAAGCTGTGTAATGTTAGAGAGTGGTGGGGGAGCCCAGTGATGTAGACTGTAGAAGAAATTGCCCCTCACAGATGTGGCAAGCCATGGGAGGGGTGCCTCAAGAGACCCCTGCTGAACGTGTGGTAGTGGAAGGTACAGAACATACAGGAAAAAAAAAAAAAGTCCACAGGGAACCCAGTTTCCTCTGCCCTACTGCTCACCAAACAAGGGGTTAATAAGCTTTGGAATATCAGAGACATCCCAGAAGACTGGAAGAGAACTGTGCCCTGTGAATATTTGTAAAGAGCAAACAGAAGACCTGAAAAATTCTCGGCAAAGCAACAAAGAGGTGATATGAGATTCTCCAGTTAATGCCAATCAGCCTGGTTTGGAGGAAACTAATCTTGCTGCATAAACTTGTTTTGTTCGTGTCAGTCTTTGATGTGACTACAGGTTTGTTTGGGAAAGGTGATGGCTCAGATCTATCCAGGCTTCTGGAAGTGTTAATTTCCCAAAGCATGCTGATAAGAAAAAAAAGCGTTATGCAACATTAACAGAGCAGGAGGTTAAGTGAGCTGGTTAACTCCATTTAACGCCCTGTAAACACAAAGGAGGTCATCCCTGGAAGCCCACCATTGAGTGGCAGTGTTTCTCATGTGGATGCCCAGGAATGAGTCCCGGGTCAGGTATGACTCACCATTTTATTCAGTGCTTGGTGAGCAGATATAGTTCATTCTGACACAATTTACTGAGGGCACAAATATTGTTAGAGTGTTAAAAATAATGAGGATAGGACCAGGACAGAGTGACCTGCCCCTTTCAGTAAGGTGGCCATTCTCATAAAACTTCTTATAAGGACTGTTGAGAGCAAATTGTACAGCCACAAACAGGAAAAAAAATTGCCCACGTCTACAGGGAATAACTTCCAGTCCTGAAAAGAGGTGCTCTGAAAAATATGTGGGGATTGTAACAGGCAGAAAACTGAACACAGAATCAGTGGTCCAGGCTGCAGCAATGAGTCTGAAGTGATTCCTGTCTGTGTAAGGACAGAAGTGAGGATGGCAGCAAGGAGACGATTAAACCTCTCTCTGTGTATGAGTAAGACAGTTTTCATGCTGGAAAACTGTTCAGTGCTTTATGCTCCATATTTTAAAAATAACTTTGAATCAAAGGTGATCTGAAGGCTGGAGATCTCAGTAATTTAAAGAGGTCAACCTGTTTAATATATCAAAAAGCAGAACGAGACATGACTTGCTTGCAGTATCACTCCTTTCCTGGAGAAAAGTCTACCAAATATTCTGGCAGGGAATAACAAGAGCCAGTCACTGGAGAGTGATTAATCACAGAAACAAACTACCTAGTGAAGTGCAGGATCCTCTCTCTTCTGGAGTCTTTGAATCACAACCGGAGGCCTGTCTGGAAGACAGTTCCTGGTCTGCAGAATCCTGAGGGCTGTGAGAGCAGATCAGAGGAAGAATTATCATGCAGCTACCCTCAAGCAGCTGATACTGGGCTGATTTTAAGTGTAAGCCCTGTGTGCATTAGCCCAGTACAAACTAAAGGGTTAAAAGGCTTCTGTATCATGTTGGTATCCAAGAGAGTCATGCCAGCCTCCCTTGTCCTTACAGTGTTTTTGTCTCAGAGTCCGTGTTACACACAGTTGTGAAAAATCGTCTCATGAGATGTGACTCTGCTATGTTTGGAGAGGGACTGGTGAAAAAAAATGTCTTCAGCGTTTTGACAAGTTAGTTGGATTCTGTGGTGGCGAAGAAAGGAAGAACCCAGAATGAGCTCTACAGCTTTAAAGTGGGACAGGGAGCAGAGAGGAAAGAAAGTGGATCTGTAGCACAAAGAGAATGGAGGTTTCTTTCTGTAGAGATCAGAGCGAGATCAGAAGAGAGGGATGATGCTAGGGGGTGGTTACAGCTAGGATCAGAAATCCCAAGCATTCCGAAATAACAACACAGAACGTCTCCATGTCACAAGATTTATCTTAAAATTATGAAATGTCGTACAGACTTGCTTTCATCTGCACTCTTCGCCTCCTACTTTCGGCTCTTTTGGTTACATGAAAATCACATTTCACAGTTTCCCTGTGACCATAAAGATAGGTGTTTGCTTTGTGAGGAAAGCAAAAGCACAGAAGTTACTGCCTCTAGGAGGCTGGGATTTAATTTCAACACCCAGCACTCCAATCTAGGGATGAGGCCAAAGTTTTGCTAAGTTGTGGAGATGTTACCCATGACTTTTGCACTCGTGAAGACGATGACCTCCTCATTGGGAGAGTGCAGGATCTGAGTCACTGAAAGGACCTTCTAGTCTTTGCCCTTGATGCAGGATAAAAAAGGAGCAGACAAAAACTTGGGGACCCAGCACACAGACCATAGGAATTGGGGCCAAAGTGGAGGAGGAGACCGAGAGAGCATCATGTAAGCTAGGATGCTCAGGCTGCCAGGCTTTATCTAACTAATAATGAAAGGCAGCAAGCGTGTCAGAGAGTGTGAGAGAAACAGATCGATACAGAGATAAAACTGAGATGGAAGGAGCCGGCAAGGGGGTGGGGAAGAGAGTAATAAAACACTACAAATCAGCAGGGTTACGTTTGAACCTGATTTGAATGCACCCTGCACTGGTGTAAGTGAAGACAGCAGGTGTGAGGCTACGGTGAATCAGGCCTAAATAGAAATAGGGAGGGGAAAGCAGAGAGGAGATGGTGCCCTTGTCAATACTGCCCTGCAACCTGCCTTCACAGCTCTCAGCCAACATTACCTGCCTGCCTCTCCCTTCATCCTGCTGCATGGAGAAGCCAAATATTGCTGGCTCTGAGAATACAGACTGATAGACTTTCCCCCTTCCCTGGGTCATCATGATCTTCCTGAAGAAATGCCTGGTGGGTAAAATATGTCTTGGTCCCATTTTACCTGAGTGGAGCATAGGAAATGCTCCTTACTGCTTTGTTCATTGAGGACCCAGGGTAGCTTCCAACAATGCCCAGAGCCACCAGGCGTGAGGCACTTTCCTGGGAGAGCTCACGGACTGTGCCCATGCTCAGTTACTAGTGGAAGATGATCAGAGAAGTTTCTTTGCTCCGCTTTGGATTTTTGAGGCAAACGAGACCGTGACATCTCAAAGCTAAAATGATCACATAATGAAAATGGTTCACATAAATGAAAATGTGCCCTACAAGAGCAGGACTGAGGGTTTGAGTGCCCTTCCCTTTCAGGGCACATGTTTGCTTCTCTGGCCCAGCACTCAGACTGTTTTGCTCCTTATGCCTGGAATTTGTTTTAAGAGATGTCCACCTAATCTTCGTGGCACGATCATTAACATTACAAGTTCAGTTTTTCACACTGACCATGGCTGTCCTCACTGTTCCCTCCTTCTCTCAGTGGCCTCAGTGAGGAGACCAAACACTAAAGGAGCCTTAGGGACTGAAGAGAGTGACCCTGAGCTGTACAAATGAGCTTGGGAGACAATGATCCAACTCCCCAAGGCAGCCAGGGGTTATGTTTCCTAGCTCTGAAATTGTGTTTGGAGCAGAACTGTGCCCCAAAGGAGCCTTCTCCGTGACTCAGCCACAGCAGCTGTGTGACAAGAACTAGAGTCAAAGCAGGAGATGAGAGTTGTTGATACTGGCAAGTAAAATCTTAACAAACGTAGACTTTACCCAGATGAAGACTTCAAGATGTTACACTTATTTCAAGATGTTGCACTTACAGAAGTCTGGCAAAGCACAAGTCAACTGTCTTTAATATGTGCTAAACTGATCCAGCTGAAGCCCAAATCTCTTGCTGGCAATCATGTGCTGGAGTGCAAACTTGCCCTGATGGCTCTATGATTTTAACATCCTAAAACCGTGCTGCCTGCATAGACTGTATCGGGCTCCCATCAATTTGTTGCCTCTTTTTATTTCATGGAAAATCTTTGTGGGTTTCTGAAGGAGCCAGCCATGAGGAAATTGGTGATGCACTGGAAACTCTTGGCCAAACAGCTTAATATTGCTTATTGAAATGCACACTGCCTGCTCTCCTCCCAGTCCCCTCACCACTCACCTCTGCCCACGGTGTGATTTATACAAGATGAGAAGAGCTCTGAAGGTGTGGGTGTTTTTTTCCCCAAATGACCCCCAGTTTCTGTTCTCTCTCACCTGGCACAGGGAAGCGTGCCCTCAGCAATGACCGCATTGCTGTAACTCATACACCCACCAAGAGGTACTTAAGGTGCACTAGAAACATTTCTATCCTTGTGGAGCGTTTAAACTATCGTTTTATGGCCATACCCTGCCTGCATCAGGGATGCATTTCTTGACAAGTGCGATGGTTAATGATTCAGCAGATAGTAAAGTCATTTTTTTGTAAAAATTAATGCAGTAGAGGAGGGGAGGCATGCAGGGATTTAAGAAATGCACGGCTTAAATACATAAGTACAGTGCTTTGCAACATAAGATTTTTTACATTTACATATCCCCAAAATAGTGAGATCTTAATGGTGTGAAAGCAAAAATGAGAGTGATGTGTGGGCACACACAAGGTATTCCATGCACCTCTTTTAATTCTGGCGTGGTGCTTATAGAATAGATCATTGAGATGTGAAAAACACCATGCCATATAGTAGTGCATCTGTTTTCTCACCAGCTATTTCAACATTAATCATAGAATCACGGAATGGTTTGGGTTGGAAGGGACCTTAAAAATCATCTTGTTCCAACACCCCTGCTGGAGGCAGGGAGCTGTGCTATTAGACCACGCTGCTCAGAGCGCCATCAATCCTGGCCTCGAACATTTCCAGGTGTAGGGATGAGGAGCAGATATTCACCAGACTGGCAAGACCCATAAATATGTGGATGTTCATCTGGCATTGATTGCCTTGCACATCTCACTGTGGCTGGGCAGTTTGGGAGGTTTCGACAGAGGATGGATGGGTCGTGAAAAAGAAGAGAGCAGTGAGCACACAGCAGCTGCTGGTGAGCAGGGCATGAGAACAGCGCAGAAAGGAGCTGAGGGCTGGCTGGTGCCAGTGACCAGCAGGGCCAAAAGGCTGAGGACCAGCGGCTGGCGGCGGAGGCTGCGCCGCAGGCAGACCACAGCCTGTGCTGGCCCGGGGACATGAACGCTGCCATGGCAGGGTGACAAGGGCGGCTGGGAGTGGCCAGGAATGGCCCGGGCTGACCGGGGATGGCTGGGAGTGGCCTGGGCTGGGCGGGAGTGGCCCGGGATGGCCGGGAATGGCCCGGGATGGCCGGGAATGGCCCGGGAATGCGGTGGACTGACGAAGCGGCCGCGGGACGGACGAGGCGCTGCACGGCCGGCAGCGCTCAGCCCCGCCAGCGGGGGGCGCCCTGGCGGCGGGACTGCGCCGCCGCGCGGCGCCCGGCCCGGCCAATGGGGAAGCGGCGGGGGCGGGACAAACCGCCGGGTCCGCCAATGGACGGCGGGTGCGCGTCACACGCGGAAGCGGCCGCCGTGCGCCGGCGGTGTGGGGCGGGTGCGCGGGGCCGGCCGGGAGCGGCCGGGCCGGGGCTGCGGGGGGCGAGCGAGCGGCCGGGCCGGGCGGGCCGGGCCGGGCCCCGCCATGGCGGCCGAGGGCAAGGTGACGGGGCAGAGCCAGGAGCAGTTCCTGCTGCTGGCCAAGGCGGCCCGCGGCGCCGCGCTCGCCAGCCTGATCCACCAGGTGCTGGAGGCCCCGGGCATCTACGTGTTCGGGGAGCTGCTGGACATGCCCGCCGTCCGCGAGGTGAGAGCCGCCCGCCCCGCGGCCCCGCCGGGCCCTGCCCGGCCCGGCCCGGCCCTGCCCGCGGCCCGGCGGCGCCGCCTGACCCTGTGTCCCCGCAGCTGGCCGACAGCGAGTTCTCCCCCGTGTTCCGCCTCCTCACCATCTTCGCCTACGGCACCTACGCGGATTACCTGGGTGAGGCCGGGCCCGAGCCCCCCGGCCCGGGGTGGGGATCCGCGGGGTGGGAAACGCGCGGGGACCCGGGGCGCAGGGGCCCCACCGTGCAGCCAGGGCTGAGCCCCCGGCCCGACACACGCCCGGTTGTGTTCTGGGCCCCAGAGTAGCGGGTGCCTGGCGGAGATTGACGCTGCCATTTGCCACCTGCCAAAGAGCATCCTGACAGGCGTTTCTGAGGGGCCGGGGAGAGACTTGGATATCCATTGGGATGTGCAGACTCGCATAAATAACCATGGGACAGCTAGAAGTGCTGAGTTGAGGGTGGCAGGAAGAAAGGCTGCCCAGAAAAGGTCTTTTGAGCTGAGAATTGATGGGGATGGCTTGGCAAGACGAAGCACCACTTGGGGGATTGGTGTGCAGACGTCTTAAGAGACGGGTGTGGTACAGGTGCTTCTGTGCAGAACTGGGAAACGAGGCATAAATTCTAATATCCCATTCTTTCCCCTGACGACAGCTGAAGCAGCAAACCTCCCTCCCTTGACAGAGGCCCAGAAGAACAAACTGAGGCACCTGTCAGTCGTCACTCTGGCTGCCAAGATCAAGGTAGTGGCCCTGTTTTTCCTGAGCTCTCCTCCCACTGGGATTGTCTGGTGCTAGTTACCATCGTGTTTCCACAGTGCATCCCCTACTCGGTGCTGCTGGAGCAGTTGCAGCTGAAGAACGTGCGGCAGCTGGAGGACCTGGTGATTGAGGCTGTGTATGCAGATGTGCTGCGAGGGAGCTTGGATCAACGGAACCAGCGCCTGGAGGTGGATTACAGCATTGGGAGGGACATCCGGAGGGAGGAGCTTAGCACCATCACCCGCACATTGCAGGAGTGGTGAGGAGGAAGCCCCCAGTACTAACACCCCAAAAAGATTGCAGGAGTGGCCGCTGGCTTCCCTGGATCCTTTGTGTGTTGCTAAGGGTGGGTGGTGTTGGGAGGTGACCTACTCGATCCCCTCTCCCATACTCCAATGGAAAGTAATTTCCCAAAAGTAATTCCCCTGTTTGTGTCTGGAGGGGTGATGGGGATGCAGCAGCCTTGGCACAGCGCTGGCTGCTGGCAGGAGGCTTCCTGAGTGTTTATCTGTAGTTCTTAACCCAGCATGGCTTTGTTACGTGTCCCTCTCCCAGATAATAATGTAATTCCCTGCGTTATTACATCAGACTCCTGCCCCTGTATCTTCCCTGCCTGGCATAGCTGTCACTTCCCAGTGATTTTGGAGTTGAAATCTGCTGTCTGTCACGTTTGTCGCTGTGCTGTGCCAATTCCCTGGCCTGTTCAGTGGTGTGTCTCCTCTCCAGGTGCCAGGGCTGTGAGGTTGTGCTCTCGGGCATCGAGGAGCAGGTCAGCAGGGCCAACCAGCACAAGGAGCAGCAGCTGGCCCTGAAGCAGCAGATCGAGAGCGAGGTGAGTGCCTGCAGCAGGGAGCAGCCAAAGGCCCTGCCTTTAAACAGCTAGAGCCACTGTGCTGTGGTTGTTACAGTCTTGCTGGAGTGAGGCATTGCCTTCTCCCCAGGCCAGACCCCCCAGGGACTTGTGCCTGAAGAGGAGTCCTAAATCAGCTTAATACTGCTCTGCAGTGCAGGGGCCTGGACAGATGTTGGCTCTTTTGCTTGATGGGAGCTTGCAGCTCTTAGCTCCAGGGCTTCCTTTAGAAAGAAATTTAAAAAAATTCAGAGGGCAACTGAAAAAATCCATAGCCAAAAAATCTCCGGCTTTGGGAAACACATTAGCTCTGTCTTTGCTGCTGTTGCAGGTGGCAAACCTGAAGAAGACCATTAAAGTGACAACAGCAGCCGCTGCAGCAGCCACGTCCCAGGACCCAGAGCAGCACCTCACGGAGCTCCGGGAGCCGGCCCCTGGCACCAACCAGCGCCAGGCGAGCAAGAAAACCTCCAAGGCCAAGGGGTGAGCAGTGTGTGGGGGAGCACCAGGGCACTTTGCTCTGTGCACCCAGGAAGGGAGAGAGATATGAACCACTTTGAACTGTTATTTTTCGTTTTTTTTCCCCCTGTGTCCGCAGGCTCCGGGGCAGCACGAAGATTTGGTCTAAATCAAACTAGCTGGATCTCCCTTCACAACTGGGAGGGTGAGAGGAAGAGATTTGGGGGATGGAGGGGTAGCAGGGGTCCCAAGTGTGATGCTTCTGAGCTCTTCTCCGAGACCCATCTTGCCAGCTAACTCTCCTGCACGTTTGTTCTCTTTTCTTTCTCCTTTACCGACCTTGCAGGCAGCGTCTCCCTCCTTTTCATCGCAGCATTTCACACTCTGAGCTTCAGGTTGTACGCCTTGCTGTTTCCCCAACCGCCCAAGCCCCCGTCGCCATGGCCACGTGTTTCTCTCTTTCTCTCTCCCTGTCTTTTGACAGGCCAATTTCAGGAGCCACAAGGTGTGACAGTCACCTTGGCACCCCCAGGGCATCACAAAAGCTTGGAAAGAGGGTGCTGGTGCACAGCAGTCGTTCTGGCTCCATGAGACCCCCTGGGATACTTTGCTCCAGGACACAGTCTTTGTTTAATCTTTGTTTTGCTAGGTGGGAGGGTAGTTTTTGAAGGGATTCTTTTAAAAAATATATAAATATATTATAAATATATATAAAACAATAAAAATATAGATCTATGGACATATCTATATAAACCTGTGCTCCTGTGGGTGGCATCTCTTTGCCTTGTACACCAGTTCTGGAGGTTCCAAAATAAGCTGTGACATTAAGAGCCTTTATCCCATTTTGGGGTGGAATATTCCCTCAAAGTTTCCCTTCTCAAAGGTAGTATCTCTGTTGGGATGAGAGTCCATAAAACAGAAGTGAATCATAAATCTTATTTAAAGTGTTCCTTGTGTGGTTGATTTTCCTCTAGACTCTTCAAAAGGTGATTTGCAGGTAGTCTCAGAGGAGGGTGCAGAGACTGAAGAAGAAGTCCTTATTTGTGTCAATACTGTGTGTCTTGTGATCCTGGACAGAATGGAAAGTGATGTGGGGACTTGCCTGACAGGTGGAGGTAACAGAGTCAATGCCCACATGTGTGAGTTCTCACAGGATGGATGCTGCACAAGCTGTTCTCGGGTGGTGGTGATGTCTGGTTGGAAAAAAAAAATCCAAATCAGTGAAAGTGACTCCTGTGAGATGCCCAGGAAAAAACCTAACTCAGATTCTTCAAAGGATGCCTCCTCGGGGCTGGCTTGGAGCCGAGTCAGACGGGTGTCAGTGTCACACTGCCTCTCCATGACATGTAGCTGATGTAAATGTAAATTGACACCGTGACTCCCACCCCCGCTTGGTTCTGCGCCTTGTGCCAAGACTAAAATTTGATTCCCTGAACCTGTGTTCCTGTGTGTGAGCAAACCACGGAAAAAAATTATCCAGTGAAGGGAAACTGGGGGCTTTGTCTCTATGGGGCCATGTTGGGTTCACTGGCTGAGGTGGGTTTTCTCCTGGGTGAGCTCCCTGTGCAGACAGGTGGGAGCTGGAGCCAAGGTGTGAGCAAGTCTTGTAAAGGGGAGGGGGGTGAGTCTGTGCCTGTTTCGGTGGTAACAAGGTGCCATCCCAGATCTCAAACCCCACAAAAGGCAGGTTCAATGCAATATCCCTGCTTTGCTAATTCCAGGCTGCTGTAACACAGCCCTGACTGTCAGTGGGATAGCCCTGTCACCCGAAGCCATGAACTCCTGAAACTCCCCAGCAGCTTTGTTTGCTCCTCTGTGTGTGGTCACAGGGCTGGGCTAGCGCCTGGCTCTGCTGGGGACAGGGATGTGCCAGCTCTCCTGGGGTGATGGCTCTCACTGGCTGGTGTCTCCCAGGAGCTCAGGCAGCCCCACACCTTCCACCATCGAGCACCTTGGCTGTAGTTGCCTGGCCCAGAAGTGCCAAGTGGGAGAGTTTTGGTACGAAGTTGGCCAGATGGGAAACACAAATCTGGCTGCTGGAGCACATGAAGGGATAGCTGGGCCTGGGTTGTGTATGCCCATCTAGAGAGGCCTAACTAATTTGGGAGCCTCCCTGATGAATCCTGTCCTCCATAAATTGTTGGGAGGCAGTGTGACCAAGCTTCCAGCTTTTGTTTAAATCACCTGAGCCTTCTTCCCTCTGCGTCACATCACCTTCATCTGTCTCTGTCAGGGAGCAGAGGCTCTGTGCTCGCTGTGTTTGTGATTGTCTGCAGGAACAATAATGCCCATATGTACCAGATCTTCAGCTCCCTGGGAAGGGCTAGTCTGGAGCTGAGGTGCCAACAGGGGAGGAGATACCTGTCAAGCACCTGCCACATGTCTGGCACCTGACACCCTTTGAAAGATGTGCTGCTTGCAAAGCCATTGGGGTGTGATGAGAATGGGCTTGGATGGAGCTGAGCAGTCGGACACAGCACGTGTCCTAACAGCCACTGGCTGACATCCAGCGGGAGCCGGGCTGGAGCAGTGTCACCTCCAGGGAGAGCTGAAGTTACCAGTACTGGAGGAGGATCTTTGTGTCCCACCAGAACCTGCTGCTCAGGAGGAGCAGCTGTAACAGCGCCTTGCCCCGAGTGCCTCATCTCCTCTCTGGTCTGCTGGGCTTTGCTATCTTTAACCAAACGGTGGCTTTTAGACACAAAGGCTCTGTTTCAATGCCCTGAATCCAGTTTAAATCCATGCTGCAGATCCCAGGAGTGGAGTTGGAAGGCAGCACTGAGAGCTCCAGGCTGGCTGCATGTGACAGTGCTCGTGTGATGCCCTGTGCAGCAAGGGCCGGGCAGAGCAGTGCCCGAGCTCTGTGCCACGCGCTGCCATCAGCCTTGGGAGCACCAATTCCCACGTGGGTGACAGCAGCCAACGTGTGGACCAGCGTGGGACTGGTGGGGCTCACCACTCCAGCCCCAGGCTGTGCTGAAGGCCCACACTTGGATCCTCACAGCTCAGTCCCAGCTGGCACAAGTCTGGCTCTCTCCTCGTGCCATAACTTTGTTATTTGACAGCCATGGCCTCCCCACCATGTCCCAGGGTCAGCTCATCCTCTGGGAGCAGCATTTGCCATAGATTGGCTTTGCTCCCCCTTCCCATTTGCCTGTATCCCCCTCTCAAGGCTGGCTGTGTTATGGATTTTAGGAGAGTTTGGGATTAAACACAGCTCTGAAAGTCTTCCATTTTGTTTACTTTTCAAAGGGAGCACCTTTTAAGACCTCCATTAAGAAAAGGAAAGCTGGAGGTAGCACATAAAATTACTTCAGACCTTTGGTAGGACTGAAAATAAATGAGAGGGTTGCAGTGCAGAATGAAAGTATTGCTGCAAATTGCCTTGCTGGATGGCAAACAGAGGGCAGGAGCATAGGTTTGCCTTTGCCCTTCACCTGAAAACCACGGGTTTTATTTTTCTGCTCGCTTCAGCCGTGACTCTGAATTTCAGTTGGAGAAGATGTGAAGATTAATTAATTAGTTAACATTTATAAATCACTTTGAAGATGGCAAGAGTGAGGTAAGTACTGAGCATTATAAGTTTTCATTTTAAAATGTCTTTATGTTTTAACCCATTTTTTCCCAAGGAAAGGGCCTGAGTAGAGGAAAACAGAAATACCTGGACACATTAAGCCCTGCAAAGGAATCAGGTTTAGGGGGCTGTAGAAGAGGGTACAGAGAAATGTCCATCGCAAAATGAGGAGCAGGAGATCTGCCACCCCCAGCACAGAAAGTCTAACAGCTCTTGCACAGTGATTCATTGCAAACCCTCTTTGGGTACCTGCATGGGGCTCTCACATGGGTTCAAAAAAGGGAGGAGGCAGGAGAGGACCTGAACTGCTCCATCACTGATGTCCAACTTTTGCCAGCTGCCTCCAGCTGCCCCGTGGCAAGAGGTAACACGGGATTGGTGTTAATGTTGGTAATTATTGCACTCTTGGGACACAATTTCTTCTGGGGAGCTTGCTGCTCCCCTTCTTGAAGGTGGTGAAGGTGCTGGGCAGCTGCTGCCAGCAGCTTGGCTTCTGCAGCAGTGCCCATCCATACCTGGAGGGTGGGGAGAGGTGTCACAGCTGGGCAGACACCCTGCAGGGCTTATCTAAAGTACTCCCCATCCTGCACTGCTCTGTGCTGAGGTACCTCTGGAGTCAGAGATGGTCCTTGAGTGCTCAGAAGGAGTCAATATTTTCTTTACTGGGGTTGCTGAGGCTGCCCTTGCCTCTGTTCTCCAGAGGAGACCTTTGGCAGGGTGCTTTGTTCCCTGAAGAATGATGGGCTGGTGTGGACCCAAGTGCTGGTACACATTACCGAGCCTCCTTTGCACCACTGACACTGGCTGGGGGGCACATCTCTGGATGGACAGCAGGTTTCCCCCCTCAGGCCTGTCTGGGGCAGCAGGGAGGATGGCAGCCCCGCCCAGCAGCAGAACTTGTGCCCACCACCTGCGTCCTGGTGAGCTCCTGGTGCCAGCTGAGGAGTGGTGCTGCAGAGGCCGTGGCCATGCCAGCCAGATTGCACCTGCTGGTCTGCAGGGTGATCATACATCTGTGTGGTCCCCAGAGCTCCCTGCAGGGATGCCTTGCCTCTCCTGCACCAGGGTGCTCCCCTGAAGGCCCTTTGTGCCAGGTGGGTGCCAGGTGGGGCTGTGGGGAGAGCTGGCACCGATGGTGTGTGTCCCCCTCTGCTGCCCGTGGGGCTGTACCTTTGTACAAAGACCCCCCTGACAGCAGCCACTGAGGGCCGTGCCTGCTGCTTGCCACAGCTGAGCCATCCTTCCTGGGACGGGGCCCTGCCTCTGCAGGATTCTGATGCAGAGCAAGGTAGAGTAGTCAGAAGAATCTCACAGCTCATGTCAGCTGCTGCAAATGTGTCTCTCAGATCTCTGACATCCTTCTTGTCTTCTTTGTATGCCCTGGAATAGCTGCTCATTTTCCTTCTGTGACCCCTTTCCCTTTTTGCCATCCTCTCCATGGGAGTCTGTCTGTGTTCCCACCTGCAGGGCTCTTCTTTCCTCATCCCTTTTCCTAGTACTAGTCACTGCTTAGCTGAAATACTCATATAAAAACCACCTGTTTTCTCTGCTGGTTCCACAGGCACCCCATCTTTTGGGTGCTTTTCTCTCATCTTCTGCAGTTTTCCAGGAGCACCCCTCTTGATCCAGTGTGGAACTAGGCTGGACTATTGTCTGCCTCCTCTGCTGGTGGCAAGCTCTTCTCCTGCCAAGGAAAGGAGTTCATTTGCAAAAATTCTTTGTGCAGTGTGCAATTATATTCCTGTTGTGATGAATTCAATAGGCAGCAAAATGTCAGCAGGATTTGAGAGCTGTGACCCTTTTACAGTAGCAAGAATGTTCAGAATTCCTGTAGCACTTGTGCACATGTTAAAAACTGCCCTGCACCCTCCTGTTCTGAGGACAAGTAAAGTGCCAGCCCCTTCAGATCAGGAGAAAATGTTTCTGGGGAGGCTTTGGCTGTATCTGCCTCTGAAGCATTTAGCATTGGTTTCAGGATGTGGGAAGATGGATGATCTCTTTGGTGGGAGCAAAAGCAAGGAGGCTCCTGGTGACTGAGTGTGATCTCTCACCACTGTGGTCTCACAATCCCTTGCAAAAGCTTCTCAGGTGCCAATCCCAAGCTGGTGAATTTTACAGTCCCCACTGATGCCCTTGGCAGGCTGCCCCAGAACCCAACTGCTGTAGTGGTTTAAAGTTTTTTAATTTCCAGCTTAAGTGAATTCACAGCTAGTTGATATTCTCTTGTGCCTGTGCCAGCCTGGCTCTAGCTGAAGCTGTTTTTCCTCCCTGGTGTTTATTTCCCTTGAGGACAGACTTCACTTTGCTTAACTAACCAAATCAGCCTCCTCGTGCACTGTGAGCTCTCCTTACTCTCTTACTTGCTCTTCAAATAGAGTGCAAAAGTGCTCTCTTACCTGCACTTCAATTTAGGCTTTCTTGGCTAGAAATGAGCACAGTTCTCTTCCACAGGTGGAGTCTGATCAGCATCTCTCACAGGCACAGTAACATACATCTACAGCTACCAGAAATGCCTCCTGGATTGCATGTCCTCTCCTCTGGTCATCCAGAGTCTTTCTTCTTTTCTGATGGTCATAATCAAAGAAGCTTCATTTTATCACCAAAATTTTGATTTTAGGCCCTATGCTCCTTTTCCCTTTCACTCTGTGCTACAAACTTTAGCCCTTTTGCTGTTACTGACAACTTCAAGGCCACCTATGTTCTCCTGTGTGTTACCCTCATCCAATCTGGCAATGTTGCTGGATTTTATTTATTTACTCAAGCATTTATTCTTTTGCAATCTTTGTTCTCCTTTTCTGCCATTAGTAAGGGATGGAAATGGTGAGGCTAGTGTCTAATCTCCCAGCTTACCTCTGGACATTACATCACCAGCAGTTGGAGACAGGTAGTGTCTGTTCTATTTCCCTTCCTTTTATTACCTTTTCCCCCCACGCTAAGTTTGTATTAAGTGCCCTCAGGATTTAAAAAGCCATCCAGATGTGAGGAGATGGTGGAAGTAATAATAACCAAAGTGAAGTTTCCCCATGGAAACAGTTTTTGAAGTGTTGTCTTTAAAAAGGAAAATTCCCAGGAGGCAAAAAAATCCTAGTTACATTTAAGACAGGGTTGAAATATAAAATCAAGTCCATTTTTTAGAGTGTTATGGAAAGTAAAAAAATACTGCAAATCAAACAAGTCAGTTTTAAGTTATACACTGGATTGAGGTCTATTTTAAATCCTTTTGTTCTCCAGCACTGGAGCCTGTAGGATTTTACATTCCAGCCCCATGGCAGTGCCTGTTTGTTTCCTGAGCAAACCATTGTGCCCAGAGAGAGCTCAGCTCCCTGCAGCTCTTTGTGGTCCCACCTGCTTTGAAGCCCTTGTCAAGTCAAAAGGTCTCTTTTTGCCCTTCCCACCTTTCCCTTCAGTCTAGCCCTGTGCCAGTCTGTTTCCCTCTCCTACTCACAGGTTTTTGAAGCCCTGGGACTGGTATAATCCCATTGCTTGGCTTCTCAAGTGGCCAAGAATTCCCTCAACCCGTTCCTGTGCCCACTCCCCAAATTCTTTTTGGGCTTTGGAGTGGGGGGAGCTGGGAAACGGAGGTGTGCTCTACTGCTCTGACAAGGTCTGCATTCACTCCCAGTTCCATGGTGAGGTCGCTGCAGGTTTTCTGCTGGGCTGAAGAGCCCTCTGCTGTCAGAAGCCTCATTCCCGATTAGGTAACGCCAGCCTGTGCTCCAGTGAGTGAACTCAGACACAGGAGTTCAGCTCACCTTAACCTGCAGTGCTGGGCAGTGTTTCCAGCCTTCAAGGCATCCTTGTTTCACCCTTCTTGAGCCTTCTTTGGTTTCCTTTTTAGCGTCCAATACCCAGATTTCCCACAACTGGTTCACTACTCTGATATACCAAATTGATCAGAGGGATGGAGCACCTCTTCTACAAAGAAAGGCTGGGAAAATGAAAGAGAATTTGGATTGTTCAGTCTGGATAAGAGAAGGTTTTGGGGTGACCTAATTGCAGCCTTCCAGTACCTGAAGGGAGCCCACAAGAAAGATGAAGAAAGGCTATTTTCAAGAGCATGTAGTGACAGGAGAAGGGAGATGGCTTCAAACTGAAAGAGAGAATGTTTGTGCTGGATATGGGGATGAAATCTTTTACTGTGATGATGGTGAGGCACTGGCACAGGTTGCCCAGAGAAGCTGTGGATGCCCCATCCCTGGCAGTGTCCAAGGCCAGGTTGAATGGAGCTCTGAGCCACCTGGTCTAGAGGAAGGTGTCCCTGCCCATGGCAGGGGGGCTGGAACTGGATGATCTTTAAGGTCCCCTCCAACCCAAACCATTCTGTGATTCTTCAAAGAGGAGAATTTTTACCTCTGCTCTTGGTAATGCATCCCAGTGTAACCCATCTGCAAAGAGGAAGAATTATGCAAGTACCATTCATTTCCTTGGTTGTCTTCCAATCCCAATTCCTTTTGGAGTTCTCCATCTTGAAAGAGCACAGACTGTGTTTATGTCCCTGGGTGAATGTCTTTTCTGCATTCAGTGCAGCCAAAAATACCTACTGTTTATAAATAAACACACCAATAGTTACTGACTGTTCAGTACATCTCATCTTTTTCCAACATTTATTACATTCATTGTTCTTTGGATCCTCTGAAAGCTTCATCAGGACTGGTTTAATACCTTCTTTCAGATCATTAATCAAGTTACTAATGAGCATTAGTTTCACAACAACGTCCTACTGGAAATAATTTCATATTCTACACTCTCTTTTCCCCCTCATTACTTGAAATCTATCAGTGAACTAAAATTTATAATATTGACCTTTTTGTTGTTTTAATAATTACTAACTTGTTTTACTTCAGAACAGAGTCTTGTGTGGCCAGATAAAATGCCTTGTGCTGTTGCAACCTCTGACTCTGAGTTGCTGTGGTGCCTTTGTTAACCCAACCCATAATTTAATCAGAAATTATCACAGTTGTTGGACAGGAACAATTTTGAGAAGTGAGATCACATATCATAAGCACTGAGACATAAATGCTTATTTTTAAATTTAATGCATTTTGCATCTCTTATCTTGATTTAATGTCAGTTTGCCTGGTTTGCAGGTGTGGATACCATCTAATTTTTTATTTACAAGTATTGACACCAGGTTAACTTTCCCAGACTTCTTTCTCCCCAGTATTCTACAATTCCCCCAGGATTTTACAATACCTCAAAAAGTACTGTGAGAGATGCACAGACCTTCAGAGCTACCCACAAAAACATGTAAGGACAAAGTTCCTCCTAGCCCTAATGGGCTTAATTTTAAAGATATATTTTCAGTTATGGAAAACTGAATATACAACCAACAAAACCACCTAAGTTTCTGGTTTATTTGTGTGTAACTAGTGCATTCTCATCCAAGGTTATACTATCCATCTTCCCATTAGTGTTTCCAGCCTATCTCCACCTCATTCTATCCCCCTCCCCTTCCCTCTGTCTCACTTCAGATGTGCTACTTGCTCCTTAGGAAGATGCAGTAGTACCACTGAACTGCCCTATTTTGGTACTTCAATTCATCCAATTTGAAGGTGACAGCTATGGGAGAAGGAGCAAGAAGGGATTTTGTCTCCCTTGGATGGACAAGGGTGACTTGGAACCATGTCATGCCCATCTGAAAGAAATACTGTTTGATTTTCATGTTGAGAACATCCAGCCTTCTCTTCCTCCATCTTGCTGGCACAGCTGTCAGAGACACTTCAGAAATGGAAGAGTCTCATCCCAGCCTTTCCTGTGCCCTGATACAGGAGGTAGATGGTTTTTAAGGGCAAAACATTTCACTTGAAACTGTAACTCACTGGAAAAAATGAACCCGGGTAAGCGTGTTCCCTTCTTTGGAGAAAACCCTCCTGCTTTCTGAAGCCACAAGTGCAGGTACCATGTCAGCCTGGGACAGGCAAAGGGCTCACCCTCTCAATATACTTCCCCTGCTCCTGGTTTGGGATCTCTGAAACTCTCCCCTGGGTTCCTGCCTTAACACCAAGTTCTCCTCTCACTGAAGCCTTTCCCTCCTCCTGCCCTGCTGGCCCTGGAGGAGGCTGAGACCTTGGGAGTGAGTGTGCAGCACTCAGCAAGGCTCAGCAGCCAGGTAATCACCCTCCCACTGCCCAGTGGAAGAGCACTCAAGGGTCCTACCTAAATCTGTAATCAGGACAGCACCCAACAGGGAGCAAAGGCTGAATCCAGATAAAGGGATTTGGGATTAGATCAAGATTAGGAAATCCATGCCCAAAGGGGAATGGATCCTCATGATCAAAGGTCAATGTTAATCCCCACCACGGCCACCTTCCTGTTGTTGTAGACAGGTAGAAGAATTATAAAAGAAAGGCCTCATAAAATCAGCCCTGCTCTGTTAAATTAATAGCTAGCCTGTCATTTCTTCTAAGTGCAGCTAAGTAATTTGCAAGTTCCCGTGTGAAAACAATCTTGGTATGAGAGCTCGTTAACACAACAACTTATTCTTGAGTGAAAAACAACTAGCACCTGCATAAACAGTAAGATCTGCCTCAAGAGAATCAGGAGAAAAAATATGTAAACTAACTATAAAGTTTGATAGACATGCAAAATACCATGTACTGACCAATGAACTAAGTGTGAATGTATTCTCCATCACTAAGATCTGACACACTGCCTCCTGATAATCCTATAAAATATGACCTATACAATAAATCCATATAAAATAGGACCTATACAATAAAGATTAGTCTTTTCTGCATGAAGAAACTGAGTCCTCTCTGCTTATTAATGCAACATTTGTCCTCCATCTCAGATATCACCTCAAAACCTGGCCAGGACCTGGCAGCTGGTTACTGCCACCATCTCCATGCTGTGAGCACCTTTCTGAGCTCAGCTGGTTCTTCACTGGATCAAAGCACCAGGTGCCACATCTTGCACTGGCTCAAGAGTGCCAGAGATGAGGGCTGCTGTTGTTGCAGTCCCTTCTTTCACAGTCTGCCAACCCCAGGATTACTTCCACGAAACCTCTCCCAAGCCCTGCTTTTTCCTGTGGAGCTCCTCCTTCAGCCTTGCTCTCTTCAGGGCTTGCCTATGACACCTCCAGAAAGTCACTCCACTGCCAGGGACAGCAGGCTGCTGTCTTTGAAGTCCCTTCCAAACCAAACTATTCAGTGACTCCTACTGGGGTTTCCCATGGGACAAACGGCACGGGGAAGTGGGCTCCAGCCATGGCTCTGTTCTGCACTTCCTTGAAGGGTGGAACGCTGCAAACTCTGCCCTGAGCTTCCAGAGGATGCTTCATCCTTTTCTCAGGGCTCGACAGTCAGTCCCCAGCAAGGTGTGTCTCTGTTAGTGCCCACATGCACAACACAGGGATACACCACGAGATCCCAGCACACCACTTCCAAGTGTAAGTCATGAATTGATTTCCTGCTTTCTGTTCCAAATAAACTCATGAAAAGGATTGTGTAAGAGTGTGTGCCAGAGCACAAAACTGGCCAAGAACCCAGGAGATCTTCCCTGGTCCTATATTCCTCATGCCTCTCAATTTTCACCTAATACTGAGGAAGTCAAGGAAAGGTCATTCATACTGTCAGCCACGGTTGCAGTGATATAGTGAGAAAATAATGGAAATATTCCCTGTCTGTGCAGGAACCCCAGAGGCCAATTCAGGGCTGCACAGCTGACCAGGCAACAAGAAAGACCAACCAATTTCCCTTGAGTGCACACAAAACTACAGCAATTAGAGGGCATTTTTTGCAAATGGTGAGTTCTTGGGTCTTCTTTCACAATTTCCATGTTGAGCATCATCTCACTCTGTGACTACATGGGAAGGCTGTTAGGCTGTTTTCTATAAGAAAACAAAGCCTGAGAATTTCACACCAAGTTTCTCCTCAGCAATTTTCCAAGGACTTGAAAGAGGCTGGTTAATTCCACAGCAGGCACAATTAGGTCAGCTGAAGGTAGAGACTGATCCACCAATTCTTTACAGTTTGTTTCTTTATTCAGTAAACATCTAGTTACAAGTTTCACAAATTAAAAAAGTGGGGGAGCTGACTGAAGAGGGGTCAGGGGGCCCACAGGCTGATCCAGCTTTTGTTCTGCTCCTCCCTTCTCCAACGCACACATCCTTCTGCTCCTCCACAGATGCGCCAAGGAGCAGCAGGGGAATGGAAGCCTCTGTCCCGGTGAGGGGACTGACAGGGGGTTCTAGCAGAATTCCCTCATATTCCTTTCTCAGGGGACTAAACACAAACTTCAGAACCAGCCCAACCCAGCACAGAAAGAGTGGAAAGGATGGAAGAGGCAAGGTGGCAGCTCCTCATGCCCAGCACTACTGGCAAAAAAGAACAGAGCCAAGGGACAGCAGAGAGGGAATGGGCAATTAATGTGTTCCTTGCACATCAGTGAGATTCCCCATGCCCCACTGCAGCACCCAAATGGGGTGAAATAGAGCAATGCAGAAGATTAGTTGCTTTGTTTCAATTCTTAAGTGGGAGGGAGGTTAATACTAAATTTGAGGAGGGTCCAAGTGGTGCTTTGAAGGGGCTTCAGAGTTTCACTGTCTGTACCTGGGAGGAAAGGAAACAGAAGACATAAACAGAATAAGTGGTGCCTAGAAGGCAGAAGACAGATAAAGACATGTTTAAACCTGATGTGTAGACATCAAAAAAGGGGAAAACGTCCCTTTTCAAGCACTAGATCACATCCTAGTGAGCCCTATTCAAAGCACAGGAGAGCAGACACCTGCACTTACTTATATTTCAAACTGGATGGACAGCAAATGATTTCTAAGTTCTACACAATGACAATATGAACACTCCACAGACTGCAATCCTACATCACATCACACTGTTCCAGCCATCAGTTAAGGCTGACACCACAGGTCTTTTGTTCATGACAAAGCTAACTTAAACAGCTTCCATCTTCTCCAAATTCACACCTTCCCCTGCTCTCTCAAAGCGGGAAAATCACTTTGCAACTGAAACTTCAAAATAATGTAAGATTAGGGCAAAGAAAAAAAAAATAACGCTATGGCTGTAAGAGGCAACCACACAGCAGAAGAAGAGGGAACTTGTTCAGACTTACAAGAGCGCATAGGCAGGTTTGGGGGTGGCCACGCTGCACCCCCCACAAGGTCTGCTCCAGTTCACCAGTCGTACCGGCGGGACTGTCTGGAGGGAGAATCCTCGGGGCCCTGGATGGCCAGACGAGCCCCCTCGGCCCGCCGGCCGCCGCTGCCGTCGTGGCGCCGGTAATCCAGGCCCCGCTGCGGCCGGAACCGCGACGTCTCTCGCCGCCACTCGTCGTCGAACGCGGCCGCGTCACCTGCCAGGGACACACCCGGCTCAGGGGGGAGCAGCACCTGGCTGGGCCGGCAGGAGGAGGAGGACACGGGCACTACTCACTTTCGTCCATGTTGATGTAGTCCTGCCTCTCCTCCTGGTCGCCCGTGCGGTGGTTCCGCGAGCGCTGCATGATGTGGGCCCTCTCCCTGATGTGGTGCCCGATGGACATCTGCTCCAAGCCACTGTCCGAGTCCCTTACGGTTCGTCTCGTTTCACGGATCTGGGGGCAGGTTCCCATGTAGAATCAGTATTTCCATTCCTTCTCCCAGCCCCCTAAGGCACCCTGATTCCTGCCTCCAGTGTTTCAGGCAATTTGCACTGCCACCCCTCCCAGGATGTCAGACACAACAAAGAGGGAAGAATGGATTCCCCACTGCCAGCTCTTCCCATTTCCTCCCAGGGGCCCTTGGCACGGCTCAGTGAGTCACAAGAGCTCAACGTGCTCCTCGAACTGCAGCTGACTGAGAAGCCAAAGTGCTGTAGGTGGCCACCCACAAAGCCACCAAACCAAGCCTCCCTCTCACAGCAAGGCCAGCAGCCTCCTCCTTACCCCGCCAGGTGCTGAACGCATCTCTGAGGTCTCCTGATAGACCTTGGGCCCATCACCCAGGTTGGAATAGGAGATGACAGTTGAGGAGGTAAATGTCTGGCAGTTAGCACCATTTGTCATATGCTCCTGCAAGAAGGAATGGGGAATGGTGGAAAGAAGGGATGGGAGGGAAGAAGAGATGGCATTTAATTCCTTCTCTACAATGAAGTAAGAAGTTACAATAGGATGAACATAATCCCCATGGGTGTCTTTTTCTGGAGAATACACCTTCCTGTTAAATTAATACTTATTTCTTGCTAAACATGTCCACCCACACACTTCCTTCCTCACCCCTCTCCTCTCCCTGCACCCGGGAACAAGCTCTGTCACTGACTCCCGGTGATGAAGCAAAGCTTACAGCCTTGGCAGGTGTGGCTCAGTCCATCCCAAGCAGCACAGTAAGATAAGAGATGGGATGGAAGAAGCATCCTCAGAACTCCCCTCGAATACAGAACGGGTCACGGAGGGTTCTTACCATGTTTCCAATCATGTCGTTCATCATCCCAAACATATCTATAAAGCCACCTGCCTGATAAAAAGGAAAAGAGAACACAAGAGTAGTCAGTCTGGGAAGAGACATGAGGAAAGAACAACAAACTGCCTGCAAAAGAACCTGCTGCCTAAGAAGAAGAAGAACCTTGATTTTTTTTTTTTTTCATGTTCTTTCAGTAGCACAGAAAACAAAACCAAAACAGAATTTGGGGTTGCTGCTCTCTCCATTCTCTCAGGTTGCACTGCCCAATGTTCTGGCAAAAGCTGTTCTTTTACTTTGCATCCAACTGCCAATGCACTGGGGTTTATAAGCTTGGGGATTCAGCAAAGTTAGGAGAAGAAATCTCAGCATGTGCACTAACAGTGATCATAAGAAAATTTCCACTGATTGTTTTCTTTCTAGCATAACAACAAATCTGCTTACTTTCCCCTACAAACACCTGCCTTTTCCATCCTGTAAACCTGAATGCTGCAGTAACACCCTGGGCCAGCAGGTCTCACAGGTTAATTGTGCAATATGTAAACAAAATTACAATGTCAGCTCAAACTTGCTCATTTCTTTTTTTTTTTTGTTTCCTCGAGTAGCCTCTTGTTCTCGTTTCCAGCAGAGCAGTACTCACACACAATGTTATTATGCTTTGAAGTCTATGTGTTTGTAGTCTTATTAATCCTCCTCTGAGCTACAAAAATTCCGGGACGCTGGAGTCTCTTTCATTGAGGCAATTGTGCAGAGCAAGACAGCTGAAGCTGCTGGATCTGGAATAACCTATTTCCACTGTGTCATTTCGGCGGAGGACGGAGATCAGCACGCTCCGAGCGCGGTGCTCTCACGTACACACAGCATTCTTCATTCCAGCCCTGTTCACCTGGAGAATTCTGCTGGCTTCTCCAGCCTCCACCACTGGCAAAGGAGGCGCAATAATCCCCTCTGCCTACTGATGGCCAAGTCCTTTCCTCACACCCTCACAGCTCCTCCATTACCTCCAGATCTGCAGCTTCTTTTCAGACATATGAGGTTATTAAGGGACTACCTGCTCTTCCCAGATATTAACTGTCCCAATTCCCATGAAATATTGTGCTATAACAGCTTTATGACTTTTCTCTGGTCAAGGTGCAAATACAACCTCCCCACACACACAGAGTTAGACTCTCTCTTCAAAAACAGCTCACAGGCAGGATTAAAACATTAGAGGGGAAACAAGGTAAAGGCCTGAAGTCATAAAACAACTCAATGAGAGATCCAGGAGAAACCAGATGCTTCCAGTTTCAGTTCAATACTTTCTTCCCTATTCCATTTACTATAAATCTAAAGCTCATCCTGGTCTCTTCAGACATTCCCATCCTCCCTACCTGCTTGGATAGCTGGTCATGCTCACAGATGGCTACCTTTTAGCACTGGTTGCACACAGTGCTGATGAATCTCAGTATGGAGCCACTACTTGGAAAGCCTCTAATCTGACCCAGAAAAACAAAAACTTACCATGCCGAGCATCCCAAAGGGTGAAACAGCTCCTGCCTGCCAGGAGAACAGAAAAACAGAACAGCGAATGACTTTGCAGCAGCCAAACACTAGATCTCCATCAGAACACAGTAATCCTTCTCAGAAACAGAACTGGGAACACTCAGGCTCTACAAACAGATCAAGAAAGCGCCCCACGGATTCCTGGGGGTTCGAGCCGTATCACCCTACGAACCAGACATGAGGTGATGCTCCTACATTTCTCCCCATTGTATGAATACACATCCTTGATAAACAACACATATTTATTCCTCTCCTCCCATCCAACCTAGAACACAGCTGCATTCAACACCTCAATACAGGTGGAACAAAGAGCAGGACCAGATCACCACTGCCTAGGAGATTTAGGCAGTGATAAAACCACCTGTGTGGAGGAGAGGGGGTGCCCAGCCCAGGAAGGGTGGGAGACAGAAACAGAGAGAGTGTGAGGGATCCTGGCTGCACTCAGCCCGTGTTACCTGCATCCTGCGGCCAGCCTGGCGAGCGCCGGGGGTGCTGCCGTCGGTGATGCCCAGGAGCGGCCCGAAGCCGAAACTCCCGGACAGCATGCGGTTCATGTGCTGCCGGTGCATGGCAAAAGGATCCCTGTGGGAGAGGTGCACAGAACAAGGGTGAGGACAAAATCCCATCTAATCCGCTCCTCCCAGCTCTGTGGTGCTCTTACACAACCGCGCGTCCTGTCCCGAGCTGAAATTCACAATCCTGAGAGGTCTGTGTTGTCCATGGTGATTACTGGGGCTGCAAGGGATCTTTGGATCCCACCCCGTTTCTTGAGAGAAGGTTTCGTGGCACAGAAGCTCTCTCAGGTACTCATTTCTGTCTGCTCAGAAGCAGGTTGGTGTCCTGCTTCAGTACTGCTCTGGAGGCGAGTGTGGCCAAGGCCACTCCAGAACCTCACTGCTCTAACATCTTTTGTAGGGAAGTGCACAAAGATCTTCCTGGCTACACTTTATGGACCAGGGAGCAGGAGATCACACATATCATCCTCTCAGCCCTCCATGTACACAGACACAAACAGTGAAATGCAAGACTCCAGAATGGACTGCATGGCCTCACACCCCTCTGCCCCTCCGGGGTTTGAGACCACATACAGCTTTTCCAGATTTGAGGGAGAAAGGGGACGATAACTGGGATCCCCAACTGGTTTTCCCTACTTTTGCAGCCTCCACTTTGAGGGCTGCCCGCACTCACACGGGTTGGTGAAGCAAGAGGAGGAAAAGGAGGGTAAGGATAAAGAGTCACAGAATAGGGTGGCCACAATAAGAAACTTCTGGGAAATACCATAGCTTTTTCCTGCACATCCTGTAGCCTGCAATTATCCCTCTTCAGCATTAATAGCACAGGCTCTTCCTGAGATGACAGAAGGACCCACTACTTAAAACCAATACTTTTCTGTCTCTACTGGAAATGCTTCCCATAATAAAAGCTAGACTCATACCTGCCATGTAAATGAGAACACGCTGTCATTCAGTGACTAACTGGGACATCAAGGTCTCCTCTCCTGCTAATCTCCTCAAAGCTCATAAAATTCTGGCTTACCATTGATTTCATAAGCAAAAAATTGACTATTCTTCTGCACACATAAATTTCACCAAATTTCTAGTAGTGTCTTGTCTAACATAATCAAATTCTTCCTGTACTACAGTCGATTCCTTATCCACTTTGGCAAGGGCTGCCAACTTAGTGTCACTGCCAAAATTTATCAATAGCATCCAATTTCTGTACTGAGGACGGAAACAAAAACATTCAGTGAAAGGAATCCCAGGAAGAGTTCTTGGGACCTTTGTTAGATTTCAATACCCGTGTTTCAAAACTACTCGTTGTTTTCTCTCTACTTTGTTCCTCACAACTTGACAACTGTTTCAGCAGCCTTCTCCAGCTCCATTAATGACTTCCTGTGCAGAACAGCAACAAACACTGGACAGAGCAGCAGATTTTATCTATCTCAACTGCAACCCTACTTTGCATAATGAAAAAAAAAATCCTTGCGCAAAGAAAAAGATTAGTTATTATTCCAGCCCTCTCTTCCTCTCAAGACAGCTGCGATGCCTTTTGGCCTACTTTATTACGCTTCCCTCCAAGACCACGCTCCAGTATCGCAGGAACGCGGCGGACGCGACCCCCGTTGCTCGCGGCGCTGTCCCTCTGGAGGATGTGCGTGTTTGTGCCCAGCCGGCCGCGCCGCTCCCCGGGCCCGCCCGGCCTCAGCCCGCCCGGCGGGACGCGGGGGCAGCGCTCGCCTCCCCGGGGCCGCTCCGTGCCGCAGCCCTCCCTCCGGCTCCCCCGCAGGATGCCCACCCCGACTCACATGGCAAACATGGGGTCCTCCGGCTCGCCATCCCTCATCAGCCGGAACATGCTTCCCTCGCTCGGGGGCGGCCTCTGCGGAGGGGACAGGGCGGTGAGCGCAGCCGGCCTGAGGGCGGGCAGGGGCGGAGCGCCGGAGCCGGCCCCCCCGCCCCGCCCCGCCGCCAGCCCGGGCAGGTGATGGCAGCTCTCCCCCCCGCAGCCGCTCCCGCTCCCGGCCCGCCCGTGCCCCGCCGTGCCTGCCGGTGTCGGCGGTCCCGGTTCGGCGCAGCCCGAGCCCCCGGGCCGCTCACGCCTCCGCGCCCATCGCGCCCCGCACCGCGCTGCCCCCGCCCGCGCCGCGCATGCGCGCCCGCCCCGGGGGAGGGCGCGGGCGAGGCGGGGCCGCCGGCACAGCGCCCCCTGGCGCCCCCCGCGGGCAGCGCCCCCGGGCCGCAGCTCCCGCCGGGCAGCCCGGGAATGGGAACGGGAACGGGAACGGGAATGGCAATGGCAATGGGAGGATGGTAACAGAGGCACCGGGCAGGCCCCATCGCTCCGCATAGCTTCCCCAGCAGGGGCAGCGCGGGGGTAGGCAATGATCCCTTCTCTCTGCGGACCAGTGATAGGACCCATGGAAATGGCCTGAAGCTGTGTAAGGGGAGGTCTAGGCTGGATATCAGGCAAAGGTTTTTCACCCGGGGGTAGCTGGGCACTGGAACGGGCTGCCCAGGAAAGCAGCCACAGCACCAAGCCTGACAGAGTTCAAGATGTGTTTGGACAACACCCTCAGGCACCTGATGTGACCCTTGGTAATGGTCCTGTGCAGGGCCAGGAGCTGGACTCCAGGATCCTGATGGGTCTCTTCCAACTCAGAATATTCTGTGATTCTGTAGTAACCCCTGTGGCTTGTGGCCAGCTGGTTCCCAGCCAGAGTCCACAGCGTTGCCTGGCTGCTGCAGAGGCAGCACTTATCATCCCAGGCTTCCTGCACGGCATGGGCATGTAGGAGGCACCCAGAGAGCCACTGGGCCGCGCTGAGCACATGGACAGCGAGTGCACGCACTGCTCTGCTGGCGGAGGCAGGCAGGACACTTTGTGAGCCAGCTGCGGGTCTTCACTGATCCTGGACAGCTACTGGGAATCACAGGCAAAGAGTAGGTACTTGTGTGCACCCACAGCAGTGGTGGGGAATCTCCAGAAAGCAGGGGGGTGACACCTGTGTCACCATCTCTGGGGAATGCTGGCTGCCTTCAGCCCCACTGGATTACAGGGAAGGGAGCAGTGACTCATCCCAGCTCCAGCCCAGGGCACGCTTCCTCAGTGCTGCTTCTCTTGACTCTTGCATCCGGCCCACCGCATGCAGGAGCCAGCATGGACCCGTGCCAGAGGACTGGAAATAGCAGGTTGCAAGACTTGGTTGAGAAATTGAGCTCCTGAGTTGTGGCGGGAGCCGTGTCCTTGGATTTTGGAGTCTGACAGAGGAAAATGACCCAGTAGCATGGTTCATGTGTGGAATGCATAGAGGACCTGGCAACACTTCTTGCTCCAGCAGGTCTCAGAACTGCTTGGTATTGAGAAAGAAACCTCTCATATGCCTGTGTGCATGCAGAAGGCTCTTCAGAAGTCCCTTCTGTGCACAGAAATTGCATTCTGCAGGGGCTGAAACCAAAACATCCACAATAGGGGAACTGCCGGCAGCACAATGGTGCAGGATCATGAGGTGGACATAAGTCCTGTGGGCAGGGCACGGGTTAAGCAGGGCCAAACCTCTAGGAGGGAGGCTGTTCACAAGTGAGCTGCTGAAACAGCTCCGGTCACCAGCTCAGAGCTCATCTGTGAGTGCTGGAGTTCACACAAAGCCCTTGTTGGCGCTGCCTCAGTCTCTCTGATGCTGCTTCTGCAAACCTGAATCATCCTTCGGAGACCTCCAGTCTGGAAAGCCTTTCCTGTCTGGTGTGTTTTCCTTTTGCTCTGAGGCGCTCTTGCTGTTTGATTGGAGTGTGGAGCTGACCTCAAGTGTCAGGATGCAAAGGGAGGTAAAGATCTTCTAGGGCAGAAATGTAAACATCTCTTTCGGTTTTCTTCTTTTTTTTTCTTTCTTTCTTCTTTTCCCCAGATCTGGGATAAAATAAATTGCTGTCCCCTGGATACCAGTGATCCTCCCACTCCTGCAATGTCCCAGAGATGGTAGGGCTCTCTCAGTTTTTCCAAATTGTAAGTCAGGCATTGCTGCCTTCAAACACAGAGGGGAAAGGAACAGAAAAGAGTCTGGAACAAGCACTGCTCTGCAGATCCCTTTTCTGTCCCTAATGCTGCTCCTCTGCAAGAGCAACCCCAGGGCTGGGTTTGTGAGAGTGGGGGCTGAGGCTGTGCCTCTCCCTGGGTATTTCTGCAGCCTTACAGCACTCCTTACCCCCGATGGACACCTTACCAAAGGCTGCATTGCCGGGGCCATTGCCAGTTCAGCAAACCTCGAGGGAGCCTTGCTGCAGAGAGTCACGCCGGTGAAACCCTGGAAGGAGGAATTAGAACGGCAACCTTTCGGTGGAATGTGACAAGGTCTGAGGGATGCAGGATCTGCCGCTGCAGTGTTCCCAGGAGAGGTTTCTGCCAGCACTCCCCGCGTTATGCCCGATGTGCTCCAAGGGGATGGCCATTGGGATGTGAAAGAGAAGCAAGGCTCCCATCTTGCTCCCCTCGCACTCTCCATTCAGGCCGCTTCTCTTTTCGCCGTGAATCAAACCCATTATGTCTCTCCGTCTCCCTCCTCCCTCTTTTCTCCCTCGGAGCTGCCCAGCTTGCGCTGGGGGCGGGGGAGGGCAGGGGGCGATGGAAGGGCAGAGCGGGCAGCGATGAACGGCGGGCAGCGACGAACGCCGCCCCTGCCCCGGCCAGGCCCGGCCCGGCCCGGCCCGGCCCCGCCCGCGGCCTCCCCGGCGGCACGGCCGGCCCGCAAAGCGAACCGATCTCCACGGGGGGAAGGCAATAAAGGCAGGGTGAGACACCAGCCTTGTACCTGCTGCCGGCACATTCGGGCCCGGGAGGCAGAAACAGCAGCGGGGCCCCGCGGCCGCCTGAAGACAAAGAAACCCTGGTTAGCAGGAGCCGGAGCTGCCCACAGCCATCTCCCCATTGGCTCCCTGCGCTGTGCCTCTTACGCAATCCTCACCCAACAACCAGCTCCGACCTCACTGAAGGGCACCCTCGGTGAAGGACAGCTCTGATTTGATCCTCAAACGCGAAAATTCGTGTTTGGGATGCTGCAGCCAGCTTGTGGTGGCTGCAGCTTGCGCTGTGTGGCAGCGATTACTTTCAGGATATTTTGCTCGTGTTAAGAGTGTGTCTGTCACACTGTGAGCGAGAACCGCGACCTCCATCTGTGCCGCGTTAGCAAAGAGAGGCTCACAAAAAATCACGATTGAAAACATCCCTCCTCTTTCCAGTCTTCTGACAGGCTGTGTCACCCCTCGTCATTCCCTTCTCCTCCTCTTGCTCCTTCTCATTGTGCTACTTACCCTGCTTCCCAGCCCTTCTGCAGGGCTTATTTAAATATGCTGCCTCTCAGGAAGCCATTTCCCAATGCAAAGTTGGCCGGTGCGTTGAATTCTTGGGTATTTCCTCTTAAATTCGGTATAGGGCATCGTGAAAGAAGAACAAAGCGGATTAATGGACACAGTACAGCAAGATGAACGGCGTGGGTTAAATACATAAATGCATTCAAATACATTCCCTTTGCACACTGAGATTTTGCTACTTTTGCTGTGAGTGAAAGGACGGATATTTTGTATTTATGTAAATCTAAGAAAATTTAATGCAAATTCACATCCTCCCGCTCTTTTGTTATTCAGCAAGCAGTTTGGAAGTGGTTTGGAACCACTTAGGAGTTACTCAGTAAATATAATTCTTAAAATACACTGTTATTGTGTTTTGCTTTTGCTCAGAAAATGGCTCGCAGTTAGTTAGTTCAGCCTTCAAAACAAACACTAAAGTCCCCTGTGCCCCCCATCAGAACGCAGTGACATGACTAGCAAGGTAATAGACCAAAATGCATAAATAATTGCTTCTAGGTGCATTCACCCCGCATTTGCTGGGAGCAGAAGAATAGATGCCACGCATGAAAGCCCAAACACATCCCAGCCACGTGCTCACGTATGAGGGCACACGCCGGCGAGCTCAGCGCACGCCTCAGCAGAAAAGTACCATGCTTTCCACGCTCACAGCAGTCAGAGAGTGTAACAGGGAAAATACCCCTCTGTACACAAACAGGTATGTACTGCACCTAAACACACGCACACACCCCCATAAACACCAAGCACAAACAGGGTGCAGCACCACAATTGGGACACTGGATGGAGAAAATGACATTCCCATTGTTGTCTGGGCTGCAGGCAGACACGGACAGTGTCTGTTCCACATGACAATGATCCGTCATGTAACTTCTGCACCTCCCTCATTTTGTCTGAGGATGCAAGTCCCCGAAAAGGATGGAATATATTCTGCTGAGCTGGCAGAGCAACTGCAGACAAAGCCCAGAGAACACACAGAGCAGGGACGGGCGGGCATCTGCAGAGCGCACAATGAGTGTACTTGCGTTTGCAACAAAGGGGAGAGCACAGATGGGAGAGAGGAGCAGAGGAAAGCTGCAGATCGATCTGGCAGGCGAAATGCAGAGTGGCACGGATCAGGTGGAGGAGCAGGAGTCACAGGGAAGAGCTAGGTGAGACAGTCAGTGGATACCCTCAGGGCTTGAGGGAAGCAGCTGCACACTAGAAGCCCAGGGAGTCTCACCACCGGGATCCAAAGGGCAGGAAGAGTCAGAATGCAGAAACAGGCAAGAATTTCACAAAGAAGAATTTCACGTTGGAATTTAGGGGAAAAGCACAGTAGATACAATCATGCAGGGCAAAATGGGACATGTGGAAAACAAAGGAGGGGATGTGAGATGAATTTTGTAAGATACAAGATGTCACAAAGAAGCCAGGGAGAGAGCCATGGGAAGAGTGCTCCAAGAACACAGGTAGGAGACTAATGCCAAGAAGCAGCAGATGAGGGGAAAATGGCAAAGGGGACGGGGTAAGGAGCACGGAAGGGACAATGTGAGGTTGCAGGGTGCAGGTGCTGGGGAGGAAAGGAGAGCTCGCTGCTGCCATGCCAGCTTGCAGGGCTGACCCCACAGGTTGCTGGAAACAAGCTCCCCTTGCACAAACAGGTGTTTGTCTGTTTGCATCCGTGGGTGCGCAGTCTGTGTCAATGTGGCTCTTGGGGCACGGGAACGTCTCTGAACATAATCCTTTGCTTTCTCCCCTCTAGGATGTTGTGTCACGGCCTGTTTGTGCATTAATGTGAAGATGTCTTTGCCAAGGGATATGTGTCAATGTAATTTTGTGTTTTCAGTGGTTGAGTGTGTAAAGGAAAAGGATCCTGGAAAAAAAATCCTGGATCGGTGAGGAGAACAGCAGAGCAATGACCAAGCACCTTGTGACAAACAGAAGCAGAGAGGAACAACATCTGGCCACTCTATGGATTATTTTTGGTCCTATTTTTAGATGTATATCTAGAAATTAAGATTTTCTTCATGCAAAAGAGAAGGATGAAAGATGGGTACTTGAGCCAAACCAGGGCTGGAATGCTGAGAGCAGCTAGACCTGAGAAATTGGCCAGATGGGTTTTGTGAAACAGTAGGGGAAAGAAAAATTAGTGCATGCATTTTCATAATTTGGTTTATTTTGGTACTAGTCTGGATGTGTGCGTGTCTAGAGTTACAGGACTGTTTTTGGGGCAGGCACTCCGCACTGTGTGTAGCTGGGAAGAACGTCAATTAGTCAGATCATGAGAGAAGCAGCTGTAGCTGTGGAGGAGACAAGATGGCAAGGTGGGGACCTTCTACCTCCCTGTCACACAGACCACAATTTATCCAATCCCTTTCATACCTTCCTTCAGGAGATACGTACTCAGTGCCCTATGTTCCACGAATACCAATGGCTTTTGCTGTTAAATGCTCAAACTGAGACACATTCAATTAAACTCAAGAGCACCAGCTCTAAATACTGACTTTGCACAGAGGCTGAGTTTGTGTCTGGAGGACAAGAAGGGCTTCTGCACCTCAATACGTTTTCCAACTAGATGGGTGAATAACCTTGCCTTGCACCTGCGAGAATCACTGCGTACACGTGTATGTGAAAAATGCATTTGTATGATTGGCTTTTTGCAAATATTAAATATGTGTTGTGTTAGAAAGTAATGTTGTATTAATTCTCTTAAGTAGTGTGTTAAATATAGTTTTAGGCCATAAAAAATGTTAAAATAGAAACTATGCTATGTAAGATACTTTTTTTTGCAAAGAAAGGACTTGCAGCGAGATAGCAGCCACAGGACACCTAAATCTTTCAGAGAAAAAGAATTTATTGCCCTCTTATCAGAAGAAACGAACTTCTTCCCGCCTCGAAGGCGCTGTTAGGATTATGAGGAAGAAGTTGACGATGACCAGACAGAACCCTGTGTTTGAATGGAATTTATGCATCATGTATGAAGTGTATGAATACACAACAGGCTGTTGCTTCTAAGGGTTAATTCTCTGTTAACAGGCGTCCTTTTTTGGGCTCGTGCTGCCCACAAAAAGGTACCTGGGCATACGTAACTCTTTGTCTCTGTTGTCTCATATTGCCCTAATTAAAATTGTCCAAATTATTATTACTCTAATTGTATTAGGATTTTTATAACCATTTTATTACTATTAAACTTTTAAAATTTTAAAAACAAGTGATTGGCGTTTTTCACATGTACAAATGTACACGCTCAGTTGGTATGTTGGTAGGCCTGCAAATTTGTGCAGATTTATTTTCCTTTTTTCTTTTGTATGAGCCTGTGACTAAGAGCGGGACAATATAAACCCTCTGGGAAAGGTGAAGGGAATTTAGTCATCCCAGTCTACTCAAGCTGGTAACCAAAGGGCTGAGGAGTGGCTACAGGAACATCTGTTTCATTAGCAACAAATCCCTGCAGTTACAAGTCATCACCCGCGGTTCTGCAGGAAGGACCCTTTGGCTAAAGGGCGACCCGGAGGTGGGCGATGATTCTTCCCAGCCCGGAGGGAGGCACCGGCAGAATGTCTGCCGGACTCCGGGATCGAGGCGGGCGGGCGGCAGGGTCAGTGTAGCCCGCCGTGCGCTGCCCGGCCGGTGCCCGGGAACGGGAGGTCGGTGCCGGACGGGACGGGACGGACAATTCCCGCGCCCTCGCGCGCCTTCCCGCCACCCCACGTGCCAGCGGCCCCTCCCGCCTCGCACTGCGCCAAAGGGCCCCGCGCCCCCGCCCCGCCGGCGCGCTGCCCGCCGCCAGCCAATGAGAAACCTGTTGCCAGGCAGACAGCTCATTTGAATGGCCCAATCAGGCGTCCCTGCCCCAGCCCCTCCTTATATGGGGACGGGGGATGCGATCGCTAATCCGCCCCCCCCCGCCGCCGGCTGCCCCGCCCACTCCCTCCGCGAAGCACCGCCCACTCCCTGCCTGGGGCCCCGCCCACTCGCTCCGCCGCGCGCAGAGCGCGGGAAAAGCGCCCGGCGCTGGGCGGGCAGGCGGGGGGAGAAGGGGAGGGGCGGGAGGAGCCCCGCCGCCGGGAGCGCTTCCAGCGGAGGAAGGGCGGGCAGCTGGAGTGGAAAATTCCAGGCAGGAGGCCGCGTGTCGCCAGCGCTGCCCTCCCACACGGCCCCGCAGCGCCGCTTCTCGCCTCCCCCGGATTCCTCCTGGAGAGCCAGCCAGCCTGTACGGGCGGCTCCCCGGGCGTGCTGCGGGCAGAGAGCTCGGCTCCCCTCCCCTCCCGGGACGCTTCCCGTCGGAGCCGCAGCACCTCGGCGCGGAGCGGGGCTTTCGGCTGGCCTCGACGGGGTCGTGCGGCGCCTTGCGGGGACCCGCGGTGCGCCCCCGCTGCCGGGCGGCCGCGGCTGAGCGCACATTGTTCTAGCGGCCCGTCCCTCTCCCCTCCCTCCTCCGCCTCCCGTCCCTCTCTCCTCCCTCCCCAGGTCCCTCCTTCCCTCGTCACCGGCGCTGTATAAATCCCCTGCCCCGGCGGATCCCCCCACCGCGGGAGACCCTGGTACTTTGGCCCCCGGGGCGGGATCCTGCCGCCGCCTGCGGACCGCTGGGACTTTGCGCTCCCGCCGCTGACCCCTTCTCGCTCTCGCCCTCCCTCCCGCGCACGCTTCCCACCGGCCTCTTCCCTTCGCAACCGGGGGGCCAGGATGTCGGAAAAACGCGTTGAGGAGGCACCGGCGGAGCTGAGCGCTAAGGTGAGCCACCTCCCTCCCCTCCCGCTCCCCTCTGCCCACCCTGGCAACCGGCGGCGCTCCCGGCGGGAGGGGAGGGGAGGGAGCGGGCTCGGCGGGGGAAGGGGGCGGGGGGGCCGGGGGCTCCGTGAGGTGCCCGGGCGGCGGGGGGCGCGCGCGGCCCCTTCGCGCGCCGCCCGGCCAATGGGGGGGCGGGGGCGGGGCGGGGGGCGCGAGGGCCCTCGGGGCCCCCCCGCCCCGCCCCCGCCCCCCATTGGCCGGGCGGCGCGAGCGCGCGCTGGGTTCGGCTCCGCTCGGCGCCGCTCGGAGCGGGGTCGGCGGGAGGGGGGGGGCGGGAAGCGGTGTCACGGCGGAGCGGGGCGAAAGTTGTGTGGACACAAAGCAAAGCGCGGGCCCTCGGGTGGCGGGGGAAGGAGGAGGGAGGCGTGGAATGGAGAGAGAGAGAGAGGTCCGGAAACGCCTCGATCCTACGGGCAAGGTTGCCTTATTTTTTTTTTTTTTTTTTTTTTTTTTTTTTTGGTAATAAATCGTTAAAACTCTTCCGTGCCGCTTCTGGTTTCCACACGCGTGTGCGGGCTAAAAGTAGCTGTGACGCGCGTTCGCTGCGCTGTTTTCCTTTGTCAGGCGGGCGGATTTAACGCCTAATATGTCTCCTCCTCGCCCGCTATGCCGCCTCTCCTCCCAGCCTTCTTTGTCTAGGCATCCCCGTCCTTTATTCTTTTATTGCCGCTGACCGCCGGAATGTTGTTGGTTTTCCTCCCCCCCTTCCCCCCGCACCTCGTTTCATATCTAGGAAAGGAAAGAAAAGAAGGAAAAACTCGAAGAGAAAGCAGTCCACAAAGAAAAGAAGAAGGAGATAGTAGAGGTGAGGCTCTTCTGAGGGACGGATTTGGTCACGTCGGGGAGGTTTTTGTGCTCGCTGTGGGCAGCAAATAGGAAGGGAATGCGGGAGATGAAGAAAGAGGGCAGGCCAAGGGAGATCCACATAGAGGTAAAGGGAGAGTAGTGAGCTCCTGGATAATTGTGGAGAATGAGCCTTGAAGGACTTGGTGTAGTCAGCACAGCTCATCGGGGAGAAAAAAGGTCAGAGAAGGGAACGGAGCTGAGAACAAGTGGGAGAATGTGGCACGGGAGATGTGCACCCCGGGATACCCCAGTGGGCGCAGGACCACAGGGAGCATGTGTTGGAGAAGGTGGGGGAGGAGCAGTGAGGAGAGGCACAGATTGATGGAGGTCGGCAGGGATCTGGGAGCAGATGTACCGTGAGCCTCGGCTAAGTCATTAGCCTGTAATCAGAGAGATGCTGCGGTTGTTGGGAGGGATGGCAGCAGCTCATCGGGATGTGAGGCAAGGAGCTTCGTGCTGTTGGGCATGGACTGGAAGGATGGGCTTTGTGAAGGAGGGCTGCTGGGAATAACGGTGTCGGAGCAACAATGCACTCAAATGCATACCTGGAGTGGCTGGAGCTCTGGAATTTGTTGTGCTTGTAGCAAAGAGCACGTGGAAATGTCATCCTGGCACTAATTTCTGCTCTGACCGGTTCGTTTCATTCAGGATGAGGAGAACGGAGCTGACGAGGATGATGAAGAGAATCCCGATGATGTGGATGAAGACGAAGGTGGTGATGAGGAGGAAGGTAGGGAAAATTAAAGGAATAGGAGGCCATGGAGGAATAAAGGGTTGTGGAGGGAAATTCTCTCTCTGATCCCTCTTGACTGTGAGATTACATTTCCTTAAATGCTGCTTCAGTTTAACCCGTGATTTTCCTTTCTTGCTTGTGCTTAGAAGCAGATGAGAATGGGCAGGAGCAGGATGGCCACGCAGAGAAACGATCTGCAGAGGAGGAGAAGGTGAGCAGTAGTGTGAGAATAATGGAGGGGAGAGGGAGTGGGGCTACTTGCTGCTTGTTGATCAAATCCATGTGGATGCTGCTGCTGACAATCTCAAATAGGCCTCGGGCCTCACTGCTTCAGGAGCAGATAGGTAAACAAATCTGATCTGGGAAGGGGATTGTAAATCACTAGATGCTCCTTGTAGGATCCAGGTCCTTCCACCAGCACCAGTGGTGCTGAGAAAGTGAGAGAGTCGAGGTGCTGGAGGTTGTGCTTGGCAGTGGCCTCTGGACTACCTGTGACCTCTGGGCTTCAGGCCAGGCGGTGGACTTGTAAGGGTGCGGTGTCTGAAGGGTCTGATCTTCCACATAAGGGCAGACCCTAAGGTCTGTCTGGAGTGGTGTGAGCCTTGGCTTCTTACACCTCCTGGAAGTAACAGCATGGGCGTGGTGTCCCTCTGGATGGAACTGTCCATATCTTAACCAGCTGTGTCAGGCACGCCAGGGTGCTTTAGAGGGGAGTGGATTTGGGGGTGGGCCTAACAGAGATTTCCATATGGAGGAAAGAGCAGCAGTTAACAATTCTATGGAGAAATAATGTACCTTGGGGTGGTGACTGGTGGTAACTCCTTCTTCTTCCTCTCTGTGGCTGATGCAGGATGAAGTGGATCCAAAGAGACAGAAGACAGAAAATGGCTCTAAAGCTTGAGTCCTCCCCTCCCATCTCCCCTGTTCCGTCCATCTCTCCTCCTCCATTCCAGCCTGTGCTTGCACTGCCCGTTAGCCTCTGGCTTCACACAATCTCAGATGAGGAAAGATTAGAAACGCTCTCAGACGGGAAGACAGCAGTTCCCTTCTCACCCAAAGACCTGGCCCGTCCATGACATCATTCCCCAGCTGAATTATCCCCGTCCCTGCATCCCTTCACTGCACCCCACCTCCCAGTGCTCCTCTTCCCTCAAGAATCTCATGGTTTCCTGGGCACACAACCTCGCCAGGCGCTTCACGTGGCAAAGCCCCTCCCGTCCCCTTGTCACCTGTCCCCTTGTCACCTGCCCGCCTGTTTTTGTCACTGGTGTGAGATTCTTGAGCGCTCCCGCCCCCCGGCCCTGCTGCCCGAGCTCCTCCCTGAGCCAGGAGGTGTGGGCACAGATCTCTCTCATGGTGCGTTCCCCGGCCCCAGGCCTCTTCTCATCCTGCAGCTTTCCCGCTGAACCCTGAGAGACAAAGAATATTACAAGCAAATAATGGTTCTATTAGCAACACACGGAGACAGGATTTATTTTAAGCTTTTTTTTTTTTTCCAAGTTTACATGACAGCAAGCTGGCCCTCGTGAATTTTTTGGAAGATAAGGGTTGCTTTTATATATGAATTTCATCTGAGCTGTGTATTTTTTTAATTTGGAGGCTTTTTTAAAACAAATCAAGAGAGACACAATTGGGGACCAAACTTGATTTCCATTTTTTCCCTTTCAGATTTTTCTTGTGACCATTTTTTGTAAATTAACGGCAATATAGCCACAGCGTTTTCTATGGCACAGACATCACGAGGATGATAGATATAAATATATATATTGTTTTCAACAAGCACTGTAAATAAAAGCGTTTAAAAATGTTTCAAACCGCTGGTTGTGCGTGGCTGTGCGTTCTCATCCTGCGGGGCTCGGTGGGAGTTGTGGCCAGCGGGGGTGGCCAGCCGGCAGCGGGTGCGGAGGGGAGATGGAGGTGATCCAGAGGCGTGTGTTGGGTGTTTGGGAACCCCTTGTTGGGATCCTGCGAGGGCACGGCACAGACGCAGGATGAAGCTCCAGGGCTGTCCTGAGTCTCTGGAAGCGCTGCTGGGCAGCAGGTTTGGGAAGGGAAGGGAGCTGTGGCTGCAGCCCTGCCCCGGCTGCCTCCCGGCGTGACTCACCCGCGGCAGCTCCGCTTCTGTCCCGCCTTTGGCTGCCTTGGGGAGAGCTGTCAAGCGTTTGTCTTTTTATCGGAGCAGACCTTTAGAGCTGCCGTTCGTGTTTCTCCTCTTTGAACCCGCGCTTTGGCAGCCGCGCAAGGAGCCACCGGGAGCTGTAAATAATCCCAACTTTTGTGTCGGCGTCAGCGGCTTTGTGCTGCTCCGGCTGCGGATCGGCCTCTGGAGCGACAGCGCTCGCTCGTCTCCAGAGGGGCAGAGCATCCGCCGGCATTCTCTCCCGGAGCAGGGCTGGGCACAGGGACAGGGCTGCTGCCGAGCCCCGCTGCCCGTGGGGTCACCCCGCATCCCGCAGCCCGTTCCCGCAGGAGCTGCAGCCAGCGGGGGCTCCTTGTCCCGGGAGCCGCGGTGCGAGAGCAGCTCCTGCTGCCTGCCAGGGACCCGCTCCGCCCCTGCCTGCTCCCGCCGGGATCCATGGGATCCATGGGCTGCTCCAGCCCTGGAGTGACCGCACTGTCCCTGCTCCCGCCGGGATCCATGGGCTGCTCCAGCCCGCGCGTACCTCGGAGCCGCGCCGGTGCCATTTGGTATGCCCGGCGTTCCTTCATTAAAAAAAAAATTAATTGCAGATTCTAGTCTCTGCTCCAGATTTGGGCAAGTCCTCAGGACTTCCCCAAACTTTCTGCTTGGCAGCCAGCTTTTGCTGCTCGGCGCTGAAGCCGAATTATCAGCGGGTGATAGCATCTCTGCACAGGCAGATTGGGGTTTTCAAACTTCCTCCCCACCACCCGTGCAGCGCCTGGCTGGGGGCAGTGAAAAATGTGCTTGCTAATGAGAAGTTATGGAGGCATAATTCCATCTCTGCTTCCTATGTGGATGCAGCAGCAGTACCACTGGCTCTATCCAGGCAGTCATCCAGAAGGAAGTGGGGCAGCAGCTGATTGTTAGGCCAGCACTAGCAATGTGAGCCTTCCTTTCCTCTGAGGGAAATACTGCAGGACAGAGAGAAGTGACAAAGGGCTGCCAGACAGCTTCTCTGTGTCTCTATGGGCCCCTTGATTCCCCAGTTTCTACTATTTCTTGCACCTAATGCATTTTTATTGAACACCTTTGTCATTGTCTGTGAATAGTTAGAAGATACAGCTAGAGATACAGAAATAAAAAAAAATTGATCTGCTTTGGGGTTTTTTTTTTCATGTTGGTGACCTGCAGAGCATCATCTCTGACTTGAGGTGAGGGCTACAGATAACACAGAAAATCACAGAGTTTCTTCCCCTCCTGTAGATCCACGAAGATCCATGCTGAATCCAATGGTATTTTGGCTGACAGAGTGAGCCCAGCAAGCAGTGGCACAGGTTTCCAGAAGCAGTTGAGGATGCAGGGCTTTGCACTGTGCCTCATTTCCAGCCTGCCTGTATGCTTGGTGTGTCAGAGCCTGCAGGTTTATCCATCTTTCAGCCTACTTCTTCTCCCACAATGAGATCAGTCGAGTGGTGCTGGTGTCAGCAGGGTAAGAACAAAGCCTGTGTTCACCAGTGATTCCCCAGAAATGATGAAGCCTTTTCGGGGCCTTATTTGCCTTCCTCGTCCCTGTGCTAATTCTCCGCTCATTTCATTTAATTCCTGTGGCCATCTGTTAACCTCATCAGCTGGGGCAGAACTCCCTCAGCTGTCCCCTCCTTGCTTCCCATGGAACCTGCTGCGAGCTCACAGCAGAGCTGCTCCTGCCAGCCAAGCAGCACCGGAGATTTCCTTCCTCCTCCTCCTCCTCCTCCAGGTCTGCTTGCTTTGAGGGAATTGTGGAGGAGTCGCAGTCGCGCTCTTGCAGGCTCTGCTAAACTTCCCTCCAGAGTGACAATTTCTGCTTCTGATGGCCCCTAGGTGTGGTCAGGAAAAGCAAGCGCTGGCACCGTGCAGAGAGCAGGTAGAGCCACCTGTGAGGGGGTCTTAGCCGGGTCCCTGTCCCTGGATGAGCGAGGGACCCCTTGCTCCTTGGCAGGGGTCACTGGACAGGTGGGACCTGGGCCCACCAGAGTGATGAACAAGCCTCCTGAGGGCTGCTGTGGTTGTGAAAGGGGTGCCAAACCTCTGGGGACAGCCCTGGCTGCTGCAGGTGACCAACAACGCTGCCTTGTTGGCTGAATAAAACCAGATGTAGCTCTGGGATCAGCTCCGAGTGACCAAGAGAGTTGGGGATCTTGAGATCCCTTTCCACCTACCAATTTCTGTGATACATGAAGAAATAGAGGACTGCTATTGAAAATGTGAGCTGAGTCTGAAGATATTCTGAAGTGCTGAGCCCAGAGATGAATGCTCTTTGTATCTTATAGCTATCACCTTCTCGTTTCCCCTTAGGCAAATGATCCCCTCTGCCCAGCTTCTGTGTCTTTCACACCAGTTTTAATTCAATAGATGATACAAGACTGGAATAATCAAAACCATCACACGGGCAGAGCTGTGAACCCTCCTTCAGACCTGGAAAAAGTGAGCCCTCCAGCACTGCTGGTCTGGGAGGAAAACCCTTCTTGCTTCAGGAAAGTCCACAATCACCTTGTTGCTCTAGTTTTAAAAATCCAGTGAAGACCAATTATTCCTCCTCTCCCCCTGGGATCAGGGGTTCCTTAGTCCCTCTGGTTAGGGGACACATTGCTCTGCCAGGTCCCAAATGCCATATGGGAAGCTGAAAGCACTCTCCTTCCCAGATCCTTGGGAAGCCCGTGTACTTTTCCCTCCCACCTCTCTCCCTTATTTCAGACACAGAGTCAAAGACAGCCCTGCTCGTGGCTGCTCCAGTCTGCTGTCTCAGGGAAGGAGTCTGTGCTTGCATGTGTGGGCTCAGGCTCAGGACACATTGCAGATGTCTCCTCAGTGGGTGAATTTGGGGTTTCCTTCTGTGCTGAGCTGACCCCAGCTGGACCCCAGAAATCCACCAAAGCTGCTGTAATGCTCCCCTCCTCAACAGGATGGGGAATAGAAAATGCAGTAAAGGCTCATGCCAAGGAAGCTTCATGGGTCAAGATAAGGCCAGGGAGAGATCATTCACCAATTACTGTCACAGGCAAACCAGGCCTGACTTGGGGAAAATTTAATTTAATTTATTAATAACCAGATGAGAACAGGATGATGAGAAAATAAAGCCAAATCTTAAAACACCTTCCTCTCACCCCTCCTTTCTTCCTGGGCTCACTTTCACTCCCAATTTTCTCCATCTCCTCCCCTCCAGCAGTGCAGGGATTTGCAGCCAGTTCATCACACACAATTTCTCACAGAAACCACCCCTGGAGCCCCTCCATGACTAAAACCTTGCCATGCAAACCCAGTACTATTTCCTGGTGAACTTTTATGGTTTTAGCAAAGCCTGGAGAGCCACAGGAGTGAGGACAGACCCAAGGTCTCCAAGTGTTCAAGGATCTCAGCCACACAGCATGGGCCCAGCGTGGTGCCACCAAGCACAGCTTTGCTCTTGAGGGAGGCATTTCTTATTAGACACAGAAGAAGGTTTCTGTTTTCTTCTGTTTCTAATAATTTCTTATTAGACACAGAAGAAGGTGCTTTCCTGTCTCAGAAGAGCACACAACTCCTGTGTGTGCTCTGGGTGACATCTGACTGGTGCTGCTTGTTGCCAGGGGGCTGTGGGACCTGCACTTTCTATACACCTCTGGTGCTTTTTGAAATAGCATTTATTGCTCCCATTCTCTACCAAGTATCTTAAACTCTGCATCTCAAAGCATCCAGGTCAGCCTCTCCAGTGTCCTGTCTGGGTTCAAGGTGCTTTATTCTCAGTTCAGTCCCTTCAGCCAGGCAGTGGTTTATGTCAGCAGGGTGTTTGCTACATGTCCTGCAGTGAAGGATCTTGTCCCTAAGTACAAAGTGTTACCAGGGCTCCCTGCATCCAAGACAGAAGATCCTGCAACCAGTAAAAGGTGTAAGATGTAGCAAAAAAAGCCAGTTTCCAGAGCCCTGTGATTACCTGTGTCTGCCAGTACCTCACTGGCAGCTCAGGTGGAGTCATGGCCTAGACTTTCCCAGGTCTTACAACAAACAATCCATGCATCATTTTAGGATGCATTTACTAGGCTGCACAATTTGTAATGAAAACTTTCAAAGCCCCTTGCCTGAAGCATCCTTGGGCAGCACAAAAAGGTCTTTGCTGGACAGCACTTCCCAGCATAGGCCCAGCAAAACCCCAGGTAGGCTTGTCCATCAGAACACCAGAAAACTTATACCTGGTTGCTGTTTTCTTTTGGGGAGTTTCTTGGTGTACTTATAAATATTTTCCTGTGTCAGATCCAGTTTTGAAAAGAGCTGAAGTTGTTGAATATGGCTCCAACAAACCTCCTGAGCTTCCAGGACAGCAGCATGGTAAATACAGACCCAGATTTGAGATGGGAATTTGATGTTTCTTCACAAGGTAAATTTCACAGAAGATTCAGTGGGGATGTTTGGAAAAGCCAGCCTTGTAATTCAAATGAGTCAGGAGGTTTTGCTCATAACTAAAGAAAATACAGACTGCTTCAGGGTCTGTGAATCCCTTTCCATAGCTGTGGCAATAAGCATTCTGCTATGGCATTGCTAATGGTGTGCCTTGCTGACTCCAGTTCCTCACTGGGAGAGGATCCTCTTGTGTCTCAGTTTCTCTATGCTTTAAAGGGCTTGCAGATCAAATCCTGACTCCAGATCAAATCTCCCATCTGTGGCAGGATCCCTCTAGGTATTCCCAGTATCCCCCAGGGCTGGCTATGCTTTTCCTTCCAAGCCCACAGATGGGATTCCAGGCTGCAGACAGGAAGGAGGACGGGGTGTCACAGGGTTGGGACAGAGAGGTGACACCTGTGGTGTCCCAGGTGCTGCACAGCAGGACACCCTAGTGCTGCACATGTTCTTATCCTTGAGGACTCCGGAGTGACCCCCAGCAGGACCAAGTCCTCCTGCCTGAACTTGGGGCACAAAGGCTGACCCAAATCTCTTTTCCCAAGCTGAATGTGAAAAACGCATGTATTTTATGATTGCTTTTCGCAAATATTAACATGAATATTATATGTGTTGTGTTAGAAAGTAATGCTGTATTAATTCTCTTAAGTACTGTGTTAAATATAGTTTTAGGCCATAAAAAAAGTTAAAATAGAAACTGTGCTATGTAAGATGCTTTGTTTAACAGAAAGGACTTGCAGCGAGATAGCAGCCACAGGACACCTAAATCTTTCAGAGAAAAAGAATTTAAGAATTTATTGCCCTCTTATCAGAAGAAGCGAAATTCTTCCCACCTCGAAGGTGCTGTTAGGATTCAGAGGAAGAAGTTGACACTGACCAGACAGAACCCTGTGTTTGAATGGAATTTATGCATCATGTATGAGGTGTATGAATATGCAACGGGCTATTGTTTTTAAGGGTTAATCCTTTGTTAACGGGTGTCCTTTTGGGGGCTCGTGCTGCCCCGAAAAAGGTACCTGGACGTCTGTAGCTCTTTGTTTTTATTGTCTCGTATTGTCCTAATTAAAATTGTCCAAATTGTTATTACTCTAATTGTGTTACTATTCTTTTTAACCATTTTATTACTATTAAACTTTTAAAAATTTTAAAAACAAGTTACTGGCGTTTTTCACACTGAAGCAGAGCAGCAGCCTGGGAGAGCAGGCAGCGCACGCAAACGGGGCTCAGACCTCTCAGCGTGCAGGGCTCACCCCACGTTGCCTTTCTTGCTCCCCTGGGACGGATTTATCCCGGGAGAGGCTCGGCTGGAGCCCTCATGGCGCTCCAAGGGCCCCCTGGTGGCGCCCGGCCCGGCGTGTCCCTGAGCGCAGACCGGAGCCGGCTTCACCCCAGCGTCCCTGCACCCAAAACGCCGGCACAGGGCGGGCTGGAGCTGGGAATGGCTCTGCTCGCCCACCAGGTGAACATGGAGAGCTGAGAGGTCCCTGTGTGGTCACTCAGGTCAGACTGGTCCTGGCTGCTGTCCCCAGGATGGTTTGAACGCACACAGGTGTCTCTCTGGCTTCAGGAAAGTCCTTTCCTTTGCCTGTGGACAGTCCAAGGCGAGCCCAAGGGACCTCCCCTAGAAAGACACATATGGATTTTGGACCCTTTCCCAGAAGTGTTCCTTCCCTTATTGCATCCCCTGGGTAGAGGACTGGAGTTTGACTGTCCCGCCCTTAGGAGGTAGGGCCTGGTTTCCTCACTGTCCACAGCTTCAGTTCTACGTGGCAGGAATAGCATTTTAAAAGTTTTCTGTCCTTTCCACCCTCAGCACATTTTATCATCCACTCAGCTGTGCCCAGTCTATAGGAACATGCCATGGAAGTCATTTTAGTTATTCCCTGTTCTAGTTACACACTCACATTTTTTCCTCCTCCTCCTTTTAAACCAAAATTTTACCTTGGTCTGTCCTAGAACCCCACGAAGGACCATACTATCAGAAATTGTGCCAGTGGCAGTGAGTGTGTAGCCAGGGGCTGTCAATCCCTGTGGCACTGAGACAGGAAGGCAAGCTTGGAAGAGCATCTCTTGGATCTGTTTCCTCATGAAAACAGCTGCAAGGTGGAATCCCACCCTCAAGAACCTGGGAAGGTCAGATCATCTTCTGACCCTTGAATGAGTATGCCACTTCACTTTGAGGACCCCTGCTTTTTTTATATTGACCCAAAACATTTGTTTTTCACAGACCAGGAAATGCTGTTGCTCTTGGCTTGGTTTAATTTTTTTCCCCTTTTAAATAACTACACTTGTGCCAGTATGACTGTAGCCTCCTTTTCCATTATTAAGGCTTCTGAACTTTACCTTGGCTCATGGCTGGAGCGTTTTGCCTCTATTTCCTCCTCTGCACAAGCTGATTTGGTTTTACAGTTCAGACAGGGGCCACACAGAGCCCTTGGGGTTAGCAGTTCTTCAGAGTGACTTTTATTTTGACTTAATAAGCAACACACAGGAGAAAATTATAACAATTGAAAAAAAATAAAAGAAAACATAGAAACTCCTGTATCTCCTTCAGGGCTGGAACAAATGAGCCCTCTGAGCACCTGTAGCTAGGGAAAAAACAGGCAGTCCCTGCCAAACTCAGAGGAAAGTCCCCACACCCACATGCCACCACCACCACCTCACTTCATCTGAGTCCAGGAGCTTTTTCCTTGCTTTTCCCTGTGCCTTGTGTGCCTCACCTCAGCAGCCATGCTCATCCATGGTTTCCCTCCAGTGGAATTTTCTTGCAGAGCAACACAAGCTGGCTTTTACTTCTGAATGTTGAAAAGGGCACGCACCAACTCTCTGGGAGCCCTTCCAGTCAGGGCTGTGAGTAAGGGAAAATCCTGGAGAAATCTGAGCAGATACTGTTTTATTCTTATAGTGGTGATTGCCTGGCTCAATTTCCTTAATCCTGTGGAGTCCCATATCCTGGGGATGAGCAAGGGATGCCACTGACCATGTTTCATGTTAACATGGTGGTTCACCATCTGCAGGTGGCGAAGAGGCCACAACAAGAGAAACATGCACCTCCTTTCCAGGCAGATTTTGGGGTTTAGTTTAGAACCACTGGTCATCTGTGTGTTCCTCTGCTGGAGTGGAGAGCCTGCCTCCTGCTCACGGGAAAAGAATATGAAAGATGGATTGTGCAAGAGTCAGGGACATCCTCAGCTGCCACTCACACCAGGTCAGCATATTTAAAAGCCAGAGAGGAACTGATCCTCCACAAATAACCCCATCTGTGTTTGAACTCATTTGTACTCCTGGCCTCCACATCATCCTCCAACAAGAATTATACAGTCTTTGTGACACATAACATTAATTTCTGTTTGTTTGCAGTAAAGTTGCTGCCTGAGCTCACCACTGTTTTCTTCAGATTATGTAGAAGAAATCAAACACCTCAAGTTCATTCATTTCAAAGCAAGATCCCCAGGCTCTCAAGTGAGATTTTTTTTTGTACCAATCTTCTAAATCCTTTTCCATTTTTCCACATCCTTTTTCGAAATATGGACACATTCCAGTAACTTGTGCTGTAAACAGAGGTAACACAATCTGTTCACTCTTTGAGATCCCATTTTATACAGCATGTTATCATCCATCTCCCTCCCTGGAGTCTTGTCTTCCCAGGATACTGTATTCTCTTCTGGAAGTGTGATCCACATGCTTTGTTCCTCAACACAGAGCCTTATGTTTGAATTCCAAGTGTGACTTTACCAGGGCTCTTAGGAGGCAGTGGCTTCCCCTGAACCTTGCCAAACAGATGCACCCTGCCAGCAGGGACAGTCTCACCTGCAGGACTCTGAAGCCTCCTCACCATGTCTTGGCAGTATAAGACATCCACGGGCATTTGGATGTTGAACAAATCCTGTGGCAGCCCAGCACTGGAAGCTGACATAGTCTGAATTTCCAGGAGACTTTCATCTCCTCAGCAAAGGGTCTGAAGTGTTTACACAGGCCACAAAAGCATTAGCTGTTTTATCTTCTGCTCTCTCACACGCTGTGCAGCTAAAGAGAGTCCTTGGGTCTTTTGTGGCTTTCAGAGGAAAACCTGGCAGAGAAACCTGTCACAGGAGAGAGAATTGCTGCTCAGAGTGTGCTCCTCCTGGAGAAAGGGATCTGATGTCTGAAACTTCTTAGAACCAGGAAGAATTATAAATGGCACCAAAAAAAAAAAAAAAATCAAGCTTAAAACCATGTTTACTCCCTGTCGCCTCAATTGCACCCCAGTGACCAACTTTGTAATACTCAGTTTGCTCTCCATTTTGGGAACCCAGATCTCTCATAGTGACACAGGAGACCCCACCCCTCCCTGGGAATTTTCAAGTCCATTCATAGTTCCAGCTCTTTGGTCCCAGCCTCCTCTGAGGGTGAGTAAGGGCCAGCCCTTACACCAGGAAAGCCTGTTCTATGTGCCAGTCCTCTCCCAGCATGGTAAGAATGGGGGCACTCAGAGCCAGCCAGGGCTCTTGGCAGTGCTGAAGGCAGGAGCTCAGCAAGCAGTGATTATCCACAATTGGGGTGCTCAGGATGCACCTGGGCCAGGCCCTGAGCAGCCCAGTCTAGTGGGAATCACCTGCTGGGAGCAGAGGGGTGGAGTGGGGACCCAGAGGTGCCTTCCCACCTGAATCTCTCTGTGATGCTGTGGCTGACAAACAGGAGGGTTTGTTTGGGTTTGTGTGCCTTTTTCCTGTGGGGCAGTAGGAGATATCCCACAGAAGTACACAGGGTGCTACCTGCCCTGAGGTGCCAGGTGGAGAGGAAACTGAGAGAACAGCTCAGCTGCCAGCACCCTCTGAATTGCAGTCTGGCACACCATCCTGTTAGCCCAGCACAAATGGGTGGTGCTGCAGAGAGGGGCAATCCCATCCTCCCTTCCATCTCTCCTGCTGCCTCTCTTTTGTCAACACTGATGAGCAGCAGAGAATTGATCCAGCTGAAAACTCAGCTATAAAGGAATAAATCCATTTTGATTTACAATGAGCCCTTTCGGTTTAAAAATGCACCATCTCCTTCCCTAGCAATTTTTTGTTCAGAGCCAAGTGGCTGGGGATCACCAAATCAGAGACTTTGTTCTCTTCAGGACTATTCTGGAGCACTGCTGTGCTCTTCCTTGCTGTGCCATCACCCACAGCAACCTTCCCTGTGGCTGTACTCTTCTGCAAATGATTTCTCATAGCATCACATGCTCCTTTAGTTACCCTACACTTTCCATATCTAGCTTTCCCACTAAGAAAGGAACAGCATATTCACTATTTATGAAATGTTTGCCTGCAGCTTCCAGAGATGCAGTGCACCATGGGCTCCTGTTCTCCTGCCACCATGCACCATGAAAACACTGCACATGGATCACATCTACTTTTCACAGCTCCTCAGGACACACATGGAGCTAAGCCCAGCGCCAGACCCCTCTGAGCCCTGAGCAGCAGCATCTGAGACATGACCAAGGTGCCTCTGCTGTGCTGGAGAGAGCCATGGTGCTGCCCAGAGCAGGGCCCAGAAAGGGTCTGAGCCCCAGGAGCAGAAGGCACGTCCTTTTGTGGTGATTTTTCTCTGAGGGAATTCCATACTCTCAATTGAGAGAAACAGCAGCAATGGGAACATGAGCCTGGAATATGTGGATCAAACTTTCTCTCTTGGCTTCAGGAGAAATTTATTGTTCCCCCAGATCTGCTGCTGGGTCTTAAGGCCAGCAGACACAACCCACATCTGTTCTGGAGGTCCCACAGGCCAAAACATCTCCAGGAAAAGCAGTTGTACAGTCTCCCTGCAAACTGTGAAGAGACTGAAAACCAAAGAGGCCCCACCTGAGAAGGGGATGTTTTGCAGTCTGTTGGGGGAATGTGGGTGCCCTGGTTTCACTGCATGTCCAGCATCAGCCCCAGAGCCTGTCCTGACACCACCTTGCCACCACATGTTGAGTTCCTGGGTACCTCTTTGTGCTTGAGAGAACCCACTGCAGCCCTGGCATGTTTGTGAGGCTGTTGCATGTTTTTCCATTGCATTAAAAGCATGAATGCTGCAATGACAGATGAGTCAAAATGTAACCCAGCCTGCTGCATGGATTTTTGTAGTTAATCCACCTCACCCTCTGTGTTGCAAAACACAGGGGCTGTGGCATCAAAGACATCACTTAACTAGATACTGGCCAAGGCACTGAAGAGCCATCACCATCTCCACAGGTAATTTTGGACAACTGAAGGGAATCCTGCAGCATCCCTTCTTTCCTGCAGGAAGGGTCTTTTGGAAGAGAATAGTTTCACACTTCTCCACAGTGAATGCTGGCCAGATTCAAGTCGCCAGCTGCCAAACATGCCCATGAGTGCTGCAGATTCTCTTCAGTAATTAAATTACCAGGATTTTTTTTAGCGGAAATGCAGCCCACGGCTTCAGCCGGCACCTCCCAGTGCTGCTCCTGATTTTCTAATTCAGATTTCTCTGGGATATCCAGCTGTCTGCTGAGGATTGTCATACAAAGGGTGCTTGCCTATAGCACTGCAGAAAGAGGCTGCAGATTTGTCCAAAAACCCCATAAAGCTACCATTCCTGAATGTGTTCCTGTGGGATTCTGGGGAGCAGGCCACTGCTAGACTCTCTTCAGCAGCGTATCAGAGACCTGGGGTGACTCAGGCACTGCCCATCCAGCACACCCTCTAAAAACCTGAAAAAACCCTTTTCAGAAAATCCTCCAAGCCAGGCATCCAGTCACTCTTCCTACTCCAAGAACTTCTGCAGGGCACATTTTGGTTTCACCCAGACCTGCTGAGTGCTGTGAACTTTCTCCTTTCCAGTCCTCTTCTCCTCACTCCTTTTTGGCACCCTCACCCGGGATGAACGGATCCCTCTGACATGTGGTATATCCCGCCCCTAGGGGGATAATTTGTTGCTTCCAGGCATCACGGAGGGACAGAAGGAAGACTGGAGCAGCCACTTCCTCCCTCAAAAAAGGAAGTTTGTGCCCACCCTCAACTTAATCTCACACACAGAACGCATCTCAGGTTGGTGCCTTGGTGGAAACCACCGTGGCTCTCTGTGTGGGTGGAATGGCTGGCATCCCTCTGCCCCAGGGGTGCTATTTTGGTGCCCCTCTGCCCCAGGGGTGCTGTTTTGATGTGTTTCCCCACTCTGCATTTCACACAAAGCCTGCAAAGATGTGGGCACTGCCTCTTTCTGTTTCAGCACTCTGCTGCAGCAGGGAGGTGGCCTGGGGACCTCTGCGTCTGTCCCCAGTGCCCAGAGAGGGGCAGCTCCACTCCTTCCCCTCTGCAGCTGACCTCAGATGTCTTTTAGCTCCCTAAGCTCCCCAGGCAGTGCCAGAAGTCTTGCAGTTAATCCCAGCCTGATCCCTGGATCCCTGCTGCCCGTGCAGGCGCCTGTTGAGTACCAACCTGCCCAGCAGCTCTTGCTCACACCATGTCCCTGCCAGACTTTCCCTTCTGTTTCCCCAGGTGTGGCTGCTTTCTGTTTACAGTCCCTTGCCATGGAGTTATTAGTTATCTCTTCTTAGTAAGTGACTTGTTTTTGCTTGCTGTGTTTGCTTTTGCGCTGGGCAAACAGCAGTCAGGAGGTTTTACAGGAGCTCCTTCTGCAGGGTGCTCTATCTCAGGAACACCCAGGCCAGCTGATAACCCACAGCGTGCTTCCTTACATCAGCTATAGCCTGCAAATAAATTCTGCAGCACCTCACAAAGTCAGCATAAAGCAGAAGATTGTGACCAGCTTCACACTTGATGCTGCAAGAACCAAAACGAGAAAGTGGAATGTCTCAGAGGAAAATATGGTACCACAGCAACCTGGAAACACAACCAAAAATTCCTTCAGCGACACTAACTCGATGATACTGCAGAACAATGTTTTCTACTCCTATTTTTCTTGGTCGGGGTGGTTTGCATCTGTAAGACATGCCAAGACAGACAAGAAAAGCCATGTATTAAGGTCACGCACAAGGTGTCTGCTTGTGGGAATTCAGGACATCTCCCTGGCTGTCCTGGATTGCCAGGACCCTGCCAGGGGGCTCAGAGACCCTGGCACAGAGTCCAGGATGCCTGTGAGTTTGATTGTGACCCATGGAGCAAGTTACCAACCTTATATGAAGATCTGCAAGCCATGAAAGTCTAAGTAGAATAATAATTAGTTTGTCACAGGGTGAAAAATAGATTTTTTTGGGGTTTTTAGAATGGGGGTTCAGGGGGCAAGATGGAGGGATCTGGGTGTGTCCAGCCTTTCTCCTTCTTCTTCTTGGCCTCCATCTTCTGCTGTGATGTTGGCACTTTTAGATTGCTTTAGAGTAGAAGATCACTGTCTAACATAGGTGATAGGTAGTGGAAAGTTATTGTAAACATTGTACATGTAGTTTTTAGTACAAAAAGATAACACCACCTCTGAGGGGGCAAAGTGCCTCTGACTGTCTTGCTGAGCTGACCTCAGCAGGTCAGGAGAAAGAATTTTATAGATAAGATACAATAAACAACCTTGAGACCAAGAACTGAAGAGCTCTGACTCCTTTTTCGACTGCCAGGCTGGGAAAAGAGATTTTCTAACACATCTTGAGGTCACTCTGACCAGCTAGAGCTCTGAGATCTGCTCTGGGTGCGCCTGGCACTGCTCCTGAAGGAGCATTTGGTGAGCTGGGCTCTGTCCCCCTGCCCCTGGCACTCCCGTGTAGCCTGCCTGTCATTTCCCATGGCTCTGCAGCGTCCCACAGGTGCCTGGCAGCCTCCCAGCCCAGGGGACTCACACGGGCACTTCTGGGAAGAGGTTCCCATGCTGATGTTGCTCCGGTCACTGCTATCTCTGTGCCGATGTCCTGTTCTGGGAGATGACGAAAATGCCACTCGAGGAGTCAGCAGTTAAAGTGGGTCGTTAGGCAGAAACGTCACCGTGGCTCTGCTAAAGATAGCCTGGTGCTGAGTAAAAAAGTGCCTCCAAAACCTTCATTTCACAACGTGCTCACTCAGCACAATGAGCCCCAGATGTCCCCCCAGTGCCAGGCAATGCCCAGCATTTTCCAGGGCTGTCCATCAGTCCCTCAGGACCGCCTCTGGGGATGGAAGCACATCGTCTCCTTTGCTGGTCCTTACAAGGGACAAGCTTTTCCCATTTCACTCAGGATGGTCTGGGGGGCGAGAGGGGGACAGTGCCAGGGTGCCAAGGCTACCAGTGCAGGGAGGGCTGAAACGAAGGGGAGAGCAGTGAGCTTGGCGTGTCCCCTGGAAAAAGCCAGGAGAGGGGGAGCAGAGGCTGCTGGACTGTGGAGCCCTACGTGTCTCCCCACCACAGTTCAGCTCCCTCCTCTCTCTCTCTCTCTCAATTTCTCTCTCTCTCTCTCTCTCTCTCTCTCTCTCTCTCTCTCTCTCGTCTGCACCCACACACTCACACCATTCTTGCGCTGCTGATTCAAGGGAAAGAGAACTCGATGTTTTCTGCCTGAACTGGTCACCACAAACTGTTTTTCTTGAACAGGAGGAAAAAACACCTCCTGACAACTGTCACAAGTTCTCCCCCATCTTCACTTGTCTCCTCTTCTCTCATGCCATCCCCATGGCAGTGTCACACAAGAGGGCATGAAGGGCCATGCAGAGCAGCCCTCAGGGGCATGGAGGCACACAAGGCCACACCTGAACACCAGCCCCACTGCTCAGGAGGCTGAGGAGCCACGTGGGATGAAAGACCTGAGAGCTGTCCCTACAACAGAGCTCTGCTGAGGGAAAGCAAAGCACTGGCTCGCTTTTATCTTCCACCTCCACCGCACAGCTGAGGAAAACCAGAGAGCAAATAAGAATTCCTTCTACAGTCAAGAGCAGCCACTATGAGTCACCTCCCTTCCCTCAGCCTCAGAAAAAGCCCAAGCCCTTGGTGGATGAGCCACCGAGGGGCTTGGCTGTCTGACACTCATCACAAAGGGCTGATAACCTGAAAGAGTCAGAGCCAGTGGGTAGCTGGAAACTGTGAACCACAACAGTGGGGGTTCTCTGAGACAAAGAGGGGGCCCAGGATGAGGCATGTGGATGGAAATGTATTGTCCTGTGCAAAGGTCAGCAGCTGCATGGGGGCCAGGATGAGCCCCCTCAGCACATGAGCTCGAGTGGGTTTCCCCCAGAGCTGCAGGAGCAGGAGGCTTCCTTCCTCACGCTCCTCACAGAGCCACAGCATGCAGCTCATCTTTTCAGAGCCTTTTGTTCCCCTTTGGATGCTCCCCTCTGCCTCCTTGCACCACCTCAGGTGTGTCCCATACCATGCCTGGACTCTAGGTTGATGAGTCACATGTGTCCTGGTCGGAGCTTAGCATGGAGCATTAGCCTTTCCTCACGCTGCCTGTCAACTGACCAATGAGAAAAAGCCAAGAAGTCAGCACGTTGGAAAGATTAAAGAAGGGGAAAAAAATTATAATAATAAGAAAACCAACAAAAGAAAGAACAGCAGAAAAAAAAGACCAACATGTTCTCAAAAGCCCTGAAAGAATTAGAGAGAACCTGTAAGAGACGGGAAGATCAAACCAAAAAAGGCAAGAGATGAAAGAAAAACATGAAGGGTACTTGCTGGGAAGTGTCTTCTACACTTTTTCCACTGGCTATATAGAAGCGAAACGTGTTAGAAAAACAACAGCGACCCAGAGAATTTCCACTAAAAGATGCTTAGAGCAGTGTCGCTGGTCCCTCCCTCTCTGCCCTCACGTGCCTCGGGCTCTGCTGCTTTCTTGGTCGTGACGCATCCTCGCAGTGATACGGGGAAACTCGCTGCCCACCTGCACTATAAAGGCATTGAGGGAAATGCTTTGATCAGAGGCAGAGAGAGAGCAGGAGAGCAAGCTCATCCCACTGACCCCTCCGTGCTCACCCACCCTTTCTGACAACCTTCTTTGCCCATGCCTCACTTTTGCTGATCTCTTCAAGCTTTGGACCTCCTTAAGCACAGAGCTGAGTGAGAAGCAGCCCGTCTCCTGGATGCCACCATGAGGCTGGTGTCCCTGCTGCTGTTCCTCATCTTCACTCTGCTGCCTTTCACTGGTAAGAGGGGCTGAACATACTGGGGAGGGCAGAGTAGCTCAGAAATCTGAGTCTGGGTGTTACTTGATCCCTGGAATGGCTGGAAGGGAGAATTTCTGCCCTTCCAACTCCACAGAAGGTGGCCAGGTATCATGCTGTATCCTAACCCAGCCTGGCAAAGATGGCATCCCCACCCCAGAGTGGGATAACACCGAATCCTGCTCTCTGCTCAACTCTCCATCTCGTTACAGCTGGCCACATCCTACCAGGACTATTGGAGGGGATAAGCAGGGAGCAGAAAGTGTGGGTCAGAGAGGGGAGTTCAGCCGTGCTGCCCTGCCACTTGGGCCCCAGAAAGACAAGGGAGAGCTCAAAGCAGCTGCCTGACAAGATATCCGTGCTGTGGAAGAGGCATGGGGGAAGGTATGCCAGGGCCACAAGAGACACGAGTCCTTCTGGGGGAATGGGAGGGTTGGAGGCCCTTTGAGCCCCATTTCTCTTTCCCCCTGTTCCCTCCTTCCCCATATTCCTTCCTTCCCCATATTCCCTCCTTCCTGCCCCCTCCCTTGATCTCGTGTTTGCCTCTGGCATGAGCTGCTCCCTGTCCTGCTTGCAGCGTGCACCAGGAGCCACACGTGGTGCTGGAGGTGGGCTACTCGGGCCTGCAGAAGACAGCCCAGCTCATGAAGCCCCGGGTGTCGCTCCAGGACTCCGCCCTGCGCAATGGCAACTTCTCCCTGCGCATCGTGCCCGTGCGCGGCGAGGACGCGGGGCTCTACGAGGCACAGGTGAAACACGGGACAGAGGTGCACAGCTGCCTCGTGGAGCTGGGGGTGATCACAGGTAGGACAGGATGGAAAACCTGGGGAAGGGTGATTTTGGGACCAGGGAGGTTGTAAAGGTGGGATGGGGTGGGGATGCCGTGTTTGGCGGGGCCGTGTTTGGCACAGGCAGCACCCTCTGGAAAGTGCAGTTTGCTGCTGTCTGCCCTCAGCTCTGCAGGGAGAGCTGCCTGAGGGATGAAGTTGGGGCAGCACAGACACAAAGAAGGCTTTGGTGGCTCCCCTATGACCTCAGTTCACCCCCAACCCAAACCCTTCTTTTTGCAGTGACCCTCAGTCCTCCCACTCCTGTGATAGAAAGTGAGATGCTCTCGATGAGCTGCAACTCCAGCCACCGGGCCAGCCTTGTGGAGACGTGCTGGTTCCACAAGGAGCACCTGGGCCCCACCTCCAGGACCTTCTGCTCCTTGTCCGGGACTCTCTCCATCCTCCATCCAGCCATGAGCGACGCGGGCTCCTGGCGCTGCCAGCTTCGCTACTCTGATAAGGAGATCATTTCTGCCACCTTCAACCTGCAAATTCTGGGTGAGCTCAGCCTCTGTGCTGATACCCCAGCATCCCCAGGCTGATCCCTTTGATGTGACTGACTAACCCCCACGGCCCCAGCTCCCACCTTTCCTCACTTCCCAGGTCAGTCACGTCCCTGAGGAGCTCTTTCCAGACACCACCACACATTGCCTTCTTTCCCTGGTTCAGGTTTTGATGGCCCAAGCAGCCCTGTGGTCTATGCAGCAGCTGGCTCTGCAGCCGATCTACCCTGCAGTCTGAGCTACCTTCCCAGAGCCCTTGGGATGAGGGTGGTGGCAGCCCACTGGAGCCATCTTGCAGGAGGACATTTGGAAGACAGGGGCATCTCCCAGAACCTGAGCAGCAGGAGCTTCCCCCTGCACGTCCCCGTGGTGGGGCCGGGCGATGCAGGGCAGTACCGCTGCGCTGTCTCGGTGGGACACAGGACAATCAGCAGGGACGTGACCTTGGCCGTGCTTACAGGTGAGAGACTGGGGTCCCTCACTGCAGATAAACACCCCCACCTGTCTGTGCAATGAGCTCCTGGTCATGGGTTCCCACCCTGGGGGAAGGAAACAAGACCTCTGTTCAGGGCATTGCACTGCATTGGACTCTGCTGGAATCGGGGGCTTTCCTGGGTGACTTGATTATTCCTCTTAAGAATGAGAAAGACAAAAAAATAATGTAGAGGGAGTACTAAAGAAAAGATGCAATAGCAGAAGAATGGACGAGGAAGAGATGTGGACATGCCTGCAGGTTTTCCTGAGGTTGCTTTTTCCCCTTTGCCACAGTGACTCCGAGCATCCAAGGACCAGTTTCTGAGGGGACTCGTTTGCTGCTCATCTGCAGCCTCACACACGCCCAGGGACACGAGCGTTTCCAGTGGACTCACCTTGACTCAGCCCCCACTAAGAGCAAGCTGGCTCTGGCTACTCCCCATAGCTTGGAGAGCCACAGCTCCCGGGTGGGACCTACCTTGGAAATACCCCAAGTGTCACAAAAGGACACGGGCAACTGGGAATGCAGCGTGCATGGCCCAGAAGGCAGACTGGGAGCAGTGGAGTATGACCTGCAGATCACAGGTACTGTCCCCCGTGGCTCTGCAAACAACCTCTTCTTCTCCTCACCTGCTTAGCTCTCTGGTGCCCTTTCCTCTCTCAGCCTAATCCTGTCCTTCTCCCCTTACACCACTTGGGTCCCATCTTCTTATCTGTCACCAGTTCCTCATGCTGCTCCTTCCAGTTCCCTGCCTACCTCTTTCCTATTTTGTCTGTTGCTGTGCTGTCCCACCCATTCCTTGTGCAGAATCAACCATCCCTTCCTTCCTCACTGTGGTTCCTCCTCACAGGTGCCCAGGTCTCCAGCGCTCCCTCCATCTTTAGTGGGCAGATTACCTTTGGGCTCACACTCACCCTCTTCTTCCTGCTTGCCGTTTGTGTCGTGGCTCTGGCCCTACAAAAAAGGGTAAGTGTCCATCACCCCACTCCTGTTATTTCTCCACCCTTATTTGACCTTGCCCAGATTACTCCAGAGACAGCAGTGAAAGGTGCTGGGGACACAGTGGCTGGAGGAGATGGGGGGCTGGAGCAGCCTGCTGATGGTGTCATGGACACACAGGGAAAGCCGTGGCACTGGCACATTGTACCTGGGCATTGGCAGGTCTGGCTAACCACAGCATTCCTCAGGGGCAGCTCAGACACCTCAGAGAAGGAAGAAAACCTCCTAAGCTTTGAAAAGCTTCATGTTTATTGCCCCAGAGATCAAGCCATGCTGTAGTCGAGGAGGGTCAGTTGCCAGGCTTTTGTAGATGTCCTCTCTCTCATTCCTTAGCTGGATGTTTTCATGTAACCATCTCCTGTTCTGTACCAATGCCTGCTGGTGCCCAGACACGGATATTGATGCAGGGCTGCTGTTTCTGGCTCAGCCCTCACACCTCAGCTCTCAGCTTCCTGCAACTTAATGCCCTTCATTTGCTCAGCTTGTTCCAGTATCTTGTCCTCTGAAAACTCTGCCTTGTACCTTTGCCTCTATGATCCCTCAAGACCAGGCCAGGACTAATCCCTCCCCAGCACATCACTGGAAAAAACTGTGCAAACAAGTCAGACTGTTTCCCTGAAGTTTTCATATTATTGCTCTGCAAATTAATAATGTGGCAAAACCATCCTTCAGGGTTTCCTTTTGCAGACAAGGGAGTAGCTGTGATGCAGCTGCCTCCTACTTAGTCTCATGGAAAGGGCCCATGATGACAATTCTGGTGGGGAAGGGGCTGGGCGATGAGAGCGAGATAAGTTTGGAAGAGCTTACCCTGGTGAAAGAGCTGGGAGCCTTGAAACTGCCTCGAGCTGAGCATGAGGGATGTGACAAAATTGATGAGAAGTCTCAGCAAGCCCCAGTGGCGGGAGGCTGAAGGCAGGCAGCATCGCAAAAGAAGCAAGGTGGAAATTTTAAAGAAACCACTGTGGGTAGTGCAAGAGCAGCTCGTGACAGGTTCTTCGTCATCCGTCCTTAATCAGCACTGATGGTAAAGCATAATATGAGGCAGAATTTTACACTTTCTGTGAGACTCTCTAAAGTGTGCAAGGCCAGGGCAAGGTGATCAGAACCAACCTTTCTGGCCCAAAACCTGGGACGGGAACCCCTTAACAGTGTACCTATAAATGGGTGTCCAGCTGTTTGCTTAAACAGCTCCCATCCCACCAGGATATTCAGGATATTCATCGTCCCAAAGCATTTGCATTTGCCCCCAAGGCCCTGGTGTGCTGAGCAAGCCAGGCTCCCATGTGGCAGCAGAGCTCCTCTATCCATTGGAGTTCCTCATCCAGCTCTGGATGGCCCTGCTTTAGCAGTACTGGATCATCTCCAAAGGTCCTTCCGACCCCAGCCACCCTCTGGTTCTGTGATTCACACCCTTCCCTGCACAGGCTCCCTGCGGGCTCACCCTCCCTCAGAGTGCAGGTGAGGTGGTGCCTGGAGCAGAGATATCAGCTCTTCTCTGGTTCTCTCTCTCTCTCTGCTGGCATCCTCTGAGACTGCATTTGCTGTTCCTGCTCCCCGTGGTGTATCGTGCACACCTGATGGGCTGCTGCCCACACATTAGGAATTCCCATTCCAATCCCCTGATCCTATCAATGTCTGATCAGTACCGTTGCATTTCATTGATCCTGTCACTCAGGTTAGTGCTGCCTTCTCCTAAAATATCTGTGTCTTGCATGATATTCTCATCCTCTTCCTTCCAAATGAGGCTCCTCAACTTTATCAGCAGCCTAACTCATTAGCACTTTCACACTCTCTGTGCCAATAATGACTGGTCTTTGAAGACTTGTGCTTTTCATTTCCCTTCAGCCTGGCAGAAACCTGTCAGCAAACCCCAGTCCCCTCCTCTTAGCTGAGATCACACCTACCATGCCATTCTCTAGCTAATCTCATCCTTCTTGCTGTACTGTCTGTGTGTAACCCTACACTGCTATCAGGAGCCCTGAGATCGACCTCTTTTTCACTGCCTAGAAAGTCACTTGTGTGGTTCTGTCTCTAATTTGTTCTTATCTCATTTTGCACAAGCCTTCATGCCTTTATTACCTCTCCAAAAAGGTGTTGTACAATCTGACATACATCAAACCTGACAGTGGCCTGACCATTGCCCAGATCAGTGATTGCTCTCCCTTAGCCAGGTCCTGTCTTTGTTATTCCTTATGCCCATCACACCACAGAGGATTGTGCTGAGCCAGCCTTCCCCAGAAGGGATTGCATGTCTCAGAGTGTCTCCTTCCCTGGCTCTGGCAGGGAATGGGAGCCTTCTGCTTGCAAGCAGTAGGACTGTCCTCCACGGCAGGGAGAAGCCCCCAGACCTGTGCCATTCAGTCTCTCCCCCATGTCTGACCTAGCCTCTTGCTTCCCTTTCAGGCACAGGCTCCTGCCTTCCCAGCCCTGGAGGGGATGTTTGCAGCCAGTGTGCCCTGGAAGCCCATGGAGGAGAAGCAGAAAGGGAAGAAGCAGCAAACGGAGTGCTGATGGAAGCAGGGCATGCGTGGCAGGGTGAAACTCTGTGTGCCCCAGAGAGAGAGGGATGGGCGCCGTGCAGACCCCTCTCTGCAGGAGGGCTGGGGATGGCCTGGGCAGGGCTGGGGGCCCTGGAGCTCTGTGCCTGCAGAGGGGCTGCAGGCCGCAGCCAGGGCGAGGCAGACTCGCCGCTGCAGTCGGGTGGCCAGCAGGTGCTTTGGAGCTGCTGGCAGTATTTGAGCCAGCAGCTACTGCCTGCTTCTGTGCCACATGTCTGTCCTGCTCTCTGCCCCTCCTTCATGGCCTCCCTCTCAGGCTTTCTCTGGTGGAACTCTTGGATGCTGGACATGGCTGGAATCCATCTCCCCTGCAGTCTGACAATGTTTTTCCCCCCATGCTGACTCTCTTCTCCTCTCCCTCTCCCTGCACTGCCCTGCTCACTGCCCTGTTGCACATTTGGAGCATTTTAACTTATTAGAAAATAATTTTAGAACTTAAAATAAATTCATGTGATGAAAAAGCCCACTGACCCCTGTGTGTGCTTGTGGAGGAACGTACCTATTTGACAGAGCAGGGTGTACCTCTGCCTGTGTGAAGCCATTTCTAAGGCTTTTGCTGCCTTCTCTTTCTCTTTCAGTTCTGTTTTACTGAAGTTCCTGTTCGTTTCTGACATTTTCACAGTGAGGAAGGGGAAATTAAATGCCACTAGAGAAGGAAGAATCACAGGTTCAGTCTTTCCTTTTTGCTGCATTTCAGAACCTTCTTTTCTTTTATTCCTCCCATCTAACTGTCCTTGTTCATTCATTCATTTATTCCTTTAGTCCTCACATTTTCCTGAAAGATCGACAAGTGGCATTATGGCTCTTTTAAGGATGTACTTAGCAATGTAAGCATGAGTCTGCCAGGCCCCACCTCTCCAGACCTTCAATGTGTTTAAGTTTCATGCAGTCAGAGAATGCTCTTCAGGTCCCCTCTGAGCAGCCATGGAGGACTGTGGTACTGAATGCAGCCCCAGAAGAAACACCTGGAAATGAGAGTCACACGTGGGATTTCTCCCATATGGGCCCCACGCTGAGGCTGCTCCCTGTCCAGGATGGAAGATTCTCTTGGCTTGAGAGAATGTCACCTCAGCCAGAACAGCTTTTCATTATTTCAGCAGGCACATGAACAGACCTTCTTACTGTGTGGGTCCCCCCTTCCCTCCCCAAAAGGTTTAAGCACTCAGGTAGTGAATGCACTCAGGCGTCCTTAGACTGCAGTAACACCCAGTAGTCACTCCAGGGAGCACATCTGGACTCCTCAGCTCTTTATCTACTCAGCTATCCACGTATTTTACTGAAAATGACACCTCTTTCTCCACTGAATGCTAGAGAAGTGCAGCAGAGCTGCGAGGTAGATTTGTCTACTTCAACCATCCCATGCAATTTCAGGCAGACCCTGGAGCAGAACCAACAAAAGGCAAGACAGTCCAGCGTGGTACCAGCATCTTCCTAGGCAAAGGATAACACTGCCTTTTTTTTTCAGGTGGGAGTGATCTGTCTAGCTCAATCCCCTCTCTCTGCCAGATGCTTTGGAGGTAGAGAAAGGGCTGGTTAACCCCTGTGGGGCTGAGGGGCAATCCGATATCCATCAGGATCACACCACATTCTCTCAGTGCCTGACAGTGGTTTGCTCTCTCTTCTCACACACAATGGGATGCTCTCTCCTCCTGCGGGTACCACTTTCAGCACTGCCTGTGACAGCCTGGATGTTCTCATTGCTCAGATGTGTGCCTGGTCTGTGTCTAAACCTCCCTGGTTCCTTGTACTCTCTGACTTCCTCTGGCAATCCGTTCTGGGATCTGCTTATTCACTGTGTGAAAATAGTTCCTCTCCGTTTTGAACTAAAAGCTTTCCACTGTCACCATTTTCTTTCCTCCCATCACAAAGGCTGGGAAAAGAGGGACTCCCAAATCCATCCTAACTTGGATGGCCATTATTTTACCACATTTTATCACAGCCCCTTTTTTGTTATTTCCCCATCCCCTCGTGACTCACTGCCTTCCAGGTACAAATCCCAGATTTTGGGACATTCTCTCAGACAGTTTGGGCAGGCCCAGCACTGGGCACGGTCAGCTCTGCTCAGGCCCTTTGGAAGAGGAGGCAGCAGCCCAGCAGGGGAGCAGTGCTGGTTTACATGAGACACAGAGCCTTTCTCTGCTTCACTTCCATCCAGCCCTTCCGTGTTTTGTCTGCCTCTCTGAAAGAAGTTGAACAACACTGAGCTTGTAGCCAGCTGTTCACTGTGCCTGTCATGATAGGCAGATGTCTGACATGGTGCAGTTACAGTGAGCAAAAGCCTGGAAGTGTTTACACAGTTTAAGTTTTCCTTCCTGGAAACTATTCCTATATGTAGGAAAATATTTCCAAATCAAGGTGGCACAAGGCAAGTCAGTGGAGTTGAGGTGGAAGGACCAAGAGTCTGCACAATAAAGCAAACAAATCTGGAAGCCTGTTTCAAGTGGAGTCAATAAATAGAAACAGGAAATTAAGCAAATGACATATGACAGAAAGAGACCTGATGCTTTTCCATAAGGATACAGTTACAGGTGCAAAACTCAAATAAATATTTTCAACATACCAGAATGTGGTCATTTGACCCTGGCTGGGTCCATCACTCCTTTCTCTAACTGGATGGGAGGCAGAAAGTATAAAAACAGGCTCATTGGTCCAGATAAGGGCAGGGAGAGATCTCTCACTGATTATCATCACATCAAAACAGACTCGCCATGGGGAAATTATCTGAATTTATTACCAATTAAATCAAATCAAATCCAAGCAGGATATTGAGAAAATAAACTCAAATCTTAAAAGACCTCCATCCCACCACTCCATTCTTCCAAGGCTTAACTTCACTTCCAATTTTCTGTACCTTCTTCCCCACAGCAGTGCAGGGAGACAGAGAACGGGGGTTGCTGTCGGTTCATCAGGTGTTATCTCTGGCACTCTTTCCTCCTCAGAGGAAGGACTCCTCACACTCCCCCCTGCTCCAGTGTGGGGTTCCTCCTGCAGGAGAGAGCCCTCCCTTAACTTCTCAAATTTGAGTCCATCCCATAGGCTGCAGTTTTTCACAAACTGCTCCAGCATGGGTTCCCTCTGGGGTCGCCAGTCCCACCTGCAAACCTGCTCCAGGGTGGGCTTCTCTCTCCACAGGGCCACAAGTCCAACCAGGACTCTGCTCCGGTGTGGGCTTCCCATGGGGTCACAGCCTCCATCAGGCATCCACCTGCTTCAGTGTGAGGTTCTCCACGGGCTGCAGGTGCATCTCTGCTCCCCCATGGACCTGCATGGGCTGCAGGAGAGTGCCCTGCCTCACCATGGTCTGCACCACAGGCTGCAGGGAATCTGAGCTCTGGCACCCGGAGCACTCCTGCCCTTCTTCCTGCACCGACCTTGGTGTCTGCAGGGCTGATTCTCTCACATATCCTCACTCCTCTCTTCTCTGGCTGCAGTTGTTCATGTTCTTTTCATCCCACTTGACCATGTTGTCCCAGAGGCTCTACTGCCACCACTGGAGGCTCAGCCTTGGCCATCAGTGTCTTGGAGCCAGCTGGCTTTGGCTGTGTCAGACATGGGGGAAGATTCTGGCAGCTTCTCACAGAAGCCAACTCTGTAGCTCCCCAGCTATCTAGGCCTTGCCACGAAAGCTCATTGCACAGTGGATGGAAACTTTAGAAAAATATAGGAAATCCAGTGGATTCCCTTTTAGCAGAGAGGAGGAATTAAGGAATGCAAAGAAAGTGTTACACATGTAAATTCCTTTGCGTAGGACTCCTCCAAAAGGAATTGGAAGACAACCTTTAATCCCAAACTAATCTTTTTTCAGTAAGAAAGATCAGCATCATTAGAAAAAATCATAACTAGGTCCAGATGTTCTGCAACCCAGACTTCTGAGGGATTTACAGTGAGAGGCTAAATTCTAGCAAATAGCATAATCTGACAAAAGAGCTACAAGAAAAATAGATCTATTGTGGTCTTTGTGCATTCTGCACAGCCTTTTCAAAACAATAAAATGTTAAACCAGATATCAAATTATATAGGCTACTAAGGCATACTGAGTTTTATATTTGCTTGGCAAATTTATGGGAACAATATCAGCACCAATCCTGCAAAAAAATCCCATTACTTAGTACTCTGCTTCTGTTGTTTCAACACTTTGATGCATAAACCCAAAATATGTAGGGTTTTACTTTTGCCTTCTAAAGGCAAAACTGTCAAACCAAGCTCCTTATGGGAATGCTGTTGTTGTGGGTAGTGCATCTTGTGCCTCCCACTAAGTTCCAAAGCATCTGGAACAGTCTTTTCATACTTGTGGATTCCATCATGCCCAAGAGTTTCTCTCCTAGGTTTCCATCCCTCTGGCCTGCCAGTTCAATGCCTCTCCCTCCAAGAGCTGTCATATGGTGTGCTCTGAAAAGGGTGTCACTGCCACCTGAATGCAGGGGTCTCAGTGGGTCCCGTGGCAGGAGGACATAGGACACTCCTGGAGCCCAGAAACACGGGAAATCACACACAAGGGCAGATTTTGCAAGGATTTGGTCACTCTCATTCTTACTGAGGTTCCTCTTCTTTTACAAGCGCTGTGTGTCTTCTTTCTTGTCACCAGCTCAGCATTCCCACTTTGTATGTAAAATGACACAGGATTTGTACCAAGGGGGACACACCAGCAAACTCCCTAACGAGCTTTGGGGGCTGTCAGGAGCTCAGTTAGCACCCTGTGCTCAGGCACTCCCCAGCCCTTCAAAATCTCAAATGAGATATTAGGAAGAAGCTCTGTGCTGTGAGGGTGGAGAGGCACTGGCACACGTTTCCCAGAGAAGCTGTGGATTCCCCATCCCTGGCAGCGCTCAAGGATCCCGGTCTATTGGAAGGCGCTGCTGCCCAGGGCAGGATGTCGGAGTGGATGATCTTTCGGGTTCCTTCCCAAACCGCGGGCTCTAAGGGAGGGCAGAGCTGTGCGGGGACAGCTCCCGGTCCCTCCTTGTCCCGAGCCGATGCCGCCACCTAGCGCACCGTGCGCGGGATTCTTAAATGCGCGTCAGGACAGCCCCTCCACCAGCCTCTGCCCCTCGCTTTCGCCAAGGCCAGCGATAGTGAGACAGTAAAGCAATATTGCATCCTGTACAGGTTCCTAAAAACTCCCCCAGGCACCTCCCTCCTGCCTGTCGCATTTCTCTCATGTCCTTAACATGGGCTTGGGCTTGGTTAGGCTGGCTTTACTCTCTGTCACTTTTGGTGACACACTTCTGCGGGTTTCATTCTTGATTCCTCTGTCAGTGCCCTCCAAGCAGTCCCTGATTTCCCAGCACACTGGGCTCGTCTTGCTCCATCAGGCTCCACCCCTCCTGACTAAATACAGGGGACCCCCTTGCTCATGAAGGACCTCTCTGGGGGGTTCCTGATTTTCCACTGTGATCAGCACAAGAACCTTTATGATAATCTGCTTAGAGAGCCCTTTCTTCCCAGTTTAGGCCTCCAAGTTCCTGCAGACAGGTGTCTCTCCCCAGATTTCCCCATTTCTGAGGAACACAGCTGTGCTGGGGTGAATCACTGGGCCCCTCAGCAGCCAGTTTGTTGTTTCTAGCTCCCACATCAGGCACCAAAATGCCCCTCGAGAGGCTCACCAGGTGTCAGCTCTTCTGTTGCAAAGAGAACGCTCCTGGCCTTTGAAGCTGCTGATAGTCAGGTGCCTCAAGATCTGTTTTTTATGCTGCATCAAACACTTGTCCTTCCTTCTCTCCAATGCCACTTGGCAGTCACTAATTTTCCAACACATCTGGGTATCTTTCATCTTTCAGTCTACAGAGAGCCCCCACTGATGTGCAGGGAACTTGGCTTTAAGGAGATGATCTCTGGAGGCATCTTGGCTTTCCAGTGCAGCCAGTTAAAAGGTCTTTCTCAACATCTGGACTCTGAGGCCCCTTTCTCCCTTTATCTCTCACTTCCTTGGAGACCCTCAGTGTCTCTGCAGGCTGTGACCATCACCCAGCTCAGCCTGGAAGCTGCTCCTCTCCGCTGAGAGGATCTGTTTCTATCTGACACGAGCTTGCAAAAATATTGCTGGTGATGGGATTAGAGCAAAGAGAGACAGCACAGAGTGTGTCTGCAGGGGATAAAGCAGGGAAACATGACAGCCCCTGCTTGGCGGGGGCAGAGCTGTGTGCAGTGCTCAGGCTGTTCTCGCTGTGCTGGGGGGTCACTGTGTGATGCTGGATGAGCCCCCTTTCCCCAGGGGTGCAGTACAGCAACTGCCCCAGCGAGGTGAGAACCAGACTTGCCAAGAACCTAAAAACCAGTTAAATATTTATGAGGAATATTACATTCAGAAGAGAGACTGACTGGCTAATATTATTCATCCCTTCTGGATTCTGATGTTTAATTAATGCTTGCAAAGTGCTTTGAGATGCTTGGATGAAAGAGATACAAACACGTCACTGCACGCTGTGACCCTTGGTCCCAGAGGCACCTGTTCCCTGCACAGCTGCAGCAGCTCCAAGAGATGGATCCCCACCCTAGGGTGACAGTGGATCCAGAACAGGCATTCTCACGACGTGACAAGCCTGAGGCTTTGTCACCTCAGACCACAGCCCTGCTTCTCCTTGCAACTCTGCAGCAAGTTCAAGTGCATTTTGCAAGCCTTACCCCTTCAGGGAATGCTATTTCTGGTAGATATTTGCAGTGACATAAACCAACTGTTTAAAAACAAGCCAGTGTTTCTGCATTACAGCGTGCTGGGGAGACAAAACGCGAGCCAGAATCTGTACAAACTGAAGCATCAGCTCAATGCCTCAGATCCCCAAGCACTGAGATGCCAAAGCCTTACAATCCCAACCTGAGTTTTCTTATCGCTGTTTTTTCCCACAGGACATCCCCTCTCTGGCAGCTGGAGACCAAAAGGACATTTCTATTTGACACGTGTGAGAGAGTTTTGAAGATGCTGATGGGCTATGTCAGGTTCTTGCCAGAGAGCTCAGAGTGCCTCAGAAAAGGGCATTCCTAAGTTCTGGACACTAGCAGAGTGCCCATCACTGGGAAGGTCCTGTCTCATGCAGGTGGCTTCCTCTCTGAAGCAGGACATCATCTTTCTCCAAAGTCCCAATCAATGGGGAAGCCCTTGCACTGGAGGTGCGATCATGGCGGTTCCTGTCACAGCTGGTGGCACACTGTGAGTCTCTCTGCTGTGGCTGTCTGTCCCTGCTGCCCCCAGAGCCTGGTTGCACCTCACAGCCCCATCCTCACACACAGGGGCAAGTCACTGCCAAAAGGAGGAGAGTGGGTGGCGCAGAGATGAAATCTCAGCCATGTCTGGGGCTCAGTGGGTTTCCGCCACCTTGGCTGAGGCTGGGATTCAGAGAGAGAGAGAGAGAGAGAGAGAGACCAAATGTGGGTGGGAAACCACAAAAGCCCCCTCCTCCACCCTACAGAGAAGGGAAACAGCTGAGATTCGGTCGTGGTGCAGGTTGGTACAGGTTACTGAAGAGTAACCTTGCACTGGCTTTACAGGGCGAGGTTTTGGTACTGGAGGGGCTGCATCAGCGGCTTCTGTGGGACGTGAGGAGCTGCCCCATGCCCGTCAGAGCCACCTCCAGACAGCCCCAGAGCAGACCCACTGCAGACCAAGGCTGAGCTCATCAGTGATGCTGGTGGCACCTTTGTTTAACAAAGGGTAAAAAGCTGTGCACAGCAGCTGTGGGAGACAGGAAGGACAATACACGGGAGAAACAGCCCTGCTGACACCAAGATCAGGGGAGAAGGAGGGGCAAGAGGTCTCCAGGTGCCAGAGCCAAGATTCCCTGGCAGTCCATGGAGAGTCTGCACTGGAATGGGTTTTCTGGCAGGAGCTGTGGCCTATGGAGGACCCACACTGGGTTCCTGGATGAGATTTTCTAGCACCCTGCCCAATCACACCTTGAAAGCCTCCAGCAATGGCAACTCTGTCACGTCCCTGGGGAGGTTGTTCTGGTGACTGATTGTTTTCACTGTCAAAAAGGTCTTTCTAATGTCAAGATGAACATGAAGAACTGCAGTCCACGGGAGGAATCCACATCAGAGCATTTCTTGAAGGACCCCACGGTGCAGCAGAGGAACAGCATAAGCAGGAAGAAGCAGCAGAGATGAAGTGCTATGAACCGACCACGACTCCTATGACCTGCCTCCTGTGACACTTTGGGGGAGGAAGGAGGGGTAGAAGAGTCAGGTGTGAAGTTGTGAAGTTCAATCTGAGGAGAAAAGAGGGGTGGGAGAAGCTTTATAAAGTTGTTGGGTTTTTAAAAATTTATCACTATGTTTGTTTGTTTTTAATTAGCCATAAATCTATTTGTTTGTTTTTAATTTGCCAGAAATTAAATTAACCTTTCCCCAGGTTAAGTCAGTTTTGCTGATGACGGTAGCTGGGGGGAGATCTCCTTGTCCTTATCCTGACCTGAGAAGGTTTTTCACATCTTCTCCCTCTGTCTTGCTGAGGAGGGGGAATGAGAGAGCAGCTGGGTGGGTGCTGGCCGACAGCCAAGGAAAAGCCACCACTGCTATAAAGAAAATATTCTCTCATCTCACCCTAAATCTCAGGCAAACTGCACAGACAGGTGGGGCTGGGGTCAGCCCTCAGAGGTGCCTCCTCAGTGGTGGTGCAGGAGACAGGCTGGGAAATGGAGCTCAGGTGGCTCTTACAGAGTGCGGGAGGCGTGCGCTGGGTGTGGATCTGCTCAGCTAACCTGTCGTTTGTCAACTTTCCTCCCCAGCGGAGCAGAACCAGCTCCCAGCCGTCCATGTCGAGGTTTCAGCCCCGTCAGGGCCTCCATCAGCTGCCCCGTGGCCAATAGGCTCTCTCTGCTCCGCACACTCATCCTCCCCGCCGCTGCCATGGCTCGCCTTCCGCCCAGGTCCATTTCTGCCCACACCCAGAGTGGAAATCACGTGCCTTTGGAAAATCACCCTCTGCCCAGAGGAGTCACGGGTGTCGGCAGAGCCTGGACGGGCGGCAAGACCTTGCTGCTGTCGTTGTGGCTGGAGAGGAGGAGACATCAAGGCCAGCCCTACATCTGCTCGTGAACATCAACTTCGTTCCTCTTTTGTTTCAGCTGTAGTTGGGTGAGATCAACTAAGGCAGGTGACAAACACAAGGAGCCAGAAACACAGAGGCTGAGAGAAAAGAGGTAAGGAAACTCTTTCTTCTGCTAAGAGGCCAGCCTGTTTTCGGGTTTTTTAATGCTATGAACTTTATTACTCTGCTCAAGTTGCTGTTTCGGCATGGATGGATTGGCTTTGCCCCGCTTAAAGGTCTGTTGTAAAACCATCTTAAACCTTTGACTTGATAATACTTCTGGCTGTGCAATTCTCCAAGGCCTTTTAATTTTAGCTAAAAACTGTTTGACTCCCTGGAATTTTCACTGAAAGGGGCATAAAAAAAGGGAGCTACGAAAAGCTCAGAGCCTGGGGATCTCATGGATCTTTTAAACCCATATATAGGGAAATATGTCCTATATGAGGGCCTGTCACTGGTGACTGCATATCCCCAAGGGCTGCAAATGCATTGGGAAGCAGCCCTCTACCAGCTGCCACTTGCTATCACCTTCTCCACGTACCCTGCAGGAAGGGGAACTTTATTCTAAAAAAAGCCTGCAAAAATAAGAAGATGCCAATCTCTAGCTAAGTAAGGATGTCTACTTACATCTGTACGTGCTGAGACTGGAGGGGTCTGTTCTGCTAATCCAGGCTGACTGGCTCACTGCCTGACACTAGCTGCCAATGCAGCCTGATCCATTAGCTCAGGGCTGAGTGAGCAGGATTTCTTGGAAAAAGAGGGATCCTTGCAATTTCAGGACAACAGAAAAGGGATCTGCTTTCCCCTTACGCAGGCTGCTGTGCTGTTGAGAGCAGGAGTTTCATTTCTGGTTGAATTTTTCAACTTTCAGGTGGTATATCCTGCTCAGCCTCCATCAGCCACGTTAGATATTCCTCCACATAAGGGCTGAGCTCAGGTTACTGCTCAGTGTTCTCCACTATGAACTCAACACTCCCTGGTGCAGGTTGGAATCACAGGATGGCTTGGGTTGGAAGGGACCTTTAGAAAACATCTCATTTCAACACCCCTGCCACCGGCAGGGACACCCTCCACTAGACCAGGTCACTCAAAGCCCCTTCCAGCCTGGCCTTGAACACCTCCAGGGATGAAGCAGCCGCAGTTTCTCTGGGCAACCTGTGCCTCATCGGTCTCTGAGTAAAAGATTTCTTCCTAACACATTTGATCATTCGATCTAAACCAACCCTCTTTCAGTTTAAAACTGTTCTTCCTTCTCTTATCACTATCTGATCATCTAAAAAGTCACTCTTCCTCTTTTTTATAAGATCCCTATAAGTACTGAAAGGCTGTGATGAGGTCTCCCTGGCTTTTCCTTTGTCCTCCCCAGCGTCTCACAAACATGTCTGCCTGCAGCGTAGCAGGGTTTGGCTCATCCAAACTGAGCACCCACCTCATCCCCACTAGAGGTTCTTGAGCACCCAGGGACGGTGCCCACCTGATCTGTCACAGCCTCTCGTGGGGACCCTGTATTCACCAGAGCAAAATTAAGGAGGGGTGATACCCAAATGTCATCCCAAGCACATACAGGGCTTGGAAGGCTGATGAAGGAGCTGATTTCAGAGTGCCTCTCATTGCCTTGATTAGTCACAGTCTCTGGTGGCTTTGGCAGGTCTTGGCTTCCCCTCTGGCCAGAAGGGAGCAGCCTGGGCTGCGGAGTTGGAGCCACTTCTTGCGGCCTCCACGTGGTTCCGGGCATGTCACTGGGCATGGGGTACCTCGTGGCTGAGGGGAGGTCAGCTGGTGCTGACACAGCGACATCCCCACCCTCCTTGTCCTGATGGTGGGACCTCTCCTGGGGAGGATTTAGCGGCGGCTTCAATGGCTCGTGGGTGGTGGGATTTTGAGATTAATGGCAGGATGGCGAGTGTGTTGATTTCAAGGCCAGTCCAGGCCATAATTCAGTGGTTACTTGAGATAGTAATGGTTGTTCCTAGGAGTAAGCTAGTGAAAAAGATTAGTTTTTCCTGGGGGTTCATTAGCAGGGGAAGGAGTTGAACTATCATTTTCGGGATAGCTTGTTTAGCTGACCCTACTAGAAAGTAATATAAAGGAAGTATGGAGGGTTTTGATTCCTCTAGGGTAGGTTCAATTCCTGCTTTTCTAAGTACTAGGCTTTCACCCGTGTGACCCCATGGATCCTGCTCCAGCGCCTTCCTCTCCCAGGGGCTCCAATGGGGGGATGGCACCTGCTCTTGGATGAGCAGAGATGCTCAGGAGGAAATGTAGGGAGGGTCAAACAGTCCAGGGGGACAGTAGGGACCATGAAATGATCCTCACTGCTGTCATAACATTGCTCTCTGCTGGCTATTTTCATTGCACTTCGTCTCTTTCCCTGCCCGCTGCTCGCCTGACGTTTGCTTTAACGTCAAGGAGTAAATTCAAAGAAACCACTATTTGGTAAAAGAGCCAAGTCAGCTTTGTTTCAGAGTTTTAAACTGAGAGGAAGAGAGGTGAAGCCCTTTAGCCCAGAGCCCCACAGCTGAGGCTAACTCTCGAGCAGGGCAAGGCGCATCCCTGGGCCCTGGCCCGGGAGGCAGCGCAGGGGAAATGCCAAAATGCCGCAGCAGGGGAAATGCCGAAATGCCGCAGCAGCGGAAGCCGAGGTGCGGAGCCCTGTGGGGAGGGAGGGCTGGGGGCCCCCCACCCTGACAGAACGAGCTGCTGCCAGATCAAAAGCACAGCCACAAACAACAGCGAGAGGAGAAACCAAAACCACACTGCAAGAAAGAGGCGCAGGAAAACACAGAGAAGAGGAGATGGCCTGCTCTGCATCAGGAGCGGTTGCTGAGTTTTTATTTGTTGGGATTTTTTTAATTTAAGTTTCCTCCTGTGTCATGCCAGTGCCAGCCTGTGGAGAGGTCTCTGTAGCCATCACCCACTGGGGTTCAGTACTGAGGGGCTGCCAGCCCTGCTCTCAAGCAGATGTTCTCCAGGCATGACTTGGTCCTGCAGGCATTATTCTCTGAAGCAAGCTCACTCACTACCTCAGCTCTCCTTTTCCTATCCCTCAGAGAAGCAAGGATCATTAAAATAAGTCAAGAAGGAAATTAAACCAGTTTAATAAGAGAGGGAAGTTAAAATGAAAAGGAAATCAATGTTCACTTGGGAGGGAGCCCTGCTCCTCCGTTGCTAGATGTGCTAATAAATCAAGTATGCCTGGACTGTTTCTGGCACAGAGGCCAGCTGGCATGAGATGGTCTGGGCTATTAAACTCACTTAACCTCCAAAACGAACTGGCCACATGCCAGCCACCTAATGGGAGAGGTCCCTGGCCCATGCTAACACCTAAATGCATCCCAAGAGTTGCTGGGGAGAGGGAGAGTTGTCCCCGGCCAAAAATGTGTCAGGAAATGTACTAGCAATTTAACAGGACTGATGAGTATGTTCCAGTGCCTGGGGACATTCTGTGACACCGCTTAATTTATGAGTACCACCATCAGATGCAGCTGGGCTGCCTGTAAGGAGGCTGTGGGTCTGCTAGGACCATCCGCTAATGAGAGCAGCTTGCTCGCTTAACACAGCGGAGCCTTGCTCTCTGAGATCTGTAAACTCTGGAGCAGCCTTGCCTGGGATCTGGCCTGGAGGGATGCAGAAGGAGATAGAAAGGCAGGGGGGAATAGGAAGTGGCATGCATGAGAAGCAGAAATAAGCAGGGAGAGAGGGAAAGTGTGTAAAAGAAATCCTAGCTGAAGGCAACCCATTTTCCCCACTGATTTGTAGCATGTAGGTGGTAACATCACACTGTGGAGATCTGCCACAGAAATACAAAGATTAGTGTGAACAAAGTGGGGATGCAGAAGATGTGAAACCAAGAGAAGAAACAGAAGAACAAAGATGCATCAATCTGCATCTACCAAGATGCACAAGGTCAGCAGTTCACCAGTCCCACAGTGCTCTGGTTGTGTGGTTTTGCTCAATAACCAGGAAGCAAGAAGACAAAGAATAAACTGAAGCCATATGACAGGAGAATAGAGATTCCCAGTCAAAACAAAATTATGAGGTGTGACTCAGTGATTTCATTAATTTTTACTTGTTCCATTACCTTCAGGTTTTATATAAAGTTTAATGACTTAAAAAATTTGAAACCCATCACTGAACTGTTAATTCACAGATATTACTTTAGAGTGGGGGCTGACGTTTTCATCCCACAGGAACAGGTGATGCGAGATTTCACAGCAGGGATGAGGTTCCTCCTGTCACCTCAGGAATGGATCTTACTCAGGGCCCCGTGCCAGTTCTCAGTTATCGATGTTCCTTCAGAGTGAGATGCATACAGATGCCTTGTTAGTGCCCCTTTCTTTATTCTGTAGCTCAACCCAGCAAACTGCTTCATCACTGCCTCTGCATCTTGTTAGGAGTGATCTCCAATCATCCGCACTCGCTCCTTTGTTTTATAATTTTTGCAGAAAACAGCTCATGCAAATATTTCCTGGCCTGGGGTGGGTTTTTTGTTTTGCACGAGGCAAGCCACAAGTCTCCTCTGACTGTGTCTTTGCCACCTGTTTCTCTTCTGATGGTGCATATGGCTGCTGTCTTGTTCTTGCACACATATTTTTCATCTGTGCATGTCTGTACATGGGTCTGGAGTCAGACGTTGTGCTGACCTTATCTCCATTTAAATGTAGTGCTGATGTTTTCATCTACTCTTTGATAGCTCCACATGCTCTGATCATTAAATTAATTTCGGTATCAAATTATCCTCTAATAGAATATATTACACTTAATATTGCATATCGTACATATAAATACTGTGGAAAATTATTCACGCATTTCTTTTGAGTTTAATCCCATTAAGACTCCAGCCTTCAGTCTGACACACGCCTGACACGGGGACTGCCTGCTTCCAGAGAAGTGAGGTCACCTCACTGGCTTGCTCACTCCCCAGGGCATTTAAGCTGCTTGGCTTCCCTTCTGTGGTTTATGCCTTGGTTTAGGGATGGAGAGCTCAGTCGTGTCCTTGCACCAGCAGCCATGGTCCCCCTCATCTTGTCACCCCACCCAGCTGCAGCTCTTAGCAGCTCTTGGCCTTTGCTACAGTCAGAAGCTGCATCTAATTTGATAACAGACCTTAACATGACCATTAGCTTCCAGTTCCCACTTAAGGTTTTGCTACCATTAGTGCAACTTCTTCTTGTGGACCTCATTCCTCCCTTCTCCCCATATTTTTCATTTAACAGTCCTAAGAATTCAAGCAGAATTGAATTCTGTTCTTTCCAACATCCGACTTGCTGGTTATTGAGATTTTTAAGGTACGAAGTTTTTTTAAAAAAAGCCCAAACCTGAAGAAAAATAATAATAACAGCCTAAAGGTGGCTTTAATCATAGCATCACAAAATTACACAGAAATATTTAGATGGCAAGGGACATTGGGAGCTCTCCAGTTAGTTCTCCTACTCAGAGCTGAGTTGACTATAAAACTACAACGTGTTGCTCAGGGCTTGACAAAGCAACTTCTGAGCATCTCCAATGGTGGAGACTGCCTGGCATCTCTTGGCATCTATTCCACTGCTGAACCACCTTCAGTGGGAAGAAAGTTTTCCTTCTATCTAGTCAACATTTCCCTGCTCAACATATGGCTGCTGCCTCCTGCTCCTCCCCTGGGCACATCTGAGAAGAATGTGGCTTATTCTTCTAGGTAATATCCATTAGATAATGGGAAACTGAAATTAGATCCCACTTTGGCTCCCTTCTCCCTGTCAAGCCAAATTTTCTGCCTCTCCCTGTATGTCAGGTGCTCCAACTTCCTCACCATGTCACCAGCCCTCCACTGAACTCCAAACAGTTTGTTGGCACCCTTCTTGTACTGGGGGCCCAAAACTGTACCCTGTATCCTAGATGAGACCTCAGGTGTGCCAAATAGAGAGAAATAATTACTTCACTCTACTTCCAGCAGAGCTGGCTGTGCTCTTGCTAATGCAGCCCTGTATGTGTTTAGCTTTAATCTCTGCAAGAGTGATGATAACCCACCATAGAGAAGTAAAAAAGCACAGAACTCTTGGCAGTATAAACAGCTGCTGCCTGATGAATGCCAGAAACCTAGGGATGAGTAAAATGAAATGTTTATTACCAAACTCCAGGGGCATGCTGCAGATGGATTCTTTGCTGAAACAAAAGGCTCTGGTGACTTTCCCAAAAAGCTTCCATTTTCCTGTGCTGAGGGATGGTGGGAGCTGACTGGGAACACAAGTCCCATCCATCGAGGTCTGAATAATCAAACATTACTAACAGAGCATTTGGGTCTTCCAGGATAGGATCCCTTGGCAGTGGCAGCATTTCCAGCCCTGCTCTCCCGGGAGGGGAGGAGCATTCCCAGCGATGGAGTCGAGTGGCACAGCCCTGAGCTGCACGCCTGCCGCCCTCCTGCTTCTGCATCTGGGTGAGTCCTGGGCCCTGCAAACCCTCGTGGTTCTCACAGCCTTTTCACAAGCCTCACAACCCTCGGTGCATTTCCAGGCTCTTTCTGATGTGTTCCGTAAGTTTCCTCACACGGTTTAGCTTTGGGACTCAGGTTGTTCCCAGCCCACCTGCTGAGCCTGCCAGCCAAACCCAGGGTTTGGGGAGCTGCCCCACAGAGATGCAGGAGCGGGGTCCTGTGAGAACCAGGATACACACCAAGCAGAGTGGAAAATATGCCCTCCACATTGCCTCCAGCTGTCTGGGGAAAAAACATATCTGTGATGCGTAACCACATCTGTGATGTGATCTTCAGAATCTCATCACAGATTTGCCCTTGCAAATGGAATGCTACTGGCTTGCTTAGCTTGACTGCTAATGTTATAAGCTTTGGTGGATTTTTTAGTGCTCATTTTCCAAGAAAAGAAAGACAGTGAATAAGGCCAAGCCTGTATTTTTCAGATACTCAGCTTTGATTCCTCTGGTCACAGAGAAAAGATTGGAAATCTTTTGTGCATCCTAGAACCAAATGAAAAGCGAAAGATACCAACTTCTTAGTAACATTTCTAATTTCACAATTAAAGATCATAAACTTCTGTAGTCCAATGTGCAATTACCAAAAACTTGTTTGGGTACTGTTGCAGGTGACCTCTTAGAGGGACGTAACTTCTGGCAAACCCTACGTTAAACTCATGTAAACTTTTAATTTTACACTTCTGCAGCTCTTCAGTACTCACGTCACCTCAGGGATTTGCAGGTTAAGCATCTCTAAGAGCTTACCAGCAGTGAGGCAGGAGATCACAATCCTGTTATTCCCAATCTTTCCTCTGGCAACTCCATCTCTTTCTTAATGTCTCCTGCAGAAACCTTCTTCACAGTGAAGGAAAGGAAATTATTCTCCCAATTATTCTCCCAACAACTCCTAATGTTTCTTCAACATTATAGAACCTATTTCTTTTACTGTCACATAATCCTCCTCCCAAGAACAGGAACCTGACATTAAGACAGCCTTCTTTTTTTCTTTTTTTACTTTATTTCTTCATTTTTTTGTATTTTCAGTCTTCATCCATGCAAAAACTGGAAGAAGGTGTGAGCAAATTTGTCAGTGCTGCATCAAGTGTTGACTGGGGAGTGAAGGAGGGCTGACATATGCTGTCCTTCATTTGCTACCAGTAGAATAACTAAGTCTTATCCAGTGGAAAAGGGTTGTCTCGGTAAAAGTGTCGACATTTCAAAATTATGAATGATGGTCAGTCTGCCATAACTACTAGTATTTTCCCTTTTTTCTGAGTGTATGTGAAAGAGAATAATCAGTTAATAAAAGAGCTTGATTGATTGATTGATGATATAAAGGAGTGACAAATTCAGAAATTGAGGATAATTTTATTGTCTGGGAAAGGGAGGAAAAATATCAACATATTTTTGAAGGGCTGGGAATTTTTTACTGAGCCACCCTTCAGAAAGAGAACTTACAACTTTTTTTGGGTGGGCATTGACTTTCAGGCCTGACCTCCAGTATGGCTCAGAAAAATGAATTCCAGACTGGGCTTGTAGGAGGGGAGGTGACCCTGAACTGCACAGGCATACTTCCTGAATCACAATTACCTCGGGACTCAGTTGTGAGATGGAAGTACTCTGATACTCTTCTGTGGCGTATGGAAAATAATCAGAAATATTGGAGAAGTAAGGCTTCCCATTCATTACCCCTTCTCCCTTCACACAGCTGAGAAACCTCTTCCCTCCTAACCAAGCCTATTTTTTCCAAAGAACCATCTTTCATTACTGGCCGGTCTGACATCAAGATGCAATACAAACAACTGAGCGTGAGGGATTTGAAGCTCTCCGACGCCGGCATCTACACCTGTGAATACGGCACTCACAAAGTCCACACCTCACTGCACATCGTTAACTGTGAGTGAGTGCAGGCCTTTTGGTCATCAGGAGGGATGGGGACCCTAGAGCTTGGGGAGACCTCTCTGCTGGGATTCTTTATCCAGCTGCATTTCTTCTGTCTCGGGCTATCATGGTTCATTTCTCCTCCACCTCCAGAGCACAGTGTCTCCATGTTCTCTTTGCTGTAACACTTGTGTCTCTCTTCCAGGAACTTACTGCCTGTGCATTTTCTTTTTACAGTGGCAATCTCTTTGGATGGGCATTTTCTGCAAAATGAAGTGCCTAAGCTGATTTTAACTCAAAATTCACCCAGTCCTCTACCTGATCTCAGCATCACATTGTTTGACAGTAACAATAACAGAGTGACACCAGAAATACAAAAGAAGAACCTTCAAGAATACATAGTGAATTTAAAGAAACTGGAGACTATGGACAGCGGGACCTGGGTGTGTCAGATCCATTCAGACTCTCCATTGATTAATCAGAACATCTCCTTTGCTGTGAAGGTATTAGGTATGTGACAACAGAAATGGAACTCACACACAGGCTTGGGAACCACTGCTCCCTTCAGCTCATGAGTTTAACTTTTAACCTCCACATTCCAAGCACTGGTGCTCCCGGGTTGACTTCCCAGGGCTTCCAGCAACGCAGCTTGGAGCTTGTTCTGCTGCCTGAGCTCTGTTCTACTCTTGCACTCATTTTTCTCTCCAGACTTGGTGAGGAGAAGATTCTCCTTTCCTCGGGGTCTGTTCTTCTCAGCTCTGCTGTGCTTGGAAGCTTTGGATCTTTCTGCTGTCTTATTCTTTCTCTGTTTAACCTTCCTGGAAGATGTCATGGCTTTTCTCCAAGTCCTTTTTAAACTGAGTGCAGCGTGCCTCACTCCGGATCAAGGACAGACACGGGGAAGTGTAACCATGGCTTTTCCTGCCTCTGTATTTCTTGTCTCTACTAAATTCAGGTTTTCAGAATCCAGATTTGGAAAGAAAGTATGCAACTGTTGATAGTCCTGTCATCTTGTCCTGGCGTCTGAACTCCCAGAAGATAAAATGGAAAAAAGGTTTCACAGGACAGCTAAATTGGAAACAACAGGAAGGTGCAGAATCTCATGAGCTGCTTGATTTCAACATCACAGCAGAAGGACAGCTGCATGAGACTAAAAAAAGCAACAACTTTTTGTTTGAGATATCTGAAAGCAAACCTGAAAGTTCCATAGAAGTGAAGCTCCCCAAAGTCCATTTCAATCACTCTGGCCAGTACCAGTGCCAGCTGGAGTACGAAAGAAGACATGCACAGAGCAAGATAGAGCTGGTGGTGATGAAAGGTGAGAGGAAGGAAGAGAAGTGGGTCATGAAGAGGAAGAGCTACAGAAACCTGCAAGCCCCAAAAGCATGGGGATGGCCCCATCTTCCCATGCCCTCACTCACATGTCCTTGTCTTGCCTTTACAGTCTCAGCTAACCCTTCTGGGCCACTCTCCAGAGGGGCCAGTGTGACCCTGACCTGCCAGGTCTCCGGACCGCTTGCACCCGATGCCTACTTGAGCTGGGAACCTGTGAATGGCTCCAAGATGGACATTAAGAAATCAAGGCAGCGTGAAGTAAAGCTGGAGGTGACCATCAGCACTGCAGGGCTGTGGAGCTGTCACCTCACAGAAGGCAGTGACAAAAAGATCAGCTTTCCCTATCACGTGGGTATGGAAATTAGCATCACATCCCTGCCCCGACCCTAAAGCTATAAAATTCTATTTGTTTCTGTGTCTAAATATTTGTATCCTCCCACAGAGGAAGCTTCTGTTTGGATTATCAATGTGATAATTGGAGCAAGCATTGGAGGCAGTTTATTGGTGTTTGCCCTTGGATGCCTGTGCATCATCAGTGGTGTACGCTGGCAGCGGAGAAGGGTGAGTGCCACGGTCCCTGTGAAAGGTGCAGAGATTACTGCCTCTCCAAACCACAGGAGGAATCAGATTTCCTGTCTGGGTGCAGGACAGGATAGACAGTGGGTCAATCCTTAGACTCAAGGCAAATTTTTGAGATGGGCAGTCTGCAGATGTCAGACAGCACTTTACTGCCAACTTCAGAGGAAAGCATTTGAAGCATAAAAATATCCAATTGTTCTTTGTCCCTTCTCTCCTGGCAGCAACGGGCAAAAAGGATGGCACAAGCAAGACAACACTTGCTGGAAAACAAGACGTGTCAGTGTCAACAGTAAGTGGCGATGAGGGCACCCAGAATGGGCAAAGACTGTTTTCAAGAGAGAGGAGTGGGATGACTGAGCGGGGTGAAATTGAACTTGAGCCTCTTTGGTGAAACGGTACAGCTGCATTTCAGCATTTTCAGCTCTTACTCATGTTAAATCCTGCTTAAGAGTTATGAGCTGTGCTAAATCCCACCCCCATGGTAGCACTGTGCTGGGAAACTTTTGAGCAGAGTTGTTTCACTCAAATTATCTTGGTGTTGAGAGATGTTAGCCCAACTCAAGCAGGAGTTCCAAAGTCCTTCAGTAGGGTCCATAGAGAATCTGAGATCTGGATATCAAAGTTGTGAAGGTAGAAGGCACAAAACCAAGCACAAAGATGAAACATAAATTTTAAAAATCCATGATGTCCATAATTTAATTCCAGCTCTGCTAGAGCATTGCTGGACTGCGTTTGGTGAAAATTGCCAATAACCTCCCAGGAGTAACAAAAGAACAGGGGAAAAAAATCACAGAACAGTCTGATTTGTACCCTTTCCTCAAGGCCTTGGGTGATGTGAAATACACCATCATGTCGTGACCCTTTTCATAGGAGCAAGGATTTCTCAGCAGAGAAGCTGCCCTCTTTCCATGTCTTTAAGCTTATATGGTATCAGGCACCAAAAGCAGCTGTTGGAAACATTGACAGCCATTCTGTCACTGGAAGTGGAGCACAAAGGGAAGTACAAATGGCTGCATGAACAAGCTCAATGAATGTTTGGGTGCAGAACCAGACTTCTGCTTCATTTTCACCAGTGACATTGGCAAATTGTGATAGTTTCGCCTAATTTTTTTTCACTGTCACCGAGAATTCAGTGAGAATGTTTATTGGCAAATACTGCATCACAGCTGGGATGAATATGTGGTGAAGAGCACATATGCTCGTCATGTGTCAAAGAATTCACCTTGTTTTCACCTACATTTTATCAAGGTTAAAAAATAATCCCCATGAAGAGAGGACAAAGTCTGTACAGATGCATCAAAATCTAGATAAATCTGTGCAGTACAAGTGCTGATACAGTTGTTCTCTAACTCTCTTTGCCAAGTAAGCAGCTCAGTGTAACTGAAACCCAAACTGCAGCCGTGTGGATGCTCAAGTAACTGTTTGCATCCCCAGCTACAGAGGCAGGCAGTCATTCTCTATGCAAAAAACAAGTGGGGGGTGGTACTCACGGAGTACTTTTCTCTTGCAGCCGGCTGAGAAAGTAACACTGCAGCACTGACATCACAAGGACTGATGAAGTCTCTGCCTGTACATAACCACCTGGCAGCCCACAGCGCTCTGTGAATCCATCTCCCATTCTCTGTTCTAATGAAATTCTTTATTCCTTCATCATTCCCCCAGTCTAAAGCCATGGAGGGAGGTTGTCTGGCTAGGAGCCAATGGACCAGACAAGAAACCCCGAGGGGTTATGATTGATCCTCAGTTCTATAATGAGAGATGCTGAACAGAAGATATGTGTATATACACACACACACACATATATATAATATGCTTGCATTTTGTTCATGTACTTAATTTGACCTTCTTGTGGAACCAATTTTATGCGCTTCTTTTATCTGCTTGAGTGACAATAAATTACTTTGGGGTTGGGAGTTATTTTTTGCAAGCTGGACTACATTTTTTCTGAGGCACTCTTGTCTGGTTCAAATTCACATTTCTCTCTTTCCTGCTAGGATGTGAAATGCTGATTTTCACTGCCTCCAACCTCCCTGGCTGCCATGAGCCTTCCTTAATGCACCAGCTCTTTGCTCTCTGTGAAACCTCTGTGTCCATGCTCCTTTGCCTTTCCTGGGCACTCTGTGCCCTACATATCTACCCCTAGACCTACATACCTGCTCGCCCATATCTATCTGTCAGCCTGTAGCTGTCACCTCTCCCACAACCAGCTAACAAACAAGTAAAAACAGCACAATCAGTGGGATCATTCAGAACTAATTTTATCAGGAGGGTAGCCCAGGATACCAATAGATTCTGGAAGTCAGAGCCTGAAGAAGTTCTGAATGTTGATCTAGATGGTAAGTTTGGGAATGGTATGAGAAAGTAATTGCTTAGGAGAACAAACCAGCCTTGAACTGCCTAGTCCCACAGAGTGCAGAAAGCAGATGCTTCTGAGAAAGCCACTGGAATTGTTTCTCACCAAATGACCCCCTTTTTTTTTGGCTCAAGGAGATGAGAAGAGGGAGTGGAAAGCCCAGGAAATTTCAGATGGAACTAAAAGCATGTTGCAGAGATGACAGAATGTCCTGAAAGAAAAATGCTGTTAAAATATGTACACAGCAGTCTTGTGTTTATAGAAGTTACTCCGCTGTCTGTCTGCTAGTGGCAGGTCGAAAAGGCCTTGAGGTCCTACAGCTGTCACTGGCTGCAGTCCTGGTTTGTTTGTCTGTGCTGGTCTTGCTGGGGACAGGCACAAAGGGGCACCGGCTGTGGGAAGGGCTCCCTGTGGTGAAGACCCTCAGAGGGATGTCTGCTGCTGGAGGAGGGGTTTTCTGTGTGTCTGTCACGCCAGCACCACGCTGTTACTGCCAGACAACAGACAGGCCCAGGCAGCACCTGTGAGCCCGGGGAATCCTCCAGCCCACAAGCCCTGGGGTGGGGACACAGCCCCAGGCAGCTGTGGCAGCAGGTGTGGGCCCCATTGGTGTCAGATCTGCTCCTCCACCATCATCCTCACTCAAACAGGAGTGACAAAGGCCCACACTAACGTCACTTTCCTTCCCAGAGCTCATGCTTGCATGCACATGACAACACTAGTTTTGGAAAAGCCTGCATATCCTGGTGCATGCAGCTGCTCCTCCCGCCCTGTCCTGCCCCTGAACTGCCAGGATACCTTGGGAGCCACCAATCTGCTAAACAAGGCATCATCATGGCTTAAGGACACGTCCCTTTTAGGAGCTGTATGTGGGAAAATGAGAGCAAAGTCAGCGGTGGTCTGTATAATGGTCATGCCAAACTGCTTGGCACAATCCCCTCAACAAAAAACTACCCCTGTTTCTGCACTCCAGACTCTTCACCTTAAAGAACTGCTTGAGTTCCCAAACTCACATGGGTATCTGGAGCACAGGGATTGTCCTGTACCACCTGATACCTGGATGGGACAAAAAAGTCAGGCTGGGTGAACATTTGTTGGGAACTCCTTTAGCACTACAGCCATCTCCAGCAGTTCAGATGCTCACCTGAGGCTCTGACAGCTGAACCAAATTCTTCTTCACCCAAAACCACCAGCCTTGACTTCTTCAGCAAGAGAAGAAGCCTGACAATAAAAGACTGAGCTAATAGGGCTTATTAAAAACCTTGTATCCCAGTTTCAGCCAGCACAGAGTTAATTTCTTCTCAGCACAGGGTCCATCAAAGCTGGCCTGTCCAGGATAAAATGCATAGGCAGCAAACAATGCCAGCAGCAGTGCTCAGAGAACACGGAGGTGCCTGAGCTGCTTGACAGCTGTCAAAGCCAGGATGCAGCTCTCCTCTCTTGCACAGGCTGGCAGAGGCACACTGAGTCCTCACAAGTGACCAAAGGTTCTGTCCCCAAGCACAGCTGGGCAGCTGGGACCCACCTGCAAAGAGCACTCAGGCTCACAGCCCTGCCATCCATGCAGAAGGTCCCAGGTGGCCTGGCTGGCGTGGCAGCAGATGTGGTGGTGCCACTGGGGTGTCTCTAAGTGCTCAGCTGCATCCACAGATGCACAGCTTCCAGTTCTCCCATCTGCACGAGTGTAACAAAAATGATCAGCCTTCCTCAACACTGCACAATTCCTCAGTGGCTCTCCTGATCTCAAAAGTTGTGACCCTGCCCTACTCTACTTGAAGCTCACCTGCAAGCACAAACCACTGTAGGCTCTAATCTTATAAATCTCTCTTTTTTGGCAGGTCTCCTGTGTGTGTCTTTTCATTTTCCTCCTTTGTTCCCTGGATGCACAGACTGCCCTGATTGAGAGAAAAGTCATCCTCAGAGTAGGTCCTGGCTGGGGTTTGCTTTCCATGTGAGTGCAACACTGAAAGCTTCAGTGTGGGCTTCAAGGCAGCACAGAGGTAGAGATTCAAACCAGATAAGAACAATCTTGCACAAAACGTGTCAAAGCAGATGAGTTCCCAGCTGGAATGGAGTGCAGATACATCTTGCCCAAGCCAGGACTTTGCAGGCTGTCTTCCACATATCCTGGTTCTCCTTCTCAGGAAGTGTTGGGGGCTTCTCCCTTTGCTAGGTGTGACAAGGGTGTATCTACATTATGCAATAGCACAAACCACAACAATAAACAACTCTGCAAAGCAGCAAACACAGTGACAGACTTATTTTATCGTGTGGTGACAGCTCATCAGAGTAGCCCTGAGATGATGGCATACATGGCAATACTCACAAAATGACAACATCAGCAAGAGCCCTGTGTAGTGATGTGGAAATACCGCAGAAAGCATGAGTTTGGAAAAATATGTGAAGTGCTGAATTTTCCTATTACATCAGTCTTTCTGGTACTACAGATCCCCTTGTTTCTGGGCTGCAGAAGGGAGAAGCACCGGCTCCAGTCCTTTGGACCCAACGCATGGTCCTCAGTCAGGATCCACAGACCTCCTTGCTCCAGTGGAGGGAGAAGGCTGGGCACAGCTGAGGATACGCTGCCCTGTCCAGTTCTGCTGAGCCAGAAACACCCGGGCTGAAATAACCCCGTCCCACAGCGCTGCCTCCCCCAGCCCCTCCTGCCTGCCAGTTTGTCTCTGCCCTGTGAGTGCAGCGTGAGGCGGTGATTTGGTGGATGCTGTCAGCCCGGATCTGCCGAGCCGATCCATGTGACTCATGCTCCCCGCAGGCTCTGCAGCAGAGCACTCGCATCCCTCAGCCTTCAGAGCCAAATGACCCTGCGTGTTTCTTTCCATGTTCCCAAGGTCTAGAAGGGAAAAAGCTGTGCACTTCAGCCTCTTCTAATTCCTTTTTATCTTGGGGATCGGAAGGGGGGGGATGGGAGAGGAAGGGCAGTGTTCAGTGCCCATTTGAATGGCTCATTAGCCTAACACTGCCGCAGAGAAAGGGTCGCTTCCATCCATCTTCTCAAAGGTGAGGCCAGAGCTGGAGTACCAGACTCTTCCAAGATGTTCAGCTTTGGACTGGTTCCTTTCTGAGAGTATTCCCAAGTGTGTGTTTCCTAGGAGGAAGCCCAGGGTCTGTAAGTGCACTCACCTCTGAGCAACACACCCAAACCACAGCCTTTGCCTCATGCATGTCAGCATCCTTCCTTGGCATCCCCCCTGAAGAAGCCTTTGGCTCTCCTTCAGTTCATTTTCCAGCCAGCTTGGCCAAGTCTTAGAGGTACTTCCAGATTTGGAGAATGAAAGGACAGCAGAATAAGAGGTGGTGGCAGAAATTGCCTCACTGGCAAGGCATCAAAAAGGAAGAAAGGAGAAATCCCAGCTCCTCAATGTTTCAGCACCAGCTGGCTCGTGTCAAGGTGCCTGTTTCAGGCTCCAGTGCTGGGAAGTCCCTCCTCTGAGCTTGTCCGTGTGCTGTGTGGAGATGAGGACTGGGCATGGACAGCAGGAACAGCAGTGCTGGCTGCACGGGGACCGTGGCTCCCGAGGGGCCAGCACACCACCTGAAACATCGAGGGGAGCCAGAGAGCTTCCCTGGCACGGGCCAGCTGCAGCCAGCATGTCAGCACTGCTCCTGAAAGCCCAGGCTATGTTTGAATTAAATGATTGTTCTGGCCTTGGGAAACTTCAAACATACCTAGAGAAGCTAGAGGTAAAATGAAAATTGCAATTCAGTGCTACAAATTTAAAGCAAAGAAGTAAATTTAGCTCCTTCCAGATATTGTGGATTCCCAGACTAATGATTCAAGAGCTCCTAATTATCTTTTCTGTGTATGAGAACAAACAAGTAAGTGTTCGGTAATTTTGGAAAGCAGCATAATTAAATTCTGAAATGACAGTTTTACATCTCTTACAGACTAGAATTCACTGAGCTGGGATACCAGTGATGCCACAAGAGCAAGAGGGATGAAAAAGGGGTCCCTAACACTCAGGAGAGAAGAGCACACAAAGCATTGCACTGGATGGGAAGGGGGATGGGGGGAAGAAGGAGGACATACACAGCTCTGCAAAACAGCATGCAACATCACAACAGCATATATTTGACAAGGCTACCCTGGCAATTCCTTTTCTCATGGTAAACATCATATACAAATATTTATGCACATGACAGAGAAAAGAAAATATTTTGAGGGTGCCTGGCTGTGTAAGTAAAAACATTCAGTGGCAAATAGGCATCCCCAAGTCCAAATCCTAGTTTATACATTGTGAGCCCTAAGTATTTCTGTGAAGTTCATAACCAGCCCTAGTCATCTGTCTCCTCGTGAGAGCTATTATCAATTGCCCATTTTGCAGATGAAATATCCGAGAAATCTCACTAAATCTTGCTCTATGGTGCTAGAAATAGAACCCAAGGTTTGGATATGACAAATATACATTGCAGTCGCTGTCACTGGAGGGAGATGCTTGGCTGGGTTCTTGTTAGCCATTAACCACACCCTGCTCAGAGAGCCAGGAAGGATGCCAGGAAACCTGCTTGCAAGCACACCAACGTAGCCTCACAGGAGGCTGTATAAGTCATGTTGGGGCTCTGAGGGTGGATTTAATTGCATCCATGATCTGTGAGAAACATATGAAACCTCCCATGGTCCCTATCAAAGTCCTGAGTAAGAGCTGCAAGCCATCAAAACCCTGTGAAGCACATTTGGCTGTCGTGTAAATGCTTCTGCTTTTAGGATTCTGCTGTTTGTTCCTTGGTTAATGAGCTCTGTTCCTTTAAGGATCCAAGGTACCTCTGGGAAGTGCATTTCCCTGGACCTGCAGAGCTGCTGTCCAGAAATAACTGATCTTTATGCAGTGAACTTTTCCAGAAACCATTTCATAGCCCGACATTGTAACAACACTGTTTCTTCAGGCCTGGATGCCTTGGACTATTTTAGTGAGCTGAGACTTTCGACAGCAGGTTGCTGGTTGGACTAGAGCCTGATTCTGTAGGAATTAAAAATTGCTCCCAGCTGTGTCAGTCCTCTTAAGAGATCACTCTTGGGGAGGGTCACATTTCTAGCCTGGACTTCTTAGAGACACAGGGAACCCTGCACTGTGAGGCTTCAGGATTTCCAGGTCTGACTATTGGTGCTCCTTTGCATGTGCATTGTCAATATACAGCATATACACAATCACAACGCCCCTCTTATAAAAACCAGTGAAACCAGATGTCTGGCAATCTTTAAAATACATTTAGATGAGATGGATGGACAAGCATCTGCTTGGGAGTGTGACAGCCCTAGGGTAAGAGCTCTTCCTCTGACAGAGTTTGTTCTGTTCACAGTAAATCTTCAATTTTTTTCTTTAATTCAAAGTAATAACCCAGACTAATTTGCAAACACATGAAGCTTCCTTGAGACTGGAGGACTGTTCCCACCCAGCTCTGCTCACCAGTTTCTGTCAGGTGTAGCCTAAGCCATGAAGAGATGCTGGGCTGCAGCTTGTCCCTTCCTGTGTGGAGAGGAGGCAGGCAGGCAGTACAGAAAGTGCTGGAAGCTTGGTTTGTTGTTTCCCTGAGAGAACACGAGGATTTATTCACCCACACAAGCAGGCTAACAACTCATACTAAGGAGACTCAACTCCTGAATCAGAAGAGGACAGTGATGTGGAAGTTATCACATTAAGCAATTCATCCAAATGACACAACTGAAGCTGCACAAATGTTTACATTTGTGGATATAGACCTTCTCACTTCAAGGCATAAACCTCCTGCAAATGATAGAGGTTGAAAAGTGTCAGAGGGGGGACACTACTGTCCCTTCTCTCTTCTTTGGCTCCTGCTGTTGCTGGACTGGCAACTGAGCTGAACCACCTCAAGACTGTTCCTCGGTGGGAAAAGCCAGATCATGGCAGCATTGTCACCACCTGTCTTCCTCAAAAATATCTCTTACCACCTACCTAATACCAAGCTGGATCTATTCTAGTGGTTCCTCTTCTACTCACTGTCTCCAAAAGCGACCCTACTCAGGACAGCTATTGCCATGCAATTCTCTTTTTTACCTCTGAAACTGCCTTGGCTGCTGCCCCTGGGCACAAGAACCAGCAGTACCTCCAGCTTTCTTCCTCAGGAGCCTCTCCCTCTGCTGATCCTACCAATCTTAGATGAAATTCCTTGCTATCTAAGACACTTGGGGTCACCTCAGCCAATACTGAGAATGATAAATGAAGTCTGTCCTGTCAGCAGGGTGATAGAGCAGATCCTGGATCAGTAGATCCACTTTAGCAAACAGGATGGTGAAGCAGGAGCAGATCTGCAGAGGGAAGCAGCTGATGATGAAGACTTTTTGGCCACACTGTAAATGTCTGGGGACTTACTTCAGACTAGCCCTAGCCCAAAGCAAAGCTGAATTCTCATAGTGGTCAGAGCACATTTGCTGCACATCTTGCAGGTCCTTTCACCTAAATTGTTCGTGTTCTCCTAATCCAAACTGAGGTGCTAATGCAGCTGTGCCCTATCTGACCACGAACACGGATTCCTATCCCAGTTCTGATGGAGGAAAGGAGGACACAGATATTGGCAGACAACAGGCCTCAAAATTAATGAGGACAAGGAAGGTATTGGTGCCTTCACTCCAGCAGCAAGACGGGTAACAGGAAAATGAGATGTCTTTTGTCTTGTGAAAACTTTCTAGCCAGGATTGCCCTGGCTGAGGTGACGCAGCCCGAGGGGGAGCTTTACCCCTCTGACATGACCAAAACACTGCTCTGAGCACTACTTCCACTCGATCTCCTGTCCTCTCTTCTGTCTTTTCCCTGTCTGTAGGACCACACTGTTGGTTGGTGATGGAAGAAGCCACCACAGCAGCTGTGCAAAGGCACCCTGGACAACCGATGCCCTGGGCGCCTTGCCCTCCAAGCACCCTTTGCAGCATCAGCTCGTTGCCTTTCCCCTCACTTCGCAGCCATCTCCCCCACATCTCGCACGGCCTGGGTGCCCCCTCACATCCCTCTCTGGGAAAGGGAGCCGGTGCCTTCTTGTCCTGCAAGTGCCCTGTGGGGCGGCCCCGGCCCGTGGGGCAGGAGGGCTGCACACGACGGGGAGCCGCCGAGCCTGGGCCGTGTCCGAGCCGGGCTCCGGCAGCGCGGCCGGCCGCAGCCCGCCCCGTCGGGAGCGGCGGAGGGGCCGGTGCTGCCGGGGCGGGGGCCGGTGCCGGGGCGGCGGCTCCCGCGCCCGTCCGCCCGTCCCGCCCCCTGGCTGCTCGGCCCGGCGGTGCTCCCGCCGCCGTCCCCCGCCGGCGCTCCCCGCCCCTCGCCCCTCGCCGAGCCCCGCCCGGCGGTGGCCGGAGCGCGGGGCCGGGGCGGCTGCCTGCGGCGGCCGGAGCTGCGGCGGCGGCCGGGCCGGGGGCCGGCACAGCCGGGCAGAGGCGCGCACAGCCGCGCGGGGCGCCCGTCGCCATGGCAGCGCTTGCTCCGGCGAGAGGTAAGATGGGTCCCCCGGCCCCCGCCGCCGCCGCCGCCGCGATCGGCCCCCGCTCCGCCGCCGGCCCCCGCTCCGCCGGGCGCAGGGCGGCGCCGCCGCCGCCGGGCACGGCCGCGCCCCGGGGCGCCCCGCGGGCTCCGCGGCCCCCGCCCAGCTCAGCCCAGCCCAGCCCCGGCCGAGCCGCTGCGCTCCGCCGCCGGGCGAGGCGAGGCGAGGGGCGGCCGGAGCCCCGCCGTGGCCGGGCCGCCGAGCGGGGGGCGAGGGGAGGGGGCGGCGGGGCAGCGGCGCGGCTCGGCCCGGCCGGCCGCGTCTCCCGGCACCCCGGCTGGCTCTGTGCGCGCTCCTTTGCTACCATTCTGGGTCACCTTCCCCTGCGAGCCCCCTCCTGCGCCTCCCCTGCATCGGCGGCCCCGCGAGCGGCTCCCGAGCTCTCCCCCGCTGTGGGATGGGCGGTGGGGCGCACCAGGGAGCGCGGCCAGGTGAGGACGGGTTTCCCCGACCTGGGCATCCTGCCTGAGCTCGGGGGCACTCCGGTCTCTGCCAGCGGGAGAACCACAGCTTGAAGCAGAATTGGGCCCCAGAGGCAGCAGAAGCAGGAGGATTCCAGCCTCATCGAGGGAGCGGTGTGGGCCAGCAGAACAAGCTGGGGTGGGAAGGGCGGCAGAAGGAGAAACTGCGAGGAAATTCATTCCCCTGGGAATTATCAGAGATGGGTAGTTCGGTAACTGTCTCCAGAGGCCACAGGCCTAACTGCAAGAGTGGTGATACTGGGGGGGAAAAGATGAAACAGAGTAGAATGGGGGCATCGCCAGTCCAGTCATGGCAAACTGCTCCAAGCAGGGAGGAAAGGAGGCAAAGCCTCAGGTGGTCACAGAGAGGGTGAGAAAATACAGAGAGGCAGAAGGAAGTGGGGGGGGTGGGAACTGAGCCATTAGATCGGGCTGGGGTACTGAGCTGTCAACATAGAGATTAAGTTTACATCTGCACTGGTCAAGACACAGAACAGGCCTGTACCTTCTTGGAATACACTGCTTGGGTGTCCCCTATGGATGAAGACAGAGAAGGGGGTCTGACTGGTAGGACCAGGGAAGGCAAAGGTAAGGAGTCTCAGGAATAGGTTAGTAGTCTTGTTCCCTGGGTTTGTGACTGTGGGGGTCTCTGGAGACCAGAACTGCGCCAGCAGAAACATGTTGCTGAAAGACTTGTGTGTCAAGAAGGTGGAATGGCAGGGTACCATTGGAATGGTGGAATGCACCCATGGATGGGAGCAGCAGGTTAAAAACCAGATCATTGGCAGAGAGAAGCTGAGGTCCAAAGACTGTTGGAGCTGTGGGAGCTGTACAGCTGAAACAAGGGGTGTAGCAGCACATGCATGGGGATGGCAGGGCTGGAATTGCAAGGGATGGTGCAGATCAGACCTTCCATGCCAGAAATGGCATTAGCAACAATTTGGGTAGGGAGCCTAGGACTGGAAGGACAGGGAGCATGGTCTCAGCAGCTCTGGCTTGAGTTGGTGGGGACCAGAGTCCAGCCTGAGCTGTGCAGGGACTGGTACAAATTTGGCTCTTCTGTTTCCTGAAAGACATAGGGAATGCTCCACACTGTCTAAATCATGACAAGGTGTTAGTGTGGGCAAGGAGAGAGAGAGAGAGAGATCTGGGAAGATAGAATGATCTTAAATTACTTTTTCTCTTTTCTCTCTTCTACAGTGAAACTCATGCCCTGAATCTCCAAGGGAACCTTTGAAAAGGATCTTCCCCTCCCTGCCATCTCCTTATTGTTTGCCAGCTGTGCCCTGCGCAGGAGAGCTTTAAAGACCAGCAAAAAGAAACAGCGAAAAGGACAATGTAGTGAGAGAGCAGTGAGGTCTTGGGTAGGGAGCCCTTTGAATCTTGTTTCTCACCCTTCCCTCTTCGTTGATAGCTCTCTGACAGCCTTGGCAGGAACCTCTACCTGGCCACCAGCGCAGTGGCATTTGGTGAGAGGGGAATTACACTCAGTGTATGCACCACCCTCACTTTTTCATCGGGACCTCTGCTCTTTTTCCTGTCATCTCTGAAACTCTTGCCTAGCTCCTCATTCCCTAGGACACTGGGAAGCAGGCACTTGCTTCTGACGAAGTGTTTGGAGTCCCTAGAAGTCCCTGTTTGTGTGTGGCCTTCACCAGTCCCAGCAGAAGGTGGCCTCTGAGTCAGAAGGTGTCTGGTGGGCACATGAAGTAAGGAGAGCTTTTTGTCTGGGAGAAGAGTGGAGGAGAGTGATGTAATAGATGGGGAGGAAAAAAAAAAAGTGAGCCCAAGCTAGTGAGGGAAGAAGCACTGGCAAGTGTTCATGAGAGAGAAAAAAGGTGGAAGAAAGAAAAAGAAAGAGAACAAGGGAAAAAAACCAGATGAAAAAGTTAGAACAAGGGGAATAAATATAATCAAATAGAAGGGAAAGGGAAGACTGGAAGCGAGACAGAGTTGACGGCTCTTCTGCCTGGCACCTGGTGGCAATGCCTTGAGAAACCCTTCCAGCGTGCAAACAACTCACATTGCAGCAGCAGATGAGGAGAGACGTGGCTCCCCCAGTGCTGAGTCCCACTCACCCTCTTACAATATCCCAGCAGCAGAGGCAGGGTGCAGTCTAGCAGGGTTGGCAGCATGGGGGACTCTGAATCAGAGTCCACCTTGCACAACAACTCGCTGTGGTGGCTGGCATGTGGGATGTTAGCTCTGTTGGCCAACTCTTGGATTATCCTCAGCATCACGGCCAAACAACAGAAACACAAGCCTCTGGAGCTGCTGCTGTGCTTCCTTGCTGGCACACACATCCTTATGGCAGCAGTACCCCTCACCACCTATGCCGTGGTGCAGCTGCGGCGCGAGTCCTCCGACTACGACTGGAACGAAAGCATCTGCAAGGTCTTTGTGTCCACCTACTACACCCTGGCTCTGGCCACCTGCTTCACAGTGGCCTCCCTCTCCTACCACCGCATGTGGATGGTGAGGTGGCCGGTCAACTACCGCCTGAGCAATGCCAAGAAGCAGGCTCTGCACGCAGTCATGGGGATCTGGATGGTGTCGTTCATCCTCTCCACCCTGCCCTCCATCGGCTGGCACAACAACGGCGAGCGCTACTACGCCCGTGGCTGCCAGTTCATTGTCAGCAAAATAGGGCTGGGCTTCGGCGTCTGCTTTAGCCTCCTGCTGCTCGGAGGAATCGTCATGGGCTTGGTGTGCGTGGGTATCACCTTCTACCAAACCCTGTGGGCGCACAGGAGACGCCGGCGGTGCCACCATCAGAGGGCAGAAGAAGCGTCGTCCTGCTCTTCATCAGCACACACCACTTTCAATGTGCCAGCCATTGTGGTGGAGGACGTACGAGGCAAAAGGAGGTCTTCACTAGACGGCTCCGAGTCAGCCAAGACCTCCTTGCAGATGACCAACCTCATAAGCGCCATTGTCTTCCTGTATGACACGCTCACTGGGGTGCCTATCTTGGTAAGCATCCACTTCTCCCTTTGCCTTCAGAGTCTGCAGTTAAAGCAGATTTGCTTTTCTCTCAAGTTTTAGAGAAGGATCTCTCCTGTCCCACCAGCCGCAGAACTGCCGCATCTGAATCTGTGTTATTCTGAGCGGTGGTTTTAAAAAGATTGCAGTAATTCTCTCATCCTTCCGCAGCAGCATTTTCTTAAATCTAAGCCTGGGGAATACACACCACACAGCTAAAACCACTGTGCAAGTTTTAAGTGGCTAAGAGGAGAGGAAATTATTCTGCAAACTTACTTGTAAAAACAATGAGATTTCTATTTCTCCAGTTTGCTTCTGATACACCAGCTTTAACAGCTGATGCATCCAGTTGTCTTTTTCCTTCTGCTTGTGTGGCTGTAGGCAGCATTCAGGTTTTGGCTAGCCGGTCGATTCTGTGCAAAATTGGAGAGCTGGAGAAGTTCTCAAAAAGAACCCTTAAAAGGGGAGAGGCTGAGTCACAGATTATTTTTTTCCCCAGCGGCTGTGTCCTTTGTTAGCACCTATTTAGCTCCAGCTGGTAAGGAGCACAGGAAGAAGGGATGCTAGCACCAGGTCTCATGGTAGAGATATGACAGCTTGGAATATGGTCCAGCAAACCTGGGGCAAGACCCCAGGAGCAGGTTTTCAAGGGGACACAGGATAATTACTGGATGAATCCTTTAGAGACAGATTATGTTCTGCTACAGAATTGATTCGCATTACCTTTCTGCCTTGATCCCTACTTCTGTCTCCTTGGCATTGTTGCTTTTTCTTGCCTTAAAGGTCGTGAGCTTTTTCAGCCTGCGCTATGATACGGCCCCCACCTGGATGGTTCTGGCTGTGCTCTGGTGTTCCATGGTGCAGACTTTGCTGCTCCCCTCTTTCATCTGGTCCTGCGAGCGCTACCGAGCAGATCTCCGCACCGTGTGGGAGCAGTGTGTGGCCATCATGTCTGAGGAAGACACAGAGGATGGTAAGCTCCTCACCACCCACAGTCACCTCTCTTCACTAACCAACCTCCCCAAAAGACTACAGAGGAAAGAGGGGGGGTCTTTGGGAAAAGGATCTTGTGGTGTTGCGGGTGGCTCAGTGACATTCATGGTACCGCTTGAAGTCAGCAACCACGAGAAAATTTATTCTGTGGAGGGCTCTGCCGCTCGCCGCCTTAGGACTAGCATCCAGGAAGCATTAGTGCAACATCCTCCTCACTAGTTGCAAGCATAGATACATTGTGTGTGGCTGCCAAACCACAACCGAAGTGACATGCTGGGCCTCAGCCCAGCTCGCTCATTCAAGGGTCCAAGACCTGGCAGTGAGCAATTCAAAGGCAAGACAGAAGAAATAGGGCACTGAGTGGGTGCTTTAGTGCTGCTGCAAGCAGAAAGACAAGGTCCTCGTTCAGAGGTGAGCCCTGAGGGCTGCAAGTAGGGCAGCACAAGTCAGATAAGCATTAGGACGGTGTCCAGGTGCCCTGATAATGCTCCTCTTCTGACTGAAAAGTGTTGACTGCCGTTCTCGTCATTGCCAACAGATGGTGTGTGTGATGATTATGGAGATGGCAGGATCTGCAAAGTGAGATTCGATGCGAACGGCGCCGCAGCTGCGAAGCGGGACTCTCGGGACATCAAGCTGCTGCCCATGCACCACATGTTGTTGCCCCAGGACAAGGTGCATTACCTGCAGGTGAGCCAAGAGCTAGCGGGGCAGCCCCACAACCTACTTCCTCCTCTGTCGGGTTCCCACGTCTTTGTGTCCTCTTGACTCTCCTCTCTGCGAACCTCAGCTACTCCCTTCCTGTTCTGACTCTTCAAGTCTTCCATCACCTGCCCCCTCCTCTGTTTTCCAGGTCCCTATCTCACGGAGAATGTCACATGATGAGACTAACATCTTCTCCGCCCACCGCTCTGCTCCATCCTTCCTACACAAGTGGTCTTCATCTGACGACATCCGCATTCCCACCCCCCGCAAGCCCGGGGGCCCCGGTTTCTTGCCTCCCCAGCTGCATGACTACCAGCACCGCCGGCGGCCCCCGGAAGATGAGCTGACGACCCTACGGCAGTTTCTGGAGGGGGGGCTGTTGCCCCGGGGCTCCAGCTCCAGCGCCTGCTTCTTCCGAGATGAGATCACCACCTTCATCGACGAGACACCGCAGCCCAGCCCAGCCTGCAGCCCACGGCACTCCCGTCTCCTGCTCGCATCACGCCACGACCGCCGCCTCTCCCTCGGCAGCAGGGAGGAGGAGAATTCCGACCGGCCACGGCGCTGCTCCGTGCTTGGCAGCGAAGTCTGGCATCTGCAGGATGGAGAGCAGGCGCCATGTGAAAGGACCCCAGAGGCCTGCGAGCCACAGACCTTCCAGGACCCCAAACTATGAGGGACAGCATCAAAAACATTCAGTGCCATCACAGTTTTTAAATAAAACTTCAAGCGTTCCCTTTGTCCCGGGACCCAATCACTAATTTGCATTCTCATCTTTCTCGCCAGCAGGCAGAAAACACGGCACCCCATGCTGGTGGGGGAAAGAGAAGTGGGACAGATCCGCAGAAGGGAGCACAACGGACGGACAGACAGCCTGTGCCTGCTCTCAGGTTACAAACACATCCACCGCTGCCACCGCCACTTGGCACCCTTGCCAGTCCCGTCCCTTTGTGAACTCCACCCTCGCATCCGCTCTGCCCTAAGAGACAAGGCAGGCGCAGAATGGTATTAAAATTCTATATTTGGAGTGTCAATCGTGTGTCTGTTTTTAAAATACTATATTAGTAATAATTTTGTTTCCATAGAAACAAAATTATTGGCCCGGTGTTTAATGAAGCTTCACAGGCTTCTGGAAGGGAAATGCAAAATGTGCGAGGCTCCTTTCCTCCCTCTTCATCCTTCCTTGTCAGTTTCTCTGAAAGGCAGCAGATGCTTAGCAGCCGAGGAAAGTGAATGATGCCCTTAGAGGAGTTGTCATGGGAGACTGGGTGAAAGGTCTTTTGTCCATTTCAGATGTAGTGCTAAGCAGGAGAGGCCTCAAGTTTTTAACACTGCTCAGCAAAAGGTTTTGCTTTGAAGCAACTCCAGGCTTGGAAAGAATTAAATTCTCTCCAAGAAGATCCTGACCCTTAACATCTTATTTCACCAGTGCAAGCTGTTGATTCCAGTGCAAACTTTGTGTGAAACTTCAGATGGCCCAAACTTCTCAGCCAAACAGGAAAGCTGACAGAAGCTTCTGAGGGAAGTCCCCCTCAATTGCCCCCACCAGCAAAGCTAGGAGTGGTGAGGTCTGGAGCAGGCTCCTGCCCCAGACACAATTCTTGGCAGGGAGGTGCGAGAGTACTGTGTGGGAGATGGGCCTTCTGGCTGGTGTTGGCTGTCATTCCAGCCAAGGGCAAAGGTTTGGCATTGTCCCAGGGGAGGCAGTGTCAGAGGGAGATAGGTATCCTGTCATGCCCAAGGCAGTTCTCCGTGTGATGGCAGTATGAAGTGTCCAAGCGTGACTCCAAGGAGAGGCGTCCTTGGAGGCCTTTGAGTGACCCACCCCAAAGGGAGGGTTCGCGCTGGGGAGGCCGCCCGGACCAGGGGCCCGTCAGACACAGCGGCGGCGGCAGCACCGGAGCCCCCGAGGCAGCGGCGGCTCTCGGCCGGCGCAGCGGGACCTGGGCCGAGCCTTCCCGCCCACCGCGGCCCCGGACCGGCGCCGCCCCCGGGGTGGGCCGAGCCCGGGGCCCGCCAGGACCCCTTCTCCTCCTCCTCCGCCTTCTCCTCGCGGAGCCATGGCCTCGCTGCTGTGCCTCAGCCTGCTGGCCGCCGCCGCGGCCGCCACGTCGCCGGGCCGGCTGGTGCCGTTCGACCTGCTGTACGCGGACGGCGTGAGGGCGTACCTGGCGCGGGACTGGGCGCGGGCGGCCGAGCTGCTGCAGCGCGCCCTGCACAGCTACGCGGGGCTGCGGGCCGCCCGCCGCGCCTGCCGCGCCGCCTGCGCCCGCCAGGAGCCCTTGGGCGGCGGGCCCGGGCGCTGGGAGGCCGCGCTGCTCGGGCCCGTGCTGCAGCGCGCCCGGTGCCTGCAGCAGTGCCTGGGCCGGCGGCTGCGCCCCGCGCCCTCCGCGCACCGCGCCAGCCGCGCCGTGCGCCGCGACTTCGAGCGCAGGGAGCCCTATAACTACCTGCAGGTGGCCTTCTTCCAGGTGGGCACAGCCCCGGGCGCGGGTGGGAGTGTGCGCCTCCGCGGTGCTGTCCCGGCAGGGGCGGGCGTGGCACGGCTCTCCTGGAGGGTCGCCGGGCAGCCGGGGTGTGAACGCCTTTCCCTCAGCCTCGAGCAGAGACAGCCTCGAGGGAACCTTACTGATGCGCGTAAATACCTGCAGGGGGGTTGCCAGGGGAATGGAGCCGGGTTCTTCTCACTGGTGCCAGCCACTACAAGAGGCAACAGGCAGAAACTGGTGCACATGAAGTTCCACCTTTAGGTGGAATATTAGGAAGAACTTTACTATGCGGCTGACCATGCGCTGGAACAGATTGCTCAGAGCAGTTGTGGAATCTCCCTCACCAGAGACATTCCAAAACCATCTGGATGCAATCTGGTGCCATGTGCTGTAGGACGACCCTGCTTCTGCAGGGAGGTTGGAGCAGATGACCCACTGTGGCCTCCTCCAGTCTGACCCATTCTGTGATTCTGTGAAGCCGGGAAGCAGCTGGGGTGAGGGGTGGGCGTGAACAGCAGAGACCTGCAGGAGCATGACAGGCGCCGCTGCCTTTTCTCCACAGCTGAAGAAGCTGGATCAGGCCGTGTCTGCCGCTCACACCTTCTTCGTGGCTAATCCCCAGCACCTCCAAATGCAGGAGGACATCGAGAAGTACCGGCGTATGTCAGGGGTGAAGTCAGACAGCTTCCAGGACTTGGAGGCCACGCCACACTGGGTGAGGGCTCAGTGCAGAGCCACGCATGAGCAGCTCTTAGTCCACCCTAGGGACTGGTCTGGGACCCTGATCTGTTCCCACACAAAGGCCATGGCTTGAGACAGGCCCCCATACACAGAATCATAGAGAGATTTAGCCCAGAAGGAACCTTTAATGATCACCTTATGCAAGTCCCCTGCCATAGGCAGGGACACCTTCCACTAGATCAGGTTGCTCAAAGCCCCATCCAACCTGGCCTTGGAACTCTCTGAGGGATGGGACATCCACAGCTTCTCTGGGCAACCTGCTTCAGTGTTTCCTAACAGTCATCATCAAAGTATCTTATCTCCAGTCCAAAAAATATTTTATCTTCCATCAAAACACTTTTTCAGTTTAATACTGTCACTACAGGTCTTGGTCTAAAGTCTTGCTCAGACCCCTTTGTGTCTGAAAGGCTGCATGAAGATCTCCCTGCAGCCTTCTCTTCCAGGTGAGGACAAACTACTGCAAGTGTGACAAGAGAGACTTTTTGATGACAGTTATTTGGCTTTAGTGTGGGATTTGCTGTCACTGTGTGGTTGACTGTGCAGGAGCAGGTGGGCCCCTTTATGTCAGCACCATCCTATGAGCGATTCAGAAGTCTCAGGGCATCCTTTGGTGTCACCCACACTGATGAGGGGCCCTGGATCTGTCCTTCACAGGAGGCATATGAGACTGGTGTGCAGCACTATGATGCAGATGAGTACCTGCAGGCCGTGGCCAGGCTGGAGGAGTCACTCTCAGAGGCCCTGTCAGCACTGGAAGAGTGTCGTGCCCTGTGTGAAGGGCCTCGGGAGGATGAGGATGAGGAGGAGAAAATGCAGCCTGGCCTGTATGAAGCCATTGCAGGTAGTGTTAGAGGCACAGAGGGCTGGGTGGGAAGGCTGTGCTCCCCACCCTGGGCACATCCCATCACCCAGCACTCCTGTCTGGAAGAAGTGTGGGCTACCACCTTTCTTGCTGTTCTCTCTTGCAGCCCATTATATTCAGGTTTTGAAGTGCAGGCAGCAGTGCGTCCTGGAAATTGCCACAAAGCCAGGGAGAATTTCTGCCACAGAAGATTTCATACCCTCTCATCTTGATTTGCTGCAGTTTGCCTACAGCCAGGGTGAGCAGAGCCACAAACCAGCAGGTTGTGCTGTGGCACCCCTACACTTGTCCTTTGCCTCTGATCCTGGAGGGCAGCTTGTCATGGGGAAAAACGGCACACTGACCTGAGCTCTACTTCTGTTTGCCCCCTCACTCTTCCCAGAACCTCTCTTCAGGACTGTGGCCACCTTGGGAGATGTCCCTTGTGGTCTTCTTCGGTCTTATTGCCCAGGTTCTGTGGTGTGAGGCTGTTTCCACGTCCTTCCTCCAGTACACTTTTTCAGGACCTTGTTCCAGCTATTTGCTCAGTGTTCTATACCCTCCTTTTCAGTACCTGGCTCCAGGGCAGGCTCCCACTTCCTGCCTAGAGGCTGCACACACATCTCACCTCAGCAGAGGTGTTCCTTCTGAGGCATCCCTACCTGCTGAACTGATAGCCTGGCATGACACTGGTCATCCTGTCACCCTGTCACTTCACACATCCCTTTTGCATACCCCTGCTCCTCCCCACTCTGACCCAACTTATTTCCTCTGTTAGACCACTGGGAAAACTTGTATCTCAAAGATGCTGCTAGACCCCTCATCTTGTCTGTTGCATGAGGGAAGTGGGACCATCTCTCTTTCAAAATACACTTACTTTTAATCTGTTTCTTCTAAACCAGCTCCCAATCAGCATTAAAGGCATGCCTGTTCTGTACCAGGGTCATTCCCATCGCTGGGTGGAGGCCCAGCTAGGCAGGGCTGGTGTGTGTTGGTGTAAGGCCAGCTGCCAGGTCCTGACAGGGACTCTGGGTGCTGCTGGCCTGTACACATCCCTGCTCAAGTCTCTCAGAGACATCTGTGTTTGTTCTCTTCTGTCCCTGCACAAGTTGGGAACCAGACACTGGCTGCTGAATGTGCTGCTTCCTACTTGCTGTTCTATCCCACGGATGAGCCCATGTTGGAGAAAATGAAGCAGTATCGCACTGAGCTGGGAGAGGACGCAGCTGTCACAGCCAGACAGGTAGGTACACTCGAGGTCTGTCCCTGCTGGTCCTCCCCTGTCCTACAGGACAGGATCACAGTCCATGAGACAAAAAGGGGAAGGTGTTTCACTGCAGACATGTGCCAAGGCCAGGACTGAAGAAACTGGAGTTTAGTCTGTCACAGTCAGTGTCCCTTGAGGCCAAATACAGGCTTTAATTGTGCACAGCAGTGGGATGGGACAGGCTTCTGCCCTGGACAGGGATGGGGTTGTCTTTTGTGAGGTGGTTGTTTGACAGTCTCTTTTCTTCCTTAGAGTATTCAGCATTATGTGCAGAGATCTTTGATGGAGAAGAAGTTGATTTATTATGCAGTAGAGCATCTGGGAGAAACTTTTCATGACCCTGTAAGTAACAATATCATTTTAATCTTCCTGCCATGGTTTCACCAATTGTTCACAATCTCAGTTGTCAGAATTCACTTTAGTAGGCCATGACCAGATGCTGATGAGGAGGACCCCCAAGTCCTTATGAGGTGGATCTTTAAGGCCTTTCTTCTGCTCCAGGACTGAAGTTAATTTGAAATTGCTGCTGTAACCATAAGCATTGGCTCAATTTGTCTGTCTTGAGAAGTGGGCCACAGTGGTTGGTCTGATACTCACTGGAGAAGCCAGTGCAAGGTTTGTTGTGTACTGAACCACCTGTGGTTTTTTTCCTTACAGGATCTTTGGACTCCAGATGAGCTGATTCCTGAAAACCTAAGGGAGAAACACAGGTAAGATTGGGCAGGTCAGCTAGGACTGCAGTATAAGTAGGGGCGGTACAAGGAACAGTAATACCTAGAGAAATGAGGACAAAAGGAATGGGAAGGATGTGAAATGCTGCTACAGAGGAGGGTTGGGCACAGCTCTGTGTACTGACAGCCCTGGTCTCTGCTTTTTCCCTTGCTCCCGAGAGAGGATCAGGAGAAGCAAAAGCAGGAAACTCTGGATGTGGAAGAAAGGAAGAAGAGGGGTGAGTAAAAGAGCCTGAAGGAGGTCTTGGATGCAGTCAGCCAGACTTACTCAGGCTAAATGCTGTCTTCCACCCTCAGACATTTGAATGCTAGCGTAGATGCAGACTGACTTGAATGGCTCAGCAAGTCTTCTCACTGTTCTTTTCTTCCTCTTTGGTGCATGTGTAATCTTGCAAAATCTCACTGCCTACATCTCTGGCATGCAAACTCAAAGGGCACTGCGGCTGGAGAAGCTGAGGACAGCCTGAATGTGTGACAAGCCCATGGACATGCAGATCTCTGTGCCAGCAGTGTCTACACCAAACCTGGTTCAGCTTCACCAGCCCAACTTCAATCAACACTTTCCTGAAAGGGACACGAAGGGAGGGGGCAAGAAATGGAAACTGGAAGCAGACAATGTAGCTTGGGCAAGTCTTTCCCTGAAAAGTAGAAGTTCGAGGGGTTTGTGGCTGAATGATGCAGGTTGCAGTGCAGAGTCTCGTGTTCTTGTGGTCCCCTATTCTTATGTGTGGATGCAGAGCCTCTGGAAGGGCTCAGTCATGGAATCTTTGCTTGAAATGACCCTGAGTGGTTCTCTGCTGTGGCACTTGTGAGAGCAGAGCCTTCTAAGGGCCTGATGAGGGCATTCCTCATCATCCAGAGGTCAGAGAGGGTGGGGAAAAAGGCCAAAGATCAAAAAGCTAAATCATCAGCTAATATCCAGTACTTCTCTTTGGGGTGAAGAAAGCAGAAAGATTCACCAGAGATAATTCTTGGATAAGATGTTGATGAAAGATGATTGAAAGGAGGGTTGATGGAGGTGTTTACCTGCTTCTTTTCTCCAGAGCCTCACTCCAGTAGGCTGGACCTGCTCTGCTGCTGCAATCCACAGTGCACTCAACTTCCCCCGCTCCCTGCTGCTCTCCCAGCAAGTCCCAAGTGTCTGCTGGCTCCTGAAGCACGTGCTGTAGGCCAGCATCCCCAGCTGGTGCTCTGGTTCCCCTGAAGCATGTGAGGGGTCTGCGAGGAGCGGGCTCTTCTGGGGAACTGTCCTGTCTTCTCAGAGAATGTAGAGTGTCTCTCCACTTCCTTATCCAGGCGGGGGGTTGCTGTCTGAGGGGTTGTTGTCCAAAGCCTCATCATGCCTGTCTGTGCTTGCTTCTCAACAGGTGCTTTGCCTTTTGAGGGCATTGCTGTCACGATGGATTCCCAGCAGATGAATGGAACCCAGCGGGTTGTGTTCGACAGAGTGCTGACGGAGTCTGAGTGTAAGGACCTTCTCCGACTGACAAAGGTGAGGCCAGGATCCTGTAAGAACTCCTGTCTGTGTACCTTCCTCCTCAGCAGGCAGGGCAGTAGGGTTTGCATGGAGGAGAGCTGGCAGCCTAATGCATGTCATCTGTATCCTTGTGTTCCAGGCAGCAGGGGAAGCAGGAGATGGGTACCGGGCAAGGCGGTCGCCTCACACCCCACATGAGAGATTTGAAGGGTTAACTGTTTCGAAGGCCGTGCAGGTAAAATGCATCTGTGAGTCTGCTGTCTTCTTAATTGTGCAGAAAGAGAGTTTGCCACCTGAGTGTTTTCTTCAGTGGATTGCACTCTGGGTGGTGTCATGGGTGTGTTGTCTCCCTCACAACACTTGTGGTCTCCTCTGGCCTGCTTCCTCCTCAGTCACATTCAGGGATGTTGTACGTGGAAGGCGTGACAAGTGCTTTCTCTTCTGTGAGGAAGGGTTTGGGGACTGCTTGTCCCTGTGAAGGTAGCCTTACAGACATGCTTAGTTTAGAGCTGGAGAATAAATTAAGGTAGAAGGAGCCTCTTGAGATCTCCAATCTGACCTCCAGCTTGCAGCATGTCTAATTCCAAAGCTAGATGAATTCCCTCGATTCTTCACCTAGGCAAGTTCTGAACATTTCCAAGGGTGGGGATTCTCCAGCCTCTCTTTTTTGAGCTGTACCTTTTTTGGAGCTGTACCAGTCTTGTGAGGGTGAAATTTTTCTTCATATCTAGCCAAAATTTCCCTTGCTGCAGCTTTTGTCGGCTGCCTCTTTTCAGTGAGTCTCTTTGAGGAGACACTGTCTCCATTTCCTCTGTAACCCTCTTTTAGGTGACAGGAGGCTGTACTTAGATGTTCCTTTGGCCTTCTCTTCTCTAGACTGAAGAAAGCCAAATCTTTCAGCCTCTTTTTCTAAGTCATGTGTTCCAACATTCCTGCCGTCTTAGGACTCTTCATTCAAGACTCACTTCAGTCTCTGAGTATCTCTTGTGTAGTGGGAGATCCAAAATGATGCAGCTTTCCAGATGTGGCTTCATGGGCCAAGGAGAAGGAAATAATTGCTGTGCTGTAAAGTTGTACTTCTGAGTTATAATTAAATGAGAAAATGTCTTCTTTTCTTGCCTGAGTGACCACAGGAGACAAAGGTCTCTTCTTCTGTGCTGTATACGTGTATCAGTTCTTAGAGTGTCTTTGTAAGTATTGTAACAGACTTGTTTTTCACTTGTAGCTGGCCCAAAATGGGGACGTGGAGTGGAGAGATGCCAAATTGCTTCTGCAGGCTAGTGAGAAATCTCGGAGAATCATCGAGTCCTATTTCACTCCTGGAAAGAAACTCCATTTTTCATTCACACACCTTGTGTGCCGCAGAGCTGTAGACGGTAAAGAACCTTTCATCCTGTTAGTCCCTGTCTCCCAGAGAGTCTCCTCGCTCCCAGCCATGTGCTCTCAGGAAAATATCCTCCTTTTACTCTCACCGTACCCCTTTCTCTCTGCTTTATCCATTCTTGAGGCTGAAAATGTCCATATTCGTTTTTGTGCATTTTCAGGGGAACAGGAAGGTCGCATGGATCTTAGTCATCCTGTCCATGCTGACAATTGTCTCTTGGATCCTGAGGGGCAAGAATGCTGGAAAGAACCTCCTGCCTATGTGTACAGGGACTACAGGTAAGAGCACCTGCATTAGATCATGTGAAGATATCCCTGGCCCCATCAGAGGATGAGCTTAGCTTATAGAAACCTGCTGATGGTTGGCTCAAAGCCATCGAGAACTGTAGCATCAGACAGAAGGCTGCATCAGCAGTTTCAGAAGGAGCTGAATAGGAGTGAAACACCTTCCCTGGGCTGGGAAGACCTTCCCTTTTTCCCCTCCTTGCTTGACACAGCCAGCTTTAACAGAGACCAGAATGAGGCTGGGAGGCTGCACAGATTAGAACCATGATATCAAGCTGCTATCTTGTGGGTCTGCCACAGTACTACAGTCAGCTGCCAGCCCTTTTGACAGGCTGTTTCTTGTAGTTGAGTTCCATCTTTTACAGAATTCTGTGAGTTACAGGAAAGGGATAGTCAGGCTCCTTGGATTCCTTTTGTTTGAGCAGTGTACTTCAGTGCCTATTCTCTCAAGATTCACTGCAAATACTTTATGCTGGGTTTTTCCATTCCATGTGAGAGTTTGTGTTTTTTCCAGCCTGTGGCGGGTTTTGTTACTCCTCTGTGAAAGAACCTGAAATATAGTTTAATGGTGATGCCAGTTGTTGCACACTGCAGCCAGATGAGGTCAGTTCACTACAGCTGATTCCTCCTACTTGCCATCTCATCCCATGCATCCAGAAATTTTACTTGTCTTTTCTTTGAATGGTAGCTGTATCCAGAGCAGAAATCTCTATGCAGCTACGATGAAGATTTGGGACTTAGAGGGAATTCCATTATCACTGAGTTGTTTCCCTTCACATACCAGTGTTTACTTGGTATAACCAGATTGTAAAGTTACCAGACTTTGTTGTTTAACCAGTTAGATCTCTGTCCCTCCTGTGAGAAAGCTGTCCTGTCCCTTTACTGCTCCCTGGGTTCTCTGACTTCCACTTGAATGGATGGTAAAATACCTTCTGGGGATCTATGCCACTGAGCTATTTTTGGGAGCATCCCTGTCCTCTTGCAGCTCGAGCTGTGACTGCCCAACCAGCTTAAGGGCTGAGCTCTTGCAGTGTCCTTTTGAATGAAGTGCTTGTGTTCCAAACTTCCTGGATCTTTCCTGTGAATCTCTGCTGTGGGTATTAATGATGACATTGAGCAGGATTGGACCCAGGGGCCCATGAGTTCCTGTGATGCTGCTCTGGGTGCACAGTGCTCCTTTGGATGCCAGCAGTGCACTGGTCCCTGTGTGCTGGTCATGCTCACCTTCACCTTCTCTTTTCATTAGAAATTTCCCCTATGGCACCATTCTGAGTCCTTTTACCACAGTCCAAACTGCTGAGATTGAGCATGTAGTGTTTCCTTGGAAAACGCACTATTTTTTCAAACATTATGTGGGTAGCCAATCTGCTTTTAGTACCCCAATGTTACATTTAAGACCATTTTCCATTTTCTTCTTGTCCTCCAATTATCCTTCTCAGAAATGGAGTCTAAAGCCCTGCAGACTATTGAGGTCAGGATAACATTGTTTATGCTTCAACCATTATCCCTGCCTTCCTGTCCCTTTGGACGTGAGAGAGCTGTCCTTGCTTTTCTCCACTCATGTCACCCCTCTGGCTTCACAGCCTTACTAAAGCCCTGTGGCAGAAGAGCTACAACTTCCTGGGTTCCAGGGCTGGTAATCCTCTCACTGCACTTATGTCCTTAACGTTGCTTCAGCAACCACTGTGTTCATTAGTATGTCTTCCTCTCTGTCCCATTAACTAAGAGCCTCTGTTGTTCCTCTGTTGTTTTCTAGCAGCTTAATTGAATACCAAGAAGAAAGTGGGCAGTTTGTGGCCCATTCTTTCACCTACTCGACTGTGGGCTCACCTGTGCTGTACAGTGTCCTCACTACTTCTCTTTTTGTATAACTTTAGTAAGGAAGTTTCTTGGTTTAATTTTCTTTTCTACATGCACCAGGCCCCTTTTTGATCATTCCAATTCTGATGTTACCCTGAAATTCCTTGGCTGTTAAGACATGGCTTTCTTTGCTGATCAGTCTCCTCTTCCAGGAGTTGGATTATTCCCAACCTTGAAACATAAACAACAGGTTAGAAACAAGGTCTGTCAAGCCCAGGGCATTGTCACAGCAGTGCCACAGATGCATGCTGCAGGGGATTAAGAACAAGCCAAAATAAAACGGGACAAGTGTGTAGAGCTAATTCCCTGGCATACTCTCCCAGCCTCCTGTGGCTTGCAGCTCAGGGACTCCCCTGAGCTAGGCACTGCTGTATTTAACACCCTCAGATGGATTCTCCTGCTAGCTGGTCTACTTGCTTTTCAACCTGTGACAAGGAGTGTGGGGAAGCACCTGGGAGGAATAAGCTTCACCCTACAAATGTTCTCTTTCTTTTTGTCCACAGTGGCATTCTCTACCTCAATGATGACTTCCAAGGTGGAGGCCTTTTCTTCACTGAAATGGACACTGTGACTGTCACAGTAAGTCTGGGACTGGCCAAAAGAGGGAGAGAGAACTGAGGGCGAGACTTAGTCTGTGCAGGAGGAAACCGGTTGGTTATCGGATCCCACCACTCCAGAAACAATCCAGTGCTGGTGCAGTGTCAGATTCAAATAGAGACAGCTAAAGGGAAATTGAGGCAAATCTCAGACAGGGGAGAGTTTGACTCTTTCCTAGCTGAGATTTTCCAGGCTCTTCCAGTCTGTGGGTGTTTGTGACCTTTGTTGCCCCATTGATTCTCTCTGTCCCTCTCCAAGGCCTTCCTGGCTCACAGACTGGCTGTAGGTGCCTAGCAGCTCTCTGCACTTCCACGTTCCCACAGGGTGTGTGACCTCTGTAGAAGGACTGTGTCATCCAGAGCAGGGGTCTGCTGGCTTCACAGTCTCTTGTCTCTCTCCTGGCAGGCCGAGGTGCGTCCCAAGTGTGGGAGGCTGGTGGCCTTCAGCTCTGGCAAGGAGAACCCACACGGCGTGTGGGCCGTGAGGCGTGGCAGGCGCTGCGCCATTGCCCTCTGGTACACGCACTCCCCGGAGCACACTGAGCAGGTGAAGGGCATGCTGAAGGGACAAAGTACCTCCAAGTGAGATCAAATCCCACTGAGGAGCAGCTTCTGGGCTTTCCCTTGGGGCAGGGCACCGTGCAGCACCTGGGGGTTGCCCTTGGACAGGGTGTGTGGTGGAGGGGCCAGCCTGGGATGGGTCCTGCAGAGGGGAATTGGTTCTGGAGCAGTCGGGTGGATGCGTTTCATCGAGACCCCAGCAGGGAGGATTCACATCATTTCTGTCTCCATGGCTGCAGGAACGGGTGAAGGCAGAGGAGCTGATGGAGCAGAGGGCCATGGAGCAGGACCAGCCTGATGGAGATAAACATCAAGGAACTGATGGCAGCAGCAGATCCTCCTCAGAGCCTCGTGCTCCCAGCCGTGCAGCCAAGCCTGCAGATCAGAGACAGAAGCCTGGCTTGGACAGGAAGCAGCAGCCCAAGGTGCTGCGGGCCAGAGATGAGTTCTGAGTGCATGGGGCCCTGTAGACTGTCACACAGCCTGGCCTGGCAGGTCACGGGAGGACCGGGACCACGGAGGCCTGAGGCAGTGTCGTAGTGTGGTAGAGCTGTAGTGATGGGGAGGGGTGCAGCTTTCTTCTCTGTGGTGTCCCAGCAGCTGAAAAATGGGAGAAGGACAGTGTGGAAGTCAGTGACACCAGGAACTTTCTTCACTGCCTCACCATGTTTGTCTCACTGAGAAGTAAGAAGACAAGGTTTTCTCACCCCACTCCTCTCAGTGCCAACTTCTTGGTTATCCAGGCTAAATCTGACAGGGGGAGGAGGAGCCTGGAGTCTTTCAGTGTGGGCTGTCTCATTCAGGAACTCTAAAGCCTTTGAATTTCTTAAGCACCTGCAAACTCCAGAACCTTGCGAAGTGACCTGAGACAGGAGAGGTGAAGGACTGTGAATAGATGGAATAAAAGCCAAATGCTGGACACAGATATTGATGGGAGCTTGAGTCTGTATTACCAGGGAGACATGCACACTTGTTTCTGATTGAAATTTAATTAACAAATGATGGGAGGAGATTGAGCCCTCGGTTAAAGATAACAGAGTATTTACCCATATGTCATCTACTTCCAATAAGGGAGAGCAAGAGAGAAAGTCAGCTGTGACGTGGCTAATGTGGAAAGGGTGAGGAGTGCTTTTAAGATAAAGCACTGTACACTCACGTTTCCCTGTAGCAAGACCTCCCTTTTTTTTTTTGTTTTCATTTTTTCCCCGTCTCCATGCACTAAATTGTCCCTGAAAGCAGAAGAGAGATTTTGTTTATCATTTTCCACCCTGATAGAAAGACAATCTGCTGTCACTGCCCAGGGGATTAGTGTCCCGAGATGGGATTATATTGTAGCCAAGTAGGAATTGAATGGGGTGGATATGGAGTATCTAAAAGAGCAGTGACCCTTTTCCTGAGAAGCATTAGAGCAAGAGATCAATCTGTGGTCATGACATACTCAAGTCTTGATGGGTTGTGCATGGACACCCCAAGTGCAGTTCAAGTGGAAGAAATCTGTAGCACCAGGGCCTGTGGTGTAAGAGGCGGGTGAGTGATCCCCTTGTCACTGTTGGCAGAGGGCCCCTGCTCCATGGGAAGGGAAGTCCTTCCTTAATCTGAATCCTGACGCTTCTTAACATGCAGTCCTGGGAAACCTGTGCTGGCAACCCTTTTTGCTTCCCATCCCCTCCCCAGGGTCCCAGGAAAACGTTTGATTGTGCATTTCAAATTCCCTCTCCCTGGCGAGGGGCCTGTCACATCCCAGCACCCACATGTCCATCCCGATGATTCGCTGGGGATGCTGGCTGGTTCCTGGTTGATGAGGACATGTTGGGGGTGAGGGGCCAGTGTCCACATCTCTGGCTTGCTTTGCCCAAAGGTGGCCTGGGTGATTAGACTGATGGCCTCCTGACGTCAGATGAGATCCGTTAAAAGGTATTTATCTCAGGCTTGGGCCAAAGCCGCGGGAGAGATTAAAAGAGATTGAGGCCAAGATAATCCCCTCGCAGCATCCCACTAAAGTGGCTGCCAAAAGGCATGCCACCAAATCTTTTGCCACCCCTGGCCCCTGTGCCCAGTTCTGTTCTCTCCATCCAGAGCCCCGTTTACAGCCAAGAGAGGGTGTGGTGGCCCTGCCATTGGTTTTTCCTTTGCAGGCCCTCTCTGGTGGCATCATCCCTCTTTCCACCCTGCCCAGGACACGAGTGGCGTACTGTCCCTGGGAAAACAGGAATTCCTGTGACTGTGAGGTACAGCAAGCCCTGCCCTAGTGGCTGATAATCCTAGGCTGTTCTGGCTAATCTTCACTTTATTAGTTTGTTGCTGATATAAACAGAGGGAGTCAAATCCGCCTGGGATTGTTTCTTTCCCTTCAGGAGCAGTGTGCTACTCTCTCTTTTCACCCCTCCCCATCCACCTGCTTTGCATTACGTCCCAATCCGATTTCCCCAAGTCTCTGGTGTCTGATTTAATTTGCCTGACGCTGCTCCTGGAATCAGCCCTCCCCCAACCCCTCCCGTGCACAGCCTTCCAGCTCCCCATGGGGAGATCAGTCCTGGGAGAGGCTGAGGAGCAGAGAGGGAGCGAGGGACTCGCTGGGTGGACAAACGGGACTGCCTGGAGACTGCAGAGGTACGAGGGACTTTTGGGCAGTGAGGAGCCATTCTCAGCAAGGGAAGCAGGCTGTGAGGGTCCCATCCAGAGGGGACTGCAACCCACCTTGCTCTACAGACCCTGGTAAGTTTGCTGCCTTGCAATGCCTGAGATCACCTTGGTGAAACTGGCATTGGAACCCTGAGTTTCTTGGAGCGATGATGTGGCGAGTCTTTGAACAAAGGCTCATCCCATCAGAGAATGAGGGAGGGTAAAATCATGGAAAGGAGTTGGGTTAGCACTGGGATACCTTTACAGTGATGGAGGGGTTTTGCACTGGGATGGGGTTGCTTGTTCTCCACTTGGCAGGTAAATCTCACGAGTTTCCAGACTGGAGCGGGAGGGTAACACCTCCCCTGATCGACCTGGCACTCACTGCCTGAACACAGCCCTGCGTTCCCAGTGCACCCTGTGTGCACCTCTTTGCAGCTGGCTGCTGTTCTGGCTGGAGAAGGAGCCTCAGAAAGCAAGGAGCAGAGCAGGGTAATTTTACCCTGACCTTTGATCTCCATCACAGGAGAGAGGGATCATCTCTGTATCCGGCTCTGCAAGGAGCCTGGGGTCACCAGGGCGAGCCTGCGAAGCTGGTCAGGGATTACACGGAGACCCAGGGACACTGCCTGTTCCCACTGAGTCCTTCTTCTTGCCCCTTTCCCTGTTCCATTATTCACAGCCCTCTCCCAACATTTCACAAAGTGACCACTCCTTCCTCAGCGTGGGGGAGCTACCCAGGAGCAGACAATAAGAGGGTTCACCTTGCCTCTTTTTCCCACCCATTCCTTGCACCCTTATCCCCACCAGGGAGTGATGCAGGTGACTTGGAGGGACAGCCCCCAGGGAGCAAGCTGGGCCACCTCCATGGCATCGTGCAAGGGATGTGGCCACTGCTCTGAAAAGTCAGGGTGTGGCAGCAAAAGGCAGAAGATGGATGATTCCAGGTCCCCCTCCATCTTGCACCACAGCAGAGGCATTTGATCTGCTATGAGCCCCAAAGGACTCAGGATGGGTTTGGTTGCCCACAGACAGGAGTGCTGCAGCAAGAAATTTGTTAGAAGAGGCAGGAGGGGGAAGAACTGTCATGTTGGAGAGCAGAAGAAATGAAACGTGATTTCCAAAGCCAAGAGCTGTGAACTGGCTGAGCACAGCTCAGAGCTCAGAACAGGGCTGGCATGAACCAGCCAACCCCAAGCTCTGTTTGGCCGTGCCCTGCTTGCTCCTGGTGGTCCTTGCAGGAGGCAAAACTCTGGAACAGTGCTGGTGCCAGGTCTTCCTGTCAGTAGCTGTGCTGAGAGTGGTGAATTGTTTCTTTCAAAGGTACCTAAGGACTTGGTTTCCTCTTCTGCTTAGCATTCCCCTGAAAGAGCCCTTACTTCCAGAAAGCACCAAGTGTGCACCATTTAAAAGCCTTTCCCATTAAAACTAGCCTGGGCAACCACCATGAGCAGCTGTGAGCTGATCCTTAGATCCACTAGGAATGTGTATCCCTAAGGTCCTTCTGGTCAAGGCAGGAGCATGCCTTGGCCAAACTCCATTTCCCTTTCCTCTGTTCTTCTCCCATTTTGTTCCTCCCATTTCCTGCCTTAAATTTACATGACCATAATGAGCTGCTCTTTTGCACACCTGCCCTGCTCCTCCTGGGAGGCAGCTGCACTACGCTGGGGACACCTCACTCTGCACAAATTGCACTGGAACGTGACGGATGGAGGCGACAGGCAAAGATGGAGCTATTATTATCACTCATCTGTGGCTCCTTGTCCTTCTGAGGCTGAGAACAATTCCCAACTTCATTTAGAGTGTTCTCTCAGAGGGATTTAAAGGTTCGGACACAGTCCTGAGCTGCACCTTCTCTATATTTAGCCCTTTTTATCCGTCCTCAACATCCTGCCCCTGCTGTTTGATCTGCCTATGGCTCCGAAAGCCCCTCAGCTGGTCATGCAGCTTTACAGAGCAGTGAACTGGCATTCCCTTGCTAGTGCCAAAGTTGAGAAACAACCAGAGAAGGGAAGAGAGTAGTGAAAAAGCAGGAGCAGTGAAAGGAAGACTGGGATCTGACGGGTAATGAGGATGTGTACAGCCAGCTTCACTGGGAGCAGAAATTGGAGGGAAGGGAGAACAAGGTTCCCATCTCTATGTAGGTCTGGGTGGGCAAAACCAGAAGTCTACAAATAAAAATTAGGGCAGGTGGATGGAGAGTAATCTCAAAGAGCCAAAGGTGTATGAAATAACAGTCTGAAGAACTTGGGAACCAAGCAAAGGAGGCTGGAAGGAGAGAGTCAGAGGGAGGAGGTTACCTAGCAGGAAACAACAATCCAGTGCTTAGGATCAATGGATCAGTCCTAAGGAACACTGGGGAAGGGCAAAGTGTGGGCTACAATGGTAGGGCTGGCTGCACAGGGTGGCTGGAAGTTCAGATGTTCCACTTGGTGTGCCATAGGCTGTGACCAGAGCAGGATGGAGCCTTGCAGTTTGACTGTAAGCTGAAAGTGAGGGGCAAACACCCAGCAAAAGGAGGATGTGCAGCCTCTGACTGAAAGCTGCAAGGCCTTCCCCAACATCTCCCTGCTCTGTCAGTCAGCTGGGAGGTGGAGGGGAGTGCCAGCCCTTTCCCAAAGGAGGGGAAGTGCATGGAGGTGGGCTTTCATGGCCAGGCTCCCTCAATGAGGTGCAGCAGTGCATCTTTGCTGGGAGGAGCCCCTCATCGCTGCTCTGTTGGAATGAGAGAAGAAAAACCAGTGGAATGGGCTCAGCTGAGGTGCTGGTCTGTCCCTGTCCTTCAGGGTAGGGAAGGAGCTGAGGCTGGCAGCCCCAGGCCAGTGGGGCTGTGGCACATTCCTCTGGGCCCTGGCAGGGCTGCCCTCCTGCTCCCTCACCGTTTCCTGGGGCTGGCAGCCCCATCCCGGGCATGGGCAGCGAGCAGGGAGCAGTCAGCAGTGCTGTGCCTCTATCCAGCCTTGCAGGCAGCAGACACAAGTCTCTGTCTACAAAGTATATCCTGGAATAGCTTTCTGCTGGGATAGCCTCCCAGGAGCCAGGGGAAACCTGTGTCTCCTTCTCTTTCCTGCACTCAAAGCCATGCCTCAGGAATCATTGAACAAGCAAAAACTCACTGTGCCTGGGGGATCAAAGGAAAGCTGTGGAGATATTCAAGGGAAGGAATTCTCCAAGGAAACTCAAAGTGCTCTACCAAACAGCCAGCAAAGGTGGGACTTGGGAACTGTCTGATGTGCTTGCCCACAGCAAGAGAGCAAGTGTGGCATGGAAGGACCCAAAGCCTCACTGACCAGAGGAAATTAAGCCTTCAGGCAACAGGGATGGAAGTGATGTGACCCACAGGAACTGGGAGAAATTTGCAGATGCTGCTGGAACATTTCTTGAGCAACACCTGGAGCACATCTGGACACTCACATCTATCCAGGTGAAATGTTGGAGCAATTAAAAATCAAGTTTGTCTATAAAAGTGGGAGATGCTAGAATCACTGGTGAAGATTTGAATGCACATAACAAGAAAGAGAAACAAAACAGAGATGCTGTATATTGATACAGTACACCTGCATCTTGAATATGGATTACAATTCTGGCTCCCTGCTCTCCCTGCAAAAACATATCATCTCTGCTCCGTAAACAACTGAAACAAAGCTCAGCAGAGATAATAGGATGTAGCAGCTTACAGGAGAGGAATGACTAAGTTTGCTCTGCAGTCTGGAAAAAGGACGGGTATGACAAAGATGTATGAAATACCAAGTGATGCAGAGGTGAATAGAGACCAGTTATTTGCTGATTCTTCCAACTCAAACTACAGCTACTGTGAAGTGGAACCAGTGCCACCGGGAAGTGATGGAAGCAGGAACTTCTTTGCAGAGTCTGCCACCCAGCTGTGGAAGTCATCACCGTGGGGCACTGAGGAGGCTGAACTTGGCATGGGCACAAAAATGGTGTGGACAAATGCACAGAAGAAAAGAACATCAAGGACTTGCATACAGTAATGCTGCTCTAGCTTTGGACGTCAGTGAAAAGCTGGGGCTGGGCAAGTAGGAGTTGTACCCCTATCGGCTTATGCTATTCTTAGATCCTTCCCTGGGCATCAGCCTTTCTTTTTGTTTTATTTTGGTTTGGTTTTTGTTTGTTTTGGTTTGGTTTTTGATGTGAAACTAGAAGGGAACTCTGAGAGAGAACTTCAACAGCTCCATAGATTTCCTTGGTCAGAGAGTTGGTTTGTCCTGCCTGTTGAGGCTTTGCTTAGGACAAATAGTGGGAAATAGCCAATGGGCTCCCCTATCAAGTTTTTTCCTCCTGGAACTGAGATGGACAGCTCGGCTATGAACAGGAGAAGCTGATAAAGAGGACCCAGGGCTTGGAATGGAGAGGTTAAAAATGAGTGGACAAGTGTGGCCAGAACATCAGCAAGAGGCTCTGGAGTTCTTTAGCTTCTGTGTGTGTATATGTAAGCAGGATACAAGACAAAGTGGACCTTTGACCAGGCCCAGCACAATCTTCCCAAGTGCTAAAGGTTGTGGCCAGATACAGCACAACATTACTGAGTATTCAGCCAAGAAATGGTCACCAATCCTTTGTCAGAATACCTACATTTCTGTAACTGAGCAGTCACACTGGTGTCCTACCTAACTCACACCTCTCTCCTTTGATCTGTCTCCCCAGAGTCCAGGCTGCCCCACGTGGAGGAGCCACCCCTAGGTCAGAAAGATGGGGGAAATGGAGCAGATGAAGCAGGAGGCTGAGCAGCTGAAGAAGCAGATTGCGGTAATGCTGGCAACAGCCATGGAGCTGCTGAGAGCGTGTCTACCCCACAATGCATGCCCAAACTTTCCTCCTCAGCCACAAGCTGCAGCTGGGCTTTCTCCATCTACATTCTTGAAGCCCTCTGCAGCTCTCCACAGCCCTTTAAATGCTAATGGAGATCTTCCCACCATGGTGGGGGAAAGGGAGAGGAACAGGGACAGGGATCCCACAAGTGTCATGAATCCCCAGGATCTCCTCTGTCTCTGAGATCTGTCAGGTGGGAGGGTCTATGGAAAGGGTGTAGCACAGCAAACAGGATGTTGAGCAAATTTTGGCTCACGTCCCTGACAATTGACTGGTGTCAAGGTGTCTTAATCGCAGACAAAGATTGCTGGCCACAATCCAAACACAGCAAAGCCACAGTTCCTACTTCTAGTAGCCCTCAGAAAATGACCCCAAATTTCACTTGTCATCACCTTCCCTGCATGTTTTCAATCTGTCTCATCTGCTGTTGTCTCTTCTCCAGGATGCCCGGAAAGCCTGTGCAGACACAACGCTTGCTCAGGTAAGGGACAAGGCGGTCTGGGCAAGCTAGCGCCACTCTGAGGGGCTGGTGCCCAGTCAGGAAGGAGTTAGGAGGCAGTTAGGAGATGTGGAAAGCAGTACTGGTAGTCCAAGATAAATTCTTTCTCTCCCACCATGCTTTCTCTAGATTGTGTCTGGAGTGGAGGTCGTCGGACGCATCCAGATGCGGACCCGAAGGACCTTGCGGGGACACCTGGCCAAGATCTACGCCTTGCACTGGTCCACAGACTCCAAGTGAGAGCTGCTGCTGGCCTGCTGGCTGCAGGACAGCACATGGGTGTGAGGGGCAGGAAGGCTCTGATGGGAAGAAGGCCACTAACCTGACCTTGTTCCTTTCTCACAGACTTATGGTCAGTGCCTCACAAGATGGGAAACTGATTGTGTGGGACACATACACAACTAACAAGGTAGGAGCCAGGCGGCTGCAAACCGGGATGCTGGAGTGGTTCCTCTTGGAGATGGTGTCCTTGACCTGCTCTCTCTGCTGCCAAGAGCCCTGACACGGTTTCTGGTCCCCCAGGTCCATGCCATCCCTTTGCGCTCCTCCTGGGTCATGACCTGTGCCTATGCCCCCTCTGGCAACTTTGTGGCCTGTGGAGGCCTTGACAACATGTGCTCCATCTACAGCCTCAAGTCCCGTGAAGGCAGCGTCAAAGTGAGCAGGGAGCTCTCAGCCCACACAGGTGTGCGCACTCCCTGCCTGCCACTGGGTGCCCCCTGCTTCCAAACTTCACCCTTCTGTCCCTGCCCCTTTTCTCATGTTTGCTTGCTCCCCTTCCCAGGATACCTCTCCTGCTGCCGATTTCTTGATGACAACAACATTGTGACTAGCTCTGGCGATACCACATGGTGAGTGCTCCCTCCTGCATCCTGGTGCCATGATCTCTGCTCTTAGCACAGCAGCAAGTGCAGTCCTTGTGCTCTTCAGCCCTCCACTATCTAAGGAGGAACTGCTCCTACAATGGGGAGGCCACATGGAGCGCCTTAGGAAGCCCCATCCATTCTTCCTCCCTTGGCAGAGCAGGTGCTTCTTTCCTCAGCTGAGGCCAGGTCAAGCAGTAGGGACCATGTCAAAAGTTCTCACAAAGAACAGTGTCATTTATACCAGGACAGAAAGAGTTTTAATTTTTTGTGGAGCACTCACATGTTCTCCACTTGTCAAGTCCTGCCCTCTATGCAAGGGACACTGCAGAGGCACTGTCTTGATCCTTTTGTTCCTGGTTCTCAGGGCTCACTGTGCTGTGATTCTGAACAGTCCTGAGTCTTTATTTACCCCACCCATCCCAATACCTGCTTTGGATGAACCTTTTGGCCAAGGAAATGTGGCATTTCCATCAGAGATCAGGGTTACACGGCATTTGTTTGCCTGCTGTGCTGTGGGATCCCACTGAACAAGAGCTTTGCACCTTATGAACATGGACACAGAAGACTTTTCTCAGCTGTTTGCTATTTTTTGTTGTCTGTGTCCCTCTTACTGTCTCTCAGTATTCCCTTCAGCTGTCACACTTCTATGCCAAACTTCACACACCCCCAGCCTTAGTCTAACTCTGTTTTGGCAAAGGTACTGCCAACAACAGCTGTGAAGATATTGTGTACAGCGGATCCAGGGATGCTCTCACCCATTTTCCCATGCAGTAACCACGGCTTCCCTCCTTTTGTTTGTGAGTGGGACACTCCTCAGCCTGGCTGTGGGTCTGCTGTGCCTCGGCTGGCTCTGAGAGCCCCTCTCCTCTCCTGTCCCCTCCTGCAGCGCGCTCTGGGACATCGAGACGGGGCAGCAGAAGACTGTGTTCATTGGTCACACTGGAGACTGCATGAGCTTGGCCGTCTCCCCTGACTTCAAACTCTTCATCTCGGGGGCTTGTGATGCTACTGCCAAACTGTGGGACGTGCGGGAGGGCTCCTGCCGCCAGACCTTCTCCGGGCACGAGTCCGACATCAACGCCATCTCCGTACGTACCCTCTGCACAGGGCTGGGGAGGAGAATGGAGGGTGGAACAGCTCCAAAAGAGCCCTGGGACAAGGTTGAAAGAAGCTGTCCCAGTCAGCAGGGTAACAGGGGTCTTAGACCTTGGCCCCATATCCAGCCTGAAGCAGGGAGTGCCCAAGTTCACTGAAGTTTGGAGGAGGGTTCTCCCCAGGCAGCAAAGCATCCAAGTCTTGAACAGGCAGCATACTGTGGTCTGTGGAGCTGAGCATCCTCACACAGGGGCTGGTCCAGCTTTGCTCACAACAGCTGTTGGCAGCTGTGCTTCAGGCATGCTCCAGCAGCCCTGGCACAGGATGCAAGTGAGGCAGCAGGAATACCTAACTCAGCTGAGGTCAGCTCCAGACAGAAGAGGTGGGATCACAGGGAGATCTTCCGAAGATCAAATTTTGATGGGAGGCAGCTCAGACATTTGGGAGGAAGCACCTCCCTCAGAGCTGCAGAGATGGCAGGACAAGAGACGTGGAGGACTATTCCATGTAGCTAAGCAAATGCCAGCTTCCTGCAGTCTGCTGCTCAAACCACCCTCCCACTGACCTCAATTAGTGAAACCTTCCTCAGTAGTCCCATGGCTACCTTGCCAGCCACATGGTTTTCTGCCATACCTGCTCCTGAGGAGCTCTTTATTTACTCCTCAGAGCAAGACCACAGAAAATGAGCATGTATGAGAAGGCTGGGATATGAGGATCAGACAGAGGAAGCCTCTGGTAGCCAGAATTATGTCAGACCTCAGCTGGGGGATAATGGGTGGACACTTGTCAAGGCCCAACATAACAGCTGGAGTTAAAATAATCCTTCCTCGAGCACTAAGATATCTTGCAACAACTTAGGCCGTTTGTTTTCTTGGAGTGGAAGGGGTTTATTAGGCCTTATGAGAAGTATCAGTTTCCCCCTTCAGCAGACTCAAATTCCACAATCCAGTGTCTGGTCCCACCAGGTTTTCCTCCCTCCGTGGCTTCCCTGTGCTTAGCAGGGGGGGTGAGGAGCTGAGGAATTCCATTGGGATCTGAGGAGAGCCTCACTCAAACACGGTGTGTGCCCTCCGCAGTTCTTCCCCAACGGCGAGGCCATCTGCACGGGCTCCGACGACGCCACGTGCCGCCTGTTCGACCTGCGGGCGGACCAGGAGCTGATCATGTACTCCCACGAGACCATCATCTGCGGCATCACCTCCATCGCGCTCTCCCGCAGCGGCCGCCTCCTCTTCGCCGGCTACGACGACTTCAACTGCAACATCTGGGACTCCCTGAAAGCAGAGCGTGTGGGTCAGTGCCTCCTCGAGGTCCCTCCTCCCCTCCCTGCCTCAGGGATAATGAGGCATTTATTTTTCCTGAACGTAGGAAGACATCCTATAGTGACTGAAACCCAGCAAAGCTCCCTCGTGCTTAGGGAGCACACCAGAACTAGGCCAACCCTCACTGGCCTAGAGGAGTTATTGTTTTTAATGTTAAGGAAGTCAAGCCTTTAAAGAGCATTGATCAAGGGGGACAAAAAGGTTCCCATTAGCTAAAACTGCTCACAACCACCAATAGAATATCCTATTTCCTCATGGCCTGCCAGTTCCAGGTACTCACAGTGCCACTTGGTGGCCAGGCACCAAGCCAAGCGTGCACCTGGGCTTCCATCCAACATCTTTGGGTACTCTGTGATGCTCATACACAGATCACGGCACTTTTCCTTCAGATGTGGCCCTTACCTTCTGAAAAGTCATGAAACGCAGCCCATCAACAGCACTGCTGTTTCTCAGCCTTACCAAGGACCCCATCCTATCTTAGTCTTACCATCACTCCAGGGTGAAAGCAGTTGTATGAAGTTCAGCTGGCCAGGGTGAAAGCAGTTCTGAGGATTCAGCTGGCCAGGTGAAAGCAGTTCTAGCTGTCCAGGGTGAAAGCAGTTTCATGAGGGGTCGGCTGGCCAGGTGAAAGCATTGCATGAGGAGTGAGCTGGCCAGGGTGAAAGCAGTTTTACGAGGTTCAGTTGGCCAGGGAGAAAGCAGTTGTATGAGGTTCAGCTGGCTTTACCTTCCCAAGAACCCCTTGGGTGCTGGTTGTACACCACACACAAAAGTTCTTTGGCACATTTGCTCCTGTTCTCCACGTACTGACTGCAAGAGGTTGTGCAGGAGCAGACAGGGCTGCACACAGCACGTGGGCACAGCCCGTGCCATGTGTCCCCTCAGCAGGGCCACCTTGTCACTTCTCACAGGGCCCCCCTTCACTGCCTGACCTCTTCCTTCCCTCCACAGGAATCCTTTCTGGCCACGACAACAGAGTGAGCTGCCTGGGGGTGACGGCGGATGGCATGGCTGTTGCCACTGGCTCCTGGGACAGTTTCCTCAAGATCTGGAACTGAGGACGGCAGCAGGGAGGGGAGGAGCAGCGGAAGCACGGCCCACAGCCCGAGCCCATGCAACACAGCATCAGCAGCTGAGCACAACAGAAATGCCTACCTACCACCCCACTTGTCTCTAGACACAGGTCACTTGTAGGAGTCTCCCAGAGTGAAAGGAGATCAGGGAGGAGAAGCAGGGGGAGCTGGGGAGCAGGAGCACAGGCATTGGCCCTTCTCTCCATCTCTAAACAGCCCCAGCGGTTTCCAGCCTTGTGCAGGCTTGAAGACCTGTTCTTTACGTCTCAGGACTTTGCAGTACAATTCAGACACCCTGCACCTTCCTTCAAACACCTCTGCCCACACTGGTACCCCTCCTCCTCCTGAGGACCCCTCATGCAACACCCACCCCAGACTAAGCTCTCTCCCTGCTTTAACTCTACCTAACTTCTCTGTGCAGCTGTCCTGTATCCATGCAGACAGCCCAAGACACACTGGATTTGAGATTTCTATGGCACCACCTCAAACATAAAGCTAGAGTAAATTTGGCTCATTTTCACCAGGGCACACTTAGCTCAAGTCCTATCTATGCATAAAGGGGGAAAGGCAGCCTTCAGACCTGCCAGAATAGCAGGGAATATATTATTCTTGTCTTAGTTCAAGTCTTATCTATGCATAAATGGCAGAAAGGTAGCCCTCAAGACCTGCCAGAATATCAGGGAATATTATGTTTATTCTTATTTGTTGTCTGCTTCTTGCTGTTCCTTCCCTCTTTGCCTCACTCCTGCATTGTGTGGTGACCCTGTCTAACCAGTAGCCATCAGCCCATGTTTTCAAGTCTGTTTAGATCTTCATAGCCCAGGCAAATAAAGAAAGCTCACAGAAGCACTGCAGGCTGTGTTCTTTCCAGCATTGCAATGAGCTACTGCAAACAGAACTCCTTTCCTGTGACTGTTGCCTGCTGGTCTCAACCAGTCAACACCTCATCCACAGCCCTTGCTTCAGCTCACAGCCCCAGGGGAGGGTGTTCCTCACATGCTGTAGGTGAGAACAGGCTGGAGTTGGGATAGTGAGATGTGAGGGCATCCTTTCAAAGCTTGGATATTTTAGCTCAGTTACACAACCATTTTTTTCAGCCCCTATTCCACTTGTTGGCTCAGAGCAACATCCTGGGGGGCCCCAGGCTCTGCTGGAAGAGCTGTGGAGATCAACAAGGTTTAGAGTAACTTACCAACAGAAGGTCAATATCAATGGACAATATTGTCTCACATTATTTTGGATCTCACCCTCACACAGACCCTTGCCTACCTCGGTTTGAGGCCAGTGTAGGAGCAGTACAGCTCCAGAGGTGACACTGGATAGACAATGGTTTCCTGCAGGGAGCTGCAGCTTCCCAGCTCACGCTGTTGTACATGGATTCAAGGCCATACCCTTCAGCATGCCCCAAGGCAGTTTTAAGGCTAATGGAAGGCTGAACTATTTGCTCCTGAGCCCTTGTCCCAGAGAAAATATTGTGCTGAGCAAGCACAACATCAGGACATACAGTCAGCAAAGGTTGAACACAAATTTATTTACTAGAGATAAAAACTCTATGGAAAAACCAACACAGCTGATATACAGTAAAAGAGACAAAGACTGTGCTGTACATTACACATGACAAACTGGGAAGAGGAGGGAGAAATCTTTCCCCAGCAGGGATAGGTGAGAAATGTGACCACTGCTTTGGGGTTTCAGTCTATTGTAGGATTTCTTCCCTCTAGAAAATTCTCAAAACATAGGAGCAAATTATAACAACATCCTGAAAAAAGAAATGTCTAGTTCTCCACAAAAGGGCACTGCTGGTTTTCCTTGTTCAAGTCACTCCAAGCACAGTTCCCAGATTTAAGGCTTCTGCTCAGATCCACTTCCTTCTTCTCCCCAAGGTTCTCTCCCAGCACGTGCCTCTTGCCCTAGAGAAATAAAAAACCCAAACACAGAGTATAAAACATAGGTTGATCAAAAGTTAGTTAATTCTCAGCAGAATATGTAGCCTATTTTCAGGCCATTCAGCTTGGACTCTCTTGTGACAACATACAAGAGTGACTTTTTTCTACAGCCCAGAGAGAAAGAATGAACTGAAACTGACAATTTCACAGTAAGGCCAAAGACAGACACTGAACAAGACTCAGAGGCATTTAGTGACAAGACTGACCCACAGAAAAATATTTGTGAAGTTTCTAGTCTCTGCAGGCCTAGGAGGTCACAATTCCCAATTGGGACCATAACAAACACAGAAATTGAAGGATTTGGCTTTTTTTTTTTCCAGCTCAATCTCCCTCCCTCAGCCTGACCCATTAAGCTTTACCTGGCGAGGGGCAGGAGCACTGGGGGAATTATCATCTCGTAGAATGCTGAGGGGAGAGCGGCCAGTTCCTCCAGATGTTGCCATGAATTTGTTGCTGGGCTTGTGTCTCACGGGCTTGCTCACTAGTTGACAAAAGGAAACACACCAGCACATCACAACAAGGCTCAAAGGTCCTGGATTTTAAATGCCTCAGGGCCTTTATCAAAAACTTACCCAAGGGCTTTGAGGCAAAGGGATCACAGAAAGGTTGATGATGGAAGTGAATTCTAGAAGACCTACTCCAGCGGGGTCACCTAGAGCCCATTGTCCATGTTCAGGTGTCTCTTGAATATCTCAACTGAGAGAGATTCTGCAACCTCTCTGAGCAACCTGCTCCACTCCCTGGTCACCCTCATGGTGAAAAAAAAAAGTGTTTCTTGATATTGAGGAGTTTCCTGTGTACCATTCCGTTCCCTTGGCCTCTGGTCCCATCACTGGGCACCTCTGAAAAGAGCCTGGCTCTCCCTTCCTTCAGGTACTTGTATCTATTAACAAGATACCCCCTGAGCGTTTTCCTCTCCAGGCTGAACAGCTCTCAGCCACTTCTCTGAGGAGCAGTGCTCAGCACAGAGCTGTCTTAAACAGTCTGTATTCAAGTCCCTTAGCACTGCTCAGCCTTAGCACAGAGATGTGCTGCCCGCCCTTGCTCCACAGCTCTTCCAATGAAAACCTGTAAGGTCCCTCTGGAGAGGCCTCCACAGTCAAACACCCATCTGAGAGTGGGGAAGAGCTGTTGTATACCTCTAGATTTTGAATACCGTTTAAAACCAATTTCTCATGCCTGGACAGAAATCTGTTCGATAGCAGTTCCCAGAGGGTGTCCGGGCCGCAGAGGCTGCAGGCGGTGGGACCCAGCCGAACTGAGGGCGGGACAGGCTCTGGCGGAGAGCACGCCTGGACAAGGCACCTCAACCAGGCGGTGCCGAGAGTCCGACACGGCCCATCCCGGCAGCTCTCTGGGGACATGGAGCCCCGTTACCCCCGCACCGAGCACTTACCCGAGGCGAGGCCGTGTTCGGCCGGGCGGGCGGGCCGGGCCGTGCTGGGCGAGGGCGGCCCCTCCGCCCCTTGGCCCGCGGGCGGGGCACTCCGCTGGGCCGGCTCCTCGGCGGGGCCCGCCGCTGCCAGAGGCGCCGGCTCGGGGGCCGCGGCCTCGGCCCCGAAGGCCTCGCTGAGCTGCTTCACCAGGCGATCCACGCTGTCTACCGGGGACGGAGGGGACCGGGGTGAGCCTCCGAGTCAGGCAGCCCCCAACCCGCCCGCCCACGGCCGCTTCACTCACCACTCGACACGGCTCTCATGGGCGTGCGGGAGATGCCGGGCGTGGGCGACCGTGGGTCCCGCTCCTGGCCGGTGCCCGCCGGCGCCTCGGCGGGGCTGGGCTGCGGGCTGCCCGCCGGGGAGCTCACCACCTGCGGAGAGGGCAGCCGTGGGGGCGGCGGGCCGGAGCCACGCAGGGGGAAGCGGCGGCGGAGGGGCGCCTACCTCGATGGGGGTGCGCAGGATGCCGGCGGTGGGGGAGCGGGGGTCGGTGACGTGAGCCAGGTGCTTGTTGCGGGGCGCGGCCGGGGTGGCCGGGGCGCTGCCAGAGGCGCCCATGGCGGCAGCGGCCGCACTGCGCCCCGGCCCCGCCGGACGCGCCGTTCGAATCTCCCGCGCGCCGGGCGGGGCCGCCGCCCATTGGTCGCTGCGCAGGGGGCGGGGCTCGCTGCGCCACGCCCACCTCCCCGCCCCGCCAGCCCGTCGACTCCGCAGTCCCCGCCCGTCACGTCCCGCCTCGCCCCGCTGTCAATCTTCAGAGATTGTCCCGCCCCCTCACCCCTCGGTACGCCGTTATTGGTGGAGGAGCCCGGCACCGCCTCCCGCCATGGCCGGAGGGCGGTTACGATTGGGCGAGCCGGTGGGTCGGCAGGGCGAGTCCCGCCTCCAGCCTCGCTGCCGATTGGTTAGGATCCGCCTGACCGCGCCGGTCTGCGATTGGGTGGGGCGGGGTTGTGGGCGGTGCCGCGGTGAGCCGCTGTCATGGCGGAGCTGAGCGAGGCGCTGCTGTCGGTGTTGCCGTCCATCCGGGTGCCCAAGGCCGGCGACCGCGTCCACAAGGACGAGTGCGCCTTCTCCTTCGACACGCCGGTAAGCGCGCCCCGCCGCCGGCCCGCCCGCTCGCCCTGGCTGCTCCCGCCGCGGCCGGCTCCCACCCCGCCGCCAGCCGGGGCGCCGCCCGCGCGTGGCCTCACGGGATTTGTGGTTTCCCGGTGGCCGCGGCGGCCGTTCCCGGGTGGCGCGCAGGGCCCTGGTGGACTACTACGCCCGCCGTGCCCCGCGGCGCGCCCCGCCCGCCCGCGGTGCGCTGGGCGCTGTAGTTCGGGGGCCGGGGCGGGCGTGGGCAGGGCGCTCACCCCGATCAGCGGGGCCCGGCCCGCCGGCAGCCCCTGGAGAGGGAGCGCCCCCGGCCCGAACCCTCCGTGCTGCGCTCGCCTGGACTTGTAGTCCAGCGGGGGGCGGGAGGTCGGGCGCGTCCCGGGCCCGCCCTCGGCGGCGGGGGGCGGGCCGGGGGTCCCGCCCTGCCCGGGTCTGAGCCACCTCCCCGGCCTCGCCTTGCGGCCCGGCCCGGCGGGCGGGGGGCGAGGCGGTGCTGTGTCATTAAGATGGCAGTGGTCCCTTCTCCAGCCATCTCCACCCCGCTGACATCCCTGCGCTTCCTGCGCTTTCTCCGCTCGGCCTAAGGGGCGGCGAAGGCAGCGGGAGGGCGAGGTGCCCCTTGTGCCTCTTGGCGGGTGCCCGTCCGGGCTGAGCCCCGTCCCGCAGAGCTGGGCTGAGATACAGGTCCTTCAGGGCAGGGGTACATCGCATCCTGGCCCTCTTCCCTCCCCGAGCTCCACAGGGATGCCTGACCCTGCGCTGCCTGCTCTGTCTCAGTCCCAGCAGCTTCTGAAAGCTTCTGAGTGGTTTCCCTCCTTTCCAGCCCCTGCATTTGGGTCCCCCGCCCCTTCAGTTTGCAAAGAGTATCTGCTGAATGAGTGTGGTGTTTTCCAGCTGCTGATGGGATGGTGGGGGCACATTCTGTATCTGTTTCCGAGCTGCTCACAGGCTTTTGAACACAACAGCAAAAGTAAACAGTGGTCTGTTAACCTTCCTCACACTGTAGCTTGGCAGCATTCCCTATGGCACTGGGAGTCATGTGTTTGGAGAGGGTGCCACAGTTTTGCTGGTAATGATTGTACCGTGCTCTGAACTTGTAAACTGTGTGTGCTAGGGGCCTTTTACAAGGTAAACACTTATGGAAACTCAGGCTTTCCTGATTTGGTAGCATCCTGCCATAAATGAACGCACAAATAGTTTTTCAAATACATCATCATGACAGGAGTACCTGTTCTTCTGGGATAGCCAGGCTGGGGCTTGCCATCCCATTTCTTACTAGCTACTTGTGGCTGTTATGTAGGAATGAGCTGTTGCCATGACTTAATGAATAATGACTAGTCTGCCATGCCTATCCTAGCAGCTGGAATGCCATTCCTGACCACCTCCCTTCGTTTTTGTCCGGTCTTCCTTGCAGGAGTCAGATGGCGGCTTATATATCTGCATGAATACGTTCCTTGGCTTTGGGAAGCAGTATGTGGAAAAGCACTATCAGAAAACAGGCCAGCGGGTCTACCTGCACCTCAAAAGAACACGTAAACCGGTAAAAAATAAAAATACATGCACTCAAACTTGTTCTGAAATTGAGAGCTGGGCCGTGTCTGTGTATTCCATCAGATACAGAGTTTTCTCTCCTGAGATACAGCTGTTGTTTTTCCTGGTGAACTGAGGGACACCAGTGCTTCAGTTCTGCTTGTGCTGAGTCGTTGTATGGATTGCCCACGTTGTTTCTGCCTGGTTTCCTTCTGTTTTCAGAGTAGCTTGATTTCAATCCCTAAGGCTTGCCACAGCATGCCTGTCCCCTTAATTCTTATTTCCCTGTTTCTTCTCAATGCCACAGAAGGAAGAAGACACCAACTCCAGTGCTGGGGACCCCCCGAGGAAGAAACCAACTCGCTTGGCCATTGGTAAGGAAGCAGTTATGTGCTGTGTGGTCCCTGTGTTCAGCCAGGGGCTGCCTGGTTTGCCTCTTCTGCTTTACTCTTCTTGGCTAGTATCCCTGGCCAAATTCAGGCTTCATGTTTTCCAGTGTGTCTTGGGTGAGCAGTGTCTGTAGAACAGTCATTAAGGTGATGGTTGTGTCCAAAGTTGCATCTTGTTTTCCGTGTATAAATATGTTTATTATCCTCTGCCATGACCCTGCATGCCTGGCTCAGCTTGATGTGGGGATCACCAGACTGGGACTGTTGCTTAAGGACAATGTCCCAGCATGGGGCTGAAGTAAGTTTGAGAAAATTTATGTCTGAGAAAAATAAGTTTGGAGGTCATGGCAGATAAACTCTTTTTTAAACTCCTCTGATATTGAACTAGCATTATTGATACAGATGGTGAAGAAATTAATGAGAAATGCTGCGTTTTGGTTCATTAGGTTTTATAAGGCTGATACTGGAGGAAATGCATATGACCATTAAAACATAAAAAATAATTTAAATATCCAATTTTTTGGAAGAGCAAGGCTGGTGTTCCCATTACTGTCTTTCACCAACTGAGAGGGCTGTGGTGGCAATCAGTGGAGACACTGCTTATTTGGAGCAGTCTCAGCTGGTAATTTCTGAGCCATTATGGAGACACATAAAGGAAAGAACAGGAACATTTGTAGCAGTAATAGGTTCTTGGCTTGCTGGAAGCTGACCACTAGAGGGAAATCCAGAATCTGGACTGTGAATGTCTTGATTTTGGCTCACTTTTTTCCTGGTGTAGACGCCCAGTGACTCGTCTACTGCCAGAGCACAAACACCACTATTAAGACTGGCAGCTGCTCCCTGTTTTGCTGGTGAGCTGAACAGAGCCCCAAAGATCACTCCTAGCAAAACTGAGGGTGGAGTCTCTGCTTCTTCAGATAACCAGTGCTTTTATGTATAAATATGATTATGCTGCTTTGGGAGAGATGAGTCCTGGTCTGCATTATGAGTTATTTCTGCACCCTGAATTCTACAAAGGTCTTTCACCAAGTGTTGTCACTGGGTTGGCAAATACCTGCCTGTGATAACAGCTTAGTGGTGTGAATGGAGCAGGAGAGAATAAAAGAAAGTATTGGCCCTGTGAGACAATAGTCTCAAGTTGAGGAAAAGTTTTTTTTATCTTTGTTTTAGCTGAACTGTGGTGGTATAGCAAATTCTGACACGGGAGATTTTTTAACGTACTAGAAAGATTTGTGAACAAAATGTAGCCCTTGATCTCTCTGTACCTCACTTTCCCCTCTCAATGAAAGATCTGCAGTGCTTGCCTCCTATGCCTGCACGTTTGTGGATGGACTTTTGTGGTGTGTGGTGCTTAGGTAGCACCATGGAAAGGGAGGCAGTGTACCTCAGGGCAAGCTGGTGCCTACAGACCCTCATCTGGAGCCTCAGAAGGTTCACAAAACCACCTGAGGGGACCTCACCAGTCTGGTTTAGTTTGTTTAGGGTTCAGAAATTGTGTAATGCCCTGGAGGGTTGTGTATTGGTTTACTCTGTGAAGTGGTGACAGGAAATCTCTAGGCTGTGCTGGAGAGGCACAGAAGAGGATTATCTAGGTATGTTCTTGCATGATGCTGGTAACTGTTTTCTCAAATCATTGTGTTCATACATAGCAGTTTGTGCATAGTGTAAAAATTGTAGGTATCTAAGGAGAGAGTTGCAGGAGATGTCATGGGACTGGATATTTCTGACAAGAATGTTTTAGGGAAATACAGTAGTGATTATCAGAACTGTGTTGCACACAGGATTCTTGAGGCAGAGGCACTGAGCAGCAAAAGCTTTTCTTCCCTTCAGAGATTTGTTGCAGCTGCAGATGTTCAGATATTTGTTGCAGAGATTATTGCAGTCACAGCGTGCAATTTTTCCAGGAATAAATGAAATTCAGTTTAAAAACACAGGGGGTTTAGGCTGCTAATAAGCCATGTGTCTTCTGCCTGTTTCCTTTTGGGATGTAGGATGTGAATATGTGCAGAACAGAGAAGGCCAAGCTTTTCCTCTGAGTACCTATATAATCCAGAAACTGTAGGTGAGGGAATCTGCAGAAACTGCAGATGTTTTGGTGGGCATCCATGATGACTGTGTACAACTGGCAAATAACCTTTTATGTATGGATCTCCAGTTTCTGGTGCAACCTCTGGAGAGCACAGCTAGGTGGACATAGAAACCACTATCACTGTACCTCTGCTCAGACTTTTTCTGCAATTCTGGATGTTCTGGTTCCAGAGGAGCTCCTGGTTCTTCTTGCTTGAGTGCAGGACTCTAGACTATCCTTTCTGGAAAAGGCAAGAAAGAGAGGCAGACTTCTTAAATAGGCTGAGAGACCTGACCTTTGCCCTGGCTTACAAGATGATCTCTTCATGCACATCTCCATTCAGTCTCATGAGTATTCTGGTTAAGGTTGAACACCCGTGCTTTATCACGGCTCTCTTCTGGCCAGTGCCTCTCTAGAGGAGGTTTGGTTTTCTTCCTGCTTGTAGCCAGAGCCTGGAGATTGTTTTTAAGCATCTGTAAAAAGAGCTGGGAAAAGCAAAATCTATTGCCACTAGGCTTGTAATTGTTCCTATGAAGTCCACAGCACCAGCAGAAGTTCTGGGATCCAGAAGTGGAAGAAAGATTGTGGATCACTGGTTTAGATCATTGTCTTAGTCATAGTGTCTTATTTCATGTAAGCTGTGGGGAAAGAAGCTTTCCAAGCTCTTTGGTTTCACCTGTTACCACAATGATTTTTCTTCTTGTAGGTGTAGAAGGTGGATTTGACATCACAGAAGAAAAGTTTGAATATGACGAAGATGTAAAAATAGTGATTTTGCCGGACCATTTGGATATTCCACGTGATGGGCTGGAGGGACTACCAGACATGGTCAAAGACAGGGTATGTTTGGCTGGAGGGCTGTGGTTACTGTTGATGAGGAAATGTACCATTACAGAGAAGGAAACTGCCCTGTAAGGGATCCTGCAGAGCTGCTGTGAAGTCTCAGCTGGCAGTCACCAGGATTGCTCTGCACTTACACAGTGCTGTATATGTATAATGTATATATATGTATATTACAGAGTTCTGCCTTGTGTGTGACTGAGGCTCCCAAAAGTCCCAGCCAACTTCCCTAAATGTGGAGTGCTGTGGCACTGGAAGCTTCTTGTGCCTTTACCATGGTAGGCCAGCCCTTCATGTTTTCTCCTGCTGTCCTGGTTGCAGATTGCCAGTGCGATCGAGGCCATCCTGACAGCAGACTCAGCCTCACGGAAGCAGGAGGTGCAGGCCTGGGATGGGGAGGTTCGCCGTGTTTCCAAGCACGCTTTTTCCCTGCACCAGCTTCAGAACGACGTCCGCATCCCACCGTGGTGAGCATAGTGCTGCAACTTGCTGTGTCACTCTGTCCCAGGCCCTTCTCCTGTGCTGGGCTGCAGCAGCAGATGAGGCTTCTTTTGGGAGTCTCCAGGTGTGCCTTCTTGTCGGGGTCTCTAGCTGGTCAGAGTGACCCTGAGATACGTTAGAAAATCTCTTTTCCCAGCCCAGCAGTCGAAGAAGGAGTCAGGGCTCTTCATTTCTTGGTCTCAAGGTTGTTTATTGTATCTTAGCTATAAAATTCTTTCTCCTGACCTGCCAAGGTCTGCTCAGCAAGACGGTCCGAGGCATTCTGCCTGCCCCCGGGGTGGTGTTATGTCTTTATACTAAAAACTACATGTACAATGTTTACAATTACTTTCCAATACCTATCACCTATGTTAGACAGTGAGCTTCTACTCTAAGCCAGTCTAAACATCACAGCAGAAGATGAAGGCCAAGAAGAAGAAGGAGAAAGACAGGACATACCCAGATTCCTCCATCTTGCCCCCTGAACCTCAATTCTAAAATACCCCAAAATCTACTTTTTCACCTTGTGATAAATTCACTGTCATTCTACTTATTTTGTCATGGCTTGCAGATCTTCATCTAAGGTTGGTAACTTGCTCCACGAGTTATAATCAAAACCAGAGGCATTTTGGGCTCTGTGCCAGGGTCTCTGGACAGCCAGAGGGATGTCCTGGGTCCTGACACCTTGTCACAGTAGATTCAGAGGAGATGGCACACTAGGGTATGTCAGGATTCTCAGTGTTCTGTAGTAGAAGAGGAATGAGATCACTTACGGATATTGCAGGGGGCAGCAATGGTGAGGGCTTGGGAGGTAGAACCCAGATGTTTTCCCTCTGATCTCTTTTTCTGTGTTCCTTGTCAATAGTGGCTGGAAATGCAGCAAGTGTGACATGAAGGAGAACCTGTGGCTGAACATGACCGACGGAGCCATCCTCTGCGGTCGGCGCTACTTCGACGGCAGTGGCGGCAACAACCACGCGGTCGAGCACTACCGAGAAACCGGCTACCCTCTGGCTGTGAAACTGGGAACAATCACTCCTGATGGGGCTGGTGAGAACGGGGCTCCTCCCAGGCTTAGGGAGGCCAGGCACCTCTCAGGCTGACGCAGATCTCCTGCAGGTATCAGGGTGGTGTTGGCCATCCTGTGACCTGGAGCACGCAGTGTTATCCCACTGTGAACTTTGCCTCTCTGACCTGCTGCTTGTGTGAGGCAAAGAACGAGCTGATAAAAAAACCTTGCCTTCCTCTGCCCCTCCCTTGTAATTGGGAGCTTTTAGAATAGTTATCCAGGTTGCCATTTGATTTTCTGTGTTGGGGTGTTCATCAAAGAATTGTGTGTTCAAATCCTGAGCGGAGAGTATATGGCACAGTAACGCACTTTCATTACTCCTGGCATAAGTGTACCTCTGTACCCTAATCAGTGACAAAGTTGTCTTGTCACATGTTTAGGAGGATTTAGAACACCATTCTGTCTGTTAATGTTATTCTGCTGAGAAAGGGCAGAAAGTCCAATGGCTCAGTTTGTCAAAATTCCCAGTTCTGAGTGCTTTCTTTATCCAGCTGTGAATTTAAGATCACAGATTCCTTTTTTTTCTGTTTTCCTGCATAGATGTCTACTCCTATGATGAGGATGACATGGTGTTGGATCCCAACCTGGCAGAACACCTGGCACACTTCGGGATTGACATGCTCAAGATGCAGAAGGTGAGGAGGAAGTGGTGTCCTCCATAGGCCCAGAGGGAGAGAGAAGCAGCTCTGAAATGTCTTTGCAAGATTCCAGGTTTCTGTGGCTATGCAGAACCATTCCTGGTCAAGAAACTCTGGGTTTTTTTGTCACACACAGAGTTGTCTCGTCTGCCTCTCTTCCTTGATTGCCTGTTTTGCTTTACTTTCATGTCCCTCAGGATTATTTCCCTGGGGTTATGTGTCAGTACTGCGGGCAGGGAGGCTCTCAGGTGCTGAGCTTTTTTTGTTAGTGTGTGGTTTCCATGCCTCTTTCTAGGGAATGGTTCAGATTTCTCCCATATTGCTTTTCCTTCCTCTTTCTGTCTCAGGTGTTCATATATATGGAAACAACTCTTGTTTCTTCCTCCTCTACGTACAGAATAAACCAGAATGGATTGACTCTGTTCTCTACAGCATTGCCCTTTTCACACCTCTGATGTTGCCTTGAGCCCTCTTTGAGGATTTTCCTGTTCTTTCCCTCTGCAGACAGACAAGACGATGACAGAACTGGAAATAGACATGAACCAGCGCATTGGCGAGTGGGAGCTCATCCAGGAGTCTGGTGTTCAGCTCAAGCCCCTCTATGGGCCTGGGTACACTGGTATCCGTAACCTGGGCAACAGTTGCTACCTCAATTCTGTGATGCAGGTGCTGTTCAGTATCCCAGACTTCCAGAGAAAGTAAGTGAGCTTAATCACTCCTTTCCACTAGTCTGGGATCAGTACAAAGGTCCCCTCGGGCTGGGTGCTTCTGTGGCAGTAATCATGCTCAGAACTGCATCTTTACCAGAGGAAGCTGTTTATCCCTTAGATTGCTCTGTTTTGCTCTGCAGGTATGTGGACAAGCTGGAGAAGATATTCCAAAGTGCACCTTCGGACCCCACACAGGACTTCAGCACACAAGTGTACGTAGAATTTTGGTGAGAGAAGGAAGGCTGAGACTGCCTGGATGCATCCCCTCTGTGCTCCTTTGCTCCAGGGTTCTCCCTCAAGCCTCACCTCTCTTTCCTTGCCTGTCACCAGAGACACTGATCCTCAATGATCAATGAGGATCTAAGCCAAGGAAGTTCAGCTGAATGCCCTGGATGGAGAGGACAGAGTGTACCCTGTGTTCATGAGAGACTCTGAAATGTATTATGTTTGGGGGGATTTCTGGGAGGCAGCTTCTCTCTCCATAACAGTTAAAAGGGACTTGCTCTCTTCAATGGAGGGAGATTGTAAAGGGATACATTTGGCAGCTTTATTCTCACTAGATAACTTATGTATGCCTAAAAAGGCTTCCCTCAAGAGGTACTGTGCAGGAGAGTATGCAGAAGGAGGAAAACAAGATTTGGGAGGGGGTTGCATTTCAAGTATGTCTAGTCTGTGCTGCAGCTGCTCTCAAACAAGCATGTGGAAGTTTGGGGTGGAGGAATGGAAGGTGGCATTTGTGGACACGGAGGTCAGTGGTACAGGAGGATTCTAAATTTGGGCAACCTGGAGTGAGGTGTTCACTGAGAGGGGATTAAGGTGAGACAGCCAGGAATGTGATTGCTTGGGCAAAGGGAGGAATTGGTAACGTTTGGTTCCAGACAAATGGCAATATGGCAATAGTGATGGGGAAGGACTGCAGTGAAATGGAATAGCAGGAAGCTCTGGGCATAGGAGTAAATCACTGAACACACACTGTTGTCCATTAAGTGCCTGATGCAGTCAATCTTTCCTCTGGGAAAATGTGACCAGTCTGCTCACAGCAGTGCTATTTCTGGCTCAGACAATTTCTCTGTGCCCTGTTGTCTCCTGCACGGTCAGACACTGCTCCGTTCCCCCAGCAGGCTGCAGCTCAGCTTGGCTCTTGCACAGCTGCTCTGTGGCTCAGCACCAGCTGTTCCTTCTTGTTCTGCTCAGTGTGCAAGCAGTGGTGGAGATTGGCACCCTAAAGCCCTGGTAACTTTGAAGTCAGTGATGTCTCCAGGGGCCAGAGAGAGCAGACCACGATAAGATAATCTCGCCTGGTGCAGCAGAGAGAGCTTTTATCTGTGAGACTGACATCCCATGGCAGTGTTAAAGCTGGATGGGTTGATGTGGCTCCTGGAGCATGTGAGATTGAGGAAACATTGATACTGGACTTTGTCCTTCCAGAGCCAAACTGGGCCATGGACTGCTTTCTGGGGAGTATTCAAGGCCAGCTTCAGCAGATGGGGAGCAGCAGCCTGATCAGAAGGTGAGGCTTGGACATCGCATCCTCTTGATGCATGTGTTGCATGAGGTATTGTGTATGCCACATCTTTCTGAAAACATGTGCTGGGGCTTCTTGCAAGGCCTGTCACCTGAAGAAAAGCATGGCTAAGAGTAGAGTGCTGCATGACAGGACACATGCTGGGCAAATTATGACCACCTTCTTCCACATTGTTCTTTGCAGGGTATGCAAAATGGCATTGCTCCACGCATGTTCAAGTCCCTCATTGGAAAGGGGCACCCAGAATTTTCCACTAACCGACAGCAGGATGCCCAGGAATTCTTTCTGCACTTCATCAACATGGTGGAGGTAATGGTTGAGTCTGTCTGGCAAATCATGGAAAAGTCCATCTTGATTTTCTTCCCATAGCAAGAGGTGAGAAGCTGGCAGTCAAAGCAGAGAGAGGGAGAGAACACAGGGAAATGGGCTGTCTAGCACCTGCCACGGTGAGAAGGAGGGGTGCTTGGCCATGTTTTCAGGGCTGATTCCATGGAGAAATCCTTTTTGGGAGTGGCACAGCTGGAGGTGTAAAGTTTCTTCTCTAGGAGCAGGAATGCCATGGCTTCCTGGAGCACAGAAGCTGGCTTTAAGTTTCCTCTTTGCTGTCTTTTCCAGGGTACTGGGTACAGAAGTGACTACTCTTCAGCCATGTGCTGTGTGACATCACTGGTACTGCAGATCATTTTTTGTGCCATTCTACTATTACATCTGTCATTCTGATTTCTCCTCCTTCAGAGGAACTGCCGCAGCTCGGAGAACCCTAACGAGGTCTTCCGTTTTCTGGTGGAGGAGAAGCTGAAGTGCCTGGCCACAGAAAAGGTGAAATATACCCAGCGTGTGGACTACATTATGCAGCTGCCTGTGCCCATGGATGCTGCACTCAACAAAGGTCAGTAATGTGCCAACACTGCGACAGTAGCAAGCCCTAGGTTTGTGTATTGTACTATTCTTACAGAACTCATTAAATGAAAGAGGGACTTTGCTGCTTCTGAGGCCAGGTCCTTCTCCTGCTTTTGTGGGATCAGGCTGATATCTTCAGAGGTGGTGTGACACAGTGATGTCCCTCTAGAGCCTTTCCCTTAGCCACCACAAGCTGGGCTGTGATTCAGCAGCACAACAGGAGTGACTGCAGTAGCAGAACTGTGCTCTGGAAGCTGTGCTCCATTCTCCATGGCCTGTATCTATGGCCTGCTCTGCCCCTGGCTGTAGCTTACACCAGTCACTTTGTAGGTACCTAGAAGTGGTCCTTGACTCCTCTGCTTTATTCTCTAGATGAGCTGCTGGAGTATGAGGAGAAGAAGAGGCAGGCAGAGGAGGAGAAGCAGCCGCTGCCTGAGCTGGTGCGAGCCAAGGTGCCTTTCAGCTCCTGCCTAGAGGCCTATGGAGCTCCAGAGCAGGTGGATGATTTCTGGAGCACAGCCTTGCAGGCCAAGTCTGTGGCTCTCAAGTAAGTGTGTCCCAGCTAAGCTGTGATGAGCTGGCCATAGCTGCATCTCTGGGGACCTCTTGTAGTGGCCTGGGGGAAGAACATTACTGAAGCTTTGTAGTCCTCCACCCCCTGGGTCCATAGAACACTGAAGCAGAGAGGAGATCAGTCCATCAGTTCTGGATGTTACCCTTAGTAGGCAGAACAGCAGTGCTAGTGAAGTCCTAGCCATCAGATCTCGGTTGCTGAGAGGCTATGAAAACACAGTGATATTTCAGAAAATAGTATCTTTTACTGTAAATTTAGAATTTAGCTTTGAAATCTGTACTGACTGTATGATGACGCTGATCTCGCACTATCTCTAAAATTTCTTCGAGTTTTTAACTGTGAAGATTTGAGCAGAACACTGTAACAGATACACGAGTTCTTCAAAAGAATGCTAGTTTAAATGCTAGTAGCAAGGTTTTAAAAACAGCTTTAATTTTTCTCACTGCTTGTAGCACATGCAACAGTGCAAAATTGAAGTGACAAGACTACAAATGTAAGCAGCTTTCTGCTGTGATGCTGAGTGTTCTTTTGCAATGAAAGTCATCAGAGTTGGAAGTGCTTTTCTATACTCCATTATTAATGGAGTAATTAATTAATTAATTATTAAACAAATACTCCATTATTAAGCAATAGCTACTATAAACAAACATCACACTGAAAAGTAACATTTTGTTTTAATTTTTTCTGGGTTGTATTGAAACACTTTACTGTCACTTAATTTAGTTCTACAGTAAGTTGCAATTATCACCTGGTAATGAGTATCTGTCTTACTTACAGGTGCTTTTTCCTTCACAAATGTTCCCCTCTGTTTCATAGCTTCCAGACAGTTTCTCTCTCAAATTGTCTAACTAAATAATATTTAACCAAATTCAGTTAACTTATTAAAATTCACTGCTTCTGTTTCATATCCAAAAAAGTGCTCTTGACAGTTCCTGCAGGTGTATCTGTTGGTCTAATAGAAGCTGTTATTTCCACTACATTCCTTAAGGGTTAGACTTGAATTAAACAAAATCTGACCAGGCTTGTAAAATACAAGATTGGAAGGTAGAGAATATGTACTATTTTTTCTCATCTCCAAGATTTGCATTCCATCTCGTTAGGACTTCTGCCTTAGAAATGGTTCTGTATTTGAGGAGCTTTAAGCTCAGCACAGACAAGCTGCACAGACAGGAATATCCCCCAACTTTCTCAGGACATGTCTCTGTCCTACTCACTGATTTCTTGGATCAGCTAGATGCCCTCAGTCTCTGCTGACAAGGTGTTTAAAAATGTTCCGTGTCTCTTCCAGAACGACGCGGTTCGCCTCTTTCCCAGATTATCTGGTCATCCAGATCAAGAAGTTCACTTTCGGTCTGGACTGGGTGCCCAAAAAGCTCGGTAAGGAGGATGAGAAGTACAGAGCATGTAGGCACTGGGAGTCACATATGGATATTGTGGTCATTACTGCTAGGAGGAAAGTCACAATCCCAAAAGTTGCTGCAGGCATCCCCAGGGACTTACCCTTCCAGATCTCCCAGTCAAGTCCTTTGTTTCTGCCCCTGCATGGAGGCTGAGTAAGACCATATCTTGCAGATGTTTCCATTGAAATGCCAGAGGAGCTGGATATCTCTGCACTGCAGGGAACGGGGCTGCAGGAAGGAGAAGAGGAAATGCCAGACATCGCACCCCCACTGGTGACACCAGATGAGCCCAAAGGTAGCCTGGGGTTCTATGGCAACGAGGACGACGACTCCTTCTGCTCCCCTCACTTCTCCTCTCCGACATGTTAGTGATTCTCCTCCTCTCTTCCTGATGCCTGACTCATTTCCTTGCTCTCCTTGCCTTGTGTCCCATGCTAGCAGTTTCCCACTTGCTCAGACTTTCCCTGTCCTTTTGTCAGCGATTGCCAGCTGCCTCCCTTGCATGCCTGTTATGCAAGGGTGTTATGCAAGGGGGTTTGTTGATTCCTGTTCTGTGCAAGATGGGGTGGCGTGTCCACTGCATTTAGAGGAGGCAGAGCTGGGATTTATACAGGATTTAATTGGTAGGTGTATTTAATTTTTATAAACCACAGCAGGAGGTCGGGTTCAGAGCCTACAGAAGAGCCAGTGCTCCTGAGTTCATAGGTTGAATAATTTTGTTTTTTGCCTGTGTGTGAGACTGAAGAAGAAAGGTGGCTGAGAAAAGCCAAGAGATGGAACTTGGTGTGAAATAAAGCTAGGAGGTGGTGGCTTTGGAGGCTGTGTGACACGAGATGAAATGCAGCCAGCAGGGATGGGTGGGAGTGGGTGGCTCTAACGTGTGTCTCCCCACAGCACCCATGCTGGACGAGTCGGTGATTATCCAGCTAGTGGAGATGGGCTTTCCCATGGATGCCTGCCGCAAAGCCGTGTATTACACAGGGAACAGTGGGGTTGAGGCGGCCATGAACTGGGTCATGTCACATATGGACGATCCAGGTACGAGGCCATGGCCGTGGTGAGGCTTACTGCCTCTGGGCTATTCTTGTGTCCTACTACCACAGTGGAAAACTGAAGTAGTTTGGACTGGGGCTGTCCCCTCTTGGAGAGATCTGATTACTCTGAGCTGTGTTGTGTTTCCTGCTGCAGACTTTGCTAACCCGTTAGTTCTCCCTGGGTCCAGTGGGCCAGGGTCAACTATTGCCTGCCCAGACCCTCCTTCAGAAGACAGTGTGGCCACCATTGTCTCCATGGGCTTCTCCCGGGACCAGGCGATGAAAGCGCTTAGAGCCACGGTGAGAGGCACGGGCGACATCAGAGCGCAAGGATTTTCCCAGGAACAGGAATTCCCAAGGTCACTGTCTTCTTTTTCCTTCCAGAACAACAGTCTGGAGCGTGCTGTGGATTGGATCTTCAGTCACATTGATGACCTCGATGCAGAAGCTGCTATGGATATCTCAGAGGGGCGCTCGGCAGCCGAGTCCATCTCTGAATCCGTCCCCGTGGGTCCCAAAGTGCGCGATGGGCCTGGAAGTGAGTTCCAAGCCAGAGGAATGGGGATTTTGGGGTGCAAACTCAACATTTTTTTGTCGTTCCTGATCCATGCAGTACTGCAGGTTTTAGCAGCAGCAGCTATTGCAGAGCTGGTCTGGTTGTAGAGGTGGAAGCAGGGAGGAAGAGGGAAGGAATGGCAAAGTATTCTAGACCCTTCAGGCTGGATGAGGATTACATGGAAGCCAGGAAGAAAGAGGCTGGGGAAGTGCCATCAAGTGAAAGACAGGAGGGGCTGTGCTGCTTTTGTCCAGTGGTGCTGGGAGGCTTTTTTTGCTCTTTTGGTTCCCACTGCAAAAAGCAGGATTTGTGCCAGTGCTGCTGGATGCTGTAGGGAGGTGAAGTCCCTGCCTTACCCATGGCCCAAATAAAAAGTTTGGAGAAGGCTAAATGGAAGTTAGCATCTCCTATTTCCCTGTATGCTTGGCCTTAAGAGCACTCACAGTCACACTTGATGGGGATCAAGTTCTAAATTATTACCCAGCAAAGCTTCCTTCAGGGATCCTTCTCTAGAAGGGGCCTGGCACAGGGTGTTAGGGAGTAAGACATCTTTCCTCTTTCCCTGACAATCCTCTCTTCCCTCCTTCTTTCAAGAATATCAGCTGTTTGCCTTCATCAGCCACATGGGCACTTCAACTATGTGCGGACATTATGTTTGTCACATCAAGAAAGATGGCAGGTAAGCTTTTCCATAGTGTAAGGGAACTGAGGGACTGGTTTAAATCCCCATCCTGCCCCATTTTCTTAGAGGTCTTGGGGGGCTGGGCCTGAGAGCAGGTGAGTGCAATCAAGTTGTGTCTTAGCCATGGAATGGCATTCCTGAGCTCCTCTTGTGCCTGTTGCAGGTGGGTGATCTACAACGACCAGAAAGTCTGTGCTTCTGAGAAGCCCCCCAAGGACCTGGGCTACATCTACTTCTACCAGCGGATTCCCAGCTAGAACATCCTCTTGCTGTGTGTGGTGGGGGGAGAGTGGGCTGAAGGTGTGGGGGGGAAAAGGGGTGGGGGCAGTGAGGGTGGGAGCAGGGTCCTTCTCGTCCCTGCTCCTTTCCCCAGTCCCTTCACGGCCTCTCTGCGGAGACACAGGGAGACAAGAGTTCACTGACTAATCGGCTGGGGGCTGGAGCCCCTGTGGACAAGAGTGAAGGGGGTTTGGGGGGTTGGGAATATCTGTTTCTATAGGAAATGTCCTCACTGTCCTCACCCCCGTGACACACAGCCCTAGTGCTTCGCTGCTTGGTGGGATGATGCCACCTCCTTGCTGTCCGGAAGAAGAGGAGGGGGCTTGTGTGTACGTGTGGCTTGTGAATGGGGGGGGGTTCCTCCAGCCCGCCCTGTTGGGCGGGGGCGTGGGGCGGGCAGCAAGGCGGGCCACGAGCAGCGCTTCCCCTTGTGTGCCCTTGCCATGCCAAAATTCACGAGGGACAAAATAAAAGTCGAAATACCGTCCTGGCTCCGCTCTGAGCCCGCCGGCCGCGGGAGCGCGGGTGGGGCAGTGGGCGGGGCTCCGCCGAGGGGCGTGGTCTGGGGCGGGGCACGCGGGGGGCGGGGCCTCGGCCGCCGCCAGCCTATAAAGGGGCGCCGGTCGCCTCTCGCGCTGCCGCCGCTGACCTTCGCGTCTCCTCCGGTGCCGGCCCCGCTCCCGCTCGTTCCCGCCATGGCGCACAGGAAGTTCTTCGTGGGGGGCAACTGGAAGATGAACGGCGACAAGAAGAGCCTGGGCGACCTCATCCACACGCTGAACAGCGCCAAGCTCTCCGCCGACACCGGTGAGGGCGCGGCCCGCACGTAGCGCACGTCCCACACGGCCCTGCGGAGCCGGGGACCGGGCCCGGGCCCGGGCGGGGGAGCGGCAAATGTCAGAGGGCGGCGGGGGCCTAAATATAACCCCACGGCAGCGGCGCTAAATATACCCGCGAAACCGGATCCGGGTTCCCGCAGGCCCGGCCGCCACGTGCGGCTGACCCCCGGGGCGCCCCCGGCCGATCCCCGCAGACCCCGCGGTCCCGGGACCCCGCGCCTCCCTCGGCCTGGCCCCCGCACCTGGGAGCGGGGCTCTCGCAGCGCCGCGCTGCCCCCGCCCGCCGCCGTGCCCGGTTAGAACCCAGGCACAACCCGGCTCTTCCCGGTTCGGCCAGGCCCGGGCTGCAGCGTGGGATTCTCGCCCGATCTTTTATGTGGGCACTTTCCAAGGGAGCCCAGTGACCTGGCCGTCGGCCCTGTATCGCGTGTCCAGCCCCTGGAAAGGGCTTTCATCCCTGCTGCTGAGTTATCGGATAGCAGGGATTGTCCTGTGGCAGAGGGGCCCCCAAATGTCAGTGAGGAGGGGCGGGCTGTGCCTTCCCAAGAGAGAGGGATGACCTCTTGGGGCCGGGATCAGTGGCCGGGTACAGTTTCTTCCCTTCTCCTGGCACAAGGGTAACAGGGTGCTTTGCCTTGCAGAGGTGGTTTGTGGAGCCCCCTCCATCTACCTAGACTTTGCCCGTCAGAAGCTCGATGCAAAGATTGGCGTGGCAGCACAGAACTGTTACAAGGTACCAAAGGGAGCTTTCACAGGAGAGATCAGGTGAGCCACGGAATCAAGTCAGGGTGCCTCTGGGATGTGAATTTCCTCCAGTGAGTCATCTCCTTTCTCCCCAGCCCAGCAATGATCAAGGATATTGGAGCTGCATGGGTGATCCTAGGCCACTCAGAGCGAAGGCATGTTTTTGGAGAGTCTGATGAGGTGAGTGCCCTCATAGAATGGAGACATGGTCCTGCTAAGATGGCTCTGCAAAGACTGGCAAACCGAGCAATTATAACAGACCTCCAACCTGTTTATTGGCTGCCTTGTTTCTTTTCCATTCCCAGCTGATTGGGCAGAAGGTGGCTCATGCTCTGGCTGAGGGCCTTGGAGTCATTGCCTGTATTGGAGAGAAGCTGGATGAGAGAGAAGCTGGCATAACAGAGAAGGTGGTTTTTGAACAGACCAAGGCTATTGCTGGTAAGGGGAAAAATAAATGGTTGGTTTGGGTTTGTTTAGCCACTTTCTAGCTTTGTTCTTCCCAGTATGGGGGTATTGTGCTCACCTCTACCTTCTTCCTCTTCCCTAGATAATGTGAAGGACTGGGGTAAAGTGGTGCTTGCCTATGAGCCAGTCTGGGCTATTGGAACTGGTAAAACTGCAACTCCCCAACAGGTATGAGTGGAGAGGTGGCTGATTAAATGAGCAACTGACCCTTCCCCCTCAGGAAACCTTCCTGAAGATTCTTAGTGAGAATCTCCTGGAGAATTCTTAGTGACTTAGAGAATATCTGTTCCCTTGTCTTTGGAAGGGAACTGTGTGCAGCACGGCTCAGACCTCAGTGTGACTCCTGTGTTGTATTGCAGGCTCAGGAAGTTCATGAGAAGCTGCGGGGGTGGCTGAAAAGCCACGTGTCTGATGCTGTTGCTCAGTCAACTAGGATTATCTATGGAGGTAAGTGAGTCTGGAGCGACTTTCCAGGGCAGGAAGTGCTTAGTTTCTCTACCTGTTGTGGCAGTTGTACATCATTTATCCCTGGCAAGGAAACTCTTGACTTTGAGAGCATAAAGAATCACCTTCTAGCTTGTCTGGGTAGCTTGCTTGGATAAATGGGAGACAGGCTTGCTGTCTGCAGGAGGTGGCTGGTACCTTGCCAGTCCTGCCTTTGCCCTGGCTCCGTTTTCCTAGAGCTGGCACATCTGACCTTAAACCACTGCTCCCTCCTTAGGCTCTGTCACTGGCAGCAACTGTAAGGAGCTGGCCTCTCAGCACGATGTGGATGGCTTCCTTGTTGGTGGAGCTTCTCTCAAGCCAGAGTTTGTGGATATTATCAATGCCAAACACTGAAGCACCCCATGAGGAGCTGTCCCTTGTGGTTAAGAAATGGAAGCAAGAAGGGACCTTTTGTTGCACACGTCTCAGTACGGAGGCCTCCCCGAGGCTTTCCCCCTCCACAGTCATTGTTGTAGATGTTCTGCTAACCACCCCCACCACGTCAGAGTCCTGTTAGCAGGAGCTGTCTCAGCAGAGTCTTGGCAGTCTCCTGGCTGAGCTGAACCCTCAGTTTCCCCCTGACCTGTTCAGAGCCCACAGCCCACCTGGCCAGTATCTCTCCCTTTCCCTGCAGCCCTGCAGGGAGAGGGGGCCGCTGGTGCTGCAGGGAGGAAAAGGAACCACAGTCTTGCATCCCTCAGCTCCATCAGCAAGGAACCTGTCAGCTTAGATCCTTGTGAGATGTCTTACCTCACCTGTGTCCCGTACTGAACAATAAATGAAAAACAGAAAAAGCAAAGGTGTGTCCTGGATCTTATTTGGAAGCATCTCGGGGACAAGCAGTGTAAAGAACTTAGTGCTTGTGGAGGTGGCTGGTTGCAGAGAGGGTTTTGTGGGCTTTTTCCTGAGAGGCCACCAGTGCCCAGTAGGCACTGCACAGGTTCTACCTGCATCTTGCTTCTGTCATATAACAGCTCTTTGGGCCTGTGGTGATTCTGATATATCTGTGTCTGTTCCAGTGGCTGCTGGAGCACCTGGCTGCTCCACCAGTGAGCCACTCTTCCCTGGCAGGCTCAGTAATGTGCTCATCCCTTCTCTTTGCCTGTAAGGACTGGTAATTGACTTTGCTCTTTACATGTAGAGTGGAGCAGCTCAGTCTCTGCAGGGAAGGATTTTGCTTAGGCCCTGTGTTGGGGCAGTGCTTGCTGCCTGCTTTCAGCCGTGTGCTGGTGGGTGAGGAAGCAAGACTTGATGTCACTTCCCAGCTGCTGGGTTTTTTTTGGTAGTACTGAGGATGATGAAAAAGCAGTGCCTCACAAGGAGGAGCTTGTTTGTGAGGCGGTGCATCCTTGGGAGCCTATGGGCAGTGTTCCAGCTGCTAGTGCCAGCATCACCTGAGGGATAAGGGGCTGGAGCTGAGGAGCAAGGAGGGAAAAGCCTGATGCTGTGGGGACTCGTGCCCTACTGCTGCTGGGAGACCTTCCTGCTGCCCAGCTGCATGGGAGGGATCGCCTTCTTAGGATATCAGGTGGTCTGAGAAGGAGGAGCCTGACAGCAGCAAGGAGGTGGCAGCTCCCTGCTCTGTATGTGTGTGGAGTGATGAAGAAAGGAGGAGGATAATTCAAAGGCAAAAAAAAATCTGAAAACTGTTTTCTTCAACCAGAGCACATGTTTGTGAGGCTGCTGGGCTGTGGCTGTAGTCTGGGGCTGTTGGGTCACCCAGACCAGAGCAGCAGTGATGCAGCAGGGGCACACGGTGCTCCTAAGGCTGCAGGGACTGGGTACAATCACTCAGGGCTGGGCCAGCGGCTGCAGCTCTGCTGTCAGCTCCTGCCCAGCCCTGCCCACAGCACAAGAGCCCAGGAGAGTGACCTACATAGAAGAAAACAGATGGGAGCTGGGCATTGATCTTGCTGCTTTGAGAGAATGCAGGGGCATGAAAACATTCATTTAATGAGGAATAAACTCATGGAAAATAATTTCTATATCAGCAGGAGTGCCAGATCTTGTTTCTCTTCTTTTTGTCTGCTTCCTGGCAGGACTGCAGCTTTCTGGAGTGGAAATACTGCCAGATCCTCACAGCAAATTGTAGTGGTTGGCTGTTAAACAGGTTGCTGTTGGAGAAAAATGCACTGTGCCAGATGTGACAGCCTGAGAGAGGCTGCGATGGCTCTGCATCCTCAGCCCCAAACAATAGCCAGGCTGAGCTTGTATTCCCAGAAGGCACCACACACACATGTTGGACTCAATGGTCCTTGTGGATATCCCTTTAAACTCGGAATATTCTGTGATTTTGAATATATTGCACTTAAACATGGCCCTGGCTTGCCACACACATCCATCCACACAGAGCCCTCCCACTCAGCAGTGGCATCCTCATCCCACTCTCTGCTCCAGCTGAGCAGGACAGAGGTGCACCAGTGAGCCTCTGTGTATTACAGCAGTATTTACACACGTGTACAGCGTGTCTCCTTCCAGCAGCTGGGCTCAGGCAGTGCCCTGGGCCTGCCCCTCAATCCCGGCCTCTCCAGCCCCCAGCAGCAGCTCCCTGTGGTGCTCTGACCACGAGTTCCTCACGCAGGGCAAAGTGCAAAAGGAGTTTAATGAGAAGACCTGGATCAGGTGCAGGACGTGGACAAATCATCACAAACCATTGACACATGACTGGCCCTTTTTATTCCTGTATGCTATATTTGTGTCTCTGTGTGCCCTAGATCACCCCTGGTTCCTGCCCTAATCACTCCCTGATGAGTCCTGTGCAATCCCCCAATGCTCTTCCCCTGCATCTCATCCTGTGTCCCACACCCCTGCAGACGGCTGCACCCCTAATCCTAAAGGTGCTTTGGGGCTGAGGCTCCCGGGATGGGGCTGGACAGGGTGTTCCTTTCTCTGAGTCCTTCATTTGGGTTCCCACCCGCCACTGTGCTCCTGTGCCCCTCGAAATGGGCCTTTATTGGGCTGATGCTCCTGGGATGGGCCTGGAAGCAGCCTGGTGGGTGCTGCTGGGGCTCCCCCTCCTGCCATCAGCACCCTGTGCTCCTCTGAGGGTGTGCAGGCCAGCTTTAAGCACATACCCACCCTAATTATCAATATAATTAGGTTTGGGATATATATAATCTAAATAAAATTTCTCTAGTTTAAAGCTTTGTGTTTCCTTCTGTAATTAGGGAATGTTTAGAGCAGGAAGCAAAGGCAGGAAAGGAAGTGTTCATATGTAGATTATTTCTTTACTCTGAGGGTGGTGAGGCACTGGAACAGGTTGCCCCATCCTTGGAGCTGTGCAAGGCCGGGTTGGATGGAGCCCTCAACAACCTGGTCTGGTGGGCGGCATCCCTGCCCGTGGCAGGGGGATTGAGATGAGCACATTTTTGAGGTTCCTTCCGATCCAAACCAACCTGTGGTTGTGTGATAATGAGCAGGGGGTGAGCTCAGATTGACATTCAGATGTGTAGCACAGGAGAAGGGCTCGGCACCAGGGAGCACAGCAGGACGAGGCAGGGGGCAGCTCGCTGTGCAGCCCCGAGCGCAGGGCGCTGAGCAGGAAGGGCCATGGCTGATGGTTGTGTGAGCAGCTCCGCCTGGACCAGCTTAGCCAGCACTAACCTTATCCAGGCACTGCAGAGGAGCAAAGGGCAATGAAGGGAAAGGGAGCAGAGCCTTGGACTTTGGATTAACTGCGAACCACTGCTGACCATCAGCTCTGAGTAGCATTCCCGGCTGGTAAACACCCAGTGCTGTTGGCAACGGCTGGGCACGGGAAACCTCAACCCTTCCCAGCTCCACAGCCTGGAGGACGGGAATGGAGCAGTGCACCCCAAAACTTCCTTCCCGGCATCCACAGGCTCATATCTGGGGAGGCTTCATGCAGAGCCCAAGGCTAATTCTGCTCAACATGTTAATTAAATATTTACTAGAGGGTAAATTAAGAGTTAATTAGGCATTCACCGCCCCAGTGCCCACCACCCTGTGCAGCCCTGCCTGACTTTGAACCTGCCCCGTTCTGAGCTGGGTGCGCACACAGGTCCCTTCCCACCGAAAAAACCTTCGGTTCCCGGCATACGCTAATACTCGCAGATGTCACCCAGCCGGGAAGGCGCAGTGGGATCGCAAAGCGCCGGCGGTGAGGGCGGGACACGCTCGGAGCTTGCCCAGCCCCGGGGCCGCGGCGCTGGCACAGCGGCGGGCCCGCCCCCGTTCCCATGGCAGCGGCCGGGCCTCGAGCGGCCGCCGCGGGAGGCGGCAAGCGCGGCCTGCCCCGGGAGCATGGAGGACGAGGAGGAGAGGGAAGAGGGCGAAGAGAAGGAAGAGGGCGAGGAGAAGGAGGAGGAGGAAGAGGAGGAGAAGGAGAAGGAGAAGGAAGAAGAGGTGAGGGGGAGGCCCTCAGCACCGCCCGGCTGTGGCTGGGCCAGCTTTGCCGTTGTGCTCTCTCCTTCTCTCCCAGGAGCCGCCGCCCTGTCCCCTGACGGAGGAACACTTCAAGGAGGGCCTGTCTCTCCTCTGTAAGACCGGCAACGGGCTGGCCCACGCCTATGTGAAGTTTGAAGCCAAAGACAAGTGAGTGTGCAATGCCTGACCCGGCAGAAGCCCCTCACTCCATGGCCACGGAGTCGCTGTGCCACAAGCTGGTGATCGGCCATGTGGGAAGGGAGCGGATCCAGGCCCTGCTCTCCGGCCACCTGGATTCCAGCCGTGCCTCAGCACAGCCTGTCCATCCTCAGCCCTGGCTGGGCACTGCCTCCAGCACGGCCAGACACACTGCTGGGAGCATCAGTGTCCCCAAGGCTGAGGGCAGCCTGCCCATCACTCTGGACTGTGCTCTCCTAGGGGGGCTGAACAGAGTGACCTCCCTACAGGCACTTTGAGAAATATCCATTGACATCTGTCCTCCCAGCTGCTAACCTTTAAGGCAGGCAGCTGTAAGTACTGTGCCACAATGGCCTTGGGACAGTTTGGAGCCTCAGCCTCCCCAGCAGAGCCACCTAACTAAAGCCCCATTAAGACTGTTTCTTTCAGCAGTCTCATAGGGTATCTCAACCACTATTTTTTCCACTAGAAAAGTCTTTCCACACAGTCGTTTGTGCTGACACTATTGTCTAACAGACCCCTCCCCAAAACTTACCCTTGTCTCTGCTCTGGTTGTCCCCTGTCCTGACAGATAGAATTCAATGGGAATAAGTACTCCCTCTGCCAGGAAAGCAGATTCAATCTTACCATTCATCTTTACTGACAGGCCTATCCCTATCACCTGCCTTTTTCTTCCTTTTCTCAGCAGGGCTTTCTAGGACAGCAGGGAAGTAGGAGAGGTGGTTGCCCTCCTACCAAAAAGATGGTAGTGGTGAAATATGAGAGATATTTTATTCACATTCACTCTCCCTCAGGGGCCTGACAGACATCAGCCTCCTCAAACACTTCATTCACCTGCGGTATGTGGATTTGTCAAAGAACAAGCTGAAAGATTTGGCCCCCCTGAGCAGCCTAACCCAGCTGCTTTGGCTGAAGGTGGATAGGAATCTGCTCACCAGTGCCAGCATGCAGGAGCTGCCCTACCTCCAAGTCATCAGCTTTGATCGCAACCGCATCGTGGATTTTGAGGGCATTACTCACCCCCTCCTAGCCAACCTCAGCCTGAAAGGTGATACAGGCTACCTGTCTTGTGGGGACACTCTCTTGGAAAGGTGGGATTAACTTTCTTGTTTCTTTTTCCTCTGGCACTCAGAAAATAAAATCGAGACAGTGCTGGGCCTGAGTCACGACCATTTGTTCAGCCTGCAAGTCCTGGAGCTGCGAGGGAACAAGATGAGCACCACAGCAGGGCTCGGTGTTTCCAAGCTCAAGAAACTCTACCTGGTAAGGGATCACCAGCCCGGGGAGTGGGACAGAGCTGCTGCAGATCCAAGCACCTGCAGCCCACATAGCACAAAGGGAGTGGCCATGAACCAGGAATCTCAGAGGAGTCCATGTTGAGTGCATCAGGTTCTTCCCTCCTGCAGGAGGGCAGCTTTCCCTTTAGGCAGTGTTGGGCAGGCTTTGTATTCTGTGTGCCCTGGGACCTCTGGAGATCATGTCACCCTTTGGGTGACAAAGGGAGGCAATGCCTCTTTCTCTTCTCTGATGGGCCTAATCAAACACTGGTTTAAAGCCAGCACAATTATGTGATTCACACCTACAGCTGCCAAAAAAGAAATTGATTCAATATTGCAGTGAAACTAAGATAGGAGAAGCAGTTTCTTAATATCATAAACAATTACTTCAAGGAAGCATTTACTCCTAGAGATGCAAATGAAGAAAGTATGTATGGCTTAGTCCCATAGATCACACTGTGCTGCAGCTTGCAAAGACTAAACAGATGTCTTGAGTCACTACCTCTTGAAAAGCAATTAAATATGATAAAGGCTTTGAAAAACTATGTGGCTTCTTTTCATCAAGATTCCCTGGCAGAAAACACTGAGGAGATTGCTTGCTGAGATTTGCCTGAAATTTTCTGATGGGAAACTGGGATTTTATGACTGGAGGTGCTCCAAGGATGGATGAAGTGGATCAGTCACTAGATACAATACAGAATTTCAAAGCATACCTTGTCACTTTAGTGAGTTATTGCAGGGAAGCAAACAGAGCACCTCTGCTGAGGGAAGGTTCCTGGCATGACTGGGAGGTTTCTGAGCTGCCCATGTGAAACAGGAAAGTTGCAAGGGATGATTGTTAAAACTAGAACAACCGACTCACAAGAATCTGTGGGGCTTGAATTTGTCTCCCGTGTCTACCTGCCCATTAAATTGTTTTGCAGGGAAATCTCCCCCAGTAATGCTTTGGTTTCTGTGTAAAGACTTAGGTGTTATTTCAGCCTTGGGTAAGTGCAGCTGATTCCTCAATGACAGGGTTCAAGACAAAGGGCTCAATGTAAGGAATTGAACCACGTTTGGTTAATGTATGACATAGCCACAGATGAAATTTCATATGTAAAAAGTGGCATGTGCTAGGAAGATGACAAGCTGGGTATGTGCCATGTGGCACTTGCATAATTTTTGAGGGTCACAGTAGGGCTGTGTTGGCTCCTGCTCATGGTGCAGCAGTGGTGGCAAAGGCTGACCTGAAAAAGATGGAGTGTGCAGGATGGGCAAAGGAAATCATGGGCAATGTGTGGTAACTTTCCATAAGGAACAGTGGCATCACATCTGGGAGAAGAACTGGTATCCATGGGAAGGTGGTGGTGTGTCAGACAGAATGTTGTTTGATTTAGGGGAGAAAAATGGATCAACTCTGAAAAATATTCATTCTGCATTGTCCTGCAAGTGCTGGCAAGGCTAGAGCTGGTAAAACAATTCACACTGAAGTGATGAAGAAAGTGAGTGTTGGGAGGTTACTATGCCTTTTGTGAACCAGTGATCAGTGAGCTCCCCACCCACACCAGCTCACCATTTTCACTGAGGTACAATGTCCTAATCCTTCCTGACTGATAAATCTGCTCATGTGGCCTTCACTAAATACCCAACTTTCCTCTTTTTGTCCTGGTGTTACTCCTTTTACTTGGCCCAGGTGGTCCAGATTCTTCTTTGTCCAGTTGCTATGAAAATCCTCCTTTACTACAAAATGTCTGCATCCTGAATGACTCAGCCCTGAAGTGTTCTCCTATCCCACCAGTTCAGCCTGTGCCCCTTTTTCAGTCTCAGGCATTGCCCAGGTCAGTGCTTGGGTGCCTATGGGGAAGAGAGAGCACAAGAGCACCTCTCACCCCGTTTTCCATTCAGATCTTAGCGACTGCAGCCCCGAGGCACATCGGCAAGGAAAGCCCTGCTCAGCCCTAGGCTGGAGAACGTGGCGGAGAGCCGACAATTACCAGGGATGCTCCAAACTTGGCCGCACAAGGCGCTGAGCAGCCCGGCAGAGCAGAGCAGAGCAGAGCAGAGCAGAGCAGAGCAGAGCAGAGCAGAGCAGAGCAGAGCAGAGCAGAGCAGAGCGTGGGTGCTGGCACTGCGGGGAGCCTCCGCTCGGGCAGGAGACCTCTAGTGGCCTTTTCCAGCCGAAATCCTGCTCTGAAACCGGTATCTGAAATTCAGAGCTTCCATTTCCCTACTTCGTTAATCCACATCCCAGTGAAGTGAATGAAATTCAGTGATGGGGAATTTTTCTGAAGTAAGACACAGCCCAGAGGAGTGGAAGTGCTGTGTCCAGTTCTGGCCCCTCAGTTTGGGAAGGACGTTGAGACACTTGAGCACATCCAGAGGAGGGAAACAAAGCTGGTGAGGGGCTTGGAACACAAATCCTGTAAGGAATGACTGAAAGATGTTTAGCCTGAAGAAAAGGAGACTCAGGGGTGACCTTATCACTCCCTACAACTTCTGAAAGGTGGCTGTAGTCAGGTGGGGGTTGGTCTCTTTCACCAGGCAGCAGCTGACAGAACGAGAGGACACAGGCTTAAGCAGTGTCAAGGGAAATATAGGTTGGATATGAGGAAGAAGTTTTTTACAGAAAGGGTGATAAAGTTCTGGAATGGTCTGCCCAGGGAGGTGGTGGAGTCACCATCCCTGAATATGTTTAAGAAAAGACTGGATGTGGCACTCAGTGCCATGGTTTAGTTGAGGTGTTAGGGCATGGGTTGGACTCGATGATCTTTAAGGTCTCTTCCAACCCAGTCATTCTGTGAATTCTGTGAAGGGACTTCCTGGTCATAGATTTTCCCCACAAGAGAAGCAGCTACTGGAAGGTGCCTGGACTACATGGCCTGTGTGACTGAGAGGGGCTGTTACTCATCCTTTAAACACATTAATTGTAGGCTCAGGTGTGCTTTCCCCTCCATGCTGTTGCTCTCTGAGGCTCAAATTTGGCACTGCCATGGGAAGGGGTGCTGTGCTGGCAATGGAGTGTTCACATGGGGTGGTTTTATCTCAGACACCAAGCAATGCTTCAGGAAACACTTTTTCAGCAAATTTGTGGTCCTTTAATCCAAATTCTGAGAACCCATTTGGCCAATGCTCTGAGCTATCTGATTGAGCTTCAGACAAGGCTGTGTTATGAGTGGTAGGAGTCTGAAGGATAGAAAGAGATTTAAAGGCCAGAAATAACTGCTGTTCCCTCTCCTGTGTGTCCCTATTTTCCTTCTGTCTTCCTGCCTCCCTGGCTCAGGCCAAGAACACCATTTGCAGCCTTGAAGGCCTTGAGGAGTTGGAGCAGCTGGAGATTCTGCACCTGCGTGACAACAAGCTGGAGGCCCTGGATGGATTCTCTGCTAGCATGAAGTGCCTGCAGTACCTCAACCTACGGTGGGTCCTCCCTGCTCTGTGTTGGGACCGGAGATCCCTTCATCAGACTGCACTGCCATTTAGCTCTTTGGGATTTTCTGGGGGGGTTTTGGAAGCTGAAGACCTGGTAGAGGTGGGTATTTGATATTTACCGTCCTTAACTTGTGTTCAGCAGCTGTCCAGGCTGTAACAGCCAGGGCCTTTCCTGGGCTTCTTAGAAAATATCAGCCTCTCCAGTCATTCTCATACCCCACCTCAGGCTTTTCCTTCCTTGCCATAAGTCAGTTGGGTCCCTCAAATCCTGTTCTCTGTGTTCTGCCTGCAAATGCCCTTTAGTTCCCGGTGTTTGCCATGGTGATGTCACACAGTTCAAAGGCTGGCTGAGCACAGAGGAATCCAGAGGAGCTGTCCTTTTTGTGCCTCATTCTGGGGAGCTACAGACGGATCTGCATCTTAGGTGACAAATCTGTGGTCTAATGCCTATGGTACCTCATGCTGCTAAGTTTTGCTTTTTCTGTAACATCCACTTCTTGTTCCAAAGGGATTTCACTACTAGCACGGCTCTCCTTGCCCTGCTCTCTGTGCTTCCTTTTCCTCAGGAACAATGGGATCAAAAGCTTTGAGGAGGTGGGAAAGCTGCAGGTGCTGCCCATGCTGCAGGCGCTGGTGCTGATGGACAATCCGTGTGCCCAAGAGCCCGACTACCGGCTGCAGGTCCTGTCCTGGCTGCCACGGCTGCAGCGCCTCGACAAGGAAACCGTCGAGGAGGAGGAGCGGGAAGAGGCCGAGAAAATGCAACAGACAAGGAAGGAAAAAGAAAAAGAAAAAGAAAAACAAAAGGTGAGAACAACGCAGTGCAGGGATTAGAAGGAGGTGGAGAGAGAGAAAAAGGACCAAGCATGCTGATAAAGGCTCTCCTCCACTATATGACATGAGGAGAAGGGTGAGGGATGTCAGTCTCAAGAGCACAAGAGGCTGAAAAAGAGGCCAGGCTTTGCAACCTGGCTGTGGTTGCCAGCATGCCACCCTGCTGCCATTCCTGACCCCACTAGCAAAAGAGGGCAGTGAACGGGGAAGAGACATTGGGCATGAAGTCATTAACTTCTCCCTCCTCCCTTCTTCAGGAAATGCAAGAATCTCTTGAGGATACAGTGCCTGAGTGATCCGTTTTTAACACCTGTTCCCAGAGGCTGTCAAGATGTAGTGATGCCTCTCCTCGTTTGTGAGGCTGAGAAAGTGAGAGCTGTAGGTACCAGCTTCACCTTGTTTTACCTCTGGAGAAAAGAGGAGTGCTACCCACCCTGGTCCTGGAAGCTGCCCTGAGGCACTGCAGTGTTTTTGCAGTCACTGCACTGTGTTGTATTCTCAGTAGGCCTGAGAGGGGAAAGGGGAGAGTTACAGGTCCTGTGGTTCAATTTGATTCCCAAAAACCCTGCAAGATTTTCTGATTTGAATAAAAATAATTAATGAGCCTGGAGTGACTGGGATTGTTTATCCTGCACACCCACTCCTATTCCCTGGCTCTCTCACCCTCATCTGTCTACGTCTATCCCTTGCTGCCTGCCTCTCTCTGTCTCTCCATCCCCTACGTGCTGTTTGCAAAGCTTTGCTAAATCCTGACTCATCGCAGCTCTGGGTCACATGCTGCTGTCCCGGCCCTATCAGGGGCGTCTCCATCCTGCTGCTGCCGCCACCGTTGGCTTAGAGGACACATCATCTCCCCTTGAGGTCCTGCATCCCTCCTCAGCTCCGTCCTCTCTCCTTTCTACCAGCACTTTCTCAATTTTTCGTCCAGCCCTGCCCTAGGAAGGTAAGTGTCTCCCCACGGCCAGCACACCCCTCACTGCGTGCGTGTTTCTGCTGCCCCCCTTGTGCCCTCCAAACCCCACACGCACTTTGGGGTCCCTGCCGAGAAGGACCACGGCATTAACAACTCAACTCCCCTCGCTTCCTCCCCCTGCTCCTCCCACCTCTGTCTCCTCACCCCCATCCTTCTGACTTTTCTTTCATATTTTAATTTCAGGTACTCCCTCCTTCCCAAGCCCCCCCTTTCCCCTCCCGGCAATCATCATTTCAGACGTGAGCCCAGGGAATTGCAGGAGTGGGGGGGCCGCCAGCGAGGATAGGTGCTGCTCCCAAGGGCACTGTCGGGAGGTGCTGCGGGATGGAGCTTTCCCGGGGGAGGGGTGCTGGTGGGGAGAAGGCAGCGCTCCGTCTGGGCACGGCTGGGGAAAGGATCCAGCCTCGGAGCGGCCCCCCAGCCCCCCGAGGTGCTGACATAAACGCGGGCGCTCAGGGAGAGCGGGGAGGGAGGGAGAAAAGGGGATGTTTTCCTGTTTGCACAGCCCCACACCACAGGGGAGGGGGAGAGCACGGAGAGGAGTGACAGTCAGGCAAGCAAGAGCTGCATCAGTCACGACACTGCAGCAGTGCGGGCTTCCCGGGAGCAGTGCCCAGCCCGGGGGATCGCAGTGGCACACGGGACTGGTGGGAAGGGTCTCCACCGTGCCGGCCCGGCAGGGACAGGGAATTGCTGCCAGCGCCAGCTCCACGGGAAGGCATTGCAGCAGCACCAGCCTCCCAGCGTACCGTGCCCAGCCCCTGTTCACGGGGGCTGCACAGCCTCCTCTCTCTTCCTGGATGTGGTCTGTGGCTTCCCAGCCATGGCTCCATCCCAATCCCTTATCCCAGCTTATCCGCCTCTGACCTCCTTTCAGACCAGTGCAGCTGATAGCAGGGATTTCAGGGTGCTTCTGTTCAAAAGAGAGCAAATGCAGGGGGAACGGGGCAGCAACACAAGTGGAGAAGAGGCTTAAAGGACTACAAGGGAGAGGAGGTCATGTAAGTGATGGGGAGGGGCAGGCAAGGCTGGATTTGGGCTTGTCATTTGGCTTCCTCGGATCTGGCTCCAAGAGGGGCTGGTGGATGTGGCCACAGGGATGTGACCAGGGGCAACGTGACCAGATAAGCAGAGAGCCACAGCATCTGGCACAGCTGTGCTGTCAAAGATGGCTTTAAGCAGGGTCCTGTCCCTCTGTACCCCGTGGAGGCTGTGGAGGCACGGCCAGGGCACTGCTGCAAGGAAGCTCACGGCTGGCTGCGCCGGCACGACTCTGGAGGAAGTTCCTGTGGCGTGTGCCAGATGGCGTGAGGAGCGCTGCCAAAGCGGCTGATGGGGGATCCCAGCCCAGATGGACATGGTGGAGGGCCCTGTGCAGGCTCCAGGGAACCCTGGAGTCGCTGACCACAACTCCCCACAGGAGAAGCTCTGGCTGAAGCTTCAGAGCAGCAGCACCAATCCCCACACCCTTGTGATTTCCACCCACCCGGGGCAGTGGCATCAGGCGCTGGCTCCGGCTTCCCCATCCTGGTTCTCAGCTCCCCTCGGTGCTGGGATTTGCTGGTTCAAACTCATTTTCCCTGCCCTGGTGCTCAGGGCCTGGGCTGGCTGTACCCTTGCTCAGGCATGCCATGGGGACATCCTGGCTGGGGCTCCATGGCTACTCTGGCCTCTGCCAGCCCTGCTCAGGGCTGAGGCAATCATCCGTGGGAGCCAGGGCAGGGAAACGTGGCAGTGCTGGAAGCATGGGGGACAATGACAAGTCACACACCTCAATGCAGCACCCCCTCAGCACAGCCCCACAGCCAGGGGAAAGAGAAGGTGGCATGAGGAGCTGATTTGGAGCCTCTGGAGAGCAAACTGCAGCAAGAGAAGCTCTTTCAAACAGCCATCATTACCCACCAGCATGTTTTCTACTTCAGGTTTAACCAAAATGGTTCTACTTCAGGTTTAACTGGGTGCCCCAAAATGCTAGGCTTCCTCACCCCTCCACCCAACAGAGATCCAGCCCAGCCTCATCTGCTTCCCTGCCTCAGGAATGGAGCAAAGGGTTGGCAGCTGGGCCGGGTGTCCCCTCCCTCAGAGCCCTCTTTGCAACGTCTGAGGCACCATGGCCTCAGCAAGATGGCTCCTCAGGCTGCCAGGCTCCACGCTCCCGCCGCCTTGGCACAGCCTAACCCCTCAGCTCACGGGGACATGGGGACACTGAGCAGGCACATGGCAGGGGGCACATGGCTGGGGTGTGGGACAGCCAGGCTGGGGTGTGGGACAGCCAGGCTGGGATGTGAGACAGCCAGGCTGGGGTGTGGGACAGCCAGGCTGGGATGGCTGCCCTGCATGGGCTGCAGAGGGGCTGGGCCCCCCTGGCTGGCTGCCCCTGCCCTGCCCATCATGCTGGGCTGGCTCCCCATTCACTGCACAGGAGCCGCTTGCTGTCTGGCTGTCAGGCGCTGTCCTCGCCTCCCGGCAAGGGGACAGGAGATGCCAGGAGCTGCTGCCCCGTCCTTGACACCAGAGCCAGGGGCACCTCCCCGCTGTGCCAGCTGATCCCTCCCTCTCTGCTGCCGTGGCACCCTCCCCATCCCTGCCGTCCAGGCTTGTGTCGGGCGCTGTGCTGTGACGCAGGGAGAGGCAGAGTGCCCCTAGTTTGTCAGCTGCAGCAGAGGGCAGAGCAAATTCAAATAGATAGCCAGTTCCTGGAAAAATGTTTGTAGATTCCTGTAGTCTGGGTGGATTTCTAAATTTCCTGGGGCAAATAGTTTTAGCCCAAATTTCTAAGGTCACTTTTCCTTGAATTCCCTTCTCTCTGTCAGTCTAGACATAGAAGGGGTGAGCACCACATCCTGGAGCCTCTCAGAGCTGAACGTACCCTGTTCTCTCCTCTCCACAGATTCACCATGGCGGTCGAGAGGATCCATGCCCGTGAGATCCTGGACTCCCGTGGGAACCCCACCGTTGAGGTGGACCTCTACACACACAAAGGTATGAGGGTGAGATAAGGGATGCAGGGCAGGCCCTGCCCTCTCAGGCAGAGCTGGTGCTGTGCAGCAGCCTGGCATGCCAAGAGCGTGGAGGCTCCTCACCGGTGAACCCCAGCAGAGAACAAGTCAGGGGAAGAGGCAGAGACCAAAATTCTGCCCGTGCTCAACAACCCTGCACATGTGCCAGGCAAACCATGACAAGACAGCTGGCTGTCCTGCATGTGACCTGAGCCACGTGCCTGCCCATAGCAGGGACTGAAGGCCTTTTTATCATAAATGTCTGCATCTTGTCATGGTACCCCTGCTGCAGCTGTGCTTTTAGCCCTGGGGCACGGTAGATGTTTGGTAGCACATCCATGGCCATGCTTCTGGCAGGGATAAAGCTTTGTTCCTGAGGTCTCTGTGCAGCTATGTCCATGCGTGGGGCTCAGCTGGAGGAGCTGCATTTGCATGGACCCCCAAAACTGCTTGGGCTGAGGGGTGAGGAGCAGTGAGAGGCCAGAGCAGGCATGCAACCATTGTCTTCCTTCTTCAGTAAGGCAGAAACCTCAGTCTGAGGGGGAGGAAGCTGAGGGTGGCTGTGAGTCAGGCTGCTTCTCGAACTAGGAGGAGGGCTGAAGAACTTCCATCCATCACACACGGTTTTGGGATCAGTGTGAATCTCTGGGTGCCTGACATCCAAGTTCCTCAGCCTGGAAGCCCTGGGTGCCATCTATTTCTGCCCCTGAGGTGCTCCACCTCTAGGGACACCAGCCACGAGCAGCCAGCCAGCGAGGCCATCCATTTGCACAAGCAGTTGCTGCATCCTTTCCTATGAAAACAGAGCAGAAGCAGGTGCATGAGTGCTTTTCCTCTTCACCCTCTGCTTGTCTCACACCCCTGTTTTGCTGTTTCCCAGGCATGTTTCGAGCAGCCGTCCCCAGTGGAGCGTCCACTGGTATCTACGAAGCGCTGGAGCTGCGAGACAATGACAAGTCACGTTTCCTTGGAAAAGGTGGGGAGATGCCTGCTCCACAGCTCATCCTCAGGGCTGCCTGTGTGTGGAGCCCTGCTGGAGGGCACTGCCCACCCACTGGTGTGACACGGATGTGTCCCTCAGGGAGACCACAGAGGCACAGAGCTAGTGTAAAGTGAAAGATCAGGCCTCGATCTTCCCTTGCTGTCTCCCTCTCTCTGTCTCTCTATCGGTCCTCTCCCTCCCTCTTTCCACTCTTCTCTCTGCCTCACTCTCTCTCTCTCTCTCTCTCTTTCTTTCTCTGCCTCTTCCCTTCTTTAGGGGTCCTGCAGGCCGTGGATCATATCAACAGCACTGTCGCCCCAGCTCTCGTGGGCTCTGTAAGGATTTCTCTTTGTTCTCCCTTGTCCAACGCTTACTCTGGTCCATCTCTGTCCCCCGATCTCTGTCTCTGCTCTCTTCATCTCACTGGGTTAACAGACACAGCGATGCTCTCTGTGAACCTGGGCACACCCCTCCTGCCCTCCATGCCTGTGTGTGTCCACAGCAATCTTTTCTCTGGGAGGAAAGGATTTAACTCTTCCTGCTCCACCGCAGCATCTGTGCAGCCTAACTCGTCCCCTCGGTGCTCCCTGTAGAGCTCACCCCCTCCTTCAGCTGTGCTCCCCCTCAAGCACTGAACCACATCCACACGTCTGTGGCCTCATCCTGGTGTGATGAGCAATGGTCGCACCGTGCAGGGTCTGGCACAGCTTGCAGAGCAGTGGTGTCACATCTGCAGCCTGTTTACACCTGAAGACCTGGAGCCTGCTTTGAGGAGAGCTGAGCCAAAGCCACATATTACGCACCATGTAGCCCATGGCTGGCTCTGGCTGAGAGCACAGTTCTCTCTTGCCGCTGAAAAATACCCAGCATGGTGGAGAGCTGCCTGTGTTGGGTCTAATCTTGCTTTCCACCTCACTCCTGGGGATGGCTCCATCCAGTCTACATTCGCTTGCTTGAGGTTGAGCATGTTCTGTTGTTCTGCCCAGCTTCTGTGTGACCACAACACCACCACAAAGCTCCCTGGAAGCTGCCAAAAGGCTGGGAAACCCCCCAGGGTGTCCTGTGTCCCCAGCAATGCGTGGCCTTGCCTGGGCTGCAGCTGACCCCCTCTCCACCATGGGTACATCCACACTGCACTGCAGAAACACCATCAGGGTTACCTAACCTGACTAAATACCATAGCACCAGTTTCCAGAGCTTTGTGTGTATATGTTCCCCCACAAGCTGAAAAAGTCCTTTTACCTCCAGCTTCTCCATCAACGCCTCCTCTCCCGCACACCAGAGCCAGCAGCTCTTCCAGTCATCCCCTTCTCAGGAGCTGTTCCTTTCTTGCAGGGCCTCTCTGTTGTGGATCAAGAGAAGATAGACAATCTGATGCTTGAGATGGACGGCACAGAGAACAAATGTAATCCATCCTTCTTTTTGGCCGGGAAATTACGGGCATGGGAGGCTGCAGGGCTGGAGTGGGGGGCACTGCCCAAGCAAGGCTGGGCTGGCAAGGGCATACACACCCACTGGGCAGGATGTTGCCACCTGAAAAGTCAACCTCCTCCTTTACCCACAGCCAAGTTTGGTGCCAATGCTATCCTGGGAGTTTCTCTGGCCGTGTGCAAGGCGGGAGCTGCAGAGAAGGATGTGCCCCTGTACCGGCACATCGCTGACCTGGCCGGCAACTCCGACCTCATCCTGCCCGTGCCAGTAAGACTCTTCCCTCCTTGACATCCACCTTCAGAACCTCCAAAAGAGTGTTGTTCCCAAAAGAAACTTCAGAGGTGTTGGGAGGTAGATAAGGAAGGGATATGGGATTGAAACATCAGCTGAGTGCACTGCAGTTGTCAGGGAAGCAAATCAAGGCCTGAGATTTGTCAAGTTTCAATGGGAAAAAAGGAGCTTGAGGAGGATAGAGGAGAGGTTGTGGTGAGGGGCTGACTGAAGTTCTCATTCTTAGCACAAGAAGCAGAGGGCATCATGTGAACCCTCTGGGGCACAGTTCAAAACAAGGGCATATGGGTCTTCACACCAAGGAGAACCTGTCTTGAGAAACTATTTCTCAAAGGGAGTTGTGGATGCTAAAATTTTCTCAGGGTCAAGAAGAAAAGTCCTGGAAGAGAGGTTGACAGCATTGTTGATACACAGGTACAGATAAACAGAACATAGATAACCCACATAACTCAGGAGATCTCTGAGAGGGGAACAGGTGGGAAAATCTTCCCTAACCATGTGGCTTGAGCCACTGCTGGAGGGAACACTCCAGGCTTATGTGTCTTTGCTTGGATGGTAGAAGCTGATGTGCTTACATTACCCTGTGGGATGTGGCATGCGTGGGCATGGTGACACATCTGAGAGCCACCTCTCAGGGATGCCAAGACCGGTTCCTTCAGCTCTGACTCTCTCATGGACTCTTCCAGGCTTTCAACGTGATCAATGGAGGTTCCCATGCAGGCAACAAACTGGCCATGCAGGAGTTCATGATCCTGCCTGTGGGAGCTGAAAGCTTCCGCGATGCCATGCGCATTGGGGCTGAAGTCTATCACAACCTTAAGAGTGTCATCAAGGAGAAGTATGGCAAAGATGCTACCAATGTGGGTGATGAGGGAGGCTTTGCTCCCAACATCCTGGAAAATAGCGAAGGTGAGAGCCCTACAGAGATGGGGTACCCCTGCCTGCAATGCTACAGGTCCCTATGCCCAGCTCACAGCATTCCCTGGACTGATTCAAAAGATGATGCCTAAATGTCATTGACCTCCTGTGTTAGGGAGTGTTTCTGAGCTCCCTCTCCTTGGGGTGGCCTTGATCTGTCACAGCCTCTCCATACAAACCTTTTATGATGTGCATGTTTTTACAAAGCTTTCCACAAACTTGTCTTTGAGCTGTGGAATCGCATTTTAATTCCTCCTTGTCCCTTTGGACACAGCCCCTTCAGCTCCTTGGCATTTCTGTTGTGTTCTGGGCTCCCTTCTAGTTCTCCATCACACCACCAGACTCCCGGTGGCTCTAGGGCCCTTCCCAAGGGAGGCTCCCACCGAGAGGCAGAGCTCTCTGCACAGGCTGACTCTCCTGACTGTGGTTCTCCCCTCAGCTCTGGAGCTGCTCAAGGAAGCCATTGACAAGGCGGGCTACACGGACAAGATCGTCATCGGCATGGATGTGGCAGCCTCCGAGTTCTACCGCGACGGCAAATACGACCTGGACTTCAAGTCCCCAGATGACCCAAGCCGCTATATCTCTGGAGATGAGCTGGGAGACCTCTACCAAAGCTTTGTGCGGGATTACCCAGGTGAGCTGCTGCGCGGGGCCGCAGGGGATCAGCACTGGGGCTGCACAGCGACCAGGCACAAACCCTCTGTGTTTCAGGGGTGGGAAGGGAGGCAGCTGTGACTCGTGCCTCTTTGGCTGTCCTTTCAGTGGTCTCCATTGAGGATCCCTTTGACCAGGATGACTGGGAGGCCTGGTCTAAGTTCACTGCCAATGTGGGGATTCAGATAGTGGGAGATGACCTGACAGTGACAAACCCCAAGCGCATCGAGCGGGCTGTTGAAGAGAAAGCCTGCAACTGCCTCCTGCTCAAAGTCAACCAGATTGGATCTGTCACAGAGGCCATCCAAGCGTGAGTCCAGCCCACTGCCCTTGTTGTCCTGTGAATGGGCTGGTGATGAACCACAGCCAGGTGTCACACCATGCACTGGGTGAACAGACTTGTGTCTCTGCCAAAGTGTAGGATGCTGAGAGTGGGAGCAGAGTGTGCCTGAATCTTGCCCTGTGCAGGTGGTAAATGTAGGAGTAGGAGCTGCTGACTGCATTTCTCACTCCTTGCAGCTGCAAGTTGGCCCAGGAGAATGGATGGGGTGTGATGGTGAGCCACCGGTCTGGGGAGACTGAAGACACCTTCATTGCTGATCTGGTTGTAGGACTGTGCACTGGGCAGGTAGGTGAAACCCAGGCCGTGCACACACCTGGAGGAAAGCAAAGGGGTGTCAAAACAGAATCCCCTGCCCTGCCATGAGGAACTGGTGCAAGTCATAACAGTGTCTTACAGTGTTTGCTTTGGGGAATGCTTTACAGATAAAGACGGGTGCTCCCTGCAGGTCTGAACGCCTGGCTAAGTACAACCAGCTCATGAGGTAAGGGGCTCCAGGGCTGGGAATGCAGAAGAGAGAATAGGGGAGTGACCAACTGGGTGGGAGAAGCTGAAAGCCCGAGAGTGGATGGAGCTTGTGGGTGAAATGTTACAAAGACAAGGCACAGAGATGACAGTAGGATCCCGGGGAGGCCTCTGGGGCAGACTCCTTTCCTCCTCCTTGGCATGAGGTGAAGCCCTGCAGTCACAGCAGCTGGCAGGAGCTGAGCTCTCGGGCACATGTCAGCTTCCTGCTGACGAGCTGCCTCTCCAGGGCCCTGGTGCCTCCAATGCTCCCTCACTGCAAGGGCCTTATGTGTGCTGTCTCTCTCCTGCAGGATTGAGGAAGAGCTTGGTGATGAAGCACGCTTCGCTGGACACAACTTCCGCAACCCAAGTGTTCTTTGAACATTGTCCCTGGGGCACAGCCACCCTGCTGCTCTTTCCCACCTCACAGACTCTGAACCCCCATTTCCCTCCACTGCTCCCTTTTTTGCTCTTTCTCCCCACTCCGTCACCTGGTATCCTCTCACCTCAAAACCCCTCGAGTTCAGGTGTCCCTGGCTAGATGTACCCAGGCGAAGGATGAGAGAGCGGCCCACACCCTGTCCCTTGCTGTGGGCTCATAAGCATTCGTGGACCTAGGCATTGTGTGTCTCTGTTGTTTGTGCAGGGCCTCACCTGGGCCGCTCTGCTCCGTGCCAGACCACGGGAGCGGGTGCCCAGCGTGTCCCCGGTGCTGAAGCATGTGCGGTGACCATCCGTGTGCTCGGACACTGCGGCCGCGTCCAGCCGGGCGCTGCCAGCGCTCGCTCTCGTTGTGCTTGTGTGTGGGTGTGTGCCTGTGTCCTGGCCTACAGCGTCCCTGTGCCCCGGGCGCGTGTCTGCACTGAGCCCTGCCAGTGTCGTGTTGGGCTGTGCTCTGTTGGGCTGTGCTTGCCAGCAGCTTGGTGTTGAGGTGCACTGCTGTCCCACCCTGGGTGTGTGTGCTGTCAGTCTGTGGCACTGCTGTCCCACGCTGGTGTGTGTGTGTGTGTGCGTGTGTGTGTGTGTGTATGTGTGTGTGTGCTGTCACTCTGTGGCATTGCTGTCCCACCCTGGTGTGTGTGTGTGTGTGTGTGTGCGTGCTGTCAGTGTCTGGCTCAGCACACAGAACTGTGGGGCAATAGATTAAAGCACATCCGTAAACAAACCCACGCTCTCATCTGCTTCTTGTGACTTCTCTCTCTCTGTTCCCTTCCCCTCCTGCACTCCTTCACCCTCCCCTCTGCCCATGATGTCTGCTTCACCTTCTGGACAGCCCCTGCTCAGCTGAGCAACAGACAAACTACAGATCCCTAAACTCTATTAAAATGTGTTTCACACCTGAGTTGCCTGGCTTGGCCTGATGTTTATCTCTAGTTGCCAGTGTTGGGGAAGTGGGGACATTTTGCCACCAGAGCAGGAGATGCTCACACAGAAAGGTAACAAAAAAAAAAGGGAGAGGGGACTGGCAAGGGGAAGAGAAGGCCCAGCTACCCTCACCTGCTGTCACAGCTTTGTCCCACAGCCAGACTGCTCTGTTGGCCACCAGCTGGGAAGCACCAAAGGGAAGGCGTGTGTGATGACTTGCCCCTGTCATCTTCACCAAACCGTGTTGCATGAAGATCTGCTGTGCACTGATGTAAAGGCCTCAGGGTGGGCCTCCGGCCGTCTGTCTGCAGGACCCAGATGGTGGACAGAAATGGCAAGTCTTTGAGAGAGAAAACACTGGTTGTCCTCCCCCAATAGGGGTCTGTAGGGCAGAGACTGGAGGTGTAGGTGGGATGGGTAGTCTCTCTCAGCTCCATCTTTTTTCACAGGGGCAACTCAGCATTACGTGGGGAAAGCTGCCCATGCTCCAGCCAGTGCCCCAGCAGGCTGGGTGCCAGCAAATCCCAGTGCTTGCTCAACAAACAGCTTTGTTCTGCACTGACTCAAAGGAAGGTGGGGGGGTTGGGGGTGCTACTGTGAGAAATACAACTGGAGAATAAATGATAAAACCACCTTGCCCACCATTATATTCACGTCAGTAGCCCTACTATGTTCTTGGGCACACTCAGCTCTGACCCACCTCTCTACAGAAAGTTTTCAGACCCTTGCTTAACTCTTGTCTGAGTTTGTTTCTGAGGTTGCTCAGCAAGTCCCAATCCCCCTGGACTCTGTCCTAACGCAGACTTTAAAACCCAAAACCAAAACTTTAAACCACTGGCATGTCACTGCCGATCATTTACAAAACAGCATAGATTAGGGACTAAGTCCAAGAAGGGAAGACAAAGACTTTGGCACACATGCCCAGAACGGAGAAGAGGGTGGGAGGGAGAATGCGAGGCTAGAGCCAGGATTGGTTTCCAGGGCATCACCAGCGCACGGCACCCATCCCAGCGGCAGGAATAGCTGCCGGCGCCCGGCTGCAGCGCGGCTCCCGCCCCTGCTCGCTGGGAGCTGTAGTCCGGTGCCGCCGGGAAGGCTCCGCTCCATCTTCCCTGTGGGCCCCCAGCCCCCTCCCCGCGGTCCTGCCTCCCGCAAAATCGCTTCTGTGCGTGACAGCGCCGTTTTCCTGCAGGAATGTGCATTTTGGGTACAGCCAGTGGGCTGTCTTTTCCCGCTGCACACCTCACTGCTCCTTTGTTTTAGATACTGGGGTTTTGTGAGCAGTATGGCTACTGCTTAGCAATCTGGGCAGGTTTTTGGGGAAAAAAAACCCCAAAACTTTGTTACGTTCCATATTCCCAAGAGCATCTCCCCTTCCCCCCCGCCCCTCCCATTCGTCCTTTTCTGCGCAAGGAAGGCAATTAAGCGCCCAAGGTAGCCGGCGTTGTCCATTTAAATGCAGCCAGGCTGCAACAGCAGGGAAGTGGTGTACATGAAGAATTTGTCAGGCGAGAGCTTCTGCCAGGGAGGCATCAACACGTCCCTGTGTGAGGAAGGTGCGTGTAAGCCCTGAGGGGACGGGAACACATCCCGCCATAGCAGTACCCCACCTTGGTGCCGTTTCTAAATCAAAAGAGTTCGTCGCTGCTGGCACAATGTACAGAAGGAATACGAGATGCTGGCATGTTTGTTTGGGTCACTGCAAATATTTGTCCTCGTCCAGTGCATCCGAAGATGCATATGCTGCTTTCCCTTTGGCTCAGCGGCAGAGATTTGGTTGCAGTTTCTTTGTGGTAGGAATGTCCAAGCCCTCGGCTGATCCTGAGCACTCCTGTTGTACGAGCTGATGTCTCCATCAGATTGCTGTGCTGCAACGTGAATGCAGCCGGAGTACGAGTAACAGCGCGGGGATGGGCTGGCAACGTGACGCGATCTGTGAATGGAAACATTTGTGGGATTTGCTTTCTTTTACCTCTCAAATCATACTCTGTTTAAATTACATTTGCAGAGCAATGTACAGCTCTTAAAGGGATATTTTGACACTAGCTGCTGCCTCTTCCCCCCTGCCCCCCCCAAAGCCTGCAGAATTTTTCTATTTTTTTTCTAAATACGTGTGTGCACCCATAAATGAGCTGGAAGGGGAGGTGTCACGGAATTAGGCTTGTTGCAGGGTGCAGAGAAAAGACTTAATGATGAAGAGCTACCAAATTTCTCTGGTATGCTCTAGTCTGTCTTAAGAACAGTGGGATGTTGTCCAGCCTTGAGAAACCAATATCTTTCATAAAGGAGGCTGTCAGAGACACTGTTTTGATGAACATCTGACAAGAAGTCCAAAAATTTGGGTGCTGGGTAATTCCTATGAGGTGCTGTGCAGCTTAATCAAAAGAAGAGTATTTGTCTCTGCTGCTGGAAGGGACAAATACAGACAGCTTGGACAGGCTGGCAGGAGGACATTATGAAGCTCTCTCTGTAGGCAAAAATCAGCGTACTAGAGCATGGTGTATCTGGGTGTGGAAGCAGCTATAACTTGCTTCCTTATTCCTTCCATCAAGGAGACTACCATATGCTGTGTCAAAAGGGCAGTGGAGCTCCATGTGTTTTTAGAGTAGGAGTTTCACAGGAAGATCCAGATGAGATGTTTGGAGGTCTAGACTCCAAACCCCTGTTAACAGCAGGGCTAGCTCCAGACCTAGATGAGGCTGTTTGGGGCCTTGGCCAGGCAGTTTCTAACCATCTCAAGGTGAGGAGATTCCCCAGCCCCTCCTGAAACCTGTGTCAGTGCTGAACTACCTTTAGGGAGGAGGGGTTTTCCCTTTATCTAGTCACTTGCAAATTTCATAGGCATTTCACTGTGTATCTGTCAGAAGAATTTGACTGTCACTTCTCTGTAGCCCTCCACACCAAAGGGAAAAAAAAAAAAAAGCCAAAGAGTAATTGGTTACCTCCTAACTTTTCTTTACTCCAGGCTGAAAGAAACAGCTCTTTCAGCCTCCCCTTGTATGCCAGGAGCTCCAGCACCTACCTTATCTCATTCCCTCCCCCACAGGACTATCAGCACCTCTCTTGTGCTGTATTTCCCTAAGAAGGCTACATCCCAGCCAGGGCCTCTCCTTTTGCAGGCAGCTGTTTGTCTCCTGGTAGAACTGGAAAGCAGTGGGATGGTGTGGCTGGAGAGGTGGCGTGTCCTATCTCCCTAATCCAAGGGAGAGCCAGCTACACCCAAGGAAGTTTGGCTCCTGGCTGGCTCACAGACTCCCAGGTCATATATCCATCCTGAAGAGACACAGCTATAATGCTCTTGCTTTGCCAAGCCCTTCAATCTGTTGATTTCAAAGGTGAGATTAGTTTATTTCCCACCTTCTGCAGCCAGCCCACCTTGGTCCTGCTGCACGAACACACACAAACACTCGTGGTTCTCCTGTCTATTTCCCACCTGTGCTTACCACCCTGAAACAGAGCGGAGTGTGGCTTGACCTAGCAGCAATTGGGCTGTGAGCATTTATAAGTGGAGAAAAGGAATGGTTGCCCTGGTCCTGCTTCTCTTTTGAATCACCTCTGATGTCTCTTCATAAACTAAGAGTGCAGGCCATCTTTGGCTGGTTCTTGGAATAAACCAAAGCCTAGTATGATTTTCATAAGGTATTGAAGTCTCTGCCTCTTCACTTGTTGAAATAACAAATGACACTAAAAATCTTGATAATAAATTTAATATTTAAGTCAGGCTTTTGACCTGAAGCAACTGACCTGGTTATGGAAGATGATGACATGAAAACCATTTGAGGCTTGACATTGTGGTTATATAAACTTGGTGTCACATGTTACTCATCCAGATCTCAGCAATACCAACCACTGTAGCTGCCACAGAGGCTTTTCCTCAAACCACAAACCTTGGGGATCTGGGTATTTTGTTTAGCATCCCGAGAACAAGGATCTTGACACGATCTTCCTCCTTCATGAATCATCACTGGCCTCTAAGGGTCACACGCACTGCGAGCTCAGGACACAAGGCTGTCAGCTCCTAAAGGCAACAGTTTGAAGCAGCCGTGACAACTGCAAACGCCACCACCTCAACAGCAATAATAATGTTGTGTCTTCTTGTCTGGGGCTCAGCTTGGCCAGGCACTTTGTGAAGGAGATAACGCTTACCCCTGTGCTGGGCATCCACAGGGTGCTCTCTTCCACACGGCACCTCTCCAACAGGATGGTGAAATCTTTTGGGCTGACCACACAAAAGCCAGAGAGCATTTTTGCAAATGTTAGCCATGGCTTTTTCAATCTCCCATGCCAGGTGTGGGAACCAGAGTCCTAGGGAACCACAGCACTTCAGGATTACTGCTGACAGGGCAGAGGCTGCAGAGAGGGGCAGGACAAAGAGGCAGGCTGGGGAGAAGGGTGGATGTGAGAATGAATGAGAGCTAGAGACACGAAGCATGCTGATGTTGTGCAACAGGGTGCTGCATGCCAGTGGGGCTGGCTTGGGAACGAGAGGCACCGAGAGCAATTCTGCATCCAGGATAAATAGCAAGGCCCCGAAATGACAGGGTACCCCTGGGAAGTGGGTGTGAAACACTTGCATTGGGAGCCATCAGAAGGGACATTGCTCGTAATGATTTTAAAGCCTTGGGGTGAATAGCACTGCTGAAAACCCCACGAGGAGAGGACCACATCTGTATTCAGTGCTGAATTTGGACGCCGTACAGTAAATAGTGCTCGGAGCCATGTAAGGGACAATGAGAATTGCTGAATAAAAGCCCATGGAGAGCACGCCATCCAGCCTGCTCGCTGAGAGATCCTGCCGAGGAAATATTTTGGGATTATGCTTGAAGGCCATCAGAGTGAAACTTGCCCATCTGCACACTAAGGCTCCCTTATTTAAACACACAGCCGTGTTCATGTCTGTGAGACACAGCTCCAGGTTTGCTCCACGATTGCCGTGCCTTCTGCAGCTAAAGGGGCAGGAGGGGCAGCACTTGTGGCGTCTCCTCGGCCCCCAGCCCGCGCTCCGCGGGCCGTGCTCCCGCAGCAGGCAGCGCCTGGAGCTGGATTAGCCCCCCGCCGGGCTGGCCGGCCGACAGAGCCGGCGGGCTCCCGCCTTCCCTCCCAAAGCCCTTCCTCCGACAGCAGTTTCTCCAAAATGGCCATGGACGCCATGAACTTGGCCAGCGAGGGGAGGCAGCCGCGTTTCTGAGCAGCCGTGGGGGGATGTTTCACGTTTCCGTGGCTGAGCCCCGCCGCTCCCCCGCACCGCGCGGCCGCGGCAGGCGGCGGGGGGGCGATGTGGCGCCGCTCGGGCGAGGCCCGCGCCAGCCGGATCCCGCATCCCGCCGCTGCCGTGCGCCAGTGAGCCGGAGGGGCCCCGCTCGCCGCCGCCGTGTGTGCGTGTGCGGTGCTGGGGGGGCCCCGCTCGCCGCCGCCGTGTGTGCGTGTGCGGGTGCCGGAGGGGCCCCGCTCGCCGCCGCCGTGTGTGCGTGTGCGGGTGCCGGGGGGGCCCCGCTCGCCGCCGCCGCCGCCGTGTGTGCGTGCGCGGTGCCGGGGGGGCCGGGCCCGGTGCGGGCAGTGCGGAGCGGCCCCCGCACGAGGCTCGCGCTCCCTTTGTGCCGTTGCCTGGCAACCGGGCGGGGGATGGGAAGCGGGATCGGGGCATGGATGCGCGCGCGGCCGCACGCCGATGAGCAGCGCCCGTCGGGCGGCCGCCGCCCCCGCCCCCCGGGAGGCCCCGCCGCAGCCCCGGCCGGCCGCCGCCCCCCCGCAGCCCTCGGCCGCCCCGGGCCCGTCCTGCCAAAAACGCCCCGCCGGGCTCTCTCTGCCCCGCTTCGCCCGGCCTTTGTGCCGGCGCCGGGGGCCCAGCGGTGCGGGGCGCGGCCGCGGCCGGGGCGGGGGCCGGGGCGGTTGCTCGCCCCGCGCCCGCGTCTCCTCCTCCCCCGTCCCACGCTGCCCACGGGTGGGTTGGGGGGTGCGGGGCGTGTGGGGTGTTTCGCGGGGAGGGGCGGCGGCGAGCGCGGAGCGGAGGGGCGGGGGAGGGGGCTCGTTCTGGGCCCTTCGGAAATGGGAGGTGGCTAAGGCGGGCAGCGGTGGGAGCGATGGGAGGGCGGCGGGGCGCAGGCGGAGGCGCCTGAGCGCGGCGGGAGAGGGGGCGACACAGCCGCGGGGCGGGGGGGCCCCGCTCCCCGCCGCACCCCCCCTCCCGGAGCCGCTGTCCCTGCCACCGACCGGTTATTCCGGAGCCGCGAGAGGAAACGAGGGAGCGCGGAAAAGGAGGAGGGAGGAAAGGGGAAAAAAAAAAAAAAAAAAAAAAAGAGAAAAAAAAAAAAGAGAAGGGGGGGCAGCGTTTAAATCCCTGCCCCCCGCTCCTCGCCGCCTCCATTCCTCCCTTCATTCGACCTCCCCTCAGGAGCCGCCGGTGAGTCCCTCGCCCGCTCCCAGCCGCTCCCGCCCCGCTTGTCATTGTCGCCCACTCGCTGCATTCTTTCGCGGCTGGATTTTAGCCCTCCGGTCCGTCTGTCGGGATGGGGAGCGAGGCGGCGCGGGGGGGGGAAGCACCAAACTTGGGGGGGGCAGGAGGGGCGAGAGTGCGATTAACCCCCGCGGCGCTGGGGAAGGGTCCCCGGCGGTCCCTGCCCCGGCGCGGATGCGCCGAGGGGCCGGCAAGGAGCCGGGACAGCGCCGCGGGGCACGGGGGCTCGGCGGGGCGGGGGTCCCGGCCGCGGCTGGGGGCGCTCCGGCATCGCCGGGGGGCGCTGCCCGCCCGGGGCTCGCCGCCCGCCCGGGCTGCGCTGCGCTGGAGCTGGACGGCGGCGCGGCGCCTTCCCCCGGAACGGGGGGCGGGGGTCGCGCGGGGCTCCGCGCCCGCCGCGGGGGTCCCGGGGCGGGGACACCCCCCGCCGCGCGCCCGGCGTGACGTCAGCGCCCGCGGAGCCCCCCTTCCCTGCGGCGGGAAGTTCGGCGGGGGCAGGGCCCGGGGGGCGCGGGCGGCGGGAGTTGGGAGTTTGCGGCCCGGCGCCGTGCGGGGAGCGGGGCGGCACAGCGCCCGAGGGGACCGGCTCCCGCCCCGCCTGCCTTCGGGGGGCCCGTATTGTCCCCGCTTGCCCAGGTGCGGCCGGGGAGCGGGCAGGAGGAGCTGGGAATAACGTTTCCATCGGGGGACCGAAAAGAGCCTCGGCTCTCCCCGCCGTAGCTGCAGCGGGCGCGGGTGGGATTCGCCCCTCACCGCTGCCCCCTCCTGTGGCACGCCAGGGTGCCGCCCGGGGACCGGGGCGCTGGCCGGACCCCGTACGGCTGGGTGGCATCGCGGTGGCGGCCGCGCTCCGCTTGAACCGGCCCAGATCCCCGGTGTGTCCGGCTGGTTGTCCGTTTGTTATTCAGGATTCCTGGAGGGGTGGCATTCCCACGTCGCCCTTTTGACTATGCCATGGAGCCGGTGGCTGTTCTGGCTTGCTGGCCTGTGGCCGGCTCGGCTGCTGTTGCCCAGCGAATTGCCGGCTGTATTTTGCCGAGTGGCCGCTGTGCTGTTGAAGTGGCAGCCATTTGGTCACCGTGGCATTACTTTGCACGCCGCCTTTGCTCGCCGTGGAGTTGTGCCCTGATAGCTATTGTACGTTCCCGAAGTTGCTTTCCAGATGGGCAGTGTCTTTCCTTGCGTTTGCCTCAGTGCCGTGGCTGCCTTGAGTTCCGCAGCCGATTCCTCATTTGCCAGGATGGCTACTGTAAGAATTTGTAGGGCTTTTGTCTGCAGGCTCTGTTTTTTCTGGGCTGTGCCTTGAGAGGCAGCGTGTCCTTACTGAGCTCGGCACCCAAATCTGTTGTCATTATTTCTGGTTGTACTGGGTGGATTGAATCGGAGCTGCTATGCTTTCCAGCCTTAAAAAAGTGAGGAGAAAGTGGTGGGCCATTATCCTGAGGTGTGCAGCAGGAGGGCGAAGGAGAAGTTGGAAATGCCGTTCATTTTGTGTCCACCTGAGTGCTGGAGCACGTTTACACACCCTTCAGGTGTGAGCTGCCTAAAGCTGCAGAGTTCAGCATTGACCTCCCACTGGCGAATGCCACAGCTGTCTGAGTTGAAAGCTGGACTCGCTTTTCTTCTAAGCCCCAGGGTGTTGTGAATCACTGCTGTGCTGCGCACACATTCCCAAGGGGCTGGAGCTCCATTACCCATGGATGGGACACTTGTAAATGTGAATGATCAAATTGTTCATTTGGAATTATTCTCGTTCTCTCTTGTCCTGTTTCTTGGCCAAGTTGTTAATGTTATTTTGTGTCTGTCATTAGTGATGGCACAACCAATCATTTGTGTGTTTCCCCAACTTCTTAGGAATGACCTGATCTTTGAAACCAGACTTTCCCAGTTATGATTCATGATGGAGCTTTTCAAGCATGGCCAAAGAGTGAACTTGTAGTACCATGGTTCATGCTGGAAATTATAAAAACCTCCAAACATTTGAAAATTAAATGTGCAGTGAATCTTAATGAACAAGATGAACAGGTTAAACCTGCTGCAGTGACCTGCCTTTACCTCTCTTCATATGCATTTGCCTCCTCCCCTGGGTTTTGTACCCCTTGGATACCTCTGAAAGGTTCTTGCATTCTCACCATTAGGTTTGCCTGAACAAGGAGTTATGATGACGTTTCTTGTGGGTGTACTTGTATTCCAAAATGATAATGGTCATGCAAGGAACTGTGATTCTATAGCATGGTGAGATTGCTGCACTAAAAGCAGCCTGATCTGTATTGTTCTTCAAGAGGAGGAGGAGTATCTAGTCCAGTCAGACCAGGTGATCGTTGTAGGTCCCTTCCAACTGAAATATTCCATCCTGATTTATTTTGTGGGTGAAATACATCAGGCAGGTTTTTCTCCTCCCAAAGTTCAGCTCCTGTCACTCCTTGTACACCTTCCCAGTTTGTCCTGGAGCCTTCTCATGTTCATCAGTGTTTTTCTTGGGATGGAGGTGGAGTTGAGAGGAGCAGTCCATGTGGAATACAGAGCTGTGTAGGGAAGGTTACAAGGTCTGGGGTGTAATAATGTTTGCAAATGCAATCTCTGGAATTGGTTTGTGCACATGTTCAGCTGTGCCCCTCCTTAAATACCTACCTGAATGTTAGTCCATCTTATATTTTTCCTCCTTGTGTAATCCCTTTTCTTTTGAGAACCTGGTTTTCTCTTCTGTCAGACTTTATCTTCCCCAGTTCATTTATTTCTCCCAGTGTCTTTTGGACAAATAAACTATTTTCTTGCCTTCGCTGGATTTTCTGGTCTCATTCTTCCTCCATTAGGAGATGCTTTGGAATCATGACATATACATTTCTTGTGTTTATCATTTTATCTCTTCCATCTGTACTTCTTGAAGACTGTGTCTGGTGAAGTTCAAAATAGCAGTGCTTTACAAACTTCTTAAAGGCTGAAGGAGAAGGCAACACAAGTTCTGGCTGTTCAAAAGCTGAAGATGTCATGCTCTTAACCAAGGGAGCACACCTAGGGTAGGTATTCTCTGCAGAACTAATTCCCGAGGTCCCTGCTGGAGTCTGGTCACAGCGGATGGTTTAACATGGACGTGAGGTGCTCCCTCTCAGTGCCTTCCTTGACCTCCTGAGGCTCAGCAGTGCCCAGGCCTGTGTGGCCAGGCTGGCCAGGTGCATGTCCCACTGCTCTTTGTCCCGTTGAGATGAGCACTGGAGAATCTTTCTGTCCTTCCAGGCACGTGCTGGGCAGTGGTGGGCCCACAGCCCATCTTGTCAGTGAGGTGTGTATGGAGAATGGTGAAACACAAGGGGATGTTTCCACTTCAAGTGGCTTGAGCTTCACCTCCCTACCAGTCTGGTTGGCTGTTTGGGCTTCAGATGTTTGGGGATAACTTGGCCAAGTTCAACAGAAGTCAACTTTGTGAGGAAGCGATCCCCTCAGAAGCAGTGCCTGGCTTCCAGCTCTGATAATCCTGCAGAAGTTTCTGACTGTCTGTTTTCTGTGTGTGTTGTGGCAGCAAACACTGATTTGTTGTTGTCTCCTCCTGTAAAAATATCAATGTTTGATTGATCGTTGTGGCAGTATTTTCACCTACAAACCAAAGGCTAACTGCAATATCTTCTCCAGACAATTTCAGCCAATGATGGTCTGTCTGGGCTTTGCTGAAGAAGGGGAGCTGGTTGCTCTCAATCTTACTTCATGTCTCTTGCCCTGGTGACATTCTTCATCACAGAGAGTTTAGCTGGAAAAGTTTAGTCTTGTACTTGCCTGCTGTACAGTGCACTTGGCGATAGCCTGTTTCTTCCACAAGGTCTTCCTGCACTATAGATCACTTAAGTGAAGGTTGCATTTGAGCAACCTTCTTCTGTTTGGATAGTGAATTGGATTTACTTTATGTGTGTATATATATTTATGTGTGTGTGTATATCACAATATATATGGTAGTTTGTATAATATATCTTGTATAAAATATAATGTTATATAGTTATTAAATTTTATATTGATATATATAGCAGAGTGTATTGGATATAAAGTGTATCTATAGCACAGTATTTTGGATATACTGCTGTTTTTTTCTTTCAGGCAGTGCAACAGATGAAGTGATTTACCTCAGAATTATTCAGGGTTTGCCAGACACATAAAGAGGGCCCACCCTCCATGAAGAATGGTTTATCCAGTCATGGTTATCCATCAGGCTTTCCTCATACATTGCTAGACCATTGCCTTCAAAGTCCATTTTCACCAGAGCTAGCTAGACCCCATCTAGACCCCACCTTTTGGCCAAATTCTATGACCACTAATGAGTTTAGTATTGAAAAACCTGTTCTCATCAACTGGATGGTCTGTGCAGAAAATATTAAGAGCATTTATTTTACAATAAAATAAAAGGAAACCCTTAAAAATTTCAGCGATACGTTACTTGCATTCCTATGCAAGTTTTTCAAGTGAATAATTTCTCCTGCTTTTCAAATTTTGCACCATTCCTCTGTTTGATTTGTCTGGGTTTATCCATTGGATATGGGGGTCTTTGTTGTGTAGGTTAAAGAGCTGTCAGAAATCTTCCTTTGTAGTGCTCATAGGCCATCTTCAAGTCTTTTAACATTTTCTCAGGTAAGCTATATTTATTTAGCTTAAGGTTATAAGGGGGAGGAGTTAATCGCATTTCTCAATTTGTCAGCATCCTTTTTGGAGTACACAGGTAAAAATGGCATGCACTACTCCCATAATTGCCTTACCAATCCTGGGTACAGTCAGGTGAAAATCACCTCTCTTTTCCTGCTCCTGAAGAATATTCCTTTCTCTGTGCACTGGTGAATTTCACTCATTCCAGAAATGCCTTCTTAGAAGTCTTTTCAGACTTCTGGGATGAGAGATGAGGGATGAGGGCAGGATCATCCCACTTGGCCGGTGCTTGGCCAGTAGACCAAGGAGAAGCTGTGGGATCCCAAGCCTGGGAGTGATTCGAAGTTTACCAGTGACTCATATCTGCTGTACTGCTGTTCCTCTGGCCATTTCCCTGTCCCTAGTTCACTTCTTTCCTTCTGGATATGTCTGTCCATCTTCATCCTGTTGACATGCTTGCCCTTGGCATGCGTGGCTCTCGTGTTGTCTTTGCTGTCAGTCATGAATCCCTGCAAACAGAGAATCTAAAGGGTGTCCCTTGGGTCAGTGGCTGCAAAGTCATGGAATCCTTATGTTGGAAAAGACCTCCAGGATCATTGAGTCCAACCATTAATCTAATAATGTAATTTTCTAATCTTACCTAATCTAGTCCAATCCAATCCTGTGCCATTTTCCTCTGATACTCCTACAGCTTCCAGCTGTTTCTAGCTATCCAGAAAGTGCCAGTGACTCTCTCTTGAATGAAACTCTCCAGTCTCCCATCAAACACACAGAACCTTCTAGCACCCATGGTGTCCTTTAATTGGAAATTCTGCAGCTACCTGTTTGAAGAACTACTCTTTTTAGTTGTTTTTGAACATGTTTCTTTGTAGTGTTGTTTGAGGGTCATCAAGTTTGTACTGGAAAAGACAGTAAAAAAATATTTTCTACCTAACCTCTAATTTTTATATATGGCTTTAGGTCCCCAGTCACATCCTCACTTCAGTAACCTTTTCTCTGGACAGAGATGTCTAACCCACTCAGTCGTGCCTCTTCATTGTCCCTTCTGGTTCCTATGAAAGAAGCAGAAATTGCACACAGATTTCAAGATGTGGGAAAGCCATAGGTTTGTGTGGGGGCATAATGATGTTCTCCTCAGGAAATTCTAGCATGCAGTTTACTTTCTCAATGGCTGCTGGATGCCGAGGTGCCATTTCATGGATCCGCCTCTTATATCCAAAGGGTGTCACTTTATATCACTTTATATCCAAAGGGTATCACTGTGAGTTGCACTGGTCAGCTCAGAGTCTGAATGTCCCTTCCAGCTCTGGCATCCTCCTTTGAGTCTCTGGGCAACCATCCTGTGATGTCTCTGAGTAATTTGCTTTGCATTCTTAGCAAAGGGACCTCTGTGTATCAGAAGAGGGCTGTGAGGTGTAACACAGACCCTGGGCCCCTAACAGCTCCACAGGTAAGGTGTGCTCAGGTGTTGCAAATATAGAAGATGCTGCACTTCATAAAATAGTGAGTGTGGGGAACGTGTTGTGTCCTTCCTCTGGATCATGCATCTCTAGGCTCCATCCCACTTGCAGAAGGCAGAGCCCAGTGTGGATTTTTTCCTGATCCACCACTGGGCTCTGCCAGCCTGTGTTTTGGAGAGATCTGGAAGCCCTCCTCTGGGGAGACAGAATTATTCTGCTGGGATTTTTAAGTAAATCTCTTACATACTTAACAGTCATTTTACTGTGCCCTCAGGAATTGTTTTACGATTAACATAACCTTCTTTAGTACATCTAACCTTCATTTAGTGAATCAAACTTTATTTTCAGTTGCTTTTGCAAAAATTAATATCTTCTTCTATGCTGTAAATTAAGCTATTGTTAAATGCATGAATATTTTTATTATTTATTACCTTGCTTTAGCTCTGTTATTTCAGTCTGTTAATCATAATTTTTTTTAACAGATACATTTTTATTTGAATGGAGATTCCAGAATTAGTTTTCATACTCAAAATAACATTCTTGCTTCTCATGGTTGTGCAAAATTAAGAAAACAAAACATTAATATAGGCTTAATAAAATGTAAACTAGCTTTATCTCCTAAGACTGCCAGTGCTCTGCACAGTTATTTTTAGTATTCTTATTTGGCACCCTTTCCTGAAGCGTGAGCATTTTAATTTTTATTTATTATTTTACCGCAGAGAGGGAGCACATAGGTAGCCTGACAAGTGAATTTGCCAACAAGTACATATAAGAAGGATTGAAGCTGTTGCCTCAAGAATAATCTTTTTTTTTTTTTTTGCATGGGAGGTGTTATTTTAAAACAATTTTAGGATATTTTATACAATGATGGACTGGTGTGGATTGAAAGGGGCCTTAAACATCATCCAGTTCCATCCCTCCTGCCATGGGCAAGGACACCTTCCACTGGACCAGGTTGTTCCTGGTCCCTTGCAACTTGGCCTTGAACATTTACAGGGTTGGAACATCCACAGCTTCTCTGGGAAACCTGTTCCTGTGTCTCACCACCCTCATAGAAAAGAGTTTCTTCCTCATATTCAATTTAAACCTGCCCTCTTTCAGTTTAAAACCATTGCCCCTTGTCCTGTCACTGCAGGCTCTGGTAAAAATTGTCACTCTTCCTTTCTTATAAGCCACCTTTTCATGCTTAGAATGTCAGAATCACAGAACCATTAAGGTTGGAAAAGACTTCCATGATCATCGAGTCCAACCATTGGCCAAACATCACTTTGTCAACTAAGCCATGGCACTGAGTGCCGTGTCCAGTCATTTCTTGAACACATTCCACTGTTGCCCTGGGCAGCCCATTCCAAGGCCTCACCACCCCTTCAATGAAGAAATGCTTCCTGATGTCCAGCCTGAACCTCCCCTGGCACAGCTTGAGGCCATTTCCTCTCGTCCCATTACTTGTTGCCTGGGAGAAGAGGCTGATCCCCACCTGGCTAACCCCTCCTTTCAGGGAATTGTCCCAGATCCCTGTCCTTTCTGTGCTGGAGACCCCAGAGCTGGCTGCAGCACTCCACCTGGGGTCTTGCCAGGGCAGAGCAAAGGGGCAGAATTCCCTCCCTCACCCTGCTGCCAGTGCTGTTTTTGATGCAGCTTAGGACATTTTTTGCCCACCTGTATTGCAAGATTTTTGCCACAGGGCTGCTCCCAGCCTCTTCATTCCCTAGTCTATACTGATCCTGGTGATTGCTTTGACCCATGTGCAGGACCTGCACTTCACCTTGTTGAACTTCATGAATGTCACATGGTTCCACTCCTCAATCCTGTCAAGGTCCCTCTGAATGGCATCTCTTCCCTTTAGCCTATCAACCACTTGACTTGGTGTCATCTGCAAGCTTGCAGAGAGTGCACTCTATCCCACCATCTGTGTCACCGATGAGGATATTAAATATATTGGTCGCAGGTCCTTGGGGGACACCACTGGTTCAAGGTTTCCAGTTTGACATTCAGCTGTGGACTGTAACTCTGGATGGAGCCATCCATCCAGTTATCAAATATGATGGAGACTGGCTTGGCAACTATGTCAGCCAGCTCCCTCAAGACCCTGGGATGCATCTCATTGGGTCCCATGGACTTGTTCATGTTCAGTTTCCTCAGGTGGTCTCAAACCTGACTTCTTAGGATGGGATTGTGAATCAGCTCTTACACAGAAAGATAGATGTAAATTGAGAGAGTCCATTCAGCTTGTGTATTAAAAGTGTGTGTGATTCACCCTCTGGCACAGAGTGGAGTTTCTGAAAGCATACATTTACATTTATTGTTAATATTTATTTTAACACATCACATAGCGACCCATTCTATGCTATTATATTTTAAAGACAGAAGAATCCAGTGAAATTCCAGTACACTGCCAGTATGAAATCTGTGTCTTTATGGAAAATAACAAAAATTGACAGCTGTCACTATTTTCATACTGGATTTATATTTTCACCTCTTGAGCAGTAGTCAAGAGTTTGCACTTATGTTGTAGGTGTTTCTGCCTGAGTTTGCCACATAACACTGAGCTGCCAAACCTGGCTGGCAGGGCAGATCTCAGCCCTTCCTGCCCATGCCTGATGGCTGCTGGAGGTTGGAAGTGCCTGTCCCAGCCCTTGTGGAGGGCTCTGCAGAGGACTGGGAGGCGTGTGCTCTGATCCTGGGGTCTCTGGGTGCAGTGACCTGCATGAGAGTGCCCTGTAGGAGTCCTGTTCTTTGATTAATTCACTTCCCAGCCTGTGTTCACAGCCCCTGCATCCACCCAGTGTTGTAGTTACTTTTTAGGAGATAGGAAAATGCCTTTGTTTGAAAACTACCTTTCATTTGTATACCTTCGTGTATTTATTCTTAACAAAAATTACTGAATATAGAAGATTTGCCAGTCATGGCAATATTCACACCCAAGATAGTATTAGCCACAAATGTTTGCCATCTTGGTATTCAACCATTTTGGCATCCTAATCCCTTTGCCTGCAGAATCATTTTCCTTTTTACAGGAATGTCACACTCCAGGTATGTATCGAAAGATGGTGACGTGCAACCTCAACCCTGACCTGTTTTCTCATTGCTGTCCAACACTGAACATGGTGCCCTTCCTTTTTCTTCCCTCTCTTTCTCCATCATGTCCTGTAGTGAAATGCCAGGGTTCAAGCATGAAATCAGGTAATTAGCCATTGGGAAATGCTGTACTTCATCTTGTCTGATTGTAGTATCTGGGACAAAACTTAATGTTTTCAGGATCACGCACAATCATTAAAACTGATTACGTTTCTGGAAAAATTCCCTTCATTTTACAAAATGAGGCAGATTGAGACAGGAGTTAAAAATATTTGGGACTATCATCCCATCATTCATTGAGCAGTCATATATATATACACACATACTACTCTTCTTAGTGATCTTTACCCATCAAGAGGGATCCATCAGTTAACATTCCAGCTTATTTTCAGGACACTTTTCAGCATCTGCAATGTGTTAAAAAGCAGCTGTGTTCGTTTTGCCACCCTGGTTCCTCCCTCCAGTGCTAGTCCATCTCTTTGTAGAAGTGGGAAGAAAAAAAACAGGATGGGAACAGAGAGCTATTGAATTGCAGAGAAGGAGACTCAGTTTAATTCTCACATCTGACTTCTGAATCCCTGCCTTTGCATATCAAATACCTTGGATTTCACTTAGGATTTTGGATGTGATTCCTACATTTCAGAAAATTACTTAAAGAGTAGTCACTGTGTACTTTAAACAATTCCCAAATGAAGAAGACAAGAGGTTTGCACTTCAGAACATCTGTACTTAGGTTAAAGCAGGCATTCCACTGACTCCTTGCTCCAAACTTCCATGGACTAGCATCTACTTGCATGGACTAGTATCTAGTGGAAGCTGGCTTAATCTGTAGTAAATAAACTAAAAAAGGGATAATGTTAGCTCTTTTTCTTAAATGACACTGATGCTGGAGCCTTCATCTCTCCCTTCTGCTGCCACTGGCCTCAGAGAGGGCTAGCTGGACCTTGGCTGGTGTTTGATCTTCTCAAGCAGGCTGGAGCCCTGGACTTGGGCTGTGCATCCTGGGGCTTGCTCTGCCACTGAGCACCTGCTGAAGTGTCAAAACCCTGCATGGCTCTGGCAGCATCTCCCTGTCTTCCTGGTCTCGGTGGAAACGTGTCCTGGCTGCTGGAGATGTGCTGGGTGCAGCCCTGCCTGCAGCCCCAGCGTGTGCAGAGCTTTGGTTTGTCATTTACACTTCTGGCCAAGCCCTCAAACACCACCCCAGAAACTTGGTTCCCATTTCCTCTGCTTCTGTCGCAGTCTAGGAAAGTTTATTTCCTCAGAGCCACAGACAAATGTGTAAATGCACTCCTGAGCCAAGGACAAACATTCAGCCTGCTTTCTAAGAGGTAAAACCTGAGTGCTTCTCATTTGAGATGGACTTGTTTCCAGTTTGGTTACCTGGAAGAATTGCTCCACATGACAGCCTGGGAAGGAGAGAACCCGTCTGTGTCCTTCAACAAAAGAAAAGCTGAACCTCGTATGCTTGTGGCTGGTGGTGCCGGACGGTCCAGGCTTTGGGAAGGAGAATTACTTGGAGCTGAAGAGGAGGAGCAGGATCCATTTTGAATGCCACGTGGGGGATGCCTGTTGAGTGTATGTTGCTCGCAGGAGACTTCACCAGGGCTTGCAGGAGAATATGGAGGGGTTTGGGCAATAAGCCAAGCCAAGCTGGGCTGTATGAAACACAAACAGAAAATTGCAATTTGCAATGCCTCATAACTCAGTTGAACCTGTGAAGGGCTTCACAGAGCCAGGGAAAGGTTAACCCTTCCACAGCAGGCCTGTCACGTCTCACCTCCTAACCAAAACCATGGAGCCCTAAGAACCCTTCAGAGACATTTGCAGGAATCTTCAGTGATGGGAATGGTTAGGTGTCACTTGCTAATTGTAAAGGCTCACATTGCAGGCTTTCATTTCATAGATGTTAAAATTAGAAGACAGATTTGTGATCCTCTCATCTGGCCGTAACAGTTGCTGTACTGCTATACTAATAATGTGTGTGTCAATTCTCTTACATATTTTAGTAGTCTTCACTGTCTAAGTGACAGAAACTTCTGCCTCAGTCAGTGGTTGATTATGTCTCTTGAAATACCACTGGTTGTTTCTGGCTTTGTTTCTTACTGCATATTCAGCAGTTGGAATAAGTACGGAGTGGGTATCCCTTTGAAAAAGGGAAGTTTTGTGTGGTTGGCTGCATGTTATTTGCCTGCTGACTGACTTCTCTGGGAAGAGGATGGTAATTGTCATTCCAGGGTTGCTGGAAAGCTGAAGCGAGACCCGTGTGCTGTGTTATCACTCTGGCTTTGGTGTGGGAGGCGTGGGTGGCATCCCTGTGGAATGCAGGGAGCAGTGACACTGGTAGCCTGCTGTTGCTGCTGCTGTGCCTTCAGACTGAGCTAATGCTTGCAGGTTGCCACCATGGCATGAGTCAAAGGATCACCTTAGCTATGACAGTCGTTTGTTTCACATAAGAAATGTTGATACTGGATGCTTATCTGAAACAGCATCAGTGTCACCGGCTGAATTAGCAACCACAGGCCAAAGCGTGACAGAAACATGAGCCTGTAAAACAAGTCAGCGGGTGGGGATTGGGAGTGGGCTCTGCCTCCATTAGGTCAGTTACAAACCACCATCAGCTATTTTCCTATTAAAGAAGAGGTCTCAGTTAATGAATTGATGTGTGTGGGAATTAATGCTGGATGAGTCCCCCTGGGGCTCTTGTGATGAAGGTCAAATAAAATATTAATGGAATTAAAACAAACAATCCCCTGATTTTCCTAAGTACCTTCCGGATGGGTTTCTGTAAGCGTTGGTCAGGGAAGATGTGGAGCCCCAGGAGAGACAGGCCAGTGTCATTACTCCCATTTCATGGTCAGGCAGATGAAGACAGTGGAAAGCAGTGACCCTGGGGCCACACAGTCCAGCAACAGGGCTGCACAGGACATCTGAGAGTTCTGTCGGGTGCTTTTGCTCTGATCCCTGTTTTCAGCTCCCTTCTCAGAGGAATAGAAGTCATCCAGATTGCTCCTGCACTGCTTGGCTGGAAGGTGATTTTTCCAGGTGTAGGATGGTCTTCGGGAGCCCCAAATCCATAGGCTTCTTATTCACAAAATTCCTCTGTGCTTCCAGATGAGAGAATAAAACCCAGTAGTTGTGGCTTTTTTCTGCTGGTGCCTCTTCCATGGGACACATTCCCTTGTCTTTCAGATTGTCCATTCCAGAGGCTGAGTATAGCAACTCAGATGACAGGCTTGGGAAGGATAAAGTCTTTTTGGTTATGTGTGTGCAGTGCAGAGCAGTGCAAAAGGTCTTTAGCTTGCTGGATTCAGGCAGGCTAACTTCAGGAGCAGTATCCCTGAATAATTTCCTCCAGTTCCCAGGCTAACACAAACATGGTACTTTCATAGTCCAGGGCAGGAACTGTGTGATACAACAGGGTGTTAAATTCTACAATAAAATGCTTTTGAACATGGCACAAAGCTGTAAATTGTTCCAGAGGGGTCTCAGAAATCTTCCTGCTGCTGTGAAGTGTAAGGATGTACTCTGCATCCCTGGGTGTGACTCGGTCTGGTACACAGAAACATCAAGTGTTGAGGAGGAGGAGACCCTGGCAGGCACGCCAGGCTAAACAGAGCTGGTGATGGTGTCGAGTAAAAGCAGAGCTAAATGTGTTTTCTCACACCTATTTGTGTACCTTGGGCATGGAACAGCCCGAGCAAGACATTTCCTGCATAACGTGGTGGTGCACGAGTGCATGTGGATGTGCTCTGGAGAGGGCAGGGCTGTACAGTGCCCTTCAGCAAAGGCCACTTTGCTGAATGACAGATGACACAGGGCTAGCAGATGGCAGCACATGGCCAAGTAAGGGTGGTGGAACTTTCTGCACTGACAAGAAGAGTGAAGATGACCTAACAAAGTCAGAAAAATTGTAATTTGGAACATATCAAAACACTTTCCTGTCATTTTTTCCCCAAGGAAAGGAAAATACTAAAATTATTCCAGAAGACAGATAACATCCTGATAACTGTTCCTTCTTGCATCCTCCAAAGCAGCGTTATTGGCCCCAAATCATAGAATGAGATAATCACAGAATGGCTTGGATTAAGAGAAGCCTTAAAGATCATCTACTTCCAACATCCCTGCCATGGACAGGGGCATCTTCCACAAGAGCAGGTTATTCAAAACCACATCCAGCCTGGCCTTCAACACTGCCAGGGCAGGGGGATCCCTGAGGCAACCTGTTCCAGTACCTCATTACCCTCAGAGTAAAAGAGTTTCTTCCTAGTATCTAATTTAAATCTGCCTTCTTTCAGTGTGAAGCCATTAAAAATGAATACCTCACATCATGCACATATCACTCCTAGAAATTGGAAATCAAATATGGCAGTGGGCAAATCTTTTCCCACACTGATGGGAGAGTTTATTGCATTCTTGGTGAACAGACTCGAGTCTCTAAATATGGAAACAATAATAATTTTGCCATATTTCTATAGCAAACCATGAAAAGGTGTTCTGTAGTTCACTCAGTCTTTCTCCCCCCTCATCTACTTGTCTGCCTTTCAGGATCCAGAGGGATCTCATTGCCTGGCTGGTGTAATTCCCCCTTCCAGAAGAGCTGCCCATCTCCATCTCCTCGGAAACAGCCGAAGGGGGTTGTGGAGTCATAAAAATTTATGTTTTCATCAAACCGGGCCAAGGAGAATGGGGGTCCCACACCCAAAAGAATGAAGACACGACAGAACAAGGACTCAGTACGTGGGGTGGGACAGGGGGGCGGGACACGAGAGCCAGGCTGGAGGTGTGGGTTGGAACTGAGGCTCCCTGCAGAGGTAGTGGCCATGAGTTTGGCACAGTGGAGTGAAGGGGTTCATGGGCTTTGGGAGGCTGGGCACAGAGCAGGGGCGGGTGGGAGGTGCAAAGCAGGACTGACACAGTGATCCCTCTCTTAGATGTCAATGCGGAGTGGACGGAAGAAAGAGACTCCGGGGCCCCGAGAGGAGCTCAGGTCACGGGGCCGAGCTTCCCCTGGTGGTGTCAGCACCTCCAGCAGTGATGGCAAGGCTGAGAAATCCCGACAAGCGGCAAAGGTAATACCAGCTGGAACACAAGTGTGGGTGGCCAAGTACTGCCCAGACTGGGTGGGATCCATTTGAGGATCCAGAGACACAGACCAAAAGAGATCCACAAGTAGCCCGTGCTGGTTTAGCTTTCTGAAATGGGCCGAATCCCTCTTTGCTCTCATCCTCACCATCTTGCACTTTTCCAAGAACTGGCGTCCAGTCTCACCAGACCCTTTTACTGCTCATTTTTGTCGTATGCTGGGTCCGTGTTGGTCTGCTAGTGTCATTGACACATGTCCCATGGTGGCTGTGTCTCACCTGCTGCAGTCTGTGAAGACCTGTGGGGTTGGAAGATTTCCCCATGACCCTCCACCTCTGTGTTCTCCTTGTCTCCTTGCAGAAAGGCCGGTTGGAGGAATCCTGCACCCCCAAGAGCAGCAAGCAGGGCCGAACAGAAGAGATCTCGGAGAGTGAAGGGGAGGACACCAACGCTCCCAAAAAAACCAAAACTGAGGTGAGCTCTCCCTGCTGTGATTGCTGGCATGTGCCCAGTCCAGAGCAAAGGAGTCTGCACTTCCCTGTCTGTGCTGCTCGTGGTTCTGGCTGGTTTGGAGCCCCGACACCTCGGGGGTTTTCCACTGCAGCTCTTCCAACCTAAATGGCATCTACAAAAATGGCACCAGGAGTGATGACTGAGCACATGGAGGCTCTCTGTCTCATTTGCCTTGTGTTCAGGGGTCTGCTATGTTGTCAGAGCTGGGGATGTGCCCTGTCTTTTCCAGCTTAGTGCTAAGAGCCTGGCTCCATGTGCAGCTGCAGGTTGGGCTGGAGTCAGTCCCTTCTGATCCCCAGCACAGTGTGACATGGAGGTGCTTAAGTCATGGTGGGTTCCAGGTGACAGTCATGCAACACCTGCTCATGCACACACAGAGCCGTGGCAGGGCTTTTCCAAACACTGACAGCACCAGGCTGGATTGGTGGTTGGGTGGTGGGAAGACTCAGCTCTTGTGCTTCTCCATTCCCCGTTAGCCTGTTCAGGGAACTGCCCTTAAAGGCCTGCAAACATGGGGATGCTTGCTTGTGTTAAGAGGTCCTTATAATTCAACCACCTTGGTTCCACTTCTGTAATTTTTCCACGTGGACAGTCTGTTCAGCTCAGCAGTGGTATTTTTTCAGCTTAGCCTCCCTTGTTTAGAGTGGCACTTGTTAGTTCCCCTCACCCATGATGACTGCTAATCACCAGTGCACATTGTCTGAGGCAGCAGGTGGTGGGGAGGAGCAAGGCTTGGGAAGCACAGGGGGAACTCCTGGAAGTAAGGGGTGGAACAGTGAGAGGGGTCTGGGTGGGAGCTGGTCTCCTTGACCAGGGAGAGCTCTGCAGGGGCAAAAAGAGCAGTTCTGGGTCTGGGGTCACTGTGGTGTGTGCGGCTCCATGCCACTGGTAATACCATGTCCTGGCCAACAGCCCATCAGCCCATCGCCCGTGTTGTATCTATTCCCTCTCAGCCTTGTGTGTAACAGTTCCTGCCCTCCCTCACTGCCTCTTTACACAAGGTACCCATTGTTACCTCCTTCCTGAACATGGAATGCTCATGAAGGACCTGGGAGCACTGGAAAGGAGGCAGGAGGACTGGTGCTATGTGTACCTCGCCAGACAATGTCTCCTTTCCTCTGTGAGGTTTTCTAGTGCTGGGGTTGGCAGGGAAAGGTCAGAAAACAAGTTCTCTGGGAACTTGAAGTGTGCCATGTATGGTCTGGGAGGCCTCATAATGCCCCTTTCCTCCTCCTTCCTACTTCAGGAGTTGCCCTGTCCTCCATCCCCATCCGATGTTGACAGCCTCGACGGCCACAGCTTCAATGATGAGATGAGCAGCGACCCACGGGACATCGACCAGGATAACAGGAGCACCTCGCCCAGTGTCTATAGCCCTGGGAGCGTGGAGAACGACTCTGACTCCTCTTCCGTGCTGTCCCAGGGGCCGTCTCACTCCTACCACCACCCTCCGCTGTTCCCCGAGAGCCCGCCGGGAGCTGCCCCTCCCGACAGCCTGGCCCGTCCGCCAGAACCCAGCTTTGGGCTCCCGGGCGAGGTGCACCCCCAGGGACCTCCCGCAGGGAGTTACCATTCCCAGCTGGAGGGCCAGGCCTCACGCATTTTCCAGGCTCAGGCCCCACAGACACCTGCCTCCTCCTCCTCCTCTTCCTCCTCCTCTGCTGTTGCTGCCCCTTCCGCTCCGCCTTCCTCCTCCTCATCCTCTTCCTCCTCCTCTTCCTCCCACACTCCCCTTTATCCTGCGGCCAATGTGGTCCAGGTTGGGGCCAAAATTGCCGGTGGAGTGGGAGTGCTCCCAGCACCAGGGGCTCGTGAGCAGCCCCTCAGCGCCAAGCACAATCCACCCCCTACCACCCCAATCTCTCTGGCGTCGGTGGGAGGAGGGCTCCCCCCTCAAAAGACGCCCCCAGCCAACCCCCCGGCCGCCCCTCCGGCCTCGGCCCCTTCCTTCCCCCACGTCTCCTCCAACCTGCCTCCCCCGCCGGCCCTGCGCCCCCTCAACAACGCAGTGGCCGCCTCCAGCTCCCCAGGGATGGTGGGGCAGGCCCTGAGCGGCCACCTGCCCTCGCCCCACAGCATGGGGCAGGACAAGGCACCGGCCCTGGCCCCCTCCCGCTACCCGTACGCGCCGCCACCGCTGCCGCCCTCCAGCTCCTCTGCCCAGTACCCGCAGCCCTCGGCGGGCCAGCCCCTGCCCAGCTACAGTGCTTCCTACGGGCACTCCTTCCCCCCGCCCAGCGGCCTCTCCGTCTCCAGCCAGCCCCCCAAGTACACCCAGCCCTCCCTGCCCTCGCAGCCCGTCTGGAGCCAGGGGCCACCCCCTTACAGCCGCCCGCTGGGCAATGCCGGCTCCCACCCCGCCGCGCCTTTCCCTGCCCAGTCCCCCCATCACCAGCAGCCTCCCCAGCAGCACCACCACGGTCACGGGAGCAGCGGGGGCGTCTCCCCAGCAGCCACAGCTCCTCCCCAGCCCCCCGGGGGCTACCCCCACGGCCTGGAGTCCGGCAGCCATCACCCTTCCCATCCCACCTACGGGCTGCGCCTCTACCCTCCCCACAGCCAAGCCGCCTACAGCCAGGCTCCCTCCGCCACCGCGGCCGCTGCCCCCTCTTCCTCCTCCTCGTCCTCATCCTCTTCCTCTTCCTCGTCCTCCTCTGCTGCCTCTTCCCAGGGAAGCTACCCCAGCATGTGCACGCATCCACCGGGGCAGAGTCCTGCCACCTACACCTTCCCCCCGCCGCCACCCCCGTCCCCTGCTCATGGGGCTGGCCCTCCGGTCACTTCTGCTGCCACCACCCTCTCCACCGTCATCGCCACCATGGCCTCCCCCTCTGCAGCCCCCTACAAGACGGTCTCGCCCCCGGTACCCCCATCAGCTGTGGCCCCCTATGGGAAGCGGGCGGCCTCCCCTGTCCCCACTTTCCAGCCCCCAGCCCCCTACAAGCCGGGCTCACCGCCCACTTCCTCGGCTGCCCCTTTCCGTGCAGCCACGCCTCCTGGCTACCGGGTGGCCTCTTCCCCTGTGGCGGGGGGCTACAAAGCCCCCTCACCCGCCCCCTCTGCCCCACCACCCTTGCCAGGGAGCATGGCTGCCCCGGCCCCGCCACCACCCCCGCTGCCCCTCAGCGCTGCTCAGATCAAGCAGGAGCCGTCGGAGGAGTACGAGCCCCCGGAGAGCCCCGTGCCTCCTGCTCGCAGCCCCTCGCCGCCCCCCAAGGTGGTGGATGTGCCGAGCCATGCCAGCCAGTCAGCCAGGTGAGGGGAGACTGGTTTCTCCAAAGGATGGGGAGGGCCCGTATGGGGCAGGGAAGAGGAAATCACCCCAAGCCTGAGGTGCAGCTGTGCCCTTTTGCCTTTTTCATGATGCTTTTCACATTCCCACAGTAGCTGTCCCTGTCTCACCAGCCCTGTCAGCACTGACAGGCTTCCCCTCTCATCCCCAGATTCAACAAACACCTGGACCGTGGCTTCAACTCCTGCTCCCGCACAGACCTGTACTTTGTGCCCCTTGACGGCTCCAAGCTGGCCAAGAAAAGAGCAGACTTGGTGGAGAAAGTGCGTCGAGAGGCTGAGCAGAAGGCCCGCGAAGAGAAGGAGCGGGAACGGGAACGGGAGCGGGAGAAGGAGCGGGAGCGGGAGAAGGAGCGGGAGCTGGAGAGGAGTGTGGTAGGTCTGGGAGCCCCACTGCCGCCGCGCAGCCAGGGCGGATGCTCGAGGGCCCCCTTGGCCGCTCCCCGCTGGGACCCTGAAGCCGGTCTCTCTGCTCTTTTGCAGAAGATGGCCCAGGAGGGCCGTCCGGTCGAGTGCTCCTCCCTCGGGCCGGTTCCCCACCGCCCCTCCTTCGAGCAGGGCAGTGCTGTAGCGACTGTTCCCCCATACCTGGGCCCCGACACCCCGGCTCTGCGCACCCTTAGCGAGTACGCCCGGCCCCACGTCATGTCCCCCAGCAACCGCAACCACCCTTTCTACGTGCCCCTGGGCGCCGTGGACCCGGGCCTGCTGGGCTACAACGTGCCAGCCATCTACAGCAGCGATCCGGCCACGCGGGAGCGGGAGCTGCGCGAGCGCGAGGCCCGCGAACGAGACCTGAGGGACCGGGACCTGCGCGAACGCCTCAAGCCTGGCTTTGAAGTCAAACCGGCCGAGTTGGAGCAGCTCCACGCCGTGCCCGCCGCTGCCATGGATCCCTTCCCACGCCACGGCGGGCTGAGTCTGCAGACGGCCCCCGGCCTTCATCCCGCTTTTCCCTTCCACCCAGGGCTGGGCCACTTGGAGCGGGAGAGGCTGGCGCTGGCAGCCGGCCCCACCCTTCGTCCCGACATGTCCTACGCCGAGCGCCTGGCGGCCGAACGCCAGCACGCCGAGCGGGTGGCGGCGCTCAGCAACGACCCTCTGGCCCGGCTGCAGATGCTCAATGTGACGCCTCATCATCATCAGCATTCCCACATCCACTCCCACCTTCATCTCCACCAGCAGGATGCCATACACGCAGGTAAGGGCTGTGTGGTGCTGGTGCCTTGCACAAAGCCCTGATTTCTGTCCTACTGTGCCTTCCTTGCGCTCCCTCCCTCTGGCCCTGGGGAACCCTAAAAGCTGACAAGATTAAACTTTGAGGCCATATATCTTCAGCCAGAAGAGCCCAACATCATGGTCATTGTTCCTTTTTCCCACTCCCCTCCCACCAAAGGCACTGACACTGCTGATCAGTGGCCAGCAAAATTGTTTGCACTGTGTCCTTTTGTTATGGATCTGTGGGGCCACAGTACAAGTGCTGTAGTCCCACTGACTGCCTAGGTGGTGCTGCTGTGAACTGCATTCCTTACACTGGAGTCTGCAGAGGGAGGAGGAGCCCTGCTAGAACAGTTTCAGGCAGTGTCCTTAGGACTAATGAAATGCTGGTTCTCAATGGCTGCAGATAGTGGGATGGGATGGGATAGGAGGTGGGCTAATCATAAGGAACTGGAGGCTGATGTTCTTCAGAATTGAATGGTGGTCCCTTCCATTTCCACATCCTGCAGGAAAGCAAAGTAAAATGTTTGAAGATGAAAATCTCAGGGAAGTAAAGCGCAAGCTAGAGTGCAATAGGAAAAAAGTGTTGTGCCTGCTCAGGTGCTGTGAGTGGTCAGTGGGGTCTGGTGTCAGTCACAGATGCTGGCTCTGAGCAACTGCTCAGAGATGGCACAAGGTACAAGTGAGTGTCCATTTTCCCTACCATCCATGGCTGGGCACCTTAGTCTGGCTGGGAGTCCAAACCACTAGAAGGAGAATCTGTGCTGGATAAGACCTGGAAAAGAAAGCAACCCAGTACAAGTATGCACATGAATGGTGGTTGGGGGTGACAGATGGGCATGATATGGGGTGCAGATCTGATTGCAGAGCAGGTCCTTGCAGAACCCTGCTGAACTTCTAAAGAACAGTATTTCTTCCTGAGGAGTGTAGGGACAGAGCTCTGCCAGACTAGTTCACATGCAGTTCGATGCAGGCAAAAAGAGTAACACTCAGAAGGAGATGACACTATGTTGTTTAGCTGTGAAATCATCCCATCCCTAACACACTCTGATCCTCTCTCCATATCTGTTTTGTGAGGCCTTGTGCCTATCTCTGTGTTACTTGCTACAAAGCCTGGGACAATTATCTTGTGGTATCTTTTCTTCCCAGCCTCAGCTTCCGTTCACCCTCTAATCGACCCGCTTGCCTCGGGATCACACCTCACCCGGATACCATACCCAGCTGGAACCATCCCCAACCCTCTCCTGCCTCACCCTCTACATGAGAATGAAGTGCTGCGCCACCAGCTCTTTGGTAAGGAACTTCACGGGGACTGCTGTTCTCCTCCAGAGAGCATCAGCAGAGTTCCGAGGGGCACGGGCGTCACAGGGATCTGTTAAACAGGTCAGGACAGGCCGGTGAGCAGGTCCTGCACGTGGGAATGGGGGAATGGGAGTGCAGCAGGGTCTTGGCTGAGCTGTGGGGCCTTGGATGGAGCATTAACTGGGCTCTTCTCTGTGTCACTGTGGCTGCAGCCGCGCCCTACAGGGACCTGCCGGGCTCGCTGTCGGCGCCCATGTCGGCGGCGCACCAGCTGCAGGCCATGCACGCGCAGTCGGCCGAGCTGCAGCGCCTGGCTCTGGAGCAGCAGCAGTGGCTCCACGCCCACCACCCCCTGCACGGCGTGCCGCTCCCCACGCAGGAGGACTACTACAGGTGCGTGCAGCTGCCCTCTCCTCGCAGGAACACCTCCAGGCCCAGCCCTGGCGTGGGGCTGGCACAGGCAGCGCGAGCAGGGAAGCATTGCCCCTGGAGCGGGTGGCTGTGGCCAAGCCCACACCGGGAACAGGGACGCTTTGCCACGGGGCACAGCTGTGGCTGGCCACCAGGAAAGTCTACTCAATCCCTTGGGAGATCTCAGCTCCTTCCCCTCTGAGGGGGGAGATAACTTTTATATGTTTCACACATGTTAATGCAGTTATGACTAACCCATACCCCTGCCAAAATGCAAAACATTTATAAGGGTTTGATGGTTTTGCCAAGACAAGGAATTCACAAGTGCATGGGGAGGCACACTGGGAAAGAGAGAGGTGGAATGTTGTACCTTTTCAACAGTATCTCCTACTTCAAGGATCTACAAAACCTCCCAAGCCAGCAGTGTTGTGTGGGTCCAGATGAACAAAGGCAGGGAATGGTATAAATTGCCTTTTTTTCCTTTCACTATCACCTTGTTCCTCTTTTTTATCCTAGCCACCTGAAGAAGGAAAGCGACAAACCCCTTTAAATGGACTTCCACTGTCAGTGTGACATCATCATGTCTTTCTCTCAAGAGGAGCAATCAATCAACCAAATCCTGGGGGAGGGGAAGCTGCAAAGTGACACATCCTGATCCCACCATGCAGTAGAGTACAAGAGAAGATGACAAAAAGTATGGGATGGCATCCTGGGAAAAGTGGAGGAGAGCAAATGGGGAGGGACTGACACACCCCTAATGGACCTGAAGCGATTGGTACGTGATTTCAGCTGAGCTCTGAAGAGAAGAGAATCAGCACTGCACAGAGCTCCAAAAGACAAAGACTGACATGAATTCAGGGTGGCAGGAGCTCCATCCTTTGTTTTGGGGGAACAGTTGCATTAAATAAAAAGTGCAGAGCATTGCAGGACTTCATGTACAGGATGCTCCTGCCTTTTCTGCTTCTGCAGGAGGAGGTGCAGCCAAGAAATAACTGCAAACACAAAAGAGCCTTTTTTCAAGATTCCTCCTCAACACCCCATCCCCCCCTTTAACTGTAAGATACTGCTTAGCGATACAGAAAAGCAACGTGGAACTTTTTCAGATTAGCCAGAGCAGCTTCCCATTCTCCCAACATCTCTTCAGATGCAAACAGTGTTCCAGGTCCCTTGCTGAGCGGCCTCTCCTGCCTGCGGAGGGTCCGGTCCCAGCCATCGGGGTGCAAAGCACCGCAGGACTGTTTGCAGGACGGGGGCTGTGCTGTCCCCAGCTGATGGGAAGGGGCGCGGCCATGAGGTGCTAAGCACCAGCAGACTGTTTTGGACACTGCCGTCAGCACCGTGACCCCTCTGAGCCCCGTGGGGAGAGCTGGCATGGCGTGACACTGCGTCCTGGGACTGTCTGTAAGATGGTGGCTGCCCCTTTCCCCTCACCCCTCCTAATTGATGTACTTTAACTCATGCACATCCTATTAGACGTGGCAGTTTTATGTAGCAACTTGTGACTCCCTTGCCCCTGCGTGCGTGTTTTGATTTCACAGTTGTATCTCTCGATTGGTCCCCCATATATATATATATTTACTTAACCATTAAAGGAAAAAACAACCAACAACCCAGCTATGGAAAAGAAAAAAAAACAACCACCCAAAAGATGTTTCCCACGCACTCCCGAGCCCTGACACACATTCTAATAATTTATATATATAAATATATATATGAAGCTCTTAAAAAAGGAAAAAAAAAAGACAAAAAAACCCTTTCAGAAACGGGACTCTGGTGTGTTCATTTCTTTTCAGTGGGGCCAGGGGGAGAAGGGCAGAAACACTCCCGGTGAAAAGTGGGAGAGGCTGGAAGTGGGCACCGCCTCGGGAAAGGCGTGCGGGAGCCCGGCAACCACGGGAGGGGCGGGGCGTGCGCACAGCGGACCAATGAGAAGCGAGGAATTTGCATACGGTCCGGACGGCACGGCTGGCCCGTTTGGCGGCACCGGAGACCGCCGGTATCGGCTTTGAGCGGGGCAGGCGGGCGGCATCGGGTCGGGGACCCGCAGGGGAAACGGCCCAGGAGAAGAGCGGCCCTCGCCCTCACCTCGGGGTGGGTCGGCCCGGAGGGGGTCCTCGCCCGTGCGCCCTTTCCGGCAGTGATTTCAGCTCTTTTAGAATTTGTCCAGCAGGTTTCCCGCGCCCGCGGGAAGCCCTTCCCACAGGCGGTGCAATGACAGATCGGGGCGGGGAGGCGCAGGCGCGCTCGGGCGGGGCCGGGCTGGAGCCGGCGCCCGTCGGTGTGGGGCAGCAGCCGCGGCCGCCCCGCCGCGCCCCATGGCGGCCTCCGCGCAGCCCCCGGTGCCGCCGGCGCTGAGCGCGGAGCAGGCGAAGGGTGAGTGCGGGCGGGTCCGTGTTCCGGGCGGGCCGGCGGCCGAGGGCCCGTGCCGCGCCGCTGCGTGCGGGAGGCCGGCGGGCGGCTGAGTGCCCGTGTCCCGCAGCCGTGCTGGCGGAGGTGATCAAGGCGTTCGGGGCGCCCGAGAACGCGCAGCGCATGGAGGAGGCTCGGGACAACGCCTGCAACGACATGGGCAAGATGCTGCAGTTTCTGCTGCCCGTGGCCACCCAGATCCAGCAGGACGTGATCAAGGCCTACGGGTTCAGCAGCGACGGCGAAGGTGGGTTGTTCCCCCGCCGGGCGGGATGCTCCGGGCCCGCCCGGGCAGCGGGGCGTCCCGCCCACTCCCTTCCCTTGCAGGCGTCCTGAAATTCGCCCGGCTGATCAAGTCCTACGAGTCGCAGGACCCGGAGATCGCCAGCATGTCCGGCAAGCTCAAGGCCATGTTCCTGCCGCCCATGACGCTGCCGCCGCACGGGGCCGGCACCGGCGGAGTTGCTGCCTCCTGAGCCCGCGGAGCTCTCCCGGTGCTCCGGCTGGTGCCCTGCTTCCAAGGTGCACGTCCTGTCAGCCCTGGGAACGGGGCATTGAACAAGGGAGACGCGGTCCTGGAAGGAATGGGAATGCTCCGTGTCTGCTCGCGTGTCTGCTCGCGAATAAAGCGTATGTTGAAAATGCCCGTGTTTCATGAATGGCCGTGAGCTCGGCAGTGCTGCTCCCTGGTGCAGAGGCAGGTACAGCAGTGCTCTCTGCATGACACTTGTGACGCTCTTTTGGGAGGCCCAGTAGGCACCATGTTCTGCAAAAAGGTTTGTGCAGAGCCTCGGTGTGAAGCCCTAGGATCTGGTATCAGAGAGACAGGTATTAAGCACGTTACAAGGGCAAGCATTTTCAGACGTGCTGTTTGAAGCATAATGTGTCTCTCAACACGATTAGTGCTGTTCAGCAAGTGTTGTAAGTGCCATTGAGGCCCCTGTCGCAGCAGGGTCAGTGCTAATTTACTCCTGCTCCCTTGTTTTGTGGCTGAATGTGCAATCCAGCACATTATCCTTAGTGAAAAATGCAGCGGAGAGATGCAGCAGGGAGCTGCCGAGCGTGGGAGGGCTGGGCTTGCCCCGTTTGGCTGCAGCCTGGATTACAACAACATAAACAACGTAAAATTTTTATCTCACCTTTTTTTTCGGACTGCAGAGGGATCAACCTAGTGGTGCAGCCTTGCTCCTTTGCAATGTTTTCTTTGCAGTGTCATTCAGAGGGACATCAGGTATGTCTGCTTGTAGCCTCCTGCCCTCTGTCCCTATTGTCCTTGGAAGAACTGAGGTCTTTGGCGACAGGAACAGGGGAAAAGGGCTGAGAGTGAAGGAGCCAGGCCTGGGAGAGCAGGGAGCTGCAAGCCAGGTGTGAGGGAGCTGCGTCGGGAGTTCTGTGCTCCCAGTTACAAAGCGGGCAGGAATGCAGCCAGCGAGGGCGTGAGCTCAGTGGATGGGAGGCAGGAAGAGCAGTCGGTCCCTTCCGTCTCCATCTACCTCTCCGAGCCTGGCCTTGGCCTTCCCCCACCCCTTTGATTATTCATTAACTGCAGTCCAGGAAGTGCTTTGCAAATGGTGAAAATTAAGCCCGCGGCTTGAGGCCTGAGGTTTGCCTGACCTGGAGCTGCCTCCTCCTTATTCCGCCTGGGAGCAGGCGGAGTTCGGGGCTTCGCCTGTGCACATCGGGCTCAGGTGAGTCACGGGAGGTGCTGCACCCGCAGGCACGGCCAGCTGCTGCTCCAGCGCCCCGGCACTCACCGCCATGACCATCCCGCCCCGCCGCCAGGGTGCCACGCCATCCCTCCTCTATCCAGGTCTTTGATCTCCCTCCCAAATCCGTTTCAACATCCTTTCTTGGTAATTCCAATATTGCTTTGTTTTCTTTAGTAGGACCCCACCTTGGCTGAGGGCTGTGGTACTTCCTCCACCAGCTCCTGTCAGTCCTCCATCAGTGGGGATCTGAGAGACAAGACCCTGATGCCATCCCGTGGGTGAGTGCTGTGAATGCTAGTTAGGGCAAGAAAACAAGAGTTGTCGGTGAGAAAAATAAAAATAGCAGCAGTAGGAATTAGGCGCAGAAGGGAAAAACGCCCAGTTGCTAATAGGAGCTGCCTATTAGAGGTAGCCAGAGGATTGGAGCTTGCTGTGCTTTACATCATTACTGTTGCTTCTTCTCACTTTGATAAGGAGCAAGCAGGGTTTGTGATGGCCAGTCTGCTGCAGTTCCTCTGCCACCCTGCAGCTGCAGCATCTCTGAATGGTTTTGCAGAGAGAGATGTCAGCTGCCTGGCCTTTTAAATGCTGGTTATTCCTTTATTTGCTGCAGTCTTTCCTAGCCCTTTATGGAACAAAAAGTGGGACCTACAATCCTCACAGTCAGTCCAAACAGGTGTCCTGCTCTGGAAGGGTGTCAGGAAATGGGATTCACACTGGCATTACTCTCTGGTAAGAATTTGGGCAACCACAGTGGTCCAGCACTGTGCTGGAGCCCCAAGGCCTGATGGAGAGCGTGTGGCTTTGGCAGGTCACAGGAAGATGGTCCACCAGCCCATCCCCAGGCAGCCTTTGCTCGGCACTAATGACTGAAGTACAGCAGACTTCTGTACAGAACAGCAAAACCTCCTGTCTGAAATCATCTCTGTGCTGAGATTTACAAGAAGAAGACTGACAAATGCAATGCTCATTCTCAAAAAGGGCTCCAAATTAGCTCCCCCTCAAATGTGAGAGAAGCATGGAACAATAAAGTCATTATCTGAACAGGAGGGTGCACAGTATAATGGGGAGAGCAATGAATGTGATACTAAAGTGCCAGAATCTGCTTTTGTAAAGGTAAATATGGTCCTGTAAAACTGGAGGGTTTTGAGGGACTTAGGAAACATATGGATAGGGCAGGTCTGGCCAGTACAGTTTGCTTGGATTTAAAGAATTTGGCAAAGACTCTCTCATCAAAGTCTTTAAATAAAGGCTGAAATCACAGAATAAAAAAAAAGAAGATGAAGATTTTCTTGAGTAAAGAAATACTAGAGAATATTAAATGGAAGGTGGGAATTAACATCCCATTTTTACAGCAAAGGGAAGTCATCAGTGGTCAGATCACAGGGGCCTTATCTGAAATACAGGCTGTTCAGTATATTCCCAAGTGACCTGGGAATACTGGTGAGGTGAGAAAATTGGATGATGGTAGAAAGTTATTCAGGATAATAGGGTGGGAGTTGACTTGTGAGTAATTTCAGAAAGACCTAATGGCAGTGAATGAGTGGGCAGTAGAGCAGCAGATGAAAAGGCTTATGTAAAACAATGTTCATACAGAAAAATAATACAAAAATTGCATATAAAACAATGACTGTGAACTAATGGTAATCCCTCTTTGATTATAGAAGTCCATGCAGTTGTTAGCTTAATGCTTGGTTGTAGTGAACATCAGAAATCACCACTGTCCATGACTCACCAACATTTTGAAAACCACAGTTCTGTGCCCACCTTCACTCTTATCTCCAAATCAAAATGCCAGAATTGGAAATATCTCTGAGAGAGACAGCAAAGGTGGTCAGAGGTGTAGAATAGTTCTGTACAAAAAGAACCCCTTAGTAGGGCTGGAGTCTTCAGCCCTACAAGGATGGATTTGGATGTTTCAGGTCTGTTACCACGAGTAGCTTGGAGCAAGGGGAGAGAAACAGGAACCACAGACTGATTTTCCTTTCTTTGCAACAACCAGGTGGTAAAAAAGAGGCAGGGAGCAGGTTATAAATGAGTCAAAGGAGGGGGTGTTTCTGTAACTGAGCAATGGAGCTCTTTGCCAAAGGGTGCAAAATTTGTTATGCATTTGACAGCTGACTACAAGTAGCTGCGAACAGAGGCTTAGGAAGTACAAAGGCAAAAGAAACTCTGTACACAATCTTTCTCTCTGCTCTTCCTTTGACAACCATTTTGACCTCTGCCCTGCCTAGTGCCACCCCTGCTGCCCCAAAACTGGCTCAGGTGTCTCAGGGCCCCATTTGGCTGAGTCCTGACACCTGCCAGGGTGGAGGCTCCTCCGCTGCACCGGAGACCTGTGGCAAGTGCTGAACTCCCTTGGGGGGGAGCACGTGTGCAGTTTTTCCTGATACCTAATCAGAATTTCCCTTGCTGCAAGTCATGCCTGTTGCCTCTTGTCTTTTGGTTGTGTCCCACAAAAAAGAACCTGACTTATCAGCTCTAAACCCCCATGGCCCCTTTTAGCTTGTCTCAGACAAGTGTTAAATCCCTCCTTAAGCATCTTTTCTTCAAGTTGAATAAACCCAGCTTGCTCTCTGCTATGTTCCAGGCTCTTCACTGCATCAGTGGCATTATGCTGGATCCTTTCCAGTTTCTCAGGGCCTTTTTTTCTTGCAGCAATCCAGATGTGTGGTTTTTAATAAGCTATTTCATTTATCTTCTGCTGTAAATTTGTTACTGCGCTAGCTGTGGCCTGCTTCCACGAGGGATTTACAAGATGAAGTTCGAACACCTGTGTTGTACTGAAAGCCAAACAGTGTAAGAGTAGTCTCTTTGCTGAAATCTCTTGACCTCTTAATTAGATTAAAAAGTGTTTTAGTGGCTCAGTTATAGTCTTATTATATTTAGTGGCTCAGCTGTTCCGTGCTGCAACCATTTGGGAGAGCAGCCTCGAAGATACCGACTGATGGCTTCTCTGTGGTGACATTTCCCTCCCTTACTGATAGTTTTTAATTGGATGGCCCAGATCAAAGACACCAGGGCAGCTGCATGCATCCACTCCTTTCCTAAAATGAAAGCATAAACTCATCCTCTAAATTATGTGATATGGGGTTTTTGTCCACAAAAATACTGCCAAGAGATTACACTGCACCCTGTGGCTTGTCCTTCTGGAAGATGCTGAGTTACACGGGATAAGTGCTCTCTCACCCTTTCTTATCCTGGTCTGGGCTCTTTGCCACCTTCTTCTTTCCCTGTTCCCCTGTGTCCAGCTAATGTTCAATTCCTCAGACAGATTTTCTCCTTTAGTGTAGGGTGTAGGGATGCCTAAGTTTTGGTTTTTGTCTGCCTTGGCTTCACATCGACTCAGCATGCTCTAATATGATTTTGATATCAGGAATTATTTTTTGGGACTGCTCCCTGGAAGTTCCTGCCTTTTCTCCCTTGGCAATAAACAACACTTGTTTCCTGTTCCCGCTAGACTGATTTAGGTGCCGCCTTTCTGGTGCAACTTCTACAACTTTGTGCAGAAGTTGTTCCCTTGAGTTGCTCCCGTGCATTTAAAATCTCCTTGGTTTTTAATATCAGTTCTAAGTCAGTACCTCTGGCTGCCTGCAGCTCACCACACCCCAGCTCACCATGTGCATGAAACCAGAAGCATTTCTAAGGAAGCTGCTGGAGGTGCCTGGGTTGCCTTTCTAGCAATGAAGTTTAGCTTCCCGCTCGTCTCTCCTGTACTTCCCTTTGTTGCTGGTTTCTGTCTTGGCCACGAGTTTTTGTCTAAGTCTTAGCTAGCAGCCTGTTCATCTTTTTGCAGGATTTCCCAGTCTGGTGGTATGTGGGGAAGTCTGCAGCTGCTGCTGCTGCTTGAAATGAGCAAGGTTCTTGCTGTTGCTGCTGCCCACATCACACAGGGTAGCTGAGATGGCCCCAGGGAAAAGCCAGGCTCCTTTGCCAGCTGGATTGCACTCTTAGGCCACGGCTTAGCTCCCATTCTTTCACCAGACCTGCAGACTTGAAGCGAGTGCTGTGGGCAGGGCAGTCATGGGCCACAGCTGGACACAGCCAGGTGACTGGAATGGTTTTCCTTCTTGTACTTGGCTGTCCAGGTTGTCAGCTTTGGCCTCAGTGTGGGGTGCTGGGATTTTGAAGGTCCTCGGCTCAGCTCCCTCAGTGCTGTGTGGGCTCCCTGTAGCTGTTTGTCCTGGTCTCTGCCTTGTTCCTGAGCAGCTTCACCACCCTCTCCCAACCTCCCCATCCCTTTTGAGCTACAGTGGTAGCCCATGTCAGTCCCATCCCGTGGCAGGCTGGTTTCAGGCAGGCACTGCTGTGCTCAGAGCACTAGCCTGGACCTTGAAGTCTGCAGCTCTGGGTTCACACAGATTCCCCCATGCCTGTACAGAGCATGTAGGACATTTGGGACCATTTGTGTTTCTCATTGGCCTTTTGGAGGAAAAGGGGAGCAGAGGATGAGCAGAACTGAGTTTTGTGAACATGGCCAGAACCCAAAATGCATGCGAAGAGTCAGCCCTTGGGTGCTAAAGACAGGGACCCAAAAATAATAGGGGCTATGGGGAGGAAAGACACAAAAGGAGAAGCAGAAGTGTATGCAAAGCAGCTCGGGGCTGCGGAGTGGATGGCTCAGAGCGCTTCCTGTTCCCGGAGCCGTGTGTGCCCCGCTGTGTTCGGGCTCGCGCCTGCCCCTGCCCAGCAGCGCTGCACAGCGGGCCAGGGAGCAAGGCACTTGTGCAGGGAGAGGTGCATGGAGAGGGCCTGAATGGACTGACAGTCAGCTCCTGGAGAGATACATGGCCAGCTCCCAAGAGGCGCAGGAACAGCGTGGCGTTGGGTGCCCCTGCACAGACCTCCGACTTCCCTTTCCCTTCCAGCGCAAACTGATTTTTCCTCTGTTTTTTGCGTTGCTTTGGTGGCAGCCACTTGGCCGCCTCTGCTTTCTCCCTCCGCAATGGTGAGGTAAGAGGGTCTGAGAGGTCTGTGTGTGTGAGGAATGGGACCAGGGAAGTAGGATGGATGAGGGCAAGGATGGCCCTGGAAGCCGTATCTCTCATGGGAACCATCCATAGGCTGGGGCAGGCATCAGGCAGGAAGGGATGCTGCTGCTGCTGGCTTTCACCTAGGGATGCTGGCCAGGGACCATTCTGCATCCTACAGGTCTCCACAATAGTGCCTGGCTTTTTTTATTCACTTGGTCTTGCTGTTTTTTTCTCTGCTAGGTGGTTTCACCGTGACCTGAGTGGGCTGGAAGCTGAAGCCTTACTGAAGGGACGAGGTGTCCATGGGAGCTTCCTGGCCAGACCCAGTCGGAGGAATCAGGGGGATTTTTCCCTTTCAGTCCGGTCAGTAACTTGGACCCCAGCTTCTGTCTTTGCAGTGTTACATACACAGATTGCCTAGATCCTCACATGTCCTCTGGCGTCTTCTTCATCCTGCCTCTGTCCCTCTGAGTTCTTCTCAAGCTGTAAAATGACCTCAGCTTCCCAGTGTCTTCTAGAGCCTCCCTCAAGTCGTCCAAGGAGCTTCTCTTTCCAGTCATCTTCATTCACAGAGATGGTTTGCTCTGGTTCCACGGTGGGAGGTAGTGCAGGACACCTTCCTGCCCCTTTCCCAACCACCTCATTGGACTGCCTTGTGCTTTATTCCACAGGGTTGGTGATCAGGTAACCCACATCCGCATCCAGAATACTGGGGATTTCTATGACCTGTATGGAGGGGAGAAGTTTGCCACCTTGTCAGAATTGGTGGAGTACTACACACAGCAACAGGGCTCGCTGCAGGACAAAGATGGAACCATCATCGACTTGAGATACCCGCTCAACTGTTCTGACCCCACGACAGAGAGGTACAGGGACAGCACGGAGCTGCTGTGCCTGTGATTAAATGTTTCCTGGCCTCTTTCTGTCCTGCCAGCATCCCCAGAGCAAATCCTGCCAAAAATGCCTCCCGCCTTTCTTAACCTCCTCTGTGTCCATGGGGGCAGCATCCCCAGGAATAGCTGCGTGTACCTTGATCCATCACAGCAGACCTAGCAGGGATCTATTTTTACTTCTGGTTTCCGGTTGCCTTTGCTATTTATACGCTGTTTTTGAAAGAAAAGGTTGCGGTGTCCGCTGTGGGTCTGCAGTGGTCTGTGAAGGGACGCATTGTGTGGAAGCCCTCAGTTGTGCCCCAAACCTCCCTGGTTATTCTAGGCCTGGGTGACTCACGTAGCTGCGAGCAGGACCATGTTCCCCTGCTATTCCTGGCCTGCTTAGTCTCCTTCCTGTCCCCGCTTTGCATGTGTCTCTGACACCAAGTTCCTAAATCAAATCAGGTGGCTTTGCCCTTGCGTTTTGCTTTCAGGCCCTTTGATGCAGCTCGGGGGAGCTGTCATGCCCTGCTCTGGGGTGACAAGTCCTTCTTGCACAGGTCCTCCTTGGGCACCTGGAGGCAGCGAGCAGAGAGGCTGAAACATCGGGGCACAGCCCAGCTTGCTTGGGGTCAGGCTGCAGAGGGGCAGGTCTGCTGCTGGCTGTCCTCTCCAGTCAAGGCCATTGCTTCGTGGCCCTGCAGTTTCCTCCCTTCCTCCTGCGGTTGGAAACTTACCCCCTCCCCCCTCGGGCTCTTACGAAAGCTCCTCTCACTCTCTCCCCAAGTGATTTTCCGTCACGTGGCTTTGAAGAGCTGGGCTTTGCTGGGGGAGGGAGGAGTGGGACCCATTAACCCCCTCCTCCCTGTGGGGAGGGGAGGCTGGCAGACCTCTTTGATGGGCAGGCGGCGCCAACCGATGCCAAGGTGGCACCTGAGCACATGGTGGCTGAACCGTTCTCTGAGAGGAGGTTCAGAAATTAATGACAGCTGTGCACTGTCACCAGCTGCTTCTTGCAGTGCATGAGGTGAGGGTCAGCAAAAGTTACTTGCTGAGCCCAGTAATAACTGTGTGAACCTCCTGCTGTACGTGGAGCAACCCCTTGCTCTGATCAGAGGCAGGGGAGAATGAATAAATGCCCTGGCTGCCTCTGTGACTGGGCTGTGGCCTCCTGAACTCCATCTCAGTTCATGGGAACAAACAGCCCCCTAATAATGTGAAGTTCACCAGGCCAGGCCTTCCCTGTTTTAGCTGCTCCATGGAAGTAAATCCATTCCCACATCCCGATGGTGAGGCAGGGAACACCTTGGTCAAATGGAGATGCTCCTGACCTTGTGCTAGGAGGAGAGAAGGAGCTGCTGAGTGTTTGTATTGAGGACAGGAGTGTGCACATGGATCAGCTCCTGGTGCTCAGGGTGATTGCTGCAGTGCGATGTGCTCAGAGAATGGGAATTATCCTTTGAGTGAAGAGGTGACTGAGTTTCAGAAAGAGGAGTTGCTGGAATGGTTCTTTAATGGATCTGATCTCAGCACAACCATCCACGAGCTGCTAAATCTGATGGGAGAGTTTCTGACTTGGTAGAGGCTTATTTTTGTTTCCCTGGTGTTTGAGTTTCCAGAGCCCCTTGCAGCAGTAAGGCAAGAGTCCCAATAATACTGTGAGGTGCTGAAACACACAGACTGCCCTCTCCCAGCAGGTGTTCCAGGCAGAAAGTATTACTTACCTGTGCCTTTGTGTGTGTCACACAACGGGTCACACTTTTGTGTGTGCAACGGGTGCTTTCCCGCTGTGTCCTCCAGTACCAGCCTTCTGCTCCCTAGGTCCTTTCTGTCTCCACCTCATCCCTTGCACTTTCCTCCTCTGCCCGGCTCTCCACTTTCTGTCTCATCTGCTTTTCCCAAGATCCTGCTCCTCCTTCCTTCCTCTCTGTCTCCCCCTTCCTTTCTTCCTCCCTCACCCTTCCCCAGTGCTGCTGTTTTTCACTCATCAGCTCAAGGGCATCCACTTCCCGCATCCCACCTCTTGTTTAACCCTCTCTTGTTTTTCCTTAGGTGGTACCATGGGCATCTGTCAGGCCCTGCAGCCGAGTCCCTGCTCCAGGCCAAAGCTACCCCTTGGACCTTCTTGGTGCGGGAGAGCCTCAGCAAACCTGGGGACTTTGTCTTGTCTGTGCTCACTGACCAGCCTAAGCCTGGCTCTGATGCTGCAGCGGGGGCAGCCGGTGCCTCTGGGGCGCGGCTCAAAGTCACACACATCAAGATCATGTGTGAGGTGAGCAGTGGGAGGCAGGAGGAGAGGCAGTGGTCTGATGGATGATACCAAAATGGCTGTGACAATTTCGCCTGTTTTTTCATGTGGGATGATGAGATTCCATGGAGAGAAGGCAACTGGCCTTAAATGGGATAGGAGGGCAATACACCTTCTCTGGGCTTTGATCCGCTGAGAGCACAACGCCATGAACTCCATGCGCTCAGGACAAACTCTCTGTCCTCCCTGCCAGAGGAAGTGCTTTCCTAGATGATGCAGGGTGGTGCCTATGGATCTAAACCCCAGCATTGCCTTTTTCCTGCCTTTCACCAGCTTTATTCATGGGACAGGTGGAGAGAGTGGGAGTTTGCAGCCTGGAGAAAGCTCTGGGGAGATCTTACAGCACATTCCAGTACCCAAAGGAATCTCATGGGAAAGCTGGAGAGGGACTTTTTACAAGGGCATGGAGTGATAGAGCAAGGGAGAATGCCTTCAAACTGAAATAGGGCAGGTTTAGATGGAATAATAGGAAAAAATACTGTGGGGTTGGTGAAGCACTGGCTCAGGTTTCCCAGAGAAACTGTGGATGCCCCATTCTTGGAAGTGTTTGAGGTAAGGCTGGAGGGAGCTCTGGGCAACCCAGGGTAGTGGATGGTGTCCCTGCCCATGGCAGGGGGTTTGGAATTAACAGCCCTTTGTGATGCCTTCCAACCCAAACTATTCCAGGATTCTGAGTGTTATGAGTGAGACATTACACATTCTTCCTCTGTTTAGAATGGACGCTACACAATTGGAGGGGCTGAGATGTTTGACAGCTTGACAGATCTGGTGGAGCACTTCAAGAAGATTGGAATTGAGGAGATGTCTGGTTCCTTTGTGTACCTGAAGCAGGTAAGTCCAGTTTCCTGTTTTTTAGACGCCCTTTGTGGGGGGGACTGATTTGTTGTTTTTTTCTACTTTATGTCCCTTTCCTTCTTTTTTCCATGGTGCACAGAGGACACTTTGCTCTCCAGCAGCATCTCTCTCTCTCTCTCTCTCTCTCACCTGTTGTGTTTCCCCATCCCCAGCCCTACTATGCTACGAGGGTGAATGCTGCTGACATTGAGAACAGAGTGCACGAACTGAACAAGAAGACAAGTCTGTCTGAGGAGACGTCCAAGGCTGGATTCTGGGAGGAATTTGATGTAAGAAACTGTTGGGGGACATTATTTGGCTTTTTGGGAATTCTGCATGCACTACCTCATTCTCCATCCTCGATTTCTTCCTGTACACAAATTTCTTGTGTCTTGTCAATTTATTTCTGAAAGAAGTGTCTGTTTGGAACCAGTTCCCATGGGGAATGAGTCTCATCTTTAAGTGAACCCAGTGATGTAGAAATGCGCTTTTTTATGGTTGGGAGAGTGAGTCACCAAGACAGTAAGGGCGCAAGCCTTAGACTTCTCAAGTCTAGGTTTGGTTTTCACTTCTCTGCTCCCCCACAGCGTGCCCATGTGTCATCAGAGCCACCACCACTGTGCCTCCTAGTGCCCACCTCCCCTGTCATACATTGTGACCTTGCCATGACTGTTCTTTCTTCTGCTCTCAGAGCCTGCAAAAACAGGAAGCTAAGCACCTGTTTGACCGTCATGAGGGCCAGAGACCCGAAAATAAGAGCAAGAACCGATACAAGAACATATTGCCCTGTGAGTCTTGCTTCTCCACTATAAAAAAAAATAAATGGACAGACAGGCAATGAAGAGCTGTCCAAGTCATCCCTCCCTCCAAGCCATCCCTGTCCTCCAGAGCAGGTTACAAGGTGTATGGCACTGATGATTTAAGAGCTGATGAGGAAGGTCACAGCCTTTTCCTGTCCTTGAAGGAAGGAGGGAGGGTTGCATCAGACTCATTAGCTTCTATGGTCCATCACAGAGGCAGAGAGATGGGAGGATGGAGTGAGATTGGTCTGAACCCAGAGGGAGAGCTGAGGCTGTGGGGCATCCCTGGGAATCATGACTGAGGTGGCACAGGGCAGTGAGGAGCTCTGTGTGGCTGTGCATGGAGTATCTCATTGCACTGTTCATTCTTTCACTGCACCCCCAGTTGATCACTCCAGAGTCATCCTCCAGGGAAGAGACCCAAATATACCCGGATCTGACTACATCAATGCCAACTATGTCAAGGTGAGACTCTTGAAAGACGGCTGTGTGCCTGTCCAGAACAGTGCTAAAGCAGGGCAAGGTCTGCTGCTCCTGCAGCCCTCCTGACCCTCCCCTGTCTGCACTCAGAACACCCTGATCAGCCCAGATGAGTGCACCAAGACCTACATCGCCAGCCAGGGCTGCCTGGACGCCACAGTCAATGACTTGTGGCAAATGGTGTGGCAGGAGAACACACGCATTATCGTGATGACAACACGGGAGGTGGAAAAAGGCCGGGTAAGTACCAGTCTGGAGGTGTCTCTCCTCCCTGTCAACCATTGCTCTGCTTTTTCTGTCTCTCCTGCCTTCTGCCCACCCTCACCCTGCCCTCTCTGCCCACACAGAACAAATGTGTGCCTTACTGGCCAGAGCTGGGCAGCACCAAGGAGTACGGTCCCTACCTTGTGCAGAACGCTGGGGAGCATGACGCGCTGGAGTACAAGCTGCGGCACCTCTGCGTGTGCCCGAAGGATAACGTGAGTGTGTCTGACCAAGGGCTGCCATCCAACCCCTGGCTCTCACAGCCACCATGCACCTAAACCTGGGAACTCCTGGGTGCTGTGATGATGCTGCTGTTCCAGCATTCTTGGGGGTGGTGTACCCACCAGGTTTGGGCTGGAATCACACTGGTGGAATCACCAAGAAGTGGGCAGGAGACAGATTGTCTCTGGCTCCAGACTCACCTCTCCCTGGGACAGAGGCCTGGGGCAGGACTGGGTTGCAGTTTTACCAGCGGGGTGCTTTGCTCTTCTCAGGGCAAGGCTGTGCGTGAGATCTGGCAATACCAGTACCTGAGCTGGCCTGACCATGGTGTACCCAGTGAGCCGGGAGGAGTCCTCAGCTTCCTCGACCAGATAAACCAGAAGCAAGAGAGCATCCCCAACGCAGGGCCTATTCTGGTACACTGCAGGTTGGTACAGAGGCTGGAGTTTGAAGCATCCTCCATCCCTTATCTGGGGTGAGATATAGAAAGTCTGTCCTGCTGCTTCCAGCTGTACCCCAGGATTTGTGAGTGAAGCATATGCCAGTCCCAGTATTTGCTTTTTTCTTCTTCAGTGCCCCCACAACAAACTCTCTACCTGTTGAACCCGTGACTCTTTTGTGGCATTGCTGAAAGCTGCTACAAGAGGCACATCCTTCCCCAGAAAGCAGCTGCATTTTGTTTCAGGAGCTGTCTTGCTCTGACCTCTGCTTGTCCTCTCCTTGCAGCGCTGGGATTGGCCGCACTGGGACTATCATCGTCATTGATATGATAGTGGAAACAATCTCCACCAAGGGTAAGAGGACTCAAAATGAACTGGGCTACCCAGTAGGGCTTTGCCTTTGAGTTCAGCTGCAGAGGGATGAAAACTATCAGCTGTCAGAAGGAGAAGATACTTCCATAGCTTTAAGAAAGTTGTTCTGCTGGATCTCTGTACCATATCCACTTCTTACAGCTTTAGCCTTCCCTGAGCTTTGGCTTTTCCTCCAAGGCCAGACATCAAAGATACTGAGCAGGGGGAGAGATAGGAGCTTCATACAGGAATAAAGAGTATGGAAGGAGTGGAAACTTCTTGTCTGTCCTCTGCTGTGGCTGCTTTTGGTAGAGAACTGGGGGAGGGGGCGGTGAATATGTCTGCAAGCTTTTCTGGTGCTCCTTGCTAGGGCTGGACTGCGACATTGACATCCAGAAGACCATCCAGATGGTGAGGGCCCAGCGATCTGGGATGGTGCAGACAGAGGCCCAGTACAAGTTCATCTACATGGCCATCTGCCAGTTCATAGAGGCAACCAAGAAAAAGCTGGAAATTATCCAGGTGAGAGCAAAGGGGCTCTGCTGCCCTGTCAGCCTAAGCCCTGCATGCTGCTGGCTCTGAGCTCAAGTGTTCTCTTTCAGAAGCTTTGAGCTAACACTGAGACTTACACAGACTACAATGGTACAGTAAGAGCCGTGTCCCTGTTCCTCTCTTCTAAGACTTTTAAATTCAAGAGACAAGTTCATTAGCAGTTCAAGTACCAATCCCTTCTGAACTGCTGGACAGCAGTTAAATTTTAATGCAGTTACTTTAACTATGTTCTGAATAATATCACCAAGTGCTGTTTTGTTACAAACTTTGTTAGGACAAGCAAAGACTTTCCTTGCCTCTTCTTTCCTCTTTGTCTTTCACATCCTACTTTTGCAGCTGCAAAATCTTTTCCTGCTATTTGAAAAGTGGCGTCTTTTCTCTTTCCTTGTAGCTTCTGACAGCATGCTGTAGCTCCTGCTGTTTTAATATTCTTTAGCAGAAATTTGGGACTTTTAGGCGTTCTAGTGCCTCCAGAGATTTGCTGCCCCACTGTTGCCTCCTGTACAAGGCTGCATTTGCACCTGCTGCACACCTCTGGCAGTGGCAGTGTGCTGAGCCCAGGCACTTCAACAATCCACTAACTTCCACTGAGATCCTGGCACAAAGTGGGCTTTAACAGCCAGAACTCTTCCATGGTGCCTCCAGATCACCCTCTTCTAAGCCTGTTTTTCCTCTCCTGCAGTCTCAGAAAGGCAAGCCAAACGAGTGTGAGTATGGGAACATCGCCTACCCCCCTGCAGTGAGGAATGCACACCCCAAGGTTTCCCGAAAACCCTCCAAGTAAGAGCTCACCCAAAGCAGAGACCCAGCTCTGCCTGCCCCTGGCAAGTCTGCCTGCTGGCTTGGCTGGCTTTTACCTCTTCCTCACTTTTTCCCTGGTCTTACAGGCAGAAAGAGGAGTCAACAGTGTACGAGAACTTGGGGAAAAAGGAGGAGAAGGTGCGGAAACAACGCTCCTCAGAGAAGAAGCTGAAAGGCTCACTAAAGAAAAAATAATCATACATTGCAGGGACCCCATGGGGGTTTGAACCTGGGCTGCAGGACTGGAGCTCACATCCCAGCTGGCCTGTCTCACATTCCTTGCTCTTGGACTGGAACAAAGCCTTCCCCTTCTCTCCTGTGCCAGCTTTCAGTGCTGTGACCCATGGAGACAGTATCTCAGCTGACCAACTCCATGGTCCCTTGCCTGTGCAGGCCAGCAAAACACTGCCCTCTCATCATCCATTAGCAGGAAAAGGTCACACCCCTCCTTCCCTTGCTCCCTGAGCACCAGGCCCAAACCCACCTCTGCTGTGTCAGCTTCAGAGGAATTCTCAGCCAAGAGCTAAGGAAGGTCAATCCGGGAGCTACATCTCTGCCCAGTGCTGTGAGTTAAGAGTTTATCCTGTTTGTGTTCCCTGAAGCCTCAGCTTTTCAAGTATGAAGGTTTGGGCCTGTTTCAGCTCAGCTCCTCTGCAATTCAACAGGAGACTTCCTCCTTCCTTAATACCAACCTTCTGCCCCTCTTATCCTTTTGCTATCCCATCCTTCACCAGGATGCTGTAAATATACCAGAATTTGATGTGATGGCCATGTTTTCTGTTTTGTTTGTAAATAAACTTGTGTTTGTTTGGCTACCAGGTCCCAAAAGGTGTTCTCCGAGTGTTAGCTGTACTTCTGATTTTACCTGCAGACCTGAAAAGACTCAGAAGGATGGCTCCAGCTTAGTTTTCCTGATTTCATGTTGCCTTCAGGCTTCTGAACAGAAGCTGTGACCAATTATGGTGGCCTCTTGCTGTGAGGCTCAAGTGTTGGTGGTCAGCAGGGAAGCCTGAGCACAGAAAGTCAGGTGTGACAAACTCTGACACAGCTTTTATATCTAAATTTTACTTGTGGGTTTTCAAAATGTGAACAGACAAAGCCACAGTTGCTGTGACCTTGTACTGGTAACGCTGCCACTTCCAGCAGCAGCCTGGTTCAAAGGCCTCCAGGGCCCCCTTCCCACCAGGATTTATACACAATGCATTGGGAGGAAGGACACTGCTTGCTGTCATTTGATATGGCAAGAAAGTTGGTTGGAAGCATTTGGAAGGCAGAAGAGACTTTGTGAACAGAGCCTCTTTCTGTGTGCCAGCCCTCAGCTTCCCTTTGCCTGTGAGCCCATAGGCCTGTGTGTGCATTTCCCAGCTGGCTCTGCCATTCCATTGCCACTAGAGGAAGAAACAGGAAAGGGGCAGTGGGGGAAATAAGGGGCAGAAATAAAAATGGGTGGAGGGACATGCTGTGTTTCATGATGCCAGATACCCTCTTGTAAGCAATGGGAAGGGGCTAAAGTCCTGGCCCTAAGGAAACATCTACCTTTGCCTGAGACCCCTGGGTAGCTTCAAAGGACAGGACCCACTCTCTTCCTTCTTAAACAGCTGCCACAGCCTAAAGCAAGGCATACCAAGGGTTAGCTTAAACTCTACCTGAAGCCTGAAAATGAAGACATCTTGTGGAACAAGCTCAGGTTACTGAGAACCTTCTTTGTGTTCAAATCCTGAGCTTGATGTGTCCATAGTGTCCAGTCTACAAAAAATTTTGGCAGAACAAGAACCTTCCTGATTGCACATGAAGAAATACAGCACTGTCATAAGCAGTTTACTCTCCTTTGCATAGGATCTGTTACACACAAATACTTTGGGGTGACTATTTGAGAATGCATTTTCAAAGCTGGTTCAAAGAATTTGTGCTTCCGTGACGCTGCAAGTCCACATATATAGGTATTAGTTATGGCTTGGATTGCCAGTAAGCCTTAAACTAGGAATCCATAGATTTTATCTGTTCCTTTAAAGATCTTGTGCTGTGCTTCACCAGAGGAAGAAGTCCCTAAAGGCCTCTTTTCTTCCCTGGAGAGCTCAGGTTGGAGTTGTTTGTAAAAAGAGATGGTTGGTTGTAAACAGACATGGTCTCCGGGGTGGCTGTCTTGACCATCATGATCATGAAACAGCTGAGTTGAAAGTCCTTGAGATAGGAGAAAAACTGTAAGTAAAGCTCCTGCCCTGGACCTGGGGAGAGCAGACTTTAGGCTGCAGGGAAGCAGTTGGTAAGTCCCCATGGATCTGCTTTAGAGGACAGTGGGGTACATAAAAGCTGCTCACTTTTTACAGGGCCTCTTCTCAGGAGCACAGGAACAGGCAGTTACAATGTGTCAGAAGTCCAGCCAGCGAGGCTGAGGGCTGGCTTGGCTTAGCAAGGAGCTCCTTCTGCAACTCAGCAGAAAGTGTATGGACTTTGGAAAGGACAGATTATGCAGGGGGACAGACATGCTCCTTGCCACTCTAGGGAAAAAAATCCCAAGCCTGAGTTGAAGCTGGCTGGTACTACAATGGGTAAAAATAGGCATTTTAAAGTATGTTAAGAGCAGAAAGAAGACTAAAAGAAACACTGGTCTGTCACTTGATGAGGTGGGTCACCTCATCCCCAAACAGTGATGAAGCAGAGACATTTAATGCTGCCTTTGCTTCTTCCTCTGACATTGGTGATGGGGGGGTGTCAGAGCCCTGGGCTGGATGGCCATGACTGGGGGAATGATGAACTCCCAGCTGACTTGGAACTTGTATGGGATTTGCTGCTGCAACTGGATGCACCCAAGTCTATGGGGCCCAGTGGGATTCCTCCCAGGGTACTGAAGAGGTGGTCATGTAACTGTGAGACCTCTCTCAGTTATTAATCAGCAGCCTTGGGAATCTGTATAAGTTGACACGGAGGCTGGCAAATGTTGTCCCAGTTTTCAAGAAGGGCAAGAAAGAAGATCTTGGTAATTACAAGTCAATCAGTTTCACTTTGGTGTCTGGTAAAACTGTGGAGAAAATTAGTCTGGAAGCTATCAAGAAAAAGACTTGAAAGGCAATGTGGTCATTGATCAAAGTGTGCATGAGTTCTTGAAGGCAAAGTCATGCCTTACAAATGTAATAACCTTTCACAACAAGGCTACCCACCTAGCAGTCAAAAGGAAGGCAGATGTGGGGTGTTTTTTTTTGTTTTGGCAAAGCTTTAGATATATCCCTCTGGACAGCATTCAGCACACAGCCACAATTTCATCCACACAAAACTGAACAAGAGCAAATGCCAGATTCTGCACCCAGAATGCTGCAATCCTGGATGTGAACACAGACTGAAGGATGAGACTGGGGTGCAGCCCTGCAGAAAAGGCTCTGAGCATTCTGAGTGATGGCAGGCCCTGCCAGGTGTGTTGTGCTAGCATAGAACAGTTAGCTGGCCAAAGAAGTGAGGGTCCCACTGCACTCAGCTCCAGCCTCACCATCACTGGGTGCAGCTTCAAGCTCCAGAATACAAGGAGGATATAAAAATAATTATAATGTGTCCAAAGGAGGGCAACAAAGACAGCAAGGAAATGTGTCACTTACAAGGAGCAGCTGAGGATACAAAGTTAATTCAGCTTGGAGAAGACCAAGGGCTGACCTAACACCTTCTCATCAGGGGCAGCAGAAGGGGGGTGCTGATCTCTTTTCTTTGGTGTCCAGCAACAGGACACAGGGAATGGCTCAAAGCTGCACAGGGGAAAGTTCAGGTTGGATATCAGAAAAAAAGGTAATTTACAGGATGGCCAAGCTCCCCAGGGGAGCAGCCATAACCTTGAGTCTGTCTCTGTTCAAGATGTGTTTAGACAATGCTCTCACCTAAAGTTTAACTTCTAGGTTTCCCCAGACTTCATCCTTGTGAGTTCCTTCCAACTCAGGACATTCTATGATTCTATGCTGCTTTGATAACCTCAAAGCCTTAAATCTTGGTACAGAACACCCCAGAGAAACAGCAGAGAAGCTCCCCCTAAAGGACACAAGATCTTGCTGTTGAAACACAAGCAAAGGAGAGTTTAGTCAGTGGAGGAAGATTTCTCCTTCTCTTTTCAGCCAGGAAAGCAGAGGGGAAAAAGCCCAAGGTGTAACAATGGAGGCCAGGACACAGCATAAAGTTGCTGTTGTGACCTGGAAAAGCAGGTCAACCTACCCTCATCTGCAGCCCTTCCTCACAGGCAGCTAAGGAACCAGCCTGGTCACCCACACAGCTCTGTGAGCATCCAAACATCTCTCCCCTCTCCCCACTCTGTGATGATCTGCCAGTGACCCTGAGTGAATTTCTTTCTTTTGTTCCTTTCCCTTCATCATCCTCATTCCAATTTCAACCAAATAAAATCTCTGTTCCACCTCTCACTACATAAAATAACCACTTTTTTTCCCCATGCACTAAGCACACTTAGACACAATAAAAAATTGGTTGTTTTTTTTTTTTTTTCTTTAATTTTTACAAATATCTGAAAGCATCACTGAGCAGACAGTGACACAAGTAAGATATTCCAGCAGTGACAGGCACCCAATGAATGGCATTGTCCTGAATTCAGTCCCCGGTTCTCTTGGGATCAAGAGTGAGAGAGAATCAAAATTTACTAGAAAAAAAAGCCTGGTGCTGATGGCAGAAGAACTCCCTCACTTGGCCAAAAAATAATTTGATATCCTACAGAAATCTAAATATTAAAGAAGATTAGAGGCAAATATCCACGTGGGTTAATACCAGTAAGCCCCTTTGCCCCCTCTCCAAATTTAACTGGTGGGATGAGGATGGAATTGCAGCTGCCTAGAGGCAGAGCCCATTCCTGTAACTGAATCACCACAGATGGAGCAGAGGCATGGGGACAAAATCTGGCTACTGGATTAAAAACTTCATAGTGAGGACAAACAATACTAGTGGAGGGAGTTCAAAGATCCTCACTCTTATCTTCTGCTGGTCAGCAATGCTGGTTCTAGGAATCTTCAGCTTCTTTCATTTCTTTCCTTTGGGTAGGAGGCTGTCACTGAAAGGGAGACAGAAGGGAGTCATCAGTACAAGTCACCAGAAAGGACAAGCAAAGCTGTACCAGCCCCTGAATATGGATTCTGAGGTATGGGTCACACCCAAAGGATCTGGACTTCCAAGTCCTTCCTATTAGGCAAGTGTTTTGGTATTTTTTCCAAAGCCCCTTAAATCTTCTGGAACAAATGTAACAGAATCTGGTCAGATGTGAGGAAAAAGGATGTTATAACCAAAGATCCCAGAGAAAAGAAACCAACTCTGGCTTCCCTTCTCAGTTCTGAGAAATCTAAGCTTTTAGCTGCATCCTGTTAGCTCAGCTGGCACTGAATTTTTCAGTAAACACTGGACAGATTAGGCAAAGCCACCAAACTCCTGACAGCTCTGAAAGCAGGAGATGGAGTGGTCTCACATGAACTGGAAAGCTTTTGGACAATAACAAAAGCATCTTCCCCAGAGATCATCAGCCCAAACCACCACAAATTCCCAAGATCATCTGCCTGTCACCTTCTAGCCCTGTCTGCCATAACCACAGGATGCCCTGCACATGTGGTAGCTCAGAGAAGGCTCCACAGTTACTGCTGCCTTTCCCATGCAAGGCTCCCTACGAGGCACACATGGAGCTCCAATTACTGCACACTCCATGTACATGTTTGTGTGGCTCCCCGCAAGGAAAGCTTCAAGTTTCACATCACAAATGGGAATTGAGGTGGGGACTGGAATAAACCTGCTGGGGCCAAAATGGCCCAGGCCAGAAACATGCCAGGCACCAGGAAACAGCAACACCCTGGTTCCAGTACTAACAAAGGGATCAAAATGTGCAGTGCCTTACCTTCCTCTGTGTCAGCAGATGCAGTAAGGGGTGCAGGGTGGGAAAGAAAAAAAAACAAGAGTAAATTGATGAGATTAAACAAAAAACCCCATTCCCACAGTAGGAGAGGCTGCTCCCTACTTGGCTATACCCTCTGACATTGGGGTCCTCTCAGAAAAAGATCCTGAGAGAGCTCCAGAAAGGGGAGCAGCTTCCCAGGCAGGGTGCAGACAAACCCAGGCACCCAGCCCCTTTACCTGGTGAAGGCCTCATCCTGCAGGTTCAGTACCAAGTTATCTGCTGTGAGATACACACGGTTTTGTGAGGCAGCAATCTGAAAAAGAAATTCATTACAGACATGGCATCCAGGACTAAAAATGCACATAGAGGAACAGCACCAGGAACCCACCTCCCCGTTCAGATACAGCACTCTTGTTAATTACTTAAGATCTCATTTAAATCAATACAATTCCCCAAAACAACTCCCTACCTCCTGAGTTCCCATCCCAGAGCCATCAGACTTTCTAAAAGAAGCGTTCATTCTGTCTCTCTGTCACAAAGACCTTTGATCCCACATTTTTTCTGTCCCCCTTTCTCAGCTGCAGCTAACCAGAAGCTTTAGGTGGCTGCGGGAGAGGGTGGGTGATGGAATCTGATGTGGATCTGGCCATGTCATATGAAGGGCATGAACTCTGAGCCTCACATCTAATTGCAGATCCTCGCTAAGTCTTAAGCTCTACTTGAGCAGAGAAGGGCTGGGCAGGAACAAAGATCAGGACAGGGCAGATCACATTCGCCTTAAATTCATCATGTGGCCACTGGGTTGGGGGGGACACAAGGGCTGCAAAAGAACAAAGGGAATTCTGTGCTCACCGTTTTTGAGATGTTTTGAGCAGCTCGGATCTTACGTAGTTTGATGTAGCCTGGGTTCCTGCTGAGAGCTTCCCCGAGGTACAAGGGAACCAAAGTTAAGGAAAATCCCACAAACAGAAGCCGCTTACCCTCAAGGAATTCTTCCTAAGCCATATTAAAGAACATCTCAGTGGGTAAAAAGCAATCTCTTTCCCAGTAACATGAGCCTTTGGGTAAGCATATTTTCACCTGCCCAGACATGGACATTATGGATTATGGTCACACACAGCCAATGAAAGTTAAACTTTACAACAAGGAGCGCAGGTCCATGGCCTGTAACCTCAGACAAACCTCGCTCCAGCTGACTGCAGGAAGGGAAAAAAGAACAGTGACCTACTTGAGCTATCAACAGATCACAGTCTCCTAAGCATGAGCCCAGTGTGACAGATCCTCAGCACTGCCAAGCTCACAAGCCACATCCCACAAAATCTCCTGAAGCAGGATATCATCTTGGCAGCTGTCGCTTCTCCTTCAGCCTGAACTATCTTCTGCTTCTGCTCCTGCTTGGCCTTCTCCACCAGGAACTGGGCACGCTGTGCCTCCTGCTGGGCTGCAGGGAGAAGGGACACAGGCATTGGAAACACATTGTCTCTACCATCAGAACCTGACAGCTGAGACCAGGGGCTCTGCTTCCCAAAGAACCAGTAACATTCTGGGAACACATCCAAGTACAAAACATACCTGTAAAACCCACAGCACCCAGAGCCTCCACACGTACCCCCCACAGTGAGCGACAGAGTCCCAGTCTGAAGAGGAACCTTAGTTTTGGGAACACAGTCCCTCCTGTGGTCTATCCCATTAGCTACGGCTTTCTGGTAACACTTGCAAAATAAACCTGTTCAGCTCTGTTACTAAGGAGGCTTAGAGATTTGTAACCCTGTGCCTGAACTTATACAGTGACACAGCAGTGACACACTAGCCCAAATTCCACCTCCTTGTTTAATAGCTCAGTGAAAAGGCAAAGGCAATCCACCCTTGTCAGGCGCCAGTGGAACTCACCCACTTGCTTAGCCTCCACAGCAGCTGTGTATTCACGGCTGAAACTGAGCTCTGTGATAGCCACATCATCCAGGATGAGGCTGAAATCCTTGGCTCTCTCTGTCAGCTCTCTCCTAATGAGCAGAGACACCTGAAACATACACACAGCAACAAGAGTAGTCCCAAGCACAGGGTGCTCTCACTTCCTGAGCACTCCAAAAGCAAAGCACAACTGCTCCTCACAGCATTGGGAGAGACATTCCCCAACCCCAGCTCCAAACCACGGACATCTACACCACCTCTGAGTAACATATCCACAGCCACAAAAACCATTTTCAAGACTCTATTACAGCTCATTTATAGTTACTACTAAACTGCTCTATGCAAATAACACTGTGAAAGTAAAAAACCTTGAAAGCATCTTTTGCTTTCACATCCTGCTACATCCAGTTCCATAGTTCCCACAGTTTTGACAATAAGCATTTCGTTATCCACCCTGGTTTTGCCACTGTCTGCAGGCTGTGCTTTCATAACTGTACTCCAACACAAAAAAAGAAATGACCACAGAAGTTTTTTAACCTGTATCACATCTCTTAATACAGTAGCTACTTGTCTCATGTAGCTACTCCGTTTTTTTTGGCTGCTTTGGCTGGGTGTTGCTGTTAGATACTTTGATTTATTCTACTCTTACTTCCCAGCACCTTTTTCAGGCAGCCTGACCAGTCCTGCACCAAATATTGACTTAAACAGAAACTATTGCTACAGTATCACATGCTTGGCCAGCAGAGCATTTGCTTTTACTTTTACTGCAGCAGTTTCTGAGCAGAACTCTAAAGAGTGGCTCAGAAGAAACCTTTCCTGAGGGAGCTGTGAGTGCACAATTACATGAAATCACTGATTTTTTTTCTATCAATCCCTTCAATACCACAAAACTTTATAATAAAAAGCACTGGATGGATACATGACAAAAAGACAAATGTAATTCAGTTTGTTCCAAAATTCCAGAGATCAAAGAATGATTATTATCTGAGATCACAAAGGCTTAACCTTAGCCTTTGTTCCAGCACAGCTGAAACCCTCACAGATGTTCCTTGCTGTCCCATCCTCTCCATTCTTTCTACATGAAGACCAACAAATCCCTGCAGTGCACTCCACATGGATGAGCACAAAACCCTGAAGCCCCTCACCAGGGGAATGCAGATAATTTCTTACAACAAAACCTAAGGATACTCAGTTCTACTCTTTGGTTCTTTTGACATGGATGAGTGATGTGGTCTCTGATAGCTGAGAAATGCTTTGTATTTGATCTAACAACTTTTCCTCTTCAGCACTGTCCTGGTCCTTCAGGACCTCCTCTAAAACCTTTTACAACAAGAGCAGCACACCCTCTCTGCACCAGCTCTAAAGGGATGAGAGCTCTCAGAATCCCTGGCAAACTATTACAATACAAACTTTCACAACAGGCATTTTAAAGCTAGATGTTTCTAATATTTTGCAACACTCCCCCATGGAACAGTCCAAGCCTTTTCTAATCAGTGCCTACACGGAGGGTGCCAAGACAACTGAGCCAGGCTTTTCTCAGTGATGTCAAACAATAAAACAAGAAGCAATGGGCAGAAACCAGGACACAAGAAGCTCCACCTAAATATGAGAAATAACTTCTTTACTGTGCAGGTGACAGAGCACTGTAACAGGCTGCCCAAGGAGCTTGTGGAGTCTCCCTCACTACAGACACTCCAGGACCATGTGGATGCAATCCTGTGCCATGTGCTCTGGGATGACCTTGCTTGAGCAGGGAGGCTGAACCAGATGACCCTCTGTGGTTCCCTTCCAACCTGACCCATGCTGTGATTGTGAGCAGAAGTTATCTGTGACCTTCTGAAGCATCCATCACTGACAAGTTAGTGCTTTGTTAACTGCTCATTCCCATTGTTTTTCAGATCTTTCAAAACTGCTTAATTTGCTCTGACAGTCATTCCAAGATCTGTATTTTAAAAGGCTGGTCCACTGACACCTGTGGACAATTAAGCAAACCAGCTCCTTCTCCCCTAATGTTACATTCTGGTACACTCTGCGCACCAACAGACCCAGTTTACCCCTGGGAAGCTGCCAACAGAGTATTTATACCTGTACTGGAATCAAACTGTACGTGGGACACGTTTCCCACCTGGATGCACTCCCCAGCTGAGCACAGCCACCCTTCCCTCCCCTGCTCCCCCCACCCAGCAGCTCCGAGCCGAGGCTGCCGGGCCGGGCTCACCTGGGCCCTCTGCGTGATGAGCTGCGAGGCGTTGAACTTGGCCACGACGCTCTTGAGCACCTCGTTGACGATGGAGGGCAGCACTCGCTCCTCGTAGTCCAGCCCCAGGCGCTGGTACATGCTGGGCAGCTCGGCGGCGTTGGGCCGCGTCAGCACCCGCAGGGAGATGTTCACCATCTGCAGGTCTGCGGGCACAGCCGGCTCAGGGCTGGGGCACAGGGAGAGCCCCCGCAGCCCTCAGCCGGGATGGGACAAGGACAAGGAGCAGCGGTACCCACGGGGAGAGGGGCGTTCTGGTTGGAATTAGGAGGAAATCCTTTACGGAGAGGGTGGTGAGGCACTGGCACGGGTTGTGCAGGGAAGCTGTGGATAGCCCAGCCCTGGAGCTGTTCGTGACCGGGTCGGACGGGGCTTTGAGCAACCTGGGCTGGTGCAAGGAGTCACTATCCGCGGCACGAGATTGTGACTAGACGATTTTTAAGGTCTATTCCAAACCCTTAGCATTCCATAATTGTGCGAGGAGCGCCAACACTATGGCGGAATTCCTGTCCCGTGCCTCCCCCCTCGCGGCCCCTGTGTCTCACCTTTGGAACCGGTGGGGGAGGAGATTTTCCGCGGCCGCGCTCGGATGTCGTAGATGATGGGATACTGGAACCAGGGGATCCTGCGGGAGCGGAGCCGCGTTAGGGGCGAGGGCCCCGCCGGGCCCGGGAGAGGGCCGGGGGGGCCGGGCCCTACCTGAAGTGCAGCCCCTCGGCCAGGATGGTGTCCTGCTGCACGCCGCCGATGCGGTTGAAGAAGATGGCGCGCTGGCCGCCCTCCACTGCGGGGAGAGAGCGGAGGCTTGGTCAGCACGCGTGGCGGGCATGAAGGATCCGAGGGCTTAGGGGGGACTCCACTCACCAATGAAGACGGACTCTCGCACGCCATAGGCCAGGGCACCGGCGCCCAGCAGCAGCTTAAGCGCGGTGCCGACGCCGCGGGGCCCGGTCGGCAGCCGCCCTGCCAGGTCCTTCAGGTTCTGCGCCATGGTCGCCCCGCCGCCGCCCCCGCCGGGAAGGACACCGGAAGGAGCGACCGCCGTACCGCTCCGGCGGGAAACCGCGGTGCCAGGAGCGCCCCCGCTGCCCCTTCCCACCCCCAGCACTCGCCTTCCGGCGCGGCGGCCGAGGCGCTCCGGAAGCGGGTCCGGCCGGCGCCAGATAGAGGGCGCGCCCCGGCGCCATCTTGGGTGGCCGCGGTGGGAAGGGCGGGGCCGGGGCGGGGCCGGCGGGGCCGCGTGACAAAATGGCGGCGCCCAGGCGGGCACGTGGGGACGCGCCGGAGGAGGATGAAGATGATGAAGGGCGCTCGGTGGAGGCCAAGCGGCCCCGCGGGCAGCGGCGGCTCCTCGTCGTGCTGGAGGGGGCGAGCCTGGAGACCGTGAAGGTGCGGGCGGCGGGAGCTCGGGGCGGGTCCGGCTGGGCCGCGCTGGGGATGCTCTCGCTCCCTGCTGACCTGTCCGTGCTTTGCCCGTAGGTGGGGAAGACGTTCGAGCTGCTCAACTGCGACAAGCACAAGGCGCTGCTGCTGCGGAACGGCCGGGACCCTGGGGAGGTGCGGCCCGACATCACGCACCAGGTACCCGCGGGGAGCGGCGCGCCTGCGGCGGCCCGGGCTGCCCGGGGTTCCCGGCACGGCGGTTCCGGGCCATCGTCCCGAGGGTCCGCTTGTGCCCCTGGAGCCCGGGGGCGAGTTTGGCCTCCCTCGCTACGCTGGTGGAGTCGCTGTTTGGGTCTGGGCTTGATTTCTTAGCGTTATACCGTTACATCCCATAGTGGCATGAGCTTTCAGCCTCGACATCGGTCCCTTCTGCATTTGTGGGGGCCAACCGCCAATTTTCCCTAGAATTCTCTCTCTTGTGCTTTCTATTTCCACTACTGCGTGTTTTTTGCTTTCAGAGTCTCCTGATGCTGATGGACAGCCCCCTGAATCGGGCTGGGCTCCTGCAGGTTTACATCCACACCAAGAAGAATGTTCTCATTGAAGTCAATCCCCAAACCAGAATCCCAAGAACTTTTGATCGATTCTGTGGACTTATGGGTAAGTGATTCAAACTCTACGCCAGCTATAGAATCATGCAGGAAGGTGGCCAGGACTGGGGGAACTTTGGGAAAAGTCAAAAACCGGCACTGGTCATAAAATGTTAAAGTGAGAGAAGAGCACAGAAGTGAAAGCATCTTTCTGGGATGTTGCAGGATGCATACCCCAACCGTGTGCTCCTTAGCACAGTGGGGAGTGCCTGCAGGAGGCTGTGCTGTCAGCAAAATAAGTATTTTCAGACTGTGATGGGAACTCTAAAAGTGGGCTTTTTGCATAGCTCAGCTCAGGCAGAGCATGGGATTTGTGCAGCAAATCATCACGCAGCTTAAGTGATTTTTTTTCTTGTTTTCTCTTTGCCAGTTCAGCTGCTGCATAAGCTCAGTGTTAGAGCAGCTGATGGGCCTCAGAAACTGCTGAAGGTAAATACTCTGTAACTGCTCACAGCTAATGTTGCAACATTCTAATGGCAATGCAGGAGGGATTTATTTGTGGGGGAGGTGTGGGTTTTTTTTTTGGTTGTGGGTGTGGCTGCAATTCTATCCCATCCTTGCTGGGGGTGCTGGTTCCAGGGGGGCTCTCCCACGTGCTACGTGGCCAGGAGCTGCTGCTGCAGGAAGGAAACCCCAAACACACCTGTCCTTGGAGCTGAGGGATCTGTTTCCTCAAGTGAGCCTGACTGCCACACCTGGACATTGACACTTTTCAGGTACAGCTTTCAAAAAGGCAGAGAGAGGTGGAAATGAAGATATAATTAATTTGAATGGCTTCTGTAGTCACAGAGGGGAAGACTGGATTAACCACAGGGACAAAGGATTAATCATGATATCAGATTTCTCACATGAAGAACTACCCTTGGTGCTGGAAATGCCACAAACACAGCAGCCTGAGGAAGCTGATGGTGATGTCACCTTGGCAGAGAAGGCTTGGCCCTAGCCAGTGCATCTGTCCAAGGACACGGGTCAGCAGGCAGGTCAGCAAGACTCCCAGAAGCAAAGAAGAACTAACCATGACTTCAATGTGTGTTGTAACTTTCTGGTGGAAAATCTGGACTCTCCAAAGAAGGAGAGTGGTTTTAAATCCCAGCAGCAGCCTGCTTGCCAGCCAAGATGAGACAGAGTTGCTTCAAGGGAACTATAGGTCCTCCATGCCATCCCTCTGTGCCCGTTTCAAGAACATCTTCCAGCTACACACTGAGACTGGCAACACTTGGACACACTTGCTGGGGTTTGTTCTGTCCCTGTTCCTGGGGATCCTGACCCTGCTGCCCAATGAGTCCTTCATGGCTTCTTTGCAGGAGAAGGTGGTGTTTGGGATGCTCTTCTGGGAGCAGTGCTGTGCCTCAGCTTCTCCTTGCTATTCCATATTGCCTACTGTCACTTGGAGAAGGTCTTGTGGACTTTTTTGATTTTAGATTACTCAGGAGTTGCACTGCTGCTCACGGGGAGCTCTGCTACTCGTTGTACTGCTCCCCACAGCCAAGGCTCATCTACCTCCACATCACCTGCATCCTGGGCATACCTCAACCCATCTGGGATTGGTTTTGCCTAAGGACCTGGGTGTATTTGGTGGGTAATCAGGGGGACAGGGAAACGGGATGTGTAACTCAAGGGGATTTGATTTTTGGGCGAGGGCAGTCTGTGATGTCAAACTGAGTACACAGTGTTGGCTGTGGAATGACAGCACCACCAAGGACAATGAGGATGGACTGCTCCAGATGCACCAGTCATGAGCTCCTGATGCAGCCTGCAACCAGCTGATGAATTTTTTGTTTGTCTGTTGCTTTTAGCAATCAATAGATCTAGCTATGTCTCAGGACCTGTTTCCTCTACACCCCTATTAATTTTCTGCTTTCTGCAGGTGATTAAAAACCCAGTGACTGACCATCTGCCCGTGGGCTGTATGAAGATTGGCACCTCTTTTGCAGCATCACAGGTGTCAGATCTGCGTGAGCTGGTTCCTGCCGCAGATCCAGTTGTCATCGTGGTGGGAGCTTTTGCCCACGGTTCGGTAAGTGTGTGTGTCCCTTACCTGGGGCTGTGAAAAGGTTTCAGTCTTGTTCTGAATATGGAGGTTTTATCTGCCCTTTTTGGCTTGGTTTCCCCTCCACCCAGCCCCCTATTTTCCCCTGTATGCTTGTCAAAAAAGGCCCAAAACTGCAACACTTGGGACTGTTGTCCCTCCCAAGGGAAGGCTGGCAGTTTCCCTGCTGAGGAAATACTGTGCCTCTGTAGTTGTTAGTGTTGGAAGGGATCTCTGGAGATCATCCAGTCCAACCCCCTACCAAGGCAGGGTCACCTGGAGCAGGTGACAGAGGAACACATCTAGGTGGATTTTGAATGTCTCCAGAGAGGAAGACTCCACAGCCTCCCTGGGCAGCCTGTTCAGTGCTCTGCCACCCTCAGAGTAAAGAAGTTCTTCCTCATGTTGTGGTGAAACTTCCTGTGTTTTAGTTTATGGCCACTGCTCCTTGCTCTGTGGCTGGGCACCAGAGGAAAGAGTCTGGCACCATCCTCTAGGCACCCACCCTTGAGATATTTATGTGCATTAACGAGATCTCCTCTCAGTCTTCCCTTCCCTAGACAAAACAGGCCCTGCAGTCTCTCCCCATAAAGATGGTTCCATGTCCCAGTAATCTGCCTAGCCTCTGCTGGACCCTTTCCAGTGGCTCTTTGTCTTTCTTGTACTAATGGAGATGGGACTCAGTGAAAACTTTTTGCAACTTGGTAATTTTTTGATTTTTTGTTTTGTTCTATTTTCCCCTCCTCTTCTCCCAGGTCAATGTTGACTATACAGAAAAGATGGTCTCCATCAGCAACTATCCCCTTTCTGCTGCCCTGACATGTGCTAAAATTACTACTGCCTTTGAGGAAGTGTGGGGAATAGTATGAGCTTCTGCTGCTACTGCTGTCATGACGGACTTGTATACAGTGACTTCACATTCTGGAAGGGCTCTTTGACTTGTGTGTGGACCTGGTGCAGCTTTGGGCTCCTGGAAAACAATTCAACTTCGTCCTTGTAGCTTCTGAAGCAATGAGACTTTAAACAGACTGCCCCACTGACCCTTTTTCCTCCTATTAAAGGTACCTTTTTTGAGTAAAAAACGCTCGTGAATTTTACTTTCTCATTTTTCATATGTGGGCAGGCTGGATCCCCTTATAGCAGGGACTTGGCCCGAATTTGTCACACAGAAGTGGAATTCTTAGCTGTGCCCTGCTCACCCTGGTGTCACTCGGTCCTGTAGAATCGCCTTGCTCGGTGGCATGTGACAGTTCACACTCCCACACCGAGGCACCCGAGAGGAAAGGAGCTGAAGCCGATGTTAAAAAGACCAGGAGCAATTTTTATCTTAGATGACAAACGTAGAAAAGTCAGAAGGTGGCTCCAATCCAACGCAGCACCTGCCGTGAGTGTGGTACAATCATGGGGTGTCAGTGGAGAGTCGAGCGCCGGCCGCGGGGCGGCAGAGATAAGGCAACGGACAGAAGGTGGAGGGGCTCAAGGAGGCTCGCTCACATCCCCTCCTTTCGGGTCTCTGACCCTGTGCTTTCTCCTTCCCCCTCCTTGCGTTGAAAAATAGTCAGACTTCAACACAGCAAACTTGGCAGGTGATGCTTTGCTTCCGGAGTGTCAGGTCAACTCCTACGAATGCACAGGTGGTACAATCTGAAAAACAGAGGTGCCCTATATTTGCTTTGGTTGATTCCATGTTTGCCTTTCACCTTGGGCTGCAGCATTGCTGCCCCACTTTACCTCCTGGTCTCTACCTCGTACAGCCTTACCGTTTGGCTGTTATTCTGCTCTTTTTAGCTTTTCTTTCCGTGGCACGATTGATCTGCGAATGTAAGGCAGCACCAGCAGTAAGGTGAAGAACAACACGTGGCCGAAGAAATAAATAGACCTGTACACCTGTAAAGAGAAAGGCAGGGTTGGGGATCAGCAACTAGCTTTGAGCCAAAAACCCAGGGGAGAGGATGGAGGGAACAGGATTGACCATGTGGGGTCGTCTGTTTGTGGCTCCTAAATACCTTCATCCATTTGTCCCAGGTGAAAAGGCAGAATGGCACCAGGGAGTAACCCATGAACATCCAGTGGTTAGTCTGCTGCAGCACGTAGAAGATGGGCCGCAAGACAGTGATGGAGGCCAAAGTGCTTAGGGCAGGACTGTCCCGAACAAGGTTCATGGCCTAATTTAAAGAGAAAAAACAGAATTCTCAACAGTTGGATGTCCTGTGGCTGTATATGCAGGTTCTGGGGCCAAAGTTCTCTATCCAGCTGTGTAAAATGTGTTTTAGTAAGCAGGTAGTCCAAAAAAGTAGCTAAATCCCCTGTCCTGGCCAAAGTTTTAATTAAGAAAATACATTTTAATAAGGAATATTGTTCCTGCAGTACTAGATTTAACAGAGGCATTCAGCTCATGTGTTTGTCCTCCAATCTTTCCAGCTGCCAAGCACATCAGCTGCCTTCTGCTCACATGCCAGGTTTTCCAGTTCTCTCCCTGTCAGCTTCTGCAATACATTTATGGTTTGCCCACGCAGAAAGTAGTAACCTACTAAACTCTTGAGAACTAAACCCTGCCATGCTTGAAAACCAATTCTAAAGTAAGCAGCTGTTTTTCATATTTGATGCAAGTAAAGCCTTCAGCACGGCACTTTCCAGACCCAGGGGCAGAGGCTAACACAGGCCCCCTTGTTCTGGTAAGTCAGACAAAAAGCACACCTGTCTTTCCACGATGACTATCAGCAGCTCCATCTGAAAGCACACCAGGTAGCCAGAGTGCAGCCCGTGCCAAATGGCCAGGAAGAACAGGGCCAGGGCCTGTGACAGCAGTTTGTTGCCCAGGAACTTCAGGCGCTTGAAGATGTAGCTGGAGCAGAAGAGAAACAAAGTGCTTGCAGGTTATCCTCTGTCCTCCCCTGCTGTGTCAGGGATGAAGGGCCCAGGGAACCCAATGCCTTTGCACGCTCCGTGCTGTCAGGAACAGCATGACCAGGGCAAAACCTACATCCAAACATTCTTAAAGAAATCCCAGCTATAAGGGAGAGGGGGGTCAGCACACACAATTTAGCTGTGGGTCCCAGCAAGCGCTGAACCAAAACCCATCTGAGTTTGGAGCGGGGAGCACCAAGAGCCATGATGCAGGACGCAGCTGTCAGAGCAGCTCTGTGGCTGGCTGAGCAGGCAGGCAGCCCCAAGGGCTTGCAGTAGTCCCATTCTAGTCTCTGCTGCCATCAGCTGCTTGCCTTTATTAATGAACTGCCATTCCAGGTGAATTAATAGATCTCTCTGACACAGTACCCCAATAACCTGTTTCTAAGGGCACAGCAGCAAAACATGGGAAAAGGTGCACAAACTGAAAACTGGCAGATTCTTCTTCTAGTGCTCCTGCTTAGCCTAAGGTCTTGGTTCTGCTGACAGAACAGAATTGACACATTATAGAAGGAGAATTTTGTCCTGCTCACCGGGCCACCCAAGCATTGGTGTTGATGTTGAAAGAAGCAATGGTCCCTGTGAACAAAGGTGTTGTCTCATACAGCCAGACCTTCATGTTGGCACAGGCATTCCACAAAGGCTTTCCATTCTGGTCTTTCCCATTGTACCCCAGACCAACAAGGATGCAGACACCTTCCTGTCAGAAAATGCACAAGAAAGATAAGATGAAAATATTGCCCTATTTTTGCTGGAGAAGCAGAGCTGAGGAAGTGCTGAATATCACTGTGTTCAGAGCATCACTACAGATAGAACATATGGATTAAAAACTGCCTTTTGGTTAGCTAGCCTTTGCTAACTTAAAGCAAGCTGAACTGACCTGTAGTGATCTCCAGATATTTGGATTTCTTCCATTTAGTGCTAAGTCTAAGAGCCTTGGACCTTTATTCATGTCTTTTGCTTCTGGAATGACATCTAGACTCACCGTAACAAGCCAGCAAGTTACGTATTTGTAGAGTATAATTTTGCCCCAGATCAATATGTAACCACAACGGAACCAGAAAGGCTTCTCCTGTAGAGATAAGAGTGAAACAGAGTAAAAATAAAACCTGGAGTTGAGTGGCCATTATGACACAAGGTATTTCATCACTGTCTTTTGTTTTAATCTGTGTTAAGACATACAGGCTGGGCTGCCAGGCTTATGCAAACTTAACACATCATTCTCTTTCCTTTGGTAATATTTTGCTATACTGAAATAGGTAGAGTTTGGGAAGACTCTGGGATTAGCATAATCAAAATGTTTGCTGATAATCTGCCAGTAGGAATTATTTGTTAGGAGCTTTCCAAGAACGTCAAAGATTATGGTAAGCCTTACAAGTTACTCTAGTGAAATTCTTTGCACATAATGGTTAAATGGAAAGTCATTAAAAGGTCATAAAATACATATGAAAACCAACAGTAGCTTTTAAGATCAATTATCTATTTGTAAAAGTTTTCATTTGTTTTGGTTTTGCTCAACAGATTCCTGTTCTGCATCAGGTGGAATCATCACAACACGCAGTAAAGCCAAATTAGCTGTGGAAAATCTTATCACTAGCTGCTGACTTATTTTTAAATTGAGGCAAAAATTTAAAAAAAGAAAATTATTTCACTCTTGTAGATGCAGTGCCCACCAGAGAAGTGGAATTCTTCCCCACCCCACAAGGCCAAGTGAATACATACCATATAGTCATCTGAGGTGAGGTACTCGTCAGAGATGTACGGGCTCGACAAGGTGTAGGTTACTAGAAACAAGAGACCCAGGCTCAGGCGCTTGAGAGCAGGCACGAAACTGAGAAAGAAAAATACCAAGGTCAAGGAAATGCCTTGGAAAGAGACCATCCAACTCATAGTTTTAAAAACAGAGGTGGAGAGGAGGAGGTGGGGCAAACAGTAACAGGGAGTCACCACATTCCACTGCAGCAGCTGCCTCCATTTGGAAGCTGGGATGCAAACATCACCAGGCTGGAACCGAGTCTGTACTAAAGATGCCAAATGGTTGTTGATGTTCATGCCCTGGAACAATGCTGGGACGTTAAGCAGAGTTACGAGTGACTTTTGAAAGGCTGCCTTGTGTCACAGATCACTCCTGGCCACGGTAGTTCTGTGTCCAGGTAAGAAGGCAGTCTGCTGCAGGGAACGTGGAGGAGTCGGCATTCTAGGATCGTAGGAAGGGGAGAAGCCAAGCAGCTTTGTATTACCTATTGGGTCTCTGGCCTGGAACGTCAGTCATCTCACCCCTTGCCAGTTTCTGATAGTCTGTCATGGAGAACTGAGGCCCAACCATGAAGGCACCATAGAAATAGGAGAATCCTGAGACCTCCAGCAAGGTAGGAACCCCCCGAACAGCAAATCGCCGCTGCTCAGGGGTCAGGAACTCCTGCACCAAAGGGAGTGGCATTAACATCATCCCAGGGGTTTCATCCAGCTCTGGATATTATGTCCTCACCCTGCCTCCTTATTGATTTTCAGTTTCTTTTTTGTTTCAGTTCTTGCTCCCCATGGACATGGAACTTTACACTTTGTATTTCATGTCCATTCCTCTCGCCAGCCCCTCTCTATGCCCACCCCCTCCAAACAGCAACAAGATCCAATGGTTGAGACCAGTTGCACAGGTCTCTATTCCCAAATAAGCTCCCAGCATGGAAGGGATCCACTGACATGCATCCCTGGCAGCAGAGTAGGCATAGTAGGAGCACTGCAGTATCTGACCTATTCCAGTCCCTGACTGCAATTCCATGTACTCTCCCAAGACTTTATCGTGCTACAAATCCTACTTCTTGATGCCAAAATTGTTTTTAAATACTTGAAGCTTCAGCTCAGGAAGTTTCATCTTGACCTCATTTTCCTGCAGTCAGCAGTGATTCCATGGATGCTACAGACTTGGTCAGGCCTCAAACAGGAGATGGGGAATGCAGGTACTTGAAGCAGGATTGAGGGACTGTAGCATGTGTAGTGCCCTTTCCCACACACTGTGCTGTGCAACTTCTCTGTTTGTCTGAGCTAAAAACAGGGTCCTAACAAATGGTAAAGGGCAACCATTGACAAGCACATGGTAAGGCTAATCAAAGGAAAGGAAGATGGGAACTGAGATCCAGTACTGAATGTCTGCAAGTTAAAGCTATGCTACCCACAAGACACAGAGCATCAGGGATTGGGAATCTAAAGCAATAGATTTGGGGGAAGGAGATGGTGGGAAATTTGGAAGAGTAATATTCTGCATAACTGGAACATCTTCAGTCCATCTCTAATCACTACTGTCTCTGTTCCAGTCTAGAATTCAGTGCCCTCAAACACTCCCAGGGGCTCCCCTCTCAGCTGTGGCTTTTACCTAACAATGCAGCTTGCTAACTCACATCCTTTGAACTTGATTTTCTGATCTCTAGCTCACTGGGACAGCATGGAATGATGGAGAAATGGTGTCTAACTCACCGGATCTTTTCCTCCATCATAGTAATCAATGGCCAGACCTAGAGGTGAGAAACAGTGAAAACTTGAAGCCCTGGGATGGGCACAGGTTGCAGAGTGCAAGAAAGAGAAGAGAGGTGTCACTCACCAATCAACTTAAGTGTCAAGACACAATGTGGCATTGTCCACTTGATGTCATAATGCTCTGTGGCTGTGAAGTAATATCCAGCCATAAGGTATGTCTGAAAGAAACCATTGTTTGGGTTATTCAAACTAATTCCTCCAGCTGGTTTTGATCTGCCTCCACTTTTACACCCACAGTTGCTACTGAAGTGCTAAACTGAGCAGAGGCCTCCCTTGTACAAACCCAAGGAATAAAAAAAAGAGGGTTTACCATCTGAAAGAGAAAGGTGGTGATGACGGCAGTGATTGTGCGACCCATTAGTCTCAGGATCAGGAACTGGATTAGGACACATATCAGGGAGTGAAAAAACTGCGTCCCTGTGGGCAGGAAAAAGAAAGAGAGAGATGAGAAATAGAAATTAGATGTATAGGTGCTCCCTCCCAAACTGCAGCATGCCCTGGGCCAGGCAGCTCTCTCTTCCCAAGCTCATCTTACCAAAATTGAAGTAAGCAATTGAGAGTCCTGTGAACACGTTGTAGAGGTGAACGAGGTAGGTCTCCTTCTGGAAGAGGAAGTAGCGCTGGAACAAGGCAAAAGGATATCCTGAGAGAGAAAAAAAAAAAAGGAAGAGTTGTAAATAAGCTTAGACAAGTGTTTGTCATGAACCAAACTACAGCTTTTCTGAACATGTACTTTGCATCACACATTATCAACACAGGGCATAGTGTTAACTCCTGATACTGCATTTGCATCTTGGGAGACAGACTCCAGATGAATTACTCTGTACAGAAGAAAATACTTTAACAGGAACATAATTATAGCAAAACTGACATTGAAGTGCAAAAAATTACAGGATTACATTTTCTGGCCTCATTCAATATATGAGATGGATAATGCTGAAATACATGAATCACACTTTAGCCTGTGATTCATTTCCAAATTATGTGACAAACACAATGAACATGGCAAGAAGCTAGATTAAAAAAAAAAAAAAAAGGAGGAGGAAGGGAAAAACTTTATGGTTAATACCATTACAATGTCCAAAAAACCTCAGTCCTACTCCCACCTCAATGAGTTCTTTCAGCTTTAATTTCAGATCTCCTCAGGTGACCTCCAGTAAGATACTCTCGCTTTTCTTACTCTGCAACTTTGGATTTGCATCTGATTTGTGAACTACTGGGTACACAAAGCTGTAACTAAAATCCACTGGTACTACGCATGCGGTATTTTTGGAAAAAAAAAATCAGTCAGAAGCATTTCATATGGAGCAGCTAAGAAAAGTGGAAGGGTTTTTTTCCTTGCATTTTCTGTGAGGTAACTCCTAGTCTAAATTAGGAATGCCTCCAGATTATTCATCTGTGGCTTGAGTGAGAAGTAAATATTTGTGAAGCATTCTGGTAGTACAGTGAGAAGCGTCACACAGAACACCACAATTCAATTAAATTCTGTTGTCTAGGTGAGTTTCATGAAGCATGCAATAAGCACTGCCACATAGCAGACAGTAAATATAATAAGTCTTAATGCACAGTGGCACAGGAAGTGTTGCAATTCCCTTTTCTAAAGGCATGTGCAGAAGGTGCTGAACTGGGATACAAGAAGCCACTTTAGTTCTGGTATCTTGTAACTTTATTGCTCTGCTTTGCAGGCGTGTCCTCTTACGCTGCTCAGAAAAAGGGGAAATTCATCACATCCCACAATACTGGCATCCACACTACTCATCATCCTGGCTGAGATCAGGAGCAGTGGACGGAGCTCTGCTACCTGCACTAATGGAGCAGCAGTAGCAGGAGGTGGTCATGTTTTATAGGGAGCAGTAATAAAAGGTGATGAAATGCACATTCTGCCGAGAAGTGTATGATGGATGGAAGGCTTCCAACAAGCAAGGCCAAGTCTAGTCACTACTGTGAGAGGAAATGAGAAACTCTGTCATGTTATTTAAATACATGTCTGGCAGTGCTCACAGGCTGGAGCCATTTTAAGGCCCTCTCCAACCCCACAAATCCCTTGGGAGGGAGCCCTGGAGTTGGGGACTTCGGGGCTCTTTTCTAGATCCTTTTGGGCTCATGTTCTGCTGCGTCCAGAGGTGTACCTGCTGCCTCCTGAAACCGAGCTGCTGCTCCCCATTTCCTCAGCCTCCTGCCACCCCTCTTTTGGTTTTCCCTGCCTCCTCATTGCTGTTCCTTCCTCCTTTTGTGTCCCACGCCACAGGCTGCTTTCTGGCCAGCCCCACATACCACGGCTCTCTGCTCCCAGAGCCTGGCAACCTCCCTCCTGCACATCCAGCCTGCTCTCCCTTCCAAAGCAGCAGCTCCAAACTCCCCTACAAAATGCCTTACCCTGACCATCCCTCTCCCTTCCCGCTCTTCCATGCTTTTTACACAGCCTGCTTCAGTCCCTTTCCACCCCCGCTGCTGGCCTGAACACCAGCTGAGGGGGAAAGAGGGAATTGGCAAAGAGAGTTCATCACACGGGCTCTCTGGGGATACAGGAGTAACTCAAAGAATTAGAGCAATTCACATGATTAAGGAAAAAAAAAAGAAAAAAAAGTAGTATTTTCTACTGGCCTTTTACTCAGAAACATACAAATGGGGATTCTTTGTTCATGAGCCAATCTTCCTGCTGAAGTTTAAAAAACATAGGAAGAACTGGCTTTGAGAAATGGAAAGTGGTAAAAAATATGAAGTTTTATTAGATCAAAAGTTTAAAAGCTGAGGTTTAGTGTGGAAAAATGTTTCCCCCCTCTGAGCAAAGGGGAGAAAAAATCAGAAATACAGACAAAGCAAAATTGACTTCTGTTCATCAATACGCATGGTTTAAAATCTTCCTTTTAAAGAGTCTCCCATTCTCTTAAAAACCACTAATATTTTGCTAACCAGTCAATTTCTACCATTTTTTCCCTCTAGCCATTTCTATAGACATAATTAAAGTATGACTGAATACTATAACGTAACTAGTGTTCCTACTCTTTCTGAGACCTGTCTCATTTGGCAACTGTGCTCCTTTTTAGCTCTACCCAGGAGATCATGTCATGGTTTGGGGGTAATGCTGCTCTGAAGGAAGAAGAATGATGAACCCTTGCAAATAGAGAGTTACTAATAATACACACTGCATCCATGGTTTTACAAACTATAAACTTTAACCCTGGTCTTGCACTACGTGGCTGCTGTTCCAGTCCAAAGTCACAACATCAGCCTAAATTCTTCTGATATCTAGAGCAGCTTGTCAGTACTCTGGACTGCAGTTTACCTACAGTTTTGTTGCATGGGATAATTTTCTCAGTTTTACAACTGGGCCAGTTGCATGCTGCTGATACAAACTTTAACCTCCAAACAGCAGTGGGTAGCAATGGTCATCCTGATGTAGTGCCCTTCTGAACACTGATAAACTATCTGTTAAACAACAAACAATTCCTGCTGATAACAACACCAGTACTCCTGCCCTACTACCACGTCCCTGAAGCAGCCTGAATTAGCAGAGCAGCTTTTGGAGCTATGGTTGCCTTCTGGCAAGCTGGATGGCACCTTTGGATATGCCAGCAGCAGGAAACGCCGCGCTGCTTTGCTTCTGCCATTCAGAGCAACAGGACAAGAGTCCCTGCTCATTGCTGCCAGGAGGCTCTGCCCAGGAGCTCCCACTCTGCCAAACTCCCCTTTCACGGCTCCCTAAGCAGAGTGGATGAAGCAGAGTGGGAAAGTGGCTGTAAGACTCCTGGAGAAAACAGCAGGGAACCTCTGATCCAAACTCATTCTTCCCTATGCGCCACAGAGCTGAAAAACAGCCTGCACACAGAGCTGGGTTTTCCCTCTAGACACACACCTTCTACAGAATGGAATTAGCAACTGAGATTATTTTTATTGTTTTACTTGACAGGAAGAAGAGGATGATCTCTGGTTAAGAGAACCACGAAGAGGAAGGAAAGGACAAGCTCAGCTTCTTGGCCACGGCCATTTGGGAGAGTAATGGACCACTGCACAAAGCCCAGCTTGTCCACAAATGCAAGAATCTAATTGAGCAAAAGAAGTTAAATCATCAAGAAGGTGGATTAGGCAGGAGAAAAGTTCCACTAATCCCAAGCAAAAATAGTGCTGTCAAGTTTGCCATCTTCTGGACTGGGTGATTAAGATGCCTCTCCTTTTCCAGAGATAAAGCTGCAAATAAGAACAGCAGAAAGATTCTTTTCATCTCTGCTCCCTTTATTTCCCCTTTGATATGCTCTATCTCATCTTCAAGCTTTCCTCTTCTCCCTTTTTTGCTGAACATTTAACTCCTCCTTTGTTAACATCCCACAGGGCAATTGTCTCAATTTTTTTATAAGAATGCTAAAACTAAAAGGAATGGGACAACAGGGGAAAAAAAAGTGTTGAAATATCAGTCTTACCTAATATTTTAACTCCAAAGTTATTCCTTTCTGTTTCTAACACTGCAGAAATGCCACACCTTGTTAAACACTGGGTGCATAAACATGAGTATTTTAATTCAGCTCAGGAGTTTACCTTGAAAGTCCACTTCTGGTGCTTTAGTTTGCATAACAAAACTGTCTCAAAGCATGTGAACAGGGCTCTCTTCACACGAAACTGAACTGAAAATACACTGTGACAGGGCTGGTTTTATGGCGGGACATTGCTGCCTCTTAAAACTTTTCCCATCCTTTACCCATCAGAATCAGGTGCTTAGCAGGGCCTTGCAGAAAGGTCCCTGCTTGGCTGACCAGCTGGGAACTTGATTTGGGATAAGTCAGCAGCTTTGGGTGGCCACAAGAATTTCACTGAGCCTAAAAATCTTCAGGATGAAGGGAGCATGAAGCAGAGCATGTATAAAAATGATGAGAGGTAGAAAAGCAGGAGATAAGACACCTTGCAAGTGAAGCAGCAGGTTTCTGGCAGCCATTGGGTAAGAATGTGTTACTTTCTGCAGGTCCCTGCTATGTCCATGGAATGAAAGAACACTTTCCCAGTGCTTTTCCTGGCAGGTCTGGGCAAACCAGACGGGTCATTTCTGGCTCAGGGCTGTAAACAGCATGTTGGCTCCCCTCCATATTATGCAGGTAGCTCACAAGGCACTGTGTAATATTATGGTAAGATAAATAGCTTTAATTCTTTGGGATTGTACAGCCATGCAAGAAGCACAAGCAACATAAAGTATTAAATACACAGTGCCATAAGGCCTCCTGCACCCTGGCTTATGCTTTGAGCAGTGCCAGCAGGAGAGAAATGTGTCCCCTCTCATGTGAGGACAGGAGCAGCAGCACAGAAACCCTGTTATCTCCTTCACACCACTGGAGCAGCTCCAGTGGGAACACTGGGACCTACTGAAGAGTGCAAGCTGGAGTTCATCTCTCAAAGACATTCTCACACAATTGACAGACATAAGTGTACTGATATATCACTATATTTATTGTGGCAGGGTCCAGAATTGTGCTTCAGGTATTGCTGCTGCTGGTACTGCTGCCAAATTGCAGATTACTTTCTTCAAAGGTTGTCTATGCAAATCTTTACGTGGGTGAAGTCTGCAGTAAGTTCTTCATCTTGTACAATCCAGGTAAGGGACTCTATTCTAGCTGTAGTCTCTACTTCAAAATTGCAGCATGCATAAACCTGTCTCTGATTTAAATACAAAACTGTGACTAAAATTCCCATAATTTGCTCAGCAATGTGCTGTTACTTGTTCACTGAAACAACGTGGTGCTCTTTAGGACTACTCTAGTTTTAGTTCTTGAATGTTTTTTTGCCTTCTCTTGTTCTCTCCTGTATTTAATTTTTTTTTTCAGTCATGTCAGAATGCCAACTGCTTTACATGACCTCTTTTGGTTATTTCAGATCATTACTAAGCAAACACTTATCCTGAATCAAGAGAGTAAATTCAGACTATTTTTTCAACAATAATTCAGCTTTCTTCAGAAATCAATGTAAGAAGTTGAAAAGTCCTTTGTGATTCTTCCTCTTTTTCAGAAGACTATTTTTACCCGTTTGTGGTGATCCTCTGAAAGTGAAACCCTAGAAACTGTTGTCACAGTAAAACTGCACCGTGTAGATGGGAAACTGCATCACAGAGGAAGAAATAAGCAACGACTTTTTAGTCCATCTTTGGAACTATGCTTCACCCTCATGGCCTTGTCCTGAAATAATTCAGCAGTATTAACTGCAGCCAACAAAAATAGTTTTCTTCCTGAATCTTTGTAAACACCTGAAATGGAGGAAGCAAAGGAAAAGCCATACTTAACGTCCTAATGCCACTTCCAGCTTCTAGAAATGCCTTTCATTTATACCCCATGCCATCCTCTGAAGTGGTCATCAGCACTAGCTGCATTACCAGTGAGATTAAAAGGATTGTAAACTAAGCTGCAATTAAATGAACATTTCTTTGTGCAGGGCTAAGGAACTCCTCTCACTCTACTCTCATGTTGCTCTGGAGTGATGTTTGGCCCTTCCTTTCAAAGTCATGGTACAGGTATAATGCTTTCCCACCCAGTGCTCACCCATCCATTAAGCAGGAGAGCTGGAGTCAGTCCCCTCTGCCTGAGTGGTTCAACCTACATGACCTGCAGGAGTGCCAAACTGCAGGCAAGGCTGTTTTGCATGCCCTGAAGCCCTCTGTCTGAAGTTATGCCTGCCACTGCATCTAATTAAAAGATACTGAGCTAGGGAGGAAGGACAGGGGAAAGTGCAGCTCCAGCCTCCTGCTTTGGTTTATCCATTTGAGGCATGCAGGGCAGAGATGTGAGTGGTCCTCTGGACCCTGCTCCCCAGAATTTTAATACCAATTCTAAAGATCCACTGAGGCTATGTAAAACAGATAGTGGCCTACCTTGGGAAGGGACGCTGTGGCATCCCAGTGGCTCACTGTCGACACTGCACACGGAACATTTGTAACAGCACACAGGAGTCTCACGCTTCCTTAATCTGCTGACTGCAGCAGGCAGCTCTTATCATCATCAGGACAATAATTATCTGCTGTTCATTTCAAAGAACTGGTGCTGCACACCCACAAGACGCTGAGCAGGAAACACCCTCCCGAATGTCGTGTCCCTAACTTACTGCTAGCAAGAAGCAACTTGGAGAGTACAGTGGTGGTGCATTCTGCAGAGCCATCTCTGCTGCTGTGGCTGCCTCCACACACACTTTCTAGGACCTTTTCTGCATCAGCACCCGTTAGACTGGTCCCTTGGTTGATCTGGGTGACTAACCTCGCAGTGAGCTATCTGCCTTTTCTGGTTTAGGTTTCTGCCAAACAAGTAAATTCAATCAGAGCGCAATTAAAGGACCAGAGAGAGACGTGGGAGAAAGGAAAGCAGGACTTTTCTCGTTTGGAGGTGGGGAGCTGCTAGACTAATTAACGCTGACTTGTGTGCATGTCCTGTGTGTTTCCTAATTCTCCATTTTTTTCTTGGTAGAAGTTTGGTTTAACAAACCAAACTCATTGAGTTCTAAATGATAACCAGTTTGGTCTCCTGTATCGACCCTTCACGGGAAGAATGTTTGGCTCAGTTTGATCTCACACATCATAAACTAAATCAGGCAGAAATAAGTCTGGTGCAGACCACGGTTATGAAGTGACACAGTTTTTCTTGCTTGCATTTCCTTTAAAAATATTGTACTTCTAGTTAGCCAAAGCAACTTTATTGTGACAAATGACACAGTCGCGGCTGTATCACTTCGAATACACTTTCAGGTTCAGAGGAAAGCTTGTATTTCTTTCCTGCTAGGTGACTACACCACCAAATGCTTTCACAACCCAAAGTTTCCCTGAGCATCTGCAGAGATTTACACAGATAGCATGTATACACACACTTGAATTAATGTTTTGGGAGCTACAACCTCCCCCTCAATCGCCAGCCCACATCACAACTCCAGCCCTGCCTTAACCATTTCGCATGGAACTCAAGCATCCCGTGTTTACATAAGCGCAGGCACCCTGTGTTTTGCAACACGCTTCGCGCTGCAGGTGGAGCGCAGGACATCACCCGAGCTCTCCTGGCACGGAGCTGGAAGGTTTTGCCAGCCTGCCCGGTAGTGCCCCGGTGACACGCCTCTCCCGCACGGTGCCACCACCGCCGCACACACGGGTGATGTCCCCCGACAGCGATGTCCCTGCACTCGGACGGGGCAGCACTGATGGGCAGCGGAGAGACCCGAGCGGACAGCCCTGCGGACACCCGCTCACGGGGCACGGGATGCACTCGCATCACCGGCCACTCACGGGACAATCCCAAACAAAGTTCCTGCGCCCGGGACACGGACCCAAATCGGGGTCTTTCGCAGGCTCCTCCTTGCCCCGCGTCAACAGGCGGCCTGCCAGGACCGCACCCCGACCTCCCGCGGGAAACCCAGCGGGGTCCCTGCGCGCCGGGGGGGCGGGGGCTGGCGGGGCGGCCGCAGCGGGCACTTCGCGGGCTGCCGGCCGGGACGGGCGGTGCCGCTGCCCGCGGCATCTCGCCCGCCGGCTCGGCGCGCACACGTGGCCTGGCGCGGCGGCGCTGGCACAGGTGCGGCTCCGCGCGCGGGCGAACCGATGCCCGGTCCCGGCCCCCGCGCGACGCGGCACGGCGGCGGCGGCGGCGGGGTCGCCCGTTCCCCCGGCGGGCGCGGAGCCCCGCCCGGAGCGCCAGCCCCGTCTCCCGCCGCCCTGCCTTACCCATGAGGATGGAGAGGATGAGGCGCAGCGCCTGCTCCGAGGAGCCCAGGGCCTCGGCCAGCCGCGCCAGGCTCCAGCCGGACCCCGCCACCGCCATCTTCGCCGCCGGCCGCCCCGCCGGCCGGTCGCGCCCCGAACCCGGCAGCGGCACCAGCCACCGCGGCCCCCGCACCGCGCGCGGCCCCCTGCGCGCCCATTGGCTGCGGCGCGCCCGGCCCCGCCCCGCCGCGCCTGCCATTGGGCAGCGGTGGCAGCGGGGCAGGGCCCTGCGCGCACTAAGGCAAAGGTTACCCGCGAGTGGGCGGTGACGCGGTCTGGCCCCGCCGGCCAATGATTGGGGGAACGGCGGCCGGGGGCGGGGCCGGGGGCTCGGCGGGGCGGGGCCGGGAGGGCGGGGCGGGGCGCGGCTCCCGATTGGCTGCGGCGGGACAGGAGAGCGGCGGGGCGGGCCGGGGGTTATTCGCGGACGCGAGGCGCGCGCGGGGAGGGCGGGAGCGGCAGCGGCGCGTGGGCCGCGCGCGGGGCCCTCAGCCAGGGTCTGGGTCTGGGTCCGAGCCTGGGCCCGAGCCTAGCTCTGGGTCCTGGTGTAAGCTGAGCCTAGCTCTGGGTCCTGGTGTAAGCCCAAGCCCGGCTCTGGGTCCTGGTGTAAGCTGAGCTTAGCTCTGGGTCTGGGTGTGAGTCCAAGCCCAGCTCTGGGTCTGGATGTAAGCCTGGCTCTGGGTCTGGGTGTGAGCCCGAGCCCGGCTCTGGGTCTGGGTGTAAGCCTGAGGCTAACTCTGAGTCTAGCTCTGCTGCATGGCTCTGGCTCCTGGGTACTGGCTGTGGCTTTGGCTCCGACCTCAGTCGTGGCCTTGGCCACAGCCCTGTCCCTGTCCTTGGCCTCAGCCTCTGCCTCAGCTTCATCTTCAGGGCTGCTGGACCTCCCCGGCCCTGCCAGGTCCCGCTGCCCCAGGAGCTCCCACAGGACACATCCCCGCTCCTTGGCTCCCGTGGCCCAGCAGGACCTGCTTCCCTCACGGGCATTATGGCAGCAGCCATGCAGTGCCCTGCGCCTCAGTGTGCCACAGCAGCAGGCACCGTGTCAATGGTGCTCAGCGGCCATGAACTAAACTAGAAAAAGTTCCGCCTCCATGATGGAGAACTTCTTTACACTGAGGGTGGCAGAGTGCTGAACGTGCTGCCCAGGGAGGTTGTGGAGTCTCCCTCTCTGGAGACCTTCAAAGCCTGCGTGGATGCATTCCTGTGTCACGTGCTCTAAGTGACCCTGACTGGATAACCAGAGGTTCCTCCCAGCCCTAGTAATTCTGGGATTCTGTGACTCTCTGGTCACTCAAGAGCTGGGCCCACACAGACTCCCCATAACTCAGCTGCTGGATGGCCTTTTCTGAGGTGTGTCCCCTCATGCAGCTGTCCATGTGTGCACCCCAAGTTCTCCCCAGCTGAAGTGTCAGGTGCAATGGATGTGATCCTCTTCCCTTACTTGTGTTCCCATTTTCCTGCTGGGTCACTTGGGTGTACAAATACAGCTGAGGGGCAAACACAGGCTCGCACAAAGATTCGCATGAAAAGAGACCTCTGGAGTTCTCTGATCCAAACTGCAGCTCGCAAGCAGAACTCAAGGCTGGAGCCATTTGCTCAGGGCAGTGCCTGGGTAATTGCTGTGCATTTTCATGTTTGGAAAGCTCCCAGCCTTTCTGGGCTCCTGAACCAATGCTGAATCATCCTCTTTATCCTGGTCCATTCTCCTTATCACCACCCTTTAGGTAGCAGCACCAGCACCTGCTAGATGCCATTTCTTATCAAATCTGGCTGGGAAAGGGACTGACTGGCAGCACGGCCACATAGACCTCATTTACTCAGGAGACCAGGCTAAAGACCTTGCCTCACCTTGCCCTTCTCTTTTCCAGGCTAACCAAATCCAGGTTTCTGAATAACGAAGTTCTAGTCACCTATCCACAGGGCTCTTTCCATTTGGTTCACACCTCTCTTGCACTGGGGAGTGAGGAAGTGTGTGAAAAAGGGGAGAGCCTGGCCTTCTCCTCCAGAAGTCCCCTGAAGGCAGAGTAAGGCGCAGAGTAGCAGGACAAGATGAATAACAAGGGTTTAAAAACCCTCCTGGGTAGCTGACTCCGTCAGGTTAGACTCTACAAACAGGTTGCTATATTTGTCCACCCTAACTAGTGGACAAATTTGCCAAATTTTTTGCAAAGCCTGAGGACTGGCTTGTCAAGGCATGTCTGTCTCTCACTTCTACACTCAGTTGTGTGTTTATGGTGTTTAGGCCACTTTCCCAAGTAAATCAGTTCTATGTGAGCGTGACGGCTGTCTGACCCTGCTCAAGGCACGTTTGACAAGAAACGATCTGCTTAGTCCTGTAATTTACTGTTGTCAAAGAGTTTCAGAAGCAGCATCTGTTCCTGAGGTTGCCCAACAATTTCCATTGCAAGATTGTTTCCAGTTGCTTGAAATGTTGCTATATTTGACCTGTTTAGATTAAACTCTTGATAGTCACTCGGAGGCCCAGCACAGTAGCTCTGAGAGTAGGTTTTAAGTGTCAGAACACGATGAGTGCACCAGTACTTTTCAGCAGTATTATTATTATTATTTTAATAGTCAAGGCAGCATTGTCCTTGGGAGGAGGGGTGGCAGCCATAACTCTTGATTTACTGTCCTTTAGATGTACCATCATTTCGTAACATGGCACGGGCATTAATGTGAAGCTCGAGGTTCACATGAGCTCCATGAGGCACAGTGGGAATGCAGCTGCTGAAGCTTCTGAAAATCCAGTTCCACTGACTGTGTTCCAGTGGCTCCACGCAGCTTTCCCACGCACCAGAGCCACAAGATCCCAGATGCTTGTTCAAGACTTTCCTTCCAGGACCATTTCTTCCTTCCAGGACCATTTTTTGTGTGCTGAGGAGCTGGAACAGGAATGTTGTGCCCTGCCTTGACAGTGCCTCTACTCCCAGCAGGCACAGGAGCCTATCCTGATCGAAACGGCCATAGGAGAGGAGCTGGCTACTTGGGGCAAGGTGTCTGTCTGGGCAGTGGGATTAGGGCTGAACACTGATGGGGAGGAGGAAGATGCTGGAAAAGCCAGAGTCAGAATAAAATTAAATATGACAGAAGTCTGCTGTTGTCAACAACCACGTCAAGGGACAAGCACAGAGAGGGTGGGGAGAGAAATAACCATTAGGAAGAGATGAAGTATAGAGGGAGAAGAGAGACTCCTTGGAATAACAGGCAGGGAAGGACATGAAAATAAGTTTTCATTAGAAGGATGGAATTGGAATTGGTGGCCGTGGAGCCAGAGGGGGAAAAAAGCTAGGAATGGGTGAATGATAAACCAGAGAGATGGAGAAACTGGAATTTGGTGGATGTTGGAGGCAGGAAAGGAATAGTATACTTGAAATCATGTCACCTTTTCAGTGTGAAGATTACTGAACAAATAAATCATAGAATCATTAGGGCTGGAAAAAGCCTCTAGGAACATTGAGTCCAGCCATTAACCCGTCACTGCCAGGTGCACTGCTAAACCATGTCCCTAAGCACCACACCTGCACATTTTCTGCACACTTCCAGGGATGGTGATCCCAGTATTTCCCTGGGCAGCCTGTTCCAATGTTCGATCACTCTTTCAGAGAAGAAATTCCTCCTAGTATCCAGCCTAAACCTTGGCGAGTCTGAGGCCGCCTTCTCTTGTCCTGTGCGCCGCCAGACCCCGTTTCTCGGGCGCCGCGGGCTCCGTTCCCCAGCCCCGCTCCGCGGATCCGCAGCTCGTGTCCCCGGTCACGGCGGGTGGGCTCGGACACTCCGTGCGGGGACCAGGATTTGTCACCCAGGCCGGGTCCGGGGAATTCCCCCCGCGACACCCGTTCTGCGGCCGGGCGGGGCGCTCCGGGGCCGGGACTCCGCGGGGCCCGCCGGTCTCTGCTGCCGCCTCTCGGTGCCGCCGGGACCGGCGAGGCGGGATTCAGTCCGGGAGAACCGGCGGCTTCTCCTGCCGCGGGAATGTCGCCACGGCAGTTCGCAGTCAAGCGGTATCGAGGCTGAGAGAATTGAGGTTGCCCAGCCTGAAGAAGAGAAGGGTCCTTCCTCGCCATAGTACCTTACAGCCCCCCCTAAATAGGCTACAGGGGAGCTGGAAAGGGCAAATAGTGATAGGACGAGGCAGAATGGCCTTAACCTGAACAAAAATAGGTTTAGAATGGATATTAGGAGAAAATTCTTTGCTGTGACAATAGTGAGGCACTGGCACAGGTTGCCCAGAGAAGCTGTGGATGCCCCATCCCTGGGAGTGCTCAAGGATAGGCTGGATGGACCTCTGAGCCCCTCCGTGGTCTGTGGAAATATCCCTGCCTATAGCAGGGGGTTTGGAACTAGATGACCTTGAAGGTCACCTCCAATCCAAACCATTTCATAATTCAGTGAAAGAAAGCACAAGTACTCAGGAATATTTTACTGTAATGGATGAAACACCCAGGGGTGTAGAGGAAGGAAGTCAGAAGGCAGCAGGCATCTCAGTGCACTGAGCAAAGTGTTCCCAAGCCCCAGATTTTACTGGGAGATGGTGGAAGCTTTGCAATGAGACTCAGTGATTGAGGGAATAAAAGAGGTGAACAGACTCTGGTGAAAATCCCCCTGGTACAATTTGCAGAGGTGGAAATCAGGGAATTGTATTGAACAGTTCAGAACACACCTGCATTGCCACGTTTTCCTGGGGTTTATCAAAGGCTCTCAGTTTAATGACTGGCAAAAATGCTGGCCTGGGTCACAAGAGGGAGGTGGGAAGCGCAGGGTGCAGGAAACCCACAGAACTCTCTTATTGCCAGAATGGGAAACAGGCAAATTACTGCTAAGGTTTTGGTAAATTGAGGATATTTTACCTCTTACTTCTATTTCCTTGATTCCCTGCCACTTATATTCCCTCGGTTCACTTAGTTAGTGTTGTTTTCTCTTTTGATGTTTATGCCCTTTTTTTTCAATGCTCTGACTCAGTGTTTCCAGATGGAGATGTGTGGCTTTTCTTAAGAACTTGGGAAAAAAAGTTTTTCCCCAACTTCCTGGGGGAAGACAAGCCAGTCAAGCCCATTTTAAATGGTAATTTTATGAAACCTGGAACACTGCTGTGCTTCATAACATCTGGCAGAAAGGTTACAGCTCCACAACTCTGAGTCATTTTAAGGAAAGGGTTGTCTTATGCAATTTGGGAAAAGTGGTACATGGTCATGTAATTTAGGAATTTAAGAGAATGTGTGTGCCTCTGAGCAGAGTTATATTGCATTGGTGAATTTAATGTTATCACTTATTAACCTTAATGACATGACTTTGCCTCCTTTAAACTGTTATCTGACATAGCTGTAGCAAATTGTGAAATATATTACCTAACTGTTTCATCTTAAGAGTTAAAAAAACACAGATTTAAGAAAATGCAATCAAATGTTGTATATATATTCAGTGTAAATGTATCAATATTACCAGTCTTCTGCACAAATAGTTAGCATTATACAGATATGTGACCAGATAAAATGCAGCTACTTCTTTATTTAACTATCTTCAGCAATATTTTTCTTAATTAATAGAAATTAATTGATTAATAATACATATCTCTTAATTAATTTCTAAAGAATTATGAATATTCATACACATATGAATCAACGACTGCTACAGATTAGTTGAGTCAGATTTATATGAAAATACAGAATTCCCTTGTGATAAATGACATGCATAATATATCAGTTCACACTCATTTTATTTCCACCATGCCCTTTTTCAAATGTGATTGTGGCTTGAAGAGTCACTCACTGGGTTTTTACATTGCACAGCTCAGAGGAGAAAACATCTTCCTGAGATTTATTGTGTATCTTTCATCCCTGTTTTCCTGTTCTCAAAATTCCAGTTCAAAACATTGAGCTGTGCTCCCAAGAGACATCAGAAGGGAGATGACACTCTGTTTTCTTTCTCTTTCCATTCTCATTTTGACAAAGAAAACAGACTAGGCATGTTCTTCCAGCAAAGCCTTTATCCTGACTACAATGAAGTAATTTATGATTCATCTGGAGGTGTTTCTCCCCCTTGACATTAAAAAGGACTCTTTCAGATAGGCTGTGCTAATGCACTTTGCCTATGGCCTGTTGAAACTTGAAGCACTTTTTTTTTCCTATCTAAAACAAGCTCTGGAGTGTGCTGTGCTGGCAGTAAAGGGTAGAAGCTGTAATGGAATTTTAGATTTTCATTTATAGTCCAGTCCCTGTGCAGCTGGTTTGGGAGGAGGGGGTTTCTAGAGTATTAGTGACAGATAATTTTGCTTGCATTTTGGCCTTGGCTTGTGGGCAGTGGCTGGGCTGGTCCTACCTAGTGTAAGTCTTTGAACTCCTTTCTGCAAAGGTCTTGCATCTAACTTGCTGCAGGGCATGTCTGATGAACATGAACATGATGAACGTGCTCTTTCTTACACAAAGCTCACTTGGAAAATAAAAATGTAGTTATGTGTTACTAGTCCTAAATGCGTCCCCATACTGAACCCAGCAAAACCATGTGTCCTTCTGCTGGTAGCCTCAGAGAGGCTCAACATGGAATAGGCCACTATTTTTTCCTTATTTTTTCCCAAAAAAAGGGTCTCTGAAGCATCCCATGAGGAGCAGTAGCAGCAGCCCTGTGGCCATCAGGTTGCAGTAGGACTGAGCTGCAACAATCTCTGGACATGATGATCAAACAGGGTTTTCTGTGCAGAAACATTGGACTCTCCCTTTTCTACATTCTTTGGATGTTGTTCCCAACTTTAAAAAGGGAGGGGAACAAAGAGGGGAGGGAAGGCAGTCGAAAACTCTATTCCCCTCCCTTTTCCCCAAAGTCACCTGATTTCCCGAAAATACAGCCAGACTGGTGCGCTCCCTACGGCAACTTCAGCCAAGAGGATTGTGCAAGTCTTTCTGGAATTCCCCTTCCTGCCGAGAGCTTTCGAAGCCAGCATCTCACGCTAGAGGGAAGGCTGGAAGCCGCATCCCACAGACAGAGGGTGCTGCGATATTGAGAATTAGAGCTCCCTTCCCAAAACTCGGCTTTGGGTGCGTTTGGAGGAGGGTGTGCACAGGAAGAAAAAGCAGAGAAAGAAAAGAGAAGAGACAAGGAAACCAGACGTGAACTATGGAGAAAAGGTAAATTTTGCAGGCATTATAAATGAGAGAGGAGGATATTCCCCAGTGTCGTTTTCTGACAGCTAGAAGAGTGAGGACAAGGTTCTTCCCAACCTCAGGGTCTCAGCATGATTTTTGAGGCGCTGGGAAGAACGGACTGGGTACTCCTGGGGGATGTGTTCTCTGTCTTAATTTGCTGTGCACCAGCGTGCTGCCTGGATTCACTGGTGGTCACAATGGGAGAGCACTGGTGAGTATCAAGAGAGAGATTTTGTCCTTATGGATCTCAGCCTCCCTTCTTGATGCTTGGGTTTGCTCTGTGCAGGAAGGGGCAGAGATATAAAGTTGCTTTTCAGGCAAAACCTTAACCTAGTCTCTCCAGGGTGGGGGTTTAGGGTTTTCAACCTGCTTAGCAGACACACAAACATACAGACAACATTAACCAATCACAGTTTTTTGTCCCAGAGCATAACTCCAAAGTCCAATTCCTGAAGGTTTTCAGAAAGGAAGAACTGCTTTTCCAAGATGTGGTGAGTTATTAAACTGCAAGGTTTATTAGTAATTGTATTTTATAAATCATGTGCTTGCCCTATAAGACTCTATTGATTTTCAAATCTGAATGTATCTATAGCCCAAATAGCTTCCAGAGCAGGGCAATGAGTAAGGAAGAGCACTTATGATCCCTGTGTTCAGCTCCTGCAGCTTTACCAGATCCTGCAGAGGTTGAGATAAGCAGAGAGCACGACTGAGGTTGTACTCCTGTGTGAAAAGCTGCAGGAAAAAGACAAGCCCCATACAGCCACAGCACTGGCCTTTGAAACTCGGGAGCCAGGAGCTCTGCTGCATGCCATGTGCAGCCAAAGTCTGGCTGTTCACTGGGGCTCTGCACACATGAAAATGGAGAACACTGCTGCCATGTCACCTTCCCTTCTCTTTCCTCAGGTCCCTGATCCTCTTCTGTCTCCCTGTCTGGGCTGAGGCAGCCTCCATGTATGGAGAGATCTTGTCACCCAATTATCCTCAGGCCTATCCCAATTATGCCAACGAAACCTGGCACATCCAGGTCCCTTTGGGATATGGCATTCACCTCTATTTCACACATCTGGATCTTGAACCATCACAGGACTGCGAATATGACTTTGTGAAGGTACTGTCTGTGTTCTTGAGTGAGAAAAAGACAAGAAGGCAGCTTAGAGCACAGAACAGCAAAGCTGTGCACACAGCTCAGAGCTGGGAGAGGAGTTATGCACAGCCTTCCTGCTCTGAGCTCCATGAAGTCCAAATGGCTGGTTGTGTCTCCACTAGCAGCCATGAAATCAGCTCAAGTTTGTTTTATAACCACATGAGTGTTGGCTGCCAACTGAGTGTCCCATTTCTGCCCCCCATCCCATGTTTCTCCATATTCTTAGGAAAAGTCTTCTTAGCCATCACTGACACATCCCTGTGTGGCAGTGCATATTCCTTGCCATTGAAGTGTAGGTGTAAAAAGACCATTTTCTTAGGGCAATAGTTGTCTGTGCCTGAAATTATTTGGAATTAATCGATGAGTGGACATAGATGATTTATTGCAAACAGAAATTGATTGGAAAGGATGGAGGTTAAAAACAATCTATCTGTGTAGGGATAGTGGCCAATCAGATGAGGTCCTGTGGTCCCTTGCACCACAGTTTTTTTTATGATCCATGCACCACAGATTTCTTAGAGCCAGCTCTGCTCTCTGTTGTCCCACAAGGCACAAAAGATCAAGCACTTCCACACAAATAGACAGAAACACGACCATCCTGTCCTGCCATAGCTGTGTGAACAGGGGCAGTAAGGTCAAGTGCAGCACCAAGACACCTTTGAGGAGGATGAAGGTGGGACTGGAGGATGAGTGTGCTCTGTAGTAACCCCTGTGCCCTTTTGCAGCAAACCAATGAGCCTGTTAGGCTGCTCTGTGGACTGTCATGGTTAGTTTTACTGCTTTGAAATAGCGTTTTGGTGATTTTTTTTTTTTTTTTTTGACAAGTGGGCCTGAAGAAGAGATGTTAACAGCAAACAGTGTGGATTAATTTGTATCTGAGAAATTAAGGCAAGTATTTCACTAGGAAGACAGTAGGAGGAACACTCTTCAAGTGTCTTATGAACATCATGAAACTGGCTCTCCAGGGGCTCCACTTGGCTGCACCTGATCTCTAAAAGCTGAAAGACTCAAGCGCTGATAATTCCAGATGTTGCAGTAGCGAGGTGAGCTGTCTCTGAATTCTTCTGCAGATCCTGTCTGGTGGCTATGTCGAAGGCGTGCTTTGTGGGCAGAAGAAACCGCGTGCCCCTGACTCCAGGATTGTGGAGGAATTTCGTGTCCCTTACAACAGCCTCACTATGAGATTCCAATCAGACTTTTCCAATGAGGAGCGTTTCACTGGTTTTGCTGCCTACTACGTGGCAGTGGGTAAGGTTAAAACAGCCTCCTCTGAATCTCTGTAGTTTCCAGGCTAGGAGGAAAGGTGACAGGAAGAGTTTTTCTTACAGAAATGCCTTATTTAAAGAGATCCTAGTAGAGAGAGCTGCATTCCAGTATGGCCAGTATAAATACTTTTCCTTGTTGTCCACTAGTGTTTGCTTCAATATCTCCTTCCCTCAGGGCCCTCTCCTAATTTGGCTGATTCAACTTTTCACACTTGCAGACTTGGATGAGTGCATGGATTTTGTGGATGAACCCTGCAGTCATTACTGTAATAATTATATTGGAGGTTACTTCTGCAGCTGTCCACCAGATTATTTCCTCTATGAAGATAACAAAACTTGTGGAGGTAAGAGATGTGCAAGAGTGAGATATTGCACTTGGAAGACTTTATCAATCTTCTCAGGCATTTATGACAGGTATATTTTGGGAGAAAAAACCTATCCCAGTGCAAATCTGAGCTGCAGTAGACAGTGGTTTGAGGAATTTCTATTAATATATTCTTAACAATTCTATTTCTATTTCTGTGTCAGGAGAAATAAGAAACTATTGAACGACCTTGTTTAAAGACTATGATGGAAACCCTTCTACTGCTATCTGTGAATCTTTAAATCTCTGACAAAACAGGGAAGTTCCATAAGGACAAAAAATCACCAAGGGCCTGCTTGGCTTGAACCAAAAAGTTGCAAGATCACAAACGGTGCATGTTGAAGGAGTGTAATATGAGAACCTGAGAATGAGGAAAGGAAGCCTAAATCTCCCTGGCTAACTGGATAGAGTGGCCCTAGCTTCAGTTCCTGGGTGTTGTGCCATGGTTATTGCAGGTAGCTGAGCATACTAGGAATGTAGTAGAAGAGGGAGAGCTTGTCATGTGCACACATGGACATCCTTTCTGAATCCTACTCATGTTCCTTCCTCAATCCTAGTGAACTGCAGTGGGAATGTCTTCACTGAGCCAACAGGGGAGATTGCCAGCCCCAACTATCCCAGCCAGTACCCGGAGAACTCTCGCTGTGACTACCGAGTGGCTCTGAGCCCGGGCTACTCCGTGGTGCTGAGCATTCGCAGTGGCGACTTCGACCTGGAGCCCGCCGACTCCAACGGGATCTGCCACGACAGCCTCACTGTAGGTGTGCAGCCCAGGGAGCTTAGGGGTCAGGGTGCTCTGTCTCCCATCCATCTCCTCATATTCAGAACACTTTGGTGCTGCTTAACTTTATTTTCAGTTATGTTGTCTTTTCGAGTTTGTGGGAATACATTTGCATATGTATGCATTGAGTGTGTGTTTTAATTGCTCTCTCAATACATTTGGCATTTCTCATTTAATCTTGTTTGGTATCTTCACAGATTGTCTCTGGAAAACAGCGTTTTGGTCCCTATTGTGGCAGCAAATTCCCAGGTCCTTCTGAAATCAAAACCAGGAACAACATTCTTGACATAATCTTCCAGACAGACCAGGGCATACAACACAAAGGCTGGAAAATACGCTACTATGGGGACCGTGAGTACACCCTTGGGAATGTGGTCACTGCTGATGAGTTAGGGACAGGATTTTTCCCAGGTCACATTTGTGGCACAACAACATGTTAACATGTTCACAGCTGCTGGTACTGAGTAAAGGTATGCCTGCTTACTGGGGGAAAAACATCACTGGGGAGAAAGAGCTTGGGAGCTTGGAAGGAGAGTGAATCTCGAACCAGTTCACCACTGATTTCCATCTATCTTTTCAAAGCTGTGACCTGTCCCATGAGTGTCATCTCCAACTCTGTTCTTGACCCAAAGAAGGACAGATATATCTTAAAGGATGTTGTGAAGGTGACCTGTGTGGAAGGCTACGAAATAGTGACGGTAAGTGAAATAAAAAACCATATGTCCTCTCTGGCCTGCTCAGCAACATCTGGAGGCCATTCCCATCAGGGGTCCTGAGTACTTTTGGGAACCCAAGGTTTTCAACATAGCAGTAGTAAGAGGAATCCTCTTCCAGCCACTGCAGCATTTTGAGGCCCCTCCACTGGAGCACCTGTGTCAGATGTATTTCATATCCAGAGACTTACATGGATCATATGTTTTATTTCCTAGCAACGAGACAGCATCACAAGTTTTCTCTCCAGCTGTGAGGAAAATGGTGAATGGAGCAACTCCCACTTGAGCTGTGTTCGTAAGTGACCTGTGTCTGTATTGTGGGAAGGGAATTGGAATGAGTGTTTAGGCTCTAGATCCACTGTGTCTCCAGATTAGGAGGATGCTGAAATACTGGGATGTGAGCATGCTGAAGGGACAGAGAAAGTGAGCTCCCGTGACTGCACAGGGATTAGAGAAGCTGAGTTGTTCCCTGTCATACAAAATAATCACATTGTTGAGTGAGGGTGCTCCTTTGATTGTGTTTGATCCTTTTTGTTCTCTACAGCTGTGAACTGTGGTGATCCCCCTAATGTTGACAATGCCCAAGCCTCATACATCTCCGAACTCCAGGAGCCTCTGTACACAGCTGCTGTCCGCTATGAGTGTGAGACACCCTACTACACCCTGGAAAACAAAGGGCATGGTGAGCATTGCCTCTGCTGCACAGTCATATTCCTTGGGTTAAAGGCCCAAGAAGTGCTTCTGGCACTGTCATGGGGCTGGGATTTTGTGCTATCAGGACAAGACTGGTTTTGTAGTAGTTTAGTTTTGCCTCTCTGTTTAATACACTCCAACAGTGCCTGGGCTGTTGACCTTAAATTCATTAGCAAGTCCTCTCTCTGTTTGCCTTGTGAGTGAACCATGCAGGTTTTTGTCACATGTAACACAGAGTTCTGGTGGAAAAGTAAAGGACTCAAGAAATCTGTTAAATGAGGTTTCTCCCAAAAAGGCATAGAAGCACCCTGGTAGGGAGATAACAGCAATGTTTACCAAGCTGTGCTTGCTTTGGAAATAAGAATGTTGATATATCATGTACAGTAGTGTTATTTACCCTGTGTTTATCTTGACTGTGTCCTTACGGAATTCTTTTTCCTCTCATGTTTTCCCAGCGGTATATCGGTGCTCAGCCAGTGGAGAATGGGTCAATGAAGAGATGGGAACAAAGCTACCAAAATGTGTCCCAGGTACTACCAAATACTCTATGTGCATGCAGCATATGAAGAACACTGCTTATTTCACCTCTGTATTTTTCTTTTCTTAACTTCCAGCTGATAGAGAGAATTTTAAACCCTGTGTACTGCTCAGTTTACCCTCATAGAGGAGGCAGCATGACTTGTCCTAGCTGTACATGATGCCTGTTCACCCCTTCAAAGCCCCAGATCCTCACTGGCAAAGTACAAGATCCAGGTGGAGGAGATTCAACACTCTTAAAAGTCCAGTCACAGCTTAGACAGTGGTTTGGATTATACAAGTACACAGTAAGAAAGGCAAACTGAAAGATAAAGCTCAGAGAATTTACTACCCAAGAGGAGGCTACAAAGAACATGAAGCAAAATTCTTCTCAGTGGGACACAGCAATAAAAGGCAATGACAGGCTCAGGTTGCAACAAAGAAAATTCTGATTGTATCTAAGGAAAAATGCTCCCCCAGAGCACTGGAACTGCTGTCCAGAGAGGCTGGCTAATCACTACCCTGGGAGATGAGCAGAAGTTACCTGTCAAAGCCCCTGAGTAGCCTGGCTTTGGAGTTAGAAGGCAGGGGGAGGGCAGTTAGGGAGGAATAGGTTGAGCTAAATGCACTGAGAAGTACCTTCCAGCATAAATCTTCCCATGATTATGTGAAATTCTTTAACAAATTCTGCTTCATGCAAATTAAAAGCTATCTGCTGGCTATAGTTCCTTAATCTGTGATTTTCTGACTAATGCAAACAAGACAGTGTGATAAGAAATCAGTTTCCTAGCAATGTCAGAATGACCAGTCTTTTTTATATCCTTATTTTTAACATTCTGCAAAATATTACTGAGCATTTTGTTCAAAAAAACATGGAACATCTTTGCACTCAGAAGACCCACAGATAAGATCCCCTACTGCTTAAGATTTTACATACTTATAGAATGGAGAGGCAAAATGGTAAAACATCAGTGACAAACCTGACCTCTTAACCTGAGAGTATCTGGAGTTCGCAAAAGAAAAACCAAAACCAAAACCAAGCAAACGAAAAAAGGCAACAAAAAACCACCACCACCACCACCAAAAAATCCACAACAAAAAACCCCAACCAAACCAAAAAGATACATATTTTAAGAGCAGTGTCATATTTATAAGAAGTAAGTATTTTTTCAAAGACTTCATCTAAAGAGCATAATTCAGCAAAGAAAAAAAACTAGAAGGCGAATAAATTGCAAGCTTTGATATACCTAACACTGTCAAGGTGACAGTTGCTTTCCAGAAAACTGAATTTGAGAATGAGCATTTTAAATCTAAATTGAGTGCTGATGGTATTTATTCTAGAATTTTCTTTGATTTCTCTGTAAATACTATTTGCAAGCTCCGTGGCATAAAATATAAACATGGTTACTCAGATTCCAAAGTTATTTCGAGGACACAGGAAGGAGGGGACCGTGGGCTTTTTAGCAGTACTAAAGAACCCTCATTTTGTAACTGCTAATTCTCCCATCTTGTCTTTCTCCCGTTTTTCTTTCTCTTCTTTCTAGTCTGTGGGGTGCCTAGCAATCCCATCCGAGACACAGGGAGGATTTTTGGAGGCACCCGTGCAGAAAAGGGGAACTTTCCGTGGCAGGTGTATTTCAATAACCCCAGAGCCAGCGGAGTGCTCATCTCTGACAGATGGGTGATGACTGCTGCTCACGTGCTGGAGGGGTACGACAAGCCCACCATGTATGCTGGGGTAATCAATGTTCGTAGAGATTCCCTGACACAGGAAGCTGAAAAGCTTATCCCAGAAGCTTCTTTCATCCATCCCGGTTGGAAGGAGGAGCCTGCAGAAAGCAGGGTCGATTTTGATAATGATATTGCACTGCTGAAGCTGAGGAATCCTGTGAAGATGGGTCCAGACATCTCACCCATCTGCCTTCCTGGTAAATCTCCTGAATACGAGCTGGAAGAAGGGACTCTGGGCTACATTGCTGGATGGGGCAGGAAAGAGAAAGGAAAGCTCCCTGCTGATCTTTTGAAGGCCCAGATTCCCGTGGTGAGCATGGACAAGTGCCGGTCTGTGAAACCAGACGGCTTCGATGGCTCAGTCGTTTACGTATTCACAGACAATATGATCTGTGCTGGCGGTGGCAAGGACAGCTGCCAGGGGGACAGTGGTGGGGCCTATGCCATCCAGGACCCTCTGAATGCCACCCGGTACTATGTGGCGGGGCTCATCTCCTGGGGGCCAAAGTGTGGCACCTTTGGCCTCTACACCAAGGTGGTGCGGTACCTGGACTGGATCAGAGAGACCGTGCGCCAGCACGAGGGCGAGGAAGCCTGGCAGGAATAGCTGCTGGTCCTCTCAGCACCGTCACCCTTTCCAAACGCGAGGGCTGCACGTCTGGGCTGGCTGTGACACTGTGCACTCTGTGTATCCAATGGGCAATATGTAACGCATTGTAACTCATCCTGTCTAGGCTGAGCGGAGAGCCAGGGGTATGGACCTGCTTCTCCCACTATCATCGTGTCTGGGAAGGGAAATTCTCCTTCTTCCACTCATAGTAGTGTAAAAAGGAGACATTATTCTGAATAAAAGAGACTTCTGCTTCCTTTCATTTTTTTCTGTCCTGTTTTTTCTCACTTGGAAAAGACCTAGCTGTGCCCCATTGAAACCTGACAGGGAGGTTTCAATGAAGATGAGAGAGAGTAATGGTTGGTTCCCATGGAAGATTCAGAGCCTAGTTTCTGATTTATATATTTCCTGACCAGTTCAGAATATCTAACAGCATTAAAGAATGTCCAAACTGCCTTTTGTGCAATGTGCTATTGTGTCTGTAATGCCTTTCTTCTTCTCAGCCTAGACCTGGTTCTCCTTGAAACTCCCTAAATCAAATGTCTAATCATATTCTGACACTGCTAGCTTTCATCAAGCTGGAACTTGTAGTACCTCACTCTCTACCAGAGTCTTTATAAAATTCTTCTGAGATGGTTTCATCTCACTCATCAACCATTACCAGCAATGAGGATTCAGACTTCTGAATTAAGCTGCAGAGAACAAACATTCAAAAGAATTTCATTCACCTGTTCTCAGGCTTTTTAAAATTTTTTTTTAATTTAGAAAATAAATAAAACTTGATTTTTCTCCCAAAACACTGCATTCTCTTGATTTAGGGAACAAATATTTCCTGACATGTGTTAGAGGTATTTTCTGCTCTGAAAAGTCCTATATCATTTACAGACTCCTTCCACTGAGCTGATCAGGGACCTGGTACAGATGGCACATACCGAAAGACTGGGTTTGTTCAGCTTGAGGAGGAGAAAGCTAAGAGGGGATATCTAACTGCTGTGTTTAGATACTTTAATTTCCAGCTGGGCTTTTTCCTAGCATGTGGGTCAGCACTGGAAATGTGCCACAACAGACTGTCCCCAGATCTCAAAAACTTTCCCTGAAGCTCTGTCAGCAGTGGAGTGAACAGAGATATCTTCTTCCTGCCTAAGTTTTTATAGGAGTTTAAGAAATGGTGAGGAGGCTGTGTACAGCTCTTGGGAGATTTCATATGGAATCCTGCACCCAGCTGAAGTGTCCTGGATTGCCAGGCAAATTCTATTTTATTTGCCATCTGTGTGGCAGTGGTCTTCTGTTAAGTGGGCAGTTTTCCTCATCTCTTCCACATCCAGTCCTCTCTCAGGGGAGACATCTGCTGATAATGGGCTGTTGAATGTCACTGCATGACTGATAAGAACTATAACGTCCCATTGTGAGATGCTCTGCATGGAGGGAGGAGCCAAGCATTCCTACCCAGATATAATCTGGAGATTCTGGAACACCAGCACGGCTTCTCTACTGGATTTCCCAGAGAAACAGCTGCCTCTTCCACTGGATCTTCAGAGGAAGACTACACCCTTTCTACAGGATCCCTGCTCCAACAGAACCACACCTGACACTCCAGGAGAGCTGCAGCCACAATCCCAATTGGACTGCTACCAACATCGTGACCAACAGGGCGTCAGGTTGTGCTCTGACTCTGTCAGTGTTGTTTTAGTTTACTGCATTGTTTATTTTATTCTTTTATTTTCTTCCCTAGTAAAGAACTGTTATTCCTGCTCCCATATTTTTTGCCTGAGAGCTTTTAAATTTAAAATTTTATAGCAACTCGGAGGGAAGGGGTTTACATTTTCCATTTTAGGGGAGCTCCTGCCTTCCTTAGCAGACACCTGTCTCTTGAAACCAAGACATGAAGCACCTTCAGTTTTGTGTAACAAGCAAAACATTATTGGATTGTTTGACTAGTAACCAAGTATCTTATATCTTGTTTCTCTCAGTGAGTCATAAGAACACAGTAGGGCATTTTGCAGTAGAAAAAGTAGTTAAGAAGACAACTCCAGAGAATACCCACAACACAAGAGAGGTTGGTTTTACTCTGAGTGAGCATCATTTTAGAGCTGCTGTCCTGCAGCTAAAGCTTTATTTCATATAGTATAAAAAAAAAAAATCCATCCTCAACTTCTGATCAGTAAAGTTTCCTGAGCTCCCTTCTCCATGAGATTGGTTGTTGCCTTCCCTGGTTTTGGAATGTGGCATCACACAGGCAAGTTATTTTTGCCTCCCTTGAAGCCACCTGGGATTTCAGGCCGTGTAATCTAATGATTGTTTTGGGACAGATAAGCAGCTGCCATATGCCATTGCAGAACTGGAAACACTTTAGTAGGTAGGTAAAGCAATCCCTATACAAAGTCCAAAAGTCCAGGTCAATCTTACACAAAAGTTGCTACCAGTGCTGAAAAGTATTCAGTTGTTAAAAACATAGACAAAAAAAACGTGAAACACCTGGTTTATTCAGCAAGTATTTTAATATTCAGACTCATACTGATGCCAATGGGCTTACGCACACTGTACTCAGCAGAAACTACCCTATCCTTCAAGGAAGTCTTCTCCCCTGCAACCTTCCCACAAAAGAGAGTACAAAAGTAGACTGCAGTAGTCTCATGATATCATCAGCATTTCAAACCTTAACATGTTTGCTGCCATGAGATTTCCTGAGACAATTAAGGCTTCATCCGGTTATATGATTTGTATGAGACAGAACACCCACAAAAGCGTCTCCCAAGCTGCCAGTGGTACAACCAAACAGGATGGCAGCTTTCAGAAGTGCTCATGATGAAGGTTACATGCTTTGCGCATTCAAAAAGCCTTTGGGACATCATGAAAAGCTTTGGCTATGACTTGCTGTGTCTGGAAATTGATATGCTAGTGGTGCTCAGGTAGTAGGACAGCAATACCTAGGGCCTGTCCTCCTTTACTATCCCATTGATCCAGTCCAGATAGTTGAGGATCTTGGTGTAGAAGCCGTAGCCCGTGCCACAGCCGATTCCCCACGAAACGATGCCGGTAGCCACCCAGCGACCGCTTTCCCTGTCCAACACCGTGAGGACACTCCCGCTGTCCCCCTGGCAGGTATCCTTCTTGCCTTCCAGGAAGCCAGCACAGAACATGTTCTCAGAGAAAACCATTGGGATACCTTTCTTATTACTGTCTAGCCAACTCTGACACTTCTCTTGAGCCACTGCTGGTAGGCTCACATACTTCAAATCGCTCGAGATGCGGTTCTTGTCCACACCAAAGCCGCTCACGTAGCCCATGTGCCCGTGCGTGTAGAACGAGGTGTTGGTGGCATCTGGGAGACAGATGGGCAGCAGTGTAGGGCCCAGGGTTACTGGGTTTTTCAGCTCCAGCAGGGCTATGTCCCCGTTGAAGTTGTGCTCATCTTTAGGGTTGAAATCCGGGTGGACAAAGATCCTGCGCACAGGGTGGTTACCCATCTTGTGGAGCTCGTCTACGTTGGTGTGGCCAAGGAAAATGTCAGCCTCCTCTGCCAGTTGCTCCAGGCTCACATTGTTCTGTACTCCTCCTTTGGGGAAGATGGTGTGGGCAGCAGTCAGGATCCAGCGATCGCCCAGGAGCGCACCACCCCCTCGTCCATTGATGCCAGTCAGAGCCTGCCAAGGAAAATTGCCTCTCTTTGCTGCTTTGCCACCCAAGATCCGCTGGAGTTCAAAAACGGGATGGACTGGCTTCCCACACACTGTGAAGAAACACAAGAACATGACACCTACCCTCTGTTGTCCTGGCTTTTCTCTCTCTTTCCTCACCATCACTGTTTGATTTCACTTTATTTTGGCTTTCCGGACAGTTTTACCTTTTCCCTGCCAGATACCGCTATTCTCACCCCCCTAACTGCATGCTGTCCCACTTTTGTACTGACTGTAAGCATGAGTCAGAAAATACCAGGTGAAGTCGGAGTTTTTACTGACCTGGCAAGCAGGATGGAATTCTCTTCTGGCCATCTTGATCCAGCCAGGTTCCCTCAGGAGAACAGGTGAATCTTTCTGTAGGATGAGAGGGAAGGGAATGAGACCCAGGCCTGCAGGCATGGGGTGAGAAAATAGAATGGAATGGAATGGAATGGAATGGAATGGAATGGAATAGAATAGAATAGAATAGAATAGAATAGAATAGAATAGAATAGAATAGAATAGAATAGAATAGAATAGAATAGAATAGAATAGAATAGAATAGAATAGAATAGAATAGAATAGAATAGAATATTTTCAAGAGGTTTCTTAGCCCTTCCATCCCAAAGCATCTTTCCTGGGAGAAGCTGCCTGTGGTAGGGTGTGAGATGTTTCTGTCTGTACATTTTGAAGCAGGACCTCAGTTCCAGGGGAGCAGTAAAGCTGCAGTAAAGCAGTAAAGCAGGCACTATAGAAGAAAAGGTTGAAGGGCCATCTGCTTGAAGTCTTATCTTCACTGGGTCCACAGGTGTACAGAGCACAGTTTAACCTTATTTAGCCCAAAGAAGAGAGAGAAGTAGTAAAAGCATGGGTTTTAGATTCAAACTTCTGGTATCGGTAGTTTGCAGAGTAGGACAAGGTGGTTTGTCCCAGAAATGGGAACCAGATGAGTCAGGTGCTGTACATGATAGGTATCTATTTCTGAGCCTAAGTTGCAGGTCAGCTAAACTTCACATGTCACCTCTCAACACAAACTCCACTACCTCCAACACTCTTGCTTTTCTTAGAAAGTTTGTGCTGGTGACCAAAAATAATTTTTGTACAATTTGTCTTAACGCTGAAGTAAATGTTTCTAAGAAAGTGTTTGTTGTTCTCTTTCAAAATTGATTAAATTAAGATGACTTGCAACAGGAATTTGGCTGCAGCTGATATTTGCTTGCTCCTGATTTTTCTTCTGATGAGACTGATCTCTGAATTTATATGAAGGAGTTAAACTCAGATGCAAGAATAATCAAATTCAACATTAATACCAACTTAAAGAACTCTTGAGTAGCATGTCACCTCTCTCCAGCACAACCATGTATCTATGCTGGTAACTGTATCTAGGAACTGATTCAGATTAATTTTTTTTTCCTTGTGGAGGCTAAATGAGCAACCAAGGCAAGGAAATCATGATCTCCTTATGCTGTTCTTGGAATCAAAGGTCCTGCGTCATCAAGCAATGTCTCAGGTGTAAAAAGAAGGAATGTGAATGGTTTGGAATGATGACTTAAGTTTTCTGAGGTGCTGCATTAAAATAGCTTTTTCTGCAAGTATGTTATTTAGCTGTTAGATATCTCTGAAGTTGAACAATATTCCAAAGAGCTAAACAGCACTGCACTGGAGCAGAATGTGTGTTTATTTATTTGCCTCTGTAGCAACTCAGACTGATGCAGTGAGCTTTGTGAATTTTGGTGATTCCCAGGCACCATGCCCTGAATTTCAGTGAAAGAATGCAATCCACCAGAAAAGAATGAAATCCACTAGGAAAAGAATGAAATCCACTAGAAAAAAAAACCAAAAATCACAACTGTAGCTGAGAGAATAAGACCTTTGGCAAAAGTTAAGGGGAGCATGGAAGAGGGATGTGATGGGCTCTGGGAATGAAGCAGGGTGGGAATAGGCTGAGACAAGAAGACTCCAGAGATATGCTGCAGGGTCAAGAAAAGACTGGAGAGTCTTCACAGGAGGCAAGCATGAGCCCTAACCCTGGGGAGAAGAGCCGATTCTAACTGGAAATGTGGGAGGGCTTTCCAGGCACAGGTGTCCGTGGTGTCCGTGTGGGATCAGGACTCACCGCCGCCCGTCCCGGTGACGATGTGGTAATAGGGCTCATTGCACCGGTATGCGATCACCGACTGGTACTCATTGTTTGCAGGCTCCTTAAGGTAGCTGAATGCACCATTGGTCATGTTTTCGGGGCTGCCACAGTTCACAACTACAACAAAGGGGAAAAAATAAAACATGAATCAACAGGAGACTGACTGCAAGTCTGGGCATTGGGGCCAGGATGTGAAGGACCAGTTAGGACAGTGGGCAAAGAGAGGTTGTCCCAAAAGAGATCCCGGATTAGGATCTTTTGCTTTTAGATATTGCAATATCATAGTAATTTGGGAGTGATATTTAGGTATTTTTGTAAGGGAGGAAAAACATTTGAATTTTTGCAAGCAGAAAAATATGAATCAGTGGTGGACCTTCATAGGTTCTTCAGACAGCACATCCATGAGGCTATGGATTAAGTGAGTCAGAGAGGCTGAATTTCCCAGGTTCCTGGAGGAGGAAAGCCACAGCAGAGGATGTTATTCCCGTTCTCAGATCACTCACCTTCACAGCGGGGCATGGGTTGATGCCATGTGCCATCAGCCTGGCAGACAGCCGTGAAGGACATCAGCTTTTTGTCACCCTACATGGGAGAGAAAAACATCTGTTGGTTGTACAGAGCCTCTAATTCCTTCCCCACATCTAAACATTATTCTGTGTGCCCATCTTTTCACTGCTGTCCAATATTTGCCCCTCTGCAGTCTGTTCCAGTTGCTGTCTCCTCTTTTCCCTCTATACTGTAATTGCCAAGGGCTACACATTCTCCATAGCAGGTCAAGATGCCAGCAGCCAGCAGCTATAAACCCACAACGAGTCAGAGGTGCTACCCAGCCCTGGCAATAGGATGGCAAGGGAGGCAGGTAACATCTGCTTTCATCTTCTGGTTTCATATCCTTCCAAAGGGGTGTTCCTGTCTACCAACTTTTCCTGGGATCTTTGTCTTTAGTTTTCTACCAGGGCTTCATGAAAGAGTAACTGCATAAGGAAGAGAGCTGGGGAAAGAGAAAGCACTGGAAGAAAGCTGAGAGAAGCAAAGAAGAAACAGAAAGGACAAGAGGTTGCCATGAGTGAAATCTCCAGAGGAAGTTCAACCAAAAGTGAAAGGCACGAACTGAAAACAAAAGAGAATACGGCTGAAGGGAGTGGAGAAGGGATCTCACCTCCATCAGGTGATACCCAGTCTTGCAGCTGACAACAACATAGTCCTGAAATTGGTACACAGGCTGCGGGTCTCTGATGATGGTGAACTGATCCCGAGGGACAGGCTGTGGGCATCGTATTTCTGTGAGACAGTGGGACAGGTTAGGCTGGGATTAGCAAACAGTGTCAGTGGGCTGTAGTAGCCTCTGGGGGAGAAATCCCTTACTCTCTGAGGTGTAGTGGATCTTCCAGCCACGGCTGAACCCTGAGTCATCAGTGAGGAAGAGTATATCCACCTCATTGCTGTTGGTTTCAATGACGCCAGGTGGTTCCCTGCCACAGAATTCACCAATCTCTCTCCCTCGGGCTTGGATCTGATGAGGAAAAGATGTATCACAGAAACAGAAGCACACATGCCTTTCTGCCTCAGTATGCCTGTTTCAACCCAGAGCAAATTTACCAATGCCTGTGATGGTGAATAGGTCTGGTTGTCAGACCCGTCTTTGCTGATGCCTTCACTGACAGATCAGAACTACAGACTGATCCAGCACAAGCTCTGCGTCTCCCTTATCTGGGAATCAGACCTATCAGTCCCTGAGATTAAATCAAAGGGAAATTAAACTGGAAGAAGGATGGGTTCTTTTCCTTCACTCACAGGGGCCTATGACCCAGAGCCTCTGACCTCAGGACAGTGGTAATTAAATACACTGAGGGGGAGACAGTGCTGGGGCATTTGTGCTGGGGCATTCTGCTTGCGCTGATCCCATATTTCTCCTCTTAATAGTGGTGTCCCCATAACTCCTGTCTGGGTCTGGCAGCAGGGTTGGAAGGAGAATTTGCTAATCTCAGTACCTTGAGCTGGTCATAAGGACAGTGGACTTGCTGGTGATCATCAATCTCAAAGGGTTCCAAGAACCTGAGGGCGATGGACAGGCCCTCCTGCAGACGGATGCTGTAGTTACACCGGAGGGACTCGGGGTAGGGCTGCGGGTACTCGGGGCTGCTCAGGTACCCAGAGGCCTCCGTGAACAACTCACTGCTGCACTCCACTGTGAAGAGGAGGAAAGGACAGGTCACATCGTGGGGATGTGCCTTCTGCAGCCCCGCCATCTGCTTCCTAAGTCACTTCTCCCAACCCACCTGCTCCTCTGATCTTATAAAATTTCTCTTTACCTTTGCAGGAGTGCTGGTCACTCTGAAGCTGGTAGCCAATCCGGCAAGAACAGAAGTAGCCACCCACATAGTTGTGACAGAAGTGCTGGCATTGAGGCCTTTCATTGTTCTCGGGAGCATTGTTAGGATCACATTCATCCAGATCTGAAGACACAGGAAGTCAAGGGGCAAGGGGAAGAAAGTGTTAAACCTCCCTGCTCTACAGTACTTAGAGATCCATATCCTTGGCTGAAGCATCTCTATTTGCCTGGCAAGGAGGGAAATTGGTTGGAGCCACACAGGCTTTTCCTTCTGCATGCTGAGGGTATTTCCTACTCACCCACAGCTCTGTAGGATGCCAGGAAGCCCCTGTAGGGAATCACTGTGCCATTGTCTTCATTGGAGAAATCAGAGTGAAATTGCAGGTGCATCTTTCTCCCCTTAGATACAAACTCCTTTCTTCCCGGGTGATTGCCTGTGGTCGACCCAAGTCGGCCACAAAATCTGCCCAAGTCCTTCTTGTCTGCTTTGATCTGTCAAAGTTAAGGTGAAATCAGTGCAGCCTCAAAAAATTGAGCCTGCCCCACACACTGATATTACCCAACCATGAGTTGTCAGTGTTTGCTCCTCCCATTTCTATCATTAACTCCTTCCCTTTCCTTTGTGGGAAGCATCAGATGAGGCCTGGTGGAAGAGGAGCCATTGCACGTGGTGGCCCCTGGGCTGCCATCTCCAGGCACCCCCTGGCCCAGGAGTCTGTGCACGTACCTTAACATAGTCATAGAAGCAGGACTCAGATGGCTCCAGGTCAAAGTATTTGAAGGTCAGCTTCACCACATAGCCTTTTGGGACCTGGATATCCCAGCTGCTGATGTTATCGTTGGGATATGGCTTGGGATAATTGGGGGATCTGATCTCCCCAAAAAAGGGAGAACCTCTTGGGACAGGACTGGAACCGATCACTCCAAAAAAGAGGAAGACCCATGGGAGACAGGGAACACGCCTGTGAATACAACAAATAAACGATGACATTGCACAAAATTAGGTCATTCAAAATCAGGAGAGACTTCACAACTGATTTGTGCACTGTCCAGAGGAATGCAAACACAGGAAGCCTGATTGCAGGACCAGCTCCTGGCTTGGATCACTCAGGAACAAGAAGGGCAGCTGAAATGAAGACACCAGCACTAGCAAGGTTCCAGCAAGCCACTGTACTAGCCTCTACAGAGAAATTCATTAACCCAGGAAGCAGCGTGGAGGAGCATGGGTGAATTCCCTGAGTAAGGTCTGCATGTCCCCAGAAGTTGTAGGGCTGATTCTTATAGAAACAGGAGAAGGTTGGTCCCCCTTGACCCCGGGCCAGTGAGTTGTTTTGGGTTATCACTAGTTTAGGATCCTTGGCGAGGATCTGAAGATCTCAAGCTCCGTTTGCTGTGGAGCAATCCTGCCAGTGTCTCCTGGGCAGCCCTCTCACCACTCATGCCTCCAAAAGTTGGCACTCACATTTTTTATCTCTCATTCTGTGCATCTCCCCCCTCGCCCTCCGTGTTCCTCCGGGACAAGCTCATTGCCCAGCGCAGCAGCTCAGCCCCGTTGTCCTGCTCTCCTCCCTGGAAAGGTCTGAGCCCCAGGACCCCCACCCTCCCCCAGGGCCGTGCCCCTGCCCGGAGCCCGACTCACATCTCCGTGCGCTCCCGCTGCCCGCGCAGCCCGGCGGAGCTCGGAGCGGCGGCCGGCGGAGAGCCGGGGCGGGACCGGGGGAGGAGGAGGAGGAGGGAGCTCGGGAGGCAGGAGCGGGGAATAGAAAGCAGGACTGCGAGCAGCCTGGCCCCGGACCAGGCCGGTCCCAGCGCCGGCTCTGCTGCCCTCTGCTGCCGAGCGCCCCGGGCCCGGCCCGCCAACACCGAGCCGGGGGAGCCCCGGGGGAGCCCCGGCCTGGCCACGCAGAGCCGAGAGACCTCTCCTGGCCCCGGAGGCAGGAAAACGATTGCCTGAGACCCCTCCGAGGGCTTGGTCTGCAATCCAGGAGCTGCTCCGAGTTTGTTCCCGCAGAAAATGTCCTCCTCGAAAGACCCCCCCAGTCCCCCCGGGCTCTTTTCTGATTTAGAGAGATGAGAAAATTTATAGTCTTCACAAGTTAATTCAAACTTTTAAAAAATCAAGCCGAAATGAAGCTGTCAAAAAAGATAAGTTTTCTCAATTCTGACCTGCTGAAGAGCACTTCTGAGATTTCTGGGGGGTGGGAACTGGGATCATCCTCAAGGAAAGCAAGAAGCCTCAGGCACTTGAGTTAAAAAGATATTAAGAAAAATGAAAGTCTACAGAATTAAAGGCATTCTGAGAACAAATCCCTTTTCAAGGACCCCTCTTGATGTTTCTTCTGCAAGCATTTTTAGGAGAACCAAGATAGATAGATAAGGCCCTCTATTTAATGGGGAAATGAGAAAATATAGAAACTTGAAAACCCCTTTCAGGCTTTTAACAACATAGTGCCCAAGACATGTATTTATGTCCCCAGTTTTATGAAGTTTAAAATTTCTTGGCTTTCAGGCTTTGGTGGAAGAGATAAAACACCATTTTAGTATTTTTCCTTGGAATTATGAGTGGCTTCAGAGAGGTTACGAAGTGTCTTGCATTGAAATCAGAGGAAGCAATTCACAGCCACAAAAACATGCTGAATGAAGATGAAAATAGTGTTAAAAAGAATGAAGCAAGCAACTTTGGGATATTTATGGAAGTGTACTAGAGAACCTGTTCATCAAACATCTTTGAATTATTATCCCAAAAAGATGACATAAATACATAATTAATGCCACTGCTATAATACCATATGGCCCCACATATCAGATTTAAGATTAAAGATGGAACATTATCCCAGTACTTCCTGATGTGCTCTGCATCAGGGCAGGCTCACTGCTGTGCTGTGCCATGCTGGAGCGGTCTCTTACTCAGAAACCACACCTGGAAAGCAGTGGGAAGACTGGGAAGAGTGTTCTCTGGGAAAGCACGGACAGACAGACAGCCCTGGGGATCCTTTGTGGAAGCAGATAATTTCGCTGTGTCCTTGACAAGCAATCCTCTATCCAGGGGGCACTTACTGGGAGTGACACTTTCAAAGCACATCTGCCGTGTCCTCAATGCCTTTTCCCGTCCCGACAGCACCATCTGGGATGACAGGAGACGAGTTCAGCCGGTGAAGCAGGGGTGGTTGGCTGGGGACACATCCAGCCCGAGCAGCCCTCCCCTAACACACATCCCAGAGCCGCCTGGCTGGGACAGCACAGCGGCACCCTCAGCGCAGCTCCAGCGCTCCCACTGCTGGCCTGCCCTTCAGGGGCTCCGGGCAATCCTCTTCCTCCTGCTGGGCTGGGGCCAAGAAATAGCATGGTTTTTCCTTGGAAGGACGTATGTGCCCATCTTTGCTTAGGGGCAGAATTCCTGTATGACCACGGAATATATGTAGGACCACAGAATGCCAAAACTGGCCTCTGCTGCCTGTGGGCCTCAGCTGCATCACAAGTGCTCTGGACAATAAATACAGACAATATCAGAGAAAAGTAAAAAAACTGTAGATCTTCAGCATGGTCAAAAATGACAACATCCTCTTATAGAGCAAGAACCCTGCTTTGAATACAGTGTCTTGCGGGAGGTCGTTGGAAAGAAATCTGCTTTACAGACTCAGAAACCATGAAAATATCTTCTGGCATGTTGACTAGATCCTCTTGTCCACAGTGAAGAAGGAGCTGGATACTTTATCCTCAAGCCTGAGTCAAGGAGGACAGAGAACTACCTCTGTTTGGTCTCTTACAGCTATACCACCTACCCTACAGCACAGCAGGGCTGCAGACCCAGGCTCACCTATAAACACTGATCTGCTTCCCCAGGGCACTCTACATTCAACCCCATAGGTTTGACTACCCAAAGTACCCAAAGGCTTGGTTGGAGCCTTCTGGGGACACTGCCATTGGGCTTGGCCTTCACACAGTCAGGCCTGTGTGAGAGTGGCTCTTTCAGACAAATCATGCTGCTTCTGCAGCTCTGGCTGGTAGGGAGAGGATGATCAAGACCAAAAGAAGGTTCAGGACTCAAACAGTGGGTCTTTCCCCTGATATGAGATGGTGAGCAGCAGCAACAGCACCTTGGCAGTCTATTTCTGTGTCTTCTAAATCAAGGAGCAGAACCAAGTGTAATACCCTGAGGGGTACACAGTTCTGCAGCACCAGCCACTCACCAATATCACACCTCCTCCCACCTGAGTCCTCCCAATATCACAACTTTCCCCTGCTTTACAGTGGCATCCTCACTTCCCATAGCCTCATGTCTCAGCAATGCAGTTCTGTGGGGTAAAGTCACCATCTGATTTAGGCATCACACCTTTCATGATTATGAAAGGAAAAACTGGATTATTAATGCAGGTAGTTACTACCTGAAGGCCTAGAATATGTTGCAGTACTATCCCCTATGATTATCATTAGTGTGGGGACCACATCAAGTGAGTAATGACTCTTATCCGTGGTTCTGGCCCAATCAGATGATTCCTGAAGAAGAGAGGCTGTCATGGATACATGATGGCTGGCAATGAGTCAGAAGCAATCTACTTGGCCTATCACCTCACAGGCTTACAGGAAAATTACGTGGATGGCAGAAGAGTCTGGCTAATCACCTGAAGGCAATAGTGTCTGCCATCCAACCAGAATGAAGGCTCAGAAGAGGAGAGTTTGTACCAGCTTGTGGTGCAAGGCCTGGAATGAGCAGATTAGTTGTTGGTCACACAGTCTGGAAGATGCCGGTCTGGACATGGTGAGGTGGGCTCAGTGCTGGGCATCAGGAGCAGCTCTGAGGGAGTTCTTGTGGCATGGAAGAGTGCAAAGAGGGCAGCAGTGGAACCAGCTCCAGCTGCTCTGCCTTCTGCAGCTTCATGATACAACAAAGGTCATGTAGAGGTTCTCTGTGGTAGAAGGAGTGATGGGCTGAGGAGGTCTGCACACAGCAGATGTGCTGGATGGCCTCCTCTGACTGCTCACTGGCTTTGATTGTGGCACCCAAATTGTGGATTGTGGATACTGACAGGGTGCTCCTGTCTCATATGTTTCTAGATACAACCATAAAGAGTCAGAGGTTGACACCGTAGGCACAGCTGCAGCTCCCCAAGCCTTTGCCTATCACATGTTCTGAAGTAATGTTTTTCTCATGGCACTCATCTTTGCAGTTTCCTGAAAAGAAGCTCTCCAGAAAACACTATTTTTAAATGATTGCCGGCAGAAAAAATAAAGGGCTTATATTTTAAAAATCTGCCAATCTCTTGGCTCTTTGTGGTGTCAGCAGTTGCACATTTTTGTGTACCCTGTCTTTCAACCTTCTGTTGGGGGGCAACAGGAGGTTATTTTTCAGGAATAACTGCCTGCGGACTTGTGCCCAACGCGTAAAGTGTCATAATTAAAGAACAGCTTTCTTTGTGGCATGGGTCTGGATTTTCAGGGGACCTCACCTCCTCTGGTTGTGCCCCTTGGTCTCCAGCTGCAGATAGCTGTGAACCAGCGGATGGTTGTGAGGAGACCCCACCAAGAATGCCAGAAGGAATGCTGGGGCTAGAGAGGTGGCTGTGGTTTCTGACCCCACAAAGAGATCCTGACCCTTCCTCACCCATGGGACCTCCTCAGGAAGGTGGTGAACATGGGGCTGAGTACTCCAGCCCTCCCCTTCACACCACCAGGTGAGAATCCTAGACTCTGAAGGACAAGTTCTGATCCTACCCATCCTGCTCGAGGACCCCAAGAAGCTGTGGCTGCCCCATCCCTGGAAGTGCTCGAGTTCAGACTGGACAAGGCTTTAAGCTACATGATCTAAGTGAAATGTCACACAGTCACAGAATCACTTAGGTTGGAAAAGATCTCCAAGAGCATCAAATCCAACCTTTGACCAATCATCAACCTTTTCAAAGAGACCATGGCAGCAAGGGCCACATCCAATCATTTTGTGAACATCTCTGGGGATGGTGACTCCACCACCTCCTTGGGTAGTCCATTTCAATGAAGAAGAATTTCTTCTGAATTCCAGAGGAGGCCTGAAACTAAATGATCTTTAACATCCTTACAACCCAAGCCATTCCATGATTCTATGATCCTACAATCCCGGGAAGAAAGCATCATCCCCAGAGGACCAGAGAAGACGGCAGGTGATGCCTGCAGAAGCAGCCTAAGCTACCCTTGCCCACTCGGGCACAGATCCCCCAATCCCGGCGGGCACGGCGGGGTCCGGCCGCGGTGGGGCGGCGGGAGGAGCGCGGGAGCTGCGGGGCCGGGCCGGTGCCGGGGCAGCCCCCGCCCCGCTCCTCCCCGAGCGCTCTTATTCTGAAAGGAGCCTCCGCGCCGCCGGCGGCCCAGCGCTCCCGCCCCGGCCCGTCCCGCTGCCCGCCTCCCGCTGCCGCCGGCCCGGCCCAGCCGTGACCCCCGGCCGCCGCTGGCCGGTGGGCGAGGCTCAAGAAAACACGCTGCTACGGGGGGGCTCGGCTCGATCAGGTCGTGTTTCTTTTTCTTTCTCGCACTGGGGAGCGCGGGTCCCGCCCGGGCATCTCTGCGGGGAGCGCTCACTTCACCTTCTGGAAAACCTGGACGCAGACCTCGTCTTCGGCAGTCATGCGCTGGGAAAGGGGAGGCAAGAGAGGAGTTTAGGTTGGATCCCCTCCTGCCTCTCCCCAGTTCTGCCAGCCCTCCCGCTGCTGGCTGGAGCCCTCCCAAAGCCCCTGCGGGTCTGGCTGCAGGGCAGGGAAGGGACATCGGCTTTGTGGAGCTGTTGAACGTTTGAGTTTAACTTTTAAACCCTGGAGGCGGATGTTTGTGTGCAGCGGTGGCTGCCCCCCGCAGAGCCGGGGATGAAGTCTCAGAGAAGGGGGAAGGAAACTGCAGGGCCGGCTCAGAGCCAACACTGTGTCCCCCCACTCGCTGCGACCGGGATTTTGCAAGCTGCACCGGATCCCTCCTCACCAGATGCAGCTGGTCCCCCTCCAACCAGTGCCTCCAGCCGCGGTTCCTCTTCTCTCCGAGCTGCTCGCACACCAGCTGATCCCCCTCCCAGGACACGGTTGTCTGAAGGGAAGGAGAGGGGAGACATGGTCCTGAGACAAATGGATCAGCGTGATACATGTTTCCAGCGCTGACACTGGCTGTTCCTCTCCGATACAATATCAAATGCAGTCCCTGATCTGGTGTCTCTTTAGTGGTTCCTTGGGACAGATGGTCTTTGTTGGAGGTGAATGACCCTCTGGCTTCCAAGCGCAACAACAGAGTTCTGCCAAGTGGCCCGACATTCTATCTTTTCAGGGCTTTGCTCCAGAGGATAATATCCTCCGGATCCCAGAGAACTGGTTTCTGGCTCTCTGCTGCTCATTCTCTTGGCAGTGAGTGATTTACTCATAGAACCACTTACTCCTGGACCTGCAGGGGCATGCCAGCTCTGGGCTTGGTTCTCACCTGGGTATTGAGTCAAAAAGCTGAGCAAGTCCCTGAACTCTTTAGCACACCCCAGTCCCCTGTGAAACTGCACTGCTCGGCTTTCTCACCTGGCACTTGCGTCCATCCACGGGTCCCAAGTCTTCCTCAAACTGGACTCCCACGTCGAAATCCATAACATAGTCCCGCAGGGAGGTGATGGTGCGGATGACCATGTGATCTCCCGTGTGGATAATCTCTTTGTCCGGCTTCAGTAGGCAGACCAGCTTTCGCAGGACCACGTTGATATCTAGAGGATGAGAAAGAGGGGAGATGTGTGGACGACCCAGGTCGCTCCTCCAGCAGAGCTCCTCCACTCTTTTAGCCAAGGAGCATCAGCCATAGTACCTCTTTTCCTCTCCTACCACAGCGCAAAAGTGGTGGTAGGAGACGAAGGACCTGAAGGTTCCCAATTCCCTTCCTCCTTCCCCTTTCCGACTCCTAACTTTTTGGAGATACGGAACTAAAGGGGAGGAGGGAGCGCGATGGGGAGGGGAGCGTTACCTAAAGCGCGCAGGTAATTGTCCATGTTCTCTTGGGAGACGAAGCGGTAATAGCCGGTGAGGTTGGGAGGCATGCCGGGGCACAGGGACGCGGCGGACGGTGCGGAGGAAGGAGCACAAGCAGCCGGGCAGCAGCGGCGCCGGGACCAGGCTGGCTCTCCGGGCGGGCCGGCGGCTGTCCCGCGGCGCGGAGCGGCCCGGTCCCCGCGCCCCCCGCCGCAGTAAGAGTCCCCGCGCCGGGGGGCGCGGAAAGGCCCGGGACGGCCCCTGCTCCGGCATCTCCGCCTCGCCTGGGCAGGACGTAGGGACGGCGGGTTACCTCCTCACCCTCCGCCCTCCTCGGGAGCTGCTCGTGTTAAACTCTGGACTTCCAACCAGCGGCAAGGAGCCCTCCCTCACCGGACCCTCCACACACCGTGGCGCCGGTGGCTGCGAGCTTCGTCGGAGCAGCGCCCCGGCCTGCGCTCCCCGCGGTGCGGACACCCCGTCGAGGAGAGGCGGCGGCAGGCTGGCAGCTCCGCCCTGCCCAGCCCGAGCCGGGGCTCCGGGTGCGCTCTGTGGCCCCTCGCCCCCGCATCCCCCCCGACCTCCACGCCCTCCTCGTCCCGGTGTCGAAGCTTCCCCCCTCCCCGGGCAGGCGCCTGCAGCCGTCGCCGCGCTCCGCGGACAGCCCGGCCCACAGTGGGGAGGCGAGGAGCGGCCGGCGCGCCCCGCCTGCATCCCGGTTCCGCATCCCCATCCCGCCTCCCCATCACGCATCCCCATCCCGCATCCCCGTCCCGCATTCCGGTTCCGCATCCCGGTCCCGTATCCCCATCCCTCATCCCCATCCCGCATCCCCATCCCGCATCCCGGTCCCGCATCCCGATCCCGCATCTCGGTCCCGTATCCCGGTCCCGCATCCCCATCCCGCATCCCGGTCCCGCGGCACCTGGCGGGCGGCCGCGCGCATTGGCTGCGCCCCCCGCCGCCCGTGACGTCATGCTGCAGTGCGGGGCGGGGCCGGGCGGGGCGCGGAGCCGCTGCCGGAGGTGCCGCCGTCCCTGCGCGCCGCCGCCGCCGCGGGAGCGAGGGCGTGGGTCCTGCCGGGACCCGCCGCCGCCGCCGCCGCGATGGGCGACCCTCGGCCCCGCGCCGCCGTCCTCGTCCCTCTGCTCTGCCTCTGCGCCGCGCTGCCCGGCAGCTCCTCCAACAAAGGTGAGCGGCGGAGCGCCGCGGGCACGGTCCGGGCGGCGGCGGGAGCTCCGCTGGGACCCACCAGCAGCCCCCGCCGAGGGGCTCTGGAGGGACGCGCTGGCCGGGGCACGTCCATCCGCCCCCGCGGTGGCGGTGCGGCTCCGCGCTACCCGCCGCCTTCGCCCGACACGTTTTTTCGGGGCATCTCCGCGGTCCCCGGCGGCCCCGGCTTTCTTCGCCCCTTCGGGCGCTCTCATGCCACCCCATCTCCATTCTCTACTTTGTCCATCTGTCATCCTACCACCGCTTTTTTCTCCATTCTTTCGTCTCCTGGCGCTCCCCTCGCGTTTTCCCCTTTTCCACCCACTTGTCATGCTTTTGTTTAGTTATCACTGGGCGGATTTAGATTCCCATTCCTTCCCTAGCATGCTGAGAGAGAATATGTTGTTTCTCCACAAACCCCTGCATTTCATAAAACACATTCCCCGGCTCCATCTTCCAGTCCTAGTTCATCCATCTACAATCTGTCAATAGGAACTGTTTATGCATAGTTATGTGTTAGCGATGCAGGCTGATTTTATGTATTTCATGTGACAAAGATGAAAGACCCCCAAACCACCCCAGCACTACAGCTGTAACCTTCTCAATGCAGATGTTCTTTGAGCACACAGAGTGATGGAGAAAGGTGTAGGTTTCTGGTAGATACAAGCCTGGGAGATTAATCCGAGGGCAGTCAGCGTGTTGGTAATCTGACAGGGTGGCAAAATCTGTGAACATTTGAGGGACGCTGGGCTCATCGGGGAATGTGACACCTTAGGGTGCTTTCCATTCCTTGGAAGAGTCAGGGCTACGGGGCGGGTGCGCCGCAGAGCTGTGTGCACCCTGACATTGGTAGGGGCATTTGTTTGTTCTGCTCTGCTTCCATGGGGCTTGGTGGCAAGGAAAGGCCCCTCACGCTCTGGATTCTCCCTCTCCTTTGTGAATTTGCACTCGGAAACACCTACTCACCTTTGGCAAATTATATTAGATTGACGGGAGCTTTCTTGAAGCTGGTAGGAGTCTGTATCCTGGTAGGAGTCTGTATCCTAAAAATATTCCTAAAATGTTTTTCTGTTCTCCAACAACTCATTTCCCGAGAAATCAGATTGGTGATCCCCAAGTTGCAGGTGGATGCAGCAAAGGATTTATCTCTGTACCATCAGCTTGTTACCCCAGCAACAGGGCACATTTGGCATTTATAGCTCTGGATCCCCACCTCGGTGGTGTGGCGCATGGATAGAGCCGGAGCAGAATGGAATCCGGTGGGGACAATGGGCGGGCAGGGGGAGCCGCGGGCACTTGCACACAGGGAGGATTCCACCTGCATACTGAGCAGGATGGATGTTGCTCTGGATTTCCTACGCAATGCTTTATAATCTCAGTCGATACGGTGGTGGTGAAGTGCCAACCCACGCTCTTCGCTGCCACTCCAGGCTGGATCTGCCCGCTCTGCCCTGCTGGGACATCCCCTCGCTGACCTGTCACCCTGCCTGCTGCCCCCCAGCCACCCCTGGCAGCCCCCCCGGCCCCAAAATGCACAAGTGCTTGGTTGGTTGCACAGGATGCCTCCCCTTTTGAGCCAACACACGAGGCCATGCCAGTATGGCCTTTCAGAGGACACTGTGCTGCAGAGGATGGATTCAACATATTGGAAGTAGTGCCCTTGAGGGGAATGGCTCAGTATCCTACTCCCCACCAGCTCTGAGCCATGCTGTGCTCAAAGTGTTGCTGGTTGTAATAAATCTTGGTCTCCAGGGGGTGGGAGAGTGGGGGATTATCTGGGAATGGGGGTTGTAACTAGGCCATGTAATATAATCTCTGAGGCCCATTTGGCAGGGAGTGGGCATGGGGGAGGGGTTTGTAATTTGTAATGATTTTTTTTCCTCTCTCCCCTCTGATCCCCTCCCCTTCCCTCCCCCCCACCCCTTTATTTCTCCCTTTCCCTGCCCCGGAGCCTGTGTGATAAAGATTAATTTGCTATTTCTGGGCCTGTGACATTTTTCAGAGCCTCCTGCTGGCTGCTGCCTCCATGCCAAGCCTGGCTGGGCTCCAGCCAACAGGATTAGCAAGGAGGGCCCAAAGGAATATGGTGCTCACCATTGGAGTGGGGAAGGAAAGAGCAAAGGGCTCTCAGGATAGGCTGCTATTTGCATAGGATGGCTGACTGAAGGTGTACCTGGGCATGTCTGTGTAGGTCCTGGGCCTTAGTCTAGAGGGTGCTAGGCAGAAGTGATAATGGCTGCATTGTCCCCTGGGGTTACTCCAAGGGAAGATGTAGCCTGGGTCCTTCCATTATGGCTTCATTGAGCTTAAAGGATGTAGTATTTGGAATCTGTCTCCAGGCTGAGGCTGCTTCTGCCTCTTGACTTCACTTTTTTTTTAGCTGCTCCAGCTTTTCTGGGCAACCCAGGTGTCTCTCCACCTATTTCTAATAAGATAGTAATGAGGACACAAGAAGGAACACATTGTTTCTGAAGAGGTCTCCCATGAGTAGAGCTAAATAAAGATAACTTTTTTCTCCCAGCCTATTTTAGATGTCTTTATTTCTAGAGAAGAAGGTGGTTGTTACTTGCCAGGGGATGAAATTCTTCCTCTTTTCCTACTGAATCTGCAGTTGTTGGCTAATACATTCCTGTCCTCCAATCCCTTCCCCCAAATCTGCCTCAGCAAACAAGCACAAACCATGGATTGAAGCCGAGTACCAGGGCATCGTCATGGAGAATGACAACACCGTCCTGCTCAACCCGCCGCTGTTTGCTCTGGACAAAGATGCCCCACTGCGCTATGCAGGTAGGTGGGGAACAGCTCTGGCAAGGGTGCAAGGAGAGGCAGGGACACAGTGACATTCATCCCTATACTGGATCCTACCCCTCTTCAGGAAACAGTCACCTCCAAACCTTGTTCCGGAGGAGGTCCCTAGTGAAGTCTGGAGGCAATTTGGGCACAGCTTGATTTAGGATGCTGTGAGCTGTTTCCTCGGGGAGAGGAACTGAGGGTGGAGCCAGCTACTTTTTGACGCAGTTCTGCTATTTCCAAAGATCACATGCACAGTGCTGAGTCTGTGAGCCCTGGAGAAAGCTGGTAGGGCACCCTTCCTTGGCAGTGCTACATCCCCTCACAGTGAGCACAAATCCCGGGAGCAACAGTCCAGGCTCTCAGTGGTTGTATTCCTAGTGCTTGCTTAGGCCACACCTGGGGTTTCCTCACATGTTCTTCCTCAGCTTTGGGAGAGTAAATGTGGTCCCTGGGAACTGAATTTTAGGGTTTAGGTGACCCTATCTGCAGTTCCCTGCGGTACTCTGCGCATCCTGCACGTGTGGGTGGATGAGACATCGTGGATCTTCATGCTCTGGCTATCTGCAGTGTCTGGCCCGTTTTGCCTCCCTGAGGGATGCAGAGGAGAAATAAGGTGCTCCCCCAGGGCTGTGTAGCACTAATAAATGTAGCTTGAGCCTTGTAACCTTCAATCTTTCCTGATGCTGGCCAGGACTCCTTGCCGTGGGAGTATTCTCCAGTAGATGGCAATCTGCACCGTTAATGGCTGTAAGGGATAGCAGGAGGAAATCCTAGGGAGCCAAAAACTGCTCAAGATGAAGGATGATAGTCGGGGAGAATGGAAAGTGTAAGTTAGAAAGGAAGAAAATATGGGAAAGGAAAGAAAGAGATGTAATGTGTTCTCCTCAGTCCTTTTCTTTCTTCCCTTCCTCTCTGTTTTTGTGTGTACCAGGTGAAATCTGTGGGTTCAGGATCCATGGGTCAGGGGTACCTTTTGAAGCTGTGATCCTGGACAAAGCTACAGGAGAGGGGCTGATCCGGGCCAAGGAACCAGTGGATTGTGAAGCGCATAAGGAGCACACATTTACCATCCAGGCCTATGACTGTGGAGAGGGACCTGATGGGGCAAATACCAAAAAATCACACAAGTAAGTTCATGCAGACATTGCTGCATGGTACAAAATGTGATATGTGACAAAAATGCACAGGACATTTGCTGTGGAAACACTTCCTTTAGCCAGAAGTATTTTTCTCTAGCCATGACATTGTAACTCAACATGCTGAGAAGACCCAAAGAGAAATGTTCACTGGCTGTCACATGAGTGAATGCAGAAAGGAGGGCTGTTTGACAGCAGCTTCTGAAAGTGCTGTTTTACATTGCTGCATATTGGTAGGAGGTCCAGATTGCATTATTATTACTTTTGCTCTTTCTGAGTGCTTGGAAACCATTGTCCAAGCACCTGTGTGACGGCATTGCTGCACTGAAATCAAGGTGTCTTTCCTTGTCCTTGCTTTTGACAGCTAGGAATCAGAGTGGTGCATTTTAAAAGAGTGACTTACTCTGAAATTTAGTTGGTGCGTGGCTCATAATCAGCCCATCAGTTCTTACCAATGTCTCTCTGCATCAGGGCCACAGTGCACGTCCGGGTGAATGACGTGAATGAGTTTGCCCCAGTCTTTGTGGAGAAGCTGTACCGCGTGGCAGTGACCGAGGGAAAGCTGTACGACCGCATCTTGCGTGTGGAGGCCATCGACGGCGACTGCTCCCCGCAGTACAGCCAGATCTGCTACTACGAGATCCTCACCCCCAATATTCCCTTCCTCATTGACAACGATGGTAAGAATCCTCACCCACCACGTGCACATCACTCCTGTTCTCCTGCTCTGCTCCTTCTCTGCCAGCCCCATCTGAAGGCAGAGCGGTGCTGTATAAATTTTCCAGTGCTGCTGATCTGTCCTGGTGGGAGCAGCAGCATCCATTTTGTGGGATGCTATAACTTTTTACAAAGTGACACTGGGCAGAGTGACTCAACTCTTTTTTGGTTGTTTTTGTCATTGATCAAAGATATGAGTGATTTTTAGAAGGAACGTCTTTGAGGAGACTGCATGTCCTCTACCTTGATCTCTTTGTTTTGCAAACCAGGGAACATTGAGAACACGGAGAAGCTGCAGTACAGTGCGGATCGTGTCTACAAATTCACAGTGACAGCCTATGACTGTGGAAAGAAGAGGGCTTCTGATGATGCTGAAGTGGAAATCCAGGTGAAACCCACCTGCAAGCCCAGCTGGCAGGGTATGAAACCTCCAGACACATTTATCTCTTCTCTTCGCTTTTCCTCAGCTACTACTCAGTCCTGCTTATCACAAATGTTTGTATATAAAAATATAAATTTGTGTGCCCACATATATGGTTCAGTTCTGGCACCAGCTCATCTCCATCAGGGGTCACAATAAATGTCTAAGTCTGTTGCAAAGCCACTGGAAAATCATTCCTTGGATTACTGTGAGCTGCCATGTGTTTGATAATGCTCATAGACTGTATTTAGCAAAGATTGTTTTTGGGGCTGCTCTTCTGGAAGATATTGTCTTTTCCAGTGGTGGCATGTTCCTGCAGGTTCACCTTAGTCTATTAAAATTAAGGGGAAATCAACGCAACTAAACACCTGCTCTGTCTGATAAGAGAAGCTGACCAACCACAGAGTGATGACACACCAGTATTAGCTGTGGAAGCTGGGGCCTGGGACTCTGTGATTCTAGGAAATCTTCCCATGCGTTGATGCCAGCTGCATAAAGCTGTGTTTCCAATGTGGAAAGGGCCAAAAATTTGGACTAATCCATAGATGCCACTTGTGTGTATGCCAGGTGTTCTGGCCCTGTGTCCTTGGCAGATCCTAATCCCTCACTTTCACTCCTTTCCATTAGGCTGGAACAAGAGGATTGAGTACACCCCCGGTGCAGGCAGCCTGGCACTATTCCCCACCATTCACCTGGAGACCTGTGATGAGCCTCTGTGGAACATCCAGGCCACGGTGGAGCTGCAGACCAACCACGTGGCCAAGGGCTGTGACCGGGACAACTACTCGGAGAAGTCCCTGCGCAAACTCTGTGGTGAATTGGTTCTTTCCTGGACTGAGGGAGGCTGTGGCACAGCACCCTGCCCCTCACACAGCAGAGATGCTGGGGAACACATTTCTCATGTCTGCTTGTGTGTTGCACTGAGGGGCAATGGGTGTTCCTGCCCATATCACGTGGAATTGTGGAATGGTTTGGAATGGAAGGTACTTTAAAGATCCTCTAGTTCCATCATCCCTGCCAGAGACAGAGAGACCTTGCACAAGGCCAGGTTGCTCAGAGTCTCATCCAACCTGGCACTGAACACTTCCACAACTTTCTAGCTTTATAAGGGACTACCTGTGCTTTCCTTGCTGGGAATCCAGAGATTTATGTGCATTTTCCCAGTATGCAGAGTCTGTGGGACTTCCCTCAGCACTTAACAGAAAGTTACCATTCTTCTCCAGATAGGAGAAGGCCTTTAGGCAACTCCGCATCTCCCTGTGCACTGAGACATTACAGTGAGGTTTCCAGTGCCCACTTAATCTGATCCCCAGTTCTCAAGCTCCTTATTCTCCCATGCCAACATTCCTGACTCCCTCCCTTCTCGGTAGGTGCTGCCTCAGGAGAGATTGACCTGCTGCCAGTGCCTAGTCCCACAGCAAACTGGACAGCGCGGCTCTCGGTGCACTACAGCCAGGACAGCAGCCTTATCTACTGGTTCAATGGCAGCCAGGCTGCCCAGGTGCCTGTGGTGAATGGCCCGAATGGCCATGAGGGGCTGAGTGACCACTTCACCCTGTCCCTGTGGATGAAGCATGCTGTGGTGCCCAGCAAAGGCAGGCGGGAAGAGGAGACGGTGATCTGCAGTACAGTGCGGAGCGGTGAGACTTCTCCTGGGGTGGTGACACTTCTGCCCGCTGCCTCTTAGTTCCTTAGAAGGCATTGTCCCTGCAGGGGTGAATCTCTGCTGTTCCAGAGCAGGACTGGGGCAGGGGTTCCTCCTTAGGAACATGGCTTCTTTAGGTGTCCCTTTTCCTCGGAGTGCTCAAGTGTCTTTTGAGCACACGGTGCTGAGTGCCAGTCATGCATGGCATGGTGGGATTCTGGGTTCTGGCTAGTGGGACTGCTTGGAGTGTGACATGTAATTCCTGTGCTTGTCCTGGGGTGGTGACACTTCTGCCCACTGCCTCTTAGTTCCTTAGAAGGCATTGTCCCTGCAGGGGTGAATCTCTGCTGTTCCAGAGCAGGACTGGGGCAGGGGTTCCTCCTTAGGAACATGGCTTCTTTAGGTGTCCCTTTTCCTCGGAGCGCTCAAGTGTCTTTTGAGCACATGGTGCTGAGTGCCAGTCATGCATGGCATGGTGGGATTCTGGGTTCTGGCTAGTGGGACTGCTTGGAGTGTGACATGTAATTCCTGTGCTTGTCCCTGGCAGAGGATGGCTACTCTCACTACTCTCTGGCTGTGCATGGCTGCCGGATTTCTTTCCTCTACTGGCCGTTGCTGGAAAGCGCGAGGCCTGTGAAATTCCTCTGGAAGCTTGAGCAGGTGAGGAAGGGTTTGCATCCTCCCCACGTCCCTTCTCCTTCTGCCCTTTGCCGATGCCGTGCTCTGCTGTCTGCTGCAGGTCTGCGATGACGAGTGGCACCACTACGCCCTCAACCTGGAGTTCCCCACGGTGACGCTGTACGTGGATGGCGTCTCCTACGACCCTGCCCTGATCCATGACAACGGCCTCATCCACCCGCCGCGGCCCGAGCCTTCCCTCATGATCGGGGCCTGCTGGGCCGGTGAGTGCCCGGTCCCCAGGCCGTGCCTCTCCCATGAGGGAAAAAGGGGTGGAGGGAGATCCAGGAGAGGGGAGAGAACCACCACCCAGTACTAAATGATGCAGACCATGCCGCAGCCATCTTGCCCGCTTGGCACCAAAGCTAGTGTGGCTCCTTCCTTCCTCATGGACCAAGGTAGTAACAGCTCAGGGGAAAGTGTCACTGGCAGCTTCCTGGAGAGCAGGCACAGAATATGCATTGGATAACCAGCTTTCAGGCAGAGGAGAGTTGAAATCTGTACCTCATTCAGGCACTGGCGTTTCTATCAGTACTTTCAACAGGAAGTCCTATTTGTGCTGCTGATTGTGTTGATGGGGATTTCTGTGTCTTGAGGGTCTATATGAAAAAGTCATAAATCCTTCTGTATAGGAATTGGGTTGAAAGACAAAAATCGGGTAAGGAACAAAGTTAGATCACTACTAGATTAAAACCTCTTCTATGGAGATGCGAGGCTGCACTTCTCGGATCCTTCAGTTCTCCTGCTAGACTGAAGCAGGACAGAACTAAAGGAATTTTCCTACTGCTTGCCTTCACTCCAGCGGAAGTTTCTAGCAAGATCAAATCTTTGCTGTACTGCTGCTTCTCTGAGGTCAGAGATCTTCCCGCAGCTCTGTGCTCTCTTGACTGGTGTTTTGCAAACAACCAATATTGATCAGCTTGAGACCATTTCCTGGAGCTATCTGTGTCTCTAAGGAATATTGAGAACATAGCTGGCTGTGAACATGGCTAATTTAAAAAAGAGATAACATTGGGAAAGGATTGAAAAACTGCAAATATTGTAGTTTATCCCTTAAGTCAGTTACTTGTCCTGTGGTGTCACTATCAGCCTCATGAGAGGAACTCTGCCCTCTGTCATCTGTGATGTGCTGCCTCTAGGGCTGAAGTGCGCACTGCCTGGCACAGAGCTGTTCGTGGGCACCGGCTAATACAGGCCCTTGTAGAGATACTTGCCTGACCCTGTAACTACCATCTTCTAATGCCTTATTGCTCATCCAGATGTTCTCCTTTTGCAGAGGAGAAAACCAAAGAGAAAACCAAAGGAAGCGAAAATGCCACTGATTCTGTGCAAGGTAGGGAAAAGAAAGAAGATGGATCTCTTCCCCTCTTGACTGTGCATGACTATCACTTTTTGCATGGTGCCTTCCTCATACAGCTTCCCCAGTCCTGTCCTGCCACCTCCCTCCACTGTGGGAGGAAACCCCCTATTTGGCAGGTTGGTCCTTGATACCTTGGTACCTGTGGAGCATGAAGAGGCTGATGGAAGGACTGCAGTCTGCTTTGAGAGTTGGAGAATGCTTTTTGTGTGGATAAAGAGTACTCATGCCTGATCATTAAAGCTGGTCTCTGAAGAACACAATAGCCATTAGAGACATCAGGAGATGTCACCTCATCCCTAACTATCTGTGGAATGTGTAGTTTCTTTTACAAGCCCTCACAGGAAGCAGAGTGAGAAGGGGACTAGAAATTGTTTCCATCTGGCATTCAGCAGTTTGACAGAAACTTCTCTATGCTACCCACCATTTGCTGTCCTTGTCTTTTTGTTGGTCTGTTTTTCTCGCTTTCCCCCATCTGGAATTTCAAAAATGTTCATCTTCTTTCTTCAGCATCCCCTGTCTTCTTGTTGTCTTTGCTTTTCCATATCCTGTTCAATCCTCTGTCCCCCTCTACCTCTGTTAACATCTTATGTCCCTCACATTGTTGCTTTTGTTGTCTGGGCTTTTCCATGCCCCATGCCCCCCTGTGTGTCCCTCCACGTCCCTTAGCTCTGCATGGCCCTCACACTGTTGCTGCTGTGGTTTCGCTCTCTTCCTCGCCATGTCTCTCACACCCTCCGCCTGCCATGTTTCCCTCAGGAGATCCTCTGTCGATCCACCACTACTTCCATGGTTACTTGGCTGGCTTCACTGTGCGCCCTGGTAGCTTGGAGAGCCGGGAGGTTATTGAATGCCTGTATGCCTGCCGTGAGGGGCTTGATTACAGTGACTTCGACAGTCTGGGCAAAGGGATGAAGGTATGCCCATCTGCCCAGCTTGCATGGGTCTCCTCCACTCTCCTCCCCAGCCTTGCTTCCCAGGACTTTGCCTGCTCCCCCACCTCAGACAGCTCCCCACCTTTCTCCTATGTGTCTCTCTCAGCCTGGATTCCTGTCATTTGCCAAGGAGCCATGAGTATTTTCTTCTCTTCCACCTCTAGGTTCATGTGAACCCCTCTCAGTCCCTGCTCACCTTGGAGGGTGATGATGTGGAAACCTTCAACCACGCGATCCAGCACGTGGCTTACATGAATTCACTGCGCTTTGCTACCCCTGGGGTCCGGCCACTCAGGCTCACCACTGCTGTCAAGTGAGTGGGCAAACCAGCACCTCTGGCTCAGTTCAGCAAGAGGGTTGCCTCTCTTTTGACTTAAGTTACATTGACTCACTTTGTATTTTAAAATAATTGTATTTTAAGATGGTCTCAAAATGGGTAAAAGTCTTCCTGAGAATAAATGATCAATTTTCCAGTATCCAAATGGATACTGTAGTATTGCTTCCTAGTCCCTATGCAGAACTTCTGCCTCTGCTCTCAGTGTTCCAGGCATGTGGACTGGTTTTAATTTTCTCTGTTGATGTGACCAAGTCACCAGATCCCAGTGGTGTCACTCCTCTCACACACCTTGCTCAGCAGGCTGTAGGGAAGCTTTAGGAGGACTGCTGGAAAAAGGATATTCCCTTCCCTGGAAGTGATGGGCAGGAGGTGATCTTTTATAATGTTGTTGTTGGAAGCTTAGGCCACTGATGTTTTCTACTGCTCTCCTTCAGGTGTTTCAGTGAGGAGTCCTGTGTCTCCATTCCTGATGTGGAAGGCTATGTTGTGGTGCTACAGCCTGATGCCCCCCAGATCCTGCTGAGTGGCACTGCCCACTTTGCTCATCCTGCGTCAGACCTTGAGGCTCCAGAAGGAATTCCCCTGTTCCCCAACCTCCAGATCACCTGCTCTATTTCTCACCAGGTGGAGGCCAAGAAGGATGAGAACTGGCATGGCACCGGTTAGTGGAGCACAGGGCAAGGTGTAAGAGACAAGAGTTGCAATCCTGTAGAGGAAGTAGAGCCCCTGTAATTACACCCAAAAGCGAGAGTTTACAAATTTAGAAGCAAGACACATTGTCTGTCAATATGTAGGCTAATCGGCTCTTATCCTTTTCTGCTCCTCCCTGTACTTTTTCTATCCACTCAATTCCTTTGCCTCACTCTCTCCTAATTCTTTCCCAGGCTTCTCATTCCTAATCCCTTTTACATTTTACCTACATTCCCCTTCATTGAATCCAGTGCTGGATGGATGTCCTGCCCGTTACTCGCTCTACTCCTGCACTAACTTAGTCTCATCCCACTTCCTTCTCTCCTGCTTTCTTTTTTACTTCTTGCTCCCTTCCTTCTCTTCCTGCCTCACTTTTTCCTGTGAATTCCCAGCCAGTTTCCTCACACCCTACAGTATCCTGTCCTTCAATTTCTTTCCATCATGCTCAGATAATTTCTCTGCAGTCTGTGCTCTGTGTCCATTCACTTCTTTCATATCTCTTCTGGTAATAGGATTTTTTGCTCCTACTTTTCTGTTTAGAAGCTTTGCTTTTCCTCACACAATGATGAGTTCCTTGACTTGAGAGCAGATTTTTCTCAATCCTGCTGAAAGTAGTTAGTTATTGAATGTGGTTGCCATTTTAAAGAAGATAAGATCTCAACCATGGTAACCAACAGTGTGAGACAGGGAAAAGCTTTCAAAAGCGTGCAGGGCCTGGGAATGTGTGAGTGTTGTTTCTAATTTGCACACTGTCATTGTCAACAAAGTCCTTACAGCCAAGATTCGTTATCATGAACTAGACTGATAATAGTATGTTGTTCCAAAATAGAGTGACTTTATTATGTGCATAGATAATGTCATTAGAACCATCCTGAAACAAGTAATTAGACTGACAGTGATTTTACTTAAGGTCAGTGCTAGGTGGAGAAGGAGAAGTAATTACATATGATGTGAGCACTCTTAGGTAAGCAGGTTCCCCTCTGGGTAACTCCTTCCTTCTCTGATGGTTGTCTGGCTTTCTGGCCACATCTCCTTTCTGTCTGCATCTCAGTGACAGACACACGAATGTCAGATGAGATTGTGCACAACCTGGATGGCTGCGAGATCTCATTGGTGGGAGATGACTTGGACCCAGAGAGGGAGTACCTGCTCCTGGATGGGGCCCTGCTGCAGCAGCGGGGCCTGGAGCTCGTTAACACCTCTGCCTACCTGACCATCACAGGTATGTCCTCTCCATGGTCACAGCTACCTCACTATGCCTCTGTCACCAACTGTCAGGCATCACTGGGAGAAGCACTTGACCTTAGGATGTGTTGGTGTACTTTGTGACACTGAGATGTCACCGTTTCTTGAACTCCTGGCTTTTGGAAGTCGCAGACCTTTTCCTTGGGGAGATGGCTTTTCCTCCAGTATAAAGTGCTGGAACATGGTATCAGCTCTCACCCAGGCTTGTATCACTCCTCCTGACTTACTCCTTGGGGTTTGGTGTTCTCAGGTGTCAGCAGCATTTTGCATGACATGACAGGGACATATCCCACAACTTGTGGACTGGTACAACACTTTTGTACTCTCCAGAACAGGGCTATTGCTCTCAATCCTTCCTTCCCTTCCACTTATTTTAGTGATGCAAGCAGGGATTCCATCTGGTCCTCCTCAGCCTGCTCCGTCTCTGAGCCCTTCCCAAAATTAACGAACCCAGCACTCCCTTGGATCCCTCTGCAGCCTCTGGCTGCTGCAGGGTAGGGATGCCAGGTGACTTTGGAGCAGGACCTTGCTCACCCCACCCCTCTCTTGCTGCCTCAGGCGTGGAGAGCATTGCAGTTTACGAGGAGATCCTACGCCAGGTCTCCTACCACATCAACCACGGTGCTGCCCTCTATGAAAGGAAGTTTCACCTGTCCTGCACTGAGATGAACGGACGCTACTCCAGCAACGAGTTCACTGTCGAGGTACAAGACTGATACATGCACAGAGATTCTTCTGCATGTGTGGGGAGGACATGGTGCATGGGAATGCATAGAATATGCCATGGACACAGGGCTGAGTCCTCTCACTCTGGTCTTTCTGCAGGTGAATGTTCTCCACAACATGAACCGAGCTGCTCATCCCAACCATATCATGAGCTCCCAGCAGTTTGTGCACCGAGGCCATCATTTACCTGCAGAGCTGTCTGGGCACAGTTTGGCAAGCACCCACAACAACCCAAGTATGTAATACTACCTTTTGGGTTTATTAATTTAGATCAGGACGCTCATTTTCTGACATTCGGGCAGAACCTATAGTGGAGGATTCCTCTCTGGCTCCCTACACCCATTATCCTTATTCTCGTTTTATTGTCCTGTTCCACTCGTCGTTAGCCAGCCAAAGACTGCAGTCTTTGTCAGATTGTATTTTAGAGCATGCTGCAACAATCCTCTTGTGGGATATTGTCTTCTTGATGTAGAAGCCGGCTGAATTCTACACCTCAGAGGGTCTAAAAAGAGTAACTGTAAGCTGACTTCATTCATGCACCTTGCAAAGGTGCTGTGTGGGCTTGTGTAAAGTAATTTCAGAAAGAAGCTTCAACAGCAGGAGAGAAAGGTGAGTCAAGACTGCCAGTGCTCTAAAGAAAGAAATGGGAGTGGGTGGTGGTCAGCAAGGCAGGAAAATACAGGAGATGGCACCACACAGACAAGAGGAGAATTCTTGCCCCCACAACAGAGGAGAGAGAAGCTTGAAAGCTAGACTAGATGTATGTTTGTGCTGTTAGCCCTGTGCCTCAGGCATGACCACACTCCAATCGATTCCTCCTGGGCTGTGAAAGCTCTGGACTTTACAGACATTTTGGTTCCCTGTCATAGGGAACAAGCAAGGCACCTTTGAGCTAGCTTTTGCTGCAGCTTGCAAAGTGGCTGACCCCAAGCTGTTCCAGTCCTGCAGCTGGCACTGCAGGGGCAGCCTGTGCATGTGCCAGCTTTTGCCTCTCCCTTCCCCAGCTCTGCCTGATGGCAGTAGCAAACTTTCCCTGCTGAACAGAACCACAAACAAATTTGTGGAAGGCCTAGATAGATTTTGCAGGGAAGGTGGGTATCTGGGGAGTTGAGGGTCAGTCTACAGGCCTAAAACAAACACGTAGAAGTTGGGCTAAGGGTCTTAGATGAACTTCAGGTTTTCTCCTGTGGAGAAGCCACTCTTTTGCCACAGCACTTATTAGAAGTCTATCATAGAATTCACATCTGCTCCATGTGCAATGCAGGCATCTTTTGGCTTCTTGCTTTCTCTACTGCTTGCATAGAAGTCACACTCTGAAAACATCCTCAAGCCCTTAGAGGCTGTCCCCAGCACACATTTCTCCCTCCCAAGAGCAGGATACAGATATATGTGATGCAACATATTCTGGCAAATTCTGCAGATAGAGATGTGCAGAGTCTCCATAGAGTCTACATCACAGGAACTGCCTGTGCCCAGGGGCACAGACAAGTCAGGTTGTCTTCCTGCATAGACCAAAAACCCAGGCTCTGCCCAGGGATCTCAGTTCCTGCACGTCGGGTTGGAAATGCATGTTTCTGTGAGAGACTCTGGACACAACTTCTCATTTTCTTTCTCCAAAGTGGTTCCCAGTGCTGCCACTGTCATCATCGTGGTGTGTGTGGGCTTCCTGGCACTTATGGTGATCCTCGGCATCCTGCGCATCCACTCGCTGCACCGCCGGGGAATGGGGCAAGAGGTGCCTGGGGCTGCTGAGTCGGGGCACAGCAGCACTGGGGGCAAGGAGAGCGACATGTTCTGGGACGACTCGGCCCTCACCATCATCGTCAACCCCATGGAGGTGAGGAGCGGCCGCCGCGGCTGGGGCTGGGTGGGCAGCTGGCTTGTCACACCCTGCCCCTCACCCCGTATGTCACCTCCCCAGTCCTACCAGAGCTGTCAGGAGAGGGCAGCAGGCAGTGTGGAGGGCAGAGCTGGCGAGGGCATGGAGGATGATGACGACAGCACCGACTCAGAGACACCCGACTCCCCGGACAGCAGTGACATGAATGACCGGCACATCATCCGCAAAGGTGACGTCTCTCACCGCTACTAGGAGCTTTAAAACACCCGCCCAGTGGATCCCCCAGAACATATGGCAGGAAGGAGGAGGTGTCTTACTTTCAACTTCTTTCCTCCCCCACCGTGTACACATGTGCTCCTCCCTCATTGATCATTTCTGCCTCCCATGTTCCTCCATCTTCTGCCATTCTCATTGTGGACATTCCCCACATGATTGACCCCCCATCTGGCTCTCCAGAAACATGTGTTAGGGCACTTACACATGATGGTGGCACGGTTCAAACTGGGATGCAGGTGTTGGAAAGAAGGGAAATCCGAAAGGCAGAGCCAGCCATAGGGCTCAGAGTGGGGTTTCTCACAACCCCTCCCCAGATATTATATATATATATTGTATATTTTTTCAATGTTGTCATTTGAGGTTTATTCTCGTTTCATGCAAAAAAAAAAAAAAAAGAAAAAAACAACCAACAAACCACTGCAGCTTTGTGTCGCTTTGTAAAATTGTCAATACTCCTAATACTAAGTGAATGAAGGTAAGAAAGATGAGGAAACAAAGTGGATTTTAAAATAAATGGATTTCAAATAAAACATTCAGGACTTCTGCAGTTTTTCACTACAACCAGGGAAAGAAATAGTGTAGGCTCTAATGTGAAACTGGAGCTTGTCCAGAGCATGTATTTACTGAAATTACTACCTTATCTTGAGGAAGGGTTACATTTTTTAGCATATGTGATGAAGCAAGAAAAACACATCACTCATGACCCTACCCTGAGCCTTTCTGAGAATCAAAATGCTCTGTAAACACAATATAGCCTTCTCCAGGACTCAGTGCTAGGGACCCACAAAAGAACAGAAGGCACTCAAGCCTGTCGCAGGCAAATGTAGCACATGCAGCAAACTGAATTCTTGAACACAGGAAAATAAATAAGGCTCTTTAGTGTATCAACAGAAACAGGCCAAATGTCCTTAGCTTCATCCATCTTCTCACATGATCTGCTTTTTTTATCACTCTGATAAGAGTATTTTTTATACCAGGGGTTCCAGCTTGTAGAACAGCCCCAGCACTTCTGGGAGAAGGAGGCATCTCCCTCTTTCTGCTGAGCATGGAGGGGATGGAAATACAACAGATACTAGCACAGCATGGCTCTGAGCCCAGCAGTAGCATGAGTTGCTAGGATAGTGCTTCAGAGCAGGTTGTGCTTCTTCCCTGGATCTACTTGGTCTGGTTTTTCAGATTCTGCAAGACAAAAAGGGGCTGTCAGCTGATTGACACATCTTGGGGCAATGGCTGCAACATGTGAGGGACCCAGAGGAAAATTCTGCAATTTGTTGGCAGCCAAGGTTGAGAAATCCTCCTTAGGGGCAAGAAGGCAGTACGGTAGGTGAGAGTGGAAGAGCCCCTCTGAGGGCAAAGGTTGCAGCACAAGATCTCTGCTTGCTGCAGTTCTCTCAGATGTTTCAGCTCTAGCCTGTCTTCATGCCCAACTGTGCCCATGTATGGTTGTTACTGGGTCCAAAAGAAGTGAACGTGCTGGGATAAGACACTCTTAAACTTTTCTGCTTTGTCTCATTCCCAGTAAATTCTATGCCTTTGTTTCATCAAGGGAGTTTACAACAGGAACTGTCAAACCAGTACCCTGACATCTTGAAGCACTGGAATAATTCAAGTGTCCAGAAGGAAAAAAAAAAAGGCTACACTGTGCACATTGGAGCAAAAAACTTGGCACAAAATAGTCGTTGCGTCCTGAGAATGCCTGACCCAGATCTGATCTGTGACCAAAAGCACCACCTCTCAGAGCCCTGCAAAGGACCAGGTCGTGGCAGCACGATGTTCCTGTACCTCCACAGCAGCCTCAGCCAAGTGCTACAGCTTACAAGGTGGGAGAGGCCAAATGAACGATGAGTTCGTAGGTGGCCATCATGATGGCGGCATTTGGGATCTGGCGGATCAGGTGCGCCAGGAGCCCCCGGTACAAAGCCAAGGGTCCTTCTTCACGGACCACCAGCTGCAGAGTCTGTGCCAAGGAACGGTACCGGGAGCCCTCCTCTCGCAACCGCGTCCGAATGACCTCTGGGGAGACAAGAGGGGAAGCCACATATTAGCAGATGGATCCTGCAGGCATGGCATCTCCCACCAAGGGGAGCAGCAGCAAGGAGAGAGGAGCCACTGACCGTGTGGATATGCAATGCACGTAGCGCATGTTTTGGAGACAGCGGCAGCGCTCATTAGTCCAAAGAAATCATTGTTGTTTTGTGGAAGTGTGAGTGATGGGGAATGGGAATGCTGGCTGTTTCTCAGCTCCTTTTTCAGTGCTTCATAGATGACAAAGTGTATGATGGTCTCTGACACTCCAGCATAGGAGGCAGTGATCCCACGGTAAAATCCACGCAGGCCTTCTGTGCGGTACACGTGCATGGCACACTGGAGAGCGCTGCTGGCCGTCTCCCCCTTCACCCTGGAAAGAGGGGAGAGGGTGAGGACAGCACACTGCACCCTGACCTGCAGGGCTGTTGTGAACACAGCCATAAGCCTCTTGCTCAGCCTATGACCTGCCATGTTCTGATGAGAAATCACAGACCTCTCTCTGCCCACCAAGCCCCAAACCAATCCTGATGTGACATGGAGTGGCTCTGCACTGCAGGCCTGCCTTACCTGGCTTCCAGCTGCATCCTCGTTTTCACTAGCCAGATGGGGTTGGTGAGTGTGGCTGAGCTAATGCCTGGGGAACAGAAGAGGAAGACAGCCATGAGTGCCAGGATCATGCTGACAGTTTGTGAAGAGGTGCTGATCTATCAGCTCTCAGAGCTCTGCTTGGCAAGCTGTAGGCATTCGCAATTTGAGAATGACCTTGAGAAGAGATATTTAGGGCAGACTATTTGATTCTCCTCCTCCCCTATTCCAGCCTTTGTCTAGTGGTAATTAGCTCCTCTGCCTCCAACAAAACCCCACTACAGGCCCGGGTGTTACAAAGAGGCAGGAAACAGAATACTAATTTTTCAAGAATAGAGGATTTTGTTAGAGAACTGGAATATATCAAGAGGAATGGTTCTGTGAGTGGTCTAAATTACACACTGCCTTCTCCCTCTCACAGCAGAATAGAGCTCATGATAGCAGCTGAAGGGGTAAAGACAAGACTTCAAGAGATGAGACTAAGAAGAATTAAGAGTGAGAAAACATTTGGGTTACCCAAAGAACTCACTTCTCCACATGTGGAGGGAGAAAACTTCAGGGCAGCAATGGAGAGGGAATGAAACACATAGGCATTTCTAGACAGAAGGACTTCTTGGCTTTGATTTGAGACAGAAAAGGCTCACCTGCACAGGCTGCTGCTAATATGTGTACTTCTTTGGACTCCGGCACCAGGACAGTATTAAGCCTCTCCTTAGTAGCAGAATAGGCAGCAAAATATATAGCCCTGATTGGAAAAAAATACAGAAGAGGTTACAGCTCCCCTAGGAGGAGCAGAGACACTACTGTACAGGCTCACTCCAACTTTCCACACTTCCATCACACTTCTCTCTGACATGACATCAGATACCATTTTTACCTGGCCCCCAGCAATTATCTTAACACTACGATCAGAAGCTCCAGAAGATGTCTGTGTGAAGGGGTCCTGTGGCACGTGAGCACAAGGCCCAGACCACTTTCAGGAAGTGGGGTGACAGCTATGACACAGCCACACTTAGGAAGTGTGCAGCATGAGGCACTTCCAGGGAGCAGAACTCACCGGGAAGGAGCAACCCCAGCGAGGTTTGGACCCAGACCTCGGAACAGGGACCGTTTGCCTTCCTTCTCAAGGATGGCCCTACAGAAGGAAATGAACAGAGAAATCAGCAGAGTAACTAAGCTGGGGACTCTCCTGTTCCTTCTCCTTCTTTGCTCTTCAGTATTCCTTGTAGCACCCCCTCCCCACCTCTCATGTTTTCCTTTTTCTGCCTTGCTCTCATTTTCTCTCCAATCACTACTCCTCTCTCCTTCAGTCCTAGAATCATGGAACCCCTTGGGTTGGAAATGACCTTAAAGATCATCTAGTTCCAACTACCCTGCCATGGGTCACTAGTCATTGCATCCTATTCTTGATAATGCCATCCCTCTGGGTTGGATCCAATCACTGGTTGGATCCAATCACAGCTGAGAAATTTCTCCCAGCCCCCTAAGCTGCCTGGCAGAGCACAGATCACTAGTGAGAAGCAGATGTACCTGTGCTCTGATCAAACTTTCTATAGCACTTGTGGCTTCCAGAGCCTCAGCCCAACTCTCTTTCTCTCTCCCCCCAAACCATCACCTCCCTGGTGCTAAACGGCACACTGCCCTGTCCTGCTCACCTCAGCAACTTGAGCACTCCAGGAGATGGTGGGGTGGGATTCATCAGCCTCACACTCATGCCTGGCAGCTGAATCTCTGGGAGGCACAGAGGCCGCAGTGCCAGCTGGGATGACTGCAGACGTGTCTTCACCACTTCCAGGGGACAGGTCAGGATGGCTCCAGCTGTTCCACCACATCTAGGGCACAGCAGCACACGTGAGAATGACCTCTGGGCCATAATAGGGCAATAATTCTGACCCTGCTTGTCCACAACCTCTCCCCTCTGGGAGAGGAGGCTAGGTGCCCCAGTCTGTGTCACACATGACCTCCTGCTCTGACACTGATTAACGTAACAGCTTAGCTTGGGACATCATCTGGCAGCCTCGCTCTGAAGCCCTACTCAGTGTTTGAGACAAAGAGTCCCAAGTCCATGGGGACTCAGCAGTCTCCCAGAGCAAACATTTCTGCTGCCCACCCTCACTGCAAAGCCTTCTGCTGAGGTCACCAGGCACCGTGGCCCACACTTCACCACAGCCACACCGGCTCACAGAGGGGCAGCACAGAACTCTGCCGCCTCTCAGCCTGCCCGTGTCTTTAACCCACAGTTACATCAGACCCACATTGGCAAGGCCCTGTAAGCAAGATCTGTAGTTTCTGCCAACAGCCAGGCTCTCTCCAAGCCTGGCTTGCTTAATGAAAGAGGACTCTGACCTTCAGCAGGCAAAACCTATTTTTGGAACTCATGAACCATCTCCATCAATGGCTCTCGTCACACTGCAGGAATGCTGAAAGGACACATATCCCCTTTTTCCCTTTCCACAACCCAGGGACAAGCCATAACTGACACATTTGGTACTCAGCTCCTGTCTGTCTAAATCCTTTGACTGATAACTCTGCTCTTCTAGATAATGCTCAGTATCTGAAAGAGCATTTTGAGATGAATTTGCATGCAAGCCATGCAAGAGGCTTTGACAAATGGACGATCGTTCACATCTGCAACAGCCAAAGTTGCTTTGTTTCACAAGAGATGGAGGCTTAATAAAAAGCTCACTCTGCTCCAGAGAAAGAAAAGCCAACCAAAGAACTACAAGATATCAGGGAAGAGTCAGGTATATAATCAGAATTACATATAGAATGCAGGATAGCAAACAGTTAAGAGTTCTGAGGAATTATTTTGAAAAAGTCTATACAGCTCAGTAAACATACACTGTATTCTCACAGCCTTTGCTCCTAGGCCTTCATTATCATTGCCAAGAGGAAGAGGGGTTTAAAAAAAAAAAAAGATGCCTGGATGCCTACTGCACATCCAAGAGTTGAAGCTATGGCAGCTAGGAGATTATGCAGCTAATGATGCCCACAACTAGCTATGCTGTTCCATAACACTCCTGTGGCTTTGTCAGGCCCTTGGCAGATGTACACAGTGGTAGTGACGACTTGCAGAGCAGTCCATCAGCAGCAATTTCCCTCAGGAGGTGTATGATTAGTGGTGGGAGTCTGGCAACATCCTGACTCCTGAATTTAGCTCCAGCTCAGAAGGCAGCACATGGCAAAGCAGTGAACAGCCTGGCTCAGGTTCTCTGGGTCAACAAGCTGACCAAGCACGGACTCCAAGACACAGCCTACGCAGCAATCCAGAGCTGCATGAGGCAGGGTCTGCTTTCACAAAGGCCATGTTGATTCTTCCCATACAGACCCTCAGGGGTGCAACAGTCCTGTTCTTTACCTTAGATTCTATTAATTTGTGTTATACAGGCTCCAGACTTGCATGCCTGTTTTTTCTTTGGCCAGAAGTACAGTCTCCAGTTCAGGAGAAGATTGAGTACAGTGGTGACAGATCAAGGTCTAAAAGGTCCAAATAGGGCAGTTTCAACTCCTTATCTAAAAGCTGAGCAAGCAATACATCAGGAAAACACTGAGAGAAGCAATTGCTTGGTATACTAATAATTCTTCTCTTTAATAGTGCATAAGGAAGCAAAAGTTTATGTAATGTTCTCTTAATATATAATTTCTTCAAGAACTCCCCACCTGCAATGGTCAGGATCTGAATATGAACACACGCTTCCAGTATACATAAAAGTTTCCTGAGGTCATGTTCCTGAAGCTACTGATACATACAGAAAACAAAAAAAGTATTACAAAAGAAATAATAACAAAGAAATTGTTGCTCCTTAGCCTAGTGGCCATTTAATAAGCAGAAAGAGAGTGTGATGAGCCGCTGTGCCTCAATGGCAAGATTAAAAAGGCAAAAGAACACCCATTATTTAAAGCTAAGGAAATGAGGTGTACCAGTTGTTCAAAACTAGAAGAAATCTCAATTGTGATGTATTATCATGCATTAGATGATGATACAGCTGCTTACACTCTATGGAAGACATAGGTCTGCAAAATTCTTCTGTTTCAGGAGAAATGGAAAATTATGTGTCATTACTCTAGAAGCAGGAACTAAAGCAATTTCTTCAAAATAGGATGAAGTGCAGCAGTGAAAATGAGTACAACATGTACTGTCAGAGGAAAGCCCCAGCAAAAAGTGCTAATTGAAGAAGGCGGGTAATTTTACCTCAGAAAATGGTACTTGCCTCTAGATCTTGCTTTCACATTTTAAAGGGAAAACCGACAAATTTGAGGTGACTGAGAAAGAGAATTAGTTGAGAAATACAAAAGACACTGGTAACATTTTTAAATGATCTAAAAAGTGTATAAGCACATGCACAGAGGTGACAAGGTTTACTGGTAATTCATGTTAGCTCTTACTTAGGCTAGTCAAAAATTAAGATGGCTTGAAGATCTTCATTTAAGAATAGCAGTGCTGGGTCAGACAAACCTGCAGTTAAACCAGATTTCTGCCTAGGACACAGACAAATAAAGGTCACCTACAGAAGAGGAGGAGAAATACCTCCAGAACACTCTCCCAGCTTCCCACAATTTTCAGTTCAGGGATTTCCTCAGCCAAAAATGTTGCCTTGCTTTTAGTAGCCTTCAACACATTCTTTTTCATTCATCTTTTTAAAATGCTTCCTGAAAACATAAGAAGCCTTTACTTTCTACTATCCTGTTGCCAGGAGTCCCACAGTTTAACTGCACACTGTGGGAAGAACTGTGTTCTTGCATTAGTTCTGAACAAACCTCTCACAAGTTTCTTTGGCTGCTCCCTGGTTCTTTTACTGGAAAATCAAGTGGAGAACTGCTCCTTCATAAATGAGACCCTGTTTTGTTTCATTACACAAACCAGTAATATCAAATATAGTGCAGCAATAAACTGAACTTGTCATTCATCTCTTACTCACGTTATTAGCCCCAGGGTTTTAGTTAGCTGTAATTCAGGAGTATTGCTTAATGGATGAGGACGAGATACAGACTGACAAAGTTCCCACGAGTGATATTCTTGTCACAAGCCAAACTCTCAGTTTTTTGGGGACCATAGTGGAAAAAGATGAAGAAAAGCTTAAGAAGAAAGCTAAGAAAGATAAATGTATTAAGAAAGTCTAAGATACAATGAATATATATAGTTCAAAGGATAAATTAATGTAAGAGAATAACATATACAAAATAACAATGGGAACAGAGAGGATGGGTACGCATATGCTAAGATTGACATAGCACAAGAACTGGATTAGCTGCAGAAAACTGGAAATCTACTAATTAAAAGCAATTAAATTGTGTGCGTTATTGTACATGCTGTATCACAGGCCTCACTGTCACACAGACTCAGCAGGTTGGTGGGATTTGGAAAAGGATTAGATGGATGCCTAAGCAGGACTCATGCAGTTACTCAGCAAAGTCTGGAGGACCACATTATTTTCTGTTTTAGGGCACCATAAACTTGAAGCTGATTGTTTTCAGATTTTAAAAGAGGAAGGGGGAAAAGCCACGGGACAAATTACTTGCTCAGGGGCACGCTTATAATACAGAGGGGCACGGCTGGGATCCAAACACCTGACTCACCAGAATCAGCTGCACTATTTAAAGCCAGAAAAGTGACACAGGAATCTCAGCCATGCGCTGATGGAGAGAGCTGGGCGCCCTCCCGAACGCATGGATGCCTCGTGGCGCCCTCGTTCAAGGGAAACACCCCGCTTCCCTTGCCCCGCATCCCCGGCAAGCTCCGGCCGGACCAAACTCCGTGTCCCACAGGGAGGCTCTCCGCCTTCCCAAGTCGCGGAGCCGGGAATTCCCCGCGGCGCTGCGGGGCTGCTCCGCGCCCCGAGCCCCGATCGGGACCGGCACAGCCGCGACCGCGCGGGCCGGCACGGCGGAGCCGCGGGGGCCGCTCTGCCCCAAGGGGGCCGCTCTGCCCCAACGGGGGCTGTTCTGCCCCAAGGGGGCCGCTCTGCCCGGCGGGTCCGCTCTGCCCCAACGGGGGCTGTTCTGCCCCAAGGGGGCCGCTCTGCCCCAACGGGGGCTGTTCTGCCCCAAGGGGGCCGCTCTGCCCCAACGGGGGCTGTTCTGCCCCAAGGGGGCCGCTCTGCCCCAACGGGGGCTGTTCTGCCCCAAGGGGTCTGCTCTGCCCCAACGGGAGCTGCTCTGCCCCAAGGGGGCCGCTCTGCCCCAACGGGGGCTGTTCTGCCCCAAGGGGGCCGCTCTGCCCCAACGGGGGCTGTTCTGCCCCAAGGGGTCTGCTCTGCCCCAACGGGAGCTGCTCTGCCCCAAGGGGGCCGCTCTGCCCCAACGGGGGCTGCTCTGCCCCAACGGGAGCTGCTTTGCCCCGGCTGCCAGGCGGCGGCTGCGGAACCCGCGACCCGAATCCCGCCCCCGGGCGCCCTCCTGCCCCCGAATCCCGCCTCCCGGGGCACTCACCCTCCGGCGAGCAGGTGGAGCAGCGTGCTGTGCTGCGACATGGCCCCGCGCTGCCGCCCGGCCCCGGACCGGGCCAGCCTGCCGCAGGAGGAGGCGCCCGGGCGGTGGCGGTGGCGGTGGCGGGAGGGGCGGGCGGGGCGCTGCGAGGGGAGCGAGGGCTCCTCGGTGCAGAGGTACGGGTGATCATTCACACAGCTCCTCCGGCCCGGCCACTCAAGGCTCTTCCATTAAAAATAAACGAACAAACGTCCCCAAGCCTCCAAACCGACCCTCAAACTTAAACAAACTTGTCTTTGTTTTGCATGTAGGGGAGCCAGGGCAAACTGATTTTTTTCCACTACGGGAAAGCAATGGGTCCAAGAGCAGAGCCAAGTGGTTCCTGACGCTCGTTCTCGCTCACGGGACCCATAAGTTATTCCTCTCTGCAGATTCACTTCCTACATTTGTCTCTGTTGTAGCAGCACTGCACCCAAACTGGACACTCAGTCAGTCCTGTGTCACTCAGTGTTATAAGTGAAGTCACAGCAGTACAGAATGTGATATAAATACAGAAAGATGCGTCTTGGGATGTTTGGGTTTATATATAAAAAAGGGCCAATCCTCTGAATAAATTAGACCCATGACTTTGAAGTTCAGAGGATCAGTGTGAGAAAGACAGGGAATATTCAGAGGCAAAAGATGCTCTGTTGCTTTTCCAAATGCACAGTTTCAGAGCGCATTAGAGTTCATTGAATATTATCTTCCTTAAAAAAAGCAGAATGTACATCAACATGATGCTGTTGCCACAAAGGCACACATCAGATCAGTTTATGTGTTTAGGAGGATAGCCTGTGGGTCAGATAAAAGGAGCTGTCAGAACAGCTCTGTACTGCTGTGACTTCACTCACAGCACTGAATGACACAGGACTGACTGAGTGTCCAGTTTGGGTGCAGTGCTGCTACAACAGAGACAAATGTAGGAAGTGAATCCACAGAAGGGAATAACGACCTTGGCCACTCAAGCAGAAGGATTGAAAAAAAATTGCAGCTTTTAGTCTGGAGGAGAAGGAATTAAGGGAGACACGGCAACTGAGTCCAATTCAGTACAAGGATACTTTGAAAAGGAAATGAGTACCTTATGTGTGGTGGAAAAGAACAGAACTATCAGCTCATCAATAGTGCCTGGGCAATGAGGGGTAGACCAGTAAAAAGACTGGCTTTCTGGTCAGTGAAATTGGAAGCTGGCCAAAGATACCTAGAAGCTCCAATCATTTTTTACTTGTCTTCACTGTGGTGGTGGCTAGGTGAATATCTTAAATAGCACCAGTTGCAAGTGGGGAAAAAGTTATTCTAGATTTCTAAGCACTTAAGCAAAGTCAAGGTTTTCAGACTGATTAGGGCTGATGAACTTCATGCTGTGATGAGAACTGGATAACTGGAGAATGGCTCACTGGCCATTATCTTTGAGATATCTAGGCAGTGGAGAGGTTCAGAAGACTGCAAAAGGCCAAATATATTGGGCATTCAAAAAAAGAAAATCTGATTAATTACAGGCCAGCCAGCATCATTTTACTGCCTTCCCCTGTGACACTGGAACAAATAAAAATTATGTAGACAACTCACATTTTCCATTTGCAAATAGAAGAGATCAAGTTAAACCAATCTTTCATGGCAGACTTGTCCTTGTGGTCAAGGAAGTAACAATAGATATTAAATTTTTTATTTCAGTAGGATTTTTACTCTGTGTCATCTGACAGTCATTAGGAAACATGGGAAACTGGATCTACTGAAATCACTGTTGGGAGCATCTGATGCCAATTGGAAAATTCTAAGATTAGTTTTTGGTGTTATGCTGTGTGTCTGGAAAAACGTATCAAGGAGTCCTGCAGAGATCTGTTTTCAGTGTGCTATCAGTGTGGGTTTTTTTCCCAGTAATTTATACAGTGGACCAGAAAATTCTGTCTATTAAAATCTGCAGACAACATTTACCTCAGAGGGGTTGCAAAGGAGTTGGTAGAAAAAAATCATATACAAATGCTCTTGATCAATGGGAGAAATAGCCTGAAAGTGTAGAGCACCATTTAATAAAAACAAGTGCTAAATTTTGCACTTGGAAAGAAATAATGAATTTCATGAAGTTAGGATGGGGAACAGTTAGACAGAGACCTCCATTTGTCACTGGTTTCCATCAGGCCCAGGACCTTCAGCAGGTCCTGATTGGTATTGAGAACAGCTGAAGGATGCAGAGCCTGGAATAGCCTTTTCAGGAACTGTACTATTTCCCTTTCTCATCTCTCCAAGAGTTTTTGGGGCCCCCTGATATTTTAGTTCTTGCTGCCAAATTATTTTCACTTCACTTTCAGGGGTGCATTGACTGTGCTTCTTTTCCTGTTGACTTTTAGATCAGACCCTTTGTTTTCTGCCTGCAAGCAGAAACAGTTGTGGCTTCAGCAGGATACTTATCCATCAACAGCCATAGCTGTGGTTGTCCTGGATGCTCCGCCACCACCACCACTTCCTGTCCTTCCAGTTGCATCAAAGCCTTTTGGGACTCTAAGGGATTAAGGGCCATCCAGCCCTTCAGAAGGAAGGCTGTGGGGGCTATTTTTTACAGAGCAGTGTTTCCCTGTCCCTGTCCTGAGCCAGAAGGCCAAGCTGGTATCACAGGCTGGTGTCATGGGCATACCCCAAAACCTTATTGCAAATATTTACAAATCAAAACTACTTCATGTCTTCCTCCTTGCCAAGTCTGTGATGGTTTTTGGATTTCTGTCCATGCCTTATCTCAGTGCCTACACTCTCCTTCTCCATGTCTTTGTGCTGTCTATTGGTTTTCCTTAGGAGCAGCGTTGCCCCTCTCTTCTTCTTGAAAGCCTTTTGGGATTCTGCCCCATAGCATTCTCCATGCCTCTCTCTTCAAGTGCTCTTGCTAATCCCTGATCACACTGAGCATACATAGGATTTGGTAATAGCAGGTGAGTCTTATTTTAACCTTCCAGGATGCCAGAAGTGTGCTTTCAAAATGAATCTTACAGTAATCCCTGTTTGCTGGGCTGGGGTTTGTCCTGCAGGACAGCCTGGGTGTGCAAATGAAATTCCTTTTTGGTGCTGCTAAGCTGCACAGAGGGCACATCACCCACTAATTGGTGTGCCTCCACAGGGCTAGGGGAGACATGGTCCAGAGTAATGCTCCCCAAGCATGTCTGGTGTGGATGTTGTATTTCCAGCCCCAGTTCTTATAACTTTAAGAAGTCTGCTCCTGTTGAGCCACACATAGTACTTGCTAGCACAGAGCTGGCTGTAGATGCCATGTGAATTTCAAAGCTGTAAGGAGAGCAGGCAGGAAGACCAACTGTCAAAGAATTGTGTCTAAAACCCCACCAGATGTCACATTTTGGACAGATGAAGTGACCCTGACAAATCTGGAGAGGACCCTGCAGAGGAGCATATTCGTTTGAAAAGAAGAAGATGGGATTTGATTCTGAAAACAATCTATTTCTAGCAACCTAATGTCACGGGAGTCAGCACACATTGTGCAACCCCCTCTTGGTGCTTTTCCCATTCTTTTAGAGGCTATACACAAATGACCTCTGATTTTCCAGGTGGCTTGTCCTTTGGAACCATGAATGTAGGAGGATCAAGGCTGGGAAGGAGTTGGCATTTCTATGGCTTATCTGAAGGTATCACATACTTTTCAGCTAAATGTGTGCACTCTCAACCTGTGGCTGCCAGCTGCAACATTTTAGCGATCCCAGAGCAAACAGTAAAATATCTGTCCATCAGCTGGACAAATGGACATATACTGATACAGTATATGCTCATCTATGCATATGTACCATATACATGTCGTTGAATATATATATGAACATATATATTTATGTGTATTCACAAATAAAATGAGATTTGCGTGGGGCATACATGTATGTATCTCTTGTATGTACATAAACATATATACATACATGCTGTGAAAAATGCCAATCACTTGTTTTTAAAATTTTAAAAGTTTAATAGCAATAAACTGGTTATAAAAATAGCAATATAATTAGAGTAATAAAAATTTTGGACAATTTGTATTGGAACAATATGAGACAACAGAAACAAAGAGTTATGGATGTCTGGCTACCTTTTTATGGGCAGCATAAGCCTGAAAAAGGACACCCGTTAACAGAGGATTAACCCTTAAAAACAACAGCCTGTTGCATATTCATACATCTCATACATGATGCATAAATTCCATTCAAACACAGGATTCTGTCTGGTCATCCTCAACATCTTCTTAATCCGAATGGTGTCTTCATAGCTGAGCGAGGCGGGAAGAAGTTCATTTCTTCTGATAAGAGGGCAATAAATTCTTTTTCTCTGAAAAATTTAGGTGTCCTGTGGCTGCCATCTCACTGCAAATCTTTTTTTTTTTTATTTTTAAAGTATCTTGGATAGCATAGTTCCTATTTTAACATTTTGTTATAACCTAAAACTATATTTAACACACTTCTTAAGAGAATTAATACAGCATAACTTTCTAACATAACACATGTAATATTAATTTCAATATTTGCGAAAAGCCAATCATAAAATACACATTTTTCACACATACTGTACACATTGACTATATATATATATTAATGCAGATATATATGCATATATATATGTTTATGTATATTTGCATTTTTCACACATACCATACACATTGACTATATATATATATACATGCATTTATATATGTATTTATGTATATTTGCAGATATAATGGGATGTGTATAAAACACACCATATACATGTACACACCGTTTCACGGCCGGCAGACGGGCACACCCCTCGGCAGCCGGCTCCGGAGCTGCGGGAGCGGTGCGCGGCGGGGGGACCCACCGGGCGGACGGGTTCCGGAGCGGGCGGTACCCGGGCGGGCGGGCGGTGACCCGGGTGACCCTGGCGCTCAGTCCCTTTAAGGCGCTCCGGCGCCTGTCCCTTTAAGGCTGGCCCCGCCCCGCCGCGCCAGCCCAGCGCGCCCCGGCGGCCCCAGGTACGGAGCGGCGGGGGAGCCCCGCGGCCCCTCCGGGCGGCGCCGGGCGGAGCGCGCCGGGGGACGGGGGACGGGCGCGGCCGGGGCGCGGGGCTCAGGGCTCGGGCCGGGGGCCGCGGCCTTGCTGTCCCGGCGGGCGGGCGGGCGGGTGTCCGTGCTCTGCCGGGCCGGGCCCGCGGGGGAGGCGGCGCTGGCGGGTGGCAGTCGGGTCGGGGTCAGGCGGTCGCTCCGCTCGGCGCTCACCCGCTGTCTGTGCCGCCCCGGTGCCAGGTGCAGGCGCGGCGGGTTCGGCGCCGAGCCTCTCTCCCTCCGTGCCCGGCGCCATGGCCATGAGGGAGCTGGTGGAGCCGGAGTGCGGGGGCTCCAACCCCCTGATGAAGCTGGCGGGACACTTCACCCAGGACAAGGCCCTGCGGCAGGAAGGACTGCAGGGCCCGCTGGCCTGGCCCCCCGGGACGCCCGAAGCCGCGGCCGTGAGTATCGCGCTGCTCGCCGGGCTGGCTCTGGGGGCTCTCGGTGCGGCCGGTGTCGTGTGGTGGTTTCTTGGGGAAAAGGCCCAGGGGTCACCCGAAGCAGGGCTGTGGGGTGAGGGCACGTTTATGGGCGCTCAGGGGATGTTGTCGGCTGTGGTGAGCTGTGTGCCTTGCTGTCACAGGCCCTAAGCCAGACAGTAGTGGGAGGGGGTTGGACAGGATCCCTCAAAGTGTTGCTGCTCCCTTGGCTGGCAGCTAGCGCAAGAAAAATGTTGACAGGCTAAGCTCAAGGAAGAGGAAGATACAATCTAATTGGGTCACACTGTCTATGTAGAGAGGGGCATGGGATCAATGTTGACACAATTGCCCACTATTCCCTGCAGGTATCCAAACCATTGGGAGTAGCCACTGAAGATGAGGTAAGAACAGATTTATTGGTCTCCTTGTAGCTTTAGATTAATCTTCTTTAAGCTTTTCTTGTCCTCACTGTTTGTTATTTTACCCCTTACCTGATGCTAATATTTTTTTCTGACAAGCCCTTTTCTCACACTCCCTGGCTCTGCCTGTTCATCTTCTGTGCAATGTTTGCAATCCATCTCTGTCTTTGGCAGCTGGTTGGAGAGTTTCTGCAAGCTCAGAATGCCCCTTTGCTGTCCCGTGCACCCCAGACCTTCAAGATGGATGACCTCTTGGCTGAGATGCAAGAGATTGAACAGTCAAGCTTCCGACAGGCCCCTCAGCGAGGTGAGGGGAGCTGAAGTAGGTGGAGAGCTGGAAAAGATCTTGATGTTTATGACTAGGCTCCTAGCTGGGTGGTTCCTATCTACTGATCTTTTCTGAGATTGTATCTGGGCTATTGTTTCTGGATTTGGGCTTCCCAGTACACTGATCTGCTGGAACAAGTTCACTGGGGATCGATAAAGTACTCAAGGGACAGGAATCCATGTTGTAAGAGGAAAGGCTGAGGGGCCTGGACATTTTAACCTGGGGAAGTGGAGTCTGAGGGGCAGGGGGTGGAGTGTTTTGTTGCTATCTTCAGCAGCCATGGTCGGGATCTTCACAGCAATAGTCAGGAGAAGGACAAGGGGTAATGGACACAATTTGTGGAAAGGGGAACTGACTAGGTGTGTGGAAACATTTCTTCCCTTGGAGGAGGCAGTTCAGTACTGGAACAGGTATCTAGGGAGGCTGGGGAATTGGCAGCCATGGACAAATTCAGAAGTTACCTCATAAATGCCTTGAACAACCTCATCTCTAACTTTCATGCTAATCTGCTGTGAGAACTCTAACAACCTCCAGAGACTCCTTCCAAGTGAAATATTTCTGTGATTTTATTCTAGCAAAGAGAGAGATCAGAGGTGATTAGGGCTAGCCTAGAACACATAAATGATGCCTTTGAGTGCTCCAGTCCTCACTTCTGGTTTTTTTCCCTTCATGTAGCTCCAGGTGTGGCAGCCTTGGCGCTGTCTGAAAACTGGACCCAGGAATTCTTGGCTGCAGCAGATAATGCTGGTGATGTCTCTTCAGATTACAATGAGGCTGACTGGTCGCAGGAGTTCATTGCTGAAGTGACAGGTGAAGTGTCCTTTTTTGGAGTTACTGTCAAGGTGATGTCCAGTCACATGCCTGTGTGAAGAGCTCCTGACTGTGGAACTGGAGTATTGCTTTGGGCCCAGCAGGCAGTGTTTCCTGTAGCAGCCCTAATGGGGTGGGGGATAGGAAAGCTGCTTTGTGATGGTGTTATGGTTAAGTCAAATTATGAGCAATGAGGTGTGGAAGCTTTTATTTAGATGCAAGGGTCTTTTGCTGTTAGCTTAGGTTACTTAGGGAATTTTGGAGAAGTGTGCTGTTCAAAACTGCTTTTTTAAAAGTGATGATTTAACTGATGCAAGTTGGAGATGGCCTTGTACTGCTTCTTAATTACATGTTTTCTAATTCCCTCTTGTAAGGCTAAATTTGCCTTTGGTACAAAGGTAAATTCTCTTTAGTGTGCTTTGGTCAAATATTTTTTGTCAGTTGTATGAAGCTGGAGGGATGTTACAGTCTGGAAATGTGCAAAGTGAGTGTTTCTGGCCCAAAGGTTAAGCTTTATTTGAAAAGCCATCCTGTGTTGAGTATAGATCTGGCTCTGGAATAGAGTCCTGTTACCACACATGCCCTAATCTGGAAATTATGGAAAAGAAACAAGTATATGCTATTTTCCAGGAGTGGCCACTGTAGAAAGCTGGGTAGTTCCACTCTTTGACCTTCACTCTTTACATTTCTGAAAATATAAATTAGAGTTACAAAGGTCTTTGAGAAAGTTCTGATGAAAACCTAGTGCTTGTAGGCTGTGCTTTTGACAGAGACCTGTAATGCAATGCTAATTTTCTTGACCTACATAGTATCCCACAGGGAGCAGATTAATAAGTTGTGATATTAAAGTAGAAAATCACACATTTATCATCACCACAGTGGCATCTGTATTAATTCACTGTCTGAACCAAAGGCTTGATTTTTAAATCAGCATAAACAAAGGTAGAAGAAGCAAACATAAACAAAGGTGTGCTAGTCTGCCTGTCTTAATTTTCTCCCCATTCTTCCTTTGCAGATCCACTGTCTGTGTCTCCTGCCAAGTGGGCAGAAGAATACCTAGAGCAGTCAGAGGAGAAGCTGTGGCTTGGGGAGTCAGAAGATCAGTCTTTGGCAGATAAATGGTGAGTCTGACTTCTCAAGGCGAGCTGTTGCTGCTAGGCACTTGGGTGGGTGAAGCTTGGAAAGGTGATAGATATCTGCTGTGGCCTGAATGCTTTTGAGTCATTTAACTTAGACTGGTGTTCTCAGGCCTTTGGTGTCAGAGAAAGGCAGAAACAGTGCTTGCAAACTGAAATTTTTAATAAGAGTGTAGCTTTTCTGTTCTCTAGTTCCAGGAAGACACATTGATCATGTAGGCTAAATTATCTCATGCCTGATGCAAAGCTCCTTAAAGTAACTTCAGGACTGAGTTCAGGAACCTTTTTTCCTGCAACAAATGCTTTTTGATTGTACTAGTTGTAAACTTTCATCATGTAATTCTTCCTATCTGACAAACCACTTCCAGCCTTTCCCTGACATATTTATGGGTTCAGCCTTCTGCATATTATTTTAATGTGGTTTTTTGTGGTAGGTTAAAGATGAATCGTCCCTTTGTAGGTACCTGTTGGGTACAATCAAGTTTTTCAGTTAAAGAAGCAAAACAAACACACAAGCAATTTGAGCCTCTAAGATCTTTCCTTACAAAAATTTTGTATATTTGGACTCTCGTTGCACCTGGCTCTTGGCTTCTCTGATAACTTTCTGCAAATAATGGACATCCCTGAGTTACTGCCACCAGTTCCAAAACTTCCCCAAGATTTGGAGGTAGTGGTACCACTTCAAAGTGGTCCTATCCTGCTGTAAGCCAGACAAGACATATTGACTTGTGTCATTGCTGTAAGCCCTCGATTCTCTGCAGAGCTGATGCTTTTCCAAGGCACTGTTTTCCTCTTCAGTGGGCATGACCTACTTTGTTTGTTTCTGGATATATGACCTTGTTTCTGGTAGTGCTAAAACTTGCAATGTCTGATGGCATGTGAGCTTGGCAAGGAATCCAGACTGCTCTGCAGAACTGTGCTGACTCTGTAATTGTTTAATTCTGCTGCTGTTTGTGTTAGTCACTGCCCAGTGACTAGTAGTATTTTGAACTTTTACGGATGGATAATGGTAGTGAATCACTTAGGAGAAGCCCAGAATCTTTGAGGAGGGGTTGTATCCTTCAACTCTGTTGTCTGCCCCATTGTGTAGACTCTTGTTAGTGAAAGAGTTTGCTATTGCCTGGTATCAGACTATCTCTTTCCCTTTTATTGCCTTGGAACACAGGTATGAGGAATACCAACCTGAGGATGATCTTAAGAAAACTGTTACTGATTTCCTCTCCAAAGTGGATGATCCAAAACTCAAGAATACTGAGGTGAGAAATCTGACTGGGGCTGAGATTAATTATTGCTGTGAATTAGTAATTAGGTAATTAGTAGTAATTATATTACTGTGAATAAAGGGTGTGGGGAATTGAGATGGCTGAAGATAGTGAAGGAGTAAAGCCTCCTGGTGTCCCATGTTTCTATTTCTTCCCTGATTCCTGCGAGTTGAGCTCTACAATCCACTTTAGATGTTATCCATCTCCACTCTTGTGAAGTCTGGTCCTTCCCACCTTTCTGGGCCTTTTGTGCTTGCTCTGCAGAGAGAAGCCCTCTTAGTGAAGGAGGGGGGCATGGGCTGAGGGCTTGTGGGCACAGCATCTGCCCAGCTCCACCCTTGTTTCATTTCTCTGCCGCAGTTCCTAAAGTTTGTCCGCCAGATCGGAGATGGGAGGGTATCGATCGAAGCTAATCAGGTGACCCACAGAGACCAAGATCAGGCAGAGCAATGGGCAGCTGAGTTTATGCAGCAGCAGGTAGGACCCCCAGGCCTGTATGCTCTGAAGGAAGAAAGCATTTTGCCACAGTGCACAGTCTGGGAGCAAAGGAAAATGGCAAGTCCAGCTCTCAGCAGTGCTGAGGGAGACAAGGGAGGGGCTGTTGGGCTCTTAGCAGAGTCTAGCCAGAAGATGAGAATGTATCTGGACAGTTTGAGTTTTCTCATCTCCCACAGCATCTGTGAGGAAGAGGAGATTCAGATGAATTCGTTTCCACTTCATAGGCCATCAGTTTTTACTGATGGGGAGGAAGGGTCACTACAGACCCTCCTGCTGTTTTGGGATGTGCCCTGAGGTTGCCAAATTCTAAAAAGAAAGGTGTGTTTCTGTTTCCAAACTCCCAGGGGGCATCCGATGCCTGGGTGGATCAATTTGCGCGATCTGGGAACATGTCAACTCTTGATACGGAATTTGAGCAGGCAAAGGCTGCTGTGGAGGTAAAGCTGGCTGAGAAGGAGGGCTGGGGTGCCAACTGAGAGCCCATGGTAGGGTTACCTCTCTCCTTTGCATGCTCTGAGGAGGGCTGGAAACATCCAGGAGGGAGTTCTCTGGCATGTCTATAGATGTGAGTTTATGGCTGAGGTACTCCAGTCACACTTTGTTCTCCCTTCAGTCAGATGTGGAGTTCTGGGACAAACTCCAGGCAGAATGTGAGGAGATGGCCAAGAGAGATGCAGAGGCTCACCCTTGGCTCTCTGAATATGAAGACCTCAACTCCTCATCATACGACAAGGTAGGGCAGAACAGGGTCTCTCAGCCCTAGCACTGTGGTGGGCTGCCCTGGGGAGACTGGCAGTGCATCTGCCTCGCTCTGAGCTCCACAGACTCCAAATGCTGCTGGGATTTGTTCTCACACTGATGCTTTGCTGTCACTTACACCCTTGTCCCAGATCATCTACGGGTTAAAAACTGTTTTCACTTGGGCTTGTCTGCAAATGCTGTCTGGTTCTTGTCCAGCACCAAATACCAGTGAATAGAGGGATTCTTTGCAATGAGTTCAAGTGTTGTGTCCCCTGGCCCCATCCCTGCCCCCCATCTGGCCCCATTCCCCTCCAAGCTAATAAGATACATACTAAATTTATGTATCTTATAAATACATACTAAATACTTTTGTTTCTCTATCAACTTACTCCTGGTTTGGTTTGGGGGATTTTTCCAGCACAGAACAGGCAGGAGGAACCACCCTTGTTCTCTGATCTGCTACAAATTAGCAATAAGGATAAGGTGCTGGCTGGTCTGCGTCTAGAGTGTTCCTGATGCAGCAAGACTAGACTGAGCTGTGCTGTAGAGAGTGCTCTTCTCCATAAGATTGTCTCCTAGCTGTGTGTCTGTCTGTCCTGCTAGGGTTACCAGTTTGAGGAAGACAATCCCATGAGGGATCACCCGGATGCATTTGAAGAGGGTCGGAAGCGCTTGGAGCAAGGTGACCTCCCCAATGCTGTGCTGCTCTTTGAGGCTGCAGTGCAACAGAAGCCAGATCATATGGAGGTGAGTGGCACCGAGATAACAGGCTGAGCTGTCAGGACAGCTGTCCCTGCAGTGTTAGGACTTGTGCAGGGTGTATGAAAACACCTCTTTTTCTGAGGCCCTGGGCTTGTAGCTGATCTGTGTGAATCCTCAGGGAGCCTCTGAGGGAGGAGGTTTTCAACTTAAGGTTAGTTACAGGAAGCACAAAGTCGTCTGGCTCAGAGCTGTGTAAAATCTTTGGAGCACATGAGACTGTGCATGGAGCCAAGGCAAGGAGTTCTCATCTCTCAAGTTGCTTCTATGAAAGTCTTTATTGGCATTGTAAGTTTGGAGGAGCTTATGGTGGATCAGTGCTTTCTGTATCTGTATTAAAATCTAATTCTGAGAATCTCATTAGACTCTAAGTCTTTCATCTAGGTGCTAGGAAAAGATGTGACCCAAAAAGATTTGGTGTTTTCAACAGTCTTAATTGAAGTTGTGGGCCAAAGAAGGATTTTTACTCTGAAGACAAGAGTTCCAGCTCCTTGTTAAGTGAATACTTTTTTCCATAAATCACTTCAGCTTCTGCAGGATGAATTGAGAAATGGAATAGCCTGTGTGCCTTTTTCCAGGGGTAGAGAACATGGATATTCTCAGGAAGAATGCAAATACACTCATGTGGTGCCTTTCTGGAGTGCCTGCCTCAAGGATCCAGGGCCGTTAAATTTTCAGCATGTCTTGTTCAAGCCCTGCTAATTATATATGACTGGACATACGTAATTTGATTACCCTGAGACTTAAATATGAGTGACATTTTGGAACAGAGGTTCTTGGCTTCTAAGAATGGCCATCTAACTTTCTAGGGTACTGGTAATAGGTGAAAAGTAAGCAGAAGGTTTGAAGATTTTGCTTTAGCTTTAAAGTGGTCAAAAGGTGTTAATACCCTTCTAGAACTGTTGCTTTTTTCTCATAGACAGTGTGGGCTGCAGGCTGAGCATGATGGAGAGGTAATTGAAACCTTAGGGGAAGAAATCTTGGCCATTTCTGACTAGCTTCATTGGAAACATTCTGAATTCTTCAGGGAAGGAATCTCGGGCCAATTCTGGCTAGCTGTATTAAAAACATTCTGAATTCTTCTGCTGTGACTGCAGAATGTACAGGAGAAGCCAAGACTTCACAAATGGTACAGTGATCAAATAGACATGAACAATTGCTCTGAAGGAGATGTCACGTTTGCTTTGGTCCAAGTCACAACTTTACCTTGAATCTCATCAGCTCTTCTGCTGGCAGAACACTGCAGTTATTGCTGGTCAGCTCTGCTTGAATTGTAGCTAGCTATGTATGGTGAGGCATGAGAGTTTCAGGGGTGTAGATTGCCTTCTGCAGGGCTTCTGTGTCTTTGCTAATGAAGCAATTTCCTTCCTTGAGGCAGTGGATACCTCATTTTGTGACTTACTTTCAAAAAGCAGGTACATCATGCTGACAGTCCCCAGCTCTAGCCTGTTTTGGACCAGGGGTGTGGCTATCAACATAAAGTGAACAGATACTTTGGATTTAGGCCTAGTTAAATATTCCTTATATCAGCTGCTTGGAGGTGGAAGTAATTTTCATGTACTGGTGTCATGATGTTTGGAAATTCAGTAAAATTAACAGTGCTTCTACTTTCAGGTCTGAAAGTCAACTCTCCAAGGTTACTACTTACTAGTGGACCACTGCACAAGTACATACAGCTGCCTGCCTCGGGGGTCTCCTTATTATTAGCACTGCTGCTATGCCATTTTGTTCTTGGGAAATAGGAGATCTGCATTTTCCTCCTTCCTCTGCAGTTTGACCACAGTTAGAAGTTAAAAGTGGAGATTCTGTGATCTAAAAGTGTAAAACTACCAACAGTTGCTTTATGATAGATTTCCAGGTAGACATTCACTTCTGTTCACTATAACAATGCCAATTTTACTGTCTTTGAGGACTTATGTGCCATGACATCTGTCTATCTTTTGAGAGGAACTTACGCCTGTGGCTAATGTGTATACTTTGGTCTATTTGATCTCACTCTAAAACTGTGCAGGATAATATACTGGATTTAATCTCTGTGTTAGTGGCTTATTGACTGATTTTTTTTCCTCTGGAAGTCTAACTTATGTACATCTATGTCTTCCCCAGGCCTGGCAATATCTGGGAACCACGCAAGCAGAGAATGAACAGGAGCTTTTGGCGATCAGCGCTCTCAGACAGTGAGTGTTGCTGCAGAGCTGCTGAGTGTGGCTTCTTGTTGGGTGTGTAGTGCCACGAGGACCACATGGCTGTCACAGGATGCTGTGTCTTGATTGTTTCACCTCCTGTGTCTGGCTGTCTCCTGATTTAATGCTGCATTCACTTTCTTTGCCCTGCAGGTGCCTGGAGCTGCAGCCTGGGAACCTGACAGCACTTATGGCTTTAGCAGTGAGCTTCACCAATGAGTCCCTGCAGAAGCAGGCGTGTGAGACCCTGCGGGACTGGCTGCGCCATAAACCGGACTATGCCCACCTGCTGAACAAGGAACCAGAGGAGAGTGTCTCGGGGACAAACCTGGGGCCTTCCAAGCGTGTCCTGAGTTCTCTGCTCTCTGAGTGAGTTATGGTTACTGATTGGGCTCAGACTGGTCCAGGCAGGAGCAGAGCGAGCAGCCTGAGGCCGACTCACTCCGCAGCACACCAATACCCTGTTCTGTGCTTTTTCAGCTCGCTGTTCATGGAGGTGAAGGAGCTGTTCTTAGCAGCTGTGCGCAGCAACCCCTCCACTGTGGATCCTGATGTCCAGTGTGGCCTGGGTGTCCTTTTCAACCTCAGTGGCGAGTACGAGAAGGCTGTGGATTGCTTCAGTGCTGCACTCAGCGTGCGCCCTAATGTAAGAAAGGGGCAGACTGGGGGTGCTGGAGGCACTTGGAGGTTTATGGGTGAAGGTTTGGGTGGAGGTGCTGAGGGGCAGACTGGGGGTGCTGGAGGCACTTGGAGGTTTATGGGTGAAGGTTTGGGTGGAGGTGCTGCATGTACAAGGGGTGCATATTTGGAGTGGAGGAATATGACAGACATATGGGGAAGGAGTGGTTGGTTGTCTTGGAGCTTTAGGAGATCCAGTTCATCTCAGCCCTTTCTCTGTGCCCGTTCCTCCAGGATCACCTTTTGTGGAACAAGCTGGGTGCCACCCTGGCCAATGGGAATCGGAGTGAGGAAGCAGTGGCCGCGTATCGTCGGGCCCTGGAGCTCCAGCCGGGATATATCCGCTCTCGCTACAACCTGGGCATCAGCTGCATCAACTTAGGGGCCCACCGGTGAGCACAGGATGGGCACCTCTGCTGTGACCTGTGTGTCTGGGGGACACAGACTGCCCTAGATTGTGAGGGCAGGGCCACACTGCCTGCAGCCTTCTCTTGGCACAGGGGGATAGGTTTCTCCTTGAGCCAGGTCTCATGAGCTCTCAGAGAACCAGTCACACATGAGATAGCTCTGCTACCCACAATGGTATAAAATTAGCAGGATGGCTTCTGAGGTAGTGTTGGAAACAGAAAATTTTTTAATGAAAGGCAAAATAACAAAGCTTTTTCAGAGAAAAACCTGAGTCAGGGGCAATAAGTTCTTGCTCTTGCTAAAACACTCCACAAAAACAATTATTTCCTTTGTTCTTTTTCTAGTGAATTACCTAGGCAGGACCTTTTGGCCGCTGTCCAGTTGGCAGCCCCAGGTCTGAGGTGAAGTCCCAAAGATCCTATGTCTTTTTACCAAATTGAGGAGAGAATCTTCTGGGCTTTTTTCCTTTCAAGCAGACAAAGAATAATTCCCCCCTACTCTGTCAATAGGGGGCACATTCCTACAACAGGAGAGCAGAGCGAGTGTTTGGACTCTGCCCAGAGATTCAAGTGTCATGCAGTTACAGGTGGAGTAGAGGCCATCTGACCTCCTGATTCTTCTAGGGGGAAAAAGAGGGGGACCTCTGGTTCTGGAGTGGGGTAGGATCTGGGAAGAGGAGGAAACTGTTTTGGAGGGGAAATACTTTAGAAACAAATGGGGAAGGGAGTGTGAGATGGTTCATCTTTTCCACTGAGCATGTGAATGTTCTCCTGTTGGCAGTGAGGCTGTGGAGCACTTCCTGGAGGCTTTGCACATGCAGCAGAAGAGCCGAGGTCCGCGGGGACAGCAAGGAGCCATGTCTGACAACATCTGGAGCACCCTGCGCATGGCCCTCTCCATGCTGGGGCAGAGTGACCTCTATGGGGCAGCTGATGCCCGTGACCTGCCCGCACTGCTGAAAGCATTTGGCCTCCAGCAGTGACTCTGGGATGGGCTCCCCTGCGAGTGCAGCAGTTGCCGAGCCCAGCAATGACCTTTCTTAGGGAGAAAAGAAAATGTTCCCAAGGGTTCACACACATCTTTGCCCTGGTAGGGCAGATCATTGGCCACTGTTTATTTTTAAGTACCCCCTGGTGAAGTGTGCAACTTCCCCAGCCTGTCCGTTGTGGCCTGAGCATTTCTAAACGGTTCACATTATCACCTCCATGACGACTGACACTGCTGCTTCACAGATGATCAAAGTGGGGAAGACAGCAGCATCCTGCCCTCTTGCCAGACTGCATTTGCAGTAGTGCCCAGCTTGGCTGTGAGAGCCGTTCTGCAGACTGCCTGCAAGGGCGTATCTCAAGTTCAGGCTGCTTTGGAGGGATGGGACTGCTGTTTCACCCAAAAGGGTGAAAAGTTGTGGGGTTTGAGCATGCTTCCCCATGTATGTGCTTGCATGTGTGTATATGTGGGTTGCTAGGGAAAACTGGGGCAGTAGTCCCCTTTTCTGGCCACTGGTAACCTCATGGTACAGCCAGATGCCACTTTCTCAGTGTCTCTTCCTGAACCTTTTAAGACAAGCGTATTGTACTGATGCTGGGGACATGGGTGGAGGCCCTTACCCTGCCAGGGTAAGGGGAGATCCCAGAGTTCAGGCTTGAGAGAAGGTGATAGGAATGAAAGTCTGAAATGTAACCTGTCCCAAAATATGGTGGGGAAAGGGGTGAAGTCTTAATTTTCTCTTGCTCATCTGTCATTGTTTTCCTTTGTGCGAAAGTCTCCATCTTGTGTGTAACTGAATCTTGTTAATTATAAATATCTGTATATGATTCTATTGGGGAAAATGTTTTTTAATTGTAAAATATTTTGTATAATAAAGGTATAAGCCCACTACTTTTCAAAAGATAGATTAGACTCTCTCTCTGTTTCTCTCTCCCCTTTTAACCCAGGTTTTGGTTTATTGATAGCTTGCATACAGATGAAGCTTAAAGGACCTCTTTTTGCTGTAGCCCCAGGCTTCAGTTCAGTGAGCCAGCAGAAGAGCCTCTCTGTGCCAAAATCTCTTTTTTCTTGCTCAGGTTTAGAGGTCAGTGATGCACTTTTTTTTTTCACATTCTGGCCCTCTCTTCCCTCTCTGCAGAGAGGGAAATTGTGTTACATTTTATCACCAGTTTAAGGAATCTGACTGCTGCAGTAGTCAAGGCTGGGGGCTTAAATAGGAAGGACTGCTCCTTCCTGTTCCATCAGGGACCTGTTTCTTCATACCTCAACCTCACAGGCTTGTTTCTCTCTCTCTGCTGGGATTAGTATTTGCTGTGTATTTTCTGAGCTTTATTTTTCCCTGTATCTCCCATCCAGCCCTGTGGCACTGAGACCTACGCACCCTGTTCTGAGACTGCTGTAGTGCGTGCAAAACAACCTGCTGCTTTTGCTGTCTGAAAGGAAGGGAAATGCTACTTCTGTGTCCTGCTTGCCCACACTGCTGGCCAGCAATGTGTTTTGGTTTTTACTTATTTCAGTTCTCTGTCAGATTCTTTGCTTGGTGAAAGAAAAAACAATGCCTATGTTGTGCCTCACTTGCTGTCTAGTTGTTCTCCCTTCCCCACTTCTCTCTGCTGTTGCTCTCACCGCTGGTTCCCTTTGCCTCTTTGGTGCACCACATTCCTCTCTGTTCATTTTCCCATTACCATTCCTTGGCTTTTCCTTGTTCTCATCCTCAGATTTTCTTAGTGCTTCTCCTCTCCTAGGTTTCCTAGTTGCCTCAATTTCCCTTGCAATATCACTTAAACTCTTGACTTTGTGTTGGTGTCCTTCCCTATCCCCCATTTCCCCCTGTCCCTGCTGGTAGTTTGGCTGTTACCATTTGTTCACTTTCCCTGGAAATTGTTCTCACTTTCTTCCCCCTGTCCCTGCTAAATTATTTCACAGCATTGCTGCTCTACCTTTTGCTGAGGCTGAACCTTCACCTAAGCAGAGTCCCTGTTTAGTCTCCCCAGGGCTGAGTGAAGATTGAGCTGCCTTTCTCCAGGTCCTGTGTGCCTGTCCTGTTGAGAGCTGCCTTTGGAAGTGGGCTGTTGATGCAGTGAACGCCAGCTGGCTCACTGGACCTGCATTCTGGTTCCATGCATCATTTTTGTCAGTGCTCTGCTGCCCTGTCTCTGGTGTCCAAACCCAGCTTGTGCTAATGCTCTGTGTGCATAATTTTGTTTGCATTTCCGGCCACATCCATGTTTTCTGTTACCAAGCTCAGTTGTACAGCAGGGGTGGGTAGCTGGTACCAAACATTTTGGATTAATGTAAAGGCAGTGAGGGATGTCCCTAATGTCCCTAATCCAACCTCCTGCTCACAACAGGCCTAACCCTAATGCTAGATTGGGGTGTTGAAGACCTTATAAATGATGGTGCACTCCAATTTTTTCACTTCTCCCAATGCTCAGAACGGTGTCAGGGTTATCACCACTGAAAATTTGTAAGAGATCCCAGCACGATCTTTACCAAATTCTTGGGCTTACAGGACACTAACCTTTCATAGAGCCATAAGTGAGTGATCAAAGAGGGTAGTTCAGCACATGCTTTTCCACCCATATTTCTTAATATGTTTCTGCTGTATTTCTTCCTTCAGTGTTGTATTTATTTGCTGCTTAAGAACCCAAGAAGTCATAGAATCTCTTGGTGATGGCTTTACCACCCAGCCAGCCAGAAAATGAAAATGTGCTTTCAGGTCCTTATACCTCTAGCCACAGTGCTCCTCATGAGCTTCCATCCTTATCAAGGAAGTGGTTGTGCTGTCATTGTTTAGTCTGCTTCACCACTGCAGTTTCCTCTCTTGAGCTGCTGAGCCTCATTACAATTCTGAGTTTTCTTGAGTTGCAACTCCCTGAGTTCAAGTTTCGGGTCTCAGGCTCTTGCCTGTTGTGCCTGTGTGTGCTGAGGTCTTTCTGGTCTGGAAGGTCTTCAGCCTTTCTCCAGGGGAATGGCTCTGGGGGTTGTGACCTGATGTGAGTCTTCATGGGAAGAGCATCAGGCAAGCAGATAGCAGCTAGTCTCATTTTCTCTAGGAATCTACTGTTTGAAATGATGTCTGACTCAGAAGTTGCATCAGTATGTTTGTCTTAAAGCCTTTGGTAATTTTTTTTTCTGCCTGTGACTTGTTTTTTTAAACCACAGTAGTGCCTTTGGTCTTCATGATGTCTTGTGGATGCACACAAGAACTGTGTTTAAATTCCTGAAGTATTTTCTTTTGTGTTTTAAGCCTGCTGCCTCTTCCTTTCTGGTCTCCTCTTTCAGTTTCTGCAAGACAGCAAATAAAACCGTCCTACTGCAGTCCACATGTCCCCAGGGGGAGCCCTTTTCCCAACCTCTCTTCCCCGCTCCTGTATCTTTTCTATTTTTACTGTGTTCTTGCCAGTACTTCCTTCGTGCCCTAGCCAGCCTCAGAGCCCTGACCACACACACTCTGCCACTTTCTCTGCTCTGAGTGGGCCCCTGCTGCTCTGAAGTCTTTGGCACGCAAGGAAGGTCTGATAGCAGCACAGCAGCTCTTCCACCTGCAGCAGCCAAGTGGCACCAGAGGCAGCCCTGCCAGACAGGCCTCTTGGCCAGAGCAGACTCTGGCAGCTTCTCTGAGTCGTGGTCCCTTGATCGCTTAGGAAAGTGTTCTTTTGCACCCTCAGGGGAGAAAGGAAACTTTCCCGTCACTGCTGTGTTGAGTATAGCAAAGCATTGTCTAATATTTTCTGGTGTTTTTTAGATGCGTAGTTTGAGAAATGTAAAATTTTAAAACTCTACCTGTCCACGACTCTAACAAGAGTCGTAGGTGTAGAGATACTCTGAAAAATCGGATGCCTGGTGGTTTGTGTTTTTTCTGAAGTGTGTCCGTTGCTCCGTCGCATTTCTGACGCAGAAGTGACACCTAGTGTTGAATCGAGGGCAGGTCCGTGCCTGCCACTCGTGCTGGGGTGGGGATACCAAAGGGTTTAGGAGCACAGCTTGCTAATTAAACACGAAAGGAACAAAATGCTGGCTGAATTTTCTAAACGTGCAGCTGTAGATGCAAAATGTGGTGCTGGGAAGCCAAGACCTTTTAAAGGTCTGTGGTGCCTTTCCCTGGCTTCTCCCCACTGCTGAGCATGGGTCTTGTTTTTTGGGGAGTCCAGCTTAGCAACTGTTCCGTGGAAAACGATTTGTAGATTTATTAAAAAACCCAAACCCCAACCCAGCTGGGTTCTGGCGTTTTGTACTAGCAGTTACTCACAGACAACCTGTTGCTTTTTCCTTCATGCGGGAAGAGGAGACTTGGGAAAGGACATAATAGTGAGAAAAGATCTTCAGTTTGTTTTCTGACATCTGTGTGTTGTCTGGTGGGACTTATAAGGTTTTTGTCAGTCTGTGTTTGCTGTGCCTCTCTTTCCAGCATAATTTCTTTGGAGCTTACTCCCTCTGTTGTGACTGAATATGCAGCAATCATCCAATAGGATTCTGTCACCTCTCTTTTTGCTGAAAAAGTGGTCTTCAATTTGCTCTACTGAAGAGCAGCAACTGGGAAGTGCAGCAAACAGAGGAGAGCAAAAAAAGGGGAGTTTGTGTGAGATAGATGCTAGGCAAAATAAGGGCCTTTTTTTTAATTCCCCCCGAAGGGTTTGGTAGTGAATATTTATTAGCATGTAAGCTGTTCACAGTTTTGGGTTCTGTGGTCCAGTGGCATGTTCCTATGTTGCATTTTTGGGAGCTGTTTTGCTTGAGAAATAGAAGTTGGAGAGTGAAAAGTGGGAAAGAAACTTTATTTTTGTGATGAAGAATTACATTACTAGCACTAACGACTGCTAAGTGAGTAAAACCCCAAAACCACCTTCTACAACCACAAAACCAAACCTCCAAAATGAAGGAACCAGTGTTCTGCTGCCTTGAGTCCAAAACTACCAGAGAAAAACAGCAGACAGAAACTGGGGAGGTATACCTCATGTGTGATTTTATTGGTTTTTTAATCCTCTTGTTTTAAAGTAAGGAGTAAAACCAGATGATTACTGAGATACAAACTGAGATATCTGCAGTGATAGAGCAGGATAGGAGCACAACAGGATCTAGTGGTTGAAGGAGTTTGTTGTTAATTAGATTTTTCTGCCATTGTACCTTTTCCAGCACTGTGAAGTGGGTGCATATGTGACGTCCACAGCTTTAAGTGAAATTGTTTTATTACCCTGCAATCTAGTAGTAAATAGTCTCTAAATAAAGAAAGAAAGAAAGAAAGAAAGGAAAAAAAACCCAGAAAACCAGTTTTATGAAAAAGACGAAAATATTTTAGGCTTTATTCTTCCCTTGCTGGAGTGTTTTTTGCATAACTGTACATTTTCAAAGCATCTGAGTGTCATTGTTCATCTTGCTCCTTCTGTTGCTTTTCATCTGCTGAAGGCAATAGAGGAAGAGGGGTTTATCCTCCTTCTCTTAGCTTTTCACTTTTGTCTGACACTTTCAGATTTTGAGATACCACTGTTTCTGCAGGAGCGGGGATAAGAGGAATTTTAGGAAACATTGTTTCCCATAAATTTGCTCCACCCGAGGTGCTGTGTCCAGCTCTGGGGAGCTCAGCACAAGTCTCAGGCCATGGACCAGCTGGAATGAGTTCAGAGGACAGACATGAAGCTGATCAGAGGGCTAGAGCACCTCTCCTGTGAGGAAAGATTGGGAGAGCTGTGGTTGTTCAGCCTGCAGAAGGCTGTGGGGTGACCTTATTGTGGCCTTCCAGTATACAAAGGGGTTAAAAGAGAGCTGGAGAGGGATTTTTCAACAAGGGCACACAGTGGGAGACAATGGGGAATGACTTCAAGGTTAAAGATGGCAGGTGTAGTTTAGATATTAGGAAAAATTCTTAACTGTTAGGGTAGTAAGGCACAGGAACAGATTTCCCAGAGGAGCTGGCAATTCCCTATTCCTGGAATAGTTCAAGGCAAGGTTGGATGAGACTTTGAGCACTTGGTTTAGTGGAAGGTGTCCCTGCCCATGCCAGGGGGGTTGGAATGATCTTTAAGGTCTCTTTCAACCCAAACCATTCTGTGATCCATAAGGAATGAAAGCAAACAAACCCAACCCACAAAGAAAACTCCATAAATTTTTCCAATATCAACCCCTCAGCCCCACCCTGTGGTGCTCTGCATTGTTCAGTGACTGACTTCCTTGTGCATGAAGCACCATATAGGTGAGATTAACGACATTAAATGCCATTTAGTTTTCAATCCAATAACACTAGGGCAGATGGTCAATGACAACCAGGAACTCATTGCTTTCTGTGAACCTGGGAGTACAGAGATCCTTTACCACGCTTTTGCAGTAGCACAAAAAACATGGCAAAGCATTCCATCATGGAGCATTCCATCATACATCACATTTTGATTTTCCTCAAAGCCACGAAAAGCCCCACTGCTGGCTTTGGTGCTCTGCAGGGAGTATGTGCATGGCTTAGGAGTTTTCACTGTTGGCTGAAACGTAAAATTGAGAAATGTGAACTACTCTGTACCGTAGCTGAGATACACACAGACTTGGGCTTTGTGATGCCTTCGTGGCTCATACATTTGGTCAAAGGTGCTTTCTGAGTCTGCAGGTTCTAGGAAAGATGGGAATGTTTAATTCATTATTAAGTATGTCATTACACATTATTTGGATTTTTTTCAGAAACACAAATAATAATTTAATGAGCAAAACACATTAGCAAGCTAAAAAGAATGAAATGTTGTTCATTGGCAGTGCAAATCCATCCTATTCTAGGCTGTTTTAATCCCTCTTTCAAGCATTCCTCACATTCGGGTGCTCATTCTTCATCCATTCTCTTTATCAGACACTGGATACAATGATTCAAGAGTGGAATGGGGTATTCCCTTTTCCAGCAGCACTGAATTGTAGGCTGAGGTCACTGCAACACACAAAAACATGTCCTAAAGGTGTGATTTGCCTGTTCAGAAAAGGGACTTCTCATCTAGCTGTTGCTATAAAATGAGGGCCTGTTTATCTTCAAAACCCCAAAATTTCAATTTACAAATTTCAATTGCTCTGCTTCCAACCTCTGCAGAGCAGCAAAACAATGGACCACATGGAAAAACCCCCAAAGCCTCAAGTGTTTTAATGCTGGCTTACTTTCGTGATCTGGCACATGATGGGCTCAGCCAAGCACCAGTGAAAGAGATACAGCATGAGGATTTGGCTGGATCTGGTGTACAGGCTGCTTGTTTTGCAGGGATGAGCTATCTCCCTTCCCAGCTCCCCATCTTCTCCAGTTACTTCCTACCTGACAGAGCAGGGGTACCTCAGGTGAACTAATGAAGATCCTATTGCTTTCTCCAGCAGCAGAACAGCTTTCTGACATGCTAGCCAATGAACCTGTCTGAAAATATATTACAGAGTGAACCCGAAAAGAGAAGAAAAGAAAGAAAAATATTGCCACTGCAGCTCTGCCAGAGCCTCCTGGCCCTGCTTTAACAGCTCTGCCTCCCTGCAGCTGCTGAAGTGGCTACATAGGTGAGAAAGAGGAAGAGAATTTAATTAAACACTTCTTAAATGCTCCCTCTGTCAAGTGGACATGTCCCACCAAAATCCTTTCAAAAATTAAAATTGATTATTATATTTTCTTCACAGGTAAAGAAAAATTTGCAAGAGGCAGAAAAATTCTATAGCCTGTGCGTCACAAGGTACTTTGATACATTTTTATTACTGTGATTAATCTGCTTCTGGAGGAGAAGGACAAACAAGAAGCAAAGTTCTAAGGTTTTATCAAGGGTTTATGCTTCAAGAGACTTTTGATCCCAAGCAATAACATGACTGGTTGTAGAAAGATCAAAATTGAAATAAAATAGTTAATGATTTTTGTTCACTTATTGACCATTTCTCATTTCTGTTGGGTGATGTGTTGCACAAGACTTCTGAGCCAGCTATAAAGGGAGGCAGGTGAGATGCCCTTCCCAAACCACAGCCCTGCACTGGAGGAATTGCCCTCAGCTCTCGCAGCCCTGCAGCTGACAGCAAGGTAAGAGGCACCCTTGGCACAGGAGAGCTGGAAGGGCTTCTTGGGCAGCTGCTGTGAAGTGCAGGGCAAGGGCAGGAGGCTTTAGTGCGGGGCTGAGAGCTGCAGCACAGCCGTGAGGCTCTGCTGTGTGCGTGTGCAGAGACTGAAGCCATCTCTCAGGGCATGAGGAGATGGATGGCTGCTGCAGGAGAGACAAACCTGACCCAGGGACAGCCTGGAGGGGGCCACTGATACACAATTCTCAGATGTGAAAGTGAAAATATTCTACAAATTTATCTTGGTCATGGGATCTTTATGTTGTATCAGCAAAATTAAATGGGTCATTATTCATTCTTTTTCTACAGGTAGAAAGTAATTATAGTAGTGCCTAATCATTAGGCACTAATCAGTCAGTGAGTCCGAGCTCATGTCCTCTCAGCCTCCATATATGCTTTTATAACTGTGAAAAAATACATGGTTTTAATCACATGAAGTTTTTTTTCTAAAAAAGTGAGGTTTAAGCGATTCATATTTTTAAATTATGATGCACATTTCTTACATGCTTCTGCATGTTACTGTATTACTGTGGCTTTCAATCTTACTGGGGATATCAGTCTTTTCCCATCCCTTCTCAGAATCAGCTAGAGGAATGGCTTTTTTAGTCCCATTTATTTGCCCTGAAATGTAAATCTTTGCTTCAGTAACTGTTACATGATTTAGAGAGAGAGAGCTGCTATCATAACTGACTGCTCATTACTATTCCTGCAGCTGTTGCTGACAAACACTGTGGCTTTTTAACTGTGGGGAATTAGATATGTGTATTGGTAGTAGTGTTAGGAAAAGACATTTCAAATCTGAAATTTAGTCTGATTTAAAGAGCTGATGCTTACAACTTGATTGCTTCTTAGTGTATGTCAAGAGAAGGAATCTCTTGATTTCAGTAAAATTCCATATAAAAAGAGAAACAAGGTGTTTCAGTGAATGTAAAGTTCATTTCCGCCCTTAAAAGATAGGTTTTCCCCCCTGATTTTGTGTAAAAAATTCACTTCCTTTTAAAAATTAGTTGCATGTCTCACTACTTTTATATTGCTTTCTATGTGGCCCAGGAAACCTACTCTAAACAATGAGTGCCAGTTTCTAAAATATTTCTCAACTGCAGCGTCAATTATCAACAGAAAGATTTATCATGAGTTGTATATTTTATTTTGTTATTATTTAGAGTACACCAATAAGATGTTAAAATGCTCAGATGTGCCTTGCATGTATACATATTAAATGAAACTGGACTGTTGTGGTGTACAAATCTCATTTTACTTTTTTCTTCCAAATTGAAATTCTGTGTTGTGCCCTCACTCTTTCACAGCTGCTGCTATTTTTATCTTCTGCTAAAATTGTTTTACATTTCCTTTTTACATTTTGTCCCCTCTGGTTTCCAGCATTTCATGTCTGGTGTGTAAAGGCCTCTTACAAGCATTGCTTGTTTTCTGTTTTCATTTTCTGTAGGCTGCCATCCAACAGCAGAAAATCCAAACCCTAGGAGCCTTGCAGAGATGGGAAAAATCATTGTTTATGAGCATGCCAACTTCCAGGGTATGTCCAAAGAATTCCACACCAACATTGCCAACCTAAAAGATGCAGATTGGAATGATTGTATCTCCTCAGTGAGAGTAATCGGCCATCCTTGGGTGGCTTATCAGCATGCAGACTATAAGGGACAGTTACTGGTACTTGAGGAGGGAGATCATGACTTCGTTGGCAAAAAGATGAATGACAGGATCAGCTCTCTGCAGGTGATCACTGAAAATCTGCACAATCCCCAGATCACTCTCTATGAGCACGCTGATTATCAAGGGAAGAGCAGAATAATAAGAGAAGCAACCAATCTGACCAGGGGACATGACGATAACACCACATCTTCACACAAAGTTCAGAAAGGTGTCTGGCTGCTCTGTGAGCACGGTGATGGAAGTGGATTTCAATACATTGCACGAGAGCACGAGCACCTTCCAAATTACAAGGCAATCAAGTTCAACGACAAGCTTTCCTTCCTGCGCCCCCTGCGCCCTGGCTGTGGCTGTTAGAATGCAAATCCTGCAGCGCTGAGAAAAGATGCAGTCCCGGCAAGAAATCTGACACCCAGATATCTGCCTCTGCTTGTGTCACTTTTCCCCCAGTGTCACAGGACCACCGAAAGGGAGAGCTCTCCTGCCCCACAAACAGCCTCTGCCAATGTCTGTAATCCATTTTGTGTTGGTGCCAATAAAGAATCTTTTGCAATCAGCAGTGGGTTTATTTTATGCAGTGTTTAGTGTACATAAACATTTCACTTTCATGGAGAGATGTCTCTGTGTATCCAGAGAATGTTTTGTGTAGTCACTTGCAAATATTTTTCATGGATCTGTCCTGCAGAATTTTATCTCCTTACAGTTTCACTGTCCAGAAACATTGCAACCAGACTAAAGAGCTTGGTAACCATTTTAATTATTGCTGTGATTAAATTATTGCTAAGCCAACTTTTACCTGTACCCAGTATTTAACTACCCCATGTATCTTAAGGCATTGATCATAAAATCCTAGAATCCTACAAAGTCTGAGGTTGGGAGATGCCTTAAAGATCATTCCAACCCTCCTGCCATGGGCAATGACACCTTCCACTACACCAGGTTGCTCCACCATCCAGCCTGACCTTGAATACTTCCAGGAACAGGAAATCCACAACCTCTCTAAACAGCCTGTTTCAGAGCCTCATCATCTTCATAGTAAAGAACATTTTCATATGATCTAATTCCTAAGTCTCTGCTACTTTAATTCAAAACCATTCTATTCTCATCTTATTACTACTTGCCCACTTAAAAAACTGCTCCTGCTCTTTTTTTATAAAGCGCCCTCCAAGAGCTGGAAGGCTGCAATGAGGTCTCCCTGGAGCTCTCCTTTCTCTGGGATGAACAACCCCAGATTTCTCAACCTGTCTTCATTGGAGAGGTGCTCCCGGCCCATGACCACCTCCCACGTCTGTGCTCCCATGTCTGGGATTGCCCCAACCCAGGTGCAGCACCTTGCACTTGGGCTTGTTAAACTTCATGAGGTGAGTATGGAATCACTTCTCAAATTCGTCCATGTTCCTCTGGATGGGATCCCATCCTTTTGTTGTGTCAGCTGCATCCCTCAGCTTTGTGTCATCTGCAAACTTGCTGAGGGTGTCATTGACAAAGATCTTAAAAAGCACTGGTCCCAGAACAGAGCCCTGATGGACACCAGGTCTGCTTCTGGACATAGAGCCACTGACCACAACTCTCTGGCTGGGTGGATATTTCCCAAATAGTGCACCCTTCAAACCTGTGTATCTCAGTTTGGAGACAAGGATGCCACGTGGGACCATGTCAAAGTTCTTACGGAAGTCGAGGTATGTGAGTGAAATTGGTTGGATTTCCCCTTGTTGATGGCTGCAATCCCTCCAACACAGATGGCCACCAGATTGGTCAGGCATAATCTGCCCTTAGTAAAGCCATGCTGGCTGTCTTGGATCACCTTCTTGTCTTGCATGTGCCTTAGAATTGCTTCCATGGGGATCTGCTCCATGATCTTCACAGGCATAGAGGCGAGGCTCACTGGTCTGTAGCTCCCCAGATCTTCCTTTCTCCCCTTTTTAAAAGGGGAGAGTGATATTTCCCTTCTTCCATTCATGAAGAATTTCACCTGAAGGCCATGACTCTTCAAATATGATGGAGGGTGGCTTGGCAACAACACCAGCCAGTTCCCTCAGGACCCTGGGATGCATGTCATCCAGTCCCATACACTTGTGTCTATTCAGCTTCATCAGGTGGTCTCAAACCTGCTCTTCACCTACAGTGGGAGGGACTTCTCTCCCGCAGTCACTACCTGCAGCTTCAGCGACTCCAGAGATGCTGGAAACCTGACTTCCAGTGAAGACTGAGGCAAGGAACACACTGAGTACCTCAGCCTTCTCTACATCCATTGTGAGGCAGAGTGGAAATTTTCCAGGGTAGAAATCCATTTTGATTTAGGTGGAATGTACATCTTTAAGTATGTAGCTTGCTGTGTTGTCTGACTGCAAAAGCCTAGGCTCAGAGAAACTGCTTCAGTGAAGGGCAGAGATAAGGGAGAGGGAGACAGAAGGTGATAGAGAGAGACAGAGAGACTGCTGTGAGAGCAGGTCAACCTGACCTAGGAATTCTTTCTGATAAAAAAGAACTAGCGGCAAATGTCACGCGAAATTCGTAAAAATGAATATGTATCAACCTATTGTGAAATTGTATGCATATGTATTTGAGAGGGAGATAAAAAGAGACCTGAAGTTCCCAGAGGTACACATGTCATTTTAAGGGAACGATTCCCACATGCGTCCAGTGCTGTAATAAACACACCGGCTTTACAACTTTCACAAAAGTTGTGGAGTTTTGTTTATCTCCACAAAACATTTGCCACCAGTTCTTCCTTCTTGTTTATTGGTGGGGAGTGGGCATCACACTCCACTTGGCCTTGTTTTTCTGCCCAGTGTTCTTGCAGAAGCCCTGGTGTGTCAGTCCACACAGGCAGGCAACTGGGACAACTACAAGCTTGTGGCTGGAACAAAAAGAGTGAGGCTATTTCCATTTCCATGGGCTTATGAGCACCCAAACTCTACAGGCCAGTTACTCTGGTGCTTGAGGAGGGAGCGCACAGCATTGTTGGTGAAAGATGAAAGACAGGATCAGCTCTGTGCAGCTGATTGTTGAAAAACTGCACAATCTGCACATGAAGCCCTGAACACACTGTGCTATCAACTGCTGGGCTTTGTCCCACTTAGAAATAAGCACTGCAGGCTGTGCTGACGTGTCAGCCACTCGTGCTCCTCTGCTTGGCTCAGGTGAGCAGGTGCAATGGGGATGGCCTAGAATCCATGTGTTTTGAGGCACTTCTTTTACTGCTTTGCAGCCAGTTTCAGGTTTCCTTGCTCTGTGCGCCAAAGTGGGATTTCCCAATTCAAGTCCAAGAGAATCTGGCATTCTTCCTACTCTAGAACATGTTTTTTATAGTGGCAACTCAACTGGAAAATGTCATCATCTGCCCAAAGGAGTTTGTGGAAGAAATTATTTTGGAAGTGTTATTGAAGTGCCTTGGTCATATCTGAGATATCCCTTTCAGAATCTCAGCATGATAATGATGTTACACAGGCACTGTTAATAGGAGAGGGATTATTTTGGATGTCTTTAGTTATATTTCCTAGGAAATACACTTAATGACATTTTGTTTTTGAAAACCACCATTTCTTTGAGAGGAAAGAAGGTATTCTCTTATTTTCTTGGCATATGTAACTGAGAAGTTCCTTACTGCTTGAGGCAGATTTCTCTGACTTTTTCCTCTGTTTATTTTGGGCAAAGAAAATATTACATTGCCTCCCAAAGCTGCTGTTACTCTGATTTTAATCAGTGGACATTCCTGTCTGGCTGTCTCTCCTGGCCACCAGAGAGGGGATTTTCTTCACTTTGGGGGCTGTGAGGAGGTGGTCTAGTTGCCCTTGGGGTGCAGGGCAGTGCAGACCAGCTGGCAAGTTCTATGCTGCTCAGTTAGCAGTACCCTTGGAATCACTTTCCATGGTCAGCCTCACCCCTCACCCTCCTGGCAGATTTTAGGAGGCCTCCCAGGAGGAGACATCAGCAACCGTGGCATTCCCTACTGTACTTCTCACATGAGGTTTATCCCTATAAAAGAACACTGTGAAATACTTTTGCACAGTAAAGACTAAAGCATTGTCACCTCTACCTGCCAATCCAGGAATAAATTGTACATGGAAGTCCCAAACCATGCTAAATTACACATGTGTGACAGTGTTCACAGGGGTTCTTGGATGAGGGGAGAGATGAGAATGTTGACTCTATGTTCAGAAGGCCTGATTTATTATATTATGACATATATATTACATTATAACTATACTAAAAAGAATAGAAGGAAAGGTTTTTTTCAGAAGACTAGCTAAGAATAGAAAAGAATGAATAACAAAGATCTGTGGCTCAGACAGAGTCTAAGCTATCTGGTCTGTGGTTGGCCATTAATTGTAAACATTCAAGATGGCCCAGTCACAGGCAAACCTGATGCATTCCACAGCAGCAGATAACCATTGTTTAAATTTTGTTTCTGAGGCCTCAGGTTCTCAGAAGGGAAAAAATCCTAAAGAAAAGGATTTTCACAAAAGACGTCTGTGACACACATGGTATTAAAAAGAGTAAAACAACAACTGCTTGCAAAATCAACAGTCAGCAAAAAAACTTCACAGATGGGATTATTAATCCACAGTGCAAATGGATATTTGAAGAGAATGCAGCATAAGGAAGGCTTGTGGTATTCCAAAAATAGATGTCTAAACATGAAAGCTTAGACACTATGGCTGTGACAGAGAGGTGATATATACACAGACTCAAGTTTTCTTGGCTTGATCAGAAACATCCTCAGAACAGGTTCAGGCGTGTTTGGGTAAACACGGAATATAAAATGTGGGCTTAAGGTCTTATCTTGTATGCTCAGTAAATGGTGATGTTACACATGAACCACTTCTGTCATTTCCCAATGATGCTGTGTTTGTTTCTGTGTTTCAGGGCTCTGGTGCAGCTCCTTTGGGTCAGCTTTGTGAATGAGCCACTGTGACTCTGCACCTGCAGGGCAGCTCCATTGCCCAGGCAGCCTCCATCAGAGGAGTGCAGGACACCAGCAGACAGGATGTTCTGCTGCACATGCCTTAACCCATGGGTTTTTGGCTAGATGATTTAACATTCCCTTGGGGAAACTCCAGCTCTTCTCCAAGTACAAAACTCTCAAATTTGCTGTTTGCAAGCTTGCAAGATTTTATTGTGGCTTTCTTCCCTACTCACTTCATCTGCTACTGGAATTCCCACAGCATGGATTTACAGCATCTTTTAATATATCCAACAGTGAAAAGCCATTGTGGGAAGCAGGGCTGAAGCAACTTATTTTTTTCCCCAAATGCATCATCAAAGACATCTTCCCTTTACCCAACAACAGAGCTGCCCCACATTCAATTCAGTTCCTGATGCTTCCTTTAAGTTTTTCTTGGTTTCCTTGTCAGAATATTCCTCACCGTTATGCTGCTGTGTTTTTTTGGCAGTGCCTTATTGACTCTGTGTTAATCAGAGCAATCCTACAGAAAAGCTCAAATGAGATACTCCATCCCTGTAAATCAAATCTCAAAAAATGTAAAGCTTGTTGTTGACAAAAGCAGTAATGAGAGACTTTCCTTCAGGGTTCTGTAGAGGTCATCAGGAAAATAAATGTGACAGAGTGAAATGTGTGCAGCTGGTTGTTTCTATAAGGAACTCCCTTCCCTGGAGGTAACTTGGTTTTGTCATTTACACGGCCCCAAAGCCCAGTCCACTGAACAGTCTCCCCATCAAATCTCTGTGCTTCCAATTTAGAAAGAAGGAAGTTGTGGGGACCATGTCAAAGGCCTTGCAGAAATCCAGGTAGGTGACATCTGTAGCCTTTCCCTTTTCCACTGAAGTAGTCACTCCATCGTAAAAAGCCAGTAGGTTATTTGAACTGGACTTGCCTTTGCTGAAGCTGTGCAAATCACAAATCACTTCCTTGTCTTTCATCTGCCAACAAATCCAGAAAATGAGAAGCAGGAAGCAGTTTGAGTTACTTAATTGTTAACACATCTCCTTGCTGAATCACCCTAATAACTGAGCAAGTTAAGTGAGCAGGTGAATACTCTGATAAAAGAGAAGAAATCTTTCTAGGTCTCTTCTCCCTTGAGGAAGTACCATCTCTTGGAGCAGAAGTGCTGTGCTGCTGGCACCTAAATGCCTGTGCTGTCATTCGCACAGTGAGTTCCTGAGAAACCTGATCAGGATCAATGGAAGCCATGAACAAATGGTGACCCCCAAGGGTCTGTTCTGCCCCCAGTGCTCTCCAATGCCTTCCTTGATGTCACAGCCATGGGGGCAGGTGCACCCTCAGCGAGTTTGCAGATGACACCAAGCTGAGTGGTGTGTTGCCATGCTGGAAGGAAGGGATTGTTAAGCAGGACCTCGAGAAGCCTGAGCAATGGCCCAATGTGCATCCCATAAATTTCAGCAAGGCTGAGTGCAAGGCCCTGCAACTGGATGCCAGAGCAATCACCAGGGGCAGCGTAGGCTGAGGGATGAATGGGCTGAGGGCAGCCCTGTGGAGAAGGAGCTGAGAACACCGGTGGATGAAAGACTGGACGTGACCTGACACTTGCCACCTAGAAAGCCAAATGTGTCCTGTGCTGCAGAAAGTGTAGTTGGCAGGATGAGGGAGATGATCCTTCCCTTCTGATCTGCTGAGGTGAGACTCTACCTGCAGCTCTGCATGCAACCGTGGGGTTTCCTGAACAAGACAGACACAGACCTGTTACAGCAGATGTAGAGATGGGCCATGACAATGGTCAGAGGGCTGGAGAACGTCCTACAGAGAAAGGCAGAGACTTTTTACTGCGGCCTTTCAAGATGAAAGAGTGTAGGTTTAGGCTCGACATTTCAAAGGAATTCTTCACTGTGAGGGTGGTGAGGCACTGGAAGAGGTTCTCTAGAGAAGATGTGGGCGCCCCATCCTTGGATCTCCCCCCTTAGTCAGTCTGTAGGCAACACCAGCTTGGGTGAGTGTTGTGTGCTGGAGGGTGAGGAGGCTCTGCAGAGGGGTCAGTGGGCTGAGGCCGATGGAATGAAGCTCAGCAAGGCCGAGGGCCGAGTTCTGCCCTGCGGTCACAAAAGCCCCACACGTGACAGACAGCAGCTGCACATGAGCCAGCTGTGCCCAGGTGGCCATGAAGGCCTGTGGCACCTGGCCTGGATCAGCAATGGTTTAGCCAGCAGGATCAGGGCAGGGATTGTCCCCCTGTGCTCAGCACCGCTGAGGCCACACCTCAAGGGCTGGGCCCAGTTCTGGGCCCCTCACTGCAAGGAAGACATGGGGGGGCTGGAGTGAGTGCAGAGAAGGGAATTGAGCTGTTGAGGGATTGAAGGAGCTGGGGTTGCTCCAATCAACGTGTTCCAGTTCCTGTGGTTCAGACGGCTTCTGAGCAGGGACAGACATGAAGCCACGTTCTAAGGTTATCAGGTCACTCACACTTCAGTGAACTTTTGAACCAGAGCAATGAGATGTCTGGTTGTAGGGCATCAAGACCAAGATAGAATGCGAATAATTTTAGAACCCTGAGCATGATATCAACCACTCCCAGTTCCTTGGAATTGGGTGATTCACACTTTCACTTCTGTGCCTGTATAAATGGAGGCAGGTGAGACACTCTGCACACCCCACAGCCCTGCACTTGAAGAATTGCCCTCAGCTCTCGCAGCCCTGCAGCTGACAGCAAGGTAAGAGGCACCCTTGGCACAGGAGAGCTGGAAGGGCTTCTTGGGCAGCTGCTGTGAAGTGCAGGGCAAGGGCAGGAGGCTTTAGTGCTGGGCTGAGAGCTGCAGCACAGCCGTGAGGCTCTGCTGTGTGCGTGTGCAGAGACTGAAGCCATCTCTCAGGGCATGAGGAGATGGATGGCTGCTGCAGGAGAGACAAACCTGACCCAGGGACAGCCTGGAGGGGGCCACTGATACACAGTTGTGGGGGGTGACTGGGAGAGTATTTACAGCTTAATCTTGGGTATGTACCTAAACCAACAGACACAACTAATTTGAACTGAGTAGCTGTTGATACATGTCTTGTTTGATGTTTTCCCTCTAAACTGAAATTTCTGTCATGCCCTCACTGCTTTCCTGCTGCTGCTATGTTTCTATTCTGCTAAAAACTTTCTACTTTTCCTTTTCTGCACCACACTTCCCATAATCCTCTGTCTGGAGCAGAAAGCCATCTTACCAGCTCTACTTGTTTTCTGTCTCCCTTTTCTGCAGGCTGCCATCCAGCTCCTATAGCAAGAAATCTGCACCCCAGAAGTCCTGCAGAGATGGGCAAAATCATCATTTATGAGCATGCCAACTTCAAGGGCCTGTCCAGAGAATTCACCACTGACATTTCCAATCTAAAAGATGTAGATTGGAATGATATTGTCTCCTCAGTGAAAGTAATTGGCCAGCCTTGGGTGGCTTATGAGCATGTTGATTACCAGGGTCAGTTTCTGGTGTTTGAGGAGGGAGAATATAGCTTTGTAGGTAATGAGATGAATGACAGGATCAGCTCTCTGCAGGTGATCACTGAAAGTCTGTACAATCCCCAGATCACTCTCTATGAACACATTAATTATCAAGGGAAGAGCAGAATAATAAGAGAAGCAACCAACCTGGCTGCAGGGTATGACAATGACATCATTTCTTCCCACAAAGTCCAGAGAGGTGTCTGGCTGCTGTGTGAGCACAGTGATGGAAGTGGATTTCAATACCTTGCCCGAGAGCACGAGCACTTTCCAAATTACAAGGCAATCGATTTCAACGACAAGCTTTCCTTCCTGCGCCCCCTGCGCCCTGGCTGTGGCTGTTAGAATGCAAATGCTGCAGCGCTGAGAAAAGATGCAGAAATTTGACACCCAGATCTCCGCCTCTGCTGGTGCTGCCTTTTCCCCCAGTGTCACAGGACCACCGAATGTCAGCGCTCTCTGCTCTGCTGCACTGCAGAGCTGCACTTCTCCATCCTGCCTTGCACGCTGCTCCCACCCCACCAATGCAAGAATCATCAGGATTGATCATATGAGAGTGTCCAAGCTAGAGGAGGCAATGCCACATGTGTGAAACCTGTTGTACCCTCAGCTGGCATTCCAGAGTCCTGGGCTGTGGAATGTAGAAGCATTGCAGGTTGTGTGTGTGGCTAAGTGAAACAGAGAGTGTCAGTGCAGAACCAGCATCACTTCTTTTGTAATTTGCATTGCAATGCCCTTGTGCTACTGTAGCCTCTGCCATTTTCTCTAAACCATTTTGTGTTACTGCCAATAAAGAATCCTTTGCAATCAGCATTGGGTCTGTTTTGTGCATCTTTGGAATAGATAAATATTGCTCTTCCATGCTGAGATGTCTCTGTGTATCCAGAGAATGGTCCACACAGTCACTTACAAACCTTTTTCCTGGATGTCTCCTGCAGAATTCTGTTTCCTTCTGGTTTGCCTGCTCATTAACAGTGGGGTCAGGCTTGACTCAAAATGTCTTGGTGAGCATGTAGATCATTGCTGATCCTGGCCAAACTCTCACCTCCAGATTGTACCTGGCTATCACACGCTTGGTTGTATGTCAAGGCAGTGATTGTAGCAATGATGCAGTCTTCCACTGCCCTAAATCACATCATACACAGAATGCTTTCACTAATTTGAATTCTATAATGCGAATGGTAAAACCTGCCTTGTTTTTCACACCTGTAATATCCTGATAAGGAATGAGGAATGACAAGGTAGATCAGGACCTGGTGAGTCCTGTGCAAGTTCAGCTGGATGAGCAGAGTCTCAGCCCTCCTGCAGCAGTGCCTGATGAGAGCTGCAGCCCTGAGCTGGGCACTGTGGCAGCTGTCCCATGGCAGCTCTGCCCTGCAGGGTTCCTCTCCCTCTGTGCTGGCCTGCTGTGTGCCCTGATTTCCTTGTCCTGGTCACAGACAGGAGCTGCACTTGGCCTCTTTGAACCACATGAGGTGCTTTATTGCATTAAATAGTTAGTTAGTTGGTTTTGCACTGGGTGTTTGATAATCTGCACTGATCACATGGTCTTCCCCACTCCTAATCCCTGCTGGTAGTAGTTTGTCCCGGCTTTACTCATCCCCTGGCCCGTTCCTCAATTGTGTCCCATTGGCTGTGGTCCTATTCCACCATCCCCCATTCACCCAGGTGTAAAAGTTCCCCACCCTGAGGCATTCCCCCTTTTTCTCCTGGGACACCAACTACTCCCCATAAACGATCCCCTGGAGTAATTCCACAGTAAAGCTGTGGGATTATTGGTCCTGAGAGGAGAAGAACTCTTCCAGTCTTTTGCTTTTATCCTTGTAAAGGCTGGCAGGGGCCTGGGTCCGGCGCTGGATGGATCGGGCCCGAATGGCTCTGGGAGAGAGCAGTCAATTTACAATGAGGTGCACATGGTGCCAGTGCTGGAGCTTGCCAAGGTCCCTTTGGATGGTCCCTGAGGACAGTTCTGTCTGTCTGTCTGTGTGTCTGTGGCTGCCATGCCCAGCTGGAGCTGTGTTCCCTGTGCTGAGGCTCAGTGCCCCTCTCAGCTCCCTGTGCCTTCCTGCAGCCTCTCTCCTCCTGTTCTCACCCACTGACACAGCCCTGGCCCCTTTCCCAACGCTTCCTGTTCCCTCAGCCCCCTGCAGGAAATATTTTCACAGCAGTGCAGTAACAAACCTTGCTGTCCCACACTGCTGTCTCAGCCCTGGCTTCATCACCAGCATGGGACAATATCTGCCCATTCTCTGTCCTGCCTTCAGCAGCAGCTGGAAGTGGAAAACCCCTGGAGGTTCCTTCAAGCCTCAATTGTTCCAGGAGTCCATACACTGTGCTTGGAATGTGATAGGCACAGCTACCCCTGCCCCAGGGAGGAGTGCAATCCTACAGAACAGCAAAGGACAGATTCAGGGAGGGATATGGATGGGGTGGTTTCAGGAACTTTTACATCTGCTATTTCAAAGGATTTTTTTTTTTGGTGGAGTTTTTTTTTTTTGGTGTTTTGTTTTTTTTTTTTTTTTTTTTTTTTTTTTTTTTTGTTTTTTTTGGTTTTTTTTTTGTTTTTTTTTTTTTAATAGCAAAGGATTCTAGTAAGTTTTTCAGTAATCAGAAGATGAAGTAAAGGTGGAGAAGGACTTTTGCCTTCAGTGGAGGGGATTACATTTGACAAGACAGCAGGTAAGAGCTGCTGGTGAATTGGGAGGGAAATGTGTCACTGGGGAAATGGAATTCATAAATACCCAACAAATAATTCCCAAGTTATTTGTACGTATAACTTTATGATGACACTTTTTCATTAAAATTGAGCAAAGAATTAAATCAGGCAGAAAGTGACAAAGACTTTAAATCTTGCTGAGAATCATTGACAGAAAGATTTATTCTGTAAGGGACTTCCCTATTCCATGGCCTTCTTCACAGCAGAGATACCCCCAAAGGAAAACCGATCTGGACCAGTTTGAACTGGTCTGGACTGGTTTGAACCGGACTTATTGCTTATATGTTACACCCTAAGAGACATTGCAAGAATTTTCAGGTCACATTGTCAGAAACAAGGCAAGATCATCAACAAGGATGTTCTTGCATATTTATTTTTTTCCATTGCAGAATTCACTCCAGAGCACCATAAATGTGGTGGTCTTCCACTGTTCATCACAACATTCAGGCGTCATCCACTGCATGCCTGAGAAGCAGCTAGAAAGGCACTGTTCTTTTACCCTTCCATGCCACAACCATAAGCCTTCCAGCCTGAGCTGTAAACATGCTAATGCTTTAGCAGAGACTTCTGCCTACACAGCCCTGCACAGTAGGATAGGGTAGATTTCCTCCTCAGCCAGCCTTGCAAAGCACAGCATTTTGCTGGGACTTGGAGCCATACAGACTCATTGTGCTGATATTCAAAATTTATAAGTGCTGCTGGAAAAAGAGCTACTGTAGATGTAAAAGTCGGAACTGGGACCTGAAACCACAGCAAGGTTGACTGTGTATTGTGGATTTGCACATCCTAGAATCACAAAATGACAGAATGATTTTGGCTGGGAGAGCCCTTAAACACCATCTAGTTGCAACATCCTGCCGTGAGCAGGGAGATTTTCCACTAGACCAGGCTGCTCAAAGCTGTGTCCAGCCAGGCCTTGAGCTGTTTGAGGGATGGATCAACCACGGCTTCTCTGGGTAACCTGTGCCAATGACTCATCACCCACATCACAAAAAAATTCTGCCAAATGTCCAATTGAAATCTCCCGTCTCTAGGTTTCAAAGTCCCCAGTAAAAACCTGCAGAGCTGCACGCAGTACTCCAGGTGGGATCTCACCATAGGGGATTACAGGGTGGGAACCCCCTGCCTTGACCTGCTGAGGACACCTTTGGCAGCCCAGGATAGGCTTGGCTTTCCAGGCTGCAAGCTCAGCGTGCTGGGTCACGTCCAGTTTGTCATCCAGCACTGTCCCCAGTTCCTGGCCTGCTCCCAGTGCACTCAGCCCCAGACTGATCTGATCCCACAGATCAGGAAGTGAAGGCTTTGCTGAAGCTGTGCTGGCTGTCTCCAATCACGCCCTGTCCTCCATGTGCCTGCAAATCCCAGCACAGAAGTGGAAATGCAGGAAGCAGTTGGAGCTATGGAATTGTTAGGCACACACACACGAAGGGCTATTGGAATATGACCCCAATATTACCAGGTAGATTGTGCCTGGGCTCGTCGGACCCTTGCTGCTGGGCCAAATGCGGCAACTGTGGTATTTCACCTCAGAGACACTTTTGGCTGGCTGGATGTTGCAGCCAGGCACTGAAACAAGTGCAGGCTTGTAGAAACTCAGTTTACCTTGGTGGAAAGGCTTCAGGCTCGGGTGAAGAGGAAAAGGAGATGGATTCTGCCGGAGGGTTAATATCCAGAGTTTTATTCCATGGTCACAGACCATCTGAATCTTAATAACAGCTCCAACAGATGGCCAATTTAAGCCCAGGGACAGGGGGAGGGGAAGGGACAGGTGGGGCACCAACCAGGTGGGAGGAGGAGGGCCTCAAGGGACCAGGGACACATAGACAGGCCACTGACCCCAGGCCTGAAGAGCATCCATTGAACTTGACCAACCAACCGAGGCCTTGCTGGAATGTTAAGCCTGACTGACAGAACTCACTCAGCAAGCAGGTGAGGGGGAAGGGAGAGGGGAATTGCCACAGCTGGGAAGGGGCTGGGAAGTAAAACAGGAAATTGCAACACACTGCAACAAAGGGCCTTGTCAGGGTCAATGGAAACCAGTCCCAAATGGGGCCCTGAGGGTCCCTGCTGGCACCAGGAGTGCTCCCTGTGTTCATCCATGGCACAGGCAGTGGGATGGAGGCACCCTGAGCAGGTGTGCAGACGGCTCTGAGCTGAGGGAGCGTTTGATAGAGCTGAGGGAAGGGACCATGCCCAGGGACCTTGGCAAGCTTCAGCACTGCCTTAAAGTCGGATCTTGTATGCCCAGTAAAAGGTGATGTTACACATTAACCACTTCTGTCATTTCTCAGTGATGCTGTGTTTGTTTCTGTGTTTCAGGGCTCTGGTGCAGCTCCTTTGGGTCAGCTTTGTGAATGAGCCACTGTGACTCTGCACCTGCAGGGCAGCTCCATTGCCCAGGCAGCCTCCATCAGAGGAGTGCAGGACACCAGCAGACAGGCTGTTCTGCTACACATGCCTTAACCCATGGGTTTTTGGCTAGATGATTTAACATTCCCTTGGGGAAACTCAAGCTCTTTTCCAAGTACAAAACTCTCAAACTTGCTGTTTGCAAGCTAGCAAATTTTTACTGTGGCTTTCTTCCCTACTCATTTCATCTGCTACTGGAATTCCCACAGCATGGATTTACAGCATCTTTTAATATATCCAACAGTGAAAAGCCATTGTGGGAAGCAGGGCTGAAGCAACTTATATTTTTCCCCAAATGCATCATCAAAGACATCTTCCTTTACCCAACAACAGAGCTGCCCCACATTCAATTCAGTTCCTGATGCTTCCTTTAAGTTTTTCTTGGTTTCCTTGTCGGTGTATTCCTCCCTCTTATGCTGCTGTGCTTTTTTGGCAGTGCCTTATTGACTCTGTATTAATCAGAGCAATCCTACGGCAAAGCTCAAATGAGATACTCCATCCCTGTAAATCAAATCTCAAAAAATGTAAAGCTTGTTGTTGACAAAAGCAGTAATGAGAGACTTTCCTTCAGGGGTCTGTAGAGGTCATCAGGAAAATAAATGCGACAGAGTGAAATGTGTGCAGCTGGTTGTTCCTATAAGGAACTCTCTTCCCTGGAGGTAACTTGGTTTTGTCATTTACATGGTGCCAAAGCCCAGTCCACTGAACAGTCTCCCCATCAAATCTCTGTGCTTCCAATTTAGAAAGAAGGAAGTTGTGGGGACCATGTCAAAGGCCTTGCAGAAATCCAGGTAGGTGACATCTGTAGCCTTTCCCTTTTCCACTGAAGTAGTCACTCCATCGTAAAAAGCCAGTAGGTTATTTGAACTGGACTTGCCTTTGCTGAAGCTGTGCAAATCACAAATCACTTCCTTGTCTTTCATCTGCCAACAAATCCAGAAAATGAGAAGCAGGAAGCAGTTTGAGTTACTTAATTGTTAACACATCTCCTTGCTGAATCACCCTAATAACTGAGCAAGTTAAGTGAGCAGGTGAATACTCTGATAAAAGAGAAGAAATCTTTCTAGGTCTCTTCTCCCTTGAGGAAGTACCATCTCTTGGAGCAGAAGTGCTGTGCTGCTGGCACCTAAATGCCTGTGCTGTCATTCACACAGTGAGTTCCTGAGAAACCTGATCAGGATCAATGGAAGCCATGAACAAATGGTGACCCCCAAGGGTCTGTTCTGCCCCCAGTGCTCTCCAATGCCTTCCTTGATGTCACAGCCATGGGGGCAGGTGCACCCTCAGCGAGTCTGGAGATGACACCAAGCTGAGTGGTGTGTTGCCATGCTGGAAGGAAGGGATTGTTAAGCAGGACCTCGAGAAGCCTGAGCAATGGCCCGATGTGCATCCCATAAATTTCAGCAAGGCTGAGTGCAAGGCCCTGCAACTGGATGTCAGAGCAATCACCAGGGGCAGTGTAGGCTGAGGGATGAATGGGCTGAGGGCAGCCCTGTGGAGAAGGAGCTGAGAACACCGGTGGATGAAAGACTGGACGTGACCTGACACTTGCCACCTAGAAAGCCAAATGTGTCCTGTGCTGCAGAAAGTGTAGTTGGCAGGATGAGGGAGATGATCCTTCCCTTCTGATCTGCTGAGGTGAGACTCTACCTGCAGCTCTGCATGCAACCGTGGGGTTTCCTGAACAAGACAGACACAGACCTGTTACAGCAGATGTAGAGATGGGCCATGACAATGGTCAGAGGGCTGGAGAACGTCCTACAGAGAAAGGCAGAGACTTTTTACTGCGGCCTTTCAAGATGAAAGAGTGTAGGTTTAGGCTCGACATTTCAAAGGAATTCTTCACTGTGAGGGTGGTGAGGCACTGGAAGAGGTTCTCTAGAGAAGATGTGGGCGCCCCATCCTTGGATCTCCCCCCTTAGTCAGTCTGTAGGCAACACCAGCTTGGGTGAGTGTTGTGTGCTGGAGGGTGAGGAGGCTCTGCAGAGGGGTCAGTGGGCTGAGGCCGATGGAATGAGGCTCAGCAAGGCCGAGGGCCGAGTCCTGCCCTGCGGTCACAAAAGCCCCACACGTGACAGACAGCAGCTGCACATGAGCCAGCTGTGCCCAGGTGGCCATGAAGGCCTGTGGCACCTGGCCTGGATCAGCAATGGTTTAGCCAGCAGGATCAGGGCAGGGATTGTCCCCCTGTGCTCAGCACTGCTGAGGCCACACCTCAAGGGCTGGGCCCAGTTCTGGGTCCCTCACTGCAACGAAGACATGGGGGGGCTGGAGTGAGTGCAGAGAAGGGAATTGAGCTGTTGAGGGATTGAAGGAGCTGGGGTTCCTCCAAACAATGTGTTCCAGTTCCTGTGGTTCAGACGGCTTCCGAGCAGGGACAGACATGAAGCCACGTTCTAAGGTTATCAGGTCACTCACACTTCAGTGAACTTTTGAACCAGAGCAATGAGATGTCTGGTTGTAGGGCATCAAGATCAAGATAGAATGCGAATAATTTTAGAACCCTGAGCATGATATCAACCACTCCCAGTTCCTTGGAATTGGGTGATTCACACTTTCACTTCTGTGCCTGTATAAATGGAGGCAGGTGAGACACTCTGCACACACCACAGCCCTGCACTTGAAGAATTGCCCTCAGCTCTCGCAGCCCTGGAGCTGACAGCAAGGTAAGAGGCACCCTTGGCACAGGAGAGCTGGAAGGGCTTCTTGGGCAGCTGCTGTGAAGTGCAGGGCAAGGGCAGGAGGCTTTAGTGCTGGGCTGAGAGCTGCAGCACAGCCGTGAGGCTCTGCTGTGTGCGTGTGCAGAGACTGAAGCCATCTCTCAGGGCATGAGGAGATGGATGGCTGCTGCAGGAGAGACAAACCTGACCCAGGGAAAGCCTGGAGGGGGCCACTGATACACAGTTGTGGGGGGTGACTGGGAGAGTATTTACAGCTTAATCTTGGGTATGTAACTAAACCAACACACACAACTAATTTGAACTGAGTAGTTGTGGGCACATGTCTTGTTTGATGTTTTCCCTCTAAACTGAAATTTCTGTCATGCCCTCACTGCTTTCCTGCTGCTGCTATGTTTCTATTCTGCTAAAAACTTTCTACTTTTCCTTTTCTGCACCACACTTCCCATAATCCTCTGTCTGGAGCAGAAAGCCATCTTACCAGCTCTACTTGTTTTCTGTCTCCCTTTTGTGCAGGCTGCCATCCAGCTCCTATAGCAAGAAATCTGCACCCCAGAAGTCCTGCAGAGATGGGCAAAATCATCATTTATGAGCATGCCAACTTCAAGGGCCTGTCCAAAGAATTCACCACTGACATTTCCAATCTAAAAGATGTAGATTGGAATGATATTGTCTCCTCAGTGAAAGTAATTGGCCAGCCTTGGGTGGCTTATGAGCATGTTGATTACCAGGGTCGGTTTCTGGTGTTTGAGGAGGGAGAATATAGCTTTGTAGGTAATGAGATGAATGACAGGATCAGCTCTCTGCAGGTGATCATTGAAGATCTGTACAATCCCCAGATCACTCTCTATGAACACATTAATTATCAAGGGAAGAGCAGAATAATAAGAGAAGCAACCAACCTGGCTGCAGGATATGACAATGACATCATTTCTTCCCACAAAGTCCAGAGAGGTGTCTGGCTGCTGTGTGAGCACAGCGATGGAAGTGGATTTCAATACCTTGCCCGAGAGCACGAGCACTTTCCAAATTACAAGGCAATCGATTTCAACGACAAGCTTTCCTTCCTGCGCCCCCTGCGCCCTGGCTGTGGCTGTTAGAATGCAAATCCTGCAGCGCTGAGAAAAGATGCAGAAATTTGACACCCGGATCTCCGCCTCTGCTGGTGCTGCCTTTTCCCCCAGTGTCACAGGACCACCGAATGTCAGCGCTCTCTGCTCTGCTGCACTGCAGAGCTGCACTTCTCCATCCTGCCTTGCACGCTGCTCCCACCACACCAATGCAAGAATCATCAGGATTGATCATATGAGAGTGTCCAAGATAGAGGAGGCAATGCCGCATGTGTGAAACCTGTTGTACCCTCAGCTGGCATTCCAGAGTCCTGGGCTGTGGAATGTAGAAGCATTGCAGGTTGTGTGTGTGGCTAAGTGAAACAGAGAGTGTCAGTGCAGAACCAGCATCACTTCTTTTGTAATTTGCATTGCAATGCCCTTGTGGTACTGTGGCCTCTGCCATTGTCTCTAATCCATTTTGTGTTACTGCCATTAAAGAATCCTTTGCAATCAGCATTGGGTCTGTTTTGTGCATCTTTGGAATAGATAAATATTGCTCTTCCATGCTGAGATGTCTCTGTGTATCCAGAGAATGGTCCACACAGTCACTTGCCAACATTTTTCCTGGATGTCTCCTGCAGAATTCTGTTTCCTTCTGGTTTGCCTGCTCATTAACAGTGGGGTCAGGCTTGACTCAAAATGTCTTGGTGAGCATGTAGATCATTGCTGATCCTGGCCAAACTCTCACCTCCAGATTGTACCTGGCTATCACACGCTTGGTTGTATGTCAAGGCAGTGATTGTAGCAATGATGCAGTCTTCCACTGCCCTAAATCTCATCATAAACAGAATGCTTTCACTAATTTGAATTCTATAATGCGAATGGTAAAACCTGTCTTGTTTTTCACACCTGTAATATTCTGATAAGGAATGAGGAATGACAAGGTAGATCAGGACCTGGTGAGTCCTGTGCAAGTTCAGCTGGACGAGCAGAGTCTCAGCCCTCCTGCAGCAGTGCCTGATGAGAGCTGCAGCCCTGAGCTGGGCACTGTGGCAGCTGTCCCATGGCAGCTCTGCCCTGCAGGGTTCCTCTCTCTCTGTGCTGGCCTGCTGTGTGCCCTGATTTCCTTGTCCTGGTCACAGACAGGAGCTGCACTTGGCCTCTTTGAACCACATGAGGTGCTTTATTGCATTAAATAGTTAGTTAGTTGGTTTTGCTCTGGGTGTTGGATAATCTGCACTGATCACATGGTGTTCCCCACTCCTGATGCTTGCTGGTAGTAGTTTGTCCCGGGTTTACTCATCCCCTGGCCCGTTCCTCAATTGTGTCCCATTGGCTGTGGTCCTATTCCTCCATCCCCCATTCCCCCAGGTGTAAAATTCTCCCCTCGTTAGGCATTCCCTCTCTTTTTCTCCTGGGACACCAACTACTCCCCATAAACGATCCCCTGGAGTAATTCCACAGTAAAGCTGTGGGATTATTGGTCCTGAGAGGAGAAGAACTCTTCCAGTCTTTTGCTTTTATCCTTGTAAAGGCTGCCAGGGGCCTGGGTCCAGCATTGGATGGCTCGGGCCCGAATGGCTCTGGGAGAGAGCAGCCAATTTACAATGAGGTGCACACGGTGCCAGTGCTGGAGCTTGCCAAGGGCCCTTTGGATGGTCCCTGAGGATAGTTCTGTCTGTCTGTCTGTCTGTCTGTGTGTGTGTGGCTGCCATGCCCAGCTGGAGCTGTGTTCCCTGTGCTGAGGCTCAGTGCCCCTCTCAGCTCCCTGTGCCTTCCTGCAGCCTCTCTCCTCCTGTTCTCACCCACTGACACAGCCCTGGCCACTTTCCCAACGCTTCCTGTTCCCTCAGCCCCCTGCAGGAAATATTTTCACAGCAGTGCAGTAACAAACCTTGCTGTCCCACACTGCTGTCTCAGCCCTGGCTTCATCACCAGCATGGGACAATATCTGCCCATTCTCTGTCCTGCCTTCAGCAGCAGTTGGAATTGGAAAACACCTGGAGGCTCCTTCCAGCCTAAATTGTTCCAGGAGTCCATACACTGTGCTTGGCATGTGATAGGCACAGCTACCCCTGCCCCAGGGAGGAGTGTAATCCTAGAGAACAGCCAAGGAAAGGTTCAAGGAGAGAAATATGGATGGGGTGGTTTCAGGAAATTTTATATCTGCTGTTACAAAGGGTTTTTTTTTGTTTTGTTTTTTTTTTTTTTTTTTGAATTTTGTTTGTTCTGTTTTTTGTAGCAAAGGATTCATGTAAGTTTTTCAGTAATAGGAGGATGAAGTAAAGATGGAGAAGGACTTTGAGCCTTCAGTGGAGGGTGTTACATTTGACATTATAGCTGGTAACCACTGCTGCTGAATTGGGAGGGAAGTCTGACGTTGTGGAAATGGAATTGATAAATACACCACAAGTAATCCCCAAGTTCTTGTACACATGACTTGATGATGACTTTTTTCAAGGAAATTGAACAAAGAATGCAATTAGCCAGAAAGTAACAAAGGTTTTAAAAATCTTCCTTAGAATTTCTGATAGCAAGATTTATTTTGGAAAGTTCCTCCCTAGATCAAGGCCTTTTTCACAGGAAAGATGCCGCCAAAGGAAAACAGGTTTCTGGTGGCCATCTTCAAGTGATTTCTGAACCAGCACAGGGGTGGAGATTCCCCAGGGTCTCTGGCCTTACCAAGCAGCAGACTGGACCCCATGGCACCGTAAGGTCACTTTCAACCTGAATTGTCCTGTGATCCCACAATCCTCCTGCCTTACATAGTCACTCAAGCTCATGATTTAGGGATCAGGACTGGCAAATCCGAGTATCGCCTGAGCTGTATTGCTCCTGAGGAATCTTGCTCTAAAGAAAGGGTCTCAGCTGATAATCTCACATTACAGATGTGCATGCTCACAGCACATATATTGGCTAGTCTGTTCTGGAAATACCTCGCACTTTCCCTTCCCCTTCCTTCATTAATTCACAGCAAAACGCACGAGCACCTCCCTCCCACAACACACTTTGATCCTGCTCACAATATCTTCGGGGTTTCTGACTCATTTAGAGTGAGAATCACATCCAGGACATATCATAGGTGATATACACAATCTCATTCCTTGTCCAGGCCTTCTTTCAGAATTCCTGAAAAGTTGTCTATCAGGGAAAGAAAATCTTTCTGCAAAAGAAACTCAGAATATTGTGAAAGGATCAGAGAATAGAGCAGCTGCAGCCCCTCACAATGAACTTTCCTGCTTTCCCCAAACAGAAAAGTTACCCTATTTCTGTGTGCATACAGCAGCTTTATTACTCATCTAACACCAGAGAATAATTGTTTGAAGCACTTGAGATCCAACAGGTCTGCTCTATTTCTTGACTTTCTTTGTCTCATCAGTGATTGACTCTAAGCAAACTTTCAGTGTAGGTTTGCCAGTTAGGAGAGCAGTTTGCTGCCAAGCCAAGAGAAGCACAAGAAGATTGCAAAGTGATGCTTTCAGGAGGTGCATTTGCAGGAGTGATCTGGTGTGTCATTGATGTTCTGGGCCTCTCTCAACACTGAGGTTGCTCGGCCATCGTTGCTTTCCTGATGGTTTCAGCCAGATGGCCTCTCACACTCACAGAGTTGGCTCACTTGACTCACACATCTCAACTCTTTGGAGCATGGGCAGAGGAAGAGAAAAGCACCCTGGTCACCTAACTCCAACTTTCCTGTAGTCTGTCAGCAAAGGATTTTCCTGTTTTGTTCTTTTCAATCCCACAAACTCTTTATTTAGACTCCTTTTGAAGAGGAGTTGTACTAGTCAGTACTTCTGTACAGGTTTTACCCTGCCTCAGGCATGCCACTATTGAGTACCTGCAACCCCTGAGAGTTTAATTCCAGTCCTGTCAGAATGGCTTCTCTCTGTCTCCTTTCTGTGGTGGATAAGATGTTGAAGGGCACTTGCATCCTGCACAGCATGAGAACTGGAGGAGCAGGGGAAGGGAAGAGTTTATTCCATCTCCTCTGAAAAGAGGGCACACCCGGAATACTGCATCTGTTTCAGATGCCCTATAAAAAGCACAATGTGAACAAAATGGTGGAGCCCCATACAGGCCAGTGGATGGCACAGGAGCATCCCATGAGCCAGGAGAGTCTGAGGGGCCTGGTCCTGTTCAGCCTGCAGAAGACAAGGCTCCTGTTATCCGAGGGGCTCAGCAAAGGACAGCTGGAAAGAGTCTTAGATGGCAGCAGGGAAACTAAGACATAAAAAAAGGAATAAAAACGCATACTAACAATTGCTCAGAACTGGCAGAAAGGCAAGAGACCCTGGGGAGTCTCCACCCTTGCAGTTTTTGAAAAAATCTCTTGAGGATGGCCTTGAGTAACCTTCTTTCCTTGTATCTGCTGTGAGGAAGGCAGTGAAATAGGGATGTCCCATCCCGAATAAATCTTTCTGTCAGTAATTCTCAGGAAGTTTTAAAAACCTTTGTCACTTTCTGGCTAATTGCATTTTTTGTTCAATTTCCTGGAAAAGATGTCACCATCAAGTCATGTGTACAAGAACTTGAGGATTACTTGTTGTGTATTTATAAATTTCATTTCCCCAAGGTCAGACTACCCTCCTTGTTAAGCAGCAGCTGTTCTCTGCTCTCTTGACAAATGTAATCCCCTCCACTGAAGGGTCAAAGTCCTTCCACACCTGTACTTCATCTTCTGATTACTGAAAAACTTAGAAGAGTCCTTTGCAATAAAAACCAAACCAAACAAACAAACAAACAAACAAACAAACCTCCCTATTACTGCGCCTGAGTGGGCGCAGCTGCTGGTGAGAGAGACGGTGAATCTTGTTTGTTGAATCAGAAGGCTGATTTATTAAGATATTATATATAATACATAACTATACTAAATAGAGTATAGAGAGAGGTTTGCAGAGCAGCTAGGCTAGGCCAAGAATAGATACAAAGAATCTATAACAAAGTTGTGGCCAAGGACTCAGTCCCCTAGCTTGCACTGGTGATTGGCCCTTAATTAAAAACATAGGAAATGAGCCAATCAAGGTGTCCCTGTTGCATTCCCCAGCAGCTGATAATAATTGTTTACCTTGTCTTCTGAAGCCTCTGGCCTCCAGAAGACGCAGAAATCCGAAAGAAAGGATTTCTGTGGAGAAATGTCTGCGACACCTCCCCCCACTTGTAACACCATATGTAAATTTCTTGAAACCACCCCATCCATATTTGATGTCGAAGCTTTATTTTGCTGTTCTCTAGGATTGCACAACACTCTGGGGCTCGGGTAGCTGTGTGTATCATATTCCAAGTGCAGTATATGGACTCCTGGAAGAATTTAGGCTGGAGGGAACCTCCAGGGGTTTTCTGCTTCAATCTGCTGCTGATGGCAGGACAGACAATGGGCAGATATTTTTCCATGCTGGTGATGAAGCCATGGCAGAGACAGCAGAGTGGGACAGCAAGGTTTGTTACTGCGCTGATCTACCTGATCTACCCTTGTCATTCCTCATTCCTTATTGGGCTATTTCAGGTGTGAAAAACAAGGCAGGTTTTACCATTAGGATTAAAGAACTGAAATTATTGAAAACATTCTGTTTATGATGTGATTTAGGGCAGTAGAAGAATGCATCATTGCTACAATCACTGCCTTCAAATACAACCAAGCATGTGATAGCCAGGTACAATCTGGAGGTGAGAGTTTGGCCAGGATCAGCAATGATCTACATGCTCAACAAGATATTTTGAGTCAAGCCTGACCCCACTGTTAATGAGCAGGTAAACCAGAAGGAAACAAAATTCTGCAGGAGACATCCAGGAAAAATGTTGGCAAGTGACCGTGTGGACAATTCTCTGGATACACAGAGACATCTCAGCCTGGAAGAACAGTATTTATCTATTCCAAAGATGCACAAAACAGACCCCATGCTGATTGCAAAGGATTCTTTAATGGCAGCAACAGAAAATGGATAAAAGACAATGGCAGAGGCTACAGTAGCTCAAGGGCATTGCAATGCAAATTACAAAAGAAGTGATGCTGGTTCTGCACTGACACTCTCTGTTTCACTTAGCCACACACACAACCTGCAATGCTTCTACATTCCATAGCCCAGGACTCTGGAATTCCAGCTGAGGGTACAACAGGTTTCACACATGTGGCATTGCCTCCTCTAGCTTGGACACTCTCATATGATCAATCCTGATGATTCTTGCATTGGTGTGGTGGGAGCAGCGTGCAAGGCAGGATGGAGAAGTGCAGCTCTGCAGTGCAGCAGAGCAGAGAGCGCTGACATTCGGTGGTCCTGTGACACTGGGGGAAAAGGCAGCACCAGCAGAGGCGGAGATCCGGGTGTCAAATTTCTGCATCTTTTCTCAGCGCTGCAGGATTTGCATTCTAACAGCCACAGCCAGGGCGCAGGGGGCGCAGGAAGGAAAGCTTGTCGTTGAAATCGATTGCCTTGTAATTTGGTACATTCTCATGGGCTCGGGCAAGGTATTGACTTCCACTTCCATCACTGTGCTCACACAGCAGCCAGACACCTCTCTGGACTTTGTGGGATGAAATGATATCATTGTCATGTCCCGCAGCCAGGTTGGTTGCTTCTCTTATTATTCTGCTCTTCCCTTGATAATCAATGTGTTCATAGAGGGTGATCTGGGGATTGTACAGACTTTCAGTGATCACCTGCAGAGAGCTGATCCTGTCATTCATCTCATTACCTACAAAGCTATATTCTCCCTCCTCAAACACCAGAAACCGACCCTGGTAATCAGCATGCTCATAAGCCACCCAAGGCTGGCCAATTACTTTCACTGAGGAGACAATATCATTCCAATCTGCATCTTTTAGATTGGAAATGTCAGTGGTGAATTCTTTGGACATGCCCTTGAAGTTGGCATGCTCATAAATGATGATTTTGCCCATCTCTGCAGGACTTCTGGGGTGCAGATTTCTTGCTATAGGAGCTGGATGGCAGCCTGCACAAAAGGGAGACAGAAAACAAGCAGAACTTGTGAGAAGACTTTCTCATCCACAGAGAAAATTATGGGAAGTGTGGTGTAGAAAAGGAAAAGTAGAATGTTTTTAGCAGAATAAAAACATATCAGCATCTGAAAAGGAGTGAGAGCATTTCAGTTTAGAGGGAAAACATCAAACAAGACATGTGCCCACAGCTACTCAGTTCAAATTAGTTGTGTGAGTTGGTTTAGGTACATACCCAAGATTAAGCTGTAAATACTCTCCCAGTCACCCCCCACAACTGTGTATCAGTGGCCCCCTCCAGGCTGTCCCTGGGTCAGGTTTGTCTCTCCTGCAGCAGCCATCCATCTCCTCATGCCCTGAGAGATGGCTTCAGTCTCTGCACACGCACACAGCAGAGCCTCACGGCTGTGCTGCAGCTCTCAGCCCAGCACTAAAGCCTCCTGCCCTTGCCCTGCACTTCACAGCAGCTGCCCAAGAAGCCCTTCCAGCTCTCCTGTGCCAAGGGTGCCTCTTACCTTGCTGTCAGCTGCAGGGCTGCGAGAGCTGAGGGCAATTCCTCCAGTGCAGGGCTGTGGTGTGTGCAGAGTGTCTCACCTGTCTGCATTTATAGCTCACTCAGAAGCCTTGTGCAACACCCCATGTGACAGCATGACAAGTGATCAAAACTGTCCAAAAGCCAGATCAGCCACAGTAATTCAGGCACACCAAAGTACATTGTGACACTGGCGCTGTGGAAGTTTCCTGCTTGTCTTGCTCTCCTGGGAAGTGCTTAAAATGCACAAGGATTTTTATGAGATTTTCTAGTCACAGAGATGGCATTGGAGCACCAGGTATTTTAAAAAATTTCCCTTTTGTCCTTAGAATCATGGAATCATTAAGGTTGGAAAAGGCCTCCAAGATTATCAAGTCAAAACTTTGATTGTGAACCACCATGCCCAGTACCCTGGTTCACGGCAAATTCTGGAGAGAACCCTCAAAGGGGCCCCTCTAGGAAAACAGATTCAATTGGCCCCTCTCCTCAACTGGTCCAGGAGGAGGTACATCCTTGGAGAAAAGTGGAAAACAACCTGTTTAATAAACAATTAACCTTACCAATATTAAACAAAAAAACTCCTTGCTGCTCCAAAAGAGATGACAAACTGAGAAAGTTCCCTCCCTGGGTTGCAGCACAGCTCACTCAGTCTCTGATCAGCCCCTCAGGCGCTGGAAATGCCGCGGCCCAGGCCCGGCCCGGTGGGCCCCAAGTATGAGCTGCTGGTGCTCTGCTGGTGTTCAGGCCAGAGCAGCTTTGAACAGGTCCAGAGAAAATGGGAGAAAAACCCTCAGGCCAGAGAACTGCTTTGCCTCAGCTAGCCAAAACTAACTAAACCAAAGGAGAGATCTGTCCCACTGTCTGTCCATCTGCAGACAACAAAGTCCAGGAGCAGGAATGTGGAGGAGTGAGTGCAGAGTCTGAAAACAAACTGCTGCTTCTTGTCTGCCCCCTTCACTCTCTGGAACAAGTCCTAAAGATGCTAAACTTAGTATTCAGCATAAACAGAACAAGACTACTAAAAGCATCATATAGTGAACCCAGGACACCCAGTAAACCATATTGCGAATGTCTCTTCTCCTTGTGTTTTGGATATTTTCAGGGATAATAATAAGTTTCTCCACCGCTTCCCTGGGTTGCCCATTCCAAAGCTTAATTACTCTTGCAGTAAAGATGTTTCCCTTAATCACCAACCTGAATGTCTCCATACACAAGCTGAGGGCATTTCCCCTCGCTCCATCATTGGTTGACTGGAGAACAAAGTGACCCACTTGGCTACATCCTCCTATCTGGAGTTGTGGAGAGTGATAAGGCCCCCCCCCCGAGCCTCCTTTTCCTTCAGGATAAACATCTTCAGCTCCCTCAGCTCTTCCTTATCACACTCTTCACCAGCCTTGCTGCCCTTCTCTGGACTCCAGCACTTCCATGTCTTGCGGTGAGGGGCCCAAAATGAACACAGGATTCCAGGAGTGGCCTCAGCAGTGCTGAGTACAGGAGGACAATCCCTGCCCTGCTCCTGCTGGCCACCCCATTGCTGATCCAGGCCAGGTGCCATGGGCCTTCCTGGCCACCTGAGAACACTGATGGCTCATGTTCAGCTCTCTGAAGGTGTGGATGCACCATCCCTCAAAGGGTTCTTCAGGGTCTCTTGCAGCCCAAACCATTCTCTGATTCCTTGACATATGTGTTCATGTATATATTTATGTATAGTAGTAGATGGGCATGGTACGATTGTAGATGGTAAACAAAAGCACCAATGTTGTTGTCTCAAAACCAGACAGAAGATCACAGTGGAGAACCCAGAAACTGGGGGTAAATAGGGACCAACTAATATGGTGTAGAACCTGCTTCAAAGTCAGAATTCTAAAGCAGAGGTATGGCAAAAACCACCAGAGATCTTTGCAGATATTTATTTTGTGCAAATTACTGAATATTGTAAATGGTGCCTTATACTGTCAGTCGTGTAATTATACACTTGAATATGTTAAGAGATAGTGTTCCACCCTTGTCAAGTCACAGTCTTGTGCTAAGTATGACTCCAAGCATTTCCCTAGTTCAGGCTGAAGGAAATGTTTCAGGTAGTGTTTCTTTTTAATATTTTTCTTGCATCAACTGTTTCTATTTCTGTCTATGGAACAAGAAAGCTGAGATCATGCTGCCCCAGCTTATTTTTGCTTTTGAAATCTTTGATCCGGAGATCTTGGTTCTCCTCACTTCCTGATCCTCCTTTCTTTTCTTCACTACACAGGCACAAATTATGTTCTACCTCTATTTATTCTCCCTGATGCCAGACTTTGCTGACAGCCATGAGAGCTCTTTGCAGTGCCCTGAAAGATCTCATGGTCACAGGATCCAAACGGATGCTGACACAGAGGTCTTATTGCAAATAATTTCTTCTGTGATCACACAGGTGACAACACCTTTGATGTGCTCTTGAAAACTCTGCCTCTCTGATTCCTGGGATCTGAGACTGTGGAACACCCAGGATGGCCATTTTCAGTGGCGCTTCTCCAGAAACCTGCTGGACTTGGTGAGCAATCTACAGGGAGCACTGAAGGAAAACATTTTGTTGGAGTGTGGAGAGTGTCATTACTTGATCACATGGTTTGAGTGTTCCTGGGAATCTGCAGAATTCCAGAACACAGCATCCCATAAGCTCTGGGCCAATGAATCCTGTGGTAGGGATGCTCTTCTTCATTCACCATCTCTACAGGTGTTTCCTTCTGTCCCACTAAGATCGATCATGGTCTTTGTGTCTGCAGGCTTCCAGCACATGGAAATTTAAAGTATGGGAAGACCAACTTGTAAGGGTATGTGAAATACGACAGCATCTGGTCTATGACGTTTATCTAACAAAGGCCTTTCTGATTCAAAAGGAGTCATACCAGTGGGATTTGCCAGCAAAGTTTGAGCTGGAGCAGCCAGCAAGCAGGGCATGGATATAGACAGGGATTTCAGTCCAGCAGGAGACTCGTGCTGGAATTCAAGGCACCCACGACTGCCAGAACACCAATGAGAACAGTGTGTGCTGTGTGTGGGCTGGCTCAAGCACCAAGCTGCACTAGCCAGAGACTAGGAGACACCAAAGGGTGTCCTGGTCAGAGAGCCCAGAGCCAGGTGTGAGTCTGGACAGGCTGGGGGCTCTCAGTCCCGTTGGGAGCAGCTGGGCAGTGCTTGTGGCTGTGGGGAGTGAGGGTGGGCAGGTCTTCACTAGAGGGCTTCCATGTGTGTTGGCTGCAGAGGAGGAAGGAGACGGGGCTGTCTTCCATTGCATTCAGTGGGAGTGCTGGTGGTGTCAGCTGTGGGTGGCTGAGGGCAGCCCCTGGTGTGTGCCAGCCGGTGCCGTGGCCGTGGCCGTGTCCTTTCCGTGCCCAGGTGCCTGTCCCTGGGTCACACAGCCAAGCCCAGCACGGGCTGTCCCTGCAGCCTGGCCAGTGGCACTGGGAAGAGCAGCCCTGGACAGAGAGCCTGCAGCCTGGGCTGCAGCAGCTGAGCTGAGGAGCTCCTGGGGCTGAACCCTGCTCATCCTGAGCTCTCCCTACACACGGCACTCGAAAAGTGACTTGGCCAGACAGAAACCCTGGAACTGGGGCTTTTCCCACAGGAGAACCACTCTCATGTAACTTTTGTGTTCTTCCCTTTTACTTTCAATCTTGATCAGCTATTTGTAGGAACTATCATGGGCTTTCTCAGACGAGTATATTGTGTGTTGAAATCCTACAGATCCACAGATGCTCTTTCAATTCTCTTTTTCTTGCACTTGTAGTTGGATGTGATTGTACTTGTACTCCCTGGCAAGATGGAGAACCACATCTTGAAAAATTGCCCTTCCAAAAAGCCAAATTCACCAAGAAAGCCCCAAACATTAAACTGTGGAGAGACAAATTGCAGGGACACATTAATTGCTGAGTGCAAGGACAATGCAAAGGAGCTCATTAGATCCACTGAGGCAATGTCAGTGCACAGAAATCCCCATCAGGACAGCCTTGGTCTGACAAGGCTGAATGGTTGGACAAGGGACATTGATCATCTTTATTTACAGCAGGATTCCTCAGGAGCAGTCTGGCTCAGGAAATACTGGGATTTGCCTGTCTTGGTCCTTATGTGATGAGCTTGAATGATCCAGGGAGCCAGGAGGATGGTAGGATTGGTGAGTAATTCAAGCTGGAAGCGACCTTTGGTTGTCATTGGATCCAGTCAGCTGCTTAACACAGGGACATCTGTGAGGTGAATTATGGCTGCTGGTGGCTTCATCCAGTCAGGTCTGGAAAACCTCAGAGTATGCAGACTATCCAACTTCTTTGGGTGGTGTGATTTAAAATTTTCTGACATCATTATGAAAATTTTTCTCAGCCATGGAAGAGACAAGGCTAAGGATTCTCAGAGGGGCTCAGCAAAAGGACATCTGGAAAGGGTCTTATCTGGAAACAGGGAAGCTCTGACTGAAAATAAGGAAAGTAACCATAGCCCTAAGAGTTTTTCAGCACTGGAAGAAAGGTCAGCGATCCTGGGGAATCTCCACCATAGGAATTGTTGCGAAATCACTTGAAGATGGCCACGAGTAACCTGGTCATGTTTGGAAGCTGCTCTGCTTGTGACCAAGGCCTTGGACCTCCCTTCCACAATCTATCTTTCTGTCAGTAATTGTAAGGATGGTTTAAAAGCCTTTGTCACTTTCTGCCTAATTGCATCCATTGTTCAATTTCAATGAAAAAGTGTCATTGTCAGGTCAGGTGTACAACACCCTCAAGTTTATTTGTTGGACATTCATGAACTCTGTTTCCCCAAAGTCAGACTTCCCTCCCCATTCCTCCACAGGCTCTCACCTGCTATCTTGTCAAATGTAATTCCCTCTATTGAAGGCTCAAAGTCCTTCTCCACCTTTACTTCTTCCTCTTATCACTGAAAAATTTTCAAGAATCCTTTGTTAGATTTTTGGATGTGACACTTCCTCATTTGTTTGGATTATGTCTTTGATTAAATACACCCCAAAACAAATCTTGGCATGAGCAAATGCAAATTTGCTCTAACATTCCCCTGCATATCCCTCCCTGAACCATTTCTTTCTGTTTTGTAGGCTTGTACTCATCTCTGGTGCATGGGTAGCTGTCCCGCCAGACAGGCCAAGGAGAGTGTATGGACTCCTTGAAGCATTTAAGCTGGAAGGAACCTTGAAGGGTCTCTACTTCATGGTGGTATTTGGGCAAAGGTTGGGCGTGATGATCTTGGAGGCATTTTTCAAAATTAATGATTTCATGACACTAAGGACAAAAGGGATTTTTTTTTTTTCAAAAACTGGTGCTCCAATATCATCTCTGTGACCTGGAATCATGACTGGATATCTCCCATAACAATTCCTTCTGCATTTTATTACTTCCCGGGAGGGCAAGACTACTAATTGCCACAAGCAGGAAACTTCCACAGCGCCTGTGTCACAATGTACTTTGGTGTGCCTGAATTACTGTGGCTGATCCGGCTTTTGGACAATTTTGGTCACTTGTCATGCTGTCACATGGGGTGTTGCACAAAGCTTCTGAGTGAGCTATAAATGCAGACAGGTGAGACACTGTGCACACACCACAGCCCTGCACTTGAAGAATTGCCCTCAGCTCTCGCAGCCCTGCAGCTGACAGCAAGGTAAGAGGCACCCTTGGCACAGGAGAGCTGGAAGGGCTTCTTGGGCAGCTGCTGTGAAGTGCAGGGCAAGGGCAGGAGGCTTTAGTGCTGGGCTGAGAGCTGCAGCACAGCCGTGAGGCTCTGCTGTGTGCGTGTGCAGAGACTGAAGCCATCTCTCAGGGCATGAGGAGATGGATGGCTGCTGCAGGAGAGACAAACCTGACCCAGGGACAGCCTGGAGGGGGCCACAGATACACAATTGTGGGGGGTGACTGGGAGAGTATTTTATGACTTACTCTGGGGGATATATGTAAACCAACACGTATATCTAATTAAAACTGCGTAGTTATGGGTATATACCCCATTTTACATTCTCTTCCAAGTGAACATTTCTATATCATGCCCTCATGCCCTCACTCCTTTCCAGCTGCTGCTATGTTTATTCTTTGTTCAAAATGTGTTGCTTTCCCTTCTTTATTTTTTCCCACTCTACATTTTTCATCATTTTCCATCTGGTATGTAAAGGTTTTTTACAAGCATTGTTTGTTTTGTGTCTTCCTCTTGTGCAGGCTGCCATCCAGCTCCTACAGCAAGGAATCCAAACACGAGAAGTCCTGCAGACATGGGAAAAATCATCATTTATGAGCATGTCAACTTCCAGGGCATGTCCAAAGAATTCACCACTGACACTCCCAACCTAATAGCAGTGGGTTGGAATGATATTGTCTCCTCAGTGAAAGTAATTGGCCAGCCTTGGGTGGCTTATGAGCATGTTGATTACAAGGGTCGGTTTCTGGTATTGGAGGAGGGAGAATATGACTCTGTAGGTAAAGAGATGAATGACAAGATCAGCTCTCTGCAGGTGATCAGGGAAGATCTGCACAATCCCCAGATCACTCTCTACCAACACGTTGACTACAAAGGGAGGAGCAGAATAGTAAGAGAAGCAACCAACCTGGCTGGGGGAGAAGATGATGACATTGTGTCTTCCCACAAAGTCCAGAGAGGTGTCTGGCTGCTGTGTGAGAACAGTGATGGAAGTGGGCCTCAGCACCTTGCCCGAGCCCATGAGGACGTTCCCAATTACAAGGCAATTGACTTCAATGACAAGCTCTCCTTCCTGCGCCCCCTGCGCCCTGGCCGTGACTCTTAGACTGCAGAGCCTGTGACCCTGAGGGAAGGTGCAGTCCCAGCAGGAAATCTCTGATCTCTGCCCCTGCTCGTGTCCCTTCCTTTGTGATTTGCTTTACAAAGCCCTTGTGGTACCTTGGCCTGTTCCACTGTCTGTAACCTCTTTTGGGTTGGTGCCAATAAAGACTCTCTTGCAAGCAACAGTGGGTTGTTTTATGGACTGTTCAGTGTAGATAAATATTTCCCTTTCTTGGAGAGATGTCTGTGAGTGCTAAGAAAATGTGTTGGGTAGTCAATTTGAGATGTTTTTCATGGATCTCTCCTGAAAGGAATATTCTTCTTCCAGATTCACTGTTGAGTAACAGTGGGCTCAGGCTTGACTCAACGAGTGCTATAGTCTTGGTGGGCATGTTGATTATTGTTGTGATCCTGGCCAAACTCTCCCATTCAGACTGTTTTAAAATATTAGATGTTTGATTATATCTCATGCAATCTATCACAGTAATGGATCATGCTGGTGATACAGTCTTCTACTCACCAAATCACACAACCAAACAGTAAGTTTTCCTAACTTTGAAGTGACAGAGGGGTTGATCCCTGTGGAAACAACTGTCTTGTGCTTTTAAACTTGTAGTTTCTTGATAAGGGAGGATGGATGACATAGTATTCCATGATCTGTTTAGCCATGTGCAAGTTCACTGGGACGAGTTTGAACTCAGCCTCCTCCACCACTGTGTGTGTGGCTGCCATGCCCAGCTGGAGCTGTGTTCCCTGTGCTGAGGCTCAGTGCCCCTCTCAGCTCCCTGTGCCTTCCTGCAGCCTCTCTCCTCCTGTTCTCACCCACTGACACAGCCCTGGCCACTTTCCCAACGCTTCCTGTTCCCTCAGCCCCCTGCAGGAAATATTTTCACAGCAGTGCAGTAACAAACCTTGCTGTCCCACACTGCTGTCTCTGCCCTGGCTTCATCACCAGCATGGGAAAACATCTGCCCATTCTCTGTCCTGTCATGAGCAACAGCTGGAAGTAGAAAACCCCTGGAGGTTCCTTCCAGCCTCAATTGTTCCAGGAGTCCATACACTGTGATTGGGATGTGATAGGCACAGCTACCCCTGCCCCAGGGAGGAGTGCAATCCTACAGAACAGCAAAGGAAAGGTTCAAGGAGAGAAATATGGATGGGGTGGTTTCAGGAACTTTTACATCTGCTATTGCAAAGGGTTGAGTTTTGTTTGGTTTGGGACTTTTTTTGTTTGGTTGGTTTTTTGGTTTGTTTTTTGTTTTTTGTTTTTTTTTTTTTTTGTTTTTTTTTTTTTCAATCGCAAAGGATTCTTGTAAGTTTTTCAGTAATAGGAGGATGAAGTAAAGATGGAGAAGGACTTTGACCCTTCAGTGGAGGGTGTTATATTTGACAACAGAGCAAGTAAGAACTGCTGCTGAACTGGGAAGGAAGTCTGATGTTGGGCAAATTGAATTGATAAATACACAACAAGTAATCCTCAAGTTCTTGTACACATGACTTGATGATGACATTTTTTCAAGGAAATTGAACAAAGAATACAATTAGCCAGAAAGTGACAAAGGGTTTTAAAACTGGGCCTCTCTCAGCATTGAGGTTGCACTGCCATTGTTGCTTTCCTGATGGTTTCAGTCAGACGCCCTCTCACACTCACAGAGTTGGCTCACTTGACTCACACATCTCAACTCTTTGGAGCATGGGCAGAGGAAGAGAAAAGCACCCTGGTCACCTAACTCCAACTTTCCTGTAGTCTGTCAGCAAAGGATTTTCCTATTTTGTTCTTTTCAATCCCACAAACTCTTTATTTAGACTCCTTTTGAAGAGGAGCTGTTCTAGTCAGTACTTCTGTACAGGTTTTACCCTGCCTCAGGCATGCCACTCTTGAGTACATGCAACCCCTGAGAGTTTAATTCCAGTCCTGTCAGAATGGCTTCTCTCTGTCTCCTTTCTGTGGTGGATAAGATGTTGAAGGGCACTTGCATCCTGCACAGCATGAGGACTGGAGGAGCAGGGGAAGGGAAGAGTTTATTCCATCTCCTCTGAAAAGAGGGCACACCCGGAATACTGCATCTGTTTCAGATGCCCTATAAAAAGCACAATGTGAACAAAATGGTGGAGCCCCATACAGGCCAGTGGATGGCACAGGAGCATCCCATGAACCAGCAGAGTCTGAGGGGCCTGGTCCTGTTCAGCCTGCAGAAGACAAGGCTCCTGTTATCCGAGGGGCTCAGCAAAGGACAGCTGGAAAGAGTCTTAGATGGCAGCAGGGAAACTCAGACATAAAAAAAGGAATAAAAACTCATACTAACGATTGCTCAGCTCTGGCAGAAAGGCAAGAGACCCTGGAGAGCCTCCACCCTTGTACTTTTTGAAACATCTCTTGAGGATGGCCTTGAGTAATCTTCTTTCCTTGTATCTGCTGTGAGGAAGGCAGTGGAATAGGGAAGTACCTTCCCAAATAAATCTTTGTGTCAGTAATTCTCAGGAAGATTTCAAAACCTTTGTCACTTTCTGGCTAATTGCATTCTTTGTTCAATTTCCTTGAAAAAATGTCATCATCAAGTCATATGTACAAAAATGTGGGGATTACTTGTTGTGTATTTATCAATTCCATAGCCCCAATGGCAGAGTTCCCTCCCAGTTCAGCAGCCGCTCTTACTTGCTCTCTTGTCAAATGTAACACCCTCCACTGAAGGGTCAGAGTCCTTCTCCATCTTTACTTCATCCTCCTATTACATAAAAACTTACAAGAATCCTATGCAATTAAAAAAACCCCATGAAAACAAAAAAACCATCCAAACAAAAAAAACCCCAAACTAAACAAAACTCAACCCTTTGTATTAGCACTCCATCCATATTTCTCTCCTTGAACCTTTCCTTTGCTGTTCTGTAGGATTGCACTCCTCCCAGGGGCAGGGGTAGCTGTGCCTATCACATTCCAATAACCATGTATGGCCTCCTGGAATCAAGATTTTCTGCTTTGAGCTGTTACTCATGACAGGACAGAGAATGGGCAGATATTGTCCCATGTTGGTGATGAAGCCAGGGCAGAGACAGCAGTGTGGGACAGCAAGGTTTGTTACTGCACTGCTGTGAAAATATTTCCTGCAGTGGGGGGCTGAGGGAACAGGAAGCGTTGGGAAAGTGGCCAGGGCTGTGTCAGTGGGTGAGAACAGGAGGAGAGAGGCTGCAGGAAGGCACAGGGAGCATCTTTTCTCAGTGCTGCAGGATTTGCATTGTAACAGCCATAGTGAGGCGCATGGGGTGTAGGAAGGAGAGCTTGTACTTGGAGTCAATTGCCTTGTAATTTGGAAGGTCCTCATGGGCTAGGGCAAGGTGCTGAGGCCCACTTCCATCACTGTTCTCACCCAGCAGCCAGACATCTCTCTGGACTTTGTGGGAAGACACAATGTCATCATCTTCTCCCCCAGCCAGGTTGGTTGCTTCTCTTACTATTCTGCTCCTCCCTTTGTAGTCAACGTGTTGGTAGAGAGTGATCTGGGGATTGTGCAGATCTTCCCTGATCACCTGCAGAGAGCTGTTCTTGTCATTCATCTCTTTACCTACAGAGTCATATTCTCCCTCCTCAAATACCAGAAACCGACCCTTGTAATCAACATGCTCATAAGCCACCCAAGGCTGGCCAATTACTTTCACTGAGGAGACAATATCATTCCAATCTACATCTTTTAGATTGGAAATGTTAGTGGTAAATTCTCTGGACAGACCCTGGAAGTTGGCATGCTCAATAATGGTGACGTTGCCCATCTCTGCAGGACTTCTGGCGTGCAGATTCCTTGCTATAGGAGCTGGATGGCAGCCTGCAGAAAAGGGAGACAGAAAACAAGCACAGCTTGTGAGAAGACTTTCTCCTCCAGACAGAGAATTATGGGAAGTGTGGTGCAGAAAAGGAAAAGTAGTAAGTTTTTAGCAGAATAGAAACATAGCAGCAGCTGGAAAGCAGTAAGAACATGACAGAAATTTCAGTTTTGAGGGAAAACATCAAACAAGACATGTGCCCACAACTACTCAGTTCAAATTAGTTGTGTGTGTTTGTTTAGGTTCATACCGAAGATTAAGCTGTAAATACTCTCCCAGTCACCCCCCACAACTGTGTATCAGTGGCCCCCTCCAGGCTGTCCCTGGGTCAGGTTTGTCTCTCCTGCAGCAGCCATCCATCTCCTCATGCCCTGAGAGATGGCTTCAGTCTCTGCACACGCACACAGCAGAGCCTCACGGCTGTGCTGCAGCTCTCAGCCCAGCACTAAAGCCTCCTGCCCTTGCCCTGCACTTCACAGCAGCTGCCCAAGAAGCCCTTCCAGCTCTCCTGTGCCAAGGGTGCCTCTTACCTTGCTGTCAGCTGCAGGGCTGCGAGAGCTGAGGGCAATTCCTCCAGTGCAGGGCTGTGGTGTGTGCAGAGTGTCTCACCTGTCTGCATTTATAGCTCACTCAGAAGCTTTGTGCAACACCCCATGTGACAGCATGACAAGTGACCAAAACTCTCCAAAAGCCAGATCAGCCACAGTGATTCAGGCACACCAAAGTACATTGTGACACAGGCGCTGTGGAAGTTTCCTGCTTGTCTTGCCCTCCTGGGAAGTGCTTAACATGCAAAAGGATTTTTATGAGATTTTCTAGTCACAGAGATGGCATTGGAGCACCAGGTATTTTAAAAAATTTCCCTTTTGTCCTTAGAATCATGGAATCATTAAGGTTGGAAAAGGCCTCCAAGATCATCAAGTCCAAATTTTGATTGTGAACCACCATGCTCAGTGTCCTGGTTCGTGGCAAATTCTGTAGAGAACCCTCAAAGGGGCCCCTCTAGGAAAACAGATTCAATTGGCCCCTCTCCTCAACTGGTTCAGGAGGAGATACATCCTTGGAGAAAAGTGGAAATCAACCTGTTTAATAAACAATTAACCTTACCAATATTAAACAAAAAATTCCTTGCTGCTCCAAAAGAGATGACAAACTGAGAAAGTCCCCTCCCCGGGTTGCAGCTCAGCTCACTCAGTCTCTGATCAGCCCCTCAGGCGCTGGAAATGCCGCGGCCCAGGCCCGGCCCGGTGGGCCCCAAGTATGAGCTGCCGGTGCTCTGCTGGTGTTCAGGCCAGAGCAGGTTTGAACAGGTCCAGAGAAAATGGGAGAAAAACCCTCAGGCCAGAGAACTGCTTTGCCTCAGCTAGATAAAACTAACTAAACCAAAGGAGCGCTCTGTCCTGCTGTCTGTCCATCTGCAGACAACACTGACCAGGAGCGGGAATGTGGAGGAGTGAGTGCAGAGTCTGAAAACAAACTGCTGCTTCTTGTCTGCCCCCTTCACTCTCTGGAACAAGTCCTAAAGATGCTAAACTTAGTATTCAGCATAAACAGAACAAGACTACTAAAAGCATCATATAGTGAACCCAGGACACCCAGTAAACCATATTGCGAATGTCTCTTCTCCTTGTGTTTTGGATATTTTCAGGGATAATAATAAGTTTCTCCACCACTTCCCTGGGTTGCCCATTCCAAAGCTTAATTACTCTTGCAATAAAGATGTTTCCCTTAATCACCAACCTGAATGTCTCCATACACAAGTTGAAGGCATTTCTCCTTGCTCCATCATTGGTTGACTGGAGAACAAAGTGACCCACTTGGCTACATCCTCCTATCTGGAGTTGTGGAGAGTGATAAGGTCCCCCCCTGAGCCTCCTTTTCCTTCAGGATAAACATCTGCACCTCCCTCACCTCTTCCTTATCAGATTCTTCTCCAGCCTTGCTGCCCTTCTCTGGACTCCAGCACTTCCATGTCTTGCGGTGAGGGGCCCAAAATGAACACAGGATTCCAGGAGTGGCCTCAGCAGTGCTGAGTACAGGAGGACAATCCCTGCCCTGCTCCTGCTGGCCACCCCATTGCTGATCCAGGCCAGGTGCCATGGGCCTTCCTGGCCACCTGAGAACACTGATGGCTCATGTTCAGCTCTCTGAAGGTGTGGATGCACCATCCCTCAAAGGGTTCTTCAGGGTCTCTTGCAGCCCAAACCATTCTCTGACTCCTTGACATATGTGTTCATGTATATATTTATGTATAGTAGTAAATGGGCATGGTACTATTGTAGATGGTAAACAAAAGCACCAATGTTGTTGTCTCAAAACCAGACAGAAGATCACAGTGGAGAACCCAGAAACTGGGGGTAAATAGGGACCAACTAATATGGTGTAGAACCTGCTTCAAAGTCAGAATTCTAAAGCAGAGGCTTACGCTGCTGTGTTTTCCTTGCAATGCCTTATTGACTCTGTGTTCATCAGAGCAATCCTACAGCAAAGCTCAAATGAGATTCTCCATCCCTGTAAATCAAATCTGAAAAAATGCAGAGTGTGCTGCTGACAAAAGCAGTAATGAGAGACTTTCCTTCAGGGATCTGTAGAGGTCCTCAGGAAAATAAATGTGACAGAGTGAAATGTGTGCAGCTGGTTGTTCCTATAAGGAACTCCCTTCCTTGGAGTTAACTTGGTTTTGTCATTTACATGGTGCCAAAGCCCTGTCCACTGAACAGTCTCTCCATCAAATCTCTGTGCTTCCAATTTAGGAAGAAGGAATTTGTGGGGACCATGTCAGAGACTTTTGGGGAAGATGAAACAGGAAAGCCTTATAAATATGATTGTCTGTCAAAAGATTTTGAGAATATGGAAACTATAAGCGAGATTGAAATGAAAGCAAGTTTTGAGTTCCCTTAGTTACTGAATAACAGGAAAACCATGGTGTGGCTGGCTGAAGGTAATCCCCTTTTGAAGAAACAAGACCCTCTGCAAGCAGGCAGGTCCAAGGATCCGAGCAGACCCTGCCAGCTTGGCCGAAGGGGTCCAAAGAGTAGTTTATGGGGTTTAAAATGTAGCACAGTATGGTCATGTATTGATTCTTATAGGTTGTATGCAAATGCAATAGGATTTGTATGTTGTAGTAGATTGGTTAGTGAGAATCAGAATATTCAACACAGAAGATGATTTATTGTATTGTAACGGGAACTTCGCTTACTTACTTTCTTACTTTTCTATGCTCTTAGCTCTTCTCTTACCTCTGGTCTCTTAGATCTTGCCTTTTACACTCTTACCTTCTCATCCTCTCTACCCCTCTCTTCTCTCGGGCCTGCTTTGAGTTGTGGCTGGCAGCTCCCAGCAGGGCCCTGCACCCAAGCCCTCTGCAATAAACCACAAGTTCCACGACCTGGCTTCAGAGATCTCTCGTCTCCGTCCGTCCCGACTGTGCTGACCCCCCGTCACTCCTACAAGAGGCCTTGCAGAAATCCAGGTAGATAACATCTGTAGCCATTCCCTTTTCCACTGAAATAGCCACTGAATCGTAAAAAGCCAGTAGGTTATTTGAACTGGACTTTCTTTTGCTGAAGAGGTGCAAATCACAAATCACTTCCTTGTCTTTCATGTGCCTACAAATCTAGAAAATGAGAAGCAGGAAGCAGTTTGAGTTACTTAATTGTTAACACATCTCCTTGCTGAATCACCCTAACTGAGCAAGTTAAGTGAGCAGGTGAATACTCTGATAAAAGAGAAGAAATCTTCCTAGGTCTCTACTCCCTTGAGGAAGTACCATCTCTAGGAGCAGAAGTGCTGTGCTGCTGGCACCTAAATGCCTGTGCTGTCATTCGCACAGTGAGTTCCTGAGAAACTCGATCAGGATCAATGGAAGCCATGAACAAATGGTGACCCTCAAGGGTCTGTTCTGCCCCCAGTGCTCTCCAATGCCTTCCTTGATGTCACAGCCATGGGGTCAGGTGCACCCACAGCGAGTCTGGAGATGACACCAAGCTGAGTGGTGTGTTGCCATGCTGGAAGGAAGGGATTGTTAAGCAGGACCTCGAGAAGCCTGAGCAATGGCCCGATGTGCATCCCATAAATTTCAGCAAGGCTGAGTGCAAGGCCCTGCAACTGGATGTCAGAGCAATCACCAGGGGCAGCGTAGGCTGAGGGATGAATGGGCTGAGGGCAGCCCTGTGGAGAAGGAGCTGAGAACACCGGTGGATGAAAGACTGGACGTGACCTGACACTTGCCACCTAGAAAGCCAAATGTGTCCTGGGCTGCAGAAAGTGTAGTTGGCAAGATGAGGGAGATGATCCTTCCCTTCTGATCTGCTGAGGTGAGACTCTACCTGGAGCTCTGCACGCAACCGTGGGGTTTCCTGAACAAGAGAGACACAGACCTGTTACAGCAGATGTAGAGATGGGCCATGACAATGGTCAGAGGGCTGGAGAACGTCCAAAAAAAAAAGCCAGAGATACTTGGTGTTATTCAGCCTAGAGAAGAGAAGGCTTCTGGGAGACCTTATTGCAGCATTTTAAAATATAAAGAGGCTTATAAGAAAAGCAGAGAGAGGGTCTTTTTACTATGGCCTTTAACGATGAAAGAGCGTAGGTTTAGGCTCGACATTTCAAAGGAATTCTTCACTGTGAGGGTGGTGAGGCACTGGAAGAGGTTCTCTAGAGAAGATGTGGGCGCCCCATCCTTGGATCTCCCCCCTTAGTCAGTCTGTAGGCAACACCAGCTTGTGTGAGTGTCGTGTGCTGGAGAGGGAGGAGGCTCTGCAGAGGGGTCAGTGGGCTGAGGCCGATGGAATGAAGCTCAGCAAGGCCGAGGGCCGAGTCCTGCCCTGCGGTCACAGAAGCCCCACACGTGACAGACAGCAGCTGCACATGAGCCAGCTGTGCCCAGGTGGCCAGGCAGGCCCGTGGCACCTGGCCTGGATCAGCAATGGTGTGGCCAGCAGGATCAGGGCAGGGATTGTCCCCCTGTGCTCAGCACTGCTGAGGCCACACCTCAAGGGCTGGGCCCAGTTCTGGGCCCCTCACTGCAAGGAAGACATGGAGGGGCTGGAGTGAGTGCAGAGAAGGGAATTGAGCTGTTGAGGGATTGAAGGAGCTGGGGTTGCTCCAATCAATGTGTTCCAGTTCCTGTGGTTAAGATGGCTTCTGAGTAGGGACAGACATGAAGCCACGTTCTAAGGTTATCAGGCCACTCACACTTCAGTGAACTTTTGAACCACAGCAATGAGATATCTGGGTGTAGGGCATCAAAACCAAGATAAGAATATGAATAATTTTTGAGCATGACATCAACCACTCCCAGTTCCTTGGAATTGAGCAATTCACACTTCCACTATTCTGCAAGTATAAATGGAGGCAGGTGAGATGCTCTGCACACACCACAGCCCTGCACTGGAGGAATTGCCCTCAGCTCTCGCAACCCTGCAGCTGACAGCAAGGTAAGAGGCACCCTTGGCACAGGAGAGCTGGAAGGGCTTCTTGGGCAGCTGCTGTGAAGTGCAGGGCAAGGGCAGGAGGCTTTAGTGCTGGGCTGAGAGCTGCAGCACAGCCGTGAGGCTCTGCTGTGTGCGTGTGCAGAGACTGAAGCCATCTCTCAGGGCATGAGGAGATGGATGGCTGCTGCAGGAGAGACAAACCTGACCCAGGGAAAGCCTGGAGGGGGCCAGGGAGACACAGTTGTGGGGGGTGACTGGGAGAGTATTTACAGCTTAATCTTGAGTATGTAACTAAATCAACACACACAACTAATTTGAACTGCGTAGTGGTGGGCACATGTCTTGTTTGATGTTTTCCCTCTAAACTGAAATGCTCTCACTCCTTTTCAGATGCTGCTATGTTTCTATTCTGCTAAAAACTTTCTACTTTTCCTTTTCTGCACCACACTTCCATCATTTTCTGCCTGGAGTAGAAAGTCTTCTCACAAGCTCTGCTTGTTTTCTGTCTCCCTTTTCTGCAGGCTGCCATCCAGCTCCTATAGCAAGATATCTGCACCCCAGAAGTCCTGCAGAGATGGGCAACACCGTCATTATTGGGCATGCCAACTTCCAGGGTCTGTCCAGAGAATTCACCACTAAGATTTCCGATCTAAAAGATGCAGATTGGAATGATATTGTCTCCTCAGTGAAAGTAATTGGCCAGCCTCGGGTGCCTTATGAGCATGTTGATTACAAGGGTGGGTTTCTGGTGTTTGAGGAGGGAGAATATAGCTTTGTAGGTAAAGAGATGAATGACAGGATCAGCTCTCTGCAGGTGATCATTGAAAGTCTGTACAATCCCCAGATCACCCCCTATGAACACATTGATTGTCAAGGGAAGAGCAGAAAATTAAGAGAAGCAACCAACCTGGCTGCGGGACACGACAATGACAATCGTGTCTTCCCACAAAGTCCAGAAAGGTGTCTGGCTGCTGTGTGAGCACAGCGATGGAAGTGGATTTCAATACCTTGCCCGAGAGCACGAGCACCTTCCAAATTACAAGGCAATCGATTTCAACGACAAGCTTTCCTTCCTGCACCCCCTGCGCCCTGGCTGTGGCTGTTAGAAAGCAAATCCTGCAGCGCTGAGAAAAGATGCAGAAATTTGACACCCAGATCTCCGCCTCTGCTGGTGCTGCCTTTTCCCCCAGTGTCACAGGACCACCGAATGTCAGCGCTCTCTGCTCTGCTGCACTGCAGAGCTGCACTTCTCCATCCTGCCTTGCACGCTGCTCCCACCCCACCAATGCAAGAATCATCAGGATTGATCATATGAGATTGTCCAAGCTAGAGGAGGCAATGCCACATGTGTGAAACCTGTTGTACCCTCAGCTGGCATTCCAGAGTCCTGGGCTGTGGAATGTAGAAGCATTGCAGGTTGTGTGTGTAGCTAAGTGAAACAGAAAGTGTCAGTGCAGAACCAGCATCACTTCTTTTGTAATTTGCATTGCAATGCCCTTGTGCTACTGTGGCCTCTGCCATTGTCTCTAATCCATTTTGTGTTACTTGCAATAAAGAATCCTTTGCAATCAGCAGTGGGTCTGCTTTGTGCATCTTTGGAATAGATAAATATTGCTCTTCCATGCTGAGATGTCTCTGTGTATCCAGAGAATGGTCCACACGGTCACTTGCCAACATTTTTCCTTGATGTCTCCTGCAGAATTCTGTTTCCTTCTGGTTTAACTGGTCATTAACAGTGGGGTCAGGCTTGACTCTAAATGTCTTGGTGAGCATGTTGATCATTGCTGATCCTGGCCAAACTCTCACCTCCAGATTGTACCTGGCTATCACACGCTTGCTTGTATCTCAAGGCAGTGATTGTAGCAATGATGCAGTCTTCTACTGCCCTAAATCACATCATAAACAGAATGTTTTCACTAATTTGAATTCTAAAGTGCAAATGGTAGAACCTGCCTTGTTTTTCACACCTGTAATATCCTGATAAGGAATGAGGAATGACAAGGTAGATCAGGACCTGGTGAGTCCTGTGCAAGTTCAGCTGGACGAGCAGAGTCTCAGCCCTCCTGCAGCAGTGCCTAATGAGAGCTGCAGCCCTGAGCTGGGCACTGTGGCAGCTGTCCCATGGCAGCTCTGCCCTGCAGGGTTCCTCTCTCTCTGTGCTGGCCTGCTGTGTGCCCTGATTTCCTTGTCCTGGTCACAGACAGGAGCTGCACTTGGCCTCTTTGAACCACATGAGGTGCTTTATTGCCTTAAATAGTTAGTTAGTTGGTTTTGCACTGGGTGTTTGATAATCTGCACTGATCACATGGTCTTCCCCACTCCTAATCTCTGCTGGTAGTATTTTGTCCCGGGTTTACTCATCCCCTGGCCCGTTCCTCAATTGTGTCCCATTAGCTGTGGTCCTATTCCTCCATCCCCCATTCCCCCAGGTGTAAAATTCTCCTCTCCTTAGGCATTCCCCCTCTTTTTCTCCTGGGACACCAACTACTCCCCATAAACGATCCCCTGGAGTAATTCCACAGTAAAGCTGTGGGATTATTGGTCCTGAGAGGAGAAGAACACTTCCAGTCTTTTGCTTTTGTCCTTGTAAAGGTTGCCAGGGGCCTGGGCCCAGCTCTGGATGGATCGGGCCCAAATGGCTCTGGGAGAGAGCAGCCAATTTACAATGAGGTGCACATGGTGCCAGTGCTGGAGCTTGCCAAGGGCCCTTTGGATGGTCCCTGAAGACAGTTCTGTCTGTCTGTCTGTGTGTCTGTGGCTGCCATGCCCAGCTGGAGCTGTGTTCCCTGTGCTGAGGCTCAGTGCCCCTCTCAGCTCCCTGTGCCTTCCTGCAGCCTCTCTCCTCCTGTTCTCACCCACTGACACAGCCCTGGCCACTTTCCCAACGCTTCCTGTTCCCTCAGCCCCCTGCAGGAAATATTTTCACAGCAGTGCAGTAACAAACCTTGCTGTCCCACACTGCTGTCTCTGCCCTGGCTTCATCACCAACATGGGACAATATCTGCCCATTCTCTGTCCTGCCATCAGCAGCAGCTGGAAGTGGAAAACCCCTGGAGGTTCCTTCCAGCCTCAGTTGTTCCAGGAGTCCATACACTGTGATTGGGATGTGATAGGCACAGCTACCCCTGCTCCAGGGAGGATTGCAATTCTACAGAACAGCAAAGGACAGGTTCAAGGAGAGAAATATGGATGGGGTGGTTTCAGAAAATTTACATCTGCTGTTACAAAGGATCTTTTTTGTTTGTTTGTTTTAGTTTGTTTGTTCTGTTTTTTATAGCAAAGGATTCTTGTAAGTTTTTCAGTAATAGGAGGATGAAGTAAAGATGGAGAATGACTTTGAGCCTTCAGTGGAGGGTGTTACATTTGACAGCAGAGCTGGTAACCACTGCTGCTGAATTGGGAGGGAAGTCTGAGGTTGGGCAAATGGAACTGATAAATACACAACAAGTAATCCCCAATTTCTTGTACACATGACTTGATGGTAACATTTTTTCAAGGAAATTGAACAAAGAATGGAATTAGCCAGAAAGTGACAAAGGTTTTAAAATCTTCCTTAGAATTTCTGACAGCAAGATGTATTCTGGAAAGGACCTCCCTCGATCAAGGCCTTTTTCACAGGAAAGATGGCACCAAAGGAAAGCAGGTTTCTGGTGGCCATCATCAAGTGATTTCTGAACCAGCACAGGGGTGGAGATTCCCCAGGGTCTCTGGCCTTACCAAGCAGCAGACTGGACCCCATGGCACCATAAGGTCACTTTCAACCTGAATTGTCTTGTGATCCCACAATCCTCCTGCCTTGCATCGTCACTCAAGCTCATGATTTAGGGATCAGGATGGGCAAATCCGAGTATCGCCTGAGCTGTATTGCTCCTGAGGAATCTTGCTCTAAAGAAAGGGTCTCATCTGATAATCTCACATTACAGATGTGCATGCTCACAGCAGATTATTGGCTTGTCTGTTCTGGAAATACCTCGCGCTTTCCCTTCCCCTTCCTTCAGAACTTCTCAGGAAAAACACACAAGCACCTCCCTCCCAAAACACACTTACATCCTGCTCACAATATCTTCGGGATTTCTGAATCATTTAGAGTAAGAATCACATCCAGGACATATCAAACGTGCTACCCACATTTTCATCCCTGGTCCATGCCTTCTTTCAGAATTCCTGAAAAGTTGTCTCTCAGGGAAAGAAAATCTTTCTGCGAAAGAAACTCAGAGTATTGTGAGAGGATCAGAGAAAAGAGCAGCTGCAGCCTCTCACAACAAACTTCCCTGCTTTCCCCAAACAGAAAGGTTACCCTATTTCTGTGTGCATACAGCAGCTTTATTACTCATTAACTGCTGAGAATACTGGTTTGAAGCACTTGAGATCCAACAGGTCTGCCCCATTTCTTGACTTTCTTTGTCTCATCAGTGATTGACTCTAAGCAAACTTTCAGTGTAGGTTTGCCAGTTAGGAGAGCAGTTTGCTGCCAAGCCAAGAGAAGCACAAGAAGATTGCAATGTGATGTGTTGCAGTTTGTTTTAAACTTCCTTCCCCAGGTGTGCCAATACCTCTCTTCCCCTTCCCCCCCTCGCCCCCTGCTGGGCTGTCAATCAGGTTTAACATTCCAGCAAGGCGTCGTGTGGTTGGTCAAGTTCAAAGGATGCCCCTCAGATCTGGGGGTCATTGGCCTGTCTGGGTGTCATCCTCCCCTGAGTCCCTGCCCCTCTCACCTGGTTGGTCGCTCACCTGTCCCCTCCCCTCCCCCTGTCCTTGAGCTTAAAAGGTAATGAGACCATGTGGTCAGGATTCTGATGGACCTGTTCCCAAGATTCAGACCTCTGTAACCATGGAATAAACCTCTGGATATAACCCTCCAGCAGAATCCATCTCCTTTTTCTCTTCACCATCGCCTGAAGATTTTCTCCTGAGGTAAACGGAGTTCCTAACAAGCCTGGACTTGTTTAGTGCCCAGCTGCAACCACCAGCAAGCCAAGGTATCTCTGGGGTGACACGCCACAGTTGCTGCCTTTGGCCCAGCAGTGAGGGTCAGACTGGCCCAGGCACAATCTAACTGGTAATATTGGGATTCATATTCCAATAATGATGCTTTCAGGAGCTGCATTTGCAGGAGTGATCTGGTGTGTCATTGATGTTCTGGGCCTCTCTCAACACTGAGGTTGCACTGCCATTGTTGCTTTCCTGATGGTTTCAGTCAGATGCCCTCTCACACTCACAGAGTTGGCTCACTTGACTCACACATCTCAACTCTTTGGAGCATGGGCAGAGGAAGAGAAAAGCACCCTGGTCACCTAACTCCAACTTTCCTGTAGTCTGTCAGCAAAGGATTTTCCTATTTTGTTCTTTTCAATCCCACAAACTCTTTATTTAGACTCCTTTTGAAGAGGAGCTGTTCTAGTCAGTACTTCTGTACAGGTTTTACCCTGCCTCAGGCATGCCACTATTGAGTACATGTAACCCTTGAGAGAATAATTCCAGTCCGGTCAGAATGGCTTCTCTCTGTCTCCTTTCTGTGGTGGATAAGATGTTGAAGGGCACTTGCATCCTGCACAGCATGAGAACTGGAGAAGCAGGGGAAGGGAAGAGTTTATTCCATCTCCTCTGAACAGAGGGCACACCCAGAATATTGCATCTGTTTCCGATGCCCTATAAAATGTAGGGGGTTGAGTAAATATATGTATTGTAAATATATGAATGGCAGTGAAAGATCTTTGTATTGTATTAGTGACCCTGCCCTGATTCTAGGTATTGTAAATGGGCTGCAGCTGTGATGTCCTTGATTGGGCAGCAGCTGTAGCCCATGGAGGTAACTGAGATAAAAGGGGGCGGGGTGGTCAGGGAGAGCCTGGGAGAGGAGCCCTGACCGAGAAGCAACAACACCACTGCTGTGAAGATCTGCCATGAGAAAACCACCAAGAAGCTATGAGACTCAGTAAATATAATTACGCAACAATATGAATACAACATCTGGTGACCCCGACGTGATAAAGAACATGCAGCCAAACATCGAAAGAAGGTATGGAATCCCCCGGACAGCCAAGAGCTGTGGCAGCCAGAGAGCTGGGACAGAAGATAGGACAGCCGAGAGCTGTGGCAGCCAGAGAGCTGGGACAGAAGATAGGACAGCTGAGAGCTGTGGCATCTAGGGATTTGTGTGTGTGTTTAAAGACAGCCGAGAGCTGTGACAGCCTGAGAGCTGGGACTCTAGAAGAAAAGACAGCTGAGAGCTGTGGCAGCCTGAGAGCTGGGACTCTAGAATATAGTAAGGCCTTTAAATCAAGGAGCTGTAACAGCAGAAAGCTATAAGACTATGGCTTTTCAGAGAGCTGTAAGACTATGGCCTTTGAGGAGAAGAGCCTGGGAACATCTAGGGATTTGTGTGTGTGTTTAAAGACAGCCGAGAGCTGTGGCAGCCTGAGAGCTGGGACTCTAGAAGAAAAGACAGCTGAGAGATGTGGCAGCCTGAGAGCTGGGACTCTAGAAGAAAAGACAGCTGAGAGCTGTGGCAGCCTGAGAGCTGGGACTCTAGAATATAGTAAGGCCTTTGAATCAAGGAGCTGTAACAGCAGAAAGCTATAAGATTATGGCTTTTCAGAGAGCTGTAAGACTATGGCCTTTGAGGAGAAGAGCCTGGGAACGTCTAGGGATTTGTGTATGTGTTTAAAGACAGCCAAGAGCTGTGGCAGCCTGAGAGCTGGGACTCCCGACGTGATAAAGTTCTGCAGCCACAACGAACATCGAAAGAAGGTATGGAATCCCCCGGACAGCCGAGAGCTGTGGCAGCCAGAGAGCTGGGACAGAAGATAGGACAGCCGAGAGCTGTGGCAGCCAGAGAGCTGGGACAGAAGATAGGACAGCTGAGAGCTGTGGCAGCCTGAGAGCTGTGGCAGCCTGAGAGCTGGGACTCTAGAAGAAAAGACAGCTGAGAGCTGTGGCAGCCTGAGAGCTGGGACAGATATGTATATTGTAATTGTAAAGTTGCTAAAAGAAAAGGGGGAAATGTAGGGGGTTGAGTAAATATATGTATTGTAAATATATGAATGGCAGTGAAAGATCTTTGTATTGTATTAGTGACCCTGCCCTGAGTCTAGTTATTGTAAATGGGCTGCAGCTGTGATGTCCTTGATTGGGCAGCAGCTGTAGCCCATGGAGGTAGCTGAGATAAAAGGGGGCGGGGTGGTCAGGGAGAGCCTGGGAGAGGAGCCCTGACCGAGAAGCAACAACACCACTGCTGTGAAGATCTGCCATGAGAAAACCACCGAGAAGCTATGAGACTCAGGAAATATAATTAGACAACAATAGGAATACATCTGGCTGCCATACATATATTTACAATACATATATTTACTCAACCCCCTACATTTCCCCCTTTTCTTTTAGCAACTTTACAATTACAATATACATATCTGTCCCAGCTCTCAGCTGTCTTTTCTTCTATAGGCCCAGCTCTCAGGCTGCCACAGCTCTCGGCTGTCTTTAAACACACACACAAATCCCTAGATGTTCCCAGGCTCTTCTCCTCAAAGGCCATAGTCTTACAGCTCTCTGAAAAGCCATAGTCTTATAGCTTTCTGCTGTTACAGCTCCTTGATTTAAAGGCCTTACTATATTCTAGAGTCCCAGCTCTCAGGCTGCCACAGCTCTCAGCTGTCTAGTCCCAGCTCTCAGGCTGCCACAGCTCTCAGCTGTCCTATCTTCTGTCCCAGCTCTCTGGCTGCCACAGCTCTCGGCTGTCCTATCTTCTGTCCCAGCTCTCTGGCTGCCACAGCTCTCGGCTGTCCGGGGGATTCCATACCTTCTTTCGATGTTCGTTGTGGCTGCATGTTCTTTATCACGTCGGGGTCACCAGATGTTGTATTCATATTGTTGCGTAATTATATTTACTGAGTCTCATAGCTTCTCAGTGGTTTTCTCATGGCAGATCTTCACAGCAGTGGTGTTGTTGCTTCTCGGTCAGGGCTCCTCTCCCAGGCTCTCCCTGACCACCCCGCCCCTTTTATCTCAGTTACCTCCATGGGCTAAGCTGCTGCCCAATCAAGGACATCACAGCTGCAGCCCATTTACAATAACTAGACTCAGGGCAGGGTCACTAATACAATACAAAGATCTTTCACTGCCATTCATATATTTACAATACATAAGTTAACTCAGGCCCCCACATTTCCCCCTTTTCTTTTAGCAACTTTACAATTACAATATACATATCTGTCCCAGCTCTCAGGCTGCCACAGCTCTCAGCTGTCTTTTCTTCTAGAGTCCCAGCTCTCAGGCTGCCACAGCTCTCAGGCTGCCACAGCTCTCAGCTGTCCTATCTTCTGTCCCAGCTCTCTGGCTGCCACAGCTCTCGGCTGTCCTATCTTCTGTCCCAGCTCTCTGGCTGCCACAGCTCTCGGCTGTCCGGGGGATTCCATACCTTCTTTCGATGTTCGTTGTGGCTGCAGAACTTTATCACGTCGGGAGTCCCAGCTCTCAGGCTGCCACAGCTCTTGGCTGTCTTTAAACACATACACAAATCCCTAGACGTTCCCAGGCTCTTCTCCTCAAAGGCCATAGTCTTACAGCTCTCTGAAAAGCCATAATCTTATAGCTTTCTGCTGTTACAGCTCCTTGATTCAAAGGCCTTACTATATTCTAGAGTCCCAGCTCTCAGGCTGCCACAGCTCTCAGCTGTCTTTTCTTCTAGAGTCCCAGCTCTCAGGCTGCCACAGCTCTCAGCTGTCTTTTCTTCTAGAGTCCCAGCTCTCAGGCTGCCACAGCTCTCGGCTGTCTTTAAACACACACACAAATCCCTAGATGTTCCCAGGCTCTTCTCCTCAAAGGCCATAGTCTTACAGCTCTCTGAAAAGCCATAGTCTTATAGCTTTCTGCTGTTACAGCTCCTTGATTTAAAGGCCTTACTATATTCTAGAGTCCCAGCTCTCAGGCTGCCACAGCTCTCAGCTGTCTTTTCTTCTAGAGTCCCAGCTCTCAGGCTGCCACAGCTCTCGGCTGTCTTTAAACACACACACAAATCCCTAGATGCCACAGCTCTCAGCTGTCCTATCTTCTGTCCCAGCTCTCTGGCTGCCACAGCTCTCGGCTGTCCTATCTTCTGTCCCAGCTCTCTGGCTGCCACAGCTCTTGGCTGTCCGGGGGATTCCATACCTTCTTTCGATGTTTGGCTGCATGTTCTTTATCACGTCGGGGTCACCAGATGTTGTATTCATATTGTTGCGTAATTATATTTACTGAGTCTCATAGCTTCTTGGTGGTTTTCTCATGGCAGATCTTCACAGCAGTGGTGTTGTTGCTCTTCGATCAGGGCTCCTCTCCCAGGCTCTCCCTGACCACCCCGCCCCCTTTTATCTCAGTTACCTCCATGGGCTACAGCTGCTGCCCAATCAAGGACATCACAGCTGCAGCCCATTTACAATACCTAGAATCAGGGCAGGGTCACTAATACAATACAAAGATCTTTCACTGCCATACATATATTTACAATACATATATTTACTCAACCCCCTACATTTCCCCCTTTTCTTTTAGCAACTTTACAATTACAATATACATATCTGTCCCAGCTCTCAGGCTGCCACAGCTCTCAGCTCTCTTTTCTTCTATAGTCCCAGCTCTCAGGCTGCCACAGCTCTCGGCTGTCTTTAAACACACACACAAATCCCTAGATGTTCCCAGGCTCTTCTCCTCAAAGGCCATAGTCTTACAGCTCTCTGAAAAGCCATAGTCTTATAGCTTTCTGCTGTTACAGCTCCTTGATTTAAAGGCCTTCCTATATTTTAGAGTCCCAGCTCTCAGGCTGCCACAGCTCTCAGGCTGCCACAGCTCTCAGCTGTTCTATCTTCTGTCCCAGCTCTCTGGCTGCCACAGCTCTCAGCTGTCCTATCTTCTGTCCCAGCTCTCTGGCTGCCACAGCTCTCGGCTGTCCAGGGGATTCCATACCTTCTTTCGATGTTCGTTGTGGCTGCAGATCTTTATCACGTCGGGGTCACCAGATGTTGTATTCATATTGTTGCGTAATTATATTTACTGAGTCTCATAGCTTCTCAGTGGTTTTCTCATGGCAGATCTTCACAGCAGTGGTGTTGTTGCTTCTCGGTCAGGGCTCCTCTCCCAGGCTCTCCCTGACCACCCCGCCCCCTTTTATCTCAGTTACCTCCATGGGCTACAGCTGCTGCCCAATCAAGGACATCACAGCTGCAGCCCATTTACAATAACTAGAATCAGGGCAGGGTCACTAATACAATACAAAGATCTTTCACTGCCATACATATATTTACAATACATAAGTTAACTCAGGCCCCCACAATAAAAAGCACAATGTGAACAAAATGGTGGAGCCCCATACAGGCCAGTGGATGGCACAGGAGCATCCCATGAACCAGCAGAGTCTGAGGGGCCTGGTCCTGTTCAGCCTGCAGAAGACAAGGCTCCTGTTATCCGAGGGGCTCAGCAAAGGACAGCTGGAAAGAGTCTTAGATGGCAGCAGGGAAACTCAGACATAAAAAAAGGAATAAAAACTCATACTAACGATTGCTCAGCTCTGGCAGAAAGGTCAGAGACCCTGGAGAGCCTCCACCCTTGTACTTTTTGAAACATCTCTTGAGGATGGCCGTGAGTAGCCTTCTTTCCTTGTATCTGCTGTGAGGAAGGCAGTGAAAGAGGGAAGTCCCTTCCCAAATAAATCTTTGTGTCAGTAATTCTCAGGAAGATTTCAAAACCTTTGTCACTTTCTGGCTAATTGCATTCTTTGTTCAATTTCCTTGAAAAAATGTCATCATCAAGTCATATGTACAAAAATGTGGGGATTACTTGTTGTGTATTTATCAATTCCATAGCCCCAATGACAGAGTTCATTCCCAGTTCAGCAGCCGCTCTTACTTGCACTCTTGTCAAATGTAAAACCCTTCACCTTTTGTTGGGTCAAAGTCCTTCTCCATCTTTACTTCATCCTCCTATTACATAAAAAATTACAAGAATCCTTTGCGATTGGAAAAAAAAAAAAAAAAACAACAAAAAAAAACCCAAAAAACCAACCAAACAAGAAAATACCCAAACCAAACAAAACTCAACCCTTTGCAATATCAGATGTGAAAGTTCCTGAAACCACCCTATCCATATTTCTCTCCTTGAACCTTTCCTTTGCTGTTCTGTAGGATTGCACTCCTCACAGGGGCAGGGGTAGCTGTGCCTTTCACATTCCAATAACCATGTATGGACTCCTGGAACAATTTAGGCCAGAAGGAAACTCCAGGGGTTTTCCACTTGCAGCTGCTGCTGATGGCAGGACAGAGAATGGGCAGATATTGTCCCATGTTGGTGATGAAGCCAGGGCAGAGACAGCAGTGTGGGACAGCAAGGTTTGTTACTGCACTGCTGTGAAAATATTTCCTGCAGGGGGCTGAGGGAACAGGAAGCGTTGGGAAAGTGGCTGGGGCTGTGTCAGTGGGTGAGAACAGGAGGAGAGAGGCTGCAGGAAGGCACAGGGAGCATCTTTTCTCTGTGCTGCAGGATTTGCATTCTAACAGCCATAGTGAGGCGCATGGGGTGTAGGAAGGAGAGCTTGTCCTTGGAGTCAATTGCCTTGTAATTTGGAAGGTCCTCATGGGCTAGGGCAAGGTGCTGAGGCCCACTTCCATCACTGTTCTCACCCAGCAGCCAGACATCTCTCTGGACTTTGTGGGAAGACACAATGTCATCATCTTCTCCCCCAGCCAGGTTGGTTGCTTCTCTTACTATTCTGCTCCTCCCTTTGTAGTCAATGTGTTGGTAGAGAGTGATCTGGGGATTGTGCAGATCTTCCCTGATCACCTGCAGAGAGCTGTTCTTGTCATTCATCTCTTTACCTACAGAGTCATATTCTCCCTCCTCAAATACCAGAAACCGACCCTTGTAATCAACATGCTCGTAAGCCACCCAAAGCTGGTGAATTATTTTCACTGAGGAGACAGTATCATTCCAATCTCTATCTTTTAGATTGGAAATGTTAGTGGTAAATTCTCTGGACAGACCCTGGAAGTTGGCATGCTCAATAATGGTGACGTTGCCCATCTCTGCAGGACTTCTGGCGTGCAGATTCCTTGCTATAGGAGCTGGATGGCAGCCTGCAGAAAAGGGAGACAGAAAACAAGCACAGCTTGTGAGAAGACTTTCTACCCCAGACAGAGAATTATGGGAAGTGTGGTGCAGAAAAGGAAAAGCAGAAAGTTTTTAGCAGAGTAGAAATATAGCAGCAGCTGGAAAGCAGTGAGAACATGACAGAAATTTTAGTTTTGAGGGAAAATATCAAACAAGACATGTGCCCACAGCTACTCAGTTCAAATTAGTTGTGTGTGTTGGTTTAGGTACATACCCAAGATTAAGCTGTAAATACTCTCCCAGTCACCCCCCACAACTGTGTATCAGTGGCCCCCTCCAGGCTTTCCCTGGGTCAGGTTTGTCTCTCCTGCAGCAGCCATCCATCTCCTCATGCCCTGAGAGATGGCTTCAGTCTCTGCACACGCACACAGCAGAGCCTCACGGCTGTGCTGCAGCTCTCAGCCCAGCACTAAAGCCTCCTGCCCTTGCCCTGCACTTCACAGCAGCTGCCCAAGAAGCCCTTCCAGCTCTCCTGTGCCAAGGGTGCCTCTTACCTTGCTGTCAGCTGCAGGGCTGCGAGAGCTGAGGGCAATTCCTCCAGTGCAGGGCTGTGGTGTGTGCACAGTGTCTCACCTGTCTGCATTTATAGCTCACTCAGAAGCTTTGTGCAACACCCCATGTGACAGCATGACAAGTGACCAAAACTCTCCAAAAGCCAGATCAGCCACAGTGATTCAGGCACACCAAAGTACATTGTGACACAGGGGCTGTGGAAGTTTCCTGCTTGTCTTGCCCTCCTGGGAAGTGCTTAACATGCAAAAGGATTTTTATGAGATTTTCTAGTCACAGAGATGGCATTGGAGCACCAGGTATTTTAAAAAATTTCCCTTTTGTCCTTAGAATCATGGAATCATTAAGGTTGGAAAAGGCCTCCAAGATCATCAAGTCCAAACTTTGATTGCGAACCACCATGCTCAGTGCCCTGGTTCACGGCAAATTCTGGAGAGAACCCTCAAAGGGGCCCCTCTAGGAAAACAGATTCAATTGGCCCCTCCCGTCAACTGGTCCGGGGGGAAATACATCCTTGGAGAAAAGTGGAAAACAACCTGTTTAATAAACAATAAACCTTACCAATATTAAACAAAAAAATTCCTTGCTGCTCCAAAAGAGATGACAAACTGAGAAAGTCCCCTCCCCGGGTTGCAGCTCAGCTCACTCAGTCTCTGATCAGCCCCTCAGGCGCTGGAAATGCCGCGGCCCAGGCCCGGCCCGGTGGGCCCCAAGTATGAGCTGCCGGTGCTCTGCTGGTGTTCAGGCCAGAGCAGCTTTGAACAGGTCCAGAGAAAATGGGAGAAAAACCCTCAGGCCAGAGAACTGCTTTGCCTCAGCTAGATAAAACTAACTAAACCAAAGGAGCGCTCTGTCCTGCTGTCTGTCCATCTGCAGACAACACTGACCAGGAGCGGGAATGTGGAGGAGTGAGTGCAGAGTCTGAAAACAAACTGCTGCTTCTTGTCTGCCCCCTTCACTCTCTGGAACAAGTCCTAAAGATGCTAAACTTAGTATTCAGCATAAACAGAACAAGACTACTAAAAGCATCATATAGTGAACCCAGGACACCCAGTAAACCATATTGCGAATGTCTCTTCTCCTTGTGTTTTGGATATTTTCAGGGATAATAATAAGTTTCTCCACCACTTCCCTGGGTTGCCCATTCCAAAGCTTAATTACTCTTGCAATAAAGATGTTTCCCTTAATCACCAACCTGAATGTCTCCATACACAAGTTGAAGGCATTTCTCCTTGCTCCATCATTGGTTGACTGGAGAACAAAGTGACCCACTTGGCTACATCCTCCTATCTGGAGTTGTGGAGAGTGATAAGGCCTCCCCCTGAGCCTCCTTTTCCTTCAGGATAAACATCTGCAGCTCCCTCAGCTCTTCCTTATCAGACTCTTCACCAGCCTTGCTGCCCTTCTCTGGACTCCAGCACTTCCATGTCTTGCGGTGAGGGGCCCAAAATGAACACAGGATTCCAGGAGTGGCCTCAGCAGTGCTGAGTACAGGAGGACAATCCCTGCCCTGCTCCTGCTGGCCACCCCATTGCTGATCCAGGCCAGGTGCCATGGGCCTTCCTGGCCACCTGAGAACACTGATGGCTCATGTTCAGCTCTCTGAAGGTGTGGATGCACCATCCCTCAAAGGGTTCTTCAGGGTCTCTTGCAGCCCAAACCTTTCTCTGATTCCTTGACATATGTGTTCATGTATATATTTATGTATAGTAGTAGATGGGCATGGTACTATTGTAGATGGTAAACAAAAGCACCAATGTTGTTGTCTCAAAACCAGACAGAAGATCACAGTGGAGAACCCAGAAACTGGGGGTAAATAGGGACCAACCAATATGGTGTAGAACCAGCTTCAAAGTCAGAATTCTAAAGCAGAGGCTTACGCTGCTGTGTTTTCCTTGCAGTGCCTTATTGATTCTGTGTTAATCAGAGCAATCCTACAGCAAAGCTGAAATGAGATTCTCCATCCCTGTAAATCAAATCTGAAAAAATGCAGAGTGTGCTGCTGACAAAAGCAGTAATGAGAGACTTTCCTTCAGGGATCTGTAGAGGTCCTCAGGAAAATAAATGTGACAGAGTGGAATGTGTGCAGCTGGTTGTTCCTATAAGGAACTCCCTTCCTTGGAGTTAACTTGGTTTTGTCATTTACATGGTGCCAAAGCCCTGTCCACTGAACAGTCTCTCCATCAAATCTCTGTGCTTCCAATTTAGGAAGAAGGAATTTGTGGGGACCATGTCAGAGGCTTTTGGGGAAGATGAAACAGGAAAGCCTTATAAATATGATTGTCTGTCAAAAGATTTTGAGAATATGGAAACTATAAGCGAGATTGAAATGAAAGCAAGTTTTGAGTTCCCTTAGTTACTGAATAACAGAAAAAGAATGGTGTGGCTGACTGAAGGTAATCCCCTTTTGAAGAAACAAGACCCTCTGCAAGCAGGCAGGTCCAAGGATCCGAGCAGACCCTGCCAGCTTGGCCGAAGGGGTCCAAAGAGTAGTTTTTGGGGTTTAAAATGTAGCACCGTTGTGGTAGCTAGGGAAGAGGTGCTGCGGAAGATTGCCGCGATGTCACGGAAAGCCAGGACCCTCTGTTCCCCATAGATAAGACCCTCAGGTACTCATAGATAAGAAATTAACATAGGACTGTGGTCCCACTAACAATAGGAATGTTGCCCCACTGAAGCCAGTAACTTTCCATCCCTTACCCAGTACTTTTCCATTCCCTACTAACCATAGGTAAGAAGGACAAACCCCTTTTTGACGTAGAGACCCCTAAGACTATAAGACCCCAAGAGAAGAAGTAATAAACGCCTTTTGACCGTCCACCACATTGGTGTCTGCGTATGTCATTGGCCCAAACGGCCCTCGAGAGAGGGCTGTCGAGCTGTACCTCAGAACCAGGTCGCCTGCCTTGATCTAGAAGGAAACATTTTGGTGCCGAAACCCAGGAAAGCGGCTTGCGCCCGGCGAACGGGGACACTCCTGGAAAGAGGACGGCGGCTGCGACAGCGGGACTGATCGCAGCGGGGAGGACGCTCCTGGACCCGCTTGGACGATGGAAGCCATAGCAAAGGTCGTAACAGAGATGCATGCGCAATGGGGTATACAATGTAAACTTAAGGATTTAACTCTCGCATTGACGAGATTGATTAATCTTGGGGCTATTGAAAGCCCCGTGAACGTCCTACATTCGGACGTGTGGGATAATTGTACAAAAGCCCTGGCGGAGGACGCTATGTCCTTGGGCTCAGGGAAAGCCCTAAAATCGTGGGGCAGAGTTGTCCAGGCTCTGAAAAAGGCTTGACAAGAGCAAGAAACCTGGAAAGCCGCGCGAGCTTGTTTATTAGCCGTGCCGCAGTTGGGGGTGGGCGCGGCGACACAAACCGCGGAGGTGCCTGACCCAGGCGGGCGCGCGGAGGCGCGAACGCCGGATCCCCCTCAGGGAGCGGACTCACCATCGGAGGGGGGGGAGCACACGCGGGCGTTCTGGCAGGGGCTTGTGGAGGAGGCGCGGAACGCGGCCAGAATGTCGGACCCCATAGGGACCGATAGAAACGCCCCCCCACCATATGCGTTTGAAAATGGCGCTGGACCGCATGGTCAGGGCGGAAAGGAGGAGGCGGGGGGCGGAAACGCAGTCAGCCCGCTGAACAACGCATGCGCGGGCGAGCGGGGAGATGGGACGGCCCCCACAGAGGCGCGTAAGACCAATCAGAGCGCTTTATTCAAATTAAGTCCTTGTAGGGCAAGGACCTCCCCCAGCAGGAGGCGGGGGGACCCCAGGGGGAGGGAACGGCCCGACCCCCGCAAGAAGGGGCGGGGTCGGAGCCCGAGCAAAAGGCAGAGCAGCCCGGAAGCGTTTCTTTACTCGACTTCCGGCTCGGACTCGGACGTGAGCTCGGAGCCCGAGACAGGGTCGGAGGATTCCGACTCAGATTTTAGCTCTAACAGAGAGAGAGCAGCGGCAAGTAAGGTCACTAGCCACAGCGCTCCTGCATGGGTGAAGGAGTTACCAGAGAAAAACCGAACCCCGCTTACAAACTGGTGGAAAATAAAAATGGCTTGCGTGGAATGGGCTCCGTCTGCCACTCTGGTGTTCCCAGTTCGTATGGGGGGGGCAGGCGGAAACCAAAGGATTTATTCACCGGTTAATCCAAAAGATGTGCAGGCAATTGTTAAAGCGATTGCGGATAAGGGAATTAATTCTGCCATGGTTTGCACACTCATTGACGGCCTTTTTGGTGGGGACGATATGCTTCCCTTTGATATTAAGCAGACGTGTAGAATGATATTTGATGGTGCAGGGATGATCGTTTTTAAACAAGAATGGGAGGATAATTGCCTCAAACAGCTAGCCTTGGTAACGGGGGCAGACCACCCACTGCACGGCTCCAGCATACAGAGGCTAATGGGCACAGACCCCACTATGATCACCCCCCAGCAACAGGCTGAGGGCTTGCGTGCCCATGAGGTCATGACAACAACCCATGCTGCCCGAGAAGCCATCCGTGACGCTTCGAAAGTGGTAGCTAAACCATCCCCGTGGTCTCTCATAAAACAGGGTGAGAGTGAGAGCTTCACTCAGTTTGTGGACAAACTTCAGGCGCATTAGATTCCTCTGCGTTACCCTCAGAGGCAAAGGGTCCCGTGCTGGCAGAGTGCCTACGCCAGCAATGCAATTCAGCCACCAAAGATATTTTAAGGTCACTGCCGCAGGGGTCCAATATAGCTGCCATGATCAGACACGTTGCAAAGGAGGAACATCTAGTTCCCATTCAAGCAGCAGTTCACACCGCAATAACCAGTGTGATGGCGTGCCTTAAGTGTGGCCAGGCAGGCCACTTGGCAGTAAACTGCCCCCAGCCAAGGCGCCCATCAGCAGAAGCTCCACCACGCCAAGGGGGAGGTAGGGGGCCGTGTTGGGTGTGTGGAAGGAAGGGGCATTTAGCTAAGGAATGCAGATCCAGGTTTCAGGGAAACGGGAGAGGGAGGGGGCAGCCGGGCCGTATCCAGCCCCCTCCCACCTGGAATATGCAGCGGCCCAGCTACAGCAACCCCCAGTGAGGCAGGGGACCCTCATACCCTATGCCCCCACAGGGAGCAGTCAACTTTGCATCCCCTCCAGCAATACAATGGCAGAGTTGCGCAGCACCGCCCTCAATACCTTCACACCCCCCACCGCCACAAGCCGTGCCGGTGTCACAGGAACAGCAGGGGACGCCCCAGAGCGGGATCCCTGGGTGGCCCTGGCCATGAGAATAGGGAAGGAACCCCTGATGGTGTGGGGGACATGCCGCCTTTACGGCAGCCAGGATCCCCACGTCATAGGGTTTCAGTTCTGGGCGGACACGGGATCAGACTGCACGATTATTCCCCAAGCACACTGGCCCGGACATTGGCAATTCAAAGAAGTCCCTCCAGTGAACGGAGTGGGGGGGCAGTCCCGGGCATGGAAAAGCACCCAGCTGGTGGCTGTAACACTTCACACAAAAAAGGGACCAGAAAAGACAGTAGGAATCTACCCCTACATTTTGCAAAATTCTCCACCCCTGTTGGGAAGGGATGTTCTTTCCTTGCTAGGATTTCGGATTACAAATTTATCCTGAGGGCCACTGCTGCGCACCCCCCGCTGCCAATCAAATTGACTTGGAAATCATCAGACCCTGTATGGGTTGAGCAGTGGCCCCTGACAGAGTCTCGAATGGCAGCCTTGCTGGAACTGGTCGACCGCGAATTGCAAAAGGGTCACATAGAACCCTCCACCAGCCCATGGAACACCCCTGTATTTGTGATCCCCAAGAGGTCCGGACAAGGCTATCGTCTCGTCCACGACCTGAGAGAGGTGAACAAGACGATCCGACCCATGGGTCCAGTTCAGACACTGCTACCCGCGAACTCAGCCATCCCTGCAGGGCAGCCGTGCGCAGTACTGGACATCAGGACTGTTTCTTTTCAATACCCCTGCACCCTGAGGACAGAGAATGATTTGCCTTTTCCGTGGCGTTTCGGAACGGCGAGCGGCCCAACCTTCGCTTCCAATGGAGAGTGATTCCACAAGGCCTGGTCGACAGCCCAACCATATGCCAGATCACCGTGGACAAAGCACTGACACCAGTCCGACACTCCTATCCCACCGCAACCATCATCCAGTACATGGACGACATCCTGGTTGCAGCACCATCGACAAGCCAAGTGGATCACCTGGTGACCACAATCACAGAGACCCTTCAGGCCAACGGCTTCGAGATCGCGAGCGCAAAGATCAAGAGAGGACCCTGCGTGACCTTCCTGGGAGTAGGAATCACAAGCTCCTACGTGACACCCCCCGAGATGAAGATCAACCGAGAAGTCGAGACGCTCCACGACGTGCAACGCCTGGTGGGATCGCTGCAGTGGCTTCGCAATGTCGTCCTGATTCCTCCCGAGGTCATGGACCCTCTGTACGACCTCCTGAAAGGGAAGAACCCCTGGGATCCCAAGGAGCTGACACCACAAGCAACAAGCTCCCTCGACTTCATCGAAAACCAGATGTCCACTGGCACACTTGCCAGGTGGAACCCAGCCATGCCACTGGACCTGTACGTCCACTTTACACCGAAGGGGGGAGTGGGAGCACTGGCTCAAGGACTCGCTGAAAAGGCCCGACCAATCCAATGGGTGGTCCTTGGAAGACCCGCTCGTGCATTTTCCCCAGGAATCGAATGCATCACCAGCCTCATCATGAAAGGCAGGAGACTCGCCTTGAAACACCTAGGGACAGAGCCGACAAGCATCCACCTTCCGTTTCGCAAGCAGCCGACCTCGGAGTCAGCCACAATATCAGAGTACCTGGCCCTTGCTCTCTCCGGCTTCGGAGGAGAAGTCTCCTACTCCTCCAAGCCACCTTGGACGAAGCTGCTGACCGTAGTCGACATGGACGTGCCACTGAAGGTCAAGGACAGACCGCAGCCAGGACCAACGGTCTTCACAGACGCTTCCTCCACGACTTCAACCGCAGCAGCAGTGTGGCAGGCAGGAGAGCAATGGCTCTGTGTCAAAGCGTGTGACCCCACACTGTCAGTGCAACAGCTGGAGGCAGCAGCAGTCGTCTTGGCGTGCGGACTCTTCCAAGATGAACACCTCAACATCGTAACAGACTCTATATTCGTGGCAAGGCTCTGCCTAGCCATGGCAGGACCAGGAGTGTCGACATCAGCAGCAGCCCTAATGCTGGAAGAAGTGCTTTCCTCGCGACAGGGCACCGTGTCAGTCATCCACATCAACAGCCATGACCCAGTCAAAGGCTGCTTCCAGACCGGCAACGATAAAGCGGACGCCGCAGCAAAAGGCGTTTGGACCTTGCAAAAAGCTCGTCAACTGCACGAGTCGCTCCACATCAGAGTCAAAGCACTGGCGAAGAGATGCGGAATCCTGACGGCGGACGCGAAACATGTGGTAGCCACCTGCCCTTACTGCCAGAAGTCACCCCTTTGGACCTACGGAGTCAACCCAAGAGGTCTCAAGCCCTCAGAAATCTGGCAGTCGGACTTCACCTGGTGCGAACTGATGAAGCCCCGAGCATGGCTTGCAGTGACAGTAGACACTTATAGCGGAACGATCATAGCCACACAGCACCCCAAAACCAACTCCAAAAACACAATTCAGCAGTGGCTGACAGCCATGGCTTGGCTTGGTATCCCCAAGCAGATCAAAACGGATAACGGCTCCAATTTCACCTCCAAACAAGTACAGGAATTTGCTGCGAAATGGGGCATCACGTTAGTGCAAGGCATCCCATACAACAGTACCGGACAGGCCATAGTTGAGAGAGCAAACCAGACCCTGAAAACCAAGATAGAAGTGTGGGCAAAAGCAGAGGGCTTTGCCAATGCCATTCCCCCAGGAGATCAGGCACGTATGCTGGCAACTGCTTTGCTGGCACTGAATCAATTCCCTAGGGGGGACGAAACAAACAGTCCTGTCCAAAAACACTGGGCCACTCGAGCGCTAGAAGAGGGCCCACAGGTGGTAATCAGAAACGAGCTAGGCGAGTGGGAACGGGGTTGGAGGCTGATGCTCACAGGGAGAGGGTACGCGGCTGTCAAAAAGGACGGCAAAATCAGGTGGTGTCCACTTAAGTCGATTAAACCGGACCTTCATAACGAGCAGAATGAGACTGACGAGAATTGTGAGTCTTTGTTTACAGGACCTGCTCGTGGGACGCCCTCGTGACGCGTACATCCCGGTTCCAGACAAAAGCGACAGACCACCAAGCCGTCAGGCAGAACCCGAGAGACCCGCATGGGTGAGACCCAAGCACCAAGGGTGTTTCTGTGTGATTTTGCTGTTGGGGCTTGTCGCCAGAGGGCAAGCCAGCCCAGATCACTACCCCCATCAGCCCTTCAGGTGGGTCATGCGACACCTTAGTAGTGGCAAAGCACTCAGAGAAATCACCACACCGAACACTCCATCCTTTGTGCTCCGCATCACCGACCTGTTTCCAGGACAGCCAAGGGTAAACCCCTATTCCCCACACGTCACACACTCGTACCTATCCTACTGGTGCCCAGCTTCAAACCCTGGGACAAGCTACTGCAATCACCCAGGGTGGGGATATTGTGGGCACTGGGGCTGCGAAACCATAGTTACAGATGCCAGACCATCGGGGCCTGGGTGGGACCCACAAGAGCCAGACAAATTCTCACAGTTCACCTGGGCACCCATCGGCTGCAAAATACCCTTCTTCTTTCATGAAAACTCCCATCTAAACCAACTTAAAATCCCTAACTTTCGGGCATGCACTGATTACAACATGACGGTCTTGCAGCCAGATCACCCTAGCTGGGCCACAGGCAAGACGTGGACAGTGGTCCTTCAAAGGGTCAAAAGAGAGGGTGAACGTGCAAATTATCAGCCTCCAGCTGTCAGCACCCTGAGCAGTCAGACCCAACAAAGCGATTAGAAGCGTGCCGAAAGGAAGAAACACAACCTACCCCAAAACCTTACCCACAGGGGTCAGCAATGTCCCGACCGGTCAAGCGGAAACCTTCCAGATGAGTCGCTTAACCAGGTCAGACGCAGACCCAATCCTTCGTATGTTAGAGGCTACCTTTGTATCCCTGAACGAATCCAACCCTAACCTAACCGAATCCTGCTGGCTTTGTTACGACGTCAAACCCTCCTTTTACGAAGGAGTCGCTTTAAACACTCCCTTCAGTTATTCCTCAGCCAATGCCCCTCACCAGTGCAGATGGGGTACCCCTGCAAAGGAAGCACCCTGAGTCAAGTCACAGGCCGAGGCAGTTGCTTTGGCAATGCAACCCTAGCTAAGCAGAAAGGCAACGTCTGCACCAAAATTGTCAAGCCTAACAGGAAAAACAATAAGTGGGCAGTCCCATCCGCATCGGGGATGTGGGTTTGCCAGCGATCTGGAGTGAGTCCTTGTGTGTTCCTTCCCAAATTCAATGACTCTAACGATTTCTGTGTCCAAGTACTGATTGTTCCTAGGGTCCTGTACCACTCAGACAAGGAAATGTACCATCTTCTTGAGGGACCCAGCCGGATCCACAAAAGAGAAATAATGACAGGTATAACTATCACAATGCTGCTCGGCCTGGGAGCAGCAGGAACGGCCACGGGTGTCTCAGCCCTAGCGACTCAGCACCAAGGACTGTCCCAACTGCAGGCAACGATTGACGAAGATCTGCAGAGGATCGAGAAATCCATCTCCTATCTAGAGAAGTCGGTCTCCTCACTCTCAGAAGTGGTCTTGCAGAACAGGCGAGGCCTGGACCTCCTGTTCATGCAGCAAGGGGGCCTGTGTGCCGCCTTGAAAGGGTTTCTATGCAGACCACACGGGAGTCGTGAGAGACTCCATGGCAGAACTCCGGAACAGACTGGCTCAGAGGCAGAAAGACAGGGAAGCCCAACAGGGCTGGTACGAGTCCTGGTTCAATCAATCACCATGGCTAACCACTCTGATTTCTGCCCTGATAGGTCCATTGGCGATGCTGTTTCTAACAGTCACCTTCGGACCATGCCTGCTGAACAAGCTGGTCTCGTTCGTTCAGAGCCGCCTGGAACGGACCAACATCCTGTTTATAGGGCGACGACAATTGCTGTGAATTCAACCAGGGAATTCAACCAAAGAACACTGCCAGTCACAAGATTTTCCAAACTTGTCTGGCAAAAGCTTACTCAGGTTTCCCAAAACCCCTTTCCCTTGTCAAGCTACAACCTTATACTTCAATTCAGTACCTATGTACATGACTACCTCATTCATTCGTGAAAAGGGGGGGGGAGATGTGGTAGCTAGGGAAGAGGCGCTGCGGAAGATTGCCGCGATGTCACGGAAAGCCAGGACCCTCTGTTCCCCATAGATAAGACCCTCAGGTACTCATAGATAAGAAATTAACATAGGACTGTGGTCCCACTAACAATAGGAATGTTGCCCCACTGAAGCCAGTAACTTTCCATCCCTTACCCAGTACTTTTCCATTCCCTACTAACCATAGGTAAGAAGGACAAACCCCTTTTTGACGTAGAGACCCCTAAGACTATAAGACCCCAAGAGAAGAAGTAATAAACGCCTTTTGACCGTCCACCACATTGGTGTCTGTGTACGTCATTGGCCCGAACGGCCCTAGAGAGAGGGCTGTCGAGCTGTACCTCAGAACCAGGTCGCCTGCCTTGATCTAGAAGGCAACACACCGTATGGTCATGTATTGATTCTTATAGGTTGTATGCAAATGCAATAGGATTTGTATGTTGTAGTAGATTGGTTAGTGAGAATCAGAATATTCAACACAGAAGATGATTTATTGTATTGTAACGGGAACTTCGCTTACTTACTTTCTTACTTTTCTATGCTCTTAGCTCTTCTCTTACCTCTGGTCTCTTAGATCTTGCCTTTTACACTCTTACCTTCTCATCCTCTCTACCCCTCTCTTCTCTTGGGCCTGCTTTGAGTTGTGGCTGGCAGCTCCCAGCAGGGCCCTGCACCCAAGCCCTCTGCAATAAACCACAAGTTCCACGACCTGGCTTCAGAGATCTCTCGTCTCCGTCCGTCCCGACTGTGCTGACCCCCCGTCACTCCTACAAGAGGCCTTGCAGAAATCCAGGTAGATAACATCTGTAGCCATTCCCTTTTCCACTGAAATAGCCACTGAATCGTAAAAAGCCAGTAGGTTATTTGAACTGGACTTTCTTTTGCTGAAGAGGTGCAAATCACAAATCACTTCCTTGTCTTTCATGTGCCTACAAATCTAGAAAATGAGAAGCAGGAAGCAGTTTGAGTTACTTAATTGTTAACACATCTCCTTGCTGAATCACCCTAACTGAGCAAGTTAAGTGAGCAGGTGAATACTCTGATAAAAGAGAAGAAATCTTCCTAGGTCTCTACTCCCTTGAGGAAGTACCATCTCTAGGAGCAGAAGTGCTGTGCTGCTGGCACCTAAATGCCTGTGCTGTCATTCGCACAGTGAGTTCCTGAGAAACTCGATCAGGATCAATGGAAGCCATGAACAAATGGTGACCCTCAAGGGTCTGTTCTGCCCCCAGTGCTCTCCAATGCCTTCCTTGATGTCACAGCCATGGGGGCAGGTGCACCCTCAGGGAGTTTGCAGGTGACACCAAGCTGAGTGGTGTGTTGCCATGCTGGAAGGAAGGGATTGTTAAGCAGGACCTCGAGAAGCCTGAGCAATGGCCCGATGTGCATCCCATAAATTTCAGCAAGGCTGAGTGCAAGGCCCTGCAACTGGATGTCAGAGCAATCACCAGGGGCAGCGTAGGCTGAGGGATGAAGGGGCTGAGGGCAGCCCTGTGGAGAAGGAGCTGAGAACACTGGTGGATGAAAGACTGGACGTGACCTGACACTTGCCACCTAGAAAGCCAAATGTGTCCTGGGCTGCAGAAAGTGTAGTTGGCAAGATGAGGGAGATGATCCTTCCCTTCTGATCTGCTGAGGTGAGACTCTACCTGGAGCTCTGCACGCAACCGTGGGGTTTCCTGAACAAGAGAGACACAGACCTGTTACAGCAGATGTAGAGATGGGCCATGACAATGGTCAGAGGGCTGGAGAACGTCCAAAAAAAAAAGCCAGAGATACTTGGTTTTATTCAGCCTAGAGAAGAGAAGGCTTCTGGGAGACCTTATTGCAGCATTTTAAAATATAAAGAGGCTTATAAGAAAAGCAGAGAGAGGGTCTTTTTACTATGGCCTTTCACGATGAAAGAGCGTAGGTTTAGGCTCGACATTTCAAAGGAATTCTTCACTGTGAGGGTGGTGAGGCACTGGAAGAGGTTCTCTAGAGAAGATGTGGGCGCCCCATCCTTGGATCTCCCCCCTTAGTCAGTCTGTAGGCAACACCAGCTTGGGTGAGTGTTGTGTGCTGGAGGGTGAGGAGGCTCTGCAGAGGGGTCAGTGGGCTGAGGCCGATGGAATGAAGCTCAGCAAGGCTGAGGGCTGAGTCCTGCCCTGCGGTCACAAAAGCCCCACACATGACAGACAGCAGCTGCACATGAGCCAGCTGTGCCCAGGTGGCCAGGCAGGCCCGTGGCACCTGGGCTGGATCAGCAATGGTGTGGCCAGCAGGATCAGGGCAGGGATTGTCCCCCTGTGCTCAGCACTGCTGAGGCCACACCTCAAGGGCTGGGCCCAGTTCTGGGCCCCTCACTGCAAGGAAGACATGGGGGGGCTGGAGTGAGTGCAGAGAAGGGAATTGAGCTGTTGAGGGATTGAAGGAGCTGGGGTTGCTCCAGTCAATGTGTTCCAGTTCCTGTGGTTCTGATGGCTTCTGAGTAGGGACAGACATGAAGCCACGTTCTAAGGTTATCAGGTCACTCACACTTCAGTGAACTTTTGAACCAAAGCAATGAGATATCTGGGTGTAGGGCATCAAAACCAAGATAAGAATATGAATAATTTTTGAGCATGACATCAACCACTCCCAGTTCCTTGGAATTGAGCAATTCACACTTCCACTATTCTGCAAGTATAAATGGAGGCAGGTGAGATGCTCTGCACACACCACAGCCCTGCAATGGAGGAATTGCCCTCAGCTCTCGCAGCCCTGCAGCTGACAGCAAGGTAAGAGGCACTCTTGGCACAGGAGAGCTGGAAGGGCTTCTTGGGCAGCTGCTGTGAAGTGCAGGGCAAGGGCAGGAGGCTTTAGTGCTGGGCTGAGAGCTGCAGCACAGCCGTGAGGCTCTGCTGTGTGCGTGTGCAGAGACTGAAGCCATCTCTCAGGGCATGAGGAGATGGATGGCTGCTGCAGGAGAGACAAACCTGACCCAGGGACAGCCTGGAGGGGGCCACAGATACACAGTTGTGGGGGGTGACTGGGAGAGTATTTACAGCATAATCTTGGGTATGTAACTAAATCAACACACACAACTAATTTGAACTGCGTAGTGGTGGGCACATGTCTTGTTTGATGTTTTCCCTCTAAACTGAAATGCTCTCACTCCTTTTCAGATGCTGATATGTTTCTATTATGCGAAAAACTTTCTACTTTTCCTTTTCTACACCACACTTCCATTATTTTCTGCCTGGAGTAGAATGTTTTCTCACAAACTCTGCTTGTTTTCTGTCTCCCTTTTGTGTAGGCTGCCATCCAGCTCCTATAGCAAGAAATCTGCACCTCAGAAGTCCTGCAGAGATGGGCAACATCGTCATTATTGAGCATGCCAACTTCCAGGGTCTGTCCAGAGAATTCACCACTAACATTTCCGATCTAAATGATGCAGATTGGAATGATATTGTCTCCTCAGTGAAAGTAATTGGCCAGCCTTGGGTGGCTTATGAGCATGTTGATTACAAGGGTGGGTTTCTGGTGTTTGAGGAGGGAGAATATAGCTTTGTAGGTAAAGAGATGAATGACAGGATCAGCTCTCTGCAGGTGATCAATGAAAGTCTGTACAATCCCCAGATCACCCTCTATGAACACATTGATTATCAAGGGAAGAGCAGAAAATTAAGAGAAGCAACCAACCTGGCTGCGGGACACGACAATGACAATCGTGTCTTCCCACAAAGTCCAGAGAGGTGCCTGGCTGCTGTGTGAGCACAGCGATGGAAGTGGATTTCAATACCTTGCCCGAGACCACGAGCACCTTCCAAATTACAAGGCAATCGATTTCAACGACAAGCTTTCCTTCCTGCGCCCCCTGCGCCCTGGCTGTGGCTGTTAGAATGCAAATCCTGCAGCGCTGAGAAAAGGAGCAGAAATTTGACACCCGGATCTCCGCCTCTGCTGGTGCTGCCTTTTCCCCCAGTGTCACAGGACCACCGAATGTCAGCGCTCTCTGCTCTGCTGCACTGCAGAGCTGCACTTCTCCATCCTGCCTTGCATGCTGCTCCCACCCCACCAATGCAAGAATGATCAGGATTGATCATATGAGAGTGTCCAAGCTAGAGGAGGCAATGCCACATGTGTGAAACCTGTTGTACCCTCAGCTGGAATTCCAGAGTCCTGGGCTGTGGAATGTAGAAGCATTGCAGGTTGTGTGTGTGGCTAAGTGAAACAGAGAGTGTCAGTGCAGAACCAGCATCACTTCTTTTGTAATTTGCATTGCAATGCCCTTGTGGTACTGTGGCCTCTGCCATTGTCTCTAATCCATTTTGTGTTACTTGCAATAAAGAATCCTTTGCAATCAGCACTGGGTCTGTTTTGTGCATCTTTGCAATAGATAAATATTGCTCTTCCATGCTGAGATGTCTCTGTGTATCCAGAGAATGGTCCACACGGTCACTTCCAAAACTTTTTCCTTGATGTCTCCTGCAGAATTCTGTTTCTTTCTGATTTAACTGCTCATTAACAGTGGGGTCAGGCTTGACTCAAAATATCTTGGTGAGCATGTTGATCATTGCTGATCCTGGCCAAACTCTCACCTCCAGATTGTACCTGGCTATCACACGCTTGGTTGTATCTCAAGGCAGTGATTGTAGCAGTGATGCAGTCTTCTACTGCCCTAAATCTCATCATAAACAGAATGCTTTCACTAATTTGAATTCTAAAGTGTGCATGCCTGCCTTGTTTTCCACACCTGTAATATCCTGATAAGGAATGAGGAATGACAAGGTACCTCAGGACCTGGTGAGTCCTGTGCAAGTTCAGCTGGACGAGCAGAGTCTCAGCCCTCCTGCAGCAGTGCCTGATGAGAGCTGCAGCCCTGAGCTGGGCACTGTGGCAGCTGTCCCATGGCAGCTCTGCCCTGCAGGGTTCCTCTCTCTCTGTGCTGGCCTGCTGTGTGCCCTGATTTCCTTGTCCTGGTCACAGACAGGAGCTGCACTTGGCCTCTTTGAACCACATGAGGTGCTTTATTGCCTTAAATAGTTAGTTAGTTGGTTTTGCACTGGGTGTTTGATAATCTGCACTGATCACATGGTCTTCCCCACTCCTAATCCCTGCTGGTCATAGTTTGTCCCGTGTTTACTCATCCCCTGGCCCATTCCTCAATTGTATCCCATTGGCTGTGGTCCTATTCCTCCATCCCCCATTCCCCCAGGTGTAAAATTCTCCCCTTGTTAGGCATTCCCTCTCTTTTTCTCCTGGGACACCAACTACTCCCCATAAACGATCCCCTGGAATAATTCCACAGTAAAGGTGTGGGATTATTGGTCCTGAGAGGAGAAGAACTCTTCCAGTCTTTTGCTTTTATCCTTGTAAAGGCTGGCAGGGGCCTGGGTCTGGTGCTGGATCGGTCAGGCCCGAATGACCCTGGGAGAGAGCAGCCGATTTACAATGAGGTGCACATGGTGCCAGTGCTGGAGCTTGCCAAGGGCCCTTTGGATGGTCCCTGAGGACAGTTCTGTCTGTCTGTCTGTCTGTGTGTCTGTGGCTGCCATGCCCAGCTGGAGCTGTGTTCCCTGTGCTGAGGCTCAGTGCCCCTCTCAGCTCCCTGTGCCTTCCTGCAGCCTCTCTCCTCCTGTTCTCACCCACTGACACAGCCCTGGCCACTTTCCCAACGCTTCCTGTTCCCTCAGCCCCCTGCAGGAAATATTTTCACAGCAGTGCAGTAACAAACCTTGCTGTCCCACACTGCTGTCTCAGCCCTGGCTTCATCACCAGCATGGGACAATATCTGCCCATTCTCTGTCCTGCCTTCAGCAGCAGCTGGAAGTGGAAAACCCCTGGAGGTTCCTTCCAGCCTCAGTTGTTCCAGGAGTCCATACACTGTGCTTGGGATGTGATAGGCACAGCTACCCCTGCCCCAGGGAGGAGTGCAATCCTACAGAACAGCAAAGGACAGGTTCAAGGAGAGAAATATGGATGGGGTGGTTTCAGAAAATTTACATCTGCTGTTACAAAGGATTTTTTTTTGTTTGTTTGTTTGTTTTAGTTTGTTTGTTCTGTTTTTTATAGCAAAGGATTCTTGTAAGTTTTTCAGCAATAGGAGGATGAAGTAAAGATGGAGAATGAATTTGAGCCTTCAGTGGAGGGTGTTACATTTGACATCAGAGCTTGTAACCACTGCTGCTGAATTGGGAGGGAAGTCTGAGGTTGGGCAAATGGAACTGATAAATACACAACAAGTAATCCCCAATTTCTTGTACACATGACTTGACGATGACTTTTTTTCAAGGAAATTGAACAAAGAATGCAATTAGCCAGAAAGTGACATAGGTTTTAAAATCTTCCTTAGAATTTCTGACAGCAAGATGTATTCTGGAAAGGACCTCCCTAGATCAAGGCCTTTTTCACAGGAAAGATGCCACCAAAGGAAAGCAGGTTTCTGGTGGCCATCATCAAGTGATTTCTGAACCAGCACAGGGGTGGAGATTCCCCAGGGTCTCTGGCCTTACAAAGCAGCAGACTGGACCCCGTGGCACCGTAAGTGTTATGAACAGAAATTCGGTTAATATTTTTTTTTATGAGAAAAAGTTTCAAAAAGGCAGCCAGACCACTGGCCCTGCCCAAGTTCTGTGTGTTTTGTTATTGTAATCACGGGTCGTTGAGGCTAATCGCTCCCTTTGTATCAGCAGAGCCTTGCCCGAGGCTAAGTTGTACCTTTCTCATAGTGAAGACACCTGAGAAGGTGGGGGGAGTTATGCAAAGTGACTCCAAAACCAATGCAGTATGGTCCTCCACTGTACTGAGAAGACCCCAAAAAAACAACGAGCCAAATAAGTTTTGAGAGACTGGAGTGATGTCTGGATGTGAGGAGTAGAGCACTAGGCCTGCAGAGATGCGGGAAACCTTCATCATTCCTCACCCTGTCCTCGAGATCCCCGGGCCAGGTCTGGGAGGTCTGGAAGACCCAGACTGAGGTACCATATTTTTGGTTGATACCGGGGCAGATAAGTCCTGTCTCAACAAAATACCATCTTATGGGATCAGGAGACCCTAAACGCTCCCAAGAGGATCTGATCCCCAGCTCTGCCCCTGGTGGACAGAGCTGTGCATATCGTCCTTCTCTGAGTTGCCTTGAGAGGGACGACGGAGGCTGCAGACCCGTCGAGCCGCCCAATCCTGAGCTGATGACTTTTTAATAAAGGCATTACACAGGAGAAGAAATCTCCTTGGCCCTTTAATTATTTCAGCAAGGACGCTTTCAACCTGAATTGTCTTGTGATCCCACAATCCTCCTGCCTTGCATCGTCACTCAAGCTCATGATTTATGGATCAGGATGGGCAAATCCGAGTATCGCCTCAGCTGTATTGCTCCTGAGGAATCTTGCTCTAAAGAAAGGGTCTCATCTGATAATCTCACATTACAGATGTGCATGCTCACAGCAGATTATTGGCTAGTCTGTTCTGGAAATACCTCTCACCTTCCCTTCCCCTTCCTTCAGTAATTTACAGGCAAAACACACAAGCACCTCCCTCCCACAACACACTTTCATCCTGCTCACAATGTCTTCTGGATTTCTGAATCATTTAGAGTAAGAATCACATCCAGGACATATCCAACGTGCTACCCACATTTTCATCCCTGGTCCATGCCTTCTTTCAGAATTCCTGAAAATTTGTCTCTCAGGGAAAGAAAATCTTTCTGCGAAAGAAACTCAGAGTGTTGTGAAAGGATCAGAGAAAAGAGCAGCTGCAGCCTCTCACAACAAACTTCCCTGCTTTCCCCAAACAGAAAGGTTACCCTATTTCTGTGTGCATACAGCAGCTTTATTACTCATTAACTGCCGAGAATACTGGTTTGAAGCACTTGAGATCCAACAGGTCTGCCCCATTTCTTGACTTTCTTTGTCTCATCAGTGATTGACTCTAAGCAAACTTTCAGTGTAGGTTTGCCAGTTAGGAGAGCAGTTTGCTGCCAAGCCAAGAGAAGCACAAGAAGATTGCAATGTGATGTGTTGCAGTGTGTTTTAAACTTCCTTCCCCAGGTGTGCCAATACCTCTCTTCCCCTTCCCCCCTCGCCCCCTGCTGGGCTGTCAGTCAGGTTTAACATTCCAGCAAGGTGTCGTGTGGTTGGTCAAGTTCAAAGGATGCCCCTCAGGTCTGGGGGTCATTGGCCTGACTGGGTGTCATCCTCCCCTGAGACCCTGCCCCTCTCACCTGGTTGGTCGCTCACCTGTCCCCTCCCCTCCCCCTGTCCTTGAGCTTAAAAGGTAATGAGACCATGTGGTCAGGATTCTGATGGACCTGTTCCCAAGATTCAGACCTCTGTAACCATGGAATAAACCTCTGGATATAACCCTCCAGCAGAATCCATCTCCTTTTTCTCTTCACCATCGCCTGAAGCTTTTCTCCTGAGGTAAACGGAGTTCCTAACAAGCCTGGACTTGTTTAGTGCCCAGCTGCAACCACCAGCAAGCCAAGGTATCTCTGGGGTGACACGCCACAGTTGCTGCCTTTGGCCCAGCAGTGAGGGTCAGACTGGCCCAGGCACAATCTAACTGGTAATATTGGGATTCATATTCCAATAATGATGCTTTCAGGAGCTGCATTTGCAGGAGTGATCTGGTGTGTCATTGATGTTCTGGGCCTCTCTCAACACTGAGGTTGCTCGGCCATCGTTGCTTTCCTGATGGTTTCAGCCAGATGCCCTCTCACACTCACAGAGTTGGCTCACTTGACTCACACATCTCAACTCTTTGGAGCATGGGCAGAGGAAGAGAAAAGCATCCTGGTCACTTAACTCCAACTTTCCTGTAGTCTGTCAGCAAAGGATTTTCCTGTTTTGTTCTGTTCAATCCCACAAACTCTTTATTTAGACTCCTTTTGAAGAGGAGCTGTTCTAGTCAGTACTTCTGTACAGGTTTTACCCTGCCTCAGGCATGCCACTATTGAGTACATGCAACCCCTGAGAGTTTAATTCCAGTCCTGTCAGAATGGCTTCTCTCTGTCTCCTTTCTGTGGTGGATAAGATGTTGAAGGGCACTTGCATCCTGCACAGCATGAGAACTGGAGGAGCAGGGGAACGGAAGCGTTTATTCCAACTCCTCTGAACAGAGGGCACACCTGGAATACTGCATCTGTTTCAGATGCCCTATAAAAAGCACAATGTGAACAAAATGGTGGAGCCCCATACAGGCCAGTGGATGGCACAGGAGCATCCCATGAACCAGCAGAGTCTGAGGGGCCTGGTCCTGTTCAGCCTGCAGAAGACAAGGCTCCTGTTATCCGAGGGGCTCAGCAAAGGACAGCTGGAAAGAGTCTTAGATGGCAGCAGGGAAACTCAGACATAAAAAACGGAATAAAAACTCATACTAACAATTGCTCGGAACTGGCAGAAAGGTCAGAGACCCTGGAGAGCTTCCACCCTTGTACTTTTTGCAAACATCTCTTGAGGATGGCCTTGAGTAATCTTCTTTCCTTGTATCTGCTGTGAGGAAGACAGTGGAATAGGGAAGTCCCTTCCGAAATAAATCTTTCTGTCAGTAATTCTCAAGAAGATTTCAAAACCTTTGTCACTTTCTGGCTAATTGCATTCTTTGTTCAATTTCCTTGAAAAAATGTCATCATCAAGTCATATGTACAAAAATGTGGGGATTACTTGTTGTGTATTTATCAATTCCATAGCCCCAATGGCAGAGTTCCCTCCCAGTTCAGCAGCCGCTCTTACTTGCACTCTTGTCAAATGTAACACCCTCCACTGAAGGGTCAGAGTCCTTCTCCATCTTTACTTCATCCTCCTATTACTGAAAAACTTAGAAGAATCCTATGCAATTAAAAAAACCCCAAGAAAACAAAAAAGCCAACCAAACAAAAAAAACCCCAAACTAAACAAAACTCAACCCTTTGTATTAGCACTCCATCCATGTTTCTCTCCTTGAACCTTTCCTTTGCTGTTCTGTAGGATTGCACTCCTCCCTGGGGCAGAGGTAGCTGTGCCTTTCACATTCCAATAACCATGTATGGACTCCTGGAACAATTTAGGCCAGAAGGAACCTCCAGGTGTTTTCCACTTCCAGCTGCTGCCGAAGGCAGGACAGAGAATGGGCAGATATTGTCCCATGTTGGTGATGAAGCCAGGGCAGAGACAGCAGTGTGGGACAGCAAGGTTTGTTACTGCACTGCTGTGAAAATATTTCCTGCAGGGGGCTGAGGGAACAGGAAGCGTTGGGAAAGTGGCTGGGGCTGTGTCAGTGGGTGAGAACAGGAGGAGAGAGGCTGCAGGAAGGCACAGGGAGCATCTTTTCTCTGTGCTGCAGGATTTGCATTCTAACAGCCATAGCGAGGCGCAGGGGGTGTAGGAAGGAGAGCTTGTCCTTGGAGTCAATTGCCTTGTAATTTGGAAGGTCCTCATGGGCTAGGGCAAGGTGCTGAGGCCCACTTCCATCACTGTTCTCACACAGCAGCCAGACATCTCTCTGGACTTTGTGGGAAGACACAATGTCATCATCTTCTCCCCCAGCCAGGTTGGTTGCTTCTCTTACTATTCTGCTCCTCCCTTTGTAGTCAACGTGTTGGTAGAGAGTGATCTGGGGATTGTGCAGATCTTCCCTGATCACCTGCAGAGAGCTGATCTTATCATTCATCTCTTTACCTACAGAGTCATATTCTCCCTCCTCAAATACCAGAAACCGACCCTTGTAATCAACATGCTCATAAGCCACCCAAGGCTGGCCAATTATTTTCACTGAGGAGACAGTATCATTCCAATCTGTATCTTTTAGATGGGAAATGTTAGTGGTAAATTCTCTGGACAGACCCTGGAAGTTGGCATGCTCAATAATGGTGATGTTGCCCATCTCTGCAGGACTTCTGGGGTGCAGATTCCTTGCTATAGGAGCTGGATGGCAGCCTGCACAAAAGGGAGACAGAAAACAAGCAGAACTTGTGAGAAGACTTTCTCCTCCAGACAGAGAATTATGGGAAGTGTGGTGCAGAAAAGGAAAAGTAGAAAGTTTTTAGCAGAATAGAAACATAGCAGCAGCTGGAAAGCAGTGAGAACATGACAGAAATTTCAGTTTAGAGGGAAAACATAAAATAAGACATGTGCCCACAGCTACTCAGTTCAAATTAGTTGTGTGTGTTGGTTTAGGTACATACCCAAGATTAAGCTGTAAATACTCTCCCAGTCACCCCCCACAACTGTGTATCTGTGGCCCCCTCCAGGCTGTCCCTGGGTCAGGTTTGTCTCTCCTGCAGCAGCCATCCATCTCCTCATGCCCTGAGAGATGGCTTCAGTCTCTGCACACGCACACAGCAGAGCCTCACGGCTGTGCTGCAGCTCTCAGCCCAGCACTAAAGCCTCCTGCCCTTGCCCTGCACTTCACAGCAGCTGCCCAAGAAGCCCTTCCAGCTCTCCTGTGCCAAGGGTGCCTCTTACCTTGCTGTCAGCTGCAGGGCTGCGAGAGCTGAGGGCAATTCCTCCAGTGCAGGGCTGTGGTGTGTGCACAGTGTCTCACCTGTCTGCATTTATAGCTCACTCAGAAGCTTTGTACAACACCCCATGTGACAGCATGACAAGTGACCAAAACTGTCCAAAAGCCAGATCAGCCACAGTGATTGAGGCACACCAAAGTACATTGTGACTCTGGGGCTGTGGAAGTTTCCTGCTTGTCTTGCCCTCCTGGGAAGTGCTTAAAATGCACAAGGATTTTTATGAGATTTTCTAGTCACAGAGATGGCACTGGAGCACCAGGTATTTTAAAAAATTTCCCTTTTGTCCTTAGAATCATGGAATCATTAAGGTTGGAAAAGGCCTCCAAGATTATCAAGTCCAAACTTTGATTGTGAACCACCATGCTCAGTGCCCTGGTTCACGGCAAATTCTGGAGAGAACCCTCAAAGGGGCCCCTCTAGGAAAACAGATTCAATTGGCCCCTCCCGTCAACTGGTCCAGGAGGAGATACATCCTTGGAGAAAAGTGGAAAACAACCTGTTCAATAAACAATTAACCTTACCAATATTAAACAATAAAACACCTTGCTACACCAACAGAGATGACAAACTGAGAAAGTCCCCTCCCCGGGTTGCAGCTCAGCTTACTCAGTCTCTGATCAGCCCCTCAGGCGCTGGAAATGCCGCGGCCCAGACCCGGCCCGGTGGGCCCCAAGTATGAGCTGCCGGTGCTCTGCTGGTGTTCAGGCCAGAGCAGGTTTGAACAGGTCCAGAGAAAATGGGAGAAAAACCCTCAGGCCAGAGAACTGCTTTGCCTCAGCTAGATAAAACTAACTAAACCAAAGGAGAGCTCTGTCCCACTGTCTGTCCATCCGCAGACAACACAGTCCAGGAGCAGGAATGTGGAGGAGTGAGTGCAGAGTCTGAAAACAAACTGCTGCTTCTTCTCTGCCCCCTTCACTCTCTGGAACAAGTCCTAAAGATGCTAAACTTAGTATTCAGCATAAACAGAACAAGACTACTAAAAGCATCATATAGTGAACCCAGGACACCCAGTAAACCATATTGCGAATGTCTCTTCTCATTGTGTTTTGGATATTTTCAGGGATAATAATAAGTTTCTCCACCGCTTCCCTGGGTTGCCCATTCCAAAGCTTAATTACTCTTGCAGTAAAGATCACCCTTAATCACCAACCTGAATGTCTCCATACACAAGTTGAAGGCATTTCTCCTTGCTCCATCATTGGTTGACTGGAGAACAAAGTGACCCACTTGGCTACATCCTCCTATCTGGAGTTGTGGAGAGTGATAAGGCCTCCCCCTGAGCCTCCTTTTCCTTCAGGATAAACATCTGCAGCTCCCTCAGCTCTTCCTTATCAGACTCTTCACCAGCCTTGCTGCCCTTCTCTGGACTCCAGCACTTCCATGTCTTGCGGTGAGGGGCCCAAAATGAACACAGGATTCCAGGAGTGGCCTCAGCAGTGCTGAGTACAGGAGGACAATCCCTGCCCTGCTCCTGCTGGCCACCCCATTGCTCATCCAGGCCAGGTGCCATGGGCCTTCCTGGCCACCTGAGAACACTGATGGCTCATGTTCAGCTCTCTGAAGGTGTAGATGCACCATCCCTCAAAGGGTTCTTCAGGGTCTCTTGCAGCCCAAACCTTTCTCTGATTCCTTGACATATGTGTTCATGTATATATTTATGTATAGTAGTAGATGGGCATGGTACTATTGTAGATGGTAAACAAAAGCACCAATGTTGTTGTCTCAAAACCAGACAGAAGATCACAGTGGAGAACCCAGAAACTGGGGGTAAATAGGGACCAACTAATAGGGTGTAGAACCTGCTTCAAAGTCAGAATTCTAAAGCAGAGGTATGGCAAAAGACCACCAGAGATCTTTGCAGATATTTATTTTGTGCAAATTACTGAATATTGTAAATGGTGCCTTATACTGTCAGTCTTGTAATTATACACTTGAATATGTTAAGAGATAGTGTTCCACACTTGTCAAGTCACAATCTTGTGCTAAGTATGACTCCAAGCATTTCCCTAGTTCAGGCTGAAGTAAATGTTTCAGGTAGTGTTTCTTTTTAATACTTTATAATATTTTTCTTGCATCAACTGTTTTTATTTCTGCCTATGGAACAAGAAAGCTGAGATCATGCTGCCCCAGCTTATTTTTGCTTTTGAAATCTTTGATCCGGAGATCTTGGTTCTCCTCACTTCCTGATCCTCCTTTCTTTTCTTCACTACACAGGCACAAATTATGTTCTACCTCAATTTATTCTCCCTGATGCCAGACTTTGCTGATAGCCATGAGAGCTCTTTGCAGTGCCCTGAAAGATCTCATGGTCACAGGATCCAAACGGATGCTGACACAGAGGTCTTATTGCAAATAATTTCTTCTGTGATCACACAGGTGACAACACCTTTGATGTGCTCTTGAAAACTCTGCCTCTGTGATTCCTGGGATCTGAGACTGTGGAACACCCAGGATGGCCATTTTCAGTGGCGCTTCTCCAGAAACCTGCAGGACTTGGTGAGCAATCTACAGGGAGCACTGAAGGAAAACATTTTGTTCTAGTGTGGAGAGTGTCATTACTTGATCACATGGTTTGAGTGTTCCTGGGAATCTGCAGAATTCCAGAACACAGCATCCCATAAGCTCTGGGCCAATGAATCCTGTGGTAGGGATGCTCTTCTTCATTCACCATCTCTACAGGTGTTTCCTTCTGTCCCACTAAGATCGATCATGGTCTTTGTGTCTGCAAGCTTCCAGCACATGGAAATTTAAAGTGTGGGAAGACCAACTTGTAAGGGTATGTGAAATACGACAGCATCTGGTCTATGACGTTTATCTAACGAAGGCCTTTCTGATTCAAAAGGAGTCATACCAGTGGGATTTGCCAGCAAAGTTTGAGCTGGAGCAGCCAGCAAGCAGGGCATGCATATAGACAGGGATTTCAGTCCAGCAGGAGACTCGTGCTGGGATTCAAGGCACCCACGACTGCCAGAACACCAATGAGAACAGTGTGTGCTGTGTGTGGGCTGGCTCAAGCACCAAGCTGCACTAGCCAGAGACTAGGAGACACCAAAGGGTGTCCTGGTCAGAGAGCCGAGAGCCAGGTGTGAGGCTGGACAGGCTGGGGGCTCTCAGTCCCGTTGGGAGCAGCTGGGCAGTGCTTGTGGCTGTGGAGAGTGAGGGTGGGCAGGTCTTCACTAGAGGGCTTCCATGTGTGTTGGCTGCAGAGGAGGAAGGAGACGGGGCTGTCTGTCTTCCATTGCATTCAGTGGGAGTGCTGGTGGTGTCAGCTGTGGGTGGCTGAGGGCAGCCCCTGGTGTGTGCCAGCCGGTGCCGTGGCCGTGGCCGTGTCCTTTCCATGCCCAGGTGCCTGTCCCTGGGTCACACAGCCAAGCTCAGCACGGGCTGTCCCTGCAGCCTGGCCAGTGGCACTGGGAAGAGCAGCCCTGGACAGAGAGCCTGCAGCCTGGGCTGCAGCAGGTGAGCTGAGGAGCTCCTGGGGCTGAACCCTGCTCATCCTGAGCTTTCCCTACACACGGCACTCGAAAAGTGACTTGGCCAGACAGAAACCCTGGAACTGGGGCTTTTCCCACAGGAGAACCACTCTCATGTAACTTTTGTGTTCTTCCCTTTTACTTTCAATCTTGATCAGCTGTTTGTAGGAACTATCATGGGCTTTCTCAGACGAGTATATTGTGTGTTGAAATCCTACAGATCTGCAGATGCTCTTTCAATTCTCTTTTTCTTGCACTTGTAGTTGGATGTGATTGTACTTGTACTCCCTGGCAAGATGGAGAGCCACATCTTGAAAAATTGCCCTTCCAAAAAGCCAAATTCACCAAGAAAGCCCCAAACATTAAACTGTGGAGAGACAAATTGCAGGGACACATTAATTGCTGAGTGCAAGGACAATGCAAAGGAGCTCATTAGATCCACTGAGGCAATGTCAGTGCACAGAAATCCCCATCAGGACAGCCTTGGTCTGACAAGGCTGAATGGTTGGACAAGGGACATTGATCATCTTTATTTACAGCAGGATTCCTCAGAAGCAGTCTGGCTCAGGAAATATTGGGATTTGCCTGTCTTGGTCCTTATGTGATGAGCTTGAATGATCCAGGGAGCCAGGAGGATGGTAGGATTGGTGAGTAATTCAAGCTGGAAGCGACCTTTGGTTGTCATTGGATCCAGTCAGCTGCTTAACACAGGGACATCTGTGAGGTGAATTATGGCTGCTGGTGGCTTCATCCAGTCAGGTCTGGAAAACCTCAGAGTATGCAGACTATCCAACTTCTTTGGGTGGTGTGATTTAAAATTTTCTGACATCATTATGAAAATTTTTCTCAGCCATGGAAGAGACAAGGCTAAGGATTCTCAGAGGGGCTCATCTAAAGGACATCTGGAAAGGGTCTTATCTGGAAACAGGGAAGCTCTGACTGAAAATAAGGAAAGTAACCATAGCCCTAAGAGTTTTTCAGCACTGGAAGAAAGGTCAGCGATCCTGGGGAATCTCCACCATAGGAATTGTTGCGAAATCACTTGAAGATGGCCACGAGTAACCTGGTCATGTTTGGAAGCTGCTCTGCTTGTGACCAAGGCCTTGGACCTCCCTTCCACAATCTATCTTTCTGTCAGTAATTGTAAGGATGGTTTAAAAGACTTTGTCATTTTCTGCCTAATTGCATCCATTGTTCAATTTCAATGAAAAAGTGTCATTGTCAGGTCAGGTGTACAACACCCTCAAGTTTATTTGTTGGACATTCATGAACTCTGTTTCCCCAAAGTCAGACTTCCCTCCCCATTCCTCCACAGGCTCTCACCTGCTATCTTGTCAAATGTAATTCCCTCTATTGAAGGCTCAAAGTCCTTCTCCACCTTTACTTCTTCCTCTTATCACTGAAAAATTTTCAAGAATCCTTTGTTAGATTTTTGGATGTGACACTTCCTCATTTGTTTGGATTATGTCTTTGATTAAATACACCCCAAAACAAATCTTGGCATGAGCAAATGCAAATTTGCTCTAACATTCCCCTGCATATCCCTCCCTGAACCATTTCTTTCTGTTTTGTAGGCTTGTACTCATCTCTGGTGCATGGGTAGCTGTCCCCCCAGACAGGCCAAGGAGAGCGTATGGACTCCTTGAAGCATTTAAGCTGGAAGGAACCTTGAAGGGTCTCTACTTCAGGCTGCTGCTCAGAGCAGGAGGGAGAATGTGGAGATACTGTCCCATGGTGGTTATGAAGAAAGGGGAGGGAAGTTGAAGTGATATTTGTACTATGGATGATTAGTGGGCATGGTGGTATTTGGGCAAAGGTTGGGCTTGATGATCTTGGAGGCATTTTCCAAAATTAATGATTTCATGACACTAAGGACAAAAGGGATTTTTTTTTTTTTCAAAAACTGGTGCTCCAATATCATCTCGGTGACCTGGAATCATGACTGGATATCTCCCATAACAAGTCCTTCTGCATTTTATTACTTCCCGGGAGGGAAAGACTACAAATTGCCACAAGCAGGAAACTTCCACAGCCCCTGTGTCACAATGTACTTTGGTGTGCCTGAATTACTGTGGCTGATCTGGCTTTTGGACAATTTTGGTCACTTGTCATGCTGTCACCTGGGGTGTTGCACAAGGCTTCTGAGTGAGCTATAAATGCAGACAGGTGAGACACTCTGCACACACCACAGCCCTGCACTGGAGGAATTGCCCTCAGCTCTCGCAGCCCTGCAGCTGACAGCAAGGTAAGAGGCACCCTTGGCACAGGAGAGCTGGAAGGGCTTCTTGGGCAGCTGCTGTGAAGTGCAGGGCAAGGGCAGGAGGCTTTAGTGCTGGGCTGAGAGCTGCAGCACAGCCGTGAGGCTCTGCTGTGTGCGTGTGCAGAGACTGAAGCCATCTCTCAGGGCATGAGGAGATGGATGGCTGCTGCAGGAGAGATAAACCTGACCCAGGGACAGCCTGGAGGGGGCCACTGATACACAGTTGTGGGGGGTGACTGGGAGAGTATTTTATTACTTACTCTGGGGGATATATGTAAACCAACACGTATATCTAATTAAAACTGGGTAGTTATGGGTACATACCTCATTTTACATTCTCTTCCAAGTGAACATTTCTATATCATGCCCTCATGCCTTCACTCCTTTCGAGCTGCTGCTATGTTTATTCTTTGTTCAAAATGTGTTGCTTTCCCTTCTTTATTTTTTCCCACTCTACATTTTTCATCATTTTCCATCTGGTATGTAAAGGTTTTTTACAAGCATTGTTTGTTTTGTGTCTTCCTCTTGTGCAGGCTGCCATCCAGCTCCTATAGCAAGGAATCCAAACACGAGAAGTCCTGCGGAGATGGGCAAAATCATCATTTATGAGCATGTCAACTTCCAGGGCATGTCCAAAGAATTCACCACTGACACTCCCAACCTAATAGCAGTGGGTTGGAATGATATTGTCTCCTCAGTGAAAGTAATTGGCCAGCCTTGGGTGGCTTATGAGCATGTTGATTACAAGGGTCGGTTTCTGGTATTGGAGGAGGGAGAATATGACTCTGTAGGTAAAGAGATGAATGACAAGATCAGCTCTCTACAGGTGATCAGGGAAGATCTGCACAATCCCCAGATCACTCTCTACCAACACGTTGACTACAAAGGGAGGAGCAGAATAGTAAGAGAAGCAACCAACCTGGCTGGGGGAGAAGATGATGACATTGTGTCTTCCCACAAAGTCCAGAGAGGTGTCTGGCTGCTGTGTGAGAACAGTGATGGAAGTGGGCCTCAGCACCTTGCCCGAGCCCATGAGGACGTTCCCAATTACAAGGCAATTGACTTCAATGACAAGCTCTCCTTCCTGCGCCCCCTGCGCCCTGGCCGTGACTCTTAGACTGCAGAGCCTGTGACCCTGAGGGAAGGTGCAGTCCCAGCAGGAAATCTCTGATCTCTGCCCCTGCTCGTGTCCCTTCCTTTGTGATTTGCTTTACAAAGCCCTTGTGGTACCTTGGCCTGTTCCACTGTCTGTAACCTCTTTTGGGTTGGTGCCAATAAAGACTCTCTTGCAAGCAACAGCGGGTTGTTTTATGGACTGTTCAGTGTAGATAAATATTTCCCTTTCTTGGAGAGATGTCTGTGAGTGCTAAGAAAATGTGTTGGGTAGTCAATTTGAGATGTTTTTCATGGATCTCTCCTGAAAGGAATATTCTTCTTCCAGATTCACTGTTGAGTAACAGTGGGCTCAGGCTTGACTCAACGAGTCCTAAAGTCTTGGTGGGCATGTTGATTATTGTTGTGATCCTGGCCAAACTCTCCCATTCAGACTGTTTTAAAATATTAGATGTTTGATTATATCTCATGCAATCTATCACAGTAATGGATCATGCTGGTGATACAGTCTTCTACTCACCAAATCACATAATCAAACAGTAAGTTTTCCTAACTTTGAAGTGACAGAGGGGTTGATCCCTGTGGAAACAACTGTCTTGTGCTTTTAAACTTGTAGTTTCTTGATAAGGGAGGATGGATGACATAGTATTCCATGATCTGTTTAGCCATGTGCAAGTTCACTGGGACGAGTTTGAACTCAGCCTCCTCCACCACTGTGTGTGTGTGGCTGCCATGCCCAGCTGGAGCTGTGTTCCCTGTGCTGAGGCTCAGTGCCCCTCTCAGCTCCCTGTGCCTTCCTGCAGCCTCTCTCCTCCTGTTCTCACCCACTGACACAGCCCTGGCCCCTTTCCCAATGCTTCCTGTTCCCTCAGCCCCCTGCAGGAAATATTTTCACAGCAGTGCAGTAACAAACCTTGCTGTCCCACACTGCTGTCTCTGCCCTGGCTTCATCACCAGCATGGGAAAACATCTGCCCATTCTCTGTCCTGTCATGAGCAACAGCTTGAAGTAGAAAACCCCTGGAGGTTCCTTCCAGCCTCAATTGTTCCAGGAGTCCATACACTGTGATTAGGATGTGATAGGCACAGCTACCCCTGCCCCAGGGAGGAGTGCAATCCTACAGAACAGCAAAGGAAAGGTTCAAGGAGAGAAATATGGATGGGGTGGTTTCAGGAACTTTTACATCTGCTATTGCAAAGGGTTGAGTTTTGTTTGGTTTAGGTCTTTTTTTGTTTGGTTGTTTTTTTTTTTTTTTTTTTTTTTTTTTTTTTTTTTTTTCAATCGCAAAGGATTCTTGTAAGTTTTTCAGTAATAGGAGGATGAAGTAAAGATGGAGAAGGACTTTGAGCCTTCAGTGGAGGGTGTTATATTTGACAACAGAGCAAGTAAGAACTGCTGCTGAACTGGGAAGGAAGTCTGATGTTGGGCAAATTGAATTGATAAATACACAACAAGTAATCCTCAAGTTCTTGTACACATGACTTGATGATGACATTTTTTCAAGGAAATTGAACAAAGAATACAATTAGCCAGAAAGTGACAAAGGGTTTTAAAACTTCCAGAGAATTACTGACCGCAAGATTTATTCTGGAAAGGACCTCCCTAGACCAAGGTTATTTCATAGCAAAGATCCATCATCAAGTGATTTCTGAACCAGCACAGGGCTGGAGATTCCCCAGGGTCTCTGGCCTTACCAAGCAGCAGACTGGACCCCATGGCACCGTAAGGTCACTTTCAACCTGAATTGTCTTGTGATCCCACAATCCTCCTGCCTTGCATTGTCACTCAAGCTCATGATTTAGGGATCAGGACTGGCAAATCCGAGTATCGCCTGAGCTGTATTGCTCCTGAGGAATCTTGCTCTAAAGAAAGGGTCTCATCTGATAATCTCACATTACAGATGTGCATGCTCACAGCAGATTATTGGCTAGTCTGTTCTGGAAATACCTCTCACCTTCCCTTCGTCTTCCTTCAGTAATTTACAGGAAAAACACACAAGCACCTCCCTCCCAAAACACACTTACATCCTGCTCACAATGTCTTCTGGATTTCTGAATCATTTAGAGTAAGAATCACATCCAGGACATATCCAACGTGCTACCCACATTTTCATCTCTGGTCTATGCCTTCTTTCAGAATTCCTGAAAAATTGTCTCTCAGGGAAAGAAAATCTTTCTGCGAAAGAAACTCAGAGTATTGTGAAAGGATCAGAGAAAAGAGCAGCTGCAGCCTCTCACAACAAACTTCCCTGCTTTCCCCAAACAGAAAGGTTACCCTATTTCTGTGTGCATACAGCAGCTTTATTACTCATTAACTGCCGAGAATACTGGTTTGAAGCACTTGAGATCCAACAGGTCTGCCCCATTTCTTGACTTTCTTTGTCTCATCAGTGATTGACTCTAAGCAAACTTTCAGTGTAGGTTTGCCAGTTAGGAGAGCAGTTTGCTGCCAAGCCAAGAGAAGCACAAGAAGATTGCAAAGTGATGCTTTCAGGAGGTGCATTTGCAGGAGTGATCTGGTGTGTCATTCATGTTCTGGGCCTCTCTCAGCATTGAGGTTGCACTGCCATTGTTGCTTTCCTGATGATTTCAGCCAGATGCTCTCTCACACTCACAGAGTTGGCTCACTTGACTCACACATCTCAACTCTTTGGAGCATGGGCAGAGGAAGAGAAAAGCACCCTGGTCACCTAACTCCAACTTTCCTGTAGTCTGTCACCAAAGGATTTTCCTGTTTTGTTCTGTTCAATCCCACAAACTCTTTATTTAGACTCCTTTTGAAGAGGAGCTGTTCTAGTCAGTACTTCTGTACAGGTTTTACCCTGCCTCAGGCATGCCACTATTGAGTACCTGCAACCCCTGAGAGTTTAATTCCAGTCCTGTCAGAATGGCTTCTCTCTGTCTCCTTTCTGTGGTGGATAAGATGTTGAAGGGCACTTGCATCCTGCACAGCATGAGAACTGGAGGAGCAGGGGAACGGAAGCGTTTATTCCAACTCCTCTGAACAGAGGGCACACCTGGAATACTGCATCTGTTTCAGATGCCCTATAAAAAGCACAATGTGAACAAAATGGTGGAGCCCCATACAGGCCAGTGGATGGCACAGGAGCATCCCATGAACCAGCAGAGTCTGAGGGGCCTGGTCCTGTTCAGCCTGTAGAAGACAAGGCTCCTGTTATCCAGGGGGCTCAGCAAAGGACAGCTGGAAAGAGTCTTAGATGGCAGCAGGGAAACTCAGACATAAAAAAAGGAATAAAAACTCATACTAACGATTGCTCAACTCTGGCAGAAAGACAAGAGACCCTGGAGAGCCTCCACCCTTGTACTTTTTGCAAACATCTCTTGAGGATGGCCTTGAGTAATCTTCTTTCCTTGTATCTGCTGTGAGGAAGGCAGTGAAAGAGGGAAGTCCCTTCCCAAATAAATCTTTCTGTCAGTAATTCTCAGGAAGATTTCAAAACCTTTGTCACTTTCTGGCTAATTGCATTCTTTGTTCAATTTCCTTGAAAAAATGTCATCATCAAGTCATATGTACAAAAATGTGGGGATTACTTGTTGTGTATTTATCAATTCCATAGCCCCAATGGCAGAGTTCCCTCCCAGTTCAGCAGCCGCTCTTACTTGCTCTCTTGTCAAATGTAACACCCTCCACTGAAGGGTCAGAGTCCTTCTCCATCTTTACTTCATCCTCCTATTACTGAAAAACTTAGAAGAATCCTATGCAATTAAAAAAACCCCAAGAAAACAAAAAAGCCAACCAAACAAAAAAACCCCCAAACTAAACAAAACTCAACCCTTTGCATTAGCACTCCATCCATGTTTCTCTCCTTGAACCTTTCCTTTGCTGTTCTGTAGGATTGCACTCCTCCCAGGGGCAGGGGTAGCTGTGCCTTTCACATTCCAATAACCATGTGTGGACTTCTGGAATAATTGAGGCTGGAAGGAAGCTCCAAGATTTTCTGCTTCGAGCTGTTACTCATGACAGGACAGAGAATGGGCAGATATTGTCCCATGTTGGTGATGAAGCCAGGGCAGAGACAACAGTGTGGGACAGCAAGGTTTGTTACTGCACTGCTGTGAAAATATTTCCTGCAGGGGGCTGAGGGAACAGGAAGCGTTGGGAAAGTGGCCAGGGCTGTGTCAGTGGGTGAGAACAGGAGGAGAGAGGCTGCAGGAAGGCACAGGGAGCATCTTTTCTCAGTGCTGCAGGATTTGCATTCTAACAGCCATAGTGAGGCGCAGGGGGTGTAGGAAGGAGAGCTTGTCCTTGGAGTCAATTGCCTTGTAATTTGGAAGGTCCTCATGGGCTAGGGCAAGGTGCTGAGGCCCACTTCCATCACTGTTCTCACACAGCAGCCAGACACCTCTCTGGACTTTGTGGGAAGACACAATGTCATCATCTTCTCCCCCAGCCAGGTTGGTTGCTTCTCTTACTATTCTGCTCCTCCCTTTGTAGTCAACGTGTTGGCAGAGAGTGATCTGGGGATTGTGCAGATCTTCCCTGATCACCTGCAGAGAGCTGTTCTTGTCATTCATCTCTTTACCTACAGAGTCATATTCTCCCTCCTCAAATACCAGAAACCGACCCTTGTAATCAACATGCTCATAAGCCACCCAAGGCTGGCCAATTACTTTCACTGAGGAGACAATATCATTCCAATCTGTATCTTTTAGATTGGAAATGTCAGTGGTGAATTCTCTGGACAGGCCCTTGAAGTTGGCATGCTCAATAATGGTGATGTTGCCCATCTCTGCAGGACTTCTGGGGTGCAGATTCCTTGCTATAGGAGCTGGAGGGCAGCCTGCAGAAAAGGGAGACAGAAAACAAGCAGAGCTTGTGAGAAGACTTTCTACTCCAGGCAGAAAATGATGGAAGTGTGGTGCAGAAAAGGAAAAGTAGAAAGTTTTTAGCAGAATAGAAACATATCAGCATCTGAAAAGGAGTGAGAGCATTTCAGTTTAGAGGGAAAACATCAAACAAGACATGTGCCCACCACTACTCAGTTCAAATTAGTTGTGTGTGTTGGTTTAGTTACATACCCAAGATTAAGCTGTAAATACTCTCCCAGTCACCCCCCACAACTGTGTATCTGTGGCCCCCTCCAGGCTGTCCCTGGGTCAGGTTTGTCTCTCCTGCAGCAGCCATCCATCTCCTCATGCCCTGAGAGATGGCTTCAGTCTCTGCACACGCACACAGCAGAGCCTCACGGCTGTGCTGCAGCTCTCAGCCCAGCACTAAAGCCTCCTGCCCTTGCCCTGCACTTCACAGCAGCTGCCCAAGAAGCCCTTCCAGCTCTCCTGTGCCAAGGGTGCCTCTTACCTTGCTGTCAGCTGCAGGGCTGCGAGAGCTGAGGGCAATTCCTCCAGTGCAGGGCTGTGGTGTGTGCACAGTGTCTCACCTGTCTGCATTTATAGCTCACTCAGAAGCCTTGTGCAACTCCCCATGTGACAGCATGACAAGTGACCGAAACTGTCCAAAAGCCAGATCAGCCACAGTGATTGAGGCACACCAAAGTACATTGTGACTCTGGGGCTGTGGAAGTTTCCTGCTTGTCTTGCCCTCCTGGGAAGTGCTTAAAATGCACAAGGATTTTTATGAGGTTTTCTAGTCACAGAGATGGCATTGGAGCACCAGGTATTTTAAAAAATTTCCCTTTTTCCCTCGGAATAATGGATTCATTAAGGTTGGAAAAGGCCTCCAAGATCTGGGAAGCACTGGGAAGTGCTTAAAATGCACAAGGATTTTTATGAGGTTTTCTAGTCACAGAGATGGCATTGGAGCACCAGGTATTTTAAAAAATTTCCCTTTTTCCCTCGGAATAATGGATTCATTAAGGTTGGAAAAGGCCTCCAAGATCATCAAGTCCAAACTTTGATTGTGAACCACCATGCTCAATGCCCTGGTTCATGGCAAACTCTGGAGAGAACCCTCAAAGGGGCCCCTCCAGGAAAACAGATTCAATTGGCCCCACCCGTCAACTGGTCGTGGGGGAAATACACCCTTGGAGAAAAGTGGAAAACAACCTGTTTAATAAACAATAAACCTAAACAATAATAAACAATAAAACTCCTTGCTACACCAACAGAGATGACAAACTGAGAAAGTCCCCTCCCCGGGTTGCAGCTCAGCTCACTCAGTCTCTGATCAGCCCCTCAGGCGCTGGAAATGCCGCGGCCCAGGCCCGGCCCGGTGGGCCCCAAGTATGAGCTGCTGGTGCTCTGCTGGTGTTCAGGCCAGAGCAGGTTTGAACAGGTCCAGAGAAAATGGGAGAAAAACCCTCAGGCCAGAGAACTGCTTTGCCTCAGCTAGCCAAAACTAACTAAACCAAAGGAGAGCTCTGTCCCACTGTCTGTCCATCCGCAGACAACACAGTCCAGGAGCAGGAATGTGGAGGAGTGAGTGCAGAGTCTGAAAACAAACTGCTGCTTCTTCTCTGCCCCCTTCACTCTCCGGAACAGGTCCTAAAGGTGCTAAACTTAGTATTCAGCATAAACAGAACAAGACTACTAAAAGCATCATATAGTGAACCCAGGACACCCAGTAAACCATATTGCGAATGTCTCTTCTCCTTGTGTTTTGGATATTTTCAGGGATAATAATAAGTTTCTCCACCACTTCCCTGGGTTGCCCATTCCAAAGCTTAATTACTCTTGCAGTAAAGATGTTTCCCTTAATCACCAACCTGAACGTCTCCATACACAAGCTGAGGGCATTTCTCCTTGCTCCATCATTGGTTGACTGGAGAACAAAGTGACCCACTTGGCTACATCCTCCTATCTGGAGTTGTGGAGAGTGATAAGGCCCCCCCTGAGCCTCCTTTTCCTTCAGGATAAACATCTGCAGCTCCCTCAGCTCTTCCTTATCAGACTCTTCTCCAGCCTTGCTGCCCTTCTCTGGACTCCAGCACTTCCATGTCTTGCGGTGAGGGGCCCAAAATGAACACAGGATTCCAGGAGTGGCCTCAGCAGTGCTGAGTACAGGAGGACAATCCCTGCCCTGCTCCTGCTGGCCACCCCATTGCTGATCCAGGCCAGGTGCCATGGGCCTTCCTGGCCACCTGAGAACACTGATGGCTCATGTTCAGCTCTCTGAAGGTGTGGATGCACCATCCCTCAAAGGGTTCTTCAGGGTCTCTTGCAGCCCAAACCTTTCTCTGATTCCTTGACATATGTGTTCATGTATATATTTATGTATAGTAGTAGATGGGCATGGTACTATTGTAGATGGTAAACAAAAGCACCAATGTTGTTGTCTCAAAACCAGACAGAAGATCACAGTGGAGAACCCAGAAACTGGGGGTAAATAGGGACCAACCAATATGGTGTAGAACCAGCTTCAAAGTCAGAATTCTAAAGCAGAGGCTTACGCTGCTGTGTTTTCCTTGCAGTGCCTTATTGACTCTGTGTTAATCAGAGCAATCCTACAGCAAAGCTGAAATGAGATTCTCCATCCCTGTAAATCAAATCTGAAAAAATGCAGAGTGTGCTGCTGACAAAAGCAGTAATGAGAGACTTTCCTTCAGGGATCTGTAGAGGTCCTCAGGAAAATAAATGTGACAGAGTGAAATGTGTGCAGCTGGTTGTTCCTATAAGGAACTCCCTTCCCTCCAGGAACTCCCTGGAGTTAACTTGGTTTTGTCATTTACATGGTGCCAAAGCCCTGTCCACTGAACAGTCTCTCCATCAAATCTCTGTGCTTCCAATTTAGGAAGAAGGAATTTGTGGGGACCATGTCAGAGGCTTTTGGGGAAGATGAAACAGGAAAGCCTTATAAATATGATTGTCTGTCAAAAGATTTTGAGAATATGGAAACTATAAGCGAGATTGAAATGAAAGCAAGTTTTGAGTTCCCTTAGTTACTGAATAACAGAAAAAGAATGGTGTGGCTGGCTGAAGGTAATCCCCTTTTGAAGAAACAAGACCCTCTGCAAGCAGGCAGGTCCAAGGGTCCGAGCAGACCCTGCCAGCTTGGCCGAAGGGGTCCAAAGAGTAGTTTATGGGGTTTAAAATGTAGCACCGTATGGTCATGTATTGATTCTTATAGGTTGTATGCAAATGCAATAGGATTTGTATGTTGTAGTAGATTGGTTAGTGAGAATCAGAATATTCAACACAGAAGATGATTTATTGTATTGTAACGGGAACTTCGCTTACTTACTTTCTTACTTTTCTATGCTCTTAGCTCTTCTCTTACCTCTGGTCTCTTAGATCTTGCCTTTTACACTCTTACCTTCTCATCCTCTCTACCCCTCTCTTCTCTCGGGCCTGCTTTGAGTTGTGGCTGGCAGCTCCCAGCAGGGCCCTGCACCCAAGCCCTCTGCAATAAACCACAAGTTCCACGACCTGGCTTCAGAGATCTCTCGTCTCCGTCCGTCCCGACTGTGCTGACCCCCCGTCACTCCTACAAGAGGCCTTGCAGAAATCCAGGTAGATAACATCTGTAGCCATTCCCTTTTCCACTGAAATAGCCACTGAATCGTAAAAAGCCAGTAGGTTATTTGACCTGGACTTTCTTTTGCTGAAGAGGTGCAAATCACAAATCACTTCCTTGTCTTTCATGTGCCTACAAATCTAGAAAATGAGAAGCAGGAAGCAGTTTGAGTTACTTAATTGTTAACACATCTCCTTGCTGAATCACCCTAACTGAGCAAGTTAAGTGAGCAGGTGAATACTCTGATAAAAAGGAAGAAATCTTCCTAGGTCTCTACTCCCTTGAGGAAGTACCATCTCTAGGAGCAGAAGTGCTGTGCTGCTGGCACCTAAATGCCTGTGCTGTCATTCACACAGTGAGTTCCTGAGAAACTCGATCAGGATCAATGGAAGCCATGAACAAATGGTGACCCCCAAGGCTCTGTTCTGCCCCCAGTGCTCTCCAATGCCTTCCTTGATGTCACAGCCATGGGGGCAGGTGCACCCTCAGCGAGTTTGCAGATGACACCAAGCTGAGTGGTGTGTTGCCATGCTGGAAGGTAGGGATTGTTAAGCAGGACCTCGAGAAGCCTGAGCAATGGCCCAATGTGCATCCCATAAATTTCAGCAAGGCTGAGTGCAAGGCCCTGCAACTGGATGTCAGAGCAATCACCAGGGGCAGCGTAGGCTGAGGGATGAATGGGCTGAGGGCAGCCCTGTGGAGAAGGAGCTGAGAACACCGGTGGATGAAAGACTGGACGTGACCTGACACTTGCCACCTAGAAAGCCAAATGTGTCCTGGGCTGCAGAAAGTGTAGTTGGCAGGATGAGGGAGATGATCCTTCCCTTCTGATCTGCTGAGGTGAGACTCTACCTGGAGCTCTGCATGCAACCGTGGGGTTTCCTGAACAAGAGAGACACAGACCTGTTACAGCAGATGTAGAGATGGGCCATGACAATGGTCAGAGGGCTGGAGAACCTCCAAAAAAGAAAGCCAGAGATACTTGGTGTTATTCAGCCTAGAGAAGACAAGGCTTCTGGGAGACCTTATTGCAGCATTTTAAAATATAAAGAGGCTTATAAGAAAAGCAGAGAGAGGGTCGTTTTACTGCTGCCTTTCACGATGAAAGAGTGTAGGTTTAGGCTCGACATTTCGAAGGAATTCTTCACTGTGAGGGTGGTGAGGCACTGGAAGAGGTTCTCTAGAGAAGATGTGGGCGCCCCCTCCTTGGATCTCCCCCCTTAGTCATTTTGTAGGCAACACCAGTTTGGGTGAGTGTTGTGTGCTGGAGGGTGAGGAGGCTCTGCAGAGGGGTCAGTGGGCTGAGGCTGATGGAATGAAGCTCAGCAAGGCCGAGGGCCGAGTCCTGCCCTGCGGTCACAAAAGCCCCACACGTGACAGACAGCAGCTGCACATGAGCCAGCTGTGCCCAGGTGGCCATGAAGGCCCGTGGCACCTGGCCTGGATCAGCAATGGTGTGGCCAGCAGGATCAGGGCAGGGATTGTCCCCCTGTGCTCAGCACTGCTGAGGCCACACCTCAAGGGCTGGGCCCAGTTCTGGGCCCCTCACTGCAAGGAAGACATGGAGGGGCTGGAGTGAGTGCAGAGAAGGGAATTGAGCTGTTGAGGGATTGAAGGAGCTGGGGTTGCTCCAATCAATGTGTTCCAGTTCCTGTGGTTCAGATGGCTTCTGAGCAGGGACAGACATGAAGCCACGTTCTAAGGTTATCAGGTCACTCACACTTCAGTGAACTTTTGAACCACAGCAATGAGATATCTGGGTGTAGGGCATCAAAACCAAGATAAGAATATGAATAATTTTTGAGCATGACATCAACCACTCCCAGTTCCTTGGAATTGAGCAATTCACACTTCCACTATTCTGCAAGTATAAATGGAGGCAGGTGAGATGCTCTGCACACACCACAGCCCTGCACTGGAGGAATTGCCCTCAGCTCTCGCAGCCCTGCAGCTGACAGCAAGGTAAGAGGCACCCTTGGCACAGGAGAGCTGGAAGGGCTTCTTGGGCAGCTGCTGTGAAGTGCAGGGCAAGGGCAGGAGGCTTTAGTGCTGGGCTGAGAGCTGCAGCACAGCCGTGAGGCTCTGCTGTGTGCGTGTGCAGAGACTGAAGCCATCTCTCAGGGCATGAGGAGATGGATGGCTGCTGCAGGAGAGACAAACCTGACCCAGGGACAGCCTGGAGGGGGCCACTGATACACAGTTGTGGGGGGTGACTGGGAGAGTATTTACAGCTTAATCTTGGGTATGTAACTAAATCAACACACACAACTAATTTGAACTGAGTAGCTGTGGGCACATGTCTTGTTTGATGTTTTCCCTCTAAACTGAAATGCTCTCACTCCTTTTCAGATGCTGATATGTTTCTATTCTGCTAAAAACTTTCTACTTTTCCTTTTCTGCACCACACTTCCATCATTTTCTGCCTGGAGTAGAAAGTCTTCTCACAGGCTCTGCTTGTTTTCTGTCTCCCTTTTCTGCAGGCTGCCATCCAGCTCCTATAGCAAGAAATCTGCACCTCAGAAGTCCTGCAGAGATGGGCAACACCGTCATTATTGAGCATGCCAACTTCCAGGGTCTGTCCAGAGAATTCACCACTAATATTTCCGATCTAAATGATGCAGATTGGAATGATATTGTCTCCTCAGTGAAAGTAATTGGTCAGCCTCGGGTGCCTTATGAGCATGTTGATTACCAGGGTGGGTTTCTGGTGTTTGAGGAGGGAGAATATAGCTTTGTAGGTAAAGAGATGAATGACAGGATCAGCTCTCTGCAGGTGATCACTGAAAGTCTGTACAATCCCCAGATCACCCTCTATGAACACATTGATTATCAAGGGAAGAGCAGAATAATAAGAGAAGCAACCAACCTGGGTGTGGGACACGACAATGACAATCGTGTCTTCCCACAAAGTCCAGAGAGGTGTCTGGCTGCTGTGTGAGCACAGCGATGGAAGTGGATTTCAATACCTTGCCCGAGAGCACGAGCACCTTCCAAATTACAAGGCAATCGATTTCAACGACAAGCTTTCCTTCCTGCGCCCCCTGCGCCCTGGCTGTGGCTGTTAGAATGCAAATGCTGCAGCGCTGAGAAAAGATGCAGAAATTTGACACCCGGATCTCCGCCTCTGCTGGTGCTGCCTTTTCCCCCAGTGTCACAGGACCACCGAATGTCAGCGCTCTCTGCTCGGCTGCACTGCAGAGCTGCACTTCTCCATCTTGCCTTGCACGCTGCTCCCACCCCACCAATGCAAGAATCATCAGGATTGATCATATGAGATTGTCCAAGCAAGAGGAGGCAATGCCACATGTGTGAAACCTGTTGTACCCTCAGCTGGCATTCCAGAGTCCTGGGCTATGGAATGTGGAAGCATTGCAGGTTGTGTGTGTGGCTAAGTGAAACAGAGAGTGTCAGTGCAGAACCAGCATCACTTCTTTTGTAATTTGCATTGCAATGCCCTTGTGGTACTGTGGCCTCTGCCATTGTCTCTAATCCATTTTGTGTTACTGCCATTAAAGAACGCTTTGCAATCAGCAGTGGGTCTGTTTTGTGCATCTTTGGAATAGAGAAATATTGCTCTTCCATGCTGAGATGTCTCTGTGTATCCAGAGAATGGTCCACACGGTCACTTCCAAAACTTTTTCCTTGATGTCTCCTGCAGAATTCTGTTTCTTTCTGATTTAACTGCTCATTAACAGTGGGGTCAGGCTTGACTCAAAATATCTTGGTGAGCATGTAGATCATTGCTGGTCCTGGCCAAACTCTCACCTTCAGATTGTACCTGGCTATCATACGCTTGGTTGTATCTCAAGGCAGTGATTGTAGCAGTGATGCAGTCTTCTACTGCCCTAAATCGCATCATAAACAGAATGCTTTCACTAATTTGAATTCTTAAGTGCGAATGGTAGAACCTGCCTTGTTTTTCACACCTGCAATAGCCTGATAAGGAATGAGGAAGGACACGGTAGATCACGACCTGGTGAGTCCTGTGCAAATATACCTGGACGAGCAGAGTCTCAGCCCTCCTGCAGCAGTGCCTGATGAGAGCTGCAGCCCTGAGCTGGGCACTGTGGCAGCTGTCCCATGGCAGCTCTGCCCTGCAGGGTTCATCTCTCTCTGTGCTGGCCTGCTGTGTGCCCTGATTTCCTTGTCCTGGTCACAGACAGGAGCTGCACTTGGCCTCTTTGAACCACATGAGATGTTTTATTGCATTAAATAGTTAGTTAGTTGGTTTTGCACTGGGTGTTTTGTAATCTGCACTGATCACATGGTGTTCCCCACTCCTAATCCCTGCTGGTAGTAGTTTGTGCCTATCACATCCCAAGCACAGTGTATGGACTCCTGGAAGAATTGAGGCTGGAAGGAACCTCCAGGGATTTTCTACTTCTAGCTGTTACTCATGACAGGACAGAGAATGGGCAGATATTGTCCCATGCTGGTGATGAAGCCAGGGCAGAGACAGCAGTGTGGGACAGCAAGGTTTGTTACTGCACTGCTGTGAAAATATTTCCTGCAGTGGGGGGCTGAGGGAACAGGAAGCGTTGGGAAAGTGGCCAGGGCTGTGTCAGTGGGTGAGAACAGGAGGAGAGAGGCTGCAGGAAGGCACAGGGAGCTGAGAGGGGCACTGAGCCTCAGCACAGGGAACACAGCTCCAGCTGGGCATGGCAGCCACAGAACACAGACAGACAGACAGAACTGTCCTCAGGGACCATCCAAAGGGACCTTGGCAAGCTCCAGCACTGGCATCATGTGCACCTCATGTGGTTCAAAGAGGCCAAGTGCAGCTCCTGCCTGTGACCAGGGCAAGGAAATCAGGGCACACAGCAGGCCAGCACAGAGAGAGAGGAACCCTGCAGGGCAGAGCTGCCATGGGACAGCTGCCACAGTGCCCAGCTCAGGGCTGCAGCTCTGATCAGGCACTGCTGCAGGAGGGCTGAGACTCTGCTCGTCCAGCTGAATTTGCACAGGACTCACCAGGTCCTGGTCTACCCTTGTTATTCCTCATTCCTTATCAGGCTATTGCAGGTGTGAAAGACAAGGCAGGTTTTACCATTAGGATGAAAGAATTGAAGTTAGTGAAAACATTCTGTTTATGATGTGATTTAGGGCAGGAGAAGCCTGTGTTATCACTACAATCACTGCCTTGAGATACAACCAAGCGTGTGATAGCCAGGTAGAATCTGGAGGTGAGAGTTTGGCCAGGATCAGCAATGATCTACATGCTCACCAAGACATTTTGAGTCAAGCCTGACCCCACTGTTAATGAGCAGGCAAACCAGAAGGAAACAGAATTCAGCAGGAGACATCCAGGAAAAAGGTTTGCAAGTGACTGTGTGGACAATTCTCTGGATACACAGAGACATCTCAGCATGGAAGAGCAATATTTATCTATTCCAAAGATGCACAAAGCAGACCCAGTGCTGATTGCAAAGCATTCTTTATTGGCAGCAACAGAAAATGGATTAGAGACAATGGCAGAGGCCACAGTACCACAAGGGCATTGCAATGCAAATTACAAAAGAAGTGATGCTGGTTCTGCACTGACACTCTCTGTTTCACTTAGCCACACACACAACCTGCCATGCTTCTACATTCCATAGCCAGGGCTCTGGAATGCCAGCTGAGTGTACAACAGGTTTCACACATGTGGCATTGCCTCCTCTAGCTTGGACACTCTCATATGATCAATCCTGATGATTCTTGCATTGGTGGGGTGGGAGCAGCATGCAAGGCAGGATGGAGAAGTGCAGCTCTGCAGTGCAGCCGAGCAGAGAGCGCTGACATTCGGTGGTCCTGTGACACTGGGGGAAAAGGCAGCACCAGCAGAGGCGGAGATCCGGGTGTCAAATTTCTGCATCTTTTCTCAGCGCTGCAGGATTTGCATTCTAACAAGTGCCACAGCCAGGGCGCAGGGGGCGCAGGAAGGAAAGCTTGTCGTTGAAATCGATTGCCTTGTAATTTGGAAGGTGCTCGTGCTCTCGGGCAAGGTATTGAAATCCACTTCCATCGCTGTGCTCACACAGCAGCCAGGCACCTCTCTGGACTTTGTGGGAAGACATGATGTCATTGTCATACCCTGCAGCCAGGTTGGTTGCTTCTCTTATTATTCTGCTCTTCCCTTGATAATCAATGTGTTCATAGAGGGTGATCTGGGGATTGTACAGACTTTCAGTGATCACCTGCAGAGAGCTGATCCTGTCATTCATCTCTTTACCTACAAAGCTATATTCTCCCTCCTCAAACACCAGAAACCGACCCTGGTAATCAACATGCTCATAAGCTACCCAAGGCTGGCCAATTACTTTCACTGAGGAGACAATATCATTCCAATCTACATCTTTTAGATTGGAAATGTTAGTGGTGAATTCTCTGGACAGACCCTGGAAGTTGGCATGCTCATAAGTGATGATTTTGCCCATCTCTGCAGGACTTCTGGGGCCAGGCAGATTTCTTGCTATAGTAGCTGGATGGCAGCCTGCAGAAAAGGGAGACAGAAAACAAGCAGAGCTTGTGAGAAGACTTTCTACCCCAGACAGAAGATTATGGGAAGTGTGGTGCAGAAAAGGAAAAGTAGAATGTTTTTAGCAGAATGTAAACATAGCAGCATCTGGAAAGGAGTGAGAACATGACAGAAATTTCTGTTTTGAGGGAAAACATCAAACAAGACGTGCCCACAGCTACTCAGTTCAAATTAGTTGTGTGTGTTGGTTTAGTTACATACCCAAGATTAAGTTGTAAATACTCTCCCAGTCACCCCCCACAACTGTGTATCAGTGGCCCCCTCCAGGCTGTCCCTGGGTCAGGTTTGTCTCTCCTGCAGCAGCCATCCATCTCCTCATGCCCTGAGAGATGGCTTCAGTCTCTGCACACGCACACAGCAGAGCCTCACGGCTGTGCTGCAGCTCTCAGCCCAGCACTAAAGCCTCCTGCCCTTGCCCTGCACTTCACAGCAGCTGCCCAAGAAGCCCTTCCAGCTCTCCTGTGCCAAGGGTGCCTCTTACCTTGCTGTCAGCTGCAGGGCTGCGAGAGCTGAGGGCAATTCCTCCAGTGTGGTGTGTGCAGAGTGTCTCACCTGCCTCCATTTATACTTGCACAAAAGTGAAAGTGTGAAACACCCAATTCCAAGAAACTGGGAGAGGTTGATGTGATGCTGTTTTGTAGAGATAAACAAAACTCTATAACTTTCATGGAAGTTGTAAAGCCAGTATATTTATTACAGCGCTGGACGCATGTGGGAATTTTTCTGCTAAAATGACCTGTGTACTTCTGGGAACTTCAGCTCCCTTTTTATCCTTCTTTCAAAAACATATGCTTACAATTTCACAATAGGTTCATACATATTCATTTTTACGAATTTCACGTGACAATTGCCAAAGAATTCCTAGGTGAGGTTGACCTGCTGTCACAGCAGTCTCTCTGTCACTCTTTATCACCCTCGATCTCCCTCCCCTTATCTCTGTCTTTCACTGATGCAGTTTATCGGAGCCTAGGCTTTTGCAGTCAAGCTAAATAGCTATGATCCCTAAATACAGACTCAACTCAAAAATGTACATTTCACCTAAATCCAAATGGATTTCTACCCTGGAAAATTTCCACTCTGCCTCATTGCCCCCTTTCCTAAAAGGTAGAAGTAAATTCTTTTACTTCATGCAAATTCCTATGATCATAAGTGTACTTTCGTGCCCTGCCATGTACGTTTGATAAGGAGGTTAACAGAGCTACTTGCTGTGGTATTCTCTAATTCTAAATTAGCAATATAATGTGTAACCTTAAGCTTATTCTAACTAATATTAGCAAAAGTACAATGGGGTGACACAACTTATTAAAGATTCTCTTTGCATGTGGTGACCACCCAAAGATCACATCCCACAAGTGATGATCTGCATTTCGTTTTATTCTTTGTAGAATTCTGGTTATTTCTTTTATATCCTGTTGGGCAGTAATTAAGATTTTCTTTCCACTTCCTTGGATTTCTTTCAAGATCCTTAGTAGGTTTTGGTGCTTAAATAATTGATTTACTAATGTAAGGCCCATCTTAATAGGAGTAGGTGATAGTCTGTGATACATTGTGTAATTGTTTTCAATCATCTGGTGGGATGTCACTGGGGCCAGGTATGAAAAATCACACCTGAAATTCTTTACAAAATTACAAATACAAATATTAGAATGATTTCTGCTAGACAAAATGACATCATTGCCATCAATTTTTACAGCAGCACAAGCAGTTCTCGGGCACACACAACTTTTACTAGTAAATACAAGCACAGTTTTCTGATCAGTGACTGGATGAATTTTGAAGTGGCAAATACTCTGTTCATTGTCTAGACACGCATATTGGGCATTAATTGTATTGCTTTCACAAATGAATCTTAGCTGTTCTCTTAGTAATGCAGGATTCTAATTTTACTGTTTGCTACTTTTCATTCACCTTTCGTGCCCACACTCTATGTTCTGAAGGGTAGAGCACTGTTTTTTCATGATTTAATCTTAGTGCAATGATGTGATGGATAACATAAACAGTGGCATTACATATGGCAAGCACAAAGGCAGTGGCCACATTAGAAGCAGGATCATAGGTAAAATTCACCATAGTCTATCAGGATTGAAACTTCTTTTCAAAATCAATCGCATTATCCTAGACAACTTTTCAAATTTCATCTGGAAAATTACCTTCACTCCTTTCTTATATGATCAGAGCTGTTGTTGCTTGCGTCCATAACTGTCCTTGTATACGACTGAAAGCTAAAGACACATTATCTTGAGCTGTACTAAGGGCTTCCACTAGTAACTTGTGGTCTTGGTCCCTGGCCTTTTCCCACTTTGGTAGTACTTTTGAAACCACTGGCTAGTTCTTAATGCCAATAGAGATGACTGTAAAGGCTGCTCCAATTTTGTTAGGCCACCTGCGGCAGTAGCTAGCTTATTCATCACTATTTCTGAATCAATTCTATTTAAAACTCGCAATCTTGTCTCTAATATCTTAGTTAGATCTTTTCTTAACCACATTGTCTAGCCTTCAAGGGATGTTCTTAGGAAAGAGGAGCAGGCCAGTTGGATTTTTGAGATGTTCTTACCTTGATTTCTTCTCTTCTGATCTCTTGAAGTGTCTACAGTTCCTGTTCCTGCCATTCCTGCTCCTCATATACTTGATTCCTGTGGATTACTACAGTGGATAGGTTTAAATATTTTATCTCAGAAAGTTCTCCCATGGATTCAGTATACTGATTAAAAGCCCGGTGATGCCATCAGGGGACGGGACTGCTGTGGAACGTGCCTTGAGCTCTTTTATTTTTCAGCATCAGTCTCATTACATGATTATGACAATGGGAAGATGCCAGCAGCTCACATCCCAGGCAGCAGAACAAGAATTTAATGTTACAACTTACTTTATAAGTTTTTTGACCAATCACACAAAGCAAAAGCACATTGACAGTAGTTCTATCCAATCACTATAAGCACACGTACCTTTGGTTAAAACAATGCTTGCTTATTTCGAATACAAAACTTACTTGCAAGCCTTAAAACACAATGCACAGAGCTTCCTAATATCTTGCTAGATAAACTTTTATGTAGCTTAGAGAGTTATTCTATACAAGCATTAATACACAGATCATTGTTCTATTTGTTCTTGCTTTTCTACAGTTTAAATAATTTTTCTGCTGACCTATCTCATGGCTGCAGCTTAGCTCTAATCACAGTTCTACTGTATCTGAGGCCTGCCTTTTGCAGCTTTCCCAAAACCATCTAATTTTGTGGATTCCCAGAGCCTGGGACCAAGGCCATTCAGCATCACTTTGGATAGAGGTACTCTCTAGTTCTAAAACTTCAGTTATAATTACATACAAAACAATTCTGTAAGTGAAAGTATGAACTACCCCCGACCACAATATAGTTATTTTGCTTGAGTAAGTTTTAATCTCAGTTCATTGTCTCCTGGTGTCACTCTGCAAGGGACTTCTGGGGCCTTCTTCTCTCGAGAGTGATGGATCTAGGCATTCTGCTCTTTGATCTTAATTGCAGTGAAGGTGGTAAGAAGCACCTGAAATGGTCCCTCCCACTGTGGTTCTAAAGTCTTCTCTGTAAGAGACTCAACGCATCTCCAGGCTGTATGTTATATACTGGCCCATCTAATTACCTGCTCCAAATTCCAGCCAACGTGCTTCTTAATTTCTCTGAGCTGCTTGCTTAAAGCCACCATGTATGTGGCCAGTGTTACTTCCTTAATGTGGGTGGAGATTCTCTTTTGCATTCCATATGGTCTTCTATAAAGTATTTCAAAAGGACTTAGCTTTTCTTTAGCTCGAGGTTTAGTTAGAATTCACAATAGTGCCAGTGGAAGAGCTTGGGGCGAGGGTAGATTAACTTCCTGCCCCAGTCTAACAATTTGCTGCTTAATCAAATGATTCATTTTCTCCACCTGGCCGCTTGACTGCGGGCAGTATGGAGTGTGAAGTTCCCAGTCTATGCCCAGGTGGCTACTATTGCACTGCTTTGGAAATGAAATGGGATCTTCTATCTGAGGATATCGTGGCTGGAACTCTGAAGCGTGGTATTATTTCTTGTAATAATACCCTGGTCACCTCTCGAGCTTTGACAGTTTTGGTGGGGAATGCTTCTGTCCACCTTGAAAATGTATCTGTCAATACTAATAAATACCGATATTCCCCTTTCACTGGGAGTTCTGAAAAGTCAATTTGCTACTGCTGTCCAGGCCCATGGCCCCTCTTAATCTGACCGAGTTTCAGCTTGGGGGTATTTTTGGGGTTAGTCTGGAGGCAAGGATCACACTGTCAGTTTACCTGAGTAATAGTGGCATATAAATTTTTGGCAAAAATTTTTTCAATCAGATATGTGTTCTAGAAAGCTTGCGGAAACTACTACTTAAAAGTCAACACTTCATTTCGATGCACTGTGCATCACTGGCAGCCTTGGTCATTCTGGGAAAGGAGTCACACTTTATAAAAGCTTTTAAGTAGTTAGGCTTCAGTGTGTTTTCTAGTGCTCTTCCTTAACTAGTGACCACAAAAATGGGAAGGGATTACCAGCTTCTTTTCAATGGTAGCCCACCCCTTGTGGTTGCGTGTCTTTTTTGATTAGTATTATTGTATTGTGGCTTACCTTTGAGGAGAATCTGTCCATAATTACCTACCTCATCTTTTGCTACTTTCTTTGTCTCTCCATCCATCAGCTCATTTCCTTCTTTCAATTTTGAGCTCACTCTCTGGTGTGCCTTAATATGCCTTTTTAGGCAGCTGAACTGCTTCCAGCAGCTGGATTGTCTCTTCTTTCCTTGTGAGGTTAGCAGTCCCCTCTCCTTCTAGATGGCTCCATGTTCATGCACGACTTTGAATGCATACTTTGAGTTTGTATAGATGTTTATTCTCTTTTCCTTTTGCCACTTCTAAGGCACGGGGCAGGGCAATTATCTCGGCCTTCTGTGCAGAGGTACCTGTTGGTAAGGGTCCAGATTCTATTACCTCTCTGCAGGTAGTCACTGTACCCAGCATGTTGCTTTCCACTGGCAACGTAGCTACTCCTGTCAGTGAACCAGGTCTCTGCATCGTCCAGAGGAGTGTCCTTTAAGTCTGGGCAGCTGGAGTAGGTAGCTTCAATGGTCTCCAGGCAATCATGGTGTACTGCTTCTCCTTGATTCTACTGAGAAAGGAAGCTGGGTTGACAATATTAGTCACTACTATCTCTACATCTTCTTGCTCTACCATGATGGCCTGGTATTTCAGGAGCCTCTAGTGAGAACCAGTGGCTGCCCTTTACTTCCAGTACTGTGGACGCTGTGTGGGACACTAGCACAGTCATTTTTGTCCCAGGGTAAACTTGCGTGCTTCTTGAATATTCAGCATGACTGCTGCTACAGCTCTGAGGCAACCTGGCCAGCCCTTGGCTGTTGCATCTAGCTGCTTAGAGAAGTAAGCAACTGTCCTCCGGTATGGACTCAAGTCTTGAGCTAGTATTCCCAGGGCAATTCCCTGTCTTGCATGGAAAAATAGAAAGAATGGTTTACTTACATCTGGAAGTCCTAAAGCTGGAGCTGACGTGAGGGCACTCTTTAGCTGGTGAAAGGCCCGTGTGGCTTCCTTTGTCCACTGGAGATCTCTGTTTCCATCGGCAATAAGAGCATAGAGGGATCTGACGAGTAGTCCATAATTATAAATTCACAGCTGGCACCACCCTGCCATGCCTAAGGTTTGGAGTTCCTTTATTGTCTGGGGTTTCGGGGTTTGGCATATGGCTTCTTTGCCTGCCCTAAAGTTTGTCGCCCAGCACTCACCTCGTACCTTAGGTAGATTATTTTCTGTTTCACTACCTGTGTTTTTTTCTTTGGTACTCTGTATCCTTGGAGTCTTAGGAAATTTGAAAGGCTTACTGTCCAGTCTACACATGCTTCCCTCGTCTGAGTGGCTACTAGAAGATCATCTATGTACTGCAACAGCCTCTCTTCTTCTTGTGGAGCTTCTCAGGACTCTGGATCTTTGCAAGTTGTTCTCTAATCAGAGTGGGGGAATTTCTGAAGCCTTCAGGCACATGGACCATGTGATCTGTGTTTTGCAGTGCTTTTAGGGCTTTCCCATTTGAATGCAAAAATTTTCTGGCTGGCTTTGTGGATAGGGAGGCAAAAGAAGGCATCTCTTAGGCCTAAAACAGTGAACTAGATTAGCTCAGGTGTTAAGCAAGTTAGTAAAGTATATGGATTTGCTACCACAGGGTATAAATTCTTTGTTATCTTATTGACAGCCCTCAATCTAGTACTATCAATTATTGGGCTGATTTCTTCCCTATCTTCTTTTTGAGGGGGTACTGTTTAATTCTCACTGGTTGTGTTCCTTCCTTATACTTGATTACTATGGGGAGGCATTTTTCACCCTCCCTGGTACAGCAGAGGCTCATACCCCCGAAAATACTTATTTACTTATTCTAATATCTCTTTACTAATGTCCTTCTTAATTTCAATGGCTGTTGATGTTAAGCTTAACATCTTTATATCATTTGCCTCCAGAGTAACCTCCTCATTTGAGAATGTTTAGGGAATTGGTCATATACAAAAGCTTCTAAGTACACATGTTACTTTAAAGGTTTGCAAAAGTATGCCTTCTCAGACTGGCCAGTTGTTCCTCAAACTACAACATAAACATTCTCCACAGGTACTAAAGCTTTATTTAAAACTGAATATATAGCTCCTGTATCAACTAAAATTCCACCCTTTTCTTTTCTTTTGGTCTCACTGCCTCTTGCAGAGGGGTCTGTTACCTCCTAGTTCTGGATGAAATTAGACTGCCAGGAGGGGGGTGGGTGCGAATAGGTGTACCTTTGGAGCTTAAGTCCTCTTCCCTTTTGGGGAGGTCTTCTTTACCTTTCCTCCCTTACCTTAGGAGGAGCCTTTAACAAATCATATGTACTCATTTTGCAAATTGTAATCGCTTTGCATTTCAGCATGATAATCTTTGTCTGACTTCGTACATTGATATCTTGTGCTGCATGCTGAACAACACATTTGATTTGCTTTCTCTTTGCTTTGTTTGTTTGGTTTTTTTTGGGGTTTTTTTTTTTTTTTTTTTTTGTTTTTTTTTTGGGTTTTTTTTTTTTTCCCAAGAGCTATACCAGTAGGTCAGAGGGAGCTCTGAACTCACAGTTACTCTGTCATTCTGGGTGATTTCTTAAAGCAAAAAACACACCAGCATACGGGACCTTATCTCATTTACCTTTTCATTTTGAAACAGCATTAACTGCAATAAGGTATTATAAATCTTGTTATTTCCTGAGCCGCCCTTATTGGCAGCCTTCTCCTAGTGAGCGTCTCCCAAAAAGGGCTAGTTCAGGAACTTCTTTGCTCTGGTTAGTTCTCATTCTCTCCTTCTCCTTATACTATCTTGTTTCTACCTAAGCCTCATAGTGTCTTTTCTCAGTTTTTCTTCACACACCTCCAGGTGGCAGGTATCAGATGCGATTCTCCACACATAAGCTTTAGGATCTCAGGTTCTGAATCGGCTTGATCAGGAACCTTTAATTTACACTTAAGGCACAGAACAGCAATACCAGTGCCTCTCACAAACTCTGCATTGCACATAAGGTGCTAGCTTCTTAATGCATTAAAAACTCTCAGGAATTGTCTGCAGGCTATTCTGTTTATCATTCAACCTCTACGGTGGGTTGTTCTCAGTCCAAACTTACTATATTACCAGCTAAGTCCCATAAACTCATTCGTCTCTTCTATCTAAACTCTGTTTTACAAAATCTCAGGCTTTTCCAGTTCTCTTCCTGCACAATCTAATTGAAGCATTGTTTCTACTGACACTCACTTTACTACCTTGCAGAAGTCTGTGCTTGTTACAGCAAAAACTCTGATACGCCTACAAACATAGACACACACACCTACCCCCCCCCCTCCCCTTATCTCAAAATCACAAGAGTCAGGGCTTGAATTTCTGTGACGGAGGGGAATTCTTGGAATCCCTTTAGATCGTTTTATCACAATTAGACATAAATCACCATACTGTAGTTCTTCTGTGTAAAATGCTACACTTATTGCAAACAAAATCCTAAAATCTCTACAAACACCACCATACAATACTTCAGCATTTACCCACATCAGGTTTCTCTGGTCCTCACACACTCTGGACACAATCAAAATAACAGCACACAGTAAAATTCTAGAGATCAAGTCTGAACTACCAGGGCAGAGAAACTACCTGAGCTCATTCTCATGGTTAAAATGTGCCAGATCTACACAAATCACCACCTTTAAACACAATAAATATCTTCACTGACGTTTCTCCACTTGTTCACTTCTCTGCAGGGCACTCCCTGCCCCCACAGCCTGCCACAGCTGGTGCCTCAGGCCTCACCTGGCTGCTTCAAACACAGGTAGTACTCACCCACCCCGGGCCTTGGGTGAACTCACTTGTTCGCTCTCTCTTTCATACGCCACACACTCGAAGGATTACAAGCACATTAACATTAACCACACAATGCATTAACCATACAACGATACAGTGTCCGGACACCATACATGCACATACACAGAGGTTCACTCAACCCACCTCTAGGGTCGCTAGCAGTCTGCTCTATCAGACAGTGAACCCCTGTCTCTAGTCCAGCCGCTCTGCAAGCACAGGCTGAGCACTCAGACGTCTCTAAGTGACTTATTCAGCCGTCCTATCTCTCTTTTCCCCCTGGGGCCCCTCAATACATACCGTATCCTCTGCGCACCAGCAGATCCTTGTCTGTCTCTGCAGGAGGCAAGCGGAGACGAGCGGCGCTCCTCTGGGAAAATCCCGGGGCGCACCTTGGAGGTCCATCTATCCCTTCTGCCCCTGTGGGGACAGAGAAGTCCTATCTGGGGTCCCAGAATGTTTTGCAGAGATAATCAAAACTCCAAAACTTTTGTGACAGTTGTAAAGCCGGTGTGTTTATTACAGCTCTGGATGCATGTGGGAATTGTTCTCCTAAAATGAAATGCCTACTTCTGGGAACTTCAGGTCCCTTTTTATCCTTCTCTGCAATACATACGCATACTATTTCACAAAGGGTTCATACATATTCATTTTTACAAATTCTGCATGACATTTGCCACTAGTTCTTCTTTATCAGAAAGAATTCCTAGGTCAGGTTGACCGGCTGTCACAGCAGTCTCTCTGTCACTCTTTATCACCCTCGATCTCCCTCCCATTATCTCTGTCCTTCACTGAAGCAGTTCATCTTAGCCTAGGCTTTTACACTCAGGCTAAATAGCTATGATTTCTAAATACAGACTCATCTCAAAAATGTACATTTCACCTAAATCAAAATGGATTTCGACCCTAGAAAATTTCCATGCTGCTTAAATGCTCAGGGACCAAAAATCATTCACATTCTATCTTGGTTTTGGTGCCCTACACCCAGATATCTCATTGCTTTGGTTCAAAAGTTCACTGAAGTGTGAGTGACTTGATAACCATAGAACGTGGTTTCATGTCTGTCCCTGCTCAGAAGCCATCTGAACCACAGGAACTGGAACACGTTGATTGGAGCAACCCCAGCTCCTTCAATCCTTCAACAGCTCAATTCCCTTCTCTGCACTCACTCCAGTCCCTCCATGTCTTCCTTGCAGTGAGGGGCCCAGAACTGGGCCCAACCCTTGAGGTGTGGCCTCAGCGGTGCTGAGCACAGGGGGACAATCCCTGCCCTGATCCTGCTGGCCACACCATTGCTGATCCAGGCCAGGTGCCACGGGCCTTCCTGGCCACCTGGGCACAGCTGGCTCATGTGCAGCTGCTGTCTGTCATGTGTGGGGCTTTTTTGACCGCAGGGCAGGACTCGGCCCTCGGCCTTGCTGAGCTTCATTCCATCAGCCTCAGCCCACTGACCCCTCTGCAGAGCCTCCTCACCCTCCAGCACACAACACTCACCCAAGCTGGTGTTGCCTACAGACTGACTAAGGGGGGAGATCCAAGGATGGGGCACCCACATCTTCTCTAGAGAACCTCTTCAGGTGCCTCACCACCCTCACAGTGAAGAATTCCTTTGAAATGTCGAGCCTAAACCTACACTCTTTCATCGTGAAAGGCCATAGTAAAAAGACCCTCTATCTGCTTTTCTTATAAGCCTCTTTATATTTTAAAATGCTGCAATAAGGTCTCCCAGAAGCCTTCTCTTCTCTAGGCTGAATAACACCAAGTATCTCTGGCTTTCTTTTTTGGAGGTTCTCCAGCCCTCTGACCATTGCCATAGCCCAGCTCTTGATCTGCTGTAACAGATCTGTGTCTCTCTTGTTCAGGAAACCCCAGGGTTGCATGCAGAGCTTCAGGTAGAGTCTCACCTCAGCAGATCAGAAGGGAAGGATCACCTCCCTCATCCTGCCAACTACACTTTCTGCAGCCCAGGACACCTTTGGCTTTCTAGGTGGCAAGTGTCAGGTCACGTCCAGTCTTTCATCCACCGGTGTTCTCAGCTCCTTCTCCACAGGGCTGCCCTCGATCCATTCATCCCTCAGCCTACGCTGCCCCTGGTGATTGCTCTGACATCCAGTTGCAGGGCCTTGCACTTATCCTTGCTGAAATTTATGGGATGCACATCGGGCCATTGCTCAGGCTTCTCGAGGTCCTGCTTAACAATCCCTTCCTTCCAGCATGGCAACACACCACTCAGCTTGGTGTCATCTCCAGACTCGCTGAGGGTGCACCTGCCCCCATGGCTGTGACATCAAGGAAGGCATTGGAGAGCACTGGGGGCAGAACAGACCCTTCGGGGTCACCATTTGTTCATGGCTTCCATTGATCCTGATCAGGTTTCTCAGGAACTCACTGTGTGAATGACAGCGCAGGTATTTAGGTGCCAGCAGCACAGCACTTCTGCTCCAAGAGATGGTACTTGCTCAAGGGAGAAGAGACCTAGGAAGATTTCTTCTCTTTTATCAGAGTATTCACCTGCTCACTTAACTTGCTCAGTTAGGGTGATTCAGCAAGGAGATGTGTTAACAATTAAGTAACTCAAACTGCTTCCTGCTTCTCATTTTCTACATTTGTAGGCACAGGAAAGACAAGGAAGTGATTTGTGATTTGCACAGCTTCAGCAAAGGAAAGTCCAGTTCAAATAACCTACTGGCTTTTTACGATGGAGTGACTACTTCAGTGGAAAAGGGAATGGCTACAGATGTTATCTACCTGGATTTCTGCAAGGCCTTTGACATGGTCCCCACAACTTCCTTCTTTCTAAATTGGAAGCACAGACATTTGATGGGGAGACTGTTCAGTGGACTGGGCTTTGGGGCCATATAAATAACAAAACCAAATTACCTCCAGGGAAGGGAGTTCCTTATAGGAACAACCAGCTGCACACATTCCACTTTGTCACATTTACTTTCCTGATGACCTCTACAGATCCCTGTAGAGCCTTCACCTACTGATCCGTTGTCGGTTTCTCGGCTGTTTAGGTGGCCTGGAAAGGCCCAGAGTGGCCTTGGACAGCCCGCGCTTCAAAGGACGAGGAGAGACTTCTGATCTTGTTTCGGTCTCAGTGTTTATTAATTGTTTATCTAAAAGATTTTCTTTCAGCCCGACAGAGGTCTGCACAGCAAGTCAGCCATGGGCACACTCCCCAGCCCCTGGGGCGGTCACTTATCTTTATACCCGAAGTTACGTGTACAATATTTATAATTTTTCTCCAATACCTTCTACCCTTATCAACCGGTGCACTTCTAGTAAAGACCAATCCCAAAGTGCCACCATCACCACAGAAGATGGAGGCCAAGAAGAAGAAGAAGAAGGACAGGACACGCCCCAATTCCTCCATCTTACTTCTTTAGACCCCCCTGTACAGAAATCCTAAACCCTGTGTTCTACACCTTAATTAACTTATCCCTTCACCATTCACCCAGTAAAATCCTCCCAGTCCTCATACAGGTGTCATCTCCTGTGTAGGATCAAAGTCCTGCCACCAGACACTTCTGGCAACATTCCAGGACTCCCGAGCCCCCCAAGGGTGGTCTCGGTCTCTCTGCACCTCAGTCCTGAGGTGCTGAGATCCCACATCTCCCCCTTCTGTTTGCACCAGGAAAGCTTCTTTTGCTATCCAATTCATAGCGTGTTTTAAACATGCAAATATGCATGGGATAACAAGTATGAGGACTAAGAGAACTATTAAAACATAGAATCCTACCCTTAAAATTCCTCTCCAAATGGGAGAGATGTCAAAGAACTCTACCCTTAAAATTCCTCTCCAAATGGGAGAGATGTCAAAGAATTCTACCACACATTTTGCTTTGGCTGACTAATAGGTATATTACCCCCATTGCTTACTGCAATGAATGAAAGAACGATGCAGATAAGCATCATAAAACTCATGGCTTCGCTTCTATGTGAAATCATTGTTTCGCTTTTCTTTCAGGACCTTAACAGAGAATTCCCCCAAAGTCCTTAGTTTCTTTTTATTTCTCTTCCAAGTCATCTTGTGCAGTCTGAGTCTCGACTCCTGTCTGAGTACTCATCTCTTTGTTACTTGAATCATTGTTTCTCGGATCCGCGTTTTTCATGTTCTCGCACTCGAAATGGTTTCACGTGTCGTGCCGACACCCACGTCAGATCTCGCTCTGTGGAGACACAAGCGAAAGCCTTGCCCCCCACTAGGTGGCGCTGTCACCGGCCTCCCCAGGTCGGACGACAGCATGAGCTCGACTGCCCCTTGTCCCGTCGACTGCCGTGTTCGTGATCTCGTTTGAGACCGTGGCTGCCTGGCTTTTAATTCAGCTGGAAATGGAGCTTGAACACCAGAACGTCTCCCTTGAAGGGAAGGGACTGGAACTCCGAGGGTTTTCATCCAGAGGTACCAAGTCTGAAGAGGGTGTGGAGCCGCTGGGACATAGGATCCCGAGCACGGCCCCTCCTCGCCCAAGACGTCACAGGGGACCGGGCCCGCCCCCGCCCGCGCTCTACTCTCTGCGCACGCGTGCTCTCCGAGACTCTCCCTGTCTCTCCCGGGCTGACGTCACTCTCTCCCTTGTTCCACCTCCCAGGTCTCCTCCCTCGGTCTGTCCCTGACTCTGTCTCTGTGTCCATTCCTCCCGCCGGTGTGTACGGCCCGCCCCCCGCCGGCACCCGGGCCCGCCCCTCCCCGCAATTCGAGCCGAATTTGTCCGCGGGTTTTTGCGAGTTCTGCCCGCCGCGCGCCTCTCCGCTATTCTGCCGGCCGGAGCGGCCGCCACCCCCCGGCGCCGCGCTGACAAAAGCTGCACCGGGACATGTGTCTCCCAGTATCTCTTCTCCCGCGCTCCCCGCCGGCTCCGCCGCTACCGTGCCGTGCCCCCGCGAGGAAGCGTCCCCCCCCGATCCCTTCTCTGTCCCCCTTCACCCCCCCCTCCGATCCTGACTCCCCTGTACTCTCCGGAGTTTCAGGACGCTTTAGGAGTTTCCTGGGGTTTCTGGGTTTTGGGACCGGTGGCTTTAATATTTTTTCCTGCTCTCTTTCCTCGAGAGCCCTTTCCCCCTGGCTTCTTGAGGCCAGAGCTAATTAATTTTTTTTTTTTTTTTCCTGGAGTCTTGCTCCCCACCCTTCCGTTGAGGGTGCCGCAACTTTTCGTTGCTCTCCCAGTCTTTTCGACTGAACCGATATGCTTTTCTAGCATTACCCTTGCCGGCGAGAGCAGCTTTAACGCCGTCTCGTCTTTTTTGTTGTTAAGAAATATCAGTGCCAATTGATTTCCTGCCAAAACCCCACTTTGAATAGCAGGCATGTTTCGGCCAGTGGGTAATTAAGCCTTGCCCACAACAATAGCTGTTTTAATTCTTTCTTTGGGATCTCTTCTGTGTGTGCTTGAGCCACGCCTTGTAAGGCGGACAAAATTTCCCGTTGTTCTTGAGAGAGAGTGTGCAATTATGTTCTTATATTTTGACCTTCTCACCGAATCTGTCGTCAGAGCTGTCCGAAGCCTCCCGTCTCTGTCCAGCAGGTCACAGGAGAAGAATCCGGAGGCGCCTTCCGGTTCCGATCCGGGCTGCTCTGCTACGAACTGTCTTCGGTAGAAGCTGAGAGATGTAGTTCTCAGTGACTGCTGTTTTTTGCAGACTCTTCTGGCCGTTTTTTTTTTTTTTCTTCTTCTTTTTCTTTTTTCTTCAGGCTTCTCTCCTCGGGAGCTATCAGTGCTCTCCTGAGAACTCGTCCTAGATTGGAGCTGCCCTCTTTGCTTTTCAGCTCTTTGGCTCTTCAGCTCTTCAGGGCTGATCCCCCCCCGAAAGGGTTGGTGGGGAGTAGCCCACGCAGTGAACGCCACTTGTAGATTTTCAGTGTTTCTCGTTGCTGATTTATGCTGATTTATGCTTGTTGGTTTTCTGTTTCTCCTGCTGGCTGATTTATGTCCGGAGATAGCTCAGGGATGCCGCTTGTCGGTTTCTCGGCTGTTTAGGTGGCCTGGAAAGGCCCAGAGTGGCCTTGGACAGCCCACGCTTCAAAGGACGAGGAGAGACTTCTGATCTTGTTTCGGTCTCAGTGTTTATTAATTGTTTATCTAAGAGATTTTCTTTCAGCCCGACAGAGGTCTGCACAGCAAGTCAGCCATGGGCACACTCCCCAGCCCCTGGGGCGGTCACTTATCTTTATACCCGAAGTTATATGTACAATATTTATAATTTTTCTCCAATACCTTCTACCCTTATCAACCGGTGCACTTCTAGTAAAGACCAATCCCAAAGTGCCACCATCACCACAGAAGATGGAGGCCAAGAAGAAGAAGAAGAAGGACAGGACACGCCCCAATTCCTCCATCTTACTTCTTTAGACCCCCCTGTACAGAAATCCTAAACCCTGTGTTCTACACCTTAATTAACTTATCCCTTCACCATTCACCCAGTAAAATCCTCCCAGTCCTCATACAGGTGTCATCTCCTGTGTAGGATCAAAGTCCTGCCACCAGACACTTCTGGCAACATTCCAGGACTCCCGAGCCCCCCAAGGGTGGTCTCGGTCTCTCTGCACCTCAGTCCTGAGGTGCTGAGATCCCACAATCCGTGGGATCAGCTCAGTCTGGGAATGAGTGCACTGGGAGCAGGCCAGGAACTGGGGACAGTGCTGGATGACAAATTGGACGTGACCCAGCACGCTGAGCTTGCAGCCTGGAAAGCCAAACCTATCCTGGGCTGCCAAAGGTGTCCTCAGCAGGTCAAGGCAGGGGGTTCCCACCCTGTGATCCCCTATGGTGAGATCCCACCTACAGTACTGTGTGCAGCTCTGCAGGTTTTTACTGGGGCCTTTGAAACCTAGAGAGGGGAGATTTCAATTGGACATTTGGAAGGATTTTTTTGTGATGTGGTGATGAATCATTGGCACAGGTTACCCAGAGAAGCCGTGGTTGATCCATCCCTCAAAGTGTTCAAGGCCAGGTTGGTTGAAGTTTTGAGCAGCCTGGTCTAGTGGAAAATCTCCCTGCTCATGGCAGGAGGTTGCAACTAGATGGTGCTTAAGAGCTCTCCCAGCCAAAATCATTCTGTCATTTTGTGATTCTAGGATGTGCAAATTCAGCAATACAGTCAACCTTGCTGTGGTTTCCGGTCCCAGTCTCTCAGTTTCATGTTCCTCCTTTTACATCTACAGTAGCTCTTTTTCCAGCAGCACTTATAAATTTTGAATATCAGCACAATGAGTCTGTATGGCTCCAAGTCCCAGCACAATGCTGTTCTTTGCAAGGCTGGCTGAGGAGGAAATCTACCCTATCCTACTGTGCAGGGCTGTGTAGGCAGAAGTCTCTGCTAAAGCATTAGCATGTTTACAGCTCAGGCTGGATGGTTTATAGTTGTGGCATGGAAGGGTAGAAGAACAGTGCCTTTCTAGCTGCTTCTCAGGCATGCAGTGGATGATGCCTGAATGTTGTGAAGCACAATGTCAAACAACACATATAGGGAAAGAATTTGAGATTCTGGAGTGGATTCATACAATGGGAAAATAAAGATGCAAGAACATCCTTGTTGGTGTTCTTTCTTTGACACTATGATCTGCAGATTCTTGCAATATCTCTTAGGGTGGAACATATAAGTATGCACTTAATCTTTTTTCTTTTCTTGATAGTAGAAACTGGCCTGAAATTGGTGGTTTGGCTTTCTTATAAACACAAGATAAAGAAGGCAAAGAAATGTATTATGATTAATCTGGCAAAACCCAGGTAAAGGGATTAATTTTTCTTTTGGGATATAGCAGCCTGGCTATCTTTGACTTCACAAAAGTTTCCTATACTTATAAAAGACTATACCTCCTCCTGCTGCACTGTCTAAGAAAGTGTAGAAAACTTTTAGAGGAGGGAGGAACATGGAGATTTCTGTCACTTGCATTTATTCTCTGTCATTATTCCTTTTCTTTTTACTTATCAGATAAAAACATAATCACATTCCAATTTTAAAAAGCTGCTTCAAATACCTGTTTGATTGGGTTGTTATGCATTGTTCCAGCTGTCTCCCAGTCCCTGCTTTATTTCTTTCCCATGTTTTGTTTCCTTTCCATGGCAGTTGCAAACGTTACTCCTCTGTCAAGATGAGCAAGGTCCTGGTGAAATCTTGGAGGAATTGTTGTGAGCAAAATATTTACCTGGAAATCTTCTTGTGCTTCTCTTGGCTTGGCAGCAAACTGCTCTCCTAACTGGCAAACCTACAGTGAAAATTTGCTTAGAAGTTCAATCACTGATGAGACAGGACAAAGAAAGTCAAGAAATGGGGCAGACCTGTTGGATCTCAAATGCTTCAAACAATTATTCTCTGCAGTTAAATGAGTAATAAAGCTGCTGTATGCACACAGAAATATGGTAACTTTTTTGTTTGGGTAAAGCAGGGAAGTTTGTTGTGAGAGGCTGCAGCTGCTCTTTTCTCTGATGCTTTCACAATACTCTGAGTTTCTTTTGCAGAAAGATTTTCTTTTCCTGATAGACAATTTTTCAGGAATTCTGAAAGAAGGCATGAATTGTGGGTAGCACGTTTGATATGTCCTAGATGTGATTCTTACTCTAAATGATTCAGAAATCCAGAAGACATTGCAAGCAGGACGTAAGTGTGTTGTGGGAGGGAGATGTTTGTGTGTTTTTCGTGAGAAGTTCTGAAGAAAGAGGGAGGGATGGTGAGAGGTATTCCCAGAACAGACTAGCCAATAATCTGCTGTGAGCATGCACATCTGTAATGTGAGATTATCAGCTGAGACCCTGTTGTGGCTGGGTCAGGATCACGTACACGAGTGTGAAGATGTTCAGCTTGCGTCATTGCAGGGCTGGCAATGTACATTTGGCATCAGATATGTGCTTCCAGAGGGGAGGGTTTTCTTGGAGAGTGTCGTATGCAGTCCGTTCCCACCCCAGCCTCCTCTTCTCATAAACCCTGGGAACACTTAATATCATCCATCTAAGGATGTTGTTCAGAGCTACTGGCACACTCTACATTTGCATCTGACCGACTGCGTGACAACTTTTCCAATCACCAGATGCCTTTGCTGTTTCTCCAGAATCTCTAAATTGAAAATCTCATTGAGAATATTTTAAAAAAAGAAAAAAATGTCTGACAGTTGTGTTTTAGCTTTTCTAGTTTTAACTGCAGATGGTGCTCCCTCTCCAAGGAAAAATTACTGCAAAGAGCAATCCAGAAAGCTTTCACTCAGGCCAGCAGCATTCCACAAATTGCCATGCCTTGTGTGCAACCCTGCACCCTAAGTTCACTTAACTGAAGAAGTCCCCACATTCAGAAAACCTCCTGAGTGTCCAGCTGTTCATGAGCCAAGCCCCCGCAGCCTGCAGGGTGCTGTCAGATGCAAGTCCTTTGCAAAGTGCTGGGCTTCACACTTATAATTCCATCCAAGTCTTTGCTTTCCAAAGCTGTGGTTTGCACTCAGGTTTGTTGGCAGACCCCTTCCAAAGGCAAGCTTGCATATTCCAAAGCTGGGATCCTTATCCTGTTATGTCAATTCACCCCACAGTGCTTTACAATTTTTTTTTGCTCAAGAAACGGCAACAATGATCAAATGCATCTGACACCAGACTCGTGTTCCTCCAGAGGCTCCAGAGCTCAGATGTTCACACAAGAGGGGACCTAGAGGCATTGGTCCTGCAAGACTGTATAGGGGCTGTATGGCCCCTACACCTCATCCTTAACAAAGAACCCCTGTATCTCATCAGCCTGGTGAAAATATCTGTTAAAACAGCTTCTATGAGCAACTGTAAAATAACCCTTTAATAGCAAAGTATGAATATTCTCTAAGCTATTTTTCTCAGTAACTTTGTGTACTATATAAAACTACAGGTGTGTAGTCTGACCATACATAAAATACCAAATTTAACTGAATAATCATATTTTTGATATCAAGACATTAGGACACACCAAGGATTTATCTCACATGGAGTGTAGCATGATGGTTTGCATAAAAGTATTTCTTTAGATAGCAGGTAGGTTCCACAAAAATCACATGTGGTCCAATTTAAATAGGGTTTCTGTTTCTGTATGGGAAGACTGCTACTGAGACAAATGTGAGCTCATCTGGAATCTGTTTTGATGGCACTACAGGGGTGCCCTGCATGACCCTGAGTAGAGGGAAAGTGTTTCAAACATTAAAAAAAAAAAGAGGTGAGGCTTTATTTTGAGGCTCTGCCTTTTATATTTCTGAGATCCACCGAGGGATTCTTTGTGGATTCAGTAAATGGTTAGTAGAAGTTCAGTTATGGTTTCTGCATGTTTTCAGAAGGAGATGCAGGGAAATCATTGCTCTGAAGTATCTGAGCTCTGCTAAGATGTGATGAAGGGTTTTATTATGGTTCCATGTGACCTTTGTAATTCTCATCTCACTTCATCCATGCAGGCTCACGATGAAGAAAGATGTACCCAGCTGTGGCATCCAAAAATTATCTGTACAGTACAGATAAGATCAATCAAGTTCAAGATGGAAATTCTTTATTTCTTAATACAGGAGCAGTTTGCTTTGGGGGAATGTTGTATTATTAGACAGACAATATAATAAGATAAACTTCAAAGGCAACAAAAAAAATGGTAATCTTTGTAATATATAGTTCAGTTTAAATCTTGCCAAGGTGAATGACAAAACCATAAATGAAAGAAAGGTTCTGCAAATTCTCCCACATGCCTATCACTTCTTCATAGATCTCATGGATAGAATGGGAACTGATTTATTGGGAAGAGAAACCTTGACACAGCAAAGATTGGATAAGGCTGTGGAAGCAGTTGCAAAGAAAACATGTCAAGAGGTAATCCTTGAGTTTTGACAATGTTGTTTAGTGATGAATGAAAACGTACTGTATTATTGAGCCATTCAGCACATTTCTAAGTGTTTGAAAAAAACCCAACAATAAAATGTTTCTACTTGTTTCAGACTACCTGGTTTGTCCCAACTACAGGCTCCCTTCTTGCTCAACTATATTACACCAAAGACTTTTCAGGCTATGGTACACAAAGAGAGCTGTGTTTTGGCCATCTACTGGCTCCACTGTAGCTGGAGAATCCCTGCTCTGTAGGGATTAGGCATGTGAAACCATTGTATTTCCCATAGGCATGCTAGCAGGACTGAAGGTTTTTCAAGCTCTGTCCCCTGCTTTCCATGTTTCCAGAAAAAGCAGACCATTTGCTTTGGAAGGAAGATAGTTTTATGAGCATTTTATTTAATCTTAATAAGGATGTGTTTTGCATTTCTTCCCTGTTCGTGCTGTAGTTTGACCTCGACAGCAACACCTGCCTGTAAATCAAGAGAACAATTGATGTGCTGCTACATGTGGCATCACACCTCAGCGAATGAGATTGAAAATATTGCAAAAAAATAATGTGGGGGAGAGAAGGGTTTTTCAGGGGAAATCAGTGCTCAGGTGTGTATGGAGAAGGATTCAGTTACTAGGAGAGCCTGGGGGAAGAAGCCAGCCAAAGCCTATGCTCACTATCCACCCATCCCTAGGTCACCGGATCAGCTCTGCTTAGATGTTCACAGCAGATACCAACATTTCTGAGACCCCATTGCCACAGCTCACAACAGGCAGTGCACCCTGCTGTGGAGGGTGTGAATAATGCCACATATAACAGATAGAATATATGATTTCTGAAATACATAAGAGATGATTTATATATGATACATTGTATATTCTCTATAATGCATGGTATGTAATATAAAATATGAAACATACAATGTATGTATCATGTCATGTCATATCATAATCATATCAATGTTATTAACTTGGTCCTCTGCAATCTCTCTTCTTCAAGCCTGGGATATCTGGGAAATCTGAGTTCCATTATGGTAGGCAGAAAAATTTGGTGGGAATTTTGCTCCTCTCAAAACCAGCTCCTCTGTCTCAAGATCCCTCTAGTTAATCAGAGTTTGTCCAAACATGATGTGGAAGGGTGGAGTTTAATTCCAAATTCACAACACTGTCTCTTGTCAATGATAGGATCACTTGTGTTTGCAGATTTGATCTTGTTGCCAAAAATATACTGGGGGTTCAATTATCATGTGTCAGCTCACCTGTTGAGCTGGGAACAAAAATTTTCTGAGTAACCAGCCTCACACGCACAAAAAAACCCCAACTGTTTCGAAGAACTGTGTTCAGAAGAGGCTTTCTGAAATACAGTTTGTTCAGCCAATGAGTCAAAACAAAGTGGCACAAATGCCTCAAAATGAATTTTTCAGATTAACAAGAAAGAAATAATCTAAATACTGAAATGCAATTTCAAATTATAGGGAGAAACAGGTGATAAGGCATTCCAGTGCTGTGTTCTGACCATGCTTGAGTCATTAAATGGTGTATGAAGCCTTCATTATGCCTGCAGGCGGAACTTTGGCATTAAAACCAGCTTGCTGACAAGGGAGCACTGCTTTGGGTAAATCTTGTCTTTTAGCAGCCTGCTGTTAGCATCCTGCACATGTATTGCAGAACACAAGAAGCAGGTATGCCTGCTTGTCATCTGGTTTCCTGGCAGACAAGATCTGACCTTGAGCCTAATTTGTACATTTGGCAGTGAGCTAAACCAGCCTGGTCTTGTTCTGTGGTTGGCTCTGCCTGTGGAACAGCAATTCCTCTTGTCACCTTGCTGAGGACAGGTTATCTGCAGGGTGCTTTAGAGGCTTTGCAGGGCAGACATGTTCAAGACTTATCTTGCTAAGGCAGCAACAGAGGCACTCTCCAGACCCAGCCAAGGCAGCCCAGAGAGCCCAGACAATTTGGGAATCTGGCCTCAGCGGTGCTGATGGGCTGGCTACCTCACAGCAGTGCAGCATGGCACAGACCACTGCTCTGGAGCCTGAAGGGATGCAAGGTGCCAGCATGAGGCTGCACTTATTGGAATATTTACCAATAAAGCCGGACGGGACGTGCCTGAGCTTGTCTGGCCCTTGGTGCTGAACCAAATAGTGGCAACTATGGTGGTTTCACCCCAGAGATACTTTTGGCTAGCTGGATGCTGCAGCTGGACGCTTGGAGGCATGTCCAGGAATGCAGTAGCTCCGGTGGCTGCGGATGGATCTTTCTCCTGCAACAGGATCTGCCCCTCGGGTTTGCCTCTGGCGGAGAAGATTTAGGAGATGGTGAAGGAAAAGGAATCGGTTCTGCTGGAGGGTTTCAATCCATAGCTTTATTCTGGCCCACAGGCCTCTGAATGCATCAACAGCTCCAACAGAACTCCTGAACCGCGTGGCTGCTGTTCCTTTTTACCCAGGGGAGAGGGGGAAGGAAGAGGTAGGAATCCCACCAATCAGGTACATGGGAGGAGGTCTTAAGGGACAGAGAACACCTGGATGGCCCAATGCCCCCCCAGGGGTAGAGGGCATCCTTTGAATCTGCCAATCACTCAACGCCCTTCTGGAATTCCAGGATTGACAGACAGTGCTTGGCAGGGGTCAGGGAGGGAAAGGAGAGGTGATTGACACACCTGGGAGGGAATTATCGGGGAGGGACCCGAGGTTCTGAGGTAAACCCTGAAATCACAATGCAACATGCACCTGAGTGAGTGGATCCTGCTGTGAATCAGCTGCTCCGAGCACACTGATGGACACACCACACCACGACCCAGGCTCACACCTCTGCTTGGGGCAGGGCTGTGCCCTACAGACACTGCAGCTCCTGCTGGCCCTTGTCAGATGTGAAAAATTCCAATCACTTGTTTTTAAAATTTTTAAAGTTTAATAGTAATAAAATGGTTATAAAAATAGTAATACAATTAGAGTAATAAAAATTTGGACAATTTGAATTAGGACAATATGAGACAACAGAAACAAAGAGTTACAGATGTCCAGGTACCTTTTTCTGGGCAGTACAAGCCTGAAAAAGGACACTCGCTAACAGAGGATTAACCCTTAAAAACAATAGCCTGTTGCATATTCATACACTTCATATATGATGCATAAATTCCATTCAAACACAGGATTCTGTCTGGTTATCGTCAGCTTCTTCCTCATAATCCTAACAGCACCTTCGAGGCGGGAAGAAGTTCGCTTCTCCTGATAAGAGGGCAATAAATTCTTTTTCTCTGAAAGATTTAGGTGTCCTGTGACTGCTATCTCACTGCGAGTCCTTTCTTAAAAAAGTATCTTACATAGCATAGTTTCTATTTTAACATTTTGTTATAACCCAAAACTATATTTAACACACTACTTAAGAAAATTATTACAGCATAACTTTCTAACACAACACATATAATATTCATGTTAATATTTGCAAAAAGCCAATCATACAATACGCATTTTTCACATCAGATGAACACAAGAATGTGCACAGAGGCTGTGTGGACACTCTTTGGGTGGGCAGGGGAACAGGGTGACTGACGTGTCAACTCTTGTCTGGACTGAGGCAATAGAGTGCCCCTAAAGCTTGTCACAGTCCTCTTAACCCCATTTGGATGTAGACCCAAGTCACAGAGGGTTTTATTTGTACAATGTTGCCACTTTTCAACAATTGGGTTTTTCAAATGCTAGTCTTAATAAATCTTATTTTTCATTAGCATTAGTGTCAAAATTTTGAATGTTCTTCACTTCTGCCGTGTAAGAGAGGGAAGTTCTTTAAGAACATTTATCCTTAAAGAAGGTGTTGAGAGAAAACATCTGGAAAAGAAATCTCTTTCTGAATTTCATGGATGAAATATCATTCTCCTGCGGTCTTATTGCTGATAATTCTGTCAGTTGAGAAACTCCCTAATGACCCTAATAACTATGGATGAGTGTCAGGTTTGTCAAAATAAAAAGCGATGCTCTCCCACCAGGCTACTGCATTCCCACCTGGATCTTCATGTTTGTTACTTCATAAATCAGCAGGATCTCCTCTGCTTCTAAAAGAGCTCAGACACTTTAGTTATTCAGTCTTTAACATAAAAAGGATTGGTGACCCATGGGCTGAAGCAACAGAGCACTGACACTATTTCTTGCAGATTATCTCCCTCTCTTGGCATCCAGGATCATTACCCTTTTGAGACTGCTCTTTTCCAGCTCCATAGATATCACTTTTTTGGTTCCTTTTTCACCAGGACACTTGTGCCTCTGAGATGGAGACTTGCAGTCCCAATATATTTATGACTGAGGCACATATGCTGCAGGAGGTGAGGGGGTGCTTGTTTAACAAATTTGCCTGTGTCACCCCTTGACAACAGAGCTGCCATCCAAAAGGGTCTTGAAGGCAGGTGGAACGGACTGACAAGGACTCTTATGAAACTGGAAGTGGACAAAGTCCTGCATCTGGGAAGGAAGAACCCCGGCAATGACAGGTGCTGGGCACTGACTCTCTGGGGAGCTGAAAAAGACCTTGTGGTTTTTGTAGGCACAAGCTGAACATGAACCAAATCTGCCCTGGCAGCAAAAATGACCAACAGCATCCTGGGCTGCACTCCAGGAGCCTAAGCCAGCAGATTAAGGGTCATTGCTTCTTTGGCAGCATTTAGAACACTGCATCCAGTTCTGGGTGATGTAGCATAAGAAGGTGTTGGTAAACTGGGCGAGTTCAATGGGGGGCCATGGAGAAGGTCAGGGGGCTGCAGCACTAGCCTTGGGAGGAGAAGCTGGGGAACTGGAATTGTTCAGATGGGAGAAAATGTTTCAGTGAGACATAATAGCAGCTTCTCAATACTTATGAGCAAGTTACGGAGAAGATAAAGCTAAACTTTTCAGAGTGCATATTGTAGGAGGATGAAAATGTGAGAAACAACTAAATCAAGAGAGCATTCAACTGGCCATAATGAGAAAAATTTTCATGATGATGTCAGAAAATATTAAATCATACCACCCAAAGAAGTTGGATAGTCTGCATACTCTGAGGTTTTCCAGACCTGACTGGATAAAGCCACCAGCAGCCATAATTCACCACACAGATGTCCCTGTATTAAGCAGCTGACTGGATCCATTGACAATCAAAAGTCACCTTGAAATTCAATTACTCACCAATCCTACCATCCTCCTGGCTCCCTGGATCATTCAAGCTCATCACATAAGGGCCAAGACAGGCAAATCCCAATATTTCCTGAGCTATATTGCTCCTGAGGAATCCTGCTGTAAATAAAGATGATCAATGTCCCTTGTCCATCTCATTCAGCCTGGTCAGACCAAGGCTGTCCTGATGGGGATTTCTGTGCACTGACATTGCCTCAGTGGGTCTAATGAGCTCCTTTGCATTGTCCTTGCACTCAGCAATTAATGTGTCCCTGCAATTTGTCTCTCCACAGTTTAATGTTTGGGGCTTCCTTGGTGAATTTGGTTTTTGGAAGGGAAATTTTTCAAGATGTGGCTCTCCTGCTTTCAAGGGAGTAGAAGTAGAATCACATCCAAGGACAAGTGCAAGAAAAAGAGAACTGAGAGAGCATCTGTGGATCTGTAGGATTTCGTAACACAAGATGCTCTTCTGAGAAAGCCCATGATAGTTCCTGCAAACAGCTGATCAAGATTGAAAGTAAAAGGAAAGAACACTAAAGTTAATTTAAAGAGTGTTTATTTTTTTTGTGGGAAAGCCCCAGTTCCAGGGTTTCTGTCTGGCCAAGTCACTTTTCGAGTGCCGTGTGTAGGGAGAGCTCAGGATGAGCAGAGTTCAGCCCCAGGAGCTCCTCAGCTCAGCTGCTGGAGCCCAGGCTGCAGAAGAATTATCTGAAGCATTTACTTCAGACTGAATTGGGAAAATGTTTGGATTCATATTTAGCACAATAAAATGGAAAGAAACACCATGTCTAATCAAATTCAAGTGTTTAAATTCAAAACTGACAGTATAAAGCACCATTTACAATATTCAGTATTTTGTACAAAATAAGTATCTGCGAAGATCTCTGGTGGTCTTTTGCCATGTCTCTGCTTGAAATTCTGACTTTGAAGCTGTTTTTTCACCATACCAGGACCTCTCTATTTACACTTCTTTTCTGGGTTCCAAACTGTGTTCTTCTATCTGGTTTTGAGACAACAACATTGGTGCTTTTGTTTATCATCTACAATAGTACCATGCCCATCTACTACTATACATAAATATATACATGAACACATATGTCAAGGAATCAGAGAAGGGTTTGGGCTGCAAGTGACTCTGAAGAACCCTTCAAGGGATGGTGCATCTACACCTTCAGAGAGCTGAACATGAGCCATCAGTGTTCCCAGGTGGCCAGGAAGGCCCATGGCACCTGGCCTGGATCAGCAATGGGGTGGCCAGCAGGAGCAGGGCAGGGATTGTCCTCCTGTACTCAGCACTGCTGAGGCCACTCCTGGAATCCTGTGTTCATTTTGGGCCCCTCACTGGCAGACAGACATTGAGGTGCTGGAGTGAGTCCAGGGCAGCAAGGCTGGTGAAGAGTCTGGAGCACAGGTCTGATGAGGAGCCACTGGTGCAACTGGGAGTTTTTATTCTGAGGAAGAGGAGGCTCAGGGCAGATATGTTTACTTTTGACAGTTCCTGAGAGGAGCTTTTGGCAAGGTGGGGGTTTGTCTCTTCTCCAGGCAGTCAGTGGTGGGACAAGGGGAAATGGCTTTCAGTTGTGTATGGGGAAGTTCCGGCTGGATATTAGGAAACATTTCTTCATTGGAAGATTTTTAAGGTTTGGAATGGGCTGCCCAGGGAAGTGGTAGGGTCACCATACCTGAAAATATTCAAAACACAAGTGGAAATGATCCTTTGCAATATGGTTTAGGGGGTATGGTGGCATTTGGTTCAAGGCTGGATTAGATGATCTTAGTGGCCTTTTCCAACATCAATGATACTGTGATTGTAAGGAGAAGAGGGAAAAGAAAAAGAAAAATATTACATGAATGTCACCACTGTCACTCGGAAACCTTCCATCAAAACTGTTAGTAAGACTAAGGTTGTGTATGCAATATTATTCCCAGAAAAGCAAAAATGAAAACTCCAATAGTCAGAAACATTCTGTAGCCTGTGTGTCTGAGAATGCTTTGATACATTTTTATTACTCTGATTCCATTTTCTTCTAGAGAAGAAGGACAAACAGGAATTGAACTTCCCAGGTTTCATCAAGTCACTCGCACTTCATGGGACTTTTGAAAGAGACAAAGAAGATGTCTGATCATAGGAACATGTAATCTAGGACAGGATAGTTAATGATTTTTGGTGCCTGGAGGCATGGTACCACTTCCCAGTTCTGTGCAGTTGGCTGTTTCACAAGACTTCTGAGCCAGCTATAAAGGGAGGCTGGTAAGATGCCCTTCCCAAACCACAGCCCTGCACTGGAGGAATTGCCCTCAGCTCTCGCAGCCCTGCAGCTGACAGCAAGGTAAGAGGCACCCTTGGCACAGGAGAGCTGGAAGGGCTTCTTGGGCAGCTGCTGTGAAGTGCAGGGCAAGGGCAGGAGGCTTTAGTGCTGGGCTGAGAGCTGCAGCACAGCCGTGAGGCTCTGCTGTGTGCGTGTGCAGAGACTGAAGCCATCTCTCAGGGCATGAGGAGATGGATGGCTGCTGCAGGAGAGACAAACCTCACCCAGGGACAGCCTGGAGGGGGCCAGGGAGACACAGTTGTGGGGAGTGAGTGTGAGATAATTTAAAACTTCATCTTGGATGTATATCTAACCCAACACATAACTATTTAAAAGTGGGCAGTTGTGGGCACATATTTCATTTTACTTTTTCCCTCCAAATACAAACTACTATGTAAAGCCTTCACTCTTTTCCAGCTGTTGATACATTTATTCATTGTTCAAAATGTTTTACATTTTCTTTATTTCCCCATGCTCTCTATCATTTTGTAAAAAGTGTTCTTACAAGCATTCTTGTTTTCATCTTCCTTTCATGCAGGCTGTCATTCAAGGCCAACAGCAAGGACTTTCATCCTCAGGACTCTTGAGATGGGCAAAATCATCATTTATGAGCATGCCAACTTCAGGGGGGTGTCTAGAGAAATAACTTCTGACATTTCCAATCTGGGACATTTGGACTTTAATGATATTATCTCCTCAGTGAAAGTAGTTGGCCAGCCTTGGGTGGCTTATGAGCACATAAATTATACAGGCAGGCTAATGGTACTAGAAGAGGGGGAACATGACTATGTTGGTAGAAGCATGAATGACACGATCAGTTCTCTGCAGATGATCACTGAAGATCTGCATGATCCCCAGATCACTCTCTATGAGCATCCCAACTATCATGGGAGGAGCAGAGTAATAAGGCAAGCAACCAACCTGGCTGCGGGATTCGACAATGACATCATGTCTTCCCACAAAGTCCAGAGAGGTGCCTGGCTGCTGTGTGAGCACAGCGATGGAAGTGGGATTCAATACATTGCACGAGAAAAAGATAACCTTCCACATTACTCAGCAATCTACCTCAATGATAGGCTTTCCTTCCTGCGTCCTCTTCGCCCTGGCCGCTCTTATTAGAATGCAAATCCTCCAAAGCTGAGAAAATATGCAGCGCCAGCAAGAAATTTGAGATCTAGATTTCTCCTTCTGCTTGTGTAGCCTTTTTTCCCTGGGAAGTCTCTGCTGTGCTGCACTGCAGATCTGTACTTCTCTATCCTGCCTTGCATGCTTCTCCAGCCCCATAAATGAAAGTATTATCACGCTTGATCATATGAAAGAGTGTCCAAGCTAAGAAATATGCCAGGGACGTGTAACCTAATACACCCCCACCTGGCATTCCAGAGTCCTGGGCTGTGGAATGCTGAAACATTGCATGTTGTCTCTGTTGCTAAGTGAAACAAAAAATGTAAATGTAGGGCCAGCATTGCCTTCTTTAGAATTTGCTTTACAAAGGTACCATGGCTTCTGCCATTGTCTGTAATCCGTTTTGCTTTGGTGCCATTAAAGAATCTTTTGCAATTAGCAGTGAGTCTGTTTAGCATCTTTACAATAAATAAATATTGGTTTTTCATGGTGGACTGTCTCTGTGTATCCGGAGAATGGTTGATAAAGTCATATCATATTTTTCCTGGACGTCTCCTGGAGCACTGTCTCCTTCCAGTTTCACTGGTCAGTAACAGTGGGTTTGGGTTTGACTCAACCAGTGCGAAAATCTTGGTGAGCATGTTGATTATTGCTGCGATCCTGGCCAAAATCTCCCGTGAAGTGTAGATAGATAGCACATTTTTGATGGTATTATGTACAATCAATCACACGAATGAATCACACTGGTGATAGAGTCTTCCACTGCCCAAATCACATAATCAAAGAGTAAGTTCTCATAACTTTTAATTGATTGGTTGTTTGATCCCAGTGCAAACAACTGATTGTGTTTTTAAACCTGTAGTATCTTGATATGGCAGGAGGGATGACAAGGTATTCCATGATCTGTTTTGCCATGTACAAGTTCAGCTGGACGAGCAGAGTCTCAGCCCTCCTGCAGCAGTGCCTGATGAGAGCTACAGCCCTGAGCTGGGCACTGTGGCAGCTGTCCCATGGCAGCTCTGCCCTGCAGGGTTCCTCTCTCTCTGTGCTGGCCTGCTGTGTGCCCTGATTTCCTTGTCCTGGTCCCAGATAGGAGCTGCACTTGGCCTCTTTGAACCATATGAGGTGCACATGATGCCAGTGCTGGAGCTTGCCAAGGGCCCTTTGGATGGTCCCTGAGGACAGTTCTGTCTGTGTGTCTGTGGCTGCCATGCCCAGCTGGAGCTGTGTTCCCTGTGCTGAGGCTCAGTGCCCCTCTCAGCTCCCTGTGCCTTCCTGCAGCCTCTCTCCTCCTGTTCTCACCCACTGACACAGCCCTGGCCACTTTCCCAACGCTTCCTGTTCCCTCAGCCCCCTGCAGGAAATATTTTCACAGCAGTGCAGTAACAAACCTTGCTGTCCCACACTGCTGTCTCTGCCCTGGCTTCATCACCAACATGGGACAATATCTGCCCATTCTCTGTCCTGTCATGAGTAACAGCTAGAAGTAGAAAACCCCTGGAGGTTCCTTCCAGCCTCAATTGTTCCAGGAGTCCATACACTGTGCTTGGAATGTGATAGGCACAGCTACCCCTGCCCCAGGGAGGAGTGCAATCCTACAGAACAGCAAAGGAAAGGTTCAAGGAGAGAAATATGGATGGTTTCAGGAACTTTTCAATCTGCTAATACAAAGGGTTGAGTTTTGTTTGGGTTTTTTGTTTGTTTTTGTTTTGTTTTGTTTATTTTTTAATAGCAAAAAATTATTTTGAGTTTTTCAGTAATAGCAGGATGAAGTAAAGATGGAGAATGACTTTGAGCCTTCAGTGGAGGGGATTACATTTGACAAGAGAGCAAGTAAGAGCTGCTGCTGAACTGGGAGGGAAGTTTGATGTTGGGGAAATTGAATTGATAAATACACCACAAGTAATCCCCAAGGTATTTTATACATGACTTGATGATGACATTATTTCAAGGAAATTGAACAATAAATGCAATTAACCGGAAAGTGACAAAGGTTTTAAAATCTTCCTTAGAATTACTGACAGCAAGATATATTCTGGAAAGGACCTCCCTAGACCAAGCCTTCTTCACAGTAAAGATGTAACCAAAGGGAAACAGGTTACTCATGGCCATCATCAAGTGATTTCTGAACAACCACAGGGCTGGAGCTTCCCCAGGGTCTCTGGCCTTACCAAGCAGCAGACTGGACCCCATGGCACCGTAAGGTCACTTTCAACCAGAATTGTCCTGTTATCCCACAATCCTCCTGCCTTACATAGTCACTCAAGCTCATGATTTAGGGATCAGGATGGGCAAATCCGAGTATCGCCTGAGCTGTATTGCTCCTGAGGAATCTTGCTCTAAAGAAAGGGTCTCAGCTGATAATCTCACATTACAGATGTGCATGCTCACAGCAGATTATTGGCTAGTCTGTTCTGGAAATACCTCGCGTTTTCCCTTCCCCTTCCTTCAGTAATTCTCAGGAAAACACACAAGCACCTCCCTCCCACAACACACTTTCATACTGCTCACAATGTCTTCTGGATTTCTGACTCATTTAGAGCAAGAATCTAGAACATATAGAACACATCTAGAACACATCAAAGGCGCTACCCATATTTTCATCCCTGGTCCATTCCTTCTTTCAGAATTCCTGAAAAATTGTCTCTCAGGGAAAGAAAATCTTTCTGCGAAAGAAACTCAGAGTATTGTGAAAGGATCAGAGAATAGAGCAGCTGCAGCCTCTCACAATTAACTTCCCTGCTTTCCCCAAACAGAAAGGTTACCCTATTTCTGTGTGCATACAGCAGCTTTATTACTCATTAACTGCTGAGAATACTGGTTTGAAGCACTTGAGATCCAACAGGTCTGCCCCATTTCTTGACTTTCTTTGTCTCATCAGTGATTGACTCTAAGCAAACTTTCAGTGTAGGTTTGCCAGTTAGGAGAGCAGTTTGCTGGCAAGCCAAGAGAAGCACAAGAAGATTGCAAAGTGATGCTTTCAGGAGGTGCATTTGCAGGAGTGATCTGGTGTGTCATTGATGTTCTGGGCCTCTCTCAACACTGAGGTTGCTCGGCCATCGTTGCTTTCCTGATGGTTTCAGTCAGATGCCCTCTCACACTCACAGAGTTGGCTCACTTGACTCACACATCTCAACTCTTTGGAGCATGGGCAGAGGAAGAGAAAAGCACCCTGGTCACCTAACTCCAACTTTCCTGTAGTTTGTCAGCAAAGGATTTTCCTGTTTTGTTCTTTTCAATCCCACAAACTCTTTATTTAGACTCCTTTTGAAGAGGAGCTGTTCTAGTCAGTACTTCTGTACAGGTTTTACCCTGCCTCAGGCATGCCACTATTGAGTACATGCAACCCCTGAGAGTTTAATTCCAGTCCTGTCAGAATGGCTTCTCTCTGTCTCCTTTCTGTGGTGGATAAGATGTTGAAGGGCACTTGCATCCTGCACAGCATGAGAACTGGAGGAGCAGGGGAAGGGAAGAGTTTATTCCAACTCCTCTGAACAGAGGGCACACCCGGAATACTGCATCTGTTTCAGATGCCCTATAAAAAGCACAATGTGAACAAAATGGTGGAGCCCCATACAGGCCAGTGGATGGCACAGGAGCATCCCATGAACCAGCAGAGTCTGAGGGGCCTGGTCCTGTTCAGCCTGCAGAAGACAAGGCTCCTGTTATCCGAGGGGCTCAGCAAAGGACAGCTGGAAAGAGTCTTAGATGGCAGCAGGGAAACTCAGACATAAAAAAAGGAATAAAAACAAAGCATGCAAATGATTGCTCAGCTCTGGCAGAAAGGCAAGAGACCCTGGAGAGCCTCCACCCTTGTACTTTTTGCAAACATCTCTTGAGGATGGCCGTTAGTAAACTTCTTACCTTGTATCTACTGTGAGGAAGGCAGTGAAATAGGGAAGTCCCTTCCTGAATAAATCTTTCTGTCAGTAATTCTCAGGATGTTTTAAAAACCTTTGTCACTTTCTGGCTAATTGCATTCTTTGTTCAATTTCCTTGAAAAAATGGCAGCATCAAGTCATGTGTACATTAACTTGAGGATTACTTGTTGTGTATTTATCAATTCCATTTCCCCAACATCAGACTTCCCTCCCAGTTCAGCAGCAGCTCTTACTTGCTTTCTTGTCAAATGTAATCCCCTCCACTGAAGGGTCAGAGTCCTTCTCCATTTTTACCTCATCCTCCTCTTACTCAAAAAGGTACAAGAATTCTTTGCTATAAAAAACAGAACAAAAAGGATAAACCAAACAAACAAATAGACGCCATTTGTAACAGCAGATGGTTCCTGAAACCACCCCATCCATATTTGTCTCCTTGAACCTTTCCTTGGCTGTTCTCTAGGATTGCACTCCTCACTGGGGCAGGGGTAGCTGTGCCTATCACATTCCAAGCACAGTGTATGGACTCCTGGAACAATTGAGGCTGGAAGGAACCTCCAGGGGTTTTCCACTTCCAGCTGCTGCTGAAGGCAGGACAGAGAATGGGCAGATATTGTCCCATGCTGGTGATGAAGCCAGGGCAGAGACAGCAGTGTGGGACAGCAAGGTTTGTTACTGCACTGCTGTGAAAATATTTCCTGCAGGGGGCTGAGGGAACAGGAAGCGTTGGGAAAGTGGCCAGGGCTGTGTCAGTGGGTGAGAACAGGAGGAGAGAGGCTGCAGGAAGGCACAGGGAGCTGAGAGGGGCACTGAGCCTCAGCACAGGGAACACAGCTCCAGCTGGGCATGGCAGCCACACACAGACAGACAGACAGACAGACAGAACTGTCCTCAGGGACCATCCAAAGGGCCCTTGGCAAGCTCCAGCACTGGCACCATGTGCACCTCATTGTAAATTGGCTGCTCTCTACCAGAGCCATTCGGGCCCGATCCATCCAGCGCTGGGCCCAGGCCCCTGCCAACCTTTACAAGGATAAAAGCAAAAGACTGGAAGTGTTCTTCTCCTCTCAGGACCAATAATCCCACAGCTTTACTGTGGAATTACTCCAGGGGATCGTTTATGGGGAGTAGTTGGTGTCCCAGGAGAAAAAGAGAGGGAATGCGTAAGGAGGGGAGACTTTACATCTGGGGGAATGGGGGATGGAGGAATAGGACCACAGCCAATGGGACACAATTGAGGAACGGGCCAGGGGATGAGTAAACCCGGGACAAACTACTACCAGCAAGGATCAGGAGTGGGGAACACCATGTGATCAGTGCAGATTATCAAACACCCAGTGCAAAACCAACTAACTAACTATTTAATGCAATAAAGCACCTCTTGTGGTTCGAAGAGGCCAAGTGCAGCTCCTATCTGTGACCAGGACAAGGAAATCAGGGCACACAGCAGGCCAGCACAGAGGGAGAGGAACCCTGCAGGGCAGAGCTGCCATGGGACAGCTGCCACAGTGCCCAGCTCAGGGCTGCAGCTCTCATCAGGCACTGCTGCAGGAGGGCTGAGACTCTGCTCGTCCAGCTGAACGTGCACAGGACTCACCAGGTCCTGATCTACCTTGTCATTCCTCATTCCTTATCAGGCTATTGCAGGTGTGAAAGACAAGGCAGGTTTTCCCATTAGGATGAAAGAATTGAAATTATTGAAAACATTCTGTTTATGATGAGATTTAGGGCAGTAGAAGACTGCATCACTGCTACAATCACTGCCTTCAAATACAACCAAGCATGTGATAGCCAGGTAGAATCTGGAGGTGAGTGTTTGGCCAGGACCAGCAATGATCACATGCTCACGAAGACATTTAGAGTCAAGCCTGACCCCACTGATAATGAGCAGGTAAACCAGAAGGAAACAGAATTGTGCAGGAGACATCAAGGAAAAATATCTGGAAGTGGCTGTGGGGACCATTCTCTGGATACACAGAGACATCTCAGCATGGAAGAGCAATATTTATCTATTCCAAAGATGCACAAAACAGACCCAGTGCTGATTGCAAAGGATTCTTTAATGGCAGCAACACAAAATGGATTAGAGACAATGGCAGAGCCTACAGTAGCACAAGGGCATTGCAATGCAAATTACAAAAGAAGTGATGCTGGTTCTGCACTGACACTCTCTGTTTCACTTAGCCACACACACAACCTGCAATGCTTCTACATTCCATAGGCCAGGACTCTGGAATGCCAGCTGAGGGTACAACAGGTTTCACACATGTGGCATTGCCTCCTCTAGCTTGGACACTCTCATATGATCAATCCTGATGATTCTTGCATTGGTGGGGTGGGAGCAGCGTGCAAGGCAGGATGGAGAAGTGCAGCTCTGCAGTGCAGCCGAGCAGAGAGCGCTGACATTCGGTGGTCCTGTGACACTGGGGGAAAAGGCAGCACCAGCAGAGGCAGAGATCCGGGTGTCAAATTTCTGCATCTTTTCTCAGCGCTGCAGGATTTGCATTCTAACAGCCACAGCCAGGGCGCAGGGGGCGCAGGAAGGAAAGCTTGTCGTTGAAATAGATTGCGTTGTAGTTTGGAAAGTCCTCATGGGCTCGGGCAAGGTATTGAATTCCACTTCCATCGCTGTGCTCACACAGCAGCCAGGCACCTCTCTGTACTTTGTGGGAAGAAATGATGTCATTGTCGTGTCCGGCAGCCAGGTTGGTTGCTTCTCTTATTATTCTGCTCTTCCCTTGATAATTAATGTGTTCATAGAGAGTGATCTGAGGATTCTGCAGATTTTCAGTGATCACCTGCAGAGAGCTGATCCTGTCATTCATCTCTTTACCTACAAAGCTATATTCTCCCTCCTCAAACACCAGAAACCGACCCTGGTAATCAACATGCTCGTAAGCCACCCAAGGCTGGCCAATTACTTTCACTGAGGAGACAATATCATTCCAATCTACATCTTTTAGATTGGAAATGTTAGTGGTGAATTCTCTGGACAGGCCCTTGAAGTTGGCATGCTCATAAATGATGATTTTGCCCATCTCTGCAGGACTTCTGGGGGGCAGATTTCTTGGTATAGGAGCTGGATGGCAGCCTGCACAAAAGGGAGACAGAAAACAAGTAGAGCTGGTAAGATGACTTTCTGCTCCAGACAGAGGATTATGGGAAGTGTGGTGCAGAAAAGGAAAAGTAGGAAGTTTTTAGCAGAATAGAAACATAGCAGCAGCTGGAAAGCAGTGAGAACATGACAGAAATTTCAGTTTTGAGGGAAAACATAAAACAAGACATGTGCCCACAGCTACTCAGTTCAAATTAGTTGTGTCTGTTGGTTTAGGTGCATACCCAAGAATAAGCTGTAAATGCTCTCCCGGTGACACCCACAACTGTGTATCTGTGGCCCCCTCCAGGCTGTCCCTGGGTCAGGTTTGTCTCTCCTGCAGCAGCCATCCATCTCCTCATGCCCTGAGAGATGGCTTCAGTCTCTGCACACGCACACAACAGAGCCTCACGGCTGTGCTGCAGCTCTCAGCCCAGCACTAAAGCCTCCTGCCCTTGCCCTGCACTTCACAGCAGCTGCCCAAGAAGCCCTTCCAGCTCTCCTGTGCCGAGGGTGCCTCTTACCTTGCTGTCAGCTGCAGGGCTGCGAGAGCTGAGGGCAATTCTTCAAGTGCAGGGCTGTGGTGTGTGCAGAGTGTCTGACGTGCCTCCATTTATACTTACACAGAAGTGAAAGTGTGGATCACCCATTGCAAGGAACTGGGAGTGCTTGATATCATGCTCAGGGATCAAAAAGTATTCATATTCTATCTTGGTTTTGATGTCCTACAGCCAGACATCTCATTGCTTTGGTTCAAAAGTTCACTGAAGTGTGAGTGACCTGATAACCTTAGAACGTGGCTTCATGTCTGTCCCTGCTCAGAAGCCGTCTGAACCATAGGAACTGGAACACGTTGATTGGAGCAACCCCAGCTCCTTCAATCCCTCAACAGCTCAATTCCCTTCTCTGCACTCACTCCAGACCCCCATGTCTGCCTTGCAGTGAGGGGCCCAGAACTGGGCCCAGCCCTTGAGGTGTGGCCTCAGCGGTGCTGAGCACAGGGGGACAATCCCTGCCCTGATCCTGCTGGCCACACCATTGCTGATCCAGCCCAGGTGCCACGGGCCTGCCTGGCCACCTGGGCACAGCTGGCTCATGTGCAGCTGCTGTCTGTCACGTGTGGGGCTTTTGTGACCGCAGGGCAGGACTCGGCCCTCGGCCTGGCAGAGCTTCATTCCATCGGCCTCAGCCCACTGACCCCTCTGCAGAGCCTCCTCACCCTCCAGCACACAACACTCACCCAAGCTGGTGTTGCCTACAGACTGACTAAGGGGGGAGATCCAAGGATGGGGTGCCCACATCTTCTCTAGAGAACCTCTTCCAGTGCCTCACCACCCTCACAGTGAAGAATTCCTTTGAAATGTCGAGCCTAAACCTACGCTCTTTCATCGTGAAAGGCCGCAGTAAAACGACCCTCTCTCTGCTTTTCTTATAAGCCTCTTTATATTTTAAAATGCTGCAATAAGGTCTCCCAGAACCCTTCTCTTCTCTAGGCTGAACAACTCCAAGTATCTCTGGCTTTCTTTTTTGGAGGTTCTCCAGCCCTCTGACCATTGTGATGGCCCCATTGTGATCTCTACATCTGCTATAACAGGTCTGTGTCTCTCTTGTTCAGGAAACCCCACGGTTGCATGCAGAGCTGCAGGTAGAGTCTCACCTCAGCAGATCAGAAGGGAAGGATCATCTCCCTCATCCTGCCAACTACACTTTCTGCAGCCCAGGACACCTTTGGCTTTCTAGGTGGCAAGTGTCAGGTCACGTCCAGTCTTTCATCCACCGGTGTTCTCAGCTCCTTCTCCACAGGGCTGCCCTCAGCCCATTCATCCCTCAGCCTACGCTGCCCCTGGTGATTGCTCTGACATCCAGTTGCAGGGCCTTGCACTCAGCCTTGCTGAAATTTATGGGATGCACATCGGGCCATTGCTCAGGCTTCTCGAGGTCCTGCTTAACAATCCCTTCCTTCCAGCATGGCAACACACCACTCAGCTTGGTGTCATCTGCAAACTCGCTGAGGGTGCACCTGACCCCAGGGCTGTGACATCAAGGAAGGCATTGGAGAGCACTGGGGGCAGAACAGAGCCTTGGGGGTCACCATTTGTTCATGGCTTCCATTGATCCTGATCAGGTTTCTCAGGAACTCATTGTGTGAATGACAGCACAGGCATTTAGGTGCCAGCAGCGCGGCACTTCTGCCCCAAGAGATGGTACTTCCTCAAGGGAGAAGAGATCTAGAAAGATTTCTTCTCTTTTATCAGAGTATTCACCTGCTCACTTAACTTGCTCACTTAGGGTGATTTAGCAAGGAGATGTGTGAACAGTTAAGTAACTCAAACTGCTTCCTTCTTCTCATTTTGTGGATTTGTAGGCACATGAAAAACATGGATGTGATTTGTGATTTGCACATCTTCAGCAAAGGAAAGTCCAGTTCAAATAACCTACTGGCTTTGTACAGTCGACTGACTATTTCAGTGGAAAATGGAAGGGCTGCAGATGTTATCTCCCTGGATTTCTGCCAGGCCTTTGACATGGTCCCCACAACTTCCTTATTTCTAAATTGGAAGCACAGAGATTTGATGGGGAGACTGTTCAGTGGACTGGGCTTTGGGGCTGTGTAAATGACAAAACCAAATTACCTCCAGGGAAGGGAGTTCCTTATAGGAACAATCAGCTGCACACATTTCACTCTGTCACATTTATTTTCCTGATGACCTCTACAGATCCCTGAAGGAAAGTCTCTCATTACTGCTTTTGTGAGCAACAGGCTTTGCGTTTTTTGAGATTTGATTTACAGGGATGGAGAATCTCATTTGAGCTTTGCTGTAGGATTGCTCTGATTAACACAGAGTCAATAAGGTACTGCCAGGAAAAACAGCAGCGTAAGGGGGAGGACTACTCCGACAAGGAAACCAAGAAAAACTTAAAGGAACTATCAGGAAATGAATTGAATGTGGGGCAGCTCTGTTGTTGGGTAAAGGAAGATGTCTTTGACGATGCATGTGGGGAAAAAAATAAGTTGCTTCAGCCTTGCTTGCCACAATGGCTTTTCAGTGTTGGATACATTAAAAGATGCTGCAAATCCTTGCTGTGGGAATTCCAGTAGCAGATGAAGTGAGTAGGGAAGAAAGGCACAGTAAAAACTTGCTAGCTTGCAAACAGCAAGTTTGGGAATTTTGGACTTGGAGAAGAGCTTGAGTTTCCCCAAGGGAATGTTAAATCATCTAGCCAAAAACCCATGGGTTAAGGCATGTGCAGCAGAACATCCTGTCTGCTGGTGTCCTGCACTCCTCTGATGGAGGCTGCCTGGGCAATGGAGCTGCCCTGCAGGTGCAGAGTCACAGTGGCTCATTCACAAAGCTGACCCAAAGGAGCTGCACCAGAGCCCTGAAACACAGAAACAAACACAGAATCATTAAGAAATGACAGAAGTGGTTAATGTGTAGCATCACCTTTTACTGGGCATACAAGATCTGACTTTAAGGCAGTGCTGAAGCTTGCCAAGGTCCCTGGGCATGGTCCCTTCCCTCAGCTCTATCAAACACTCCCTCAGCTCAGAGCCGTCTTCACACCTGCTCAGGGTGCCTGCATCCCACTGCCTGTGCCATGGATGAACACAGGGAGCACTCCTGGTGCCAGCAGGGACCCTCAGGGACCCCATTTGGGACTGGTTTCCATTGACCCTGACAAGGCCCTTCACGTGTGTGTCCCTAACAATTCCATAGCTCCAACTGCTTCCTGCATTTCCACTTCTGTGCTGGGATTTGCAGGCACATGGAGGACAGGGCGTGATTGGAGACAGTCAGCACAGCTTCAGCAAAGCCTTCACCTCCTGATCTGTGGGATCAGCTCAGTCTCAGGCTGAGTGCACTGGGAGCAGGCCAGGAACTGGGGACAGTGCTGGATGACAAACTGGACGTGACCCAGCACGCTGAGCTTGCAGCCTGGAAAGCCAAACCTATCCTGGGCTGCCAAAGGTGTCCTCAGCAGGTCAAGGCAGGGGGTTCCCACCCTGCGATCCCCTATGGTGAGATCCCACCTACAGTACTGCGTGCAGCTCTGCAGGTTTTTACTGGAGCCTTTGAAACCTAGAGAGGGGAGATTTGAAATGGACATTTGGAAGAGTATTTTTGTTGTGGGGGGTGTGAGAAACTAGCGCAGATTGCCCAGAGAAGCTGTGGATGCTCCACCAAAGACCTGGCTGGATGCACCTTTGAGCAGCCTGGTCTAGTGGAAAATCTCCCTGCTCATGGCTGGAGGTTGCGACTATATGGTGTTTAAGAGCTCTCCCAGCCAAAATCATTCTGTCATTTTGTGATTCTAGGATGTGCAAATTCAGCAATACAGTCAACCTTGCTGTGGTTTCAGGTCCCAGTCTCTCAGTTTCATGTTCCTCCTTTTACATCTACAGTAGCTCTTTTTCCAGCAGCACTTATAAATTTTGAATATCAGCACAATGAGTCTGTATGGCTCCAAGTCCCAGCAAAATGCTGTGCTTTGCAAGGCTGGCTGAGGAGGAAATCTACCCTATCCTACTGTGCAGGGCTGTGTAGGCAGAAGTCTCTGCTAAAGCATTAGCATGTTTACAGCTCAGGCTGGATGATTTATGGTTGTGGCATGGAAGGGTAGAAGAACAGTGCCTTTCTAGCTGCTTCTCAGGCATGCAGTGGATGATGCCTGAATGTTGTGAAGCACGATATCAAATAACACATATAGGGAACAAAATTGAGATTCTGGAGTGGATTCGTACAATGGAAAAAAATAAAGATGTAAGAACATCCTTGTTGGTGTTCTTTCCTTGTTTCTGACACTATGACCTGCAGGTTCTTGCAATGTCTCACTTTAAGGTGTAATGTATGTGCACTCAGGTTATCTTTTGTCTTTTCTTGGTAGTAGAAACATTTGTAATGATTGAGAGCCTGTAGAGGAATTGGGAGGAAAGTCTGATGTTGGGGAATGGTATTTATAAAGGCACAAGAAGTAATCTAAGTTATTGTATGCATGACTTGATGATGACATTTTTTCATTGAAATTGAATAACAGATGAAATCAGGAAGAGAATGACCATGGCTTTTAAATCTTCCTTAGAATTACTGACAGAAAGATTTAGTGTAGAAGGGACCTCCCTAGTCCAAGGCCTTGTTTACAGCAGACCTACTTTCAAACATGATCAAGTTGCTCATGGCCGTCTTCAAGTGATTTCTGAACAGCTGCAAGGATGGAGATTCCCCAGGGTCTCTGGCTCTCCGGTCAATCCTGAAAACCCCTTAGGGTCATATTTTTTTCTTTACTTTCCATCAGAGCTTCCTTGCTCCCAGAAAGGACTCTTTCCCAGGTGTCCTTTTGTGTGCACCTCCCTTAGCCTTTTCTCTTCCATGGCTGAGAAACATTTTCTCAATGAGGTCAGACAATTTTAAATCACGCCACTAGAGATCACAGAATCACACAATCACACGATCCCTAGGTTGGAAGAGAACTTTAAGATCATTGAGTCCAACCCGTGCCCAAGCACCTCAGCTAAACTATGGCACCAAGTGCCACATCCAGTCTGTTTTTAAACACATCCAGGGATGGTGAGTCTACCACCTCCCTGGGCAGACCATTCTAGTGCTTTATCACTCTTTCCATAAAAAACTTTTTCCTAACACCCTACCTAAATTTCCCTTGGCGCAGCTGTGTTCTCTTGTTCTGCCAGTTGCTGTCTGGAAGAAAAAAACAACCCCCACCTGACTACAGCCACCTTTCAGGAAGTTGTAGAGTGATAAGGTCACCTCTGAGTCTTCTTTTCTCCAAGCTAAACAACCGCAGCTCCCTCAGTTATTCCTCACAGGGCTTGTGTCCCTCATAGGGCAATGTTGTGTAGTCTGCATACTCTGAGGTTTTCCAGACCTGACTGGATGAAGCCACCAGCAGCCATAATTCACCACACAGATGTCCCTGTGTTAAGCAGCTGACTGGATCCATTGACAATCAAAAGTCACCTTGAAATTCAATTACTCACCAATCCTACCATCCTCCTGGCTCCCTGGATCATTCAAGCTCATCACATAAGGACCAAGACAGGCAAATCCCAGTATTTCCTGAGCCAGACTGCTCCTGAGGAATCCTGCTGTAAATAAAGATGATCAATGTCCCTTGTCCAACCATTCAGCCTGGTCAGACCAAGGCTGTCCTTGGGGATTTCTGAGCACTGGGGATTTCTGTGCACTGACATTGACCCAGTGGATCTAATGAGCTCCTTTGCATTGTCCTTGCACTCAGCAATTAATGTGTCCCTGCAATTTGTCTCTCCTCAATTTAGTGTTTGGGGCTTTCTTGGTGAATTTAGTTTTGTAGAAGGGAATTTTTCAAGATGTGGCTCTCCTGCTTTCAAGGGAGTACAAGTACAATCACATCCAACTACAAGTGCAAGAGAAAGAGAACTGAGAGAGCATCTGCAGATCTGTAGGATTTCAACACACAAGATACTTGTCTGAGAAAGCCCATGTTAGTTCTTACAAACAGATGACCAAGATTGAAAGTAAAAGGAAAGAAGACTGAAGTTACACCAGGATGTTCGGGTTTTTTGTGGAAAAGCCCCAGTTTCAGAGCTGTGTTTTGGCCAAGTCACTTTTCAAGTGCATAGGGAGAGCTCAGGATGAGCAGAGTTCAGCCCCAGGAGCTCCTCAGCTCAGCTGCTGCAGCCCAGGCTGCAGGCTCTCTGTCCAGGGCTGCTCTTCCCAGTGCCACTGGCCAGGCTGCAGGGACAGCCCGTGCTGGGCTTGGCTGTGTGACCCAGGGACGGGCACCTGGGCACGGAAAGGACACGGCCACGGCCACGGCACCGGCTGGCACACACCAGGGGCTGCCCTCAGCCACCCACAGCTGACACCACCAGCACTCCCACTGAATGCAATGGAAGACAGACAGCCCCGTCTCCTTCCTCCTCTGCAGCCAACACACATGGAAGCCCTCTAGCGAAGACCTGCCCACCCTCACTCCCCACAGCCACAAGCACTGCCCAGCTGCTCCCAACGGGACTGAGAGCCCCCAGCCTGTCCAGCCTCACACCTGGCTCTGGGCTCTCTGACCAGGACACCCTTTGGTGTCTCCTAGTCCTTGGCTAGTGCAGCTTGGTGCTTGAGCCAGCCCACACACAGCACACACTGTTCTCATTGGTGTTCTGGCAGTCGTGGGTGCCTTGAATCCCAGCACGAGTCTCCTGCTGGACTGAAATCCCTGTCTATATCCATGCCCTGCTTGCTGGGTGCTCCAGCTCAAACTTTGCTGGCAAATCACACCATTATAACTTCTCTTGAACCGAAAATGTCTTAATTTGATAAAGTTCATGAAACAGAGGCTGTCATGTTCCACATACCCTTACAAGCTTGTCTTCCCACACTTTAAATATCACAAGGGGTGGAAGACTGTGGAGTAAGATGTATCCCAGCAGGACAGAAGGAGACACTTTTAGAGCTGGTAATTGAAGGAGAAGAGACACCAAGGCTGAACAGAGCAATCCATTGAGGTTTAGGCCAGTGCAGATTGCCTCTTCAGTCTGGTCTTGCAGACCCCATGCCCTGCAGCAGCCTCTCTGTCCCGTGTCACTGCCTCTGTTGTAGCTGAGGTGTTAAGGCACGTCCAGCCGTGGCTTCCCTGGCAAAGCACCACACCCTGCTCTGTGCCACACAGTGCTCAAAGCTTGGGGAAGACACTCTTAGACCCAACATGACCACCCAGTGACCCAGGTCTCAGAATACTCTCTAACTTTTCCCTACCTTCTGTTTGTGATAGTGGTTGGACTGCTGCAGGCAGTTTCCTTTGAGCGGACATCATAGTTTCTTTCAGCACAAATGCAAGCAGAAATTAAGAACCAATCAAAGAAACAGAGAATCTATCTTCACGTCCTGTTACTTTTGCACTAAAATTAATTTTATGCTAATGTAGATTTTTATGAGAATTTAGAGTGACGACATAAAACATTTTGTGAAAATATAAACCAGAAATATTTTAAACAACTAACAAAGCAACAAGGGTTCAGAGTTGATTCTGGGAAGTGTTCTAGCAATGACTTTTTAACGTTGTCCAGAGTGCTTGTGAGTTAATTCCAAAACCAGCAAGGAGGAAGCACAACCTCCGACAGGCTGATCCTGTAAAGTAAGTTCCTACTGATAAGTGACCAAAGGCAGTTATTTAAAAATGCAGAAATAGAGCTGATTTTACAATCTATTGTTCGTTGAATTCAATTCAGTAACTCATTAGATGGTGTTTCTGTTGCTTAGAAGTTGGTCAGGAGCCCCAGAGGAGAACAAGTCAGATCAGAGCACCTTGAAAGACCAGTGACCAGAGACAGGGTGGGCTGAGTCCTGGGGACACACGCTGCAGAATTCCCAGCACAGGAGTTTATGAGATGCTGTTTTCTGCAAAGCAGAGTTCCAGTAGGAGTCACTGAGGGCATAGTGTGGTATCTGGGAGAACCAATAACTTGATGTAGGAGATAATTTGTACCCATCTGGAGAAGAAAATAAAGGAGGATGGGGAAATGAGGAGAAACAATATTGCTGGTCCATGGACAGGAATGGAAAAACTTGATAGAGGAAAAACATTAAAAAGAAGTATTATCTGAAGCATTTACTTCAACCTGATTGGAAAAATGCCTAGGGTCATATTTAGCATAATAAGACTGCTACTTGACATGTTTGTGAAAAAACACCATGTCTAACCAGATTCAAATGTTCAATTTCAAAACTGAAAGTATAAAGCACTATTTAAAATAAAACGGTGTTGAATGCAAAATAAATGTCTGCAAATATCTATGTTTCTTTTGCCACGATTCTGCCTTAAAATTCTGACTTTGAAGCTGGTTTTACACCATGCCAGAAAGTCTCTATTTACATCCTGTTTCTGGATTCTACACTGTGACCTTCTTTCTGCTTTTGAGACAACAGTTATGATAATTTTGAGTTTTATTGATGAGAGTACCATGACCATCTATTACTATACATAAATATATGCATTAATACATATATCACAGAATCAGAGAATGATTTGGGCTGCAAGGGACCCTAAAGAACCCTTCAAGGGATGGTGCATTCACACCTTGAGAGGGCTGAACATGGGCCATCAGTGTTCCCAGGTGGCCAAGAAGGCCCGTGGCACCTGGCCTGGATCAGCAATGGGGTGGCCAGCAGGAGCAGGGCAGGGATTGTCCTCCTGTACTCAGCACTGCTGAGGCCACTCCTGGAATCCTGTGTTCATTTTGGGCCCCTCACTGGCAGACAGACATTGAGGTGCTGGAGTGAGTCCAGGGCAGCAAGGCTGGTGAAGAGTCTGGAGCCAGGTCTGATGAGGAGCCACTGGGGGATTTTATCCTGGGGAAAAGGAGGCTCAGGGCAGATATGTTTACTTTTGACAGTTCCTGAGAGGAGCTTTTGGCAAGGTGGTGGTTTGGCCCTTGTCCCAGACAAGGCAGGAACAAGGGGAAATGGCCTTTAGTTGTGCATGGAGAAGTTTGGGCTGGATATTGGAAACATGTTTTCATTGAAAGATTGTTAAAATTGGGAATGGGCTGCCCAGGGAAGTGGTGGAGTCATCATCATTGGAAGTGTTCAAAACACAAGTAGAAGCGACATTTGCAACATGGTTTAGTGGGCATGGTGGCATCCAGTCAAAGGCTGGATCTTGGAGGCCTTTTCCAACATATAATAATACTGTGATACTAAGGACAAAACACAACTGAAAAAAGAAAAAAAATACATAAATGTCCTCTCTGCTACCTGGATATTTCCCCAAAAAAACCTTTTAGTAGGACTAAGGCTGTGTATTCAATATTCTTCCCAGAAAAGCAAAAATGCAAACTCCAACAGGCAGAAACATTCTACAGCACATGTGCCACAAAATGCTTTGATACACTTTTATTACTGGGATTCCAGTTTCTTCTGGAGGAGAAGGACAACAAGAACTGAACTTCCCCCATTTCATCAAGTCACTCATGCTTCAATGGACTTTTGTACAAGAGGAAGAAGATGTCTGATTGTATTTTGACAATAGAAAGCAAAATATAATGGATAATGAGTTTTGATCCCAGGGGGTAATATTGGACATTTTCAGTTCCCTTGACCGGCATGCTTTGCGAAGCTTCTGTTCAAGTATAAATGCAGGGAGGTGAGAGACCCTTCCCAAACCACAGCTCTGCACTGGAGGAATTGCCCTCAGCTCTCGCAGCCCTGCAGCTGACAGCAAGGTAAGAGGCACCCTTGGCACAGGAGAGCTGGAAGGGCTTCTTGGGCAGCTGCTGTGAAGTGCAGGGCAAGGGCAGGAGGCTTTAGTGCTGGGCTGAGAGCTGCAGCACAGCCGTGAGGCTCTGCTGTGTGCATGTGCAGAGACTGAAGCCATCTCTCAGGGCATGAGGAGATGGATGGCTGCTGCAGGAGAGACAAACCTGACCCAGGGACAGCCTGGAGGGGGCCACTGATACACAGTTGTGGGGGGTGACTGGGAGAGTATTTACAGCTTATTCTTGGGTATGCACCTAAACGAATACACATATGTCATGAGCTCACTCTTCTCCAGTTACTTTTATGTTTATTCTTTGTTCAAAATGTTTTATTTTTCCTGCTCCCCTTTTTCCTTTCTGGGTGCCCAACATTTTGTTTCAAAACGCTTCTTACAAGCATTCTTGTTTTCTGTCTTCCTTTTGTGCAGGCTGTCATCCAGCTCTTAGAGGAAGAAATTCAAACTCTAGAATTCCTACAGAAATGGGAAGAATCATCCTTTATGAACGTGCCAATTTCCAGGGCATGTCCAAAGAATTCACCTCTGATATCGCCAATTTAAGAGATGTAGATTGGAATGATCTTGCCTCCTCGGCAAAAGTAATTGGCCAGCCTTGGGTGCTTTATGAGCATTCAAACTATGGAGGCAAATTTCTGGTACTTGAGGAGGGAGACCATAGCCTTTTTAGTTCAAAGATGAATAATAAGGTCAGTTCTCTGCAGATGATCACTGAAGATCTGAGCAATCCGGAGATCACTCTCTATGAGGATGCCAACTACCAAGGGAAAAGCAGGGCAGTACGAGAAGCAACCAACCTGGCTGCAGGACACGACAATGACATCATGTCTTCCCACAAAGTCCAGAGAGGTGCCTGGCTGCTGTGTGAAAACAGTGATGGAAGTGGAATTCAATACCTTGCTCGAGAACGTGAAAACCTTCCAAATTACAAGGCAATCAATTTCAATGACAAGCTTTCCTTCCTGCGTCCCCTTCGTGCTGGCCGTTCTTATTAGAATGCAAATCCTCCAAAGCTGAGGAAAGATGCAGCACCAGCAAGAAATTTAAGACCTAGATCTCTGCCTCTGCTTTTATCACATTCTTTGTGATTTGTTTTAAAATGCCCCTATGATACCATGGCTTCTGCTATTGTCTCTAATCCATTTTGTGTTGATGCCATTAAAGAAACTCTTGCAAGCAACAGTGAGTCTGTTTTATGTACTGTTTAGTGTCGATAAATATTGCCCTTTCATGATGTCTCTGTGTATCCAGAGAATGCTTTGTGCAGTCATTTTGAGCCCTTTTCATGGATATCTCCTGCAAGATTTTATCTCCTTCTAGTTTCACTGTTCAGTAACAGTGGGTTCAGGCTTAACTCAACTAGTGCTAAAGTCTTGGTGAGCATAGTGATAATTGCTGTGATCCTGGCCAAACTCTCACCTGCAGCCTGTACCTAAGTATCACATATTTGATTGTGTTTTAAGACATTGGTCACACTGATGATATAGCCTTTTACTGCCCAAATTACATAATCAAACAGACTGTTCTCACAAATTTGAATTGACTGAATGCTTGGTCCCAATGGTAAAACTTGTATGATTTTTTTAAACAGCTGCCTCACTTTCAATTAAGTTATTGATTAAGAATTTAATTTTTTCTTGGTTTTCTTTGTCATAGTATTCCTCTCCCTTATGCTGCTGTGTTTTCTTGGCAGTGCCTTATTTGACCTTTGAATTCAACAGAGCAATACTATGGCAAAACTTAAATGAGATTCTCTATCCTGGTAAATCAAATCTCAAAAACTGTGAAGCATATTGCTGACAAAAGCAGTAATGAGAGACCTTCTTTCAGAGATCTGTAGAGGTCATCAGGAAAATAAATGTGACACGGTCAAATGTGTGCAGCTGCAGCAGATTGTCCCTATAAGGAATTCTCCTCCTTGGAGCAAACTTGCCTTTGTCATTTGTGAGGTCCCAAAACCCTGTTCACACAGTCCCACGGATTGGCAGAGTGCAGTTCACCTTAGGTAAACACCATCAGCCCCAGAGCTCAGCACAGACTCAGGACAGGTCCCCCAGGCCCCTGGCCTGTTCATGCTCTCTGTGCCCCAGAGGCAAGTGCACTCAAACTGGACCTGGTGCTGTGAGACACCTTCCCAGGGCAATGTCACCTGTGGGGATGTCGTGGCTTGACACTGGCCAAACACCAGGCGCACACGAAAGTCACTCACTCAACCTCCCCTGCTACAGCTGGACAGAGGAGAGAAAAATTTAACAGAGGGCTCACTAGCTAAGATAAGGACCAGGAGGAAACACTCCAAGGGCAAAACAGGCTCAACTTGGAGGTACAAAGTGAGTTTATTGCTATCAGCATCACAGCAGGATAATAGGAAGTAAAATAAGCCCTTAAAAACACCTTTTCCCCCCCAGCCCCTCCATCCCATTGACAGCACAGGGAGATGGGGTTGGGGGTTTTGGTCAGTTTGTCATCCAAGGTTTTCTTCCCCTGTGCTGGGAGACAGGTTGTTTCCCTGTGAGACTGTGGAGTCCTTCTCACAGGAGAAAATTCTCGGTGAACTTCTCCGGTGTGGTTCCAATCTCATGAGCAGCAGCCCTCCCAAAACTGCTGCAGCGTGGGTCACTCTTCCTTGGGGTGCAGTCCTCCAAGGACAGGCTGCTCCAGCCTGGATGTAGGGGCCCTTTCCCTCCACCAAGCCACCCACTGGATCACAGCCTCTTCCACACTTCCTGAGCGCCTGCTCTGGCATGGGCACTTCCCCCACAGGCTGCAGGAGGATCTCTGCATTCCCCATGGATCCCCACAGGCAGCAGGGGCACAGCTGCCTCACCATGCTGCCTTGGAATTTTGGCTGCAGAGGAATTTTGGCTCCAGTGCCTGGAGCAGCTCCTCCCCTCCTTCTCCACTGACTTGGTGTCCCCCTGTAGTTTCCCTCACATGTTCTCACCTGCTCTTCTTCTCCATCTGGAATGAAAACTGTGCCCCCACCTTTGTTTTGGTTTCTTCTTAAGTACATTATCACAGAGGTGTTACCACCATCTCTCATTGGCTCAGCTGTGACCAGCAGCATGTCCATGTTCAGAGCCATCAGGGATTGGCTCTGCTGGACATGGTGGAAACTTCCAGCAGCTTCTCACAGAACGTGGCCCTCTCACTACCAGAAACCAGGCCATGCAAAACCACACACAGGGGAATACAGCAGCTTGTTGATCTAGGGCAGTTCCCAGTGCAGTGACACCCAGGCTCAAGGAGAATGCAGCTTGAGGTGTCCTTAGCAGCAGCACAAGATGGAATGAGCTGCTGCTCATGTGCACTTCCAGACCTCACAAATCTGACAGAGTGACAAACAAGGCAGCAAAACCCTGTCAAATGTTTTTGAAAAGGCTGAGAACAAAGTGTCTATTGGTATCAGTCAAGCCAGAGCCTACCAGCCAGGCTTTTCCCCACAGAAACCACAGCAAACATATATACCAGAGAAAAATCTTCAGCATGTTTAAGAGATGACCAGTGACAGCAAGGCAGGTGTCTACTTGTCACTTTAAGCTCCCCCTCTTCCTGTGGTTACTCAGGAACCCAGGCAGGAGATATTAATAGAATGAGTGATCACCAAGTGTACACAGCAGGCGATGAGAATCCTGCTGGGAATCCTGTACTCGGCACGTCTTTCCTTGGAAATGCCCATGACACTTCAGATGAACTCAGAGCCTTGCAAACATCTCCAATATCATTTTTCAGGAGGTGTGAGTGACAGGAACACACTGAAAAATCACTGCTGCCTGGGGAGAAGTGCTGATTGTTGAATACGGAAAGTAAAACTGCTGCCTTAGGAGATCAAGATGACTGAGGAAGACAAAAGCGAGGGTACCTTGGCTAAATAAGCAAGTAACCAATAGAATCATACTCACAGAATGTTTTGGGTTGGAAGACACCTTTAAGGATCCTGTAGTCCATGGACAGGAATATCTTTCACTAAATCATGTTGCTCAGTGTCCCATCTAACATTGGCTTGAATACTTCCAAGGAAAGGGCATCCACAACTTCTCTGGGCAACATATTCCAGTGTGTCACCTCCTCACAGTAAAGAATTTCTTACTAATATCTAAACCTACCCTCTTTCAGTTTAAAGCCATTACACCTTGTGTCATCATTGCATGTCCTTTTAAAAATTCCTTCTTCAGCTTTCTTGTAGTCCCTCTAGGTACTGGAAATTGCTGTAAGGTCTCCCCAAAGCTGCCTCTTCTCCAGGCTGAACAGCCCCAGCTGTCTTGGCTTATTTTCATGGTGGAGGTGCTCCAACTCTCTGACCATCTTCATGGCCTCCTCTGGACCCTCTCCAACAGGTTGGGGGTTCCAGAGCTGGATGCAGCACTCCACTCCAGGCAGGGTTTCACCAGAGTGGAACAGAGGGGCAGAATCTCCCTTGCCCTGCTGGCCATGCTGCTTGTGATACAGCCAGGACACATTTGGCTTTCTGGGATGTGAGTGCTCACTGCCAACTCACATTCAGCTTCTTGTCGCAGACATCTTTTTGTCAAAATATCTTCTTAATATTTTTTTCGCTTCTGAGAAGCTGAGGCCTCAAAAACAAAATGTAAACAATGGTTATCTGCTGCTGTGGAATGCATCAGGTTTGTCTGTGATTGGGCCATCTTGAGTGTTTACAATTAATGGCCAACCACAGACCAGATAGCTTGGACTCTCTGTACGAGCCACAGATCTTTCTTTTTCATTCCATTCTATTCTTAGCTTAGCTAGCCTTCTGAAGAAACCTTTCCTTCTATTTCTTTCTAGTATAGTTATAATGTAATATATATATATATCTTAAAATAATAAATCAAGCCTTCTGAACATGGAGCCAACATTCTCATCTCTTCCCTCATCCAAGAACCCTTGTGACCACTGTCACAGCTTCTTGTCAGCCAAAGCCCCCAAGTCTTTCCCTGCTCGGCTGCTCTCAGTCCATTCTTTGCCCAGCCTATATTTGTGCTTGGGATTGTCCCAGTTCACAGGCTGTTGCTGCACTTGGCCTTGTTGAACTTGGCTCACCACTCCAGCCTGGCAAGACTCCTCTGGGGAGCATCCCTTCCCTCCATCACCTTGACAGCACTGCAGATCTGGTGTCATCAGCAAACTGACTGAGGGTGCACCCGATCCCACTGTCCACGTTGCCAACAAAGATGTTAAACAGTCCAGTCCCAATAACAGCCCCTGAAAAACACTGCTCATCACTGGTCTCTATTTGGACATTGAGTCATTGTCCCCAACTCTTTGAGTGTGACCATCCAGCCAGATACTTATCCATTGGAGCAGTCCATCCACCAAATTCAAGTCTCCCCAGTTTAGAGATAAGGATGTCATGCTGTCAAGCTTCAAATGCTTTCCATAAGCAAAGTAGATAATGTCAAACAGTCTTCCCCATCCACCAATGCTTCAACCCTGTTGTAGACATTTTTTTTTGTTGATGCAGACATATTTTTTGTTGATATAGACATATTTATTTATAAACATAGCATTTTCATTTTACTCTGGAAATAGCTTACCATAAAAGGGATAACTTTAGGGCAAACAATCTACAGCTACTACAAGGCACCTTTATTTAATACTGAAAATTCCTTACCTCACAAATTTTCCCAGCCCCTGTTTCATGCTGGCCTAATCATCCATAATACACTTTCCATAGCTTGTTGAAATAAATACATTGCATTTTCAGCAGGCAGTTTTGTGGTGTGGCAGGTGAGCCTTTCCAAACCCTTGAAATAGCTTTTTTTAAAATGAGAAAAGTGTGAAAGCAGCTCTCCTTGCAGAGCCTGGGAGTTGCAGGGTGGGGCACACCAGATGGGAACCAGGTAGGACCTCCCCTACCCTGGTCACCCACTGGCACAGCCATTTGGCTGGAGGAGGTTCTGCTTCTCTAGTGCTGCTTGCTTTAATGTCTGCTGATGTTACCTGGAACTCCCATCCAGATTTTTTGTACTTGTCAGTACTACTTCATCTGGTCATGTCTGGATCCCTCAGAAAACTTGCTTAGGTCAAGCCTGAAAATAGCAGGGAGCTCAGCAGAGTCTGAACACTTGGGGGTTGAAACTAGATGATTTTTAAGATCCCTTTCAACTCAAACTATTCTGTGGTTCTCTAAGCCGGGGGGGGGGGGGGGGGGGGGGGGAGGGGGGGGAAAGGTCCTTCAGGGTTGCTTGAGCTCTGCTGCCATCCTCTGGAGAGGGACAGGGTGCAGTGCTAGTGAGCTGACCCTAAACGGGCTTCCTCTCTATGGCTGGGTGGGTTTGCTGCTAGTAACAAAACTTGGCCTTAATTTGTGCCATGAGGACGGAAAGGAACACTGCAGTATGGTGGCTGTGACTGGAAAGATGTGGGCAACAAAGCTGGGACCAGTGTGCCTGAGGCGCTGTTTGCCATCGTGCAACACCCTTGTGCCTTTGGCCCTGGGGCAGCCGTGCCAGCAGCGGGAGGGTTTAGAGAAAGACCTTAAAACTAGAAACTCCTTTTACTCATAGTCCTTGCAAGAGAAGTTAAAATGCTAACCAAACACATCAAGAATATAGTTATATGCATGGCTGATGTAATTAATCCTTAGCTGGACTATTACTTGCAGAATACAGTGGCCGTTATGAGATTGTGGTCACTATAGCCTGAATATCTGCTTCCTAGAAAAATAAATTATAGCAATCACTAACATAATGGTTTTGATGTGGGTTTTTTTTGTTGGTTGTTTGTTTGTTTGGGTTTTTTTGGTTTTTTTGTTGTTTTTTTTGTTTTGTTTTGTTTTTTTGTGGTTTTTTTTGTTTTTTTTTTTTTGTTTTGTTTTGTTTTGGTTTTTTTTGTTTTGTTTTTTGTTTTTTGTTTTTTTTGTTTTTTTTTTCACTGTGCTCCTGGATAGCCTAAAAAGAATAGGAAGGAGAGGGAATGGTAGTGTCTTATCAGTTGGATATTTTTTAATCCATCCTTGCAGTATTTGAAGAAAACTGCTATACTTGCCTGGAATTTAATCAGAACACTCTATTGCACTGTCATTACAATTAACAAGTTGTCAAGGACTGAGACTAAGCAAAGATGACATGGTCAGAACTTCAATCTACCATTGGACAGGGCTCTCACCTGACAGTGAATGAATATGACAGGAATAGAAAGGATTGATGATGGAAATAGCTCCCAGTCAAACTGGGAAGGGAAGCACGTTAAGATACCGTCTGTGTGAGAAGCCAGAGCTGTAAGCACAAGTTCATTTATTATTTATCAGTTGTTCATGGATATTCGTGTCATCAAGTGGGTGATGCATTGTCCAGAAATTCTGCTTCACGTGGGACTATCCTCAACACCACATCAGGTCACTGTGACTTTATCTGGCCAAGTGCTGAAAATACTGATGTACAAGTCACCATCTCACACATGGTTTGATGCTGCACTGACTCCTAGTGGAAAAGTTCCTCTCAATGCCATGTCCAAATCTCCCAAATCACAGTTTGTGTACCAGACAGTTATGAAGATGGATGAAGATGGATGAAGAAGTGCAAACACCAAAAGCGTGAGATTGCTGAGTGACTGAGTATTTACTGAGGTTATGGTGAGCACGTTGGTGGAAGCCTGTGAGTAAACACTGACTTTGTGTCAGTGGGTTGTCCACATGACTGTAACGCATTATTTTAGTTAAGGACTTTCTACAGTACTAATGACTAAGTTGATGTAGCTTTTTGGCTCCTCCTAAGAGAGGTACAAAGTGTAAAAAAGATATCTACTTCAGCAGCTCAGGGAGACAGGAGTCCCCTGAGTTTTTTCATGTTCCTAACTGATGTAACTGTGCTCTAAATAGAAGGGGATGTGATCAGGAAAGTCAAGGCACAGCTGGAACTTAATTTAGAAAGAATAATAATAAGGACTTTCATAAGTACATTGACCAGAAAAGGAAGATTAAACAAAATGTCGTGCTCCTCCCCCCCCCGCCCCCCCCCCCCCCCCCCCCCCCCCCCCAATAAATAAGACAGGAGAAATCGTGACAACTGATAGGGAGAAGGCTGAGGTACTCAGCAAATTTTTTTTGCCTCAGTTCCCTCTTCCCACATCTCCAAAGCCCCTGAAACTCAAGACAGTGTGCCTCAAGACAGTACTGGGGGAATGAAGCTGCTCCCATCATCAGAAAAAATCAGGGTAAAGACCAACTGAGGAACCTGAAAGTGGCATGGCTGAGAAGGAATTGGGAGTACTGGTGGATGAAAGGCTGGTCATGAGTTGATAATGAGCACTTGCAGCCCAGAAGCCAACTGTGTCCTGGGCTGCATCCAAAGCAGTGAGGCCAGCAGGTCATGGGGGTGACTCTGCCCCTGTGCTTGGCTCGAGAGAGACTCCACATGGAGTTCTGTGTCCAGCTCTGGAGTCCAGCACAGGAAAAATATGTACCTGTTGCAACGAGTCCAGAGGAGGGCCACAAAAATGGTTAGAGGTCTGGAACACTTCTGCTATGAAGAAAATCTGAGGGGCTTGTGGTGGTTCTGCCGGGAGGAGCGAAGACTCTGGAGAAATCTTACTGGGACCTTTCAATATATGAAAAGGGTTTATAAGAAAGATAGAAAGAGACATTTTTATCATGACCTGTAGTGTCAGGACAAGGGGCAGTGGTTTTACACAGACAGAGAATACATTTAGATGGGATATACAGAAGACATATCTTTTACAATGGAGGTGGTGAAGCATGGGATCATGTTGCCCAGAGAAGCTGTGGATGCCCCATCCCTGGAAGTGCTCAAGCCCATGTTGGACGGAGCTTTGAGCAACCTGTTCTAGTGGAAGATGTCCCTGCCTATGGCAGAGGGTTGGAACTAGATGGTTTTTAAACCTCCCTTCCAACCCAAACCAAAGGGTAAAAATGTATCATAGAAGAAGGACAGAAAGTAAAAGGAAAGAACAGTAAAATTACACAAGCTCTTTTTTCTGTGGGGAAAGCTTCAGTTCCAGAGCTCTATTTTGGTCAAGTCACTTTTCAAGTGCATAGGGAGAGCTCAGGATGAGCAGGGTTCAGCCCCAGGAGCTCCTCAGCTCAGCTGCTGCAGCCCAGGCTGCAGGCTCTCTGTCCAGGGCTGCCCTTCCCAGTGCCACTGGCCAGGCTGCAGGGACAGCCCGTGCTGGGCTTGGCTGTGTGACCCAGGGACGGGCACCTGGGCACGGAAAGGACACGGCCACGGCCACGGCACCGGCTGGCACACACCAGGGGCTGCCCTCAGCCACCCACAGCTGACACCACCAGCACTCCCACAAAACAAGGAGAGACAGCCAAGGTCCTCCTCTGAATGCAATGTAATTACAGCACTGCAGGGACATCAAGGACAGTGTATGCGTATTTTGTAGTGGTGGCTGAGATACTTACCAGTTCTATTGCCATCCTCAGTTTGGTTTTGAGTTTTACTGGGGAGAAAATGCTGGTGTTTGGAGTTTTAAGTAAGATATTATTTCAAAGCCATTCCTGGACTGAAGTGAATCTCACAAAACTTCAGCACAACAGAGGAGACTGTTACTGGGTAGAGATGTAAATGCTGGCCTAATGTTGTCAGTTCATCAAACATTACAGACACAGTTGACTACAAGGAAGTAATTCTGGTTTTGTTTTATTATCTGAATTTTCAGACTTATGTTTTGTTCCTCAGTGTAGTGGAAAGTGCTTTTATCCCATTTATCTGCCTGGATGTCAGCACACTGTTGAGACTATTGACCTTCCACCACAACAGGGTTGGCAAAATGAATGTTTTTCCACAATCTTTCTCCTCTAAAGAAGTACTCCAAGAGTCATGTAGCAGGCTTGGTCTGCTCCCACTTTTGACTAGAGCCTAATGTTCTGGGACGATGAAAAATCTCTATTACCAGTGACTTCACTCTTTTCAGGATGGCCTTGTGCCCTTTTTACTTTCCTGGCATGTGCAACTAATTGACAAGCAGAGCTATATTTTCCATCTTGCATTCCACCTGCCATACAGGCATTTCCATTGCTCTACAGTCCTCAATTTTTGTGCACAAAGTGGATATTACGAAGTCTAATATGAACTCCTGAAAGGTAAAATCTGTAAGATGGTTGTTGCCTGGGAAAGCAACTGTGCTTCTGGGAATAGTCATAGAGCTTCCAAAATGAGATTTGTGGTTCTCCAAGCCATAGTACTGATTTCAGTAAAGATGGATATTTTTTTCTCTGTCTTGTGTAAAAGCTGAGTGAAACCTTAGTTTGGAGTATCTTAAAAAAAAGTTAAATTCTTAGACAAAACAATATGCATTACTTAATTCCAATTAAGTTGTTCTTCTGATTTTAGTGTCCATTGATATTGTTGAGAAACACATGTCAAGATTCCTATCTCAGTAAGCTACCTTATGCAACATTAATATTGTTCCAAATTTTGGGCAGCAAAAGGCTCCTCTTCTCATCAATGTCTAGAACAAATAAAATAAGTTTTCAAGAACATGCAAATATTGAAGAGTTTAATATAATATTTCCAGCTGGCATATAAAACATTGATGAATTTTCATATCTGCAGCCCATTTGAACTGTCTGCTCTGGTACTCTGAAGATGTAACCTCTGTGAAGTTACATCTAGTAACCTCTGTGAAGCTACTCTTCCTTTATGCTGTGCTAAGAGGCTTTTTCCAACGTTCTCTTGATGCACCGATCTTGTTTTTCCTACTTCCAGTCCTATTTCCCTTTGCCACCCAACTTCCAGTCCCAAATACCAGGGGTTTATTGCAGCTCCATTAAACCAACAGTAATGGTCAGTAGCTGTAAATCACATCTCAGGGGATTCTGGTTAGAAATTCAAAAAATTTTTCACCAACAGGCACCCAGCAGTGGAAATGACATGTAGAGGGGTGAAGGAGTCTCCAGCCTTGGAGGCTCCCAGTAAGAAAAATCCATCATAACAGGACGCGGTGTTAGTGACACTCTGGCTCTGAGCAGGATGCTGGGTGTTCCAGGCTGGTTTCTTATGTTTCTGTGACTCAGTGAAGGCCTTTTGTAGCACTGGAGAATGTTATGGAATCACATCCACTCGATGCAGTTCCATTACATTTCCCATTCATCAGCCCAAAAGAACTGCAGAGTACTTAGCTTGGTTTGTTGCTCAGGCTGTCACAGGGTCTTCAGCCTGTGTTCCCTAATCAGGGAAAATTATGTTTTGCTAATAAAAGAAAGTTGCTAAAATGAATATGGAGGAAGCTCTTCTCAGTGTCTGAATATAAAGGAAAAGGCATAAATATGCAGATCAGCTAGCATGTGCTCTAACAAGCAGCTTATTTCAGAATAAAAGCCTTTGCACCAAATAGATCCATGAGACTGGAAATCAAAAGGGGCATCAGAGGTATCAGGCTTTAGATCAGCCATCCAGGACCCAGATTTGTTGCACTGGTCAACCAACATGTAAATATGAGTGTGATCTCTTGATAACTCCAGGTGTGCCCACAGTTCCCCAGCCCAGGACAGGGTTCAGGACTCTGACAACTGAAGGGCATTTGCCAGCAGTAAAATACAGGTTGCCACATAAGAATGGAATGGAATGGAATGGAATGGAATAGAATAGAATAGAATAGAATAGAATAGAATAGAATAGAATAGAATAGAATAGAATAGAATAGAATAGAATAGAATAGAATAGAATAGAACATCCTGAGTTGGAAGGGATCCCACAAAGATCAAGTGCAACTTCTGGGATTTCCAGAGACCTCAGACAAGTATGAGTCCTCTCTGCCACATCTTCACTGAGACTCACAGAAGTAGATAAGGGCCTAAACTTTTTGTCCTTTGTGACCTACTGTCCTCCTCTTTCTCCTGTTCCTCCAAGCAGCTCATGATTCTGTTGTGCCATGTGATGTGTCCTTTCAGATAAGGGCTGTAGTCACCCAAGAAGCACAATGAAAAAATTAAATATATGACATATCTATGGACAGGGATCCCTGCAGGCTGATAAGTCTCTCCCCTATCTCTAGCAGGTCCTCATGCAGAAAAGCTGTTTAAAGTTTTTCTCTCTTGCATTCACTTGTCTTGAAACTATTTCCTATAAATCTGTGTTCCTGGACATCTGGGCTCATAACATTTTACTGCATCTCATCCTGTATTCTGCAGTGGTGATGCAATGCTGGGCTTTGTACCAAGAATAGTTTGCTGAATTCTCACTGAGTTGTTTCAGCGTTTGCTTTAATGTTATGTAAGAATTTAGAGATGTTGTGAACACAAGAAAAAAAATAATAGAAGTAGATAACATGTACATCATTGTGTGAGACAATAAGTGGAAATGACGCTAAAGAATGCTGAAGGCAACAGCTGGATGGCTCTTTGACTGAGCACCTGCTCCCCTGCCATCCAGTCCAGCAAGCCACTGTATACATGTTTTCTAAAACATAGATTCTTTCCACAGTTAGGGACAGATTGCTCTTTTCTTTCACCTCCACTGACTTTCTTGAAACACAGCTTGAAAAAAACTTGAGAGTTCAGTGCTAGAATGGATCCTACATCCCATCTGCAGTCTCTGACCACACATATTGACTGTATACCGCAGTTCTTCTGTCTAAACAAGCTCCAGTTCACCTGGAGTTTGTATATTCAGTCTGGGATGCTGGTTTGCAGAGTTTATTTTCTGAAATAAGCTTCTTCAGAAAAGCATGTTGGCCTAATAGTTATTTACCTCACTACTCTGAAAATGAGCTTTGGGTTTCTAAGTGACACAGATGAAAAATGTTATTCTAGATGACCAAACTTGTGATGGGAGGAGGAGGATGAAATGAGTAGTAGCTGAGTACACTGGGGATGAAGTGTGTGCAGCATCAGCTTGGGATGGTGTCTCCTGTGGAGAACTTCATAAGACAATGAGTTTTTCTGGCTTTTCTCCCAATGGCTGTAGGTGCATCAGAACAAATTAAGCAAAAACAAATGATGTCCCCAGGTGGAGTGTCTCAGTCACTGCCACCCCAAGGAAGAGCTCAGGTGAGACAATGCCTCATTTACCACTGCACAGGGAACAATAAATACATGATTTTTGGAAGACAACACCAGTGATTCTCAGCAAGGCCCCAGAGTGCTATCATCCCTGCCCCAAGAAGGGCTGAACACTGCTGATCTCCTTCAGAGACCATGGGAGATGCAGCTACTCTGTTTCTTTCCAGATGAGCCCTTTAGGCTGAAGGTAGTTAAACCCCAAACTTTTAATTGGATCCACAGAGACATCCACAAAGTTGTCCAAATGAATCTGAAAATTACTTCAGATACAAGAAGAAGACTTAGACCTGTCTTCAGAATATCAGTCTTTCCTACTACCTCACCTTCCTTCTTGTCTTAACCACTGGAGTTCTAGTTAATCTTTTCCAGGGCCTGTAGCCCTCATTTTCAGTCTGTCTTTTTCATTTTCACTTGCTGTTCTCAGGTAAAATATTTTCATCCTTTTATTCATGAATTCCTATTTTAGATTTGTCCTTTCCCTCTCTAGTTCTAAATGAGCTTTCTTCTAGTAACTCCATTTTATTCCAAATGAGAAAAGCTTGCATGTTTATGATACTATTAACTGATCCGTACAAACTTTTTTTATTTAGCAGAGACACAGGACAATGCCTTTGGCTGGGTTAGACTATGAGTAAGTACAACCAGGTGAAAGAAATGCCCCACCCTTAACAAATCATGAGGAGTAGTTAGCTGCCAGGTTGCCTGCCCTTTTTTTGCAAAACTCTGTTTTGGTTGGTTTATGGTTCAGCATCTTTCCCAGACTGAGTTCCCAGGCACGGTTTATCAAGCCAAACAACAGAAACTCAAGGAGGGCAGCGTGATGAATTTCTCACCAAGGCAAACTGATGCCAGCCATCCTGCTGTTACCACCCCAGCCAGTTTCAGTTCCCGGTTTCCAGAAAGCTCTGAACATTGTGGGAATAAGGATACACTGCTCCTCCTAAAGGCTATGCCCAATTGTTTCAATGTCTTGCCTCTGTGGGAGACAACATTTCTTGACTCCTGTTTACTCAAGAATAGGGATCCCATACCGGTTAGAAAGTCTCTGTCAAGATGCTGTAATTTTCAGCCCTTGGCCCTGCTATGTTATCATCATAATCAGCCATACTGGATCCAAAAATGCACTTTCTCAAAAGATATTGGCATTTATTTTTATATTGCTACTCTTAACATTTTCATTTGAGCGAATCTTATATTTCATCAACCACCAAAACCAATTCAAGGAATCCACCTTAAAACTGCCTTAAGTTCTCAATCAAATAAGTCACCGTGACGTTTCTGAATAAGCTTCTGCAACTGAACATTCCTGCAGCAGAACATCAGTTGTGAAAAATCAGTGCAGCTATGACAGCCAAAATCTTTGCTTTCTACAGCGCTAAGATACCTCCAGAGGATCAGTATCAGTGCGTTTTTGCATGCAAAGATCTGCAATCTTTCTTATCCTCATTATTCTCTTTTACCACTGGCTAGGTAGTTCGTGTTGCTTGAACATTGCTTGCAGCCTGCTGCAGAGCACCATTTCCCTGACCATTGCTGGGACTGGCTGTCCCTCTCCTCCAGGTTTCCTGGTACCTCTCTCAGTTGTTTCCATTTTTCCCAGATTGCTCCACGTTACACTGAGCTTCCCAGTTTCTCTTGCTCTCTTTGGAGAAGGCCAGCAATTCAGGGGTGTGGAGAGGCAAGCCCAGTACTGGCCCTTTTTCTGAAGACCAAGGGGAATATCCTCTGAAGTATGTTGCAATTGCTGATAGAAGCTGATACCATGTGATTCACTAACCGTAGCTGGATTCCAAGAAACCCTTTATACAAATTCGGGCTAAGGCAGGCCAGTCCCAAAGCCTTGCAGGCACGTACTGAAAAAAAATCACACAGTCAAGAGTGTGGGGGAGGAGAGCGGGGCTGAACTCTGCAGCAAGGCAGAAAGTACAGCTCTGTAACATGCTGCAGACTCAAGACATGCAAACACTAATGCCAACGTGCAGCTTTTAATAATCTGTTATGAATTTGGCTGTAAGCTGATGCAATGGAAGTGCTGGGAACCTGAAAGGTGTGGGCTAGAGGAGGAAGTACAGAGTCGCTTTGACATGCATATTCTCATCCTCTGCTGCTTGTTGTTTGTCTGGTTGCTGTGTGTTCTGGCACTGGGCTGCACTGCTCACTCCAGCTAGCACTCCCCTCTTGGGGAGCCGTGTTTTGGAGGTAAGGTGTGGGAGTGTGTCGAAACGTTGCGGGGAGGTGTAAGTTGCATGTTAATAAATGACGGCTTATCTGCACACACACAGACTGAAACAGTAATTTGCCTGATTTATTTCAGTATAAGGCTGGGCACTATGGTAAAAAAAAAATTAGTGCATATAACTGCTGACTGTGTGGTATTGGTTACTGGGTACGTGCTGACTCACCTCAGTTCACCTCCAGTCCAGCAGGAGGAAAGGGCCATCTGAAGATGAGAAAGCTGGAATAGACTTGTCAAAGTAGTTCCTGATAATTATTTTGCATTGTTACTGAGGCAGCAGACTTTCTCCTGCAGTTTGGGTCAGAGAAGAGGACAAAGTAAGAAATAGCACCAGAGCCCCTGAATTTTATTTTGTAACACAAAGATAAACTCTACATGAGTTAATCAGCTGGTGTCCTGAAATTCTGACAGAGTTTACTAGAGGGAGCAGTCTTACTCTGCAAAGCATTTGACTAAAATAGATTTCACTGTAAAGATTTCCTTCCATTTATAATCCACCCAACTTGCTAGGTGTAATTAGAAAATAACCAGCACCTCGATTTTGCTCCTGTTACAGCTGCACAGACAACGTGTCACCGAGAGAGGCTTCAGGGTGGCTGTTTTGTTCAGTATTGTACAACAGTGCCTAGAATTCAAGACAGATTCAGAATTCAGTTTTGTAAATGCTCTAAAAACATTCTGTGCCCTGAATTATTTGCAGAACCTTAAACAATAAGAAGGGTAAGGAAAAGAGTTGAAATGAAAAAAAAAATAATTTGAAAGTTAAGGAAGTGACTCGAGAATCTAAAGACTTCACTGTCATAGCTGTAATTCCAATAAGTTAAATGACGGGTTTAAAATAGAGGAAAAAACCTTAAGTACAACTTTGCCAGTTCCAGATGTGGCTACATGTGTGACAGATAAAGAGGCATAATCACCTTCCTTCACCTGTTGGACACATTCTTACTATTGCAGCCCAATAAGTGGTTGTACTTTGTTGCCTTTTCCTGGCTCCTGTTTCTTGCTGTCCACTGGAAGCCCCAGTTCTTTTCCCAGCACAATTACTCTCAGACTGGATTGATGTATGAAGCAGTTTTGTATCAAAATGACTATGCCACATAGATAAAATATGAGACAAGAATATTTTGAAAGGATTCCTTCTAAACCAGGTCCTGTGAAAAATCTTGAGGTACCATATTTACATGTTTCTACCAAGCAGATCAATTTTAGCAGTCAAAAATCTTGACTTTTCTTCTCTTTTCTACTCACATAAGGCTAGAGATCTCTTTCATTATCTCAGTGTAAGTGGCCAGGAATGAATGTAACCATGGCAATAAAAATAAATTGGGCTCAAATAATCTCAGTCCAACCAACTGCTGAATGGTGATTTCATCTGAGCCAGTAAGAAATAGTGGGTCACCAGAACTGGTGAAAACTCCACACACAAATGTGTTTAAAGTCTTTATATCTGTTTAGCTTTGCCTCTAAGTGTTAGTTTGGTTTAAACTTAGTTAAAGACCCATAGCTTTATCTTTATTTAAGAAGAGCAGCGATGCATTTTGTTACTTAAACATTGCCATGCCACGTACAAAACAGCCCCATCAATAATCAGCTACTTTTAATTGCTTCAGTGAAGAGAACAAGGGAGGAGGGTGCCGCAGCTCTGCCATCCTCTGAAGATGTAATTACATCCTACTGCTCATTTACAGAAAAACTGAAACACCCCTTTCTTGGGAGGAATGGAACTGCCTGCCCTTGGTGCAGGGAGGAGGCAGCTGGAAGAGGACAGAATTCTGTGTCATATGGCATATAAGGAGCTGGGTCCTGCAGAGAAGAGAGGATGGCCATGAGATGCTGAAAGGAAACGTTGGCTCTAGGGGCGCCCACAGCCAGAGGGAGCCCAGACTGAAAAAGAATATGAATCTCAGCCCAGACTGAACAGCACACATCATCAAGAGGAAGAAGTCTCTATTTTCTTACCTTTTAACCCAGAGAAGGTATGTTGCCACTGAAGCAAACAGCTCCAAACTAAAGGAAGGGAGTCCCGTGTTTCTTCCCCACTTCTTAGCCCTGCTGTGTTTAGTAGAATCCTCTTAAAGTCTCAGCACGTGGAGTGAGGGGAGCCCCAGCTGGTCCTCAGTGACTCAGTCCACAGCCATGTACCAACCCATTACTCCTGTTTTCAGTGAATACCTTCTACTTGCATAGAGTGTGAAAGATTTACAGCCAGACTGCTTAGAACTGCTTTTGGAGAGGTCTTGCAGCAGCAAAACGTAGATGTAAGAGATAACTATGGGTTTATAACTGCTGGAAACTGTGTCCAGCAGGAGTATATTTACTTGCTTTTGCAGGATTGCTGCTCTCTCTGTGTTCTCTAAAGAGCTCCTTGGTCTTCACCAACTATCCACTATTTTTTGGTCTTGGAGTTTATGGTAGTTCCTTCCTAGCTTGTTAATTTTGCTGACTTGTGCTCTGAGGCGGACTGATTAAATTCCTAGTTTTGCACCTGAGGTAATATAATAGTGGGTATTTTGTGGGTATGTTTACCTGAGTCCCCAGATGTTTTGAATGCTGCTGAGATACTGAATCACAAGGAAACCTTGGGGCCAAAAAAAATAAAGAGACAAAGGCCTGTAGGCTTTAAGCAGATTCACCTCCTCAATTGTACTGATTATTTTTTCTGGAGTTTTTTGAAACATCTATTTCCAGGAAAATCTCATCCCCACTAATAGCGTTTCCACCAATTTCACATTCCTTCTATTAGTCTTTGATGATATTTCATGTAGTTTTCCAGTTTGTTTTACACTTAAATATTGCTGGGATTTTTATATGAGCAGAAGTCTTCAAGGAATCTCCGATTTTATTTATGTTTTATGGCAAAGTGTAGAAAGAGTTGAAATTATTTCTTGTAGTTAATACTGTATTGATGAACATATGAGCAATGAACTCTGTTCAACCATGACCAGTATATATAATTTATTTTTGTTTGTCTCTCTACCTTCTTATCTTTCCTAAATTTTCCAGCTTTAATAGCTTTGTATCACTCCACTTTCCCAGGAAATTTCTGTTCTTCCGGTGAAAAGCAAGATCTCAGTCTCCAAGTCCAGGATATTAGCATTGTGTTTTCCTTAAAAAACTGTTACAGAGTATGTATGTTGCCATGGACATCTTTGGTTTGGAGAGTCGAAGTTTGTTTACTTTAACTCTGATGCCACAGGGCTGAGCCAGACATAAAGATGTGAGCAGCCAAAATGTCAGCCCTAACTTTGGAGTCCTCATGTCTAATCATGAAACCCTCCTTCTGTATGAACCTTATGGCAGACCCACTGTGGAGAAGGGAAAAGCCAGTCAGAGAACACCTCAGATTCCCACTAATGGGAGTCAGGCTGCAGCACAGAAGCTGCAGCTCACTGTCTGGTTGTTCTTGCACATCTCTGACACAGATGTAGGGGACTGCAGAAGTGCTGTGAATAGAGAATTAACAGGTCTGCCTAGGAGTAGAAGCACAAGGAACAGCAGCAGCTTCTGTGAGACCTAGGAGCTGATGGTTGTTAAGACGCAAACACCTCTGTCTGCAGCTTAGGACACGCAGATCAGGAGGGAGAGTCCAATGAAGACTCTCAAAAGCAGGACAGCTCAGTCAGACTAATCAGTGCCAACTTCTAAAGGATACCTAATGCATGTTCAAAACCTGCACTTGGTCACAAATCTCAGAATAATTCAGAAGTGATGAAGACCCAACAACTGACAGTCTTTGTCACCAATGTCATGACAAAGAATCCTAGGCTGATTGTTTGGGCACAAGAACCTTGGTAGTTGTGAGAATATGGGTCTGAGATTGTGCTGAATGTGGCTGAGTGAAATCAGGTTTGAAGTTTGGGTTTTTGTTTTTAAAAGAAATTGCCCACCCCACCCAATAAGCTTTACTACTGTGAAAAACGCCAATCACTTGTTTTTAAAATTTTAAAAGTTTAATAAGTAATAAAATGATTATAAAAATAGTAATACAATTAGAGTAATAATAATTTGGACAATTTAAATTAGGATAATATGAGACAACAGAGACAAAGAGTTATGGGCCCGAAAAAGGACACTCGTTAACAGAGGATTAACCCTTAAAAACAACAGCCTGTTGCATATTCATACACCTCATACATGATGCATAAATTCCATTCAAACACAGGATTCTGTCTGGTCATCCTCAACTTGTTCCTCATAATCTTAATGGTGCTTTCAAGCCTGAGCAAGGTGGGAAGAAGTTCATTTCTTCTGATAAGATAGCAATAAATTCTTTTTCTCTGAAAGATTTAGGTGTCCTGTGACTGCTATCTTGCTGTGAGTCCTTTCTTTAAAAGAGTATCTTACATTGCATAGTTTCTATTTTACATTTTGCTATAACCTAAAACTATATTTAGCACACTACTTAAGAGAATTAATACAGCATAACTTTCTAACACAACGCATTTTAATATTTGTGAAAAGCCAATCATAAAATATGCATTTTTCACACTACGCTGGTTCTACAGTAATGCAGCATTATTTCCTATCTGGAATTGATTGCCAGGCATCGAATTCAGCTGTTTCCCTTCTGTTTCCCTCCTGCAGATGCCATGTGAAGGCTGCATGGAGAGGGACAATGTGAGCAGTGGTGCAACCATGGAGTTCATCCTGCTCGGCTTCTCTGAGCTGCTCCATCTGCGGGTCCTGCTCTTCTTTACCTTCCTCATTGTTCATTTGGTCACACTGGCAGGGAATATGATGATCTTCATAGCGGTGGTGATGGAGCCCTCACGTCCCCCCATGCTTTTCTTCCTCGGCCAACTCTCTGCTGTGGAGCTGTGCTACACTTTAGTCATCGTGCCCAAGGCGCTGCTCAGCCTGGCAGTGGGTGGCAGCCCCATCTCCATGCCGGGCTGTGCCGCACAGATGCACTTCTTTGTGGCCCTTGGTGGCGCCGAGTGCTTCCTGCTGGCAGCCATGGCCTACGACCGCTACGTGGCCGTCTGCCAGCCCCTGCGCTACGCGGCCCTCATGGGCGAGGGGCTGTGCCTGCGTCTGGCTCTGGCCTGCGCCCTGGGAGCCTTCCCTGTGGCCCTGGGCCTGACGGTGGCCGTGTTCCGCCTGCCCTTCTGTCAGCCCCGCCGCATCGACCACTTCTTCTGCGACGTGCCCGCCGTGCTGCGCCTGGCCTGCGCGCAGGGCTACGCCGCAGAGCTGGCCCTGCTGGCGGCCTGCGTGCTCCTCCTGCTGCTCCCCTTCCTGCTGATCCTGGCCTCGTACCTCTGCATTGCTGTGGCTCTGTTAGGTGTCACCTCCCCGGTGGGAAGGGGCAAGGCCTTTTCCACCTGCATTTCGCACCTGGCCATCACCTTACTGCACTATGGCTGTGCCACCTTCATCTATATTCGTCCCAAGTCCAGTTACTCACCGGCTCGGGACAAGGTGGTGTCTCTGGTCTACACCAACGTTACTCCTTTAATGTATCCCCTCATTTATAGCCTGAGGAACAAGGAAATCAGAGGGATCCTCAGGAAAATGCTGAGGAGAAAGAAAATAGGTGAACTGGGATATTATCAGAGTTGTGATGTGTGTGTGTGGTAAATTTTAGTAGAGCAAACACATTCTTGTTGGGAAAAAGCCCCATAACCAGATCACCATAGACTTCACTAAGGCAAATATCCAAGCAGAATTCTACATGCATCACTACATTTATGAGAAAAAGATATCTCTGCTCAAAAAAATCCCCAACATAACAGTTGATCTAAAGGAAAATGTTTTAGTGAGTTGTGAGCATGAAGAGCTTTGATCAATCACTGGTCTCGCTTCTCTGATCACATACATATTCAGGCTTACATTCATAGTCATGCCAGCACAATTAGAAGATCAACACAAAAGTTTTTAAAGCTAATAAACCAATATTAAAGTATTGGTTTTGTTATTTTTCTATCAAGATGACAGCAGAAATTGGGTAGTCCAGTACAAATTTTAGCCTGGTAAGTTTACCAGCACAATAAATCTGTAGGGCTTAAAGGAAGGTTAGAAGAAGAAAGACCATGGCTAGAAAAAAGGGTAAAATAGCTGTGGTTTTCTCCAAATTTAATAGAAGCCTGCACTCTGGCATCCCATGACAAATGGAAAGATTGTTAGTGTAAACTCATCTAACCTTGAATTATTCTACATATTGAAAGTTAAAATGCCAACAGTCTAACAAGAGTATGACTTTGCTATGCCAGTTTTGCAGGAAGCAAAACATATTTCCTTGTATTGGGAGATGCTTTAGGTTTGGATTGTTCCTATGGCAACACAAAGGCTAAGATACTTGTTTTATCATTTGACTTTCACCACCAAAGACTGCATCATATAAATATGAATGCCTGGGGAGTGTTGAGATCTGTAATTGTAAAAGTAATAATACTGCTGCCACAGTTACTGCAATTTCTTCAGCAAAACCAGTGAGAGTTACAGCAGACTGCAGCAGACATAAGAATCTCAAAGTTGCAAAGCAGTGCTATTTTATGAGTTTCCTATGTGTAGGAGGAACAGGATGATTCAGACAAATTAGAGAAGATCAATTTTGGCCAGGAAGAAGGGGGGAAAGAACCAACGTAATTATTTTATTTAATACTTCCCTCCCCCATGTCTCTTTAAAGGCTGTAGAGACACCATGATTCAGAACCCACCTCTTACACAGAAAATAGTTGAGAAAAAAATTAAAATGTTTGCTTCTGTTCCTCTGTCTCATCCAAAGGAATTTCAGCACCCCAGCTGCCCTCAACTCTCTCGTTGGGCAGATTGAGAAAGCAGAGTGGTATTTGCTTTCTCTGGGCTACAATCATTAAAAATTATGGTAAGTGGATTTGACAAATGTAAGAAATTGGCACTGTAACTAAGGAAGTTAACTTGGAGCCTTCTGACAAAAGAGAAATGTGGAATTTAAAACTGACATTAAAAGCTGTCTTCAAGATCAGAGTCTAGCCTGCCTAAAACATTAACACAGAATATTGGCTCTCAAGTCAATGAATACCTAATTACTCTGTGGGCAAACACTTAGCTGCATTATTTAAAATTATCAAAGTTGCAGTGAACATTTTAATCACCTGCCAGCTCTTCCAAAAAGTGAGAAGGAGAGGGTCTCAATGAAAGAACACTATGTACTAATAGAGAAGTACTTCAGAATTACATTAGAGAAGTACTTTGAATCAAATACTATTAAGTAACTGTAATGAGCACAAGCAGAATAGGAAGCATCAATTCTAAATCCTGTCAAGTCAAATCAAGCTTTGAAGTCAATCCTGCTGCGAGCAGTTGGCTGGACTTGAGGTGGCCAGAGCTCCTTCCTGAGATTAGCACAACTTTGCATCAGAGGTTTCTGACCTGCCTTCTGTCCAAATGCCTGGCAATAAAACTGAAGGACAGACAGACACTGAGGTTTATGACACGGTTCAAAGCCTTGGTAGAGGCCCTCACATATTTCTGGCAGCTGTGGGTGTGGGATAGCAGAGAGATAACTGTGACCTGCTGTGGGAAGATAGCAGGGCTGTCCCCTGAAGCAGGAAGTTCCTCACCAACCACTGCAGAACAGAGGTACCTGGACAGACCTCTCCTCACCCCAAGGATACAGATTATGCCTTTGGAAGGGATGAAATGACCTAAACAGCAGTCAGGCTAGACTCCCAGCCTGAGATACATGTGGGAAGTACGACAAGCAGTGGAGGCTTTCTGAGAAGACGCTTTCTCTACCTAATGTTCTTGCAGATGAACAGAGTGAGGAGATATCCCAGAGCCCAAGACCATCTTCACCAGTGTTCCCACATCCACTAGTCCAAGACTAGCCCCATCAGTATTCCCACACTCATTCACAGCACCCTTTCTCCTCAACCCTTGCCAGCTGTGTTGTGCACTGTACAGATATGTAGAGAGTATGAGGTAAGAGCAGCAGCAATGTATCAGAGGTATCACAACAATTTCCTTTCTAAAATGTTATCTTTTAATTGACTGGACCTGCCTGAGGTCCCTTTCCACTCAACAAGTGGCTGTTTCAGTCCTGTTGACTCAGCACACTGTGTGCTGAGAGCTGGAGAGTGCTCAAGTGAAGTAAGGCAGCACCATCCCTGATGTAGGCATGAGCACAGAATAATAATTTTTAAAAGGTAATTTCTAAGCTATTTTCAGACCTTCATAGGGAACAGCAGGATTCAGCTAGGCAGAGCAGATTATGACAAATGCACATTCCACCTCCAAACAAAGATGGGTATGGAAAAGATTTTTCCATGGGTGCTGTAGTTTTTTGGGTTGGGTAGAGATTCAAGAGTCCCCAGTGAATGAGTACAGCTGGGTACCTGCATTTCACAAATGGTCTTGTCCATTCTTGGAAGAGGAGTGCTTGCATTCCCAAATTTGCTGAGACCTGAGATCTGGCGAACATAGATGTCATGAAGTTTTCCAGTGAAACCAATTAGGACATCACTAAGAATCACTTTATGGTTTACACAGCCATACAAACAGAGTATTCACCCTTGCAATTAATTTCATAAAGGCGGCCCTGAGCAAGCACTGTGTAAGAACACAGATCTTATCAGGGGTGCAGCACCAGAGCCCAGCCTGTAAGAGTTTAACCTGTAAGATCACATCAGTGATCAGCTGCCACGTTCTCAAAAATGAAGAGAGTTTGGAGGATGATGGCCCAGATTTGGGCATTCAGGATGCTCTAAGTCCAGCACCTTGAATGGTACATGCCACTGAAAGGTTCCTCCCCTTAAGGGGATACTTCAAGGTTCTTCCTTGAGAACTCCTGCCAGTACCAGACATTCTGGGAGGATACAAGTGAAACCTCCCTTTCAGTATAGAGAGAAACCAGACAAAAATGCTTTGGTGTTTTTTGTTTGTTTGTTTTTGTTTGGTTGGGGTTTTTTTGTTTCATTATGGGGGGTTTTTTGCACACATTATGCTTTGCTGGCAAGCCAGGTAAGACGTTTCCTAAAAGTTGTTCCTATAAATAATCAATCTCCTAAAAGAAATAAATGTACTTGCATTAAAAGAATATCCTTATTTTCCTAGGAGTATAAATACAAAAAGTTTATCTAGGGGATTTGTTTCTGTTATGGGTAAGGAAAGTTGAAAACTTGGCAAAAGTCCAGTTTTAAGAGCTAGGAAGACATTTCAGTGTATTTATTTTCCCTTGACAAAGACATGTTAAAACATTCTGTCTGTTTTGGCTTACATGGAAAGTGAGTCCACCAGCTTTTCTTTCTTTCTTTCTTTCTTTCTTTCTTTCTTTCTTTCTTTCTTTCTTTCTTTCTTTCTTTCTTTCTTTCTTTCTTTCTTTCTTTCTTTCTTTCTTTCTTTCTTTCTTTCTTTCTTTCTTTCTTTCTTTCTTTCTTTCTTTCTTTCTTTCTTTCTTTCTTTCTTTCTTTCTTTCTTTCTTTCTTTCTTTCTTTCTTTCTTTCTTTCTTTCTTTCCCATTCCTTAAAAGCTTAGAAAACCTGCAAATAATCCTATATTTACCCAAATAGATTTTTTTTATCCTTTGATCTGAAGCAGGATGGTGAAATTAATACAGCCATTTACGATAATGGAGTTGTAAAATGAAATGGGTATGGGCTTAGTAGCAAACCTAGAAAATAGATGTTAATATCATGAGGGTGAAAAGTTGTCAAAGATTTTCTTTATTAAGAAAAAGCTTCTGTTTTTGAAGTTTATTATTAACATGCCAAAGGAGCAATATTTAGTGTTATTACTTTACTATTAACATATTTTACTATTATAAAGGCTAGAATGCTATAGGAATTTCTCTTGCAGATATTTATAGATAGAAGATTTACAAAAGAAGAGAGATGAGTCCTTTCTGAGATTGTTTTTTACTATTATATGAAATTATGTATTCAGCATATAAAATCTGATAGGTTCTATATGATATAAAACAAATATAGTCCACACCCCCATAAACAAGCTAATGGGAATTAAATATACTTCAATAATCTGCCATTTCTCCACAGAATTAAACATTTCTACAAGCTTTTTATTTATCAACTTGGCTGTTGCACAAGCCTTCATTTTCCTTTAATGGATTGTTTCAGGAAGCAACCAGGAACATAGGACAAAACTAATCAGGAGACCAAAGTGGAGCTGAAGAATGAGGTGAAGCTCCTGCCAGCTGGTTGGTTTCAGAATTAGTTTCACCTTGCCCTACAAGTACCTCCACATCAAAAAGCTGACTGAAGGTGTTATTAATAATTCCAGCAGTGTATCCCTAACCTAAAGCTCTTGGCTTTAAAGATCCTATTGTGCTCAGTTGTCTTCCAAGCAAGTCTAGAGAAAAGAGAATGGGAAGATCGATACCCACCCAGTGTGTACCTTTGGTTTTACCTGCATAAGTGCAAGAGTATGAGACAGTCTGGTTTTACAAATCGGTATGTAAAGATGTAAGACTGTCTGGTTCTACAAATTGGCATGTAAAGTTGAGGGAAGACCTGATGGCTCAGCAGCATATGGCCTCTAGCCTAGTCACTGCTGAAAATCAGGTCTCCTAAAATCTCTGCAGTGTTTCATTGTGGTTTTGCTGTACAGTTGCTCTCAGCATTCATTTCAGTTTTCATGTTTTGATTTAATTAATGAGTTCAAGTTTCAAAAAATCAAGTGGGAGGCTGAACTGAGAATCGAGTTGGCAGTGAGTCGGGAAGATGTTAACACGTTCACTGCCCTCTTTCCACCTGCAAGGTGTCTGCTTCAAATACCTTCTTCTGGTGTCCACCTTGAGACCTCTCAGGGAGAATGCTGCTTGCTTACACAGTGAACAGTGGAAACTATTTCATTTCTGCACTGGACAGCAACTCTTCAACATCAGGATCGAGCTACAACAGCAACAAATATGGGCAAGCTTATTGTGTTTAGATTGTGGAGGCAACTGTAATTTGTTAAGAAGAGGACTATAAAAATATCTTGAAAAAACATATTAGAAATAGACATAAAAGCTTTAAAATATTTGTTGTAAACTCCCAGAAAAAGAAAAGATTTATTAACTCACACATTCACCTGTAAGAGCAGAAAAAATAAATTTTAAATCACACTAAGTGACTAATGGTTTGGTTTTTATTGTATATTAGAAAAGCCTTTTCAGTGTCAGTGAGATATTTCCATGCTTGAACATAATTAATCCAAGAGTGGGGAAGAACAGCAGGAAAATATGAAGAAATTACAAATTACAGAGAGGTATGTGTTTGCCATGCAGAGGTTACCATTGTTAAATTTTGAGTTTTGATTCAGCTACTAAAAATATTATAATCTATACTTTTCTATAATGTAGTGGAATAAGTCATCAGCATTTCTCTACTAGAAATAAGTAATCAGTCATTTCTCTACCAGAAATCAAATTTATCTGGGTCAGATTTTATGTTTTTCACACATATTCTGTTGTGTTAGTAATGCTCACGGAGAAACTGAATCCTCTCATGAAATCTTAATGCCACCAAGATGAATAAATATCTTTAAAGGTGCCCAAGAAGAATGTGCTCTCAAAGAGAAGTGTTAAGTGTAGAACTGCACTTTTTGGATTTCTAATTATATAACGTGCTGCAATAGTATAATAGAAAGTAACTAACTCTTGCGACACAGATTTGTACCACTTAGGGAAGCTTTATGATTAGGAGAATGACTTGGTTTTCCTTGGTTTCCTCCTGTCTATACAAAAAGTCACACCTCAGCCCAGGCGAAGCCCCGTTTGGCCGCTCTCCCGGACACATCTGGGGCTCCACAGCCGCTGGACCACGAGGGGGAGCAGAGCTGGGTTAACGCGGCAAGAGAGTTATCTCAGGTGATTGCTGCGGAGAAGCAAGGTCCTCCCCCTCATTTGCAGGATGGAGTAATAATTTAACTGAGCCCTGTTTTGCAAGCCAAATAAGAGCATGGCAGACCATGGCAGGATAAGCTTATCCAGAGACAAAAGCCAGCAAGCTTGCAGTTCAGGCAGCAGTGCAAACACACTTCCCTGCCTGATCAGGCGTTCAGCCAGGGCATCAGCAGGTAGAGAAACACCTATTAGTGTGTGGCTGATGATCAAGTAAGTGGAATTTTATTCAGGAATACTGGGCTTCTTCTGGTTCATCTACTGTATGACATTTCAGTCAGGTGGAATATATATTTGGGAAGCTACCCTCCTGTTTTGACTGCAGCCCAAGTAAGGAACTGTCTACATTCCTGGTGGAAGAAGATGTGATTGCTCATCCACCAATGATGAACTGAACGAGCAAAAGATTGATGTGGGGAGGGATGACTGGAGGTCTTTAGCCCAAATACCAGCTCACTGCAGGGTTAAGACCAAAACTATGTCAGGTTGTTCAGGGCCTTTCAGGCAAAGCTTGTACATCTCCAAGGGTGTTTATCTCACATATGTGAGGAAGAACAAGGGAGTGTCCCCTGCTTCTTCTGTGTATGAAAACTCAGATCTACGCCTTGTCTCTATCAGCTTCATTCCTACCCTTGCCCTTGTTCTTCTTCGCAAGGGAGAAAGATAACCAGCTTGACTACTTGTGCAGTCAGATCCTCAGGTCTGTAACACAGGGGTGGCTGCTCTGTGATCCAGAGGAGCTACTTGTGCTTCCTCATAGGAGTTTAAAATATCTATTTAAAACAAAATCTGAGTTTCTGAATGCAAAATGTCTGTATACAAAATTAATTTAACAGCTTAAACCACTAAATGGTAGGAGTCTGTTTTCTGCAGAAAAACAGTCTGAAGTCAGCTGTTTGAAATATTCCAAGATAATTGCTGGTGGACTAGAGCCAGAAAACCTTCTAAGATAAACATGAAAACACTAGAATATTTAACTGTGGTCATGCAGGTGAGAATAAGGGACAGAAAGCACAATTTTTTATACAGGGAATTAGACATTCATACAGAGCATATCTTAGGCTCTACAGAGCTGTCATCATAGATTATTTCTAGAGTTGTAGAAATAGTGGATAAAAGGAGTGAATCAGAGACCACAGAACAAGAGCAAGTTCCCCCTTCAGAATGAAATGGGGTTTGTTGCAAAATGGATTTGAGGCCTCTGGGGGACCTATACATCTATGTTACTATGATACCTTACTGAAAGCCCATTCAGGATGCAGAGATTCAAGTTATCAGTACCGAAGGGATGCTTAGATAATTAGGGAAGTCATATCAAGTGAGAAACTCCAAAGATTATTTCTAATAATCTTAGGTTCTGTTTCATTCATCATCTGTAAGGACATTTAACAGCACAATGGTGAAACTCATTCTAAAACATGAGGAGCAGCAAACACAGTAAACAATTTGTAAGAATCATATGAGACAGTTCTGTCTGAACTGCAGTTCAAAAGAAGCACGTCCCAACTCAGCCTTGGGAGTGCCCTTTGACTTTCCAACAGCACATCAAAACAAGACCTGGTGCACAGCCTTCCTCCTCACTTCCCTCACCACAAGCCCACATAGCTGTAGGAGGAAAGCCCAGGTGTGTTGTGTGGTGATATTTTCCAGCTGGATACCTAATCACAGAGATACTCAAAACAAGATTCTGGGGAATGGAAGGAAAAAATGTGCCCTGCAATTCAGAAATACTCAGAGGGCCAAGAAAGAGACGATGAGAATCAGCCCGAAGACATGCCGAGAGTGAGCTGAAAAGACACAGTTACCTTCTTAACACAAGATGCATGCCAGAGATGGCATGCTCACTGGGAAGCCATGAGAGCGAGAGGCTGTGGAGATGTAAATTATAGAATCATAGAATATGATTGTAAACAAGACATAAAAAGACTTTTTAAATTAAGCTCTTTCAGTTTTGCTTATTTGTTGTTTGTTTGGGATTTGTTTGTTTTAGTTGTTTGGTGGTGGTGGTTTTGTTTGTGTTTTTTTTACAGTCAGAGAATTAATTTTGCCCAACGATTTCCAAAGACAAAATCCAAGCTTGTGATGCACAAACAGAATAACAATGTCAATGAAATACTGAGTATGAAAATGCACGTGTGGTACTCACTCTTCTGGCTACAGCCTCTGTGTATATTCCCTCTTTTTCCCTTTGGATCTGCATTTTGGGGCAGAGGACACAAGGGAAAGCAATCTTGCAGAGCTTTTACAGGTATCAGCAAAGTTCTATGCATTTTGTGTTTTTACTTCTGTCTGCTCCCACTTGTTTATAAATTTTCTTCAGGTCCTGATCCTGCTGAAACATTACGCTGTATTTTGTTTCACTATCATTATACACATTCTGACTGTGAGCTACACTAGGTGATCTCCAATCTGAAAAAACACAAAGCAATAAATACGATTTCTGACCACCATTATCTGGAAAACCCCAATTGCTGATCCCCATTTGGCCACACTATGAGGGGGAGAAAAAGAAAGGATTTTTTTTTAGGCCACGTTCTCCAGTAAGTCCTAGTAAATTGCTTCCTGCCCACTCCTTAGATCAAATGTTCTGAGTATCTGCACACCAATGAAATGGAAATAGAGCCTCCCAAGGATCTTCACTCCAGAACTTGTTACTTCTGGGATTTTACAGATGCAAACTCTGTTAGCCCTGAGGAGACCAATGTCAGGCCTCAACACTGATTTTTTTTTTTTTTTCTGAAGAAGGACATGAGCTCCTGGCCTGCCCTAGAGCCTTATCCTCCAGTTGCAAATGGTTCTTCCCCATTTCACATCTATTTAGGCCTTGCCTATGTCATCCCATCACAGACAAGTTAGCTGTGGGTCTGTCTGCCCCCTGCTACATCACAGACTGAAGAAGGCACAGAACTGTCCAAATGAAGCCCTAAATGGACACATTCTCCCACCACAACTCAAGGTATGGGTTGCAGACCAAAAAATCTTACATGACTCCTGAAATGGGAGTCTTTCAATTGTGGGGAAAACACAGGCATAAAAGTTTGGGACTTAGCACTGTGGACTGATGAAGAGAACTTCAGTCAGGATTAAACTGTAACAAATTTAAGGTACAGCTACTCTGAGTGCCATTTACATTTGAATTATTTGCAGCTATATTTTACTTCATGTGCTACATAAAATTTAAAGCTTAGTATTGTAACCATTTGTTCTGAAATTTCTCTTGCCTATGTTCAGACATCTTGGGATAGATCTTGCTTTCTCAAGATGTATGAGAACCACAGGATTCATTGAAAGATTAAATGCAAGGGCCCTCAGAGAGTCCACACTCCCAAATGCTGCCCAGAGCAGGGCTGACTCCAGAGGTGGTTATGTTGTTCATGGCTGTGTCCTGGCAAATCTGGAACATCTCCAAGGGTGGAGATCCCCCAGCCTCTCTAAGCAACCTGACAAGGTCCTTTCTTTAGCCTTCCTTGGGGAGGAGGAGGAAGAGACCAGGAGGAATGCAGCCGTACAGCAAATGTAAGTGCAATAATACCATCTGTTTTTTACAGGGAGGGGTGTAATAGCTGTGTATAGGTGGGAGTTACATCCTTGATGAATGCCAGAAGAGACAGAACAAAGGCAAGTTCTTTCATATTTATATCCCTCAGGAAGAAAACTAAAAGTCCCATGAGGTCTTCTTAGACAGAGAAAGAATCCTTCTAGTTTGCTTCCTCTCCCATGATTTCTTTTTTGCTGAAAAGCAGGCACTGTCCATCAATGCAGAGGAGCATACTGAATGAAAAACAGTAATTCTGCCAGACAAAGTGGTATCGCTGTCGCTCTGTGACATACTTGGGAATGAAACGGGCTGCTGTCCCCGTGTACAGATGGATTTCCTAAACATATTCAGTGAGGATGGCTGAGTGGTTTTAGCCCCATTATCATAGATCACAGAATGGCTTGGCTGAGATCTGGAAGATCATCCATTTCCAACTGCCCTGCCATGAGGGTTGGAACGAGACCTTCCACTAGACCAGTTTGCTCCAGGGTCCCATCCAACCTGGCCTTGAACACTTCCAGGGATGGAATAGCAACAACCTCCCTGGGCAACCTATTCCAGTACTCCACCACCCTGAAGAATTTCTTCCTAAAATTTCAGTTTAAAGCCATTGCCGGGGCCGGCGGGACGGGGAAGGATGGCGAGGGCCGCCCAGGAGGTGGCAATCGGGAGCCTCTTACGGGAGTGGAGCAAAGGTGGAGGGAGGCTCCCAGGAAAGAGGTGGCTGCCTTTAAGGTGGGTTTATTTGCCTGCCAGATGGGAAGTCTGTGACCAGCCCCTTAGAACAGGTAAAGGCAGTAAGGCTTCTCCACCCACTCGCCTTGATCTTTCATCACCACCGTGGGCCAGGCGGGCGCTTGTGCAACGTGCGCGCCGCGCTCGGAGGCTGCGGGAGAGGCCCATGCGCTGCCCGCAGCTGCCCGGGCACGGAGGCCGGAGCCGGCGGGGGCTGCGAGCCGGGCCCCCTCCCCGGCCAGCCTGGGGCTGAGCACCTGCAGCGGCGGCATGGAGCCCTCCCTCGGGCTCCTTCTCCTCTGGGCTCTCCTTCCTCCCGAGGCGCACGGCAAGGAAGGTAAGCGTGGGACCCGCCGCCGGTCCCTCTGCCTGCAGGGCTGGGCTGGGGCGCGCAGCGACAGCGACCGCGCTAAGGGGCAGGGAACGGGACCTGGCCCACGCGTCCGGGGCTCCGGGGACACCTCCGAGGGACCGGGGGGTCGGGGAAGGGCAGCCGGGTGTGGGGACCATGGCCTGGCAAATGCCATCCGAATCTCGGTGGCTCAGTGTGTTCTCGTCCTCCTTCACCTCCTCCTAGTTGAAACACAAATGTCTCGGCATATCCAGTGATCCAAGAGAATTCTGCCCCTGTTCCCCTCAAACAAGGGCCTTGCAGATAACAAGTTTAAACACAAACTCAGAAAGTTTCTCCCCTCCTCTGGCAACACCCCCGCAGTTTCCTCAGGAAGCCCTCCTAGGAGTTAACTCTTATGAGCAAGCGGACAGTAATTTTATCAGAGTCTTTTATCTACCCTACTGCTGGAAGACGGAGCTGGGCTTTAAAATTTCCTCTTCCACCTCTTAAGGCTTCCATGTTTCCCCTCCCTGTACCACTTACTCCCTTTTATTAAATGCAGTGATTTTTTTTTCCTTCCATCTTGGTAGTTGCACAGTGGTTATGAAACGTGGGAGAATGGTAACTTTTAATAGAGAGGTGAGGGAGGTGTAAATCTCGGCTCTGTTTCCTACCTCCTCCTGCAGTCAATTCTTGCTAGGGACTTCTGTTTTGTACAGCAAGAGGTGTTGGGGCTTTTCCATCCCAAGGACAGTCCTCCTTCGCTTCTCAAGGCTCTGGATTGAGGGGACTTTGTCATAACTGGAAGTTCAGCCATGGGCTCGGCTCTGATTCTGCGAGTGCTCAGTGATCTTTTAAAGGGTCCTTGACAAGCACGTTTCCACTAAGGATCCAGCTACGGGATGGATGCAGCTGGCAGACGCAGTGGAGAGGGCCAGCCTGGGTGAGAGGCAGCACCGGGTGGCACCGCGCAGGCTTCGGCTTCCAGAAGCGTGTGACCAGTAGTTGGCAGTAACAGTCAGGGACCTGTCTGCCCGCTTCTCCCCTATCTCAGCCATCTCATTTGGGCTGCGTCTGTGATCCACTGTTCCTTAACTTGTCTGTCAGGGAAACAGCTCATTTTCCCGGCGTCCTCTCTTATCTGAAGCCTTTCTTCTTTTTGGGGACACCTACCCCTCCCCTGTGGCTGGACAGCCACGTGAGGCTCCTAGCAGCAAAGCTGTGGACCAGAGAGTTAGTAGTCCCCGAGGACTTTATTCTTCTGCTTCTGTAGTCTCACTGACTCAATCATCCTTTCCGTGGAGAATCCCTGTTGAGGGATCACTTTGAGAAGTACTTCTTGGCAATGGGCTTTGTCCCTCCAGTGGGCACTCAGCAGTTGAAGGAGCTGCCATTGCTGGCAGTGCAGAGCATGGCACAAGGGTTCTGCCAGGTTCCTGTCCTGGCCACTTCCAAGTTCCTTTCCCCTTGCTCTGCTAGAGCTTGCCATGCAGCCCCTCTCACTTCCACATTGCTGCTTCAGTCCTGAAGAGGATGGGATGGCATAGATGTTATCTGGGTGATGGTTCTGGCAAGACAGGCTACCTCACCCTCTGAGCTTCTGGAACTAACCACAAAAGAATATTATCTCAAATAAAGAGATTGAGAGTAGAGGGGAAGTGAATGAGGAGCCTTGTCTGGACAGGGAGTCTGTGGCTAGGAAGGTTTTGCCATATGACCATACTGTGAGCACTTGGAACTTGCAAAACCTGGATTCCTGCTTTTCCCTTCTCCCAATTCTGAAAGGGTGTTTCAGAGGTGAGAACAGCAGCGCAATCTCTCTTATCTCTCATTCTGGGCCCACAGCCTGCTTCCTCATTCCACGGGACTCTTGCTGATCTGCACTTTACACTATTACTTATAGTTGGCAGGGAGTATTTGTAAAACAGTCAGATGAGGGGGAGGAAACCTGGTTATTTAAATGCCATTTAAAAATCTCCCCACTCCTACCTTTCACCCCCAGATTCTTCTCTGAGATTGTTCAGAAACGACCCCTCTGAATACACCCACAGGAATCTGAAAGAGAATCCAAAGAATTTTTCCTGTTTCCTATGTTCCCAAGCTGGGACTTCGATAGGTGCACAGAAACCAGTAGTCTGTTCTGGCAGCACCGGCAGACCCAAAAGCAGGCACGAAGCTGCACATCCCACAGTGTGTCTTATGTCAACTCCTCTGCTTTCTCAATGTTTGCCCACAAAGTGACACATTTTTAAACGTGTCTTCAGATCAAGACTTTAGGCCAAACTGTGATCGCGTTTTCAGATTCCTTTGAGGGCTAAAAATGAACATACCAATGATTTTCTCCTTTGTCACACGACTCCAGGAGCGAGGCTTAAAGCAGCCGTGCAATTCCGTGGGACGTGGCCATGCTTTGGCCGGAGCCACTACTCCCTCTTGATGTCCCGGCCAAAGAAGTCGGAAGTGTGGGAGAGGGTTAAACGATTTGTAGGCCATCGTCAGCTGGTGGACAGTCTGAGTTAGAAGTAGGGGGCTCATCAATTTGCACAAGTGGTGCATCTCCGGGCTTTTGGGTACCGTGACAATGGAAAGTCCCTTCTACAACTTCACACTGCCTCTGTACTTTCCCACTGTGTTTCAAGTACTGAATAGTCCCTCCAGGCGACACTGATTGATCTTTTGTGTTGGTAATTTATTTGATTGCCTTCCTCTTCAGCCGTTTAGTTTGCTGCCTTCCTATTTCAAGGAAAGATATGTGTTCAGCTGCTAATGCCGGGTACCCATTTGAATAGGCTTCAGCCTCCTTCTTCCTTTTTGGGACAGTTTTAGGAAGTGATAAAATTTGTCAGGGTTGAGTTTTTTGGATGTGTATCGGAGGGGGCCTCATATATTAGTAAAAACTTTTAACTCCTGACTAACTGCCCTGTCTCGTCCCTCCTCTAGTCATGCTTTTTGAACGTGAAGGGTTTCAAAGGATGGGGGGGTTGAGAGAGGAAATGCAGGCTTTACCTTCTTTGACAAAACAAGGATGAAACCATTCCGCGGGCTGCATGAGTTGGGACACCGATTTATCTTTTCCCTCTCTTCTGGTTTTCAGTGGATCTACTTGACACAAGCACTGCACAGGGTGAACTGGGCTGGCTTCCCGACCCTCCGGAAGTAGGGGTGAGTACCCAACATTCAAGGAAGGGGAGCCACTGGCAGTACTAAATGATGGGAAAATATAATCCATGCTGAAATTTCAACCTACCTCTGGAAACTGAACTTCTGAGGCCCCACCCCCTCCTGGACATTTTAGGCTTTATAAGTCTCTCTCTCTTCACCTGTGAAGCCTCACCCCTAGCCAGCTTTTTAAGGACTGATGCCTATTGACTTCCAGTATGATTAAACATAACCTTGAAATATACTGTTTTCATGAAGTAATAAAGCAATGAAGAAAAATGAAAAAAATCAAATCACCCTCCAGTTTTTCATTCTGTCATGCTGCATATAAATCCAATGTCTCTTTTTTCCCCAGTAAAATAGGCAGAACAAAAGTATTTCTGTCTCAGTCTCTCAAGAAATTAGGAACACATTATAGGTTTTTTAATTCAGCAGCTGACTGAAGAAATAACTCATAGGGCAGCAATCTGCCTGCGTGGGTGGGCTGTAAGACTTTACACCAAGCTGTGGTGTTTGGTCCACACAGCTGACAATGAGAGAGGAATTTCCCTTTGTTTTGTGACTGTAAAAATGAGTTGATGGAAGTGCTTAAAACGTACTCCTGAAACCACTGCAACAATGGTGTACCCCAAAAGAGAGCTGAACTCAGCTGTTTTTGTGCAAGTACAGCTATTTTGTATGAAGCATAGTTGGGCAGTCCCTCTGGTGTCACAACCTACATCAGTGAAGGTGTTCCCTCTGTAGCAGCAGTGCTGTGGGAGTGGTGCAGGAAGGCACAAAGAAAAGGGAATTTAGGGACTATGCTGTGGTAGTTAGCACATATGTTAATATGCAGTTTCAGTTCCTCATCCATGCTCTCGTGTTTGCAGCAAGTCCCAAGCTTTCCAATGGAGAGTCTTCACCCTTCCTGCTCTAAAGCAGACCTGTTGGAGTAGAGCCTGTTCCTAACTAATTTCCGTGACTTTCCTCTGTAATGTGCTGTGGCTGGTTTAAATCCACCCCAGCCTCCTCCTCCTTCCCAGCAGCATTGCTGGGTGAAGTAGAGGCAGACAGTGAGGTTCTCCTGTACTGGCATAGCTGCATTTCTTTCATTAGTAAAGCTGTTTTGGTTATTATTAGTAGTATTATTATACCCTGCTCAAAACAGGTGCCCTAGTGAGACATACATGTAGATCATGTTTTGCTCATTGCTCCCGTTGTTGTCTAATCAACTCTCTGTGTGGTAATTTTACCCCAATTCTAGGCTCCAGGCATGTTCAGGATAAAGTACCAAAATCTGATAGAAAATAAAACCTTCATTACAAAACATCTGAGTGTTGCACAGGAAGTTCAGAGTTGGCAAATCCTTCTGCTTGTGCTACATTTTCAAAATATGTATATTCACAATGTAATTGTAACTGAGAATTGTTGGAAATTAAGGGGAACATGGCCTGAGAGAAATCAAAATAACAGATCAGGATATGGATGACTGATAAAACAACAGAGGATGAAGAATAGATCCATTGACTTCTCATGAGCAAGTCTTTTGAGGAGATTTGTCTAATTACATAATTTCCCAATGACTGTTAGGTGGAAGTCCAACAAATTGCCACAAGCAAAAAGGGAACAATGGCTGATTCTCTCGTAGTGAGAGCTTTGAACAGGTGTTTCTGAAACCATTCCTTCAAAATGAAGGATTAAGTATGTTCAAAAAAGAACGGAAATGAATTCAGAACATTTTTTGACAAAAACGGGCCAAGATTAGTACTGAATAATCTGACTAGGTTGATTAGTAACAGGCTGGAAACGTCTGAGCTGTGTTGCACACAGAGCTGAAGGGTGTACTTCATGTAACACTGCTACTTGTAGCTAACCTCAGATGCCGGAGATCTCCCATCAGTGAGTTGGATTTGTGTCAATATACTTATCGCAGAGAGGAGGAATTTGCTGTGGGGAATTTTCGTGCTTTATATGGACAAGGCCCCCGAGGCATAGCCCAGAAGAGGCTGGCTAAGTCTGTGGAGGCAGAACTACACCTTTGTTTTCTCCTCACTTGTAGCCAGTGACAGAGGATGAAGTGGCTTGCCAGGTGTGGTTGTTCCATGGTCAGACCATGGCTGTATCCAAGGCAGACAATGCTCCCATTAACACACGGGCTCAGCCTGAGAACACCGCTCAGTTTTGGGCTGCACTTCCGTAGTTCAGAACTTCTGCACCACATTAGCCGGCATCTTGCCTAAGCTTAAGGGTAGTCTTTGAGTGAAAGTCTCTGTACTTTAAGTAAAGTGTCTGTAGAGTTTTGTTTGCTAAAAGGTTTGTGCTAGCTTGCTTTGTAGTATTTATTTAGAAAGGGTTTCGTTACTTTAGGCTACTATTGGAAACGAGGCTTTTAAAGAGGCACACCGTAGCTCCTACAACCCCCTTTTATCTACCTTACCACCCACCACTCCCCTCCTCTGACATATTCCTTGATAATTCTTTTTTGGCTTTGAAGTTCTGCCACAGCAACACCAGGTGGGCACAGAGAGGTGTGTTGCAGTACTAGTGGAAGATTTCCACCTTTTAACATACATTAGAGAGCCAATGATGGCCACTTTGAAGGTGTCAGAAGTACAGAAATTGCTTGCTTTCACATTTCTTAAAGACTCCTCATGCAGCACAAACAGCCTAGCTACCTGAACTGGTTTCAGATACCACTGAAACTTCAAAAAGGACCTCTCAAATCCAATCATGAACAAATTCACTTATCAGGCATAGTGGCACTGCTTCTTGGCAGTTTGCAAAATGACATTATAAAAACTTATTAATCACTAATTTGCTTTCAAAGATAATTGCATCAGCTGTGAACAGATTGTGATAAGGAATTATGCTTTCCTCTTGCATTTTGCTTTTAATGGACAAGGCCCTAAGTCACCCCAGCCTGGCTTTGAAGTCAGCCTTGTTCTGAGCAGGGGATTGGAGTAGAGAACCAAAGGTCCTTTCCCACTAAATCTTAGTGTTTGTGTTATAATTTAGAACTGTTTGTTCATTAGAATTCTGAGTTTGAATTTTTAGCTGAGGCACAAAAGGTCCTCATTATTTTATGTTTTGATTATTTCTCATGATTTTATGTACTATCTATTCCTATAGATTTTCTGTATCAGTTTATATGCATCTACAATGCAACATACGGAGTGATCCAATATTTGTCTTTAGTGCTGTGATTATCTCACTCCCAGCTTGTGGGCCTATCTTGAAATTTTCCTTTTATCCACAATTTCCAGTTTTTGTTTATGTGAATAGTATTTGCATAATCCAGTCACACTCCCATGAGTATGTGTGACTACTTAAGTTCCAAGCCATTTGTGCTGGAGAATGCTGCACACTGGGCTTCTCAATATGACTTTCTCTCTATATATTGTTGAATGAATTGTAAATTAAACACACTTCATTTTTTTTAGCTGCTACATTTTCTTAGGATATGTGCTTTCACCAGTCTTTACTTGTAAAAGGGTCCTTTTTCATGGTGACTTCATTTTTAACTTGGATGTATGTTATTTCAGGAATCACATGAACTCCACTGCTGCCAAATTGTGCCATATTTATTACATATTAAAATGTTTGGCAAGGCTCAGTTCTCAGCTGGTAGCTGCTTTGTGGAGCCTATTTTTCCCAACTTATATTCCTGCTTGGATCATTGCATTATTAAAGCTTCCCAATGACTTTCTTAGTCTCCTTTCCAGGCTGCTATTGTTCTCAGCCTTTTATTCACAGTGAGGAGGAGGACATAATTATTTTCCTGCCTATTCCATACTCTTGCTTGCTTCCACATATACTTCAAAGCATTGCTATCAGTTTCAAGCTTTCTACCAGTTTCCCAGTGTGCATGGCCCTTGATCTGCTCAGCTTTCCCAAAGTCTACTTTCAAACAAGATTAAGGACAGTAACACCAGTGGCCTAACTGGCATTAGTATACCAGAGGCTATCAGTGAATAGCCACTAACTACAACTATTGGGGCTCCAAAACCACTTGAAAACTTTGGAAATTACTTTGGTGATTCTTGTTCAGGAAAAAGAGTTCTGAGTTCTGCACCTCATGTTCCATGGAAAGTTTAATTATGACCACAGCAACTGCCAAAGCTATGTGAATACCATTTGATTAAGCCAAAAAAATTTTTTTTTGTGTGGTTTTTTTTTTTTTTTAATGCTGTTGTTGTCCTATTAAAGTCCAGGCATAGTTCAAATTCTACACTGATAAATTTTTAAGCAATAGACTAGATCAAGTACCTGCGACCTGTCAGCAACTTCTATATCACTGACCACACCACAACATTTGCATGCCTTCAGGTTCTAGCAAGGTGAGGTTGTGTTCCACCAGACTCAGCGGTCCCAGATTTCAGTATCAGCTGATGGCTGCTTTCTGTTCCACCACTTCTTGGTTAGACAGATAGTCCTGGTCACGAAGGAAATGGTGCTATGGGGCACACAGCCTTCAACCTGCAAGCAATTCCAGCACAGCACTCCTATCTCGTTAAACCTGGGCAGTTCACTGAGTCAGACTCAATGATCACTTAGTCAGACTTGATGATCTCTTACTCAGATAGTCTTGGAAGAGTCTCAGCCAGTCAGCTTTTTGTAGCATCCAAAGGTGGTGTGAAAAACAGCCATCAGAAAAGCTGTTCTGTGCACGTCTTCCCAAAACCGTTGTTCATGCATGTCCTTTAGGAGCTAACTCAGAGGAGTGCCATCATTTCTGAAGCTGGAGTAGAGTAGCAGTGCACACCTCACTGCTCTCACTTAAGTGTCAGGCACAGGGGATTAGCTCCCCTGAGTGAACAGGATCTGTACAGAAATAAGGGAAATATGCTTAGTAAAGTCAACAACTACCTGGAAATGGGAACAACTCTGGCTTCAGGGTTGTATCCTGACATGACCTGCTGTTGTTGATCTGTGGACTGGTGGAGAGATATTTGTTAATGATATCCTGGTAATTGAAAATTAATTTTTTTGTGTCAATTTGGGAGAGGAGGAAAAAATTGTTTTGCATATCCAGATATGCTTTACTCAGAAGTGTGAGAAGAGGGAATACAAACCAGTGAGATGAGAACGAGTGAAGTGTAAATTAATAGCTGTAGGGAAGGCCAGATTGCATGAGCCACCAACTAGGCAGCCTAGGAAGGAGTCACTGCCAGAGACCCAAGTAACAGTCTTGGCCAGTGCACTCAGTGTTGTGACCTGAAGGGCAGAAAAGAGCACATTGTGAGCTGAAGATGCTGTACAGCCATGACATTCATCACCACAGCTGCTCGGGCACAGGGGTGGTGACAGCCCTGTTGCCTGGCAGCTTCAGAAAGCTGCTTCACTCTTTTATAGCTGTTGAATGAGTGGACAAGGTTCACTGAACTTCCTCATGTCAACACAAAAGCAGCACAAGTCAGCTGGAGCTTGGAGATTAACCTGCCTATTGCATGGTCCTCCAAGAAGACTAACAGGCTATTTAAAATAATAACAGTATTAAAACCCAACCAACCAAACAAACAGAAAACCCAAACAAAACAACTTCTATTATAATTCTAACTAAAATACTGGTGAGTTTGCAGGCAAGCAATTAGAAAGAAAAGGCTTTGCATCTTTTTTTGCCTGTTGTGTCCTCGAAGGATGAACCTATGTTTTGAACTGTGATTCTCACTATCTCAGAGGCAGATCTGCACAAAAACATTCCCATGATTTATTTCTCAAAAGGCTATTTCCATTGTTTCCAAGGCCAGTTTCTGGCTTCTCTTTGTTTGATCTGAATATTGCCAGCTCCTCACATGACTTTCAGACTGCCATCTCCTGCAGCTTCTTTTCTCCAGGCAGGTTTGATCATCATCATCAAGGCATAATTACCCCATCCCTGTGTGGGATTCCACCTGATCCATCTTTAAAGGAACTTATACAAACAGAAGCCCATCACCATCAGACTAATTTCCAGCTTCTCTGTAAACACTAGAAGTAGACTTGACATACCATACAAAACCACAGCTCACAATACAAAGCCCTTTACCTTGAAAAAATGAAAAAAAAAATCTCTTCCATTTACAATGGATCCTATGCAATGTAATTCAGAAATAACATAAGAGCTAACATTTGCTTTATTGGTAATGTGCCTTTAGCCATAAATTCTGAACTCTTAAGATGCACAATCTGATTTTTCACTCCTGTCCTTTTTGTAGTTATTGGTACTGTTAGTGAGTGGTAGCAGAAAGAAGTGTTCCAAACCAGCTAGGTGAAATGTTGGACCAGAGTATCATTATCACTCATCTAGCACCACCTGTTATGACCAGAACTGTTTTCATGCAAGACCTTAATGTGGTCAGGCAGTTCAGAGAATGAGCAGACAGCAGAACCTGTGTTTGATAAACAGGTTCTGTAATCGATGCACTGGCGCTCGGTGTCCCACATGAACACCTTATCTTCCCTTAAGAGTATGAGTACCAGTTAAATAGAAATGACATGGGTGGGATGGAGACCTGTGTGCTAGTGCCCTAAAGAATGAGTAATTACATAATGGAGTTGCTCCTCCCTGAAAATAACCAATGGATCATTGTGGGGAAAAAACATATCATCCCACCCATAAAGATACTGTAGATAAGCAAACATCTCTTCTGTGTTCAGTTGTTTCAAAGGCTCCATGATGATGTGATGAAATTAAAATTGCCTGACCATAGCCAAATGATCAAAGAAATAAGAGCAGCCTCAGCTGTTCTCAGATTTAAAGTTACAGGACTCATGAAGTGTCTAGATGTCACCACGCTTCTTTCATCATCGTCATCTAAATTGTCTTCCACACCAGCAAAAGAACTTCAAAGAGTATTGAGAAACGTTCAGTAAAGGGTCATAGAAGCTTCAATTCTAGAATACACCACTGTGGTGATGCTATTTTTGGTTGGCTGGTCCGGCTTGCCTCCTGACAAATTTTTGTCAGATGTATTTCAACTGAAGAGAAGATCTTCATGTATTAAAACAGGTGCCAGCAAGGTGCCTCTCTTGTCACCGGCTTTGCTCTGAGGAAACTACACTATGATTGTAGCACAGCTGTAATTACCTTCAATGCTGAATCTGTTCCAGGAAGATTTTTTGGTCATGGTAGCACGCAAATGCTATACTATACAAAAGTCAAGACACTCCACAGGCAAGATTGCAGCCAGAGAAAGGGGATAAAGAGTGTTCAGCGGCACATGTTTTCCTAGGCAGTTTTAGGCTTGCCACACCAGTGATGTATTGTTGCTGAAAAAGGTTGCTGTTTTGGGGCTTTGCAATTTTTCTTCATAAAGAGATTTAATGACCTCTCAATTCTGTTGAAAATTAAATGAGATTGAGACACACTTACTATGCACGGGTACACTGTAGCTGGCTTTATTAACATAGGTGCTCTTTTCGTCTTAGTGAAATTTTCTAACCCAAAGTTAAACAAGTCATTAGATTTCAGCATATGAACACTTAGACTTTTCCAGTAGGAATTCTTATTAACTTTTCCAGTGGAAACATGCATCTTAGTTTAGTAACTTTAACCTACTGGCTAGCCTTGCCTAGCTTTTGCTTCTGTAAGTCTCTTAAAAGTATCACTGTGCCTTTCCTTGGGGGGCTGCAGACCACAGATTGGAAGTCACTGTGCTGAGGTAATGTGAAAGCAAATGAGATAGAGGTCACAGCAGGCAGGCAGGCTCTTTTTTGAAAGGAGACAGGGCAAGTCCCTGGCAAGCTGGAAATGGAGACAGTATTCTTACTGCGAGTCACAAGCTCTTATGACTCCAGTCTCAGCCCACAATTTGCAATACTGTCACAGTCTGCTGCCTCTGCCACTGGTAGCCTACCTCTCCATAAGCAGGGATGAAATTTGTATTTGTCAATGTTAAAAGCTTGTTTCCTTCCTTTTTTTCCCTACTAAGAAAGGCTAAAACCAAAAGAGACCACTTCATTGATGCCTGCAAAGCCTGAGACAATGGCTCCAAGGTGTGCAAACTGTTTCTTATACCTGATGGTAAATCCTAGGAAGAGTAACCCACAGGTACTCTTCCTGTGATGAAGGAATCACAGCTTGTCCTAAATAAGATCCTTGACACAAACCTAATCTAGAGAAGGCTTATTATACAGAAAAAGCAGAGTAAGTATTCCATAGGCTCCAGATCTTCAAACTGTATAATCATTTCAGAGTCAATAAAGGCAGATATTAAAAGGCACATCTTATCTTTGGATTTTTACTCACATGGGAGACCAAACCAATACTGTTTACTACAAATATCTACTGTTGCCCTTTCAGGTTGTCATTGAAGGCATTCTGAATGGCCTTTATAAAGACAACTTTCTTTATATGGAATCAAACCAATACAAGGAAAGTTGCTTTCCTTCTTTGCTTTTTTCTGAACTTGCAGTGTTTTGAGGTTACTGACATATACCTTTGCTTTGAGGTTGTTTTTCACTTGACTCTAATTGCTGTGCTAGAATAATTTTGCTTTGTATTGCACCACCACACCAAGATTTTCAAGAACAAACCTCTGGAACAAGGTGCCTGTGTTAGTATATGGGTTTCTGAGAAGCACAGGAAACCCGTTTGCTCTCAAATTCAATGGCTATGTACTTAGACTTCTTAGGAAGCCAAGCTACTAACCTATGGCACTCTCCTGAATGCATTAGCATTTGTTTTCTTAGTGACTTTTAAAGAATTCTGAAAGATTTTAAGAATTTGAAGACTAGTTTAAGGACAGTTTACACTCTAACTTAAAAAATAAGAGAGTTTAAAAGACATTTTAAAGAATAACATGCAAAGACTTCAAGAACTCTTTAGCTTGCTTGGAGCAGGGAATTGGACTAGATGATTTTCAAGGGTCCTTTCCAGCCTAAATCTTTCTATGATTCTGAATCTCATGAGAAAGTTTTCTCTCGCATCAAAAAACCACAAATTCACTCACTGCTAAAATAAGGAAGTCTGACTAACTCTGTTCTCCACTTCTAGAAGAATGTTACCTATTCTGTGGCCAACTGGAGTAAGGCAACAGAGTCTGGAATGAAGTGGGTAAAAAGTTACATTATCAAAGGAGGTTGATTCAATGTCATTGGCAGACAAACTGCAGAGGCAAGTAATTAATATTGATTGAGCCAGAGTTTACCACACATGTTTATTAAGAACATTACATTAAAAGTCAGAGGCACACATTTTGATTTTGCAGCAGATTCTCTGAGGACGGGAGACAGTTGCCTGGCAACTTCTGGTCTCATCACCCTTTCATTAAATGTTGTATGTAACAGTTTTCCTCCACTACTTTGAATTTAAAAGCTTCACTGAATAATGAAAAGAAGTCAGAAGCATATTTAACAATAGTTCTGTATTGTTAGCATAAATAATATCCTCATTTTACTTCCTTTACCCATCAGCAGTAGAGTCTAGAAAAAACATGTCTGACTCCCTTGTTATTTCTTTGCACCACACTGCATATGAAACTGTGCAATTGTCAGTGCCAAGCATCTTTGCCCTGAAGAACTGAGTCTGGGAGAAGCTGGGCTGAGATGAGCTAAGAAATACAGGAGTTAACAATTGGATTTTTTTTCCAGCAGTATAGTTTAAAGGAATTTTTGTTGTTGTTGTTGCTACAGTTGCCACCACTGAAAATAAAACTTTGGTCCTATATCATGTAAGTTTTGAAAATGCATTTTCTTGACAGGCACCACAACAGCTCATGTCTTTCAATGAGACATGCAAAAACCACTTTCTGGTGTCACTTGTCTGTGGTACTGCCTTAGGATAAACTGCTAATGGAAAGTAGTCTAACTCTCAGCCTCCAAATGCAATTATGCTTTCCCCAGGCAGACGCGCATTGAAAAATGCTTCTAAAAGCCAGTCCTAACTTTGGCAGTGTATGAAAGCCAGTTTGCTCTTATTCTCCTTCCTAACTTCTTTTCTTCTACTTCAGTCTATTTCAGGATGCATTGTAAATTCAGTTTGTAACATTTTCTGGAAGGTTTTCAGTTAAAGACTGCAAGAGGTCATTAAGTGATTGTCCCTTCTGCTTGATCAATTGTGATTGATCCATCAGTCTCTTTCTTTGTTTTGCTATCATAAATCTTTTCACCTCCAGTGAGTGAAATAAGTGTAAATCCTGTGTGCTGCAGGTCTATGCCAGCTGGATCAGATTAAGAGGGTGGGGTAACACTGGGGATTAATTATGTGGAAAAAAAAGGGAACAAGAAGGGACACATAGATATCATCCCCAGAACTTCTTGGGAGGAGACTGCTAGTATGCACTTAGGTAAAAGGCTGAAATTATGCAGAGAGGAGCTTGTGCTATCAGCACGACTTGCTAGTTTGGAGAAGGCTCTCCAATACTTTTCAGACTGGGACTGGGTAAGAGGTATACTCTAAGTCATGGCATAAAAGCAGAGCCTCTTTGGCACTCTGTGGGTCCATCTCTGTATTCCACTAACACAGTGACCTGGTCTGTGGGGAGAAAAGCTGTTGTGCTGTGAGCACAGGAGGTGGTGGTGCTGAAGAAATGCGTGAATCTCATGCTCAGCCCATGAGATTTGACAAGTCTGGAATAACACAGAGACTGAGGCCTTGTTTAAATTGCATCTTAACCTGGCGTGTGATTTAAAACCAAGATGCTTAAACTTGTGCCAGTACTTATGTGGGCACTTGTTTCAATTTAATTTGATTAAACATTTAAAGCATAATGAGAAAGGCAGTCTTAGCATTGGAGGAAAAAGGATGTAAGTTACTTTCCCTGTGGACAAGACCTTGCTTTCCAAATTTTCTCATATATGAATTACTTAAAAGAGAATGTTCTTTGCATTTTGTATCTGACCTGTGGTAAGGAAAGAAAAACTAGAGCCACCTAAAATTTGACAAAAGCATATGTTAAAACGAGTATCAAACTTTATTAGATTCATGCAAATAGTATTAGTAAGGCCATATAACCAGCTGGGCCCGTGTCCTCCTCTCGGCCATTATTTGCCTGGGGAAGATGCAGAACCTTAATGCAATATGAAGTAAGGAAAATCAACAGAGTTTTAATAGTTAAATTAGGTTTTGCAAAATATCCCACTTAAAGAAGCGTGAACTCCAAGTTAATGAGTGCTTGCTCTAGAACAGTCTTTCTGCAATTTACCTTTCCATTATGCCAGACCTTCTTTTCTCTTATTCCCAAATGCTGTGCATTATTTCCAGGGACAGATAATAGTCCTGGTGTGGTAGGTCCTACTGTACACCCTGGATGTAAACTGTGGCAGAGAGAAGTGGCCACCACACGGAAGTAGTGGGTCTTTTTCTCAATCTCTAAGATACGCAGTGCATGAAAGAATAAACTGGAACCAAGATAGGATGAAAGGGATGTAAAAAGTTCTATGTAAGTCAGATCCTAATTGCAGGATCCTCTTTTCCTCCCTATGTACAGGGTTTAGGCAGCCAAGGGGCTCTACACCAGATGCAGCTCTTGCTGAGTGTAAGAAACTTTTTAGCTGGTGAGGCCTTGAGCGCCGAACCCTGTGTAAGAACTGATTTTTAGGCAAGATTTTGTCATATTTGAAGTGAAACTTATTTCCCTCACCTATCTAACAATATGTGTTTTCTTCTCCCCTGGGAGCAGTGGAGTGAAGTGCAGCAGATGATAAATGGTACCCCAATCTACATGTACCAGGACTGCAGTGTGCTTTCCGAGGGTGACACCGATCACTGGCTTCGCACCAACTGGATTTACCGGGGTGAGGCAGCCTCCCGCGTTTATGTGGAGCTAAAGTTTACTGTGAGGGACTGCAAGAGCTTCAAAGGTGAAGTGGTGACCTGCAAAGAGACCTTCAATCTCTATTACATGGAGTCTGAACAAGATGTTGGGATCCAGTTTCGCCGCCCACTGTTCACCAAGGTCTGTATTGCTGGGGGTGAAAACTGAGTCATATCTTTCAGCTTAAACTTGTCATATCTTTCAGCTTAAGCTAGGTGTGTCTTGCTGGCTGGGACAAGCCAGGAGAACCAGCATGTGGGGAAGGGCATGGATAGTAAGTGTTGTCCTTAGAGTAAACTTTACCCCTGGTGCCCTCTGTGATGCTCAGAGCAGTCTTTGCCACAGGAGGCATAGAAGGTTTCAAATGAGATCAGACCTGTGTTCTGCGTAACCTCTTATTTAACCAGACACTATGTAGGTAAGGATTCTAAAGGGTTGTGACAGGGCTGGATGGTTACACCAATTTTTAGAAATAGTAAAGCAGAAACCAAAGGTATTTTTCTTGCTTTAGGGAATAAAACAAGATTAGACCAAGCAAAAAACAGAACCCAGTTCAGGTCTCAGTGGTCCTGATTATTTATTCTGATTGCCATGAGGTATAGGGTCTTGTTTCATCACTGGAGGTGATGGCTTGCTACAGTGAAGTTCTCCCAGGTGTGAAACTATTTAGCACTGCTGTATTTTACCTGCTGTTTTCCTCAATGTTGTGCTCTCTTGCCATGGAAACATTAGAATTGCAGAATAGAGAACCTCTGGTTTTTGGTTTTTTTTCAGAGGAAATTCTCTAAGCCAATTCTGTTCTAATAGAAGCCAAAGACCTGAATTATTTGACTGCCCTTTCCTTTGCAGTTTAAATGGGATGTGATGGAAACAAAGAGTAGTAAAGGCTACCACAGGCAGAGCAGAACTCTGGTTACTGATTCCCCTCCCTCCCCAGTGCTCCTCCATCTCCCCTGCAGCCTACAACATGAATTTGTGCGATACCTCCACAACTCCTAAACATGCCTTATGATCCCTGCCAAATGCAGCTGCTCTACAGAGCCTTTCATCTCCAATCCAACTACAAGGAGTGGGTGGTGTTGTACAATGGGAAGGGGCCTGCGGAGGAGAGGATCAGTTATCAGGCTCTCCCACCAAGAAGAAAGGCCACCCCATCTGCAGTCCAGCTCTTCCATGTCACAGGGTGTCACAGAGGCCTTTCCCACTTGCTCAAGCACAGAAAATACTCTCACTCACTCATTCACTCTTACCCTTTGTTTGCAGAGGCAGTGGGAATGCAAAAGCATGGGAGCATTTTTCACCCAAGTACCTACAGTGCTGAAATATGTTGAGTGCTGCACAAGGAGCACCTTACAGTAGATCATCTGAACTGCAGCAACTACAGCCTAAAAACAAGTGGCTGTAATTCCCTGGGTGGTTTCAAAGCACAGCTCTTGAGTGGTGTTGTGGATTTACTGCATGCAATTTGCAAACAAAGAATATTATGACAGAAAAGGGGCAGCTCCTGAAGACCTCTGAAGTCAGAGACTCGGAACACAGGGTACTGTAGAAGACCAGTGAATGACTACAAAGCAGTTGAAGGAGATGATGGATGGAAAGTACAGAGGGAGGAAAATATGCCCACCCCATTTTTAACACATCTTTCAAGTGCAAAGAAAGCATGCAGTGCAGTGGCATTAGAAGTAGTTGACTAGACAGCCCCTAGAAGGCCTTAGTATAAAAAAGGCCTGAGAGGAACGGGTATCTCAGCTGCTGTGGCCTGTTCAGATGGTAAAGCTGTTGTCTTTCTCTTTTTCACGTAGCTCAACACTGTGGCAGCAGATCGGAGTTTCACAAGCAGAGACATCGAGTCGGGGGCCATGCAGCTGAACACAGAAGTGTGCCCCATTGGGAAGCTCTCTCGCCGGGGCTTCTACCTGGCTTTCCAGAACTCTGGGGCTTGTGTAGCCATGGTGTCTGTCCGAGTGTATTACAAGATTTGCCCGGAGGCGGTGCGGGGCCTGGCCCGCTTCCCAGAGACGCTGGCAGGGTCAGAGGGGCTGACAGAAGTGCCTGGGGTCTGCGTGGAGGACGCGGCTGAAGAAGTGGGCTCTCCCCCCAGGATGCACTGCAGCACCGACGGGGAGTGGCTGGTGCCAGTGGGCCGATGCCTTTGTGCTGTGGGGTTTGAGGAAGTCGATGGGAGCTGCGTAGGTGAGTATGCAGACACTAGCTGTAGGCCATGGGAGAGGTTCCAGAGAGCTAGAGATCAGAGTATCTGTAAGCAGAAAGTGGGATCAGGAGAGTTAGTGTGGTCTACCTCTCTCTTGCCTACCCTCTGTATCTTATATCTTTCCTTCTCCTTCTCCTTGGCTTCTCTTTTTCAGTTGGGATTTTTCTCTTCATGTGTCAGGTGTAAGACCTGCACACACCTCTCCACTCCCTCTTGGGCTTCATCCAGGACCTTTCAGCTCTGGAGCTAGTTTCTGCGAGCTGTAACTGTGTGATTGACACTGACTCACTCAACAACTGGTTCTCAACCCTTGAACAGCAGCCTTGTTCTCTCAGGGCAGATGGGTCAGACACACAGAGCAGGGTATTTGTCCCGTGACTAGAAAGCTGAGAGGCAGAGGGGACAGGTTTCTCCTCTGTCCCTTATTCTTCTTGGACTGGGATGGCTTTTCTGCCATGGGAAACCATGTAAAGCATATTGAACAATAGTGTGGTGCCTGCTCTTCTGAAGAAGAGCAATTAGCAAGCAAAAGAGTCACCAGGGTGCTGGAGTCACAGCAAGCAAGGGTTGTTGGAGTAAGAAGTGCAGGGCTCTCCCTTGGCTGCAGAGGGGACAAGATTCAGCTTCTTAAGGCAACTTAGTTTGACACGCGTGTTGTTTTGGGGGATATGTATTACTGCAGGGAGACAGGTTAAAGACAGCAGATCTCTGCTCTTGTTGCCAAAGCTGTGTGGCACAAGGCTAAGGCCATAGGGATCCATGCAGTGCTCTCAGATTCAGCAGGTGCCCCATGTCTCTGCTTTGCTCTGCTACAGGGAGCTGGTGTCTATGAACCCCTACTGCTTGCTGCTCGTTTTGCTTGGGGAGCTGGAGAAGGTTGAAGCACAAGATCCTTGCCTCCTCCAGCAATCCCCTCCTCGCACAGCCCAGCCAGTTTTTCCACTTAGGTGCTACAGAGCTCTCCCCGCCCTCCTGAGAGCACTCCTCTGGGAAGGGGCAGGGAAGCTATCATGTCTGGACAAGCCTCGACTGCTATCGCAGCACAGGTTCATTCTACATCTGTGCTTTCATCCCACTCCGCCCAAGTACAGCTGCAGCCAGAAGTATGTTTTGCAGGATTAGTAGGGACTGGGAAGGTGTCCCAGGAGAGGAAGGGAAGAGGGGAGAACCTAGCAGGAGTAGGGAGAGGTACTTCACAACCAGAATAGTGTCTTATTGGAGCATCAGGGGAGAAGGTGAATGCAGGGGGGGAATATCTTAGGATCTGCTCCCTCAGCAGAAAAGACCAGACTGTGCAATGGACTGGGAGTAATCCAGCTCAGGATAAATACTGAAATCACAGATTTTACTTTGTCCTGAGAACAGAGGAGGACTTCTTCAGACACGTAAAGTGTGACAGGATGGAAGACCTGGCAGTGTCATTTTGATTCTGAGTTTTGCCTGGAGTAGGGAGCAAAAAAAAAAAAGGGAAGGCTGCACCTTTGCCTTTTAACAGGGAAAAGAACCTGACCTCTCTTACAGGACAGGAGACAACAGACAGCCAGAGGATCAGGTCCTTACCTAGTTCCCTCAATCTCTCAGTGAATTTCCTGCTGTATAGTGCTCTGCTGGGTGCTGAATGGCTCAGCCACCTCAGAGTCCCAGAAAAGCTGTGCCTGCTCCAGAGCATTCAGACTTTGCTGCCCATAAATGCAGAGCTCATGATTAACTTCCTCAACTGTGTAATTTGCTGTGCCCCGGCCTGTGCTCTGGCTCCTTGCAGTGCTCTGCAGGGCGGCAGGTGAGCCGAGCTCCCCGCCAGCCCCACTCCGGTGCCCGCAGCCTTCCCGGCCTAGCTGGCAGCTCACGGGGGGCACCTGCAGGAATAAGGAATTAAGGAAGCGCCCCAGCCATCCTCTCTGCCCTCTGGTGCTTGGTGAGCAGGCCCTTTCCCAGACTCGTTTTTCCCATCGTGCCGCCCGGAGCGGGTGCCCAAGGCCCGGGCAAACCGGGGGCCAGCGGGGCTGGGCGGAGGCCGAGGCTGCTGGCTGCGCGCCCGCCTGCCGCACCCCCGGCCCGGCCGCGGGCAGCCGCCCCTCCACCTCCGCACCCCCGGGGCCAGCGGGGGGACAGGCCCCTCTGCACCGCCGGCCCCAGCGCCGGGCCGGGCCAGGCCGGGGCCGCTCCGCGCCGCCCCGGGGCGGGGCCGGGCCGGGCTCCGCGGGCCGCTCCCGCCCCCTGCCGGCCGCCGCCGCCAGCTCGTGTCGCCGCTGCTGCCCTCGCCTCCTGAGTGTGTCCCTTCGAGCCGAGCACCCCGTGCCGCTGCCGCCCTGCGGCCTCTCTGCCGGGCTGTGGGCTCCCTGCAAGGCATCTCCTGCTTGGGAGGGACTCGGCACAGCAGGTGTGGCCGGTGGGCTGGAGTGGCGCTCAGAGCTGGAGGAACAGAGGTGCTCCTGGGGTCAGAGTTACTTGTTCTGGAGCACAAGTCTTATGAGGAGCAGCTGGAGGAGATGGGGGCGTTGAGCATGGAGGCTCAGGGGACACCTTATCCCTCTGTACAAACACCTGAAAGGAGGGTGTAGCCAGGCGGGGATCGGTCTCCTCCCAGGCAAGTAGTGACAGGACAAGAGGACATAGTCTTTAGCTGGTTTAGGTTGGACATCAGGAGGAATAACTTCACAGGAGGGGTGATTAGACTTTGGAATGGGCTGCCCATGGAGGTGGTGGAGTCACCATCCCTGTAGTTAAGAAAAGACTGAGCATGCCACTTGGTGCTATGGTCTAGTTGACATGGTAGTGTTCAGTCACAGCTTGGGCTCGGTGATGTCAGGAATCTTTTCCAGCCTAATTGATTCCGTGATTCTTGCAAAGGTTCCCAACCCCAAATTTCTATCATTTACTTGCAGACGGTCTCAGCTTGATAAGAGTGTATGTATGTTGTGTCATATCTGTGGCAGGTAGTATTATACAGGCGACATCAGAACCTCTGTGTTATACAAGAATGTGGCCATGTGCTTCCTTTGCTTTTCATGTCAAAGCTCTCCTGGCCCAAACCGATCCAATGTCAGGAACTCTCAAATCTTATGCTGGAGCAAAGTGGCAGGAGGCCTCAAAACTTTCATCTTCAGTCCTGCATGTAGAAGTACTCTCAGTTGTGAGCAGCCTGTTTCTCAAAGGGATGATTTGATCTGGAGTATAAATGGAATCTCTTTGGGCTGTGACAATCAATACTTGAGCGTTGTAATTATTTTCAATGGCCTTTGCTATCATTAAACGCATAGTTGCATGATTGTATCTCAGAATGATAGATTTTCCTGAGTGGTTCTGTCATTTCATGGAATCAGAAGGTGCTGGTTTCTCCTACTTGTGATTATTTCTTTTTTTCTGGGCTCTTCAAGCATCCCTTCTGCAGACTAATGATGAGTTGTCTTGTTTGGCCTGTGTTAGTGGAAAGTTTTCAAGGTCCGTCAGATGTTCCTCTTTGTCACATAGTAGGAATGGCTGGGTTTGTCTTCTGGATAAAGAATCCTTTCCTATACTATGCTCCACCACAGCAAGCCATTTGTGTGAAGCTGCTGAACAGATGGTTTTCTCCATTGGGATCTCCTGAGGATTACACAGGATATTGTTGCTTTTATAGTGCAATATAAAAAGGGTCATTCCCTCAATGCGCATGTTAAATGCAAAGTGGTAGCTCTGGCAGAAAATTAGTGTATGCATTTCTCTACCATCTGATTAGAAATAGGTTGGTTGTTTCTTTAGCTTCTAGAACTTTTGATTAATTTAGCACAGGCTGGCTAACCATTAAATTCACAGGTTGCCTTGAGCTCTGTCACTGATTTTGTCCTCCCTGCTACACAACTGTAGGAGTGAAGCATTGACCTTGAGACAGCTGGTAAGCTGACCAGTGCTTCTGTGCATTGAACTAATAGTAACACAGCAAAAACAGGTGGTCAGATGTTACACTGAGAGAGTGTGGATGCTCCTTTTTGTAGGACTGGAAGTAGAAAACAGTGACACCTATTCTCTTGCAGTCTGTGTTGGCTCCATAGCCAGTTCCACTCAATGCTGTGAGGTGAACTGATAGCTTCCTAGATATTCCCCAGGGCCCTGCCAGATGATGCTCTGGTACAATACTTGAAATCAGCAAAGATGCTTCTGCCAAAAAGCCTACTGGCTCCCTCTATGGAGTCAGCAAGCAGAAGACTGTGAGAAGTGCAAGGATTTGTAGCTACTCTTTATGGTTCTTATTTGTGGTGTGGAAAGCTTGAAGGACAAGGTGAGGACCAGTCTGGGTTTATATTGGAGGAAGATTCTGAGGTTGACTGGATTCTGTATTCATGCAGCCTCTTTGAGGATTAGATCCTCCTTCTTCAGTCTGCAAGTCCTGTCATAATACTGATGCTACCTTGAATTGCATCTTCTCTCTGTCTGCTCTATGATTGATCTAGGTGACTGCCAGGTGTCCAGGTGTTCCTTCCAACCTAAATATTTCTTTGAACTAAAAAAATGGAGGCATATAAAGGAGTGTTCAAGAAGCTTTTTTGTTGATCTGGGTTTATTGGTTATGTTATGCTGGCTTATGTTTGTCCTTCCACAGCCTGCCAGCGAGGGTTCTACCGCCACTCCCTGGATGCTAAACGCTGCCTGAAGTGTCCCCCCAACAGCTTGTCCAACGAGTCAGGGGCTACATCTTGCCCCTGCAATGCGGGCTTCTACCGAGCACCTTCAGAGGGCCAGAACATTGCTTGTACCCGTGAGTTGCACACAGAAAGGAAGAACAATATCCAAACAGTGTGAGGGGTAAACTTACTGAGAGCATCACCACAGAGAGGAACTTGGGGGTACTGCTGGGTGAAAAATTGGGCATGAGCTGGTAGCATGAACTTGCAGCCCAGAAAGCCAAGAGAGACTGGGACCTATTGGATCACGCCCAGAGAAGGGCCCTAAAAATGATTGTAGGGATGGAACACCTCTCTAATGAGGAAAAGTTGAGAGAGTTTGGGTTATTCAGCCTGAGAAGAGAAAGCTTTGGGGAGATACTCTTGTGGCCTTTCAATACTTAGTGGGACCTGCAAGAAAGATGAAGAAAGGGTTTTTATACTAAGGCCTGTAGACAGCACTAAGGACAATGGTTTTAAACTGAAAGAGGGTGGATTTAGATGAGACACATGAAAGAAATTTTTTATGAAGAGGGTGATGAGACCCTGGAACAGGTTGTGGGTGCCCTATCCCTGGAAGTGTTCAAGGCCAGGTTGGATGGGGCTTGGAGGAGCCTGCTCTAGTGAAAGGTGTCCCTGCCCAAGGTGGGAGGGTTGGAACTAGGTCTTTAAGGCCTCATCCAACCCAAACCATTCTGTGGCTCCATGAACAATGATATGGGGGAGAAAACAAAAGGTTGGAAAATGGGGATGACAGATCAGAGAGGGAGAGGCTGGGCCGGAGAGAGGGCTCCATTTGAAATGCATCTGCAGATGGGAAGCTGTCACAGAACTTTGGGCGCCAGCAGCTGGATCTAACACTTCCTTCTGTGCTCCCTGTAGGCCCACCCTCGGCTCCCCGCAATGTCAGCTTCTCCCTGCTTGGCACCCAGCTGAGCCTGTGGTGGCAGCCGCCCAGTGACCACGGCGGGAGGAAGGACCTGACTTACACAGTCTTCTGCCAGCGCTGCCATTTCCTGTCCTGTGAGCCCTGTGAGGCTGCCGTGGTGTTCTCCCCCAGTGCCTCTGGTCTCACGAAACCTGCAGTGGACGTGGATGGCCTAGAAGCTTACACCAATTACACGTTTACTGTGGAAGCCCATAATGGTGTCTCAGGAATGGGACCTGCTCTACAGAGAACTGCTCCAGCTGTCTGGGTCTCAGTTGGACATGCAGGTTAGCAGAAGCAGAGAAAATTTCTTCCTGCTCATCATGAAAAGGAAGAGGAATCTCTGTGAATACTTAAGCTTTCTCCATCTTTTCCTTCTGCCTGACACATGTGTTGGTATGGTATGATAAGGGTTCTAAAGTACCTCTGCCTCTGACATGTAAAGTCCTTTAGTCATATTCCTCACAAATCAATGTAGCAGTAATGGTTATCCATCAAGAGCTATGAATCCACCAGAACTTAACAGAGATGAGGAGGATGAAGCCCTCCCTATCACACAGCCTAAGTATTATTACCTGTGTGACAGGAAGAATGAGGGCTGTGTCATGAAATATTTCCCGTGACTCAGATATTGCAAAACACCAAACACAACAGAAACCCTGGTGTAACTGGAAAATAAGAGGTTTTGAAAGCATGGAGGGGTGAGGATGTTAAATCTTGACACATTTCTGTAGGTTAGCTTCAATCTGGCTAGTTTGGCGGTCCTGTAAATACTTTCCAGAGCACCATGAAATGTGATTATAGAAAGGTGGCATCACAGCCCTCAACAGCCCTTGGTGCATTCCCTGGATTCTAATTTAGTAACAAAATATGACTTTTCTTCCTGATGCTATGCGGGGGCAGCACAACTCTGAGCTAGAAAAGCAGAGCTACTTTTGGCTTGCCTCATCACTTCCTGATGATGATGAAGGACAAGGAGACAACCAGGCTTAACTCCTCAGTCCTTGCAGGCTCTTGAGAATTATCTTTTTATTCATGAACAGCATGCATTTGCAGTCAGCTGAGAGATTTTGAGCATTGAGTTTCACTGTACCCTTATGCAATGCAGCTGCATTCATAAATCATTACATAGTAGAGCTGTGCTACTGCTGCTGTAGGAGCATAAAATCCTAACATTTTTAATTTCAAATTGGACACTTTCAGTGCAGTCCTGGAATAAATGTAATTTCTTGGAAGGTGGATTTTATTTTGAGGGCCAAACACAGTTATGCTTCCACTGTTTGGGCAGAAGCACACTATTCACAGAACACAATTAATTACAACCAGAGACCTCCTTTCCCTTCCACTACACAAGAGAAAAATGACAGTGGCAATGAGACTCACTTCCAGTTGCATGGTATGACCAGAGCTTCTGGTAGAGAGAGGACATAGTTTGCATTTTGTTTGTATTTCCCCCTCATGTTCTCTATTCTCTCCCACTGCAGCTCCAGTGACAGTATCCCAATTTATTCTGACACAGAGAGATGACAGCAGTCTTTCTGTTTCTTGGCTTGCCCCACGGCAACGCAGCCGGACCTCAGTGGAGTATGAGGTCATGTTCTTTGAGAAGGTAAGGCCTGCCTGATTTGCTCATCCCCCTTGCACCCAAAGGGCTGGAAGTGTCCTCTTGTTCAGCATGCATTTGTTACTTGATCCTGTTTGGTTCCTGCAGGGGGAGGAGGCACGTTACACAGTGAAGCACCTTCTTGAGCCGAATGTCACTCTGCGAGACCTGCAGCCGGACACAGCCTACCTGCTCCGTGTGAGATCCATCACACCCCTGGGGCCTGGGCCCTACTCCCCAGAGCAGGAATTTCGCACCCTTCCACCAGGTAAAGGGCAAGCACTGGTATCTCATCTGGGAGAAACTCACTTCCCTATCCGATGTTGTATTCTCATGGTACATGGATCTCTTTTTGTGTTCTGCAGGTTGTAAGGCAAGACTCCACTCTCCTGAGTTCCTTGCCTGTTGCTTTGTGAAGACAAAAGATATTTTTGTTGCTTCCTTGCCATCTTACAAAATTTGCTTGCACTTTCCCCTTTAGACCTGATCAGTCTCAGTTTATTGTGTTGTACTGGCACAATATTTAACCAGACCTTCATTTAGTTTTTGAGACATTTTAATTTTGGCTAATGTTTTTAAGTTTGAGTGCTGGTCAAGTAATTACCATATGCCTCCTTTTGTGTGCCAGTTACCAGTGAGAATGAGAACTCAGAGGACCTCAGCACTATTTTTTCCAGCTTTCAGTTCCACGTATGTAGTCCAGCTCCTGAATATAGCTCTGCTCAAAGAGATGGCATGTACCACTGAAAAAAGTTCTTCACCAAAGTACAATGTGTAGAAGGCCAAGCTGTCAGGGCCACAAGAAGACCTCCCTCCTGTGTCAAAGAACATCTTTTATAGGCCTGACACCCAATCTCCTCTTTCCCTGGGTCACCCAGAAGCTTCCCCCTAATCTAAAGTTTTCTGTAATGGAATTTGCTCTCTCTTCATTCCACAGACTCCTACTGACCCTATGGATAGCTTTAGAAATACATGTATTGAAGTGCTGCTTTTGAAAGACTAATTTTATTGTAATGAAATAAGGACACAAGGAAGAAAGCTAAGGCATACCTTAATGTAACTAAATAGTTAAATTAACAGTGTAAAAGCTGATAAGGAGTTGTGCTACCATTACTGGAATGTAAAGGTTGGACCCTTTTTGGCACTTGGGGCTTTTGGTAAAGTCTTCCTGAAGTCACAGTGAGAAATGATGATAACAAAAATTATGTTTAACCAATTAAATAATGTACTACACAGGCCCTGTGAAAAAGATGTAAATTATCATGCAAAATTGTTTTGATTAAGACAGAATAAGTTAGAAAATACTTTCATCTATATTATGCTTTATTTCAAATGAAAGTTGATCTCCTTATCATGTCAAGACAAAGGTATTTTGAATATGAAAGAGATTAAAAAGAAGTGCCAGCAAGGTTTCACTTGATGAGAGTTCTTGTTTAATAATACTAGGAGCATTTTTTAGCTATTATAGTCTAGGAATATTAGTGTAGCAGGATTTGCAAAAAGTGGCAATTTTGTATTTAAATCTGAATTTGATGATTTAGATGCCTTAAATTCCTGCAGAAGTTCTGTGCATCTAAATGCTTCTCCATTTTATTAATAAGGATACTATTTCACCTTCCAAATCTTAGCTTTTTGATTTTGACAAAACAAGGACATTAGCTCTGTCTCTTGATTTCTGCTTAAGTAAGCTGATGATTTTTAATAATTTTAGTGGGATGAGTCAGAGGAAGAATAACAAATGTTAATTAGGCTTTATGGATGCTGGCCATTCGACTAGATGTTAGGAAACACTTCCCCACACAGGTCTGTGTATCATTTGTTCCTTGCTTTAAAATTTTCTAATTTATTTTAAAATTACTTGAGGATTTTCTTTCTTCTGGATGCTTTCCTAAATCTCTTTTGGGAAAATATTAAAAATATGTAGATTCTCATTACTTCTCCATTAATTCATTTTAAGTTCTTAATTTTGGGGGGTTTTTTGTTTTTTTTTTTTTTTTTTGTTGTTTTTTTTTTTTTTTGTTTTTTTTAATTATGAGAAATAAGTTTTAAAAAGACCAGCAGAGGTAATATAGCATTTTCTCTGATGAATTCAAATGTACTTTGTGGAAATGCCTAGCTTTAGCTTGAGAACTTAAATGGAAGGAGACAGCCTGTGTTATGTGAACTCTCCCAAAGCTATCCAATCACAGAATGAAACCACCTGATGCTCAGTTTTAAGAACATAGGAATATGATAGACTGCAAGTTTGTAAGTCAGTACTTGTTTCAGGAGTCCTAAGCAGTGAGGGGCTTTTGTTAGGGCAGTTAGGCAAGGAACCAGCCCCAGATATTGATGGGAGGGGAGCATATAATTAATTTCATAAACAAGAAGAGAGTAACTTTAGACTGTTGGGGAAAATCATGTCTTTGCTTTGCCATAGTTTAAATCAGCTACTGAGCTGGAAGAAGGGCCTGATCTGAAAGGATTGTTGGAGAGGAGTGGGGATGGAGAAGGAAGTTCTTCGCTTTTGAAAGTGTCAAGGAATTTAAGTAAGAAATCAGATATACGGATAAATCACTCAACTGGAAGACCAAGATTGTAGATAAGAGTCAACCAGATAACCACCAGAAGGTGCTCCATGCACATGAATAACAGTGTGATAGGACTCCCATCTGGTGGCTCTGCTGCCTGGAAGACAAGGGGCTGTAACTTGCCTAATGCCATTAGCTGGTAGAAGCTGGGTGGTATGTTCCAGACTACTACATAGTGGTCTTTTAAGTGATATGGCCTCTCTCTTTCTTTTCTGCAGACACTGGAGCTCTGTCTGGTGGAGTCATAGTCTCTATTATCTTTGGAGTTCTCCTATTTATTGGTCTAATTGCGGGATTTCTCATGTTTCGGCGAAAGTAAGTATTGAATTTTGGTATTGAAAAAGGTACAGATGTAGGAATAGCTGAGCTATGGGAGCTTGAGAAAGGGAGGCCTGGATTTCTCACAGGGTATTGTATAGGTAGAGGTTGGTTAGAGAAGAAAAACACCAACATGCTGCAGCAAGATGGAAAGGGTCTCAGTAAATAATTTAGATTAGTAGGATTGGAGGGATTGATATGGTAAGATAATGTTTGCTGTTGGGAACAGAGGAGTATGTTGTGATTTCTCAGTTTTGTTATAATCCAGCAGTATCATATTGTTATCATGACAGAGTAATAAAAACATTGTTATGGTACAATCATTTCTATAGCTGCTGACCAGTTGAGTGATAATCCATGTATCCAGTAATTTCAAACCATTTTCCATATATCATTACTGTTGGGGTCCTTTACCCATATACAGAATTCTACTTTCCTCCTCAATGTCCATAAGGCTGCTGTTGCTTGGTTTTAAGAAGATCAGATATACTACAAAAAGTGTACAGAAAACATGAAATAATCAGAAATTTATCTGTAACTCAGCATAAAACTCCCTCCATGAAAACAAAGCTCTATTTCTTAATGAAGCATCCCGTTTTATTGCCAGCTGTACTGTTCCAAGTAGGTGCAGTGTCTGGTCCCACTTTGCTCTATGCTACCCTGAACTCTGTTCCTAATCAGCTAGGGCAGACACCTTGGAAGTCTTGCTTTTCCCTTTGCTATCTGCTGACCATTTTACTTTCACGACTGTTTTTGATGTTCCAGGAGGGCTCGTCGGAGACACGCACGGCCGGAATACAGTACTTCGGGCTTTGAGAGAGGTGAGGTTCAAAGGGGTAATAAAACCAGGGGGAAGCCTAGAATGTTTTGGAAGGAATGAAAAGAAACATTAGTTTGAAAGCAGACACTGGCATGGCTTTTCTGATGTAATGTGCCTCTTCCTCCAACAGTTCTAATCTTCAGCCTTGGTTTGGTAAATTTTTTTACTGCCATTGTCAGAAGTCCATGGATTCACTTCTGCCTTTGTAGTTGTGCTTTAAAAAGGTTGTCCAAAGAGGTAACTGATTAATTTGCTTGTTTGTTTTCCTTTACCACAGAGAAGGTCTGGTTGAAACCCTATGTAGACCTGCAACCATATGATGACCCCAGCAGAGGCGTGCTGGAATTCACGAAGGAACTGGATGTCTCTTGCGTTACTATGGAGAATGTGATTGGAGAGGGTGAGTTACTGCTCTCCCTGTCTTTCAGTTTCCCCACACTGTTGTTTTGCTGCCTATCTTTGAATTCATCTGTGACATTTTACCTCTGGTTGTCTTCAGGGGAGTTTGGGGAGGTCTATCGTGGCTCCCTGCGACTCCCAGGGAAAGAACGTATTGTGGTTGCCATCAAGACTCTGAAGTCAACATACTCAGACTCACAGTGGTGGAACTTTCTGCGTGAGGCGACGATTATGGGGCAGTTCAATCACCCGAACATTGTGCGCCTGGAGGGAGTTGTCACCAAAAGTAAGAGTGTGTGGGAGAGAGTCCTGGGATGAGAGCAGAAACTGGCACATTTCTCAGGCCTTAGAGAATTTGCTGTCAAAGAGGCTGTTCTGGGAGAAGACAGGGCATTGTCATGTCAGAGAACGAGGAAAGGAGGAGAGGTATGGATTTCCAACAGAGTCCTGCAGCAGTGTTAGGAGAGGTCTTTCAGGGCCAGTGAGTAGATGGATAGCGAGGGATGCTGCAGGGTCATATGTGCAATACAAGGAGGAGTACAAGATCATTGGGAGATGTGTAAGGAGAAGGGCAACCAGCTGTGGCAATGGAGTGGGGCTGTTAGCTGGGGTTGGACATTGTTCCCTGTGTAGGGGAATATGGATAGCATGGAAAGGCATGAGTAGGAGAATTAGGAAAAGGCTGAAACCTTCTTGTCTTCCTCAAGGGAGGCCGATGATGATCATCACTGAATATATGGAAAATGGAGCACTGGATACCTTCCTCCGGGTGAGCAAGTCCAATCTCTAATAGGCTTGTGTACTGCCAGAACTTGCATTTGACCTGGATTTAGGGCCCTAAAATAAAACTAGAAGATCCAGACATCCACTTCCTTTCTGCTTACTGACAATTCCACTGTCAGCAGCAGAAGCTTAATGCCATCCAGTTTGTTCAGTGACAAGAGTGGCATGCTTGGTAATTGAAATCCAACTGCTTAATGATGACCATCACCAGTCTCTTAGTGAGAACCTGTTGGGGCCTTTGGGCTGCAGCATTGCCTTTTTGCTTGTTCACCACTGCCCACTTTTGTATGTTGATAAGGTCAGAGACTAGAAACCAAGCGGATCAATGTCACTTCTCTCACTTCTTCTTCTTCCATGCAGGAGAATGAGGAAAAATTTAGCCCTGTGCAGCTTGTGAGCATGCTGCAGGGAATAGCCTCTGGCATGACCTACCTTTCAGAACACAATTACGTGCACCGGGATCTGGCTGCTCGCAACATCCTGGTAACACGCAGTCTCCAGTGCAAGGTGTCTGACTTTGGTCTCTCCCGAATTTTGGAGAATGATGCAGAGGGAACCTATGAAACCAAGGTAATGCAAACCCAATCTTTCAGCCTTGTAAATTAACTGTAGTCTCTGAGGAAAATCTGTCGTAAAATTGCAAGTCATGGTGTGGATGGTTCAGAAGGTGGTGCTTTTGTCTCTGGAGTCCAGGTTGATTTTGTTTGCTAAGAAATTCGGAGGGATTGTGGTGTTAAAATGAGAAGCAAAATAAGAAGTATGATCTCTTTGACTCAGTTACTAAATCTAGCTTTGAAGATAGCCTCACTGTGATCAGTGTTTTGGACTAGAATCATCTCCATATCTCTTTCAATGAAAGTTCCAGTAATTCTAATGCATGGTGTCCTTCAAAGCAGGGCTGTGACTGGTGTCAGGCTCTTACTCCCACAGCAGAGGTTTTGTGTAGCGTTCAACTGAACAGAGGGCTTAAACTCATATACTTTCCAAGAATATTTCTCTCCTTTTGAGAAATTTCCCTGGAGTGGTTACATGTCACTTCAAATGAAGTGGGCTCCATCTCTGAACCACTTTGTAAGGTCCTTGCATGAAAACACTGGAGAAATACAACACAATGATATATGCTGGATACACTATGCTTCTGCTGTTTCACAGGGTGGTAAGATTCCTATCCGATGGACAGCCCCAGAGGCCATTGCTCATCGCATTTTCACCTCAGCCAGTGATGTCTGGAGCTTTGGAATTGTCATGTGGGAGGTGCTGTCATTTGGTGACAAGCCATATGGGCACATGACCAATCAAGAGGTAACAGACATTGAGTTCAAGAGCTGATTTAAAAGATAAATGAGGCATGTGGGAAAAACTCTTGTAGATCTACCTCAGTCTGCAGTCTTGACTTTCTTTTGAACACATAACTACTGTGTTTCCCTCCCTGCTTAAAATCAGTGCAACCAAGTCAAGGGCAATAAGTATTGAGGTGTCAACAACAGCAAGAATCTAGAATAAAGAGAGTTTAAATCAGCCATGGCATTTGGATCTGGGGATACTTTCTATTGCTTTTGTTTTCTCCTTCTTCTGGCTCTGGTGCATTATATCTGGTCTTATTCTAGGCTCAGCACATGCTGTTTAAATTATTCCTCAGAGCCTGGTTCCCCTTCTCTCACTGTGCCAGGATCATTTGGTCCTCACTTTTCCTCACTTCTCATGAACATGTCCTGAGAAGCAAATGGGAGCTAAACTAGTAAAGGACTGAAAACACATGCATATGCCACTTAAATTTTTGGCATCCCTTAAGTGTTTTGATCCTGTGCCGTGCTGCCCAAACCCTGTGTCATACGTGTGTAATCTACACCAACCCCTCCCTGGCTGCACATTGTGAAGTGGGGAATGGCTGCTCCCAGAGGCCTCTGGCTCCTCTTCTGCACTCTCTGCTCTTGGCCAGATTTCTCTGTGTCCTCTGTGCAGGTGATGAAAAGCTTAGAGGATGGGTACCGGCTCCCCCCGCCTGTGGATTGCCCATCTATCCTCTACGAACTCATGAAGAGTTGCTGGTCACACGATCGGATGAGGCGGCCTCATTTTCAGGAAATCCGGGCACAGCTGCAACATTTCATCTCAAGTCCCCAGCTCCTCCGGCCTGTTGCAGACTTTGATCCCAGGTAAGGAGGCTGTCACCAGAGGAGGAGGGGTTAACTGGGACACTTCACCTCCCTGTCCCCAGCAGGAGTGGCGGTGAGGGCCATGCAGACTGGAAAGATGCACCTTGAGTGCTCTGTGTGCAGCAGATAGTGGTCATCTTTGTCTCCTGGTGACAGAGGGCAGAGCCTCACTGTGCAGAGAGCAGATGAGCTGGCTCAGCCCTGGTGGGGGGTGCTTGCTCCCCCTTTGGTTACTGAATCCTAGTGCTGTCTATTTCAGGTGGTTGTCTAACGAAGGGTTTCTGTGTCCCTAGGGTAACGCTCCGTCTCCCCAGCTGCAGTGGATCTGATGGGATCCCCTACCGGTCCATCCCCGAGTGGCTGGAATCCATCCGCATGAAGCGCTACATCTCCAACTTCCGCACTGCCGGCCTGGACACCATGGAGTCCATTCTGGAGCTCACTGCTGAGTAAGTGCACGCCAGGCTCCCACAGAGCACCTCAGGCTGGCTACAAGGTGCTGTGCTCATCCCTGTGCGATCTCAACAGGCACTCATATTTACTTGGAAGGCTTCTCTCCTTCCTTCTCCATGCAGTTAAATGGAAGTGGACTGGCTTCTTGACCTAAAAGGGAAGAATCAACCCAGAACTGGGAGCAGCACAAACTATGAGACAAATTCCCCAATTATCCATGTCCATGCTTGAGGCTCTTCAGGGGTCTTCAGCTGCTCTGAACTCATGTGAGACACAAACAGATCTCTAACTTGATCGTCTCCCCACTCTCACAGGACTTTGTAGGTTAACTTCCTTGCCACAAACTCCATATAGACTAGTGATATCCCCCTCACTCCATCAGCCAGGCACTGTTGTGTCATACAGCAAGTCTTTTCTGGGCTCCTCAGAAGGACTCAGAACACAGCTGTGTTATTTTGTCAGGGATGTTCAGCCAACTCCAACCAGGGCAGTTGCATGAAAAAAATGAGCAGGCACAGACCTGCTGAATGGTTGAGACATGGCCCCTAACACAAGTCCTGATTTACTGGGAGCACAGGCCTAGCCACAAGGTAGAAGAGGTCAGTTGACTGGGTGGGCAGAGATAGTCAGGGGAGGGCAGGAATATCTAGAAGTTTCTTCCCTCTAGAGAAAAGGTAGGTGCACTAGGAGGCACTGAGGAAAAGGAAGCAGTCTGAACTAATGCTTGATAACTGTTTCTGCCCTTACCACACTCTTGTCCCTAAGGAACAAGAATAGCAATTCATTTTTTTCCTTTCTTTTCCTATTTCCTTCAGGGACTTGAAACAGATGGGAGTCTCACTTCCAGGCCACCAGAAGAGGATCTTGTGCAGCATCCAAGGCTTTAAGGAGTGATCAGTTGTTGCATTCTTAAGCTTGAAAAATGCCCATCCTTACCAGATATCACTTGGAATCATTCCTATGGCAATTGCTTCCAAATGAGTGACTGGACAAGCAAAGCAAAACAACCAGAACTGAAAAAGCTCGTGAGGCAACACCACCTGCTCTCATTTCTGTTCCCCCTTGCTTTAGCTCTACAGCAGCCATCAGTACGTTTCAGAGCACTGGTCTTAGAAAATATTCTGTTTTCTGCAGTCCACTTTGTGCAGGACTAAGTAGGCCCTGTAGTCCTCATACTGGAGTTTCAGACCCTCAGTACATCACATGCAATACAAAGTGGGTGGAGGGTGGTGGATAATGTTTTAAATTGGAGATGAGGGCTCAAGATAGACTGGGACATTCAGGGAGCAGGCACAAGAATACAGACAGGTAGAAACAGGGCTCATGCACTCCTTGGCATACATTCCTTCTCACTTCAGCACCCTTCTGTCTTTCTTATTTTGCATCAGGAACAAACTATTCAGTCTTCACAAGGCTGCTGGTAAGGCATATATTTTTTAATGCAGCTGTTCTTGCCTGAACGCCATCCTGTGGTGTACTTTTTTCTTTGGAGGAGAAACTGGGAGTAGAAACACACCCCGCTGTAACTTGTGTGATCACATCACCTCAGCATGTTGCTGTTTTGCACATGCACACTTCAGTGGGGACATTTACATCTCTCCAATCTGCTTAATACCTTTTCTTATGCCGTGGACAGAAAACCCTATACATATCCATTTTTCTCTGCCCCTTTTTGAAAGAGACACTAGTCTTGTTTGGCTGGAATAGGGTATTTGTAACAGAAAAATGTGTAGGTGGTCTGTCTTACTCCTTCTCTGTGGAGGAAATATTATTATTTATCAGATCTTAAGACAGTTATAGTCTGTAAATAATATTTTGTAAATAAACCTGTGGCAGGGCAGGGTGTGTTGGAATTCTTTGGCTTATTTCAAATGTGATTGAGACCTTTAGCATACATATCATGAGTCCCAGCAGGGTCCTTACATACATGTTTAGTTGTTTGAGTCAATGGTCTTTGTCCATTTAACTGCAGATGTAACATGGAAGTGCAATTGCATTAGGATTAAAGGATACCTTTGCAGCTGATCACTTCAGATTTGTTTTTCAACCCATTTGCAGGCATATCTTTCTGAGTCCATTGTTTTACAGATCCTGTGATTATTCCTAAATCATAAATATTAGCAACTACTGCTGTGCTTGATGAAATACATGTGAGTAGTACTTCTTTCTCCTGCAGACTAGACTGTCCAGGAGAAAGTCTCAGGAACATCAGTGAGAATTTTTCTTTCTCCCACTCGGGAAGAGTAGCTACCTCAAGATTTATTTTTCAAGTCTAGGTTGGTGATGGTGAGTGCTACACATTCAGCAATGTGACTTGCTAGAGATAAAAGTGTTTCCATAACTGTATAATGCTCTAAATTCTTAAGGCTATAAATTAACAGTGCTGCTTCTGGGAAGGCCTTGCTTAACCATAGATGACAGGAGGGCTAGGAAGCAGAGATCCAAAGAACTGCAACCTGGTGCAAGAAAACTGGTTTCCATTCAACACAGACCATGGCTACTCAAGTCACTGTAACTATAGCAAGAGAGAGAGCTGAAAAGCAAAGCTCTGAGTTTTTAGTAGTTTTTAGTATCAGTCTTTATTCAGCTCTAGTTTTTAATATCAGTCTTAGCAATAGATGTCTTTAACATGAAGTACAGGTAGCCAGTAAAGTTGCTCCCTGGCAGACACCCAGGCTAGCAGATAAGCCCTGATGAGGCTGACACAAGATTATGAGCTTGTGTCACGCACATGTAAACTTTGGCTTGTCACTGCAGGTGATAGGGAAGTGAGTGGTTGATCCATCAGGTAACTGTGCTGCCACACAGAGGCAACTTAACACAGGGGAGAAATGAGAGGAGAGGTGATTCAGTAAGTTGAACCAAGGGAAAGGCAGAGCCTCGCGACTGGGGAAAAATAGTCACAGGTGCCAGTACAAGTTGGGGACTGGAAGGCAATTTTGGAAGAAAAGACTTGCTGGTCATTGTGAACAGCAAGTTGCACCTGAGCCCTTTAGCAAAACAAGACAACACCTGGGCTGGGCTGCATTTCAACTAATGCATCAGCAGTAACTGGAAGGAGGCAATTATTCCTCTTTATTTAAGCATTGGTCAGACACCTGAAGTGATGTGTCCAATTTTGGAGTTCCCAGTACAAAAAGATATAAACTTAATGGAACTAGTCCAGTGAAAAGCTGCTGTGGTTTTGAAGGGATTAGAGCATCTGACAAACAGGGAGAGACTGAGAGAGCTGGAAGCTGTTCAGCCTCAAGAGAAGAAGGTTTGGGTGGCTTTTATCATTGTGTATAAATGCCTGATGGGAGTAAAAAAGGAGCCAGATACTCCTGAGTGGTATCTAGCGAAAGAAGCAGCTGTGAGACCACACCAAAATGCAGTACATTCTGTTTGAAGGTGAGAAAAACTTACAGTGAGAGTGTTAACACTGGAACAGATTATCCAGATCTCATCCTTTAAGGTATTAAAAAGCAACCTGCTGTGGTTGACCCTGCTCTAGGCAGGGAGGTCCCTTCCAGCTTCAAGTGTTAGAAGCTGCTGAATCAGCTGGCCTGGTAGTGAAAAGGCTGTTCAGTTCCATGTCCTCAGGGTACAGCCAGTAGCAAGCCTGAGCACGTATTCCCAATAGGCACTCATGCACAGAAAATCCCCAAGTCTATAATGGGTGCATGTCTATAAACGCACACACTGTGCATGACTGGCCGGAGGCAGAGAGCGCAGCAGACATGCAAGCACAGCACAAACAGCCTAATCCTCTTCCCAGCTCTGGCTGATCAGGATGAACCTGTTAGAGGGAAACACATACAAGCACACAATGGATCCCTCTAGTGCCCAAGACCAGCCATCCTGCAGCTGGCTCCAAGCCCTGGAGCCTGAGCTGCTCTCCTCAGTTGCTGGCACCAGGATAAGCAAATCCTCAAGGCCTGCAGCCCATGCAGACATGCACACACACACACCCTGGGGCCCTCCAGGAGTTAGCCTTAGGCATTGGCTCTACCCAGCAGCTGGCTCCAGGACTCCCTGGTCTCCCAGTGTCCTCACACTGGGATGCAAATTCTCTTTCAGCTGGTCTCCAGACCCACGAGTGGCTCCTAAGAGCTTGAGCAGCTCACTCCCACACGTCTTCACAGCATTTAGCCAGACCCACAGCCATACCACGTCCTGGCTCCCAAATCTCTTACCTTACACACTAGCTACTCTGACTTGATTTTGCTGGCAGTAACACAAGGACATACGCACCCACACAGGATACATGCACTCAGGTCTGTCTAGTTGCTGGCCTTCAGATTCACTTGCACTGAACAGATCCCATACAGAGTACAACAAAAATGCTACTATGAAGGCAGGACAGATTGCACTGATGACACACAGGGCATGGCCAGACAAGTGTACTGTGTACATGCAGCCACCTCCTCCTGTGCCTTCTTCCTGTCAGTTTTTCTCCATGGCACTTCCCATCCTTGATCACTCCTGTTTCCTGCCTTTGATCTTCCCCCTACACATCCCATGCCCCTCAGAGGGGAAACTTCCCTTTAACCCACAAGGTAATCCCATCCTATTGACGCCACTGGATAGGTCTCCTACCCAGACACCAAGGCTATGGTGCTCTGATAGTTCTGGGAGGAGCAGAATTACTGCTTCTCTATCCCAGCATTGTTCTTCCCTGCACTCCTTGGTGTTTGTGGGCACAAACTTTTGATAACATGGTCTAGAAACAGCCTCTCACAACAATGCCTACAAACTAGCAACAACTACAGTAAGAAAAATAAATGGATAATTTATTCTCTACTCATTCTACAGAAAACATCAAGACATTTACTGGATCAATTTACAACGAGTCATTAAAGATCTTCCCCAAACTGGCAAGAGATCAAGAGTAGGTTTCAGGTCTCTGAAGTGTAGAAACATTGGTGCTTACCACAAAGAGAAGTTTCATCTGCAGGGACCATCACAATACCATGCTTAGAACCATAAACCACAAACACTTTCTGAGGGGCAATTGTTAGGGACAAAGCAAACAAAGTGCACTTTTATTACAATCCACTTCCATCTCACTGGAATACCCATCTCTGAGTGATATGTAAGGCAGACTACAATATTGCTGTACTGAACTGCAGTCTTGCACTGTTTTAAACAAGAGCTACTCTTCAGGTACAGAAAATAGAAGTCTGGAAAGGAGACCAAGAGGTGGAGAGAGAAAGGCCATGTTCAGACTCCTGCTCTCTGGAGGCGGGGTGGAATAGCCTCATATACACTTGGCAATGTATAAAAAAGCTGTGCAATGGCAGTTCTACTGCCAAAGACAGCAACTCCCATGGGTGGCTGAACAAACACAGCAGACACAGGTTAATGGAAAAAACCCACACATTTTATTGAATGCAAACAGTGGTTGGACAGTGCTGTTATTCAAAATGTTTGTTCAGTTTGAGACAGTTTCTAGTTCAGGAAATGGGGCTCGGTGCAGTAATGCTCAGAGCCAGACAGTACATTGCAATTACAAATTACACTGCAGCTCTCACTGACAGCAGTGAAAGAAACCCTACTGGAACAGGAGACATTCCTCAGTCTGCTGAATCCTCATCCACGCACTGAGACGCCTCCTCACCATGTGCTGCCCGTCCTTCTGACGGTTTCTATTTGTAAACATGCATTCTTTGGACTGCTTTGCTACTCTGGTTCCCAGCCTGGCTGTCCAGAAACCACACTGGGAAACAATTAATTTTGGGAAGGGGAAGAAGATTTTTTTTTAAAAAAAGCTTCCAAACTCAGAAACAGAGTAGTATTTCAAACACTGCCAGTTTAATCTGACTAAGGGAAAAGACGACAAGACAGTTAACCAGTAAAATCCATTAGAGACAGAAAAGCTATAGCAAGTTAGCTTTTTCCAGCGACAGTAACAGATTCCGACTACTTTATGCCTCCACACTCAAACCCAGGTGAGGGAGCAGGCAGAGGAAGACATCCTGATAATGAGGTGTCACAAGACATAAAATAAAAGACAGAAGTGGTGCCCAGATGCAGGCTTCCACCTTCTCAAGTCAAATCATCGTTCTTGGCTCCATGGAACTGAAGAATGCTCTCAGCCCTTCCCAGCACTTGCCACCAGGCCCTTCTTGCTTCTTCCACCAGGCGGTGGTGGAGGGCTGATCTTTCTCCTCCAGAGTCTCGAGGGAACAGCGATTGTGCACTCACCTTGAGGACAGCCCCCAGCCTGGGATACGCTGTGGCCAGGAAGCGGTGGCAGAAGAGGTCCTTTCTTGGTGGGTGTGCAGAGTGAATCTAGGAGCAGTGAATCCTACATGAATGAAAATCTGTGCTGGCATAGTCTCCATTGGTAGCAGTCTGCCTTGTCAGGCAGAGGGGTAGGACGATTGCAGGGAGGGGAGGAGTACTGAGTGCGGGGATCTCGAGGGAATGCCCCCTCCGAGCTCCTCAGCGCGCGGTTTTTGCGCGAACGGTGTGACACTTGATACACAGCACGTGCCCATCCAGAGGAAAGCACCCATTCTCGTCTGCCTCAATGGACAAGGGCTTCCCACAGTCCTAAACAGGAAAAGAAGAGGAAGCTCAGTGATGACCAAGAACAGAGTGAAGGCATTCAAGGACATAAGAAATGCCCCCACAGGGTCAGGATCGCTCGCAGCCCACTGCTCTGTCCCTGGTGGTGCTAACGGAAGATGCTGTTCTGAGGGGAGAGCAATTCCATCAAGTTCCCCTCCTATAAAACAGCTGATGTCTTGGAGTGTTATGGAATGCAACAACCCTGCACAGTCCCTGTATTCATTCCTGTGAATGTCTAATCTTTTTCTGAACATGCTTCAAAAACATTCCAGATTCCTTCAAAACAACTTCAGTGTTGGGTCAGCCTAGACAACAAAGGTGTCCAGTTGCTGGTGATGGGCACAGGAAACATGGGAGGAATGGGGCCACCAGGCTTACCTCACACTTGTAACATTTCATGTGGAAATTTTTCTCCAGTGCAACAACACGCACTGTCTCATCCTTTCCAGGCTCTGGCATGATAGGTTCACTACAGACTGAGCAGCGTGGAGCATACTTCCTGCAACACAGAACCATGGAGGAGACCATGACCACCATGGTGACATTCAAGGGAGGATTCTCAGTGCTGTTCAGTGGCCTTAGCAGCAGAGGAATAATAAATGTTTAGGTGGAAAGACATCTTCACACTTTGCTGACTCATTTTTAACCTCATGTCTGACAGATGACATGGGCAACCCACCCCCACGCTGCAGCAAAGAGAAGCAGGTGTGAGGGAATCTGCCCTCTCTCATACACCACATGCACGTGCTCTCTCCATACCTGTGGTAGTCATCCACACAGTGAGGCTGGTTAGACTGGTCCACAATGAAAGAGGTCCCTTCCAGGGGGGTATGGCACATCACGCAGGTGAAGCACTGGGGATGGTATGAGTTACCAGTGGCCTTCAGCATCCGGTCTGTGATGGTCTGCTTGCAGACACTGCACTTCTCCAAGGTGCTCTGAGCCCAAAGAAAACAAGTAAGACACATGAATCCAATCTGCCACCCCTGTGAGGCTACACCACAGGAAGCAAAGATGGAAGGAGGAAGGGAAAGCAAGAGAGAACAACCACAGCGAGCTCAGTTCCTTCCAGCAGCTTTCACCCCAGTGACTCACAGCATAGCAGTCCTCGCAGAAGGGCTTCTCATCCACATTGTAGAACTGCTGCCCCTGCAGCTGCTTCTCACACTTGAAGCAGGTGAAGCATTCCACATGGAAGAGGCGGTCCAGGGCCCTCACAGCTGGCTGGGTTCGTGACAGGGGCTTCCGGCAGAAGCCACAGAGCTCTGTCAATGGAAGAGGAAAGGGATCAGGAGAGATGAAAACCCATCACAGTCTCGATCCTACTGCTGTCCATTGAAAGCACGCACCAGAAGTTGCAGCCTCTGCTGGGGGTGGATGCTCCATATCCTTCATTAGTCTCTGGGTCAACTTCTCCAGCTCTTCTACCTCCTTCATTGTCAGACAGGAATTCCCCCTAGGTGGGTCTGCATTGGAACCTGTGGGTCTATGCTGCAGGAAGAGGGAACATTAAATCCCGAAAGACAGACTCCCTCCCACCTTGTCCCTAATTAACCTATTTCCCTAGCCTTTATAGGTCCTCTCTGTTCATCTCTAGGAACAATCTGCCATCCACTGTGCTTGATTCTTCCCACCTTCACATGAAGCCCTACCCCTCTGCACTACAACCTCCATAGTTACATCTCTCCTTCAGAGGGGGTAACAGCCTCCCTACAGCCTGGGCAGATCCACCCTCATCCTCAGAGTTTCACTCCCAGTGTGCCTGCCCACAGACACCAGTCCCAGGGCTCTTTCCCTCACCGTGTCTCTTGCAGCAGCCGGCTGTTCTGTTGGGCGTGGCTTCTCCTGCACTTGGGGTTTTTCCCTCTGCTGGGCATAGGTGAAACTGGGGGGCTGTGGTCGAGAGGAGGGGCCTGAAGGTGAAGGGGCTGTGAACTGAGTCTGAAGGGAGGTAGGGTATCTCGTAGAATTTGAAGGAGCCATTGGAACACTGTCACCTGATCTGGACACAGACTTATGAGAGCCAGCAACAGGAGATGGGGTGAATTTAGGGGTAGGCTGAGCAGAAGGGAGAGAAGGGGGTGGAGGGACTGATGCTTGGGGCTCCTTGTGTTGCTGTGGGGCTGCCCATGGGGTTGGGGTGGGGTTCAAATCCACCCCAGGGGGCTTGAAAGGTGAGCTTCCACTTGGCTTTGGCGTGAATTTGGAAGGAAAGGAAGGAGGAGCATCTTTGGGGGCAGATGGTATTTCCACAGGGGCTTTTGGGGCCAATGGTTTCTCCAGAGAACCTGTGGATCCCGGAGTTATCTGTAAAGAGAAGCAGCAGAGAGAAAACAGGCAGGTATCAGCAAGGTGGAAGAGAAAATATGCCATCTATAGCAGTGAATCAGCCAGCAGCTATCCCAGACCCAGAACACGAAGGGTTTCCACACTGACATGTTTAGCAATACTGACAAGTTGCAAGATCCACGTTTTCCAATCCTTCACCAACACCTGTGTGCTATGGTTTATCCACATATTTTAATCTTCAGTAGCACCTTTCTCACTACCTCTGTTCAACAAACCAGGCACCTCCTCTTCCACCTGCAACACTCTGGACAGCTCACCCGGGATTTGAAGGGGTCATTCTTCTCCATGTCATCCAACATTACAGACAGTGATTCAATCTCAAGATCAACGCTGCTCATCTTGCCACGTACCTACACAGCCATCCGTGAGGAAAAAGGGAGCAGAGCATGTTACAGGACCAGCCACAGAAATGGGTGAATAATTTCTTTCCAATAGCACATTTTGATACTTTGGACTTTGGTACAGATCTGCTCCTTGCTTTGACTGGATAAAAAGCTGGCGAGGACGAAGAGGACACAGTCTCAAAGGTCTACAAACAGTGGGAAAATGCACAGCCCAAGGAAGCTCTCAGATTTAGGTGGGAAAAGACATCTGGACATCTGTAGTCCAACACTCTGCTCACAGCAAGGCTAATTCCCAAGCAACACCAGGCTGCTCAAGGCCTCACACAGATGATTTCACAGCATTACCAAGGATGCAGGTTCCCCAGTCTTTCTAGGCACACATGCCAGCAATGAGCCACAGGGTTTTCTTCTGTCCAAAGGGAACTTCCCTTGCCACTTCTGTCCATTGTCCCTTGTTGTGCTCGAGTAAGAAGAATCTGTCTTCTCTCCAGCCCTCCTTTAGGTATTGCAGACTCCAGTCAGACCTCTGCCTTGGCAGCCTCTTCTGCTCCAACCCCAAAGGCTGCTGTGACCTTTGACTGGATTGCTTCTCATTCAGCATTCCAGAGGGGTGGTTATACTGAAGAGCCCAACCAGATGCAGTCCTCCAAGATGCAGCCCCACCAGCACAGAAGGGAGGAGTATTCACCGTCCTTGTCCTTCTCTCCCAGGAGCAGCCCAGCGTGTGGCTGGCCCTCACTGCCACAGGGGAGCACTGCTGGCTTGCATTCTCTGTCAACAGGGAACCCCAGGTCCTTCCCCTCAGAGCTGTGGCCCAGCCAGCTGACCCTAACCTGTGCTGGTCCAGTGGCTGGTAGCATTTCCTGCTTTCCCAGGTTCTCAGGGCTTCCTGCTGCTGAGCTCAGACAGTAGCGAGAAGCTGTCCCACCTCACAGAGCATCACACACACACCACACTTCCTTGGACCTCACTCACCTGTGGGGCAGGAACCTTGCTCACAGGTCCTTCATCAAACATTGGTGGAGGAGGAGGAGGTGGAGAAGGAGGAGAAGGAAAAGCTTCATCTGGGGCTGGTGGAAAAGGCTCTTCAAAGGGTGGTGGGGGTGGTGGAAATGCACAGTTTGAGGAGAAGCTTGCATCCTCCCCAGGCGGAGGAGGAGGTGGCAGTGGCAGGTCTGTGGGGAAGAATGAGAATAAAAGCGACTTCAGATCATTTCTTACTCCTAGCCAGGAGGGTTCTTGAAGGTATTGCAGCAAGCAGGATCATAGAATGACAGGGTGGTTTAGGATGGAAGAGACCTCAAAGAATATCTAGTTCTGCCCTCACTGCTATGGGCAAGGACACCACTCCTCAATCAGGATGCTCAGGGCCCCATCCAGTGTGAGCTTGAACACTTCCAGAAATGGGGCATCCACCTATTTGGGCAATCTGCTCCAGTACCTCACCACCCTCTGAGTAAAGAATTTCTTCCTGACATCTAATCTAAACCAGCCCTCTTTCAGTGTAAAACCCTTGTCCTTTTACTATCTGTACACATAAAATCTCCATCTCCCTCTTTTTTATAATCCCCTTAAGATAGTAGAAGGACACAATAAGTTCTCCCCAGAGCATTCTCTTCTCTAGGCTGACAAACCTCAGCTCTCTCAGGCTGTCTTCCTAAAAGAGGCGCTCCCTCCCACCCTTGGATCAGCTTTGTGGTCTCCTCTGGATTCTCTCCAACAAGTCCACATTTTTCTTGTGCTGAGGACCCCAGGGCCAGAAGCAGCATTCCAGGTGGGGTCTCACAAGAGTGGAGCAGAGAGGCAGAATCCCTCTCCCATCTGCTGGTCACACCCTTTTCGACGCAGCTCAGGACTCCATCAGCCTTCTGGGCAGGGAGTGCACATTGGTTCCCCTGTACCAATGGGATCTCAGCACCCATCAAGGACAACTGAACTCCACAAGCTGTTTTTCACCTTGTCCAAAGCTTTTCATAATGATGTAATCTGTCCTCAGTAGATGCTGTTACTAGTCACTGGGCAGAGTTGTTGTACATTTGGGAAATATATCTCACTATGCTCTTTGTCTCATTCCTTCCTCATTTGTCTCATTTGCTCCTTGTCTCACTCCCTGGTCCCCAGCACACCCTTCTCTTGCCAGTAACTGGCTCAGGTTACTGAACACAGGGTAGCAAACATGGAATGCCAGTGGACAACCCAGGACACCCTGGAGAGACTGTGTTTTCACACAAAAATAAGCTGGCATCTCACAGCAGCATAGTAAGCACTACTAAGTGGGGGAAAAAAAGCAAGCTGGACCAACTACCCCTTATGTGTATGAACAATCTTTGAAATGCCTGTTTTTCTGGGGGGGGCAAAACCAGCTTTGATTTTTGAGGCTATGTCTTCACACTCAACAGACATTATGACATGAGAAATTTTCCAAAACCCTTTTAAGCAGGCTGAAAGGCACCAGAGCACCTCCGTGTTCTAAAAAAGCCCTCTGCTTCTACCTATTCCTATTTGCCAAAGATGCATAACAGGCAAAACCAACCATTTTCTACTACAACATGGACAAATAAATGTGAATCCTCTTCCCTTCCCCACGTAGGGAAGAAAGCATCCTCTTATCAACCACATAGCAAAGAACACTGAAGATGAGGAGGTGTAACTTCCACATGCCTTCTTCCAGACACCCACCTCTCTTCCCAGCTAGCCCGAATAAGCAGTAGAGTGAAAGACCAAACTTTCCAAGTGCACTACTCCAAGTGCAGCTTTTACCAGCAGTAACCAAACAGTCTCATCTTTATATCCAGCTGTTGTCAACAGGCTTTATAAGGACTTCTCATCTGTAACCTAAGGGAGACGATACTGCCCTTTTAGAAAACGAAAGGCAAAATCTTATTAGCCTGAGGAATGCATAAACTGCCCTGGTATGCAACACCTCCTCCAAGCAAGCCTTCTTGTGCTGCAGAAATTCTGCTGGGGGAGGGAGTTGGTTTTTTTTCTTTGAAATTACAGTTTGGGATCAAACTTGTACGTGCTTGCCTTTTGGTTTATCGAAACCCTAAGAAACAAAACTCTGATTTGCTGTCACATTGTTCCAGATGCACTAAAAGCCTGTTTTATGAATTATTCACAGGACAAGAAAGTTCCCCACGAAGTTGTTACACCAGATTTACAGAGTAATCAATACTAAATATAACATTCCTACAGCAATACTAACTCAGCCATCTATCATTTAAGACAGTCCAACTGCTACAGATCTGTATCATACTACATTTGTTTGGGGAGTGTGTAAGAAAGGCACAGAAGGACTGAAGATATGCACCAGAGGAGGACCAAATCAGATGCATTTCTCTCATGACTGAGTTTTGGTGGCTCGTCTGTGCATCAGCTGTCTTGCTGGCAGTCCTTACCCAATGATGACACAGCAGCTTATGACAAATGGTTCTTCTGCTAGATTTTCTGTCTAGTTACTCCATAATGCCCACTTTAACAACAGGAGAAGCAGAGCAAGTAACACCTAACACTCCACTCATACTGTATGTTGAAAAGTAAATTTTAACATCCATCCATCTACTTCAGGCAGTATTTGTGTCAGTTTGAGACCTTCTGACAGACACATCCCTAATCCAGACCACTACAGCAGAAAATGATAAGTCCTAAAACGGGACCTTGATTTCCACAGACACAAGATTCCAGCCAAGAACATACAAGAAATACACCTTGCTGGTACAATTTTAGGAGGCAGAAGCACCAGCATGTCCTTGTGACTTCAGAAATGGGAAAAATGGCTTAATCACTCTTCTCCTGCAAGCACAGGACCAGTCTTCCTACCATCAGGTCAGCTGCCCACCAACTTAGCACACTAACCTGGAAAATATCAGTGTTGCAAGTCCCTGCTAAACAGTGAAAGAAAAGAAATTTAAACCAGCAGCTGGCATTCTCTGAACATGTGTGTCCTGACTGAGGCACACCCTTTACTCGACAGAGCCTTGGGGAAATAGGCAGTATCAAGCATTAGCAAACAGTCCCTACAGAAATTTCTGATGGCCCCATGTTGACCAAATGCTCAAACTACAGAGTAACATAACCAGCCTCTAAACTGCATCTAAAAGGACACAAAACCAACCAAGCAACAAAACAAGGAACAAAAAAACCCACTGTACCACTGCAGGAAACAAAAAAAGGCCACACAAAAAAAGAAAGAAAGAAGTAAGAAAACCACAGTGAAACAAGAAGTCCCTCTACACAGGAAAACCCAACCCAAACCACTAGGAAAAAGTACCAACTGTACAAGCCATACAAACTAAACTCTGAGTCTCACTTCCTGTTTATCATCCCTGCCACTATTTTTTCACGCAATTATTTCTCCCTCTCTTTTCCAGCATCAAAGGTGGCAATTGCAGAGCCCACAAGAAGGACAGTCAGAGATAACCAACTTATTGGTTAAGTTAAGAGCTGGGACCAATCAACAACAAGGAGAACAGAGTGATTCATCACTATCAGGGTCAACTTCTCTGCAACATACTTGCTCTCACACTGGCCAAAAACTGACTGCAATTACACAACTGTGCACCCAGGGAATACTGTGAAAAATCCACTGCATCCCTCCTCCAGCACCAGTGCAGTGCAGGACAGTCTCCTCCCTCCTTTCCTAATGGAGACACTATGTACTTTGAGACCTCTTTCCAATCCATTTGTCTTGTTATGATCCTGCTAGTCTCTACAGCAAGAATATCCATCACTTGCAGCAGTTACACTCCTGTTCTCATATTCAGCCCAGCTACAAACCTCCCACCCTGAGAAGTCAGAAATGCATATTCACATCTGCCACGCCAGCCTTGACCTACCTTCTGCCAGCATAGACACGGGTGGCAATGGAATCTCCCCCACCTTCCCCATCTGAGCACGCTGGGCACCAGGACCAGGAGGTGGAGGCACCGACGACTCTGACGCACCCCCAGCCTTGAAGGGGTTCACCTTGGGCTTAGGGGCAACCACAGGTGCAAACTTCTTCTGTGGGTTGTAGAAGGAAGGCGTAGAAATGTTGATGCTGACTGTGGACGTCATGCGGGTCCCTGGGGCACCTGGGGAGGCCATCTTCTCAGCACCTGGCAGGAGAGAAGAGGGAGGAAACCTACATGAAATCATCCTTGGGCCAGAGTGGAAATTAATGGAGAAGAGTATGTGAAACAAAGGGATAGAGGAATTTAACTCAGGCCAGAGGCTGAGGTGCCTGAGCAGTGCACTTACAAGACCAGCACAGGAAAAAGGAAGAACAGAAACTGCAGACAGCTCGAATGAGCCATCACACTTCACCATTTCAACTCAGCATGGCATTAACCACAAATGGGTTCTTGCAACAGAGAAAACCCAGATTTCCACTGCACTGCAGCCCTGCACCTGTGGTGACCCGAAGGAGGGTGATCCCCCGCACCCCAAAGGATGCCCCCTGAAGAGGAATCAGCCTTTCCTGTCCCCCTTTACCCGATACCGCCAGCCGGCTCCTCTCGAGCTCAGCCTGTGGCAGCGGCAGCAATGCCCCTCTCCCCCGGCACCCCGCACCTTTACCTCCAGGCCCCTCCATGCCGCCGGAGCCGCACGGCCGGGCGGGAGAGGCTCTCCGGAGCTGGGCGATGCCAGCCTGTGTCTCCTCCCGCCCCGGCCGGGCTCCGCCGCCCGCTCGCCCCGCCCCCGCCAGGAAGCGCTCCCCGGATGCCGCCGCCCCCCGCCCGCGGGGCCGAGCCCCGGGCCCAGCGAGCGCAGGGTGCCCGGCCGGGCCGGCTGTGAGGGGAACGGCGCTGTCCCGAGCAGAGGCGCATCCCTACGGCTGCCCCGGTCCCGCGATCCAGGCCAGCAAGCTCACCCGTGCTAGAAGCCCCCACGGAGCCAGACGCTTTGTTGTAAAGCCTGGCATGCCCACAGCCCTCCTAACACCCCAGCACAATAGGGCTGCCGTCAGCACAGGGGCTCCGTGCCAGCTTTCCGCGTTGGCATGTCCGAATCAGCGCCCCTCCGCGCTGCCGGCCGCTGCCACGGACAATAACAGCTGCTGCCACAGACAGCCCTGGTGCCACAAACATCCGCCCGGCCCCGATAACCCCTGGCTGCTGCTAAGAACCGCCTGCCCCGTCCTAAGCGCTCCCACGGCTCGGTGCGGTGTGGCACAATACAGCAGCAACCTGTCCCAGCCTCCCCAGGTCACAAGCGTGTGGCAACACAAACAAAGTCCATGCTGCTGAACCTTTCCTTCCCTTTGTGCGGTGCTGATAAGATGCATACTTGGACAACTCTTCTGGGAGTTTCGAAAGGAGAATGAGGCAGCAACAATAAGCAGGAGCCAAAAAGCTGTGCTGAGCATTCCCCCTGGGTTCAGAATTGGAAAGGGCCAAGGCAGAAGAGTAATTAGCAAGGTCTGTCCTCATTCCTCCAAACTTCTAGGGTTCATCAGACTTGCCAGTCAGAAGGGACTGACCAACTCCCTTCCATTCTGCAGTTCTCACCAAGCTTCAGAAGCTGTTAAATACACCTCCAGCCTTTCTTTAGAGACTTTTGCCTCCTACTCCATTATTTCACTAGGGTGTAATGAACCACTTGGCAGTAGCTCTACCAGATTTGACAGGATTATGAGCAGAACACTACAGTGACAATGTCACTTCTAATCACAGGGTTAGTCAACACAGTCTGAGGACATCGGCTGCTTCACAAAACAACCCACTGGCTTTGCAACCAGCACCTGCCATGTCCCTGAACCCAAAGCAGCCCATTTCCCTGTACGCTGTGTCGCACTTAGGGCACTTGCTGCTCAGGGCTGTCTCCACCCAGCAGCTGCCCCTGCTCATCCTCGCTGCTGGCTATCAGTCCACCCACACAGACCAACCCGGCTGAGAAAGCTTGGCCTTGCAGAGAGTCACCCCCTCCAGCCCTGGGGTGCTGCCAATGCCATCTAAGCCTTACCAGAAACACACAGCTCACACAGGTCCTGTGGCACAGTCTGGGAGAGCTGTGGGAGAGGGAGTGTCACGCCAACAGAAGTAATCTCAAATCTTTCTCATCCTCACATTTACCCCGAGGGGAGAGATTTTTTTACTTGCTCTAACAGCATTTAGGATGACTCAAGTGGAGCTATGAAGAAAGATGCCCCCAAAGGCAGGATACCTAAGTTGACTCATACACCTTTTCTTTCTGACAGCAGGAAGAAGAAGGAGGACAGAACCAAGGGACACCTCCTTTAGCAAGAGGGTCAATTCCCAGGACTCATGGTGGGTCTGCCACCTGTTATACGTCTAGACAGCTTTCACTTTGATGCCATGACACCACTCTCAACAGCTCTGCTCCTTTCCTGGGGTAGCAAAAGCAGGAGGAACCTGAAGAAGCAGACAGTCAAGTGACATTTTTCACTTCTGTTGGTAAGAGCAGTTTGGCTGCAGCCACGCTGGAAGCCCCTACAGCTGCACACATCATATTTGCACTTCTCCATCGGCCAACTTCCTCCCAACTGAGGGGAGTCAGAGGGGGGAAAAAAAAAACAAAACAAAAAGCCCCCACCAAAACAAAAAATCCCCACAAACAAGCAAGAATATTAAGAACAGATTAAACGGATTCAGGAGTTATGCTGCTTTTCATCCAGAGAGTTCTCCCAGCCTGCCCCAAAGTTACAAAGCTTCAAAGAGAGCAAAGTCTATCAGCTATGCAAGCTGCAAGGTAAAGCCTCGGAGCACCCGGCTGGGGGAGGGGGTTATTCGGAGCTACTAACTTCCCTCACAGATGCTGGGCTTGCCTCCTCCCTATGCAAGGGAGGGAAGAAAAACCAGGAAGAAAAACTCCAAAAAGCTATGCAAACATATTTAAAACGTTAGAAAGTCCCACGACTTTGCAAACACTTTCTCAGGGCACTCCCAGGGAGCCAGAAACTCATAAATTAGGCAAATTTCATGCACAAAGGGCCCCAGATTCCTCTCTCGAGCACATCTGGAAAAAGGCTCGCGAGGTGTCTCGGTCATCCAAGCTCACACAAAAGAGAGCTTGTCCCGAGCAGAGCCCGGCAGCAGCACCCCCTCCCTCTCCCCCGCTGCTGGGGCTGTGCGGGAGCGCCGAGTCCACCTCCATTCCACCGGCAGGGAAGAAAAGTCACCACACACACATACATACATACATACACACATACACACACGCACACATACACACGAACCTGATTGTTTTTGTGGAGGGCCAAGCACCACCGCCCCACCCCGAGCCAGCACCAGGAGCGAAGGGCTGTGTCCGAGGTGCAGAGCCGTGCGGGAGGGAGCGGCAGGAAACCCGCACCCTCCGCACCACCCCCGGGGAGAAGGCAAGGGCTTTGTCGTCAAGCGAACGAAGGGACTCACCTCAGGGGGAGCGGGAAGTGCCGCCCCGGCAGTGGCAGTAGCTACGGCTGTCGGGGCCGGGCTGTTCGGCTGCCCCGGCCCGCCCGCCGGGAGCAGCAGCAGCGAGAGGCGGAGGAGCTGCCGAGCCCCGGCGCTTCCTCCCAACTCGCGAAAAAAGCCTCGCCCAGGCAAAGTTGTTTGACCATAAAAGGCGCGAGGCCGCGGCACAGCTGAGCTCACTCGCTGGGGAATGTGGCAATGAGGTAACGGGGGCCGGGGCTTGCCGGGGCAGCGGCCCTGGACCCTGCCGCTGGCGGGGAGGGGGCGAGCGCTGTGCCCGCCGGCAGCCGCCAGCCAGACGCGTCTGTCGGGGTTTGCCCCGGCGCCCACCCGGGGCCGGGCCCCGCTGCCTGCCCCCTGCACGGAGAGCCCCGCTCCTCCCGCCTCGCCTAACCTTGGAGCTGCCCCCGGGCCGCGATTTCACTTCCAGTCGCTGAGCTGGATTTTGGGAAGGAATGCGGCGGCTCTGGTGAGTCAGGGTCCCTGCTGGCCTCCTCCCCGCCCGAGCCAGCTGTGAGAGCATCTGACTCACGCTGCCCCGGTCTGCCAGAAATTAAAGCAAACATCAGATGACTCCACTGTGCAGAAAAGCCACTTGTTCTCCTCGTACTGGCTGCAAGGCAAACACTATTAGCTGGTTTATATCAAACACTATGCACATGAATTGCTTTGTTGGATTGCCAGCGCTGCACATCGCTTTAATTTTTATCCCAGTGCTCGCTGGGGGCTCAGCCCGCTGTAGAACCTGACCCAGCCCAACAGAACGTGACTTTCAACCCCAGCCTTTGCTGCTTCTCCCTGCTTCAGAGCCTTTCACGAAGGAGGAACGCCAATAAAGATATTTCCTGTGCTTTGTGCAATCATTGCAATTGACTTTGGAATCTGGCCTTAATTTTGGGGTTAATACACCTACTGTTGCAAGTTCCCTGGAGAATTACTGTATTTGGTAATGCTCAGGGGACTTGGGGCTTGTCTGCTCCCAAGACTTACCTATCAACACAGGTACCTTTCAGTACTGCTAATTTACTTGCAGGTTGAGGGAGTAAGCCACAAACCACACCAGCGACACTCCCAGTCTGCACTGCTGCAGAATTCTCACATTAGAGAGCTATGCAAAGAGATTCGTCCAAGGTTTAAATCCAGTGTAAACAAATCTTTAATTTCACACGTAAAGTTTGTACAAAGAGGTCGTATCTTTTATTTAACCAGGTGATACAATTGGGAAAAGTCTCTCTAGGTTTTTCAGTGTTACATACCATTTGAAAATGCCACCCATAGCAGCGCCCAGCACTGAGCATCTCACTCCTTACACAGCTGCAACCACTGAACCACTGATCTATAGCTCTGAATTTCTTAGAGAAATATAGGTCTTCTGTGGCTGCTAAATAATCCTGTTTACTGCTGCTTTTGTAGGCATGGCATCAGTTCTGTTATCTCCCATGATTAATGCACAAAGTAATTATGTAGGATAAAGAATGTATCTCTGTGACGGGTCTTCCAGCACTGTCACTTTTCTACTGCAGACAAGCTTCCCTCTTGTTCAGGTAAAGATGTCAGTGCAGAGCTAAAAAGAATTCACTGCGTAATTGCGAACCAAATTCTGGAACATCACAACACACCCTACACAATGAGCCTGACGTCAGAGAACTCTGCCACTGTTCCCTGGGCTAGCTCTGACTTCAGAGAAAACTAAGAATGTCTCAGACTGAGATTAAAAAAGTGCTGAGTGAATATGAAAAAAAATAAATCTATGCTTTCATACTTTCTGGTCACGTCCCCATAAATCCAGATGCTTGCATTTTCTTACCAGTGTGTTGATGTTAAAAGCTCATGAAGGCAGATCAAGGAAAGTGGGAATAAGAAAAAGAAAAGCTGCCCTTTTAGACATTTTGTATGAATTCCTCACTACAGGAAACAAATGCAAAACACATGTTGTCCAGGTTGCATGTGTGAAAGCTAGAATTCTCAAATCAGAATACATAGAATACACGGGGAAACTAATCTGATTTTGTGCTTGCCACATAGTGAATTTAAAGTTTGTGCTTTTGTAATTGGAAATGAAAATTAACTGACTTCCCTGTTAGTTCTGATCCCTCCAGAAACAAAATAACAATCTCCTTATGCTAGCAGTCTTCCTTCATGCAATTATTGGCTTGAAAAAGTAGGCATTTTTCAGCTGCAAATGAAAATTAGAGCCTTGAGAGACACACAGTTGTACTGACATTCATTAGCTGAAGCAAAATCTTAGTCCTGAAGAGGCATTTAGCTACCTGGGTACAGAGATGGATCAGCAGGTATACTTGGCTTGCGCCAGACCTTGTTATTTCTGGAATTAGCAGCTGTCCTCTGCATAAGTCACTTTGGCTCTTCCATGCCATGAATAAAAGTGATCTGGTCTTCTGGAGTTTATTGTGGTGTGAATGCTACTGTCACCGTGGGTGAAGTGACAGCCCACTACAAAGGAGGTGTTGGAGGGATTTAGAACACACAGTTCTGGCTGGGTGCTTCTTTTGAGGCAACTGACAGGAAGCAAGCCCTGCTACTGGCCATGAAATCAAAGCTTAGAAATGCTGAGAGTTCAAGGCAGCCATCTCAGGAAGACCAAGTTTTAATGGAGACAGTTACAGAGAATCTTTGCTGGCAATTCAGTCCTGTAACACAATGAGTAAATAAAGAATAAGACCACACAGGAGTGGGGTGGCAAATTCATGTACTGCACTGGGATGAGGTATGTGCTAGCACTGGTTAGGTGCCTATAAAAAGTCCTTGAATAGAAAATGAAGAATTATTTGCAAGAACACTACCGGGGAATTAAACTTATTGGGCAGAAAATCTTTTTTGATAGCCAGGTATGGCTTAGGTAGCTGCAGATGGGAATCTTTGTGTTAAATACGTGTTCAAGGTCAGAGGAAAGCAATCTGGAATCTGGACAGAGTGCTTTACTTCTGTTAAAAATGCAAAATGTCTGCATCTGTATAATTTCCATCCATATCAACAGATCAATTAGTGCCATTTTATCTCAGCATGAGTTAGTTAGCAGTTAGTGACGCCACGCAGGAGCCCATGGTCTTCCTAAGCAACAAAAAGTTCTGACTCATGTCTGTGTTGAATCTCTGATGCTTCTTTAATCACATAACTTCTGTTTAGTCTAACCACGTTTTATTGATTAATGTTAAATTGCTACTTAATCAGCTTTCCCCATGCTGTATTAAATGCTACGTCTGGGCCAACTGGAAGGGTTGGGAATATATAATGGATCTGCTTTGGTCTCCAGGCCAAGTAGTTGGGCCTGCACTGTTCAGGGCAGGGCCACCTGCAGCAAACCGCCTGCATCCACATGGGCCAACAGATGTTACAGCTGGGTCATCTTAGAGCTCTTTTCTGAGCTGAACAATTCTGTGATTCTCTGTAATTCACCCTGGCAGGAGGTCTCCTGGGATCGGCTGTGCCTTTCCTGGTGTGCTCCTCGCTCCCTCGCTTGAGCAGGGTGTTCTCTGTGTGAAAGACAACGTCTGGCCCCGATTGTCCCCTGCCAGGCTGCTGCTCACACCCCTTGTGGAGGCCATGACACGTGCAGAGCTGTCTTTTTTCTGACCAAACAGCAGTTTCAAGTTGGAATCCCCCAGTGCCATTGTGGGCTGCGTGTTGACAGCTGGGTGGCACACACAGAGAGCTGTGCTGGGGACACCAGAGCCTTGTGAGACAGCAGTCCTCACAAGCCTCATCATCTCCCTGCTCTGTGCAACTGGCACACACTCAGGAACACTGTTTGCAAAGGTCATGAGTTCTGGAGACGTCCCTGGCTGACCAGCGAGCCAGGACATACAGCTGGAGCGTCTCTCTGCTGGTTCTCTTCAGAACCGGGTCTGCTGTGCAAAGCACACATCAGAAGTGTGGGTCCCCAAGAAGGGGAGCTGCTCAGCAGCCACAAAGAGCCTCTGTGATCTCTCAGAAGGGCCACTGCTGGTGCTCAAATCCCACCGTGAAGGTCCTGCATGGTGCACATGTACATGTACACACTTCAAAAGGCATCCCACCCACACATACAGATTGTCCTGACTGAAACACCAGAATAGGCCAAAAACTGTAAACAGAAAAAAAACCCCTCAAACCCTTGCTGTGTCATGAAACACTTCTTTAGTGGGGCAAATCAGCCATATACACATAAAAGGAAGCAAAGTATCCCTGTGGTATGACCTTGGTCATGCCAGGATATGACTGGCCATCAGAGCAGCCAGGAGAACAGGGGACTGGGGTGATGTCTGTCTATCCAGGGAACAAGCTCAATTTCCAGCAAAGCTGGCAGGTCTCTCCTAGACAGAGCCATGACAGGGGCTCTGGGGCAGCTCCCAGATGAGTTACCACCGCTGTTTCCTTATCTCCTTCCACCAAAATTTCCTGCTGCTTCTCAGCAGGCAGTGGCCTGCAATTCTGTGGCTCCTGGGGCTGGCTCACTGGCAGGCTTCCTTCCCCTCACACAGCCCTCCCACACCTCCTGCTCTCTGCTGCTGGGCTCTGTGCCCAAAGAAAGAGATGCAAGCAGGTTGTCCCAGTGGATATCTCTTCCCTCAGGTGCTGCACGACCTGTTCTGCAACTCTGGGGAGCTGTGAGATGGCTCCCGGGGCATGCCCATTTGTGTGGCTGAGTGTGGATGGCCGCCAGAGCCCATTCTGCTCCGAAAGCTGCCATTTCCACATTCCAAGGCACCCTTGCCATTTCCTCAGCTGTATGCCCCAGCCCTTGCCACCAGCAAGGCAAGCAGTGACGTATTTGGCTGTTCTGTGGCAAATATTGCTGCTTGTCAGAACTGTCAAAGAAACACATCTGTCAGCCTGCTAATTAAAGAGTTCCTGTGTGTGCGGCAAGCCTCTTTCCACCCAAGTACCACGCTCCCATGGTAGAAGTCTCCTTTCTTCACTTATGTAGAGCTGTAAGCATGGCACAAACAACCCATGCTCTGTCCTACAAAGGAGTTTCATTAGATGTAGGTACTCCTGGATGTTGTAACCTGGTGGATTTAGACAGAAATTCCCAGGAGTAATGCCAGAGTGTGTCTGTGTCAGGGAAAGGGTGCTGTTTCCTGGGAAAAGGGTTCTTCACCCCATCCTCCCTGGACATAGCTGAGACACAAAAGCAGGTGCTCAGCTCTCTTGGTCTCAGACTGAGCCTTCTTGCATGTGGTGCAGTAGATATCCTGTTGTGGCTTCCCAGGGCAGCACCTGGTGCAGCTGCTTGGTACTGGAGGGAGAGAGATGCCAAGCTACAGTCCCAGTAACATTAACCTGGGACAAGCTCCTGGTCACTCCAGTTTGTCCCAGTGCTACTATTTTTTTGCATAAGAACTGAGCCAAATAAGCAGGGACAGGCTCTGAAGACTGCTAACTCTGTGCTTTGAAGTGTGCCCACAAAGATGTGCCAATGCATTTGCCAGGGCATGTTGGACTTGAGAGCACATTAGGAAGACACAAGCAGATCGCTCTGGTGAGGAAGAATGAAGCTTGATATAGTCCCTGCCTGCATTATCTACAGGGTGTGGATCCTGCAGCAAACCAGCCTCTCATAAAACCAAGTAATTATTTAACTCCAGACTGCAGTCCTGGCAAAATCTAGTATGTACACAGTGTAGATGATCACGGAACCAAGGCCCTTGAGCAAAGCAACAGACCAACCAAACAGACAATAGAGGCATATGGTCTAACAGTCTGCTTGCAAAAAAAAAAAATAAAAATTAAACAAGCCAAATGTTATCCACGAGCTGCACAGTAAAACACCATTTGAGTACAGCTTTAAGAGGTGTAGCCCCTCAAGCCCTTGCCTTACAGTTATTCAAAAGAAAAGTGTGGGGCTACATGAAATTTCTTGCAGTTCCCAGGTTTAGTGCACGTGGCTACTAGTGCCTTTGCTAGTTAATTTACTAACAGTATGAATAGAAGGATGACCAGACAAAAATCTTTGACTGTTTCATGGGGTTTTCAGGAAAATCACCAGAGCCTTGCAGTAGAGTTATAGTCCTTCCAGTGGCAGCTAGGAGTCTGTGACAAGTGACAGCTTATGGGAGAGAGCTGTTTCTTTTCAAGCAGAGTATGATTTTCAGTAGGTTGAAAATATAAACCATAAGAGGCCTTTCTAAAGATCTGTGCTAAGTTCCTTCTGAAAGTCTTTGCAGCAAAGTGATCGAGCATGGTACGAAAGCCACTTTCATGGTATGAAATCCATTGAGGAGAGGGTAGTAGCAGTGCCAGTGGACAGTAGCTAATCCAAGTGATATTGAGAAATCAGCAGCCACAGCTATTGCTCAAAAGGCAGGAGAAGTCCACAAAAAGGAGGACCAAAATACATTTCATCTTGAATTACTGAGTCATTGACCATCTGCACTCTGTACTCTGCTAGGGGTGCATTTCCTTCAATGAAGGCATTCTTCAGCTGCCTTGATGAAGGTCAACATGATAATATAATAATATTACAATATTGATATAATATGATATAATAATATTACAATATGATGATATAATAATATTACATTATATGATATGATAATATTACTGGGCAAACTTGACCCTTTGTTTTCATAGCTCATTTAAAAAAGTCATTTGGAACCTTCAGCCTTACCCAAAAGACTTCCGTTTCCCTACAAGCCACTTTAGATATTGCATTTAGATGTAATTTACATGAAGGTCATTGCATTTAGGCTTCATCTACAAATATACTTTTTCCTTGGGATTCTTGAGTCCCAGGTAATGTTTGTGACAGTGCTGGCTAAAAGTTGGGAGCAGCAAGTAGAGAAAGATGCCTGGAAACTAAGCCAGCAGAATCTCACCAAGGTGCTAATGAAAATAGGGTCAGGTTATGAGGAGAGCCCTATCAAACATTTTCTGCAGTGACTGATGGTCTCAGAGACAGTGCTACACTTGCTGCTGCCAGAGGAAATGAACGGGATGTTTACAAAGCTATTTCAGTGTTGCTTTTCCTGGGCTTCCCACCAACAGCTTTCTTTCCAACACCTTGGTACATAGTGTTCAATGAGAAGAATTACTGAGTCCCACCAGCACTAATCCTTTTGCTTCCTGTTTATTTAGCCTTTGTGGCCAGGCTTACCAAAAACTCTGTCCTCCCAAGGTGGTCATCAAGCCTCTATCTTTAAGAATATTAAAAAAAGAGAGATCTGGTAAAAGGAGGGCTATATTTTGTTTGGAAGTAAATGAGAAAATATTGTGTATTTGTGTAAGGGTGTGTCAAATCTGAAGCAGTGCAAGAGCCACATATTACATCCAGTCAATGTACAGACAGGCACTGCAACCTCAGATATAACACCCTGAAAGAGAAGGAGCTGCCTTAGTTCCACTTGTCACTCGCTCTGGACACATTGGACAGCCTGCATTTCTCCAATGCAGTAAAACAGCTCCTATTTTCTCCTGATCCAAGAAAGAGGAAATCTGCAGAGAGGTCCAAATTTAAATGCACATATGGGATGCTGTCTCCCTCTGAAGTTTCAGAAAGAGGCATTCCACAGGGGCTAGACTACACACTGCCAGTCTTCTTGAGGAAGGAGACTGGGAAAGGTAGAGGGTACAGTTCATCTGTGAAGAATATGATGAAGATCTGGTTGATACTGTTCATTGCCTCTAACTTCTTAGATGATATCACTGCAGACAGATATCAGCCCTTTGGTGCCAAAAGCCTAAATTCAACTTAATGACCTTAGCTTGCGGTCAAGATTAGAGGGACACTAAATTGTAGACTTTTTTACTCTTTAATGTTGCATATTCTCAGGTCCTTGGCTTGGTTTTGAGGCTGGAATGACTCCCTCATTAGACTCAGAATTCATTTTGTCTTTCAGTCTACACTGATGAGAAGCCTACAGTATGCTGCATCCTGCTTTGCTGTCTTAGCACATTATACCAGAGTCCAAGAGTCTCCACTTGTGTTTGCTTTTGACTCAGAAATTGTTGTTCTCCAAATCCCCTGCACCTCCAAGCAAGGAATGGAATTTCAAGTTACATAGTTGGTGCCTGAAGAATTCCACTCTCCTAAACATAGCAATTATTTATGTGACTCCAGGGACCATGAGAACAGAACTCTCCTCATCTACAATCATTTCAACTCTTTCTCCCAGCTGACAGTAAACTGAGGAAGAAGTGGTAAATATAAAAAATTATAAATGTTATCTTACTTATTGCAGATTAAGATGAATTTTGGGGAGACAGAAAGGAAAAGCAGCCTTCAGTGAGAGCAGATAAAAGCTAAGAGGCTTTGCCTTAGCCCTGTAGTGAGACATAGCACCTGCACAGACCGTGTGGTGCAACAACAAACATTATCATTCCAAGATTTTCTAGCAGCCATCTCTTGAATTGCACTAGTGGATTTCTTTCAAGAATCAGCTATGATCCCAGCAAGTCTGAGGATGGGGTGCTCTTTCCTGAGCTGCTTCTGATAGGTGGTGCCTCCTTGCCAGCAGTGCCATCAGGATGTCAAGTGTTACAAGACAGCAAGAAGAAAAAGCAGTGAGGCAGCCCCTTCTGAGAGCCTGTTCCTCAAATTTCAGTGGAGAACACAGAGAGCAGCAAGGTCCCAATGTGCTTATCAAGGTGCTTGCCAGCAGGTAAAAACATCACACCTCAGAAGACTTGTAAACAGATGGGAATGGAAAGGTCACCTCCAAATAAGCACAGAGGGAAGCATCCTGGATCCCACCATATTCCTTATGGACTGCAGCACAGCAGAGCAGAGCAGAGCAGGTAGATGTATTCACATCTTCCAGAAACAGCAGCAGGCCTGACTTGATTCCAAAAATAGTTTGAGTCAATGTTGATTTGCCAGAGCCTACTCACAACAGCTGTGTGCTCTATGCTAGAGAGTAATTTCTGGAGATTTTTTTAAAATAGGAGGGCCATTCTGCCAGTGCATGAGTGAACAGTTTTAAGTCGATATTTTGCTTCAGGATACATAATACTGTCATTATTCCAGACATGAAAATTTGGCAGAGAGGACAGAATCAGTAGCTTTTAAAATAAGAAGTACGTTTCTTTGTTCAGGCTTGCTTTTACGGTTTGGGGTATTTTTGTATGTTTTTATTAAGATCTGTAAAATTACAAAACCACGTTGCAGAAAGAAACTCCCCACCTTATTTTTAAAGCAGTTAGTATCCACAGTTTTGCTGAGCTTCTAGGCCCCCATCTCCAATATATCAAAGGGAGAGAGTGAGGAGATGACAACTGATATTTTGTAAGGCTAAAAATATTGTGCCTTTTTACATAACACTGGGAATTTAAAAAGCACATTAACTGCTTGCAGATTATTTTTAAAAATGCAGTTTGAGCAACACCACTAGTATAGATTCAACTGACATTTAGGAGAAGGAGCTTCACTGCTGGGAAATGAGACACTCAGTAGAGGATGAAGTAAATGTTTAAAATAGGCAAAATAAGACTCAGACTGTACCAAAGATATTCTCACCCTAATATACATCTCACATTTATATCATTGGGGGTGTCTCTTTTCTGAATGCATATCAAGTAGCCTTTTTGACCTTCCAAAGAAACCTCCTCAGATCTCCCCTCTTGTCGCTACCTACCTGATGATGAGGAGCCTTCATAGTCTCAGTGTCACTGCCAGAGGTTCAACAAATTCCTTTTTCACACTCCTGGAAGTTTCTTTCTTTTCTCCTCCTCACTCACTGGCATTTGCTGAGCCCTTCCTGGCAGGCAGGGAGTGGGAAAGTCCCTTATCTGAACTCACTATCTTCCCATTTCCCTTGCTGCTGGAGAAGCCCCAGGCCATGGCAGAAGAAACTGGAATTTCAGAGCCTGGCCCAGCCTACCTCCAGTCTCACTCTGTATGAGCAGGCATTTAGCTGGCTCAGACACAAGGTAAGGACACACGAGGATGCAGAATGGATTTATGAAAGGCACTTGCCAGGAGGGGGCTGCTGAGTGGGTGAAGTTTGTGACAGATGAGGCAGCCTAGACTTGCTAGTTCTTTGGTGCTGAGCTGCAGTTCCAGAGAGTGCTGGGTCCCCTGCTGGAGTGGCAGGTGATGCATGGTCACATGCACTAGGTCACTGTGCTACGAAGGCGTGGGGGAGATGCTACCAGAGCAAGCTGCACCACCACAGCTCCAGATGGTAAGTTCCTGTCCCATGTCTTCCATAAAGCCTTGAAATGGGAACTGTACAAAAATGAGTTCTTAATATATCTAGAACTCAGCATGACACTTCTGCATGACTCTGCATAAAGACCAAAAAGGGATGAAGATGCTGAGAGAATATCATACTTCCTAAAAACCTGCAAGCCAGGACTGTTCTTCTGAAAAACCATGAAGCTACAAATTCTTAAGAAAAACAAATGGAAGGCAAATATCAATGTAAGGTGAGAAAAGAATTGTAAACACTTGAGTATTGAAAATTTATTTCTGTATCAATACTTCAAATCCAGGTGTTATACAGAAAGCTGATTGCATTTTAATGAAATACTGCCAAACTAAGCAAGGTCACACAGTAGGATCTTTGCAGCAAAGCACGCATGTGAGTCCTGTCTGTTGTTAAGTTACAGGTGGCCCACTCCTTGCCAGGGCTTTATGTGCTGGGAAGATCTCCCCACTGCAGAAATCCTAATTTGTTTCAGAATTTTTTTTTAAATTTCACCTTGTGTTGAAATAAGTGTGTTTTTAAGGTATCTTACGAACATCAAAGTATTTCATTCCTCTGGGTAAGATTGTCCTTAATTTGGGATGCTCTGCCAAATGTTCAGTTTCCAATAGAGGACGCCAGGATGTCCCAGGCATGTGTCTCTACTGTGGCAGCATAGGCTAATTTGAGAATTCACCATGAAGAGAAGAGGAGAAAATATTTTAGGGTGAAAGAGGAGAAAATAATTGTGCTCACCATTACATCTCTTCAGCCATATGGGATAAAATACCCAGGAGGAGTTTTTGATAAATGCACTATTGAGGGTGTGGACTGATTAGTTCTATCTCAGCACTAAACTAATATGCTCCCCTAAAGTTTTTTATGGTCTCTGGGTGCAGGAAGAACGAGATCAAACTTGCTGGGGTGTGAGTGTAGGTAAGCATGAGCTTATATCACAATATGTAATGCAAACACAACCTACCTCTCTCCACCTGTTATCCCTTCAGTTGATTCACACAGCCTCAAATATTTTCCCAGCTTGAAAGGACCCAGCCTTTCACTTATGTGAGATAAGTTGCACCACTTTCAGGATCTGAACTACATTGGCACTGCTTTTTTTCCTTCTTTAAAACCTCATAAAAAACCTTTCTGTTTGTCTTCTGCAGCAAAGGAGCTCTGAAGAAAGAAGAACTGCATGAGTCATTTTGCTATCTCATTTCCTTTTCGGTCCACACGAAAATCCTATCAGTAGCTAATACAGCTTGATGTAGAATTAACTCTTATGGCATCTACTACATTACCTCCATGAAGCAATTACTGAGATCTCTGCCAGAAGTAGCTTTTACTGGGGAATCCAAACTGCCAGTGGCAGGAGGCCAGCGCTGAAGCACACTGGAGCAACAGCCCCTGCAGGACGATTCCTGCCTCTATGGATCTGATACAGATTCTATTTTTGTAAACATCTTCTACTCATGAACTTCACAGGCCTCTGCATATTTTCCACAGCTGAAGACACATCGTGCAAGAAGCATGTAGGAAGTTTTTCCATGTCTTCTGTGATAGTAGCTGGTCACAAGGTATTACATAAGGATTTTAAAAGGATCAGAGAAGGAGAAGGTGGACATTCATTTTCCAGAGTCTTTTCATGGGACGACAGATATGGTTGCCAGTGATACCTCTGGGGAATAGGCAAAAGGAAGACATTTTGCATTATTTGGTGCTTGGTGATGTTTACTTGAAAGTGGGACATTAGTTGGCAAGATATATATTGTTTTTTCTTTTCATTTTAGCTGGTTTTAGTGGTAGCTAAGGAAGATAACAGGGACACATTACCTACTGTGATATAATCTGCATCCGTGATAATTAATTGATGAAAAGAATATATTTACTCAGCAGGTAAGACAGTGACAATAGCTTTGTATTTTATAAGCAGTGTTTCTTTGGAAGATGCTGTTCCAGTATTTATAATTTATAAGATCTTTATATTTATATAGAGATATAGGGAACATCTGGTAGAACAGGTTTAATAGATTCATCAATGGCTTATAGAAAATATGAACAGCTGTCTCTTAAAACACAAACAAACAGTTAGTTTACAGCATAAGCTGTTCTTCAGGGATATGATGGAAGCCTCAGGGTAGTTTAGAACAAGTTGCTAAGAACCAGACTAGTTCTAAAACTGCTTTGCTCTGTGCTGTTATCAGCCCCTCTATCAGGCTAGTGACCATCAGTCACAAGGTGACTATTTTAAGATTTGCTGGAATTGTGTTTTCCTCCCCACCCATCCCTGCCCAGACTTACAGTGACCACTCTGTGTGCAGGGCATGGGGGAAGAGAGGCATGGATCCTTGTCTGTTCCCAATTCACCTTGGCATACAACCCCAGAAATAGGTGGTCCTCCCCTAGGAGCACATGCTTAATGCTTATGGTTTCTCAATTTCTCTGTTGAATTCGTCGCAAAACTGCAGGAACAGAGGAAGAAGGAAGTCAAGGGATCTTTATGTGGCACTTCCTCCAGCAGCATCCTTGACCTAGTTTGGGCAGCACTGAAGCTCTGTTTTGCAAACAGAAGTTGCTAATGGCAGTGACCTACAGAACACAACAGGTCAAACATTCTTTCCCTTTTGCCAGCACAGCCCTTCACAACAGGGGCTGTGGAAGGGGAGATTTTCAGATCTGCAATAAACAGAGGGGCACATAATTTCATCCATCATAAAAATAAATTAGCAAGTTGCAAGGGGCTGTTTCCTACTCCTCCTTTCTTCTGAGGTACCCAGCTTTGTAAAAAGATCTATCCATGTTTCTCTCTAGATATTTAAATACCTCTTTTTGCCAAACCTGTACAAAAACTTATATTTGTGAAGATCTTTCAGACCAGCATTTAAATCAGCACTTATCAAAAAAATGTTGTACACAATTTCCTACACAAAATTGCAGCCTCATTGTTTAAGAACCAACCCACAATGCTCAGAGAAAATATCCACAGCCTGTCAGAAAGTTTATTTCAAAGAAAACAAAACTGTTTATGTTCTGTCATTTACCTCCAGTTCCTTTAAGCAGCAGTGGGAATGCTGTTGCTCATGAAAGTGCAAGGACAAAAACTGTGGGGCACAGTTAGATTTATGTTCTGTTTCAGTCCCTTGTTCAGAGATTCAGTCTTATCACTTCCCTCCTACGAGATAATTCTTATGAAATCACATTCTTATTAAACCATGTATTTCTTCAAAATGTAAAATACCTACTTTTCTTTTGGTGCTATATGATAAACATTTTTACTGATTTTAAAAAGTTTGTTATTGTCTTGATAAAAACTAGAAACTGTTCACTGATGATGAATTCCCTATTGCATAGAACCCACTGCACAGAAGAGCTGAGCAACTGGGTGAAAGCTGTCTTAACGAAATCTTCTCAACTTCTAATGAGAATGAAATTGACTTTTAATATGGAGATTTATGTAAATATAAATAACACATAATGTTATGTAAACATGATAAATAAAGGTGTGATTAAGAACCAAAAGATGGTGAAGAGTTTACCCTTTCATTAAGCTGACTATATTAGAAATGAGAGATGAAGCATGGCTCTAGGTGCCAAGACAGGTATTGCTTCCAGCAGCTAAGTGATATTGATTTCAAATTAAAAAAATGAGGGAGCTGGTGGCATCAGGACATGTGAGACAGCCACAAGACAGACCAATAATTCTGTGGAGTGAATGAATGGACACTTGAGTATAATCCTTCTTTCCAGTTCTTTTTTTTTTCTGCTGTGCATGTCTGGCAGCAGCACGGGTGCTTGCCAGATCCTGTGTAAACTACCACCTCACTAAAGCAGCAGCAGACAAACCCATGAAGAACTGGAAAGCAGCTTTTCAGGCAGGGTAAGTGCTAGGACTTGCTCACCTGCCTGTGGAATCACACCCTGGGGCAGAAGTCAGAGCAGGTTGATGTAGATGATATTGTAGCTTAATGAAAGGAAAGCCAAATGTGCATTTTCTAGGACTTGGGATATGACTTTGAGCTTGAGGTAAAGCAATAGACAAGCTCAGGGGGAATAAAGAAAGAAGAGTCAATGTGACTTGTCTGAAATCTTCACTGAAAAGGAAACCACAGCAGAGTTCACTCAGTGCACAAAAAGGGTTCACAGAGGAACAGATTTAGATTTGGCGGGTGGGTGAGAGGGAGACGGGGATTAAAATGAAACTAGACTCTCTGAACAGAGGAAAAGAAATTGCCCACAGCTGTGTCAGTAATACATCTTCTTAGGCCAGGGTGAGGTGCAAATGCTGTTTGGTGGGGTTTGGTGAAACTGCTGAGGACAGCTGTCCTGATCGATCAGTCCACCGGAGACTGTGGGTGACAGCAGCTGGCTGGGCAGCCACCAGCTTAAAAAACATTTACCCAAAACAGGACTTTTGTCTTAATATACCACTCTTCCCATTGCAATCTGCTTTTGCTTCCCTTTTCTTCGCATTTTTAGATCCGCTTTTTAGAGATGGTGAAACACCTCTAGTTAACATACTGCCAAGCCCATTGTTTCCCAGTGCTTTTACAACCCAGGCTAGAAGAGTGTAGACATGTCAGGAAAAGTATCTTTAGTAAGTCATTCAGAAAAACGAGATGAAAACTGATAGGTTTGGAAATATATGGGGGAGGTGGAAGGAGTGAAATAGGGAAAGAACTCTAACTGTGGAAAAACTTCAGCCTCATCAGGGATCTAATGCATTGTACCCAGTGATAAGCATTGTAGCAGCAGAGCAGACTGGCCTCGGGCACCAGAGAGGAGGGGACTCTGATCTCTTACACTTCAGCAGCGTCATGTTCACCATACATAGTAATACCTTCAATATCATGAAGAAGGAAAAAGATAAAATAGCTGCCTATATTCAGACCGTGGTTTGGGGTTTTTTTCTCTGCCTTTATCTTTCCTGCATAGATTTTATTTTGTAAATTGACTTTATCTGAGTATTCTTCCTGCTTATTGTTTCAGAGGGTCAGGCAAAATATGTTCTGTCTGAAGCCCTTTTTTTCCTTATTTTTTTCCTTCCTTAGGCTGACTGTAAGGTGTGAATGGAAAAATGAATGAACTTACCTATTCTTTGGAACTGCTGTTAATGAAGAATGATCAGCTGTCTTGAGTGACTTCTCAGCAATGCTGACAAAAACTGAATTCTCCAAGCACGAGGATGAGATCAAAATGGATCATATGGGATCAGCAAAATTCAATCTGCCATTAGTAGAGATGAGTGGAAGGATGCTGGTGAGATCAGAGAGGCTTTTTGGGCGAAGGAGACACAAAGGACCAGGGAAAAATAGTAAGCATTTCAGAGTGTGAAGGTGGATGGACCAGACTGGAGAGAGTCCCTGGTGGTGGGGAAGCGGGCCAGGAGGACACTGCCTGTTGATGGTGCCATCAGGTGAGAAGAATTTGGGGTGTGAAGGGAACTGACCTAACCACACCTTCTCCATCTGCAGAGATCCCTCCTCACTGCCGTGTTAGCGGGGAGGATCTGGGAAAGGCCTCAGCGAGCATCCTCACGGCTGGGCTCGCTTCCTTCGCGGTCGTGCGGGGCCAGGGGCAGAGGCCGGGCGGCGCCGCACGCCCGAGCCCCGCGGCCGGCTCCGGGGGCAGATCGGACCGCGGGGAACGGCCGTTCTCCCGCCGGATGGCGGCTGGGGCGGCTCCGCGGGCCGCCTGCCCCTCGGCAGCTCCCGCAGTGCCTGCGGGCCGGGCTGCGGCGGCACCGGCACCGCACCGACACCGGCACCGCGCCGGGCCGGCTCAGCCGCGCGGGAGCGCCCCGGGGGAGGCGCGGCGCGGCCGCTGGGGGGCTGCCGGTAACTGAGTCGGGTCCGCAAGTGTAGTTACCGGGAAACCGCGCCCGCCCCGCCTCCATCCATGCAACCATCCATCCATGCAACCATCCATCCATGCAACCATCCATCCCCAGCCCCTCGCGGCTGCTGCTTCTTCTTAAGGGGACGCACCAGCTGCTCACCCACCTCGCCCCGTCCCCACTTGCTTTACTCTTACAGGGACAAGCCCGCTGCCCGCTCCCCCCTCCGCTCCCGGCCTGCGGCACCGCCCGCCGCTCACCTGTGCCCGCCCCGCTCCCCCGGCGGACGGGAGGGGCCCCGCGCCGCCCCCCGCTCCGTGCGCATCCCGCGCCGCCCGCACCTGTCCCGTCCCGTCCCGTCCCGTCCCGTCCCGTCCTGCCCGCCCGCCGGGCTCCCTCGCCTCCGCCCCGCCGCCGGCCCGTCCCGCGCTCCCCGCGGCCAGAGGGGCGGCCCGGCCCGGCGGGCGCTGCCTCCCCTCCCCGGGCCGCGGAGGGCGGCAGCCAATCGGCGCGGCGCTGCCGGGCCGAGCTGTTTACCCAATCTCAGCCCGCCCCCCGTCGGGGAGCCGGGAGCGGGGGGCGGGCGGGCAGCGGGGGCTCGGCGGCGGCACCGGCGGGGACGCGGCAGCGCACGGGGAGCCTCGCGGGGCGCGGCGCAGAGCGCGGAGGCGCGGCGGGGGCAGATGCCAGCCTGGCCCGCGGGCTCCGCGCCCGCCCGCCCGCCTCGCCCCGGCGGGGGCACCCCGCGCTCCTACCTGACCATGACCCCGCGCCGGTCCCCGCTGGGCCACCCCGGCGTTTCCCGCTGAAGGGACCGGCTCCTTTCCGACCTCCGCCGCTCCCCGCCTTCTCCGCCTACTCGCTGCTGAGGCTGCCGCCTCTCCCCGGAGCCCCGCCGGAGTGATGGGCTGCATCGGATCCCGCACCGTGGGTAAGGCGTTGGCGGGGACGGCGCCAGAGGATGCTCGGGCAGCCGCGGCCCCCGCCCGGGTACCCGCACGGCAGCCCCCGGCAGGTCGCCCCTCGCAGCCCCCTCCCTGCCGCCCGTGCAGCGCCATTAGCTGCGTGCGACCCTTCCCCACCGCGGTCTCCCGTGGCGTGGCGGGGCTGCGCGGAGCCGCTGGCCTAGGTGCTGGCAGCGGGGCGGCGGGACGTGCCCGGGGCCGGGGGTCGCCTGCCCGTGTCACCCGTGACGAAAGGTCGCCGAACATGTGGGTCAGTGCGGCGCCTCCGGAGAAGGGGGTGGGTGCGGGGCGTGCCGTGCCGTGCCGTGCCTCCCGAAGCGGGATCAGGCGGCCGGCGGCTGGCTCCTTTGCTCGGTAAGGGTTTATTGTTATCCGAGGATACATAACGTTCCATGATCTGCACGTCTTCTTGTCTCCCCCTTCCCCCTGCGTAGACTTCAATGGAGAAGAGCAAAGAAAGCTGAATCCCTTCCCTCTCGCGGAGCTATTGCGAGGGGACACGGGGAGGGACCGCATCCTTCCGCTGGGCCACGCCATGCACATTTTTAACCAAAGGATCCCAAGCCTTCAGGCTGTGTGACCCATCTCTCCCCTCCTACACACATGCAGATACCAAGAGATCCCTTGATCTTTAAGCAGGGGTATCTACAGGTAAACACAGCATTCTGGGCACACTTTCTTGCCTTCAGGTTTTTGTTTTTTTTTTTTTTTTGTGCAAACCACAGGTACAGCTCTATCAGTTACATGGGGATATATAGTTCAATATGCCAAAAGAATCTCTGAGAGCAAACCGGAGTTCATTTGGCAGTACATCTCGCTCCCAAGCCGTCGGCTCTGTCTCTCCCAAGAGCACGCGGGCATCTGTGGGAAAAGGAGACCTCTGAGGACATGAGAATTGCACCACCACCCCAGATGGAGGGACTGTGTCACCCCAGAGTAAATCTGAGGGACTATGTCAAAGCCTGATGCTGCTACACTTCTTGTCTCAGTGGGAAAGCCCTTTGTGAGCACTTGCAGGGAGCCATCTACTCCTGCAGCAGCAAACTTTAAACTACAGAATCCAGTTTCTACTTTGGGAATTAATTCCTGTACCTAGCCTATGTCTCTCAGCAGTCTCAAATGTCCTTATGACCTAGAGAAATCTCTTACGTGTCTACATGGCAAAGATCACTGCAATATTTCCCTTGAGATTCTTCAAGCTCACCTGGATCAGTGTCTCTATAGCATATCAGGACATGTGTTGCCTCCATCTCCTGCCTTGCCCCTATCCTCCACACACCATTGCTGCCAAGGGCATTATTATTCTGTTAGCTGGGTAATTACTGGTACGCCTTTTATCGATGTCTGTCTGAACAGGCAGCGTTAATTCTTGGTCTCTCTTCCCACAATGCTGTTGAAATAAAGAACGAACATGCATTTAGTAACATCCACTCTCCACTGCAAAATGTGGTTAAGCTGTCGTACAAACTACAGGTGTTTGCTCCTGTGCATGGCAGCGTTTTTATGTGACAAATAACCCCTGGTATAGCTGAGCTGTTGCAATTATCATGCTCATATGAGATTATATATACGTGTTTGTATATATATTTATAAGTGTCATACAGTTGTGTGGGCATAGATGAAAACAGAAAATAGCATCTATGCTATGTCGATGGGATAATGATAGCTGAAAATTCACTTTGCAAATTGCAGTCCTCCAATACAGACCTTAATGGTGCAGATGTTTGACTTCTCATATGATAGCAATTTTTGATTGGTGTGATACACGTTCATTCTTGATGGTGCTAGCTCAGTGGACTTTAGGGACCTATTTATACAGTTAACTGAGGAGCTTTTCTTGCCCTGGTGGTATGAAGGCGTGCGCTAAGGGGGATTGCTCAGCTATGATTCTGGTCTCTGTGGGAGTCAGATATGAATGTAGTAATACTGTCTGATGCCTGCTTTGTGTGAAACTTTTACACTGCTGTGCTTTAGAAGGGGCTAATTCTCCTGTCAGTCCTAGAGGCTGGATTTAGTGAAGGTGGGATCCTTGAATTTTAGTTGGACTACTCCTCCTAAGGAATTTTGTTTAGAATGATTCTTACTTGGCAGCCTAGATTTTTGGCTCCAGCCTTCCTGGAGTTATTGAAAGGATTCTTCAGACATATTTTCTTCGAGCTGGAAATCAATGCTTTGAAGTACTAGGTCTGAGCTCTAGGATGTGGTTGGAAACTAACATCCTAGCATGAGCAGAGCTTTGTGTTCTCTCTTCCAAGTCTATCTGGTTCGATTTTTGCAGAATTAGTTCAGTATACAGCCTCTGTATTGGCTTCCCAAGACCAGGTAGGTCCCAGAGAAGGGAGTGCTATGCTTGTATTTATTTTACCTTGAAATTTACATGAAGCAGATTTTGAACTCAGAATTCAAGAGGTTTTAATTAGTGATAGAAAGCTCATAATCAGTCACATTTGGTTTATTCACCACACAAGGGCCAGTGCAGGATTGTGCCCTGAGCTTGCTCCGGGCCTTTTTCCATTCCAGTTTTAAGCAAGCCACATGATTTCTTCATCTCCCGCAGGGATGTTTTACTATGATCTAGTTAGATGTCATAGTTTGCACATGTTTAGTGATGTGCAACTTTACATTTTCTTTCCTAAATATGAGTTTTCTGGTTATTTCTCCCTGGGGAAAAGTAATTGAGTGGGTCATAACAGAGCAGCTCCATATGTGATAATTTGAAATGGAGTCATAGAGTATATTTAAATTTTACAGAGGACACCAGAATGGCAGTGATCTGGATTATGATTTCCTAAGGTATGGAAAAAGCTGAAAAGTGATCTTAAAAGGCTAACCTGATATCCAGTCACCTTCTCCACAGTCATATCTCAATGTCATACATGTGCTTTGTGTAACATGGCATATAGCAATTACTCAATGAGAAGTGGAGGTGGCTTCTTCCTCTGGGAATGGCTGCAGGTCGTGTCTGTATATTGGGGATACCCCATCATAGTTCCTAGGGAGCTGTCTAGCAACTCTCATCATAGCTGGGTCTCAGTTTCTGGGATGTGGAGGAGAATTTTCACTGAGGTTGCTCGACAGTTAAGGCTGTAAAATAGACCTAGGAACTTGTGGATATTTGAGTGCCAACCAGCTAAGTGCCAAAGATTAGCTTGGTTGTTGTCAGTAACTGAGCCAAGTTTAGGGTTTCAGGTCTGCATGGGTGTCTGAATGCATTTCAAGTGTACCTTTGACTACAGCTTAGACATCTCCTAACACTGGCTTTTCTGATTAGCATGGCAGGGTTTCTCTTAGTTCCTTGAATGGATTTAAATTAATAGAAAGCTCAAGCATGTTAAGCTCAAGATTGCTGTCTCTTTATTTTCCAGTGATTTCTCTGATTTCTCTCATGTCTTTGCACAGAAGCCTGCAGCAAACCTGTTTTGTGAATGTGATGTAAAATGGTGGGAAAATATTCCAAGACATTACAACCTAATAGTACTTGTGGAGCGTGGGAGAAGAGAAACTAGAGTTGCTCACGCTGAGGGTCAGGGAAAACCTTTTGACTGTGAGAAGTGTCAAGCACTGTAACGAGTTTCCCAGAGAGATTGTTCAGTATCCATTCTTTGAGGTTTTCAGGACCAGACTGGATAAAGCTGTGAGTAATCTGGTCTAACCTCATAGCTGACTCTCTTTGAACTGGAGTTTTCACCTCAGGAGGCACCTTCCAACCCAGTCATCCTGTGTTCCTATGCTTAGGGTCTAAACCCTGGAGTGGTTGCCTCTCTGAGTCAGGTTGGACTCACTGCTTCCTGTGCCAAAGGTCCCCAGGTCTTCCACATGCCATCAGTACACTCCTACATGTTGCCCCCATCACCACTTTCCTTAACTCTTAGGAGTGCCATGTGTCACAGAATTCCTCCCCATGATAGCCCCAGCTGCCAGCTGCAGCCTTTCCTCTCTGAGTGTTGTTGGTGTGGCAGTTTTGCAAGGAGCAGCCCCAGTGACAGCTGGGCTGGTGCGCGGAGCACCAGGCTGGAAAAGGCAGAGCTCTCCATTGTTAATGAATTGTTCAGGCTCTGGGTCAGGTGTGACCTGCCAAAGCCAGGTACCTGGCTTGCTGGGCTCCCCTTCCCTGGCAATGGTCAGTGTCCTGTCAGAGGCAGGAGTATGTACTTTGTCTGTTGCTTTCCCACTGGATGATCCCCGCTAGGTGTAAATGAGTGGCTCATAGCACCTGCAGCAGGAGAGATGGAGCCAAAGACCACCCACTCCTAATCCAGCCACTTTAGATTCAGCAGAGTGGGAGCAGGGTGGGAGGCTGACAGGAGAGGGGTAAAGCAGCTGGAGCAAGCAGTGAACATCCCCTGCATTTTTCTCCTTACTTATTCCCCCCCACAGATCTGTAGGTGTGTGACGTGAGATCTGGAATGGCAAGTGTGGTCTACACACTTGGAGTGTGAAAAAGTGAGACATCTATTCTGCATGCACACCTCACACTTACCAAGTATGTATCAAGGTGTCCAGTTCCTACCTCCTTCACCTTCAACATCTAGTGAGTCAGTGAAAAGGAATAAAGAGAGGAGAAGCTTCAGAAAGGAGATGGTAATGCAGACGGAAACTGAGTCATGGAAGTAGGAATAATTTCTTTTAGTTGCATGCGCACAGGTGGAAGGGGAAGGAGCACAGAGCTCCGTGTAGAAACTGTAGGTGATGTGAGTAAAAGAGTGGGAATACATGAACAGGGGCATCTGGGTATCTTGTTCCTCCCTTACCTGGGATAGAGACAGAACAGAGGGACAAAGGCACACCTTCCAGACCAGACTGCTTTGTGGTTGGTCTCACTTCACTGCTTGTATTTCTTCCCAATCTGGCAGCAGTTCTCAATCTGATCACTTTTAGAAGCTGAAGTAGAGGGCTCGGGGATGGGAACTTGTTTGTCCCAGTAAGATTCTGAGCAGAGAGCATCTCCCAGCCCTAGCAGCCGGTTGTCCTGAAGGCTGTATGAACGGGTGATCTCTGAGACCTCCCTCTCTTGTCAGGGCTTCTGAAATACAGGTGGGTGGTTTCAAAGTTGTGGTGGGGAGAGGCTGGCAAAGGGCATGATTGCATAAGCCTGGCTTTATAAGGAAACAGTCCTAAAAAATACACGTGCAAGGTAAGTGTGTGTCAGAAACAGTCACTAGTAACAGAAAACAGTCTTTGGCATGTTGCTGATTGATGTAAGACCTCTGTGTGTGTACAAACAACAGATGTGATTTGAGGAACAGAACTGAGGAAGAGCATACTCATTTTGTGAACTCCTATGGACAGTAATATTGCAGGAATTATGAGAGAAATTACCAAGGAGCTGATGGAAAAATGCAAGTAATGAATTCATTGGCATGATAAAGCTGGGAGTCTTAATTCTATAGACTGATGTGTATTGAAGCAGAAGAAGTGAACTAATCAATAAGTGTTTTAGGCCTGCTTTCTTGGGGGGACATAGAAAAAGTAGTTTTCAGGTCATTTAATAAGGTTGTGTTCTCCAACAGCAAACAGCTGTGATTTTAGACTGATACTTAACCAATTGAAGATAATTCACACTCATGAGTTTTTAAGCACTTTGATAAAAAGTCAAAGCTTTATTTTATAAGGTCTTAAAATAGTGAAGAAGGTCTCAAGTGAAAAGCTGGGATGTTAGCACAACTTTAAAGGTTTTGTGAAATGACCTATGTATTTAATTTTATCGATTAGTTAAAATTTCCAATAAAATATTAAAGGCAAATATATCAGTTAGAATGGGCTTATACAAAACAGAGCCTGTCAAGCTAACTTGATTTCATGACTTTATGAGATTCCCTGCAGCCAAGTACTTCTCTGATAGAAGTACTTTACCTACAGTCATGGTGATGGAGGTAAAATATAAGATTGTTAAAAGATACAACCTCTAATAAGCTAGCAATCAGCTTAGAACCACATGATTCTTAGTTAGTTAATATATGAGTACAGTACATTCTAAGTGCATCTAAATTCAATAGATAGCAAAATAGTAACAAGGAAAGAGTCATTGTTGAAAAACCTGTGGCTCTAATTTTTCCAAGTACCGTGTGATTTTTACATAATGCTCAAAATCCTGAGGGAGATCTAAAATACTGATAAACTTGATAGTATTTGCAATGACTAGAAGAACTGCTAAAAATGAAAGTAACAAATGGAAGGGATAAATCACTGATAGGGAACAGTTTGATTCATTTTAAGTACTGACAGACAGTGTGTGTTTCAATCTAACCAAATATGAGTTAATCTAAATATCTAATGGCAGAGTGTGAATGCTATTTACAGGACCAGAATTCTATTTTGTGAGCAGTCACACTAAATAAGCTTATAGATATTGGAACTGGTAATCAGTAGGTCAACAGCTGCTACTGAGATGCTGCAGCCAAGGAAGCTGAGGTGCTTCTTTGATCTTGAATATTGAATAGGAGGAGAGAAAAGCATATTTTCTCTGCATTTGGCACTTGTGAAAAAATTATTTTTCATCTACTTTGTCTAATTCTATTATTATCACTTTGAGAAATACTGCAAAACTGAAGTATGACAAGAAAATAAACATAGAACCGTGAATAAAAACTTACAGAAGTGACTTGATGACAGTCCTTAAGTGTTTGATTGAAGAAAAAAACGACCTCGAAGTCATCTGACTCTTCAGCCTAGTAGAAAGCTAAGATGTGAGAGAAGGATGGCAGATACATTCAGATTGGAAATGAGGCAAAAATCAAACAGTAAAAATACTGAACTATTGGCATAATTTACTGAGAGTTGTACTGAGCCCTCTGTCACATGAACACAATAAAATCAAGATTTTAAAAAATGCCCTCGTTCAAGCACAGCAACAGAAAGTATAATTAACAAAGGGAGTACATTTAGCCTCTCTTATTTTAAGGAGGTCAGACTAGATGATCAGTGTGTTTCTCCATGAGTTTAAGCTACACATTCCCAGGTCCAGGAGTATACCAGACTTTTAAATGAAATATAATTTTTATATCCTGAAACGAATGGGGTTGTATTTGCAGATGCTGATCAGGCATGGCTCATGGGGAAAGTTTCAGTTCAAAATTTCTAAAGTGCGCTGGAGAAAACAGTTTGGTGACTCAAATGGTGAGCATAGGGATTGACATTCCACATAGGAAAAAGAGTTTTTGGGTTTATACTGCTGGCCATTTATGCTCACTGGCCAGGATGGTGACAGAAAGCTGTGACAGGCAGAGGAGGATCAAAGAGGCTGTGGTGGCAGGAAGCTCAGCAGGCTGCAGATTAAATGTTTACTTCAGGAGCTATTCAAAGAGACTGTAAAAGGCAAATAACTTGCCTTTTGCAATGATTAGGAGGACTTAGTGTGTGGTGTTACCACCAAAGAGGCTTCAGGTGACTCAGAGAGATTAAGACCATAGCAGAACATCACTACCCTCTGCCCCCAGCCTCAAAACCCCAACAATTTTGTGTCTGTTCATTGTGGAAGAAGTTGTGGAATTTTATCCTGTGTAACCTTTTCTTGTTTGAGATGCATCACATCAGCTTCAGATCAAAGCCTCAGTGAGGTTGTAGAGCAGGTAGACAAAAAAGTGGTCAGATGATGTTCATGTGAGACTTCTGGAGAAGTTTGAGGCTGGAGGGGCTGAACTGTAGATTTTTATCTGTAATGCTTTCCAGTTGCTTTGGTACAAGAAGATTGGAAGGTCGATGATGTCATGCCAGTTTTTAAAATGATTTTGAGATCTGGAGAACTGCAAGCTAGTAAACAAGATATGCCTAGGAGGCAAGCTAATAAACATTACTCTGAAGAACAGAATTAGTGTAAGCATGGAGAGATAAGATGAACTGAGAAAGAGTTAACCCTACAGTTGTTAGTTGATATCACAATTTATAAGTCTTAGAAGGGGTCAACAAGCAATATTGACAAAGGAGGTCCAGTGGCAGTAGTCCGCTTGGATTTGCAAAGCACATTTGTAAAGGTCGCTCACCCTAGGCTGTTAAAAGACATAAATCTACTGTTGAATCAGAGAAGTTTCTTAAGTAGCTGGGTAAAGATAGGAAACAAGGATTAGCAGGAAATGTCCATTTTTCACAGGGATTTCTTTTCAGATTTGTGCATATCCATAAATGATATGAATATTTTTTCAGATATGTGCATATCTGTAAATGACATTAAAAAGGGGAAGGGCTACATAATGAGGTAACAAACTATGGTAATAAAGTAATCAGTCGTTTGGGGGAGCAGACAGAAAACTGCATGGAATGATTTGGGAAAGGATTTCACAATATCAAATGACATAAATGATGGGTGAAATTTGATGTGGATAAATGTAAAATGATGCACACAGGCAAAGCAATTCTAGAGTTACATTTGCAATGATGGAGGTTCTGAGTTTACTGTTGCCATGCAGGAACGAGATCTTGCGGTTATAATGTGTGGCTTAATGCATAGTGCCACTAAAAATGCCAATCAAATTAGGAAAAGAATAAGAGAATAAAATGAGAAATAGCGTTATACTATGTATCTATCCATATGGTTCCCTTGTTTTGAGATTTTATAATGCATTGACCTTAATGGTCTGTTCCCATTTCAGAAAGGCCATAATCAAAGACTGGAAAAGATTCAGAAAAGGATAGGAAAGACAATCGAAGGTATTGTGTGGCTAATATGAAAGGAGCCATTTAAATAGGGATTTCTCAAGTATGGAAATGAGACGGTTAAGGATATGACAGATAATCTAAAAAATAATGAATTTTCTCTGGGATAGGAACAGCATGGAGAAAATGATGAGGGAAGACTATTTAATTACCAATTTTAAAACAGAGCCTAAACATCAGACAAAACTAATAAGTGGCAAGTTTAAAGCAAATAAAAGTCAGCACTTCTTCATGTAACGCAGAATTCAATTGTGGAAGTACTTGACCTAGGATGGTATGGGTACTAAAAGGCCTTTGTTTTGATTTTAGAAGTGAACAGATGAATCCTTTAAAGATGACTAAATACAGAGACAAGTCTGTCTTGGGAGCTACTTGAGATGTAAATTGTGACAGGTTAGGACAGATATTCTGGGGAAATATCGCTGCTGTTTCCCCTGTTTGAATCATTCCCTGTCTTTCTTACACATCCACTCCCGCTTTAAGGACAAGCTGATACCCATCCCAAACAAATACTAAATACCTCCTTTCCCACCACTTCCCAAAAGAAGAAGAGAATGAAGAAAAGGAGCCAGAGAGGAAAGTAACCCAATCACTGAGGAGTGAGGGCTGGGAAGAAAAAAGCAATAAGAAAAGAGAACAGACTAACAGGCTAAAACCTGGAAAACAGGGAACCAAGGGGGAACAATGAGCAGAGCACCCCTGTATTTCCATGATATCCAGGAACTGGTAGGTGCTGCCGAGTCATGCCTTGCCCAGAGCACTGGAATAGAAATAGCTCTGTTAGTTGCTGGGATCTTGGGATTTCCTCCTCCTGGAGCTGGACATGTCCAGCTTGGTGAGAAACAGGATAGTTGATGAAGAGGACCCAAAATTTAGTAGGTCTTGAGATAGAAACTGTACCAAAAAGATGTGAGAAGAGTAACCAGAATCAAAATAATGAGTTTTGGAGGAGACAGAACATTGGCATGTGTGGTGTGCTGGTTTTCCCTCTGACTGCAGAAAAGGCCTGACTTGGGGAGTCCTCTGAAGAAACTTGAACCTTCTGCTTGATGAAGGATTTCCCCAGATGATGCTCCCAATGAGCCATTGAATTAGCTGAAAGTAGAAACTGGCCACCGGGGTTCTTCATTCTTTTCTGACAATGAGTGGTCCTACAACCACTTATCATGGGTCTAAGGGGTTGTTAACCCGGTGTTTGGGTTTGAGGGGGAGGTTGAACAAATGATGTGCATACCTGGCAGAGAGTGATGACTGTTCCCTTGATGTGGAGATCAGAGGGGCCTCTAGAGCAGTAGGTGCCCCCTGGGTAGGTGTGGATGCCCTCAGGGACAGCGGGGAAAATCATGGGGTGTGGTTAGGGGTGGGTGTGATGGTGTTTGTGATGGTGAGATGTGGCCTCACCTGAGCATTGAGTGCCCGCAGCTCTGCCTGGTGAGCTCAGCCCCTGCAGTCTCAGTGCCAGCAGCTCGTGGTCATTTTCCCCAGGTGCTTCGGGAGCTGTGGAGCTCTCTCTGGAGAGGACACCTGAAGCCCTGCTGGTGGCTTTCTAGGATTGGGAACACTTTCTCTTACCAGATATCTGCTGGAAATACAATACAGCAGAGAGGAATCAGACCAGGAGTTTTCCTGGAGAGTGTGTAAGAATTTCCTGACACAGCTGGTGAGTGTGCCAGCTAGGGAAGGCACCTGCTGGATCTCTTGTTTGTGAACAGGGAAGAACTTGTGGGTGATGTGGTGGTTGGAGGCTGTCTTGGGCATAGCCATCACAAAATGAGAGACTTTTTGATGCTCAGAGCAGTAAGGAGGGGGTCAGCAGAACTGCCACCTTGGACTTACTGAGGTCAGACTTTGACTTGTTTAGGAGACTGTTTGGCAGAGTCCCTTAAAGAGGCAGTCCTGAAGGGCAGAGGGGTCCAGGAAGGCTGGACATTCTTTAAGAGGATATCATAAAGGTGCAGAAGCAGGCCATCCCCCTGTGCTGAAAGATGAGCTGGTGGGGAAAAAGACTAGAGCTTAGTCTGAAACTCAGGAAATAAGGAGAGTGTTTCACCTTTCGAAGAAGGGGAAGGTCATTCAGGAAGACTGCAAGGGTGTTGTGAGGTTGTGCAGAGAGAAAATTAGAAAGGCCAAAGAGCAACCAGGATTTAGTCTGACTGCTGCCATAAAAGGCAATAAAAAGGTTTCTGCAAATGCATAAGCAGCCAAAGGAGGGCTAAGGAGAATTTTCATCCTTTATTGGATGTGGAGGAAAATATAGTGGAAAAAAAAAGAGAAAAAGGCTGAGGTATACACTTTGCTTTTGGGGGGGAGTGGTGGCAGGGAGTCAGCAGCCTCAGTGCTTTCTGTCTGGCTCTGACCACTGCTGCTGTCCCCAGACCAGATGCCCTGTGGGGACTGTGACCAAGTGTGTGATGGCTGTGGTGGAGAAGGGTGCAGCCACCTGGCTGTAAACCCTGGGGCTGCCAGGGTGACACCCCACAGCTGAGGCAGGGCAGGTGAGGAGGGTGGATATGAAGCTCACAGGCTGCCCCTGCCCTCATGTGCTGGTGTTCGGAGAGGCTCAGGTTTTGTCCATTCCATGAAGAGGGACCAGGAGCATCCCTGAGGTGGGAAAGGTGTGTTGTGATCTGCTGGTTGACTCTTCAGGAGCACTGGGGGTGGTTCTTCTTCCCACTGCTGAGGATGAAACTGCAGCGTGAAGATGGCACATCTAATTGTATTCCTGTGCTCCAGGACAGCGCCCACATGACGTGCTGGCTACAGGGGGATTAAAATTTAAACACCTATGGAGAGCAATGTATGCGATTGCCTGCTGCATATTGCTTCTGTGAGGCTGGCTGCAGGCCAGGCAGAAGGGGCTGCTACCTTGGTTCATATCGACGTTTTCATACTTACTGTGCTGAGTGAGGGCCCTGGGGACACATTCCCTGCACTTCAGAGAAGCAGTGAAGAATGAGGATAAACCCATCGCTGCTGTTCCTGCTGGCTGATACTTGTTCTGCAAATGAGACGGTGCTCTGAGGTTTGGTGTTTTTGGAGTTTGTTAATTGGATGTGTTTCCAATTGTGTTTCGTTTTGGAGTGTCTCCCCAGCCCGCATGACATGATGGCTTCTCAGAGCAGAGCTCCTTGTGTCTAGCATTAGGCTCTCTGCTCATCTTTTACTTAAAGATATGCAGTAGCCTTTAGTATTGGTTTGACAGTGCTTCCAGTCATAAAGAAAAATGTAGGTGTTAGGGCTTAGTTCATTAATTCTGTCTCCTAAACAGCTCTGAAAAGGGATCTGCCTGCAGGAAGCTGTAGAATGGTCTGGAAAAGTACTCAAATGTTCCAAATACAAAGCAAAGATCCTGAGAACTGCCGATCTGATTCCTAATCTTAGAGACAGGTCAGAGCTGTAGGTGTTTCTGTTTTTTATCAGAGATTTGAAAGACATCTGTTTTGTGGACACCAAGACATTTCTCTGCCTTGATGAGCACCAAACTGTTCTGCTCTGTCTCCTCCACCTAAACAAGGTTTTTTCCATTTCTCTTCCACAACTGACCCTGTTGGTAGGTGCCAGCAGCAGATAACTAATTTTTATGCTTCCTTATGCAGTACAAGCTAGAATTCCTACAGAGTTAGGTGAATAACTTGGGTTGATGGATTTCTCAGCTTTACCTGAGAGAATTTGAGTGCTTCCTTCAGAGTTCACCTCAGGGATAGCTCCGGTGACAGAGGTTTATTCCTTTCCTTGATGACCCTTTGGGTAGCTTTGATTGTCTCTGTGTAAAGCAGGCAGGCAGGGAGAAGGTTTCTATGGTTATTCTAGCCACCCATCTGTCAGTCCTTCCCAGCAGTTTCAACTGCTTTAATTTCAACCACATTTGACAAGACACGATGATGTTGTGTTTGACAAAGATACACACTCCCACGAGTATCATGAAAATTGGTATCAGGGAAAGAACAATTTAAAGACTGATCATAATTACTGCAATTACATTTGTTGTTTTCTTAGTTGTTCGGGGGAAAAAAAAAGGGAATGGAAAGGAATAATTGAACCATTTACTCTAAATATTCATCTTTACCAACATTAATGCTAGCTACCAGTATCAAATGACAAGGTTTCTGCTCTCTGCTGGAAAGTAACATTTGAGAAACAGAAGAAAGTGTGCTAACAGGGGATAATAGCTGTGCTGGAAAGTCATTGCTTAATTAAATTGTTTCTTGTGTTAATTGGCGTGACACATCAGAAAGTAAATAACACAAATACTTATTTGGTTTATGGCGTAGATCTTCACCAGCATGATGTTCGGAAGGGAAAAACAAAATTCAAGACTCTCAAACTCTGTTCATCTATTTGGTGTGGCACAAAATAGAGAAGACAAATTGGAGATGATGTTTAACATCCAGCACAGAAGTTACAGCACAATAGATTATTAAAGGCTGTAGATGCAGATTAAAGTCATAGATGCAGAAGCCTGATTTAAGCATGGACCTTGGTAAATGAACAAAATGCAGGCACAGGTACCAAATATAGAATCAATTAATGCACAGTGGAAACAGCAATTCAGAAAATGTCAAGAGGAAACCCAAGGAGAATGGGCTTGTTTAGATTAAGTTTTGAGTAATTCAAAACAAGGTGAATTTCTTATGGTCATAGAATGCACAGAAACTGAAAATATGATCAACTGAGAAACTCAGCGTCTTCATGGTAAATTAAGGTATGTGGCAAAATGAACTACAGAAATAGTAAAAAAGTAGTAGTAATAGATCAGCAAGGTGAGGTGCAGTCATCCTGATGATTTTTGTATTTTTCCAGTGCATTCATCAAATGTTCACTTTTCTTGGGAATGCTTACTACACATATTCCCTAGTTCCTGAGAGTCCAAAGTTATGGTGCTCAAAAAACCTAAAATAAAGCAAGAAGTGGGGAAAAAGATATTTTCTTTCCCTCACATTTTTTCCTCTTTAAATGTTTTTCATCTTTATTATTTAGAAAGGCTTGATTAAACATAAATCTTGATTTTTTTACCTTAACGGTACCGTAAGAGGAAGAGGGATGATATTTTCCCCCAAAGGCTCAAATGACTTGAGTTGGAAGGTTATGTCAGTTGCAATGGAGACATCTTTTTCTTATGAGTGTTTTTGCAGACTTTGTTTTTATCTAATTTGTGTTAAAAAATACAAAGCAGCCATGATCTGAAATAATGTCGCTTAATGTATTTCGACAGCTTTCATTTTCCCTCTCTGCTTCATGTAATCAGCTTCCTACTTTTTCTTCAGCCATCTACTGAGTCTGCCAAAACAAGGATGAAATCTGTGATGTTAAAAAACCCCAAACCAAATAACAAATTTTTAAATAAAAAGAAGACAACTTTTAAAAGTTCAATGAAAATGAATCCCCTCTATATCCTTTCTATACAGAAACAATGACAAGGTCAGAAACTCAGTTATCTTTCAACTTTCATCACCTCATTTCAGAACATCTGAACGAGAATGATAGCATGTTTGTAAAAATTCCACTTTAAAATTAGCTGTATGACCCACTCATTTTAAAGTTCTTATCAGCTCTATATGGAGAAGAGCAAATACGATTCTGTAAGAGGATATTGATCATAGAATTACAAATGGAATGGTCGTGATGATTAGCAGAAGCTGGAATGGGAGATGGATAAGGGAAATTATACTGGAGAAGAAACATACCATTACAAAAGAAAAGAAGTCTCTACTAATTGCAGGGAGAAAGAGGTTGACAAGAGACTGGATAAAAAGAATACTAATTTACAAAGTACTGCTTTTTCAGTTTCTGTTTTCCCACTTCACTCTCCATACTTTTTTTTTTCTGATTTTCCATGTTTCTTTCCTTCCATTTGCCAGAGCAGAACTTGTTTTTTCATGTCTTGATCTAACATGAGTTAATGTTGCTCTTGCTATTTCTAGCAGGAGAGAAAAAAAAAACCACTAACCTTTATCCAACTTTCAATAACAGAAAGTAATGTTGCCCCAGGCCCAACATCAGTTAGACAATTTCTTTTCAACCAGTGTGTGATGCTGTAGCTTTTCAGCAGATATGACTGCATTTAAAACCATTTAGCAGATGTTAAAGAGTTATTTTCTCTCAATATATTTCTCTCTTAGTACCTGTGAAACTGTTTAGACCAAGAATTTATTTTCAAAAATTATTCAGTCTCTGTAGAGCATGCAGAATCACATATTACTCATTCTTTTTCCCTGAACTGGGTTGATGAGCTGTTTCAAGTGGAGAGAAGCAGTAGTAAATAAATTCTGTAGGTCTTCAGCTCTGCTATTACAGAACAGGTTTGAACTTTGAGACAAATAATTGTTTGATGTTCTTCAAACATTTGATGCTACCATCTGCCAGAATAGTATTAATACTGGACAAGACAAAGCTCCTGGGAGACCTTATAGCACCTTCTGTGACCTAAAGGGGGCCTGAGAGCTGGAGAGGGACACTTTACAAGGGCATGGAGAGATGGTGCCGGAGAAGTGGCTTCAGAATGGGAGAGGGTTGGTTTAAATTCGATAATAAGAAGAAATTCTTTGCTGTGGGGGTGTTGAGGCACTGGCACAGGCTGCCCAGAGAAGCCGTGGGTGTCCCATCCCTGGGAGTGTTCAAGGTCAGGTTAGATGTGGCTCTGAGCGACCTGATCTAGTGAAAGGTATCCTTGTCTGTGTCAGGTGGGTGAAACTGGATGATTTTTAAGGTCCCTTCCAACACAAATCATTGAGTGGTTCTGTGAATATTTTCCACATTCTAACACTTCAAGAAAACCATCAGTGGGCTTGCAGCATTGAGAGCAGAGGCTGAGTGTCATTTGTGGAACTTTGGGGCTGTCAAGTGACATGTGCTGAGCAAGAGGCTCCTCTTCCTTTGGCTGGGGCGGAGGTGTCTTTGCAGTGTGTGCCCAGAATGGTGCTGCAGCCTGCTTGCAGTTTGTACCAGGGTGGCTCCAGGCTCACAGAAGGGCCACAGCGCTGTGCTCACAAAGAGCTGACAGTGCAGGAAAAAGACCTGGGGTAAACAGAGATAGAGCAGGTGTGACACTGTTATCTGCACTGAAGGGTTCTGTACAGCTGCTCAGGAGAGGTGACATCTCTCCTGCTCTCCAGCATCCCTGTCTTGTTCAGCTCTGTGGCAGGAATGCCCCAGCTCTCCCCTTCTAGTGTGCAGGGTTGCAGGTGGAGGGCAGGAGCACAGACAGGAACAGGCAGCTGGATCCCAGTTTGCAGGGGCAGGCTCCTGCTCTGCTCTTTGCACCAGTTTCATCCTCCCACTGACCCCTGTTGGACCCTCAGTCCACCCTGATCACAGTCCACCCCTCCATCCTTCCTCTCCAGATTTGCTCTTCCTGGCAGTGCTCCCTCCTTCTTCCCTCTACCCCTGCCCTGTTCAGGGGGACTGAGGACAGGTGTATTCCATTCTAAGCCAGACCTCACAGCTGATGGTGCCTGGGTCTGTCAGCTGGGCTTTCACAGCTCTGCCTGGGATTTCCTTTGCTATAAGAGAGACTTCTAGCCCTGGCAGTTTACTTGGGCCCCAAATATAAGAAGTTCCTGGTCATTGTGGCAAGAAGTTCCTGGTCAATGGGCAACTCACAAGTGGCCCATTAAGCCTTGCTCCTCTTGCTTGAGTTCAGAAATCCCCAGATCTCCCACTCTTGCCTTGCTGGACTCAAGGTTGCCAGTCCAGTCTGTGGCAGTGCAGTCAGCAAGAGCTCAGTGAGGCCCAGTACATGGATGTGCTTGTCAGGAGAGCCAGTTAAGAGGATCACAGCCCCGAAGGGTAGTGTTTGTCATCCTTGTCATAGCCATGTCCTGCCTTCTCCAGAGGTCTGTCTGTGTCTGACCTCTGTGCTCACCTTTGTAACATGCAGTACAGGAATCCTTTTTCTTTTTTTTGAGTTCCCCGAGTTGCAAGGAGCTGCAACTCGGAGAACAGCAGCTTTACTCAGCCTAGTTAGGAACATATGGGAGATGCTACTAAAGCACTTGGTTCTGATGAACAGAAAGATCCTTTGGATGTGAAGGAAAAAATATCCCTTAGTCCTCTCAGAAATGGACCTTCCAGCACAGCAGAAATTTGAGATGTGAAGGTGTGGTGGACACCGCCATATGCAAACAGCGTTGTCTTTTTGTTGTTTTTCATATTGCCACGTTTAGCCTTTTTAGGGGACAAAATCTGGGGGGTTTTTTTGCATTTTGAATTCTTGGTGATGAATGCCTCAGGTTTCCCACCCTGAAGTGCCTCCTTGGCCCCTGCAGGCCTGTGTGGGGTGGATTGCAGAGGATTTGTACTGGGGAAGTGCAGTGATGAGCACTCTATAAAATGTGCCAGAGCTGCTAGAATGAGCAAGGGGCTTTGCATATATCTGTGGAGGAGAAATTTGCTATAAAGAGTAAAAAAAAAAAAAAAAGAAGATCATGAAAGTGGAACCATTCACATTCAATCCAACCAGATTAGACCTTGCTGAATTGATCCCAGGAATAGATGATCATTTTGACAGCTACATTTCTTGACAGATTATAGGAGGCTCAGGTTTAAGGACAGTACAATGGTTCCTCCATGACATGGGAGCAAATAACTTCAAGCAGAATTTGAGGATGGCACACAGGCTGAAGACAGTAAATTGCTGACTGTCCAGAGCAGTCCTGGTTACCTGGCTGACTACTTATATGTGCTTCTTAGCATTTAGTTTCACTTTTTACATTTAATATTATTTAATTTTTAAATCTTAATAAAATTTTATCATGTGTATTTTGTATTATTGATATTTAAAATTTGAAGTGTAATGGCAGGTATTACAAAGGTCTTTTTTCTTGCTGAGGGTGGCAGAGCAAAGGCTTCAGCAGCTCTAAGCTGATGTGCAACCAATTCAAGCCATAATGGTGAAATGCCTTTTTCAGGAATGATGGTTCAATATTGAAAGGGGATGTCTTAGGAATTGATTCTTTCCCAGTCACACATCATGGCTGGATGAATCTGCACTTTAACCAAGCATACATCATGCTTGAGAAAAACACAAGTTACTTGTCTTCATATGGAGAAAGCTGTGAGAAATGTAATAGTTGATTATGTACGGGTGGTCTGAGTACAAATGGAATGTCTGATTAAAGTCTGTTGTGGCCTTAAACTCAACGATTCTCCTGCTTATTTAGCTGAGTTGGCTTAAGACTGGTAGAACAAATTGTGGAGGCATTCAGAAGCCTGACCAGACGTGTTCCCACAGGAAACGAGGTGATTGCAGTAGACTGGAAGGGACTGAAAGATGTGGACCAAATCAATATGGACAGCACGAGTTCACTGCATGGCAGCAGCTTCCATCGACCTTCCACTGAGGTGAGTGCCTGGCCTAGAGCTGATGAGCCAAGGGGATGAGAAAGTTTGGATTCTGGGTTCAGAAATGGGTGTTGAGCATCACTGAGGCATCATCTGTGGGAGGGCTGGAATGCCAGGGAGCTCCTGAGGACCATACCTGGGCAGTGTGGCTTGCTCTGAACAGAATTGAGTCACTCCCTTCACAAGATCCATAGTGAGTAAGAATTTGCAAATGGAACTGCTTTTTAACCAGTCATGACGGGAGTGGAACACAACATGAGAAAAACAGTGACAGTTCTGACAAGCCTGTAGGTCTGCATTCCTTGAATAAGGGATTCACATTGGAATGTCCAGCACTGTGTCCGTCCCAGCTTTTGCAGCACAGTCGCAAAATGTTTTGAAGAAACACATTTGTCTGCATTTTGAATTTTAGAGATGCATTCACTAATGACTCACAGACAATCGACTTACCATGCAGTATTTTAAGGGCTGGTTCATTGAATTACTGCAGCTTCTGCATTCTTGGATACCTGAATTTTCAGCTTTGTAAGGTTCAGAGTATGCAATGATGATTAATAGAAAGATAAAATCTATTTTAAATGCATAATATTTGAAGAATCACAAATAATGTTCACAAATAAGCTTAACAAATAATACACAGTTTGCAAAACCTTGAAAAATGTTAATAGATGCACATATATATAATATTTTTATTTTGTTTGAGTACCTTGCTGGCTTGGAAAGCACCTTCAAGACACTTAAGAGTTTCATGGAGTCCTGGCAGGAAATTGTTGGGCCCAATCTTGTATGGAGAATTCAGTCAAATCAAAGCAGATCTAAAAGTCAACGAGCATAAACCACACCTCAGTGAACATTTTGATTTATATGAATGGCTACCATAGGTGTAATATGAGTCATCTAGATTTTCCTGAGTGTCTCCATCCCCAAACCCAGGATGTTGAGATGAGTCCTCCCAGCTGAAGGAAGCACACTCTGAGTTGGTGCTGTGATGGCTGATGTGGGAAGTGATTCTGGCTCGCAAGGGGCGAGTGAGTCAGAATGGACAAGCCAAAACACTGCAGAAGAAAATAATTTCAGCAGAATTGAGTAGCTTGCTGTAGGACACTCAAAATACAAAGGTGGTGTAGCTCCTCCTTGTGTTAACCTCAAAGTGGTGCAACCCACTCTTAGGAGGAGAGTCTTGTGAAAAGGTGCTTTGCTCTTTCCTACTCTGTCACCCTGTTCACTATTCCACTTTCAAACACCATGACCCTTATAGGCACCATATTTACCAGCAGGGAATGAAACCATCTTGAAAGACACAAGTTTTTAGAACACACCAGATAAAGTAGTGCCTGTTGATTGTGGATAACCACTGGAGTTGCTTGGCTGCTTGCAAGTTGTTTGTTACACTGACGTGGTGCCTTTCTTTGCTTTCTTTAGCAAACACGGACGGATTTCTCCTGGGATGGTATCAATGTGAGTATGCACTGAGTCACTTTTCAAATTTCTAGTCATAGGAAGACCAGGGTTTGTCTGACATTGGATACAGTGGAGGCCAGAATGAGAACATGGCTGAAAGTCCTTCGTGCTGCTGAAATTCTGGTGGTTGTCTCCGAGGTGGTAGATTTTTGTTTGCTTCTGAGTCTTTTGCTGTCTGGCAGATATTTTGATCTGTGGGTGTCTGTTGAATTGCTTTCCTCCTTTTGGGGACAAATGTGTGCCATTTCATATGTTCTGTTTTTGAGATTTCTGGGCACTGCTACATAAGAAAGGTGTCCGTCCAGCATATTTTAAAAAATAGTAGTCCTTGATTAGAGCATCATTGGATCTTCTTCAGGGAGAAGTTTGGGAGAAATGTCTCCCGCATTTTCAGTTGCATGCAGAAGTAACAGAATTCTTTATGTCTCCTAGGGTAGATGGAGAGTACCAGTTAACTTCAATTAAAAGCAGATGAGAAGCAAACATTTTAATTACACGTGTTCCTTTTGCTCTTAATACCTATGCCATGAAAAAAGTTTTTTTTCTTTATCACTAATGCAGAAACAGCATCCTGAAAAAGGAATAATGCATATTTATTCTACTGGACTTTTTTAAAGAGTACTTACAAAATATTTTCACATAAATTAACTTTATAGTTCTGTACACTTGGAAGGCCAGGATTAGCAGCTCCATTTTGAGTAGTATAAGTGTTTTCAAATTCTAGATTCTTTCAAAACTTTTAAAATACCTGTAGCTTTCTTCTTTCCTGTGATTTGGAAGCATGTGGGACATTGAATATAATTTTTAATTCTCACCTCTTTCATTGGGGCACTTATGGTCTTGAGATCTTTTGCCTAGAATCAATTACAGAAACAAATTGTGTTGGAAAATAATGGTGCATGCAGCAACTGTCTAGAAGAAATTTGTTTTTTTTTCTTTTCCCTCACTGCACCTATGTCTAGCTGAAAGCAAAGTACACAAGGTCGTGTTTCCTTAAAGAAAGCAGAAGACAGTTTCCTTACTTGCAGTTTCCCCTTTTCCAACCCATAGAGAATCCATGGAGCTCTTTCATGAGGCAGCTCTTAGCCAGTGTAATTCCATAGGTCTTCTTTGGTACCGAAGCTGGATCATGAATTTCCTTCCCTTCCCATTCATTCCTGCCTTCATGTCACAGCTCTTCAGCCTTGCAGTAGTGGGAGCCCTCTGCATTTTACTTTCTTTTTTTTGATGGGTTCCATGAGGCAGCTCACAGCACAGCCCCCAGGCTCTCCTGTAGCAAGTGGTGGATACTGAGCAGGAGCACCCGGGCAGGAATGACCAGTGGGGCATAGATGGACTTTCTCCAGCAAGCTTCATCACCAAAGGAAATGCTTCATGGAACAAGGGCTGTGCTCTCACTTTTTGCTGTTCTTCCTCTGCTTTCTGATTTCTTCAGCTCACGTTACACACACAGCACGTTCCTGCCTCCACAGTTACAGGATGCCTTAGCTGCTGCATTTACACTCAGTTTCCAGAAAATCTCACCTCTCATATTTTGGCAACTGACTGGAATTATACACAGTGTGAGATCTTTACAATGCCTTCCTTTGCCTCCAGTTATTTCACTGCCCAGTTACTGCTCCACTCACTTTTTGTGAGGTCCAAGTGCTTGTTTTCTGTCAGGATTTAAAATTTTCAGTGTCATAGTCACTACTTTTGAGTATCCTTGTGTTTGAAAGATTCTGGCCTTGATTTTCAGAGAGGTTGAAATGAAGAGCAGAAGCAATGTTTATTTAGCCCTTGTGAAAGTTAAGCTTCATATGCAATGCCTGGCATCTCTGAAGAAGCCTGATGAATTCATCTTGAGAGATTATTTTTGTGATGATGTTTGTGACGGTTGCCTGTCCCAACAGTGCCCTGTCCTTGTTATTCAGGGACTGAGGATAAACACAGAAAAGGCAGTCAAGAAAATTAAGCAGAGCTGTAGAGCTGTAGACCAAATTTCCTTTACAGATGTAGGTACTTGAAACAGGACCCATCCCTGATATAGTCATGATCATTTTATTAAGACTATGTAAGAAGAAAAAAAAACAAAGTACTGAAAAATTGGTAGTACAATGCATATATGATACGTTACTGTGGCTTGCCTATATTGCAGTGACAGCTCCCCACTGCAAGATCCCTGAATTGTCCAACAGCCATGTCTTGCATCTCTAACAAAGAGTTGGGAATGGTGCAGCGTGTCTGTGGAGGGCTGGCAGCTGCCAACGGGAGGCTTCTCACAGCCTCTCCCTCTGGCCTTGCCTCAGTCAGTCCCAGTGCTGTGCAATATCCAGTCCTGGTTAAATAGCCTCTCATTTTCCTTTCCTTCTTTCGTTCTTACTGCTTGCTTCTGCTCGTCATCTTCCAACTACCTACTGTTTTCTCGTTTCAGTTCACTTCCTTTTCTCCTTCCTGTATATCATTTCTTCATATTCTCTCTCTTTTCAGCTCTCCATGGAAGATACGACCTCCATCCTTCCCAAGCTGAAACGCAACTCCAATGCTTATGGGATTGGGGCTTTGGCTAAATCATCTTTCTCTGGTGAGGTCCTCAAAATTTGACTTTATCCTTGGCAGCTTCTCTCCACAGGCCTTTGGCCTCTTCCCATATCTCTCTGTCACTCTCACAACTGCTCCTTTCTGGCTTTTGCCTTTTCATGGCCTTAGAGGAGTCTCTAACACCATGGTTCTAAATACAGCAATCTCACAGTTGTTGCCCTTTTAAAGAACAGATTTGTCTTACTCCTGTTGGCTTCTCACTGTTCACCCCTGCTCAGACATCTTCAATTGCTTCCCCTCAGTCTTGGGTTTAACCCCCTTTTTTGTTTCTTAGTTTGTTCACTTCCAGGCTTCATCCTTCATGCCCAGCTCTATCCTAAATGGATTCTAGGCAAGGAAGGAAATGGTCTTTCATATTTGGGGTTCCCCTTTTTCCCTCTTCTGAGAGTTTGTCCAGGGGAAGATGGAGAAACTCCCCTGGAGAGTGATGCAGTGAGAGGTGGGAGACACCCAGCCCTAGTCATGCATCCTGTCCGGACAGGAGGGGAGAAGCTCCACTTCTGAGAGAAGTAAAAACCCTGTCGGAAAGCGGAGCTGTGTAATAGCCCTGCCTTGTTTCCCAATGTCTGGCCCCTTAGGGATATCCCGCAGCATGAAGGACCACGTGACGAAGCCGACGGCCATGGGGCAGGGCCGCGTGGCGCACATGATCGAGTGGCAGGGCTGGGGCAAGGCGCACAGCCAGCAGCAGCAGCACACGCACGAGAGCGCGCGCAAGGACGCCGACGCCTACTCGGACCTCAGCGACGGCGAGAAGGAAGCCCGCTTCCTCGCAGGTAGCCCTGCCTGCCTCCTGGCACCTGCCGTGGGGCGGGCGGGGTGCCCCCAGAGGGGAGCCCCTGAGAGATGCCAAAATGCGGAAGCTTGAGAAAAGCGCTCGGGAGAGGCTGAAGTAGAGAGAGACTTTGGTGGTTGGGATATTGCCAGTGGAATGCAAGATGGAGAGGGTGAGGGTCAGTTGTGGATATGTGTGTTGCTGAGATAGGACCAGAGTGGGACAGTGTGACCAAAAGATGGGGTAAGGGATGATGGCGAGAAGTGGAGACTTTAACGCATCTTTGCTTCCCTTCCCTGTCTCCTTTGGCACAGGGGTGATGGAGCAATTCGCTATTTCTGAAGCGACTCTCATGGCCTGGTCCTCCATGGATGGTGAGGATATGAGTGTAAACTCAAATCAGGACAATCCAGCAGGCAACTACTCTGAGAACTATCAGGAGCTGATGGAGAGCCAAGGTGAGCTCTAGTGCTTCTTGCTAATCTTAAGACACCCCCTTCCTGCTTTGGTTGCTCTCTTTTGCTCTACTCTGTTTTATTCTGTAGCCCCAGTCAGATCTGCTAGAGTCACCCCTGTTTGTGGAGCTGTCCAAGGAATCTAATCTTAGCAGAGAGTTTCCAAAGCCCAGTTCCTTTTGCCTTTTTGGAGCACAACTGTGGAAAGCTGCCAGCTCTTACAGTCAGTTGTTGGTATTGAGGTCACCTGCCAACTGCCCAGAACTGTATTTTCTCTTTACTCTCCTTGCCTCTAAAGGTGGATTCACCCACCCTGTGCAGTACAGTGCCATGCTCAGGCACACAGGCTACCAGGATGAGCCAGCCAGGCCTAGGGAGAGTGTCTAACTGTGTGTTGTTTGCCTCCTTTGCTTGCAGAGCACATGGCCCAGACGCAGTATGACAGCTGGCCTCACTCCTACGTCTCGCAGGGCATGTACTGCTTGGGCTCCTCCGATGCCTGGGAGGCCAGTGACCAGTCCCTCATCGCCTCCCCAGCCACTGGCTCCTACCTAGGCCAGAATTTTGATGAGTCCCAGACAAACCTTCAGGAAAGCATTTTGCTTCAGAGCAGCTTTCTCCAGCAGCAGCAGCAGCTGCAGCAACAGCGGCAGGAGCAGAACTTCATCCAGAGCACGGGGCTGGTCCACGTGTGGCCCCTGCAGACTGCTCAGGGCGGGGGTGGAGCTGAGTCCAGCACGTACATGGAGGACCACATTGAGGATGAAGGGAACCCGAGGCTGGAGAAGGCTCCTCTCCTAAACAAGAAGCCCTCTCCAGAGGAGGATGATGCAGTGTGCCGGGACCTGGAATCTTTGTCTCCTCGAGAGGAGATGGAACATGCTGCACTGAGCCGCAAAGTCTCAGATGTCACCTCCTCTGGGGTGCAGTCCTTTGATGAGGAAGAGGGAGAAACAAACAACTGATGCTTTCTGTGAAGTACTCATCATTGCTGAACAAAGAGAGGGGTGGCAAGGAATGCAATTACAGGGATTCTTCTCTCCAGCTCCCCATATTTCCAAGCAGACACACCTTCCATTCCTGACATTTAATTATTTTTTTAAATGAGGAAAATCTCAAAGTGATTGACACATAAAAACCTTTTCTTCCCCTCCCCCATGGATACATATTTTGGATTTTCATTGCTCTGGGCAACATGTGATGTGCTTGGAGAGATCTGGATTGGTAAATAATTTCTAAGTCTTTTTAATACAAAGTCTTGGCTGTGGATACAAACTCTTCTGGTACTGGGGATGTAGCTGATGAGACAGGCTTGGTGTAGGGAGCAGCTTTGTGGCTAGAATTCATCTTGGCAGAATGGACGTTGCTCTGTGGACATGGCCCCCTTCTATGTCGTAGAATATGTGAATATAAACTGGTTTTAAATGAAGCTGTGGCTTTGCAGATCTAGATTGCACTAGTGTTGGGATTGTGGCTGATGCAGAGGATCAGGCCATGAAGGATGTGCTGTGCAACCAGGTCCTCAGTAGCACCTTGGTACAAGCTGTAGAGTTGATGGGCGTGAGCTGTGCTCCCAGAGCCTGGGCTGTGCTGCCAGAGTGGCTCTGTGTGCACGGCTCTGCTGTGGCATGGAGAAATGGGTGCAGATACAAACCTAACCCTGCTCTCAGATATTCATGCTTCGGTCTCTTCCATTTGTTTGTTTCTCTCTTTGACATTTCTGCCTTCCCAGGAGCTGGCAAGAGCGGTGTGTCCTTTTGGCAGTGGGCACTGGAAGCCAGTGGAAAGGACATTTTCAGCTACGGAGACAGTCATAAAAAGCTGACTCTTGCAGGGGGCTTGAGGACATGCCCATTTTGGTGCTGCTGCTGTGTCTTTCTGTCTTTTCCTTGCCAGCAGAATGGGGAGACCCAGAGAGTAGGCAGCAGGTCCAGGGACAGTGCGTACAGCTATGAGATCACAGATACCTAGTTTACATTAGAGTTTTCAGTTTTTGCACTTTTTTTTAACCTTTTTATATTCTGGATAAGTGTTCATAACAAAGCAGTTAGTAATGGGAAAGGCCTGTGCTCCAGTCATGACTTAACAGAAATACTGCACCTCTCCCATTTCTGCCACTCCTGCAGTGCCAAATATAGCTGGATGAAAAGGGGTGAGAGGAAATTTCTCCTCCTATTTGTCTTCTTCTTCCTGCCTATGTTTTCTTCTTTTGTTTTCCTACCCCCAAGCAGTGTAAATAATGCTCAATACTTGGTCTGTTTGTTTTTCCTTCCCATCTCTTTTTTAGGTGTGGAGAAAGCTGATTTCAGGAGTTTCCCGTATTTGTACGGGGTATATATTTTTTGTTTTAAAAAAAACATGATTCTCTGATTAGGGGGAATTTGATCTCTTGCAATTCCTCGCCATTTTTTCACAGACCTCCTTTTGGGAGGGAGAGGTTTTGAAAGGAAATTGTTTCACTTTCAGCTCTCACCAGAAAATAAACAGGGACAACAAAAGCAAAAATTGTATAAGGTTATTGATTTTGCTGGAGGACTGAACAGAACCAGCAAGAGATTACCCAAGTGCTGAGTTTTAATTGCAAGACCTCTTGCAAGGAAGCATCAGCAGAGCATGGGTGTAGATCAGATGCTGGATCTGATGAGCTATAGAAAGGAATTTGCCTGGACACTGCCATACTGTTCCAGGAGCAACTCTTTTCTCACTTACTCTGACTCATATTTGCTCTGTTTAATTCATGATACATTTGTATCTTCTTTGCCTCCTCTTCTGGCTTGGTGTGTTTTTTGGATGACAGGAGAGTGATACATGCTTCTTTCCTGCTTCAGGTTCAGTTCCTGCATATTTTCAGGGAAGAATGTCTAAGGCGAACAAAATGTCACTGGAGGAATATCATCAAGTCTCAGAGTTTAGACAGCTCCTGGCAAGCAAAGCAAATGATGTCCAGGAATTGTGAAAAGTAGGAATGGCACTCTCAGGAAGAACTTCACCCCGATCAGCTGTTTCCCACTGACACAGGCAGCTGCAAAAAGAGGGACTCCTTTTTCAATACCCAGGTCTTTCCAGCCAAGTCCACTTCAAGCAGATCTGTCTTCCCTCTCCACTGCACCTCTAAAGGAAAGACCTCTGGGATGTTTAAGTTACACTGGTAATTTGATGTAGGTAAGAGAGAAAAGTTATCGTGACCCATCTTTTTTTATGTGTTTCCTTGGTCTTGCTTCTGTATTTCTAAGGAGGTCGCTCTTCTCCTGAGTGATGAGCTTTCAATATCTCTTCAAAGATATTTACACATTCAGGTACTAACCTCCCCTGGGCAGCAAGGCTTGATAAAAATGATCTCCTATAGTTCTTGCAGGGCCATTGGAAGCTCATTGTCCTGAACTGGCTTGGGTCCAGCTGTGGCGCAGGGCCTGGGAGATCACACTAGCCAGAAAAGGCAGATGGGGCAAGTGCCAAGAGCACTTCAGCAGATGAGTAAATGAGTAAGTTTAAAGCTATTTCTCTTTTAAAAGGTCTTTAGGGAAACAAAAATGGTTGGGTGTGTACCTTTGTGGGAGATTTGGGTGGCTTGTTTGTTTCTTTCTCCAAACCATTTTGTTCCCATGTGCCTCTCCAGGACCAATCTGGATGTTTACAGTAACTTTCAGAGTAGCTTCTGATCATCCCTTTGTGTTGTTTACAGGACTGGGACAAGTGGGTCAACTTGTCCAGGCTTCTTTTTCTTTAAGATGGACATGTGGTACATTTACTAAGATGTCTGATTGATGTCTAAAAGATAGACCTTATCTCCATGGAAAGCAGTGACAGTGAGTTATCTACATAAGGAAAAGTGTGAAAAAAATTGACCATATAGAAAATTCTGTGGAGTCCAACAGAAGAGAAGAGAAAATCTGTAGGTTCTTCTTGCCTCTGTGGAACTGGGATAAAGAGTTATACCCTACTTTATAGTACCATAACCTGCTGTCTTAGAAACCTGTAGAGAGCCTCATTCTCTGTGAATGCAGACTGGTTTGAAAACCACTCTCTATAAAAACCTTCCAGCTTACTAAATTCTGTATTTTTTTTCATAAATGACTTAACATTCTGTGAACAATAAAATTTCAGCCTTTTCCTGAAAGAAAGAAAAAGGCTATTTTCCATACCTCTCCACAGTCCAAAAGAGCTAATTGCTAGGAGTCTGACTAGAGAGAGCAGATCTTCCAGTTCACACTTGCCACCCGAGTGAGCAGCCTGAGCTGAACTAGAAAGGCAGTTTGAATCTCTTTGAAAGTGGAAAATTGTTTGTGTAATCTGGTCCTTTCTTACATAACAGGCCTGCTGCCTGTGTGTATCCAATACCAGAGAGTGAGACCTGGAACCTCCTGTACATTTCCCAGAAAAGCTGTTATTATATAGATACACCTATTCAAGCATATGGGAGGCACAGGTGCTCTGTGAGCGAAATTTGGCCTGCAGTCCCTTTATCCTGGTGAGGAGGGATGAGTTGGAGAGAGTCCAGCCAAACAGTCAGAGCCCAAATTGTGTTTGTGAGGCTGTAAATAAGAAGGAAAGGTGAGCTCAGTATCCCTGATCTGCAGTTACTAAGAAACTGAGCTCTGCTGTTTGATGCCACAAACATATTATGAAGCAAAGCTGCACTACAGAAAATTTTGGGTATTCTTGAAGTAGTGGAGATAGAAGATTCCCATCTTTCCTCCAAGCCTTTGTCTTCAGCAGGAACTTGTTGAAATTACTGTGCTAAACATGAAATAAGGCTTAACCAGAAGTGACCCTAATTTAAAATCTTCTACTGGAAGAAAATTCTCTCTTGTTCCTTCTGCCATGATTGCTCATACCTGATTAGTTATACTCTTTCATGAGCTTTTCTTTTATATAAATCTGAAGCTTTCTTTACAAGCCTTCTGGGTTCTCTTCAATTCCATTACCTCAGGCTCTGGGACAGAGAAGTTTATCTGCTTCTTTCAGTTTCTGTGCCTCTAAATCATCATCCTCTTTTGGAGAGCTGCTGACAAGTCATCCACTTGCTTTTTCCCCTTAAAAAATGGTAACATCACCTTTCAGGACAGGCTTGCTGCAGAGAACAAGTTTAGCCATGCTTCTAAGCTGATCCAGTGGTGAGTTGCTTTGAAGGAATGGGAGCTCTGCTCTGACCATGCTCACCTCCCCCAGCCCTTGGGCAAGTGCTGATGCACAGCTGGCCCACACCAAGCCAGGGACTTTTAGCCTGCTATAAAAGTGAAGATGGAGGAGCTGTGAGCAGAGGGAGAGAGAGTGCTGTTCTCAGCAGCTGGCCTTCCTTTATGTCAGGTTGGAGAAACTGGGAAAAGCACTTTGAAATGGCATCTTCACGATGAGTCTAAGCTGCTCAAAGGAGCTGTCCTGCCTCCTCTCTTCCACCACCACCACCACCAGCTCTGTACTTCTACTGCCTAAAAAGCACCAGCACTAACACTCATTTGGCTGCTCAGGAACTGGCCCCATTGAAAACTAACCCAGTCCCCTACCTAAATAAAGGTTTCAGTGAGGTGAACTCTTCATATTGCTTCTCTTGGTGAGGCAGGCATCACTGAGGGCTGCTAAATGTGTAGATGGTTATGTGGAAAACTGGTTGCAGATGCAACTTGAATTGGTTTAAGCTGATTGTGATATGTCTGTCTGAAAAGAATAAGGGTACCAAGAAGGATATTTTTCACCATTTTCTTCCTTCGTGTTTTCCTTGGAATTTTTAGTATGATCTTACTTGATTTGGTCTTTGTTATTTATGCCCTGTTGTTTCCCTCACTGTTCCCTTCCACAGGCTCCTTTGAGGTAAACCCTGGAAACTGGGCAGGAGGACATGAGTAACTTGATATATGCATGAAATTAATAAAATTAACATGCACAAATCGTGTATGCACTCAGTGATCAAACTCCATGGCAGCTAAAGATACTGACAAGTCTTATCCTGTAATTGCAAGAGGGGAGACTTGTTTAAGAGTGAAGCATAGCTGTTGGAAGGGATATTTATCCCTATTTTCAGGCCAGTTCCAGTCCAGTGTGAGATACAGAAGAGTACTTCATACCTAGGCAGAGCCTGTGCCTGCTGTACTGTGTGCAGCAGCAATGACAAATGTTCAGTGTAGCCCTGGAGAACTGGAGAAGGAAGGTCATCTCTCTGTTTGACAGAGGTAGGAGGTGTTGTGGTGAGGCAAGGCTGTGTGCAGCAGCACAGGCCTGTGCACCACTGTGTGTGGCAGGGAGGGAAAGGCTTGGAAAAAGGTCCAGAAAAGCCTGATGTCTTTTGTTTACACAACACAGATAAGAAGCTTCATGGCAAACTCCCAGCGGAGTGGACTGAGGTACAGAATTGCTAAACAAGCTGTAAGTCCAGGATTGTTGCAGCTTATGGTACTCCTTAGTCCAAATCACACTTTTTTTTTTGAGACAGTGATAGGAAAGAGACCTCCCTGGGTTTGGGTACCTGCTAGCTTCTTCTTCGTTGTCTTCAAAAAAAAGCTCACAGTGTGTTTTGTTCTTCAGGGAAATCGTATGAGAAATACACAAAATAAGAACTTACTCCTTGCCCAAATGAAGTTAGTGTGAGTTCTGATCTCACTGGAAAGCCAGAAGACCTAAATTCAGCTTAGTTTGCCTTAACTGTTGTATTGATAATTGCCTAAAAGGAGAAGCAAACTCAGATAACCTGCCTCTAAGTGCTATAAAAAGCAGAGCAACGTTGGCAAAGTCTAAGCTCTTCCTTCTAATTTCTCCCAGGTGGATTTTCCAGTGTTCCTTGTTCAGACAACTCTGGCATATCTTTTAAACAAGCTGTTTGACTTTTTCTAAAAGAAAAAAAGAAAAGAAAGGAAAGAAAAAACATTAATTCCAATACAGAGATTATCAGCAGCTTACAGCTAGAAAAATGTAAATAAGTAATACTTTCATCTTTGATTTTCCTCCCCTGTAGCAATCTGACAGGGAAAGATTTCTATGCCATGGCTCAGGGAAAGGAAAAATAAACAGGGAAAATGTGAGTAAAATGGTGCCTATTAGAACTAAATGTATGTGTAGGACAGCCTACAGTCATTAAAGCACAGTCTCAAATACGGTTGCAAGCTGTAAAGTCAGTGTCAGGTGCCTCTTTTGTACCATGGGCTTTTCCCAGGCTGGGTAGTAGCGAACCTGTGCATGAGCAGAAGAGCTGCACTTCTGTGCCAGATCAGTGTCTCTGTGTCTCAGAGTATGTCCTGGAGGCTGGGGACACCATGCTCCCTGGGCAGCACAGCCAGTTCCGTGGAATGACTGGGATAAGGGTGAGGGTTACCATGTTAACAAATGGACGTGGAAGATCTGCGCTTGCAACATCAGGGTCTATTTACATCCTTGCACTGACATTTTCCCCAGCATAGGCAGACCAAAGTGTTATTTTTTCCTTGAAAATGAAGAGAAGGTCTATGGTTGTCATTGTTGGTCTGCACAAAAGAAAAGAAATATGTGCTGTATTTTTCCAGTGCAGATACGCATTGTTGGAAGAGGAAACCAGTGCAGATACCACAGAATTGCAGAATGGTTGAAAGGGACCATCAAGTCCAACCCCTCTGCCATGGACAGGACCTACCCACTGATGTGTAGTAGATGCTGTCTTTTGGGAAGAGAGGGGTTGCAGTGTTCTGTGGAAAGAATGCTCCTGCTAGGATCTTCCTCATCTCTTTCAGCCAGGGACATTTTAAATGCCCTCTGAAACCTAGTCTTGTTTTCGCTTTCCCATAAGGGATCAAATGTCCATGCTTGCAAGACAAAAACATCTAAAAAGGCTTTTCTCCATTATGGAAACAAGATTGTGCATCAAGATTTGCTTCTAATAAGATAAAGGCATGTAGTCCAGATTCATTGGCCTTCTGGATTCATTTTCATTTGGCATGGAAATCCAGTCATGATTGGATTGGAGGCCACAAGGTTAAGAATCCTCTTCCAGAGCTCTGCCATGTTCCCATAAGGCAAGTGTAGGTGGATTTCCCTTCTTTTCAGATACTGCATGCTTGAGCAGCGTAGCAAGCCAAAAGCTCTTTTGCAGGTATATATTCTTGTTTGGCTTTAATTTTTCTTCTCTGATTTGTGGATGTTGTGCATGATTGGAGGTCTCTGGGAATCCCTACACTATAAAACTGGAACTCAAAAGTAATTTTACAGGGAACAGGATTCCTCTTGTTTCAGCTCTTTTCAGACGTGGGTGGGTACAGGCAGAGGATTGGGAGGTACAAGGGTGGTGGATGGGAGTCTCAAGGGTGGCGTGCAGAATGGATTCCTGAACCATGTGTAAAAATAACTAAAGGCTCGGGTCTGCAAATGTTGTATTCTCAGTATCTGAAACTCCTTTAGCATAAGTGTATGGGACAATGGAGGTTGCTGCAAAGCAGTTCTCAAGGGCTTCCCCCCAAGCCTGGATGTGTTTTCTGTAGAGGGGAGGCTGCATGGGGATTGTCTGTATCCTGTTCAGCTAGTGTTTACAGAGGTGCATTGATGTGTGGAGAGAAGGTACTGAATGCAAGCAAAACAAAAAGGAAAAGGGACCCACTACTGAAAGCTTTCATCCTTACATTGTCCCACACTAGCCCTTAATAACTGAGTCTGATTTGCCTTTGGTCTTCCAGCTCCAAAACATGTTTGCCTGAAAATTTTTGTTGGATATACTTCGCATGTTTTGATAATGTGACTTACGAGATAAACACTTCTACAGAGCTATATATAAATACATCCATGTGCAACCACCTGCATACATGTGCACACATTACATATAGACTTAGAGAACTATATGGCACTGCACACCTCCATGCCTGTACGTGGCAGCAACCACAGTAAAGGAGGGGAGGTAGCTCAAAATAGCATGTACAGTCCTTTATGGAGTTGTTATTAAACAGAATGTGGTCTTGCCCTCCTGGCTGGTGGAAGTGTTTTATTTCTGTGGGACTGGTTCCAGGGAACTTGCGTCTCAGGAAGGAGGATCCTAGGAGGAGGGGGTGGGTTTCAAGGAGACAATCTGATGGAGCACATTGAAAAGGATCCATGGTGGCTTGGAGAAGCGCCCCAGAGTAGGAAGTATCTGATTTCTCATTAAGAAAGAGCATCACATGTTTGACTATACTGGGCTAAAATCTGATGTGTGTCTATGACTGCCAGGACATGAATCCTAGGCCAGATTTGAGGATAGAAAGCATCACGTCAATACAATCCTCAAATTTAGCACGGAGTGAGTTTTCCTGTTCTACTGAATAAGCATTTTCCAGGTGATACATACAAGCTTTGTCCCAAAACTGGTGAGATGCAGACACATCTGACTCAGAGTTGGACAGAAATTTCACAACAGCCCATTAGGACACAGAAAGGTGTCTGATGCTTCAGTTGTAAAAAGCACTGACATTGGGTAGCACGACTCTGGGTTCACATTTCAATTTTAAATGCTTCTCAGCTCACTGTCCTCATAGCAGATTGGGGAATTGGTCCACCCAGAGGGAAGGAAACATCTCTGCACTTCCAGCATTGTTGTGTCATCTGCTTTTGATGCAGGACATGAGGTAGATCCAGTAGCTTGTTTGCCATAGTTTGCTTGCCAAGTGAGACTTTTGAATTCCAGCCATAAAAAATATTATTTCCTTGTCAAGATACTTGTGCTTTTCAGACTCTGTTTCTTCCAGGAGCTAAGCAGTGTTTCTTGCCCCGCTCAAGGCATAGCATATTTTACAGCCAGGGCTATTGCACTGATTTTTGCTTTCTGTGTTCTATTTGAATTTAATTTGCTTCTTTCCAGTTTACCGGCTTTTGCTACCAAATAGATTGCCACCGACCACTTGGTATGTATGTCTGCATAACTACATTCATAGAATTAATTGTGACTTGCATAAGACACACTTACTTAACTGCTTTAGGTTTTTATTTGTTGTTTTTTGAGGTTTTTTTTTTTAATTTTATTTTTGTGAATCCTTGTAAGTCTCCCCGTGCTCTCTCCTGGTTTTGTGTGTGGTTTTTGTTTATTTTGGTTTTTGTTGTTGATGTTGATGTTGTGGATTTTGTTGTTTTTTTTTTTTTTCTTTTCCAAATGGCTTCAAAACTACTTTGTTTTTGAAATGTAGTGTGTCAAATGAAATCACTTATTCCACATATGTTTAAGACTTGAGTCCCTGGGAAAACAAAATGTCTCTGGTCCTGGAAGTTATACCTCTGCATCGGAAAAACATATTTTTTCCTTAATTTCACATTATGCTGTGAAGATGCTGTCCAGCTGCTGAATGTTTCATATAAAAGAACTCTTCTGTCATCATACTAGATTAGACTTACCCCTCAGTTCAGTTCATCTTCTCTGGATTCAGCTGCTTAGCCCCATCATGAACCTTACTGTACGCTATCTGCCTGAGGCTCTCATCTCCACTTTCTGCTTATTTCTTTGTTTAGACTAGATGGCAAACCTGCCATATGTTTCTCTCACGTTGCTGTTTTACAATACCTCATGTGTTATTTCTAAGTGATTAATGAGAAGGGTAACTAAAAAGGGCATACGAGCACTCTTGCTGTACACCTCACTTGATCGCACTTTGCCAGCTGCAAGGGTACTTTCTGCATGGTTCTCAGACAGATCTTATCTTCTGTGCCAGAGAAATTGCCAGTTTGAGTTAAGCACAGGATTCTGTGACATGTTTGGTCAGAGTCCAGCCATCTTGGCTTCCATTTCTTTTCACAGCCTGTTTGCTTAAGTGCACTATGGAACTTTAAGGGGGAAGAAAAAAGCAGATTTTTTTTTTTTTACATTTCAAATGTGTTTCTCATAAACCTTCCATTACTGTCTTTTGCATTTGTTTCTGTGTGGAAAAAACTGAAAAGCTTCTACCTTATGTGGCTTTAATTCTGAGTATATCTCAGTATGCCTTGTAGGTTTCCCTTCTGTTCTTCCAACTGAGTAGCCATTCAGTAAAGGTTTAGATACTAGCAGTGCTTAGCTTGTTGTTCCTCTAAAGTAGGCAATTCACATTTTCATTTCTCTGCATTCTGTTTCATTTATGAATTTGGTATTGGATTTTTCCTCAGCTGCACATTGTCCTCCATATCAGGTGCAATTCTTCAAGTCAGATATGTTTCTGTGACTAGTTTTACTACACAGCACAAGATGTTTGCACTAGCAGCACACTAAAAAGGCTGGGATGGGAGCAAATGCTCATTTGAAAGTCCAGTGCTTGGACTAGCAACAGGTTTGGGTGAGACTCTACCTCATTTAGCCATCACACCAATCCCAGCAGTGTCCACAGCACTCTTGTTTGTCTTACAGTGAAGCTGCGCTGGGACTTGGTGACATCCAGCAAGCTGAGGGAAGGAGGGATGTGCCTCAGGGCACAGGAAACCGAGTTGAAGAGTTTTCTGCTACTGCACAGGCACGATTTGACAGAGGTGATGTTGTGTGTGTGCCTGAGTGCACGTGCACAGGGTTGTCTGTCCAGTGGCTGGGACGACACACAAGAACAGCCTGTGGCTCACAGTCAGGACCAGTTGAAGGCTGTCTCCCACAAACACCGCATTAAAAAGTTTTGCATCACATCTTAAGACCCTAACCCTAATGCTCAGGCATGGCTTTTATGTGTAAATTTTAATTATTGGTCTCTAGTGTTGATTATATTTTTATAAGAGCTGTGCCCAGGTATCTGCTTATGTGGCCATGAGCAACTTAGTGTTTGCTGTGACTGTGTTTTTAATAGTGTGTTTCTAATTATACCCTTCCTGGGTTTGGACTAATTTGGTAAAGAGGGATCTTCTCTTGCTCAGCTGGTTTTTGCTGGTCTTTTACTCTTAGGCCACAAAACACACACTTTTATACAGTATCTGCATAACTGGGCAGAAGGGGATGTTGTTTTTATGGACTCTATCTGTCTCTCTGTTTCTGCCTCTACTAATTGTTTTTGTCCATAGGCTTAAAACACTAGAATTTCTTTAGTCTCAAATGGCAATCAAAAATGTTACTTTGTTGAGGCAAATCTTTCTTGTTGTTCAGTAGTTCATCCCCATGTGTTTCTCCTTTATTTGGCTCATGGCCAAGTCTCTTAGCTGTGTCACACCTACCTAAAGCCCCACTTGTTGTCTTACCAACCTTAAGTCTTCCCTATTTTTTCAATTCTTCATATTGATGCATTTAAAAACAAGACTCTGCTTTCACCCTTAAGTGCCATGTGAAGGAAGAGTTCAGTTTTTTGCTAGATGTGAATTTCTGGATGTGAAGACCTCTTAGCTGATACAAATTCTGGGGATATTTTGGGTTGAGAAAAAAAGGTTTTTCCCTGTAGCTTATCAAATCTGTACTATTTGGATAGGATGGGAGATGCAGGCTTTAGAGTGACAGATAAGTGTCACTGTTTGCTGGACAAAGGTTTCAAGTTCAAACTTTGATGGGGTGTAGTGGGATAGCCTGAGAGTGCACAAGCCTAAAGTTCCCTTGACAAAGGTAGGCTTAGTATTATTTTACTGCACATTTTGCACCTATTAATGTACTTGGCATCAGCTCAGTGAAGATTTTATTGATAGGATGGAAATGGAAAGAACTTCAGCCTTTGCAAACCATCTTTGCAGAGTGTTTTTTGTCCCATCCTGGCTCCTTACACATTTTCATGTATGAGTAGAGGTGAGAAAATGGTGCGGATGGATGCTGCTTCTGTTCCATGGGTGGAGGCAATACCTGGAATGGATCTTGAGTGGTGTCCACAAAGAACAGCAGTCACAGCCACCTTTCAGCTCCCCCCAGAGAGCAATCCTGCTCCTCACAGTAACCCAGGGACAGCTCAAGGCAACAGGAGTGGAGAGGTACCTGTGTGTGCATGTCTGGGCACACGTGTGTTCTCCTGCAATCTCAAGGGGTGAGCCTCAGGAAGCTTTCCAGGTTAGCCAGTGTTTCACTCCCCAGGCTCTCCATGTGCATAATTTTTTGTTCCAGCTTCATCTCCCCCAGCTCACAATCTGTCTGTCATGACTCACACACTCGCTGGCTTTGATTTAGACTCCCATCTGCTTTCTCAGCCAGTCACATCCCAGTTCTTCTGTAACACACTGTAGGAGAAGTGTGGGACTGGAGCAGAGCATATCTCTGCATGCAGGAGAGAGGAGGGGGAGGAGGTGTGCTGACTCCAGCCTCAAAGTTTCTCCTTGCCTCATCTGTCTCAGTGGAAGCCTGTGCTTAAGCTGTAAAATATAAGCCTGCACAGTAAGGCTGGGGATGACTTGGAGAAACTTATCCTTCTGGGGTGTGCCTGCACCCTCAGACCACATTTGGTCTCGGTGTTGTCACTCACTGAATATTTATACTTTTGTAAAAGGAATGTCCTTTCTCCTCTGCTTATATAAGGGACTATCACAATTCCCTGAGGAAAAAAACAAAGCAGCAGTTGTTTTGCCTCTTCCCTGCAGGCAGCAGAAGGTGACACAAAGGTAGTGGGGAGGCCGTGCTGGTGCCTGGCAGACACAAAGGTGCCCCTCTGGTGGAGCCAAGCAGCTGTTGTGTGCAAGGGCCTTGCCCTCAGATCACCGCTGTCTCCTCACAAGGACTGGCTGGCTCCTGGAGCACATCATTAAGGCAGGAAAGGCTGTCCCCAGTTAGCTCATCAAGGGTGATCTTGTGCCTGAAACAGAACAGACCTGGTGGGCTCTGAACTCCAGACAGCAGGAATAAATTTCTCTCTCTGCAAGAGACTAGCAGGGAAGATTTCCTTTTACTGTAAGCTTGTCACAGACTCTCCCACCCATAATCATCATCAGAGAGCAATTGGTGCAAGGTCAATCCTTGGAATTAAAGCCAGGAGGGAATTTTCCTTTGGTGACTGGGTTAGAATTAATGGTATTTTTCACTTGCTCCTGAGACGGCTTATGGAGAATCACATGTTAAAGTAGAACTGGTCAGTCTAAGTTAGATAATGCTTTACTAATATCAAGAAGGGGAATGAGATTACCCCCAAGAACGTATTTTCAGAGCCTGGATTTCTTCTCTGTTGCTGATAAGTGGAAACACATCTAATAGACTGCTTGAGGCTGCATCTGAGTGGTATGAGACACCAAAAATATGGTAGAAAACGATGTAGACTGTTAGAAGAAGCTGCAGAATACACAGAATTTGGTTTTGCCTGTTTACTGAGAAAACCTCACAAGAGCAGTGAATTAAACAAAGCAGCACCTTACCTTTGGATGCCAAGGTTTTGCATGCATGACACGAACTGACAAGACGTCTTTTTGCAAGACGCAGATCTGCTCCAGATTTAGAACTGGAATAGAGAGGGATGCTGCAGACAAGGGTTGAGGTCTCTGCTGTTAGTCACAACAGAGACAAGCTGGCAAAAGTGAGAGCTGGAATTCTCAGATCTGAGGTATGCAGAAATATGTGGAAAGTAGGCAGGGTAGAATTACCAGGAAAAGAGAGCAGGAGTTTTCAGAAAGAAACCTGTTTTCAAAGTGTAGAAAATGTGTCTTCCCTCTGCTGTATTTCTTGGCAGCCTGCTAACACTCCATAATTACTTTTTTTTCTTGAGTTCTTATATTTTAAGACTATAACTGTGGAAAATTGTGAACAGTGATTCAGAGAGACAAACATTTTTTTGAAATATAGGTACATACATGCTGTTTTACTCCTCTTCCCCCAGCACAGAGGATGCCCTCACTTAAGATTTTCCCATTCTGTTTTAAAATTTCAGAGATGATGGGAAAACAAAGATGCTTTTTTCCCTTCCAGTGTTTTCTTAAGCCTTGGCTGAATTCAAGACATGAGACATACACCAAATACTTTCCTCCCATCTGTTTTTAGGGCATGGCTCAGCCACAGGACAGAGGAGAAGCTCCTAACTGCATCCCCATCCAGGAAAATCCCAGAGTAAAAATTGAGAAAGAATAAAAATGTTCTACATGGGAATGTTTGGGGGGGTGCAAGATAAGAGCCAGTGAAAAGGAGCTGCAGCAGCGTGGACAGGGTGGCAGTCAGAAGCAGCAGTATGCTTCTAGGCTGGAGGTCTGGCTGTGGTACACTGCTGCATGCAGGCCTGGTGTTGCTGGAAGGATGGGACCAGTGGTGAGTGAGAGCTGATCCTCCTCCCCTTTCCACGTGGCAGATTGACCCAGGGCATCCTGGCTGTGTCAGCAGTATCCATGTCCTGTTACAGTGGGCTCTGCCTGCACTCAGGCTCCTTGCAGTCCACATCTGACACCTGCACACGCCCCAGTAGTCCAGCAGCCCAACAGCCTGCCCAGAGGGAAAGCGTCAGAAGAAAGGGTCAGTCTGATGTCCCTCCTCCCAGCTGAATCGTTCCTCTGTGGGGATTGCAAAGAACATCCAAAAGCTTCTCCTGGAGGAGCAAATGCAAGAAGACTGGCTCACTGAAGAGTGTGATGGACTGCTACCCTCACACCAGCTATAGGGGAACATCCTCATCCTCATCTTCATCTTCATCCAGGTCAGTGGTACGTAGGTTTATGTCCTTGAGGATGTCTGAGATGTTTTCAGCAACTCGCCCTGTCAGCTCCATCTCTTCCAACTCCGTATCCGTGGCATAAGCGGAGCTGGGGACTTCCCCCTCTTCCTGTGAGTGTGAGGGCTGGGGGGAGTGTGAGCAGGGGGGCAGAGGGCTCTCGGTGCCCAGGTTTGCTGCCTCCTCTGCTGCCACCGTGCCGGTGTCCTCCCGGCCCCACGCCTGCGCGCCCTGCCCGGCCTTGGCGGTGCTGGAAGTCCGGCTGATGTCACGGAAACTGGCAAGGGGAGGTCGGAGACGGACCCCAGAGCGGGTGGAACCCTCTATTGCCTTCTGGAGCTGAAAAAAGAGAAACACTTCAGAAATAAAAAATGTGAAAGGGAGGCCAGCCCAGCCCTACCCAGCAGAAGTTCATCTACTCCCCGGGGTAAAGAGATCACAAATAGAGTCACAGCTCTGCCTCTGGGGCCTGTGGAGATCATCTTTTACACTGGTGATGTCATGAAAAATTCCATGGTAAACAACAAATTCCATACCTCTTTCAGAAACAGTAATAGCCACTCAGTTAAGAGTGGCTATTAAGCCTGCACTCATGCAAAAGATGAACCTGTTAGCATCCCTGTAAACAGCACCTGCTGCCTCCTCTGAAATGCAGTCATCCATTCCTTTATGTGGCTTCCAAAGAGCAGACTCAGAATTCAACACTGGACTGGAAATGTAGCACTTGCAGTTATATATATTCCCAGCTGGAGCCTACAGCACCTGTGACTTACTGCAGTGATCCACAGGACACTTGCAGTTATTTAGGAGGATGGCAGAGGATGTGTACTCACCTCTTCCAAAGCCAGCACTCCCCTCAGCTTCCCCATGCTGGTTACGTAGGCATGGCTGAGGCCCAGCAGTGAGAACAATGTGTGTGTCTAGGAGCAAAACCATAAAAGACCATCTCAGAGGCTTTGGAAATGGGCAACACAGAACTTGATGCTAGAGCTGGGACTCAGGATTTAGAAATGGCAGTCACAAAGACACAAGACTGCAGTTACCCCAGTGAGAAATTATGTCTTCCCTTCTTGCCCTTTTGTTTCTGCCAAATGCTGCTCTTTGCTCCTTCTGCTGTGCAGCTGGAGTTGGGACTATGCTGATGATGGAGAGCACATTCTCAAGGTCATTCTAGTCCTGCAGCTGGTGGAGATTCACATACAACACCCTGTGTTCTGCATTTGGAGACCTATGCAGATCCTGTTTCAATCTGGTGCTGGAAACTGAACTACCATATAGTAATATGTAAAGTCAAAAGCAGCTTAGGTTATTTATTGCAGTGCTTTCCTTATCAATGGAGGATTTCTTTTTTTCCTGTCCCAGAATATTTTCGGTGAAAGCTTAAGCTTGTTGCTGCTTATCCAGTGCAGTGAGAACACTGAAAACAAGTTATTCTCATTCTCTTACAAAGTCTCCTTGAAAGGACAGATATCACACTGTTGTCAGTCTTCTTTTCTTCAGCCTAAATATACCCCATTATTTTACTATTATTCACAGATCAGGGTTTCTAAAACTTTCCACATTCTCAGTCCTCATCTCTGGTACATTTCCAACCTCCAGGTTCTTGAAGCTGAGCTCTAGCTGGACTTTACCTGTGGCCTTTACCATGAAATCATTCTGTCACAGCTAGTGTTTGACCTTTTCTTTAGCATCATATGAGAAACTGAATGTCACGTTCAAGTGTAAACTAGGAAAAATCTGATTTCTCAAGAATAAGACATTTTACTCTAAAGTAAAAGAAAACCAGAGAAAAGAAAACCTGGTTAAATATAGCTCGGTCATGATAAATTGTGGTATTCTTTTCATTGTCAGTAGTCTCACATTTAGCTCTAACTGTGCATATTTCACATAGTTTGATTATTTATTATTTATTCCTGGGTAGTTTTTGGGGTTTTTTTGTGCATCCAAATTAAGTTGATTTGTCTGTTATTTCAGAGTTTCTCACTTGCTCTTTTGTATGACAGGTATGAAACTTTCCCCATGATCAGCCTTCAAGTATATTTTTTTCTAAGCATATATTCTCAAAGATACATGCTAGTGGTTTTCAGGTTACTTCACCTACCCCTTCAGAAAACTCATCTGAACTTTATGCTAGCTTATTCTTGTTTTGCTCAAGGCTGAGATCTTTACAGTAATTCATTAATTTAGTACAAGGTTTATGCTGACTAGTTACATTAAATATTGATAAAAGCATGCACTATGCACTTTTGCTTCAGTAGACTGCTTTCCACTGAATGAATGCCCAGTCCTACCTTCCTCTTGACATACAATGATTGCTTTACTCCCCAGTCATCCTATGCTGACTCTAGGTGCTGCATGATCCAGCTTCCTCTTTCCTTGTGCTTCAGTTCCATGAAGAGCCTGTGACACAGGCAGATGAGTAGAGGGTTTCTGAAGGCCCTCTGAGAAACACCCTGAGAAATCCAGGAGTGCTCATTCCAGTGCTGCACACTGACAGGGCAGACTGTCAATCTCAGTGGAATGCCCCAGCAGCAAGGCACACAATGCTGCTGTTAATGTAGCAGACTTTTTTTTTGTCCAAAAGCTTTTTTAATAAATGGACTCAGACTTCTTATCACAAAGGCTTTCATTTTGCAGGAGATTGGAGATACACACAGGAGATTACAGGAACAAGCTCACTTCTGTAGCTCGATGTGAAAGTGGGTGGTGATAGTAGTTGTAGGTGAAGACAAGGAGAAGAAATAAGTCATAGACTGGACTTGGAATGAGTGGAGAAAAGTGATGTATGCCTCAGGGAGACATCTGCACTCACCTTGTGCAGGGAGGTTCTCTCCACCAGCTGGAAAGGGGAGGGATCTATGCGGCAGCTGTCAAAGCACACGTTCTTGTCCAGCTCCTCGTGTTCCCAGGCATCTATCTGACACAGGAAAGAAGGGGAGTCACTCTCACAGCTACCTGCAGCATTGCTGTCTTGTGTACCCAAACCAGTCCCCTCCTCCTGTTAATGCTTCTTCCTTCCTATGTATAGCATTCATCTTGTCCATTATATCTCACCCCTCTGTCCCTTTCTTGCCAGATGTCAAGTCCCTGTGGAAACAGAGCGATTCAGAGATTTTCTGAGAAGATGGGGTTTTGTTTTTTCCTTCTTAAAGAGGGAGTGAACATCTTTAGCTTTCCTTTCTGAGTACATCTTCCCCTTGTTGTTGCAAGATGATTGATCCATTGCGTAAGAAATGAAGGAACAATGTGGGCCCACAAGGATTTAGATGAGGGGGCACCTGTGGAGGCCTCTAGTCCAAAACCCTGCTCCAACAGGGCTGACTTCAAAGGTAGATCAGATTAGTCAGAGTCTTACCAGCATATCTAGCCAACCTCTTCTCTTATGGGTGAGACTTGCCCACTGTGCCACTCCAAGCAAAATTTACTTTGGCTATGGCTTTATCTGCCAGTCACTGAGGTTTCTGGAGTATTGCAAGTGATAGGAAATGGGTACAAGGAGCACTCACATAACCTCACTCTGTTTCTGCACCTCATCTTACCTCTTCTGGTGTCATTGTCTCAATGACTTCCACTGGCTCCTGTAGGAGAAAACACTGTTCAGGACAGCCAAAGAACCCACAGTTTTACAGAGTACAGAAAGGAAAAATCTGCACAGCCTCCTCACCCCATGTGGTCCCCTTTTTGTTCCAAATGGTGTATTAGATTTTCCAAGCGCTTAGATTTTCTTTATACTCATCCATTATAAGGTGTGCTCTGCCCTTGCTGTGCTTCCCTTGCCAATGACAATTCACCATGGAGTTCTGCTGGAGCAATTCAGGTGCCTAAATATGGCCACCTAATACTGATTTAGATACTCTCAGGATATCCCACATAGGGTCCAACCACTGTCCTGGAGTGGATGCGTCTCCCATAAGCTCTTATCTGTTATACCCAAACCCTGTGCAAATGTGTCAGATAACCAAGGGCAAGTTTAACATGGCAAGAGCCAAAAGCTTTTTTTTTCATTTTTCTCCATCTGTCCAAAACTGTTTGCCAAATGGAATAGAACTGCATTTTATTGCATGTTAGCCAAAATATCATTAATTTTTATCACTGAGAAAAGATGCCCAAACTCAATCATGATGATAGCCTGAGACCTGAGCACAGGTGACTCTTTAGGAAGATGCACGCTCCTTTACAGTAATCACACCCTTTCTCCTTGGGTGAGCTCCCCACTGATGCTGTCAGAGTTCAGGACCATAACTGTGTCCATGCTTTAGCCAAATGCTGAATGTCTCAAGTAGTAGTTTCTAGTTCCACTGCATTCCCTTCCCTCTTCGGGGTACTACCAGGCTCTGTGTAGCCCTAACCTGGATGATGCTCTCTGTTTCATGTGGACGGCTGCAATGGCACAAGAGCTGCTGGATCAGTTTCCTCAGACTCCTGAAACTGCCTGAAGGATAAGAACAAACATGTGGATAAGAGAGAAGGACAAATGAGAGACAAAAATACAAAGCCCCACACCTAATGCATCCTCTTAGCCAAGGCAGGCTGGGAAATGCTATGTATGAGTGATATGATAGAGCTGGGCTGGTCACAATCTGGCATTCAGTTTGAAAGATGGTGTCTGGGACATTCCAGAATGAATATTACCATGCAACAAAACATTTCAACAAACTGGATGAGACAGGTGCCAAGGGGTGAGGAGTCCATGCGTTCTGCCAGAAGTGGAATAATGGGAATAGAAAAGACCAGAATTATACTCCCAGCCAAAGAGTAAGCAAAGAGGAGGATACAGGGCCTGGTGCTGTTGTGAGCAAGGCTGTGGAGGAAGTTTGGTCAGAAACAGTGATAGCTGTGAGCCAAACTAAAAAAAGAAAAGCAAGATCTCATGAATTCATTCCTGTTCCACTTCCTTTGTCATTCCTGGGTCACCCAGTTCTAGCTTCACATAAAATGTTTCACCCACTGTCCTTGTTTTCATATGTGGTTCTTTTTCTGCTTTGGTAGGATAGGTGGATGGCTACCCCACCACTTCCCTGCTCTGGAAACATAAAGTGGATTTTTCTATGCCTTAAAGGTTTAGTCACACGTGAGGGGTGTTAATGAACCAGAATGTGCTATATGCTCTATTACATGTAACACTTGGGTGCCTAAAAGCATGAGCTAAAGCCTTATCCTCTGTACTCATTCTTAAGACTGGGCTACATCTCTGTGCTTACTCACTCTGCGTATTTCAGGATGCATAAAGGATAAAAACAACCCACAATCCTGCATCACACATGAAAAATAAATCGGCAATGAGCTATAAGTACAGTCTTGAAAGCAAAGCTAATACACAGCTGGGGTGTGACACAGAAGAGCACAATATATCAATGTTTGTCCATCACATTGATGCAGCTGAACCAAAGAGATGTGTGTCCAAGGGAGGAGACTTTCAGTTTTGGAGATGGCTGAGCAACAGCCTAAGCTGCTCAAAAACTTAGTGCAAAACATGTTTAGCTCTCAGGCTGCTTTCTCCAGGGAGATTCACTCATGTGGTGAAGGAGCCAAAGATGGGACCATTCTATTCAGACTCTACAGAAAATGTCCAAGGAGTTGTTATTGCAAAGAATGGAGTGGGGAGACAGACAGAATCCATCCTTAGTGGGCCTAATTATTCCGTGCTGCCTGAGCAATCACAAAAGAAGGTATCACCAGGTACATTACACTGATGCTGGGGTGCACTAACAAAGTGTCCTTCAGGAACAGCAGAGAAAGCTCCTCCTCAGTCTCTGGGAAGCCAGCCCCTCACACAGGCAGGTACACACAGCTTCCCCAAGCTGGCCAGGATGTGGTTGAGCCATGACAGAAGTTACCATACCTGGGTGCTGCTGGGGCTCCAAGGTTTCAGGCATTTGTTTAAGAGGACTTGTTGGGCCATTTGGCTCCTCTGGGTAACTGGGAGTGGGACTTGGAGGCCGAGGCAGCTGTTACAGAAAGGAGAGAAAGTCCACCTTGTGCCATTTATTTCTCAGCCTCCCCAAATGCCTAACTGCTTTCAAGCAGTCTCTGTGTTGCAGTCTGTCTACTTCCCTCCCTCACCTCTCCCTTCTCCTCTGTATCCTCATCCTCATCGACATAAGCAAAAGATTCGTGCTTCAGCTTGGGCAGGTTTGCCCAGGGTCCATCGTAGGGTGCCTCGTTCAGCTTCTGCTGCCTTTCTCTGTTGAGGAGCCGCCGCCGCTCTGGGCTGATGTGGGCCTGGAGGAGAGCCTGCAGCTCCGACCGCTCCACGGACCCCAGCAGGATCATGGACTCTGCACAACACAGAGCAGGGAAGCAGTTAAACCACCTCCAGGTGGTTTGAAGGTGCCCTTCCACACATCAGCCCTTCCTCCTTCCAGCCTCTTCCAGGTGCTCAGGCTTGTACTGCCTAGATCTGTACCAGAGTCACTGACCGCCCTGTGGTGGCTCCTAGGCTGTGGGACTGTGGGAAGGGGCCTTGCTGTCCTGAGCTGTGCCACCCCATGCATGCTCTTGGCTCATGCAGGATCCCAGGAGGGCCCTGTTGTCACAGTTCCCTCTACAGACTTCCCACACACCTCCCTTACCTGCTGGATCTGCTTCACTGCCCACACTCCAGCTTCCCTGTCTGGCCAGCTGAACAGCTGTCTGCTATACATCATCCACAGTGGGAGATTTTTAGGATTTTTTTAATGTGGTAGGTCACCCTGCCTGCTTCACACCATATAATTTGAAAGCTAGTTTCTTCAAGCTGAAACAGTCTTCAGGAAGGACCAGTCTCTCCACATTGCCTACCTGGCGAGTCCACCAAAGGCAAAGATTTCACTGTGGTGCTCTGGAGTACCTCTTGCAAGTCTCGGTATTTACAGTTGGAGGAAACAAATTTCACATCTTGGACCATAATATCCTCAACAAAGATATTGTATTTGCTGTGAATTTGGGGAGAATAAGAGGAAGAGTTAGCATATTAAAATGCCAAGCACATAAATTCTCTAAAGAAATACCCAAATGACTACTTTTTAAAAAAGTGTTTAAAATACAGCTGCCAAATGATCTTCTGTGAGAGTAACCAGAGGACTTTCCAAGAGGATAAATACAGATTAACTGGATTTCCATTACAGTTGTATTTCACTCCGTTACCCCTCACCATGAAATACACACATGTATACATATATGTATAGAAGGTTTTTATATACATACCCATGTGTATGATATATACTAGAGAGGGGAAGATGTTTATAGGAATAACTGAGTTTTGCTTCAAGCAAAATATCCAAATAAAGTATTTCAAACATTTGCTCATTTGCTGGGGAAAAATAACCAAACTCCACTGAATTTAGATAAATGAGACTCCTGAATTTTAAATTTTTAAGATGAAGCAACTTGGAAATATTAATACAAATTCAGTAACATTGCAGGTCATTCAAACTTGTGGTTTCAGTGAAAAAAATAAGAGGACTTTTCTCTATTTTTGTGTATGAAACCTAATTCTACTCCAACACTTGTTTTTTCTTACTGCAGACCTATTGTGCCTTCTTAATTCCTTTGTAGTACTAGAACCTTTCCATAACCTTTTATTCCCCTGTGGTTTTAACCCTCCCCTGCTTTATTTTCTTGCCTGTTTTGCTACTATACCTTATGTGATTCCAGCCCAGGTCTGGCAGGTAGGGCAACTTCTTCACCTGGATGATGCTATCATAGAGGCTGGGCTGCAAACTCTGGGCCACCATGTTGGCAAGGATGACAGCCACCATCATGGGCAGGATGTGAGAGATCTGACCCGTCAGCTCGAAGCAGATGACAGCAGTGGAGACAGTGTGGCTCACCGCTCCTGTCAGAGCTGCTGCACCTTTCCCAGGTAGGTGAAGGAATAGGGAGAGAAGAAGACTGTCATATAGAAGCAGCGTGTCATGTCAACCAGGAAAATTACAGCAGTGGGAGCAGGTGAGGAAAAAGGAAGGTGTGGAGGCTCACCAATGACAGCATACCCTCCAGGTAAGATTTGGTAGAGAATGTCGTCAAAGAGGATCCCGTTGGGAAAAAGCGATGCCATGATTTCCCCAATGAGACGTCCAAATGCAGCTCCTGAAAAATATCACTGACAGTTATGGAGTTAACATTTAAGGAACATCCAGACTGTGCTGTGCAATCACTTGGATATTTTCTAACAGAAACGAAGCCAAAGCTTACATTAAAATGACACTGAAAGCTAAAGAGTAGTTCTCAGTTATAAAATACAGAAGTTAGACTAAAAGAGGAAAAAAGGGTACTAAGATTGTTAAATACAGCTGACCACTCGTTCATTCACTTGGGCACACCAGGCACAGCAGTAGCTGTGATTCCCAGGCTGGAGGACATATTTTCAGGCTGCGTACAATGTCAGTCCAGATCACATTTGAGGCCCTTTAGACTCTCATGCTGTGAATGTCTAAGCATTAGAATCACAGCTGACAGAAGAGTTTTTGTGGGAAGGGACTTCAGGAAGTCTTGTTCTGACCCCTGCACATAAAAGGGCTGATTTCAAAGTTACATGGAGTCACCCATGTCTTGTTCAGACAGGTTAAAAGTCTGCAAGGATCTCTTGGTGTGGTGGACACAAAACAGCACAGTGTTCCAGAATTGTATCCAAAATGCTGAATGCATAGAAACAAACAATTTCTTTGCATTGCTGTCTAGGTCTTTTCCTAATACAGCCCTGATGTTGGTTAGCCTTCATCACTGCAAGGGCATGGTTACTGCCTCATGTTCAGTTGCTGCCTGCCAGAACTCGGAGGTCCTTAGAGCACCCTATTTCATTTCAGAGTTGTGGGTACTGAATGCTGAACATCATGAGCTTGTATAGCTCAGTCTAACATAGCCTCTCTAAACATCAACATCACATTATTGTGATTTTTTGTTGTTGTTATTTGAATTAAAACCAGTTAAAAGTCAATAAACTTTTTATGTTATCACATTTCAGTCAGAAGAAAGGAGTTAGATTACATTGCGGGTACTAGTTTTGAGGTTATCTCTTCTGGCTGGCTTTCAAGGGTGAAAGGAGCAGCTACTATTCATTACAGGATATAAGTGAAGAGGCATAGAGATTAGAAGGCCATGGCTCAACATGTGACCCCAAGTGTGGCCTTCCTTATGTAAAAGGGTAGGGACTACCTATTTGCCATTTGGTTTCAGGGAGTTGAACTAATGACAAAAGCAGAGATCCAGAGGCTCGTCCATGGACTGCTAATCAGGTTGTCATAGACATCAAGTGATGACTCCTCATATGCCAGCTGAACCCTGCTGGGTGTGTAGGCAGTGTCTCTCCTGTTCTCTCTCCCTGTCAGATGAATATGCTGCAAAACAAAATTGCAACTCACCTAATACGAAAACAGGCATGAAGCCTCCACAGGGGATTGGCATCGTAGTGGCAATAACAGCCATGCAGAACTAGAACAGAGGCAGAGGGTGCAGTTGTTACTGAGCAGCAGTAGCATTTCCTGCTGCCCCACTCTGTGCCCAGCCTGGCTACAGAGACCAGAAAGCTGCTGAGGTGTAGTACTGCTAACTGAACTCTGTCTTTGTAGTACCCAACCTGGCCAAATACAGCTGAGAACTGATTATACTGCAGTGGAGAATCAGGCCAGGCCTTTGCCCAGAGTCAAAATAGCAGTTTCTTGTTTATGTGGTCTATCCCAATGCTGAATTTATCCAGAAGAAAATCAAGAGCAGTTATCTAGTGAGTAGAGAAAGCCTTTAGTTAGCAGGACAATGCCAATTAATCTAGTGACTCAGGGTGCAGCTCCTCCAAAGGCAAACTGATGGATTCAGGACTAACACACCCTGTAGTCCACTCCTCCTCTCCTCTTTTCTTCAAGTAAACAAGACCTTTTCTGCTTAGTACACTGTAATAAGAATTATCACAGAAGGAGAACCCTTAACTACCTGTCAGAAATTGATAGAGTGTTTTACTTTAGGTGGAAACAGTTGTGTCAATCAGTCATTGATAGCTGCTCTTGATCTACCGAAATTTTCAACTGACATTGCAAGGTGGCCTCAGCTCTTCTGCGCCTTTGCAATAAGTAAATAATAAAAGAATTAGCACCTATTCTATGATATTTTAAAATCTATCTATCTATCTATCTATCTATCTATCTATCTATCTATCTATCTATCTATCTATCTATCATCTTAGGAAAACCTCCTTCTTGCTGCTTTTATTTTGAACATTGGAATATGATGTTTTCTTCTTTCAAATGTCTTTTTTTTTTTTTGCTCTGTCCCATGTCAATTACACAGCTGATCCTTTCAGAAGCTGAACAGACCAACTTCCACAGCTCAAAATTTTTAATCTGCTGTTGCTTTCTGGGAAGTGAGCAAAACTGTTTCCAGCTGCACTTCTCCATCAAGTTTTGATGGACTGCTAAGAAATCCTTGAGCCTCACACAGCTGTAGATTACACTTGCATATTTCTATTTGTCCCATATCTGAAGTCAGGAATATCAAATAGACTGTATCAGACTTCATTTAGATCAAACATAAATTATCTGAGGGCTTTTTAGTTAGTCAAGTATTTATTTTTGTGGAACTTGAGAAATCTTTCCTGATTTAGTTTTCCCTACCAGCTACTACACAGTGGACACCAAAGGTCATTCAGCAGGATGCATGAGGAGGATGACCTAGGGAGCAAAAAAGGCTACTTTTTAAAGGAAACTATTCCCTAATAATTTTGGTCATTCAAGGTGGACGAACATCACATCAGAAGATGCAGGAATCCATTGCAGCTGTAGTGCTTCATTCAATACCCAGCATCTCCTCATTGGCACTTCACAAACTGCTTTACAAAAGGGAAGAGCATTCAGTCTGAGTGGAGAAGGGTTGTGGTGAGCTGGGCTTCCTACCTTCACGAGGAAGAAGAGCAGGATGGTGACAAAGACGCTGACTTTAGGATGGATCCAGGCAGCAGATTTCCCTAGGATCTGGGTGTCCCCAGCGTGTTTGATCCAGGTATAGTTATCAAAGAGAGTGCTGATGGCTTCCCGTGGCATCAACTAAACAGCAAAAAAACCAGGTATGAGTCATGACATTAGATGAAGTAAATATTCTATCTCTATTACAAGGAAGTGGAGGAGATTTTTACCATGGGAATTCTTGACTATGAGACTTAATTCACATTTCTAATCTTCAGGAAGAGAGACAGAACTTTACTCATACAGGTGAAGAGATAATTACTTTTACACAATGGGTAAGATTTTCCTTATTATTTGCTTAGAAGAGGGGATAATTACTTTTACACATAGGGTAACATATTTCTTATTATTTGCTAAGAAGAGTGGACCTTTTTCAAGTTTTCTATGAAGGAGGTAGCAGAGATCATATAGTGCCTCCTCAGTACAAACTCCTCCCATACTGTTCTTCCCTTTTCCCTGACACAAGGTTATTGGGGCGGAGGATAAGGAGATAACGTTCCAAAGAACTGCACAGAATTGATAATACACTTTCCAGCCTCACCTCTCCTGCCATGAACTGCCCAAATCCATGAGGAAACGTCACAGACGCTATACAGAAGGTTATAACTGCAGGGTATATCAGTCGGCTGTAAAGGAAGAGAGTTATTACAGTGTGGCCCCACATTCAGTTCTTGCAGCACCATCACTTCAGGACTAGGAATGCTATTTCTGTGAGGCTCTCTGTATTTGTATCCATTGTTTTGGAGTGCTGTTACCAGTTTAATGCCCTGCTCCACTGTGACACTTCACAAGCACTGAGACAACATGAGCCTAAACTGCTTCCTTTTGCTGGACTAATCCTGTCATGTGTCCCTTGGCAAGTTACCGTTTCCTACAGGAAGCATTGGCTGAGATTTAGGAAGACAAAATATAACAAAATATAATTTGATTCAGTGTAAGGACCTAAAAAATTTTGAGAAATCAGTGAAAAGTAATTCCCACTTTTCAGGCTTTGCTCTACTCCTCTATTAACTTGATTTGACAGCCCTGCAGCTGTTTGTGGGTAAGGCTACATGATGAGGAAAGACATTTTTCCTTCCACGTAAGAAAGTAAGCTAATTTGAACTTCTGTTTATTTAGTGGTTTTCTTCTGGTCAGGCTTGCAAGTGGAAAAGAAATAAAGTCCTCCATGCCTCTCAACTTCAAAAATTCTTATAGTATCAGATCTTTTTCTGTAAAGAGACTGAAGACATTTACAGCTAGCCACCATTTCTTATCTTGTTCAATTTATGAACTTTGGAGGTTAGGACTCTATTAGAGAGGGGAAAACAGTATCTTCAAGTGTCCTGTTAAAACTTTATTGTCAAGACTTTTATTTCATTTTTTCATTTCTCTTCCATGCTGCATTCCACACCATTTGGTTACTATCAGTTTCAGCTTTTGGTTGATAAGAATGGAGCACATCCCTTACAATTATGCCAACACTTTGATTAAAACCAAATTACATATTTTAAAAACATAGTTAGATTTCAGTTGTGTTTAATTTTCCTGAAATATAAATAATGTTGAATTTTTCACACATCCTAAAAATCCCAAACAAACCAGAAACAGCATGATTTTAAAAAGCATGATCATTGACTTTCTAATTAAAAATATTTTCTGTCCAATTAATAGCTTGCCTTATCCTCTTTACAAATGTTGCAGAGTCTCTCTTCCAAATCAAGAAGCTATTTGAAGCTATGGAGGATGGGCAAAAGGAAAATCCACTGCAGGAAAAATTCTCTTGATGTTTGCAGAGACCTTTCTCTCATACAGGAGCAATTTCTCATATTTTTACTATCTTACACATGAATTAGGTCTGCTGTCATCCAGAAAGCATTTGCTACTATCCAGTACCAGTAGGGTGTAAGAATCTGGTCCCTAAAGAGAATATCTTCACAAGCACTCACTATTTGGTGAGAAACTGGCTCAGGGCTTTATGACGTCGGATGCCCAGGACCACTTGGCGATTGAGATAAACAAAAAAGGCTCCAAGGAATCCAGAACATATGCTAAAATGGAGAAAAAGAAAAAAAATCATGCAAAAAACAGATAATACACAAACCATCAACCAAGAAAATGAGTTTAAGTGGTTTAATCTTCAGCTGCTAGTGAAGTCTTTTGAATGTCAGCTGGAGGGTTACTCCTGCAGCAGCTCATTTTATTGACTCCCTGATGAAAGAGGAGAAATTATCTTGGACCTTTGTCATGCACACTACCATTTTACCAATTTTCTCTTGCTGACAGGGGAAAATCTATAAAATACTTTATAAAAAGAAACTGACAGTTCTCAGTGGGGGCTCGTGAAGAGCAACGGGGCAAAGAGCAGTATTGTCAGAACTTAAAGACCAGGTTGGAACAGAAAATAGTAAAAATGAGGGGAGTTTTAAGTCTGATTCAGTAAAATTATACGCCTACAACAATTACTAATAGTGATAGGAACTCTTGTGCCTAAAGCAAAGTATATCATCTCTATGATCCTAATAACTTAGGTTATGCTCCTGATTTTAATAAAGAAAAAAAGTGTAGTTGTCTAAGAATTGGTGTGATCCTTAGGCTCTGTAGCTTAATGAGACTTGGATAAATAGGGCCTAATACTTGAACATGAAAAGAAAAGGAACAGTGAAAAAAGACTGCATTTAGACTTGGTAAGGGCAAGATTTATTTTAGGTGACAAGCAATAACCCACATAATACTGAGGATAAACACTTCATATTTTCATTCTATTAATTTCTAAAATTAATGGACTTCTGCTTTGTTATATGTTACACATGCTTTTGCCAAATCTCATTCAATGAATTATTTAGTATACTTAAAACATTGTACGTTGAAAATAATCCTGGTTTATCATTTAAAAATTGCAGAGAAACACATTTAAACTAAATATAAAGCTTTTCACAGACAAACATGTTCAATGAATTACTGTTCAATATTTTAAGCAAGCACTGATTAGAACAGTGTTTAAAATAGACCAGTCCCTTAGGCAATATAAGCCTAAAGACTACACAGTCAACTGAATTGCTCTATAATATTTTAAATTAAAATATAGGTCTCTCCATTCCTGTCTATCATTTTATCAATAAACAGGAAGTGCTCCTTCTGTACAGATTATGCAAATTAACATTTGGTGACACAGAAAAACAAGATCTACCCATTGATAGTTCTTGTCCCACCTGAAGGTGAAGAAATATGTTGGGTAGAAAGAATGTTCAACTTTGTGACTTAAGAGAATTTGGAGCATTCCAAGTTGGTATCAGGACTTTATCCAAGACTATCCAAGCCTTTGGGGTTTTTTTTTATTTTAGAAACCACACCGGACACCCAGGCATTTGAAAGCATTTTGCAGTTGTCGTATATTCCTTCCCTAGCCTATGTGCAATGCTGTAAAAAGCCAGCTCTGTCAACTCTGTCCAAAACATAGCGGCAAGAAGTTTTGTGTTTTAACAACCAGCTGTAAAACCACAAGGATTATGCTTTTCCTTGCCAATCTAAAGCAGTAGATTCCTCCAAGCTCATTAGGCAAGTCTGTTTAAGGGGAAGAACAAAGTGAATACATGTTGCTAGCAAAAACTCCTGTGTATTCACAGATTTTTCAATATAGCTGATGTCTTTAAAAAACCCCACTTGATTTCATATTCAAGTAAATTAGTAGGAGAGCAGCCTACTAAAATAGGCTGGAAAACCTCAAATATATTTCTGGTCTTGGATGAAGGTCTTGCAAGAGAATATGTTCACAGCACCAGCACAGGCGTTTGTTCCTACAGTGTATTCCTTTCATTACTGCTCTGAAGTGATTTCCCCAGAGCCTCCCTCAAGCTCTAACCACAGATTTTTCCCCACAGTAATTCCAAATTCATCTTTTCTCTAATATTTCCCAATTTTCATTTTTCTTAAGTTTATTTTTTCATTTCCTCCAAATTAACCAATTTATTCTCACTGAATCCAATTACTGTTGATTACCCTTGTCACCATGTCAGGTGTACCAACCTCTCTCAAAAAGGATAATCAGTCTGAGCTTGTGAAAAGGAAACTTCAGGTTAAACCTTTTGTTCCATCTTTGTCATATGAAATGGCCATACTTGTTGGATCAGTTCATTTGGGGATCATGTCAAAACAATTAAAGGGCCATTCAGTAAATTTATTGCCAGAATTTTGACCAAGTCAGACTTACTTTTTTTTCCCCTTTTTTTTTACCTCCAAGCTTAATTTCTGAAAAAGATACATGGAAAGGAAATAACAAACACCTTAATAATACCCATATTTCTTTCCTTAGCCATTGTGATACATAGGCATAATTTCTGAAGGAAAAATTCCAAAAAATAGAAGCTTTATTTGCCACAACCAAAGTGACTAAAAGTGATCTTTGTAACTTTTTGGCAGAAGAATTCCTAACAGTGATCATATTCTAACCTTTGTAGAGCAAGGTGTCAGTTTCCTGGGAACTCACCCTATTATAGCAAATGCTGGCAACTCTTGCAGGTCAAAGGGGAAATCCATGCGGAAGTTTGTTCTGAACAGGGCTGTGATGGTAACTGTGAGACACAAAAGGTAGAGGAGGAAAGAAAATAATGAGGTGAGAAGTTAAATGCAATAAAAGCTAGGGTAGGGACAAGGAAACTTGTTTATACATGCTCCTGTGTGGTTTTCCTGTGTGGTTATATACATTATTACAGATTGGCAGGCTGCTCTGATTTAGTAGGTTCTATCTCTGAGCACTCGCAGCCCTAGCACTCTAGATGGTCTAGGTTTGCTTTCAGATAATGTATGCATTATTTTTAGCATCAATCCCTGATTTTTACAGGGTTTTCTTTTCTTTCTTGTCTCCTACCATGCATCCACTACAGAAAAAAAAAAGCTCTTCCTGGTGTCCTTACTGACCAAGAGGTCTCTTTGCTGAGGCAGGTAGTGCATGCATAGCTGAGGAAGCTGTGTCACTTCTTACAGTTGTGATTGCCTTCCAGAAACAAAACTCAGATCTTCACTGAAGTTACAGCTTCAAAATTTCTGACTGGTACCAAAACTTGAAAATTAAAAGCTTAGAAATCAGAGATGTAAAAGATCAGCTAAGCCCCATCTTCTCCAGCTCACCCCTCCTGGTAGTACTGCTCTGCTACAATGCAATGTTCAGACCTGAGCTGCTTTTTTCTGGAGGTGCATTATTATGGGGAAACAATAAACATCTGTGTGCCAACAGAAGAAGGATAAATCAGCAATTTAAGGAAGTGCAGCTGAATGAGGATGGCTATAAATCCCCACTTGTCCTGGATGAAGGAATTATTTGTTCAATGAGAAAATAAAAGAAGCAGTGAAAATCTAGCATATGATAATAACAGGAAGAATTAAGTACTTTTAATTTGGTCAGACAGAACTAGGTTTAGAGTAATAATTTAATGAGGTCTCAGTGGGTTATGTTACCTAAGATAGCTAAGCCTAAAACTGCATTCTACTATCCAAATTTTGAAGATCTTGCTCCCTGTCTCTTCCCCCTGCTCCTTCCCTCCCGGCTGTACTATTGTTCTCCTCTCCCATCGGGCCCACTCTGACACATCACAGCCTTCTGTGAGCTCCTTTGCCTCATTAAAACCTGCCAGAAAACCTGTCTGCTCTTTCCCTGCATTACTCCTTTGCCAGCGAAGTGAGTTGAATTGAGGGGAACAACAGACCCAGGTGGCACCAGCGAGGGTTAGAACAACACTCAGGGATGGAAGATGGTGAAAAGCAGGGTGCCCTCTTTTTTGTTAGATCAGCCCAAGAAAGGGATCGTCTCAATTCAGTTTTAGGAAATAGTCCAAGCCACTAAATGGCAGAGCATTAAAAAGTATAGTGAATTCATTTTCAAAGAGTTTTGCTACAGGGTGGCAAAGATGACCAGAGGAAAGGAAAACAGGCACAACATTTATTCTGGGTCCTTCTTAGTTCCATCTCTACTCCCACAGGAGAGAAAGAGATTTCCACAGAGAGATTCATCCCACCTGTCTACATCCTCTTTCCTGAGTGACTAAGCCATCCTGAAACTAAATGTCTAAGCCCTTTTTTCTCCATTGGCTACCAAATGTACCACTTCAGAGTATCTGTCCAATTCTTACAAGGCTAGAAGTAAAAAGGAATGGGAAAGTAGTTAATGTGAAAATTTAATTAAAAATAGATTTGAACTTTAAGATAGCACTGAGCCATGTACAGAAGGAACCAGAAGGAGCAGAAGGAAGGCAAGGCATGAAATCCTATGGCAAGTAAGATGAAAGCTGGGGACATGGTAAAACAGAAATCCTGCAAATTGCATAACTCCAGCCTTCCATGACTGACAAAGAGGGACTCAAGCTGGAGCAGCCAACCAGAGTGGTTGACAAATAACCAGAAGTTATTTGGAAAGTACAGATCATGGTGTGAGGCCAGACAACAAAGCCATGAGTATCAAGAGTCCAGCAAAGATTCTGTGGGTCTAAGAAATAAAAGAATTTTGGTGAGATGCCACACAACTTTTGCATGTGTCATTCTGATGTGATCACTTTTCTACCTCCTTCTTCCTGGTAGCAAGCATAATAGAACATGAACGGAGACTGAAAAGACTGGGTGTGTAGCTTTTGAAGGGAAATAAATGAGCAAGAAAAGACATGAAAGGCAAGTTAGAGCAGATATGATAAAAGATCATAAAATAATGAATGACTTAGCTAGATAGAAGTTCCTAGTTCCTTAATACAAGGACAAGCAGACTGACAACACAAAGAAAATACAGAACTGTGAAAAGGATTGATTTTTCATAGCCAGTTGAATCATGGAACTTTTTAACCTAGACAGTCAATGAAGAAGAACTTGAAGAGCCATTAATATGGGTATTAAAGCTGTCTGGATGATTTTGAAGAAGGGACAGGAGTCAAGATGATTCAGGATTAAGCTAATTTCTAGTGATTTGAGAGACCAAGAAGGGAATCAGAAAAGACAAAGTGAAGGACAGGAAATTATCTCTTGTTATCTGTCTTTGAGTTTCTTATATTTTTCTCTGGAAAGAACAAAAAGATAAGGGTTCTGGTTTTTTGTGACAGACCCAATGGTAAAATACAGCTGACTTTTAGGCAGTGCTGTATAAAGAGCAATCCCTTTCTACATTCAGGTAGAAAGTGTAATCATTTTCTATATTTCAGAGAATATTCAAACCTCAAAAAAAATCCAGCCCTCTGAAGTCAAGAGAGACATGTTGTAGCAGTTATAAATAAATAAACTGCCCACATGGAGCTCAATAAAATAGATGTAATTGTAAGAATAAAAGATATAGGCATTATAAGGAAGAAGTTTACATAGAAATGGCAGCCTTCTGCACCAAAACTCTATTCCCAGAGTGATTGAGATGCTCTCCTGAACAAGCCTGACTTGTGCAATTTCTGTCTGCAACAAATGTCACTCTCATGCTTTTCAGTTACTTGAGACTTTATTTTTTCAGGACCTTCAGTCAGATCCTACCAGTCCTATACTCTCCTAATCATTCAATCATCTCAATTTTCTTGATTATCTGTTTTCAGTCAACAGATGACCAAAGCAGGCCATGAGTTTTCCAGCAAGGATTACATCCTGTGTGACAGGATATCTCTGTGTGGCAGCCTGGATGCTGTCCTGAGTAGAGGCAAAAAAAATCCCACCTCAGGGGGTTTTTTGCTTGCTGAGGACTCATATTCTGTCATTTATCAGTTAGATACACCCCAGCTCTCCTAGGGATAGGTTGGGCTAGACAGCTGACAAGATGACACTTCCCTTTCTCCTTCCTTCTGTGCCATTGAAAGTCGTGTTGTGGCAGAAGCTTCAAACATCATAAAAACATTGTGGTTTTGAGAAAGATGGAAAATAATGTATGAACAGAGCAACCTCTGTGCAAAGAGGGCAGGAATGGCTGTTAGCTTACCTGCATCCTTGTTCCAGACAGCCAGGACTCGGAACACGAAGGCACTAAAGGTGGCTGCAAAGAAGCCTCTCCAATAATTGCGCACAGCAAAGTAAGTGGAGGTGACCTCGATGCTGAAAAGAACCCCTAGAAAGGGTTGGAAAGGGAGCAAAGTTAAAATAACAAATGTCGTGTTAGAAGCATGAGAGAGGGTTCTAAATAGCTCTCTAGAGCAGTGGTCTCTGCACTTATTTGATCATGCACCCCTACCAATAAAAGGTTTTTGAGCATGTAACCTCCCCTCATATGTGTGTTTATTTATTTTAAAATAATGTACTAAAACATTGTGTACAATAGCAAACATGCACAAAGATAGAAAATGAACAAGGATGAGATAAAGATGAAATAAACATAATTTTTAAAATAATTTGTTTTATTTATTGATGGAACAAAAATAATTGTTCTCACTAAAATAGTAATATTCTTTATTTTTAAAAATCTGGGTTTAATGCTCTGTGACACAGAGATTCAAGATACAAGAATATCTTGGTTCCTTGCTCAATTACTTTGATACTTGGTCTAAAAAGAATAGCTCACAAAGACACATAGATCCAAATGCAAGAAATGTATCATTTGCTGTGCTGGCTAAATCATGATACTATTTTTTCAATCCCACCCACCTCACATGCAAAGATTTTTATTAAAGTTTGGGTCGTAAATTTTCATCCTCCCTGATGTCAATCATTTGTGGTTGCAAAATAATCAGATGATGTTGAATTTTTATTTTTTTAACAAGTGGGTTCAAAACCCACTGAAAATCATAATCTTGAAGATTTCTAAAAAGGTAGAAATTTCTGTTTTCAAGTTTTTTGAGTATATATAAAGTGACAGTTTTTGTAGCTAAGACATTTACATTGTATTTGGCAACAGATTCACAAAACCTCCACAAATTTCTTTTGAAAAGCAGTTTCTCACCCACTCTTAGAACATCATTTTCACCTTGAAGTACATTAAGTATGTTTACTTTTTCAAAAATAACTGCTAGGTAGCAATCTACTGACAGACACTTGTCATCACAGAAAAGATCAGCAAATTCAGAACACCTCTTTTTGTAAAAGAAAAAGGTGCAACTGGGCTTTAAATTCTATTCTTCTCTAAAGTTGGTATCAGATAACCAGCAAATGCCTGTAAGATTTTCATGGTCATTTCCCATCTCGTTATGAAGTATTGTAAAGATTCTACTCTTTCAGGGTCTTGTTTTTATTAAATGAACCACATCAACAACATCCTGCAGCACTTTGTGCATGTCTGGCTCCCATTTCTTTGCTGCAATAGCTCATCTGTGAACACTGGAGTGCATGAATTCCAGGTGTAATGGTGTCTAGGTAGCCTTACCCCCACAATTCTTCTCTTATTCTGCTCCACCAGTTGTTACATGTGCAGAGCTCTTCCATGAAACAGTTTTTATTAAAGAAGTCATTTACTGTTGGGAATACAATTTCTGTGGTAGACATTCCTTTCAGTGTCTCACAGAAAGAACTTCTGCATTTCACTATTGAAACAGAATCTGGAAAATACCAGCATCTGAGGCATTTTAGAAACATCTGTACTCTAATCCAGCTGCACAGGAAACCTCTCCTACTGCGCAATTTGTACAGACTCTTGTTTCTTCAAACCTTAAGCAATGTTTGCTGTGCATCTTCCAGCAGTGTTTACTGATGAAGGAACACATTTTAGTTTGCTGCCCTGTTGCTTTCTGTCTACTATCACAGCCATTTTTACATTTTATTGCAGGAAGAACAAGCGTTTCCCCTGTGCTGTGTGGCATTTTCTCTTTTGCTGTGAAGAAAGAGACTTTAAAGGAGGCTTCTCTACACATTTGTCATTAGGTTCAGTGGACTTTTGTGAAGTATTGGATTGAATGTCACACAGCTTGAAACATCACTGAAAAAATTGTAGAGGTCTCTGTCTTCATGCTCTGGATGCCTAGATTTGAAATGTCTTGATAATTCTGATGGCTTCATACCCTCATTACTTAACTTCTCAAAGCACAATACACACACAGGATAAAGTTCATCATTAACAATAGCAGATGTAAATTCATATTTAAAAGAACCTTTGATAATTTTAATCTTTTTTTATCCGACTTCTTCTCAGATCTGATTAGCTGGCCATTGTTTGTACCTCATAATGGGACTGAATAAGGGCCTGTGCTAGAAGTGTCAGCTCTGCCATTTCTTGTCATTTCTCTGTGCTGACATTATTAGTATTATCTTCAATCCATAGCCTCTTTGCAGTAACCTTTAAAAGCCACTTTTCCAATTTGTGAGGATTAGTTTCATTAACAGTAGATAATATAATCCATAAATCCACTTAATCCAGTGTGAGTGCACATCAATTGCAGTTCATTGCAATATGCTTAAAGAGAATAAATGGTTGAAGGCACCATGATCAACCCCCCACATTGGGAGCAACTCTGCACCTCATGCACTGTATGTGACAAATGGCCATGTGACATATTAGGGCACCACTGCCAATACAAATACTTAATATTAGTGAAGTTTAATCTATTTACTTTTTTATATTATAAAAAATACAAATTCTGTGGGTGTTTCCTTCCCACACCCAGCAGAACACCTTGTGTACCCCTGGCGTATGAACACCCCAATTTAGAGACCACTGCTCTAGAGAGCCTTCTCCTCTTGCCTCCAGAAAGTGGACAACACGTGGGAAAGAGACTGTCAGAGTTGCTGGGGAGGTTGAAAACACTAAAGGTAAGTGTCTCATCAAAAATGTGGTGCAGGAGAAGGGCAGAGGAGAAGAGGATTAGGTGGGAGAGGATTTTGGTACCTGAGCAAAAGGAAACAGAACAGCCACTTGCCTCCAAGTGGTGTCCCAAAGCAGCAGCCAACACCCACAGCACAGCCCACAGTCAGGACATCCGTGTAATAATAGGGCTGCTACTGGTGAAAGAGACCAAGAGAGACAGACAAACAGAAGAAAGAAGGAAAGAAAACAGAGAGTGAGTAACAAAATTGGCAGGTATTACTGCATGATGTCACCCAGCTCTGTCTCCAGTCTCAGAGTTACAGCTATGTTTATCTTACTTCTCTCTTCTGGATGGCTTCAAAATAGTGAAAAGGCAAGACCTGGCACAGGACAGGCATATACCTGGAATCACATATTCAAGAAACATGAAGAAGGCAGCACCTCATTTTCATTTGAAACATACACATTTCTGTCACTGTGGAAGAAATGTCTCCTGGAAAATCCTCCAGAGGGTTGAAGGAGCATAAGTAGGTTTTACTCCATCTCGTTTACTTTGTCAGGGAATCTCAGGATGCACATGTGCCACAGAATGCCTCGAAAAACCTACCCTGTGATTCAGTGTGCACAAGGTACATGCATGTCCAGAGCAGAGTGTGGACTGATGCTGAAGGTTCTCCCATGCTGGGTAGGTGAGTGGGTGACAGATCACCCAGTAAAGCATTGTGCTGTCCTGGCAAAAATGGTCATAATAATAAAAAAAGTAATTGGAAGGTATAAAAGGGAGATTCTTTCTAAGACACTGAGTACCATTTGCTTGTCAAGGGCTAAACTGGCTTTTAAAATCCATCCTCCTGACACACAGAGTAGTATTTACCTGCAAGAACACCAAGAAGTTACACATCAGGGCAATATGAAGTCAAACTGCAAGCTATATCCTGGACCAAGCTGAAGATTACATGACTCTGAAGTAAGGGAAATCACATTTGGCAATTTGGTGTAAATCCAAAAGAGGAACTAGGGCTACAGAAACTATGATAACTTTCTCTTTGTTCTCATAATACAATGTTATCACAGACTCACAGCAAGTTTTAATCCTGTGTTTCTGAACGCTTCTCAATGTCTCTGTTCAGAGCTGGGCTAACTGCAAGGTTGATCAAGGGTGATGGGATCAGGGTGCTCAGGATCAGGCTGCTAGGGTGGCCCTGAACACCTTCAAGGGCAGCAATTCCCCAGCATTTCTTGACACGTGTGCCACCCTGAACCGCCTTTGTGACAAGGGGAGAAATTCTTTTAATGTGTACATGGAATTTCTCTTGTTGCAAGTTGTGCCTGCTGTCTCTTTGTGCTTTCACTGCCCTCTGAGAAGACTTTGGCTATTTTGTCTGATATCTCCTTTATCTAGCAAAGGTAGCAGTTAGATCAGTCCCTGTTTAGCCTTCTGTTTTCTTCTCTAGCATCTCCCAGTCATCTAGGTATGATGCATCCTGGAGTCTCTGAGATGATGTTAATTCCAGGTACAAAGAAAGAAACAAAATTTATAGACTTCTACGGAGATGATTTTTTAGGTTTTTTTGTTTTATTTTTTTTTTACCATTAAGACAGATACCATTCTCCTGTATATTTCCAATGGTTCCACCTGACTGCGGTCTGATCCTTGGTTCCGAAACTGCTTTCTCTCAAGGCTTTTGGCAGACTGACAAATTTTGCCTTGAAGCCTCAGGCTTCAGCTCAGGCTGTCTACATCTTGCTGGACTGCCCACATATGCACAGTTCTCAGCCTCTCTCTTGCTTAGCCTGATTTTCTTACTGGCATCTTTTCTCAAGTTATCCACCAAAGAACTTCTGATCTGTAGCTGACAAACTATGCTCCTTCCTTGATTTTTTTAAAATAGCCAAACAGAGTAAAGATCAGTATTCCTGCTGATGCAAGACCATGTTGCATTTGTCAGCTAAGTCATCCATTTGAAGACTAACAAGAAAGTAGTGCATGGGAAAACTAAAGCCATCTTAAAAAAACCCAAAAACGTAGCATTTAAAAACTCCTTACACTTATGGGCACAATAACCATGCAAAGAGGTTCAGGGCAGCACACTGAGGGGAGAGGGGGAAGTGAACTGGAAGACAAATTATTTATTCATATGTTTCCACTGCTTTAGGAAGAGGCCTCTGTACATGTGCCTCTGTTTAAGGAAATTCAGTGAATCAGAAGAGTAGTATAAATACATGGGGGAGACATAAATTTCCAAATTTTTCCTCCAAGTGGGATCATGGAAAGTTGTGAAGGGACCACTGGAGTTGTCTCCCTGCTCAGAGAACTGTTAGTTCCATTCATTCCAAGGCTAGGTCAGGTTCTTGTCCAAGTGAGTCCTGCACATTTCCAAGGGCGGAATTTCCCTGGACACTCTGAACACCTATGCCAGTGCTGGACCACCTTTGGGAGAAAAGAACAAAATTTCCTTTAACTGAGTCAAAGTTTCCCTCATTGCAAGTTGTGCCTGTTGCCTCTTGCAAGGTTGGCTTTTTTTTTTTTTTTTACTTCTGTTCTCTACTTCATCCTTATTGATTTTCTGGATTGCCCTGGGTACTTTTCAGGTGGAGCAGTGTTAATGGCTGGCAGGGACTGAACAAGCTGCATCATTAGAAATCAGCACTTAAATAGGTGTCCCTTTTCCCGTAACCTTCCCTTCCTTTCACTGCCCCTGGTTACACGTGGAAAGAAGGAACTCGTGTTGCTGCAGCGGAGAGGTCTCTGTGGAGAATCTTTCATGAGAGCAGGAAGTCTCACAGCAAGAGGTCAAAGGAACTGTACACAAAATGTCACATATAGGAAGACACTTGCCTCCAAGAGGAGCCTTGAAGCAACATCCGACTCCAACTGCGCAAGCCGGCACCAGGAGGTCGAGCTGCCTATGCACATTCTGGAACAGGGAGTGCAGCCAGAGACGGGCATGCTGGGGTTAGAGGGAGCAAAGCCACGGGGTTAGGACCCAGAACAATGAAAAGAAGCAACAGCCAGCAGCACAGTCAGCCATTGCTATTACAAATAGCAGGCTCTACACACTTTAGTGCGGTCTTTAGTACTGTCAGCTGGTCTCCAGCAGTGACATCTGCTCCTTGTGCACCGACAGGACCTACTCAAGGAGAACAGCACCTCCAGCTGTATTACACAGTCACTTTCTGCTAAGAGCCTGCATGTAAAGAAGTTTCTACATTTATCTATATGTGCAGTTAATAGATTTTTTTGTACAACCAGTCAATATGGTGATCAGCCTGCAGAGGCTGTTTGGCGATAGCAAAAGCACAGAGACGGTGTCAGTGTCTATAATTAGCAATGCTGTATAAATTTGGCTTAAAGACAAATTGATCTTTGTCTGCAGCTACTTTTTTATACAGTCTATCACAGTGCAAGGCATCAGTCGCAAGATTGAAAACTTGTCAAACACATACTCCTAACAGTCTCTGTGTAATTTCTGGGTAACATTGGTTGTCCTGCACAGTTATTTGGCCTGTATGTCTAGCCTTGCACTACTTTTGTTCAGCCTGTGTTTTACTGCTCTAAGCAGTACAGTAAACATCAATCTTTGTGTTTCCCCTGTCTTCCATGGCCTACCCATACTACCCTGGGTGTCTCAGGAGCTCAGCCTGTGGAAGAGCTGTGCACAGAGATATGTGCCTTACCTCATACACCCCACAGAAGATCGACATGAACTTGCTGAGTACCACAGCACAGATACTGGCAATATGTACAAAAGGACCCTGCAAGAGAAGAGGAGGAGAAAATCAGAGAGGGTTGCCCTTTGCTAACTGACAAATATTTAGCTACTGCAGGCCTCATAGCTTCTCTGCCATCTCAGCCACCAATACAACCATCAAGGTTGGAAATGACTTCTGCGATCATTGAATCAAACCTTTAATGCAGCATCACTGTGTTCACCACTAAACCATGCCCCCAACTGCCACAGCCCTTTGAACACCTTTTGAACTCTTCCTGGGATATTTATTCCATCACTTGCCTTTTCAATGCCTGACCACCCTCTCATTGAAGAATTTTTTCCTAATATCCAATCTTAACCTTGCCTGGTGCAACTTGAAGCCATTTCCTCTTGTCTTGTCACTGGTTACCTAGGAGAACTGACTGGTTCCCACCTGGCTACAGGTCTCCCCTGAGGCTCCTTTCCTCCAGATTAAGCAACCCCATTTCCCTCAGCCACTCCTCATAAGATTTTTGTTTTAGACTCTCCAATCTTCCTCAGTTGTCCTATCTCCATTTGATTTTTTTCCCTCTCAAAGACTACCTGACCTGAGTTCTTTGATGTTTCCTACATCATGTCTTTGAAAGTGGAAGGAAAATGGCCAGTGAAAGATAGGTGTTGCTGAAAAGAGCAGAGCTTTGAGAAGAGGAATGGTGGTGAAAGTAAGAAAACATTTCTAGATTCTTCTTTTACAGACAACTCCCACCTTCCAGATCCTGGTCACTGCTGCACACAGAATCAGCAATATTTACCTCTTTCCCCACAGGCATGCCACTTCCAAGCCCAGCTGTGAGGGCCACAACTTTGGCCACAAAAGCTTTGAGAGTGAGATACTCCTTGAGGACCACTCCCCTCATAATGGTCTTGAGCTCTGGGATCCCAGACCCTGAAAACAAGAGCAGAGCCAGGGATGAAAAAAACCCCTGGACAAATGGAAAGAAGGAAAGACGAGACAGACAGAAACAGGTCTTGCCCTGCCTTCTGCGCTCACCAACAGCCTGTGGAGACACGAAGTGGCAGAAGCTGGCCGCAAACAGGATCAGGCCGAGCGGGACGGCCACCCACGCGGCATACTGCAGGGGGACATTGGGGTGCAGCGCTCCATAAATCCACTTGTAGGCTGCAACACACAAACAGAGAACCCATCAGTACCCACAGCTGCTCCAAACAGGCTGGTGGACATCAGAGAGTCACACACTTGCTAAATACGCCCATGCTAAAGCTCCATCAGAAATGGTGCCCTCATACTCCTTTTCTAAGACAAGCCTTATTTTGAATATGAGTTCCTCAATAAAGCAGGCATTCTTCAGAGATGGATAGAAGACATTATTAATACCTGTGCACAAGTGCAGCATAAAAAGAGGCCTGTTACATACAGCTGTGAGAACAAATCACTGTGCAGTGCCTTCATTTGGCAGTCTGAGGGTCTTGCGTGGGTTCTGAAGGGCAATAACACAGTCCACCCACCATTCCTTCATAAAAAACTAGTTTAAAAGTTCTGATTGTGATATCCCTTTTACCCTTTTAGAGCAGCAGAATGGAAGCTGTGCCAGCAGCTATTAAAACAGCAGTGGTACCATTGCTCAGCCAGGTACAACAACTTGAGCTGCTGAGAATCTAAATTGAACTGCAGCTCCTCTAAAACTGCATCTTCCCTGCCTGAGCTGGCGCCCCACACAGGCTCAGAAGAGGCTGAGCTTTGGTAGAGATTTGGCAGGGGAAAAGGAAAAAGAACCCCAAAGGACTCAGCTGCAGGGAGTATAAAGGACAGGAGCCCTCAGAGTAGATTATACCAGTCACCTGGTAGATGGGGAAGCTCTGGAGGGAGGAACGCCAGGCTGAAGAAATGTTGGGAGTTTTGAGGAATTGCAGCAGCCAAGAGGAAAAGGTTGGAGTATGTGTGGGCCAGTCAGGACTGGGACATGAGAGTAAGGACAAAGGAACAGTGCAGTTAATGGGATGTGGCAGTGGGTGGGGTGTTTGTATGTGCACACTGAGATGGAGGCTGAAAGATCTTGTAATTTTTGTTGCTGGTGAAGGGAGACAGACTACAGGAAAAATGCAGGGAAGGGATAGAAGACAGGGAATAGGAGATCTTTGTGAAAAGGGCAAAAGGTGAGGGCACTATATGCCCAAATGGCAAAAAAACAATCAGGGCACTGTATAAGTAAAAACTGGAAAGAACAAAATCAAGTTAAAAAGCAGAAACAGTGCCAGGAGGGCATCTAAGAGCCCCTTCCCCCAGTCACCCATGTTCTTAATATTCTTGGGGAGAAAGGGAAGCAGTAGAACAGGAAAGGCCACAGTAACACTTCCCTGTGCTCCTGCATATTCAGGGGAGCAGAAAAAAAAGGGATTAAAAATAATTGTTTGTCTTTGACTCATCATACACATCTCTTGTTTCTGCCCACTTACTTCCAAAATTTCCCCTGCCATCACTTTAAAGAACCTCTCCCTAGCCAACCTTTACTACTTTGCCAGAACTTCAAACTTCCCAAGCAGTGAGGGTTGAGGATGGGACAATGATGCTAAAGGAGGAGCAACACTGGTCACTGGGCTTTGTAACACGTTCCTATAATTTACTGGCTGCTTTTGCAACACCTGAATGGGACCCACCCTGTACGGTCTTTGCACTGGCATAATCCACTCCCCAGCTCACCAACGCCATGACCAGACCCAACAGAACCAAGAAAATCCAGTCCTCTCCAAGCTTCTTGGTGACATATTTCTGGATGCGTTTAGCACAGTCTGTGGAGGGAAGAGTGAACCAGAAAAACGGAGTGAACATAGATGAAGCTGTGTCTGTCTCTCCTGTGCTGAGAACTGATTAAAACAAGGATTTATTTGGAGGCATCGTGGGCTTCATGTTGAAGGACTGATATCCATCCCTCTCTCACACAGTTTTGTAATACCTAATGTAGTTTAAAAAACATTTTTAAAAAAGGAAGGGGGGGTATGTACAGGACACACAGGGTGAAATTTAACATCTTGTACACTAGCAGCAAAAGTCTAATACAAGAAGGTCCTTTTCCTCCCATTACAGAGGTCTGTTATGGAAAAAAATATTTACTTGGGATTGCTTTTTTATATTCCAAACATCTTTTCTAGGATGAAAGCTCATATAGAAAAGGTTTTTCAACCCAATGAGATTCAATTCCTTTTCCTTCCCTGTCTGCTTCTCCCCAGTCTCAATTGCTTAAATCTCATCTCTCTTGCTGGCCTACCCAATATCTGGTAATAGGGAATGAAACATGAATTTTCCTTACCTTGACATTTGGAATAGTGCTCTTCTTTGATCTGTACTTGACTGTCACGTTTCAGGGGTCTTCCATTGTTCCTTTGGGCCTGTTTCTTCAGTAGCTTTGCTGCTTCCTTGTCTGAAATGTCATCTGTTATCCGGTCTGTGTATCGGCCATACAGCTAGAGCAGCAGAAAACAAGAAGGATCACAAGGAAAAGGCAAGGCAAATGCTCCTTCACAAATAGCATTAAGGATGACAAGGCAGATCTACCAACAGCCTGAGTTACAGACCCAAATGTACCAAGCAGGGAGACTGAGACACAGAAACTCTCAGACAGATGCAGCCCATTTATTTTTTTCTTCTTTTTCTTTCTAGTTTATTCTTTCCAATCTCTCCAAAACCTTTTCATCCCCTTTTTAGGAGTACAAGATATGATCACAGAATATTCATTATTTTCTAATGTCCTGGGGGGAAAAATGGCTGAGAGATTGAACATTAAGAGACAGCATTTGAGCATTAAGAGACAGCTTTCTGAAGGTACAAAAGAAGGTCAAAGTAGTTCACATGAGGCCGCCATCCTCAGGGCTGTCTCATAGATTTCAGCAGCACTGTAAAACATCTCTGAAGGTTTTGAGAGGCATTACACTCTCAAACAGGCTGCAGGAATGTCCTGCATCTGTTCCTCCTGCTGCCAAGGAATGCTTAACAGGGCACACAGCCACTGGTGCTGCTTGTGAGGAAAAGAAGCAGCATCATCTCAAAAATATCACAGGCTGCTGCACACCTCCAACCATTATTTACCCAAATCAGCATTTTAAGTACCCCTGCATCTCCAATTCCTTTGAAATTCCTAATTGCTTAAGCCAGTCTGTTTCTTCTGATCCTAAACTTGAAAAGCAGTAGGTTTTATGCAGTTCATAATCAGCTGCAGGTGCTCACCAAGGACATTTCTTACATGGGTCTACACTAAACTGGGCAGTTGTGCTGTCTCATCAACATCTTAAGGGAGCTTGAAGAACCCTGACCGTGCCCTGTGTTTGTTTACCAAATTCCCTGGAGAGCAGCTATCCCACCTCATTCTTTCAGAATACAGGTGGGGAAGGTGTGCATTTGACAAGCAGAGAATAAGCCTCTTCTCCTTGCATGTCCTTCAGTGAACCAGGTTTGGCTTTACTTCAGACCAGGTCACCACCTGATGCACTTCCCACCTGTGACAAGGTGACCCTTTGCTCCCTCCCCAGCACAACATCTGCTTCTCTGAGATTTTCTGAGTGGCAGGAGGAGAATGAGCCATGTCTTGGACAGCAAAATCAGACACTTAAGCTGGAGAATGACAGGACACATGACAGAGATAAAGCACTACCACACACTTAGGAGACATTTCTATTTGACAGTTCCTGCCTCCCTCTTTCAAGGTAACAAAATTGATGTTCCTGTTCCCTTGAGATGAAATAGATACAGAGACTCACAGAAAGATTTACACTACAAGGCACCTCTAGTCCAAGCCTCTGCCCACAGCCTGCAAACTCCAAAGCCAGGTAAACCAGATTAGGCTCCTCAAGACCTTATCCAGGCAACTCCTAAACAACTACAGGATCAGGAATTACCCAGCTTCTCTGGGCACCTGTTTCAGTGCTCTACCAACTAGTACTTGAAGATAACAAATGACTGAAGGTCCTAAGTATTTTATTTATTTGCACAAATTCCTCAAGAGGCACTTGTACCATTTGTCATAGCTCGCTTTGGAAATCCTAGTGGATTATTTTTTTCTTCACAGAACCCCTATCTATGCTTTTTTAAATCATCCTGTTCTAAAGTTGGCTCATCTGCTGCCTCTTAAACAGATTGATCCTGTCTGAGCAGCTGAAAGTATTCTTCCATTCATCACTGGATTGGATGCCACACAAATTTAATGCAATTATTAACCACATGATTACCAACACATTCTAAGTAAATGAAGCAGACTCTGCAGGGAATAATGGCCATGCTCTGACCCCCTTAAAACAGACAGGACAGTGAAACATCAGGCTGAAGAATTTCATCTACAGGGTAACTGCCACATACAGAATGCAGTCCTTCCTAGCAAACTGCTCATTTTTTTCTTTTACTGTGTCTTTCAGACAGAAATGCCAAATACAAGCAGATTTTAGACAAATGCATCTTCACATCACCTCAGTCAGTGTTTCATTGCTGTTAAATGGTCATGAGAGATGGGTTTATGTCAAATACAACTCAAACCCATGTCAAGCATGAGATTCAAATTAGAATCTTCCATCTGTCAGATGGAACAGCATGACAGTAAAATAGTATGAATGCTGAAAATCCTCGTATGGTATCTGAGTTCACTGCTTCTGCCTGGCTGCAAAATGGTGCATTTGGGATATGGGAATAAAAGGAGTTAGTCCACAGACATAAGAAAGAAACTGCTGTCCTGGCAAACTAGGTAGTCTCAAACATTTAAAGAATGCTTCACACGTGTGCTTTGCTTCTCCAGGATTCTGGAAGTATCTGAAAAGGTAGGAGACTGTGGGACAGAGAAAGAATCCATCAGAGGATGACCTTACAGCAAAATTGGGTTAGGCAAGAAATATCCACCCACTAGAAGATGTAAAAATAAAAATATAACACAGTACGACTGACTGTTCCTTCTTCTGTTGCTCCCTCTCTAGCACGAGGAACACAGGGTTTCTGAGCACCAGAAAAAATGAAGGCAATTTTATAAGTTCTCAATTACCACCTAAGTGTTGAACCAGAAAAGGTGCCATCATGCCTACTTGGCTAAATGCTAAGGGAGACACCAAAATGGTGCAAAACCAGCTGAAGGTATAAATACCACTCAGGATAGATGGGAGGAACATACATTTCCCTCCCCCCCCCCCCCCCAAAAAAAAACCCCAAAACCACAACCAAACAAAAACAAACCAACCAACAAAAACAAAACAACCCCAAAAAACTAACCACAACCAAAGCAACAAGGCAAAGTTTGTTTTCGGATATGAAGCATTTATCAATGCAAATGATCTTTTGTCTTTCTGAAAATTGGGGAAATTTCATTGTTTGAGTAACAGAGGAAAAGCTTCACAGAATCTCAGGGGAAAAAGCACATCACAACCTCAAGACTTTACTGGGAGCTATTTTCTGAGGGGTCAGCACCTGTATGAAACTGCCCTCCTCCCACAGTCCAAAGCCCAAGCTCTTTCCCATGCCATTCAGACTGAACAATGCATGGAATACTCCAGTCCTGAAATCTCTTTCCCAGCTCTGCCAGTGCATCCTGTTTATGATCTGCTGCTCCCAGCCACTGAGGCAGACTTAGCCTGTACCTCCTTTCCCTCTCACTTCTGCCTTGTAGCCATCCTGCTATTCCTAAAATTATCTTCCTTAGGTGACTTTTTTTCCTGATGCATCACCGAGGAGAAGCCACGTCTGACCTCAAAGGTGAAACCTCCCAAAATGCAACACACACATAAATTCAAATGTCAGTAAAATATCTCAGTCCACTGCTTAGATATAGAGACAATGAGGCACGTGTAAGGGACAGGGGACAGCAACAAAATAATAGTTGTTCCTGAAGAAAAGGTGCCAAAGGGGAAATCTAACAGCAGTACTGTTAAAGGGAGAGAGGGTTTGGAGGGAAACATCAGAGCCAGATTTCTCAGAGGGGCACAGAGATGGACAAAAGGGAAAAAGCACAGCTTGCAAGAAAGGAAAGCCCATACAAAGGAACACATGTTCCCATCTAGCCCCACTTGAAGGTAGTTCAGCACAGGAGCAGGTGCTCGGTGGGGCTGGGGAATCTTCAGTGTTGCAGATGTTCAGAACACGCCTGGAAAAGGCTCTGGACAACGTGACCTACCCTTGGAGTCAGCTCTGCTGTGAGTAGGGATTTGGGCAGGAGAGCTCCAGAGGCCCTCCCACCTACCTCTCTCTGTGAGCCTGTTATTCTGTATTACTGCATTGCCTGATTTCTTACTGCACATCCCTCCCACTACCCCCATCTGTGTATGAGCTGAGCGAGCTCCCTGCCAGGAACACCCTTTCTATAGTCACAAATAGCACAGCTTTTAAATACTTCACCAGCTGTAACTGCTTCCTCATGCAGAAATAAAACAATACAAAATCCTACAGTGTAGGATAATGTATATTTTTAACAAGGTAAATTACATCATCTGTTATGTATCTACTGTCTGTTATATTAATTGCCAAAAATTTCTTCTTCTTCTTCTTCTTCTTCTTCTTCTTCTTCTTCTTCTTCTTCTTCTTCTTCTTCTTCTTCTTCTTCTTCTTTCTTCTTCTTCTCCTCCTTCTCCTTCTCCTTATTATTATTATAACTATTATTATTATTACAAGTATTATTACTATAATTATTATTATTATCATCCTACTACTATTATGTTATTATCTATTAACCACTTTATGGTTTCTTACTATCAATTATCTGAAGGGCCAAGGCCAAGGACCAAGATTTCACTATTTTGGGGCCTGTGTAAACCAAACCAAATCACATGTACAACAGAAGGCAACAGCTAGCAAAAAAAGGGGTCAACAGAATCAAAATCTCTGTCAAGTGTTTTTTCAGATGACAGTGGGGAAAGAAATTTTAATGCTGACTCTGTGTGGAAATGTATGAAAACATGTGCAAGGGGTTGTTTTTCATGCTAATTACATGATAATAAGTGTGCATGTTTGCACAAACTACTTGTGCATATTTATAATTTGTTTGCATGTGCATGAATGACCAGCAAAATACACATATCCACAGCAAACCTGGCTTAGCCAGAATATGCTTGCATGCAAAATTCCATGATAAATGTACATACACACATGTACATGACTGCTTATATAAAATATTTCTAGGACACATCTTTCAGGAAACTATAAATACAGCTGTCTGGTTTTTAGATTACAAATTGCCTTCATGAATGCATGCTTGCTTGAGGATGTTTCTGCCTGAAGTTATGCATGGGAATGGGTTTGATGGCCTTCTTGTTTGTATGTGAGATCATCTATCTGCATGCACTGACCATCAGGCCTCTGGAACTGAGCACAGAGACACTCTGGTGTCAGGGAGCAAGAGCACAGAGCTGGTGGTGGTGTTGCCTCACTGTGTCATCTGCGCCTACTGGACAGTGGTTTTAGGTGTGTGGGACTGGCATATCTGCTGGATCTGTGTGAGCTGGGAAGTTTCTGTGCATGGATGTGCTTTACTGGAGAAAGGGTTTGCATCTGGAAGCTCCCCACACCCCAGCTCCCTCTTGGTTCATGGCACGCACACAAAGGTGCATCTCCTTCACCCACCTCAGCTCTCCAGCCCCATTTCCACCCCATGGGGCAGGCATGACCCCAGTGGAGCTCAGCCTGAGGTGGGCACACACACCTGTCCACCTCATCCCACCCCCCTGCTCACCCTCTTAGCGTGGCTGCTGCAGCCAAAGCTCTGTCTCGTGTTGGTGTGAACAAAACCTAAGTCAGACCTCTGTCCATCTGGGCTGCTGCTTCAAGTAAGCCAGTGGGGTGATTTGGGAAGACTTTTGTGGAGGAGATATGCAAGGTCTCAGATGCTGTAGGCAGTTTCAGAAGAGAAATTCCTGAATATGGCCATGGAACTGATTCTCTGATCTTTGGAAGTGTGACACATAACTATCCTTATTGGGATGCTTTTCTACTGGAAGAGATTTTCTTGGTGGCAAATGTGCCTGTTTTCCTATCATTAAATCACCCAAGTCTTTAGGAGACAATTAATACAATGGCCTTCATTCCCCAATCATTCGTCATCCATGTAAGAGGATTTGTATTCATTTAAGGAGAAACATCCACTTTATGAATTTCACATTCACATGCTCTCTTCCTCATAATTTGACTGGATCCTTCATTGCACCAAAGCTGTCTTAGATCAGCTTAATCAGAACGGAGTGGTAGGAAATAAAACACCAGGACTCCTCTGTAAACCCTCCCCTTTGCAGGCGGTTGTCCCAAAAGAAGAGGTAAGGCACATACAGAGCATAATGAACAAAAAGCCATAACCAGAGTACATCTGTGTTCCAGACACTTTTCTGCACCAGTGCTTGTACAAACCAGAGCAAGAGTCAGGTCAAGCTTAAGGGTTAGAAAATCCCTCACTTACAGTGCCACTAACAGTTATCAAAAATACCAATATACATGTATGGATCTATGACCATGAAGGGCTTCATGGTCAGAGGAAAGTCACAAGAGAGCTTTACTTCATCTACACAGCTGTACAGATACCCATACACATACATCACTGCTTGTCTTTAGTTTTACTCAATATCACTACACAGCTTGAAAGCAGCTGCAGTTTCTCTTTGCTGTTACAAACACATTAATGCTCTGGTTAATGTTCCCCATCCCAGCTTGCCCATTCCAAGTCTCGTTGCATCTGTGGCAGGTGACAATGACCTCTGACTTGAATGACTGCTTAGGGATCCTTGGTGCAAGTACGGCCATGAACGTCAAGGCCCGACCTGGAGTCAGCAAGTGAAGGGGAGAGCTGGTGGCACTGGGGATGGACAGGGATGTGTGTTCTGATAGCCCCAGAGCCTGTGTGACCCCAGGGAGACCTGTGCTGCCACAAACCATCCCGTTGTTCAGCCCTACCTGTGGGTAGCTGAGGGAGTTCTCCGGGGAGCGCAGGTCGTCCCGTGTGGGCCCAGCCTCGTGTCCTGCCTCCAGGGGAATCCCGTACCGGGTGCATTTCTCAAAGCAGACATAGTCGTACTGCGGTGTGCCCCCCCACAAAGCTGGCTTCCAGCTGGGATCCTCTGTCTTGCTCTCTGAGCTCTCCATTCCTCCACTCCTCCTCACGATCCTCTGGGACTGAGTTGCTGCTCTGGGCCTTACCTAGAAGCACCTCGTGTTCTGGCAGAGCATGGCCTCCGCATTCTCTGCTGATCCTTCCTTTCTCTCTCTCCTCAGACCACTCCACCTTGTCCTGTTCCTGCACTCTCTTTCTCTCTGCCCCTCCTCCTCCTCCTTGTGCCTCTCTCGCTTTCTTCCCCTCCTGCCCAAAGGGTTCAACTATATTTATAGCAACCTTCCTCAGCCACATGATTCCCCAGTGCCGTGTCTGATCTCAGCAAAAGGCAATAACTCTGCTGGGATTGAATATCAGGTGTGAGCAAGAGGGGAACTCCTGAAGGAGAGGGAGGGGACAAGGGGAAGGAGGTGGTGTGACAGAGCTACGAGCACACAGGCAGAAAGCAGAGAGGTGGAAGCAGAAATTATTATCCAGGATATCTCTTCTTTCACAGCTCCCCATCCCATGCGCTCTGTTTGCAATGAGAACAAAGGTCAGTGGGCTTCCTCATTTTCTCCCCAGACACCAGGTGCCCTAAAGACTGAGCAACAACCATAAAGAAGCCAGCAGCCATGGTGAGATAGAACGAGATGAGTGTTCACTCAGTGTCCCAAGACAATTTTTCTAAGCGTACAGTTCACAGCAGCAAGCCCTAATGGAAAAGTCAGACATCCCTGTAAAGCTGAACATTACAGTCTAATCTCAGCTTTCCCCATAAGATGTTCTTATGGGGAATACTTTGCTCTTCAAAGCACGTCACCAAACTGCTTTGTGGGTACTCAATTATAGGTGTATGCAGAAATTTAATTCTTCTTGATGCTTACTTTTCCACAGAGTAAAGCATTCAACAGCTTCTCCTCTCCACTCTGCCACTTGTTTCTCAGCCAGGGAGAGAAGCAACAAGCTCAGCCAACACCAGTGAGCTACCAGCCAGTAACAGGAATGAGAAGCATGTTAAAGCAACTTGGCCTAGAGACACCTCCTAGTACTGTCAGAGTGCTGCCTGGAACCATATTTCTTGTGGAGGCTATTAATTAGGGAGGAGCAGAGAGTTCAAGGTCCCAGAAACTGTATACAAGAAAAAAGACCTCATATGCCAAGCTACTCATACTGAGTAAGAGATCACCCCCTTTTGGGCCCAGTGGTCTTATTATTTCATTTTGCAGACTCTTGTAAACATTTCTTCTTTTGCTTTTTTTTTTTTTTTTTTTTTTTTTTTAGTCTGCATGGTCCTAGAGAGTAAGGTAGAAAGAAAGTCTCCATGAGGAAGATACACTTCATTTCTTGCACAAACCACCTTCTCCATTCTCCTGCTAAGATATAGATATCCATTAGCAGTAATATCCACATGGATAAGGTTAGTGTGTGCAATCTACAACTGGTAACTGGCCAGGCAAGCATTAAATGTACTGAATATTTACAAAAGCAATATTAGTGCTGCCCCAAAAATTTACAGGCTCTCCTGTTTCATTCTCACCAGCACTCACTTTACTGTCAACAAGCACTATCTTCTGGAGAAAGACTGTGTCCCATAGGCAGGACAAAACTTGAAATGAATCACCTTAAAGAAGAGTTTCTAAGCGACTGTTTCTAGGAAATCAGAGAAAAACATTTGGTTGCCCTTACAGGTTACCATCAAAAAGGTATTAATTGCTCCAAACCTATTGAGATGCTTTTGGAAGGCCATTGCTATTATGGCTTATATTAAAAAATTATACATAGCACAATCTATATAGTGTATAAAATATAAAAAATGTCTAAAATATAGGGTACATCATGTATAGGAAGCCTAAAAACAGAACACAGTAGAGCCCAGCAAATATCAAAGCTGTAATACAGCACTAGATCTTCAGCCACTATTATATGTACTGAAGGAGAACACTCATCAGAGCCACTGCAGAAAACAAATGAGAACCTTTAGCTGAAAGTGCACTCCTCTAGCTCTTGTTTTCAAGAGGCACAAGAATGGCACATCAGAAATTGCTACAGTATAAATATGAAGCCTCTACTGCCAGCTAATGAAACTCTACTGCCTGTCTTGCATGATACTCTTGTGGAATGTCCGGGGAAACAATGATATAGTAATAGCTCAAAATAGGATGATTCTACCCTGAAAGGCTTTTTCCAAGAACTGGAAAAAGCTTTTTTTCCCTCTCAGCTTCCTAACTGGTCCCAGCCTCAGTCACCTCATCAATAAAAGCACGAAGGACCTCAAGGCCAACCAAGTGACTCCAGATGCTACTTGAAGAAGAAACCTTAACTGTCCTCACTAGGAAGACATCCTACAAACCCCCTGAGCCCCTCCTTGTGCTTCCCATAGTGTAACACACCTCAGTCAGTGCATGGCAGTGCTGCAACCACACAGCTGATCCTGAGCAATCACTGCGTGCATGGTGGCGCCTATGCACTAGGGAAGACCTGGCTCATCTGCAGCTAAGAACCTCATATTCAACTAATTCCCACTTCTCATCAAACAGAGTCACAGCCTCTAGTCTCTGTACCCAGATATTGTCTAACAAGGAAACAATGAGAACTGAAATTCGTCATTTCAGTGCTTTACAAAATATATGCAATCTTTGGAGATTCTGGATTTATGTCACAATATTTCCTGTGTCCTGAACACTAATCTTACCATGCTACTGAGCTTATAAATCAACCTCTTTACCCTTGGAGGTGAAAGTGCTTTGTCAGCTCTATGGAAATTATTAACAATCCTTGCTATTTCACAAGGTACCAATAATCTCTGTCACAGCCTCCAGCCTCACAGACACTAGTTAAATTCAAAGCAGCTACTCTCAACTTGTATTTGCTCTGAGATTTCAATTTGCTTTTATTTCACTCTCAGAAGAACTTGTAGACCCACCAATTTGTCCACTTTTTAGCTGACCTAAAGAAAAGTAAAATTCTGGCTTTACTCATCATCTTTTTCATGTTTTCAGATCTGCAGATAAAAACACAAACAAAGAATATAGAGAATACCTTGAAAAAAATCTGCCTTTCTGCACTGCTGCTGCCCAGCAACTGCTGTCAAATCTCCCCTATCACTCCTCCTGCAATCTCCTGCCACAGCTCTTTGTTATATATTTTTACTGTCTCTCTGTTTTGCTTTCTATTCCCCAGACCTTGCTCTGCACTTCCACCAGGACTCACCAATGGAGCATTTCTGTTGCTTCAGAGGTTACCAGCACACTCAGGAGATTAGCACAGAGCTGGAGGAAGACGTAAAAATAACACATCTTAACCATCTTGCACTAGCCACAAACACAGATGACCTGCACACATGGCTTGACTCCTCAGGTGCACCTAAGCCTCTGGAAAAGGCTCACAAAAGTTTCTAGACCTCCCCATGGCATGCAAGAGGAAAGTTACACGACCTGCTCATACACCATTTTTTTTTTTGTCCATTGCATTTTACAGGCCCTAGTGGGACTCCAAAATGTGTTTCAAGAAAAGATGTTTGTGATGAATGAAAATACAGCTACAGTCCAAATTAGGGTATTAAATGACAATAAAGAAAAGAATAGAAACTGGAAGAGCTGTCAACCAAGATGGATCTCTTTTCCAGTCAGGCTTCTATTTTTCTCACTCCTCTTCTTAGTTTTCCCTCAGGTCTGCCTTTCTCTGCATTAATTTATTTCTCCTTAATGCTTTTCAGGATGCAGAAATACAATTCCTAGCCTTCTCATCCTAATGCTTTGATGGCATTAGAAAGCTCTGAAAGGCTGGTAAAAGCTCTGAGAGGCTGGTGGGGAGGGAGGTAAGGATGTCTGAAGACTCACACTTCTCCCATGGTCTGGTCCCAGGAGATTTATAACCTGAAATAATCCAAGTACTATTTATCAGCAGTGACAATCTTAATGTTCCCTATGCCCTGCCCACGCAATTATCAGACATCATACCAACTTCTGAGGCTTGTGCTTATGCTAGAGCTTCTTTTGGCTTGTTCTGAAAGATCTAGACCACTTCATTACCTCCCTGTACACAAGCCTTGCAGCCCACCAGCAGACTGCAGCCTCCTCTGGAGTGAAACACCACATCTATTTTTTCAACCCTGCGTACACAGACATTATAGCAGATGGTGATGCAGAGCCCTCTGCCACCCCAGACTGATAGGAATGGAATTTGCTGAGGCAGAGTTATTGTTACAGAGAACCCTGCATGCAGATTAGAAACAGGCATTTAACAACAAAGAAAGAAAATAATATTCTGTGCTTGAGAAAGCCCAGCCCAAGAGGTCCACAAGTCTGCAAAGAATATAATAGAAAAGACAGTCTATGGGACAAAAGAAACTATAAAGATGAAGAAGGGAGTTTTAAAGGAGGAAGAGGAGAAAGGTGACAAAGGGATGACTACTTAACACTAACAGGGTCTCTAAGAGAGAAACACAAAGGCAATAAAAGACAAAGCACCAGAGGGCATCAGGGGATGAGAACCTGGACAGGAAGATACAGAAAGAATATTTTGCTTCAAGCAATACCTTTAGATGGAGCAAAAAAGAGTGAAAAAAGCAGGAAAAAGACTTCAGTAGATGTTAGAAAAGGCAATGGCTTCTAGATGAGAACAAAGCTCTTGACTAGGACATTTTATTAGACAAGATAACCATGGAGGCTTCAAAGAGCTACAGGAGGCAATTAGAGCTTTGGGAGAGAAAGAATGCTGTGAAAAGGGCTGGGATGAGGGAGGGAGATTGGAAGAAAAGGCAGCTTTTATACTAAAAGAAAGAAATAGATCATGGACCGAGGCTTGAACAGCAGCAAAAGATAGAAATTTAGGCTGTGCAGGGCACATAGTAAGTCAGGCTGGATATGGAGAGACAATGGCAGAGAACTCTCAGAGGACACTTGAAAGAAGGGTTGAGTTCACAGCAAAAACTCAAAAGAAAAAGACCAGAAAGTTTAAGGGCTTTCATTATGGAGAAATAACAAGATAATATGATGATATTCAAGTGGACATGTACTGACTAATACTAGACTGAGTAGAGCAGAATTGACAGAAACAGGGCAGATTTTGAAAAGCATCAGCTTTTGATAACTCAAGAAGAAAGAGGCAGAATGGGGAAAAAAATCTCACAACTGGCATCAGATAAATACTTACAGGAACACAAAGACATGAAGGACCCATTGAAGCAGATGTTGGAGTAGAGGAATTTGGAAGGAAATTTGAACAGATCAGGATAGGGCAGGATGGCAGTGCAATATGACATGATATGACAATATGATATGCCATGACTTGGCAAAAACCAAATGAGCTTTAAAGGGGCAGGGTTATGTCCCAGTTCCAGAACCAACCTGACTGTGACAGTCAGCACAGAGCACCATGTTCATGTTGATGACACCATCTAAGGTAAATTACTTGTTAACTCAAGGTTGTATTGTCCTACATCACAATGTGGTCACAGGTTGGAACTGAGAGCAAAAATAACCAGCAGAGAGACTTAAACCCAGCAATAAGAACAAGACAGAAACTCAGATTAAAGAGAAGACAACAAAATTTGGTTTTATAAATGATCCAAACTCATTCAGAACTTTAAAGTGAATCTGACTGTCCTGGTGAGCTCTCAGGTAAACACCATCAGGCTTCAAAACTCAATACAGAACAGCCTTTAGTAGAATAAAAATAAGATTATTTGATTATTTTAAATAGAGAAAACTTCAAGCATGGAAGTCAGAAAGCACAGAAATAAATACATAGTCTACACACAATTCTCCCTAACCCACTATGACCTTGGTTGCAATTAAGTTGATGACCTTCTGAGCTGCTAAAATTTTGTGCTTACACTCTATTGCCTAGGAGATGGTTTCCATATCTCCACAGCTTGGATGCCTCCTCCCTTACAGCTGCCCCCTTCTAAAATTGCAGCCCTCAATTCCCTTGGTGATTCTCTACCCTACAGCACCCCGTAGCTTCTATTAAATAATTTCTTCTTTTCATCTGCCAAAAGGCTTTCCAAATGAAGAGGTGTATTACTGGTGAGGTAGAAAAGTGAATGTCTTGTCTTAAGATAAACCAAGAACAAATCAAATAGGCACAGTGTGCATGCAAGTACCAAAATAAGAAAAAAAGCAATTACAAAAAAGTAATATTAGACTGCTTAGAAGGAGAAAACTTTTTCTGACTGGATTGTGCATCCAAAAGCAGCTAAAGTACAGTGAGAACTAGCAAACACTCAATTAACTGACTGAAGTAGATTCAGTGGATTTCTTATTTTCTAGGAGAATAATTTTGCATCACAAACATTCTCTGATGTAGTCAGCTTGAAGATATTTTTAGCAGAAAGGACCAAGGAACATCTAGGAAATACAGACTTTTCTTTAATGATCAAAACTTATTAAGGATACCTCTAAGCTAGTAAATTTGTTATTATTCCATCACAGAGAAATTGTAGCTTGTGCCTTTCTTCCCCTTCTCCCTGTGGATTGCTTGTTGCACAGGTAAAATGAATAATTGCCCATTATGCCGTGACTCACAGCCTGACCAACACCATGAGGGTGGAAAGAAAGTGCACTGATGAGCTGTGCTGAGCTGGCCAGCCACAGGCTCCTGGGTTTGAACTGGATTTGGCTAATTTCAACAACAGAATGATGATTCTTACTTAAAATATGGACAACTATGAAGATGTGTGGCCATAGTTGAAAGGTTTAGGAGGAGGAACTGACTTGTGAAGGGAAGATTTTTGGGAAAGTTTCAAGGACATGTTTGTGGTGTGCATGAGCTGAGGTTGGTCAAGAAGAAGGAACCATGAATATGGACAGAGTACCTGCAGCAGGCCATGGCTAGGATTAGACATATGCAAGAAAAATAATTTCTTTTTCCTGATATATGTTCCACTTTCAAATGCCTGAAAAGCAATTTCACTGAAGCCCTATGATCTATGGATCTCTATGAGACTGATCACATTGCCTAGTTTGGGGCACTTGAGGAGCAGACTTGTTGAAAAGGACAGTCCTAATTTTTTTATGTACTGGAACTAGTGATCAAGAAGCTTGATGCAAGGAAAAAATTAATTTTCAGCCAGCTCAGCTCTTCATTCCTGCTGATGCATGCCCATGTGAATGTCAGTAAAAAAGGAATGAGGAATACACCTAGAAATGAGAAAAGGGACTGTCTTTTCTGATTGCAACAGAGCTCTCATCCACCATAAAAATTTTCTAAGTAACACTTGGCTCTTGCTTACATTTCAGACTCTTGACATGGTTAGAGCAAATGCTATGAAGTGCTTGCATGAGCCATGGTTGCTAAGTACAAGTTGTTGGCAGCTCTGGCTTGTCCTGTCCCATCTCAGACAACTGAGATACAGGATGTCAACAGAAGGGCTGTAGCATAGATGTGTTATCACTAGCATTGAAGATTTTTTAATATACTTATTTACTAGGACAGTTGTAAATCCTGAAAAGTTTTGACTAACTTTCCCCTTCTCCTTCCCCCATCTAAATGCAGATAACCATAAAAAAAACACCTAACTCTCCAGCACAGCAGGGGTCTTGCCTGTTTTCCATGAAACAATCCCTGGTGGTAATATGAGATAAAGACTAAGGTAAACAGAGGAAAGATAGTGTTTCTCTTGGCAGCCTGAATAATGAATCCATCCCAAATGAGGGCAAAGAAATTCCCCTGCAGCAATAACCTTTGCTGTTATCACTGGCTGCTGATACAGGGATGAGAGTGAGAGTCAGCATGACATTCACTGGACTCTCTCCCTCTTCTGTCTTCTAGCCCCTTGCTTTGACTTGCAGGAAGGTGCTGGGGGAAGGGAAGAAGAACTGCATCAACCACGTGCATCCAGGTTCAAGTACTGGGCCACTCTTTGGCCTGAAGGCTGCAAAAAGTCTTTTCTCTGTCAAGCTTTATAAACTAGAGCTGCTGCACACCTATTAGCAAGAGCCAATTTAGATTGTCACAAGGGGAAAAATGGTGCAAGAAGTACACCAGGGCCATGAGGGGATACAATCTCCAAGCACCAAAGAGACAGGTAGCTTAGTTTATTAAGTCCAGGATATTAAGATAAATCAGCAGAAGAAATTGCAGGACATTCCCCGTAAGTGGCATTGGGTCCCAGGGCTGGCATCTAATGTCCATGACATCTAAAAATATTAACCCTGGAACAGGAGTCCAGTAAGGGGCTATAGGTTGACACTGGAAACTTTTGACCAGAATAAGGAATGCTGCAGAGATAATGGTCCAATGGAGAGGAAGGTGCTGAGAATAAATGGTGGAAACAATTCTTTCACTTATGTTGGGAGCTGAAATTAGTTCTACAAGCTGTTAAACTCGGACTGTTCAGGAGAAATGAAAGACTTTTGGATGTTGTGTTTGTTCAAGACCATTGCTCACAGTCCTTCTCTTGCATTATTAGGTGTTCAGAAACAGCAGCAATGCCTAAGACTACTTGTGGTATCCTGTTCAAGCACTGCCCTTGGTCTGGGGTGTATATAAAATTTTTCTTGTCTATATCAGAGCCAGATTCTATTCTATATTATGTTTACAGTATATTTTGAAAGGAATGAGTCAGTAACAAAAAAAAAAAAAAAAAAAAAAAAAAAAAAAAAAAAAAAGTAGAGATGGCTTTCTTGCATCAGGAGGAGAGTTGTTGCTGGCAGGTGCACTGGCTGGGCTGGGGACATTTACTTAGGGGGAGAAGGACAGAAATGCTCTAGACCACTGGTTTTTGGGCACCATGAGGACCACAAGCTCACACAAGTCTGCAGGCTCCTCAGACCCATCCTGCTGACAGACAAGCTATGCCACATGCTGAAGACTCACTGCTCTGGGAAGATGCAGCTGACATGGCAGCTTTCAACCTGCTCTTCATCAAAGAGGAGAGGGATGCAGAGGGTATTGCTGTGGTGCTTCCCTGTACCACAGGGACCACAGTTCTGGCTACAGAACTTGCTGGTAGAAAGCACAGCTGGCCCCAGTGGCTCCACCACTGCCAGCCAACAGGTCCTTACGCTCCTTCCCTCTCCCTCCAAATAAAACTGCTACAAATGCCATCATTAAATCCCATGGGATGGCAGTGAGGTCTCTGTAGGGGCAAGGTAATCTCCTTGCTCTGGGCAGGAGGGTTCTCCATTGTCTTCCTGCAGGAGATCTTCACCAGTCTAACTGTGCTTTCTGGTAGGACCATGAACAGACATCTGTCTATACAGTTACATACTGAGCTTTGCCACACTGATCATTACAGACCTGTCCTCCCTTGACCTATAGTCTTGTGTGCTGGGGAACATGATCATTGCCCTGAATCAGCTGCTGAGCATTCAGATCTGCTTAGAAGTGCATTAACGTCTTCAATATCTGTGTTCCAATACCAGGTCTGAAATGTCATTGTTACCAAGATGCCTTCCTCTGCAGTCCACAGTCTGTCCACAGGAGGGTCTGGACCCAGCTTTGAATTTTTCTTACAGAGCTGCATTGGAAATAAGAGGCAGATATAAATGAGAAGGCAGGAGGTCAGCACTCCCTAAAGGATTCCTAGTACACCCTCCAACCCTATAATAAGCATATCACCTGCATCCTGGCAGGGGACAGCATTCATGTGAAGGATCTGAAGCAGACTAAAGAAGGACTGAGGCCTTTTTGTGTGGACTTGTTCTCTTTAGATACCAGTATGGTGTCTTTCAGTAACCTTCATATCTTCTGGAAATGTTTCACTTTTTTGAACACTTCTCTTAATAGGTCAAAAAGCTTCTTTGTTTTAATGTGGCTCTCCATTTGATCCATTCTAGTCTATGTTTTGACCTTTGCTGTTTCTGTGGGGTTATTGAACTCCAAGCACATTGTGGTCACCATGAAATAAGTAGTGGTTTCAGCTAAGAAGCTGAATCGTGGTATCAGGTTCAGCTGAAGTATTGTTATGGAATCAGTTGTGTCAGTCCTCCATATGCAGTAGCAAAAAATCATCAGATTTAAAGAACATCCATTTACTACAGGACCAAACACACTGATCTGGAAAAGTGGAAAGAAGAAGAGAGAAGCCTACACATAGAAAAAAAGAGTTGGGTTGGAAGCAGAAACCACTAGAGGTTCTGAGAGTGAAAAAACTTTGTGGAAGAATTTGGAAAGGATATCTTAGCATATTCTATTAATCTACTACACTATTATTACACTACTTATTTGCTACATAGCATGCAAATAGTTTCCCCCAGTGATGGAAGAGTAAAAGAGAATAAAGATAACATATGGCAGCTCAGGGCTAGAACTAGTGGGGAGTGAGGAGTCGCAAGGGGAAGGACTACTCCTTGTAGGTATTCTGACTCTTTCTGAGGCTTGCATTGAGGGGCTATTAGTGGAGCACCATGCTGTACCTGAGCTCTGCACAGAAAAGGCTGCCTGTCACACTGTGCACCTGCCTAATCAAAATCCAGTGATGCATCAGGCCCTGACCTTCTTAGTCTCCCTTGCTCCACATTTCCAGACAAAATGTCAAGTCTAGTTCTTTTATCTTTTGGTATGAGGCAGTTATAAGGAAAAAAAAAAGATATTTTACAGGGTCATGGCATAAGAGTAGTTGGTACTGCTTATGAAATACATCTAGGTTAAAGAAGAGAGAACACACAGAGACTCAAGATTTTTCAGCATTGGCCTGAACTGTTACAGCTGTCTCAAAACTGAGTGCCATGAAGAAAGGATGGTCATATTCCCTTCCTTGCACCAGCTCTGATATGTCTGTCTGGGCATTGTGAAAGGTAAACCAATTGAAAACACTCATGTCTTCATGCGGTTAAGTGCTCAGAGCTGTGCTCTGAGTGAGTTCACTGCAGGTCACATAGGGAAGCAGCATTTAAGAACAAAGATGTTCGCGCGGCTGTCAATAGATCATATCATCCAAAATGTACATGCTCACATGCAGCACTAAAACACATGTGTAGGCAAGAGAAATTTATTTAGCCCTGACTTCATCTTCCCAAGAGTAAGATTTCCATGAATCCCTGGAATAAAGATCCTACACCACGCTGACTGTTTCTTCTGCCACTACCCTGTTGCATAGCTGCCATGTGTTTAATCCTGCTTTTGCCTTTCCCATTCCTGGAAAGCTTAGGTGAACCTGCAGCTCTTTTGCCCTTTGAGCCTGGAGCATTATGGACTTCAAACTAATGGAAACGAGGTTTCCAACATGCCCTATTTTTATATGGAATTGGAACTAAAAGCAGCCTGCCCTCAGTACCATGTCCCCTACGGTTGATAACAAACTCGATGCCAAGAAGAATTAATATCAAATACCTCTCTGGTCTGGATAAGGGCTCACAGGGTGCTAGTAAGCTATTCAGAGGAATAAAAACAGACTGGCTGAAGAATTGTACAGGGCTTTAACAGGATGATTGAGCAATAAAATTACAGATGAAAAGTCACAATAAATCTGAAGTGATTAAGGAGGAACAGGCATTCTAGCTTTGCATACACAAGAACTATTCAACTATGTAAGCTCTCAATATGTAAGAATAAGACCTTGGGGTTACACTGAATGATCATAATGACCTCTTTAGCATTTATTTAGAACTATGTTTAAGAAGTAGGATAATAATACCTGATAAAATACAATGTGCAAATACATCTGAACAATGTTTGTTTTCTCTTTCCCTACGTAAGTCTCAAAATTAATACAGTAGAACTGAGAGACTTTTAGTGGATGGTCAAATTATGGAATAGCTGCTGTATGAGGAACAGTTAAATGGACTAGAACCTCCCAAGCTGGAAAGGACAATGAGGTCTGGAAAATATTGAGCGGTATGAAGAAAATTAACTGAGAAGGTTAATTTGGCTGTATCTCAGGAAGTAGGGTCTTGCTCTATTGAAGTCAAACTCCTTGGAATTTAGATGCAGGCAAACAGTTTTAATTTGCTTTTCTGTAATAGAAGTAAATGACAGTTTTGCGTGAGTCATTTAACAGCAAGGGTAGATAAGAGAGTTCATTACAGACAAAGAATTAAAAATACATTCTGTGTCATATTTAGAAGACAATAATCTTGTAGACCAGTAGGTAATTTGCACTGCTGTTCCTCTGAGTACTTAATTTAATCACAGAATTACAGAATGTTTGGGCTTTGGATGGGACACCCGCTGTCTTGTCCAATACCATGTTCAAGCTGTGTCAGCAGGCTAAAGTTGCCTTGGGCTGTGTCCAGACAGCTTTTGGATGCCTTCAAGGATGCAACAATCACACCAGGCAAACCTGTGGCAGTGCTCAGTCATGCAAAAGCCTCTTTATGTTCAGACAGAAATTCCTGTGTTTCAATTTGTGCCCATTCTGTCTTGTCCTGTGACTGGGCTCTGCTGAGAAGAGAATGGCTCCACCATCTTCAGTCTACCATCAGATAATGAGACCTCCCCCAAGCCTTTGCTGAACAATCCCAGCTCTTTCAGCCTTTCCTCAGATGTGAGATGCTCCCATCCTTTTATCATCACTGTGGCCTTTTGCAGAACCATCTCCAGAAACTCCATGGGTTTTATGAACTGTGGAGCTCAGACCTGGGCACAGGACTCCAGGTTTAGCCTCATCACAGCTAAGCAGAAGGATGTGCTGCTGATCATAACCTTTGGAGCCCTGCAGTTCAGCCAATTTTCAATCCACTGCAAGGTCCACTTGTCCAGCCTGTACTTAATCAGCTCACTATGAGGATGTGGTGGGAGACAAAAGCATTGCTAAAGTAAAGATAACCATAATCCACTTCTCTTCCTTCATCCACCAGGCTGTCTCAACTGGCCACTGAACTGTATGTTGGTTAAATGTGATTTTCCCTTCACAATGCCATGCTGGCCACTCCCAATCATGTTGGGGAGTCTGTCCTTCATGTGTTTGGAAATGGTTCCCAAGAAGTCTTGCTCTATCACCTTTATGGGGATTGAGCTGAAGTGGGTCAGCCTGCAGTTTGCTGGACTTCTTGCTCCTTTTGAAGATGGAAGTGACATTTGTTTTCTTCCTGTCCTCAGTTACCATTCTGAATCCCTATGAGCTTTGAAAGATTAAATAGAGAGTGGCCTTGCAATGAGATTGACCAACTCCCTCATGCTGGTGGGTGCATCCCATCAGGTTCCATGGATCTGTGCATTCCCAGTATGTTTAAATGTTCTCTGACCTCATCCTCCTCCAGTGAGAGTCCTTGCTCTCCATCATCTTCTTTAGAATCAATTTGCCTTGATTCTTTAGAAGAGGGCCCACATTTTCCATTGCCTCAATTTTGCTGCTGATACACCTGTACAATACACCTGTGCTGATACGCCTTTCTTGTTGCCCTTCGTGTCCCTCACCAGATTAAACTCCAGATGAGCTTTGGTTTTCCTAACCTCATCCTTTAACACGTGGCTGGTGTCCCTAGAGTCGTCCCATGTCACTTGTTTGAGTTTTGTCAGGATCTCCTTCCTAATTCATGCAGACCTCCTGCCTTTGCTTGATTTCCTGCTCATAAGGATGAATCATTCCTGAGCTTGGAGCAGATTTTTTCTGTACAACAACCAGCCCTCTTGTACCCCTCTTCCCTTCAGGGCCATTTCCGATGGGATTCTTCCAATAAGATCCCTGAAGAATCAAAGATTTCTCTCCTGAACTCAAGATTTGAAACCTTATTTTGAGCTCTCCTCCCTCCTCAGATGCAGAAGCTGTCCTGGATGTTCACATCCCTAACCTGTCCTTCCTCCTTTTCAAGTATCAGGTCCTGCAGAGCACTTCCTCTTGCTGTCTCTTTGATTATCTTGTTATGAATTTCTTGGCAATGCACTCCAGGAGACTTCAGGATTGCTTGTGCCCTGCTCTTACTGCTGCAGCAGGTTTGCTTCCAGGGACTATGAACATGACCTCTTCCAATGGTCTGAAGAAAGCGTCATCTAATTCTGAAATCTATTTGCAGGACTGTGAGCAGTTCTGGCTGACCACACACTCAAAAATGGATAGCTATTTTTCTGTAGCTGTTAAAAGCAGTGTGTTCCTCCTCACAGTTAAATACTTTATCAGCCTCTGTGACTGGTCTTCAGGCAAATTCTGTCCTCTTCAGTGTCCCAGTAGAGATGTGGGAAACTCCAAGTCTCAGGATGTAGATATCTATAGTCTTATAATAGTTTACATGTAATCAAAGGATATGTATGCCAGAATATGTACAGGTAAGACTAGTTGGACAAACTTCCATCTGAAACAAACTTGGGGGTGCACAAAGTAGTTTCCTCACGGCACCAAATCAGAACATACTACATGTAGTTTGTCAGAGTTTTTAGAGCTATAGGTATTTGACTTCCTTTGAAAAAGTTTAGGTGCCACTGACACTCACCATAGCACTGTGCAGTAGATGAAGGCGCTTTGTATTTTTATGTGCTTCTAGAATCCACCCTCAGTGCTGATAGATGATGGGCAAACATTGCTGATCCATTACCTTTTACAAATACGTCATAGAAGTGGATGACTAACAATCCCAACAGCCACTTGGTTCCCTGAAGAATGAGTAAGAATCAATTTCTTCACCAAGAGGCAGGAATTTGTTGAAGATATAAATGCCTGAATTTTAAAGATGTAAGCAAATTCTTTAATTCTGACTACGTCCTCATCAAGGTCCAAAGACCAAAGTGTTTGTTGCAGTCACGATGTGTGGAGGATCTCTTTGCTGCCTCTATGTTCAGTACTGAGAATTGTGTGATTAACAAATACAAAAACATTATATGCCTTCCCATGCAAAGAAACAGCAGTAAAATCTGGTTTCATCAAGAAATTCTATGTTACTTAACAGTAAATATGAACACTTAAGATAAGCAGGTTCCAAGAAGGTAGTGTTCAGCACTATTAAACTTCTGTCTGTCCTGCCTCTGCATTAACAAGTTAACAGTGATCATTTTATCATACAGGTACATGGAAGCTCTTCCATCAATACTGACAGCAAAAACTCCCTGCTACTTTGCTAAAGTAAGCACTGACAAAATAACTTATTTTTATGTCATGTTTACTGCCAGCTTCTCTTCTGCATGCCCAGGTTCTCTGCTGTGATTGTGTGGAGATTCACAACAGTAGTTGACTTTACCCTGAGGAGTTTTATTTGCTGTGCATTTCAGTATTGATGAATTATTTCTCATCTACCATACTTTGTATGCCACCTGCTGTACAGCTGGGGCACTAATCTCTGTACTCCAGTTGCACCTCTGTTGCCATTGTTGAGAATTATACTAGCAACAGGTCTGTCTTTTTTAATGTCAGGAATTTTTGTACAAGGCCTTCCCACACATGTACCCTCTACCCCAAACTTGCGTGAAGTAATTTAATCTGCTATATTGCCAAAGCAGCACACATGAGATGCCAAAACAAACATGTATTTTCTTTGTCCATATAAATAAAGCTTATAGCATGCAACTACCCAATTAGGTTTCACACAAATGGGGGATACCCCCATGTGCCATTTACACATGAACAAGTTTTTTTACTTTTTACAGCACAAGATCAATGGCAACATGTAGACTGATTGGCATGCTGCCTGCCCTTGGAATTTATTTCTTTGAGCAGGAGACCTGTACAATTCATGGAAATTGTAATTCACCTTCAGGTATTGGACACCTTCACAACAGAGTCCAATACCTGAATGATTTTAGAAATGAGTTTTAAAAAAATACTATTCTGCAAGTAGCAGAAAAGGCCCCTTGCCCTCCCTGCCAGGATGGTGCAATCCAGAATGTGGTGTCTGCAGGCAACCTGTTCCTGTAGCTGCTCCCAAAACCCAGAACCAGGACAATGTGGGCAACACTCAGGCAAAGTAAAGCCTTTGGTACCATTTCTGTTGCATGTGCTACTGTTGAACTGAACTTTCTCCATGGGAAAGGTGTTTAAGTCAGGAATATACAGCACAGGTGTGCAGTTGTGGGTGTCACCTCAGGAAGTCTTGCTTGGATGGTTGACTGGAGAAGCTGAAGGAGCAGGGTTTATTCACCCCAGAGAAGAGGCTGATTTGCAAACAGCAAATGCCAATACACTCAGAGGGAGGGTATAGGCAGGGCAGCACCAGACTCTCCTCTGAGAGGCACGAGGAAGATGCAAGAGCCAATAGCCATGACCTGAAACAAGAGAAATTCATAACCAAGCAGGGGGCTGGACTGGATGCTGCTAATGTTCCCTTCCATTATAGATCATTCTGTGATTCTTGTGGTTTTACTTTGATGGCAACAAAACCAAAATACTGGCAGGCAAACTTCAATTATTAATAGAATGATAGAGACCAGACCTGCTAGCAATACAAACTGGAAATGAGAAAATTTCCTCAAGAAGCTGCTATTCTCACAGCAGAGCTTAAAATCACTGCAAAATATAGCAAAAATTCCTATCCTCATCTTTTAAACAGGTAAGGTTGCCCTGAACATCTCTCCCATGCAGAGATGGACTGAAGAAAGAATTCCTTTTTTTTCTTTTCTATTGTCACAACCCTACATCTTGCCACATACAACTTGGCCCCATGTTCATCTGCATCTTTTCTCCTCTCCAGCTTTGGAACTGGCAATACAAATCTGCACAAGTGATCTTTCTCATGACCTCAGTTTCCCAGGTCTCTTCTGCCTTCTAACATTACTTTCCGTATGATTGACAACATCTTCAAAAATAAAAAGAGGAGAGGGGAGCTGGGGAGAATCCCCCTTCTGCCTTGGGACAGCACAGGGAAAGGGTCACATGGGATATTTTTAGAACAGAATCCAATGGCAGTGATGTGAGGAAGGCACAGAGAAAAACACAGCTGTGAAACCTAACACTTGGCCTCATGTGTACTGAGAGCAAGAGGAGCAGAGAAACAAATTGAGGAGACCAGCAGAGCACAACAGTGAGGAGAAGGTATGTGAGAGCAACAAGGAAATGGTAAAAGAGTAAGTGACTAAGAGGCATGAACACCTGGAAAACAAATAGTTAAAAATTATTGGAAATGGAAAAAAAAAAAGGAAAATAAAAAAGAAAAAAAGCCAGGAGCAGAAAAAATTTATAAGGTGGCCACAGTATATAAACAAACACAGATACTTCAATCATAGAAGGGGTTTAGAGACAAGAAATGGTCAGTTGACTCATCAGCGCTCTCCTGTAGATGGTTTGTGACCTTGAAGGCTGACCAGCAGCTGCCTCATCTACCATCTCTCCTCACCCCAAGATGTACAGGCTTCATAAGTGACTTTGGCTGTGGATTGTGACACTACAATAGATTTTCTAAATCAGAGGAAACCAGTCATTCCTACAGTCTTTGAGCCAGGCAATGACCTACTGTCTGTCTTTTATGACCAAGCAGCATGCCCAGAGAGCAGTGGTAGCTTTATGTCTGAAAACTGATGTATGCAGCATTAGTTCAGAAGTGCTCTCTGCTTCTGTTCACTCACCAAACAAGAACGAACCAACATGACTGAGTACATGGAGTGAACAGATGTAATGCTGATACTTGAGAGGAGCCTGTTCCTAAAGATAGCATTTTAAGGTGTAAATTGCTAAGATACTCAAGTCCTGAGAGCGTCTGGCAAAAACACTTGAGGCAACAACATCCAGAATTACAGTCCTGTTTTCATCTGCTACATAATCCTTATAAATGTTCTTAATTTTGCTTGTTTTGAGAAATAATTTATCTTCAATTGAGATTACTGATTCAGTGCTTTCTGAGCACTAATGCCTGGATTGGATCCAGCAAATAGCTGCTCCAGTAACTAGCTGCTACTCTGCCTATGATCCCTAAGGACTTGGGTATATATGGTCATTCTCAAAGATTCCTAACTTTAGCGTCATCCCTAATGAAACAGGTCCTAGCATTGCTGCCCTCTTATCAGGGATGGGGATGACTTGAGTTCAACAAAGAGTTAATCATTTGGGATTTACCTTAGCAGGTACTCAAGGAATCAGACATAATTTATTACACAATCCTGTCCTGTACAGAAGCCTAGAAAAGCTCTCAGAGGCAAATATATGGGATAAATTTATGAATAAATTAATATAATGCAATACACTGTATGTCTTTCTCTCACAAATAGCTATTTTAATGGACAAATATTTTGTCAAAGATTTGCCTTAGCTCAAGTTATACAAATCATGCTCTTTGAACTCAAGAAATCTGGTGCTAGCTGTGTCTTCCCACAGGCATTCGAGAAAACTCTCCTTAGTCTATTTACTCTGACTAGTCTAGTTTTACACCAAGAACCTAAAACTGAAAATTGTAGAGATCCATGACTTTGTTATACCTGCAGAAGAAATATAGCCATTTTATCCAAATAGCATACTCACTTCCTCTGCATCTTGTGCTGGTTCATGCTCTCTTCCTTACTGCTGCTTTTGTTTGGGTTTGTAGTATTTCCTAACAGTTCAGTACCTCATGCAATCATTACTTGTCTGTTTATAGTGCAAACAATAAAACAGGTCATGGCAATCCCATTCTGTTCTATATTAGGCTCAGCCTCAATGTTGTACTGTTGATACTACTCACTTCTGACATGAGGATGTTTCTTTTTTATATTTGAATGCAGAAAATCAGGCCAAGAGAGATGAAATACATCCTAATCCTTCCACTGTACTGACTGGCTCTTTTGGCAAGGTTAATACTTGATATGTGATAAATAGCATTCTTAAAAAACCACTGTTGAGTTGAGGGTGTGTGCTTGTGATGTGCCTACTGTGGATCACTAAGAAATTTACATTCATTGTATAAGACTGGATTTGAAATTAAGATTTCAGTCATAAAGGGCTGTATGGTCACACTGAAGATCATACAGTCCTCATTCATCTCTAAGGTACTCTGTCATACACACGAGCAATATTCAGCAGCAGAATATTTTTTTACTAAAAGCCATTCTCCAGTTCTTCACCTCAGCCTCTTGCTCCCAAAGCCCATCCCTTCCTTCTCCATACCTTCTCCTTACTAAACTAGGTGCTCTAGAAACAAAAACCAGAATGTGTGGCAACACCCTGCATCCAAATACCTATAAAACAAAGCAGTGCAAGACACTACTCAGATGTGGTCAAGAAATGCCAGAAAGAAACATGTAAAAAAGTCTCCATCTTTCTTTGCAGCAGCTCAGATAAGATGAGAATTTTTTTTTTCCTCAGCCCCAACTGAGTCTTACTTCTCTCTAAACACTGCTACCAAAACTTTGCATGCCCAGGCACAAAGAGGCTGCTATTCATTTTTAAAGGCTGGGATTTCATTCATGGTGTTCATTAGGCAATCTGGATTGTATGATGCTAATTCTCACTTCAGGGACCAAAGCAAGAAGCTTTTTAGGCACAGGACAAACTGCTACCTCCACTTGTCCAGTAAAGTGTGAGGACTCACAGACATGCAGCGAATCTCATGTCTGCCATTTAACTCTTTAATGTAGCTAAAGCAGAAAGAGGCTCAACAGCCTGCATCCAAATACCTACAACAAAGCAGTGCAAGACCCCACTGGGATGTTCCCGAAGGATGCCATAGAGCAACGTGCTCCATGTTCTCACAGCGCCTGTAGCCACCACTATGGCAGAATCCTAACTGCTTCTTGTGGGAGCTGTAACAAAGGGCAGGGAATGGCTTCAGTGCCTTATCGGTGGCTGTCTTGATAAGAGAAACCCATTCACAACCAGCAGCTGCATTTCTGTGTAGCTCTGCAGACTCAGCTCTGACTCATGCCAGCATTTTTTAACCTGCCTGGTGTGGTAAATTTTTCACCCATGAGGATTAGGAATTCAAGGAGAACATGGCCACATTCTCTCTTGAAGGAAGCCACTATTGGAGCATGTGCTCGGGCACATGTCTCAGGGAGTTTGTCCAATGCAAACAGGGAAGGATATTTGTAGGCAAAGAAAGTTTTCAGTGCCTTAAGCAGAGGAGGGAAGCCAGCTCTCACGTAGGAAACATTCTGTGCTGCTGCAGGTATCGTACTCACCAACGTTTCTTGGTATCGGAACGCTTTCGTTGGAGAGGCATCCCCAGTCATATCCCCAGAGACAACGTCCTGTGGAGCAGGGCTTGTTCAGGGCTGTCCTCCTGTCTGCCCTCCCCAGCAAAATCATGGAGTGAAACAGGCACAAGGCTTCAGCTGAAGTCCCTCAGAGTACCCTGAGAGAGAAGGTTACTGGTGAGGGAAAGACACAGAGGGAGAGTGTAACCAGAGACTCCCTGCCCCCTCCTGTTCTGTCTGCTCCCCTGCTTTAATCTCTCTCTGCTGTCCTGGCAATGGGACAGCTCGGTAAATTAACAGGAGGTAACGTTTCCTCCTCCTCTCTCAGGCAGTGTCATTCTTCACTCCATTTGGAAAGGGTGGGGAACCACAGAAAGAATGGGTACTGATGGCTGAGAGAGATGAAGGAAGAGAAGGATGGAAATGACGAATTACCAAAATTAGAGACAAGATAACCATCCTGCAACTTTGAAGAGGATTATTTCCACAATCTCTTTCAGGGACAATCTGGTGAAGTGTCAGCATCTGAGAGAGGAAGTTCTCTAGCAGGCCTTGGAAGACGATTCCTCATTTGAATTACTGTTATGCTGTCCTCACATTTAACATAATTTTTCTTCAAGCATACCCATTATTGCTGGTTACCTCACCACAAATAAACAGCACTCCTTGCAGTCTTTGTACCTTCATGAACCTTCATCCACTGGCATAGCTAACACCCAGGATCTTTTATATCCAGAATCACAGAATGGCTGAGGTTGGAAGGGAGCTCTGGAAGTCATCTGGCCCAGCTTCCCTGCTCAACCAGGGCCTTCTAGAGCCACTTGCTCAGGACCACTTTCAGATGGCTTTTGAGTATCTCCAAGCATGGAGACTCTGCAGCCTCTGGGCAACTCCCTCCAGTTCTCAGGCACCCTCATGGTAAAAAAGTGCCTCCTGATGTTCAGATGGAGCCTCTTGTGTTTCAGTTTGTGCCAATTAAGGCTGCTCAACAGCATAGTCAGGAAGAGTTTGTGGGCTGTTGAGGATCCTGGAACATCTGTAGCGGTGCAAAGTAGAGAGGTCCTGCCCCCTGCCCTTTTGTGTGCCCTGGGTCTTTGCCACAAGAAAAGCAAGGAGGAACTAACAGTGTAGAAAGGACAAAACCAGGGTTTTGCTGCTGTGGGTTACTGCCTTGAGAAACAGAGCACTGAGCAGCTGTGGCAACAGCTACGTCCTCAGCTGAGTCACAGCTACTGTCTGCTGTACCCTGAGGCGGCAGCAAGCACAGAAGTTTGTGGGGAATGGAGCACATAATATAGGCCACAGTTCTTTTCACAGACAAGTGCTTTTTTTTCCCCTGTCATCTGATATCTGTAAAGCTTTTTGTTGAGGGAAAAAGAAAAATTCTGTATCTAGGAAAGCAGTTTCTTAGTGCAGCATCATCACTTCCTAAGCTGTTTCCCCCACTAAATAAAAATGAGTTATGTAAGAGCATGTGAAAGGTGAAAGTGTTGCCTTTATTAAGGTTATCCAGTCAGGGAGCTTTCCAATGCAGATGGGAAGCCAGAAATAAAACCACCCAGGACTCAGGGACAATGGGGAGCAGAGATCATGCAAAAGACCAAATGTCTGCAGTCACTGTTTGACAGGCCATTAATAAAGTACATTCACAGCTTTGGAGATGGCCAGCTTGGAGTTTGTAACTATTACCAAGAGGGAAACAAGGATCATAAGGATTTGAACTAGGTCTGTGGAGCTATGCAAAACTTACTAAGGAAGATGGCTGGGGAGGATTAATGAGGGGAATAGATGGAAAAGGACAGCCTTCATGAAAACCAAGGCTGGTCAGTGTCTGTCCTATCTTCATATTAAATGTTTTCTTAACTATCTTTCCATGAAATCTCATTATCCCACATGCATGAGTGCTGTAAGTTTGAGGTGCCAGCAGCTGGTGAGACTGGCGTGAGTGAATTTGGCCCAATTGCAGTCAGATTGGGGTGCAGATCGGGGACAGGAGCTGAAGCAAGTGTGGCCTCAGCAACAGCAACTGGAGCAGCCACAGCCCTCTGGACCAACTAAATGAGTGTGTGGCATGCTGCAGCTCAGACCCGTGTGAGGGGACTTGGCACAAGAACTTGTCACACCTGGGGTGTTGGCACCCTGGTCTTAAAAACAGGAGCGGAGGAGTGTCTGCTCCAGCCTCTGGGATGGGACCAGCACATGTCCTGGGTCAGCTGCTAAGAAATGGAGCCCAGGGTTTCTGGGCTGGACAGGAGGAATAACTAAGCCAGACTTGCAAGAGGCTTAGTTATGAAATTCCTTAAGTGTTTATTTCTGTGTGAATCCATTTAGAAAACTTAAGCCTGTGCTCAGTGTGACCTTTCCCTCTCATTCTTTAAGTCACTTTACAAGTGACTGAATACCAACAGCTACTAAGTTTGTGTTTTTCTTTACCACCTGCATCTAACAGATCCAGATCCAGATCCAAATCCAAATCCAAATACAAGTATTTTTTCAATGTAGTGTGAATTTCACCTTTGTCAAAACATGGTTTCTATGGCAGGTGTTACTGTTGCTCCTTTTTTTTTTGCAAATAAATACATAAAATAAAATAAAAGTTTTTCAAATAAAAACTTTTGGAGTGCCAAAGGAAAATTAAAATAATAATAAAAAACCAGCCTAAACTACAGCAGTTCCAGCTACTTTTCTAAGTCAGAGAAATCTGAGTGCGACTCTGAGCTCTTTGAAATATGTAGTAAATTACACAGATGTCATCTTAAGAATTTGTGCATGCAGGCAAAACGGTTCGTGCAAAAATACAGTCTGAAGACCAAGTTATACATAGCAGTCCCATAAACAAGTAACAAATGCAGATGAACTGAAACAAAAGAATATCAAACTTCAACAGAAAAGAATTCTATGAGAAGCGGCAAAATCAGCAACAAACAGCAGGCCAAATTGCACTGAGTAGGACATAGCTCTCATTCCTAGTGAAACAGACTCACCAAAGCTGCTGATCCTGTGACAACAGTTGATTGTAACTTCTCTGGAGATTTCCATTTCATTCCCTTCCTTTTAAAGAAACTGTTCTCTGTATGCATACGCTGATGACATAACCTATTACATAACAGTATCTTCTTGCATTTCCTTCTCCTAACTTAATAATTTACTGGTGTGATATAGTGAAGAATTCTCATATCCTGAGGGGTAAGAACAAATTATATAAGACAGGTACAGTCCATGTCAGGAGTCTCAGCTTGGCATAAATTTTATATGATGTATTAGAGATGTTTAGCCAAACCTTTTGATGTTTTGGAAGCATATGCTCTCTTTCAATACCATTCTGTACATCCTAATCTTTAAGGGGACTAATGACTATTTGTACAAAATCAAATCCTTTGACTATCTATCAGTAATCACAGATAGGGAAACAAAACCAGTTCAGAATTAAAATTGTATTAACTGAATTGTTCTGTTAATAAATGTGATTCTCATGCAACACGAGATTTTTAGAATACATTGGGTTCACTGTTTTCACTCCCCATCTCAAATAAAGCCCTCGACCTTTTTCTTCTGGTTTCCAGACAAAATGTGAACCTGATAACACTGCCCTGCTATCCCAGTTATTATAAGTAATTCCTTAAACCATGCTAGTAGCTCCAAACTTACCAATGAAAACATCTTTACTTCATCTTCTGGCCTGCTAGAATCATTTTCTGCACAGGTAGATGTTGGTCATTCCAGTGCTAATATCATACTGGACTTCCTGCATCAGAATTCTGTATTTTTAATAAACCAATGTACTCTTTCACCAAAAAGAGATCATGGAAGACAGGAAACAACTCTTCAAGGTGTCATGGATGAAACAGGGTAAATGGCAACCTCTAGTGGATTTAGAGACTGGGCATTATTTTCAGAGCTTACAAGAACAGAGCTTCTACCTTTTTATTTCACACTAATTGACTTTCTCACAGGTGCATTACTTTGATCTCAGTTTCCCCACCCAGCAGTAAGATCATGGCTCGTTTGTGAAGGGGGAAGAGAAAATTCTGTGTACAGCTGCTCCCAGCTACAAGCCTTGAGCTTTATGCATCAAGCCTCTAAGCATTCTCTGGCATTCCTTCCCATGCATCTCTCTGATCCCCTGGACCTTCCTCCGCTTCCAGAATCTGACTGATGGTATCTTCACTTTCTTTTCAGCCTCTGCCTCCGAGGCTCCTTTTTTTTCCAGGAACTCTTCATTTTGACACCAACTTTTCCCTCAAAAAGACCAACCCCAAAATTTTCCCAAGGTGAGTATTTCATCTGCTGAAGCATAACAGCAGCCTCCTACTTGGTGGTTCTGCCTCATCTCTCCTTATTAATGAATCAGTCTTTGTTTGGCCAGGGAGTTATCAAAATTCACAAGCAGCTCACAGTGGTTGCAGCTGTAAGTAGCAGGCTTCTGCCTGAGAGTTCAAAACCCCCTCTGGGATGTGCTATCCCAAGAAATGACATAAAATTCTGTTTATGTAGAACCTCCATTTCTGCAGGGATCTAATTCTCCAAATGGAAGACACCGCACAGATTAATCAAACAAAAATTCTTTATTTTGACACCTCAAGGCAGTAAAATACAAGTGCACAAAAGATATATAAAAGTGGCAGTGATAATGCAACTTGATGCAATCCTACAGAAATTTAGTCCATCAGAATGGACTGCTTCATCAATAAATCTATCTGTAAAATATTGCACCACTTTGTAGAGGGAGCACTCAGGAAGACACTGTTTATACTCCAGCCTAATACACGACCCCTAAACTGGTGTATTAGACTTCAGAGTAAGGCACCAACTGGCAAGTATGATTCTTGTTCTGTTCATCACATTGTGTGTAGGATAAATGCAAGATACACATTAATGCTGCACCCTTGTCAGCTGGAGGAAACGCAGCCTTCATTTACCAGGCAGAACAATAAAAAGAGCACATGCCTAGTTTTCCAGCCTCCCTCCATTTACCTTTGTGCTTCCCATTCATAATTCTATCCCGAAAAATAGATCTTAAAAGCCATACTTACATTAAAAAAAGCAAGGAACTATGCCAACTTAGTGCTACAAAATGGAGAGACTGAGACTGAAGTGAGCCACCTGTACCCCACATGTAATCCAGTGTCTCAGGATTTAGGCTTACCACAAAAAGAGAGCAATGCCCATCTCCCACATCACATCAAGTGGGAGTAACTGCAGTTGGACACAGCAAGACACAAATTACAGCATGAAGAGGCTGTGGAAGAAATTTCCAAAAGAAGTGATAGTTTATGCTTTTAAATGATCATGGATTAAGAAAGAAAACTCACAGAACAGTATAATAATATAAAACTCTTCCCTCTCATTTAAAAGGAAAAAAAACCTGCAGTGATAAATAATCCAAGCAACATGCTCAGACTGTAAAGAGCTGCCTTGAATATTTTTGTTAATTAAAAAGACAAAAGATCCTCATGTACAAAGCTGTAGAGCTTCAGGGCTTCGGTTGTACAGTGCAATTTATAGACTCCTGAGAAGCTGGTGGAGTGAATGTCTGTTGTGACATGTGAGTACTATGGCAAACAAATTCCTCAAAAGGAATATTCCATGCAGTTGTTCACTCTTGGGACTAAGGGAAGTTAATCTAGAATTTCTGGATTCAAAACTATTTCTGGGGCATTTTATACAGGCATATTTGTTTGGGTCTCTACATGTTTTCCTGATAATCTGGGATATCTTAGAGTTCTCTTGATAACTTGGCTATAGAAGGAATGTAGAAAAATAGACTTTTAAGTGATCAAAATGGAAAGTGTTGAGTACTGAGAACAATAACCTTCCATTTTAGGGAGGGGGAAGATTCTCCTTCATAAGAAGCCCTTTTCAATGTGTAGAGCAGTGGACTGTCCTGGATGAATAACCATGCAGAAAGTACTTAAAATTGTTGAAGTACAAGCATAAGATAAGTAGCATCTTTTGACTGATTTTCCTTTCAGAAAGGCTTAACTTAAAAACTTGTACTAGTAGTCCATTTCCAGTTTCGCATTAACTTTGTTTACAAATGTCCTTATGTCTCCTTCCAAAGGATGTTTCCACTTCTTTCCAGTTCCAGTGCTGATCCTCTTTCCATCACTTTCTATACATACACACCCAATTGGGATATTAGAATTTTAAACCCTGGACTGAGTCAGGGTCAAGGAGTGTTGGCAGTTTATTTTAGAAAAGGACATAAAGAATTAGACTGGCACTCCTTGCTTGCACATGTGATGTCACAGCTCATAAGAGTGAAAACAGATATCCACAGTCAAAGTTCAGCTTTGGCAGTATCTCTCTTCAAACAGAGCTGGCAAGGTTATTTTCCTGGTAGATAGCCAGGAAACAGGTAAAGGTCCCGACAGAGTGTGCTACAATATTCCGACATTTCCTTGCAGCGGTGGAATTCCGTGCCTGGGGCATAACCTTCTCGTTGCTTGATCTGCCTATTCACCTAGATGTGAGAGGAAAAAAATTCAAGTGACTAGAAGGATTAAAAAGACAGAAGGAAGAAGAATGTCATTTCTTTCTGCACTCCCAGATTTTTCTGTTTAATGCATTAAGTAGTCCCTTAATTATAAGAAGGATAAATAACTAGGGTGCAGTTCCGCAGCAGCTCAAGTTGCTGTGGTCACACTGCTTTTTTTCACTCACTCTTCCTCCACTTTCTCAATCTTTACTTTATATGAGTATTGCTGCTTTTGCAGCTGTTTTGTGCATGTTCAGGGAATGAACTCAACTAAAACAAAAGCTATTTCTATAGAAGAAAAGTAATTGTTGCAAGCAATATGAACTCTACTCGTAAGTGCACCATGTGACCACATCAATGAAACAGGAGGAGTCAAAGAAACAGCATTACTTGGTTAAACTCCTATGCAGCTGTATATAAATAAGTAAACAAGAAGGAGGAAAGAATTATAATTTTGCCACAAACAAGGCAAAAATAAGTGCTCTAATAGTACTTTAATCCTAGCATTCTGAAGCAATGGAAGGCCCTTCTAAAGCCAGGTGGGAGGGGGAGAGTAAACGGCCTTTACCTTCACCAGCATGTCAGCCACGTGGGTGTGTCGGGAGTCCTCTGCAAACACGGAGGCGAGAGCCTCCACGTACCAGGAGCCGCGCTTGGTGTTCCGCATGGCCGCCGTGCCTGCCGAGAGAGCGCCTGCCATGAAGCCTTCTGGGGAACGCCGACACATGAAACCTCCTCATGCCCAAACAATTAGGGGCCCAAACAATTACCTTTCAGGCAAGCATATCCACAGATCATATCCGAGCACGTGGGCAGCCGCAGCTTCAGGCTTTCTTCCTTGTTCGCGTCGCTTTCCTCACAGCCTGGAGAATCTGACCATCCTTTGCCATCTCTTTGATCCACTCCCCGGTCCAACTCATCTGTGGGGGCAATAAACGAGGAGAGGGAGAAAGGGAGAAGAAATTATCCTGAATTACTTGATGTAGCTTTCCTGTACTGACTTATATTTTTGGTCAGCAATGCCACAATTCCTGACAAGCAGAAAGGTTGTGCATTAACTTGAGGCTTTCTCAGCTGCTCAAAACTCATCTGAAAGTTCTTCTGCGCAAACTAATGCAGATACCAACAACTGCTGCACCTGCTTAACCTGACATGGTCTGCATGCTGATTTCTGCTCCCACCTCTTCCTGCACAGATCATGAGATAACCATGAAAGCAGGGAAGTTTCTGGTAGTTCTCCACCACTCATTTGATGCCTACCCATGATGATTTTATTTTCCACTCATACCTACCTTGGAAATATCCAAAAATGCCTAGTGCACTTTGCAGTGCTGTCTTTTGACTGCAGAACTCAAACAAGAGCTGTAATTTTAGTTGCTAAGATCTACACCCAGGACATGTAGAAAACCTAGACCAAGTATTTCACCTAGTTCTAAAACCTGATTACAATACCGCTTGTTTCAATTAAAAGCATAAATTGTGCAGCAGAAAAATGCAAAATAATCTGAATCCAAACATGAGAGAGACCTACAGTCCACGGAGATTAGTTTAAAACCTGGAGAGCATTTAATGCTCTTTCCAGGATTCATTAGTGTGCATTATGCAAGTGTAGATATTCTCAATTGGTTTTCTGCATGATGCAGAGCTTCCATTATAATCTCAACTAATTGCTTAGTGGTGGTAACTTTGATAGTCCAGCTGTGTTGCAAGAAAATTAAAATTACATTTCACAAATTTTCCATATAATTTTGCCTTTTTGTTTTCTTTTGTTATGAGAATCTATTATTCTTTCTTCCTAACAGCAAAATCAGAGTCTAGTGTTACAAGGCTTGAGTGTCCACTTCAGAGGCCTTCCTCCTAAGATGTTTCTCAATTTTTATTGCCAGCTCATGCCTAAATAATCTATTTGGATTTCTAACCCTTTAACAGGCAGTGGAACAGGTGGCATCTCATAATTATGCTCAGAAAGTGGTCAGTTCATAAGTCAGCAACATTGTTCTTTTCCTCTAAACAGAAAACAGCAGTGGGAGGAGTGTGATTGTCTGAAACAGCCTAGAATTAAAGTCTTCATAGCTCAGAATTTCATAATTTCATAATTAAGTTCCTTTCTCATCTCTTAGGGTAGCAATGCATATTTTTTCATTTTTAACCACATTTTTTCATGCCTTTATCACCCTTCTCAAAATCTTTCCAGTTCTCTGTCTTTTTAAAAATTTAGTGTACTGTTCACAGTGCATTTTATTTCAGAACACTCAGGTAATTTTACTGTCAAACTCTATTATTCACACTGTCACCATCCCATTATGTATAAAATCAAAACTTTTTTGATTAAAGCTTCAGAATTACACATCTTCCTCATGCATATCTTCAAACACCACTCCTATCAACTTTACTAAAACATGTAAAGCACTAACCCTTTGCATACTTAACCTCTAATTTATAGAACCACTGCCAGAGATTGATCAAGTCTGTTTAAATTGTACTGAAGCTCCCAGACAGCTGTTCTGCCAATTAATTTAAGTAACTGCTAACTACCCAGCTTTTAGTATAATTTTTCAGTCTTTTGAATGGACTACATCAAATGCAGATTCTAAGCAACTTTTATGCCACACTGAAACTCTTCCCATTGCTTTCTGTTGCCACTGGTTTTTGATCCATGACTGTAGGTGAACTACTTAACTTCTTTAGTAGACTCCTGCCAAAAGCTCATTAGGAATTAGGACTGTACCAATATTTCTTTATCTACATTTTAAAAATGTGTCACTAATAGAAGACAGAGCAGGCCTACAATGTAAGGTTAGAGAGGAAGAATAACTTATGTATTTCTCACCTTGTTTCAACTAGTTCCAGCTAACTTGCATGGCACAGATAGATTGACTACTATTTCAAAGTTGACAATACTATTTATACAGTCCTTTTAATGCTGTCTAAAGGGTACACATTTTTGTTGACAACTCAATTACTTTGTAACTGGCTTTCCCCTCTAGCTATTAATCAAGGTTTAAAAGAGGTTAGACAAGGCAGGGTTTTGTCTTTGCTGTTTTTTATTAAATTGAGTTTTTCCTTACAGTTTTTCAAGTATCTTAATCCTTTGTCTACTGCAATATCCTAGTTCTAAAGTGTTATGCACAGCAATCTTTACCACTCTTCCTTGACAGCAACTTTTTTGGGAATGTAAAGGCCAAGCTTGATTTGTTAGTCTTAACAGACTCCTTATGGTAACATTACAGTCAAATAAACATAATTACCTAATGAGGTCAGCTGAAAATTATGGCTAATTACACTTATTTCCACCCTGAGTCTGCACATTCACATTTGTTCAAGAGTATCTAAATGTTCATTCACTTAAGGAAAGCAATCAGATTCAATTCATATTGTAAACATGCATGTTACAATATTCCCAAATGCTTAAAAGGATCAAGTATTTCTGACCACTGAAATACTTCATGTAGACTTTGGGCTTTTCCCTGTATTGGGATTAAAGAAGAGTAGAGATTGGAGGACAAACTGTAAAGCTTGCTAAAAATGAGAAAGAAGGGAGACAACTGTGAGAAACAAGGAAAAAGCAGGGGGAAAAGCTACGAGGAAAACTCCTCTATCACAATGGAAAAGACGGAAACTCTAAGACAGAGCTTCACTTTGGAATAGCTGCAATTTCACAGAGTCCAAACACTTGAGAAAAAAATTTTGGTCATTAGCAGATCTGAAAGGTAGCTAGTTACAGATGTCTTTGTTTAGTTACAAAAGGGAGGAAAAGGAATAATAGAATTTAAATAAAAACGTACAAAAAGCACAGAAGAAAAACAAGTTTGTAGGAATCATTAAAAGAGTTCTGTACAGCAGCATGTAAGAATTCAACAGCAGTATGTGGAAAACGGTGCAAGGAAAGGTCATCTGAGGCTGAAAACAGGCTCAGGTAAAGGAAAGCCAAGACCCTAAAAATAATTGGAACAACCCTGACAGCTCAAGAGACCACCACAGGAGACACAACACATCAAGGATCTAGAGAAAGACAGGACCTCAGCAAGACTCCAGTGCTAGTGTACTGCTCCATGCTGTGCTGCTATTTGTGCACCATGTGTCCCACTCCCCCTCCTGCAGGCACAGCACGAGGAAGCCTCGGGGTATGGGTGGGACGTGACAGAGTTTATGTCACCAAGGTGCTCTGGGGTCTGCCAGGCAATGCACACACCTCATGCACAGCTAAAGACACTTACAGAGCAACAGATGCAGTGGCAGCAGCGGGGCAGAGGGAGGTGAATATGGGTCCCACTTACACCTGAGAGAAGCAAAGAGGAAAGTTGACAGCAAGTTGAATGTGAGGGTGTGCATGTGTGCAAAATGAGCCTTAATGGCATGCCAAGTACATGGCTTTCAGTGCTTGGGCACTCACCTCCCCGGCAGGCCTGAATAAAGAACATTTTGGGCTTATTCTGGAGATTTGGGCAGTTTGCATTATCAAAGAGCCGGAAAGCCTCCTGCAACTGAGAGAAGAAAGAGAGGAAATTTCTTCACTGTAGCCTCCTGTAAGCCAAACCCAGTCTCAACCTTGGTTCCCTATCTTTTGCTTATTACCTCACCAGTCTTGGTAATCCTCTCCTTTATCTGCAAACTCAGTGTGTGACAAACATATCCCTTCTCCACCCTCTCCCCAGGTTCATACTTGCTTGGGTTCATGAACTCTACCTAGTATTTAGACAGAGAGATAATTTGTCCTGCTTGCTATTTTTCATTTTCTAGACCTCCCCTTGCCCTTTTCTTCCCTCCAGCCCTTATTTTTTTCTATTTTAAAATATGTGAATCCTCAGTCTTTTTTTTTTCTTTTTTTTTTCTTTTTGAATATTGTTACTTTCCTGGAGATAACCTACAACAAGAGATCAGGACTCAGCAACATACCTGTAGTAGTTTGCCATCACTGCCATAAACCCCACCCTCCACACCATGGGAAAGCAGAGCAATAATGCAGGAATCCACATCTCGATGATCTCGCAGCTTGGAGAATCTCTCCAATGCATTCTGCATCTCCTAGAACAGGAAAAAAAAATCTAATGCTTTCCAAACTTCCATAGGGAAAGTGAATCAATTTTCTGGGAAGAACACAAATGGCCCTCCTTGTAACAAAGAAAAACCCCTCACACCTCAAATTTACATGAAAAAGACATATACTATTAAAAAAAAAGGCAAAATATTCTTCTTTTATGCAATATTCAATCTTAAATATAACACTGTGAAGCAGGAATTGCTTAGGCCAACAGAGGAAACCAAGTGATATTTTACAAGTGATATTTTACACTGACACTGGCATCTGGCTGGGATGTTGGAGCAGCTTAACAGATACATACTCTGGGACTTCAGGCATTCAGACACTAGTGGTCAATTCAAAATTTAGACCGGAAAACTTCAGGAACCGACAACGTGACAGATACAAATATCTTCTATCAATGTTGCAAAAGCTCTGTTCTTGAAGAAAACATTCTTTAACACGTCCTGTGTCACTTGAATTCATAGGGATTTAAAAGGACTAAGATCAAATGATGCTGGAGAAGACAGCAACTGCATTCCTAGGGAGAGTGGCTTGATTAAGTTAGTCATGGAACACAACCAATTTTCCTATGTGAAGCACATACATGTTTTTAGTGAAGACTGAAAGAGTGGAACTGAGCTGCACAGATAGACTGGTGAATGGGATGCCAACTGACTTCACCAGTGAAAGGACATGAAAACGTCACAATAGCAAAGACTACATCAAATATTTGCAAAGTTTAACTTTTAGGAGAGAACACTGGAAAAGTCTATCTATAGTAAATTGGAGACTTCATCCATTTGTGCTTTTAACACATGCCAGGAGTGGTCTCAAAAGTCTTCCCCTTGCATTAGGGTCAGACTAGAATAGTACCTCTTGTAGTTCTTTGTGATACTACTATCCACTGGAAGAGCTCAGCCTTCCAAGCTTTCTCATGTGGATCAGTATGAGAGCATCATCACGTTCGGCTTCATTTTCTATTCTTAAGTGATAATTCATATATTCAAAGCTCAGCTACGTACCAGAGACAACTATGACACAAACTCTCAGGCACACCGGTTGTGAAGCACTGGGGTCACCCCTTACCTGTGCAGTTTGGTCATGGCAGACAGTGACTCGGTAGCCGAGGTGCCTGAAGAGCATCTCCAGGGAAGCGCAGTCCACGTCTCCCCCGGCGCGATATTCCAGGTCCTTCTCGCTGCTGAAGCGGACATTGCTGAGGATCAGCGCTAAGCCTCGTGGCTCTGATGTCAGCTTGTATGCCTGCAAGGAAGATTAAAAACGGGTAAATTTAGACTACACAAGGAAATAATGGTGTGTTAGAATAGAACAGCTATCATTCCAGACCAACTTGATATGCCTGTGCTTGCCAGCCTCCACAACTGACAATGCTACAACACTATTATTAATAAGTTAGACTGCCTTGCCTTATTCCTCATTTCAAAAGAAACACAGCTTATCCATTTCAAATTGTGAATTAGATATTGCTAATTTTTCCCCCTTTCCTCACCCCAGCAGGGCCCCAAATATTTTTGTGTCACCCCCAACAAAGGACAGCGCTATGCAAAATTTAGCTAAGGTTTCTTAATTGCTGTTGGGAGCAGAGATGTAAAATAGCAATGAGTGTCATTGTAACAGCAAGGGACTGTCAGTCATTGATCTTCAAAGTTGTGCAACTGGCAAAAGAGGTTAACAGGAAAAAAACTAATTTAAGAGGGGTGCCTTCTGACACAGAAGTTACCTCTCTGTCCCTACCATTCCAACAACAACAAATTGATAGTAATTCACTTACTAACACTCCTGCAAATTGGAAGTAAAATTTAATACCAAAGGAGAATATCAAATAAGGTGCATCCAGGCACAGATGTAAAAGGAGCCTAGTCAAGCTCACACTGGCACTGCTTATCAATCAAGTCACCCCCACAGACAGTTCCAAAAAACCCAAACAAAAACCAACACACAAACAAAACCTCTGTTTCATTACACATAGAGCCTCTGACACTGTACAACCCTAAGGAAGTGTTTATCCCACAACACAAAGTAATTTTTCCTTAAGCCCATCCCACCAATCTATTTACAGACAGAATCAACAAAAAGGAATTAGATTACATATAAACTTCAAACACTGCAGCAGAAGATTAGAAATTCAAATTGTTCTACCCACAGGTAGAATTCCAGCACATAATCCTGATCTGGTTCTCAAGCCTAAGGATTCTATTGAGTACAGCTGACAATTAAAACAGCCAACTTACTAGCTGAAAACACAGTTCTACTATCTTACAGTCATTTAGAGGGTTTGTCATCTTACAGAAAATGAGGACACAGAAAAATAAACTTGAGGCAATAATACTGACAGCTCACAGAGAGCAATAGTACAGAAGTCATTCCACCAAGCTCTTCATGATCAAAAAAACAGAGGCAGAGATTTGTTTAGAGTTACAGAACCTTTTGGGATTTCTTGACACTTGTAAATGAGAACCACATCAAATGGAGCATGACTGGTAACACCTTTCATTTACACAAATAGCACAACCCTGATCTGCATCCCAGTGAAGCATTTCAACTCAATTTTAAGTGGCACATGTTCAGCTGATTGATCCAAACATCTCACATCTTAAAGACTTTCTCTGCCAACAACTTACCAAGTGCTGATGATTGTGATAAAATTCAGGAGTGCAATACTTCACTGGAGGAATTGAGGGACCATCTCCATTATCCAAGGAATGCTCTATTGGTTCTGTGCAAAGCCAAATATATTAATAAAAATTAAAAATTTCAGACACAAAACCTCTGTATTAAGGTAGTAACTTGCAAATTCTGAACTATATTCATTTATGCATATTTCACACCTCCAAACACTTTGTTTGATCAGGGCCTACTGACACAAAATGAAACACAGAAGAGAAAAAAAAGTACTGTAACAGTATACTTGTTTTATTTATTTTAACTGACAGCTTTTATTTTTGCTTGTATGTGGGTCAGCCTTATCTAATGCCTAGTCTACAGAGTATGAAAACAGAATTCTCATCTAATTTAAGATCTTTGTGCTTTCTGCTGTTTTGCACAGTATGTTCTTACTTTCAGAGTTTGGCTGATGAAATGTTGCTAGAAAATTTCAAACAGAATAGTTCTTTCCTGTCATAAAAGGCCTCCCATGCTGAACATATGCATAAGTGATCAAACGAGACAATTTTAACTTTCATAAAGTGCAAAGCCCTTCTCTTTTTTTAATCTGCCTCTGAACACTTTCCTCTGGATAACAGCAGATGAGGGGAATGATAATCAACTATTTGCCATTTGCAGACAAACACTCACTCCTCTGTACCGAAGAAACTGAGCTAATGACATTCACGAGCTCTTCTGAAATCCTCTTTCAGCATTTTGAGGCATGGCTCTCCTGGTTGGAGGAACATATGCTCTAAAAAAATCAAAACAACCCAACCTAAAACCCTTGCACATAAATAGAAAAGTTTCCAAAAATTAGACACTTGCTCTTCAACACCAGAGAGAGCTCCTAGTAACCAGCATAAGGGAAAACCTGTGGTTAGGGAAAAAGTACTCGAGGCATTACCAGAAGCAACATAAAAACTAGCAAGGAGATTCACTCCAACCAATGTTTATTAGACCAGACCCCTGGCCTAAGCTGGAAATGCACGTTAAGTAGAAGCTGATTTCCTGCACTTGACAGAAGCTAAAGAAAAGCAAGTTGGACCCAGATAACACATATAAGGCCTTAAACTAATTTTTTAAGAAGGAATTCTTGGTTAAGAAATGCTGCCTGAAGTCAGTGTCTTATCAGAGCGCTAGCTCAATGAAATTCTATTACATATCTTCAAGAAAATCTTTGCAAAATCTAGAATTTTACTGACAGGTACTGTTTTAAGCAACAAAGTCTCCCACAAGAATAAATGAAGCTAACAAGAAACTCGTATTGGTTGTCTCTTCCCATATGCTATAAAGCACCCTCTTTGATCATAATATAGTCAGTTTACTGTCAAGTTTGCATTCCTGGCATGAGCAAAGTGGTGGCAAGCTTATCTCTACAATCAAATTAAGACAGTATTAATTGGCAGGAGCCAACCAGGTAGCAAATCAAGTGCAACTCACCAAGCCAACGGGGTCTCTTTGAATTACAGGACTCACTGACAGGGTATGGAAGATCTGACTCATGACAGTGTTCAAGCTACAAGACATCAATAAATCCATGAAAAAGAGTAGCATAAAATAGCTTTTTTTTTCTCTACAGTACAAAGCTGAAGGTATCATGGAAGAAAGGATACATGCATTTATATACACAAAAAAAATGACTAAAATATAATATTATGGTCACTTCCAAAAGAAACATCATGACAAGACAGCAGCAGCCCTTTCTCTCAATGCAAGACTCCTCCCCTTTGATCATCTGCACTTCTACCCAAATCCTCAGTTTAGAATCTTTACATTGGGGTCATCTTAGCTTTCTTGGTTTTAACAAGAACTTGATTGTCTGGTGATTCCTCTATTTTTGTTTGCTGTCAAGATTTCATTGTTTGTATAGTAAAGAAAAATTGGAAACAAAAAATTAAAAGGGTAGTCTGATAAAATTTACATTTTAATAAGGGAACACTTGTGCAAAAGTATTTGATCTCGCTTCCTTTGTGTAAAATATGTTTACTGACAGTTTCCATCCTTGCCAATGCACTAAGAACATGGAATCTTTCCAAAACTCTTCCTTTAGTACAACACTAAGTACACAAAGTGAAAAGGTGAAAAAAATAACAAAAGAAAGAAATACAAGTATTTGTTTCTTCAAGAGTCTACTCAGACAATCACTGAAAACTAAACCAATGAAAGTTCAGAGAAAATTTCTGGATTATTGATTACACATCCATTAAGAACTTGTTGGATGTAAGAACAGTGCAGGAGCCTCATACAGTCCAACAATAAGAGGTGCAAGGCCCTGTGCCTGGGGCACCAATATATCCTGGGGGCCATCCAGCCGGGAAGCAGCTTGGCAGAAAGGGACTTGTGTGCTGCCAAGCCCAAAAGGAGCCAGCAGGGCACCCTTGGCACAAAGGCAGCTGGAACCCTGGGCTGCACCAGGAGGAGCAATGCCAGCAGAAGAGATGAAGGGAGGTGATCCCTCATCCCCCTCAAGGGGAACTTATCAATGTGTATGAATACCTGAAAGGAGGGCACAAAGAGGACAGAGCCAGGCTCTTTCCAGTGGTGCCATGGGCACAAACTGAAACACAGGAGACTCCCTCTTAAACATCAGGAAATGCTTTTATATTGGGAAGTGCCTGAGCACTGGAGGAGGTGCCCAGAGAGGCTGCAGCCTCCATCCTTGCAGATATTCAGAAACTGCCTGGATGTGACTCTGGAAGCCTACTGAACATAACACTTGAGCAGGAAAGCTGGAAGAGATGACTTCCAGAGGCCCTTTCCCACCTCCACCATCTTGTGATTCTTTATGAAAATTCTGTTCTTCCCAAGTTTCTTCCTCTCTGCTTTTGCTAAGGCTACTACAAATTTCAACTTACAACAAAACCACTCTATCCTTTGTAAACAATTGAGTTTCTCCCATTTGATAAAGATCCTTTTGTGCCCAAACCCAATCTGAAATGCAAGCCATCCATCCTATTCTTTAAAAACTGCTGTACCCTTGCAATCTCATGGCTCAGGTTGGACATTGTCTTCAGGATCATTGCCTCCAGGTGCTGCTGCTTGGTTTCTCTCAGAGCTTCACAGAAGGCTGAGAAGGCATTAGGGCCTCTCTTGGGCAGCAAATTGAGGAATTCCACATTCCGGTCGAAGCTCCCAGACTTGGCCTGAGGAAAAAAAAAATCAAAATCCATACTCAAGTAACATCTGAGTAACATAAATAACTTGCAATGAATCATCAGAAGAACTCCTTTTTTTATTTCAGAAAAAGATTTCACCACTATGCTTAGCTGTGCTAGAACCACTATTATATTCTTCCTAGATGATTTCATTCACACTTCTCTGTTCCTATTTGCTCAATACATGACACCACACAACAAGCCAACAATTCATACATGACCACACACAGTAATACACCATATTATCTCTAAAATTTTTCTTCCAGTTACTGCTGGAATAGTATCTGCTCCTCCTCACTGAATACACAAAGTCAACCACATGCTCCCACTACTATCCAATAGTTTATGGTCTCACACAGCTAGTCAAATTCTCCAGAAAACATTAAGTAAAACACTTACTATATGCAGTCAGTTCCAGAATGGTATTTTCTATGTACAGATGAATACTTAGACCAATGAAGCAAAATATACTGGTATATGTGGAAAAGTAGCCATCAAAAAATAAACAGTGCCAAGAAGCTCTAACTGTTAGGATATTAACAGGTATTTCCCAACAAAATGTATAATTTCTACAATAATACTCTTCCCTGTGAAATCTAAATTCCACCAAAAATCACACACCAAAATACTAGGTATCATAAACAAATTTTATTTATTTAGAATTAATCTTATATTGTTTTAATTATCACTTAGATCCAAGATCTCTCCTTTTGGTGGATGATGGGAATAGCTGATGAGTTACAGATAATTAAAGCTTAACAATACAGCAATCACAGGGAAAAAAAAAAAAAAAAAAGAAGCCTTGAGGTAAATGTGAAAATCTTCTGCTACAAAAGATATCACATCATCTGGTTTCATTCATAATTATCAAGCTCAGTGTCAAACAGAGTCTGGGTTTTGCCCTGACACATTGTTTGGGAGGATATTGCAAAATCTTGTTGATCCAATGTTTATGAACTTATTTAGAATTTCAGACCTATATTCATTCATGACTGACTAAGAGCATTTCTTTTTATCCTGGGCTTCAGTGTTTTGTCCTTTCCCTTATTTATCAAACTCCTTTCTACAAATTGGTCTTGATTTGCGACAGGAAACAAACTTTCTTCCATAAATGGCCTCTTTCCCTTAGCAGTGAATGTACCTTTTCCTATTCCCACAGGATCCTGAATTTTCAGAGTACTATTGACTAGAATTGCCAATAACCATGTCTTACTTGTGCCTTCCCAGAAGTATGAAGGTTCCTTTCTCCTGGTAACACTGCTCCATTAGTCGCTGAAAATAACCACCTCCATACATTTGTATCTTGCTGTAAGCTCACTGAATTTTATTGTAACAAGAAACGTAAGTTGAGACTTGATTTCTTAAGTATCTAATGCATTTTTCTTCCTTTCTGCAGCTGCTTTAAGACAAGCTAAAGGTCATTCATCTTCTTCAGTCTGTGACTCTAAGCCATAAATGATAGTTAAGAACACAAGCTGACCTCAAGAACCAGAATGCTAGTTTTACTGAAAAGTTAGGAAATTTCCAGAATGCTCATATTCTGCACTTTGCATGCACAGCAGTCAGCTTTTGGCAGACTTCTTTCTTAATGCTTCCTTAAACACTCAAAGGGCTGTGCTTCCTGATATGACTTCATCTTCAACATCACATTTAGGTTATGCTAAATAATGTTCAGCAAACATTCAGAAGTTAATAAGACACTTCTTTCATTTCATTTCCCAATACATCCCTAATTTATTTCTTTCCCCTCACAGATGGGTTTGATAATCTGCATAATAGAAACTAATTATAAATAAATTCTCAAGTCCTGTCAAAATTCCATATTAGTCTTATTATACACCTGCAGAATCCATAGAAAAAGCATATAAAATTGACAAACATCCTAATCAAATTTATGTCACTTGTCAAAACCAATGATCCCTTCATTACTGTCTAGTGATCAACGGAGTATTTAAATCTTTTTATATATACCATCTCAGTCTTTGATTACAGTACAGAGTACTCAACTTGTTTAAAAAGCATGAAAGCTCTTGCTATTTTATCTGCAATTTTAAAAGTCCATCTCAGAGCTCTGGAAGAACATCTGATGCTCCAACAAGCATTTATGCAAGCAGATGTTGGAGCTTGCCTTAAAAACAGCCGTTTCCACTGTCCCACTTTACTGCCACAATAATTTTCCCCCTGTGTTTGAAACTCCCCTCTTCTGGGTTTTCACCTAGATAATCATAACATCATTTTCACTACAAAGTAAACACAATTTTTTTTTCTTTACAATTTATTGAAAATGTATATTGTGAAAAAACTTCACACGGTTTAGTATCTTTCTGAACGACCCAATTTAAATTCAATACTGTCAGATCCTACTATCTCCCCACATTTCTTACATCAAAGGAGGCAGCTTCTATTTGCTGACTCTTCTCCAATGCTGTACACCTATAAACTCTCTACTTACTCTTCATATTCCTTGTGAGCTCCTCATCCAGTTCAACCATCTTTGCCTTCAGTGGCTCCTTCTGGAACACAGTCCCCCTCCCACGTTCTTCATACTTGTGGTAAAGTTTCAGTACTGGTTTGACACCTCATACTTGGAAAAAATGTCATCTCCCTGAGCTCCTTGATTTACTTCACTTTCCTTACATTACAGAAATTTATTTAAATGCTCTATTTCCAGAATTTTCTGTTTCCAGAAAATTTTCCATTTTCCTCTTTTGTTTAGCTTAAATCAAGCCAACAGGACCAGCGTAACTGTTGTCTTTTTAAGAAAAGATTATTTAGAACATAACTATTTATCGTAACTATTTATCCAGATCTTGATTTCCTGACTTATTGAGGGTGCAGGAGGATATATATAGAACCAGCCAGTTATAATATCCAGGAGAATCTATTCTCTTTCATCAGTCAATGGCATTTGGCTCCTCCTGTTTCCATTAAGGTACCTGGCGATCAGCATCACAATACATTTACAATAACAGGCTACTTAAGAGCACTTCTAAGACCAGTGCTCACATTTGCCAGAGACAGGAAGAATATTAAAAATTCACAGACCTACTACAGGAAGATCAAAGGTAAGACAAAGTGTTTTCCACTCCAGTGATTCTTTTTTTTTTTTATGCACTTTGCTCTTTCTCCATAGCACTGTTATGTCTAGGAGTATTCAGTAAACATTCCCTTCATTTTCATCCTTCTAGTACAATGCATATTCTGCAGATCCAGCTTTCCTTCTCCCTCTGCCATATTTCTATTTTTGTTGCAATTTGCAGATCAATGCCCTGCAACAGTAGTCCAAGTCACTCTGTTCTCTTGCTCAGGCTGCTACTGCTATTTATACACATTTAAGCACTTAGTTAGGTGTGTTTATTGTATTAGGCATAACTTTTCACTAAGCTACTACTCTTTACCTGACTTATCCATCATAACACCTTCCTCCTTACTGATAATCCATTACTAAGTATTGCTGCATTCCCTTTTACTCAATTACATCTGGAGGGAAAGGCTCCTTTAGGCTTCTTCTCTTCTGTCTCAGTTTAATACTTTAAACCTACTATAGCACCTCACCAAAAAGAGTACTTTCTCTGCCATTAGTTTGAGACGATTTTTTTTCCCTTTTCTTCCCTTCTCCCCCTCAGGTGACAAAGTGCAGGCCATCAGAAGCCCACCCCTACTCACCATTCACACTTGAGCAATGTTGTTGCTTAACCCCTGTGGGCTGCTAAGCATCAGACACTCAGTTACCTCCTCCCCAGGTGGAATGGTGGGGAGAACCCAAAGAATGTGAGAAAAGTTCAGACAAAGATGGTTTAATAGGTTAAGCAAAAGCCACACGCACAAAGCAAAACAAAGAATTCACCCACTAATTCTTGTTGGCAGGCAGGAGTTCAGCCACTCCAAGGCTAGCAGGGCTCCATCACTCACAATGGTGACTTACAAACACAGAATATTCTGAGTGGGAAGGACCATTGAGTCCAACTTCTAAGTGAATGGCCTGTACAGGGATTAAATCCAAGACTGTGGCATCATTAGCACCATTCCCTAACTCAGTTTCCCTTTCCTTCTTCTTCTCCAACCTTTACATGCTGACCATGACACTGAAGCTGGATACGGAGTGGGATATCCCCTGGGTCAGCTGTCTCGGATGCGGCCCCTCCCAATTTCCCGTGCACCTCCAGCACTGCTGGTCGGGTGGGGTGAGAAGAAAAGGCCTTGGCTCTGGGTCAGCACTGCTCAACAATAACTAAAACACTGCGAAATCAACAACACTGTTTCCAGCACAATCGAAAACACAGCCTCATAGCAGCTACTATGAAATTAACTACTCCAGCCCGAACTCGGAGAAGTCCTTGATTCACTCTCTGGCTTGCACTGTTTCATGGTATCTTTGTTCTCTTCCGCTGGGGATTGGAGCTATTTCAGGTGAGACTGCCTGGAGCTCCCACAATTCAGCATTGATATCCTTGACAGGCCCCATGAGGCATCTAATATTATCTTTGACACCGCGTCAAAGTATGCAAAGTAATTCACATTATCTTTGACAATGACTCAAAATTAGTCAAGAAGTTATCTTTTCACTACTATCAAAACCTTTTCAGTCTCAGGTTAACATTTTCTACACTCATACCCAGAAAATAGTTCATAATCCTAATTTTCAGCATCCGTTCTTTGTTATGGGACCATGAACTTTGGTAGGGGACTAAAAACCCCCTCAGCTCCTTACTTGAGCCCTGACATGCACTTGTTGTGCAGTTTCAACCACTTCCTTTCCAGCCTGCTTTCTCTGAAGACCTGCAGCTCATCCTGCACGGTGTTCTGCACATTACCATCCCTCTGGCTGGAATCCCAAGCTATTTCCGATGACTTCTCCCCACAGCACCCACTGCACAGGGAAAGCAACACAACCCTACAAACAAACAGCATTTGTTAGTTGACAGTGAGCCCTGAGCCTTACAATACAATTCACGCAATTTACAAAAACATACAGGAAGCACCAATTCTTTATGTGGAAGGTGCCACAACAAACCGGTATATAAAGTATTCATTTACTTATTTTCACAGTATTATTTTGGAAATACATATTATTCCTGCTTCTATACGTGGAAGGAAAAAGATAAGCACAAAACTACAATAAAGGACTGGAAGTTACCATCCGATGCACTAAGTGCAGCCTGCTGCAACTGCACACCAGAACACAGGGAAATGTCAAGAGGAAATGCACTTTGCCTTTCTACAAAAGCACCTCACAGCTCTCCTGCACGCTGCAGCTCCTCGGAGTGCAATTCCCCTGCAAGGTGCAGGTAACAGGTGAGTTTTTCCATCCTGCCGCTGCAAAGAGCGACACCGAGCTCAGCCAGACACAAAGCTCACGGCGCAGGCGACAACCCGCGTACCTGTATCATTTCCACCATCTCCGTGGTGATGATGTCTTTCTCCACCATGTGCTCCACCAGCACATTCAACACCAGCTGCTTGGCCAGCATCACACGGTTCTTCTTGAGAGCTTCCTGGTGGCACCGCTGCATGCCGCACGCCGCCGGCATCCTGGAGGAGCGGGGACACCAGGGCCGAGCGCCGCGGCAAGAAGCCACCCGTGCCCCCTCCCGACTTTCGGCGCGGGAGGAACCGGCGGGACCCCGCGGGCCGCGGCCGCCGCCTGACTACGGGCGGGCGGGCGGAAAGGAGCCTTCTCCCGGCGGCCCCCGCGATTCAAACGGCGGGACGCGCTTCCCGCCCTCACGTGACCGCCGCTGGAGCGGGAGCGCCTTCCCGCCTCTTCCTGGGCCGGCGGGCGCGCGGCCCCTCGGGCGTGCGGAGCTACCGGGCGCAGTAGCCAGGCTGCGCCTTTCTTGGGAAGCGTACCGGCTCTGGGCATTTTTAATTATTTTTTTTTAACCGGTTTTAGTTTCTCTGCTTCCGCTGAGATGGGTTTCTGCGGCAATCAGCTGCAGTCAAGAATGATAACGTGCTGTAGTTAACAGGGAGGGAGGAAGGGTGCAGAGAAATACGGAGGGAAATACAAAGGGGAAATCAAGCGAGCACCCTAGCGAAAGCAAATTCAGAGCTCTCATTACAGAATCAATTGGAAGAATCGGTTGGAAAAGACCTCTGAGATCACCATGGCAACTCGACCATAGCACTGAGTGCCACGTCCAGCCCTCCCTTAAACAACTCCAGGGACCGTGACTCCACCACCTCCCAGGGCAGCCCATTCCAATGCTCGACAACCCTCCCGAGAAGAATCTCCTCCTGATGTCCAGCCTGAACCTCCCCTGGCACAGCTTGAGGCCAATTCCTCTGGCCCTGTCACTGGTAGCCTGGGAGAAGAGCCCAAACCCCACCTGGCTGCAGCCTCCTTTCAGGGGTTTTGGAGAGCAATAGGGTCTCTCCTGAGCCTTCTGCAAGCTAAACAACCCCAGCTCCCGCAGCTGCTCCCCATACAACTTACAAAAACAGTCACGTAAAGCTTCAGATGGCTTCTGCACATTATTCTTTAGCACATAGATTTCCCGTGTCCTGGTGCACAGGAATTCCATCTGCTAAAGCTTAGCACAAGTCCAAAGGCTTGACAACCTTTACAAATGTTGAAGACAGAATTGTACTGATCGTAACTGGTGACATTTTTGGTCTTTGTTTTGGCTAGTTTTTAATCGGTGCTGGCCACCTGAATTTCTTCCTTACTCCTGGCAATTTGATGCACTCAGGCAAGTCCTGAGTTGCCCAGTTTAAGACTCAAAGTTTCTATGCCTGTGTCACATACCTGTGACACCTTTTGGTAAGGTATTTTTCTTTTCTGCTGGCAGATACAGGAGGGAAATGCAAGGAGTCATTGACATTAAAGAAATCACAGTGCCTTGATCAGCAGTTTGTCTCTCCTAATACTTCCATGACAGTGGTATCATAATTGCTTCATCAATAATGATAATAAAGTGATTCAGCTGTTGATTCATAAATGGAACTCCTCTCTCTTTTCTAAGCCAAGATTATCAAATAAGCAGAATGCAAGCAAAAGCATGGCTTTGTGGAGTGTTTCTTTTGAGAGGAAAAATTAATGATGCCACCAGGAATTTTTAATGCAGTCCTATTTATTTATAAACAACATAAAAGTTTTATTTTTTCTCCTTTGAAATATAAAGAATCAAACAATAAGAAATAATTTATTTGCTTCTAGCCTTGGGTTGATGGTTCCTCATATGAATTAAATATGCAGTCATGAGCCAGGCTGGGATGATTGCTGCTCTCCTTCACAGGAGATTTCAACCACCATTTTAATTTTTTAATGTGGACATTCAACAGATGCAAATGCATCTCTTTGCATACTGCAGACCACTTTGACACTGCAGAGCTGATCAGTTTAGCTCACTCATTTAAAAAGGCACAGCACCACTGATCAGTGAGAGCTAGAACCTGCCTACAACCTACAACCATCATGACGAAGGCCAAATGTGTCTTGGGACTGTTGTCCTCTGGTGCTCCGCTGCCCTGGCAGACAGACTGGACCTTTCCAGAGCCCACAGAGAACTGGGGGAGCTTTGGCCTTTCTGTGCATGATGACAGTAAAGTGTCTCAGGCCATCTGTTAGAGTTCATCTGTAATACAGCAGACATAAACCTTGCTCTAGAGCCATGAGGTCCAAGCAGAGGATGCTCACATGTGTATATATCCCATCGCTGGCCTCTCTTGCAGGGGGAAAAGTTATCTCCCACTTGTCCACCACTGGCTGTGTGGGATGAGAACTTTGTGAACAACAGAAGTCACTTGATGCATACTATCAGCTTTTCAACCCTAAGTGAGAGGTATCAGGTGGTACCAGCTTCCAGATGCAGTCAGACCTCTCCCCTTAGTCACACTCCCATGTAGCACAGGTGAGGATGGGGAGCAGGTGTGTCAGAGGGACAGTAACAAAAAGCCGAGGCCATAAATTTGTGTTGCTGCAAAACAGCAAGGTGAGGAGTGCAGGCTTGTTCTCTCTGTGGGGATTTCAGGGTGGCTGAAGTCACACAGCACTCAGCAATATTACTGTTTGCAATGCACAGGCAGAATGTGCTTAATGTTGTTTCTATTCCTCCCCTTTTCCAGGCAGATTCTTCTGGCTGCATTCCTACAGTCCTTCGGGAGTTTTTTTGGCAATCTCATTTCTTCTCAGGATTTACTTCTCTCCCATAAAGGTGTATCTCCAGTTTGAGAATGTTGCCATACATAACACAACTTTCCTCACAGTGGTTTTATGTATCTGCCAAGTCAAAGCAGTGTGGTATTGCATTGATTTCTCTTTTGTGCAAAAAGGATCTGGTAGCATCAGAAGCTGTGTCTGTAGTTCAATTCTGGTTCAAAGAATGGTGAGACAAATGTTTAGGCAAAACATTATCAGCCGTTTCACCATCCCTCTAGGAACATCCTGTATTGGAGTGAGGGTTTGGTTCTGTATTCATGGAAGGTGAAGTCAGTCCTAATACAGAGGGCTGGTGAGCATCTGCAAAGACCTCATCACTGATGGCAGTCTCGTAAGGAGGTGGTGGGGTGAGTGGCTCCAGTGGTTCAAACCTTTCTTCAAGGTCTTTGTCCTCATGGATGTCCGAAACAAACCGCTGCAGTCTCGGGGGCAGCACCAGCTGCAGCTGCGTCCTGGAGCCCGTGTCTGTGTCAGAGGGGTGCACTGTGTCTGGTGGCACTGGCCCCCGCAGAGCCTCCACCATCATCCCCTGTTGGGCAGAGGACTCAATAACGACGTTGTACGGGGGAGGCTCGCTCAGCGGCGAGGGCACGGAGCCTGGGTTGGATGTGATTGTCCATATTGCTGGTGCTGGAGCTGACATGGTCATCACCTCCTCGTAGGTGGGTGCTTCATAGGCGGCATTCACCCTGTGCCAGAGAACAATGCCAGACACACTCGTTGTTTTAGTGCATAATTTATGTTTGTAGTACAGATCATGGACTATAGGGACCATGCTGCAATCAACAAATGGGACTGAGACAGGGTATCTCATGTGGTATTGCTGTGTAGCATATTCTGCCCCTGGATCAGCTCACCTCTCCAGCCAACTAAATGCCTTTCTTACTGGGATAGAAAATAGCTTGTCTGACCATTCTCCCACACTCCCCAGAGTTAGTGAAGCTACCCACACTGTTCAGTTCAGTGTCCTGGGCTTAACCCGGTGTCCTCCTACAGCTGAAATTTATCACTAAGGATTGCTAACTGCTAGTTATCTCATGGAATAAAAGAACCTAAAACAGGACCTATTTTTTTATTATATTCGCTATTTTATTTATTACATTAGCTCATCCATTTTTAAGAAGTGGAGAAAATTAGGTAGTTTCATTTAGTTTAAACAAGGACTACTTATTCCATGTTTAAAATAACTATATCCAAAGAAAAAAATGTTACATTGGAGACATTTTCATTTTCAGGTTGTAATTTTAAATAAAAGGATACTACTTTTCTTTAAGTATGCCCCCAAACTAGCAGGGCCCAATACAGACTTCTTTTTTTATATAGTCTTTCTAAAAATAAACATTGTCTTTGGGAACATCAAGTCATTTATGCACGTGGATAATGATTATCTGGATTATACAAGGAAGCAAGGCTACAAGTAGAGTTAACCTCTTCAATGACAGAGGAAAACTGGAGTTAAATTAGCTGACGCTGAAAACCTGCAAATGAACGTGAAGCCAGGAAAACGTGGGAGTATTCAGAGTCTCTAAAAATCAGGGGTTTATTAGTGTCAAGCAGGAATTTTAAGAGTGGAAACACACCCAGTTACAGGTTTCTCTTAAAGTTTGCCAAGAAACAGTTTCTCTAGAGATAAGGTTTATAGAGCTAAACCCAAATAAGATTTAGTATTGCTTCAACATTTTTTCTTTTTCCTTGTCTGACTCATTGTTTGGCAAGCCTCGATTACTCAAAGAAAAAATAAAATGGGCCTGGATCGGTTTAACATTGGCAAGTTTTAGTGGATCAGTTCCCAGGGGGAAGAAAATACATATTATAAAAGTTACAGGACATGCGTGGCATTGACATTTGCAACCTCCAGATCAGCAATGAGGGAAAACAATCTGAAAAGAACTTTTGTCTTTGGGAATGGAGCCTGCATTTTGTGCCTCAGGGGAAGGGCAGCAAAAGAGTGTTTAAAATGGCCATGAGTGAAGTGAGAGAGTTAAAGAGGAGCAACCAGGTTGCTGCTTACCCTGCTTGGCTTTGCCTGTTTGGAGGTATTTCATTTGCGTCACGCCGGTGTTGATTCCTCAGGTAACACTCGACAAACACGCTCAGCAAATAGCCGACCAGGCACACTCCCCCTACCCCGAGGAAGAAATAGCCCACTGGGTTGATGTTAGAGGAGATGGCCAGCATGGTGACCCCGATGAGAAGAGCAGCGGTGAACAGAAGCAGCAAGGTTTGGCGGATGTTCTTCCAGCGTGTCTCTAACAACATGGCAGAAGGGATGGTGGTGGCAGGCACTCGAGAACAGATGGGCATTTAAAGGGTCAGACATCTGTGGAAGATGGAGCAGTTTTTTCAACATGAAACATGAGCATATAAACACATTTCTAAGTATTGTGACCAAAGTAAAAACATAGACACTCAAGTACGTGCATGTACATCATAAGCCTGGGAAATCTGTGCACACCAATGTAAACATATTAGAATTTCCTCTGTGTGTCCATATTGAATAGTTGGAATGCTTGGACACAGCTGCAAAACATAAAATGTATAAATGGACCATCAGTACTTATTACCAGGCATATCTAAAAAGGCCTGGCTTAACAGGACTGCAGATTGAGGTTACTGCAAAAGCAAGACATGGAATAACTATAAGGGTTAATTCTGGGACGTTTGTACCTTGCATAATCAACATTCAAATACTTGTTCAAACCCCGGAAGAAAAGCAGCATTATTTAATATGCCTGCCTGCCCTGACAAATTGAGCATCTTACTTCAGTGTAGTACTAGAGCAGTAATGTAACTTTAGGTTCTGGATGTAGCCAGGGTATATGTGCTTTTGTAAAATGTAGGTGTTCATTTCAGTATTTGCCTGTATTCTCAGTTCCTTCTCGGTTGATGTGCTTTTTTTTTTTTTTTTTTTCTCTGTTCTCAGACACAATAGTCTTTCCTGTCCCCCATTCCAAACCCCATTTCTGTGAGAGAAAGAGACAGCAGTTGTCACGGTGTGCAGTCAATACGGAATGAATACCAGGGATCTGTGGTATTCAAGAATACCATAATTAAGGAGCTGTCTTGCACATGTTATACTAACTTACATCTATCCCACTGTTTTGGTGAAGACCTGTTTGAAGCAAAGAAGCATGACACAACGGGCATATTTTTTATGAATATGCTTCTCCAAAGAAATAAACAGTTTTATATAGCTCCATGTCACATTGTGTGCTTTCCCCTAATTACAGCAAAAATAGTTAAATGCATATAAGCAAAATAAACACATTTGTTTTAGCATCTACTTACCAGAAGGAGATTTTGGTAGGTACGAGCAGTCATGGTTTAACTTCTCTCTTCATCACAAGTAAAAATGTGCACTGCTTCCCGTTCTGACCCGAGGATAGAACACCAATTAAAACTCTCCCTTCCTCCTTTTGAGTTTTTTGGTAGGGAAACTATGAAGATTTCTTTTGAAAATAAAAGAAACTAGTGAATATGGGAATACAGCAACTGATGGGAAGATCCCATTGTACAAGTTTTGGGTGGGAAAGAAGAATCTCTGTTTTCCAGGTTCTGAATCCAAAGCAGCTTCTAGACGATCACACACCTTCTACTCTATTGCAGCTCTTCTCGGTCTGTCCCACAAAAGCAGGAAACTCATTAGGAAAGAGGGCGGAGTGAGCAGTGGGGGAGTGCTTACCTGTGTCGTATCTCTTTGGTCTGCTTCACCTCAATGAGAGAAACTGCCCTGAAAATTCTGGGTTTTTCCCCACGTAGCAAAGGAATCTTGATCTCTGCCTCACAAAGCAGGAACAACTGCCTGCCCAGCCCACATCACGTGGCCCACATATAAATCTATTTATGACTTCTGTAAAATGTAAATTCATACATTTGTCCTGGTCGACTTCTGTTTGACAAATATTGTTTTACGTCCTCTTTGATTTCACAAACAGAAGGGGGGGAAAGGGGGGGGGCAAAAGGTTACTGTTTCACAGAGGGCTGAGTTAAAAACATTTTTACTCCCTGATGTATCTGGGAATGGAATGAGAGGTAATGATAAGCAACAGAACTGAATTCGGTACTGAATTACTTCTGTTATCTGAATCTTTAGTGTGTGTCTGAAAACTGGAATAGAATAGAATAGAATAGAATAGAATAGAATAGAATAGAATAGAATAGAATAGAATAGAATAGAATAGAATAGAATAGAATAGAATAATTTCACTTGAAAGGGACCTACACCTTCCCCAACTCCCTACCTGCTTCTGGCTGACCAGAAGCTAAAGCATTCTTAAGGGCATTGTCCAAATGCCTCTTAAACACTGACAAGCAATCAAGGGGTGGGATTATTCTGAGCAGCCCTTATTAGGACACACATGAAACATTGTGTACAGTTTTGGTCCCCCCAGTTTCGATGTGGTCTGAAAAATTGGATATGGTCTGGTGAATGCCTTGAGGGTTGGAGAACTTTGAGAGCTTAACAGGCTGAATTTGTACAGCTGAGAAGTGAGAGGGCTTGGGCAGGTGGAGAGTGTCTGCTCACAGTTTTCCAATAGCTAGTTACAGAGAAGGAGTTTTAATGAGGGTACGTGGTGACAGGATAAGAGGCAACAGGAAAAAGGGTAAGTGCCTATAGATATTAGAAAAACAATCTTTAATGTGAAAACAGCAAAATGCTATTACTTCCCCAGAAAAATGGAGGAATCCTCTTGGCTGGATATATTCAAGACACAGCTGAGTTCAGGGCCCAGCTTTCAGTAAGAGGTTGGACAAGATCATCTGCCCTTCCAGCCTAGACTTGTCAAAGTTTCTGTGTTTTGAATATTTTCTCCTTATAATTGCCCTTCTGGCTGCTGACAGATAAAGGACTTTAAGCTTTGATTGTTATCCATTCTTTGCTTTCAAGAGAATTCTTTTGAATATGGCAGACTAAACACCCACATAAAGGGGAGAAAGTCAGGATTCTGGTGTGCAGCATGTAATGTTGCAAGGCTATTATTTAGATGGAAAATATGATTTGCATTTTGGGGTTGCCTGGTGTTGAGAACACCTTAACTTCTAAGGAAGACTTGAGAAAACTGTTTTGACAGCCTCTTTACACAGGCATCATGAGTGACCCATGGGGGAATCTGCACATGTCAGTACAAAGAGCAACAGCACCAGTGTAGCTGGTGGTTGTTAGAACCGTTCCTCAGAGATAAGATTTACATCCTACTGATTTGAGGAGGTAATTAAAATTATCCTCCTGCCTGTTCTCCATTTCCTCCTGTCTTCCTTGCAGTGACTCAGTGCTCAGGTGATCTCTTGCTGAACCAGCACCGCTGTCTCAGTGGGAAAGTATTTACATTTTTCCAAAGTGAATTTAGTGGGCTTAATCTAGTCCCTAGAGTATCATCTAACCATTAGTTCTCCATTAAAGGGAAGCAATAGGAACGCAGAGCCAGAGTGGTAGAGGAGAAGGGAGGAAGAGTGGGAATAATTTCCAGGGCTGTCATTTGATTGACTTGGCCCAAACCATTGTAGCAGAAGGAAATTCTTCCTTCTTTGATGGAGTAAGCCTCACAGAAAGGTGCAGAAAGAATCTAAGACCCATTTTTTACCCAGCAAAGCCTGTTAGATATATCATGGCTTACTAGCTCAGCCTGATGACTTTAGACAACTCCCAGCTCCGGTATGTACACTGACTTCTGTCCAAAGGCCTCAACAATTTGACCACTGTTGAATCCCCTTTGTAAGTTCTTACAGAAGGTACTTCAGCTGTGTGGAGGGAGCTGTGGCTTTTTGCACATCTGCACATTCTCCTGTGCAGAATCTCCCCAACTGCTTTGGGGCTAGATCTTTTTGCTAAGTTAGTAGAAAGTTAAAAAGGTTAAAAAAATTCTTCATTATTTGCTGGACAAATACTTCTGGGACTGGAAAACCTGTATTTGATTTGTGGATAGATAGAAAGATGTTGGTTTTGCTGAAAATCTGTATAGCAGTTTTGATTGGTGCACCATTTTTAAAAATAGTCTTGGGCATAGTTATGAAATATCGGGATGAAAAAGGCTAGAAATGGTAGGTCTGTGTTGAATTGGTTGTTGCTAGTATTGATTGCATCTGTTTATTTCTGTTGGATTTCAGGGTTCAGTAACTCCTGTAGATTTTACCCATGCAGTTCATGGATGACTGCTGAATCTTTAGGAATTATTTTTATTTACAAACCCACATAAAACAACAATACTTTATGATGCAGCTGTATGTTCATTAGTTGAACATGTTTTTGAATGTGACACATACTGCTTTGTGAGTCTAAGGATACAAAGCAGGATGAATTTCTATGAACTAACCTTTTAAATATGTTTTCTGGCAGAAAAGTGCTTCTTCATGAGGCCTTTTAGCATTTCTGAAGGAGTTCTAAAATTTTTGTCTCTCTGCTGTTTTGGTTCTCTCCACAGTCTGGTTCAGACTGTCACTGGGATCCATAACTAAGAAAAATTGATCACAAGCTGCATCAAGAAGTTTTGGTGATTAAAAGGCACAGAAAACGCAGTGAGGCTTGGGTAAGGCCTGAGAGATATCACTCTGTGGGCTTTGTTAAACAAGGTGTTGAAGCCTGGGAGAGTAAACAAGCACATTTATCCTGCCGTGCTAAACTGTCTCCCTTTCATGTGCAGTACAGATTTTCTTTCTTACAGAAAGCTTTCTGTTCTCTGTTGTTCAGTCATACTGTGGGAACCTTCATTTAACAGTATATTTCTTTACTTAGGACTGTGAATTTCCTTTTTTTTTTTAATTCTTTGTTTCTTCCTGTATCTCGTTGCCAGCCTCTAGGAAGCATTTCACCTTTCCCCTGTTTCATCTCACTATCTACTCAACCTTCTGCCCCAACTGCTACTAATTAACTTAGTACCTACAGTGAGCTCAGTTATCGGCTCGGTATGCAGAGAAGCTTGCTTTATTCCCAAGGGCTTGTGACGTGCACACCATAGCACAATTAATCTGACTGTAATCGCCAAGCCTATTCTTCCTCATAACCTCGTCCTGAAGCAATTTCTGAGAACCTGAGCAAGTACTGGGGACAAAGTGTTACTGAATCACCTTTTCCAGTCTTGTCTGCCTCTCCTTTTGTCCCCCAGGTTTTGCACAGTCACTTTTGTGACTAAGCAAATTGCATCACTGCGTTTTGCGTTTTGTCTAGAGATCATGGGGCAATGATGAGCTCTGGTTGATGTTTCTGGTCAGTATAATGTTCTAGGCAGGAGAAGGCGAAACCCCAAGGAAAGCAAAATGCCTGTGCTTGGATATTCAAAATATGTGTGTAACTTGGGCAAAATTATTTGTGTTTGACTTGCCAGAGCTTAATGGTCATACGTTTCTTGGGAACTGGAAATCTCTGTTTCCTTCCAGCTTATTCCAGTTCTTACCGGATAATGGTTGGAAGTTATATGTGTAGTCACTGTGGGGTGGGTTTTTTTGGCATGTTTGTCTTCTACCTGCAGTGGCTTTTCTCCACAGATCAGGGCCGAGATGTGGTGACAGAAGGACTGATACCTCACAAAGAGCTTCTACTGATACTCTTAATTCCTCAGCTGTCTGACGGATGCCTGGAAAGCATAAACATACAGACATTGAGTCAGAGACACTTGTTATGTTGTGGAGAACTAAAGGATTTCTCTTTTCTGAAAGTGAGGAGTCATATTCAAGACATGAAGTCTTTTTCAGGGCTGTCTGCACACTTAAAGTTCCTAAGTACTTAAATTTAACAAAACAGCACCTCCTTTTCCTGCCAGGAGAGGAACAGAAAAATAATAAGCATTTACCAAGGTGATATGAGAGTCTTTATATCCTCTTACAGACTTTTAAATTCACATACATCATGTATGTGTTTTGCTTTTTGTCTGAGAAAAAAAAAAAAAGTGAAGGCTAGAAGCTTCCTCATCTTTTTATTCTGAGTTCTCCTTAGGACAAGCACTTTAAATTTGTGAGATGTCATTAGCACTGGCAAAACTTTCTGCAGCTGATTTAGTTTAATGATAGAGCCCAGCTGGGTCTAAATTATTTACTTTTTGCCAGAAGACTTTCTTCACTTGTGTAGAATCTCTGCACACTGCAGTACTTCTACTGAGATGTTATTCTATGTGGGATGTAAATTAGCAGTATGCACTTCTCTGTGGGAATCCAAACTGGTGACTGAAATGCTACTAAATGGGACACTACAGTGACCTCTCCTCTTTTGCTAATTTAGAGCCCCTAATGTGGGTTAGACAGAGGAGGAGATGGCCGTGACTAAATGTGAAGAAGGAGGGCAGTTAAGATCCTACTGCAAGAATATGGTAAAAGAATCACGTGGAATACGGTGGAAATTTCCATAGTGTGGAAAGAGCAAATGAGCAGAAAGAAATAGTTGTAAGATGAAACTAAGGACTCAGTTGAGGATAGTTTAAAGAACCCAAGAAAATAATTTGCTGTCATTCTAGACTGTACTAGGTGTCTCTGAAAAGAAGAGAAAAACAGACCTATGTATGCTGAGCAGCTTTACTATGGAACATTCCTTTTCTCCAGACATAATTTCACTATTCTAAAATAGGAAACTTTTCAGCCAAAGGACATGAGATGCAGTGAGAAAAGTTAATGTGTAATTGCCACAGAATTTCTGTTCCTTATCTTCCTCCCTGGTCCTAGCGATATATTCTTGCTGCTTATGTTGCCAAACCTGTTATACACTGGAGAGCTCCCTGAAATGTTCTGAATGGTTAACAGGGCATAAACAAGTATAAAAGAAAAAAGTGCTATTTTCTCTTGTGTTAATACACTAACAGTCACAGAACCATGCAGGAAGTGCCCGTATGGCCACAGGAGAGGAGAAGGGACCTCATAGCCTCTTTCTGCGTTGAAGAAAGGGGGATGCCCTTTCAACAGCTCTAGATGGTTTTGCTAAGGAACCACACCTGAAATAGTTGAGTTAATAGAAATTTTACTACCCAACAGTAAAATACAGCCCACTTGTGTTGGAATTCAGCATTTGTGCAATTCACTGTGGACTAAAATGTAATAGATGTGAAAAGATGAGAAAGAGGTTGAAGTGCCTGTTGCAGAATATAGATTCCTGAGCAGGAATTTGGCATTGTTTTCTGTTGCTGGTGAGACCTACAGTGTCTCTCCATAAGGTGCTCCTACTTCCTACTGTATAACATTGCACTTTCTTCAAATTCTTTTAGTAAATAGAGGGGTGGAGGAATGGGGAAAATGTTGCCAGACAGAGAAATCACTTAACCATTTTATTGCTGAGTTGTGCTTTGGAGAAGAAGAGGACACTGCTGTTATTGGTACTGGCCCTTCTCTGAGTGCTGTGCTTTGTAGCAAGCAAAGCACAGAATCCCACATGCTCCTTGATCCCTGTTCTCAACCTGAGGTGCTCATAGTCTAAAGCAAGTGTGGCAAAGCCACAAAATAATTTAGCTATGGAAGACCAGAGATAGATAACTTAGTATGAAAAAAAACTCTAAGAAAGAAGAGAAAAAAAATGAGTAAAATCTATTTTAGTAAAGATGCCTTTTGCCTGAAAACTAGATCTATAACTGGGATCCTCTTCTTTCCTTTGTTAGATATTCTCCACTCAAAGGCAACACTGTTTCAGCCTAGTTCTACCACTAGTTTTTGCTCCAGCCACATGCCATAAAGGCAGCACACCTCAGAGGGAGGAAACTCAATCTGGTTCCCTTTTCTGCTTCAGGAAAAATGGGTGTCATATTTCAGTTACATCCCTGCAAATAGGCATTCACAGGGGTCAGTGAAAGAGCAAATATGTTATTTTATGAAAGCAAATAGTCACATGAGCTAAAAAGAACGTAGTTTTTATCTTGGCATGGCTCCTCAGTCTGAGATGTCAGTTTATTTAGTGATACAGACAGGTTTTGTCCAGTTCTGGCATTCCTAATGGTCACTGCCAAATTAGCAAGAGCACATCATAATGCATTTCTGGTATGTGCCATTGTCATGCTCGTAGTGTTGCAGTTTGTATGGCATCTGCATTGTCATTCTGGTACCTTCTACAATGTCATTGTGATGATATTTCGGATGTTTGTTCCTGTGGGGGCAAATGACTGCTCCCAAGGTCAGCCACCAGCTGCAGGGACAATCTCCTGAAAGCACCACACCACATCACTGCCAGCCCAGCCTGCTCCTTGTAAACGAGCACTGTGAAAGCAATACACAATCTTCTGCTTTCTCCTGAGGCAGCAGCAGTAGTGACACTGCAACTCCTGTTGTTTGTGAAGGGGAACTCTGCGTTATCAGGGCTTCTGCCGCTGAGAGATAGCTTTCTTGTTCACTGTAGGCAACAAAAAACCAGGACACTCAATATGTGGGATTAACTGCATATCTGGTTGAAATGACGGCTTTGAGAATTTATTAGTGATGATGACTGTGCAAGTTTGCTTGTTCCACATTGTACCTGTTTCAAGAGCAAGTGTTGACTGGTTGCAAAGAGTCTTTCTGTGAAACTTAGAAGATTGCCATTGAAGGCAGAATTTCAGGGTAGAACGGTCGTAGTTTATGAACATTTGTGTTGAAGTGAAGTCGTATTTGATGCCAAAGATGATCCTTGTCATAGTGCCTCTGCTTCTTGAGAAGAGTTTTTAAGTTAACTCACTATTGGTGACCTCTGATTCATTTAATTGTTCTGTGAAATCCCTTGCAGATGATGAAAGATGTCAGAGTGATTCATGAAAAGGTGTTAATTATTTGAAAAGCTCTCATTGACGCTTGGGGCATGGGAGATCTTAATCTTGGCTGAAGAGATTTCTTTGACTATACTGGAAGTAATGATGAGGTATATATTCTTGTCCACTGCCTCCTTTCTTCCTCCCTGCTTCCTCCAAATATTGTCTTGCTTGATCAAAAAAAGAGAGAATAGTCTTTTATCAGAATTGCCATTATATGACCTTTACTTCACATACCTGAGTGTGTGGCAGTACACAACACCCAGAGCTCTCCCAAGTTTCCAGTCTACACCTGCCTGAGATCCATTGATATTGACAAAGTCCTTGGGCTTCATTAATATTGATGAAGTTTCCAAGTCTCTGATATATGGTGGTGTTCCTTTTAGCCAGATTCTCCTGCTCATGAAGCTACTCAGCAACAACTTTGGCCATCACTAAGACTTCCTAAATTTGTACTTTAAGCATTCTTATGGCATGAACATTTGGCCATCTGAAGAAAAGATAAAGGGCCTCCATGATGAAAGCAGACTCCTCCTCTGCTTCCTTGGGAATATTATGCTCACCTGCTGTTTTTAAATGATATTTGCAAAGTAAGGGGTCAGGGCAGAATGAGAACTGTATGGAGGTGAACTGATTTTCAATTTCTTATGACCACTGTAAAGGTCAGATGATTTTTATTTATGCAAAATCCCTGACAATTGTTTGCTTGTCTTGAGGACTACAGCTTTCTGCATGTCCTGCTTCTGCTTGCTGCTTTCCTCTTGCAATCCTACCCTGAAGTGTAGTTCCATGGCAGCCCAGCTATGCTGAACTTTGTTGAGCCTGTCTCGCAGTTTCTAAAATTCTGAACCATAAGTACATGAAACTGGAAATACAGTATCTACCATGTTAACATTATGGGGTTGGAGAAGGCAGAGATATGTTAATTTCCACGCAAAGGCTTGTTTCAGAGATTATTTTTATGCTCCTATTTTATATTTTGTTAATTTGGAGGCTGAATATTTTTTCTTACAAGTTGTGTTGAAACTGATAGGTCAAACAAGCAATGTGGAATTTGGCTGTAAACATGTTTCCAAACAAAAACAGACAAAATCAAGGCTTCTTGTGAATTGTGGCTCTCTAAATGGAGAAGTTTTGGCTAGAAATTGCCATAGTAAGAGGCTTTTGTGGTAGGTCAGTAAGAGACAATGGAAGTGGTACAGCTTGAAGAACATACACAAAATGGTGGAAAAATCAAACCTGACATCCTCCAGATTAATACTGGATGTATGCTCTTGAATGAGTCAAAGGGAAAAGAAATTACTGTTTTGGGGTCATAGATGAGATACTGATATTATAAATAACCAGGCTGTGGTTAGGTGATTCCCCACATTTGACATGCCTGTGCAAAACTCTTCAGTATGAGAGTTGTTGCTGATCCTAAACTCTCTGGTTTAACTGTTGACCCTTCTGAGTTATCTCCAGCGTTCACACCAAGCCAGCTAGGCTGGTTGGTTGAGCACTAACAAAGTATAAATATTTACTGCCTAACAAATCTAACTTCTCTCATTTTGGTAGAGTCCCATGATTGATTACAGCTCTGCCTTTCATTCTGCAAATATATTTACATCAGTTATATAAATACATTTATCAATTCTTAATATTCTTTGAGAAGGAAGTAAACATCTTGCCTTCCTTTCATTACATTTTAATTTGTGCAGCTCTACTTGCTCTTAAAAGATAGCTGGATTTTCCCTGTTCCCAGTTTTATGTCACCAAAGTACTGCTGGCATTCTTTATTTCAAGTCTACAATATATTTAAGACCACTTGCTCCCTGAGAATGCCTGGATACTTTTTATCCCATGCTGTGCTGGTTTGGCTGTGGTAGAGTTAATTTTCTTCAAAGTAACGGTGACACATGATAGAGCCCTGCTGTCCTGGGAATGGTTGAACACCTGCTTGCCCATGGAAAATGGTGAATGATTCCTTGTTTTGCTTTGCTTGCATGTGCAGACTCTTCTTTACCTATTAACTATCTTTATCAGAACCCATATGTTTTCTAACTCTTACCCTTTTGATTCTCTCCCCCATCCTACCACAGGGAAGTAAGTGAGCCAATTTCACTGCGATTGAATAGAATTTTTTCTTCTACTCTGGCAGTTCAACTCCCTGCCGTCTGGGAATTATACTCGATTGTTACTAACCAAGGTGCTCAATGCAAGCTGATTTTCCAGTGGTGCTTGTCCTCTTAGTGCTATCCAGGCCACTGAGGTGCTTAACAAACTGGCCATAATTTTTTTTGTGTGTGTGTAATTTAAGTTTGATGTGGAAACACTATTTTGTGAGACATATTGTTTGATAGTACTCCAAAATGTTTAGTGGGCACTTCTCTGTAACAAGTAAACTTGAAGCCATAGATTCCATTTTTACTGCATGTCTGATACACAGAATAGATGTATTTGATAAATGTGTGTATACCTATAATGCACAGCCCACACATGCCATGTAGAACTGTATGTAGTGTGTAATGTGCAAACACATCAGGACACATATTTAGTCATTCACAGAAGCAAAATGTTCTCCACACTCTTCATTAACATCAATTTCTAGATATTTAGGGTTAGTGTATGGTTCCTAAGTGATAGACACATTCTTACGAAATGTCATGAAGTGATTCTTTTTAAGTTTTTATATATGCCAAGTATTTGTCAAACCAAGTGTCAGCTGTTCTCTGCTGTTGTACATGCTTACACTATGGAACCCTGCTTATTCTCTATGTGTTCTTATTAACAAATAAATGATCCACTATTTTGTCTCCTAATACTCTGCATAAACCACCCTTACCGCTTTTCAGATGGCCTGTTGATGTGGAATAATTACTAGGTGTTTTCCAATGAAATTCTGTTGGTTAATTAATTGTGAACAGTCTGCATGTTGTTTGTTTAACTGTCCTGATTCCTGTAAGTAAGAATGTCCTTGTCTTGCCCTCACTGGAGAAAGACACTGCTGTATCGTAGGTAGGAAGGAAGAGGGAAACAAGGGGACTGTTCCTGTAACTGGCACTGACTTCTGATTCGGGTCATCTCAGATCAAATTCCAGTTACACAGCCTTCAGCTGTGACTTTAACCAAATCCTTTCGTTCACTGCAGGTCTCAGAGATTGGACTCTTTTGGAATGGGGACTGACTCTTATTTTATGCCTTGGAAACAGGGCTGAGATTTTCCTGAGCTGCCTTGCATCCTCCTTCAATGAAAAGAAAAGAAAAAAAAAAAAAAAACAAACCAAAAACCAAAAACCAGCAAGATTTCACTGAAGTACAAACGTTTCACTGAAACAGATAATTTCACGGTACTTCAGGTATTGATCATGTCTAACAAAGTGTCAGCACGACCCCCCGCCTGTATTAATGCCCCGAGGGTGTAAGCGCTGTTGAGCGTCCCTCACACGCTCCGGGCACAGCAGCTGTAGGTGGGCGGCCGGCCGGGCGCCCCGCTCCCGCTCCCTTCTGCCGCTCCCGCTCCCTTCTCCCGCTCCGCAGTGGATCGTGCCGTCCACACTAATCAGCAGCGGCTCCCGTCATTAAAGGGGCCGCCGCACCCTTCTCATTTCCCAGAGGAGGGGGCCCAGGTGCTCCGTCCCCGGGGATTCCGCAGCTCGGCACGGTCTGACCGCGGCCGCTCCGCCACCCTTTGTGCTGCGGGCTGCTTTAACCCCTTCGGCGCCCTTCAGAGTTGCAGTGGAGGTTTATGGGGAATAATCCCAGCTGGTCCAGATTATCTGGACAGAAGGAAATAGCAAGCACCTTTATCGCTAATTTTGCAAAAGAAATTTACTTGTCCGATTGCCTTTTCATCCACACATTGTCCTTATTTGCACGGCATCTAGTTCTGACCTCCCTTCCTTCTCATCCCATGTATCTTTCTAGCAGCCACAAAAAAGTCCTTGCCTGTGCTTCCTGCCCTTTTGTTTGGATTAAGCAGCTATTATTCCCCTTGTTTGAATACCATTTCATTCCTGCAAATTGTTAAACTTGTTGATCCAACCTAGGCAAGGCCCATATCTTTACCCTTTTGCTTTTCAGCCTTTCCTCAGTCTAATGACTTGCCTCTCTGCTGTTCATCCGTCTGTTTTTACATGACCCTGGCAATCCTTTCACTTCCCTGCCTTGGTTTCACATGCAATTCACGGATGCAAACTGGCTTTGTATATTCATATAACACTGCTTTTAAAGGATTATGCTTACTGGGAATGTAGAGAGTTTTCCTTTGTTAAAATCATTAGTTAAAGCCCATTATGAAGTTAATGGTGCAGTAAAGCCTAGAAACTAAGTCCTTTCTCTAAGCATGATTATTATATAGGTAATGCAGTGCTGTTTGCAAAATATGGTCTTTAATTAGAGGGTCTTCCTCTGCTAGAGCTGTCCTCACATCTTGCTCTCTGAGTTATCCTCTTGTTGAGTCCCTGTGATATATGGCCAGGGCAAGACCTGCCCTGAAGTTTGCTGGATGATACAAACTCTGATTTTCCAAGTACTTTCACATATGCCAAGAAAATTTTTACCTGCTGAATGATTAGAGAACTTAATTTCTGGGTGGAAACCATCACTGATGAATTTCAACTTGGTTAAGATCTGACACACTGCAGAACTTGAAGCTCTTACATATTATACTGAAATTATGAACTTTGACCTTTTGAACATTTCATGCCACAGATTTTTTAACATGCAGTGGATAAAACCATAGAATAAATTAGTATGAAAAGGTCTCATTTAGGTCAACTACTGTGCACTAAATGGTCAACTTCAAAGCTAGAAGGGCCTTTTATATATATCTTCTGAAGATCTCCAAGAATGATATTACTCAGTCTCTCTTGGCACTTCTTAATGACTGAATCACCCTCATAGAAAGAATGATTTTTTCCTTGAATGTAGCTGAAATTTTCCTTGGTGCAACCTGAATGTTGTCACTTGTCTTTTGCTGTGCCTATAGTGATGAACCTAGATGTCACTTCTGTGGAGGAGCTGCTTAATCTTTTCTGAATTGTGGCCATTCCAGTCTTCTCTGAAATTAGTGAGCAATCTCATAATTTCCTTTCTAATGAATTTTCCCTGTTGACAAATACCCAAAGTTATACTATCAAAATCCGCCCATTTCCCCAATTCATACAGTACTGACAGACAGATAAATTGATAAATATTTCTGATATAATTAAGTTTTACTAGCAGGCAATTTAGGTCAAAGCTTGAATATAAACTGAGTTGTTATCTAAGGGCCCTGCAGAGAGACCGATGCTGCACTGATGTCATGGGCCAGTTTAAAATTCAGTTGCTTGCAAAGGAGTCCTGCCACATCCCTTTTACATTGTCCACTTGTTCCAGTCCCCTTCATTGCACCAGCATTCAGGATGTCGCCTGGACCTAAGTGGGGCTCTCCTGTGTCAGCATGGCATGCGGGCATCTCAAGCTGCTTATACAGCTGTACTGATGGACTCAGAGCTCTATATCCTTTCTATGGCCCTGGGAGATAGTGAGGGTTAGTATCTCTGTGCCAGTTTATCCTTATGTAGAGCAGTGGTAATGACGGGAACCAATATCAGTAATGCATTGTGAGATATGCAAATAAAGGTGGCAAGGAAGTGGCAAGTGTTTGTATTTATATGGAAACAATTTCTTCTACAGTCTTGTCGGAACCCAGGAAATTCCTCTGGCTGCCCTGGAGGGCTTGAGCCCCTGCCCGGGGGGCTCAGAGACCTTGGCACAGAGCCCAAGACCCCTATGCCTTTGATCTTGACCCATGGAAAAACAATTACCAACCTTTATATGAAGAATTACAAGTCAAAAGAGTTTAAGTAGAATAATAGTTAGTTTGTCACAGGGTGAAAAATAGATTTTTGGGTTTTTTAGAGTGAGGATTCAGGGAGGCAAGATGGAGGAATCTGGGCGTGTCCAGCATTTCTCCTTCTTCTTCCTGGCCTCCATCTTCTGCTGTGATGTTGGCACTTTTAGATTGGTTTAGAGTAGAAGCTTGCTGTCTAACATAGGTGATAGGTATTGGAAAGTTATTGTAAATATTGTAGTTTTTAGTATAAAAAGATAACGACCTCTGAGGGGGCAAAGTGCCTCGGACTGTCTTGCTGAGCAGACCCTGGCAGGCCAGGAGAAAGAATTTTATAGATAAGATACAATAAACAACCTTGAGATTGAGAAATGAAGAGCTCTGACTCCTTCTTCAACCACTGGGCTGGGAAAAGAGATTTTCTAATGTATTCTGGGGTCACTCTCAGCAGAGATTCTGAGAGAGTCTTTACAGACATATGGGAAGACCCAGTTTATAATCAAAGGGTGATTTAAAGACTTGTATGGAGGGCAGGGTGTTATAATTGTATTGATCAGGTTATGAATAATACTAATTTTTAGTATATAATACTAAATTGTATGCAGTATATAAATTGTATATATATTATATAATATGAATCATACTAAATTGTAAGATACCAAAATAGTCATACAATTAGTCCAGTAAGAGTCTAATATTCTGAAAAATATAAATAAATCTATACTCCTATATCTGTAGGTAGATGCACAGGTATATTTACTGCTAACTGAAAAGCCAAAAATTACTGTTTTCTAATATTTATAATTCTGATTTTCTTAATGTTATTGAGTTTTACCATGTCTTGTTCTTAGTCTGCTTTTCTGGAAATAAATCTTACTTTAAACAGTCTGTCTGTGCCTTATATACCTGTATACCATTATTCCTTTGTAACATCTGGAATAGCTCTCTTTTACCAAAATTAGGGTATCAAGGTCTCAAAGATAATTTGTTGATTTGATAATTTTCATAAAATTATGTTCTGATTACTTGATAATTATTGCTTTGATAATTATCTCATTGAGCCTTTTTCTCTGTTATCTCAGAGAAAAGGCTCCTTTAAATTTAATTAAAATGGCCAATGAGGAAAAAAGATCCAAAGGAGGGAAAGGTTTCAAAGTGAACCTCATCAAAGATCCAGCACAAAAGATGGGTCTTGTAACTGCTCCAGAAGCCTCAATTAGAGTTCTTGGACCTGGAACAACTGCACAAAACAAATCTTTGGGTATTATTCCATCCATAGAACTTGGTAGTTCCAATGCTCATACAAAAACAAAAAGGTGATGATTTTTTCTTAATTTAAATTAAAACTTTTCCAGCCTGCAGAATTGTGGAGAAATGCTTGACAAAGCTTGATCTTTAAAGTTTTGAAAATGAGAAGATAGTTGCAAACAATCAGAGTACCCTCTTAAAAAGCATTACTGGTCTTCAGGAGTTTTACTCATAACTGTAGTTGCAATACCAACGTTTTCTATTTGGCATTTTATTTTTAATGTAATTTCAGGATATTCTTCACTACTTCTGGTAAAATTCCTGCAGACATTTTTTTCAAAAGATGGGAAAAGTTAAATGGGGCAGAAAAGCCATGATGACCTACTGTTTGAGCACTCTGGCTGGTTTTTTTTTTTAATTTGTCTCTGTGGTGATTCTGGCACAGCTATGGTCATGGGAAGAATTAACAGAACAAACTACTGTGATGTTTGAGATGACACAGCAGGAGGATCCCCAGCAAACTGATGGCACTGGGATGATTCAGGGTGAGTTACACCAGTGCAAAATGGAGCAGTTAATTTGTCCTGGGATTTCAACCTAATTTTGCTGGGAGGCAGATCTAGAACATTCACCCAGTTGTGGGCAGTAGCCCTCTACAAAGGCAAAATGCTCTAAATGCCTTGACCCAGGTCTGCCAGAACTCATTTTACCTTTGCCTAAGGCTGGTACCACGTAAGAATCCTTTAATTATCTACAAAAATTGTGACTGAAGAATCATTCCAACCCACAGGTCATTGATCTCATGATTCATGATTACCAAAAGCATTTACAGAAAGTACCATGTCATCCCGTCCCCTTAAATTATCTTCTCCTGTGCCTTTGCTATGGGACTAAATCAGTACTACGTAATCATGTTTCAGATTTTTCCAGTCTTCTACTTCCCCTTCCTGCTCTGATCTATACACATGAATTGGCATGACCCAGTTCACTGTCACTAAATAACTGTCATTATACTTGAGAAGACTAGGAAAATGTGCTTTTCTCTGGTTAAAACAAACAAACAAACAAACAAACAAACAAACAAAACCCAAAAAAACCCAAAACCAAAAAAAACCCACAAACCACCAAAAAACGAAACCTAACAAAACCAAAAAACCTGCTTTCATTTTTAAAGGTCATCCCTGCAGGTCTGAGATTAGAAGCGCAGGGAGCAGGATGTGGATGTACAGAGCTGCCTGTCTTCCACCTCTGGAGCTGTGCCAGTCTGTCCCCTTATGCCAGGGCAAATCTTCTCTGCTTAAGAGCACAGCTGCTCCACAGGCTGGCTGTTCAATCGACAATGATCTCTAGTTTCAAGTGTGACAGCATCGACCTGCTCGATCTCCATTCAGCTGCAGGTGGGGGCAGCGGAAGAGAAAGGGAGGGAGGGAGAGGGAGGACACTGCAACCTACGTGAATAATTGATAGTGCAAGGAAGGGAGAGCAGCTGGGTTCCCTGTCTCCATCTGCTCACCAGCTGGGGATGAGAGATCCTTGCTCAGGTAGGGGATGAACAGCTTAGCTGCTTTTATTCTCGTCTTGCTTGCAATGCCAATTAAAAATATTTTGCATCTAGAAGGAATGGGAGCAAAGATAGGTGGGGGAGGGTTGATCCAGATCTTCTCTGCTGCTTGTGTGGCGTTGTGTAATGATAGAGTTTGGGGCAGTTTCAGCCTCATCAGGGAAAGTGTGTGTGCTTTTTAGGAGACATTGTGCTATTCTGCATTGTCTAGAGAAGCAGTTGCAGAGAGAGAAATGGAGAGTGGAGGTGGGGAGAGCGGATGTCTGTGTAGGAAATGAAACAAACTAAAGGGATGGGGGGGCATGAGAGAGGGTCTGCCCAGACTCAAAGGAATCCCACCCTGATTATGTCAGTCCTAGACATAAAATGAGGAGTCCAAGTGCACTGCGGGAGGTGCTGTCTGTGCACACCCGGTGCTATATTTAGAAACTGTGTGCCTAGATCTGTGGAAACAGCTGATGTGAGAACATGTGTGTTTCTGTCTGTGGATGCAGCTATGAGTTTGTGTAGTATTGAAGTAAAACTTCATAAAATACAGGCTTTGCCCTGAAGAGTTTACCCTTGAAGGATATACTGCTGTGTTTATGTGGTACTGCGCAGCTTCCATGGAGCTGCTGATGTTCTTACAATGACTCAATTAACAGAATTGCAGGGACCAGTTTCTGTGTTACAGCTAATACAGACTTCTCCTATGTGAGCAAGAGAAAATGCTAGTGAAATGAAACACACTGAAAAAATCTGCTAACAAAAATAGGAAAATACATAGCAAAAGGTATAGACAGCAATTACTGTAAGACATATATTAATGTGCCTACAAGGATACCTGAAAGAACAAAAACTAAACCACGTCATCACTATAAAATGCATAATGATCCATGCAGGTATGGACACATATAGGGATTAAAATCTGAGACTGTAAGTACACTGTATTAGTCATATAAGAACACAAGTATTAATAGGAGCTGAATCTACTTACTACAACAGGCTTATAATAGGGAATATTTTTGTATCAGCAGGGTAAATAGTAACAATCGCTGGCTTGATTGTAAGTTGAGGAACAGAAAGCAGACCTGTGATTTGCTTACATGTAATTTATTCATGTTGCTATTGCTAAAGGAAGTTAATTAGAACAGTAATTAGGGCATTTAATAATTGTTTGCTGTTTTGCTTATGCATGTTGAGGACTTTGTACACAACTGGAGTTACACAGAAGGTTAGGTAAAGCTGTGAGGCAGCTATATGAAAGCTGAGTTCAGTGTGGTTTTGTATGTGAACAAACTTGGCTCTTGTCTGTAGTGGCAAGCTGCCGAAGAACAAGAATGGCAGAAAGACCTGAGCCTCTCTGTATGCTTTGCTTTCACCATGGCCAGGCTTGATAGCGCTGCTGATAATGACCCTGAGATGGGGGAGGGCAGTAGTTACTGCTGGCAGCCCTCTCTAACAGCAAAAAATGTCTCTTCCTCCTTCCTAGATGCAGCAGAAATGGCAAGCTTGGCTCTTTGCCTTGGTCCAGTCACATCTCTACTCAGAGATTCAGGTGAATGAGTAAGTCCTGCTTGTGCAGAGAGCAGCTGCTCTATTCAGTGCCCTGGGTCCATTTAGGAGGCATTTGAGTTGGAGTAAGGATGTAAGAATTGGCCCATGCATCAGCATCAGATCTTCTGGGGAATTACAAAAGGTAGACAGAAGGAAATTGAGTCACCTTGGCTCCATGCAAGTTACTAAAAACAGCAAGTGGACCCTTTCTTTGTCCATTCAAAGTCATCACCTATCTTTGATTCCTTACTCGTTTCAGTTTCTTTGCCCACCCACAGATCCTTGAAGTCCCCATAATCATTTCTATCCAGGTCTTTCAAGAGTAGAATTTATAGGAAGCATAAGGATGAAAATGGTGCATTCATCCCCAAAACTTTGAAATAACTCCTTGCTCTCTGCATTCTTCTTTTTTCCCTCATGTCTATCTGCTAGCTCATATTTTCTGCCTGGTTTGTCTGCATACTGTTTGCACTCTTCCTTTACATCTTTTCCTAGCTCTCTGGCAAATTCTGCCTCATGTTCTGTGTTTCCTTATATCTTCTTCATTAGTTAGGAAAAACCCAGTGTGAGGCTGACATTTGGCGTAAGGCTGTAGTTGCTGCTTTTATAGGTCTTGATGTAAAGAGAATGACATTATCCTGTGGAATGAAAGTGAGAAGCACAGGGAAAGAAAAAAAAAGGTGTCCAGAAGAACTCTGTGTTCTCATTTAAACGCAGGTATATTCATATTCTTTCTATAGCAGACCATGTTCTCATGCTCAGTTGTTGTTTTTTTTTTTTTTTAATCGGGAATGACAATCTGTTGATGAGTGCATCTGTTGATGAGCGAATGGAAATACATGTGGTTAAGGCATTTGTGACCTCTGAAAAATTGAGCCTCCCTAGTTTACACATTGCATCAATGAACTATTTCATACGGGGTGCAGAGCCAGATTTCTGCGGTCCTCGATGCATGTCAGATCCAAATGACACGGATTTGGATTTAGTGGATGCAGTATGTTCCTAGCCTTCCCTTTAAAAGAATGGAGATTTGTGGAGAACTGCTTTGATGCTCACCTTCCTCACCGGACATTGAGAGCCTGAAGATGTGATGTTGTTCTATAGCAGAGTTGAATAAGTGGAACCCCTCTGCTGTCCCTGTCTAACGCTGTTCTTGTGTTACCCTCACACAACCTGGAGAGCAGCGTCCCCGGCTCGGCTGTCCCAGCAGCCGCTCCTGCACGCTGTGCTCCATCCATGGGCTCCCACAGCGGGGGCTCCAGGGGAACGGCTGTGCCACAGCGTAGGAGGGGCAGAAGCCATCACCCCATCCCCCCTTGTCTCCTCGTCCTCCATCCCTCCTCCTCCTCCTCCTCCTCCTCCCCTCCGTGCTCTCCGGGGCCGCTGCCCGCCGGGCCCGGGCCCGGCCGTGCGGGTCCCTTCCCTTTCTATCCGGTGAATCCCGACCCGAGAGGAAGAGGAGGGGTGGGGGCGGGAGCCGGGGCTTCGCGGGGGGCCGGCAGGGAGCCCGTGCCCTTCTTCATGGCGAGGCCGGGGGAGAGCAAGCTCCCGAGGAGGGAACCCGGGAGCTGACTCAGCGGAGCAGTCCAGCATGTTTTCCCGGGAGCAGGGCTTCCCTGCCGGAGCCAGCGGAGGGTAGGTACCGCCACCGGGACCGGTGCTGACGGCAGTGGGGCCTGGGGCCCTGCCTTTCCCGGGCAGCCCGGGGACGGGGCAGGGCAGCGGCTGCCGCCGTTGGGATCGCAGTGCTGGAGCACCAGGAAGAGCCCTGGCGGGTTGGCTGGAAGGGCGGAGACCCGGGAAGGGGGAAGGCGATGGCCGTGCCCAGCCAGGCAGGTCCGGGTCTGGCTGTGGGCCCGGCCCTCGCTGCTCCCTCCCTCCGGCGCCGCTCCGGCCGCGGGAGGGAGGCGGGCTGTGGGGCGGCCGCGGTGCCCCTCTCCCTGGAAGGAAAGAGGGAGGCTCGGCAGGCTTTCTCCTGCCGTCCCGGGAGTGGGGGACCTCTTCTGTTGGGACTTCTCAGGAGGTGGGAGTGCGGGTTGGATGGCAAGATTAAATTCCCCCTGGAGTTCTCCTTTCTCCTGGCCCGCAAGGAGAGCTGGCGGGGAGAGTTCTCCGGGCCTCCCGCTACGCTGCCCACCTCTTTGTGCGTGCACGAAGTCCTGAGCACGGGCTGCCCACGAGTGGGAGCGGTGCCCCCCACGGGAGCTGCCCGGCAGCCAGAGGGGAGCGCGGGTGGGAGAGAGGTTTCTTACTGGATGTCAGAGTCTCTGGGCAGAAAGTTTGTGACCAGCTGAGAGCAAACTGCCTCTCATCTCTAGTGGTAGCTTCCTTTTCCTAGTTCTGCTTCAATAATTCCTTCTCTTGAGCTCTAGGAATCCATGTGTAAGCAATTTTCAAAGCTGTATAGGTGTTCTGAGAGTAGGGCTATAAGTGTCATGCTTTCAGCTGTCTCCACCGAATAGCTGACAATTGTATGTGGTAAAGCAAATGCACCTCTCGAAGGCATAAATAAGGGAGTGAAGGGCAGAAGCTGTTACTCAAGAGAAGTGGTTGCCCAGAGTTTTCCTTATGAGCATTTCAGGCCTGTTCTTGTCTCACATTACCCTCAGTTCTTCTGAATAGCCTGTCCATTCTAGTGAGGGATTTAAAAAACATATTAGTGTCTCCCTGCAAGAAACTCTTATCAGGCTGGGACACCAGTTATTATCCTGACTGTTGTTCCACAGATAGCTGCAAATCACGCTGTGGTGTTTCTCTTATTGGAAGGCTTCCAGTTGAGCAGAAGTGTTTACAACAGCTATACACCTGCTTCCCTGTGAACTTTCAGGAAAACAGTTGTCTTAGGATTTGGGGCACTTCCTTTGCAGAGTGCAACAAATCCCCATTTGCTCTGGAATATATTTATGAAAGGGTGGATGAATTTCTGTCCAATTTGTGGTTTTTTTAGAGCAGATACTTGCATTGACTTGGTTATTGAACTGGCTCAGATACAGCAGATAGCAATGATTTTGAAAGCTGGGTAGAGAGATCCTATGACTGAAATAGCAGAGGATGCTGCAAGACAGAATACAAGGCATGAGCAGAGTTGTAGTGGCTTAGAGATGTTCAAAAGTTCTTGTTCTGTCTCAGAATTGAGAGTGGAATTTATCAGTGGATCAGCAGTACCTAGATTTAGTTTGACTGCCTGCTTGAAATTAATGTACTGGTTAGTGTCACTAGCAAATTCCAATCTAGCCTTCTGCATTTTCTAGGCCCTATGCTTCCCCTTATTGCCATTTCCTAAGAATAAAGCTTCAGCAAGTACACATTTGCACATAAATATTCCTCTCCCAATCTGCAGAATTGCTTTCCTTTTTCAGAAGGATGATGTTCTTCTTTTTTGTGGTCAAGGAGTTTGAAGTTCCAATTTGAAAAGAAGTATGTTCCCTTTTTATAGTAGTCTAGTGCTTTTCATTCCAAAAGTTCAAAGTTCCAGAAATTGAATGTGGACTTCAAAGTGATAATTATAATAGCACCAAATTTTTGTGATATTTTATAAAAGATAATGTAAAATCTAAGGCATTCTCTTGGATTTTCAAAGGCCTGTGGCATATTCCTAATTTGGGATAATTACAGAATTGTGAACATCCCTGAATCTACAGTAAGGCTGGTGATTTTGGCATTTACTGGACTCATTTGGTCAATAGAACTGTGCTAGGATTCAATGGTTAAGAACAGTTTCTGCCTGAAGTTTTCCAGTCAGTCCAGAGTGTTGAGATCAATTTATGGTTAGAGGACAGGGGCAGGACTGGCCACACTGACCATGTAGGATTTCCATGATGCAGATGTGTATTTAACTCCTCTGAATGATTCAGCATTCACCTCAGTGACATGCCAAAGAAAACACTAACATGAAACAAGGCCCCAGGACATCCAGTTACATGAAAGGTTCTATTGTTACACTTCTTTCTGAAAAAGAGAATTTATCAACTTGAACTTGTTGCCTTTTTAGGGCTCACAGAAAAGAATCTTCAGATTTTTAAGAGACAGGGAAAATGTTTCATGTACTGCCTTGGACATAAATTTTGCTCATCCCAAACATTCTTCAAGTAAATGAAGAGGATGATAAATAAAGCATGTATTAGTATAGTATTAATATTAATTTAAAATACATTTGCCATCAAACTATTTCAATATTTGTTTGAGGTTGTCAAGACTAACTCCTACGTCTTCCCTCGCAGACATTTTATGGCATTAATTTCTGGATGCATTATACAGATCTCTCTCATATGAATTTCAGGAGAAAATTGTGGGATGGAAGCATTATGTGTGGATGAGCCTATATGCAAGTTACATTATGCCATTGGGCCACAAAAATGAATTCTGAATTGTCCGAGAACTGGTGAGCATTAGGATTCTTGGAGCTTGTGACAGAGTAGTTTCAAGATTACAGAAATAAGTGGTACCTCTATACAAGAGGGAATGTAGCCACTGCTTTCAAAGCACGGGTCTGCGTGACCACTCTCCTAGCATGGAAGCAGCAGCAGTCATGCATCTAATAGCTACAGGACAGCAATTCTTGATTGCCTTGTAGGATTATTGTATGCCTTGTATCATGGTTGTATGGCCAGTGGTGAGTGGTGTCTCTCAGGCTCTGTCTTGGGACTGGTGATCTTTGATATCTTTATCAGTGATGCAGGCAGTGGCAGTGAGTGCACCCTCAGCAGGTTTGCAGGTGACACAGAGCTGAGGGGTGTGGCTGACACAATGGAAGAAGGAACCATCCAGAGAGACCCGGACAAGCTGGAGGAGTGGGGGTCCTGTGAGAATCTCAGTGAAGTTCAACAAGTCCAAGTGCAATGTGCTGCACCTGGTTTGGGGCAATCCCAGATATGGGCACAGGCTGGAAGATGAACTCATTGAGAGCAGCCCTGTGGAGAAGGACTTGGAGGTTCTGGTAGAGGAAGAGCTGGGCGTGAGCCTGCAGTGTGCGCTTACAGCCCAGAAAGCCAAACGTACCCTGGGCTGCATCACAAGAGGAGTGGCCAGCAGGTTGTGAGAGGTGATTTTCCCTCTCTACTCTGCTCTTGGGAGTATACATGTGGTATACTGCATCCAGCCCTGGGGTCCCCAGCACAAGAGAGATGTGAACCTCCCAGAATAGGTCTAGAGGAGGCCACAAAGATGTTCTGAGGGCTGGAGCTCCTTTCCTACAAATATAGGCTGACACAGCTGAGGTTGTTCAGCATGGAGAAAAGAAGAATCTAGTACTTAGAAGGAGCTTATTTAAAAGGGAGAGTGACTTTTTACTGGACAGGTAGTAACAGGACAATGGGGAATGGTTTTAAACTAAAAGAGAAGAGATTCATATTACATATTAGGAAGAAATTCTTTACTCAGAGGATAGCAATGCACTGGAACAGGTTGCCCAGCGAAGCTGTGGGTGGCCCACCCCTAGAAGTGTTCAAGGCCAGGTTGGATGGGCCCTGAGCAATCTGATGTAGTAGCTGACATCTGGCAGAGGGGTTGGGACTAGATGGTCTTTAAGGTCACTTCCAACACAAACCGTTGTGTGATTCTGTGACCACCTAATAATCATATTCATGATTTCATTACAAAGTGGATGAGTCCTGTGTCCTGTAAACCTGTGCTTAGTTCCCAGCCCCACCTATGTGGCCTTCACCATGACTTAACCCCAGTTGTGACTGCTAGTAAAAACTGTGAGAGGTGTGGAATGTTTATAAAGTAACAGTAGGAGAGGTGCAGCTGGCTGTGGGGCTGGTTGTAGTGCCTTGGGCAATGCCAGATATGTCTTCTAAACTACAGTGTAGTGTTTGTGTTGCTTTTTATTTTCTCTTCTATGAAATCAAATAAAGTCCTGCTGCTGTTTGTACCCACTGCTGCTCCAGCAGGGACCATAGTAATAATATATTTTCCATAGCAGATGTGCATACAAAAGCTCACCTAATCTCCATGCTGCTGTACCAGCAGTGGTAACACAAAACAGTGCCTGCATCTCTGCAGGGTGTTATCGGTTCTGTTCCAGTGCCATCTCTGTTGTGCTCCTGTCTTTGAGATTAATACCCAGGCTGTGGCAACTGGGGCTGTCCTTTTGGTGCTGATTTCAGTGATGGCTCAGAACTACTTTCATCCTTTTTAATGCAGTTCTGTTTTGAGATCTGATTACAAAGCTTCTTATGACACGTGTCTTAATTCTGCTCCAAATCCATGATGGAAGAGGAACTTGGCAAAGAAAAATCATTCAGCACTTCCATGACAGTTGTGAGGAAAATATTGTTATGTGAGCAGAGACAGAGCAGTCAGAAGCCAGAAGATTTTTGCTGTTACATCCAGAGTGTTTGAAAGTGGCAAGTGGTAAGTTCAGCTACCTCAGGGATTCTCGTAGGTAGTGACAGCTTCCTGATAGGCAAGAAATGGCCTGGGGAGAGGAGTAGTATGCAGAGGGCAAAGGAGGCACTGCAGGCAAGCACTGACATCTTGAATTCCGTTAAGAGTTAATTTTTTTAATTTATTTTTTTTCTCTTCCACCTCTGTCTGTTGCAGGAGGTCTGAGGAGGCGGTGCAGGGTTTTAGTGATGTTATAGACTCTCCCACTGAAGGCTTTCCATGTGTCCTCACTCCTGCTGTCCCCAACAAGGTAAAAGCAGTCCATGTTTGGCTCAGGGTTGGTGTATGCTTTGAGTTATGTGTGCAGAGGAGTTGAAATCAAGCTTGTGTGCATGTATGTCTTACAGCTGTAGTTGCCTCCCTCTGTGAGAATCCTAAACTTGCTAATTTGACCAGTTCTTATGCCGTTCTATCTCAAGTCAATCTGACCCATTGAAACAGAGAAATCCCGGATACCTGACTGACCAGGTTTCAGGTCAAGCTTTTGCAACACAAGCAGAAGACAATTTGGCCAGTTATATTGTCCATGCTACCAATTAAGGAAGAACAATTCCATCAGGTCTTCAGCAAGCAAATAGTTTCTTTGCCAAAATATGGAAGGAGCTGTTGGCTCCTTCAATATCTGGGTTACCACAGAAGATAATGTTAGCTTCTGCAAATGTCAAATTGTTTTTCTCTGTTGTCTTTTCCTTTTCACAGACTGTGGACTTGTTTGAGATGATTGAAAAAATGCAGGTAAGGAGAAGTAATTCTGTCAGACTTTGGGATCTCTTAATTTTTGGTAGCAAACAAATAATCAGCTACTATTTGTCCTGTTGCTTCACTCACAATATCCTTTATTGTGGGCTTACAGAATGTTTAGGGCTTCTAGGCTTACTCTTCAATGGGATTTCAAAAGCATTTTTCTGTGTTCATTTTTCCATGTCAGCATGATGGAAGCAATAGACACAGGTTATTATAATCCTGTCTGTTCTTTGCAGAAGTGTGATTCTGAGAGAAAATCAAAGTTGCAGTAAGTTATCTCTGGCATCTTCTTCAGGAAACTCTGTTCTGCTGGGTAGCAGATATAATGACAGGTGATTAATGGGATGTTAACCTAACTGCATTTAGCAAGGTCAGACAGTTTAATAAATAACTACTGTAGGTCCTGTCTTTAACTTGTGCAAGAAGGAGGGACTCTGGCTTAATTCTTACACAGAAATACATGCATTTGGCTGCATATATTTTGTTACAAACTTAAAACAGGGCAGAGTTGGTTTTTCCCCCCTTTTACTGTATCAGATAAAGACATAGTAATATGTTATATGTGTTAAATACCTAGCAATGAAGTCTTCATGTTTTTCAGATTATGTGTTCTCAGAGCATCCTTGTAGGTTACCAGTATTTTCCCTGAGTGGTGCACCTTCTTTAAAGTGCTGTGGTTAACCTTGACCTAACATAACACATAACATGACACCTAACTCCTGCCTTTTATTATGTACAGGAATTAAACTTACCAAAACAAATTAACTTCTTTTCTGGAATTTGAGTGATCAAATTATAAATATGAGGAAAATGTCAGAATTTAGTGAGACTACAAAGGTGAGGAGATGGATGGTAGCAGCAAAATGCTGAATTTAGAGTTATGAGGCTTAAGTACTTTTTGGCAGACTGGAGAGGAGGGTGGGAGGGAGGGCTGAAGGTGTATCTGCCATGTATTCATGCATCCATGTATTCTGTGCAGGCAGACACAGACCTTGCAACCACTGCACTGACATCCAAATTGTGTTTGGGATGTGTTCTCCGTGCTTTAGAGTAGCAAGCTGTGTAAGTGTGCCTGGCTCATTTAACTGCAGGAGAGTAAGCTTGAGCAAGCAGTGCTGCGTCAATTCAAGCACATGTTCAAAGGCTGTGACAGTCCTCCCAGGCTTTTGAAATATGGATAAGGATGAGTCCCTACCAGGTGTCCCTCAGTGGAAGACTGGTGTTTAAGATTGTCAGTATTTCAGTTTACCATATGGAAAGTCTGACTGGATTTGCACCTCTTTAGTTAGAGAGATAGCAGGGAGCTGATGGGAATCTCCAAGGCATGCAGACTGCCTAATTTTGCATCTATGATGTTTTCTTAGCTGCCCACTATCAAGACTTTATAGCTTTTTTTTTTAAATTTAATCTTGTTTTGTCACCGAAGATGCACTAGGAGGATCAATAACTGCTGTTTCAGTAGAACAGATTTTTTTGAAAGTTAAGTGTTTTTCAAAAGAAGAGAAAATTCTAATACTTTTTATTATCTTTGTTTAGATTTTTACTAATTCTTTATTCTTTTTTGTTTGTTTTTGCTTTCCCTTTCCTTCCATTTGACTGTGACTGTCCTTTACTTCTGTTGAATCATTCTTGTAAACAAAATCTGGGATTTTCCTTAGCAATCAAAGTGAGTGAAAACCAAAGCAGGAGACTTGAACATTTCTTCTGTAAAATAACAACAAAAAAGCCTCAGGATAGCATTGATTATTCAATACTTTACCATTGGATTGGAATATAATTGTTGGACTGAAAATTAGGATAGCCATTTCACATTCTGTGTGATAAATTAACAGGTAAAGTTGTACTCTCTTTTTACACTGAAACAAATCCCAAGATCTGGGAAAGAAGTTTACCATTTTTTTTTCCTTTCTCGTTTTCTTTTTTTTTTTCTTTTTCTCTTCAATTTTATTAATAGTTTCTTGGAAATAAATGGACGACTGGCCACTTTGTTCTGTGCTTCCAGATCTAGTGAAGTCACTGTATATACTCTCTTAAAGGACATTTAGTAACATGTTGATCCTTGATTGCTTTGCAGTGCAGGCACTTGACAAACAAGGAAATTTTATTTCATCCAATAAGCTCAGATATTTCAGGTCTTCGTTTGTTTGCATAGCCAGTCTCCTTCACTTGACTGCTTTTGTTCACTCCCTCTGTTCTGCATTCTTACAATTTCTGCATATTCGGTTTTATTTTCTCAAAAGTACTTTCATGGGTTTTTCCCTGTGTCCCCTTTTGTATCCCAGTTGTCTGCTTTGAACTAGTCTCCTCAAGGCACTGCTCTTTCCCCATAAAATATGTGTATAATTTTAGTGTTGTTATGCCACGTTAGACCTGACTCTGGGCCTGGGCACCTTTTTCTCTGTCATTCATTCTTTCATCCTGCTCAGGCCAGGTGTTTACCCTGTGCAAGACCTTGGGAATATGAGATTCTCAGGCTGATATGAGATTCCCAGAGTGATGCTGTGTCCAGTTGGCTACCCAGAGAAAATGGCAGTGCTGCAAGCCAAAGCAGCTCAAGCCAGAAGGATGTCTCAAGGGGTGGCTGAGACTGCTGCAGTTTATTCCTCTCCCTTTTGAGGAATGACAGTGATCATCAAGCAGTTGTTCAGCCCATGCTTTGACACTTCAGCAACTTAGGCTGCACATTTCTTGTGGTCCTGGTTACCCTTTAAAGTAAAGCTTTGGACTGTACAGCCCAGGGTTGCATTATTCTTACCTTAAGCTTTGCTCTAGAGGAGAGGCTGGTAGAATTTAAACTTGTCTTCAGCTTCCAGGCTACCAGGAGCTTCCTTAACAGTGCAGAGTCTTGGAATGTGCTGGTACATTCCTTTGCTCTCTGTAGAGGCTCTGGTACAGAGCTCCTTTACAGCAACCCAGAAAGTTTTCCCTCAGGCTTGCTGAGATACTGGTCTCCTACCAGGACCTCCTTTGAAACTGAAAAATTCTTGCAGTTATCAGATCTACCAAAAATGCCAAGGAAGGAGAGAGAAATATTAGAAGATTGCCGTTTCCCAATCTCCATTTCTATCCCAGTACTTCCCCCACTTTGTTGCGGAAGTCTGTGGCTGTTTTGTACCTGTGTGTCCATCATGCCTCAGCCCTGTTTCGACAGTGCCCAGGACTTTCTGGTAGTGACAAGACTTTCTGTCTCTTTTCCAAATCCCTGTTTCAGAACCTGGTCTTCCTTGTGAACCTCAGCTCAGTAGGTTGATAAGTGAAACTCGAGACCACATCAACAAAACACTTTTTAGCACTTACATTCCATGAACTCAACTTTTTCACCTTTACAACTTCCCTAAATGCAAAATGGTTACTAACTACTTCTGCAAAAGATAAAGGTCACTTGTCAACCTGTGTTCCATCTTAATTTCACAACTCACCACATCCTGGTAATTGGTTATTCATCTTGTCAATGCTGTGTACTGACATCACAATTCAAAGCATATTCTAAAAGTTTCCTATGAAGAACGTTTCCAGACTGGTATTTGTTTAGTCTCCATTGTTGAAAATACAAAAGGAAAACAATTTTTTGGGGGAAGGTCTTTAAACTCAGCTTTTGTAGTTTGATCTTGTGTCACCTTGTAGACAACATGTGAAGCTTCTTTCTCCTAGTAGAGCTAAGGAAAATAATTAGGTTTTTTGTTACCTGCTCATCGTTCCTCGCTCACTTTACTGTGTTTCTATATTTAACCAATTAAAATTTGTTTTTACTGCTACTTTTTGTGATTGAACTCAACTTCAGACTTCTGAAGAATGATCTCATACATCTACTACTAGTCTCCCTTACCCTGGAGTGTGGCCATGCTGTTTTACTTCTGATGTTTCTAAGAGTATTTTAAAGGTGTTAAGCATTTGTTGCGTACTCAAGGTCTGGCTCCTCATGATTTCATGAATGTTTAAGTTTTTTTATGGCTCCTTCTTAGGTTCTTTTAATAAACTTTCTCATTTTCCTAAAACCTTGTTTTTATGTGAAGTAGATGTGTTGGGTTTTTTTCTTTCCTTTATTTTTCCTTTTGTTGCTCCTGCAGAGAGCATCCTGATTATTATGAATCCTCAGTAGTAAGGTTGCTGTTGCTCAGTCTTAGTGGTACTATGCTAGCAGGTTTTGCACCCTGTACAGCTGGAGCATTGCCCAAAACTTCTGTTCCTGAGTCTCCTAAGTCTCCACTGTAGAGCTCCTCTGAGATTTACCTATTTCTACCAGAATCTGGTTGACAAGCTAGTTCCACTGTAGAATATGTGCACAGGCATGGCTGTTAGAAACCCAATCCTGCTTATTTTCACAACAAAGTCAAGAGCTGCTTATCCTGTCTGGAATCTCTGATTAGCCATGCCAGTAACTGATGGTATATAAAAATGTAGTCTCAGCATCGTGTTCCAGCATGGGAGTTACAAGATTTAGGTGACAGTAGTTGAATGCTCAGGTAGTGTGTGTAAGAGAAACCTGCATTTTAAATTCTGGTCCTCACCTTCCTATCTGATGATGCAAATTCTGCTTCTGTCTGTGATGCCCACTTGGACTATGGCCTGTTGACCCTCATATCTTCTGGTCTGGGCCTCTGCTCAGTCTGTGTTGGGACTCTCCTCACTGAGATTGTCCTATTCCTCTGTGCTTCTGCTGCAGAGGTGTGGTAGAAGTGAGCTACTTTGCCGTGGTGAGGAGGCAGAGGGTAGAATACCCTTAAGGAGGAGATTCAAGTCTGGATGTCAGCTCCTGATTGAGGGGAAACTAGGCAGCCTTTTGCCCTGTTTTTTCAACCCACCTCATAGTCATTCCATTTTTTCTTTTTGTTGCTTAGGATAGGAAGGAAGGTAGCTAGAACAGATTACAGAATCAAGTAAGAAAATGAGTTTGGGAGGTTGTTTGTAATATCTGCCAGTTGTCTGCTTTTAAGAGGTGTAAGCTTGGGGATAGTTTTTCAGTTTTAATGCCAGATTAGGGGACTGGCCAAGTTCTAGCTTTACTTTTCTTTTTTATTCCAATCTTCCAAAGTTGCTTAAATTGGCAGATTTTATAGAGGGATAAAATATGCATATTGAGGATATGGAGAAGGACACAGAGGGTAAGTGAAACAGACATGCTGAGATACAGGATTCACTGTCTGTGACTTTATGTTTCCAGGGGAGTCGTCTGGATGAACAAAGATGTTCCCTTCCAGCTCCTCTCAAGGTCAGGCCAAGTTGTTGTTGCCTCCTAAATTGCTGAGAATGGCAGATAATTACTGACCTGGCTTGCAGTGTACTTTCATACTGGAATGAACAGGGAGTCTGCAAACATCCCAAAAACACATGCTTGCCTTTTTTCTCTTCTTTTTTTTCCTAGTTGCTCCACAAGAGAATGAAAGTATGTAGCTGAAATAGAATTAACTTTTCCTTTTTCCAATTGAAGTGGCTCCAATAAGAGTTTATTGTTATTAAAAGTGTTAGTTTTGACTAAGTGATTTCTTAAATTTATTCAGTTTAAGAGCTGTAATAATATTTATGAAACCACATAGTATTTATTTCAGTAATCTGCTTGATGACTCAGAGATGCTACTAGAAAGTTTATCTGTTTTGCCAGTATTAAGACAGTAAGAACAGATTCCTATCTTTAAATCCTCAAGTTGAGGATTAAACTCCACTTCTTCAGTCTCAGCTCAGGCCTATTAACCTTAAAATCAAACCTGACCTTGACTTTTATCTTGGGATGACCTATAAAATAGCCACATCGAGAATTGATACAGCTTTACTCTGACAGAGATAGTCAGTGCTCTTTGTGGTGATGGAGGGGGCATCCAACCGGCATAAATTGGCTCAGATACTGCTTCTGTTCTCTGAGTCACACCTCGGCCTTGCTCTGATGAATACCACAGAGCAGCCATGGAGATGACACAGCCTCAATCTCACTGTAAATAACAGCACTTTTTCTGCCATTCCTACTGTCATCCTTGTCAGCAGAAGGACAGAGGCTGTCTAACACTGTGTGGAATGAAAGGAGAGAGGCTGTCACTCCTAACCACATCAAATTTGCCTATAGGTTGGCTACTTCCTCATTTTGCATGCCTGTATTCCCTGTAGTTTGGAGGAGGAGGGTGGGTAGAATCTGGCTCCTAAGTTTATTGTTCACAGAGTTCTTTATTATAATACTGAGACCTTGGAAATGGAGTCTAACCTTAAGTCCTGAAGTAAAACTCTAAGGATGACCCAGGGCAGAATAGAAGCTGAGAGCACAGTTTGCACAGTCATGAGAGCATAACACCTTTAAAGATGTCACATGTTTTTGCTAATGACCTGTTCTGATTTCAGACAGAAGAGGAGTATATTCCTTATCCCAGCATCCATGAGGTGAGTTAGTACTGCTCTCTCCTCTCTCTGTTTGTCCTTGGATTTCATTGTTTTTTCAGCTTATTAGCTTTCCAGCTTACAGACCTGTCAGTTTTAATGCTTTCTGTCCTTCTGAATAGGTATTACAGAAAGGGTGGCCATATCCTCTCATTATCCTACCCCAGTTTGGGGGTTACTGGATTGAAGGGACCAGCCACAACCTCTCCAGCTTGAGTCCAACTCTGTCTGATGTACCCTTTTCCTGGAGCGGTAAAGTGAAACTGGAAAGTGACCCTACAGCCAAGCTGTACCGCAAACATTTTCTGGGAAAGGTAAGGGTGACCTTCAGAGCCTTCTTTGCCCATCCAGCCACCAGGCTGAAATGTTTCTCGGGCTTTTTTTGGTGGACTTAAAAATGTCTGCACTGCTGCTGCATTTCAGTTCCTTATGATGCCTTGAGCTGATGTAAATGAGGTACATACTAAGATACGGTCTGTAGTGTTTCAATTGGTTGTGTCCCCTTGTGAAATGTGCATCGTCCTGTGCATTAATAGAAAGATTTGCATGGGAAATGCTTTTATTTAGTTAAGAAGGTCTTTTGAGGCTCCTATACAGATACCAACCTTGGGATAACAAGTGGACAAAAGTGTAATAGTACTGGAAGTGGAAATGGCATTATTTTTTTAGGGGACTTCAGCACTGACAGTGCAAGCTCCTCAGTAGGAAGCAGAACAGTCCATTTCCCTCAGTATATGGTCATTACAAAATGTATGTGATGAAACCACACCATGTGTTTTATAGTTGTTAATGTGAGTTTGGTGCTAAATGTTCCATGAATTTAAAAATTCCAGTTTGACACATAGGGAAACAGAGCAAGGCCTCATAAAGTGAATGTTTGCTGGCCAGCCATTAAGGTCCATCTGGGTGGGCCTGTTTAGGGAATTGGCTGATTACCAGACTGAATCTCAGGATGATATTAGCCATAAAGAACAAGTGAGAAAAACACATGATGTTTTTTGAGATTTGGTTCATGGCATCAGGAGATAAGAAAGCTTGACAAGTATGCTCACACTGCATCTTATTCAGTGATCTCCCTTAGCAACTGAAGAATAAGTTCAAAACCAGGAATAGGTGCTGCTTTGCACAATGCTGGGGACCTGTTCTGCAGTAGTTACTCTTGTCAGAGTGATCTTCTGTAGTGAATCTTGTTCCAAAACAGTGGAAGATTATTAATATGATTTATAAATAATTAGGGAAAAAAAGGAAGCCTTCCTGGAGGCTTCCCCTCAAGACTAACAGATCTGCTGTGCAATCTGTTAATGGACATTTATCCTGTAACCTTCTGGAAGCTTTCAGTATGCCAACTGTAATTATTTTTCTGTCATGGTAAATTTAGGGTTGTGCTTGAAGGCTTCCAGAGCCAGATAGGACAAAAGGCAAATTTGGATATGGTTTTGCAGTCCAATTGTACGATTCACTGCTGATCTGATATCACAAAACAGTTGAGGTTGGAAGGGGCCTCTGGGGCTTATCTTGTCCATACTCCTGCTCAAGCAAGGCCACCTCATCATTGTTCCTTCCAAGTGAGATCCAGAACTTCCTCTGTTGTGGAGCTTTGCATTTGCAAAGTGCCCAACCGTTAGCGCCTCTGTACTACAGAAAAACTCTCTCCTATATTCTTCCTTTTCTGGTGTCCAGTGTTTTATTCTTTGCCTTAGCTGACACGAATGTGTGTCCATGTCCAGTTAAACATGCAAGTTTTTGAGCAAGCCAGTGTCAGAAAAGATCAAGGTGAACAGGAGTCTTGTGTTACTGAAAACTCTACCCATGGCTAGAAAACTTCCCCCATGGTTTAAAAACCTAGTTAAGGAGAGAGCTCAGAGCTTTTCCACTAGAAGAGTATTTCTTCAGTGCAAAGTTAGCAGTGATTTTGATGCTGTGTTGGATCTTTTTCTTGTTGGTAACATGGGAAGGTTATTTCAACAATGTCAGGAAAGGTCTCTTTCATGCTTGAATAACAGCAAACAGTTCTTAGCTGAAGAAGAGTCTGAAAGCATCACATGATGGGAGAGGCATAGCCAGTGGTTTAGGTAATATCCTTTAAGCAAGACAGGAGATCAAAGTATTGTGTGGTACTACAAACTTAATGTGCATGTCTGTGTTGTGGATGTGTGTATGTAGATTGCTCAAATGTGAACAATTCTGTGATACTTTTTACAGAGTATCTTACAGCAGACCCTATAAAACAACGATCAAAAGAAGTGCTAGAACATTCAGTTCCTTTTCCTTGCCTCATGATCTGTATTTTATATGACAATGACACAGTAAGATTTATTTAGCCTTTAGGATAAAGGCTGTAAAATCTTATGTCTTATACTGCGGGAATAATTTGATGTCTATGTTGTTTTTCAAGGCTGTAATAAAGAGAAATAGCCTGAAGCCAGGAAGGATTTAATAAACGTGTGCATTGTAACTGTCAGTCAAATAAACTTAGGGTCCAGTTTCTCAAGCACTTGAAGCTCTCAGTGCTGAGGGAGGAGCTTTCTTGCTATGCATTCATATGTAATCATGTATTTCTCCTTTATGCTGTCCTTTCTTTGTGCTGGTTAAAGTTGCTGCAGATGGCACATGTCTTAGTAGCTTTAGAGCTTCTTAGGCAAACTGTCAGCATTCCTTGTGTTTTCTGTTAGTCTTTTCCCTTGGCCCGTGGAAGATACTTAAGTGCTTTTAGAGAGATCTATTTGAAATCCAGAACTACTTTTCAGACTATATTAAATGTTACAGAAACTGCTTCTGTGGCTGAACAAATTTGTACTTAATACATAGATCATCGTAGCTCCAGGGTATCTTGTCATCACTGACTTGCAATCTTCAGTATCAACTGCAAAGCCTTTTGATGGTTCATCTTGAACTTCAGGACAGCTAACAGTACAGGCTGCTGTCCACTGAAGGAATATGAGTCTGATGTATGTTGCCTATGTGTTTTTACAGAGAAAGAAAATCATAAGGAGTAAATTATAGGTTTAGTCATACATACGATTGCTCAGATCTCAGTTTAAACTTCAGATCCTGGTTCAGGACCAAGCTACATAGCCAAATTCAGTTGTTTTAACATCTCCACTAATTCTGGTACCCATTTCCCTGTGAGGACTGCACCCATTTGTGCAGCTCTGCCTGGCTATGTCAGCTGCAGAGCTGATGGCCCAGTCTCCAAAGCAATTGAGATCCCCTGTATCAGACCTGCTGGCGTCTGGCTTAGAAGTCTCATCAAAAGGCATCTTAATTTCTGGTTCTGATTTTTGTTGGCATTATGCCCTCTTTTTCCTTAACAGGCTGTCTTGGCCATCCAGCCCGGCATTTGACTTCTTTGGTTTAAGGATTTGGATTCTAGACTTCCAACTGACCATGGAACATGGTCTTGCTTTGCTCCTTGAGTCTGTTTGTTCCTCAGCTACTCTGTCTTTCTGCCCTTGGTCACAGTGACTTACTGCACCTGATTCTTGTTCACATCCCAAGAATCCATTAGTATCCTGAAACTCATGGTCAGGAGAAATTAACTGTCCTGTGTGGCTTCCTTTGATTTTAGCTTTTTTTCCCATGTGCTGTCACTGACCAGTGTGACTGATCACACTGGACTTCTGTGATTTGAACAGTGCAGCTAGAGGCCATATTATTCTGTTTGCCTCTTGGCTGCTCTTAGACCTTACCTTTTTCAGATTGCCTTGTTTGATCAGCCATGGAACCTTTTGCCCAATATCAGGGCAGTTCTGGGTGTTGGGTGTTTTCTGTCTCAAAGAGGAGGTGAAGACAATGACATCTTTAATACTTTAAAAAGTTAGATAGCTACATTGTCACATTTTGGTTTAGAGTAGTGACTGTAGTCTTACTTATTCCTGTTTTTTGTTTCAAAGATAGCATTGGTTTATGTCTGTTAGCTTCAAGTTGGATGGGTCCACACAGATATCAGAGTATTTCACTAGATATATCTTTATTTCTGACAGTGAGTCAGAACTCTGACTTATACAAAAACGTCATACAAACTATGAATTTTACTTTTAGACAGTGAAAGACAATCTTACCAGTGTTTTGAGAGAAGTTTTAATCCGTCAGAGCCAGAGCAGACCTCCTAGGCATACTCCTAGGCATGTATATATTCTATATATTCTAGGCAAAAGACTGAGGAAGGAACTGGCAGACTAGCAACCATTTTTTTATCAGATTACACTTTGCTCCCACTGAGTTCTTCACTAATTTATTGTGCCTGGATTATTCCTTTCACAGAACATATTCCAAATCATGCAAGTTTTGACTGTACAACTGAATACAACTTGCTGTCCCACTTCAGTGTCATGCATGAGGATGCTTTTCCACTAGGATGATGGGAGTGATCAAGGCATTTCTGCACAATTTCACCTTAATGTTATTTTCATTCACATCCTGTGTCAAAAGGCTTTAACCTCTTGAGGTTAGAGATCATATAGTAATATGTATGATATAGCAATATACAAAATATACATTGCTATACCTAGGCCACTGGAACATGGTTGTGTACCCAGGAGAAATGTATGGCCACAGCCACTTACAAATAGAGACTGTGAAAATGTTTGCAGTATGTTTCATTGTTTGACTGCATGACTGTTTCAGGCACGCTCCACTAAAGCTCTGGCAGTGTTAGTGGCACTGCTGAGACCAGTCTTCATCTGCAAAACCTCTTTGCTTACTGACTGTATCCTTCCTGACATGTGAGCACTCTTGGAGTTCAGCCATTCACCATAATCGTGCCATTGCTCTTTAGATAGAGAATTTCCATGACCACATCCAATTGAATGTCTGGTAGACACTGCTTAGTCAAGCAGAACCTGAATGGGTGCAGGGAAAGTTCATGAAAGATACAATTTTATTTACAAGAAACTCAATTTCTTCAAAACTTGTTGCAGAATGTTGTAATACTATTCCTTCTCAGGAGCCCTTGTGATGTTGGACAGGTGAGGAGGAACTGAACTGACTGGATGCACTTTGACTGATATGCTCATGCACTGATGTTCAAGTGGGCTGGAAGACAACACACACACATCTGGAAGCATGCTACTCCTAGTTGAATTAAAAAGTAGCCAAACTTGAGTGCCAGGTTGTGTGCAAAAAAAACAACTTGGAAAGCTTCTCCAGGAAGTGTGTTGGGGATAATGCATTTTGGTTTCCTATTTGCAGGAGCACCAGAACTTTTACTCCAGTGACATGTCCTTGGGCTACCTAGTACTTTCTGTGAAGTATGAACAGATCGAGAAACAGGAAAATCTCCGCCTGTTGCTGAGGTAACAGTGCCTGTTATTGGACTTGCACTCCCTCTGCATAGATGTGGGTGGGAATTTCATGTCTTTCTTCTGGAGAGAAAAGAAACTGCAAAAAAACCTTTGAGCGTTTTTTTTTCTTGCCTTCTGCTCTTGAGTTGCTCTCAGCAGTTTCCTTAAAGAAGATGATGTGATGCTTACAGGTGCATCTTTCTAGTACCTGTGTGGAAAATACCTGCTGTTCCCTCAAATAGAAAGTTTTTCTGTTTATTCTGTCTACTTAGAGACATGTGAGTACTCTCTAGGAGAATTTGGATTCCCTAATGGAGGACAGCCTAGCCCAGGCTTTGTACTTGAGACTAAGGCTCCCTTGAAGGTGAGCTAGAACATCCCCTAGATTCCCAGGGCAGTCTATGAAGCCATAACCCTTAGAGAGGGTTATGAAGAGAGACATTACCTAGAGAGAGCTGCTGGATGAGCTACAAGAAGAACAGAGAAGGATCTTGTGTAGGTGAGAGGCCACTGGAGAGAAGCTTTTTTACCGCACGATGGGCTGGATGCACTCCCTGTAGGCAATGATACTGGAGCCAGGTGATATACAGTTGCTACTGACAAGGATTTGTCCAGGACTGAGGGGCAAAAATGATTGCATAGGAATCAGCTACAAGAAAATCACTGGCGGGTTTTCTCCAGTGTCTGCAGAGAATGCTTCAGACTGCCAGCAGTAATCTGGGAATAAAGAGACAGCCTGTTTGTGAGCTGTGCCTGGGAATGTTTTTCTTCCTATGTGGAAGAGACCAGGGAAGAACAAAAGGGTAGTTATTCCTCTATTAAGATATTTTATTCTATGCAATACTTTTTGCTTAATAGCTTGTTTATAATGCTTTGAAGAGGCTTTTGACAGCCCAGTATTTCTTCTTCCTTAGAAAGATATTTCTCCTTAAGTACACAAAGAGGAAGGCAGCTTCCCTCTGTCGGCTTTCTGGAACAATGCTACACAAGTTTCTACCTCCTTTACTTTGCATAGATCTGCTTTCCTAGGCTGTTTCTAACAGACCTTTTAGCAATCTTTCAAGCCCTCACTGATAATGGGAATCCCTTACTATTCTGTGTCCAAGAATTGTATTTTGACATTTAGATTTCTGTGAAAGAAAACTTTGAGGGGGGAAGCAGAATACTTCTTCAAGGCAAACAGGAGTGCAAAGGAGGAAAGACACCAAGGAATCCTGTTTTGTCTTCCTCTGGTCACCACAACAAGTGATGGGTAGTAAGAAGTGAAAATACCTTGCTTTTCCAGTGATTCTATGCACCACAATTAAAATTAAGCCTCTGGAATTAACTGCTTTAACAATACTCTGGAGGAATGGCTACTCTTTCTTTAAAGATCCAGTGTTGCTTGTGTCTCCCTTCAGCCATCAGTCTCTAATGCCTTTTTTGTTCTATGTCAGGACTCGTACTGGCACCAAACATGATCTTATTCCCATTTCCTGTCTGAATGAGTTTCCCAATGCTGTTCAGATGGCAAAGGTGAGATTGATGCTTGCCTATTTTTCTTAAGGCCTCATTCTTAAAGTTATTTTCACCTCCTTCCATTTCCCTCTTTTTCTACTATTCACCAGTAGAACTGTTATATAGTTCCCTCTTACCCTTCCATTTTGCCTTCTTTTCTTTCTCTTCTAATTTTACCTCAGAATTTTTGCCTCAAGGGACTCCTGTCAGATAATTATATACAGTTCCTACACTGTCATGCCTGCAACAAGCCAGGGCACATGATAATCACACTTTTGTTTCCCTGCCTCTCTCACTCAACAGCTACTGTGTGAGGATGTGAATGTTGAACGCTTCTTTCCTGTCCTCTATCCCAAGGTACAGTGTTCTGTTATGTCTGTATATCACTTTTCCATCAAGGTCTGGCTAATGACATCCAGGTGACAATTTCTGTTTTCATTACTTCAGGCTTCACAGCTTATTGTTGCATTTGATGAACACGTCATAAGCAATAACTTCAAATTTGGGGTCATCTACCAAAAACCTGGACAGGTAAGACCCCTCAGATCCCATGGTACTTGGGGCAAAATGAAGAGAGTCAGTTTTCCTAGCTTAAAGGATGTAATAACAAGGTCTGCTCTGTCCAGAAGCAATGGCATGGAGGCAGCAGTGTTTGTGCAGTGCCATGGTTCCCTTGGCATGCCTCTTCCACCTGCAGTGTCTCTGGCAGTATAGGCTTTGTGAATCTCTGAATTCTAGCTCTAACCCTCATGGCAGCTTGGGGCTGAGGCACAGGATCCCAGCACCGTGGGGGGCTCAGATCAGAAATGTATTCAAGCAGAGATGTTTGTTGGTTGAACTGTCTATAGAAATTACTGTCTGTTCTTTGTACTCCTTGTGCTTCTTACTACTTCTGCTTTCCTTCTGTAGACTACTGAAGAAGAAGTCTTCAGTAACACAGTAGAGAGTCAGGGTTTCCTGGAGTTCCTGGATTTCCTTGGTGACAAGATTCAGCTGCAGGATTTCCGTGGGTGCGTACACAGAGCAGCTGGAAGGCCAGATTAAGTTAGGGAACGTCATGTGTTCAGAGGCTGTGACCCTGTTACAGCCCAGCTTCCAGAGAAGTGCTGTGTCTTCTGAATCCCAGTGCAGGTGAAGAAGCCCCAGATGCTTTTGTCAGCATAATGTCTGGGAACTAGTTGGAGCTTAGGTCTCTGCTGGTATTTTGATTTAAAGGTCTCCTGATATCTCAATCTGACCCGCAGCATTAGCAAAGAATAATTTTACTTGGCAGGGCAAATACCAGTTTGTTTCATAGTGGTATGGGGCAGTATTGTTTCAGGCTCTTTCTCTGAGGCATCACATCCCTTCTGTAGTTCTAACATACAGAGTGTGTTTCTCAGAGGAATGCCAAAGAAGGTAGCTACTTTGAGGATCACTGGTTTAACTTCATGGCTTTTAACAAGCTGGCATGTTCACCAGCACAAACATGGTGCAGCTTCAGTCATTGCATTGGTTTGGGGAAGATTTGGTGCCTCATTATCATTGCTTTCCTAAAAATCGCCTTTGATAGTCCTGATGTAGTACTGTTACTGATGCTGTCTGTCTTCTCTCTGCTCTCTCATTCCTGCACTGCCTGACCTGTGGCGTGGTGTGGATTTGCTCAGGTTCCGGGGAGGCTTGGATGTTACCAGAGGTCAAACAGGCACCGAGTCAGTCTATACAAATTTCCGGGGGAAGGAGATAATGTTTCACGTGTCCACAAAGCTGCCCTTCACAGAGGGAGATTCTCAGCAGGTATCAGAAGGAGGAGTAAGGATTACAACAGCGTGGCTGGGAGAGGAGGGCTATATGAAGAAGGACTGCATAGAGGGGAGAATGACTGACTGTATAGTGTTGGGAATTATGGCTGGAGTAATGGCAAAAGTAGTGATGAGGGGTTTGGTGAACAGATAGTTTTGAGATGTTAGGGAGACTGGTGTTTGAGGTCCCATCATAGTGTTCTGCTCTTTTTCACCTGCCTTCTCTCTTCATTATTTCTTTCCTCTCCAGCTTCAGCGGAAGCGTCACATTGGGAATGATATTGTAGCCATCATTTTCCAGGATGAAAGCACACCTTTTGTCCCTGATATGATTGCTTCTAATTTCCTTCATGCTTATGTGGTAGTTCAGCTCACTCATAGCACCACTGGGGACACTCTCTACAAGGTAACCAGGATCAATTGATTAGCCTGTACCGATTTTGGTCCTTGATGTGGAAACGGGTTCTTGGGCCTTTAGGAGAGGTGCAGATTCAGCCAGATGTCATCCTGATTTCTTGAGTGTCTACACCTGAAAGCTGACTTAAGCTGTATGCTTTTCTAAGTAGCTGATTAATTTCTGAAGCTTAAAACTTTGGAATTGAAGCAGAAAGAATTCAGGTAAAAATTTTTGTTTACATCACAGAGCCCGAGCCATAATTGATTGCACTTTGGGGGTTGTCTCGCTTACATTGTGTAAGTCAGGTAAAATTCATGTCTACATTGCCCATGCTACACAGCACAGTGCTTGCAGCTTGCACTGCCTGAGGCTGCAGGTCAGATACAGCTGGTTGACCTAGCTATGGAATTCAAGCCCGCTACACCTGCTTTTGGGGATTCCAGAGCTGATGCCCATCTGGCAGGGATGTGTTACCTGTTAGGGCCTTCCAGCTGAAAGAATCCCTGCTAGAGCCCAGATTAATTATCTGCAGCCTTTGGACACAGCTTGTTCTCTCTCTGACTTGACTCTGTATGGATATCTGTATAACTTTATGTTCAACTTTCAGTGATGCTGAGAGAGCAGAAAATACAAAGAAACTTCGATTTGTGTAGGATTTTCCATTGTAGAAACATTTTAATCCCAAGTGGCATGTGTTGTATTATGTAGGGATTTTGAAATGGTGGTGATGAGTCCTTATGCCTTGGAGGTCTACAGGTACACCAAGAATATTGTAATTGGACAGTATCCCCATCATTAGGACAGTATCCCCATCTCCTCTTCCACCAAGAGGGTGTTGGTGGTGGAGCTGGCTCCTTCCCTTTTTCTCTATGCTTTGGGTAGCAAGGCTTTCATTACAAACCAGCTGGGGTTCCAGTTCTCCTCTTGCTCTCTGTTTTGTCGGGCACAAAAATTCACTGGACTTTTTAATGACAAGGAAAGAGCAGGGAAAACTTGCTATTTGTTGTGTGTCTTCCGGCCATTGTTTTCATCTTTGCCTGTCTGCAGTACCTTCTTTTATTTGTTGTTGTTAGTGTAATAGGGCTGCTTCATTCCATAAAGAAGAAATCTTCCCAATAATCACCCTAGAGCCAATGCAGAGTTTTCTATAAAGGCTTTTCTAAAGGGGCTTTAACTGATGCTGCCTTGAGAGCATTGTAGTACACAAAAGACTGCCATTTGAAAGATTTCTTTGCCGTCCCTTGTTCCATTTACTTAAGCTTTAGTGCATCCTGTTAAATTGGAGTATTAATGGAATTTATTTTACAGAATCAATTTTTGCAATCAGAAAACTAAAAATGCAAAGCAGGATTTTAACTGGTAGATATCTATTAGGAGAGAGATGGAGGCTTTGTAATTGGGGAAGGTGGCCTAAAATGTGAGAAGTCTTAATTAAATCTAGAGCCCATTTCCTTCTTCCTCTCATTAAACTCACACCTCTCAGTGGCTCTGTGACATTTATTTGTTGTTTTGGCAGTTGTGGTTGCTAGGACATTATTCCCTCTTGTATGAAAGGACAAATAATGGTTTTGTTTCATCTCAAACACGACAAAAAAACCCCTGTGAAATATTGTGAAGTACTGTATGTATTTGATAAGATAGCTACATATAATTATGGGTAAGTGCTGTGAAGAAACAAGTGACAGTGTAAAAATTGGACTGCATTACAGTTACTTCTTTAGACATTGGTATGTCAGGTGGGAGCATGCTGAAAACAAAACAAATGAAACCTATCTCTTACTGGGAAAATGCATTTGCATGTTTACCACCTGTGACTCCCAGAGGTAGAGGCACTGAGATACTCTCCTCAGTGTGCGGTGTATCTCCACCAAGGATTCTCTGTAAAAAAAAATAGGTCAGTACAACCACACTGGCATGGGTTCTTTAGTGGAGGTTAATCTTGCGGGCTGAATAGGAGCATTTGTTTGTTCCTAAATATACTGGTTATACTAGTTATTATTTAAAATATTTTTTAAAGAGCAGTCAGTTCAGCTTTTTTTACTGCTCTTTACTGTGTGCATATCTAGCTGGCTGAGTATCTGAGAGATAAATGAGCACATCCTTCCACTGAGTTCAGGAACAGAAGGATGCACAGGACACTATATTACATCTCATTTTTATAAGTAAATTACTTAGGAGGAATTAGATCTATCATAGTAGTTTGATGGTCTTACTTGTGTTTTGATACTCATTTTTTTCTCCTTATATTATTTCAGGTTTCAGTCACAGCCCGAGATGATGTCCCCTTCTTTGGACCGCCGCTGCCAAATCCAGCCATATTTAAAAAGGTTTGTTTCTCTGGTCCAGTGTTAGTTGGCAGGGAACACACACTTGTGTTCTGAGTTGGTATTGTCAGTCTGGCTAGAGCACTTTGGAGGTCCAAAGAGTAGTAAGCAGAGCTTTTATAATGGGATATTTTTACTAGCATTTTGATCTCCTGTTTAGTCTAGTCTTCATCTTGTCTTGCAGAGTGCAGAGTTTCGTGAATTCCTTCTGGTCAAGCTCATCAACGCCGAGTACAGCTGCTACCGAGCTGAGAAATTTGCTAAATTAGAGGTGGGTCTTCTACCTACCTGCTTCAATTAAAAATAATACTTATTATCAGAAAAAGAAAATAAAGTAAAATTTCTGACTTCTAGTTTTGTGTTGTTTAAGAAAGGAAGATGAAATGTGATTTTCTACTCAGTTTTGGGATATTTCCTTCATATTTCTTAGCAGGTGTGGTAGAATATGAACGGGTACACTTTAATATAAATATTTATATTCATAATATAAATCCTCAAGTAAGGATGGGAATGTGATGCATATATTTTGCTGGAGGAAATTCTGTATTAGCTGAAATTCAGTATTATGCTACAGGATGCATACTGATATCACTGATTTTTGGTTTAAGGTACCACAGTTCTTTTCCTGACTCTGCTGTTGCCTGATCTAGAAAAAAACATGTCTCTATTTCATCATCTGTAAAGAAGTGTCCTTTATGATTTGCTTTAGATAAAGCTTGAAGGGGCTGGATGTTACTGCAATATATTCTGAAACTATGCAGTTAAAGTCACTTCATACTGTTTAAAGTGATTTTCATGTGGTTTTGTTGTTGTCATTGTTGGTCTTTTGGAGTTTCTTGTTTGCTTCTTGGGGTTTTTTTTAAGACGGATGTGAGACATTAAAAAAACAGGAAAAAAATCTCCCTGCTCTCAATAAAAGCTGTTCTGATTCCCAATGTTGGTGCAGGAAAGAACACGGAGTGCCCTCTTGGAGAGCCTTTTTGAGGAGCTGCAGCTTCGCAGCCGCAGCATGATGGGATTGCCTGTAGGGGAGGATGACAAGATAGAGAATGGCAGTGGGGGCTTCCTCGAGAACTTCAAGGTGAGCCTTTCTACAAACCTACAATGTGGTCTAGAATTCCATACTGGCCCTTAGAAGCCAAACTCTTAATGCTTTGTGCTGGTGTCAAGTGTCAGATGTGATTTTATTCCATGACTTACAGAAGAAGGAGTCAGTGTTTGCAAGAGAAATTGTAATAACTAGGAGCAAGGGGCTTTCCGTTCCTACAGCAGATCTTTCAATTCATTTTCATTATAACTGAAAGAATTGCAGGAGTCACTGCAAAAGTTTCTAACTTATCTCTGAGTGTACCGTCTAGAAAAACTGTGGTGCTTTCCTTACCCTCTAAAAGCCAGAGTTAATTTACCTTTTTCAGTGTAGATGGCATGTTAGGGGATTTTTATTGTTGATTTTTTTTAAAATAAACCAGGTGACAGAACTTTCTTTTAGAAGTGATAAAGATAATTGATGTGAGAAAGCAAAGGTTTTGTATGATTGGGAAACTGAGTTTTGAACTGGTTATACAGAGAGAATCTTTATTGCTTTCCTATTCTATCTACTTGCCCTTTCCCACTTAATGTGGGAAGTGCCTTGCCACCTCGTTTATATAATAAGTTATCTCTTTGGAAAGAGAGATGTGTTACAAATAGCATTTCTTCAAAGGACTTTATGGCTTTATATGGTGGGTCAATTAGAGATATTAAAGTCTGTAAAACTAACCTGTTCACAAATAGGTTTGGTAGCTGTGTGTGTAGCTTTGGTCCAGATTATTTGGATGCTTTGGTGAGGATTATGTTTTTACATACAAACTGCCTTTGCTGCTAACCATTAATTTTAACCCATCCATGTCTTACACTAATTTTTTCAAAATGTTCTTTTATGACTTCTGGCAGATGCTGGGATTTGCACATCATGTACACAGATGACATTTGTAAATTGCTGGAAAAGGCTGGTTTAAGTCAGAAAATGGCTTTTTTAAATGCTGCAGATTTTGACATGGCTGCTTTCCCATTGAAACCAGAACTCAAGTTCATATGAGGCTGAACCTTACAGCCTTGAACAGGAGTTTGTGTTTTATAGCCTGTACTGGATAGGACTGCTCCAGGTGATGCTGTGTAATCCAGTGTGCAGGGATACTGGTAGGAAACCTCTATTCATTGCAATAAGAGAAGGGAAGTGAAACTAGAGAATATACTTGATGAAGAGTTCTTCCCAGAGCTCCATGAATCAGCTAGGACCAATCTAAGGTGCTGCCTTCTAGGAGTTAGGATCTGTGTGGTTCTGGTGTCAGTCTGTCACAACTTCCCACTCAATCTGTGGTGCTTCTCACACTACCCTACCGTGTGCATGTCTATATGTGTATATCTGTGTTTGTCTGTTTCCCTGCCTCCCTCCTGTTCAGCGGGTGATCAGAGGCCGCAGCCAGAGCCTGGATACCATGGGGATATCCATGAGAAAGCAGCAGCCAGCCACCCTGCCCAGCCGCCCAGCTACAGCTGGCCTTGCCCTCAGCCAGAGTGTCGCCGAGGGCCCTAAGGCCATTGCTGCGGTAAGGTATTCGGGTGGGCTGTAAGAGAGAACCCGGCATACCTTTGTAACCACCCAAACATTTCCTTTCCCTATTAGTTTGTCCTCTTGTCCCACTGTGAATCTTTTTGTTGTATCATCCCATTTCACAAGTGGTGACAGCATGTGTTGCAGTCTGTTTTGTCTGTGCCCATCTCTAGCGCCAGTTCATGTGTAAACTAGAGCTGAGATTGATGCAGACTGGGAGAAGAAAGCCAAACATGATTCTGCATCAGACATCTATCTCTGATATCCTGGATTAGATCCTGTACGGTGCCATGTGTTAAAAAATGCATGCACTGTGGTTTGGCTGGAATGGTACTGTATTGTCATATGGCAAGACCTGAGAACATAAGGACCCTAGAACTGTTTCATTTTCTTCGATTTCACCAATCACACTGTTTTCTGTAATATAAACAGGTGCACAAGATATTCAAGGTGCTGTTTTGCTGTAAATAGAATTTGCATGTTGGGAACAAACAGCAGAATTAATAAAGTTTGGGGTGAGAAAAAGAATGAATATTTCTAGTCACTATCAAAGCCTTTCTTATTTGATAGGGATACTAAATATATGTGACCACTGAATTAAAAATCTATCACAAATCTTTCCAGAAAAGGATCCACCAGTTTCTGATCCTAAAAATATGGTTACCTTGGCCAAAGTGCATCCAGCTGGTTGTGGTCTCTGCACTAGTGATGTCAATACAGGCAAACTACAAAAAAACCCACCCATCTCTGAGTAAGCCAAGAAAGTGCCCTTCCGTGTTAAGATTTCTTGGTGACAGTTTAGTTGGTTGTATGCATTCTTTATGTCAATACAACAAAGTCATAGCATACTAATGACTTGGGTTTGCTGCCTCCTTTTCTCCTTTACCTTCTGGTTTTTTTTGCTTTCTGGTTCTGCCTCTCCTCTCACCATATGGGGATACCTCCCTTCCCAAGCCTGTCTCTCTGTATACTGGCTGTGTTCTGCCTTTGTTTCTTTATAACTCTGTGCCTTTCTCACATCACCTTTGTGAGCCCTGGCTGCTCTTGCTCGCTGACAGAAAGTATTCCTTGCACAGGTGGAGCTGCGTCTTGTATTGCAATAAAGGAGAGGATCTGGACCCACATTGCAAACTCTTCTCCTATGCTTTCCACAGCTTTTCCTGTCTTGTTCCTCTCCTTTCTGTCATGCTTTCCTTTTTTCTAGTCTTTTGCCTTGCCTGGTAGGAGCCCATCCCGTACTCGAGCCAGCCGCTTCCACGGGCGACGGAGTAGTGCCATTGGCATTGAAAACATACAGGAGGAAAAGAGGTATGAGCTGTGGGGAGATGAGACAAAGAGGGTAAAAAAGCCAAGAGGAGATGAGAAAAGGAACATAGGCACATATAGGCAGAGGGGGAACCCTCAGGAATGAGAACTAAAATGGGAATTGTTGGAATGGGAAGAAAAGGGACTGATTATGGACTGATGGAGAAATGGACAAATAACAGAAACAGACAAAATTAAAAGAGGGCGTTTGGAATTGGAGAGATTCGGTATTTGAGTAAGAATGGAGGAAATGGGTGGAGGAACATTATAAGATCACTCTTAAGTGTTGTGCAGTGTTATCCAGGACTCCTGAGCTTCCTGCTGACCACTGACCACTTTTAGAAGCGAGTCAGATGAAAGGCTGGTATTTGGGAAGGGGATGCTTGATTGTTTGTTTGTTTTCATGTTAAAATACTCAAATAGGCAAAACTTCTGGTAACTTACAGGATTTATGAAAAGAAGCTTTAAGTCCAAATGACTAGTGTTTAAGTTAGATCATCTGAGAAATAATTACAATTAATGGATAATATACTGCTTCAAAGAGTGATTTGGCATATTTGACAGAATTATAACCATTCAAAAGTTGTCTGCTGGTCACGAGATATTATTTAATTAAATTATACATTTCTCTCAGCTCTAGCTGAGACATCTTTGTAAGATTTTACAGTTTCAAAAGTCACGTGAATGCTCTGCATCTAATATGCAGTTTTCCCAGTTGCAAGAATTCCAGGAAACAGTTTAAAGACTGGGTGCAAAAGGGGGAAAGTCATCTCTAAAGTGGAAACTAGTTATTTTAGGAGGAAATTTTACTGCATTTTCCCTTCTTTCTTAATGAGGTGCCTATGACCTAATCTGAATAAAAATAGAACTTTTGAGAAAAATTAAATCTTCAGAGACAACTGCCCTGTAGTAGTCTGAGCTAGCACAGTAGCCACAGCTTCTCACTGCTTTAAATACTTCTGTATCTTAGGCAGCTGTGTGTCCTTCAGTCCATTACTTTGTATACAACAACTGTTTCTATCTCCTTGTAGGATCTGTAAAACTTTCCTACTGCAGGGAAAAGCCCTGGATTTATTTATTTTTTTCCCCTGCTCTTTGCTTGGAGGGATCTGATGAACTAATTGGCTTATTTAGCTTTCCTTTTGCTTACTTGTAAACTTAGATGTGAGGAACAGGGAGCCTTAGTTTGTATTTTCTGAAAGACTTCTTGGGTCATTCTTGAAGGTGCAGTTTCACTAGCAACTGCTCTAAGAGTTCATTGTTATTGAAAGCAGATGCGATACTTCCCTTCTGTCCCTTTCATCTACCCAGTCCTGACTATTCCCTGTGATGATTGCTCAGATCCCCAGTGGGCCTTTCATGGAACTGCTTCAGCCCAGAAATCAAAAAGAAAAAGTATCAACTTTCTTTCACTGGATTAATTGTCTGCCAGGTTCTGCCATGAACTGGCTCGTGGAGAAGTCTGATGGGTACCAGGACTGGTGGAAAGTGCACTCAGCAAGAATGAAGGAGGCTGGAGCATGCTCTCTTTCTGGGAACAGTGAGCTCAAAGTGTCATCTGTGACTTCACCCTGAAGCTGTAATTTAATGATATGCAGGCTTTGCTGACAGAGCTGACCCAGTCCATCTCCCTTGTTAGTTTGTTGTAGGAGTTTCAGAGTTGTTTTAATTTTAGAGTTACTTTTTGTCAGGGTAATTTCCAGTCTCACAAACAATTGTATTGGCATAAATGAGGGTATCAGAAACTGTGATGTGTGGGGCACAGGTAGGGTCAGCTGACCCAGAGAGCAGAGGAAGAACTTTGTGACAAACTCCATCACTGAAGCCTTAAGAAATCCCCCAAAATCCCTTTGTTTTCCTTTCTTTAATTAAATGTACCTCTCATTTCAGTTACTCATACAGACAACTTTCTTCAGTGGTATCTTGACAAGTCCTAGTAGCAATAACACTTTTGTAACCATCATCTTTATGCTCTCTATTAAATCCTGTAGCTTCTTAAGACCAGTGGAATGGGGAAGATAGAGGAAAAAGTTAACAAAATAAAGGTGACTACTGAAATTAATTCAGGCCTTTCTATCAATTCAAAAGGAGCTTAAAGTTGGCCATTTCCAGATATCACATGTGATATCAAAGGGGTCTGCCCTTTTCAGTGCAACTGTGTTTGCTTCCCTTTTACATGTATACAGGAGATGCAACTTTCTACTGTGGCTTGTAAGGGAGTGTAGAATAGATGGTAGTTAACTCTGGCCCTGGGGTATAGCTGGTTTCTCTTTTCTCCCAGCAGAGACGCCACAGAGAGAATACAAAGGGTGTTGGACAGTCCAGGAACTTTCTTTGACCTGAAATCTGATGGATCATCTAGTCCCAGCTCTCCAGAGTTCCCCAGCAGGAAGAGCAAGTGAGTTGAAAATAAATTTTAGTATTTGAAAGATGCTCATTGTCTCTGGTATTGGCTTAAGTGTGGTGCATGTCTTGCTCTGTTGAAGGCTTTACTGAAATTGTCCACATCAGGCATTGTAGCATCTCCAAAGTTGGATGTCTGGCTGTGGCACAGTAATTCAGAGCCTGTCAGGAACTTGGCTTTCTTAAACAGACTGTGATGAAAGATTGGACCACTTGATTTTGGTTATATCTTTGCTGTAATGTGAGCTTGCATCCAACAGGATACACAAAATCCTAGCTGTCCAATTATCCATGTTTACTCATGTGTATGTTTCCTCTGTAGTTTGCTCTGGAGTGATTTTGGAGCTTCATGGAGAAGCTTGGACAAGGGTATGTTGGGATGTTGGGTTGTACTCAAGTTCTGCCCCTTTAAGCAGGATTCATGCCGCTGCTCCCAACCAGCGTGAACTAACCTGTCTCCAGTCTCCCCAAAGTGTTACAGCAGGATTCCAGCACGGTCCCATGTGTTGCACCTATGTTTCATTGCTAAAGCACGCCATACCACACCCAGTGGTATGTGCAAAACACTCCATGCAGTAGTCTGCAAGTTAATTCTCCAGTTTCTGGCTGTCAAAAACTGGAAAAATGCAATTTCCTGGTAGTGTAGCTTTGCTGCTGCTAAGCTGTGTTATACTGGGATGTGATCCTACCTAGAACACTTCAGGGAAACCACCCATTTACATTTCCAAGACCTCAGAACAGCCTGTCTTTAAATCAAAGGCTGCAGCTGACTTTCTGGAACATTTTACTACACCTAATTTTTTTCAAGAGCTTGGATGAGACCTGTGGCAAGAAAGGTAGCAAGTGCTTTGTATTAGGGCATTTCCCCTTCTCAGGACTGTGGAGAGTCTTAAAAAATTTCAGGAGGTGCCCTAGGACCGGGCATCTATGGTTATAGTTGCTTCAGGTGCCAAATTTGAAAAGGAAGGGCTGTCCTTCCAACTACACCAAATGCTCCCTAAGAATTACAAGCTGGTGACTATCTGCAGTAGTTCAGCTGCCCAGTTGTGTCCTGTAGGACTGCTCAGAATTTTGTCACAGCCAAGGTGCAGTGTTCTAGTTTTTGTGTGTGTACTAGTTTTTGGGTTGGATGAGTGCCCAGAATTTTGGTGTGGAGGAGGATGGGAGCACATCTAGGAGATACAGACCATCTAAGGTGCTAGCTCTGGCAGCTAAGGACTAGAGGGAATGCAGGACATGGAACATCAGTCAGCACCCCCCATCTCCCAGCATTACCAGATCATTCCACCTTCCCTTCCTCATTCTGCCTGGGGCCTTGTTAGTGAACTAGAAGTTCCTGACAGGCATGTGTGAGGGACTCTTGCTCTGATTAGATAGCTGATTACCTTGCATAATCACCAAGAATTCTGCTTCCCCCACTTCCCACCCCCATTCTCCATCAGCTGAGGAGGTGAGCCAGCTGCAATGGCTGTTTCAAGTTGGTATCCACATGCTTTCAGAGAGCAAACATAGCATGGGATTTTACTAACAATACTTGCATGAATATTGTTTATGCACATTAGGCATGACCTATATGATTTGTCAGTTTGTCTAGTTCTGTTCCCAGGATTCTTTTTCCAGTCATGGACTCAAAACCACTTAGGACCACGAGAAAAAAGAAGTATTTTCATATCTCTGGTGGTTTAGCCCATTCCTGGACAGTTCATTTACAAGGTGGGATGCAGCATGGAGTTTTGCACAATTAGTGATTAGTCAGAGTTAGAGTTGTGATCTCAGAGTTAGAGACTAGCCCATGTGCAGCCATACTTTTTGCATGACATTGGGGACAGGGAATTTAGAACATGTAATTCCACCAGGTAAAGCACACCATTTTCAGCAAGACAGTATTAGCACAATGTTGCAGGAGAAGGCTGGGAGTGTAAAGTCTGTCTTGGAGACACTTTATTGGCATTCTGCTGAAATAGCCTACCTGGTGTTCATCAGCTGTGAAACCAGGATCAAGATGTAGGCATACTTCCAATGCAGAAGAGTTCTGCCTCATTCTAGAATAATTTATGTAGTCCCTCTTAGATAACAGAATAGGCTATCCCTGGGAGTATATCATCAGTCTATTCCTGGTTCTCTCCATAGAGTCACAAGAAATTTCTGTTACCTCAGAAATGTCCAGCATGATGCTACTGGTCTTACATAATCATTTCAGATTCAAAACTTGAATGATCAACCCCTTCACCTGTGTTCTACTAAGAGCAACCTGGAAATAAATGCAAAGGGAACATATAAGTAATAGATTAATTATTTTACAGTAGCGGCAGAGCACGCTGCTGAGTTTAACAGATGTGTATATAGTGATCAGCCAGCAATCCATGAAACTGCATTGTTCACTTGAGCTAACGGTGTCTTCTCTCCCACAGACAGGGACAATTGTCCTTAGTTTTTCTGCTTTACTGTCTAGGTAGCCTTCCAAGTAATCCTTCTTCTCAAGGGACAGACTCAAAAGAATGAACCCAGCCTATGTAACCAAGTAGTAGAAGTCCTGAGGATCAGACGACTCTCTGGGTTGCATCTGAGAAATCAAGCACTGTACTGTGTATGTCCATATCCTAGGAAAAGTACATGGGTTTTTTGTATGTGTGTTTTCCCTCCTCAGACACATCTGAGTGGGGACATCAAGCCAATCAGGAGTGGACCGGATGCTACTCAGTCATTGGGTACCTCACTGAAGACACTGGCAAGACTTTTGGGGTGAAATCAGAGTCCTGGCTAAGAGGAGCATGAACGTACTTAGAGGACCTCAAGGACTGTGGAGAGACCGAGTGGCACCAAGTAACGCTCCACTGGCAGTTCCTGGAGCAGGAATTCTGTGAGAGGGAGATGGACAGATAGCTCCTGTTGGAGCATTTTGGCTCTGTGCCCTTCCCATTGCCAAATCAGCAGCCACTGAACCAACCTCTACTAGTGATGGGGAACGGAGGCCACCTTGAGTGCGATCCCTTCTCTTCCCTTCCTCTCCCCTCAGATGAGTGAGAATAGTTTGGCCTGCAGAATGCAAGAGCAGAAGAACACAACTCCACCTCTGTCTCTAGTGCCTTGACACAGGTCAAGAAACGCAGTGCAGAGAACAAGGATGGAGAAACCTGCTGAGGAAGGGTGCTGAGAAGGAGATACTTTGTGGAAATCTAGATCCCACTTCACTTAGATTCATGTTATTGATTTGCTCTGCTAAGGGAGAAGCATGTTGGCCTTCATTTCCTCCAAAATATATTTCCTAATCTCTTGAGGAAATATCTTTGGCCTTTATTGGCCCTGTCTTCACTGTTCTCCTTGTTGCATGCTGGCATGTAATATGCCTGGGACTTTAGGTTTCACAACTGCTTGTAGGTCAAGACTGGCCACATTTTGCAGTGTTTCTGAAGGAATAAATATATTTAGTATGTTAAAGGTGTCTTATCTTTCTTGCCTCTCTTTTTTTTTTTTTTATTACTTAACATTTTTAAGCTCTTTGTCTCTCTCTTACTAGCTGGTTTCTTATGCAGACAATGAGTATTTCGCCATAAATTTGGGGCTTACATGCAGGGAGGAGAGCCATGTATCTCCTGAATGACTCTAAGCAGTGGATCCCAAATTCTCAGCTGGGAAGAGCTGACCTTAAGGATCGTCTTTGATAGATCTGAAACATGCACCAGGCTACCTCAGTGTCTGTTCCATTTGATAAAATGGTGGTAAAGGGATCCAATACAGTTTGCTTTGAATGTCCTCTTTGAATGGCCTTGTTGGGAGCTAAATTTTAGTGGGACGGACCTACAGGAATCAGTCTGTTGGCAGCTGGGCGCATGGAAAATCACCAGGATGGGAACCCTGACCTAGGTGTGTTCCTGTCTGTAAGCAGGAGGAAGGCTCTGACTTGTCTGTGCAGGAGCTTGGCACTTGGTCCTACATAGTTTTACACTGAGACATCCTGCAATAATGCAGATCTCAGTAATGTGTTCCTACCTCCCCATTGCTTCCCTAAACTTTCTTAGTTAACTGTTCTGTCATACTGGTTAATGTGTGTCTGCTTTCCTGCTTCCTCCTGTTACAGCTATACAGAAAACAGCAGTAACAATTTATAAGCTCTATGACATGAAAAGTATGCTTTTTATGGTCCCTTTGTTCTGCCTGGAATTTCACATAAGACAAAACACGATCGCCTGAGACCACCTGTGGAAATGGGTGGCCTAGACTGGACAGCACCTGCTCTTCATACTCAGTTTAACACCTCTTCCTTCTGTATTTAGGCTCTTAAAATCTCTGATATCCACAATAGGGCATCTGTTGATTTTAATGAATATCTAGATGTATTTAATACTTAAATGCAGGTGATTTGAGTCAATCCACTTTATTACACTTAGGTCTGTGACTTAAAAATTCATTCAGATTTGTCCTTTCATACAGTTATCCAGAATGGAGACAGAGAATTGCTGTTTCTCCTAAGTGATGTAGCAACAAGAAATTAAAGTATGCATGCCAGTTCACCTGAATTCTGTTCCTAGGTGGAAAAACTAGCTGTGGATTAATAATATATTCTTACTGTTTCTGACTGCTACATAATAAAGCTATGCCTCAAGAAGTTAAGCCTATGTGTAACAATAAGCATGATCATGTTGAATGCTTGCATTTCACAGAATGCTCAGGAGTCAGACTTCAGGATACTGTGTGATGCAGCCACTCTCACGTTCATCATCCAGTGTAAGCAGTTGTTGTAGTGGATTGAGGGAAAATGGAACATCTGAGGAAGAGGAGAATGACAGGGTGGGTGTATGATCTCTAACAAACAGAGGCTACCCTCCCTGAATTTTTACCAGGTGCATTATTAAAACACATCTTCTTTGCCCTCTCTAGGAGCTGACGTGCTCACTTAAGGGCCCTCCAAAACAGGATTCAATGGTTCAGAGTATGTGGCTGGATGACAGTGACTGCACACCCAGTACTTCTAGCTCACCAGGTAAAAAAGAAAGAAAAATAGAAAAAACCCTCTGCTTATGCTTCTAGAAGCGTATGAGAGGTTGAGCCAAATCTTTTGTATGCTGTACTTAATATTTTAGAAGCACAGGTAGATGATAGCCCAGAAAAATGGGGAGAGCAGCTGCCATGCAAAGTTTAATTGGGAAAGAATTCTTCAGTGCTGTAATTCAGTGAATAAATAGTGCTGTATATACTGCAAAAGGAGTTACAGTAGACTGCAAAGAATTAAAAAGTTCATGTTTTTTCTGTGGAGAACTATGGTTGCATTTCTGAATGCAGTCCCTGTATAAACTAGATAGTTTGGATATGGGATTATAGGAACTGCTTCCTGAACAAAGCAGTATGCTCCTAAGAAGGTGGGTAATCAGGAAGCCAACCTGCACTCAGAGTTTTTTTGTCAAGGTTGGGCTCTTAGTCTAGTACTTGATTAAAGCTCAGATGTAGTTGATTAAACTCAGCTTGGATCCATTCACTATAATAATCCATTCAGTGGGACTTGGATCCATTCACTATAATCATCTATTCAGTGCAGTGATGATTATAGTCCTTAGAAGCTCTCTTCAGTCCTGTAGCAGGGACACCTGTTGTGTTTCCTGCTGTGGAGCTGCATCATCTGCCCTGATCTCAGACCCTGTTTGCAGTTGTATTTCACTTTTGTTAAAATGAACTGGTTTGGATTGAAGCATTTCTTGTTGAGCATCAGCCTTAAGCTAAAATTAGGGAAAGTTTAAATCAGTTTCAGTGTGGTTTAGAGAAAGGGGCTATGTAAGATTTTGGGAAAGTATGATTGAAAAGACTAAGCTTTTGAGTTTGGGAAGTCATTAGAAACTGTGAAAGGCAAAACATTTAACATTTGTTGCTGGAAGACTGGAATAAGAGCATGTTGAGATGGTAAGAGATACTAGGGATTATGTGTATGGCAAGGAAGAGAGTTGGTTGAAATGAACCCTGAAATCTTTATAGGAATTGTGTGAGAAAGGATTGTTTGTAAAGATTACAAGGGTCAGAAAGTGGAGTCAACTTAATTTGAGAATGGAGTTAGGTCTCATTCTCCACAGCTGCCATATATGAGATATCAAGAATGGCCATCAGACAGATCCCTGCATAAAACTGTCTGTATCTTAGCAACAGCACTGAAGATGTGATACTGTCAGATATTCTGCAGAAATCTCTGTTCTATCAGATATTCCTCTTTTGTTGTGGATGCTGGAGGCAGGGATGCTTTCCATTGGCCCCTTCTGCTCTTCACAGATACTTTCTCTGCTGACTCTATTATCTTACAGTATATGAGATGCATTAATATGCATCACTGAGAATAATCATTACAGAGAATGCAATGTTTAGTTCAATGTAATTTTTAGGTTTTACAACCCTGGGGACAGAGAGCAATATCCTGGTGGTATAGTTTTGCCCTTTATTAAGTTATCTAGTAAGTATTCAGCCAAAGTTAATGCACTGTGTAAAATCAGACCAAACAAATTTTCTTTAATGGAGAAACCTAAGACAAGCCCACTGTGAGTCTAGATCCTACGCCGAATAAATCCAACATTCCCGACCCATGTACACATTCTTGGCTTCTCCAATTTGCCTTTCAGATTGAGAGAGCAAAGTTACAGGAAAAAAAAAAAAGTCAGTCTGTGGTCATTATGCTTCCAGATGACGACATAGAGAACTGCCTTTGCCAAAATATTTTCTGACTTGGCTTTAAAGTACCAACATGTCTCATGTGCCAGTGCATGTCACATGAGGCAGAGGTGACTTTCTCCCTAGCCTCAAGGGCAGGATAAAAATTCAGCTATAACTCTCCTCAACACATAGACACTACCAGTACTGTTAGGTATATTTTTATTTAGTTAGTTGGCCTGTTAGTAACTTCCTACAAAAAACATACATCATTATTAAATTTTAGCATAGTGGAACTGGGATGGATATATACAAAATAGAGAAGAACCCTCATATTGTAAATTCATATTGTTTAAAACCACAGTTTAGCAGCATTAGGCAGTGATTTACCAATTTTGATTTAAATCTCAGTTTTAAATTACATAATGGCACTGGGAAAGGGGATAGTCTACCTTGGAAAAAGTGCTGAAACAATAATTGCATCTTATCTGTTTACTAGAAAATACTGGTGTGATCACATATAAGTAAAAAAAGAAAAAAAGAAAAAAGAAAAAAAAGAAAGAAAGAAGTGTTCCTGGGAAAAGCATCTGAGCTTACCATCTTAGCAGGAATCCCTCATTAGCTTTCTTCATTTTCCTGATTGAATGATGGTTAGATATGCCATCAGAGGTATTCACCTGTCCATTCTACCCCTTAGCACATTCCACACTAAACTCTTTAATTCAAACTCTTTCCATTTTCCTCTGATTTAAAGAAAAGATTTAGTATTTTATAATAGAGATTTATGTTGTGATGTAGCTATGCATAAACTCTCACAAACTGTACTGGTTAGAAATTAGCATATTTAGTAATTTTAACCATAGAATGGATAGAATGGAGGATCATCTAAGAGTAAACATAGAATGGTTTAAGAAGGCTATTATGTTAAAGACATCTTACTCATTTTTTGAGAAATGTGTATGGTAAATATAAGCTGATTACAGAAAGCAAAAGAATGCTTTTAATTTGTGAATTTTGCAAGCATTTAATCCCTGGTTTTGCCATGGTGTTGATATGTGATGAGAGGCAAATTCCTTAAACCCTGAGATCAGATATGGGAATCTCAAGGGAGGGGTCAGAGGGAGAAGGAAGAGAAACACTGTGAGAGCGTAAGATTGGAGTCTGCTTCACAAATGTGTATCCTTGAGAATAAGGCATTCAGATTGTCTGGAAGCAGTGGCTGATGACTATTTTTAAATGAAATTAAAGCAGTCACTTTCCTCATGTTTTGAGCTGGAATGAGAAACAAGTAGACAGGTAGAAGGTAAACCTAGTCAGTTTGGGCACAGGTACACTCCTTTCACTCTTATCTGTGGATGAGCCACAGATCTGTGAAAACTTTGGAGTAAAACCAGCTATGTGTGCAGCTCCTGGGATACCCTCTTGATTATTTTTGTATTGTTCTGTGCTTGGTTCCCTTCTAGGAAGCAGGTTGCTTCCTTCCAGCAGTGTTGCTGGCTCCACTGGAAAAGGAAAAGGCAACAAAGCAGAGGCTCAGCACCATAATCCAGTAAGTGCTTTAATAAAATGTTTTCTTCTCATTTGCACAGAGATAAGGACGGGAGAAAAGAGAGGCTTGATTTAGGTGTTGCTTGCTGAGGGTTGAAAGGGCAGTAGGAAGGCGTTTGCAGGGGGAGGTTAAAGCGGTGCCTTGTTCTGCAGGCCTCCATTTTGTGCTGTGTGTGATGTCAGCGCTGGAGCACTGTCTGCTGCACACACGGTGAGGAGCACAGGTAATGGACACGGGGGAGGAGAGCCACAGGCCCCTGGCCATCCCTGCCTCTCTGAGACAGTGCAGCAAGTGCTGTACAGCTTCTCAGGAAACAGAGTTAGTCCTTTACCTTCCTCCCCAAGCAATCTTCCGTGGCAAGTGACTCTGGCCTGTCTGATTTACCGAAGCACTCCCTTTCCCGGCTGCCTCCTCCCTCTCAGGGAACAGCATTTCCCATTGAGATTCTGTTCTCTACCCTAATCTAGGCACAGTTTCTTCCTCTTCTTTGTCTTGCATTGTTCAGTTTCCTTTGCTCAGATACAACGTACCTTTCTCTGTGCCTAACCTCTGCTTTTTATAATAGTTTCATTACTTTGCAGAACCCCTTTTTGTTGCCAATTTTCTGGTGTTGTGCCTATCTGTACACTTGCTTATTTGCTTTCAGCCTAGCATTGGTGGGACCTACTTGCCAAGCCAGTTTCACAGCTTTTCCAGACATGGGAAGTGGGATTGATTTCCTGATGAGGGAAAATGGGAACACCACTTCAGGATTGTTCCCTAGAATTCATAGTCCAGTTTTGTCTGTGTTGTTGAATCTTTTTGCTCATTGCCCCTTTCCTTGCCCAGTATCTTCTCTGGTCTCACACTAAACAGCTGCCTTGAAAATGGTGGGGATGTGAGGCTCTCAGGAACTAGTTTGGTACGCAGCTGAGTAGAAGAGGATCACCTTTATGGAAGAAAATTCTTCCAGCTATTCCTAAACATTCCTAAATAGCTGGTCGTTCTTACTGTTTCTGTTCAGATCCTCAGCGCTCAAGTTTTAGCTGCCCTGCCACCTTGTGGCATTCAGAGCAGTCAGGTGCACAGTTCAGCCCCATGAGGTGGTGGCCACTGTTGCCACTGCAGATCAGAGAGGGGAGCTGATTCTCGCCGCTGAGGCCGCTTCAGTGTGCGCTACAGCAGAGATCAGAACTGAGCGTGACAGTGCAGCTGCCAGCCACTGTTCACTGGGGTCATCCCCAGAGCTTTTGCCAAGAGCTTGTGCTCACAGCACGGCTCTGTAACACAGGAGCAAGGCTGTGTAAATGAGGGGCAGAACTCCCGCAAAGTTCTGCTCCCAAGCAGGCACATTTTGCTCAGAATAGGTAGAGAGTCAGAATTGCAACAATCTGCAAACTCACTGATACAAAGGCAAAGGCTGTGGTTTTGCATTTACTGGTGGCTATCATAGGCAATAAGCAATGTATCTCAGTAGTACTCAAGTATGATTTTAGTACCTAAGGTTTTGAGCATGTAATTTCCACTGATTTGAAGTAGGTCAAAGAGCATTTAAAATAATTTCATGAAATATATTGCAGTCTGTAGGATCCATGTCTTTTGGTTCATCTGCCAAATCAACAACATTCTGCCACAAAGGCTGGTTATTTTCCAGTTGATCCAGCTCAAAGAACAAAGTTTCATGAGACCCTGCTTTTCATTGACATTATTTCCAGGTGTTCTTTGAATTCTCACCAGCCCCTTACCAGAGCACATTATTTCCCACAAAAGGGCATTTTACCCACTCCTGAGATAGCGCTACTGGCTTAAAGTGATGTTTTAGTCATTCCATTTTATCACAACCTCTGAATCAGTTTGATAGCACAGATTGGAGGCTAGCAAGTTTCAGGGGAGAAACGGTAAAAAATTTCTATAACATGGCTTCAAGGGACTCAAAGAAACCTATGGCAGCCACATCCATGGTAACCTCCTTGTCATTCTAACTCCTCTTATCTCTCACAAAGTTTTCCTTAAGTTCCAGGCTGAATTTGCCCAAAGACTAATGGGTGCACTGGTAAAAAGGAGGAAGGACTCCTCCAATCCTAGGGTATTTCCTGAAGAGCTGAAAGAAGTAAAAATTGTGGGTGGGGGAACAAATGATACTCCCACAACACTCAGAGGTGTAAGAACATGAAGGATACAGATTTTTTTTCTGATCCTTTGTTCTAGGATTTGCTGTTCAAGTGAAAATACGTGAATGTGCTTTATGCTAAAGTTCAGAAAAAGACAAAAAAGGGAATTTCAGCTGCTGCTGTTTCATTCAGTGATGCATCAGAGTGTGGAATCATTGTGAAATCAAACTTCCTATAAATCAAATTTCTGTGTGTCATTCCAATTCAGCCAATACAGGGCCAAGCTCAAACAGTTTCCATGTGAAGTTTCTTATTTTAATTGTTTGCATACCTTTCCCTCTGCAGACTACATGCTTGGAAGTCCCTCACAGCCATATCCAAATCACCTTTGGATAGGCAGCAATTAGGGCATCCTTGAGGAAGCAAAACAGAGTCTACTTCAGTTACCAGCTGAACCTACAGTGGTGTTCACAACCATCGTCCAAAGACATTCCTGTAAAACCTGGATTAGTTAAAAACTCCTGCAAGGTTTGGGGTTGGTGCCCACAAATGCATGTGTATGGTGGTTTCCTCAAACATCAGTCGCTGCAGATGTATCACATATTGTCCAGGATGGGGACAGTTCCTTTTAAAATACTTGATTGGTTCACTAGGCTCTTCTTTAGGCTTGAATTGTGTCTTTCCCAGCTGCCATGATGCAAAGTAAAAGGAAGCATTAATATCTTAACCTGTGCTTCTTATGTCTATGTAGTACACTGGACTTAAAATAAAAGGAAATGTGGCCAGCTTCTCTTAGGTTTTATGTGTGTGTGTGTGTGTTTGTAAAGGACAAGCAGGAAGACATAAGAAACCCAGAGATCACAGTCCAGTAACTGCATAATCCTCATGTGTTCAGGGTAAAGGAAAGAAAACCAACCAGGGAAGAAGAATGTTCACTCTGCAAGAAGTTAAATCTTTAATGTTAATCTTTGATCTGTTGAAAGAAAGGAAGCACATTTGTATTGGTAAACACCTCACCAGGCTGGTAATACTGGCAAACCTTGATATTTTTCAAAATTACAGATGAGGCCAAGCAGTAAAGTTAACTGTTAAGGATGAGAAAGGCATCTCTCCATAAAATTGAATACATTCAGATAACCACTGAAGACTGACATATATATTGTCCTTCTTACATATTTCCCCAGGACTTTTCACAGCTTAGGGCTTGGAACTGGTCCCAGCCACTTTTCACCTGCAAGACAAACCAGCACAAAAGAGATATATTAAAATGTGATCCATACAAGTAATTGGCTGGTTATTTTTCTGCAGCAGGATTATTGTTCCTACTCTGAGCAGTAGGTGAAGGGTAGCTACTGGTGATGGAATAGAGATATATATCTTGTTTGGTGTGCTACAGCCAGCTCCATAAATCTTTCACTGTCTAGTCACAACTGAAACTGTGCAGAAGAATTATTTTCCTCCATTACAGATGAGACGTTCTGCAGGTCAGGGATATTTCACATGAGGGAGAAATCAGTTCTTTTTAGGACTCATTTTGCAGGGGGGAGTGGGGGTTAAAAAAAAGCAAAAAAGGGTGCAAGGCTGCAGAGTCAGAGAATCAAAAAGAAAATCTGATTAAGTCCTTGGAGTTGAGACTAGAAATCAGGCCACAGCATTCCAGTCAGTATTAGTGACTGCTGTAGGGAGTGTTGGGTACTCTTCTTCCTCACTCTCATGTTCATCAGGAATATTTTATAGAATCAGAAACTCATCCAGAACACTAAAAAAGAAAACCTCAAAAAATTTCCATTCTGCTTAAGCTTATGACTAATACTAATTTGCATTAATTCTTTCTGTTGAATGTTTTCTACAAATGCATGAGCTAATTGTGTGCATAACTCTTTCTAGAGACACTCTCTCAAGTGCCAGATCTTGAGATGAATAGTCAAATGCCCTGTAACTCATAAAAAAAGGTAACTTTAGTTTTATTTTTTTATCACAACCTACTTCAATCTCTTAAAGAATTTAAAGTGTGTATTCTGTTAATAAAAAAATGAAAAGAAGGATGGTCAATATATGAACAACCTAAACAGCTGTGTAGGTAGACACAAGTTATGGACTGGGGAGCTGTAATAATGTGTTCTTAATAAGAAGGAACAGATATAAAATGAAAATGTTAGAACAACAGCAACAAAAAAAAAAGCAGTACCAGCCATAGTCATAATCTTAGCCAAGGTCTACGGTCCAGTACCAAAAGGTTACATATGGATATTTTGAGAATGGCGCATGGAGCACAAAGCCTTGAAACACACCAAGAGAGGGTGTGAGAGAGAGAACTCAAGTTACTTCTGGTCTGGAAAAGGATCATTTGGTCATTTTAAGTGTACTGGGACAGATTTCAGTCAGCAGTTTCATTCCAGGAGAAGGATAACCAACATTATTTAACATTTGAAAGCCCTTAGGAGTGTTTTACTCAGCTGCATTACTTATTTTGTTCCAAGAGGGTGAAAGCACGAAACCAAAGTGATGAAATGAGGTAGACTCACCTATAATGCTGCCTAGCAGCTCTAAACGATCAGAGCCAAAAAACAGATGAGGTTTCCCATCATAATGTGCCACAACAGCAGGCATCCCAAATGCCTATTGACACCATGGAGATGAAACAGAGAATGTTATAATGGGAGAATTTCTTGCAGTCATATCACCAATCTTCAGGAATAAATCCCAACAACTTTTTACTTTTTTTCCTCCCCTCCTTTTTACCTTCTTCATTCTTAAAGATAAGCCTAATGAAGCCATCTGAAAATGGGTGACTCTCCAGAGCCTGTGTGCCCCTTTTGAAGGAGCATAAAAACCAATCTGATTAATCCACAGTTCTGTTCCAAGTAGCAATAAATGGTATCTCTCAGTAAAATGGTATCTCTCAGTAAAAAAAAGGTTCTGTCCTTGGAATGAGTGGGTCAACCTTGTTTTCTCAGATGACTGAGATAAACTACCGGCAACAGTGAGGTGGCTTTCACACATTGGAAAACAAGAAGTCTATATAGTGCTTTCTATAATCATCACTCTCATTGTTCCCTGCTTCCCTGTATTCTTAAGGGGGAAGGAATGCAGAGCTGTGAAGCCCAGTGCCATTGGAAGCATCTCACCCCATGTTTCAGTGCTTCAGTTGTTGTGTCTTTCAGTCTGTCCTTCACTGGCGGGGATGAAGCCATTTCAAGTGCCTTCTGGGAGAGCTCTGCTGAGAGCCCAGCCTGTCGGGCAATCTGTGAAAACATGATTTAATTAAGAATACTCTAAATGTAAATATTCCAATTCTCACCCTGGTACAATTAATTTAATCTTCAGTCTGTTAACAAAAAAATTCAAAATACTCTTGAAGCACTTCTTGCACAACTGTCTTGCTGTATTCCCAAACTATTCATCATTTAACAACTCTCAGATACAAAGTGGAAGAGACATTTTAAATCTTCCAAGCCCCAAATCTGCACTTTTTTTCCCCAGGAGTTCCTAAACCAAAGAAAAAAAATGAAAGAACCTTAGATACAATGACTCATCAGATAACTTACAAAAAAACTCAAACTGGTGTTCTGAAAAGTAAAATCTCACACTACAAGCCTACCAAGACAGAAATGCAGCCACATGGGATCTGTGACACTGTATGAAAGACACCAAATCACAGAGGTTTAACAGTGGCTGGTGTTACTGCTGGATCTTTTTCACCTCCCCTGAGCCTCTGCCACACCAGAATGAGACAAAGTAGCCAAATTTAAACTTCTGGTGTTTACCTGGTAACAATGACTTCCAAGTACTCTTTGAATAAGGTATTTCACGAAAAGAGAGAAAAAGAAGAAAGAAATGCAGTATTGCACATGGAGAAGTAATCCTGCACATGCAGGTGTTAATGACTTTTTCAATGACTTTTTTTGTTTAGCACCAACATTTTCATGTGCCTTCTCCTGCTAACACATCAGGAAAATGAGGAGCTCTTTTTGACTGTGCTTGAAGAGGAGGTTAAACAAGTGTACCACGGGACTAGAACAAAATGCTTGGTAGCCACAGTGTTTAGAGTGCAATATTGACACTGTGAAGTAGTATCTGGTCCTCACCATTTCAGGGCAGAAAGAGGATTTAAGTGGACTGGGGCAGAATTCAGACCACACATTGCTCATACAGCAATTTATGTGAAGCTGCTTTTGAGTAAATGAAGAAGTAAAAGAATGCTAAGGAATTATTATCAGGTTTTAAAAGTACCATTTTTCTGACTGATGTGTAAAATAAATCTATCTATAAAGACTCAGACGATTGGCTGGGACCTCTCAGCCACCTTTGGATGACAAATTTCCAGAAAAGTCTAGTAGTTGTTGCAGGAGTGAATGAAGACAGACACAAGCAGACAAGGGGACACCTCCCTCTCTGCATTGATGCACAGGAGGGATACTCATCGACTGCCAAACTGTGGCTAAACTGGAGATTGTTCTGAGTATGAAGTGCTGAAGTTCTGCATGTCCTTGCTTTATTTAAATAATGATGGATTCAGAGACAATGTGACAACATTCTGTATATGTTTATGTATTGGGTCTAGCTGGAACGGAGCTACTTTGCTTCACAGCAGCTCCTATGGTTTTGTGTTTCAGATCTGTGACCAAAACAATGCTGATAACATGCTAATTATTTTAGCTATTGATGAATGGTGTTTGCACAGTGTCGAGGCAGTCTCTGGTTCTCACTCTCCCCCCACAGTGAATAAAGTGGGGCTTCACCAGAGGCTGGGAGATGATCTGAACTAACCCAAGAGACAGACCATGCCATATGCCATGCTCAGCAGTAATTGATGAGGAGGGGGTTTAGGCAGGTTAAGCTTTTTCTTGGGAACTGGCTGAGCATCAGTCTACGTGTAGGGATTCTTTTTTTTTCTTTCACTCTGCTCCCAGTTCTCTTTTGTTTATTAAGTAATTTTATCTCAACCCACACGTTTTCTAGCTTTTATTCTTCCTTTCCTCTTCCCCTGTCCTTCTGGGCAGTGGGAGGAAGCAAGTAAGCACCTGTGTGGTGCTTGGCTGCCTACCAGAGTAAAAATACCACATTAATTATATCTTAAGCTATAAGTATAGTTAATTAATTAAATTATATGTTTAAATAAAAAATAACTTTATTTATATCCTTCAAATCTTGCTTCTTAAAAAGCAAAGTGCAAACCTTTGCTGAAACTTTAGTAAAAAAGTGACACTATGATGAAGCTGAAGTGCAAGAACTAGACTTGGGGAGGAACAGCAAGACTCCAAGCTTCAGATTTCAACTAGGGATGTTGGATAGGAGACACCAGTCAACTCCTCTCTTTTCTTCATATTCCAAGAACTTATAAAACAATGAAGAAAGGAGAGACCTTCAAGAGGATCTGCTGGTATACTACCTTACATGCTATTACAGCTTTTGCTGTAATAAACAAAATTGAAATGGCAAAAGAAAAAACATCAGGAGTATAATTTCCAGGTATGTAAAAGGGCATAATAGGACTGAGCTTAACAGAAAACCTGACTCCATCACTCTAAGGAAAGTCACCTTCCCCAAGTGTTGCATTACAGCTGAACATTTCATAGAGCAGCAACGCCTCAATGCAGAAACTATTTATACTTTCATGACTTTTAATAACATAGTATCAATAGGTAACTCATTGTCCAGCCTGGGTATCTTGCCACATGAATTAACAAAAAAGAAAGGTGTATTCTGGTTCTGAGAAAAAAAAAAAAAAAAAAAAAAAAACAAAAAACAAAACAAAAAACAAAAAAACAAAAAACAAAAAAAAAAAAAATCCAAACAGAGCTGCAAGGGAATTTAAATCAATTTTTCCTCAAAGTCATCAATAAGAATATCTATCAGAAATGCAGAAGCACCAAGAAAAAGGAAACACTTACAGCCAATATGTTCTCTGGCTGACTGATGTCTTCATGCTGGTAAAAGAATAAAAGAAGTAAATCAGTATTTATGAAACAAAAGCTCATCTCTGGATTTTTAAAAGCAAGTTTTCTAAGAAAACAAAAATAAACTCAATACTAATTGCTGGAGAAATTACCTCCAAAAAGGTCTTAAGTCATCTAATCTAGGAATGTATTAAAGTGTTTTCTGATATGAACCACAGTGGCTTCTGAACCACTGTGACTGTAAGTTCCTGCTGTGACTTTCCATTAAAAGACATTTTCTTCCTCTTGCTGGAATTCCACATTTTAATGATGCAGGACAGGGAAGGTGACAGAAAGGGTCAAGAAGCTGGCTGAATGAAGTACTGACCTGTGACCAAAAGCGCATCCAGAACTGCCTGGATAAGGGCTCCAGGTACTGTGGGTTTGTCATGTCAATGGCTGTGATAAAGCGCATGGCCGTCAGGCTGCCTGCATTCGTGGGAGACAGAGGAACACTCAGACAAGGCACAGCAGCAGGAGCAGGTGTGGTCTGCATGACTGCTACCTAAGAGCAGTGTGATCTCCCCTGTAACAGTCCTGAGAAACCCAAAGTCTGTACAGTAAAGCTCATGTTGATCCACAGTTATCTCCTGTGCTAGTATCATTCACAGCCACATTTCTCCAGAAATTTCCTTCATGGCTATGACTGCAGACTTCATCCTGCTCACAGGCTCAGGAAAAGGCTGCACACAGGGACTTCATCGTAGGGAGAACTGGAACCAGAAGTGCTAGGGATGAGAAATAGCTGCTAAGACTCTTACTTGTGCCCATGATGTGCTGGAAGGCATCTGGGGTCATACGTAAAGGCACCTGGTAGTACTTTGCCATCCTTTTCATATCCTTCAGCAAGTATTCCCCTCGCTTCGGTAACATTGCTGGCGGCTTGTTACCTTTTAGGAAAAAGTTCTGTTGAAATTTCCAGCTGTATTATAGTAATACTGAACAAACTAACACTGGAAAAATTATGCCTCATATGTACATATACCTAAGGAAGAGTCTAATTTCATAGTATAATTTCATTTTGGTTTACTGAAACATACTTGGCTTTTCCAAAGATAATACTGCGATTTAAACATGGTTTATTTCAGTTTTGCACTGATTAAACCTTTAGGATAGCTGAATCAGTTTTAAACCAAGGTACAAATGTCCTAGCAGGGATTTATGTTGATTCAGACAGATGACTTTTAAGCTAGACAACTCCTAATGCATGGGTAAACCAATGTAAAGACTTGTTAATTCATGATTTATGCGTTGTAAGTCTTGGTGATCCAATTAAGGCCATAAGTACTGTCTCAGGACATAGTTGTATCCTTCCTGCATATTACAAAGTGCGAGTGTTCCACAAATTAATTCTGGTTTAAAATCTAACTCTAGGAAAACATTCCCTGTCAAGTTGTTATTATTTATTTATTGTATTTTAGAACAGATGGACTTTGGCACAGACTGTCTGTGTAGTTGCAACAGTGTGAAATTCCTTGTGACTGATTTCTCAATCTCTTTGGGGCTCCACAGTCCTGTAGTTAATCTGTTAGTGGTGCCATAACTTAGTTCAGAGCTGGCTCTGCGTGGGCTCTGCACACACCCAGGGCCTGCAGACTCAGTACTCTGCTAGTGAAGAAGGTATCTCCCTGCAGGGCTCATCTCCCTGTACTCCATACCAGTTTGTTGCATTATGCCACCGAGGAAAGCTGGACGGAAGCGCAGCTCAATATTCCAGATGTGCCGGTACCGGCAGAGAGCCTGCAACGTGAAAGAGTAGTGAGGGATTCACAGTCAGAGGTGTCTATAGAGCTGTGTGCAGCTTAGGCAGTAAATACTACAGATAAATCCTTTCTATTGTATTAGGGCTAGTCTTTCTAAAGCCTTTCCTGGATGCTGCCAGAGAACTCTGATCTCAGAAAAACTGAGGCGTCTCTATTCGTGTCACGACTATCCAAGGCTAAGCAGCGGTAAGTATGGGAAAGGTCAGGCTCGTGTCATGATCAGGACACCTGCACTTTTTAAATATGAAAGCTACCCCAGAAGCAAAATGTTCAGCACTAACTCCTGCACTGCCGTTTGGCTCGGACACGCTTCCGTGCTGTCCCTGGATTTCAACACGCGAGGGAGAAGCCCAGGCACCCCTTAGAGGTGAGAGAAAAATTAACTTCACGGCGCAAAGGGCGCTGCCTGCAGCCAGCCGGCCGAGCTGCCCTTGAGCGGCCCTTCCGAACGGGAGGCGGCGGCGGGACCGGCCGGGTGCCAGCGCCGCTCGGGCACCGCGGAGACCGGGAAGGGCCTCCCTCCCTGTGCCGCCGCTCACCTCAAACGCCAGCCACGAGTACGGGGAGATCACATCGTAAAACAGCTCCACGAGCGTCCGGCCCATGCTGGCCTCGTCCCGTGCCGTGCCGTGCCGCCGCTCCGCAGCGTCCGGCGGCCGCAGCACCGCCCCCCGGGCACGGGGCGGCAGCAGCAGCGGCAGCGGGGCCGCCCTTCCGCCGCCGCCCCTCCGGCCCGCCCCCTCCGCTCCGCCACCGCCCCGCCGCTCCGGCTCCGCCTCCCCGCGGCTGCCGCTCGCTCGGCCCCGCCTGCGGCTCGCTTCGCTGGCTGCCCGCAGAGTGCCGGCCCGGGAGGAAGAGCGGGGGGGGAGCGCAGGGGGCCGGCGGGGAGCCCGTGCCCTTGGCCATGGCGAGGCCGGGGGAGAGCAAGCTCCCGAGGAGGGAACCCGAGAGCTGACTCGGCGGGGCGGTCCAGCATGTTTTCCCGGGAGCACGGCGTCCCTGCCGAATCAGCAAGCGATTTACTTGCCACTGGCCCTTATATCCCCCTACCCTCCATTTTCGCCGCACTTGTTTGTTCCTCCCCCATTCACCGAAGCCCTCCCCTTTCACGGCCTTTAGTTCCTCCCCTGCCCATCCCACAGAAGCGCTCTGCAATCCCAAACCGCTCTAGCTGCACCACGGTTCCCTCCCCACCGCAATAACGCCCTTTAGTCCTGGATGTCATCGGGAACGTGCTCCTGGCTCCCTCCTTTGGCTATAATCTTGATTTATTTTTTTTTTAGCAAAGCGGTTTACTGATTTGCTAGTTTACTAATTTACTGAAATTTACTAATTTACTGAATTATGAGTAACTTTAAATCAAGAGTGAAAAACCTGAATGCCAACAACAGTTTGTGACCCCTCCCTAAAGTCTTTCTTAACACCTGAGTACTGGGCTGCGAGCCAATCGTTAAGAAAATATTTGGGGGAGAGCTGGGAAACTTAAATGTGAAGACTTTACCAAGCATATTAGTGGCAAAAAAAGAATAAATGAGTGACTGAATAAAAATTCTATTTTGGAGAATTGGTAGAATTTCTTCAAAGGGGAATCCTGCCTTACGTTTTTCTCAAGGGGTCAAAAATACTGCAGAGTGTGACTTAAAGAGGTGCAATGAGTCACTGCCTCAGGCATCCTCTGGGGTCTGTGGGTTCCTCTCTTCGGGCCACTGGAGCCTGTGGATGTGACTGCTGCTTTCCCAAGTGCTGGCTCAGGCAGCAGTGAGGCTGTGTCCCCCAGAGAGATAAATTTGTACACACAGAGGTGACTCCAACACAGCTGGCTACACCGATTGCAACAAGCACTGCTGCCTGTAACCCTGCTCACAAGCAACCTCCTGTTGTACCTGCTTTTTCAAAAGTTTGAAAGATAAATTTGTAATGAGTTCAGCTGTATCCTGATTCTCTAGGATTTCATCCTGTATGCATCTGTTTTTATCCCTTAGAAGAGAAACTTTGCCTGACAGATCCCACAGTTAAGCCATTTTACATCTTTTATTAATCTTGTTAATTGTTAATATGCTTTTAATCCAATTACTCCAATTATCCTAAACATTTCCTTGTGCAGGTGCCATTCAGGTGCAGGCAGGATGCTGTAAGAGTTTGGCTACAAATTTTAACACATTCCCAATGTCAGTCCACTTAGTCACACTGAGGATTATATAACCCAGTCACCTGGAGAGCACTCAGCTCAACTGGACCATGCCTGTGACATCAGTTGTTGCCATCTCTAAGTCTCCAGGGATTCCTTCTTTTCCTTCTTTCTGGTCACTGCCTGGTGCACCTGGAGAGGAGAAGTTCTGTCCCATGCGGATAGTTCTGACAGGGATAAATAGTTTGCTACACCTTTTTTTTAGCATAACATTTGTTGCTCCTGATGGTTTCTGCTGCCTTTTACTATTCCTTGCAAAAACTTTCTACTTTCCCAGTTTTCCTGTTAGTGAGCCAGGAAAAGTAGATTGTATGATGCAGTTAAATCCCATGGGTGTATGTGTTTCCCTCCTTCTGTGCCTCATAGCATGCCTGCAGCACACGTGTCAGATCTTGTTGATGTTGCTGCAGAAGCAATCAGCAAGAATTCCTTTCTCAAAAGACTTGGCTGAAACAGAATTTTGATGATTTTCTTGCAGTTCAATCTCCATTCCAAATAATTACCAGAAGCTGTCCCCATATATCTGGGAGAAAAAGCATAAATTTGAGATCTTTGGACAGTTTCTAATAAGAAAAATCATAATTTTAAAATTAACTCAGTTAAAAAAAAAAAAAAAAAAAGGAAGGTATTTAAAATAAAATTGAAAAGTGTCCACTAAGTCTTAACAACAAGAAATTATAAGAGAAATTTCAAAGCTGTTCTTAACCGCCATGCTTCCTTAAATTTTACGTATATAATCTCTTCTTGGGAAATAACCAAAACTTATGCAAGCTAGTCCTAAATGCAGGTTGGTGTGGTTCTGCTAGTACAGGATTAGCATTTTATGAACAGTGGTGTATTTCCAGGAGAAGTCAGTGCAGCTCAGCAGTCTATCAGTGCCCCAGCTCTTCAATGTCGTCATAGCCCGTATCCTCAAGAGCAGGGGATGAGGATCTCTCAGCTTCAGAGGTCCTGTTTCTGGGAATCCAGTCTGAAAACATGAAGGGAAGAACACTGAGATAGATCAATGCACATCCTGTATGTATTACCTCTGTGTGGTTGTGCAGCTGCCAGTTGTCTCCTCCAGAAATTAGAATTTTGGATAGGAGTGTCTGTGAAAGACCTGAGAAATGTTTGTCACTCTGCCTTCTGCAGTGTGTATACATATCCAAGGATCAAGCTTTATACACAATATTAAAAGGAATGTATTCATGGGCTGTGAAAAAAACATTCTTTAATGTCTCTCTAGTTACTTTGAGTCCTGTATTTTGATTATTTTCCACATCTCAAATAGGCCAGAAATATTTATCACTACCCCAAAAAGTAGAGTTCAGATCAAGTGTTCCACAGTTATATTAAATACACTGATAAAAAAAAGCCTGTCTTAAATATTTGTTGTTAATTATATGGGCCTGACAGAATTTAGTGCCAGGTTAAAAACCTAGCTGAATCCATCCTCCATGGACATAGAATGAGATCTAATAAGGACACTAAAGAGACTACAGATGAAAGGAGAAACAGTCAATTGCATAATTTGAAAAACATATGTCTAATGATATGTAGTATTTTACAAGGCATTATTTGAAGCTGCATCAGGCATTGAGCCCTCTCAAGCCTGTCATGTTGATGGAAAAAGGGGAAGTATCACCTGAGCATCCATAAACAGAAGGATATGGTGTAAGAGCTGGTCCTTCTGCTCGACCTGACACTAGTAAGGTCTCAGTACCATGCTGTAAAGAAATACCTTAAAGTTTTGGGTGTTAAGCAATTTTTGAAAGATACAGGCCTACAGACATGGACTGAGTGGAGACACATCATGGGCAGAGTGTAGTTTACAAGGCCTAAGCAGAAAGCTGACTAATTTAGATTGCGGCTGTGTAGAGAAACAAAATACAGAACAGGACTGAGGATAGGTATGTGAACAAACTGTTATGAGTCTTCAAGTACTTAAAAGGCTGTTATGAAGATGACTGCAACCCTCTGTCCCCATGGTCATTTTAATGAGAAGTAACAGTTTTAATTTGCAGCAGTGGAAACTTAGGTTGGGTTGGCCATAGGCAAGAATTTTATGTCTGTGAGGAAAGCAGAGCAGAGGTATAGATTAGCTGGATGTAAGAACAGAACAGCACTGCTCTTCTAGCCTCACCTGTCTGGGAGTCTTTGTTTCTGTCACTTTCTCCAGGGATCCCAATGATTTCCTGTTCATTCTGCTCAGAAAGAGAAACATCTCTAGGTCCAGGGGCCTCTGTTGCATCATCATAATCATCTTCCAGAGCATTTTCAGGCAGTGGAGAGGCCTCTGGAAGAGTAGAGGTATTAATTTCCACGAGGGAAAGCAGTAGTTGATAATCCAGCAACACAGGGCTGTAATACTGACATGTCTGTACTTAACTGGAATCTGTCCTTCAGCAAATGTTACTGTGCACAGTTTTATTGTAAATACTTCTGCTTACCAATGATACATGTATAAACAGAAAAGTAAATCAAAGTACTCCTGTTTCACTTTTTACCTAGAAATCAATATTCAATCTGAATAACAGAAAGAGAACTTATTTAGAATAATTGTCTTCTCTATAAGCACTTCAAAGCTTTTTGTTTATTTTTTAGCTTTTGGTTTGTAAGGAAAAGCTTTTAGTTTGTTTTTTAACTTAAAAAAAGTCCTTAATATAAGAACAGCAGTAGAAAATAAAGACATGGTGCAGCAGAGTATGGGATATGGGCAACTGAGGTTCAGAACTGCTTGTGCCTTTGGCAGTTGATCTCTTGGACAGCAGACAATGGCTAACAGAGCTTTTTGATCATCTCTAGGAAAATGCTGTTCTTCTCCAAACACTTGCTCTCCCTCACCTATTTCAAATTATAAAAAAAACCCCAAGCTACAAACCACATGTACCCCCCCGGGCAAACCCCACAGACAGGAATCAGTATTTTCTTCAGATCACTTGGATTAAGATCCCTTGATCAGCTCAAATTGTACGCCAGTGTTCTTATTTGGAATATGTCTTTCCTCTGTTTTAATTCTCCCCATCTATCTCAGAAATAAGGTAACATTTTACAAGCTATTATGGTTGCAATGTCTGGGAGAAGCAGTTGTCACATTGTTGGATTCATGTGACTGGATCCTGTGAAGTGTCTGCAGAACTACCAGCAAATATTTATTTTGAATTTCTCATATAGAAGAGAAAACTAGCACTTGTATATGAGATTGTATGACACTCTTCCACCACAAGAGTTACACAGAAGATTTTGCATCACTAGGAAACATCACTAGGACATGAAATGAAAGTCTTAGTCACTCATAATGCTTTGGATATTAAAAGTTACCCTGATTTAGGATCTCTTTCTTTGTACAAACCCTTTCTCACATTACCTTGAGTTGCTCCAGGACCATTTTCTTCATCACTGCCTGCCCTATAAAACTGTTCCTTTGGTTTTGAGCTCTCTGAATAAGAATCTAGGCAAATGAGAAAGAGCATGATACCAGATTAAACTCTCTTTAAGTGCTAAAACTGCACCATGAGAAAAAGAGCAGTAATAGCATCCAAGTTCAGCATGTTCTTTGACAGTCAGTATTACTTCTGCAAGGCTTACAATGGAATTACCAAGAATCCCTCAGGGGGCCCCATAACACCTCTCATGGATCATGGGGGAGGCTCTCCACAAAGGGAGAAAAGCAGTCTATGGGTGGAAACCTACAGGGACCCAGCTGCTGTGAGGGAGATGCAAATAATTCCTTTATTTGTTCCTGCTTTAAATAATTGAAGCAAAAGGATTTTGTTTGTTTGTTTGTTTGATCTATACTGATCTATGGTTTGTGGCTGCAGTGAGAACTTCACTCAACAAATTGTCCCTAGGAAAGGAATTGACAGAGTCCACTGGGCAGGAAACTCCTCAAATCCAGGAATTTTAAATTTCCCAGTAGATTTGGGACCTGTAAGGTATCAGATTGGGATCAGAAAGGAGGAGCTTTCCCTTGAGAAAAGCAAGAAATACACACAGACCTGAGAGGAAAGTCACTCCCTGCTTTTCCCTCATCAGGTTATAATCAATCTCTTCATAGACAGCCTCGGAGAAGGGGTCATAGGATAGTCTGGAGCCTGAAAGTAAAAGGTAATAATCACTTTCACAGTCTCTGCCTGTATTCAGGCTGGAGTCTTGAAAAGGAGAAGTGCCTTACAGGGGCCTCCATGGCCTGGTTGCTACCTAGAAAGGCACCAAGAGGTGCTGACTGAGGATAAGCACCTCTGGGCTCTTTCACTGCCAGAAAGTAATGAAAAATCGCAGTGTATCAACAGATTCAGTTCATCTCAGTCACCCATCCCCACTGCCTCCCCAGCCAACTAAACATCTGGGGCCATGTAAAGGAGGCATTTCATACCAGTCCTGAGAAACTCACCTCTCTGCTGTGCCCTGGCACGTCGGATCTGCCCAGCAAGAATGGCAAGGACCAGGCAGAGAAGGGTCCCCAGGATGATGCAGAGGATGACAGGCACTGAAAGCCTCGTGCTGCCTGTGGCAGGGCGGCGGGGGCGATCTGAGTGGAAACCAAGAGGAAACAGGTAGAGAATCATGTGTCCCAAAGGGCTGCTCCTCTGCAGCCCCTTGCTGTGCCCATGAGGGCACAGCAGGGTGAGGCAGGGCACCTGCTGCTCTGCTATGGGTCCTGCTCAAGCAGATAAAATTCAGCAGCTGGAGGTGGTACCTCTCAGTGTTCCTTTATGAAATGCTGGGTGAAGTGCTTTCTGATGAGCTGAAATAAACTGCTGTTTTATCTGTTAAGTATCAGGGACATTAAATTGTCATTTGATGGGAGAAAGAAAAGAGAGAGAAAGAATTTACCTGCTCTCGTGGGTGATGCTGTTGTTTCTGTCCCACCTGCAAAAGGAAGGTGAGTCCCGATTAAGAGGCAAGTGTGAAAAATAGGGAGAACATCTTCATATAATTTGTGGTGCTTTACCAGTCAAAATTATGAAAGGGCTAGTCACTTGGAAGTACAACTGGCATAATGCTCCCCTACCCACCTCCTTCACAGACCTGTGTAATAAAGGACCAGTCACTAACCAGAGCAATTCACAGCAGCATCTTCCTTATGATCACAGTTTTTGCCAAACAAAGGTTTGGCAGGACAGTCCCAAAGAGACAGCTCTGTTCCTTTACAGTGCACCTTCTCCAACCAGATGGGACCAGTCCCTTCCCCAAAGGCAGCCTCACTCAGAGCAGACACAGCAGATCCACAGCCCAGCTGCCTGCATACAACATTGGCATCTGCCATGTCCCAGGTGTCATCGCAGATTGTTCCCCAGGAACCTTGGTGCCACATCTCCACTCTGCCTGAACATTCATCCTCTCCTCCCATGACTCGTAACTTCTCCCTGTCTGCAAAACGCAGAAACCTTCTGTTTTACTGAAACAGCAGGAAGGTCCACAGAGACCAATAAGGAAAAACAAAGAAGTGAAGGTACCTGAACAACTTGTGGAGTTTGGACATTCAGCAAATGCAGCTGGAGATGTTGCCTCTTTTTCTCCTGCAGAATTTAAATATTGAAATAAATAATTTAATTATTCTCTGAAAAAAAATGAGGGAGTGTTAAATAGCTGAAAATTAAACATCAGGTTAATTATTTCCTGAAATATGTGTATGGCCTGTTTAGTTCTTGGCAGATGGCTGCTTGGCTGTTGCTGTGAGTAATAATCTTCCTGATGGTTATGCTTTCCTTCTTCTCATGAGGCGATTGCAATCCCTTTCAGAGTATCTGAATGTCACATAGATTTCATTTTTTTTATATTTTATATTTCATTTATATTTTATATTTTATATTTTAATTTAATTTAATATTTCTTATTATATTTTATTATGTATGAATGCAGATATTGATACCCATAGGTGTGAAATACTGTCATAAGAGCAGGTATTAGAAATGAACCTTTAGAACCAAATGGATTTCTACACTTGTCCAAGGTTATGTGTATACACAGATATGCCTGCTTACATGTAGAAACATAAACTTGGCTCTAGACCTCTTGGAAAGTCTCACACTAGCTCAGATCTCACAGACTAACTATCATAGATTTTTTCACTAAAAAATATGCAATGGGACCATCCCATTAGGGAATACCTTAGGATTTCACTGGGCCAAAGCAGTCTGATAATCTTGTAGTTTTAATTCACTCGTTTAAATCAATGATTTAGACAAAAAAAAAAGTTGCTGTCATTTTCATGAAAGTAGAAACAATATACACCAGCTAACAAGTGCACACAAAGTAATTGCTGTGATGTCCATACGTGCATACATAGGTTAATGTACACGTCTGGCCACATATAAATACATTTCTGATTACCAGTGCAAGTAATGTGGGTCTCTTCAGCTCGGTTGCTGCACGACTGAGGGTCCCAGGGGTCTGACTGACATTGCCAGAGCGAGCTGTGCTCCTCAGTGCACTCAATGTGGTCCAGCCACGTGGGCCCAGACCCTCTGCCATATTTGAAGTCCGTGGCTATTCCTCCTCCGTCTCCGCAGCCCAGGTGTTTGCACATGGTTGCTGCGGTGAGCAGGGACATGCGGTTGGAACAAACGCTCCCCCACGTCCCGTTGTAGAAAACCTCTACACGCCCGGCACAGTCGTTGCCATTCACCAACCTCAGAGCCAGGAAATCTGGAAGTGAAGGCATAAAAATTGAATTAGTGCCACAGATTTCTTGTGATGTTTCTTTCCTGTGTATGTGATAACACTTTTTTTACAGTGTTAACTAGCTGTATTGGTCCTACCTATATTGTGAAGCATGGGTACTCCAGAGGCTGCAGTCCTTTCAGGGGCTCTAACAGGCCCTAACTCCCTTCAGGGGTCATCTGTATTTTTTTCTACTTCTCTTTCATTTCTCCTCTCTCTTGTTGCTGCCATTCTGTCTTAAATATGTGTGAGCAGAGCCACCATAAGCTACTTGGATGCCTGATGCTGTAGTGCACAGTGGGTTGTTCCCGTTGATTTCAGAGCCAGCTGGAACTGACTGGAAGGAGCACACAGCCCCTTGCTGTGTAAATCTTTACAAATTCCTAAAATTTATGCCCCAAATATCCTACTACACCACAGACTTTTTTTTTCACGTGTATGTGTGTGTGTGTGTTGGTGCATAATATGGGCTTGTGTAGATCCTTTGCTTCTTGGTAGGACCAAGAAGATGTGCTGACCAACCATGCTGGTCATCAAGAAAGGAGGAGGCTGTCCAAGCAGTCCCCACTATTCTTGACTTCCCTTTTACACAACCCTCCTAGTTGAACCCACAGGCTCGGAAAAGGGTTTTCCAAACACACCTGAGCACAGAACTCCAGCATCCTCTTTGTGTTGGCAGTTGTGGTGGCCCCACGCCCTAGAGGGGCATGCCCAGAGGTCAGATTCAGCCCCAGTGCAATTCACGTCATCCAGCCAGATCTGCCCTGACCCTTCACCATAATGAGCAGATACAAATGCCTCAATGGCATGCCCACATCCCAGCTGTTTGCAAACAACATTGGCATCTGATAGATCCCAGTTATCATCACAGATGGTGCCCCAGATGCCATGATGATAAAGCTCTACTCTCCCGGCGCAGTGGTTTGTTCCATTCACCAGCCTCATCTGTCTGCTGCCTGTAGGAGGAAAATCCAGATGTCAGCATGCAACACAACTATAATGCACAGGTCAGCATAATGGCAATGTTTTTAAAGCACTTTTAAGACATCATGTTCTTGTTAAATCCCAATTCTTCTGCTATGGTTGCTTGGACAGAGGTCCTGTGAGGCTAAAACTGCATAAAGGGAAAGGCCTACTCCTGCATCAGGTGAATGTTTGAATAATTCTGGTGAGATATTGCTAGCAATAGGAGTATAATCATACCAAGTATATGCAGAGGTCACCTTATCTTAGAAAGCCAGACAACCTGTTTTCTGTCTGTACTCATTTACTTAGAGGCAGACACTGTTCCTGTTACAGATGGGTTGCAAAATCAGAGAAGAGTAGAAACAGTTGTAATATTCTGTAGAATAGCTGCAAGTATCTATAAATATAGAAATGTCACAGAATGAAAGCTGTTTAATTCTCAAGTGGCAGTAAGAATGCTTGGAAATCATAGCCAAATTAGTGTTCTTATGGCTTCTGTGTTCTAATAGTTCTTTTTGACTCTGGAAGATAATTCTGTAAGAAATTCAGATGAAGAAAGCATTATGTAAATTACACTTGCTTCCTTAACTATCATCAAGCTCAGACTCATGCCATCTTAAGATCTGTGACACCACAGCACAACATGGGCTGGAGAAATCCTAGGAAACCTTCTGTACCTTTCACACAGTGACTCACCTGAGCAAATCACACCAACATCTTCAGAAACTCCCGTTGGCACTGTCTGATAATGGGAGGTGTTGCAGAGCATTAGCTGAGTCTCGTTTCCAGTACACTGGACACTCCTTAGGCCAACGAGACCCGTGCCTCGCTCAGACTTTGGAAGGTAATAGGCTTTCTCAGCAGTTCCACACTGGAGCTGTCTGCACACCACATGGGCATCCCTAATGTCCCAGTTGTCATCCAGGACTCTGCTCCACACACCATGGAGGGAGATCTCAACTCGCCCAGCACAGCGGCTCTCACCCCCTGAGAGTCTGAGTGATTCAGCAAGACCTGGGCTCAAGAGAGTTGGGAAATATATTAAGTGACATCTACTTATTTCACTGCAGTAGAAATAACTTGCAGGAAGGCTATGGAAGACAAATTTCTGTGCTGGCAAAGTATTAATTCTCACCACTGGTGAAGGAGACTGCCCCTGTTAAGGCTTTGTTTGCTTTCACGCACACAAGGGCCTGCTAAGGGAAGCAAGAAAGGCTTCCCCACCTAAAAGACTAGATCCTATCAGTGAGGTCACCAGCACTGCTTTGGTCTGAAGTTCTACCACCCATAAAAGGCCCCTCCTGACTTACCTGAGCAAGTTACAGTGGCTGCTTCTTTGGCTGAACAGGTTGGATTGCCCAAAGTCACTTGAACACAGTCCCATAGGCAGGACTCTGTCCCTTTACAGTGAAAAGCATCTCTCCATATAGTCCCATTTCCATCCACAAAACCATCTTCCATCTGGATTGATTTTGCATAGCCACAGTTCAGCTGATGGCAGAGAACACTGGCAGCTTGTAAATTCCAGTGGGAGTGGCAGAGTCTTCCCCACGTGTCTCCATGGCGGATCTCCACTATGCCAGAGCACGTGGTGCCATTCACCAGCCTGCCCCCTGGACACCCTGAATGTAAGAGAAAGGGAATATTGGAGTGTTACATTTGCTCATGGGTAGGACCTGGATGTGACTGGGAAACAGGAATGAGTTTTCTTTATCATTCAGTAGTAAAAATGACTTAAGTGGGCCATACTCATAACTAGAAACTTTCATACTCATAACTAGATTTCAGTCCAGCCTGTTTTACTGAGAAGAATGACTAGAACTCAGGATTACATCCCATTTGCAATTTTTAAAATCAGGGCATTAGGAGTTGGGGGTTTGGGTCAAACAATAGACTTTAATTTTTCAGACCAATATCACTGAGGGCCTACAGCTCTGCATCCTTCAACTGCTGGTCCAAGTCCTCACTTAAACCTGGACCAGGAATTCAATCCTGCCTCAAGTACATGACAGGTATAACCGTCTCCAGTCTTATCTCGTGCTATGTATGCCTGGCTGCTCTCTCCAGCCAGACCCTACACCTCTTTGTTTGCTTTGACTTCTCTGGGACTGCTCATAGACCTTATTACCAACACCTTCCTCTGCCCTCTCTGCAGATGCTTTGGATTGTGTCTTGGTGGCAAGGACTCTGCCTGTGCTGTGCTCAGCCTCTGTGCCCAGCTCATCCTGGCTTGTGCAGCAGCCCTGCTCTTGCTGTTCCCCTACACTAGGAGCATTTCAGAGAGAGCAACCTTGTGGTACAGTTGAAGTGTAGCCTTGCCTCCTGTTGCAGAAGTCAAACGACAGAGCCTGACTCCACATATGCCCTCTGAATTTTTAGTCCATATTTTTCCTCAAGGAAGGAGTTTTTCAGTTCTCTTCTTAGACCTTTCCACTGCTTACCTGAACATACCACACGAGCCTCTTTTTCAGCAGGGCATTCATCCTGACCCAGAGCACGCACGGGACAGTCTCTCAGGAGTGAGCCATTCTGCTGGCAGCTGAATGTGGCATTCCAGACAGATCCATTTCCTTCCCCAAAGGACTGTCCACTTGGGATCAGTAGTGCAACTCCACAGTCTAGCTGCTGGCAGAGGATATTGGCAGCTGGTAAATCCCACAGGTAGTCACACAGGGTTCCCCATGTGCCTCCGTGAAGAAGCTGTACTCTCCCTGAACACGTGGTGTTGCCGTTTGCCAGCCTGTACCCACCGTAGCCTGCAGAAAGAATAAAGGAGCTTAGCAGTTACTTTTGGGCATTTGTGCTTCTGCACTGAAAACTGTAAGTGAGCTCTCTCTATCTGCAAGAAACTAGCACTCATTTTTGTGTCAGGTTACTGGAAAGCATCTTAGAACAGAATGCTGATAAGCCAGCTCTTAAAGTCTCTATTGTCCATGTTGTAGCCTGCACTGTATGACTAAAAGTCTTTTGACTCTTTGTGTCTCCTCTCTGCTCTCCTCCCTCCTCCCCTCACAATACTGCTGCTACCTTGCAACATCTTCTCTTGCAAAGGCAGTCTCAGCACTGCCTCGCATGTGAGGAACTCAGGTTAGGAGCAACTGGTATCACTCTCTCTCCCAGTAGCTGGTCATGTCACATTTCCTGGTAAGCAGAAACTGAGTGGGGGATTCTCAGCTTTCATCGATGCCCCAGAGCAAGGCTCTGAACACCCCAGGCCATACCCATCAGCATATTTACAATAAATAAAGGGTAGGGTGGATGGCACTGTGGTGTCCTGCTGCCAGCCCCATGCAGTCCCTCTCTTCTCACACTGTTACTTTCTGCCCTTACCTTGTCCTTGCACTATACCCCTAATGAGCACAGGATTTCAGCTCTGAGCCAAGACTATTGCAAGCTAGAGGCAAGAGCCAAGGCCTGTTAGATGCCTTAGCTGAGGTGTTTGGCTGCCACTGGTCACAGTATCCAAGGCTGTCTTGAAACAGCCTGTAGCCCTTTGGGCAGGAAATGAACATGAGCTCCAGCTCTTTTCCAGGCTTGTTTTGTGTTGAACTGTTGCCAAGAGCTCTGCCCCAGGTTTAGTTTACCTCCTTAGAACTGTGGCCTCAGGAAAAAGTTGTTTGTTAGGCCTAATCTTCGCTTTTTCAGTGGGTGGCAACACACAGCTGTATTCAGAGCTCCCAGCAGCCATGACTTTGTGGAGTTCTTAAGAAGGGTTAGCATAAAAGAAATAACAGCCCTTTTGAGATCTCTTTGTGGTAGTGAACTGATTAGAACAGCTCACGTTAGATGCAGATTCTCAGTAGAGTGAGTGAGACATTGTGGGACTGCTCTCTGTTATTTTCTGGCCCCCCTTGAATGGCTCAAGGCATGGTAGGGGAAACATCCAAGGATCCTGACGACCACAGAAGTGTACAGATGCTATGAACTGTGGGTTAACACAAAAAAGCATATAGAATATGAGTGAATTATGTCCATCGGTCCAAAGTCTCACCTGAACACACAACAATGGCATCATGAGTGCACGTGTTAGTATGGTGCATGCTCCTGGGACAGTCTGCAAGGTGAGCCTCATTCCCTACACAGTGAAACTCCTCTTGCCAGATCAGCTCATGTCTGTCTCCAAAGTGAGTTCCTCTCAAGGCATCCACAGCCTGGCCACACTTTAACTCATTACATATAACAGAGGCAGTTTTGAAATTAATATGTGAGAAACAGACAGTGGCCCAAGTTTCTTCTTTCTTTACTTTCAGATGTCCTGAGCAGGCAGTGTCCCCTCCAGTCAGATGCATATCAGAGAAGCCTGGAAAAAAACCCAAAACCCAAGAAATCTAGCATCAAGAGTTGGTTGTACTGACCTATTTTTATAGCTCCTTAATGGGCTATAAAAATAGCCCATTCAGCCCCTCAGAACATTTCACTGCTCTGAGGACCACTGATGCTTTTGAATTGTGACTGGGGCAATTCCTGTATAGCACTGATAAACAAGAAAATGGTGTATCAGGTTGCTTATTTCTCAGTATGTGAAAATACTAAATCCTTGGGAAAGAAGGAAGGAAACTTTGAGCATCTGCCAATGACTGAGAAGTAACAGTCCCCAAATAGATAAATAGAAAAATAGCTGTTTACTAGTGTGTGTTCTTGAGACCTCATTATTTCAATGAATAGGAAGCTGAAGCACCCCAGGAAGAGGAAACAGGAAATGTTGTACCCAGTTTCAGAAATTGCTAGAAAGACAGTCTAGAAATCTGCAGGCTGACCAGCCTCACTTTGGTACTTCAAAAAAAGATGGAGTGACACTAGTAGAAACTTATTTGTGAGCACAAGGAGATAAATGGGAAGAGTCAGCATGATTTTATCAAGCATGTATCATGCTTGTGGGACTGTAATGCTTTCTCTGATTAAAATGGATTTATGGATGAAGGGACAGCAGCACATGCCATTTACCTCACATTTAGCACTACCATTCACACTGTCTTGCATAATATTCTTATGTCCAAGAACTAGAATGTTGCTGTCTGGTTGGAAGAACAACATGGTTAACCAGCTGATTGAATGCTCAGGCTCAGCCATTAGTGAATTGCACTCTACCTGAAGACTGTCAGCAAGTGGAATTTCACTTGTTGGGTCTTTCCAGGGGCCTGTTCTGCTCAGTGTCTTATCTTCATGGAGGTGGTGATGGAGTACACTCTTATGATTTTGGGGGGTGGAGACATAACCACAAGGGCAGACCTGCCTTTCAGAGAGATCTAGACAGGCTAGACTAATGGGCTGACAGGAAGCTCACAAAAATCATAAAAGGACAAATGTAAAGTCCTGAAGCTGGGAAGGAAAAACTTCTTGCCGTGGTTCTTTTTCTGAAGGGTAAAACCATGCACATCTTGCACAGGAAGCAGCCAAACAGGTATTGGTCTTTTTTTGCCAGTGCAGACTGTCTTGTCTTAGCCTAGCTAAAGATCTGGAGAAGAAGGGCAGTTGTATGACATAACATTGCATTTTCTTGCTTCTCTACCTACATCTGCTTTTTTAGCCCCAATTCCTTGTCAAAGACAAGTTCAGTACTGCTCTCCTGTTACCTGGGAGAGCTGTGGTAGAAACAAATAGTGGGTTGATTTTTTTTCTGTTCTATATGTTAATATGCTCATTCGATGTCATTGCTGTGCCCAGGCAAAGTCAGCTTGCACTCATAGTCAGCAGAAAACTTAATGCTGGAGCAACTTGCTTTGGATGAGTAGAGGGAGTACTTGGCTTTATTGAACTAGGACAAAATTTGATCCTAGGCTCGTATCTTTTTTCTATTGTACAAGGCTGGATCACTTCTTACCTGAGCAGATCACTCCAATATCAAAGAAATGAGGGCAGGTAAAAGAACCCCATCCTGTATGTGAGCAGTTCCAGAGAGCAGATTCATTACCACGGCAATCAACTCGGTACAACCACGTTGGTCCAGTTCCTTGTCCAAAAGGAGCTCGATTTAGGGCCTTAACAGCAGATCCACATTGTAGTTGCTTACAGACAACCTCAGCATCCCTTATGGTCCAGTCACCGTCACACACGGTCCCCCACTGCTCCTCATGTTTTACTTCCACTCTCCCAGAGCAGGGGCCAGTTCCGTTCGACAGCCTCAGTTCATCAGTGCCTTCAGACAGAGCAAGGTTATAGAAAGGACAGAGCTTAATCATGATTATCTACTGCAGATGTTAATGAGATCATTACTGCTCCTAATTTACTCTTACATCAGACTTATTTGGTTCACCTTTCTAAAGAGTCCAACTTAAAGAGTGTTTTTTGCAAGGAGTGATGTCTGTATTTACGAGTTTGAGCTAACTGCACTGCTAAAATGTAAATTATTTCTAATGACAGGCTAACTTTCTCTTTTACTGACTCACCAGGGCTGGAAAATGCTGAGTAATGTCCCTGCTTTGTGATTCACAAAGACTGCCACAATAAACACTGGCAACTGGAGTGGGTGAGGGGACTGCCTGTCAGTGTGTGATTGCTACAATAGATCAAGCTTCCTTATCCTGTGAGTTAATTGTCCTGAAAGCCAAATTTGTGTGTCTTTGGGAGTGAGGTAACTGGAGGAGTTGGTTGCCAGAGGGGCCAGGCCAGCCACTGGAGAGCTGGTAAGGTCAGGGGTTCTGCCTGAAGACTCAGCTCAAAGTTGGCTTTCTGGGCTGCAGCGGCACATTGCTGCCTCATGTCCAATTTGCCCCCACCAGTATCCCCAAGTCCTTCTCCATGGAGCTGTTCTCATACACAGGCAAAGGCTTTACCTCTTTGCTAACACTGATGGATTTCTCACAATTTCCTTCCTATCATTTAAATTTGGAAACAAACAAAAAAAAAAAAAAAAGTGTTTATTCAAGTGACTGACAATTGGTAATTTCCAAAACTTATTTTTTTCCGCAAAATGTCCTCTCTCTTCAAGTCTCCTGAGTAAGAAAGTCACATGCATAGTACAATTCTTAGGTAACTAGAAAACCACTTTCTGCCTGCAACGTGTTGTCTTAGAGGGGGCATAATCTTTCTGTAATAAGAAAGATATTCTGGAGAACAACCCCCAGAGTATTTGAAGAACATAGCCCAAAAAAAAAGTTTTCTCAGCTACAATATTTATACATTCAAAAGGGTAATGAATTCTTAGAAAAGTTGAATTCCTAAGACATTTTTAAATGAACCAAATTACCAATTTCTATTAGCCATATCCAGGGACAAAGCAAACATCTCTTCACTCAACTGTATGACCTCTGTGCACTTGAATTTTTAAATAATTGTACATCTGATGTTTTCAACGTGTAACAGCATGCAAGACTGGATGCAGAGGTAGGCATAACCCAATTGACAGATTTCAATATTTCCTAATAAAAGCTATCATTTGCTGTAATCACTCTTCTGTGAATTTTTTATGATATGTACAGGTATAATTTTGTATTTCCTTACATTCCACAGCATGTCCCACAAGTACCTTCACTGAATTCAGTGCTTTGGTGTTCTGCTTGGCTAAAAAGTCATGAGATTTTTCTTACTCCAGCTGAAAACCCAGTTCTTCTCATAGGAAAAGATGCACCATGCATTCCTGTCTCCAGGCCCTAAGAGGAGGTTTGCAGCCCAGGCTGGCTGCCTCAGGGGCAGATTTCCAGCTCACTTCTGGAGAGTTGTGACTCCTGCACTACTCGGCACAGTGCTCTGTGCCTGGGGAACATCAGAACACCTGTAGCAGCATGGAGAGTGCAAGTGCTGCCAGATCAGAGATGAGGGTGATAGGGTGCTGATGATGGTGTCATTGTAAAGCCACTGTTGTCTGCATCTTCCAGTCAGTTACTGTTCCCTGATATTAACAAGAAGTTGGCAGACAAGTCACTCTCATTTCTGCAGTACAGCTCAGTTGACACTAAAACGTCACTACAAAGGTGAATAAATAAAAATCGTTTCATATTATGAAAATGTACATCAAGAGTGCCTCCTGTTCCCTCTCCTGAACTTTGACTGCACCCACACAACTGGTGAGAACTTTCAAGACTTAAGGCCATGCTGTAGCAAAACATCAACTCCGAAATCTTGTTCTCATCATATGGGGATGAGACAACCACCACAATGCCTTAATGTCACCTCCATGTGTGGAGAGAAAAAAAATGAGATTTCCAAAATCTGTCTCTCATCACCAGCATCAAGCATGTACACATAGCTCCAGAAGTGCAGAGAGACAAATAGTGATAAGCTTCAGATATATAGGAACAACTGAGGAGATGTGTTATCCAAACTCCACTGGACACATGGGTAGAGCTACATCATTCTAACTGGTATTGAACAAAGACCTGCAATTATTAATTTCATCTACAAAGAGCTCAGCAGAAGAGATAAGACAGTAGTAAGAATACCCAACTGGTTTTTAGTACAGCTAAACTCTTTACAAAATTTGAACTTGAATTCTTATGAGAATAGCCAGTCACTGATACCTGAGTAAAATACCAAACTTTTAGAAAAGGCTTACCCTTACTTATCTCAGGATTATGAAGGAGATTGAATTAAAGACAGAAACATACTTAAACACCATTTTGTCACTTTGCTTTGGAGGTTGGTAGAAGAACAACCTATTTATATTAAATTTGCATACTTTTTAAAATCTCACTGCCTTATGCGAAATAAAGTATGTACTTACCCAGGGAGACCTGAATAGAGAGGAGAATCAACCACAGCACTGGACCCGAAAGAAGTCCTTCTGTTGCCATCCTGCAGATGGATGAAACTTTACTCTCCAGGCACTGCCTAGCTAAAACTCTGGCTGGGCATTCCGGTATCTCACAAATGACTACGAAGGAGGAAATATATAGATTCACGTGCCAGCATGAGCTACCTGAAGGAACCAATAGAAATATTGTTCACCTTTTTAGACATTATCAGCAGATTAATCTCCAATCTGAAGGAGCAAAAACCTCCAATAAAATTCAAAAAGTGTACTTGTGACCTTATATGAAGGATGATGGCATATCTGATGTCATCATCGGAATTGTTTTACTGTGGGACCAACGCTGGTGGCACAGGCAGAGCACAGCGTGAAGTGGTTATTTCTCACCTGAAAAAGGAGTATGAAAGTGTAGAACACTGGTCATTTATGAATCACTTCAGAAGAAAAAAGGGAAAGAAAATTCCTTTAATTTGTAGCTTACCTGTCATATTGGAAGAAATTGCACTCCAATCCACAGAAATGGTGTTTATCACTAGAGGTGAGTAAAAAGTGATACCCTCTCTGTATCTGGGGTAGGCTTAAGGCTTCCTTATTTGGGCATAACTTTTTGGGCAGAAGCTCTTAAAAAAGATCTTCCTTAGGAGTCAAATTACAGGCCTTCCTGTTTCCTCTGCTGAGTTTCTTTTCGTTTCAGGTGACCATTGCTAGTAATTCTATCCGCACTCTCATTCACTCAAGAATGGCAACCTTAGGGAAATAAAGGCTGTTGTTAATTAAATAGTGGCTACTTGACTCATTTTAACAACTGGAACAATTTGCAGAATGCTGTTTGCACCAGTCTAAACACACATTCCCCTTTATGACACTGACGGCATCCTCCTTTTTGTCTGATGGTATCTATCTGCTCTTTATCCAGAATTCTGAGGTCAGTGACATCCATGCTGTTGGGTCCTTAGAACACCAATCTTTGCTACCTCTTCCCCTTCTCACTGGGCTTTGCTTGTTCAAGTTCTGTGTAATTTTGCAGTAGAATAGCCCAGCAGGGTCAGACTGCTGCAGAGAGAGATGAGAGGAAGAGCACAGAGTCTGGCCAGAGGCTGCTTGTTCTTAGCACAGGACCTCAGACACTTGCCTGTGGTCTCTGCTAGAGCTACAGGGCAGCCAGGCTGGGGTCTGGCCATGGACTTTGCTGATACCTGACCCTGATCTGCTGACTTGACTTTATGGCTTGATCTTGGCTTTTTCAGGATTGCCTGTACTATTGGCTTAACCTTGCTGCTGTTGCTGACCTGTTCTGGAGGTTTTTTTGTTCAGGTACTATGGGATTGCAACTCTTGTGAGGACCTTGCTTCATGACTGGTTTGCTGTCAACTTCGGTTCCTGGCTGACCTTCCTTTGCAGAGCATCCTGCTTCTGCTACCTGATAGAGACCTCTGAAAAGCAGAAAGTCACTGCCACTCCTTTGGAAATGTGGTCAGGGTGGGGGAAATCCCACTACAGATGTCCCAGTGAGAGATAGGTAAGGTATCCATTGCCATGTTCATTCCTATACTGAGGTTCAGTGGTTTCACTTATCGCTATTCTTTGCTGATAGGTGTCCGCCAACTGAATTCTCACTGACATTTTAAACCCATTTCAGGAAGCCTTAGAGTAAGATCTGTTTCTCAGCATACAGGCCCTTGATGACCAGAGCCTCTTTTATGGGCACTGTGTCCACGCAGCCAGGTGCCAGTGCCCATGGGTGTTAGAACAGATAGCATGAAAGAAAATTACCTCATGTTGTGCTAGAGGAGGCTCAGGTGAGATATTGGGAAAAAATGTTTCACTGGCAGGGTTATCAAACGCTGGGACAGACTCCCCAGGGAAGTGGCTGAGTTGCTATCCACAGATTTATTTCAAAGATATGTAGATGAGGCACTTAGGGCCACAGGCCCTTAGATTTAGTGCTAGGTTAATGGTTGGACTTGATATTAAAATATTTGCTAACTAAAATGGTGCTATGATTCTGGGAAAATCATGCAGGAAACAGCAGAACAACTCTGAGATATTTTGCTTATAAAACTGAACACAACACTTACCAAAATGATGCGCTAGAGTTGGAACAACATGAAGAATGTCTTCATGGATCATCAGATGACTACAAAGTCCATTTTACAGTCAGAAGGTAGAGACTTCAAAAAGTTGTCAGCCTAGCAAAACAAACTTTTGCTTCTAGGTATTTTGGGACACTAACTGGAATATGGACTATATAATGTAAAGAGAAGAATAAAGTATATCACAAGGGGGTTTCTAACAATGAGAAAATAAGGCCCTGGAATTAGGTCTGAGTGAAATGGTGACAGAAAACTTCTGCAGTAATGACCAAGGTCATAATTACTGAAAGGAGCTATTGGGCATGTTTCATTCTGTTAACACTAATGTAGATTTGGTGACTCCAATGGTCCCCTTAAATCCCTTCTCCATTGTTCAGGAATTACCACAACAGACCCTCTGAATAAATCATCCTTTTGCTGCAGATGCAAGAGAAGATTGCTGTAGAGCAGACAGAAAGGTCTTACTCCATCAAAGCATTTTAATCTGGTACTTGACAACGAACTCTGCCCTGAGGATATGCAACATCTCAGACTTCCCTATACAATGATCAACACAGTGCACAGTATGCAGGTCAGTGAAGGGATAATGAGCAGGATTAGTGGAATATGTATTGGTCAGTGAGATACAGATCGGGCTCGGGCAGGCAGCCATTAATGAGCCCGTATTAGTCCCAATGTGATGGTTTCATGAGTAAATTTGCAAATTTTCCTAGTTGGTATTAAAGTCAGGAGAGAAAAAGATCACAATTAATGCCTATTAGATCACTTCTTACTAGTTGGGCTATTAGTAGACTCCAGCTGTTATTATTAATGGCAGATACCAATTCACACATTAGTTATTGACTCACACTCAGACACTCACCGACTGTTACCTGGTATCACGAGGTGCTTGTGGCCTTGAGAGACTGGAGAATCTTGATGTTCTGAGTTTTTCTGTTCTTGTGAATCCGCAGGACTGAGAGTCTCCTGACCTTATGTATTCTTAGGAGAGTTTCACTTGTCTCTCAGCGCCGACCAGTTCTTTCTTTGATCTGATTTCTGGTATCACATGCACAGGCCCTGCTCTTTCATGCACATTCACCCCATGTGGGCTTTTATGACAGAAATGCAGAGCTAGAGTTGATCCAAAAGCCATCATGTGTCCCACAGGACACTGTCCTGTCCCATGATTTCAGCTCACAGCAGTAATCTTTACCTCCAATCCCTCTGAACACAGTTCGTTTGTATCTATGGGAAATTTATACCTTTACTGCTGCACATTATAAATAGAATTTCAAAGTACATCACTCACTGCAAGACAACTAATAGAAAAACCACTCTTGGCTAATTGTTTCAATTCAGAGTATGAGCCCCTTTGTACAGAGGCTGTACACATTTCTGAAGGCTTCCTCCAGGTCTTATGACTGTCAGTCCCATACGCCTGTGAAAATCAGAAAGATAAGCACACCCAAATGCATGTCTTGTGGTCTGAAGTTAATACAGGCTGCTTCAAAGCTTGGTTTGGGTCTGTGTAAGTACATGGGCCTTTGAACTGTCATTATCTTGAAACAAAACATAGATGGAGTTAAGAGATAAAGGTAGTACACTGAGTGCTAAGGTAAAGAAGGGGCTGCCTGAAGGAAAGCAAGCAGTTAGGAAGGAAACCACTTTCTTCCTTACTTGGGCTGGGCTGGAGGGATTTTGAGTTTCAGAGAAATGAGATGCATCCTGTGGTTAAGATAAACCTGAGCTTTGAGATGGATTAATCTCTGTATCTCAAACTGACAATGGTTTAAACAGACATCTGAAATGAAGTTACCTGAAGTGGTATTTACCTTTGTGTTATCTTTATGAATGTATTTGTCAAAGCCTTCCAAAAGCTAGTTATATATTTACTGTCTTGTGAGCCCAAATGCTTTTGGAGAAGTGTCAGTCAGAAATTTTTCAGCAAAAGTATCACTTGAAGAAAGTGAACTCTAAGGAAATATTAATATTTGACAAAATTTGGTTTCAGGGAGACTTCAAGAGTGAGCCAATATGATTTTTATTGTAAGAAAAGATAAGATGTATTTCATTTCAGAATAAACTATATTTGGATCTTAAGACCCATTGAATGAAGAGTTAAACAAATAGAAAGTAAAGTTTTAATGATTTCTTTTAATGTGGTCTAAGGAATATGTTTTCAGTGCACTTCCACTGAGACATTTTAATTTATACATACATTTATACACGGGGTTTTTTTTGTGATATTGCTGCTTTCTGTACCATTTTTCCTCAATAATTTAAAAAAATCTTTTTATGTGATTCTCTGTTACTTTTCCCCCCTCAAGTTTTGATAATTCCAAGTAATTATTAAATCACTGTTTATTCGAACCATGTGTATTAAAATTAACTTGGGGTCACTGTCTAGGATTTCATGTTAAGTGTGCAGTCAGCTAACAATGGAACAACTGATACAATAGTCACTGAAAATTTGTATAAATTGTGGCAGATTATGCTCTGACCTTTGCTTGAGAGATTTGTGAGGAGTAGTTTTTAATTAAATGTCAACATCTCAGTTCTCAAGATCTAAATGATTCAAGTTTCAGTAGGAACTAGGTGATGTGTATGTCTGTGTTTATCCTTTTTTGTAAGATAAGGTTTCTAAACTTTTCCTCTGAATATTTAAATCTTTCATCTCTGAATTTGAAGATACAAGTTAAAAACAGTGGACCAGGTCTCTCTGGTAGCTGGTTTCCAAGCCCACAATTTCTTCAGACCAAATCAGCATAACACCACAATTCTAGCTTAAGATGCATCTTAGGGATGCAAATCACTCATTAATCAACATTGCTGCTTGCAATGTTTGTATATTTTCTTCCTTCAGCACTGTGATTTTTTATTGCTAATAATTTAAATCTGCTTTCCTTTTGTAATTCAATTACAGGTTACTATGAGTGTGTGTGTGGGCATGTGAGACAGAAGGAGAAAGTGGGAACTGTGCAAGTGTATTTGCTTTGTGAATAGCTATTGATCTAAAATGTGTGGTAAAAATAGCCTCCTCATTAATAAAATATATAGGCATAAATATTTTTTGTGCTCTTTCTGCATGGCAGAATCTTCTGTCAAGGAAAATGGAATTTGCAGCAAACATTATGTCCCATGTCTTGATACATAAAGGAGAAAATCTGTTCAAGAGTTGCCAGGTCTGTTATTATGTACAGCTGATTGAATCCTTAAATTTTCATATTTGGAAAACAGAAGAATGACTATATCTTTACAAGGAAATAATTTCAAAACTGAAAATTTAGGCATCAGATGTGATTAGTCACTTTTTACTAATGTTTGGAGGGTTTTATAATTTTTCATTATAATAAATGTATTAGGCATATTTTCAATATGCTATGTTAAAGTTATTTGTTATGTTTCACAAGTATCATCTGCGTATTGGCATTAATCAAACTAAAATCAGGATGGTAGTATTGCTCGTAAGGTATATATCCAGAAAAAGACAAAGTTGTGGATGTCCAGGAAAGCCTTAAAAATGCAATAGGATTTTCCATTTCTCTTAGCTGAGGATAGAATGCTTTGATTGTAAAAGCCCACCAGCAGTTACAGGGATGCAAACTACAGTGAATAGCTGTCTGCATGTTCTGTTAGTTGCTGCATTTAACTCTTCCTATGTTAAATGATTAGAACCTGTGGATCATCCTCCTTTACATTTCCATATTGTGCCCAGAAATAACAGGCAATTAAAAAAGAATTAATTCAGTACAAGCTGTGTCAATTAAACTGCATCAGCTTTGTGACTGCTGTCTGAAGAGATTTCAAAAGAAAAAGCGAGCATCATACACATAGAATAGAGTTAGCCTAAGTATTACCAAAAACCAAAGCTATGGAGATTGTATGAAATTGACTTAGTAAAGCAAAGTGATTGGATCCCCTTAGGGATATACATAATGTGTCCTTATGCTCCTGCCTCTGATTGGAAGGAATGTGTCAAACACTGAAGACTCTGATGATATTGCCTGTCCAGGAGTTGAAAATTGTGGTTGTATCCAACATAAATGATGAACAAACATGTAGTTGAATGCTGAGATACAGCAATAGATAATTAAGGAAAGCTTAAGGAAACACCAATTAATTAGTTTATTAATTCCCTTTGTACTGCTGGTCTCTTGCACTTGTACCCAGTTATACAATAGTCTATGTTGTTCCCTTCATTTTTTCTCAGACCCTTTTCTTCGCTTGCTTCTGTACCAAGAGTGCGCATAACATTCATCTGCCCTTTCAACCCTCTTCCCACATTTGAGAGTGCAAGTTATTCCATGCCTTATTCTTACACAGTGGGATTTTCTCAGTGTTTGTTAAGACAAGGCTGGGAAAGAATTTGGTAGCTCTTTCCTCTTAGACCATTTAGGCTGCTGTCTGTCACTTCAGCTTTCTGCTGGCTGTGCTGGTTTATCCACCAGCCCCTGCCCTTTCAGGCCACACTCTGCGATCTGAGGAATGCTCATTAGGCCTCGGCCTCGATGAGCAGCCCCTGGGCCCAGCGCCTCTTGAGCTCATCAGAAACACCATCTGCTCCTGGAAACTTGCACTGCCTAATGAGCTCCTGGAATTTTTATGAACAACCGTGGAAAGTTTTTTTCTTGCCTGAATGGTGTAACATTGTTATTCTCACACTTTCAAGGAAAGGGCGCTGACCCGAAGCGTGGCCAGGTTGGAACATTGTTATGACTGAGGCCCGCTCACTTGTGGCCCACAAGCAGCGCTCCAAAATGAGACCCTTGGAGCTCTCCTGGCCCACAGTGGCTGGGACCAGCAACCTCCCTCTGGGCCAGCAAAATCTTTCTTTTGCTGCGCTTGGAGATCACCAAATAACAATTGATCCTGGGCTGATATCCCCACTCCTAGAGGCCCCTTTGCCCATTGAGGAGATGCAAAGGCATCCCCAGTGAGTATTTTGTTACCTTCGTGTAGGAATGTGCCCCCTGTTGATTGAGTGACAAGACTATCCTTTGTCTCTTTAAAAAGGAAAAGAGCCCAGATGTTTCTTTCCTCGATTAGGTAAAAAGGCACCTCATAGGATCTGGGGACTTCACCTCAAACTTAAGGATAGCCAATTGAACAGAAGCCAAAAAGCAATTTACTAAAAAAAAAAAAAAGAGAACAAAGAAACTAATTGCTTTTGTGAGGTGTTTTACCAGGAGCAAGAACCTCTTGCCCTGGCTCAGTTTTTCTCTGTAAAGAGGTTTGTTATTATGCCTTTTCTTAAAACTTTTTTGTTTCCAACACTGCCACAGAAGCCATCCTGCTGATTTTATGCCTTCTAAGGTAGCTGAGCTATCTTGGGTGTGATATAGATCTCCAAGAGCTTCTGAGACCGGGCTCAAGGAGACCATATATCACCTTTGAGGGGAATTTTTCACACGTACCTTGCACTGACTCTTTATGTCCGTGCGCATACAAGTGTGCATAGCTATGGCAAAACAGGAGAAATGCTGTTCTTTCAGGTGCTTTAAGTATCTTAGGTATCTAAGTAAATTAGGGCTGTAAGTAACTTTAAGCTATAAGCTAAGTTAAATGCTGTTGAGTGCTATTCCTTTGCTAAATTTTTAAGTTTAAGGTATAATTTAAGTTTTGTTAAATGCTGTTCAGTGTTGTTCCATTACTAAATTGTCAAGTTTAAGGTACAAGTAGGGTACTGTTAAGTTTGAGTGCTATTAAGCTTTTATGCTGTGTTTCTTTTTATCCTTGCCCTTTCTATCCTTTTATCACACACAGCTAAACACACGCACAAAAATAGATAGAACTTGGTTAATTTTCTGTTTAGAGTGGATTTTGTTTGTTCCTTTTTTACCCTTGGTGTGCCTTAACCATCTAGTAAGTAGTAGAGTGAACCATGCCAATGACCTTTGTCATGCTGTTGCTCAGTATTAAATCTGATTTTTACTGATACCCTTGCTGGTGGTTTTTTAAGCAATCTCAACTTTCAAAACACTGAATAATGAGGTTTTCTATTCAGGTCTCCTTTTTTCCCTTATAAGTGATCTGGGAATCCATGAGTGCAAGGTGTGCTTGCGGATACAACCTTTCTGTGACTGTGATAAAAACAAAGAGTAATTTGCTGACAACTCCCTTAAGCAGAAATTTCCTTTGTTTTTTGAGCAACTGACATGAATTCCTCCTGGACTTTCACAAACACATAAATGCAGTCATAGCTGAACTGAAATTTCTAACCATTCTGCATTTTAGGTTAATTCAACACACTTTACATATGTGTGCAACTACTTGAAGATAATAGAATATTTGTTTTTCAACTCTGAGCTTAGCGTAGTGTTCCATTCCATTTCATGGGATAGATGAAAATAATTCAAAAGATAAGTGCAGATATCATAATTTTAATGTCCCGTCATAAAAGAAAGATAGTTTTCTAAGAGATTTCACTGCATATGTAAATGGTGCAAAAAGAGCTCAGTGAATTGGCCTGAATACACAAAGCAAATTTTGGCTTGTGAAAGACTCTTGCAGCTCAGCCATGAGTAAGACTTGCATTTCCATATCTCAACAAACTAAGCTCCTCTGAGATGAAAAAATAAGGAATTTTGGTTAAGAAATTGTCCGTTTAATAGATGTGTATTTTGGTGTATGACTCTATCCAGTGAAATGTTCCATTCCTGCCTTTCATTTCAATATGCACATGCGGAGTAATAAGGGACCATCAGATAATGTGCCCAACTGCCAATTGTACATGTGCTACCAGTTCTTAAATCATGTCCTGGTGGGCATTGAAAGCAGAGTCCATCAGCTGTTGTCCAGAATTTCCATAATGAAAACTCCAGGCATGCTTATAGGAATGCAAATCAGAGAAGGATCCTGTAGTCATCTCTCATCTAGATGTTTGCATTTCTTGCATTGAGCTAAGGATTCTAATCAAATTACTGTTTTTTCACTTGGAAAAGGCTGTGCTTTAGAAAAGAAATGGAGTCTATTCTCTTTTTTGAATTACTCACTGATGACTTTTTTCATCATTAAATTACAGTAATATAGAAAAGTACTTTTAACAGAAAAGGGCTTTGTTTAAAATGCTGTCCTCATTGCTTTATGTTACGTGTGTGCAGTTTCCTAGAAAATCTTGTGAGTGTTTTCCTGGATGCTCAATGTGAAAAGCTGCAGGACAAGATGATTTGCATGATGTCTTTCAGCATGTTAGAGCAGGATGAGCTTTGAATTTTGTTTCTTTCCTGATTTGATTCACCGTACCAGACGTGAATCTAGCTGCCATTGCAGTAATGTGACATGGGTGTGTGTGGAAATAGTTCGTATGTTTCAGAAGGGTCTGATTCCATGACTTCCAAAGCTTCTTCAGGTTGCAAACTGGCAGGTTTAAGGTGGAGGGAACAAATCACCTTTAGATTACAAAGAGAACAGAGAAAAGAGAAATTGCCTGCTCTCAGACAAGATACATGTCTTCAGAGGATCCTAAGCCCAAGAAATATAATTCTTCTATTAATAGAGGCGTTGCTACTTTCCTTCCCAGAACAAATCCCTTGTCAAACTCGTCTTATAATTTATCCAATAGAATGCAGGGATTTAGTAGATGGTGTATATAATGCATGTTAAAGATATTTTTCTTCATATGGTCAGAGTTAGTTAGGAGGTTAGTTACCGAAAGAAAGGTCTCCCAGAAGACTGATGCTATGAGGAGCCTTCCAATATTTCTGTTGGCTTTCCCTCTTAGATTTCCAAACGTATGCTAAAAAACTGGTAACTACTTGATTAAATTTTATTGAAAGGAAGCTTTGGAGTAAAGATGTACTTATAGAGGCAGGAAAACAGCACAAGAACTGCTTTTGAATCCCATGTGCATGAGGAATGTGGAATAAGGGAACGTTAAACCAAATGGTGTGAGAGCAGCTGTTCAGGGTGTCCCTGCTGAGCAGCCGTGTGCCTCAGAGCTCAGGCCGGAGCAGGACAGCACACACGGGTTGTGGGTTGAGCACAGCCCACGTGTTCTGCCTGTTGGTGTGGTCAGAGAGCTCTGAGGTTTGTTGCTGAAGGCCGGTGAGGGGAGAGCAGGGAAGGGCAGAGGATGGACCAACCCTCCCAAGACGGGTGTCTCATGGTGCTGGGCTGGGAACCAGCATGGTGACAGCGCATGGTGCTGACAATGGCATGTCAGGGTGCCATTGCCATGGGCTCAACTTCTACCATCCCTGTTAAATGGCATAAAAAATGTTCATGGAAGCCACAGTGGTGTCACCTGTGGCAAAGTTTCTGTCATGAGGGAAAGGAAGACTTCATCTCAAGTTATTCTTTCACGTGGTATATTTTAATTTGCAGAATAGAGCAGTTCAGGCAGAGACTCAGCTCAATTACAGGTACATCGCTTCACACAGATGGACAACATCCAAACGAGACACATTGATTCAGGATGGGCATAATCAATATAAGGCTCAGGTCAAGTATGTTTCAGTGACAGTCACTTTAAAAGTAAATAAAATCCCAGTGCAGCTGAGAAGGATTCTAAAGCTCCAGTCCGACTGTACCAAGAATGTAGTGAGATTTTCCTATTAGCTGTGATCACAGGACTTTGGCGAATCCTCCAGTGCATCATTTCACTGGGAACACAGACACTGGTCACTCCTTCAGCAAGAGCAAGGAAGCTCAAATGTCTATGTCATTTCATACTGAACCTTGCCGGAGTTTTAAAAACACTTTTAGAGTCTACAACCTTTTTATCTACAATTCAGCAGTAGTGAAATATTATGAGTAAGATATTGCCATCTTATTAGGAATTCTTCAGCATCATCTTTAGGAGCTTGTATTAACCAGAAACAGCATTCAAGCATCATATTCCCAAATTAAATGTGAGCATGCTTGTGATCAAGCAGGGGTGATCTGTTTGTATAATGAATTAGTAAATTTAAGCATTTCAAGAGGGATTACAGTCTGGTCTGAATCTTCTCCATGTTTTTCTGCTCTCTTAAAGAAACTGGGATTTTCAAGGAAAGAAGAGTAAATAGGAGACAATTTTCACCTTTTTCTTAACTCCAGATTAGTAATCTAATCTACCCATTTCAGTTTCTATTACTTTATAACTCTTTTGGTTTAAAACAAGTTCACTGACAACTCAACTAGACAGTCCAGGATAAATCACGATCTTTTACATGGATGTAATTCTGACAGAACAGTTGATGTGGTGCCAAATCCGAGCTGGCAGCTCTTGAAATTTGGGATTGCTCCAAATTAGGACCAATGTGTGTGCTGTAGGGCAGGCAGCCATTACAGCTATACATATGGATTTTGGGGTGCTGAAACGTAAAAACAAATTGCATAAAAGAAAAGTGAAAGCTATAAAATATGTAACATAAAAGATAAGTAAGGAGCAGATTGACTTGATGGCTTTCATATGGGCCTCCAAGCTGGGATCCCTGAAGCCGCTTGCATTATTTTGCATGCGTCTGGTGTGGATCCACAGAGACCGAATCAGCAGTACACTTGAAACAACAGACAATAATAAAGGCAGAGCGACACCAACATTGTAAAGAAGCATTATTAAACCAGAGCTGTCTTTCCTTGTGGTTGTCCATGCTGAAGAGTTTGTCATGGATGAAGGAGCAGTGATGTTCTCGTGCACACTGTAGACATGCCAGGTGAAGGGAATTGCAGCTGTGAAGGAGCAGAGCCATGATGTGAGCAGCATCCAGGGCATCAGCCTGGCAATTCTCAGCTTCAGCCAGATAAAGAAAGACTGTGTAAAACTGGCAACCTTGATGCAATAGAAGACACTAAGCCAGGCTCCAAACCAGAGGCTGGAGTAGTTCAGAAGCATATAGCCTGTCTTGATAAATCCAAATAAATTTTCTTCAAAATAGGACGGTTCACAAAATATAGTTAAGAATAAATCCAGTATAATCCAGCATTGCAATGTAATTTTAGATAAACTCAGTGATATCATAATCATATCATATGGGAGCCATGTTTTGCTCCCAATGCAGCTCAATGAACTGGCAGCCAAGATAATTCCATTTCCCAGAATTCCGGCCAGGCATTCAATTATAGCAATTGACAGACAAAGGAGAGCAAAAGATGTCATCATTGCAAATGAAGAGCTTGTGATTATTACTCAGCTTCTCCTGGGCTCCTGAAAGTCTCAGATTTGGCCGGCACTCCAATGCCAGGGAGCTGTTATGGGCAATGCTCACCTATTTATCTCAGGGGCAGAAGCATCCTAATGTCATTTAACATTTCTGCTGTTTTACATCTTGTTTTGGGGATTGGTAGCTCAACTGATTTGTCTAACCATGCAAATGGGGTCAAGATTCCATTACATAGCTTTCATTATGCTGATAGAATTTGCATTGGAAGGGTTATGGAGCAGGTGAACTGTGGTGTTTAAAAATGTGGATTTGCACTCCAGGGTCTGGTGTACATCATGCCTAGATTTTTGTTTTATAGTTGATGCCTTCATGTCTCCCTTTGTTGCACTGTAATCTCTTTAGGGTTTCTGAGACACACTTGACATGGCCTCTTCTCTTTATCAGGTATTTTCAAATTTGTCCTGCAAAGAGGATTATCATGTATTTCTTCTGTATTTGGAGATATTAAAGCATTATAATTTTGCAATAGAACCGAGGGATTTCATAGTTGGTGTCTATAATATGTGTTGAAGATAGTTTTATTAATATGAGAATAGTTAATTAGCTGGTCAGTTCCAGACAGAAAGGTCTCCCAGAAGACTGACCCTATGAGGAACGTTCCAATATTTCTGTTGGCTTTCCCTCTTAGATTTCCAAACGTATGCTAAAAAACTGGTAACTACTTGATTAAATTTTATTGAAAGGAAGCTTTGGAGTAAAGATGTACTTAAAGAGGCAGGAAAACAGCACAAGAACTGCTTTTGAATCCCATGTGCATGAGGAATTTGGAATAAGGGAACGTTAAACCAAATGGTGTGAGAGCAGCTGTTCAGGGTGTCCCTGCTGAGCAGCCGTGTGCCTCAGAGCTCAGGCCGGAGCAGGACAGCACACACGGGTTGTGGGTTGAGCACAGCCCACGTGTTCTGCCTGTTGGTGTGGTCAGAGAGCTCTGAGGTTTGTTGCTGAAGGCCGGTGAGGGGAGAGCAGGGAAGGGCAGAGGATGGACCAACCCTCCCAAGACGGGTGTCTCATGGTGCTGGGCTGGCAACCAGCATGGTGACAGCGCATGGTGCTGACAATGGCATGTCAGGGTGCCATTGCCATGGGCTCAACTTTCAGCATGTCTGTAAAGTGGCATTAGAAATATTTATGCAAGCCAATGGTGTCACCTGTGGCCAAGTTTATGTCATGAGGGAAAGGAAGGCTCCACCCCAAGTTATCCTTTGACTAGTTAGATTTTAATTTTAAGAAAAAAGCAACACAGGTACAGACTCAACACAATTACAGGTACATTGCTTCACACAGATTGACAACATCCAAACCAGACACATTGAATCAGGATGAGCTTAATGAACACAAGACCCTAGTCCAGGATGTTTCTGTGTCAATTACTTTACCACTATATAAAATCCCACTGCAGCTGGAAAGGATTCTGAACCTCCAGTTCTTAAGTAACAATAATGCACTGACACAAGTCACTATTTCAGCAAGAGGAGGAATCTCAAAAGGCCATGTCATTCTTCCTGAACCATGCTGGAATGTTAGAAATACCTTTAGAATCAGCAAATATTTTACTAGAATTCAATCAGATTTGAAAATGATGAATGAGATATTCTGAAAATATTGGGAATTCCTCAGAATCTTCTTGAGAATGTTTTAGTAACCAGAAACTGCATTGAAGCCTTATGTTCATAGAATGTGTCCATGCCTGTGCTAAGCCAGTCTATTATATTTGTATCAGGTGTTCTAACCTCAATCATTTAAAGAGATTCCATACTAGTCTGAGTCTTGTCTCTGTTTTTCTGCTCTCTTAGGGAAATTGTCATGATTTCCAATGAAAGTACAGCCGATAATAGGCAACATACACAATTATTCTTAACAAGACTGACATCTACATAAAGCAAATTCCTACCTTCCTATTGGTTGCTGATCAAGGCCCTAATCTACTCATTCCAACATCTGTTATTTATCCCTCTGATGATTTCAATTTAATTGTTCTGGATATAAACTAGAAAGTCCAGGCTAAGTCACTGTCTTTTACATGGGTGCAATTCTGCCATGGCAGTTAGTGTGGTGCCAAATCCTAGCTGGCAGCTCTCGAAATTTGGGATTGCTCCAAATTATGACAAAGGAATGTCCTGTAGGGCAGGCAGCCATTAAAACCACACAAATCATTTCTCCATTGCTTAAACGTGAAAAAATGTTAAATAATATGATAAGAACACAAATAAAGTATATAATGTAAAGGAAAAGGAAGGAACAGACTGACTTGATGGCTTTCATATGGGCCTCTAAGCTGGGATCCCTGAAGCCACTTGCATTATTTTGCATGCGTCTGGTGTGGATCCACAGCGACCGAATCAGCAGTACACTTGAAACAACAGACAGTATTAAAGGCATACCTATACCAGCATTACAGATAAGGATTAATAAACCCAAACTGTCTTTCCTTGTGGTTGTCCATGCTGAAGGGTTTGTCATGGATGAAGGAGCAGTGCTGTTCTCATGCACACTGTGGTCATCCCAGACAAAGGAAATTGCAGCTGTGAAGGAGCAGAGCCATGATGTGAGCAGCATCCAGGGCACCAGCCTGGCAATTCTCAGCTTCAGCCAGATGAAGAAAGACTGTGTAAAACTGGCAACCTTGATGCAATAGAAGACACTAAGCCAGGCTCCAAACCAGAGGCTGGAGTAGTTCAGAAAGGTAAAAATTGTCTTGGGAACTAGGTACACATTTTCTGTATAAAAGAAGTTTTCATAAAATATAGTCACTAAGGAATCCAGTGTAATCCATGCCTGCAAAATGAATCTAGATGAACTCAGCGAGATCACGATCATATCATATGGGAGCCAGATTTTGCTCCCAATGCAGCTCGATGAACTGGCAGCCAAGATAATTCCATTTCCTAGAATTCCTGCCATGCATTCAATTATAGCAATTGATAGACAAAGGATAGCAAAAGATGTCGTCATTGCGACTGAAGAGCTTGTGATTATTACTGAGCTTCTTGCGGGCTCCTGAGAGCCTCAGATCTGGCAGGCCCTCCAATGCCAAGGAGCTGTTATGGGCAAGGCTCACCTATTTATCTCAGGGGCAGAAATATCCTAATGACATTTAATATTTCTGCTGTTTTACATCTTGTTTTCCCGGTTGATGTATCGGCTGCTTGGTCTAAGCATGCAAATGGGGTCAAGATTCAATTACATAGGTTTCATTTTTGTCAAAGGATATGCATTGGAAGGGCTATTGAGTAGGTGAACTGTGGTGTTTAAAAATGTGGGTATCCACTCCAATGTCTGGTGTCCTTCTTTACATATCTAGATTTGCTTTTCTATCTAATGCCTTAATGTCTCCCTTTGTTGCACTGTTATGTCTTCAGGGTTTCTGAGACAAAGTTGCCATGGCCTCTTTATAATAGTTGTGTTGGTGTTCTCTTTATCAGATATTTTCAAGTTACTGCTGCAAAGACAATTACCATGTTTTTCTTTTGTCTATGGGAAATTTAAACGATTTTAATTATCATTGCATGCTTCATCTAAGTGTCCCAGGAGAGAACGAGAAATTTCTGTGGAAGAATCAGAAGAGAGAAAATGAAACCAATTTTACAGAGTTCCTCACTGGTACATTTTTTACCCGCCTCCAGAATAGATGTGGAATTTGCCTAATGAATTTAAGATCTGGGAATACACAACATTACATACAGGAGCAAGCACAAGCATTATTTGAGGCACAATTCTGCTCTCCATTGGAATATGCATGTTTTTGAAGTTCTGTTATATATGCTAAAAGAAGTGAATTCAAACACTTTCCACATCCAAGGTGATACGAGTCTTCTAAGTAAGTGGAGAGGCTTGGATTCCTTAAAAGGCTTTGGAACTCGGGTTTCATGCGTAGCCCAGAATACGGAAGGAAGCACACCAAGGCTCTTCAGAAACACAGTGGCACAAGTAGCTGTCAGTAGCACAGTAAGAAGCTGTAGGGAGTGATCAAATGGGAAATTCTGAGATGTTTTCAAGGTGGTTTCTTTGAGTAGTTTGAAATTTCCTAGTGCTGAATGTAATCTATGATGGCCTAGGAGAGTGATCGAGCCTTTTTGATCATGCACTCATAGGAGTAAAACTTCATGAGCATTCACCTCAGATTTATGTACATTTGTTTATATATTTTATATGTGTAGTATTGTATGTATTATGTACATATAAGGAACATACACTTATTATTTGAAAATATACACCAAGAAAAAGATTGTCATAATTGAAGACCAAATGAAAATATTTTAAAGATTATTTCACTTTAGCATTGCTACAAACTCTTTTTCTCTTCTCACGAAGAATATTATTAATAATTATTTTTAGTGAGAGCAACATGATTGCATATGCTTCATTTTGTTTATTGATCTGGGCTTATCACTTTGTGACACAATGATTCAGAGACCTCACTCTATGTTCAGTTTTGTTTGATACATGCTCTGAATGGCATTGCCACTATCACATGGGCAAAGTTCTTTGTTAAAATTCAGTTGAAATTGCCAATTTCCCTGTTTTCAAAATTTGCATACTACTCACCTATTCTTCTGATTTTGTTTGTTTGCCAAACGAATTCAAAATTCACAGAAGCCCTTGCTTTGGAGGTTTTATAAGAGTTTAGAATATTCCGCTTCCAAATTTTGCAAGCGTACCTGTATGAGAGTTTTGAAGTTCTCACACTTATACAATTTTTGGCACAAAAATCTTTTGAAAAGCAGTTCCTTTCTCATCCATTTTAAAATCTCACTTTCACCTTGAAGAAATATAAAAGTGTGTTTGGTTTTTTGACAGGAACAGCTCTATAGCATGCTATAGACAGACACTTCCAAGAGAAAAAGGTGAGCAAATATGTACCACTTCCCTTTTAGTAAAAGAAACCTGTGGAGCTGCTGTTTAAATCCAACTCATTAAATTCAGCTCTTTTAAGCTCACTCATGGAATCGCAGAACCGCAGAAAGGTTTGGGTTGAAGGGGGCCTTAAAGACCATTCAGTTCCAATGCCCTGCCATAGGCAGGGACACCTTCCTGTAGAGCAGGCAACTCAAAGCCCATTCAGCATTGAGCCTGAGCCTCTTGCCACAAGACAACCAGCAAATGTCTGTGTGATCTGTGTGGGGTTCAGGGACAAGGTTTTGGCAGCTGGGAGGCTGCAAGGGGTGGTTTGTGTGAGAAGAGACCAGAACATGCCCCCGTGTCACACGGAACCAGTCCCTGTTACCCCCAAACTAGACGCACCATTGGCCAAGGCTCTGCCCACCAGTGCTGCTGGTGACATCTGTGCGCCAACTCGTTTAAAGAAAGGTAAAGACCAGTGCAAGCAACTGTGAGTGAGAGGACAGAGAGAGAAATGTGAGGGAAACTGCCTTGCAGACAGCCAGGTCAGTGAAGAAGGAAGGGGACAAGATGCTCCAGGCACCAGGGCAGACATTGCCATGCTTTCCCTGGAGAGGACCGTGCTGATGTAGACTGAGACCCTGCAGGCCCTAGCAGGGTCACACTGCAGCAGATATCCACACTGCAGCCTGAGGAGAGCCTCCTTGGCAGCAGGTGATTGTGCCCTGAAGGAAGCTGCATCCTGTGGAGATCCCACCATGGAGAAGGCTCGTGGCAGCGGCTGCAGCCTCAGGGGATCCCATGCTGAAGCACTTTGTTCCTGGAAGATTGCACTTGTGGAGAGGATTCCCCCTGCAGTCCCCATTCCCTGTTTCCCGGCCCTGCTCAGGAAGGGAGAAGATGGGAACGTGAAGAGGCAGGGATGGGGGAAAAGGTTTCTGGTTCTGTTCTTTCTTTCTTTCTTTCTTTCTTTCTTTCTTTCTTTCTTTCTTTCTTTCTTTCTTTCTTTCTTTCTTTCTTTCTTTCTTTCTTTCTTTCTTTCTTTCTTTCTTTCTTTCTTTCTTTCTTTCTTTCTTTCTTTCTTTCTTTCTTTCTTTCTTTCTTTCTTTCTTTCTTTCTTTCTTTCTTTCTTTCTTTCTTTCTTTCTTTCTTTCTTTCTTTCTTTCTTTCTTTCTTTCTTTCTTTCTTTCTTTCTTTCTTTCTTTCTTTCTTTCTTTCTTTCTTTCTTTCTTTCTTTCTTTCTTTCTTTCTTTCTTTCTTTCTTTCTTTCTTTCTTTCTTTCTTTCTTTCTTTCTTTCTTTCTTTCTTTCTTTCTCACTCCTCTAGTCTGTTATTGATTGGGAATCTCTTATGGATTGTAAATAAATTCAGTTATTTTGCCCATGTTGAAGGGATCCCCAGAAGGTAAGGCAGAGACAGTGAGGGCGCTGTCAGGCCTGCAGTCCACCTACGGTGTGGGCAAGGACAGCAGATAAGCTCTGTGAGAACAATTAGGGATAGGCACAAGTCCAGGGATTGCCAGCCATATCCAGAGGGGTAAGACATGCCCAGGATCAAGCAAGAAATTCCAATCTGCAGGCCAGGATCAGTATCCAAGTGAGCCAAGCAGGTGGAAAGGCCCAGGCAAAGCTGCAGCAGAGCTCAAGGGGAGACCAAGTTACACCCAGCAAGCTTAGGAGCAGCTCCTGAATGTAGAGGACTCCAAGCCCCACTGAGGCTTCACTCAGCAATTTGCTAAAGGCCAGTCAGGTGGACTGTGGAAGCTGGCTCTGAAACAAGGCAGCCAAACCCCAAAAGCAAGGCCTTACTTTCAGCAGAATGTCCATTCACAGCTTTTTGTCTTTCCCTGACCCCACATATACAGAAAAGTAGTACAGCTTGCCACACAGGTTTTGCTTTTTTTAAAATCCTGCTGTGATGGGCACTGAAAATTGACTCCATTGCATGTTGTCCTGAATGTCAATGATGAAAATTCCAGGCATGCTTATAGGAATGGAAGTCAGAGAAGGATCCTGTAGTGATCTCTCATGTAGATATTTGCATGTCTTGCCTTGGGCTAAGGACTCTAATCAGATTACTGGTTTTTTTTTTCTTGGAAGAGACTGAGCTTTAGAAAAAGAATGGGGATGTTTTTTTTTTCTTTCTTCCTCTGAATTACACAGTGGTGATTTTTTTTTTTATCATTAAATTCTGGAAATCTGGAAAGGTGTTTTTAATAGGACATGGTTTTGTTGGCCTCATTGTTTTATGTTGCATGTGAGCATCTTATAAATTCTTGTGAGGTTTACCTGGATCTTCAATGCAAAGAGCTACAGGAGAAGATGATTTGCATTATGTCCTTCTGCCAATGTTAGAGCAAGATGAGCTTTGAGTTTGGTTTGTTTCATGATTTGATTCACTGTACCAGACTTGAATCAAGCTGCCATTTCAGTAGTGTGTCATTGGTGTGTGTGGAAAAAGTTTGTATGTTTTGGAATGGACTGATTCCATGACTTCCAGAACTCCTTTAGGTTGCAAAGTGGTAGGTCCACTGGGGTGGACCAATCCACCTTTATATTACAAAGAGAAGAGAAAAAAGAGAAAAATGCCTACAGTCAGATATGATTCATATCTTCAGAGGATCCTAAGCCCAAGAAATATCACATTCCTACTAATACAGGAGTTGCTACTTTCCCTCCCAGAACAAATCCCTGTCAAACTTATAATTTATCCAATAGAACACAGTGATTTAATAATTGGTGTATATAATGCATGTTGAAGATATTTTTCTTCATATGGCCGGAGTTGGTTAGCTGGTCACTTACAGACAGAAAGGTCTCCCAGGAGACTGACCCTATGAGGAGCCTTCCAATATTTCTGTTGGCTTTCCCTCTTAGATCCATGAATTCATGTAAATGAAACTATTTGATTTTATTTTATGGAAAGGAAGCTATGGAGGGAAGATGTACTTATAGAGGCAGGAAAACAGCACAAGAACAGCTTTTGAATCCCATGTGCATGAGGAATGTGGAATAAGGGAACGTTAAACCAAATGGTGTGAGAGCAGCTGTTCAGGGTGTCCCTGCTGAGCAGCCGTGTGCCTCAGAGCTCAGGCCGGAGCAGGACAGCACACACGGGTTGTGGGTTGAGCACAGCCCACGTGTTCTGCCTGTTGGTGTGGTCAGAGAGCTCTGAGGTTTGTTGCTGAAGGCCGGTGAGGGGAGAGCAGGGAAGGGCAGAGGATGGACCAACCCTCCCAAGACGGGTGTCTCATGGTGCTGGGCTGGGAACCAGCATGGTGACAATGCATGGTGCTGACAATGGCATGTCAGGGTGCCATTGCTGTGGGCTCAACTTTCAGCATGTCTGTAAAGTGGCATAAAAAATGTTCATGGAAGCCGGTGGTGTCACCTGTGGCACAATTTATGTCATGAGGGAAAGGAAGACTTAATCTCAAGTTATTCTTTCATGTGGTATATTTTAATTTTCAGAATAGAGCAGTTCAGGCACAGACTCAGCTCAATTACAGGTACATTGCTTCACACAGATTGACAGCATCCAAACCAGACACATTGAATCAGGATGGGCATAGTGAATACAAGGCCCAGGTCATGCATGTTTCTGTGTCAGTTACTTCAGAAGTATGTAACATCCCACTGCAGCTGGAAAGGATTCTGAACCTCCAGTTCTTATGTAACAATAATGCACTGACACAGATCACTTTTTCAGCAAGAGGAGGAATCTCAAAAGGCCATGTCATTCTTCCTGAACCATGCTGGAATGTTAGAAATACCTTTAGAATCAGCAAATATTTTACTAGAATTCAATCAGATTTGAAAATGATGAATGAGATATTCTGAAAATATTGGGAATTCCTCAAAATCCTCTTGAGAAGGTTTTAGTAACTAGAAACTGCATTGAAGCCTTATGTTCACAGAATGTGTCCATGCCTGTGCTTAAAGTGGTCTATTCTATGGATCAGGTATTGTAACCTCAAGCATTCCAAGTGATTCCATTCTAGTCTGTGTCTTGTCCCTGTTTTTCTGATGTTTTAGAGAAACTCTGATGATTTCCAAGGAAAGTACAGCTGATAATAGACAACATACACAATTATTCTTAATAAGACTAACATCCAATAAAAAGAAATTCCTACCTTCCTATTGACTGCTGATCAAGGCTCTAATCTACACATTCCAACATCTATTATTTATCACTGTGATGATTTCAATTTAATTGTTCTGGATATAAACTAGAAAGTCCAGGCTAAGTCACTGTCTTTTACATGGATGCAGTTCTGCCATGGCAGTTAGTGTGGTGCCAAATCCTAGCTGGCAGCTTTTGAAATTTGGGATTGCTCCAAATTAAGACCAATGTGTGTGCTGTAGGGCAGGCAGCCATTAAAATGACACAAATCATTTCTCCATTGCTTAAAGCTGAAAAAATGTTAAATAATATGAAAAGAACACAAATAAAATATATAATGTAAAGGAAAAGGAAGGAGCAGACTGACTTGATGGCTTTCATATGGGCCTCCAAGCTGGGATCCCTGAAGCCACTTGCATTATTTTGCATGCGTCTGGTGTGGATCCACAGCGACCGAATCAGCAGTACACTTGAAACAACAGACAGTATTAAAGGCATACCTATACCAGCATTACAGATGAGGATTAATAAACCCAAACTGTCTTTCCTTGTGGTTGTCCATGCTGAAGGGTTTGTCATGGATGAAGGAGCAGTGCTGTTCTCATGCACACTGTGGTCATCCCAGACAAAGGAAATTGCAGCTGTGAAGGAGCAGAGCCATGATGTGAGCAGCATCCAGGGCACCAGCCTGGCAATTCTCAGCTTCAGCCAGATGAAGAAAGACTGTGTAAAACTGGCAACCTTGATGCAATAGAAGACACTAAGCCAGGCTCCAAACCAGAGGCTGGAGTAGCTCAGAAATGTAAACATTATCTTGGAAGCTACATTCATGTTTTCTTGACAAAAGAAGTTTTCATAAAATATAGTCATTAAGTATTCCAGTGTATTCCATGACTGCACAATGAATCTAGATAAACTCAGTGATATCATGATCATATCATATGGGGGCCATGTTTTGCTCCCAATACAGCTCGATGAACTGGCAGCCAAGATAACTCCATTTCCCAGAATTCCTGCCAGGGACTCAATTATAGCAATTGATAGACAAAGGAGAGCAAAAGATGTCGTCATTGCAACTGAAGGGCTTGTGATTATTACCCAGCTTCTCCTGGGCTCCTGAAAGCCTTGGGTCTGTCAGGTACTGCCAATGCCAGGGAGCTGTTATGGGCAATGCTCACCTATTTATCTCAGGGGCAGAGGTATCCTAATGACATTTATATTTCTGCTGTTTTACATCTTGTTTTCTGGGTTGATCGCTCAGTTGATTTGTTTAAGCATGCAAACTGAATGAAGATTGAATAACAGTTTTTTCCAATTTGGCCGAGGAGTTTGCAGTGAAATGGTGAAGGCATTTACACCGGAAGGGTTATGGAGCAGGTGAGCTGTGGTGTCTACAAATGTGGGCTTGCACTCCATTGGTTATGTTCTTCTTTACATGTCTAGATTTGTTTTTTATACCTGATGACTTAATCTCTCCCTGTCTTGCAGAGATATGGCTAACAGGTTTGTGACAAATACTTGTCATTACAACTCCTTATCTAAGGGCAGCTCCTTTGCTTTATTTGGTATATTCAAATTGTTGCTGCAAGGAGGATTTTCACACTTTCTTTTTTGTGTATTGATATTTTTAAGTATTATACTGATCATTGTGTGCTTGCTCAGATTGTCCCAAAAGAGGACAAAAATCTGTGGGAAGATAAACACAGACAAAAGGAAAATCATTTTAGCAGAGTACTTCACTTGCCTGTTTTTCACAAGCATATTCAAAAAGTGCAGGAATTTCCCAAGGAATTTAAGATCTGGCAATATACAACATTGGATACAGGAGCAATGACAACCTGTTAATCAAGTCCGTTTTGCTCCATATGGAATATGCATGCCTTTAACATTCTTCTATACTTACTAAAAGAACTGAATTAAAACTCTTTCCCCATCTGGAAAGAAACAGTTGAGTGGAGAGGCTTGAGTTCATTGAAAAACTTAGAGACTTAACATTTTGTCTGTAGCCCAGAGCACAGAAGGAAACACACAAAAGCTCTTCAGAAATGCAGTGACACAGGTTGCTAGCACAGTAAGAAGCTGTCAGCAGTGATCAAATGAGAATTTTGAGGTGCTTTCTAGGTTGTTTCTTTGGGTTGTCTGCATTTCACAATGCTTAAGGTAATCTGTGATTGCCTAGGGAAGTGATAAAACTGTTTACATTGTGCACCTGTAGAAGTAAAATTTTGTGACCATTCACCTCAGATAAATGTATATTTGTTTATATATTTCATATATATACGACTCTATGTGTTATGTGCATGTTATGTCCAGATACTGATTATTATAATACACATCAAAATAAATAATTAAATAATTAATATAAAGTGAACAATATTTTTTAAATTATTTCATTTTAGTATTGGTACAAACACGTTTTTTCATCTCATTAAAAATATTAGTAATTTTTTTAAGTGAGAGCAATGTAATCTGATATGTTTCATTACTTTCTTAGATTCTAGGGGTTTTTTTACCATTTTGTGGCACAGTGATTCAAAGGTATGACTCTACATTCAGTTTCTTTTGATACTAATTTGAATGACTTTACGACTATCACATCTGCAAACTTCTCTGGTGAAATTTGGCAGTAAATATACAAATTCCCAGCTGTCAAATCTTGCAAACCAATCAAAAATTGTTCTGGTCTGATAGGCTTAATAACTGGGTCCAAAACTCACAGAAGATCGTCCTTAGAAAGTTGTAAAAATCGATTAGAACATTTTGCAAGCGTACCTGTATGGGAGTTTTTGAAGTTCTCACACTTACACAATATATGGCACAAAAGTCTTTGAAAAGCAGTTCCTTTCTCATCCATTTTAAAATCTCACTTTCACCTTGAAGAAATATAAAAGTGTGTTTGGTTTTTTGACAGGAACAGCTCTGTAGCATGCTATAGAAACCTGTGGAGCTGCTGTTTAAATTCAACTCATTAAATTCAGCTCTTTAAGCTCACTCATGGAATCACAGAATCACAGAAAGGTTTGGGTTGAAGGGGGCCTTAAAGACCATTCAGTTTCAACGCCCTGCCATAGGCAGGGACACCTTCCTGTAGATCAGGCAACTCAAAGCCCATTCAGCATTGAGCCTGAGCCTCTTGCCACAAGACAACCAGCAAATGTCTGTGTGATCTGTGTGGGGTTCAGGGACAAGGTTTTGGCAGCTGGGAGGCTGCAAGGGGTGGTTTGTGTGAGAAGAGACCAGAACATGCCCCCGTGTCACACGGAACCAGTCCCTGTTACCCCCAAACTAGACGCACCATTGGCCAAGGCTCTGCCCACCAGTGCTGCTGGTGACATCTGTGCGCCAACTCGTTTAAAGAAAGGTAAAGACCAGTGCAAGCAACTGTGAGTGAGAGGACAGAGAGAGAAATGTGAGGGAAACTGCCTTGCAGACAGCCAGGTCAGTGAAGAAGGAAGGGGACAAGATGCTCCAGGCACCAGGGCAGACATTGCCATGCTTTCCCTGGAGAGGACCGTGCTGATGTAGACTGAGACCCTGCAGGCCCTAGCAGGGTCACACTGCAGCAGATATCCACACTGCAGCCTGAGGAGAGCCTCCTTGGCAGCAGGTGATTGTGCCCTGAAGGAAGCTGCATCCTGTGGAGATCCCACCATGGAGAAGGCCCACGTCAGGAGCTGCAGCCTCAGGGGATCCCATGCTGAAGCACTTTGTTCCTGGAAGATTGCACTTGTGGAGAGGATTCCCCCTGCAGTCCCCATTCCCTGTTTCCCGGCGCTGCTCAGGGAGGGAGAAGATGGGAGCGTGGAGAGGCAGGGATGGGGGAAAAGGTTTCTGGTTTTGTTCTTTTTTTCTTTCTCACTCCCCTAGTCTGTTATTGATTGGGAATCTCTTATGGATTGTAAATAAATTCAGTTATTTTGCCCATGTTGAAGGGATCCCCAGAAGGTAAGGCAGAGACAGTGAGGGCACTGTCAGGCCTGCAGTCCACCTACAGTGTGGGCAAGGACAGCAGATAAGCTCTGTGAGAACAATTAGGGATAGGCACAAGTCCAGGGATTGCCAGCCATATCCAGAGGGATAAGACATGCCCAGGATCAAGCAAGTAATTCCAATCTGCAGGCCAGGATCAGTATCCAAGTGAGCCAAGCAGGTGGAAAGGCCCAGGCAAAGCTGCAGCAGAGCTCAAGGGGAGACCAAGGTACACCCAGCAAGCTTAGGAGCAGCTCCTGAATGTAGAGGACTCCAAGCCCCACTGAGGCTTCACTCAGCAATTTGCTAAAAGGCCAGTCAGGTGGACTGCGGAAGCTGGCTCTGAAACAAGGCAGCCAAACCCCAAAAGCAAGGCCTTACTTTCAGCAGAATGTCCATTCACAGCTTTTTGTCTTTCCCTGACCCCACATGTACAGAAAAGCAGTTCAGCCTGGCACACAGGTTTTGCTTTTTTAAAATCCTGCTGTGATGGGCACTGAAAATTGACTCCATTGCATGTTGTCCTGATGTCAATGATGAAAATTCCAGGCATGCTTATAGGAATAGAAATCAGAGAAGGATCCTGTAGTGATCTCTCATGTAGATATTTGCATGTCTTGCCTTGAGCTAAGGACTCTAATCAGATTACTGTTTTTTTTTTTCCTTGGAAGAGACTGTGATTTAGAAAAAGAATGGGGTTGGTTTTTTTTCTTTCTTCCTCTGAATTACACAGTGGTGATTTCTTTTAATATTAAATTCTGAAAATCTGGAAAGGTGTTTTTAATAGGACATGGTTTTGTTGGCCTCATTGTTTTATGTTGCATGTGAGCATCTTATAAATTCTTGTGAGGTTTACCTGGATCTTCAATGCAAAGAGCTACAGGAGAAGATGATTTGCATTATGTCCTTCTGCCAATGTTAGAGCAAGATGAGCTTTGAGTTTGGTTTGTTTCATGATTTGATTCATTGTACCAGATTTGAATCAAGCTGCAAGAGAGTCTGAGTAGCATTGGTGTGTGTGGAAACAGTTCATATGTTTTGGAACGGTCTGAGTCCATGACTTTAAAATTTTTTCAGATTGATATATAGTTAATTAAGATGCAGGAATCAAACTAATTTCCATCTTATTGAAAAACAGACAAAAAAGAAAAATGTCTGCTTTCAAACAAGATGTGTGATATCAGTGAACTCAAACTGCTGTAATTCTCATGTTCTTACTAGTACAGAGGCTGTTACTTTTGTTTCCCAAAGCAGGTTTTTATCAAATTCATTTTTGAACTTATCTAGTAGAACACAGGGATTAAGTAGATGGTGTATATAATGCATGTTGAAGATATATTTATTCATGTGATAATAATTAGTTGGGTGGTCCTTTACATAAAGGAACATCTAGCAGGACATTGGCCCTATGAGGCGCCTTCCAATATCTTTGCCAGTGTTCCCTCTTAGATCCCCAAATTCATGTCAGTGTACTGGTAACTATTTGATTTAATTTTATGGAAAGGAAGCTATGGAGGGAAGATGTACTTAAAGAGGCAGGAAAACAGCACAAGAACTGCTTTTGAATCCCATGTGCATGAGGAATTTGGAATAAGGGAACGTTAAACCAAATGGTGTGAGAGCAGCTGTTCAGGGTGTCCCTGCTGAGCAGCCGTGTGCCTCAGAGCTCAGGCCGGAGCAGGACAGCACACACGGGTTGTGGGTTGAGCACAGCCCACGTGTTCTGCCTGTTGGTGTGGTCAGAGAGCTCTGAGGTTTGTTCCTGAAGGCCGGTGAGGGGAGAGCAGGGAAGGGCAGAGGATGGACCAACCCTCCCAACACGTGTGTCTCATGGTGCTGGGCTGGCAACCAGCATGGTGACAATGCATGGTGCTGACAATGGCATGTCAGGGTGCCATTGCCATGGGGTCAACTTCTACCATCCCTGTTAAATGGCATAAAAAATGTTCATGGAAGCCAGTGGTGTCACCTGTGGCACAATTTATGTCATGAGGGAAAGGAAGACTCCATCCCAAGTTATCCTTGGACTTGGTATTTATTAATTTGTAGAATAAAGAAATTCAGGCAGAGACTCAGCTCAATTACAGGTACATTGCTTCAAACAGATTGACAACATCCAAACCATACACATTGAACCAGGATGGGCACAGTGAACACAAGGCTCAAGTCATGTATCTTTCAGTGACAGTTTCTTTAAAAGTGAATATACTCCTCCTGCAGCTGGAAAAGGGTCATGAAGCTCCAATTGTGATGTAACAATAATGTGCTGACAACAATCATTACTACAGGAAGAGCAGAAAAAGATCAAAAGGCTGATTTGTTCTTTACTAAATCATACTGGAATCTGAGTCTTGGCCTTGTTTTTCTCTTGTTCTATAGCAACCATGGCAATTTGCAAGGAAAGTGTAGCAAATAGGAGACAACTTGTACAATTTTTCAAAATAAGACTCACATCCAACTAAAGCAAATTTGCACTCTTCATGATTCCATATCAAGGGCCTATTAATTAATCTATTAATTCCAGTGCCTTTTATTTTATATTTCTGACAACTTCATTTTAATTGATTTGGATCTAAACTAGAAAGTCAAGACAAAATCATGATCTTTTATATGGATATAGACCTGACAGGACAGTTAATGTGGTCCCAAATCCTAGCTGGCAGCTCTCGAAATTTGGGATTGCTCCAAATTAAAACCATTGTGTGTCCTGTAGGACAGGCAGCCAATATAACTATACACATGCATTCCTCATCACTTAAAAGTGAAAAAACTCTGGAGTAGAGGAGAAGCAAGCAAATAAAATATGTAATGTAAAGGACAAGGAAGGAGCAGACTGACTTGATGGCTTTCATATGGGCCTCTAAGCTGGGATCCCTGAAGCCGCTTGCATTATTTTGCATGCGTCTGGTGTGGATCCACAGAGACCAAATCAGCAGTACACTTGAAACAACAGACAGTATTAAAGGCAAAGGTGTACTTGCATTCCAGAGATAAATCAATAAAGTCAGTCTGTCATTCTTTGTGGTTGTCCATGCTGAAGAGTTTGTCATGGATGAAGGAGCAGTGCTGTTCTCATGCACACTGTAGACATGCCAGGTGAAGGGAATTGCAGCTGTGAAGGAGCAGAGCCATGATGTGAGCAGCATCCAGGGCACCAGCCTGGCAATTCTCAGCTTCAGCCAGATGAAGAAAGACTGTGTAAAACTGGCAACCTTGATGCAATAGAAGACACTAAGCCAGGCTCCAAACCAGAGGCTGGAGTAGTTCAGAAAGGTAAAAATTGTCTGGGAAGCTATGTACACGTTTTCGGTATAAATGAAGGGTTTGTAAAATACAGTCATTAGGAAATTCAGTGTATTCCATGACTGCAAAATTAATCTAGATGAACTCAGCGAGATCACGATCATATCATATGGGGGCCATGTTTTGCTCCCAATGCAGCTCAATGAACTGGCAGCCAAGATAATTCCATTTCCTAGAATTCCTGCCATGCATTCAATTATAGCAATTGATAGACAAAGGATAGCAAAAGATGTCGTCATTGCAACTCAAAGGCTTGTGATTATTACCCAGCTTCTCGCGGGCTCCTGAAAGTCTCAGATCTGGCAGGCACTGCCAATTCCAAGAGTTTTTATGGGCAATGCTCACCTATTTATCTCAGGGGCAGAAATATCCTAATGACATTTAATATTTCTGCTGTTTTACATCTTGTTTTCTGGGTTGATGTCTCAGCTGCTTGGTCTAAGCATGCAAATGGGGTCAAGATTCAATTACATAGGTTTCATTTTTGTGGAAGGATTTGCTTTGTAAAGCTATGGAGCAGGTCAGCTGGATCCACAGATCTAGAACTGTGGATAGGGCACTACAGTATCCGATGCCCTGCTTTACATGCCTAGATTTGTTTTTTTTAAATATCTTAGACCTTAATCTCTCCCTGTCTTGCACTGTCATGTCTTCTTTGTTTATGAGTGTAATCTCTGTGGCCTCTTCTAATACTGAAGCAGGTCTTTATCAGATGTATTCAAATATCTGCTAACAGGCTTGGTGGGCATGCGACAGCTAATCAAGGTATAAAGGATTTTCGTCACCTCTCCCCTGTCATTGCACAGTATTGTAAAGGTTCTAATATTTCAAGTTCTTGTTTTTATGAAGTAAACGAAATTGTTGACATCCTGTAGCACCTTTTGGAGGTCTGGCTCCAGTTTCTTTGCTGTAATAACTCATCTATGAATATTGCAGTGAACGAATTCCAGGTGTAGTGATGACTACAAAACCCTACCACCCAGTCCTTCTCTTATGCCAGTCAAAGCAGCTGTTCCACTGGTCTTTACACTTGCACAGCTCTTACAGAAAACATTTTTATTAAATAAATAATTTTCTGTGTAGAATACAGCTTCTGTGGTAAATCTTCCCTTCAGTGGCTTACAGAAGGTAGCTCTTCATTTATTTCACTACTGAAACAGAATTTGTCAAATACCTTAATCTGAGGCATTATAGAAACATTTGTACTTTCACCCACTCAGGAATCCACTTCCACTATGTAATTTGTGCTTATACTTGTCTCTTCAAGCCTTTAGCAGTATTTTCTATGTGTCTTCTAACGGTGTTTGCTGATAACAGAATCCATTTTAGTTTGCTGCTCTGTTGCTTTCTGTGTATTTTCTCTATAGCTTTCTGTGTATTATCCCAGCCATTCAGCCATTTTTACTTTTTATGGAAGAAAGAATAAGTGTTTATCTGGTCCTATGTGACATTTTTTCTTTTGCTGTGAAGCAAGAAACTTCAAAGGAGGCTTCTCTACACATTTGTCATAAAGTTTGATGAAATTTTGAAAAGTACTGAATTGAATGTCATGTGGCTTGAAACATGGCTGAAAAAATTGTAGGGGTTTGTCTTTGTGCTCTGGATGCTTAGATTTTAAATATCTTGCTAATTCTGATGGTTTCATAGTGACATTAGCTAAATTTTCAAAGCATTCTCAAAGTAAAATTTTCAAGTACTTCCTGGCCATGTGATCTGCCTGGCCAGCTGTGTGCAACTTTATAATATCCTGGTAACCCACACCAGGGAATGACCTTTGTTTCCATGGCTAAGAGACCCAGGGTGACTCATGTGCCTCTACTCACTGCAAACCTCAAAAGCCAAGCCAAGCCTACCCTATCTAGCAATGGTCTGACAATCTGAGTGACACTGCTGCCATTCCAGGTGCTGGATTTGATTCTGCTGCTGTATTCTCAATTATGCTCATGCTCAGGAATTATCTAGAAAGTACTGAAGCAATCTTTTTCTCCAGAAAGAGTCAAAGGAAGCTGCTAATGGATAGATAATTCCTTCACCCTGTGAAAAATGGCCATTCAGTTCCTGGGATCATATTGTGCTGTGCACTTTGGTGGAACAGCAGGAAGTGACGCATTTTGACCTGAAAAGGGTCAGTTTAATGTTCTATGTAGTGCTCTCATGCCTGTCACTGTCACCATATCACATTCTGGTCACCAGCACCTGAGAAGAAGGTGCTCCATTGCATTTTTCAGCCTTACTCCCTTGATACTGATACTGTCAGGCACCCAGTCCGAGTCCATGGTGCAGATGGACACAAAGGTGTCTCAGGCCATCTTCCAGAATGTCTACCCATGAGTCAAAATCAATGTCAGCAGGGTGCTAGCTGAACCTGAACACCCCATCCTCATGGAGTCAACTAACAAAGTACGTATATATCCCCATACACAGTTTAGAGAAAGGCTACTGTAGAACCCTAGTAGTCAACTATTTCAAAAGCTGCTCAACACCATGTAAGCTCACAACGGAGAATTATGGTTGAAGCATAGATTACAATGGTCATGTCAAGGAGCAGCAGGAGGAGCTGTTCCATAAAGAAATGAGATCCAAAAAGGCAGCATCACCACAAGGCAGGCAAGGATGTCAAGCATGCAGTCCCACCTCCTATAAGCATGCATAGCTGAGAAGCTCTGTGATGGGTCAGCCAACAGTCCAGTAATACCAGATATGTCCATAGTGATACAACATGTCCAAGATCAAGCCAGTTAATTCCAATTTGTAGACCAGGATCAGTATCCAGGTCAGCTAGGCAGGTGGAAAGACTCAGGCAAAGCTGCAGCACAGCTCAGTGAGAGAGCACGGGTGAGCACCCAGCTTAGAAGTAGCTCCCAAAATGAGAGGGGGCTGAGCCCTGCTGAGTCATCTCCCAGAAATCTGTTTTAAGGTCAGTCAGCTGTGCTGTGGAAGTTGGCTCTGAAACTCAGCAGCCAAAACTCCAAAAGAAGTGTAGAGCCCCTAACTGTACTCACCATAGCAGTACCTGGGAACTTTATCTCAGTCCCGCCTTTTTATCGTCTGGTGGTAAAATTAATTATATCAGCAGTATTCAACACAAGTAGATTCCAAGGGCTTGACAAAGAAATCAGAATTCACTACCACAGTAGATGGGTAGCTAAGTACATAAAATAGTTCAATAAATTTCTAGAGAATAAGTATACAGTGTACAGCACTCTGATCTGGTTTACCAGGAGCACAGCCAGTAGATCAAGGAAAGTGATTCTCTTCCTTAACAATTTTTAAGGTGATATCTGGAGTATTGCATCCAGTATTTGGGGGGAATTTTATTTTTCTGGTGACTGGACACTACTGAATTTACACACAACACCAGGCTTAGGCTGACCACAAAGTTCTGGAAGACAGATTCAGAATTCAAAATCATTTTGGCAAGCTGGAGATGCAGTCTGATAAAATAGGGACAAATGTCTACAGAGATGAATAAACACATGCATATATAAATTTGTGAAGAAAGCAGTAATAAAAATAGATGCTATACTGGGAGATGCAACCAAAAATTTTTGTTTGTTGCATAAATTAAGGCATTGTACTCTTGTATATGGCTCTAATAAAGTTGTATTTCAGAACTATAAAAATTGGAAACAACAGCCTTTTTTAGTTTAGAAAGAAGAAATCTACAAAAGGGCTAACAAACATGAAAAAATAGCTCTGAAAAGACAGGAATAAACTCTTAAAGTGCATTGAGAAGAGGGCAAGGAGTGGCTGGTTTCATAATTACAAAGCCAGATCCTTTTTACAATTAGTCTTAAAACCTGGAGGAAAAGAAACCACATGTATATTTTCATTGCAAACTTTTTTTAAAAGTTTGAACAAGAAGATTCTGGAGAGTCACAGAAGAAGATGATCCTACTTTGGATAAGAGAAGTAAATAAAAGCAAAGCTTATTCATCTAACTATATAGAAATCTACTAAAAATACATTTCTTTCCATTTCATTAGTCTGGGAGAAAATCTCTCCCAGCTAATTTGACTGTTTGGTGAACTAAAGTGTTTGGTACTTAATAATACCTCATAGTGACACAGGAAATTATTTCGTTCAATTCAAAATATGCCATGTTGCTGGCCAAATGCAAACAACTCCATTTTACAGATGCAATGGCAAGTTACCTGATGACTAAAAACCTCATATTACAACAGAATCAAAGATACAAAATGGAACTTGAAATCTCCAGAATTCTCAGTTTAAGCCTTAACATCTGAAACACACTGCAATAACTGGAGATACTGAGGAGGATGAAAAGGCTAAGAAGAGGAGACATAAAATGAAACTGTGGTGGAAATACAGAAGAAAGAAATTTAGTGTTCTGCTCAGAAGAGATGAGGTAATTTTAGGGTTTTTTTAAATTTTTTTTTTTATTTCACAAGAATTAGTTTGTGATATTGCAATGTGAAGAGCTTTAGTATCTAAATTGGATCTAAACTACAAATGAGGACAGCAGATTTAGGGGCTGAACCAAAGAGAATTTTTGTGACTGATGACACTTCACTGTCTTGTCCACAGATGTAACTAATGGTAGATATGATGGATGTACTTCTAGCAAAAAAATACTTAAAAACAATATCTTCCTGATACTTTCTACAGTATTGTGAATGACCATAAAGTTCATACAGTTTTAAATTTAGCTGTAAATGCTGTGCTTCCATATAGTTTCTTGTTGCAGCATTCCAATTAAAATACACATTTGGAGACATAAATCTGCATTGTGGTCAAGTGGCTATTGCATCGTAACATTCATGATTCAAGTGATTTTGCAGCAGAAGAACATTATCGACATGTGAAATATAAATAATTCTGCTTGATAGACCCATAATCTCTGAAATTCAAGGCCATTTTCACCTCACACATTGGCACACATAATTCAGGTTATAAGGCTTTGTTCTATTTTGTTGTCACCAAGCATAGCAATTAACCTGAGTTTTCCATAAGTAGGTACAACTCCACATCTCACACAAGGTTGTCTTTCATCTAAATTACATCTGTAGGGCTAATACAGTAAAGCACAGGACATACCTTTTATGTTATGAAATTCACAGCTTTTGATTATGTTGCATATGAAAGGGTATTTTTGTTATGGTCACTTTTCACAATCAGAACGGAGTTTTACAGGAAATGTCCCTCTACATGAGCCTGTAAGCAATTGTAAAAAACAGAGCAGAGAGCAAGCACTTTAAAGAGCTATGGAAAATGGTTTTCTAGGATGTATTTTGGAAGATGGTGCACTGTGAAGAAGCAAGAACAGAGTTGATGCACACTTAATTGTAAGAGAAGCCCCCTGGCAGCCTGCTGGACTCAGATATTTCATTTGCCTTAGCATGCCTCCTCAGTACAAGGCCTTGTGGCTGCTTATTCAGGGATTAGGCTTTTATTCTTCTTTGCTCTCCTTGATGTTAAATAAATGCTTCAGAGACTAGGACTTGCTTTTCTGAATGGAAAACTATGCCTCATGGTTGATTTGGAATGGTTTCACAGGGAATGTCTGAATGCATAAAGAGATATACAACTGCAAAAATATTTTTTTAATATCAGTCTTTACCCTGTTGCAGAGAAAAAAACATCAAGTTCTCACTAGTGCAGTAACTACAAAAAACTACAAAATCTTTAACAATAGCCTGAGGTGAGATTCTAATTATGCTATTTATTCTTAGCGGTTGTGCCCAATGAAGCAACAAATGAGATATTAAAGTAACACAGAAAATAATAGAAGGCATTCATGTACGATAGGGTTATGATCAGGGAAACTCATGTACATTCATGTAGGAGAGGGAAAAACAAGGTGTTTTTTAGTTTCAACTTCAGTGGTTTTTTCCATTCTTATTTTCACTGCTTTTCCCATCTTTCTTGCCTAATCTTCTCTACCCTCTTACCCTTCATTCTCAGACTTCCCTTTCCTAGTACCTGAAACCAACTCCTTTTCTTTCCTGTCATCAAGGATACCCTTCCTGTCTACCTTCCAGTTCACATATCTTGTATCCATTCTATCCACCTGGATCCAAGGTTTGAGTATAGTCTTCCTTATGCATGGACTGATGAATCTTCAATTCAAAGGAGTCACAGAGGTCAGGCTATTCCTCTTTTTTTCCCCATTGTCTTTAACAAATTTATCCAGGTAAGTGAATTGCTGCACATTGAGCTCATCTGTGGTTACAAACATTGATCTCTCCCCTTCTTCCTTCCTCCTCTGAACGTAAAGTCTATTAACTGGTGGCTGTGGTTAGAAGTAACAATTACTTTTCTGTCCTTTTTTTCCTGAATAAAGGTGTCCCAGAAAGCTGGAAGGACAGGTTGCCCAGGGAAGTGGGGGATGTCCCCTCACTAGAAGTATTCAGGGCCTGGACAGAGATTAAGCAGCCTGACCATGGTGGGTTGGTTTAACTGGATGATTTTTAAAAGGTGCCTTCTAACCAAGGCATTCTCTGAGTCTTTGAGTTTGTGTACTGATTGACTGATGCTAGATGAACGAGAAAGTTTTTGGTGGATAAAAGAGTGAAAAGTCGCCATGTGTGAAATTGCCATGTGAAAAGTTGCTGCATATGTGAGTTGAGAGTGTCTGAGAGCACTTTTGTCCCAGAAGGGATCTCTCTCTGTCACCTGCAGGGCAGTTAGAACACTCTGCTAGATCCCTGACTGACAGCTCCAATTATGGGTTGTTTAAAGTGAATTTATCCTGTCATTAGTCCTCCAATCTTCAACGGAATATTATGGCTCTCAGGCTATCCTGCCTCCAGTTTTCTGAACTTCTTTAGTGAAGGAACAAGTGCTACAGTGTTCTGATGTCCTCAGACCAAATTTGTGCTTTTGATGGTTGCCAAAATTATTACTAACCTTTAGCAGACAGTCTTTCATATCAAGGAGATTTTCTTCCATGTTGTTTTAATCCTCAAGTCACACCGCTCAGTAGTAGTATCACCAGGGACCATTTGAGGTAGAAGAGCTTGAGTTGAACAAGGTTTTTTTAAACCTAAGTGCGGTCTCTTTGTAAGTGGTAGCCTTTTTACAGGAGTTTTCAAGATGGCCAGTGTCATTAACATTGCTTCAGCATGCTCTTTTTAAAGAAGCTAATGCTCTTTTTAAAAGAGCAATCTTTCGTGTAGTCTGTGATACATATATATTTTGGAAGGCTGAAGATGGAATATCAATCCATCCAGCAGAACTTCAGTCTACCAAACTGTTGCAGCGGAATTTACTATTCACAGGATGTAGAAGATCAAAGTCCCAATTCAATTTCGCTTCAGGACAGATATTAGAAAAATAATTTGCTGAAACCTGCTTTTGATTCCAAACCATTTGAAATACTAACAATTTAAAATTACCATGATAAATACTTGCAACAACATCTGTCAAATGCATGCCAACACACTTAATATGTCCATATTTCTTTGAATCATATGTTTATTTAATTCTAAGAGGTATCTAAAAGATAATTGCTGTTAAGCATTTTTATGTGTAACAGCTGGAAGGCATGCTGAACATTATATTTTTTTCAATGTGCTGATCAGTAAGATTTGGAAGAAGCTAATGCACTGTACAGAGAAGAGAAAGTGTCTCTCCCAGAGAAAAAAGCCAGAGGTTCTCTTACTAATTTGTGGACTCAAGGGAGCAGAGCTGTCATATGTGCCTTAAAGATAAGAAGGGAATGAGTTGATAAGGATTACTTGTGACGTCTTCTCCCTCCCTGCCCTCCCTCCCTCCCTCCCCCAAGCCCCTCTTCCTGCTTCTGTAATTAGAAAAATTTTACAGGGAAACTTTCTGTCTTTGCTTTCTGTAGGTGAGAAAAGTGTCTTCAAAGAAACCTACATGCTAGCAGGAAAAACAACAGCACCATTTTCATGTATATGTGAATACTTCACACAGTCAGCTCTCAAGATGCCCAAAGCTCTACAGGTTGTATATACAAAACCCCATCAGAGTATTTACAATACCATCATGCAATCCTCTCCAAGGCAGAGCTTTTTCAAGCCTTAAATATATATACAGACTGTCACTTTCAAACCGAAAGTGCTACTGTCCTGTGGCACACAATCTGAAATAAATTTCCATATCCAGTTGGTGATATGGAAAATGTAAGTCATGCTTTACTGCCTTATTGCTACCAGATGCAAATATGCTCTATCTTTATCCTGACAGATGCAAGAAACTCTCCTTAAAAACGTACATAACTACAGTGTATGAATTACTTTGCAACAGCCAAACACATTTTTCTGAAATGTGGATCATATAATTTCAGATAAAATTTATCTTATACCTGGATATCTCAGACCATAGTCACAGTCGTAGCATCTACATGAAATAAATCCACATTTTTCCAATGAGATACACAAATTTTAGAATAAATAAAAATTTTAACAACTTAATTCTCTCCATAGCAGCTCAACTTTGCTACTGAATTACTGAACTCAAAACCCAACGTCCACTACAGCAGAATATTACTCAGGAGCATACTTTTACAGAACACTATTGGGAATCCAATAATAATGTCTATTAGATCCAACATATGATGTTACTATGGTATGTAATGCCTTCATAGAAGAAATATCACCACCTCACTAGATCTTGCAAGGCAGCTTTCTCAGCATCACAGCACCATTGAAACATGCAATTCAAAGAGCTGTGCTCTTCATTGAGAAAGAGAGGGTTTCTCAGGTTTCCTCTCCTGAAACATCCCATGCACTCTTGAAATGAAGCTGAGATCCATCTACTGTTAAGGATGTGTCCTGATTAGTTTACAAGTCTGGTAAAAATCATCCATACATACACATTCAAAGCATTTCTAGCTAGCATGTGTGGGACAATCCATTTCTAGCTAGCATGTGTGGCAATATCAATGTAATGTTTTGCCAAATTATGTGGTAAAATTTCATTTAATCAAGAGGAAATGAGAATACCTGTTTAATAGCTACTGGTATATGAAATGACATTAATGTCAATCATTTCCTCCCAGCATATTGACCAAAGGCTTTTTTTGTCTTCTCAAGTGTAATTTTAAAAGTGAATACTTCAGCCAAGCTTTTATTACTCGCTCTAATTTTAATTACATTGTGTTCAAAAACATCATAACCATTTTATAATCAAAAAAGGCAATAAATTCCTTGCACAGGTAAGTTTTAAACTCTTTTCATAGAGAAAAGAGAAGTAAAATTTACTTCATTGCATAAAACTTGGCAGCTGTTAGATGCTGTAATTATGAAGGTGGAAGAGTTCAGATACAATTAGGACAGATAAATAAACTCAATATTGTCATGAACAAATTTGTCCATATAGTTTACAAAGATCTCTTCACTGTGAGATCTCAATTGTGGCTAACAAAAGACTGTTTTGGTGCTTTCATTAAGTCAAATCTCAATTTAAGCGAGAAGTATTTGCAAAATGGATTCTGATGTTAAGGTGAAGTGACACGCTGCAAGGAAAGAAAGGTCAGTAGGGACCTTTTTGTCAGTATGCAAGAACTTTCTTACTGTATTTAGAGCTGTTTGGTAAATATAGAAATATATAGCTACCAGTAACCTGAATGCTTAAAAGAACTGGGAGTAAGTAACTCATTTCAGCCATATAAGAAATCTGTTGTAATAGTAAAGTGTTAAATTATGTAAGCACTACAGAAATAGGGAAAAATCAGGTTGATAGGAGCTCTGAACAACTGAGCAGATATCAAATTATCTTCAGACTAGTGAACCAAGATATAACATTCTTCTCAGAGACTTGCAGCCTGGGGAGGCAAACAGTCCCATCCTGGTATTCTGCTTTTTTCAAGCACTTTGGAAGCTGATACCAAATTGGTCCCCACTACCTCTCAGCTCACAGCTGCCAATTGGGAAGGTCTCAAATCCCAATGTCGCACTCTCCTACTCAGTTTTTAATGTCTCAGAGAAGTAATCTGGGTTCCCAGTCCTCAAAGCAGAGAAACCTCCCTCCCAAATCTTCCCAATACTCCTCCTTAAATAAGCAAAGACACATAGGCTGGCCATCTTCCAAGAAGCAATGAACAACTGTAAATAGAATCAGTAATTAATGATTTTCTTTTTCTATGACTCTTAATGGGAAAGAGAAAAAGTCAGATGTGTTCACTCCTTGAATGGACACTAGGGCGCAGATGAGAGAGGGAGAGCAAGAAGCAAGTCAGCACCTTGGCTTTTCCTCGTGGGAGGAGGAGCACTAGGATCCCTAGCCCACACTATCTAGCAATAGGCAGAAGCCTGCGGGCCCCAAGGCAACAGCAGGTTGAAACAGGCTAGTGGCAGGGAGAATATCAGACCGAAACAGGCTTGTTGGGTGGGCAGGATAGTGAGGCTGCTGGAGAGAAAAGAAACAGCGACTAGCTGAGAAGAGGCTGAGGGAGATAGAGAATCACATACTTCTGTTCAAAAAGATTTCGGTGGAGCTCCAAGAGACAGAAAGGCAGGTGGGTCACAGAGACACAGAAGGGGGGGAAAAATCCTTTTATGAGAAGTAGAGGTGTTAAGAAGGTGGGTGGAGAGTTGCAGAAACACCATTTCCCTCCCTCCCATTTTCTCTAAGGGTGTTTGTCTCTGAGCTTTTCTTCTCACTTCTCCTCCCCACAGCAAACAGCCAAGCTGGGAAGAAGAGATTGTCTCTGGACTCAGCAGAGCGTGTGGGCACAGAAGACTGATAGCAACCAAGTAAACAGAGTTCACAACTGTGGTAGCCACAGGAGCAAAGCCTGCTGGGGTGACAAGCATGAGCACTGTTCCACAGGTAAGGAAATGGGTCTGTCTTGTAATCTGCTGAGGGAGCTTCATTGCACACTTCTCTTTTCCTTCCCCTTTCATAGCTACACTGCTTATTGCCTTGGGAGACTGAGGTAGTTGAGTTTTTCACAGTTTGTATCCAGAAAGGTCTTGTCCGGGTCTCAGAATTAATGATTTGGGATATGATGTGATGATTTAGGGGTTCTTGCCCTTCCTGTTAGTTACCCTAATGGCCGTTCTGAGCGCTGATTGAAGTACTGACCAAAAAGTAATAATAGTAATAATAACAACAACAACAATAATAATGGAAATTATAATGGCATATTTTATTCTATCTCCATTTTTTCCAGCAAGGTTTTATAAGAAAGTACTTACATAGAAATGTGCAGTTTCCCCCCTATAAATAGTTGTGGATAAGCAAGGCATAGTTTTTGGAATGTGAGAATGACATGGTGAGCCTAATTGCTTCCCATGTAGCGTGGTGTCCTTTTTCTGCTTTGATGTCTTGTATAAATAACTAGCAAAGTCTTAATTGCATATTTACAGACAAATTACATTGAACTGAACTGTTAGCTCAAGATTGCTGAAAAAGTACAAAACATTCAAGGGCAACAGAGATAAATGAAGTGTTCTGTGTTACTAAATAATACAAACACTGAAATGTGCGTGTGTTCTTACATTGAGATCTGTTCAGTGTGACTGTGGCTGTAATGCAAACAGTCACTTATATTTATCTTGTCTGAGTTTTTATAGTTGAAGAATTTGCAGAAATGTTTGTTTTGTATATCCGTTCCAAAATTTCTGTGTGATGAAGATCAAACCATAATCATAATTTCAGTTGTTGGCCATGGTTTTGCTTCACAGTTTTAGTACTCCAGAATACAATTCAGCAACCTTTCTGTTTCATATTTAATTTGAGCGGTTTGAAACACAGGCTAAAATATTTCTCAAATGGCATTTAATGGGCTCAATTTATGTACTTAAATAATTTGCTGACAAAAGATGAATTTAGAAAATGAAGGTTTTTGTGATATTGGGGTATTAGTCTGAAAATATGCCATCCATGTGAGTAATGTGATAAACAAGATTTGGGTAACAGCCAAAGTCAGTAATTCATGAATAATCTACTGGCTGAAAAACAATACTGCTACATTATCTGGTAAACAGTTATGAAAAATAACTTCATTTCTCTCTTCCTTTGATCTCTTTTTTAAAATTTACTTTCTTTTCATGAAAGCTAGATGCTTATCTTTCTGTAATAGCACTAAACACTGTGAAAATGCAAGGTGAGAAAGAATTAGGGAGAGTAACTTCAACTCCCTTCAGAATTCAGGAACAGCTCACAAACAAAAAGAAGGAGATGCTCAAGGAAAATCAAATTCTTTGGCTGATTTAATTGTATCAAACAGTTCTTGCTTTAGTGATAACAGTACTTGTCATGCTATCCCAAGTCATGCTTGTGTTTGAGTCAGATGATAAATATAGTACATTAATTTTAAGTCATACATTTTGATAATTTACAGCTATTAGACTTAATCTTTTAATGATTTTACGTGCGTTTGTTCTCACTTAGCCATAGTGAACACATTTACATTTGAGAATTTGCACATGCTTAAAAACATGAAAGGACTGAAACTGTAGTGGAAATTGCATTCATCTTTATGCTAATACTGGTTATTCTTCTCACCCATAAGTAGGCCTATGAAGAAAAACTCTGTCAGAGGTTGAAGTCTTTTTATCCTTTTCCACTGGCTTGTTCAAACCATTCACTTGTATCTTTATATGTTGCTTGCTGGATGAAGCAATCGGGTCTCAAAACATACCACAATAAAGTGCTGCTGCTTCCTATAAGCTATGTAATGTTCCTGTATCCTGTGCCCTGGAAGTGTTGCTATGCCACCTCTGGGTCTATCTAGTTAAATTCACACCTCTGCCTTGGCCAAGAATCACTGCCTTAGGTCTGTATTTTAGTGCCTGTGAACCACTTAATCCATTGTGGCATAAAAGTGAAATTCATTCTAGATCAAGCATCTGACAGGGATTTTGCTCTGGTCAGTATCTGTCTAAGAGTACTGAAAAAGCAGGTATTTGTTTGTCTAGATTTGTTTAAGCTTTTGACATGAAAAAGACATAAAGGAGGACTAAATATGACTGCCTTCCTCTTTTTTCTCTGTTTATGTAGGTCCACAATTTCTCTCAAATCCCATCCCAGTTAGAGAGGCAAGATTAGAAAGGAATTTATTAGGAAGGTGAAGGTGTTCAAGAACAATTTTTATGTTTATGGTTCACATAACACAGACCATAATCCAGTTTCTACATAGAGGTCCACAACCAATTTCCACTACCCTGTCATTTGTTTTGTGCTGTGTAATTATTTTGGGCATGCTGCTCTCAGCCAGGTACTTCTCTAGTTGTTTCACAATGGAGATTTGAGGGGGGCAGTGCTGTTTCTCTTAGACATTTTTAAAACTCTCTTATTTGATGCATTTTAGATTTCAAAATAAACATCATGCATAGGCCTGAAATAGGCCAACTGTTAACCAAAAATTCATAAGAAATTCAACAGAGAGTCTTGAAATTCCAGTTTCTTGCTAGTATCTCCACAGTCATGCCATTTATGACTCAAAAGAGAGAAACAGATGTCTTCTGATAGCATGAAACCAAATAATTGCAAAATTGTTACTATTTCATTATAGGAATAGGCCAGATTTTCTATGTTAAAAACAAGAAGTTTATTGCAGCTGAGAAGTCAAGAGAATTGTGAATGTAAATCATTCAATCTTTCCTAAAGGGTGAAAGATGAAGGCTTGCATGCCAAAGAGTGGTTTTTGTATTTCCTTTATCAGCTAAGCTAGTTTTCTTTCACTCAGTTGCCGTACGGTTACTCTCTTACTCCAGGAGTAAAACAAGTGTTTTGCTACAGGGACTTATGAAAGGAATTTGGATTTCATCCTTTGTAGTTTGTACTCTGTACTTTGCCAGTATGATCATGTTCTGTATCTAGCAACTTCTAATGTCACTTGTGTGTACTTGCTCTCCATTTGATTATTCTGTATCTTTCCTGAAGAAGTCAGAAGAATAGGATTTTAAAGGAGAAAAGCATTAGGCACTCAACTCTTGTTAGTAATTTTCAGGAGTTGAAAGCCTTTGAAAGGTTTTTATTCAAGATTGAATAAAATTCACATTTGAAAGATTAGAAAATGATGAGGTCTGTTTTTCTATTGCTTATTTTTGTTTTCCCTTCTATTAATGTTTTTGTGCAGAAGTCATAAATCATATATTAGTACAGATGATTAACAGCAGACTCATTCATTTCCTTAATGTTCCCTTAGGAGAAGGGTCATATACTGTGACACACTTACATTCCTGTAAAGATTTTGCTCCATTTCTTGTGATTTTTGTCAAGATCCATGTTTCCTGCTTTTGTGGCAAAGAACATAGATACCGAGAGTGGTGACGAATGCAGTTTAGCTGCTGCATGTAAGGGAGCAGCAAAGGCAGAAGAGAGGTAACAATCTGAAACCTGAGAGTCATGACAAGGCAGGCAAGAAGCAATGACTTAAAAAGCAAGGGTTGCCCCCCTCAGTATGGGCATGAGGGGTGTAAGGTAGGACTGGTGACAGGGCCCGGGGTCAACCAAGAGTGCAGATTGCCAGGCAAGTACCTTGTGAGGAGACAGGTCCAAGGGAAAACCTGCAGAATCAAGTCTGTAGGTGATGGTCAGGATCCAGATCGATGGCATGCCTGTCCAGACAAAGGCATGGCTGCCATTGCAGCAGAGCTCAGATGGAGACCACACAGGAGAGCTGCAGACAGCCAAGTGAAGACGTGGGCATGTGCACTAAGGCTGCCTTTTGGCTTTCCTCAAAGAGTTCCGAGGCCTGATAAGGTTTCTCAAACAGATTTCTTTTATCAAAGAATCAGGATAGAACAGGGAGCTAAACTTGAGCCTGTAGGGACAGTACAAGCCAGGCCCTGACAGTGACATGTAGGACTCTCCCAATAGCACTTCCATCAGCTTTCACAGCTGTGAGATTTTCTCCTTGTTTGCTACAGCTGAGGTTTTCCATTATCTTCTGGTTTTTCCCCCCTTCTGCCTCCCTTTTATCATTGTATACTCCTATTCAGTCATTTCACTTTTCATTTTTTTCAGTTCTTTCCCTTTCCTTGTATGCATCACTAGTATGCATTCCAGTGTCTGTTCTTTCATAAACTGCTGCTCTCCAGTGCTATGTGCATCAAAGTATGCAGAAGGAGCAAAAATGTCATACTATCTAACTATAGGTAGGTAGATGTTAGGGATATATCTTATGATAGTCATCTAGCTTCCTTTGCAGCCAACAGAGAAAAGGACAAATAACTCTGGAGAATGTTTCAGCTCATCCTAAAACAGATATCTAAAACAGAAGGTGTACTCATTATGTCTCTAGCCTGTTCCATAGACAAAATGAGACATCTAGATTATGAAGAAAACTAAATTTAAGTGACTTAAAACCTGTCTCTATATAAGATCTAAGCAATTTACAGTTTACTTCAGTTTCTAGAATAGAACAAATCTTTTCTCTCACTTGAATTGGACTACAGGGCTTCAGATGCAGTACTTTATTTCTTGAAGAGAGATCTGAAATTAGTGCTCAGATTACCAGACTCTAGCAGAATAAAGAACCACCAGTCATAGCCATCTTATTATTAGCTTTATAGACTCAAAAAGGCTTTGATATCTTCAGGAAGTATATGCAAGGTGATTCCATAAACCAGAATGAACCATGGAGGGAGAAGTCTCCTCATAGCAAGCTGGATTGTCAATGAGTAATTCATAATACTGTGCAACAGTTATAGCTTGAAAAAATGGGGAAGTGAAGAGAGAAAGCCTATGGGAGTACAACATGTAGATGACTTGGATGACTATTGGTATTTTGGCACTAGTCGTGTGAATGATTTCCTAGTAGATTAGGTGGGAGATGGAGTATGTTATTAGTGCTAACCTTAATATGAATTTTTCTTTCTTGATTTTTTCTGTCTCTTCAGACCTGTGACCAGGAGCTGAGAACAGGTGCAAAGAAAGAACGATGCCTTCAGGGGAAAAGCCTACTTCTGTGTGCACTTCTTGTCAGTACTCTCCTTGGCTTTACATTGCTTATCACCTACCTCGTGATGACTTGTGCTCTAGGTATAATATGAGATATCCTTTTCCATTCTTCCTCATCCACCCCATTTTTAAGATCCCTTTCTCTCTTACCTGCCTCCACTGAGTTTTAAGGTTAACATCAGTATTAAGAACCACACTTTCAGAATCTCCAGGAATCATAGCATCTTTTGTTAAAAAGGTACATTTTTCTACCTCTTCCTTGAGTCACAGTGAGAAGAGATCCTCCATGTCTATCCTCCTCTGCCTGCTATTTAATATGCCTGAGCCCAGTTTTGAGGGAGAACAGCATTATATTGTATTGCACCTCATCAGTCTGTTCTGCTCTCTCTGCAGTCAAGAAACTGAACTGAATCTGAGACTTGGAGCTCCTCTTTTGCCTTTCTATCTCTGACTGAAGTCCAGTCCTGGTTTTCTAGCCTAGATCAGTGCAGTCATAGAGTAAAAGCAAAAGTCAGAGTTTCTTGCTAATGGAGAAACTGGGAGTATAGATCAGAAACATTAATTTGCCTTCCAAATTTGCTAAAGAACTATCTGCAGAGTGGTTCATGTGAATATCTCTGCATATAGAAAGCTCAATACAGAAGGTGCATTTATATTGATGGATACAGACATTCCCTGCTCCAAAATAAGCACTGTTGAATCTTTACCTAGCTTTTTTCTTTAGCTCTTGTCATATGTTAAAGACTGCAGAGACCAAGGAAAATCTGTTTAGATCTAGTCCTTTTCCACTCTGCCTACCTTCTCCCATGTCAACTTTGAAACCATAGTATGGGAAGACTTAAGACTTACTTTGATTTACAGGTGGATTATTTCAGTAAATAATTGATCTGATCTGTTGTTGATATAAGATACTGAACTAAAATGACTATGCATAACCAGAAATTTGAAGCAGTTTAGAAAAAGAAAATTATAGATCAAAGCAAGATATTCTAGAAATATCCTTGTCCTCTTTTGACAAATGTCATGCTGAAAAATATTTCCCATACTTGAAAAAACACATTTTTAATCTGATCTCATTTCTTTCTCTGTGCTATGTCCTTCACTTACATCATATATTGACACCATGAGTTGCTTTCTTGTTTATCATGTGGCCAAATTTGGCTGATTCAGAGGAAAGACTTTGAGAAGGCAGAATAATCCAACCTGTGGCTGCCTAGATAGTACAAACAGAGGACAGTCTTCCTGGGATGTGAAAGAGAGAACACACTTCCTTTCCATTCAGCAATATCTTACAAAGAATTCAACACAGCATGCAAAGGAGCTTGTACCAAAAATAAGTTTTTGGGGTAAATGTCCCCTAAAAGATTTTTGTTTGGAGTTATTCTCACTCTCTACCGTTACTTCTCAGTTCTGTCTTATTTACTTCCTCTTCAGGATCCTGTGATGCTGAGTCAGATCCTGCTCTGTTGGAAAGACTTCTGAATTCTAGGAATGACACTGTTAACCCCTGTGAGAACTTCTACAAATATGCCTGTGGCAGATGGGAAGGCAAACAGTCAAGTAGAACCAGAGAAGAATCACTAAATGTATTTGATGTGTTGTTGGAAGAAAACCTGTTGATCCTGAAAAGGCTTTTAGGTAGGGTCAGATGATTGGTGTGTTACCTTCAGCATCTGCCTTGGTCAGATCTGACAATAGTAGTGACTGAGAGCAAAATCATTCCTAACAGGGACTGAGTCCCCTCTCTTCGTTCTTCTATCATTACAGGTACAGATTTATTTTTTGAGCATGTCATGTTACAGTAGCTGCATTTTAAACATTTTAGTTCCTCTTGCCAAGTGTAACAGATGAAAGTCACGCTTTAAATTCTGACAGCAACCCAAGCCATTTTCCTGTTACCTTGTCAAAGTAGGCCATTGTTGCTGTGCTAGTCTGAATGTGCACTCTGGTGATGTGTCCTGCCTCCATGGGGGACTGAAGCCTAGATATGCACCAACTTCCTGTTATGCTCCTGTTTCCATGCAAAAAACCTCACATATTTGGCCTCAGGAAGAGTCATGGTGCCAGAAGGTCCCTTGCTTTGGGTCACTGTGGGAAATGTGGATGCATTTGTAAAATGTTCTTAAAACTGTTCTCTGCTCCAATGCTGTCTCACTTTCTTTCTAAATTGCTTTGTAAAATTTTAAATCTGCTTTTTTCTTCAGAAAGTCCACAGTTTGGGATAAGAGGCTCAGCCAAGGAGAAAGCAATACGATTTTATCGTTCCTGCATGGATACTGAACGAATAGAATCCCAAGGAGCTCAGCCACTGAAGGACCTCCTAAATGAGGTGAATGTTTGCGCTGTTTCCTCTCCCTCAGGAAGAGAATTCCAGCAGGGAGAAGGAAAGTGGGCAGGTGTGGTCATACAGTCCTGTATGATGTAACTTTCATAGAATCTGGCCCTAGTCATGGTTCACAGCCCAACTTCCAAGTGATAAATCTTCTAGCTTTAAATGCTGTTTTAAGAACTTTTTAAGAACTGATTTTCTGACATCAGGTACCTGAATCTCTCCTCATAACCTTATATATTACTGAAGGATGGTAAAAAAATCAAGTCTACAGAGAGGGGTTATGTTTCATCTCAAAAGTTTGGTTCAGTAGGATCTGACTCACAGATTGGGGAGCATCTTGCAAATGGATGAAATTTTTCTGTCTAAAACAAGATGATCATTCAGTAATCCAGGCTGCCAGGAGAGCTTGTTTAAAGGAGAAAATCTTCTCTTTCCATTCTGAGAGATTCCTCTTGGTGCCAGGGAGGGCTGAGCATCTTCCTTCCAGCAAAGAGTACTTATGCCCTGTGTCCAAAGAGGATGCAGAACCTTCCAGCAAAAGAAACAGAGACTACAGGCCCACCTGTGAATCTGCTTGTCAGGGAGGTGGGACCTGTAATCACTGATCCCTGTTTGTCCTTCCAGATGTCTTCAGAAAAATGATACCTATTTCCTGTCTCCTGCTCATCCAGCATTTTTTTCCTGCACACCTTACTCTGTTATTAATTACGATTCCTTTTCCTTGTGATTTTGCAGTTCATTGCTTTGCTTAAGGGAAAGTGTCAGGTCATTCTAAAGCCAGCAGGATATGTAGAACACCTCATGAGTTTTCCCTGGTGCTTTTGCTCTGTTGCTTCTTAGTTATCAGAATGACTAAGCTTATAGGTGTAAAAGGAAAAAAATTGTAAGTACAGATCCAACCAGTTTTTCTCACTTGTAGCATTTCTGTCTTTTTCTAGGTTGGTGGATGGCATAACACAGGTGTGGGGGAAACAAAAGATTTTAATGAAACTCTTCAGATTCTCATGAGCAGATACAGCACCTTTCCATTTTTTAGAGTACATGTGGGACCCACTCCTTTTGACCCCAAGACCAATATTATCCAGGTGAGCATGCTAAAGAAAGAGCATTATTAAGGAAGCATTGTGAGTAAAAAGTCAGACCAAGACTTGCTCAAGTTAAGCCTGTGTCCTTCTTTGAAGAACTAAGCAAGCATTTTCCAAAAGTAAAAGGAAGTTAATAGCATCTCAAATTCCATGATACAGAAAATACCAAAATATCCTCACATTTGCATTTCTGAAAATGTTTTTTCTTTACTCCTTCTTGCAGATTGACCATCCTGAGTTTGATATTCCACTTGAGAGTGAATTCAAAGAGAAAAATTATCTTGAGGTAACATATCAGAGGCTGAAGAAAGGTAAAAATAGCTATTTGATGTAGGGATCTCCTTGAATTGCCTCCTGGTTCAGAGTGGTCTGTTTCCATGGGTTACGGTCAGTGACCTCTGAAAATGCCTCCAGAAAGAATTCTTTACAAAACTCAACTTTTCCAAAGGATAGATTGTAAAATGTAACCCATTTTAGCCACCAGGTTTAAAACTTCTAGTTTAGAATGCTATAGTTACAATTTTTTATAGCTTTTATAGTTACAATTTTTTCTGAACCTGGGCTTCCTTTTAGTGTTTGCCTTGAACGAATGTTTTTTAAAAAATGTTTTTGTCCAAAATACGGCTTTATAACAAAATTTGTGTATTGCAGGGAGGGATATCTAGCATTTTTCAGCTTATTTTAAAGTGTTTGAACATATTTTGGGGGAACAAGTTCTTTGACCTTGGGACATTGTAACAAAATGCACTTTGTCGTTTCTGAACTTCATGAAAACTGAGTTATGTCAGTTTCTCAATCAGAGCCTTTCAGAAAAATCATCCCAAAACCTCCTGAGTTATCATATCTGAAAGTTTATGAAAATAGAAACAAGAAGTTGACATTTTCTGTCCATTAAAATACTGGCTCATTATATCACTGAATTTCTCTCCTCTGACTCCAGAGATATAGGCCTACATCTCTAAAGTTATTCTGGTATTTGAAGTAATTGTGAGCTGACAGAAAAAGAATCATTAGGGAATTCACTGCTCTTCACTGAGAGAGGAGCTGTACTTGGCAAAGGGTATTCCACATGAACAATTACATAAGGATGTTGCAGCAAGAGGGCAGTTTTAGGGATGGGGTGGCTCTGCAGTAGTTTTGAAAGATTGAAGTTTATATGGTCAAGATGGATGGATGGATGGATGGATGGATGGATGCATGGATGGATGGATGGATGGATGGAAGGATGGATGGATGGAGTGACTAATTTTTGGTCACATATCTTCCATTGAAGATATGCTCTGTATTGCAGGTTCTCCGTGTGTATCTTTCGTATTTGAAGAAAGTGGGGGTCCTACTTGGAAGGACAGAGGATGGTCCCCCTGACTCCTTTTCCCTGACCTTGTCCTTCATCTCTAACCTCCAGCGCTTTGTCACTCCACTGCAGAAAAGACAGCAGAGGGGGATGCTGTTCTTTCGCACTACCATTAGGGAGCTGCAGGTATCTGTGCCTTAAAGCTTGAGCAACACAATTGCATGTGACTTTCATGACTTCATTCTGAAGATCCAGATCAAAAGAGATATGAGATGCTTTGTTTAAACGCCATTGTCTTGCAAATTACACTTGGAGCCTGTTGAGCTTTAAATAACCCAGTAACTTATGTTCTTTTACTCACAGAGTTTTTTCAGGCCCACAACCCTCTCCCCTCCCCAGTGCTATTTCCCTTTAAAAAAAGTCAGTTCTCATCTTCAAGATGCACATCATAAAAACAATTTAACTTGTGGAAAGTATCTCTTGACATTATTGGGAAGACTATCCTGGTTTCCCTATTATTTCTTGTGAGCTAGTTTAGATTCATAGTTCAGCATGTAAGCTTTGTTTTACTTGCAGGAGAAGGCACCTGCTATCGACTGGCTGGCGTGTCTCAAGGCTGTGTTCCATCCTGCGCCAATGGACCTCTCTCAGCCAATTGCAGTGCATGACATGGATTACTTAAGCAACATGTCAAAGCTCATCGAGAAATGGCACAAAGGAAGGTAGGAGCCAATATCTACTGTTGCAGTTTTTCATGCCCCAAGAAATATTTTCTTCAAATACCATAGGTTTAATAGATTAGAGGCTGCTGTGTTGGAGGCTGCTGAATCCAGTAGTCTAACAATTGCAAGGTTTATATCCACAGATTTGGCCAGTGCTATGGCTTAGCATATATTCCCAATAGGTTTGTATATGCATGCACCATGTATGAACACACATCTAAAATAATATATTAATGTGTGTCACACAGAGGGGGAACACAGTGTCTTGACTGGCACCCAAAGCACTCATACCAACATGAGCACAGAATTGATTCTATTCCGCAGCTCCAGCTGATCGGGATTGGTCAGTACTAGTGAAATATGTGTGCACACACATGATGTGGCTCACTCCAAGAGCAGGTCTTGGGTATTTAGTCTTCTGTAGAGAAGCTGGCCAAGATCTCCTGGTGTTCACTTGGGTATATCACATGAATATATGATTCCCTGAGTCTTGCAGCCCTACTTTGGTTGCTGATACTTTGGTGCCTTCCTGTTACAAGCACACTTATACTATCAGGTCTCTTCAGTACCTGCTCCCAACCACTAGTATTCCCAATAGCCAGCTCTCAGACTGCTGCTCTCTCCAGAAGCTAGCTGGATCCAAAGTCCCTCCAATAGTCAACTCTCAGACTTGTCATCTCCCCAGCATTCAGTTCCATCTTCACACACAGTGACTAGAATGTTACTTAACAATAGCATTTAATAAGATAGGAGGACAAATCCTGGTTTCCATGTGCAGAGCTCAGTCGGGCAGACACCCCGGCAAGCAGATTACACTCAACCATTCCTTCTCATTGGCTTTCCTCTCCATTTTCCCACATATATTCTCCCAGTCCACCATGATCCTTCCCTTTCCCTGCCTTTGGTCCTTCCCATAAACATGCCATCATAAATCTTACATAATCCCACAGACCTCTCATAATATTCTATATGTTTCAACCAGTCCTAAAAAGTATCCTTCTCCAACTTCCCATAAAGAATTCTGTGCCCCAGCAGGGAGTTACCCCTTAAGTCTCCACAGTGTTTTGGGGAGTTTCTGTATTCAACTCATGTCAGTCATCCCTCTTTGATAGCCCCAGGTGTATTCCATTCAGAGTTCTTTGTTGTCATTGTTCAGGTTCCTAGGATTTCTCTGCCTCAAGTTACTCCTCTGACACTTACCTCTCTTCTGTGTTTATGGTTACCAGCCTTCAATCTTCTGTCTACAGGGTCCTTCACATTTATATGATTGTTTGTCTGGTTGGGAATCTCTCCCCAGCCCTTGACAGTCAATTCCAAGATGCACGCCTGGAGCTGTATAAGATCCTTTATGGAAAAATGGGGTCTAGAATGGTGAGTTAGCCTTTCATCAGTTTCTTCAGCCTCCCCAACAGCTGAACACTGTAGCTCATGCCTTCTGAATGTTCTCTTGATACCTTAGACAGATGGAGTTCTTAGCTCTGGGGAGAAAAACTACTCTCTCATGGTCATTAAGAGCTTCTTTTTTCCTCAAAAGAAATGTGTGAGTAGATATAACCCTCAAAAGTTTAGAGAGCTCAGTGTACTGTATCATAGAGTAGGGAAAAATATATAGATGGTCACCTTTCTTCTATGGCTTTTTCTCTGCTAATGTACAAATCTGCATCTTGAAGGAAAGTAAGTGGAGTAAATCGTAAGGAAATAAGTATTTTACTAGAAATTTTTATTGTGGTACCGTAAATAGAACTACATTACTTATTCACTGCTTTCAATTTTAGACAGTGCTACTGTCCACATATCTACATATAATTTTAGTGATTTCCTAGTTCTTAGTCCTCACTCTCACATGTCTCTACTTCTTTATTCCTACAGATCCCAGCTGAGCGCTGGAGGAAGTGCTTGACTGATACCAGCTCTTTCTTTGAGCCAGTTCTAGGGAAGATGATTGTGCAAGAAATTTTCCCTGAGCAGACCAAGAAATTTGTAGGTATTCATCATCTTCACCCCTAAGCAGAGTTCAGCTTCGCCTCTTTCTTTTTTTGACATACCACCTTAACACCACATTAAGGCAGTAAAATCATGTGTAGGTTTCCTACCTTTTAACCCTCTGCTTATGCACTTCCCTTCCTATTTTGGGAATATGTCAGAACAAGACATTGGTGTCATTTTAAAATAATCAGTGCTAAATACCCGCTATTATCTTTGTCTCAACTGTTAGAAAAGTCCTGTGTGCAGCACCAATAGCTATGATAGCCCTACAAATGCATGCAATCTCTGTAAACTCCCTAGAATAAGAGTATTAACAGTATTCATCACCAATGTGATATATCTCAATAAGATTTTCAATTGCAAAGATATTAAGCAGTCATTTGAAAGTATTCTGAGTGGATCCACGGTAAAAAGAACACTTGCCTGCAGTGTAGAAAAGATTTCCTGTTTGAGAAGGGTTGAATCAGATTGCCGTAATTTTGGAAAGGGAGACACCAGCAAGAAATACTTGTGGATACTGAATTTTCATTTTGCTCAAGAGGGGAGGCAATTATTCAAAATGGAATGAGAAGGAGTTGTCTCCCTCTTAGTTACTGTGAGAGGCCAGATGAAAAGGTGTGTGGGAGAGAATGGTGAGCCCTGTGAGGAAAAACTGGATGCCAGATAACTTAAGGCTAAATCACTGTAGAAAATGAAATCTCTTTCATCACACACACACACAAAATGGAATTTTCCCCCAGTTATTCTGTGGTTGAATTGCTAGAACATGGGAAGATGGTAACTAAGAGTGAGCAATGTCTTCGTGCAATTGTGACCATGCCTTCTTTTCTCCATGGCAGGCTGAGCAGATGTTCTCTGTGATCCAAGATGCCCTCTGTGACCGCCTGGATCAGGTGGAGTGGATGGATGAACAGACTCGCCGAAACGCTAAAGCCTTGGTGCGTGCAGAAGGCAGAAATTACTGAGGCCTTCCTTTCCTTGAAGCCTCTGGAGAAGGAATGGAAGAGACCTACACCTTTATGTATTCCTACCTGCTTCTACAGGCACACAGTCTTAAACAGATGTCTTATTCATATTAAAAACTGAAGGTGGTTTTATAAGTGACAGCATGCATGGGAACATATGCTGATTGAGTGGCTCCATTTTTGTCTGTCCATGAATACTCTGAATAATTTTATTGAGATATAATTAAATTTTATACATCTAGTAAGGTTAAAAGCTAAAAAGCTGGATGGCAAAAGACAATACAAAGAAAAAGAATAGAACAACATTAGGTCTCAGGTTGTAGAGCTGAGAAAGCAGAGCAGCAGATCAAGATGTCTTCTTGAAACAAGCTGTCCTTTTGAAGGGCTGACTCACAGATCATGCTCACGTTGGTTAGAAATAGCCTTTAAAAGGACTTGCAGAATGTGAAGCCTCCTATTGATCAAGTTTCTTTATGTTTCTTTGTTTGTTATTATTTTAGGTATCCAAACTACATGTGGAGATTGGTTATCCAGCTCACATACTCCAGACTGACAAAGTGAACCTGGAATACCAGAAAGTGAGCTATATAATGTAAACATGCCTGCCTCATTATTGGCAGTTTACCTGTATCAACTGCTGTCTTGTCTGCTTACAAAAGAGGTTATGACCTCTGGAGCACATTTCCTACAGTTCATTTTTTGGGAACACATGGGACCACAGAATCATTATCTGTTGCTTCTATATTGTTGCCTATACTGTTTCCTATTTAGACCTGTTGGCCTGATAAAAGTAATTTTTTACCTGTTTGTATGTTCTGTTTGACCTTCAGATAACATTCCTGTCATATTTTAAATTGAAGGTCTTTAGAAATGGGAGAGAAAAAAACTACAAGTATCCCATTGGTTTCTGTTCGGATTAAGCCTTTTTTGATCCATGGGACTTTTCTTTTTCTTCATTTTTCTTTTTCTCAATTGTTCAATTCATTCCTCACTTACACCCTATGACAATCACATTCCCTGTCTCTTCCCTCAGCTGGAGATAAATGAAGACACGTTTTTCCTCAATGTGGTGGCTTGCTTGAAAGTACTGAGGGAAAATTCCTACCTGAAGCTCCTTCAGCATAACCCACAGAAAAAGTAAGTCAGATAGTGATCTGAAAAATATAACAAAACCACATACTTGTGAACCAGCTGAGGTTGGAAGGGACCTGTGGAGATCACCTAATTCAATCCTCCTGCTCAAAGCAGGATTAGTTAGAGTAGGTCACTCAGAACTGTGATAACTGTATATCTCTCTTTTACTGTGGAAGAGGAGGAAGGGCAGGTGGGAGCCAGTGGGCAGAATTGGATTCAATACCTCTGAAAGTGGTTTCACCAGTTCTGAATGTTGCTGCAAGTCTGCCTTGCTGCATCCTGCTTTAAAGAAACCTTGAATCTGGCAGGCTGTTCTTCATTGAGCCTGAGCAATGCTACCAAAGTACCCATCATTGTGAAGAGAGCACCTCTGAAAAAAACTCACTTTTTTGACCATGCTCCCTTAATTAAGGGGGATAGCTGGTTCTCCTGGACTTCTTAACAAAGCCAACAGCAAGGCACCATGATGACAGGAATGCTGGTGGAGTGACCTCAAAGGCAGGACATAGGATGCTTTAGAAGGAAGGCAGCATTGACAGATGGGCTTAGGCCTTACACCTCCTGCACAGTATTCCATGCATGACTTCACAGGAGGCTACTAATCCTAATTTACTTGACAGAGAAATTATGAGGGAGAATGTCTATGAAAACTAAGCTATTAGTTCTGATCATCTGTAAACAACTGAAGATTTATTTCAAACAAATAAACTCTAGAGAATATGAATTTCATCATTTGCTGGTGCTGTGTGAACAGTTGAGCTTTTTTTGCAAGCTCAGTGAAGGAAAGGATCAAAGTGTGAGATAAGGCGTTAGTACATTCTCTAATTTCTCTTTTTATTTTGCTTCTAGCTGGCATGTGCACCCCTGGAGTGTGCATTCATACTATTCTATAAGCCACCACATGGTGGTCTTTCCGGCTGGAATGTTCCGCAGTCCTTTTTTCCACATGGAGTTTCCCAGGTATGGAGGGGCTTCAGAGGTGCAAGTTGAATGTAGTCCCTGGGCTGCGCCATGCTTCTAGGAGGAATCTTAGCAGGTGGTCTGTCCCTAATTTCTTTCTCTCACTGCATCCTAGAAAGACACAGGAAAGGGGGGAAGCCCAGCTTTTTCTAAAGCCACATGGATACTGCTTGATACATTCTGAGAGAGAGAGTGATTCATTGACTCTGCTGAAGCAAAATCAGAATCTAGGTGAAACTCAACTGACACAAAGATATTACTCCAGAGCAAAGAGGCAGAAGTCACATGTAGGTTAACTGCAAAGATATTTGCCTCTCATTTTCTAAATTCCAAGGATTCCTGCAATCTGATCCAGAGAAAATAGCAGCCTCATAGAGCAACTTCTTGTCAGAAGTCTTTTTCAAATGTGTCACAGTTCTTCTATCTTTGTCTTAAAGAAACCCTTTCTAGTAAGCAAATAGACTTTTAACTCTGAGTCTTCCCCTGCCATAACAACACTTCTCAAGACCATACTCCTCTGGTTCTGTTCTTTCATCATATGGAACAGATCTCTTAAGCAATATTTTTTCTGATAATTAAAGCACTCCAAACAGTTGACTGTAAACATATAATTCTATGTTCTTTTTGCCTATAGTGCATAGATACTTGTTCTAGTACCATTGTATGAAAAATAAGCTCACATTGTGGCAAGAGGCTGAAGTTCAAAAGAAACATGTTTCAGTTAAAACTAATTATTTTCTCGATGGTGATCTTCTAGTGCTTGGAGTATTTAATTAATTTATTATAGTATGAAGAAAAGGACATCTCAAAAGAATAGTAGAAAAGAAATTTTTTTCCAGTGGCATGGGCTGTCACTATATTTCTCTGTGAAAAAGTGTCTATGCCTTCTTATTCCTTTTGAATTCAGGTTAGTAAAGTACATTTTTCTCACTGTCACCTCAGTTGAGTGGACTGATAAATAAAACTTTATCAACTTTTGGTGAGTTGGTACAATAGCATTTTCTCAAATGATGCTCCAGAGTTTAAACTTCGCTGGAAAAAGCCAATTCAGGTGACTGTGAAGATAATTTTTAAAATAAGAACTCAGCAAAGCAGTACAATTATTATAGAATCGTAAAAAGGTTTGGGTTGGAAGGAACCTTTAAAGATTGTCTAGTTCCTCCCCCCTGCCATGGGCAGGGACATCTTCCACTAGACCAGGTTGCTCAGAGCTCCATCCAGCCTGGCCCTGAACACTTCTGGGGGTGGGGCATTCACAGCTTCTCTGGGTAAAATTTATAAGTTATCACCTATAGAGCTACTATTAGTTCCCAGTGATGGAATAATGATCTAGTACAAAAATTTCATGCTTCAGCAGTGTTAACCAGTGCATGGGAAGAAAGAATAAGCCCACAACTTCATATAATGGAAATGCATTTTGAGTGTTCTCTACCTTGTGATAGTATTGGTAAATTCATTGCATAGAACCATAGAAATTCCATTTGGAGGTTTCTAGGACAACTTCTTGGTTGTAGCAAGATTGCCCATGCTAGACCAGAATAATTGCAGTCAAAACATCATGATTTCAATTTGCCTTTGCCAGTTTTATGTATCCTTTCTCACTGGACAAAAGTTGCAAGATTGCTTCTCCAAACATCCTGCTTTTGTATAGTTACCGTTGTAGTTGCTGTTTGTGCAGCAGTTCAGACAGTAGAGGTTCAATAAGGACATATATCAACAACAACAACACCTGCCATTATTAATGAGCTAATAAAGGCAGAATCTCATTCATAGACTCTTCATTGTTATGATGGCTTATTAGCAACAAATACTTTAAAGTAAGGCAATAGTACAATTTTAAGCATAGGTAGGATAATTCGCCCTGGTCTTTGCACTTTTACATGCCTGAGTGACAATACATAGAAAGTGTTTCTCTGTGGTCCCAGAGTAGAACACTCCTGTGGAGCACACAGTTGTGCTCAGTATAAGAATGCTCCTCTGCCCTCTTTTTTCTTTCCAAAAGCACTCTTTATCTTTATTTTTCAGCGCTGTGAATTTTGGAGCCATCGGGGTCTTCATGGCACATGAAATTCTTCACTCATTCTATGGTTATGGTGGGTACTGGCTGTGGTGTCTTCATTTACTCTTCTAGGTCCCACTGGTACTTCCCCTTAGAGGATCTGAACTCCTAGTCCTTACATCAATATATACATATATTATTAAGGTAGATGAACTTAAGGAAAACATATTTCAGTCCATGCTGGCTACTAGGAATAATCAGTGATTAGAATGAGGAACACAGGTGAATGCCATAAATAGCTTTACTTCTAGGACTTTTTTCCCCCACAGTGTTGCCTGAGGGCTGTCCTGCGTGCAACAGGAGTGCTCTACAAAGCTCTATAGACTGCTTGGTTGAGCAGTATGAAAGCTACAGCTCTAATGTCAATGGCACCTTCACACTGTTGGAGAATACAGCTGACACTGGAGGGCTCGCCGTCGCTTACCAGGTATTGTGATTTCCTTCTGCAATCTCATGGTCTGACTACATAACACACAAGATTACCCTGCTACTCCTTTCTCCCATGTTCCCCTCCAGTTCCAGATTTCTTGCACACCTGTGCCAGTGGAGCATGAGCCCAGCATGTCCTCTGTTATTTCAGAGAAAGGTTCCTCACAAAGCTTTGCTCATAGTCTCAATATGTCCATGTAAGACAACTTGTTCCCTTCACCACCTTTAATTCCCTGTTTAAATCATGCATACAAAAGCATGCTATTGTATATATGTTTATGTTATACTTGAGGAAACAGGCTGAGATATGAAACAGAATTTTGTGTGATGGTGAAATGACTCCATAGCAAGGTTTTCAGCAGTACCTTAGAGAGAATTTTTTGTTTCTTCATGCAGTACTTCCGTTTACCTGCTGAGGGTGGTGTGAGATACCTAGGTCTAAAATAGTACTTATTACTTTCTTTCATGAAGAACATTGGGAAGCAGAAAGTCTTTAATTCATAATCAAATACTTGTGATTGTTTTTTAATAATTTTCATTCTCTCATATTATAATTACCACATCCTATGACAATGTGTATATTGGTATCTGTGTAGCAACATCTGAAATGGTAAGGAAAGTAATTATGTAGTATTCTCCCAGTTTAGATTTGTTAAGGGCATGGGCAGCAGCAGAGAGCCTCAGAATCAGGAGAGAGATACAAACTTGCTAATTTATTAAATATATATTAGATTGATAGATTTCACTGACAGAAGACGTGAGCCTGTGATACTGTCTAAGAAAGATTTATAATTATCCATTTTATCTCTCCACAGGCCTATAAGAATTGGCTGAAAAAGCACAAAGAAGAGGATTTACCTAAGATTGGACTTTCACACGATCAACTTTTCTACCTCAGTTTTGCTCATGTAATGAATTCTAGTCATGTGTCTTTTTCACTCTTCATTTCTTCCACACCCTTACAGTTTGTCTTTCTCAATATTCAATCACTTTCCCTCCTCTTCACAGAACTGAGAATGACCAATGATTCTGTGAGATCCAGAATCTTATTTAGAAGCTAAAAATCATATTTACAGCTCCTAACCTGTTACGGATCTCAAGCTAACAAAAGGCCTGTCTGCAAATATATCTTTTACAAAGCACTGAAATCCACCAAAATTAAGTTGTAGCAGAGAACCGTGTCAAGGAAAGCAAGCTTCTTTGCCAGCCTCTGAGTACTTTTTTGCTGTTGTGAGCAATCTTTTGCATGGACAGTAAAATCTAACTGTAAAAGTAATGTTTCTGTCCCTCCCATCCTTCATTCACTTCTCTGTCATGGTGCATAGCTGTATGTCATGTCACTCTGATTGACTGATAGTGAAAAAAATGTTTCAAATGTTATTTAGAGACAAAGAACTAGAAGTACATGCACCCATAGTTCACTGTTTCTGTGGGAAGCTGCAGTAAATTGCGCAGCTATGCACAGCTGTGCTGCCAAGTTCCCCATGATAAGAGGGTGGGATTTCTGTGCTCAGAAAATCACATCCTTATAAGTCACTCTATTTGTGCAAAGGGAGAAGTTTTGTGTATTTATTAAGTCAGAGCAGTGCATGGAAAAAACAGCTTATTGGGTCTTTTAGAGTCTAAATGGCAGCTGCATCATTTGTTGATAAAAAATGACGGAAATCCTGAGAACGAATACTTGGATTGCTAGTTTAACACCAATAAAGTCACATAATCCTCCCCAAGTCTCTAGAGTAATAATGGGATTTTGTGTAAGTGCACTCCTTTGTGGATGAGCACTCACTGATTTCACTTAAGAAGCTGAATCTAGATACTGAGACATCTTTACCACTTTTAAGATAGAGTCCAAGGTTGCATGAGCCTAGCCAGGGTGGTCTAAATTTTCTGTTTTCTGGACTATGCAGTATAGAAAAAGTGCAGATGACTTGTCAGAGAGTGAAATGGGGACAGAGAAGTTTAAGGAAAGAGAAAACAATCCGAAGAAAATCTTGTTGTCAGCCATGAATGCACATTTCCTTGTTTTCTCTAGTGCCCTCTGACACATGCAGAGGCATGAGGAACCCTAAGTCTTGTTCACATGAGGACTTTCAGCCAAACTGACTTTTCGATTTTGCTTCCTTTCAGGCAATGTGTGGACACCAGGATCCAGAGAAGCTCCAGTCTTCCCTGAACACAGATCCACATAGTCCCTTGCCACTTCGTGTCTCTGGGCCTGTCAGCAATAGCCAGGACTTTTCCAAGAGCTTCCAGTGTCCCAGTGGAACCCCAATGAACCCAGACAACAAATGCCGCATCTGGTAGCATGCATGGAAGAGGAGGAAGAGAGATGTGATCCCAGGGAGAGGAAGGCCTGACACATGGAAATATGACCATCTTCTCAGGGCCTCTAGGGTGGCATGGTGCTTTATTCACTCCTTTGCCTTCCTTTTCTTGTTATCCTTTCCTCAGCATTTGATGGCAGGGAAATTCTTAAACTGATCTCACAAGGAAGGGATCTCCTCCAAGGCTCTCAGTGCTCTGTCCCAGATGTGTGACAAGTCCCAGGGCAGCAAGGTGACTGGGCAGTTTCCAGTAGGCAAGAGCTTGTGAGGAGCTGTGAACAGAAAGACTGCTACATTAGTAGGCCCTCTGTTTAGTGCATTTACCTGTCTGCTCCAGCAGCCTCACAGTCCTATAGAAAGGGCAAGTCAATAAACAGGAGCTGTAAGACTTGTTCGTATCTTACAATAGCTCTTGGGGAAATCCTGTGGGTTACTGTGCAAACCACATGTAACTTACAAGAGAGGGAAGAATCCTCTTCTCTTCTCTTGCTAATAAATGGAGACAGGTGCTAGGAAAGACTCAGTGGCTACAGCTTGTAGGCTGAAAGGTAAGTAACTTAATAATGAAGTTTACTGGAGGCCTTCTCTGCTCTGTTTTTGTTTCATCAGCAAAACTCAGACATAAGAGGAAAGAGGAAGGCTCCCCCATTAATGGGAGAGTAACTGGGGAGCTGGGAACAGATTATATTTATTTTCCAACAAAATCCTCTTTTTTAAAGTGTCTAGGGTTGAGCATATGGTAGAGGATGCAGTATGAGAGAGTCACAAAGGTTTCTAGAAGTTTCTGAAGGTTGAACAACTAGAATTCTAAGAGCTTCTCTGCATCCTGAACCTGGTTCTCTTCCTACATTTGTAAATATTTACCATCCAAGGAGAGGAATAGAATTGTTGCAGGGTTTTACTTTCTACTTGAAATTGAATGTTAGGTATTTTTTTTAATTTGCTTTAGAGCAAAAACAGAGTAAGAAACAACATGATTTGGGGTAGCAGAAGTGCCTAAAGTACATTCTTTAGAGCAATGTAATAATTACATCTATTTCAGGCTCTCATAATTAGAAAATTTATACCAATGTTCTAAACTTTACTGATGTTAATAAGTATACAAAATACTTACACCTTTTGCATACTCTTCAAACTGTTCTTGTTTATGGGAACATTTTTATTTTACTCATTATATTGGCAGCCGGGGATTGTTTGTGGAATAGATGATGGCAAGTGGAAACATCCCTTATCAATGTAAGCATTTTAAAAATAACTGTGTTAATCCTTTTCAAGTACTGACAAATACAGCAAAATGTTTCCCAAGAATGGACTGTTCAGAGATATTGTTTTCATTAACTAACAAAAATAGTAATAAAGTGTTTGCTTCTGAAAAAAAAATTACTTTGATTGCAAATGCTTTATCATCTTTATCTTTAAAGGCCTTTATCTTTTTTCTGTATTTGTACTGTTCACAACTTGTCTGATGCTCTTAGTCAAACTTCACAAGTAATAAATGCAAATACTAAAATAATTTGAATTATTTACCATCATAAAAGTAACAAAATTAGGCTTGTACTTATCATTGCCATGTAAACAGTGTATAGTCTTCCTTCCCTTCACTCATTCAATTATTTTCTCCTAGCAGCATGTCCAGACAGGTTTTTTTTAAGATGTTCAAAGCAAATAACATTGCATAACACTAAGTGTATAATATCGGCATTATTTCAGTGTTCTGAATCTACTTGGCTTCTGTGTTTATTGTGTTTAAAAAAAGCAAAAGGTACTGACAATATGCATTTTGAGGAGTATAACTTTTCTTGTATCTATCTTGTTAAGTATATGGGGAGGTACAGTTCCCTGGAATATGCTTTATTTTTTCTTGTTCTTTCAATATATGTTGGATTTAATAATATTCTGTTTAAAAGACAGGGTCACTGGTGAAATTGGTGAGTTGAATAATTCTTGTTGTTAGCTATGATGTTTTTACGCAAAGAACGTATGGGAAGTGCAAGAAGGGACGTCTGGCTTAGAAAAAATCACTGAGAATTTATTATTTATTTACTTGTTTGTTTGTTTCTCAAGAAGCAAGAAAGAAGAAAAGAAAAAACACTTTCAGGATATGCACAGGGTCCTTGCCCTTGTCTCCAGTGTTCTAGTTCAGTTCCCTGGGACATGGTTGGTGAAGAAAAGCTGTATTTTCCAGAAGGTGATCATGAAACACAGGTAGCTGTTCAAATTGTCATCATTCATGATCACAGAAATTATTTCAAGCTCTAGCTCATGCATAAAAAAACCCAAAAAACAATCCTGAGGAGAAGAGCCAGATCCAGGAGCAGATCCTTCACCGCTGAATTGTTCAGTATCTCTGAGCCCTCATGCTCCACCATATCGATCACCTCCATTCCTTCCCCTGTTGATGAGGCCACAAATGACTCCTCCATTTCCTCCCAGACTGTAAATGAGGGGAAAATGGAACAACATAAGCTTTCTTCTTGCTCACTTCTTTAATACTTGAAGGCTTTTTACCCCTGCGTCCCTCCAATTTTATTCTCCCTGCTTTCTGAACTTTCAAATTCTCTTCACCTTCACTGTATGTTCATTTCCTCCTTCACCCCAAGCAGCTTTTCATTTGTACCTCTTTCCTCTCTCTGTTTCTTTTGTCCTTTTGTTTCTGTGATTCTGATTTTGAAATATTTTCTTTTAAGTAATCCCTTTTTCTTCACTCCTCTTTGCATCTCATGTTTTTCTCCTTTCCTGTATTTTCCATTACAAAAGTTACCCCACATACATTCTTTTATCTTTTCAGGGCCATGAGCAGTAAGCTGTAATAGCCCTTAAAAGCCTTGGCTGGAGCCTTTACCTGAATTCCATGGGTCTGCATTTAAGCTCTGGTCTGGGTCTCAGATCTCTGTTTGTGGCCTGCTGTAAATATACTTATCTCCAGCTCCATCTCTATCACAGCTGTGCCTGGACTCTGTTATTGTGGATCCTGACCTGCAAATTGACTCCTGCTTTGACCTTGAATGTGCCTTTTCACTACAGACTTGCTTGGTAGTCATGGGACTGTGTCTGACGGTATTTTCTTTCATTATTTCACCCTGGTATCTAGGATTGTCCTGGACCTTTCCCTTCAGATCTCAGTAGGGTGTGAGGGGACAGCTGAAAGAGGAGGCTGCAGTCAGGGCTGCAGGGGATCTAGGAAGCTTTAACAGCTATGACTGGCCTGAATTTGTGTGTCCCTCATTTCCTCTGCCCCGTGTGAGAGTAGGATTGGGCTCTCACTGGACCGTGTCTGACCCTGGTCATCATCATGGGTTTGGTCCTCACACCAACTGGTATTCCTCCTTGAACTAGAACTTGTCTCAACATTATGGACCTCCCTGGTGACCTCTTATCTGACCCTGACTGGCATCCCCAGGCCTGTCCTGTTTAGGCCTGTGGGATGGCCTTGCTATCCCACTCCTTTGAAGGCTCCCTATTCCTTAGGGATCATCTGACCTCCACTTCCCCTTCACATATATCTTGCTGTTCCTCCTCTGGTTTTCCTTTTACAAAAAGAATTTTTTTTTCTTTGATGTCCACACCTAATCTCATTTCCTGCCCTTAGCTGCTCTCCAAGCCCCTTATTTCTCATCTTCTCTCTTCAGCCCATCCTCTCACCTGCTGTTGGACTGCTTTCCTCTTCCTGTTCATTCTCAGCAGTGCGAATCATGCTCTGACTTTTCACTGGTACTGAGCAGTAAGTGCCCGGGAACAAACTCATCAGATAGATGGCAAACCCCAGGAAAATTATCAGCTTGGCATTAACCCCCATCTTATTTTGCTGTCTGGCAAGACACTTTTCAGGTAATGGAGTCTGGACGTAGCTACCACCACGGTCTTGTTTGGGGCACATTGTGACATCATGACAGCATCTGACATGCAAAGGTGTTGCGTGCTTGTTGGGCATAAACACTGTGGACTTTCACCCTGTGTAGCTAAGAAGACCCCAAAGCATGGAAAGAATGTGAAATCTTTTGGGAATAATTGAAAAAAAAATATGTCTCTGCTGAAAGGTAAAAAAGAGAATGAAGGGGATAGGATCATAACAATAGGACACTACCTAATGTGAAAAAATCACACCTAATCCTCAATATTTCTGTATCTGACAACTAACTTAAACTGAACAAGAAGTGTTCCATAAAACTGGTAGAAGTGCAGTGGAAAATGTAATGAATTTCCCACTTCAGTGCTTAAGCAATTATTAGTAATTTGTGCTGTTTGGCTCAAACAGCCTTAGTAAATAGAAATAAAATTTTGTTTTAAATCCAGTTCGAATGACAAGCATGTGTTTTAAATGACCTCTAGATGGTGATCTAACAACATTAATGTAGAAACAGCTCATCTTGCAAAGCACCTATTCTACAGAGGATAAAACCCATCTCATGTCTTATTAACCTTTGCCATTGACTTTGCCAGACCAAAATGCCCACTCTAATTAAATCTCTGTCCAGACTGCATTTTAGAACTCTGATGATGACTTTTCACCACATAGTGTCAAAGATAATTTTCTAGTTATTTTCAAACTCACATTTAAACCCAACTGTTATTTGCTATACTAAATTTCTTTCATACTCCTGAAATTTACGTACAGATTTATGTTAAGATCCCTTAGATTTCACTTTCATTTTGTTTGATTTTGTGTTGATTTGTTTGGAGGGTTTTTTGGTGGTCTTGGGGGGTGGTTGTAATTTCTTGCTTGTGGGGTTTTTCCCCCTTTTCTACTATTAGCAATGGTCCTTACATTCAAGCTCTTCACATTTATTTTCTAGATGCCTAAAAGCCAGGTGGGGAAATTAGCTCCTCAGATCAAGATAGTAATTAGCCTGAGACTATGATGGCTACTACAGACTTAAGCACATGCAAGGATATATATATATTCTGATTTATAGGCATTTTTACACCAGAGATTTTTACACCAGGTCTTAGGTGAGCTTCAGCTTGCTGTCCAAGACATTCAGCCATCTTTTTTCCTGCTTTTCTTGAGAATATTTTACATTCAGCCCAGAAAGCACTCATTAGAAGTATACTTCAGGAAGTTAGAAGATCGATTTTTCAGAAATACCCATTGAGTGGAATTGTTGAATGTTATGTTCAACAAATAAATAATGTGTTTGGCTGTCAAATAATTTCTGCTCTACTGGCTCCTACTGAATGGTGTAATAATCCCCAGTCCAATACACTGGGTGCCAGGAGGTATACAATCTAACACAGGAGTAGGACTGAAGCTTCAACAGATCTGCATCAGAAAGGGTAAGAGTGAGTGGGGCTGGAAAGTGGAATTTTCAGTCCTGCAGAGCAATTAGTAAAGCAGCTTCAAGGAGCATATTCCCTACAGAGATCTCTGCATCTGAAGTAATCTGTACCCAAATCAGCATAAGATTGTACTTCAAAGGTGTTCTGCATTCCTCACAGGGAGTGTGGGATACTTTCAAGTCCTCACCTGCACCTCTGAAATTCTTTATTTCACTGAAGTAGGTAAGTAAATAGATGCTAGATGTGAAAACTCTTACTATGACTGAGGTCATGATGACATATTCATTCTGGCATAAGCTCACACTCTGCCTCAGCAAGGGTTCCTGCCACTAGATGTTTGCTCCTACATATTTTCCTTTGCTGACATTAGTGCTGGTATGGCTCAGTTAGTGGGGTGTATTAGGTAACAAAATAATTTTAAGCATGCTTTTATTAGGTCACTTTTCTACTGAGTGAGTTTTCGATGCAGTTAACTGTGGAGTTACACAAATGCTACTCTGCAGTGAGCCAGCAGAAACAAAGATTGGGGTGTGACAGACGAAGGCTGGACTGCCCTTTACTGAGTGACAGATACTCCAAATTCAAAAGAAGCCATGGCCTTGAAAAGAAACAATGACTATGCAATCCCTGCCCGAGTACAGAGAGTTCTGACTCCTGTTTTGCTTTGTTTGTGGTTATGTATGTTCCCTAGCAAAGTATATATAATTAAAATAGGAAAAGTGTGAAATGCAAAATGAGAAGATTTAAGCTTTGAAAAAAAGATTCAAGTTTAAAAAAAATATTTAAGCACTACTCTTTAAACACCACTCCATCCCTGAAGAGTTCTTAAAATCAAACTGCAAAAATTTTTTCAAAAAGTACAATAAATATGGAAAACCACACTGTCTGCCTAATGTTTTTTTTTCTCTGTGTGGCTGACAGTAATAGAATATTTATCTGACCATCTCAGACCTTGTATACATATTTCTCCGGCTGTTCTCTGTTTTGCATGTGTGAATGCAAGTATGTGTGAAAATTTCAATTTGTATGCATCTCGCACAATAGAGAAAAAAAGGTTGAAAAAATTAAATTAATAATTACTTTTTTCTCCCCTGCTTCATCTCTGTTTCTAGAATTAAATCACCCTTTGCCAGCATTACCACCCCATTGATTGTACTACACTTTTGAAATCTGTCCTCAATAAACTGTTTTGCTTTAAATGATGTTGGATATTGGGCCTAAGTTGGACGTATTTAAAACTCTTTCTTTGCTTTGGCTCTCCTGGCCTGCACATTATTAGGCTAACCTCACTTCTCACTTCTGAAGCGGAATGACCCCCTCTCCAAAACCTCACTTAACGTGGCCTGGTCCTTCCCTGGAATCCTCATGGTCCTTTCTGTTGATTGTCACACTGACTGCAGTGGAAAATTGATTCCTACCTAAGGCAGTGCTTTTCTAGCCAGACTAAGAGATACAGGCTCATTTCTGTAGGCAAGGGTGTGGATTTTAGTGTGGTCCAAAGGACTGCTCTTGGACTCGTTTGAAGCTGAGGCTCCAAGGTAGAAAAGAACAGTGGAAATGGATTTCCCTGTCCATACAATGGTGGAGAATGAGCAGGATATGAGAAAGATGAATACACTGAAACACTTGGATAAACCAGTTAGAGCAATAATTTCTCTTTCTAGGGATTGTGACTCAGTATTTCACATATTCCTTCCTTAGCATATTCTGCAACACGACTCAGTGTGGCGCAAAGACGATGAAAATACCCAAGGCAGAACAGCACATGGGCCACTGCTCTCAGGCTGGGCTGAGGGAGGGGGATAAAGCAGACTAGTTAATGTATGCTTTCTCCCTCATCAGGGTGAAAGAGCTGGTGCATGAAATCCAGTAAAAGCAGCTCTCCGGTCCAGTGAAGCTCGGGACAATTGGCAGCACCAGGAAGGTTATCACTGTCTGCATCAGATGACTCTCTTGTGTGAGGTCAAAACCCCATTGGATTTGTAATGAGGAGGTGGATGAGGCTGTAAAGTCATTCCCAAGATGGAGCAGTGAAGGCCTTGAGGCAAGAAGGAGCCAATGAAGGGAAGAAAGGAAATGGACCGAAAGATCATAATCAGTGAATTTCTGCATCCTACCCCAAGGCTGTATTCCTCAGAGAACGGGATAGTGCCAGGAAACTAAAGGCACTCCTACTGGCTGATTTTGATGCTGGGGTCAGAAACTGATGGAGAATTTGGGGATACTGCAGTCTGTAATGGGGAACCCCAGAACATGACTGAGAGCAGATATCCGTGGGAGTGCCCAGGCCTACAAAGGCCAGGCAACAGTGTAATGGGAATGGCACAAGCAGAACTTTGTGAAGATTCCAGAACAGAAACAAGTGGAGAGATGCAGGACAGGACAGAGGGACCTGGCAGACAGTTTTGTGACTGTAGGTTGGAAATGACTCGGCAGCTACAAGACAGGAATGATGGGTGTTGTGTTTGAGATGGATACTGTAGAGGTCTGTGGTGAAGGGACTGCAGGCAGTTCTGTGTTATGGCTACTGATCTGGTGTTGCAGGGAGTCATAAAGTGCACTTCAAATTCCGAGAAACTAGTTCCCTTCCGGGGAAACCAGGCTTTTCATTTACCTGCCATGTATTATCATCAGAATGCTAACTAATCTGTGGAGTCCAGTTCCTTGTGACTATCGCAAAGCAGGTACTCTCCCTCTCTGCTTTCTCATGCAGAATTCACAACTTCTGAGGTCATCACTAAAAAGAAACTTAGGAGGAGGGATCAGAAAGAGCAGAAGGGTTTTGAAATGTGGCCATTTTTCATCACTAATACAGGATTCTGGAAATGGAAATATCTTGCTTCTTCTAAGAGCAAATAGCAGCAGCTAGGTTGTGTCATCCCATGCAAGAGATGAGGATAACATCCTTCCCCCAAAGTTTTGTCTATCTCACCATGACACAGAAAGGACAAATGAAAACTCCTCGGCTGGGAGTGATGGATGGTTATTTCAGAAAATAGTCCAAACTGGATTTCCACTGAGGCATGGGTTGTACAAACACTTTCTCTTCTCATTCTCTTTTTGTGCCATTTCTGTTTTCATTTGCTCTTATTTGGACTGCTTTTATTTAGATAAAATATGAACAGTAGAATCACATGCAAGATACACAGTATTAATTAAACCTGTATTAAATCTAGTATTCTTTAAGAGTCACCTCCACAAGACAGTCCTTTCAAACCAGATCAAAGAACTGTTCCTTTTTACACTTACTCACACTTACCTGATTTTAAAAATATATCTAGATTTAAGTGAAATAAACAGCCCTGCCTGTAATTTTGAGAAAAGTGAATTCAGATAAAGGAGAAAGTTCACAGTTGGAAGCTTCTAAATCAGAACAACTCCACAGATTGCAGAACCTGATTGCTTAATCATCAATGGAGGAATCAGAAGAAGCTTTAATTGTTGAGACACTGCTCTGTGTGGCCTGTTAAGCCCCACATCATTTATCCAAACATCTTTATGTCTGTCATGAGCCATCTCCATATGCATTCAATAAATATTGAAATATCTTTTACAACAGCCTTACTATGCTCGTTTTAAAACACTTTTATGTTTTTTTCTCTTATTTACTTCAGGCTACCCTGACCAAATGTAGACAGAATGTAAGACATAAATTACTTGAAAAGCATTTCAGCTTCTTATTATTTCAGAAAATCACAGTTATTAAAGCAAGTTCTTAAGAAAATTAATAAACTAACTAAGATTATAAGAAACACAATATGGCAATATTTTGTGCCTTCTGTTCTGAATGTAGTTGCTTAATATTTTCTGAGTTCTTTTTTTAGCAATTAAATCAAGGAACAGATTTTTAAAAAGCTCAAAAAATCCAGGGACTCAGCCCAACATGCACTGTAGGCTTTCTGCAGAAGGCATTGCAGTGCTTGTACAATGCAAGTTATGTTCATTTCTCATGGAATCTGCATATATCTATAACGCTCTTTTTTATTCACCTTTTATGATATAGACGCTAATTATTTTTCATTTGTGAAATGATTCAATGCCTATTCAGAAAAAGATACAATTTAATGACTAATTAAATTAATAACTATAATTAGTAGTTATAATTTAATAAATTAATGTATATATAATTATGGCAATAGAATGGGGCCTCCAAGTGGGTGGAGTCTACATATACCCAGGGTTCTTGAAAATGAGAATGTGAAGCAACTCTGCATTTACTTATTGAAAATACAAAGAAGAGGAATGGTATAAGAACCGTGGGAATGCAAAAGTCATTAGGTGCATTGTCAGGGCCTTGGATCCCTTTCTCCCCAGGCAAAACATCAGTGACATTGTTCTGACATGCTTTCTTTATGAATGGGCAATTATACAAGGTTCTGTCTTAATTTCTCTTGAACCCTTTCCAGAGTTGACCACATGATGTAACTGTTCATCAGATAAAGTGTGCAAATCACCACTGCAGTCTCCTTCCAGGCTGTAATTTGGTTTGGGGTAAATGAGGGCAGTACAATGATAAGATGAAGATCCAAGATAATTAGGTAGTTGATAAGAAAGTCTGTGATAGTTCACTGCTATCAGAGGTGTTGCTCTGAACTGCCCCTGATGCTGCACAGTCTGTGTCATGCAGTATATCCCAGTCACTCATACCAGCAAGGAAAAATACATAGTATTAAAAAAACTAAAAAAATAATTCCATGTTTAGACAATTATATACGATTATGAAGCAAATTTGTGTACTTTCATTCTTATTATTCTAATTGTGTTTTCTAAATAGCTATTGAACACTGCTTGTTAACCTTGGTGACTTTCACTTCTGAATTTCCCATGGGATAGATATCATTCCAGTTTCTCTCTTTCTCCAGCTCAGAGAAATTTTACTGTTCCAGTCTCACTGTTTCTTCCTTCAGTATTGATAAGCTGGGGTCTGTAATATTGACTTGCTGTAGTGGAATAGAACAATGAAAGATATTGCATTGTCCCTTTAAATGTAACTGCATCTGGATTTTGAAAAGAAGTCAGCTGCAAACCTGCAGCGTCTTCATTGGAGCCAAGATCTCGATCAGTAGTACCTGCATGATTGCTAGCTAAGTGGGAGCAAGACAAATAGTCTTCAAGGTGTCTGACACCTGGCAGTTGCACAATAAACACTCCAAAATTTTAGAGTGTCTGGGGATTTTTTGCTTTCAGTTGACTGAAGCAAAACCAGTCAATCCAAAATTGAATATTTTAATGCTATTTCCTGGTAAATTATTTGAATTGTGTAAAATAGAGTTGTCTGCAGAGGGTGAGAGAAGTGTTTGTGTCCCATTGTGAAGCATTTGGACTGAGAACTGTGTCACAGGACAGATTGGACAGGTAATAGCTGCAGATGCAGAGATGTCTTAGATGCACTGCATTATCTGTACCTTCTGTAATGTGCTTGAACTTCTCTTTTTCTATTGGATATAGCTCTTTGAAACCTGTGACTCTTTTAGAGATATTCCTTCCAAAATGGGAACACTGCCCACAAATTAGTACTGCAAACAAATGACTTTTCCTGTTTCTAATGCAGGTGAACACCTTCTGAAAGCATAGCTGTGACAGGACTATCCCCTAGTATGATAATACTATCATGATTTCTCAGAATTGCAACAGAGGGCAGGAGTTGCCAGACTGTGCATTCTTCCCATCGTACTCTTGATAATGTGATGCCCAATCTGCCATCTGATCTGTAATTTTTGGAATGTGAACTGTGCCCACTTCTGCAGCACCTGAGCTCAGGTTCTTCCTGGGTTCCTTTGTGCATGTCTGGCAGCCTGGCCCTAGGAAACAAATAGCAGGAGTTGTTTTGAAGATTTTTATGTTGGTGTTCCTCCTTCTTTCCAAATATAGCAGATTCACGAGGGTTTATGTGAAGAAGAAACCCCAAAGGTGGAGAAGTTCAAATGCCCTATATTTAGTAGCTTATGTGACTGCCTTTGAGATTCTTTTCATGTGAAATGACACAGTTAACCTGAAAAGTATACTCTTAGGGTTTTCTCCCCATGACTCTCTAGTCATGGCTTGGAATGTGTGCTATTTCTATGTAACAAAACCAATATGCTATTAATATAAGAAATATTTCCTATTTTGATTGGAAAGGATAATACTATACTGTGTGTAGGCAACATTAGAGAAGTGACACAAAAGATAAAACATTAGAAATTACATTTGCTTTCTAGCAGTGAGAATCATTCTTAAAATGGCAAAATGATCTTTCATTAGCCCTGTGATAAGTTCTTTTGTCTTTTAAAGTCATCTGTTTGCTTGGGTATGGTTTCAATGTATATCACTCACATAGGGTAGACAGCTGTGGAAAAACTGACCATTTAAATCATTCAGTGTTAAATTACCTTATGATTTATTATCAGCTTATAATATCTCAGTTTATTATTACAAAGTTTATCTCCCACAGGTAATGCAACAAAATAAGAGAAGCTGAATGATTGCCCTACTTTAAAGTCATCACCAAGATATCTTTAACACTCATTGTAGGGCACCATGCAAACTAAAAATGCAGCCAAGAGTTTGTGTTCATCATACCATAGCAAAGACATCAGTATAGGTAGTGTCAGACATAGCTGCCATACCTGGAAGAATTACCAGTTCTGAGAAGAAATTCAGGAATATAGTTGAAATTTGTATTTTCAGTAGATTTTTTCTTCCAATTTATTATATTAAATTCTCCTTGACAAAAATTGTAACCTTTTAAAAGGCGCTTTTAGCCAGAAATGTTTTGGAGTTAAAAGTGTCCATGAAATAACTGCACAGCTGTAGAGCACTCATGAGTCTGCAAGTCGGCAGAGTTTTGTAAACTTTGGATATAGGTTGGCAGAGTAAGTTCGACAGGTTTTGTAAGAATTAGGGTATTGATGTGGGTGCTTCCCATACTCCAAGTTCTGAGCACATTATTCCTGAAAAATAAACAGATATCAGAGTTTTATTACTGAATGGTGGAAATGAAAATGTCTCAAAAGAGTTAGGAAAATGAAATTTCCAAATGAGGAATGATTTAAAGCACCACATAGGTGCTTTCCAAATAGGAAAAGAGCAAGAGGTTACATGCCACTTTTTGAAAACTTGAACAAAAACACATAACTTGTGATCTGGTCTGTGATAGGGATAATCAGTTTTCAACTGAAATTTGTATATGGCATCACATGAAAATAGATTGGGAGTCAATGTTTATAGTTGACGTCAGAAAAAACTTAAGATGCAATGAAGGCTTTAAGGCATAACTATTTTCCTTGGTAATTCAAAACAGGAGAAGCCAAATGGAATAAGTGTATTCAGTTACCTTTTCTTTTTCAATAAACTTGGTGACTCCAAAGGGCAAATTATGGAAAAATGCCGTGGGTGCACAGGAGATGTTCAGGCGGAAAAATACTTTGTGGTCTTTTCCCCAGGGTTTGGATGAAGGTCACCCGGATACAGTGTTCTTACAGCAGCCCTAGAGACGTGACCTCTGATCTTGCAGGCTTCAAATCAGAAGATGGACAAAGGACTTGGGCACTAATGCTTGTTACTCTGCTGTATGAGTAGGAAATGGCTTTCTTAAGGGCTTCAGTCAGTGTTTGTGCAAGCCCCACTCTAAGTGATGCCACCATTTCATTTATTTGGAGATTGATTGCCTTGAACATCCAGGAACTTGACATTGAAATCAGGAGGGGGAGATGAGACATAGATTCTTCCCAACTATAAACACAAAGATTGTAGAGGTTTCAGGAGAAGTCAGGTTAAGAAGCAAGCTGGTTCACAGAGGACTCTGCTGTGCAGAGCTGGTTCACACAAAAACCCCTGCAGGTCACAGTCACATTTTTTGGATAGTTGCTCACCTCCAGTAACTGCTTTGGCTAGTGTTTGTAGGAGATGACAACATTGTAATTTTGATGACTGTATGGGTCTAGCATGCATTAACATCAGTGAATAAGTAATGATTAGATACAGAACATTCATATCTTCATAAAATACGTTTTAAAGAGTTGCCAAATTTTTAGGTTTTAGAAGCACTTCTATACATTCATAGCCTTTAGAAAGGCTGTAGTCTCTCCTTGCTCAAAGCAATGCTGACATAAAAACTGGATCAGCTCGCTCAGAGTCTTCTTCAACTAAGTTTTGAAAAGCTCAAAGAACGGAGACATCACAGCCTCTCTTGACAACATATTCTATTGCAGAATTTCCTTCACTGCAGTGTTTGAAAGTTGTTGTTTTTTTCCTTGGTACCTCTTAGAAGAGTCTGGTTCTGTCACCTCTGTGACCCTGCTGGACACAGCAATTAGTCCTGGACCTCCCCTCCCCTCCCCTCCCCTCCCCTCCCCTCCCCTCCCCTCCCCTCCCCTCCCCTCCCCTCCCCTCCCCTCCCCTCCCCTCCCCTCCCCTTCCCTTCCCTTCCCTTCCCTTCCCTTCCCTTCCCTTCCCTTCCCTTCCCTTCCCTTCCCTTCCCTTCCCTTCCCTTCCCTTCCCTTCCCTTCCCTTCCCTTCCCTCCCCTCCCCTCTCCTCCCCTCCCCTCCCCTCCCCTCCCCTCCCCTCCCCTCCCCTCCCCTCCCCTCCCCTCCCCTCCCCTCCCCTCCCCTCCCCTCCCCTCCCCTCCCCTCCCCTCCCCTCCCCTCCCCTCCCCTCCCCTCCCCTCCCCTCCCCTTCCCTTCCCTCCCCTCCCCTCCCCTCCCCTCCCCTCCCCTCCCCTCCCCTCCCCTCCCCTCCCCTCCCCTCCCTTCCCTTCCCTTCCCTTCCCTTCCCTTCCCTTCCCTTCCCTTCCCTTCCCTTCCCTTCCCTTCCCTTCCCTTCCCTTCCCTTCCCTTCCCTTCCCTTCCCTTCCCTTCCCTTCCCTTCCCTTCCCTTCCCTTCCCTTCCAAAAGCAGCCCCCTCAGTGTCCCCTTGAACAGTGTTTTGACCCTCTCTTTGATGTGCTCCCGTTTGCCAGTGTGGGGAGCCCAACCCTGGATTCAGTCTCTTATTAAACACAGCTTAACCCCTCTGAAATGGAAGGGGAAAATAATTTCTCTTGAAGTTCTGCCTACAGTATTGCTAATGCAGTTTAGCATGTCGTTGACCTTCATTGCTGCAAGGACACCCTGCTGGCTTATGTTCAACTTGCAGACTCTTTTCTGCAGAGATGGTCCCAGCCAGTCTTTCCCTGGCCTGTAGTTTTCCTACCCGAGATCCAAGACTGAGTTTTTGTCTTTGTTGAGCCCCATGAGATCACTGTTGGACTCTACTTCATTTGATCAAGCAGTCTCTGAATGGCAGCCCTGCCTTCCAGTATAGTGAGCATTCCCCACACTTTGGGGTTATCAATTCACTGAAGGTGCCCTCTGTATTTGAATACATTTGTGATGCCATCAACAGCGTGAACCAGCCCTGATTATTCCAGTAGAGGTCAGTCAGTCTGTCCTAATTAACACACAGGGCACAGAGACATGTCAAAGCTTCCACACCACCAGCTCTTGTTGTGTTTCACAGATAAATAGGTTAAAAAGTAGGGAAGTCACTATGGAGACTGTTGGAATAACTAAGATAAAATGTGTTTTTGTTTGCTATTCAATTGTTGAGTGTTAGACTGAGACCTGAGTTTGTGTTTAGTGGTAGTAGATCCACACTGAACACACTTTCACACTGGGACACTAGGGCTGAATCAAGGAGAATGTTAGTACTGAGTCACCTCCTGATGCTGTTTTATGACACCAAATTTGTGGCTCCTTGTTGTGATCTTTGTGTCACATCACCTATACTCCCTTCAGCAGCATGAGGGATATTTTTGTTGGTTGTTCAAGGGACAGGTGTCATTTTGAATCATCAAAACAAACAAAAAAATTCCTTGCTTAAGAGGCAGTTGAAGGAGTATTTAAACATATTTAATTGCTTGGTCCATGGCCAATGACAGTAAGAGACTTTAGGGAGGCTATAAATGAGCCTCTGCCTGGGAAAATTCATGAATCATACTTGCAAAGGGAATGGTAACTTTTTGTTTTAAATCTTATTCTCAGAGTCTCTCCTGAAGATAGAACACTTGCTCTAATAGTTTGTTTTCTAAATGTCAGTCCTATTCAGGGTTATGTAAGTCAATGCAACTTCTTTCCACTTAAGAAAGTAGTTAGTTGTCACTGCAAATGTGCACTTCAAAATCTCCAGGACAGTCTTCACAACAGAAAAATTCAGCTGTGCCTGGAGTACTTACAAGTGGCCAAAGACCTGACTTCTCAGGATAATTTTGTTCTGTATTCAGTTTTAATCAGTGCACATCTGTTTCAGGGGACAGCTTTCTGGTATTTCCAACATTCTCAGGGGGAAGTGTGTGATGATTAATTTTGATCATTCATATGTCTTTAATTGTGTGGTTAGAACATACCTCTTTCTGCGGTGAAGTACAATTTCTCTCAAGTTCTTGGTGGAGATGAGAGCAAAAATTCACTAATGCAAATACAGCTCACGTAGCTCTTTGGATGTGTTATATCAGGCTCAAAATTCATTAGCTGATAAAATCTAATCAGATAACATGAATCTGAAGAAAAATCCTGCATTATTCAACAAGGTGAATACAACAGAATCTGAGGAAAAACAAAAATTCAAACAAAAAGATCCCAAGCATCAAGTTTTCCACCAGAAGTATAGCAACTTATTAATAACTAAACAAATTATGAACAAATTACTAAGTGAACAAATAAACAAATATTTTTGTTCTAGTAGTTACTTTAATAAATGCATTAAATAAAATGCAACTAATTCCATCTTAGAGGAGATTAGTTATTTCCTTTCTCAGTGCTTATAAAATTTTATTTTAAGTTTAGTTCATTGCCATCTCCCTGGATCAGTTTCCCTTTGCGTACAGCACTCCAGTTTCTGCCATAAAATTTTCCATGAGGTGTATAACAGTCCTTTTCCCAGAAGCTCAGGGCAACGAGTTCTGCAGCCCTTGAGTATCTTTCTTAACTACTGCAATACCATATCTGCACAAAACGAGCAGAATTACTCACACAGTAACACAGCAACCTGAACCTTGCCTGGTTTAGATAACCAAAGCTGACTTATAGACAAATACTTCTGAACGGGCCATTACCTAGCAGTGAGTGTTCCTTCCCAGCAACAAGTATGTTGAAGAATATCCTTCAGGATATTCCCTTTGAGAGGAACATATCTGGCTTCTGTGCTTTGTCTCAGAGGAGACCATTTTAAACTCTGTTGACTTGGGTTCTAGCTCTGATAAACTCAGTTAATCAAAGTAGTTCCAATGGTTAATGCAATAAACCACTGTCTTCTTTGTCACTTCTCTACCATAAAAATTCTGTAAGCAGCTCTTCAGATACTATAAGTGGAATCTACTGTTTTCATTGATTATTCCTTTTCTGGTGTTGAAAGCAACAAGTTCACATAGGCAGAGACATTTGTTTCTACTTTAGGACCAATGGATCCTCTAAGCTAATTTTGCAGAACAACCAGTCAGATCTGACATCTGCCCATGACCTTCTGCTACTGCCAAAACTTTCAGAACAGGTCAAGACTTCACTGGGACAATCTTTAAGATTGTACTTTGAAGAGTAATAAGTGCAAAGATATTTATAGGACTTCTTAAATTGTGAGGGAAATGTTAGGAAGTGGCAAGGGCTGGCTGCGCCCTAACAGATGGGACAGAGCCTGACTTTACACCAAACAGGACAGGGGCCTCCCATGTGGGGCACCTGAGCAAGGTGAGTAGGCAGACAGACCTGGAGATGGTCACTCAAGCAAGAGCCTAGACTTTCAAGCAATTTCATGGTGGTGAGGCAGGTCCAAGCTCAAGCCAGGAGATTAATCCATTGATCAGAATGACCTCCAGTGATGGTGAAAAGGCCTGCTTATCACAAACTACATATCCATGTTGACAAGGCAAGCGTGAAGTCAAGCTAGAAGTCATGGAGCCCATGGCCAAACACAAACACAAGCTGCAGGCAGGAACTGAAGACACAAGACAGACCTTAAACAGGGCTTCTAAGCTTCTGGGCAATCATATGAGTGTGGGTGTGTGTAGCTTTTTTGAAGGCTCTTGGTTTGACTGAAAACCCATTAGTATACTCAGGAGCACGACAGTAAGAGTCTCCTCCCAGCAGAAATGTCCTCACATCTCTCAGGGTACTGGAGTCAGAAAGGACTGTAAGCAGAGTGGATAAGTTGTTGTGAGTTTCCACAGGACTTTTTCAGGGGACACAATGCCAAGGACAGACTATTGAGAAAGAGAAAAAAGCATGGGAAAATTTGGGCTGGGCAGCAGAACTCAGAGTGCCTAGGAGGCTCCTAAAGGCTAGGTGGGCTTGAGAGACAGTAGGGGATGGGTCAGAAAATTCACTCCATCCTTGACAAGATTTGGGGATGGGGCAAGGCAGAGGAAGCAGGGGAAGGAAACCCTAGGGAGCAAGGGAGGAAACCTGGAAACCTCAGCTATGTGAGAGACCACACAGACTTTAAGGTGATGAGTATGAGGCTGGAAATAACAGATGAGGGTGGTCAGGACCATTAAAGCCTTTTAGCACAACTCAGGGACCTGACCAAGGTGGGGCAGAGAAATGAAACCAAGGATTTTCAGTCTGCTCTGAGATTTCATAGGTTGCAGCAAGCAACCAGTGAAATTTGTAGCATTATTTGCAGGAAGCCCTGTAATCTAAGATGTACAGTTGAATGGCTCTACCAGGAATTGCTCTCAGGATATTCCTAAAGACAAACATTTAACAGGGCCCAGATTTCCCCTGTTTGTCGGCACCAAACTTTAAACTCTGTCATCAGAACTTGCCCTCAAAATTCTTCCTCTTACAGCAAAGAATATATTCAGGAGTTCCCCTAATGGTGTTTTGGACAACTCTGAGCTGTGCATTCCAAATGGTGTAACCTGTTGTCACAAAAAAACCCAGTCACAATCCAAATTTTATTTCCTGTTTGCTATCTTGACTTAGTAGTACAGTTGCTATGGGCTAAGACCCCAAAAAACCTCAATTAAATCAGGATGTATTCATACTTCAGAGGTTTCAGAGAATCTTTTAAGTCTGACGCCAGCTATGAAATTGGGAGTCAATTTACTCACACCCAGTCTCAGATGAATGCTATAAGGCATGAAAACAAAGCAGCTGTTACATCAACTTCTTCCTTTCTCCAAACTGCAAAAATGTTGCTGGCCACAGATTTGAGGGTTAGCATTGCCATAGATGTATCCCAAAGCTATACTTTCATGTTTTTGTGTATCTTTAGGATCAAGGAGAGTCTCTACTGAAAAAGCAGGATCTACTCACTCATGCACAGAACTTTACAATGGCTGAATGAAAGACTTAGCTGTTCTTGTGGCATTCCAGGCCACAAAATAAAACTAATTAGTGACGGGTTTTTTTGCTAATGGTTTTTCCCACTCTATTATAGGCTGGTTTGGAGATGTCTGGTAACAATCTTGGGCTACCTTTCAATCCCAGACCTCCGTTGAGGAAATCTGAATGAGAAGGCTCTCATGACTTGATACCTTATAAGGTTATAAGGTATCTTATAACCTTACCGTTGATGCCTCAAGTTTTAGCTTTCATATTTTCCAGATTCTGTACTGCATTAGTATATAACTCTAAACTTCATATGAAGTGTTAGCAAGTTCTCTTCACAGTTTAGTCAGACAAAACAATCCTTTTCCAGCCCAAGAACCAAGGACACCATTGCAGCTTCAGGCCCAAAAAGTGTAAACAACAGTGAATGGACGAGAGCAGTCTGGGAGGATGGGACTCCATAACCTGAAGCTGTAATTCGACAATTAACTCCAATATGTAAATAAACTTATAAAAAAGTGAAAATGTGGGACCTGTCGTCCATCTTGGGTGGGCTGTTGTACTGCCCACACTGCATCCTTTGAAGACCTTTAAATAAATACCTACTGTATTCCTTTGATACTGTTCAGCTCTATTCCAGGTAGCCTCTCAAGGCATCACTGACAATTTTAATGTCAGTCTAAGGTCCAGGTAGAGATCCAAGCCCTTTTTTCATTTTTTCTTTATTACCTATTTTTGTGTTAGGACCCAACACCAGGTCCCTGTCTGCAGGAGTAGATTACTGTTTTCACATTTACTTAGTCTCCACCTTTATAAAGGAATATGCTTCTGCTTCTAGTGAGTACACGAGTCCCTGGGACACACTCCTTTGACAGGAGGCTGGGGGATTGTTCACTGTATTAACCACCAGTAAATAAACTTCCCAACTCACTCAGAGAAAGCTTTCTGACTTGAGCTAGTGCTTCAAATCATAACAGTAGGAAACCATCCAGGATCCTTGTCTGGGCTTCCCCAGTAAGGCAAATCCCACTGACTCCCTCAATCAAGGTTTTTTAGGAATTAGTAATACTCTTGGTGATCCTATTTCACTAACAGATCTCCTTCACACCTTCACATTGCCCATATGACTGCAGTTATCAGAGGTCTTCAATTCTCTTTTGGCTTGTCCTGGAAATGTTACAAAGTCTTCTGCAAATGTTGGGGGGGGGGGGGGGGGTAGGTGGGTGGGTTTTACAAAATCCAGTGATCTTTGTGCTGCTTTTCTGTAACAGTCAGTGGTGCTATTGCTGATCCCTCACCCAAATGACCAGGACCACAGGAATGCATCTTTCAAGGAAGTCTGTGCCTCTGCTGCAATTCCTCAACATGAGGAGCTGCCCTTCCTTCTGCTAATCTGAGTCAAGAAGTAGAGACCATTTCCCTTTAACTTTCTTAATCAGGCTTACTAAACACAGATAGTTGCATACAACAAGGCCATGCTATTAATTGAGGAAATTCAGTGTAATATTTTATTTACAACCAGCTTCCCTCTAGCATTTTGCACTCCTCCAGGCCAGGAGATGGATTAATGGAATTACACATCAGAATTATTTGCATAATATGGAGTAAATCCTTCAAGGACACTTATGCCCTGGTATAGTTTATAATGCATTGTTAAGTTATGTCTGTTGCTGAGTTACCTGTGATTTACTCGTGGTGAAGTAATTAATATTTACACAACAGATGAGATTTTGTGAAGATAAGAGTTTCTCAAGAACTGGTGGAGATAACACCACTAGTATTCTGCTTCTGGAATATCTAGTTATTTTCCTCTTTTACTTTGTTTTGGTTTTTGATAGGTATCACCACTCAGCTGTGTGATATCAAAGTGTACATAACGCTGTGCATTTCCATACAATCATCCCCAGCTTTGTTTTCCTATGCTACACAAGTAAGATATATAACTTGAACAACTGGAAATATCACAGTCCAACAGGATTCCCTGACATATCTGTAATACATCAATCAGTTGCTGCCTAGTTATTATTACAATCCTCTCAGATGGAAGATTATCCATTACAGACATGGAGAAACTACATCACTGTTTACTGCTGACTTGGTGAATTCTTGGCTTTCTGTTCAGTGCTCTCTCCATACTTTGACTCTCTCTGTCCTTGCTTTTTCCTGTACTTCTGCTGCTCTCATTCTTTTCTCTCGCAACTTACATCTCCAGAGCTTTTATTAGATGTTGGGATTTCAGACAAAGTATTGCAGTACAATCAGAAATGTAGAGGGGAAGTGTTGAAAGACTGGTCTGGTTGTAGGTTGCACTTCCAGTCTTGCTCTTAAGATGGTAGTATAAACTTGGGAATGCAACCCATGCACTTTGTTTTTGCTGTTGCTGAAATGACAGAATTCTTCTTGTGATTTCCAAATTGGGAATTTTTAAGAGCTAATTTTTATAGTGAAATTCTTTTGTGAATTTGAGAAAAAATAAAAAATATATTTATTTTTAAGGTTTGAGCATATATGTGATAGAGAGATCATATGCAAAAAAGACATGGAAGAATAAGAGTTTCTGAATTGATTTGGTGGTCTCTGCTCTGGAAGAACAGGCAAATCCTTGTGTGAAAATTTGTCCAGGCAGATGTTTGGGAGCAATACTTATCTCTGACAGGTAAAACTTGAATGTGCTCTAACCAAGATAACTTGGCTACTCAGTGGCTCTGAATGTGTTAAGCATCTAATGATGCTAGTTTATTTGTCTACCAGATGCTTAACATGGATTGGGGGAAGGGGGGGAGGTGCAAATTTGGAAGGTAAATGAAGATTTTCAATGTCTCATAATAAATGAGTTGACTTCCCTTTATTTCCTTTCTCTTCAAAATTACTTTGTGTAAATTCTCCTGATACCACTCATTACATAATCTTGTGTGCTTAACAGAAACTTTAAAAAATGTTCAGAAGATCAAAATGGGGGATATCTACCATGTCCAGCCAATTTGGTTTCTCCATTAGATTCAATAGGTTTCCTTACTTTTACGATGCCTTTTATCTTTTCCATTTCCTGCTGCTCAGAGTTTGCATTCCTGTGGATTTTGTGAAAGACTGTGGATTACACTTACATCTTTATAGTAACTTTGAAATATCATGCAGCTCTTGCAATTCCCCCTCCCCCCTAAAAATCCTGTAAGATAAGAACAGAAAGATTAAAAATAAAAAAGCACTCCCATCCTGATTTGTCACCAAACAAGCACATTGGATTTAATCGTACATACCTCCAGCACTCAAAATTTCCAGGAAGGTTAACAGGACTTTTGTAAGAACATGGAATGTAGGGGTCAGGAACATTCAGAAGGAAAGGAATCCATGTACTGTGCAAATTACGTCTGTCTCTACATTAACACTGAAATTACTTTTATGGCAGGCCAGGTCATAGCTGTGTTGATTTAATTTTGAAAAGAAGGCACTGAAAAGGTGGCTGGGAGGAAAACAAAACTGGAGATTATGTGAAAAATTCTCTTGTAGTGTTTTTCTCTAATTCTCCTGTTATATTTTTTCCTTTTCAAGCACGTTGCTGGCAAATGCTAGCTTGAATTTCAGGTTCATCAAAGGTCACCTCATTCACACTCAACTATTCAGATTTGCTTTTTTTAAAAAAAAATTAAAATTAAAGGCTGACCTAAAAGGAATGCATTGTACTATAAAAAAGTGCAGAGTATTGTCTCTAGCAAGATAACAATCCCCAGTGACAAAAATGGGTTTTTTTCCTCCATTGTATTTATGGCAGGTATAGGAAAATAGGAATTGGTTGTTGCTGAAGTATCTCCACACACTGGCTTATTTGCACTTAGTTTCTATAGTCCTGCAAAAGGCAGCACATCCTAACTGTGCCTTATATGATATTAGTGGATACCCCAGAGCCATGGGGTGACTGAACTGCACAGACCCAACATCGTTCCATCATTGCTGATCTGTTTTAAATTTGTTTTCTGAGACACTGTGGTGTGAGAAACACATTTGGGCAGGTTCTGCTTTGCATTTCTTCATGCTCACATTGCTATGGATTGCCTATGGATATGGAAGGGAATTTATGTGGAAGGAGATGTTGAAATCTGCTGTCATATTTGTTAGAAGGGGTGAAGCTGGAATCAAGAGAGTCCAGGAACCGGGTCAGTCAGAACTACCCCATTTCAGAAACAAGAGAAGTCAAGGCAGACACCAGTAAAGGGCATCACTGGCAGCCAGGATAAAGACACCATTTGCAGCGGGAGCTTGGAACAAGGAACAAGTACAGCCAAAATAATGTCAAGAGCTAAAGGGCTAGAAGCCAGGCACAACATGACTCGGGAGCTGAGGAAAGGGGTTCAGAAACTTAAAAGCACCTATCAGGTGTGTGGAAAACCACATATAACATAACTGTATAGACCTACAATCCACGTCTCAACTGCAAGACCTTATCAGGTCCTTAGTTTTTGAATACAGCTATTTACAGCCTGCTAGACTGAAAGCCCACCAGCGCTTAAGTGGTATGGTCATGATGTGCTAAAGAGGTTTCAGTCCCTATCATACACTTACATTCTTCATCCACCTCTCATCTCCTTCACCCACCTTTCATCTCCACATTTTATTTCTGCTGAAAATGCGCTCTACCATGAATTACAAGAAAACACTGCAACAACTCTTTTGCACTATTAGACTTCATGTTCATACAAATGGGCAAAGGAAAGCTATTGAGCCAGCTTCAGTGCAGTCTGAAGGGGTGATGGGAGCTGTGATGAGCCACCCACGGCCGTGTGGTGAGTCCACCTGAGACACAGGTTCGCAGCAGCTGGGACTGCCCTGGCTGCTGCAGCTGGTGCCTCCGTGGGCAGCTAGGAACACACCTTCCTCAGCTGCTGTCTGACTGCTCCCACTGCTCCTCGCCTCTTGTCCCCCAGAGCTGCCTGCCCAGAGGAGGCAGGAATAAATCTCTGCTCTCCTGCCCTGGTGATGCCTCTCTTCTAGGGCTTCCTTGGAGAGACAGTGGGAAGTATTCTCTGCTTGGAGAAACAGAGATTCTATTCGTCTGTCAGGGGCTATTAATACCTCAGCGTCTAAATACCTTTCTCAACTTCAAGAGGAGTTGCTTCCCCCACTTCTCGCAGTGTTAGGAGGGACTCATTATTGACATTCTTAAAAAACCTATTAAAACCACAACATTTGTTCCACACATCTGGCTGGTATAAACTCTAACCTCTCAAAGTAGCAATAAATATATTCTTCCCATGTATATATTTCTCATATAAAGTGTCCGCTAAGCCTGACACTTCCTCCTAGATCAGGTCAACTCAGTGAATTTGACATTTCAGGGTATGATCCCTCAGGTTTGCCTTAAAGCATTGTTTATTGTGTGGCAATTTATGATTTTATAGGATAGGATGCATCATGAGTTTACGGAAGTCTGGATGTCAATCCTAGTTTTATGGTTCTAAGAAACCTCTAAATAAACCAGGAATTTCAAAGAGATGACTCAGTCCTTCTGTGTATACACGTGTCTCTCTTGCCTTCTGATTCTGTCACGGTCCAGGCACCCTAAACAGAATTCTTTTCCACTACAGCAGGCGTGATATTTCTGTTCATTCAAGGTGCAAAAATATTGGGACAAGTCTTTAGGGAAAGAAGATTAGAAACTAGAAGCTTTCTCCTTTTCTCCTTTCCTTTTCTCTTTTCTCGTTTTTTTTTTTTTTTTTTTTTTTTTTACCTCTTTGTTTTTTTTTTTTTCCCTCATAGCTTTCAGTTTCTTCACACAAAGAAGGATGTCTCATCGCTTCATTTTCATATTTGGTCTACTGCTTTGCAGACAAATACTCTCTGATCCTGAATATGTTTTTCTGCGCCAAAATCAAGTTTTTGTTAAAAAAAAAAATCCAAACAAAAAACCCCCAAAAAAACAAAAACAAAAAACAAAACAAACCAAAAAACAACAACAACAACAAAAAAAACCAAAACAACAAAAAACCAGGTTATGTTAAATGGAAATTCTCATCCCTTTCCTAAATAAGATTTTTCTGGAAGAAATGAGAAGAAACAAGGAGAGTTTGTAGAACATGAAATGAAAATGAAATATGTAAACTTTACACATTAATCTACATAAACTCTTCTTCCAGCTTGTGGAGTGAGGTGATTTCGTTTTACGTGGAGAAGGTGGAGTCTGTAAGGATAATTTCTTTAATGGGATTTGCAGACAGCTGAAGTGGGAGGTGTGTCCTCCTCTCTGCCACCTTCCCAGAGCCCTGTGTCTTTTAGGGCACGTTCCCACATGTTCACTCACCTTAAAGGTGTTTTGCCTGGCTTGCTCAGCAGTCTATTTCAAAATTGCTTACATGTTGCTTTCCAGAGGAATTCAGAGATACAAAAGGAGGATGATGGCTTTTAAAGCCTAGATTTCAGAATCAAAATAGTACAAGCCTAGGACCTTGATGCTGTATGAATTCTTCAGTTGCTGTGCAGGGTCTTTTTGAGGGGTAGGCTGCTGGCGAGCTACTTCCAAATCAGACACACCTTTGGGTTGGGCTATTTTGGAAACTAAGTAATTGATGAGGCTCAAGGTATGGTCTGCTAGGAACAAGTGATTTTATTGTGTGTTTTTACAGGGACTGTGATCAGCTGATGCAGCTGATTGACAGTCTCCTCTGTAAGTAACTGGGGGCGGAGGAGCGGTGACCTGCAGTGAGCCCTCCCTAACTTTTTCCCTAAGTGGGGATTGCTGGCTTTCAGGCAAGAGAGGAAAGGGGACGGGATATGGGGGTACCTTTATTTGGGGAGAACAATCCCTTCTATTCCCGGATATGGAATGGACTAAGTCAGAAGCTGCAAGGCAAGAAATCCTGGGATAAACATCTGGATGAAATCTACTTACTCCAGCAGAAAAGGTAAGGTGCACTTCAGCCTTCTTGTCTTCTCTTTCTTCTGCTGCTTTCCCTGTAGCTGATTCTCACTCTTCCCCCTTAGGCTTTTCTGCCAGTAGATAAACTTTAAACAACCCTGGAGCAGTTTTCTCTATCAGATTTCTTCTTTCAAGGTGGAATGCTTCTGGAGTTCCAATCTTATCTGCTTTCACAGGTAGATTTACCAGGTTGCAGTTGAATTACCCTGAGTGCAGGACATCAGTCACAAATTAATAATGTATTCTCTTGTCTTTCCTGCTTCATTGGTAAAGCTCACAGGAAAATCATAAAGGTTTGTTTTTAATTGTTATTATTATTGTCATCATTATCATTAACATTATTATTATTTTTAGGAGTGTGTGTGATGCATAGGCTGCAGTCAGCTGAAATAGTGGCGCTTTTTTTGTCAAGATTTTGCCTTCTGTCTCTCTATAGGTTGCTCTTACTGTGGGATAGAGTAGGCTTAATGTTGTTGAACGTTTTGGGGGGTCAGTCAGCTCCTGGGTCAGACTGTGGTTTCTCAGACCTCTGACCTTGGTGTCGGCATGTACAGCGACTCCTCTTGGACCTTAGATTGTCCAGAAGATTGGCTGTGTCTTCCCATGTGAGCACTGAAGGCTTTTCGTTACTGCTGTGCAGGGCTGCTCCCTCCGCACACAGAAATGTGGGGCTATTCATGGAAATACAGCTGGATCTGCTTTTCATTGTCATTTCTGCATGCACAAATGCTGCACTACTCAAATAACAAATTGCTTCCAGTTGCTTGTAAAATCTGTTTTTTCTTTCCATGCATAACTCTGAACATCTGTGGGGACAAAAAGGTGACTGTGTGGGACAAAATCTATCTATACATAAGTATATGTACATATATGTATAGAAATATGCAAAGAAGCAGATCAAGAGGGACAAAAGTACACCTTTAGGGAAAGAATTGTATTGTTATCTAGCTTCTGACCAAGTAATAAAGCCTGTTCCAGTTTACTTCAGGGCAGTGGGACTTAAATACACTTAAAATGGGAGGGACAATGGGAACGACAGTGTTTCTGTGGAATGCTAAAGTGTTTACATTTTGACGTGTTCATGAAAAGCATCACAGGTAACTGAAAAATAAGTTCTCAGCAGATTCTGTAAGATCCAAATGAATACAAAATAGAACCTTAAATATATTACTATATCAAATTAATTATATTGATTACATACTAATAATTAATACTAATTAGTAATAAATTATAATACATTAATTTTTATGATTGGAACATTATCTTCATATTTTTAAGTCAAAGAGATGTGGAAGGAAGCTCTGCTGATCTCCATCTAACCTCCCACTTGAAGCTGAACTCTTGCCAGCAAGAGATCACATTGCTTAAGCTCTGTCTAGCTCACTCTTGAAAGCTTCCCAGGACAGAGATTCCACCATATCTTTAGGTACCTGCTGCAGTGCTGTAGTAACCTCCCAGTGAAAGAGTTTGTTTGTTTGTTTTTTCCCAAATATTCAACCTGATTTTGATGATATTCCTGTCCCTTGTTTACCATCTGCCGTTGCCAAGAGGGGTTTGGTCCCTTCCTTTTTGTTGCTCCCTTTCACAGGCTCCTGTTAGATTGCCACTTTTCTTTGCTTATTGGTCCTCATGAGTCATGTGCTACAGGCCCATGAACGTCTTGTGTGTTAATGGAGGAAAACATAAAAAATGTTAGTCATACAAACTCTTCTGCATAAACTTATTTTAGATCACTGCAGTGCAATCCCACTGGCCCCAAAGTAAACTTTTCTGTGCTTCTTTATAAAGCTCTCTGTAAAGCACATGCAGTGTGCATAATATTCCCTGTGAAATCAGGGTTGCATGGGGATGTGATTGTTCCCTTCCATTTTAGGTCTATATATTTCCCACAGCTTTTAACTAACACAAATTAGCCTCCTGCTATTTGGTCACAAATTATGTGGTGCCAATATGTGAAAAAATCTTTTGCTGAAGAGGGACAGGACCAGCTCTTCCTCCTATTATCCTACTCTTTCCTTTCTTGTCCCCAGGGATGCTCAGAGTTTGAGGAGAGGAAAAAAAATGAACATTTTGCAGAGGATTGGTTTTATTGCTTTCACATTTTTACTTATGTACAGATAGAAAACACAGCAGGAAGACCTTTGGTGACTGGTGTGTGGGAACTATTCTTGCGAAACCTCTGCTTTTGTGGAAAAACTGTTGTAAGCCAAAAGGGCTTTTACTATGTCCTGTCATTTTGTGGTACAGAACTGCAGTGTTGTGGCTTCAGCTTGAGTTCTTCTTAGTGAAAATGGTGTTGGAATAAATACAGTAATTAGCAGTGATTGAATTCTACTATTGTCTTATTGAAAGCCAGTGGTAAATATGTTACTGTTTAACTGGCATTCTTGGATCACACACAGAAAGTCTGCAAGAGAAGAACAAGGCTTTTTTTTTCCTGTCTGAGGCTGGTGATAATACCTGAAAACTGATTGTTTTGGTAGTTGTCACCTTCCCTGGCATTGATGTTCATTCTCTTTCTTGGTATGAAACAGTCCTTTGAATCTTACTAGCAGTAGATCTCAGCATTATTCACAGAAAGGGGTTAATATTGCACTCTATAATATTCCCCCAGGGGAATCCAGGTTCAGAAAATGCAATACAATCTCCTAACACTGAAGAGGACTTAGAGTTTATTTGGCCTTAATCTTCTGGTTTCTCTCTCTTGAAGACTCTCCTTTTTAAACAGCCTGTAGCTCAATGTGGAGTCCCAGGGACAGTGGTCACATCTCATATGTGCCCTCTAGAATCCTCTGGAAGCAAACTCTGGGATCTGCAGAGCCTGAAGCATATGAGCATAATCCCTCAACATAATTGATAATGATGGAGAACAGAAAGATGAATGCTTATGAGCCTGATAGAGGTGAAGAAGGATCACATGTCTGTCACAGTGCAATAGATCCTCTAGAAATTATTTTCAGTGCAAGAGTTTCCAAGGAAATGTGAACAAATTCCTCCTACAATGTGACTGTAGAAAATCCACCCAATGAGCATTGCACTGTATGAGCAATATATAAATTAGAACACGTGAGTACATGGTAACAGTACTTGTTAATGTATAACAATGATGTAGTATTTTTCCTCTTCTGTTGTCTGTATTATAACTTTGATTGGTTAATAGCAAGCAAAGCACAACTTGCATAACTTGCAGAGAGCAATGGTCATTCCAAAGATGTCACAACAAAACCTTTGGTTTCCACATTCTTTAGTGGCTCTTTAGTGTCCCAGACATATTAGCAAGGTGCTTTGCTCACCCCGGAAACAAATGTGGCACAAATAAGGAAGCAGCTCAGCCTAATGCAGGTGAGCTGGTTTGTTTAAGAGCTGTGCAGGGACACAGAGAGCCTGCAGCTTCCACACAAATCATTCACTACCAAAAGCTGGCAGTGAATAAGATGTTCCCATAGTTTGGCTGTTCATTTGTCTAAACAACATTACTGAGTTGTCATCCCACAATTTAACGTAGGATTGTCCTGTCTTAAAATCCGCAATACCTGTCAGTATTAATTGGTTTGTTTGCTCCCAAAAGTGACAGTCAAATAAAGATGCCAGCTTTCAGTTCCAGCACTTCATTTATAGCTCGTTTCAACAACAGTGCTTCTGAGTAGTCAAGATGCAAAGAACAATTGGCTGCTGTGCATGAAATAAAATCAAAAGCATCAATAGCAGGATTTCTGGTCTTTTATTCTACTGATACACCTTCATCCTAATGAAAGTTTTGAGACTAATAATGGAAAACAGTCTCCCTAATTTCACAAGTGTAAAGATCCTCCAGAAGTCATGTTTCCCCAGCAATGCACAGACGTACACACACCCAATCTCAGCCTAAGATGCATCTCAGGCTCATAGACTTAGGAAGTTATTTGATTTCCTAAACTTGGCCATAGGTTTCCACATAAAGAAGAAAACATGAAATTTTTGCCCTGAACCACCCCTCCAGCCCCCAAATTAAAAAGCTGTTAGAAAAAAATTTATTAAACACTGGGTGAGGAACACAACCTGGAATAAAACTGCAAGAAAATCCCTCTTGAGAAGGGCTGGAAGTTTTGATGCAAAATGAAGTTATACATCAGAGAAAAAATTTCTTTTATGACTGCTTCAGTGATAATAAATAACAACTAACAACTTCTGAACCGTTAAAACAGTTCTAGCATGAGATTATTCTTACAATGCTCTCAGATGCAGAATTAGAATAAAACAATATGTTAATGCAAGCAGAATGCCCTGCTGGAAATGACAGATCAAGATTTCTATTGCTTTGTGTGGCAGATAGTTAAATATCTGACAGGATAAGAATTCCCTATCAGTTTCTTGTCTAGTAACATTGGCAATTATTAACCTGTTTAATTTATTTCCAGAGAAGCTCTGTTTACTCTCAGCTGAAGGGGCTTTGACATACATGAGCAAGAGGTCCCAGTTGCTGAGTCTTGTTGCTGGTGCTGAAGAAGTTTGCTGACCCTGTCGATTGTCCAAGCCCCTGTTATCTGGCTCCTTTTCACTCGGGGCAATTATTCCCTAACTCCTCCTTTGGCATCTTGCTAGGTGATTGCTTTGATCCTCTTTCAGCTGGTTGGCTTCCTCTGAGCAGCCCTGTGTGCTCCTGAAGGCTTTCTCACATTTACATGCACATGCTAGCAGAAGGGAGGGAGAAGATGAATCTCCTCTGGCATTTTCATGATTCATTCTGGGGCATGGGTATTCTGAGCACAACAGGGAAAGAAGAGAAAGCTAATATAATATTCTGATGATGAATTTATAGCTTAGGTTAAAATAACCACTTGAGAACCCCAGGAACTGACTCTCTATGGGCATAAAGCTTGAAGCTGGAACCAAACTTAAATTAGAGCAAAGAATGGGGAAATTCCATATAGTAAATGATTGAAGTTGTAGAATCTGATAAGGGAAGAACAGAAAGAGATGCTTCATTGCATTTCTGGTGAGTTCAGTCGTGAAATAGAATCTTCAGATTGGTTGTTGTCCAGACAGTTCACATATTTAACATATTTCCCTGTTCTGAAAGAATAATCATAGCAACCCAAATTCTTCTTTTTATAATGAAATTAGGACTTATTTACTAGTCTTTGCATTCTCTATCTCTCCATAAGTGAAATGAGCAGGCTGCACTCCAAAAGAAGTGCTTAAGAAGCTAAAAGAGTACATATTACCAGCAGAAAGTGCTTGTGAAATCTTTAACCTTGTTTAGAACTGTTTTACATGACTCCCTCAGTCAGAATCTGACCTACATTTTATCTTCTCTTTGTTTCACAATGTATTTTCGGGTGCTCCTGATTTTGCCCTCACCTGTATTGGAAAAACAGCTCACGGCTTCCTGAGCACCTCATGGAATCACCTGTGAAGAAAACTGGCTGATAGTAAGGCATGACCAAGGCTCACTAATGCCTCCACACTGACACATTCCTTAGCTCAGCACGAAGAACCCAGGAGCACATCCAGGTGGATGCTCTTGTGGTTCTCCTTGCCCCTCAGAATTACTGGTTTGCTATCGAGCTGTGCTTAGCCTAAACTGATCCTGTAAGGCAACATCCAGTCTGCCTAGTGTTACAAACTTCACTTAGCTGGGTAAATCAGGGGCTTAGTGTTCCTTGATTCCATAGCTGTTGAAGGGGATGAACAGCATTAGAAGAGGAGCTTAACTTAGATGTGTGCTGAACTGTCTTCTTAAGGTGCCTGGAAATGTCTGCTGAATCATTTTCTGAAAGCCAGCCTCACTGTTCAATGACATAATGGTACTTTCAGGAAGCTAAGCATCTACTGTAGGCAGCTCTGTTAAGAGACTTAAGTTACAGATTTTGCCAGTTGCTGCTTTGATACTCAAAGGGGCCCAAGTAGTAAAATGCAAAACTCAGTGCTGTGTTTGATCTGTCAGAAAGACAGTTGGTTAAATATGCAGAAGTTAAATAATTGAAAATGTTTTGAAGGTTCTAAATTCAGGTGACTTCATTTAATTTTTTATATTAGCAAATTTGCTTCCCCTAGTTTTTGACATTTATATGCCCAGTACATTGCTGCAATGTATTAAAAATTAGTTGATAATTAGAATGGTATGTTTTAAATGAGGTTAAAATGTTTCCCCAATTCTGAGACAGAAAATTAAATGAGAGTAAAAGCATATGCCAGGAACATGTAACTCACAAACCTTTGAGACTTCACAAGCAGTGTGCCATGACATTTGCCAGCATTTCTGAGTTCTTCTTCTGGTTTTCTCTTTGGCCTGAGTTGTCTGGCATTTTAAGCCCAGTTGGAGGTTGCTGCAATAAGAAGAAATGTTTGACAATTTTGCCCTCAGTTTACAATAGCTGAGGATAGTATTTTTTATGCCTTCCTCATAGCAGTATCGGGATTGAATTAGTTGTTTACAAGAACTTTGGTAATTTTTGAGAGAAAGATATTGTGTTTGTGTCCTCCCGTGTCGTCTCTTGCCCAATCCTTCCTTCTCTCTGAGGTCATTTGAGGGATAAAGGCTTACCCAGTAAAGTATCAACATATTAATTGTAGCATTGTTTATACTATTGAAACCCCACCTCGTTCCCACTTCCTGCCTCTGAAACTTGTCTTTTCCAGAACCACAGAGTTTTTCTTAGCCAAAATAGTGGCAGAGGTGGCAAGCTGACTTCACTAACACCGAATCTTAAGACTTTTGCTTAGAGTGCCTCTTCATTTAGTTCCTGTTTGTTTGATCCTAGAGGCAATCTCCTCATCAAATCATCTTGTCATTAGTTAGTAATCAAACTGACGCATGAGTAAGCTATAGAAGGAAGACTTCCCTAACTAAGAGTGTGAAGGACATATAAAAATATCTCAGAATGGCTTCCTGATTTGTTGAGGACGGTTCTTTTTATTGGGAGTGCTTTTATTTCTCCTCTGCTTTTCAGGGGTTTTCTAGTTTAGTTTTTAGTGAGTTGGATAATGCGGTGTTTTTGGTGACAGGAAGTGCTCATTTTGTGTAATGGTAAACATGATGTTGAGGTATGCTTCGATTACTTGTAGCCCATGTCCCTTAATTTACACTTACTCAAATGATTTCTATTTATCTGTATAATTCTGATATTTTTTGTTTTGCTTTATCCCCCAAATTTTCTCAAGTATCTCCAGTTTCTTTCCACTATAAAGGAGAGCAGAACTGTCACATTTCAAGTGGATTAAGTCAGAGATAATAGCATACAAATTTCTTTTAGATTCAATATCTTGTTGTTCATAAGATAATTTAAAGCAAGAAATACATATTCCTGTGAGCCACAGAATTCATGTTACCTGCTTTCCTGTTGTTTTATTGTTAAACTGTCCTGTACTTAAGATGTCTGAGCTGCAGGAAGACATTTTTTGCAATGGCCATTCATATTCTCTGTGTCTCTGATGTGGGTTTAATTGTGGCTTATAACAGAGTTATATTCACAGGTAATGTACTCTCACTTCAGTGTTACCACTTGATGCAAGGCACCTATTGCTTTATGTAGGATTTATCCCCAAAATCTTGTAACTAAATAATGCCAGAATACATGGAACATCACCAGGAGGAAGCATTTAGTGTATCTGCAGGTGTATGGTTTGACTAATGTATTTGTTCCACGTGGCTTTTTGGGAGGAGTCCTTAAGACAATTATTGCCAGTTGTTAGGCTGTAGTAAAGGGACTGGATACCAGATAGAGGCTGGTAGAAAAACAAGGGCTGGTTCATATCAGCTTGAATTTGTCATTTTCTACTGTAATCCTTAGACTTATTCCACATCACACATTGCAGCCTGACCTGGGCCACGCTAGATAATTAAGATCAAATTAAACATCTGTACTAGAAAACAGCAGAGGTGAGATAAAAGCACAAAATTTTAATTTGAACAGAGATCTAAAACTGACCTTGTCTTTTTGGGAGAAAGGAATCTCTTTCATACTGAAAACTCATGAGACATAAATTTTTTCCTTTGGTTTGAGAGGCTTCTTCCCTTTTAATATTTATCTCCTGAATATGGATACTTGTAATTCTTTATTTGTATAAAATCAAGAAATCTAAAAGCCCACTTCAAATCATTTTTCAATTTATGATTTAAAAGATGGACCTGAAAATACTCAAGGACAACAGAAATATTTACCTCAATTTTGTAGTTTTTGTTCTTTTTAAAATTTTGTGTGGTCAATTCATGATTTCGAACATTGGCAAACTTTTTTTGGATGCTGAACAAACACTGCAAGCTCTGTTCAGGTACTTACACAAATGGATAGGAACACTACCCGGAGCCTTCTCTTTTCCAGGCTAAACAGTCACAGTTCTCTCAGCCTTTCCTCATCTGAGAGATGTTCTATTCCATTATCATTTTTTGCCTTTTGCTGAACTCTCTCCAGTAGCTCCATCTGTGTTTTGTACTGAAGATCCTAAGACCTGGATACAGGGCTCTAGGTATGGCATTACCAGAGCTGAGTAGAGGGGGAGGATCACCTCCCTTCACCTGTTGTTTGCTTCCAAAGCCCTTGCTGCAGTGAGGTTTGGTGGCTGTACTTATAAATTCTTCATCAAGCCCAAAAGATATACTCAAATAATGCAGATCCTCATGGAAGACTCGAGGGCATGCTTCAGCTACAAGTGAACCACTCTGTCTGGAACTTGTTTGAGCACATGCTCTTTCCCAGGACATGAACATATTTCAGTTCTCAACAATTTCCTCAGTTCTCTCAGAGAAAAAAGAGAATAAAGTAGTATAGCTAAGCTATCAAATTTTTCTCCATAACTTTGTATGTGGAAGAAATACATTTCAGAACTCAGTCTCTTAATTACAGGAAGTGCTGCCAGGATACAGATGGAATTCCTGTTTTCCCTTTTCTATCCACTATGGGAGCAAATCAGACAGCAATCTCTTCTTAATTTATTGTGCTGTGTGAGGAAGCAACTGGCTTTTTCTGGCTCCTGAGATAATTCCTTGCAGAAGGGCTTCAATGACCCATCATTCACTATTTCTGTGCCTCAAAAAGTGGGATATAAAAACAATAAACATTTTGGTTTAGGCAGCTTTCCCTCTGCTGCCACCATATGGCTCAGCACCAGTAAGCCTAGAGATGATGAACTTCAGTGTGTTTTTAGAATTGCACTGCTCTGCTTTTTCCTGGGGTTTTTTGTTGGTTTTTTTTTGGTTTTGTTTTGTTTTGTTTTGTTTTTCCTCTTTTGATGCATTCAAAGCATACCTCAGATGGTAGATGTGCATTGCTGATTTTTCAGTGAAAATGTTCAGGATACAAACTGTCTCAAGCAAAGGCCATGCTAGCTCTGGAGAGAGGCACTGTGTGTTTGACTTTGTTCCTTATCAGCCCCTTTTTTCTTGACTCCAGGATCTGGGAATCCCCACTCCTCCAGGCTGCCAAAGAGAACAACCTTGCTGCCATTAGGAAGCTTCTCACTGACGGAACATGTGATATCTATCAGAGAGGTAACTGGGATTACTTGAAAAAAATGGTTTTCTGTGAAAGGCAAGAACTTCCTACAGTGAGAAGTTTGTTAGTTTGCTAAAACATTTGCTTCAGCAGACTCAGATGACTTAACTCTATGTCAGCAGCTTTGCAACAAAGTGAGTTTTCTGACTTGGTTGTGCTTATTCACTTCATGCCTGAGGTCAGCTGTCCCTTACAGACACCTGAAGTTTCTGCTCAGTTTTCAGATTTTGTTGAAGTGAAGGACAGAGACTGTGCAGTTGTGTGGCTGTACCAGGCACTACTCAGGGGAGGACATAGCCCTCCTGTAATACTCCATCTCAGTGAATCTATTTCTGCCTTTTTTTTTTCCTGCTTTCTGTACAGTTGAACGTTTTGATGATTCTCATGCTTTTCCTACCGTTTCTAGGTGCGGTGGGAGAGACTGCCCTTCATGTCGCTGCCATGTATGATAACTTGGAGGCAGCAGTGGCTCTGATGGAAGCAGCTCCTGAGCTTATCAATGAGAGGATGACATCAGAACTTTATGAAGGTAATGTCACTGGGAATGAGGATGGGCAGGATTCCCTGCAGGAGGGGAGAGGAAGTACTACTTGTACATTTGGGAAAATGGCTTATACGGTCCCTGGTTCAGTATGTTGCTGAACTGTTATGCAGCAAAACCAACATGCAAATGGCTTCTGACTTTTCTTGGAAGGTGGAATTATATTAAACATGAGTACACATGTGCAAACATGCAAAGGCCTTGACCAGGGAATTGCAAGGGATTGGAAAGGGATTGCAAGGATATATACAGTTTGCTTTCTGACATAGTCGTTTGTAAAAAAGGGATATCTGCCTGACCTCCCTTGAAAGGAGAAAAGTAGTTATTTGGTTGAGAAAATGAGAAATGTGGCCACTGCTTTTGAAGCTAGGCTCTTACCCAGATTTTTAAAGAATGCTTCTGGTTGACTAGACAGAAATTCCAGTCTGAATCTCAAAAACAATAAAATAACAATAATGGGATTTTTAAAACTCTGAAGCCTAATTTGAAAGATAAGAGAAAGTCTTCTGGAGTTTCATCTTGACCTTATCTTCATTTCTTATGAAGGAAAGCACAGTCAATCTCATGACTTTCTGTTTGCTTCCCAGGAGAGAGTGACATGTCTTGATTTTTCCTAGAAAAAAAAAATCTAGAGAATGCACCCTGTTGGGTTTTTTTGGCAATTTTAAAGTCAGTTTTAATAAATTAATGAAAATATATAAGTAGAACGGAACCTCTGGAAAATCTCTAGCATAATACTTTGCACACAACAGGGATAACCTCAAAGCCAATTCCTGTAGCTGCTGTCCATTTACCATGACTAACATGTGAACTGCAGGCTGCTGATCAGGCTGAAGTTGCTTTCTTGAAAGGCATGGTTTTGTTTCTGTGTCTTGCAGGGCAGACAGCTCTCCACATTGCAGCAGCCAACCAGAACACCATGCTGGTGAAGGCTTTGCTGAAGAGAGGAGCCAATGCCAGCACAGCAAGGGCCACGGGGCACTTCTTCAGGCGCAGCTCCCAGAACCTTTTCTATTTTGGTACAGCCTTAACTTCTCCCCTTGCTGCTATAGGAGGGAACAAGCAGAGTGCTGAGGGGACATGGGGAGCCTTACTTTAGTCCCCATCTAAAGTGGATAAGCAGAGGATCCTATCTGCAAGTGTCATCAGACATACACCCTTTAGCAGAGAGCGAGACTTCCTCTGAGTGTGTGAATGCTATGTGAATACAAACAATACACATTTTATAGATTGGCATGTCTGCAAATAAATACATATATTGTATAAAAATTGTAATTTAGTGTCTTCCTAGCAGCAAATTACTTGTCAACCTTCTTATGGAGGTAAACCATTGAAAAGAGCATTTCTTCCTTTTAGTGTTGTGTTGGATGGGTCGTCTTTAACCTTTCTGATTAGGATGAGAAGTGGGGCAGGAAATTTACAAGTTACCTAAAGTAACTCCTCCTTTCATATCCTATGGCTTCATAGCATGGATAGCTTTTCCTCAGCATGCTTCAACCTCCCCTACCTCCTGGATCCCTAATGCTGTTTCTCCCCATTTCTTTCATTTCAGGAGAACATGTTTTATCATTTGCCGCCTGTGTGGGAAATGAGGAAATTGTGCAGCTGCTCATTGAAAATGGAGCTGACATTAAGGCTCAAGATTCTCTGGGTATGTGCTGTGGGGCTCAGTGAATTGCACAGAGTGGATCTGGACATTTTAATTCAGGCTGTCATCCGTGCATGCAAATATTCTTCTTTCACTAGAAACAGCTGTGGGATAAGGGATATGAGGAAAATAAAAGCCATCAGTCCATTCTCAGTCTTTGCACAGGGCTGGGCTATTCCAGATGCTTCATCCAGTCTGCTTCCTTCATAGGTAACACTGTTCTTCACATCCTGGTTCTCCAGCCTAATAAGACGTTTGCCTGCCACATGTACAGCCTGATACTTTCCTATGACAGGAACAAAGAAGGACCAGGGTCACTTGAACTGATTCCTAACAATGAGGGGCTTAGTCCATTCAAACTGGCTGGAGTTGAGGGCAACACTGTGGTGAGTTTGTGTGACACTGGTACCTCTGTGCAAAAGAAATGGAGACCTTGAAATAATGTCATTGAGAGCAAGGGTGTTTGTGCATGTTCCTAGTGGGTAGGAGACTTGTAACAAGATTTTTTTTTTCTAGAAGTCTTATGTAGGTCCCAAAAACCCTTATAAGAAATTTCTTTATCCTAATGAAAGAAATGAATGCTTACAGAATAGATATTTTCCCCAATTTTTAGAGCATTTGAGTTAAACAGGCGTTAACCAACACATTTAACCCAAGTAATTTTTTGAAAGGCTCACAGAAATTATTGTCTCGTTTGTCTAGATATCATTACTTTAAAAGTGACACATGAGAAACCTCTTTGGATACCCACAGGCATTTATTCACAGTCAAAATCTTAGCATTTAATGCAAACCCTCATCCTTCCACTCACTGAGAAGTCAAAGTTAGTTAGTGTTTCTTCTGTAGATTCACAAGGGACAGGATCATTTCCCTTGTCACACCTCTTTTCTGATGTCTTGTAGAAGAGTATTAAAACATTTTTTTCCTAATCAACATGTAATTCCATCTTAAGTCTATTGTCAGGAACTATAACTGTGTCAAGTAACTTTAGTAGTTTGATTAGAATATAGAGTAAAAATAACTCATCCTTTACGTCAAGCATGAACTAATAATCAAATGGGAATCAGAAAAATTTCTTCCACTTCTTAACCTGCAGTAATTGTTCCCAAGAGATATGAGAACCACAACAGCTACCAAGTTCAAGGAAAGCACGTCCTAATTGAGGGTTTTGAACAACTTTATTTGTTCTCATTGCAAATACACTATATACCGGAAAGCTTCTGATATCCTTGCTTCCGTTCTTTTCTCCTCAGATGTTTCAATACCTTATGCAGAAGCGGAAGCAGAATCTCTGGTCCTTTGGCCCCTTGAGCACTGTGCTGTATGATATCACAGAGATTGACTCCTGGGCTGAAGATCAGTCCTTCCTTGAGCTCATAGTATCCACCAAGAAGAGAGAGGTACTGCGCTGCATGCACTCTGTGTGCAGACCATGGTGATTATAGAAGGGGAATAATGATGAGTTTGAGGGTTCAAGCTCACTGATGCAATCCATGGAGCAAGGACTTTGTACCATGAGCTGCAGAGGACACATGAAGTATGGGGGTTTATTAATGGTCTGGCTACGTCTGATGCTTTACATACACTTTCTTCTGAGGTGTGAAAATTGAAGGTTATTGAAAGAACTAGACATGAACAAGCTACAGAAAAGGGTTTTCTCTCAGCAGGCTCAAAGATATACTAAGAACCTGTAGAGTAGCTCTAGCAAGTATCTTCCTGTACCTGTGATACTGATTAACTCTCAGAATATCCCTGTGAGAAAGGAGTACATTCAGAAATCCTAAACTGGAATACATTTAAAAACCACTCGCTGTTATTATTCCCTTCATTTAATGACAGGTTATGACTCAAAACAAAGTGGGTGAATTATCTTTGCTGTAGGCTCAAAAGCTTGTAAAGGGATTAATAAGACAAAAATAGCTGAGTGTAATGGCAAGCTTTGACAGATCTCCCTAGTATTTTCAAGGTACACAACCCCATCAGTTGCAATGACCTTAAATAATCCTAACAGGACAGGAAATGAATCAGAAGACACTTCAATTAGCACAGTTCTGCCCATCCTGTATTATTTCCACCTATCAAAATTTTAGTGTAACCTTTCTGACTGAAGTTTGTGCTTCCGGAGAACTTTGCTATGTAGCTGCTATGTCTATGGAGTTCCCATTTGCTCTTATGTGAAATTCTAAATTTCTGTGAGTGGGAATACATATGGAAATCCAGGGAAAAGCAGTTCTTGTCAAAAAATATAGCAGGCTAAGAAGTTGTCTGCTTTAGAAGACTAAACCATAATTCTAAAAAGAAAGCAGAATATTGGGCCTCTCTTATCCCAAAACATTCATATAGTGCATGCAGATCCAAGAATCCTAATTTCAGAGGATAAGATGTCCCCAAATATCAAGAGATATAGTGATTTATTTTCCAGAATGCTCCTCCTTATATGCAGTTGCAATTTTTGATGCATAGCTAGTAATTCTTTTTTGCAATTGATATGTTTGGTCCAAAATGTTTGCTGTCTCTCTAGAAGAATGCCACGTGTGACCCCATCCCATCTTCCTCTCCCAGTTCAATATTGGACTAGAGAAGCACCTTTAGACCCCAGACAGAAGCAGGTTCCTCTTGTATTAAGGGGAATGCATGCATACATTGGTACTAAGTTGTATTTTCTGATCCTGAAGTGGTTGAAAAGTAAAAAAAATAGATGGGAAGATTATACTAAGCTTCAAACTGGTATTATTCCTTTGAAAATGAAATCTACTCTCCTATGCAAAGAATTCTGGAATGCTGACTTCTGCAGAAACCAGAACACGCATAGGTGGATTCTCTGTCATGCAGTTTTGATCCTTTATGATGTTTCATAGGCCATTCAAGAGTTTTGCTGGAGTCTTGTCCATTTATGGAAACATTCCCTGCACTTTGTGCACTCAGCAATTTTTGGCTGACTTAGAGGAAACAGGGCATTGTAGCAAGAGAAGAAAAACATCCAGAGTGCACTAAGTAGTTTTTCTTTAAAGTAATCCAGTCACAACAATTTGACTCACATTTTCTTCTCACTTACTGCAGTGGTCCCCTAAACAACAGAAGGTAAGTCTAGTAATATTTAATAAAGTGTGTGGCTCAAATTCATAAGTTGTAAAGTACACCTGTCTCTCCTACTTGTGCTCTGTCAGTCTTCTAGTGTAAGCTGAAAGCTTGATATAGGCAACTCAATTAATTATCATCCAGATAATAGGGCAGAAACTTAAAAGGCAGTATTTTTACATAAGCCATAGAGCATCAGAAAAGTACAAATATCTTTTAGGAGAATGTTTCAGTTTTCTTATTTTAAAATGCCTGATACAGAAACTTGTGTTATTGTGCTAACAGGAATATTCTGTCATCCTCAGTTCTATGTTCCTACACAGAGGACAAATTTATTCCAGTATCTAATGAGCTTTTCCACTGGTACTCAACAGCTGTTCTCTGCAGAATATATTTCTTTTTTCCAAAGCTCTTTATTGTCAGACTGAGAAAATCCAATGCCCACTAGATCATTCCACTTTTGCAAAGTAAATTCAGTTTCATAATGCTGAATAGGGCAGATGAGAATAGTTTGTTAACACTCTCTCAGGAAAATTTGCAAATGCTGTTTATGAAACAATGTGCTTTTGGCAATTAATTCCTCCTTTCTCTCTTCCTCAGGCACGCCAGATCTTGGACCTAACGCCTGTGAAGGAGCTGGTGAGCCTGAAGTGGAACATGTATGGTCGTCCCTATTTCTGTTTCCTGGCCTTGTTCTACATCCTCTACATGGTCTGCTTCACCATGTGCTGCGTCTACCGGCCCCTCAAGCCCCGCACAGACAACAGAACCAGCAGCAGGGACAACACAGTCTATGTCCAGAAAATGCTCCAGGTACTGTGGCTGTACGGGTCAGAGCCCCATTGGGCAATTCCCATCTAACCTAGTTAACTGGAAAGGCCAATCCTTGCCCAGTCCTCAGCTATTGCAGCTGTCCTCCTCCCTTCTCTCAGCCAGCTGACCTTTGTCAAGGAGGAATAAGAGGTGTGCTCTGTGCTCCGTTGCTGTGGCTGGGCTGGTTCCTCTGGCATTGCCAGGTCTACTCATGTTTATTATAAGTAACAACAGGCTTTCTCCTCCCCATCCTCTTTTAAAATTTACTTTCATTTTATTTAAAATTTAATTTTGCTTTTCATTAACTTTATTCTTCAGGAATCATATGTGGCATATGAGGATGAGCTAAGGCTGGTGGGGGAGCTGATCACAGTCATTGGAGCTGTAGTAATTTTGGTCCTTGAGGTAAGAGAAACAGCTATAAGAGAAACAGTTTCAAGTTTCATCAAGGCAGATTTTATTTACTAGACAAACATGGATTTGTGCTCACTACTTGGTAGGGCTTATTTGCTTAGTCTGAGTGCTTCAGCATAGGTCTATGGCAATAGGCATTGCCAACAGTATCTATTAGATGAGACAGAGACTGTGGCAATGTCCTAGTAAGGCTCCAGGTGCGGAAGAAGCAATTAGAAGGATTGGTTGCACTCTCAAATACTGTCTGCAGGGTAATCTACAGTTCCTGTTAGCACCATCCATGGTCCAGCTGACTCCCAGATGTTGCTTCATCCAGCGCCCATAAATATTCCTGTGTTTAGGGCTCCTGGGTAAAGTGACTTCTGCGCATAAACAGAAAAGTTTATATTTAATTGGAGGTCAGTTACTCTACAGGCTTGTAACAGGAGCCTTTCTCAATTACCCCCCACTTGATCTTATTATAATAGGAAATAGAAGATTGAAACTTTTTTGAGAAAGCTCAAAAGATGATGGCAGGAAGAACTGAAGATAAAACAGGTCCTGTAAATAGCTTTCTGCCTATATGGGGTGCATCAGGCACAGTGTAACCAGCTGGCCAAAGGAGGTGATTGCCCCCTCTCTGCCCTGCACTGGTGTGACCTCAGCTTGAGTGCAGTGTGCGGTTTTGATTCTATGGTAATTCTATGGTATGTTCCAGAAGGACAAGTCCTTCTTCCTGTGCTTAGTCAGGACTCTGGGGCTAAGTCTAGAACCAGCACAGTGTGAATTATAACAAACTCCTTTGATTCTCCAAGAAGGTCTTTTTTGTCTTGTTACTGAGGCACCTCTCTGTGACAAGTCTCTCAATCTGCCCAAGCATTCTTAGATTTTTCAGCAATCTCTGTCTCATCCCAAGAAGGGCCCACCTGGCTCAACCATTCTGATTTTAAAGTAGCATAGAAATTGATCCATCAAAGGAGATGGGGCTGACCCTAAGAACCTGTGAATATTGGTGGTTGCTATGACATTAGTAATGTTGTGGAAACTGTCTGGGTCCTTAAGTTAACAGGACATCTCTCTTAGATTCCAGATATCCTTAGAGTTGGAGCAGCAAAATACTTTGGACAAACGATCCTAGGAGGGCCTTTTCACATAATTGTGTAAGTATAGAACATGATAAGTTTAATAAATATATTGTCTATCATTTTCTCCACTGCTCTCTTTTGCCAGATGAGTCACTTTCTCCATTTTTTTTAGAGTATTCTTTCTCTGGATTTATTTCACTTAATGGCTCGGCTAATATTTCCTTTACTGAACTTCTTTTTGCTGTCTCCTCTTCCTTGCAGCATCACCTATGCTTGCATGATCCTGGTGACCATGGTGATGCGCCTCACCAGCACAACTGGGGAGGTGGTGCCCATGTCCTTCGCCCTGGTGCTGGGGTGGTGCAACGTCATGTACTTCGCTCGGGGCTTCCAGATGCTCGGACCTTTCACCATCATGATCCAGAAGGTGTGAGACGCAAACAAGTATGGGCTGTCCTGGCACCTCTTTGCAGATAGGGAGAACTGCGGGAATACTTTTTCCCCCCCTCAGGACTATTTGCTTAATTTTGCATTCATGCCAAACGGACAGGTTCTTGTCTGCACAGAGTGTTTTAGAACTTTCACATTCTCTCTTTAGTGCAAAGGTTTCCCTTAGTGTGCTCATGGACTTAGAATCTGGAAAAAGGTTTTCATGGGGTGGCACTGTGCCTTGGTGGAGCAGCTGGGCCTCATGGTTGGCTCTGTCTTTGCTCTACAGATGATATTTGGAGATCTCATGCGCTTTTGCTGGCTCATGGCTGTGGTGATATTAGGCTTTGCATCAGGTGAGTCTACAAAGAGAAAATAACCATATGCTACCTCTGCCAACTGCTTTGGTATGAATTAAGAATGTGGGTTTTGATTAAATGTCTGGTTGACTTCCGAATAGCTGGGAAAACTGGTGATGATGTTTAGCTTGTATTTCTCTGAGCATGGTCACTTTCCCACTACTGAGTTCTGTTCTCAAACCATGAGTTTGGTTTTCAATTCTTGCTCTTTCCAGGATCGTAGAAGCTAGGATAATTCATATAATTCCATATATTTTTAAGTCAAGATTTAAGAACATACTGCATTTATTATATTTTTCTCTGGAAAATTTGATTAGCACACATAGCTTTATTATATTCTTGAGGATGAAAAAAATTACTACTTTGAGAAATAAATAAATAATGAAAGTAATTTTGGGTCATTTTATCATGGAGATCAGTGATTCGAATCAGTGATTTGTCCTTGCATAGAAGCACATGCAGGTCCTGCCCAGACCATTTTTTTGGTCAGAATCTCCTATAGGATTCTGTTATTCCTCCTGGAATGTGATTCCTGTTGTTAAACTCTCTATTTTTTTTTTCTCCTGATTTCTCCTCTTCCAGCTTTTTACATCATCTTCCAGACAGAGAACCCTGAAAACCTGGGGCAGTTCTACAACTATCCCATGTCCTTGTTCACCACTTTTGAGCTCTTCCTCACTATCATTGATGGCCCTGCAAACTACGATGTGGACCTGCCCTTTATGTACAGTGTGGTGTACTTTGCTTTTGCCATCATTGCCACCCTCCTTATGCTCAACTTGTTAATTGCCATGATGGGTGACACCCACTGGAGAGTGGCCCACGAGCAGGATGAGCTCTGGAGAGCCCAGGTAATCTAGTTAAGGTGGGCATTCCTACCTTATTTCAAATAGCAGCTAGAAGCTCATCAGCCTTTGTTGTTCATGCTCCCTAGAAGTTTGTTCCCTATGCGGGGAATCTCTTGTTAAATAGAATTGAAGTTGCCTCTTTTTTTTTTGCAAATCACATTGCTGTGTAACTGAGAGTCAAATTATAATTATAGGGGTTGAATGAAGGGGGATAGAACACTAGGTAATGATTACAGGAAGGCCACAAATGTCTTTTGATCCACTAAAAGAAGCTGGCCTGACTGTCTTGGTCAAAAGGCAAAGAAATTCAGACAGTTCTGTAGCTAATCAACAGGAAATCCATTTCCCCTGCTTTTCTGTGAGAAAGAAGTCAGACAAATGGTAAAATGTAGTCATGTGGCCACAGTGGCAAGTTCTGATGACAATTAAAATGGGTATAGATACTGTCCTCTTCTCTAGCTTGCAATTAATTACCCTCATCGTTTCCATGAGGTATAAAAGGAAGAAAATGGAATAGAGTTTTAAGACCACCGTTACTTCTTCAAAACATGTCACAGTTAAATCTAAGTTAGTGACTGCCTTATTTGAAATGGAGTATAGACTCTATAATTGTTTTTTTCCCTTAAGGAGCTGTAATGTAGTACAGTATGGGTCGGTGCTGATGAAACAAATATTTTTGAAAGAGAGTCTTTTTTTTTTTTTTTCTAATTTGTCTGAGCATTTTCCTTTCTCTCGTTCCAAAGGTTGTTGCCACTACTGTGATGTTGGAGCGGAAGCTGCCGCGCTGCCTCTGGCCCCGCTCGGGAATCTGTGGGCGGGAGTTCGGGCTGGGGGACCGATGGTATCTCAGGTGGGTTCCCTTGCAGTGGGCGCATGTCAGGATCCAGGGAGAAGAACCCAATGTATGGATGTTAATAAGAAGCCTTTCCAGTGGTCTGGAGAGTGTTGGAAGTGCTGTGCTTACAGAATACAGACCCCAATCTGTTTTCTGTCTGTGGCTGATAGATAGACAAGCACTGTCCCCCTCAGAAAGCTCTGCTGTACATTCCCTTGTGAAATCAGCTGATGCCTTCAGTAGTCACATTGGAGAGACCCCCAGAAACTGCATGCATTATAAGACCTGAATTTTTCTTTCAAACTTCTTGTAATGACTATCACTGAACTTCACTGCTGTGCTTGGTCAGCTGTCCCTGTCCCTTGGATACATGAAATGGCAAAGGCAGAATCAATCTATCAGACATTCAACAGCAATGAGCTGCCCTGTGAATGACTCAAAATCAGAACAGGAATAATTAAAGTTAAAATTCCTTTCTTGAGTGAACTTAGTAAATATGTTATACTTTGCAATTACTGTGTCAGGTGGGAAAGGCACAGGTCCAGGATTTCAGTTTAGGTAGTGAACTAAAATACTGTCTGTAGTCTGGATAATACTAAATTCCTCATTATTTCTGATTTTAATCAATATTTATGCTGGGTGAGAAAAGAAATAACTTTTGGGCATTTATCTTTTCTAACTGTGCAAACTTTTGCTGAAAAAGCCAGAAGGGGGAGTGGTGGCTGTATGAATCATAGAATCATAGACTCATAGAATATCCTGAGTTGGAAGGCACCCACAAAGATCATCAAATTCCAACTCCTGGCCCGGCACAGGACTTTCTGCAGGCTTTGCAGACAAACTGAGCCTTGTGGATTTTCATATTTACTGGGCAGAACGAGCAGACTTAAAGTGGTGCCAATATGCAACACTTTCAGTCCAAGGCATGGAATATAGAAATATATTGCATGAGCAATGTCCCAGAAATTCACGGGGTATAATTGGGAATGCCAATTATTCACTGGATGCTGTGAGGAAAGAGTGCTGTGATTTAGTTCTGTCAAATCACATGGGTGTTCATTATACATGTGTGAGATAATAATTCAGAAGACAATCTGTAAGTAATGTAGAGGATTGGTGGAAGTGGAGCAGTTAAATAAAAGTTCAGCAAGAGATAAGTGACATCCTGAGGCTGGCAGCCATAGAGTATCAGAGGAGGAAAGACAAGAACAGAGAAAATAAATTAATATATGCATATATATGAATAAATGCATATATCAAGGTCTTCCAATTGCTTACAGCTGGGAAAATGGAAAGGGCAAATCACCATGGATTTGTGGAAGGACAGGAAACCATGGGCAGACAAAGGTACTGAAGTCAGTGATGAGGACAAAGGTCTAGGAGATAACTGTGCTAGCAGCCTCTAGCGTCCTGCCTATAATCAATTTCCTGTGCAGATTTTTCTGGAATATCTGTGTCAGTAGCCTTGCTTTGCGGAGGGGTTTTGTTGATGAACCAGCACTTTTCTGCTTCATTCAGTTTATATTTTCTAATCCTCTTCCAGAATTGAAGACAGGGTTGATCCCAACAAGCACAAGATTATGCGGTACACAGAGGCATTTAAGGTTCAGGATAGGGATCACTATGATAAAGGTTCAGAAAAGCTGGAAACCAACGGGGACACCTTGTGCAAGAAGGAAATGTCTGCTCTGTCACTGTCACGGAGCACATCCAGAACCAGTTCTCACCGTGGCTGGGAGATCCTGAGGCGGAACACCTTCCGCCAGCTCTGTGGGGAGGTCGGTCCTGCCGTGGATGAGGAGGTCTATGATGTCTAAGAAGCCTCTATTTTCACTCTGCAATATGTGAAGTGGCCCTTTTGCCATGACAGTTGTCTTCTGCAGCTGTTCATGCACTCCCCATCATGCCACACGCACTCATCAGCCTTGGAGAACTGTGCTGGTGAAGATTTTGTGAGCAGTTCATGACACCTGTGCTATGACAAAAGAATGCAATTTTTTCTCTCCTACTTATACGCGTCCCTGCAATTGCACTGATATTTGCACCAAGCTGGTGGGCTTGTTGAGCTGTGTGATGCAAATGATCAAAAGAAGCCTGCAATGGGATTTCATCCATTTACAATGAAGTGATCACAGTAAGCCCTCTTCCAGACTGTTACATAGAGTATAATCTTCCCCTCCAAGTTTCACAAAATTGCAAGGCTCTCATAGCAAAGAATGACTGAAGTTCTGATTTATGATTTTATACAGAACAGAATAAAACCCCCCAAACTCTCACAAATCCTGTAACGGATCTCAGGAATGAAGGTGGTTGTTGAGCCTGTGATGTTTGAAAAGGACTGTAACTACTCAGCTGGCATTCAGGGCCTGACAGATTTTGCCCTCTGAAGAAAGGCAGTCTCCATTAACTGCAATTTCAACATTTCTGGCTTAGTAGGACTGTTTTGGTTTTGGTTTGGTTTGCTAGTTTGGATTTTTTATTGGTGATGGATGTTTTTGTTTGTTTTAAATTTTTGTCATATGAATGCACTTTAAGCTTTTGAAAAGATGTGATTGCTATTCCTGGGAGGATTCTGAAGTGGAAACTTCTTTTCCAATTGAGAGAGTGTATGATCTGGTTAGGTGACTTTCAGCAGTGTGAAATTTCAGCAGAGATATTTATCTCCCAAGTAAGCTAAAGCTGGTCTTTTGTTTTTTGTGGAAGAATAGGTTTCTGAGTTCCCTGACTTATAACTGAGCCATCAAGGTTGAGTAGTGAGCTCCTATTTAACACTGAAAGAAATGGTGAGGAGATGTTGGATAGATGAATAAGAGCTATTGCAGAGACAGTTCAGAAACTGGTGCTCACTCTGTCTCTCTCTGGAGATCTAAAACCATCCAATGAACAACTTAAAGTCTAAAACTGTCCAATGAACAACTGATTTGAACAGTGAACCAGTTGGATGAATGTCTAAAACTGTCCAACGAACAGCTATCAACAGTTCCCTTCCAGGCGTGTGCCAGTCTATCATCTGCCTCAGGCCACTTTAAGAAAAATGAAGAAATGTTCAGAGAAATGGACAGTCATTTCAGGGTTTCTTTTTGTATTCTCAGGAGTGTGGAGTTTCATTCCAGTAGCAGAAGTTAAGCAGAAAGCAATCCACGGTCTTAACATTTCCTTCCAATGGTACTAGTAACAGCAACGTTGTTGTTTAAGAAATTAAAGATTATTATCTAGCACTAGACTTTGAGCCAAATCATCCTGTGATAATCAAAGCAGACAATGAAAAAACTGAATCCAGTGGATTTCTGATTGTATTGGAATATCACTGCAAACCTCTCCTACACCTTTTCACTTGCAGGTGCTGTAATGAGTATCATGACCTTTGCAATCATGTGTATTTATTTAAATGCCCACTTTCTCTTACTTGAATAATTTTTTTCTTTGTCCTCCAATGGAAGACAGACAGAAGGATGTCATTCTGGAATTCAACTGTATGATTGTATGCTTTTGAGTTGACTGATGTTATTGAATTGAAGCTGTTGCCTGGTCTCAGTCACTGAAGTGCTGTCAGTCCTTCCAAAAACCTTTGGTTCTTCTCGCTGGTGATCTATGGAAATGGGAGCAATGTGGTATGTTAACCAGAACTGTGAAATGTTGTTCTGATTGTAGATTAATTTTATTTCATGGTGGATAGGCAATAGCCAGAAGGGGAGAACTAAGGATTTCCATATCCTATCCCTGGCCCCAAATATGGTAGAATTTTTAGGAGTTTGAAAACCACTGAAATACAGTTATGATGCAACCACATACAGTCATTTCTATGATAGAACTCCCCCTTTTGACAAAATAATGATAATGATAATAATAATGATAATGATAATAATAATGGTAGTTTGAAGTACCAGTTGTGTAAGCCCTGATTCTGATTTTGCATTCTTCTTCATTGTTATAAACATTGAGTAATTTGATCTTAGATATTAAAACAACACTTTGACATGGCAGGAGGCAGAACATAGTTATCAGTGGTAAGCCTTTTTTAAATTTTGGTCTGCTCTCCAAGTGCCTTCTTTCATAAAATTGCATCCTGTCATCCTTAGATTTCAAAATTCCTGCATAGAACCTCTGCAAACAGCAGCATCAGAACTGTGTGATTGATTTTCTGACTTTGGAATTGCCTAATGTAAATAGGATAGAGAATCATAGAAGGAAGGGATCTTTAAAGGTCATGTAGCCCAGAAACTGAGCAGGCACATCTTCAACTGGATCAGGTTGCTCAAAGCCCTGTCCAACCAGACCTTGACTGTTTCCAGAGATGGTGCATCCATCACTTCTCTGGAAAACCGTTTCCAGTATTTCACCACCTTCATTGTAAAAACATTTCTTACCGGTTCCTATTGGAATTTGACTTCCAGTTTGCTAAAATGTCTTACATATTTTTAAAAACCAAAACCCTGGAGAAAGATGCCCTTGTGCAAAAGGGGGCAGAATATTTTACCAATAGTAAATTGATTCCCCAGTCTTTTGTTGATGATCAATGATGCAGACAATTTTTAGAATGATTTTATTTATCTGTAGGATAAATGGCTACAGAAGAAAACTAGAGGTGGGGAAAATTGGCAGATGTAATGGGCACACCAGTTGTTTGGAATATTAAATTTAATACATAAATGTGGACTACCTACCCTCTTGCATTTGGACATAGATACATGAAATGCACCCGTGTGAATCTCAGGTGATGAAGTAATAGGAGGCAATGGAATAACCTTTGAGCTGTTTCAATGCAATCTGGGTCTGACTCAGCAACAGCAGAGACTGCAGTCACACAGAGGCAAAGCACTTTCACTGTAATATTCTGCATGAATGTGCTGCTTCAAGATTTGCTTCAAGTTTTGTGCTTTTTGGTGTACCTATATCCTAAAATTCTGAAACAGTATTGCTGCTCCTTGCTGTTGCAAGGTGTCTTTCCTCTCCCTCCTAACAATATTGCAATGATTTCAAAGCAGACATTCCTCCCCTCTCTGGAAGTGCTAACCTCAAACTGTCTTCTATGTTACTAAAGTTTATGATAATGTGATGAATGAATGTTTTGATCCACTTGCTTGTAGTTAAATGAGATATATTTTGCTGACAATAAAAATATGGAGTGCCTTGATTGCTTCTTTGTGTCTAAAATAACTATCAGGAGCCAATTTTTGTGCTTGCTTCTCTAGCAGCAATAATAGGCATTAGCTGACCAATTGTTTGTATTGTCACATATGGGTCTACACTAATTTTTTTATTAAATCTGTTGTTCCACAACAATCCACTTCAGGTATTTCTTTATACAAAGTTTGTATATGCTCCAAATACTGATTTCTGGTTCAAACTATTAACTGTCAAAGCCCTGTTTTTTAAAGTCAATGAGAGTTTAGTGAAAACTGCAGGGCAGTTTTCTTCAGGGAAGAAGTTGTCCTTTCATGTTCATGGGATGATGTGTGTTGGGCAGTGAGACAACAACTCCAGTGAAATACACATTTATACAGAGTTTTCTCAGGAATGCACATGCAAAACAGATGCAGATTACTCAGTTTTATAATGTGCCAGTGTATAATCATGTTTCACTGAATTTGATGTTTACACCACTCCTTAAATTATTACTGTGATTCAAGTTAATTTTTTGAAAGCTTCCTAAATGGGAATGAACCAATTCACAAATACTTGGTTCATAAAGGATTAGGGTAGTACTTAGAGCAATTAACTATTGATTTTAATAATAAGGTTAACTTTATCTCTGAAATGGCAGAATTTAAATCAAGGTCTCCACTGTGCACTGAGAATTCTCTGACAAGAGTTGTGTCCTGACCTGAGAAATCCACAATCCAAGACAAGAAACTAGTGAAGATGTAAGCAAGCATCTCTGAGATGGGCCATATGAAAACCCTCTGGTCTTGCTACTATTTTATGCTCAGTTGATAATTGCAAATTTTTTCCTCTCTGCTGCTCCAAAAGAAGCACACTCTACTGTCAACCCTCTGCACACATGGAAACCTTGTCCTTAGAACACTTTCCTACTCCTTAATCAAATGCATTGGTTGGCTGAAGTTCTCCTTTTATTGCAAAGAATTCACTGAGGCTGTATGTTGGAAAGGATCAGGACTAGGAAAGAAAACACTGCTCTGTAAGCTCAGCCAGCCCAAAGTATCAGAATAAATGATTCTTAATAATCTCTGAGAAGTTCTAAGTTAATCTAAGTACTTTAACATAAAACATCAATAAATTCAAGCTTCCAGGGTGGTGGTATCTGCAACACATACTAATCAACTCTTTTACTGGTATAGTCAAACTGCTCTGACAGCCACTTGGCAACACCATACTCTGCATTTTTCTGTGTGGGTCATGGATGGAAAAGTGAAGAGAAAGTGTTTGCTTCCTAGAATTCCCAAGTCATACCAGAGCAAATAATTAATTTCTTTTCACTTCAACTAAAAGATAATAAAAATGACAAGAATAGATTTTAAGGAGATACAAGGCAGGTGCAGCTGCATCAATGCTCCTTCTGCACATGGATGTCCATAGTGCTTCCTCTTATTTTCTTTTATGACAAACATGAAACAGAATCCAATGAATTCAGACAAGGGTTAGGTCTTTTTTCAAGCTTATAGTCCTGTTAATTTTCTTGGTCTCCTGGGCAAAGTGTCCTGGGCTGCTAAAGCACTAGAGACTGGCTCATTCTAACATGATACTCTGGAAATACTGCTGAGATGCTTGAGAATGCTGGCATGCTTCTTCCTCCTGCAGCTCCAGTGTTTGGGATGGGCCTCACCCACTCCCACTGGGAAGACTGTAGGATATTCCATATATGAAATAATCAGGAATGGATCCTAAATGTCAGTGTGCAAAAGGTCAGCTCCATAGCATTGTGTCAGCAGCTGGCATTGGCTGTGGACAGCCTGCACACACATATCAGGGTATTGATCTTCCTTCCAAAGCAACTGACCTTTAACAAGTACTGATCTCACTGGGGCAGGGCTGCTGGAAGGAGTGGCTCACCAAATAGCAGATGGTGATCCTAGCTGCTCTCCTGGGCTTAAAGCACAATAGTTTCAACAGACTCATGGTCTGGAGGAACCTATGCTGAAAGGAGACATGTAGTCAGTCCAGGTTTTTGGTTGTGCTAAGATCTTTAGCCACCACCTTTTCACAACCAGCCTCAATGCTCCCCTCCTATTCTCTGTGAAGGGCAAGGACAGGATATTTTGAAATGCTTTTTACATATGGTACCAGTGCATTTCCACCTCTCCTTTACTTCAAACAGGAGTTGCATTTATCTCTTTGTTTAACATTTTTCTCTTAAGATTGTTTGATGTATAGCGTTGAACACTGTTCAGGTAAAGCAAGAATTATTGAAAGTGATTTTTGAGCATTTTTAAGATGACTTCCCAGAATCAGTAGCTGGTGAACAGGGTGCTGGGAGAATCTGAAGCAGCATTGCCTTGGCAAACTACAAAAGCAACCACCATGGTGCTTGTCTTCTTGAGCCTCTAACACAAATGATCTAGTGTCAGAACTACCTCATCATAATGCACAAGAGATGATTTATTTAAAGACAAATATGTATATGAATTCTGAAAAGTGAGGGTATTTTTGAACTATAGCACAGCTGATCACTAATAAAATGAAAAGGGTAAAGAGATATAGTCAGGAACTATATCAGGGACAGTGTCTTCTTGGGAAGATCTATTCTTAAACTTTACCTCTCCAGTATTTTCCAAAGACTTGAGTCCAAAGATTCAGGCATATAATTGAATGCCAAATTAATAAAATCTTTGTATTTATTTGTGCCTGCTTATCAGCCAACATCTCTCCTATTGACTGGTCAGAAGATATTGATAATATTAAATAATATTATCATATTTAATACTAACAATAACAGATATTTGTATCAATAGCATATACTGATAATATTAAATAATATATTATTTTATTAGTATTGAATAATATTATTATTTATTATTAATAATATTAAACAGATCCTTTAGTTTACAACAGTTGTGTCTGTGTTATTGGTCATAAGTGGTTCTGACAGCCATTTTGATGATCTATGCTATTCAGTACTTCCTCTAGACGTGTATTTGTCTTAATATTTTAAATCTGGATTTTCTTTAGTAGGAAGGAAGGAAGAAATTTTCTGTTTCTGTCATTCTCATTCTTCACTACTTCAGCAGCTCCTTCCCTAATACCTTCATACAGTTCTTTGAGTATGAGATAATCTGCCAATTTTTCTTTTAAAACTCTTTAGTTTGGGGCCATTCCCTGACAGGAAAATATGCAATCAAAACCTTTCCTAGTTTTATTACATTATAGACCTGCACACTGATTTTGGGATTTTTGCAGCTCTGCAACAAATAAATTCCCTTCTCAGTTTCACATTGCAACCTAACACTGGAACTAACGTTCAGAGACAGTTAGAAAATGAGACTTTAAAGAAAGATATTTTCCTGGGGCTAAAATACAGGAAAAAATCTCAAACCTGTGAGATATTTCTCATAGCTTACAATTCACAGAAGCCTAGAATTTACTTGTCTGCCTGGCACCTCCACTCATGCCCTGAGCTCTGTGCAAAAGGTAGGAAAACTAGTACAGTCAGTACAGGCCCATAACAAAAAGTAAAGGAATCCAATTAATATACCCTGAAATTAAGACAGACCTAACCACCTGCTGTAGCACAGTAGTACACTAAAATGGTGATGCCTGAGAGAACAAAGGCATAATCATTTTCCCCCACAGCACTGGGGAACAGCACTCTGTTATTCAGAGTGACATTGCTGAAGGTCAGACATGAGATAGATCAACAATTTACAATACAGCTTTTCATTATCATCTTTGCAGACCCCTAACCACTGAAATCCACTTAAAGGTCCATGTGTATGTACCATCACTTTTTCAAGACACCTACACCCAAGGTCTCTTCTGTTTATGCAAAGCATATTTGCTTGTTTTTTAAACTCAGGAACTGCAGGGTTTTATTCCTGGACTTACATTCAGGGTGAAATGATGAAATGCTACATTATTATTAGAATCTTTGTTTTTAGTGGTAGTTGTGTAGCATATTCAAAAGCATTTTGAGAACTACAGAGTTCAGACTTGAAGGAAAGGTCAGAGAATTTCCAGAGTATTTTCTATAGGCATGCATGAAGAGTATGTAAACAAGATACAGAAACATGTAAGATAACTGGGTACTTAATGCAGGTTGCTTTAAATATTTTTTCCAGGGTTTCACATTATTTCATTTGACATCTGTGCTGAGTTCAGAAATTTGGGAGCTGAACTCTTGTTTCATATTATTACAGAGTAAACTAATTTGGCGATTTCTTCCACACTATCTTCTGTTGTAATTTAGCCATCTAGGCTTCCTGCACATTAATATATGCAGAAAATTAATTTAATATGCTGGTTTTGGTTGGGATAGAGTTGTTTTCTTCTCAATAGCTTGTATGGTGGTGTGTTTTAAAACTGTGATTAAAGGAGTGTTGACAAGACAGAGATGTTCTGGTTGTTGCTGAGCAGTTCTTGTGCAGTGTCAAGGTCTTTTCTTCTTCTCACAATGCCCCACCAGCAATGAGATTGAGGATGCACAAGATGGGCAGGGACACAGCTGGGACAGCTGATCCCAGTTGATGAAAAGGATATTCCAGGCAATATGATGCTGTGCTCAGCAATAAAACCTAGGGAAAGAAGTAGGAAGAGGGACAGACGACAGACATTTGTCTTTCCAGAAACACCCTGTTACATGTGGTTAGTGTATTTCTATTCATTTTGGTCACATCAAACACACACCCAACAAACGCAGAAGTGAGAATTGCTTGTTTGTAACCACTGAGCATTTTCTTCACTTGCCAACTCCAGTACGCACACAAGTAACCCTTCTCTGTTTGCATTTGCCACCTACGTGCATATTTTGCCTTTGAGACCTGGGGAAAACCCTGTGACACATAAAAAAAGTAGTCAGCAATGGTGAGAGTCCTGTTTGACTAGTTCGGCATGCCAATAAATAAAACAAAATCTAGCAAGTACAGGAGAGTTTCAAAAAGTGATTAAAAGGAAAGCAAATGCATGGAACAAATCCAAAAGTGACTAACCTCTGTTTCACTTTTCTGCAAGTGATGGTTCATCCATGGTTTTGGCACTGAAAATTTAGAAGAAAAAAGTGAGAGATTTATTATGGAATACTAAATTTCATTAGTATTTTGTTACATAGAACATAAAGCCAGATGAGAAGAAGTTACTTAGATTTCAAAGAAGACTAGTTTAGTTCAACTTTTCTTTCCTTGTTGCTGTATGAGCCTAAGAACAGTTAGTGAGGGAAGCCCACGGACAGAACTGAGAATCTTTTCCCTAGCCATTTTTTCCCGTGTTTAGGAGGAGATACAGAGCATGGATAGAACAAGTTATAATCTGTTTTGTTTGACACAGTCTCTGTGAAGAAAGAACTAGGTCCTTAAGGGCATGAAATACTTCAGGTTGGAGGGGACATCAGGAGGTTGCTTTGTCCATGTTCCTTCTCGAAGCAGGGTCTCCTATGAGGTCTGACAAGTTTGCTCTGGGATTTCTCCAATCTGATCTTGAAAGCTTCTGAGGAAAGAAACTGCACAAGCCCTCCAAAATCTCTTCCAGTTCTGAACAGTCCTCATAATTAAAAGCCTTTTCCTTATGTCCATTCAGAACCCCTCTTGTTCTGACTTTTGTCTCTTGACCTCCCACCATGCACTGCTGAGTAGGTTGTCTGCAGATATAACACTCATCTGAACATCCACAGGAACATTAAAGCAGTGAGAACCTCACTGAAAATAAGTATTTTTCCAAATGGCTTGAAGAAATTTCAGGGGTTTTCCACATATTGCTCAGTGCAGAAAACATAAACACAGACAATGCAGTGAGTTACTGTGGCTTGCTACTAGCTCAGTTTTATGCAGTACCTGGAACAGAGCCCATGATGACTTCAGATCTTATTAATGGAGATGGTTTCACAGGGGGAAACACCACAAACTGCTATAATAAATATTTCTTAACAATGAACAGGAAGATGCCCAGGTCCTGTTACACTTGAAGCTGAAAAAGAACATGAAACTGATATTATGACATGTAGCTCTGCTGGAGAATGTAAAACGAAGTATTCTGTGGCAGTTTACAAAGGGAGCAATGGAAATGTTGGTGATCTGTCATGTTGGGACCTAAACCCTTTCCACTTTATTCATGCAGATGACAGGAAGATTTCCAATATAACATCAAAGTTACATTACACTTATATTTAATTGACATGACATCTTGTCAATTCCTAAGTATGACTCAAAAAAACCCCCCAAACACAAAAAACAAATAACCAAAACAAAAACAACCAAACAAAGGAATTTAAAAATTATGAGGAAAAGATATGATTTGGATCTGAAAATAGTACTAAAGAATTTGCACATTCTTCTGGCTGAATCGTTTGCAGAGGTCTTGTCTAATACTGAAGACTCCCAAAAAGTCTCGACCCTGTGTTTCCACTCATGAGACACCCTGATTTTAATCGTTCTTCAACAACACATGCATGCAATTATCCAAAATCTGGCAGCATGGATTTTTAAAGTATTTTAAATCTGGAGGGATTCTTAGATTCCCTTGGAAATCTCATGTGCAAAATGAGTGTCCAGATATATTCTTGGGTTGTGTTAATGGCCTTCACTTGGGGAGGTGCAGTGTCACAGCTCTTACTTTCCATATCCTGTTTGAATTTGGAGTTATATTTTCTAGACTGGCACATAACTGAGCAGCTGTCAATTATTTAAAGCTTTTCTACTTAAAAAATTCCTTTGTGGCTCTCTCTCAAAACATAATGATAAAGAGATCTGTTACTGGGCCTCTAACATTACCCTAACTCTTCATTATGTCAGCTCAGTAAGTCAAAACAGTTGCCTCTAGAAACTGGGAACTTATGCAAAACTTTGTTTGCCAAGTCTCATAATTTTGTTACATTTTTACATTTCAGCCAACTAGAAAAGTATTTGAAAAAAAAAAACCCAATCCAGAATTATGAGAAAATAAAAGTTTTTAGAAATAACTTATAGCAAATAAATAAGGGGCATTTTTATCATCAAAACACCACAAATTTGTCAGACACTCCTCCATTTCACTTTTGTTCACTTAGTAAAAATGCAGCTTAAAATTGGGCCCCATGGTGCAGTTGTTTCATTCAGGCACCACTATATTTGAAGGCTACCTTGTTCTCTGCAGTTATAGTACCACCTGGGTATTTTCAGATGGCTTTGTCAATGTGAAACTGGAAATGCAATAATTTTAATTGTAAAGGAAAATTTTCTGTTGAGCTCAAATCTGTCCCAAACAAATTTGGGACAATTAAGAAATTATTTCTATTCAATCAGTTCATTTCAGTGTGTTTCCAAAGATTGTTTTACAAAGTTAAAGTTAAACCTAAGTAAACTTCCTCATGCTATCTTTTTCTAAAATCTATAAAGAAATGTCAAAAAAGTAGACCGCTGAAAACCTGAAGATAAATCACTTTGGCCAGGAATTTTTATATCATTCCAGCAGTCTGCAAGACTGGGTAACTGATCTCCAAGCCTTGAGCCTTGAAATTGGGCTCCAGATTGGAGGGTTAGATGAAAGACCGCAGAAATGCAATTTTTAACTGTAAGAGGACAACCGTAGGTTCAGAGAACTGCATGACTAGAACAACCAGAATTTCTCCATTCCATCTTTCTATTTTCTTGCATTCCACATTTCTAATAAATGTGCTGCTTCATGTGGGAGAAGATGAAGGGAGGGAAAAGAAATAATGATCAGACTAGAAATAGAGATATAGAAGACAGACAGAATTAAAACAGATAAAAAAGAGAAGAGAGAAAGTGATTCCCAAATAGTTTAGATCACGTCTGTATTTCACTCCAAAATGAAAAGAAGGAAAAGTTTGTGTACCATCATCACAGGTGGTGGTGAATGTTCCCCTGAAAACAGCTGGAACACTGTTTCTACAGTACAGGGGATCACAGACCTGCAGGGAGTGAAAAATTTTTACACTGAACATGAAGGCATTGCCTCAGATTTCCATCTTTCATTTCACACAAGCAGGATGTATGAGTTTGGTAACACCTAACTAAAACAGGTAAAACATCACAGTCGGAGGCAGAAGAAAGGAAAGGCCTCCATGCCCACAGTCCATTTTGCCTTTATCTCACCTTGAACGAGTGGAGCGTGTCATGGACAGGGAGTTGTGTTAGCCTTGGAGGAGTCATGAGTTTCACAGGATATTTATGCATCAGCAAGTGAAGGTGTGTTCCACATCAGTGGCCCAACTGATATTGGAATGGTGATGAAGGACTTGAGTTCATTCAGCCTTGACTTAACTATCACAGAAAGGGAAATAACTTCTGTAGACTTGCCAACAGAGAGAGGATGAGCTCCTGCTACAAACAGCAGAGCACTGCTAACTACCAGCATTCATTCTTTCTCATCAAAACAATGAAGTACGTCTGAAATATTTTCTTTATTAGATGAAAGGACAGCTTGGAGGAATCTGTTTAGAGTCCCTTAAGCTTGCTCCAGAGCTGTGTACATGATTTATTTTTCATTTGAGAAAACACCAGAATCATCCATCTGAAGATGTGGTTTCAATTATTCCTATTCTTCTACTGCTATGTGCCTTCCTTTTTGCCAATTTTCCTTTCCAGAAACTTTCTTCTTTCTGTTTGTCAGACAATACACAAGACAATAGACATTGTTTCACATTGTCTATTGTCTAATAGAACAATGTTGGGGGCATTCCAGGCATTATCAAAAGTACCCAGTATTTAGAAAATAAAGTCACTCATTACTCTTTCAAGCTACAACTCAGTATAAGTAGGTGGAAAAGAAAGGAAAGAATCAATGATTTGTTAGGTCCAACATTTCTCATATTTACTAGAATAGAAGTGCAAATTATTTTCATTAATATATACTGAAATCCTGGTGCAGCAGAGGTCGAAGTGAATGGGATGGAGAGGCATTCTGAATTTTCCATTTGTGGCTGAGTTTTTCCTGATCAGCATCCTTGGCGAGCCCATGGCTAAAATGAGCAATGAAGAGGAATCTCATGATTCTCTCCCAGCTCAGAGACTGCCAGTACATATGTGAGAAAGAGATGTTTCCCAGAGACATGTAGCAAATGTGACAGGAAACCCTAAAACATTGTGACATGACGATGGATCCAATACATTGCACACATCAGATTTTGCCAGGCCTTTTTCTTTTTGCTTTCTGCTTAAAGCATAAATAGAAGAAAACAACACTCTTCAGTAACTGGTCTGCCAGACACGGTGTGAAGTATTGCTTTGCCTTAACCTTAAAAATTCTTAAAGATAAAAGAAGATAGCAGAGAATCAGAGAGGTTGAAGGCAGATGCACTATTTATGTTTCTCCCTATGAACTCAGTGACTCCAAAGAATGCAGAGATGAAAAAATCCTGCACACCTGAGGAAGGTAGAAGGAAGAAATAGTTCTGATTTCTTTTCTCATTACAGACAGAGAAGTGGCCATGAGAACATGTAATGAAACAGAAAAATGCAATCGAGAAAAGCTATTGATCATTGAAGGGGGACAGTGAGTCCTGGCTATTCCCATAGTGCTTACTAGGAGCACCAATTTCCCTACAGAAGATCAGGAAAATAAATGTTGTCCTCTAGATAAGCATATAAAGGACTCTGGGCTTTTGCCTCATTCATATCTGTGAGCCTGTCACTTTGTGAATATTCATGTGTGCACACTCGTGTGTACGAACTCGCTTTCAGCTTCTGTAATAATATTTTCCTTTCAGCACTTATGAAAGGTATTCAGTCTGGTGGCAGTCTTTCAGGGATGCCTTTATATCTTGATGATGCTTTTAGCTGAGTGGTGTCAGATTAAAAGCTTTTTCTCATAATAGCTGCCTAATTTACTTCATATACTGTCAAATTATAGTTGACATTTCCAGTACCTGTTCATGTTGGGCCATGTTAGTATTCAGATCTCCCTGCTTCAAAGAGAAACAACATATGAATCAAGCTTCTACTCTGAGGAAAATACAAATGCTGCAGAATAATAATGAATAAGTTGAACTGGAAAAAAAAAGGGAGAAATTAAATGCATTTAGTAAATTCAATAAATTAGGACTCAGAACTGCAAAGTTAACTTTGAAGTTAAGTGTGGGAAGAAAGAGAATAGAATTTGTGTTTATGTGTGTATGTATAGATGACTGCTGACTCTGCTTGGCTATTTAGAGGGTAATAGAAGAATGGAATAGAGAGGACAATGGGTTTACATTTCTCCTTTGATAGAAGTTGCTTTGTAAATGTAAAACCTCTTGAAAACATTGAGCTTTTTCTCTTAACACACAACTCTTCTTCAGCATCTGTCTCTAAAAGAACAGTGTCAGAATTGGTACTTTTAGGCAGCAGATGAAGGTCATCAAAAGTCCTGCACTACAGAGCTCCTATTCCCTGGCTGTTCTGGTAAAAGCTTTCCTCAATAAGTGAAAGCACATTCAGATGGAGGATGCTGGACATATGGTCACAATTTGTGATTGCATCTTGGTCTGTAAGGCCAAATCATGCAGTCAGTTCACCTGAAAACCTTCCTCACGTTTGGTTTCAGGAGTGTGCAATATTTAACAGGCTTTCATCCAGCTTCCTGTCAATTTATCTTGACTGTTGAATTACCCACTAACATTTTACATTTCTATATCCTTAACCATGCAAAGATGTCAAAACACTTGACATATCCTATGGAGTGGGACATAATTATTCATCCTAGCAATAGTCAAATTCAAGGACTTGAAATGAAGACTCATTTAAAATTCCTGTACTTTTGAGAGAGCTTACTTTCAAATCAGGCACACAAGATTTGAAGGCCCTTAACGTGTTCAAATTAAATACTGTCCAAAATTGCAGAAGAAAATACTACTGGACCTCAACACAGAGAATTACACTTCCCTTTGTTCTTACATGTTCCAACCACAGAACTGTCTTCCCATCAAGACAGTCTATAGCAATGTCATGTGGTCCAGTTTTTACTGAGATTTTTAATTTGGCTCTTTGTGGAGAATTAGCTGATCTAGAATAAGACTGACTGGAACACCCATTAGAAATGAGCATTTCTTGTACCACAGCATCTGACTGAATGCAGAAATTTGGCACTTTCCAGGAGCAGCAGGTAGGGTTAAATTGTTTAGTGCTAATTTTCCATGTTGACAATGCTCTCTTCAGCCCATAAATATCCACATAATTTACAACTGCCTCTTTCTCAAGATTGTTTTTCCCATTGGACATACAAGCAATCAGTAGTGGTGTTGTTTCTCATTCAGACAACAACTCTGCCTGCATGGAATCTTCAGGCAATATATCCTCTATTGTTTTCTATAGCCAGATCTTAAGTTTTAATAATAATTGTAAAATTACAGACGCCACTGATGGCTAGCAGCTTCCAGATGTATGAGGCAAATGATGCTAATGATGCATAGCTAAGTGAATAAATTCCTCTGTTTAGAGCAGTGATGTCCTAACAATGTGCTTGTGAGGGGCTGTTTCCTCCAACAGACCCTTTGTATTTGCCTTGTCTAAAGGCTCTTTGTTCAGGAAAGTGATGCAATTGAAGAACATATTTAAATGTTTTTTTTTTTCATTCCTCACATACAGGTGATGTCAGTGTTTGCTAGTAGAATTATATTTAGAGCTTGTTTTCAAGCTGAGAGGTATGTTAGCCTTTTCTTTTGTCAGTGCAGAGAGGTGAAAGAGTCAGTGGTGCTAAATTATAGGTACTGTGTGCCAGGAAGGGTCGTGGAGGTTGATTCCTCACTATAACTAGGCTATACTACCTTATAGTCCTGGTCACAAACTTATCAAACTTTAAATTAACCACACAAACAATAAAAAATAAAGACATCTCCTAAACAAATGCAGGATCATGGAAAACATACAAACAATGGCAATGGAAGCCAGGCCTATTTCTGTACATGAGGCCATCTGCTTGATTCCAGCTAAAACTGCTCAGTTAATTTCTGACATCAGCCGGTGGATTTCCCTTAACTTTCGTCATGTAAGTATTAGGAAACTGCTCATTGTCAGGTTTTCTCAATGGTCCATAGTGGGAGACTGTTCCAGGTAGGAATTCAGCCTGCTTTGAGTGCCTCTCTCAGTCACAGAGTGAACTTGGTGGCTCTCTGACTAGTGACATTCAGATCTCTGCCACTGGTATTGGATGCCTGCCCCTGCAGTGTTATGGTTCAAGGAAATTTATTTTCTTAGCACTTGCTTAGCTGGACGTCCCTGTGATAAGATATTTTTACTTTTTAAACATGCAAGTGTCACTTGTCTGAATTAATAATGACTGCAGATTAGTGGTTTATATGACCTCTGAAGGCAGAAATAGTTAGAGGTACCCATTTTGACATTGATTTCTCTGGAAGTAGTCTACTTTTTAACAGCAATTTCACCCACTTGGGAGCCTTTTCTATATTGTGGTAAATATTTAGACAGCTGCATTTGAATCAGAACTACAACAGCATTGAGATACTACATAAAACTTAACATTTCATGGTTTCCTTTCAACTTCCCTTTAAGGGAGGTTTATTGTGTTTCCCCTTTTTAAATGGCAGAACAACACATTTGAACAGGTGACATCTTTGAGATTCCAGTGCAAGCGTCCATTTATTTCATATATGCACTCCAGATACATTGTAGTATTGAATTAATTGTTTATTGAATTAATTTTGTAGTAAAACAAAATTAATTCAACGCCATTTCTTGCCTCAGTATCACTTTGGAGATCTGCCATCTGCTGTGACCTCAGCAGCCTCATTTGCAGCATGAACTGAATGCTTCCAGACCTCAGGGTTAGGGCTGCTTTCCAATCAGAAATCCAGACGGGATTTTAAACATGTTAGGAACACTTACTGGAAACTGCTGGACCAATGGTAGCTAAGTTCTAACTCAGAACATTATTCCACAAGTTTGAGGGTATTATTTACTGTAAGTAACCCCCCTCCAAATGAGATCAAAATTTCTAATACTTTAAAACCAACTCCTTAAAGACTGAATGAGAAACTGTAGTTACATTGATTTTCAGAATTATTTCCTCTGAATATTCTTTGTTTGTTGGGTCTCCTTTTCTCTTTTCTTTTCTTTTCTTTTTTCTTTTTTTTTCTTTTCTTTTCTTTTCTTTTCTTTTCTTTTCTTTTCTTTTCTTTTCTTTTCTTTTCTTTTCTTTTCTTTTCTTTTCTTTTCTTTTCTTTTCTTTTCTTTTCTTTTCTTTTCTTTTCTTTTCTTTTCTTTTCTTTTTTCTTTCCCTTTCCCTTTTTTCTTTCTTCAGAATTTTGGATTTCTTCTACTTCTGATTTTTTTTTCTGGTCTCTGTCTTCAGTTCTGTTTACTCACTAAGCATTTTCCCCTTTCTGAAGGTCTTTTGCTTTCTTTCTTTCTTCCATAAAAATCCCTCCATCGCCCCTATATTTTTCATTATCCCAACTTTCTTTCCTTATCCTCAGCCAACTATGAGAATGCTGCTTTAGGTTGTTCTCCCCACCTTCTACTTCAGAAAATAGCAGGAGTTGCAAAGGTAACCAGGGTCATCAATATGGCCAGGACTTCACACCTTTTGGGAACCTGGCCCCACTGACCTTCAGTGGTGTAATTGAACTGGTGAATATGGTGTTGAGAAGGATTTGTGAATGTCACCTTCATGACTACATTGTTATTCCTGGAATACTTTTTTCATCAAGAAGAGTTTGCTTACTTGAGGTATTTGTTATTTCCATGCTTTAAAAATGTCAGCAACCCTGTCAGGGAGGAGATCCATTACCGTATAATTTTGAAAACCATCACAATTGAGTATATTTAATTGTTTTCGTATCTGTCATACTTTACAAGGCTTTATTTTATAGGATGAAGAACACGAAGCAAGATTTCTTGCCTCTTAAACCTCAGGTTAAATTTGTAAAATAACACTTAATGCGGAGCTAGACATTTTAAATTTTCAAATAAAAAGGTTGAGTCAGAGATCGTTCTACCAAAGAGTAGATTATAAGTAAAAAGTTCTGTGTATGTTCCTTATTTAGGGTTTGCTTCCCAAAGCTGAATTACACTTGAAAATGTCTGAACAAGAAAATAATAAAATCAATATCCTCAAATATTTTTAAAAGGGTCTGGGAGTAGGTCCACAAAGATGATCAGAGGGATAGAGCACCAGCACCTCTTCTATGAAAATGGTTTGAGAGAGCTGGGGATGCTCAGCCTGGAGAAAAGAAAGCTCTAGGGAGATCTCATTACAGCCTTTTAGTACTTAAAGCCTATAAAAAAGAGCATGAGTCACCTTCCACACAGGCAGATAATGACAGGACTGGGGGAATGGTTTTAAATTAAAAAAGAGAGACTTAGATTAAACATAAGGAGGAAATTCTTTACTATGAGGTGTTGAGGCATGGGAGCAGGTTTCCCAGAGAGATTGTGGACTCCCCATCCCTGGAAGCATTCAAGGCCAGGTTGAATGGAGTTTTGAGCACCTGGTCTAGTGAAAAGGTGTCCCTGCCCATGGCAGAGGGTTTGGAAGAACTCCATGATCTTTAGGTCTTTTCCAACCCAAACCACTCTATGACTTTATGATTCTATGAAATACCAAATTTTTTGCTCTTGGCTGTGTTATGACGGAAAGAGAGAAAATGGAAATGCAGGAATGAATCTTCCTATAAAGTTAGCTAACTCATGATGAAATCCTAATTGAAAGTTCTTGTTAACATGTTAAGAGATAGGACCAAAGCCCACCTAGGCTTAAACATGCATTCCTAAAGCCAGGGCAAAGAGTAACCTTCCTATCCCCTGCAACAGTTCATCACAGCAAATTCTCTATGTAAATAATTCTCCTTCTTTGCTATGCACAACAACTCTGTAGCATTTCCTACCTCTCTTGCCTATGGAGAGTTGAAAATACTAAGAACATAAAGGTAATTTACCATAGTAGTATGTTGATTATCATTGAAGATTGGGAGCTAATTGGTCACGCTAAGACAAATAAAATTTAGTGTTATTGCTCCCATTTTGTATAAGATGGAATTGAGATATAGAGCTGAGCTGCCCAAGGAAATAGCTGTACTTGGCAGCACAGCTGCTGTCACATTAATGTCACTTTAGTATACACCTGAGATAAATACAATAGTGTGGTAGGAAAAATAAAAATCTTCTCCTCACTCCATCCTACTGGATATATACAGTCTGCTCTGGACGGACTAGATCAACTTCAGGGCATGCAGCCATCCAGAGGAACCTCAGCAGGCTGGAGAAATGGGCTGACAGGATCTTCATGAGGTCCAACAAGGATAAGTGCCAAGCCCTGCACCTGGAGAGGAGCAATCCCATGCACCAGCATTTCCTGGGAGCCACAGCTGGGAAGCAGCTCTGCAGAAAAGGACCTGGAGGTTCTGTTGGACACCAGGTTGTCTCTGAGCCAGCATTGTGCCCTTGCCACAAAAAAGGTTGCATTAGACAAAGTATCACCAGCAGGTCAAGGGAGATGATCTTTCCCCTCTACTCAGTTCTGGGAAGGCCACATTTGGAATTCTGTGCCCAGTTTCGGACTCTCCAGTACAAATGGACATTCTGGAGAGACTCCTGCAAAGGGACATGAAAATGATTAAGGGACAGGAGCATCTCTTGTACAAAGAGAGATTGAGATAGCTGAGACTTTTCTGGCTCAAGAAGAGAAAGTTCTGGAGGGGATCCATCAATCTGCACAAATATCTGAGGAAAGGATGCAAAGAGGACAGAGCCAAGGTCTTTCCAGCAGTGTCCAACACCAGGACACGAGGCAGTAGGCACAATCTGGAACCCAGGAGGCTCTGATTGAACTTCAGGAAATGGACATTTCTGAGTAAAGAAAATGGGCCAACTCTTCAAAGCACCTAAAGGATTGTTAGGAAGTGAGACTGTTCTGAGTGGGGAGGGCAGGATTTTACCACTTCTAGTCCTTTTCCTGGTCAAAAGTCAGACCCTTGATATTTAATCATTTTTCAAGGGACTATCCTTCAGCTAAGAGGACTAAACGAAATTGTGTTTGTCGGATATTTCTCTTAAGTGGTCCTGAGAACACAAGCATCCTTGCTTCCCTAAAGGAAAGGCTGGTCACAACCATCAACAGAACAGTGAGATATAAATTTGGTTTGCTTGTGTGAACACACATTCCTACCTACCCTGAACCTGAATTTATCAAGACCCTCACATGAGGATCATGACAGGCAGCTATACAGTTCTGAGTTACAGAGGGTCCCCTTGTCCCTTCGTTCATCTCTTTGGACAAAGACAGACCTCTCATCCTGGCTGCCCCAGATGCTCAGAGGCAGCAGAGGTTTATGTTCCCAGTCACTGAGGTTCTCACACTTGTTCATGTACAGCTCCCTCCCACCAGGCAATTCCATTGAGGGCAAAGAGTCAGTCTGATGTCCACGGGGGTAGTGAGGTTCTCTGAGTTCACAGGGTTTATCCTCATGCACTTCAGCAGACAGACTGTACCCAGAGACCTCTCTGGAGCCAGCCTGCCAAACCTTCAGCAGATTACAATAATTCCAACTCATGCTTTACAAATCTAAATTACTTTTCTTTGATTTCTGCTCAAGTTTAGAGAATGAAGCTGCTGCCCTTGGTTTATGGTGCCAGCCAGATGATGCTGTGGCTTTGTTATGTCTTTTTAGCAAGAGACCTGTAACCTAACTGAACCTCACACATCAGTTTTGGGTTGGAGTTCTTTACATGCTCCTTCAGTTGAGCAGCATGAGGGACATGAAACAACAGCCTGATTCCTGGGCCCTCACAGGTTTTTTTTTTGCCAATATGGCATGATCAAATTTTCATTCAGGGATAGCAAGTACCTGCAGGGATTATTAAGCAGGCATAACAGAAATAGGCATAAAAGAGATCTTATGAAGATGGCTTCTTTTCAATCCCTCTGCTTATATACTTTTGTTTTGATGGCTCAAAAAGGGGAAAAGAACATCTTAAGACAACTGAAGGCCATGGGCAGCTCTTACTCAGGGCTGGGTTTTAAGCATGTGCAGATGGGATGGCTATTGTCAGAAAAAGACACAAGAGAGAACTTAGCCTAGAAACTTAAAGCAGAAGAGCTTCAAGCAAATCTTCACATTCTCCTGTCACTAATACTGTTCCTGCTTCTGCAGACAGGAACAAAATATACCTGAAAGAGAAACAAAGTGAAAAGAAGTGGAGGTGAATTGGATCCCCTGACGATATTTGGTACTCTTGTAAATGTGCTGTTTATCTTTGAAATCTACTGTTGCAAATATGTTTTGAAAGTCCTGTGTGGAATAAGTAAGACTATGGGAAACACAGTAGATTTCTTACAATCTCTGAAGAAAGCTATCTCTTTTTAAAAGAGGGAGTAGCTTGGGAAAGAGGTGTGTGCTTGCTGTCTTTCACTCAGCAACTCTCCATCAGGCTGTCTGTCCCTGAAACTCAGCCAAGCTTCATCCTTAGTCAAGTGTTGCAACTCCCTGGCACTCTTCTGCACCAACATTTCCTGCAGAAGCATGATTCCCACTTGGGTAGCCTTACCTCAGGTGGGGTAGCCTTATCCCAGGTGATACAGGGGAAGTGCCATTCACACATGAGAGGGAAAAAGAGATGGAGGTGATGGTTTGAGTTCAGCTGAGGACGGCACAGAACCACAGAGATGGCCCTGCCTAAGTATCATGGGTTGCTCTGGAGCTCTATTTCAACACTTTACAGGGTGACAGGACTCAGGTCAGATGTCTGGATGAAATCAATCTACTGCAGCACAAAATGTATGTCCAAGGCTTGCAGTACCTTTCTGCATTTTGCTTCAACTTTTTGTGGGTTTTGGGGGTTTGTTTCACCCTATGTTTACCTGTCTTCTGTCCCAAACTTGCTTCATTCAGACAGCTTGGAAACAGTTTTTTCCTTTCATATATCATTGGATATTAAGAAATGGGCATTCCAAAGATACTAAAAGCAAACTAAAGGATGCTACAGCTCAATGGCATTGGTACTTTGACAACTGAGAATTCAGCAGCTCCAAATTGTGAGGGAAAGAGCAACAGAGATCACAGGAATCTCCTGTCATCATTAATAGTTTGTGGTCTTGAGGGAGACATACTCTGAACTTTGGCCCAATTGCAACCAGAAATTTGGTGTGTCACACCCATGATTATCACATAACATCTCTTTCTCTTCTCTGCTGAAATGTTTATGGAGAGGGACAAATTTTTAAAGCATTTTAAAATTGTGTGACTGTGGAGAAGAGTAAAACAAAGATTACAGGAATGTTCCATCATGTCCATGTAAGGTCCTAGGGGAAGAAAGTCAGCCACTGGAAAGCTGTATTGGCCTTTCAGTGAGGCTGAATTTGTGTGGCCACAATTAGATGAGGTTATGTGCTTTCTTTGCCACTGAGAGCAGAAGTCTTCTCCCTGTGTCCCAACCCACCTACACTCACTCATCACCTTCCTCGTGCCAGCACTAATGCTGATGTTGCTGTGCTGCAAGCTGATGAAGAGATGTTAGCTTGTTACAGAAAAGAAACCTGAGAAAAATATCTGTTTTCAGCTGGATGGGCTCTTGATGTGTTGTTGTGAGCTGAACATGAATTAACCTCAGCACAAGGAGGTACAGATAGCTGCACACCTGGGGCACAGACAAGGGTGAGGCTGAGCCCTCCTGGTCCGCCCTCCCCACCCCAGTGGTGTGCTGCTGCATCCCAAGACACAACATACCCACTGCTGATCCATCTGGCTCTGCTGCCAGGCTTTTGGCATCCTTCTTTTCTGGCAGTGGCATCCTGTGAGGTGGGGAACAGCCAAACAGTTTGAAATTAGGCTGGCAAAGGGACTAGCACTGCAGTCTGCTTGGCGAATGGGCACTAAACTTGTTCCTTTGAGCCTTAGCTATCTGAGAAGTATCTCACCCTTAATTGCAGGGAGCTACACATAACAATTATCATTGTGGCTAATTTTCAGGATTCATAGCACAGGGGCCACAGTATCTGTGTTTCTGAAACAACACTTAGGTGAGAGAGGTGAGCTACTGGATTCTCAGAATACAACCAGAGGAAAAAAAAACCTCCAACTATTGCCAGGATAAAAAAATTTCACAATCCTAACATAGTACCTCCTGTGGACCCTGTTCTTGCAAGGTATTTGGGGAAACTGAGTACTGCAGTGTGGGTGATTATTTCCTGTGGGTGGCCAAACAAGTGAATCACAGGACTGGCTTGATCAGCTATTTATTCTATTAAGTCTTAGGGTGTGCATGCTGTAATTGTATCTGGCTTAATCATGATGAAGGCTTGCACCCAAGGAGCTCATGAACATGGAGGCAGTAAAACTTGGCTTGAGAACTGAAGTCCAGAGGGCCAGTAATTAGTAACTAGAAGGTTAGCAACTGGAAACCTTTCCTCTAAGCCCTCCTACTCTATTACCAATTAATGCCACTGAATTAATGAACTGTTGAAAGCAAATAATGAAATTAATGGAATGTGTCTGAAAAGAGGAAAGGGTGGGATGTTAGAATACTTCCATTGTTGGCAACTTCATTTTTAAAATTTTGGCCTATTTAAGAGTAGGATGAAAATAACAATGGGAATATTGTAGGGCTTAGGGCTGGAAGCAGCCACAAGCTGAATGAGAGAAGTGAACAGTTACAGAGCCAACATCCTCCAGAAAATTTTCTCCTCTCCCAGTCTGTAAAGGAGTTCATTCAACCTTGGACATCATATCTTAATAAATGAGGTGAATGTAAGAATGAATACAAAAACTTATTTAAAGCATAAAGAAAATGTGATATGTGACAGTGTTTAAATTGTTTGGTTTAGGAAGATTAGAAGCTGGGTGTGTACACAGAGGGAAGATTTTCTAAAACAATAAATGAGAAAGAAGAGGATGATCCTGTTCTTCACATAGTGGAAGAAATCAGAGAAGCTGTCAACAAAAACAAAGTTTGCTTTACATAAGAAATACAATTTTCTTCTAGACAAGTAAGTTTTCTACAATGAAAAAATTAAAATGCAGGAAATCTAGACCTTGGGCTTTTACTTTGTTTTGTACAGGGTGTTTTTCTTTTTCTTTTCTTTTTTTTTTTTTTTTTTTCGTAAGGTAGATTATGTTCATACCAATGTCCAGCAGCATGAATCTCCTGTATGCAGTGGGAGATGCAAGAGACCTGTTGAACAGCATTCCCCAGGTGAAGCTCTGCCAGGAAAGGGACAGTTAAATGTCCTGCAGATTCTCCCATCCTCAGTGCTGTTATGTGCTGCTGCACAGGGCACAGCAAGCACACTTCACTGCCTTATTTATATACTTTAGTGTATATGTAAGTTGTACCCACGAGTGCATCTGATCCTGATCCTGGCATTGAAGAAGCCTCTGTCACCTTTCTGCACTGTGCATGTCACTGGGCATTCTCTGACAGGGCACTGAGTGAGCTGCCTTTGTGCCACAGCATGGCCAAAGACATGTTACCCCAGTTTCACAAAATAAGAAAGGAAAGCATCATATAACCTTGAAATGTAATTGTAGTGAATGGCCTTGGATAACTTGTACTAACTCTCCTTAATTTCAACCTTATAACCTGTAGGGTAGGGCTTCCCTGTTGGTTATCTCATATCCCCCAGCAGGTCTATGTTAATTGAAAAAATTGACTATATCTTAAGGAGTGATATATTGTAATTCTTGTGTGCATTAAAATAGGACTAGGTTGATTTGCCCCAGGATTTTATTAATTTAAATTATCGTATATATTTTGATTATTCCTGTTCAAATTATTAAGTACCATTAGATTATATATATATCATCAGAACATGCATAATATTTTTTTCAACAATACCTGCGTTCCTGGTGTAGGAAAGGCCAAGTGCTATCAGCTCATGTTTCACCAAACTTGTTTATTCAGATATCTAAAAAGCACCCCACTGTCCAGCAGGAACTGGAATTTCATGTAGAACTGTCTGGGACATTCTTCTAGATGATTACATAGATAACAGGCCGAGGAATGCAGCACTGCTAATAGGGTATTAGGAAAGTAGCCATTACCATAAATTACTGCATTTTTAAGAGTGACTTTTTCTAACAGGTTTATCTAAAGAGTTATTATGTAACACAAACAGCCCACAGCCGTTGCATTTTTATGAGGTAAATCCTACTCTCAGCGACACTGTCCAAACTCATTGACCTCAGTTAGCCCGTTCAAGTGGCTCCAAGAACAGGTGACCTTTTGGCCAGCATTCACCTCCTCTTCTGTCATCTCACGAGGCTACACAGTTTAAAGATTTCTTTCATGTTAGAAACACGGTTTGATTTTCTTTTAAAATTAGAATAGAATAATTCTTGTTGGAAGGTCCCTTTGGCAATCACCAAGTCCAAACTTAACCAGAAGTTAAAGCAGGTTATTGAGGGCATTGTCCAAATGCTTCTCAAACTGACAGGCTTGTGTCATTCACCCCCTCTCTAGGAAGCCTGTCCAGAGGGATGCTGTGAGAAATAGCATGAAAGCTTTACTACAATCCAGAAAAGCTTCACTGACTCTCTTCCCTTCACCCACTAGCCAGCTGATGTTACAGCAGAAAGACATCAGATTGGTTAGACAGGACTTTCCCTTTAACTGTGCCGGATTATTTCCATATTTCATTGCTCTCTAAATGCCTTTCAATAGCATCCAATATGATCTTCTCTATAATTTTCCAGGTGCTGAGGTTAGAGTAACAGTTCTGTAATTTCCTGGATTTTCATTCTTGTAAACTGGAATAATGTAGGCTACCTTCCAGCTTCCAGTCAGGAATGAATTCCCCAGATTTCCAAGGCCTGTGATAGATTATTTCAGCAGCTGAACAGACCTGTAAACTGAACTGTTAAGTTTAGTACTATCTCTTTTTTGGAAGAGAACTCCAATCTTGGAAGAAAAGATCATGAATATTATTTGTCATTCTGCAAGATTTAAATTTTCATGACCACAGTAGAGGGAGATTTGGAATTGTTCCTTAAAATTGGTTTAATCAAAGAGATCTAAAATTAGGTACAATAATTTTAGTGATTTTAAACTTAGACTGACTGTAGGCTTTTCTAACCCAGTGTACCATCTTTACTGATATCTGTGCTACATGGTTCTGAAGAAGGTAAAAGAGCACTCACAGTTAACACCTTGAAAAAGAATTTGTTCACTGTTAGCTTTTATTTTGAAACAAAGGCTGTATTTTGAAGGTTTACTTGATTGTCCCTAAAGTATTGCCCCAGATTTATTATTATTTTCAATAGTACACTGAATATAAGCTGTTGGCAATTCTGATTCTGTTAAAAAGCAAGCAGATATGATCTGCCTTGTTACTTTTTCCTTAGGAGAGGAAAGGATGAAGTAACAAGCTGTTTATGAAGCAAATTTGGCTAAAATAGCCACTATAGGATGCTCTATTTGATATTTATTCCTGAAAGTCTCCTGTTGATGTAATGCTACCTTTTCCTACAAAACTGTGTACACCTCCAAAACACAATATTTATTTATATCTGTGAAAAATATCCATCCTTTCCTGGGATAGAATAGCTGCTACGTAAGAGTTTACTAAGACAGTAATTCTAATCAATGTGCTTCTTAAATTACATGTGTGTATGGGAAAGCAAGGCAAGGAAAGCAGCAAGAGAAGAAAGGGTGCAGACAGGTTTGCTTAATTTCATGCCAGCTGAGTCCCCACAGCATATTCAGAGTGATGAACAGAAAGGCTAACAGGAGACATTAATACATGAAGAGATTATGCGTTTTGATCAGAAACAGATGTGCTGAAATGAGACTTGAAAGGGGTGCTAGCATCTACATCTTGGGTAAGGTACACTGACATCAGTCTATATATGTTGGAACTGTTCCTGATTAGAAACTGTCTGGACTTTGCAGGATCACTTTCCAGAGAACACCTACTACTGCAAACAATGGCAGTGTGAGAGAGACACTTCTAGTCTTTTTTGTTATGAAAATGACAAATGTCATTTCAACTGCAGAAACTATAGAGAGGCCTCTTTATTCATCTAGACCAACATAATTTTTGATGGAGGTCTTTATTTCACTTATAGGAAACTTCAGGTATGTATTTATATTTTATATATTTTACCTATGTATTACTGTTGTTAATACTGTGAACTCTGTAAGTTTTATAAAGTTCTGTTCCCTGAAAGGAAGTATAAATATAAAATTTTCTGTAATACATACTTCTGTCTTCCTACTTTTGTTTTTGTTTTGTTGTGATTACCCATATGCAAGCTTTAACTTCCGGGAGAGTTGCAACTAGCTTGACATCCATGAGCAACCTATTCTCTGAATTCTTAGAAGTATTCACAGAAATTCCCTTTGAGTAGCAGCTGGGATGCATCCAAGGATTCTCTGCTAAACGCCCCCCACCCGGTGTTTTGGGAATTAGGTTATCAAGCAGTTGTGGCGTCACCAGTGATCTCAGTGGAGCACAGAACATTCCCCAGCAGCAGAAATATCTGATAGTGTGGCACTGCTGGTATGTTTAAGTATCCAGTAAGTTCTCTGAGGTAAGAGCCACATGATGCAGTGAAATTGCTCTTGAACCCTGTGACTGGCCTGGTGACCATGAGGAGCACAGCAGGTGTGCCTGCAGCACACCAGAAATCCAGTTCTGTTCTGTGTGCAAGCTCAACACAAACTGGAGGCTGTGGCTGTTTGTGTCATTCTGTTTGTGACACAAGATTACTGTCAGAAAGATTACTGTCAGAACACATTATTTCCACACTGTTTTTCACATGTGTTCTTTTCTGTATGAGTTTCCCCATGTGAAGATACTGTGATGCTGTGTAGAAAGGATATGTGTTCTATCTTGTCAAAATTATATAACAAACATACCACCAAAGCAGTGCCTATTCTAATAAACATTTTCCTATCTTCTTTCTCCCTTTCTTTTTCTAAATAAGTTTTCCCATAGGCCTATGGAAATCTTTTTGTATTGGCTACCTGAAAGGGCATCAATAAACTTGAGACATATCAGTTCCATTGGTTGCCGTTTGCCTTGGTTGTCATTAAATAACTGAAATTACTCATGCTCAACAAATGCCACTGGGTTTGTGTGTGTTTAAACTTTTCCAGAAATTGCTTCAAAATCTCTATAAAGGGGGAAGAAAAAAAACTTAAAATACAATTTAGTCTACAGAGACCTACCTAAAGTGGAAGGAATAAATCCAGTAATAATTTGCCACTTATGCACACAGATTACAGCGCTACAAATTGAGAGCAAACACTAACTGCTGGTTTTTAGAATTAAATGTTTTATTCCAGAGGGACACAGAACCCTTTCTACACTGCTTTCAGACAGTGCAGAGTGGTGAACAGGTGACATGGGAAAAGAGATAATTCTAGGCCCATGCTTGCTTGTAGGAGGATGTAAGGTAAGAAGGCAGCACATATTATCTGTGGATAAACCTTTTAGGACCAGGACATTGCTCCTGTTACTGTTTAGTCAGTCTGTGAGGAAGATGGGGGAATGGAAAATGAGACTAGATTCTTTTGCTCCTGGGCTCTCTTTCAGGTTTCACTGTGAGCTTAGTGTAAAACTGGATAACAGAAATATTAATGAAAAGAGAGAAGGAGCAGATCACTGCTGTTCACTCTATCATCAGTGCTGCAACAATAAACAGAATAAAGATTAAAACAAAGGAGTTCTGCAAGACACTGGGTGTTTGTTTTTTTTTTTTTTTTTGCAATCTGGATCTATACTTAGAGATGTAAGTCTTGTGTGGGTTGTTTTTCTGTTTTTAATAATACAGCTAAATAAACCAAGATTATCAAAGAAGAAAGTTTCCTATAACAGTGGACAAGGTGTGAAGGGGAGCACAGAACTGAAAACCATTTTGGGGTAGTAGAGAACAAAGAAATTGACACGACAGTCAGTGTGAAAGTCTTGGCATGCATATTGAAAATATGCAAGAGAAAGAATGTAAAATGTTAATTAATACCTAAATTGTTAAAGCATCCTGAAAAGTTAAAAAACTTGCTGACAGGAACTCTAACAATGAATCAAGGATTGGATGTCTGACATTGAAAAGTTTACAAAGTACAGTCCATGCAAGTATAAAAATAAATAACAATGAGAAGTGGCATGTTATAAGTGTTAAGTATCTCCACAAGGATAAAATGCCAGCCTGGCAACAGCTCTGTGAAGTACCTGAGAATGATGTAACAAAGAACAGTGGCTTGGAGCTTAAGCCAATGTTAATTTTAAACAAAAGGAGTGATATTATCTGTACTGCAGCATTGATTAACTGAGGAACAAAATTCTGCAACAAATGGTAAATTTTTAATCCTCAACACTTTCTTGAAAACAAACTCCATCCAGACACCTTTACCCACAGCTCTGGTATGTGGAGATTTATAAGCATCTAAGATGTATGGAAGGTCAGCCTGTGTGATTTTAGGGTTGCTTCTGGCCTTAAATTCAAATAATCCCCTTTATTTCAAAGAGGTAGTGAACACAAACTCTGCAAACATGGGAACAGGGAAGGAGAGGAAAGATAATAAGAAAAAAGCGAGGAACAGCTACACATAACCAAGTTCAGAATTTATTATGTACAAGCATCACCTTCTGCCAAAATGGTGATAAAGCACATTTTTGTCTTTGACCTTGTACTTGTCCTTCTACGCTGGCTAAAGCCAGAGGTGGAGAACACCCTGTATTCTGAGGAGGCTGTCAATGCTGTACTAGTCAGCTGGAGAACTATTTAGTCAGTAGGAAATATGCCTGCGCCTCATTAAACTGTTCCTTGTATGCTGCAGTTGAAATTGTTTTGCTCTTTGTGCTACCGTTGCTTTCTGTCCTCCCCCGTTTTATAAAATTGAGAAGAATTCGTGGAATCATAGAAAGTTAAGGGGTTGGAAGGGACCTTAAATGTCATCTAGTCCCAACCTCCCCTGCCAGTAACCAGCCCAGGTTACTCAAAGGCCCATCCAGCCTGGCTTTGAGCACAGCCAGGGTTGAGACATCGACAGCTTCTCTGGGCAGCCTGTTCCAGTGCCTCATCACCCTCAGAGTAAAAGCTTTCTTCCTAACACCCACCCTCTGCCATGGCCAGAGATTGTCAGTCACATGAGGGGTTTTGCTTATACTTTGAATCTTTGAAATACTTGTGTGCACCTTGCTGGGTTAGTCATTGCATATGAAGTTACCTCTTATAAGATTGCATCAAATAGTGATAACCTACATATTTAAAAGATAATAAATCTAGTGAAGAATTTCTAGTCTCTGTTTAGATAGGTTGTTGTGCTAGCAGTGGTTGCACAGTGCACAACCAGCTGAAATACACATCATCACAGGCTTCTGTCCTGTTTCTGGATATTGGCAAATATTATAATACAGTCTTGAGTTTTAGTGACTGGGGCCAAGGCAATTAGTGGCTGCTGTCTCATAACTCTTACATGCTTCTTTACCTCACACATTAAAGGTACTTGCGTTGAAAATTACAATTTAGGATTCTAGGCACAGCTCTCTGTGACAGAGGCCATCCTGTATTTTATGGGAGAGTGCACTGACTACAGCAAGGCCCATATATGAAATAACTATTAGGATAAGGTGAAAACTAATTTCAGATTTAAATTTCTAATTTATGGTGCATAATATTTGATGATCTTCCCATTTCTAGCAATGCTATTTTGATTGTGGCTGGGGTTGGTGTTCCATAACTGTAGAGCAAAAACCAAAAGAAGGCTCCAATGCCAGAGCCCTTTGATGTCTTTTGTGCAAGAGCCCATAGACCCTGCATTGAGCTGGTCACTTTTCTGATAGAAATTCTGTGCAAATATATGAGTAACAGCACTGTGTAAGTGAAAAACGGTCTAAAGACAGACCAATATCCTTTTGTGCTGCTGTAGAATTTCTCAATCAGCTTAATTTTCTCAGTATTTTAAAATCCTTCAGGCTGTTTTCACATTTGCAAAGGTAAAAATCTCATCTTTTCCTTCCTATGTTTTAAGATATATGTGCTGTCTTTCTCAGTGGTAATCTGATTCAGAGAGTTTTTTAAGCAAAGGACTAAATACTACAGCCTTGAGTGCCATAGATCAAAAATTAGGAAGACAATAGAACAAGAAAGTGTGAAGAGAGAAAAAAATTAGGAAGACAAATAGAACAAGAAAATGTGAAGAGGGAATCTCTCGCAGTGAGAAAGATTTTATGTAGGAATTTTTGTGGTAGGTTAGGTGTCTGGGATTTACTCAGCTTTTGGAGCAGCTGCAGTGATGCCTGTGCTGCCTTGGCTGCATTTAAAGCTTGCTCAGGTAAATAAGCTGGAAGACACAGTTGTGACATCCGTTTAAAATCCCCAAGTAGGATAACATTTTCAGCTACTCATAGAGAAGAACAGCTGTATTTGCTCTCAGCTTAATAGTTGAGCTGTTTGGAAGTGCAGCACACACAGAGCAGAGATGTGGAACTTGGGACTATGCAGCCTGTATTCAGAGCCATGATGCATTTTGAAAATCTTTTTGTTTGTATCCCCACTGAGAGGTGGAGTGCAGTGGGTGTCAATTTTCTGGCATTGGTTTAAATACTTCTGTGGTGTGTAAGAAAGAGGGCTCATGCATCAACTCCCTTAAAAAATAATTGCTAAACCCATTTATTCCTGACCTTTGGCATCTTGGACAGGTCCACACTCTCACTAAGGAAATACAAAAGCCTGCAATCACCCAGATCACAGCTGATTGGAAATAAGTATATATTCAGTGTCTATAATAAGGGAAGCAGAATTCTGGCACAAATTAGTGTAACTAATCTTTGAGGGATTGGCCTAGATGAGGTTACTTTTTTTGTGTAGAATCCAATTTAACTCTGTATCAGAAACACAACTCTAATTAGATAAATGTAAACTCTCTTAAGGGGGTCTCAGACATCTGATTTGAGCAGAGTAGTTTTAATTTCAGAATTGCTGGAAATTTTCTAACTGTTGTTACTCAGAATAAATTGCCACACAATTATTAAAGAAAGTGTCTAATAAAAAAGTATATAACTATAACATGGAACAATCTTGGGTTAAAAAAAAACAGTTTATGTTTTGCTGTTATGGCTTCTGAACCAGAACTGCTTCAAGGGAAAATGTCATTTCAGTAGGTATGTAGGACACAGATATCAGAACTTTTCTATGTCCAAGTAGAGATTAAATAAATTTCTGTTTGACCAAGCATTTTCAGCTATGATTATCTTCACATTTGGCTGATCTGGTTTTCAGAAAAGCTAAACTCTTATAAATTCTGATGGAGTACTTAGCCATAGAGCAATAGAGATCACCCATATAGAAAACTTTTTGCTATTTACAAGGGGTGCATGTCTGCTAAACCCACTCACCCTATTGTGAGTCAGTGGAGAAAAATTATGCAGAAGCTGATGCTTATCATGATCTGATTGAATCACCTCTATCATTCCTTTCTGCTGCTGCCTGGAAAGTTCTATTGTGACTTTGGAATCTTGAGAACAAGCCCAAATCATCTGCTCATTTATGTAGGTGATTTTTCTTTTTTAGTTACAAAAGAATGTAATATGTTTTATTCAAAGATAGTAGGATTTTTGCGGGGAGAGAGGATTCTCACTGAAAACTCTTTTTAAGGGGTTTTCAGTGTCTCAGAATGCAAATAATTCTGAACAGCAAGATATTCTTTTCTTCTAAAAGATCTTTTGGGCAAATCTTGTTCTATAAATGCCTGCCCTCCTTCTGTGCAAATGGCTTCACTCTGAGCAGCACGCAGGAGTTTGTATTGAGGGGCTCAGGAGCCAGAAATGTGGCACAGCTGAAGAAAATGTAATTAAATCAGGCAGACAAAAAATGTTACCTTTTTATTTAAAATAAATTATTTATATTACAAGAGCTCTGTTAGCTGATATAGCATTTTCAAATAAACCAAGAGAGACTCATTGTCTGAGCCAGGGTGCAGTCAAGCCTGGGAATGAGAACCAGGTGTATAGTTTTATGGACAAACTCCCTGACATTTAGAGGCAGCAGCTGCATTCCAATGTTGTTAATCTGGCCTCATAAAGCCTGTGCACTTTTTATACATGGGGTCTGATATACCCCCAGGTGTCAATGGTTTAGCCAAATAACAGAATTTATGGTGGGGGTAGCTTGCTGTTTGTAGCCACTTGAACTAAAACCCACTTCAAATGGCTTGTGTTTAACTGGAGTTGGCAAATACATGCCTTCTCCTAACAGAGATAAGCTGAGCAAGTCTTTATATGTCAAGTTCAGGCAGAGATGAATTTCTTCAAGCCCTCCCTGTTCTCCACTCAAGTCTCTGCTGCAGCCTTGTGTTCATTTATTCTCACTGCAGCAGAATGGCTCCATCCTCACCACGGCGTGCCTGTGGTCCTAGAGTGACCAGCAAGAATGAGAGTTCCAAGTTTATTTAAACATTTGAAGTAGTCATTTAAAGTAAGCCTTTTTGTGCTGGGTCGGGCAAGGCATCTCTCAGCTCAGCAAATTTTTTTCTAGTCTTAGAAAAATAAAATAAATTATTGTTCCTGTCTCAGACCAAATTCATTACATTTAATTTCAAAACCATAAATCACCACTATATGCCATCAGATCTACTGCCATTTCAATGCTGGGCTTGTTTTCTCAAGGACAGTATCACTCAGTCTTTGGGGAAGGGAAGGGAAGGGAAGGGAAGGGAAGGGAAGGGAAGGGAAGGGAAGGGAAGGGAAGGGAAGGGAAGGGAAGGGAAGGGAAGGGAAGGGAAGGGAAGGGAAGGGAAGGGAAGGGAAGGGAAGGGAAGGGAAGGGAAGGGAAGGGAAGGGAAGGGAGGGGAGGGGAGGGGAGGGGAGGGGAGGGGAAGGGAAGGGAAGAGAAGAGAAGAGAAGAGAAGAGAAGAGAAGAGAAGAGAAGAGAAGAGAAGAGAAGAGAAGAGAAGAGAAGAGAAGAGAAGAGAAGAGAAGAGAAGAGAAGAGAAGAGAAGAGAAGAGAAGAGAAGAGAAGAGAAGAGCCTCTCCAAACTAAAGCACTGCAAAAATAAACTGGTCAATATATGGATCCTGCTGTTCTCTTGAAAAATCCATGTAGCTCAGCTCTGTGTCCTGGACAAAATTACATGTTTATCTTTTGCAGGCCACTAACACACCTGTCAGAACTGTTGTTACCTGAACTATCAGCCAAGCCAATCCTAGCTGGATATCACAAGGCAGCTACCAAAGGGAGCAGATGCTCTGTTTACTCAAATGAAAGCAAGTGAAGTTTTCTTCTTGGTTAAATACCGCGACACTGTTACAGTATTTAAACACACATAAATGGAATGACAGCCTCAAAAATCTGTAAAGGCTAAATGACAGTCAAACTGAAACCATAATTAGTGACCCACCATCAGGCTTTAAGGATTAATAATTAAACAATAAAAAGATTTCCTAATTGTATGAACTTCCAAGAAAAGTGAATCTCACTGCTTGAGTCATCTTAATATGAATAATCAGTGAGTAACACAATCAAACACATCTGAGAAAAATAAGTCTAGTGAGGCATGAGCAGAGATTAATTCCTCTATTGAAAGGCAAGAAGGACAAAAAGGCAGGGAGCTTCTCCTTTTTCTCTTCCTTTGTTGAGAGACTTCATTACAGACTAGCAATAACATTTCAGACCATGGAACTACCAGTCAAGTGGTATTTTGATACTCTTCAATATAATTTTAATCAAAATATATTTAATGTTTCCTTAATAAAATCATCAGGCTTAAACCATTCTCAAAATTCGACTTTAGCTACCCAGGGGGAAAATAATTCTGTAACAAAAGAATGTAGTTTCTTGATTCCTGAATACTTTACAAGTAGTACACTGACACACACACTCTTCCACAGCCTTGTTACAGAGTTCATGAGATCTGTATAACTATCCAGTCTTACGTGGATACACATATCCAATCAGGTGATGAGCACCTATATTAAAAATCATTCCAAATAACACAGAATATACTTTACAGAAGTCTGATTAAAGTTTTAATTAAGGGGTATTGAATTTACTGCATCTTCACAAAATTTTAGTTGTAGAATTTTAAAATTCACTTTAGGCATTTTAACATAGTGAACATTCCGCTGAGAATAAAGACAGAGAATGTGTTAGGCACAGATGCAAACAATTTTAAGGCAAAAGTACAGTTATACAGTGACTGATCTTATCCTTAAAGATAAAGCAATAGAATTGGTTAGAGTGGCTCAAAGAAAACACAGGGAACTTAAGAAAATAATTAGGCAAACCCAGAAGATTCAGGTAGAATTATAAGAGATCCTTCAGCACAAATGCAGTTCTGTAAACCTGTAAAACATTCCCCTCAAGCACAGAAGACCAAACGCTTGTAATCTAAAAGATTTAGACTTCAGCAGTGGCAAAAAATGTGATTTTTTAACTACCCAGGGTAGATTACAATGAAATGACATTCCAGATTTTCACATATATTTTCTTCTGAGAAAAAAAAAAACTTGACTTTTGTCCATATTTTTAATTTCCAGTAACTTCATGTTTAAAATCTTAAATATTCTGTAATCAGCTCCCAGGGTGTTTTTTTAACTAACCTTATAAATAATTCAGACTTAATCTGATTTAATTCTTGACTCTCTCTAGGAGTAACAAGTGACAGGAAGACCTGATCAATTTTCCTGAGGAACCTGCTAAACTGAGGGACATTGCTGCCATCTACATTTTGGCCCATTCCTAACACTGAGGACATCACAGTCTGCATGGATAGAGAGAAGCTGTAAAAACTCCAGAACAGCCCCCTTTTCTATGAAGTGCTCAGAAACCATGCAGAAATACCGGAAGGGAGCTCAAAAGACTTGGCAGAAGGGTTTCTCTCATCTTCTTGTAGGAAACTAATGGAGGATCAGGACCTACTTTCCACAATGGATTTAGGGTAAATGATGAGCCCTATATCCTCTTTCAATGTTTCTCTGGGACTAACATCCAAATACATGTGGACGATACCTCTGTTACCTTGAGCAGAAAGGCAGCAAAACAGAGGTCCTGGGCTGTGATTGCAGATGTTTATATTACCCACAGAACCATGAGGAACTATGAAAACCATTTACCTTATCTATCTTTTTAATGAATCAGGAATTGCAGTCCTGGTAAAGATGAGTAGTTGACAGCACTAACCTAGTGCTACGCAGAGCCAGTGCATGCTGAACAAGTGCTGACTCCATATTCAAGTATACTCCTGTCTCTTCATCCTTTTCAGCTCTTTCTTCTTTGATTTTTGTGTCCCATTTTGGAGATGCAGGTCAGAGAGACACAGCTCTTTTCCTAATTTTGCTCTCCAGCCTTGTGGTGTGACACCTTGTTGGCAAGATCTGCTGTTACCCCAGTATTGCCCTTTCAGCATGTTTGTCAGTAACTGCAGGCTTGACTTCTCAATTTCTTAAGCACAGCCCACCTCATTAAAAGCAGACAGAAGGGTTTTCATTCCCTCCTTATGAAAAGCATGATGCTGCATGTTGTTAGTGCATTTTCTTAGCGTATCTCCTTATTTTATTTAAGTTAATAGAGAGATGAAGAAGTTTCTTTTTTTATTTTGATTTTTTTTTTTTTTAATTTGGCAGATTAAGCTGGCTGGGACTTTACAGGCTGAACCCCTGTGGCTCTCAGTATCAGAGATAATTACAATGGGCATGCAGCCAACCTTTATGTTACTTAAAAATTATTTACTTCTCTTTACAATGACATCTTTATTTTCAAACTTTCCAGAGGGGTCATTATGTATTATATTGAGCTGAAGCTCCCATGCTGGGATGGAGCAAGATGAAAGGTTTAAATCTTTAATTAGGATTCTTTTTTATCTGAATTTCCTGGTTAGAGCAGAAGGATGAGAATCAAAGAGACAGCTTTGTGGTCTGGCTGTGTATTTCCATCTGTCAGAAAGAAAGGATTTGGTTACTGAATTTTGTACTATGGCAAGAATCAATGATCCAGTCTACTTGAAACTGGTTGATGAACTTGAAATGGGAACAGAAATCCAGAAATAATGCCAGGAATATGTGCAATATCTGCATAGATCTCAGATGTTGTGTGCTGGAAAATGCTGAGGCCCGGCCGTGTAAGATTGGAAGGTAATTTGATGCCTTGAACAAAGTCTAGTCAAGTACAATAAATGTGCAATAAACCTGGAATGCTGAATTACCACCTGTGTCAGAATTATGTTTCCTTTGTGACATCTTCATCAGCTCCCTAGTCATGTAAAAGCTGAATTATAGATCTTCTGGTTATGCAAAATATCTGATCTATAAAAGGGGGATCATTTATATGTATGTCTTCAGAGTTCTCAACATGTCCACTACCTTGAGAACAAAAACCTCTAACCAAGTTTGCTGATGCAACAAAACTCATTTCCTGTAACCAATGCATTTATTTTAAGACTATGAATGGGAAATTTTTATTGTTCCAGGCTTTGAGAATCTCCCATGCTCCAGGCCTTGGAGGATAACGAGCTATTCAGAAACTTCTCGCTTGTAAAATCTGTCGTACTGGTGAGATGGGTGACGCCCCTTCTTGTGCCAGTCTAGGCTGCAATACTTTTTTATAAGAAAACCACTGGGGCCTGCATGTTTGGGCAATGGGTCCCAGACTGTAGCTGTAGCAGAAAATAAACTTGCCAGCTTGAAGGGGAAATGCCTGAAGGGTGGGGACTCAGCACTAGGATGGTTAATTTGTTAAAATGTCCCTGCACGTATTCTTGGCATTATTTCTGGATTTCTGTTCCCATTTCAAGCTCATCAACCAGTTTCAAGTAGACTGGATCATTGATTCTTGCCACAGTACAAAATCCAGTAACCAAATCCTTTCTTTCTGACAGATGGAAATACACAACCAGAGGCAGCCCTTCATGTGACTGCCTTGTAGGACAGTGTGGGCGCTGCTCAGCTGTGACAGACACAGCCCCAGAACCCATCAATGAAACAATGACATCTGAGCTGTAAGCAGGTATAAATATATGAAAGGACATCCAAATGATCAAACATGGTCCAGTAATTGTCCAGAACCATGTAAGAGATTCACTCAGGATCCAAAAGAACTAGTGAAAATTACCTGCTCAAGGATGTTTTATTCTACTTACCCATGACTCAGTTTTATGATACCTCTGAATACTTTGCTTTCATTCCAAGAGGTGAACTGTGTACCTACACAGTCCAAAACACTCATGTCCCTAAACTGTGTATTTAGGATGACCTAAAAAGCCTGTAAATCAATTTTGTCCTTGGAATGTATCCCATCATCAGCTTTTTGTTTCTCCATTTCTTTTTCCTATTTGATTTGTCTGGATTGATAATTGAGAAAGATCACATTGTGATCACCTCTGCAGACATATTTCAGCGCTGAGAGAAGCAGTGTGGATCCAGATGATGCTTTTCCTATCTGAAGCCCATTCTCACAGATGTTGCTACACGGACCTTCCAGAGAAAGCAATGGAAACAGTCGTGGGGAGGAGTGTCCTCCCTGAACAAACACAATTCATGAGAGGAGAAGGCATCTGAAGTTCTTATAAGATCATGTAGCCCTCAGGAGCAGTAGTATTTATTTGTGGTTTTGCCTAAATTTCAGGGTGAACACTACATTCATCTTGTGAATTTTTGGAGGGGTATGTCGCTTTTTAAAATGCTTTCATAGCAACTCTGCATTGTGTGAGAGTTGCATCCACCTATTTCAGAAAAAGTCTAAAAAAAGGTAGGGAATTAGTGTGTGAAAGCTAGTTATGGTCAATTCCCTATCTATGAACAAAGATCTTCATTTCTCTGTGCCACAGCTTCTCCATCTCTAAGAGATCATTAATTATTTCAGAACCATAAACAAAAGCTACTTCACTGAAATCTGGTGAAGCAGCATTTCCAAGTGCTTGAGATATTCACACTTAAGTGTTTAGAGAGTATAAAATTATGACTGGGAAGAGAACTGGAATAAACAAAGTGCTAAAACACTTAAATGAGAAATGCTGACAGTGAATTTGTTCACTCTGAGTGGCAATTCATTTCACAGATCTAATATCTGCCTTTGGGTCCAAACAAATTGAATCCTGCACAGATGAGAAACTAGATTAGATCTCAGGTCCTTCCCACAGGACAAAACCTAGACTGTCTTCTAGAAGTCACTCCTAATATGAAAATGAGATGAGCCTTGAACTGATAATTTCCTGAGACTTGAAGGAAATCTTATGCTTCATCTCCCTAGCTCCATGGATATTCATCACTCATTGCCATGGAAATCTTTGAAAATCCTGTAGTTTCCTATTATCTCTCAGTTTTCCACTATTAAAATACCTGTGGCTGTGCTGTGGATTTCTAGTTGTTGAAGTGTTTCTGGCACATTTGATATGGTGTGAGAGACAATAAGGAAATCGTGTGCTGCAGGAGAGATTGCTCTTCACAGTGCTGTGGTGAAAGAAACCATCAGTTTGGTGAAAGTGATGATGGAAAAGGGAGATGATGTCAAGAATCCTCAGGCCACTAAATAAATTTTCAGCCACAACTATTACAATCTCATCTACTTTAGTATTCACCTGTGGGTTAAACTGTTTTTAAACTGTGTTTTCTTTATTTCTGACCTGGGTTTCTCTGCAACTGTCCAACTTTTCTTCCTCTGTCAACCTGTTGAATCAGTAGCATGTCTGTGTCTCTTCCACAAATCGTAACTTCAGAATTGCCAAGAAAGACGAATCTTATGAGTGAACTTTTCTGCAGAAGTTTGGTCTTATAAAAGGAAGTACTTTTTTGTCCCTGTACCCTAATGGAACTATATCTTGTGGAGAAATGCCTGTCAGAGGCTGCAGGCAGCCTGACACAGTGAAAAGAAGCAGCAAACTTTAATCCTGTAAGATAATGGTACTGACAAGAGCTGGCAATGACTTCGCTGTCACCCATTACAGGACTAATACAACTAATATGAATCTTCATACCATGCTTCCTGTCTCATACCGTGCCCAAAACCATCAGCTCTTCATATGCAACTATGAAAATATTCTGCAACCTCAACTGTGAATAGAAATATGCAATATGAAGTTCTGATGTCTGTGGAAAGTGATTCTAAACCAAAGTCATCATAAAAAAATATCTAAGGAACCCAAAAGGGCAGATTGTGCAAATGCATTCTCATTGTTAATAATGTATTCAAATGGAACTGTTGTTCTGGGGGTCCAGATGTATTGTAAGGTAACATTTGACATCAGACATGGCTTCATGGTTTGCCCCTTCAATTAATACAGATGGCTTTGAGAAAGTGATATTGTTAATTTAAAATTTAGATGTCTGAACATATGTATATATTAAATATTCATATAATCTCTTATCTGCCCTTCTGAAATTGAAAAGCATTGCTTCAGAGTGCACAGACTTGTGATTTTCTTTCCAAAGCTGTCTTTCCAATTTGTTCCTCATGTGGATGCATTTCCTTCTTCCATTGTCTCCTACAGTCTTGGTGTCATCACAGCATGCCACATCATCTCTTCTCACCTAATCATATGCTTCAAAAAAGCATGCAACAGTCACAGACAGCAGATATTCAAAAAGGCCTCAAAAATACCACAAAAAAAGGGGTTGAAATTTGATAAGCAAAAGTGTGTGCTGAGTATCAGGAAATATTTGTGATAGTATGGAAATGGGGATATTAAGCATTAGGCACTTAGCAGACAAATTCCTGCTCAGTTTAAATTAGAGTAGATAAAGAAATATTATTAATATGCTAACACTCAGTAAGTCTCTCTCTTGACACAAAACATCTGTCTATGATAAAAAATACTCTCTTTGAAATGCTGGAACACCTGTGCTGCCAGGATTTGGCAAGGCAGAGATGGAAGATCAGCATAGTGCCTTGTTGCAGGAGAGAACAATCTTTTCATTATACTGTTAATCTGAATCACACCTGAAGAGCAGAAAATCTCTGCAGGACAGATGGAAAAGAATGCAAATCCAAACCAATTTTTTGTATTTCTATATTTCATTTTTGTTTTCATTTTTACAAATTCTGTAGCTTGCTTGTTGTATGGCCCCTTCCTAGAATGCTGGGTTTTCCCCTTAAGCTACTACTGGGCTGAATTGTCATTTGATACAAACTGGAATAATGCAATAAATGCCAGTATTTTATTTATGATAGTCAACCAGCTGGCCACTGTATTTAGTAACTGTCAATGCCACCAACTGTGAGTGTAAGGAAATAAGAGAAGAAATTTGCCATTACTTTTATACTGACACTTCAATTAATTTTTAAGCCAAACATCTGTGTGATGTATACATATACATACCTGTGCTGTGTACAGAAATATGTGTATTTTGTTCTTATACATGACTGTACTATGTGTGTATTGCATTTTTGCTTCCATTTCTTCCCTGGAAACTTCAAAATCTTCTCCTACTGAAACTAACATCGTAGATCTTTCCATCCCATTGATTTTTCAATATTCTGCTTTAAAACTGTTACTGGTCCATTGTCTAAATTCCAATTGAGAAAGTATGAAAAGTTCCAAAAGAGGGTCACTTATCTCTCCATGTAGATACTTAATAAAAGCAACTTTTCAGAGAGTTAGACATTTTTCAAATAAAATCTTCTACAGATGGTGGTCTAATCTTACTCTTGATTACTTCACTGTAAATATAGTGACATTTCATTGAAGTAAAGGCATCTCAAGTGAACTACTTTTATGAGGAAAAAAAATTCTGTGTAAATAGAGCCATTATGAGGCTGATGAACTCCTTTACATCCCACTCACACTATAAAATAAGATTGAAGTGGGACGTAAGCCTTGCACTGTGCATGATGAACTTCTCTTGCATGATGAATGCCAAGTAGGAGCATCCACTCAGGTTCTGCACTGCCCTGCTAATAGAGACCATGAGTAAGAGCTCATTAACAGGAGATTATAAACAAGAGTTGTGATTAATATAAACAATTCCTTTCCCCTTTTGTTTGCCCTTTCTAATGTTTGTAAATAATTATTTTGTTATGCTTCCACTTGTATTTCATTATATGAATAGTTCTTTCTCTCCATCCCACAAAATCAAGGAGATATTTTTCTTTTAATTCCCGCACTAAAATGAAATGCTGAAAACAAACCCCCCTGTTATAAATCATGCCTCTGGCTGTATGGCTTTGCAGAAGTGAGTCTGGGGATACTGGTTGTCCACAGGTTGAACATGAGCCAAGCAATGTATCCTTGACACCAAGAAAGATAATCCGGGGCTGCATTAAACAGAATGCTTCCACCAGACCAAGAGAGGTGATCATTCCCCTCTGCTCAGCTCTGGTGAGGCACCACCTGGAGTCCTGCATCCAGATCTGGGCTTCCAAGTTAAGAGAGACACGTAGCTGCCACGCAGAGCCCAACAAAAGGCCACTAAGACAGTTTAGGGAGTGGAGTTTCTTTCCTGTGAGGGGAGGCAGGGAGACCTGAGACTGTCCAACATGTACAGAAGTCTGAAGGGAGTGTTTGAAAAAGGCAGATCTGGACAGGCTCTTTCAGTGGTGTCCAGTGATAGAAAAAAAAAGCAATCAGCATGAAGGACAGCATGTTCCATCAGGAAATGTATTTTACTGGGAGGGTGATAAAGCACAGGAGCAGGTTGCCTGGAGATGTTGTTAAATCTAAATTTGCTGCATTTTCAGTCATTCTGAGGCTCTAAGCCCAAAGATGTTTCTTACTTTAAAATTCTTCAAGGGTTTGCTTGTTTGTGTCTTATATATTTTCTCAGTCTGTAAGTTCTTATTCCCTTCATCTTCTCCTCTAAAGAACATAAATCTTTCATTTGCTCTGTCTTTACTCTCTGCTATGACTTAATTCTTGTCAAAATAATTTTCTCTCTCTTTCAGCCAACCCCCTCTAGATTCCTTTACTCTTTTTGCCTTCAGCAAATAATTCCGGAATGTTGTTGAGGGAATTTCAAATGAAGTAGTGGTGTGTAAATGGAGACATTTGTTGACACAGAGCTCTCCCTCTGGATCATTTGAATGGTATTTTTCAACCTCATGGTGAAAAATATTCAGTCTTAGGCACTGGTACACTACAAACTTGAAGAAAATGAAATTAGTTCTCTAGTTTACATTAATGGACTAGGCATAAATCTATACTTCTTTTTTACCTATGCCACCATCAAAGCAGATGATTAAACAAGACAGAGAAGATCCAGGAATGGATCCTTGACCTGACTTGGTATGCCAAAAAATGAAAAAGCAGGGGAGATTGATGACTAGGACATCATGGATACAGTTGCTTAAGAACTTAAGAGTAGTTCAGTATTGTGGAATCTTGACTATGATGGATCAGTTTGAAGAGAGGACTGGAAGGGGTGCATGTTATTTTTTATATCTATCATCAGCTTAAAAGACTTGGTAATTCACCTGCTCCATTCCTCTGTGAATGGCATCACAGATCCCAAGTGATGTATGGACAACCATCGGGTTGCTATCATGAAGCACACACATCACAGCCCTGTGCAACCCAACAGCACAGTCAGTTTCATAACAAATGACAGGAGAATTTTACGGCATGGCCATCCAGATCCACTAAAAGATTTCAACACCTGAATGCCTGAGCCTGTGATCCATAGTTGCTCCAGCAAATCTATTTCGGTTTCAGAGAGGATGTAGTTTAGGAATTTCTTGACTGAGTTATTTTAGATCCTAGGATACTGCTGTAATGCTTACCCATAAGATCACATATATGTTACTTAGAGATTATCCCATCTAGCTTTGCCCTGGCTGTAAGTTGTAGGGGACCTATTTGATAGGTATTCTCTCAAAGCAGAAATGGAAAAAATTGACAGGATACAAACCAGCAGTCATGAACCAACATTTAGCAGGTGAGGTGGTAAAGTCTACCTTTGATAGGGCCATTAGGGATTCAAAAGTTCTGGATCATTTTCATTTTTAGACATTTTGTGTTTGTAAATTCCTGGTTGTAATTAAAAAATGCTGTAACAATATGGCTCGGGATTTGTAACTCCTCTGCCCCTGGAGTTTCACCAAACTGGAGTCACAGGTTCATTCCTTATTGTATTTAAGAACGGCTTACAAGCCAGGAACAGCTAGATGCTGGATTTTCTGATGAGGTGCTGAACAAGCAAGAGAAAACTGAGTCTATGGAGGAAGTGACAGACACTGATATATTTTCCTTAATTCAGGCAGTTCTTACAAATACGTACTTTTGAGATTTGGATAGCAAATTTCCCATACAGTTGATCTTAGGTAGTCCAGACTTGACTTATGGATCATTTTATGGTCTGTTAGATTGAAATACTGATTAAAAACTGCTTAGCATTGTAAAATGCCAATACAAAGATCCATATTTTTTTTAAACTCTCCTCTAAGGGTAGCGCTTGACAGCTGAGAAAAGGGTGCACTTTCTATCTATATAGAATGGGTTTCCTAAAAAAACATTTACATCAGAAGGATCAGAGTGCCCTGATTGAGTCAAAGAACTCAGTTGTGAAAGGCTTACTGTGATCTGTGAGTGAACAAGCAGTGAGCAGTCAGTGTGAGAGGCTGGTTTCCTGTCCATGGAGAGTATTAGTGAGACTGGTTCTGTCTGTTCTTGATATTCTCTTCTTAGAAAGGAAGGCAGAAGATGAGATGAAGAAGAGAACCATAACAAGGATGGGAGGACCAAACAAGATGTGTGACAGGGAAGGAGACATGTAAATATTTCCTTTTTTAAGAATATAAAGAAGTGAGTATGTGACCCAAGGAGGGTGGAAAAGGCAGAAGTATCAGATTACAAACAGCTCTTTATCCAAATTGGCTAGTAAACAAAAAGTGCCAGGGAAATGGCAATTAAAAATTATCACAGCCACAGGATAAAACAGTCCAAGGTATCTTTTAAAATCATTATTCCTGAATTAACCAAGATTAGATGCCTTTCTAGCAAAAATTCTTCAGTCAAATGTAAGTTAAACTCAACAGGGGGTCAAGAGATGAAGTGTACTGTCCTGAAGGGTAAAGATCAATGTTCCTTCTTCTACCTTAATAGTAGAGACAGTAAGGCACATTATAATTACTGTCTCTTCTAACAGAACAACATGAATAGATCTATTTTTAAATAGCTTATTTCAGATAGTGCCTCGTCATTCATATCTGTCCAACTAGATGACTTCTCTGAATAACTCTGATTTTTTATTTTTAATGTCCTGTTCAATTGAAGAGTTATTAGGGTTCAAAGAAGATAAGAGTCTGATCTCAGCAACAGAATTGCTTATAAATGATCAATCTGCTCCAGCTGTTCAAATGCATAGGCAGTACTAGGTTTGGCTAAAAGTGTCCAAAATGCGATGAGATGTAACTGAAATTCCAGTTGTAGCCAGCAGCCTGTGTCGTTTCTAGTGTCACTATAAACTGGAGAAAATCCAACCTTACTTAGCATGGCCTGAATTTAAAGGAATAAGTTTTCAGAAGCAAACAGCTTTAGCACTGTCAGCTAAGCACACTTGGTCTTGTATATGACACATAAGTAACAGGACAAACTATTAACGATTTGGGGCACAGATGTTAACCCATTGCACTCATACTTGTGACTTGCTCTTGCAGCACTTGAGTAAAAGACCACATTACCCTGTTTGTTTGAGGAAAAGAGGTCATGGAAGAAACCAGAAGGAAATCTCAGAATGTTTTCATGAATCTGCATGTTTCAGCTGAGAGTATTTCAGGAAGAGAGTTTTCTCATCACTCAAGAAAGGGAAATGAAATTGCTAAGCTCCAGGCTTTTTGAGGGCAGTTCTGTGCTACAGCACACTGGGACACTTAAGCTCTGCATTTAAGCACACCAGGGGGAGTGATTCCTCTTTGATGAGGTCCTAGTTACAGGTCCACAAGATCTGGAAGACACAGTGGCTTTTCAACAGCTCAGTGCAGCTCTTTCAACAACACTGAAATGGAACAGCTTTACACAAAGAACACGATGACCTTGAATGCCACAACAAAATGTAAATTCTGAGAGAGGTGCCATTTTTTCCATATAAAGAGTGAAGGATTAGACTAGCTTTTAGGTAGAGCAATGAGGTTTGCTCTTCCATGCTGTCTTTTAATGATATCCAAAGATTCGAATTTATGTGTGATCTGCAATCTTCCAGATGCCTGGTACTCACGAATAGTTGCTAGTGCACATCACATGTGATCAGCTGATTGCATTGCCCCTCTAGCATTACCTGGTTTCAGGAAGATAATTTATCACTTTTATCCTGAACCTAAATCTCCTGCCTAGCTGCATCTCTAGGTGTAGAAGGCATGAACTGCACATAGAAGACATGAATTCTTCATGAAGAAGAATCGTGTAGCCAGCTGATGAGAAAATGTGCCAAAAGCAGGATGGATTCAAGCTGGTTACCTTCACTTGGAATTGCCCTCAGGTCGACGTGTTGGCTGGAATCATGACCAAGGAAGATCCAGTGGCAGGGACAGTTCTACCCTTGTTTGTTTAGTAAAGCCAAGTTCCTTGGTGGTGTTCATTGTTTCCCACCACACCCATAGGTTTCATTCAGCTTCATAACATGTGAATTGTCTGGGACTAGCTACAGCAGCTTCTCTCTTTCTACACAGCCCTAGGTGCTGAATATGTTTGTGCTAAACAGACAGACTCTTTCAGCATTTCTCTCCACGGAGCAACTTGTGCTCTCTCAATTAGCCTAGTACAGTGCTGTTGAAGCATGGACTAAGATTACACCCTTCAATTAAAAAAAAAACCAAACAAGCAAACAAGAAACCAGGGACTTCAGCCATTTCACCCGCACAAGCATTGAAGCTACTTGGGCACAAAGCACAGAAATCACTGCGTAAGTTATGCCGTCATTGAGCCTTTAATTGAAATCATTTCAGGCATGGAAGAAAAAATCTTAGCTTACGTGCTTGTCTTTGAACACTCTGGTGAGCAGGGCCTGCTTCTGGCAGAAACATGCCATGGCTTAGTGAGGCAGGAGTGCACAGGCATGTAGCTCCTGGCTGAGAATTTCGCTTGGCTGCCAAAGCAGCATAGGTGGGAACTTGCTTGCCCGACGTGCTCTCTGGCAGCACAGAACACTAACTGACGCCCTGGTGCAGATCCAATTATCTGTCTGGGAGGCTGTCCAGCAACAGACACCAAAAAGACAGGTTCAAGGAACCTCATCAAGAATAATTACAAAACAGCTTGCCTTAAGGTGAAGTTTCTTCCTGTTTCCAGACAGTGAAAAGTTGGTGTTCAAGCACAAAAGACATTCATCTTTGAAATATATTCTTTCTAGCTATAGGCATGACTCTTCTGAGCTTTCTTATAAATGCCTAACACTCTTAAGAAGGTCTGTCCACTGATCCCTATGCATTTAGTTTATTCATTATTCTTGTACACTGCCTGTTGTAGAAATCTTATGGAGTGAAGGTGGGCAGTAACTTCTCCCACTGCTTCCTTGGCAAAACTCTGCGAGACATTTTCAGCACTGTTTCTCACTCTTCTGGTGAAGGGCAGATACTAGGTGCCTAGATGAGCCCACTGCTTTCCCTCCTCATTTCCATGCCTACCTGTTAGGATTGCAGGACATCCCAAATGACTGTGGAAACAGAATATAGAATTTCTGGTTTCAGATGATTAAGAAAAGTAAGATCAGGGTACTTCTAATGCTTTTGCCCCGACTGCCCTTCCTCCATGTTTGCACAGTTAAAGAGTGACATGATGGCAAATGATACAAGTTGCATTGCAACTTGAGAACCTTTGCATCCCAAACTGTGTAAGAGAATAACTGCCTGAAAACTGGGAACACACTGGAAATAAAGAGAATGGAGACACTTCTTACAGAAAATAGTTATCCATTTGCACTCAAATGTGATGCCAAGCCTGCTCCTTGTGCAGTTCTAAGTCTCATTGAACAGAATTCAGGCAAGGGTCCCATTTAATTTCCTATCACATGAAGAGAGCAAGAAAATGTTTTTCTGCATATAAGTTTCTACTAGGCTGAAAAGAGGCCATAGAATTCTATCTAGATTGCTAATCTCTCCAGTAATCCTGACCACTCAAGGCATGGAAAAGAAAGGCTGTCTAGTTTCCCCAAATGGCACACAAACTTCTAGAATATGCTCATATATGAAGATGCATACATGCACTGTTGTCCTCTGGTGAATATATATGGAAGGTGCTAGAGACCACAGATTCCCCTCAACATCTTGTGCTCAATATGCTTTCTGAGGAGGACAACACTTGTTCTGTCTCAGATGCCGTGGGTGGAGCTGACAGTCAGCATACATGTGACTGGATGTGTGAGTATTACAAGTTTCCAGAAACCCCTTAAAAAGCACAGACTGAGATTTTCTGGGTTGGACTCTAGACGGATGTGATTTGGGGTTTTTTTTTTAATCTTCACACTCTCTTTGTACTGTCATGAATGTTTTATTCATGTTTCCTTTTATTGTTTTTGTATTGACTTTTTTATATCTTGAAAATGCGCTGCTGTTCTCTCTCTTCAGCTAAAAAATTTAAAATAACGTTACTCTAATGCTGCAGCAAAGAGTCTGAACTGCACTGGCTATTCCAGTGCAACTATTCTGGAGCACATCCCATCATATTATTGGACTTTTCAATCACTCTTAAATATGACTTCTTGGTCTTCAGTTGTTAGGTTGACTGGGGGAATCTTTAAATCCATACAGGAGTAGTATGTGAAGAAGTTGTGATATACTTGACAGCTAGAGAAATACATGAGGTTCACGTCTAGTCCTCAGATGAGCACAGATCACAACAGCTGGGGTTGTTTCCTCTCCAGACACACAGAGGGTATCATAACTGGGGTCTTGTTTACCTTGGCCATTTCCCTTCCTATGTGTTGATGAGGTAGACAAGTGTGTAGTTTATGAGTTTTCCTCTCAAGTTCAACTTCATGGGGATAGATAGACAGATACAACCCCAAAGCTCTGCTCCTTGAAGCAGAGTTTCCCATAAACAGGTAATAGTCTGCCTGAAGGGATATATAAACTCTGCCATTCTGGTCACTCTCATGTGCCTTGGGATCAACATTGTTGAATCCAAGAACACTGTTAGCCCTTTTTTAAGGACTGAAATGACTTACGGAACTGGTACTATTCCCTGATCACTCTTGACAAAACCTTGGAAAGAGTTTCACCTCACTCATTCCAACTGTCTTTTTGAAGTTGACTACTGCATGTCTGCATTTTCTTAAAAAAAAAAAAAAAAGAAATCAAACTGTCCCTAATGGCTAGGGTGAGAAAAAGAGGAAGTATTTTTCAGCACCAAAGAGTTTCAGATTTTTGTCATTCTGTTTTTCATTGTATGGGGTTCAGAAGAAAGCAAAACCCAAGATCTGGGTACTCAGGATTTCCATATATCACAGGTTATGCCTTTCCTCACAAGAATGGGCTTGTGAGAACCAGAACCTGTTTGTTTCCCCCTTCACTTGCAGGTCTTGCAGGATGGATTCTAGGTATCATTGTTTATTCTCTTGCAGTCCCATAAATAGAGATGGGACTGTTCCTCACGTCAGCACAAAAGATTAGCAATTCCCATCATGGAGCATACCCAAGAACTGCACACGAAATAGCATTGAATTTCGATTCTTTACTCTGAACCTGAGTACCAGGTGACATCTGTTTTTGCTTACCACATGCTGTGCATTAGCTGGAACTTCAGTTCCGAACTGAGCTGGCACACCAAGTGATAGCCTGATGCTCATCTCCATCTGAGGAATAATCTTTCACACCACAATGGCATTCTTCTGAAAAGAAAAGCTAATTTTTTGTTGCCTTTATTATGTCTTTGCAGCTTTGCTGGGCTCTCAGCCATAAATAAAGCCTGCGGATGACTTTGTAAAGTTGTCAGATACCTTTCGTTGGCAGACAATAGGCAATAGGTGCTTGTGATCTGTCCAAGCCATTATTTCATCTCCACCCTCTGTTATTACAACTTTCCCTCCCCAAACCCATTCCCAATGTATGACATCAGCCACACGTAATTGTCACCAGTCATTCAGTTCTGCTTTCAAATCACAGCAAGGCTTGGTTTTTGTTCATGGAACAGGACACGTGGTGTGCACTCTCTGGGTGCATTAAGTCTTCAAGTAGCATACTGACATCTTTTCCTTACATTGAAAATCGCTCTGAATTCCCCCAGGACCTTTCCAGAGTTTGAGAGTAGTGGAATGAGGATGATGTAAACATCACACTTCAACTGGTTCAAGTTGATTCAAATGGACTCGCATGAGCTGGATGCTGTTTAGAATCTTCTTCTGGTGACCAACGAGGGTGATTCCAATACGCTGGATATCTCTGCAAAGGAACAGAGGACACAGAAGTTGTTAAAATGAACTGCTTGTTCTGAACAGTCTCAGTCTATTTTGCTGTAGATGCAAATAAATGTGGATGGATATGTGCGTGTGTCTATCTGTGACTGAGAAACAGCTGACGAGGTTTCTGCTTTTGCTTGAAAAATGTGTGTGGGTGGAGGGGGTGTTGGCAGAACTTGGTAGGTACAAAAGGAAGCAGTGAAACTGGGCCACAAAAAAGAATCAGAAGGCTGATCTCGTACAGAAAAAAAGAGAGCTGGAGTTGTTCAGTCAGAAGAGAAGGCTCCAGAAAGAACTTTCTCAATCAATATATAAAGGGGTCTTACAAGAAAGATGGACAATGACTTCTTACTAGGTGCTGTAGTGACAGGAGAAGGGGCAGAGGTTTGAAACCGTTGAAAGAGAGCAGGTTTAGACTGGAAATAAGGAAGGGTGGTGGGACACAGAAACAGGTTGCCAGGAGAAGTTGTGGATGTCTCATCCCTGTAAACATTCAAGGTCAGGTTTGACAGTGCTGTCAGTAACATCATCTAGTTAAATGTGTCCCTGCTTATGGCAGGGGTGTTGGACTAGAGGATCTTTAAAAGTCCCTTCCAACCCAAACCATTCTGTGATTCCAAGAATGTTTGTTTTCCTGGATCCTGTTTTTTACATAACACTTCAACACAGTATATGGTGTGGCTGGTTCTACACATCTGCTTAAAAGTGGTTGTTAGTATCAGTGCTAGCTGTCATGAACACTGATATAAACAGGCTCTCTGCAACACTGACAATACATTTTCTGATGCACATTGGATCAGAATTGCTACTTACAGATACAGGTTACAAGTGTATCACAGCATGGGTGCCGTCCAGAGACCCTAGTAATATGCAAGCAACAGTAGCTACTTTGCTTTGGCTTCCCTCTCCTTTTCCATGTGTATGTATTTTCCATATAGCAAATTTCTCAGACGGCTTTCACTTTCTGCATGGAAAACTTAGTGTCTGGTATCTGCTGTTCCCTGCTCTGTTACTTACTCGAGAGTCATGCGTGATATGACATCAAATGTAGCCAGACCGGCCTGGTCAAAATTCTCCTTGTAGCGACCCATCTTGATAGCATCCAACCACTCGTGGGCATTGCTAAGGGAAGGGAAATCTGGAGGACAGTTGCTCAGGAGAGGCTGAGATGGTCTGCAAAAGAGGCAGGTTCTAAAACCCAAGTTATCAGCATCAGCTGAGCACACTAGTAAAATAAGAATGATGAGAGGGAGAGAATGCAGCCTCCAAAGAGGACAGAATGAAAGAACAATATTTGTTCTTCATGCCCTGGTTCCTGAAGTCCCACCTTGATGCGCTGTTTTTAGACTTCCAGTGTCCCTTTTTCTGCCTGAAAACAATCAACCAACCCAAGAAATTGATTCTCCCTTCCCATTGCCTGTATTTTCTCAGACACATTCTCTTCCTGTTGCCCAAGATCCTTCCACATTTTCTTGGTCTAGACCTATTAGCTGGGCAATGAACTGCAGTGAGGAGGTTTCTGAAAGAGACCTTATATACCTTTTCACTTTTGTGACTAGGTCTCTCTCTCCTAAATGTTCTCTTTTGGTCAGATAGTGACCTATGACACAATGAGTGCGTTATTTCAGCTCCAACACCTATCAGATAAAAGACTTGCACTAAAAGGCTGAAGAGATTACTGTTTACATATGGTATTTGCTCTTTTCCTCATCATCTGAACTTGACCCAGAGCTTTAACACTCTTTAGGTGCTGCTTTTAGTAAACTGGGCATCACTAGATACTTTTCCCCTTCCCCAGCTGTGGAGTGCATTCCACTGATACAAGATTTATAACCACAGGGAAAACCCCTCCAGGCCAGCAGGATGTAATTTCGTCATCAGCCCAGCAGCCAACTAACCTTGGCACCATTTATCCCTCCAGAGACTTCTTCTTTGCTGACCTCCTGCCTCTTGTTCCATCAGACCGCAAAATGCAGTTGGGAAAATATGGGATGTAAGCTGCAGTTCTAATTATTCCCACGTAGAGACTTCCTTCCCTCCTTAGGCTAAGGTCTTCTTTTCCTTCATCATCTCTTGTGCTCACATAATATGGTGTGATCGCAGAATATCTCGTGCTGCTGCACCCAGATGTGTCCCTCCCTTCATTCCCTATGATCCCTCAGTCACTCAATCTCAGTGCAACTCATGGAGATTTTTCTCCTGTCATATTCAGCACTCAGAGCTCCCCGTTAACTGAATCAGGATATACAGTTCTTCCAACCTGCTTCCTCTCTTTTTTTCCACTTCCTGTTTGTTCCCAATCTCAAATGACTGGGTTAGGAAAAAATGATATAGCCTGATTTCTGGCTTTCCTTTCCTCATGATGCCTACTGAGAGACAAGTCCTGTTATTTTGCATTAAATCCCCATCTCACCTGCTGGTCCCAGTGCCAACGGCTTTGAGGGCCGATGGCTTGCGAATCATTTTATCCAGGGCACTGACTATTTGCTCAAATTTGGGTCTCTGGACCCTCTCCTTCTGCCAGCAGTCAAGCATCAGCAGGTGCAAAACAGTTGGACAGTCTGGGGGTGGTGGCAAGCGATAGTCCTGATCAATGGCATTAATTACCTGCAGGAAAAGAAGAACAAAGCTTTATCACAACTGGGAAAATAAAAAACAAAAGAGCTTCAATAATTCGGTGTGTGTGCCTTTCTTCTGCTTGAACTGATACAGCACAGGCAGGCAGAAGTAAATCCTCACCACTTCCAAAACTTACATCCTGATTGGACATATCCCAGTAAGGCCTCTCACCGTAGGACATCACCTCCCACATGACAATGCCATAGCTCCAGACATCACTGGAGGAGGTGAACTTGCGGTACTGGATGGCTTCAGGGGCAGTCCAGCGGATGGGGATTTTGCAGCCCTGGCAAGCAGACAGAAAGCAACCAGAATGTATTGAGATAAGGACTGCTTGTGAAAACAACATCACTGAAACAATCAGATGTTAGCAGCACAACACAGCCTGGAGCACGGAGTGACAGTTCCATTGATTTGGTCTTGGAAACATTGCTGGTTTTAATTCATACAATGTTCAAGGTTTCCACCTTGTTTTGCTGACAAGTGTAAATGAAAAGAGAGAATCGTGTCTCCATGATGCTACAAATCCCATGATTTTATACTTTCACAGCTTTACTTCACAGCATTTGAAAGTGGCATACAGCAGAATCCTCCTGAGTCACAATCATTTGGAAATCTAAAACCGTTTAAATAATGCCAAACTGCAGCACTTAGGGACAGATACACTGAGTAGCTAGCATTAACTCATTTCCCTTTCCATCTTGACCTCTCTAACTGCAGGTATGACCTGTAAGATTAAATACCATTCAGGTGCTGGGTCTTCAAAATGCACAGATCTAAAAATTGTTCCACTTTTCAGTGACTGAATTCTTCATCCCCTTCTTTTTCAATCCACCTGCTATACTCCCACACTTTTTGTAGTATGTGTGACAGGTGTCACAACTTCATAGGCAATAAGCTCATTTGATGGTTGGTTGTAAGCCCATAAATACACTTAGGTCATTTATCTTTTCTGTAGGAAAAAGCCCAACTCTTTCTTCAAAGAGTGGCAGTATGGGATTGTAATCTCTCCTTCGGTCCTTTATCCTTCCTATAAAAAGCTAATGAAAGGGGGAAGATAATAGCTACATCAGGCTGTGAGGTTTGACCTATTCACCATCAGGCCACAAAGAACAGCACCGAGACTTTACATGGCAGAGTAGCTCAGGTACTCAGTTATTTTCCATTTTTACTGCTTTAAAACAAATAGCCCACAAGACAGAAGGCTCTACTCCATGCTTCTCTATGGTCTTAAGACAGAATTAAGAGGGTACACCAAACCAAGGAGGAACACAGGAAAAATTCTGTGAGCACTACACAACTCCCACCACAGCAGTGACTCACCAGACCCCCCGTGTAGGTGGGATTGGAAGCATCATCCTCCAGGAAGCGGGACAACCCGAAGTCTGACACCTTGCACACCAGGTTACTGTTGACCAGGATGTTTCGTGCTGCCAGGTCACGATGCACGTAGTTCATGTCTGACAGGTAGCGCATGCCGGCTGCAATCCCCCGCAGCATTCCCACCAGCTGCAGCACACTGAACTGCCCTTCCTTCTGCTGCAAGGCACGAGGCAAACACAGGCTCTCATGGCCACAGAACATCAAGCCAACAGGGGAGAGTAACAAAGAGCAAGGTAACAATGTGGATGTATGAAATTAGAGAACACACAATCTTAATTTCAGCCCAAATCTGCAGGTTCAAGGACAACACATAACAAAGGAGGGTGGGCTTAAAGCAATGAACCTCAAATAAAATCAGACATTGGTGAACGAACTTCTCCTGAAGACAAACCTCCTCTTTGGGCCACATTCCCCTTTAGCATCCTACACCTAACCTCACTAAGATGGCTAAATGAATGTGTGCAGACAAATCTGCTTGTACTAAGATCTTTACAATGGTCTCTATGCAGCTCTACTCAATGTGCTATTCAAATTGTACCTGCCAAAGCATTTCTGGCTGAATGAACACATGAATCAATAAAAAGGAGAACTGAAGCAGCTATACTACATTGATTGTCCATATTTGTGTTTCATTACTAGAAAACTTGAAATCCAAAAATAACTGCAAGTTTCATTACTTCATCACAATGTTAAAACTAGAAAATATTCTGTGAAATAAAGTCTGAAAAATGTTATTACAAAGGAAAAATTTGGAACATGTACATAAGCAACTGAAAGGGTGTGTACAAAGATTTGGCACTGTTAACATTAATTATTGAAGAAGTCTGAAATACTGAAATTTTATATGGTTGTTGAGCCCTTGGAGTATTTTCACCATGTTGTTCTGAAACCACTTACTGTGGCTATTTGCTATAATTTCTATTGCACCTGAAGAGGGCAACTGAGGACTTAGACAGGAGTGAAGAAGGACAGGCAAAATTATCAGGTCTGAGACTGGCACACAGCAAGATGACGAGGTTAGTGGTTGTGGGAGACTCTGTGGTACCCTGAGGAAGGAATCCAGCGATCCGTTCTCCATGAACTCTGTGACAATCATGACTGGTCGGCTCTTGGTGACCACCCCCTCCAGGTGGATGACATTGGGATGCTCAAACTGCCCCATGATGCTGGCCTCGCTCAGGAACTCCCGCCGCTGCTCCTCTGTGTAACCTGACTTCAAGGTCTTAATAGCTACCATGTATTCACGCTTCCCTGGATGTTTCAGGCGCCCAAAGCACACCTCTCCAAACTCTCCTGTCAGGGAGGGAAGAAACATACCTCAAGTAAGGAAACACAGCAATGGATTTTAGTCAGATGTACTAAAGCATTCTACTGTGGATGACTTGGGCAATGCATACAAATGAGGTTATGGGGCTCTTTAGATTAAGTCAAAATTTTTGGTGAAGGTTGGAGGCCACTACATCTTTGGTGTTCAAATGAGGAGTTTTGAGTCTTCAAAGGGTGTTTTCAATTTGGCTTCGAGCCAGCATCTAAGAGTTAGTAGGTTAAAATGAACTTTGGTAAAAATGAAGGTTTAGATATCCTGAGACACTTGATGTACCATGGATCCATGGGTCCACTTCAGGCCAGTACTGTGCCAGGACTCAAGGTGAACAAGAAGGCACTTCAAACACTCTGCAGATTCTCACACTACCTGATCCAATGACCTCCTCAATCTTGATGAGGGACACATCAATCTCCTTGGCAAATTCTCGAATGGCTTCATTGGGATCTTCATAGGTTGAAGGATCAATGTAGTACTTCACTCCAAGTCCTGCAGTGGGGGAAACAGCCCAAAACATAACCAGGATCAAACCCTGAGACACACAGGTACTAATGAGTCCTAGAAAGAGACAGGCCCTTGCCATCTGTTGCTCAAACACACTTACCTCGTGCACCGATATACTGCTGCAGGCGGTCTGTGTATGGGGTCTCTCGCCTTTTACTGCAGGACACAAAGGAAAGGAAAGTCAAAACACACACAAGAGTCTCTCATCAGATGCTGGGGTAGGCTTCTCAGTGCAAGGCTCAGAGAATCCTTCAAATTAGGGGTAGAAGACGGATATTAAGATCCTGCCCATCTCCTGGTAACCAGTGCATGCTTGCTTTCTATGTGGTGGCTTTTACACCACTGTTGGCACCCCCACATTAGAAATGACAAATGATAGGGCTTTCAACACTACCCTGAAAAAGAATATTACAGTTTAACTTTACTGCCTTGGAAGTTTTATTGCTATTCAGGCTAAATTTGCATTTTAATTTAATTTAATTACAACAAATTATTCTTCTCAATTATAATGTATGCCTTCTTCTGTGATGCCTTTTAAGTTCTTCAAAAACATTCTAAGAGCCATTTACTCTATGTATAGATCTCCCCCAATTATTTTTCCTCCTGGCTTTGTTTAACAGCATTTACTTTGGCCATTCTATTCATAAGTATGGTACCCAAACAAACCACACAGACCCAAACAGATGGAAATCTGTTCCTTGATGTGACTTTTGCATGTGCAGGTCAAAACAGGTATGGTCTTTATTATTGTACGTTTATTGCATATATGCATCTAATTTCCAGTAAGCACAGATCCTTCTCAGCACAGGCATTTATCAGATTTCATTCTCCTTCTGATTGTGTATGATTCAATCATTTATTTCCCACAAAATCTAATTATTTTAGAAGTTTCATTCTATTCTTTGTTTGCACTAAATCTATTTGCCATTTTCAAGCTACTTCCTTTGTTCCAAGCAGTGTTCATTTAAAAAAAAAAAGTATGTTTCATGCTAGTTTCCAATCATCCTATTAATTAGACCAGACTGTAAATCAAACCCTACAGTATCCTGCAGTATCCCTGCTGTCTGCATGGATTTGTGTCAACTCATGTTTTGCTGTTTCAGCATGAGACCTTTTAGCTGCTGATTCAATTAGCATTTGAAGGCAAAGTATCATGAAACATTATGTTACTTTTCTTTATGAACATAAGTAATTCTGACATTCTAACAGCTAACTGTATTATTCTTACTTGTCAGACTTATCTCTTTAAATTCTGCTTTCAAATCCACAGACAGCTTTAACGTCAAAATTTTTTCTCTTGTGCAAAGAAATCAGCTTTGCTGGGAGCCTATACCTAAGAGCTCTAATTCTGTTGTTGAACCTGAAAGTCAGGTCTACAATAATGTTTTTTATAGATTATCTAACAAATTAATTGTTTTCCATATAAAAAGCCAACAAAACAATTAGCCAAAATAGACGTTTCACAGTGCATATTGCCTGAAAAACGTGTACCAACAATTTACAAAAACAAGTTAAAGTCTTAGCATTTGACTCTAGATATGTTCAACCTTTTAAGGAACTACTCATTTCATCTGGTGTTCTTCATTTTCTGCATCTTCAAATTTTCTTATCAAGGACAAATTTAAAATAGAAATTCAGTATCTCCACTTCTTCTGAAAAGCTGTCTATTAACTGTACATAATTCTTTAAGTATAAATGAATGTATTTTTTATGTTTCCTCATATGTATATTTACAAATGCCATTAATGTCTTTCCCCAACACAGTTTTGGTAATATTAACTGATTCTGGGTTTTGTTTATTTTTTTAGAAAAATATATGCTTTATTGAGTTGTGCACATAATATCACATTTCCAGCTGGAACAAGAAATTGTATTTTTAACAGTTCAAAGTAACAAAAGGAAGCAACATTTAAAATATAACAATATGTGATAATTCTTTTCTTTCCAGAAAGAAAAATATTAAAAGAGAATATACAAAAGAGGAGAAAACAAATGTAGAAAAGAGAATAGAACAAAAAAGAAATCATTAAAACTAGACTTCACTTTCTAAAGTTAAGTAGTTTATATATTTTTTTTTTAGGTCAGCAGAAAAAGCTAAAAAGTCCCTCTTGTGAAGAGGCACAGTAGAGCAAAGACACAGAAATCCATTACTGACAATCTAGGGGATTAAGTTCAAACCTCAGTAAATTCAAGGAGCGGGTAATGACTGTTTCTTTTCTTCAAATAACAAAACCCCCATTGTTTACTTTTGTACCTCTATAAAAATAGCAACCCTCACCTTTTTCTCTTTAAAATTTCTGTCCTTTTTCTTTTTTTTTTCTGTAACAGATTATCTCGACAATCTTTTATATGCCCTTTATTCTTTTCAAAATGGAAAGTGGTATTTGCTTTCTTTAACCTGCATTTTATGAGCTAGTGTTCCATGGGGTTGAATAGATTTTATTCTTCAGCAAATGAGCCCTTGTGTTTTGGTCCTTGGTGAAAGGGTATTTATCACCTTCTAAATAACTGGATATGCATACTTATTCCACCAGTCCTTCTCCACTACATTGTTTCATTCTCCACTTGCTTGCCTAAATTGCAATTTACAGTCCCTCCTTCACAGTGATGCATTTAAGTACCTTCTGAGTAACAGCTTTGAAATGCTTTCCTTATGTTCATATTGCTAACTAGCCAAATATCAGCTAAGTACATGAGTGGTTTACCAAAGGAGAGGCTCGTCAGATAGGAGTAATGGGGCAGGATCTTTCCTTAATTAGAGAATGGCATCTCAAGGGCATCTGGATAAATGCAGATCAGGCTGTTTCCCTTGGGACGGGGTTATGTTGCAGGGATAAGGAAGTTCCACTGTCTGAAGTGCACATGAGCAGGTCAAGGAATTCACCTCTTGAAGATGATGGCAAGGATGGCAATGGCAGCAATTACCAAGAAGGCCAGACCCCCGAGCGCTGAGCCCACGATCAGCGGCAGTCGGTCCTGCACCATCTCCGAGCGCTCCCCTGCCAAGGAAGACACACACACACGGATGCAGAGGACAGGAACTGTGCAGCTTCCCTTCTGCTCACCGAGATCTCTCCCATAATTCCAGCCCTACCAGCCCTTTGCTCCCCAGTCACTGTGCTTCTCCAGCACCTTCTTTCCTACATCTGAAAAGCCAGTGTTCCCTCTAAATCCACTTCCTTTCTCTCCCCTGGTCCACTGACAGCTGACAAGCCACTAAAGAACAGGTTAGCTCTACACCTGGGCTGTATCTCACTGTCCTCTATTAATGTAGCTTGCCAATACCTTTGATCCATACCAAAAGGATGGTGATCCTGCTGGAAGGCAAGCTCCTGCACATATACCTGTGTCCAATCTACCTTTGTGTCCTCTGTCCCACCTGTCTTTTAGACATTCTCAGAGTTTTCAGCTGTAAGATGTCCCCATGACAGCTGAGGGCCAAACTACAGCAGTATATAGTGCTATGTACTGCCACATCTCCCTAAAGAGATTTTTACTGGCACACTGCACCTGCTGGTCAGAAGCACAGAGGCAACAAAGAGCAGGGCTGGGGAGTATGGCAGTAGCATAAACAATACCCTCTGACAACATGAAGCTCCTCTGAGTGAACAAATCTACATATCCAAATTATTATAAACAGAAATACAAGTTGAGTAGGAGTGTCTGGTAGCAGTCCTCCAGGGGATAATACACTCCAGGGACACAGGCAAGTGGAAGGTGATCATGTGCAGACCTGAAATGGCACAAAAAGGCAGTACTTACCTCCTGTTAAAGTCTGGAAATACATCTTCCCACTGTAAGGGCCGTAGCCGACTGCTGTCCTAGCGCGCACTTGGAAGGCATAGATCTTCCCTGGGCTCAGACTTGATATCGTGGCCATGTTGGTCTCACTAGTTAAGGTCAAGGAATTATCCTCATCTTCTGCCTGTGAATGTCAATGACCAAAAAGGAATGTGAAACTTCTGCCTACACTGCTCACTCTCCTCATCAAGGCATGACAGTTTCCATGTCAACCCAATATTCTTTGAACCTTTACAGAGCCTCCCAACAACAGCTGCTATTCCAGACCTTACTTCCTCTCACACTACTCATTCCTCACTGCTGCTTTTCATTCCCCCAGGCCTGGGCTTCCCACAAAGCTCTGCTAAAGACTCTCAATCTAAACAAAAATGAAAGACAAAACTTTGTCCTATGGTTCACTTTCTATAAACTCCAAACTCGTGTACTCCCCCAGGAGAATTCAGAGCAAGAACACATGTGAAGCTGTATCCAGGAAGCTGCTATACACATCATCACAAATAGCAGTTCTTTTTGCCACTAAAAAATAGTAGCCCTGCAAAATCCTGCAGAAGTATTTCTGTGAAAGACCAGTAATATGGAATGGGAGTTTCTCTGAACAGCCCCACATATCTCTTCCCCTCAAGTCAGATGGATTAGGAGTGACAAGACATGAGAATGGAGGATAAATTTGTATTTGCCACCCTGTAATTCCAGCACACAAAGAGGTATTTGCCACTTAGCCAATGAAAGAGGGCATTTCTTCTCATAAAATTTCTTAGAGATGTCTGTCCAGGCATAAATGAGGACACAGGATTTCTCTTCATAAATGAATGACAGATTTGCAGTGAATTCAATTCCAGTAAATATATTTAGAAACTTTAGCTCCTTCCACTGTTATCAGTGTCAGCTGATACTAAACTTAATGTTAGCTGCAGCTTTTAAGCTTAAACAAGCATCTTCTTTTTCCTTAAAATCTGTCTTGTCCCTAGATGTTTCCAAGTTGGGAAATGCAGATGGACCGATGCCAGAAGACATGTATATCACAAACTTCTGGTATTGCTAGTTTGTTCCTTCCTCATAACTGAAACTTTTTTTTTCCCACCTTGCTCATTCTGATGCAGGGGTGCATCACCCAGACAGAAAGTGCTCAGTGTCCCTTTTTGCTCACCTTGTCAAAGTAGCGTAGCTGGTAATCCAGGATGACCCCATTGGGCTGGTCTGGCTGAGGCCACGACAGTGTGATGCTGTTGGTAGTACGACTCACCTGATGCATCATAGGCACAGCAGAGGGGACTGGAATAAAAGACAAAAAGGAGAGATTGCAAAGGGATAAGCTTAAAAATGAGCTGTATTTGAACAGTCCTTAGGATGAGTTATTAACTTAGGCCAGCTCTTCCCTTAATTTTCCTTAATTTGCATTATGAAATACTTTGTAAAATAACCAGAAGAAATCCAGGCACAATATTACTCCGCTGGGGGATACAGTCATTGACAACTCAAGACTGAAAGGAAGTGAAGAAATCTACATCCAACTGATCACACAGCACAGGAGTTAAGAAATTATCTATATATTAGCTGGAATATAATTCTGATCTTCAAATGTGCAATTTATATGTGCAAGATGAGAAGGTGCTCCATGCCACTACCTTAAGAATACAAAGAATACAACAGTGGTCAAAACAAATGCAGAGCACATTACTTCTCTTCTGCTCCTCCCCCAGACTGTAATTCTTTTCCTGGGGGAAAAAAATCAAGTATAGGCTACCAGAGTAATGGAGGCCTTGTATATGAAACATGTATATGTATATGTTTCATATATATAAATGGAAAATCTAAAGAATGGAAATCCACTTCTACCAAAATCATCCATGAACCCAGCTGCACACACATGCACACCCTCTAGGTTCATACAAAAGCTAAGAGTGTATGAGTTTCATCCTGGGAAGAGATTTCCAAGCAAAACTTTCAGGACAATTTCAGAGGATCCAGCTCTTTTTCCACAAAGCTCTTCTCAAGTTTTGCTTTCTCTCTGCAAAGAAAACGTCACATTGCCAAGAAACCTACAGGTAGGCAGCTAGGGTATCCTCATTTTCCTAATGGATGCAACATTTTCAGCAACATTTAAATTCTCCAGAAAAAGCATGCAATGAAAAGTTGCCACTAAACTCCACTGGTTTTAGAAAATAGACATAAACTTCCTTGATGTGAAGAATGAAGCAGAGACATTTGGCAAATGATCAAAACCTGCAGAATATAATTTTCTTCCCTCATTAATCGTGAAAAAGATAAAAGGATTGTTTTTAATAACAAGATAAAATTATTCTGAAAAGCATATTTCAGATGGGCTTCAAACAGCTCAGGCAAGTGGGAACTAATTTAAAAATGTAAATGAAACAAAGTAAGAGTCTAAGCAATAAAATACTTTCACTCCTTGTTACTCCTTTTACTTTTTACCATTGCTCATCCTTCAAACAAGATTACACAACAACCTCACCTGCCAATGAGAATGTTGTGACAAGAATGGAAGAGAGCGACAATTAACCAAGACCATATGTAGCATTTAAAATGCAAATGAATAATACTGTATTGAAATGTCAGGAGGTAACTGGTCAGCTAACATTTGACCAAGACAGATTCTGCTACATTTAATGTTCCTAAAGTTTAACTTTCTTCCACTGAGACACAAAGCAAACACTCAGGAGAGGTGCAAACCTAAATGCAGAGCTACATTGCCAGGGAACAGTCTACTTCCTTCTAAGATTTTACAGAATGATCAGAGTTAAATCTCCCCACAATTCCTCTCCTGCCCAGCTCTAAAAGTTATTCTTCTCTTGCTTCTCATTTCTCCCCGATCCCAAATTTTCCCCCTACCTGGAAGAATTAGTCAACAAAGAAATAACAAAAACATCACTCAAGTGTATCTCTTGACCATTTGCCACAGCATTCTAGAAAGTTCCTATTATCCAGATATGTCCATCACTTAGGGTGATGAGATGGTGGCAGGGAGGAGGCAACCAGGAAACTGCAGTCTGTTGTATTAAAAATAGTAATTTAAGCGATTTGCACCTAATAAGCAGACACTATTTAGAGCAAAAGCCATTAAAACCTCTCAGAAATAAAACCAGCTATGAATCACTGAAAGGCAGATTGTCTTTAATCTGCCTCTCTGAGACATAGTTTAGATTTTGATACATGTGTGCCTCTCTTTTAAGGACCTAAAAATTATGAAACACTGACCAGGGAGCTCTTCCATCTCTTGAATGAAAAGAGATAGCAAGATTTCTCTTTTGAAAGTTTCCTACTAACATGGTTTGAATATCAATGCTAAGGTGATGTGCAAGGCAAACATAATTGTTGGTGGTGTAAGTACATATTTCCGGTCAGAGGTTATTCTCTGAGTGTTAATACATTAGGAAATATAAAGTTCAAGATTTTATGTCTATAGACATTCAAAATTCCACAAAAGTGCTGGGTGAGTATTTTCCCTTGTTTCCATGACAACTTTTAAAAATGTTTATAACAGTACTTTGCTTTCAAAACTTTCTTTTGTATACACAAATGTGTCCAGGTCTATATTGATTTGTCAGTTTTATTCTTTTCTTTTTACATGAGGTTTATAGACATAGATATGTTAGGTCCCTGTCTAATGGCAGCTGAAATCACAGTGCCTGATTCAATCCAATCTGGACAGTTGGACTAGATGACCACTACAGGTTCATTTCCAACTATTCTATTCTATTCTATTCTATTCTATTCTATTCTATTCTATTCTATTCTATTCTATTCTATTCTATTCTATTCTATTCTATTCTATTCTAAGCAAAAATATGCTATGAGATCAGATCTTTAATTAAGATTGAAAAAGCAGTTGTCATTGTATGCAATTTAAATAATAGCAAATGTATGGAAAATTCTTGCCCACATAAACCCAGCTAAGCTGCAAAGAAATCCAAACACCAGTTAAGTACAACTCCCATAGTTAAGTACAACTCCAACTCTTCTATATTTTGTGGGCTGTCAGTTGCAGGACAAATTTTTTCCTGGCAGAAGACACGTGCCTGCAAGACTAAAAATCTATCTCAATCAACAGACAGGTAAGTTAGGAATGTGAAGGAAGTGCAGACTCATCTAACAACACACGACAATCCCCACTTCTGCAGAGAACAGCCAAGTGCCATTCTCAGCAGACCATGAGCATTTCTGGCATGTGACATTCAGCCCATATTACATTCCATGAAGATACTTAGAGCCAATGTGACCCCTTGTGGTTCTGCCTGGAGGAGTCCCATGGGATAATGCCCTGGAGGGAACAGTGGCTCAAAAAAACTAGTTCATGTGCAAGGATCACCTCTTCCAGGTGCAAAAGCACTCCATTCCAACAAGCACAAATTCAGGCAAAAAATGCCAACAGGCCTGCATGTTTGAACAAGGAGCTCCTACCTAAACTCAGACACAGAAAGGAAGTACACGGAGGGTGGAAGCACAGACAGGTAGCCTGAGAGGAACATAGAGGCACTGTCCAAACACGTAGACACGTGGCTAGGAAAGCCAGAGCCCACCTGGAATCACATCTGGCTCTCTATGTCAAAAGCAAGAAGGGTTTCTCTTTAAGTGCAGAGCTGGTTGAAGAAAGAGGGCAAATGTGGACCAGCTGCTGGGTGGTGCAGGGTCCTGGTGATCAGTCTTTACCAGCAAGTCTTGCCTTTAGGAACACCAGGTTGTGCAGACCTTGGGGAAGTCTGCAGCTGGGAAGATCTTCCTCATGCCAGATCAGGTGACTGAATATTTAGGCAAACTACTGCATTCCATGGACCCTGATGGGATGCATCCTTTGGGCTGATATTATTTCGAGAGCACTCTTGATAATCTTAGAATCATCTTTGTGACTGTGAGAGGTGCCTGAGGCCTAGTGGAAAAGAGATGTCACTCCTCTCCTCAGTAAGGGAAGGACAGAGGATACAGGGATATGCAGGCAGCTAAGCCCCACCTTCATCCAAAGGGGTTGTTGAGTCTCCAACCTTGGCAATATTCAAAGGTGTTCTGGGTGTGGTCAGGGGCAATTTGCTTGAGATGACCCTGATGAACAGACAGGTTGGAGAGTATGTTCTCCAGAGGTATCTTCCACGCTTAACCATTTTCTGATTCTGAGGAGTCCCTCATTTAGCAGTACTGACTGGATACCCGTGGAGTACAAGAGGAGATCAGACACCTGGCTCATGGGTCATCACTCCACCAGCATTTAAACTAAATCCTGCCAAGACCTGTGTGTTACATCTGTGTTATTTATGTATTTTCTTCCCCTTCCATCTTGCCCCACAATCTTCTGAAGTCATATGGTTTGATCAACCTCAGCTAGGCCTCTAATGTTCACTAACATGTCTCTACAGTCTCTTATAGATATTTCACTTTTGTTACCTCTTCAGGTATCCTATTCTTCTCATATTCCAAGCAGATGACATGAAGACCCTATCTTTGTTTATAGCTTTGTCCAGTTTCCCAGACTTCATCTTCTAGGAAGATCAGTCTGAATGCAGCATGGAAATTCCCTTCTTGATGTGTTTATTATCTTATCCTTATTTTGAAAAGGCCCTACATTTTTCCACACATTTCAATTCAGTTCTGGTCCTTTCTCTAAATACCCAAAATCCTTTAAAAGTATCTTGGATTGTCTTCTGTCATAACCTTGTACTTTTGCTCCCTATGGATGAAGAGTGCTTTAAAAGGGCAAATCAGTCAGTTATTTTAACTTCCCTTCCCTCTCTTATTATTAGTTTTTGTATATGCATTCCATTCATGCTTAATAAAAAGGAAAATAGCCTTCATGACACAAGGTGCCATGTCTTACTTTGTATTTTATATTTCTACTTGCTCGAAAGATTTCTGACTTCATTTGAACAGTAAGTGAAATCTGCATTTTGAAAACAAGCCCTTTCGTTCTCTGCTCATGCTGCAGAGACTGAGCATAGTAGAGAGAGAAACTGGAATAGTTCCTTTTTGTGGAGTGACCATAGAAACCATTATTAATTCCCAGTCATAGCTGGGCAAATCTATTAAAGATGGGTAAATTGAAAAATGTCATTAATGTCACTAAGGGAAAAATTAAAACTTAAAAAACTATTTTTGCTCTTCCTATCTGAACAGAAAACAAAAGGCTGAATTCTTTGGGAACTTTGGAGAGTGCTCCAGGTTGGCAGTTAGATCATAAATAAACAAACAGCGCATTTGAAAAACGACACATTTCATTCAGAGGACAATGAACACTCACACTCCACTTGCTGTACCTGCTGGCTTTATCTTGGCAAAACACAACAGCATGTAGCTTTTGTCAGCTCTCTTCTTATTTCTTTTTGTCAGCTCTCTTCCTATTTCTCTCTCACTCTGAACTAGAAAATGCCTTGCCTTTGTCCCTGATTTTGCCAACTAAGTCTACTGTACTCTTTTGGCTCTCTCTGGAAAAGCAAACATCTTCAAGCAATTCATCATTTCTCTTCACAATCTCATAATCATACTTGGCATTTAATTCCTTTCCCCTTCCCACACCATTTCATGTGAAAATCTTCTGTCACGTCCTCTTAAACTTCCTGACACTACCCAAAAGTGTCCTTGTCCCCATTCATCCTCTTACACAAGCCTTCAGACTGTCTAGCACTCATTTCTGCAGCGCTACAGATTTTTGGTATAGCCAGGTCCCACTGCTCTGATTTCCACTGATGCAGAAGGCTGCTACATATATTTTCACAGGTACAAGGCAACCTGGTCAAATAACCTTTCTATTCACATACCTCTACTAGCTCTCAGAATGTGTGGACTCAGCTAAAAACCCCAATACACTTGCTTTTAAAAGTCTGCATTGATTTGTTCCAACATTTAAATCTCTGCTGCCTTTCTTTTTTCCTCTTCTTTCTAGGAATGTAAGAACTGCCTGAACGAATAATTTCAGTAGCATTTCTCTGGCAACAGACATTACTACATGCTTCAGTGAAATTTGCAGGGAAAAAGTGGTAGTTACAGGTAGTTACAGCTGTGCATAGAATAAGTTTTTTCACAGTCCTTTAAATGAAAACCTGACTTCTGTCCTTAGACATGAGAAGAGATATTTGTTTACCCTGATAAGTACACTTGAAAATGTTAAAATACTGAATAAAAGATTAGTCTGTTTTATTTTTTGTGATAATATGGTAGGAGTTTAAGTTCTTTGCATTTTTGTGTGTCAGGTTCACACCTGTGATAAAGTATAACTTCATTAGAATTACATAATTGCCTTTCATCATGTGGTTCCTGATATCTGGAAATGCCTTCCAACGTCTCTCTATACTTCCTGACATTTATTTAGGTATTCACCCTCAGCACTTCAAACCTGAGCTGAAAGCAATTCCCTTCTCTTGTCTCATCTCTTCACAGTTCTTCCGGTGATTAGCATATCATATTTGCATTTCACACTATTACTATCCAAACAGGTTTCATTACTGGTATCCAAACAGCTCTCATGTTTCAGGTTAAGTCTTACAGTAAAGGAGGTTTTTCACTGACAGCCCTTCTAATTCTGATTTCAGGCACATGGTCACTGAAGAGTAGGAACATCATAATCAGTCTGCACAGAAAAAACGTCATTCTGTAACCAAGGGATCCTATCATGCTCTGAAGAAGGGCCAGAAGACTGTGAGCAAACTCTTAGAGGAACAGTGTTTTGGAGACAAAGTTGAAGAGTGAATAGGTATCATGAGAAGAAGAAAAAGTAGGACTGCTTCCACACAGAACATTGCCTAAGATACCTCTAAAAAAAGGGGCAGGAGTATTTTTTGGACCAGCAATTTTCAAGACGAGAGAGAACTCAGACTGATGTATGAGTAAGCAAAATCTTCAGAAACTGCCAGGACTGGAGGGTCTTTTTTTGGGTCATCTTTGATTCAGTGGAGAGAAAAAATTTTGCTATGGCCCTTTATCCTGACACTGTACCTTTTTCTTTTTGCTTCTTGATTTTTTTTTTGATACCTTTCATGTTTTCCTGTACCCTTTTTCTCTCAGCATGTAAAATCCTCAAAGTTCTATCTCTGCTTGTATAATAATAATAACAGAAATAATAATAATTGTTACAATAACACAACATCAACAAGCAATGATAAAGTGAAAAGCTGCTGAAGGGATCAAAAGGAGGGGGTATGGATGAGACAGGCCACGTGATGGAGGAAGCAGGGCCTTGTTAGTATGAGCTGTCAGTACAAATCGAGGGCAGCTCATCTCAAGCTCACTCCTAATGATCTCAAGGAAAAGCAAGGAAAGAAAAAACTGTGACCCAACACAAAAAGAAGCCACTCAGTACACACTGATGTTTAAGGAAGTTGTTGTCCCCTGAAACAGCTTTACTGCACAAGAGAGGCATCTTAGAGAGGAGTACCCAACATACTCAAGACACCCAGACACTGTAAGACACTGTGAGACACTTGGAAGAGGAGTGGTCAGAAAAATCAAACAGAAACAGAAGAAGAGGGTAGACTGGGTGATTCCGGGAAGGAGGAGGAAGCAGCTGCTCAATTAAGTTATCTCTGATATAGATAAAGAAGGCTGAGATGAGAAACATGAAGAAAGAGAATTCTGTAGGACGTTAACAGAACACCCACCTTTCTCCAGGAGAAGCCAAAGGAACTGCCTGGAATTACCATACAAATTACCCAGCCACATTTTACTGTAAATAAAAACTGATCACCCACTTGCAGCCAGCCTCTTAAGGGGACCGGAGATCCTAGAGGTGCTTTGCTACTTGATGTCTGTCAGGTAACATTTCAAAGGGAACAAACAGATCAACCCTCTGGCATCTATTAACAGCAGGAAATTAGTTGGGGGGTATATATATATTCCCTTTCTTTCCATATAATAGAAACAGAAATGAAAAGACGTGATTTAACTAAGCCCATGATGCTACATCTGGTTTCACAGCACTTCTCTGGAGCTTTGCCAAAACCTTGTTTTGCAGGGGTTTCCACACTACACTCTGGAATCTCATACGGGATTTGTTTCAGTTTAACATTTACACAACTCTAAATGTTTGCAGACATTTTCTGTCACTCAGTTCAAAATGTTCCCCCTCCTTCTCCTCTTCATCACATTACTCCTTATTATATCCTCTTAAACAAGCTGTGTGTAATTCCTCTCCATATTAGCTTATACATGCTTGTGAAGAACAACATATGCCCAGTCTCTTAATGCTGACATTTAGCAGAACTCTATGCCTGGATGTATGTGTCTCTCTCCAGCTCCAGTCCTTGTAAATTATATTTACAGGAAACAGAACTCCTCTGACTGCCCACACAACCCATTAGTATGTTAGTTTAGTCATCTCCACCATTTAGTTTCTAGTTACAAGGATCACGACATTTTTGAATATAACTGCATAACACATTTTAATATTTCTATCATGCAAAGAGAAAAAAAATTGTTTCTTATTAAGAGGAAAATAGGATGATGAAATGGAGAAGCGTAGGGGATAGAGAAAATTAATAGCTTCTCTGGAAAAATGGCGTTCACAAAATCCTCATCAAGCCCTGGTAGCATCCCCTCTCTTGCACAATGAAACAATGTGCTTCGTCTGACCCACAGGGCTACATCTCCCATTGGAATCTTCTCCAGGGCAGCTTCTTCCCCAAAAATCACACCAGCTGCTAAACTGGAGTTTTTCTGCCAAGAAGCAAGAGTGGAAAGCCCATTTAGGTAAGACAGGAATGAGAAGGGCAAAAGTGAAACTATGCAACTAGCAGGGCAGGATAAAAAAAGGCACATGACACAAGTAAAAAGACAAAAGTCCAGGATTCAACAGATAAAAGCAAATCAAATGAGAATGAGAGAAGTAGAAGCTTTGGGACTCGGATGCAGGGGTCTTCTCACCTGACTGGCTGGTGCTGACATTGATGGTGGCGAAGTGGGGTGCTTCTGAGCTGAGCTCAGTGACGAGGTTGACGGCCTGGATCTCGAAGGTGTAGTGCACACGGGCCAGGAGGTTGGAGACCTGCACGCGGCTCTCGGTCAGCCCCACCTGGCGCGGCTCGAAGTGCACGCTGTCCCCGCAGCGCACGCACGGCCCCGCCGAGCCCGCCGGGCACACCTTGCAGATCACGTTGAAGAAAACGTCCTTGCGGCCGCCCAGGTCCTTGGGGAGGCGCCAGGTCAGCAGCACGTTGGAGCCCACGATTTCGTAGCTGAGGTCACGAGGAGCAGAGGGGATGCCTAGAAGGCAGAACGAAGGATCAAAATCCCAGGAAAGAATGGGAGAGAGGTGAAGGAAGGGAAGGCAGGAGGCAAAGCAAAGAGAAAAGAACAGAAGAACAAGTTGCTTCTTCTTCTCATTCTTACTCTTCATCAGTTCTTTCTTAGAGCAAGGCTAAGAAAAACATACTCTTTGCTACATCAAGCACACATATTAACAAAGGAACAACTGTATTAGCACATTTTAGACAAACAAAATTACAAAGAAGAGTCTTTGTTTCAAGGGTGTGACATTTTAATTTCCCGAAAAGAACAGTCATTGTTTAGGGAAGTGCCAATCCCTTGAAATTTTAAACTTCACACAAGCTTAGTATAGATTTATCTCTACTGAGACCTGTAATTCTCTCCTTTGGCACCTAATTATCTCTGAACTTTCTCAGACTTTAGTTAACCTGTTGCATTTGCTCCAGGAACTGGACACCAGTTTTGCCTGCAATTACTCCTGGTGCCAGCCAGATTCCTCAATGCCATCAGAGGTAAACTCTGACAGCTCAAAGAGTGCCCATCCTGTGCATCCAACACTTCCCTCGATGGCACAGAGACAGTGAGGAGAAGGAGGAAAATGCAGAGGGTGAGAAGAAGGTATGGAGATGAGAATGGGACAAGACACTGCAGCTAAGAAGTGAAAAGTTCAGAAAGGTAGAAGTAGGCAGCAGAACTGCACTGCTAAACCGGGGCACAGACACAAAGCAAGATGGGAAGGGGAGGGACAGAGAGGCTCAGCTCAGTAACAGGGAGGGGTAAGGGAAACATTATTTACAGAACATTTTCCTCTGAAGGCTGTAATGAAACCCAAGAATCATCATTCTCACACCATCACTCTGTAGTCAGGTGCAGGAGCAAAGGGAAGTTTTGGGTTATCTCAAAGGTCTTGAGAAGAGTGGAATTGCAACCCCTTCCCCCAAATAATTTGGGCACATTTCTCTCTCATTAACTTCCTTTCTTGCTTTCAAACACTTCATCCAAACACTTACCAGTGCAGGGAGCATCAGAAGTGTCCGAAGCAGATCGGTAGTACCGGTTCTGACACACACATTCCCGGGAACCTGGCAGTGGAGCGTGGCTGTGGGCAGGGCACAGATGGCAGGGGTCATCTCCCACAGATACTTTAAAGAAACCAGGGGCACAAGCTAAGAGGAGGAAAATAAGAGAGGCAAAAGCAGGAAAATCATTAATTCAGGTTTCAGAAACACTGTAATCTAATTTACATTTAACTTCTGCTGTTGGGAGAAGTTCTTGCATAGAGCTGCTGCTGGTTTTGGTTCTTTATGGAGCATATTTTGTCCAAGTTGCCATTTCAAAACAGTTTATTTTATTCTGTATGTAATTGCTTAAATTGATTCACTGGCAGATGAAAGAGAACCAGTCCTGAGACAGCTTTGGCCACCTCAAATAATTGTCTTCTCACTATTCACTCAAAGCGCTTTTAAATTGGAGAAGTCAAGGATCCCAGCCAAGCGATTTGTCTTGAAATATCAAACAGTTACCCACACCTCCTTCCCCACACCCAACACAGCCACAAAATTGGATTTTTTATGCTGCCTACAACAGTTTCACTGCTTAAAGTAATATACACTACCATTGCTGATTAAAACTAAGAGCAGACACTAAGACTGGCAGTCCTATTTTTTTTCCTGTAGGTCTGAAAACTTCCCAGTAATGGATAAAAGTATGTTAATTAGTCAAATTTCATCTGCAAATGCATAGGAACATGTATATGCAACAAGTTGAAACAAGGATGGAAATCCATCCTACAGGGAAAGAAAATGAAAAATGAAAAAATAATTTATTAACAATATGGCAGTATGGCACATTTTAGATTTGGCAAAGATGCCTAATAGGAGGTGCTTGGACCTTATATAGAAGTGCTAGGATACAGCTTTTACTGCTGTTATGTATGTTTTCTAAAGCTGATTTTCTATATAAATAGATACAGCTCTTTTAGATTTTATGGATTAACAAGCTCAGGTGAAAGTCCATTTGCAGCTGACATTTGGTTTGTTAATTTCACAATAAAGAGCATTTACAAGGAATGGGAAACTTTCAGATAGACCCCAGATAAAAGCAGAACTATTCTAACAAGCAGAATATTCCAATGGATTGAGGATAGCAGAAATTACCTAAAAAAGGGAAAGCAAGTAAGAGAAGAATATTGTACAGAGCTGTTATATGAAATCAGAATCATATGTGTTCAGTCCCCCTTGAGGCTACAGGCACAGTCCAGAAATAACAGCCAAAAACATCTGTGGAGTCCCATCAGGTTTATGCCTCTTGTATTACTTCATCCTCTCTATCACAACTCTTCTAGGATGCACAGAGCAACCTCCACATGTACGCAGATAAGAGTGATCAGTCCTGGAACAGGCCAGACCACAAAGAGGACTTCAATAACTCTGAATGATAGCTATTAGATAGGGGAACACTGTTTCTTTCCAGCACTCAAAAAAATGACAACACTCAGCGTGTGTTACATTGCCATTCAGAAAGGAAAGGGAAAGAAGAGACTGTAATTTTTCATGTGATAGATGATGGTTAAGAAAAGTGCAACTGTCTTTGTCTTCAGGCATTTATCCAGCAGAAAATCAAATTATTCCCATACGGAGCGATACATCCGTATGTATGGACAAGAAAGAGTATGTAAGATTTTATCCACTTCATAAACTATACACCTTCCACTCAATTTTAGGCTCTCTTAACAGCCACAGATGTAGAATATAATATTCACACTTGTTGGCAAATGCATTTGTACTGAAACTACAAGTAGTATGAATGGGAAATTCTCATCCAACACACTGCAAAGTCATTCAACTAAAATTTCAGGGATCTTTCTTTATTTCAAGTTTGAGAATGCTGAAATTAATGTGAATGGCTTTAGTTTCCTAAAAAGTAATTTTATCTCATGTGTTTTTTCTTGCATCAAACTCTGTCTTGAGCTTTTGCTGAAGCTTAGAACTAAGGATACATTCATTCCACTTGTCAAGGCAGACCCTCTAGAATGGTTATTTTCTTTCATTCAGTATTACAGCCTGATATCAAGTAGGACACCTGGCTGCTAGTCAAAATAATGAAAATGAACAGGTAATGGTAATGTCTGCCATGTATGTGATTCTAAAGGGAAATCTGTAGAGGGTACAGACTTCACCACAGAAGTACAAAACCATATTTACCCTACAAGGACAGTGCAAAAAGATTTCAGGTAAATTCACCTTTAGCCCAATTGCAAATCATATGGAAAGCTAGCAAAGCTGTGAATGAGGAATTTGTCTGGTGTTTACTAAATAAAATTAATTTTAAAATAAACATGTTGTGTTAAAATAGATAAACATCTATTTTTACAGAGTTCTTTTAACATCTACTGGCAACTTGCTGTTGAGCCTGGGGATGGAGGGGTGAGGTCTGCAGAGATGGCTAATTCACTGTTGATGAATTAGCCAAAGGCAGTAAGCACAAGTGCAGTGCTGCAGGTTTTATGCAATGGAACAAAATGGTTTCTTTACCACCTCAGTAAAGAAAAGCAGTCTGTGTAAGTTACCTCTATTGGCTTAAAAGCACCTCTCTTGCTTAAAAGGCCATGCAAGATTTCATCCATGTTATGGGCAGTCACTCCAAGTGACCATAAACATTCAAAAGCTGCTTGTAAACAACCAACCAACCAACCAACCAACCAACCAACCAACCAACCAACCAACCAACCAACCAACCAACCAACCAACCCACCCACAGAGCAAGAACACAAGCCTCTGGACAGGGACAGGATGCCAGCCAATGGCTAACAATATTATCTGCTTGTATCACTGATGCAGTACACCGCTATAGGGACAACACTGGAACAGCTATGTGTAACAAACACTAGTGATCAAATACTTACACCTGTTCTTAACTGCCTCACAAAATCTAATTTTACTGTCCATGCACTGTGCTTGGTATTATATGTCTGAACCATATGCAAAAGTAGGTTATTGCTGTCTCCCCACGCACTGCCCAGGGTCCAATCCCTTTTGTCTTGTGACACTGAGCTGATTCCTTGCTACCTAAGAGATCTCTTACTCACTGAGGCTGCATCTATTTTTGAGTGCAATCCCAGAACTGTGAGAGTCACTCAATGAAGAATTGTTTATTTAGGTTCAAGAGTAATGACAGCATGAGAACAGGTGACTTTACAGTAAATTACAGGTTTAAACAAGAATATTTCCACCAACTAAAGTAGCACGCTTCTGAGAAAAACTTCAAATACAAGCAGAAGACAAAAAAAACCAACAAAAAAAAACCCCCAAAAACAAAACAAAACAAAACAAAACACAAAAGCAAAAAGCCTAACCACATTTAAGAAGGAACCAGGCCTGTTTATGAAATGATTTTGATACAGTTGCCATTTACATCTCTTCCTTCCAACATCTCCAGGCCAAATATTCCCTTGTCCTTTATTTACTTTAGCCCAGTAAAGCAGCCACATAGGCTCATTAATAAGTACTCCACTAGAGCTGAGTGAACTGAAGAAACAAAACTTCACTGCAGCTGTTCCAGTAATAAACCAATAAACAAATTTCAGTAATATGCTCACATGTCCTCTGTGCTACACCAGAGCAGACTGATGTCTTGGCTACACCAGACGGCATTCGATGTTTACCCGTGAAAAACTGGATGGATCCCAGAGCTGACAGCAGGAATTAGCCTCCCATTCATTGGATCTTCAAGGGGGACTACAACCAGCCTACTGTACTGGAGGAGGAACACAGCAGGGCATAAGGGCTCCAGAAGTTCCTGGAAAGGATTGGGAACTACTTCCTGACCCAAGCAATAGAGGAGGCAATTGAGGGGATGTGTCTCCCTGGACCTGATGCTCACAAACAAGGAAGGGCTCACTGGTGATGTGAGGGTTGAAGGCTGCCTTAGCTACAGCGACCGTGGTGGAGTTAAAGATCCAGAGTGCAGTGACCAGAGCAAAGAGCAAGCTCACAACACTGAACTCCAGGACAAGCAGATGCGACCACTTGGGTGATCTGGAGGAGTCCCGTGGGATAACACCCTGGAGTGAAGAGTGACTCAAACAAACTAGTTCATGTGCAAGGATTACCTCTTCCAGGTGCAAAAGCACTCCATCCCAACAGGCACAAATTCAGGCAAAAAATGCCAACAGGCCTGCATGTTTGAACAGAGCTCCTAGAACAGAAAGGAAGTATATGGAGGCAGAAGCACGGACAGGTAGCCTGAGAGGAACATAGAGGCACTGTCCAAACACGTAGACACATGGCTAGGAAAGCCAAAGTCTACCTGGAATCACATCTGGCACAGGATGTCAAAAGTGAGAAGAGTTTCTCTATGAAGAGAAGTGGCTCAAGGAAGACTAGAGAAAATGTGGGTAACACAGGACAAATTCTTCACATCAGTCTTAACTAGCAACACCAGCCTTTAGGAACTCTAGGTCCTGGACACTTCAGGGAATTCTGCAGCAAGGATGATGATCTTTAGCTTCTACTCAGCTTTGGTGAGGGTACACTTGGAGACTCACGCTAAACTTGTTGAGTTTTAGGCTCAACACTAAACCATGCTGAGTTTTGGGCTCCCCAGTACACTAGAGATGTTAACGTATTGGAGAGAATCCAGCAGAGGGCCATAAAGATGATGAAGGGGATGGAGTATTTCCCACAGGAGGAGAGGCTGATAGAGATGAGACTGCTCAGCCTGGGGAGGAGAAGGCTTCCAGCAATCTCATGAATGAACACAAACAGCTGAAGGGAGGAAGTGAAGAAGACAGCTCTTTTCAGTGTTTCTCAGTGACAGGCCCAGAGGTGAAGAGCACAAACTACAACACAGCAGGTTCCCTCTGAACACAACGAAGCAGTTTTTTACCATGAGGGTGACCAAGCACTGAAGCAGGTTACCTAGAGGGGTTTTAGAGTCTCCTTCCTTAGAGAAATTAAAAAATAGTCTGGACCTACTTGCTAGAGATGACCCTGCTTGTGCAGGGAAGGGCTTAAGGTGTACTCCAGAGATCTCTTCCAAGTTCAGCTATTCTTTGTTTTCCCTTAAACTTAAGCCAATTAAAATGTGTGGATAGAGCCCTGTGGCCTTGGTTGCCTCACTGCCAGATCATTCATCACATACATGATTGCGGGTGGGTGGACAAGGAACAATGAATGAAAAGTTCTTGACACTAGACTACATCTCATTTCAGATGTTCAGAAGTGAAATGAGAATAGGATTGTCAGGTTCCCTCTGAGGGAAGGGCCTAAAAAAAGACTTTAAACAAGACAGAAAAGTGTGAAGAAAAGGAATAAGGGAGGGATTTGCTTGCCCAGTTCCACTCACATTACAGAAATTGCACCTGAAGAACTACGGAGTGGAATACTGTGCAGCTTAGGAGGGAAGATCTCTCCACAGTGATTATTTTTTATTGTCTAGTGAAAAAAATAATTACTACATAAACCTATAATCTCACGTTGTTATTTCCAGGAGGGATGGCAGATATAGAGAAACAATCGTGCTTTGAAACTCTCATTCTGCCCCTGGGTATTTCTATTTCCAGAAGAAAAACAGCAAAATGAAATCACATAGCATACTGCAAGCAAAGCAGATTTACAGTGATTAAAAATGATTCACATCTCTCTCACCTTCTTCATAAAATATAGTTGGAAAAATAATACTATGGCCTAGGTTTTCTGTTGCTTATATTTTACATCTGTAATTTTGGCCAAAATGGCCGAACTGAATAAAGTAGACACTAACTGGCCTCAAGCTACAAGAAGCTAAAGAACGGCTTCCAAAGGCAGGCACTGCAGCAATCACAAACTTTCTACTTCCAGCTGAACCCTGCCTCTGCATCCAGTCAGAGAGCTGCTCACATTCACAGGAACCATTATCCCTTTCCAGAATTGTCTAAGACAGGCTGCCCATAGCACTCAGGACTTTAGCCCACAGATAGCAATAATAATTGTTCCCAGGACATGGAGCTTTTCCTGGCATTGCCTCAGTCCAGTCACTATAAATAGTATATCGAAAGTCAAGTCAGGAGGAAAGAGAAAAAAATTCCCTGGCAATCTAAATAGGCAAAAGCCACTTCCTCTTATTCAAGCACTTACAGTGAGCCTAGGGCTGTCTTCGTATACACAGACAGAATCCATCTCTCATTTGTTTCTGAATGATCTTGCCTTGCATTCCCCTCTTACAGCAGATCATGGCATCAGGTCCACTTGCCGTGGTCCTACAGCCTGTGCAGATGACTGTGCTCACTGGAGACAGTCGTAACAAATGCTCAGACTGCAGCAGGATTTCCTTTAGTGAACAATACCACCTCAGGACCATTGCAGAGAAAACCTGAACAAGAAGGGCTTCTCTTGAAACACCTCCACCGTGTTCCTGCAGAACAACTTCACACAAAACAGGAACACCAGCTAAGCCACAGTCCTTGTCACTGAGGACAGTGCAACTTACCATCCCCCAGCACCAGGACTTTCCAAGAAAACGCAGATCTAGCTCTGATCGATACACAATATCGGATGCAGGGACAGAGGGTTGCAGAGCTAGCACCTCAGGGGGCAGAGCAAGCTGCCACTTCCCATCAAGACAAGCCTACTATGAAAGGAGAAGGCAGAGTTTGGAGTGCGCAAGCGCTTTTCCCTCAGCTTGTCTCAGTCATTTTTCATATCTTGGCGCAGTGTCAGAATGCCACAACAGTTCAGCTGGGCACAGCTCATCTCAGACACTGACCCAGTTTTCCTCAGCTCCCCCTACAACACTTGCCCCTGTGTTGCCTGTGTTTGCCTGACTGCTCACTGGAGACACGTTCCACCCGGGAGGCCAGAGGAACAGCTTCTGGTGACTTCTAACAATAACAAATAGCAAAAAAAGCAGAGAAAAGTGCTGGGATCATGGAGGGGCAGTAGGGAGAGGGGTAAAGAAAATGAAAATGAAGATGAAGAGAGGACAGACCAAGAACCAAAGAGGTAGAGAAAGAGGCATTTAAAAGCTCACTTGGACAGTAATGCCAGAGAGGAAATATTTAGAGAACTAAGGAAAATGCAGCAAGAGGAGAAGGACCAAGAAAGGCAGCTTGGAACTTCACCAGAGCTTTAGGTACATGCAGCAGTGACTTTAGGGAATGTGATGCAGGTGACACTGACTTTTTGTATGCAGATATGACTTGGAGCTGAACTGAGACATAAGAAGACATTTAGAAGAGCATAAAATTGCTCTCTTCTTGACTGAGGCAAGTGACCTGTATCTTGTATAGGAGTTCTGCTCCCAGGTGAACTGTGGGGCAGCAAGAATAAATACTAGATGTGAGAGTATTGAAAATGAGCAGTGTCAAAGCTGGAACTGGAGTCAACCTGGGAAGGACGAGTGGACACAGATGATTTTGAGACCTAGGGAAAACTGGATGTGGAGAGCTATAGAGGGCCTCAAATGAGAATGACTCTAGGTAAAGGGATGGAGATTGGCACTTAGAGGGCACGATGGTGGAAAGGAGTTAGCAACCAATAACATTGTAGAATCATGATGCAGATATTTAGACAATGCATTTCTCAAAATGCTAGAAATATAGCATAATTAGCATGCAGAATGCACACTAGGAAATAAAAACTGTAGTGTCTTTTAGACAAAACACTTCTTCCCCCCTCCCCTTCCCATAAATATACCTATGGCTTGCTTATGGTGGTTGTAAATTCCTACTGGGCCGGGCTATTCCACAGCGACTGCTACTGTGCATCTTGTTCTGAATAAGGTGGGATCAGCCTGCAATAGAAGCCAGGCACAGTGATGCAATAGGGCCCTGGGTTGATCTGGAGTTTCACACTTACTACAACTGTTTGGGTGGGGAAGAGAGACTGGAAAATGAAAGAAACATAAGGAGAGAAAAGTGTGTCTTTTGAGTCTTGAAGAAGAGCATCAAATCAACTGAGATAAAATAAATGAAGAACTCTTTCCTGCTTAACTGTTGATAGGAGATCAGTTGAGTAAGGGATTTTTTAGGTAAAAGAGGTGGAGCTGAAGCAATTACTGCCTAATTATATGTGGGAGAACTGCCAGGGAATGGGTTGTGTGAAGAAAAAAAAAGGCAAAAACACGAGAGGAAAGATTTGGGCAGGGTAGGACAGAATATGAGTAGACAGCAAGCACTTGATACAGGAAAAGAAGCAAACTACTTGAAAGCACCAAAATGTATGTGCAAGTAGCAGAAGGAGGCTCAAGGAGCTGATGAAGGGAGCAGTATGGAAGAAAAAAAAACTGAAAAGGGTAATCTAGATCAAGGCACCAAACATTGTTGTCAGCTGTGAGTTTACCTTGAAATTAAAGCTCTTACCCAGGAGAGGCTAAGACACTGGGTTTGAAGCAGAGCAGGCTGTGGGGTGGGAGCTTACGGCTGTCATCAAGCACGTAATGGGAGGATATGATGAAGGTGTAGGCACAAGGTGGCAGAACATGAGATAACAGACAGAAGCTGTAATAACCTCTTACTACATCTTACTAAAACCTTCTTCTGCATAGGAAAAAGGAATTTCACCATGGGTGTTGTCAAATATTGGAACAGTTGCCCAGGGACATTGTGTAATCTTCATCTTCAGTAATTACTAAAACTAGAGTAGAACAGGCCTTGAGTGACCTAACCCAATTTGGTCCTGCTTTGAGCATGGGGTTGGAGCAGATGACTTTCACAAGTCCCTGCAACGTAAATTATCCTGTGCTTTTAAAGGAAGCATCCTTTAAGTGATTAAAATTTAAGAAGACCTTATTGTGCTCTTTTTTCCCTTTGCTACCAGTATGTGCATATTTTTAGCAGACTATCTAATATTTTATTTTAACATAAATCTTAACATTCTTTTAGCCTCACACACTGAAAAAGGTTTATCCAAGATGATGAGAAAGGGCATTTTTTAGTAACACAAAAATAATCATGCAATATTCTTCCCAAATGAGACCTCCAACAGCTCCATGCACAGTTGCTTGCTCCTGTAGTTATCAGTAATACAGATGTGATTCCTTCTGCAATCAGAAGGGACCGCATATATCAAAGGACATGGGTAATTTTATGGAATCCTTACATGAACTACAGAAGACAGGCAGACCTTTTGCTTGCTAAGTACTCTTAGAAACAAACATCCAGAGAAAGAAGAGAGGAGAAGCAGCCATGTGGATGGCTCACCTTGGTAAACACCCAAATGCCCACCCTCTAACTCTTTCTCCTCAGCAAGATATAGGGAGAAAATTGGATAAGAAAACTTGTGGGCAGAGGTAAAGAAGTTATAAAGACAGGGAGCTTGTTTACCAATTACTGTCACAGGCAAGACAGACTTGGCTTGGGGAAATTTAATTTATTGCTGATTAACATAGATTTGGGTAATGAGAAAACAAAAACAAACATTAAACCAACACCTATCCTCCTCCCCCTCCCAAGTTCAGCTTAAAGCTTTCCACTCCAAACTTGTTACCTCCTCCTCTTTCTGGCTGGTATTTTCTGCCTCTGGTTAAGTATGTTTGTACAGAGGTGCCACACACATGGCTAATCAGCTCAGCTCTATCCAGAGCTCTGTCCTTCTTTATTTGTAAGTTAGCTTAGTACTATATCAGGCAGTCATTCCTCTTCTATTTTTTTCTATATTGTCATTTAAAAATATTTTTTAAAATGTCCCCGTCATAAATTCTAAATACTATTTTCAAAAGCACCTGGTAATCTAAATCCTATATGATTTTGCATGTCAAGGCACCCTGTGTGCATACATCTACAGAAAGAAAAGGAACTAAGGTCCCAAGCTTCTTTTTTCCTCTGTAAACTGCCATTCTCTTTTTTGACTGTTCAGCATGACAAGTCTAATTAGATTAAGTGAAAAGTGAATCCCACACAGATTGCACCCACATCACCCAAAGGGCTTGCTAAAGGTTGCTGTTTCACTCTTCTATTTAGCTGGAGAAATCTGCCATATAGTAACACAGAGCAGGCAGTCTTATAAAAACACGGAAAGAAAGAACCTTAAATCATGATAGGGGGCAGGGGGAAAAGAAGGGCTTTCTATCTATCTGCTCAGAATGGCTCTTGGCAGATTTGTTGCTCTAAATAAAGAGATAACAGCTGGTCCAGGAAGGACTCCACAGGCTTGCATATGGTGAGGGGGAAGGCAATGCCCACACACTCTTCTTTCTACCGAAGTGTAAGAATGAAACTTGCTTCTCCTTCTTATCCTTGGTTGATTCTTCAGTCTTATTAAGAACACCTCTCTGCATTATCATCAGTAGAAATCTACCCTTGAGCTATTGCTTTTGTTCTGCGTTTCCTCTAGAACACTGTGGCTGCTCTGTATCAGGGTGGACATCTGTTCTTAGGGAAGGAGAACACAAGAACAGAGGAGAAGGGCTGGAGAGGACTCCACACAGAGGAACACCAAGCAAGGGAACACGAGCCAAGTATGGCTTCATTCACACAGGACAGCAACATGTTATTAGCAGGAGAAGAGACTGGGAATGATGATCAAGCCAGAGGAGTTTACAAAAAACATGAGGAGGAAAGAATACCCTTTAACATTATGATTCATATCTGATTGTCATTGGCTGCTCTAGGCTGCTCATGGAATCTCGGGAAGTAAATTATAGGAACTGAATTTTGTAGCTTGATAGACTGTCATTATTTCAGTTATTCCTTATAATATTAACCATTTTCACCTGTCTCCAGCTTCTGTGACAATGAGGCTGCAAGGAAGTATCAGCTTTCACTGAATACTACGGAAAATGGAAGAGATATTTTTTAAAAAAATCCTTGTTTTTATTTGGCAAGTCAAATTTCTTTCATTCTTTTTTTTTTTTTTTGACTGCTTAAGACTACTATTTGAAACTAAATTATTGACTGGCAGTTTATTTAGACTGTAAACTCGTCATGCTACTGATGCACACAACAAATTTAGTGCCATACAGAGCTGCTCTGTCAGAGCTTACTGTCTCTGAAGCAGCACTAAATGAATGTAGTTACATTTCTCTCAGAATGAGCAGGATAAAAAGGCACACATATTTTAATTATTCTCAAAGTTTAAACAAGTGAAAAGCACTTACCAATTTTAATTGCTTTTTAAGTTTCCAGTACAATGACCTGTATTTTAATAAAGCTATTTTGCATGACCCAAATCGCTTCATGAAGCAGGAATTTAAGGTAATATTGACAACATTAATTAGTCATTGCATTTGCACTCTGGTGTTAACCAGAGTATTTGTACATTCTGGGTCCAAGCTGAACTATTGTTTGAATAAATCCAACTTTTAAATTTTGTCTGCAGCCAAAACTGTGTTCCACATGACATTTATCTTTTAGAGTACTAAGTGTAGCGCAGCAACATTTTAAACTGCTGAGAGATTTTGAGTAGATGCAAGCTAAAACAAAGGAAGCACCAGAAGAACATCACACACAAATTACACAACCAACATAAGCAGTTTGCTCTAATGGACTGTCCTAACCTTAAGACAGGAACACAGTCATGACATTAGACTGGGTGCTCAGGCTTGGCCAGATTTTAGCCCAATATCACTTCTGAGTGACACGTAATGTACTCTACTTCCTCCAACAAGTGTATCACAGAAATACAGAGAGTACATTATTGGAAATGATGATACCATTGTGACTGCTTTTTCTAGTCAGGACAAGCTCACACAGCCACATTTTCCCTCTCCCATGACCAGGCTGCTGCTCTTTCCCTTTTTTTTATTGTATTACTATACACTAGCAAAAAGGCCCGAAATAACTAGGACAGAGTGTATTAGCTCTGGACTCAGCTCTCCTCCATGTGGCATCTTCCTTCTAATGCTGCTGCCTCTTGGTAAAGAAGTGGAATTATAGTAGATCTGGCTAGTGACAGCTCCTGCTAGATCTGTGTGAGTACCCTCAGAGGCTGTCTCTGGTGGCAGCAGTAACTAAGGCCTGAGTGGAGCTTCCAACCATATTCTTTGCAGCAAGCAGTGGTGTCCTGGTTTTGGCCAGGACAAGGACAATCTCTTGCGTTAGCTGGGAGTGGGCATGGCTGTGGGGGTGTAACCAGGAACAGATGTTACTCTACACCACCCTTATCATTGACAGGGGTGGAGGGAAGGCACTCACACTTCCAGGAAAAGGGTATTCCTTTCTGTTGGGAGAAAACCTTTCTGTGTTGGAAAGAACCAATGTGATCAGTATTTGTTTATTGTCACTTCCCATGTAAATCATCTGTCATACACCTTTTGTTGTTAATATTGTTGTTGTTATGTTCATTTTATTATCTCAATGCTATTTCCAGTAAACTGTTCTTATCGTAACTGATGATCTTTGTCTTTTGTGTTTCCAACTGGAGGGGGAGCGAGTGGCAGCAGGCAGCATGGTTTTAGTGGCAATACCAAACTAAAGAACACCATTCCTAAACCAGGATAAATGGTCACTCCAACTCCAGTCTGAGGAGTTAAATGTGTGAAACAAGGCGATCTTTGTGAAAAATTATTCTCTCTCCCAGCTCTCTGAAATTTTGGCTAGGGCCAAATATTGCTGACACAGAGAACCAATGAAAAAATGGCTGCCTAAGGGGAAGAGGAAAAAAGTTCTCTCACCTTGGCAGGCTCGTTCATCATCCACAGGCTGGTAGCCAGCCTTGCAGGTACATCGTCCAATGGCCACCATCCACTCCCCTTCTCCATTGCAGTGCAGCCGAACACTCGAGGACCCCGTCGTGCTCGTCTCTTCAGCGTTGGGTACACACGTCCCTGGGGATTCCACCAGTGAGGTCCTCTCCCCGCCAGCAAACGTTTCAGGAAAGGAGGCAAACCCTTTCACCACAGCTGGGCACTTGTAGAAAAAGACTTGGACTGCCACCAAGGACATGCAGGCTCCCGAATCCTGGAAGGCCAGGTAGAAGCCATGCTTGGTGAGTGGCCCAAAGCTACGTACTTTAACATTCATCTTGACCACCTTCCCAGTGCTGTCCACCTGGGAAAAGCTTTCATCAGCTGCAATAGTATCCACTTTGGTCCAGGGGCCCTCACGCCACTCCGGCATGTCCTGAGAGGCAATGTCAGCGTCCGACTGGTGGTAGTAGAGTGTGAAAGTCTCCTTGCAGGAGGAGGCCACGGTGCGCATGCTGGCGCAGTCCCTCACGGAGAAGCGGAGCCGGACGTGGACACGGTGGGCCCCGCGCCGCTCTATGAAGTGAGTGCGCAGCCAGTTATTCTGACCTGGTTCAGCCACGTTGCACACTTGAAAGGTTCGGATCAGGCGCTTCTTGTCATCCAGGACACTTACCTCATCCCACTACAATGGATATAGAGGAGAAAAAAGAAATAGGAATAAAAAAATGGATTCAGTATTCAACTGCACCAAAAATTCAGGACAGGTCTTTGTCTTCCCCCTCTCCTTGCCATGTCTATGATGAGATTTGAACTTGTTTATGCTATGTGCAGCAGAGCCTTCTAGACAGAGTATGACCCTGTAAAGAAGAGCAGTCAAAGCTCTGAAGTAAGAATTGTTGTGACAGAAAACATAAATCATGCAAACTTGGCCACACGACATTGAGAATCTTAAAATGCGAGAGTCACACTTTCTTCCTTCCTATCTTCCCATCTCTTGTCTCCAGAGACAAAACAAATGATACAAACAAATGAAACAGAGCAAAAGACACTGTTCTCTGGAGAACACATTAAAGCATAAGTCCCTTCTACGTAGCTTTACCACAGCAAGAGCTGTGTTCTGACATTTCTTATCACCACAGCCACTACAGGGGCAGGTCCAGATCGAGTTTGTGCCTGCAGGAAGGCACAAGGGAGGGATAAGGAGGGGTAGAAGCAGGCTCCTGTACAAAGCCGTATGACAAAACCCTCCTTACCCTCTCAACAAGCTTTACACAATAGGTACAGGGCCCTGGGTATGACAGAGGACGTGCATAGCTGAGATAGAAGAGAAGGAACCTGCTCAAGCATTCTCATGAAAGTCCGACCAACCAACTTCTTACAATTAAGAATCTGTACTAAGACCATTTGCCAAGAAGAAACAACAGCAAGTTATGGTCATTAGTGACTCCCTCCTGTGTGAAACAGAAGCACCCTTTTACTGATCGGAACATCTTTTCAGTCAAGTGCTGTCTCCCTGGGCCCCAGTTTAGCAATGTCACCAGATGATGGAAGAGCTCAGTACAGCCTTCAGACTACTATCCACACCTGCTTTTTCACATGGGTAAAAATGATGTCCCAACAAAAAGTGAAAAGTTGATCAAGAGTTTTCAGGGCCCTGGATGAAATGTTAAAAAAATCAGGAGCAAGTACGGGTAGTGTTTTTCTCAATCTTTTCAGTAGCAGTAAGGCACATTTGAAAGAAACAAATGATGCTGAGACACCAATACTGGCTTCAGGACTGGTGCCTCTGCCAAAATGCTTGGGTTCGTAACCACTGAAGAATCTCTGAGACACAGGGTGTGTTGGGACATGACAGGATCCAGCGTTCTGATGAAAGAAATGCATCTTTGTTAATAAACTGGAGGAACTGATTGGGAGATTTAATCTATAGTTGATGAAGGAAGGGCATACCACCAGGAGAGCTGAAGATAAACCAAAGACTGGCATGGCCTAGACTTAGGACAGCACTGCTAGCTGGGATCACGTATGCTGCTCCTGGGAGCATGGAGAGCTCGGGAGCACAACTGAAATGTTTGTATACCATGGGAGCATTGGGCAATCATTCATGGCACAAAACTTAACAAGAACAAGTGCCAGATCCTGCACCTGGGATGGAGTAAGTGCAGATACAAGTACAAACTGTGACAGGAGTGTCTGGCAGGGAGGGCCCTGGGGGTGCTGGGGGCAGCAGCAGCTCAGTGAGGGTCAGCAGGGCATAGCCCAGAGGGCAGGAACCGTGTCCTGGGGGCATCAAACACAGAGCACAGCCGGGCACAGGGGGGATCATCCATCACCCGCTGTGCTCAGCGCTGCTGCGGCCTCACGCGCAGTGCTGGGGGCAGCTCTGGGCACTGCCATTCCAGAGGGGTGGGAAAGTCGCTGAATGTGTGCAGAGGGGGGAAACAAAGCTGGAGAACGGGCTGGAAGGTGTGTCCTGGGAGGAGTGGCTGAGGGATCTGGGTTTGTCCAGTTTGGAGGAAAGAGAGGCTGAGGGGTGACCCCCTTGCTCTGCAGCTCCCTGAGGAGGGGAACTGGAGACGGAAGTGCTGATCCCTTCTCCTTGATCCATGATAGGATGCATGGGAATGGTTCAAATTTGCCTCAGGGGAACCTCAAAACTGACATCAGGAAACATTTCTTTACCTAGAGGGTGGTCAGACACTAGAACAGGCTTCCTAGAGATGTGGTCAATACCCCAAGCATGTCAGTGTTTAAGAGACATTTGACAGTGCCCTTTATAACATTTATACTTCAACAGCCCTTAAGTAGTTAGGCAGCTGGACTAGGTGATTGTTGTAGGTACCTTCCAACGGAAATATTCTATTCTATTCTATTCTATTCTATTCTATTCTATTCTATTCTATTCTATTCTATTCTATTCTATTCTATTCTATTCTATTCTATTCTATTCTATTCTATTCTATTCTACTCTACTCTACTCTACTCTATATGGAGGGGTGGCTGTAGAACTCTGTAGTATTTCTGGAGCAGAGGTGAAGGAATAGGATAAGGATTTGGCAATAGCATCCTACTCAGCACCCTTCTCTCTTAACAATCTGGCTTTGCAAAACACACTGTGTTCAAATTCTTCATATGTACAAAACCTATAAACCAAGTCTCTCAGTTTCCCTTTCTTCATCAAATGCATGCATGTCTTCCCAGCAGACACGGAGTTGAGAGGAGGGACAAGGGAAATGCTTACCCCATCAGAAGGATGTGCAGTCCAGCCAATCTCTGAGGTCTCTTGAGTTGTATCCAGAAGTATTTCTGTTTGTATTTAAAAAAATTAAATAAAAAAAGTATTCTGTGCTATTCCAAGTCAGACTAAAATCTTATCTGTTCCTCTCAAGATTTTCTTGTAGAGGACTTCCATACACCAAAAAGAAACATTCATGTTTTGAGACTAAATATGACAGGTTATGTCCATACTAATAAATTAAGAAAGGCCAAGACAAAGGCAGAAGCACTGGACACATAATCATGCTAACTCATGATTCTCAAGTGGCTTGGCAATATTCTCACCAGACTTTCCCAGGCAAAGTATAAGCACACTGACAGCATGGTGCAGAGTTATCATAATGAGCAGTTCAGATGAGGCCCCACTCTTTTTGGAAAGGAAAAGGTGGGACATAATATGAGCTACATGAATGCATGCCACTCTCATTAGAACTATGGCTGCCCATTGTATCTGCACATGTAAGTGTGGACACAAGGCCAAAGCATGTTTGTTCCCAGCTCTGGTATCAAATTTCTTTGGGAGTTTATGACCCAGATGATCCTATAATGGATTGATTTTGTTCTGGAGTTGGGAATTACATTATTAAATAATTACAGTATTAGGAATTATAATTACATTATAAGGAAATACAGTATTAAATAATCTGTTGCATTATTACACTGCTCAAGAGTAGGGTACATGCAGAACTTCACAGGCCTAGTTTATTCCCACAACTAGTCTGCATTTCCATTGTTATTGAATCTACCACTGCAGACAGATCAGATATCAGCCTTGACTGCTCTTGGGCAATTATTCTCTGCTTGGGTACAAAGAAACACAAAAGAGATTCTGACAGTCCAAACTATAAACAAAGTATTCTCCAAAAGAGAATGTCAGGGTCTGAGACCACTGTGGTATGCAAGCATGTACTCTTCACTCTGTATATTTAGGACACAGAATAAGAAAATTACTCAGGTGAATAGGTTATTTACATGTGTTGATATATACTGTATAAATCAATGGGCTTTTCCTAAATTCTGGGGAGCTTTATTTGCTTATTTTGATTTTCATATTTCTATCTTATCACTTAAAAAAAAACCTGCAAAAAACAGATTAAAAAATCCAACCCAAAACCTAACGCTAGCTTACAAATAAGGTTCATGATCCATTATTAAACCTTGCAAAGGTTTAGTAATATCATTGTTCCATGTTTTATGTAGGAGAGAGATCCTCAATGTTTTCTATTTCCAGTTATGAATTGCTTATGTCACTATCCCTGTCAATACACCTGGGGATTCACTCCCCATTAATCACTGGAAAGGAAAGACTCATCCTAATGCAGACATGATCAAATGAGCAAGTTTATACAGACCTCAGCCTTCATCAATGTCCCTGAACTATATTCCCTATATTCCTACAGACATTTTATACTTTTTAGACCTCCCTGAGGATGCAGCTCCTTGATTCAAAAGCAGTAAAAAATACGAGGCCTGGCTTGCCAAAACTGGAAAGAACTACTGGTTACAGCTGAAGCACAACCCCACTAAAATTATGTAACGGACCTCAGGAAATGCTGAGCAGCTCCATTCTCAAGGATAGCTCAGCTCCAACAGCCCCTCTGAGCAGCAGAACATCTGCAAAAGGCCTATGCCTCCCTGAGGCACAGCCTGCCCTAGGCTGCCCTAGCAGCAGAGGAACTTGGCATTCCCCCATGCCCATTACCTTCTCAATTGCACAGTCTGGCACAGGGATTGCACAGTGTCTTGTCATTACTTTGCCACTGGGATCCCAGACATATGCTGAAATAATACACAAGGCCATTTTTCAAGACAGAAAGAACTTTTTTCTAATCAGATCTGAGTCTCCCATTTACCAAAGTACAATACTTCTACGCCTTGGAAACTCTAGAAGTAAAATAGAGAAAAGTTAATCAGGGCATGGAAAGCCATACAGAAAGTGAGAAAGAAATGGAGAAGAAAGGAAATGGAGAAGATTTGCTCAGTAGCTCTTGCTCTGCCATGTCAAGCAGATTCCCCAGACAACTTCTCACCAGTGAGCAAGGCAGTATTTACCAAGCACGTGAGTATTTTACAAGCAAACAGAAATAGGCAGCCTGAAGCAGACAGAACTGTCCCTTTCACAGTGAGTACTTTAAGTCAGAAACCACTAGAAAAATAAGAAAAGTACACAAGAATTTTGTGTGCATAAATCTCATTTCGCAACCTACGGCCAAAAGTCCCTCACTATTTTTGTTCTTCCTCCCTTTCCTACTGGCTGTGTGCCTAGAATCACATCCCCAGTCACACTAGCTGCATGCACACTCATAAATCTAACAAGCTGTTAAACAGCTCTCTAGCTCTGAGGACAACAGGCACTATGGTTCATGTTCCCATGGCTAAAAATTCCAACCCCACAGAAGTGCACAGCTGCATCCAAACCACCTCCCAGGAAAGGTCCTCAGTCCATCCAAACCCCTGTTTGTGATAAGATTATTTGGCATGGGCCAAACAAACCCATGGCTGTGCTCATAACTTAACAGTATGAATGTGTACAGGTATAAGCCTTCACTCTGACACTTTATTAGCACTGATGACTAAATAGCACTTCACATCCTCACTGGGCTGGGCCACACCAGTATTCTGCTCCTCTTCAGTGCCAACAGAAATTATCTGTTCAGTTGAATTTATCACCTTGGAAGAAAAATGACTTATACCCTTTCAATATTGCTCAAAATCAAGGGTCTTGCAACATCAGGTTAGACTCAGTCTCAATCCAGCCCACGATGCTGCTACGGGCAACACTGATTCAGGTATCTCAGGGTATCATTGGAGCAATATTCTACTCTGCATTAAAAATGAGGAATAGGCAAGGTATCTGAGCAACCTAGAGGCTTTGAAACACGTGAAATTACAATAATTCTACAATTCTTTTTCTACTCCTGATTTAATCTCAGTTTTGAATAATGATATTCCAATTGCATATTACAACTGTTATTTTACTTCAAGGAAGATAAAAACAACTAATGAGAGATTCTCCTATATTTCTCTTCTCTAAACTAAAAAAAAAACCAACCAAAAAACCATCACTTTTTATAGAAGAGTCAAATGGGTTCATTACACTCTGCAAAATCTAAACTCTCATTTGAGTATTCTCAGCTCTTGCCAGACAGAAAGGTGAAATAAAAATCCCAAATACTTCAGCTCGTACTATTCTGTATTTACATCACAAACCAATCTCTTGGGCTACATTATGCTATAATGTCAACATCCAGAAAAACTGGGCAGAGGCTGGAAGCTATTACAGATCAGGCTGTTCAGAATAGGCACGTTAATAATTTTTACATTTTGGTCTGCCTGTACTTTCAAGCAAGACTATTAAGCACTTGTGTTACAGACAAAATGATCCCTTGATGCAAGAGGATGGCAATTCACCCAAGGATGACTGACCCTTAGACAACCTTCATGGAGGCAGAGATGGCCTAACAGCTTTCTGGATTGAAGAATATTTGCCCCTGGTGTCTTAACAGTGCAGTGGTGCAAGAGGGAATTATACAACCAAAGCCTTGCAAACTACAGCCACGGACAAGTGAGTCGATCCTGAGAAGAGAGTAAAAGAATCCCTTTACCTGTGTGATGAGAATCTGCTACTAAAACTGTAGAATCACAGAATGAAACAAGCTAGAAGGGAGGTACAGAGGTCATCTTAACCAACACCCCGCCCCGCTCAAGGCCAGGCTAAATTACAGTAGGCTGCTCCAAACCTTGTCCAATTGAATTCTGAGTATATCCAAATGTACACTGATAGAAGGCAAAGGGCACTATGGTAAAAGGTAACAGTCAGAGAGTTTGCTTTGCTATGGAGTGAATGCCTCAAGCAGCAAAACTTGCTTGCTTAACAGATTTGAAAAGAACTGAAACATTTCTGAGCTTATTCTGCCTTCCATGATCATTCCTTGAAAAAGTAGGAAGTGTGTGAATGCTCTCTAAGAAGGCTGGGAAGAGAAAGCATTCCCTGGGCTTATGCAAAAAATAGTGTTAGGAGCTGTCAAATCCAGTAACCTCACACAAGCCAGGCTGCTGCAGCTCCGTGGCCCCAGGCACAACCAATAGCAGGGTTAGGTGGGTATTCCCAACAGGCACACACACAAACACATGCAGGCACTGCACATCTATGAATGGCCAGCCACAAAGATCAACACAGGCAGAAACACTCACCAGTCATGCAAACAGAAACAGCACCACCAATGGCCTCATCCTGCTTCCCTTTCTGGTTGGTCAGGATTCAGGTCTGCTAGTGGGAAATATATATGCATTTGTATACAATGTGGATCTCTGCAATAACTGTCCTTAAAGATTTAGCCTCCTGACCTCTGGATCTGTGGTCTCTCCATCTGCTGCTACCTGAAGCTCAGCTGAAGCTCACTCCTGGTGTGAGCAGCCAGACGAGCTCACTCACTGTCTGTACACCCCTTCACACACACACAGAGGCATGCTATGGATCCCCTGCTAAATGGCTTTAAGGGTGCAGCCTACCCAGCAGCTAGCCCTGGGTGCTTGCTCTCCCGAGCTGCTATTCTGTGGATCTCTCCATGAAGTGGTCTTTGACACACTGCCTACCCAGGAGCTGCCCTGGGATCATATTGTCTCTGGGTACACTGAGATACACAACACATAGACAGTACTCTCAAAGAACCCCTGGAATTCATGGTGACCAGAATACCCGATCTGGAGCTCCTCATAGTTCTTCCCTCACTAGATAAAACCCTCTGCTCGTCTCACTCATAGAGACACACACATTTAAACTGGTGTCTCACTCTTCCTCCAGACTCTGCTCTTTCCCTGCCTTCCCAACCCACTAACTCCACCAGCAAGCTAGTCTGGCTTGCTATAGAGATCACAAACTCACCAATTCAAGCTCACTCACTCCAGTTGCTGGCTGCTTGCATCACAGATGCACAGATCCTGTGACCTGTGGTCCACCTTGAGTTCCTAGCACTTGCTTTTCATCCATTCCATGATCTTCGGCTGCTGGTAGTGCTGACTCATGGGGCACTCTGAGCTGTGGTTCAGCTCCAGTTGCTGGTATATAAATGTACACACACACACGCACACAGACACACAGACAGACACAGACACACAGACAGACACAGACACACAGCCACACAGACACACAAAAACAAAGCCCCTTCACCCAGGTAACTGGTGAAAAATGGAATTTAGTAAGAAGATAGGACAGACTGTAGTGATCAGATGCCTGACAGCCATACTGACCTGCAGCTGGTGTATGTGACTGGCCCCTTATCTCTCTACTTTCTCACACTTAATCCTCCCTTTCCACACCTACAGTTACTCCCCTAAACAACCCACAATAAATTTTGCAGATTATCTTCCCTACACCCCATAATAAACACCCTGCCCCTTGCTGGCAATAATCTGCTTCAATCTGAAAGGTGCTCCAGAGAGCACTTCCACTGATTTAACTTAATGGGCTCATTCCCACCCCATGGACTGATCACACTCCTGTGATAGCTCTGGGAGAAGCTGGGTCAGGGCACTTATTTCTCTGTTAGGTTATTGAGGGTCCCCTGCCTTTCACTGTTCCTATGTGCTCCTTTAAGCATGGGGAGAGAACACTTTTATCAAGAAGTTTTTATCACTCATATAAACAAATATATTTATTCATTGGGTCAATCATTTGGAGACAAAATAGGGTGAAACCTTTGGGAAGCCCTAAATACAATAGAATGTCTTCCAAAACTAAACAGCAATTGTGGTGAAGTAAATAATATATCAGTAGCTAATGGCATATGCAACCATAGTAAGTACTCCTTTCTTAAAAAATGAGTTGATGAAACAAGTAAAAAACCAACCAAAAATAGCCTAAAAAATCCTAGTTGTTCATAACTATCCAACACAAAGGTTGATGTTGTTTTTTAAAAGAAAATGTCTTAAAGATTTGCAATGACTTAATACAAAAAACAAGCTACAGAATTATAGAATATGCCTCCTAATATAAGAGAATATATATAAAAAGCCAACCTATATGAGAGAAATGAGTTCAAATTTTTTCTTGTATAAAGCTATAATGTCAATCCTGCAATGAATGATCCTGTGTTACTTCTGTAATGTTACTTCTCAAATGCAATTAATTTTAGAAAAGCTATTTGGAATCAATGGGATATGTGTTTAGTAAGTTCCATGAAGTATAATGTAATTTAACTGCTTGCTCTGTCAGAGCAAAATGCTGACACTATCAGAATATCAAAGTTGTCATCTGCAAGAAGGAATTCTCACACTCCAACCAGGAGTTATGTACCATCTGTGAAAGAGAGAAATGACAGCCAAATGCTGTAGGATATGGAAGTACACAGCTTTTTGCAAGGTAACACAGTTTTTAAGCTTTATGAATGATTGTGTATTTTTCTCTTCCCCAGCCCCTTTCTTTTGTTAAAGCTCTAAGGAAACTGCTGGGATTAGCATGTTGCACTACTACTGATGTCAGAAAATGCAGACATCAAGAAATTAAAATTAAAAAAGGTCCAACTTTGCATATGAAATCCAGTTAAATTACTATCTACAACTTTCCTAGAGATACAATATAATATCTACTCTTCCACAGCTTAAGAAGTTCATTCTCCAAACACTCACTATTAAGTCTAGAACTTGGGTCTAACTGCCACTGCCATCAAACCAGCTACTTTCAATGCAGCACAGCGTGACTTTTAATGCTTATCTACATTCTCCTGCTTGCTTTTCTTCCCAGACATTAAGAAGTGAGCTTATTTTTTCCAAAGTTATACCAAGGCATACACTGAAATTCCCAGAGACCCTGCATTACAAGAATGCAATTCCTGTTCTTTGCAGCTTTAATTAGCTTTGAATATAAACTGTGTTGGTTGCAGCATGAATAGTTCCTCCTGTCCTACTGGCCTCCAAGCAGCAGATTGGGAACAGGTTTAATTAACACAGGGCATGGTGCAAACCTGGGAACAGGGATGTCCCTAGCGCAGGAACTACACAGGAATCTATTATGGAAGGAAATGAATCAAACGGAGCTGCTGAGACTGACCAGAAGGATAAACCCCTGTCTGTTCCCCCTTTACAAACAGGCTGCACATCCAGCCAGGTCTTATTCACGTTCTGCATGCCTACAACAGGATATTCCTCTACCCTGGGCTTTCCAAGCATGTAGTAAAGTTTTTGGCATGCAGGAGAGCACCAGGAAAGAACTGTGAAGAAAATGCTTGCTAGGATTTTTAACTCATGTGAATCACAAGCAATCAAACTAAAAAGTTAATTTCACTTTTTTTTCCCCCCTGAAGTAAAATGACATTAATTTAAACCTTTTTCTGTATATACTAAACTGCATATAATAAACCAAAAGAGAGTGGTATTTTTCACTCTGCTCTGAAGATTCCCTCTGAGGAAGGCATATTCTCCTCCACTTCAAAGGCAAGCCAATTTGAGCAATCAATATACTATTTTCAACAGCCCAAGACAACAACCATCTAGTAGAAAAAATAGGGGAAAAATGAAATGTCTGACCTCACTACCTTTTTTCTTCCGTATTCCCTTTTGCCAAAGAGATACTCTTAATGCAAAGAGGTTTTACCAAAGCAGAAGAATTATTGTCTCTATGTCTTGAATTTCTGGAAGGCACTTAGAAAGACTGTCCAGGGATTCTGCAGGCTTGAGAGCTTGTTGTAAAATAAATGCAATCACTTACAGACAGAACACATCATTCCTCTGGAACATATTTAATGAGTTCTACAAAATGAACTCTGCTTGTGTTTACAGCTGTAGACATTTAGAACTCCATCAAAGCAAAACCAATATTCCACATAAAATTGATCTCAGTGCCCTAGCAAGAGCTATTTCATTAACAAGTTATCACTTGCTCTCACCTGTCTTGACTGCAGCCCATCATGCATTCTTAAATTCTATGCTTCACAAACTTTTAAAATCAGAAAGGTTAACCTAAAATGTTAACTTAAATTTTCAGTGATAAACTGTAATTACATACATGTGTAGATTTTTAAAGAAATAAAATTACTGTATTTCTTTATGTAGCTTTGAGAAAAAGGAAAAATCCATTATTTCACCCAGTATGTAGTTCAAAAGTAATGCTCTCAAAATCAAATCCTCAAAAAATAGCTCTTGCGGAGCTATAAACACTGAGAAATGTGATCTTAATGAAAACTTCTGTGCAATTGTGTTTCCTTTTATAAAGCTACCCCCCCCCCCCATATATAAATGTTTTCTGTTTTCAAACCAGTCTTCCCTCAACTTTCCATTCAGGCTTTTTTTTGGTGTAAAAATCATGTCTAGAAAACTCTGCACAGACATGCTCATTCCTGGTGAAATCAGTGTGTCCAAATACTAGAGCTATATTAAATAAATTGAGCCTAATGCCTCCTTTTTATGCATTAAAACCAATACCAACAAAATAATTTCAATTGCTTACAAGAACTTCTTCACTTTTGAGTCATGCGGGTGTTTAAAGTCCCATTAGGTCCTGTAAAAGCATGCTGTCTTCTTTCTATCTGAGAGGCATTCTGCCTAAGTATTTGCTCTCTTCATAATGCATATGAAGATAGTCTGAATCTTTTGACTACTTCCCCTCTCTACAGCTTCTCCCTCTTTCCTTAATGATTAACATTAAGGTTTAGAAAATTTCAAAGTTTGAACAACATTTAGTTTGAGACAGAATGTGATTTACATTCAGACTTTAACTCAAATGCCCGAGAAACACTAGGAAGAATTGATTGATTCATTTTCCCACTCAGTCAACTCTCTTTAGTTGGAGGTGAAATGTGTTTTAAACACCATCTAAAACTTCTAAGAAGCTCTACAAAAACTGAAGACCACACTGGATATTCCCTATATTTTTCAACTTAAATCTGAAACCTGAATTTCAAGTTTCTGCTGTATATAATGAGTCAACCAACAAGTCATGGGCCTTTTTTCTTCCTTATGGACAACTCTGCACTAAAGCAAAGTTTTCCACATAGTTATCATCAGACTTTCCTCCCCTACCATGTAATTTTTATTTGACTTTTGACCACAACAAAAATACTTACCTCTGAGATGCAAATCAGCTTTAAAGTGCAAACTTGGGACCATGCAGTACAGTCACAATGAAGATGCTGACTCCCTTGACCCTGAATTGAGAGCTGAAGTTCAGCTCATGGACACCTTTACTGTTTCCTCTCCACAGGCAGAATTTTACTGTCCTATTTTAATCCAGGCAGGTCAACTATGTGATCTGTGAAGCTGTATCACACAGTGCTTTTGAAACTCTTTTTATCTTTACAAACTTTCAGGACTGAGCACTGAATTCAAAAAATGCTCGTTTGTACAGGCATCACTCAGTTACTTCATATTTGCAGAGAGAATTTCTATCTCATTTCTATACCAGTTACACAAGGAATTACACAGTAATTTTTAATACAATTTTAAAATCAGCAATTCACAGAATTTCGGAGATTTAAGAATTTGTATTATAATCTTACATAAATTATTTAGCCTCTGAACTTCCCACACACACTGTATTCCCCTCCTATTAAGAGAAGGGATGCTTTAACAAGCTTTCCTCTTTTTGTTAGATCTCACACAATTCTCCTTTCCTTTCCTCTAGGTCTTTCCTTGCTTCCCTTTGATTCCATCTCTCCCTCCTCTCCTCTTTCAGTGGCTTTCAGAAATGCAAGAGATGAACATTCATCACAAAGCAGTACAGTTCACTGAGCACATGTAGCTGCAAGGATATTCTTGGAACAAACAAGGGGACTGTTTACAGTACCTCTGCCCTTCTCTAACTCTCTTCCACAGCTCCCATCTTATCTCCTGCTCTCATCGCCCTCCCTTCTACCATCTATTCTTTCTTCTACCATTTTCTTGGCACCTCTTTTCCCCTGCCTACCTTTTCCCTACTCTGCCTCCAGTGCTTTCTCCCTCCTCTCTGCTGGCTGAATGTGGACTGCCTTTTCTTGTTAATGCAAAACATCCTCTCCTATCTATTATTTGAGGCAAGTTTTTCAGAGGTGAGACAAAAACTCTTGATTTCAGCCCAGTGGGTGCTGTCTTCTGGAACGGTATAAACGTCCAGAGATTGTTTCACAAAGCAAACATGGTGCAAGAAGAGAAACACAAGAATCAAATACACACAAAGCATAAACAAGGAGCTTATGGAGTTTATGCTTTGTGTGTATTTTTTATAAAAAAAATTTATTCTTTGAGGCAGTCACTTCTGAGATAATTAGTAGTAATGCTCACTAATGATCCTTCACAAGACAGTTTGCCTCTCCCACCAGAAACAATACTAATAACTTTTTAAATCCCAAGAGATAGTGATCAACCATCAAACAGAAAGACATGTGCTCAATGCTCATCTGAACTAGGATATAAGCATACTGAAGAGCACATTTTTTTTTAACCTCTACAGAAAACACTTTAAAGATGATGTGAAACATCTGTTCTTACCTTCTAATGAGGTGACTAGATGAAAGAAGAAGACCATCCAGAGCCAACCCATTCCCGACACTCTTCTTGCACTGATGCCAGCATTAGAATCCATGAAGATTCTCTGTAAATACCACCATCTTCAACAAGCACACACCACTCTCTTGAAATAGTCTGAGATTTCTTGGAGTGTTTTAATACCTTTCCAAATTAAAGCACAGAGGTCTTTGCAGAGAAATGCTGTTTAGGAGAAAACAGAAGGTAGAAACAGAAATCAGGTCACTCTAACACAAAACTGACAGTTTTTATACACCCATTCCATCATTTACTACTTCCAAGATATGGGTTAAAAAGGAGTAGCACAGACCCAGTATTTTCCATATACTCATCCCTCAAGACTTCAGTCAGTCACAGGTGTTTTTTGCACTGCCAGAACACACAGATTTTGAGACTTTCATAGCATCAGGGACGGTGTGGTTCCCAAATCAACATTAATCTCTACCACAGTATAGGCTGTACTATTACTGAAGTCCTGATCCTTTCTGCATCTTTGGCAATGTTTCTTGGAAGGTGTCTATTCCATTTCCCCTGTATGCTTTTCGAATTCTGTCTCTTGTAGTTTACACTTTGCCTTTTAAGGAATCTGCAGGGCAGTAGCCATGACAGGAGAGTTTTTGCCAACACAAATCTGCACAGCTGACACACTTGTGCTGCATTTCACATGCAGGCATTTGTCCCTTTAAGCATATGACTGCACAACACTAATAAGTTGGACAGTATTTTTCCCATTGATATGTTGTACATGAGGAAGCAAACGCTGTGATATTTAAGGTCAAACAGGGAGCCTGCATTAGAGTCAGAAAAAGCACACAAGTCCAAGTTTATTATCTTAAGTGGGAAAAAATCAAAATAAAACTCTACCACCACCATTAAGAACCTGACATAAAAGCTTATCTTACAGTAAGGGAGCAGCATGTAGCCTAATCCAGCACTGCATTAGATCAATACAGCATAACAATTTTGCTAAGCAAGGTAATTCTAGCTCCATCTGTCCAATTCTCAGCCCAACAGAGAAATATCACAGTAATATGTAGGTTGCATGCAGAAAGCCAGTATGTTTTTTTCTTCAGGTGCTCTTTGCGTAGAGCACTGAAAATGCTCCAATGTCTTCAGTGAGACAGTGAAGCGTAGCTAAGGAGAAAGAAAAATGTCTCAGGCAATATACAGAAATGGCTCAATAACTTGGCTGAAAGAGGGGAGGAAGGGGGAAGATTTGTAATTAAAAGGGGCAGCCTCAGTGCAATTATCTGAAAACCTTGCAGTGGGGGATTTGAGCAAGTTGGGCATAGCAGAGGAAAAAGCAGCCTGGGGAATATGAGAAAAAGCAGAGTGCCATTAGATTTGCTTTACTGGAGAGGGAGAGAAATTTGGGCAGGATGGAACAGCTCTCTCTTCTGCTGCTCCCAGTGAGAACCTAGAGCACCCAAGACAGATGAACCAAAGGCACTCTGGGCATCATTAAAATGTAGGGAAACTAAAGGAATCTCAGCAAGAGGCAAAAGTTTTGGTCCATGCCTTCTGAGGAAAGAGAAAAATAAAATCATTAACTATTACTGAGAAAAAATTAAGATTAAATGTGAGGATGGATACAGGCACTGCTTATTTACGAAGCATGTATACAACACAACACATCACAGAATAAAAACACCACTGGATGCAACTGCAAAGAGGAGAAAATTTCAGGGTGAAAAGTCAGAAAGTCCTTCTTTACAGAAACAACTACCCAAGCACACAACAGCAGTCTCCTGGAAAAGGAGTAAAGATGCTGTCTGAGCCACCAAAACTAAGACTGGGCACACCAAAATCAAGCCTGCAAGACACCTCTACATGGAGACATAAATACTCACCATTTGTACTGGAAAGCTATAATATTATAATATCTGTAAGTTTTTTATTGAACCAGTGAAATCCTAAGAGATGGGGACTTATAAGGATTCATAATGAAGGCAAGCAAATGTAGGAACAGAGGTCAAACAAACTGAAGAATACTTTCATTTCAGTCAAGGGACCTCATTTATCTGCAGAAGGCTTGAAAACAGCTCGCAATTCAGATATTCTCATGTCACATAATGTCGGAGTCACAGAGCAGAAAACAGAACCCAAATACACTTTGGCTGCTGGATCTCACACCAAAGCATTGAAATTACCACAAAACAGATATAACTAAAAAAATCCCTTGTACACAAAACCAGACACAAAACAATTTCTGGCTCCAAGGAAATCAATTGTTCCTCTGCTGCCCTCCTCACCTGCACATCTCTCTTACAACATCTGTTTGTCTTATCCTGGTTTCCTCTGTATCCCACCAAAGTTACACTGCTCTTCAAGAGGAATCATGCAGCCTTTGTCTGGATTAGGCTGGCAATTATTTTTCTCAAAATAAACTGTGGCTAAATCAAAAAGCTGGTTGTGATTTAGCAGATAAAAAAGGTAACTTTTCTTTTTTTTTTTTTTTTTTTTTTTTTTAGGTTTTGGGTTTTTAAATTTTTTTTTCTGCCTCTTCCACACCTCAATGAAAAATGCTTACTCCACAATGAAGGATAGAGAGAACATTATGGAAGCATTTAAGGGAGAGTAGGAGGGAAGCACTAGCCTCTGTGAATTAAAGAGTACCAAGCCCCTAAATTGCTAACCACTGCCCTGCCCTTCCCCCAAGCACCTGATGTGTACAGAATCTGACTACACCCAAAGACGCTCATCTTTCATTCTTTAGTTCTCCTACTACTTCTACCCTACACCAAACTACGTAAACAGAAACCTCAAACCATCCCAACTTTCCAACCACCCTCTCCTCTTGTCCACACAAGCACCTTTCCATGGCCGCCTCAGCTAGTTACCTGCTCCAAAACTGCTTTCAGCAAGATTACTTCTCTTTGCTATGGAATCCACTATTCCCCACACTCCTCCAAATCCAACTGCAAAGCAATACACCCTCTGTGGACAGGATCCTTTGAAGAACTTCCTTAAATACCCTTTCTCTTCCTCTCTCTCCTCCAAGTACATGAACTTGCCACTCATGTACGAGCTGTCAAACCTCTTACGATAACCTATTTTTAGGCATATATTTCCTTAGCTAGTAGAATCATTTCTATCTCCTTGGAAGTCCTGAAAATTTTAAACTGAGAAGCGACAGTTCCTGAGGATTAAAATGTCTTTCAATGATTCAACCCTATAAAACTGTGAAGATCCCAAGCAGTCAGAAAAGACCACTCATATTATTTTTACTGTAAATCTAAGCTCCAAGAGATGGGAGACGGAAGTTTCTGGGTTGTCTCCTGACATTACTCACCAAAGCTATCATGACTGTTTACTTTGGCACCATCACTGTGGTACCTCAATTACCAAAATTTATGTTTGAGTTCCCAGTTAAAGAGATAAATACAATCACCACCACTATTTCCAAGAATCCTGGTTTCTTAGCTGAACAACCAGCAAGGGAGTAGAGTTCCTCGGGAAGCTTGTCAAGGTGAGTTTTGAACATCACCAAGGATGGAGATTCCTCAACTTTTTGGGGCTTCCGTAGCAGCACTGAAATGGGAAATCTAATTATTTTTTTTTTACTGGGCATTTTTTTCTTCCTTATATGTAGTCACAATCTCCTTTGATCTCTTTTGCTTTCTATCTCAACAGAAGAGAGTCAGCTCTTGCCAAGCACCTCAAAGCTTCTTCTACCCAAGACTGAAAACAGGCCATTTCAGCTGGAAAGCCTTGAATGTGAAACAGCATGCCTGGCGCGACTGGCACTGTTTAAGTCCTGTTTATTCTCACCAGACAGGGCCGGTGCTGTAATTTCTCACTTTTTCTGAACTCAAATCTTGAGGTGGGAACACTTCAGAACTATCTCCAGGCAAATGATGCTCAGTAGTGATAGTGCTCCCACATGTGCTAAAACAGCTGACAGTAGTACAGTTCTGTGCTTGTGAGAGTTCTGTCACAGAGGGCGGCTGTCTGTCCATGCTGCACCCAAGCCGTGGCAAAGCATTTCATGCAGCCAGTAGCTTTGCAGCAGCTTCTTTATGTAAATAAAGGATTCCCTCAAAGTTCAAGCATTGTCAGTGATGACACCTGAAGGGCCATAGGGCACCAGTGCCGCCAAACAGGTCAGCATTAATCGAGAATTCCCTTCCATCAGTGCATGTGGGTTTTTTTAGAAAGGAAGCAGGTTTGCTCCAAGGTTTGGGCAGTCACTTATTTGAGAGCACCCCAATGATATATGTCTGGAGTCTTGATGGAGGTGGTCATGCACCTGACAAACCTAAGAGGAATCTCCTTAGAATGGACTGCTTTTTTATTCTTCTGGGGTTTGCACAGCATTCTGAGACTAATAAAAAACAGTGACAGCTAGATAAACAGTGTAAATTCTGTGCTGGCCACAGGTTCTTCTGGACCTAAGCTTTGAACAAAACCCCTCCTTTTCTCAACCTCTTCACTCCAACCATAAAACATTGGACAGACCTTCACTGAAGCACGTTCTAACTTACTACACAGAACATATGTAGTCACATATCAGAAAATAAAGTACAGTGACCCTATTTCCCTCTGACAGACACCACCTGCAGAACCTGACATCAAATAGCATTAACCACTCATCAGAACCATGCATCTGTCTGGCTTCCACAGGAGGAATTCAAGCACGCATTTCGGATTAAGAAAAAAATCTAGGATTGTTCAGGTACTGCACAAGCCTTCTGGAGAAAAGATGAGGGCCTGAATATATCTGTTTCTTTGAGTTCTACACTTCAACACATAAGAATGTGCAGAAGCAGATGAATGTCCACCTAAGCCAAGTTTTCTCCGTGTCTCCAGTGCCAGGAAGAGGTGCTGTGTGCAGATGGCTTGCAAGCCTCACCTCTATGTGACCCACTTTCCTCCTCTTCCTCCAGTATCCACAAATGTAAGACAAAGATTACCAGAGAATATCCCCCAATTGATTCACTTTAGTATCTCCTTAGGAATTCATCCAAGCCCCGTTTTGAACTTCTAACAGATTTGGAAAGATGTCTATCCTCATGCAACACAGTATTTTTACGTATTTGATATTGTTCTACTAATAGAAGCTGAAGTCGTAACAGTGCCAAATTTTTTATGTTTTCAATTCTTCTTATCTGTTCCAAGAACTTTTCCAAATCATCTTGTTTCCTCCCACTGGAACAATGCTTCTTCCTCATTCATTGTTAACTGACTCCTCTAGGCCTATTTCACAGTAGAAATCATTATATGGGTCTAATTTCCCTCTGCTATACTTGATTCCACAAATTTTCCCTGTATTTATCATACTTATTCCTCACACAAAGGACCTAGATGCAAAATAAATACACCTCAAGAACTCTCCAGTGTAGAGAAAACGCTGTACCTTTGCAAACACAGTCTTTCCTCCTCCTGCACATTTTGCACTGTGACTCATATCAGCTTAATATAATCTCTCAGCAAGAACCATTAAAAAGATAAATGAGCACAACATCTGGGAGAGTCAATAAACTACTATTCCAATTAATTTGTGCGGCACACTGATTCATCACATTTAGGCAGAGTACAAAAAGTGGAATTAATACCTCTCATTCATGATAAATAGGGAATCATGATAGTGTTACACATCAAGCAAAAGGCCTCCCCCCTTCCTTTGTTGCCCCCGGTTCTGTCCTACTATAATTGCTCCTTTGCCACTGGGATGCCCTTGCAGCAGGGCTCACTGGGATAACATCCACAATGCTGTTATGAAAAGCTGTCACTCAATGCCTGTCCAGCAGTCTGAGCATGACATAATATTGCCTACCTTCTTTCTTAGACAATAATTACAATAACTGCTATTCATAGAAATCTTTCTACGCCCCAAACAGGAAGTGAAAGGGGAGGGGGGGGAGCAACCCATAATTTATCGCTCAGGGTTTTAATATCATGAAGTTAATGTGTTTTCTTCAAAAATTCTATTACTGGGACACATAAAGCACCACAGAAAAATGATTGACTAAATAAATAGATCATTTCAATAGCTGCTGTATATCCTTTTATCCTCTGTTACTAATTGAGATTATTTTTAATGACGCCAAACTACTTTGAAAATATCTGAGACGAGAGTAGGATTTATGGAAAAAACCCTTGTGGATTTTTTACAGTCTGTTCAGTTGCTTCATTTAATTTTGAGAGAAACGCTCTAGATGAAATGTATAACTAAGTTTAAAGGAATACTTCCTCAAGAGCATACTTCATAGCTGGCTTGATCATTTGCTTCCTACAGATTATCTAGATAGAGTTGTGTCTGTTCCTCTTGGGATCCCTTAAGTATACAATGAGACTCCAAAAGCTGATTCTGAATGTTCTCCAAAGAAAGGCATTTATTTCCTTGTTTACCATGGAAACACCAGGCGTTGTGAAGCTGATCTTCCATGCTCTGATTATACATTTCCTAGTGGTATCCAAATTAAGAACTTCCATAGCTCTTAAAGGGAAGAAAGAGATGCTTATTTTCATGAATTTTTATTAAACCCTTGAGGCTCTAATAGGGTGCCCAGCTTAGAAGCATAATGACTCAAATGACCTCTACAGTCAGTGGACGGAGCTGAATCATGTTCACCAGGGTAACTCAGACCTGCGCTAATTAAAAAGGGAGCCACGGACAGCAGAACAGCTCCCTCCCGATGACTCCCCAGGTGCGGCCTGAAGGTATCCGGGGAGATTCTGAGCCTCTCTGCGATCTCCCAACCCACACAGGAGGCCAGGTTAGCATCTCTTTAGATAACTACAGTGCTTTCCCTTAAATCTCTCTTCTCTGCCATGACACACTTGGCTAGAGCAGCTTTACAGCTTGGCTTGTAAATCTAGTCTTTCTTCCTAAGTAAAATTCATTCACAGCTGCCCGATGTTTCTGGAGCCTTTCTCAATCCCTCCACATCATGTTTTGCTATGCCTAACAAAGATGGACACTGAAGTCTTGAAACTACAGCAATTAAAAAAATATTCTGATTAAAGATACGGATTCTTTCTTCCATCTATTATGTACTTGAATTACATACATATTAAACACAATTAAGTTCCTGAAAACAATTTCTTCCCACCTCACAAGATTTGACTTCACTGACAATTTTTATAGTCATTTGCGTAATTTTCAAAGAAACATTGGCAATTATAGTCAAGTTTCTAACATTAACACCGGGAAGCAAAATCCCAGCTCCAGAATATTAACAGCATTATAGAATGAAAAATGTGAAGAAATTAATTGTTATTTATGTTATCCATTACTTGCCTCTTCTCTAAATATAACAGGAAACTCCTCTAAAATATAACAGGAATTGAAGTGATACAGAAATTACTCCCTTTGAATTTTCATACTGTAAATAAAGGAGACTGTGCAAACAGGGGGAAATGAATTAACAGCTATTCATCACATTTATCTTCTTTGATGGAAAGAGAAGATGACAACTGTACCCACTGGGTATGGCTTCACTGTCCTGTTACTGATTTTACTCTAATTCCTCAGGATACCTCTCTCAGCACAACTGTGCACAGATCCCTGCACTTTTATCTATGTAGAAATACACACGATGTTATCAACTTCAAGTATAATTTATCTTCAACAATTATACCTTCATCTGTACAAAAGGAAGACATAAGGCTTCAGCAAAGAAAAAAATATGCAATTCACAAACTCTAGGGCACAGCTGCAAACCTTTGTTAAGCACTATGTAAAATGTTGTATTTCCAAAATTCTAAGTACAGAATTTTAAGTTTAGAATACTAGACTCAAGTATCCCTGAAGATCACCACATTATTAACTTCTAGGTGAAAGTAATCTGTGGTACTAAAAGTTCTTTGAAAATTTCCTTTTGTGATACAACTTAATTTTAAACAAACACCTCAAAATTCACTGAAATTTTGTAATAGAAGACGTCTGAAAACAAGAAAAAAGATGCATCCTATTTCTGCATTTAAAAGGGGGAGGGAAATAACACATTTTCATAAATGGTTATTAAACAAAGAATGTTTTGCAGTCCCGGTTTTGGCTGGGATAGAGTTAAATTTCTTCTTAGGAGCTGGCACAGAGCTGTGTTTTGGAATGAGAATACTCTTAATAACACAGATGTTTTAGTTGTTGCTAAGTAAAGCTTACTCTAAATCAAGAACTTTTCAATTTCCCATGCTCTGCCAGTGAGGAGATGGACAAGAAACTGGGAGGGAGCATGGCCAGGAACAGCTGACCCCAACAGGCTGAGGAGATATTCCACACTCTGGAATGTCATGCTCACTACATAAACAGAGGGGACGTGGCCAGGATCTGTTGATGATGGGTCAGGGATGTGCTGGGCATCCATCGGTGGGTGGTGAGTGACTGTACCATGAGTCACTTGTAGTTTTTGGGGGTTATGCCTCTCTCCCCCTTTCCTTTCCATCATCATCATCAACATCATCACCATTATTATTATTATTATTTTACTACAATTATTAGACTGTTTGAATTGTTGTTATCTCAACCCATGTCTTTTACCTTTTCCCAATTCTCCTTCCCATGCCACTGGGATGGGAGGGGTGGGAGGGTCGGGGCTAAGCGAGCAGCTGTGTGCTGCTCAGCCGCCAGCTGGGGTTAAACCACGACAGTGACGTAAAAAGAAAGTCCCTAAAATCATGTTCTCATCTACTCAGCAACGCTGATCATGCTTTTTTTTCCAAGTGAAATTAAAGTTATTGTATACCAAGTTCTGTCTGCTGATGGGTGGAAAGTGGTAAAGAAGCCAAGCATAGTGTTGGCGATGGCCAGACAAGCAACGCCACGAATCAGAAAAATAACCTTGACATTTGCTGACCAAGTGTGCAAATGCAACTGCAAATCTACAAAGACAACCCAAACACAGAGATGCACAACAGCCTTAAAGGCATTTTCAGGACGCTGGAAAAGAAATCAAGGGCCTGAAGGGTTGAGCAGGAGCAAAAGTGAGAGCGGCTTGCAACACTAAGGTATTAATAAGTCTAAGAAAAGAGATGTTTTATACTAATGCTCTTTCCCATTGTAACTTAAGAATGTAGCCTTACATGGCATGTCTAGAAATATACGAAGCAAGATCCATGCACAAACACTCAAAAGATACAATGGAGGGGAAAAAAAGAACAAGCTGAAAATACTTTTCTTAAACTGTTCATTGTGGACCACTTTGCAAAATCCTTTAGTAAGGATTAATATTTTCTTCAGCTGCAGTAAAGAACTTCAATTTTTGCAAAAATATGCTTACTGTCCTCATCTCTAATTTTGCTTTTGACTTCATGAGGGTTTTACAGTAAGAAATATTTAGCATAAGCAGAAAATGCATGTCATTTGTATTCACAGAATCCAAGGTTATGTTGCCTGTTGGGATATAGTGGCAGCACTGACAGCCGGTTAAAAGATAATGTTCCTCTTCTATGGGAATTCCCATCATTTTGAAATTGCCTTTCATTCCATGGGAGAAACTGTCATTTCAAAACAGATTACAGAAAGGACTAATAATATTAAAGCATCTTAATTTAAGTGCAGCTCTTTTTATTAACCTCCTGTCTGGCTTCAATGAGGCAGCTTGGGTTTTCAGAGAATGTGCTTCATAATTTAAGGGTTAATTAAAACTACTTTTTTCCATTTTAATCAGTTTCACAGCCTTGGGCTGTCATAGAGCTTGGTTCACAAATTGTTGGCTTCATGCATTTGCAGATAGAGGCTACTTTTAAAACTAGTTAATTACTAGTATTATTTATCATCACTGTTTTTATTCCTGTTAAGAGAAGCAAGAATGCTTCTTTGTAAAACAACAAGGCAGAAAAGCACTGAAGCATGATCACTTTACTGACTTTTTCACTGCTTTGACCTTGCTGTCCAAACCTACTTTCCTACCTTCACTCCATGCAAATGATTACCAGCTACCTTCCATCTAGTTATAGCCCCACAGAATTACAAATACCAGTTTTTGAGTTCATAAGGTTGCCCCAACAGAGGTCTGTAACATAACATATTCCCCAAATGGGAGTGAGAATAAAAAATTATATTCAGTCAAGCAGATTCCCTTACATTTTGCTGACTGCACCAACAGGCTGTACAATATACAAGCTTTAGCTCCAGCACGTAAATTAGAGCGTTTGATGTGGAAATATATGCACAAAACTAGGAAGCTATGAGGGAGGGAGAAAATGGCCCAGAGAAGAGCTCTACTACACAGCCATCATTTTTTTATGACCACTGTTTTCCAAGATGGGAATTCTGTCTGTTCTACCACTAGTTTGAGTCTCAAATTCATGTTAGGTATTCAAACATCACAAAACAACCCTGCACTGCACTGGTCATACTCTGAGAAGAGCACCATACCAACACTTACTACTACACAGCCATTTTTTGCAGGAGGTGTTACCTCACTGTGCAGACAGGCAATAAGGGAGCTGCCTTGGCAGCAAGCTCTTGAGAACACAGAGAAAAGAACCATGAGACCTAGAACCAAGGCAAGAAAATATATGGTTTCTCCAGTTTTGCTGTCTTCAGTTCCAGTCTTGAAATCCATAATATTCATTCAGACTCAGTTGTCTTTCATCTTAGTGCCTTGGTCTCACTGTTAAAATGACTGAACTGAGCAACAAGAACAGACATTATGGAAGTTCTGTTGGACTTCAGAAACATCTCACTTGGTCTTTCACACTAAGTTTCTTTCAACTTTTGTCACCATCTAGATGATTATTTAGAGAACAACACTAATGATTCACGTTGATTCAAGGCTAAAATCAGATTTTCACTTTGATTTTGGGAATCAGGTTGCCCAAAATTGGCTCTCATCTACAAGAAAACTGAGAGGGAACTGAAGCAGAAACAGTAGCTTGAAGAAAAGAAATCAGATGAATGCTCCAAAGAAGAGATGATCTGAACGGCAATGACTGCTTGAAACAATTACCTGAGTTTAGTGAAGCATCAGAAAGAGCCCATGTGTAGCAAAAGTGGGTTAGAGAGCTCCACCAAAAATTTGAACTTGCCACTGGCAGAGCCTGAAGAACAGCCAATTTTGTTCTCAGGTCCTTCCCTCCTCCTCCATCCTGCATTTCCAGTTTGATGTTTCCACCCTCAGGAAATGGGGACATTATGTGCCACTAATACTTCAGCAGAACAGAAATAGTCTTAAGAGGAAAAGGGAAGGCCAAGCAGGTTACGGTAGAAGGATATTTCAGGCTCATAGCATCTCTTTCTAATGCATGTTTGTATTATTTTTTGTGCCAGAGATGAAAGCAACAACACATAATTCTCAGAGTTCATCCTGCCTCCTCAGTGTCTCAAAGGCTTATTTATATTTCAGTGTGGATGCTGGGGCTCACTGCTCTTGTTACATCCACATCCAACCTCAAAACCAAAGGATTACATTTAAAATGGAGTGAGTACAATACACCACTTCCTTTCCTTGGATATCAACCTGTCTTGGTCTTAACAGAGCAGATCCAAGATATGTTTTCTGTCAGGAAGGTAGTATCTCCCCAGCTGATGGCAAAACTGTAATAATAGAAATTAAATAAAGGGGATGGGCACCCTTATTTAGAGTCAACATCTGGCTTACAGTCTCATATCAACGGCAGGATTTTTGTTGGTGCATTTCTTTAGGCTTCCCTAGTCATATTTTTAAATGTCATTAGCAATAAGGCTTCCATGACTTTCTACAATCTATGTGGGCCTTTGCTGGAAGAAAACACACCTTAATACTGAACCCCAACCCATCTACTTTGGGCAGTTTGAGCCAGCCCTTTTCCTTTTGGCCAGCACATTGCCTAGAATCCTGTCAATAGTCTTTTAGGTACTCTAGCTACTCCAGAGCAAACCCTTTTCACTCATCAGTAAGTTAGTGCTTTTTAATAGCATTTTAAAAATTCCCTGTAGTCACCTAATCACTTCTGTGGCTCTTCACTGAGCTCCCAGTTCATCAGTGCGGTGGCACACAAGTTCACACAGTCAAACACAAATAGTCTCTGTGCATTTGCATTAGTGACATGAAGTCAGGGACTGTACAATTTCAACACCACGGGTTCAGAGGCACAAAAGAAAAAAAAGTAGAAAATGCCAGGCTGATATGCTATGATCTGGGTGGAAGAGGGGAAGGCCAAGCCTTTAAAAAAATAATCTAAAAACTAATTTTAAAAGAACTTTCTAAGGATTTAGGGCAAGTTCCCCTTCCCACTCTGACTTCCATATACACAACTCTTTTCAACACTGGCCTGGTACAGACTATTGGCCAAGAGAAGCAGGAAATGTACAATTCATCGGACCCTATTCTGATCCTTTCAATTAGGACTGTTCAGTAGGTGTTAATTTATCAAACAGAGTAAGATCTGTTTTAGCTTAATTCTTTTAAAGAATTTAACATTTTTGGTTTTACTCTGTTTCTGAAGACTGATGTGCTTTCTTCACACTCTCTCATCACACACACTTTTTGGAGGGTAATCCATTAGACATAATCAAAAGAATCTATTTAGGAGACAATTTTTAAAGCGATTCCTCTCAGGTAACAGGGATCTAGTCACTAATTTGATTTCACAGAATCACAGAATGGTTTGGGTTGGAGGGGACCTTAAAGACCATTTAATTCTGACCCCCTGCCACGGGCAGGGACACCTTCCACTAGACCAGGTCGCTCCAAGCCCCATCCAGCCTGGCCTTGAACACCTCCAGGAATGGGGCATCCACAGCTTCGCCAGGCAACCTGTTCCAGAGCCTCACTACTCTCTCAGTAAAGAATTCCCTCCTCTACACTAACCCTTCAAGTCTGAAGTCTTTCCCAGATATTGTATTGCTTACAGGTCCTTGCCAAAAGTCCCACTCCAGCTCTCTTACATTTAGGTACTGGAACATTTAGGTGCTCTCTTACATCCCCTTTAGGTACTGGAAGGCCACAATAATGTCACTCCAGAATCTTCCCCAGTCTGAACAATCTCAGCTCTCTCAGCTTGTCTTCAGAAGAGGTGCTTCACCCCTCTTCCTGGCCTTTTCTGGCCCTCCCTTCATGGCCCTCCATCTTCTGCCCGAAGATGTCCTTAGCTCTTCCAAGAACCTGCAGTTCTCTGAGACCATCCAGAGCCACTTCTAACTCAAGAGTGGTAAAATCACCCATGAGAAACACACAGCCGTCAACACCATTCTTGCAGTCTGAGTTAAGAGAACTTCTGACTGAAACAAGGAGCACAAGTCATGCATCATTCCCATTACGTTATTTCACCAAATGTCTTTCTGGTGCTCAGCCTGGGGCCCCAAGCAAAAAGGTAGCTACAGCAAGGCTCAAAATGAAGACTAATTACTCTTCAGCATCTGACTCCACATACATGTCCCAGCAGAACAAGGCACGTGCAAAGTAAGAAAATTCCCTCTGTCAAAGCCTCTACCTATCCCCTAGATTTTAACAGACTGCTGATTTACACTCAAGTCACCAGAATTTGTTCTCACATCACATGAGAACATCCTTATGTACTTCTGACGTGGTTAGATACTGGAAGAGGAGAAGACCACTAAGATCCTCTCTGCACTAGCAATGAAACAAACATTCCTCAACAGCACTATTCCATTCCTGACACCATAGTGATGGCAGTGCTAACTGCTGATATGGTAGCCCCTTTATGGACAACACATGCACCAAACGGGATTAGCAAACTCACTGAAAAGTGAAAATGTCAGTACATATTTGCATCCCCCTTGCTGCTGGCACCAGCTGAAAGCCTACTGACATTAGGAAGGGAAGGGACCATCTGGGAGACAACTACAGGCGTGCATCCCAATCCAGCTGTGCTTCCAGCAGCTTCTTCCTGGCTCAAACCCAAGAAGGAGTAATTTCAAACATCTTCCTGGTGCAGAAAGCATTCCAGATTCTGCGTACTGGAATGAAATTGATCCTAGCTGTGCGTGAAACCTAACACTTGGAAATTCAAACAGTCTTATAAACAGCCCAGTTTGAATTTCCAAATTGAAATTATTCAAAACCAGCCCAGAAGGATCTGTAATGTTGTCCCTCTTGTGACATCCCACTCTCTTCTTAGAGAATAGTTAAGAAGATAAGAGAGTTCTGCCAAGGAACCATGCTTCCATTTGCAGACATCCCCAGGATCTGAGAGAGCCTGTGGTAAGCCTGATGCTAAAGGCTTCCACACAGGCGTCTGTATCCTACACACTGCCTCTGAAGTGGTCAGCTGGGCCAAACAGATTCATATCATGTGAGTGTTTTGCAGTAAGTGGGAGAGAGATCAGGTCATTTAGGGAGCTTTGAAAGCTTTACAGTAACTTGGAGAAACATCAGTATGCTAAAACAGAAATATCTTACAAAGAGCCAGTAGTTCTCAGTCTTTAGCTTCTAGGGTTTAATTACATGATTTAGACATGTTGGATATTTTCCAGAGACATGGCACAGAGCAAAAAACTGTACTTGGAAACTGCAGAATCAGCAGAGGAATCATTTACTTGGCAAGCTTAAGGAGACAGGGGGAAAAAAAAAAAAGCCTGTCTGAAAATGAAGTCATGTATGTTTCAATGTGCAGGTCTGGGCTGGCGAGAATTTCCATCCTAAGGTGAATCAAGAGCTTAAGGATTCAGCTTTCACGTGTAAGACTGCAGTTTTCAAGCTGGAGAGGCTGTGCTCTTACAGTACCCAGCATCTTCTCTGCTGCCAGGACAGCCTTTTTTCCTGCTCTTTGCCCGCAGCTGTGTGCACACACGGGCATGCGCACACGCGCGTGCACGCGGGCGTGGGGGTGTGCATGTGAAACGTTTGAACAAAAATCTTCTTGACAAGCAGGCCTGAGCAGCAGAATGCACAGGGGCCTCTGGAGGCACGGAAAACTGAAACCAGTGACTAGAAGAGCTTTTGTCAGAAGCGGTCTCAAGAACAATCTTCAAGTAGGACCTCTGTGACAGAAGCATCAGCTTGCTCCGTGATGACTTTTTAAGAGGCAAGACAGCACCTTCAGTATAAAATAAGGTGATAAGATCTCCAAAAAGTACATGCATTTTAATTGCATTTTTTAAAACACAACATATATTAACAGTACCCTTCCGATAAAATTCTATTTCTGGTGGCAGAGGAGTATTTCTTGAAAGCACAACAGAGTGCCTCTGAGAAGGAAGTACTAGTGTAGTTATTTGTTAAGTTTAAAACTCCTTGTATAAATCAAGTGTGAGAAGAGTGACAACATGAAATGGCTTTTTCTTACTCAGAATTGCTGCTCACATGTTTGACTGCTGTGGCTGATATAAGCAATTAAGGAGCTTTTATCCTTTTGGGGGTCTGTTCACACAGCAGCACTGGAGAAAAAGTGAGAGTTTGCTGTTGTACAACATCTACAGAATTATTTAAAAAATACACCTGTGTTACATTTGTGAACACCCCTGAAGCCCATGACACTTCGTGGTTGCCAAAGAGCAAACATGAGAGAAGAGTGATATCCAACCCAAGACTTATCAGGTAGAAGCTAAAGTATAAGGTCATAATGAGCTGGAAAACTGCTGAATGTGTGCAGTCGGTAGCTGGAAGAAATACCTTACCTGTATTTCTGTAAGATGATACAAAACTTGCTAACAAAATCAAAATCAACAGCAAGATATAACTGTAATATAATACTAAATCAAGTTTAAGAAAAAAACCAACAGCAAACAAGACTAAATAATGACAGTATTATAGGGGCTCATCAGTTTCCCCCTAAACCTTTATTCAACTTTTCACAGAAATAAGTCATTGAGATTTTTGAAAAAAATCATCACATGTTTATGACTAAAACCAGACAATCTGGAATATTCTTAATAAATACTTTTTAATGACAGCACCCTTTTTAGAAGACACTGCCCTCTTGTTTGCAGGCTAAATGACATTATAAAGCTCTAGCTTGACCACCAATTTGTACTTCTTCCACTTTCTGTTGTTTATGTGTGCAGTAAATACATGCAATATGGCCACAGAAATGAAAAATAAAAATATATTGTGCAACCTTAGGTGTGCTCCAAAAGCACTCTGCACTAATCTGTAGGGACTTCAGGTTAACCCTCTGCACAGGCACTGCTGATGGATAATGAAATACAAGGAAACTAAGGTTTTAGGGAAAGCAGATCTGAAGACAGGAGCATTCCTGAACCAGAGGAAAAGTATGCATAAATCTTCTGACAATCCAGGGAAGGAAAGTTGGCCAAAAACCAAAACTGTCTTAATTGGAGGCACAAGAGATAAGGGGGGGGGAGAAATACACTAATCTCTTACATGATTCTCTGCATATGGCACATGCAATATCAGAGGGGAGAAGGGGAAGCCATCTGCACCTGGGCACAAAGAGGGATCCACACAGTGAATCCCTACAGGCATAAGGAAGACAATTCTCAATGGGCTAAGGGATCAGCTCCCTCGTCAGACACATCTGCTGGCAGCCTATGGGAGCACGCTGGAGAATAAGCAGCTGTCTCCTTGGAGCCACCAGCTGCCTTCCCCCCAAAAAGGATTTACACTGTGCCATTGGTCAGCCTCCAAGAAAAATACGGGAGGCAAAGACAGTAGCAGCCCTGGGCAAAAGAAAAAATAATTAGACATCTCCTCCCCAACCCCCTCCAAAAAGTCCTAAGGTGCTCATGCCACAGATAACAGCTTGGAAGAGCTGAGAACTTCAGCACAATGCAAGAAAACATGACTTTCTGTGGGGTTTCAGTGATTAAATTAGAAAGAGATACAATCCTACCTCATACAATATCCAGTGCCCCAAAGTGATGCTTTTTCCAAAAATCAAAACACATGGCCATGCAAACAATTCTGAGCAGCTCAGTGCAAGAATGTCAAATAGGAGAGAACTCAGAAAACAAGAAAAAATGTTTAGTGGCTAAAGGGGCACACAAGTCAATGAATTAAAAACTGCACCTATGTAACTTGGCTCAGAGAGCATACATGTAAAAAGGCAGAAAAGGAAAGGATGCAATTATGTGCAGTTATCTGAAGCTTGCCAATACATTAGCAAAGTAAACTGAAGTAGTGCAAGGTGTTGAATTTAGGGAATGAACTTCTAAAGAAAAACAGTATTTTTTTTCTGCAATGAGATGGGGTGAGAAGGATTATTAGATTGCAGATTATCTTTTCCTTTCCTTCTCCCAATGGAACACCAGCATTGGAATTATTTCAAACTGGGAATGAAGAAATATCTAAAAGTAGCCAATACATATTGTATTAATGGCTTAGGGCAGGTGGATCAGCTGTGACTAAACATGAGGTGCACCCACACCCAGTTCCATGTTTTGGATTAGAACCTATAAAACAATGAAAAAGGAAGCCTCCTCCTTCATTGCAGCTGAGGCTACAGATTTGTCTCTCTAACAGACGTGTCTGGTGGCAGCTAATTCTCCTTTGACTTTGTTGTTTCCATTTGCCCCCTCACTCTCCTTCATCATGAATCTGCATGACTTGGTATCTCTGCTAGTGAAGGATGCCCCTTGGGAGGAGATTTGCTTCCCCATCTTCACTCTCCGATTTCTGGAAGTTGTAGGAAAGGCAGGTGATACTCACACTCCTTCCCAACCGAATCAGTGTGGCAATAGCAAGAGAAACTCCAGAGTAAGTGAAATCATCTTAGTAGATCCCACAAAAGGCAAAATAAAAATTACCCATCACAACAGCCCCTCCCACATTCACAGATTTATTTAGCTTGAGTAGTAGTAACTTGCATCATCTCCTTGAAAAATAGCCTAACATGGCTTTTCTCTGCCACAAGCACTCATACAGCCATCTGTCCCCCACAAGAGCGCTGAGCAACCCTACCCACAAACAAGGCCACACAGCCTCCCCTGTGTCGTTCCACGAGGATCGCGAACCCACACCAGCATCCATCAAGCCCCACTTCAGAGACTTCAAAGGCAGCATTTCCTTACGGTTCTCCAGGGCTGGAGAGAGGGGAAACACGGCTCGTGGAGCAGACCAAAGGCAGCACGGCCGTGTGGAAGGGCACTGGGGCTGATGGCAGTCTCCGTGAGCGGAGAGGCCGTGACCCGATTCCCCACATCTGTCCTCTCCGTGCCCACGGCCGGCACCTGACAGCAGGCGTGCGCTCGGGGGAGGGTCCCGGTAACGCCGCCTTTGAACAGCACACACCGGGAAAGGAGGCAAAAGAACATCGCCTGAGGAGTTTTAACCCCTTTCGAAGTAGTCCCCGTTTGTTCTGTGCCCCCTCCCCCGGACGGCAGAGACCCGCGGGTACCCGCCACCACGTCCCGCTCGCTCCGAGCGCTCCGGCCGGACTCACAATGCCCGTCCTCGCCCGCCCGCCACGGTACCTTGTGCAGGACTCCAGCAACACCCCCTCCACTTCCCAGCATTACTCGAGCAGTGTTCGCAGGAGCCCTTCCCGCTAGAGCCGTGCCGCCCGGCCTCCCGGCATCAGAAAAGTTGGACAAAGACCATTTTCACCGCTCGAGTTGCACCATCCCGGCGGGCCAGCGCCAGCTCCCTCTCGCTCCGCGCCCAACGCCGCTTTGTCCCCCGGCCCCGGGCACAGCCTCTGGCCTCGCTCGACGTCTTTCAACAAGTCGGATGCTTGTGAGCAGTCCCGATCTTTGCGCTCCCCTCCAGGCCCTTCACCGGCAATGTCCTCTCCTCGCCCAGGTCCCCCTCCTGCAGGAGTCTCTCTTTCTCTCGCTTCCCAGGATCTGCCTTATCCCTTTCTCCAGGCTCCTCTCGCTTTCTCTCCCCCTCCCCTCCCTCCCTTCCTCGCCGTGCCCCTCCTCCATTCTCTCTCCGCCCCCCCGACCTGCTTTCCTTCGCAGAAGCCCAGCGACGGCAAATGGGGGTGGGGGCGCTGCGAGATCCCGCACTCTGAGGCGGCTGCAGCCACTCCTGTCACTTCCGCGGCCATCGCCATCCTGCGTTCCGCACGCCCCGCCGGCTCCCCCGGCCGCCGGCAGCCTCCCCTCGGAGCCGCTCCGCTGGGCGGGTCACTGGGCGGCACCGGCTTCCCTCCGCGATCCCAGGCTGTGCTGCCGAACCCCTCCCGCTTCCCCCAGCCAGCCTCTTCCAGAGGGGGATTTTCCAAAAGAGTCTTCCCTCACCGCCTGGTCTCCGCGGATCCCGAGCGCGGCCGCAGCTGTGCCCCAACCTCTGGCCGAGCCCCTGGCCCAGCCCCTACCCCTGCCAGGCTCAGGTCAGGAAGGACAGTGTGGCTGCACAAGTCTGATCCTTGGTCAGTCTCTCTTGACATTGTTGAAATCCTTGTTACTGTGTGCCATCTCCTGTTGGTCTGTATAACCCAGGCTCAAGTTCGTGCATCTGTGCTTACTTGTTCTCCACCTCCAATGCTTCTTCTCTACGGAGCCTTGAAGAGGGTCCTCTGGACTGCTGTGTCCAGTTCTGGGCTCCTCAGTCCAAGAGAGACACAGAGTTCCAGGAGCGGGTCCAGTGGAGGGCTACAAAGATTTATTAACAGGCTGGAGAGAGCTGGGCCTGTTTAGCCTTTAGACGAGATGTCTGAGAGGGGGCTCATCAATGTCTCTAAGTGTCTGCAGGGAGGGTGTTGAGGGTGGATCCAGGCTCTTCTCTGTGGTGCCATGCACTAGGACACAGGGCAGTGGGCAGAAACTGATGCACAGGAAGTTCCACCTGAGTATGAGGAAGAATTTCTTCACTGTGCAGGTGACTGAGCACTGGGATGGATATCCCAGACAGGTTATGGAGACTCCCTCACTGGAGATATTCCAGAACCATCTGGACATAATCCTGTGCCTTGTGCTCTGGGTCATCCTGTTTGAGCAGGAAGGTTGGAGCAGATGATCCCTCCTGTAATCCCTTCCAACCTGACCCACGCTGTGATTCTGTGAAATGTCACAGAGGCAAGGTGCTTCCTTGATTCTAGGTACTGACAAACTTCAATCATGTGAGTGAATCAAACAGGGTTTCTCAGTTCTTCCAAAAGAGGACCTCACCTTCCAATGTGGAAAGAAAGGACTGAAAGCATCTTTCTTGAAGAATCTTTCTGGATATCTCCTGTTTCTTGCTGGTATGAGAACAAGAGTCTACCTACTCATTCTGGAAATGTCACTGGGCTGCACACAGAGAAATGCCAGTGGATGAGGCACACAACATTACCCTCTGCTCGTTCCTACCATTCAGTGAGTTATACAGCCGAGTGGCAGAAAATGAGGGAGGGTGCAGTGGGCTAAACACAGCATGGATTAGGACTGGACAGAAAAGATATCAAAACCCAGTGCCTTACAATTCATAAATGCTTCTGTGATAACACAGAGCAGAATTTTGGGCTTCTGTTCCCAAAGTAACTCCTTTTGGTTTGAAGTATGATCTTCACAACACACACAATAGAAGGTGACCGCGATTCCCGTCGACGTAAGACACTGGTACACATACAAAAGGAGAAAGCACATTCAATAAAGTTTTGCTTAAAAGAAGTACCATCAGCAGACAGTGACACATCTCAGTGTTCAAAAAGCTAGGGCTGGTTTCCACAGAGCACAGCCTTTTCTAGCAGTTCTGTATATATGCAGAGTAACACAAATACCTACTTCTTCCCAGACAGCATAGTTTCTTTCTTAATCCTCTCTGTGGGGGTTTCTAGACACCAATTACAACAGACCTCTTTCCTTCCAACTTCCCTCCCTCTCCCTCCCCCCATCTGATTCTAAAAGAAATTTACTTCAGGAGAAATTGCAGGTATTCAGCTCCTCCTGGAATCTGGTCCTTACTAGCTGGGTAGCAAATTTTTGCACATATGTTTTCCTTTCTTCCTCGTTTTACTACTATGAGTAGCATCTGGCCCCTAGAAAGGAGCAGTGGGACTGTACCATTGCACCGGGGTCGGGAAAGAGGTTAACTAGCTGCTTTGTTCAATAGCTGCAGAAACACTTCCTCCCCTTTATGGTAACGGAATATTCCCCCCAAAACCTCCTCCTCCTCCTTCTTGTGGAATGAAAGCCAAGCATGAGCGAACTGCTACACTGAATGGGAAGTCTGAGAAGAGTTCCTGTGCACGCGTGCACATGCAACATCCCAACCCTCTTTAAAACTTCACCTGGTGAAAGGATAGCTGACAGTCAGTCTTTTACGAAGGATTTATTTTTACATCAGCATTTAAATGTTTTTTCTCCAGTGTTGCAGCATTTTGCAATGCTGGAGAATGTGCATGTTTAAAAAAAAATTCCAGTTTCTGAAATCTTCTCTTTGCTAGGCAAACTAATGCACCCTACCAGAAAACCTCAGCCCTCTCAATATATAAACAACCACAGCCGACATGACAGAAACAGAGAAGAAAAAGCTCTCAATCCCAACTACCACGCATGGATCAGATTCTCAGGAGAATCTTAATTGTGACAAAACCAGCATATCTCATGCAACAGTGTGGCTGGCATGATAGAGAGCTGTGATCTCCAAAGAGGGCTGCATGCACCCCAAAGGGGTATGCAAGGCAACACATTGGTGTGCAGGAGGAAAGCAACAGAACTTCAGTAGTATGTAATTTATAAATAAGTAAATATATGTATAATGGGGGTGTATGCTAAAGCCTTTTACCAAGAGGGATATGTGATCAAGAAAGTTTGGAGACACTGACAAAGGCAATCATGTACTCCAAATTACACAGACAGACATTCATTTTATAGACATGATTCCACACAATAGTGAGTTTCAAATGTCCAGACACACAAACAGATCTCATAGTATTTAAAGTTGCAGTTATTAAAACAATGGTCAGAGCAGCAAAGCATAATTCATTTATCAAATACTCTCCTCACTGTGTGAAACGTGTTAGGTCTTGAAGAGAAAAGAATTGGAATGTGCAGGGCAGACCACACAAACCAAAGAGAAGAAAACCACCCATGAGAGAATAGCTGAGGAGGATAAAAGGGAGGGGTGAGGCTAAGACAAGGGGAATAGAGTTTCAAAGAAAAAGGAGAGAAGAAGGAGGGTAAGAGTAAGAGAGGTGGGAGACAGAGGTAGGGAAAGCAAGATACACACAGTGCAACTATAAAAGACACACAAGGAAAGAAAGGGATGTGAAGAAGAAAGGGAGGAGCTGGGAACAGCAAATAGAATAGCAGGCAGAGTAAAGAATAAAAAGGGTACTATTTATACATGAGAGAACATGTTTGACAAGCAGTTTTGAAGCAGAACTATTTAGTGGATAAAATCTTCAAGAAGATTTTTTCAAGAGCAAATTTATCACTGCAACTGTCTGAAATAGCACATTTTCCTTCACAGATTTCTGGAAAATAATCATACAGCTCAGTAAACTAAAACCTTGTAATATCCTTCTGGATACCCTATATCCAAAGCCTTGTTGTTTTGTTTGTTGATGTGTTTGGTGAAGTACAAAGGTATTTTCTCCCTAAGAAAGCCTGGCACAGAAAGAGGAGAAGCCTACAGAAAATCCATAAGAGATAACTGAAGATAATCTGGGGAAGCACAGAAGTGCAAAGGACTGAGGGGCAGCTCAAGATGGAATGTGAAAGACCAGACCCTGCACTTTTACAGTTTCCACACTGGCTCTTGGCAACCATCAGTATACAGTATGCTTTTTAATTATTTTTTTAATCTTTATCACAAATAATGAGATTTTTTTTACCACCAAGAAGGCTTCTGAGTCTCAGTTCTCCCTTGAAACAAGCAGTGTTCTTCTGCTTACAGACCAGGCTTATTCTCTGCTTTGTTCCTTCTTTGTCATTCACTTCTGCTTAGGGCTTTGCTTATGAGCTTTAATGGAAATAAATTCCAGAGAGGAGAAAAACCACAATCTACATTAGCTGACTATTCACCCACCTGTATTTTTAATTATTATTTTCATTATGTGTATCAGTTGTTATGAAAATTATCTTCCTTGACTATTATATCAAGCAATCTTTATAATGTAACAGTGTATTAATTTTGTTAACATAATATTATTTCATATTTCATATTGTACACTGTATTGTCACAAAGCTGCAAAATTTTACTGAAGTTAGTATTGTTCCTACTTAAGTAAAAGAAACTAAAGGGTAACCTAGTCCTGGAAATATGGACTTTGACAACCAAGATAACAGCAGCATCTTAGACCACATCTTGCCAGCATCTTCTGGCATCAGAGCAAGTAATTATGGCAAGACTGAATCCAGGGATGTCTGGATCAACAGATAAGCAGAAAGAATTCTGCAAAAATGCAGGTGCTTTGCAGAGATTTACTGTTATTAATAATCAGTAGTGTGGGTGTAAGTGATTAGTCAATCATGTATTACCTGAATATTTTAAGGGTATAAGAATTGTGTGTAAAACCACATTCGGGTTGCCCCAATTTGGCTGGGACACCTCGTGCACGTGAATTAACATTTGCCCATTGTAATTCTATGCTTTGCATCCTAACCTCTCTCCTCAGTTGGCACGGGCCAGTTGCAAATTTTCATGACAGTCTCAAAGGGGAAGAAACAGCTAGACTTGTGCCAGTTCACCAGAGCTACAGTCTGAATGTCTGTTTATCTATCCATTTTCCAGCATCCTACCTATGCAACCTGAGTGTTCTAACACACTCATCACACAGACTGAGTGCCAGCGGTCATCATGCTAACAGCCAGAGGGAAAAACAGCCATTTTTGCTGTGGACTAGGATTTGGGGAACCTTAAAAAGAGAAGTGTCTGCCTGGGCATCCATGACTGGTTTTACACTAAGCCTTGTTCCTTGCTGGGACCGGACACTATTTAGTCAATTCTGTGCAGACCTGCAATCCAGCTGTGTAAGTTCAATACTGCTACTAGGTTTCACCTGAATACCCAGACCTTGCAAATTAATTTTTTGCTTACTGGAACATGAGACACTACAGGGTTTCTGAAGCTGCCAAAGGGAGAAAAAGTAAAATTCATGAGCTCTTCAGCCATGGCTGAGGAACAAAAATGTGCAGTTAGAGAGATGGTTATTTATTTTGTATATGTTGTTATTAAAGTCCTATGAATTATTTAGAAAATATGAATGTATAGGTATATATTTTACAAAGGGATTGAAGTTGTGAACTTGTATGTTTTACAATCTCCTCTATATTCTATAATGTACCTGAGACCAGCCCTGTCTATCTGCTGATCCATGTTGATCCAAGCCTCACTCACTTCCTTTGGATGTGTGCTGCAACCACAGTTTTTGACCAAGCAAGAAATTTCTAATTTCTCCTGTGAAAACTAGAAACTACAAACTCCTTTTGGAACAGCGCAGACAAAGAATCACTGTATTTTTTTCAGTAATGTCTGTTTGACTTGGAAGGAAGAGAGGCTCAAGTAAACTGCAATTATCCTATTGTTCTGTTGCTTCCATGAGAGTGTTTGGAAATATTCCATGCTTTAAGGAGATCTGAGCTGGATTTGGGTGACTGTTGCTCATCTGAAGAATGACTCCAGAAAGTTGCAGAAAATTTCATAAAGCTCTGCTTTCAGTTGCATGCTTATGCTCTAGTGGAAAAAATGTACCAACAGTTACGTAGATGGAAAGGGAAGTTGCACTTCCTAAGTGCCCTGGGATTTAAGCAAAATCACCCTGCTAAAAAGATCACATAACATACAACTCATTCTTGGAAGCCCAGTAGAAAAATAAGGACATTAAGTTACTGACATTGAAAGGGAGAGAGGTGAAGGCTTCACACCCTCAGGAAACTGAAGGGAATGGAGCTGAGCTTCTGTGAAAGAATGTAAGGTACCCACAGGAGTTTTCTTTTTTGCTGCCAAAGAGGGTGACTGGTGCCACCCTATGTCCAGACCCATCAGTAAAGGTCTGTGAGCCTGCCCAAACTTGCATCGAGGGGTTACATAAATGACTGCCTTTCTCATTTAGCTCTTGGCTGAAAAATGAGTAGGAAAGGAGAACTACAAATTTAGTTGAGAATAAAATTATTTATTTTCTTTCAGAGAGAAAAAGAACGTGGGAAGTGTTAAAACAATTTTGTTTAGCATGAAGCTCCACTTAATGTAATTATTTCAGGAGTTTTTCAGAGAAGGGAGTGAATGGCTGGATAAATCTCCTGGCAGAAAAAGTGTTTCATGAACAGAACTGGTCTGTATCCTGGCAGCTCCCGAGTCTCAGTCTGAGCCAGTTTCTTCCCCAAGCAATGCTTAATTATTTGTAAGACATGGAAACATCTCAACAGAAAAAATGACTTTCTCATTCAATCTCCCATGCACAGACTGGCATATTCAGGAACCCCAAGGTGGCAACATATTTCTAGAAAACAGCTTAAAAGCACTGTAGTGCAAAATGGGAATTTACTTCTAAGGCTGTAGTCCCACAGATATTTCAACTCCACAAGAATATGAACCTCTAAAGAGACAGATAAGCTTACACTCTTTTTTTTCTCTGCCCTTTCCTCATCACCTTCCTAGTACTATCAGCAAAGATTTGTGCAGTGATCTGGATCAGGGACCTGATCTGTCTGAAAACTAATTCATGAAAAATTAAATGCACAATTTTGGTGTACATGGAGGAGACTTTATGGAATTGAATAAAATGCTACAGCTAGAAGATGGGTGGGAAGGCAAAGGGTGGGCAGGTTGGGGAGGGACAGTCAAGAGAGCTGATGTTTGTTTTAAGTGGCCATACGCCAATCCCCAGAGTATGAGGCCTTTGAAACTGAGTATCCCATAACAGGGATGTGTTTTCAGTACCCCTTGCTGTTGCAGTCTGTGTATGAAACTGTTCTCTTCCCACCAAAAATAAAGCTGCAAAAAAGAAAGAAAGAAAATCGCCAAGAAACTATGCAAGAAAATAAAGCTAAACCTGAAAATGCCTCTAGAAATTGCTGAAATGCCCTTGTTGAGTAAATCTGGAAAACACTGAGGGTGTGCAGGTGTGAAGTCACACAGGTTTAGCCACAGGGTAACATGCAAAGAGCAAACCCCCTATGCATTAGGCAGCACAGCTGCAGAAGGTGAGTAAGCACCTTGAAGGTAACAAAAGCAATGAACAACTGCTTATCTTCATCATGTTGGGAGTAATATATTACAATCACATCAGCTCTCTTGCTTTTCACCCTGCATCATAGAATTATAGAATCAAAGAATTATAGAATCACAGGATATCTTGAGTTGGAAGGGACCCATAAGGATCACTGAGTCCAACCCCTTGTTCCTCACAGGACTGCCTAAATCTAAACCATATGACTTAAATGCTCCTTGAACTCCAACAAGCTTGGGGCTGAAACCGCTTCCCTGGGGAGCATGTTCCAGTGACCAGCAGTGCTCTCAGTGAAGGAATTCTTCCTAATGTCCAATGTAAACTTCCCCTAACACAGCTTCATATAATTTCAGTGGAATGAAAAGACAATAAAAATGTCTTTATAAATACATCAGCAACAAATGGAGGGCTTAGGAGAATATCCATCCTTTACTGGATGCTGCAAGGGGATGAGGAAAAGGTACATAATAGACCTTCCTTGCCTCAGTCCTTATTAGCAAGACCAGTCGTTCTTCAGGTACTGAGCTCTCTGAGATGGAAGACAGGGAGCAGAATGCACCCCCATAATCCAATGGAAATGCTCAGTGACCTGCTGCAGACACACACAGGGCTTTGGATCCAGATGGAAGGGAAGATCCAGGGAGCTACAGACCTGTCAGGCTGAGCTCAGTGTCAGGGAAGGTCAAGGAACAGCTCATCCTGAGTGCCATCACACAGCATGTGCAAGGCAACCAGGGATTCAAGCCCAGCCAGCATGGATTTAGGAAAGGCAGGTCCTGCTTGATCAACCTGATCTCCTCCCATGACAGGGTGCTTAGTGGATGAGGGAAAGGCTGTGGATGTTTTCTTCTACCTGGACTTCAATAAAGCCTTTGACGCCATTTCCCACAACATTTTTTTTGGCATAAACTGGCTGCTTATCACTTGGACAGGTGTACTTTTCACTGGGTTAAAAACTGGCTGGATGGCTGGGCCCAGGAAGTGGTGGTGAAAGGAGTTGTGTCCAATTGGCAGTTGGTCACCAGTGGGGTTCCCCAGAACTCAGTACTGGGGCCAGTCCTGTTTAATATCTTTACTGATGATCTGAACAAAGGGATCAAAGGCATCCTCAGTCAGTTTGCAGGAGATAGGCTGGGTGGGAGTGTTGACCTGCAGGAGGGCAGGGAGGCTCTGCAGAGGGATCTGGACAGGCAGTATCCATGGGCTGAGGCCAATTGCGTGAGGTTCACTAAGGTTGAGTGCAGAGTCCTGCACTTGGGTCACAACATGCAGAGTTACAGGCTTGGAACAGAGTGAAAGGAATGTGGCCCAGTGTAAAAGGACCTGAGGGTGTGGCTGAACAGGAACTGGCAGTGTGCCCAGGTGGCCAAGAAGGCCAATGGCACGTGTATGATCAATACTGTGGCCAGCAGGGCCAGAGCAGTTCTCCTTGTCACTGGTGAGGCCACACCTCGAATCCTGTATTCAGTGCTGGGCGTCTCACTACAAGAGAAACCTTGAGGTGCTGGAGCGTGTCCAGAGAAGGGCAACAGAGCTGCTGAAGGGTCTGCAGCACAAGTCCTGTGAGGAGCTGCTGAGGCAGCTGGGGGTGTTTGGCCTGGAGAAAAGGAGGCTCAGTGGGACCTTAACACACTCCACATGTGCCTGAAAGGAGGTGTAACCAGGTGGGGGTGAGTCTATTTTTTTATGTAGCAAGCAACAGGACAAGAGGAAACAATCTCAAGTTGTGCCAGGGCAGGTTTAGATTGGAAAATAAGGAAGATTTGTTCACCAAAAGGTTTATCAAACACTAGAACAGGCTGTCCAGGAAAGTGGATGAGTCACCATCCCTGGAGGCATTTAAAAGATGTGCAAATGAGGCAGTTAGGGACATGTCTTAGGCACAGACTTGGCAGTGTTTGGTTTATGGTCTTAAATGACTTTTTCAACCTTAATGATTCTACATTTCCTTGTGTCCTATCTTTGGTCACCAGAGAGAGACGATCAGCACCTCCCACTCAATTTACCCCATGAGGAAGCTGTAGGTCACTCCTCAGCCTTCTTTAGGCTGAACAAACTAAGTGACCTCTGTCTCTGGAAACCTTTTATCATCTTGGTTGCCTTTCTCTGGACACACTCTAATAATCTGATGTTCCTGTTACATTGTGGTGCCCAAAACTGCACACAGAACTCGAGGTGAGGTCACATCAAAGCAGAGCAGAGCAGGACAATCCCCTCCCTTGGCTGGCTGTGCCTGATGCACCCCTGGACCCAGTGAGCCCTTTTGGCTGCCAGGGCACTGCTGACTTATGCTCCACTTGCATCAAGCCAAACCCCCATATCCCTTTCCACAGGGCTCTCCAGCCTCTCATCCCCCAGTCTGGATGTATTAGAGTCCAGGCTGTGAAGAGAGCGGGCTAAGATTTGTGAAAAAGGTACAAAAAAGAATTGAAGAAAACCATGGGATGAATAGGGAGTGTAATTTTGAACTAGACTCAGGAGAATAGCGAACAAGTAATAAATTCTTCCTCGCGCTGAAGTCCGAACGCAGAGTGAAGACACTGTGTGGAGGGCCTGGCACTTGTCAGGCCCGTGCAGGCGAGCCCGGCGCTCCGGCGGCTGAGGGCGTACGGACACCCGGGGAGGCCATTTCGGGGCGCCCTTGCCCGGGCCGCAGGCTGGGCCGGTTCCGCGGCTGAACAGTGCCGCCCGGCGGCCACAGCTGGCACTGCACCCCCGCACCGCCTCGTCCCTCGCGCTTCCCCGAGCCCGGCGTGTAAAAGCATCGAGTATTCAAATGTTAGAAATCCCGTGAAATAAAAAAAAAAAAAAAAAAAAAAAACCACAAACAAAAAACCAAAAACTGGGACAGTACTAACCCTTTCCTTTTTTGGGTCACCACTAGCACTGCACAGTCCAGGGTACTGAACTCGGTAGGGAAAGTAATTTGAACCTACCTACCTAATCTCTAGCGTTTCAGGGATACTCATGAATTCTAAGTGACTGTGACTGATCACTAATCATTAACTACTATCCTGATGGGCTTTCTCTGCTGCAGAAAGTACCTTGAAGCAACGGGTGCTCGCTGTTTAAAGTCATCATTATCCTACTGACACAGTCTGGTTTAAGTAAATATTTTTTTCGAAGTCTATGATTTCCACTGTGATGCTTGTTGAAGCTGTACTCCTTCAGCCAAGACAGTCAGGGTCCTGAGTGCACCAATAAGCTTTAATTGTTGTAGACAAGCTCACCTGCACTCTCCAACAATGCCGTTTCTGTCCCTTGCCCCAAAAGCTGTATTTAAACTCAAATGTCAGCACACATCCCTTGTCTAAGCTATGTTGAGAGGTGTTGTTGGTAAAATGAGTGAAATGCACCACTGGTCTGCAGGTCCTGCCTTGCATTTGTCATTGGAAAAAAGCTCCAGAGATCTTTTATGGACCATATTTATAAATTGCCTGTTCTCATGTTGGCAGTCTTATGCTCGTTTAAAGGCTTTCTCTCCTACTTTGTGACCCTGGATTGATGCATAAATGCTTGGGACCATTTTAAGGGCAGAGTGTCATTCAGAAAAGGCCAGCTTAAGGTTTTTGCCACTGACACAAGTGGCTATGTTACATTGCCAAAATACAGACATTTTTCTCAGATCCCATTAGCATTACTGAGACAATAAATTAGTCCATGTACAGGCAAGAGCAGGGAAATGTCATGCCAAAGAAAACTGTAGGTTTTATGGAAAGTGTCATTGAACTACTTCTGCAAGGTCTATCAATTAGAGTCAGGCTTGTGAGGACCCATGTGTAGTTACATCTCATCTGTACTGCAGCTCGCTTGCTGCATGAAAAAAAAGTTAACAGTTTTGACAAAGTACAGCCAAGTGAACAATAAAAAGTTGCAGGGGAAAAAGAAATTTTAAAAAATGGGGATCTTGCTTGCTGTGCTTTCCAGCAAGATTGGATAGGTCATCCAAATAAATAAATGAATAAATAAATAAATAAATTGTGGGCACGCAAAATGTGTGGTACAGTTGTTGTTTCATTACAGCTGATTATGTGTTTGCTCAGAGAGGACATAGCAAATAGCTTGTCTGGGCACAAAATGCAGGTGAGGAAGAGGACACCTCTCCTAAAGCAGGTAATGAAGGCTGCTTGCAGTGAGGTGCCTTCTGGTTTCACATTTGACAAGATGAACAAGGATGTGGTTGAAAGTTTTCTGTCTGTAACTGCAAGTTTGCATCCTTGGCTAAGAACTCTCCGGCTCAGAGAAAAAAGTAGCTTCAAGAAAATGCTGTGACTTCAGATAAATACAAGACTGTATTTGAGGATCAGTTCCTAAACTGTGGCCTGTAAAGAAAGTAAAGCTGTTTTGTCCACAGTAATGTGGCTTTGCTTTTTTTCTCCATAAATAAAACTAGCCTAATGTCTTGCTTCTACCTCAGTGTCCTAGGGACAGACCTTACTCCCAAATTACCTGTCTTTTGCTTTCTACAAGTCCATTTTTCTTTTTCATTAACATTTATCCTAAAACACAGCCTGTGTCAATCTGCCTTACAATGAGTCTGTGATAGTCTAATCAGGCAGTCTGGTATTTCTACCTACTGACTTTCTGTCATTCCCTTCATAATGAAGTGCTTTTTAATGAACTGCTGAAATTCTTCATTTTCCTGGACTGAGCTTCTGCCTGAGCTAGACTAAATCAGTAAATGTTTTGAGCCAATCATTTAAGAGGAGAGGAAGTTGCCACATGCAAAGAGGTTCATGCAGTTGGTTCAGGGTTCAGCATCCTACCCTCAAAGAAAATAAATTAATGTGAAGAATTGTAAAATAACAGAAATTAATGTGAATAAATGTAAAGAACAGAAAATAGTGTAGAAAATTCATGTTTAAGGTGCATTTATCTCTTCTTTCAAGGATGGAACATAACTCATAAAAGGAATACTTCAGGAAAATGGGACCAGTTTCATAACCAGTTTTTCAGTAATTCTTTGGTAAAATGATTCTGTGGAAGTGGAATATTGAGCAAAGCATCATAGGAAAAAGTATTAACTTCAGATTTTTCAGGAAATTGAAAAAATAATTAAAGAGGGAGAACTGGGAATAAAGGGAGAGTCCACGGCATAATCAAATAACAAATCCAGACTAATGAATTAATGTAGACTGGGAAAAGGGAGGTTTTGTTGGGAAAAATAAAATCCAGGCAACAGATAGAACAACTGGCTTCCAAATGCCTGGTATCTCTTGCTGACATCGGTGCAGTTGCAGGACAGGAAAATGCTGACATGGTTGTTGCTTCTCTTTACATCTGCTGAATGTAGGGACACATTGTAAGCTCCTGACTGGAGCTGTCAGGACCAAGAGGTGTGTCTTCTCTTTCTCTCCTCCTTCTTTCAGGTGAGTGCTCTCAGACCTTTTGGTAGCCTCCCTATTTAGTTTTTCAGCTCCAGGGATGATCAGTCCAGTGTTTTGGAAAGCCGTAGTGAGTGGCACAGTTCCTCTGAAGCTCTCGCAGAGCCGGTGCTGTGTGCCGCTGGGACAGGGCGAGCATCCTGCCCAAACGTGTCTGTCTCGGCTGCTCGGCAGAACAGGCAGCGGCCAGCGAGCACACGGAGTTCCATCCGCAGTGACACCACAGGTGTGTTACTGGTGCCTGGAGCCTCATGCTGAAAACACATTGTTATAAATGATCAACGAGAAAGCCACAGTCAGAGACAGCGTCAGGCCCGGGATCGGCGCTGGGTGAACCAAGATCCGACCTCTCTAGCATCAGACCTCCCTCTGTTCACGAATGCCGTCTCCAGCAAGGCTGTTTTATAGAATTTTTTGTGCCTGAGGCAGAGGTGCCTCGATTTCTTTTGTCACTCTGTATGTGTATGAAGTTTCTTTCACTGCAGGGTTGGACAATTGCTGTTTCTTGGGTGGTGGCGGGTGCTGATCATGTCAGGAGAAGTTGGGTATTCAGATGTATGTTCTTGATGACTTCTGTTATCTTGATTGATGACACTTATCCAGTGCTGATCGTCCTTGGGTGTTCCCGTGTTGTTCCAGAGGCATCCCATCTCCACACTAGCCAGGTCTTTTTACTTGTTAACGAGGCATTCTTTCCTGCTGCCACAGAAGTGTCGCAATTTTGGTGTGGTAATCTGTCTCTGGGCTGTCCGTGGTTTCCACCCAAGCATGAATTACTTTACATCACGTATTACACACATGAAAACACAGCTCTTGCACGGAGCTCTTTATGGGCTGAGCAGAGCTGGGCTGATTTCAGCTGGCACTTCCCACCCTCTCTCAAGGGAGGTGCCCCGGCTGCTTCCTGATAAATATGGACTGTTTACCTTTTGTTAATCCTGGAAGCTGAATGAAAAAGGAACTTTTCATTAGTAAAGTCTTTTCAGAGGTTTTGTTTCAGTTCACAAGTACAAATACTCCCAAGTTTCAAAGAAAATTCTGAGTCAATCAAAAGGCTTTTTACTGATTTATTTTCAATATCTCTGATAAGTTTTGTACGTTGTTTCATTGCTATTTTACATATAAAAATAAGATCCACTGGAAAATATAAAACTGCCTTCTCCTTGGGACTGTTCTTAAAATCTGCATTTTCAGGATGCATGGAATGTGGTTCATCTACTTCAGTCTAAGGAATGCTCATCAGTGAGAAATCCACGGAAAGGTGAGCCCTGAAGTGTGTTCATGCCCTAGGGGAAGGGGAAATAGGATCAGCTCACAATCAGTTTAATTATGTGTGGAAGGGACAATTTCTTTTGACTCACCCTGCACTGAGATTTTATTAATGAATAGGAACAGGTTGTTCTTAAATCTTGTTGAGGCATTGTGCCTGTTCCCTAAGATCCTGCTCAGGAGCTGGCTGGCACAGCTCGTGCTGAGGCCTGACGAATGCTGGGGGCAGACACTGGGTCAAAGAGAGAGCGCCAGCAGGCAGGACAGGTGCCCAGAAAGGGGCAAAGGGCCATTATGCAGCCACTGTCACCTGCAGGTCCCTGGCACCTGCAGCCATCCTCTCCGTCTGCCACTCTCTGCACAATCTGCTAATTTATGGAAATGATTTAGACCAAACCTTCAGGATGGAAGATATAGAACCATCAGCTTACTCAGAGTGCATTTAGAGCAGGCACAATAGAAGCTGGATTGCTGGGACTTCCGTGGTTGCCGGTGTTTCACAGGGGATGCCCAAAGCATGATGGAAGAGAAAGGATGAATATTCTCACCATTGGATAGATGACTAATTGATTTTTTTTCCTTGTAAAGGCATGAATTAACAATTATGGGTTCTAAGATTTGAAACCATATGATTTGAATGCTGAATAAATTAATTCCTGTGATAGACTAGTCTAGGTAAAAGGGGGTGCAGCCCCTGTTTGTCAGACTGGCTGCATTTCTTTATGAGCTTATGACATGAAATTTAGACCACAGATATTTTATCCTGTAAATTTGAATTATCCCAATGGACCATGGCCCGACATTTAATGTGACAGCACCTGACAACATTGAGTATGTCCTAATGTTGTTCCATCTGCAGTCTTTTCTAGAGATGCTTGACATTTTCCCACAGGTCAAGAAAAACTAAAGGGTAAATGAAACATACGAACTTGTTTTAGGGACAGAAAAACGTTGACAATTTTCAAGTAGAAAAAACAAGGCTATAAATAACATCTTCTTGGGCTGTGTTATGAGAGAAAAACTGATGTCTTTACAAAGACTTTGATGGGTGAAGTGTGGATGTTAACATCTTTGCAATGGGAGTTAATGTCTCTACCAAAGGCCACAGGTTTGCTGCAGAGCCCTGACACCTTGGCCCCTGAAGCAGACAAGGGATGCACAAGCCTGAACTCCTGAGCTTTGGGGTAAACCAGCAGGTTCAAGGGGGCAATGTGAGGTAGGCGGTTCGGGAAGGCTGCACCTTCCCAATGCCTCAGCAATGGGGAAAGGAAGAGGGAAATGTGCGGCCTGGAGTTTAGGATCAAGGGAGGCTGCGCCCTCCGAAACCCTGAGAGAAAAACCCTGCGGGTGTGCGCCCCAGCGGACTCCCCCCTGAATTCAAACAAAGCTGAAGGACTCCTCTGTCTCCTTTTTGGGCATAAACCTCTGGCGTTAGTGGATTTTCCTGAAAATTATACCAGTTTTTTAACATAAATAAACTTTGTTTTCTGCTTTCTTTTAGAGTATCCTAATACAAGTTTAGCTATAGTGAATAATATATATAGGAAAATATCCTTTAGCCCCATTGCTATTAGAAATTAGGCCTAGTTCTTCTTAAATCATCATATGTAACTGCAGAAATAAGAGATTAATTGATTTCTAGTCTTTTATATTCCCATTTGTCTGCATATACTTATTTATGATCATATGTTTGATGCCAACTTTATATCACAGTTTGAGAGAAAATTGTTTGACCACATTTTGCATGTACATCAACATAAGTTCATTCCTATAATCACATTGCTCCCCAAACTCTTTTTCAGCTTCACTAAACTGCTTCAAAAGCTTGTAAAGAAAATGTAATAAGGGTTTTTCTGTGGATTCAAGTATATTTGCTAAAGTCAATAGTGTAAAATGGAGAAGCTCACATATATCTTAGTTATAGAAGTTTATCAATGCTTATTGAAAATCCTTTATCTTTCTCTATGAAAAAGTCTAGATACTTAAGTTTTCAAATGGAATAGTAAAGTTTATTTGTACTTTATTGTCCTGGTTTCAGCTGGGGTAGAATTAATTTCGTTCCTAGCTGTTGCAGTGCTGCATTTTGGATTTGGGAAGAGAATGCTGCTGCTAACACACTAATGTTTTGGTTTTTTGCTTTATCCTGAGTCAAAGACTTCTTTCTTTTTCCATGTCTCATGCTCTGCCCGTGAGGAAGTACACAAAAGAAGCTGGGAGGGAGCATAGCTGGGACAGTGGACTCAAACTGAGCTGAGAGATATTCCACACCATGGAATGTGATGCCCAGTATTTAACCTGGGGGGAGTTAATGGCACCACAGCCTGTCTGGGGTTGGTCAGAGGGTGGTGAGCAATTGCGTTGCAATGGTGAGTGCATCACTCATTTGTTTCATTATTATTAATGCTCATTATTATTATATTTTACTTTATTTTCAATTATTAAACTGCTCTTATCTCAACATACAAGTTTTACTTTGATTCTCCTCCCCATTGCACCAGGGGAGGTGTGGGGGGAAAAGGAGGGGGAGAGTGGCCATGTGCTGTTTCATCTCCAGCTGAGCTTAAACCCATGACAGTTCTTTTTTGCCAAAGTGGGGCATGGAGGGTTGAGATAAGGACAAATCCAAGCAGAGGCTGTTGTGAATTTTTTTCTTCTTGGTACTTTGATTACCAACACAACATCAAATGTCACCACAAATAAAGGTGCTTAGGGACTTAACTGTTATTTATGATTCCCATCTTATTTCCCAGAGAAGAAGTGTGTTCAAGCAAGTATAACTTAACTGCATGAATTATTTTCTCAGGATGTAATGAGTTGTGAAATATAACAGGGTTTGTGTACATTGTTGCACAGTGAAAGTGGCCTGATAGATCATGCTCCTGAAACTACAAAAAAAGTTATTAATGTCACTCAGATTCAGCCCCCCTTCCCCTCCATGTTTTACTGTTCACAGAATCAGCTTTTAGGTAATTTTAGCTAGTATGTAATAATATTTTTGGAATAATCTGAACAGTGCAAAAAAGGATAGTTGTGACAGATATAGAAATAGTAGTACTCTTTCTCAATCACATCCTGTTACCAAACATATAGTTATATCATGAATTATTGCTACCTTAAATACTGTAGGGTTATACCTCTGTGTTGTGGTATCATCAGCCAGAAGGATTTCTTCCTTCTCCCATACAGTCCTGCTAGCATCATAAAACACAAGCTGTGTTTCTTGGTCCTGCAGTATGAGACTCTCACTTTATTCACTGCCTGGCTATATGTTATTTTGATGTTTGTGAAGTCAAATGTTTTGGTTTTATTTTTTTATCATATGGATAAGATTGGCAAAAAAGAAATTATTTTTATTTGGTGGTTATATGTGAGATTTTATACAGATGTGCCAGAAAGAAAACTCTGCAATTAAATACTTTCATCACCATGTGATAAAATACAGTTTCAGGCTGGTTTTAAGGTTTTAAGGTTTTGCTGACTTGTCTTCTTTCCTTGGTTTTTCAGTAAACTGTTGAATAGTTAATGAGCAATATCTTCTACTCAAGAATGTGTGGCAGCCAGCATCCTTTAGGCTTTATTTGCAGCTGTGCTGTAAAGCATGCTTCTTTACTTACATGAGAATTTAGAGGTCTATAGCTTTTGCTTCCTCTGCAAAGTATTTTATTGACTGCATTGACAGCAAATATACACAAAATCAATACCTTGAATGTTAGGCATTGCTTAGGTGAAGGACAAGCAGCTGTAAAGCTGTAATTGCTGCATCTCGGTGCACAGCATTGCAAGGAAACATCCTTTCCTTGGCTTCATATTCTCTTTATTTCAGCCTCCACCTATCTCTCTTCTGGCTGAGGTAATACACCTGTTGGTCTGCTGTCTGCTATTTCCAGTTCTATCTTCCCTCTCACCAAAGTAGTTGCATTGTTAAGAGACAAGAGGACTTAGCTTTATGCCAAACTTTCTCTTTTACTATTTGACTCCTAATGCTGACTGTTCTCCCACTGACTCTCCTTTCTAAAGCACTCACAAGCTGGTTTATTAGTGAGAAGCAAAAGATCAGTATGGCTGCAACATGCTTGATACCAGCAGCTAAAATAGGAGGCCGACTAATATGAGTTGTGATCAGCTGCCCAAGGAGCCATCAGTCCTGCAGGACAGGATATTCATGGCTGCTAAGTAGTGTGATATGAAAGACTAGACCTGGATGAACGTGAGAATGTGCTTTATCCTGGTGTTGATTGCCAAACAGAGGAAGGCTTTCAGTATAATTCCTTTCACTCTGTGTGATTGAAAGAACAGAAGGTAGAATTTGCACGATGAGGTTGTGTAGGCCAGATGAGTGGGTGGGGGAAGCCTGAGAGTTTCTTGTGTTCTTAAACACTTACAAGATGACCAAAAGTAGTCATTTGAAGGTCTAGTAATGGAAATTTTAAAAGGTTGCTTTGTTATCTGGAGACTAACAAAAGTACAGTCTGATCACAGCAGTGAGGTTTGGCAGGCCTTGATGCAAAAAGGCACAGGCACAGAAAACCTGTTTAGAAATGATGAGTTTTAATTGAGGAAGAGGAGGAGGAAAAGCAAGAAGGTGGGAAGAGGGGAGAATGGAAATAATCTGTAAGAGTGTCGTATGCAAATTCTGGAGCAAATTAGGGATAAGCCTAAGACAAATGGCAGTGGAGGATAGAAAGTCTGCAATGGTATGTGATTCAACTGATCTGTAGCTTTACCTGTCTGGAGGAAGGAAAATTATCTGAGATCAGTGATGTTTAAGGAAAGAAAGATACCTGGGTAGCCATTGCTTCTTCTTTTTATCATGACATTCACTAAATACATGAACAGAAAGGTTCTGCTGTGCATAAGAAGACTTTCTCCTTTCTCTGGTTTTGTTTGTTTGTTTGTTTGTTTTGCTTGTTTTACTCCTTACGGCATTCCTTCTTTTTCAGGTGGATTCTCTGGTTCTCCACCAGGAGGAGCACAGAGACAATCTTGCGTTTACTGCTTCCAACAACCGGTTCAGGGAGTTGAGACAGCGTGTCTTAGAGCAGGCAGCCAAACAAGTGGAAGTTTAGCCTGAGTATAAAACCACCTTATCAGAAAAACAGAGATCCCAAAACACTGGGGTGCATTACAGTGCCAGGAGCCTTCAGTATGACCAAGCACGAGCAGATCCTGCAACAACAACAAAATAATTTCCTTTACTCTGACTGTGAGTAGCTGAACAGACAGTTTCTGTCAGTAGTCCAGTTTCTTTCCCTTCCACCCTCACCAATGGATGTTCCTGAGATAAACAGTCCATTCCTTAATTCCATTGTATTTGCAGTAAGAATTTACAACTGGTTCAAATGAAAAAAACCAAAGAAGCCGTCCTAAAAAAAGTGGATTGAAATTCTAGGAGGGCCAATAGCACCAAACCTCCATTGCCAGTGGCTTAACTGAATGACAGCAATCTTGTGCTGTGCTGAAACTTCCATGACCCTCACTGAGCAACACACAGGGTTCTGAAACAGAGACACTATCAAGAAGTTAGGGTTCTCCTGAAAGAAAACATGTAATTCAGCCCTGAATAATAGCAGAATTCAAATTTCTGACAATGAAGAGAGCTAAGAGATCCCTGATTTATGAGATAAATATTTTTATATCTCTGGACATTATGAAATTCACGCTGAAACCCACACTGAAATCCTTCTCTATGTAACTCATCCTCACCAAAAGTGCTGTGTGAAATTGAACTGACCACAGAAGATATTACAGAACATGCAAATTATTCTAAATACCATTATCATATCTTTTTCAAATAAAAATAATGTCACAACACAAGTCTGAAACAGCTGGCTTACAGACAGGAGTGAGTATTCTCTCGTGAAATGTTCCTTATACTCATGACTGGAAGGTGACAAATGTAACTAATTTTTAAATAAATTTGACAAATTGAGGGAAAAAAAAGAGTGTGTTTTCTACTTTTTCTACATGTCATCTTGTCTTTTTTCCCGACAGAATAATAGTCAGGGCATTTGAACAAATATTTTTTTCCCACCCTAAAAAAAAAAAAAAAAGGAAGCGCAGTGTTTAAAAGAATTTTTAAAATTATTTAATTATTTTAATTAACAATGTAATTTTTTTTCCTGAAAGATGTATTACTATTTACTGGATCATTCTACTAACATTGCTAGTAACAACTTTTCCCACATCTTGTAATTTCAGTGTCACACAAAAATTAAAAAACATGGCTAAAAGGTTAATCATGACATTTGTTGAGAGTGAAGCACATGTTAGATGTGTTTATTCCCATTAAGAAGAAAGTAAGCCTGTCACAGCACTGAGCTGATGATTAGGTGAATAGGTTTATCAGCCATGTTATGCTCAGTAAGATATTTTGATGCCTTTATTTTTACAACTTTTACAACCCAACAAACTCACTGCCAGGATTGAGTGATGAGGTCTCTCCCTCCAACTGCCCACACTTAACCACTTAGACTTAACCACTAGTGTGCAGCAGGATGTTGTGAGTCATATTTTCCTCTTGAAATTCTTTCACTTTGTACTAAGTGAATACATAATTAAATAATACTTAAATATTTATTGAATAAATACTTAGATATTTATTGATCAAACATAGAATCTGAAATCTAAGCTATAATTTTGTGGTTTTTATACAGTAGCAAAAACTTAGTAATTAATCCCTTTGTGATACCTTACAGCACAGTGCACTAGAGAGCTGGTTTGTCAGGATTCAGATCTTGTCTCAAAACAGCAACATGGGATTTGAATCTAGATATTGTTCTGAAAGGTTTTACCTGTAACATTGCTGTAGACTTCCTCTGGCTGCTGTACCATGTAAAACCCAGAGGAAAACTGTGTTCTGAGTGAAAAGAGATTTCTCTTCCCACACCATTTACCTGGATCTTAGGACAGTTTTTACAGCATATCCAGCTAGGAACTTCATCAGCTACTACAGACACTAGTTCCCCTCCTCATCTGCATTATGTTTTTGAAATCCCATTCTCAATATCACCTCTGATATTTTTCTTGTCCAGATAAAGAACCTGTGTACTTCTGAGTCAAAATTTTCAACACAGCATTTCACAGTCTCCAGTTTAAAAATAGACATATATATATATATAGTACATTAGTTCCAGTCCCTTTCCCATGAATATCTGCAAATGCAAAAATAAAGATCTGTCAAAAATAATCCTCTAAGGATCACTGTAAACACCCCCTCACTCCACCAGATGGTGTCCTTTCACTTAAATAAGAAAGAATATTTTCAGTAGCACAGATCTTGTCTTGCTTGATATGAGCCCTGGCCTCTGGGGCTATAATATATACACTTCAAAGCCATAAATGGCAAATTATGCGTAGTGTGATGGTTCCCATTGTGCTTCCAAAATACCATGGTGGGGCAGCAATCAATCTTCTTAATACAGGTTAAAAGTTTGTGTCAGAATCAGCAGTATCATTTGGGATCCTGCAAGATATATATATATAATATAATTAGTACAAGTACTGCTGGCCAAGAAATTGTTAGATATTTACTTTAGGAATAATCCAGTTTTCCTTTTTTTTTGCTTTGTGCTAAGGCTGCAACAGGGTCCCATATAAAGCTCTTCTCAAAATAATATCATGCATGCTTGTTCTAACAGGTGGAGAAAGAAGAAAAAAATATTAAGGTCTAAGCACAGATAGTGTATTTTTCCTGAAAGAAAAGATCCATCAGTCACCAGTACAAAATGAAACCACATTATTTGGTTGTTCTAAACATTTTCTGGTTTATTCTGGAAACAAAATATCAAAAGGTAAAAAAACCACGCAAGGATAAATAAAACCACAGCTGTCTTTGGTAGAGTATGAAAAGCTTCCAGATGAGTCAGTTTGAAATTTTCTGTGTGTTTTCAACACATGCACTTCAAATAAATAAAGTGTTTGCTTGAAATCTTGCAGGAAGGAGCTTGTTTTTCAGCGTGGATGTAGCTGTTACAGAGATATCCGCTGTTGGTTTAGGGGAAGCAGGTGAAACAGATCTATATAAGTCATATGGGGTAGGGTCACTGACTCCCGAGGCAGAAGTGAGGATGTGGACAGCTCTGTTGGTGGCAATGTACTTCTTTGGAACAAGTAAGGAATCAGTAGAGCCATAATATCTGTTCTGATGCTGGGAGAATATGGCTTGTTTGTTTTACTGTGTTTTCATTTTGTTCTGTTTTACAGGAGCCGAAATCACCCAAACCCCAAGTCTTGTGGTGAGAGAAGATGAGAAAGTTACTCTGAAATGCAGTCAAAATGATAATCACGATTCTATGTACTGGTATCTGCAGCAGCCAGGGAAGGCGATGCAATTGATTTATTATTCCTATGGTACAACTCTAAAGGAAGAGGGTGACATTAAGGCTGGATTCCAAGCTAACCGGCCAAACCTTGCCGAATTCTATTTGGATATTTTGTCTGTGAAGTTGAACCACTCAGCCCTCTATTTCTGTGCCAGTAGTTTGGACACAACACTTCAAAGTCACTTGCTTTCTTTACATAAACCTCTCCCCTTTCAGCACCTTCCGTCCGAAGGGAGCCGCTCTCAGCACAGGAAAAGGAGTGTAGGGCAATCATCTACTCACAAACCAGATGTTACTGAGAAGGTGGAACAAGAGTAGGCAGAAATAAGACATAGGCAAAATAGGTATTTGAAGTGCAGGCTAATTGCTGAACTCCTCTTTCCCGATCAGCCATTTATCCTCCACCTTATCAGAACAATAAAGATGGTTAAGCAAATACAGATGTAAAATAAAGAAAATGTAAATTCTAGTTGATACAACCACAAGTTATTGTCCATTAAGACATTTTCATACCTGACACAGAACAGTTGCCTGACATACACAAGTCTGAAATACTTTAGAGATAGTGACTTCTATGTGCACTCTCATTCCTTCCTGAACCACAATGTTTTTCACTGTGCTTGGAAAAGTTACCCTAATCACAAGAAAACTGTAGAATTACTATTTCCAATGGTGACGAAAAGGAGTCTGAACAAAAGATGATGAAGGAATAGAATCTCTACAGAACTAATATACAACAGACTGGGTTAAAATTACAAAAGAGGAGTCATTACTATGGCTTGCAAGTGCATGGACAAAATCCTGAAAAGCTGTATGTATATGGAGGGTATAAAGTGGGAAGGCAGGTAGTCAAAGTATTCCAACTTGGAATCAATTCACATTCAAGAAAACATAACATGTAGATTTTCATTTTTTCAGAAATTGTTCTGACTATGGAGCTTACTTCTGGCTGCATAGTGAATCCCATACCACTGTGTGTGTCCCATCTATCTCTTTATACACAACTGAATAAGCAGCAATATTCAGTATTAATCTGGTTGATTCCTTCTCTCTGTGGCTGAGTTCTGAGGGTGTTTTTTATCCAAGGCAACTTTGTGATGTTTCTCAAGGCCTTATAGATCTTTCTGAGTGTGAGCAAGGTCCTGATAGGAACACTGCTTCACAGAGCATCCATATTTTGAAGACAAAAAAATAGAGAGGGATGAAAAAACAGGATGTGAATGTAAATTTATATACTGCATAACCTCTCCCTGACAGGATATTTCTGGTTTGCCACGAAGACTCTTTCATGCCACACAAAAAGACTTACCAGTGTTCTTCCATCACCACCATTCTCCCAGACAGTGTAATTGATGCAGTGGGATTAGTCATAGCCTGAGATACTCATTGGTGTAAGCCTTTCATGGTGATAATGTAACAAATTGTCTTAAATTGTTCTAAAGCAAAAAAAAAGCACTAAGCAAGGTTCTTGTGATGTATAAAAGGCACCTGCAAAATTTGCTAGTTCTGAAATAAAGAATAATAGTAATAATTATAATAATAATGTGTTTCCAGTTTTGGAAAGTTTTAAATAAAGGATGTAGAATGGGAAGATTCCATAATTAGACACAGCATGCACACTGTGATATTATTTTTATCCTGGTCTGAACTATGTTAGATTATATTTAAATGTTGTAGGGCAAAGGACTATTACCATGCATGCAGGATAACCATACTGATCTTCAAAGGAAATTTTCAACTTGTGATTATTGTGCAGAGTTTCTTCATTGGAATGGGAATTATTGGACTACAGGCACATCCCTGGAGAAAAGGCAAAAGAACTTTTATGTGAATCCTTTAAATATCAGCTGACTGGCTAGGAGAACCACCTTGCAGAACAGTAATTAAACATGAATAGGCAGCAAGCCCTTTCAGCAATGAGAGCTAGTTGCATTTTTAGTTGCATTAGCAAGGGTGCAGTTAACATATTGCAACACCCTTGAGACTACATCTGGAATACCAGCTCTCTAGTCTACACACATTCCTGCCATGTCCCAGCCCCACTGCAGCAGAGATATCAAAAACTGTAGAGTGCAGCAGAGGGTCAGTCACTAAGACGATCAAGAGACTGGGGCAGAAAATAAGAGAGGTTGAAGGAATTGATTTTGTTCATCATGGAGAGAAGAAGACTAAAAGATTAGTAATTGCATGACTTCAAATGCCTAACCAGAGTTGTAGTCTTAGAGGGCCACAGCTGAATCAAGTGGGAACAAGCTGCAGCAAGATAAACTCTGATTAGGCTTATTAAAAAGTACTTTCTGTTGATGATGCTTCCACGCTGGAAAATGTTTCTTGGACAATTTGTCAAATCTCTGTCCTTGAAGATATTCAGAAATTACCTGGACAAAGCTCTGAGCAACATTGAGTTAGCCCTGTTTTGAACAGGAATTTGTATAGAGACACTTCCAGAAGTCCCTGCCCATCAATTTTGCTACAAGTGTATGATCTTTGTTATATTGATTTGCTGATTTGAGATGTGTAGAAAAAGCATTAGAGGTTTTTTATTTTATAAAAGCAGGTCAGCAACTCCTCCAAAACCACAAATCTTTTTTTTGTTTTTGTATGTTGCACAACAGAAAGAGCAGCTGCACATGCAGGACCCATCTGCCAACTTGAGCAACAAGAAGATTGTGTGATAACTGGAGGCAAAAAACCCAAGAGCTTTCATGAGACCGTTTATGTGTCACTTTTTCTGCCCAGCTGTAAAATGGTGAACAGAAAGCCACATCCTGTGTATTGTCCTGAGAAGCTGGGGTGCTGTTGTGCTAAGAGAGGCTGATATGTTATCAAAATGGTTTTCTGAGTAAATGTCAAACCGCATCCTGTTTTGGTAAAATTTAACTGCTGTTCCCTTAAAGAGATATTTTCCAGCACATTTTGGCACATCACCTGCTCTCATTCTGAGGTACAATTTTCTTCTGAGGCCTTGAGAGACAATTTCCTCTGCTGTTGACTCTCTGTTAGACAGAAACACCTATTAGGACCTCTGCTCTAAGCCTCCTACTTCTTCTGACTGATTAGTACATTCTGAGGTCTTCGGCTTTGAAAGCTTGACAAGTGCTCCTCTACCTTAGACTGCATAATTCATACATACAGTCCTGTGTGAGCTTCCACTGAACTACCAATGGTTTTACTCGAGGTGTGAGAAAATAATGAGGTGCAAAGCGGATGAAAGAGCTGCAGAAAGTCTCTCCACATTTAGTAAGCCCTTGGGTTTATAGTTTATGGAGTGCAGAAAAGGTCCCAACAAACACAGTTTTACAGAAACACATTCTGGTTCCCTTTGCTTCTCATCCACGACAGGTTCGATTCTTTTGGCTATCTCTCAATTGTACTCATTTGCCCTGTCTCTGAGTTATGTGTTTATTTATTTTCATCCTTGGTTTGATTTTCTTAGTATTTATTTTCTTACTCTTCCTAATTTTCTTTTTACTCCTTTCTTTAAACAGTCTATGCAAGTTTATCATGCTAAATCTATTGCTCAGTGCACCTGGCATTCTGTCCCTCTTTTTGCCTAAAATTCTCCTCTTCATTCTCACTAGCTGGTTCTCTTGAAGATTGTAAGAGACACAGTGTAATTGTAGAGAAGTGGACTTACATAAATATCACCCTGAAGACATCACTTTCTCCAAAGCGGTCTCCTGTGTGGCTAGAAGGAGTGATAACAAATGGGTGCAGAGCAGAATTCTGCTTCTCTCCTTGGACCTAAGCATCAACCCCATCACAAATATCCTCTGTAGAAAACAATCTTGAAAAAGAGCTTGATGGACAAAAGCTTTCCTTTAAACATACTTCAGTTCAATAGAAAGAAAAGAAAAAAGGAGACATTATATGAGCCCAGATATGTATGTGTCTCTCTTTTAAAGTGCTCTCTCTGCACAATCACCTGTATAATAGCAGAAGTGTTTGGGAATGAGAATTTCAAGGCTTGTAGCAAGCTTGGAAAAGAACAGGATTGGATTGCTGACCTTGGTCTCCATTTCCAGAGAATGACAGATATGAATTCAGTGTGGGAACATTCTTCTTATTCCAGAGTCTAAAGGGAAGTCTCTGTCATTTGACAAATTCTTTTCTTACATAGAACCTCTTAGTTATGTCCCTGCTTCACACCATAGCTCGTGTGCTCCAAAAATGCCTATGCCCAAGTTTGTCCTGTGTTCACTTTGAGCAAGTTCTACCATGACCATTCTGAAAGTCTGTGTGTGTGAGGACAAGATTAATCTGGGGATTCTTCTGACAACCCTGATAAATGCAGTCATTTTCACCAAATGTCCTAATAAATTATATTCATCTTAATGTGTTCCAGGCTGAGCTGGAATTATTTTTTGTTGATACTCCATTCTGCTGTGCTTCAATCTAATCTAACTTCATAGGGCATGAACAACGGGGTTTCTTGGGAAAAGAACCCATCATCAGAATCAAAAGATGTCTCTGTTTGCTTATCTTTGTTGTATCCCCTGAAATGTGCCCCTTTGTACAACCTTCTCGTGATTCCCACTTGCTGAGAGCTGTTCCTTTCCTTTCTTCTCCAAAGGGGACACCTTTCCCTAGACCAGGTAGTTCACATCTTGTGAATGTAAGAACCCATGAAGCATTTTTGTGAAAAGTTTTTTTCAGGAAACAGCTCTCTGTTTTGTTTCAAGCAGCCATGAGACTACTTAAGTTATTTCTGTTCTCCATATAAACAGAACACCAAATAAATCCCTTGGTTCAGTAGGATATTTTCTCCTCTTCTGAAGTGTTTTGAGGAGATTAGAGGAGTGTCAAACACAGAGCAGGAAAAACAACTGCATTTTACAGCTTTATACCCATCTGCCCTCGGGCACTAAGATGCAGCTTTTTTCTTTAATGACATGAAAAGAGTTATGACAGATTCCTCTCAAGTCTGTCATCAGATCCTTTTGAAACAAACACATTAAGTGTCAGGTGAATTTTCATCTCTTCACCAAATTTTTCTTCACTGCCACAGTGAGTCTGGTGTCTTCACCAAGCTAATCTCACAAAAGAACGAAGAGAGAGAAGAAGCAGCTCCCATGCCTCTCCCTAGAGAATGTCACTTCTCATCTGGCTGGAGTGCTGTTTTCTTCTCTACTACCTTTGAATTATGCAGCTCTTCTGGCTCCAAAGCAGCCCCTGGCGAGGGCAAGACTCCAAAGCCCACAGCCCTGCTCCACTTGTTGGTGCACAGTGTGAGTAGTGGATGAGTCTCTGCTGTTCCCCTAACAGATAAGTTATTTCTACAGGGATTGTCAGTGAATGATCTTTAATGAGAGTTGCTTATGGCACTATTCATCATTGAAAGTTGTGTGGTAGGACACTATAACTACAGAAGACCAAATTTAAAAGCAACGACTCGGGCTTTTCAAGGGAAAAGAAGCAAAACCTTTATTCCTAAATCAAGGAGATGAGTTCCCACCCTCTGAGCATTAAGAAGGTGTTACTTTTAAAGATATGTTACAAGAAAATATGATACATTACGATATGGAAGTACAGGGAAAGCTCAGCAGTGATTACAAAATAGTGAAGAACAGGATGGCAACAGACAATTACAAAAAAATTATATTCAGAAGTTCGTAGAAGCTTAGATATTTTGCTATGGAAAGGTAGCAAACTTGTCATGTTCCTGCTGATGTGATGACAAGGGCTCTTCATTTATTCTCTAGATAACTTGACACCGGTCTAATTGAAAACAAAATGGGATAAAATTAGAAGAACTGTAAAACAGCAGAGAAGACAACAACATACACCAACCAACGGAAACAAATAGAGAAATTGGCTGCATGACCTTGCCCAAAGAGTTACCATCCATGGCTGAGTGTTCAAGTGGCAGTCAGCCACAAACCGTTTCCCTCAGAGGTCTGTACTGGGGCCAAAAGCATTTTTTCAACTCTCATCAGTGTCTCATTGACACATGGAGCAAGGGCACCCTCAGCAAGTTCACAGCTGACACGGAGCTGTGTGGCCCTTGGTGTGTTTGAGGGAAGGGATGCCAACCACAGGGACCTGGGCAGACTCAGAGAGCGGGCCCATGTGAGCCCCCACCAATCCCACCTGCAGTTCTGTGTCCAGCTCTGGAGGCCCCAGCACAGGAAACTCATGGCCATGACAGAGCAGGTCCCAAGGAGGCCCACAAAAGCCAGTCACAGGGGCTCAGGGTATGGAGACAGGCTGAGAGAACAACCCTTCTTGAGACTGGAGCAGAAAAGCCTCTGGACAGGCCGGCCTGGGGCCTTCCCAGATACAGCAGTGGGGGGCTTATATGAAAAACAGATGTTTTGCCAAGGCCTGCAGTGATGGGATGAAGAGCCCTGGATTTAAACTGATACAGGGTAGCTTCAGATTAAAGGAAGACATTTGTTCTGCGGAGGGTGCTGAGACAGTGGAACAGGTTTCCCAGAGAAGCTGTGGACGTCCCACCCCTGGAAGTGTTTGAGGCCTGGTTGCATGGGGCTTTGAGCAACCTGGTCCAATGAAGGATATCCCTGCCCATTTCAGAGTGGGGAGGGAAGTAGATAATCTCTAAATGTTCTTTCTAGCACAAACCATTCTGTGATTCTAGGATTATGATGCAGAAATGGGCAAATCTACCCCCTCCAGTATATCCTTGCAAAAGGACCAAAAAAAGAATAACTGAGATGATTGGCATCCTTGCCCTCAACTCTACCAGGTCATGTTTCAAATACATCTCCCTCTTCTGCTTTTAAAGGGTCAAGTGCAGAGACTTCTGCTGCTCTCACTGCATGGATGTTTCTGCCGTAGGAAAAACTCACTAATAAAAAACATTTCCTGGTAGATTGTTTAATTTATCCCATTTCTTCAGACTGATCCCACTATTCATTATAAATCTTTGTAAACATTTGACCACATTTTATGCCCTGCATCACTTCAAAAAACTGCCTGCTATTTTCTCTGGAGCTGTAAGCTGTACAATGGTTACACAACTGCATGATATATCTGATCTTTCCCTCATTTACTTTCTGGGCAACTTGTCCTTAATTCTCATCTTTTTCATGAATTTAAAGAGGATTGTGAGAAGGAATTCCTCTGCTAGACAGCATTGATTTCATTTGAGTTCTGGAAAAACAGAAAGAGAAATCCCATCATTTGTGATTTTTCAGGCTGAACTGCACAAAGCCTGGCAGAGCACCTGCAGAACAGCCACACCTCTGAGAACAGGTTTAGCCTGCATCCACTGATCCTTGACTAGTGAGTAAAAGCCCAGCCTTCCTGGGCCACTCTGACTTACCTTGGCTGTCCACACCAGACCACTCACCAAAACTGCATAGACCAAGGCTTTGCCACAGAGGATGAGGTAAGTGAGCTTCAGGGAATTTCCATACCGCAAGTACGACTCTGCAAGTCAAACACCATTTCTATTTGTGTATTCCATTTTCATCATTACAAGATGCTGGCTGTAATGGAGCTTTCATCAAATGAGAACCCTTGAAATCTTTAGCTAAGCAACATAAAGGAACTAGAGGCAAATGAGTGGCTCTTTTGGCACCAGAGAACCTGGGAAGGGACAGAACACAGTGACTCAAAGAGCCAAAAGAGAAAGCAAGTCTAGGAAAGACAGAGATTGGCTTTATTCTGGGAAAGTACTGAGTTCCACACCTACTGATGAACTGGGCTGCTCATCTGAGATCCCAGTTAGGAACGCAAAGGAGTCTGAATCAAAAGATACCAATGTTTTATTCTGTCTCATTATTGTCAGTGGCATTATGAGTGCTGCTGATGTATCAGGAAAGTTTCACAAAGCCCAGAATAACATGCCTTCTAGAGGTTTTATTCTTGAAGATTTTTCACTCTTAAGGGGCTACCATAGAATTGAGATACAAGATCTGTCTTGGTTCATCCTTAAGATTCCTGAAGCATTCAGGAAGTTCTTGAAAAACAGGAGTGTGCAAATTTGTACATAAAGTGTAAAGGAATGTAATTTGTAGTATGGATATCCTCCATACATGACAGACGTGAGGAGCAGAATGCGACTCGTCATGGGAATTGTTCTCAGTTTGATACTGAGAAATAGTCAGAATATTACATCCTGAATCTTGATGTCAGAATCACTTGGGTAAGTATGGATCATTTCTTTCCTGGCTGAGCAAGAATATTCAATGGAAGCCAGTTTCAAGGACTGGAGGTGATGACAAAGAGTAAATTACAATCTACAGGAAGGCACCATGACTCCATCAATTTTCAAAATCGAATCATAGGGGAGAGCGAAACACCAAAGCTGAGTTACATACAATATGTATAAACAGCCCTCCAAAAAACTCTTGTTCCTTTTCTTTTGTTTTTGTTTTTTTTTTTAATATCACATGCAAATCACTTACAGGAGATAGTAGAAGCTATTCATACAGCAGATATCTCCCACACGTTGTACATAATGTCAGTAAAACTGGCATTAAAATACACACTGATAACAGCCTGAGAGAAGACGCAAAATTCCCTTTACGTGAGAAGCCACACGTACCTTCGGTGAGTGCACAACCTGAAAGACAAAAAGGAGCAGAAAGTCACGTTTCTCTTCAGAGCAAACAGAATACAGATTTTAGAAGTTTCAGTTTATCAAACACTGCCTCATTCTTCCTACTGAAAGTAGGTGTTTTATGATATTGTTCAATTTATTCTATTACAGAGATTTCTCAGTGGAAAGCCTGAAGAAACCCTAGATGTAGAATGGTAACCCAGGGACAAAGGCCCAGGAATGGGAAGAGACATATGCTAATACCCAGATCTTTAGGTCTGTAATTGTGCCAGAAGAACACCTTGTATGGAAGCTACCTATAGATGTGGCTCATATCACAACACTTGCTCTTTTGATTTGTGATTTCTATCTGATACAGCATGGTAAGAGATGTTTCTTTACTCACCAGCATCACCATGGATAAATTTGTTTATTGATGCTGTTGTTCCATTCTGAAAAAAATTGGCAACACACTCAAAGCGATTCAGAGGGTTGAACCACTCCCAGGCTGGCATCCTCAGTCGGCTGGTCAGCGAGTAGGTGCTCCCATTCTGTGTGGAGTACTCATCTGTCCCCACCCCTTCGGTCCTTTTCACACCATTCACGCTCCAGACCAGAGTCAGGTGGTCAGGGTAGAAACCAGAGGCCAGGCACACCAGCGTGGCCTTGCTCTTCTGCTGGATCTCCTGCTTTGATGGGGAAAAGATGGCCACGGCTGGAGGTATGATTTCATCATTCTTGCCTGAAACACAAAGCAACATGGTCCAGATCCTCCATCCCTCTGTTCAATCAGAACCCCCTGGAAATGGTCCTGAGTTTGTGCTGTGTTACTCCTGAAATACCTGGCCTTTTAACTGCGGTCTATTGGACAATTTATGTCTACTGGATATGACACACCAGGACAGTGGAAGGATTTCTTTTCGCTCATCACACACAATTTTCAAGGGTCTGGCCACAGAAATGCACAAGCACATGAAATTCTTTTATGGTCTGTTACCAGAAGAATACAAATCCACAAAGAAACTGAGCAAACAGATGGGCAGAAAAGTCCCCACTTTTGCTGTAAGTAAGGCCTGTATTTGTAATATTGTATTTAAAGTTAAGGGAGTCTTTTATAAGACACAAACATCTTTAGCAAACTGGGTTGCATTCCTGGAGAAGGAGTTAACACATGATGGTCGTTGCAGTGTTCAGAATTGTACTGGCATGGGATACCCTACTTGGCCCCCCATCTATGAGATGAGCTGCAAGGAAGGAAGGAATCAAGGAAGGAGTTGATCTTTCTCACTGTCTGAAGTGAAAAACAATTGAGGCAGGTAACATGAATCTGCCAGGGATGGGTTTTGCCTTGGGTTTTAACCAATCCATTTTTAAGAACCTTAAACATGATTTTATGTCATTTAATTTTTAGGTTATTGTAGGTATGAGAAGCTCTGATCCTAGGCTACACACCTTACGAGAATATTGCAAGATTCCCTAGACTTGCAAATCAAATGTGTTTCCCTGTCCTAAAGTGTTTAATACCTACTTGCATGATAACTGAGAACAGAGTTCAGTCAGAAGGATGTTCAAGGCAGACATGCGAAGTTACTCAGAAGTCATGCAGTGACCCTAAAAGGCAGGAGGGGTTTCCATATACTAAATCAAAATGCCTTTTTGACCCATCCTGCATGAGAAACCCATGAGGTCTGTGAGTGCTGCAGGAAAAAGGAATGTAGGCAAAACAATGGAGCCAAAGAGAAAATTATTACTCTGGATTGGTTTTTTTGTATGAAGGCACAGTGAATTGTGGACGTTCTTCCTGAGCACTCTGTCCTTTGCAGAGGGAGCGAGGGAGCAGAATGAGCAGAAATTAATATCTTGCAGAGATCTTGTCCCCTAAGCCCTGGTGTTTGCATTCAAATGATGCCTTAATTGTGACCAGCAGAGCTTGCTCTGCTAAGATTCCCAGGCTGCTTCTGTATGAGCTTTTACAGACTTTAGATGACCTGGATATTAAATAGAGGTAACTCCCTAGAGGGTTTAGCACTGCTCTGCTTTCCTTTTCGTGGGTATGAAGAGAGCTTGATCGCTCCTACTTCTCCCTGCCAACACTTGGTGTTATGACTTTTTTTCCTATCCTAGAAGTATCTCTGACAAATTCTTTGGCTCATAGCCCTAAAGGCTAATGAGTGAAGAGATGGAAACAGATAGGATGGAAAAAGAAAAAGGAGAAATTTAATAGGCTAAAGAAAGAAAGGAACAACTAAAAATTGAAGGTAGGTGGAAAGAGACAGAAAGAAACAAAGAAAGATAAAAGTAGTGAAACTACTGGAAAGACAAAGAAAATGAGAAAGTTAGCATGCTTGAAATGGAATAAAGGCATTAGAGCAAGAAATAGAAAAAAAAGTCTGATCAGCAGCCCCTTGTGTTCTGGTCTTCTTTCTGCTCATAGGAGACACTGACCGAACATTTGATAACTTCCATGCATAAAACTCATTCCCTGTCACACAGATTTCACCCACCCCAGACAAAAAGTATCATAGTTCTTCCATTCCCATCACCGCAAGGTCAATTTTATAATTTCTTCTTATCTTTCACTCCTTCTCTCATTTTTAAATCATCCGTGTAAATGCTACATACCATGAACACAAGGGCAATTTTCAAGTGTCCTCCAAAGTGAGCACTTGGGTTAACAACAGCTCCTTACCTATGACTCTGAGCACAGTGCCGACTCCAAAGTGAAGCTGCTGGTTTGCACAGCTGTACAAAGTCAGGCTGTAACCCCCAGTGTCATTATGCTCTTCCTGCCAGCCACATAGCTCCTTAAAATGGTACTGTTTAAAGGAGCAGGCACCAGGGAGGATTTCTACAGTTTGCTATCAGATGGGGAAGCAGCAGATGGAAAAATTACTTTGCCCTGTGATTCCAACATGCCCCAATATAGGTGATGTTAAATCCTTTCTGGAATGGGAGAAAATAGAGAAAGAAAATGGGGAAAAAGAAAAAGAATAGAGGAAAAAAAGTATGCTGAGAGAAAATAATACTGTCCTTGCTGAGTTGTAGAAGTTGTGAGAAGGATTGTTTGCAGAACCCAGCATCCCAGAGCAACTATAGACAGCCTGCAAACCATCTGTGGAGAGGCAAGTAAAGTGCCAGCAAGATTACTCCTTCCCTCCATGGTTCAGCCCACAAGAGAATCCAGATTCTACCTCCAAAATGCTGCTTTGGATCATTATACAGATAAACTGAAAAAACCTGAGGACCTGCAGGAACATTTTTCATTCCTAACCTCTATAATATTTCCTTGAAAGATGGGTGAAAATTAAATTATTTATTCCCTTCTCCCTGCATGAAGTTCCCAGAAATGAAAGACAAAGGCTGCAGACACAAGGACCTCAGCATTGGTGCCTGTAAATTCTATGTTTCCATAACGGCACATCTCATTTTAATAAGCAACCAATAAAGCATTAATCTTGTTCTCATGGCTGCATGAAAAATTATCATTAGTAAGCTTTTAATTAAGAATGTTCTTGTCCCCTAAAGCAGTATCACATAGATCACAGAGATCGGACTTACCTATGACCGTAAGTTTTGTCCCACTGCCAAAGAACAGTCTATTATTATTCACACCATTTTGCAGCTGCAGAAAAACCTCTCCTCTACTCTCAGATCTCTAAGCCAAGCCTGTGGACTAACCCTCCCCTCATGTGGTACCAGCAAAAGAAGAAATACGGAGTACATTTATCTCAGATCTCCTAGAAAACAGGTCCGTAAGGAAAACCACCAAATCTGTGTCTAAACAGCTGATACCAAGATCAGAAATACCCTGTCCAGAGCCCTTCTGCTTCAGGCTCAATCAGTTGTTGGAGGTTCCACCATTTCTTTGGATGATATTTCTCTATTTATCTAGGTGTCATATTAAAATATTAGAAAATATTTCCCAGATGTCAACATTCCCTAAGATCTCTTCCTCTTTGAAATGAACCACATATTAGTTTTCTGTGGTTTTCAGTGGCTGTTTAACATCTATTCTGAAATAGCAAGATCATTGTCCTCTGTGATCTTTGTATCCCCATCCAGGCAAGCCTGTACAGTGGAAAGAAACTGGCTGTGCTGTGGAGAGCTATTTTCTATAACAATAAGGACTTTACAAGCTGCAGAGAGATTTTAGTATTGCTTATTATATAGTACGGTATATACTAGTGCCTTCTTTTTTATAAATTAAAAATGCTAGCACACTTGTTTTCCATGGTTATCTAAGACAGCACATTCTTTAATTCACCCTGGGAAGATCCAAGGTAATTGAGGCTTGTATCGTCTTGACTTTGTTTCCTAGACCCCTTCAAAGTGTAACTGTAAGTCAGTTCTTTCCAGACAGATGGACAGCTTTTCACTCACTTGTCCTTAATCATCTCTAGCCCCAACAGAACCAGCATTATAGAGAGTAGCCATACTTTTGGTGGAAAATTTTTGTATGTGTTGATTCATTAGGACAATGTTTTTGTGTCATGCATACATTATTTCTCTCATTCCTTATCCTCATTCTTTTTAGGGACAGTTTTTTCTTTACTGAAAACACATTCATTCCATTCTCCAAAATGAAAAGGAGTCCCTACCTAGAGGACCCAACTTATACTATTCCCTGAAGTAGACAGGGTTACTAACACACACCAGTTTAATAATGTTAGGGAGGTTAATGATGATGTTCTCTAAAGAGAAGACATGGCATTTGATGTGATTTAAAAGAGGAAACAAAAAGTTCTTACCTATTACTGTAAGTTTTGTGCCTCTGCCAAAACGCATATCAGCACTGCTCACAGTGACAAAGTGATGTATCATAAGCTAAGAGAAGGGATGCACTGCACCTGCCTTTCTATAAGCACAAGCTTTGGAAACTGTTATTGTTCTTGGAATCCCAAACATCACCCATTCTTTATTTGAGCTGGTTCACCTTTGGCAGGGAACTAAAACAAATCCCTTTGTTTCCCCTTCCATGGCAGGCCAGCTGTCTTGGATAGTCTTTCAGGATCCCCTTCAGTTTTCTGATAGGTTAAAATAATCCACACAAGGAGGGCCCAGAAGAATCTGTTGACTGGTCCCACACAAAACCTTCATAGCCATTAGGAAGAACTGCAGTGAGACAGTGGGGATGGGGATTACAGGCAAACTTTGTTCTCACAGGCATGAGGCAGTCAGCAGATCTTGGAGGATTATTTCAGAGAGAAAACCTCAACACATTTCATGTAGTGCCTCTGAGAGATACCTGCTATATGTCAGAATTCTTTCCGTAATACTTGTATCACTTTAAGAAAGAACCATTTTGTCATCCATTGCAAACATTGGTTAATCTGGAAACAACAGTAATTCCAGTTTTGCAGCCTTTGATAGGCCTTAGGTGCATCTCTAGTCACAGTTTGGTTTGGTGAAAATGAATTTCGATATCTCAGAATTTCCTAGCTGGCTTGCCACGGAGGGCAGGCTCAGTTCTCAGATGATGAAAGTAAGTCCCAGCACAGAAGGTCTGGTTAGAGAAACCAAGGCAGAACATGCCTGCTCTGCTGCAGGATTCTGTGCAGCTGCCTTCACATGCTCTGCCACAAGGCTCATGCACCCTTGGGTTTTTGTAAAGGCTTCCTGGGGAATGTATCATCGTGGTCCCCCCCCCACCGTGCCACAATGATATAACCTGGTACAAAAACAATCCCACCCATGACTCCACCCCCTCATTTTGTCAACCAGGAATGACTGCCATGATTACCTGTGCTGGTTTGGACCGTGGTACTGTTGGACGGTGGTTCAAGTTAATTTCCTTGAAAGAGGTTACTGTGGAGTAGAGTTCGGGCTTGTTCTGCAAATACTGTTGGCAAGAGAGAAATGTTTTTGTTATTGCTGAGCAGTGCTTACATGACATTCAAGGACTTTTCTGCTTCTCATACCCCCATGCTGGCAAGAAGGCTGGTGGTGCATGGGAACCTGGGAGGAGGGACAGCAGGGAGAGCTGATCCCAAATGATCCAAGGAATATTCCATATCCCATGGTGTCACGTTCAGTATGTGAAAGAGGCAAGTAGGGGGAAGAAGAAGGAAGAGAAAGGTGTTTGGAGAGATGGTGTTTGTCTTCCCAAGCACCGTTATGTGTGACGGGGTGCTGCCTTCCTGGGAATGGCTGAACACCTGCCCGTCCATGGCAAAAGGAGAATGAATTCCTTGTTGTCATTTGCTCGTGTGCACAGTTTTTGCTTTACCTCTTAAACTGTCTTTATCTCAAGCCACGAGTGTTTCACTTGTGCTTTTCCGATTCTCTCTCCAGTCCTGCTGGTGGGGAGTGAGCAAGCAGCTGTGGGGCTTGATGCTGGCTGGGGCTAAACCATGACACAACCACAGACCACATCCTTCCTTTGCCATTGTTTTTTCTATGTGATAGTCCAATCACCTCTCAGTGTATCCATTATTGCTCAATTTATAATACCAAGATTTTTTTCTTATACTCAAAAAGGTAACACATTTATTGATTGACTTTAAATGCAGTAATTTTTCACTTGGTAGTGTCACGGCCATGTTCATGCTGCTTTCTTTTCTACTCGTTCTCTCTTCTATCCCCAGGATGACAAGCAAACCTCCAGCTCACAGTTTGCAATTTTTGGTTTGCAATGAGAGTCATTTGCTTACTATGGGCTGGTGTTGGTCTCTGTAGCTTGGTGTTGCTTGAGAGCATTCTCCCAGGGCTTGTGCCTCTGCCTATGAAAAGGCTTCATCCAGGAGTAAAAGCATGCTTTCATTTTGCAGACTGTCTGAAGGAATGGGAACTGACGGGGACAATTAACAGGCTACATTTATCTCCCTCCTTTATATGTAAGTGACATGGTCTTGTCTCACAGAGTTTCAACACATAGTTAGCAATAAAACCTAAACATGTTTTTCATATTGCTCTTGAGCAGCTTCACTTGAATCTTTCTTGATATGAAAAATAGATTACAAAGCACAGAACAAAATGCTTCAGAACAAAGTCTTTCTACTAGGAAAACCACAAAATATTTTTTCGATTATTTTCAGGTATCTCAGTTCTTCTGCATCCAAACTTAAAGTATTGCTCCTCTACTTTAGACTGCATTTTCCTACATCTGTGCAGGAAACATTTATACATGAAATGTATGACTGAGTTCTTCATTTAGTCCTGTGTGAACTTCCACTGAACTACCAATGGTTTTACTTGTGGTGTGAGAAAATAATGACGTGCAAAGTGGATGAAAGATCTCCAGAAAGTCTCTCCACATTTAGTAAGCCCTTGGGTTTATAGTTTATGGAGCACAGAAAAGGTCCCAACAAACACAATTTTACAGAAACACATTCTGGTTCCCTTTGCTTCTCATCCACGACAGGTTCGATTCTCTTCCCTGTCTCTCAAGTGGATACTTTTGACCCTGACTCTGAGTTATGTGTTTATTTATTTTCATCCTTGGTTTGATTTTCCTACTTTTTATTTTCTTACACTTCCTATTTTCCTTTTTTACTCCTTTCTTTAAACAGTCTACACAAGTTTATCATGCTACATCTATTGCCCAGTGCACCTGGCATTCTGTCCTACTTTTTGCCTAAAATTCTCCCTTTCATTATCACTAATTGGTTCTCTTGAAAATTTTAAGAGACACAGTGCAATTGTAGAGAAGTGGACTTACATAAATATTACCCTGAAGACATCACTTTCTCCAAAGTGGTCTCCTGTGTGGCTAGAAGGAGTGATAACAAATGGGTGCAGAGCAGAATTCTGCTTCTCTCCTTGGACCTAAGCATCAACCCCATCGCAAATATCCTCTGTAGAAAACAATCTTGGAAAAGAGCTTGATGGACAAAAGCTTTCCTTTAAAAATACTTCAATTCAATAGAAAGAAAAGAAAAAGGAGACATTATATGAGCCCAGATATGTATGTGTCTCTCTTTTAAAGTGCTCTCTCTGCACAATCACCTGTATAATAGCAGAAGTGTGTGGGAATGAGAATTTCAAGGCTTGTAGCAAGCTTGGAAAAGAACAGGATTGGATTGCTGACCTTGGTCTCCATTTCCAGAGAATGACAGATATGAATTCAGTGTGGGAACATTCTTCTTATTCCAGAGTGTAAAAGGAAGTCTCTGTCATTTGACAAATTCTTTTCTTACATAGAACCTCTTAGTTATGTCCCTGCTTCACACCATAGCTCGTGTGCTCCAAAAATGCCTATGCCCAAGTTTGTCCTGTGTTCACTTTGAGCAAGTTCTACCATGACCATTCTGAAAGTCTGTCTGTGTGAGGACAAGATTGATCTGGGGATTCTTCTGACAGCCCTGATAAATGCAGTCATTTTCACCAAATGTCCTAATAAATTATATTCATCCTAATGTGTTTCTGGCTGAGCTGGAATTATTTTTTGTTGATACTCCATTCTGCTGTGCTCCAATCTAATCTAACTTCATAGGGCATGAACAATGGGGTTTCTTGGGAAAAGAACCCATCATCAGAATCAAAAGATGTCTCTGTTTGCTTATCTTTGTTGTATCCCCTGAAATGTGCCCCTTTGTACAACCTTCTCGCGATTCCCACTTGCTGAGAGCTGTTCCTTTCCTTTCTTCTCCAAAGGGGACACCTTTCCCTAGACCAGGTAGTTCACATCTTGTGAATGTAAGAACCCATGAAGCATTTTTGTGAAAAGTTTTTTTCAGGAAACAGCTCTCTGTTTTGTTTCAAGCAGCCATGAGCCTACTTAAGTTATTTCCGTTCTCCATATAAACAGAACACCAAATAAATCCCTTGGTTCAGTAGGATATTTTCTCCTCTTCTGAAGTGTTTTGAGGAGATTAGAGGAGTGTCAAACATAGAGCAGGAAAAACAACTGCATTTTACAGCTTTATACCCATCTGCCCTCGGGCACTAAGATGCAGCTTTTTTCTTTAATGACATGAAAAGAGTTATGACAGATTCCTCTCAAGTCTGTCATCAGATCCTTTTGAAACAAACACATTAAGTGTCAGGTGAATTTTCATCTCTTCACCAAATTTTTCTTCACTGCCACAGTGAGTCTGGTGTCTTCACCAAGCTAATCTCACAAAAGAACGAAGAGAGAGAAGAAGCAGCTCCCATGCCTCTCCCTAGAGAATGTCACTTCTCATCTGGCTGGAGTGCTGTTTTCTTCTCTACCACCTTTGAATTATGCAGCTCTTCTGGCTCCAAAGCAGCCCCTGGCGAGGGCAAGACTCCAAAGCCCACAGCCCTGCTCCACTTGTTGGTGCACAGTGTGAGTAGTGGATGAGTCTCTGCTGTTCCCCTAACAGATAAGTTATTTCTACAGGGATTGTCAGTGAATGATCTTTAATGAGAGTTGCTTATGGCACTATTCATCATTGAAAGTTGTGTGGTAGGACACTATTACTACAGAAGACCAAATTTAAAAGCAACGACTCGGGCTTTTCAAGGGAAAAGAAGCAAAACCTTTATTCCTAAATCAAGGAGATGAGTTCCCAGCCTCTGAGCATTAAGAAGGTGCTACTTTTAAAGATATGTTACAAGAAAATATGATACATTATGATATGGAAGTACAGGGAAAGCTCAGCAGTGATTACAAAATAGTGAAGAACAGGATGGCAACAGACAATTACAAAAAAATTATATTCAGAAGTTCGTAGAAGCTTAGATATTTTGCTATGGAAAGGTAGCAAACTTGTCATGTTCCTGCTGATGTGATGACAAGGGCTCTTCTTTTATTCTCTAGATAACTTGACACCGGTCTAATTGAAAACAAAATGGGATAAAATTAGAAGAACTGTAAAACAGCAGAGAAGACAAAAACATACACCAACCAACGGAAACAAATAGAGAAATTGGCTGCATGACCTTGCCCAAAGAGTTACCATCCATGGCTGAGTGTTCAAGTGGCAGTCAGTCACAAACCGTTTCCCTCAGAGGTCTGTACTGGGGCCAAAAGCATTTTTTCAACTCTCATCAGTGTCTCATTGACACAGGGAGCAAGGGCACCCTCAGCAAGTTCACAGCTGACACAGAGCTGTGTGGCCCTTGGTGTGTTTGAGGGAAGGGATGCCAACCACAGGGACCTGGGCAGACTCAGAGAGCGGGCCCATGTGAGCCCCCACCAATCCCACCTGCAGTTCTGTGTCCAGCTCTGGAGGCCCCAGCACAGGAAACTCATGGCCATGACAGAGCAGGTCCCAAGGAGGCCCACAAAAGCCAGTCACAGGGGCTCAGGGTATGGAGACAGGCTGAGAGAACAACCCCTCTTGAGACTGGAGCAGAAAAGCCTCTGGACAGGCCGGCCTGGGGCCTTCCCAGATACAGCAGTGGGGGACTTTTATGAAAAACAGAGATGTTTTGCCAAGGCCTGCAGTGATGGGATGAAGAGCCCTGGATTTAAACAGATACAGGGTAGCTTCAGATTAAAGGAAGACATTTGTTCTGCGGAGGGTGCTGAGACAGTGGAACAGGTTTCCCAGAGAAGCTGTGGACGTCCCACCCCTGGAAGTGTTTGAGGCCTGGTTGCATGGGGCTTTGAGCAACCTGGTCCAATGAAGGATATCCCTGCCCATTTCAGAGTGGGGAGGGAAGTAGATAATCTCTAAATGTTCTTTCTAGCACAAATCATTCTGTGATTCTAGGATTATGATGCAGAAATGGGCAAATCTAGCCCCTCCAGTATATCCTTGCAAAAGGACCAAAAAAAGAATAACTGAGATGATTGGCATCCTTGCCCTCAACTCTACCAGGTCATGTTTCAAATACATCTCCCTCTTCTGCTTTTAAAGGGTCAAGTGCAGAGACTTCTGCTGCTCTCACTGCATGGATGTTTCTGCCGTAGGAAAAACTTACTAATAAAAAACATTTCCTGGTAGTTTGTTTAATTTATCCCATTTCTTCAGACTGATCCCACTATTCATTATAAATCTTTGTAAACATTTGACCACATTTTATGCCCTGCATCACTTCAAAAAACTGCCTGCTATTTTCTCTGGAGCTGTAAGCTGTACAATGGTTACACAACTGCATGATATATCTGATCTTTCCCTCATTTACTTTCTGGGCAACTTGTCCTTAATTCTCATCTTTTTCATGAATTTAAAGAGGATTGTGAGAAGGAATTCCTCTGCTAGACAGCATTGATTTCATTTGAGTTCTGGAAAAACAGAAAGAGAAATCCCATCATTTGTGATTTTTCAGGCTGAACTGCACAAAGCCTGGCAGAGCACCTGCAGAACAGCCACACCTCTGAGAACAGGTTTAGCCTGCATCCACTGATCCTTGACTAGTGAGTAAAAGCCCAGCCTTCCTGGGCCACTCTGACTTACCTTGGCTGTCCACACCAGACCACTCACCAAAACTGCATAGACCAAGGCTTTGCCACAGAGGATGAGGTAAGTGAGCTTCAGGGAATTTCCATACCGCAAGTACGACTCTGCAAGTCAAACACCATTTCTATTTGTGTATTCCATTTTCATCATCATCATTACAAGATGCTGGCTGTAATGGAGCTTTCATCAAATGAGAACCCTTGAAATCTTTAGCTAAGCAACATAAAGGAACTAGAGGCAAATGAGTGGCTCTGTTGGCACCAGAGAACCAGGGAAGGGACAGAACACAGTGACTCAAAGAGCCAAAAGAGAAAGCAAGTCTAGGAAAGACAGAGATTGGCTTTATTCTGGGAAAGTACTGAGTTCCATACCTACTGATGAACTGGGCTGCTCATCTGACATCCCAGTTAGGAACGCAAAGGAGTCTGAATCAAAAGATACCAATGTTTTATTTTGTCTCATTATTGTCAGTGGCATTATGAGTGCTGCTGATGTATCAGGAAAGTTTCACAAAGCCCAGAATAACATGCCTTCTAGAGGTTTTATTCTTGAAGATTTTTCACTCTTAAGGGGCTACCATAGAATTGAGATACAAGATCTGTCTTGGTTCATCCTTAAGATTCCTGAAGCATTCAGGAAGTTCTTGAAAAACAGGAGTGTACAAATATGTACATAAAGTGGAAAGAATGTAATTTGTGGATATTCTCCACACATGACAGACGTGAGGAGCAGAATGTGACTCGTCATGGGAATTGTTCTCAGTTTGATACTGAGAAATAGTCAGAATATTACATCCTGAATCTTGACGTCCGAATCACTTAGGTAAGTATGGATCATTTCTTTGATGGCTGAGCAAAATATTCCTAACGGAAGTCAGTTTCTAGGAGTGGAGGAGAATATGAAGAGTAAATGACAATCTACAGGAAGGCACCATGACTCCATCAGTTTTCAAAATGGAATCATAGGGGAGAGCGAAACCCCAAAGCAGAGCTACAGACAATATGCATAAACAGCCCTCCAAAAAACTCTTGTTCCTTTTCTTTTGTTTTTGTTTTCTTTAATATCACATGCAAATCACTTACAGGAGAAAGTAGAAGCTATTCATACAGCAGATATCTCCCACACGTTGTACATAATGTCAGTAAAACTGGCATTAAAATACATACTGATAATTGCCTGAGAGAAGAGGCAAAATTCCCTTTATGTGAGAAGCCACACGTACCTTCGGTGAGTGCACAACCTGAAAGACAAAAAGGAGCAGAAAGTCACGTTTCTCTTCAGAGCAAACAGAATACAGATTTTAGAAGTTTCAGTTTATCAAACACTGCCTCATTCTTTCTACTGAAAGTAGGTGTTTTATGATACTGTTCAATTTATTCTACTACAGAGATTTCTCAGTGGAAAGCCTGAAGAAACCCTAGATGTAGAATGGTAACCCAGGGACAAGGCCCAGGAATGGGAAGAGACATATGCTAATACCCAGATCTTTAGGTCTGTAATTGTGCCAGAAGAACACCTTGTATGGAAGCTACCTATAGATGTGGCTCATATCACAACACTTGCTCTTTTGATTTGTGATTTCTGTCTGATACAGCATGGTAAGAGATGTTTCTTTACTCACCAGCATCACCATGGATAAATTTGTTTATTGAGGCTGTTGTTCCATTCTGAAAAAAATTGGCAACACACTCAAAGCGATTCAGAGGGTTGAACCACTCCCAGGCTGGCATCCTCAGTCGGCTGGTCAGCGAGTAGGTGCTCCCATTCTGTGTGGAGTACTCATCTGTCCCCACCCCTTCGGTCCTTTTCACACCATTCACGCTCCAGACCAGAGTCAGGTGGTCAGGGTAGAAACCAGAGGCCAGGCACACCAGCGTGGCCTTGCTCTTCTGCTGGATCTCCTGCTTTGATGGGGAAAAGATGGCCACGGCTGGAGGTATGATTTCATCATTCTTGCCTGAAACACAAAGCAACATGGTCCAGTATTACAGCGACTCAGTTAGGGTCTCTATGGTGAGAGAAGGATGAGAATCTTGTTTGATGATTAGAAGGCTGGATTTATTGATATATGATATAGAATACATTATAACTATACTAAAAAGAAGAAGGAGAGAAGTTGCAGAGCGGCTAAGCTAAGAATAGAATAGAAAAGAATCTATAACAAAGTTCTGTGTCTAGGGACTCTGTCCCCAGCTTGCTCCTGTGATTGGCCCTTAATTATAAACATGGAACATGAACCAATCACAGGTGCATCTTATTGCATTCTACAGCAGCTAATAACAATTGTTTACATTCTTCTTCTGGAGCCTTTACTTCCCAGAAGATGCACAAATCTCAAAGAAAGGATTTCTGTGAAAAAATGTCTGCAACAGTCCAGAGCCTCCATCCCTCTGTTCAATCAGAACCCCCTGGAAATGGTCCTGAGTTTGTGCCGTGTTACTCCTGAAATACCTGGCCTTTTAACTGCTGTCTATTGGACAATTTATGTCTACTGGATATGACACACCAGGACAGTGGAAGGATTTCTTTTCGCTCATCACACACAGTTTTCCTGGGTCTGACCACAGAAATGCACAAGCACATGAAATTCTTGTATGGCCTCTTGCCAGAAGCATACAAATCCACAAAGAAATGGAGCAAACAGATGAGCAGAAAAGTCCCCACTTTTGCTGTAAGTAAGGCCTGTATTTGTAGTATTGTCTTAGAAGTTAAAAAAGTCTGTTTTAGGGCACAAACATCTTCAGCAAACTGGGTTGCATTCCTGGAGAGGGAGTTAAGACATGATGGTCATTGCAGTGTTCAGAATTGTACTGGCATGGGATACCCTACTTGGCCCCCGTCTATGAGATGAGCAGGAAGGAAGGAAGGAAGGAAGGAAGGAAGGAAGGAAGGAAGGAAGGAAGGAAGGAAGGAATCAAGGAAGGAGTTGATCCTTCTCACTGTCTGAAGTGAAAAACAATTGAGGCAGGTAACATGAATCTGCCAGGGATGGGTCTTGCCTTGAGTCTTAACCAATGCATTTTTAAAACATTAAACATGAATTTTATGTCATTTAATTTTTAAATTATTGTAGGTATGAGAAGCTCTGATCCTAGGCTACACACCTTACTAGAATATTGCAAGATTCCATAGACTTGCAAATCAAATGTGTTTCCCTGTCCTAAAGTGTTTAATACCTACTTGCATGATAACTGAGAACAGAGTTCAGTCAGAAGGATGTTCAAGGCAGACATGAGAAGTTACTCAGAAGTCATGCAGTGACCCTAAATGACAGGAGGGGTTTCCATATACTAAATCAAAATGCCTTTTTGACCCATCCTGCATGAGAAACCCATGAGGTCTGTGAGTGCTGCAGGAAAAAGGAATGTAGGCAAAACAATGGAGCCAAAGAGAAAATTATTACTCTGGGTTGGTTTTTTTGCATGAAGGCACAGTGAATTGTGGACGTTCTTCCTGAGCGCTCTGTCCTTTGCAGAGAGAGAGAGGGAGCAGAATGAGCAGAAATTAATATCTTGCAGAGATCTTGTCCCCTAAGCCCTGGTGTTTGCATTCAAATGATGCCTTAATTGTGACCAGCAGAGCTTGCTCTGCTAAGATTCCCAGGCTGCTTCTGTATGAGCTTTTACAGACTTTAGATGACCTGGATATTAAATAGAGGTAACTCCCTAGAGGGTTTAGCACTGCTCTGCTTTCCTTTTCGTGGGTATGAAGAGAGCTTGATCGCTCCTACTTCTCCCTGCCAACACTTGGTGTTATGATTTTTTTTCCTTTCCAAGAAATCTCTCTGACAAATTCTTCAGGTCATAGCCCTAAAGGCTAATGAGTGAAGAGATGGAAACAGATAGGAGGGCACAAAAGAAAAGTATAAAACCTGCAAAATAACATTGCCCCATTAAAAAAAAAAAAAGACAGGTAAAAAGGGAGACAGAAAGAATAATAATACTACCAGGAAGAGTAAGAGAATGAGCAGGTTAGAAATGGAAAAAGGAGACTGCTAAAAGTCAAAACTGGAAGAAGTGTCTGATCAGCAGCCCTGTCAGTCAGTCTAGTCTGATCAGTCTGATCAGTTTAGTCTTCTATACTGGTCGTTTTCATTCCCAACCTCTATAATATTTCCTGGGAGATTAAGAGGAAACAAAATTGTTTATCCCCTTCTCCCTTCATGAATTTCCCCGATATGAAAGATAAACGCTGCAGACACAGAGATCTCAAAATCTTTGCTTTCAAATTCTACAGTTTCATTGTAGCACATCTCATTTTAATACGGAAGCTATAAAGCATTACTCCTGTTCTCATGGCTGCATGAAAAATTATCAATAATAAACTTTTAATTAAGAATGTTCTTGTCCCCTAACCAGTATCACATAGATCAAAGAGATCTGCCTTCCTACTTACCTATTACCGTAAGTTTTGTCCCACTGCCAAAGAACAATTGCTCATTATTCACACCATTTTGCAGCTGCAGAAAAACCTCTCCTCTACTCCCAGACCTCTGAACCAAGCCTGTGGACTAACCCTCCCCTCATGTGGTACCAGCAAAAGAAGAAACACAAAGTACTCAGGTCTTCTAAAAAAAACAGGTCTGTAAGGGAACACCACCAAAATCTGTGTGTCTAAACAGCTGAGGTCAACATCAGATACACCCTGTCCAGAGCCCTTTTGCTTTAGGTGTAGGTGAATCATTTGTTGGAGGTTCCACCATGTCTTTAGAGAACATTTATCTATTTATCTAGGGGTCATATTAGAATATTAGAAAATATTTCCCACATGCAGACTAAGTAATTTCTTTTTCTCAGCTAAATAACCACATTTCCTTTAAAATTTGTTCAACTTTTTGGGTATTGTTCATTTATAAGATAAATGCCTTTTTATAACATAAAAAAAAATTTCTAATATATAGCACAGTGTCTTGGTCCACTCTGCCATTCATAGAAGTTCCTAAACATGCCCCCTTTCCCTTTCCATTTCCCTTTCCCTTTCTCTGGAAGGCTTTCCTTGAAAGGAAGTCTCTGCTTTTATTCTTTGTCCTCCCCTGGTGATGATTATTCACATTTGCTGCATAAATGCTATGGTCAATGAGGGGTCAGCATATTCATTTTTACCAGCTCAGGCATCTCAGATAAACTTTGAATTTCAAAAACTGTGCTGATCATTTTTTCCTATGGAGATTGAATTTCACTGTTTGTTATCAATTTATTCTGTAGTGGCACAACGTGGCACAAATATCTGAGGAATCAATTCTTCCATAATTTCTCAGTATCTGAGCATCAGCCATCTTTTCCCCAGATTTGGACAATCCAAATCCATAAACGTGGCTCAGAAAGAAACATTCTCTGAGAGCTCCTTCCCCTTGAAATGAATCATATATTCTTCTATGGTTTTCAGTGGCTGTTTATAATGTATTCTGAAATAGTAAGACAGTTGTCCTTAATGATGTTTTTATCACCATCCTGGCAAGCCTGTACAGTGGAAAGAAACTAGCTGTGCAGTGGAGAGCTACTTTCCATAACAACAAGGACTTAAAAATCTGCAGTGAGATTTTAGGATTGCTTATTATAAAGTTAAGCATTTATTTTTGCCTTTTTTTTTATCAACCAAAAATGCTAGCACATGTGTTTTTCCTGGTTATCTGAGACAACACATTCTTTAATTCACCCTTCGAAGATCCAAGGTAATTTAAGCTTGTATCAGCTTGATTTAGTTTCCTAGACCCCTTCAAAGTGTAACTGTAAGTCAGTTATTTCCAGAGAGATAGACAGCTTTTCACTCACTTGTCCTTAATCATCTCTAGCCCCAGCAGAACCAGCATTATAGAGAGTAGCCATACTTTTGGGGAATTTTTTGTACATGTTGATTCATTAGGACAACTTTTTGTAATGTCATGCGCACCTTATTTGTCCCATTCCTTATCCTCATTCTTTCTAGGGACAGCTTTTAACTTTTTCTTTACCGAAAACACATTCATTCCGTTCTCCAAAATGAAAAGGAGTGTCCCTACTTATTCTATTCTCTCAAGTAGACAGGGTTACTAACACACACCAGTTTAATAATGATAGGGAGCATAGTAATGAAATTTTCTAAAGAGAAGACATGGCAGAGAAGAATTAAAAGAGGAAACAAAAATTCCTTACCTATTACTGTAAGTTTTGTGCCACTGCCGAAAGACAACCCAGAGGTGTACACAGTGACAAAGTGATGTATCGTAAGCTAAGTGAAGAGATGCACTGCAGCTGCCTTACTATAAGCGAAGCCCAAAAGATAATTTTTGGCATTTGAAATTCCAAGCATCAGTCTCTGGGATATGGCAGAAAACCAGCTTGGAATCAGTTGTATAGTGTGTAGAATTCATAAAAGCATTTCCCAGATTTGTTTGATACCTTGTCTACATTTCACCCCAAGTTGCTTTTGCAACCTTTCTCCAATCTCCATGTTACATCACTGATTTTATCTGCCATTCTCATTTGGCATATCTCAAAAACAAGCAGATACACCCAAAGGTTGTCACTATCTAGGAACAGAACATTTCTAGACCTAGAACTTCCTCACTGTCAGTCTTATATTCCAAGCATTGTGAAGCCTTCTTTTCTGTAACTTGTGAAGTTAATAATCAAATTATATGTGCTTTGTGGTTTTCATAGTCAAATGCACGTGGTGCAGCTTTGGCAGGGAACTAAAACAAATCCCTTTGTTTCCCCTTCCATGGCAGGCCAGCTGTCTTGGATAGTCTTTCAGGATCCCCTTCAGTTTTCTGATAGGTTAAAATAATCCACACAAGGAGGGCCCAGAAGAATCTGTTGACTGGTCCCACACAAAACCTTCATAGCCATTAGGAAGAACTGCAGTGAGACAGTGGGGATGGGGATTACAGGCAACTTTTGCTCTCACAGGCATGAGGCAGTCAGCAGATCTTGGAGGATTATTTCAGAGAAAAAAGCCCAACACATTTTATGCAGTGCCTCTGGGAGATACCTGCTATATGTCAGAATTCTTTCCGTAATACTTGTATCACTTTAAGAAAGAACCATTTTGTCATCCATTGCAAACATTGGTTAATCTGGAAAAAAATAATAATTCCAATTGCATGGTTGATAGGCTTCAGGTGCATCTGCAGTAACAGTTTGGTTTGGTGAAAATGAGTTTCGATATCTCAGAATTTCCTAGCTGGCTTGCCACGGAGGGCAGGCTCAGTTCTCAGATGATGAAAGTAAGTCCCAGCACAGAAGGTCTGTTAAGAGAAACCAAAGCAGAACATGCCTGCTCTGCTGCAGGATTCTGTGCAGCTGCCTTCACATGCTCTGCCGCAAGGCTCATGCACCCTTGGGTTTTTGTAAAGGCTTCCTGGGGAATGTATCATCGTGGATCCCCCTGTCCCCACAATGATATAGTCTCCTACAAAAACAATCCCACCCATGACTCCACCCCCTGTTTTTGTTAACTAGGAATGATTGCCATGATTACTTATGCTGGTTTGGACTGCTGTACAGTTAATTTCCCTCACAGTAGCAACAGTGAGGTTGTGCTTTGGGCTTGTTCTGCAAATACTGTTGGCAAGAGAGAAATGTTTTTGTTATTGCTGAGCAGTGCTTACATGACATTCAAGGACTTTTCTGCTTCTCATACCCCCATGCTGGCAAGAAGGCTGGTGGTGCATGGGAACCTGGGAGGAGGGACAGCAGGGAGAGCTGATCCCAAATGATCCAAGGAATATTCCATATCCCATGGTGTCACGTTCAGTATGTGAAAGAGGCAAGTAGGGGGAAGAAGAAGGAAGAGAAAGGTGTTTGGAGAGATGGTGTTTGTCTTCCCAAGCACCGTTATGTGTGACGGGGTGCTGCCTTTCTGGGAATGGCTGAACACCTGCCCGTCCATGGCAAAAGGAGAATGAATTCCTTGTTGTCATTTGCTCGTGTGCACAGTTTTTGCTTTACCTCTTAAACTGTCTTTATCTCAGCCACGAGTGTTTCACTTGTGCTTTTCCGATTCTCTCTCCAGTCCTGTGGGTGGGGAGTGAGCAAGCAGCTGTGGGGCTTGATGCTGGCTGGGGCTAAACCATGACACAACCACAGACCACATCCTTCCTTTGCCATTGCTGTTTCTGTGTGATAGTCCAATCACCTCTCAGCGTATCCATTATTGCTCAATTTATAATATCAAGATTTTTTTCTTATACATAAAATGGAAACATTTTTATTCTTTTATTGGTTGGCTTTAAATGCAGTAATTTTTCACTTGGTAATGATCATGGCCATGTTTATGCTGCTTTCCTTTGGCCATGTTTATGCTGCTTTCCTTTCTGCATGATCTCTCTTCTGTCCCCAGGATGACAAGCAAACCTCCAGCTCACAGTTTGCAATTTTTGGTTTGCAATGAGAGTCATTTGCTTACTACGGGCTGGTGTTGGTCTCTGTAGCTTGGTGTTGCTTGAAAGCATCCTCCCAGGGCTTGTGCCTCTGCCTATGAAAAGGCTTCATCTAGGAGTAAGAGCAAGCTTTCATTTTGCAGACTGTCTGAAGGGATGGGAACTGATGGGGAGAGGTAATATTTATCTCCCTCCCTTATACGTAAGTGACACAGTCTTGTCTCACAAAGTTTCAACACACAGTTAGCAACCTGACCAAGTATCTGTAGTAAGCCTGTTTTTCATATTGCTCTTTAATGGCTTCCTTTGAGTCTGTCTGGATATGAAAGAGACTGTAAAGCACAGGAGAAAATCCCTCAAAACAAAGTCATTCTACCAGGAAAATCACAAAATATTTTTTCTATTATTTTCAGATATCAGAGAAGAAGCCACAATTTCTGATACAGCCTGTTTAGCTAGGAAGAGGTGTTAGTGTTCTAGAGAAGGGAATGAAAAACATAGACTAAGATGTAACATGTAGGACCAAGAGAGAGGACTACAGAACGTGAGGTATCGGGCTGGTCATCTCGGCATGCTTCTGGGTTGTTCTCTCTTCTACAACAGTGAACAGAGTACTTAATCACCAATTAGGTCTGTTTATACAGAACTTTTGTTTGTATATATTGAATCCTTCCAAAAAATACATTTAGGATTTTTTTTTTTTTTTGGCTGTCACTGCCTAAATAATACAACCAATAGTGGAATATTATTTTCCTGCCTTGGTCTTAGTATATCTGTGACCTTAATACTATTTATTCAGGGACTTAATCCATTGGACTAAAATTCATTTAAGACTATTCTGTCTGCATCTCCAGTCTAGAGCTCCATTAGTGTACTTACTGTCACTCACAGACTGTCTTCCATGAGGTGTCTTTCATTTAAAAAGAAGGAAGTTACCTCTCTATTAGTTTTGAAGGAATATGTGGTGCTAGCAGCTCCTCAGGTCATGTTCAAAAGGCAATTTCCAAGACATGCCAGCAGAGACCAGTCTTGTTGCACCTTAACGTTTCTTTGTAACCTGTCAAAAGGAAAGTACTTGAAGGCCATGAATTGAAATTAATGTGAGTGACAAAACAAAGGGGAGGGAGATCCTTGAATTTTATTTCCAAGTCTTTCATAGGAGGATTTTTGAGCTTTGGAGGCTGTGCTGCCTAAGATTTCAGACAAGGAAAAACAACAATGTGTAAGGAATAAACATATAGGGATATGTTTTCTAACAATTATATTATTTTGCTGGAGAATTTTACAGGAAACTAGAGACTGCATCATTCATACCTGTCCTCCATTCTGTGGATTTTACAGAACAAGCAGCTGCAAAGAAGCAGGCCAGTCTACAGAGACTCCCTGAGCTTTACAGACTTGTTTTAGAAACAACTAGGATGCTTTTCATAAATATCCAATGCTTTCGACCAGAACCCGATAAAGTTAGCAAACAGCTCTTCTTCAGGCCATATCTGTGCGCTGAAAAGATATGATGGTGGAAGGAGGGATCTGATTAATAATTCAGCTTTGAAGACAGAGGCTGCTGCACTGCTCTGTTGCTCTCCAATTCAAAATATCCTGGGTCTATTGCCCCAACCTCTATGAAGTCTTCTTTCTGCTCTTCCTCTTCCCCTCTCCTAACTGTCTCACATTTTTCAAAGACTCCATCTCTCACTCAGAGAAGGTGGGGATTTTATCTTGGTGTTCAACACTGTCGCTACACCGTGCGATCATTCGCAGCACAGAAATACGTGGCTGCATCCTGGGCTGTCACATTCTTGATTGTCATCAGAGAGTAATCAGTATTCTCTCTGGTTACTTCAAACTTGGCCTCAGAGTAACCATCCTCATAAGAGTTATGACTCCATGTACTGCTGCTGACTATTAACTTCAAACCATTTCTTGGAGGCTGCTGGTACCAGAACATATAGGCAAGGTTACTGTAACTCTGATAGCAGGAGATGGTCAGAGAGCCTCCCGGTCTCAGAATGATTTTTTCAGGCCACTGAGCAATGTAGGCTCCAATCCCAACACCTGCATTAATAGGAGATAACAAGAGAGAGTGAGGAGAGGGAGTACAGGTGATGACCAAAGGGGTCCTCTACCTTACAGTAGCCCTGCATGGCCTGGATGAGAGCCCTGCTGCAGATGGATCTGTTGTCTCTCACCAGGTAAAAGAGCAAGCACAACAGCCAGCATGGCCCTCCAGCTCTCCCAGGACAGTGTGCTCCTGCTCACTGTTAGACAAGAGTTAAGAGACCCATGCCCCTCCCCTTGCCCTGATTTGTCTGTCAGGTTTGGGCAGGGAGGAGAGAAGGGACTGTCCACCTGGGATGCTTTCTTTGGTGAGCCAGTAAAAGCAAAGCTAAATCTTCATGTGGCTCCAAGGTCTGCTTTTGCTCTTCCACAAGTCAGTGTTCTGAGCTGCTGACACAAATGTGGAATTTCTCACAGACCAGTATATTGCTGGCTGAATGCTGAGCTGTCATTCCATGATTGAGAGGGTCTGGGTGTTGGAGGCCAGACAGAAACCAAGGATCAGTGGATTCGTAAATGATTTTTGGAGCCATTTATATCAGTGGCTATAACTTGGACCATCTTTGCAGAAGGATTTCCAGCAGAAGTACACCTGTTCTGTTTCATTCTGAAGAGTTGTTCTTAATATCTGGAGCACAGTATTTTACAACTCGGATCTTGTTAGTCAGAAGCAGGATAATAGATCAAGATAGCAAAGGCACAAAAATTGTCTTTAATCATATCTTAGTTTTCTTCAGTTTTCCAGACAGGCATGCACATTCCCTGCTGGGTAATCTTCCTGGGATCTGTAATTCACTTTTACAGAAATCAAGACATCTCCACCAGCCATTTTTTCTCACAACAATAACGATAGTTAAACATAAACCTCATGAACACTCTGTTTGTTTCTAGCCTGCCAGATACATCCTAGATATCCTATTCTATATATAGAATATATTCTGTTCTATTCTATACAACTCTATATATAGAACCTATGCCATTCTCCATTATTTTCTGAACACATAAGATTCAAAATTATTATTGCAACTGCTTCTTTTCTCCCTAGTACTTTTATAAAATACATTTAATTTCAATGACCTTCAGTAATCCCGATATTGCATCTTGCACACAATTGGGATACTTCTGGGGTTCTATCATTCTCTCTTTTTTCTCTTTTTCTCCATTTTTCTTTTTAAGGGCCTATCTGTGCACTGAAAAGATAAGACATTTGAAGGAGGTAAATCTGGTTAATGATCTGAACAAATCTGAGGACAAGCAATTAGACAAGGAGAGTAGCTGTTTCATAAGAAACTTAGAATAGTGGCTTTTTGTGCAGATGCAATTCAGGCTGGCCAAAGAAGTACTGCATGGGAGAAAAATGTCCCTTAGAGCTGGAAGGGGGAACTATAATCAAAGAATTCACAATGGCAATAAACCTAGAGAGCTCTGTGGTTTGCTATTGCCACTTGGAAATTGCACAGCTATGAGCACTCAAGAGCCATTTCATTAAATTGCTGTATGTTCAAGGTGACTGATAAGTTTGTTATCACAAGGCCTAAAAATTGCCTTTGCCACTCAAAACTAAAAGTGCTGTGGAGGTGAGAAGTAAAAAGGATCCTTCCTCTGTTGTATTACCAGAGCTGAAAATGTGGTTTGCAGTGCTTATGAAAAAGGTCTGAGCTAGGACTGTAACATGCTTTTCAGGAATGGGTAACTTACTAAAATAGAATTAGAAAAAAACAAAAAACAAACAAACAAACAAAACCCAACCAAAAACTCAACAAGAAAACCCAAACCAAAACAAAAAATCACCCCAAAGCCTCCATCAAAGTGTTTATATTTCTTCATAATTCCATTATGAACTAGTTTTCCTGAAACTTTCACAGGGAATTTGGATCAGCAGTAATAATTCAATAATGCCAGGCAGCATCAGTGTGAACATGTTTTACAAAGATGATGTCTTCAAAAAGATCAGAGGCTGAAGAAAAAAGGAACTCAGTATGTCTCTGGTATGTGAGAAACAACACTTTCCCAGTGCTTCCCTGCTGTTTGTCTGTAGCCTGACATGAACAGGGAGGAGATCATGGACCTGAGGGTGTTCTGAGGAGCAGAGGAGCACTCCTTGAGACTAAGGAGTGGTGTGTTACATCTGCTGCTGAGCAGTTCTTGAAGTCAGGAGAATATTGGCTCCAAGGGTGTCACTTGTCTGGATTTCCCTAGCCCACAACACTTTACTTTCTTTCAGAGCACAGGTAGGTTTATGTAGTGTGGTTTCTCAGGAGACTTGGATGCTGCCATGAAACTGAGTGATCCATCTTGGCACTGCAGGAGTCTTCCAGCAATGCTGGAGATATGGAGCGTGAGGATCTTTTACAGGACCTGCTCCCAGCTGATTCCTGCTCCTTGCTCTCACCAGCTATTCTTACCACCTCCCATTCCTTTTCTTGCTGTGATCACACAGCATGTGTCACTTCAGCATACCCATATCCAGCTTTGTCCACATCATGGAGCAGCACATTCGCTACCTGTGATAGCCAAGTGCTTCATATGCCGTGCCCTCCACATGAGCACATGAAACAATCAATTGGTTCATGCTTAGTGGTACGTATGCAGACTGTCAGGGCCACAGCATAAAAACAGAATCCAAAATACATAGGTTATAGCCACACTTTTTAAAAAATATCTTTTGCTCTTTTATGGGCTGTTTGCCTTCCTTTGGAGAAAAGGTAAGTCCTAGGTTGTGCAATTAAAGCAGGAGCATGGACAGGCAATGGCAGGTGAGGGAACCCTAATAATACCCTACCCTCAGCATTCCAGGTCTATCATGGAAGAACAAATAGTTCATCAAAAGTTCAGCTCTGCAAGCAATGGAGACAGAGGCCCAATGGGAGGAAATTTCTGCCTTCAGCTGTTTCTCGCAAGTAACAGCAGCTCTTTGTGGTTTCTTTTCTCTGCCTATGAAGTTCTGCCCTGAAGGGATGCCTGGGTCCAGCTCAGAACTGTATGCATTCCTGTGGCAGGGAAGAAAGGGATCCTGCAATTAAGTAGTGTGTGGAGCAGGTGAATAAAATGATGCAGTGCACACTGTTGCTCATAAAGATGCCCAGGGACTGTTCCTTCCACAATGGGCAGGTATGCCTGGTCCCCTGAGTATGTTTTCCTCCACTGTTACTGGCCCCATCCTCCTAAGTCCATAATCAGGGGCTGAGCTCTTCTCACACACCAATCAGTTTCTCACTGGGCACCTCAGTTCTGTGTAGATCATGACTATGGGATAGAACTTTGAATTCTCTGGCAGCTCAGTATTATTTTACCGGTGCTGTGGGAGTATCTGTGGAGAACTAGTGCCCTGGGACATGACTGTGCTTCTGGAGTACCAATCAGCAGAAATATCTGCTGCCTTATCTAACCATACCAGCCGTGCCTCAGTTCTCTATGCTGATCTATGGGTTTGTATTTCTGTCTTTGCCTTCAAAGACAGAGGCTGCTGCACTGCTCTATCTCACTCCCATTCAAAATATCCTGGGTCTATTGCCCCAACCTCTATGAAGTCTTCTTTCTGCTCTTCCTCTTCCCCTCTCCTAACTGTCTCACATTTTTCAAAGACTCCATCTCTCACTCAGAGAAGGTGGGGATTTTATCTTGGTGTTCAACACTGTCGCTACACTGTGTGACCGCTCGCAGCACAGAAATACGTGGCTGCATCCTGGGCTGTCACATTCTTGATTGTCATCAGAGAGTAATCAGTATTCTCTCTGGTTACTTCAAACTTGGCCTCAGAGTAACCATCCTCATAAGAGTGATACCTCCAAGAAGTACTGCTGACTATTAACCTCAAACCATTTCTTGGAGGCTGCTGGTACCAGAACATATAGGCAAGGTTACTGTAACTCTGGGAGCAGGAGATGGTCAAAGAGCCTCCCGGTCTCAGAATGATTTTTTCAGGCCACTGAGCAATGGAGAGTGTAACCCCAACACCTGCATTAATAGGAGATAACAAGAGAGAGTGAGGAGAGGGAGTACAGGTGATGACCAAAGGGGTCCTCTACCTTACAGTAGCCCTGCATGGCCTGGATGAGAGCCCTGCTGCAGATGGATCTGTTGTCTCTCACCAGGTAAAAGAGCAAGCACAACAGCCAGCATGGCCCTCCAGCTCTCCCAGGACAGTGTGCTCCTGCTCACTGTTAGACAAGAGTTAAGAGACCCATGCCCCTCCCTCTGCCCTGATTTGTCTGTCAGGTTTGGGCAGGGAGGAGAGAAGGGACTGTCCAGCTGGGATGCTTTCTTTGGTGAGCCAGTAAAAGCAAAGCTAAATCTTCATGTGGCTCCAAGGTCTGCTTTAGCTTTTCTACAAGTCAGTGTTCTGAGCTGCTGACACAAATGTGGAATTTCTCACAGACCAGTATATTGCTGGCTGAATGCTGAGCTGTCATTCCATGATTGAGAGGGTCTTGGTGTTGGAGGCCAGACAGGAACGTAGGGTCAGTGGATATCCTATTCTGTATATGTAATATATTCTATTCTGTTATATACCGTTCTATACATAGAACTTATCCCACTCTCCATTCTTTTCTGAATATATGATTCAAAATTATTATTGCAACTGCTTCTTTTCTCCCTAGCACTTTTAATGAAATACACATAATTACTGCCAATCACCTACAGTAATCCTGATATTGCAGCTTCAAAAACTCTGAGATACTTCTGCGGTTTTCTCTTTTTCTTCATATTTTGTTGTTATCCCCTCTCCCATATTTTCCAGATGCTCTAGAGAGATTTATATCTACCCTAGGCCTCTAGATATTTATATAAAAGGCATGTTCTTTCTATAAGCCTGGCAATATTGTGCTTAGAGTCTGAGGCCTTGTTCCTGAATCCTCCAGGATTCAGAGCAGTGGAAATCTCAAAAGTCTGGCAGTGAATGTTCCCTGTGTCACTTTTTAAATCCATCTTTTTAAGGGAGTTGACAGAAATTGCCTGAGTAGTTATAGCTTCTTCCTGATCAGGAATAAAAATGCATTTTTTATGATGTATAAAAGTTTTGTATGATTTCTAGTGTCAGGAACACTTTGCATCTAAGAAATAGGAGTTTGGCCAGTTCTTGGGTTTTCTCAGGAGAAATTATTCCACACCTGTGCTGCCATGAGGTTGAACCCTGTGCTGGAGATATTACAGTTTCAGTGACTTGTCAAGGAATTACAGGTGATATGGACCTTTTTAATTACCTTCCATAACTTTTAAATTTTTCTTTGAATTTTTATGCTGTTTTCAAAGTCAATAGATCAGTTAGCAATAAATTTGAACAAATTTAATATAATTCCATATCCTTTTATGTTTCAATACTGATTATTCTTTGATGCGTATTTTTAGCTTTTACTCCTCACAGGCTTTTCTTCTTTTTATGGAAGGTTTATTTTGATTTTACTTGTTCTTAATTTTATTTTATTGACATTTTGCCCTTTCACCTTACTGCTAGGATGGGACACTTTTAGACACTTCCATGGAGCCTGCTGAGACAGTTCCATAGGACACTGCTGCTTTGATCAATGTCCCAAAATGCATGCCTTTTGCACGAAGACAGTAAGGATTTTTATTTTATTTTTATTTTAAGTTTGATTATTGTCTGTCATGCCAAACCTGTTAAAATCCTTTTTTCCCAGTAGTAATCAGACCTTAAATCCTGGAGGGAGAAACTGTTTCAGAGACTTGATGGGAAATTAAACAGATTGTGGAGGCTGTGGGAAGTAATTCTAAGATTGTTCTGTGCAAGAACTCTGAGACAAGGAAAAAAACATTTCAATGCAGTTGGGCTACACCTTCTTCTTTAATCACTTATGTTAGAATTTATTACTCATTCCAGGATGAAGAAATTTTATTCAGATGAGCTTTTCTGTCTCAGGAAACAAAAGATGATTGCAGACTTTCCAAAGGAAGGAAGCAACTGGAAGATGTAACTCAGGACCTCTAGTGTGTCTCTCGGGAATTGCTTAGTATGTTACTGCCTTTTGAAGAGTAGCTAAATTGACAGACCTTTCATTTTTCAGTTCAAAATGTCTAATTCTTTCAGTCTGTTTTCTTCTAAGATTAAAGATGAGACAAGGGGAAACAAAAAAGTACCAAGATAAAGGCAGATATGATCAATCTTCCCAAGTAAGACCCTGAACTACTGCACTCAGGGAAGAATAGATGCAGAAAAGTGGAGGAATACAGTTATAAAATGGGCCATTCACAGGTAAGCACGATGCTAGTGAGTATGCTTGTCTGCCTATGCTTTGTTCTGGCTTAGCTCAGTCTTACTAAGCCCTGTCTTACTAAGTTCCATTTCTAAGTATTTACCTGAGGGAGGAACTGTCTATTCTATGTGCATGTGTTTTGTGTCTGGACATCTATGGGCTGGAGTCAGACCACAGGCAGCAGCAGCTGGAGAGAGCAGACTAGGTGAACTTAAGCAGCAGACACTGGAGAAGGGCCACAGGCCAGAGGGGCCATGTGTTCCCTGTGCTGGCAGCTGGGGAGAGGAAGGGTGTGCAAGTGTGTGATCACTAGTGAACGTGAAGCCAGACTACCTGGCAGGTAAGTGAGGTGACCTGGGCTCCAAGTGTGTGTCTCTAATGACAAGAACAGTGAGAGGTGGCAACAAGAGGAAGCAGGGGAGTCACAGACATTTTTTGGAGAGGAAGCTGTGTGAGAGGTGCGTGTGTGGACATAATGGCAACTGGACTGCAGCTCTAAGGGACTCAGAGGTCCAAGATGTAACTAGGAACTGGAACTGGTCTAGAACCCTGATTTCCCACTGTGAACCCCTGCCAGAAAGGGATAAAGGATTAGGCTAGCGGTGCTGTTCTGTGGGTGCATCTAAGTTGATCCATGTGTTCACTTGTGTAGAGATGTATGTATGCTTGGTATTTATTGGTATAAATACTAGGGAGACATTCTCATTCTCACTGCCAGCTGGGCCAGGGAGCCTGGAGCTGTGGTAGCTTCCCTTCTGTCAGCCCAGCCTAACAGTGAGCCTTGGTAAAAAACATGAGATCTCCTTAAGGGTAAAAGAGACCATTGAAGAGTTATGACAATGAGGAAAAGGCTGAGGTATGCTGCCCACATGGAAGAGAACCAAGGGAATAAGGAAAAGATTCCTACTGAAGAGTGTTTAACATACACTGATAACAGCAAGTACTGGCTTAGCAGAGGTTTATGCTAGATTTGGAAACTAATGTCATGAAACAAGAGCATCGGGCAAAGGTGGTCTTCCATCTCCCAAATGTTAGAGAAAAATGCCTGTTGCAAAGCAAGGAAGGCACTGGAAACCCATTATCCGACCTACATGTAGGCTTAGTTCCTAAAGTCTGGACTAGAATTGCATCCAAGACAGTGGTGACTGTGAGCATCAGATGGCTCTGTAGTTTTAGGGGATTTGAGGCATCTCAGGCCAGTCCCTTTCAGTAGTCTACACTAGTACAGGAAAGTCCTCCAGGGCCAATTCTTTGCAGACAATTTTTAGAGGAATCCTTCCTCCTCAGGCTTGTCATCCCTTGCCCAGTCAGACCCATGTTGCTCCTTTCTTTACAGCTCTCACCCCCAAACAGTCCAGTCAAATTCTATTTCTAATGGAAGTAGCGTGTCTGCTTGTTTGGTGAAAGTTCCTTTTCCTAATCCATTCTATTTCACCATGCCAGCCTTGCTGGCCACCATCCCTAAACTTCTTCCCAAGTTTTTCAGACCATCTGACTTTCCACATCACCACCTTTACGCTTTTCCCAGTCCTTCCTTGTGTTCTTTTTTGTCTGTCCTAAACTCTCCATCCCATATTTTTATAGCAAAGAGTCAGCTTGTAGGTTTAGAGATGTTAAAATTGCCCAGTTTGTATAGGCTTGGGGTACATAGACCCTCCAGGGAAGGTTCTTCAGCTCTCTTGCAGATCATGTGCTGCATGAGATGGATTAAATAAATATTGTATTTGCAGGGAGCCCCGATGAAGGCAGGAATGATGCATCTGACTCCATGTTCTCAGAAGGCTAATTTATTACTTTATTATATAATATTATATTATATTAAAAATACTATACTACACTATACTAAAGAATACAGAAAAGATACTTACTCAATGCTAAAAAGATAATAATGAAAACTCATTACTCTTTCCAGAGTCCCAACACAGTTTGGTTCCCAACTGGCCAATGAGTCAAAACAACTCACACCAGAATCCAATCAGGCAATCACCTCTGTGTAAACAATCTCCAAACATATTCCACACCTGAGCACAACACAGGAGAAGCAAATGAGATAAGAATAGTTTTCCTTTTCTCTGAGGCCTCTCAGCTTCCCAGGAGAAAAATCCTGGGCAAAGGAATTTTTCAGGGAATGTGAAGGCCACAAATAAATACTTTCAAATTTGATGTCCCCCTCTGCTATGTCCTTTCAAGGCCCTTCCTTCCTGGTCCAGCCATTTGCTGAAGATTACTGGGACACAGTCTGTTTCCAGCCTCAAAGGCTGAGGCTTTATATCCACATCTGGCTCAATGTGGGACCCCTTTTCTTAGCATTTTCCTACCCTTCTTTCTAGTACCATGCTATTTTCTTACTTTTTTATTCCCTCAGTGCCTCTGGCCACAGTCATCCAGAATTCCTTCCTAGTTCCTGACTCCAGGCACTTTGAAAGAAGTTATAACTTTCCTTCTTCACCCGCCAAAACTTAACAAAAAACAGAATGGCTGCAAGACAGTGAAGAAATCAGAGAGGACATGAAGGCTCTGCAGAATTGGACACTGTTGGACACTGGATGTTATAGCAAAATGTAAGAAACCCCATGTGAAATATTTTTTGACAGTACTAGAACAGTGTTCTCCAAAAATTCTTCAATATACACCCAGTATATGTACATTTAGTAGCTGATAATTAGGTATGTGTAACTCTAAAATTCTAATGCTTCCCCCTCACACCTCAGTGCATCATCTTGCACCCCACTTTGAAGACTTCTGCACAGGAACATCATAAGCCAGCAGCCTGTCACTGAATATGGATTTCAGATGCAAAGTCTAGAAGATGCACAGCCCTTCATCAAACACTCCCCTGATCCCCAGCAACTGAGGAGCTGATGTTCCAAGTCATAGGAGTGCCTGTCCAGGAACACTACTTCACTGGCAGAAGATGCATGGGAAGAGAGGAGCAATTGCTCCTCCATCACAAAGCTCTTTGAGATCACGGAGTCACAGAATATTCTGAGGTGGAAGGGACCCTCAAGGATCAATTCCAGCTCATAAGTGAATGGCTCATACAGGGATCAAACCCATGACTGAGATGTAAAATGACTAAGCTCAGAAACTTCATGTTTTATGCTCATGGGAAGCTTTACCTCTGTCAGCCCATAGTCTCAACAGGTTTCTCTTTCCCAGGATCTTGCATCAGCCTGGACAAATATATTTGCTTTATCTGAGTCCTGTGATGACACAGCTGACCAAAATACTTGAACAAGGAACATGGAGTTCCAGAAAAACAGCTGCCATTGCTTGTCCATTGATAATATCTAACACAGCTACCCTTCAGTCACCATCCCTCCCCCTTCTTGTGCCCCCAGGAGCCACCAGCTTTCTACTGCAGCATTACTACATGAAATGAGAAACTTCTTTGCAGCAATGGATGTATACCCTTGAGTGTATTCTTTGAAGGAGACTATAAAAAACCTTTCAATGGGTCTGTGAGATATTCAGCACCACTGAGAAGAAGGACTTATTTGTGTTTCAGACAGGGATTTCTTCTCCTAAAGAAAGAAAGAAAGAAAGAAAGAAAGAAAGAAAGAAAGAAAGAAAGAAAGAAAGAAAGAAAGAAAGGAGGGTCATCAGAGGGTGTTCTGATTTCAGCTGTAATTCAAAGGGGTTTGTTCATCCTCCACAGTTCTCATGGAAAGATCTGAAAGGCTGCTCTGAGACTGCTTGCTGGATGACCTCTGAATCATGTGTCAGAAACGCCATTTGCCTTCCTTAGACATCAGTTTGCCCCATGAGCAGAACACCATGGAGTTCTGGGCTTTATGGGAGCCTCTAGAAGGGGCGTCAGAGAGGCTGTTAGGAGAATGAGAGGGGCTTGGGTGAGGTATGTTCACTAGATACCTGCCATCAAAGACTTAGAAACACAAGAGCCACAGGAGCTATGATCCAGACCTTTGGCTGTGAGCTTTAGCAGTAGCCTAGGAACAGGTCAGGAGTCTCCTCTTGCTCATTTAAGCAAGTAGCTTATGGAACCAGAGAGATCATGTTCTGTTGTAGTTCGAAATTATTTTATTGATTCCTTGTTAAGTGGTTTGTTCTGTTGTACCCCCATGCTCTCCCTGAGTTGGTTTACCCCTGGGTTCTACCCTCCCTCAAAGCTGTCCCTCATACCATGCCCCACCGATTGTTCCAGCTCTTTCCCTGCCTGCCAAGGCAACCCAGCCCCTTTTGTTCCTGAACATTCTCTGCCACCATAACCTGCAGCCAATCCCTGACTGCAACACCATTTTGGAATTCCCCTACTTCTGGAAGCCCCATTGGCCCATGTGACCCATCCTCTTCACCCTCCTACTCCAATTGGCCCCAGACACTTGCTGTAATCCCCTCATTCCTCCCCTGAGGATTCCCTATTAGTTAGCTGTTTGTATCCACCCCCTGAGTTGTATCTGTACAAAAGCCCTCGCACTGGCACTGTGAGAGCTCTTTGTGTCGGGTTTCTTTACTCGCAATAAACTCTTTGTTGTACAATCTCAAGACAGACAGCCTCCTCCTTTCTCTTCTGCCCGGTCCCTGTCATGGCTTGTGTCTGGCACTGTAGAGCAAGTGGATCTAAAGGTTCTGCCTCCGGTAAATCCCTATCATGAGGCAGTTCCCCACTCCTGGCATGGTGCCAGAATTATCAGAGCTGGCCTGGGCTCTGGTAGCCATGGCAATGTTCTTATGGGGGATTATCAGCCAGCCCTATATGATGGACTTTTCATGCTGTTAAGAATAATTTGTATGTTAAAGATGAGATAGGATTAAATAAGTAACAGAGAAAAACAGTAAAAAGTACTAAGGTAAAGGCAGGTATGGGCAAGCTTTCTGATTCAAATGTTCACTTCCTAATTCACGTAAAATTTGTGTGGATATTAAACTGAATAAAAAACCCCAAGAAAGGAAGAAAAGTTGTAGCCTAAGTGTTATCTTACAGGACATGAAAGCCATAGATCAGGAAAAATACTGTTCTAAAACATGGGTCTGCTTCTATGCTAATGACACGTTTCAGACAAAGAAAATAGAAATCCACAGATCAAATGAAACCCTAGAGTAAACTGGAAATTTTTCTTGCTCCATTTAATTATTATGAGATTGGATAGCTTTGGTAGTTTTTGGCCCTCTTACTCCTTAGAACTCCTTTTCCTTTCCCGAAGGAAGCTTCTAATCCTTCTTTCTTTCACAGGATACAGCATGCTTGTAAGAAAGTTGTGCACTAATACCAGTTTAAAGGCCAACAGAATTCATGCACCACCTTGGAGGAGGCCCAGGCCTTGGACTTGTACTTCAACATGAAGGAAAATTTCCCTCTGGATGGTGATACTGTGTGTAGCAGTACTCCAGGGTCTACAAAAATCGAATCAAGAAATGGAAAGGAAGAGTATTCTTATTTAGTGTCTCAAACTATTCCAGCATTTCCAAACATATGGCTTCTTTTTAATGTCTCTGGAGAGAATCCTGTGTCTTTCAGGAGCTAACATGATGAAGTTGGCAGCTGCTTGGAGAATGAACATGATTATTCAGCAAAGCATTGAGCTTTAGAAAGCTTTGCATCATGACAGAAATCCTCACTCCTGCAGAGAGGGATTTCAGAAGATCTCATTATTTTTGTTTGCAGAATTATTGTACATCTACATCACACTCATTAACATCAGAATTGTACTGAAATTCTTATGTGGCAAAAATGAGTCTGTAGAACATTCCAAAGATGAATAAAAGCATGGTTCAGTACATAGGCAGACATTTTAATACAGGTTAGCAGAGAGAAATTAGAAAAGGGAGATGCTGAGCATTCCCACATTTGACCTATTTGACTTGGGAAACAAGGAGGGGCACAGGATTGTTTTTCTATCCTCCCTTTTGAAACTACAATGGAGGAATTTGATTTAGGAAAACACTGTATTGCATATGATACAAACAGACATTATTCATGAAAAGGAATTTGCTAAAATAAATTTAACAAAGTTAAACACTGGGTTTGCTGGAGTTTTTTGCCTTTTTTTCCCAAATAAATGCAATGTATCTTTGTGTCTACTATCTAAACTATGCAACTTTGGGTAAAAACATGCATTTTTAAGAAAGATACCATCAGCACAGAGGAATTTGAAAGAGGTTTGAGAGTTGTTATTCCTGTTGTACAGGTGCTGTGTGTAAGAATGAGACAGACAAACAACTACCCGTCTTCCAAAGCCAAAAGGTATTTTTAGATTGAAGGCTACCTTACGGAATAATTAGAATAGCTCTCTATCTTAGCAGAGGTTTATGATTAACGTGTATGACATTTGTACATTCTACCAATGCCTGTTAATTCCCACACTTGGATCTTCAAATTTTCCACTGTGTACTTTTTGTCTGGAGAAAACCTTGGACTAGAGATAAGACCATCACCAAAAACGTATTTCTAGCAGCTCCCGCGTCCAGTCAGCCAGTCTGGGTTTGAGGTCGAATCGAGACCATGAAGTGCCTGCTGCTTCTCGCCTTTATTGGGGTGGCTGGTGAGTATATCTTTTATTTCTATTTCTGCCATTTAATAGGAAGCTGATTTTCTAAATGAAAACTACAAAGTAGCCTGTTGTGGGAAAGACAAGTCAGTTTTGACTTGCACAAGTCAGAGCCCTGCAGGTTCCATCTTCTCTCTGTTCATAATGCCTTGTGCCACAAGCTGGAGAATGAACACCTTCATAGGGTTTCCTGACCCAGCTGATGTGGCCACAGCTTCAGAAAAAGGCTGCCTCCTCCTTCGGGACTAAGCAGTGCACAGGGAATAGCTCTGGACCGAGAAGTCCTAAAGCAACTGCAAAATTTTGGATCCTCAGTGGGTGCTCCAAGAAGATATCACTGCACAGTAGTTTTTACCTTTTCCCTCAGTCAACCCTTGACTGTTTCAGTAGATGGGGTTCAGGGAAAGACACACCCGTGATCTGATCCAACCAGAACATTTCTGTGTCCCTATGCTCCCTCAGGGAGTAGCCAGCAGGGCTTTACTTGCAGATACGTGAGGCACCCGTGTAAGTCTGATCCCCTCCTTTGAGGGTGCAGCAAATGCATGTGCCTTAGACCTGCCCACCAGCGCTGCCCTGAGTGTCCATAGAAGGGGAGCCTACAAGTGAGGGGCTTCAGACAGGCAGTCACAGGGCAGATTACAGGCCACATTACCTTAGGCCAGCTGCTGACACATGGCACTTCTTGTCCTCCAGTTGCCTTCCCCACCTTTGCTGAAGACGATGATGACAAGATTGTGGGAGGCTACACCTGCGCACAGAACTCCGTGCCCTATCAGGTGTCCCTGAATTCTGGATATCACTTCTGTGGAGGTTCCCTCATCAGCAACCAGTGGGTCGTGTCAGCTGCTCACTGCTACAAATCGTGAGTGAAAAAATTACATCCTTCTAGAACCTACTTCTGTCTTCCAGTTCACTTCTAGCAGGCATTCTGAGCTATGAGATAGAAATATGTAAGTGCCTCCATTCTCACCAGAGACAGCCAAGGGATGGGTGGATCATTCAGGAAGCCAGGCTGAGGCATCCTGAGGGGTTTTCCACTTGTGCAAACATTCCTGTGAATGCAGAGCATTTTCTGATATAACAATGAGATAATCAAGCAGAGAGGTCTGGGCTTTGATTTCCTATCAATTACATGAATCTTGCTAAAGCATTCTCCCTGGAGAACAGGAAGAGGATCAAGGTCCGTCTGGAGCCGTTTGCCTTGTCCCAGAATATTTGTATCTAGTGCTGCTCTGTATTCAACTGCTGCCAGGTATTTACAGACCTGCAGAAATTCACCACCCATGCATGGAGTGGGTTAAGATCTCAGTGTGGATTCCCAGGGCTCCCTGCAGGACAAGAAAGATGCTCTGCCCCAGAAGGCTTCCGTGGCAGTGGTGTTGGAGCAAGTGCACTCAGTGACAGGGAGGTTTCTCTCAACCTGCCCCCGGCAGTAAAGGACACGCTGTGCCTTCTGTTTTCCAGTCGCATCCAAGTGCAGCTTGGGAAACACAACCTGGGGCTCACTGAATCCACACAGCAGTTTATCAACTCTGCTAAAGTCATCCGCCACTCTGGCTTCAGTTCCTACACCCTGGACAACGACATCATGCTCATCAAGCTGGCCAGCCCAGCCACGCTCAGCAAAGCTATCCAGACCATTCCTCTGCCTACCAGCTGCGTGGCCGCTGGCACCACCTGCCTGATCTCCGGCTGGGGCAACACTCTCAGCAGTGGCTGTGAGTACTCTGGGGGAGCCTACAGACCCTTAGGGGCCCAGGACAGTCTCTAGGACCTGGCCATTAATCCCCAACAGGACAGGCTAAAACACAGGGAAGTGCTGTGGGACAGCTTTTTGGAGTGATGCGTCAGTGTAGGAACTGCACAGTTAATGTCAACAGAGCTGTCAGTTCTCTGAGAATAAGGGTGAAGTCTGGGACTGTGGAACTTGAATTCCTACCAGAGATCTCTATTCTCTCACACCCATGGTCAGAGATGTGCATGGCCAGTGGTGTCTATTCCATTGAACCTGCACCATAGGAGAAGATGGTTTTCCTGAGGCTCAGGTTTCTTCCAGTGCATGTATCACAAGAGTGGCCCCACCTTTGCCAACTGATGAACTTCCAGGTACCAGAAAAGTTAAGGTGGCTGCAGTGTAGAATGGTGGGCCCATGGGTAGAATTTGTTCCATCTCTACAGAAGGGACCCATGCTGTGCTTACTGTGGACAGGAAGCAGGATGGCTGCTAGAAAAGGGTGTCCAGCATCTGCTTTTCTGCTAAGATCTTCCCCGAGCTCTGAAAAGGACTCAGCAATACCAGCAATCATCTCTCCCTATTTCTTTGCAGCTAACTACCCAGACGAGCTGCAGTGCCTGAAGGCTCCCGTCCTCACCGACGAGCAGTGCTCTGATGCCTACCCTGGGCAAATTACCAAGAACATGATGTGTGTCGGATACCTGGAGGGAGGAAAAGACTCCTGCCAGGTAACTCATCTGCCTCTCCTCACCCAGTCATTTCTTTCCCACCTTTTCCTAGCTGAAGAGGCCTCCACATTACAGAGTCAGCTATACTCACTGCACTGGTAAATCTGAGTTTTTCAATGACAGCAGAGGCTTCAGGCACACATATCCTGAAGGTTTGCCAAGTACCACATACAGCAAAAGCAGGCAGCTGACTCATGCTTAGCTGTGGTGCCCTTGGAGCTCAAGTCAGGCACGGTAGCATCAGGTGGAGAGTGTGAATCAGGAACAGCCCTGGTAGAACTTTGTGCAGAGTACGCCTGGCAGGGCTTCCTCCAGGGTCAGTGATCTCAGGGATCTCTGGCTCATTGCTCAGGCTGATGCCATTTGCTGAATATCCATACCCTTTGTGTGCACAGGGAGATTCCGGCGGTCCCGTGGTCTGCAATGGACAGCTCCAGGGCATTGTCTCCTGGGGTTATGGATGTGCCCAGCGTGGCCTTCCCGGAGTTTACACCAAGGTTTGCAACTACGTCTCCTGGATCCAGTCCACCATTGCCTCCAACTGAAATGCTTGTTTGGCATGACCTGTATTTTCTCTTCATCATTTCTGTTCTTTTGGGTCTGGACAAGCAAAAATTATGAGAAATTAATAAAAACTTTCAGGCACCCCTACTTTGTGCATGGTTTTGCTGGAAATTTCCAAAGGCTCTTATATGGAGCACAGTGGCAGTGAACACCAGTCAGGAGAAAATACTTATTACTTGTAGTGCCTGTCAATTGACAGGGTCTTGGAACACCTTGCAGACTCATCATCAGGATTCTTTCAGTCAGTTACATGCTCTTGTTTCTGAAACAGAACATAATTTCTGTTCTTTTTGAGCAGGAAAATTATTAGCCAATATTTCAACAGTTCTTGAAGTGATTCTGAAATTCATCCTATTTCTCTTGGAACACTACCAGCTCCAGTATGGCATCATTTCTTTGGGCCTGCTTATATCACCGCCTGAGGAATGGAAGAGGGATGAGGATGTTGAGGGTCAGGAGAGGGCAGGGCATTGCAGTAGAGTATTTGGATCTGCCATGTTGAACAGTTGGTCCTTGCCAGGAGGCTGATTGGGACATCATGTTTTGTGCTTGCAGAGTCCCAGAACCAGGCTGTGGCGTCCCAAATCTCAAGATGAAAAGGTCAGGAGAGAGGAAGGAGGGAAGTGAGGAAGGAAGGCAGAAAAGCTGCAGGAAGACAGGATTTAGAGCTGGGAGGGAAGCAGGAACAGGAGCCATAAAGGGAGGAAGGTAACGAAAAGAGCAGGAGAGAAGGAAGGAAGATAAAAAGGCAAAAGTCCATTTAAGAATGAACACTAAAAGGAAGACAGGAAATGAAAGTAGCAGGAGGGCAGGAAGGAAAGCTCAGGGAGTGTTGGTAGCCATGAGTATCTGCCGCTGCCTGGGACTCTTTACCTACAGTCCTGGGATACTGTGGAGATTGGATTACATCATAAACATTGCAGTGCTCAGGCCACGGGCTAGTGATGTAACATGGGGTCCCAGCTGCACAGCTGTGTGCCCTTCCTTTCAGACCAGTAGGGCCAACCATTAGAGGGCCAAGTATTTCGAGATTCTGGAGAAGGAATGGGCTGTATGAACTATTCCACATCCTGGTTGTCAAACCATAAGTTGACATACCAGACAGATTTAAAGGGGATGGATGGGGAATGGAATAGGAAATAGGAAAAGAATAGGTGTAACCGAACAGAAAGGAAAGGACAGGGACACAGAGAGACGCAGAAGGAAGAAAGTGAGAAGCAGTCTGAGAGTGGCAAAGAAATGAGTGGAGGCAGTGGGGACAAGAAGAAAACAGAGTCAGAAGGTGATTCAGAGATGGGAAAGAGATGAAAAGCAGCTATAGACCATGCTAAAGACAGACAGATGGCCAACAGACACAGAGTGTCTTTTCAGAACAGCTGGAGGCCAACTAAGAAAACGGGACTCTCTCAAAAACAGGGCTCAGTGTGTGCTGGTGGCAGATCCCTGTTTGCCTGGAAAGGTTTGTGCTGTGCTGCACCAGCCTTTGACTCACTGTGGATCTTTTTCAGCACAGAAATATGTGCCTGTGTCATTGAGTAGGGCATGCTGTATCTGCACAGCTAAATGGTTGTTCCTAGTCCCGTTACTCTGGAAGCGATTTTGGAATTCCATCTCAATATCTGCTTTGCTGCCTTCCACTGAATTTACAACCAGCTGCATTCTGGCATCCTTCTCCTTGGGTAACTTGTACCAGTACATGGTCTTGACTATGTTGCCCTGTCCAGAACATTGGAGAGTGACGGTGTCTCCCACCCGGACAACTGTATCTGTTGATTGCTGAAGGGCCCAGCCTGGAGAGACAGGAGATGAAAGGTGGAGAGTGAAATGCATTGAAGAGGACAAAAATACACATCCTTCAAGTATGCCATGGGATGGAATCGCACCAGGATATCAGAAAGATATGGGCCAGTGCCCAGCTTCACTGAAAAGAACACATAGCTTCCAAAAGCCACAAATAAACCAACTTCAAATGCAACAGTAAATCTGATTAGAGAAATAATGACTTTGGTACACTCAAGTGAAGTATTAAAAGGGAGCAGGAAAAAAAACACATTGAATCTCGCAGAGTTTCCTGATGAAATAGCGGGTGGAAAAGCTCACCTGGTTCATTGCCCACCCCTGCCCTGGAATCCTTGGGAAGGGGCAGTGCCAGCAACTGGGAGCAGAGCTGAGGATGCAGCAGCAGCTCCAGTGCAGCTGATCAGGACCAAGGGAATGCCCACTTACCCACAGGGAGCAGCATGGCCACAAGGAACCGGTGGAAATCCATGGAGAAAGGCCCCCTCCTTCCAGGCACCTGCCCCTGGTGCCAGCACAGACACAGAGGTGTGCAAAGAGGAGAGGTGCAGAGCAAGAGATGCGTCTCTCTGTGGGTGGGCAGGGGAGGCAGCGTCAGTCTGAAATGTCACCAAGGCTCTTGGCTGCCCAGCAACGGTGGGCAATGACACCTGCAGGCAGTCATGAGCTGCTTGTGCTCTGCTCCTCTGGCTTCCTGCTGTGTGCAAGGGTGGCTGGGCAAGGGTAGGGGGGACTTCAGTAGGTGCCAGAGTTCAGAGCTACCACGGAGCAGGATGGGGCTGTGGGGCAGCCTGAGTGTGTGCGCAGGAATGCACAAAGGGGCAGAAATTGATGGGAAGACAAGGAGATCTCAGGAATGCATGTTTGTGTGTCTGTGTCCCGCTGTTTGTCTCCTCCCTAGCGTTCCTCACACTCACAGATTGCCAGCCCTGCAAGCTGCAGTGTGGAATCTCTGCTTCTCCCAGTCAGGCCTGACGTGTTGTCCAGGTACGGGAGGAGCTGCCGACCTGCAGAGCTGGTGTCTCTTGGAGCCTGGCAGAGAAGAGTTCTGTAGCTGTTCTTCTCTAACTGCAGAGAGGGATCTCACGGAGAGAACAGGCTGCCTTTGCTTCCGCACTGGGATTTTCCTTTGAGACACCCCACTTTGGAGAGATTTCTGAGGAGAAGTGTGTGCCCCACAGGATGTGCTGATACACCCTGACCTTCTCTATGTCAGATAAGAACAGATATAATCCTCGTCTCTTTATTGCAGCAGTCTGCAAAAGAGCACCAGGACACAAATGGACAAAGCTGGAGAAAACCATGTCCTCTGCTCTCTGTGTCCATGCAGCCTTGTTCCCCTGCCCAAGGCAGTGGGAAATCCCTGTAGGCAGGAAGGGACACTCGTAGTTTGTGTGCCCTGAGTTTGGGCACAGAGCTCTGGCAGCGCCTCTGCCCATCCGTGCTGGGCTGTGTGCACAGCAGGGTGAGGCTGGCCCATGCAGGACATGGAGTGATGCCAGTGCCCAGGGCTCTGAAGGGCTTTGCAGTGAAGATGTTCCCCTGTGTCCTGTCAGCAGAGGAGAGCAGCAATGCCTGCAGCTCCTCCCAAATCCTCTGCTGCAGCTCTGAGTGTGTCCCATTGCATTCATTTCCCCAGGCTGCCTAGAGAAGATTCAGGGAAGACCCCAGATTCCTCAAAAGAAGTTGTAGAAAGAAGCAAAGAGATTGGGCTGCGTTGTAGGAAGCCCACATCCTGCCACCTGCAGCAGCAGCAGCAGCAGCAGCAGCGGTCTAGCAGAGAGGAGGCTGTGCCTGATGTGTCCATGCCAAGGGTCTCCAGTTCCCTGGGGTGAGCAGAGGGCAGGGCAGTGCATGGGGAGCCTTGCAGAAGACACAGGATTTGAGGAGTCAGTGATGTTGAACAGGCTTGGCTGCTGTGTGGGGTCCTGTGTTTAGGCTCTGGGAAGTTTGGACATTAGCATGGGAATGTGCAGGGTGGGAATCACCTGGAGTGCCCTGAGCAGGCCTGTGCTGTGCATGGGTGTGTGTTATGCAGGACAGAATCATGGGATGGGCCAGTGTTCTGCGTTGACTTCATGATGCTTTTATCCCCAATCTTCTCATTCTGTTTTGCTGAATAATAAGTTTTGCCCCTTTAAGACTTGTTGCAGAGAGTGCAGGGGGGAGAGGAGAAGTGCACAGTTTTTATTTTCTAGACGCTGCTGTCCCTCCTCCACATTCCTGCTGTGTTGTCTGTGGGACAGAGCTCTTTTTTGTCTTTAGTTAGTTTAGCTAGATAAGGCAAAGACGTTCCCTGGCCTGTGGGGTTTTTTCCCTTTCTACTGGCCTGTTCAAACCTGCTCTGGCCTGAACACCAGCAGGGCACCGGCAGCTCACACCTGGGGCCCACCTGGCCGGGCCTGGGCCGCGGCATTTCCAGTGCTGAGGGGCTGATCAGAGACTGAGTGAGCTGAGCTGCAACCCGGGGAGGGGACTTTCTCAGTTTGTCATCTCTTTTGGAGCGGTAAGGGGTTTTATTGTGTAATATTGTTTAGGTTTTATTGTATAATAAACAGGTTTTTTCCACTTTTCTCCAAGGAGGTATTTTCTTCCAGACTGGTTGGGGAGAGGGCCTAATTGAATTCGCTTTCCTACTGGAGCCCCTTTGGGGATTCTCTCCCAAATTTGCTCTAAACCAGGACAAACCCTCTAAGTAGGGACCTCAGGGGGTCACTGCTCCAATGTCCCTGCTCAAGCAGAGTCATCCCAGAGCACGTGGCACACAATTGTATCCAGATGGTTCTGGGATATCTCCCAATAGACTCCACAGTTTTTTTGGTCAATCTGTTCCAGGGGAACAGTCTATCACAGTGTAAAGCCCTGACCTTAGATTCAGGTGGAACATCCTGGGCAGCATTGTCTGCCCCATGGCCTCTTGTCCTTGTGCTTGGCCTCACAGTGAAGAACCTGGATCCACCTCCCTTGCCCTGCTGGCAATGCCCTTCCTGATGCATCCCAGGACACCTCTGGCTTCTTGGCCACCAGGACACATTGCTGGCTCATGGGGAACTTCTTGTCCACCAGGACCCCCAGGTCCTTCTCTGAACTGCTGCTCACCAGCAGGTCAGCCCCCAGCCTGTGCTGGTAAGGGAGGTTATTTTTCCATTCATGTGAAATCCTGCACTTGCCTTTGCTGAATTTCAGGAAGCTCCTCTTTGCGCATTCCTCACACCTGTCAAGGCCCATCTGAAGAACTGCACAGCACTGTGGGCTATCAGCAATTCCTCCTAATTTGGTGTTATCAGTGAAGTTCATGAGGAGACTCTCTACTCCATCACCACATCCACAGATGAACAGAACACTGTAACCACTTGGAAATCTCTATTAACTGCACAGCTTGTGAAAATATCTAGTATCTTTAGGATGTTTTTTGTAAAGCTGAATGGTATTATGTGGATAAAGTGCTGGAAGGCAGGTGGATCCTGCCCCAGACACAACTCTACATGGAGGACTTAGGGATCCACTGAACAATTTACCAGAGCAAGCACAGGCTTGTGCTCTGCTGTTCCTATTCCTTGGCCACAGAACAACCACAGACAAGGCGCTGGAACTGAGGAACATGTGGGCAGCTGCCACACGGTGCTGGCTACTGCCACACCTGCCAGGCCTTGCCTTCATGCACAGGTGCACCAAGAACTTCCCACACAAGCACTCCTTCCATTTCACAGTGAGAAGTGTGAGCAGGGTGGACAGGAGTTAAGTAAGAGTAAGACAATGGAGTGCAGATTGAAGACAGAAAGAAGCAAGGGAAGGGAAGGGAGACAGAGAGAAGAAGAAGGGCTGACAGAAGCAAGTGTAGTGCAAAAAAGACTTACATGTTAAGGGAGGCCTGGAGTAGCAAGGAGACAATGATGGAGAAATAAACTGTCAGCATCTGAGAAGAGGAGGAAGGCAAGGCCAGGAAGCAGAGCAGCAATTGAGAAGTGATCACCCTGCCGCGTGCAGCAGCCACAAGTGGAAAACAGGTCCTGTTTGTGCAGGGACAGGTTTGTGTTCAGCTCCCTCAGCAGTCTCACCACTGTGTTCACTCTCAGCACAGTAGTATGTGCCAGAGTCATTGAGAAAGGCATGTTCTATTGAGAGGGTGATACTGTCTCCTTTTATCTTGCTGCTCTTGAAATGGCTCTCAAAACCCTTCTCCACCACTGCATTGGCACCTTCATATGCATAAACCAACTGGGTCAGACTGGAATTCTTCTCTGAAGGCAGCATGAACCAGTACATAGCTCTGTTGGAAGATTTCTTCTGGGAGCATTCCAGATTCACGGACTGGCCTTCTTTGATCACCATGTCTGGAGACTGTTCCAGGGCTAAAACTGGAAAGGAAAAGTAGAAGCAGTGAGGAAGAGGAAAAAATGGGGAAAATTTCAACTAGGCACTGTGGTATAGTAGGAAAAGAGTGAGAAGGGATTGGGCAGCCAAGGGAGCAGATCCATGCATGGCACAGCTCTTCAGATCAGCAGGTGAATTTCCAATCTCTCCTCAATAGGAAAGGTGCATTCCTGGGATGTTTGTATCCAAAACCAGGAACCATCTACGGGCTGCACAAAGAATGACAAATAGATGGCCATTGCAGAAGATTCCGGCGTTCCCAGTGCCAGCACATTCCCTGCTGATCCTCCATGCAGAAAGCTCTGCAGGATGCAGCAGTGCCAGGAGTGGCTGCACAGCTGGGAGAGCAGCAGCAGGATGAGTGGAGGTGCTCAGGGCTGGGTTGAGTTCACTTACCCAGAGGGGCCAGCATGGCCACAAAGAAACAGCAGGGAACCATGGCGGGAGAGCCCCTGCCCTTTCAGCAAGCTGCCTCTTGGGGCTGCCCAAAGGTTTGTGCAGAGGAAGCAGTGAGTGAGGGTGAGACATCTCGGGGTGGGGCTGGCCAAGAAATGACAGGAGGCATTGGCTGGCTGGGAACCCTGGGCAATGACACAAACTGTGTGTCAGCACAAACTCTGTTTCTGCAGCATAGCAGGAACCCTGTAGAGATGCAGCAGGTGGAATGGACAGGCTGGGCATGGGTGGGTGTGGAGGGAAGGATGGGGATATCATCCTGTCATTTCTACCATTTTTCCCATCCCACCAGGGCAAGGGAGTAGTGAGGGAGTGCCTGTAACACCCAGCAGCTGACTGGGCTTTAACCACAAGGACCTGAGCACCAGACAGCATCTCCATGTCCCCACTGCTATGGCCTGAGCTGCAGCTCCACTGACCAAGCCTGTGCTTCACACTCCAGCAAGAAATTCCCTGCTTCTGTTATTGATGGAATATGAACATTTAGGTGAGGATTCCCCTGGGCCCTTGCCCTCTTTTTATAAGTGGAAATAAAGAAGAATAAGCCAGTCAGGTCAGCCCTCGTGACTTTCAGCAAGCAGCAGGAGATGGAGTGGATGGGCCAGACAAGATCCTCGGAGACACCAACAAGCCCTGCTGAAAATTCCACTTGGACTTCTTCCTGCTGGTCCTTGTCCTGGTCACCAGGGACATTCCATGGCTCACCTAGGCAGCCTCCTGCTGTGGGCAGGGACAATTCTCAGACATCAGATTGTTCAGGTCACAGGGTATGCGTGTAACTTGGGCTGTGTGTCAACTCCCTGCAGGCCACTGGGGCCAAGGACCAGTGGGCTTTGTCATTCCAGCTGGTGGAGAGGGAAAGTGCTGTGTGAACTATTCCACATCCTTCTTCCCACGCCTTGAATTGATGCAAAAGATTGTAAGGAAGGAGAGATGGATGAGGAAGGGAAGAGGAAATAGGAAGAAACTAGGTATAAGAGGACACAGAGTTATATTCAGGGAGACACACAAAAAGACATGAAAAGAGCAAAGTGGGAAACAATCTGAATGGCAGAGAAAGGAATGGAGACAGTGAGGAGAAGAAGAAACCAGAGTGAGAAGGTGATACACAGATGAGAAAGATTAGAAAAGCAGCTAGAGATCAAAACATAACACATACCGATGGAGAGGTAGATGGAGAGATGGACAGACAGACTGTCCTACCACGTTTTATCGGAAGAGCTGGGGGGAAAGTAAGAAATATTGGTCCTCTCAAGCACAGGGCTCAGTGTGTGCTGGTGGCAGATCCCTGTTTGCCTGGAAAGGTTTGTGCTGTGCTGCACCAGCCTTTCACTCACTGTGGATCTTTTTCAGCACAGAAATATGTGCCTGTGTCATTGTGTAGGACATGCTGGATCTGCACAGCTAAATGGTTGTTCCTAGTCCCGCTACTCTGGAAGCGATTTTGGAATTCCTTCTCAATATCTGATTTTCCACCTTCCACTGAATACACAACCAGCTGCATTCTGGCATCCTTCTCCTTGGGTAACTTGTACCAGTACATGTTTACAAAAGTTTTCCCTGATGCAGAACATTGCAGAGTGACGGTGTCTCCCAGCCGGACAACTGTATCTGGTGATTGCTGAAGGGCCCAGCCTGGAGAGACAGGAGATGGAAGGTGGGGAGTGAAATGCATTGAAGAGGATAAAAATACACATCCCTCAAATGTGCAATGGGATGGAATCACACCAGGATACCAAAAATATATGGGCCAGTGCACATCTTCTCTGAAAAAGACACATAGGATCAAAAATCCCCAAAGAAACAAAATTCAAATGCAACAGTAAATCTTTTTGGGGAAATAATGAGTTTGGTACTCTCAATTGAAGTATTAAAATCGGGCAGGAAAAATAAATTGTAGCTTTGTAGTGTTTCCTGATTCTTTATGTGGTGAAAATGTTCACCTGGTTCACTGCCAACCATACCCCTGGAATCCTTGGGAAGGGGCAGTGCCAGCAACTGGGAGCAGAGCTGAGGATGCAGCAGCAGCTCCAGTGCAGCTGATCAGGACCTAGGGAATGCCCACTTACCCACAGGGAGCAGCATGGCCACAAGGAACCGGTGGAAATCCATGGAGAAAGGCCCCCTCCTTCCAGGCACCTGCCCCTGGTGCCAGCACAGACGCAGAGGTGTGCAAAGAGGAGAGGTGCAGAGCAAGAGCTGCGTCTCTCTGTGGGTGGGCAGGGGAGGCAGCGGCAGTCTGAAATGTCACCAAGGCTCTTGGCTGCCCAGCAACGGTGGGCAATGACACCTGCAGGCAGTCATGAGCTGCTTGTGCTCTGCTCCTCTGGCTTCCTGCTGTGTGCGAGCGTGGCTGGGCAAGGGTAGGGGGGACTTCAGTAGGTGCCAGAGTTCAGAGCTACCACGGAGCAGGATGGGGCTGTGGGGCAGCCTGAGTGTGTGCGCAGGAATGCACAAAGGGGCAGAAATTGATGGGAAGACAAGGAGACCTCAGGAATGCATGTTTGTGTGTCTGTGTCCTGCTGTTTGTCTCCTCCCTAGCGTCCCTCACACTCACAGATTGCCAGCCCTGCAAGCTGCAGTGTGGAATCTCTGCTTCTCCCAGTCAGGCCTGACGTGTTGTCCAGGTACGGGAGGAGCTGTCGACCTGCAGAGCTGGTGTCCCTTGGAGCCTGGCAGAGAAGAGTTCTGTAGCTGTTCTTCTCTAACTGCAGAGAGGGATCTCAAGGAGAGAACAGGCTGCCTTTGCTTCTGCACTGGGATTATCCTTTGGGAGACACACTTCATCTCAGAGAGATTTCTGAGGAGAAGGGTGTGCCCCACAGGATGTGCTGATACACCCTGACCTTCTGTATGCCAGAGAAGAACAGATATAATCTTTGTCTCTTTATTGCAGCAGTCTGCAAATGAGCAGCAGGACACAAATGGAGAAAGCTGAAGAAAACCATGTCCTCTGCTCTCTGTGTCCACCCAGCCTTGCTCATCTGCCCAAGGCAGTGGGAAATCCCTGTAGGCAGGAAGGGACACTCGTAGTTTGTGTGCCCTGAGTTTGGGCACAGAGCTCTGGCAGCGCCTCTGCCCATCCGTGCTGGGCTGTGTGCACAGCAGGGTGAGGCTGGCCCATGCAGGACATGGAGTGATGCCAGTGCCCAGGGCTCTGAAGGGCTTTGCAGTGAAGATGTTCCCCTGTGTCCTGTCAGCAGAGGAGAGCAGCAATGTCTGCAGCTCCTCCCAAATCCTCTGCTGCAGCTCTGAGTGTGTCCCATTGCATTCATTTCCCCAGGCTGCCTAGAGAAGATTCAGGGAAGACCCCAGATTCCTCAAAAGAAGTTGTAGAAAGAAGCAAAGAGATTGGGCTGCTTTGTAGGAAGCCCACATCCTGCCACCTGCAGCAGCAGCAGCAGCAGCAGCAGCGGTCTAGCAGAGAGGAGGCTGTGCCTGATGTGTCCATGCCAAGGGTCTCCAGTTCCCTGGGGTGAGCAGAGGGCAGGGCAGTGCATGGGGAGCCTTGCAGAAGACACAGGATTTGAGGAGTCAGTGATGTTGAACAGCCATGGTTGCTGTCTGGGGTTCTGTGTTTAGGCTCTTGGAAATTGGACGTTACCGTGGTAATCTGCAGGTTGGGAACCACCTTTATTGTGAATAATGAAATCCTGGTGATGAGAGTTAGTTTTCAGAGTAGTAATTGGTAGTTGATGTTAATGAAGTTGATAAGGTCTTAATTTGAAATGTTGGTCTGTTGTTAAACATTGAATATTAGAGCTCTAAGACTTGCCTTTAGTTACTGTTGTTAAATGTTACTGTTTTACTCTGTATTTGTATCTCTCCTCATCATACTCTCTATTTGTATGGTGTCTTAGTCTCTTGTTAAACATTGAATGTTAGAATTCTAAGACTTGCCTTTATTTGCCGCTGTTTGATTTTACTATTTTACCCTGTATTTGTATCTCTCCCTGTCATACTCTGTGTTTGTACCCCTTTCCATCTCACCCGGGATTATTAGCCATTCCCATCGGGACCCACTTCCCTGCTCCCCTGCTCCCAGGAGGCCTTGCACCCGGACTGAATTCAAAGGAGAGGCTGTGGGAACTCTATGAACCCTCTCAAAACAACAAACCAGCACATAAACTTTGCCTTTAACCCACCGGAACCACACTAAATCACCCACTCTTGACCAGAGCCGGATTCCATCCTGTCACCATAATTTTGATAGTACCCAGCTTGGAGGATACCCCTGGTCTACGAGCCAATATTGCCTTCCTAATGACTCTCCTGAGGATGGAAGCCCCAGCTCTGCCGAAACACAAAGCTGCACTCCTCCTCCTCAGCGTCGTCCGGTGGGAGCAGTGGCGGTGTGCGCGACCCCTCGGGTTCCCCACCCAGAGCTGTCTTTAATAAAGGCCTTTTTAAAGGAGCTGGTCTCCTGGCCCTGTTTAACATACGGAGTGCCCTGAGCAGGCCTGTGCTGGGCTCGGGTTTGTGTTATGCAGGGCAGAATCATGGGATGGCCCAGACAAGAAGGGACCTCAGGGGGTCACTGCTCCAACCTCCCTGCTCAAGCAGAGTCATCCCAGAGCACATGGGGCATGACTATCTCTACGTGGTTCTGGAATATCTGCAGACAGAGGCTCCACAACCTCTTTAGGCCACCTGCTCCTTTGCACAGTCTGCACCGGAGCTAAGCTCTGGTCACAGATTAAGGTGGAACTTCTAGTGCAGCATTTTCTGCCTCTTGTCCTCGTACTTGGCATCACAGTGAAGAATCTGGATCTACCTGTAGGAACCCTGCCTTCAGATTCTTGTTGACATTGATGAGGTGGCCACTTGGTGTTTTCCTCTCAAGGCAGAAGAGGCCCAGCTCCCTCAGCCTTTGTTCCCTAAAGAGATGCTCCACTCTACTAATCACCTTTCATCTCCTGTCCTGGACATTTTCCAGGAGATCCATGTCTCTTATGCACCAAAGAGGCCAGAGCAGGACACCTCACTGCACATGTGCCTCACCAGGGCAGAGTGCAGCCTCAGTTCCCTTGCCCTGGTGGCAATGCTCTTCCTAATGCATCCAGGACACCACTGGCTTGTTGGACATCAGGACACATTGCTGGCTCGTGGGGAGCTTCTTGTCCACCAGGACCCCAGGTAACTCTCTGAAGAGCTGATGGTCAGTGCTTCCCTATGCTGCTGCATGGAGCAATTCATCCCCAGGGCCAGAAGCCTGCCTTTGCCTTTGCCTTTGCTGTATTTGAGAATGTTCCTTCTCTGTCCATCCCTCCAAGCTGTCAAGGCCCATCTTTACAGCCTTCTCAGCTATCAGAAACTCCTCCTAACTTGGTGTAATCAGGGAACTTGATAAGGACACTCTCTACCATTCATCTGAGTCACTGGTCTATAGAATATTGTAAACTGTGGGAAATTTTTGTTATCTGCTCAGCTTGCTAAAGTAACCTGTAATTTTTATCCTACATTTGCTGAAGATAAACTGTATTATGTGGATCAAGGGCTGGAAGGCAGGTGGATACTGCCCCAGACACCACTCTGCATGGAGGAATTAGGGATCCACTGAACACTTTACCAGAGCAAACACAGGCTGGTGCTCTGCTGTTCCTATTCCTTGGCCACAGAACAACCACAGACAAGGGGCTGGAACAGAGGAGCATGTGGGCAGCTGCCAGACGGTGCTGGCTACTGCCACACCTGCCAGGCCTTGCCTTCATGCACAGGTGCACCAAGAACTTCCCCCACAAGCACTCCTTCCATTTCACATTGAGAGGTATGTGCAGGGTTGACAGGAGTTGAGTTAGAGGAAGACAATGGAGTGCAGATTGAAGACAGAAGAAGGTAGGGAAGGGAAGGGAAACACAGAAAACAAGACCAACTGACTGAAATAAGCGTAGTGCAAATAAGACTTAAATGCCGAGGGAGGCCTGGAGTAGCAAGGAGAGAAGGCTGGAGAAATGAACTGTCAGCATCTGAGAAGAGGAGGAAGGCAATGCCAGGAAGCAGAGCAGCTAAGGAGTGGGAAATGATCACCCTGCCTTGTGCAGCAGCCACAAGTGGAAAACAGGTCCTGTTTGTGCAGGAACAAGTTTGTGCTCAGCTCCCTCAGCAGTCTCACCACTGTGTTCACTCTCAGCACAGTAGTATGTGCCAGAGTCATTGAGAAAGGCATGTTCTATTGAGAGGGTGATACTGTCTCCTTTTATCTTGCTGCTCTTGAAATGGCTCTCAAAACCCTTCTCCACCACTGCATTGGCACCTTCATATGCATAAGCCAGCTGAGTCAGACTGGAATTCTTCTCTGAAGGCAGCAGGTACCAGTACATAGCTCTGTTGGAAGATTTCTTCTGGGAGCATTCCAGATTCACGGACTGGCCTTCTTTGATCACCATGTCTGGAGACTGTTCCAGGGCTAAAACTGGAAAGGAAAAGTAGAAGCAGTGAGGAAGAGGAAAAAATGGGGAAAATTTCAACTAGGCACTGTGGTATAGTAGGAAAAGAGTGAGAAGGGATTGGGCAGCCAAGGGAACAGTTCCAAGCATGGCACAGCTCTTCAGATCAGCAGGTGAATTTCCAATCTCTCCTCAATAGGAAAGGTGCATTCCTGGGATGTTTGTATCCAAAACCAGGAACCATCTACGGGCTGCACAAAGAATGACAAATAGATGGCCATTGCAGAAGATTCCGGCGTTCCCAGTGCCAGCACATTCACTGCTGATCCTCCATGCAGAAAGCTCTGAAGGTTGCAGCAGTGCCAGGAGTGGCTGCACAGGTGGGAGGGCAGCAGCGGGATGAGTGGAGGTGCTCAGGGCTGGGTTGAGTTCACTTACCCAGAGGGGCCAGCATGGCCACAAAGAAACAGCAGGGAACCATGGCGGGAGAGCCCCTGCCCTGTCAGCAAGCTGCCTCTTGGGGCTGCCCAAAGGTTTGTGCAGAGGGAGCAGTGAGTGAGGGTGAGACATCTCGGGGTGTGGCTGGCCAAGAAATGACAGGAGGCATTGGCTGGCTGGGAGCCCTGGGCAATGACACAAACTGTGTGTCAGCACAAACTCTGTTTCTGCAGGAAAGCAGGAACCCTGTAGAGATGCAGCAGGGGGAATGGTCAGGTTGTGCATGGGTGGGTGTGGAGGGAAGGATGGGGTTGGAAGGACAGAACTCTGCTGGGCTTGCACGGGAGTGTGAGTGTGTGCAAGGCAGAGGAGTGATGGCTGCTCCCCTCCTGCCTCTGGAGTCCTTGGGAGATGGAGGAATGAGGGATAAAAGCCACCCAGAGGTGCCTGGAATTTTCTCATGCACTCTCCCCGTCTTCCCCAGTCATGACTGGTTCAGTCCCTGCCTGGCCACCCCATGTCCCAGCCAGCTGTGTGACAGCTCTTCTTCTCTATGAGCCCTGTGAGCACAGCAAATGCCACCTGTGAGAGGGAGGCAGGAGCCTGAAAGACAGCACAGCAGCCTGAGCACTCAGAGCTGTGAGGGCTCTCATGGGCGCTGCAGTGAGAGCGGCAGGAGAGGAAGGTGAACACCTGTGGGGAGCTGAGGCACAGTGAGCCTTGTCTTTCCAGCTGGTGGAGAGGGAAAGTGCTGTGTGAACTATTCCACATCCTGCTTCCCTGGCCTTGAATTGATGTAATTGATTGTAAGGAAGGTGAGATGGAGGAGGAAGGGAATAGAAATTAGGAAGAAACTAGGTATGAGAGGACAGAGTTGAAAAGTCAGGGGGATACAGAGAAAGACATGAAAAGAAGAAAGTGAGAAGCATTTTTTGAATGGCAGAGTAAAGAGTAGAGACAGTGAGTATAATAAGGATTGAGAGTGAGAAGGTGATTCAGAGATGGGAAAAAATAAAAGAACAGTGAGAGACCACGCAACAGACAGACAGATGGAGAGATGGATGGACAGCCAGAGATCCAAACCATTTTTTTCCTGATGAGCTGGAGGCCAAGTAAGAAAACAGGGCTCTCTCAGACACAGGGCTCAGTGTGTGCTGGAGGCAGATCCCTGCTTGCCTGGAAAGGTTTGTGCTGTGCTGCACCAGCCTTTCACTCACTGTGGATCTTGTTCAGCACAGAAATATGTGCCTGTGTCATTGAGTAGGACATGCTGGATCTGCACAGCTAAATGGTTGTTCCTAGTCCCGCTACTCTGGAAGCGATTTTGGAATTCTTTCTCAATATCTGCTTTTCCACCTGCCACTGAATACACAACCAGCTGCATTCTGGCATCCTTCTCCTTGGGTAACTTGTACCAGTACAAGTGTACAAAAGTCTTCCTTGATGCAGAACATTGCAGAGTGACGGTGTCTCCCACCCGGACAACTGTATCTGGTGATTGCTGAAGGGCCCAGCCTGGAGAGACAGGAGATGAAAGGTGGGGAGTGAAATGCATTGAAGAGGTCAATAATACACATCCTTAAAGTATCTCATGTCATGGAATGCCACCAGGATGTCAGAAAGCTATGGGCCAATGCAGTGTCTCTCCAAAAAAAGATAGATAGTATGGAAAGACCTCAAACAAATGAGCTTTTAATGCAACAGTAGATCTCTTTTCAGAAATAATGTCTTGGGCACTCTGAAGAGAAAAAATAAAATGGGGCAGGAAAAATTAAATTGTAGCTTTGCAGGGTTTCCTGATTCATTAGCTGGTGGTAAAGTTCACCTGGTTCATTGCCCACCGCTGCCCTGGAATCCTTGGGAAGGGGCAGGGCCAGCAACTGGGAGCAGAGCTGAGGATGCAGCAGCAGCTCCAGTGCAGCTGATCAGGACCTAGGGAATGCCCACTTACCCACAGGGAGCAGCATGGCCACAAGGAACCGGTGGAAATCCATGGAGAAAGGCCCCCTCCTTCCAGGCACCTGCCCCTGGTGCCAGCACAGACGCAGAGGTGTGCAAAGAGGAGAGGTGCAGAGCAAGAGATGCGTCTCTCTGTGGGTGGGCAGGGGAGGCAGCGGCAGTCTGAAATGTCACCAAGGCTCTTGGCTGCCCAGCAACGGTGGGCAATGACACCTGCAGGCAGTCATGAGCTGCTTGTGCTCTGCTCCTCTGGCTTCCTGCTGTGTGCGAGCGTGGCTGGGCCAGAGTAGGGGGGACTTCAGTAGGTGCCAGAGTTCAGAGCTACCACGGAGCAGGATGGGGCTGTGGGGCAGCCTGAGTGTGTGCGCAGGAATGCACAAAGGGGCAGAAATTGATGGGAAGGCAAGGAGACCTCAGGAATGCATGTTTGTGTGTCTGTGTCCCGCTGTTTTCTCCTCCTTAGCCTCCCTCACACTCACAGATTGCCAGCCCTGCAAGCTGCAATGTGGAATCTCTGCTTCTCCCAGTCAGGCCTGACTTGTTGTCCAGGTATGGGAGAAGCTTCCGACCAGCAGAGCTGGTGTCTCTTGGAGCCTGGCAGAGAAGAGTTCTGTAGCTGTTCTTCTCTAACTCCAGAGAGGGGTCTCAAGGAGAGAACAGGCTGCCTTTGCATCTGCTCTGGGACTATCCTTCATCTCAGAGAGATTTCTGAGGAGAAGGGTGTGCCCCGCACGATGTGTGCATACACATGACCTTCTCTGTGCCAGAGAAGAGAAGCTATAATCCTTGTCTCTTTATTGCAGCAGTCTGCAAAAGAGCACCAGTACACAAATGGACAAAGCTGGAGAAAACCATGTCCTCTGCTCTCTGTGTCCCCACCGCCTTGCTCCCCTGCCCAAGGCAGTGGGCAATCCCTGTAGGCAGGAAGGGACACTCGTAGTTTGTGTGCCCTGAGTTTGGGCACAGAGCTCTGGCAGCGCCTCTGCCCATCCGTGCTGGGCTGTGTGCACAGCAGGGTGAGGCTGGCCCGTACAGGACATGGAGTGATGCCAGTGCCCAGGGCTCTGAAGGGCTTTGCAGTGAAGATGTTCCCCTGTGTCCTGTCAGCAGAGGAGAGCAGCAATGCCTGCAGCTCCTCCCAAATCCTCTGCTGCAGCTCTGAGTGTGTCCCATTGCAATCATTTCCCCAGGCTGCCTAGAGAAGATTCTGGGAAGACCCCAGATTCCTCTACAGAAGTTGTAGAAAGAAGCAAAGAGATTGGGCTGCTTTGTAGGAAGCCCACATCCTGCCACCTGCAGCAGCAGCAGGAGCAGCAGCAGTGCTCCAGCAGAGAGGAGGCTGTGCCTGATGTGTCCATGCCAAGGGTCTCCAGTTCCCTGGGGTGAGCAGAGGGCAGGGCAGTGCATGGGGAGCCTTGCAGAAGACACAGGATTTGAGGAGTCAGTGATGTTGAACAGGCTTGGCTGCTGTGTGGGGTCCTGTATTTAGGCTCTTGGAAATTGGACGTTACCGTGGCAATCTGCAGGTTGGGAACCACCTTTATTGTGAATAATGAAATCCTGGAGATGAGAGTTGTTTTTCAGAGTAGTAATTGGTAGTTGATGTTAATGAAGTTGATAAGGTCTTAATTTGAAATGTTGGTCTGTTGTTAAACATTGAATATTAGAGCTCTAAGACTTGCCTTTAGTTACTGTTGTTAAATGTTACTGTTTTACTCTGTATTTGTATCTCTCCTCATCATACTCTCTATTTGTATGGTGTCTTAGTCTCTTGTTAAACATTGAATGTTACAATTCTAAGACTTGCCTTTATTTGCCGCTGTTTGATTTTACTATTTTACCCTGTATTTGTATCTCTCCCTGTCATACTCTGTATTTGTACCCCTTTCTGTCTCACCCGGGATTATTAGCCATTCCCATCGGGAACCACTTCCCTGCTCCCCTGCTCCCAGCAGGCCTTACACCCGGACTGAATTCAAAGGAGAGGCTGTGGGAACTCTATGAACCTCTCAAATCAACAAACCAGCACATAAACTTTGCCTTTAACCCACCGGAACCACACTAAATCACCCACTCTTGACCAGAGCCGGATTCCGTCCTGTCACCATAATTTTGATAGTACCCAGCTTGGAGGATACCCCTGGTCTACGAGCCAATATTGCCTTCCTAATGACTCTCCTGAGGATGGAAGCCCCAGCTCTGCCGAAACACAAAGCTGCACTCCTCCTCCTCAGCGTCGTCCGGTGGGAGCAGTGGCGGTGTGCGCGACCCCTCAGGTTCCCCACCCAGAGCTGTCTTTAATAAAGGCCTTTTTAAAGGAGCTGGTCTCCTGGCCCTGTTTAACATATGCAGTGCCCTGAGCAGGCCCGTGCTGGGCTCGGGTTTGTGTTATGCAGGACAAAATCATGGGATGGCCCAGACAAGAAGGGACCTCAGGGGGTCACTGCTCCAACCTCCCTGCTCAAGCAGAGTCATCCCAGAGCACATGGGGCATGACTGTCTCTACATGGTTCTGGAATATCTGCAGACAGAGGCTCCACAACCTCTTTAGGCCACCTGCTCCTTTGCACAGTCTTCACCGGAGCTAAGCTCTGGTCACAGATTAAGGTGGAACTTCTAGTGCAGCATTTTCTGCCTCTTGTCCTCGTACTTGGCATCACAGTGAAGAATCTGGATCTACCTCTAGGAACCCTGCCTTCAGATTCTTGTTGACATTGATGAGGTGGCCACTTGGTGTTTTCTTCTCAAGGCAGCAGAGGCCCAGCTCCCTCAGCCTTTGTTCCCCAAAGGGATGCTCCACTCTACTAATCACCTTTCATCTCCTGTCCTGGACATTTTCCAGGAGATCCATGTCTCTTATGCACCAAAGAGGCCAGAGCAGGACACCTCACTGCAGATGTGCCTCACCGGGGCTGAGTGCAGCCTCAGTTCCCTTGCCCTGGTGGCAATGCTCTTCCTAATGCATCCAGGACACCACTGGCTTGTTGGACATCAGGACACATTGCTGGCTCGTGGGGAGCTTCTTGTCCACCAGGACCCCAGGTAACTCTCTGAAGAGCTGATGGTCAGTGCTTCCCTATGCTGCTGCATGGAGCAATTCATCCCCAGGGCCAGAAGCCTGCCTTTGCCTTTGCTGCATTTGAGAATGTTCCTCTCTGCCCATCCCTCCAAGCTGTCAAGGCCCATCAGAAGGGCTGCACAGCCTTCTAAGCTATCAGAAACTTCTCCTAACTTGGTGTTATCAGGGAACTTGATAAGGATACTCTCAACCGTCACCTGAGTCACTGGTCTATAGAACATTGTAACCTGTGGGAAATTTCTGTTATCTGCTCAGCTTGCTAATATAACCTGTAATTTTTATTGTATGTTTGCTGAAGATAAACTTTTTTTGGATGAAGGGCTGGAAGGCAGGTGGATCCTGCCCCAGACACCACTCTGCATGGAGGAATTAGGGATCCACGGAACACTTTACCAGAGCAAGCACAGGCTGGTGCTCTGCTGTTCCTATTCCTTGGCCACAGAACAACCACAGACAAGGGGCTGGAACAGAGGAGCATGTGGGCAGCTGCCACACGGTGCTGGCTACTGCCACACCTGCCAGGCCTTGCCTTCATGCACAGGTGCACCAAGAACTTCCCACACAAGCACTCCTTCTGTTGTTTGACAGTGAGAAGTGTGAGCAGGATTGACAGGAATTGAGTAAGGGAAGACAATGGAGTGCAGATTGAAGACAGAAAGAAAAAGCTAGGGAAGGGAAGGGAACGGGCACAGAGAGAAGAAGAAGGGCTGACAGAAGCAAGTGTAGTGCAAATAAGAGTTAAATGGAGAGGGAGGCCTGGAGTGATAAAAACCAATGACGGACAAATAAACTGTCAGCATCTGAGAAGAGGAGGAAGGCAAGGCCAGGAAGCAGAGCAGCTAAGGAGTGAGCAGTGATCACCCTGCCTCATGCAGCAGCCACAAGTGGAAAGCAGGTCCTGTTTGTGCAGGAACAAGTTTGTGCTCAGCTCCCTCAGCAGTCTCACCACTGTGATCACTCTCAGCACAGTAGTATGTGCCAGAGTCATTGAGAAAGGCATGTTCTATTGAGAGGGTGATACTGTCTCCTTTTATCTTGCTGCTCTTGAAATGGCTCTCAAAACCCTTCTCCACCACTGCATTGGCACCTTCAACTGCATAAACCAGCTGGGTCAGACTGGAATTCTTCTCTGAAGGCAGCAGGTACCAGTACATAGCTGTGTTAGAGGATTTCTTCTCAGAGCATTCCAGATTCACGGATTCGCCTTCTTTGATCACCATGTCTTGAGACTGTTCCAGGGCTAACGCTGGAAAGGAAAAGTAGGAGCAGTGAGGAATATGAAAAAATGGGAAAAATTTTAACTAGGCACTGTGAGTTGGTAGGGAAAGGGTGAGAAGGGATTTGGCAGCCAAGGGAGCAGATCCATGCATGGGACAGCTCTTCACATCAGCAGGTGAATTTCCAAACTCTCCTCAATAGGCACGGTGCATTCCTGGGCTGGTTGAGTCCAAAACCAGGAACAATCTGCGGGCTGCACAAAGAATGACAAATAGATGGCCATTGCAGAAGATTCAGGCATTCCCAGTGCCCCCACATTCCCTGCTGATCCTCCATGCAGAAAGCTCTGCAGGTTGCAGCAGTGCCAGCAGTGGCTCCACAGGTGGGAGAGCAGCAGCGGGATGAGTGGAGGTGCTCAGGGCTGGGTTGAGTTCACTTACCCAAAGGGGCCAGCATGGCCACAAAGAAACAGCAGGGAACCATGGTGGGAGAGCCCCTGCCCTGTCAGCAAGCTGCCTCTTGGAGCTGCCCAAAGGTTTGTGCAGAGGGAGCAGTGAGTGAGGGTGAGACATCTCGGGGTGGGGCTGGCCAAGAAATGACAGGAGGCATTGGCTGGCTGGGAACCCTGGGCAATGACAGAGAGCATCTGTGTCATTGTCCTCTCCGTCCTGACAATTGGCCTATATAAGGAGATTTGCTTTTTTGGCAGGACTGAGCTTGTCCTCCAGTGGGGTGTGGAGGCTGCCCCTGGGATTCAGGCAGTGAGAGCCCTGGGGCTTAGAAAGCAGCTGTGCAGTGCAAATGCATTCACTCATGCTCTGCCAGGGACACCTCTGTGCTGCTCTGCTCACAGGCTGAGGACACCCAGGCCACTGCAGCCTCTCCACTGCAGTCTCTGGTGTTTCTGCTCTGAAGAATATCCACATGTCCTCTGCTGCATAGGACAAAATCTGCATGGGATAACTGGGGAACCCAATGAGCACAGGGATAAACAATATCTGCGACCATGACAAAGGGTGAAAGGGACACAGGGAAGGAGTGACAGGCCATGCTGACAAGGTCTGCTGGCAGCACATTTCCCTCATCCTTCTCCTCCCTGTACCTAGAGCTCTGCTGGTCAATAGGGAAGGAGAAACAAGTGGAAAATGTGAGAATCCCTGGTGAAACTTCTGTCTCGTAATGCTGGGAAGCAGAAGGCTCCCGAGGTGTCATCCAATTCAGTGTTTGACCGAAGGGGAAATTTGCATGGAAGTCCTCAGGAAAACTGTATGCAAGTGCTAAGACAGGATCAAGGAGTGGAGACTGTGGCACAGTGCTGTGTTCTCAATTCACTCTGAGAATAATGGTGATAACAGAGTGTCAGCACTGCTTACCCCAAATCCAGGACTTTCCAGTGTCTCATGCTCTGCCAGAGAGCAGCTGCACATGCAGCTGGAAGGAAGCATTTCCAGGACAGCAGACCCAAACTGGTCAAAAGGACATTGCCTCCCATTCAGCCTGATGCTCTGCGTGGACAAGGAGGGGACCTGGCCAGCTACTGTCTGTCCCTGCTGAGGATGGGCTGGGCACCAGGACACTGGGTGCCCAGTGACAGTATTGTGTATCCCATGGATTTACTTGACTTTTATTTCTGTGTTTTTTCCTTGTTATTTACTCCTATTATTACTGTGTTTGGATCTCAACCTGTCAGTTCTACACTTTTTCCCATCCCACGAGGGCAAGGGGGTAGTGAGGGAGTGCCTGTAACACCCAGCAGCTGACTGGGCTTTAACCACAAGGACCTGAGCACCAGACAGCATCTCCATGTCCCCACTGGTATGGCATGAGCTGCAGCTCCCCTGACCAAGCCTGTGCTTCACACTCCAGCAAGGAATTCGTCGCAGCTGTTCTTGATGCATTATGAGCATTTAGGTGAGGATTCCCTTGGACCCTTGCCTACTTTTTAAATTGTAGATAAAGAGAAATAAGCCAGTCAGGGCAGCCCTCGTGACTTTCAGGAAGCAGCAGGAGATGGAGTGGATGGGCCAGACAAGATGCTCAAAAACACCAACAAGCCCTGCTGAAAATTCCACTTGGACTTCTTCAGCCTGGTCCTTGTCCTGGTCACCAGGGACATTCCATGGCTCACCTGGGCAGCCTCCTGCTGTGGGCAGGGGCAATTTTCAGACATCAGATTGTTCAGGTCACAGGGTATGGGTGTACCTTGGGCTGTGTGTCAATTCCCTGCAGGCCACTGGGTCCAAGGACCAGTGGGCTTTGCCTATCCAGCTGGTGGAGAGGGAAAGTGCTGTGTGAACTGTTCCACATCCTGCTTCCCTGGCCATGAATTGATGTAACAGATTGTAAGGAAGGCGAGCTGGAGGAGGAAGGGAAGTGGAAATCGGAAGAAACTAGGTGTGAGAGGACAGAGAGGAAAAGCCAGGGAGACACACAAAAAGACATGAAAAGAGCAAAGTGGGAAACAATCTGAATGGCAGAGAAAGGAGTAGAGACAGAGAGGACAAGAAGAATTGAGAGTGAAAAGGCAATTCAAGAATGGGAAAGTATAGAAAAGCAGCTAGACACCAAGCTAAAGACTGACCGATGGACAGATAGATGGACAGATGGACAGACAGACTGTCATATCATGTTTTATCTGAAAAGCTGGTGGGCAAGTAAGAAAGCAGGGTCCTCTAAAGCTCAGGGCTCGGTGTGTGCTTGTGGCAGATCCCTGCTTGCCTGGAAAGGTTTGTGCTGTGCTGCACCAGCCTTTGACTCACTGTGGATCTTGTTCAGCACAGAAATATGTGCCTGTGTCATTGAGTAGGGCATGCTGGATCTGCACAGCTAAATGGTTGTTCCTAGTCCCATTACTCTGGAAGCGATTTTGGAATTCCTTCTCAATATCTGCTTTGCCGCCTTCCACTGAGTGCACAACCAGCTGCATTCTGCATTCCTTCTCCTTGGGTGACTTGTACCAGTACATGTTTACAAAAGTTTTCCCTGATGCAGAACATTCCAGAGAGACGGTGTCTCCCACCCGGACAACTGTATCTGGTGACTGCTGAAGGGCCCAGCCTGGAGAGACAGGAGATGAAAGGTGGGGAGTGAAATACATTGAAGAGGACAGAAACACAAATGCTTGAAGCATGAGTGTAATGACACTAGGATATCAGAAAGTTATTGGAAAGTCATCTGCTTCTCTAAACAAGGTACACAGAATGAAAATCCCAAAAAAATCAGCTTCACATGCAAGAGTGAATCTGTTTTGAGAAATAATAATTGTGGTACATTAAAGTGAAGTATTAAAAGGGAGCAGGAAAAAAAACTTTTAATCTCGCAGAGTTTCCTGATTCAATAGCTGGTGCAAAGGCTCACCTGGTACATTGCCCACCCCTGCCCTGGAAATCTTGGGAAGGGGCAGGGCCAGCAACTGGGAACAGAGCTGAGGATGCAGCAGCAGCTCCAGTGCAGCTGATCAGGACCTAGGGAATGCCCACTTACCCACAGGGAGCAGCATGGCCACAAGGAACCGGTGGAAATCCATGGAGAAAGGCCCCCTCCTTCCAGGCACCTGCCCCTGGTGCCAGCACAGACACAGAGGTGTGCAAAGAGGAGAGGTGCAGAGCAAGAGCTGCGTCTCTCTGTGGGTGGGCAGGGGAGGCAGCGGCAGTCTGAAATGTCACCAAGGCTCTTGGCTGCCCAGCAACGGTGGGCAATGACACCTGCAGGCAGTCATGAGCTGCTTGTGCTCTGCTCCTCTGGCTTCCTGCTGTGTGCGAGCGTGGCTGGGCCAGAGTAGGGGGGACTTCAGTAGGTGCCAGAGTTCAGAGCTACCACGGAGCAGGATGGGGCTGTGGGGCAGCCTGAGTGTGTGCGCAGGAATGCACAAAGTGGCAGAAATTGATGGGAAGACAAGGACACCTCAGGAATGCATGTTTGTGTGTCTGTGTCCCGCTGTTTGTCTCCTCCCTAGCGTTCCTCACACTCACAGATTCCCAGCCCTGCCAGCTGCAATGTGGGATCTGTGCTCCTCCCAGTCAGGCCTGACGTGTTGTCCAGGTATGGGAGGAGCTGCCGACCTGCAGAGCTGGTGTCCCTTGGAGCCTGGCAGAGAAGAGTTCTGTAGCTGTTCTTCCCTAACTGCAGAGAGGGATCTCAAGGAGAGAACAGGCTGCCTTTGCTTCTGCACTGGGATTATCCTTTGGGAGACACACTTCATCTCAGAGAGATTTCTGAGGAGAAGGGTGTGCCCCACAGGATGTGCTGATACACCCTGACCTTCTGTATGCCAGAGAAGAACAGATATAATCTTTGTCTCTTTATTGCAGCAGTCTGCAAAAGAGCACCAGGACACAAATGGACAAAGCTGGAGAAAACCATGTCCTCTGCTCTCTGTGTCCACCCAGCCTTGCTCATCTGCCCAAGGCAGTGGGAAATCCCTGTAGGCAGGAAGGGACACTCGTAGTTTGTGTGCCCTGAGTTTGGGCACAGAGCTCTGGCAGCGCCTCTGCCCATCCGTGCTGGGCTGTGTGCACAGCAGGGTGAGGCTGGCCCGTACAGGACATGGAGTGATGCCAGTGCCCAGGGCTCTGAAGGGCTTTGCAGTGAAGATGTTCCCATGTGTCCTGTCAGCAGAGGAGAGCAGCAATGCCTGCAGCTCCTCCCAAATCCTCTGCTGCAGCTCTGAGTGTGTCCCATTGCATTCATTTCCCCAGGCTGCCTAGAGAAGATTCTGGGAAGACCCCAGATTCCTCTAGAGAAGTTGTAGCAAGAAGCAAAGACATTGGGCTGCTTTGTAGGAAGCCCACATCCTGCCACCTGCAGCAGCAGCAGCAGCAGCAGCAGCACTCCAGCAGAGAGGAGGCTGTGCCTGATGTGTCCATGCCAAGGGTCTCCAGTTCCCTGGGGTGAGCAGAGGGCAGGGCAGTGCATGGGGAGCCTTGCAGAAGACACAGGATTTGAGGAGTCAGTGATGTTGAACAGGCTTGGCTGCTGTGTGGGGCCCTGTGTTTAGGCTCTGGGAAGCTTGGATGTTAGCATGGAAATGTGCAGGGTAGGAAGCACCTGGAGTTCCCTGAGCAGGCCTGTGCTGTGCACGGGTGTGTGTTATGCAGGACAGAATCCTGGGATGGGCCAGCCAAGAAGGGACCTCAGTGGGTCACTGCTCCAACGTTCCTGCTCCAGTAGAGTCATCCCAGAGCACATGGCACATAGCTGTATCCAGATGGTTCTGGGATATCTCCAGAGAGAGAGGCTCCACAACACCTTTGGGCAATCTACTGCTTTGCACAGTCTTCTCCAGTGCAATGCTCTTAACACAGACTAAGTTGTGCTTCTACCTTTTGTCCCTTCTCCTAATGCTTGGCATTACAATGACGGACCTTGATCCACATCTTGGAACCCTACCTTCAGATCCTCGTAGATATTGATGAGATGGCTACTTAATTGTTTCTTCTCAGGACAGAAGAGGCCCAGCTCCCTCAGCCTTTGTTCTCTAAAGAGATGCTCCACTCTACTAATCACCTTTCATCTCCTGTCCTGGACATTCTCCAGGAGCTCCATGTCTCTCTTACACCAAAGAGCCCAGAACAGGACACATCACTGCACATGTGCCCCTCACCAGGGCTGAGTGCAGCCTCACTTTGCTTGCCCTGGCGGCAATGCTCTTCCTAATGCATCCCTGGACATTACTGGATTCATGGCCACCAGGACAAAGTGCTGAATCATGGGGAGCTTCTTGTCCAGCAGGACCCCCAGGTCCTTCTCTGAAGAGTTGATGGTCAGTGCTTCCATATGCTGCTGCATGCAGCAATTCCTCCCCAGGGGTAGAACCCTGCATTTGCCTTTCCTCAATTCAACAATGTTCCTCTCTGCCCATCCCTCCAAGCTGTCAAGGCCCATCTGAAGGGCTGCACAGCCTTCTCCGCTATCAGAAACTCCTCCTAACTTCCTGTTATCAGGGAACTTGACAAGGACACTCTCTACCCTTCATCTGAGTCCCTGATGTATAGAACATCGTAACCTGTGGGAAATTTCTGTTATCTTCTCGGCTTGCTAATGTAACCTGTAATTTTAATCCTATGTTTGCTGAAGATAAACTGTATTATGTGGATGAAGGGCTGGAAGGCAAGTGGATACTGCCCCAGACACCATTCTGCATGGAGGAGTTGGGGAGACACTGAGCACTTTACCAGAGCAAACACAGGCTTGTGCTCTGCTGTTCCTATTCCTTGGCCACAGAACAACCACAGACAAGGGGCTGGAACAGAGGAGCATGTGGGCAGCTGCCACACGGTGCTGGCTACTGCCACACCTGCCAGGCCTTGCCTTCATGCACAGGTGCACCAAGAACTTCCCACACAAGCACTCCTTCCATTTCACAGAGAGAAGTGTGAGCCGGGTTTAATGGAGATAAGTAAGAAGAAGTCAGTGGAGTGCAGATTGAAGACAGAAAGAAGCAAGGGAAGGGAAGGGAGACAGAGAGAAGAAGAAGGGCTGACAGAAGCAAGTGTAGTGCAAAAAAGACTTACATGTTAAGGGAGGCCTGGAGTGGCAAGGAGACAATGATGGACAAATAAACTGTCAGCATCTGAGCAGAGGAGGAAGGCAAGGCCAGGAAGCAGAGCAGCTAAGGAGTGAGAAGTGATCACCCTGCCTCGTGCAGAAGCCACGAGTGGAAAGCAGGTCCTGTTTGTGCAGGGACAGGTTTGTGCTCAGCTCCCTCAGCAGTCTCACCACTGTGTTCACTCTCAGCACAGTAGTATGTGCCAGAGTCATTGAGAAAGGCATGTTCTATTGAGAGGGTGATACTGTCTCCTTTTATCTTGCTGCTCTTGAAATGGCTCTCAAAACCCTTCTCCACCACTGCATTGGCACCTTCAACTGCATAAACCAGCTGGGTCAGACTGGAATTCTTCTCTGAAGGCAGCATGAACCAGTACATAGCTCTGTTGGAAGATTTCTTCTGGGAGCATTCCAGATTCACGGATTGGCCTTCTTTGATCACCATGTCTTGAGACTGTTCCAGGGCTAAAACTGGAAAGGAAAAGTAGAAGCAGTGAGGAAGAGGAAAAAATGGGGAAAATTTCAACTAGGCACTGTGGTATAGTAGGAAAAGAGTGAGAAGGGATTGGGCAGCCAAGGGAGCAGATCCATGCATGGGACAGCTCTTCAGATCAGCAGGTGAATTTCCAATCTCTCCTCAATAGGCAAGGTGCATTCCTGGGCTGGTTGAGTCCAAAACCAGGAACCATCTACAGGCTGCACAAAGAATGACAAATAAATGGCCATTGCAGAAGATTCAGGCATTCCCAGTGCCCCCACATTCCCTGCTGATCTTCCATGCAGAAAGCTCTGCAGGATGCAGCAGTGCCAGGAGTGGCTGCACAGCTGGGAGGGCAGCAGCGGGATGAGTGGAGGTGCTCAGGGCTGGGTTGAGTTCACTTACCCAGAGGGGCCAGCATGGCCACAAAGAAACAGCAGGGAACCATGGCAGGAGAGCCCCTGCCCTGTCAGCAAGCTGCCTCTTGGAGCTGCCCAAAGGTTTGTGCAGAGGGAGCAGTGAGTGAGGGTGGTGAGTGAATCTCGGGGTGGGGCTGGCCAAGAAATGACAGGAGGCATTGGCTGGCTGGGAACCCTGGGCAATGACACAAACTGTGTGTCAGCACAAACTCTGTTTCTGCAGGAAACCAGGAACCCTGCAGAGATGCAGCAGGTGGAATGGGCAGGCTGGGCATGGGTGGATGTGGAGGGAAGGCTGGGGTTGGAAGGACAGAACTCTGCTGGGCTTGCAGGTGAGTGTGAGTGCGTGCAAGGCAGAGAAATGATGGCTGCTCCCCTCCTGCCTCTGAAGTCCTTGGGAGATGGAGGAATGAGGGATAAAGGCCACACAGAGGTGCCTGGAATTTTCTCATGCACTCTCCCAGATTTCCCCAGTCATGGCTGGTTCAGTCCCTGCCTGGCCACCCCATGTCCCAGCCAGCTGTGTGACAGCTCTTCTTCTCTATGAGCCCTGTGAGCACAGCAAATGCCACCTGTGAGAGGGAGGCAGGAGCCTGAAAGGCACCACAGCAGCCCAAGCACTCAGAGCTGTGAGGGCTCTCATGGGCGCTGCAGTGAGAGCGGCAGGAGAGGAAGGTGAACACCTGTGGGGAGCTGAGGCACAGTGAGCCTTGTCTTTCCAGCTGGTGGAGAGGGAAAGTGCTGTGTGAACTATTCCACATCCTGCTTCCCTGGCCTTGAATTGATGTAACTGATTGTAAGGAAGGGTAGATGGAGGAGGAAGGGAATAGGAAAGAGGAAGGGACTAGGTATGAGAGGACAGTGAAAAAAAGTCAGGGGGACACACAGAATGAGGTGAAAAGAGCATAGTCACAAAAAATGTGAATGGGAGATAACAGAGGCAAGACAGTGAGGACAAGAAGAATTGAGAGTGAGAAAGTGATTCAGAGATGGGAAAAAAGAGAAGAGCAAAAGAAATACAGATGGACAGATAGCGGGACAGACAGAGAACCAAACCAATTTTTTCCTGATGAGCTGTGGGGCAAGTAAGAAAACGGGGCTGTGTCAAACACAGGCCTCAGTGTATGCTGGTGGCAGATCCCTGCTTGCCTGGAAAGGTTTGTGCTGTGCTGCACCAGCCTTTGACTCACTGTGGATCTTGTTCAGCACAGAAATATGTGCCTGTGTCATTGAGTAGGGCATGCTGTATCTGCACAGCTAAATGGTTGTTCCTAGTCCCATTACTCTGGAAGCGATTTTGGAATTCCTTCTCAATATCTGCTTTGCCACCTTCCACTGAATACACAACCAGCTGCATTCTGGCATCCTTCTCCTTGGGTAACTTGTACCAGTACATGTGTATGTAATTGTTTGCTGATGCAGAACATTGCAGAGTGACGGTGTCTCCCAGCCGGACAACTGTATCTGGTGAGTGCTGAAGGGCCCAGCCTGGAGAGACAGGAGATGAAAGGTGGAGAGTGAAATACATTGAAGAAGACAAAAGTGGGCATCATTAAAGTATGCCAAGCTATGCAATGGCACCAGGATATAAGAAAGCAATGGGAGAGTGACCTACTTCTTTGAAAAGAACACATAGGATCAAAAATCCCCAAAAAAACCAACTTAAAATACAACAGTGAATCTCTTTTGAGAAATAATGGCTTTGCTACTCTAAAATGCAGTATTAAAATAGGGAAGGAAAAACAGGCTTTCATTTTCGCAGAGTTTCCTGATTCAATAGCTGGTGCAAAGGCTCACCTTGTTCATTGCAAACCATACCCCTGGAATTCCTGGGAAGGAGCAGTGCCAGCAACTGGGAGCAGAGCTGAGGATGCAGCAGCATCTCCAGTGCAGCTGATCAGGACCAAGGGAATGCCCACTTACCCACAGGGAGCAGCATGGCCACAAGGAACCGGTGGAAATCCATGGAGAAAGGCCCCCTCCTTCCAGGCACCTGCCCCTGGTGCCAGCACAGACGCAGAGGTGTGCAAAGAGGAGAGGTGCAGAGCAAGAGATGCGTCTCTCTGTGGGTGGGCAGGGGAGGCAGCGGCAGTCTGAAATGTCACCAAGGCTCTTGGCTGCCCAGCAACGGTGGGCAATGACACCTGCAGGCAGTCATGAGCTGCTTGTGCTCTGCTCCTCTGGCTTCCTGCTGTGTGCGAGCGTGGCTGGGCCAGAGTAGGGGGGACTTCAGTAGGTGCCAGAGTTCAGAGCTACCACGGAGCAGGATGGGGCTGTGGGGCAGCCTGAGTGTGTGCGCAGGAATGCACAAAGTGGCAGAAATTGATGGGAAGACAAGGACACCTCAGGAATGCATGTTTGTGTGTCTCTGTCCTGCTGTTTGTCTCCTCCCTAGCGTTCCTCACACTCACAGATTGCCAGCCCTGCAAGCTGCAATGGGGAATCGCTGCTTCTCCCAGTCAGGCCTGACGTGTTGTCCAGGTATGGGAGAAGCTGCTGACCTGCAGAGCTGGTGTCTCTTGGAGCGTGGCAGAGAAGAGTTCTGTAGCTGTTCTTCTCTAACTGCAGAGAGGAATCTCAAGGAGAGAACAGGCCGCCTTTGCTTCTGCACTGGGATTATCCTTTGGGAGACACTTCACTTTGGAGAGATTTCTGAGGAGAAGGGTGTGCCCCACACAATGTGTGCATACACCCTGACCTTCTCTATGTCAGAGAAGAGCAGCTATAATCCTTGTCTCTTTATTGCAGCAGTCTGCAAATGAGCAGCAGGACACAAATGGAGAAAGCTGGAGAAAACCATGTCCTCTGCTCTCTGTGTCCACCCAGCCTTGCTCACCTGCCCAAGGCAGTGGGAAATCCCTGTAGGCAGGAAGGGACACTCGTAGTTTGTGTGCCCTGAGTTTGGGCACAGAGCTCTGGCAGCGCCTCTGCCCATCCGTGCTGGGCTGTGTGCACAGCAGGGTGAGGCTGGCCCGTACAGGACATGGAGTGATGCCAGTGCCCAGGGCTCGGAAGGGCTTTGCAGTGAAGATGTTCCCCTGTGTCCTGTCAGCAGAGGAGAGCAGCAATGCCTGCAGCTCCTCCCAAATCCTCTGCTGCAGCTCTGAGTGTGTCCCATTGCATTCATTTCCCCAGGCTGCCTAGAGAAGATTCAGGGAAGGCCCCAGATTCCTCTACAGAAGTTGTAGCAAGAAGCAAAGAGATTGGGCTGCTTTGTAGGAAGCCCACATCCTGCCACCTGCAGCAGGAGCAGCAGCAGCAGCAGCGCTCCAGCAGAGAGGAGGCTGTGCCTGATGTGTCCATGCCAAGGGTCTCCAGTTCCCTGGGGTGAGCAGAGGGCAGGGCAGTGCATGGGGAGCCTTGCAGAAGACACAGGATTTGAGGAGTCAGTGATGTTGAACAGCCATGGCTGCTGTCTGGGGTTCTGTGTTTAGGCTCTTGGAAATTGGACGTTACCGTGGTAATCTGCAGGGTGGGAACCACCTTTATTGTGAATAATGAAATCCTGGAGATGAGAGTTAGTTTTCAGAGTAGTAATTGGTAGTTGATGTTAATGAAGTTGATAAGGTCTTAATTTGAAATGTTGGTCTGTTGTTAAACATTGAATATTAGAGTTCTAAGACTTGCCTTTAGTTACTGTTGTTAAATGTTACTGTTTTACTCTGTATTTGTATCTCTCCTCATCATACTCTCTATTTGTACAGCGTCTTAGTCTCTTGTTAAACATTGAATGTTAGAATTCTAAGACTTGCCTTTATTTGCCGCTGTTAGATTTTACTATTTTACCCTGTATTTGTATCTCTCCCCGTCATACTCTGTGTTTGTACCCCTTTCCGTCTCACCCGGGATTATTAGCCATTCCCATCGGGACCCACTTCCCTGCTCCCCTGCTCCCAGGAGGCCTCGCACCCGGACTGAATTCAAAGGAGAGGCTGTGGGAACACTATGAACCCTCTCAAAACAACAAACCAGCACATAAACTTTGACTTTAACCCACCAGAACCACACTAAATCACCCACTCTTGACCAGAGCCGGATTCCGTCCTGTCACCATAATTTTGATGGTACCCAGCTTGGAGGATACCCCTGGTCTACGAGCCAATATTGCCTTCCTAATGACTCTCCTGAGGATGGAAGCCCCAGCTCTGCCGAAAGACAAAGCTGCACTCCTTCTCCTCAGCGTCGTCCGGTGGGAGCAGTGGCGGTGTGCGCGACCCCTCGGGTTCCCCACCCAGAGCTGTCTTTAATAAAGGCCTTTTTAAAGGAGCTGGTCTCCTGGCCCTGTTTAACATACGGAGTGCCCTGAGCAGGCCTGTGCTGGGCTCGGGTTTGTGTTATGCAGGGCAGAATCATGGGATGGCCCAGACAAGAAGGGACCTCAGGGGGTCACTGCTCCAACCTCCCTGCTCAAGCAGAGTCATCCCAGAGCACATGGGGCATGACTATCTCTACGTGGTTCTGGAATATCTGCAGACAGAGGCTCCACAACCTCTTTAGGCCACCTGCTCCTTTGCACAGTCTGCACCGGAGCTAAGCTCTGGTCACAGATTAAGGTGGAACTTCCAGTGCAGCATTTTCTGCCTCTTGTCCTCGTACTTGGCATCACAGTGAAGAATCTGGATCTACCTGTAGGAACCCTGCCTTCAGATCCTTGTTGACATTGATGAGGTGGCCACTTGGTGTTTTCTTCTCAAGGCAGAAGAGACCCAGCTCCCTCAGCCTTTGTTCCCTAAAGAGATGCTCCACTCTACTAATCACCTTTCATCTCCTGTCCTGGACATTTTCCAGGAGATCCATGTCTCTTATGCACCAAAGAGGCCAGAGCAGGACACCTCACCAGGGCTGACTGCAGGTTCACTTCCCTTGCCCTGGCGGCAATGCTCTTCCTAATGCATCCCAGGACACCACTGGCTTGTGAGACATCAGGACACATTGCTGGCTTGTGGGGAGATTCTTGTCCACCAGGACCCCAGGAAATTCTCTTAAGAGCTGATGGTCAGTGCTTCACTGTGCTGCTGCATGGAGCAATTCATCCCCAAGGGACGAAGCCTGCATTTGTCTTTGCTGAATTTGAGAATATTCCTCTCTGCCCATCCCTCCAAGCTGTCAAGGCCCATCTTTACAGCCTTCTCCGCTATCAGAAACTCCTCCTAACTTGGTGTTATCAGGGAACTTGATAAGCACACTCTCTACCCTTCATCTGAGTCACTGGTCTATAGAACATTGTAAACTGTGGGAAATTTTTGTGTTATCTGCTCAGCTTGCAAATGTAACCTGTAATTTTTATCCAAATTTGCTGAAGATAAACTGTATTATGTGGATCAAGGGCTGGAAGGCAGGTGGATCCTGCCCCAGACACCACTCTGCATGTAGGAGTTGGGGATCCACTGAACACTTTACCAGATCAAGCCCAGGCTTGTGCTCTGCTGTTCCTATTCCTTGGCCACAGAACAACCACAGACAAGGGGCTGGAACAGAGGAGCATGTGGGCAGCTGCCACACGGTGCTGGCTACTGCCACACCTGCCAGGCCTTGCCTTCATGCACAGGTGCAGCAAGAACTTCCCACACAAACACTCCTTCCATTTCACAGTGAGAAGTGTGAGCAGGGTGGACAGGAGTTAAGTAAGAGGAAGACAATGGAGTGCAGATTGAAGACAGAAAGAAGCAAGGGAAGTGAAGGGAGACAGAGAGAAGAAGAAGGGCTGACAGAAGCAAGTGTAGTGCAAAAAAGACTTACATGTTAAGGGAGGCCTGGAGTGGCAAGGAGACAATGATGGACAAATAAACTGTCAGCATCTGAGAAGAGGAGGAAGGCAAGGCCAGGAAGCAGAGCAGCTAAGGAGTGAGAAGTGATCACCCTGCCTCGTGCAGAAGCCACGAGTGGAAAGCAGGTCCTGTTTGTGCAGGGACGGGACAGGTTTGTGCTCAGCTCCCTCAGCAGTCTCACCACTGTGATCACTCTCAGCACAGTAGTATGTGCCAGAGTCATTGAGAAAGGCATGTTCTATTGAGAGGGTGATACTGTCTCCTTTTATCTTGCTGCTCTTGAAATGGCTCTCAAAACCCTTCTCCACCACTGCATTGGCACCTTCAACTGCATAAACCAGCTGGGTCAGACTGGAATTCTTCTCTGAAGGCAGCATGAACCAGTACATAGCTCTGTTGGAAGATTTCTTCTGGGAGCATTCCAGATTCACGGATTGGCCTTCTTTGATCACCATGTCTTGAGACTGTTCCAGGGCTAAAACTGGAAAGGAAAAGTAGAAGCAGTGAGGAAGAGGAAAAAATGGGGAAAATTTCAACTAGGCACTGTGGTATAGTAGGAAAAGAGTGACAAGGGATTGGGCAGCCAAGGGAGCAGATCCATGCATGGCACAGCTCTTCAGATCAGCAGGTGAATTTCCAATCTCTCCTCAATAGGCAAGGTGCATTCCTGGGCTGGTTGAGTCCAAAACCAGGAACCATCTACGGGCTGCACAAAGAATGACAAATAGATGGCCATTGCAGAAGATTCAGGCGTTCCCATTGCCCCCACATTCCCTGCTGATCCTCCATGCAGAAAGCTCTGCAGGATGCAGCAGTGCCAGGAGTGGCTGCACAGCTGGGAGGGCAGCAGCGGGATGAGTGGAGGTGCTCAGGGCTGGGTTGAGTTCACTTACCCAGAGGGGCCAGCATGGCCACAAAGAAACAGCAGGGAACCATGGCGGGAGAGCCCCTGCCCTGTCAGCAAGCTGCCTCTTGGAGCTGCCCAAAGGTTTGTGCAGAGGGAGCAGTGAGTGAGGGTGAGACATCTCGGGGTGGGGCTGGCCAAGAAATGACAGGAGGCATTGGCTGGCTGGGAGCCCTGGGCAATGACACAAACTGTGTGTCAGCACAAACTCAGTTTCTGCAGGAAACCAGGAACCCTGCAGAGATGCAGCAGGTGGAATTGGCAGGCTGGGCATGGGTGGATGTGGAGGGAAGGCTGGGGTTGGAAGGACAGAACTCTGCTGGGCTTGCAGGTGAGTGTGAGTGCGTGCAAGGCAGAGAAATGATGGCTGCTCCCCTCCTGCCTCTGAAGTCCTTGGGAGATGGAGGAATGAGGGATAAAGGCCACACAGAGGTGCCTGGAATTTTCTCATGCACTCTCCCAGATTTCCCCAGTCATGGCTGGTTCAGTCCCTGCCTGGCCACCCCATGTCCCAGCCAGCTGTGTGACAGCTCTTCTTCTCTATGAGCCCTGTGAGCACAGCAAATGCCACCTGTGAGAGGGAGGCAGGAGCCTGAAAGGCACCACAGCAGCCCGAGCACTCAGAGCTGTGAGGGCTCTCATGGGCGCTGCAGTGAGAGCGGCAGGAGAGGAAGGTGAACACCTGTGGGGAGCTGAGGCACAGTGAGCCTTGTCTTTCCAGCTGGTGGAGAGGGAAAGTGCTGTGTGAACTATTCCACATCCTGCTTCCCTGGCCTTGAATTGATGCAAAAGATTGTAAGGAAGGAGAGATGGAGGAGGAAGGGAATAGGAAAGAGGAAGGGACTAGGTATGAGAGGACAGAGAGGGAAATTCAGGGGGACAGACAGAATGACTTGAAAAGAGCAAAGACAGAAACAATCTGAATGGGAGATAAATGAGGTCAGACTGTGAGCACAAGAAGAATTGAGAGTGAGAAAGTGATTCAGAGATGGGAAAGAATAGAAGAGCAAAGAAATACAGATGGACAGATAGTTGGACAGACAGAGAGCCAAACCAATTTTTTCCTGATGAGCTGGAGGCCAAGTAAGAAAACAGGGCTCTTTCAAACACAGAGCTCAGTGTGTGCTGGAGGCAGATCCCTGTTTGCCTGGAAAGGTTTGTGCTGTGCTGCACCAGCCTTTGACTCACTGTGGATCTTGTTCAGCACAGAAATATGTGCCTGTGTCATTGAGTAGGGCATGCTGGATCTGCACAGCTAAATGGTTGTTCCTAGTCCCGCTACTCTGGAAGCGATTTTGGAATTCCTTCTCAATATCTGCTTTGCTGCCTTCCACTGAGTACACAACCAGCTGCATTCTGGCATCCTTCTCCATGGGTAACTTGTACCAAGACAGGTATATGAAATCTTTCCCTGATGCAGAACATTGCAGAGTGACGGTGTCTCCCAGCCGGACAACTGTATCTGGTGATTGCTGAAGGGCCCAGCCTGGAGAGACAGGAGATGAAAGGTGGGGAGTGAAATGCATTGAAGACAATAATACACTTCCTTAAAGTATCACATGTCATGGAATGGCACCAGGATATCACAAAGCAATGGGACAGTACCCAGCTTCTCTGAAAAAGGCAGATAGGATCCAAAATCCCCAAAGAAACCCAATTCAAATGCAACAGTAAACATGTTTTGAGAAATACTGACTTTAGTACGCTCTAGTGAAGTATTAAAATGGGGCAGGAGAAATCATATTTGCCACTGTCGAGTTTTGTCATTCAACATGTCTTGGCAAAATTCACCTGGTTCATTGCCCACCCCTGCCCTGGAAATCTTGGGAAGGGGCAGTGCCAGTAACTGGGAGTAGAGCTGAGGATGCAGCAGCAGCTCCAGTGCAGCTGATCAGGACCAAGGGAATGCCCACTTACCCACAGGGAGCAGCATGGCCACAAGGAACCGGTGGAAATCCATGGAGAAAGGCCCCCTCCTTCCAGGCACCTGCCCCTGGTGCCAGCACAGACACAGAGGTGTGCAAAGAGGAGAGGTGCAGAGCAAGAGCTGCGTCTCTCTGTGGGTGGGCAGGGGAGGCAGCGGCAGTCTGAAATGTCACCAAGGCTCTTGGCTGCCCAGCAACGGTGGGCAATGACACCTGCAGGCAGTCATGAGCTGCTTGTGCTCTGCTCCTCTGGCTTCCTGCTGTGTGCGAGCGTGGCTGGGCCAGAGTAGGGGGGACTTCAGTAGGTGCCAGAGTTCAGAGCTACCACGGAGCAGGATGGGGCTGTGGGGCAGCCTGAGTGTGTGCGCAGGAATGCACAAAGGGGCAGAAATTGATGGGAAGACAAGGAGACCTCAGGAATGCATGTTTGTGTGTCTGTGTCCCGCTGTTTGTCTCCTCCCTAGCCTCCCTCACACTCACAGATTCCCAGCCCTGCAAGCTGCAATGGGGAATCTCTGCTTCTCCCAGTCAGGCCTGACGTGTTGTCCAGGTACGGGAGGAGCAGCTGACCTGCAGAACTGGTGTCTCTTGGAGCGTGGCAGAGAAGAGTTCTGTAGCTGTTCTTCTCTAACTCCCGAGGGGGATGTCAAGGAGAGAACAGGCTGCCTTTGCATCTGCACTCAGATTATCCTTTGAGACACTCTTCATCTCAGAGAGATTTCTGAGGAGAAGTGTGTGCCCCACAGGATGTGCTGATACACCCTGACCTTCTCTGTGCCAGATTAGAACAGATATAATTCTTGTCCCTTTATTGCAGCAGTCTGCAAATGAGCAGCAGGACACAAATGGGCAAAGCTGGAGAAAACCATGTCCTCTGCTCTCTGTGTCCACCCAGCCTTGCTCATCTGCCCAAGGCAGTGGGAAATCCCTGTAGGCAGGAAGGGACACTCGTAGTTTGTGTGCCCTTAGTTTGGGCACAGAGCTCTGGCAGCGCCTCTGCCCATCCGTGCTGGGCTGTGTGCACAGCAGGGTGAGGCTGGCCCGTACAGGACATGGAGTGATGCCAGTGCCCAGGGCTCTGAAGGGCTTTGCAGTGAAGATGTTCCCCTGTGTCCTGTCAGCAGAGGAGAGCAGCAATGCCTGCAGCTCCTCCCAAATCCTCTGCTGCAGCTCTGAGTGTGTCCCATTGCATTCATTTCCCCAGGCTGCCTAGAGAAGATTCAGGGAAGGCCCCAGATTCCTCTACAGAAGTTGTAGAAAGAAGCAAAGACATTGGGCTGCTTTGTAGGAAGCCCACATCCTGCCACCTGCAGCAGCAGCAGCAGCAGCAGCAGTGCTCCAGCAGAGAGGGGGCTGTGCCTGATGTGTCCATGCCAAGGGTCTCCAGTTCCCTGGGGTGAGCAGAGGGCAGGGCAGTGCATGGGGAGCCTTGCAGAAGACACAGGATTTGAGGAGTCAGTGATGTTGAACAGGCTTGGCTGCTGTGTGGGGTCCTGTGTTTAGGCTCTTGGAAATTGGACGTTACCGTGGTAATCTGCATGGTGGGAACCACCTTTACTGTGAATAATGAAATCCTGGAGATGAAAGTTGTTTTTCAGAGTAGTAGTTGGTAGTTGATGTTAATGAAGTTGATAAGGTCTTAATTTGAAATGTTGGTCTGTTGTTAAACATTGAATGTTATTATTCTAAGACTTGCCTTTATTTGCCGCTGTTTGATTTTACTATTTTACCCTGTATTTGTATCTCTCCCCGTCATACTCTGTGTTTGTACCCCTTTCCGTCTCACCCGGGATTATTAGCCATTCCCATCGGGACCCACTTCCCTGCTCCCCTGCTCCCAGGAGGCCTCGCACCCGGACTGAATTCAAAGGAGAGGCTGTGGGAACACTATGAACCCTCTCAAAACAACAAACCAGCACATAAACTTTGACTTTAACCCACCGGAACCACACTAAATCACCCACTCTTGACCAGAGCCGGATTCCGTCCTGTCACCATAATTTTGATGGTACCCAGCTTGGAGGATACCCCTGGTCTACGAGCCAATATTGCCTTCCTAATGACTCTCCTGAGGATGGAAGCCCCAGCTCTGCCGAAAGACAAAGCTGCACTCCTCCTCCTCAGCGTCGTCCAGTGGGAGCAGTGGCGGTGTGCGCGACCCCTCGGGTTCCCCACCCAGAGCTGTCTTTAATAAAGGCCTTTTTAAAGGAGCTGGTCTCCTGGCCCTGTTTAACATACGGAGTGCCCTGAGCAGGCCTGTGCTGGGCTCGGGTTTGTGTTATGCAGGGCAGAATCATGGGATGGCCCAGACAAGAAGGGACCTCAGGGGGTCACTGCTCCAACCTCCCTGCTCAAGCAGAGTCATCCCAGAGCACATGGGGCATGACTGTCTCTACATGGTTCTGGAATATCTTCAGACAGAGGCTCCACAACCTCTTTCGGCCACCTGCTCCTTTGCACAGTCTGCACCGGAGCTAAGCTCTGGTCACAGATTAAGGTGGAACTTCCAGTGCAGCATTTTCTGCCTCTTGTCCTCGTACTTGGCATCACAGTGAAGAATCTGGATCTACCTGTACGAACCCTGCCTTCAGATCCTTGTTGACATTGATGAGGTGGCCACTTGGTGTTTTCTTCTCAAGGCAGAAGAGACCCAGCTCCCTCAGCCTTTGTTCCCTAAAGAGATGCTCCACTCTACTAATCACCTTTCATCTCCTGTCCTGGACATTTTCCAGGAGATCCATGTCTCTTATGCACCAAAGAGGCCAGAGCAGGACACCTCACCAGGGCTGACTGCAGGTTCACTTCCCTTGCCCTGGCGGCAATGCTCTTCCTAATGCATCCCAGGACACCACTGGCTTGTGAGACATCAGGACACATTGCTGGCTTGTGGGGAGATTCTTGTCCACCAGGACCCCAGGAAATTCTCTTAAGAGCTGATGGTCAGTGCTTCACTGTGCTGCTGCATGGAGCAATTCATCCCCAAGGGACGAAGCCTGCATTTGTCTTTGCTGAATTTGAGAATATTCCTCTCTGCCCATCCCTCCAAGCTGTCAAGGCCCATCTTTACAGCCTTCTCCGCTATCAGAAACTCCTCCTAACTTGGTGTTATCAGGGAACTTGATAAGGACACTCTCTACCCTTCATCTGAGTCACTGGTCTATAGAACATTGTAAACTGTGGGAAATTTTTGTGTTATCTGCTCAGCTTGCAAATGTAACCTGTAATTTTTATCCAATATTTGCTGAAGATAAACTGTATTATGTGGATCAAGGGCTGGAAGGCAGGTGGATCCTGCCCCAGACACCACTCTGCATGGAGGAATTAGGGATCCACTTAACAATTTACCAGATCAAGCCCAGGCTTGTGCTCTGCTGTTCCTATTCCTTGGCCACAGAACAACCACAGACAAGGGGCTGGAACAGAGGAGCATGTGGGCAGCTGCCACACGGTGCTGGCTACTGCCACACCTGCCAGGCCTTGCCTTCATGCACAGGTGCACCAAGAACTTCCCACACAAACACTCCTTCTGTTGTTTGACAGTGAGAAGTGTGAGCAGGGTTGACAGGAGTTGAGTAAGAGGAAGAAAATGGAGTGCAGATTGAAGACAGAAAGAAGAAGCTAGGGAAGGGAAGGGAAGGGAAGGGAAGGGAAGGGAAGGGAAGGGAAGGGAAGGGAAGGGAAGGGAAGGGAAGGGAAGGGAAGGGAAGGGAAGGGAAGGGAAGGGAAGGGAAGGGAAGGGAAGGGAAGGGAAGGGAAGGGAAGGGAAGGGAAGGGAAGGGAAGGGAAGGGAAGGGAAGGGAAGGGAAGGGAAGGGAAGGGAAGGGAAGGGAAGGGAAGGGAAGGGAAGGGAAGGGAGACAAAAAGAGAAGAAGAAGGGCTGACAGAAGCAAGTGTAGTTTAAATAAGACTTAAATGCCGAGGGAGGCCTGGAGTAGCAAGGAGACAATGATGGACAAATAAACTGTCAGCATCTGAGAAGAGGAGGAAGGCAAGGCCAGGAAGCAGAGCAGCAAATGAGAAGTGATCACCCTGCCTCGTACAGCAGCCACAAGTGGAAAGCAGGTCCTGTTTGTGCAGGGACAGGTTTGTGCTCAGCTCCCTCAGCAGTCTCACCACTGTGTTCACTCTCAGCACAGTAGTATGTGCCAGAGTCATTGAGAAAGGCATGTTCTATTGAGAGGGTGATACTGTCTCCTTTTATCTTGCTGCTCTTGAAATGGCTCTCAAAACCCTTCTCCACCACTGCATTGCCACCTTCAAATGCATAAACCAGCTGGGTCAGACTGGAATTCTTCTCTGAAGGCAGCATGTACCAGTACATAACTCTGTTGGAGGATTTCTTCTGGGAGCATTCCAGATTCACGGACTGTCCTTCTTTGATCACCATGTCTGGAGACTGTTCCAGGGCTAACACTGGAAAGGAAAAGTAGGAGCAGTGAGGAAGAGGAAAAAATAGAAATAACTGGAACTTGGCACTATGAGTTGGTAGTGAAACGGTGATAAGGGATTGGGCAGCCAAGGGAACAGATCCATGCATGGCACAGCTCTTCAGATCAGCAAGTGAATTTCCAATCTCTCCTCAATAGGCAAGGTGCATTCCTGGGCTGTTTGTATCCAAAACCAGGAACCATCTACGGGCTGCACAAAGAATGACAAATAGATTGCCATTGCAGAAGATTCAGGCGTTCCCATTGCCCCCACATTCCCTGCTGATCCTCCATGCAGAAAGCTCTGAAGGTTGCAGCAGTGCCAGGAGTGGCTGCACAGCTGGGAGAGCAGCAGCGGGATGAGTGGAGGTGCTCAGGGCTGGGTTGAGTTCACTTACCCAGAGGGGCCAGCATGGCCACAAAGAAACAGCAGGGAACCATGGCGGGAGAGCCCCTGCCCTGTCAGCAAGCTGCCTCTTGGGGCTGCCCAAAGGTTTGTGCAGAGGGAGCAGTGAGTGAGGGTGAGACATCTTGGGGTGGGGCTGGCCAAGAAATGACAGGAGGCATTGGCTGGCTGGGAACCCTGGGCAATGACACAAACTGTGTGTCAGCACAAACTCTGTTTCTGCAGGAAAGCAGGAACCCTGCAGAGATGCAGCAAGTTGAATGGGCAGGCTGGGCGTGGGTGGATGTGGAGGGAAGGCTGGGGTTGGAAGGACAGAACTCTGCTGGGCTTGCACGGGAGTCTGAGTGTGTGCAAGGCAGAGGAGTGATGGCTGCTCCCCTCCTGCCTCTGAAGTCCTTGGGAGATGGAGGAATGAGGGATAAAGGCCACACAGAGGTGCCTGGAATTTTCTCATGCACTCTTCCTGTCTTCCCCAGTCATGACTGGTTCAGTCCCTGCCTGGCCACCCCATGTCCCAGCCAGCTGTGTGACAGCTCTTCTTCTCTATGAGCCCTGTGAGCACAGCAAATGCCACCTGTGAGAGGGAGGCAGGAGCCTGAAAGGCACCACAGCAGCCCAAGCACTCAGAGCTGTGAGGGCTCTCATGGGCGCTGCAGTGAGAGCGGCAGGAGAGGAAGGTGAACACCTGTGGGGAGCTGAGGCACAGTGAGCCTTGTCTTTCCAGCTGGTGGAGAGAGAAAGTGCTGTGTGAACTATTCCACATCCTGCTTCCCTGGCCTTGAATTGATGTAATTGATTGTAAGGAAGGAGAGATGGAGGAGGAAGGGAATAGGAAAGAGGAAGGGACTAGGTATGAGAGGACAGAGAGGGAAATTCAGGGGGACAGACAGAATGACTTGAAAAGAGCAAAGACAGAAACAATCTGAATGGGAGATAACAGAGGCAAGACAGTGAGGACAAGAAGAATTGAGAGTGAGAAAGTCATTCAGAGATGGGAAAAAAGAGAAGAGCAAAAGAAATACAGATGGGCAGATAGCGGTACAGACAGAGAAGCAAACCAATTTTTTCCTGATGAGCTGTGGGGCAAGTAAGAAAAAGGGGCTGTGTCAAACGCAAGGCTCAGTGTGTGCTGGTGGCAGATCCCTGTTTGCCTGGAAAGGTTTGTGCTGTGCTGCACCAGCCTTTGACTCACTGTGGATCTTGTTCAGCACAGAAATATGTGCCTGTGTCATTGAGTAGGGCATGCTGGATCTGCACAGCTAAATGGTTGTTCCTAGTCCCCTTACTCTGGAAGCGATTTTGGAATTCCTTCTCAATATCTGCTTTGCCACCTTCCACTGAATACACAACCAGCTGCATTCTGGCATCCTTCTCCTTGGGTAACTTGTACCAGTACATGTTTACAAAAGTTTTCCCTGATGCAGAACATTGCAGAGTGACGGTGTCTCCCAGCCGGACAACTGTATCTGGTGATTGCTGAAGGGCCCAGCCTGGAGAGACAGGAGATGGAAGGTGGGGAGTGAAATGCATTGAAGAGGATAAAAATACACATCCTTCAAATATGCCATGGGATGGAATCACACCAGGATACCAAAAATATATGGGCCAGTGCACATCTTCTCTGAAAAAGACACATAGGATCAAAAATCCCCAAAGAAACAAAATTCAAATGCAACAGTAAATCTTTTTGGGGAAATAATGAGTTTGGTACTCTCAATTGAAGTATTAAAATCGGGCAGGAAAAATAAATTGTAGCTTTCTAGTGTTTCCTGATTCTTTATGTGGTGAAAATGTTCACCTGGTTCACTGCCAACCATACCCCTGGAATCCTTGGGAAGGGGCAGTGCCAGCAACTGGGAGCAGAGCTGAGGATGCAGCAGCAGCTCCAGTGCAGCTGATCAGGACCAAGGGAATGCCCACTTACCCACAGGGAGCAGCATGGCCACAAGGAACCGGTGGAAATCCATGGAGAAAGGCCCCCTCCTTCCAGGCACCTGCCCCTGGTGCCAGCACAGACACAGAGGTGTGCAAAGAGGAGAGGTGCAGAGCAAGAGCTGCGTCTCTCTGTGGGTGGGCAGGGGAGGCAGCGGCAGTCTGAAATGTCACCAAGGCTCTTGGCTGCCCAGCAACGGTGGGCAATGACACCTGCAGGCAGTCTTGAGCTGCTTGTGCTCTGCTGCTCTGGCTTCCTGCTGTGTGCGAGCGTGGCTGGGCAAGGGTAGGGGGGACTTCAGTAGGTGCCAGAGTTCAGAGCTACCACGGAGCAGGATGGGGCCATGGGGCAGCCTGAGTGTGTGCGCAGGAATGCACAAAGGGGCAGAAATTGATGGGAAGGCAAGGAGACCTCAGGAATGCATGTTTGTGTGTCTGTGTCCCGCTGTTTTCTCCTCCCTAGCCTCCCTCACACTCACAGATTGCCAGCCCTGCAAGCTGCAATGGGGAATCGCTGCTTCTCCCAGTCAGGCCTGACGTGTTGTCCAGGTATGGGAGGAGCTGCCGACCTGCAGAGCTGGTGTCTCTTGGAGCCTGGCAGAGAAGAGTTCTGTAGCTGTTCTTCTCTAACTGCAGAGAGGGATCTCAAGGAGAGAACAGGCTGCCTTTGCTTCTGCACTGGGATTATCCTTTGGGAGACACACTTCATCTCAGAGAGATTTCTGAGGAGAAGTGTGTGCCCCACAGGATGTGCTGATACACCCTGACCTTCTCTATGCCAGAGAAGAACAGATATAATCCTTGTCTCTTTATTGCAGCAGTCTGCAAATGAGCAGCAGGACACAAATGGAGAAAGCTGAAGAAAACCATGTCCTCTGCTCTCTGTGTCCATGCAGCCTTGTTCCCCTGCCCAAGGCAGTGGGAAATCCCTGTAGGCAGGAAGGGACACTCGTAGTTTGTGTGCCCTGAGTTTGGGCACAGAGCTCTGGCAGCGCCTCTGCCCATCCGTGCTGGGCTGTGTGCACAGCAGGGTGAGGCTGGCCCGTACAGGACATGGAGTGATGCCAGTGCCCAGGGCTCTGAAGGGCTTTGCAGTGAAGATGTTCCCCTGTGTCCTGTCAGCAGAGGAGAGCAGCAATGCCTGCAGCTCCTCCCAAATCCTCTGCTGCAGCTCTGAGTGTGTCCCATTGCATTCATTTCCCCAGGCTGCCTAGAGAAGATTCTGGGAAGACCCCAGATTCCTCTACAGAAGTTGTAGTATAAAGCAAAGAGATTGGGCTGCGTTGTAGGAAGCCCACATCCTGCCACATGCAACAGGAGCAGCAGCAGCAGCAGCAGCAGCACTCCAGCAGAGAGGAGGCTGTGCCTGATGTGTCCATGCCAAGGGTCTCCAGTTCCCTGGGGTGAGCAGAGGGCAGGGCAGTGCATGGGGAGCCTTGCAGAAGACACAGGATTTGAGGAGTCAGTGATGTTGAACAGGCTTGGCTGCTCTGTGGGGCCCTGTGTTTAGGCTCTGGGAAGCTTGGACATTAGCATGGGAATGTGCAGGGTGGGAAGCACCTGGAGTGCCCTGAGCAGGCCTGTGCTGTGCACGGGTGTGTGTTATGCAGGACAGAATCATGGGATGGGCCAGTGTCCTGCGTTGACTTCATGATGCTTTTATCCCCAATCTTCTCATTCTGTTTTGCTGAATAATAAGTTTTGCCCCTTTAAGACTTGTTGCAGAGAGTGAAGGGGGGAGAGGAGAAGTGCACAGTTTTTATTTTCTAGACGCTGCTGTCCCTTCTCCACATTCCTGCTCTGGACTGTGTTGTCTGTGGGACAGAGCTCTTTTTTGTCTTTAGTTAGTTTAACTAGATGAGGCAAAGATGTTCCCTGGCCTGTGGGGTTTTTTCCCTTTCTACTGGCCTGTTCAAACCTGCTCTGGCCTGAACACCAGCAGGGCACCGGCAGCTCACACCTGGGGCCCACCAGGCCAGGCCTGGGCCGCGACATTTTCAGCACCTGAGGGACTGATCAGAGACTGAATGAGCTGAGCTGCAACCCGGGGAGGGGACTTTCTCAGTTTGTCATCTCTTTTGGACCTGCAAGGGGTTTTATTGTGTAATATTGTTTAGGTTTTATTGTATAATAAACAGGTTTTTTCCACATTTCTCCAAGGAGATATTTTCTACTGGACTGCTTGGGGAGAGGGCCCAATTGAATTTGCTTTCCTACTGGAGCCTCTTTGGGGATTCTCTCCCAAATTTGCTCTAAACCAGGACAAACCCTCTAAGAAGGGACCTCAGGGGGTCACTGCTCCAATGTCCCTGCTCAAGCAGAGTCATCCCAGAGCACGTGGCAAACAATTGTATCCAGATGGTTCTGGGATATCTCCCAATAGACTCCACAATTTCTTTGGGCAATCTGTTCCAGGGGAACCGTCTATCACAGTGTAAAGCTCTGCCCTTAGATTCAGGTGGAACATCCTGTGCAGCATTGTCTGCCCTTGGCCTCTTGTCCTTGTGCTTGGCCTCACAGTGAAGAACCTGGATCCACCTCCCTTGCCCTGCTGGCAATGCCCTTCCTGATGCATCCCAGGACACCTCTGGCTTCTTGGCCACCAGGACACATTGCTGGCTCATGGGGAGCTTCTTGTCCACCAGGACCCTCAGGTCCTTCTCTGAACTGCTGCTCACCAGCAGGTCAGCCCCCAGCCTGTGCTGGTAAGGGAGGTTATTTTTCCACTCACGTAAAATCCTGCACTTGCCTTTGCTGAATTTCAGGAAGCTCCTCTTTGCGCATTCCTCACACCTGTCAAGGCCCATCTGAAGAACTGCACAGCACTGTGGGCTATCAGCAATTCCTCCTAATTTGGTGTTATCAGTGAAGTTCATGAGGAGACTCTCTACTCCATCACCAGAACCACAGATGAGCAGAACACTGTAACCACTTGGAAATCTCTATTAGCTGCACAGCTTGTGAATATATCTAGTATCTTTAGGATGTTTTTTGAAAAGCTGAATGGTATTATGTGGATAAAGTGCTGGATGGCAGGTGGATCCTGCCCCAGACACAACTCTACATGGAGGACTTAGGGATCCACTGAACACTTTACCAGAGCAAGCACAGGCTTGTGCCCTGCTGTTCCTATTCCTTGGGCACAGAACAACCACAGACAAGGGGCTGGAACAGAGGAGCATCTGGGCAGCTGCCACACGGTGCTGGCTACTGCCACACCTGCCAGGCCTTGCCTTCATGCACAGGTGCACCAAAAACTTCCCACACAAACACTCCTTCTGTTGTTTGACAGTGAGAAGTATGAGCCGGGTTGACAGGAGTTAAGTAAGAAAAAGACAATGGAGTGCAGATTGAAGACAGAAAGAAGAAGCTAGGGAAGGGAAGGAAAGGGAGACAAAGAGCAGAAGAAGTGCTGACAGAAGCAAGTGTAATGCAAAAAAGAGGTAAATGCAGAGGGAGGCCTGGAGTGGCAAGAAGACAATGATGGAGAAATAAACTGTCAGCATCTGAGAAGAGGAGGAAGGCAAGGCCAGGAAGCAGAGCAGCAAATGAGAAGTGATCACCCTGCCTCGTGCAGCAGCCACAAGTGGAAAGCATGTCCTGTTTGTGCAGGGACAGGTTTGTGCTCAGCTCCCTCAGCAGTCTCACCACTGTGTTCACTCTCAGCACAGTAGTATGTGCCAGAGTCATTGAGAAAGGCATGTTCTATTGAGAGGGTGATACTGTCTCCTTTTATCTTGCTGCTCTTGAAATGGCTCTCAAAACCCTTCTCCACCACTGCATTGGCACCTTCATATGCATAAACCAACTGGGTCAGACTGGAATTCTTCTCTGAAGGCAGCATGAACCAGTACATAGCTGGGCTGGAGGATTTCTTCTCAGAGCATTCCAGATTCACGGACTGGCCTTCTTTGATCACCATGTCTGGAGACTGTTCCAGGGCTAACACTGGAAAGGAAAAGTAGGAGCAGTGAGGAGGAGGAAAAAATGAAATAAGAACTCAAGTAGGCATTGTGAGTTGGTAGGAAAGGGTGAGAAGAGATTGGGCAGCCAAGGGATCAGTTCCATGCATGGGACAGCTCTTCAGATCAGCAGGTGAATTTCCAATCTCTCCTCAATAGGCAAGGTGCATTCCTGGGCTGGTTGTATCCAAAACCAGGAACCATCTACAGGCTGCACAAAGAATGACAAATAGATGGCCATTGCAGAAGATTCAGACATTCCCAGCGCCCCCACATTCCCTGCTGATCCTCCATGCAGAAAGCTCTGCAGGATGCAGCAGTGCCAGGAAGTGGCTGCACAGCTGGGAGGGCAGCAGCGGGATGAGTGGAGGTGCTCAGGGCTGGGTTGAGTTCACTTACCCAGAGGGGCCAGCATGGCCACAAAGAAACAGCAGGGAACCATGGTGGGAGAGCCCCTGCCCCGTCAGCAAGCTGCCTCTTGGAGCTGCCCAAAGGTTTGTGCAGTGAGTGAGGGTGAGACATCTCGGGGTGGGGCTGGCCAAGAATTGACAGGAGGCATTGGCTGGCTGGGAACCCTGGGCAATGACAGAGAGCATCTGTGTGATTGTCCCCTCTGCCCTGACAATTCGCCTCTACAAGGAGATTTGCTTTTTTGGCAGGACTGAACTTGTCCTCCAGTGGGGTGTGGAGGCTGCCCCTTGGATTCAGGCAGTGAGAGCCCTGGGGTGTAGAAAGCAGCTGTGTAGTGCAAATGCATTCACTCATGCTCTGCCAGGGACACCTCTGTGCTGCTCTGCTCACAGGCTGAGGACACCCAGGCCACTGCAGCCTCTCCACTACAGCCTCAGGTGTTTCTGCTCTGAAGAAAATCCACATGTCCTCTGCTGCATGGGACAAAATCCTCAAGGGATAGCTGGGGAACCCAATGAGCAGAGGGATAAACAACATCTGGAAGAACATTGGCAAGGGGTGAAAGGGACACAGGGAAGGAGTGACAGGCCATTCTGATGAGGACTGCTGGCAGCACATTTCCCTCATCCTTCTCCTCTCTGTACCTAGAGCTCTGCTGGTCAATAGGGAAGGAGAAACAAGTGGAAAATGTGAGAATCCCTGGTGAAACTTCTGTCTCGTAATGCTGGGAAGCAGAAGGCTCCTGAGGTGTCATCCAATTCAGTGTTTGACCGAAGGGGAAATTTGCATGGAAGTTCTGAGGAAAACTGTATGCAAGCGCTAAGACAGGATCAAGGAGTGGAGACTGTGGCACAGTGCTGTGTTCTCAATTCACTCTGAGAATAATGCTGTTAACAGAGTGTCAGCTGTAGTTAAGCACTGCTTACCCCAAATCCAGGACTTTCCAGTGTCTCATGCTCTGCCAGAGAGCAGCTGCACAAGCAGCTGGAAGGAAGCATTTCCAGGACAGCAGACCCAAACTGGTCAAAAGGACATTGCCTCCCATTCAGACTGATGTTCTGCATGGACAAGGAGGGGACCTGGCCAGCTGCTGCCTGTCCCTGCTGAGGATGGGCTGGGCACCAGGACACTGGGTGCTCAGTGACAGTATTGTGTATCCCATGGATTTACTTGCCTTTTATTTCTGTGTCTTTTCCTCGCTATTTTCTCCTATTATTGCTGTATTTGGATCTCAACCTGTCATTTCTGCCCTTTTTCCCATCCCACCAGGGCAAGGGGGTAGTGAGGGAGTGCCTGTAACACCCAGCAGCTGACTGGGCTTTAACCACAAGGACCTGAGCACCAGACAGCATCTCCATGTCCCCACTGCTATGGCATGAGCTGCAGCTCCCCTGACCAAGCCTGTGCTTCACACTCCAGCAAGGAATTCCCCGCAGCTGTTCTTGATGCATTTTGAGCATTCAGGTGAGGATTCCCCGGGGCCCTTGCCCTCTTTTTGAACTGTAGATAAAGAGGAATAAGCCAGTCAGGGCAGCCCTCGTGACTTTCAGCAAGCAGCAGGAGATGGAGTGGATGGGCCAGACAAGATGCTCAAAAACACCAACAAGCCCTGCTGAAAATTCCACTTGGACTTCTTAATCCTGGTCCTTGTCCTGGTCACCAGGGACATTCCATGGCTCACCTAGGCAGCCTCCTGCTGTGGGCAGGGACAATTCTCAGACATCAGATTTTTCAGGTCACAGGGTATGGGTGATTCTTGGGCTGTGTGTCAATTCCCTGCAGGCCAGTGGGGCCAAGGATCAGTGGGCTTTGCCTTTCCAGCTGGTGGAGAGGGAACGTGCTGTGTGAACTATTCCACATCCTGCTTCCCTGGCCATGAATTGATGTAACAGATTGTAAGGAAGGAGAGATGGAGGAGGAAGGGAAGAGGAACTAGGAGGGGATTAGGTGTGAGAGGACAGAGACGAAAAGTCAGGGGGACAGAGAGAATGACTCAAAAAGAGAAAAGTCAGAAACAATCTGAATGGGAGATAAATGAGGTCAGACTGTGAGGACAAGAAAAACTGAGAGAGAGAAAGTGATTCAGAGATGGGAAAGAAGAGAAGAGTAGCTAGAGACCAAGCTAAAGACAGATTGATGATCAGATTGGTGGACAGAAAGACAGACAGGCAGTTATATTGTGTTTTTATGAAGAGCTGGGGGGCAACTAAGAAAGGAGTTTACTCAAACAGGGCTCAGTGTGTGCTGGAGGCAGATCCCTGCTTGCCTGGAAAGGTTTGTGCTGTGCTGCACCAGCCTTTGACTCACTGTGGATCTTGTTCATCACAGAAATATGTGCCTGTGTCATTGAGTAGGGCATGCTGGATCTGCACAGCTAAATGGTTGTTCCTAGTCCCGCTACTCTGGAAGCGATTTTGGAATTCCTTCTCAATATCTGCTTTGCCACCTTCCACTGAATACACAACCAGCTGCATTCTGGCATCCTTCTCCATGGGTAACTTGTACCAAGACAGGTATATGAAATCTTTCCCTGATGCAGAACATTGGAGAGTGATGGTGTCTCCCACCCGGACAACTGTATCTGGTGATTGCTGAAGGGCCCAGCCTGGAGAGACAGGAGATGAAAGGTGGGGAGTGAAATACATTGAAGAGGATAAAAATACACTTCCTTAAAGTATCACATGTCATGGAATGGCACCAGGATATCACAAAGCAATGGGACAGTACCCAGCTTCTCTGAAAAAGGCAGATAGGATCCAAAATCCCCAAACAAACCCAATTCAAATGCAACAGTAAACATGTTTGGAGAAATACTGACTTTAGTACGCTCTAGTGAAGTAGTAAAATGGGGCAGGAGAAAATAAATTTGCCACTGTAGAGTTTTGTCATTCAACATGTCTTGGCAAAATTCACCTGGTTCATTGCCCACCCCTGCCCTGGAAATCTTGGGAAGGGGCAGTGCCAGTAACTGGGAGCAGAGCTGAGGATGCAGCAGCAGCTCCAGTGCAGCTGATCAGGACCAAGGGAATGCCCACTTACCCACAGGGAGCAGCATGGCCACAAGGAGCCGGTGGAAATCCATGGAGAAAAGCCCCCTCCTTCCAGGCACCTGCCCCTGGTGCCAGCACAGACACAGAGGTGTGCAAAGAGGAGAGGTGCAGAGCAAGAGCTGCGTCTCTCTGTGGGTGGGCAGGGGAGGCGGCGGCAGTCTGAAATGTCACCAAGGCTCTTGGCTGCCCAGCAACGGTGGGCAATGACACCTGCAGGCAGTCATGAGCTGCTTGTGCTCTGCTCCTCTGGCTTCCTGCTGTGTGCGAGCGTGGCTGGGCAAGGGTAGGGGGGACTTCAGTAGGTGCCAGAGTTCAGAGCTACCACGGAGCAGGATGGGGCTGTGGGGCAGCCTGAGTGTGTGTGCAGGAATGCACACAGTGGCAGAAATTGATGGGAAGATGTCCAGGTGTAGAGCAAATTTGTGGAAGAATCCCCCAAAGCAGCTATGGTGGGAAAAGCAGATCCAATCGTTCCCTCCCCCCCCAACTGGTCCGGGAGGAAAAAATACCTCCTTGAAGAAAGGTGGAAAAATACCTGTTTATTAAACAATAAAACCAAAACAATATCAAACAATGAGACCCCTTGCCACTCTAAAAGAGATGACAAACTGAGAAAACCCCGTCCTTGCGTTGCAGCTCAGCTCACTCAGTCTCTGATCAGTCCCTCCGGTGCTGGAATTGTCGCAGGCCAGGCCCGGCCCGGTGGGCCAGAGCTGCAGCTGCCGGTGCTCTCCTGGGTGTTCTTTCCAGAGCAGTTTGAAGAGGTCCAAAGAAAAAGGAAAAAAAAAAGTCCAGGGAACTTCTTTGCCTCTGCTAGCTAACACTAACTAAAAAGCAAAAGAAGAGCTCTGTCCCGCTGCCTGCCCATCCACAGACAACACAGTCAGGAGCAGGAATGTGGAGGAGGAGTGCAGTGTCTGAAAACAAACTGCGCGCTTCTTCTCTCCCCCCTTCACTCTCTGTAACACTTTTAAAGGTGCAAAACTTATTATTCAACATAAACAGAATGAGACGACTGGGGATAAAAGCATCATATAGTCAACCCAGGGCATTCCACCCCTTATCCCCGTATCATCTGCTTACTACTAAAACTGATATAAATTCTTACTCTACAAGTACATACATGATACATCCATTATACAGCTATGCACAGACAATGGTAATAACATTCAGCAAACAGTGATATTTACACAGGTTTTATGCAACAATCAGATCTCCCTGAGGTACACATCATGTTCTTCCATCTTTTTGCGTTATCCACCATGTGCAACCTGGTCCCTGAGCGAAAACAACCCCATGAATGGTTTTGTCTGTATTCGAGGCAGGATTAATCCAAACTGTCTTCCCTAATAAACCTCTGACATGTACCACTGGGACTTTGTCTCCATCTACTCTCTGCAAAGGCTCAGATTGGGCAGGGCCCTCTCGGTTAGTAGAGCCTCGGGTGTTAACTAACCAGGTGGCTTTTGCCAGATGCTGCTCCCAGTTTTTGAAAGATCCCCCACCTAATGCTTTCAATGTGGTTTTCAACAGTCTGTTGTACCTCTCCACTTTACCTGCAGCTGGTGCATGGTAGGGGATATGGTACACCCACTCAATGCCATGTTCCCTAGCCCAGGTGTTGATAAGGCTGTTCTTGAAATGAGTCCCGTTGTCTGACTCAATCCTCTCAGAATGGCTCCACAGAACTTGCTTTTCAAGGCCCAGGATGGTGTTCCGGGCCGTAGCATAGGACACAGGGTGGGTTTCCAACCATCCAGTGATGGCTTCCACCATGGTCAGCACATAGTGCTTGCCCTGGCGTGTCTGGGGCAGTGTGATGTAGTCAATCTGCCAGGCCTCCCCATACTTGTACTTGGACCACCGCCCACCATACCACAGGGGCTTCACTTGCTTGACCTTCTTGATGGCAGCGCACGTCTCACAGTCATGGATAACTGTTGTGGTGTGCTGTAATGTCCCATTTTGGCCTTCCAGGTCACTTTCCCAGGTGTGCCAATACCTCTCTCCCTTCCCCCTTGCCCCCATGCTGAGTGAGTCCTGTCACTCAGACTTAACATTCCAGCAAGGCGTCGTGTGGTTGGTCAAGTTCAAAGGATGCCACTCAGGCCCAGGGGTCATTGGCCTGTCTGGGTGTCATCTTCCCCTGAGACCCTGCCCCTCTCACCTGGTTGGTGGCTCACCTGTACCTCCCCTCCCCCTGTCCCTGAGCTTAAAAAGGTCATCAGACCATGCGGTCGGGCTTCTGTTGGAGCAGGTCCTCACGTTCAGACCTCTGTAACCATGGAATAAACCTCTGGACATTAAACCCTCCAGCAGAATCCATCTCCTTTTTCTCTTCACCATCGCCTGAAGCTATTCCTCTTGAGGTAAACGGGGTCCTAACAAGCCTGGACTTGTTCAGTGCCCAGCTGCAACCACCAGCAAGCTAAGGTATCTCTGGGGTGATACACCGCAGTTGCTGCCTTTGGCCCAGCAGCGAGGGTCAGACCGGCCCAGGCACAATCTAACTGGTAATATTGGGAGCCTTTTTTTCCAATAGATAACCTAAGAAATACTGTCCATGGTTAAATCCACCCCTCGATCTCGTGCCCACTTATAGGTGGCATCCCTGCCCTGATGGCCTGAGGCATCATGGGCCCATCGAGGTAGGAATAACTCTCCTTTATGTTGCCAATCTAAGTCTATCTTTGACACCTCTATCTTTGCGGCCTGGTCTACTTGCTCATTGTTTTGGTGCTCCTCATTAGCTCTACTCTTGGGAACATGGGCATCTACATGGCAGACCTTCACAGGCAGTTTCCCTACCCTGGTAGCAATGTCTTTCCACTCTTCAGCAGCCCAAATTGGTTTTCCTCTACGCTGCCAGTTAGCCTCTTTCCACCTCTCCAGCCATCCCCACAGAGCGTTGGCTACCACCCATGAGTCAGTGTCGAGGTAGAGCTTTGGCCACATCTCTCTTTCAGCAATGTCCAGGGCCAGTTGAACAGCTTTGAGTTCAGCAAGTTGGCTTGATCCACCTTCTCCTTCAGTGGCCTCTGCCACCTGACATGTGGGGCTCCATACAGCTGCTTTCCACTTCCGGTGCATTCCCACAATGTGGCAAGAACCATCAGTAAAGAGACCGTATCATATATCTTCTGCTGGCAGTTGATTGTATGGTGGAGCTTCTTCAGCCCGTGTCACTTCTTGTTCCCCTTCATCAGTGAGACCAAAGTTTTCACCTTCCAGCCAGTTTGTAATTATTTCCAGAATCCCAGGCTGATTCAGTTTTCCAATACGGGCATGTAGCATTGGTGGCATGGTGTGTAGAGGGAACTTTTGCTTTGAACATCCACCCCAATACTGGTAGTCGGGGTGCCAGGAGGAGTTGTGCTTCAGTGCCTATTACCTCTGAGGCAGCCTGGACTCCTTCAAAGGCAGCCAAGATTTCTTTCTCTGCTGGAGTGTAGTTGGCTTCAGACCCTCTGTAGCTTCGACTCCAAAATCCCAGCGGTCGGCATCGAGTCTCCCCAGGCACCTTCTGCCAAAGGCTCCAGGACAAGCCATGGCTCCCAGCTGCAGAGTAGAGCACATTCTTCACCTCTGGTCCTGTCCTGACTGGGCCAAGGGCTACTGTATGAGCAATCTCCTGCTTGATCTGTGCAAAGGCTTGTTGCTGCTCAGGGCCTCAGTGGAAAGTGTTCTTCTTACGGGTGACCAGGTAGAGAGGACTCATGATCTGATTGTATTCAGGAATATGCATCCTCCAAAAACCTATGGCGCCTAAGAAAGCTTGTGTTTCTTTCTTGCTGGATGGTGGAGACATTGCTGTGATCTTGTTGATGACATTGGTGGGAATCTGACGCCGTCCGTCTTGCCACTTCATTCCCCAAAACTGGATCTCTTGAGCAGGTCCCTTGACTTTGCTCTTCTTGATGGCAAAGCCAGCTTTTAGGACAATCTGGATGATTTTCTCCCCTTTCTTGAACACCTCTGCTGCTGTCTTCCCCCACACAATGATGTCATCAATATATTGCAGGTGTTCTGGAGCCTCACCCTTTTCCAGTGCAGCCTGGATCAGTGAATGGCAGATGGTGGGGCTGTGCTTCCACCCCTGGGACAGTCGATTCCAGGTGTACTGCACGCCTCTCCAGGTGAAAGCAAACTGAGGCCTGCATTCTGCTGCCAGAGGAATGGAGAAAAATGCCTTGGCAATGTCCATAGTGCCATACCACCTTGCTGCCTTGGACTCCACCTCCTACTGGAGTTCCAGCATGTCCGGCACAGCAGCGCTCAGGGGTGGAGTCACTTCATTCAATGCACAATAGTCCACTGTCAATCTCCATTCTCCTTCAGATTTACGCACAGGTCAAATGGGACTGTTGAAGGGTGAATGGGTCTTGCTGACCACCCCTTGGCTCTCCAGCTCACGAATCATTTTGTGGATGGGGATCACAGCATCTCAATTCGTTCAGTACTGTCGGCGGTGCACTGTTGAGGTGGCAATTGGCACTTGTTGCTCTTCTACCTTCAGGAGTCCTACTGCAGATGGGTTTTCTGACAGTCCAGGCAAGTTGTTCAACTGCTTGATACCTTCTGTCCCTACAGCAGGTATTCCAAATGCCCATCTGAGTCCCTTTGGGTCTTTGAAGTACCCACTTCGAAGGTAGTCTATGCCCAAAATACATGGGGCCTCTGGGCCCCAGTCACGATAGGATGTTTCTTCTATTCATACCCAGTCAGGCTCACATCAGCTCCCACCAAAGTGAAATCCTGGGATCCCCCTGTCACACCAGCAATGGAGACAGACTCTGTCCCCACATGTCTCAACGGAATTAATATACATTGCGCACTAGTATCAACCAAAGCTTTGTACTCTTGTGGTTCCGATGTGCCAGGCCAACGAATCCACACAGACCAGAAAACACAATTTTCCCTGGCCTCTACCTGGCTAGAGGCAGGGCCCTTCTAAGCCTGGTTATCCTTCTTTCCCTGGGCATATGTCTTGGATGTTCCTTTAAGGGTATCGGACATGTCATCATCATCATACCTGGCAATTCAGCTACGGGCAACTGGTGCTGCTTTCCTTCTGGTGGCTTCCTTCAATTCACGCACCCGTCGTGCCAGAACAGCAGTAGGTTTTCCATCCCACCTCCCCATGTTTTCTCCACAATCACACAGGTAAAACCACAGCTCATTTCGTGGGGTGTACCATCTCTCACCACCTGGGAGACGTCTGCCTTGGATACCAGAACCTCTGATCTGTACTGCCGAGACTTGGAGAAGGTCTTCTTTAATCTCCTCTCTGAGCTTCTTATGATTCTCCTCTATCTTATCCTCTAAATTCTGTAGACGTGTTTCTACTGCTGCAATTCTGACATGTGTTGAGCCACGCACAGCATCTGCATATGCTCGGAGCTTCCTTGCCATGTCAAGCACAGTCTCATCCCTCTCATCCCTCTTCATTATGGCTAAAGCAGAAGCGTATTCCCGTGGCCCAAGTCGTACAAGTTTTCTCCACATCACAGATGTGCATGGTACCAAGTCTGGATTTACAGTGTTTCCATCATCTGAGAAGACAATCTCAGCCACTGCCATTTCCCTCAAGCGTTGAACCCCTTGTTCTATGGTTTTCCACTGAGTTTGCTGCATATAGAGATCGTCTGCACACAGGTATCTTTGTGCTACACTTCTTAGGACCCGTTCCCAGAGGCTGTGAGGGTTAGCCCCCCTCATAATTCCTTGGTCTATGGCAGGATCCTGTGACAGGGATCCCAAATGCCTCGCTTCAGTGCCGTGTAGAATTGCAGCCTCGCCTGCAGCATCCGAGAGACGGACCAGCCAACTAATTACGGATTCATCAGGTCGTCGGGTGTAATCCTTCCTTAGGCCACGAAGGTCCTTCAGGGGATAAGACTCAATATTTGCGTCTGATCTTGCACCTGCTGCTTTGACTCCTGATTTTATGTCAGGAGGCATCGAGGTTCCTTCTCCTGTATCACCATCATCATCATCATCATCATCTACTGGTCGATTAGTTTTTTCTGTGCATTTCCCACTTCTAGTACTGGTAGCAACAGCCATGGGTTTAGATGCTGGCTTAGGCTCACTATCTGGTTTGGCTGCTGGCTTCGAGCCTGGGCTGTTGGCTACAGCTTGAGTGACTGGGATAGCTGATTTAACTCCCTGCCCCCCTGCCTCTGTCTGCTGCCCTACACTATCTAAAAAAGTGCGATAAGCATAGGCCAGGGCCCAGCTGGCCCAGTTTATTGCAATTAGCCTTTTCTCCTTAGAATCGTCATGGCACTTCTCTTTTAGGTATTTCCCCACTTCAGCTGGGTTCTGAATTTGTTCCCGTGGAAAATCCCAGTCTACAGGATCAGAAAATTCCTTCAGGGTTTGGCCTATATTTTCCCATTCTCCACACCACTCAGGATTTTTCATGCCTGCATCTGCTTCTTGGGTCAGGGGTCTCACCGGCTCCTCTGGATATCTCAGCCCTCATTCTAGAGAAGCTGCAGACCATATAGAGGAAGCTTACCAAATTAAATACCAGAAAGATGGTCTCTTTAACATTCAGGGCAAACTGAACATTCTCAAAAAGTGACAAGTGACATAACCGATCCAAAGGAGAAGAAGGAAAGGGAAGACTGGAAAGTCTTATTCTCGGCTCCTCCTCTAACAGACTGAGTGTAATTACTAATAAATTCCCAAAACGTACTACTGGAATTGGGATGCAGGGTAGGATGAAGAAACCATAAGCCATACATATTGTAAACAGACGCCAGTATCTTTGTTAACGCTTTATAACTCATTATCACCAAGGCCAGCACAACAGCTATTACAATCCGTACCCCCTACCATAAAAATTACTTGTTATGGACAATAATCCAAGTGACAGAAAGGTATTGAAACCTCAAAAAGGTCTAGAGCATAGAGCCCGACAAAGGCTTTCACCTCCAGAGACATCACGAATTCATGCAGCATGGCTACTAACTGCTTTAACAACAAAAAACACACAATTAATAGAGCTTTTTTCCACCTTTTCCAGCCGCGCATTGGGCACCAATTCATGTATTTGTCCAGGTTTAGAGCAAATGTGGGGAAGAATCCCCCTAAGGAGCTCTGGTGGGAAAAGCAGATCCAATCGGCCCCTCCCCCCCCAACTGGTCCGGGAGGAAAAAATACCACCTTGGAGAAAGGTGGAAAAATACCTGTTTATTAAACAATATAAACAATAAAACCAAAACAATATCAAACAATGAGACCCCTTGCCACTCTAAAAGAGATGACAAACTGAGAAAACCCCGTCCCCGGATTGTAGCTCACTCAGTCTCTGATCAGTCCCTCCGGTGCTGGAATTGTCGCAGGCCTGGCCCGGCCCGGCCCGGTGGGCCACAGCTGCAGCTGCCGGTGCTCTCCTGGGAGTTCAGGCCAGAGCAGTTTCAAGAGGTCCAAAGAAAAAGGAAAAAAAACCAGTCCAGGGAACTTCTTTGCCTCAACTAGCTAACACTAACTAAAAAGGAAAAGAAGAGCTCTGTCCCGTTGTCTGCCCATCCACGGACAACACAGTCCAGGAGCAGGAATGTGGAGGAGGAGTGCAGTTTCTGAAAACAAACTGCGCGCTTCTTCTCTACCCCCTTCATTCTCTGGGACACTCTTAAAGGTGCAAAACTTATTATTCAACATAAACAGAATGAGACGACTGGGGATAAAAGCATCATATAGTCAACCCAGGACAGAAGACAAGGAGACCTCAGGAATGCATGTTTGTGTGTCTGTGTCCCGCTGTTTGTCTCCTCCCTAGCCTCCCTCACACTCACAGATTGCCAGCCCTGCAAGCTGCAATGGGGAATCTCTGCTTCTCCCAGTCAGGCCTGACGTGTTGTCCAGGTATGGGAGAAACTGCTGACCTGCAGAGCTGGTGTCTCTTGGAGCCTGGCAGAGAAGAGTTCTGTAGCTGTTCTTCTCTAACTGCAGAGAGGGATCTCAAGGAGAGAACGGGCTGCCTTTGCCTCTGCTCTGGGATTATCCTTTTGCAGACACACTTCATCTCGGAGAGACTTCTGATGAGAAGGGTGTGCCCCACAGGATGTGCTGATACACCCTGACCTTCTCTGTGCCAGAGAAGAACAGATATAATCCTTGTCTCTTTATTGCAGCAGTCTGCAAAAGAGCACCAGGACACAAATGGGCAAAGCTGGAGAAAACCATGTCCTCTGCTCTCTGTGTCCCCACCGCCTTGCTCACCTGCCCAAGGCAGTGGGAAATCCCTGTAGGCAGGAAGGGACACTCGTAGTTTGTGTGCCCTGAGTTTGGGCACAGAGCTCTGGCAGCGCCTCTGCCCATCCGTGCTGGGCTGTGTGCATAGCAGGGTGAGGCTGGCCCATACAGGACATGGAGTGATGCCAGTGCCCAGGGCTCTGAAGGGCTTTGCAGTGAAGATGTTCCCCTGTGTCCTGTCAGCAGAGGAGAGCAGCAATGCCTGCAGCTCCTCCCAAATCCTCTGCTGCAGCTCTGAGTGTGTCCCATTGCATTCATTTCCCCAGGCTGCCTAGAGAAGATTCTGGGAAGACCCCAGATTCCTCTACAGAAGTTGTAGTATAAAGCAAAGAGATTGGGCTGCGTTGTAGGAAGCCCACATCCTGCCACCTGCAGCAGGAGCAGCAGCAGCACTCCAGCAGAGAGGAGGCTGTGCCTGATGTGTCCATGCCAAGGGTCTCCAGTTCCCTGGGGTGAGCAGAGGGCAGGGCAGTGCATGGGGAGCCTTGCAGAAGACACAGGATTTGAGGAGTCAGTGATGTTGAACAGGCATGGCTGCTGTGTGGGGCCCTGTGTTTAGGTCCTGGGAAGCTTGGAAGTTAGCATGGGAATGTGCAGGGTGGGAAGCACCTGGAGTGCCCTGAGCAGGCCTGTGCTGTGCATGGGTGTGTGTTATGCAGGACAGAATCCTGGGATGGGCCAGCCAAGAAGGGACCTCTGGTGGTCACTGCTCCAAATTCCCTGCTCCAGCAGAGTCATCTCAGAGCACTGGCACACAACTGTCTCCAGATGGTTCTGGGATATCTCCCAATAGACTCCACAATTTCTTTGGGCAATCTGTTCCAGTGCACAGTCAATCACAATGCAAAGCTCTGACCTTAGATTCAGGTGGAACTTCCTGTCCATCATTTTCTGCCCTTGGCCTCTTGTCCTTGTGCTTGGCATCGCAGTGAAGAACCTGGATCCACCTCCCTTGCCCTGCTGGCAATGCCCTTCCTAACGCTCATCCCAGGACACCTCTGGCTTCTTGGCCACCAGGACACATTGCTGGCTCATGGGGAGCTTCTTGTCCACCAGGACCCCCAGGTCCTTCTCTGAAGAGCTGCTCAGCATCAGGTCTGCCCCCAGCCTGTCCTGGTGCACAGGGTTATTTTTCCACTCAGGTACAATCCTGCATTTGCCTGTGATGATTTTCAGGATGTTCCTCTCTGCCTTTCCCTCCAACCTGTCAAGGCCCATCTTGTTGGGGAAGATGAAACAGGAAAGCCCTACAAATATGATTGTCTAGCAAAAGATTATGAGCATATAGAAACTATAAGCGAGATTGAAATGAAAGCAAACTTTAAGATACATTCAGTACTGAATAACTAGAAAACAATAGTGTAGCCAGCTGAAGGTAATCCCCTTCTGATGAAACAATGCCCTCTGCTTGCAGACAAGTTCAAAAGTCAGAGCAGACCCTACTAGCTCAGCAGAAGGCATCCAAAGAGTAGTTTTCAGGGTTTAACATGTAACACAGTATAGTCATGTAATGATTTTTATAATCATTACATTATGTAAATGCTGTAAGCTTTGTATATTGTACTAGATTAGTTTGTGAGAATTAGAAAATTCAACACAGAAGAAGATTTATTGTACTGTAACAAGAACCTCGCTCTCTTATCCCTTTTATTCTCTTACCCATTTTACTCTCTTAGCTTTTTTACTCCCTTACGCTCTTACACTCTTACGCTCTTACCCTCTCATCCTCTCTACCCCTCTCTTCTCTCGGGCCTGCTCTGAGCTGTGGCTGGCAGCTCCCAGCAGGGCCCTGTACCCAGGCCCTCTGCAATAAACCACAAGTTCCACGAGCTGGCTTCAGAGATCTCTCGTCTTGGTCCGTCCTGACCATCCTACCCCCCGAGGCTCCTACACCATCGGAAGGGCTGTGCAGCACTGGGGGCTGTCAGCAATTCCTCCTTACTTGCTGTTATCAGTGACGTTCATGAGGAGACTCTCTACCCCTTCATGAGAACCACTGATGAACAGAACACTGCAACTTCTTGGAAATCTGTATTGGCTGCAGAGCTTCTGAGCATACATTGTAATTTTAGAATGTTTTTGGCAAAGATAAACTGTATTGTGTGGATCAAGGGCTGGAAGGCAAGTGGATACTGCCCCAGACACCACTCTGCATGGAGGAGTTGGGGAGACACTGAGCACTTTACCAGAGCAAGCACAGGCTTGTGCTCTGCTGTTCCTATTCCTTGGCCACAGAACAACCACAGACAAGGGGCTGGAACAGAGGAGCATGTGGGCAGCTGCCACACGGTGCTGGCTACTGCCACACCTGCCAGGCCTTGCCTTCATGCACAGGTGCACCAAGAACTTCCCACACAAACACTCCTTCTGTTGTTTGACAGTGAGAAGTATGAGCCAGGTTGACAGGAGTTAAGTAAGAGAAAGACAATGGAGTGCAGATTGAAGACAGAAAGAAGAAGCTAGGGAAGGGAAGGGAAGGGAGACAAAGAGCAGAAGAAGTGCTGACAGAAGCAAGTGTACTGCAAAAAAGAGGTAAATGCAGAGGGAGGCCTGGAGTGGCAAGAAGACAATGATGGAGAAATAAACTGTCAGCATCTGAGAAGAGGAGGAAGGCAAGGCCAGGAAGCAGAGCAGCAAATGAGAAGTGATCACCCTGCCTCGTGCAGCAGCCACAAGTGGAAAGCAGGTCCTGTTTGTGCAGGGACAGGTTTGTGCTCAGCTCCCTCAGCAGTCTCACCACTGTGATCACTCTCAGCACAGTAGTATGTGCCAGAGTCATTGAGAAAGGCATGTTCTATTGAGAGGATGATACTGTCTCCTTTTATCTTGCTGCTCTTGAAATGGCTCTCAAAACCCTTCTCCACCACTGCATTGGCACCTTCAACTGCATAAACCAACTGGGTCAGACTGGAATTCTTCTCTGAAGGCAGCAGGTACCAGTACATGACTGAGCTGGAGGATTTCTTCTGGGAGCATTCCAGATTCACGGACTGGCCTTCTTTGATCACCATGTCTGGAGACTGTTCCAGGGCTAAAACTGGAAAGGAAAAGTAGGAGCAGTGAGGAAGAGGAAAAAATAGGAATAATTGGAACTTGGCACTGTGAGTTGGTAGTCAAAGGGTGAGAAGGGATTGGGCAGCCAAGGGAGCAGTTCCATGCATGGGACAGCTCTTCAGATCAGCAGGTGAATTTCCAATATCTCCTCAATAGGCAAGGCGCATTCCTGGGCTGTTTGTATCCAAACCCAGGGACCAGCTACAGGCTGCACAAAGAATGACAAATAGATGGCCATTGCAGAAGATTCAGGCTTTCCCATTGCTTCCACATTCCCTGTTGATCCTCCATGCAGAAAGCTCTGCAGGATGCAGCAGTGCCAGGAAGTGGCTGCACAGGTGGGAGAGCAGCAGCGGGATGAGTGGAGGTGCTCAGGGCTGGGTTGAGTTCACTTACCCAGAGGGGCCAGCATGGCCACAAAGAAACAGCAGGGAACCATGGCGGGAGAGCCCCTGCCCTGTCAGCAAGCTGCCTCTTGGAGCTGCCCAAAGGTTTGTGCAGAGGGAGCAGTGAGTGAGGGTGAGACATCTCGGGGTGGGGCTGGCCAAGAAATGACAGGAGGCATTGGCTGGCTGGGAACCCTGGGCAATGACACAAACTGTGTGTCAGCACAAACTCTGTTTCTGCAGGAAAGCAGGAACCCTGCAGAGATGCAGCAGGGGGAATGGTCAGGTTGTGCATGGGTGGGTGTGGAGGGAAGGATGGGGTTGGAAGGACAGAACTCTGCTGGGCTTGCACGGGAGTGTGAGTGTGTGCAAGGCAGAGGAGTGATGGCTGCTCCCCTCCTGCCTCTGGAGTCCTTGGGAGATGGAGGAATGAGGGATAAAAGCCACCCAGAGGTGCCTGGAATTTTCTCATGCACTCTCCCCGTCTTCCCCAGTCATGGCTGGTTCAGTCCCTGCCTGGCCACCCCATGTCCCAGCCAGGTGTGTGACAGCTCTTCTTCTCTATGAGCCCTGTGAGCACAGCAAATGCCACCTGTGAGAGGGAGGCAGGAGCCTGAAAGACAGCACAGCAGCCTGAGCACTCAGAGCTGTGAGGGCTCTCATGGGCGCTGCAGTGAGAGCGGCAGGAGAGGAAGGTGAACACCTGTGGGGAGCTGAGGCACAGTGAGCCTTGTCTTTCCAGCTGGTGGAGAGGGAAAGTGGTGTGTGAACTATTCCACATCCTGCTTCCCTGGCCTTGAATTGATGTAACAGATTGTAAGGAAGGAGAGATGGAGGAGGAAGGGAATAGGAAAGAGGAAGGGACTAGGTATGAGAGGACAGAGAGGAAAAGTCAGGGGGACACAGAATGACATGAAAAGAGCAAAGACAGAAACAATCTGAATGGGAGATAACAGAGGCAAGACAGTGAGGACAAGAAGAATTGAGAGTTAGAAAGTGATTCAGAGATGGGAAAAAAGAGAAGAGCAAAAGAAATACAGATGGACAGATAGCGGGACAGACAGAGAACGAAACCAATTTTTTCCTGATGAGCTGTGGGGCAAGTAAGAAAACGGGGCTGTGTCAAACACAGGGCTCAGTGTGTGCTGGTGGCAGATCCCTGCTTGCCTGGAAAGGTTTGTGCTGTGCTGCACCAGCCTTTGACTCACTGTGGATCTTGTTCAGCACAGAAATATGTGCCTGTGTCGTTGAGTAGGGCATGCTGGATCTGCACAGCTAAATGGTTGTTCCTAGTCCCGCTACTCTGGAAGCGATTTTGGAATTCCTTCTCAATATCTGCTTTGCCACCTTCCACTGAATACACAACCAGCTGCATTCTGGCATCCTTCTCCTTGGGTAACGTGTACCAGTACATGTGTATGTAATTGTTTGCTGATGCAGAACATTGCAGAGTGACGGTGTCTCCCAGCCGGACAACTGTATCTGGTGATTGCTGAAGGGCCCAGCCTGGAGAGACAGGAGATGAAAGGTGGGGAGTGAAATGCATTAAGAAGACAAAAGTGGGCATCATTTAAGTATGCCATGCTATGCAATGGCACCAGGATATAAGAAAGCAATGGGAGAGTGACCTACTTCTTTGAAAAGAACACATAGGATCAAAAATCCCAAAAAAAACCAACTTAAAATACAACAGTGAATCTCTTTTGAGAAATAATGGCTTTGCTACTCTAAAATGCAGTATTAAAACAGGCAAGGAAAAACAGGCTTTCATTTTCACAGAGTTTCCTGATTCAATAGCTGGTGCAAAGGCTCACCTTGTTCATTGCAAACCATACTCCTGGAATTCCTGGGAAGGAGCAGTGCCAGCAACTGGGAGCAGAGCTGAGGATGCAGCAGCACCTCCAGTGCAGCTGATCAGGACCAAGGGAATGCCCACTTACCCACAGGGAGCAGCATGGCCACAAGGAACCGGTGGAAATCCATGGAGAAAGGCCCCCTCCTTCCAGGCACCTGCCCCTGGTGCCAGCACAGACGCAGAGGTGTGCAAAGAGGAGAGGTGCAGAGCAAGAGCTGCGTCTCTCTGTGGGTGGGCAGGGGAGGCAGCGGCAGTCTGAAATGTCACCAAGGCTCTTGGCTGCCCAGCAACGGTGGGCAATGACACCTGCAGGCAGTCATGAGCTGCTTGTGCTCTGCTCCTCTGGCTTCCTGCTGTGTGCGAGCGTGGCTGGGCAAGGGTAGGGGGGACTTCAGTAGGTGCCAGAGTTCCGAGCTACCACGGAGCAGGATGGGGCTGTGGGGCAGCCTGAGTGTGTGCACAGGAATGCACAAAGTGGCAGAAATTGATGGGAAGGTGTCCAGGTTTAGAGCAAATTTGTGGAAGAATCCCCCAAAGGAGCTCTGGTGGGAAAAGCAGATCCAATCGGCCCCTCCCCGCCCTAACTGGTCCGGGAGGAAAAAATACCTCCTTGGAGAAAGGTGGAAAAATACCTGTTTATTATATTAAACAATAAAACCAAAACAATATCAAACAATGAGACCCCTCTCCACTCTAAAAGAGATGACAAACTCAGAAAACCCCATCCTCGGGTTGCAGCTCAGCTCACTCAGTCTCTGCTCAGTCCCTCCGGTGCTGGAATTGTCGCAGGCCAGGCCCGGCCCGGTGGGCCACAGCTGCAGCTGCCGGTGCTCTCCTGGGTGTTCTTTCCAGAGCAGTTTGAAGAGGTCCAAAGAAAAAGGAAAAAAAAAACAGTCCAGGGAACTTCTTTGCCTCAGCTAGCAAACACTAACTAAAAAGCAAAAGAAGAGCTCTGACCCGCTGTCTGCCCATCCACAGACAACACAGTCCAGGAGCAGGAATGTGGAGGAGGAGTGCAGTGTCTGAAAACAAACTGCGCGCTTCTTCTCTCCCCCCTTCACTCTCTGGAACACTCTTAAAGGTGCAAAACTTATTATTCAACATAAACAGAATGAGATGACTGGGGATAAAAGCATCATATAGTCAACCCATGACAGAAGACAAGGAGACCTCAGGAATGCATGTTTGTGTGTCTGTGTCCCGCTGTTTGTCTCCTCCCTAGCCTCCCTCACACTCACAGATTGCCAGCCCTGCAAGCTGCAATGGGGAATCTCTGCCTCTCCCAGTCAGGCCTGACGTGTTGTCCAGGTATGGGAGAAGCTGCTGACCTGCAGAGCTGGTGTCTCTTGGAGCCTGGCAGAGAAGAGTTCTGTGGCTGTTCTTCTCTAACTGCAGGGAGGGATCTCAAGGAGAGAACAGGCTGCCTTTGCCTCTGCACTGGGATTATCCTTTGGGAGACACACTTCATCTCAGAGAGATTTCTGAGGAGAAGTGTGTGCCCCACAGGATGTGCTGATACACCCTGACCTTCTCTGTGCCAGAGAAGAACAGATATAATCCTTGTCTCTTTATTGCAGCAGTCTGCAAAAGAGCACCAGGACACAAATGGACAAAGCTGGAGAAAACCATGTTCTCTGCTCTCTGTGTCCAGACAGCCTTGTTCCCATGCCCAAGGCAGTGGGAAATCCCTGTAGGCAGGAAGGGGCACTCGTAGTTTGTGTGCCCTGAGTTTGGGCACAGAGCTCTGGCAGCGCCTCTGCCCATCCGTGCTGGGCTGTGTGCACAGCAGGGTGAGGCTGGCCCGTACAGGACATGGAGTGATGCCAGTGCCCAGGGCTCTGAAGGGCTTTGCAGTGAAGATGTTCCCCTGTGTCCTGTCAGCAGAGGAGAGCAGCAATGCCTGCAGCTCCTCCCAAATCCTCTGCTGCAGCTCTGAGTGTGTCCCATTGCATTCATTTCCCCAGGCTGCCTAGAGAAGATTCTGGGAAGACCCCAGATTCCTCAAAAGAAGTTGTAGAAAGAAGCAAAGAGATTTGGCTGCGTTGTAGGAAGCCCACATCCTGCCACCACCAGCAGCAGCAGCAGCAGCAGCAGTAGCACTCCAGCAGAGAGGAGGCTGTGCCTGATGTGTCCATGCCAAGGGTCTCCAGTTCCCTGGGGTGAGCAGAGGGCAGGGCAGTGCATGGGGGAGCCTTGCAGAAGACACAGGATTTGAGGAGTCAGTGATGTTGAACAGGCTTGGCTGCTGTGTGGGGCCCTGTGTTTAGGCTCTGGGAAGCTTGGGTGTTAGCATGGGAATGTGCAGGGTGGGAAGCACCTGGAGTGCCCTGAGCAGGCCTGTGCTGTGCACAGGTGTGTGTTATGCAGGACAGAATCATGGGATGGGCCAGCCAAGAAGGGACCTCTGGTGGTCACTGCTCCAACGTCCCTGCTCAAGCAGAGTCATCCCAGAGCACGTGGCACACAATTGTATCCAGATAGTTCTGGGATATCTCCCAATAGACTCCACAATTTTTTTGGGCAATCTGTTCCAGTGCACAGTCAATCACAATGCAAAGCTCTGACCTTAGATTCATGTGGAACTTCCTGTCCATCATTTTCTGCCCTTGGCCTCTTGTCCTTGTGCTTGGCATCGCAGTGAAGAACCTGGATCCACCTCCCTTGCCCTGCTGGCAATGCCCTTCCTAACGCTCATCCCAGGACACCTCTGGCTTCTTGGCCACCAGGACACATTGCTGGCTCATGGGGAGCTTCTTGTCCACCAGGACCCCCAGGTCCTTCTCTGAAGAGCTGCTCAGCAGCAGGTCTGCCCCCAGCCTGTCCTGGTGCACAGGGTTATTTTTCCACTCAGGTACAATCCTGCATTTGCCTGTGATGATTTTCAGGATGTTCCTCTCCGCCTATCCCTCCAACCTGTCAAGGCCCATCTTGTTGGGGAAGATGAAACAGGAAAGCCCTACAAATATGATTGTCTAGCAAAAGATTATGAGCATATAGAAACTATAAGCGAGATTGAAATGAAAGCAAACTTTAAGATACATTTGTTACTGAACAACTAGAATACAATAGTGTAGCCAGCTGAAGGTAATCCCCTTCTGATGAAACAATGCCCTCTGCTTGCAGACAAGTTCAAAAGTCAGAGCAGACCCTACTAGCTCAGCAGAAGGTGTCCAAAGAGTAGTTTTCAGGGTTTAACATGTAACACAGTATAGTCATGTAATGATTTTTATAATCATTACATTATGTAAATGCTGTAAGCTTTGTATATTGTACTAGATTAGTTTGTGAGAATTAGAAAATTCAACACAGAGGAAGATTTATTGTATTGTAACAAAAACCTCGCTCTCTTATCCCTTTTACTCTCTTACCCATTTTACTCTCTTAGCTTTTTTACTCCCTTATGCTCTTACACTCTTACGCTCTTACCCTCTCATCCTCTCTACCCCTCTCTTCTCTCGGGCCTGCTCTGAGCTGTGGCTGGCAGCTCCCAGCAGGGCCGTGCACCCAGGCCCTCTGCAATAAACCACAAGTTCCACGAGCTGGCTTCAGAGACCTCTCGTCTTGGTCCGTCCTGACCGTCCTACCCCCCGAGGCTCCGACACCATCGGAAGGGCTGTGCAGCACTGGGGGCTGTCAGCAATTCCTCCTTACTTGCTGTTATCAGTGACGTTCATGAGGAGACTCTCTACCCCTTCATGAGAACCACTGATGAACAGAACACTGTAACCTCTTGGAAATCTGTATTGGCTGCAGAGCTTCTGAGCATACATTGTAATTTTAGAATGTTTTTGGCAAAGATAAACTGTATTGTGTGGATCAAGGGCTGGAAGGCAGGTGGATCCTGCCCCAGACACCACTCTGCATGTAGGAGTTGGGGATGCACTGAACACTTTACCAGAGCAAGCACAGGCTTGTGCTCTGCTGTTCCTATTCCTTGGCCACAGAACAACCACAGACAAGGCGCTGGAACAGAGGAGCATGTGGGCAGCTGCCACACGGTGCTGGCTACTGCCACACCTGCCAGGCCTTGCCTTCATGCACAGGTGCAGCAAGAACTTCCCCCACAAACACTCCTTCTGTTGTTTGACAGTGAGAAGTGTGAGCAGGGTTGACAGGAGTTGAGTAAGAGGAAGACAATGGAGTGCAGATTGAAGACAGAAAGAAGCAGCTAGGGAAGGGAAGGAAAGGGAGACAAAGAGCAGAAGAAGTGCTGACAGAAGCAAGTGTAATGCTAAAAAGAGGTAAATGCAGAGGGAGGCCTGGAGTGGCAAGAAGACAATGATGGAGAAATAAACTGTCAGCATCTGAGAAGAGGAAGAAGGCAAGGCGAGGAAGCAGAGCAGCTAAGGAGTGAGCAGTGATCACCCTGCCTCGTGCAGCAGCCACAAGTGGAAAGCAGGTCCTGTTTGTGCAGGGACAGGTTTGTGCTCAGCTCCCTCAGCAGTCTCACCACTGTGCTCACCCTCAGCACAGTAGTATGTGCCAGAGTCATTGAGAAAGGCATGTTCTATTGAGAGGGTGATACTGTCTCCTTTTATCTTGCTGCTCTTGAAATGGCTCTCAAAACCCTTCTCCACTGCTGCATTACCACCCTGTAGTGCAGATGCCAGTAGAGTCAGACTGGAATTCTTCTCTGAAGGCAGCATGAACCAGTACATAGCTGTGCTGGAGGATTTCTTCTGGGAGCATTCCAGATTCACGGACTGGCCTTCTTTGATCACCATGTCTGGAGACTGTTCCAGGGCTAACACTGGAAAGGAAAAGTAGGAGCAGTGAGGAAGAGGAAAAAATGAAATAAGAACTCAAGTAGGCACTGTGAGTTGGTAGGAAAGAGTGAGAAGGGATTGGGCAGCCAAGGGAACAGATCCATGCATGGGACAGCTCTTCAGATCAGCAGGTGAATTTCCAATCTCTCCTCAATAGGCAGGGCACATTCCTGGGCTGGTTGTATCCAAAACCAGGAACCATCTACAGGCTGCACAAAGAATGACAAATAGATGGCCATTGCAGAAGATTCAGGCATTCCCAGTGCCCCCACATTCCCTGCTGATCCTCCATGCAGAAAGCTCTGCAGGATGCAGCAGTGCCAGCAGTGGCTGCACAGCTGGGAGGGCAGCAGCGGGATGAGTGGAGGTGCTCAGGGCTGGGTTGAGTTCACTTACCCAAAGGGGCCAGCATGGCCACAAAGAAACAGCAGGGAACCATGGTGGGAGAGCCCCTGCCCTGTCAGCAAGCTGCCTCTTGGGGCTGCCCAAAGGTTTGTGCAGAGGGAGCAGTGAGTGAGGGTGAGACATGTCGGGGTGGGGCTGGCCAAGAAATGACAGGAGGCATTGGCTGGCTGGGAACCCTGGGCAATGACAGAGAGCATCTGTGTCATTGTCCCCTCTGCCCTGACAATTGGCCTCTACAAGATTTGCTTTTTTGGCAGGACTGAACTTGTCCTCCAGTGGGGTGTGGAGGCTGACCCTGGGATTCAGGCAGTGAGAGCCCTGGGGCTTAGAAAGCAGCTGTGCAGTGCAATTGCATTCACTCATGCTCTGCCAGGGACACCTCTGTGCTGCTCTGCTCACAGGCTGAGGACACCCGGGCCACTGCAGCCTCTCCACTGCAGCCTCAGGTGTTTCTGCTCTTCAAGAAAATCCACATGTCCTCTGCTGCATGGGACAAAATCTGCATGGGATAACTGGGGAACCCAATGAGCAGAGGGATAAACAACATCTGCGACCATGGCAAAGGGTGAAAGGGACACAGGGAAGGAGTGACAGGCCATTCTGATGAGGTCTGCTGGCAGCACATTTCCCTCATCCTTCTCCTCCCTGTACCTAGAGCTCTGCTAGTCAATAGGGAAGGAGAAACAAGTGGAAAATGTGAGAATTCCTGGTGAAACTTCTGTTTCGTAATGCTGGGAAGGAGAAGGCTCCCGAGGTGTCATCCAATTCAGTGTTTGACCGAAGGGGAAATTTGCATGGAAGTTCTGAGGAAAACTGTATGCAAGCGCTAAGACAGGATCAAGGAGTGGAGACTGTGGCACAGTGCTGTGTTCTCAATTCACTCTGAGAATAATGGTGATAACAGAGTGTCAGCTGTAGTTAAGCACTGCTTACCCCAAATCCAGGACTTTCCAGTGTCTCATGCTCTGCCAGAGAGCAGCTGCACAAACAGCTGGAAGGAAGCATTTCCAGGACAGCAGACCCAAACTGGTCAAAAGGACATTGCCTCCCATTCAGACTGATGTTCTGCATGGACAAGGAGGGGACCTGGCCAGCTGCTGCCTGTCCCTGCTGAGGATGGGCTGGGCACCAGGACACTGGGTGCTCAGTGACAGTATTGTGTATCCCATGGATTTACTTGCCTTTTATTTCTGTGTCTTTTCCTCGCTATTTTCTCCTATTATTGCTGTATTTGGATCTCAACCTGTCATTTCTGCCCTTTTTCCCATCCCACCAGGGCAAGGGGGTAGTGAGGGAGTGCCTGTAACACCCAGCAGCTGACTGGGCTTTAACCACAAGGACCTGAGCACCAGACAGCATCTCCATGTCCCCACTGGTATGGCATGGGCTGCAGCTCCCCTGACCAAGCCTGTGCTTCACACTCCAGCAAGAAATTCCCTGCTTCTGTTCTTGATGGAATATGAACATTTAGGTGAGGATTCCCCTGGGCCCTTGCCCTCTTTTTATAAGTGGAAATAAAGAAGAATAAGCCAGTCAGGGCAGCCCTCGTGACTTTCAGCAAGCAGCAGGAGACGGAGTGGATGGGCCAGACAAGATGCTTGGGCCAACAAGCAACAAGCCCTGCTGAAAACTCCTCTTGGGCTTCTTCCTCTTCATCCTTGTCCTGGTCACCAGGGACATTCCATGGCTCACCTAGGCAGCCTCCTGCTGTGGGCAGGGACAATTCTCAGACATCAGATTGTTCAGGTCACAGGGTATGGGTATATCTTGGACTGTGTGTCAATTCCCTGCAGGCCAGTGGGGCCAAGGATCAGTGGGCTTTGCCTTTCCAGCTGGTGGAGAGGGAAAGTGCTGTGTGAACTATTCCACATACAGCTTCCCACGCCATGAATTGATGTAACAGATTGTAAGGAAGGAGAGATGGATGAGGAAGGGAAGAGGAAATAGGAAGAAACTAGGTATGAGAGGACAGAGAGGAAAAGCCAGGGAGACACACAGAAAGACATGAAAAGAGCAAAGTGGGAAACAATCTGAATGGCTGAGAAAGGAGTGGAGACAGTGAGGACAAGAAGAAATGAGAGTGAGAAGGCGATTCAGGGATGGGAAAGAATAGAAAAGCAGCCAGAGACCAAGCTAAAGACAGACCGATGGACAGATACACGGACAGATGGACAGACAGACTGTCATACCATGTTTTACCTGAAGAGCTGGGAGGCAAGTAAGAAAGCAGGGTCCTCTCAAGAACGGGGCTCAGTGTGTGCTGGTGGCAGATCCCTGCTTGCCTGGAAAGGTTTGTGCTGTGCTGCACCAGCCTTTGACTCACTGTGGATCTTGTTCAGCACAGAAATATGTGCCTGTGTCGTTGAATAGGGCATGCTGGATCTGCACAGCTAAATGGTTGTTCCTAGCCCCGTTACTCTGGAAGCGATTTTGGAATTCCTTCTCAATATCTGCTTTGCCACCTTCCACTGAATACACAACCAGCTGCATTCTGGCATCCTTCTCCATGGGTAACTTGTACCAAGACATGTATATGAAATTTTTAGCTGATGCAGAACATTGCAGAGTGATGGTGTCTCCCACCTGGACAACTGTATCTGGTGATTGCTGAAGGGCCCAGCCTGGAGAGACAGGAGATGAAAGGTGGGGAGTGAAATACATTGAAGAGGATAAAAATACACATCCTTCAAGTATGCCATGGGATGGAATCGCACCAGGATGTCAGAAATCAACGGGCCAATGTAATGCCTCTCTAAAAAAATATACATAGTATGGAAAGACCCCAAAACAATGCCCTTTTAAGCCAACAGTGAATCTCTTTTGAGAAGTAATGTCTTGGGTACTCGGAAGAGAAATAATAAAATGGGGCAGGAAAATCTAAATTGTAGCTTTGCAGGGTTTCCTGAATCCTTCTGTGGTGAAAATATTAACCTGGTTCATTGCCCAGCCCTGCCCTGGAATCCTTGGGAAGGGGCAGTGCCAGTAACTGGGAGCAGAGCTGAGGATGCAGCAGCAGCTCCAGTGCAGCTGATCAGGACCAAGGGAATGCCCACTTACCCACAGGGAGCAGCATGGCCACAAGGAACCGGTGGAAATCCATGGAGAAAGGCCCCCTCCTTCCAGGCACCTGCCCCTGGTGCCAGCACAGACACAGAGGTGTGCAAAGAGGAGAGGTGCAGAGCAAGAGCTGCGTCTCTCTGTGGGTGGGCAGGGGAGGCAGCGGCAGTCTGAAATGTCACCAAGGCTCTTGGCTGCCCAGCAACGGTGGGCAATGACACCTGCAGGCAGTCATGAGCTGCTTGTGCTCTGCTCCTCTGGCTTCCTGCTGTGTGCGAGCGTGGCTGGGCAAGGGTAGGGGGGACTTCAGTAGGTGCCAGAGTTCAGAGCTACCACGGAGCAGGATGGGGCTGTGGGGCAGCCTGAGTGTGTGCGCAGGAATGCACAAAGGGGCAGAAATTGATGGGAAGACAAGGAGATCTCAGGAAAGCATGTTTGTGTGTCTCTGTCCTGCTCTTTGTCTCCTCCCTAGCGTTCCTCACACTCACAGATTCCCAGCCCTGCAAGCTGCAATGTGGAATCTCTGCTTCTCCCAGTCAGGCCTGATGTGTTGTCCAGGTATGGGAGAAGCTGCCGACCTGCAGAGCTGGTGTCTCTTGGAGCCTGGCAGAGAAGAGTTCTGTAGCTGTTCTTCTCTAACTGCAGAGAGGGATCTCAAGGAGAGAACAGGCTGCCTTTGCTTCTGCACTGGGATTATCCTTTGGGAGACACTTCACTTTGGAGAGATTTCTGAGGAGAAGGGTGTGCCCCACAGGATGTGCTGATACACCCTGACCTTCTCTGTGCCAGAGAAGAGCAGCTATAATCCTTGCCTCTTTATTGCAGCAGTCTGCAAAAGAGCAGCAGGACACAAATGGACAAAGCTGGAGAAAACCATGTCCTCTGCTCTCTGTGTCCACCCAGCCTTGCTCCCCTGCCCAAGGCAGTGGGAAATCCCTGTAGGCAGGAAGGGACACTCGTAGTTTGTGTGCCCTGAGTTTGGGCACAGAGCTCTGGCAGCGCCTCTGCCCATCCGTGCTGGGCTGTGTGCACAGCAGGGTGAGGCTGGCCCGTACAGGACATGGAGTGATGCCAGTGCCCAGGGCTCTGAAGGGCTTTGCAGTGAAGATGTTCCCCTGTGTCCTGTCAGCAGAGGAGAGCAGCAATGCCTGCAGCTCCTCCCAAATCCTCTGCTGCAGCTCTGAGTGTGTCCCATTGCATTCATTTCCCCAGGCTGCCTAGAGAAGATTCAGGGAAGACCCCAGATTCCTCAAAAGAAGTTGTAGAAAAAGCGATTGGGCAGCTTTGTAGGAAGCCCACATCCTGCCACCACCTGCAGCAGCAGCAGCAGCAGCAGCAGCACTCCAGCAGAGAGGGGGCTGTGCCTGATGTGTCCATGCCAAGGGTCTCCAGTTCCCTGGGGTGAGCAGAGGGCAGGGCAGTGCATTGGGGAGCCTTGCAGAAGACACAGGATTTGAGGAGTCAGTGATGTTGAACAGGCATGGCTGCTGTGTGGGGCCCTGTGTTTAGGCTCTGGGAAGCTTGGATGTTAGCATGTGAATGTGCAGGGTGGGAAGCACCTGGAGTGCCCTGAGCAGGCCTGTGCTGTGCACGGGTGTGTGTCATGCAGGACAGAATCATGGGATGGGCCAGCCAAGAGGGGACCTCAGGGGGTCACTGCTCCAACGTCCCTGCTCCAGCAGAGTCATCCCAGAGCACATGGCACACAATTGTATCCAGATGGTTCTGGGATATCTCCCAATAGACTCCACAATTTCTTTGGGCAATCTGTTCCAGTGCACAGTCAATCACAATGCAGAGCTCTGACCTTAGATTCAGGTGGAACTTCCTGTCCATCATTTTCTGCCCTTGGCCTCTTGTCCTTGTGCTTGGCATCGCAGTGAAGAACCTGGATCCACCTCCCTTGCCCTGCTGGCAATGCCCTTCCTAACGCTCATCCCAGGACACCTCTGGCTTCTTGGCCACCAGGACACATTGCTGGCTCGTGGGGAGCTTCTTGTCCACCAGGACCCCCAGGTCCTTCTCTGAAGAGCTGCTCAGCAGCAGGTCTGCCCCCAGCCTGTCCTGGTGCACAGGGTTATTTTTCCACTCAGGTACAATCCTGCATTCGCCTGTGATGAATTTCAGGATGTTCCTCTCTGCCTATCACTCCAACCTGTCAAGGCCCATCTTGTTGGGAAAGATGAAATAGGAAAGCCCTACAAATATGATTGTCTAGCAAAAGATTATGAGCATATAGAAACTATAAGCGAGATTGAAATGAAAGCAAACTTTAAGATACATTCGTTACTGAACAACTAGAAAACAATAGTGTGGCCAGCTGAAGGTAATCCCCTTCTGATGAAACAATGCCCTCTGCTTGCAGACAAGTTCAAAAGTCAGAGCAGACCCTACTAGCTCAGCAGAAGGTGTCCAAAGAGTAGTTTTCAGGGTTTAACATGTAACATAGTATAGTCATGTAATGATTTTTATAATCATTACATTATGTAAATGCTTTAAGCTTTGTATATTGTACTAGATTAGTTTGTGAGAATTAGAAAATTCAACACAGAGGAAGATTTATTGTACTGTAACAAGAACCTCGCTCTCTTATTCCTTTTATTCTCTTACCCATTTTACTCTCTTAGCTTTTTTACTCCCTTACACTCTTACACTCTTACGCTCTTACCCTCTCATCCTCTCTACCCCTCTCTTCTCTCGGGCCTGCTCTGAGCTGTGGCTGGCAGCTCCCAGCAGGGCCGTGCACCCAGGCCCTCTGCAATAAACCACAAGTTCCACGAGCTGGCTTCAGAGACCTCTCGTCTTGGTCCGTCCTGACCATCCTACCCCCCGAGGCTCCTACACCATCGGAAGGGCTGTGCAGCACTGGGGGCTGTCAGCAATTCCTCCTTACTTGCTGTTATCAGTGACGTTCATGAGGAGACTCTCTACCCCTTCATGAGAACCACTGATGAACAGAACACTGCAACTTCTTGGAAATCTGTATTGGCTGCAGAGCTTCTGAGCATACACTGTAATTTTAGAATGTTTTTGGCAAAGATAAACTGTATTGTGTGGATCAAGGGCTGGAAGGCAGGTGGATCCTGCCCCAGACACCACTCTGCATGTAGGAGTTGGGGATGCACTGAACAATTTACCAGATCAAGCCCAGGCTGGTGCTCTGCTGTTCCTATTCCTTGGCCACAGAACAACCACAGACAAGGCGCTGGAACAGAGGAGCATGTGGGCAGCTGCCACACGGTGCTGGCTACTGCCACACCTGCCAGGCCTTGCCTTCATGCACAGGTGCACCAAGAACTTCCCACACAAACACTCCTTCTGTTGTTTGACAGTGAGAAGTATGAGCCAGGTTGACAGGAGTTAAGTAAGAGGAAGACAATGGAGTGCAGATTGAAGACAGAAAGAAGCAGCTAGGGAAGGGAAGGAAAGGGAGACAAAGAGCAGAAGAAGTGCTGACAGAAGCAAGTGTAATGCTAAAAAGAGGTAAATGCAGAGAGAGGCCTGGAGTGGCAAGAAGACAATGATGGACAAATAAACTGTCAGCATCTGAGAAGAGGAGGAAGGCAAGGCCAGGAAGCAGAGCAGCAAATGAGAAGTGATCACCCTGCCTCGTGCAGCAGCCACAAGTGGAAAGCAGGTCCTGTTTGTGCAGGGACAGGTTTGTGCTCAGCTCCCTCAGCAGTCTCACCACTGTGCTCGCCCTCAGCACAGTAGTATGTGCCAGAGTCATTGAGAAAGGCATGTTCTATTGAGAGGGTGATACTGTCTCCTTTTATCTTGCTGCTCTTGAAATGGCTCTCAAAACCCTTCTCCACTGCTGCATTACCACCCTGTAGTGCAGATGCCAATAGAGTCAGACTGGAATTCTTCTCTGAAGGCAGCATGAACCAGTACATAGCTGTGCTGGAGGATTTCTTCTCAGAGCATTCCAGATTCATGGATTGGCCTTCTTTGATCACCATGTCTGGAGACTGTTCCAGGGCTAACACTGGAAAGGAAAAGTAGGAGCAGTGAGGAGGAGGAAAAAATGAAATAAGAACTCAAGTAGGCATTGTGAGCTGGTAGGAAAGAGTGAGAAGGGATTGGGCAGCCAAGGGAGCAGATCCATGCATGGGACAGCTCTTCAGATCAGCAGGTGAATTTCCAATCTCTCATTAATAGGCAAGGTGCATTCCTGGGGTGGTTGTATCCAAAACCAGGAACCATCTACGGGCTGCACAAAGAATGACAAATAGATGGCCATTGCAGAAGATTCAGGCTTTCCCAGTGCCCCCACATTCCCTGCTGATCCTCCATGCAGAAAGCTCTGCAGGATGCAGCAGTGCCAGCAGTGGCTGCACAGCTGGGAGAGCAGCAGCGGGATGAGTGGAGGTGCTCAGGGCTGGGTTGAGTTCACTTACCCAGAGGGGTCAGCATGGCCACAAAGAAACAGCAGGGAACCATGGTGGGAGAGCCCCTGCCCCGTCAGCAAGCTGCCTCTTGGGGCTGCCCAAAGGTTTGTGCAGAGGGAGCAGTGAGTGAGGGTGAGACATCTCGGGGTGGGGCTGGCCAAGAAATGACAGGAGGCATTGGCTGGCTGGGAGCCCTGGGCAATGACAGAGAGCATCTGTGTCATTGTCCCCTCTGCCCTGACAATTCGCCTCTACAAGGAGATTTGCTTTTTTTGGCAGGACTGAGCTTGTCCTCCAGTGGGGTGTGGAGGCTGCCCCTGGGATTCAGGCAGTGAGAGCCCTGGGGCTTAGAAAGCAGCTGTGCAGTGCAAATGCATTCACTCATGCTCTGCCAGGGACACCTCTGTGCTGCTCTGCTCACAGGCTGAGGACACCCGGGCCACTGCAGCCTCTCCACTGCAGCCTCAGGTGTTTCTGCTCTTCAAGAAAATCCACGTGTCCTCTGCTGCATGGGACAAAATCCTCATGGGATAGCTGGGGAACCCAATGAGCAGAGGGATAAACAACATCTGCGACCATGGCAAAGGGTGAAAGGGACACAGGGAAGGAGTGACAGGCCATTCTGATGAGGTCTGCTGGCAGCACATTTCCCTCATCCTTCTCCTCCCTGTACCTAGAGCTCTGCTGGTCAATAGGGAAGGAGAAACAAGTGGAAAATGTGAGAATCCCTGGTGAAACTTCTGTTTCGTAATGCTGGGAAGGAGAAGGCTCCCGAGGTGTCATCCAATTCAGTGTTTGACCGAAGGGGAAATTTGCATGGAAGTCCTCAGGAAAACTGTATGCAAGTGTAAGACAGGATCAAGGAGTGGAGACTGTGGCACAGTGCTGTGCTCTCAATTCACTCTGAGAATAATGCTGTTAACAGAGTGTCAGCTGTAGTTAAGCACTGCTTACCCCAAATCCAGGACTTTCCAGTGTCTCATGCTCTGCCAGAGAGCAGCTGCACAAGCAGCTGGAAGGGAGCATTTCCAGGACAGCAGACCCAATCTGGCCTAAAGGACATTGCCTCCCATTCAGCCTGATGTTCTGCATGGACAAGGAGGGGACCTGGCCAGCTGCTGCCTGTCCCTGCTGAGGATGGGCTGGGCACCAGGACACTGGGTGCTGAGTGACAATATTGTGTATCCCATGGATTTACTTGACTTTTATTTCTGTGTCTTTTCCTTGTTATTTTCTCCTATTGTTGCTGTATTTGGATTTCAACCTGTCATTTCTGCCCTTTTTCCCATCCCACCAGGGCACGGGGGTAGTGAGGGAGTGCCTGTAACACCCAGCAGCTGACTGGGCTTTAACCACAAGGACCTGAGCACCAGACAGCATCTCCATGTTCCCACAGCTCTGGCATGAGCTGCAGCTCCCCTGACCAAGCCTGTGCTCCACACTCCAGCAAGGAATTCCCCGCAGCTGTTCTTGATGCATTTTGAGCATTCAGGTGAGGATTCCCCTGGGCCCTTGCCCTCTTTTTGAACTGTAGATAAAGAGGAATAAGCCAGTCAGGGCAGCCCTCGTGACTTTCAGCAAGCAGCAGGAGATGGAGTGGATGGGCCAGACAAGATGCTCAAAAACACCAACAAGCCCTGCTGAAAATTCCACTTGGACTTCTTCCTCTTGGTCCTTGTCGTGGTCACCAGGGACATTCCATGGCTCACCTAGGCAGCCTCCTGCTGTGGGCAGGGACAATACTCAGACATCAGATTGTTCAGGTCACAGGGTATGGGTGATTCTTGGGCTGTGTGTCGATTCCCTGCAGGCCAGTGGGGCCAAGGACGAGTGGGCTTTGTCATTCCAGCTGGTGGAGAGGGAACGTGCTGTGTGAACTATTCCACATCCTTCTTCCCACGCCTTGAATTGATGTAACAGATTGTAAGGAAGGAGAGATGGATGAGGAAGGGAAGAGGAACTAGGAGGGGATTAGGTGTGAGAGGACAGAGACAAAAAGTCAGGGGGACAGAGAGAATGACTCAAAAAGAGAAAAGTCAGAAACAATCTGAATGGGAGATAAATGAGGTCAGACTGTGAGGACAAGACAAACTGAGAGAGAGAAAGTGATTCAGAGATGGGAAAGAATAGAACAGTAGCTAGAGACCAAGCTAAAGACAGATTGATGATCAGATAGATGGACAGAAAGACAGACAGACAGTTTTAGTGTGTTTTTATGAAGAGCTGGGGGGCAAGTAAAAAAGGAGTTTACTCAAACAGGGCTCAGTGTGTGCTGGAGGCAGATCCCTGCTTGCCTGGAAGGGTTTGTGCTGTGCTGCACCAGCCTTTGACTCACTGTGGATCTTGTTCAGCACAGAAATATGTGCCTGTGTCATTGAGTAGGGCATGCTGGATCTGCACAGCTAAATGGTTGTTCCTAGTCCCGCTACTCTGGAAGAGATTTTGGAATTCCTTCTCAATATCTGCTTTGCCACCTTCCACTGAATACACAACCAGCTGCATTCTGGCATCCTTCTCCATGGGTAACTTGTACCAAGACATGTATATGAAATTTTTAGCTGATGCAGAACATTGCAGAGTGACGGTGTCTCCCACTCGGACAACTGTATCTGTTGATTGCTGAAGGGCCCAGCCTGGAGAGACAGGAGATGAAAGGTGGGGAGTGAAATGCATTGAAGAGGATAAAAATACACATCCTTCAAGTATGCCATGGGATGGAATCGCACCAGGATGTCAGAAATCAACGGGCCAATGTAATGCCTCTCTAAAAAAATATACATAGTATGGAAAGACCCCAAAACAATGCCCTTTTAAGCCAACAGTGAATCTCTTTTGAGAAGTAATGTCTTGGGTACTCGGAAGAGAAATAATAAAATGGGGCAGGAAAATCTAAATTGTAGCTTTGCAGGGTTTCCTGAATCCTTCTGTGGTGAAAATATTAACCTGGTTCATTGCCCAGCCCTGCCCTGGAATCCTTGGGAAGGGGCAGTGCCAGCAACTAAGAGCAGAGCTGAGGGTGCAGCAGCAGCTCCAGTGCAGCTGATCAGGACCAAGGGAATGCCCACTTACCCACAGGGAGCAGCATGGCCACAAGGAACCGGTGGAAATCCATGGAGAAAGGCCCCCTCCTTCCAGGCACCTGCCCCTGGTGCCAGCACAGACGCAGAGGTGTGCAAAGAGGAGAGGCGCAGAGCAAGAGCTGCGTCTCTCTGTGGGTGGGCAGGGGAGGCAGCGGCAGTCTGAAATGTCACCAAGGCTCTTGGCTGCCCAGCAACGGTGGGCAATGACACCTGCAGGCAGTCATGAGCTGCTTGTGCTCTGCTCCTCTGGCTTCCTGCTGTGTGCGAGCGTGGCTGGGCAAGGGTATGGGGGACTTCAGTAGGTGCCAGAGTTCAGAGCTACCACGGAGCAGGATGGGGCTGTGGGGCAGCCTGAGTGTGTGCGCAGGAATGCACACAGTGGCAGAATTTGATGGGAAGACAAGGAGACCTCAGGAATGCATGTTTGTGTGTCTGTGTCCCGCTGTTTGTCTCCTCCCTAGCGTCCCTCACACTCACAGATTGCCAGCCCTGCAAGCTGCAATGTGGAATCTCTGCTTCTCCCAGTCAGGCCTGATGTGTTGTCCAGGTATGGGAGAAGCTGCCGACCTGCAGTGCTGGTGTCCCTTGGAGCCTGGCAGAGAAGAGTTCTGTAGCTGTTCTTCTCTAACTGCAGAGAGGGATCTCAAGGAGAGAACAGGCTGCCTTTGCTTCTGCACTGGGATTATCCTTTGGGAGACACTTCACTTTGGAGAGATTTCTGAGGAGAAGGGTGTGCCCCACAGGATGTGCTGATACACCCTGACCTTCTCTGTGCCAGAGAAGAGCAGCTATAATCCTTGTCTCTTTATTGCAGCAGTCTGCAAAAGAGCAGCAGGACACAAATGGACAAAGCTGGAGAAAACCATGTCCTCTGCTCTCTGTGTCCACCCAGCCTTGCTCACCTGCCCAAGGCAGTGGGAAATCCCTGTAGGCAGGAAGGGACACTCGTAGTTTGTGTGCCCTGAGTTTGGGCACAGAGCTCTGGCAGCGCCTCTGCCCATCCGTGCTGGGCTGTGTGCACAGCAGGGTGAGGCTGGCCCGTACAGGACATGGAGTGATGCCAGTGCCCAGGGCTCTGAAGGGCTTTGCAGTGAAGATGTTCCCCTGTGTCCTGTCAGCAGAGGAGAGCAGCAATGCCTGCAGCTCCTCCCAAATCCTCTGCTGCAGCTCCGAGTGTGTCCCATTGCATTCATTTCCCCAGGCTGCCTAGAGAAGATTCAGGGAAGACCCCAGATTCCTCAAAAGAAGTTGTAGAAAAAGCGATTGGGCAGCTTTGTAGGAAGCCCACATCCTGCCACCACCAGCAGCAGGAGCAGCAGCAGCAGCAGCACTCCAGCAGAGAGGAGGCTGTGCCTGATGTGTCCATGCCAAGGGTCTCCAGTTCCCGGGAGTGAGCAGAGGGCAGGGCAGTGCATGGGGAGCCTTGCAGAAGACACAGGATTTGAGGAGTCAGTGATGTTGAACCTGCTTGGCTGCTGTGTGGGGCCCTGTGTTTAGGTCCTGGGAAGCTTGGATGTTAGCATGGGAATGTGCAGGGTGGGAACGACCTGGAGTGCCCTGAGCAGGCCTGTGCTGTGCACGGGTGTGTGTCATGCAGGACAGAATCATGGGATGGGCCAGCCAAGAAGGGACCTAAGGGGGTCACTGCTCCAACCTCCCTGCTCCAGCAGAGTTATCCCAGAGCACATGGCACACAACTGTCTCCAGATGGTTCTGGGATATCTCCAGAGAGAGAGGCTCCACAACACCTTTGGGCAATCTGCTGCATTGCAGAGTCTTCTAATGTGCAGAGTTCTTATCGCAGATTTAGGTGGAACTACCAGTGCAGCATTTTCTGCCCTTGGCCTCTTCTCCTCGTGCTTGGCATCACATTGAAGAATTTTGATCCATCTCTAGGAACCCTTCCTACAAATACTTGTAGACATTGATGAGGTCGCAACTCAGTTGTTTCTTCTCAAGGCAGAACATGCCCAGCTCCCTCAGGCTTTGTTCTCTAAAGAGATGCTCCACACTACTAATCCCATTTCATCTCCTGTCCTGGACTTTCTCCAGGAGCTCCATGTCTGTCTTACACCAAAGAGCCCAGAACAGGACACAGCACTGCAGATGTGCCTCACCAGGGCTGAGTGGAGCCCGACCTTCTTCCCCCTGATGGCAATGCATCCCAGCAATGCTCTTCCTAATGCATCCCAGGACAACGCTGACTTCATCGCCACCAGGTGAAATTGCTGACTCACAGAGACCTTCGTGTCCACCAAGAACGCCAGGTTCTTTTCTGAAGAGCTGTTCACCATCAGATCAACCCCCAGCCTCTGCTGGTTCATAAGGTATTTTCCACACACATAAAATCCTGCATTTGCTTTTCCTGAATTCCAGAATATCCCCCTCTGCCCATCCCACCAAGCTGTCAAGGCCCATCTGAAGGGCTGCACAGCCTTCTCAGGTATCAGAAATTCCTCCTAACTTGGTGTTATCAGGGAACTTGATAAGGACACTCTCTTCCCTTCATCTGAGTCACTGGTCTACAGAACACTGTATCCTGTGAGAAATTTCTGTTATCTGCTCAGCTTGCTAATGTAACCTGTAATTTTTATCCAATATTTGCTGAAGATAAACTGTATGTGGATGAAGGGCTGGAAGGCAGGTGGATCCTGCCCCAGACACAACTCTACATGGAGGACTTAGGGATCCACGGAACACTTTACCAGATCAAGCCCAGGCTGGTGCTCTGCTGTTCCTATTCCTTGGCCACAGAACAACCACAGACAAGGGGCTGGAACAGAGGAGCATGTGGGCAGCTGCCAGACGGTGCTGGCTACTGCCACACCTGCCACGCCTTGCCTTCATGCACAGGTGCACCAAGAACTTCCCCCACAAACACTCCTTCTGTTGTTTGACAGTGAGAAGTGTGAGCAGGGTTGACAGGAGTTGAGTAAGAGGAAGACAATGGAGTGCAGATGGAAGACAGAAAGAAGAAGCTAGGGAAGGGAAGGGAAGGGAAGGGAAGGGAAGGGAAGGGAAGGGAAGGGAAGGGAAGGGAAGGGAAGGGAAGGGAAGGGAAGGGAAGGGAAGGGAAGGGAAGGGAAGGGAAGGGAAGGGAAGGGAAGGGAAGGGAAGGGAAGGGAAGGGAAGGGAAGGGAAGGGAAGGGAAGGGAAGGGAAGGGAAGGGAAGGGAAGGGAAGGGAAGGGAAGGGGAGGGGAGGGGAGGGGAGGGGAGGGGAGGGGAGGGGAGGGGAGGGCTGACAGAAGCAAGTGTAGTGCAAATAAGACTTAAATGCCGAGGGAGGCCTGGAGTAGCAAGGAGAGAAGGCTGGAGAAATAAACTGTCAGCATCGGAGAAGAGGAAGAAGGCAAGGCCAGGAAGCAGAGCAGCAAATGAGAAGTGATCACCCTGTCTCGTGCAGCTGCCACAAGTGGAAAGCAGGTCCTGTTTGTGCAGGGACAGGTTTGTGCTCAGCTCCCTCAGCAGTCTCACCACTGTGTTCACTCTCAGCACAGTAGTATGTGCCAGAGTCATTGAGAAAGGCATGTTCTATTGAGAGGGTGATACTGTCTCCTTTTATCTTGCTGCTCTTGAAATGGCTCTCAAAACTCTTCTCCACCACTGCATTGGCACCTTCAGCTGCATAAACCAACTGGGTCAGACTGGAATTCTTCACTCGAGGCAGCATGAACCAGTACATAGCTGTGCTGGAGGATTTCTTCTCAGAGCATTCCAGATTCACGGACTGGCCTTCTTTGATCACCATGTCTGGAGACTGTTCCAGGGCTAAAACTGGAAAGGAAAAGTAGGAGCAGTGCGGAAGAGGAAAAAATGAAATAAGAACTCAAGTATGTACTGTGAGTTGGTAGGAAAGGGTGAGAAGGGATTGGGCAGCCAAGGGAGCAGTTCCATGCATGGGACAGCTCTTCAGATCAGCAGGTAAATTTCCAATCTCTCCTCAATAGGCAAGGTGCATTCCTGGGCTGTTTGTATCCAAAACCAGGAACCATCTACGGGCTGCACAAAGAATGACAAATAGATGGCCATTGCCGAAGATTCAGGCATTCCCATTGCCCCCACATTCCCTGCTGATCCTCCATGCAGAAAGCTCTGCAGGTTGCAGCAGTGCCAGGAGTGGCTCCACAGCTGGGAGAGCAGCAGCAGGATGAGTGGAGGTGCTCAGGGCTGGGTTGAGTTCACTTACCCAGAGGGGCCAGCATGGCCACAAAGAAACAGCAGGGAACCATGGCGGGAGAGCCCCTGGCCTGTCAGCAAGCTGCCTCTTGGGGCTGCCCAAATGTTTGTGCAGAGGGAGCAGTGAGTGAGGGTGAGACATCTCGGGGTGTGGCTGGCCAAGAAATGACAGGAGGCATTGGCTGGCTGGGAGCCCTGGGCAATGACACAAACTGTGTGTCAGCACAAACTCTGTTTCTGCAGGAAAGCAGGAACCCTGCAGAGATGCAGCAGGTGGAAGGGGCAGGCTGTGCATGCTGGATGTGGAGGGAAGGATGGGGATCTCAACCTGTCATTTCTGCCCTTTTTCCCATCCCACCAGGGCAAGGGGGTAGTGAGGGATTGCCTGTAACACCCAGCAGCTGACTGGGCTTTAACCACAAGACCCTGAGTACAAGACAGCATCTCCATGTCCCCACTGCTATGGCATGAGCTGCAGCTCCCCTGACTCAGCCTGTGCTTCACACTCCAGCAAGGAATTTCCAGCTTTTGTCCTTAACACATTATGAAAATTTAGGTGAGGATCAGATTCCTCTGAGACCCTGCACTGTCGTTTGCAGTGTGGGTAATGAAGTGTAGGCGATTCAGGGCATCCCTTGTGTCTGGAAGCAAGGAGCATCCTCTACAGTGGACTGGAGAGCTACATAAGGAACAGGCAGAAGCCTGAAATGGTCTTTTCAAAGTGAGAAATGTTGTGTAACTGTCATAAATGAAAGGTTTCAGAAACAACTGAAAGTGACTGACTGAAAGTCTTTTCAAAGCAAGTCTGTAAAGTTTTCCAACATGCTTCCAGTTCTACCGGCACTGAAAATATTAAATACTTCCTTCTGTGTGGCATACTCTATCTATCTGCTCTGTATTCTTCCCCTGTACTCGGCACTGGTGAGGCCTCACCTGGAGTATTGCGTCCAGTTCTGGGCCCCTCAGTTTAGGAGGGACATTGAGATGCTTGAGCGTGTCCAGAGGAGAGCAACGAGGCTGGTGAGGGCCTGGAGCACAAGCCATATGAAGAACGACTGAGGGAGCTGGGGTTGTTCAGCCTGGAGAAAAGGAGACTCAGGGGCGACCTTATCAGTCTCTTCAACTTCCTGAAGGGTGGCTGTGGTGAGCTGGGGGTCAGTCTCTTTTTCCAGGCAAAACCAGACAGAACAAGAGGACAGAGTCTCAAGGTGCACCAAGGGAGATAAAGGCTAGAATTAAGGAGGAAGTTTTTCACAGAAAGAGTGGTCAAATACTGGAATAATCTACCTAGGGGGGTGGTGGAGTCACCATCCCTCGATGTGTTTAAGGGAAGACTGGATGTGGCACTTGGTGCCATGATCTAGTTGAAGTGTTTGAACAAGGATGGGACTCGATGATCTTAAATGTCTCTTCCAACCTAAAAATTCTGTGATTCTGTGATTCTGTGATTCTGTATCACAGGCTATGGAAGTTCTCAGATAAACCATGCACAAAGTAGGGGTGCCTGAAAGTTTTTATTAATTTCTCACAATTTTTGCTTGTCCAGACCCAAAAGAACAGAAATGATGAAGAGAAAATACAGGTCATGCCAAACAAGCATCTCAGTTGGAGGCAATGGTGGACTGGATCCAGGAGACGTAGTTGCAAACCTTGGTGTAAACTCCGGGAAGGCCACGCTGGGCACATCCATAACCCCAGGAGACAATGCCCTGGAGCTGTCCATTGCAGACCACGGGACCGCCAGAATCTCCCTGTGCACACAAAGGGTATGGATATTCAGCAAATGGCATCAGCCTGAGCAATGAGCCAGAGATCCCTGAGATCACTGACCCTGGAGGAAGCCCTGCCAGGCGTACTCTGCACAAAGTTCTACCAGGGCTGTTCCTGATTCACACTCTCCACCTGATGCTACCGTGCCTGACTTGAGCTCCAAGGGCACCACAGCTAAGCATGAGTCAGCTGCCTGCTTTTGCTGTATGTGGTACTTGGCAAACCTTCAGGATATGTGTGCCTGAAGCCTCTGCTGTCATTGAAAAACTCAGATTTACCAGTGCAGTGAGTATAGCTGACTCTCTAATGTGGAGGCCTCTTCAGCTAGGAAAAGGTGGGAAAGAAATGACTGGGTGAGGAGAGGCAGATGAGTTACCTGGCAGGAGTCTTTTCCTCCCTCCAGGTATCCGACACACATCATGTTCTTGGTAATTTGCCCAGGGTAGGCATCAGAGCACTGCTCGTCGGTGAGGACGGGAGCCTTCAGGCACTGCAGCTCGTCTGGGTAGTTAGCTGCAAAGAAATAGGGAGAGATGACTGCTGGTATTGCTGAGTCCTTTTCAGAGCTCGGGGAAGATCTTAGCAGAAAAGCAGATGCTGGACACCCTGTTCTAGCAGCCATCCTGCTTCCTGTCCACAGTAAGCACAGCATGGGTCCCTTCTGTAGAGACGGAACAAATTCTACCCATGGGCCCACCATTCTACACTGCAGCCACCTTAACTTTTCTGGTACCTGAAAGTTCATCAGTTGGCAAAGGTGGGGCCACTCTTGTGATACATGCACTGGAAGAAACCTGAGCCTCAGGAAACCATCTTCTCCTCTGGTGCAGGTTCAATGGAATAGACACCACTGGCCATGCACATCTCTGACCATGGGTGTGAGAGAACTGAGATCTCTGGTAGGAATTCAAGTTCCACAGTCCCAGACTTCACCCTTATTCTCAGAGAACTGACAGCTCTGTTGACATTAACTGTGCAGTTCCTACACTGACGCATCACTCCAAAAAGCTGTCCCACAGCACTTCCCTGTGTTTTAGCCTGTCCTGTTGGGGATTAATGGCCAGGTCCTAGAGACTGTCCTGGGCCCCTAAGGGTCTGTAGGCTCCCCCAGAGTACTCACAGCCACTGCTGAGAGTGTTGCCCCAGCCGGAGATCAGGCAGGTGGTGCCAGCGGCCACGCAGCTGGTAGGCAGAGGAATGGTCTGGATAGCTTTGCTGAGCGTGGCTGGGCTGGCCAGCTTGATGAGCATGATGTCGTTGTCCAGGGTGTAGGAGCTGTAGCCAGAGTGGCGGATGACTTTAGCAGAGTTGATAAACTGCTGTGTGGATTCAGTGAGCCCCAGGTTGTGTTTCCCGAGCTGCACTTGGATGCGACTGGAAAACAGAAGGCACAGCGTGTCCTTTACTGCTAGGGGCAGGTTGAGAGAAACCTCCCTGTCATTGAGTGCACTTGCTCCAACACCACTGCCACAGAAGCCTTCTGGGGCAGAGCATCTTTCCTGTCCTGCAGGGAGCCCTGGGAATCCACACTGAGATCTTAACCCAGTCCATGCATGGGTGGTGAATTTCTGCAGGTCTGTAAATACCTGGCAGCAGTTGAATACAGAGCAGCACTAGATACAATATTCTGGGACAAGGCAAACGGCTCCAGCCAGACCTTGATCCTCTTCCTGTTCTCCAGGAAGATTCATGTAATTGATAGGAAATCAAAGCCCAGACCTCTCTGCTTGATTATCTCATTGTTATATCAGAAAATGCTCTGCATTCACAGGAACGTTTGCAGAAGTGGAAAACCCCTCAGGATGCCTCAGCCTGGCTTCCTGAATGATCCACCCATCCCTTGGCTGTCTCTGGTGAGAATGGAGGCACTTACATATTTCTATCTCATAGCTCAGAATGCCTGCTAGAAGTGAACTGGAAGACAGAAGTAGGTTCTAGAAGGATGTAATTTTTTCACTCACGATTTGTAGCAGTGAGCAGCTGACACGACCCACTGGCTGCTGATGAGGGAACCTCCACAGAAGTGATATCCAGAATTCAGGGACACCTGATAGGGCACGGAGTTCTGTGCGCAGGTGTAGCCTCCCACAATCTTGTCATCATCGTCTTCAGCAAAGGTGGGGAAGGCAACTGGGGGACAAGAAGTGCCATGTGTCAGCAGCTGGCCTAAGGTAATGTGGCCTGTAATCTGCCCTGTGACTGCCTGTCTGAAGCCCCTCACTTGTAGGCTCCCCTTCTATGGACACTCAGGGCAGCGCTGGTGGGCAGGTCTAAGGCACATGCATTTGCTGCACCCTCAAAGAAGGGGATCAGACTTACACGGGTGCCTCACGTATCTGCGAGTAAAGCCCTGCTGGCTACTCCCTGAGGGAGCATAGGGACACAGAAATGTTCTGGTTGGATCAGATCACGGGTGTGTCTTTCCCTGAACCCCATCTACTGAAACAGTCAAGGGTTGACCGAGGGAAAAGGTAAAAACTACTGTGCAGTGATATCTTCTTGGAGCACCCACTGAGGATCCAAAATTTTGCAGTTGCTTTAGGACTTCTCGGTCCAGAGCTATTCCCTGTGCACTCCCTAGTCCCGAAGGAGGAGGCAGCCTTTTTCTGAAGCTGTGGCCACATCAGCTGGGTCAGGAAACCCTATGAAGGTGTTCATTCTCCAGCTTGTGGCACAAGGCATTATGAACAGAGAGAAGATGGAACCTGCAGGGCTCTGACTTGTGCAAGTCAAAACTGACTTGGCTTTCCCACAACAGGCTACTTTGTAGTTTTCATTTAGAAAATCAGCTTCCTATTAAATGGCAGAAATAGAAATAAAATATGTACTCACCAGCCACCCCAATAAAGGCGAGAAGCAGCAGGCACTTCATGGTCTCGATTCGACCTCAAACCCAGACTGGCTGACTGGACGCGGGAGCTGCTAGAAATACGTTTTTGGTGATGGTCTTATCTCTAGTCCAAGGTTTTCTCCAGACAAAAAGTACACAGTGGAAAATTTGAAGATCCAAGTGTGGGAATTAACAGGCATTGGTAGAATGTACAAATGTCATACACGTTAATCATAAACCTCTGCTGAGATAGAGAGCTATTCTAATTATTCCGTAAGGTAGCCTTCAATCTAAAAATACCTTTTGGCTTTGGAAGACGTGTAGTTGTTTGTCTGTCTCATTCTTACACACAGCACCTGTACAACAGGAATAACAACTCTCAAACCTCTTTCAAATTCCTCTGTGCTGATGGTATCTTTCTTAAAAATGCATGTTTTTACCCAAAGTTGCATATTTTAAGTAGTGGACACAAAGATACATTGCATTTATTTGGGAAGAAAAAGAAATCTAGCAAACCCAGTGGTTAACTTTGTTCAGTTTATTTTAGGAAATTCCTTTTCTTGAATAATGTGTGTTTTTATCATCCGCAATACAGCGTTTTCCTAAATCAAATTCCTCCATTGTAGTTTCAAAAGGGAGGATAGAAAAACGATCCTGTGCCCCCCCTCGTTTTCAAGTCAAATAGGTCAAATGTGGGAATGCTCAGCATCTCCCTTTTCTAATTTCTCTCTCCTAACATGTATTAAAATGTCTGCCTATGTACCAAACCATGCTTTTATTCATCTTTGGAATGTTCTACAGACTCATTTTTGCCACATAAGAACTTCAATACAATGCTGATGTTTATGAGTGTGATGCAGATGAGCAATAATGCTGCAAACACAAATAGTGAGATCTTCTGAAATCCCTCTCTGCAGGAGTGAGGATTTCTGTCATGATGCAAAGCTTTCTAAAGCTTAATGCTTTGCTGAATAATCATGTTCATTCTCCAAGCAGCTGCCAACTTCATCATGTTAGCTCCTGAAAGACACAGGATTCTCTCCAGAGACATTAAAGAGAAGCCACATGTTTGGAAATGCCGGAATAGCTTGATACACTAAATAGGAATTCTCTTCCTCTCCATTTCTTGATTAACTTTTTGTGGGTCCTGGAGGACTGATATGTGCAGTGTCACTGTCCAGAGGGAAATTTTCCTTCGTGTTGAAGTACAAGTCCAAGACCTGGGCCTCCTCCAAGGTGGTGCATGAATTCTGTTGGCCTTTAAACTGGTATTACTGCACAGCTTTCTTACAAGCATGCTGTATCCTGTGAAATAAAGAAGGATTGGAAGCTTCCTGTGGGAAAGGAAAATATTCGTAATAGGACTAAGAGGGTCAAAAATTACCGAGGCTATCCAATCCCATCATAACTAAGTGGAGCAAGAAAAATTTCCAGTTTACAATAGTGTTTAGTTTGAAATTTCTATTTTCTTTGTCCAAAACATGCCATTTGTGTAGACAAGGGCTGTCATCAGATGTGCTGCTGAACATTCCGTAGACCCAGTGTAATTTTTTTTGCAGGCTCTTTCAAAGAATACACTCAAGGGTGTACATCTGTTATTACAAACAAGTTTTTCATTTCATGCAGTAATCCTGCAGAAGAAATCTGGTGGCTCTAGGGGCACAGGAAGGGGGAGGGATATTGACTGAAGAGCAGCTGTGTTAGGTATTATCAATGGACAAGCAATGGCAGCTTGTACTTCTAGAACTTCATGTTCCTAGTTCAAGTATTTCAGTCAGCTGCATTAACACTAGACTCTGATAAAGGAAAATACATTTGTCCAGGCTGATGCAAGATCCTGGGAAAAAGAAACCTGGTAAAACTGTGGGCTGACGGAGATAAAGCTTCCTAGGAACATAAATCAGGAGGAGTTTCTGAGGGTAGTCCTTTTATACCTCACAGAACCTGGTGGTAGAGGTTGCATTGATTCTCTCTTCCCACCTGTCTCCTTTCTGGAAAAAGCTGGTTCATTCTCCAAAGCTTCTTATCCTCCATCTCTCCACACCTGAACAAAACTACTGTCACAGCCTCTCGCATTGTTCTCTATGCCTGTATTTCTCTTTAACCTATGGCCACAATACTTTTTTTCTATTTCTGCCCTTGCCAAAGACATGGATTCTTAATGTCCTGGAGAGAAACTGGATGTAGGACATGACAGGGATTTATGAAATCATGAGTGGCCTGAGGAGCCTGGGGAACAATGGGATTGCTTATTGTGTCTTAGGGAGTAGCATGCAAAACTTGTTGGGGGTGGCTTGTTCAGAGCAAGCAAATATTTCCTCTATTTTAGGAATGCTATGAAGTCCTTTCCACAGGTTTTCATGGATGCAAAGCATTTACATTACCGCAAAAAGAGAAGGGACACAAGGAAGAAAAATCCTTGGAGGGCTATGAGGTTGAAGGACATCCAATCCAATCTCCCTTGTTCCCAGGAATGGCCTGGTGTTGGAATGTTCCCTGCTACTACAGCCCAGCAAAAGACCAAAGGTTATTACATATCTCTCTGGAGGAAAGTCATGGTTGCTTAAATCCTGCAAGGGTCTGGAGAGTTACCCAAACTCATGCCTTCATTTGCTGCAGCATACAAGGTCTCCTGGGAGCATCTCAGCCCCTTTTGAGCAGCATAGGAGGGCAGAGGTCAGGTCTGACCTGACAAAGATGTATGTTAGAAGGTGGATTTATCTGACATTGCTGCTGGACTGTTCTTTTTCAGGCAGATATGGAAGTGGAGATAGGGCTTAAATGATGGGAACAATTGCCCTAATGATTCTGAGTTACAAAGTTTGCTGGGGGAATAAAATATCTGTCTTTCCTGGGAAACATGAAGACTACTCAGAATACTGCTTTCCACACAACTTCTCTTCTCTCTCTCTCAGAAAGGATACCTGGATAGAGATGCTTATGTTTTCCTTCCCCTAAAACTTGTTTCTGTATTGCTTCCATCATTATTTAAATCTGATCCAGAGAGCAACTGATGGTGATGCACATTTTCTTCTCCAGCCTTTGAGCAAAATTTCCCTGTGTCCTGGAAATTCTCCAGTTGCCTTGGTATAATTTCTTCCTGCATTCTTCTCGCTTCCTTTTCTGAGGCAGAGAAAGCAGGCATCTAGTGAGGAGTGTGGCCAAGCAAGGCTGTGGCAACCAGGGTACAGTCTCCAGTTTTGATGGAGAAGGAACTGGGAAAGTAGGAGTAAAGTGTTGCCACATTACATCACCGTACAAGCTGGCTTGTACTAGGCAAATGAATTCAGCTGCCCAGCCAGCTCCATAAGCTAGCACCTGGGTTAACTGATGGGAACTTCAGCCAATTATGTTCCTTCCTAAGCTGCAAGCATATCACTGGTCCAGGATTTGGGGGGCATAAAAGATCAGATCAATGAGCTATCCAGACTGGGTTTTTCAAATGCCCTTTATAAAGAAGAGCTGAAGAATAAACTCTGTTGCCACATGAACATCGGGTGAGTGGTTCTCTTTGTCTCCAACCCACTTTCTCCCACATTCACATAGGAGAGGGAAGGGCAAAGTCAGAGGAGAGGGAGAGGGTTTGGTATGCTTAAAAACACTCCCCAAAGACAGATCCTTGTCTTTTCCCACTACTGTTTACTGCCACAGCCTGCTATGGTCTCCTTAAGTCACCTAATCATCCTTTTCTTCTTCTAACATCTTTGTCCACTACCTCTTCCACTGACTGCTCTTTTTAAAATTCTGCTGCCTTCTTCTATTGTCTACTGTCTCTTCTTTCCCTATATATGCTGCTTTTCTTCACCACTGTCAACCCTTCGGCAGACATCCTCTGTCTACTTTTCCATTGCCACCTTCTATTCTTCTGCCTTATTCTTCTCCCACTTTCTTCAGTCGTTGCCTTTCTTCTTCCACTGCCTTCTTTTGCTGCCTCCTTCTGTCCTTTCCTCTGTCATCTTCTACTGCACATCATCCACATCCCTGTTCCTCCTCTTCTTCCTGTTCTTCCAATACCACCTTCTGACATGTTCTTCTGCTACCTTATTCCACTCTCTTCTTCATCCCCTTCTCCTTGTCTTCTACTGCTTCCATTTTCCTTTCCCTTCTTTTGCCACCTTCTTCCACTGTAACTTCTTCCTATTGTTCTAGTGGCAGTATCTCTTTTTCAGGGGGAGGCCTCAGTATCCCAGACTCAAAAAGCCTAGGGATCAATCTTGAGTCTCCCTTAGTGCTTTCTGCAAGAGTTGTAGAGAAGGAGGGAGGGAGGGAGGGAGGGAGGGAGGGAGGGAGGGAGGGAGGGAGGGAGGGAGGGAGGAAGGAAGGAAGGAAGGAAGGAAGGAAGGAAGGAAGGAAGGAAGGAAGGAAGGAAGGAAGGAAGGAAGGAAGGAAGGAAGGAAGGAAGGAAGGAAGGAAGGAAGGAAGGAAGGAAGGAAGGAAGGAAGGAAGGAAGGAAGGAAGGAAGGAAGGAAGGAAGGAAGGAAGGAAGGAAGGAAGGAAGGAAGGAAGGAAGGAAGGAAGGAAGGAAGGAAGGAAGGAAGGAAGGAAGGAAGGAAGGAAGGAAGGAAGGAAGGAAGGAAGGAAGGAAGGAAGGAAGGAAGGAAGGAAGGAAGGAAGGAATTTTCCCCCTACATTGGCTCTGCAAGGAGAAAAGGCAAAGCATGTAATTATTTATAGTTCCCAATAGATGGCTCCCAAATCACAGAGGTGACAGCAATGCTGAGCACACAGATCCGGTTAGTTTCAACACTAGCAGTTCTATTGTATCATAAGCTGATATAAATGAAGGCTTTAGTTTTGTTTGAAAATATGCAAAAAATCATTTTGCTTCATCACACTTTGGTCAGATCTGTAGTTATCTCAACCCTTCGTGCCCCACATTGGCACCAAAAATGGATCATTATGCTTTAACCCCAGCCAGCATCTAGGCACAATGCAGCCACTCACTCACTCCCTCACTTCCATTTATCCAGCAGGATAGGGAGAAGAAAGGAAGAAAGTGAGAAAAAAAATGTAAAAAACTTTGTGGCTTGAGATAAGAACTGTTTAATAAAATAAAAAAAAAATGTTTAACAAAAAAAAAAGTATAATAATAACAGAAAAAGAAAACACCAGGAAAAGTGCAATTGCTCACCACCTGCTGAGCGATGCTCAGCCTGTCTCTGGGCAGTAATTAGTTCTGTCTGTCCAGCTCCTCCCAGTTTATATTCTAAGGATGACCTTCTGTAGTGTGGAATATCCTGTTGGCCAGTTAGTGTCAGTTGTCCCAGCTAGGCTCCCCCACAGCTTCATGTTCACCTCCTTGCTGGTAGAGCATGGAAAGCTGAAAAGTCCTTGACGTGGAGTAAGCACTACATAGGAACAACCAAAACATCAGTGTGTTATCAATATTATTCTCATATTAAAAACATAGTGCTGCACCAAATACTAAGAAGAAAATTAACTCTATGCCAACCAAATTAAGAACAGCCATCTCCTCCATCTCCTCCTTCATCTTCTCGTAATCTTCCAACATTTTCTTCCATTGCCTCCTCCTTCCTTTCTGCTGCCCCCTTCTTCCACTTCCTTATTCTATTCTACCTCTTCTGTCTCCGCCTCCTTTTCTTGTTACATCACCTTCTTCTACCATTTTCATCCTCTGCTTTCTGCTGTGGTCTTCTCCTCACACTGCCTTCCTCCATTGCCTCCTGCTTTTTCTAACAAGTTCTTCCATCAAGTCTTCCTTCTCTTTTTTTGCTGCAGTCTTCTGAGACTTTATTCCACCACCTTCTCCATTCCCTCTGCCTTCTTTTCCTCTGCCATCTTCTTTTGTCACCCGCACCATCACATCCTCCTTTTCTTCCACCACATTTTTGTGATGTCTCCTTCCATCAATTACCTCGTCACATTCTTCATCACTTCCTTCATGCCTAATTTCAGCACCTTCTTCCATTTCCTTCTTTCACATCCTCCTTTTCTTCTTCCATCACATACTTCTGCTGCATTCTGCTGCATTCTGTCTGCCCTCTCTTCCTTCACTGCCTTTTTCCACCACTGCCATTGCCTCCTCCTCCACTTCTTCTGCCACATTTTTCCTTCACTTCCTATGTTGTCTCTTGCTTCTTCTTCCATTGCCTTCTTCACCATTGTCTTCTACTGCCTCCTCAGTTGTTTCTTCCTTCTTTACTTTCACAGCCTCCTCCTCCTCCTCCTTCACTGTCTTCTTCCATAGCCTCCCTTTTCTCTTCTTCCAATGTCTTCTGCCACCTTCCTTCATAGCCTTGTCTGTAGCCTTCTCCTTCTCCTCTTACAACATTTCTTCTTTGCCTCCTCCATTTCCTTCTTCTTTATTCTGTGGTTTTCTTCCTCTGCCTTTTTTGTTCCCTCCACCATTGCCTCCTCCTCCTATTTTTCTGCCTGCTTCTGTTGCCTTCATCTGCCACAGCCACCTTCCAACGCAAATGCCTTCCTTCTGCCACCTCCACCTTCTTCTGTCTTCTTCCACCACCATTTTTGATGCCTCCTTCCACCGCTGCTGCCTTCATGCGCCGCCTGTCTCTGCTGTCTTCCTCCACTGCTTTCTGCTGCCACCAGCTCCTGTCAGTGCAGTCTGCTGTCACATTTCATCACTGCCTCCTGTTGCTGCCTTCTGCCACCTCCCACTGCTGCCACCTTCCACTGCTGAATTAATCAGCCACTGCCTCCATATGCCAAAGCTGCCTCCTGTCTCACTGCCTTTACACTGCGTTTCACCACCACACCATTCCATGGCTTCCACCCTTTAGCCACTGTATACCTCCACCTTTGGCCTCTGCCACCTTCCACTGCCTCCACCTTCTCTTATTCACCACCTTCTTCCAGCTTCTTTTGTCACCTACTCTGTCATCTCATTCACCATCTCCTTCTCTTCCACCACCTTCTTCTGCCTCCTTTCTTACATCACTTCCTCTGTCACCTCCTCCTTCTCTGCTTCTGCTGCAGCCCTTTGCAACTTCTTTTGTCACCTTCTCCATTGCCTCCTCCTTCTGCTCCTCTATGGCCTTCTGCTACCCACTGCCACTCCTTGCTTCTGCCAGCTCTTCCACCATTTCCTACTTTTCTTCTATATTTCCAAGACATCCTAGTGAAGCTGTAATTGGCAAGCCCAATAATCGTAACTGCAGTTGTTAATGACTGTATAGGAATGTCTCTATCAGCTCATTGGCAAATGATTACACTGGAAAATTTGTATTTTTAATTATGCCTATGAGAGAAGTGTGGCATTTTAACAGCATAAAGAAATAGGTTTTTTCCCTAGAATATTGCTCAGTGGTACATGTCTTAACTCTGCCTCTGACAGTAATCTTGTACTATTCCACTGATCCTTGAGTAAATAACATTACCTTTCTGTCTGTTTATCTTCCTGCCTTCTTTGTGTGTCTTAGCTATACGTACTGAAGATCTTAAGACAGGGACACTTTACACTAGTTATTTTCATTTTGCCCAGCATGAAAGAAATACAGTGGGATGTTTGTAGCAAAAAGTGGTATTGAAGTGTCATATCCAGCTTAAATGTCTGTGTACTTTGTGCTCTTTGACAATCAAGAGATGATTTCATAGAATCAAAGAATACTTTTTACCTGAAGGATCATCCACAGGGTGGAGGTCTGTGGTCCAACCTCCAACTTAAAGCAATTCCAGTTTGTACCCTAGAAGAGGTTGCTTAGGGACTTACCCATCTGAGAATTGGAAACCTGCAAGGAGGGAGGTTCTACAGTCTTTCTGGCATTCTCTTTCTGGCACAGTAGGACCCTCAAGGGCAAATTGTTTTCCTTTTATTCCTGCATTCCCTAACCATTCCAACTTGTCATTAAGGCATGGAGTCTATTTCCTACATCTGCCTTTTTTGGTAGTGAAAAGTTGTAATTACACCTCCCCTAGACCCACCTGCCCTTAGCTTTCTTCTCTCCAAGCAAAGAATAGCAAGTCTCTCATTTTTTCTTGTATGCCACATGCCACCTAATCATCTTGGACACTAATCAACATGTTGGCCATCTGCTGGAAATTCTCAGGTATTTAACACTACTTTTGCATGGAGGGGAAGGTGTGAACAAAATTGGACTTTATTCATCCCTTTACAATAGTCAGCTCTCCATAAGGAGCAGAAGGGGTTTGTCATCAAAGTCAGTAACACAGATCATGCAGAAAATGGGCAAAAATGCTTTTTGCTAATGACATAGTAGATGTACTATCAACCTAGTAATGATAAAGAGTCTATGATCCATCTTGCCCTTAATTATTGAAGGGACAGATAATTTTTTCACTAGTTTTACATGTTGCAAAAGAAATGTAACTATTTTTTTTTCCTAGCCTAGGAAGCAGAGTAAGAATAATTTTGCATTTTCCCCAGAAATTTAAATTTTTATAGAGTGCCAGTGTCCTGGAACATGTGATGTTTTTATCTACAAATAATAATTGCAGCATCTCAGCATACTAGATTATTTCTGTAGTGTGTGCTTGCTGACCATTAACCCTGGTGTTTGAAATCCATGAGAGAACAGGCAGGTCCAAGTTCCAATTCTTGACAGCTGTGCAATCATTTTCATTAGCCAATAAGACAAGAGTCAAATAATTTATTAGAGTCTGTTGTTGCTGCAGCTCACATACAAAGCGAAATCATTCTATGAGATGCACATCAAGTAACATGTCCAGGAGATTTTCATTGAAACACATTCCGTTGATTTAAAAATCCATCCTCTTGAGAGGAGCACCAGCATCTGAACTGGGAGGAGCACATGTGCTTTTTCCCTGCAGGTGCTTCAGGGGAACCTCTGTCTCTGAAGGATAATGTAAGTGAGCCACCAGCTCACTTATGGCATGTGAAAACTAGAGCTTTCAGAAAATGGTGGCCTGAAAATATGGTTCTTGACTGAAATCAAGAACCAAATCAATTCCAGGGAAACACAACACAAAATCATAAAATTACAGAAGCGTACAATCACAGAATGTTAAGGGTTTGGAATGGACCTTAAAGACCATGTAGTCCCAACCCCTTTTTGTCCCCCACCACATCTTTGGGTCACTAGTTGAGCACTTTAGCCCTCATGGTGCTCACTCAGCCTCTTCTTACGTCCATGACTGATCCCTCCTCATTAGCCAGTTGTCTTGCTTTAGACCAGCGAAAGAATGTGGTCTGGGTTTCAAGACAATTACAAGGTGAAAGGGTTTTGTAGACCTTACACTTAGCATTGGTGTCTCAGTTTCAGCAAAGCTATAACATTTCATTTTACAGTTGTAGAGATAGAAGGAACTCTTCAAATGCAGCTGGTAATTTATTATAGTGTATAAATCTGCAGAGAGGTTAGGATGATTTCCAGCAGGACAAATTTCCTAAGTTTTTAATTAATTCAGAAGACTGTTCTGGATTTGTGAGGCCTTTTCACTATTTTCTCCCTCTGCCCAAATGTTTTATTAACTTTCTAAGGATTATGAATTAAAACTCAGATAATTGCTTTCTACTTACTATATATTATATGAGGTGTTACTAGTATGACACTCAAGAAAATTATCTCAGGAGTAAGGCTAATCAAGAGCAGAAATCTCACTTTAAAGATTACCAAAATCACAGAGTCTGGAGTCAGCCAGGATTCCCCAGCGAGGTTCCTGTCGTGTCAGGGAAATCTCATGCAATGAAGCTCTTGCAGAGAATTCATTTAAAGTAAGCAATTTGCTATTTTATACCTTTTTGATGTAGATACATAAGTAGGCATAGGGTATTAGTGCCTGGCAAAGTTGTTGCTGACTCCTTTTTTTCTGCAAGTCAGTTCTTTATCACAGTTTCTTTGTCCTGCACCCACCAGTTTGTTTGGTGGGTTTTTGGGAATTTTTTCATTTGTTTGTTTGTTTTGGTTTTGTTCGGTTTGGTTTGGTTTTTATTTGGGGTGGTTTTTTGTTGTTGTTGTTGCTTGGGATTTTTTTTGTTTGTTTTTTTTTTCCTGAGAGGAAGATGCTCTTATTTATAAGACTGTTCCCAAGAGAACTCTGTCACTGCAGCAGACATGTTTGCAGTGAAATAGATGATATATTTGCTAAAATACTCTTTGCTGTGGAGAACTTTTGCTATTGTTACATATCATTCTTCACTGCAGTGGCTGAAAATGATGATTGATGCCATCCATCTCCTGTACAGCACAAGTTAACATTTTCAATAATGAGTTGGGCAGATGGACAAAGTCCACCCTCAGCAATTTTGCAGATGATATAAAACTGGGAGGACTGATTGATACACCTGTTGAGAGAAAGGGAACATCCTGTACATGGGAAAGAATAACCTCATGTACCAAAGTTGGAAAGCAGCTTTGCAAAAAAAAAAACGGGATGTAGGAGTCCTCAAGGAGAGGTTGAAGATGAGTCAGCAACATGCCCTTGCAGCAAATAAGTCCAAAGCATTTCTGACTGCACTAAGAAAAGTATTCCCAGATCAAGGAAGTCATTACCCCTATTATGCACCAGGAAGATCACATCTGAGATATGTATTCAGTTCTGGACTCCCCAGCACAAGAATTATGGGGACATGCTGGAGCAAGTCCAGCAAAGGGCCACTAAGATCACGAAGGGGCTGGGGCACGTTACATAAGAGGAGAGGCTGAGAGATCTGGGTTTATTTAGCCTTAAAAAGAAGGTTCAGGAAGAACCTTATTGATGGGTATAAATGTGTGAATAAAGAAAACAGTATCAGCTATTCTCCATTCTGTAAGAGGCATAAATTCAATTCCAGAAAATTCTGTTTAAAAATAATCCCCCTAATTTTTTACTGTAAGGGTAGTCAAGCACAGGAACAGGTTACCCAGCTATGTTGTACAGCCCTTGAATATCTTTGGATATTTAATATCTTTGCAGATGTTTCAAACCTGATTGAATACTGAGCAAGCTGCTCTAGCTGACTAGTATTCAAGAGCAGAGGTCAGCCTAGACAATCTCCAGAGATTCCTTCCAACCTCAAGATATTCACTGTGATTCCATAAATGGAATCTCAAAGCTGAAGAGTCTTAAATATTCTTTTAATTTTTGAGATGTTTGCATAAATAAAATATAATTTCTAAATTGACTCTCACACACACGGGAAAGAGGAATATATGTTTTGCTGTACCAAATAAGTTGACTCTTTGTACCTGCACTACGTTTCAACTTTCCTTTTAGAAGTTACTGATGCTGCCTGCAGTGCACTGAATTAAGATACATTAAAAACAATAAAATTCTTCCCTTAAACTGTATAGGTTTATGATTGAGGTTCTGCACTCCTCGCCCTCTTAATAAATTGGAAGAAGGCAATCCTAGTCCTAGTCTCGTAGGAATAGTTATATTACCTGCTGAAGCTACCAGGAATATACTTTACAGGAATATACATTTTCTGACTTAAAGTCAACTAGGAGAGATTTTATGTGCCATTTTAGCTGCAAGACTGTAACTTCTGTCACCACTAGTTCTATAAAAATGACACAGACCACTGCAAAGTAAAAACTTCACTTTTCCTTGACCCTGCAGACATACAAACTGTCCTCAAATTCTGGAATCTATGCCTATCTAAGCCCAGACTACTTCAAGTGATAGGTTCCCCTGAAATCATAATGCCAATTTACTTTTTACTTTCTCTTGAAGAAGCTAAACAGAAGAGACAGCTAGGTCTGTAATGGTCCTTCTGAAATGTCTGAGCTTGTGTAAATTAAATGCTTTAAAAGACACAACCTATTATACAAATCCCACTTAACAACCATTAAAGCTAAATTAATTCTAAGCAGGAAAAAGAATTATCCTGTGGGCCACCATTCATTCACTAAGCAGCTCTCTCTTTCTTCACCTCTCTGTTTCTCTTCTGCATTTTTCCCTCTTTAATCTTGTTAAAATGCCTGAGGAAAATAAAAACAGTTGAAAATGTTTGTAGTTCCTACAGAGAACAGAGCTGTGAAGAATCCATCTCACTGCTTCCTGAAGCCAGTGTGTAGGAAACCAGGAAGGGTTTGAAGGAAAGATTCTGTGGGAATAGATATGAAAATCCTACCTCAACCATTCTGATCCTTGCTATTCCATATTTTTTTTTCACAGTCTCTTCGAAAAGTCTCTTTGGGCAGTTCACTATTGAACTACTGAAAAGAGTCTCTCAACATAAAATTCTTTTCATTGCAGAGGCAAAGCGAGCCAGAGAAGTGTTTGGCATGGGCTTTCAGAATCTGGAATGCTACCAGTAAGCACTGCACAGTTGACAGCTTTATGATGATATAATTGCTAAATGATAATGGCTTCAACAGCTGTGTCACAGACCAAATGTTTTACACAATCTCATTCAGGTCACATTTATCTTAGTCCACACAATTCCAAGACCCAGAGTCTGTTTATGAGATTATTTCAAGCTCCATGACTTGGTTAACACGAGCACAGTGAAGGTTGTTCACTGTACCTAAATGATTAAGGGATTGGAGCTCCCCTGCATCCACTGAACTTAGTGAAAAGTAAATCCTTCCCCTCTGGGATGCGTCTCGTGATCTGCACCCCAAAGGGGAAGGATTTACTGTAAGGAGAGTATCCCATTCACAAAGTCTGGTTGATAAATAGTCTTACAGACACAGACTACTACTACTATGTAATTCTGCTATGAATTTCACTGAAAAAAAGATTGACACAGTTTTTGACATTTTTCCCTGTTCTCCAAAGGATAGTGTATTTTCTTAAATATTACAACAGTTTTAATTCAATGCAATTTCAGTCTTCAGGATAGGAGTAATCTTAAGGTATAAAAGCTGTATCAGCCCTAGCATGCATCCTGAGTTGCAAAGCTACTATTTAGAGCTAGTCTACATTCTCTACAGGCAAGTTGTAGATAACACTCTTAGAAGTCAGACGAAAAAGATACAGAAAGGCAATGCTTTGACGCAAGCAGTTTGTGAAGGAGACAAAACTTCCATTTGCAATTCTGCAAGTGCAGGTCAGTTAACAGTGGAATCAAGCTCGAGGGTATTTATTATTCCTGTCTCTCTCTATTGCTATATTAAGAGCTAGTGCTCATGGGACTTGGAAATATCATTCTTATTGGACAGCACAATTCTTTACAGCTCTGAATTGATTTCAAGGTTCTATAATTGGGTTTATATGGTATTGTAACCCAACACGCCAGGCAGAACTTCTGTTATTTGAGGTCCATAGGAAGTAATTGGCAGGAAGGTGATACTTTAATCAGTTTGACCAACACATTAATGTCTTTGGAATAAAAATACTCTCTGGATCACATCCTGTGATTTCAGAGCTCTTTCTTATTTGAGTTGCTCTCACTGTTCGGACTTTCACATTATGTTATTCTAGCCTTTTTTTAACTAAGAGTGATAATTATTAAATATTTTATTGTGCAGCATACTGCAGCTTCAGGGCATACTGAAGGGCGCTGCTGTGATGTTTTATTGCAGTTGACAATGAGCGTGGTAATGTTTTGGTGTGCTCGTCTCTGGAGTGTTCCCTTTACATTCTGTTACCCTACTTATTTCCCCATTCCTGGATGCTAAAATGGATCTCTTTGTAACTGCAAACAAAACAAAATTTTAATCATGTGAGGCATTCTGAATGCTCTCCGAGTAGGATGGTGTTTTACTGATATAGAAACTCATGTGGCTTCCTGCACAGCTGGGTATAAGTGGTCAAAAATTATCTTGGCTTGCCTGTACTCTTGGCAGGACATGAAACAAAATCTGCTCCCAAAACCATTTATACATGTTAACATAGGACTGAGCCTGATCACAGAAACTTAGTCTCAAGGCTGCAAAAACCTTCTGATTCAGAGGCAGTCCATAGCAAGAGAGGACTTAACTCAAAACCATCTAATTAAGAAAAGTTTTTCTTGCGATTCAATCTTTATTTTAAAGCAACTTATTTTGCATAATTGTATTTCCACCTCTCCCAGTAAAATGCATCTGCGTGGCAAAGTGCATGGCCAATGAATTTTTGGCATAACTTACCACTTAGCCCCAGAGCTTGTTACTAGTAGTCACAGGCAGAGCATGCTTAGATAGGTAGCTTGCCATGACTTGCATTCAGAGCGTGCATTTTACATTTGTCAAACTCAGAACAAAAATTGGCCAAGTAAACAGAGCCCTTTACTGTAACTACTGCACATTATCCAGCTTTTGTCAGGGGTCAGTTCATACTATGTCCAGTCTCTATATGCGCCTACTGAATATTTATAAATATTCTTAAAAAACGGCTTTCCTTTCTCTTTTCTCAGTTTTCTGCTAGTTTTTTACTGCATTTCCTTTTTCTCTTTCTCAGAACAAGGTCTTTGATCTTTCACATGGTGACTCAATGACTTCCTAAGGCTTTAAACAAGATGGACTCATTCAGAGAATTCACAGAAACCTGAGACTTATAAAATTATTCATATGTACTGATTTATGCTATTAAGCCATTAGAAACTTTTGCTGCAAGCTAGCCCCAGAGAGGAATGAGTTCAAGAACCCAAGAAAATCTTTGCTTTGGCTTTTCCTCAGTTAGCTATCTGAAAGTCATTAAATCTTATAAGCATGCCACACATGTGCTCTGTGTACCTTCTGAATTGTCTGGCTGACAAAGACAAGTAAAACAGGGCTAAAGACCTTGGAAGTAAACATCAAATAAGATTTCTATTTCTCCTGTAATTGATGTTACTTAAGAATCATTCTGTTGATGCCGTTGGTTTCCACAACAAATGGAGAATTTGGCTTCCCTTGGACAAATATAGAGAAGTTGAATTGGACCAAATAGAAGCAAAATCAAAGCCCATTGCATGTTAGCTCAGTTTTTCAGAGCTCAGGTATGCCTGGTGTCTTTTTCAGGTCTCAAATGAGAAATTTTCATGGATTTCCCCAGTTATGGAAGGTATTTTTTCACAAGCCCACATCAATTTAAAAAAATAATAATTCTCACTTTAATTTGAAAAACTAGAATAAAATAAAACAACCTATTATGTCTCTCAGTTTGAGGATTCTGTCAAGAGGATCTGACAGTCAGACAGATAGGATTATTAAGTCTCTTCCCTTGGCTGACTATACTGTTTTTAGTTCAGGTCAGCAGTCTGGTCAAGCTGATGTTAATGCCAGTGCAGAACACAAACATTGATAGTGAATGGAGAATTTCTTTTCGTGTTTCATTACTTTTAAATCATGAAAAGATTACAAAGACAATATCCATGTTTACAAAAACAGACCATGTTCCTCAGAGCTAATGTGCTTACATATTCACATACCTGCTCACAGGTGAGTAAATGTGCACAGCTGCAGCTCTTGTAGGGAGTGGTCAGAGACATCATGTCTCAGGAAACAAAATTGGCTCTGTCAAGGCACAAGATTTGCAGCCAACAGTGACCAGCAGAAACAGACTTTAACTATGAAGAACAAAACAAACCACCCCAAACACCCCAAACCACCAAACCAAAACATTAAGCGTTACAGGATTTCTAAATTTGTTTCCTTAACAAGCAGTGGCTTTGATTAACACATGTATAGGGTTTAAGAAACAGAAACTACAAAAGAGTTAAAAGCCCACGTGTTTCTGGATGAAAGTCATCTTTAATCCAGGATGAGAGAAAAGTTGCAGGGCAGCTTTCCCTTTGAGAAAGTCATTCTGTAGCTGTTTAATCTGAGACTTCTTGCATCTCCTTCTGAAGCACCAGGTACTGGCCTCAGGGCCAGTGTACTACTTCTGTGTTATCCTTAGCACGTAATGAACTCTTTCTGGTTGGCTGTAGGTTTGAAAAGAAGTGGAAGAAACATGCATTTTCTTCCTTTACCATCCTAATTTCAGCAAAAATATACTGTCTTAACTGACACCTTAGGTGTCAAAGTATGAATTAAAGGCAAATAAAGGCCAAGCATATTTTGCTGCAGAATTGCATTTATTCTTGCCACATTTATATGGACATCCCATGTTCGATTTGCAGTGAAGGAAAACCATCATGTTCTGCTTCAAATCCATTAACCCAGGGGATGCTTAGAAAACACCTGTACTTTGATCCTCTTCAAAGCTCCAGACATCACTGCTAGGAATATTTTATGACTTCCAGAACTCAGTGCTCTCTAGCGTTGGCAGTTTGCAATTGCCTGGCCACATGAGATGAAAGGCATTCATCAGAAACAAAAGGATCATTTCGTGCCTTAGGTTCTCTTGGCAAGTGAAACAGAGACCTCACTTAAAATTAATTTTAAGCACGTCACTAATGGGATGTTCTCCTGGTAGCTTCAATATTTGTTTTCTTAATAGCTGCTTTCTGGAGCCAAGAGAACCATCATACTTTTTATGCAGGGTTGTGCATTGAGGAGACTGCGCCTCCATGTCTTTGGCAAAGTATGTTTCCCCATGTGTATTGATGTAGCTCTTTATTCCATGCTGCTGCTTCCTTCCTTCAGGATGGTATGCTTAAAAACAAAAATTTGAGAACAGCTGTTAACTCCCTTTAATCCCTGCAGCATTTCAACTAGACAGAAAGTGCCACGTGACTGATTCCCACACCCCCCTTGTGCTTTACTTCAGAAAAATCAGGAAAGAATAGTACTGTACCCCCACACTCCACTTCCTTTTTGTCTGGTAGCATTTCCCTTTTACTCAACAGGGTAAAAGAGAGATGCACAGCAAGCAGGAAGATTTTTGCCACAAGCTCATCTCAAAAAAAGTCTAAAAAGTCCCCAAGCTTAATTTTTTGCCTTGCTTGATTGCTCCTTATAGCTCAGCAGAAACCTGAAGCCAGCCCTGACTTCCAAGACCCGGGGGCTGACTATTACTTTTTATGCTTGGGCAATTCCTAATCAAGGCAGAGTGAGGTGCAAAGAGACAGGGGATCAGAGAAAGCATTTTAATGAAACACTGAAGCATTTATAAAATACTGGCATTGATAAAGTTCAGTTTACAGCAATGGGTTCCAAAAAGAAACAAAAGAAAGGAACAAGGAGTGACAGCATGGGTGTCCTATCGATATAAGAATGTTACATAGTCAACGTTGTTGAGAATCTGCTGTAGGCCTTAATTTAATATAAAGTACTAATTTAGTATTGATTAACATTAGTAAATAATAAAATAGTAATAATAAATTATTAATACTAATTTATAAATTACTACTAATAAATTATTGTTACTCATTACTAATTTTATAATAATTAATTTAGACTGCAGGCTTAAATTAATATAGAGTATTTATTATTTTTGTGGTAGTTCTAGCGATTGTTCCTTAGCAGGAGTGTTCCAAACAACCAAAATTAAAACACAGGCTTGTATGAACAAATCTCCACCAACAACTGCTCTGGTGCAGTGCATGAAAGAGCTGGTGCCCAAATGCAGCTGTGCAGAACGCTGTGATTCACAAGTGTATGTTTGTTACATGAATATGATTATGAGTATGTGATGAAAGACCAAAAGAGGAGTTTATTTGAGAAGAAAAAGAAGGAACAATAAAGAAGCCTTTAAATAAATTGAGTGCTATAAATCTTGCATTATATTTCCTCTCTGATCACTTGCTTGTTTGATCTAGTGCCACCACAAAAATTCAGGGTTCCTCATTTTATTCACCTGTAAAAATTTTATTTGTAAAAAATATAATATTGTGTGCACATTGTGGTGCTCTTTTATTGCTTAGGCTTGCAGCAAACCTGGCTAGCCAGACCAATAAGGTTGCAGTCTACTCATACCATAAGTACTGTCAAATTTTTGTTTCTAATCTTTCCTTTTCCAGAGATCTTTATATACATGACTCCTAATAGGCAGAGGCATAATAAACGTTCATTGCATTGTTTTCTTTTGGAGAGCATAGTTTGATTACACTGAATTCATATTTTGCAACAATTGAAATACACCGAATATAGGTCTGAATATATATTATTCTAATGTAACTTCTTGAAGGTCTAGTGACTGAAAGGCAGCTGTCATAAAGCCATATAACTGATATTTTCCACCAATAATTGCCTAGCTTTTTTTACTACCTTTATGTACTTCAGTTGCTTAAAAATCTTTTTATGTAACTTTATTGATGCTGATATGTCTTCATTATACTTTGATGTCAATGCCTATGTTTTGGCATTCCTGCCTATTGAGTATTCATTCCTTGACCCAATAAAGTTGTAATATTATCACTTAAAAAGTGAGTTAGAGTCAGCTGCCATAAATCCTCAGAATATTTGTGATCCTCAGGATGTGAGCGCAATCAATCAGCAGTTCCAGCCAGCAGACTTTAATGAATCATATGCTTTGGTCTACTTTTGGTGGTTGTATAAGATACATTAATCAACAATCCAAGCATGTTTAGAAAATACTAGAATCAGCCAGCCTTTGCTTTGAGATTTTAATATTTTGCATTGCTTTGATGATTACAACATCATTTGGTGTAGAGGGTGGTTTGCTCATCATGGTCTGATGATTTGCTTATGATTTAATCAAGCACTAAATTCAGAGGGGAATGTGACTGCATCTGGCTTCCCTTACTATTTTTAAAGACATGGGGGGCAGTCAGTATTCCAGGAACATGACAGCTTTGCAATCATAGTGCTTACATTTAAGGTTTTTGTAAAGAGGTTCATTATGTGAAGTGTTTGTGCTAAGGATGATTATGAAATCTGTGCTGAATAAGGGACTGGCGTTCCCATTTATGAAGTCTTAATGGAACCCTGGACCACTCTTGCATTGCCCACCACAGCAGAGTATCAAGAGAGTGGCAAGGGGGTCTTCTGAAAAATTTCATATGCCCTTTGAGGAGCTGGTAGTGCAAGATGTCTGCTCAGAGGAGAATAATTTCAGTGACTACTGTCGGAGAGGAAGGCACCCTGGCCTGACTGATATAGAAAGAAATGTTCTTTAAGATCCTACAAGAACTTACAATATCAGTATACAAGTTTAAAAAACCTCTTCAAAGGATTGGGAAAGGGGTTCTTTTGTGTTTGCATGAGATTTAAGAGTAATATGAGATTGTTTACAAAAAAAATGGTAATCTCTGCCTAAAGAGCTTTCTTTCACCATGTTAATGGTGAAAAAGAAATTCACTTTATAAGATTTTTGTTTAAAGGGTTTGGAACATAATATTGGTTTTATGGCTGTTCATCACTTGTCAGTATACCTTGCAGGTTCCTTATTTATTATCCTCTTTAATACTTAATCTATGCCCAGTTTCCATTGCACATAGCAGCTAAAAGTTCAGACATCATAAATAATTTTTAAATTATCTAATTCCAGAAGTAATTCTCTGACTAATTCTCATTACTTTGGCTTCACCCATCAAGTGTGATCTAACTAAAATTACTACCTTGTCAAGATAAGAAAGACTGAACCATCCTTTCCTAATTCTCATGAACAAGCTGTGACATGTAAATTGTTACACATGATGCTCCTCTGACTGACATTAACATTCTCTGACAGAGTCTGTAGAAATGGATGGGCAGAATTTTAGTCACTTTATCTCATGATCTAGCATATTGTCTTAAAATATAGCTTAAAATGGAATTTTGCTGTGATACCAGACCACGGATATGGGTGTCTGAGGCTCATATCCATCCTGGTTACTCTACAAATCACTACCTACTGTGGTGCAAGGTAGTGGGAATTTATAAAATTAGACAGTTTTCCAAAACTCTCTAATTTTTTGTATTTCCACAGATCCTGGCAGCCTCATTATGTTGTATTATTGTAAGAGTCTTTCAGGTAGCAAATCTACTGTGATAAATGTCTATGTGAAGATGGGGATTTCTTGTTGAATGGACTTGTTCCCTGTGTATATTCCTTTCCTCCCTGTTTTTACTGAAACATCTCCTGTTGCTGGTTTTTATCTCTATTTGTCTTTCAATGCCTGAAGAGAGCAACGAGAAGACTTGGAAAGAGTGATGAAATGCTTTCTTTCATGTTACCAGTCTTTTTGATCTAGTAGTAAATCACTTACTGCAGAAACTAAATAGAATTCCCTGGGAGTTGTTACAAGAGCAGGACCAAGGTAGTACATTTGTAAAGGAAGAAAGGGAATTTGTCACTTTGTGTACCTTACTAGCATTAGTAGGTGCACATGCTGAAGCCTCAGGCCACAAGTTGTAAACTTCTTCCTAAATATGCTGAGATTTTTATGTACTTAGATAAAGGGATGCTCCACAGCTAGTTCACAGTGGAAGACAAGGAAGCAAGGAAGGTCACTACCTCCATCAGCAGAGGCTGCAGCCTTAGAGACAGGAGGAAAAATAGTCTGCCTAGAGACAGTGAAGACAAGCAGCAGAGAACAAGAAGACCTCAGACCCTAATGCAAATATTGGACCAAACTCTCTCATGAGGGATGGGAAACTTAGTTTGTAACAGCATAGTTCCTATGGATTCCTTTGTTTGGAGTACTCAGCTTGAGCCAATCCTATTGTTGTACCACTCAAATATTAAATTATTTCTTCCTGGTATCAGACATTTGAGACTCTGCTGTGGGAAACCTATGGTGAAGACGTTTCTTTAACACATTTACATAGATTCCAGAGAGCATCCTAATTTATTCTGTAGAATCTTTTTGCTTGTGGCAATAGAAAGGAAACTCAGTTTCGCTCAGAGTCCAGATCATATTTCAAGAAATGACACCTAAACTATAAGCTATTTTGACTATTCTTTCACCTAAAACTTAATCTTGGTACTTGATAATTTTTTTGCACAATTAGAATACAACAAATCTTTATGAAGGATGGTTCAATCAATCAATTCTTGTGAATATTGGTTAATGTATCATATTACCAATACATATAGCCCTTTACAGAGTCCAAGAGAGAAGTCTGTACCTTTGCAACCCATTCTGCTTGGCAATGGAAAAGCAAAAGAAGAACATTCCAGAAGTTCTTTCACAAGAATGGCATGGGTTCACAGAATCACAGAATGGGTCAGTTTGGAAGGTACAACAGGGAATAATCTGGTCAAAACCCCCTTCTTAAGCAGAGTCATCCTAGAGTACATGTCACAGGATTGCATCCAGATGGTTCTGGAATATCTCCAGCAAGGGAGATTCCACAGCTCTCTGAGCAATCAAGTGCTCGGTCACCTGCACGGCAAAGAAGTTCTTCCTCATATTCGGGTGGAATTTCCTTTGCAGACAGCTCATTCTTGGACACATCTAGTAGTGGAAATTACCCATTTTGTTCCTGCCCATACAAGCTTCTAATAAACAAAAAGAAGAGCAAAAGCTTTTTTTTTTATTTTTGGTGGGGTTTTTTGTTTGTTTGTTTTTGGGTGGTGGTGGTTTTTTTTTTTTTCTTATGTTTTGTTCTGACTTCATGATTCATGCCTGAAAACTTTCTAACATATGGTGAATTTTCTATACCTTGTGTGGTGAAAACAGCGCTCCATCTGTGAGAGAGCACAGGGAGAGTGCTGACAGGAAGTAGCTATCTGTTTACTGTCACTGTTGGCAGTGTAAATTATAAAGGTCTCTGAGCCCTGCAAGGAGCGTTTTTGCAGTTTGCTTAACTATGACCAACAAAAGAATGAAATACCAAATCAGCAGAACTAAAAAAAGAAAAAGAGCAATTTTGGCAAGTATTTCCACTACTGGAAACAGCCCTAAATTGCATCAAGGGAGGTTTAGATTGGATACCAGGGGAAAAAAAAAGCTTCATCAAAAGGGTTGTAAAGCACTGGAACAGACTTCCCATGGAAGTGGTGAAGCCACCACCACTGCAAGTGTTCAAAAAATGTGTGGATATGGCACTTGAGAACATGTTTTAATAGTCAACATGATGGTGGTGCTGGGCAGGACTTGATGGTCCCAAAGGTCTTTTCCAACCTTTATGGTTCTATGATTCTATGATTCTAAGAACCGTGATTTTGAACATGATAACTGACAAAATGAGGTGATTGCAGCATATGGGACAGCAGCAAGGAACAGCAGTCTTTTCCCTGTGATCTCTCTTCAGGGAAAACATCTTGTTTCTACCATGGTTTCTATGTAAGCTTGCATCAGAACTGCTTCTGATAGGGAGCTGCAACATCACATGGTCAACACATCTCAGAAGGTCAACAGTGGGCAGCTGGCAATTGTTAGTGTGTGATACTCAGCTTGGTGCACCCTCATAATTCAAAAAATGCTTGTGTGTTCTCAGCTACCTCATCCTTGTTGGGTGAGCTGCTGTGTGAGGGTGGCAACAGGCTGACTCCAGAAAGACTCAGCTTTCTTGGCATCTTGGAGGCCTTCTAGTCAGTACTGGGAGTTGAATGTGTTGAGAAAAAGCAGTTATATTGCATCAGGGAATTGTCTACAAGGAACTGCAGCTCGAGGCCAAGAATCCGGAATCCACTTTTCAATTTGATATGGAATACCACAAATCATACATGGAAAAACCCTAAACCATGAGGATTACTCCATTCCTCCATTCTTCAATGTTACAACATTGTTCTCAGCAGTATACTTCCTATTATTGTTTTCAGTACTGCTGACCATTATTTATTGACTTGCAAGGATTTTAAGTATTAGATTAAATTGGCGTTCTTTACTCATAACTGCCCAATCCCAAAGGCTGCTGATTGCAGCTATGCTCTTTTCTAATTCCTTTAAGTTATTCCTATGCTGTGGAGTGTTCAGCTTTATTATGTTATTAATTAAATGTCTTCAGTTACTCAGCAACACCACAGAAGTGTATGGCATTTAGTAAATGAATTCTTGTCCTGGTTTCATACGGGAAAGAGTTAATTTTCCTCTCAGCAGCTGGCACAGTGCTGTGTTTTGGGTTTATACGAGAAAAACATTGACAACACACTGATGTTTCAGTTGTTGCTATGTGGCGCTTACTCTAAATCAAGAACTTTTCTGGTTCCCATGCTCTGCCAGCAAGGAGATGCGCAAGAAGCTTGGAAGGAGCATGGGTGACCTGAATTGGCCAAAGGGATGTTCCACATCATGGAATGTCATGCTCAACAAATAAACTAGGGAGAGCTGGCCAGGAGCTGTTGATTGCTGCCCAGCGATGGGCTGGGCATCCGTCAGGAAGTGGTGAATGACTGTGTTGTGGATCGCTTGTAGAATATTTAAATTTCATTGTGTTTCAGTTATAAAACTTTTCCTATCTTATTTTTTCTTGATCCTCCTCCCCCAAGAGGAAGGTGGGGCCAAGGCATCCGGGGTATGAGAGAACAGCTGTGTGGTACCTCGTTGCTGGCTGAGGTTAAGCCACAATAGTTTTGTATGTTAAAGACATCCTGCTTTCATACCTTCCATGGTGAATATAAACCATGTTTCCTAGTTCAGTCCCTATGAAATGAAAGCAGTTGCTAAGGTAATCAATTAAAAAGAACCTTAAAAAAGGTAAAGATTGCATTTTTAGGATAGGAATAGTTTTAGGTTTTTTTCTTTTTTCTTTTTCTCTTCTTTTTCTTCATCTGATTTTGTTTTTCTAAAAAGGTATATATTTTCAGAGATGTAATCAAGCTAAAGAACAATGTTTTGTTCAATTTCAGCCTTTTTCTGTAGGCATTTTGAACAGAATTATTGCATCATTGAATGGCTGAAGGTAAAGACTGACTCACTGCCCTGTTTTTATTGTCTAAGCTGAGTGCTATGAAAATAGTAAATGTTTGGTGCTGACACTAAAAATAACTGTTTGAAATCATCACCCTTTTTTTTTGCCCCAAATTCATTTTAGGATATTACAAAAATGATCAGGTTCCATTTTGATTATGGTACCACAATGGTATTTGTTATATTTGCTATATTTGTTATATATTCTTAACCTGCTTCTGTAGAGTTTCCATTCAACAATATTTAGTGTTCCTACACATTGCTGGCAAAGTTTGCTATTTAGTTGTGATGTGAATTGGCACCATCCTGTAGAATTTGTTTCTATTCTTCTTTAACTAGAATTTTCTCTGAGTTCATTAATTATATGATTTTTTTTTAAAGCCTAGAGATTATTAGCCATAAGACTTTTTTTAATGAATGTGTCATGGTCGTCATGGTCCCTTCATGCATATGCCTTCTTTATACATAGCCCAAACCTTTACCAGTCCTAGACCATAGCATGCTACATAGGATATTTTAAAAAATACTAATGGATTGGATTCCTACTATTGCTATTCCAGTTTACATTACTGAGGCTGTGACTAAGGGTCTTTTCACATATCTGTAAAGGTAAATTCAGCCACATTTTATATGAAAGTTTTTTAATACAGTTTTTTTCTTCACTTTGCTTTAAAGATCGCTATTTCTGGAAACTCACTGAAATTTCCTTAAACTTTCTTTACCATTTAAATATTTTTGGCTATAGATTGCATTTAAGCACAATTCCACTGTAAAGTTGAGGGAGAACAGGTTGTTTGCCTTTTAGATTTTCTTTCTATTGGTTTTTTATAGCTCTTGGGAGAAGTATTTTCAGATATTTGTTCAATTTGCTCTTTTTGACCTGTTCTGACTTAAGCAGAAGTTTTTTGTCTGAAAGAGCCAAAATTTGTTCACCTTTAATTTCAGCTTACATCACGTTACCAGAACTTTGTGTAAGTTGAATTGAAAAACCTCACTTTTCACTTTGGGAAGAAGAGAGAATAATGGAAAGAATCAAGGGGGGAATCTCTATGGTTCACATTGCATAGGTAGTTGGAGTACTTACATCTTATCCAGTTTTTAGTTAAATAAGAGTACAATCTGAATTAAAGAACCTTGCTGTGATGTCAATTCTAGGTATTTTCTGTAAGTATCTTTATACAACAAATGTATATAAACATATATACCTTTGTATATTGTAAAAAGTGACAGATATTTGAGAATCTGGATGAAGCCTCTTTAACAGCAACAGCACCAACCAAACCCATGACTTTTAGGGAAGTCAGTATTTTAAAATAATGTTTAGTCAAATTTGTCAGATTTTTAAGACCAGGTGGAACCAATAAAATCTTCTGTGGTCTACTCCACAACGCAGAATGTAAAACTTATTTCCCTGATATCTGCACTGAATCTGTTCTGATTGCTCCTATATTTGGTGGAATGATGCAAAGTAATTTAGCTGTTGCACAAGAATGAATAACATCTAGACCCCTGGCTGAATTGTGTGGGTTCTGCAAGGAGACAGGACAGGAATAAAAGTTGTAAAGGCATATTTTTGTCTTTGAGGTAAATAGATCTAACTTGAATAAACACAGCAATCAAATCTGTTGAGTAGGAAGGTGCAATTTTTATGTAATCAGTTTTGGAATAGAACTTCCAATATTCTATCCAGTTATCCAGTTTTTAGTTAAGTAAGTGAGTACAATCTGACTTTAAGTACCTAATGTCTATTTAAATTCTTTTCTGTAAAATAATACATTCAACATTCCCACTTGAACTTTCGATATAAACATCATATCTCATATCTCGTTATTCTCACATTAGAAATTTAAATTTTACTGTTAACTTTTTTAGGGTTTCACTACTTCAGCACTGTCATCTCTTCCTGATCACTTCTCAAGATTCTTCATCTCCTGAGTCTAATATGAAGTGTGTATCTTTCTTCTTTCTTTATCAGATCAGAAGTTAAAAACCAGAGTGCACCACTGCATGCAATTCTCCCTCTTTCCCACTACATTTGACAGGTAAAAAGTGTTCATATTTTACTTTGGGACATCTATTTTGTTCAAGCGTACAACTCTCAAAGAGATATTACATTCCTCTTTGGAATCTGCTTGTCTGCCTCATTTCTCTACACTTCGCTGACTTAACCTGTTTTCCATTAACTGAACCATTAACTGATTTTCATGGTCTAATTTGCATAAACTGTCAATGGAGTTTTAGCATTCTCCTCACAAAATTCAACGTAAAGCTCTTGTCCATAACTGCCAGTTTGTTTTCAGGCTTTAACATGGACCCCAATCAATTTCCTTACTCCTAACTTTGCCGATACATGCAGGGATACCTGGGTGAATTTTCTCTAGTTTTCTGAGAGTGCAACTCTTACTAGGAATTGAAAGATCCTTTGTTCTGTAGTTGGTGAGTTTCAGCAGAGAAACCAATTTTAACACCTCCTACCTTCACTATAAACAGCCCAAAACTTTCTTGCACCAAATATCAAATCAGGATTTTTTTTTAAATCGTAAAAAATTAGTCAGTGGCTGAGTTAGAAATATATTTAAAATTTCCCAGTATTTATTTTCCAGAAAATTCTTGTAAAGGTTTGGATTGGGTTGGTTTTAGTTTATTTTTTGGTGTGAAATTTCAAAGACATGCAGTGAATTTGTATTTAACTGATGTCTCCCATGTGCAGGATAACATTGCCAGTGGAAAGGAAGGGGAAATGGCAGAATATTGCAATCAACATGTAGTTGTTTATTGTACAGTAAATTCTGGTTTGTTTCTAGTGTATTTTTCCTGGAAAAGGCCACCAAAAGCCTCCATACATGTCCCACATCACCTTGTCTTTTATCAGCTGTTGTAGTGTAGGGGCTGCCTTGCTCAGAGACAAGGTGTCACTGCTCATTGTTAATCTTTCACAATGTGAGCTGATATCTCTAAATCCCTTAAAACCTCTGCAGGAACTCAGATGGTGTTGAGCATCTGGGCAAGGACAGAGGGGGATATTTTTCCTGATTTCACCTGGGATGTAGTTATTTTCTTAGTAGGTGGCACAATGCTGTGTTTTGTATTAGTATGAAAATAAAATTGATAACACACTGATGTTGCTAAGAAGAGCTTACTCTAAGTCAAGGACTTTTCAGTTTCCCATGCTCTGTCAGTGAGCAGATGCACAAGAAATGGGAGGGAGCATGGCCAGGACAGCTGACACAAACTGGCCTGAGGGATATTCTGTACTAGAGAACATCATGCCCAGTACATACACTGGGGAGAGTTTTGCCAGAAGCCACCAAATGCTGCACAGGTGTAGGCTGGGGAGTCAGTGGGTGGTGAGTATTGTGCATCACTTGGTTTTTTTGGGTTTTAATTTGCTATCTCCTTTTCCTTTTAATATTATTTTTACCATTACTATTATTATTAAACTGCTCTTTTCTCAACCCACGAGTTCTACATTTTTCCAATTTGCTTCTTTATTCCATTGTGGGTGGGAGAAGCATGAGCATGTGGCTGTGTAGGGCTTGGTTGCCAGCAGGGGTTAAACCATGACAGTCCTTCTTAGTGCCCAGTCTGGGGCAAAAAGAGTTGAGGAAACAACAGATCTGACCAGAGCATATTAAAACAAAATTGTTTTAAGCATTCATTTTGTTAGTTCAATAGTCACTGGCCACACTGCTGATTTATTTGCTCTCAGAGTTTCTGCATGTGTGTTCATATAATACTTCACTTGATGTGTGTGTTCCCTGTTGTGCTGTCTATCCTTCTCAAGGTCTGGGCCAAGGCTGTTCTACACAACACTGGCTTATGATTAGATACAATCACTGGTTGTGAAACTAATCTGGTACGTGTGATCTGTGTGCTCAGCACTGCTGTCACCTCTGTGTTTCGGGAGCCATCTATTGGGAACTATTAATAACTGCACTCTCCACCTTTTCTCCTTGCAGAGACAATATAGGGGACAAACTTCCTCCCTCCCTCCTGGCTGTTTACTGTAGCATGTGGGATTTCTAAAGGTATTTAATATCCTTTGAATTGCCTCAAAATAAACCTGCTCCTTCTGCTACGATCCAGCCTGCTGTTGAATTCGGTTCAGATCTTGCTTAGGGCTAAGCAAATGCCTGTAACATGGTACTCCAGAAAGAACTCCAGACACTGGACTCACATCCAACAGAACCTTACAGACCTCTGGTCCAAAGAAAAGGGTATTGAGTGGTGTATCACATCCCCTCTCATGCACCAGCCTCTGGAAAATTTGAACAATGCAATGGACTGTTAAAGACTGCACTGAAATGGATGAGGGGAACCCTCAAACTTTGGGTTACAAAGGCGACCTGGTTAGTCAACACTAGGCAATCTGCCCACTGATCTAGCCCTCCCCAAACTTTTATGACTGTAGAATGGGATAAAGTTGCTATAGTGGACATAAAAAATACTCCAGGGAAAACAGTCTGAGTTATTCCTGCCTCAGGCAAAGGCTGATCCATGCATAGGATTGCTTTCACTCAGGAGCCTGAGTGCCCTTGGTGGGTAAAGTGGGAGGATGGGGAGGTCTGGTGCATGCCTCAGGGGAATTTGATTTTTGATAAGAATAGCCAATCAATTAAATTGCATGATGTTAACTGCTAGGTAACACTATATATTATCACTTGGGCAGTGGCTGTATGCTCATCACACTAAGATTTGAGCCTCACTTCGTTTTGATTGTCACATTAATGAAAACTGAATTTTGATGAAACTGGACAAGCACAGCAGTGATGGAATCAGAACTGACTTCAACATGCAACAGTTCACACACCATCTTTGCTGCTGTGAAAGATTGTTATGACAGATGGAGCCCAATTTCATGGACTAAATGAACTCAATAAATGGTCCATTCTCTAAGAGAATATATCTGTGTGCACATACCCAAAAACAGGAAAGATGATAGGTAGGGTATTGGAAGGGCCGTATGACATACATTATATGGAACAAGGGATGTAGTACAAGTTTTAGCTGGGATAGAACTAATTTTCTTCTTAGTAGCTGGCACAGTGCTGTGTCTTGGATTTAGTGTGAAATAATGTTGATAACACACTGATGTTTCAGTTGCTGCTTAGTGCTTACTCTAAATCAATACCTTTTCAATTTCTCTTGCTCTGCCAGCAACCAGGTGCAGAAGAAGCTGGGAGGGAGCATGGCCAGGACAGCTGACCTGAAGTGGCCAAAGACACATTCCATAGGATGCAATGTTATTGTGAGTATTTAAATGGAGGGGAGTTGGCTGTGAGCAAGTGATTGCTGCTCAGGGATGAGCTGGGCATTGGTCAATGGGTGGTGAGTGACTGTATTTTGCATCGCTTGTTTTCCTTTTTCCCTTTTTAAATTGTTTTTCACTATCATCATCATCATCAATCTTTTACTTTATTTCAATAATTAAAGCATTCTTAACCTGTGAATTTTACCTTTTTCTACGTCTCCATCCCATCCTGCTGAGGGGATAGGGGGGAGCAGGTGGCTGTGTGATACTTACTGAGTGGCTGGAATTAAAAACACAGCAGTATTCTAGACGTGGAAGCAGGGAAGCCCAGGATAGAGAGCTGAGGAAACAGCAGTGCCAGGTGAGGGTGAATAAGGTTAATTCATCTTTAGTGTGAGTTGAGTGACAGTGACAGGAACATGGGTTTGGATTTCTGTTTAGGAGGTGTAAAAATATGTGATGTAAGGATTTGGAATCGGTACAATAGGAGATGTAGGATCATAGAGTATTTCAAGTAAAATTTGTACTTCCGCCCTCTCAAAGGGACATAAAATCAGGAGTGATCTATAAGATCATCTTGGAGACAACAGTGTGTCTTTGGAATATGGTGGTGTACACTTCTCAGGAATTATTTAGTCACCCCAAAATAGCACATATACAGTATCTAGAGGCATGCAATAAAAACAAAGGGAAGTTGAGGACCACAGGCTGAATATTCCTTTACAAGAAGGAGTTAACCTGCTAGACCCACTTGTCTTAGGAGACAGAGTTGTAGAAGGAGTTGTGAAACCACAGTATTTAATACAATAAACTTGGAAGGAGGATTTGGAAGGATTCTTATTTTCATGATAAAATTTCAATAGCACAGCTGATTAATTAATTAATTAGTATTTATGAGTGTCCTTATCCAAGCATATGTGGCATACCAAGAATATATGGTGCAAGAACATAATGCAGGATTGGGAACAGTTATGAAAGAAATATTGGTGTTGAGGGGGAAGAGACAACTAAAAATGTACTGTTGTGGTGTAACCCGGGTAGGCAGCTAAGCACCACCCAGCCACACGCTCACTCCCCTGCAGTGGGATGGGGGAGATGAACGGAAGGGTAGAAGTGTGAAAACTCATGGGCTGAGATAAAGATGGTTTAATAGGTAAAGCAAAGGCTGCATGCACAGCGAAAATAACGAGTTCATTCATTACTTCCCATCCACAGGCAAATATTTTGCCGTCTGCAGGCAAGCAGTGCTCCATCACGCATAATGGGAAGACAAATGGCAACACTCTGATCTTTCCTCTTTCTCCTTCTTTCCCCAGCTCTGACTGCTCAGCATGATGCCATATGGTATGGACATCCCTTTGGTCATTGGGGTCAGCTGTCTTGGCTCTGTCCCATCCCAGCTTCCTCCACACTTTCAACCTACTCGTGGTAAGGGTCGTATGAGAAACAAAATAAGCTTCAATATTGTGTAATTGCTGCTCAGCAGTATTGAAAACTTTGGTGTGTTATTGACACTGTTTTGGTCACAAATCCAAAGCATGGCAGCATAACCTATTATGAAGAAAATTAACTCTCCCTTAGCCCAAACAATGAGTACTTATAAAATTTTGATCTTAATAGATGCTAGTGGAACATCTGCAAATAATGAATATTCAAAAAAATCATGGACTTTTCTTCCAGCAGTTCCTCAAGACTCAAATTTTTCTCCTATTCCAAAAGGAGAAATAGACAAACAGAATTTGCATTTCTATCAAAGATATTAACTATTGACCAAACCTAGTCTGCTGCTTGTTTTTATCAAAGAGAACTGTTATACTGTACCTTGGAGCTCTTTGGATCATGCTAACTTTAGATATATTGTCTAGCTGCAGATGGTTCATTTTATTTAGAATGCAGAAATAGAAGGCATTCATTTAAATGCAAATTTGCCACTATGTCCTATGGAATTTCCTCTCACTGAACAGTGGTTTTTTAACTGGAAAAATACTGATGCCTGCCCCTATTTTGCTGCAGTAAAGTGCAAGAGCTGTTAAGCATTATAACTTGTGACAAACAACTGCCAAAAAGAAATCTTACATTAAACATCTTGACATACTGTTGTATGAGTGGGGCATATCTGCCCAGCTTAATGTTTTAATTAAAGCAAAACATTAGAATATTAGCTTTTTGTAGAATCAAAAATTCACATTCCTTGGATTTTTCTTGACTGATGCAGAGGTTTTCAAAAGATGATAACCAAATTTAATATTTCATGACAGATAATTTGCATATTTTCAAAGTCCCACCTTCTCACAGTTGTCAGATCTTTCATACTTCTTTCAAACAATGTCATGAGCCTCATTGCTTTAACAAATATTAACCGGATTACATCACATCATCTGTTTCTCTGTTCATGTGGTATCAGCACTGAAAAATGAATCTCTGAACCTCAAGTTATTGTGACATTAATGTTTTCAAAGAGAGTGTCTAGGTGTTTGTTTTGTTGGTCTCATCTGTATTGGGTTTCTTGTTTGGTTTATCTTATTTTGTTTTTCATCTGAAACAGGAGTCATGAGGCAGCTAGCAGCTTTAGGACAAGTATGATCAGTATCATGTGATGTCAACCTTGCTTCAAGCTTCACTTTTCTTTTATCAGTCTGCAAAAAAATCCCCTTATGGATTCTACAAAACTATACAAGAATGAAGCATGAAGTGTCTATAATGAAGTGTCTGTCTGGTTGTGTGGTGGTCTGGGTTCTGATCTTAGACTCACTAAGAAATATTTATTTTATTTATTTTCATACTTTGGTTTCATTTCAATTGCATAAGATTCCTTACTTCTGGAATAAACTGCAGCACCTAGTCCTGCAGATAAACTTTAACATACCACTCTAGTCAAAGCTACACTGGGCCTGTAATCTAAGCATATATTTATGAACTTGGCAGAATTATAGCCCATAATTGTGTAAGAAATAATATGTTGAAAAATGCTGTTCAGCATTACATTCTTTTATCCCTTTCCCCTTATATTTTGAGCATACAATCAATTTGCTGTCTACAAAATCTTTTACGTATCACTCATGAATATAGTTTGGTTGGTTTCTGTGTCCATGGAGTATTTGTAAGGAGTAATGATATTTTTTAAAATGCCCCAGCTTTGTTCTGAGAATTAAATAGCACAGAATGCAATAAAGCATACGCCAATTAAAATTCATGGTGTTAAGATTAGCTAGATATTCTCCAAGTGTTCCCCATTTTCCCCTTTCTGCTTTTTCGTCTTTACTGTAACATCCTTTTCTTTAACCTGTGAAGTGCTCCTGTTTGATTTTTTTGAGCCATGTCCTAGAGGAATTTTGATTTAAAAGTTCTGAACTCCCATTTTGATGTCAGTAGCAAATGGAATAAATGAAGCAGAGCTTGACACCAAAACTTTGCTACCTCTCCAGAGATGTTTCCCTCTAACACTCCTCAGTGTGGATCAGAAGGACCATACACAATCTAGTAACTTCCCAGGTTGTCCCTCACACTGCTAAGAATGGAAGGAATCTTTCTCCTCTGCCAGCACATGTGTCTTTGGACTCTCTCTGAGTCTATCATGCACCTCTTCAGAGCAGTCAGTGAAGGAGTAGCACATGCTGTACAAAACACTCACTCTGTTGTTTCCCGAGCAAGCTACACTTTACACCAGTGTCACAGACATCTTTTCATAAAAATCCTTTCTTTAGGATTTTTCCCCCTTCTGAGAAGCTGTGGCCTCAGCAACAAAATGTAAACAATGGTTATCTGCTGCTGTGGAATGCAGCAGGTGGATCCGTGATTGGTCCCCTGTGGATGTTTGGATTTACTGACCACTCACGGCAGAGCTGGGTCACACTCTCTGCTGGGACACAGATCTTTGTTTTCATTCCTTTTCTATTCTTAGCTTAGCTAGCTTCTGAGAACTTTTCCTTCTATTCTTTTTAGTATAGTCATAATGTAATATATATCATAAAATAATAAATCAAGCCTTCTGAACATGAGGTCAACATTCTTGTCTCTCTCTTCATCCTGCAACCCTTGTGACCACTGTGACACACCAGTGCACTTGTTTATGCTTATTATTTATTCTAAATTTTTATTGAAGAAGATCAGATTGTATTAGTGCACATTGTCCCCAGGTAAGAGAAAACCCATGCTCTGATGAATTTACAGTCAAAATAGACAAACTAGGGTGGGGAGCAGAAGAACTCACTTTTAGCATATGAACACAACAATCCTCCTATGAGGTCCACATCTCCACCTCCTTCTCTTATTTTGTACGACACGTACTGTGTCACATGTGTTAATCTGTGGCAGTGCCATCATTGCTCTGAACACAAAATCAAGCATCAACCAAGACAAAGATTTCACCATTATCTTACAGGTACCTGTTTGCATAATTAGGTGACAACTCTGTGTCTGTAATAAACTATTTTGTGTCAGGACTAAACAGGACAAAGGGGAACACTTTTGCAGTGTGGATTATTTCAGTGCACTAAGTTTGGGACTGAGGTTTGTAGATAAAAGTGTTTTCAATGAATAGGAACACTATGAACTGGGGAGAGGTCCAGTTTGATTGCAAAATGCAGCAGCATCAAAAATTCAGAACATCGATAAAAATCCAGACATTGGGGTCCATGTTTCCTGTGCATACAGCTTTTTAAAGAAAGGGAAAATTATGCAAAACCTCGTATTTTGATGGTTAGTTAAGCTACAAAGGCAAGAAAATCCAATGAGAATTCTCTCATTTGACAAAAAAAAAATCTATTTTACCATCACAGAGTCTTTTAACTGCTGGAGCATATATTGGTTCACGAAAACCATCTTGAAAGTGAAGTCTCTTTCATGTGTGTTAAAACATGCAGATCTGTCTATAGAAAACTGTGACAGCCCTGCAAGGCACCACTTTGCATTTTTTAGCTACTATCAGCCTATGAAAATGCAATCTTGAGCTATGAGCTAGAACCCTCCTATAGGAGCTAAGCCACTTCTTTTGATCATATTGCTTTGGATGAATTACAGCACCCACATCCATCCCTTAGAAGGCTAGGTCCCTAGGATCTTGCCTAGCTTTCCTAACAACTTAAAATATATCTAATTAGGGAAATGTCTTGAGGAAACATCAGACAGCTTTGAGCTGAAGAACTCATGATAAATGAAGGATGTGGAAAAACTTGGAAAGGGTCTGGCAGAGTGATGCTGAAATGGTGTAGGGCCTAGAGCACATGATCTGCAAAGGACATGTTTAGTCTGGTAAAGAGAAAATGAAAACCAGTATGTAACAATCTCCAGGAGTACTTCCAATCACTCTTTTTCATTTTTTCATTGTTTTTCTTTTTCTTTTTCTTTTTTTCTTTTTCTTTTTCTTTTTCTTTTTCTTTTTCTTTTTCTTTTTCTTTTTCTTTTTCTTTTTCTTTTTCTTTTTCTTTTTCTTTTTCTTTTTCTCTTTTTCTTTTTCTTTTTCTTTTTCTTTTTCTTTTTCTCTTTTTCTTTTTTTCTCTTTTTCTCATTTTCTCTTTTTCCTTTACTTTTTCTTCTGATTCTCCTTTTTCATCTTTTGCTGCTGCTTCATGTACTGATTCTGCGTCTGATTCTTCATATCTTCTGCTTCTACTTATTTTATTTCTTCTGCTTCTGCGTTTTCCTCTCCTCCTGCTTATTCTGCTTATTCTGCTGCTGCTTCTGCTGCGTTTTTGCTCCCTTTTCTCCTTCTGCTTCTTTTGCTTCTGCTTCATCTTCTGCTGCTGATTTTGTTTCTTCTTCTTCTTCTTCTTCTTCTTCTTCTTCTTCTTCTTCTTCTTCTTCTTCTTCTTCTTCTTCTTCTTCTTCTTCTTCTTCTCCTTCTTCTTCTCCTTCTTCTTCTTTTTCTTCTTCTTCTTCTTCTTCTTCTTCTTCTTCTTCTTCTTCTTCTTCTTCTTCTTCTTCTTCTTCTTCTTCTTCATCTTCTTCTTCTTCTTTCTCCTCCTCCTCCTCCTTCTCCTCCAGCAGATGTTATGCCAACAAACCAGTATCTTTACTATGTTGGTTTTTGGGGGTTTTTTATGTGAACAAGGCTTATACCATTCCTTTCTCGATCTGTCCTTACCAGATGAAACATTCCAAATACCTTTGATCTATCCTGCTGTCTACTCAAAGGAATCTGTAATTCTCTGGAGGGAAAAATTAAATCATTTATACAGTTTAAAATCACTATGTTTAGGCAAAGAGTATTAGAATCACTGTGAAACACACATAAATTAGAATTGTAAATGCAATTATTTGTTTCTTATTTAGATGGGTTTTTTTAAAAATTCCATGCAGTAGTTTTGCTTTCATGAGTGGATAACCTGGACAAGGATTATCTAGAGCATTATGATGGTGGATTGAACTACCTTCCAAAGGGACCCTAGCAGACTGGAGAAATTACACAGGCTCCAAGACCACATGGCCATGACTGATAGTGCCTTGATAGAGTCTTTTCTGGGAACTAGTTGGCCTTTACCTTCTCAATCCAATTCACTGTGAGGACCATGGAAAGTACGTTCAGGTACCTGTTGGCACACTGAGCTGGTTTGGGCTGAGACACAGCTAATTTTTTTTCCTAGGAGGTTATGTGGTGTTCTGCTTTGGATTTGTGACCAAAACAGTGTCAATAATACATGAAACTTCTGTTATGGCTGAGCAGCACTTACACAACATCAAGGCCTTTTCTGTTTCCCTGCCAACGAGTAGCCTGAGGGTGTGGAAGGAGTTGGGAGAGGACAGAGCCATGACAGCTGACCCCAGTGACCAATGGGATGTTCCATACATATGGCATCATGCTCAGCATAAAAATCCAGGGAAAAGGAGGGAGCGTGGAGATTCGGATTTACTGTCTTTGTCTTTCCAAGTAACCCTTCTGTGTCATTAAACCCTGCTTTCCTGGAAGTGTCAAAATGTCTGCCTGTAGACTGCAATTAATGAATCAATTCCTTATTTTTCATTTGCTCATGAATGGAGTTTTTGCTTTATCCTCTTTCTATTCCCTTTCTCTTTTCAAATTTTTTGTTACTCATTCTGCCTGTGGGGAGTAAGAACCATCTTTTGATTCTCATGTTTTTTCTGCAGTGTAAAAGAAAGTCTCTTGTATCTGCACTTGCTTTTACGATTCCTTCACAGTCAAAGCGTTGTAAAGGGAACTCAGTATACATCCAAATCAGACAATCTATCTCTGATAAAACTTTAGCCTTTCAAGAAGGAAGCAATTTGTCCCTTCCAAGTGTAGCTACTTGTGAAATGACTGGAGGTTCACTTCGGTTGAGTAGCCAGATATTAGAACAGAGGTAACTTTAAGAATGAAATGACACGTATTTATTTATGCATTATGAAATTCAAAACTAGAAGGGAAATGCAAGTAAAATGTGATTATGGTAATTTCAGCTATCTAAAATGTATTTGTAACCGAAGAGATGTAAATTTAAGAAGGAGATAACCTCAGGTAAGCATGTCCTAATACATCTTTTTTAGAAATGTCTCATAAAAATATGTATTTCTACAGCAGTGATCTTGACAGTGAGACTGCTATGCATTGAGGAGTTAGTGATGCACACAACAGGTTCCTGAATAGGGCCAGGTTTGTGCTGTGCCACACATACACAGTGGCCTTCAGGCTTGTGTTGGACACAAATTCCTCAGACACAGAACAACCATTGTATCAGATCAACCTCCAGGCAGCTTCCACTTGGTACTGGCTACCTGTGTGGCTTTTCTTCTCTCTTACTGTACACCAAGAAGTTCTCATGGGAAAACTCCAAAAGAGTAGGGAGCAAGGTTTATTTTATTCTAGCGTGTTTCAGATATTTTTACAGGCTCAACAAAAGTCTGCGAGACATACAGGTGACTAGAAGTACCCTCAAACAGTTGCACCATCTGAGAGGAGTTTGTATTTGCAGAAATATCCTGCAGAATTATGCATTTAGAATTTTGGAGATTCTCTAAACATTCATTAGCTTTGTCTTTGTGAGATCACTTTCTTGGTGGAGTGTCCCCCAGCACAGTACACAATGAACAACACCAGTCATTCAATTTCAGTTTTTTCTAAAAAACTTTGGGGAGCAAATAATTAAGGTTGAGACATAATAAATACTACTGCTAGTCAGACACCGTAGAAATATTTCACAGATCTTATGTGTGCCTTTTATTTTAAATCTTAGCACGTGTTTAGTCTCTAACAGTTAAAGTTCTGCGTCTCATGTCTCTCTCCTACTATCTGTTCAAAGAGGTAAGCAAAAGTACTTTCCTTTTGTATTTAATTGTTCTGTTCTCTTTTGTTAAACCTGACTTTAGTCAAAATCAATCCAGTCTAAATTCTGTGAATAACAGGAGATGTTTGCCTCCAGACCTTGCATAAAAATATTCTTTGAAATAGCAAAGACTGCATAAGTTCAGATGCTTGCAGAACTTTCAAGACAGCCCACAAAGCCTCATTCAAAGGCACTGAAGCCTAAATAACAGTGGGATTTTTTCTATCCTTTTACCTAAGTGTGGAAATTTCGGTATATGACAAGTTCTTTGTGCCATCCTGTAACTTTTAAGATTATTAATTATGCATGATTACAGAAAGGTTTTTTTGTTATTTTGTCAGTGTACTAAGGCCAAATACCTAAGAATTTCCAAACAGAAGTGCTTAATGAAGGACACAGATTGTATGCATTTTCTAACTAAGATCGTTGACACAGCACTTCAATTAGATGGGTTTACTTCTGGATATCAATGTTATCATCTTTCCACTACTTCTTGTTCCTAGATAATGATGAGAGTCCTTAAAGCTAAGATTCTTGACTCCTAATTCAAAATTTTATGGTCCTTGGAAGAGAAACTTTGGTGCATCTCAAAAATAAGTTTTAAAAGATAATGACTTGAGAATTCCTAAGAGCATCAGAATTGAATATGCAAAAGGAAATAATAAGAAAACCCCAAAGCCCTCAAATATGTGGAAGAGGTTCTATTAATGAAGATAACACGGGAGGTTTCTCACAATAGAGAGTGTTCTTGGTTAAACAGTTTCTCACTACTTCATGGCTTTCACATTCCTACCAAAATTGGAGGAACTATCAAAAGGAAAAAAGCCTCATTTTCTTTCCTGTCCTCATGCTTATATCAAACATGAATATATGACAATAGAGACTCGATGCATGAGAATAGAAAATAAAAGTTGAGCAAACTAAGTAGGAATGCTGAATGCCAAGATAAAATCTATAGCTAATTATTATGCCAACAGGTTTATTTCAAGTGCAGTGAATGGAGTGGAGTTGAAAAGAAGACAATATGTCTTTAAAAAGTTACTTTGCAACATGTTGCAAGGTGATACAGAAACTGCTAAAGTAGAGCTCAAAATGAACAAAATGCTTTGGCTGGATTTTCCCTAGAGAGAGATACTTTACAAAGCAGGTGTAAAAAACCACGGGAGTCTTTGTAAAACAAATGAACTGTGCCTCTTAATTAAGAGACTCCCTCAGTACTCTTGGCAAGTCAAGGAAAAGCATGCTTCTATCAAAATCAGCTGGCTGTTTTAAGTGAATTTAGGATTTGTGCCATGTATTGGCCTGACAGCTCTGGAGACTGAAATCACTCAATAATAAACAAGGAAGCAACTGTGCAGATTTCCCTACCTTCTTGCTGCAAAAGTGTTTTGTTTCTATCCTCTCAGAGCTCTCCAAGATGCTTCCATTCATTCTCCAAGGCTGTTTTATGCAAGGCTTTTTTGATGACTACTCAAGTTCCAGTCCTGTCACCACAAGGATTCCTGTTGTGCTTAAGCACATGACTTAAGCAGGGAGTAGAGAGTGCTAAGTTTGCTGCTGAGATATTTACGTTCTTGTAAATGAAAGCAATATGCAATTTCTGAGAACACACAAAGGGATTTTCATCCATCTTTACCCTGTGAGTGATTACTGTTTAAAACTTAAATAAGAATCAAGAATTAAATTAAAATTTAGCCCCTACTCCTGTGCAAACTCTTGATTCCACTGTGTCTGTTGCACAGATTTATCAGGAGTCTGCACATGGAACTTTATTGGCCTTTTCTGATCTTTCCAAAGACAGCTTAAAGCAGGTCTTAAGGAGGTTCTACCAATTTTAACATGTTTTTTTCTATCTAACAGTGCTGCTGATCCACAGCTACAAACGGTCAAATTTGCTTCATGTAAGAATTGCAACATCAGCATAAACAGGCTCACATAAATAAATTTGAGAACACTTTAGTGAGATCTGTAAAGAAGACTGTTTCATCTTATTTTGCAGAATAGAATAAATTAAATCCAGGAAAATCAAACAATTAATTTTGAGTATGTCTGAAGTATCTGGAAGAAGGAAAGCTTGATTCATACGACCTTATTGTTCATTCTGTAATGTTTAGCTACTTTCTTTTATAAAGATTATTTCTTTCTAGATTTGTATAATATGGTCCTTTCACTAGACAAAATGAGACATTGCCTTTGTAAATTTGCTGAATCAATTGTGCATTAAAACATAACTAATGAAGCACGCAAATCAGATTCCTACTTTTGTCATTTTTATTGTCTTTAGAAATGATGACTTTCCTATTTGGTAGATGAAAAGCTTTCTCATTCATTGTGTAGGTTAAGCAGGCTTTTGTAAAGAAATGGAGTGCAACTCAAAACTCAAAAGGATTTTAATTGATTTTATTCCTTAGTGAAGCCTGCTGTAAAGATGTTGGCTATACAAGAATAAAGTAGCTTATCAAATTTCCTGCACTGAAAAAGAATCCTTCTACTGAGAAAGATAGCTATTAGCTACAGTTACAGAATAGAAATAAATTGTTCTGGCCTGATCTAACAAAAGAAAAACTAGGTTGGGAGATCTATTTTTTGTTGTTATTTTGGAACATCTGTCAGTTTTTCCATTTTGGATGAATCAAATATCAAGCAGCAACAGATAAACCAACCTAAATGAAGTGAGTGCTCTTTCTGTATCCATAAGATACAAAATTAGTTGCCAAAGGCAACTGGTGGATTGATGGGAAAAGGAGAAACCTGAGCAGAAAACAGTGAGACACATGAATAGTACATCGTCATTTAAGCATTCTACACAAAATCTGATCATCACTGGCTTTGATGGATTTTTATGAGGTGATGAGAAAATTCATCTCATTTTAAAATGTTCATAAGCAGAACATAACATTCATGAAGAAAGATTTAATTTCAGACTTTATTTTTAGGGACATATTCAAAGAGTAAATGTGGAAAACATATCACAGGGTCATAGAATGGTTTGTGTTAGAAGGGACTTCAAAGACCATCTAATTCCAACCCCACTGCCATGGGTGAATTTTTAGGATCAATGCTTCATTTGCCTAGTTGCACCTGAAAAGAAAATGTATTTTCTAATGACATTGAAAGCAAAACATTATTTGGATTATATAATCTCAACTTTTTTTTCCCTGACAGAATCTTAATATTTAGTTTCTGACTCACTTTTGTGAAATTGTTTTCCTTTAACAATTGAAAGAGTTACATATTTAGGGATGCACACATAGTCAAAAGCAAAATTTCCTTTGGTGAAAAAGACAGCCATTCCCAACATATTTTCCCATGAAAGGTGATTTTTAATTGATTAATTTTTTTTTGCAAAGGAAATAGAATTCTCTGATTCGCATTAGTTAATGCTTGCATGTTTGGAGTCACAAACAGCTCCTAATAACTCTCCAGATAAAAAATTGCTTAGATTTATGTCTGATAATATATCCTGGGAGCAGACTCTTTAAAACAAAGGAATACATGCATTTGTGAAAGGCTGCTGGTTTTGGATATGCACTGAACTTGGCATTACATGAACTGAAAAACTCCAGAAACGAGTCTTTGGGGAGTCTAAGGTCTACGACAGAACAATCTGCTGACTATTGTTTTGCAGTTCAAGAGATTTCTGCCTGTGTCTCTCCCTCTTGTGCTGCTTGTGTCTGTTCTGGGAGTAAGGGAGATGACAGGGAACACGAGCCTCCACATGAACCACTGCAGCCGAAAATCTCGTCACGTAGCACATTCTGCCAGGAAAAGTGTTTTGGTCTAAAATATCATGCCATGTCTCTCTCTTCTGTGGTTGAGTGGAAAGTTTCTAGCAGCAAGGGCAAAAGGCAGCTGGGTAACTCTGTAAGCTCCTTCAGAAAGGGAGCTCCAGAACTTGCTTATGTAGACCCAGGTTATTAACTAAGTTGTAACTAGGTGTCACTTTGCATTTGCAGCAACATGAAAAAGGAAAGTATTCTATTATGGTTGTCCAGCTTCTCCTTCTCTTAAGCGGATGATTTTTATGGCACGTAGGTTAATTTTTGTTGTTTATTTATTTGCAGGATGTTAAGTACTGCAGATTGCACTTCTGCTCTTTAAACAGAACTCACAGTGCTTTTGAAAGCAAAGATGTATATACTTGCATTAGGAGCAAGCAGAGCGCTTGGAAAATTTTCCGAGATTCACTTGAATACGTCAAAGTGGGTGTGTGTCTAATTTGATTTGCTCATTTGCTGTGCTAAGAAATTGCTGTTCCTTTGGGGTCATGTGCTTTCTTTTATGGAACAATCTGATGGAAACTCATACTCTCAAAAAGCATAGTAAGTGGCATGTGGAAAGGCGAGTTTGTGTTCAATCATCATCTGCAGAAGTCATCCCACTGACAGTGATACACAAATCATGTTTGTGTATCACAACCCTCACACAGACCACAGTACCATCATGCTATTGAGAAACAAAAATGCTCTGTCTCAGATATTATTTAGCATATTGTCTTAGTTTAAGAACTAACTCAGCTTTTTTTGGGTAAGCTTGTTTTTTCTTTCAGAACCAAGAATTCAAATTTCATCTTGTAGTCAAATATGCAAATTTATAATAATGCTGAAGTTATATTGGGGGTTATTTGGGTTTAAAATAGCCCAAGTCACTAATGATTCTGACACAGGGCTTGAAGGGTCTTAGGAATTGAAACTCTGATAGTCTTCTTTGTGCTATTTATTTATCTTACATCTGTGCCAAAAGTATCACAGTCTCATTCTTTTCTGTGACATCATCAGAAAGAATATGCTATGAAAAAGCGATTTTCCAATAGCCATTTCTAGAGCAGAACTAGATATTAATTTCTTTAAAATTCATGTTTTCTCACTCATCTGGAGTAAGTGATGATTTCTGACATGAAAAAAGGGAGCAGACTGGAAATCATCCCAACCTAGAGCATTTGCTGTGTTTAAAGTGAAATAGCAGAGAGAGCCTTTCAAGTACACTGCAACACAGACATTCAAACTGTGGGAAGAAAAGCTCTCCTCAGCACCTAACAGAGACTCGAAATATTGGCTGGACTTCCTCTGCTGAAATCATAAAGTCAGGAGTGCAAATTACAAATTTCAAAGACCTGGGAAGATCAACCACTGATAAGTCACCTCATTCCCATGAAGGCATAGACCTTGAGAGAAATTTAATGTGTATCTTCCCAGCTCACTGGATGAGCACTGGTTGCCAAAGCTTTATCATTAGCAGTAGTGTGTAGAACCCTTAAGACTCTAGAATGTTTCTCTGCCATGTCTGTGTTGTCCTTTTGAGGTAGATTCTTCTGCACTGTTCTTATTTAAGAAGCAAATCTCCATTCAAATGGAGATTAAAATACAGAAAGGAAGTTCTGTAGTAGTGTGGGAAGGAAACTTAAGAGACTCTGAAAGCAAAGATGGTCAGGACCACTAAGGGAGTCTCAGAGTGACTTTGTTTTCATTACTGTGATTAAATTCTTCATTATCCTTGATAATGTTTGTATGAAAAGGTTAATGGATTTGGCCAAATTCAAAAATAGATCTGCTTTATGAGGTGCTGCAAGATACTGATAAAAGCAGAAGATTTAAAGGGAATTACAGTTGTTGGAACTATGATAAGGAATATGTTTTAAAAAATGTCAGTTTTCTGGAAAACAAAAGGCAGATGCACGATTGGTAGGAAATATTCAGGAAAAAAACCAGTGTTTAACGTTGTTAAATTTGAGAATATTATAGTGAGGAAGTAGAGAAGAGGAGATTTTTTTAAAGGAATATTCCAGTGAAAAAGGCCTGTGGTATTGAACTTTGATAACACACAGCAGTAGTCCTCTTCCCCTGGTGCTGACAAAATTGTCCTCTGGGCATGTCCTTAAAGATGGATAATCCCATAAAAGATGAAGGAAAAGAAAGAAAAAAAATCTGATGGGTCTGTTTGGAGGTATTAATTTATAGGGAAAAAATATGAAGAAGGATACAAAAATGCCTTGCTTGACTGAGACACCATTAAAAAGGAGAAGGGACAGAAGTATCTACACTTTTTTCCAAGAGTAAGCAAGTTCTAAGTTTATTTTTTGACCTTTTTTTCCTTCAAACATATATTCCCATTGAAGTTTCCTAGGAAAAAAAGCCTTCCCAGAACTAAACCCTTTCATATCAGCAGAACAGAGATCTACTATGTCTGACACCATCAATTAGTCTCCATTCTCTAGCATAGACTTAAATATCACACTTTATAAATAGATAAAAGATTTCTTGGGATTTATAAGCTGTGTATAAGTCAAAAATATAAAAAAGTAAAAAAAGAAGTAATCAAAAAGTAAAATAAGAAAGAAATACTAATTTGTAATTTTTTAGATACTGAGAGATTCCCTCACCTTCCCTAGAGTGCAAAAGGCCTTACTTAACCAGCGGTCAGCGTTTAAATTCTGCATTAAAATGGTTAAGCCTGAAACAGAGTAATCATTCCCACCATCCTCCAGTGGAAAGCTTTTGTAGCCCTACCTCTTATTAGCTGCAATTATAGCATTTCCTCAGGAGTGCTTGCTGTCTTTGAAAAATTCTGTTCCTGTCTGACCTGTAATTTGGATCTTTAGCGCAATGGATCTGGGAATCAGGCCCGTCGTGTTTAACTATGATTGCTGCATTTGTCTCTTTTTTATTTAAAATTGACTGAAAATTGACATTTATTATTCTTTGAAGTTATTAATCTTCAATTTCTGTTCAAGGTCAGGCTACCCACTTTCATTGACCTTTGGAACAGAAACTGTTGCAGGTGCTGGAGTTTTTGCAAGGAACAAGGGCAGCTTGAAGAAAGGGAAGGAGCAGAGGCTGACACCAAGCAGAAAATACCTAGCAGGTCTTAAACTGAAGAAGCAGGACTGAAGGAAGTGAAAATGGGCCTGCATCAAAATTTAGTAATAAAACCATATCCTACTGGCTTGGACTGAATCAAGAAAAATATCATAGTAATACCATTAAATAATGTGATAATGTATATAATAAGATTTGCCATGACACAGCTCTACTTTGCAGTGCATATGGCACGATGAGCAGAGTTAATTTTTCATTGCTTTTGGGAATGTGATGTTCTCTTGTTAAGGTGCAAACTGACTTGTCATCACTTCTGGGAATTCAGTTTTAGTGGTCTGGTATTATTTCTTGGGGTAAATATACACTGACATTACTTAACATACATTAGCAGCAGAGTGTGTCTAGCTAAGAAAATGCAAATCACGAGTTTTTAAGATGCAATATGGAATATAAACTGCAACCTGGCAGAGAAAACTCCTAAATTTAAAGTAGTGAGATTGGCAGATTTTTTATTCTGTCATAGGATCTGATTACTCTTTTCACTTAGAAACCTTTGATACTGAAACCTTCTACAACAAAAAGCCAAATTTTAAAACATTTTGTGTCAAGAAACCAAAGCAGATAAACCACAATTTAAAATAATATTGGAATATCTTGCTTTATTAGCCACATTTTAAAAGCTAGTCTCCACGGTATTCCATAATTATTTGTTAGATGAGCAGAACAGTTTGAAAGAGATGTCTCATTACAGTGTCCATGCTTTTATTTTAATCCACGTTCTTCAATTTACTGTGTGTGGACAATAGGACCAAGGTGATTTATTAAATTGGTCTCATTGTCAGTGGATCTGATACCCAATAGCGTCTCACTTACAAACTTGTTAAATTCATAATAAGGTAATACAGGATAAAGTCCATAACCCTTAAACTGGTGGGGGTTTTTTTAAGCATTGATTCAGAGAACTCAGTCCAGGAAGAAAGCTTAGGCACACAAATTAAATATCACCAGACCCTGATGTTAAAATGTATAAATAGTGGTTATTTTGTAGCCCAGATCTTCCTAATACTCAAAAGTATTTAGAAATTCCTTCATATGCATGCTTCAAAACTTAAGTATTTCCCTTTGTTTTTCTGTTTATTTCTGTTTCATAAATGAAATTTGTTTATACCACTGCCTACCAAATATGATTTTTCATGCCACGCTAAGATCAGTGGACTAGTATTCTTCTGTCAAGAATTTGTGATGCAAAGTAAGGAAATGTTAAGCTCAAAGCAACTAATAATAAATGTTACATAACAAGAAGAATCAGTGAAAAAATGAAGCACTTAGACAGCAGCTAATGATTCAAGAATTACAGAACCAGAGAAGCAGTGAATGGAATGAACCTCAGAGGTCTCCATCCAAATTTCATTACTGGAGTGGGACTGTTGCCAACACTCTATGAGATGAATCTTGAAAGCGCTCAGACATGGAGATTACCCAGGCTCTCTGAGAGACATCTTCCAGCGCTGCCCTGCGCAATGAATGCTTTCATTTCCTCTAAGATAAAAACAGCTTTCCTCATGTTTTTGGGAATTCCCAAGCCATTTGCAGCCCCTGGCCCTTGTTGTATCATCTACCCTAAGTGAGAAGAGTTTTGCTCTGTCATCCTCCTAAACCGCCTTTCATGTAATTATGAACAAGCTCAGCTCCAGGTTCAAGATCAGCTCCCACCTGTGGCACCAGGAAGGGCAGTGGGATCCCTGCTCCCCTCAGAGTGCCTCCTGGCCAGGGAAGCCTGGCATGGTGCTCTGCTGCCCCTTGGGGAGCCTTCCCTGTGAGACCCACTGGTTTGCTGTGGTGCCGCTCTCCCCTCAAGGCTGAGCCTTTTGGGCCAGGACAGGGCTCCAGTCCCACTGTGGTCTCATTCCCCTCCCAGCTGTCCTGCTGCTGGGGTCTGGTGGGCTGGAGAGGTGTCCTGCTCCTGCTGCCATTCAGGATGCCCTGCCTTGAGTTCCATCAGAGAGCCCTGTTGTCCCCCAAGGCTCTCCAGGCTGTAGCAAGGAGTCCTGCCTCCCCCAAGGCTGCTCTGTCTCTGGATCAATTCCTTTTAGGGGAAGCTGCCCAGTGTCCTTGGCCTGGCAGGTGGGCTAGTTCCCTTTGAGACTGCCGTGTCTTCAGGGCATGGTAGAGCGTCCCAGACCCCCCCAGCTCCTATGCCTGACTGGCCAGCAATGTGCTCCATGCTCCTTGAGGCTGTGCTGCCTCCATGCCCAGCATGCAAGCTCAGTGTCCTCTCAGCTGGAATCACTACATGATCTCTTGATCAGGAGGTCATCACATCTCTTGATTACCCCTTCAAAATATTTCATGTTGCAGTTCAATAAGTGATTACAATTATAAATAGAAAAGTAGTTGTAAGTAAAGAAGGTGTTGCTTGTGAAAGTGTAGACCAGCAGTGACATTAGAGATATACTTCGTCAAGTATAAAGGGTTTTCACTACAGCCTCTGGCCTCTCTGGCAGGGAGAGTCAGAAATCCTGCAAAGGCCCTTCTCTGCAAATGACTCGTCTGAAATGGATGTCCTCTCCTGGGGCAGGCCATTAGCCCCACTGGTATGAAACCCTGAGAACAGCAACTGGAGTCAGACCACAGATTGGAGAGGCATATATTTGTCTGTGATACCAAAATTGCTAATACAGACATTTATGAATCACTACCTCCACCATAAACACAAGACTGAAGCTGTGTCCTTAGTAATATTTTTTTTAGTGCTAAAGGCAAAATTTCTGTCCCTTTCTTTTTGGACTTGCCCTCCAATAGCCTCAGTATTGTGCTAATTCAGCTCTTTTTTTCAGCTATACAATGAATTACTTCAGTGAATGAAATGGAATAAAAGTATGCCCTCCAAAAGAACAATGTCACACACCCTAAAAAATTTGGTTCATAATTTTAATCAGTGTCTTGATCTGGATCGACTTGCATCCACACAGACAAGTGGGTTTGCAAACAAAGAAGAAAAAAAGCAACAATTGGCAACAGATCTTGCTGTTGAGAAAATTGCCATCTTGAGCTGCATCTCGAATTCACCAAGTAATTTCATACACTGGTACACATAAATGCTCATTAGGGAACAATTACTTCTATAACTACCAGCTTCAGCAAATTTCTAGTTCTGTGATCTGGGATTAAAACTGTGCTCCTTTAATAACTTCTTGTGTCACTGTCAAATTGATCCTTGTGATGTTGAAATAGGAGTCTCAATGGAAGCAATTTCTTACCTTTCCAGAAAACAGATCTTCCCTAAATAGTCAGTAAAGAGCTGCTCCAGAAAGTCTTTAAATTTTGCAAAAACAAAACAGAAAAGCCCAAACTGTTACTTTCTCCAGAGCACAGAGCATGGGATTTTGCTGCACTTAAGATCAGGACAGACTAAAGCATGTTTTAATTATTAAGCAATAATTATATTCACATGAAGGAGTTTGGGAACTTATTGCCTTTGTGAAAGAGTGGTTATTGATGCATGAAACACTACAACATTACAGAGTCATGGTTATTTCTATTTCCCCTTTCCTTGTTGACAAGAACAGCAGCTGACTGTCCTGATCTAAAGTGCAGCAAAATCCCATGCTCTGTGCTCTGGAGGAGTAGGCTGTTAAGGGTAGCTTCTGGCTGAATGAGCTTGGTGCCAGGTATCCCTGGAGTGGATCCAGAGTTAGGCATTCCAGAAGGTAAAATTCTCCCCCTTCAGATAGAGGTGTATGAGCAAATTCTGTACTTTCAATGCTATTATTGATGGGCTGTTCTGAGGTGTTATACGCTGATCAATGTAGCAGGTTGCCAGGGAAATATGAGTAGTTAAGTTGTTATTTTTCCACTTGCACATGTTTTCGTATTACCTATCTAACTACAATTTAACTAATAAAAGTTATTTCCCTAACAACACCACAGCAGCATATCAAAGGTCAAATTCCAGGCCTCCAACGCCAATCTAATTATTCTAGGCATGTCAGCTCAGTAGGGATTTATCTCTCCATAAGAAAGTTTGCTTTTGAGACAAGTCCCAGTTTCTCATGGGGTTTCAGCACCCCACATTCCCTCCTCTGTCAATTCCTCCCCCTAAAGGTTCCATCGGAGGTGATGTACCTGAGAACGGGTTTGTTTAAAAAAAAATTCATTTTTTGCATAAGATAATATTGACATAGGAAATCAAATCTCTCAAACAGGTTGGTAAACTGGTATCCAAACAGAGAACCTGTAAGTCTCTGTTGCAAGTGTCTTTGTAACAGCAGCTTCAGCTGAGTCTAGTGAGACTCGCTGAATTGCTTCTCTGCTGGAACCTTATAATACAGCTGGCAAACAGTCTTATGTGCAAACCTAGTCTAGATGTCTCAAGTGTTATGTTTGACCATTTCTGTAACTACAGGAGGAGTTCTAAGGACTGGTTACAAGTATCTCTGTACAGTTTGGCCAATCCTGCAGCATCAATTACCTGGGAGCGTCTCTGAGATAATGGCGCCACCATTTAGCTTATAAACACCAGGAGCTGCCTGAGGACACCTCCAGGACCAGCTGAAATTCTCTCTTTGAGAGCTTCTGCAGTGGTTTCTCACTTTGTTGTGAAAGCAACTAGGAGTTTGGTTTCCCCCCTCATGCCATGCCAGTCCATTATCTCAAATGAGTTGTCTCAAACAGCAGGATCAGCCTGCAGAGCTCCTCAGCCACCCAGGGAATTTGTGATTGTGCTGAGTGTGCACATTGGCACAGCCAGGATACACAGCTACACTGTGACTGCAACTGGTCACAAATAAGTATATCTGGATGTTATATATCAGTTAAGGAATTGCTGACATGGCAATGTTTAGAAAACTGATAGATCAGGGTGAGAAGTTCCAGTTTTAAATGAGAAAAACAGATTTTTTTCTAAATTCATCCATCAGCAATTCACTTCTTGGCTACAGTCTGCGCTTCTCTTATACTGATCATAATCATAATCATTTCATATACAGAACTCTAAGTCTTTAATAATTGTATTTTAAATTTCTATGAGTACACATGGACCTGATGGTTCAGAGGTCAGGATGAGTAGGACGGAGAGCACAGTACAAGCCATGTTGGAAAATCCTGATCAGAACAATTATATGTTATAGTTTTCAAAGGCCTCTGCAATAATCCCAAATTATAGACCAAATGCAAAGTTCAATCTTACATCACAATTAAAACTTAAAATCCGTAATTTTTTCCACAAGGGGAATTCTGATTGCTTTACTTTTGGGGCATTCTCAGATGTGAGAGGTTTTGGGTCATTCACTACTATATTTGTACTGAAGATAAAATAGTTCTTAAATATAGCAGAGGCAAAATAATCACTCAGAGAGACAAAATAAATTTTAAAATATCTAATATAAAATATATGAAATACGCTCATCCCTATAGAGTAACCATGATTAGGCTGCTGTATTTGACAATGTTCTGGACTTGACCATATCTTCAATCTTTTTAGTTCTCTTCCTCCTGCAAACCACAGTTTGAGAGCTTTTTGTCCTCTGTTACTGTAAATTTTAAGATTGTACTGGATAATGAAACATTTTGGTTTGCAATGCATGAAATTATTTGTATAATTTTAATTTGAAGTCTATGTGTGTTTGTAATGATGTTCCAAATATCATTGTAATATGATACAATAATATTAAAAATATGATTATAATACCTATTTAGACAAATCCACTTCCTGAAATAACAATCCAGGTGGTCTCTCCCATTCTTGTGTCACATATAAGAAGTGCTTTAAGTACTACTTCGCACTTTGGGAGATTTTATATTATCTCTAAACATATGCAAGACAAAGCATGTACTGCTAGCTGATCATCCACACCCTAAAAATGCAGGATAGTATTATAGATTAACTTAAATATTAATATAACAGATCACAAATCTTGAAGATAAAATAATCTAGTTTTTGGGATAGAGACAATGGGGAAAAGAAAATCTAATGCTTCTAGCCATGTGTGTATTTCTAACAGGCATTAGAAATTTCAATATGCTTTCTCATAAAAAATGTTATTTAAGGTTTATACTCCTATTTGACCATAATTTCCAGGAACCATTATGGGATCCACTGCGGCCTAAGGTTGTTGGTGTTCAGTTTTTTATTTATCTTGGCATCAAAAGACAGAACAGCTCAAATTCATACTGAGCTCATACTCCTACAAATTGAACATGACCTTTCATATGCCATTTTAAAAACATGCCTTACATTTGCTTATAATTTAAATCTCCTGAAGTTTAGATTGCTGTAATTTCCCTTTTCCTCCTCACCAAGCTGGTAATTCTTTATAAGATATACACACATGGATTTACTACCTATAAGTCATAATTTTTATGTATTTCCAGAACATATTAGGTGTAAGGGAGAGAATGTGCCACTTTCTTATATTTTTTCTGTCATTGAGAAATTACATATTTTTTCAAATCTCTTGCAGGCTCCTATACTGCAGTAAAGATTAGCGTATTTTCATTTGGAGTTGCAGTGGTGTAGCCTTCTTGTTAAAGCCATTTATTCTATTATTGTTGTTTCCACACTGAAGAAGGTAGTGTTCCCAATGAAAAGGAATAGATCACACAAATTAACTTAGTCACAAGAAGAGTTCTAATTCTGTGTAATTTCTTTTTTCTAAATCCTCCATTTTTAATTATGTGCTGTTTTGATTGAGCAGCTTGAATTTCATTTCAATTTTTTCCCAGAGTACCATTTCTTAGGTTTATGGACAGAAAGATCCTGTCAGCTACTGAAATAGACCTGAAAACTGGCTCTGGCCCAGCCCTCCTGGAATTTGTTTTATGTTTCATGTAATTCACTTGAGCTCTGTGGCAAAACTGTAAAGCAAGAATCAAGGAAATAATGCTTTGCTGTCATCTATTTTGTGGCAAACTACCAAAGCAGGATCTGAAGGGCAATACCTGGAACAAGGGGATTTGAAGATTGATGGGCTTCTCCAGGCCACATCTGTAACAAAAATAACTGGTGCAAGTTCTCCTTAAGGAAGAGAACTCTTTCTTTTACCTTGCCTTTAAAAGTACTAGCAATGTTCTCAGAAGCAAGTTTCGCCCAAACTGTGAACCCTGCTACACTGATTTATCTAGCTTGATAAATTATGCCCAAAACATCTGTATTTCCAGAGCCTTTTTATTGTACCAAGGAGGTTTCTGAACACTACAAGCAAAATCATTATATACTACTTAAGTATTTTTTTCCTCCTGAAAGAAAGTACAAACATACCACATATAAAGTCCATGTAATTCTCAATATTGGCTCCTTTATTACACCCCTTTCTATTTTATGCAGTTTGAAGAAAGAGAGGAAAGGGAGACCATTAACACCTAGGTCATACAATTATACCTGTATTATGGAGATTTCAGTATAAATAAGTTGATCTTCTCCCTGGCAGCGATCACAGATGAATTAGCAGGATCTCCCCATTCTGCCAAAGTCCACAGCCACAGCAGGTGCCAAGGTCTACTACCAGATCAATAACCCAGGAGGCTGAGCTCTGTTTGCAGCCAGAAAAACCATCATCTTAGGCACCTCAGAGTGCTGACTCCATGCTGTAACCTGGCCAAAGCCCGATTATATTTAATTTATTGGGGAACATCATCAAGCAACATTCTGAAGAGGTATGACCTCACTTTTGCTAAGTTATAGACAGTTCTGGAAAAATAGCTACATTGTTCTCAGCTCATGAAATACACAGCACTGATCACACTTTCATATTTTTCATGTTTTAGTGGGAGGCAGCAGGATTTGGCAATTTTCCTTATTGGAAGAGGAAGGAAAATACCAAACTGGGGAGAAAAAAATTGCCAGCCCACTATCATAGTTACCGTTGGTTGCTTGTCAACAGTGACAGCTGAACACGAACAAAATTGTTCACAACAGGGAAACGTGAGGAACGTAGCAGAATGCCTTGCTGTATAAGACAGTTATGGGAGGGAAAGCAAGAAGACAGACAGCTATTTGCCAGACCTGACAGAGCCATCTAAGTTATTTTCATAGATCTTCCAGTTAAAATGCTTTACAGGAGTGCTCCCAAAGCATTATGTGTATCACTGAAGGAGGCAAAAAAATGCCTCATCCATTTTCTGAAAAACAGAAAGCGACAGAAACCAAGATGACAGAATGCCTGCTGTTGGACAAAGAAATAAAAGAGAGGTGTAATTTCAATTATTGCACCTTCATCTGTAGTGTAGTTTAATTCCTCTAACCTCATGTGACATAGCAATTCAAACGTTTAGGCACAGACTGTACCCTAAGAACCAAAGAAATAACAAAGTTTTATATTTAGAAAGAAAGAAAACCTCTTGTTTGAATGAATATTGACATTTTTCCATATTTGCTCTTCATCTCAGACTTTTTAATCATGCTGTGATGCACTAGGAGAGAAAGGCAGAGCAGACAAAAAAGAAATGGGTCTTTAAGTGTAGAAATTCCGTCTCAGATTCCAGCAAACAGTAAAAGGTAGAAGGCAGAGCTTTTCTCATAAAAGACAGTTTCTTAAAGATATCACACAAGAGAAGTGACAAGATAGGATGGACTCGAGTGATTTGCACTTCTTTTCAGTGAGTTCATGACTCTGAGAGTACTACTTCACTTTCTCTCTGATGAGCTGTGTGCCTGGGTACAATATTCTGCACCCATTGATAGCTTATGGGAGATGGTTCATGAGATTTAGCTCTCTAAACAACATTACACACCTTCTCTCTCCTGTGAGAACTCTAGAATAGAATACAAGCAACAGTCTGTCACTTCTCTCAGCATATTTTTCCTGTGAAAATATTGGCTGCACAAACCAAATCACCATGGTATGAGATTATACATACATAATCTTGTCTTTTCAAGGCTTCAGGAATAATACAGAAGAGAAAGCAAAAAGACAGATGCCCAATTGCCAGATCTGGCAGAACTATCTAAGTGATTTTCATGGCTCTTCCACAACCACACAGAATTACATGATCACTGAAGTTAGAAAAGATATCAGGAAATCATGTAGTCCAGCCCCAACTCAAAGGACTGTCAGCTACAGCTGGGGCCATTTGTAGCCAGGTGTTTAACGCATCCAAGACCCAAGACTAAAAAATATTTTTAAATGCCTTCACAGTAAAAAAAGTATTAGTTTTTAATGTTTCCATGTCCTTCATTTTGATTTATGCTCATTTCCTCTTCTCCTTTTGCTGAGTACCACTGAGAAGTCTGGCTTCATCTTTTTTACCCCCTCCCACACCAGGCACTCTGAGCCTACCTTCACAAGTGAGAGTTATTTAGTAGTTGTCGCAGCTCCTTCAGTGAACTCACTCCAACATACCCACATTTTTCTTACCAGGGGAAAAGTTTTGCATAACAGAGTTTTTAGGCACCTAATACTTTAAGATAACTTTGACATCAAACTTCAGAAGTATTTTGCTGTCCGTTCTGAGTACATGATTTGTAAATGCTCAAAAAGTTAGGTGGGAACAGAACAAGGTCAGTGTATAACAAAGATATCACGATACTGTGTCCATTTATCTGCCATTGCAGTAATCACAATTCTCAAAAACCTGCTTAGCTCCTCCAATCCACAGAGGACTGGAGACACACTTTGGTGACCTTTATAGAAGCTGTCAGAATACAACTTTCTTCCAACTGACCCAGTTACAACTTATTCAGAGTTTGGCACTCTCCATGGAAGAAAAAAAAATGAAGGAACATTTTGGTTACATTTAGATTAAGATTTTAGGTTTGCAACTGCAAAATAGAGCTTCTCTTTTTAAACAAAATGGAGTCTAAAGTCTTAGAAAAGACAATTAAAATATCTTGCAGACATAGTTCTGGGATGTTCCATTATCTGTAAGTATAGCTAAGGGTTCGTTTGTGAGAAGGTGTCTGTAATTTAAGACTGAATGGTCTGAGCCCTGGACACTTATTCTTGGCCTGCAGCAGTGGGTATCTCAGATCAGCTTAGCTTCTGACAGACCCTTCCTCACTCAAACCTAATATCAATGGTTGAAAACTGCAATGATTCCCAGGAGAAGGCTGGAATATGCAGTGTTAATCAAGAAGGATGAGAAGATGATAAACTAGGGAGAGGGAAGTTAATGAGGAAAACCAAGGGCTGGTCCCTTGTCCAGCCCTAAGGGACAAGGAAGGAAGAGCATAAATAAAATGAGATCTTTAAATCTGCAGTGTGAATTTGAATTCACTTCAAATTCTTCAGAATTAACATGGGCAAGTTTCAGGAATAAGAGTAATATTTAAAGTATTGGCAACTTTGAGAGACACAGTAGGGATAAAAATGCATGAAGAGACAGGAAAGATTGCCAAAGGTATCTTTTCAGACAAAGGAAGTCACTGTGACTTACTGAGCAACAAAAAACAATGCAAAATGATGCTACAGAAGGATCCTTCCAATAACAAATCAGATTACAAACAAAATTGATTAGATAACAAAATTTGGTGAGGATATTGGAATAGATTTTTGCTATGATATTTTGTCATCCAAATAGGAAGTGGATTCATGGTCCAAGAATTGGCTAATACTCAATCTGAACTTCCAAAGCCACAACGCGCAGTTGTTGCCCATTTTCAAATGATCTGACTGTACCAAATGGAGTTTGGGTCATCTTAGCTACAATCCTTAGAGCTAGTCATAAAACATTACTGGCCTAAAAGGCAGTTTTTGACACTTTTCCTCAGAGCTTAGCTCCTAAGTGACCATTGTAGCAGTCTTTCACTGAGCCATCTGCAGCGTGTCAGCCACCTTCCTGAACCAGAGGACCCAGCTCTGCACACAGAATCAATGGTGCAGTCTCAGCAGTTCCAAGCAGAGAGAGTCACACTTCCCTCACCCCAGTGGCCACTTCCCATTTGATGGAGATGAATGGTGCAGCCTCTCATGCAGCGAGAGCTCGGGATGAGTCTCACCCATCCTGGCTGCACCCCACAAGCCCAGGCTGCTCTGTAATTCCTCAGCCTGCTCCTATGCACAGGATTACCCCACCTCAAATGCAGATATCTGGGTTTCATCCAAGCTGATGACAAAGCTGGCAATAAGTCTGACTCTTCTGAGGGCCAGCACAGTGTTACTGCCACACTCAGCAAGGAGCACAGCAGCCTCAACCACAGCTGCTATTATTGGAATTCTGAAGCAATAAATGCTTCCCTTTCCACTTTCCCTTCAGCACCACTCTACTCAATTCCTAATACTTGGTGACCTTCACATGTACTTCCACATGTTATATTTAAACTCAGAAGATGCTTCTGACACCTCCTGGCTTTGCTGCAGATGCACTTCTATTGCCATGACATTTTCTTCATGACAGTTTTCTTTCCCTCAAGATCTAACAGAACAGGGGTTCAGAAATATGTTCCCATGATAGTTCCAATAACCAGTAATCACCCTTGGGTAATGGGTGATGACAGCAGGATTTGTATTCATATGATGGGAGTATAATTTGTCCCCTAAACAGTGTGAAAGCTCACATTCCTCAAGTTCAGTGTTGCAAGTTCAGGAACTTGCACTGAGCCTCATATTCAAACTGAAGGACTTGGCCAAGCGTCTGTGTGCTCACAGACATCTATGTATGTAAACAAAGTGCTCTGAGTGTCTTAAAAATTATTACAAGGAAAAACTTCTACCTGATTAAAAAAAAAGGTTCCAGTAGGACCAGTCACCTTCCCTTTGGAATAAAGCAGATCAGAGAAATCTGTGTGTATGTTTTCAAAGCAGTTTCCTCAATCACATATAGAACACAAATGGAGTGAAGACACCAACCATCTGGCAGATTTCCAAAGGAGCTCAGGACCAAAACATTCATGCTTATGCTGGAAACTAAGAGGCTGGAAGGCTTTCCCAGTATCTCTAAAACATCAGCACCACGTTCAAGGATGAGCAGTCAGGTATCATCTGTGTTGACAAAGAGGTGGAGGAGGACAAGAATAGGTGCCAGGGTAAGTCATGCAGTATCTGAAGCTTAGGGGAGAAGGATATATTAAATCTCTGCCTGCCAACTTTGCTAGTTGCCGAGTGCTTTTGAAAATCTGATGCCTCATTTAGCTGACTAAAGAGTGATTGAGCTGCACCAGAAATACAAACCCAGCTGTCAGAGAAAATTGGAAAATATGTTCTGGAGTAGTTTTTCAAAATCAAATTCTTTTTCTCTATATAGAACACTGGTTTATTTTAAAATGTTTAATTAGGCTAAGTTTAGTTGTGTGTATCACCTGAAAATAGAAAAGACACACTAAAACTATGCAGGTTAGTCCAAATGCATGCATTCTGAAACTTCATGGGCTCACTAACCACCAGATATTCACACCATAGCAGAGAAAAACATTGTGACAAAGATTGCAGAGGCATTATATTTTTATCTGCAGATTATTTTTTCCCCTTACCCTTTCACCTAGAAACTGAAGTACTTGGTGAGGAAGAGGCCCATAGCCCAAGATTATGAGAGTAGCTTTGGAATACTTGGCAATGACTATAGATGTTTTCATATTTGAAGGGTTTTAAGACTTTCAAAAGCTCTATGAATGTCACAAAAAAAAAGGGGGGAGATTAACTGCTTCTACCTCTGTCATTACTTAAGTCTCATGCCTAGAAGGTGTGAAATTAAATTTTACTATACAAACACAGGAGGTGTGGATGATTACTGAAAAAATTAGCAGTGATGTGGAGCTAATGAAAGAACTTGAAGTGTCAAAATAAATGTGAGATGAAAGGAATAGGGGCAAATCAGAAGCTTTTGAAAGACTGAGTGATCAAATGGCTCTGCAAAGTGTCGCACAGAGGTCCAGTTTCAGTCTGTATGGAACATGCGTCTGAAACATATTCTCATATTCTGAAACCACTTCATATGGTTCCATTGTGCCCTACATGGCATATTCTCATTGCCACTTGACATTTCAGCATACCACACACCTTCTGCTTCCCTAGGTTTCTTACTTATTGCTGTGCGACTTATTACAAATTCCTGAAATCTAGTGTATACCTACTGATCTGTTTCTGAGCAAGAATTTGTGAGGGTCGTTCAAGTGAAAAGGAGGAATTCCCCTCATTAATTTTCTTGGCCCCACCTCCTCATCCCCATGGGGCAGGAGAATGATTTTGCCCTCTACTCTCTAATTCATATACTCTATTTCCATTCCCCCACCCCCAGGAATATTTCCACCTCCTGTGTGCCCAGGGACCCCCTGGTTTTTGGCAGTACTTCATGGTATGTCAGTATTTCAGAGGTCAGCTGAGGATAAACTCTAATTGAAAAATACTAAAATAGGCTGCAAGGGACAAAAATTCAAAACCCCAAATCCATCAAAATCGGCTACTGATGAAGCATCTGAGCTGGCTACGTCCTTAAAATATGCATCAAAAGTAATCTTTCAAACCTCTTCTTCGGGTCTCCATTGGCACCCCCAGAGGAAATAATTTCAAACTGTTCAGAGAGCAGCAATCCTGTTCTGGTCCTTGAAATCCTTCGAGCAACACACACCCACACACCAGCATTATTTTCTCACCTCCTCCGTATAAAAACAAAACAGAAACGTGAGAACAGTGGGCTGGAGATGGAGCTGCGGAAAGTGAAGTTGGAAGGATTAATTATGTAATACGCCCCCTCTCCCGCCCTTACCCACAGCAACGCGAGTGAGGTAAACCCAATCCTCCCAGCTGACAACTCAGAACTAGAAAGTGCCCGGAGGAGTGAAAGCAAAATAAACGTGTGGGGAAGGTGGCGATGCACTCCTACAGAGGAAGATGTCATTAGGAAAAGGCTAAAAACAAGTTCAAATCACCTTTAGCCTCTTCCCTTCCCTCCCCAGCGAGACCTCTCCCTCCGCCTCTTCCCCTCTCCTCCCCCCAGCTCCTCCTCCCCCCTTTTCAGCAGGAGCTGCCGCCGGATCGGGACTATATTCCTACAGTTCACGGCTCTCTGGCGGAGCGTGGATCCTCCCGAAAAACTTCAAGTAAAACAGGAGCTGGGAGAGCACACACACGAGGAGATATATTAAGAAAGCAGGTTTGCTACTTAACTCGGAGGAAAGAAGCTGGAGCAGACTTCTTCGGTTGCTCTCTAAGAGCCTTGCCGAGAGTCCTTGCAAAGAGAAGTGTTGCTGATTCAAAAGAAGAGGAGGGATGGGGAAGAGAAAAAAAATTGTGCATGTCTGTGTGAGAGGGAGACAACGTGTGTGCGCGTACGTGTGAATGCGTGCTTGTGTGTGAGAGGGTGTAGGCGACGGGTGGGGGGAGCTTGAAATTTTATTTTTTTTTTTTTTTCCTACGAAAGACACGTGAATGCAATTCCCAGTGAGGGGCACCAAGCTCTGCCCAAGAGCAGAAGGGGTAGGGAGAGGGAAAGGGAGAAGAGAAGGAAGGGAAGGGAAAAGGAGAGGGAAGGGGAGAGGGGGGGAGGAGGGAGGGAGAAGGAGGAGGAGAAGGGATTTCTATTTCAGAAGACATTCATAGAAAGAGGGTGGCAAATTTTGTGACCGTCTTTAAAGGAAGTGTCCTGGGACGTAGAGAGAAAGAAAGAAGCCCAAAGAGGAAAATAAAGGGCTATGATTTCCTTGTCCTGTTGCTTTGTCTCTGGCTCCCTCTGCCTCTGGAAGAGTAGCCACAGGACACAAAGATGCCCAGCTGGTCACTGCACGCCCAAGTTCAGTTTAGCTGGTGCTTCTCTCCTGTTTAGCCTGACTGCTTTCTATGAAGGGGAGGACTCATAGCCCGACAGCCTTTTAGTTTAACCTGAAGAGTGTGTGCCGCCTCTCTCTGCCCACCCCAAGAACTCGCTGGAGGTGGAGGAGAGGGGAGAAAGAGGAGGACTTGAAAGTGCCTGAGGAGCTCCCGATGCTAAGAGGAGACAAACATTCCTGTGGACGACGCAGAAAGGACAAAGCTGACTGATTTATTGCTGTTTTCCATATTTTTTTTTTATCTCCCTGTCCTCTGGCGCACACCAGTGTTTGGAGATCTTTGAAAACACAAACCAAAACACCAGCCCCGAAGCCCCAACCCCTTGGCTAGCTCTTATGGGAATGAAACACTCCTCCCGCTGCCTGCTCCTAAGGAGGAAAATGGCGGAGAACGCTGCCGACAGCACCGAGGTGAGTGAGGATGCGAGCCGGGGCCGGCGCCGCGCTCCCCCAGCCCCGAGCCCTGATCCCCGGGCAGAAGCAGCAGGAAGTGCGGAACAACTTTCCCGGCCCCTCCGGCCAGCTCCTGCCTGCCGTGCTGCTGTGGTTTCCTGCATTCGCCCCCCCCCCCCCTCCCCCCCATTCCCGCCCCCCGGCTCCCTCCGTTCCCCCTGGGCAGGGAAGTTTGCCCGGCGCCAGCGCTCGGGGCCGCCCGGGGCCGCCGCTTCCCGGGAAGTTGGGCGGCCGTGCGGAGCGCCGGCTGCGGGGCAGCGGGGGAGGGCGGCGGTGATTCGGGTGCTGGGCACGCCGAAAGGGACAGACTGTCTCTTGCGGCAGCACCTTGGCCAGCTCCCCGTGCTTTCCGCCGGCAGCCTTGGCTGGGATCGTTTGGGGCCACTTTAGGAGCATCCGTGTCTCTGCAGCATCCTGGATATTACCAGAGCGAAGCTGCCCGAGGTGGGGGCTGTCCGGCTGGCCTGGGCAGTGCCGAAAATAGCTTTGCACTGCCTTCAGGCCGGGAGGGTACCCTGCGAGGTCTCAGGTTTTCTGCAAGAAATCCACCCCATCCCCGCCGCTCCCCCACCCGTTACCTTCTGCTTCCTCAACACTGGGGTTGAGCAGCCCCTGTTTACTTGTCTGGGGCTGTCTTGACCTCACTGAGACTTCTCAGGGCATACAGCAGTGTGCGAAGTCTCAGGTCTGGAAAAGCAGAAGGATGCAGGATGCAGTCCCAGCATCTCTGCGAGCGTGTGAGAAGGAGACAGGCGAAAGTGCGAGCGTGTGCCAAACTCGCTGTTTCTATTAATAGACTGTGCCTAGCACTCTGACTGAACACTTAACACATGCTTTAGCAAGATGCAGCACAGCCATGCACAGACCCCACGGACACTGCAGCCCAAACAACTTTACAGCTTTGCCCTTGCAGGGGCAGCACTGAACCTTCTCCCCAGTTACCCCACAGAGGGAATAAAGAGCAAAACCTGCTGTGAACACATGACTATTCCATTCTTTATTATTTCCACATCTCTGCCTAATGCCTCCTTCTTTCAGTTAGTCCTCCCAGTAGGTGTCCTGCTCGCTCATGAATTCCATCCACATTTCTCTTCACAATAGTGTCCTCTCTGCTTGACCTTCATAAATGTGCCTCCTTTGCCATGCCAGGTGAAGAGCGAAATTTTCTTAAATGAATATGATGTAAGCACTAAGTCTAAGAACATGCCTGCCACTGCACTACAACCCCATAGAGTACTGCTTGCAGAGAGGCATCTATAAATAGCAAGAAGTCTGGCTGCACATCTGTAAACTGTCGTAGTCCTGACAGCGCATATTGCATTATAGGTCCCAGGATCCCAGGACAGGATTGCAACAAGAAATGTACAAGCACAGACAGTTCCTTTCAAAGCCATTTTTGTCAATGGAAATTGTTTTTAGCCAGGGAAAATAGGTGAAAATAGCTTTTTAAAGATTCCTCTTCTATTTCATTCACTCTTACCACATTTTTATTGTTTAATCAATTTTTCCTGCTTGTGTAATGCTGCACACACTGCAATGTCATTTTATGGAGAAAGATTTTTTAAAATAAAAACAAATTCATTCCAATGCTGCATACAGTTTAGGAGAATATTAAAACGCCGTGCTTCGTCTCCTCAGAGTATCCATCAGTGACAGACTTGTGAAATGAGAGTGAAAATATTGCAGATGAGGCATATCCTGCTCCACTTCTACCTTCAGAAAATCAGAAGGGATACATTTGTAACCTCTGCCTGGATATTTTTTATTTTATTAATGTTCATATTTCTGATATGGACTGAGAGCAGTTGTCTGTCTGCATATGTGCAGAGATAGAAGTGCACCAAGCAAAATATGCCAAGACCTGTGAAGCTCTTTTACTCGTCAAGCATCTATATTTAGCAAAGCCATATGATATCAGTTTGACCTTCAAACCTGTATTTCTCTAACTTTCTCCTGAAGTTAACAAATAGGTGTGACAGAAGGAATACAGGACAAAATATCTCACTTTTGGACTTAGCACAGTGTCAGAGAAAGTCAGGAACTGGTATAAATTTGCTTCATTTGAAACAAATGGGGTACCAGTAGTACTCATTATTTGGTATTAAATTCCTGAAGAATTTTGATGTCACAGTCCTATAGGCATGATATAAACAGAACCAGCAGTAATGAGATGAAGAATTAAAACATTTAACAACTTGTCAGAATGCCATACTACAAACTTATTCCAAAGACCTTCTGGTTCTTGCTTAGATTGATTTGACCCAATTTACTTGTGTTACAGCTTCATAGTATATTTTTCGTGTTTCAGGGTTGGTTTTTTTTTTAATCTACCACAACTGAGAGCATTTATTCAAAGTTTTGGTCAAATATGGTAAGTAAACTCTTTCAGTTGTAGGGCAGTTTAAAACAATCCATTAAGTCAATGAACATGGACACTGCATGAAAAGCTTTGTATTCCCTTGACTACCCTCTGTTGCCCATGCTACCTCTTCAGCCTAAAGAGCTTAAAGAAATGATGAGAACAGGCACAGACAAGGAAAATACAAAGCTACAGTAAGACAGCACTCACTGTTTCCTTAAGCAAAAATACAGAATAGAAAAGCAATTGCTCACTAGCATCACTTTCCAGTCAAGGAAGACGCCTCGTGTCACCAGGAAACTTAGAGGGGTGCGCTCCCATGGTTCCAGCTGTACAGACATTCACATCACTGGTATCCCCACAGCCTTATATCTTGATACAAAACATGGTCAAGTGAGTCCAAGTGTTGCCACCGGTGCTGTTGGGCCTTGGATCAGAATATCAGAACTATCAAAATGGTTTTGCAGTTTATTTCACTGATAACAGCCTGATATCAGTCTATCTGCCAGAGTTTACGTAGGACCAGTGGTTTGTTGTATGTGTTTATAGGATCCTGAGAATACACAGTGTTTTGTATAAAAATAAAAGTCAAGGGGAAAAAAAAACCTAAGATGTTTCTATTTAGACCCTCACTAAATGCCACGGGGTCTTACTGGTAGGAAACTTGCCAGAATGGTTTCAGATCCATGTCTGCAGCACACAAGGAAAAAAGATGCAGAAAATCTTTACACCCCATGGCCATTGCATGAATATTAAGAGGTGTTCCACCGGAACAAAAGCTTGAGAATCTCTCCTCAAGATACAAGAATGAATCTCTGTATCTTTAGTCATGAAAGGAGGCTTGTCTAAATAAAACAGGACTGTTTGCATAAATAACAGATGCAGAATTGCATTCTCTGCAAATAATTAAAGACACTCTGACAGAAAGCAAAGTAAAAGAGAAACTATTCTTTGTAGAACATACGCACAAAGGTTCTGCAAAATTCATGGTGCTGACCTGCTGTAGATTTTGGGTTATGGGTTTTTTAAATGTATTATTTGAAATCCTAATCAATAGTAGGCCTGATATCAGTGATGGAGAAAAAATTATTTCACAAGAAGTGTGCCTGACTGTAACTTGTGAACCTGTGCTAGGTCAAGGGAACACAACCATAAAATCATAGAATAATTTGAGTTGGAAGGAAAATTTAAGATCATCTACTCCCCTACCTTGCCATGGGGTGGATATCTTCAACTTGACCACATTGCTCAGAGCCCCATCCAACCTGACATTGAATGTTTTCATGGATGGAGTGTTAATCACCTCTCTGGGCAACCTGTGCCAGTGTTTCATCATCCTCATTGTCAAAAATTTCTTCCTTATGTCTTGTCTATATTTAAATCTAGTCTAAATCGACCCTCTTTTAGTTTAAACCATTATCCTTGTCCTGTCACAACAGGTCCTGCTGCAAAGTTTGTCCCCATCTTTCTCACAGGCCCCCTTTAAGTACTGAGAATGTGCAATAACCACAAAGTGCTGCAATAGCACCAAGTGCCAGGGTTTATGTGCACATCCGAAAGATATGTACCTGTGACAGGCTAGTGTCTGACTGAAACAATCCTAGAACTTGAAACTGATTTGGTTTTGTACAATCTTAATTGCTCAGTAACTTCATAAAAAACTATTCTTGTGCTGAAGACTTCACAGTCTATAGAGAGAAAAGATTCTTGTCTCATTGCTAAGAATAGAGAGATCAGTTAATTTATTTATGGTAGCATAATGGAGTCCTCCCAGAATGACCTATTATGCAAACCTTGGGCTTTGGTTAGATTTGGGGTAGCATGCCTAATAGATATTATTCCCTAAACAGATGAATAAAGTGGATTCAGGATTATGTGATGTGGGTCAGCAAAGGTTACTGACTGTTCTGTTGTCAGAAGTGGGGAGGTTAAAGTGTTCCATCTGCATGAAATCCAGTCATAACACTATTGAGGGGGGGAAAAAAGATAGAATCTATTGAAACCAAGAGCTTCTATTTGTGATTTATGAGTAGGAAGAGGGATTTCTCCTTAATAAGTTACCAAAGTAGAAATTAAGAGAAGCAGAGCAGGAATGTGTGTAACATAGAAAATTGGTCTGAATTTGTTCTCTAAACCAAAGTTTTGCTCCTGGTTGTTGTGCTGGGTGATGTTGCAGACAGAATTAATTCTCTCTAAGCTTTTCCCTTCATTCTAGTGGAGTCTATGGTTCATTAGTGAGAGGTCTTGTAGAAATTTCTTTTTTGGTGTTATTAAATTGCTTAGAACAGCATATATGAATGAACACTAATGAGTGGGTGAGGTTTACCCAAGAGAGAAATGGCACTGCTGTTTGGTCTACATCTTATACTAACAGAAGTCACAAGAGGTCTGGCCTGGTGTCCCAGAGACAGCTGAGGAGGCAGTTTGTAACACAAATTTCAACCTTACTGGGTGCCCACATGCCTGTGTCACTTATCTTTGAACAGGAAAGGTTGTGGGTTGTGGGTGTGTGCAAGGGGTGTAGGTGAGCTACAGAGGCCAGACCACCAGCTCGTGACCCAGAGGTGTTGTGCTGCTGACAGGGCAGTCAGAAAGCTGACCCAGGATGTCAGGGCTTCACTGAGGGTGTAGCCAAATTCCCAAGGGGTGCAGAGGCAGCTCTGAGTTAAAGCAGGGCGTATTCCACCTCCCACACATTTTGATCCTTTACAATGCTCCTACTAGAACTGAGTTGCCCATGCTATTAGACTAGTAAAAGGTACTAGTACAAGGTAGTTCTAGCCTAGTCATAGGGGCTTTTTTTGGTTTCCAGCCAATTCAAGAGTGGGGGAGCAGAAATATGGCTCTGAGCCACCTTCTACAACTTCAGCTGTGCAGAACATTAATTTAGCTCAGCTGAAGACAGAGTTAAGTGCATTGCAATCCTTTCTCAAATTTAATACTAAAAGTTCAAGGTATTGACCATGGTATTTTGGCCCCATTGAAGAAATAGATTTTAGTTGGCATTAATAATAGAGATAGGATGAAGAAACACTTATGCTCAAGTAAAGAGTAACAGCAATCACTCAAAGCAGAGTTTCCAGATAAACATATTTTATCATTGTTCATCCTCTGCCAGCATAGGGTTGTTTTAGTATCAAGACTAGGATTTTTAGAAAGGGTCTGGTTCGTATTGGTGACATCATGGGCCAAATCCCATTGTGTCCTTGTGCCAATGCTAAAAGAGGACTTCCATGCTAGTAAGCAGGCTTTAGTGACACTTTTTTTTCAATCTCAGTTTGTGAAAAGCACAAAATTCTTCACAGAAGGGCACAAGATATTCTGTAGATGATAGATTTTGTAATTGTTCTACATCCATACAAAAAGTGAGCTTAGCAAGAGTGATTCACATGCCTTCCAGAGCTCCATCCTGATTGTGAAAGATGAAGGCTTGTGCCTTTACTGGTAAAGGCAGAGCATAGAAATACTTAAAGATAAAAAAGCATTGAACCTATTCTTTTCATAAGATTTTGGCTCAGCCTTTCTGAGTTTGCGACAAAGTTCAATCCCTTGTCAGGTGAGATAATGAACAGTTTAAGCGGGTGAATAATGAAATTTGTTGCTCCTACCTCTGATTCCACAGAGAATTCTGTGTACCTGCTGCCCTGATCACTAGTTTTGATTCTGTCTTTATTTTGATCTAGAAGTTTTGGATAAAATGGGTCTTTTCCATATTTTTCTTTTTTTCTTTGGGAGTAACCTCTAATTAACAGAAACAAAAACCACTCACCTCAAGGAAGCAAAGAGGAGATTACCCAATGTGGCTGAGTTGATGACCACAATGGTGTCTTCCTCCTGCCAGAATGGAGCAATTGTTGATTAATCACAGCCTACCTGGATCCTTCCTGTGTCCTTGAACAGTTCCTGGCTGGCTTCATGAAGTTTTTTGGCATGTTATTTCTTTAAGGGTCTTGCATGGGAGTTGAGTCACTTCACAGCAATGGTGAGAGAATGGGCACTGTTTAATTCTTACTATTTCTCTTTTAAGCTGAGAGTAAACTTGTGGAGGGGCAGGTACTGATCTCTTCACTCTTGTGATCAGTGACAGGATTTGAAGGAGCAGCATGAAGCTGAGTCAGGAAAGGCTTAGGCTGGATATCTGGATATCAGGATATCAGGAAAGGTTTTCTACCCAAAGGGTGGCTGGGCACTGGAACAGCTCTCCAGGGCAGTGGTCACAGCACCGAGCCTGACAGAGTTCAAGAAGTGTTTGGACAACACTCTCAGGCACATGGTGCGATTTTTGGGGATGTCCTTGTGCAGGGCCAGGAGCAGGACTCGATGACCTGATGGGTCCCTTCCAACTCAGCTTATTCTATGATGCTATGACTTTGCAGTTCTGTGATTGATTCTATGATTTAAAAGGTACAGTAAGGTCAAGGATGATAGCTTTACATATTTCTTATATGCTAGATTTGCTAAGTCCCAGTTCTGAAAAATAAAGAACCCCAAAATTTTAAAAGGCATGTACAATGCTGTCTTTTCCATGATCTACGTAATTGCAAAAATGGAAACTCACTTTAAAAATCTGGAACAGAAAATCTATTTATCTTCATTTTATTGCATCAACAATTCAGAGATTTAAAGACCAGAATTGGAAATAAGGCAGATTCATTTTCAAATGCACTCACTGCCAAGTTCACTTTTCTGAAAATTCTGTTAAGTGCAGAAATTAAAGATAATTTTCCTTGGTACTTTGAGAGTGAAATACTAGGTGATCATAAATAAAATCTCAATGTTTTTCTTTCCAAAATGAACAGAGTATTTTAGTAATAAAACGTTTGAAAGGATATTAAAGTGAGCAAAAATTGTTTAGCCGAAATTTTTGACAGAGAAACAATAAAGAAGGTGAAGAGATACCATTCTCCCTCAGTTAAAATATCCTGTCCTGCAGTACATGCTTTTGGAAGTTTGTGAGTATTGAGGGACTGTACCTGGCTCCTTTCCTCACAGAGTGAATTCTTGTTTAAAAAGAGCCATTACCACTTTTTCTAACCATTGCTCACAAAAAAAGCAGTTCCTTAAGCTCTTAAAATTTTCCTTTTTTTTTTTTTTTTTTTTTTTTTTTTTTTGAGGAGGGGGAACCCACCTTGGAAGAAGGGCATGGAGGTGGATATTTTCTAAGACATTGTTTGATAGTGTCCAGAGGAGAGCAACGAAACTAATAAAGGGCTTGGAACACAAGCCATACGAAGAGCGACTAAGGGAGCTGGGGTTGTTCAGCCTGGAGAAAAGGAGACTAAGGGGTGACCTCATCACTCTCTACAACTTCCTGAAGGGTGGCTGTAGTGAGCTGGGGGTCGGCCTCTTTCTCCGGGCGACAACGGACAGAACAAGAGGACACAGTCTCAAGTTGCGTCAAGGTAGATGTAAGTTAGAAGTAAGAAGAAAATACTTCACAGAAAGAGTGGTCAGAAACTGGAATCATTTACCCAGTGAGGTGGTGGAGGCATCATCCCTTGAAGAATTTAAAAAAAGACTGGATGTGGCACTTGCTGCCATGATCTAGCTGAACGGTTAGAACATCGGCTGGACTAGATGATCTTATAGGTCTCTTCCAGTCTTGAAATTCTGTGATTCTGTGATTCTGTGATACCACTGTCGTCCTCAGCTTTTCCTGGTGCCAAACTCTTTACCATAGTGCAGCTGGCAAGCTTCCCATTCAGCATTCTCTTTGGTCTAGAGCACACACTTCAGTTCCTTGTCCTGTGCTCTCCTTGTCCTGTCCCAAGGTACCAGGTGCATCTGAGACATTCTGCCACAATTCCCCCCATTCCCCCTTTTTGAAAGAAAAAGTAGCAATTCTGTCTCTCATGTCAATATGGTGAAAGTCAACATCTACTGGCTGGGAAGCAGTAGTATGTTGTAGTACTGCAAGAAGTAGTGTTGAACTGCTCCCTCAGTGGCCACAAAGCACACTTGGGGTCATGTGTGGCCTCCCAGTTCTCCTGTCCTGCTTGTCCTTTTTTGGCCAGACAGCTTATGTTTCATTGCTTCCAATGGGACCAGGAAGGCTCAGACCTGGTCTCAGAGACCAGAATCATGTGTGACCTAGACAGGGCCTTCCAAGAACAGTCCACCAGTTCAAACTTATTTCTGCTTTGGACCTTAATTTCTCATTTACATGGGAAGATAGGAGATGTTGCCATCTGTTTCAGTTTTTGGTTGTGTCCATGTGCTGTTCATCAGTCTATTGTGAAATTTGACCCCAGCTTGGGAGAAAGACCAACTACTGATATTCTTTTCCTTAGTCACAATCAGCAAAGTAATGTATCCTTCCTATAACTCATTCTGAACTACTGCTATTGAAGGACCAAAGATCTCATGATTTTGCCCCATAGTAGACATTAACTTGTCTGAAGTACAGGATTTGTATGTTTTTATTTTACTCTAATATGATTTACATTAGGACATATCAGGAGTAACACCTCTGAGTCCTATAAAAATAGGGATCCCTGTGGTGTGGCAAACCAGATGTGTTGATTTGAACAAGCTTCTGCAGACCATCTCATGCAACCGCACGGCCAGGGTAGAACAGTCACCAGCATTAGATCATGTTGGCCATTGCTGTCTCTGGCCAAGTCTTAAAAATCTCCAAGCACAGAGATTCCACTGCCTCTCTGGCTAACCTCTTCCAGTGCTGCACCCTCAGCAGACCTCACAGAGGACAAGTTTTTCTTATTGTCCTATCTGAACCTCAATAATTGCAGCTTGTGACCTATTCACCTCATTATCTCATCTGCTGCTATTTAGAAGAGTTCTCTTCTATATTCTTTGTAACTATCTTTCAAGTACTTGCAGGTGCTGTTAAACTGTCCTTTTGTGTCCTCTTTCACAAATCAAGTTCAGCACATGGTAATCTCTTCTTACAGGTCCTCTTCTCAGGCCCATGACCATTGCATTGTATAGTTTCTTGTTTACCTCTTTTTAACCAAAGGCTGTGCAGAAATTGTTATGAGAATGGAAAGGAAGAATATTTTCCTAAATGAAAAAACATAATAGAAGACTAACTGCTTAATGCACATGGCCAAGTAGTGTCAACAAAGTGTATTTTCCAGAAATCCCCTGTTACAGAGCCCAGCTGTATATCTGGCATGTTTTACTTCAGTGTTTTGGGTCAGTAGCTTCATATTTACCCTGGAAAGAGAGGTCAAATGTAAAAAGTAACATTTTTCTTGCAAATTACTTCTTACCCACAGTTTGCATTTGGTCTAAGTGTGCATGTGGAACAGCTGTTTCAGGGGGAAATAAAAGAGATAGAGTTAACCACACCACAATATAGTTGTCTCCTTAGGAAGCACAGTGTTTTAAACCTAATTAAGATTAGCCAAATTTTGTAGGAGCAGGGGGTGTTCTGCAGTTGCTAGGGATGCTTGCCTCTTGTTGAGCCTTAAAAAAGGGTAAGGGCCATCATTACCCTTCCAGTTTCATTGGCTTTGGTAAAACACAGTAAATCCTCTGTGAGCCTGAAGCAGACCAAGGATGGATGCAAAATAGCAAAACTGAGATAAGAAACACTTATTGGGCAAAGAAGACAAAGAAAGGGAACAGATTTTAGTGTGCAAGAAAGTATGTTGCAGACTGAAATTTCAGCTGAATCCTTTTCAGCTCTGTGTAAGTTTGCTGATTTCTTTGATTCTTTGGATTAGAAGAGGCAAATGTAAAGTTACCCTTAAGTGAAAGCCCTGCTCTGGAAAATATTGTATTTATGTATTACTATATTTAGCCATGTAACAGAAGGCTTTGCAAATTTACTGGAGGTCAAACTATATAGATTATTTTGTGAAGCTGGAAAAGAAAAGGCAAGAGAGACAAAAGGCAGTCAGGAAAGTGGGTGAGCAGGTGGAGGGAGGGAAAAAAAGGGAGGGAGGGAGGGAGGGAGGGAGGGAGGGAGGAAGGAAGGAAGGAAGGAAGGAAGGAAGGAAGGAAGGAAGGAAGGAAGGAAGGAAGGAAGGAAGGAAGGAAGGAAGGAAGGAAGGAAGGAAGGAAGGAAGGAAGGAAGGAAGGAAGGAAGGAAGGAAGGAAGGAAGGAAGGAAGGAAGGAAGGAAGGAAGGAAGGAAGGAAGGAAGGAAGGAAGGAAGGAAGGAAGGAAGGAAGGAAGGAAGGAAGGAAGGAAGGAAGGAAGGAAGGAAGGAAGGAAGGAAGGAAGGAAGGAAGGAAGGAAGGAAGGAAGGAAGGAAGGAAGGAAGGGGAAGAGATGGGGAAATAGAGTCAAAATACAGAGAAAAAAAGGAACAGTAGAAATACTTAAATTCATTATCAAAAAATCACAAAATCACTGTGTGGCTCCTTGAAGACTGTTCTTATCAGTAAAGGCCAAGGTGAAGAAAGCACTGAGTACCTTGGCCTTTTCCTCATCCACTGTCCCCAGGGCCCCTGCTCCATTTAGCCTCAGGCCCACATTTTCCTTAGCCTCGCTTTTGGTGCCTGTGTACTTGTAGATCATTATTCCATTGTCAGGTTTAACAAATGTCAGGAATCAAGGAGCTGTAGGCAGAGGTAGCAGGAGGCCTTCAGAGGAGTGAATCAATTTACCCTTTTACAGCCTGTCAATAAGGAAATAGCAGGGGGAGTTGCCATAGCCTGTAAGGTCTAATGCAAATCTCAATTTCTCTGTCAAAGTGAATAAGCCCAACATTCACTGCTCTTTGACAAATTAGTCAGTTATGAAATAAGAAGAGACAGTATGTAGTTCTAGGCCTGTGATTCACCCCCACCAACCACGAAAAAAGAACGAACATAACAGAAAAAAACAAGACTCTTTTAAATTAGTTATCAAAGTATGTATTTTAAAGCTTCTTTGCAATTCTCTGTTAAAATTTGCCTTTATCAGCATTGTCTCACAAATGATTAAATCAATTGGTAATCTCAGAAATAAGTGATTTACAATACTGTGAGAGAGACTCTGCCAGTGGAAACTTGTCACCAACTCTTACACCTTTGCACACACACCTGAGACCCACCCCAATGTCCACTCCATCGAGTGGAAGCAGGACAAAGTGCAATATTCCTCACTCGTCTCCATGCCAGGGTTCCGAGCAGCAGCTCAGCTCCAGCTCACCTCATCTCACCTCACAGGCACATTGTCATCGCTGAATTTAACATATTACTGTAAAGATCATTTCCCAGCTCGCTGTTCAACTACATTACCCTGCTATTAATATCTAAATTGCTGAATCTTTATATTCTGTTAAATCCAAAAGCTGATTGCACTTTCCAGGGCTGTTCAAAGCATGTGTCCTGCTACCTATCTGAATTTCTTATTCAGCATCAAGAGATTAATTCAAGCCTCCAGTGCCAAACTCCATCTCACACTTCTTAGATTTTTCAAACATACTTTAATGAATAATAATACTAGCACCATGACAGTGTGTATACTGCTTAATGAAGTATATTTTGCCTAACAAGATTGTAAAACTAGGCCAATGGGTTTATATTTATTTTTTCTCCGTATTTGACATTCAGTTTCTGTCCTGCTTTTCTAAGAGACATTTTTCATCAGATAAAATTAATGGAAGGCAAAGATGTATAAGGATTTTAAGTAAAGAAGGTGCTCGCACTCATGACTGTGAGATTTTCATGAAAATGTGAAACTATCCTCATAGCCTCAATACCACTGTTTTATTGATGATAAAATCTCTATGCCATCTTTCTATCTTTTTAGATCTGTTTCTTTCTCAACAGAAAAACAATAAGCTTCTCAGTGCTCATAAAATATCTCTATGTTACTTTGTAAAAGGGAAGGCAAAAGTATTTATGTTTGCAAGACTTATCTCCACCTGGTAAAACTGAGTATTCTAACCATGCCTACTAAAAAACAAAAGTATTCTCAGCTCAAGACAGGTTTACCCTCATGTAAATCTAGCAATTTCAGCAGAATTATTTTTGATTTATATAGATTCAAAACCAGCTCACGTCTTTATATAAAATTATATTTAAAAGGATGAATCACCAGTGGTTTTGCTCAAGAATAGAGTTTTCATCATTCTATTTCACAATTGTGTAAAAATGTTAAGAGCATACTTTTTTGTATTGCTTTCTTAACCATATTTAAAAGATAGGTGTAAGATACCAAAAGCTTATTTGATCATTAACACAAAGCTATAAAAGCCTGGTTTACATCAACACCATTATCAATTGCTTCTTTTCAAATACACAGTGTAGATATCTTTTTAACATAAATCACTGAACATCGCTGAACATTTCAATGAATGTTTGATTAATAATGCAAGAAATGCTGAACACACTGGTTTGCTCATGTGTGTCAGTAGCACTCAGCATGATTATTCATTGTAGAATCAAGTCCATACCAGCAGGGTATTTAAAAACACTCCTCATCTACCTTGTATAATATGGAGCAAGAGTAATTCTGCTGAAACTAGAGGTATTACCTTTGTTCTGCATGCTAGATACATACCCATTTTCTTAAATGACTGCTGAAAACACATTGAAGTCAATTATGGCATTTGCAGCTCTCCTGGGAAAAAATGTGTTACCAAGTCTGGAACTGACAGGTTTTTAATCTCAGTCTCTTCCAATTAAATTTTTCACACTGGGTAAACTAACCAAATAACACTTAATGGCCAAATATGAGCAAGTGTATTTCATTAGGCTAAATTTACAGGGTGGTTAGGAACATATATGTTGTCCTTGCTATAAATGTGGACTAGTCTCACAAATACACAGCATTTTCTTTGTAGTCTGCCGAAAGATCAGTATTTCTTTGTCCATTGCTAAGCAGACTGTCGTGGTTTCACCCCAGTTGGCAACTAAGTACCACACAGCTGCTCCTTCACTCCTTTTCTTCCCCAGGGAGATGGGGAGGAGAATCAGGAGAAGAAGAAAGGAAGCAAAACTCATGACCTAAGAAGAATTTGATAATTGAAAGAATTTAAAATACAATAATAACAACATTGCTATTAATACTTCTACTACTACTACTAATAATAATAATAACTTCAATAAAATGGAGAGAGAGAGAGACAAACAAGTGATGCACAATGTAGTTTCTCACCACAGACTGCTGCCCAGCCCATCCCTGAGCAGCAATCATGGCTCCCAGCCATCTCAGCCCAGTTTAGGCACTGAGCTGATGTTCAGTGGAATATCCCTTCAGCCAGCTGGGGTCAGCTGTCCTGGCTGTGCTTCCACCCAGATTCTTTTGCACCTGCTCACTGACAGGGCATGAGACACTGAAAAGTCCTTGTCTTAGAGCAAGCAACAACCAAAACATCAGTCTGGTTCTCACACTAAATCCAGAACACAGCACTGTGCCAGCTACTAAGAAAATGTACTCTGTCCCAGCTGAAACCAGGAGGAAGACTTACAAGTAGCTTTCCTTTACATGGGCATTTTAAACCTCAAATTTAAATTTAATTAGCTGCTTTAACATGGTTATAAAATAACATCACCATTAAAAAAACCATTGATGCCCAGTGTAGTTACAAAATCTGATAAATAATGAACTGCCATAAGATATTCAGTCACACAACAATTTCTTCTCTGACACTATTCCAAACCAAGAAAGTTACTCCACTCCCCATCTTATAATTAAAATGCAAATGTGATGCATAACCCTAATTCTGAGTGAGCAGGACTATACTATATTATGCTTCTTCATAATTCAATAACTGCCTTGACATTGTGCTCATTTGTCATTTCAGCCATGCAGTTCCTTAAAGACACATTAAGATGCTTGCTTACAAAATTGCTTAGCAGGTATATGTGTGTGCAGACATATACTCACAATGTTTTACACTTACATAAAATTCAAACTGGATATTGTGTCATGACTTCCATTTCTTTGTGCACCTGTGTTAGTTTTACTAAAACTGTGTCAGAGAAGACACAGCTATGCCTGTGTGGGCTCAAACACTGTAAAGTGACGAAATCCTGGTAAAAGTTTTATACCACATCCAGTGTTGGTATATATACGTATACATATACATTTATATGTTGATAGAGAAACTCTGTGTTTAAAAAAGTAGTTTCATGGAAAAGTCCGACTTTTTATTTTTTTATATCCTTTGTATTCACTATGTTCCTCTGTATGGGTGTTGTGACAAAATTCAGTTTAGATGTGGAGGATCACAGGAAGGTGAACCCTTCCATTTCAAGTTCCAAACCAATCTCATATTTTACATATAATACCACCTGAGCTGAAGTAAGGTTAAATTCAACTAACTTGGTGAGCTGTTAGTAATACAAGCCCCCAGTGTAGAAAGGGAGAACTTAAATATATTTGTCCCTTTGAGTTTAGATCACTTCCAAGCATTCACACATTTGATTCAGCAATTAAATGTAGTTGGTCTTGTTTTCTTAAACTCTGTAACACCTACGCATCTCATAGCTCATAGAGATGCCCACCTGGCTCCTGGGCTCCCTTGCCTGCCCCACAGGGTCTCCCAGTGCCAGCTGTGCCCCGTGACAGGATCAGAAGCAATGGGCACAAACTGAAACACCAGAGGTTCCATCTTCAAATCAGGAGATATTGTTTTACTGCAAGCATGACTGAGCACCGGCCCAGGTTGATTGTGGAGTCTCTTTCCTTGGAGATAATCAGAAGCCATCTGGATACACGTAGGCAGCTGGCCTGAGGTGGTACTGCTTGAACACAGGGGCTGGACCAGACGACCTCCAGAGGTCCCTTCCAACCTCAGCTGCTCTGTGCTTCTGTGAAATCAAGCACAGCATACAAATGAAATTGGAAATCTAAGTGGTTTATATGTCAATTTCACACATCACATTTGTCTTCTTTGCTGATATTTTAAAATCTGGTAAATTTAGGAATCTATAACAAAGGAGCACAGCCTCTGTTTTTTCTCAAATATTCTGTCCTCTGAAATGCTGAGTATGTTCACATCTCTATTCACTATGGTTTTTTTTACATCTGATGAACTGAGGTCTCAATAAAATGAAAAGGACCAGTGATTTATTAAAGTCACTGGATTGTACAGACTGTACAGAACAAAGGAAGTCAAGTCAATTAACTTAATGTGCTAGGCAACAATTCTATATTTAGCTTTTTTCACTTTGCATTGGTTTTAGTTTTTTGACTGCTGGATATGACTTTGCTATCTTTGAAGTCAACTTAAAATCAAAATTCTTCCTAATCACCTGGTTTTAGTGTGAAATCCTAGGTTGAATAAAGATAGTATTATTTATTTGGGATTTCCCAAGGAGTTAGGGGAGATGCTGTTGCCAGTTCCCATCGTTCTTCCTTTATCTTTTAACCGTTTAGATCTTTCTCCGTGGTATGGTCTTCCAAAGAAACATTATTGTTTGAGGGATACAATCTATGTGTCTTGCTGCTGGTAGCAGAACCTTGCATTCCTCTGACTTACAACATGCTTCAGAGTTCTGCTGAAAATCAAAAATCACTGCATTGTCAGTAAAAGGAGAAAAATAAAAACTGCTTGTTTTATGTGGTGCAGAATGATTTTATCTCCAGGGATTCGGTGGCTCAAAAAAAACCCCAAAAAACAAAAAAACAAACAAACCCACCCCAAATATTTTTACAAGCCCTCTTTAGGAGATCTTGTTGATGACAGTAATTTGTTTCCCAGGGTATTTTAAGAAACATGGACAACTCATTGGATAAAGTCCTAATGTTCTCCATCATTGAATCAAGAAATCTTTATTATTTTCTGTTGTTACTATTTTACTTTGAATGGATCAGCTAGGATCTGGAATCTGCTCACATGAATTCAGATGCTTTAATAAGGCATCTGAGCTGCTGGCCTGCTTGTCCTGTCTAAGCAGCAGAGACAGACACCTCTGAATGGCTACTCTGCCCATCTCAAACCATACTTTAAAGAAACCTTGTTCCTTCTACTGATCCTAGACAGAGCCTAGAGCATTTTGGTAGCCAAACTCCAGTTATATTAACAGACCAAACACAGTGGCTCTTGATTTGTATGACAGTACTGAGAGCATACTCCCCTGATTTATATGTCTATGAAAAATATTATTTTTGTCTGTATTTTTTACATTTTCAAAATCTTCTCCTTGTCAGAAAGCTCTGCCTCCCCGTTAATTCTGAATGTGCAGCCAGTTCAGAAGTGAGAGCTGATGCTTCTTCTCCTCCTCTATCCCACTCAACTGTCAATCATTCCATGAACAGAAGAAATATTTAAAGAAACAGGATCCCATGAAGCTTGATATGTTCCAAAAAGAAAAAAAAAAAAGCACTCCATGTCAATAAAACCTTGAGTCACCTTGAATTGAAACACTATTTTTACTTCTGTTATTTCTCTGTTCTTTTTCTTCCATTGTCTGAGATCAAGTTAATGTTCAGATAAGCAGCAAGTGAAACTTTCAGTCTTGTCCTTTAACTCCGAGTTATCTTAAACAATTTGCAGCTTTTTAAATTTTTTTTAAATTTCAGAGGTTTTTAGGGCAGTACAACAGCACATCAGAAGGCAAGAAAATCTGAAGGTCTGTTCTGCCATCAGAACACAAATAGAGTTGGTGCATTTTGCATTGCTGTACATCATGCTGTGCCCATGCTGTGGCTAAAGAACAATAATGCCAACCTTATATGTGGAAAGGTGATAAGACTAGCTAAAAAAAGACACTGAATCTGCGTCAATGTGTTACTTTTATAGGCCTTTCTGTTCCCAGAAACTTTTACTCAGTCTTTTCAAGGTTTCTTCACAACTGTGAATAGTAAAAACCTTTCTGAGATCCACTCTCTGAGCTTTTCAGGTTAAGAAAAGTCACATGAATCAGTGGAATTCACGGGTCAGAAGCACTTTCATCAGAAAACATCAGTCTTCACACTCATCCAGCTATTTACACAGCATCAACAGAAGACTAATTTGAACAGAAGGCCAGTTATCCAGATCTTGCTGCTGTCAGTTACATTTTCTGCTCTTGTTGTCGCTAGTAATTTCCTTTTTGCTCTACAGCTTTCCTGAGTGGAGCCACTTCTCCAGTCTGTAGTGATTCTACACCAATCATTTCCATTGCTTCCCTATTGCTGCCCGAGCGAAGGGAGGGATGAGCCACTCATGCACGCACAAGGACGTCTCGTTACCCAGCTGCTCCTGTGGCGGCTCTTGGCAGGGCCACATCGTTTCACACAACAAGAAACAGTCAGAGCCCAGGAAGGATGTCAACAGAAAAGCGTGGAAGGGCGTGTGGCCCCTGCAGAAAGGGGGGAGCAGGACGCACACTGTCCTGGCAGGCCTGAGACGTGCAGGAAGGAGGGACCCAACTCCAGCTGACCCCTGCCGTGCAAGCAGCATTTGCTTGTTGCACAAGAGGCCCTGTCAGGGCAGTCACAGGTTGTGTTTTGTGGACAAAGCATTGTGCTTTGTGACCATAAGTCAGGCAAGGATTTCCATTCTGTGTTAGCCAAGCGTGTACCCACTCTCATCTCAAAATAACATATGCTGCCTTATGAATCAGCATCAAGAGAAGTGCTGAGGCACAAGGGGAAAGTGCTGCCAATCCCTTATGAAAATGGCAGCAACAAGAAAAGCAAGGCAAATTACAGCAGCAAAAGCCAGGGTGGAGACAGGCCCTTGGTGAATGGAAATGGAGGTGGCTCAGGGTAGGTTGGTTGTTATATTTTAACTGACCTGAAACCTGTCAGTATAAAGTTCATACATTCTCACTCCTGGAGGGAGAAGAGAAGATGCACTCTTCATCGTAAATCTCCAGGGTAACTGTCTTCCCTGACTTCAAGTGCCCAAGAGAGAACCAAGTCAGGATTTTCCTCCTTTCATAGACTCAACCATGTTTGTGAGACCAGAAAGCTACTGACTGAGTTTTAGCAGCTGGGGATCCTGAGCACAAGCTAAAATGGCTTTCTGCCAGTTTTCTACCCAGTGATTTAACTACAGTTGGACCCTTTACATCTGATTTTTTAAAAAAAAACCTTTGAATGTCATCACAGGAGTTGTATTCTAATGACTACAAAGGAAAATAGTAATTGCTAAGAGGCATCACAGTGCAATATGCTTTTGATCAGTTTCTTCTAGAAATTCCTGCATGGAAGATGCAATGTGAAATATCAAATGTCTTATTAATGTCTCTTTTGAAAACAGTTGACATTACATGGGATTTCTGATTTAGCAGGGGGGTACAAAATACACTGAAAATGGAATATAAACAAAAGTTTAACTTATAAAAATATAACTTAAACTTATATTTTATAAAATTCTTATAAAAATATAAGAATTGTATTTAAATCATAATACAAATGTGTTGTTGTAATATGTCCATGGTCATGACACTGGGTGTCCCCAGTTACTGGGGAAGATGGAAGATTATGTGAGTTGAAGGCAGCTCAACCCCATTGCTCTCACTGAAATTATTCTATTAGTTTTTCAACTTTTACACTTTATGTTGGGTCATGTCAGCACTGTCCCCTTTATAAGTCTGGCCAACTCAGGGAGGTGATCATGTTATTTTAATGAACTCAGGGAGAAACATTTAAACTAGCAGTTGATTCACCTAAAATCAGCTTCTTTGCAACAGCTGTGGGCAGCTGCATTTTTCCCTGAGTTTCACAGGTGCTTCATCGTTGCTCATTTTCAGTGAGCCATCATAAGTGTTGATTCAGAGAGCCACATTCCACCTCTAGGGGTTTCATCTGTCACAAAAAGATGCAAAATTCTGGTAACCCACAGTAAGAAGTGGCTGATTCCTTCAAGGTCACACAGTGAGATGGACTTAAGACCAACACAAAGGACAAAAAAACTGCCAGCTGATGAAGAGAAAGTCTGTGCTATAACATATTAAGATCCAGCGAGCTGCAGCTCCGAAGGAAGTGGCAGGGTGTCATTGCTCTGTGCAGGGAAATGTTATTTTTTGCCAGTTGACAAATGGAAGTGACAAATGTGGGACTTCTACTCAATGTTGGTGCTTGTTTGCTGGTAGCTCTGCAGCAGCACTGAACTGTAACTCACTGTGCTGATTTTCTGTGGCACTTCAGCTCAGGAACTGCCATTTCTCAGTCTTGTTCTTCTTTCTGTCTCTGCACTTACCCACTGCAGAGGATAAGAAATAATAACCCTGGACACTTCTTAGGCAGAGACCTCCTCTAGAGCTGAAGTACATCTGAAACTGCGCTGAGTGTAGATCAGAGGCTTGGCTAGGACACAGAGTAGGTGGTCAATTGGATATTTTTCCTCCTCCATACTAAGGCTCAGCAAAGCCTACAGAATATCATGTCTTCCTGAAGAACTTCCTATAGAGCTGTTGTGAAACAGCTGAAACTCAGTGAGAGGGGAAGAAAAGACTGGTATATAAGCTGCAAAGTGACTTTCAGAGATCAGTGCCTTAGAAATTTGCTAGGCAGAGGAGAGCTTCCATTAAATTTTCTGCTAATTTAAGAAAATAATTTGTACAGATAGAATACTCTGGTTATTTTTGTTAATAATTAGCCTCTAAAAATAGTGGAGCTCTACTTTTTCATGTGAAGTTCAACTTACTGCCTGATACTGAGAAAAGGCCTAAAAATAACTGGTTTTATAGTTGATTAGTGCTTTCTGGTTCTTGTTCCTTATCACTAGAGAGTCAGTCGAAATTGTGCTGGGGAGGGGAAGAGGCCAGTCACTGATAAGCTACTTTCCCTACAAGAAAGGTACTGTGAGCATTGATGATGCTCCCCCTGACCTCTCCTCAACAGATTTTCATGCACTTGCCAGGGTGATTTAAAGTAGCTTGAAAGTACCAGGTCCTTTTTGTTTCCTTTCCATTCATTTCCATTGCCTTGCCTGTTCAGCAAGGCAGGCACTTATGCAGCAGCAATGATAGTAAAAACCAATAAGAAAATCACAATGGAAAGTTCACACTTCTCTGGCTTTGTATCTTCATAACTCTTTATGCAATGATCTGCAACAAACTCTTCCTCTTCACTGCATTCAACTTTGATATTTTCAGTGCAGGCTTCTATAACTTGTGTTGCTATTTCTACAACAAGCTGCGCCTTGTGATGCGAGGCGTTTTAAAGTAATCTGGCACATGAATATCTCTCTTCACTTGAAAATCAATAAAAACCTTCAGTCACATTTACATTTCTGTGTACTGCTTCCAGATAACGGGAGCATGTCTTCCCTGGGTTATAGCTGATCACAAAGTGAAAACAACTGCTAGGGTTTCATGTCTTAGAAGATGACCTTGTCCTTAATTTTTTTTTCTTGTCACAAAAAGAGCTGACTTGCCTAGCCATCCTTAAAATAGAACTAATTACCATCTGTTAACAGGCCCCTAATGCTCTGACTGTAGATCCTTATGCACCATTCATGGTTTCACAGCCATGATGATAAATTGTCTGTAATTCAGAATTCATGTGGAATTACATCAGCTTGCCTGGGTGACCCAGCACACATTATGGAAACTTCCTCTATAGAGCCTTGCACACTGAATGTTGGACTCCACAGAGAAATACAAGGGCAGCCTTTTAATCACTGTGGAAGTATTCAGGCAACACTGATGAGTCCTCACTGTTGCATGCAGAAGGAAGGACAGAGGAATGAGAAACCCAGATCCTCCTTCCAGCTAGTCCAAGCTGCTGCAAAGGCAGCCCTGGAAAACTGAGCCCCACATTACAGGAGGAAAAAGGAGCTGAGTCGTGACTTGCTAAATAATGATATAGGCTTTGAGCAACTCCCAGGGAAACATAGCACGGAGTGATTTCTTCATTCTGTATGATTGCATAGCCAAATCTACCCAAGCAGCAGGGAACATGACTCACCAGCAGCCCTGAACTTTGTTCATGTGCACACAAGAAGAGCCACTCACCCTTGTTCCAGCTACTCCCTCACAGTACTCAGCCACCCTAGAAACGGTGCTGGATTCACAGGTCTGGGTGACTCCTCTCAGCCACACAGAAAGCTGAGTGTGTTTCCATCCTGTCTGAAAAAATGAGGCAAGGCTGCTGCAGTTTGACTACTTGTATTGCAGAATACAAGGGGAAGGCATAGACTTCACAGCTGTAGTTTTAAGCCAGTGCTGTTTGAGCAATGTGACGCTTTTGCAGCCTTCTCTCTCTGCCATGCCAAACCTGAAAGGGTCTTGGAAATGGTTAGGGGGAGTTCAGTCCCTGAACAGCATCCCATAGCTGTGTGCTACTTGTTGATGGCATAGAAGTGCTTGCCCTGTCAGGCCAGGTGGGACATTAAATATCAGTATCAGTGCAATTAGTAAGCACATAACATTAACAATTATCACTACCAAATATAGCGGTAACTCTGCAATGAATGCCCAGGAATGAAAGTGATATGGTTTATTTTTAGATTCTTCCCATTTGGGACCGATATTTTAAAATCATCTGGAAGACCTGATGCATTTTATTAATGCAGAGATATTTCTTTCCCTTGTGTAACTCCCTGAAAGGCAAATCAGAAATAAAATGACATTAAACTTGGAAAAGCTCTTTATTTCCCAGAGGCTGTAGCCTACTTCAAATGGAAAATACTGTTATCAGCTTTTCCTCTTTCCAGTTCAACAATAGGCAGGCAGTAGTCTTAGCTCAAACCTTCCCTCTGAACAACCACAAAAAATAAGCCTCTAATAGCTCTGCCAGAACAACAGGCTGTTTCCCCTCCTTATATCTGTGCATCTTGATTTCTTTTGTTCTAGACAGTTTTGGATGTAGCACTTTAAAGGCAAGAGATCTGTCAAAACTCCCAAAACCCAGACATCTCAGAAGGAAAATCTGTTCCAGGAGAACATACAACATGGTTTATACCTACTGCTTGTTTTTCTCTGGATAATTGAATGAAAGAGGAAAAGTGTGATCAGTCACACTTTTGTGATCCATCAATTTAAGTGCTCCCTGGCCTTTACTGACTATTTTAGGTGTTAGGTGCTCTTTAAATCTTGATAGAAGTGATACCAGTGATGTAATATATGGTTGTCAGTAACAGTCATAACTCTCACAGTTGACCTCAGTCCTAAATTTAAAATTCCTGTGGTGATATTGGAATTTCACAGTCAACATTGATAGGCTTGGGACCACACATGAGGGAACCTTTCTGTTTTTCACTACCAAGTTAGCTTCTACCAACTGAATAAATAATTAAATTAAATGAAATTCTCATCTTCTTTAGTTACAAAAGGAGAGACTTAATATTACAAGAAGGTAGGAAGGAATTTTTTTTTTAATCTTTTGGTTTTATTTGCCTTTCGTGAGTCCTTGAAAAAGGTCAGGATGCTCCACAGAAAGCAGGGACTTGCAGTGTTACCATGTCAGACGTAGCTGAAAATCTGTGTAAGTCCAGAAGCTTCAACCAGTAAGAGACACTGGCTTTGTGAAGATGCTGGTGTGTTGCTCTGTGGTCTACACACCAGAGTAAACTTTTCAGACTGGATTCTGGAACAGGAGAAAGGCTGCTGTAGCATAAACCGACCAAAAAGTTCTTACATCTTAGCAAGGCACTGTGTTCAGAAGAGCTCTGTTACAAAGCATGCTTTTCCTGGGAGCCCTGATATATGGTACTGAGTCAGGAAAAAGCTGAGAAGTCTGAAGTGTCTCTCAGAAACACCTAGCCCTGGTGGTCTAGCCTGTATTTCTCAGCCTGCCAGATTTACTTACAGGTATCTATCTTGTGTCAAAATAACCAGTGTGTTTGAATATTTCCACCTCTTCTATTCCTAATTATAGTGAAAAATTGAAAGAAAACCACAGGACATCTAGCCACAGATCATCATAGCTTTCTTTATTTATCTATAATTCTCCTTTATTTAAATCTTCAGCTTTCAGATTCTTGACTTACGTGGCATAGACCATTAAACCACAACAAATCCACATGCTGCGAGTGTGGAGGCACAGCACGGTTATGCACAGAGATCCATTTCCACATTATTGATAGCAGTTAGATTAATCTATAGCCTATGAAAAGAAGAATGAGTTTAGCCATCTGCCAGCTGTAGTTTGCTTTTGGTGTTATCCACCAGAGGACGAGGCTTCTAAAGCACCATCCCCTGCTGAGCTGAAGCTGTGAGTCCCTGGCTGTGAGAGAAGGGGTTTGAGGCTGCAGCCAGCGCTGGGAACCCCCTCACTGTGCAACTTACCTCTCTCCTAATGAGGCTCAGGGGGCTCCAAACAAACAGATGGACAGCAAAGTCTACTGACAGACCATCTGCTCAACACCACAGAGTACAGGTGAAAACACAAGGCATTTCTCCAGCTGTTCCTTGTAGCGGGGATCTTGCAAACCGAGAAGGTGTTGCTGTGATATTAAATCTAAAATAATAATAGGCATTAGAGCTACCAAATGCCAAAGATAATCAAAATGCAACCTTCTCCTAAAGAAAGCTGCCTCTCAACACTTTTAAAATAATGCTTTGCTATCCTTCCACAAGGCGCTTCGCAAAGAGTAAAGTTCAGTTAATACTAATACATTTCTCTCATATTTTCCTTTTGTTCTATGCTGAAGTAGACTTTTCGTGCCCTGCATGGGACATTCTACTCTACATGCATTGCAAAATCTCCATCTTTATGAAAAGTAACACATGTTCAATTAAATGTCAACATCTGTAACTTGTTGCTGGTTTTTTTCCCCCGATGGCACCGGGCACCAAGCAGTCATGAGAGCAGATTGGATGAAGAGCATTTTAATTACATGCACACAAAACGGTCTAGAACTGCTCACAAATTTATAAATAATACAAATACTTAATATCATTCCTGTCCTTAAATTTTGTCAACTCATTTCCTGTAATCTCAGTTCTGTTCTGTTACATGTAGCTTTAGAAGGTTTTCATTCCTGAGTGACACGTCCTCATTTTCTTATAGTGTGTATTCTTTAATCTCATGAAAGCAGGTTCTGTTCTTTTTGTGTGTACAACTACCAACCAAAATTTATAACCTACCTCATAATTTGCACTAGGCTCAGGTTTCTAAACCTTGCCACCTGTATCTCCTGCACAGTGCAAATATAACTATGTCTTAATATCATAGAATAATATGTGTGGAAAGGACCTCTGGAGGGCATCTAGTACAGCACCCTGCTCGGATAAAAGATGGCTTTAAAGGCTGGTAAAGGATATTCTCCAGCTGAGTTCTGCAATCTGCGCAGTTGGAGACCCCACAGAACATTCATTTCAGTGCTTAAACTTTATTAGGGAGAAGAATTACTCCTGCATACCCAGTAATATAGGAAACTGAAAATTGGATTGCTTATTTTGTGACCTGTCACTAAGAAAATTCTGGCTTTACCCAACAGGCAGTCCCCATGAAAAATCTTGACAGTATGAAGTACCCTGGGTCAGATCCATGAAGGCATCACGTCACCTATTTTGCATTTACATATATAAATTTCTTTTTAGCTTCTGCGCAAAAACTAACAACTTTGCAAACATTGTAATCTTTACATTCTTTTTTGCTACTTGGTGTTATTTCTGCTGCAGCCTAAGTGTGCTGACCACAGCTTTATCGTACTGATGGCCAGCTTGCATCTTTTCCTTTGAATTTTTGAGGATTTGGACATCTAAGGTATAATCTAATTCCTTGTAAAACTGATCAGTCTCAGTTGTTCTGGACAGAAGCTTTATTCTAAAGGACTAGTGTTTTCACAATATTTTTCCTATCACCATTACTTAGGGGTGTCACAGTTGTAATACACTCAGAGCTATGCTTGTCTGTATAAAGGACAGTGAATTTCCTGCTGATAAAAAATGGACAGGTTTGTCTGTGACAGGTTGATCTGGCATTCCAAACAATCCATGTAGAAAGTTCAGAGCAGCACCTCACTTTGAGGTGGCTGAACAAGGGGTAGCCTCAAAACAAGTAATTTTAAGAATCAGTTCTCTCTCCCAGTTTTCTTAGAGTCTGCCTGACTAGATTCAGTTTTGGAGTTTAGATAGATTTGCATTTGCATTGAACTCATACTTGCATGCAACTTAAAACAGACTGAGCCTGACTTTCATCAAGCAGAAAGTAGGTTTATAGCTGCTGAAGAATTGGCACTTTCAGACTGATTTTGAGACAACGTAAATCTTCCACTAAGTAAATGTTCTTTACTGGTTGTCAGAGGTCCTAGTCCTGAAAGCATACACCTAATACAGGTATATATATAAAAATATATAAATATATAAAAATATAAATAAATAAATAAATATCCTTGCTCCCAAACAGCTACATCTGTCTGTAGTTGAATGTTGGAACTCCCTGATTTCCTGCCATTTTGCATTCCTTGTGGACTTCCCATCCTCAGCATGGAAAGGTTTTCCCATGTGCCAAGGAGCTTAAAAAGCCTGGTTTCCTGCAAGTATGTGCTCTTTATGCCCCCAGCTCTTAATTTAGTCCTGAGCAAGGCCTGGTCGTCTTTGTACACCTTCATTACTGCTCATCCAGTCCAGAGGCCTCACACTGCACATATAACACCAGCCAGGTGGCTTAATAGACCTGGACCTGGTGAAAGTATGACAACTGAAATCTAGCTGCTCAAATTTCAGTGGATCATCAAATCACTTATACTTCTATCTAATTTCTGGTTTTCAAGAAATGTACCAAAATGTAATTGTATTTGATATTTCCACACTTCGGACTGGCTTGGACAAGTTCAGGAGTTATTAATGAGAGGCATAGGCAAGATACTGTAAGAGCTTCATTTCCTCAGAAAATCAGGTTAAAACTTCTCTGATAATGGATTAGATTCTTTGCCCTATTCAAAGATCTCTTAAGATAAGCCTTGGACAAAGACTTCAAAACAATACAAGATAAAGGAGGTTTTAACTTGCATGATGACTGCCAAGAAGCTTTTGTTGAAGCCTGAATTTTGGCAGGAGGATAGCAAATACCTCTTATATTTGGCTGTGCTTTCATATCTGCAGCAGGAAGAAGCTGTATTGTTGGAATCGCTATGGTGATTGCATACCAGTTGATAATCTCTTGCACTCCAGAAGTCTTGATTATTAAATTCAGACTAATTAAAATGGTGTTAGGCACATTCTATTCTAGTAGTTCTGACATAGAAAGCTATCTGGCTCAAAAAATAAATAAAATCGACATTTAGATATGATAAAACCTCTTGTTTAAAAGGAAGATGATGCTGAAATTGAATAAGTTTAAACTGTAATTCCATTTTAATTAGTTTCTTAAGGAAAAGTTCAGCACTTCCAAGCAGAAGTTAACCACTTCAATGTCATAAAAATGTCATAAATAACTAAGAATTTGTCAAGAATAAAATACTGCAGCTTGAACAACAGTTTTGCAAGGATTGGAATTTTAACCTCCAGCCTGATGTCTCCATAGTAATATCAAGAAAGGAGAATTGAAATTCAAGTTTATTTTTACTCTACACACCACAGCTTTTGTCACAAACCTCCTAGAAAATGAATTGTGCATATTTCACCATCTTGTCTCTCTGTAGACAGATGGATATATCTAAAAGGCTCAAATTTTCAAAAATAGCTCATGATTTTTGAATACCCAGTTCTGTTTCATATTTTGGAAGTTGTACACCCAGACAGCCTTGTGGGTCCTTGTTGGATTAGGTCCAGTTTTCAAAGAAGAACTTCAACAGTACCCATTGACACACATGGGCAACTCTGTAGGTCTCAAAGTCACACAGAGGTGTCACTGTAGTGCCTGCATATGTTTCAGATGCCTACATCAGGAGCTTGTGAGTTGTGGGATTTTGAGAAACAATGAGGCTTACAAATCTTGTCTTTTGCGAGAATTCAAAGCTTTTAAGGAAACCAGTCCTGTGCTAGTACATTTGATCACCTGCAGTGTACCAACCCTGGCCACAAAGAAAGAGGAAATAAATTTTATTTGATTTTTAAAAGTTGGAAAGTGTTTCCCTAATTTAATTTGATTTAAATGTTGAAATGGTACACAAAGGTAGGACTTCAGTCCAAAGCGGTGATAGATTGCTTCTCAGATCCTTCAGACCCCTCAACTCCACCTTCAGTACCAATGGAAGATGGAAAAATAGAGGGCTGCATGTTTAGCATAGTGAAGAATGAATTCTGAAGCAGCTGCTTCCATTCTTTCAGACTTCATCTGCATTAGCAGCAAGCCAGTGTTCTGGAATTGTGTGCAGCTGGCCAGAATCCATACATGGGTTCTGCAGAGAGATTTTTAGATTCTTTACACTGATGTGAGGCTTGCCCCCCGTCCAGATGTTTTGCCTTTTCAGGTGTTATTCAAAAGATGAGTTGTTCCTCATGTGGGCTATATGTATATGCTAAGCTTGCAATTCACATCAAGGGTTCTTTTCAGTTCTGGAAAGAATATAGGAAGTTGTCTTTCCTTGATAGCTGTTGTCTTAAAAGCATGTTTTTTCCTTAAGGAATTATACCATATCCCTAAAAGCATAGTTGTGTCTAGTTTACAGTCTCAGAGCTGTACACTGAAAGACTTTATTGTTTCTGATACAAATAATAGGTTTCATTGCAATTATTTATCCTGCAGTTGTCCACTATGTTTATGTTTTCCCCAGATATCTGTTGTTATAGGGCATAAGTCGCTTTCAAGTGAAATTTTTCATAGAGTCTATGGCAACTTACTGAAGGAGGGATTTCCTGAGCCCCACTCACAAAACTAATTGTGATGTTGTTTTGGGATCCCAGAATTACAGTGCTACACACAGAAATTTCAGCAGGAGGTATTACAGATGCTGCAAGATTTACACCATTTGAATCAGGAAGTTAGTGTTGTGTTAGTACGTTGTGTTAGTAGCTGTGTTATTGTTGTGTTAGTACGCCTAAAACAGAAATGAAGCAGCTGGTTTAAGGTCCCTGTGACTGGGCGCTGCTGGCTGAGAAGATCACCACCCCTATGCAGTTTTCTGCTGCCCCTGCTGCATGAGGTTTTGGTACCCACAGCACAGGATGGACCTATTGGCATTCAGAGCCAAGTGTTGTCAAATAGCCACCATCAACACATTTTTCCACAGCCTGCTTGGCTACAAACTAAGGCAGCTGAGAAGCAGAATTATTAGGCTTCTACTTCTTCTGCTGGCTGGGATATGTTCTTCCTGACAGGGATGTAGATGCACAGTTGAGAGCAGTAAGTCTTCAGGTAGTTTGGATCCATCTGAAAAGTATTGCAAGGCAAACATGCAATACTGACCCAGTAGCTCAATAAAAAGTTATCTTGCCATCCCTTGGCCATAGCAGAATTCAGTTGCTGACTAGGAAACAGTGATGTTAATTCAGGAAAGAAATTCATTCAGACAACTTTCTTAGCTTAAGTTGTTAGGTTTAATTTCCTTCAGTATCTTTAGTCAGAATAACCTTGTTCTCATAATCCAGTCTAGACCCTTCCATGCAGCCAGGAGCAGAATTGATACTGCCTGGCATCCAGATAGGAGATTTGCCTTCAAGATCAATCTCTTTTCCTGTAGCAAGTGCTCTCTGTTGTACAGCAAACCACATCTAAATTTGTAGTTTGACAGCAACAGAAATGCTGGAAGCCCCCTGATTTCCTTTACAAAAACTGCTACAACTTCTCTTCATTACATATCTTTTAAGCAATTGCATGTGATGCACTATCATGTGTCTGGAGACATTCTTACCTAAGACAGGAACAGAATTCAATGACTATTTTATTTTGTAATTTATATAAATGTATGTATTTTTCTTGTAAAATGCTTGTAAAATGCAGAGGGTAAGTGGAAAGTGTAGGACATTATAAATTTCATATTATAATAAAACAGAATTTCAAACACCTACAGTTTAAGTCATTGTAATCCAGCAGACAAATACAGAAAGGACTGCTGAGAAAGGTAACTGCAGAAATTGCATAGGGTGCATGCCAGTGGAGGAAAAAGTTGAGATATAACCTCAAGTATGTAATTAAAAGTAGCAGGATTATATTTGAAAGAGTTGAATATGAAGAGCAACACTTTGACAGACTAAGTTATCAGTGTTACTGCTTGCAATGAACAAGCAATGAAGCAATGTCTTAAGAGAAATTACTTGACTGCAGATGAACACTTTTGAAACTAGACCAAACAGAAATAAAAACCCCAATTGGGAGCAAGTGTATTCTGTGTGGGAGGTGAACTAGGTGAGGTGAACAGGGTGAGGTGATAAAGTAAAAAATGCAAGAAATAGAAAAAGCTCATAAATAAAGCACTTCTGTATCTTTGGGGATGAAAAATGTTACAGGAACATAAACCAATGGCATTTACTTTTTTAACAGATGGACCAAAGAAGCCATCAAAAGATGAGACATAGAAATCTACAAAATGTGGGGGCTTTTTTTTTTCTTCTTCTTTTTTTTTTAATTGAAGCAAACTGAACTAGGCTAATTGATGCTATTCAGAGGCAGTACAGGGGATTGATGCCTCACAGTACTAAGCTTTAGAAGACAGCATGAACTTCATGAAAGTAACAAGAAGAGGCTCAGGCAACTCTGGTCCCCACTGAGAAACTACTGAGTCACAAAAAAACCCCCAAAAGTACAAAAGGATATGATATGTATTTTAAGTAGGACTGACCTTAATATATGAAGTTGTTGACCCATAATTTGGAGGTGACTTAGTGCATAGGTGAAGCTGTAGGATATTGGTCAGTCTTTCTCAGTTTTCAGCATTTTGCTTCATATTAGGGATTCAAAATGTAGATACACATATGGGCCAGAAAAGGGTCTGTTTTACCTCATATTTGAAAAATATTCTGTCTTATATGATACAGGTATCAAATGTGGACCAAGGGGATGTGAGAATTCTGTGGCTGTCAGAATGCTGGTGTTGGAGATGCAATATTCAATAAAAAATTAGGTGCTGGGGGCCATGGTGTGTTGGAATGGCATAACTCCTGCATCTCCCAACAACAGGAAACTGCATTAAGAGACCACACATGTCACACAGCTCCCTGTGTGACATGCTGAGAGACTTTCAGATAGCACCAGGGACTTTCAGATATTGTGAGCCTTCTCAGACCTAGCTTATCAATATAAACAGGCACCTTACCTGGTAATTAAGAATTGATTGTGTGTTCTGCCCTTGTTGGCAACAGTGTGTCTGGAATCCTTTTTTCATGAGCTCTTCTTTGCAGGGGAACTATGTGTTCATTGCAACTGCCTCTCACAAATCTGTGGCAGTTTGATGGAATAGGACACTAATGGAGAAAAAGTAGCTCTTTACTGCTTTGTGTCAATGTTTGCAGTAACCTACTTCAGCCAACCCCCATAATTTACCATTACTCTGCACTAATTTAGGTATCTGCAGAGAAACATTAGGAAAAATCCATTAAGGAAATTTTACAGGACATCAAATAAGGTAAAGATCCAGGAAAGAAGGCAGCCTAAATTTCACTTATGATACACCCGGTGTCTTTGGACTTGTTATCTACTCGATAGTTACAATAATAGCGCTAACAATAACATCCCTACACTAGACATAGAGAGAAATATTTTATTTTAATGATGCCTTTTAACAATATTCCATGTTTTCCTAGGTTTGCACCATTCCATCCCAGCCTCCTCAGCCTGCTGTTGTTCCAAAGCCAGTTCAGTCTGTCATCCATGCTCCATTGCAACCCAGCTGCCCAGGCCGAGGCAAGATGGCAAAGCTCATCAATCCAGAAGAGATGACATCCAGGGATTATTACTTTGATTCCTATGCTCACTTTGGAATTCATGAGGTAACCTTTATTTCTGTTTCAGCAATTATTAAATAACTAACAATATAATAATAATAATTATTATTATTATTATTTCTTTTATTTTTTAGTTACTTGTCTGTATCCCAGTTGCTCATGATTATATTCCTCTGACTTTCCTCAGACAATTGTGTAGTCTGGTTAAGTGCCAAAGATATCACCCATTTCTCTAGAGACTTGCACTCAAAACCTCTGTCCCACTTAGATTCTTATTGCAGCTGTCCGTGCAGAGGTGAATTTCACAAGTGCATCAATGCAGTGCATTTATGAGGGCTGAAAACCAGCCCAGCCACAACCCTGGGCACTCCCTCACTGCTAAATCGGGAATTTTGTTCTTTTAAGTGTTTGAGCACAGACATCAGCAGAACAGCCACTCAGCTGACATGAGAAGCCAAACCGTTTCCTGACTCCTGGCATGTAACTTGAATGCACAGGTTGCATTGATGGGAACATTAAGCTTCCATTGAATACACTCCTGGAAAGAATTTTAAATACTTGATGGACAATTTTCTATCAAAATGCTCACTGTAGACTAGTTCTAAAGAAGTCACTCATATTGCTTTGCTGATATTTTTGTGACACAAAAGTATGAGATTTTTAGGAGCAGGATGCAAAAAAGCAAATGTGAAATGACTCGGTGCATTCCTCACAAACAGCATAACAATATCTATTTCCATTACTCTAGTAACTGGTTGTGGGGTGTAAACATAAAAGATTTCTGTCTCCTGTTGTGGTGCGATGTAATAGCCTGTTTCAGCTATCCCAGTTCCTTCCCCAGGTGTGCCAGCAACCTCTCCCTTCCCCTCCCTTGCCCCCTTGCTGAGAGCTGTCCATCAGTCTTGGCATTCCAGCAGGGGCGTCGTGTGATTGGCAGAGTTCAAAGGATGCTTCTCAGCCCTGGGGACATTGGGCCATCCAGGTGTCACTTGTCCCTTGAGACTTCCCCCCCTTACCTGGTTGGTGGGATCCCTACCCCTTCCCTCCCCCTCTCCCCTGGGTAAAAAGGAACAGCAGCCACGCGGTTCAGGGTTCTGTTGGAGCTCTTGCTGGATTCAGAGGCCTGTGGGCCAGGAATGAAGCTCTGGATCGAAACCCTCCATCAGAACCCGACTCCTTTCCTTCACCTCGCCTAAAGCCTTTCCTCCAGGGGTAAACCTGAGCTCCTGCATGCCTGGACTTGTTCCAAGCGCCCAGCTGCAGCACACAGCCAGCCAAAGGTGTCTCTGAGGTGAAACCACAACTGCTGCCGCCTTTGGTCAGGCAGCAAGGCCCAGCCAGGCCCCGGTACGTTCCATCCGCCAGTATTGGTATTTAACACCAATAGTCTGCCAATAACATTTTGCCATTGTAGCATTCAGAAATTCAGTCCAAGAATGGAAGACTATAGAGAAACAATTGAGTGGGAGGGAGACCTAGGAGAAAATTTTGAAGATACGTTATAGACCTTAAGTCAAATTGAGCTCCTGATGGAAGGATACAGCCATGTAGGTCTCAGGGAGTGCAGAGAGCTTCTTGCTGAGGCTGGGAAGTTTCCTCCTTGCCTGCAGAAGGTGTGCACTGGTAAAGGATCTGTGTCAACAAGTAAAGGAGCTGCTAGAGGAGGCTGGCAGGCTTTGAAGCATCAGGGGCATGAGGAAGAGATTGACTAGATCTTCTCTGAGGGCATGAGGTTACAAGAGCCTAAAACAAACCCCAGCTGTAGTGAAAGGAGAGGCAGCCAGAGTCTGTACTTACCAGGTTTGGAAGTGGGGACTCCTCTGATGGTGAAGGCTGGAAACTTGTGCCTTCTGGGAACAGGAGGGAGGCTCTTGATCCACCTGCAGATCTCTGGCTACAGAATAGGGTCAGTGTCTTCATTGTAGCTGAGGGGCAGGAAGTTCTGTCCCACAAGCCTCCAGGACCAGCTGGCTCTGAGCCAGGCAGAGGCACTGGGAGCAAGTGACAAGTGATAGCTGCAAAGGCTCTCACCTGCTGGTACAGAGGCCCCATCTGCTGACAAGACCTCCTGCCGAGGCATTTGGATTTGGGACATTGTGTAGAGGCTGCTGGCATTTGTCCATCCCTTAGACCAGCCCTTAGAGCCTGCTGCTGTTCTGCATGAGCACCAGTGAGACCTGGAGCATAGCAAGTGTCACTGGGCAGCTCTCAGGATGATGATCAACAGCAAGGTGTGCCAGGTGGGTTTTTGCCTCCATTTCAGCAGCACAAACAAGGACTTGAGAAATGTAACCACGGGTCCACAATTGCTTGTGCAGCAGGTGTCAATGACAAGGTTTTGGGTTTTATATCTATGGGACCCTTTTTGAGGATTGAGTTCTGCTAGGAAGAGATGAATCCACCTGAAAAATCAAGCTAAAAGGCATCAATATTGATACCTGGGGAGATACCACTAGTGACTGGCCTCCAGATGGACTTTGTGCTGCTCATTACAGCATTTTTGGAGCAGCAGTTCAGTCAATTCTCAGCCCACTGCACTGACCATTTATGCAGTCCATAGTTCATCCATTTTTCAATGAGGATGTTATGGGAAAAAATGTTGAAAATTTTGCAAAAAATCGAGATAAAACCCATTCTCTTCCTCATTCCTCTTCCCTCATTCACAAAGTTCATTGCTTCACCATAGGAAGATACAAAGTGCTCAGTCATCTCCAAATCCATGCTGAACTCCCAGTTACCTTCTTGCTCTTATTATGTGTGGAAACAGTTTCCACATATGAGGGTGTACTCACACCTTTCCAGGGGTGATGAACTGCTGACGCCAATGCTACCATGCTTTATGATAAAAGCGGCCTTTTATTCATCTGCAGTTACTGAGCACACGTAGTGTCCTGCCAAGACAGGTGAGTAAGCGTCTGATACGTGTAACAATCCAGTTCACGATTGCCTCAGACTGCTGGGCAGTGAACAGATCCTTCTCATCCTGAAATTGAAAAACTCATTTGTCTACTTGCTTAAACTATGAAATTAGGCAATAGAATAAGCAAACCTTCAGCCTTCCAGACATAACAGAAGCATTTTCAGAAAACTAAAGTCTGTGTTGAATGGTCTACGCTTCCCTTAAAAATGGCACCTGGGTCTTGAGCATGGTCCTTTTTATTGAAATAGTTTGACTGATGGATGTACAAGAGAAAGCAAGGTATTGATGGAATTAAATGAATGTACTGCTGCTATCAGTGCATCAAAAATGAGGACCTAACAATGATATCTCAAACTAGTGAGATAGTAGTCTAGGTGATACATTAATACATTCTGGAAAATGATCAGGAAAATGAGTGGAAAGAGCAGTGAGAGAGGACCTCACAATACAGAATTTCTAAGCTCTGCTGTGGGCTTCTGCCTCACATTGGGCAGGATTGTCAAGCCTGCTGTTGTACAATGTCTTCTGAAGCCATTTCTTTTCTGTCCAAAGAGGAACCTCAGAAGGTCCCTCCACTGAGGCTCTGGGCTGTGCATGATTTAGGAGGAAAGGAAAGTTTGGATTTCTGTATGGCTTCTGTCTATTCCCAGAGCAGTGCTGTGGTTAGATTACATTCTGCTTGTTGATTGTAACAGTGAAGTAATAGCAGAATAAAATCATACAAGGGACATCATGCTGCTTCTTAATAATTCAGCTCTAAGTAGCTGGCGCTTTACTGTTGCTTTGATGTGTGCACCCCAAAGTACTTGAGAAACCCTTCATGTTGGGCGTTAATAATGCCTAAATGACAGCAAGGGAATGCATTCAGCAGCAGTGTGGAAGGCATATAAGCATTTCAAATAGTGACACAATCCTTTTATTTTCATCACAGGAAATGTTAAAAGATGAAGTGCGCACATTAACCTATAGAAACTCAATGTATCACAATAAACATGTTTTTAAAGATAAGATTGTCCTTGATGTTGGAAGTGGCACGGGAATCCTCTCCATGTTTGCTGCAAAGGCAGGAGCCAAGAAGGTATATGGGGTAAGAAGACTTTCTCTCACATTCTCTCAGTGTTTGTGCATTTTGTCTGACAATTTGGCTTCGTGATTTACCTTTTCTTACTTGTCTTGGTTTGAAATTCCACTCTCCAAGCTCATCTATGGCTTAGTCTATAGTGACTTCAGTCCAGTTCTGTTGTATTCTATGACTTGCACTGCTGCACCTTTTCCAAAGGGGGATGTAAATATCTTTTCATATGTGGAACCTTTGGTGTTCTGGTACATATTCACATTTCTTCTTGGCTGAAAAAAAATGTTAAAGAGACTCACTCCTACTCAGAGGGGTTAAGCGAACTATCTTGCTTTTTAAATTTTCAGGGTCTGCAACTTTGTAGTCTTGGAAACACATTTCCTTAATACACTTTTCCCTGCATATTACAACTCAGCAAATTGTGCAAGAAAGCATGTGCATGTTTTCTGTGCCAACAATAACACTTTTCAGAGGCAGAAGGAAATTATTACCTTAAATACATTGAACTTTAGGAGCATGAATGTGCTGTTCTCGGCAGAGAAGTCATTATGGAGAGCATAGATTTGCTTACTAAGTATATTCAAACTTATTTTTACTGACTCTAAAATGACAAATGCAGTTTCTTTTTGCTTTGGACTTCTGTTTGCCCTGAAGACATAATGCAACATAGAAAAGGGGAAATAGATCCTGTTTCTCAGTGTACTTCAAAAAAATAGTTTACTAAAACTTAATTGGGTACATCTGTGCATTTGAGGACACTGATGTCACTAAGTACCCAAACTGTGTGTCTTTATTACCGGTAATGATACATGAAATACCATTTCAATTCTCAGGCTTATATTTTCAAAATCCAGTGTAACTTCTGAGTATCTCATTTGACTATCAGACTAGAGTCTGAAACTATAGATAGATGGAAAAAGTTTTGGAGTTTAAGCTCGCAATAGGCAGCTGGAAGGTATTTTCTTGAAAACCAAGTATTATTTATTAATATGATTTATTACATCAAAGCCTCAGGGAGGATAATCCAGCAGCTTTCTGTGATGCAGAAATGCAGGTCTCATGCAAAGATGTTGCAGTGCTCTAGAAGTATAAGCATATACAAAATGATGGTGATGTGCTCCCACCTTCCCATCTCTCAGATCCCTGGCCATATGGTCTCCCTCCCTCCCTTGTGCTGGCACTGGTGCTTATCTGATTCTACAGTGAGCCAGCTCACTGGCAGAAAATTCACCAAGTAAAAGAAAAGCAAATACTTTTCCACATTTGTTGTTGTTGTTGTGAGGGGTTTTTTTCCTGTTTGGGTCTTGTTGTTTTTTTTCCCCCTTTGGACTTTCAGTCCTTACCTCGGGACTTTATAAAGCTGAGTGGCACACGAGTGCCAGCTCACCGATGGACTGTTCATGGCTGAAGCTGGTGGGTGTGCAATCCATGGAACTTAGCTCTCAGAGGAACTCCCTTAGGTGTGAAACTTGTGCTACAGCCACAGAGTTTCAACCTTCTTGTCAGATGAGCTGTCTCACAATGAACCCTGTACACGGCAAGCTGCAGAGTGGATTTGTGTTGGACAAGCAGCCATTTCAGACCTAGCAGTGGCTTTCTTATAGTCAAATTGAGAATTTATGGTCATATTTGCAATTGGAAACTGTGAGTGTTCCATTTAAAAAGCAAACATTTGCCATGAGTTATTACATAGAGCTGTGATGTTCCAGTTTCTTCTCTACAGTTAAATGTGATTTTTCAAATAGCATGATGTGGAAACTGTTGACAAATGCAGAGTGTTGGTTTTTTGACTACAGAAATCACTCTCCTCTTACTCACACTTTCCCTCTTGGGGCTCAAATTCATCCACTACTCTGTCTGGTTCTTCTTATCCCTTCTTACTCACTGTTAGAACTTATTCCTTGCCACTGCCTAAGCCAACAGCTAGAATTATCTCTGGGTCTTCAAGAGATGTAAATCATAGAATCATTAACTTAAAGCTGCATCAAGTTGGCCAAGGACATGTCCAGTCCAATTTGGAAAATCTCCAAGTACAGAGACTCTAAATACTCTCTCAGCACCTATTCCAGGCCTACAATCAGCAGGAATTTCCTTTGCCACAGCTCATAGTTACTGACTTTTGTCTTGTCCCTGTGCATTTCAGAAAAGAGTTTGACTTTACTTTCTTTGCAAGCCCTTTTGGGATACTTTTAGATTCCTGTTGGAATGGGAGGATCTCTTCTATAACCTGAGCAGAACCAGCCCCCTCATTTTTTGTTTTTTCTTCACCTGCTCTGAGCCCTAACCCCTGTGGGAGGGTACCATGCAGTGATGTTAATCTAGCAGGGGAGCTGTTGTAAGAAATGTAGAGATAGAATTGGCACATAGCTCTTGGTGCTTGGGAGGGGTCAGTGAGGGACACAAAAATACACAAAATATCCCTTGAAGCCTTGGTTCATCTGCTGCATTTCGTCATACAAAATTCAGGACAGTCATTGCAGTGAATTCCGTGCTATTTTCAGACAAACAAAACAGTGCAGGAAAGAAGGAGTTAAACAGACACAGAAAATGAAGGCTGATGTTAGATGTCAGCTGCTTTGTATAAAAAGGTGGTGATGAGGACACAGCCCAGGGGAAATCTGGGGATCTTGTGACTGTTTCAGGAAGAGACCACAGTAAAAGAGAAGACATTTGCAGCAGTGGATTGAAGACTGAGAAGTGAAATGAAAGCAGAGGTGAATACGCACACACAGAACCAGATACAGCTGAAGCAGTTCAAGGGTCCATGCTGGGACCGCTGCTGTTTAAGATCTTCATTAAGGACAATAGATGGTGGGATTGAGTTCACCCTCTGCAAGTTTGCAGATGACACAAAACTGCTTTGTGCAGCTGATATGCTCGAAGGAAAATAGGCCACACAGAGGAATCTTGTCAGGCTTGAGGAGTGGGCCTGTGTGAACATTGTGATTTTCAACATGGCCAAGAACAGGATCCTTCACTTGAATCAAGGCAATCCTTTGAAGATCTCTTCAAGCCCAAACCATCCTATGATTCTGTGATTATAAACTCAGGTACAGACTTTCTTTATTGGAACATGTGCTTTTCATAAAATCCAAATGCTTTGCTAAATAGGGCAGATTTGAGCAGATCACTGACTTGAAAGAAAACTGAGAAAAAAAATCTGACAACACCAATTTTTCCTCTATTTCTTCACCTGCAGAATTCAGTTTTCTTTTTTCTGAAATGGGTTGCTTTTTAAAATAAAATTCAACCACCATATAGAGTCCAATTCAAAATACAGATGAAAAGCTTTAGCCACCCTAAAGCAAGTTTTTTTCTGAAATATGTATTCCTTCATGAAACATTTAAATGTTGAGGGGTTTTATTCTTTTGCTTCTTTGCATCTGAAACTGATTTTTGGGAACTTGTTGTCATTCATGAGAGAGAACTTTTTATTTCTTTGCACTTGTTCTTTAGAAAGTTTGGAAAGCAACCTCCGAACACCTACCTACGCCTGCTTTATTTAAAAACCATCCAAAATGGGCAATGGAATTGAAAATAACAGACAGATGTGTATAAAGACAGGGAAAATGAGTATAATGGCAGTAATATAGACAGGGCACACAGTCCATACAGTTTACAGTAAGGGAAGAACCTGGATGGAGCCAAAAGATGTCACTCACCCCAAAGGATTTCTTCCTTGAACTCTCTGGCCTGGCACTCAGGTGCTCCTTTCCACAAGCCAGTTTTGGTTTATGCTCAGGCCATTGAGACACATTTTAGGAATGGTTTACATCTGCAGGCAAGCTAAGCAGAATCAATGTGCTCCCATGGGGACTGGGATTGATATTATGACTGCTATTATCTGTTTTGTGCACAATATAAAAAGAATAAAAGATCTGTGTGTCCTTGCATCTGCTGTCCTGCCATCTGTGAGTGCTGTCTCAGAGGTCAAGCACAATTTAGCTTTTAGAGATTAAATGGGATTCACTGGCTATATAAACCACTTCATTAGAGATAATATAGTTCTATTTGACATTCCCACAGGGGAATTAGGGAGACAAGGATTATGCAAAGTAGTATCGTCCGTTTAATGCCGAATTTGGAAGAGGTAAATTAGGAACTGATTCAGTGACTACAAGCAACTTTGGCCTTCATGATTTGCAAGGGGCACAAAACCCAGAGAGATTCTTGGAATGTAGTTTTTCTCTAAAAAATATTAGAGGTCATTGCTAAAATGCTTTTATGCTAGTACACAGTTTAAGGGCAAGTTTACCAAGTTTAAGGGCAAATCTAAAACTCGGAGGCACTCTGTAATTATTTTCCTAGAAAAAGCACAGAACTGCTCAGAGAAAAAGCCATGCAGATCTGGATATTATTTTAAACAGAAAATTTCACTTCTTTCTTGTATGTTAAATTATTGGATTCTTTTGGAATAGCAGCTTTTCTAAAGAATATCGATTTTTTACATTGAAAACAATTGTTTCTTGGCATAGACCAGTATTGGCATATTTGAATTTTAATATTATTGACAAAGTTTGAATGCATTTTGTTTTAAAATATATATGGAAATGTAGCATCATCCTAATTCATTCCATTCAGCAGATTGTTGTGGGGGAGGAGGCAATACTCTGTAGTACCAAGAATAAATTAAATATAATTAATAATGTACATTTTGTAGGTAAAACACCTTTTTTCACATTTCAATAATTTTTAAAGCAATCTTTTCCACAGGAGCCACTTTAACTCAGACACAGACAGCAATTTAAATATTAAAACATCATTAATTATGATCCTCCCCACAGGTTTGATTTACTCTTTATCAATGGTTAAATGCTTTGTAGAGTCTTTGCTGCCTTCAGTAGATAGTTTTCATTCACACAGCTGAGCTCTCTAACAGATAAATTGCTCTTTATCTTGCTTTTTTTTTTATTTTTTTCCTAGATTGAATGCTCAAGTATATCTGACTACTCAGAAAAAATTATCAAGGCCAACCACTTGGACAACAGTAAGACTTATATAATTTTTTTTCAGGAAAAAGAGAAGATAACTGTTTTGCTTTTGCTGATTAATTTATGTTGTGTGTTTTACATGTGAATGGTAGTTTTGCAGAATATACTTATGTAAATGCAAAACTAAACACCTCTTTCTAGGCACTACAATAATTCCTCACAGGAATTACTGTCAATTCTGTATGTATCAGAGACGAAAAAAGGAAATAGAAATGATCAATGGGAAGTTCGGTTTAGCATAGGAGAAGGAAGACCCTAAATTAGAACTGAACTTATCAAATTAATTCTGCCATTAGAATTTCACCTTCTCTTTTAAACAGAATAGAAATACAAACACCTATGCTGACATTCAAATTGAGATAAGGTTTAAAGCAAAAATTTTTTGCTAAGTTTTCTGACTCCCCACTTTAAGAAAATACTTTTTTCAAAACCTTTTCAAAATGCACACTCACACAAATGAAAATGTTCAAATCATAAAATAAAAATATCATATAAAACTTTTTTGATTGAAATGAAAGCTGATGAAATTTCCAAGTATGTGGAAAATCTAAATTAGAAAAAAACAACAACAAAAAACTAACCAAAACTTAGATGTAACCCCAAGCTGCTGAAAACCCTTAGCAAAAAATAATCCCCAACAAGTTCTATTTCATGCCTTCAATCCTCCTCCAAATCACAGCACTCAAGATATCTTTGTAACAACCTAAAAAGTCAGTCTTTTTTTAACGGAGGCCGTGAGACAGCTCCTGTTTGAAGTGCTTTTTTGCGAAGAGCTTGCCTTTGCTGCAGAGCAGGTCATGGCTGGGCTGTAGCCAGTGCCCCCACTTTCAGCTGTGTCTGCGCTGATGCTCTTCCTGCACATGTGCAGGAATGAGTTTCTGTGCTGGTTCACATCTGCTCTGATTTTTCTTGCCATCACTGGCAGTTTGTAACTACCCTGAGCTCTCTGGGAGGAATATTTATTGTACATTTATTGGGCATTCAGGTGTTGTGGTGTGAAACAGCAGTGGTGTGGGATACAAGGGGCCAGCCAGCCTATGCAACTCTTGGTTCAGGAAAAGAAGGAAGCAAAGAAGCAGAAAATACTCTTTCCACAGTAGGGATAAGGCACTAAAGCAGTGAGGTGTGACCTCTGTGGTTGTCCTAAACCTTGGATGCAGAGGCTGTGCGTTCCCAGAACAGCTTTCATTGGCTAGAGACAGAAATAGCACACTGTGGATCAATTTGTGTTTGGATTTCCAGCAGAGGAGTTGTGTGTGAAGGAACCACTGTCAGAATACATTAGAAGGTTCCAGTGTTCTCCAGAAGGTGCAGAAGATTTTTATCTCTGCTTTTCCCTCCTGTTTCTACAAGGAGAGAGGCACTGGGAAACTGTGGAGGCAGGAGCAGAGCCCTCTCCCTTTGGGAGGAGACTTGGCAGGTTCAGCAGTCTGCCTGACTGCAGTTTGGTCTGCAAACTGCACACCTGAACCAACATTTACACTTTCACACTCCACACTGACCCACATTCACTTCTATTTTAATGCAGCCAGGTACTGAGCCAAAGGATCTTGTTGCTCATGGAAATTTTCCTTTCCCCACCCCCCCAAATGTTTTGAGCAAAGCAAAGTCAGCAAAAGGGGCTGAACCAAGGGAAAACCCACTGCTTCTAGAACAGATACAGGCAATACATCTGGGGACAGCACAATCTGTCCCCATATGATGCCTTATGAGGTGAAGGGAGGTGGGAGGAACCAGTGCTGCTGCTGCTGCTGCTTTCACTGTGACTGTTCTGGGTATAAGCAGGGGGCTTCAAAGCCAGGTGTGTCACTCTGGCAGCTGCCAACAGCACTAAAATTCACTCCAAAAGAATTGGGGCAGTGGAAGTTCTTGGGAGAAAAGAGAACTAAAGAGAACTCATGGCTGGAGCTTATAGACATGAGGATTCTTCAGTATAACAAGAGATGAACTGTTGAATCACTAACTGTGAAAGAAATGAGATTAAAGAATGGCAAAGAGAACTCTGCTCTTTTCCAGTCAGGTTCCTCTTACAGCTGATACTTTGTGGTACCAGTCTGAGTCAGAGTGTTCCCAATTTCTTAGGGGGCCAGTCTGGATTAAAAATTTGCTATGCAAGTCGAGTGGCCACATCTGGTTAGAGTAATACTAGTACTGCATGTATTTGGGAAAAACAAAACCTCCTTTTCCCTGGACTGAGTTCCAAAAATCATTCAACCCACACTTCCAGACTCAGCCAGCTAACCTAGTTCTAGCTAAGTTATATTAAATTAAATTACCTTAATTTTTCTGAAACTGAATGTTGACTATTTCATCAATAAAAACCGGTCATTAAAAATTGCCATTAATTAAGAGTAGTGAAGTAATCTTATAAATTAGTAATGAAAAGTAAAATATTCACCTAATTCCTAAATTTCAAGTTCATCTGTTACCTTTTCAAGGAAGAATCCAGAACCATGAGACTTTATCCACTGCAACAAGCAATAAAAGCATGAGAGAAACATACTCTGAAAATTATCTAGCACAAGCTGAATATACATTTGTAAATAGGATTTCTTTTTTTTTTTAAGCAGGAATGAGTGATGACTTGTGTAGTGGTCCTAAAACAAAATTATTTGTTACAACTGAACTAAATATGGCCCAGCATTCAAGCATTAGTGTGTAAATCTGCAGGGATGTTTAAATGCTTCTAAGTGGATTCTTTGCTATACTTGGTCAATGATCTCGAAATCTGCCAAATTTTAAAGGGCATTTTAAAATGAGATCATACAGGTAACCAGGTAAGACCTATTTTTCTGTTGTTTTTAGACATGGTGGGGGTTTTTTTTGGCCTTTGATTTTTGCGTTGTTTATTTTTTTTCCTTTTATACTGCTACTAAAATTGCTATTTATTATACGTACTTGGAATAGTTTTTAAAGTGTGAAGTGCATTGAGTCACATGGAGTCATGCCTTATGGACAGGCATTCAAGAAGAGAATCATATTGAAAAGGTCAGCCTGACATTCACCAGTAAGGATCTTAGGTGTTTTATTATGTGAAACGTATTTCTTTGGATTCTCTTTTCAGTAATCACAATATTTAAAGGTAAAGTGGAAGAAGTTGAATTACCTGTGGATCAAGTAGACATCATCATCAGCGAGTGGATGGGTTACTGTCTGTTCTATGAGTCAATGTTAAACACAGTCATCTTCGCACGAGACAAGTGGCTGGTAGGTGCTCTGCATGCCGTGCTCCTCGCTGGAGCAGTCACCATTTACTTTCTGACTACAAGCTTTCCCTTCCCTCCTGTGGCCATAACGAGACACAGTCACATCTCCAAGGGCCATTTCCCAGGCTTTAACGAGGAGATGACAAAGGGAACCTCAGTGAAAGAGCTTTGCTTTTGATCAAGTGCTGGCCGGCCAAGTTTGCCTAGACACTGTCTAATGACATTGCCGCAGGCTGCAAGGCTAAAGCTGGTGTGCAAATCTGAAGGAAAACAATAAAGGCATGCAAGGGGTGCTTGTCTGGTTTTTGTATGTGCAGTTCAAAATGTGATGTCTTTGTCAGGTGAATAGATTACGAGATCCATTTCCCCACAATTCATCAACAGAAACCTGGAGGGCTAATGTTTCCAGACCGAGCTGCTTTGTACGTGGTAGCAATTGAAGACAGACAGTACAAGGACTTCAAAATTCACTGTGAGTAAGCACCTGCCAGTAACACTTTTCTGTGGTTATTTCCCTAAAATCTTTCATTTCCAGTAGCCTACTGTGATCTCTGCAGGCCAGAATTCCAATATGAATGTGGACTCTGAGAAAATGTTGGTCTGCTGATAAGTTCAGGAAATTTGCAGTAATTTAAAGAGCACTAAGGAGAGATGCATGTATAAACTGATGAAGACTTCGCCTAGAGCTGTATTAATACCTCTAGCTATATTTAAAATGTGGATTAAAGGAGATTTAGTTTAGTTGTTGTTTTGATAAATATATAATCCATCATAACAGCCACAAAGCCCAGTAATATTCTTTTGCCATTCAGGCCCTTATTTTTGTTTTTAACATAACAAAAATATAAAAGTAGTAAGATGCAAATAATTTGTACATGTGAAGAAATAAACCTAGAAAAAAATTATATCTCCATGATTGCTTGTCAAAAAGAAAAAAAAAACCACAACACATATAAGTTTTCAAAAAATATTTAATGTGAGAATTTTTAAATTAAAAATAAGGATCAGAAATTTAAATTTCACTTATATGTTAAGAAAGGGTTCTCATTTTGGGGTTTTTTATACTTCATAGATGCATAAAATTGACCTTTCCTTTTCTTTTAAAATGTTGGGAGAGTTTCCTTGAAGTATCATTGAATAACTGGTGCTGTTAGTGACATCTACAAGTGACCTAGTCCAGACTCCTGCTGTGATCAAATGAACAAGTTTTACATTATTTCATTCTTCTTTTCAACATTTCTTGATTTTATTTATTTTTCAAAGCTGAGCAGTTTCACTTAAAGGTATTTTCCATTATGGGAAAAAAATAACCACAAAATTCCTAAGCAGATTTATTAACCAAAGATACATGTGAAAATTTGGGTTAAATTAGTGGGTTCAGACAACCTTTAAATAAAAATGCCTAACTCCTCATTCCTTGACTCTCACCTCCTCCCAGAAAAGAGGCTTGGTGTTTCTATAATCAAATTCAGTGCTAATACACAGAACTGCCAGTTGGTCAAAATTGCTATTTTGGGTCAAAAGCGAGCCCAGTGCAGTGGGGCGGTGACAAGAAGTCTCTGTAGGTGCCAGGAAGGATTATAACTCCCTCTCAAGCACAGCCTAGATTTTTCTCCTCAGCTATGTGATGACCTTGACAGTTAAACTCCTTACAAAATATACAGACTCAAATGGATGTATGAGGCATCCATTCTGTAAAGGAATCAGAGCCATTTTGGCCTAGAATCTTTCATTTTGCTTTTGAATGCCTTCATTTCTAGACTTTAATATTTTTCTTTTCTCACAGACAATACATCTGTTTTCAAATTGTTTCATTTTGAGCCATGTGAAAAAATGTACAGTCATTTTTTCCTCTTCTAAAATGTTGTTTTCCTTTAAGACACCTTACTTTCTGATTTCACTTCTGATTTCCCTTCCCCCCATTACCTTATATACCTCTGTGTCTGCAGTTATTTCTGTCCCACTATCTGCACCACCATCTTCTCTCCTTTCCATTTCTAAATCCTTGATGGTGTCTCCTTACATTTCAGTTTTTCATCTTTTTCTCTCTTAAGGAGGATAGAGACTTGCCTTCATATGAGATGCAGACTTGAGCATTTTAAAGAGTGTTCAAGAACCATTATATTGACAAAGAAATAATGCAATATGAGGTTTCTAAAAAAATCTAACTTCTGATTTTTCTAACTGAAGATTAATGCCAGAGAGCACTACTACAGTCAATTACTCTGATTTACTGCAAAATGTAAAACATATAATTTTATTTCTTACCTCCTCTGACAGCTCTCTCCCTAAGACAGATTGGGCCACATATTTCAAAGGTATCCCATGTGGGCTGAGGTGCAGTAAATTATAGAGGCCCCAATAATAAATAAAGAATTAATAAATTGTTTCTTCAGGGTTTCCTAATTAATTTTTTCTGAGTAATCACATAAAAATGTATGACTTTTTTAAATGTAATCTGAAGTTCTCACATACTCATGATGCCTGAAGCAAAAGTTACAGCTCCCTTTAAATGCTGAAAAATTCACAACCCAATAAAGAGATATCAAAGAATCATTCGTGTCCATGTTTTTCCAATTTAGGAATATGCAGATTTTTATATCACATGACATTTTCTGTCATACTCCTCTGGAAACCCCAGTAGCTCAAATGCTGTGCCCTAAAAAAATGAGACACTTCAAACATGCTCACAAATGTGTTTATCTGTTTACTTTTTGTTTTTTGTTCAAGTAATTTATAAAAAATGGTATTCAGTTTAGATGTTGAGATGAAGCACTGAATGGACCTTGACTTACATGCTTCAGAAGACAAAGATTTCACTTGTTTGACAGTTCTTGTTTTCACTTTGTTAAACAAATTTAAAAGCAAAGACAGTGTACTTCTTCATTTCTCAATGTTTTCATTTTCTGCAAAAAATCCTCAACATGATAAGAAGCATCTATTGGAACACTCAGAAGAACAATTCAAATATAGAGGATTGGCATGGCTTTTAAATCTTTTCAAAGTGAACCTTTTGCTTTTCTATCATAAAATTGGAGTCCCAACTATTGAAACACCTGCAATTCTACTCCTGCCAGTAATTTTCTTGCTGAAACTAAAACTACTAAAATAATCAAAAGAGCATGAAAACTGCCAATTGAGTGGGAATCTATGAGAAAAAAAAATAAAAAACAACCACAACAACAAAAAAAAAACCCCAACACTCAGCCTGGCATCAGATGATTTTGGTCAACAATCACAAGCATCTAAAGCCACAAAAATCATTGACAAATCTCATATAAAACAGTTTTGGAGACACCAAAAAATAACGGCCACGAGTTCAAAGATATACGTTGAGGGCTTATTTTGCCAGAACTGCATTACCTGTAAAATAGCAATGATGACATAGATGACATAGATGCCCCAGCTGGGGCAGGGAGCAAAGAGCTGAAGGAGACATCTGAAAATTAGGGGATGGTAGAAATTCTTTCAAAAGAAAAATGCTTTGAGAAGCAAAAAAATATTTTCTATTACTGCTGCTAACCTTGACAAATCCATTTGCCCTGACAGGGTGGGAGAATGTGTACGGCTTTGACATGACCTGTATTAGGGATGTTGCCATGAAGGAGCCCTTGGTGGACATAGTAGATCCAAAGCAAGTGGTGACCAACGCCTGCTTAATAAAGGTTTGGTAATTCTGAATAGACCTCACTGTGACTGTTTACACCTAACTGCAGGGCTCTTTTGGGACCTGCTGCTTGTGTTTTGCTTGCTTTGAAGCAGCTGCAGAAGGCATCATTGCAGAATGCTGGCACATTAGGAAGGAAAATTGTGCAGTTTTAGATTAGCCAGGTCTTGCATGTTTCACGTGCTCAGTATTGTCACATGACCTGAGCATGAACACTGATACCTTGATTTCTTATGGAATTCCCAAAGGCAAGATGCTCCTTGTGTCTTACAAATTTTACTTGTGCAAATACTGGATGAAGAGAGACATGGTATATTTAGATATGAATTTTAATTGCCCTGCCTTTTAGTAAATAGAGGTTGGAAATTGCTGATTGAGCACTGCTGAGGAGAAGGGGTAAATTATTCTGTTTGCAGTAAGAAAGTCTTAAGCATCAGTTCTGAATTGATGATGAAATAATTAAGTGCAGAACATGTGATCAGATTTGGAACTCAATTTATTTCTCTAACTTCCTAATTCTTAGCCTTATATAGAATTCTCTCTCAGCCCCAACATCTGCACCCAGAGTTTTAACTGGTACCCTGCTCTACATGTGAGACAGAAAGGTCACTAAACCCTGTTCACAAGATCATGTTAACAATGAAGGAACTGCCTGCAGGAACACTTGAAAGCTCTAAAATTCCCTTCAGGTGAAGGAATCCTCATGTGGGACAACTGTCCTGAACAAGGCTGTCTGCATCAATAGCACTGGTAGTACCAGGTCCATGAATCCAAGAGCTCGTTTATCCCAAAGAATCAGTTCTATCTTTTCCCTTTCACTTTTTGCCAGTGAAAAACACGGCATTAACTATTCCCATATGCAAAGGGAAAGCTGTGCCTCCAGTCTGCAAAACCTTTACTGAAAGCAAAGGAACAGAAGCAGAAACTCTGCATGAGTACGAATGCATGCACAGTCCATCTGCACTGAGGGGAACACAAGATGGCTGTGCCTGAAAACAGCCTCAACCAGGGCGATTTAAAATTGCAGCACACACAAAAGAAACAGCTATTTAGACTCTATGAAATATGTCCAGAGAGAAAGAGATCAGGGAGCAAAATGGGTTGGCTGCTCTGGAATAAAAAGCTGCACGCCCTTAATTGAAGTGCAAATCCAACGCTTTATTTAGAAGGTCTTTGAAAGTAATTTCGTTTACGATGACAGACAACAATTTTCCAAGTGTTTCTATTCTGGTTTTATATTTAGTTTTGACATCTTTTGTCCATAAACTGAATGGTGCTGTACCATGTAGAGGCACCATGAGAGCAAAGCAGGTAATAAGTACACAAGCACAAACCACCCTCCGTTCCAGAATCAGTTGCTAATCTCACAAACTGATCACTAAGCAAAGAGAAAATTGCCAATGAAAAGCATGAAGGAGGGAGATTTGTGTTCAAGATAGCAATATGAAAGCAGGAAAAAAACAGATTCTGTAGTTATATATTTTTTAATTTAATTTATTTTTGCACATGATTTATTTATATAAAATGCATTTCTTTTCTCCTGAAAATATTTGTGAATTCAGAGAATAATATTAGCCTAAGAAAACATTTGAGAATAAACAAAGCCATAATGTTTAATTATTCAAATGTTTTATTACAGCACTTTTGGATAGCACAGCTTGTTCATATTAGATTCACAGAGGGATTTTTAGGGTTGTATTCAACCCAAAGCCAGCTAATTTAGGGTGCCTACCAGATGAGTCTGAGTTCTCTCTACATTAGTCATTGGATGGACCAGTCACTAGATACATACCTCAGAGACCAGTCAGAGCCTTGTGCTTCTGCAGTTATTTCAATTATTCCATTTTAATTTAGATGCTCTGAATGGTTCTACAAAATCAGCAAAATAAGACATCAACTGTGCATGCTGTGTAGCCATGGCACGTACCAGACATGCTGGAGACTTGAGTAAAATTTCCTCTTTTTTACTCCTCAGAAACTGGATGTAACTCAAGTCCTGAATGCTTTAAGGAATTTTAGGCACTGGACCACAGGCGCGCTAGGGGTGATGCATGCAGGGAATGCAGCATCCTCTCTGCTGTGAGAGCCATTCTCTTGTGCATGATCTTTTAAATACATCTGAGGGACACAGGAATTGTCCTGCCAAATATGAATCCTGTGTTTAACATCCTCAGCAAATCAGCCAGGGAGAGTAGTGAGAACAAAGCATCTTCAAACCACCCAAATCAGTAAGTGAACTCGGGAATAAGTGTACAGGTGTCCTGCTGGGGGCCTACTGCTTTCAGTAACACTGCCCAAAAATATGGAAAAGTTTGTTTCATACTTAATAAAACAGTTGTGGTTTCTTCTCTGATCCAAAAAACAAACAAACAAACAAATTAAAGAACTCCATCAAACCTGGACATCCACTGAGATTTGCACATTTACCTTATTTCCATGCTCACAAAGTCCTAGCTGAATAACCTGACTGTCTGGGAAGGAGAACAGGAAAGAGGTGCCATGGCACTCTAGAAGCAACCTTAACTCCAGTTTCTGTCATTTGTCTCCTGTGCAGTTAGCTGTAACAAGTGTTGCCATTTTATATAAGCATATATGGTTGCCAGAGTACAATTCAAGATCACCAAAACCAGACTTGGCCATTCTCAGAATTATATTAATTAATAAAAAATGTCTCTTACCTTGCGTTGTATAAAAGCTATGTTTCTGTCCTGAAAAAATAGACTGAAAAAATGACCAACAGTTTATTTAGGATATCTGTTTAATATTTTTGAGAAATTTCTACTGACTTCTCTAATGAAAATATTTCCTAGTGCTTTTGATTCCACTTTACCCTGCACAGCAAACACAGCTCAGAGAGAGTGAGCTAGCTCCCTTTTAAGTGCCTCATCACTAGACTTAAGTCCCAATTTCCCCACAGTGAGATCACTAAAAAGACACTAAAACTTACAGAAGTCTGCAGCTATCACCCACCAGTCCAGTTTAGCTTGGCAAAGCAAATTTTGCAGGCTGCTGTGGAACTCTGCCAAGAGACCTCAGAAGTTCTCATTCCTACCATGCTTTTTTCTTACCCTCTTTTAAGGGAAAAAAGCCAAAAACATTTTAAGGTTGTCACAGCTTTAAATGACCAGTTATATGCATAGGTCACACAGGATAAACACTAATGCCTCAGGGTGTCGTTGCAATGCAGTAGAGTAATTTTTATTATGGTTAAGTTGTTCTTGAACAATAATGTTAACCAGACAGGCCAGAGCTATGGCTTGCTTAAATCATCTCCCCATAAGTCTTCCTCTTCCAAGTCTCATAAAAACATATGTGGTCCATGCAAAGACCTCAGTAACTGAAATATGGCTGCATCTTTCTATGTCTCTTTTTGCAGTCCTACCTTAGATTACAGAGGGCAATTTCTGCACGAGTCCTAAAAGAGGCTAAAAGAGCCCTCTAATGGGCAGTCTGGACTCTGCTCTCCATTCTTGCAGTGCAAGTCTTAAGAAATGCTGGTGAGGTCAGACACACAATTCCTGACTACAGCTGGTAGAGAAAATTTGGATTTCTGCCTACAAAATTCTGTTTCCCTGTGTTCATGAGCAATAAGGGCACCAGAGCAACGAGACTGAACAATGAAGTAACCAGAAAGCGCACACATTTCCCACAGCTTTAGAATAATACTTCAGACTTACCATCCTCCCTATCATCACTACAACTTTTGGAAACAACATAGATAAAAGCAGTACCTAGCTAGAAAAATCAGATCCATCTGAAAAACACAGTTTAAGCCTTGAACAGTGGGATTTAAATATTGATGGAAATAAGCAATCCTGAAGACTACATTGTCCCGTCCAACTACTGCCATCAAGCCATAGTATGATTGACATAATTTGTTTGTCTTGTTCAAGAGCAAGATCCCTGTGCTCACTGTTTGAAATCAATTACCTGAAACATAACTAGAAAACATCACCATCAAAAAGAAGGCCCCTCTTGTGCCTCAGATGTTTTGACTGCTTGACATGTCAAATCGCTTTCCTTTCCAGAGATGCAAAAACAAATAAGGTTATTTTTATTAAAAACTCAACTCTGGCATCTTTCCTCATGCTGACAGTCCCTGATGATAAAAGATCTTGAACTGGACCTATATATCCATTTCAACATCTACCTGTATTTATCAGAGCACCTTTCTAGCCTGATTTTTCCCAGCTCCTACAGGCCCTCCCTGCCATTCCCAAGAACACACGCTCTTCAGTGAGAGTCCTCTCTCTCAGCTTAGTGAGATAACTGCCTCATTTGCTCGTTATTCGGTATATTAGAATACCCCTCTGATTGCTTACAGTTTTAAAAAGCTGCCAGTCATCTTTGTGTCTGATCATTAAATGAGATACTAAAGTACCTCATTTTAACACTTAACCTGAGAGTCACAGGCATCTGCGTGTAAATGTCATTTCTTTCACCTCCAAACAGGAAGTAGATATTTATACAGTGAAGACTGAGGAATTGGAATTTACTTCTGCATTCTGCCTCCAAATTCAACGCAATGATTACATTCATGCCTTGGTCACCTATTTTAATATCGAATTTACAAAGTGCCACAAGAAGATGGGATTTTCTACAGGTAATCTGTATTTCTTTTAATTTCATTTCTGTTGCTATCAGTCTATCAGTGCTGCTGGTTAGATGGTACAGGAAGGTTTAATGTACCACCACATTTGAATTTCAGTGATAAAAACTATTGTAATTTTGGGGGTGGTGAGCGGGATGGGGAAAGGACAACAGCTCTTAGGAATTCTGTGGAAACAGAGGCAGAATTTCACAATGGCTATCAAGCTTAGAGCTCAGCAGGAATTATGACCTGTGAATTTATGTCCCTTGCCAGTTCTATCTAAATCCTGTGTCAAGTTTCTCAGATTAGACAGAGAATTATCAACTCAGAGAGAAATAGCAGCTCTGCATCCGAGTTTTCCGCAAATCCAAAACCTAACAAAGCTTGCCCCAGAGCCTAGACCAAAACTACCATTTTCTCCAAGCTATAAAAACACACATACTGATTATGTGAGTTGTCTCTAACAACCTAGATGTGAAACTCTAACTTGCCTTGGTGAGCAGATATTTAAAGGAATAAGTCCATTCCCTTAAGGCATTATTTACCAGACTGAATAAACCAGAGAGTCTTGCAATAAATGCAAAAACCTCATCCTGTAGACAGCCTTTGTCTAGACAGGAGGGTGAAGTGTTCAGTTTATCATGATGTGGTAGGTGCAGAAGAATTACTCCATGAAAAGGTTGTTTGGCCATCTGCTGCTGAAGGTCACTACTGTGCAGAAGACCGGTAAAGATTCTCAGCTGGTGTCTACTGGCAAAGCTGCACTGAATTCAGTAAAATTCACCAGCTTGTAGGACATGTCAAAACATGCTTCGTTGATATGTATCTTCATAAATTATGAATAAGTGTTTAATTTGGGGTGGACTTGGAGACCTGGGCCTGCATTACACACACCCCCTGTTGTTAGGGCACAAGTTTCCAGTTATGTCAGGCTTTTCTAGGGAACATGGCCCTACACACCAACTACGTGGGTGTGTACAAGGCAGCAGTTATGACTTAGAATATAAATTCAATTTCGTTTCAGTCTGACATGTTTTCAGTTAGAAATTTTACACAGCCATGTCCAAATGGTAAACAGTCTGGATCAGAACTCCTACAAGAAGATATCTCATTTAACAATTGGGATTAACAGTCATTAAAACTGTCTGGACAAATAGACAGAATTTATCTGGTAAAATCCTTTTCCTTTCGACAATACCAATTTTCCAGCACAGTTTCTGAAAAAAGTTGGTTTATATAGATCTTCTGATTCTAGAATTTTAGAAAAGAGTTAAAAATTCCTGTTGTACTAGTTTTTAAAAAAAGCATCAGTATTTTCCCAGTCAGAAACAATTTTCAAAGCCAAGTAATTTTTTTGAAACATTGATGCTGAAAGGAAATAAAATCATTATTTTATTAAAGTGTTAATAATGATACCATACAGTGACCTTATGTGACTAAGGGATACAAATAGAAGAAAAATAAATTTATCAGAGGCTTTTTTTGCCAAATTAGGAAGTCTTTGAGCTCCTACAGCTATTCTTAGGTTCCTAGATGCTCTTCACTGCAAGAATGGTAGGAACAAAAAGTGACCAGTACAAGATCATTAGGCACTGCTCAAAGATTGAAACTTAAATCAGAAATAGAACCAAAGAAGTAAATTAAAAACCTGAAATAGCAAAGGGTCCTCAAAGTGATTCTGCTAAGCAAGACTAGAAATTAATTTAGACCAGTTTCCATCTCTAGCAAATTGCCCAAAATGCCTTTTAATAGTCCCAAAAGAGATCAAGGTGCAAATGCCCTTTTATCCGCTCTATCCTGGAAACTAAAAAATTTGCTGGTTTGGGATCACTAGTCAAATGTTTCATCTGCAACACTGCGATTAATAATTTTTGATGGACCTTTCCTTCATGCTTTTTTATCATTGCTTTTTGAACTAATTTTGATTTCTGAAATTCAAAGCACTTAGTGGTAAAGATTTTCCCAATTTGAACATGTGTGGGTTGAAAGAAAAGCATAAAAATGTGCCTATCCTGCCCTGTAACCCTTTTTGTGGAATCTTTCTTGCTGGGTGTGATTCACATCTGACACATTCAAGTAAAAATTGGAAGACAACTCCCAGACAGCCAACAGAATTGTGTTCCAAAGCATATTTCCTAATATAGTACATAAAGTACTCTATGAAAAGAAAGGATTTTTCTCAATTGTTTCCAAGTCATAATTTGATTTGCAAGGCATTTAAGAAATTTCAATAAGCAATACCCATATATATGTATTTTTAGCACCCGATGCTCCTTATACTCACTGGAAGCAAACTGTCTTCTACTTGGAGGACTATTTAACTGTGAGACGAGGAGAAGAAATCTATGGGACCATATCCATGAAACCAAATGCAAAAAATGTGGTAAGTCAGCATCCCTGATCCTAACTCCACCTCTACTGACCACAAGCTATGATCCGCAATAAAGAAAATGCATAGGGGTAAAACAATGAGTGTGCTAAAGGCATTCATGTTTATTAGGAAGAGCTCCAGTCAGAGCCTCACCAAAGCTGATGACAGCAGTGGTAAAGCAGTGCTAATGTTACAGAAGTCAGCCTGCAAGCAGGCTAGCATGGGAAGAGAGAAAGGATTCAGGTGCATCACTGAGTCAGCTGTCCTCTGCAATCAGCTTTACTCACATTTTGTGACGCAAGCAGGCAAGGGGTTTTTCACAGTGTCACTGAAATCAGTGGAAAGATCCCTTCTGCCAACACAGGGTGATCAAGAGTAAGCACTTCAGTTCCACATCTATGAGCACTGAGTGATTTGCCACTCAGTGCCCAAGGACAGTCCAACAGGAAATTAAGTAACACATTTCAGAGGAATGCTTGTATGAACTCACTGATCGAATGTACTTGAACTCAGTAACTGAGTGAAAATGTTGTTTAAAAATTGTGCCTTTCCATAGAAAATAGAGATGCTTTATTTAAGACTAAAGCTAAAGTATGATGGATATGACACTACCATGACTGCTGAAAACTTCCTCAGTTTCTCTGCTATGGGTTGAGTCCCTCTAGTGCTTCTTTTAACTGGTAAGGAGACTGTGAGACACGGTCTGCTAGACAACCTATGGCTGGGTAGAACAAAACATGAGAATTATGGCTTCTGGGAGAAACACTAGACCATTGTCTGCCAAAAATATTCAGCAGTATCTCTTCACTCTCTATTACAGTAAACAGCAGTTAAAATAACCTGTAATCCATCTATGCAGTTGTAACTGTTGAAAAATTGCATTTGTTAACTGCAACAAATCTTAACATTTCATTGTCTTCCCTTTTTTTATTCATTTCCATTTTTATACCAAACACAGACTAGATATGGTAGTGTTGATACAGAGGGAGAAATAAACACAAAATAAACTTGACATTAAAACAAACACATTCACCCCTAAGGCTACTTGCTGAAAGAGGAAAATAATCTGTTTCCCCACCTTTATGTTGTCCTAAGGGGACTGGAATATTTTCTTTTGGTTTGAATGTACCAATTTTCAGAGAGGGGAAAAATGAATAAAATATCTCAAATTTGTTCACACAACAGTAAGCACCTGAATGCAGATTTGGGTGCTAAAATAAATGTGTTCTTGATAGTTGTCATAAGACAGAGAGACCACCTCGGTTCAAAAGGATTTGATACTGCTTTGTTCTTCTGAAACATGAAGTTTTTCAAAAGCTTGCATAGACACAGCTTCTTTCTGTAGGGCTGTGTAGTGCCTCTTCCCTATAAACGTGTCATTATAAGATAAAAAATGACTGTACAATGGGAGGTTTACTAGATCTATTCTGCAACAACCCCCTAGTGGGAAAGCCCTTCGGCCTAAATTAAGAGCATCTCAATGGGAGATAAAAATTTTGATAGGATACATATGATAACAGCATTTCAGAAGATTCCTAAACCAGGAAGTAACCAGGACATTAAATCCACTTCAGGAAGAGTATAGAAATAGGACCTAAGCACAGATTGTATGATGAATGCTATTAAACATCTTACAGCCTGCTTTCTCAGTGTTAGCACCATTTAAAACCAGAAGTTAGAAACCACCACAGGAATCTTTTGAATCTGCTGGTCTTTTCAACCCAAGCAATGATAACTGAATTAATACAGTAAACTTATGGTCTTACTTACATGTTGCATTTAAATCTTTTTACAGCGTGACCTGGATTTCACAGTAGACTTGGATTTTAAAGGACAGCTATGTGAAATGTCAGTATCTAATGACTACAAAATGCGTTAGCAAGAAACCTCGCAGAGAGATGAAAAGGAGAATTTTATCAAGTCTTGAACTGCTGAGCTTCAAGCTAGGAACAACTGATCACAAGATTATTATATTAAATACTAGAATGTTTACTCTGATGGAGGGTGGTAACCTGATCTTTCTTGCAGATAGTACAGGGGGCTGGGATCCCACTGTGAATGTACAGTATACAGAACTGTAGCTTTTGTTAAACATAGAAAAAAAAATAAGCAACAGTCTTGAGTGTTCTGGTTAACTTTAGGATGGCAGAAGATGCATATACAAATTGTATTACTTACTGTGAATTTCTGGTTCTTCCAAGCTTTGCATGTTAAAGATGATTAGGGCAGTTTTCTCACTATGAAAGACTACTACAGCACATTACTGTGATAGTATTACTGGACTTATATTCAATATAAATGAATATATATATATTGTACATGAGGAAAAAAAAGTCATTTCATAATAGGAATTTGTTTTGTGATTAATTAATTCTCATTACGCAGTTATGGAAAGATACTGATGTTACCTCTGGCGCTACTCTAGGCAGTGATATATTCCATTAACTGTCCGATGTTATAGCTTTGGTAAATATTCCATGCAAAGTGTAGATAAGAGCTGGGCATTTACAGGAAGTTCAACAACTATATTTTTGAATGTCCTCTGAAAATGTGGACCATTAGTTTTGAAATTCACCTTCACAACTGGATGTCTGTCAGAGCTTTAAAAAACATTAGCTTTTTATCCTTGAAAATATTCTGTGGTGAGTTTTTATAGCTGGATTTTGCATGAGACTTTCAGAAATCAGACACCTAGTATTTAAATGTGATGAATGCAAAGTCTCTGAAATGGTGGATAATTCATGCTTCTTGCCCATGCCATATTTCAGTTCTTTGCAAAATTCTTAATACAAAATAATTTTTAAAAAATAGGAATTCGTGTTACCTTTTGGTGATGTTTTAGATAAGTTTTAAATTGCAAATACTATTCTCAAGAGTGCAGTAATTTGCAGGAGCAAGTTAATGTCTTTAAAAAAAATGTCGATGGCTTCTGATATTACTAAGATGTCTGTAGCTTTCCCATCCCCTTGAGTCCCTTGTTTTTCGTACCAAATCTCCTGCTTATTGTTAAAATATTAAGTGCTTATAATTCCTCATACGTATGCATCAGGTCTTTTTACTATATGAATGTGGGCCATTTAATCGTGTAATTCATCAACTGCATCACCAGTCCTATCGACACATTTTCCAGTCCGTCTGGCATTAGGCACTAAATCATGTTCTATCTTGTACTGGATAAGATTGACTAGTTTTTTGCCTAAAAATATTTTTAATCACCTGCAAATAAAGCATACTTGAAGATGTATTTTGCCAGTATTTGTCAACTTCTCACTTTTTAGAAACCTGTTTCTATTGATTTTTCCTCCACAGAAACTGTACAGTGCCTCCATTTTCTTATGGTTTTAAGAATATGATCTGGGGATTTTATCAAATGGTATCTATGTAGAGTGAAATTAAATTGTAATTCAGCAGTAAAAGATACTGTTTGCAATTTAGCTCACCACTGTTGTTTTAAAGCTTCTTTCATACTTTTGGATTGAGGATGAACAACTTACCTTACAAAATTGAGCTTATCTGTGAAATATTGCTGTCATTTTCAGGGAATGAGTTCAGCTACTCTTTCAGTAATGGACTGGGAAAAAAACATCTAAAAGTCCCTTTCTAGTCCCTTTCTGTGATTCTAGGAATTTTAAGTAAGGAAATCTACCATAGTTTCTCTCAGATCCTCTATTTATATAAAAATCCACTCAAACAATGCTTTCATATTCTTCTTTGCCACTAATCACTGAGATATCTATTACTGAAAGAGGAAAGACTTTTACTTTGTTTGCCTAAATTATACTTTGAAAGCATTTCAAACCATCCACTTCTCTAGCCCACAACATAAATATTTAATAACTTTAATATTAAAAGAATAATAAAGAAGGGGGGAAAAGTCTCATACCTTATTTAAAACAAAACAAAACAAAACAAAAAGATAAAGAAAAATAAAGAAAAAAAGAGAAAAAAAGAATAAAAAAGGAAAAAAAATATTCCCAAGGGTCTTTACTGAAAATGTTTCATTTTTGCCTGACAGAAAGCACTGGTCAAGAAGCAGCAAAAAATCCCCGCTTGATCAGAATTGCTCATTAACCAATTTGAGAAGTATTTAAGAACTGCTGTACATCGATTTCCCTGCCTCATCTTTCAACTGTTGACAGTGAAGTGTTGGTCTCTCTTCAATAGTGGCCGCCTTGCCTTCGTACTTGAAGTGCCCATTCACTTTAGTGTTGCAGGATTACATCCTGACTGATACTGTTAATGGCACAGTTCTGAGGTGGTCACCACACCTCAGGCACATTCCATCCTGGAAAATTAGCTTCTGCTTTTCTTCATATCAAAAAAAAAATAATGTATTTCTCCATGAGAGAAAGAACTGAGAGTGTCTACTGGAGTGCTGAGTGCCTTCAAATCACAGTGATCAAAAAGCAAATGCAGGCTTGCAAGGCCATTAAAGCTGTTACCTACCAACAAGGTTCTGAAAGCACCAGTGAGTTCGGCACACACAGCATGGGCTAGGTCAGCGTCAGTGAAACAGGTATGCAAAGACCTCGCAGGTCAGGTGCAATCAGCTACAAGGCTTTCCTCAGCAATCCAAGTCCAGGTAACTACCACACAGTCTGAGCCTCATTTTCTCAAGGCTTTAATAAGAAAGTTTCTCATGGACCCAGGACTGAACCCAAGCCACTGATTTTCAAAGCTTTGCATTAAGATATAATGACAAAATGACGGTTGAGAGCTGAAACAGACACGTGTTTTAAAGATTTAATTCCCTTCCCACAGACAGGAAAAGAAGATCATGAGCTGAGGACAGAGCATGAGAAAGAAACAGAAATACAGTATTTACACAAAAGACTGTCCCTGATGAGTAACACAGCGCTGGAGAAAAGAGAAAGCAGGTCGCTTCTGTCTTGACTCTGATCTTAAGGCAGAAGTATTAAAGCACTCCTCAGGGATTGTTCTGTCACTTGAAACAAAAAGGAGCATTCAAAAAAAGCTCCATGCTGAGCATGCCTCTAAAAGACACAGTGGGCAATTCACACTTGCAGTTCTTGACAGGATTAAGGAAGTAGTCCCTAGTGTTAGGGGGCCACTGTATTCCCAAGGTTCTCTAAAGAACAGCATAGTATGGCTCTATTCTCATAAGAGCTTCTTATTCCCAGCACCAGTTAACCCTTGCCAGATGTCAATAGTTTCAGGTTTGGTTTTTGCAGGGGCTGTTCTGGGGACCTTTCTATGTGCATAATTAGGGGTTTACAGCCTTTTACTACTGTCTTAGACTTCTAATAAGAGTTGAAACTGTCCAAAATGGGAACAAGGATATTATCTGAGGAGATAATATTTACCCAGTAATACCCAAGACAGGTTTTTACCACAGTGCTAATTTGAAGAACCTTCTCAGAGATAATTTCTAACAGGATTTGTTTTAAATTTAGTATTAATTAAGAAATTAATTTAACACATACAGATTTGATTATAGATAACTTCATTGACTTAGAAGGTAAGTTTATACATGGTATTCTATGCACATAATGAAGACTAAGTCCCTGCTTTAGGAAGATTAGAAAGTACAGGGCTGACCTGCTGGAAAGCAGCTCTTCAGAGAAGGACCTGGGGATGCTGGTGGACAACAAGCTGTACATGAGCCAGATGTGTGCCCCTGAGGCCAAGAAGGTCAATAGTATCCAAGGTGCCTTAGGAAGAACATTGTCAATAGGTTGAAGGAGGTGATCTTGCCCTTCCACTCAGCCCTGGTGAGGAGAATCTGGAGTGCTGTGTCCAGTCCAAGAGAGACATGGAGCTCCTGGAGCAGATCTAGCAGAGGGGAATGAGGATGACTGGGGGACAGGAGCATCTCTCTCAGGAGGAAAGGCTGAGGGAGCTGGGCCTGTCAGCCTCAAGAAGAGAAGACTGCAAGGGGACCTTTTCAATGTCTGTAAGCACCTTAAGGGGGAGTGCCAAGAGAATGAGTCCAGACTCTTCTCAGTGGTGCCAACCAATAGGACAAGATGCAAAGGGCAGAAACTGATGCACAGGAAAAGTAATGACCTTTGCATCCTTGGAGCCAGCAGCAGGAGTTGAGGAAACAGCATGCAGCTGAGTTGGGGGAGGTTTACGTTGGATAGCAGGAAAAGGTTTTTCACTCAGAGGGTGGCTGAGCACTGGAACAGCCTCTCCAAGGAAGTGGTCACAGCACCAAGCCTGACAGAGTTCAAGAAGTGTTTGAACAACACTCTCAGGCAAATGGTATGACTCTTGGGGCTATGTTATGCTGGGCCAAGAGTTGGACTCAATGATCCTTATGGGTCCCTTCCACTTCAGGATATTCTCTGATTTCATGAGGAAGAACTTTACTATGTGAGGGACCAAGCACTGGAACAGATTGGCCAAAGAGGTTCTAGAACCTCCTTCCCTGGAAATATTTTAAAATCACTTGGAAACTAATCCTGAGTAATGGATTCTAAGGGACCCTGCTTGAGCAGGGGGTTAGACTACATGAACTTCAGTAGTCCTTTCCAAAACTAACCATTCAGGGATTCTTTGATTTCCAAGAACAAAGACTCCTCCCAGGCTCTCTGGGCAGCTGTTCCAGTGTTGTGATAATCTCACAGGAACACTTAATGCTCAACTGGAATTTCTCGTTTTAACCTAGGACTGTTGGTTCTTGTTATTTTACTATTTTCCCCCGATAAAAGCCTGGCTCTCTTTTCACTCTCCATAAGGCACTGGAAGATACAGTTATTTCCCACCTCAGTCCCCTCATGGTAACTTCCCTCTTCCCTACACAATCCATCATTGCATCCTAAAATATGAATTACACCTCCTATGCAGCTGCAATCCCTCCTCCTCCATTCTTCCTTCTAACAGGCTATGTTTTCCTCCTCCATTCTTCCTTCTAACAGGCTATGTTTTTCCTGCTACACAGTGCTTAACAAATGCATCTAAGGGTTTTGCAACAAACATAATCCCAAGGATCACTATTTAAAAGAGATCTACAGTTTTCTTACTGTGCTGTGTTGGTGCCATGGAGAACACACTTTATGAGCAATGGCTATTAGCTTATAAGGCCTAAGTTTATGCCAGTGTGTGCATCTGCCTAGTTGGAATATACAACTAAGCCAGGGGGTTTCTTTTTCAATAGGCATGAAGCATTCACAGACTAGTTCCATCTGGAAAAGGGGGAGGTTTTTACCTTTTTTTGAAACATTTCTTTCAACATTTCTCAGAGATCATCTTAGATCTTAATCTGCTAAGCACATGTGGGAGTCATATAGAAGACAAATCCTTTAGATGGCATCTAAACTTCCTAGAAATTAAGTGTGAATTAACAGCAACTACAAATCTTTTAAAGAAGCAACTGAAGGAATAAACCTGATGCTTCAGGTCTGATATAACAATATGTTTAGAGTAAAGAGAACATGAATCATCAGTTAGAGATTTCCCAGAAAACTGGTATTTCTGCACAGTATGATGACTGGGGTGAGCCAGGGCAGTAGTACGCCTACAGGGAACAAGAGTGTTCCCTGAAAATAGCTGCTGCTTCTGGGGATAGGCACAAAAAAGGTAAAAAATGTGTTCTACACAGTCGAGACAGAGAAAGAAGCAGACCACTGCTCACAGATGACTGCTAAAGGAGACCACCTGTCTCTTAGACAAAAAAAAAATTCTTCTAGGGTCCAGACACAACTGACAGGAAAGAAAAAGCTTTTTATGATCTCAAAATTTTTGAAATCTCTGCTGTTCTCTTTGCATGTCTTTCAGGCTTTACAGGAACCAACACAAATTCCCTGACTCCCTTCCCTTTATCTTTTCTTTGTATGCTTGATATTTTTCTCATTTTTGAATGGAAACCAACAATGGAGATTTGTGATGATGCAAACAACATGAAGAGAGTATTTTTTGAGAAAGCTTCGGGAGATACTATAGTGTGATTATGAAACAGAAAGAAACCATGTTACCTTTGGGATAACAACTGCAGCACAAAATCAGTCTTATTTCCTCAACACACAGATTTGGGCTACAATCCAAGTCATTCCTCTGAATCACCAAGTGAGGTCTTTTAGAAGCACAGCAATCAGCAAGATCAAGCCTGAGCTGACCCACATGGAAAACGGAATGTCCTCTATTGCAGCTCGGTTCTGTGCTTTTTTGCCCAGCCATTTCCCATTTACGTAAATTAACCATCAGCATTTCCAGTACAACACAGCCCTAGAACCAGAAATGGACCCCTGTATTAAGGTCACAACAGAATTTAATCACAAACCATACTTGCCCTACCATTTTGATGCAGGAACGTGAACTGGCAGCCCAGAAAGGCATGTGTAACTCATTGACAGTGACTTGCAATGCCCATCAGTTAGCAGAAGCATTTTATCACCATTGTGGCATATTTTTCACATTTATTAGCATGAAAAATCAATGTCATTAGCTAATGAGATATGATTAAAGCAAATATAATTGCTCTTATCACCACTGAGGGAGTATCTCAGGAAAAAAAAAAGCTCAAAAGCTCATTACTTTGCTCTCTTTCCTATGGGGTGAGTGTAGATAGCAAGAAATGTAAGTGCTGTGCAAAGCTGAAGCAGCAGCGTGTGATGGGTAACATTTGTACGTCAAGTAGCCAACAACAAAACAAAACACATGATAATACACTTTGAGCTATGAACTGAGGGTATGGAAGCAGCAGAATTCAAAAAGTGAAGGTATCCTTTACCAGTAAAGATGTGGAGGTAACTGAGAAAAGAACTAAAGGAAATAATTGGAAAACATTTAAAAGACTGGTAAATTGTCCTGACACAACCCACTAACAAAAGTAGTGAAGACAATAAGGTCTAACATTTTCTGGGAGAAATTTCCATTTGAATTCTGTTGCTAAATGATACCATTACGTAGGAATTCCTTTAAGCAGCAGGATGTCTGCCCTCCATCTGGGCAAATTCCTAGACCCTTGCAACCTAATGTTCATGGGTCCAAATGCAAAATTCACTTTTGCTTGCCAGAACATTGATACTGTGTTTTGTTCTTCCCATTCTTGTTCCTTCAACAGTACTGGCATAATATACCGTTTCCCTTCCTTCATCTTGAGAAACTTCTAGCTTGTACTTCAGTGATACATAGGATTCCCTTTGTGGAATCTGCTTCTTAAACCAGAACCAGACCTTTCTTGAACATTTCTACTAAGCTGTCTTCATCTTCTACTTACCTGTGTGTCATGTGTCCTTTTTACTACAGTCCACTCATGTAAACGCCTGTGACAGCGAGGATAAATCTAGTTGGCCTGGAGATACTGCCAGTCCCACAAGACTCTGAACATTTATAGACAGCTAGAATTTTAGAAGAGAGGAAGTACCACAGTAATTTACCAATCTCTTGAAAATATCCAACCCCATTGCTGAAGCAAGACAAGCTGGAACAGGTTGCCTAGGACCACCTACAGTGAGGTTTGGAGTATCTTCAAGGAAGGATACTCCACAACTTCTCTGGGAAAATTAGTCCAGTGTTTGAGAACTTCCACAGGAAAAAAGAAGAGATAATTCCTTGTATAATTATCTTGTATAAGATAATTTCAGATGGAATTTCATGTGTTTCAATTTGTGCCTGTAGCCTCTTCTAGAGTCACTGGGTACTCCAGAGAAGAGTCTGGTTCCCTTCTCTCCATTCCCAGAGTTTATCAAGTATTTACATTTAGTGAAAAGATCCCTCTTGAGCTTTCTCTTCTTTAAGCCCCTGGGCCCAGTCATTCAGCTGGTTTTCAGAGCAGTTTCCTGTCCAACTGTCTAACACTTTGTCATCTTGTCAGTGGGGATGTTATGGGAGAGTGTCAAAAGCCTTACTAAAGCTGAGTTAAACAACATCCATGAATCTCTTCTCATCCATCAAGCTAGACATCTCACTGTGGAAACTATCAGCTTCATTATGCACAATTTCCCCATTGTCATTCCATGCTGATTATTCCTGATCACCACCTTGTCCGTCATATATCTCAGAATGGCTTCCAGGACTAGTTGTCCATCACCTTCCCAGGGATTGTAAGGCTCATTGCTGTCTGGACCCTTCTTGCCCTTTTGGAAGACAGGACAGACATTTGTTTTCTTAGAGATGTCTTGCACCACAGAGTTCTTTCATAACACCCTTAAATGCTCTGTTGCAGGTGTTGTGGTGATCTTAAATTAACTGCTAGGCTTTAATGTTGGTATACAAAGCCGACATTCAAAACAGTCTGCTTAACTAAAATGGTATTTGTCTGGGGATTTTTCCATCTCTACCACCAAAATGTAGGTTGTAAGGAAACCTTGGAGGTTTCTAGTCCAAGCAGAAATTTCCTCAAAGCTGTGTCAAATCACTTTGAAACCTGACAGAAGTTAATTTTTAATCATTTGATATCTGTAATTGTGTATGACTTAACTTTCTTGACCAATGGCACCCTACAGAAATCTAAGCATACCATGTTTGCACAGCTGCATTGTCTGCACAGCAATGACAGAAAGGTACATTTAGCTACTGTTCTACACAAGAATGATGTCAGCAAGGAACAAATATTAAACAAAAAATTTCACTATTTAATCATCTGAGCAGCACTCGATGGCTGTGCAGCATTCCCTGCATGGGACAAGCCAAGAGCAAGGGCTTCACACATTTTACCTGAGTTCAGTAATTCCTTGCACAACCTCCCCTGGGGCTTCTAATGACACAAATTATTTAAGTGTAAAAGGTGACTCTACAGAGGGTTGCAAATAAAAATTCTTATAGCATACCTGTAGAAAGTTTCACTCCTAACATTCATCTGTCTTTCTGACAGAAATGTCATTTAATGCAAATCAGTTTCTCTGTCAGAATAATACTTAAAGAAGTCCTGTCACTGAGAAACTGCATTAGTGATTTATGCCTCATTTCAGAGGGATGAGCAACAGCCTTATTACAGCTTCATAATATAAATCCATACAATACAGGGTTGCTATGACAACTGATGAGCCTTAATAGCCTAGATTCAAAGGACCTTGTTCAAAGCTGTCAAGTAGCGCAGTTCAATGCAGTTCAGTCATTTGCACCTGTAAGAACTGGGAGAAGGCCATGCAGAAACTGGGGGTTCACTCAGGCTCTCAGGGGAGGCATCTGAGCTTTGCAGCTGAGAGCCTTCCTTACCTCTGAGCTATGCACTGCAAGTCCTGAGGCTTTCCAGCCCCCAGCAGAGGAATCCAAACTGGTCTTTGGCTGCAGCAATACCGAGCTCCCCAGGCTGCCTGAGAAACATGGTTCACATCCAGTTCCATTTGTTAAAATTTAAAGATGAGGTTAAAAAGAGATAAGACAATTAAACACCTTCTTGAATACTCAAAGAGGGCTGCCCACCTCTCTAGACTTCTTTTCTCAAAACTGTGATCTTAGCTCTGTTTTCCGCCCATATCATCCCACTAACTGTGGTATTTGTCAGATTTTGCTGGGCTAGTTCAGCTCACTACTGCAGGAGAGAATTCTGTCTTTTTCTTCTTTTCTCTATTTTTTTTCCTTGAGATTCTGCCAAGGCCTAAAATGGCTTGTTGAGAGCTCTAACAACTTGTAAAAGGTAAAATGGAGGAGTAATGACTGGCAGGAATGGAGAGTTGCAAGCCTACCCATTGGTCTATCCTCTGAAAACAGCAGCACCTGAGCTTTAACAGCAGCTATACAGTCACAGCAATATTCACATTCCCAATTCATAGGCTTGATCTGCTCTGAAAAGGTAAGATTTAAGTGTAGTGCTGCAGCAGCACTGAATCCTGCAAATAGGCAGACTGATTTTCCAAAGCTGATAATACTCACTTTACATGGTCATTAAGAAGACAGAAAAAAAAAAAATTAAGCTGGATACAGTGACACAAGACCTAAAAAAGCATATTATGTATGCTCTGAGCAAAAGAACACGGCTCTCACAACGTGAGGCAAAGATGGCACAAGATAGAACGCCAGGCACAACACAGTAAGTCATAGAGAGATGGCAGCTGTGGCTGCTGCTCTTCACTGCTGCAAGTCCAGCCAAAACCTGAGCTGGGTACGTACTGCAAAGGCACAGATGCACACACAACACACTAATGTCATCAGCCACACAAAACACAGCAGGGTCTTCACTGTTCATTACCCAGACACACCAACAGCACCTCAAGTAACGGGAGTGCTTGAGTAAGATTCCGTGTAACATAATGTGTTACTCAATGTCTCAGTTCCACAGGATTCCCTGCTCCCTTCCTGTTCAACCCGTGAAAACCAGACATTTCCAGTAAGAAAGCTCCTCTGAATCTAAGGTTTTTCTTGTAATGATTGTTGTGCTCAGGAGAAGCATGTGGCAGAAAAGGCACTGACAACTGCAGAAGCTAAACACAGCTGTCCAGTATAGCTGGACTTGTTTGAAACACTTCCCTCTTCAGTGTTTGAAAGGAATAAGCAATGCTTATCTGACTAATCCAATGTCCTTCAAATTCTAGTACATTTGGAAGGATTCAGTGTCACTGCATACAATATTTCAGATTAGCAATAGAAATGAACTTTTATACATGCCCTGTAAAGTTAACCTACTGGGGTTTTTTTCCCCTTGAGAAGCCTATTTTCATCAGACAATAACCTGGTGCCTTTTACTAGCTTCATATTAAAAGAACTTTAGTTGGTTTATGTCTAAACAGGCCAACTCTCTCCTTTTTCCAGAAGTGTATGTGAGTGCTATTGCAATTCCTCTAATTTCAATAATCAAAAAAGACCCATTATTTCAGCAGCTGTGGATGAATTCAGGAAGTTGCTACTGATGAGCTTTATGAGCATGTTTCTGCTTTCTAAAACAAGCTTCCACTTGTGCAGATGATAAAGGGGATTTATTCCAAAATGATCTCATATGGTAGAAAATCCTGCCAATATACGGATGTTGCAAACAAAAATGGTCCCAAGTTGGGAAATTTTACTTGAGTTAATTTACTACCAAAGTACACAAATCTTTTATCAATGATTGAGGTTCTGGGGAAAGAAAAAGAGTATAAACCATTAAACAAATGTATTTATGTACAGTCTTTCTCTCCTCTGCTCCTGAGTTTCAGCTTCCTTTTTTTTTTTACTATGAGGTCAACTCTGTCTGCCAGAATTTGTCCAGGGAGCCAACAGGCAGCTCAGGAAGTTGTGGGGCTGTGTGTAATGCTTTCTGCCACCCCAAATAATATGGTTCCAGCCATTCAATCCCAATGCTCCCAGTTGTCCTTGGGCTTTGGGATGCCAGTTGTCCTGTTTCCTCATGTTTGTCCCTGGTCCAGTATGGGATGGGACCACTGACAACAGTCATTCCAGAGGCAAACTTGCTTCAGTGTGGTCTGTTCCTCACATGTTCCTTGTGTGTGTAGCCCTCCCATTTTAACAGCTGCAGATCACTCCTTAAATCTGGTATGTGAGGAGGATTTTTTTCTACTATTGCTCCATTCACATCTAGGCATGCTGGAACCTGTTTGGACTGGCACACAGTAATTCAAGGATGTCCAGTTACAAAGGGTTAGGAGCACTTTGTTACATCCATGCAAATGGACTTTGTATTGTGCATATCCAAATATCTGTCAGCACTGGGTACCTGACCTGACAGAGATAAATTTCTCCCAATGGAGAACTGAAATGGAAAAATGGGGGAAAAAAAAGAAAAGAGGAAAAGGAAGCTTCACTTCTGTTAAGGCAGTATTAACTTTCTGAAGAGCTGAGAAAAATACTGCCAGGAGGTATAAAACCCTCCTGGAGAGTCGGAAGACAGCAACCCAGCAGTACAGTTAGCATCAAGGAACATGGGAACCTGGCAATTCCCACACCAGTTTGATGGCCAGCTGGACAGCAGAATCTGTCCAGGAGTAGAGCCCTGTAGCATGTTATTCATACCTGTCTTCAGTGAGCATGAGTCCACCAGTAACTGCTGTTTGTTCAGGTGTGCCAACAGGTGAATAAGCCCTGACCTGAGGTTTGGATAACCAAACAGACCATGAGAAACCCTGGACATGACACAAGCAACTCTGAACATTGCAAATAGAGTGAGAAGCTGAAAGTTGTTACAGACAGCGCTGTGAGCCATGCCAGGACTCCCCAGGTAGATAAGGGGGAGTCACACAGTAACCTCACAAATATTGGAGGGGAATAGTTGGGATTCTTTTGGGAGTGGAAACTTGCAAGTCCAGCAGCACCTCAGTAACTATATCAATAACAACACACAAAGTCAAGGTGACTTAGGAAATGGTAGAAGAAATAGGTATGTGGGTACAGATGTACAAAACCCGGGACTAACAGGGAAAAGACAACTATCCCAAAGTTGTTTCTTTGGGATATGAAGGGCAGAGAAAGGGAGGGGTCAGGGTAGGTGAAAGAAGAATAAGCATGGGAAAAATCAAGAGAAGGTAGAATGAAAGGAACCAGTTGTATGTGGGCAAGCTGCCGGTCAGAATTTATCTGAATGAGCCTTGTGCCCCATAGCTGCAGGACATCCAGTCTTTTCATAAAAGCTGATTTCCTGCTTGATCCTGGGGAGAGCTGTAGGGCAGGGTGAGAGAAAGAGAGCACTGCAAGTCACAGGAGTTGTGTACATGCACGTTTTCATCAGCAAACTTCTCTTGATCTGTTGGAAAGGAAGAGGAGGATTAGGTTATCTGTGTTCATATTTATAGGAATGCTGCTTGTGTATATGTGGGTGACAAGCAGTGAAGACATCAATGTGGTCTGTGTGGCTGATGACATTGGTGCTGTGTGTGTATCTGCACCTTTGCAATGTGTACTCAGCTTGGGATTTGGCTGGACTTCCAAAAAGGATCAGCAGCAGCCACAGCTATCAATCCTAGATGGAAGACACTGCCTGGGTGCTAGACTGCACCACATTTGTCTGTAGAAGGACAAATCCCCCTCATTCCGGGATTCAGCTGCTTCTTAGTATTGTCTGTTCTCAAACTGTGTACATCCTGCTGGCAGGGTCTCAGTGCATGCTAAAGGACACCCAAGCTACCAAATAAAAATGACCCTGTGGGATCACAGAAAGAAAATCTACTTCACTTGTCACTGTCCTTCAAATTCAAAACTAACTTCAGGGAAAAAGAAATTAAGGAGCTGAAATTGTGGACCTAGAATCATGGGCAGCAAAGCTGAAATTAAGGGTTCAACTGTCTTCCTGAGGCTGGAGGAAATATTGCTGGTTCCAATATCAATAGGGGAACAGATCACTCAAAGTCAATTAGCAGAGCCAATATTTAAACTGATGACACTTTTTTCCTAGCTGAAATTGGGATAAAGTGTTGGTTTTGTTGATGTTTAAATTAATGATTTGTATTAGCTCAGCTCCAGCCAGGACTGAACACAGATGGTTCAATTCTAAGATTTCCATGATGGATAACATGCCACAGTCGATAAAGCGGCTCAACTCTCCACAACCAGTAAGGGACTTCAAGAAGCAGCCCTGGGAAGTGAACAGAAAGCCTATTGATTTTCAGTAATGGATACTCATTTTGCTCCTTTAGTGTTTTAGAGCTTCTTAGGCATCTCACTGAAGGCAAGGGGAGTTTTTGTCATTTGGATAAACAGATTCTTAGGAATCAACAAGGGAAAAACTCTTAATTATCAGCTTATCCAGGGATGCTTGGTTTATCCATCATTCCTGATAGAAGTAAACCCCTGGTTATTCTACCTGATAGGGAAGGGGTCACATTCGGACCCCAACTCTTAGGAAAAGGCATTTGAGTGCTGGTATGGATACAGAAATTGCTGTAGGCGCAAGTCTATAAACCCTGTAATGCAATTCTTGGAAACAGATGAACACCTTTGATCAGACTGAAATCCCAAGAGCACAATTAATTACTGACAAAGTTTTTATCTAAAATAGAGTTACTTAATGAGCTAATGCTTATTATTCATCTTTCGTTTCAAATTGATTCATTAGTTAAATCAAAAATACTAATTTAACTAATTAAAAATTAGTTAAATTAAAAATAAAAACATTTAGAAAATTGATTAAAAACATAATGTCTGTAACAGTTTTATATAATGAAATCTACCATCTTGTGTGCAATTTTAATTAAAGAAATTATGCCATGGTTTCTATTTTCCCAACAAGCTCACCATTGCGAATACTTATTCTTAAATGCTTACCACAATAGCTGGATGCAGTGAAGACATATCCCACCAGGAATAATTGTTGATCATGTGGTGGCTGGGTGATGCACTCTCAAGCTTCTTATTTCCATTTATATTCCACAAAAGCTTCCAAAGATAATTGACATCTGTGTTTCTTATGATCCAGGGTGGGCCATGATTTTCTAAAATGCATCCCCATGGGTAAACTGTGTCTCAGTGCTATCAGGCCCTGGAGGAATGTTGTGTGGCAGCTGCTTTTTAAAAAGCAGTCATGTGTTTAGCTACATGAGGAGGTATTTTTTCTTAGCATTGCTAAAAGAGCAATATCTCACTGAATTTTGGTGAGATTTTCCACTCATTAAATGCTGGTATGTTTTTCAAAATCTTTCTCAAAATAAGATCTGCTGTTTCTGAAAATTCTACCTCCAAAATTTTCTATGACACCTCCTGTGACAGACTTTTGGAGACAAAGAGCTGTTCAGTCAGCCTTAACATGTTTTGAACTACAAACAACTACACCTATGGCAACTTTTAAAAAATTGCAAAGAGAGCTTAGCAGAAAATCAGGATCTAAGGATCTGAACAGAAATTAAATAAGCAGTATTCAGAGGATGGGTTATTCACACAAGTAGGAATTTACTTCATATTCAAAATAGTTTTCTTCCCATAAAATTATTTCTTCTTATTAATAATGTGGCAGCTTCTACAAGCCTGATGACAAAGCAGGATTCAGTGGTGTTAGGCATCAAACAGAATAAAGGATTGTTACTGCCCTAAATACACTGTCAATTAACCAAAGACAATATTTATAAAAGCAAGATCAGATCATATATAGATTTTAACTTTCACTTACACCTACAGTCAGAACACAGCAGAAGAAATATTTGGAAGATAAAAGCAAATTTGTTAGTGCCAGGTAGTGTTTTATAAATGTATGACTTGTCTAAACATGCCTCAGCATTTTATTGCCTCATACAGCATGACTTTTTATTTGTATCAGATTGAAGTTCGATGGTTTTCTCTTTCACTTTATCTTCATGTTCTTTTAAAATCCTGGAGCAAAGAAAGAATACTTGTGAGAAAAAAAGCCTATAAACCCACAAGAGACTGAACAAAAAACATTTTCCCAAGAGTATAAAATTGTCCAGAGATTTAACAGAAGATGACAAAATTTTGTGAAGTAGCAAACAAGCAAAAAAGTACATTTAGGGTGGCCCCATCACACAACTGTCCTTCTTCATTTAGTTAGAGAAAATTAGTTAGTGCTGATTGTTAACATTTATTGCATATTACACAGACTCAAAACAGTGACTTTCATGTCTTACTTTTAAGGCTGGAACAAAACAAAAACAAATTTGGCTGCCTAGACATTTATCAATTACTGACACTTTAACAAAATTTCACTGATTTCAGCAACAATATTAGAGATTTGCCAACTCATTACCAGTGTCTTCACCTCTGTAAGTAGTTCAGAGGTGCCATATTTTCCTGTATCTTTACCTCTAGCCTTTATATAACTTCAAAAATCCACCTCTTCCTGTCTCCCAGCCCTCAGGCAGACAGCAGAATTTGAGCCATAATGAGCAGAGGGAAGAAGGAAGCATATCCAATGTCCTGCTGCAAGGAGTCAGCAGCATCCATTTTCAAGCATATTTCTGCAAGCCTTCAGGAAATTCTTGCAGGAATTATCACAACAGCCAAGGCTCTCAGCTCTCCTAGCTACAATCCAGATGTTTCTGGATCTATGCAGAGTTTCACCAGCATAACTCTTTATGAGCCTGAGCAACTCTCAGCCAGAGCAATAGGGTCAGGCTACAGAAGAGTTTAAAAGCAATGAATATTTCACCACCCTGAGTTCCTATATAAAACTAATATAAATATAATATAACATAAAACTAGTTAAACAAAGAGAATTCACAATGTCATCAGTTACAGGCAGTCAGACATATAAAAAACTCATTGTTGGTGTTTTCTTCTTACCTAGCTAAGTGAAGCACGGACTTTTCCACATTGTACCCAGAATATGCACTGCATTCATAGAAAATTAAATTGTAATCCTACAGTCAAAGAGAAAGACCATTTCAATTACTTTTGCACAATGTCTCACTCCAGCTGTAAAAAGAGCAGCACAGGTATAATGAAATAAGAAAATAAAGAAGAAGAAATAGATGATCTTAGGACTTTAATTCTAGAGCTAACAGTAAAGAGTAACAAAAGAAGTCCAAGTGTGCCTCACAAATAACAACTATATGCTTCTCTTAGCAGATATTTGTTCTGTAGAATAGCTTTTGATATAAGAGCTCAAATGAAAACAGGTCTTGTAAGGCACTAAGCCTTGTGAACTTCCCTTGATCAAGCAATTCCCACACCACTGAGTGCTGGACAAAACAGGTGAAAAGAATTCCAGTAAATCTTCTTTCATCTTTTTGTACTTGTGAAATTTTTCTGCACTTCCTTTTCAGTCAGCCTGCATCTTTCAGTTTTGTACTCCCCTGGGAGCTTTGTAATTAGGAACAGTGGATAAGTGATCAAGTCTTGGGAGAGATTCCCAGCCCTTATAAGTCTTATAAATGCAAAGGCAAGAGATCATCTGCACAAGAGCCTGGCCTGGCAGTTCTGATGGCAGAGAAGTTTGAAAGGGAATGACAGATTATCCTCCAAAATAGATATCTGTCTACTTTCACAACCTGCTACAATGAAGGTCACCTACCTTGCCTCTGTAGTATTACTACCTGTCCTTTTACCCATCCAGATTTCAAATTCCTATTCACTTTCCACTTATCTCCGTGTCTTATTGCTATTTATAGCAGTAGCTTAAAATTCAAGCAAGTAAGTCAGTACCTTAGAAAATGACAATCACAGTTGCAGAGTTGCATTTGTTTGTTATTAACTCTGGTTACTGCACTTATACTTATTTAGTCACTCTTCAGAAGACACTTATAATTCAGTTTTCAAAACTTTCCATTAAGATGATGAGGTATTTCTGTTTTGGTTTGATTTTTTTTCCTATATACCATGCTTCCAGAATTGCACAACTTTTGGAAATTTCTGTCATCTTCGTGGAATTTCAGAGACAAAAATGGGGAAAAGAATTCCATAAATACAGTAGTTTATTTTGGCAGCTCTAAAAAAAGTTCTTCCATGACATCCAATGTCAGTTTTGTAAACGTTGCCAATGGTTATATTGTTTGTTCCAATGAAAAACCATGTTGAACAACATGCAATAATTTCTTGATGACCAGATAAGCACAGAAAAGCAGAGAAGGAAGAAATCAGGCAATGTTAGTGTTGAATAGACATTTTACCAATTTTTAAACACATATAACATTTGCAAAAATGCAACCCTATGATTCTCTTGCTTTTCTTTGAAAAGTTTTAAGATAAAATTTGGCCAGGTCAAATTTCGTACTAGCTATGCAAACAGAAGCTTAAAATAAAAATAACACTCTCTTTTTCTGCTTAGCTGATCAGAATTCTAATAGAAAACCTACTGTGGTCAGCTTATAGGTATTTCATGTCAGTCTAACATGATATTACTCCAACATCTTCCCCACATACAACAGAGTGTCACCAGAGGAGAACTCTCAGTGATCATTTCATTTATGCTGGCATGAATCTGAATGGATTTTTCAGCAAATTGCTTGTACAGAAGGATAACAATTTAAACTCAATTGATAATGAGTGCTTAATTCTCTCAGTCTAGCAAAAAGGTTCTTCTCTAAAGGGGAGATAGTCTAGAAATACAACATGCCATTTCCCTGATTCAGAGAGGAAACTAATGGATAGAATACACAGGGAGAACAGACTAGGAGCAGGAAGGACACATATAATTATTAAGCTAGGAAATGCCATCCATGTCCATTCAGGAATCAGCTACTGAACCTTGGAGACCACTGACAATTACTTCATTTTAAAAATTTGCCTACAAATCACCAGACATCTAAAGAATAGGGAGGAAAATGAAGTATTACCAGAGGGAACTGGGTAATTTTCTGTCCTGTAAAGTACCATCACTCTCAGAATACTGCCTCATTAGCAGTATTTGTGTAAGAATGGAACTGACAGGTTGACAAAGCAGGCACTGTATGAATACACAGAAATAGTCCTCATTCCATGAAGCACATATACTCTGCAAAGCCAAGGCAGACAAGGCATTATTATCTTCTTTTATAGTTGGGGAACAGTGATAGATAAGGATTTATTGACCATTTAAGATCATTCAGGAAGTAAGTGCAGGGCCAAAATAAAATGATGTAGAGATAAGCACGCCTGAGCAGCACCTTTATCATAAGGCATTTTATTTAAATAATTGGCAGTGCTTACACTTCTGTACTCACACAGAACATTGGCTGTTCCTGGACACTCACAATATGATCTGAATACTCTCTCTTGTGCTCATATGAATTCTTGATCACTGGATCAAGCTAAGCTACAGAGTAATTTGTTATACAGAGTCTTCCTTCTGGATCCTCTGCTAAAACAAGTCCAATGGACTTCCAGAATCCCTGTGCTCATTCCATTCTTCCTTTTCATGGGATATTACAAACACACTGGAACTACAAGTCTTCTCAAATGATAACTCCCTTCAGGCTGCCATTATTCCTTTTAAAAATTAATTGTGCTGCCCACCTTGCAGAGAAGTTATGTGACAAGGGCATTATAATGGGAGCCCTTGGGTTTCTGACCAAAGCTGTTGTACAGTACAGTGCTTGTAAGATGTGGGACTGAAGCAAAGGAAGGGTTAATTTAGCTGAGCTGAAACGGCCCCTGAAAGTACATGTTCCTTTCTGACTATAGAAAAAACTGGGTAAAACCAACCCCATCCTGTGAGACATTGAAACAGTCCTTAAAACTGTTGGACTTCAGGATCAACAGGCTAAACTGACTCTTTGCGCAACAAGAGCTTGTTTTCACCAAATATGGCTATACAAATTAGTATCAGCTCAGCACCTAGCCCTGTGTACTTGGGATCATTTGTGAGTAATTCATGGGATTATTCACAAAACAAGTAACTCAGCTGCATACACTAACAGAGACAGTGGTATGTGGTTTCACAGGAATTACATGGCCATTTAGCAAGAACTAATATTTCATTAAAATTCATGGTTATTATTAGCTCAGCAAGCAAATTATTATAATTTAATTATATCTATGCTACTTTTCAACTAATCCATTGCCATTAATCACTCCTTCTCTTATCTACCTCAGGCAGCACATTCAAACATTCAAGTGAGTCATTCAGATCCATTCATTTGATTATAACCATCTTATTTGACAACTTTTTGTTTTACTTATGCAAAACATTTTATTTTCTTGCATGACATGTTAGAATTAATAGCCTGGTGGGCTGTGAGCTCTATATACTAGAGTGATTCATCTTTGTTTTACTAGTGCAGTTTTTTTAGAGCAACATGACATGCAAGACACCTACTCTCTGTCCATTTAGCATTTATGTGTCACTTGTTTTTTTCACAGAAGGATTCACCCTGGACTCCCTCCTAGCTTCCAGGGTCTCGAAGTTATCTGCATTTCCACGCACACAAGAAAATAAAAGTTGATTTCCTAAAGGGAGATCTTTTGGGGGATAAGTTCAAGGCTGATAATCCTCTCAGACAAAAACCAAATAATGAACACAAACCTGAATAGGGAGATATAATTTCAAAAGCCTATGTGAATTATCAAAATAAGATAAAAAGAGATCTGGCCCCAATTCTTTCCCTTACAGAGAAGTGCCTAGCAGCAACCTTTCCTGCAAGAACAATTCAGTTGCACTTCAAATTTTGAAAATACCCTTTTTATTACTGGCAGTAAATCTATCATCAAAGGCAAAAGAGGTAAATAAGTGAAATCCAGCACACTGTTTAATTTAGATATATTCATATCAATTTGGTGAATATTTCAGCAATATTTCGATTACTTACTTCTAAATAAATGAATATTCTGCAGGCATTCATGTTCAAACTATAAGCACTGCATAAAGAGTTTTAAAGGAAAAATTGATGGGCATGGTACACAAGAATATAAACAAGTATCTGGTATTTGCAGTCCCTTGATTGCTTAAATTATGCCCATGGATCACCAGTGCTCTGGTAGATGCAGACTGTTAACTCTACTTATTTTATCTCCTTGATGGAAAGTTACTAAAAGTAAACATGTTTTCTACTCCTACCACAGGAGTAACAGATGGTCTTCTTTGGTTTTACAGGAGGTAGGAGGGAGAAAAGGTCCCCAAATTATCTCTATGTTAAGAATCCTTTCACAGGGAAAAGGGAGGAAAAAAGAAGCAGCAAGGGAAAAAATAGAGAAAAAGAGAACAAAGAGAAACGAGACACAATGAGATTGAATTCTTAAATATTTTTCTTCTCCACTCACTTTTTGGTTTGGTTTAGGGTTTTTTATTTGATTGCTTTGGTTTCAGGGTGTTCTCTTTATCTAGGCAGTGTTGTAAGTACTTATAATTATAAGCACTTACATCACTGAAAGCTGAATTGAAGAGTGTGATGGGGTTCCTAATCCTTAAAGATACCTATCTGGCTAAGATTAATCTGTATTTCTATGAATTTAGACACATTGAGACTCCATTTTAAAACCTTCACCTTCAAGCCTTGTAAGGAGCTCCCAAAGCACAGTACCTTTGCAAGATGGTCTCCCATTGCCATCGGGACCTCACGCTCCTTTTCATTATCAGTTTTGTTACCCAACAAAAGAACAGGCACGTTCTCCCCAGTTGCCTCCTGCAGGATAAACAGCAAATATCAACTGAAGTGCTGAATTCAAAAGATCACAGATTAAGAAGATAAAAGCTAACAAATGTCACACTCTAACAAGACATTTAAAACTTCACACAAACCAGGTATGTGCCACTTTGCTGACAAACATGTCAGGAATTGAAGTTGGATAAAAGACATGAAAAAGACATAATGCTAAGAGTTACACTGACTTGGGATTTTTTCTAATAACAGCACAGAAGCTCATTAGACTTTATATTAAAATGGGAGAGAGGAAACCACTGTGCTACACAGGCTCAGATATTATGTGTTTACAGCCACTGCTTTTCTAATTACATGGCCAGGAAAAATAATGGCAACACCTGGGTGTTATTATGCCAAATGAATTACATGAAATAGTGAAGAAATACACAGAATAGGCCCCCAAAATACATAGAATCGACAGAAATCAAAATCCATTCTGAAAAGGGTTATAATTATATCCGTGAGTGCTTTTATTAGGTGGGCTGAATGCTACAGCAGTAAAAGGGACTTGGCAGTATGTCCAACTTAGCAATAGTTTGTAGCAAACAAAAATTAGTTAGTAAAGAAGAGTGAACTATTAGAGCTTGGAAAAAGTTTTGACCACAATATTCCATTTTTCTGAATCAAAATCAGCAATGCTCCGCTAGCTTTTACCATACTGAATTAAAACATGCCACTTATTCATTAAGATCATATAATTAGCAAGGGCCGGTTCTTCCCAAATGGATGCTAATAGTACTTCAGTAAGGCTACTCATATCTGGAAAAACTATGACTGTTTAAAGGCATTTAAATGACTGAGTCCTAATCTGAACTCCCAAAGACACCTCTTGGCTATTCTGGAAATACAATAGTAAATAATAATAATCATAGTAATAATCATAATAATAATCATAATAATAATCATAATAATAATCATAATAATATTATTATAATAGTGTGTTATACTAGAGAACATGCCCAATAAAATCAGACTAAATGATCTTTGCATATTTATTTGTCACTTACTTTTTCAGTGTGCAAACAGGGAGCCACACTTTGTTCTTGCTACAAGTCAGCCCTTTGTGGCAGCTGCCTCAGTTTTATTTTTACTCTTTGTTCTGGCCACAAACAAATTCTGTTGCTTATGCTCTTAATTTGTTTTAATTTTTAATTAATTGATGTCATTCAGTGATATGGACTACGATTTCCTTTTCAAGTGGTTGAAAGGATGATCCCCAGGAAACTGAACTGTCTTTCACAAGTACAGTTTCACAGCACTACTGTGGATTACATAGTTCTATGTTTATGGCTTATGTTCCTAATATACTCTATTTTCCACAAGCTACACACTTGGTTATCAAATGCTAGTGATCATCAGTGATCACCAGATCACCATCACTGATCCAAAACACCTCTCAGTGCTAGCAGTGATCCAGTGGAGGTCATCAACAAAGTTCTCTTCATGAGAAATAAGAGGACTCCATGCTGGGATTTTACGACCCCTCATTCAAAGTCCTTAAAACCTGGAACTATATATTTTTTTTTTCATAGAGATAGAAACGAAAAACAACTTCACTGGCAACAGTGCAGACCAAACTCACAAACAAAAATGTAATTGTGACAACACAAGAAACATGGTTCTCTCGGTTTCACCCTGCTAACAGCCCTTGTTCAGAAGGTGGAGATTGACATCAAGGTTTGGATTTCAAGTTATGTCAAGTTACCTCAATGCTTAGCAGCCACTGCTTGACAGCTGTGAATGTGTCTTTTGCTGTTATGTCATACATCACAATGACACCATCAGCTTTTCTGAAAAACTGCTTGGTAATGCTTCGGTACCTGCAAGTAAGAATCTGGTTACAGCTCTCTTCACCAGAACCAACAATCTGACAAGTTAAAATTTATAGTAATTCCTCCATACAAAGGGAAATAAATTATTTGGGGGGAAAAAAATAAAACAAAAGGAATTTTCAAAAGAAAGTGTTTGGAAAAGCTCCCCCTGCCTTCTTTAACTGATTCTGGGTTAGGCAGGATAATTAGCTTAATATTTCACCTTCTCTCTCCTCTTTCGTTTTAAGCTTGGAGGAGAAATTTCCCCCTCACTAAGTGCTCTTCTAAAGCTAGCTAGGTTTTTGGAGACCTTTTTCCAAATCTTCATATAGAAAATGCAGACTGTCATTATCATCCTTGCTTTTAGTAATAGTAATAGAAAGTTACACAATAGGTGAGGAGATGGGGAAGGAAATGACCACTGAAATCTTACAAAAACCTGGAGTTCTACTGCAATGGTATTGCTTTAGTAAAAAAAAAATAAACTCATCTTTTTTCTCCATTTAGGTATTTCCTGATATAGAAATCATTCTAGGTGCATTTTAAAATCAGTCTTCCTCCTAAAGAAACAGTGTTGCACTAAACTTTTCAGAGCTTAATTAGTGCTGCAAGGGAATGAGCTAAACTGTGAATGCACTGGCTCCATTAGGAATGCTCCTATATTTGTTCCTCTCCCAAGAAGCAGGATTAGGTTCACACTTAATGATCTTCAAACAGATGATTCAGGGAAGTGAGACCTTAAAATGTGTGCAGGATTTTGACTGGCATGGAGTTAAATTTCATCACACTGTCTTCGTTTCATACAAGGAGTTTTGCCACTTCCAACCCTCCAATTTCCTCCTCCATCCCAGCAGATGGGGGAGTGAGGGAGCAGCTACACTCCCAGGGTTGAGCCATAAGAGACCCTTCCTCACCGTTCCTGGCCAGCTGTGTCCCAGAGCTGCAGCGCTACCTGGCTGTGATCTACTGTGACAGTTCTCACGTTGTAATCCACACCTGCAACAGAAAGGCGAGGTGAGCTGTCTCTTTACAAGCTGTTTGATCAGTGAAAACTGGATCCAGCAAATAGCAACAATTCCAGGAAAGTAAAAAGATAGGCACTGCATTAAAAATTATGTCCAGAGTCTCCAGCTGTCAGAGGACAAGAGCTTTTATTTGCTTGAAATCCTGCAGCAATACCGAATGGTAGTAGAGTAGTTCAGTTTTGTAAAATATGCAAGTCACTTTCCAAATCACAGAACACCAGTCAATGGTCCATCTGACAGTCCACAGCAGTCTAAGCCATTTTGCCTGGAATTGACTTATATGACATCAGTTGTGTGAAATGTGTTAGTTTAGTCTGAGCTAACCACATGGGAGCCTTCCAAAAACACAAGGCATGGCAAAGGGAACAGTGGAACCTGAGATAAATGCTGAAGACAGGTGGACTGAACATGTGGAGAACATCTTCTCCTATTTATAATGTAGAAGATAAGCTCACTTCCCTTAGGTTAGTGGACATAAAAATTCATTTATTTAAACTTTTAAATTAAGCCTCTCCCAATTCCTCTAACCTCTGAAGATGTATGTATTTTCTGGATATTTATAACAATAATTAGAGTTTAAAATGCTAATCAGTCACTACCTCCTCCTAATGACAACCTACATATTTTTGGTATCAAATTGAACTGTATCATAAAATCACAGAATCATTGAATAATTCAGGTTAGAAGGGATCTCAGTAGGTCAGCAACAGTATCTTTGGGGCCATTTTCCACAAAAATGGGATTTTTACCAGTGGTATCAATGGAAAAGCATCCATGCCTGCTTAGATTCCTTCAATAGGCAATAAAAAAACTGGTATGGAGAATATATCTATTGCTTGTATTTCAAGGGAAGAAATTTGAATATTCTGTAGAAATTCATTGAAAACACTCCTCTCCATATTGTTCACTTGACTTTTCCACTGTCTGTACCTTGCCAGCCATAGCCCACACCTGTGAAACTCATTGATGTGAACAATAAATCAAAGCTGTGACAAATGTCTTTCTGCCATTTTCTTTGTAAGAACCCTGGATGACCAGCCAAAAGAGGAAAGAGTTCAGACTCATTCTTGTGTTTTTTCTCTGGAAAATTGCACACACTGTGTAAGACCTCAGAGTGTAGAGAAGTGCATCAGCCAATTACAGGACAACATGGACAGGACACAGCTTTTAGATCAATAGTATACATGAACAGACAATTGCAGATAGGTGTCCAAGCTCCCATTCTAGTTAATGAAGATACAGTCAGTGAAAAACTAGGACATTACTAAGCTCACCTTGAAGTAGGTAAGTCTCATTTCACATATGCTGCAGAATAAGTAAGGTCTCAATACAGGCTAAGCATAAGGAATCTGGTCATTTAACCCAGCTGCATTGCAATAACCTATACTTGAGTTCTTGTACCTTGATTTTGAGTCTGACTTTGGAAAGCTTGTTCTACAATTTTAGGCAAGGTAAGCTTTGAAAATTTTGGCGTTTGAAACACTGGTCTGACATATTTTTTTGGTGATTAGTATAATGCTAAATGATAGGTGATTCAGATATTCTACTTTCTCTATAAAACAAAATCAGATTACTTAGAGGGATAGCAATGAGATATGAAGGTGGGACTGTTAGTACAATGCAGTCCAGAGGACAGGATATCTGCTTCAGAACTGTGAGATCTACAAGGAAATTCTAGCTTCACAGAAATCAGTAGATTTTTTCTGATTTATCTCACTGCTGGCCAGGCTTACAGTACAGAATCTATTCTGAAACTTCTCCATCAATTATGAGCTTTCCAGTTTAGGAGAACTTACTTTGCATGTCCTACTTTTACAACATCTGTATGTTTCTGTTTTATTATACAAGGCCTGATCTCAGTAGAAACTCTTAAGTACTGTCGGAACAAAAATAACAATAGTTGTATTGTTAAACTTACCTACAGTAGCAGCTGTGCCTGGGAAAAAACGATCTTCACAAAATCTTCTTAAGAATGAAGTCTTTCCAACACTCGAATTGCCCACAAAAACGATCTTGAATAAGCGCTCTGGAACAGAGTTTATTCTCTCCTCCTTCAAGTAAGAGCAAAAATTAGCCTCCAACTGTTCTATAAATCCTGTTGCCTCTCCAGTTAAAGGCTGATATGGGGAAAATAATAGATTTTATCCTATCAGAGTCTTCATTACTTATGAAGCAATATTCTGTTTCTTAAAATAACTCAGCATTTCAGGTGTTTGTCATGCATCATTCCAGATCATCCAAAATGCAGTGATTTGCACTAAGCTCTGGAAGTGTACTGAATATGAACCTTTATATGAAACTGACAAAATAAACCACGTTATGTTCATGGCCACAAATCAAAATTTATAAAGCCTCACACAGCTCTGCTCAATAGCCAGTGACACAGAGGAAGCAGCACATCTTCATCTAGATACCAGAAGCAAAGTCATAATTTTTTTGCTTATGCTACCAGATTCTTCTCTCAGCTACTACCATAGAGCCAAGAACTTCCATCCAATTACTGCATTTCTACATCTGTTTAACATTACAGGCAGAAGCATTGAGGAAAGACACAGACAGAGAATTAGACCAGTTAATCAGGCTGTAAACATTCAGCTACGTTTCTGTCATTTTGCTTTTTAAGCAGAAGGAACAACAATTTGTTCTGCTTATCCAGGTTCTGTTTACTGCAGGCTAAGCTAAGTGGATGATGGAGAGAATATTTATATCCTCTATCAAGTAGGTCATCATTCTTTTGTATGTAAATCAGGAGTTGCTTTGGGAAGCACTTGTAGCACCAGCTGGTTTGCAGGGTCTCTTGCTGGTCTCTTCCATTTTGTGTAAAGTTGAAGGAAGAGAGAGATAGAAAGTTTGCTTTCAATGCTGCAGAAGGAGAGAAAGATTATGGATGGTCCTGGCATTAGTTTGTTAAGGTACAGGTTGTGAGGAGGGGAAGGCCCTCTGCCAGTCATTTGATGTGCAGGATCCATGTCTTCATGAAGACATCAAAACTGAATTCACTGCCCAACAGCCCTTTAAATGAGACATTGAAGTCTACACTTGGAAGTGTTTTCTACAAATATACAGAAGTCTTAGAGAAAGAAGAAGAAATAGAGAGCTGCTCCTGATGAGGGAAAAAAACCCAAACAACAAAGGCTTGAGCTGCTGTCTCCCTTCACGTAAAAAAAATATAATTCAGGCTGTAAATTTTGGGGACCAAAAATACATGTTTCTTTCATGAGCTGGGCTTACAGCCCAGCACAGTTATAGAAGGGTTTCTTATTTTCCTTTTCTTTTAAAATTCTAAACCCCAGGGCAACTACAGGCTACTAGTAGCACACATTTATACAAAGCACATTCTCAGTCCTGATAAAAACCATTCCCAGCTTATTAGTCTGTGCTCTGGGAAATAAAACAAGCTAACATACAATCACCAGCTTGGCAGTATTATCACAGTGCTTCTGAGAACCACAGCTAAATATATGGACTACATGACCTGAAATACTTTGTCCCTGGTGGTCATTCGAACTCCAGTAGCACTAAGACTCAAAGACCCCAGAGGCCTTCAGCTCAATTCCCAACACAAGAACATAAGAAGTAATTTTTCACTGAGATGTATCAAGTCTAGTCATGAACATAACCTCAATAATTAAACTTGATTATAAATCTGCATCTGAACACTATGCTAGGGGGTAAGCTACTCCACAGTCTGCTTCAACAAAGTGCTGATGGGAAAATGAAATAGCAGTAGGATGATAATTTATTTTAGTTTACAATGCAGCCTGAAAAAGTCTTCCCTAGATGTGTCTTTGGAGTAGTCTTTATAAAAAAAGTAGCCAGGTAAAGTAACACAGCTTTTGTACAATTTAACACAAATGTGGGAGATTATACGTATAAACATAATGGTTCATATTCCATATTGAAAGTGAATCTCATGCAGAAGTTTTGAACAGAAAATCCTGCTTTAATTTCCATTAGGGTTCCTTCAGGTATTGAATATATTCCTACAGGCTTGTCCTAGCTGGATAGGATGACCTTCCTGGCTTTTATCATCCTAATGTCCAGTGATGCCATGCTTTGAAAATGTGACACAAAATAAGTCATACAGCAAGCAAAAAGCATGCACTGAATTAAACAATTTCAAACTATAAAGTTCTTTTCTGTGCCCTCAATGATTTATTAAAAGGTACCACTTAGAAATTATTATGTAACCATGACATAATTCTATCATAATTTTTAAGATATGCTTGCTTCTTCTAAAAGAACCATATAATTATGACCAAGCAAACCAATTTTTCCTATACTTTAATCTTTTTAATATGTGCTTCAAGAATCTAAAAATGAGTAATCCTTAACAATGATTCTAAAATTGGAAAACAAGCACAGCTAGCTCTGAAGAAATAGCAATGCAAAAAGAACTTTATACTCCACAGAAATGTACCTTCCAGCATACTGTTTTAAGGATTATTACTGAATGGTGAATTCATTGCTAACACACATATACAAGCTAGAGCTGAAAAAATGTAGGATTTCCATTTGCTAAATAAAAATATTTTCAATGATAATTAAAAAGTCATGATAATCCACTCATTATTCCTCAGATAATGTAACAGCTTCCAAAGCTGACTCAAAAGTATCAGAATATGAGAAATATCACCTTGAGGCAAAAAAAAAAAAAAAACAAAGCCAAACAACAAATTTTTTTAAAAAACGCTTATTTTTTAAGAAAATTTCTGCCTTCCACAGGATCTTCTTGTATCCTCTGTTACAAGGCTTAACTTCACTTTCCCTAAACAGTCCTTCAAATGTAAATCCATGCACACATTGTCTGCAGTTACCACTCCTTTAGATTGAGTTTCCCTTCTTTGCACCTTCAGCACTTGCCTGCAACACGTTTTCATCCCCCACTTCATGCAATGGCTTAATCTGTCATGTTTCAACTTAAAGACAGAAAACCAAATAATTTTAGATTCTAGATATAACACATTAACATATGACACCACTTCATGGCATCCAAGGTCCTTCAGAATAGAAGAGTTCCAGTTGGATGGGACCTACCAGTCCAACTCCCTGACCACTTCAGGGCTGACCAAAAGTTAAAGCATGTTATGAAGGGCATTATCAAAAAGTATCTTAAACACTGATAGACTTGTGGCATGGACCACCTCCCTAGGAAGCCTATTCCTGTGTATGACCACCCTCTCACCAAAGAAATGCTTCCTGATGTCAAGCCTGCACCTCCCCTGAGGCAGCTTTGAACTATTCCCACACATCCTACTGCTGGATGCCAGGGAGAAGGGATCAGCACCTCCCTTTCCCCTTCCCCTCCTCAGGAAGCTGCAGAGAGTAAGGGAGTCATCCCTCAGCCTGTTTTTGCAAACTGGACAAACCCAGAGCCCTCACCCACTCCTCAGAGGACACACTTTCCAGCCCTCCCACCAGCTTTGTGGCATTCAAGGACCTTCACATTCTCCTTAAATCACAGGGCCCAGAACTTCACACTCTACTCAAGGTGAGATCTCCTTTGTCCTCTTACATTTGACAGTGTTTCCTTCCCTACAGGCTGCTCTCTAGAAGATGATGATGAATATTCCATTGATTGCTCTCTGGATTTGTTATTCATTTCTGTCTCAAAAGTATCTTCATCTTCTCCAGTCCATCTGCTCAGCTGCTTATCAACCAGCCTGTCAAGAAGCTGGGGTAGGTGATCTTCTTCAATTGATATTATTCTTTGGAGATGTGATGTTTTAGGCATTCCTCCAGTGACTCCAGCATCAAGCTCTTCAGAGGGAACTCCATTCAGTCCAGCAGAATTCCTTCTCCTTGAATTACTGAAAATATCATCTTCTTCAAATGAATGGCTAGACAGAGAAAGAAGTATATCACAAAAATATAATGGACCTGCTATTTTATTCTGAATTTAATCTGAATAACTGAATTTAATCTCTCATGTTTTTGATTAGTCACAGCAGGCAGAGGAGAGTCATTCCAGTGTCTGCTGAAAAGTCAAGCCTATACCATATTGATAATTATAAGCATCATGGGGAAAGCTAATAACTTACAGGAGAAACCTGAACCAGAATGGAAAATATTAGATTAACATCAATTCTAATCTCATAGAAGAGCTAAATTAAGCTTCTCTACTGTGGTTTCTCCTTTCCCACCTTCCCTCCTATTCTGGAGGAATAAAAGAAACACCCAAGAGAGATCATTTCAATGTGCAATCTGATTCTCTTTTTAGTAGATAGGATGGACATGGTTTTGCTTAATATAGATAAAAAAAGTCCAAGTGGAGACTCAGAATTGTACTACATTAACAGGCTCATGGGCAAGCTTTTGTGTCTCCCAGCCTACAGCCATCCACAGTGGGGAAATCTCTTGCCTTTGCAGACAGCACACTTAAAATTTGGCTTTTCATTTCCAAATTTCTTAATGAATACAGTAATCTCATAGTGACAGACACTTAAGAAATACACTCTTTGAAAAGTTCAAAAGTATCAGAAAGGAAGCATTCCACATCTTCTTTCTATAAGCCTCATCATACTCAAACAGGGAACACATGAAAAAAAATTCCTACCTGTTTGGCTGCATCTTGCCCTCTATGTATTTCCCAATGATAGACCCTGATCTCTGCTTCCAGCTGGCTTTTGGAACAGTTGTTTTGCATTTCTGCAGAAATACAGAATACTTCTTACTGATTTACTTCTGGTGCTCGTTATGGTTAACTACCCTCATTCCAAATACTTAAACAATGCAATGCAAATGATAGAAAAAAAATGTAGAAGAAAGTACTAGAGGTATAAATGTTTCAGAATTCTAATTGATAAACAATCAGAACAGGAAACTCCATATCCTGCAAAAATGCATCTGCTTTGTAAATAAAACAGCACAATGTTATGGAAAAAGAAGGTTTGTTTGTTTTTTTTTACATGAGCAGCTTCTTGTAGACTAAGAACACAAGCAAATATAAACTAAAGGCCTTAGTCTCCTTACACCAGGGTACTTCTAGAACATCTTAGGAGTCCATTCTTTGCTGCTGCTTAAAAAGTTAATAGGATCTGCTCTTACCCCAGCCTCGGGTACTGAGGTATTCAGGTACTGATTCAGGTACACCAGTTATTGTACTGTTGTCTAAATGTGTCAGGATATTACCCACTCTTGACTGGGTAAATTAACACATTTAATTGTTCCATTTTTAGGTTATTTCCTCCTTTCATGATTGCATCCTTTGTTTCTTCTAAAATACATTCATCTCTCTTCAGATAGCTCCCACTTTACAATTCTCAACATGTAGCTCTTAAAATTGTTTAGCAAATTAAAAAAATCTTATTTTCAAGTGAGAAAAGACGACAATACAAATTAAGAACGGGGTAAGATTTAAGGGGCATGAAAGTTCATCTCCTGCCCAGCCTTCTGTTCCCCTTCTTTTGAAGCTGTTCTCACATGTGTCTGCCCAACACTGGGTTTGAAAATAATAGTTGGTTACCTGCAAAAATATGTCACGTTCATCCTTGAGATGTTTGTTCCTCTCTCTGCAAAGAAAATACAAACAAAAGAAACACTGAAGCCAAGTATTTAAAACTGCTGACTTTTGTACTCCACACGAACAGACAGACTGGACAGCTGGCAGTGCAAACCTTTCATCACCCTTTATTTATATTCTCACCTCGGCCAGTTCCTTGTCTGGGCTATTGATTCTCCAGCAGGGCTATGCTGATTAAAGCCAGATGGGATTTGGATCTCTTCCTGTATTTTATCTAAACAAATGCCTTAACACGTAGAAATCAGTTGTGGTGAACATGCCTTCACTTACTGTAAATTAGAATTTTTAATGATTTTAAGATGACCTCTTAATGTGGAGAGGGTGCAAAGAACACCATCTCTTGTTCATCTGCTGACAGCTGTGAAAGCCAGTTATTGTGGCAATTGCGGCTGCCACAGAAAAGTCACCCTAGGAAAACATCCATCTTCCATCCTTTGTGCAGAAACAATGAAAGTGTCAAGAAACAGATACCCCAGGCAATCAGCAAGCTCTGATCAGATCTGACAGCACACCTGCTTAGTACATCATCTATTGTCTCCATCTGTTGCTGGCCTGGCCACAGGAGAGACTGAGCAGCCAGGGTGAATGAAAAAAACCTCTCTTGCCAGATGTTTCCATCTGTGTCCCCAAAACTTGCAGCAGGCAAGATCACAGAGTGGCCTGTGGAAAACACATGCTGCAAAATAAGAGCCTTTCCTCAAGTCTGTGAAATTTTTAGGCAACTTTAAAATGAGGCCTCCTGAAGGAAGTGCAGACAATGAAGACCTAGAGGCAGGTGCATCCTACAGCTCACACTGACTGACCACTGAGCAAACAAAACCCAACATTTCTTCACATTGAAAAGAGTGCTACAGGTGGCTGAACACAGCTCCAAATTTGAAGTCTATCACTAAAGGAATGTTAGCTATGTACATCTTGGAATCATTTTACAAATATTTTGGGGAAATAATCTTCATTTTGGCTCAACTCCCAGCACTTGAGAAGCAACAGAGCCTTTCAGCAAGCTCCTGCAGCCAGGCTTCTACCTCAGAATTAGAGCTGTTCAGTGCTGCTCTGTTTTACATCTGACTTTTGGAAAGGAGATTGTCCTACACTTCTGAATTGTCAAAATGAAGCATGTCTTTCAGGTGTGCTGCCCTCTACTCTATGCAAGAACCAACCATATAAGAGTCTTTTGTAACCATTTTTGCTATTTCTGTGTCATTATCCTGTGGCAGTTGACATTGACTGGCTGCCAGATGTAAATCCAGCCACTCTCTCACTCTCCTTCCTCAACACCACAAGGGAAGGTAATAACATAGAAAAGCTTGTGGGCCAAGATAAAAACAAGCAGATTACTTACCAACTACCCATTACAGACAAACTGTAGGATGACGAGAAATAGAGACAATACTAAAATCATCTTCTCCACAATCCCCTTTCTTCTCAGACTCAACTTCATGCCTACACCCTCAGTTCTTCTATCTCCTTAACCAATCCTGAGTGGCACAAGGGGATGAGGAAAAGTGGGGCTTGTGGTCAGTCCATAACAGCTTCTCTCTGTGGCTCCTTCCTCCTCACAGATTTCTCACTCCAGTGAGTGAGAGTGAGTTCCCTCACACAGGTTATAGTCCTTCACAACTCCAGCACAGAGCCTTTCCATGGAGAATAATCTTTCAGGAATGGACTGCTCCAGCCTGGTCCACCACAGGCCACAATTCCTGCCAGAAAACCAGCCCCTGCATGGGCTCCTCTCCACGGACCAAGATCCTGCCAGGAGCCTGCTCTAGTGTGGACTCTGCATAGGCTGCAAGGGACTCTGCTCCAGCGGTGCCTGGAGCACCTTCTACCCCTCCTTCTTCACTGACCTTGGTGTCTGAAGGGCTTTCTCACATATTTTTTCCTCTCTTCTCTCCCAGCTGCTGCGTTGTTTTCCACCCTTTCTTACTGAGGCTTTCCCAGAAGCACATGGGGGCTGTGGGGCTCCACTGTGCCCTGTGCTGTGTCCATTGTCACAGGGCAGCCCTGGCTTCTCTCTGGCACAGAGGCTGCCCTGTGGCACCCCACTGTCAACACCTTGACACCTACACACACTACATATCCCAACATAATTTCATCCTTTAACAGACCTCTTTAGAATTATATAAGAGTTTTTGGAAGATCAATGTTACCTTAAAAAATCTAGCTGCTTCAAAAGTCCTGACTTCTCTCTCTGTAAGGTTTCTGTCACCCGGTACACCTCCCTGCAAGAAAAAAAAAGAAAAAATTGTTCTAAGCATGGTAAGAACACTGCTAAAATGCTTCCCCCTAGGGGTATCTACATTTGAGACCTCAGTTTCTTCAAACTTGTAGAGTCTCTTCTGCATGAATGGTTAATATTTTAAAGAAGTTTATTCAGTAGCACAGCAGTACAAGTTAGCAGAGGAAGGAGTAAAGGTTCTTTTTTCAAAAAATATTGCTTTTTAATTTCTTCATCCAGAGAGTTTATATATGTTGATACTGGCACTTGGAGCATTCAGAACAGATACACTGCTAAAATACTTCCCAGTTATAGCCACTAAAAAACAGGTGACATTTTATCCAAAATTAGAGCTTATCCTGCTGCAGGAACCATATGTCAGGCTCTCACATCTACAATCCCTACAATTTCTTCCAATTCTTGACACTTATGCAGCCATTTTAACACCATTTACTTTGATTTAACATGATTTGGTTTCTGGCCTTTAATGATTTTTTTCGCCTTTCAGTGAAGCCTCAAGTTCTTCCTGTGCACTGTCTGAACATTACACCTGCTTCAACAGCTCAGGTCTTACCAGACTGACACAGATGTTTAAAGCAACACTGCAGGTGCAGTTGAGTAGGGCTGAGCTCTAATTCCATAAACCACTATTGAATCCAAAGTGCTTTGTCAGTGCAGTAGTATTATTCAGCAGTCTGACCACTGGGCAGATTTCCTTTGTAGCTTTTAAATCAGATCATTTCATAATCTTTGCTCTGGATCTGAAAAGAGAAGCCTCAAAGAGGAAACAAACCACCTTGAGGAGGAGTATTTCTACTGTCTACTTCCAAAACACACATCAAACATGCAAACCTAAAATTTCTAACCACAGTGGCCACTCTTTAACACTAATTTATCAACAAAGTTAATTATTTTTACCCTTGAGAAAAATTAAAGAGGTGATAACTTAAAAGAGCTTGGCACAAAGCTTAAGAGAAAAATAATGTGACATTTGAACTAACGTTCTGCTCTATCCTGAAATATGTCAACCAGCAACAGCTCTGAATTATATAGTTCATTGCTGCAATGGCCAGGTCCATCTGTCATTCATGAGCCCTCCATTGGCAATGAGAGGCTTCTACAGATCCCTGAGCATTTTCTTTAAAATGGACTTGAGTGAACATTTCTGCCAATTACAGCCTCAGAGTAATGATTCTTCTGCTTTGTGCAGAAGGCTGGAGCAAGACAGGTAGCTTGAACTGTCACAAGTCATTTTTATCCCTCAAAATATGAATTGTAAACATTTTTTCTTGATTTTTTTTTTTTTTTTTGTAATTTGGAGTCAGAATCTGAAACTTTCAACATTTGAACTGGAAACCCCAAAATTATGGTTCTGAATTGCCACAAAGCATTGTGGGAATTGAGATAAGCTAAATTCTATCTTGCTGTCCTTACTAGGCTTACTTTTGATGAATGAAAAAAAAGAAGATCCTAGGTATCTCAGAGTGTGTTCTGAGAAGCAAGTTTCAGATAGACTCAGCTTTGAGTAGAATGAAGCATCATGTGCCACAACTGTAAGGCATTTCCATAAGGAATTCCATTGGTATCTCAAAACTAAGACACTACATGGATTTTCAATTCAATTTTTAATTCCAAATATCCTTAACCAATGGCAGTGGGGAGAACACTGGCATTTTGAACACAAAATTAGCAAAAGATTCCATAGAAGCCAGATATGCTACAGAAAACATGCTGAATTACCTGGGGGAAAGCAGCTAGAACTGCACTCAGCTTTACAAGTGGTTTTTGCTTTTGACAGCACTGGGTACCCTGAGGGGGCTTACTGGCACACCAAGCAGGTGCACAAGAACTGCTGCAGCTGGACACTTACATTTCCTTCTCCTCATGGAGCCTTGATGCCTCCTCCTGAAGCACCTGTAGCTGCTGTTGAGCCAGGTTTAGCTCATGGGATGTTCTCTCCAGCTCTCTCAGCAGCTCCTGGTTAGTCAGCTTCAGCTTGGTGTTCTCTACTTTGGTTTCTTCTTTGCCACTGAGGAGTTGTGTACACTGATGCTCTAACTGGGGTGGAAGAAAAGAGAACAGAAAGCATTACAGCTGGTTGAGGCATTGGTTTTGAGGGTTTCAGTTTGGGTCTTAGAGGTTAGCTGAGCAGGGAGCTATTTCTATCAAAGCCAAAGAATGAATAAAATACATATGGTGCTCTTCCACCAATCTTTGTACAGACACAATTATGTTACACAAAAACAAAGCCATTCCATCCTATAACTGAATTTTATCCAGCTCAAGAACACACCAGTACAAAGCATAAAAAAGGTGCTACAGAGCAGATTAGCAGCATTAAGCTAATATTCACAACTGCTGCTTTAGACCATTTTCCACAAAGACCAGGTCTACATAGAGTGATTCAGAGATCTACCTAAAAACTGCTAGACTTAAATCTGATAGCTGATAAACTTTCCCATCCCCAGCAATATGAACAAGCAGTGACCTTTTTGCCACCTCAGACAGATCTGCCAAGAAGTGTGAATTAGAGTCTTTTTATTCAGTTTTACACTCCCTCTCCAATGCACATCAAAGGAAACATACAACCTCCCTGTAAAACAAGCAACAATAGACAACAGTGGCTTCTGGTACATAAAGAAGTTCTATCTGCTTCTCCCTGGCTAACTGAGCAAATTTAGACAGCACAGCAAAACTTCATATTAGGGAAAGCATTGCTGACCTTAAAATACAAAAGTTTTATTTTGTTTTGGCTTGGGTTTTTTTTTTCTTTTTTCTGTATTCATTTTAAGGACTGTAAAACATCCTTGGAGCATTATAATACCATTTCAATCTTCTAGATCTGAGACATAACAATGTTTGAACTCTCATTTTCCCCATCCCAACAAGCAGAGCTCACCCAACCAAAATCTGTCCTCATCCAGCTCTTCCAGTCAGTTCCTACCCTAGAACACTGCTGTTGTTGTAGTCCTGAATTTGAACGAGGTCCAGGTTAAAAATAAGCACAGAAAATACTTTCTAGCCTGGACTGTGGGAAGTCAGGAACACATGTAGAGTGGGAGCACCTAGCAGCAGCAGCTTAATGCATTTGCTGAACTGTAGCCTCAGCAGGCTCACATTTCCCATGGAACACTGGCTGGGCATTAGATTACTGCTGAACAAGGTTGGCTTACATGGATAGATTACGTCAGATCCTGAATATTGCTTCCACTCCTTGACAGAACAAAGTTACCTATTCTAAGTAAAAGATCAGCTGCTTCAGGTACTTAAAACAACACTCATCCAGAGGAGTGGCTTTGGGAGAAGCAAAAAGTGACTACACAAAGATGAACTTTCAAAAATTTAGGGAGCAAAAAGCTGCAGACAAAAACCCCACTCAGAGAACAGTATGGCCATCGGAAAACTTACACAGAGACTGTTCAGGAAATGTAACTGCAATGGTAGCCAACATCAGCTCCCAGAATCATCTATACTGATGTTAGAAATACTTGCTATAAATCCTGGTGCTCACTCTTGTCAGAAAAACAATAATATAATGTGTAAAACCCAGAACATAACAAGAGGAGAAAGGATTGTTTCACAGCAATACAAAGCTCCCTTCTTCCACTTTACCCTTTGAGGGTACAATCCTTTGAGAAATACCAAACACTACCTTTAAAGCCCTCATCTGAACAACTCACAATACAGAGAAATAACTCACTAGGGGAATGCTCAGCTGGTGGTAGAATGGCATAGATCCTATAGCTTCTAGCTGCTTATTGGAGCTGCAAATTGGCTTCTATGTTCATCTGGTAGATGGAAACTGCTGGGGAAAAGATTCATGGCCCTTAGACATGTTTAAGAAAATCTAAGTAGCAGAGAGAATTAACCCATTCCATAGGTCAAGCACAGACACAGTAGTTGATGGTGCATATTCTCTTTTTTTGACAAAGATGAGAGGAAAATCAAGTTTAAGTTGAATAAAGATCTGGAATTATCAAACGCAAATGAGCTGTTGCTGAGGACATTTATTGGTGTCCCCAAAAGACACATACATTGAGCACCCACCATGCAGTCCCTTGTTCTTAGCTCAGCATCCTGTCTGTAGTTTTTATATTCTTTTTTTCCTCCCTATTTATTTCAGTAGCATGTGAAAGATGCAAAATTTATACAGTGCCATAAGGCAGTTATAAGCACTTGAGTGGTACTGATCCATGCTTTCATGCATCTCATTCCCAATTCCAAGATCATGCTCTTCAGTGGTTGCCATCAGCACAGAACCCAGCATTTTATGTGAGAAGTCCAGTAACTCCCCTGCGTTTCACCTGGCGTACACCTGCTTTCTTCTCTCACACAGGAGTCTGTGCCCTAGAGGTTATGCTGGATATCCTCTGTCCCCATTGCCTCCTCCTGAGATGTTCCAACTGACATCCCTTGAGGAACAATGCCAGCAAGACAACCCTCATAAGGGAAAACCCCTCTGGCTATGTCAGAGGAAACAAAGCAGATCTCATTTGGTTTGAAAGCTCCCTTTCATATTTTTGTTAATGATTTCCAACACAAAAACAACCACACTGTATTTCAAATTAAAAAAAAAAAGAGACTTATTAATGAAGTTTGGAAAAAAGTATTTGTGTTGCTCCCCTGTGGGCTAAGAGGTTCTCTCATACAACCAAGCAGAGAAGTTGTAACTAAATCAAGCTACTTTCACTGTCTGCAAGAAGAGATTTAATTATCAAAGTATATCTCCATGCCAGAGGAGGAGGCAAAAGTGAAAGAGACCTCTGGATAAGGCAAACATTAGACACCACACATGGGTATCTCAGTGAATGAAAAGCAACACCAGAAAATGAGTGGGGACATGGTACTACAAAAACAGATCTGGGTAAAGATGAGAGTCACTTTCAGAGAGGATCATTAGAAATCAGAAAAATATATGTAGAAAACAGTGCCTCTAACTACACTGAGTAAAGCACTCAAATAATAGACTAGGTTGTTATATCAGAAAAAAAACCCATCAAATACTACATATCAGATTAACAATGGGCTAATCAGCTGGTTGAATGACAGAAGTTTCAGTTTTCATCAATCATCTGAATGAAATCATGTCATCTCAGCATTAGAAACAGTGAATTCCATTCGTCCAACACAGCTTCCTTTCCATAAAACCAAAATGGGATAGTTTCATCTTTATGGTGTATGAAGAGTCTGTCTTTCAAAAGCACCCTAGTGATTCATGCAAATTCATAATGGAGAGGGGAAATACTAAATACTAGAAATTACAAAAAAACCAAACATGGCAATATTATTCATAATAAGCAACGTAGTAAATAGAAATGGAAACATAAAACCAGATAAAAAGCCAATACTAATAAAAATAGCACAGATATTGTTTTATGTTCTCCAGGATAGGCAATATTAGACAATGGCAATTTAGACAACAATCATAAGATAAGACTTCCTGGTATTGTTCCCTATATTGATTGATTACACCAGGCTTAAAATTGAGTGAAAGCCTTTGAATAGCTTCTGTGGGTTTTATACCAAATTTAGAAAACACATACTAAAAAAAAAAAAATTTTAGAGAATTACTGGTTGACAATCAAGTTTAAACAGAGCTTTAAAGCAAAAACAAACAAACAAAGGAAAATATTAAACATATTCATTAGAAAATTAGAATAAGTAATTTCTTATACTTCCTCAGTTAGTTTCAGACTAAAAATGCCTGATCTGTATGCCCCCACAGATATCTTCAAAGTATAGATTATTCCATTATAGTGTTGCAATGTGGTAAAGAGCCTGCATAAAACCACATATATTCTGATTCACAGTGGTACTGGACAAAGGTAATTAACATCAGGCAGTTGATTTCAACTGTGGAATAGACTTTTAGTTCAGTCCTGCATTCTTATCAGGTAAACTTCACAGAATAACAGAGTACTGGCTTGGAAGGGTAACTCAAGGTTCATCTGTTCCAACCTTCTTTGGCAAAAATACAGTTTAGCCAAGATGACCCAGCATCCTGCCCAGCTAAATCTTTAGTGTCCAGTGTTGGGGAATCCACCACTTCCCCAGGAAGTTTATTGCAACAGCTGATGGTTCTCATTGTGAAAAACTTTCTTCTTTTTGTCCACAAATTCATATTCTACAGAGGGAATTGTGTTTACAGCACTCCATTTCAGCCCTTTAAATTCCAGTGCTACCTCCTTTCTCTATTACTAGTCTTTACTGCAATCACCTTGGAGCCACTTTACAGCAAGTTCTCTGCTCCCCCAAGCAGGCCATGCATTTTAGAAGCAAAAGACCTCAGGTTTTATTATGGGAACTTGACAAGCTGTTACCAATGCAAGGAAAACATGCACTGCTATAAAAGTGTTATCACAGAGATATATCAGGAGCAAGTTGTTCAGGAGGGAGCATTTTGAGTTCATAGTGCTGAATCAGTACAAAACAAGTAAATGAGTGGCTGGTACAGGCTTTGAGCAGAGGTGTGCACTAGAAGAGCCAAATCATTGTTCTCTGCTCTTAAACTAGGTGTTAAGCCAGTTCCTAGAAGACTGAGGGCAGTGGAATTATGCCACATTTTCATAAAAATTAACCTAGTACCTGGGGACAACATGCAAAGCATTATTTTACTCTCCATTTTGCCACATAAAAGGAAAACTACTTTGGAAATAGAGATTAACATTTTTCCTAAGCACATGACACAAAAACAACAGAAGGTCACAATTTGGCACAACCACATCACACCAACTTGCAGTTTTGGAACCTAAAATAGTACCTAAAGAAAATCATATGAGCAAATAAAAGCCATCTATTTCTTAACTCCAAAGGATATCAGTTAGTACCCTTTTCTGTTTTTGAACCAGCTGTTCCAGTTCTTGTTCTTTTGACAGCAGCTTGCGTTCCAGCTCTTGACTTTGGGACTGAAACCTCTCTGTGTCCTGCAAAATTCCAAGAGGAAATGGATTAACAGAACAGCACAATTGCATCATAGGAGGAGAAATAACGAGTCAGTGATTAAGCTTTCCCCAGTGACTATCACAAGACACAGGTAGTACTCAGTTTAGGGGTGGTATCACTCATGAATCTCTAAACTGCTGTAGTCCAGCAGCTTCCATGGCTATGGTTGGTACAGAATGTGCTGATTGCACATGAGTAGGTATTGAGTCTAGAAAGTGGAGGCAATCATCCCAGGCAGGAGGCTGAGGAGCTGAGCCAGTCTAGATCAATGCAGCCAGAATGTATCCTCTCGTTTCCAGCCACAGCAACTCAGTCTGATGTGAAAGAAACTCCACGCTTTGAATCCGTCACTAACAACAATTTTTCACAGATGTTCCACTGGTATAAACAAGCAACTGGGGCTTCAATCTCTGCCTTTCCCTTAGCAATTATATGAACCTGTCCACTATCTAAGTATCCTGCAGTCACCGGGAACTCCCAGTCACATTTGGGATTAGTCCTGACACTCCTCAGCTGAAAAAAATTGTCAGCCCTCTCCTGAGTAAAATCAGGTTCCAGCAGTTTGTATCAGCTGAGAATCTGTCCTGTTTCTCCAAAAACAGGCTTCTACTCTCTAAGGTCCCCAGGAAAATGCCTCTAAACAAAAATAAAAATTCCCTCATGGCAGCAGTCGTTGTTACAAGTGTTTTCCCTTAAGCAGTACACGTAATGGGGTAACGAAATGCATGACAACTGGTTCTTTCTGGGGAAGAATATATATGCAAGTGAAAAAACAGACTAACTGCCCCTTTTGTGTAACATTCAGTCAGCAGGGTATTAAGTATTGTAAATAGCTACAATTTGTACTTATTTGCATCTTACCAATTTCTTTAAATGTATTCTTCAATAGCTGCTCTTCATTCAAGCCACCATAATTTCCCCTTTATATGGCATCAATGCATCTCCCCAGGCTGAAAAGTCTTTGTAAGACTTTGCATTAGAGAAAGAATTTAACAGTCAGATCTCCCCAGATCTCAAATTAGTCATGCAAAGAAACAATACTTCATGAGTGTCTGGCAGCCCTTAGTGCGACTGCTGACTAAACTGTAAATAGCTTGAGTGGGAAGCTTTCATGAAAAAGCCTGAAAGAAATGGCTTAACCTCAAATATATAACTAATTAGGAGATCCAACAATCATTGCTTACGGAAAAGTCTTTGTTGTTTGGGGCTTTTCAGTACCACTTCAGTTGTGGACTATTAAGAGCACATAAACTATTTGTTCCACAAAAGTGCTGTCAGGCAAAGTTGCAAGTACTTTTTATCCTTCAGCTGGTATACAAACTTTATTTAAAGGTTTCATCTTATCCACCACTAAAAACTGCTCTCAGCTTGGAATGGAAAAAAACTTGAAAATTTGAGTCAGGTTCACTACCCAGTAAGGCAAGTGAAAGGAATGACTCCTTAGGCAGCTGATAAGGCACTTTTTTTTTCTGTTTCTCTTTCTTTTTCTTTTATTTTATTTTGGTTGCCAGGGAACAAAAAATACTTGATATATTTGCATCACAAAAGGAAGCCTGAGATATATTTGATTACATTGTCTAGATATATTTATACATACTTGATTGAGAATGGAGGCAATAACCACTATTTTGGCAACTATTTCTATCACGTATTGCTGAAACCATGTATTTGTTTCATTTAAATGACTGATGCCAAGACAACAAAAAGGGATGAGCCAGTAGCTCATGATTGACTGTCCCAGGGCACCCAGAGCAGCCGTGAAACCTCCAATATTTTAATACTCAAAAAGTAACTGACCATGTTCCTGAGCATCCTGACCCAGCTATGAAGTAAGGCCTATAAGATTATAGGGTGATTCTTTCCTGGAGCATGCCGGGAGTCCTTGGTACTTTCCTAATTTTACAAGAAAAAGCAGGAATGAAAAATCCAAAGAAAAGACTACAGACACAGTAGAGGAGATTTAAAGACAACTTCCCAAGAGAAGGGAATTCATCTTCAGGTGTTTTGGAAGCACCATGGCAGTCACCAAAGATTCTGTCCTGCATTTATTTGGTAAATAACCTGTGGTTGTTCCACAAATTACCATCACTTGATTCATCCCTTATTGTTATCCCTCCCAAAAATCAGAGACTGCAGAATTCAACAGGATTAGTGCTGCTCTGAACAACCTCACAGAGTGTTTTTCCTGATTGTGACCAGAAGCTGGACCTAGAGTAGCACCAACAATACAATATTTGTAGTTCAAGTGACTTTCAAAAGCATGCCAGCTGTGCTGTATGCCAGCCACTGAGCACAGGACATCACAGCTCCTTCATCCAACAAGTCACTTAGCCTGCAGCTGCAGAGACTAAAAGTTTGAAGCTGCAGCACAAAAGTAGCTGTGAGGAAAAAATTTTTTTTCTTCCTCTGTTGTGAAATACATTTTGTGGGCTTTAATTTCACACCCAGAATGAGTTTAAAACCACTGAAAGGGGGAGCAGAATCCATGGCCACTCTAACAGAGACACTCACTTTCAAGAGAAACAGTTCTTTCTCCTTTTTGATTTGCTGTTCCATTTCCTCATAGAGATGTTGAATTTCTTCATCATAAGCAGCAATTTTCCTAATAAGAGATAAAAATACACTGAGTGGGTCTTTGCAGCATTACTTCAAGTCATGGCCCACATTACCAGCTAAGTTCCACATCTCTGCCTTTACACAAAACTCCAAAGAATGTTCTGGTGTCAAGGAAATAGAAATTTTTGTGCAGCAATGCTCACAGATTTTTTTTTTCTTTCTCATGGAAGTAAAGCTTCAGTAGCTCAAAAGCTAATATAAAACTGATGTTTCCATAAAAAGCAGCTGTTCATTATGCAATTTTAATGACTACTAGATCTTGGGTAAAAGGAAGAGTTTCCTAATGACAATACCAACATATCAGAACCTAAAATTGACCGTTAAAACTATTTTCATGGCAATTTCCTGTTTTCTATTCCTAGACTGCATTGTTGCCCATTCAAGGGTACTGAATGAAGTACTTCTATCTAAGACACATTAGCTAGAATAGAATTCTTGAAAGACCTTCTTGAAAGCAGCCTTACTGCCTCTCTAACTGCTCTGCTGAAACAAATTTGAAAAGCCCAGACAAGGAACAGAAATAAATATGCTGTGCACAAGTGTATGCAACTGTAGGAAGAAAAAAGAAGAACCTACAAAGTTCACTTTTTTCCAGTGGAATATTGCAATTAAAATATCACTGCAGTTTGATCCATGAAGGATTACAATGTTTAGCTTAGGAGCAAATGTTTAGCTAGGACAGAAAAAAATTTAACTGTTGACAGGGAACAAGATATCTGCTTTGTTCTGCTACTATTCTATGCTATGCTCACTATCCAGACACTGAAAAGCAAAAATATCTTTGTATCAAACTCAGGAGACATCGTAGAATAATTTTTATAGTGATTATTAGGAACTTTATCTGACAGTACTGTATATTGCCTCATATTCTTCCTGCCATAGCTGTTCTTTGAGCAATCTGCATAATGCATCTGTCACAAATAAAGTACCAAATCTTCAATGGCATTCACATCAGCAAGACAAGGAACATGTAGCAGAAAAAAACCCAGTATTTATTTTGTATCTACCTTTTTTTTTTACCCAATGTGGTACATATTCCATGTTTTCCCTTATTGAAGGCCTGGTTCTCTTCTAATTTAAAACAAAGCCAATTTTAAAGAAAATTCAAAAACTTTACCTAATCTAAGAAGAGTGAGTAAAGCCAGAAAAAAGTCTGTGCTTCCCCCTTTCAACAGCAGAACACCTGACACTGCCAGCTTGCTTTTTCAGTCACAGGTAAAAAAAGTGAGACATTTTCCCAGGATTTACAGAAGCAATACACAACTGTTAAGCTACAAGAATTGGAGGAAAACAATGGCTATCACTTAAGACTTTCATAAACTCTGACTAGGTGAGAAAACCAGGCCCCAAAAGGGCCTTTGCCACGTAATTGCAACATTTCAAATAGAGAGTGCCAGATAATCCAGAAGCCCCTTAGTTGCTTTAGTCGCCTTACACTGTAAAAATGTGTCATGCTCTGATCTCAAATTATTTTCTTGAAACTAAGAAAATGCTAATTTCTTAAATTAGCATTCATCAATGGAAGCAAATTACACAAATCCCTAGAGAAATAACAACTACTTAGAAAGGCATGGCAGAGATGCTAGGACCCTACACCTACTGTATTCATGCAGTTAAATGTCACTTTGACCAGCACTAGACTGACTACTGAAAAGCCCTGTAACTTTGCAGAGGCAGAACACACTGCACAGCAGTCAGTGTTTCCATGGGAATCATAAAGATTTCCTGGGCTTCTGTATGACAGGGAGAATAACTTCAGTCCTGTGTTTTAGCTTGCTGATTTAGGTATTTTTTTCCCCTCTAATGTGTTTGGAAGCAAAGGATATGGCAGCACCATGAAGACTACATCCTGAAAGCACTACTGAGTGTAGGAATCTTTTCAGTTGCTCTGGCACATAAGTACACGCCATTTCTGCAGGCTGAATACCCTGCAAGCATTCCATTCATGGATTCCATTCTTATCTCTGATCAAATTAAACAGAAGGGGAAAATAATACCCCCTCGTAATCAAAAGTCTAACAATTATAAGAAAAATAACTAACGAGCAGAAGAAAAAAAAATTAGCTGGCAAATATTCCCCAGATATATTCAGAAGAAAAAAAAACTGAATTGATAAGGATATATCATTTTTATGTGATAAGGATATATCGTTTTAATGTGAAAAATACAACATGTTTTTCTATTCCCTTAGATTACCTCTTCAAGCTTTACTTAATGCATAGTTTTATAATTTCAGCCATATTTGATAATTTAGTCTCTCCTTTCAGTAACTGTGGAATAAAGAGATAGAGATAAAAACAAATGAAATGTAATGTGAGTTCACTAAGTTCAGACGATAGGTTCAGGATCAACACACTTGCAAGGGTTTAATTTCTACCCATACGTGTAGCTGCAATGTGAATTGTTTTGATTTCATAACTGCTGTCTGTGCAGTTTGTCATAATGGTTCTTTCTCCTTAAAAAATTACAGTGATTTGTGCACAGTGTGAACTAATCTCCTGAGATGCTGATTCTCCTCATCTTCCACAAAGATGGATTCTGACACTATCCCATGCTAAGTGAGAAGTCAGTTCATATTTCCCTTTCCCTTTACCCTTTTGTTTATCTTGCCTGTTTAGAACTCTTGTTTGAAACAGAGTCTACATTTTTATTACGTTTGTCCTTCAAATGCAAAAGCACAGCAGCACACAGAGCTAATGGCAGTTGAAGATTTTATCTGCTATTAGAAGAAAAAGGTCCTTCTCATCTCTTTTAGGCTTACTTCCTATCAGTCTTACTAAAAGCCCCTTGGTTCTACTGCCAGGGATTTGAAGAATAACAAGGTCTGTCATATTCCACTCCAGCCTTTGCCTCCTCATTCAAGAGATACGACCTTTTAAAAATAGCTCTCTCAGAATAGCTGCTCTATTCCTTTAACCACTGAGTTGCCATTCCCTGCACTTTTCCCCATCCCACTACACTGTTCCTGTGTTGCAGAGACGAGAACTTCCCACAGTGTGCTAAGGATATGGGTGCACTAAGAGTCCATGCAGTGGCAAAAACATGCTTTGCCACATGCCCAGTACCCTCCCTGCTAGTGCCAAGCAGTTTAATGGGCTCTTTTGGCTGATTTTGGGAAGCTCTCTGCAATGCCCCCATGGGCTTTCTCTGGAATTGTAATTGCCCATCACATGAGCATTATTTTATTTTCTCTTCCTAATGTTCATCTCTGCATTTTTGGGGTGCTCAACACATCACCCTATTATTTTTAAAACCACTACTACTATGTTTAAGAAGCCATCTAATTTCAAACTAATTTCAAAGCCCTTAAAATGAAACACAAATACCGAAAATCAAGGAGAACAAACCCTGGTAAATAAATATCGTACCCACAAAATCACATTTGGTTTAGATTTAAAACCCATTTGATTTTGTCTTTCCTCTCTCTCTCTAGTTACATCAGTATAATCCTGCACAGTCCCCCAGGTGTGCTGTATTTGCATGTTTGTGTATTGAGAATATATGCTCATCCTCACTGCTGCCTGGACCTACAAACAGCAACCTACTGGATCTATTGAACCAGAACAGGATGAAACTCCTGGATGTCTCAAACCATGGGACTCAGGTTCAAGAAAGAAAGGTCCAGAATGTGAAAAGTCCAGAAAAAAAAGGCAAAAAAAATTGTAGAGAAGAACATCATGGGTGAAGAGCATAGATTTTTATGGCATAAAGATCCCAGCACGCGCACATGAAACTTCTGAGGGCATCCAGGATAGAAGAAAAAGGAACAATTGAAGACAAAAGCACAGCCTACACCCAGGAAATGAGACAAAAGGCAGAGAGTAGACTGCCTTATTGCCTAATGACTCACAGAGGTGAGTCAGGAAGGAAAGACTCAGGCAGAAAAGACAAAAGATCAAATTCATATTCAATTTCCAAAGAATATTATTGTCACCAATCAAGAAGAGACCAGTAGACATTATAGGTCCTCAAAACCCAGCATCCCTTCTCTTCTGTGACCCCACAGTAAATCCTGGCCAGTCTCTCAGATACATGCATCTTAGTGCTATTGAGTATGTGGGTATTAAAAAAAATTAATCTTCTCCCCTCTATGATGCTGTCTTGAGCTTTGTTACGATTCATACATAGTTTAAAAGAAACAGGTTATTTATCCCCACTGTTACATTACCACTCTGATTCCTTCCAGCAATCGACTACAAACAAAACAACAATCAGCGTGCTGAAATCAGCGGTGTTAGCAGGAGCAACAAAAAGAAGAAATTAGCAAAAACATGTCTACTACAAAGGCATGAAAATCCAACACACTTTCAAGGTAGACATTTTATATCAGCCAGAAAAGATAATGCTAATGTACTCTCTGTACACCTCTGCACTGATCAGAGCTATTAAAGAGACACATTTTTTCATTCAGCTCCCAAAAAAACATTCACCAAAAAAACCCAGAAAACCCTCACAGAACAAACCTCTCACCACACATGGTAGTTAACAAGCTCTAGTCTAAAATCGACAGCAAAACTCTCTGTATGCTGTTTCCAGCTGTCTGAAGGCTAAAACCACACACAGAGACTTAGCTGAAAATGCTACTACCAATATAAACCAATTGTCTTTAATGATCATACATTTTTAGGTCTTTTCCTTCTTCATAGGCCTTGTCACATTCTCAGAATAGTCAGGAGAGTGCTGAACAAATGAAGTAAAATTTCATCAATATATTTGCCTTTATTGCTCAGTCTGTAAGAATCTGAAATTCAGAAGTAACACTTTAAAATAAAAATACAGTGGAACTTCAACTACACCCACAGTTTTGCATTTTGTTAAGATTTAGCATCATAACTTTACTCCCTCTAGATAACTACATACAAAAAAATGATCTGTTAATTTTTACTTCTTATACATATTTTTGTATGTGTATTTTATGTATTTGTTTATATTTATATTTTATATGCTTTACATATAAAACATACATATGTTATTTACTATATTTCATAGCTTTGCTTTATGTATATTTGTTAGCTTACATTTTCACTAGTATCAGTGCTTTGTGCTGCTCTAACATCTTAAACCTCTTATGTCTCTGGCCAGTTAATCCAGGTTTATAGCTTTTCTGCACGCAATGCTTGCAAAGCACACAGACAATTTGCCAGATTTACTGTTAAATATGACTTTCCTCTGGAATCAAACTGATTAACTGGATTGGAATCACTCAATATTGTCTTAAAACCTCAATGCAATAACAGATATCTGCAAAAGAATTTCAGTCAATAAAATCTTAACCAGAAGAGGAAAGCTAATTTGATTCAGTTCTGCCATATGAATGGTTCTACCCATAGTCTTAATGCTTGATAAAATTTCACATTATAGCAAATTTTACATTATGTGAAGTCTTGTCCTTCGGTCTCCGCTGAAATACCTTGTTTATTTCAGAAGTTCAAATAGCAGGTGAAATATCTCAAACTACACAAGCAGTCTAACAAAGAGAAGTACTAACTTTTTTAGAGCACATTCCAATTCATTCTTCTCATTATCTGCTTCTTGGAGCTGGGAAAAAATTCTGACCAAGAACTCTTCAAAATTGGAAAGTAAATGAGGTTCTTCTTTTTTTAGCTGCAACCAAAGTTGCTTCACATCAGCCTCGCTGAAAGAAAACATCATAAAGGATTCATTAAGAGAGAACATTTCCCAGGCTGCAGTAAATGTCCTTAGCACCCTTAGTAGATGGAGGCTTCAGGGCAACACTAGTCAGAACACAAAACTTATTAAAAACAACCTAAACTGTGCCAGATTTGAGAAGGATGAGGGGGTGGAAAATTATGGAGATCAAATTTATTAAAAAAAATACATTGCAACATCTGGCCATTCCTGATTGCAGAACAGCACAGGAACTGCTTGTTTAGTGGGTGCCTTGCCAGGCACTCCACCTAAACAGGAATGGGTAAGAAAGGAGACAAGACAAGATACAGTATGCCCTGCCATCACTTCTATTAGAATTAAAGAAGTTTCCACGTATCTAGAGGGGAGAGGGCAGTGGAAAAGCTAACAAAATCCCTCCCTCATAAGAAATGAATGAGATTCAGACTCCTAAGTAACATAGATATGTTAACAAATTGCATTTCTACCGCATTCTTTCATTTTCAATACATTTTTCTTCCATGGTGATTCTGCTACAAAAAGCAGAACAAAACATCTTGAAATTTTGATTTACCTTGAAATTTAAAGATTTACCAAGATAATGTTGTGTTTCCAAATCTGTTCAGCAGACACTGACAGCTCTATTGTGAATTATAATGGATTTCTAATACTTTGCCAATATTTTCCTGAACCACTTTGTTTCTTCCTGACTCACTTTGCTCCATGACCATTGCAATCCTAAACCTAGCCAGCAAAGAGTGCTGTATTTAAAGGACAAAATAAGAGTAAGGATAGAAAAAATGGGTGATAAATATCTCTTCATAATGAAAGGCTTTCAGGATGGCTGACAATGAACTGTTTCCTGGAACAGGCAGTCAAGGGAAGACAAGGACAGATGAGTGCTTTTGTTCCATAGTAAGAATCACGGATGTATTTCTTAAATATTTGTACCACTTGTCCAGATGCTCTCCCATTTTGCCCAAGGTTTTGTTTGTTTTTTTTTTTTTGTTCTACGGTATTCATTGTGATTGACCAATGAATGCGAGGCCGTCACATACAAAGCTCTTTGAGCAGGTTTTATGCTCCATTTTTCAGAGATCCATCCTAGCCTTGGAAGAAGTAGAATTACCAAAGCAACCACAATAGGCGATTAGGCAGGAAGAGGAGAAAAAGCAGAAAATATGGAGAAAAATTCCCTACTTATGGTGCACTTTAAACGCAGCCCTTGCCAAAAATAGCAGTCAACACGCATCAATTGAAAATCAGTGACATCTGTGGATTACATGCTTGTAATTATCTATGTTCAGATCACGTGGCAGAAAAACACGTTTCATGTGCCTGGAGTACAACAGTTTTGCTTTTAGAAATTTGGTCAAGCATTTTATCATGACAGCAAGAAAATTAGTTTTTTAAAGAAACTCTGTGGTTTTTAGCAGCTTTTGTTCTTGCTGTTCATCTTGGATTCCATTTAAATCAAACCCAGAGGTGAATCATAAAGGGTCATACAACTGATGATTGCTGTGAGAACTCACTCATCCAAAACCTTTGCAGCTCCAAGCCGATCCATGAGATTTGAGAACTGGAATTCTTCATCCTCATCACCAGTCGTGGTCTCTTCGTATCTAACTGGGCAGGCTGTTTCTCCTTCTGATGGTTGCACCATGTCATTTTTCAAAGCAATCTGCTCCAAAAGAAATTGGCCTAAGAATTAGAAATTACACACATTAGCATTTTCAGAAATTACTATAAGAAGCAATGTCATACTAAAACTCAAATTTTATGGTAAATGAACAAAAGTTTGGGGCACCCCAAGAGGATCCCTGAGTTCTATGGCTGGCTTTGTGCCCCATTTAATGTCTAACCTTCAGTAAATCATCCACCTCAAAATTCACAAACAATAAAAAAATTTGTATCTCCATGCAAAGCATAAAAGGACATAAATTGCAGTAACAACTCTTCATAAATGTTGTGGGTTTGTTTCTTGATAGGTTCAAATAGATTAGGGATCTAAAATATCAGTACTGATAAAATGTATATTAAATAAAATTTAACATTCTTTTTAGTGCATGACCAAAGACACACATTCAATTCCTATATAAACTGCATACAGAAAGCTACATTTTATTAACAGTAGTTGTATGGTGAGGATGCAGAAGTGCAATTATCACATGACTAGTCAACTTTTTGGGGGATTGGGGTGGGGAATATTGTGATTTTATGCTAAGCATTTTTTTGTTATATTCTAAGTTCCACTACAGAAATTTCTATAGATCCAAGGAAACAGAAACCTGGTGTAGTTTTGTTTTTATTAACTCCATCTTGCTTTTCTCATAGCACCCAACAGAGCATGTTTGCAGCAGAACTGAGTACGTTGCAAAGAGGGGTTACAGTAAATTTCAGATTTGCCACCATTAGAGAAATAGAAACAGGACCCTCCCAGTTGAGAGAGTAATTGGTGCAGCATGAGCTTTATCCAGACACTACTCTGGCTGCTCAAGCAGCTTTTATCTACTACAGCTTCTGCTTCCAGGAATGCCAACATCATCGCCTAGCCAAATGTAGGACTAGCTGGCCTGGAAAATACCTGTCAGTGCTGTGTGGCAGGTTAAGATGCACCATGCTTCAAACTATCTATCCTTATCCTTTACGTGGTGTGGTCCATGTCCTGTGTGTGGTGTGTGGGTGTCTTTGGGGTACGTGTTTAAAACAGGAAAGCAGTGGCCACATCCACCTGGGCCTCTGGACTGGGCTCCAGCACCTGAGCAGGAAGAATCCCCAGGATCTGGAACTGCTTGAGATGGCAGCCACTTACAACCTCCCTTAGTAAAGAGCTTTGGTTATGCAGGGACTGCTTATGGAAGTAATCTTAATTTAACTCATGAAAAGCAAAGCATATATTATTTCATATTCTAATAATGTTAATTTTCAGATTAGAGCATACCCTATGAAGATACTTGTTCTACCTCTACAACGGGAGAGGTGGGACATAAGAGAATTAGGGTTTCAAACTACTGATGGAAATAAAAACATAGGTCCTACTTGTTGGACCTGTAGATATTAACTAAATTAAGATTTGCTGTTACAATTCACACCTAGATGAGATTCATTTTTCTAGAGAAAATACTTAAGCTTAGCCAGCAGAGCTAAAATTAGGTACAAAATTGATTCTGCATAAACAACCAAGCACTGTTTAACTAACATTGTCATCTTATCTGGAACGTCACATCTGGGGAGAAAACCACCCTGTGACAAACACAGAGAATATGACAATAAGGGTGCTGTTGAAAAACAAGCAGTTACAAAGAACTTATCAGATCATATCTTACAGAAGTAATAAGTGCCTCATCCTGTTTTGTTTTGAAATAAATTAGCATCACTTGAAGAATTAATTCATTGTAGAAAGCATTCCCATAGTTCTAAGGACAGTGGTGTTAACATACTCCAACATTGTCTTACATTAAGATTAGAGATAATTTTAATTATCTTTCTCATCCTATTACCTGATATGAAATAACACACAAGATTCCCCATCCCCCCTGCCCAAAGGAAACCTTCAATAAATTGTACATAGATTTATTTAACAGCTTAAAACAGGTGTGATTCAGGTGATTTCATCACTTTTTCATACTGTGTCATGGCTTGTCATTTTACACAGGAGAGAAAGACCCAGAAGCCCTTTGTCTACTCATTCATATAATTTGATCACTTCTTCCTCTGCTACATTTAGGGAACAGTCTGGCACCCTTAAGTATTAAGTGTCCAGTTAAGACAAAGTTCCACTTGATTCATGTGGAGAGTACAGAACATGAATAAAGCTCAAAAGAAGAGACATGTTTCCAAAACTCACTGAATCCTGTGACGAACTCCTTTGGGGTAAGTGAGCCATTGCCATCAGCATCCAATGTAACAAAAACTTTTTCAAGTTCTTCCAGGCTAAGAGGTAACTCAGGATGCAGTCTCTGTAATGACAAAACATGCAGCAACTTTCTCCATTACTACAGGATAAGAGGAAGTCTGGGTTCTACAAAACATCCATAGCACAGCAGGATAGGTCCTTTGCTTCCCTAAGTGAAAATCTAATTACAGAGCAAAACCAGATCAAGTGAGGGACATGTGCTTTAATGACTTATTTGTCTTTATGAATCCATTATGATGACACAGGGAGAACAACTGTCTGGTGCCACAAATTCCAAACATATGGAGAAGAGGAAGAACTTGAGGTGGAGTCTCAGCCTCCTGGTGAAATGGCTTGATTAGCTTGGTGAAATGCCCTGGTTATCAGGCTACTGGGCAAACTTGGCAGCAGAATTGTACAACAAGTTCCTTCCACGTCATAAAGTCAAGCAAGAGACTCTCTAGATGGCTACATTATAGAGAATATATTGTATTGATTCAAGCTGATTCAAAAAGTGTACATAAATAAATAAGCAAATAAAACAAAGCTAAGACAGCTTCACAGTCTAAGAACAAAACCTGTAGTTCCCACAATGAGTTAAATGGAGTTCATGACTGTCTACTTCTGTAATTAAGCATGCTCACACCAAAAAAGACATAGCTTCATAAAATCAGCTCCACAAATATCACATACTTTTTCCTGATAATCTAAAGACATAAAAGAAAAGACTTCTATAAAACTGATACTAATGGTTTTACCCTAATTCTTTTAACAGTGTAGACAGATTCCCAGAAACAGGAGGAAACTGGAGTGGCAAACAACACCAATAACCAGCATTTCCACTGGGAGACAGCACTAGGAAAATTAAAACCTTTCCTCAGCTTGAGAAGCAATATAAATGCACACTGGTTCACTCCTCTGCTATATTAATTAACATTTTAATCCCCCCCAAAACTCCTGTTTTATATACAACATATTAAAACCGCAAGCTAGTAGGTTGATAAAGTTCATTAGATTAAGAGTGCTGATCTGTTCCACTGTGGGGGAGGGATTTGGGGCCAAAAAACCATTTCTCCTGCAATCCAAAACAGCACAAACCACTATTCGGTATTCTAAGCCATACAGGCAAGGAAAGAATTGGCTGAAATGCATTAACCAGGAGTTCCCTGGTTGCCACAAAGAGTTTAGGGTATGCTTTATGAACTGTTTGGATAGGAGTGTTAAAAGGAATTCCAAGGTGGTCCTGAGAAGTAAAAGCAACAGCGCTACTAAAGCACAGAACTATCTGGAATAGTTAAAAAGGGATTTCTGATAAGGATTAGTTGTGTATTGCTGCCTGCTTCCAGAAGTAAAACCTAGGAAAACTTGATGTATGCTCAGTTTAAATGCCTTTTTTCAACAGTGTCTTCAGTTTCTTACTTAAACACACCCATCTTCCCAAAGTTTGGATTTCAAACTCTACCATCTAAAGGGACACCTTTTATAATCAGCTTCTCCTGTAAAATTCTTACAGTCAACACCACACTGATGAGGGAGAAGGTGCTTCAAACAAATTACTCTTTTTACATTCAGAAAAACAGACACGGTACTCTTACCACCAGATCTTTGGAACCTGCTGAAGGAGCACCCAATCTGACCATGCCAAAAATACAGACCCAGCTGCTATGCCAGCGCAATGATCTGGGGGTCTTGCTGCAAACCTGACTGACAAATATGGGCTTCTCCAACCTCAGCTGCAGTGCCCTAATGCAGCATCCAAATTCTGCTGAGAATTACACTAAATTTACAGTAGAAAACACCATTATTACTTGTATTTTCTTGGGGGGAAGGGGGAAAAAAAAGGTGTGAAAATAGGAGATTCTAAGGAATGTACCAACATTTTGCTTCATTAAATTCCCTCCAGATCATTTGCAGACTTTTATGAGCTGGGACACTTACTAAGATTAAATCAATGTTTTCCCAACCTCTTGGGTTTTTTCTTAATAAAAAAATTAAAGTGGTTTGTGGCTAGGAAAGCAAAATGTTATTGGTCTCACTGTTGTGTTTTTGTTTATTTGCTCATTTTAAGCTTACTGTAAAAATACATAGGCCCTTTCAATATGAGGCTCCTAAAATTTTAAAAAGAAAAGAAAACAAAACAAAACATATTCAGAGATACCACTGGAGCTTCAAAAGAAGCTATCTGCACTGCCACCAAATGTGCTCTGTGGTTTCATGATATCTGTGCTTAATTCTCCTAAAATACCAAGCTTTTACTCAGCTAAATACAAGGACAGAGGTCAAACAGCTAAGAGCAACATCTGAACCCAATCCTCCCATGTACTTTAGAACAAAACATTTTACAGCACTAACTCTCATTATTCATTATAACCTCAAGGACCAAGAGATGAAACTGTGGTTTCAAGTCTAAGGTACAATTTTCTTTCTTGCCATTTCAGAAAACCTCTTGTTGGTTTGAAAGTTGAGTGCATTTGATATTTGGAAACGGAATGGATTTCTTTTTAAAAATCCAGCTATTACCATCCTCTCACAATAAACAACATCATATAATCAAGGAGGAGTAAACCTTTAGTGTAGTAACTGTTACAGACACAAGAGAAAAAAACACTGCAAGATTTGTTCCATCAAGATTAATTAAATTTCAGATACTTTGCGCTCTTTTGAAATCATGCCTTGTATCCCAAGCCTAAAGATTAAAAGGCTTAGCATTAGCATCCTATATCTGAAGCAAAGCTTCAGGAATGATAGGCAGTACAGACCTACCAAATACAGCACAATGAAGAAGTGATCAACACTTAGTACCTTTTAAGGAAAAAAACTGATTTATTTCATTAAATTTTTTTTTCTTATAGGGAGCAAACAGAATGAAAAATGCAGGAAATAAAATCAAATATAAATAAACACCATCTCAAATGTCCTGAGCACCTTTATTTCTATATTAAAGAACTTACATACACTTACATACATAGATGGAGTTTTCAGTTATAGTAAACAAACATGATGAAATAGAGGAATGAAATAGAACTTTATTTGTTCTTTGTAACACTATTTCTACTGCATTTTTGCAGCATCTGTTTTAGAACCTGAAGTATAAATTTAGCAGCACTCTAAGCATAAACCTAGAATCAAACAGAATCAAATAATTTTACATTCCTTGCAAAAACAGGTATTAAAACTTTTTATATACATATACATACACATAAATATTGTGGTTTTCCATTAGGTAAAAATCTATGCCTTTCAGTTTTTAGAAAGAGTGTAAAATTGTAATCCATTAAACTCTCTGTGGCTTTGGATTTACCAAACACTACACTGGCAATATGTTTGGCTTTTTGAATTCAGTTACTTCAGTGAGATAATGCAGATTGGCAAAGCCTACAGCAGAGCCAACATCTGCATTCCTCTCTTTTTTTAACTTTGCATAATTAACAGAGGTCATCAGAAAACTCAGCAACACACAACTGCAAAGAAAGCTCTTGAGAGCTAGCAAACTGAGCAGTTTATTTAGGAGGGTTTTGCTTTTCCAAAATAGGTAAAGTTGTTTCAACTGTGTTTTCATACATACAGACAACTTTTGTCTCTCAGGACAGAGAAAGTTTCTAAATTTTCTATTAGATGCTTTCTTTAGTCGTAGATCATGATGAATTTGTTTTGTTCCTGCTCCCTAATTCTGTTTCATCTGTAAGTGCTGAAGTAGAAATGGATTAACACAAGTTATGCTTTGCATGTCAAGCATGAGTACATTTCTGTTCTCTACCACATACTGGCTCAAATCATCTTATCACTTCTGCAATGTGCCACAATCACATTTTAAAAAGCTTTTGTTATATATAGTTGCTTTTTCTCATCAGCATATTCAGCAAATCTGATTTTGGGCCCTCAAACAAATTAAGCACAATTTCCTAAGATTGCTGCCAACACTGAATAATGCTAAAAATACTGTTCCTCTGTACTTTCTACATATATATGTGATCCAGCTGAGAGTTCACCATAGCCTGACAGTGAAGGCACAGTGAAAGACTTTATTTACACAATTTTGCTGAAAAAAGGATAGAATTGGCAGACTAAATACACCCCTGACATTGTGTCAAATCACAAAGCAGTGAATTTAATGGTGTTTCGATGTTTTCAACAAGAATAGAATTGAAGTCCTGGGGCTTTTTTTTAAACCTAATTTACTTTGATTTTCCACTTTTTTGTTGCTTTGTCTGCGAGGAAAAATGCAAGCATTATGTAAGACTTCAAAGATATTATTTTAAATCTCACATATCTCTTTAAAGTTATGAGGAGGGTGTTAACATTTTTAACTCTAAATTAATCAGTCTCAACTCATTAAGGGCTTTAGGAGTTTCTCTCACTGTGCATTTCACACAACCAATTGTGTTTTACCTGCATGTCTTGACGAGTGACAAAGCCTTTGCCTTCCAGATCACAAATCTGAAAGAACTCTTGTGCTTTTCCCAGAACAGTTAGTTCTGGGTCTTGTTCTCCAGTCCTGCTCCTCTCTGCATCTCCTGGTTGCGCGGGACTGGTGTAGTCTCCTCTTATTCTGTCCATGGTTACAGTCTCAGCTCAGGAATATCCTGGGATGCTGCTATCCCATTTACCCATAAATTCTGATCTGAAACCTGTGCATGGAAAAAAGTAAGGAAAAAATTAAATCAGACCCTCTTAATGATGCTTTCAATACAATCTCTTAGCAACCATTTCTTTAATTAGCCACCAAAGCTTAGAAGAGGAAAAAGCTTTTTGAAGACACTTACCCTTGATGGGCTTCACTAAAGACATTGCAAATGGGATGGTGAACAAGGAAGGGGGAGTCTGAGGAAAGGAGAGGACAAAACTGAAATGGAGTCTCAAAGCAAAATCAGCCAGTTTGACAAGAAACACAGACAATCGATCAACATGAACAAGAAAACACAAGAAATACAGATAAAGGCAAGAGTAAAGTCACTACAACTTGACTTCACATATTTGTCTTGAATTTGTAGTTCTTATCTAAGTAGGTCTGCCTAAAGTAGACACAAATATATCTCAAAATTTTTAACAGAACAAAGAATTTTTTAAGGCATTTGACTATAATATGAGAATATAGCCTGATTGTGATGCAGTATGACTGGCACAATCTGGAACAACAGAAAGGCCAGTGAAAATTGTTTAAAAATTGAACTTATGTTGACTTCAGAGCAAAGACCTCAACACTGCATGGATATGAAGATAGAATATGAGGAAACAAGACCTTAGGCTTGTCTACGCAGTTTCTTAAAGTGAAAAGGCTCTGATCACATAGAGCAACTCAGCCTGTTTTACTCTAGGCTTAAGTTCAAACCTGACACTCTTGGAACACAGCATCTGCTAAGATGTGTTCATCTTAGAGAACTCACACAGCTTCCTGTGACAAAGTGATTTCTCTGATAGCCATGGGCCAGGCAGCTGGACTTCCCACACTGCATGTAAGTGTAAATTTACTGCAAATAGGCCATTGACGCCAAACCAAACTAAGATTTTGGTGAGCAAATCACTCAGCCCCTCTGAAATCCGGTGAAAAAATTTGCAAACACAGGTAATTTTCCTTTCCCTCCCTCCTCTCTTTTATCACTCCAATCATCCCAAGACTCTTGTTCAAATACTTTCCAGAACTGGAATAACTTTGGCTATATGGCCAAAGAACCTGTCAGAATCTTCCTAGTGCATTGTTACAAGAAGGACAAGGAAAAACACTCAGAGGGAAGCCAAGAGATGTCTGAACCACCCAGTATCATGCCACCTTAGGAAACTCCTCCCTCAGAATGGATCTTCCTTGAATTTTAATGTACAGCTGTCAGTGGTGCCTTATAAACCCCAAGACCTCTCTGCTGGGGCAAGCCACACTCCACACCCCAAGAGGCACCAAAGTCTGCCAGAGCATCCATGCCAGAGCATCCATAATTAACAAGGCTAGAAAAGGCTGTCATGGGGAATTCTGGTCACACATACAAAGGGATTTTGCCTATTAGAGCTGCCTGAACAGCTGTAATCTCTTTCTCTTGTGAGGAAAATTTCTACCTCAGAAAGTCTGACCAACATTCAGTAGCTGGGAAGATACACAAAGGAAAAGATTGCTCTATAATTGCCCTGTTTCTTAAATCCTTCCATGACGTTTCCAACAGTCTTAAAAACAGTATTTGAGCCAGATGAATCTTTGCTCTCACTGTATATAGCCACCCACAAGTGGACCAGATGGAAAGCCACAATCAAACTATACTGGTGTAATAGTCTGGATAAAATTCTTCCTTCATACTGCTTTTACACACCTGAACCTCCATTACTTCAATACAGCTCACTTCTGGCTGACACCAGTGTATGAGGTAACAAACCAGACCATCAGCTTCAGCTTAGCAATGATACTAACTTAAAAACACGTGTAAAAACACCAAAAATCAATGGGACAAGTACAGCTTGCAGACAGTCTTGACAAGATCTGACCCAGACTCAAAATGCTTTTGGGATTTTTTAAATTTTTTTTATTTCAACAATTTCCAGAAGGCCACAACTTCAGGAACAGGCTGAGCTAATCAAGAGAGTAAGTGCTGCTAGTGTCTGCCTCTGCACAGTCCATCAGACTTCCTTAGGAAAAAAGAAAAACTATGCAAGGAACAAATAGCCTATTGTAAGTGAAAGAACAGAAATACAAAACCAGATCAAAAATGGTGGAACAAAAGGCACTATATACACTTTGATGAAGTTGTTTGCAGTTAGCAAACAGTACAGTACAATTCAGCAAACATCACCATGCTTTCTAAATGCTTCCATACACAAAATGAAATTACATGCATCACGAGAGCCGCACCTTCTTATAAGTTGCCCCACCTTTTACACACATCAGAAAAACTTGCTACACAGCAAGTGTCTTCAATACAGCAGAAAATTAAATTAGAGCATCTGCAAAAATTCTTAATCCTTATGGCATCTTCTAAAGCTGATAGAGTTCATCATAATTCCTACAGCATTCTGATACTTTGCAAATGCTGGTAATAACATGAAAGATTAAAACTGCAATTTGTCCCACATTACTGAATCAGCACTCAGTAATTACCTCAAAGCCAGTTTCAAATAACATAGGTAGTTCCATTCACTCATGCATCTCCTTTAGAAAATGAATGGCTTACAAAATCAATTCCATCAAGACCTTTGATTTCCATTCTTTTAGCTACAAACACACTTCACTATGCAAAATATGTGATATCATGACCTGATGCAAACAAGCATAGCTCCAAATACTAAACATGGATGTGTGATTCACGAGGTTTCTGTCCATTAATCATGAGGGAAATTTTGGACGGCTCTGCAAAAGGGAGGTCACTGTTAATATTCCACAAGGTATTTCCATCATTTCCAGTCAGGTCTACTGCAAATCACCAAACTCTAGAGGTGCAGAACAATGTTGAGCCACAGATTTCACAAGTCATGACGTGTGACAACCCCATTCTCCCTAACTGTGATAGTTAAAAACATAGAGAGCTGTTTTGCCTCATATCTCTTCTGGTTTTAGGTTTCAGTGAAATATTTTTCTTAGCTTGTGTCTACAGGTACAAATTTTCTGCAGCACACTTCAAAATATCATCAGCTGAAAAATATCGTAAGCTTATTTAATACCAAGGTCACCTTGGATTTATCCAAAACACTGTTATGAGAGAGAACACACGTCTTGCAAACACTACAAAATAAAAAATAGATTGCATACTTTTTCTACAAGAAATATTTATTTCCTACAACCAAATGTTAAAATAACCCCCAGCTGCAGTGTAGCATGCCTGACACATGAACAGGGACCTCTTCAGAAATAACTTAGTGTCAGAGTTAGCTATCAGAGTTAGTTATCCAGTACTGTGCTGAAAAGCTCCTAAAGCTAAAATGCATCACCACAAGAAGTCATTCTGTTCCCAACTGCTCTGCCCTGCTTTTAAACAAGTATTCATCCAGTTAGACAGTGAAATCTGTTGTAGAATCCTTTCAATTCCAACTGGAAAATTACAGTTTATTTAACTTAATTAAGCCCAAGTGGCCCATCTAGGAAGAATCAAAAAGCAGGACCTACAGGCAATGACAGAGGAATGGGATTGCTAAGACCAAAGAGAGCACAATAACCAAGCTCAAGTACATAGAAGTCTCCTAGGTAAAGGATTGAAGAAAAATGCTCCCTATGCACATAATACAAATCCACAAGAAGCAAACATGTCAGACACAAAAACCCACCCAAGGATAAAGAAGGTGGAGCACTGAACCCCTGGTTGCAAAGGCAGTGCAGTTCTGCCATCATGGAAGAGCAGACCAAACACAAATCTGCAAACAATGGCAGAGGAGATCATTCCTGAGAAAGATGACTAGATCAGTGGACTTCAGTGTTACCTCTAGCCATTTAAAAAAAGATTTTATGACCATCCAACGTAAAAATTTAGGTCCCACACTTAACTAGCAGAGATAAAAAGTTGTGTGCTCAAGAAAATACCTGGTTTTTCTCAATTATGACTGCGACAATTAACCTCTAAGCTCTCATGAAAGTAACATAAAGCTTGGCCTAAGCATTTGGACACCTAGAAACAACTGGATAAAAAAAAAGGGGACATTGATTCTTCCAGTATTGGCTTTTCAAGTAAAAACATGCAAGTCAGAAAATCTTGTAATGAAATGTATCATCAAGGCTCTTCCACACAGCCTGAATTCACTTCTCTCATGATGTACATGATCTCTCATGACTCTTCATCTCATGGAGTGGGTGTGAGGAGTTTAACTGGAGGAAAGGATCTGGGGCAGGCTGGAGTTCCTGTGAGGGACCACAGGAAGATAGTCTGAAAGGAACGGGTCATGAAAATAATTTCAGGGAAGTAGCAAAGGCAGAGACAAAAGAAGAATCCTACATCCACTGGCCTGTAAAAGGAAAAACTAAGTTATGTAGAAATTCCTTTAGTGTAAGTAGATTTGTGTGGGAGAACCAAATTCTGCTTAGAATCAGTCTTGACAGACTGTTTAGATTCAGTCTTAACAGAAACTCTCCAGCCAGACCTGATTACCTTTTAAAGATTAAAGGAACCATTAGGATCACCTACTTGGCTATCTGCAAGCTTAAAGCTTCACTTATACCACAACAAGGCTTTAAAACTTACTTACAATTTATTTCAAGGTAAGGGAGCTCAGCAGAAATCAACGAGGAAAAAGACCTGGGAGAAGACATTGTGTGTTGTACATACACCAAAGTCATATAAATGGAATTTCTCCTTTTCAGAAGATTACTGGTTAAGAAAAACAAACGAAACAAACAAACAAAACCCCACCTTAAATCTAAAGAAGAAGGATAAAAATCCAGATTAAATATCTGAAGCAGTGTCTCAACAATATTAACTGTGAAACAGGAGAAAACCAGAAAATATGCTTGAAGTGATTAAGCATTAAGGATTCCAAAACAGACAGCCAAAGACTTTGGACAGAGACAAATTACTCCCCACTTGGCATTTGTCCCTAGATGAATCCACAAATACACAAACTATGTCAATTCTGTGCACTATGATGCAGAATTCCAACTCTGACTGGTGAACATATCTTCATTAAACTTTTATTTTTAACATTTGCATCCAAGCAACTAGTTTTCACTGGGCTTGTAAGAAAATCTTCTCCCAAAAGTCAGCTTCCCCAGAGCAAGAGGAAGACAAAAGATCTGCCTGGATTCTTGCTGGCTTCTATGGAAGCAGCAAATAAAACTATCCATGTATTAAAATTCAGATGCTCAGGGTAAGCACGCATATTCATTTATTCACCATCCTGCTCTTCAATATGAAAACACTAAAGAAAAACAACTAACAGGATATTTATTGCCTAAATCTTAGCAGTTCTTAGGGGTCCATACTAAAAAGGTAGGATTAAGTTAAAATGGACCCGTAAAGTGCTGCTAGGATCCTTGAGAAGTAAAGCTACTCAAGGTAAAGATTTTAGCAGAAATATGTCTTTTCCTCTTGCTTCATTGCTTTGGATGCTTCCTTTTTAATGCATTTAAGAAGTCAAAAGCTAAGAGCTGCCTGAAAGTGCAAACTTCTTATGGAGGGACACTGAATTTAGGGGCAGCCATCATCATGGAAATCACTGTTGCAGAATAATCACAAGATCATGAGAACTGAGAGCACCCTGCCTCTAGTCTGTGCAGGCTTAAGGACCCCCTGTCTCCTCTCCCTCCTTTTGCTCTTTCCACCTTATTCCAGAAAACTGGTTCAGAGAAGAATTCCCCACCTCTTGCTCCTCACCTGCCTGCTGGTTGCATGAACTTTGTGTCTTCAGAAACTTCTGGCCTATGCAATACCTGAGCAGGATGGTGGTACCAGTGTGCATGAGTATCTGAGTGGGTGTTTTCCTCACCAAGTCTGTCTTTATCTCTCTAAATTACCAATAAATCATTACTGCATACAAATACAGCTTGGCCAGCTACCTGTTTTGGGCTAAAACTATGGCTAACATCTGTGGCTGCAGCATGAGGTTTTATAAATGTCTCCTTGCAAACTGGACAGACATTAGCACTTCCAGAACTTGTATGAGAACTATTCCAGAACTATGTAGAACTACTCTACCATTACTTTGACTTATTTCTAAAACATCATTTGTTAATTCACAGATGTAAAAACTATTGTTAAGAAGGAGCATCTTACAACACATGCAACATATCCCAAACATAGTTAAGTCAAAACTGGGCTGAGTCCATCTGACTGCAAAGAATCACAGAATCATTTATGTGGTAAAAAGCCTCTAAGCACAATTTATTGTGCTGCATTGTTCCAAGTACTGAAATTAAATGTGATTAACTATATTGATAACGGCATTATATTAGTAAGTGGTGTAACATGACGTTCTGCCAGGAGATATTGCCAGTTCACATGGGCTGTTCCATTTGTAGACAAATTATTTGCACTGGAAACCCCTTTCCCCTGAAGTAAAGATCTGGAAAAAGTTTAAGTTAAATGGTATATATCCCTTTTAATTGTCTTATCTTTCAGGTTTTCCTAATGACTCACTGCTAAATCAAGTTACTTTCGGCTGGTGAAATCAGATTGACAAGAACATCTTTAAAGTACACCATTTTCACAAAAAAACCCTTGAAATATTCTGCCTCCTCCAAAAGCCCGTGCTAAAAATGTAACATCTGAAAAAAAATCAAAACCTTTTATCTGCCTGAAAGCCAACAACAATTTGGCTTGAAGTCTAAAATACACTCTCTAGTTTTTCAAGGAATGTTACATCTTTAACTCAAGTCAAAGGATTTTGAGATGCAAATTAAATATTCTCTTCAAATAAGAATAATTTTTCATGGAAAAAACATTAGTATAAAACTTCAACCTACTGTGCCATGGACCTTAGAGGACCCAAGTCAATGCAGATTACACTAGAAGACAGAGACATATATTCCAAGTGTTTCCTTAGTTATCTGGCACTCAGTTTGAAGCTGGGTTGGCACAAATTACTGTCTTCAAAACTTTCAGAATTTCTAAAACTACAAACTCGCTCTTGGAAAATACCTTCACTTGAGTCAGTGGGACAGGTTTTATGGGGCAAGAGCATGTCAGTAAGGCACAAGAATATTTAGATTGCTAGTCCACTGGTTTTCCACTGCAAAAAGTAATGGTAAATTATGATACTAAAAGACTCATATTTTCCTATATGCAGAACAAGATAACCTTCATGCTATCTGCTCCACACAGCTTACTTCCAAGGCCTTGGAAACACATAAACAAATCCACTTATCTATGTTTGATTAGGAGGCTTGGTGTACTTCATCCTGTTCAGCTCTACAAAAAAGTCTTGCTATGCAAACAATTAAAAATGCATCATTACAGATTCTTAATTGGATTTTAATTCACTACTGGTTTTGAATAGAGATACAACCTCCCCTTTCTCTGTGACCCAATTACTCAGAAAGTTATCTTTACAATTGTGCAGGATCCCTAACTTCATTTCTGCTGCTCTTCAGTTAATGGAAGCTCCACAGCAAGACCCTTCACTTTCCTTGACACACCCTCTGTGAGACTAACCTGTTTTTACATCAGGTTTAACTTGAACTGACTAAATCTGTATTTTTCAACATGACAAATAAAACTCTACAGATGTGTTACTCTCAGCTTGCATGTTGGGACAATATGTTCATATATATTTAGACTGCAAATTAGCAAAGAGTGGAGAGGGAATCAGGGAAGACCACTATACTCTTTACTCCTCCATTTACCCACCATCTACCCATCTAAAAAATGATGATAGGATATCATTTGTCAATGAACAGAAAAGGGAGAAAAAAGAGACCTGTTAGAAGCAGCACATTCATCCTGTGGTCTGAAGAAACCACAAACAAACTTGTAGAGTGGTGCTCTTTAGTGCATTTATTTCTGCTACTTGTTTTACTGTTATCTTCTAGTCTGCCACCAGTTAAGAGGAAAGGGTGGTGGTGGGGGCAGAAATAGCTCACAAGGAACCAAACATATCTCATTCATTACAGCAGCAGTGAACTTAAGTCTCTAAGAGCAGGCAGACCAGGAGACTGTAAAGTATTACTGCCCTGAATCTCATTTGCTCCTTAATCCATTCACACAAATGTATCTTCCTTTTTGTAATTCAGACTCTGTCTTTTGATTTCTTTTCTCAATTTCATGAAAGATGAGAATCTAGCTTAGAGAAGACCAACATTTAATTTTCACTTTGGGTGTAATGGTTCCCTTTTGATCTGTGCAATTACTGAAGCTCAAATATGGGGACCAGAGTTCTTAGAACAACACACAGAAAACCAATACATTTCTACCCATGCATCAGAACAATTTACTTATTTTAAAAAGAAAAGTGAAACTAAGCTGAAAACTACTGTTGAAAACCACAAAATTGCAACTAAGAAAAGAGAAGACCACATTAAATTAGCCAACGTGTTCTAGAGAGATTTTACCATTCTCCCAATTGTGACACTACCCACATTTCACTACATGCAGTAATAATCTGTTCTACTGGTGTATATTACGAAATCTATTATCCTGCTAGCAGCACATTTCTTTCATAACTGTCATTTACAGTCATCATAAACCTTCAGTGTCAAGAAAGACAGAAAATTAAATCAGAGATCACCTAAGTGCTACAGCAGAGTAAGAGAGACAGCAAACTATTGCAGGGGGACACAGGAATCATTTCTACAACCACCATGAACAGCAGTGCCTTCTTCTTCACCAAGCACTTGGTGGGCCTGAGGGCAGCCCCCAGCCACAAACTCAATTATCTTCTGTATCTGCAGGGAAGCGAGAACCAGCGGGGCAGCTCCTCAGGGGCCAGGCCATCCAGGGATTTCTCTCTGACGGCATCGGCACGAAGCTACACACGAGGCACGGCGGGAGTGCCAGCACAACCCCTGCCTGCCGCCGGCCCTTTCGGGCACCTCCCTTGGGCAGCATTCCGGCTGTGGCAGGAGCCACGGCAGAGGCAGCCCCGGCACGGAGCTGTCGCTCCCCAGCCAGCCCCGGCCCCCGGCGGACTCGGCTCCATCCCCGTGCGGGCGTTCGCGCCGAGCAGGCGCTGCGGGGGCTGCACCAGCCTGCTGCCGGCCGCTTCCAGCCCCTTCCTGCCGCCCTCCTGCCTGGCACCGAGCGGAGAGAGCGCCGAGGGCAGCCCCCCGCCCCGCCACCCAGCCGGGCCGCCGCTCCCCTCGGGGCCGGAGCGCGTTCGGCGCCAGGTGCCGGCCCCGCCGGGCCCTGTGCCCGCGGACAGCGCAGGAAGCGCGGCTTGCGACACAGCGGGGCTCGCTGGGACACCGGGGCTCTCTCTGCAGGGCAGGGCACGGCGAAGCGGTGGCCGCGGGTGCCTCCCCGCCGGGAGAGCGGTCCGGCCGGGCTCGGACCGGCCGTGCCTGCCCCGGCTGCTCAGGGCCGCCATGCCGCCCCCACTCACCTGCCGCAGGCGCCGGCCCCGCGGGCTGGCCCGGCCCGCGCTCCCCGGGCTGGAAGCGAGACCGCGGAAAGGCTGAAACCACTTTCCTAACTTTGTTTTGAGCACGGGTGACATAATCGGGCGAGGCGGGCTGTGCCCCAGGGGCGGGCCGGCCGGCCTGGCCGCTCTCCCTCCCTCCCTCCCTCCCTACCTGCAGCCGGAGCCCGGTTGCCCCGCCCGATCTCACCTCACCTCGGGCGGGAGCGACTCGCCCTCGGCGAGATCAGAGAGCCGGCGGAAGGCGAGGGGGTGAGCCTGCCCTGGTCTCTCTTGCAGCCAGGACTGCGTGCGTGATGGTTTTCCAGGGTAACGGTACGGGAAGCCTAAGCGGGTCAGGGCAGGAGGGCACCGGAACGCTCATCCACTGCAAGGTCCTAAGACAGTGACCAGTCCAAATGGACCTGCTAGGATCTTCCCACCTTGTCATCTCAAACTCTTCAAGTTCTATTTGCAGAAGGTGGCAGCGGGAGACAGAATCGGTTCACATTTGATTCAAAGATTTCACTTAGCCCAAAGTAAATTTTGAAAAGCACCCAATTCCAAGTGGTCCCAAAAGAAGAGAAAAACCTTCGACATAATTCCCATCACTTTAAGGCCTCTCAAGTGCAGAAGAGCTTCTAGGGCACCGTGTCCAAAGAAGGCTTGACCTCCCTTTTCTTGATCGGATGGTTTGGTTGCAGACACATCCGTGACATCAGCTGCATTGGTCTGTTCTGATGTCCCTATCCACACTGTCCTCGGGTTCAACTACCGGCCCAAGGTAAAGCTTCACGCCCCCAAGGCACTCCTTTTCACACTGTTAAAGCCCTTCTACTTGCCTTCCCAATCCATCTTTCCTGAACAGCCTGAAACCCTTCAGGCTTATCTCCCTAAAGTAAGCTACAATCCCAGAGCTCTGCAAATCTTGCAGCTACAAGGGGAAACGTGAGGAAGACCAGCAGGTAGTCGGCCAAATACAGACACATACATAAGCCTGATAAAACTACTTACAAAGCACTACAAGTAATCATTTAATACAGTTATTGAACATTGAGTTGATTATGTGTTTTTAACTAGGATGGGTTCTGCAGAGGGAAGTATTACTTCACTCATTACAATGATTGACTGTAGGCTCGAGCAAGGCAAGCTTGGCTGTGGATTTACCATGCAGTAAATTGCTACTTGACAGTTACTGCTCACATCCATGCTCTGTGAAAAAGGTAAATATTTGAAATTTGCTTACCGCAGCAGCTGCCTTGTATGTACTGTGGGTGAAAACAGGCACACAGGTACTTATCATGAAATCATCAGCCTGCTAAATACCATAATACTCTGCACATGCTGATTTGACACAGCCTAAATCTTCTATTTAACCTTTTGCTAAGTGAGTAAAGCAGCGGGTAAAAGATAGAATTGCCTTTCTTTTAAAGGTGTGGACAATCTTACAAGACAGTCTTTCAGAGAAATGAAGGCACACTATCAGCTGCAAAGTACAAGATATAATTCAAAAACTTTTGAAGAAACTGAAGACAGCATATAGAAAGTTTCAGAACAGCACAGAATTTGTGATGTGCAGGGGTAGGAAAGCTCACTGAAATAGCATTTGCAAACTTAGTGGTAACTTTTGTGGATTAAGACTTCAAGGAATATATCTTAAAATTGAACACTGCTTAGGTATCTTGTTGCAACCAGTCATTCCATTTTCTTCCTTACCGTTCAGTATGAGGCAGTTTAGACTTTTCAGTTTCTTTAAGAAAATTGTGGGGCCTACTAAGCAATAGTAGAGGAGCTGGTCAATGAAATTTTCTAGGTCTTGTCTGGACAGCTAATGCTGTTTTTATATATATCTGTGAATACTTTGGAGTATAGCTAGAGAACCAGCTAGAAATGATCTATTGCTCTCTGGTTTTATTCTCTCTCATAGCAAAAAGTTGTGGATTGTGTTGCAGTCGTGTACTGCTGTGATTTCTTTCAGCAGTTTCTGATCATATACCTTCATATGCATTCCATTCCCTAGCTGGTAGAGACAAAGACCCTTATGGTCTTGAGCAGCCACAATTTGTTCTTCATGAACGGCCAGAATCAAATTCATTACCATATCTCTCTCCTGAAATAAGAGGATTGAAAAGCAGTAAACTCATATACTGTGATGTCAGAGACTGTGACGCTAACTGCAAAGAGAAAAAATAGCCCAAGAATAAATGTGCACAGGCATGAATCTACATCTCAACACAGATTGCACTTCAACACAAATTACAGTGCTAAATGGAATACTTGAAAGAATTAAACCCTTTTATATGGGTCTAAAATTGTCCTCTATGAAATCTAAACATAAACTCACTTGATTTTCTTCAAGGACTAAAAGCAGGAGATTTTGAAAAATTCTGGTGTGCAAAACATATTGTCTGGAGCTAGGATCCTTCTGACTGCTATGTTTAATGTACAGTAAGTTAGAAACTGGATGACAGTTTCTACCACTGGGTTATACAAATGCCAGAACTACAAACAGAAACATGTGGTAGGCAGAAGACAGCTTGCAGCTCTTAAATCAGGAAATGCCAAGTGCAATATAAAAATAAAACAACCACCCTTTAAATAAAACAGGCTGTATTTCACAGTTTATTCAGGGTGATGTGTGTTTATTTCAGTCTGCAAAGCCATCATACTGCTGGGATGCAAGGGGTCATTTTCTTCTGCATTTAGGCTATCAGTAGCAGGCCTATTTTGTCTTTCCACTCTAATGCAGCTTTTAATTGCCTATGAAATTGCACCACCCTGAGGGAATTTCATACTAACATTCAAAATCGTGTTTTCCTTCTTTATGCTCAAGGATCAGAGGAAAAGTTACAGAACTGGAGTCATAAACATGCTGCAAGAAATTTGCAGATTTACAGTAAACTTTGCCAGAAACGTACAGCAAAATGGAAGTTGCATTAAGTGACAGGTAGAAAACTGGAGGTATTCCAGCTTGATCAGCTCTAGAGTAATCTTGCTTGACACAGTAAAGGGGACACACGTTGGATTTCATGCTCACATCACCTGCAGTGCAGTATGAGTTTGATTGGACTGCGCAAAAAAAAAAATAAAGCAAGACTTTTCTAAAAATCAAGATTTAATTACAGAATTAATCGGGCTGTCATCCACTCCAACCAACCTGTTGCTTACAGCAGAGGCAGGTTGTCCAGGGCCTTGTCCAACTGGAATTTTAATATTTCCAAAGATGGAAACTCCACAATATCCATAGGCAATCTCTTCTAATGCTTGGCATTGCACACAGTAAAAATATTGGTTTTTTTATATTTAGGTGGATTTCCTGTATTTTAATTTGTGTCCACTGCCTCTTGTCCTTCCATTTTGCAGAAGAGACAGGCTTTGTCTTCTTTATACCCTCCAACCAAGTATTTATATACATTGGTAAAACTCCCTCCCAAGCCTTCTTTCCTTCAGGCTAAACAGTCTCTCAGTATCTTCTCAAATATTTCAATCCTTTAATCATTTTAGGAACAGTTTTCTGAATTCACTCCAGTACATCCATGTCTCATACTGGGAAATGCAGGACTGCCTCCAACACCCCAGATGTGGTTGAGTGCTCAGTAGAAGGGAAAGATCATCTTCCTCAATCCTGCCAGACACACTCCTCCCCTCCAAGGGAACTTGCCATCACACTGGCCAGCTCTCTCCCTCAGGGATGCATCCCATCAGGTTCCACAGACTTAGAATCCCAGACTACCTCAAGTTGGAAGGGACACATAATGATCAGTAACTCCAAATCCCTGCTCCCCACAGCACTAACTAAAGATAAACATACAACTAAGAGCATCATAGCATCATCCAGGTGCTCCTTGAACTCTGACAGGATTAGTACCATCACCAGTTTCCTTGGGGAACCTGTTCCAGTGGTCGACCACCTTCTCAGTGAAGAACCTTTGCCTGATGTTTAATCTGAACCTACCGGGTGCAGCTTCACTACATTTCCTTGTGTCCTGTTGCTGGTCACCGGGGTGAGATCAGCCCCTCCCCTCCACTGCTTGCCTTCAGGAAACTGTGGGCTGTGATGAGGTCACTCCCCAGCCTTCTCTTCTCTAAGCTAAACAGACCAAGGCAACCTCAGCCACTTCCTCCTAAGTCTTGCCTTTGAGACCTGTCACCACTTTTGTCACCCTCCTCTGGACACACTCCAGTAGCTTTATATCCTTTATTCATTGTGACACTCAAAACAGCCCCCAGCACTCCAGGTGAGGCTGCCCCAGAGCAGAGCAGGACAATCTCTCCCTTGCCCAGCTGGCCATGCCGTGCCTGATGTACCCCAGGACACGCTTGGCCCTGCTGGCTGCCAGGGCACTGCTGGGTCATGTTCCACTTGCCAGAGTCCCCCAGGTCCCTGTCCACAGTGCTGCTCTCCAGTCTCTAATCCTCCAATTTGTATGAATAACCAGGATTACTGTGTCCCACAAGGAGAATCTAGCACTTGGTCTAGTTAAATTTCATACAGCTGGTGATGGCTCAGCTCTCTATATCTCTCTGCAGGACCTCTTTACCCCCAAAGAAGTCCACAGCTCTTCCTAATTTAGTATCATTGACAGACTTATTGTATGTTTGATTCCTGTGTCCAGATCATTTATGAAAACATGGAAGAGCACTGGCTGTAAAACTGAGCGGTTGGGAATGCCGATGGTGACTGGCTGTCAGCCTGATGTAACCCCATTTACCCAACATATTTTGGATTTGTCTACCTTTGTGCTGGGCGATTGATGAAGAGTAGTATCAAAAGCTTGGTAAAATTCCAAAACTCTACATTTACTGGCTTCCCTTGGTCAATTAAGGTGCATGACCTTATAATGAAAGGAAATTAAATTGGTTAGCCAGACTTTCCCCTTGTGAACTTGTGTTCATATAATCAATGACTGGATTGTCTCTCAAAAAAACCTTCTCTGTAATTTCACCAGGCACTGAAAAGTAAGACTGGCAGGTCTATCATTACCTTCTTACCCTTCTTGAAACATTGCCAGCTTCCAGTTGACCCAAGACCACTGAAGAAAAATAATGCAGCGAGGTCCTGTGATAACTTTGTCTGGCCCCATCAGTATCCTGGGATCAATCCTGTCAGGCTCCACAGATTTATGTGCATCCAGCTTGAACAGCTACTCTTGTTCAAGTTCAGGGTCAGCTGGCAGTTCATCATCCCCTCAGTCCTGGTCTTCCAGCACAGGTCTCCTGGGATCCCAAGACCCAGCATTGGTGTTAAAGACAGAGACAAAAAAGGCATTAAATACCTCTGCATTGTCTGTATCCCTGTTTGTGAGGTGACTGACCCCATCAATCAACAGACCAGTGTTCTCTCTGATTCTCTGTTTGCTGTTAATACATTTTGAAAAGCCTTTTTTTCCTTCAAAGTGCTGGCCAGCTTGAAGTCTAGTCGAGCTTTGACTGCATTAATTTTCTCCTACAGTGCCAAACAGAATCTCTCTAGTCCTCCTGTGTTGCCTGTTCTTGCTTCCAGTGTCCGTACAGTTTCTTTTTGCCTAACTTCTATAAGATCCCTGTTCAGCCCTTTGCACTGCTTGCTTGACTCCCCTTCCTTTGGAATTGCCTGCTACTGTGTTCTTAAGAGATGGCTCTTAGAAAGTGACTAGCATTCATGGACCCAAATACTTGAAGCAGATCCCCAGAGGTCCCTGCTAGTTAGCTCCTTCAGCAGCCCAAAATCTGCTCTTCCCATATCCAGGGACAAAGTTTTCCTGGTATTTTTCTCCAAACACCAATTATTTGAAACACAACTACTTGGTGGTCACTGTGATCAAGACAGCCATCAGTCACCACTTCACCCCTGAGACCCTCTGTGTTTACAAACAGCAAAGCTGGGAGGGGACCTGTCCTAGGTGGCTCCCTTAGTCCCTGCACAAAGAAGTTATCCTCCATGTGCTTCAGCAATTTCCTGCACCTGTTTGTTTCTGCTGTATGATACTAACCAGTTGATGCCTGGGAAGTTAAAATCTTCCAGAAGGACAAGGGCAGATGAACTAGAGATATCCCTCAATTCCTTGTTGAATAATTCAGCATTGTTGTTGTTGTCTCTCCTGGCTGCTTTGGCTTTCCTCACCCTGTCCATGCAAGCTCAGGACAGCATTGCTGGTTTCCCCCTGGACCACCTTTCCTTGCTGCCACCACTTGTATGCTTCCTTTGGATGTCTGAGTTCAGTCAGGAGCTCCTTGTTCCTCCATGAAGGCATCTTGATTCTTTTGCTTGGCTTTCTGGGTGTTGGGAAGGAACATTCTCAGGCATAATGTATAATAAACTATCAAAAAATAACAAGAAAAGTATTTCCTTTCATATAACACACATAAAAAATGTTTTCCTTAAGCCATGTGCAGCTCAGCATTGGCATATGAATAACTAGAGCTGTTGCATAAATGGGCACTTTTTCCAGTGAGGCACCATCAGCTCCACAAGAAGGCATGAATTGACAGGCGTATTTGTGTAAAACAAGGACATCTACATTGCTTATTTGCCCCATCCCTCAGAATACAGGGCACCTTCCTAACTGCAGCTCAGCAGTTGCTGTCTCTTGTGGCTTTAAAGGAAACCAAACGAGCTCTCTAATACACAGTGACCTATTTCTTCCCCCTTAATACTGAACGTACAGTCTTCGTGCAGGCTCATGTCTATCAAGCTCTTCCAATCCCTTTCCCTCAGGGCTAAGCAAACCCATTTCTGAAATATTAAAAACCACAACATTCCCAGGGGAACATTAAAAGCAGTTCTTCAAGTTGATTTTTTTTCCCCCATCACATTTTACAGCCATGCTCTTCATATTTCTCAAACTGAAAAGAATTAGCATTTAATTTTTATTTTAAAAGAAAAACACCATTTTAGAGTGTTTCCCTCTGAGGATGTGGAGCCAGCAGTACAGTGGAAGGACTTCTCTCTCAGTCTGTGCCATGAAACAGTTCTAATTTTACTCAATATTCCACAGTTTGCTGAACCATAAACCAGTCTTTAAAAGACTGTCACTAAAAATCTTGATCTCCTCTCCTAAGGGAAAGGTATCCTGGATCAAATCCAGCATTAATTATATACCGCCTTACCAATTCCCCCCACGTTCATGCTGAGGTGGTAAACTGTATTTTTGTCCACAAGCTGTCCATCTGTGATGAAGCATTACGTAGATTCCAGCCCTAAAGTGCACGGATAGCTCAAGGCTCTGTTAGACACATACCTTCCGCTCAGGGATTTTCAGTTTAAAAGGTTACTATAAAGAGAATTATATTGTCTTATTGAATGCAATTCTCATAGATAGGCTATGAAATTCTGTTGAGTGAGGGATTTTGTGCATCAAAGAAGAACTTTCAGAAACTCACCACCTTTACAAGCATGCTTGATAGAAACCTGTTTTCTTTTACAAAGAGACAGCATAGATTTCTATTCTGAAATTTGAAAATCGGTCATATTTACCACCACAGCAGCTAAACGCCAAAAAAAATTGAGATCTATTGCAACACCTTATGTAATACACAACAAAAGACAGTTTCTTTCCAGATATCAATTACTTCATGGAGCAGACAATTTAGAGCAATAGCAGTTTTCTCCAATTTGTTAATGCAAACCATAACATTTTTGCTCCTTTTGCCACACTACAGTGGTCGATTAAATACAGTAAATTTGATACCACACACTTGCCATGGAGGAGATGCTAAGACAAGATGTGTGCAATGTCACTGGAGTGGGGATATTGCAGGAAGCATGGTGGAAGAAGCCAGAAGCCAACCAGTTATGTTTACAGCAGACAGCAGCACTTTGCTCCCCATGCTCCTTGCAACAGTGCTCAGATGAGGTGCTGTAGCTACACCTCTCACTTCTGACAGCTCTGTGTCATTTGTGCATCACTTCTGTAAGCCTGCTCTCATCACAACGCATCAAAAGACATGAAAATCTGACTACAGGAGAGTCTCCTGACTCTCCATCCCGTACTCCATCCCACTGGAAATATATAAACATTGCTAAACATCCAGGAATATCATCAGCATGAAAACTGAATTTAAAAATTTTGAAGGACAGATTTAAAGCAGTAATATTCTTATGTTCTCTCCCCTTCTTGCATCACTCCCCAGCCCCAGTGTACATGCACACTCAAGCACCCTTTCACTTATGTAACCATTTTTCTCCCACTGATTCCCCCCTGCCCCAACCCCAACTTCTCCATCTCTTGTCCTGGTCTTATCCCATTGTTTTGGGTCATATTTCTTATACTAAAAATAAAATTCAAAACAATTTAAAAATATCAGCCTGGAGCAGCTATTTAAGTCACTCTCATAAACATCAAGTAATTAGCTGATAGAGCTTTGTCAGGCTACAGTATTTTCAGCAGCTGTGTTAAAATATGTGATGATAGTATTTGTGTCAGCCAGTCTCTTTATAGAAATAAATCTTTTTAATGTAATCTCCCTAGTTAATACATAGACAACAACACAGTGTATCCAATACCCAGTCATCCTTTGAAAGTCTTATTTGCACCAAGTGTTCTCAGCTGGGATTACTTTCTTGGACAACTTTCACCAGCTCAAAGGTAGATACTGACTGGAAAAAAAGACTACATGTACGAGCGTCTTGGCCACTTCCAGGTCTGTAACCAAACACATCACTTAATACAATACAGTGCATTAGCATATTCCCACTACAAATTAGCTTTTAACAATGCTCCAGATACTTCATCTGTTTCACTTTATGGCAACGTGAATGCAAACAAAGCATGGAAACAGGAAAAGGGAGGCAAGCAGGCCAAGGCCTTATGTTATTCCTGAAACCTGGACACGAGTCAGGTGCTCACTGCCTGTATTGGTTTATATATTACATTGCTTTAGGAATTCAAGGGAAGAAAAAAGTATCGGTGAAGAAGCTGAGTAAAGATAAGAAACACTTGAGGTTGTTGCTTTTGGTGTCACTATCATTTCATTCCCTTTAAATTACATTTGGCATTTATTGGTTAGAAGGCAAACAGGAAATGGATATAACTGATATTGGCTTGGAAACATAATGTCATTTCCACTACCTGCCTTCCTGATTGGCACCGTCTCCGGATATGAACCCAGCAGCTTCCAAATGCTGATACATTTATCCTTTCTTATTCTTCTTTCATCCCTCTCTAATTGCAAAAATGTTTTTCTAGAAAGGAAAATACTGAAACAAAAACACCTCAAAGATGTTCAAAGGCAATAGACAAAATACAAATACAGAAATGAATGACATTTCTAGCCAATAAAGGCAATAGCTGAGAAGAACATAGCTTCAGACTTGTTTTAGCAGCGGAGTCATAATCTCTATTGCAAAAGACTCTAAAAGTAGTAGCAGTAAATTAATCTTCAAATGTCTGCAAGTAAATGTGCAAACAGCCAGAACCAGCTGGTTTGCAATCCTTAACATGACAGCACTATCAAACTCTTAACAGCTCAAAGCACACAAGGAAGAGAAACTCATTTTATGGTACGGTATTCCATGGAACTGATTACTGTCTGAAAAAGTCCTTTCCCTATACTCTCTACTAAACTGGAGGTTTTTTCCTTATTGCAATATACACCAAATACTCTCCCTATTTCTGTACATCCAAGTGAGCACTTTCCAATTAAAAAATCCACTTGAACATGCAAATTTCCAGTCTTGGTGTTGTACAGCTTGGCTGTCTCTTGTCCATTCATTACCATAGGAAGGAAATGTGACCTCTCCAACTAAATCCCCAAGTGAGGACAAGCATAGCACTCAAATTGCTGAATGTTTTATGTGGCACAATTATCTGAGTATGTGGAAGGAGCGACTACTCCTCTACTACCTTTTCTGACACAGGAATGTATAGGGATAAACCTGGCTGACATGATAAGGGAGGCAGTGATGGAAACCAAACCTGATCCATCACATTACCTGATAAGAGCATGTAAGACGTAAGAGTGTGCAAAAGGTTATTTCATACTGGATTTTGGAAATGGTATTGGGGGATCAGATGGCAAGAGGTGCAGGAATCAATGGAGCAGTACACACTCATGGGGTCAGGGGAAGGCAGAGTCAAAGAGAACAAAGGGGCTTAACAGAGAGGGGCATAAGACAGGCCAGCTGGCTTTAAAATGAGGCAAAGTATTGCATCTGTCAGCCCCCATAGTATTTTTTGTAACTCGTGAAGAGTAGATGGCTATACTGGAGTAGGCCTGTGCTGTTTTGCAAGTCTGCTGTTTTGGACAGTGCCAAAAATAGTTACAGCATTGATGGACATTTAGGTCACAGGAATTTTAAGACTGACATGTGCTCATCTTCCTGAAAGTAATTTCCACTATGTAAACTGCACAGACTCACTTGAGCTTTCCTGCTATGATATTCTGTGCTGATAAATGTTTTAAAACGGTGAGAGTTGTCCTCAAGCTGCCAACTCAACTGGCATCCAATGCAGTCCTGAATTTAAGTCACCAACTCCAGCCATCACATCGTGTATCTCACATCTAGCTTGGATGAGAGTATACTGAGACATTTAGTAAAAAACAGAGCTGTATCCTTTTTTTCTCCCTTTGGATTCTAACAAAAGCAAGAGTTTGTGCAAACTGACCCTGTAAATGAACTGGAATGCGGACAGACACTCTCCCAAACCGCTCTGGATGAAATGAGATCCATTCAGCAATAACTGAGTACACACCAATTGCAAAAAACAAAGCTGGTCCAGGAGACCAGTATGAGCTGATCTTATTTTTCCATGTCATCCTGAAGTGCTGTGCTCATGTGAAAACACACTGTCACAAGAGTAATTGAGTAAGAAAGCTCTACCTCAGATCAAAAACATAAAAGAGTTGCATGCTCTCTTGCACGCTCTCTTGCACAGGTGTAAAACCAAAATGGAGAACAAAGTTTCACTACCTGAAACAGTAACAGAAAGTATCAGGTTTTCTTCCCCAGAACCACACCAAGATCCCTTCTCTTTTCTTTAACACTCCAAAGGCCAAGAAATTATTTTCCTCCCTTTCTTTCTCACTGTTCCTTTTATTAAGTCCAACTATTTCCTGTATTGGCTACTTGTACAGTTCTGGACTTTGCTTGCAATAATAATCACTCTATCCTTGCCAGAGAAAGGACAGTTATTTTACAGACATCTTCAATAACAAAATTCATCAGCACAAAAAGCAGAACACATTGAACATTGAAAGAAAAGATAAAACTTCAATTGTGCAGTAAGATTAAGATTGTGCCATTCAATTCAAATTAAGCAGCAAACAAGACACCACCACACAAAAAATCAAAAAAGTCCCAGAGATCAGTAAAGATTGTGGTACTTTTTGTCTATGAGGCGCTAAAAGAGAAACTTCAGTTTTCTTAACTAAAAACATCTGTTTCAGAAGAAATAAAACACCAAATCAAAGGAACAACAGCACATGTATTTGTTAGTTTCACAAAATGTATGCTCTGTAGAATACTGTGTAATAATAAAAAGGACTCAGTAATACACAAATTCCCTGCGTGATTTGCTATTATTTTATACAATGTAGGGAACAAAGTGCCTTTTGCAGAGCTAGTGTAGTAGTGAATCAAACACAAATCACACCTACAAGAGTAGAACCTAGAGTTCCCAGCTGGGATCAGAAATCATACTTCCTAAAATAAAGGAAAATGCATTTTAGCCCTAAATGGTTTAGGGACAGGAAAATTGCCATGAAATTACAAACAGAAACAGATAAACAACTTATGCAAGACCCATTGATATACAACAGTAACAGCATACAGGAGAAGGAAGAGATATTTGCGTCCTCAGTTACGATGCCAGATATGTCGTCATCTCATGCTTCCAGTTCCACCAGTTCAGCACGACTTTGAGCAGACCTGGTCATGCCAGCAGCTGCAGTGCCTTTAAATGCAATGCATTTTAAACACAGCCTTTGATCCAAAAAGTCCATTAACAATTCTATAACAAACCAACAGAGATCATTCTATATCTGCCACAATTATATACCAATTCTACAGGGACCTGTTACTGGCCATAGCCAAAGAAAAATCCTGGAAAGGTTTCAACTTTGACTTTGTCCATTACTGCTACTTAGGTCCTTTAACAAAGCACACTAGGGACACAATTCCATAGCAGATCGTTCACACAACAGTGCATTTCAGCCTCTTCATGTGTTTAGGTACTCAGGTTTGCTCTTTATCCAAATATTGTCTCTTTTGCTCTTTCTACATGTGAAAAATACCCTTCAACTTTACAAACATACCAGTTATGAAAACCTGGTCTACACAAATGTTACTGAAAGCTTTCTATTGTAGTGTTTAAAAGCTAAAGGATGGCATCTTTTGAAATGTTCCTTATTAGTTTAACTGCATTGTTTACAGTTAAGTTAATCTAAATGTTGTCTTCAGTAACACCAAGTATATGAGCACTGAGTGTATCTTAAACTCTGACCAGACACAATCACAGCAGTTCATGAATACTGCAACAGGATGGCAAAATTCCATAGGATAAGAACTGAGAAAGGCATATGATATCCCAACAGTGAGCCCAACAGTTACATACCAAACAACTAACAACCACAAGTTTATGGGCCTTATTTCCATCAAAACAAACTGTCAAATCCTACTGAAATGGCTTTGTTATTTTCCCAGTATATAATCAAAGCTTACAGTAAAATGTACATAAAGTTAAACCTTACAACTTTGTTGAACTTTATCTGGAGGAAACTGATGAAGGAGCTGTAGGTTCTTTTTCTATTTCAGGTTTAGAATCCAAACTAAGAGACCTCCAAACAAAGTAACATGTACTACAGAACACGGACACACACACACGCATACACACACAAGTAGCCATGTCCCCTGGGGTTTTGCTATTGTTTTTCTTACTTTGTTTTATAGGCAATCTTTATAAAAGATTAATTTCATCATATGCATACCATATTAGAGGCATATTTCTAACCACTTTTAATACACTTTAGAAAATCAAAACATAAATCTTGCCTTTGAAAACTTAGCAATGTTCAATGTATTTAAGGCTCACTAAGCAACTTCAGATTTGTAATGGTCTCTACATTTGAAAAATGCATTAATAAAGTTTACAGATTTTTAAAAACAGTTCACCAGTCTCTCTTAAATATTTAATAGCTTCCCTCCTCCATAAAAGCATGCCAGCTTTTCTTTCACCTCTCTTTCATGCATCGTTTCTCTGTTGTTGTCTTTACAAAAGGAACAAAAGTATTAAAAGAACCACAAACAATAGTCAGTTCAAACTTAACAAAATTCTATTAAGTACTCAGGGTAGATTTGGTTGGCATCGAAGATGACAAAGATCTTTGGGTTCCAGGTATTATCCACACAGCTGTCATACAAGTTCACAAAGCTTCCATCTTTTGAAGGAGGTCTCATGTATTTTGAATCACCACCGATATAGTCACCAGTTAATACACGAGCAAGAAACATGACTTTATCTGGTCTGTGCAGATGAGGCTGCAGGTTCACACCATGAATCTGGAAAGTATCTCCATGCTTCATGCTCTCTTTGCAGAAATGGCTGGAATATGATGCATCTCTTGCAAAATAGGTCCCTTTCAAATAAAAAAAACCAAAGAAAATTTGATGACATTCTTACCATGACAGTTTGACTACCAGAGCATAGCTATCAACATGATGAAAAATGACAGTTCTTTTATGTTCATTAGGAATCCTTTTTTTGTTGTTAATTGTTATAACAATATGACCAAATATTTTTAGTGTATTTTAGTAAAGAGATTGTATTGTGATCAACACTTCTTTGCTGGGCATCCCTTCCCCATGTTCCCTGGCCCTACCAGCCACTGTGACAATTACATTCCTTACTGCATCTTTAATTACACTTGCCATAAAAGCAGATCTGTATTAAACAGCTCTTGGGTAAACACAAGGCATGCATCACAAAGTACACTCTACAGGGAAGACTTAATGTTGAGCTGTTAACACTTTCACAGTAGTATGTGACAGCAATACTTACCTTTTCCATACACAGCAGCATGCATCCCATTTATTCTCCAGTCAAAGTTATGAATACATATTGCTTCTACAAATTCATTACTGGTGCCATGAAACAGCATCTGCTCATTAATTGTTGGGACACCTCTTTTCTTCTTCAGTTGAGCTTTTTTCCTACAGAAAACACACAATAAATACATAATAAATAAATAGCTGTACACAATAAATACATTATAAATAAATAGTTGTACACAGTAAATACATAATAAATAAATAGTTGTACAAACACACTAAATTACTACTGTGAAAACACTGCTGAGGGTACAGACCTAACACATTCCACTTTACAAGTGCCTAGATGACTCTAGGTTTTAAACACGTTGGAATTCTTAAGGTACATATTTAGAAATCACACATTTCTGAATGCTGTAGGACTATTTTCCCACATAGTCTAAGATTAAAAAAAAAAGTCTTTCTACACCAATTTTATCAACATTGTTCATGTGTTATTAGTTTCAGTGTGGTCATTTTCAGCAGATACATCTTTAAAAGAAAGGCAATTTTGCACATTTTGTTTCCTCCACCTGCTTTAATGTCATGGTGGAAGGGATAACAAAGTTGGTAGATTATGAAGCACTAGGCAAACCAGCAAAAACTGATCTTAGGGGTAGTTACGCTGAACATCTGAAATTTCTTCAACTAGAGCCCTCTGTTGTTGGCTGTTATCTCTGAAAATATATAAATGTACTCTTGAGTAACTTCTTTTGAAACAGGGGAACGGAACAGATTTATAGAAAAAGTGAATAATCAATAAAAAGATGTTCTGTGATAGGCCTTTACTATCTCTGACCAGTTATTTTCATCAAGTCAATTTAGAATCATTATTAATATGGGAACTACTGTTAAAGGCAAATGTGTTCTGACCACAACAGTGATGCAAATAATCATTCCAGCACTGCTCAATCAATTAAATCAATTGATCTTACCACTTTTTCGAAACCATAAAAATTTAAAATATACTGGGCACACTGGCAAGCTGGTTGGGCAGAATGCAGAAATGCCACAACAGGACACTTTGGTAATTTGGAACAGAAATCAAGGGGTCCAACTGTTCTAAAAAGCATCATCTTAGCACCTTGTACAAGCAGTGAAAAGATAATCCAGTTCAACAAAATTAACTTGATCCAGCACAGTGAAAATTCTCATTCAGACAATTCACTCAATGAAAGGTAAAACCTAGAGCAAAACTAAATACCCAGAGACATGCTCCTTGTACCTATGTAAGCACAAAAGCTTTTTCTAAAACTGGTCATCAATCTCACTGACCAACACCTTCTTTTACTTGTTGTACTCCTCGACAACTCCAAACTGAGATGCTAAACTAAGCATCATGCTCTTTTCAACTTTCCTACCTGGGACACCAAAAGAAGTGAATTTGAAATGCTGGAATACCTATTTCTTTGTAATATACTACCAGGCAATAATTTCTTCACCAGTATGTGCAAGCTGACAGCACTGTCTTGTGACCCAAGGGCAGGACCCGGCATTCAGCTTACTGAACTTCACAACTGGACTCAGCCCATGGATCCAGCCTGTCCAGATCCCTCTGGAGATCCTTCCTGCCCTCCAGCAGATCCACACTCCCACCCAGCTTGATGGCATTCGCAAACTTACTGAGGGTGCCCTTGATCCCCCTGTCCTGATCCCAAATAAAGATATTATACAGGACTGGCCTCAACACTGAGCCCTGGGGACCCCACTGGTGACCAGCTGGATTCTGTAGCTCCATTCACCACCTCTCTCTGGGCCTGCCTATCCAGACAGCTTTTTACCCAGCAAGCAGTGCACCTGTCTGAGCCATGAGCAGCCAATTCTCCAGGAGAATGTTGTGGGAAAACAGTGTTGAAGGCTCTACTGAAGTCCAGGTAAAAAATAACTGCAGCCTTTCCCTCATCCACTTAGTGGGTCACCCTGTCACAGAAGGAGGTGAGGTTGGTCATCAAGCAGGACCTGCCTTTCCTAAACTTATCCTGGCTGGACCTGACCCCTGGTTGCCCTGCACATGCTGTGTGATGGCACTCAGGATGAGCTGTTCCTTGACCTTCCCTGGCACTGAGCTCACTCAGCCTGACAGGTCTGTAGTTCTCTGGATCCTCCTTCCAGCTCTTCTTGTGCATGGGCATCTCACTTGCTCAACCACAGGCAACTGGGACCTCCCCAATGAGCCCGGACTGCTGGTAAATGGTTGGAAGTGGCTCAGTGAGCACCCTCCTAGCTCCCTTTGTACCCTCCAGTAGAGTCCATCAATTCCCATAGACTTGTGTGGGGTAGCAGGTTCCCTTTTCTCTTGGATTATGAGGGCTGCATTTTGCTCCCCACTTCTGTCTCCCAGCTCAGGGTCTGGGTGCCCAGATAACAACTGGTCTTAATATTAATGCCTTTGTTGCCTCAGTCTTTTCTTCATCCTTTGTCACTATGTTTCCCCCATATCCAGTAAACGACAGGAGATTCTCTATAGCCCTCCTTTTGTTGATGATTTATTTAAAAAAAAAAAAAATTATTGTCTTCTACAGCAGTGGCCAAATTAGGTTCTAAATGGGCTTTGATCCTTCTAATTTTCTCCCTGCAAAACATCTCAACATCTTTTACTCCTCGTGAGTTGCCTGCCCCATCTTCCCAAGGTCATAAACCCTCTTTTTTGTCTGAATTCCAGCCAAAGTTCTCTGTTCAGCCAGGATGACCTTATTCCCCAACTACTTGTCTTTCAGCACATGGGGACAGCCTGCTCCAGAGCCTTTAGGATTTCCCTCTTGAAGAGTGTTCAGCCTTCCTGGACTCGTCTGCCCTTCAGGACTGCCTCACAATGGACTCTGTCAAACAATCCCCTGAACAACCCAAAGTTTGACCTCTAGAAGTCCAAGGCAGCAGTTCTGCTGACCCTCTTCCTTATTCCATGAAGACAAAAAAGAAACTAAAAGTTGGGTAACTCTCTTAACCATTAACATACATAAGGAATTTCACTTCCTCACACATGTTGATATAGCTTTAAATTAACAATAAATGACATATCTTTAAAAAAATCATGTAACTTATGCAAGATTTTAGTATACATCTGGTTAGTTGTTTCCTCACTCTTTAACTTAGTCTAAATTTTTTTATTTGAGTAAAACATATTTAAACCTCCTGATACGCACTCCTTCCTACAAGATGCACAAATAACTTTTGGCAAGTACGATTGTTTAAGACTGACACCAAAAAATAAGTGGATACCAAACTGGGCACTTCCTACTTCTTCCAGGCCAGCACAATATGCAGAGGGAAAAGACAAGAACTTAGAAGAAGGTTTTTTAAGACATTAAATTTAAAAGAATTGCATAACTATGTGTTCATTAGACACTTAATTCTGTCCTATGCTTCATAAAATTGAGAAATTTAAAAAGACTGAAATATTAATTTGCTTTATTTAGTAAAAATTAAAATAATACAAGCCTCTCAAGCAATCATTTTACAAAAAGCTAATTTATTTCTCCTTACTTCACTGTAAAGATCATGGGTATCTACCACACAGATATTCTGAACACCTTAAATACATTATCTATGCTACATGCTACAGTTTTATCTAATGAATTTCTACAAGTATTCAATTTCTGCACCTGTAGAAGCTATATGGTCTTGAAAATTAAATTTTCAATAAAAAGAAATGACAAATAAGAAAATTTTTAAAAGTTAAAATGTAACAAAAAATTCATTAATAGTAAAAACAGTTAAACATATTTCTACTGCATGACTTAAAACTTTTCTCCATTAACAATCCTAAAACTGTTGGTTTTAGAAATAATCTCACCTGCAAAAAAACTCCCACAAGTCTAGATTTTGTATTCTCTTAATTCTTTTAATTCGGTGGCTATCCATTGTTTTTCCAAAGAGACTAGAAACTTCATTATATTCATTTGTTTTCTTTTGCAATGGAATAAGCTGGAAAAAAAGAGGTTAGTGTGATTTCAATTCGATGCATTATTTCGTTGTCACATGTTTTTGACCAAGTTGCATACCAACTCTTACCTGGTATGGCTCCTCAGTATTTACATTCTCCCAGTGGGAAGGCATAGGGATAGCCTCATTTTCACAGATGAAACTTCAAACAAAAAAAGGTAAAAGCACATCATTTCAAAGACATGAGGCATTTTCTTCCTGTCAAACTCCTGCTCCAAACAACACAGTGTGCAAAAAAAGCAAACCCCCATAAAGTTTATACAGAGCTACTAAAAAAGAGTGGTTTAAGCACATGCACTACATACATTGAAGCTCTTAAGCCTTAAAACTGGGACTAAAAGAAGAAATCTCCTGAAAGTAAAAAATGTCACCACATGGAAATAAGAGTACTGAATGCAATTATTCAAAGAACAAAGTAAATTGCCACGTCATTGTATGCACTATTTAGCAAATATCTACTGAAAAAAAGTTGGCACTTCAAAAACATTCTTCTTGAAAGTCAGTGTAAACAGATTGCTACTACATTTCTTATGACAAATGACAAATTTCTTTTTTAATGTATAACCACACTACAATTCAGAACTAAATTTTTTTCTCAGAAACTATTTGGGGAAAAAAATCCACATATCCCATTTACTCAATTTCATCTGCATAGCTTAGTTTATTGTTTAGTGAGCTCCAGCTTTACATCAGCTCAGCTTTACATCTAATGACTGATCAAATGGCAAGAAACTGACAATCTAAAGCAATTAAACTCATAAAAGGATTATTACAACACAATTTCTTAAACTCCAAGTGAGTTTAGAGTAAATGAGTAAAATATAGGCACAACACATAACTCACCCTTTTTTTTTTGCTGTTACAATACTACTTCTAAATAATTTATGGAGTCACTGGATTCCATTTTTTGGTGCTGCTTCCCTGCAGCAATTCTCATTCAACAGGTATTCAGAGCAAGTGACTCCAAAAGCAAATAAATATAAACAATAAAGATAAAACACTTTGGTTTCATTTTACTTATAAGAAACAGGAATAAAAGAAAAATAAGGAGTCTTCCTCTTATTTCCTTACCTGAATGAATTGATTGCAAAGGGAGCTCGCTTTATTGGACGTTGTTTAAGGGTAGTTAGGTTGATTTGTTTCATCACTGAGCATAAAACAAGAATTAGGAAGAAATTTTTAGGAATTCATCTACAGCATATGAAACATTTAAGTATCATTATTTAAAAGAATGTTACTACACCCTAAGCTACTTGACAGGAATCCTATTTCAACAAGTAACAAATCAGCATTTTCAATAAATATATCTAAATGCATTGTCATTTACATGAGTTGGGGACTCACGTCCCCAAATATTACACACACAAAAGATATATTTTTAAAATATCCATCTAACATTCAGTCCCACTAAATCACAGTCAGGACTTCCACTGACTTGAAAGGGATGACAAAGAATACACTATTCTTAGTGTAAGACATCACGACCTAAAGAGAGTAACATAAAAACTGCTCTTTAACATTTGCTTATAGTGTAGTGTTGTTATTCTGGGTGCAAAACACAGTTTTTAATAAAGACATTTCAACACAAATAAGCATAAAACTCCTTGTATTGTTAGATACCACCTTACTGCCAGTATATTGCTGTTCAACCCAGTCCCCACTTTCTGTATTTGAAATATTTGACATTTGAATACGTATATTGGAATATGTATTTATTTCCTTAATTTCCTATATTTAAGCATATAACTGTGTTGTAATTTAATCGGAAAATAAACCATCTATGAATAGAAAAACTAAAAAAAGTTACTAGAACACACCTGTGAACAAAGAACAGATTACCTTTATAGTTACATACCTTAGAAACCTGTAATACTCTGTAATTTACAAGAACAGCATAAGCAAGATCTTTACAATCTACCAGTAAATCTTTTTCCCTATCTCCTTGTTATTCTGAGAACAGAACTGGCTTCAACTACCTGCTGAATTATTAAATCATTCTGATGCCAGTATTTTGCAGGAAGCCTCCTTTACAGCAATGTTTCTTATACAGAATTAATGGAAGAGGTTTCCAAGCTTACAGGCAGCTGCACATTACAGAAAAAAGGTTCAACCTTCCCAGTTCAAGAGATGTAGTATCCTACATGCCACTTGCAGCTGGAGCAAACAGTAGGAACTCCAATGCAGTGTTATCAAACAAAACTTGCTACTTAATTAATAAACTACACAAAAAATGTAACAGAGCAGCTGTTTCTAAAAACTCCTATGTACTTTCCAGTAAAAAAGACATTCTTAATCATGTTTTCACACCAGATATGAAGACAATAACCTGCTGAATGAACAAATGTGCTGGTGTATCTGAGAGCTTCTATTGTTTCAGTTTACTCTTTGGCAAGACACATACCTGAAAAGTCCAGTGTGTAGTTAAACTTTGCAGTGGTAAAAGACAGAGATCCACGGGGGTCTGCTCGGAAACTCCTTTCAATATCTTCACTGCTGATAGAGCAGTGACTGTTTGAGTCAGTCTTCAAAATAAAAGAAAAAGCACAAAAAGACAAACTCAGCCATAGGTAATGTGATGTATGGGATCCATCAGAGCCAATATAACTTCATAGGTATTTACCTGAAACATATGCCATTTACCACACTCTGCCAAATAAAACCAGCCCCACTGCGTATCGGAGGTATCCATGTCTTCAACTGAACTTTCCATCTTTGCAAACACATCTTCTGATGGTCCTTGAAGCATTTCCTGAAACATTCACACACATAGACACAAAATTTAGAGAAATTTATTAAAAAAGCAAAATAAAGTGCATTTGCAATAACTACCAAAAAAGTCATATCAGGCTGAGGACTGATCTTTCTCTTCCAGAGAAAAATTTTCAATTTGCTACTTATCCAGTATTATCTTTTAACTTAGCTAAACACTTGCAGAATTTTCTTAATTGTCTGTAAAGTGTGACAGTAAAGGCAAGAACTACAGGCTTTATGTGATCAAAGAGAGGTGCTGAATTTCATACTGATGGTTGTAGGATCAAGGCCACTCAGAAATATACAACAGGTTCTTCATTCCTACTTCACAAGAAAGAGATGTTGGGGTTACATGCAACAGCTTGATGGAAACACCTACTAGGTACTCACCAGCAGTGAACAAATCAGACTGGAAATCAATAGTTGTAAGAAAAAAAAAATAATACTAAGACAAAGAATACAATTATTTAACCATGAAAGATCACAGTAGATTATTCCTTCCCATTGCATGAAGAAGAATTTTTACCCCTAATGCACTCACTTAAAAATGACACAGTAAAATTCCTGATACTCTGTACTTGTATTCATAGAAAAAGTTCACACCAAAAGCCAGACTGGCTCCCACACAAGCAATGACTCCCACAGTTGGGATTCTGAAGGATGGAAGAAAAAGAACTGAGGAGAGGATACAGCAGAGGTCTACAAAATCATGACAAAACCAAATAGGGAATAAAGAATCACATTTTCTTCTGCCAGATGGAGGAGACACCTATTGAAGGTTGCACATGTCAAGTACAAAGTAAGTAAAAGAAAAACTTCATGAACCAGATGGCAACCTATGGAATTTCTTTTCATGGTATGGTGTGGTTGCTGCAAATCTATGGAAGTTCAAAAAGCAGCTAGACAAGTTTAGGTCTACCAAGAGCTATGTCAGAATACCTTTAGAAGAACAGTCCCTGCCAGAATTCAGCTCATTCTTTGTTTGACAACAAATAAATTCTGAAAATATTAAATTCTGAAAACTCTGAAAGTGCTCACCTCTATTTGCATGTATTTCCTAATGTGTCAATTTTCTGCAACAACCTCCCCAAGCAAAAATTCTAAGTTTCAGGGAATCTTTCAGACAAAAAACTTGCCCCACACCCAGAAAAGGTCAGCAATTCATCCACTCTGTTTAAGCAAAACACTTTGGCACTCTGCCCAAATATGTCCTCAAGTTCACTTTTTTCCAAGAAGTGAAACAACACCCTTCAGCACAAGTCAAACAATGTGCAGTTAGTATCCTGGATGCTTCAGTTGTTTCCTGGTCACTTCAACCCAGAAAAAATAGAGATCTGAAGAAGACAAATACCAGAGACTAAAAGTAGGCATCCCCGTTTTGGCCAGTGCTACTGGGGCAGCAATTCAGAGCAGGAGGGACTTCTGGCACAACCCTTCATGCCCCATTTTTCCCAAGATAGTTGTATTTCTGTAGTTGTTTGAAAAAAAAAAATCTGAGAAACCTCTTATCAGGGGAATCATAAGTGGATCTCCAAAACATCACCAAATTGCAGAACCTGAGGGCAAACCTGCTTCAGTGAAAGCCTACCCAAGGCTCCTTGTATGGATTGCTGCCTCAAGTTCAAGCAGCACTACACAAAGGTTCATCAGCTGCTCAGAAAAAGTATTTTGAAAGAGATAAAAAAAACATTCTCTGCTTCAGAGGGCATCTGTCAGCATCTCTTCTGTTACCCACAGCAACACAGCCACAGAGCCTACATTCCCTTGGTGTTAAAAGCACAACTGGCCAACATCTTTTGGTGAAAATCTTCCACCTTCAATTTGATTCTTCCTCTCGGATAAGTATTTGACTATGTTCTATCCTACTGAGAGCAGCCAGAGGTAGGCTGTACTTCTCTGAAGATGAGGAAAGCAACTCAGGCTTTTCTTGGTAATGTTTTGTTTCCTCATGCTCCCATTAAAGTGGTGAGCTCAGCTCCCTCCCAGCCCATTAGTTCAGGGCCTTGACTCTGACAGTCAAACCAGTGATGTCTTTTGAACAAGAGGACATGCCTTATAAGCAGGGAAGGCATGATTATCTGTGCCTGACAACACACTTAGAGTCCTCCAGGGGCATCTCATTATTCTCTCCAGAGTAAACCATTTAAAAGGAGATAGTTATTCCCATGCCTTTCAAAAATCATACATTCAACCCACATACTTGTACCCTCATCACAAAGCCTAGGGTAAACAGGTAGATTCCAGGATACTTTAGAAGTGTGGAGGAAACACCTGAAGGTATTAATATGAAAAGCCATAAAAACAAGAGAACTGTTGTCAAAGGTGACACAAATCCAAAATGTTTGAAGGAATTACTGATTAATTCAAAATCAAATGCACACCATTTATAAGCATTAGGTAGCATTTTGAGAAGGGTCTCAATTCCCATCATTAGCACTGTTTCTATTGGTCCAGGAGCTACCAGAACAGCTCAAATTAAACGAATGTCTAAGGAAAAACATCCTCCTAAACAGGAATAGCACTTGTTGTGTGCTGTGACTCAATGGCTTTAGTACTACTGGCCATGCACTTCCTCTTTTTTCCATAAGCACTTCATGTTCGACTGATATATATCCTTTACAGTGTGCAGACTCAGAGAATGCTTTAGCTTAGAAGAGAACTTTAGGACCATCTGGTTTCAATCCCCCTGCCATGGTTAGGGACACCTTCCACTGGACCAGGTTGCTCCAAATCCCATCCAACCTGGCTCTGAACACTCCCAGGAACGGTGCATCCACAGCTTCTCTGGGCAACCTGTGCCAGGGTCTCACCACCCGGATGCTCACAAAGACAGCAGCATCCCAATGGATGTGTCTGGCTTCCTGTGCTGCCTGCCTCACCTGGCACACCGTGCTTTATTGCCAACGGCTCCTCTCCCTACACGCTTGGTACAAGTATCCTGCTGGGAACACAGGCAGCGCTAAGGGAATCTCTGGCCATTCCTTAGAGAACACGACACCTGATTAGGACACTTGCCTGAGGCGAGCCCGCAGGGCTCGGGAGGGGAGGCAGGAGAAGGAGCAGCACTAGCACCAGTACGGGACACACGCTGGAGTGACAATGCCCTTCCCACCTGCGCCCCCACGCACCCGCTCCGTGCTGCCGGGGGCCGCCGTCGCGATCCCACCCGTAACCGCACCCTCCAGAGCCGCAGCCATGGGCGCTCAAGGGCACGGCCCGGCCACCGAGCCTAGCACGGAACCACTACCCCGGCATCGGGCGCGCAGGCCGCTCCCCCACACGCAGCGGCCGCCGCCGCCTCCCGCCCCCGTGCCCAAGCTGGCAGCGCGCTGCGCGCGGGCGGGGCGGGGCGGGCGGCGGCCTGCGGGGCGCGCGGGGGGAGGGCGCGGCGCGGGGGGAGGGGCGGCGGCGGCGGCCGTTCCGCCCCGCCCGCACTCACCGCAGCGGCCGCGCGCACCGGGCGCGCTCCCGCAGGCCGCCCGCGCCGCGCGGGCCGGGCGCGCGGGGCCCGCTCCGCTCCCGGCGCTTCCGTTACCGGCGGCCGCGGAGGGCGGGGTCAGCGCTGCGGTGGCCGCGCCCCATTGGCCCGTCGGGGCAGGCATGCAAATGAAGGCGGGGGCGGAGCCGCTGTCGTGACGCGAGAGGGGATGGGGAGGGGAAGGGGAGGGCCCAGGGCCAGGGCCGGTCCCTGGGCCCGTCGCTGGGCCGCGGTGTCAGCCCTGCCTCCCGTACCGGCGCCGGCACAGTCCCGACCCCAACACCGCCTCCAGCCCCAGTCCCAGTGCCAGAAACAGTCCAAACTCCTGTCCAGTGCCAACACCAGTACCAGGCCTAGTTCCACTATCAATACCACTGCCTATGCCAGTGCCAGCACCAGTCCCAGTTCCAGCACCAGTCCCTGTTCCAAAACCAGTCCAAGTACCTGTACCAGTACAAACACCAGGCCCAGTGCCACTATCAATACCAGTTCAGTGCCAGTCCCAGTACCTTTACCAGGCCCAGTCCCAGTTTTGGCATCAGTCCCAATTCCAACACAAGTCCAAGTACCTGTACCAGTACTAAAACCAGTACCAGGCCCAGTTCCAGTCCCAGTCCAAGCACCAGTACCAGTAGCAATCCCAGTTACAGTCTCACTACCGGTACTAGTGCCGGTATCAATCCCAGTTCCAGTTCTGGTACCAATATCTGTCAGGTACCTCTCCCTGTAGCTGCGCGAGTACCAGGCCCAGTTCCAGTCCCAGTATCAGTGCCAGTCACAGTTTCAGTTCCAGTGCAAGGACCAGTAACAGTAACAGTCCCAGTCCTAGTTCCAGTACAAGTACCGGTGCCAGTCCCTTGTGGTACCAGGGCTGTGACGCCGTGCTGGTGCCTGGCACAGCAGCAGATGTGACCATCGCACCGTGCATGGCGTGGGTCACACAGAGCAAAGAGGGCAGCAGTAAGAGGCTGCTGCAGGTGCTTGAGGCCCATGAGCAGCTTTATGGCACAATGAGGTCTGGAAGCTGTTGCCTTCTGATATAAGGCTAGGCGACCTGGTTTCGAGGAGCAGCACAGCAACCCAAACTCACCAGGGTCGCTCAGGCCAAAGAGCACGCAGATACCAATGTGGTAGACGGTCAAAGGCCTTTATTGTCTCATCTCGTGGGGCTTTATAGTCTAAGGGGCTTCTCTACGTCAGAGGGGGTCTGCAGAACTATCTATGGTTAGTAAGGAGTGGAAAGTTACTAGCATTACTATCGTTAGGGGGGCTACATTCCTAGTTACATTCCTAGGGTGATCTCTTATCTCAGGGGATTAGGGGAAAAGGAGTCCTGCCGCTTTCCATCACATCACGTGATCTTCCGATCACCTGTCCCTATCTCCCACAAGAAGCAGCAGCAGCTCTAGGACCAGTCAGTAAGAGAAGCCACAGTGGTGAGCGTAGATCACCCTTTGGTGCAGACATTCTAAGAGGGGAGCTGCTGAGTGGAGAAGCTGGCAGTGACACCAGCTGCAGCATTCTGCTGTCAGCCAGTGGCCTGGTAACTTCCAAAACACAGGCAGTCCTCATACATGTGTGCAGTCATTGCAGCACATCCTGCAGTGAAGGATTTTTATTGAGCAGCATGCCAAGAACAACACAGGTGGAGTGAAAATGATTAATTTCTCCAGTTCTGAGGGAGTGTCAAACAGGATATTTATCCAGATTCTGGCTGTGCTGATCTTGTCTCTGAATGCAGAGTTAGAAAAGGTTATCTGTTTCAGTTAAAAAGCAGCCCTTGCTGAATCTCTGGAGGTATTTCACTGGCATGAATATAATGCTTCTGGAATAAAGGAGTTTTCTGGAGGTAGAGCCATCATTTTCAAGTATATTATTTGTATTGACACTGTTGGAAAGCACATGAAGTTTGTTGGGACATATCCTGCCTTGCTTGATGGAGCTATACAGAGGCTAGAAGCAAAGAAGGATTCTGTTAGCACCTTAGCTGCTGGATAGCTGTTGATATATTTTCTTTATTTTAATTAAAAGATACTGATAATGCTTTAAGTCTAATGTGTGCCTCTTTGAGTAATTTATATCTATTGCTATTACTGTCTCTTGTGTATTTTTAAAATAAGGGTGATGCTTTTTGCAGAATTTGTGTATTTGAAGTTACAGTAGCAGAATGCACAGCTTTCTAGCAGCCAAAAGTTTTAGAGGTTTCTGCTGCTATGCCTTGAAGTGTGGGATAGAGTTGAGATTTTTGTTGTGTGTTTCTTCCCTTTCTTTGTATGTTTAGACTGATAAATAATAATGGAGCATGAACATCTCTTGAGATAAGAATATCTTCATTGCATTGAAAAAATAGCCTGTTATGAGACTGTATTCTTAGCAAGCTGCATGCTAAAGCCAGACTCCTTATGGTAACAAGAACATAAAAACCTTTCAAATCCAAAGATTTGTGTGGATATGTGATGTATTCTCTGCAGACTAACAGCCTATCTAAAGAAGACATAATAGCGTTAACTGATTTTCATCAGCCCTACTTCAAGCAGCAAAAAGGCAGAAAGTGGAGAGGTTGGGCCACATGACTTGAGTTACAAACCCATTCTCACAAGGAATCGTCAAATGGAAGTGAAAGAGAGAACTCCCTGGTACTGCCTGGTACATAAATTGTAGGATGATGGAAGAATTTAGGTTTGAAAGGACAGATGAAGTTATTTAATCCAGTCTCCTTACCAAAGCAGGCCTTACTTAAAATCTAGATTAGGTTGCTCAGTTCCTCATTCAAACTTTTTTTTTCCTCTCCAGGCATGTCTGCTGACCAGTTTTCAAGGGCAAGAAGCTTTTGCCTTTCTGTCCTTTCCAGAATTTCTTGTGTTGCAACTTGTGCACATTGACTCTTTCAGTGTAACCCTATGAGGTGAGGTCCCTCAGTTTTCCTGTCAGTGCCTTTCCCTGGACAGGAAATTAGCAGGCACAGTGTCTCCAAGCTGGTAAAAGCTACCTGAAACAGAGGGAAATTACAGTCAATTACCCCAGGATAGTGCTTCTTTAATTGCATCTGACAGGGGATTAAAAGAGGACTCAAGTTGGAATACACCTTGGTCATCTTTGAGGAGGGCCACAAAGGTGTTCTGAGGGCTGGAGCACCCCTTTTCCACAGACAAACACAGAGAGAGCTGGGGCTGTTAGCCTGGAGAAGAGGTGGTTCCGGAGAGACCTCATTTTGACCCTTGGAAGTGTTCAAAGACAAGTTGGGTAGGGCTCTGAGCAACCTGGTCCAGTGGAATGTGTCCCTGCCCATGGCAGGGGGTTGAAACTAGATGATCTTTAGGGTCTTTTCCAACCCAAACCATTCTCCAATTATATGATCTAGCACAACCTCTTGCTTAAATCAGGGTCAACTATGAGATCAAGTAATTTTGTTCAGGACTGTATCAGGTCAAGTCTTGAAACCTACAAGGATATAGACTGCACAACCTCTCTAGCCAACCTCTTCCAGTGCTTGATACTTGACTCTCATCAGCATGAAAAAATTTTCCCTAAATCCTCTCATTACAGATTAAGCCTTCTGCCTCTTCTCCTACCACCATGCACTACTGTGAGGACCCTGGCCTGGTCTTAACTTCTGCAGAAGGAATCTTCTGTTGGAATATTGCAGTTGCTCTCACCCAAGCCTTCTCCAGGCTAACCAAGTCCAGGTCCATCAGTTTCTCCTCACAGGACAAGTGCTCTGGCCTTCTGATTGTCTTGGTGCTCCTCTGCTGAAATTGTTTCAGTTGATCAATTTTATCAGCCTTTTGTATATTGATGAACCTCAAACTGGATGCAGTATTTTAGATGGGGTTGAAAAATCCTAGTATTCCTTTCTTTTGAGATCCTGAATATGGTCCTGCTATTTTATAGCCAAGGGTGCAGTTGTCCCCCACTGCCTCCAGGGCACACTGTGGGATCACATCCAGCTTTCCATCTACCAGGACCACGTTGCTTTTCAGAATAGCTGCTCACCATTTCCTAACACATATTGTTGCCGGGCGTTATCTCTTCCCAGGTGCAGAATTTTGCCTTTGTCTATTTTCAATTTCATTTTGTGCGTCTGAGCCCACTCCTCCAGTTTGTCTGTGTCCCCTGAAGAGCTGCTCTCTGCCCTTGAGTGTCTCAACTAAGAAAAGACAAGGAACATAAACTGCCAGTATAGACTCTCCAAGAGGGGAAAGCAGGCGCTTCTTTGGTATTTGCCATTTCATAGTAGATTGATTTTTAATAATCAGTGTAATGTTATATTTATGCAACTGAATGATAATGTAAATGATAATGATATAATTCTGCCTGCATTAACTGAAAGTAAGCAGAAACCAAACAGAACAACTAAGAAGGAATAAAATACAAACACGCCATGCCCCCAAGATCCCCCATAACAGTATGTTATGGTTTTGGCCTGGCAAAGCCAGAGCCCCCATGAGTACACCTTCTCCCCGGTGTCTGCTGTGAGACGTGACCAGGAATAAGCAAAGCAGGCTCCAGCTTAAACATAAAGAAAAGTTTATTAACTAAACTACACACAAACAATTACTAAACTACACACAAAAGAAAAAAAGAAAACACGAGGAAAATGAAAACCTCACAAAAAACACTCTCCCCCTCCTCCCCCCTAAATTCCCAATGCAATACATCCTCCAAAATCACCAGTTCTGGGTCCAACACCACCCTTTAGAATGCTCAAACTTTCAGTTCCTCAAGAGGAGAGGGAGTCCTTCCATGTGTCATGGTGGCCTTTTCCGTCCTTGTTCCGGTGCTCTCACCACCGAACAGGGATCAGGCCTGCTTCCAGGGTTGTCTTTTTAAGGATGCTTTGTCCAGTTCCAGAAAAGCACAGTATCTCACCTTCTCACCTTTGGGACATCTGTCCCCCCCATATTTTATATACCCCCTGGGGCCGAGGGGTACCCACACTGAATCTTCTCTGGCACTGGGACATTTCTCCCCCTGGACTCAGTCTCTGTATCACACGGAAACATGGCTCTGTCCATGGCTACACGAAAGAGTCCAGCATAAAATGCCACTCCATCTTCTCCATTCTTTCAACATCTCTCACTCTCTCTCTCTCTCTGGTCCAGACCTCCATCACTCGTTCATTTCCTTCGTCCTCCTCCACTCTTATCACTCGTCTAGGAAGGGTTAATGTTCTGTAAGGTTTTCATTGTCCAAAAAGGGTTAAAAACTCCTCCAGGCGGCTGGACTCCTGGCTGCACCCCCCCCATCTCCTCAGCCGGGCTGCCTGCTGCCAGCACATGTTTACTGAGTTTCAAGATAACGACACAGGCTGCACTCTCCCAAGGCGGGGGTGGGGGGAAATGGCTGCCCGATGTCTCTTGGGGCTCCTCCACCCTTCCATCCTCCAAGGCCTCCTCACCTCCCATCTCTGTCCAGGCCCAGGCCTACCACATGGCTGCCCCTCCCCCGTCCAGCAGCAACGGCTGGAAGGGGGAAGGGAGATCCAACCTCTTTCCCTCGAAGTCCCAAGAGAGCCTCCCAGGGCCAAAGCTCTGCTTTTAACCCCTAGGTGTTCTCGGAGGTATGTCCAAAAACCCACTGGCTACACCAGGTGCCAATATCAAAATCCAAGCACCCATTGGTTTGACCACAACATCCCAGAATTCCCACTTCTTCCTGGTCAAACCACCACACAGTACAATGACTGTGCCATGAAAAGAAAATACTGACAATGTTTTGCGACTTTTCAGAACTCTTCAAGATTTTATGATGGGCATATGTATTGCAGCATAAAGGAAATTGTAGGATGCATGTGACACCTGTGGTATCCACAAACTTGTACACTCACAAATGCAGTTTCCCAGAAGCAAGAGAGGGGATTGAGGAAATATTCTGCTTATTACAGACCATCACACCTGGAGGCCATGGCTGTCCACCTCAAATATGGCATTGGTCTTGAGATGTGGAGGAAACTGTAGAAGAAAATTATTTTACATTCTTTCCTTGAAAATCTACATCCTCTTGATTTGTTGTTCAAGGAGCTGTTAGATGTGTCAGATGATTTTTCTTAACCTGAATCTCCTGAATCCTCATTTTCTAGAAAATCCTTTTCTAGTAGTACATGTTCTACCTCTTATTAATGGATAATAAAACCCACACTCTAGAGACTTCCTTGTCTCCTTTCACTTTTCTAGCACATTCCTGGATGTTCTTTTTTCCCCTGGTTGTCTCACTCTTATATCCAATACTTCACCATTACTCGCCTGCTTAAAATTGCCAGTTGCCTGTCTCCTTTTATGGGTAGACTGAACTCCCTCATCCCTGGATTATTTGTTTGGGGTTTGGAGATTTTTTTTTTTTTGTAGTGGTATTTTGTAAGGGTTTTTTTTTCTGCAGGGAGGAGGAGTCTGGGAAGTTTCCAGATCTTCAGCACTTAGAGAATTTAAATACAAATAGATGCACTTGTAGCAGCTGCAGAAAGCAGAGAGCTTTTAGCTTCTTTGTTTCTCTCTGGAGATGTACTCAGAAGACCCACAAGGAATAACACTATAATACCTGCACTAATTTTTGACTCCTACCTTTTCTAGGCTGGCACAGCATTGCTAACTGCAGCACTACATAATGACTATTTACCTGAGTCAAACAGTCAGAGAATGAGATAACCTCAAAACCAGTGACTGCCAGCGCCAGCACGATTTCTCAGGTATAACACATGAACAGCTGCGTGGGGCTGGTTCTCACTGACCCTGCAGTGCTACTCCCTCTGTGTTGTTCTAATGACTCAACTTCACTCATCACCCTAGTTCCTGTATGTCCTGGTTTAAGAGAGAGGTGTCTGCCCAGGAAGGCGGGAAGCTTCCTGGAATGGAAAATATGACACCCTTCTCTCCAAATTATTAAAACGTTATTATAACGGGGCTTTCAGGCAGAGATAAGGGAAAATGAATAACACTTCTTTACTAGACTATATATAACAAGGCAAACAAACAACCACAACAGCAGCAACACCAAACAAACCCCAAACCCAGCGACAGCTTTCTCTCGGCTGTTGGACACCCTCCCCTTCGGTGCAGTTCCGGTCACGGCCGGCAGGGGCGCTGCTGGCTCCTGGCCGGGCAGGGGGTGCAGTGATTGCCCCGCGCCTGCTGGGGGCGCTGTGGGCCAGCCCAGCCGCCCCTCCTCGGGCAATGGCGGCTCAAGCGAGGGGCAAGAGGGGAGATGCAAAACTTACCTTCCCCTTGCAAAACTTAGAGGGAGCGGCCAGTCTCAGTACCACTCCTGGTGGCGAGCTAGTCTGTAGCAAACCCCAGTGCAGCCTCGTCTAGGGAAACACAGGTGTCCGCTCTCCACACCACACGCGACTGTTCTCCCCTCCAGTCACTGAGAACAGAAGGGGCTGAGTGCAGCCGCTGGCCCCTGGCCAAGTCTCAGTAAGCCCCCTGACCTCTCACAGTATCTCTGCATTTCCCAAGAGAAACCCCCCAGCCAGAGAGCTCACTCCCCACCTACTAGCCCCCCTTCTTCTGCAACTGCACCCCTTCTCCCCGAGGACCATTTCAATGGAATTCAAAGACATCCAGCTAGGTCTTTTGTCTCATAAGTGTTGTCCAATCATCTCCAGAGCAACAAATGGGGAGAAAATTACCTGAGAGGAAGAAAGAAAGAAAAAAAATAAAGAAAAAGCCTAACCCCTAACATCTTCCTTTGTGAAGTATGCATAGTGTTTGTTCCTTTGTACATGCCTGCAATGGACTCCATCAGCCTGAGATTTGAACATACACATTAGGTCCCTATATGGAGAAAAAAGACTTATCCATAGCCTGATGCATTCCTCTCCCACCATTCATTGCAACTTAGGAAAGGATTACTTGCAAACTTGTTCAATATCTGGACATGGCACCTTGGTCCACCTCACCTGCTAGTGAATAACACGTAGGGAGCAGCTTGTCCATCTTTTCTGCCTATGCTGGGTTGGACTTTGTCTAAAGAGAGGAGCATTTGCGGAGTACTTTTGAGCCCAGTTACATTAGACAGCACAAGCAAGTACCCATAGTTTCTCCTGTGCCTGGGCAATGTGGTGAGCAGGATTGGGATGATCAGACACAATGCCAAAATGCAAACTATAGGGTTGAGAGACTGTGTTTGTCTGGGAGGTCTGGGGAGGACAGGCATTCATAAGAAGAGGCAAAATTACATTCCACATCTCTCTGGATCCTCATGATGTCTCCATCCACCAGCAGCACTCAAGTGATGTTTAAGAGTCTACTGTGGTCTGGGTGGGATAAAGTTAATTTTCTTTGTAGCAGAATGTATGGTGCTGCATTTGGGATTTATGACTAAAGCAAGCCCTGGTAACATACCTGTGTTGTGGCTATTGCTGAGAAATGCTTGCACAGCATCAAAGCTTTCTCTTGCTCCCACTCTCCCTCCCTCAGAGGTATTTGAGAATTTGGAGCGGACTCCAGCAGGACAGCTGACCTAAACTGACCCATATGATACTGTATGCCCTACAATATCATACACAGTAACAGAAATTGAGGAGAGAGAGATTTTGGGAAGGCAGCTGTTGCTCAGAGACTGACTGGACATCAGTCTGCTTTTGCATCACTGTCTTTTTTTCCTCTTCCTCTTTCCTTCAGTTAATAAGCTGTATTTATCTCAGCCTGTGAGTTTTCTCCACACAGCTACAGCACATTCCCATACTCAAGTGTGCACACATACCTGCATCCAAGCTGTAGTTCATGTACTCACCATGCCACTCCTGAAGATGCTGTGAATTGCCGAGGGATGTGCCACAACCAGCTGCATCTGCACCACACCTGAGCCAGCACTGGGACACTGCTTGGAGCTGCCTTCTGCAGGGCATGGAGGCACCCATCTACTGACCTTGTTTAGACCTCACAGGACATCCTGATTGCAGGGAGGGCAGACTTGGGGCTGTTGCAGAGAGCACCAAGGCATGTCTGGACTTTGGCCTGCTCCTCTGACCATGTGTGCACCAGTGCTACTGTCAAGGGAGACCTTAGGCACACCAAGAGAGGCTATAGGGCACCAGAGCCCAGGAGCTGTTCTCCTTGGTCCTGCAAGGGGAGAGGCAAAGCTCAGGCAGGAGAGCCTCCAGCCCCTGGGTTAAGACCTGACTGCACAGCCAGTGTTGCAGACTGAGCTTTGGCTTCTATGGCAACGGACCCCTGCTTTGAGGATCAAGGACGAGAGCGTGTTTTCCAATGGGCTTTCCAGCCTAACTGGGAAAGCTTGCCCTAAGGATACTCTGCATGCAGTGGGGTTCTTCGAGTGTCTCTCCTCCTTTTGTGGCCTTCCAGTGTACTGTGGGCCCTCCTTGCACTCTTTCAACATCTGCTTCTTTCTTGGTCTCTGTGAAGCTACTCTCTGCTCTCTCAAGGTTCTTTCAGTCTTTCTGCAGTATTTTCTTGTCACTGTCATATTTTCTGAAAAATCCCTTCGCCAGGATTTCTCCTTCTGGGAAGCTGAGAAGCCTCAGAGAAAAAAGAAAACAATATTTGCTTCTCCTGGGTTTTGCTGCTTTGGAATGTGGTTGAAGATTGTTTATCCAACAGGTCATTGTTTGATTGGTTTCATGTGAATTGTTTTGACTTAATGACCAATCATGGTCAGGCTGTGTTGGACTCTGAGGAGAGGGTCACAAGTATTCATTATCATTCTTTTTAGCCCTCTGTATCCTCTCTCTATTCTTGAGTATAGTTTTAGTATTGTATTCTTTGATATAATATCATAAAATAATAAATAAGCCTTTAAGAACATGGAGTCAGATTCATCTTTCCTCCCCACAATGGGAGACCCCAGAAAATACCATATTTTCTCACCTCTCCAAGGCTACTGTATGATATCTGGGACTCTTTCTTGCCTACCTTTTTATGCTTTTCTGAGGCTAATCTTTGTTATCCTTCACATTTGCAGACTTTATGCTTTCTTCTCTGAGGTTCTTTCACGCTTTCTTCTAATCTCTCAGTATCTGCAAGGCTACTTTGTTCTTTGGTACTCTGTTGGAGAATTTTGCTCAGAAATGGCTTATAGAGTTTTGTTCAGACGTGCCATAATCATATGCAGCTGATGGGGAAGTGGAAGGCAGCTGTGAGGAGCAAATTCTCACAGCCTGTTTCTGTAAACAACAAAAGTTCTCAGGCACGTTTATGTAAACAGCAGAGGTTCTCAGGTTATTTTTAATAACAAGTAAATATCTTGTCCTTGGCTGGTTTGGGAAAGCAAAAGTTGACAAACATGGAGGCCTTGAGAACTTTCATAACAGGGTGAGAAAATAAATCTTAGATTCAATAACAAACCACAGGTATTGAAAACAAAAGGAGGGGTTAATGCGTAATCTGTGACCTATGATGAGCTCGGATTTTGCAATATGCATGAGCTTAATTAACACCACTATAAAAGTGTGTAAGTGAGATCAATAAATCGGAGTTCGATGCTGATCAGCAAGGATGGGTCGTCTCCCTTCGCTTTCAACAGTACTCTCCCAACCTCTCCACTTCTTCTCTAGCCTCTCCAAAACTGCTTTGGCTGTCTCTCAGTCTCTTCTTTCCTCTCACTAAGGGGATTTTGGAGCACTTTCAGTCTTTATGCTTGTTTCACATCCCACTCACCCTTCAGCCCCTCTTTCTGAAGTTTGACTGGATTTTCTGGGGCTGTTTCAGTCTTCCTTCAAGGTTCATGGCATCTCAGCGGCTTCTCTTCTTTCTCCTGGGACTTTTTCAGCCTTCATGCTTGTTTCTTCCCTTCTCCAAGACTATTTTCTCTTGCGCTTTTAGCCTCTCTCCTCTCCTAGCAGCTGCAGGCACACACTTCTAGAGCACTTTCAGAATCTCTGATACTTTCTTGTTATTGGTAAAGTCTCTTGTGTGTTCATCATGGTTCTTTCAAGCTTTCTATAGTTTCTTGACTTCTTTGAGGCTACTTTGTGTTCTCTTGAGTCTTTTCCAGATTTTTGGCTGATTTTCCCTTCTTTGATGCTGCTCTTTGGGGCACTATCAATCTTTCTTCCCCCTCCCCCTTTTTTAAATCTTCTCTTGAGGCCACCCTTGGCACCAGTGAGTAGTCTGGAGCTCCTTTAATAGCTCTGATACTTTCTTGTTTTCACTGAGCCTCTTCTGTGTTCTCTGAGGTGGTTCTTTGCCTTATCTCTTTCTTTCATGGCCTCTGACACTGCTGCATTTTGTTTTCTTGAGCACTTACAGACTTTCTTCCCTTCCCTGAGGCTAGTGTATGCACTTGGATTCTCTTTCAGACTCTCTCCGTTACTTTGTTCACTTCTGCTTGGCTCCTGTTTCATCTGGGGATCTTTCAGCCCATCTCCTGCTTTCCTGGCATTTGGAGGGCTATTCTGTAATCACTCTCTATCTGAGTGTTAATCAGTGTTCAGTTAATCATTTTGTCCAAGACTTCTCAGAGTCCTCTGAATGTCTTTCAAGCTCTCTACTATTTTGTCCTAATTTCAGCTATTCTGTGTTCTCTGTGACCCTTGCAATCTCTTTCCTGTATCAGGCTCCCCAAACAATTTTTCCATTATTTGGGGATTTTTCACAACTTTTTCTGGTTTAATATTGTTTTGAAGTCTGAGAGATGACTGGGGAGGGTGGGGTGAAGGCAGGGGAGAGGAATCTTTTCACAAATGAAACAGCCTCAAGAGCTCTGGATTTCACCTGCAGTGGGGCTGGAATAGATCTCTGTGAGTCACCTTTTGGAATTTATTTATTTATTTATTTAAATTTTTTTTTGCCCCTTTTCAGTTTTGGTGGCGGAGTTAGAAGACAAATGAGCTGAAAGAAGCACCTTTTAAAAAATCCTTTATTTTTATATCATCCTAGTAAAAATCTTTTATATAAAGGCGAAAGTAGGTATTGCATAGAAGAAACACTGGTGCAAACATCACCCGGTGGGAATGGCATGTTGTTTCTTAGTGTCTACTCTCTACTGCACAACAGATGGCAAGCCCAGAGGGAAACATCTCCAGGTTTCCCCTTGCCAGCTACAGGATGAAGCTGCTCAACTTATGGAAAGAAGTTACATCAGAATTATGTGTGGCCTATTCCATGCTGCTCCCAAGAGCCATCTGCTGGGAAAACATCCTTTTCCTCCTTGCCTTTTCTAAGCCTGACCAATATGTCACCCAGGAAAGACCACAAGGATCAGTCTGGCTGTCTTCTGTGCTTGCAGCCTCCCTGTGTGTGAGCTGTATTTCATGCATAGAAATGGAGCAGGTGGACACAGGATAGGAGAGTTGGCCTGACGTAGCCATAGTCCAGGAACACAAAGCATGACATATCCAATCCAAGGCATCTTCTGTCATCTCAGAGACATTTGTATCATTGTCTTTTAGCATTTCACATGCTACTTAGCTACGGGCACTTTTTTTGAGTACCTTCCACCTGAGTTTCCTGTAACAAACAGCCTTGGTTTTGACCAGGAGTGAGCAGAATTCATGCTAATTCACACTTCATCAGCTTTCAAACAGAGCTTCTTCGAGCATTTCTCCTGTTTTGTCTCTTTGTAATTTCTATGGCAGCTCCCAAGCATGAAGGACAGTAAGACAGCAGGTATGCTACAGTCTGATGGAACACTCAGAGAAACAGCACTTTCACAGACTTGAACTGTGCTTTCATGAATTAGAGATACAGGGAGGTATGCATTTGTACAAATCAATATTTGTGTATATTAAAGATATTTTTACTCAGTATCAGCTTTTATTTAAAAACATGCTAAAAACTTATAGTTAAATAATCAGAGTGACATTTGGGGAAAACACACAGGTAGCCACCCACCAGCATAAGCAAAAAAAAGTGCATACATATGTGAGTCAAAGCTCCCTTTGACCAGTTTACAGGACAATTAGTGCCTTCTCTGACAAACTGACTGCTGCAACCTCACACTTTCCAGAGCTGTTTTTTGCTGCCTGGAAAGTGGTATTACCTTTCTGCATCTTTGAGGATGTCTGTCATCACCTCCCACATCAGAGAGTCAGCTAGAGACACAAATCAGTCCTGCTTTTGACTCCTCTCCTGTAGGTGGCTTCATAGAGATGAATACATGAAGCTCATGTAACTATCTCACTTAATACTGTGCTTAAAATGCCTAAAGTAGTCATTAAAAAAGATTTCAGGATCTATGCTTCTAGATCATGAAATGGAATGAAGCATTCTAGAAAAATAAGTTTGGATGAAAGGCAAAGTAGCTGAGTTTGCAACTACACATTTCATTTCTGAGTTACTCATAAACATCTTTTATTTCCTTATTACTTTCACTAATATATTTTACCATTTTTGTACAAAAACTGACTGCGGATTAAAATGTAAGATGCGGCAGGTACCACTGTGCGACCCAAAAGGACAGAGATGATGCTCCTACTCAGCCCTGCACCTGGCTCTTTTTGAGCACCAGAAAATCTAGAGAAAGCTAAGCACCTCTGCCCAAAGGGAGAATGCAGTGGAGCCATCAGACAAAAACCATCCCGTCTTTTCTTGCAAAAATGGGAACACATCTTAGCAACTTTGGATACAGTCTTACATGTAGCAGCAGATACACTGGGCATCAGAGCCCCTTCTTCAACGTGGAACAGCCATCTCCAGTGAGGCTCAGATGCTCCTGGTCCCAATTTTTGTTAGAAATGGAAGTAAAACTGGATTCAGTTTCTGTGCTTTCCCTCTGCTTCTTCCCTGATTCCTTCAAGGGCTATCCAAGTGAAATAGCTGAACCCATATGGCCTCGTCTGCTTCAGCGGGAAACCAGAGCCCTGTGAAATTTGGGCATTGTGCTCATATGGGCAAGGGCTGTGCTTTAAGAATAGTAACCTTCTTCTTCACTGCAACCCCCAAATTCATCTCTATCTCCCACACATTCACACTCCTTCCTGTCACACTGATTTCATAGGAACTCAAAAAAGTGGCACGGAGGCCACACAAAACACTATTGCTACCAGATGTACAGATGGATGCAGGACTTATTAGAAGATAAATAGGGGACTAAAACCTCCCACGTGTAAAGTGAGTCAACAGCTATTTCAGCCCACAAGAAAAAAGATAGGCAGAATGATACAATGAAAATTACATATTTTTAGAGCTCAGACTGGACATTGTTAGAATCTTATTTACCAGAGGAATAGTTTGAGATGGTGTGGCTCTGAAAGGCACAAAATCTTCATCCTCAACAGTTTCTGAAACTCAGCCCAATAATGTCATACTGAACACCATCTCACCTATGTGTCAATATCTCTTTGGGCATGACACTGGATGAGGTAACCTTTGAAAATTGCTTCTGACAGCTGTCCATGCAAAAAGCAGTGTTTCTTTCAGGGCTGAGTCAAGCCCTGACTGAAGTTTGATCACAGCATCCTCCACTGTCTGAGCCTTTCCTTCTTCCTTCACAAAACAGCAAAAACCTGTTACAATGGGTAAGTGGGTGCCCCTTGCAATGAAGAAGCATTCAAAGCGTTCAAGTTTTCTAACAGGAATGTTGCTAAAAATATGCATTGAGTAAACTACTGCAGTGGATGAACTTGGCGATCTGTCAGCAAAAAACAATTCTCTACTGAAGGTGTGCCAATACAGACCATCTCCCAGTGCTGTTCTGGAAATTGCCCCTTTCCTGCATCATCTGGTCACTCATAATCAAACTGTCCTTTCTAGCTCAGGGAGGTAGCTGTCTTTAGCCTGAGGAAATCCCTACAACTAAGGCCATGGCATGATAATGGTGCCATCAAATTGCCATCCCCTTCCTTCACATCCAGCAGCTTGCCATGCCTTGGGCAAACTTTTTGAAGCAGACAACACAGTCAGTGAAGTCTGCTGCCAGTAGGTCAGACTGCAATCTCTCTCCTTTGTGCTGGCAGTAACTTGCTTAGTCAGTGCTTTTAGCTTTCAAAGTAGCATGACATAAAGCAGCCAGGCACTGCTTTGGGTGAGTAAAGGCATTGGAACTTTGCCTTGCAGAAGCAGGAAGCTCATCATCTGGTCCAATGGGAAGGCTTTGCATTCCATCAGAGGAAAGAGTCTCTGATTTTAAAGGAAATACCTTTGTTACAGTAAGGGCATCAAGGCCCTAATAAAGGTAGGTGCTGCCTCCCCATGGACTTGAGAAAAGTTAAGTCTTGCCTGCACCTACTATCAACTTTGCAAAACAGGTCCTCTGGAGATCGCACAGCAGTTCCCAAATTAATGTACAATAGATGTGTAAAACCAAAAACAGTAAGAAGTTATAAGTCAGGCAACTAAATTCTAAGCTATATCCATCATAATAATAATAATCATCATTATAATAAAAAAGTATACACCGTAAGGTACAAGAAGCTGCAAAGCAAAGCAGCTCCAAATCCAAGGACTATCAGTTAGAGTGGCTTTTCCGAGTCTTCCAGTAAATCAGACATAAGGGTTGAAAGCCTAATGGAAGACTTTGAAGAATTCTCCCTTGATGTCAAACACACATAATTTTTGCACATATAGCATGGATTAGTAGAGCAAAACATTTTCTTAAGTTAAGAAACATTCTTAGAGCAGATCTATGATTTCGTGTAGAAAATCCATTTGTTTGGGGAGTTTCCCCCCTCTTTGGCAAATAAATGGCAAATGTGAAACAGAAGAAAAAAAAAGAGTCAAATAAGTTGTGATAATAACTGGACAAGTAACAACAAAGTGGATCTGTCAATGGGACGGATTTCCTCAGCAGGGCTAGGCGTGATGCTCCTTGCAGTCATTCTTTGTGTTCATTTTATGATGAGACAGAAGGGTTGATGTGATAATGTTTCCGAGGCTTTAGGCATCATATTTTTTGCCAGTCCTGTGAATCTGCTGGAATAGTGTCATGGAGAAGGCCATGCCAAGAATCTGAAGGAAAACAAACAATAAGGGCTTTACTACAGGAAGGTTGCCAAAACTACACTGCTGACCTGTGTTCGTGGCCCAGCTGTAGTTTGAACAGTCATTCTACACAAGCCATATGTCTCAAGCTTCAACACCGAGCAGTAAATCTGACTGTATGTTGTTCAGGCACATAGTGAAGTCCAGGGTTGTATCTGTCAGAGCACAGATGGAAGCAAAAAAGCTCTTGGGGTTCTTTGCTGTATGTGCAACAATTTTTTGGAATCAGTACATACAAGTCATTCTTCCCTTTCACCCAACAACTTGTGCTTGTTCAGTCAGGTAACTGTGACTGAAAATATCAGATTCAGATATTCTCCCCCTAAAGTATGGCAGTGATAGAATCATAGAATATCCTGAAGGGACCCACAAGGATCATTGAGTCCAATTTGTGGCCCTGCACAGGATAACAAAAATCACAATATGTGCCTAAGAGCATTGTCCAAATGCTTGAACAAGCATTGGTGCCATGACCATTTCCCCAGAGCAAGAACCCCAAAACCTTAAGAGATTATTATTATACTTCTGCACTTGGTTTTTTTAAACATATCAACCTCCTTAGTTCAGTGGCCATGATTTGACTAATTTTGATAATTTCTAGAACTTGCTTTCAAAATGAAAAATCAACCAGTTCCTGAAAGGACAGTGTAACAGATGGCTTAATATAGGAACTCCAAAGAAGTACCCTGAAGTCAAAACATGGGCAAGCAAAACCCCAGTGTAGCATGTCTTCTTTGCAGGACTGATTACTGACCTGCTTCCTTTCTGAGCACGTGGCCTTAAATTAACTCATAAAACAAATCTGACATTTTTGAAATAAGATTCTAACTCAAAGCAGTTGAGCATCAGTTTTCACACAGCAGAGCCAAGAATGCTGACAGCAAATCAAAGCCATGTTGGAAAACATCAGACCAGTATTACCTGCATTATGAGGACACACATCCCAATCGAGCCAAGGACATGCTTATTGTCATCAAACCAGCTCATGACTTTCTCGTAACATCCCTGAAATGATGAAAGACGAAAATTGAAACTTCAAGGTCACGTTTTCTTTCATGTGCATTCTCTTTAATTTGTTCCTTCCCACCCCTACCTAAGACTTGACCTGGGCAAAGTGAGCCTTACCGTTTTCCACAGTGATTCAGTAGAGTTCCGTCCACAGTCTTGGGAGTTTTCCATACAGCATCGGTCTGGAACAATGTTTTCTCCCAGCACTGGGTACCAATCCGTATAGTCATTCACACCACAGCATTTCATCTGTGCAGAAGCAAAGGATTTATAAATTAAGTAGCACAATTTGTAAATCACGCACAACCACAAACTTTTATTTCCACTAAACCACTCTGTACTTTCAAAAAGGCCACCACAACACTTTTGTAGTTTTATGGTATTCTGTGGTTGCTGATCACCTAAAGCAAATACTGAAAAACACAAAGAAAACACAAAACCAAATAAAGTAAATGGCTCCAGACACAAATCTTCTTATTAGAGAGACACAAGCCCAAACACCAAAACAAGGTCATAAGCACAACTGAAAAAAGCAAAATCCTGCCAAAGCTGCAGTGCCACCTATGCAGGTTTTGCTGCCTCTCTGCTCTTACAGATCATATCTATGCCTGTAATAGCCACAGAGAATCCCAGACAGGTAAGCATCTTTCACCTCACAGAGTATGCTTTGATCCTAGGTTTCACAGCATTCCCTGCATTTCAAGAGAGCAAAATCAGAAATCAAAACCTGCATTAGCCATCTTTTAGACTAGACATGGATGCCACTGCAGCAGCCTTGATGACCAAATAGTTACTTTTTTACTATTGAGAAAATGTTACCTCTGCTTGAATGATATTCCATGCATTTTTCAGTCCAATATTATTTTCTGAATTGTATAGCTTCATTCCTTCCTTCAAATCCTTCTTTGCACTCTCACTGACCTGCACCATGTAGAAGACAGAGGAAGTCAATGCACTGCTATTCAGAGGAAAGGACCAAACGGTACAGACACACATGGAAAATGTCCATCTTTTACCTTCTCTCACCACAAACTTAAGATGGATAAAAAGCTTGAGCTTCATAAATCATTGGGACCTTTAAGCAGCTGTCAAGGCCTAGTCTTTCCCTCAGACAGCAAAACAGTGGGTTAATTCTCTTGAGATAGGAGACCCCTGCCACAAGTCCATCAAACAGTCATCATCTGATTAAAACTAACTGAAAATGAACAGCATCTATCTGCTGAGCTTGCTGTAACCTTGCCAGAGGCAGCTGTTGGCAATACCCCACAGCAGCCTCTCCTGCCTTAACCTGTGGGCTTTTCTAATTTGCTAATACCACAAAACCAGAGTCCTGGCTTCCCAGCCTTAGTGGAGTTATTCTTGCATGGGTTCAGGCAGGCTACAGTCAATAGCCAGTACAAAATCAGTTGAAAAAAGACAATTTTGTTTTTCTCCTTGTGGGAGCAAGCTTGTAGGATTTATGACTTTCAAATGTGCTCTTCCTTATTTAGAAGACAAAGTTGGAATGCTTAACAGGATATCTGAGATGTCCCATTTCTTGTTTTAATTTCAGTCTGAGCCCAGAGTCCTGGATGCAGGTAGGTACCTTGCCTCTGACAGTAGTGAACTGGTAGAAGAGAAAGGATTATGGTCCTGGCATAAAGGTCAGCAATTTTATAAGATCTGTTTCATCCCTCTTTTACAACCCAGTCAAAATCAGCAGTTCACCTCAGCTCCCTGAAAGTAGCAGGCATCATAATGACAACCTGAGAAGATATAAAGGTCTGGGAGGAGCTGTTTTAGAGTAAGTCTGGACATATTCACACTGTAAGGTTCTGTGTTTAGCAGAGATCTCCAGTTCCCCAGTCGCTTTTGCAGTGTTATGTATCTGATGGGCCAGCCAGTTGTGCCTAAGTCACTTAGTCACTCTGAGATAGCAGATTCCTACAGATGGGCTTTATGAGAAACTATCTCTTGATCCATTTTGCATTCACATTGATCTCTCTGGGACTGCCCAGTAAAGTGAGACAACTGGTGGCATTTGGAATAACCTGTGAATATCTCATGCCTCTCTCCTCCAGTCCTGTTTCAAGGGCTGGCCCTAAGAAGCTATAGGGTTTTAAACAGGACCTTCCACAACCCAGGACTACAAGATGACCAGCTTCTTGCAGACATCAAACATGTTGAAGGCTATCTAAGGACAAGATGAAAAGGGAGGCTCTGGATCATGATTTTATTTCAGGGATTTGTCTCCTGCTTGTTTTCCTCATCACTTCCTCCTTCCCCTTCAGAAGCAGCTCACAATAGACAGCCAAAGTCTCAAGGTTAAACCTTCACCAAAGTGAAGATCCAGGAGAACTCACATACTTTCATCAAACAAAAAACTAAACCAGGTTTACATGCTAGTAGAGATACTTAATCAATATGGCATATTTGCTTACCTTGTCCATATAAACAAAGAATAAAATGACTAATATCAGCTCAGCCAGGAGAATTATCAGCAAAACGATGAAAAACTAGAACAAAGAAAAAGAGACAGTGTACACACACTTGCCAAGTAGAGAGTAAACCTAGAGCTCCTAGAAACTATGAAGATGACAGGCTTTCTACCAGGTTGCAGGTTTCAGCCATGCTTTTGTCCTGCTCCTTTTGACTGCTATGACAGCACACAGTCCTGGGAGTCACTTTCCTTCACACAGACTACAGGACAGATGCTAAATCCCTTAGCGCAAAGATGAATGCGCCGTGCCTCAGAAATGATTCCCTAGCAGATGGGCTTGAACCACATGTGACTGTGGAATAGTCATCATATTACTCAGCACTTCTATTCCCAACTCTGTATCTGAAATCCCTCTCTCCGCAGAGGCATCCCAAGTGTGAGTTCTAGTTGTTTCTCACTACTTTTCAGGCCAAGGAGGCATTTATTTTCATACCTTTATGCCCTAGTGGACTCCAGACAGGGATGGCACCTGACCCCAGACACTGGGGAAGAGAAGCAGTGCACAGCTAGCTCTTCAACTGGTAACTCATGACAGTCATGATAGTATGAAATTACTTTTGCAGAACCTCATAAGAATATACAATCTTTCTTAAAAAATGAAGCTGGTGTTGCAGTTAGTGTGGATGAATCACATGGACTTCAATACTAATCTCTGTTTGCTTTCCTAACTGTACAACACACAAAACCAAGCAATCAGATAGGAAAAAACTAGGTGCATATTTTGCCTCCAGTTTAATTCTCTGAGGTGGTTTAAGGAATTCTGCCTAGCTGTTCCCCAATGCCATATAAGAGAGAGTTTTGCACAAGGAAAATCTGCTGCTTAATGTCACAGCATCTGGATTTGTAAACTGTGACTGAACTGGAACCTGTCTGCCTTGAAAGCCCCCCTCCCACCTTCTGCCACAATACCCCTCTCCTTGTAGGGGGGGTCTCCTCTCCCCAGCATTTTTTTTGGAGGGGAATATTTATATTGGGGGGGGGTTTATTATATATTCCCCCATATAACCTCCCATCATTATTCAGGGAAGCTAATGATGAAACCTTCTGGGTTTATGCAAGAGGAAAGATCCACACTGTGCTTTCTGAGACAGGTTCCCAACCTCTGTGCTTCAGTGCTGGTCAGAGAATTTCAAGGGTCAGACTATTTATTTTTTACTGATAAGGCCTGGCAGAGACCTTGACTTCTCAGATGGTTTCCACCATCCTCTGACAAAGGCCTTAGATAAAGGCAATGTAGAAAATAGCCATGAGAGGCTTTGAACAAAAAATTTTTTCAGTCAGTCCTTCCAATAGACATTTCCAGAAGGGCTATCCAGGTTGATCCTACAGTTCATGCTTAACCATTCAGAAGTGACTGATAGCAATTTGCTTTGCTACCTAATACATTAGTGCACATAGTAACAAGGACACATTTGCTAATACACCATTGATAGCACTGTAACCAAAGCTGTGGGATGTCACACTGCAAGCCTACAGAAGATTGAAAGCCAAGGGCAATGCCACAGTGAGCCACAAGACTATTTTGCTCAGGTCATTCAAATAAAATAATAACAAGGCAACAGCCACTGTTTTTAGTGAAAAGGAGTACTGATGTCTTACGCTCAACAGCAGGCACTTGTTTTCCTTGATAGCACCTAGGCAGCCCAGGAAGCCGGTCACCATGATCACTGTGCCAATGGCAATGACTAGGTTGGCAGCTGAAAGTGACGGGAAGCTGGGAGAAAACGTGGCGAAGTTCCCTTGTGACACTGACAGCCAGATGCCCACGCCCAGCAGACCACAGCCACATAACTGCAAAGAGACAAACAAAAGAAAGGTTTCACCATTAACAGAAATGTCATTGTCTCCTTCCCCTGAAACTCTGAAAAGAAAGAATTTCACAAGCAAGGTCTCAAGTAAATGTTCTGAAGTAATGCTCTCAGTGGCCTGATGTTGAAACAAAGTGAAATTAAATGTTTGTACTTAAACTTGGTCACATCACCTGTACTCATAATTCTATTTAAAAGCCACTGGATGGCAGAATTCTCTTCTGAGAGACTTAGCACATGAAACCAGGGCTACCCACTGATGTCCCAACAGCAACACAGAGCAATTTTTCTCTGTGAAAATAAAAAATATTATTTGAACGAATGCTCTGTTGCACTTATTTGTGCAGTCATCTGCAATGTCTCAGAGTATTCAGCCCTGTATTGCCTCATCCTACAGGAGGCAAAGAAGTCCTGAAGACATTTACAATCAAAAGCATAATTTCAGTAAATATTTGTCATAAAATGCCCAGTCACAGTACCCAGGTTGGGCTTAGTACAAGTTCTCATAGCTTTAGTGTTGATAGCCAGTGATCACAAAATGTCACCAAAATCAGATGTCTAGATAAATTATGTATAGGAAGCTCAAGCCTTATGCAAGATGCTCACAGGCATTCCCAAGGGAAGCAGAGTAACAAATGCACTGGGTAACACAGAGGAAACATTCAGGAATCTTGTAAGGAGACTGGGAAGCACCTTTTCGTCCAAAACTCAACACACAGTAACTCCACAGAGTGGCTGGGGAGCTCTGCATCACCAGGTATGGATAAATGTCACAACATCTGTGTTGTATCACAGAGCTGGACACAGCTGCAACAGGAGTGTGAGTAGTGGGAGAAAGTCAAACCCCAGCTATGCCTATGAAAAGACTGGTGCAAAACACACACACATGCATGTGGCAGGGTAGGACTTTCATCTCTCCCTTCAAATTTGTCCTCTCCACTAAATGAGCTTGAATTGATTTCTCATTGCCTTTCATGAGATGTCAGCAAGGTCAGTGTGAACTTGGAGTAGTAAAGAGCTGTGGGGGGATGCAAAACAGAAGCCACCTGATCATATTCTGCTGTAGGACCCAGTGGACATGGCCACAGGTTCAAACTGTCTGCAGCTCATGGAATCAGCCATCCTACTGCTCCTGCTTTAAATTTCATCTACTCTGTCCTTGAATTGCTGCAGTTTTGGTGCCTCAAGCTCACTCAGGAATCCACCCTATAGTTCAGCTGTTTCCACCATTAGATGAAAACTGCAGGCAGGGGCTGAGAGCTTAATGGTTCAGGAGGTCAGGAACAGCTCTCACCACACAACATTCATTTAAAGTATTAAATGGCGTTTCTAAGCTGCCAGGGCTGCCATTGCCATTAGCTGATGGCACTTTAATCAATGACTTCATGACACTCCACAGATGAGTCTGTAAATGTTTCCAAAGAAGTTTCTACCAAAGACCAAAATTGTTCAGTGTAACTTTCCATAAGATCCTGAATTCACACTTAAAAGGTCATTCACAAAGATGTTCCTAGGACTTCCAAACTCTATTAAGTTCAGAAGTCACAGCCTTAGCTCAAGTGTTTTGAAAGAGTGCAATGAATTCTGGAATCATGAGGCCAAAAGCAATAGATCACTGCAGATAAACAAGGCGGTGGTAAGTGCAAGCTCAGGGAAAAAAGCTTACAGAGGAAGGACGAGTAGAGGACAAAAAGGAGTACATATGATTAATACAAAGCTCACCCCATAAAGGATGACACCTCAGAATCCAACATCAATTATGAGATCCTAGCAAAAGAAACAGAAAAAAGAAGCCCTAGCCAGCATCTCTTAACCATTTGAAAAAATCCTGCAGCACAATCCTTGAAAGAGATTTGGTCCAGAAGAGAAAGGTGGCCAGGAGATTACTTCAGAAGGTCCATGTTTATGTTTACTTATAAAAAGTCAGAAGCACCTAATTGCTTAAATAAGGGAAAGCAGAGTAACACTGGAAGTTCAGATGACATAAAACATCAGGTGAGGGAGGGGTTGTTAAAGGCTGATCTATGCAACTGGGATTCTCTTGTGCCTGAAGAGTAAAAAGTCAGAGATTTGATAAAAGACATGACAACCTAAAAACTTCCACAAGGTGGCATCCCATACCAAATAGCACTAAAAGTTTAAGACAAATTTCATATTTCTTCTCTCCACAGTTCCTCGAATTTTGTGCTTTCTTCTCTGTTTTCCTCTCTGCCATTCTACTGCACAGCAGTACTGCTGAAGCTAAAATTTATGCTTTAAACTTCAGGTCCCATGACAAATGCTTTTTTCACTCATGCTTCTTTAAAAAATCCCAAATAATTCCACTGACATGGAACTTAATTGCATACAACCATACCAACCAAAGCTGGCTAGGATTCTAGCAATAAAATACCCTTCACTGACATTTTATTCTATACCAGTCTCATTTTTTATACAATGTGAACACTACAAAAATGCTCTGACAAATATTTGTTCTCACAGTTCTCACAGGATCCACCTCTTTCTGTTCGGAACAACTGAATCCTGGAGTGTGAAAGCAGCAAGAATATATCAAGTCATCTTATTAATTCCTTTTTCACCATATAATTAAATAATATATGCTGCTTGGTATTTAATTGGGTGAGAGTGATGGCACTGACTTTCCTTCCCCAGAGAAATGGTTCAACAGAGTAATAAATTTCACTGGATTTTTTTTTCCTCAAAAACTGTTGGCTCGTTTCCCTCTCATGATTAGAAATCATCATCCTCTAGGCAACCATCAAATCTCTCCTTCCCCTGCTGTTTATGTCACTGCAGAACACTATCATAAAGTCAGTCACTTTTACTTATAGGGCAATTTATCCAAGCTATGGTACACACATTTTGAGCTTAAAAGCAAAAGGAACACCAATGTTCCTCACAGGTTCTCCCACACTTTGAATTCACTTCACTACCTCAATGTCTATCTGTGTTATCACTGTGTCCAGAAAACATTAGGAGTATCAAATACTTTGAGGGAAATTAGAACTCCAGATAAACTTAGAGAGAAAGAAACCCCAAAACAAGCCTTTCCCTAACAAGTGCTATCACCAGAACAGGGAAGGAGCTCATTTATTTTATTCCTCATTTTTGAGCATGATATTAACTAATACAACAATACAAACTTTCACAATAGAGCACCATACCCAAGTTTAGCTGCCTTAACCATAAAAATGATACAGGAAGAGTTTACAAGACCCAGGAAAGGACAACACAGATGGCCAGATGTATGCCAAGACTGACATATTGTACAGAAGGCTATTGTGCACAGGATTATCTAGCCTGGGAGGAATTATTAAACAGGATGTGAATGAAATGTTCACAACTCTAGAGGTCAGTCAGAAAACCCAACAGCCTGCGTCTCAATCCTTTCCAATAACAGGAACAAGGGGAATATTAGCAAGCATTTGTAGTACATTTTGCTTCACACAACTGAGAAATAAATTCATTAATTACGCCACAAGAATCAAACACTGTGCCCACAATTGCCAGTAAGGGCTAGATAATTTTTAATATTGGCAATAGCATTTGTGGTTTCTTAGCATGTACACAAATAATGACATTTCATGCTTCTCAGAGTAAGATCATGTGTGCAGAATCCAGCAAAACTACCAAGCGGCAACAAGCTGGGGTAAAGAAGGGGTAGGAAATGCCATTCTGGTAATATTTTTAATTGAATAATATTGATAGACTTGCCCTTGAAGTCACTGAACAGCATCAGAAAAAGGAAACTGATAAGGAAGGCACTACCAAGAGGAAAAGGGACGAGGCGATATTCTTGTTGACTTTTGCAGTTATTCAATCCCATGCAAAGAATGCTTGATGGAAAAGCTGCACAAATAGGTGTGTGAAAGAGAAAGAGTTTGTTCTTGACATCAGATCTTCTAGTGCTGCTTAAACACCAGGAGAGCTCTTAACACACTTGGAATAGAACAGAGACATTTAAAAACTAAATAATGAGAGACAACCACAAGGGACAAAAAGAAGCAAGTGTCTCAGTTTGTACTCCACCTCCAAAAACATGCCCATGGCCATCTGTGGCCCAGTTACAGAGAGCAGAAAGCTCCAAGGAGATCTTGCCTGAAGCAAAAACGATACAATGAAAAATACACTCTACAGCTTATATATGGCCCCATAAAATGGCAAAAAGCACAGGAGGTTTGTTACAAGGAAATACTGACAGCATGATTGCAAAAAAAAGTATCAGAGCTGGGAACTGATTTTAGGACAACTGCAGTGACAAAAGAGACACTCTGAATTAGGTTCTGAGGGACTTCTGTTGAAACAGAAAGTCAACAGGAAGATGACTTGCACCAAAAGGACAAGCATGAAGAAGCCATGAGGACAAGGAGAATGCACCACTAAAGCTTAGCACAGAAAGTGTCCAGTGTCCAGATGGCTCTCAAAACCCTCCCCTTTGTTGGGGTCTGCAACACTTTGGAAAAGCTGCCAGTAATATTATCCTTCTGTTTGGTAAGTTCCACAGGATAAAGGTGACCTATCTCAAGTCTTCTTTTCAAGACAGAGATTTTCTATCATTTCTCTAACTGACTCTTTGACCAATGAGTGTGCAGATGAGGTAAGGAAGACAATGGCCCTTATAAAGCAGCAAAGTCTTCTCACTCTGATCCTGGGGTTTGGGGGTTTTTGTGTGTTTTGGGGAGTTTTTGAGTATTTTCCCCTCTCCTTCATTTATGGTATCTTAATGTATTACAGATCAGAATAACTGCTCTGGGAGGAGGCAGGGGTGAGAACTACATGGTTTCCACCACTTCAAAACACACTCCAGAACAGAGATAGGTTTTCTGCAAATTGACTTTTTGGATGCCAATTGCCAACTCTGGATTTGGGTGGTTAAACCATCTCTGGAAAGGGCTGGTGCTTAAAGGAGATTTTCAGGTAAGATTAGATAAATTTTCCTGCACTGTCTAGATAATCCACAGGATTAATCAAAACTGGGACTTAACAGCTGACAATCTCAGAGGTCTCTTGCAAAGCAAGATCATCTTCTAAATACGATCTAAAGTACTGCAAGGACACCAAAACCTGAGTTCTTCAGGCATATACTAGAAAATTAGAGTATGGAAGTAGGTGAACATACTAAAATAAAACCTACTTAGTGCTACTGCCAGAGCAATGTGGCAGATTTAAACTCCTCTACAACATTCCTATGAACTGAGCATTGATGGAAGACAAGGGAATCATTTTGATGTCTTCTTTGAGTCTAGTTCTGTAACAGCTGTACCGACAGCCTGTGTGTAATAGAAGGTACAGAGCTGGAATTTGTGCAAATGCTGAGTTTCCTTAATCCATCTGCCAGAGAAAGCATTTATTATCTTCCTAGGGTCACTCTCCCAAGCCGTACTCCTGGGATGGTCCTGACAAACTCAAATGAGGCATCAGCGACTGTGATCTTCTGTGGGGCAAGCAGAGGGAGAGCTATCCTGAGGAGCATTAAATTCTGACACTTTTATCAGTCTGTGTTTTTGAAATGTGTCCCAGAAGCCTTAAGATTTGGCTTGGATGCTCTTCCCTGGACACTCTGGAGTCTTCAATAAAGGATGTGCTCTGTGAAAGGAAGTTGTAAGACCTGGGTTTGCTTGGTTTGTCAAGAACAGCCTAAAATTCTCTTTATTCAGTTGAAGGGCAGCTCAGGTACTTCAGGCTGCACTTTAGGAGAAACTTTCACTGAGAAATTAGTACAGCACTGGAAGAAGTTACCAAAAAGGTGTCAAAGCCTCCAGTCACAGAAGTTTTCAATGCTTTGCTACAGGCAGTCATGGTTGACCTGAGCTAGCACTAGCAGCAGCACCACTTGGTATGACTTGAAGAGATTCCTGTCAAGCAACATTTCTATTATTTTATAATTTCCTCAGCTACCATGTTCTTCCTAATTTGTGAAAAATACAAAACCATGTCATTTCTAATGAACACATGAAATCTCTTTCCTGTGGAAGCCCTGTGGGGAGAGCTGTCTTGCTATGCTGGGGAATCAGCACACTTGTGTGTGTGTCTCCAATGCCTGCACATTTTATGGCAGGGAGTTGCCATTTTGTTTACATTTAACAAACACCATTGCTCTGCGATTGGCTGAACACAGCTGTAAAATGGACAGAACATTCTTTAATAAGATCTAATGGAATAAATAATTCAAATTATATATAATAAATATAAACAGTAAAAGGCTGTTTTGTTGTCCCCCACTTTATCAGACTGCAGAACAAGCCCTGACATGTCTGAAGTGAGGGAAGATTTCAAGAATGTGGAAGAGGAACAAAAGGATGACGGACATAGACACGCTGAGATGTGCCCAAGGGTTACAGACCCGGCCTACTGGGCCAATGCTGTTTAACCTCTTCATTAAGGACGATGGGACAGAGTGTCCCCTCAGCAAGTTTGTAGATAAACTCGAGTAGCTGACACAGCAGATGGCAGAGCTGCCCCTCAGAGACCTGGACTGGATGAAGAATCAGGCAGAGAGGATGTCTGAGGAAGTTCAACAAGGCGGAATGCAGAGTCCTGCACCTGGGGAGGAATGACCTTGTGCACCAGGACACACCAAGGCCTGAGAGGCTGGGAAGCAGCTCTCCAGTGGAGAGCCTGGAGTGCTGGTGAACAACAAGCTGATCAGAAGCCAGCAATGCAACCTCAAAGCAAAGAAGGCCTACAGCACCCAGGGCTGCACTAGGAAGAATGTGTCTGGCAGTTTTGAGTGCTGTCCTCTCCCCCTACTCAACACCAGTGAATCCAGCACAACTGGAATGCCATGTCCACTTCTGGGCTCCCCAATACAAGATGGACATTGGTGAACACTAGGAAGGGAAAGGAGCCTCCTAAGAGGCTGAGAGGGCTGGGACTGTTTGTCCACAAGAAGAGGAAGCTCAGGGGGTTCTTACTGACCTGTATAAATTCCTGATAAAAGGCACTGAAGAACAGGGAGCTGCTCTCCTCTTAGGAGGGCTCAGTGACAGGACAAGATGACCACAAAATTCGATGCAAGACTTGCAAGGGGGACCAAACACTGAAGTAATGTTTCCAGAGCAGCTGAGGAGCTTCCATCTGTGGAGATATTCCAAACCTAACTAGACACTGTACAGTCTGTCTGTAGACTAGAGAGTCTCTACAGTCTCTGTTCTAGCTGACTCTACTCAAGCAATGGACAACAGATTATATGACCTCAACATGTCCCTTCCCACCTTTTCCATTATTCTGTTAAGAGATAAGCTCTCAGATATCAATTAATAGCTTTATTCCAGGGGTATTCTCAACTATGCACACATACCCATCCTTTTTTCCCCCTCCAGTACCCAGCGTCCTCCTGAACAGGTAAGGAATAAACACACTCAATTATTCACAGCCTGTGTCCAAGACAAGCACAGCCCTGATTTTCTAATGATTGCCATTAATAATTTGGGGATAAGCACTTCATTCATGAAATTTCTAGGTGACAAATTGTCAGTATTTTAAACTAAGTGTAGAGAAATGTAGCAGTAGAAAGGAAACAAAGGACTAATTTAAAGGAACATAACTTGTAGAATGATATTCCCAAATACAGACTTCCTGCAAAATGATTTGGGAAAAACTGATGTAAAAAAGCAGTGTCAAAACAAATGAGGCATTACTTTGGACTGCAGTAGTTCTTCTCCCAGAACTTCACAGCTATCTTGAGTGGCATGCACAAAGCAAAAATCAACAAAATTCTCCCTGCCTGCAGGTGTGAAAGGTCAGATTGAGTTGTTCCAATGTCAGCATTATCATCTTTTTGTGTCTAAGTCACAATGCCCAAAGTGCAATTGGCAAAAAAGACTGAACATTTGAAGAGGATTCAGAGATGATGTATAAAGAAGGATTAAAATGTGTACAACACTGTTAAGTGATGGTTAAACTCAGAGGACAGGAAGGAGAATGGAGGCAGAACTTCAAAATTACTATTAGAAAAAAAAAATTAAACATTATACATCAACTTCCAAAACTCCTGAAATCAGAAGGACTGGCAGGGCCCTAACCACTTATTTGCTGTATGGAAAAACATCAAAGACAAAAGAGAGTTCAAAAAGTCAAAGACAACATATCTAAAATCCAGAGAATACCCAATCTAGAAGAAGGAATTATGCAGTCACTCCACAGAGGAGAAATGACTGGAAGGATATTTAACAAAAAATCCATAAAGGCTGTAAACTTTTTAAAGGCTATAAAATTCATAGTGCCCAAAAAGGACTTGTGGTTCCTACAGAAACACTAACCTTATGCATGCATTAGAATGTGCAGTTACACCGTCCCTGATAACAGACTGACAATAATAGCTCATTTAAAATATAGTAACAAAGCATTATACATAATCTTCACATTAAACCATTTTCTCATTAGTAAGCATGGGGATAAGAGCTGAAAAATTCTCTAAGCAATTCACCATAATGAATGAGAATTCATCAGCCTAACAAAGCACTTCTGAGCATTAAGCCCTATTCCTAAACACACATAACTGAAAAGATATCTTTCTGAAATGCAAAGTTTGGGGATTAAACACAGTCTCTCTTTAATTCCTGCAAATGACCCTATCTACAGACTTCAAACTAAAAACAGGCAGCAAATTACAATGCTGTCTCTTAATGCACCACTTTTTAAAGCGGTTTGACAGGAGATGTAAGTTTAGGGCTTTTCCCTATGTAGTAACGTTAATTACAAAATTGAAATCTGCAATTATTTTAAAATTACTTTATTTATTTTATTTTCCTATTTATTTCCATTAGAGGTAATTTCACTTGAAATGAAAATCCAATCTGAACACAAGCTGGACAGAGAGATCTCCTGAATTCATTGCTCCAGACCTGAATTCATTCAGATCTGAATGAGAGTGCAAAAACAAATGTGTGTTGGTATTTCATCCCATTAGACCCGCAGAACAGAGAGGGATCTGAATTTCACTCTCCCAATTATTAGAAAAAATTGAAGAATATTTACCTGCAATTACTAATCCCTCAAAAAGCATGACAAAGCACAAGATTTGTACATGTTAGCAACCATGATTTAGCTAATAGATTTGGTTTGCCTCATTATTAAAATATCTTTTCAAAATAATTTGATTCACTAGCGCTCAAGACTTTGAAAGCTGGAAGGAAACTTTTCAACAATTTTCATAGATGTCAACAGGAAGAGACAGTTTCACTAAGATAGTTTTCAGAGTAACAAACAGTCCAATTCCAGTATACAAACACCCCAAGGGAAATGCATCAGACAAGACCGGAAATCATATTTTATTCTGTTGATAGTAGAGAGAAAAACAAACGTAATCATGATCAGTTGAGTTCCCTCAGTGCTCTAGTTTTTGAGCAACGACATTAAAGCCTTCTTAAAACAGAACTATGTGGCTGTTTAAAACTATATGCTAAATTCATTTGTTCTGTATTTGCACAAATGCAGGAGCATGCGCCTGCAGTACTTTCTTCTGAGATGGAAGCCCCTATTACTTATTCACAGACACTTTCTGCCCAGCAAGGAGCACAATCAGATTCTGGTCAATCCATCAAACATACATTTGCCATGCTTAGCACCCACTGGCATAACTCTATGGAATCTAGGCACCTCTGCTGGTCACATGTTGTTAATCTGTCTCCTTTTTCCTGAGCCAATTCTCCTGAAGCCGCTTTATCCGCTTTGTTTATTTTAACCACAGCTGCTTAATTCTACTATATCTCTTAATACCAAATAAAAGCAGCAGGAAACCGCCCCACCCCCAGGAAAAAATAAAAATCAGATGTTTGAAGGACTTGTGGTGAGGCAACAGTCAGTAATCCTCATCCAAATTTGTGTAACAGGACTGAGGACTTCTCCAGCCCCAAAGAAGTTACTGTGACTTAATATACTCTATTGAAGATGTACTACAAGCCACAACCAAAAAACACTGTGCATCTCAAACACTTTGTTCTCCATCTGCTCAAAAAGGGCTTACACTACATTCTGCAAATCCACTTGTATCCTTCTCTTTCAGCTGTTGGAGGGACATATGAGAAAAGATGCAAGGGATCAGCGTGAAGAAACTATCTCCAGAAGTTCTTTGTAAACCAGTTCACTGTGTATGTGTGAAGTAAGCCTGGTAATTGTTGGACTATAGGCATTTTACTCTTGGTCAATTCGCATGTTAAAACAGCACAAAACTCTGGGGGATGCACTTCCCTCTTTAATTCACAACATCTGGCATCACTGACAACTGACAAAGGAGTAAAACAAACTTCCCATTTTACTTATTTCACATCAGATTGTAGCATGGCTTCCAGTTCCTAATAACCTTGTATTGCTTAAGCTGTCAGTAGAACAAGCACTGCAACACTCAAACAAAACAGACAACAGGAGTGAAGTTAGGCAACAAGTTATTTGCCCTCTGCACTGTCTGCCCTTCTTCAAAGTGAAGGTGAATTTTGTAATAGCAATGATAATAAATAGCAATAATAAATAAATAGGGAAATAGCAATGATAATAAAGGATAAACAGTTTTGCTCAGCACTCATTAGGAAAAAAATCACTAATTCTATTAGATCAACCAGAGAAAAATAGTATTCCAACTAATTCAGGGCAGATTTACTATTTCTTTGGTAATATTTAAAGTTTTTCTATCTCTTTCTATTAATAGGTTCTATTTTGAAGCTACTACCAGGAAAATAACATCTCCTACTTATTGGTAAATACTCTGTTAAGAGGTATTACATTAAAAATATTTTATGTGTTATCCATCCATTGCCTGAGTCATCTCTATCTCATTACTTTCCAAGATGTAAAAATCCTCAGGCAAGTGAAACTTTTCACCTGCAGGTTGCTGGAAATACTGCAAGGCTGAGCCTCATTCTCTTCAGAGAGACCAACAAGGGTTGACATTATAAAGGGGCCAAATCAGACAAATGAAAAGGGGTAGGAGGGCAGCCATGTGCTACAGTGAGAAGAGTGAGAAGCACCACAGTAGGCAGATGACTCGTCAGTTAACTGAATCTCGCTTTTCCCTCCCATCCAGAGAGCTGTCTTAGGGAAAGGAAGAACAGGCCATCACACTGGCTCAAGAAGAAATATAAATATTCAGTAAGAAAATTCAGCCAGCTACAGATTTAACAAATGCCTTTGCTATCTCAAAACAAACATGGGACAGGGACATTAGACCACTTAAATACAGATGCATGCTGTAAACTGTCTTTGAGTCGTGCATCACTTCCAAGAAAACACATTTTAAAAGCTTTCACTGACTTGTCTGGAAGAAGACTGAGGAATACTTATTGTGGAATAAGGAAAAATAAAAAGGAAATGTTCCAATTCATATCTATAATATTTTAACAATATGTTCATGCCAAACTCACTACAAGAAGAAGGAACCTGCAGAGATACAGATGTTGGAATGGTTGAGTGAAAGGAGTACTGAGGTCAGGTCTGATCCTGCTTTGTGTTGATTAACCTCCATGGTCCAGCTACTACCAGGGTGAGAAAGAGATGGGGCTGTTTCATCACTATTATGTTTTGGTTTTTTTTCATATACCATGATGAAACAATCTTGGTATCAGAAGAGTTAGGAAAGAAGCCACTGTTGCCAGATAGGAGCTGTGATGTTATCTTGGTATCTGAAATGCTGGAAAATCAGACTGGGACAAAATGATGGTCTAGCAACCATCTGTAAATATCTCTGTAAACAGTTCTGGCAATTACTGTACCAAACAAATGAGTATTCATGGTGTTTGTTTATTTAGTCTTCTGACAGGCACTGCTAATAAAACAGCACAGTTTGTGATGCAGTGATTTCAAAAGAATTAGAAGGAGGTAAACCTAAACATCCTAGAAAAAGTGAGGGAAAGCAACTAGAACAAATAAGGAAGACAAACAAGGCCATATGCAAAGTGGAAGATAAGCTGTATCTCTTTTTTCCACTGAGGAGGAAGCCAGACTGATGAGGAATTGGGTTAGCAAAGAAAAATCCAAGGCCATAAGGATTCACAACTAGCAAAATAACTTCATACACTGCCCGGAGGGGGCTCTGCAAGCAGTACACATGACAAGGACACCTGATGTCCTTGATGTCCAGAGAAGAGAGCAAGGAGTCACGGGCTTATCTGTAGTTTTCTGTCTTTTCCCCTACCACATGTTCAGTCTGCTAATATGACCAGTGGATGAAATATTTCAGGTGGCATTCTGTATTGAATGTGCCTTTAACAACCTAGCTGAACCTGACGTGAAGCAGAGAAAATTCCATCCCACTGGAGTCCAGTTGCACTTTGCACTTTTGTCTTCCCTAAGACAAAAGCAATCTATATAAATGTACAGGAAATTGCTGGACCTTAGCAGAAATTTATACTTTAAAAAAATATCTAAAAAGTATCTTAAATGAAATTAACTTGCTGTACAATCTGTAAAGTTACAGATCTTGATTTAAACTGTAACACATAAAATAATTTGGCTTCTGTAAGTTCTCTTCAGACCATATGTTCTCATTTTTGGGGCTGGATAAGGTTCACAAAAAACACTACCAGAAGTAAGGAGGACTAAGTGAGAGTGGTGCTGGCTCACCCTTCCCTCTCTTTTCAGTGAGCCAGCACTGATTTTCTGACAGCATTCCATGTGAACACGCTGACAAGACTGCAGTGCTCGCAGCTGGGAGGAACTGGAATTACAAAAGACAGTTCCATCCCGCTGCTCATGGGACGGACAGATCTGGCAGATCTGTCCGTATCCATTTCTGCACAGATCAGAACAGGTACAGAGTTTTTGCACCAGCCAAACGGAGACGAGTAAATGCATTTTATTTTGCAAGTCAAATAAAATTCAGCAATCAACAGAGCAGATGATTGCCAGATCAGCAGCAGTAGCATGTAACAATTTCCCCTAACTTTTGTGTTGACAAGTGTTACAAAGTGTACTGAATGCTTTCTTGCTACCAGACACAGCAGCAAGTAAATTAATGAATGTTAACTGTGTTGAGGGAAATAAATCCTCAATAACTCATACTCACTTGACTATAGCTTTGCACTCAGAATTATTTTGTTTTACTTTGTGCTTTTACCTAAAACCAGAGCTGACTCCAGTTTGAAATACCCTGTCAACAATCAATGAAGATAACAAAAGGCACACTTCATTACAAAATGTATCAGGATAAAATTAAAAAAACTTTAGCCACAGCATCACACAGGACATCTCCCAGGCTCTTATCTCTGGTCTGCCATTTTCAAATATAGGAAAGCCAAAATAAACGTACAAAACAGCAGAAACAAAAGGCAAAAGCCCAATTTCATGATCACATTTTACTCAAGTACTGCTAACAACACACAGATACTAGCAACAGCATCACTATTTGAGAAAATCATTATCTAACTGCATCATATGCACACAGAAAAAGAAAAGCAGTATTCAAATTCTGTAAGGAACAAAAATCTGTGGCCACAAACTTCGTCTGGGTATGATGCAGTGATATTACTCTTAAGGGGTCAAGTATTTCGTGCCAACACTGAATCAATATAATGGTTCCTATGTGTGATTCTTTCCACGTGCAGAAGAAAACTCCAGCAGTTCCTCAGACTGATTTATCCATTTTAGTTTACAGGAGGGAAATATGTCCTCAACAACTCATACTCACTTGACTGTGGCCTATAAAAAGCAAATGACTTTGCCACAGAAGATGTAATGAAATGTGGATTCCCTCAGATTTGTGACTTATGATTGGCATCTCAGCTTTCTGATCCATTGTGAACTAACCTCCCTTAATGCCTGCCCTCTTAGAGGGCATGTAGAACAATTTGCTCATGTGCGGATTCTCTGGCATCTAGTAAAGCTGGAGTTCATTCTGCAGGCTTTCTCTAAGGATCTGTATCCCCCACCCAATCACATCTTCAGTTTTATTTCTGTCCCTGCAGAATTCATTAAAATGTAAATTACGTTCTACTGAAAAAAACATAAGACTGTTAATGGAATTTCATCCATTGCATTATGCAGATATCCAAAATAGACAACCACTTTGAGTGGTATGATATACAGTGAAAGTTATCCCCAAAGGTCATCTCTAGATGCACTAGGTTTGATTTTTTTCTTATCCCAGGTGATATTTGTTTGCAGTTTGGACACATGCTTGATTAAAAAACTTAACAGATGGAAGGAATTAAATCCTTCAAATATGGGCTAAAAATATCTCCCGTTTCCCTACCTCTAATTCTTTATTCACAAGTTAACTGCCCCTAAGCACTTTTTCCTTCCATCTCTGTAGGTCATCTGTAAGTAATTTATCACAAAAAAAAAAATTAGGTAGAGAGTACGCTGTTTTTTTACTAAACCTAGGCCATACTTTCCAGTAATCTTCTGACTTGTCTGTCTCTAAGACCAAGCTACCAGACACTTATTCTGGTGTCAGAAATACTTAATGATTAACCACTAAGAAGAAAACCAACAAAATACAGTCACAGACAATGAATGACCCCCCTATTTTAAATATATTTATTCCAAACAAAGGATTCATTGCCCTTCTTGTCATCCAAATTTGTTATGAAAAAAAAATTAACTGGTAAGAACATCTCTAGCCTAACTGCAATGTTACATTACTTCAGTTTTCACCAAAGTCAACTGCAAGCTATGCATTAGTTGGCAAGCTATGCATGCATTCTGTAGCTATGGGATTGTCTAGATTCATACCTGCTAAATGGCAAATGTGTCTTCATATTTTCAAACTCTAATAATAAAACTCAAATGAAACTATCTGGTTACAAAAATTTTATCCATGATGAAGAGAAATACACATGTTTTCAGGTTATTCCTCATCAAAAGCCTAACTTCCCTGAAGATTAATTTCTACATTTATGGTAGTATTGCTTTTGAGTGGGAGCTGACTCAAGGACTAAACCCAAAGGTATAAACAAACTTCTGTAAGAAGTCTCACACCACTGCATGGAAACCTTCAGCAATTTACACAGGAGACCTCAATCCAAGTCCCTACTGTTGGCAAAACAGTTAGAATTTCCTTATCTTATAATTTTATGTATTTCCTAAGGCACTTTAAAGTCTCATCATCCTGGGCTGCCTGTATAAATATGCACACTTTCAGAAAAAGACGCATGGCAGTGAGAAGTGGTGCTCATTTTGGATATACACCATGTAGGTAACAGCATCCTACACAGCCCACAAGCAGAGACAGAGGTCATTCACACACACAAGTTTTGTTGTCTCAAAAGTTGTGGCATAAAACTGCAAAGCTGTATTGCCAAACATGGATCAGGTGGAACTAGAATCGGAACATACCCTGCTTCAGAATGCATGATGACTTGGATCATTAGAAGTACCTGTATTCCACCTGCATTCCATATGTTTACAAGTAACACGACTCATGGAGATAGAAATAACCCTAGTTCACTTCTAATGGGATGAGACTTTGTGTAAAAAAATTATAAATTGCATTTGGAGTCTCATAACCATCTTTTCATTTTTCTCCATCAATCTGGATACTATATATAAATTAGCCATTAATGAGAACAAAGATTATTGCATGTAAGCAGTGTGGCTTAAGTGAGTCAAAAGCCTTCTATTACTTCTGAAATACAAGATTCCCCGTCTGGAAGATTAGAAAATAACACTTCTATACCCTACAGAGGTATCTTCTTTCTCTAATTAAAACATCCTTATGAGGAAAAGCAAACAATTGAAGCACCAGAATAAATCACAGGGAAAAGCTTGGGAATAAAAAGAGAATACACAGAGTACGAAATACAAACAACATTTCCATCTTATTATCCCACATACTGCACTTTTTTGTGAATTTTTTTCTCCTGTTTGTGTGATCCTTTTGTAGCGTCTACAAACTTGAAGCAGGGAATGCCTCAAGAGCTAAGCTATACCTATTTTTAATTACGCCAGTTACCTTCATGAGCTTGGGAATCAAAGGACCACTCCTCACTAAGAATAATTTTTGAGTGGCAGTCTTTCACTCCCTGGATTTTCTTGACGCTCCTCTTCTCAGTGCCATTTTGTGTTTCATTATTTTGGCCCATTGTCTCCATGGCTAAACTAATGTTCAACCCTAGTTATTGAAAGCCATTCGAGCAAGCTACTTCTTTTATACTGATGATGGTTTTGCTGGCTTTATAAGGACAGATACAGGCAAGCCATGTGGATGGCTGAACCTGTGGAGCCATGAAAAGTCTAAAAAGTCTAAAATAGGGAAAATAGAAATACAGGCTCCTAAATCCATATGTGGATATCTTTGTGAGTTTAAAGGAAAGAATACTCTTCAACAAAATGATTTTTTTTTCATTTTTCTTGAGAAAAACCCAAACTATTTCAGCTTTGAAATGAAATTATTCTAAGCCTGAACCCATCACCACCATTTCCCCTCTGATGTGTATTTTTTCTCAGAATGATGTTTCTTCTTTATGAAGCCAGTGGGAATGCATGGCTGTACACAGCCTCCAAAAACAGCCAGTCTTTTTCCCAGAAGAGCTGAGTTTACTGCTGTGAAGGAAGTATGCTTGTCTTTACTGGCTGCCACAGGATACCTCAGTGTGCATGTAACAGGACTAGTGGATTCTCTGGAAGGTGACAATTCATAACACCCACTATGTGGAAATGTGTTTGTTTATACAGCTCTGCATGATAACAGATGATGGAGCTGTCAACATCAGTCTGAATATTTGATGTCTTATGGTAGATAATGTTCTATGCTTTTAGTGATTGACTTGCATAGCACCAATTCAGCTGTCCAGAAATGGCAACTTCCAAAATCAGAGGTCTGCTGATGTTCAGCTTCTCACAATTTTGTCCCTGGTCTTCCTTTCAAGCCTGGTATACCTGGAATGTCCTTTCCCACATGGGTTTGCCAAGTCATCAGTCTTTATGCATTAAAGCCCATCTGGAGGGACCTTGAGTTGTGCTGAGACTGCTCATTTACTATATTTAGACCTGAGAATTATCTGCAATTATGTGCAGACAACATACTCAAAATGGCACAAAGATGAATCACAGAATCACAGACCACTTGAGGTTGGAAGGGACCTTTGAAGGTCACTGGACCAACCCCACTGCTCAAACAGGGGCACCTAGAATCAGTTGCCCAGGACCATGTCCAGGTGGACATTGATATCTTCAATGACAAAGAATTCACAACTTCTTCAGGCAACTTGTTTGCCCTCACAGTAAAATAAGTGTTTCCTGGTGCTCAGGTTTTGCCTGTTGCCTCTTGTACTGTCACAGGTCATCACTGAAAAAAAACTTGGCTTGGTTTTCTTTACACCCTCCTGTCAAGTATTTGCCTACATTACTTGGATCCCCCTCTTCTCCAGACTGAACAGTCCTGGCTCAGTCAGCCTTCCCTCACAGGAGAGGTACTTCATCATCTTAGTGGTCCACTGACTCATTCCATTATGTCCATGTCTCTCTGGTACTGGAAGCCCAGAACTCCAGCTGTGGCTTCACCAGTGCTGGATAAAGGCGAAGGGTCACCTTTCCTTAACCTGCTTGGAACACTCCCAGTGTTGGCTTTCTCTGCAGCAAGGACACATTGCTGGCTCCTGTTCAATCTGGTATCCACCAGAATTCCCAAGTCTTTCTGCCAAGCTGCTTTCCAGCCAGGTGGCCCCAGCACATAGTGGTTGTTCCTCCCCGCTTTGCATCTTCCCTTGCTGAACTTCATGAGTTTCCTGTCAGCCCATGAAAACCAGCTCCACATCATGTTTATATTTTGGTTAAAGCAGAAGGAACTGACCTGAAACTAAACTGGGCCTCTCTGTAGCTAAAAACTGTGAGATGCTAAATTTTGAGCTAAACAGCAAAAGCTACCAAAAAGGCCCTAAGCAACTTGTTCTTCCTGCAAGGACACACCAAGATAGGTCTGTCACTCACATGCCACTACTTTAATAGTTTATGCAGCCCATGAAGAGTTCACAATCTGGCAAGCATAGGAAGGTAGAAGATGGAAAGAAGAGTAGCCAGGAGCCACATGTGAAAGCATAAGCAACACATAACATCTCCAAATCTGTAAGAGTGGCAGCATTTAAACAAACAGAAAAAAGCAGTTCTACTTATATCAGAGGGATGTGTCATCAAACACATTTGCTGGGACTGGTTAGCTTCCTACAGAGTCAAGATATCCTGTTATCACATGTGAATCTTGAGTTTTCTTTACCAGATCTGTAGAATTCATCATAGAGCTCCAGTTGCTGACTGTAAATCTGTGCAGTGAAATCTGCCTGCATTGTGATGCTTGTAATGATAAAATCATTCTAGGGTAATTTTCTTATATGATATCTCAGTACTGACTTGCCTTACACAAGGTATCTGACTGGCAAATAAAGGTAATCCTAAACTGCAGGCTGTGCTATAGATTTCAATACAAATATGGGTTACATGAACACATTGACTAAAATAATCTCCCAGCAGAGAGACAGCCGCGGGATTTTGACCTTTCCAGTCTCTATCCAAAAAGCTTTCAAAAAATACTTCCCATTCCACAAGTAGAAATAGCCTTTGCTTTAGCTGGAATACCCAAAATGGCAGTCCTTGCTCACCTATCTTCCTATATGCATCCATCTTTCTTACCACAGGCATCAAAGAGAAGCTGAAGTGCCTTCTGATATTGTTGCCATTGTGAAATATATCCAGCAAGACCCTAAAGTCAGGAAAGATGAATCTAACTCCCAAAATGTCTTCATATATGCTGACATGTTTCTCCTTTTGTTTCTCCTCCTAATTTCTCCTGAATTATCCTCTGACTTCAGACACACCACAAGAATACAGAACCCTGTGCAGTGATTGCTTTGCTGCTCCCAATGCATGCCTCACTGAGGCTTGAGCCCTGTGCCTTGCCCTCTTGAGCTCCTAGCTCATTTCTATAGAAATTAGATTACACTTGAACACACATCTTAACTACAAAATGGAAGGCAATAAAAAAAAAAAAAAAAAAAAAAAAAATAAAATGGTGCTAGATTGTGACTAGCCCTCTACTCCTGCATAGTCAGACAGCATTTTTTCGCAAGCTACCTGATATTTAAGTTTACTGTTTGCATTTGCAGGGTTCAAGAAAAAAAGTGATCCCTGTAACAGCAACTAACATCATCTCCCACAGATTAGCATGCTCTTGTATGACTTAGCATCACCCTGGATTCACATCTACCTTGCATTTTCAAGGCAGTTCAGCCACATGCAAGAGGCACAACTCTTGTCTGTCCATCTGCTTTAGGAGAGAGATGAATGAGGATCAGCATGCTCAACTGTTTGAAAAGTCTGTAAACTGAATATCAAGTGGGAACAAGAGCAAAAGGACAATACATGTTAAAAAGACTCACAGATCTTCAGTCATGAAATCCAGTTTTGTCTACTCTGAACATAAAACTATGAACAGACATGCACTGGAGCAGTGACAGCTGGAAGAAGACCTCACCACTCTCCCCAGATGTAGAAAAGGAACATTTTGCTCCTTCTATCAGGAACCTTTGGAAGTGACCTCTGGTCCCAAAAATGCTTCTCTAATGGGTCAGGGTAAATGCAGATTCATTTAAGTCACAGATATTTAAATCATCAGCTTCTATCATCATTTAAACTGAACAAAACTTCAAATAAGTCATGCATTTTAACCTGCATTGCTTTTGCACCCTTTATTCAGCTTCTTTCTATAGATAATTAATGCATCTTTTTGTAAGGCCAGAAGAGCATCTGTTCCTATACACTAAATCATCTTTTGCTGGTAAATGAATTTTGGTAGAAATTGGCACTCAATCAAAAGCCACACTAGAACATTTCAAAACTATACACTATTAGTTTCAAAGTACTGTGTTTAATGTGCTGTATGAATAAGAAATGGGGATGGTTTCTTATCAAGAAATCATCATAGTTTTCATTTTAAATGGATTTATTTAACAGTGGCAGTGTTACCTGTAGTTAAAGAACTGAATATTTCTCATGACCAAACTGTAAAAATGTAGAAACTGTCACTCTTAAATGCTTTTACCTCATTCTCTACATGCTCAAAAATAGAAGGCAAGTCTGCTTGCTTTTTCAGCTGCCAGTTTTTCAATACTAAATAAAATAGGTGTTGAGAAGAACCAAAGGAATAATCTGAAATGAAAGCTACTGCTGTTTTAGGCTTTCAAAAACTGGTTTAGTCTTTCAGCAAGCATTGCTTCCAGCTGCTAAGTCTTCCACCAGTTTTTCCCTTGCCTTCTTTGCAGAAATTGCCAGGAAGTATCCATTCCTTGTATGTTTTTATTTAACTTGTATTTTCAGAGATTACAGTCATTAAATGTGTTGCAAAGATTTGGAATGGGGTTAGTTTTTCAAAAGAAGGTAAGCAGACTTGAATTAAACGGTATCTTTTTTCTCTCCACTAGCTTAGAACGCTAATTAACAAGTAGCAAAAATCAGAGAGGACTCTCTTGGCACACCATGAAGGAATTCTAGTCATTCTTTATGTTGCATTTATTCAAGTCCTTTGCCTTTTCAAAAATAAAAACTATTTTCATTTTCCTCTTCATTAAAAAAAAAAAAAAAAAACATCTCCAGTAGGAGCTGTGCTGGAAGGGCACAAAGATAACAGAGCAGATGCTGTAAGGATTCACACTGCAGTAGCAATGGAACAATATCTCTTCATGCCATGGTCAAAATAGCAGCATGAAATGTGTGTCACATGCAAATTCACCCTGCTATAACAAACGAGGAACAATATTTCCATAAAAAGCAGCAACCTGGGAGTAGCAGTAGAGGCATTAGTCCATGCTGGTTCTTTAGACACTGTGGTCTGTTAGGCTGCTCCCTCACTGCCAGAACAGCACTGTTTCAGTTTGCTCAGATATTTTCATCCCAGGTATAACTGTGAGGATTTTGCAGTCCTACCTCACAAATTCCTGTCTGTCCCTAGTAATAGGGACTGCTGAGGTGAGGTCACATAAGGGACAGCAAAGCTTGTACTGCCTAGTGAGAACAAAGGTAATGAAATAAATAATATTTTGCCTAAAATGTTAGATCCGTAATCATTGTTTTATGTATAATTTTACTAGTTAAGGGATCTCACTTGCTTAACTTACATGTCTGACGTTAAAGGACTGGCTGTGGCCATAAGGAGCAGTTTAAAAGCTGGGATGACAGGTATGGTCAGGAACAGAAGGAGAAGAAGAGGGAAAACTCCAACTGATTGTTCCATTATGCCATTATTAACCAAAAGAACACTGAAGGTTGTAATCACTCAGCATGTGTGAAAAGAAAAACGAGGCATATAGATGAAAGATTCTGTGAGTTTTTTCAAATAAAGAAAAATAATCAAAGCTGCATAAATAAAATTTTTATACCTAGCATTACTTAACAGAAAAGACACGTACTTGTTTCACAACATTAATGGATGGTGAAAACAATAATTCCTACAGTTTATTAATACAAAGTTGTCAATTTACTTCACTTTTTTTTTTTTTTTTTTTGTGGAATGTTTCCTGGATGTACACATTATTGATACTGAGATGCACCACTTCTTTCCTCCTCCAAAAAAATGATATCAGAATCACTCTGGCATTATGTCCAGTACATTTTAGACACTAAATGATACCTCTGGGATGACCTCTAACACTTTTCTTCCCCTGGTCTATTTCTCTAAAAGTAGGTAGGGTAAGGCTTGCACCATCCTTAGCACTGAGAGAATGAGAGCAATTTCCCTTTACACAGTTTAAAATAGAAATACAAACCTTGCCAGAATGATTTGAAAGCACTGGCAGATGGATAAAATATTTCTAAATCTGCATCGTGTAACATTTGGCAGCTAGCATGAGTACTGAACAGCTGACTTTTATGCAATGACATTATTAATTATATCTTCCTTGCCAAACAAGCACCGTAACTGAGCCTTTGCAGCAGTGTGTCATTAGGCAGCTCATGCATGTCTGCTGAGCTGCTCATACGGTGAGAGATGGAGCTGCCCTGTCCCAGGCCTACTAAAAACATCAGCCAAGCTCCCATCTGATTGCAAGAGCTCCTATATATGGGCCAAGGACAGCGCAGCAAGCAGAAGGCGGTGTGTTCCGCCCGTGTCGTTAGACATGGGACAACAGCCATTCCCAACATCACTCCTGGCTTGCCAAGACCACCAACAGCGCAAGACAGTCATTCATGCCTACTGACTAATTTGCATAAAATTTGCTTGCAGGCTGAAATATCTTCATTTTGGACATTTTCCATTCAAGGGGTTCTTGTTGGTTTGTTGTTTTTTTTTTTTTTTTTTAAACTGGAATCTGCAGAAGCATCTCAAAAGCCCGTGTATGCCTGCAGGCATATATTAACTGAGCTCAGATTTGCAGCGTGCAAAACTAACTCAATGAAAAGCCAGCTCTGGTTTCAGGAAACAGAAGAGCTGACAGAAGCCATCATGTCTCTAATCCTAACTGCCTTAAGCCTCAATTTTGTGCAAAAACCATGATCCGTCTCACTTCAAGCCAACATAAGAAATATTGGATAGATGTATTAGATCAATGTATAAGTGTCTGCAGCACTTGTAATTCAAACAAAATACTCACATATTCTCTGTCCAAAATCCCAACAGCCACTCACACCAGCAGCCATGTAAATCTATCCCTCTAACTTCCCTGTTTCACACATCCTAGCTCTCAGCAGTTCTGCTGGCCCCTGGAACCTGGTTCCTGGTGTTTCACACAGAAATTCCTGGGGGAATTTCATCTTGAATCTGATGATCTCTCTTCACTTCCACACTAACTCTCTCTTAGGCAGTGAAAAGAAACAGATGAGAAGCAGCACATATTTGATTCCTTCTCAGAGAGCATAAGTTCCTAGCCAGCATTTGCCTTGAGATCCTTTGGATCATACATAACCATGGTGTGGGATTTGCTGTCCTACAGTGACAAGACCTGGCACATTCAATAGTGAGCAGCTCCACAACTTCATAAACTTGACCAATTCTGACAGCAGCTTGCTGAAACAGGCAAATTAATAAATTGGATTGATGCAATCTTCACAGAGAGCCCTGAAGTAATCAAAAAGTCACTGGTAAGTTTGCTTTTGAGCAGACCATATGCATACATCTTTAGGTATTTGGAGCTTGTTTTGAAAATGGAGCAAAGTATTGACTGCCACCATGGGGTACTCATTTTCCTCTTGCTCTGAAAACTTATCCTGTTTATCAATGGGTTTCTTTATTTGTTTATAATTATATTCAAGTATATGACAGCATGTGTGACTTCACAAGCTCTCTTTTCCATGTATTTCATGGCTCATTCCCAGCACTGCATGGTAGCTTTAGCTCTATCATAATGATGTTAAAAATTCAAGTTGGAATAGGAACCAACATAAACCAGAAAATAAGAGCAGCATCTTGCATAACAGGAGGGCAGAGGATACAGTGACTTCTGCCACTCACACACCAGTTACAGCTCTTGTATCTTCACAAAGAGAAACTGCACATAAACCACAAAGAAGAGCCTACCTTTTATTTCCAGAGGAGAAGCAGAAATACCATGGCACGAGGCAGAGAATGCCAGCTGTTCGTCAAAACATTGGCATTGAGCAAAACAGCAAGAGATGACCATCCATCATATGTTGTGAACAAGAGTCACCCCACACAGATGAGGTTTGCACCTCTGAGTAAAAAGCTAAACTGGCTCTAGACCTTCCACACAGCAGAAAGTACCCGAAAAAAAGGTGGGAAGAGTGCACCATGATGTCAATGACTTCTTACCTCTTGGAGTTTTTTAGTCAGAGGTGGACAACTGGAAATTCTGCAATTCCCCAAAGTGACAATCCTGCCCAAGAGAATGGGCAGGAGTGCAAAAGGAGCGCATGATTTACAAAGTTTCTCCAACAGACTCTCAGGTCTGAAATTTCCCTGCAGATACACTGAAGGCATGAATAATGGATCATATGGAAGCTGTTAAACTGTTCATGTATAGGAAGATGCCTCTGTTGAATGGACAACACTCTTTCAGGGGCTGAACTGACAGAATGTGAATTACGACAATACAGTGATGGCTAATTATGTCCCTTCAAACCTCTCCAAAGTAAGGGGGATCTTGACTTCAAGGTTCAAAGGATTTGCCTGGGAAAATTAGTTACATGGCCCTAGCCATAGGAATTTCATACTTTATTATCATGATTAAACTCTATCAAGACTCCTCTTTGGGAATGGGGCTGACAAGAGCTAGACCAGTCTCTGATAATGGCTTTGCTGTGTTATAATTATGTTTTATTTGCTATTTTGAAATCACATTTGCCTGCTATTGTAGTTTTGAAAAATACTGAAAAAAAAAAGCAGCAGTACAGCTCTAAACAGAGTTCTTATTGCTTGGGTTCTTGCAAATGTGTGACTTCAGTTCTGGAACTACTAAGCCATAGTTTCAGTTTAGAAGGGTGGAACAGAGTAATCTGATGGAATGAATGACTGAATGAATGAATGAATGAATGAATGAATGCATGCACTATGTTGCTGTTAAACCTACTCCCCAGTTGCAAAGAAACAGCTATTTAGTCTTAGCTAAAGCAGTTCCCTGCTTTGTTTTAGTCTGGGAGTATTTAAGAAACCAAACCTAAAAAAAAGAACTCTGATTCCAGTTGGATGGGGAAAAAGAGGAGGCAGACAATATTTAATCCTGACAATGCTGCAGCATTTTTATACAACGCAAAATAGTCCTAAAATAGGAAGGCTGAACCAGACCCACACAACTCTTACGAGGTGGGGAGGTGGGAAGGGGGCGGGGGGGGGAAGCATTAATACTTCATTGGTATTAATGGTTCAAGTATAACATAGAAGTCCCAGCTTTCCAATTTCAAGGGAAAAAATGGTTACTAAGCAAGGCCTTGAACACGTCTTAAGACAGCATCTTAATGACCACTTTGGCAGACTCTCTTCATTACTCAAATGAAAATTTAAGAGTCACAAATAAGAACAGCATTTCTCATGCTGCTGCTCCTTTCCTTGCTGATACAGAAAGAGAAAATGACAAGATTGTGCGGTCTCTTGTGGAAAAACAAAAAAAGACCTGTTAGCACAGCCTGCTGGTTTTCAAAACAACAGATAAAAAAACTTTATTTTTTTTCCCCTGAAGTATTTTTCCTTCTCCCCTTCTGCTGCCTCCCAAAAGAAGCTGTAGACTATGATGAGGTCACCCCTCAGCCTTCTCTACTCCACAGAGAGCAAACCAACCGACATCAGCTGCTTCTCCTAAGTCTTGCCCTTGAGACTTTTCAACATCTTGGCAATCCTGCTCTGGACACACCTTAAATAGTCTGAAGTCCTTCTTATATAAAAGCATCTAAAACAGCCCCCAGCACTCAAGGTGAGACCACCCCAGTGCAGAGCAGAGCAGGACAATCTCTCCCTTGCCCAGCTGGCCGTGCTGTGCCTGATGTACCCCAGGACACGCTTGGCCCTGCTGGCTGCCAGGGCACTGCTGCTGACTCATGTTCCACTTGCCATCCACTCAGGCCCAAGGTCTTTCTTAGTCATGTTGCCATTCTTGCTGTGCCCAGTTTTGAGCAACACAAAAAGAGCAGCGTAATTGCTGTGAAGAAATGCTACCCAAATGTCATGGCAGAGGCTATATAGCAATTACGTCAGGCACGCGGCACTCTTACCCTCAGCTTGTCATTTGTCTCCTGACATGTCATATGACCTCAGAGAGTCAGTTCACAACCTGAGCTAGATGTATTGCCTTCTTTGACCTGTAAAACTAGATGATCTTTGAACTAGCAAAGCATCTTCCTTATCACTCTATAAGGATGTTGACTGCCTCAAACATTTAATCTACTCTCTCAAGACTGTACAAAACCAAAGTAGAGATGTGGATAGGTATGGGGATTTTTGAAGGAGTTTTGAATGAGTTAGAGACGGGACCTCTGAGTTTTTTAGATGATGTGATTTATTTTTCTTATCTTCTACACAGGCAGGAAGGGTGAGTTTGGCTCACATCTTCACCACATAGTTCAGAAGGTCACAAGACCCCTAGTTACAAGATCTTTTAAGGATTTATTGACCAACATAACACTGCCAACAAGGATATTTGTGTTTTGAAGTCTTTGTCATGTGTGTAGCTTATTTTCTAGGCCTAGACATTTCAGACACACATGACAGACTTTCACACACACATGTATGCATACATGTGACAATGAGATCAAAAAGACTAGTTCACAAATAAGTTTAGAAAAGTGCATTTGAATGTACTTCCTTCCTAAAAGGACCTTCTGCCAGCTTTCCCTGCATAAAGCACATCTGATCTCTGGTGTCAGACAAGACTTAACTTAATCTGAAAGTTGAACCTAACGCTGTTTGGAAAATGATTTAAAAACTTGACAGAACGGTCAGCCACGTATGTCAAGTACTGGCACCTTCTGTTTATTCTTCATTCCCCTCCACTCACTGTGCAGAAGAAAATCCAAGACAATTTTCAGCGCACTGGTTGCACAATGACAGCACAGTCTAGGCAAGCTGCCTCTGGAACTGGGTACACGGAGCTCAAAGGAGGCAGTGGTAAAGCTAAACGGGCTCTAGGCATGGGCTAGGAGGGCTTTGTAAGTGGACTTAGTGGCACCAACCAACACTAATTTGGAGGTCTTTCATTCAACTTTATTGACCAGCATAGCTGTGGTTGGAAAATCCTTAAGAAAGACAACTTGCTGAACAAAAAGTCACATTTTTGTGCAGTAATAATGTTTCTTCTGCCTTGCCCCTCTGAATGAAATATTTTCTATGCTGTTTTCCAAAGCCACTGTAAAGATTTCTCCATTCATTCTCAGCCCGTGCAGAATTTTTTTGTGCACATGCTAAACCATGCACATGCCAGCAGGTGTAGAGCCATGGTTAAACTGAACCACCAGACAGAGCTCTCCCTCTTTTATGTAACCTTTGCAAAATCGTAGAAACTGAAAAAGGCCACTAAGACTTCAAACTGAACAGCTGACACCACATAAAACATTGAAGGAACACAGTGGTCAGAAATGAAGCAGGGTTAGCAATCATAAATTAAATGTGCTGAATTTCTTTGTTTATGCATCACTTGCTTTGTGCTTCACAAGAATTAGATCTGTCTAAGTACATTTACAAGGAGGCAGCTCAGGATTAATTTCTAGCTAAATGAATCCTTTCTTGGTGACAAGCAGTATGTGGTGATTTCTACACTGAAGCAAAAATTTTCAAAGGCTATTTCCTTCATGGATTCCAGAAAAGTTTCTAAGGGAGGATGGTTTCTTAGTTATTTTTCTAACATTCTTTGTAAGAAGGTGAAATCATAAAATCACAGAATGGGTTATGCTGGAAGGGACCTTTTAAGACTATCCAGTCCAACACCCATGATTAAAATGTTTCAAGAAGCTTGATTATTAAAAGTAGCAATGGCTCCCATTTAACATTATTGCAGTTATTTCACCGATTCTGTTGGCAAAAATTCTCAAGGAACACTTTTATTAGAAAAAGACTAGTGTTCTTACTAATTACACTTTTTAAATCACTTTCCAAACAGCGTTAGGTTCAACTTTCAGATTAAGTTAAGTCTTGTCTGACACCAGAGATCAGATGTGCTTTATGCAGGGAAAGCTGGCAGAAGGTCCTTTTAGGAAGGAAGTACATTCAAATGCACTTTTCTAAACTTATTTGTGAACTAGTCTTTTTGATCTCATTGTCACATATATACATACATGTGTGTGAAAGTCTGTCATGCGTGTCTGAAATGTCTAGGCCTAGAAAATAAGCTACACACATGACAAAGATTTCAAAACATTTCATTCAAAGCTATCTTAATTTCCTCATAAAAAAAATAAATTGGCACATTGTTTCCTGAACAGCAACAAACTACAGGTAAAACATTCAGATGTGACTATAACGGGAAAATTAAGTGATAAAAAGAGTCTAAGCATAAATGGTTTTCTTAAATAGAAAAGATAAAACTCCGGCTACAGGGAAATCAATGTTATAGCTTCTGCTGACTTAACAGAATCACAGAAAGGAGGGATGAAAGTCAGGCTTCCTTGTTTTCTTCATTATAAATGTTTCATAATAAAGATAGATAACACAAAGCTCAGAGCAGAAGGAATAGATGGTAAAAGGGATAAGGACCCCACCCTACCACTGGCAGCAGGATCCAAGCCATGCCACTGCCCCACTTCTGAAGCACAGACTTGGTTCCCACCATTAGTTGAACAGCTGTTTTCCAATAAATAGATTAACTCTTGCTCACCACTTCAAGGAAAACATTTTTGGGGAGCCATAAAAAAAAGAAAATAAAATCACTTCTATGCACCCAGCTTCATAAACTGTAGCTATATATTTTCTTCAGGTTTTAGAGAGTGGAATGACCTTGCCCCTTGGCAGATTTTTGGCAAGAAAACCCAAGACAGAAATGCAATAATGTGCTCCAAAATCTTGACCTGATCTCTATTTAGCACATTTCTGACACCTATCAAAAGGGAAAAGTCACACATTACCTTTTTAGTGCAACAATTAACAGCAAGACAAAAGCAGAAGCAGCTAAACTCAGATATTTCAAATACAGAGATGGCAAAATAAGTACAGAATTGCTGATCTACATAGCTTGGATTTGCTGTGATATGGGTGCCTAGCTGCACTCAGAGAATTTCAAGCACTTTTGAAGTATGAAGCATTGCCAAGTATTAACTCAGATGTGTTAAATACATTGTCAGGTGGCTGCACCCTGGTGAAATATAATAGAAAGTGACCACACGTTTCCTACAGTTTAGAGCTTTGCAGCAAGAATGCAGAATGAATGAACTTTACACTATGCAACTGACGGAGAAGGACAGCAACTGTTCCACTTAGAAAGTGTAACTGAGAGAGCAGAACCTAATATCTGATCCCTTTAGGCCCTGTAATAGCATTAGAAGCTACTGTAAGTAATGTAGAAACATATTCTGCTACACACAAGGACAATTCTCTAAACTGCTTAGCCCATGTTTTAGTTTATATCTTCACCCCACCCGTCATTTTCACTTGTGTAACTTCTCCCTCTCAGGGCAGCTGATACCCTTCCATTCCCAATGTGGCTGTTTAGAATATTCAGGGAATCAAATTAAAATAGATACTCACATCAATAGTTTGGATTTTCTGGCCCTAAATGCTAGCCTCTGCCTAGAGGTGCTAAGATTGGTACAAGATTTGAGAGGACCTTATTTGCAGTTTCCTAATTTTAGATCTTCCCTGTGGACTGTACAAGCAGCCAAGACAGAAGCAGAAGGTCTTTGACCATGGCCTAGGTGACCATGCCCAAATCCATTTCTATGGGCTCTTTCTATGGGCAAAGATGTGCAAAACAGCCCCAGAAACACCTTATAAACATATTATCTTTTTTTTCCTGCCAGCAAGATAGAAGAATGAAGATATTCTACACAGCTATTCACAAAATCCTCCCGATTTTTTTCTAGCCCCAAGTGAATATCTAGTAACAACCTGACATCTACATGAAGAATCAACCAATGAAGAGAAATCAGAAAAAGCAAGTCTCTTGTTCCCTGACAAGCATTAGAGATTGCTTTCAGACAAATTGCATTAAATTTTTTCTCACTTAGTGAATGACTTAAATGTACAACAAGAAGACAGAGAGAGTACACCAGCTGAGCTTTTCATGTTATTAGCACCTATAAATCTCAAGTTATGCACAATGTATCTATTAAAATATTCAATTTCACAGTATAGATTTGATGAGAAGTTCTCGCTTCTGGACAAGGGATGAGGAATCTTCACTGCTTCACACAATGCCTTTCTACCCCTTACAATAGGAATTACAGTACATACATATAAATGCCATCCATCTCTGGTATGAACAGTTTCAATATTCAATCATTTACACAAACCCCCCCCCCAATTGCTTTTAAAGGGAACACAGCCTTCCATGTCAAAATACTGGTAGCTCTGTGCATTCTGAACTTTGTATGAAATCAAAATAAACTCAAGGCAATCAGGTCCTTGGTAAAACAGTCCTGATGTGTTAGTGGAGGCAGGAACAAAAGAACAGTGTGACCTTTAAGACCTAGATTCTCTCCTCAGTGTGATGCAGGTTTACCGGAGGGCTTGCAAGGAGTGATTCATTGCCTGAAATTTGGTTTCTACATTAATAAAATTCGTCTACATGCATTTAGCATTTTTGAAAGCACTTTTCAAAATCAGTCTTGCTAATTTCCTGATTCTGTATTTGTACAGTAAGGACCTACCTGGGACTCAACGGTTCTACACCAATGAAAATCAAAGTATGATGATAGTAATCACTAGGAAAAGACTTAATCAGGACAGTCATTGCTACTTGACTGTCAAAAACCAAATGCCAAACACCTGAAATCTAGTAGTCCCTGCATATGTTTATCTTATGTTGCAGTATTAAAAATGAAAAAGAATCAATTCATTCACTTCTAATCAGCAGCAAAGTTCTTCAAGATGATCTATCATCCACACAGCTACTAGGTCCAAACTTGCTTAGTAGCTCCATACAGTAAAAGTGAAGTTGTCCATATCCTGGTTTTCACTGGGAATCGGGCTGACCCCTCACCAAGGCTTTATACACAGAGGAATATATAAATTAGATGGCAACAGATTTGTTGCTAACAACCTGGGTTAGATTTAAAACTATGACCTGCTGCACAATGCTTTATGTATTATATATTTATATTTCCTGTGTCTCAAGTGTAAAAGGAAGTGCAATGGTGGTATTTCTTCACTATAATATTCTTTTCTCAAATTGTACATCATTACCGAGACACACATTGCCCTTTACCACCATTTCCTCAGACAGATGTCTGGCCCTATAAAAATGCTCTGAAACAGCAGACACATATTGATAATGAACAATTTGTGTGTATGTAACCAGATTGTATTAAAAGAAAAAAATGAACCTGCACACCTCTAAGTAGCTTGTGGATATTTTCAAGTCTCCAAGGCTTAGTAGAGGACCAACAAATCGCTCAGTTGGCTTATTACTGGTCTTCATTCTGCATTACTGGATGAAAAACCCTTATGATGGTTGAAGTGTACACCTGCAATCTTTTCCATAACATTTAAGACACTGCAGAAATGTCTGCAGATTAAAACTGAAACATTATTACAATAAGATAGTCCAAATACAAGTCAAGGAAACCCAACCAGCTGGTGCCCTTTTTCTGCTTCCTCTTTCACCCCTCTGTCCACACAGGCTTATACATACATAATGAGTAAGCCATATGCTTTGTCAAGAAAGACAAACAACAAAAAATTAATCCATCCCTACATCTGCTTCATACATGCACGAGCAATGTGTGTGCACATAATTAAAAACCGAGATTACACTTTCCATTTCAGTAGATTCACACGGATGACAGGAGATTGCCATTTCAAAGGTCAACGAAATTCTTAACCATAGGGCTAAGAACATTTCAATGTTTAACCATTAATTCCTTTTGTTAACATCTGCTTAAACAATTCATTGCAAATGTGCTGAGGAAAGTTCCCCTTTCTAACAGCTCCATATTTTCTCCTCAGCCAAGGAGAAAGTCAGAAGATTCCAGCATCTTCCAAGGCATTTAACAATAGCAAGCAACAAAAGAGTCATTAGAGTCTTAGTTTGTCAAAGGTTAATGCCTTGTCAAAAGTTCCATCATGACATTTGGTTTTAAGAAGGAAAAGTAATCTCAATTTTTCACCCTCTGCCTATATAATAAAGAATGGAAGACAAGAGCAAAGAAGATTTTTATCATCTTTGCCAGTCTCCCTGAATTCTTGCAGCTACAGCTGCTTTTACAATAGTCCATTTTTACACTAATTGATTAGAAGTTATGTGATGGAAGCAATACACACCAGCTTTTGAAGAGCCTACAAAACTGAAGGCTCCAGTACAAGAACACTAGAATATTTTTTCTTAGTCACTTTATTGTCATTCTTTTTATGAAATGATCAATTGGTGGCTCTTCTGTGAAGATACAATTCTCGCAATCCCAGCTGAGTTCACCATATTTCAATATCTGCAGGTACAGCTCACTTGACACCTTGCTAGTACATCCTTAGTTCTGTCTCTCAAACATCTAGTTCACACTAATCCAGCCACCAAAATTACAGCTCCTCACTCACCTCCCCTTGTGGAGCAACCCATTGTTACTATATTATATTAAAAAAGAAATAAATGAAAAGCAAGAACAAAAATAGATCATTAAGCCTGTACTGTTTGGATTTCAACAGGGAGAAGAGCAAGAGAGACCTTCAAAATTACTATACTTTGTTCAGTATTCTTTTCCATTAAACTTTAGTAGCAAAACCTCTGGGCCATGCTTTCTCACAAAGGTATTCAAAGGATATTTATTCTCTCTTGTTCCATTAAGATCCCTCTTAATTAGTGTTATTTTAAAATATACACACAGGACCATTTTTATAAATTCAAGAGGACATCATGAGACTAGTGCATGATACAGTGAAGGCATTATTTCATAGCCAGCATGAGAATTGTGCTAGGAATGTCACCTTCATTTGTCCCTTGGTTAAACAACAGTGGTGCTGTAGGCTGACAGTGCCTCGGTGGGCCACGGCATCTTCCTGTGTCAGGTAACTCTGTGCCACAGAAGCTACACCACCACTGCTCCTAAGAAGGATCATGGAAACAGCTGTGGTCAAGTTTGCCCCTAACAGCAATTACTGGTGCCCAAGACAACAAGAGGCCTTCCCTTATTACTGTTGGCAGCACAGGACTTAGCCAAGATCAGTGACTGGAGTAGTCTGACATTACCCCCCACAGAGGATGGGCAAATCCAAGTAGGATCAGAAGCTACCAGGCCATGGAAGTGAGGCCATATGGCAGCGTGACAGCATGGGGTAAACTGCCAATCATATTCCTTATTCCAAGTTCAGCACCATCATTTCTAGGATTCTCTTACAGAAGAACTGCCACACTAGATTGAATGTTAAGTGCCCACCATGTCAGTAGCTTGCCTTTGACAATCTGGGAAAACTAGACACATTCAAAGGAAGCCCAATAAGCAAAACACGCCCATGAAAGTCAATTTAAGAATGTCAGCTGATGCCCTAGAGACAAAGGTCAGATTAAATCACAATAAGTGAGATCTTTTTATGGCTTTGATATCATCCTATAGCAGTCAATTCCACAACCAAAGTATCATAGGAATTTTCAGCATCTTGGAATTTTTTGGGTTTCAATTTTGATTCTCTACATTTTATAGAACAAGATGACGAGAAACTACAGATTCCCTTCTCTACCGAGTTTCATTATTTTGCATTCTTTTACAGTGTTATTTATTCAACTCCTGTCATTTCCTTATTCAACTTATTTCTATGGCAAACTTAGTCTCTGAGCAGTCTTCTCTGGCTCCTCATACTTCTTGTACCTCTTTGAAGCAAAGAACATCACAGCAAATTCTCCCTTCAATGCCAGAAGTCTGAGAAGTGAGAGTTTTTCACCCATCGTGTCCCCAGCACAGCACAAAGACCAGCACATCACCTCGCTGTGACACATTCTCGATCAACCATGAGCAGTTATGACTGCAATTCAAATAACCTCTGCAATTCACCACTCAAAAAGAGTCAGAGAAAAACAACACATTTGCTTTGAGCATAGACAAGTGATCTCTAGCAGTTTTAAAAGTCCAGGAGTTTAAAAAAAAAATCACAACAATTATGAGGCTAATCCACACCAAAATGGTATCACAGGCTGTTTTCTGCTCTTTTCGTGAAGTAAAGCTGCTTGGCTTCATTTGCTGACATCCACTGAAATACGGAGAACTTTTTCAAGGAATTGGACATTTTTATATCAAGGTCATGTGACTGCCTCCCTGCTGAAGGCCCATATATCAAAGCAGGCAGCTGCTAGCCTGAAAGCACAGCACAGCATCTATTTTCACCCAGGAATTACTGTGTCGCTTGGCAGAATTCTGTTCTATATTCAGGGGGTGACATAAACCCACAGCAATGAACCCTGGAAGCTGAGTCTCCCTCTCTCTCTCCTCTGCACTGCACTCAGAGGTGAAATACCAGCAAAACGAAACCTGTCCTGTGCCAGGGAACTGTGTGCTGATCAAGCATTCTCTCAGTCCTCCTTGGTCCTTTACTCCAATAAGGAAAGCCTGGGCTCAGCTTCATTAATAATTCAAACTAGAGATGCATAAATTATGTTCATGGAAATTATGAAGAGGTTAAGCTGAACAAATTGAGAAATAATCCTCTAGCAATACGTATTTCAAAATGCCATACTCTAAAATACTACTCTGTGCTAACATACCGTATGTTACTGTTTAATGATTCTATCTGAGCTACAAACTTTTAAAAGGATTAAACCAAATTTATTTCTCAATTCTAAACTGCCATGAGTCACAGAGATAAAAAAAAAATCAGATATTTTTTCAAAGAAAAAAGAGTTTTTGGCTTTTCTCATCATTTATTTTCAAATTACACCCATCTCATAAAAATGTACCTTTAAAATTGGGATATTGCCAAGAAGCTTAGGCTTAACATTCAATCTAGTAATAAAACTGACAGATTGAAGGAGAGGACAGAAATGAATTAAAGTGAACTACAATAAAGACAAATGGGAAGCAATTCACAGTGATTATGCCCTTTTAATGCACAAAAACAGAAGAAGGGTTAACTGGCTTGGCAGATGTTCCATACAGACAGATCTTATTGGCCAGACTGGGACTAAATTGAATACTGAATTTGAATGCCGAGATGATAATCTTCCCAAAATGGAAAATGGCAGTGTGGCATAGCAATCTCAGCTGATGACACATGTACAGAGTTTATTCATTTATTCAAACATAAATCAATGTATCAGGCCAGACTATTTTTTTTTTAAGTTTAAGGGAAATGTGTGACAAATTGTTTTTCATTTCCTCTTTAGCAACCAAAAGCTAGAGGGCTTCTTGCTCTGACAGCCTGTTCACTAGCCAGCATAAGCTGTGGCTACAGACTGATAGCCCAGCTTCCCAAATCCTGGAGCCAAAGTGCCTCCCTAGGCACTCATGCCTGGAAATCTCAGTAAATATTTTACTTAAAAATCCATAGACGTGAAAATCAATTCAGCAGTGCAACTAAGCTTACACTTATTTATTGTATGAGTCTCTGTATATTGCTTTTGCCCTGACCTTTCATAACTAATTTATGTATTATTCACTTTCTAGTCTTCATGTTTTGCCTTTCTTAATGAAATGTGGCAAAAGACCTGCATTTAGAAATTCATATTTTCATTTCTTTTTCCTTAAGGAAGTTTTTCTCTCTTTAAATCAACTCCATGCTGAGTAATGCCAGTGAATGTGGGGCTACAATAACACAACAAATTTAGAAAGGAGAGATGATATATGCACAGCTGAGAGGTCTATTCAGAACATGGAAGGCTTACTAAAAAAGAGAAGGAAAAATCTCATTTACCCATTAGTCAATAGAAACAAAATTAGGAACTCGGTTTGATCAAGCTACAGCAGAGGAGTTAAATTTAAGCTTTATTTTGTCCTATGGAGGTGAAGAAAAAGGTAGTAATAGCATGTTCTATGAAATAAGTGGTAGACAATGAGTGCTAGAAAACTTCTGAGCCATGATGACCTTGGTAACCTCAGAATGAAAGAATTCTGACATTCTGCAAAATGTGGGGGAAATTGAGTATCAGTGGTTAATAATTCAGTTTGAATGTCGGGCACTTTCTGAGACAGCTGTTTTTCGTTAGTGGTATTTTTTGACACACAAAAAAAATCCCAACCAACCAAACCCTAAGCTAAGAATCCAGGATGCAAAAAACTCCAAAGTGTTAGAAGGAGGGGAGTGTGTGGTCTCTTGCTTATATCCTTGGATATCCTGTTCTTTACAGCACACAGTTAACTTTCAGCCAAAATTCAAGTGCTCACCCAAAATATTTTCCCAAGCTTTTAACTAATTCCATTGCCTGCTCTGGTCACCAGGGAGGAGAATGAGGGAGAAAGACACAATGGCAGAGGACTCTGTACCAGACTGCGTCCTATCTCCTCACCCCATGGATGTGTCACCCTTATCTCAGCATGGTACACACTGTTCACTAAAGGAGGGGAGTAGAGCAAAAGAAAAAAGCATCTTTCAGCCTTTCTGCCAGCAGCTTGTACAAGCCATTCATTTCAGTTTTGCCTAGGATTGTCTTTCACGTCCCAAAGCCCACTTCTGATGGTCTTCAGGTTAGTGCTGATGGCTTACTCAACTTGTGGCTGCAGTAGCACATGTGAAAAGCCACCAGCAGACTCTGACATTTCAGCTTCTCCTCTGTCTTCACTATTGGAATATAGTCACCTGCACAGCTGCCCCACTTAATAGTGACAGCGGAAAGCACTCTGCCGAAGCACTCCTTCACCTAAGTTTTCTGTCTTTCCAGAGTTGTAATCAGACAGACACCATACTCCATGTTTTGCTGGGACTCTGTTTGTTCACCCCCAAGCAGTGTAGGTACACACAGCAATGAGTGCAGTTAAACCTTTTCAGCAGCTGTAGAGGACACAACATTATCATCCACTCTGTTAATACTCAGTCCCATTTCTTTCTTTGCACACCAGCAAAGAGCTGCCTTTCAGATAAAAGCTTCAGAAGTTCTTTACCATAGGGTTTAAATTACATGTGAATTATTCCCAATGAGCAGCAATGACAAGAAAAGAGACAAGTCCCTTGCAGACTCTTTTCCTCCCATTAAGAGCGTCAAAAGGACATGCTTTAATGATGAGAGCTTTCCCAGTTAAATTCCTGTGAATTATTTATGCTCATCTCAGATGTTTAGGTGAACACCCAGCCCTTAGATTGCACATGTGCATTATCAGCAAGAAATGGAGAATCATTCCTGTAGGGAACTGGAATTACAGCAGTCTAGTCAAGAAGAAAATGTAGAGCCAGACAACTACTGCTCTCCCCCCCTGGAGTGTTAACATTTGCAGTTTGCCTGCAATACAGAATACAGTTTGTCCATAAACCAGAATTTATGCGCACAATTGTCATCATAATTCTACACCTAAAGTCATACTAGACATATGAACACAGACTCTCTAGGCACAAAGTCCTCTCTTTCACATCAATGACCTTGGTTTCCTATAAAAACATAAGGAATTCTACATTTGATTTTCTACCTGGTCACTTTTCCATTCATCTTGAATAAGAAGGTACTAATGATGTTCTAAGCAATAAATTTATGTGTCCTTTGAAAGAAAAGTAATTCTAAGGATACTGTCTTATATTGTATTTCTCTCTGTGCCTCTGACTTGGACAAAGCCAGAAGCACTGTCTTCCTCTAGATATACATCAACAACACTGGCACAGCAAGGATAGAGTTCAGCAATTTTACCAAAATACCACACCTTTTGTATCAAACCAACAGTGAACACTGCTGGTAGGACTGTAAAAGGAAACAACATGTGCAGAGAGTTACAAATTGAAGAAGGAAAGAGGGAGAGAGCAGCTAAAGGAAACACTGGGAATAGGCTAAGCTCTCTCAGGCTGCAGCGGCTTGACACAAGGAAAGAACAACCAAATCTGGCCCCTTCATGCCAGTAAGCATTCTGAGCTGTGAACAAATCAGCCAGCTACAGATGACAGCACACAGATAGGGGTACAGAGAAACAGATTACTAAAAACACACAGCTTTTACAAGTACCTGAGCCAAATGACAAAATCATGAAGGAGTCTGGGGGCTTGAAGCAGAGCTGTGAGACACCTGAACTGCGAAGCTAACATGAGTCACAACCCAGCAATCACTCATCCCTTCCCAGCTTTTCAGTTCAAAAGCCAACTACAGGCTGAAATGAAAAGTCATAGTATTCAAGCCATCAAAGCAATGATCAAGTAATGAGGATGCTGTGTGCACCCATAGTCCATGGCAGGGATTTCTTTCTTATTAAGCTTTATGACAGCAGAAGAAAGAGATGTGTTTGATGTTTCCAGTAAGAAAATATAACCTAAAGGAATGCCAGTCTGTCCAAATTATTTCCTGGAGGAGCAACCTCAAGAAAAATGCGTGAAAAGGATTGTGTTGACCCCTTCACTTCTTCCATACTCTCAGCCTCTTCCCAACCCCTTCCTCTTCTTCCTCCTCTTATTTTCCCTCCTCTTTTTTTTAAAACCACCCAAACCTGCTACTGCAGTCCTCCTACCACCTTTTTTGTTTTTTACCGCTCTGTGGCACTCAACTTTTTCCATTTCCCTTTCTGAATGCTTCACCACAAGCATGTTACCTCACTGCTCTGTCCCCTCAGCTCATGTTACGTCACTGCTGTGCGCAAGAGAGAATGAAACTGCCTGTCCTATTACTGAGATAACTGGCAAGTACACAGGTACATGGGCTGTTAACAATTCTCAGACAGGGCAGAGAAGATCCCAAGTCCAGGTCAAGGAAAGGGAAGGGAATTGCCACCAGGGAGATAACTGTAGCCTGGAGAGGAAGGGTCCCTTCTGTCCCTCACCACAGAGCTGGAGTTCCTTCTGAGATCTACTGAACACATCTGTGCTCTTCCCATAGCTACGGTGAGTGTTCTTTAGCTGCTTCTATTCACCAGAGTTAGGAAAACGTGTTGCAACAGCTGCACTGGTAGAATAACCAGAACATAAATACTGTCAGTGTTTAGCAAGGCTGAAATTGAACCATCTTGGACTAACAGAGATGAAGCAGAGTTCTACATGCACACTGAATCATGAGAAGTATTTAATTCTGAAGTGTGACATACCACAGAGGGATTATTTTCTCTTCACCCACAAAGAAATAGTCTGAAACCTTATCTCCAAGAACAGTCTTTTACATGCAGATGATGTTAAATGAGAACTTCCCATACTGGTAGCAGGAAAGGGGCAAAACACCTGGAAAGCTGCTGCATACTGCCATGAATTAAAAAATATCTGCCACAAATACTAAAAATAAAAATACTTCTTTTATGATGCTAATACATTTTATATGTATCTCTCTCCCCAGTCTTTGATATGCTATCAACACACAATAGTACCAAAAGCTAAAAAAAAAAAAAAGAAACTGGAAAAAAAGCCCAATACAACAACCTAGAGAGAGCTATTAAAAAGGAGTAAGAGGTTCATATGGAACCTGTAATTTTAATAGCTAATTATTTTCTCAGTTTTCAAACTCCAACATGCATAGAACACATTTACAGTTCATAAACATGATTAAAGAGATTTTCTCAAAATTCATAGCTGTCACAGATGGCAACAGTTATACCTTTCAGCCCAACTGCAACAGCTGGCTGTGTGAACTACAAACAGCTGGATGGAATCCACTTTCAAGGCAAGCAGTAAAAACTATGGACAACCATACTACAAGTTTCTGACAATCAAAAAGAATGCCAAGGCAAACATAAATCAGAACAAAGCATAACTAAACTATTTCAAAATCTACCTTCTGAAGAGCTTCAGTCTATCATCTCAAAAAGCAGCCATAAAATAGTATTTATAGAGTAGACAGAAACACACTTGTGCAGGACATACAGCACTAGTGCATTCAGTTATGTATCTGGGAGGAAGATCACTCAGAATAAACTGCATCTGGCTCCATCACACCCAGCAAGAATTATAGAGCTCTACAAGATTTAATCTTATTATAAGAAGGTATATTTGCTATAATTAATGATGTTATTTTAATGTATTTGACTTCTGTCCTAACATCAGCAAATTAGATTTCAAGATAAAATAAGTTCTAACATCGACTCAACTTGAGTACTAATATTACTTTAGTCATTAGAGATAATAACTCATTACACCAGACAACAGAAACATGTTCATCAGGTTATTAAAAAATCAATTTGTAATACATCTCATATGACCACATCCTATGTAAGTTAAGTACTACAATCACAAGGTAAGAAGAGAGATAAAATGAAATTCATCAAGTGCTCTACTTTGTGCTGGCACAGTTTCGGGTGCCTCAATGCATGAAAGATGTAAAATGTCCAAACGGGAGCCATCCTCAGATGGAGACCACGTGAGGAGAGGCTGAGGTCACTTTGTCTGTTCAGCCTGGAGAGGAGGAGACTCAGGGGAGAGCACAGTGCAGTCTACAACTGTCTCGGGCTGAGGGGAAGCAGAGCAGCAGGCACTGATATCTTCTCTGAGCTGACCCGTGACAGGACATGAGGGAGTGGCCTGAATTTGTATCAGGGGAGGTTTAGGTTGGGCATTAGAAGAAGGTTCTTCAGCCAGAGGGTGGCTGGGCACTGGGACAGCTCCCCAGGAAGGTGGTCACAGCACCAAGCCTGACAGAGTTCAAAAAGCCTTTGATCCACACTCTTGGGCACATGATGTGACTCTTGGGGTGTCCTGTGCAGGGCCAGGAGCTGGACTTGGTGATCCTTGTGGGTCCCTTGCAGGTCAATACTCTGCGGTTCTAAGTACCATCTCTGACACTCACCCGTTCTCCGTTATGTCCTAAACACTGCATTTAAATACATAAATAAATAAATAACCACTGAAAATGCCATGTGCATTAGACTTCCATACACTGGAGTAAGGGTGCATTTCTCATGCCACTCTGCTCCCATTATAAGCAGGATTTGTCTAAGTTATCAGATAATTATTCAGCCAGCAAATTCTACTGCCTCTGGCAATGGCCAATCATATCCAGTTGAATATGAGCATATCCCTTACTGTGCAAAATTATCCCCAGATGAAAAGTAGAGTAGTTAGAAAACATGCATTTGACAAGAATACTCCAAACTTTATCTTTGAAAGATGTTCATTAATAAATTCCAGAAGAAGATTTCTCTTATCAAAGAAAGATTGTGTATGACATATCTGAGCATAAAAGAAGGAATCTTATCCTGTACATCCTTAATTAGGATAATGAAGCCTTTGGGTTCTGTGGGACCACCTCTGCAAATAAAGACTCCTCAGGCAAAAAGCAGGAATAAGTCCCACTCTCAGAAGTCAACTATTTTCTTACATAACTCATATTGGTGAACTTCACAGGAAGGTCATAAAAAATCCTCAGTAACTCTACAGGCAGCTGAATTTCCAGAATGCTGGGGGCCAGACCAGCTATTAACTCAGGACAACATTACTGCAATGCCACCTGTTAAGTGAATGCCTGCTTCCTGTAAAAAAGAGACACTATTTTACTTTCATTGTCTCCCTTACAATGCAGACTGCTTTCACAACAGTTAGAACCACAGAATTCTTCATCCAAGAAGGATTTCTAGGGTACAAGGCTATCCCCATATGTTGAATCACTGCAGAATAGACTTCATTGTAACTAAAAAATGCCTTGTGCTTCCTACTGGACAGTGACAAGAGATATTTACAGTGATAGGATGTGTGGGAATTGTAAAAAGCTGCCTATTTGGAGGCTCAGAATGGACATTAGAAAGCACGATCTTACTGAGAGGGTGGAGAGACACTGGAACAGCCTTCCTGCAGAAGGCGGCCAATGCCTCAAGCCTGTCAGTGTTCAAGAGGCAATTTGGGCAATGTCCTCAACAACCTGCTCTAACTTCAGGTCAGTCCTGCAATGGTCAGGCAGTCAGAATAGGTTGCTATAAGTCCATTCCAACTGGAACACGGGCTGGAGTCCTATGTCTGCTTTTTTTCCCATGTGCCCCATTTCTCATTCTGGAGTTACCCCTGACAAGCAGAAAAAGCAATACATTTGAAAGAGCTGCAGTGGAAGATGCAGGGCACCTCCCAATGGCTGCCAACAGGCCTGCTGTCCCTGCTCCAGGCCACTGTGCACTTTGCCTCACATCCACACAGCTCCACGTCTCCTGAGTGCACTTGCAGTGTGCAATAACCTGAAACATGACAAGTCTCCAAATACAGAAGAGCACTTAGAGGACTCATAACTCCAAAACGACTCAGTTCAGGCCTAAGACCATACACCTTTATAGTGTTACTTTTTGTTTCGTAACACGAACTTAAACTGCACATTTTACTAATTTCTCCAGAATGGGATTAAAACTTCCTTTTCCCAGATAATCCCTCTGAACAGCAAAGCCAGGCTACATACTAAATATGTAAGTTAGAGGTAATGTATGGTATGAAAGCTGTGAAATAGATTTGCCATTCCAAATAGATCATTTCAGGCACAACATGTAAGATAACCTGCTGAATAAAACAAGTCTGACTGAATAACTGAATAAAACAAGTCTGACTGAGCCCAAATAATGCCATGCTGTTATTATCCAAATCGGAAGCACTACTGATTAAGCCATTTATTGTCAGCCCATTAGCTTGAATTTAACTGATATGGGCATGCTCATCATTTTACAAGTGACTATTTTACATTGATTATGCAATCAATGCAAGTTTTCTTGTGATTCAGAGGAATAAAAACCCCCATAATCTGCAGTCTATACACCGAAGAAAAACCAGAAACTCAGAGGCGATCAATGTCCAGATAAAAGGATTATATTTAGCTAAAGATGTACCTACACCTCAGTGTACCTGACACACAGAAATACTAATCATGCTCATGTCTGATGAACAGAAATACTGAAACTGATTTTATGTGCAGAAGTAACAAGCAGATCTTGGAATGCACAGATGCTTGCTATGGCTCTCTGAAAGACTAGTTTAGACTAAACTACCCAAGGAATATTTGCATGTCATTACAATCACTGTATCTTAGGAAGAGTACTGCTGCAGACACAAGGAATTGAGATTTACTTCATTTTGTGAATCTGTGTTGATAAAGCTGATTATTCAGATTCGGCATTTACAGGTCTGACAAACAAAAAGCAGCAAAATGTTGGAGATGAAACAGACTGAACAGAATGTAACAGACTGACATCAATAATCAATTTCAGATGGTACCTAGTTTAATCATAAGTTGAAATACAGACAATATTTCTATATTCCATAAATAAATGCACCTTAAACAAAGTTGGGTAAATTCACTCGCTTTGGACCAAGATCCTTTCTCTTCTCTGTCACCAAAAAAATATTTCCTTTTTAATAATGTTGCATTTTCTAAAACTAAATTGCTTTCTCATCCTCTGCAGTGAGAGCAGGATAGAAGCAAGACAGAAGAAATGAGGAGCAAATGATGGACTTGTAAGCATGGAGATGGTATCAGCACTGGCAAAAGACACACCTGAGGAACAGATGGGTCTTTCAAGCCACTGGTGACAGATGGAAGTAACCAAGAACATCAGACAGGCCTGATGGCATCTTTCAAACAGAGTAAATGAAAAAGTTTCTGATAAAGTTTCCTACTTGTACTTCTCCTTTTTTTTAAAACTTTTTAAATAATAAAAACTATCATTAAAAACTAGGAATCCTTTTATTGGTTTACTGATCTTCCAAACATTCCTTCAGAGCTGTCTGAAGTATAGCAGGAAGGAATGAAGCCACATTCCATTCAGAACACCTGCATTCACAGAGAATGTTTTCACACAATTCTTATCTTGCTTTCAGGGGTTTTTTTAATGTCCCTGCACAACCTGCCAATTTTAAGTGTGTTTACTGTTTGTCACTTTTTATTCTCAGTTCAAAATTTTTGCTGGGGCGATGTTTCAGTTGATAATTACACACTAAAACAAAATCCCTGGGCCAACAGCATGCCATTATTTACACAGAAAAATGCACACTCCTCTCAAAAATATTATAATTTTCCATGGCAAATCAACCTCCCCTTTCTCCCATACCCAGCAAAAGCACCACTGACTTATTTCTACACATTTTAACTTTATTAACCAATAAAATCCCTCCTTATTTTGCTCTCCCTCCTCTGAAGTAACACAGGGGCACAAAATGGGGATTGCATTGAAAGGAAAAGCAATCATTATTGACTGCCATGCTTTGCATTCTGCTCTGTGTTTTCCCTACACATTATTAGAGATGGGAAGCTGGCAGGCCAAGTGGAATGGTTCTCTAGGCGAGATCCAACCCTGAAAGCTGAAATAAAACTGGACACTAGATAAAGAGACTGCACATCAACTGTGAAAATCGTGTTTGAATTTTCAGTTTATTTGGGTAATGAGAGGCAAGTCATTTCACGGCAGAAGTTGCACACTTAGCAAGTAATTTAATATTATTTTTTATCTCTATGTTTGGGACACTATCCAAAACTTCCCAAACTTCACAGCTTCTACAAAACATGATGTGGGAAATGACAGATGTATCAGATGATGTTCTAGAAGCAAAAGCAGATGGAACAACAAAGCAATAAATGGTTTTTCATGGATATAGTTCACACAGTCGGGGGGGGCGGGGGGGAACTGTATCGATATTGAGACTATATAACCAGTTAATGGGAAGCATTTTCTCTAAATAGGATGTTTTCCAAAATCTTCCCCAGATACAGGTATCCTCACTGAGAGTCACTGAGCAGGCTGTGACTGCAACAATGTCATTAACAAGCATGTAAAACATAAAAAGAGCATGTCATCATTTATAGCATAAGAGCAATATTGCTACTGCTCATCTGGGATGCAAAGCCTGCTTCCTATAACCTTCAGTACCATTGTATCCAGCTCCATCCTTAGAGAGATAAACTAGCAATGGGTGTAGAACATATTTAGCACTTTAAAATAATCTTATTCTTTCAATTTTACAGTCCCATTTGCCTGGCAGAATGCCATCAGAGTATGCAATTTAATACAGTCATTGCTGTCACAAGACGTACGAGATTGCTCTATCCATGGACTGTCTTCTATATATAACTGATAAGAGCTTGCATAATTAAGGTTGCATTTAGAAGTCTCAGCTATGTAACTAACAGCTCTTTGCAGTGTGCTTTCATTACACATGAAACTCAAGCTTCCCTCACAACAGTAGTTTTTCTTCTCCAAGAATATTTTGTTGTTGTATTTACAACGATCTTCAATGTTAACAAGGCCTCTAGATTGAAAACCTGGTGTAATTTCTTTGAACTTTTAATATTAAAACTGCAGATGTCTTCTTCATATAGAAGAGAAACAGAATTTTATATGAGTGTTGAACAAGGAAAAGTCTGGGTATTATTGTTATTACATCCTGGATTGTGAAGCAGCTGGAGACTCCTTTGCCTGAGACTCATCAAGGAATCCATCTCACTTCCTACACAGTGCAAAAAGAAACTGTCAAAAGGAGGAATACGTGGAAAGCTACCAGTAAAAAGTGGATTTTGTGGTACATTTACTCCCAGAGGAAACCAAATGCATCTAAATGTGACAGAAGACTTTCTCTTCCCAGGCAGTAAGGAAGTACTCATAAGAACAAATTTTGAGATGACAAATATAGGAGGTACGACTGCAACTTCTGCCTATAATTCAGAGAGCTTTCTCCATCAAAGGAACTCTTGTTTGTCTGCTTCAGCTGTGCACTTGGGCAGTAATCCACAAAATGACACAAAGTTGTTTCGAACCATGAAAGCTAAACAGACTCAATTAACTTATAACCTCAACTTTAGAACAGTCCAATTTTCTTCTTCCTTGGCACAGGACAATGAAAACAAGTTAGGTATTAAACACTCAGTACATCTCTTACAATCAGTGTTGTACAATCAGTTTCCAATCACAGTACCTTTGCAGGAGAAACAGGCCACTTATCAGGTGATTAAGTGATTCACTAAAGGTACCTGTTTAATTAGAAATAACAGTTGTAGGATCTGAGGCATGCCACAGCTTTACCATTACCCAAGATTCTCTTGAAATTCTATTCAGCAGTATTTATTCTTCTGCTGTTTCTAAGAAGTTGGCTAAGCACAAAAAATATCCTGAAAATGAGCACTGGGTCTTCTAGCAAACTTCTGCAGCTACTGGAACAGAATTCAGTTCACTGGTTCTGCTTGATGAGCATTAGAGTTATGCAAGGGCTTCACTTGCAGAGGCTTTCAGGACAAATTTTGGACAGGTTCTACATTGCTCGTTTTAAAATAATGTTAATATTCTATTAACTTCAGACAAGTGTGGGCCATTTTGACCCTATATATATTCAAAGCACTTGGAATTCAAGTGAATTGAATTCTCCATTCTGCAACTCTGCTTATTGTCCAATAAAGCCAATAAATAAGAGCCAATAAGACAGAGTTCTTCTTTTGCTTCCTTCCCCTGTTCCCAGGGGTAAATATGCAGTTTGAGTGTACAGTAATAACCCCCGTAAGAAATCTGTGACTGTTGTCCAACCCCTTTGCTTTCCCTCCCTATGGCATAAATTCCTACCATCACAGAAATTAAAATACTCGGTACTTAGACTAATATTAGAAGAGCACACAACACACTGTACCTTACAGCTGAATTACCACTGACACGAGTGCGTGCTGAGACTTTAAGAAGATGTTACAATGAGACATCTGTTGTGAGTACCCAGGTAACCTCATCTGTAGGTAGCATAATTTGCATTTATTTATCAATCTAGATACTTATATGGCCCCCTCACTGTGTTATAAGGCATTTCACAGGTAGCAGTGAATTTTCCCAGGAAATACCCTTGCAAAAGAAGCACGATTATCTCCAGTGAGAGATGAAGGACAGATATACAAAAGAACAGAGTGCACTGCTGAAGGTCAGTCTGCAACAACCATTGAAAGTCTATGAAACAACAATAATCAGACCAGAAGTCTCCCAAAATCACAGACTGGCTGTGACTCCTCTCATGCTTGTCCTTCTTCTCATGGTGTTTTGGCTGAGCAAAAGTCAAAAAGAAACAGTAACGTGGCCTTTTGTGTCTCAATCTTGAGACAAAATTATTCCCTCTGACTGAAATAAAAATAAAATGTTAGGAACGCTGAGATTTTCTGTGTCATGCAACTGCAAATACCTTAGTGTGCATTTATCCCCAATATTCACAGCAAAATGCTTATATTATAATTATCCTACCAATCCCTACTGCTGCTAGTGGTAGCTGTGAGAGATGAGTAACAGAGGCTATTTTCATCACACAGAAATAATTCTGCAGCAGCTCATACTGAGTTTATAGCATTTAGGAGCAAAGACGACACCAGTCTACAATTCAGGAGTTTGTAAAGAGTCCTTGCCCTGAATGATCAATTTTCATCAGCTTCAAATCCAGGCTGGGTGTATGTCAAACCTAGCTGCCTCCTAGCAAAGTCTATGCAGATGATTTGAAGAAACATAGGGATGAGAGGAATTCAAAGCTAACAAAGCAGTTGTACATCTAAAATAATTCCTTTTTTTTTTTTTTTTTTTTTTTTGAGAGGGTGGGAAATCAATTAAAATAAAAGGAGTATGTTTTCCTACAAAGCATTACTTGCTTTTACCCTCTGACCTTCACAGTAGCACAATGCTAATCCTTCCTGGTTTTCATCTTAGACCACTAGGAAAAAACCCAATGCTCATATTAGAAATTCCCCCACCACAAACAGCCTGATAACCCTAGGAATGACATTGGTAAATTAGAGTATTTATAGCTTGGTTTTGATGGGTGTCTCTTTGGGAGCATAAAACACAGACTTCATGGGTTTGTAGTGCTCCTAGCGCTGCAAAACTACCAGGAAACTTACAGGTGTGAATTGACTACAAAAGCAAAGTAGATAGAAGCACAGATTTAGGCTCAGAAAGGAGCTTGCTCAAAGGAGGAATTCTAGGACCTATGGGAGTAATTTGCTTTTTCTGTAATGCTGTCCACTCACAAGCACGGAGCACATGGTCATTTCTGAATAACAATGTCCATACTTCTGTACAGACCTAGATGCCTAGCATTTTCCTGGAGAGTATGACAGCTTTTTTATATATTTCATGCTTGGTACAAAAGACATTTAGTTTGATCCAATCTAACAGTGTTTTATGGCTTACACATGTGGAGGGCAGGTCTACAAACGTGTGCTGAACACGCCTTTCTGCACCATAACATATCCCATGTTGCCTGCCTGAACAGGTCTAATGGATTTCTTCTGCCCTGAGTTCTTACCCCATCATCAAGCCTGAAAAAAGTGGGCTCACCCTGTCCATACCAAATCTGTCATCAGAAGGACTGTAGAAACAGCACAGATGTCCCTACAACTTGGAGGATGAAGAAATAAGAATGCCATTTAATAATCTGTGAGCTCCCAGCAACACACACGACAGCTAGCTGAGAGCAGCACCTCTCAGGTGCACTGCTTCCCTTGAAGCAGCTCATTAATGATCAGAGGCACACTTAATGGGTTTGAAGCAGCATAGGTTGGGGATGACATAGCTCAGGCTGTCCTGGGGAAGACACAGATTCGAGCAGTAGCATTTAGTCTTCCTTTTTCCCCATCAGACAGAACATCTGGAAAAAAGTTCTAATTCATAAAGGCAAAAAATCATCAGGACATCTCCATTTCATACCAAGGAGAAATCAGCTTATGCAGGAGCTGCACCATAGCACTGTCAGTGTTATCCTCTCATACCCTTGACAGTATTGTAACCAGCCATTAAAGCCACCCAGCCAACCCTTCCTAATAGGTCATAAATCAGCACCACAATTCCAAATCTGTCATTGAGACAGCACGTGAAACTAATGGGAGCACTGAGATTAGAACATGGTACTTCTCTGGGTCTTTCCTGTGCCAGAGAAGGCTTAAAACTACATACATAAACCCCCTGAATGAAAACTAGACAGGTCAAAAAAGGACTTTATCTTACACAGATGACAAAAATAATTCAGCTTGAAAATATGGCAGCTGTAAGGAAAACCAATACATCATCCCAGCAATCTTCCCATCAGGATATTGTGCCTTACCAAAGTACAGCAAATTTAACTATTGCTGTATGGGAACAGAGCAGCATCTGCTGATTCCCAGCATCAAATCCTGCAGCAAAAAGGATTTTGTCAGTCACCCTCAACTGAGTGACTCCCTTCAGGACCACCCAGTTGAGCCTCCACCATGCCCAACTCCAACAGAGATGGCCAGACCAGCTCAGCCCACCAAGGTGTGATATAAGATTGCACAATTTGGTGTGACAAGAAGCTGTTTTTCATTAAAATTCCATAAATTTGCTTCAGTATGTATTTTCCCACAAAAGGTCTCTGGATGATTTAAGCATTCCAAGAGTCCCTACATGACTTATTCCAACCAACTACTTCCTCCAGCAACTCTTCACCCTCATCTTCTCCTCTGGTAAGCATCTAGAACAGACGCCAGACAAAAAGGATCATCTTTTCTCATCCTCTGACACTTTTCCATGTGGTTAGGATAAGAGTTTTCACCCTTATTTATCAATTCAATGTCACCTTCAGCCCCTGTCCCTCCAACAGATGAACCCATTCCTTTCTTTCCATTGTCAGCTGTGGAGAAACATTCACAAGCAGTAAACATTTTAGTTTTTTTAAATGTTTAGGAATTTACTACAAGAGTGCTGGCACCAGGGAGAGACCCTGTCTCTCTCCCTTTTTTTACCTCCTTTCTCACATACATGAACTCACATAAAAGATAAAAGTGCTTTCTTTCCCCTACATGCACCCTTTAATTAAGGAATGTTCCTTTAATTTCTGGTAGAACACCACACATCTTTTTGATGCACTAGTGGAACACTACTACAATTTTATCAGTACTCCGCAGCAAGCCTTAAAAGGTTGCAAAACAGAATGATGCCATACTTTTGATGTAGATATTGAGTGTTACAGTCCCTTCCTGCACAAAGGTGGCTGCCTGCACACAGTACATACTCCCATGAACTTGTTTATACCCTTTATCTTTCTCTTCCACAACGACAGGCTCATTGCATTCCTTTATTAAAACACTTCAGGTGTCCCAAGTGTAAAATATGTTAAGTGTAAAACTTCAGCAGGATAATAAACTAAGTTAGCTTCAAGTCAATACTTTCACCCCCAGCTTCTGGTTTTAATTCTCAAGTCTACCACTAAGTGTCAACACTTGTACCCAGCTCTGGTGCTGATATTCAATGGCCAGCAGCTTGACCCTGGCCACATCAATTCAATTGTGCTTCCCATCTTTCTTACTTGTACAGTGCTTGTAATTCTCTGCCAGGGGAAGCCATTCATTCCAAATATTCTTACAGTAAACATGTCACAGTACCATGACAAAAGGCACTATGGAGTGTAAAGTGATAGTAAAATATTATTAATGTGTGTATGAAGATGCCATCACCTGAACTTGCAAGCACATTTTCAGCCCTGGAGAACATGTAAGAACCAAGAAACAGTGCTGCAAGAAAACTAGCAAGGGTATAATGAAGTGTACAATAACAATAATATTTTTTTCTAAGATCAAGACAGAAACCTCTTATTTTTTCCTCAAGTGCTAATGCAAAACATTACTGGCATTTTTACAGTTCTTGACATTCATCAGTACTAAGAGTAGTAATCAAAGTGTTTTCCCTCCAACTGAATGAGACCAAAGAGAGAAATAAATTCTCGCATTGAAAAAAAAATAGCAAAACACTGACATATTCACTTAGCTCTAAGTTTATGTTTGACACTCATATTATTAACTTCCTATATATCTGGAAAGAAAATTCCTTTATAACAAAATAATTTAAGTTCTGTGCAGCAGCAAAACTTGAATCTAACACTGAAGTCGTAACACACAAACATGCCTGCACATCTGTACAGCCAAACTGAGCAATCACCTCTTGCACGTATAAAGTAACCTCCATCTTTTACATTTTTGCACAGTGAAGGTATGTATAGAAACATAGCTGGGAGAATTGATTTTGGAATCAGACCAAACCTGAAATTAAATGCTTTGTGACAGCTGTCACTATTAGTCTGTCATGCATCAGAGAACATCAGGCCATACTATGTCTTCAGCTGAAGAACCTACATCCTTTTGTCTAAACTACTGGCTAGTTCAGTGCTTTCATGACAATTCTTGTGCACATTTCTTATACCTTTAATTGATATCCAGCAGGACATTACACATGAAATTCCACTTGCTTCTTTCCTATCAGGAATATAAATACCCAGAGGGTCTCAGCCAACTTTAAGCCTTGCCAGGTAAAATGCAACAGGACAACTCAGAAGCAATCTCCAGACTCCCAGCAGCCACTCCAGAAGCCTTCCACTACTTCTGTGGATTTGCAATTACCACTGTTTGCTAGTCTACCAAAAGAAAATCCACAAACACCCTTGGAGAAAATTATGCATGACTGCACATTCCCATTGCTCGTACCACAAACTTCTCCCAATTTGCAAACTAGGCAAATAAAAAACCCTTTAGTCAAAAACTCTCCATTAGACTGAGCAACTTGCTTTGCTAGCAGGCAATGTGCCAGTTGTAGGGAGAGCTTGGGAATATGTTGATGTACATATACCAAATACAACTGATATATTTCTCCACAGTATAGTTGCTAAAATGGCAAATTCAAGGAAGATGGGACCAAATGTTAAAGTTATCACAGAATACAAAACATTACATCCTAAGGATTCTCAACATGACCCAATACTTCATTCTTTAAAACAAAAGAGGCAGCAGATCCCTGGAGACAGACATATGAAGAACTGCATATGGAGGACAGATAAACAGCATATGGGTCATAAGCAGAATGCTGTTGCAATACTGTTCATCAAGATAGCTCAGCCTGATGTTTTTCATCCCTTTTTCCACAGGAACCAACTACAAACTATACTGTAAAATTTTGTTCAAATTAGCTTGGAAATGGACATGTAATTTAGCTGTAATAGCTCGTGTTTGTGCCAAGTATTGCTGCTGTAGAACATTTCTCTTGTTAATGTCTTTAAACTATGAGAATGCTGCAATTACTCTGCATTGATTTTAAACGCAGACTTAGCGCAGTAACGTCTCCAATTTGTAAACAAAACATCAGCACAGTAAATCAAACTGTTAAAGTCACTGTTTGAGCCAAACATGAGCAAATTAATAGAGAACAAGTATGGAGATCTGTCTTTAGATTTCTATACATTAAATCTGTGGACTTTGGCACCCACTGCTTTGTGCTTTATGTCATCCACACAGCAGAGGAGAAGAACTGCTGAATGACAGTGACTTTATTGCTGTGTCCCTCACTGTTAGTCCATACACACAGAGCTGAAGGTAACTTGCAGGTTCTTCCTGCTGCAAGGTTAAGAAGTGCAGTCACAGGAAAGCCATTTGTTTGACATTACAAGCCTTTTACATGCAGCCTTACAGTGGAAATGGTGTCAGAATCTCTAAACACTCTGCCATGAAAGAATGCCAGAAGAGGAGAATGTTGAATGAGCAAGTGATAATTACTTTATATAAGACTTGATTAGATCAATATCTCTGTGTAATGTAATAAAACACTTCATAACAGCACAGATGAAGCCTCCAGTGCACCATCAGGGCAATGAAACTAGAGATATTCATAATATATACAAGTTTCTTGCTCAGAAGACTAGAGATATCTTAAGGTTAAACTTAAGATGCATACAATAACAACACCTAAGAAACAGGCAATGAAGTCAGAAAAATATTCCAGTTAAGATTAGGTTCTGACGCCTTGCCATCCACACTTGGACAAATGTGTCCAACAAAAAATGAAAGGCTTCTTTTAAAATCTGCCAGCTTTCAAAATGACACTATGGTTCCAAGAGATGTGCTAGCTTCCTGATTTTTGCCTTACCCATAACAGAGGTGTCAAAAATTCACTTGTCTGTGATGTACACAGCTGAAGAGAGCCCCAGCACTGCACTGGATCTGCCTGGACACTCCATGGACACTGGAACATCTCAAAGGTGCCTCTGGTGCTCTCAAGTGTGTGGCTAACATAGAGCCATGGCTGGGGGCAAATGCAGCCACTCAGACAAACACCTGCTCACAGGGAAAAAGAGAAGAAGATAAAAAAAGGAAAGAAGGGAGGGGGGGAAAAATGCATTTCTTCTGAGTGGCAGTACCAGAGAAAGAAGCTGTTGTTGCTGCACTCCAACCAGGCAATGACTGCAAGGCACTTAATTTTCCAATTAATTAGATCCTAACTCTAAATGTAGAAGTAATTGATGTGTCAACACAGACAAATGAAACAACTCTCGACATAAAAGCAAGGACGTTGCTCTACCCCTCAGTACAGGATGACGGATTCTATGATTTTTTGTAAAGAATTGCAGCAGTGAGAGGCAATGCCACTGCAGCTCAGCAGCCATGTAAGTGGCATATTTATTATATAAGGTGCCTCCACATCTTTCCACACTTTTAGCAGGCAACACATCCCTACAAAACTCACCACCTCTTTTCTTCAACTGTAAAAAGGCCTTTATCGTGTTTTCAATGTGTGGTTCACCTAAGTATTCACTGACACCATAATCTTCCAAACACTATTTGCTTTCTTCTGTCAAACATGCTGTGTGACATCAATTCAACATTTAAAATTGCAAAGAAATTTTTGCATTGAAACCTTTTAAAAGCTTTCTGAAAAATAGCTGCCAATTGCCCCCAGTTAGCTTAACTGACACCAATCAAGATGTAAAGCACTAGGAACTTAACACACACCAGTGCACCTGTTATTTTCCCTTAATTTCCCTTTTGCCTGGGCATCATGCATTGCCATTTAATCAAATTTCTTAACCACAGTCTTTATGGGGCAAGGGATGTTTTCTTAGCCTTCATCTATAATGACCACTAGAACAGGGAGTTTTCCTGAGTCCTACAACCCTTACTGAAGTAATAAAGCTGGCAGAGAGGCACAGGGAAGCCAACACAGGAGTTAGTTGGGAAGCTTGCATAACATCAGAGCAATTCCTCCCTATCATTTTTTTGTTCTATAAACACACACCCACATGTGTGCATACACAAACACAGAGTTAGCAAGCACTATTGAGAATTGTTGTATGCCTTTTTGTAATGCTAGTCTCTCTTTTTTTTTTTTCATTTTATTCAATCTAATTAAATTACCAGCTCCAGGCAGGAAGCTTTTAACTGGCTTCTAAAATGCTTGATGAAAAGTTGCAAACTCACTGGCAACCAAGGCATTAAAAACAAAAATACTCCCAAACCCCTCACTAAGCCATGCAGCTGTTACAGGTCACTGGCAACGTGCTGTACAATACTTCAGTTCAGAATACCTGAGTTCCTACCATTCCACTACCTTGCTCATATATCACTACTAATCTCTCCTTGAAAGAAAAATGTATTAACAGGATAGCAGAAATTCAGCAATAACTTGGGGAGGCATGTTTCATCTAAGTTGAAATGAGGGTTTTAGGAAAGTCAATTAATAAATGCTTTTTGTTTTATCCATTTAGTGTGTGCTGACATTAAAGCAAGGCGTCATCCAGTCCTTCAGCATCTGAACTATCAAAGTTAGCATGTAGGAATGGGAAGGAGCCAGATGGCTCCAGGGATAACAGGCTGGTCAAGGGATATCCCATTTTTCACCTTATCTAGGTCAACAGTTTGAAACACGCCGAAAAAATTCCCAGTTGACAGGAAAGAACCTCTTGGCCCATCCCAGTCCCCATGTTGCTCATAGCAACTGGCAGCTTTTCTAACGTCTAATCAGCAACATTAGGGGATGAACAAGGAGAAATATAACCTCAACCAGCTCTCTCTGGAACACCACCAGGATGAGATGTACAGGTATAGAAAGCTTGCTTAAGAGAACCCAAATTCCTCTATTCTGCAGCCAAAGGATACCTGCTTACACTAAGGATAGGAGACAGTTAACTTTTCACCAATTATGAAGACTTCAGCACAGAGGGAACAGAAATGAACTTGCATTTCAAGGAGGTAAAAAAATTAGCTCAGCCCATTCCCCCGGCAACACCATCTTACTCAAATGTTTTCCGAACTCTTAACACACAGCACTCGAGACAGATGAAAGGCTGATTCAAGTCAGTTCTTACTTCAGCTCTTTCTGAAATTGTATAAAAGCTCATTGCTCTCTCAAGTTGTTTAAATACCAGGAAACATTACTTTAGCTCTGTGAAATGCTGGCTGAGGGAACACCACACTCCCAGCTTCCATGACTTTGACTCCTCTTCATGCACACATCATGCACAGGAGGGGTTACACAGTGGTTATTATGAACCCTCTGATTAGAAACCCCTTCACTGGGCATACATCACAGCAGGCCTAAATGAGTATGAATGAGAGCAAACTCCATAAGAATCCATTTCTACAACATCCAGGGGAAAAGTTCATTTCTTATCTGCTTCACTACCAGCTTTGAAACACCCCTTGCTACAGAATCACCAGTCACATGTGTCACAACCCTACAAGCAGCAAAATTGTGGTTTCTGACTTTATCAGAGCACTACAGACAGAGCAGAAAACAGGAAAACAACAGCAGCATTCCAGAGCCCACTTCTCCAGCACACAGTGGGCTTGGCTTTGCCTATTTATGGACCTTCTAACTTCCAGATGTCAGATTCAGCAGCACCCCAAATATGCTAGCTTGCTCCCTTCTGCAGGCATGGACTAGATCAGCTTCAGGCTGCATTATTAAATCCAGGCAATGGCTGATCTCAAAGTATTTCAGAGCTACAGAGTAGCTGTCCTAAAGCATATGCTTTAGATACTGGGCAACTGAGTTCTTTCCTAATAATAGAAAGTCTTCCAAAGAGAGCAGTAACACATCTTATTTAACAAAGTATACAGTGAACAGCTCTGACTTGCAATAAATTTTATCTCCCTGTTAATTCAGGTATAGTCAAAGGTGCACACAATCTGAGACAGCAGTTGAAGGAGCTTATGATACAGATGAGCATATTCAGAAATGTATTTAAAATTTTATCTCTGTTTAGAGATTTTCACTTCAAGATGTTGCTAACGTGTACAAGAGACAAGCACTGAACCTGGCATTCTCCATTTCATACATCTCTAATCTCTATATATCTATCTCTACAAATTATCCACTCTATACATCTCTGGTATTCTCTGTACATCTCTATTCCCTGGCATTCTTCTAGTCAGCATGAAAGGTGCTGACTAAGCATTTGCTCCTTTTGGGAAACAGCTTTCAAAAGTAACACAGCACAGGTGATGGTCTGTTTAAAAATCAACCCCAGACTCTTGTAAGCTTTTGTAAGAAATTTTGCTGCGTGGGGAAAAGGAAAGAACAGGTTCTACTTTGCTGGCATTACTGTTTGTTTGCATGCAACGCCACCCATGATGGGCAAAGCACTGCTCTAATTCAAGAGGAAGCAGAACTCTTGCCCCCAAAACCTCCACATGAAACAGGATCTCATTTCACAGAACAACTAATAAGAATTGGAAAGCATTTCAAGAGAGTGCTGCAGTTCCTCAATAAAATCTGCTTCCAAGTACATTGTTGTGCTCTCTCCTCCACTGCTAAAACTTGCTCCTTGCCTCTACAAGCAGGAACAATGTTACTGACCCCTAGGGTTCTTAACCCTCTTTTTTGTACACTTCCCTCACTGTGACTGCCCCTTTCAGCTCTCTCAATAAATGGAACGATTGGAATAGAAGACAGCAAAGTGCTGGGTCATCACTCATCTCCCACTGAACATATAAGGAGCTAAGCACAATCAGTCAAAGGAGGGACTTATTCTTAGAAGTCTCCTTCACTTCCAAGCTGTTATTAAAATGGCCCAACCACTTGCTTTCCAAATGGACTTAGCCTTTTACTCTTTACACCTTTGTTTACAGTAAAAATTAAGAGTCAGGTGCCTCTAAAACTCATTTTTTAAGAATGTAAAAATCAACCAAGTGCACTAAAAAAAAACCCCAAACAAATAAACAAAAAACTCCACAAGCAGAAAAGCCACAATGATATTTTGTATTAACTAATATATTCTGGATTCTTTTTTTGTCTTCAGCTCTTACATTTTTTACTCCTGTCCTCAAGCTTTTCTGCCAGGGCTAATGCTCTGCCTAGATTTTTGGTTTGCTTTCTTTTCAGCTAGTATTTTAATAATCACATTACTCCTCAGACCTTAGGGTAACTGAAGAATTAAGGTCATGACATTTGGCAATATTGAAATCTTTCCATTTTTACTTCTACATTGATGTCTTATTGTTTGCTGGTAAATTCATCCCATTACTGGTTTCAAATGGAGCTTAAATCTAGTCAAGGAAGATACGATCAAGAAATGTCTCTTATCTACCCATACAGTGCAAGCACACACTTAAAAAAAGAGGTACTACACAAAGAGAAGGAATTGATTTCAGACCGAGAAAGCACAACACTAAAACACTAATGCTGTTGAAACAAAGACCACAAAATGGCAATTCCTTATTTCAAGGGTTTAATAGAAATCGATTTTTTTCATAACTTTGAGAGAGTCTCCATTGTTTAATTTAGTCAGAAGACTACAAGCAGGGTCAAGCACCAACCAACCAAACTCCTTTGCTTATAAGGACTCATCTCTTCTCCTCTTTTTCCCCTCCCTGCATCTCTGCTCACTGAGCATTGTAAGCATTACAACACAAGACATTCTTCTAAAAGTTTAAAACCTAACATTTCCAAAACACAAAAAAGTAGAGAGTTGTTCTCTTGGGTGGTCATGTTCAGCTGCTCAGTAATGGGATAACTAAGGACTCAGAACTGAGGACAAGAATCATAAAAAAAAAAAAAAAAACAGAGCCTGGGTAGCTGAAGCAGTGAAAATATGCTGGTTTGCCTCTTACACAAAGGAAATAAACCCATCATCTGCTAGGATGGTTCATCTCTGCAAGAACATAGTTAAATAAAACATAAAACTTACTTCCACTCAGCAGTCAAAAAGCAAAGGTAGATCCGTGCATTTTGTCAGCAGTCTGGGTTTTGACACAAAAAAAAAAAAAACACTAAGAAAATTGTGCTGAGCTCTCCTAACTCAGAACAAGTACTGCAATGAGTAAAGAATTATTCTGTTCCTGAGGCTAGGCTATTTTAAATGCCACTTATCCTCACATTAGGTATGGGGGCCATGAGAAGCCAGTGGGAAGGAGACCTTACAGATCCCTCACTGCTGGGCCATGTGCAGGCCAGTTTCTGTAGTTTGCAACAAATGACAAAACATTGTCATTTGTATTTTGTATTTTGCTGCTCAAAGACAAGCAATCATCAAGTTATGCAGGGAAGGACTGAATGAAAAATCCACTTTTGCAGGGATAGTTTACATAAACTAGTATAGTAAAAGTAACTGTACTCTAGGACACTAACATAAACAGCAGGTGTGTTTATGGCAAGTGTTCCCCAACATCACAAACAAATAGTGAGATCTCCACAGTAGCTGGAAGAGAGCCATTTGAGAGACAGGTGGTTTAAAGAACAGTCCAGGGTTCTCTTCTCGGGACTTTTTCAATCAGATGATATTCTTCTAAACACTAATCCAAAACTAGCAGCCCTCTTTTCTTTGCTTTCAGATACAGAGGAAAGGCTGTCCCACCTAAGCTGCCTAAAAAGCTCTGTAGCACTTTCAGTAGAGCAGGGTAGCTGAACTGAGCACAGCAATCACCAGTGATGTAAGCACCATTCCTCCCCATGGATTCACACAGTGTCCAGTGGGAAATGAAAGAAGAGGTCAAGATGAGGGACTACCTGTACTCATCAAAGCATCTTAAACTCTCAAAGTACTGTTCTCCCTTCTGTAACCATAGGCACTGTTCCACACTCAGCCCAAGCCATGCAGAACTGGGCACCAGGAACTCAGACCCAGAGAACAAGCAAAGATCATGAATCCCAGTTTGTTCCACAGTAGGCAAAATGGTAGTGATGATCAGAGAGAGTTTTGTCTATGTCCATTGTTTCAGTCAGCCACATACTCCAACACCAGCTTGGCCAACCTACTAACCTCAGCTTTGCTCTACCAGCATCCCCATCCTCTTTGGCCTAGAAACCCATGAAGTCCCACCTTTTCTGCATTTCTTTTCCTTTCCTATACCTTATGAATTAACTCAGCACCTCCAGAATGAATTCCACTCATGTTCCACCAGCAAATGTCACCTCATCAATCACTCTGCTTGTATGTTTTTATCCCTTTACCTGCCTCATCCTCCATGTGTATAAACTCCCAAAACAGACCCTGCCTTTACCTCTGCATCTACACAAAACCATGAACAACCACGCCCAGATCTCTAGGAGTCTCTAGACATTCTACTGACACCTACATAAAGGCTTTTTTTTTCTCTAGCAGTGTTACTTGGTCAGGTAAAGGTATCATCTCTTCCTACAAACCTCAGCACTATAGTAACAATGGTAGCAAAAGCAAGAGCCGCAGCACTGTGTGAGATCGACAATATCAGCACAAGTTACAAAAGGGAAAACACCTAACTGTTTGAAACATGGATTGGAGAATAGTCTGCCCACTCAGACATGCTGTGGAATTTAAGAAGGCACAACATAATTACTGGAGCTGGTCTTGGCTAGGAGGCCAGCATTAGCACTCCAACACTTCTGAAAAGTGGCCAGGAAGGCTGTTTCGCCTCTCGTCCAAAGGAAATAAAACCATCTCCTGCTAGATGGCCCCCAAACACTATTTGAGGCATTATTTTTACACAGATTTGAGAAAAGTGTCTTTACTGATACACCTGAGTGATTTGCAGCATCAGTGCATCCCTTAGCAGTGCACTGGACCAGCATCAATCCAGAAAACCAAGTGCTCTTCCCTGTCTCATAAATAACACACCCTTAGCTATCTTAGATTTGCTGTAGATTTTTCAGCCAGTTACACAGAGACATTAAAGGAAATAGTGACCTAATTCTGACACTGTGGTTTCATAATGTAAAGATAACCTAATTCTTCAGTAGTCCCAAAACTCTTCTTCCTGATAAATGACCTTCTCCCTAGAGTATTTAATATTACTTTCAGCAATTAGAGGACTGAACAGAATATGCAAACTGGAAATTAAAAAGCCTTGCTTTTCCTTTAGATCAGTTAGGATGATGTGCACAAACACAGAAAAACAGTGTGATTTTTACTGATGTGCTGCTCTGCATCCTAAGATATGGGCAATCAAATCTCTTGCTTAAGTGAGTACTGAGATCAGGGGAAAGAAAGTTGTTTTACCCCACAGTACAATGCTATTCCTTCAGTGGATAGAAATTCCTTTCCATTTTCTTAAGCATCAACAGGTATGGGCTCTAAACAGATTAAGAAAGGTGTTGGTACAATAGTTCCAATTAGAACTGTTGGTACAACAGTTCCACTTTCCATTAGCAAAGATTGTGGCCAAAGACATTCAGTAAAGAACAGATTCCTACTGTATCATTAATCTGATCAAAAATAGTTTACATAATCAATTTAAAATACCTTAGCTCCCAATTCAACAGAAGACTGCACTGAAAAGCAAAAAATAGACAAATCAACCAGGATACAGATCAGTTGAGCACCACTTACTCTTACACGTGGCTTGAAAAAGTGGAGGAGGAAAAGATAGGGAATGGTCATGGACTTTTCAGGCTAACTGGATGGGGCCATTAACAACAGTTAGTGAAGCAAAGAGCTTCTCTGCAGCATCATGCCAGGCATGGAGAATCAATGCTCTCAGAGAAAGGCCTTTACTTCAGCGAGGAAGTGCAACAGATGAAGCAAAGTTTTACGTTCCATTACTCCTGTATTACTGTTGGTGCAAGAAAGAAAGGTCTAACTTCTCTTAGAGCAACATCTCATGCTGAGTACACCACTGCAGACGGAATCTTCACACAGACACACAACCATGTTGCTATTTGCAAGCATCATTAAAATAATCCAGTAATTTAATTTTCTCAAAAACAGTAATGATAATGCTAACAAGTATTTTATTAAAATTATGGCCATCTGCCTTTTTGGATTGCTTTCCAGACTAAATGCTTGCTGAGCATTAATCTTCACTTTTGCAGACTTCATCCCTTTTGAAGGCCACATGTGTGCACGACAGCCTCATGCTACATCATCTGTGAAATTCACTGCACAGAACTCAGTGCATGTGTTTTGAAATTTGTGGCTTCTCAAGACTTCCTTCCAATTACATCAATTGCATAAACACCCATGGAGCATAAAAGCAGAAGGTAAGTCCTCTACCCTGGCCTAAGAACCTCTAACAAAATGGCCATTAAAGCAACAAAATTGCATGAACTAAACAAAGTGCCAGGCTTCAGCATGAGGACTTGGGTCAGCTTGGACAGCATCCATTATTGGGAAGAATGCAGAGGGAAACTTTGTTTCATAAGGACAACTCAGTTACTAAGAGCAACAGAATGAAACTTCCAAAGCCCTCCTGGCTACCATCTATTAATATTTTATCAGAGAGCAGCATCCCCACTGAAAGGTACACTCGATGTCCTTTTTCTATCCTTCACAAGTACTCTCCTCTAACAGATGGTCAGTTTACATGTGGTAATGATCCACTGTAATTAAAAACTCTATTCTCATTAGCAATCCTCCAAGAATACGACAGCTCTGGCTCACTTTTTCTGATGAGTATGTGTTTTGTTTAATGATAAACAGCAGCCAGGAGAATAAAAAATACAGTAAATTTCTACTCTGGGGCTGAGCGGAGAGGGTGGATTACAGATTCCTAAAAGACAGTCAAAGACATCATTCACCAAGGTTGAGAACGCCAAGTCTGAGGGTCAAGACAGACCCTAGTAATCAGCATGTGCAGTTCAGCAGTCTTCTGGACGGATTCACTAAGTGTAATTCATATTCCCTTCACCTTTCGAGTCCTTTTCTCATTTCAAGTGAAATCAACATTTACAATCAACTGTTCTACCCTAATTACAGACCACAATAATCACAAACTCTGTTTTCTATAGAGACATAGATTTGCTGCTTCGTCTTTCCTGTAATTTCTCTCCTCCTCTCCAGTTGGAAAAGCTAGAGGGCCAACACAGACATATATTTTTCAGGAGTCATTACCTTCCCACTGACTCTACAGATCATTTTGGATTCAGTGTCACTCAGAAAGGAGACCTTGTGGACTATTGACAGTGTCTGCAGAATTACTGACTCGAAAAATCTGTAACACCTGAGAAAGACCATCATCACCTAGAGGTCCTAAGGGGAAGAAGAACAGACTTGCAGACAGGAACTTTAATCAAACCTCTGCAGATTCAGGTTCAATTCTTAGTTCTTCCATAAATCACTCCCCAACACTCACCATCTGTAAATATATCTGGAGAACCATTTCCCTCTTCAGATTACAAAGACTCAGCTGCTGGGAGCATCTTTTACTGTTTTTTAATTCAGAATCTCATCAAGCAGAACCTAAGTTACTGAGTGGTACTTCTGCATATAACAGCACAGGCAGAGCCCCACTGTGCTCCATGCTAGGTTACCTGCAGGGTCCCAGGAGGAATAGCAGAGTCACAGAGACACACAGAGTAATACAAGTCAAAGCATCCTCCCAGGGCTAATTTCTTGGCTGGCAGGTACATACTATGTACCAGGATTTAAGATAGGATTTTTTAGTCTCTGCAGCTCCTCTATCAATTTTTCACTTAGTTCAAACTTCCCATGAGTCTAACAAAAAACTGACTGCAAGTAAGTAAAAAGCAGGTATTTTTCAGTGCTAGATCTGACTACTAGATAGAAAATTATAATTATCAAGGCAAAATTATTTCACATGCCAATGATGACATACAATCCCTCTTACAGGGAGTTCTATTTTCCATTTCAAGAAAATAGATTTTCTGTCCTCAGCATCAAAAATTTAAACCACTCATACTCCCCAGTGTTTTGCATTAAGCATGGCTCGTTTCCAAAAGTCAATGTCAAAAAGCAGTAGGGAGGTCCAGTGTTACATTATATCTCAATTTTTTCTGCATCAGTCATGTTTGGTTTGCAGTTTTCAAACACAGTTTTATGTGGTGCATTTTCTGCTGACTCTGAATCCTGAAGTATCAGCCCTGGGTTTTAGAGACACACTGAGCTATTTTCTTCTGTCACACTTTCACTAATAGCAGCTTTTTCACAGGCAAGTTCTGCTCTGCTGTGCGGGGTCTCATTGACTTAACAAAGCCACTGTTTCTGTGAAACATGCAGATCTGCTTCTGAGCTGGAAACGCGCTAAAAGGACAAAAAGTTAAAAGCTCTCCAAGTTACCTCAGTCAATAAAATCAATAGATGTGACTATGTGCATCACAGGTGGCCAACATAGAACTTTTGACCCAAACGGGACTGCAGGTAACACTCATGGTTCAGCCCTATCTGACTACATTCCCAGGCTAGCCTCATGCAGCAACTAAGTACAGGGAGCTGTAAGAAGCTGTCACCTCACTCTCCTGAATTACTCATAGAAATCCCCTTCCCCAGAGCTCTCCTAAATATGAGGTATGTAGCCTGTGGCATTCCACTGCTGAGAAATTTAATGCATGTCTCATAGGGCTGGGAGAGCTGGATCCCTACAAGATACAAATGGCTTCATTAAGAGTCACTTTTATACAGCTCTTAGACCACACACAGCATAGCTAATAAAATGTCATCTCATCTGCTTGCCCCTTCAGAGGTCATTACAACTACATGAAATAATAAACAAGAGCAAAAGAGCAGAGAGATGATCTAGAGCAGACAGGGGGCCTGACTAGAAGAGAAGTACACAGTGCTGATCTCAGGTCTGACATGTCCTCCTGCATGGCCCTGTTAAGACAGTCAAACCCTCAGGTGCCTCAGGTGCCTTGTAATCCTTAATAAAGGACTTAGAAATTTGAAGAAGTAAGGTTAGTCTTAATTCCCCTTGTCTCTGTCTTCGTCTTGATTTTTTTTTTTTTTTCAGTTTCCCTGTCAGGAGCACAGAGAAGTATTAGATTTCTCACTGTAGCATCATTTTCTGCCTAGAGTGGGGGAAAACCAGCTTGAACTTTTTTTATTTGCAAAGCTATCAGTGTTGAGGAGAAAGGGATGCCATGCTGGTTTTGGTGTTCAAGCATGCTGAAATCAGCTGGACTCATCAACCCCAAAGTTAAACATTCTGAGGAAGAAAAAAGTATCTGATAAAGTACCTGATAAAGGATCCAAGAACTGATACTACTTACAACTTAAATAAAGATGCTGAGCTGGCACAGCTGGCCTGGAGACATAGCACAGACAGTGAATCACTTTATACTATAAAAATCCATTCCCACTTTTTAACTGTAAAGTGTTCTAAAATGCTCCTTCTCCAAGTGTGTGGAAATTCCTCCCTAGAGTGGGGATTCTCCTCAAGGTTACTCCTCAAGGCTGAGCAAAAGACATTTCCCCACAGTCATCAGCACAGATGAGTAACATCAATCTCTACTTAATAATTGGTTTTGCTAGCTTTAATATAGTTGCTTGAATATTGCTCCAAAAATAGTACACTATACTAGTAGTTATAGCTAGCTATCCTGATGAAGATCTTTTAGCCTGATCATTATAATTATCATAATAAGTTTAAATAAATAATTTATTTTATATCTAGATAGATAGATAGAGAGAGAGAGAGATTAGGGTTTACATCCTTAATGCTACAGGACAAAGTTCTATAAAGGTTCAATTACACCTATATAATCCTTTAGAGATAAACTGCTGGCAGAGTCTGGGGCCAAGACTGATTCCAGCTGCACTAAGACTCCTCTTTGAGAAGGAGTTTAGAAATAGAAAGCAGAAGGATGCTTTCTGCACCTTGTGACTTAACAGGACTTAATTTTGTCTGAAGTGCCCATTCTGCCTGCAACACTCGTGAGTCTTGATTTGATTTATTTATTGAGCTGTGCTTATGAAAGGCAGCAGTAAAAAGTGAATCGTACATAGCCTAAAAGTAAACACGGTATCTGCCAAGTCCTTGGGTTCTTCTCACTTTTGCTCTCCAGTTTTTTTTCTTAGGAAAACAAAAAAACTACAAGGTTTTTTACCTGCAGCAGAGATAAGATGCTTTCATGCTCTGCCAGTGTATGCCAAACCTATTTGGAAGGCAGCATCACCAGGCATCTTTTTGTAAGCCAATATATTAAAAGAAGGCTCTGTAAAGAAATTGCCATAAGGCTCCAGTTCAGTGGTAGCTGTGGCAGTGTTCCTGTGCTGTTGGCTTGCACTCACTGTGGAAAGTCCCCACAAAGTCATGAATAAACGGAGCTCTTTATGCTTTTGCCATGGGATCACATGGGTGTATCAGTCCAAAATGAGCAGGAATCTTTTTTACAAAACCACACTATTCTGAAGGTAGAAGAATGGGTTCATTTAAGCAGGTCTTCCCAATTCAGTACTTTTGAATAAGAACTGTTAACTAAAAGCTCATGTCATTTGTCAGCTGAAATGTATTTTCTATCTCTATTTGAGTGACTAGGCCTTGAAAACAACTTCTAAAACTCTCTTCTTAATTAATACCTTAAACAGGGATAACTTGGAGTAATGTGACTTAACAGCAACTACATCAAGGTAACAGTTTTTGTTCAATGCAAAGGACATTTTAAATTAAGCGTCCTGTTGCATGACAGACAACTCTTTTCACAGAAACAAGAAACAACAAAAAAAAAACCTAAAAAAGTAAAAAATGCTAAAACAAATGCATGTGCCTTATGAGTCTGCAAATGGAAACATCATTGTCCTTACTCAGGCACAGCAATGCTAAACTGAAAATTCAAGATGAGATCCATCACACTTTGCTTAAGCCATCTACAAAGAAGCAATGTAGAGGCTCCTGTAATCACATTTACCTGCCTGATCTGCAGCACCACCCTCAGAACAAGCTTAGCTGTAATCTAGCACCTCCAAAGGAAGCTTTTGGGGAATCTCTCAGGTACAGCATACATAACACACACCTCCACAGCACACATCTCTAAGCATAGATACGTAAGTAGGTAGGTAGGTAGGTAGGTAGGTAGGTAGGTAGGTAGATAGATAGATAGATAGATAGATAGATAGATAGATAGATAGATAGATAGATAGATAGATAGATAGATAATTAAGTAAGATGTCTCCTGTCCATGGAGCTGGAAAGACAACGGAGTTTTCCTGACACAAAGAATTCTGTCACAAGCTGTTGAGAGCAAGCTAAACAAATCCTCAGGCAGTAGCATCTGGCCAGTCACTGAACAGAGTACCAAGCACTTTAGAGTTTGAAAACTGAAAGAAATCAACATTCTTCTCTCCAAGAGCTGACTTCATCAGCAGCAAAGACCAGCCAGTGATGACACCTTTCAAAAATCCTACTTTTGATGATGATGTTCAAGTTCAGGACTTCACTTGAAATTGTTAGGTTTTTTGGTTGCCAGTTTTGTTGTTGGTTTTTTGCAACTGATGGCTAAGGTATAATTTTCTAAAAATTTATTTCATATAGGACTGTAGATCAAGGTTTGATTTTCTAAGAGCTTGAAGAAGTGTTACAAAATGAAAACTTGACTGAAAACAATAGTCTATTAAAAAGGCATTTTTAATGGGCTCAACTATTGTCAAGAACTCAAAACCAATTTCAATTCATGACCAAGAGTACTCAGTCTTTCTCCAGTGCCCACTGTTTCACTCTGGAGAACCCAAAGTATTTGTAGCCGCTTCTTCCTCCTCCTTCCTGGGGGGAAGGCTGCCTCTGCTCCATCTCAAGGAGCTGAGCTGTGAATTATCATTACAACAACCTCAAACTCAATCCCATGTAACGTCATGCTCACTATCAGGGTTTCTTAACCACTTCTACATTAACATTACTTCACAGAGAAAATAATTTAGGGTCCATCCAGCACAGTGATGACACTTACATGTTTCTGTGGCAAACTCGTGTGCTCCCAAGGTTTTTCCTTTCAAGCATATGCTCCTGAATCTTTACACCGCCTTTTGTTTCAGCATGGCAGTGCTCATTTCAGCCCTAAGACAGATCTTAAATCTATACACTCTATATAATCCTAGGCAGACATGATTCAATAAGCCTGTTTTTCCTTTTCATGCTATTGGGTTTGAACATTTTCTTTGCTAAACCTGCCCACAACACATCCTATAACACAGAAAACCTTGAGCTGACTACCCATAAAATATATTGCGTCAATGGCCAGACATAAATCTGTGCTGATGCTGCAGCAAAAAGAACCACTGCTGAAATGAATGTCACATCAGGCTGCAGTCTTGGAAGAACAAACAGAAGCAGGAGACACTACAGGGCAGAAACAATAAAGGAAGAAGCCTCCCTCTCTCCCCCAAGCTGCTATGAAGCAAAAAATTAGGCCAGAGACTGTCATTAAAGCAGTATTGTAATTACAGCTCCTAGAACCTTTCAGCAGTAAGTTGAGGACAGCAAAGAGTTTCTTTAGAAGGTGCCAAGCTTCTTTCAACAGAAAACAGAAGAACATCTCTCAATCATCCACTCAAAAATGTGAAGTCACGTCTGAAAACTGTGTGCATGCAGGCACAGTGCTATCAGATTTATAAAAGCGGTGCCTCACACAAGTGCAAATGAACCCTCTCAGCTTTCTCTGGTGGAGGCTGGGAAAGAAAGCAAGTAAGCCAGCAGCTGTTATTCCTCAGAAACCTGATCATAACCTCATCAGGATCTTTGCTTCCCCACTCAGTTACTCAAATTCTGAACCACAAAAGAGCAGGTATGATATTAGTACCAGCAAGGCTGGGCATGGAGAACAGATCAGTAGGTGTACAGCTGAATGTTGGACAGAAACAAATTGTGTGCCATGGATCCTAGCAAAAGAAAGAAATGAGGAAAGAGACTGTGGGAATACAGGGGAAGAGATTAAGGATGCTTTCATCCTCCCATTTCTCCCTCATACTTCTTTATGAAGCACACAGCAAAGCTTTAGAAGACAAAAATACTTCTATGTCTATATTTCCACAAATGAGCAAATTACAGTAGTGTTGTTTCCCTCCTTTCACATTAATTTATGCACATCTCTCTTGAATATGTTTGTTGGAGAACTCTTTGTAGATCCAGAGTCAGGATCTCCTAATTGCAGTAGTAGAAGTTCCTGAATAATAAGGAAACGGAAACCATCCAGACCCAAACAAGAAATTCTTCCTTCTTTCCACTGCTCTGTCTCCATTCCCTGCCCTCCTGAAGTGCTGTAATGCTATCTGTTTCTTTGTGTTCCCAAGAGTTTCCCAAGATACAGGAACTGGGAGAGCCAATTCCTGCAAAGAGTTGTGCACAGAACCACAGAATGAGATGGGACACCACCATTAGGGATGCAGGGAATAAAGACAGCCTCGAGGAAGAACAAATTTTATCCTACTTCTTGCATGTCACCTTCTGAGATTAAAAAAAGAAGTGGGGGAATGCTGCAAAGAAACAGTAGTTTCATGAGAAACACATTTCATGGTAGGAAGGACACAGCAAAAAAGAATCACTGGTTAAGAACCAGAAAAATTAAAAAGAAGTAACAATTTAAATACCAGTGACATTTCTGATAATGTGTCTAATGGCACAGCACAGAAGAAAATTAATCCTTAACTTTCTAATTTGGATTTATGGGAGAAGTATATAATTCAGTGGATCTTCAGTATGTAACACACAGGGAGTATTTCAGCTTTCCAAAAGCATGTGCTGCTTCAATCAGGATATGTCAGTGGAATAGGTTGGGGAGTACTCATTAAATCACTTGTTTATTATTCACACTACAGGAATGTGAGTTCTATTGGTAAAATGAATCAATCAGAGAGCAAAGAGCTATTCTCTGGAGTCTGCATTAATCAGCCCGACAAGCTGTCACTAAGGATTGGGTCAGGCTCATAGCACAGCATCCAACCAGTGGGGGAAAAAATCCCTGAGACGGCTGGAACAGGGAACAGTTCACCCATTTAAAGCTGTCCCCAGAGGCTTGTGTCAACCATTTATTACTGCTCACACACAGCTGCAGAAGCTTTTAAGTGAGAAACCTGCATTCTCGGACGTTCCAGAACTGTGTGGAAACATGCTTGATCCCAGCTTGTTCTGGGAGGACAAGCAAGATGAAGTATCCTGAAAGAAATACTGCTGGGCTTTAATACAGCCCTCTGAAGAAAATGCATTCATGAACTTGGAAAAGGTCTAAAACTAGGACACATGTCAGAACAGATACACTGTTGGGAAACACTCAGAGCTGTCATGCAGTCTGCACTTCAATAAAACGTTTTTAAAAGAACAACACTATTTTTACAGACTATTTTTCATACAAGCATATTGCTTTCAAGATTTAGCTGTTGCCCAGACTCCCTCAATGTGATTCTAAAATATAAAATATCATTTTAAGAAATGTCACTCATGAGAATGCACCAAAAAATAGTTTTTCATTTTTTAAAGAAACCCAAACAAAACAAAATCCCACAATCATTAACCTGCCCCATTCCCAACCCTGCTGGTAAAGATCATGAACTCCTAAAATCTCATTATTCTGAGATATACACTCTGTTAATGAACACAACAGAGAATACAAACAGTAGCTGGGCTGCAGGAGCCCTAAACAGACCAGAAACATGGAACAAAAAAAAGCAGTCAGCAGTTCTGATAATACTGTGAAGCCGTGTAACACATATAGCAACGCATAAAATCAATACTCTGTACCAGAGAACACAATCACACACTGCGGCCACTTGGACGGAGGAGTGATAAGATCAATGTTTCTGTTCTTGTCAGCACTTGTGCCAACTGCACCTTCAAGCTAGATGGAGTTTAAAACTGAGCATGACCTACAGGGACAGAGTAGCAGGATGGGCTACAAAAATTGCTGAATAGCTTGAAGAAAGAGAAGTGGTTTAGCTGAAGTGTACTTCAGGGGAGGCTTGCCAGGGAAGGCAGTCCAGAGGGAAAAACAATAAAAGGATGAGTGTCTAATTGCAGCAATGTAGCGAGTGCAAATGCTCAGAAGTGAGGAAGAAAATCTGTCCTCACAACAGAGCTTCTCCATCTCTCAGAACTCTATACAGAGCTCTGCGCATGCTGCCACTCTAAACTTGATGTTAAAAGCTGCGCCACAGAACTACAGAAATATTAGTGCAAAGCATTTAAATATAGCCTAGGGCAGCATTGGCCAGACTGTATCCTGCAGATCAAGAGATGGGATTATTCCACTCTAGGCAGCACTTGTCAGATCACACTTGGACTATCCAAGCTTGGTCATCCCAGCGCAAGAAATTGAACACCATCCTGCATTGTTCCACCAAGACAAATAATGAACGCAGGTTACTTCGCAGAAAATTTTGGCATAGATATAAGAAAAACTGAAAACAAACTAAACTAATTGAAAACAAACATTGGAATACATTACCAAGAGAAATGCTGGCATTTCTCTTGCTATGAATACTCAGTGCTGAGTTTGACAGGGCCCTTTGTAACACAAACTAAGGATTTCCCTTCAACAGAAGGTTGGACCAGATGTTCTCTAGAGGTTCCTACCAACCTAGAGGTTTTCCTATGACTCCATGATCTAAACATATGTTATGCTGTATGCATTGCTAAACACTACTTTTGCCGTAAGCTCATTTCAAATTGGATTTTTTCTGATTTTTCTTTCCATTCCAGTAATAAAATAAAAAATTTTAAAAATAGTAATGACAAGGCAATGGAGGATGGTTTACTGTTTTTCAGAATAACTGTCAGCCTCTACTGAAATTAGCAAGCACAAGACCTTAAAGGAAATGCCCTTTCACAGAATATTTAATTATATAAGTAGACTTTCTGCCAGAGAATTTTGGATAAATGGCTGTAAGGAGTTCCATGAATTCATTCAATTCCTTTAGTCTCTGTTAAGCATTTTTACCATATACTTTGAAAGGCAAGATACACAAACATTTGGTGTGATCCAGTATATCCAATTTTGCATTTGAGCTTCATGAAGGGGAGATAAATCAATATACCAGAAGTCGAACATTGAAGTATTAAATTGTAACTCCACTACGGTTTATTTGGATCATGAATTTAAATACTCAAAACAGAACCATGAAAATCCTACACTAATAAGGTGAACCTTACCACTAATACCTACTAAATCATGAAGCACAACAATTATTTATTTCAATTAAGCTGTAAATGGACGAACAGACTAGGAGACAAAACAAGAACAAAATCCAGCAACAGTGTCAGGTTCCACTTCTACCTAAGAGCAGGAGGACAAACTCAAATTTCCAAAGAAAATGGGATTCCAACCTGTCAAAGTAACAGACAGCTCTATCACACCAACATCGTACATCATAGCCACCTCCACAGGCATATTCTATTAAGAGAGTAGCTAACACCTAAAAAAAGCCTAAACAAACACAAAAATATCAAACCAGGAGCAAATCTAACTCCAGCAATCTGCATTTTAGACTGCATCCTGTAAGACACAAAACCAACGTTGCACTGAAAGACATCCCAACATCCTCCCAGATGCTGAGAGTACAAAGAGAGATCCCACCTGAGAGTCCTCTCTACGTTCCACATGCTGAAAAAGCTGTCAGCACAAACATTGCTCAGGCACTAGAAGACTAACATGTGGCTTGAGGGGCTAGGGAAAGTAGGAAGAATTCCTACTGCCAGCCATGCAACAACTCTACCTTCTCTAAGTGTTAAATCCAGTGCTGGGTTACTTGTTCATTAGTTATGAAATAGACTTTATTTGCTGGTTTGGAGTCATGAAAAAATATTACAATGAAATCAATAGAGATATCCCACAGCCAAGTCTTCACCTTGACTGTCATCCGTTGGATGACAATCCTAAGAAGCGACCTCCAGTTCACCCCGTGACACTTTGCAGGGGGTGGGGAGGTTTAAGGTTTATGTTGTGACATGAGAAAACTTCCACTCCTCTAGGTACCTCTGGATGTCAGTGGCATGATGCCAGACCTCTGGAGTACACAGCCAAATAAAAGGAGATGCTGTACCAGTCCTAAACCTGTCAGCTCTGTGCCTGCAGACAACGCTGCACAAGCATGTTCTGGGGTGGCTTGGCTCTGAAGTCTCTCAGAAGGCAAATGGCACATAACAGATGGTCGGTTGCTTAAGACACTTAGCAGGGACTTCAGGGATCCAGATTCAATTTCAGTTTAACTTTGTACAAGTCTCTTAGAAGGGCACATCTACACCATGGATATAGACAGATTTAAGCTGTCTCTGCCCAAGCTAATCTGGCAATGAAAGTGCAGGAGGACTGCTGCAGACACCCAAGCTTGAGGGAAGTGATCTGCAGGATTTCTGAGTTCGTGGGCACTGCCATACAGATCCCAACACAAGCCTCTCCATGCTGAAGTCTGCTGCATGTGGACTGGACTTCTGTCCTGGTTTTGGCTGGGATAGAGTTAGTTTCTTCCTAGTAGCTGGTACAGTGCTGTGTTTTGGATTTGGCATAAGAATAACATTGGTAACACAGAATTACAGAATACCTTGGGTTGGAAGGGACCTTAAAGATCATCTAATTCCATACACACTGCCATGGACAGGGAAACTTCCGCTAGACCAGGCTGCTCAAAGCCCCAACCTGGCCTTGAACATCTCCAAGGATGGGGAATCCACCTGGGCAATCTGTGCCAGTGCCTCACACCTGTTGCTGAGCTCTGCCTACCTTGAGTCAAGGACACTTCAAGGTCTCATGTTCTGCCAGCTAGGAGGTGCAGAAGAAGCTGGGAGGGAGCGTGGGCAGGACTGGCCAAAGGGATGTTCCATAGCATAGAATGTCATGCTCAGTACATAAACTGCAGGGAGTCAGCCAGGAGCCATCAATCACTGCTCAGGGATGGGGTGGGCATCAGTCAGTGGATGCATTGTACATCACTTGGGGGTTTGGGGATTTAATTTATATCTCTCTCTTTGTTATTTCCCTTTTAATTACAATTATCATTATATAGTTATTGCTGTTATTATATTTTATTTCTGTTATTAAACTGCTTTTACCTTAACCCACTTACCTTTCTCATGATTCTCCTCCCCATCCCAGTGAGGTAGAGGGGTGGGGAAATGAGCAAGCAGCTGTGTGGTACTGAGTTGCTGGCTGGGGTTAAACCATGACAACTCGCTAGTTATGGTCTCTGAAGGCTCTCAGCCCTCTACCCTGTGCTCTAATGCACACATTCTCTTTGTTTTGGTGTCTCAGCTTTCCATCTGTATCAGGAGGATAAAAGAACAGCCCATACTTACAGGGTGTCAAGAGGATAAATACATTAAGTGGTCCTAAGGCACTCTGGATTACAACAACAGATGTAATATCAATTCCTTAAAGCAGTGAAAATGGAGAAGAGGGGGCAATTGAAACTCTAAGGAAAGAGCAATTGAAAGCATAAAGTTTATTTTTTTCTAATTTAACTGTGTCTCTGCTTCCAGAGGACACCGCAAAAGAAAAAGGAAAACTTTGGAACACAGCAAAAACTTGATGAAAGGTAAAAAGTGGGGGATGGGCACAGAAGTAAAGGAAAATAAGATTCTTAACTGTCAATTCAGTTTAAAACTGCTATGAAATGGGACAGAAATAGATGTTTACATTTCTGAATTACAATCTATTCATAGACACCTCTCTTACCTGCTTATGAGCATAACTAGTTGGAAACTCTCCAAGACAATATAGAAGAAGAAAGGAGTCTTGTGAAGAATCCACGCTTCTCAGCGGTGACACAGCTACTAACAAAATGTAAGTATTCAGAAGCACCATTTAAAACAAAGTGTGCTTAATAGATCAATTAAAGAAGCCTAAAAGAACAAACCTCTAATTCAGAAGCAGCCCTCCTAGTAAATTCCAATTCTCTAAGACAGCAAATTGAGGAAATTTGATTGACTAGTACAATGCAAATTTTTTACTCTCTGTTTTATTTTTGCCTCAGTGATTGTATGTTGTGGTATAGAGACACAACAATATATGATGGAATTATTCCCAGTTAACTGCTTACACTGTTAACCACTCCATACATTATTTGCAGAGTAAACTGCATGGTTTACATTAACCTGCTTTGCAGTACATCCACAACATGGTAGAAATCTGCACACAAGCAACTAATGCATCTCTGTTAATGACTGGTAATTTGTTAAGCTGATAAAACCTACAGCTTATAGTCATAATCTTATTGTTCATAATCTTATCTTCATCCATAGCCCATTATTGTCTTGCTTCAGTCTTCTTCATCATTAAAAAAAATTAAAAACATTAAACCCTGCTTATTTTAGTAAAAAGAAAGTACTTATCAGTCACAACTCAATACAGCATTAGAAATTAATAATTCTGTAACAGATGATTAGCATAACAGTTTCTGCTGGTTTTTATTCCTTGCAGCTACTCTCAATACATGTCATACACTTTTAAGAATCAACTATAATGTGATCACTTTCTACTGCACACCTATAATTTGTACCTACAGCAGTACAAATTGTACCAGAATGCACATAAAACAGAAGTATGGGGAAATCCACAAAAGAAATAAAAGAGATACAAATTCAATCTCTGATGCTTCACGTCTTGCCAGTGTTATATGGGAAGAAAGACAGTAGAGAATAGTTTAATGTATCTTCAAAACTATCCCTGCAGCATTCATTGGAAACAGTAATAAGGGGTTTTCATCCAGCAGTCAGAAGACAGGATTAGCAAAAGGAGCTTGAAATGAGGACCAAATGGATTCAACAGAATCCACGGGTACAGAGTTTTTCCCTACTAAAGCAACATTTTCAAAGATTACTAATTATTTTGATTCTGAAAAGTTAATTCTCATCTCCTGCACTTAAAAACAAAAACATAGCAAACACAAGGAAGCACAGACAGAAATAAAAGAAATGGCAAACCAGTCTTCCTATGCTCACTAAGACTGTAGGGACTTGTCTGTGGCTTGATTAGGGATGATGACAAACAGCGGCTGGATGTTCTGTAACCCTGCGGAGAGCCCAGCCCGGCTGCATTACCTGCAGTGACAAAGCCACTGGCCAGGGTGCCAAGTTTTGGGAGACAGTACTGATGATGAGCTGTAGATGACTTCTAAAATTCAGACTGGCAGCAAGTCCCATGAATGTTCACAATCCTTGCCATACTGGCTGCAGTAGTTAAATGAAGAAGGTTCGGATAGCCATGTGAACTTTGGCCCAGCTCATTAAAGGCAGCAGGAAAGAACAATCATTCCAGTCAAATTTCCAAACTGGAAGTTCAATTATCTATGCTGAATAAATTAAGCAATTTAAGCTGCTCCTAAGCAGCAAGGGACCGAGCTAAATGGAGATCTGAGTTGATTTAAAGGTAATTTGTGTCAGAAAGTTCTGAAATGGTTTTCAGTTCAGTGTCTGCAGTAATTTCTATAAAGTGGTATTAAAACTATTAAGTGTCATGTGAGAAGTCCCCAATAGATTCAACAAACATTTACTGTCTAATATCACACCTTCAGCCATACGAGGTCCCTTCCATTAGTTTGGGAAGTGTGGTTTATTTAATTCTGCAAGATATTTAAAGCAAAGCCCAACATAAACAGCAGAATTCTTCCTTTTGTTCACAGTTTTCATAAGTTGCTGAAAGGCTGAGTAATTTTACATATTACAAAACAGAGGACCTATAGTATTCCATAATACCTGTGGTGACTTGGCTACCCATTAGAAACATCCCAACTGTGTCTACAGCAAAACCCTAACAAACCACACTTTAATTTCTAAAACCTAGAATACATTCTCCCATCTTTTCTACCCAGGTCTTGCCCTGTGTCAGCAGTGTTTAAATAAACAAATTAGATGCCTCCTTGAACAGCCAGATAATGGAGTTACAAGCTCATCCTCTACTCACATAAGAAAGATTATACCCTTTTAGATGGGCCTCTTGGAAACCTACTTACCTGGGGGTAGCAGGAGCAGACAAAAAGGGACCCTGCTAACCAAGGCCCTACCAAGTGGCTTATTAAATGGGTCTAGGAATGCAGAATTAAGTAGGAAATATCACTGTTATTACCCTTATTCAAAACTGACAATAAGTCATTGCTTTATGGAAATTTGATACATTCTTGTTTTTAAAGTTAGGGGAGTTGAGACATAGAAGGCTGAGGAAATTTGTTTAATGTCATCCTCACATCCTCAAAGGATATGAGGAACAGAACCTGAGTCATATGTTTTAAAGAAAGATTTAACTCTGGGAGTACAAGGGTGCAGGGAGAACTGGAGGGGAGGAATTTGTTTTCCAACTTGAAATTCTTCCTGTGCTTCTCCCTTTCAATGACCATAAACCTCCTCATATACAAATGAACAAATGTCCAACAGGCCACATTACAACAGTTGTGTACAAGTCTGCCTGAGTGATGAATCAACTCGTTGTTTATCCAAAATAACAGACACAAATGGCTCTCACACCTACCTACAGCTAGAATTAAAACACTTCCACACTGAAGGAAAACCAAAATAATTTAAAAATCCCCCGCATCTAAAAAAATAAAACCAAAACAACCTAAATAAAATATAGTGTTAGCAAAGAGTAGTTAGTGAGAGGAACACTGCAAAAAATGCTGAATCTCATGTCTTGTCTTTCAAGCTGCAATAGCTTAGACCCTAAAACGAGGTTTGAGGCCCTTATCACCCATATTAATCAGTGTTAACTCAGTTCTCAAGCAAACCTCAATATTTTAAATTAAAACTAGTCTCAGGTCTCCCATAACGTTTTAATATTATTCTGTAATGTCATCATGCTGGTTACAAATGGACTTAATTTACCCCACATTCATTAGGACACCACACTGTTTGAACTCAATATTACCTTTCCTTCTCCTCCCAGCCAAAACACTGTCACACTAAAATGTTTTTCTAATAGTTCTCCCCCACCGAGGTGCATGCTTCCATAGGGACACCAACAGTGCTATGCCACTTGGATAGGAAACTAAAACTAATAGCTGGGATCTTTTCACAGCTTCTCAAATCCCTATCAGAAAAAAACAAGAATTCTCCAGCTAATGTCACTGAAAACACTAGCTTTTCCAGAATTCACTATGTTACTGGTTTCTCTTCAGTTTTTGATGTGTGTTTTTTTTTTTGGTTGAGGGGAGGGGTTGTTTGTTTGGGATTTTTCTGTTTGTTTTTGGTTGGTTGGGTGTTTTTGGATAGTCTTATTTTCACATGATTGTACCACAACTGTCACCACACTTATGTCATTAGAGTGAAAATACAACAGAAGTAAATATCACTATTATGTCAAGAGACAAGCATCCCAGGGTCACTGACTGTCTCTCTTTGTCATTATCCCCTGTGTGAGAAAATGGAGACTATCAGATAATGCAGCCAGTGGGAGGGCAACAAAAGAGAGAGAAATTTAATGTGTGTCCTTTCCAAAGCTGTTTGTCGTTAGCAATTTTGTTCTGATTTAGAGGACAAACTGTCCACCCCTTTTAAACCTCAGAGATTAATTTTCAGTTATTTGTAGGGACAAAGTCTCTTCACATGATTTAACTGTCCATCCAACAGGTTCAGCTAGGCATTCAAGCTTTGTACTTCAAACTAAACAGTGCATTATATTATTTATTCCAGTTTGGCATAAATAAGTATGGATTACCTTATGCAAACCATTCTAAAGTTGTTAGCTGCTTTACAGTACCAAGAGCTTTGATAGCAGCCAGACCCAGAGGATGGACATGCTCCCTCTCTTTTAGTATGATCTGAGATTGAGTACAAGTGGCCTGCATGGCTGCTCTACCACTGTCTTTATGCTCATTGATAAATGCACAATATTGGTTTTAATCTACAGAAAGAAGTATTAATTACTCCTACTCTAAGATTAAATTGCACCAATAATTAATGCAGAAAAATATTATCCAGGAGCAACAGTCTTTATCCATTATTGTAATTAGAGAGCATTAGGGAAAAATTTGCTGTATTTGATTTTGGTGCTCCTGCTGGACCAGCATGTTTCCAGACCATGTTTTTCTGTTCTAAATTTATGTTTCAGTAAAAGGAATATGCTAGTAGAAAATTTACTTTGAAAGTAAATATTAAATAACTGTATTTGTATATTTGACTCCCCTTTTAATAAATTGTAACTTCTGCTTATAACTTCTGCTTTTAATTGTAACATTAATATACAGGGATTATTCTTATCAGATTTCTTTAGTTGTTTAAAATTAGAAACTTTTAAAAAATAAACTTCATGAAGGGTTTTCTTGACTATGCTTAGCTTTTCCTCAGCTCTTCTTGAAACACATAAGATCAGACTTAATAATCTTGCTATACAGCTCCTAGTAACATACATTTTATATTAAAATTAAGCAATAGTAAAAACCATCAAGATGTCTACTATGAATGCTTCTGTATGCAGACTCATTAACCTAAGTTAAATTAATAGAACAAGACAAAATGTAACCATGACCATTGACTGCTTGTGAAGTTCCCTAGTGACTTTTTGGTATCTTATGCCAGTGATTTCAAAAATTCCATTTTAAGACCACAAAAAAGGCTCATTTCATGAGTGATTTTTTTAAAATCATGTCTCACAGAACTTTTTTTTCTAACCAGTAATATCTTCTGATACATTTTGTGAAAATAATTATTGTAATCCTTTCCTCTAATAACAATGAAGTGAAATCTCCTATAGAAAGACATACACTCTAATGTTTATATTTAGTAATTACCTTCTTTGACAATTTAGCTGCTATCTGTAGGAGCAAAAATCAATACTTTATTTCTTCTGCAGAGCAATATCGGCTACTTTGCAATCTCCGCATGTTTGCACATAAATATTCTTGAAGGCAAACTAAATCAATTAACATTTGTAGCTGTCCATCCAGTCCCTTTGCAAAACATATTATGCACTTAGGATGAATTCAGTGTAAATCATCATCCTAGCCACACAATTAAATACTATAAGCTTCCTTAACCCTCAGCTCAGACTTTCCTAATCTCTGAAAGAAAGCAATGCCAGATGGCCATGAACAACTGTTAAGAATCAGAGGGACACAGAGAAATACCTGAAGCTCTCAGTAATTCAGTGGAGAAACACCTTCTGTTCCAACTTACTGTTAGGCCCCACTTAGACAAATTTGCTTTGTACAAATGGTAGGTGATCCTTCCAGGTTAACTGATACACATGCTAGTAATTTTCAAAAGCTGTATTTTCTTGCCCTGAACCAAATTCACAGACAGTGAATTTTTGCTACAACTCTTGGTTGCAGTTATCACAGCAACAGCAAGTACAAAGTGCAGAGAGAATCTACTGACTACTGCACTTCTCCATCACTTGAAACATACAATTGTACGTAAGTATCTGTGGGTACACATTAAAATAAGCAAAATACATTGTATGTAAAAATAATGTGTGTAATATATAATATTCACATATAATTAGTTGTCAAATCTGTATGAGTTAGCTGCAAGGCTGAAAGAGGAGTAGAGCTCATTGGCCCATGAGGCAGAGATTAGACTCCATTTCTCTGCCTCAAAATGAAATGATGGAAAAAGGTTCCTCTTTTCCTACAGAAGAACATCCTCCTATGAGCCAACACAAAGAATCAGTCCAAACAATCATGCCCAGCATGCTGGGGTGCCAAAGGGTACCTCCAGTGTTCATATTCAGAGGAAGCATCTCACAAGCACCATTTTATATGGTAACAGTGTTGATGTGTCTCCTCATCTCTGAAGACCAGGAGCCTCATTCTGCTTTAAATTACAGTTCAGGAAAATTCATGTTTAAAAGTGAAGCTTCTCTTTTTAAAAATAAATCACCTTGCATTGAAAAAGATGATAGTCACTGCTCAAGAGCAGGCCACAGCTTCATGTTTTTGGACTTGGGTTTCTTAACAGAAATTCAGAAGGAAGCAGTGAGAACAGGCAAACCTGGGAATGGAAAAAGTAGGTTAAGAAGAAAGATAGGACTGAAAGAGCAGGGAGTGCTTCAGGGCAGGGCAGGAGCGAAGTGCACTGGCAGAGCTGTGTGGGGACTCCAGTGCTGGGCTGGCAGGAGGGTTCAGGGCAGGAGTGAGAGTTGTTGCAGGTGCACAGCATCAGCTAGGAGCACAGAGTCAAACATTCACAACCTCTCGGATATATTCATGATGGAACCAGTGGAGGTTCCAAGTATGAAGCCAGATGTGACAAACTACAGAAAACATATAGTGTAGTGTGCTTCATTCTAGTTGCATTCCCAGGAATCAAAGGATGATGTTGTTCATTTGAATGTCTCAAACAATAAAGCAGCACAGTCAAAAAAAGAAAAAAAAGAATACAGCAAAACTGGAAGAATGCACAGGAACATCATTCTGGCTTGCAAAATTGAGTATAAGACAGCTACAGTTAAGAAGGGAGGACTTCTGAGCAATTTAAACCAGGCTGAAGGATCACGTGTCTGTTGTAAAATACTTTGAAAAGAACCTGACATCTTGCATTTAGCATTTTTTAATAATCTCTCAGATTCACCAGGCCAGAGCATTATTTTCATTCTGAATAGCATAGTTCACATTTTTAAAAAAGGCATTTTTAGAATATTGGCTAGAAATGTGGTGATAAAGTTTAGTAACAGAAACAAAAGTGATATAAGCCTTACCACAAAAGACATGGTAAGGAGAGTGTGAAGGGGATTAGGAGAAATGGGTAAGAACTGAAGAAGCACAGGACACTAGAGAACTGTTCCAGATGGTAGGCTAGTTTTAACCTAAGCAGCAATGTGTTTGTACAAAAGTCCAGTGGGAGCTGAGCAGACAGAGATGAGCACACAGAGGAAGTCTGAAATGTTCTTGTGAGTTCAAGGAATGGGGAAAAAAAGGACTCTGAAGATCTGATGCAGAGTCAAGAAAATTGCTGCTTGGGAAGAAGAAAAAAACAAAGAAAGATGTTGCATCTAAGAAGGTAAGGAGTAAGAGACACCTACATAACAGATCACAGAGGACATGAGTAATGAGACCAGATAAAAGCTTTTCTAAAACTAGTCACCACATAAATATATGAAAAAAAATAGTTCAAGGTGTCAAAGAAATGCAGCACTGAGTCAAATAGCCAGTTTGATATTCATATGGTGTGTTTAAAATTATTTATTCCAAAAATACATATGGCAACTGTCTAGTAGGGTATGTGTACAGAAAAAGAAAAAAAAAATTAAAATCATAAGTGAACTTTGATCAGATGTTCTTCAGTGATCAGTTCTATCTTTCTATTTCAGTAAGATGCCCACAAGTTGAGTAATTTCAGTCTAGCATTTCAGTCTATTACTGATAAAAGCTCACTGTTGCGTGAGCGGTTCAACACTGTACCAAATCTCCCATTAACTCTTGCTCTTAGAGGTTATTTCAGTAAGTGGGTCAAGATAAAGAGACAACCAGCTAGTAAGGCTTCTAATTTGAACAATGATATCTGTACACCAGAGGTAGCTATTTGAACTAGACTGCTAATGCCCCTTTTTCAAAAATAAATCCCAGGATGGTGTTTTCATTTATTTATGAAGCTTATTGTATGTTTCTGGATCACAACCATGAATGGTTTTGTTCACATGCCCAAGCTTTGTAACCACCAGGAAAAAAGTGACCTTTGCTTTCAAACTAAGCAAACACTTTCATATTGGGTTATATTCATGAATACTCAGTACTTCAATGAGCCTGTGATTTCCTTAAAAATACGGTACTGAAGGATGCTTAGCTGGCAGAAGACTTAACTTTTCTCCCTTCCCTGTTGTGACAATACTTTGCTCTAAGTAGCCATTACGCTTTTAACTTGCTGGCTGAAACATTCATTGTTGCAACTCCTCACGCCTCTTGGCTGATGGAGGAAAATCAATTTTGATCCCTGAGAAGCAAGTGCAAGTCTCCAACTTCACACACCAATGTGTACAATTGCAGCTGAAACTGAACCCATATTAAATCACCATTCCAGACATTTTACATTTATGCTGAGACCTTAAGAGGTTAAAACATACAAGATTTACTGTTTTTAATTGGAGAAATGGGGCAGAACTTCCTTCAAATGAAAAATGCACTTTGTCAAATGAAGTTTACACAAAGCAAATGAGATTTATAGTGACAATGAAAATATATTTTAAAAATTAACCTTAAGCTTTTTTCAAAACAAGTATTACAACAGAATGCAACAATCCAGCCACTGCAGGATTTTAATGCTACAATAATTCTGGTCTTCCTTAAAGGGCAACAATTCTGCCCTTTCTCAGATAACCCGGTTGAAAGCACATTAGAATAGCAAGTCTGAGCAATCAGAAGCCAAACTACAACAATCAGGTAGCAATAAAGATATAGAAAGCATGTGTATTTCCCAATAGACACAAGTTTAACAATGAAAATATTCCAAGCAGGTATGAGAGAGAGGGAGGGGAGGAGAGAACTTACAGTACTGCTTCAGAGATGCACTATACACATAATGCAGCAGTACAGGATACACTAACAGATGAAGGCAACTGAAAAGGCAGTACTCACCCAAAATATTAAATTGAAAAGGAACATCATGTATTTCAAACAACACAGGCAGCCTCTTGCCATGTTGCACTTCTTAAATTCTAAAAGGAAAACAAAGGATAGATCCAGGTAAAAGACCACGTATTTGCTGCCTTTGGGTGCACTGTATTTTTCACTTTTTACGCCAGTTCCAGTCCCAGCGCCGGTCCCGGTTCCGACCCCAGCGTGGCTCTGTGTGCGTGATCCAGTTGTACCATAGAAAGCTCCTGCAGTAAAACCTCGACCAAATTGCCTCCCTGAGGTAGAAGGTTTAGCAAAATCTGAGTCTTTGCTATCCAAAGATGGACTCCGGTGAATTGAAGAATCCTCACTACTTGACTTCTCCATGATCTCTCTTTTCACAGTTGTCAGATTTAATGTATAGCATCTCTCAGCATTAAATGCAGTGCCTTGCAAATGCCACAGTGCGCTAAGAGCTGTCTGTGCTTTGCCTCTCTTTTTCTTCGTACATAAATCAGATAATCACTGCAGAATTTATTCACTGCATTGTTGCTGGGTTTATTTTTTATAGCAATGAAAGCTGAACTCTGTCTGTCTGAAGCATGGATTTATACATTAATATCCCATGCAAGAGCATACTCATGATTTATCTTGATGAATCAGTTATGCAGAACTTTGATTTTTATTAAAAAGAGCCATAAGCTCTTTCTCTGCACTCCTAGTCTACAGTCCTCTAATCTATAGGCAGCAGATGGTCCTTGCATCCATTTCCAAAAAGCTTCTGCAGTACACCTGGGAGACTCTCCTCGAGCCGGAGCACTTTCCTTGCTCTCAGCTTCCCTCTCTGTGTCTCTCTGACTCTCTCTCACACGCTGTCTTTTTTCTTTCCACCCATTTGCAGTGTCTCATTCAGTAACCCGCTACCGGAGCGCACTCTGTGTTTCACTGCTGTTGCCGTGAAATCATCAGCAACTGCAACCACTGGGCATTTCCCACAGAAATCCCTGACCTAACTATCGAGTAATAAATCCGCCCTCCTGCTCGCCCCTCCCCTCTGCTTTCCATCGGGCCAGTTAGCAGAAGCCTTCTCCTCCAGGACACGCCTCCATGACATAATATCTTTAATAGGATTAGAATTACTCTTGACTATACAAGTGCACAACAGAAAATCTCTTTAAATGTCAAGTACTGTTTAGCTGTGTATGCGCTAGAACTGTTAGGCAGTGATATTCCTTCGATGCAATAAAATACAGAAAAAGTATGGATTAGATAGACAGGTGCTAACCTCTCTCTGCTCATTAACAGTCACTTACATTTTTTTCTGGCGTAAACAAATCCCACGGGACAAGCAATGAGAATAGGCTAGCACCCAGCATACACTGCTTAGGCACACATCTCAGCTGTACGTGCACATAACGCAGCACCATCACCTGTGATATAATTAACCAGACAGAGCTGCTGCCTCTCACGAGGTCATAATTCAATTCTTAAAACTCCCAAAACGTGAGGGGATCTGAGCCTGCAGCTCTTTACACGCTATTTAACAAGTACATCAGAGATTCTTGTTGTGCACAGCAATAAGCCATCTTACATCACAGGTTGTCTGTGAACTAGAAACACTGACCCAAATGCCACATTTCCTCTCCACAGAGGAGTGCAACATGCCTGCTAGGACTCTGAAACAGGGAGGGCACGACTGTGCACGTGTGCCTGCGCATATGCATGCAAGTGCCTGGAGGGGAGGAAGAGAAGCACTTCAGGTCACTACTCCCCATACTCCCAAATTTGTCATTTTGTCATAAGCACAAAAGCAGCACACCAATGGTGCAAAGTGCTATAGCAGACTTAAAATGCAGGTTATTCTTTTCTTTCTGTAAAGAAAGAAACCACAGTAGGAGGCCTCTGTGAAGGAAATACGGCTACCAGGAAAAGCAAAATTCTATGCAATTTTCAACTGACCCTCCACACGCTCATTAAAATGCAATGATCATGGTTATCTCTAGTATCTTTAAAAAAAGACAATGTAACATTCATTCAATCTTGCATATCTACGGCCAAAAGCCTCTAAGGATTCTGTAACTTTTATGTAACAACATCAGAATCAACACCCTAAAGCAATGCGGTACCTTTCTTGACAGCCTTTTTCTGCTAAAAGATCCCTCCATCAATAAAGGATATTAAATAAGCCGTATTTGAATGTGTAATATCTCTCTCACCTTTTCTGCTCTGAAGTAAGATTTTAACAACAGGCAGGTCCAAGCCCATATCAACAATGTTTGTTCACTTTGCTCTTCAAAAGTAATTTCAAAGCTCCCTGCATTAGATGTGTCTGTCAGAAAGAGGACAGCAGGATGACTGCTCAGCACTGTGCGTGACAACAGAATAAGCTACACACAAAACTCCCAAGTAAAAAAAGATAAATTAGCCTTGACCAAAGTAGAAGGGGCATTTCTACGCATGTCTACAGTGCACGTACAAACTTCGCCATAAGCAGTTATCAAGAAGCAACCTTCTCAGCAAAACAGATGGAAGCAACCTTCAGGTCACAGCCAGGTACCTGCCTCAGACACCAGATCCTGCAGGATAACTCACACTGGAACACAAGCCAAATGTCTGACTATGAATTTAGAAGACTCAAAGTGAATTTCTGTTTGAAATTCACTTACTGGAAGTGTAAAGTTGTACCACTGCAAACCAATGCTGCAGCTAGATATTTTCAGCGGTTTTCACTTGTCATACAAAACTGAGCTCTCAGCCAAAAAATTGTGAGAACACACAAGTACTTTAAAGCATTTTTAGCTTTTTAGTTTTTCCACCCTTTGGTTTGCCATAAAATTTACACTGACTTAGACTAGCTACAGAAAAAAAATAATTTGCTGTGCACTTGTGAAAATTACCGCAATATAAATATTTGCCTTCCCATTGAAAGTACATGACAAAAATAATTAATCCATTCTCCTCAAGGTTAAAAAAATTCAAAGAATATTCTGTAATAAGCAAAAAAATTTTCACAAATACTCTCATAGTTTGTAAACAGTGGAAACTTTCTTCTGGGGGTTAGGAAAAATAAAGCAAACCAACTATACCTCCAACCTTTTTTTTTCAAGTTTCATTAGAACTTAATGAAGTTTTCCAGTTTTCTATTTTTACCTCCAAATACTGCAAAATACTGGTTTACTGCAACATTACCTCTGATGTACTTTCCTTTAAGAGATCTCCATCATTGTTCTACAGCACAGTTTGTACTTCAGAAGAGTCCCAAGCAAAGACACACGTAAAGTCAACAGACAGCTTAAAAATCCAGACCTGAGCAACGAGCAGTGGGGAAAACACGGCTCCAGATCAGCCTCTCCTCCTGCTGTGTAGCAAGAAAACATATGATTCTCTTATGGTTACGCTGTGGCCACCAGGGAGACTTTACAAGCCTGAGTAACCTTCAGCCACTCAAATCTGCAGCCACGGTGTGTCTTTACAGATTAGAAGCCACTTCCTGCTGCTGCAACTCCAACTCAGTGCTCAGGTACTCAGTTAATAAACCACACCGGGCTGCTTACTTGCTGATAAAGTAAATGGTGAAAAAGCTGTAAGCAGTCCATCCAGCTGTGTTTTGACCAGCCATTGCACTCAACTCTGCCTCTGACTGAGACTTCAGCAGAAGGTGTTGCTGCGTGGCAACAGCACCTTTCAGGGTCCCACTCAACAGCACAACCTCAGCGTGAGGACAAACACATTTTGCTTCACTACAGATCTTACCTCTGTTTAGTAATCAGGGCATGAAAAACATTCAAAAGCTCACTCTGTACTTCATTAATGTTTGATTACTGAATCACAGAATTTTGTTGCTGAGTGATGCCTTCACATCAAGAAAATAATTTCAGTCCCACGTGTATATGCCTGGGACAAGGCAATAAACAATCCTTTGCATTTAAATGGCTCTTCCAAATATTAAGGGTAAAAATTTAGGCCACTTTTAGATAGCAGGTATGAAAATCGATGTCATGATTCAATTAATGGGTGTAGTCAAAAAATGGAAAGGAAGAGTACTATTAATATGGTCAAAATGCATAGGCTGGCTCTCCTACTGAAACTGTTTTATTTGGTTCCCTCCTGGGAACAGTCCACCACAGTCCCCAAAGCACACATCCCAGCATCTTCATTTCTTTCTGATTTTCACAAATTATTTAATCTCTTTTCTCATTCTGTAGTTTAATCTCACCAGAACCTAGTGCCAATTACACCCAGCTACAGTGCTCCCGGACCCCTCTGTTTGTTTCTGCCCTCCTCAGCTGTTCTTGCACAACTGGCTCGAGGAATCGTGCTGCAAAACAGCAAAAGCTGACCAATTTATAAACATATTTATAAACACAGATTTTAAAATACCTAATACAGTTATAAAAGGTACCCCAGCAATATAGAAAAAAAATGAACTTTTTTCCCCCTTTTAAAAGTCTCAAGTCAATTTCACTTGGCATTCCCTTTCAGTGAGATTGCTGACCCAGTGAGAGGGAGAGGGATTACAACAGGAAAGAACAGGAAAAAATACTGAAGGCTGAGCGAAAATATCTTAGGCTTTTTTTATGTCTCCCATGATTCCTGAAAATGAAATATGAAACTCTATGGGTTTTTAAAAAAGGAAAAACTCCAGTCACCATGGTACACAAGCCATTTTAGACATTATTATATATTTTATCTTGCAATTTCTATTAGGTAGGATAATGCTACTGTCACTATTTTAAATATGGAGAACTCGAGGACCAAGATGTTTGCTGAGGATGAATAGGGAACTGTTGGCAGAGAAGCAAACCAAATCTGTCTCACACGTCCTCAGCTAGCTCACTAACCACTGCACCATTCTCAAATTAATTATTTTTCAAATCACGAGTTTTAGTAACGCTGCCACATGACTTCAGAACAGTACTGAGCCCTGCAGAGAGATGTACAAATGCATATGCTACCAAGTGTTGAAAGGATATGGTTCTTAAATTCAGTCTTTTCTTTCGAATTATATTGACCAGGAACTCAATTTTACAAGCCATCCTCAGGGTACATTAGATAGGCAAAGAACAGAGATTGTTGAGTATAAACTCAGTAACTACATCTTTCCAGTCACTGCTCTGTATCCTGGAAGTCCATGAGAAGGAGATAAGGAACAAAAGCTGAAAATTATAGCTTACAACTGACATAAAGTTGCATACAGCTGAAAGCTCAAATTAAAATAAACACCAAACCAACACTGACAACGGAATAAGCTTAAAGGGAAAAAGATGTCCAAAGAATAGAACTGAAATTAGGATCACATGAGAGGCAAAACCACAGGGTTCTCAGGTCTTCCATGCTCTTGGTTTCATGCCAAAAAGTTTACAGACACCAGCAAGTTAAAATGCCTGGCGTTCTGAGTTCTTCCAATGCTGCAGAATTTATAACCAAAAGCCTGGATGCTCTGACAGTTGTAATGCACATCCCGGGGCCTGTCAAGCTCCAGCTTGGATGTTGTAAATCCAAAGTATTCTGCCGACCATGGGATTGGACAAAAAAAAGGTAGATTTCAAGGGCAACTTTGTGTGGTAGACAAGTTTTGAAATCTGCCTATGTTTCTTAGAATCAAATAGCCCAAACCATATTTAACCTTTGACACACTTTCATTTTCCACTAAGAGAAGTATTCCATTAGAAAAAGAACTACTGTAACTTCAGCTTTGGAGTCTCCAATCACTGATCATAGCTTCACACATTATTTAGAGCCCATATGAACAGCTTGTTGGATACAAATGCTAAAAAAGAATCACTACCAAGTGTTCAGAGAAGAGTGGAATGCACACTTAGTTTCCCTACTAGCATGAGGAGCAGCCATTTCTCTTATGGTCAGAAAACCACCGTTTCCTTTGGCACTCAGTGGACAGACAGCTGATGGAGGGGGAGACTGGATTCATTAAGAAACTGGCTTACCCACAGCCGGTGCCTGTGACCTGACCAGCAAACAATCCCAATGTTTTGTGAGAGGCAACAGCCTCATGCCCCTCTCTCTTCACATTCTAGCACAACCAAAAGCATCCAAAAGGCATCACGTGATCCTCAATTCCTCCTGCAGCAGAAAGCCAGCTCCAGAGGCCAGGTAAAAGGATCTGGGATAGGTAGATATGCATACAACATAAGCTGGAAGGAAAATCAGGATGATCAGATGGATTTTTGGAGGCTGAACTCCATGTTCTGAGACTCCACCTAGTTTTAGCATGGCTGAAGAAAAAGAGGCCTTGCAGAGAGAGAGGAGTGAGACAGCACTCCCAGATGCAGGAACTGTGTGAAGGAGCAGCACTGAGGAGGCACTGAGTTTGAGATCTGTGGGTAAAGAATCTTTTCTTACAGATACAGGAATTGAGTGTCTAGGCACCTCAATCCAACACCCACCTCCATTAGTCCTGAATTCAGCAAGAGAAATTCTACTTCTTCACATTGTTACTGGAAAGGAAATGAATTAATCTGTTTCTATGACAAAAACAAGAGCACAGCAGCTCCTGGTTGCCTCTGATGAGTAACACTCATTGCCTCCCCAGGGTAGAGAGGTAAAAAAAGGTAAAATCTCTTTGAATGCCCTAAATTAATACTTACTAGTTTATATTATTATATCCCAGTGAGACAAGTTTATCCTTCTAATATGGGGTCCTCACTGCCTGGATGACCAAGAAAACAAGATCCTGCTGTAAGACTTTCCACTGTGCCAAACACTCCGTTTGGTCCCTGGGATTTCCACTAAAGATCATCTACTGGTAATAATGTGCATATGGCTGAGACTTCTCATTTAGGATTTCACACCAGGGACAGAATGAGATTCTGTCTCCAAATTGTATAGAGGAATTAGCTGTAAATCATGTCAAGAACCTTAACCCACTGTGGTCAATTACAGATGATGAGGTGATATGCTAATGCACCGGACATGTGGGGCACGCAGATTAAAATGCGTTATGAGGTCCAAAAGCTAAGAAATTTTGATTATGTCACACCTTCAGTGTGTTGTCCCAGTTGTTCCTCAGGGGCCCTCAGACTGAGCAAAAAGAATGTCTGAGTTTCCAAAACAACAGAAAAACAGAAGAGAAAATAGAAATCCTGCTACCAATGTTTAAGCTTTTAAATCAAAACATTTGCAATATATACAGGGATCTTTTGGGGTTTGGTTTTCACTTCACAAACATAATGAAATATGTTACATCTGAAAGAAGCACTGTAAATATTATGTTAGAATACAATTCACCATTGTTGGTTTCACCTTTAAGAACTAAAATCCAGAGAGTCTATTTATTGTTTGTTTCTAAGAAATCTGGAAATCAGAGTCTCCTTGGGCTTGGCAGTGTACATACGTAGAGAAAGTCAACCCGTACACAGCCTAATCTCTAAACAGAAAAATAGACATTAACAGCTGGTTCTGGGGGGAAAAAACCCCACTGGGTTTTTTTCCTGAACTCCCAAAACTACCTTACCAATTCTCCCTCTAGCAGGTGAGAGAAAATAGGAAATATGAGGGCAAAAAGAACAGCATATGACCAAGCAGATAGGCCTATCCTACCAGGCAGCAGAGCTTAACAGATGCTTTGGAACAGTCTGTTTATGACTTTTAGCTTAAGAATCTGTATCCCTTTTAATTACAGGGTGTGTATCTCATCTTCCATAACAATGAATACATTTTTTCATCTCCATCAAGAGTTAATCCTTAATTCTGCTGAGAACTTAACCTCAATATTTTAGGGCAGTGAGTTCCACAGATATGCATCATGTTAAAAAAACCCAGCATCTTCCTCTTATTCACTACCATAATTAAGCTTTGCAGCTCTATCCTCTGTCTGGATATTCATCCTCATCCCATAATTCATTAGTTTGTAATCCTCTATTACATCCTATGTTATTGTCCTTCATTAAACTAAGTACTTTTCAGCATGTCATGTTATTGAAAATTCTCTGACTCCCTAATAATTTCAGTTAACCATCTTAGGGCTTCTTTCTAATTGAGCTATGTTTCTACCATAATCTTTCCCAATCTGCTGATAAAAGATCACCTTTTTAAAGGACAAGAGTCAGTGTTCAGATTCAAAATAAATTTAATCAATTCTGTTTCTATCAACCTTTTCTTTATGAAAGTGAATTTACTCAGATTCAATAGACATTCTTCCATCATCCCCATTCTGCTTTTCTATTTCAGATTCAAATTTTGGCTCTGAAAATTCAAAATTTGGCTCTGAAAATGTTGAACTTTTTGAGGCTTAACAGGAAAACCCTTGTACTTTAAATTTGTATCTTACCTGTAGAAGAAAGGGAGTTTTCTCACTACAGTGATATGAGTATAATACTGATTCCTTGTAAAGTCACCAGGAAGACCACTCTCAAGAGAGGGAGTCCTTGTAAAGATGCTGACATAATCCAAAACAACTCTTGGCCATCCATTAATATGTGGTTCAAGCTGCTGTCTCCATCCAGTACACACATTAAAAAAAAAAAAAAAAAAGTGTATGCAGGGAAATGTTCTTTACTTTGCATACAGAAAAAAATAAGATCAAGGGACCAGAAAGCTGCCAGCCAGAGGCAGGAAGGCAGCAGCATCACATCCCCGACACTACTGTGTGAGGAAACATCACAAAACGGATCTCCAAAACCATGCTTTAAAAATTAAAGAACAAAAAAAGAAAGCAGGGGCGAGGAACTGAAAAGGATTCTTCTTATTTAACACCTATTTCTGCAGAGGTAGAGTACATGATCTGAGTGCTTCTCTTCCACTTCCACTTTAAATGACAGTTTAAGTTTTTACATCTCCTATATTGACTAAAGATTAAAGAAAGCTAGCTAGATAGGGTTTTGCCTATCATGAGAGATGATATCCCTTATTTCTCTTGGATGGTGCAGCAGTATTTCATTAATACAGTAACTCTTGTAACTGCGTCCAACGTGTACAAGTCTCTTGAACAAAATCAGGTGGATTTTCTCTAACATCTGTTCCAAAGAGGCTATCTTTCACTAGCAGTCTGCTGTTTTGAATTAACTGACAGCTGGTGTCTATGTATTAGCAGAACTATTAAACTTAAAAACCAACAAATTGAAAAAACCCTCATACAAATGGCTCCATGTGAAGAAAGAACCAAGAGAATGATGTAAGCATTCCTTTTTGAAAGGCAGCACACATCTCTGAAACCTGCTCAGTTATGCCATGAAGGAACATTTCTAAGCACATTCTTTTCACAATTGAATGAATTCCTTCATTGCTAAAATATTCATTTTTTGGCACTTAAACACAAACAGGTGTCATTTCATGAATGGGGACATTTAAAACCACTGTGTCAGGGCTGGCAGAGACCCAGATGTCTTCAATGGGCAGCTACTCATCACCAGCCACAGCCTCCAACCTCAGACTCACTGGAAGTGGCAGACTGAATGCCTTACTGCAGCATCATCACCTCATGTCTATGAGTTATCAAAAGCCTCTCTTCCAGCAGCATTTCCAACCCAAACCTAACCCCAAGTCCCACCTTCAGGTCAAAGAGGGTCAGCTTTCAGAGAGGAGTCACACCACCAAATGAATTAATTAAGCACCGGCCCAGAGCCAGTGGCCTCACAGATGAAGAGGGAGAGGTCTGACTTCATGGCACAGCACCAGGTTCCCCTGTTGGGCCCCCAGTGTGACTCTGGGCAGAAATGTCTGGAAACAAGGGTGGGGTCTAGTCTCTACAGCCATTCAGTCCTCAGTCTACTCCTGGCCCTCCCTGACCACAGTCTATCAACTGTGACACCAAGCTACATAGCCTAACAATTCCTATCACATAGCTCCTTTTTTCTTTGAAGGCAGATGTTTCTGAATTCATAAGAAACAGATTTTGAGTAATTCGAGGTAACTGGATCATACCTTCACTGCCATTAACAGCACTTCTCAAGTTCTGATCAAAGCACTGCAGAACAGCCACATTCCATCCTGCTGATTTGGGCTGGGTGCATTTCTACGCCTTTCAACAAACTTCTAAAACACCTAGCCTGAGCAAAGTTCACAGTCTCCTTCCTGTCTCAAAGCTCTTTAAATTTATAAAAATAGTTGCATTTGACCATCTGCATCTGCCCTTGCAGTAAAGCTTATTTATCTTCACAATGAAGTTTCTAGCACGTTGTATGGCAACGCTGTAGGATGTGGTCAACTTCAACATTTAAAATAGGATGTGCCTGTAACGTAGCAGTCATGCAATTAATGCTTTTTGCTTTGCCAACAACAGAGTCAGATTTAAATCCCAAGGGGAGGCAGATATTTTAGCCACCCTACTCATCTCACAAGAACGAGGCTAAATGGTTCTCATCTATTCTGCATGAGATACAAGAAAGGGTGTAATAATGAAAACAAGGTAACCCTCTTACTATAATCCAGCAGGTTTATGTAACACTACTGCTGTTCATGAGCTTTGTGATTGGTGTCAGCTCTTGTTATAAGGGTGTGAGAGATTTAAAATGACAAAGGAGGAAAAGAAAGAAAAGGGGGGGAAAACCAGTTTGACATGACCCTGCCTGTCAAGTCACAAAAAGCTATCCAGCAGTTCAATTCCCTGACTTACAGTAGGAGCTACTTAACTTTTTACAGTATTTTCATTAACAAGCTTTTGTAAAGGCAGACATATAATGGGAAAACATCATTTTTATGACCTTATCTGCATTATGGAGGACTCATTTACACTTGGAGAGAATGCTGTGTGCTAGCTGCAATACCAGGCATTCAGAGCCTAATATGGGGTGTAAAGAATGGATGCAAGCATGTTTGACTCTTTCCCAAAAGCCAAGCCCACATTCACTTCATTTTGATAAAGTTAATTGTACCATCAGTGTCTCTCAGAGATGAGAAAACCAAGATAGATACCCTTGACCAGCAGTCAGAAACTAACAATGTTCCAAAAATTCCTCATAGAGGCATCTGAAAGGAAAAAAAAAAAAAAAAAAGCCTTTTGTAGGCTGAAAACTATTTGTGTCATTCAGTCTGCTCTGATCTACTTAGGTGTGCCACAAGTATGCAGTAGCTATTGTATGAAATATCAATTGGCCTTTAGAATCTGCACTTCATAAATTCATCACAGGCAGATATTTTCCATTTACAAATTAATTGGGATGCTGGCATTTTATTTCAGAAGCAACCAACACGATGTTTCATGCTCTGCTCTGCAGACTGGTTCAGGGGAATCTATCAAAAATACACGGCCATAAATGCTTAGCAAATGGTGCGCATCCAGATGGGGTTTTAAACAACATGAATGAAACTAAAGGCTTGCAGTATCATGCTAGGGGAGACAGCTTTAGTTTGGGTCCAAATATGCTTTGCAGGAGTCAACTTTGATGCCCATAGCAACAATATGTGTTTGAACTTTCTCTCTTCTCTCCTGAATGTCCAACTCTAGAATAATCTAAAATCTAAACAAATTTACTGAAAAGACTTTCCAGACTTCTTCCCTTCAGGAGAGCAAGCTAAAAGTAAATCTGCAATAATATAATCCATTGGTGATGTTTTGTTTACTTTTGTTGTTGTTTTAACTCTACAATCACCATGTCTATAAAACAGATACATGCAGGTGTGGACATGAGTGCCCCCAAACTGAAAAATTCCCTGGATTTTATCCAGCTGATGGGTTCTTCTCCTGTATTATTTTTCTCATATACTCATTTCTTATGTTGCACTTGTCCCTTTCCAGCCAAACACTTACTCAGAAGTAACAGAAATTCTCTCAAGCCGCCCAGACACTTTTCAGAAGAGCTTTATGAACTCAATCTCATCCCATACCTAAAACACAACTTTTCTAAATTGAGCATATCTCACTCCTCTCCTCCCCCACTTCTGTGCCAATGGTTTTATTACAGGCCTGTCGTGTACAATACTTTGTGTTTCTATTCCAACAGCATGGAAGCTGTTATACTAAACGTTTATCAGTAATAGGGTTCCTCCCTTCTACAAGCTGAAGCAAAGAAATTTGGTAGATACAATCATGAAAAGATTCTGTAGGTTTGTGACTTCCAGAAGAAACACAGTGCTTGAAACACACAAGATTCCAACCCAACCTGACTGCATGAACTGCACTCTGAAATCCCATGTTTCTAGTATTCCAAGGATTGCTAAATTAAGTCATCTCAGTTCCCTGTGTTTTTTACTTTTTAATCAACTTGAACGCTTTCTGCCCTGTACACTGAAAAGTTCTGGAAACTGTAATACGGTAAGTTAAAAGAAAAGAAAAAAATTTCCTCTCACTCCCTGAGAGGTACACCACTGGAAATGAGGTTGAAAGGAAACAAAAAGCAACAAAGCCTTAATCAACAGAATCAAGACTTATGGCTCTCTGAACATACAAAGGGAACAGAGCTGATTAGTTGCAAGGTGCAGTTTCTCTTTACAGGTAATATTTTTCCAAGCAGAATGATGCTTTGCACCTGTCCTGTAATTAGATGCCAGGCTTATGTATTATGCTGAAAGAAAAAAAAGACTAAGAAAGTGTCTTGATCTTTTCGAAGTTCAGTGCCCCCCAAAGAGTGCCTATAGCTGTTCTATAGCACTTTTAGCTCCATTTATACAAAAGGTATCTCACTTTTGTCCCTACCTACTCCATCTGCTGTGTTTGTCTCTATCAAATATCAATGATATCTGAATCTGAAAGACTGCATCAATACCAAGCTGTAGGCAGGAAGCAGGGAAGGGGAATAATGAATTCTTCCCTAAAAAGTGTTCCCTAACAAATTGTTCCCAGGCACCAGAGCCTTCAAAGTGTCTATCACAGAGCTATCTTCATGCATTTTAAGCATCAGTCATATTAAGTATCCAGTTATTTTTATTTTAATATAAAGAACAAATGCTCAGAAGCCAAATATTCTGAAACATATTTCTACAGTGTCCTGCACGCTCAAGCACTGAAAAGAAAACCCTGAGACTACTGAAGGCCTGACACGGCAGACTGCTACAAAGCTCTGTCAACCAGATTCCCTCTCAGATTTCACAGGCTGGTCACCAGTACTCTTATGCATAATCTCTAAACCACATTTTTAAAGCAACTGGGGACCCTTCAAAATGAAAAAAACAGATACACATTTTTGACATACATCTCTCAATAGTGTGAAAACTTAAAGCATTGACTTGTATTATAGAAGAGAAAAAGTACATGCTTAGGGATAGAATTCCAAATTAAGATACCCTCAAGAGATGCTATATACTGTTCTGAAATAAAACTTCCACTTCATAAAATGTTAATATTAGGGTTTTGGGCAGACATTAAGGTCAGGACAGATGTGCTGCCTAACATGTACAACACTCTCACTTTCCAGAAGGCGAATAAATGCCTTTCAATAACTAAAAAGCAGTTACAGAAGATGGTGGTACTTTGTTCACAAGTATGCACGTTGGCAAGTCAAGCAATAGAAAGAGGTTGCTCAGGAGAGAAGTTGACCTGGATATAAGTGAAAAAACAATTCAGTGCGAGAGCAATTAAACACTGGAACAGACTGCTTAGAGAGATGTTAGAATCTCCCTTACTGGAAATATTCAAGACTCAGCTTGACAGGGCCTACATAACCTGAACTGGGGCCTTGCTTTCAATAGAAGGTTGCACCACATGCTCTCCAGCATCTCCTTTCATCCTAGACTTTGCTGAGATTCTAACATTTTGTTCTAAGGTCCAAAACTCAGACTGTGAAAGAGTGACACTGAACTTCTTGGAGTAGCAGTGACTTGAACTACAGTTGCACACTGTGAAAAACTGGCAAATTGAAACTGCAATCCCACTGATGAGGTGGGGGAAAAAGAGATGCTTCTTCTCAGTAGCTAGATTTAACAAACTAGGAACATCCTCATCCTACCAAGTGGGTATCTGCAGATCATAAAGCCTGTCTGAACTTTTGACTTAATTTGGTAGATATCCCTTCAAATCTGTTAACTACTGTCTTCTTTTAACAGCAAAAATTTCTTGTTTAGCAGAAGAAATGACACACCAAATTCCAGTCTTTCCCATCACCATGCCCTGTTTTTTTTTCCTACTGGCATGTGAATCCCATACAAGAGTGCATTTATCAGAACGAAGGACCTTCCCCAAGGAAAGGAATGTAATTAATTTCCAAAAAGCAGGGATTAGTAATTATTTAAAGGCAATCCATCTGCCCCTAGAGATATACTGGCCACACAGATGAAGGGCTGGTTTAATCTCTTCAAGAGTAAATTTCTGTAAGATCCCAAATTAAACTATTTACATGGGAGAAGAAAGCTTGATCCTTGAGCACAGAGATGGTGGAGTTTCTTTTGGTGTTGCCACTATGTCATGGGAGTGGAAAGGTATTTAAAGACACTGACCTGACAAGGTGGTAAAGTTTTAGATGCATCCATTTAAACTTTAAAAAAAACCAAAACAAACAAAAAATGGTGCTACATCTGGCCATATACCCCAATAACTGCTTTATTGTTAGAGCTTTCAACAGTCATGGACATTCTTGCCATGGAGGTGACCCCCCCCAGATGTTTCATTCTACATCAGACATACATGGTACATTATTTTCCTTGGGATTTTGAAGGATTATTAGTCATATTGTCTCTTTGTCTCTAACCTTTTTGACATGAACTGTTCTAAGGGCAAACATTAGCATATGAAAACATTTCCTCACAGTGTTTTGCTTCCTTTGCTGTGCTATATCACAAGGAGCATAATATATGAAGAAGGCAGACAAATATGGTTTTGATCCTCAGGTGCTAATAATGCTAAAGAGCTATTTTGATGGAACTGCTGAAAGAGCTAAAATATTTTTAACTTCCCTACTTCCAGTAGTCATGTAACTATAAAACACAATTAATTTTGATGATGAAGTTAGAGAATCCTAGGCACATACTTCCAAAGTGTTGTACATTCCTTTCATTCTTACAGAATCTAAAGGATTTTTATACCCTGACATGATTTATCTTTTTGAGGCTCATCTGGGTAGCCATGCAGGTTGTCAACAGGGTTTCTTCCCATATCAAGTGACCATATTCTATGTTAAAGTAACATTGTCTACTGTAACTCCAAGGAAAAAACTTGCTACATCTGAAATACCCAGGATACCATTCCTACAGATTTAAAAAGTAATAAGCAATTCTACTGCTCCTAATAGGATCAGATATCCCCGAGATTTTCAGAAGTGTTATTTCAATGTGTCAGTACAGTTAAGTAGACACATAAGACTACTACAAGAGTTAAAGGGGATGAACATACAGAAAATTAGATTAAGTTTTTTTTAAGCTCCAAAAGAAATAGGGACACTGATAAACTTAAGTCATTTAGTGGTCAATTCTATTTTATCCTGGCAGCTTCTGTCTCCACACTTAATAAAAAAATTTCCCTCTTAACAATAAATGAAGTTGCAACATGGCAACAGTAACAGATGCAGCCCCAAATCCTGTAACTTATTCTCACTCTGGATTTCTAAGGAAGCAAGATTTATGCATCCAGACTGTCTCCAGTGAAACCTGAGGGAAGGGAGCAGGCAGGGTGCTGTGCAAGGCCTGGAAACCCAAGCCAACGCTCAGCAGCATGTGTTTGGAGTATCAATAGCAGCAAGGCAGAGCAGAGTGCGAGCCTGACCTGGAGCTTGCATGAAGGATGGGCACACACACATTCTGGGTTCACATTCTGCACAGCCTCTCACCCTGCACAGCCCTGTCACAGGGGCACAGGGGGGATCCTGCAGTCTGGCCAGGGCACACGGGGAGGAAGGGAGAGGTCTGTAATGAGCTCAACCATCCAAAAAAAAATCAGAACTCATTAATTCTGCTCTTGGCAGAATTTTAAACAGTAACAGACAGAACTGGAGCTGGGCAGTCACACCTTCGATGTGTGGAGTAGCCTCAAGCACACATCACAACAGCAGCAGAAAGTGAATTTCTGCTCAGTGTGCTCTGGCCTTCAAGCCCATGACCTGGAGAAGGGCTTTAAAGTGGCCCAACACAGAGGAAGGAGCAAGGGTGAGTGCCCTGCTCAAAAGGGGTTCTAGCACCACAGCTGCCATTTTCAGCATCACAGACTGGCCTCTCTTTTCAATACTTCTCTCCCCACTTTGGTTTAGGATATGTGTTCCACATACTCTCCTGATTTAACAGTTCTCCAAGTTTAATATAATTTTATTTTCTCTTTATGTGTCTAAACCCATCGCTCCTTATTTTTCTGCTCTGAGGCTCACAATTCCCAGTTTGTTTTCAAAGCTCATTAAGAGAATTTTCTCTCTCCCTCTGTCATATCATTAACAGAAATGTTACAAAACTCCAGTCTAACTCCCAACCTACATAACCATTGCACTACTGCTTATAATCAGCTCCTGTTTATATTTCACCCAACTTTTTTCTTCCTACCCAAGCGAATTTCAATTAATCTTCATGTTAGAAAGTAAACATATACCTACTTCCCTCTTGATTCCCTAAAATCATTAATTTTGCAATTCTATCAAAAAAAGCAATTACATTGTCTGGCAAGATTTATTCTTTATGAACTCAAGTTGTTATTGCTTACAATTCTGTCACCCTGCAGACTCTGAGTTTGCATCCTCTTTTAATATCAGGCCCATTATTTTACCAGTGGTTATACTTTCAGGACAGTAATTGCTAAGAAAAACCTTGGCTTTCTTTTGTAGGTCAACATTATAGTTTCCAGTCCTCACTCATACTGACATTTCATTTTAGCTACCATCTCACAAAAACAGTAATCACACAATAGTGGCACAGCAAGAAAGCTCACCAAACACAAACTATTTAAACTGAGGAGTAAGAAAGAGGGAAAATTCAACCTTTTTTTCACATACTCCCTTCATCACTCTTTAACATGAAATGAAATTTAATCAATAAAATTCTGCTACAATATAACATTGAGGGATACTGTTTGGACTTGCAGAATGATGCAGGGTAAAAGGGACCCCTTGAGATCACCTAGTCCAACCCCATGGTCAAAGCAGAGCAAGCTTCAAAGCTGTATCATATTACTTAAGACCTTGTCCAGCAGAATTTGGAGAACTTCCAAGGCTGGTGATTCCACAGCTTCCTAGAGCAACCTCTTCCCACAGCAGCACTCCCAGGAAAAACTTTTTTCCTCATCTCTGTTTGGGACTTACAGAGGCACCAATCATGACCACTGGCTCTTGCCCTCCCTGAGGATTTCTCAGAAGAATCCGTCTTCTCTACTACCTAAGTAAAGAAAGGCTGTGAAAATCAGCCTGTTCTTCCAGCTAAATCAGACCAGCTACCTACATCTTCTCAACAGCATATGCTCCAGACCCTTTGGAATCTCCTTGCGGCCCTTCACTGCATTTGCTTGTCAGCATCAAGCTGGTACTGGGAAGACCAGCCCTGGGTACAGCCTGGTGCGGCCTCATGAGCACTGAGCATCAGGAAACAGAGATGTTCTCCTCCCCATTGCTATTGTAAGGCATCTGACTGCATTTTCTCAATCTCAGTCTTCCAGGTTTTCTCGCAGTGGTAGCTTTTAATATTGACTGTCCTTGCACTCTGCGCAGAGGATTTCTAATCACACTGAAAATCCAACCTTTGAATTTATGCATTCAGCGAAGCTGGTCTTTAATACACCAAATTACAGAATTTGCACTTGATCTCTACATGCCTGCACATGCTTTTAACCAGTTTTCTACCATCAAACAAGCAACAACTGAGCAGAGTGAAAAGCAGCTTGATAAAGTGGGTAATACATGGAGGGGAAGACATTTGACCAAAGCCTTGTATTTGTACTCCAGTGCTAGAGAAGGAAAGACAGGAGCAGTTGCAGACAGGACCATCAGCACCCAGTGAGGATAAGCTGACTTGCAAGTCTCAAAGGTGGAAACAGCTGCCAAGGAGAGTGACAGAGAGAAGGGCTGCAACAAATAGGCCAGGTAAGGAAAGATAGATAGGAATTCAGACCTGGAATTTCCTAGGAATGCAAATACCTGCAACAGGACAAAAACCAATAGTGTAAGGTGCAAACAGGGTTGTTATGCCTCAGGGAAAGCAGCACAAGAGGGAGAAAAGGGCAGGGCAGACAGCAGCACGCAGCTGTAGCAGTTCAGAAGGTTCACATTTTACTAAGCCAGTAAGTGGTAAAAACACACAAAACCGAAACATCTTCCCATATGTATCCTTAAAGCCCAGCAAGATCAAGCCTTACCTTGGCTGAACTTTTAAATATTTTCTGCGCTGCTGTTCATATTAGATTGGGAAAGAGATTTCTCAATACTGGCCATATCACAAGGACCAGGGAAGGGAGCGAAGACAAATGAGTGAAGATGGTCTGTGTTTTTTGGTTTTTTATGCTCTTTCACAAACCAAGAAAAAACAAAGTTAATGGTCTCCTGATACACAGCACAGACCAATGGCTCCAGTGGCAATGAAAAATAATAAATAAAGGGGCAGTGCTGGACAGGAGACCAAAAGGGACATATGCATTGTACACATCTTCTGCTTTTCAATTTCAGTTCAAGGATTTGTCTTAAGACATATATGGCAGCCTCTGCTTTCCATTCTGCTTTAATAGTGATGTCCTGATGAACACAGAATAGTTCTGTTATAGTTTAGGAGTAACAGGGACCAATTTCACTCTCAGGATATTTCTTGTATTCATCTAGTGGCTTAATAGAGAGGCTGAAAAAACAAACAGTAAGAAAATAGGATGGCTTAAAACAATGTCTCTTTGCAAATATTTGAGAGCTATTATGAAACAAAGGTCAATATGCTACACACATTACAAGTTAAAGAAGTTCCTCTCTTGCAAGAGGCCAGCTGGTTGGAGCAGTGTCTTGGGAAGCTGAGCAGAATACTGGTTCTGGCTCCAGGAGAAACAGAAATACAGAGTCTGACAGATGAGAGAGGAGTTCTTTGAGACCAAGAACCAAAGAAGGTGGTATCTAGCCCTGTGACTATTTCATCAAAAAAAGTATAACCTAGTGGAGTTTTGATTTTCTTCACTTCCAGAACTATCAAAGCTCTTGGAAAAGGACTCGGGCGCTACGGGACACCTGCAAATACTTCAAAAACATTTCCAGCACAGTTACACAATACAAGAAGTGCACTTCTATGGCCAGCGACACACTGAGTCTTTATTTCGGAAAAACTGTGCAAGGAGGGTTTCCGTGCCAAACTTCACGGTGTGCCATCCATTGTTTTACATTCCAGCTTCACAGTCCAGGATCACCAGGTGAGTCACAATGTAAGTGGATGACACAAAATCACTAGAAGTTATTTTTAGATAAAGACACTTTTATCACTTTTCAGCATTTGTAACGGCATTCTGCATGCTCAGCAGAACCAGCTATGTACTTCTCTGCAGCCTGCATTCATAATTAGATTAGTAGAGCCATTTTATAAGGATGGAGTTCAGGCATCCATCCTAGAATTCAGGCATTCTGTGTCCTGGAAAAGTTTAGTGGAGACAGACCAAAGCTCTTATTCAACAGCAAGATGGAGAAAGGCCAATGAGAAGTGCCAAAAGAAGACTAAGACATGTAAGTGCAAGCCTAGTCCCAGTTGCTAGCACTGGCAAACCTCTAAGAATATTGTGTTAATACTCATTTGTGTAAAAGATACCAAATGTATCTTGTGATACAAATGTATTTGTGAACTTCTTTGCTCTCAAATGTCCACCAAAAAAAATGCATACACACCAAATCAACCCCATTTTTACCCCTCCTCCTATCAACAATATTTAAATTTCAAATTTCCAGCTGTAAAGCTAGAAAGAGTAACAAGAACTTGCGAAGACTACCAAATCTGATAGCCCCACTAAGCAAGGCAATACAGGTTCATGTGCCCATATCCAGCCAGTAGCAAGGCCATGCACATGTTTCAAATGCACACACACACTTATACAGAATATCATGGAATCACAGAAATGTTGAGGTTGAAAATGACCCTGAAGATGATTGAGTCCAACCATTAACCTGCCACTGCCAAGTCCACCACTAAACCATGTCCCTAAGTGCCACACCTACATATCTTTTAATTACCTCCAGGGATGGTGACTCAACCACTTTCCTGGGCAGCCTGTTCCCACACTGGACAACCCTTTAAGTGAAGAAATTTTTCCTAAAATTCAACCAATCTAAACCCCCTGCAGGCACAACTTAACATAGATATAGACAGTAGGCTTGATCCTGTGCTACTCACTGGCTGATCAGGAAGAAAGCTCATCAGAGTGAAATTTGTGCTGTTTGCACACATACACAACATGGATCCCTCCAATTGCTGGCCTCGGATGCTTGGTCAGTCCGGTACCAATGCCCTGGTTTCCACTGTTGCTGACACAGGTGATACTCACAAGGCCTGCAAAACCCCTCCTGTGGTTTGTGCTGTGATCCCTGGCCCTACTTGCTGGCACTTAGCCTAAATGCGTCCACAGGGAAAAGGAAGCACTTCACCCACAGGAAGAGTCAGAAATAGAATAAGAATATAAGATGAACTGCAGTGATTAGACACAGGGCATGGCCAGGGAATTGAGTGGAGTGGAGTAGTGGAATGGAATGGAATGGAATGGAATGGAATGGAATGGAATGGAATGGAATGGAATGGAATGGAATGGAATGGAATGGAATGGAATGGAATGGAATGGAATGGAATAGAATAGAATAGAATAGAATAGAATAGAATAGAATAGAATAGAATAGAATAGAATAGAATAGAATAGAATAGAATAGAATAGAATAGAATAGAATAGAATAGAATAGAATAGAATAGAATATTTCAGTCAGAAGGGACCTTTGGCAATCACCTAAGCCAACTGCCTGACCTCTTCAGGGGTGACCAAAAGTTAAAGTATGTTATTAAGCTCATGGTCCAAATGCCCTTTAAACACTGAGAGACTTGGGACATCAACCCCTCCATAGGAAGTCTGTTCCAGTGTCTGACCACCCTCTTGGGGAAGAAATGCTTCTTGATGTCAAGTCTAAAGTTCCCCTAATGCAGCTTTGAAACATTCCCCCTTGTACTATCACAGGATGCCAGGGAGAAGGGATCAGCACTTCCCTCTCCAGTTCCCCTCCTCAAGGAGCAGCAGAGCAAGGCAGTCACCTCTCAGCCTCTCTTTTTTTCCAAACTGGACAAACCCAGAGCCCTCAGCCACTCCTCCCAGGACACACCTTCCAGCCCGTTCTCCAGCTTTGTTTCCCCCCTCTGCACACATTCAGAGACTTTCCCACCCCTCTGGAGTGGTGGTGCCCAGAGCTGCCCCCAGCACTGCGCGTGAGGCCGCAGCAGCGCTGAGCACAGCGGGTGATGGATGATCCCCCCTGTGCCCGGCTGTGCTCTGTGTTTGATGCCCCCAGGACACGGTTCCTGCCCTCTGGGCTATGCCCTGCTGACCCTCACTGAGCTGCTGCTGCCCCCAGCACCCCCAGGGCCCTCCCTGCCAGACATTCCTGTCACAGTTTGTACTTGTGCCTGCACTTACTCCATCCCAGGTGCAGGATCTGGCACTTGTTAAAATTCATGCCTGGAATGATTGCAAATGAACTGATCAGCCTCTCATGTTGACTCATCTTGACAGGTTTTACACCCACACCATTGGCTGACCCCTCTCCTGTGACAGTCTGGGGAGAAGTCAGGTCAGGGTGTTCCCTTTGCAGTACTTTGGGTTGGCTGGGTTCTCTCACCTTCTGCACCTTTATGTTTATGACCCGTTTATCACATAACTTCAGAGTATCCTCTGAAATTTGGCATGAATAAATCCAAGGCTGCACTGTGCTTAACTACTGCACTTATTTCTCCCACAGAATCAATAAAGGGAAACAGGGGTAGGGTATACAGGTTACTATGAACACCTTGCAACTTAATAAAAACAACCTAAGTCTTTTGTTAAACACAGACTTTAAAATTTAGAACTTGCTTGTAAAAATTCATATCCCGTCCTACACTGAAATTATGGTGTGTGTGTATATACACACATATATTATATATAAATGAATAACGTTAGATATGAATGAAAGTATTTTGCTGTCTGCTGCTGGCAGGGACACTAAAGAAATAAATGTACAACCCCAGAGTTATTTTTTCCAGTGATTTGTTCCTTATGAGATATATTTTGGAACTATGTACTCTTCAGTGAGGCACTGCCTTATCAACACACTTTTTCCTATGCTTTTAGAAGGACTTGCTACAAAGTTTCAAAGACCAAGTCAAATCAAGTATTTTCAATTCCTCCCTTACTGTTGGGTTTTTTTGATTGGTGATGGGGGTTGCACTTCATATTATCACAAAATGCTTTGGGTTGGAAGGGACATTAAAGACCATCTAGCTTCTCCCCCATGTCATGGGCAGGGACACCTTGCACTAGACCAGGTTGCTCAGAGGCCCATCCAACCTGGCCTTGAACAATTCCAGGGATGGGGCATCCATGGCTTCTCTGGGCAACCTGCTCCAGTGCCTCATCATCCTCACAGTAAAGAATATCTAATCCAAACCTACCCCCTCTGTAGCACCTTGGAAAAGAAAGAGAGAGGGGGAACTGATCTCCTACATATTAAGAACAACATGAAAGAGAATTCTCTTGCCCTGCAAGAGAAAAGGCCTAAGGCAAAGGAAGAACCACTCTGAAGATCAGCAACAAACACTATGAACTGCAGAGCAGAGCAACTGGGGGAGACTTAGCACAGGGAGGTACATTCAAGAGCAAGAAACACTGGGACTGAGTGAAGTAGATTGTGGGTGGAGGATGAGCATTTCTCAACATAATCAGGGTAGACTGGAGAAAACTCTAGAATCTTATTTTAAGATACCACTCTGTACCAGCTTTCAAGCAAAGAGGACCCACACACCAAGCTTATGGAGAACAAGGTGTCTCTGTGCTGTCCTGTACATAGCTATTTATTCAACATCTTATGTCTGCAGTCTTTTTCTAGTTTGCAATGTTTTGGCAACTTTAAGCCATTGTAAATCCAAAGTCCTGAGTTTCTCTGGTCTCCTCACTCTCTGCAGCATCCTATCCTTCCCAGGTGTTGGTATTCATATTTATTCAATTAGACTCTTCAAGAAACTGAGCTGACCACAAACTATTCCTGTGAAAAAAAGCACCAGTGCAGCTCCAGAAGGTACTAGCACATAGAGGAAAGCATGCTCAGGGAAAAAGGGCTGGATCACAGCAATCCCAATTTGAGGTCAGTTTCAAAAACTGTGGAACCACAACCTAAACATGTCCATTCTGGAATATGCATCTTCTGGATATTTTCGTGCAGCACAGCACTACCTATTAGGCCTCCCATTTCATGGGAAGCAGAGATGTCAAGTAAATTGTCAGAGTTCTCACAGGAAACTTTGGCAGGAGCAGGAAGCTGAATTTAGGTTTGTCATGATTCAAGAAAAGCCTTATCCAACAACTGGACCCTGTCACTTGAAGCTGTCCCTGCAGCAAAAAGCTGGAATGCTAAGAGACAAAGAAAGTGCTATTTTAAAAACTGGAATAAGATACCCATATAAATGACTTTCCTAAAGTCACTGACAGAACCACAGGCAAAAACTAATTCAGAACTACAGAAATTTGTGTTTACAAGGTAGTCCTTGCCTAATATATAGACTCCTGAAATTGAGAGCAATCTTTTATCCAAAAAAAATTAACCCTTTAAGTTTCTTTTATTTTTTTTATGAGAAAGAAAACAATAGTTCAACAGTCAACTGATGATTATTAGAACATATTCTGAGCAATATTTCAGTTTTGCTGCTCAGGCCTTGAGAAGACATCTTTTGGCAAAATCAGAAGCAGAACTTGCTGAAAAATTTCCTATTAAGGGCACAGAGGAGAATAAAGTGACTCTACGTGCTTGTGCATTAAGTCACTCTCATAAGGTATTTGGGGTTTTTTTATATCTGTACATCTTTTCTAACAAAAAAAAGATGAGTTCTGTTATTTAGTTTAAATAATAAAAAAAAAATAATACAGTGAACTTAACTCACAGCCAACAGACTCTCTGAACTTCCACCTCTTAAAACTCTAACAGCTTTTCCATTCTCCCCGTCACCTTTCTGAGCTTCTGATGATTCCCATGCTGCTCCATCTATGGTAGTGGAGACAGTGCTCCACCAGAGGCCTTAGATGCTAAAGGGTATAAGGAAGCAGGTTATGCAAAAAGTATCTATTTCCAGCACAGGAATGCTGCCTGTAACTATCCCATGACAGGGAGCTCAGCTCAAATAGAAAGTGTAAGCCCAAGCATATCAAAGCACCAGGAGCACTGCATCCTGAGATAGCAGTGGGAAACCGGGGCAGTGGGGGCGGGGAGGAAGGGGACAGAATGAACAAGCACTTTAGTCTAAAAGAGGAAAGGAAACACTAAGTCAGGTCCTGAAATTTTATAAGGGAATCGTGAAGGCACCTCACAGCCTTACACTGAAAGACAAGCGTATAAAATATCAGAAAAAAAGGTCACAGAGAAAACTAATTAAAAAAATAGCTAGAGTGAATGTCCATTAATTCTTCAAGATAGAAGAGCAAATAGCACTAAAGCTCCTGGTTCAGCCTCAGATTTTTAAGAGATCTCAGAGCAGAACAGCCTTCCTTTCAGCATGCAAAGGCAATCAGCACTCTACAACTCTTCCACAAAGAGAACTTCTCTCAATACAAATTGACAGGAATTAGAGATTTTGAGGTGATCACATTTTTAAAAACCTATTCCTATATGTAGCCCTCCTGCAAAACTAAAATGAAGCAAACCAAAACTTGCATAGTCAAGTGCAAAAGTGTTTTGAAGGTCACATCCTTGAATGAGTTATGCACATTCAGGCTGTACATCCTCATAGGAACACTGATCTATCTTCAGCCCAGTTCTCCCACTCTACAGAAAACAGAATTGCAGCTTTCCATTTCCATGTGCAGAAAATGGGAATCATGCTGCCCATGCAAGGACCTGTTGTTCTCATTGTTTTATATGATCTTTCACATTTGAAGCCTAGAGAGCTCAGCTCTGATCAGAACAGGATGTTAGAACACTAATTAATAACTTTCACTTTCTTCATATACTCTTGCTCATGTGTGTTTGCAGGAACACCATGAAAACACCACCATGAAAAATGGGAAATATTTAAGGAAACAGTTAGAGGTTGCTTCCTTTATGGAAGGACCTAATCATGTAACACTTGAGGATACAGGTCCTGCAAGGGAGAAGGAACAATACTCCGAATGTCAAACCAGTCAACTCCTGTCTCCTTGAAATCCAACATGATCCTTGCATTTACCACAGAGGTTTTTTGCAATGCCTAGCAAAATTCTTCACATAGTCATGTTCCTACTAATCACATTCCTTGGATTTTAGTTGTTTTTCTTCAGACCAAGGTTGCTCTGCAGGCAGAATGGCCACGCACTTAAAATTACAGTGGGACCTTCACCATGAACACAGGCTATTATTTAACACAAAGTGTCCTGAAAAAACATAGAGTCTAAAACTGGGCAGCCAGAAATGAAAAGCTTTCTGAATTTCACTGTATCCAGTTCCCATGAATTATAATTGAGAAACTGCGACCCTTCACTTTTCTGTAACCAGGTGGTCTGAAAAATTAAGTAGTAAAATTCTATTAAGCACTCCAGTATTATCACAGTAATGTCATTGCAGGCTGCCTTCAGAGCAGTATTTGAACAGAACGTATTAATTACAATTGAACAATGAGGAAAAAGCAAAATAGGTGCTCCTTGGCTGTACAGTGCAGCACACTACCCTTGAGGACAATGGGATGGCACGTTAGGAAACTGGAAAAGTGGCTTCACACCAAATACACATAAGGCAATCCCACCAATGGGATTAAAATACATGACAAACCAGTCATGTACCCTAATCCCAGTGTTCCCTTAACTTTCAAGGAATCAAGCTAAGCAAAGCCCAACCACTCATTTAGTACACCCATCCCTCCAAAAGCAGTATCAACATATACAGACATCTGCTCAGCAGGAAGCTGTATCCCAGTTCCAGCTCTGCCAGATGCTTCATGCCACAGCCACAGCTGGGAAACAGAAGAGATGGCCTGCAACTGCTTCCCAAGAGACCAGCAGAGGCAAAAAAAGAAAAGTAATTCTCACAGTTCTGTGGGAAACATTTCATGTCTGCCAGACCTCACAATAATTGCAGAAATACCTACTCACTGTCCAGGGCTGTGCTCTCTCTCTAAAAGGAGTTTGCACAATACATGTGTGGAGGCTCCATGGCTGGAGGCTCTGCACCTTTCTCAGGCAGCCTGTGCCAAGGCTGTCTAATCCCTGGTGTCACAGCAGCCATGGCAAGCTCCCTCTGCTTTTAGCTTTTTGTCATTTGCTAAAATGTGGCAGCCTCAGCATTACTCTTTCTTTCCTACTTAGTATGTAAACCCAGTATAGTTTATTCTTACTACTGTATTTGCTTTGAACACCTTGTTATGTGAAAATAAAATTGTAGTGTTTGTACAAAGTCTATTTGTAATCCATTACAGTCCTCTCTGAAACACACAGAGTTATTTTTGGGCCGCATAAGTCCAAAGCAATTCAGTCTCCTGGGTCTCTTTTTGCATCAGTACCTCTGCTGACACTGCAAATAGGTACCCAGGCAGCAAAACTGCATTTCTCCTCCACAGTGAGTCTCTACTCTCTAAGTCCTAGTTGGGAGCTCATTTCTCACAGCCCACCAAAAAGTTATCAGCTGGCAACAGCTTTCAGACCTTACCACCTGGGCTGGGTGCAAACAATGATATGGACATGGAGAAATTGTTATAGATTATTACGTCCATGTCATCTGTCCTCCTGGAGTTTTTCCCTTGAACACTGTGGAAGTATGGGTTTAAGGCGAAGGTCAAAAGGCAAGCTGAATAGCTCTACAACTTGAAGGGTTTAAGAGCAATTCAGAGCACTGTCTGTAAGGTTCTGTGTGTGCAGTCTTCCCTTGGGCAGGGATGACTCAAAGAGGCTCTTTCAACCACCATTAATTTAGCATTGCTCATAATCAGCATTACTTCCACATCTATTTTATCACAGCAGTCTCCTACTTCAGGACACGGCCAACAAGATCACAGGGGATACAGCTGAAGCAAGCTTTAAACACAACAATCTTACCACAAAATATATTAAAATAGAAAGTTAGTGTATCCCATAGGATCTCATCTAAATGCTCACCAGACTGCTTGCATGAGCAAGGGGTGGGGAGAGACTGAGAGAGAGATTCCTTGATGGAGAGACCACCCATTCACTATTCCCTTTCACAGCTGCCCTTGTGCAGAGGTTCCTTAGGTTTATTTCACGATGACAAAGTTTTGGGTTTACTTCAATTTTTTTTTACAGAAGACAGATGGATGATATTGGTGTTTTTAGCTACAGTTTCTTACAAAATGATGTAATAAAAATTTCCCCAACCATCATTTATATCATGTAACAACGAAAATTAAGTTCCACATACAGAAATTGCTCCAACCGAAAAAAAAAAAAAAAACCCACGTTGACTCCAAGGATGGGATATCATGGCAATTGTAACTGAGATGGATCAAAGCTGCTCATCTTTTATGGTCTTCATTTGTAAAGGACCGAACATAACCAGATTACTGGGATTGCAGTACAGCTCAGTGTAGAAGGACATTAATTTTCTTTGCCTGGAAAAGGCTCTTAGCATTTTTCATGTAATTACACCAAAGAGCAAGTCAACTCTAGGGCTAAAAGGGAGAAAACATGAGGAGAAAAACAGGAATAAACCTTCAGTGGGACTTGAACTTGGGAAAACAATCCCAGCATGTTCAGAATGAGTAACACCACTTTCACCTCCTCTGATGAAAGTTCACACTGCTCAGCTCTATGAAAGCATTTGAAACAGAAGGGAGGAAGGGAATCACAGCAGGATTGAGAGGGAATGTGTATTGCCTCTGATGAATGGCACAATGCCCAGGCAGCTGCTGCACAAATGCCAAAAGTAGGACCTTTGTTGCTTCAGCTGGATCCCTCTTGAAGTTTTGAATTACAGGCAGATACCTCATGTTATGGGATTCTGCTGCAGCACAGCAATGCAGGGACTGCTCGCTACACGTGTCTTTTCCATTCTGAAACTGAAACCCTAATGGGAAACCAGCCTCTCCAAAAGCCTCATAGAGCAGCTAAAAAGTATATTTCAGCACTTTTACACCAGACCTTGCAGGAATTAACATTATCCTGAATCTTTGTTCATCTTTCAAATGCAAAAGCTGAATGTAGACAGCCACATTTTAAAATCAAAACCTGAAAAAAGCAAAAGTGTGCACAGTAACGAAAGGCAAATGAATTCTTTAAAATTCTGTGAACAACTTGGCAGGTGGTTGCTGCATTTTAAATAACAGCCATGTAATTTTCCACATAGTAGGTAAAAAAATGAATCATAGAATCACAGAATATTGCAAGATGGAAGGGATCCATAAGGATCAGCAAGTCCAACACACTGCTCCTCACAGGACTGCATAAAACTAGACCCTATGACTAAGAGCTTTGGCCAGATGCTCCTTAATTCTGACAGGTCTGAGGCTGCAACCATTTCCCTGGGGAGCCTGTTCCTGTGACTGACCACCTTCTCAGTGAAGAACATGGTCCTAACATCCAAGGTGAACTTCCCCTGATGTAGCTTAATTTAATCTAATTTCATTTCATTTCATTTCATTGCACCGCATTTCATTTTATAGTGTCCTGTCACTGATGACCAGAAACACAACCAGGATTGTCCCATCCCAGGTGGACAATGTGGCACTTTCCCTTGCTAAAGTTCATATGGTCGCTGACTGTCCAGGTCTCCAGATGTCTCTGTAGGCTTCTCTGCCCTTGAACGTGCCCACAGGTCCTCCTTGCCAGCAAACTTTCTCAAGGTACATTTGATTCCAGTGTCCAGATAATTTATGAAGGCATTAAAGAGCACTGGCCCTAAAACTGAGTCATGGGGAACTGTACTGGTGACTGCCTGCCCGGCTGATGTTGCCCCATTTACTATACCCCCTTGAGCCCCACCCGACAGCCCTATGCTCACTCCATGTCCTGTGAACTTGTCTAGACGTGTGATGAACAGTTTATGCCAAAAGATGCTGCGAGAGACAGAACCTAAAGCTTTGATAAAACTACAAAAAAAAAAGCTTCCTTTGGTCAACTAGGTGAGTGACCTTGTCATAAAAGGAAGTTAAGTTGGTTAAGCAGGACTTTCCCCATGGGAACCCATGCTGGTTAGGAACAATGACTGCCTTTTTTCTCAATGCTTTAAGAAAATCAGACAACCAGATATATCTGCAAGTTCAAGGTATATTTTCACCTCAAATGAAATTACTAAAAATTCCAAGGTACGACAACTTCTAAGATCTAAAAACTGACATGCTATTAAAATATTTTTAATTAGATAGACATATTCAAGTATTCCAGGCTTGCTGTTAAATAAAGTGTAGAATAGAACTGGGTGATATCACCTTTGACAGCAGCAGGATTTTCTGAGAAGCTACTGTTCTCACTGCAGCTTAAACAACTAGTTCAGTTTCATCACCACCTGTGCTAGTTTTGGCTGGGGTACAGTTAATTTTCTTCACAGTAGCCGGTGTGGGGCTGGTATGGGATTTGTGCTGGAAACAGCGCTGATAACACAGAGTTTTTTGTTCATTTTTTTTTTGATTGCTAAGCAGTGCTTGTACAGCATTAAAGCTCCCTCTGCTCCTCATCCCATTCCACCAGCAAGGAGGCTCTGGGAGCACAAGAAGTTGGGGGGTCACAGCCAGGAGAGCTGACCCAAGGGATCTCCCAGACCATATGGTGTCCTGCTTAGTATGTAAAGCTTGGGGAAGAAGAAAGAAGAGGGGAACATTCAGAGCGATGGCATTTGTCTTCCCAGGTCACTGTTACCTGTGATGGGGCCTCCCTGTCCTGGGAATGGCTGAAGACCTGCCTGCCCATGGGACTGCTGAGTGATTCCTTGTTTTGCTTTGCTTGAGTGCTCAGATTTTGCTTTCCCTATTAAAGTGTCTCTAACTCAACCCATGATTTTCTGTCTTTTACACTTCCCATTCGCTTCACCATCCCACGGGGAGGAAGCTGCTGCGTGGGACTTAGTTGATGGTTGGGGCTAAACCCCAACACAACCTCACATGAAGTTGTAGACTAACAAAAAATAAAACAAGAACAAAAAAGAAAAAAAAGAAAAACTAGCTTGGTTTCTTCCTAACTATAAATACCCCAAACCTTGAAACACAGTGATAAGTTCCATTTTTATACTTCAACATAGTGACTAACAAATAAACTTCAATATATAATAGATTCTTTGCCTAATGCTCATTTTTAATGCAAAGCATGTTTTTAGAAACATTATTCTTTAAGCCTCCAGCACAATTAATGTAGCCTTATATAACCATATAACAAATTTTTACAGTTTTAACTCATTTCCAGATTTCAAACCACGTCTGATTTTACATAATCCTAAATTAAATATTACACCAGCTAATAAGTAGTTTTTGAGGTTTTAACATAATGCAACACACATGGAAATTGAAATTCTTAATCAGTGGACCATTCATTATAATATGAGAAGCAGTAAAACCATTTTCCTATTTCCCACTCTCCCATCCAAAACTAACACCAAAGCTAACACCAAATCTATTTTTCCTCAGAGAATAACAACTAAATTAATGATGGGGGGAAAAAGATTAATCCGGCTAAGTTCCACGTTATTTAACTTATCATAAAATTGGGAATTTAAAACCACGCTACAAAAAAAAAGGCATTTTCTCAAGAGGTTTTGGCCTTTTAGATATGCTTAATATAGCAGAATGATAAAGTTTGCTTTTCAGTGTATTCTGAAAATAGGCAATTCTGCTATGGACTTGTGGTTCTTCCATCCTTAAAAATTCTCAATGAATTCAGAAAGTGCTTGAATTACATTTTTAAAAAATCTATGGATCTTCAAGTAATAATTTATTTCAAAATTAATCTGAAAGCTGTGATGTCCACTGCTCTCCAATCACTGAAAACATATTTTGATGCTTAGACAGATCTGAGTTTTTTATTGTTATAAGTGGTAAAAACATGGATGTAATCTTCCAAACTTTCTTTAAGCAGCACACATGAGAGAAATAAAAAGTGAAGCTGCTCATTCTTCCTTCTTTAGAGGTCACTCTACTATTCTTTAGAGGTCACTCTACTATAGGTTACTCTCTTGCAACTGCCAAGCTTTTTGCAGTTCTTTCCCTTGTTTTATCAGAGTTGCAATTAAATTTATCTTAGAAAAATCCAGCACAGTTCCACAAAAGCCTATAAGTCCACACACCTCACTTATATTACCTGAAGACTATGTATTTCATGGTAGGTATTGGTGACCAGCAATTTTCTGGAAGGCTGGGAAAACAGAGCATCAGTGTATCAGTTTATACACCCCTCTGTTCTGGTAGATAAATACTTTAGGTTTACTTAAAAAAAATTAAAAGAAGAAAATACAGAGTGCTTAGAACTGGAAATATGATAAATAAAACCAGACGATTGATGTGAAGCAAAAAAATTTGTTAAGATATACCTATCACAACTTACTACAAAGGTGACCTCAAATATTAAATGTCTGAGCTCTTATCAAAAAATTTTAGCACAACTGGGATATGGATTGTCAGTGTCATGCTGACCTGGAAAGATCCGCTAGCAAATAGCATCAGCTATTTATCTATAATTCCTCTCCCACTGCACTTTTACCGATTTCCCATTTCACTGTTGATGGTGATTGAGATGCAGCTGAAGGGGCAACTGCTTGTGACTTGTCAACACTGAATCTGCGCTCAGGGTCCTCATGTAAGGAAGTTATACAGGGGGTCAAGAAATGGTACAACAAAACATCTGTACCATCCATCCTTCCCTACTCTTCCTCTTCTCCAGCTCCATTGCTTCCACGTGGGACACCAAACCCAGCCTCATATCAAAGTGCCACACAGCTGTAGGCTACTAATAGGTAACTAATGAGGATTCGGACCTAACAAGCCATCCACTGCACAGGGAAGAACTGCTGAGTGATGGCTGCTACTTCTCAGTTTGTCCCATTTGGGCTTGACATGGGCCATCTCTCAGCATCATTTCTTTGGCCTGTCACTGCCTGTCCAAGCTCTTTGGTTCAGTTACCTCTTCAGCCTGTTCTTAACAGCAGATGTAACTTGGTGGGGAATTTTTTATCTTTTTTTTTTTAAGTCTTTTCCATAGTTTACTCCTATTTTTCATCTGGACTGTCACACAAGAAAAGCCAAGTACTTTTCTGGAAAAGCCAACCTGTTTGTAAGGGTGAGGACAAGCGAAGTGACTGTTTCTGTGCTAACAGCCTGTCAAGTTCTTTCCTTCTCTGCAGGCCTCACAAACTCCATGCCTCAGTGGACAGACAAGCTCTCCTACATCAACCAGAAGAGAGTCTGGATTCCTACAGCACAAACGATGCCCACACACACACAGGAACCTGGTTTCCAAATAGGACATGGTCAAGCAGACAGCCTTGGGCTCAGCCTGATGCCGTAGGCGCTCACACCCAAGTGCCAACCATCATGTGGTACCACTGTGGTACTACGTGTACACACAAGACCTAGTAATTTTCTACTTCTGAGTATCTTTGTGCCAGAAATAATGATATCCCCACCCCCACTCATAGACAATGATTATAAATAATTATAGCAGGTTTAGCAGTGAGTCAGTTCAGATCCAACTGCTGTCCATGCTCTTAGATAGTCAATACGAAAGGTTAACAGCAACAGAGGTCTCACCAAATTTTAACATTTGCTCGATTTTAACAGACTGTTTGATCATGTAAGGACGCTTTAAAATAAAGGATGTAAAACCAATACAATTCCTCCACAGAGAGCTACTCCCAGTTGCAGTGTTATGATCTATGACTTGACAGCACTTCATCATCTTGTGCAGGGTTTTTCTTTTCTTTTCTAACACAGTTGCATAGTTTTATCTTTAACAATAGACTTAAGTAAAATTAAGTCATTCATTTTCTTAAATGGTGCTGCATCGTCAGCACCCTATAATTATTTTAGTGTATGAATGCAATAGTTGAGAATAAAAGTCTTAAATTTATGCAATCTTACAGCACCTTTGGCATAAATCATACACTCTCAGACATTTTGCATGATAATTTGGCCTGTAAAAAGCCTGCCAGCTCTTGAAAATGCCTTGTACTATAGACTACCCAGGAGAAGATTTGCTACATTTAATATACTCCTATCAGCCAGCACAATGCCTTTAAATTCAATATAAATTATCAGAATAATAAAATAAGTTCCAATTAAGTCCAAACTGCCAGCCAACCAGAGCAAAAAGATCTTACCTTAAAACAGTTTGTGCTTGTAGTTCTTATTACTGTGTCATTCTTGCACATAATTGCCTACCTGCTACAATTACAACACATTTCCCCCCCACATAGAGCTGACTAACCTTCAGGCTTGTCTACTGAGAGCAGAAAACTCAAAGAGCCTGCAGTTCCTGAGGTGGTGTTTGTCAGGAGACCATGTCTTTCCATGCTTGGGGCTTCTATCAGCTACAGGTAGCCCACACTTTCCACGCAGAAAGTTCCACTCGTAAGAGCTGAGGAATGGGGAAAAGCTTTCATCCAGCTCAGGCACCCAGCTGTGGGCAAAGAGGAAACTCCTCACATGCTCCGAGCAGAGATAATGCACAGCTTCCTACACACAGATAATGCACAGCTTCCCACACACAGATAATGCACAGCTTCCTACATTCCTGCTCCAACCACACTGCTGACACAAGCCCTGCCACACTGCAGCTAAAACCTGGAGTATCAGAACACACTCAAGCCAAGGCATTGTTTGACCCTGTTTAGGCCGTTTTGTCCTCACCCCAGCACAGTGCTGCGAAAGGTCCTCACCAGTTTGCTGACTGACTCCCACAGCAGTCCTTAAAAGGATTGAGAAGTCACACAAAAGACAGCAGGTATTCAAAATAATGACCCTCACGAACGTGAACTATCTAGCACTTCTCAGATGGTCTATCAAGTTCTTGAAACTGGATAACAAATAGATGATTTGGGGCTTTTTGAAAGAAAGTGTCAAAAGAACGCTTCAGAAAAACATAGCAACCTCACCTCCCAAGTGCAACAAGGATTGGCAGTGGTCCAAACAGAGGATACTGACTAACTTTAGAAATTTGACTGCTTTAAAGTTCTGAAATTCACACTTAGGGTTGATTTGTAAAACTGTCAACTATCCACAATCTCATTATAAAATCTTTTAATGTAAAAAAGGGAAATATATTCAAGTCTTTGCTTTGCGAGTGCTAAAGCTCAAAAATGTTGCCCTAAACATAGCTCTATTGATAGAGTTCATTAGTGCAACTATGCTGAATCCAAAGAAACTACAATGAGTGGTTTGGGGTATGAGAAAAAAGACTAGAAATGAGACTTAATAAATTTGTGCAATTGTCTTGAAGGGGAAGAAAACTTTAAATTCAATTTCAAGGTTACAACCAGCTTTTATACTCAGCAACAGCTCTGCAATTTTTTTCCTAGTTAAACTGCACTCCTTGTTCTTGATACAATAAATGTAATTTTTGATACTGACTTTTGAGACTGAAAACTTTAGAACAGAGGAGGAAAGGGAAGGCTTTTGGGTGAGATTCAATCACTAAACCTTAATAGAACCAATGACTCATACAAGAAACAAAGGAAGAAACTAGTGTTACAATAATCCTACTTTGAGATTAAAACCGAGAAATAAAAATCTCCCTTAATACATGCAAGGATAAAGTGATACTATGTACCTTTAAAACAAGGTAGAAAAAGCACATTTCACCATATGCTTCTTTACCCAAATGGCACTGATCCATCATCATACCCTCAGTTGGTTATTCCTGGAGATATACTAACACTCAAAATAAAGAAGGCACTAAAGTTCCTGAGAGTGACAGGAAACCCAGCAGAGTAAGAAATTTTAGACAGAGTTATTTACAGATATTTTCCTGTGAGAAAAGAATGGTAAGAATGTAGCTTGAACATTAACAAATCCACTAAAACATCAGTCTGCCTGGCGGAGTCAGCAGATTTGGAGGGGGATTCAGTGGGGCTGGAAATTCAAACTTTAGCTTGTAATCAGAAAAATCCTACTTTAGAAATTTGAACCAGCAGCTAGAAACATGTAATATAATATAGAGCTCTCCTAAAATGGTACCCAGCTAGAGGGACCTTAGACTACGTGAAGCCTGTGACTATTTAGTTAAAAAAAAAAGAAAAAAGTCAATGATACTGAAGCTCTTTATTATTCTGCAGGGACCTATTTGTAAGTGAGTGACATGGACAAAATCTGCTAATCTTCACTTCCTTCCTTCGCTTTCCTTGGGAAAGGTGCTGCAGATTGTGTGTGCAATTCCTCCATTAGGATGCTGACAGAGCAGAAGTTTATCTGAAATAAATTTCCAACTGAAATAATCTATTCTATTCTAAAGATACTCTCATGGAAAATAAATTGGATCAACTCAATTTTAAAACATCACTCAAAATGCTTATTCAGATTGTTTATGAAGCAATTACACACCATACTTAGGTAACAGTTTAAATGAAATCAGTTATTAGTTCCTAATGTCTTACTCTCAAGTAGGAAGGCACTTGCAGTGTGGGGTTCTACAGGAGATCCAGCCCATAGTCCTGCAAATACCCAAGAAGATCTCTATATTTGTGGTTTTTCTTAACGTTATTCAAGCATTTTCTGAATTCATTGAGAACGTTTAAGGATGGAAGAAGAGAAGCTCAGTACAACACAGGATGCCCAGAACTAACAGCTTCCCAGTTGCTTTGGTGCAGCAGAGAAATGAAAGACCTGTTTCATTATTATTAGTCTTCCAAAGCACTTCCACATGCCTCAGGAACATCACTGTGTAGCCCTGATTTTCTGGAGTACCAGCAGTTTTTCAGAGAACACTGATAAACACAGCACACCATACAGTCACTGCTGTGTGGTTCAGCCAAGGAGCAGCTCACATGTAAGTCAGTTTAGGCTTCTGGGAGAAAAAAAATATTTATTAAACAAACAAATAAATAATGAAGATGAAGGAAGAGATTTGGGGATTATTAGGGAATATTTATTTGGCAGGAGAAAGCAAAGAGGACTTGATGAGACTTGTAAGAGATAAGTCTATTAAAAACATTGTTAGCAGAATGAACCAATTAAGTCCACATCCCCAAAGCAAGTTGGCAATCCGTTTCTAACACCTGTTTTCAGACCAGGGCTTGCAGAGCTTAAACACGTTGTTTAAAGTGATCTCCCCAGAACCTCTAGGTCAATAAACACAAGGTAGAAAGGCACTTTCAGGACTGCTTACTGTGAGCATTAGCCATAGCAGATGCGAGTTTCAACCAGCAGCATTCAGCACCAGGTGGAGGAGAGCTGGGCATTCTGTCCTGCATGGAGCATATCAAAGCCACGCGGCCAACAAGTCGCAGACTGCTGAAGAGAGCAGGTCCCTCCTGACTAGTAAAAGTAAGAAACAGAAAGGTCCATCCAAGATAGTCACGAATCTGTATTTATTTATCAAAAAAATCACATTTCCTTTAACTCAAAATGTGCTGAGCATTACTTAAGTACTGGACATAACACCTGCAGCCCCTCAGGGCTTCTGAAGTTTCATAAGGATTTCCAGCTAGGATCTCCTTGACTTACAGGATCTAAAGAACGCATCAAAAGTAGTCATTTGAAGCATTTGTTTCAGAGTTTTTATTAGCAGGCACTCTTTAGCATAGGACATCCTTCCTGAATAATTAAAACATAGAAAGGTCACACACAGTCCCCATCAGCAGAGAAATCCAAGAGCCCCAAGGTGGAGGAAAACTTTTTTAAGCTTTACACCATGGAGTTAAACTGCATCCAGCAAACTGTTTCTCCCTAGGCCACTTGGCAAGATCCTGCTTTCACCCTGAGCTACCAAAGTAAATGAGAATTTTGTGAAGCTGTATTTGCCACTGCCACTGTTTCCTCTTGGCAAATTTGCAGATGATACAAAACCAAGAAGATTGGCTGATATACCAGATGATTATGCCACCATTCACAGGGACCTGAACAGGCTGGAGATATGGGCTCACAGGAACCTCATGAAAAGTGACAAAAGGAAATGCAAAGTCTTGCACGTGAAGAGGAATAACCCCATGCACCAGGATATGCTGGGGGCAAACTAGAAGGTGTCCTAAGCCCATGCAATATACAGAGAACTGACTCTGCAAAAGGAGTTGCATCTACTAACTCTTTATGAAGGATTTAATGAAACAAGCATGACAGAAAAATACCAAAAATATCTAGAATTGTCAAAGTGTTGTGCAAATGCCCTTGACATTTTTTGAGAGGGAAGAATAGAAGATGACAAGTCCAGTCAGAAGTACTTTGCTTTAAACTGTCTTAGCCTGCACAAAATAAGGTTGTATTTGCACAACAGAATTCACAATATGCATCGAAGGTAGAAATGAGGCAATACACAATGGCATGATGCTTTCAGTGCTGTTGTGCAAACAGAAGCTTTGCATCAGTGAGCACGGATGTCGCTCCCACGACTTCATCCTATACATCCAAGGTCACATGGTTTATTTTGGCACACAGATACACACATGAGGACTACATGTGCAGGTACAAACCAGTTTGGACTTGAAGGCCTATTCTGCTCCCTGGAATAAATTTCTCCTCCCAGTGGTCCAGTAAATTGAATCTGCAGGCATTGTAGCCTGAGGAGAGTTAAAATCCCTATTAAAGAGAACCAGAGGATAGCAAAGAAAACTGTAATTAACATCTATTTTAGGCCATTTTGTGGGAGCAAGATAGAACTATGCTATGAGTCACTTAGAACTCCACGCTGACCCCCAAATCCAAATTAAGATGCCCTGCCATGCTCTGCAGGAGTCCATCAGAGACTCTAATCATGGAGAACTGTAATGAAAGAGCAAGGGCACTACCAGATTTTTTTTGCAAAGCCAAAGTAAATGCAAAATGGGTATCAGGCTGAAATTAAGACAGTGAGCAGAAAAAAATTCACAAAAGCCATTGATTCAAAATGCACACAAACCTAAAAATCCCCCCGCCCCCCAAAAGATATACAGATAAAGTATAATAGAATGAGCAGTGGTTTCATACCTGAAATATTTTTTTAGGATAAGCCATCTAATATATGATACAACTGTGACAGTCAGTGAGTGACATGGCACTAAAGCTGCCAAAAGGAATAAATACTCCAGCATCCAGTGTTAAATCAAATGCTGATAAGGTTAACTACAGCGCAATAGCATCTGAAAAGCAAAGCATGAGAACAAAAAGGCTTAACCACTTTCTGCCAGCAAGTCTGCAAACCTCATCCTTCAATATTTATGCATCTTATGTGTGCCTCTTACCGAGGAACTGACCCTTGCTGCAATCAAAGGTGTAAGTGCTGCTCTGGCTGCAGACCATCTAACAATAATACACATGCAAAGCACACAAATGACATTCCCCTTAGCACAGAAGGGGCTGTGCTGCTAATGGGAAACGTGGTATTTGGAGACAATGATGAAATTCTAACAGCTGCAGCAGACTGAAGGGTGGAGGGGGGAAAAGAAAAAAGAAAGCAAGCAGATAGAGATGGGGGAAACTGAATGACTAGAGTCAAACTAACAGCTGGGTAAAAACAGCCTAAAAGAGGGGTACTTTTGGAGTTCCCACATCCTTTTCATCCCTCTTATATTTTACCAGTTACAGCAAAAAAAGTAGTAGCTCATAAATAAACTAATCAGAATTGTTATCATCAACCCTGTGAGGTCATCATTCATCACATCATGCATCTTCCTTATATAAGCACACAAAAATGCTGATGATAAGCACTACAGAAAGCACCTTAACAGAAAAATAAATGCATAGATGACCAGAAAGCCAGGCATCCACCACTGTCATAACCTACACAAAGAGGTTTTGCAGCCAACTAACAGTTTAAAATTCTTGAATAAGAATCATTAAAAGAAGATAAATGAGGGGGTAAAAAAAATCCACTCTGTGTAGGAATGATTGGTATCCAAAGGTCGTTGAGCCCACTTATGCACCTTTTTGTAGAAGGTGATGATTTTGGAGTGGGATTACAGGTTTTAAAGTCCATGTATGTGTGGTGTCAGCAACTGCAGTGGGTGTGCAATTGCTAGGAACTATAAAGACAGCAGCTACTTGCTTGCTGAACAGGTAGCTAAGCTAAGTGTCTTGGCAGACAGGTATGCATGTGCCTCTGGGAGTCAGGCTACTAGTGGAATTGGATTCTGGAGATGGCAGGGTGGCCCTGGCCACCCTTTGGAGAGACTCAAATCTGGAAGTCACCAGAAGACCTGCTAATGGATGAGTCCAAGGCTAACAACCGGAAGATTCACAATGCAGGGGATGCAGGAGTGGGGGGTTTTCCATGCTTGTCTGGGAGTGATGGGGTCTCTACCTGAAACAGGAGGGGGGCTGCAGCCCTGGGCATTTGTACATTCAGGTAATTGAGAAATTCCAGGCAAATGGCAATTTTCTCTTTTTCTGCCTCAGGAAAATGAAAACAAAAAACCAGCTCTCACTTTGTCAAAGAGACAATTTAAATGCTCATGTCACCTAAAAATTCCAGCATGCTCCTACTATGTCAGTTTGACAACCTATTTAAGTACGAACAGAGGAAACCATCATCTACTGATGGGAGGATAGAAATGGGTAGAAGATGGAGGAGTTAACTCCATGGCTACTTCCATACAATCAAGTATTCGGTACTAGGTAGCATCAGTGAAATGACCTTTATTCCTCAGATGCACCAGTACACATACTCAGTGTTGGCAACTTCAGTTTGGCTGTACATTCTGAAATTGCAGGGTTGTGGGATTTTTTAATTCTAGTTTGTACTGGTAAACTTAAGAGGGGTGGGAAGGGAGTGGAGATTCTGATTCTGGCTGTGGAAAATAAGCTTGAAAGAGTGAGCTTTCATGGGAAATAAAACAAAGTGAAAATAGCTTTAAAATCAAAAAGGATGAGTGGCAGAGAGAAAGGACAAAGCTTTACCCTTTATCCCCCTATTTCCTATCTCTCTTTCCCTCATTTCCTACAAACATCAATCTTTCTTCCACCATACTGTTGGTGCATCTAAATTTCTAGCACAGAGGAACAAATAATCTAAGTAAACAACATATTTATATTTTTTAAAAATCCTCTGAAGGCATTCTTCACATGGCTCAAAAGCAAAAGAGAGACTGGCTTGGGTTTTTTCCTCTATCCCTTATTTTCACACATACTTTTTACGTAAGCTATGGAGTGGACAAAGAAAGAGCAAAAAAAGCAAGCTCAGAGGAGGCCATCCTTAAACACATTACTGGTAATTATTTCGTGATTTTACGTTTACTTTCTATTGAATTGATTCTTCTCATGCATGCAGATAGGCTAAGAAGAACAGGCTGCAACTAGAGTAGCAGCAGCCACATTTGTTCTTTGTTCTGAAGGAAGCAGGATTAGAATAATGCATGCATGTTATTCACCGCGACTCCTTTCTTTTTATTACCTTTAATTACATTTTCAGACTATGCTGCCCTGTCCTATATATATATACACTTATGCTACATGAACAGACACAACAACTCTTTGTGTTGCCCTACATCTTGGGCACTTGCACGCTCCTGATCAAACAATGAGCTGGCGGGAAAGGGAGCTGATCTTAGCTCACGGAAGAAAGAGTTCAGTGAGACATGAAGATGCACAGTAGGATTTTTTCCCCCATCTAAGGTTATGAAAACAAGGCTCCAAAGGAGCCACTGTCTCCCACAACACATTTTTTTTCAGTGTTTGCTCGTGTTTTTGTGGGGCAATTTTTGTTTTCATCTTATTAATGCAAATTGTACTCCAAAATGCTTTATGTCATTAGTTAGGAGGAGACAAAAGCAGGAGGCACAGGCAGAGGGTACCTCTCAGCTGAGCCTGGAAATGAGAAGGAAACTTGCTGGAATGAACAGACATAGATTTCAGCAAGGCAGAGGCAGCAGCTGTTGCACTGACAGTAATTAGATTGAGGACCTGAGGAAGGGAAAGGATAGAGCCATGAAGGAACACAATGCCAAGGGACACACTCATTTCTGAATCAGCAGGTTGTTACACATTTTAAAGGTGGAAGAAATAGAGTAATTCCCACAAGAATGACTGCATCTTACTTGTAGAGACAAAAACTTGTTCAAAAGCTTTTAAACAAGTAGTGGTGATAATGTATTATGTGAAACAAAAGCACAAAAAGTTGATGTCACTATATTTTACTCCTTTTTTCATGCCAACACCCTTTTTTGCATACAGGCTACACAAAGTTATAATAAAAAAATACAATCCCTAGTAGCTGACTGGATGAGAGGAACTTCATTTTGTCAAGCTATGTCTCACAAGCAGCACCCCATTAAGCAGATGGAAATACTAAAGCAGTGGCTGACGTAACTACTGTACCATTATCACCAAGCAGTTCCAAGAACTAGGAGCAGACTGCTCCATACCTGGATATAACCTTTTCTATTAACTGCTGCCTTACACAGCCAGCACCTCATGGTAAAATGCTCTTTGAAGACTGCTGACTATTTCTCTCCCTCTTTCTTCATTCCCAGTTCCTGAATTTTCCTGCTGTAACAGACACTTCTCAAGACACCCAAGCAAGACTCAGTTGACCACCATCTGGAAGGCAATCAGAAGCTCCCTCTAGCAAATTAATATGAATCAGAATATGAATCCCACTCCTGTTCTGCAGCGGGATAGGAATGCACAGCTGTTACTACATCTCATTTCAGAGAGGCATCAGAAACTTGACATTCATGACCACCCCAAGCACATTCTGAAACTCTGCCCTGCTCAGGTCCTCACTGGCAAGCAGCCAGGCCTTGGTGGTTGGGACCACTGTGCATGAAATGTATCAGATGGCATATTTCCTTTTGTCATTTCTGGGAACTGGATTAAGCATGAGAACTGCTGCGACACTTCATCTTGCTCGCACTGCCCTCCTACCTCAAATGGAGATGGAGCATTAGTCTGTAGTCTTAGAGAGATGTAGCCAACAGATAAAACACAACCCAGCCTGCACTTGTAGCTCTCTGACACTGAGTTATGGAATATGTGATGACATTCCACAGCAGGCATATAAATGTAGTGCAGCATGTTCACTATAAAGAAACACCCCTAAACTATAATTCCTTGCTGCCTCATCATTCAAATCAAGGAGGTGTTTAGCACTTACCTGTTAGTAAAAGTCTTGTGAGAAGCTGCAATAAGCCAGGTAATTAAAAACAAGACTACAAAAAACTCCAGGAAGACAAGAGTAGCAGGGTGAATAGCAAATAAGTTTTTAATTAGAAGTTACAGCTTCAAATGAAGGTTTGTGGTTTCACAGGTCAAGTCCAAAATCATGGCATGTTGGCTGCAGGAAATTTTTGGCTTCTCTATTGCATCAGGGACTTCAGAGATACCTACATCAGGTCATGCAGGGATAATAATGCTTTGTGATCCCATATCTAGGCAGGGAATGGTAATAAACCCCTTTCTTTATGACACACTTCAGCTCTACACACCAGTAAAGCTTCTATTCTTGCTGCATTTATGAATTAAAGCTCAGGTAGTCTACAGGAAAAAGTGAGAAAAGAAAGAAGAAAATGGGGTGTGAAGAGGAAATAAAGGTTTAGGTGCTTTTTTCATTCTTAGCTGTTTGACCACCACATTTGCACTGGCCTTTTGGTTTTTATTTGCAATAATGTTTTGGCAGTTCCCTGCTCAGCTGTAGTGAGCAAGAAGCTGATGCAGCATCTTTGTTGCGGACAAACATTGGGAAGCTTTGAGCTGATGAAAACAGCAATGCCCATGTACACTGCATGTTGGAGAAAAAGCCACACACTATGGAAATGATCCCTTTGGCCCGAGGCAGGATTTACATAAGGAAGAGAAACACTACAGTTTCAAACAAAATCTCAACAGCTTTCCCAGTTGAATGCTGGAGACTCTTCTAATTAAAGACTTTTTCCATTTCTGCAGCTACCCCTTAAGTTATTTCATCTCAAATGAGCCTGAGTTCAGTTCTGGTTACAATACAAAAGAAAATTCATTTATGATATGCATCTTGAAGACCTTAGTGTCAACAATTTAAATTCTTTTTGCCTTTTTTTTTAATGATGAAAGTCTCACAAGGGTGTAAGGATATCTCCTGAAGCTCTGCATTTTGGCCGGACTGGAATGCTGGACTGCAGCTGACACACATCAGAGCAACTGACTGCACTGAGCCACACCACATCACATATTCTGAAGCTGCAGTCTCTATTACTGCCTCAAGGATCTCCACTTAGAGCTGTATTCTGCAGCACAGATCCAGTCTCACACGTACTGACAGCTTCCAAGCCACAGCCTTTGCCTGCAATGCCCTTCAACAATGCTTACAGAAAGAAATCCAAGAAGCTAAAAGCAAGGCTGGAGCTCTAATGAGCTCTAGTGACTGCATGGGCAGAGCACACTGACCACAAAGCACTACTTAGGCAAGTACTGCCATCAGTAGGCCAGTGAAGACTCGGGGTCATTTGTCTACACCTCGGCTTTGCCTATGCAGACATGCTGTCTGCCTCAATCCCACACTTAAATTGGCACAGATTGGAAATTCATGCTGTATCATCACATCAGCAAAATTCAGCTTGGCACTGTATATCTTTCCACTTAAAGAACTGATTTAAACTACAGATCCAACAGCAAACTTACTGATATACCTCTACAAATAAAAAGGCTTACAGTATAATAAATAAGCTGCAAAACTGAGCTTCTGTATGGCTATTACTGCATATCCACAGTGCACCTACAACATTATGTATTTTTTCCCCCAACTCTTACAGTTCCAATTTGTTTTCCATGATACTGAATGGCTCCTATTCCCGAGCTTGCTTTTTGCAAAGCAGCTCCTGAAAAGTAATTCACTTGGTTGACACAGTTACACTGAAGTAGCTTAGTGACATTCAACAAATTACTTGTTTGACAGTCTGCACAAGCCTCCTGTTTTTCATGTTTACCTGTGGAAATATCAAGTTGTTCTACCACAAAGAAATTTCTTTTTTTACAATCTCATCTCTCCTGAGAAGATCCAACTTTGAATTTTCTCCCAGGCTGCCTTATAGAGTTGAACAATTAGCATCCCCCATCTTCTTTTGTCATCTGCATAACCTTGAGTGTTACCTATCTGCTTTAAAGTTACTTTATCTACCCTGTGAACTTTAAAAACATGAACTTTGAACATTCAAGAAAGCAAATGGTAAAGAATGCCAAGTCTGCAATGTAATTGTGAAGAAAATCCAAGGAAACTACTGTTAGTGACATGTAACATCCATAACAAGATCTGAGCCATCCACAAAAAAATCTTACGCTCAGCCTCTCCTTTTTTCTACCTAGACATGGCAGTATTAAGAAGCTTAGTTAATGGCTTTCAATTTGATACTAAAAGAGCTGATGTTCAGTCAGTGCAGAGCCACTCTAAATAAAACCACTTGCAAAATAAACCAGCACTCAGTATGACAGCTTGCCCTTAGCAGGGCCAGTGGGCTTCAAAATCGAACCTTTCCAGCAGAAGGGAGGACTTTTCATGTCCCTGTTAAATGGGTTAAACATGTCCCCAGGCATTCTGCTTTTCCCATGTGTCTGATGGAATTTAGAAGCATCAGCTGCAGCTCACTGGTCCACCTTCAAATCCACCTGGTTGTTCATGGGGTAACTTTATTTGTTTTATATCAATAACACTAATTGCCATTAATACTGTGTAGGCAGAAGTGAAGCAGCAACTCCTACACTACCTGCTGGTTATTTAAATTATTTTTTCCTGAGGTCTCTTCTTCCCACAAACTGGTTCTGGTTCCTGTGCTTGCTCTCAAAACCAACTGAGCTTGTATTCTGTGACTCAGAGGTGCTTTTATCTGCTGAGCACTTCCTTCACTCTTCTGTTACACCTAAAAGCCTGCAAGCTTTCACAGCCTTCCTATCTTAGCCAAGCTACTACAGCCCTAACTATTGACAAATAAACCCTTTTCTTGCATACTGCACTATGATGCAATTAGAAAGGATCCTGATAGATCAACAGGTAGGAAATAAAAGGACACAAATCAATTTATGGGCTTGCTCCAGGAAATGTCAAGACATAAATCAAATATGAGTAGTAAAGGCAGGCAACTTCTTATCATTTGGGCAGCTCACAAAATACTGTGGCTGCAGGTTTAACATTTCTCATGCAGATGCCTGTGTTACTGTTGGCCCTGAGTCACTAAATGCAGGGCTTTAAAACAGGGAACACATCCATCTTAAACCTCTAACAAAGGAAAACAAATAACAGAATTTTCCTTAAGCTGCTATCACGAGCTTTTCATCCTGAAACTCAAGACTTCCACAAAGCTGTGGCACTTTATCTTGAAGCTTATCTTCTCTCTATAATTGTTCTCAAGCAATTGTTTCCTAACTGGGTACAAGAATTCCCAATGAGCTACCAATTTGATTTGAAGCACAAGACTTCTGGACACTCTCCTTCTGGTTCTGGGGTGGAAAAGGGTTTAAATCTATACAAATCAGGGTGCCACATTGTCGCAGAAATCCTTTTGTGAAACTCCTTTTCTTTAGGATTTTCCCTTCTGACAAGCTGAGGTCTCAGAAACAAAATGTAAACAATGGTTATCTGCTGCTGTGGAATGCATCAGGTTTGCCTGTGACTGGGCCATCTTGAATGTTTACAATTAATGGCCATCCACAGACCAGATAGCTTGGACTCTCTGTCTGAGCCACAGATCTTTGTTATTCATTCTTTTCTATTCTTAGCTAGTCTTCTGAAAAAAACCTTTCCTTCTATTCTTTTTAGTATAGTTATAATGTAATATATATATATATCATAAAATAATAAATCAAGCCTTCTGATCATGGAGTCAACATCCTCGTCTCTCCCTTCACCTGAAAACCCCTGTGACCACTGTCACACCACATACTGTGCATATGTACACAGTTTAAGACAAAGATTCCCAGCAGTCAGAGAGAGTGAAGAAGAGGGACAAAGCAAGGTATGCTTCAGGTTCAGTTTGCATCCACTCAAGGTGAATAATGTTGAGATCACTGGAAAGCAGAGGGGAAAATGTCTACACTGAATCAGCTATTCCTCTGCATGCTTTTCATTCTGGATAATCAGTCACAAAAAAATTTTGCAAAATCCCACTTGGATAATCAGTCTCTTTCTCATCGAAAGTCAAAATCATCCTGCTGCCAAGAACACACCTTTTTGTTAAGACACAAGTTTAGTTTTCAATAAATTTATCTGTGAATAGAGAGTAACTATTTGGAATTTGAGGAATTTCTATACTGGCAGTCTTCATGATGGCACTGAAATACCAAAATTTCTCCTCAAGGCTCAGCTCAGGCAGTCCTGCAGTGGCAGAGGTTCAGATATGTTTTTTCAAGTGTTTCAGAATCAAGACATTATTGTTTCAAAGCCCTCTCTGTGAGCTCAAACTTCAACAGAAAATAACCCCCAGTGATTTCACCACAGAAACAAAAAGAAACACTAATTTAAAGTTGTTCCATCACATCAGGGAGGGATGACTTATGCTTTAAAAAAAAAGTAGCAGAGAGTAATAAAAACCATTTTTATCTTCCAAGCAAAGACATGTTTTACGTGAGAAAATCTATTCTCTAGATGATAAGTAATATAAGGTGAGTCTGAACTGTTATCCAGACAAAACCTATTTCCTGACCAACTCTTCCAACCTATATCTCAAATACATGCATCCTCATAGGGTGTTCAGGGAGCACACTAATGAGACTGTAAGTCCCAGGGCATCAGAATTACTGTGGCTGGAAGGGTGCACTGGATTTCTTAATGAGCTGAAATCAGACTGTTTACAAATTATGGCTGAAGCTGGGGATGCTCTATTGTGTTCTGACTGCCAGTACACACTTTCTTTCAGTAGGAACTATAAAAAAATGGGAACTGGATGGAAATTTCTTCTACTAGCTCCAGTATCTCTGTTCTGTACCTGCCTCCAAATCTGCTGTGAAGCTTCAAACTACTGGAATTATGGATACCACCAATTACTGCTACTTGTCTTGACCCAGTAAAAAGCCAGATGGAGGTCTAAGCAAGAAACAAACAAAAGATAAGAGCAGCTGAGAGTGAGATTATTCCCAGCAATGTGCAATTTAGGTGAAGCCTATGAGTTCCTGGCAAACTGCCCATGAGAATGCTGCTTCAGCCAAATTGAATACCTCTGACCTATGGATGTTTACAGAAAGGCAGCAGTCACAGAGTGCTTCAGGGATAAATGAATGGGACTCAAAAAATTAAACAAGAGAAGAAAAAGGCAGGATGAGTCTCAAAATTTTACAAATACTGTGAGTTTTCCTAGCTATGGCTGAGTTATACATGACACTGAAGACAGTTTGAATACTTAAGTATTTACTGATTGTTGAGTCAATCATTCATTAGCCTAATTTCTAGTTAAAATAAATTTTAAAAACAAAAATTTTAAAATTGTTGAAATTAAGCTGTTTTGATTTCTTTATGATAGCCTCAAATATTTAGACTAATAGGAGATTATATCAATTTGATTAAATGCCCATCAGTCTGGCATGACCTACACCTTAATTTTTAAGTAGGTGGTCAATTTTACAGAAAGGGAGGAGGGAAAATCCACAAAAAACAGCGTCTATTATACTTTAAAAGCTAACTGTACTTATAAAAAGCTAACTTTTTCTTTTGTGTCCTTTCTTTTTTTGTTCCGCTCTCATTTATTTTCCCTTCCTATCCAATGGCCATACAGCTGAGAGGCTCAGAGAATGTATGATCTGCCCGCAAAGACAGAAAAAAAAGTATGTACAGCTTGTGAGAGACTCTGTCTAGATCTCAGCACAGTTTAGTTTCAATAGCTTCTACATGAGCACTGTAGGGCGTTAATCCAATTTTTAGTGTGTTAGGTTTTTCAGGATTTTAATAAGGCTTTGGATACTGTCCCTCACAGCATCTTCCTGGACAAGTTGTCCCAGCTGTGACTTGAGCAGGGTCAGACTGTGCTGGGTGAAGAACTGGCTGAAGGGCAGGGCTCCAAGAGGTGTAGTGAATCAAAGGGTCTACATCTGGCTGGTCACCAGAGGTGTTTTGCAGGGCTCGATTCTAGGGACAGCTCTGTGCAATGTGTTTATTGGTGATCTGGATGCAGAAGCTGAGTGCACCATCAGCAAGTTTGCTGGTGATGCTAAACCAGGAGGTGCTGTTGATTCTCTGGAGGGACAAGAGGCCTTGAAGAGGAATCTGCATAGAGCACTGGGCAATCATGCCTGGCATGAATTTTAACAAGTGCCAGTTCCTACAGCTGGGATGGAGTAAGTGCAGGCACAAGTACAAACTGTGACAGGAGTGTCTGGCAGGGAGGGCCCTGGGGGTGCTGGGGGCAGCAGCAGCTCAGCGAGGGCCAGCAGGGCATAGTCCAGAGGGCAGGAACCGCGTCCTGGGGGCATCAAACACAGAGCACAGCCGGGCACAGGGGGATCATCCATCACCCGCTGTGCTCAGCGCTGCTGCGGCCTCACGCGCAGTGCTGGGGGCTGCTCTGGGCACCACAATGAAGGTGGGATGGGAAGGAGGGAGAATGTAATCCAGAGCAGGGCAACAAAACTGGGAATGGTTCAAAACTGCACAAGGGAAGGCTCACACTTGACAATGGGAAGCACATCTTTACTGTGCTTCAGACACTGGAGCACCCAGATTTCCTGGGTAAGTGATCGACGTACCATCCCTGTTTGCTTTAAGAAGCATTTGGGAAATGCCCTTATTAACATGCTTTAACTTTTGGTCAGCCCTCAAGCTGCTAGACAGTTAGGCTAGGTCATAGTTTTAGGTCCTTTCCAACTGAAATACTCTATTCTATTCTGTTTCTTTTTTAATTTTGTCTTGTAAGTTTCTTCCAAGGCTCCTGAAATCCTACATCCCTGTCCAGTTATAATTAATACAGCATAAAGCTGTACTATCCCCATTTTAGATTCTTGCCACACCATTAGCTAGAACTCCTTATAAGCTGTTAGCTCCAGAGTAATTTTCAGATCAACCAGTTCTGTAAGAATGCTATTAGAACAATATATTAGGTACTTAAGCAAAACCAAAGTACGAATTTGTCAGGAACATGTGTCAACTAGAGGCTATAGCGAGCAGAACTATTTTTCATTTTCATCTCATTGTACTGCACTGCCTGTCATTGCTGGCCCCAGTCACATCTTGGCACAGTGATGCATGAACTTGTCACCTCAAAACTGGAACTGCTGCGACCTACATGGAGTGATGCTGTGCAGGGCCTGCAGCTGGCACAGAATGCTGAGGCTCGTTTATGAGGAGACACAGCACCACTTCAGCAAATTGGGCTCATGTTTCAGTGCTCTGTACTTGTAAAGTTTAAAAATTCAAGGTTCTGATTTTAATAACTACAGCCAAACTACATGAGAATTATCGAAGACACTGAGCCCTGCTGGCAACTGCTGCTGTAACAATCTGGCATTGGAGATAAACTAAAGCACCAAAGAGGGGAGTCTCAAAGAAAGGTTCTAGATTTGGTTTGTCCATGTCCACTAAGAGTCCAGCATAGTTCAAATTCATTTTGGCATGCTTTCTTATTCATTCCAACCTTTCCCAAACTCTGTCAAAAGGGAGGGTTGGAGATAAGGGTTGACTGACTTATAAACAGTCTTTTTATCTGCATTTCATTTGCAGATAAAGAACTATACCATAAAAGATGCTCTTGCAGGCTTTTGGTAAACATATTGCTGTTAACAACAAAATCAACCAACCAACCAACCACAAGAACCCCAAAATCTCAAAAAATAAAAAATGCCTATCAAGCAAAACTTTTAAAATAAATCCTTTACTGTGCAGCTATTCTGGACATCTCACTTGACCACTGATGTAACTGAGAGCACAGGATTTCACTTAGTTTCTCTCTGACATCATTGTCAGAGAGAGAGAGTCATCATTTGTAGTTCCTTTTTCTTGAAGATGTGCTTTGCAAAGTCTTGCCAATTTTGCTTTAGTTACTTCCAGTTAAGAATTTTCAAATCCATTTTGAACCAACGCAGTCACCAGAAATTCACTAAATCACTACAGGAATCATTACGACATGAATCACACATTGCCCATCCTTGTCACATATGTCTCTTGGTTTATATATAAGAACACTGTGGCCTCTTTCAACACAAAATACAATTTACATATCCAGAAAAAAAAAGAAGCGTCACTGCCAATCCTCTTCTGTTCCTCTAAAAACATGCATTTTATGTGTATTGCCAAAATGCAATAACCTACCTTGTGATAAATCTTCAAATGTTTCTATAGTCAAAGCTTCTAGTACTACCTTTTTAGGAACCACTCAAAACAATTTCCATTATTAAAAATCTGAATTAAAAACTATCCCAGATATTTCTTGGAGTCTAAGGTATCTCCTACAACTATGTACCTCCTACAACTAAGAAGACATGCGAGTCAGAATTTAAGCAACTGAAAAACTACATTTCAAGCAGGTTTAGCTTCAAATAGATGGAAGAAGCTATAAGGTTACTTTAGGAACACAGCTGCATAGTGCAGATGTGCTGATCCACAGCACCCTATGTCACTGAGAAGCAGATAATATCTGAGTGACTTCGATACCAGGATTCCTACTAAAGATTTCCCTTATGATTATGATGAGCTCATCTGTGAGAAGTTCATGAACTGTATGACTCATGTCAGAAATAAATCTTGCAAACATATTCCTTCTTAGAGTTTTTTGGTTGTTGCTTTTATTTTTACGGTTTACAATCACTGTTTATGACCCAGAATAAAAACTGCTATGACAGCATTGGTTGTGGGAAGCTGTAACTAATCACAAGTCAAAGCTGATCAAAAATAAAACACTTGTAGTTTTGCCTCATTCTTAAAGAATGACCTTATGCTGCAACAAATAAACTTTTTGTGCACTGTTCCCTCTGCCCTGCAAAATCCTCTATAAAACTGAAACATAATATTATGCCACTTGGCAATGTATCAGGACTTACGGCCTATAAAGGGACAGCTAAAGGCCGTACCAGATGCTTCTTCATCAGCAAACTAAAGAGAAACTGGAGCAAAACAGAAGAGGCTTTGTTATTGCAAATGCTTCCATGTTTGTTCTCAGGAGCTTTCCACCCTCAGGGAGGAAGAGACCATTATATTAGTGCCTCACAGACTTAACTAACTTACAAGGAGAATTTAAGCTATTTAGACCACCAGCCAAACCAATGCAGTGATGCTGTTGCAGAGAACAGTCCAATTAATTTCATACTGAAAGAAGCCCAGGAAAATAAGCAATACCTACTGTCCGCCGCAGCTCTTCCACTGGGAGAGTATTTCTCAACGAATCTTTCAAAGGCAGTGGGATTATGCAGGAAAGTAGTTCTGTTTTCCTCCTATGACTTCCTCATACACAGCAACACCACACTGCATAAAACAGGAAAAATCACTCCACTGTCCTCATCCCACCCAGACAGATTGCAGTGGAGGATAGGAAGATACCCAACATCCTCCCCACACTGCACAGAGAAGAGATTTGAGGTGGAAGAGAACAAGGCTTATGTCCTACCACATGATTTTTTCACTACCTTGATTTGTTTTACTCCGTCTGCAGTGGGCTGATCAGCACAGACAGGCTGATCAGCTCAGACAACATCAAAATGAAAGCTGATGGTGTAGGAGAGGTAAATGGCAATGAATGGTAGCATAATTTTATCTCAAAAACACCAAAGCTTTATATTTTTGTAAAAGGACTGTTTCCTTTAAATTCTCTCACACTAGAGGAAGCTGTAATGGACTAGCAAAATCTAAACTTCTGTAAGAAATTTCCTCCTGAGAGCACAAAGTAACTGCTGCCAGGACATTGCATAACCAGGCATACAATGAAGCAAGCTACTGAAAAAGGCTAGTCTCCCAATCACTCATATCTAAAATAGAAAAGCAGAAAGGGGAAAATACCAAAGCAAAGCTTAGTTATCTAGTAGGACCTTTAAATATGAAACCTTAATATTAAAATATAGAGTGCCTACTACAAAGCAATTTCTTTTATGAGAGACACATCCAAGGAAGGATGGCCTATTTAGCAGTCAAGCTCAAACAGAATCTGCTCTCAAATGTCATCAGAAGAGCAGCATCTTTCTACCAGGTCTATTCCCTAAAATGCAGCCACAGTTTCATCTATTAAACATAATGATAAAAATAGCCCATGAAGGTTTATTCATCCTTTTTGCCTTGTGAAGGCAATACAGTTCAGAGAGAGGGAGCAAACATTTACCCTTGATTGTAAATCACCAAAACAATTTACGGCTGGCTTAATTTCTCCACACCTCCAACAATGAGATTGCACAGTGACAGACTGGGGCATAACCACATACAACCCCACAACTAAGCCTCACAGAGAGAAAATTTGGCCCTTAGCAACTTCCCTTCAGTTTTTTTTATAAGTGAAGCCTACTTATAATCTCTCAACTTGCAGGAGTGGCAGCTAGGGACAAAATAAAAATGCTACAGTTTGGCTCCTTCTTGTGATCCAGAAGCAATAACAGAAAGAAAAATGTTTTACTACTGCATTTGTTTTAATCCCTTCTACGGAAATCCAGCATTTACTACAGCAGTTGTCTGGCACTGTCCATAAGCCAAGCAGCCCTACACTTTGCAGAACTTTGTATGAAAAACCTAAGCAAGCATCAATCTTTTTCAAAATCTGCCCTATCAGTCAGTACAGGTGAGAATGTTTGTGTTCCGTCCAAAATTGCCAAAGAAGTGTCAAAGATAACAGATACACTCTGCAACATAAGAAAGAAATCATGGCAGAAACCACACAAAGTCACAAAACCTGCAGCACTTTCAGGATATCACAAGAAAAAGAGATAAAGCCATTCTGTTCCCAGCTCAAGCCTTGGAAAAGTCCAATCCATAGATTGGCACCAGAGTTAGCATCACAAGCCAAACCACACAGCCCACTGTCTGAAATCAATCTATTTTTTTCTTCAAAATAATAAATTATACCTTTTTAAAATTTTATTGCTTGAGCCTACTGCTTTAGTATTTTATCTCTCCACCTCTGGAGATAAAGAAAAGCTTTTGACAAAAACAGACAGGATTTCTTTGTAACTACACAGTTCCAGAAGCTTAGCTTGGAAGAGAAAACACTGTCTCCTTATAGTCACTTTTGCAAAGTTGCAAAAGTGCAAAATTTCCTTAAGAGAGGCACAGGTGAATTTTCAGATCACATAATCTGTAAATATGGAAAAAAATATCTGATCCCAAGTCAGAAAAGTCAGCTTTAATCTCTAACACTCTTAAGTGTAAGAGATTAAACTCTTAAGAGACAGAGTTCCTTTCTTAAAAGCTTAATGATACTATTTTATTACTGTTCCAGACACCATTCAAAGTTTTAGTGCAAATAAACATTCAATCGCTCAGCTGCTGAAAAATGTTGTTCAGCACTTGCAGTAAGCAGTAAGATTCAAAACAGGAAGAGAGGAAATTAAACCCAATAAGATACAAAAACAACCAACTCACAAAACAGAATAGATTCTTACTTTAGAGCCAGAACAGATCCAATCTCTGACAATACACCCTTAAAATGATTTACATGTTTCACCATGTACTTCACCCTACTTTTTTAATAGAAATGTTTCCAATTTCAGGTTTAAGTCAAGAACTTCTTAGGCAATTTTCACATGAGCTGTGAAAATAGTAATTTTTAATTGGTTTGACCTTTCCTTTCCAAAACCTTTATATTGGATTGTTTCCTGATTGCCGAGAGGATAGAATAACATCTGGAGGGACAGAAGTTGCCATTTTGAAGCTCTGCTACAATAAAAAAGATGGCTTTAAAGCAAAGTAGAGAATAAGAAAAGATCAACTCAAGTATTTTGGAAACAAATTTAAAATTACATACCAACAAAAACTATGGAATAAACTGTAAGTGCTATAAGTCAAACGTCTACTTTCTTGATAAAATTTAAGAGAAGGTATCTTTAACACTTTCCCATCTCTGGCATCTCTCTTTGTTCCTGAAGCAAGGTGGTTAAAAATACCCATCACACAGGAAGCACAAGCAATATGTCTTCACAGCCACTAAAATGTGAAATTATTCTCCCTCTTCAACTGCTGATCAATTTTAACTGCATGATACAGCTACAGAGGCACAAAGAAAGCTAGAAAGCTAAAAGCTCGATTTTAAAGTTTTAAAAAAAAACCCAGAAAGAATCAAAGCCAATTAATTGCTAAAATAAACGTCATATGATAGGCAGCTAACAAAACTTCTTTCTTCGGGTAAGGAAGAATACAAACTGTTCTCCTAAAGCTGGTTTTCTGAGAGAACTGAAGTGTTTCAGCTGCCCTCTAGTGTTAAAATGAATGCACGGGTAAGTCAAGAGCGAGGCTAAAATGATGCTTGAGTTAAGAAATTATTCACTATGGTTTATTTTTAACCACGCTGAAACTGAAAATTAAAAAGTAAATTTTAAAATACCACAGGGCCAATTTTTCCTTTAAAATTAAGGTATTCAAACCTTTCCTGTAACATGCAATTCCGCCCCACAGCAACTAACTATATGAAATTATGGGAGATCTTTTACTCAGCTTCAGCCCTTTATTTAAACCTAAGGAAAAGTTCTGCTTGATGCTAAAAAACTAAATTATTAGAATTTTAAAAAAGAAAAGAATCATCTATTTTCATAACCCAAGTTGTAAGATATGCAAATATTAAAGGAATAATGGATTTTATAATTCACTCTACTTTAAAAAAAAACTGTTTATATATAAGCATGGCTGAAAAATTCTCCTTTTCCTCCTCAGGCTCCACATATAAATTTCAACTTAAGTTTAATTAGCATGCAGAAAAAGGAAAGCTCAGAAGGAAACCTTCTCTGGAGGATTCTTTATCAGCAAATTCAATAAAATCTTGAGCACCAATGACAAAACAAATTTCAAATAACAAATTTCATATAAAAAGTTAAACTCCTAAAAATATTAAGTACTGATAGAAGGATAAGTGTTCTAATAGATGAACTAAGTTTTAAGTTGTGTGTACTGCTGGCTCACGGTCAGCTTGGCATCAACCAGACAGAGCTGTTTTGCAGAGGGTCAGCATGAACTGGAGTACGAACCAGGTATTCTTGGAACACATTCCTGTGCATATGCACATGCTGTGGATGAATGGGACCAGTCAACACAGGTCAGCCAGTGACAAATAACGCCTGACCAGCTGGATTTGTGGACAATGAACAGTGAATGTGATTTACCTCAGCAAGCCTTTTGACAGTCTGGATTGGTGGGCAACTAGAGAGGTAAAAATCTGCTTGGAAGGTTGGGCTGGAAGAACAGTGGTTGAAGCATCATGATCTATGCCGGGGCCAGCAATGAGGAGAGTATAGCATGGGTCTGTCTGGAGGCTTGTCCTGTTTCACACCTTTACCAGTGACCTGGAGAAGGTAACACAGCCCACTCTCATTAGGCTTGCAGATGACAGCAAACTAGGGAATGCAGGCAAGAAGCTCCAGGGCTGAGCTACCATTTTCAGGAACCCAGACAGGCCAGAGAAACAGGCTGCCAGGAAAGGACCTGCGCTGAAAAGGATTTGTGGGTACCAGTGGAGACGGAGCTAAATGGGACTCAGAATTGCAATGAAGGCTAAAAGCTTACTGTACTGTATCCACAAGACAATGCACAGTAGATAACAAAAGTGATTGTTTTCCCTTACTCAACACTGTACTAAATCCAGTTCTGAGCCTCCAGTAAAAGCAAATGTTGATCAAGGCTGCGGAACTGTTGGAGTGAGGCCAGAGGAGGCACATGAAGATGAACAGAGGGCTGGAGCACCTCTCTGATGAAGACCTGCTGAAAGTTGGGGCGGTTCTGCCTGGAAAAGGCTCCAGGGAGACCTTATACCACATTCCAATACCTAAAGGGGGCCTGAAAGCTGGAGAGAGACATTTTACAAGGCCATGCACCGACAGGACAAAGAGGGAAGGTTTCAAACTGAAGGAGAACTGGCTTAGATTACAATGATGGTGACTTAGATTTACAATGAGGGTGATAAAACACTGGCAGAGGTTGCCCAGAGAAGTGATAGATGCCCCATCCATGGAAACATTCAAGCCATGTTAGGTGGGGTTGAGGAACCTGGTCTGGTTGAAGATGTCCCTGCTCATTGCAGGGGGCTGGATTAGACGCCCTTTAAAAGGTCCCTTCCAACCCAAACTATTCCGTAAGAAACCTGAGCAAGTCCTGCCAAAGATCACTGAGTTTCTCATGGAATTAAAGCTCTGGGCCTGGGAGGAAAGGCTGATAAAAAGGGGCTTGCTTCACTTATGACGGCTTTGGAGGAACACAATAGCAGACTTTCAATTCCCAAGAGAAAGTCACCAAGAACATGGGCCAGGCTTTTTATGAAAGTATGTGGTAGGAGAAAATAGGCAACTGAAGTTGCCACAGGACATTAAAAAAAAATCACTGCTCTGAAGTATTGAAACAAGTATCTGAGAGATTGTGGAATCTATGTCCATGTAGATTTTCAAGAACCATCTGAACAACATCCGTGCAACTTAATCTGAAGGCAGCATTGATCTTGCTTCGAGTAGGAGCTGGGCTGGATGACCCCTGGAGGTCCCTTCCAACCTGAATGAGTCTGCAAGCAACATCACCTTATAAACCATTATAAAATGGCTTTTGAAATGGCTTTAATACATGCCTATCCCAAGGCTTCCTGCACCATACAATGCACAAGGAGTGCTGGCATATGTTTGCAGCATAGACGAATGCTTGAGCTGCTCCACCCAGAGCTTATCTCCTTAGTTAGCAGCATTTGTTTCAAGGAAATTTAAAACAGTGTCCCCACTCCCTCAGTACAAACATATTGATATGGGCACCAAGATGCACAAGGTCATATAGACACAGGCTTTTAATCAGGCTGGAAGCCCTTGGAAAGCTTCCATGACACAGATGGTGACCCTGGCCTGGGTATCACATCTGTAGTGGCATTGTCCTTACCATGTCTGCTCCACAAGAAGCATCACTGGCACGAAGGCTGCCAGTTGTGGAGTAGTGTCAAGTATCTGATCACGATAGTCAACAATGGGGCCTACACTTAATGCCATTAATCTGGACTAAAAATCCATGTCAATCATGAGTAAACTTGCTGACACAAACTCTGAGAGCAGCAATAATCCAGCAGGGCCAAACCAAATCACTGCCTGGAATGTAGAGTCTGATGTAATACTTGGCTTCAAGTTGCTCCCATGACTCTCAGTTACACATACAGATACAGTCACCCACATTACACAGCTACTTTTGTTGAGCAGTTTTGTGAAATCTGTCAAAAAATTCAATGCTGTTCCCACCAGTATCAGCAGAAGGCATTACATCACAGTAAGCACACTGGATCTCTGAAGCCCAGTGAGATCTTTAGGAAGACAAAGACAAATACAGTTTTAAAACACAGAATGATGTTTATAAATATTTTATAGGAATGTCAAGGTCTCTAAAGCTGACCAGAGCTCGTCAAGGACAGAAGTTTGAAAAACACTTTGGTCAGCTACATACTTTCATGGCAGTGCTGTTGCTCTATGAACATTCTCAGCATGGTAATACAATTCTGCTGCCTGGGCATGCTCAGATACCACAACTAGCACATGTGCCATCCTTTGGGATTCTCTGAGTTAATACAGCATCTAGTCTGGCATCCATCCACTTTCACAAAACAACTCATCTAACCCAATTTCCCATCATCTTTGTTAACTGTCCTACAGCTGTGGGCAGAAAAATTCCCCAGGGGCCTACAGCCTGTTTCTTTTCTCTCTCTTTCCTGGCACTCACATAAAATACACTCTGGTTTCATGACAGAAGGCACTGAAACAGGAGGAAAATACCCCCATTCTTGCTGACTAACAAGCATGCCTCTGATCAGATGTGACCACCTTCCCATGATATGGTGACGCAGCCATGAGCTGTGCTCCTACAGCACCACAAGTTCACCGGTGCCCACAAATTTCCTGTTCGTGGGCGCCGTGGTCAGATCAGAGCAGATGCACCATGACAGACAGTCTGAGGGTGCTGCACTGAAGAAGAAAAGATTACAACATGTGAAGCCTTGAAACACCCAGTGCTGTCCTCAAACAGGAACCTCACAACAGTCGGTAAAAAGAAAAATGGTTCATGCTTGAAAATCCCTAATTGAACTTAATAGGTGGAAAATAGACTTAAGAGCTGAAACCAAGTCTTAATATCCCACACCAATTACAAATTCTTGGGTGTTATATTTTGTATTCACTACCTAACTATAACCTCAAACTGTTTTAAACTCACAGCCCCACCATCAACCCTGATGATGACTTCTACAACCTATAATAAGGATATATGAAAAGAACCACCCTATTTTCTTGTTTCACCATCTTTGCATTTCAGTGAACCTCCTTTCTTTTAAGAATCTTGGGAGACTACTAAATTAAAAGATACAATGGCATGAATAATAATACCATATATTTTTAATTTTAAGTATTTCATTTATTTGTTTCAGTTAGGTATCCATGAAATTATGATAATGTAAATAGAAGAGCCTAAGGTGAATTAGCAGATGTTATTTTGAAACAAGGGTACACAAACAGATCTGCAGCTTCATTTAATCTGAGTGCAAAGAACAAAAAGCAGACAAAGTGACTACATTTTTTTAACCTATACAAATGCAGAAGATTAGTCTTTTTCTCTCTTTTTACACTCCTTCCCTTAAAAGAGAAAATTTCCATGCCCAAACTACTTTATTTCTTTCCACATTCTGCTACATCTTCTCATTCATCAAAGGCTCATCAGCCTCATCTAATACATTTCAAGTTGGGTAGCTCAGGATGCTTTAACAAACAAGAATTTGTCTGAGCTTGGCTGGATTCCCTCAACTGCACCCTCATCCACCAGTTGTGGATGACTGGTACTAGCCAACTGTAAAGCACTGTTCCTGAACAAGTAACAATTGTTAAAATAAAAAAATTAGAGTTTAGGCTATGTATTGTTCTGGGCTACTATCAAAGGAAGCACTCGCATGAAAATACAAAAGCAGGAAACAGTAAAAAAGTGCATTTCATGGCACCAGCTCCTTGCCAGCTTCAGTCTTCACTGTGTACTGTACCACACCAATATATAAAAGGTGCACTGTGAGCAGCTTTAAAGCATAAACAAATGACAAAAACCCAAAACAAAACCCAAACCAAACAAATAGCCATCCCACGTCTCCAGAAAAAAAAAAAAAAAAAAGAAAAACACCCGAGCAGACTAAAGACCAAAGTACTAAACAATTGTGACAAGAAAAAAAACCTTAACAAAGGTCAATGCTGTCCCGGAGACAACACTTTTATTTCAGCTGTCAGCTTTGAAAGCCAGATAAAGACAAATGTCAGTAAATGCAAAAGGTAAAAATTAGTACTGTTATACAGACATACTCACTGGCTTTCCAGAGATTCTCTCTCTTTTTTTGTTTAATTTTGTACCAAGGTAATAATAAGAAATCACAAGGAAGAATATCAGTTTTAATAGTATGCTGATTTACTTATACAAAACTGCAAATCACTAATTTTCAGTTCACTCCTGGAGTCCTCCTCCCATCTTGCATGCCTCTGGAATGACCCAAACAGCACCAAGGTGTGGCTGGACAAAGACCATACCTGACACTTCTGTGTGAGGCTCTCAGAAAAAAATCAGCTCTTGGCAATTCCCTACTTTCCAGTAGATGAACAGAACTTAAAATCACAAAGCACAACAGAAAAACAAATAGGCTTAAAGATCCATATTTCAAGTAACACTGTTCACAAGGCCTTAAGCATAAAATTGCATAGCAACCATTACAAATTTTAACACCAAAACAGTCAAGAGGAAAGCTCATGTTTACCAAAGACTTTGATGGGTGAAGTGTGGATGTTAACGTCTTTGCAATGGGAGTTAATGTCTCTACCAAAGGCCGCAGGTTTGCTGCAGAGCCCTGGCACCTTGGCCCCTGAAGCAGACAAGGATGCACAAGCCTGAACTCCTGAGCTTTGGGGTAAACCAGCAGGTTCAAGGGGGCAATGTGAGGTAGGCGGTTCGGGAAGGCTGCACCTTCCCAATGCCTCAGCAATGGGGAAAGGAAGAGGAAAAGGTGAGGCTTGGAGTTTAGGATCAAGGGAGGCTGCGCCCTCCGAAACCCTGAGAGAAAAACCCTGCGGGTGTGCGCCCCAGCGGACTCCCCCCTGGATTCAAACAAAGCTGAAGAACTCCCCTGTTTCCTTTTTGGACATAAACCTCTGGCGTTTGTGGATTTTCCTGACACAGTGAACACAACAGACACGTCACAACACGCAGCTTTCACTAAGCTCTTCCTGACTATTTTCCTATATTCTTTTTGATATGCACAAAGCATGTAAGAAACAAGCAGGCAATGCTGTCAAAGCAGCATACAACACTTAAATATAAATTAGACACATAAACACTATTTATGCTAAAAGTAAATCCCTCAAGACAAGATAAACTAACTGTAGTCATTAGATTTTTAAAATATGCTTTTAAAAGAGAAAACACATTTTAAAATCAAACCATGACATCTAAAACTATCTAGCTTTCTGTTTTCACCTTAAATTGCATTAATGCTTTCCAAAGGTCACAAAAATGATTTTGACAAAAATATACTCATCATGATATGAGTTCTGCTGAATAATTGGTATTAACATACCCATTTTCAGCAGTTTTACGTGACAAAATCATCACCTTTCAGCTGTTTTAGGTTGAGAACAATCCAAAATAACTACAGTATCAACACTCTGTGGGTGAACATTCATTTCATAGACAAGAGCCCTTTGCAAAGCCTGATTGTGCTTTAAGCTTACTTTCTTCCTAAATTCAAACTATTTTTTCTAATAATTTTTCAGTAAGGAAGAGTCTGTGCATTTACAACTGTTCCACACATATCTGTGTTATCTGTCCTGCTCAGAGTCACAAGCACTGAATTCCATTTCTGTTCTTAGTCATGCATGGCTCACTCTCCATGCCTACAGCATCTCCCGTCACTCTCAGCACTGCTAGCAATGTACAGTCAAGCCTGACCTAATGTGCTCCCCTGGAACAGAAGGCAAAAATAAACACACAAAGATGGGACAAATGCTAGCAACCCTGAGTTCAAATTTTACCCATCTTGCAGAGCATCAAATAGGCCGCTTCAAAATGTTTGCAGCTTCACCTCCTCCCAGTCCATGTGACAGGCTCTTGTCGGTTTGTGTGTCTTTCAATTTCCATCTGACTTTGTTGCCTGGCTTTGTTACTGAATACCTTATCAAGCCCCAAATAGGTTTTATCCACTCTCAATTCAATCAAATAATTGAATCAGGTAAGGTTCTGCAATTTGCTTGATGCAGAATATTTAGAAGAAGAAGAAGTTTCCTGATGAGTTATTTCAGGACGTGAAAAACGAGGTTCACTCTCCTGGTAAAATTTAAAAGTTTAATAAAGGGCAACAGGATACAAAAATAAAGCAAAGTTAACGGCCGGGCGCTTGGCATTCAGCCAGGAGCACACCTGCTATTTCAGAGACACCCTTTACACACCTTTTCTATTGCATCAGCCTATTGCATATTCATAAACAATTTAATATTTAAACTTTTCCCTGAACTAGTTTACATGTTCCAAGAACCATTTAGCATGGTTCCTCCTTGGGTCTGCCTTTTTAGAGCATGCACATCTCTTGGCTGTGGTTTTATTCCGTTTTTATTATCACCTCCAGCTTGGGCTTTGGTCCATACTTTCTACAGAGGGTAGGTGCTGATAGTTGGCATATCAGTAGCAGGGGTTTCCATCATACATTCATTGGGTATTATCCAACCAAGCAGGCAGCTCAATTAGCACAAGTGCAACTGTATCAGCTATTTCACTACTGTGTCTAAGTTTTGTTAATAGCAGAAATAAAAAACTGTCTCTTTATAGCAGTTACCTTAACATTATACATATAGCATCCATTTTCATATTTGCAAAAAGCTGATATTATAATATGTACTTAAAACAATGAGATCTGTGCATGACAGTCTGAAATCCACTACTGAGGGCAAACTGAGGAAATACAACAGGCTTTCCATCTCTATAGCAATAGTGCATTTATGCCATAGTTTTTCTATTAATAATGCTGCTTTGTGTTAGCTGTGCTCAGATGTTGCACACCACATCCTAGCTAGCCGACTAGTTGTTTTCAAACTCTCCCTTTTTCCTTCTTAAACATTGCTAGAGAGAGGACTTCAAAAGAGGCAACATCCTGTGATACTAGGTCAATTAATCTCCATGTCAGCCTGAGGGCAATGCAGAGGCAGCAGGGAAGGAACTGGCAGGATGGCAAAGACAGAGCAGTGAGTAGCACAGTTCAGCCAGGAGCAGCACAGGGCTGAGCACGAGCTGACAGCCCCCCAGTACTGCCACGGCACAACACAAAGCAGGACAGTGATCAATTAGCTTGACAAAAGGGAACTAAAACAGGATTAACACCTATTGTTGACACCTACATGGATCCACAACTTTTTTTTCAAAAACACTGAACTTGGCTTGGAAAATGGGCCTGGAAAAAAGCTGGGCAATGACTTCTACAATCGATAATGATACAGTGCAAAAAAAGTATCAAGTGTATTAGGAATACACTTCTGTGCCTCTGCTAGGGGGAAACCTACCTGCCTAAGGAGCACTCAGCTGCTGGAAAATCTACAGCAACTGAACCAAAGTACCAAGAAACACATTAGTAGGGAGAAATTTGATATTGGCTCTGCAGAGGGCGGGCTGAAAAGTGCAGTGTTTTTTCCTAGCTGGCATCTCTAACCTCTGTGATACTACAAACGCTTCTGCTGAGTGACAGCAGTACCCCTTTGTAAATGATGGGGAGGATTCCAGTGCTACTAGCAAGGAAAGTAATGCAGCTCCTGAAATTCCCTCCTGTGCCCACATGAAGACACAGATTTCTCTCCTACACTGAAAGAAACTGCACAGGGATTACAAGAGCAATAATTTTATGGAAGAGAAGAAAAAGCAAGAAAGAATCCACTGACAATCAAAGCTTTGGTACTCCAGTAAGATCAGTTCCTCGAGCTTTCTAAAGACAAAAAAACCTAACCATTCACAGCCTCTCTGAAGCTCAGCTGCATGAGTGTGATATACACCAAGCAGAAATGAATAGATGGGTCAACAATTTAAATACAGCAGACAATAAATCAGAATTCAAGATAGATTAGAATTGAATATACAGAGAGTCTCCAGAAAATGCTTAAGGGCTGATAACAGTAAAAATGAAACCTACTGCTTTAAGAAATTTAGTTTAGTTCACAGCTGTCCAATAGGCTACCACAGGAATATGTACATAGCACTATTTATAATGAGGCTTTTTTATTCCATCACAGAGAAGCAGACAACACGCTGCATGCAACAAAACAGGTACCACAAACCGGCTCAGCCCAGAGAGATGGACCCTGCAGCTTCTTTTGGGGGCTGCCATGCCCAGGATCTGCCCTGTGGGAGCCTGGTGACAGGCAATAAGGACAACAAGCTAAGTAAGAGCAGAAAATTGTGCTCCAACACATTCCTCCATGCCTTCTCTCACATGACAAACAAGAGACAGCCTCACCCCATCATTCATAAGGAGATTTGGTTGTATGTGTGACTAAATACTCAAGTGAAACTCTTTCTCCATATTAAAAAACTTAAATAAAAATCCACCCATGGGAAAGTGCCACAAATCTGATATTCCAAGGGAGCAGAAGTAATAATAAAACATGTTAATTAATGATGGGGACAAATATTCCAGGTTCAAGCAACCTGAGAAGAACCAGCGATTAACTAACTGTATCTCTGGGACAAATAATTTTCCTTTCCCCATAACTAATTTATCTTTTGCCAGTGGGGTGCTCCATACATGGAGATTTAACTTTATGGCACATTAAAGTTTAGCTGTATCATATTACTTAGTAACTTACAGGACAGGATAATTTACAATTTTGCCTCAAGGCCTCAGAATCCAGCTTAAAACTGAGACTCTGAAAATTAAATTACCCTGACCTGGCTCAATGCCAATCCCAAGGCCACTGCCCACAGCAACTTTCTTTTCCTCAGGCTACCTTAGCAGAACTTCTAATAATGCTCCTGAAGATGTGGTCTAACATTACCCATGTAATTAGACAAGCTCTTCTTGTGAACAGAGACTGATGCCAAGTACTCATTCAAATCAGACATAAACAATGTGTTAGCCCAACTGTGGAACATCTGAGCACGTTTCACACATTTTACAAATATGTGCCTTTGGCACAACAGGGTCACCAAGTTATTTCTATGACTGTAAGACAGCCAATATAAGTTAACAAAACCTCTTCTCATACTTCTCTTTCTCGCCTTGCTTGCCTGATCTCATTTTGGATTAAATTTTACAGCCTGTATTTGTTCAGTAGGTCCCAGGTCCTCCCCTCTGTGCCTCACTCTGCTGGGCCTTGAGAGCATGAAGACCTTGAGAGCAATGACCCTGCTCACAGTCCAAAACAAACCACACAAACGAAGAACAGCCCTGCCCCAGCGAGGTACCCAGGATCACCCCAGGAGGCCTCACAGTCCAGCACATGGGTAAGGCACAGTGACAACTTGCTCCCATACAACAGCACCTTAAACACTTAAAACCCATAATTCAATACATCCTATATGTTAAAATGTCCATCTCACCTAGAATGGCTGCCTGCCATAAACAAGCCATCACAAAGCATCTCACACACCATTTTTGACTTCATTACACAACAGTGTTTTCCAGACATACCCACAGTATGTGCTGGTTTTAAGATATAGCTGAAGATTGTCTTCACTATTCAGTCTGGGTCTGAGCTCTCCACTGAGCCCTTTCCTACAACAGCTTTTGTAATACACTCTATTTAATTTTGAGTGATGAGTAGCAGCATTTCACTCAGCTTCAATACCACACATCAGCAAGGCATTCAATCACTTTATTTTAACAACAATTTGTTGTTCATTCTAGAAATTCAGGCCTGGCAAGCTTTTTAATATGCATGAGTACATTTCATAGAAAGCAAAAAGCATGTTTCCTATTCTGCTCAGCATGTTCAAGTCCTATCTTCTTCACAGAAATAGACCACTTTGAAAGGAAAATGCTTGAATTAATACAAAAGAGTATCTGAAATCCAGTAGCTAACACTGATAAGCAAGGTAAAGAAAGTAGGGTAATTTCTAAGCCTCCATTAGAGATGGGATACTAATTTTTCAATTTGTTGTGAAATAGATTTCAGAAACATAATGGAAAGGGGGAAAATTGCATATTACCATGCATGCAAGAAAAAATGTTTGAAATATCCTATTTATCTTCCCTCTCTAAGGGATGTGGATTCTTTTGTACTCCTTGATGATGTGAATCACAGATCAGCATTCTGGGAATCAATCCTATTCCCATTTACCAGAGTAATATGATCATTTAGCATAATTAACACATGATATTTCATTACTGCCATGGACTTGGACCAGTTGTGAAATGTAAATATTTGCCAAAACATACATCCTAGTGCCCAGTGATACACAATGGTGTAACTTGAGACACTAACTTGATTTGCTTTCTCTTCTGGGGGCAGAGTTAAGGCTGCTGTGGGAATTCTCACTTTCATAACATGAGGCAGCTTTAACATTACAGATGATGTTACATTAATTTCTGCAGTATCAAATTTTAAAGGTGTGGAAACAAGATGAAAGAGCTCACAATACAGCCATCATTTCAGTTGGCACTGGAATGAACAGAAAGAAAACTCCTGGAACAAATAACAACCATTTCAATCTTCCCCAACTATCTTTTCACTAGTGCACTCAATCACCCAGCTCTCCTAGGACACAGTAATCAACAAACCACCATTCTGTGTGATTCAGACCGTGGCACACATGCAAAAGGTAATCAGAAAAATCACTGCAAGATGCAAACACACAGCAGCCCTACAGAGAGACATTTTATGAGCAAGCCAAGACTCTTTATAACAATCTTAAATTCTACAGCATGAAATTTCATAGGTTCTTTATCTTACATACTGTAACATCGTGTCTCATCTGCTACAAATACAGATGTTACCTGTGTTGATGCCTAACATCCCTCATCTATCTTTTCATTCTTCATCTTGCAACAGAAAAATCAGGAAGCTATTTACATCTGTGCTGGTTTTGGGTTAGTTTTCTTCACAGCGGCTGGTATGGGGCTGTGGTTTAGATTTGTGCTGAACACAAATTGAGGGTTGATAATAATCAACACAAATTGATGGGTTTTGGTGGTGGTGGTGAGCAGGGCTTACACAGAACCAAGGCCTTTTCTCCTTCTTGTATTGCCACGGCGAGGAAATTGGAAGTATGTGGGAAATTGGGAAGGGACACAGCTGGGACAGCTGACCCCAACTGACCAAAGGAAATATTAAAGGATATTTTATATCCTATAACATCATGCTCAGCATATCAAGTGAAGGAAGAAGGAAAAAGGGAGGAATATTGGAGAGATGGCTTTTGTCTTCCCAAGTCACCATTATAGGTGATGGGCCCTGGTCTCCTGGAGATGGCTGAACACCTGCCTGCCCATGGGAAGCAGTGATTTAATTCCTTGCTTTGCTCATGCTTGCGGTTTAACCCATGAGTTTTGCAGCTTTTACCCTTCCAGTTCTCTCCCCAATCCCATTGGTGGGGGAGTGAGTGAGCAGCTGTGTGGGGCCTGGCTGTTGGCTGGGGTTAAACCACAACCATGTCCAACATCAAATGCACAGATTTTAAGCTAGTTGTATACCTCCTATGACTGATTTTTCTCTTGGAAACACATAAGTCCTACAAGTGAAATTTTCCAAAGCATTTGACAACAGAACTATTGCCTTGACATTGAAAACCCTCTCAGGATATTTCCCAGTTCTCTCTTAAATAAACAGTATCCCTAAGTCAATGCATCTTTGCAGTATCCCCAAGACTGAGCCATTGAGCAGCACCACCTCTAATGATGTTTTCACACAAGAGTAAAGGAAAGCTCCAGCATTCCTTTTTCATAGCCTCACCTAACATGTTCTTAGCTTTTCCCAGTTGCAAGGGGATTCTTCCCCTTCACAGACCATAATCTCTCATCACTGATCCCAAAATGTACAACCGTAGATGTTTTTTGCCTGCAGCTGTCATGACAAGTTTCACACAGCAGCACAGAAGTATGAAACAGTTCTTGGCAAGCCAAGTACAAGAGTGGACTATTAGCTCTCTGTTGCTCTCACTGCCTGGATTTATCAAACTGCACTCCTTGCAGCCTTTGGCAGAACACGTGGCATTCAGCAGAAAGGTGGATCACCTTGCTTTCCCTAAAGGAGCAGAAGTTGTTTCTTCTCCTGTGTCAGAAACTTAATGAAAGGTAAGCAGTGGCACATCTGCCACTTGCTCCTAGCCAAGGCTAAATCCCTGAAGAACACAGGGAATGTAAAAATACAAAGCAACGGGCTTGCAGCTGTAGTAAGACACCTAACCCCAGGGTAGCCCTGGGTTCCTCTAAAATAAGTCTGTTTTTCTAATCCTGTTTATAAATCCATCCTTTCACAAAATTATATAACTTATGTGGACTAATGAAATTGCTCTCAACTGGAACCTTCTTTCATTCTTCTCTGCTTCCTTTCCCTACAAATGTCACAGGTAAGAAAACAGAGGAAGAGGAATCTTTGCATGTAAGGAAGAGGATTATTTCCTTCTTCTGTTACATTTCCTTCAGTACTTATGGCAGTACTTGGAGACAATCCCAACAACAACCATGTTACTCTGGACTCTCTCAGCATTTGTGGCAAGAAAATAACAGATTACAAAAAGGTTTTGTAAGGGCTCAGTGTTGGACCAACTCGTCTTCCCTTAATGTCAATGTGAGGAATATTAATGACAAAGCTTAATGACTCCAAGAATCCTTCACCGAGATCTTACTTACTGAGGTAACTGGATGTACACCAAGGAAAAACCCACAGATCAAACCTGGAAAGAAGAAGAACAACAAAATGAATTTATTTGTCTTTTGGACCCACTTCCCACCACAAACATAATTAGCTTAGGCAGACAGAAAGGAGAAATTCAGGGAGATTTAAAAAAACAAACAGGAAAAGGTATATCAAATTTCACCTGCTCCTCAACAAAAGGAGTAAGTCTTAACACTGGTCTCCAAATATACTGATTTGACCTGGACTCAAGCTTAAATAATGGCAATAGGCAAAATATTAAAACAGAAACTGATGGGAAAACAGAGATCATGAGGAAAAGCAAAAGCTGTGTGTCTATTAAATCAGATATAGTAGTAAAAAAACCCAGTGCTTCTAACCCTTGGCATTTAGATCTCCCATTATCACCATGACTCCTGATGACCTGCTTACAGCAGCCAAACTAGAAATTAAGCAAGACCCTTCATGATAAACTCTCCTCCAGTAGCCTTGCTTTCTGACAGATGTCACCTTTGCTTCTAGTACAACACAGAGTCCTTTACTCCTAGGACAGCCGCCGAAGTCAAAACCACACAACAGAAAGCACTCCACCTTATCCAATTCACACTGGAGCTTTCAAGCCTGTAACACCACTCCACTGTTAGAAGAGTGCTACAGCTAGCAAAGTGAGACTAGGATTTCCTTCAACCACATGGAGGAAAGAGGTGGAGCAGTACCATCCCCACTGTTTAAAAGACCATCAATATTATTGCAGCTGTAAACAAACAAACAAACAAAAAAAAAAGAATTACAGACTAAGTATTTTTTTAAAATTGTGATCATTCACCAAACTTGGTCAATGGAAATGTTTCCATCATTCCATTGTTGCTGATTTCTAAAATAATGTTTTCTCTTTGCCCTCTTCACTGTATCAAGCATCAATGAAACACTGATATTGATTTCACAGTCTGTTTACTGACGTGCTTCAGCACATGGACACTTCAAGAGATCATACACACCACTTCTATACATCTTCCCTCAAGTGAACTAAACACTATGTGAACTCATCACTGATGTCATGCTCCATGGCAAGCACTTGCAGGCATCCACACAACCTAACCAGCTCCCCAGTGACACAGGTGACAATTTCAGCCACTGACATACCCATATTGAAGTCAAGGGGAGCTAAGCAGTAACTTATATATCTATTTTTTTTTTTGACCAAGAATTAAATTAGCCAAGATTCCCCACAGTTCCATTGTGTAGATGTGAACAAGTTAGTCAAACTGCTGTCACACACAATATGCTGTCAGCTAGACTTATAGATGAACTTTCTTTACCACTGATATAAACCAGTTATGAGCACAGCACAATCTGTAGCAAAGGCAGAAACGGTCTGCAAGGAGCCCTTCAAGTCATGTAATCCCGTAAAACAGGTAAGTCCTAGCCATGTCAGAGCTACACTGACTGGCTTGACAAAAGCCAGCTCTATACTATAAAATTAAAATAGACAATGAAATGCCTGCAAGAAAACTGTTAAAGAGATCTTGTTGTTGGCAAAGGTAAACATTAATAATAAACTCGAAGAAACAAGACTCATCTGACAGACCAGAACTGGTGAGATAAAAACTCATGGGCAGATGCAACCAAAGCACTCAGTTCATACCCCCAATGATTCAATACATGGCTTGGGCTGGTACAAGAATGTTGCAAAAACTATGATGGCAAGGAACAGCCACTCTGCAAGTCCTTCAAAACCTCAAATCTTTCACTGTGTTTTCTCCAAGAGTAGGGAGCTGTATTGAGCAGCCAGGCAACCTGTTCAATCCACAGTTCACAGCAGAAGAAAGTAAGGAGACAAGTCCATCTTCCAAAGCAGAAATCCTATAACTTCTGAGGCCTAACAAAATCTAGAAGAAGAAAATGCAGTATTTTTCTCTTCTAGAAATCTCAGTGACTGGTAGGCATTTATCTCCTGATAGCCTTTAGGTACATCACCAGACCTCAACCTCTGAACTAAAGCATTCTTGTCTTCCAGTTCCTCAAACCATGGCCCAAGGGCAAGCAGTCTGTTTGCTTTTATAAACAGGTGCTTTGAACCAATGTCATCGTCACAGGCAAGTACCAACTTTGGTTGTCCTTCACAGTTTCGAGCTTGCCCTGGGGATATTTTGTACCTGAAGTATGAGTGCATTTTATTAATAAAATTACAACCTACAGTTCTAACGACTTAGAGATCTTTGAAACAGAAACTGAGTTGTCCAGTGATACAAGCAGAAACAGTCTGGTAGTGATCTTCTAATAAACACTTAAGAAGAATGTGAAGCAATGAACATCACCTCTTAGTATCTCTTAGAAGTAAAGGAGGGGGATGATTTAGCACCTTCAAAGCAAACAAGGGTCTTAAGAAGACTGTGATAAATTATTTTCAAATTTTAGAAACAGAGGAACTAAATAGTACTTGCTGAAGCAGAAAGAAAGAAATTCCTAAATGAAGCAGCGTTTCTCCTTAAAGAGCTCTTTAAAATGCAGTTCATAAAGAAACAGCAACATATCTAAATTACTTGGATCAGCTTTGTTTCCTTTGTGTGGTTTAATGTAGAAACAGCAAGGAAGAAATGGACTAAAGACAGCAAAACTGTTCTGTTCTTACCACAGAATGAACTTCCTCAGCTCTTCAAAGAGGAACTGATGGAAAACAGAATATGAAGGAAGAACTGAAGATAGAGACTAAATAGCTGTGAAAACCAAGCTATGATGAAAAACAAGCAGGATTTTTTGTTTTCATAAAGTAAAGCAAGATGCAATAGAGATTGTTTGGGTGTCCCTGAAGAGTAGGCAGCTGAAGATGGATTTTTCAGGGCAAACTGACTGCTTTAAGAAAGATGTCTTCAGAAACTATTTTAAGAAAAACAGAATGAAAATAAGAGTTTCTTGTGTAAATCTTGAGAGGTACTTCGTGGTGACCATTCACGAGGAAAATGGTGCATCAACATGCAACTTGAAAAACTCAAAGCTATCCAGATGAATTTGCATTGCTGTGGGAACTTAAGACTGTTCGCATTTCCTCCTCCTGGTTCTCCCGAGAAAATCCCTTTTCTACTTCATGGTCCTTTTCACTTTGCCTTCTATATAACTAGAATAGAGCACACATCCAAGAAGCTCCTGTTCTCAATGAAGTCTCTTCCTCTACAGATAGTCAAATCACTCTACGGATCACTGGTCCCAGCAATTACTTTTACCACGGCCTTCATATCACAATCTCTGACCACATTCACCTGAAATACCACCCTCAGTCCTCCCACGTGAAACAGCAGCAGCCTCAGTGTGTGGGGTTTAGCTGATCTTCCATCCTGAGTAGGTGTGAGGGGAATATATTGGGAATTTTCCCAGAGTTGCAGTTCTTCCCCCTTGCTCTTCATCCTTGATGGCACCCAATAGCTCAGTATTAGGTGTCTGTGCTATCTGTATCCTCCCTAGAGATGCCTCTGCTGCTGTCCACAGTGTCCAAGGCTCTATGAATGTAAAGTCTTGCCAGTCCTGCTGCTTCCTCCACTGCTGGGAAACAGATCAGCAAGAGCTTTTCTAACACTCAGAGCCACTGTTACTTGGCAAAACTTTGTGAGACAGCACAGCAGCACTGGAGAGATCTAAAAGCTCTGATGTATGAAAGAAAATCACTTAATTTATACTTGGAAGGTTTCCTTTACAGGCTTTTAGGCCAGTCATTTAGGTTTTTATTTTACAAGGAGACATGCTCCCATCTGCATGTTAGTACAGGTCTCTTATACTGCCAGAACCATTATCCCATTCCCCTAATGGTATTTTGTCCACATGTATATAAATACATATAAACAATACTGTGCAGACTGTCTTCCAGTGGAAACAACATACTAGACATTCTCAGAACATTGCTTTCAATCCTTCACAACTTCAGCTGCACCTTTTTCAAACAAAGTCAGGTAACAACCTTCATTCACATATGGCTACACTCTTAAAATTGAATGAAAAGCTGATTTTGGGATAAGTATGTATCTACAAAATCAAGGAACAGTTTAAAACAAAGCCGGATGAACATCCTGGCAGAACCACCTTACACTGAACTGTAAGCAGAGTTGTAGGTAAAAAACACCAGTAGAGAAACAGAAAACAAAGTACGCTTTTGAAAGCATTCTTGAATTATTTAACCTTTAGAAATGTGCAACTGCAAACAGAAAGTCTCCTGCCTGTGCTCAACATGAGTTTGGAGTACAGCTGCAATCACCATAAATGTGATTGTCAGCATACTGCCACAAGGCACTTGAGGAGACAGCACTGACCACCCAATTGCACAAGAGAAGTCACTTGGGTTCTTCCCACCAGTGACCTAAACCCAGGATTCCTCCAACTTCAAGCTTTGCCTCCCTCAATCTTTCAGGTCAAATGAATTTAAGAGTGAAATTAAAGAACACCAAATATAGGAGAGTTCACAGAGCCCTATGCTCTCAAAGATTTGTATTGATCCCTGTTCCCTAGAACAGAGTCTCAAGATTTTGAGCTAAGTCTCCTTCAAACCTGCTGACAGGGTGTGACATTTCAGCTCTCTGTTCTATGTACCACCTCATCCTTCCTTTCCAGCCCTTCCTCCCAGGGGAGGGTTGCAGACTTCCTTTCCCTTGGCCTAGTGCCTCCTCAAGGTTCCTGCCTTCCCACCCAGTGCCCCCTGAGCTCCTTCCCCAGTCCAGCCCTGCCTCCTGCCCAGACACACCACACATGGATAACGCAGCTCCTGCGGTCCTGTGCCAGTCCTGTGCTGATATATTCCATCACACCCTCACTGTGAGCTTACACAGACCAATCCAAGCACTTGTAAATCAGTGAGGACAGCCCAGGGCAAAGGCAGGCAGTTCTGCCTGAGCAATATCGGAGTAGAAACTAAAGCCCAGTTAACACAGTTCAGCTGATTCTAGAGACATACAGTGACTCAGCCCCAAAAATATCATCAGCATTTTACTAGTTAATGCAGCTTGTTTCCCCTTTTGCACTCCTAACAGGCATCATGGAAATAAACACCCAGCTACTAGTCACTTCCACCTTCAGAAATATCAGGAATTAGAGCAGCATGACAGCGTTTGCATTAGAAAGGAGAACTCTTACAGCAAAAGGGAAAAGTGCTTTCAAAAAAACTTTAATAAGTTTTCCTGTTATACATTTTGAAACAAAGATTAATGCAAACTTCAAGTCTTTTAAATGTATGTTACTACTTCATGGTTATCATACTATTACAACATCACATTCACATCACTGTAAAGAAATGCTAAGCTTAATTAATACCTTTGTCCACTTAAAAGCTTATTGGAGCATATGTTTATGATTTAATCTGCCCCATCTGCCTGGAGCTATCTCTACAACATGTCTGTCTGTTTTGTACTCTTGATTTTAAAAGCTTTTCAACAACAGAATTTTTTCACCCCTCCTCAATAGGCAGTTTAACAGACTAATACATCCCACTGGCATCAAAACACAGCTCATTACTTACTCAGGATCCCACATTTCCTATCTGTTCTTTCTTCCATGTGAAGCACAGTCAGATGCCTCCTTTCTTACTGGACTTGCAGACAGTGACACCTTGCAGCAGCTGGGCTTTGCCCAAGGATCCTGCCTCATTCTACAAACTCTAGCCCTCAAGGTTTATTTTTTGACAGTAATAAATACAAGTGTTTGGAATATCATCAGAAAAAAGAGGGAAAGGTGAGGTTTGGCTTAAAAGACATTTAAGCAACAGTGCTGTCCAGCTGTATTAACATTTAAATCACAGAGACATCACCTTCCCAGAAACACCTGTGCAAGCAGCATGAGGAAAGCATCCAACATCTCTCACTGGAGAACAGAGTCCAGCCTCATGACAAACACGCCACAGAAAACATGGCACTGAACCACAGGAAGTAACCCATAGGACAGATTTGATGGGTTTTTTCCCAGGGAACACAGCACTGACATTCAGCAATGCATGTTTCATTGAGGGAGGCTACAAGGAGCAGCAGAAACAGCCTCTGGAAGTCAGCTTTAGGAGATCAGGAAAGATGAAGAAGAAGGGCACTAGTAATACCTGTGGTCTCCAATAAAGTATCTTGTTAACAGCTAAGTAAAATATACAAAATTTTTATCTTCTCAAAATTAAATTCCAACATGCATTGCACAGAGCAAAGAGATGGCACTTCCTGAGGACATGCCCACTTTTCCACAATTTCACTGCCATGTAGAGAGGAAAGACAAGTATCTATTTCTGATCCACTCACATTCTCTGGGTATTGCTAAGATGGCCTCATCAAGACTGACTCAGTCCTAAGGTCTGTTAACAACCACAGCACAAATGTGGAAATGATCTGCTGGTCCTGGCCTGTTTAATCTATTTTCTAGAGAGTCAAAGAAGACAACTCTCAAATAAGAGCTATTCCCTTGTCATTCCCCAGGCTCAGCACCATGCTTTATTGTCATCACACTTCCTACATGAAATTTGAAAGAGCATGGTTTGATCCATTCCAGAATGCATCTTGAAGTGCTGTTACACCAAAAAGGCACTTTGTGATTTGAGAAATACTAAAGGAAAGTGAGTTTATAAATACAAATCATTCCCCTACCCACACACACACCTCTCCAGCATAAGCTGTGAGCACCCCGAGAAAAGTTTTTAATTTCATTTCTTTTAGCATCTAAGCAACACATCAGCATCCTAAAACCTTCCTTCATTTCTTCATCTGGGGTATTTACAAGTGTTGCCATTGCTTCACACACCTCCTTCCTTCTCAGACCAAATGGCTGCTTGATCTCAGGATCAGAGAATTCATGTTGGAGCAGGCCTGTGGGGGTTCCATCATGCTCTACCTTACACAGGACCAGCTATGAGGTCTCAGCAGGACTTCGTCCACTTTGGCCTTGAAAACCTGTGAGGACAGACATTGCACAACCCCTCTGGGCAACTTGTTCCAGCATCTGACTGCCCTCCTTGCTGGAAATTACATCTATCCTGAACTTCATTTCAACTTCCCTTTGCTATCCCTCATACAGTCACCATACAAAAAAGTGAAGAAGCTCTGTCTTCCTGAGAACCTCCTCTAAAGTACCAGGAGGTCTCCATAGGTCCCATCAAATTTTCTCTTCTCCAGGGTGAGCAAGCCTAGTTCCCTCAGCATATGATCCTCAATGCTGAACCAGGGCTCTGAGAGCACTGAAAGGCCTTTAAATGCTCTCTTTAAAAGCTCACATCCACCCCTGCTCTCTGCTCGTGGTACCAGGGACCCCATTTTAGCTCTGCCTGTGGCATTCAGTGCCTGCCCAACCTGTGTAGCAGCAGCGCCCTGCCTCCAGCCGGGTGTGGGAATCCTGGTCCTGGACCCTGTTGATGCAGACCCTGACCTGAGATAATCCCTTCCTTGGGTACTGGCTGCAATCTTATTAAAACAGTCCTGAGTATTGTCAGCTGCCTTCACTTCCAGGGCACAGCACTGGCTCATGCTCAGCCTCTTTAAAGCATTCTCATCTCTTTTTGTCATGCATCAGTAAATCTAATGACATTCAACACAGAAAACTAACAGCGCATCAGTCATTTGCAAACAGCAAAATCCTGAAATATGATAAAAGGGAAAAGCTGAGGTGGGCAAAAAATTGCAATTGTAAAACCCAAGTACTGAAAAGCAATTGTAAAACCCAAGTATCTGGGGAATATTAACATACTACTTCTAAGATAAGCAGCCACTCCTGCTCCAGCTTTCTCAGAGTAACACCAAGACAAAGTCTTGGATTCTCTAGTGAAAACTCGCTAGTTTCACTTGTGAAACAAATGTGAAAGTAACTCCTCCAGTCAGTGCTGCCACCTCAGTGCTGGTTTGCTATTTTAATCTGTGCTCTTCCTGTGTTTCACTTTTCTATTGCAGATTTTTAGTTTGTGTCTTTGGGGAGAGAGGGGTTAAACACTAAATATACACAGTTGTGATGGAAATACCCTCATGGACAGGCTGAGGTTTGGCATGCTTTGGAAGAAAATAACTTAAAATAGCACAGAAAGCAAAGACTGTGGGATATGCATCTCTGAAAGCTACTTTCTGCTAAAATAACCAAAATAGCTAAGATAACACTGACACTCACAGTTAACCCTCTATCCTGCTCAACACAGATGAACAGAGCCATTCTAACCTCAGAGCTTTGCCTGGCTAATGCTAATGACACTGCATTTGTTATATTCTGACCCCAAGGTCTTTTTATGCAGCTTTATTAAAGAGAATTAGGTTTAAAGAAAGTGCAGGTACCAAAACCAAGCATGCCACAAGTCTTATAGCCCTGTTATAGAAAAGGCTTTTTCTGTAGGATATGCAATTTGATCATCACAGGTCTAAAAATATGAAAGGGAAAGATCTGGAGGCAGAAGCTGTATTAGCTCCATCAGTTTTCATACTTGGAGCTCAGGAAAAATGTAAAATGGAAGCAATGGACATAAAACTGCAAGGACAGATTTTTTTTCCCTGGTGTTCTCTACATCACATTGATAATTTATCTTTAGACATTCTAAAAGTAATGGAGTGCTAACTTTGTCCCCACATTCTATGCCAACACAACTCACATGAATGCACACTTCAGTGGCTGCTATCCTTTGCAGTTATATACCCTGGCTACAAAGCTTAACAAACAAACCATTAAAACAATTTGCGGCACCTGTTACTAACAACTTTGCTACAGGAACATGTTAAGTTTTGCCTTCCATAGGCAACGTTTAGGCCCATCTAGGAATGGGCCAAGAGCCCAAACAAACTCTTTGATTTGACTCTCATGGCTGTTCTAGAGAATATTTAACTTCTACCCAGACATATCCCAGGTGACTTATGCCCAAGTCTTAAAGTAAGTTCAGTGTGGTCAGGTAGGAAAATCAGGTGCTCCATTCCCACGGTTCAAACCACAGAACTATACAGTGTAAAAGCACAGAACAAAAGAGTTGATAGAAGGATTAAGTGAGAAATGCAGCTCTTGCAGTGTGATTTTTCCTTAACACAGCATCCCCACACCTCAGGTCCTCCCCTGCCCATCAGAAATCCCTGGAGCTGAAGGCCCTCCCGAGAGGCAAACCTCACAGAGCTCCCACCTCCCACCAGGAGCACGGTGACAGGCGGATATCCCAAGATACAGCAAGGAAAGTTTCCAAAAGCTCCAACAGGAAAAGGCCACGCTGGAGTCAAGTTTTACATAAGAAGGGGGAAGGCAGGAACCGCTGGCACCACGTCCGCGGAGCTGTCAGCCCCGGGCGGGCTCGCTCCCATCGCGGCCGGGCGCAGCCTCCGTCCCCTCACGGGTGCCCTGCGCGCTCCCAGCCCCTCATCTCGGGTGCCCGCCGCACCTCGGGGGTGCGCAAGGCCACGGCAGAGGCAGCCCCCGCCGGCCAGCAGCGCCGACCCAGGGTGCTCTCCCCGGCGGCGGGGACAAATCCATCCCCAGCCGGAGCCATCCGCTGCCGTGCGGGATGGGCTCCGCGGGCTCCCCGGCCGGGCGCAGGACCGCGCACGCAGACGCCGCTGGGCTCGACTCATCCCTCCGAACTAACTTTCCTGTTTCCGCAAAAATCACACAGGCACCGGAGGAGGGGGTGGGGGGTTATTGTTCCCAGCAAACACTCCTCGCCCCTACGAGCCACCCGCAGCCCCATCCCGCCGGGATCCCGTCGCTCCCCAGCATCTCCGGCGGCCGGGCCGGCATCCCGCGACCCCCGTGAGGGGCAGTCCCGGCACCCCCGCCCCGGGCCGCCCCGCTGCCGCCACCTCCCCTCTCCCAGGGCCGGGAATGGCCGCAGGTCCCCGCCGCCCCTCGCCCCCCGCGGCGCCGGGTCTCACCCGCGCGTCCCTGGGCCGGGCCGGATGGGGCCGAGTGCTGGGGGAGCGGCGGAGGTAGGGCAGGAGACGGCCCCAGCTCCTGCCAGCGGAAACGGGAGGAGGGGCTCGGACCGGCGTTACCGAGCGGGGAGGAGCTGGGGGCGCTGCCCAGGGGAGGCTCCAGCCCCGCGGAGGAGGGAAGGGAGGGATGGAGGGTGGGAGGGAGCGCTGCCGGCCCGCTGCTCCAGCGCACCCCACCCGCTCCGTCCTGCGCCCGCCGGAGCCCCTTTGGCAGAGCTCGGCCTGGAGCCCGCCCCGCTCCCTCTGCCGCCCGCGGTGCCCTCCGGGAAACCCCTGGGGTGGGCGCCGGGAGCATCCCCCGGCGCACCCTCCTGCCGGGGCGGGGGGCTCCGACCGCCCCCCTCAGCTGCCCCTGCCCCGAGGGACCCGCGGCGGGACGGGAGCCCCCTCCGGGCTCAGGCAGGCAGGGCTGGTGCCCGGGCCCGGAGCGCAGCCCCGACCGCCGCTGCGAGCGGCAACCCCGGGCGGAGACGCTCGCTGGTCCGAAGCCCACCGTGACTGTCAGTGTGTTGCTTTGGCTTCCAGCTGAGGGGGAGAGCGTGTCTGAGTGCTCCCCTGTCGCAACAGTTGTAGACAGGTGTGGGTTGGTCTCTTCTCCCACAAGTGATAGGACGAGAGGACACAGCATCAAACGGTGCCAGGTGAGGTTTAGATTGGATATTTGAAAATATTTATTCGCTGAAAGTGTGTTCAAACATTGGAACAGGTTGCTCAGGGAAGCGATGGAGTCACCATTTATGGAAGTATTCAAAAAATGAAGATATATGGTGCTCAGAGACTTGTTTTAGTGGTGGACACAGCAGTCCTGGGTTTATGGCTGGACTCTTGGACATCTTTTCCAATCTTAATGATTCTTAGCTGTAGTGCTATGAGACCGGGCCATAAGGGAGCTCTTCTGACATCATATAGAAAGTCCCCACCTGCCTTCCTCTGGGTGTCAGTGGAAGTGCAACAAAAACTGAATTAAGTCAATTTCAAGCACTCCAGCAGAAGACTCTCGAGTTGTCTTAACAGAGGTGGGGAAAGTTTTGGCATGGACCACTAAGCGAAGTGTTATGTGCTGAGGAAACAACCTAGACTGGGGCAGAGATGCCAACAGAAGGAGAGCAGTGCAGTTATGGACATGGGCCTCCTGAGAGGAACTGTATTTTACAGTGTGTGAAGATCAACTCAAGGATTTACCATAAATATTTTTGCAGAAGGAAGATCTGTTTCACATTCTGAGGTCCCCTGTGTATTCTCATTTCCTTCTCTGGTACTGCTGCTGCTGTCACACTTCTCAGTTCAAGGGGATGTCCACATCAAATATATTCTCTTGTACTTTCCATCATGTCCTAAGTGGATTTTTATAAACTGCTTGGTTCAACAGACTCGAAGCATCCTGGTGGCAGTGCTGCCAGCAACACAACTGTCATTTGCTGCATGTTTGTTTCTCTCCCTCCCCAAGAGAAGGACAGCCTACAGCTCTCTGTGATTTATTTACATGCAGAACTAAACAAACTTTGCTGTGTGTTTACCTTAAAGCAAGCAATTAAGGAAATATATCTTGCAATGCACCAAGAGATAGAGATCTGTGGAGAGCGCTTCTTTTGGTTCTTTGGTTCCAGGCTCCAAGAAGAGTCGATCTCCTGGATGCTGTAGCTCTAATGCAGCAAATCCCATTAGACCTGAGGACTGAAGGATCTTCATTCCAGAATTGATGCCAATCTTTAGTAAGGTAAACTTTGAAAATAAACAACAACTTCCTGAAAGAGAAGCAGCACAGGAAGTCAGCAGACAATGAGAACACATTTGACACTTTTGTTGGTGGTGTTATTGTTGGTTGGTTGTTCACTCTAAAAGAGACAGCATGATGTTGTGTTCTTTACCTGTTGCATAAGCAAAGCAGCTTTATACCCAGGTATATGAGATTTCTATAGTTGAAGTCTAAGTAAAAAATCAATATGTGAAATCAAGTCATCATTTTGTGTCTGCTTTGGAAAAAACGTAAAACGTACGCAGGAAAAGAAACCCAAACATATATGGGCGCTTAGTATGAACCTGATGATTTAGGGAAGAGCTTGAGGATCACTGTGAAACTGAGGACTGGAGTTGCTGATACTGTAGATACACTTTGTACCAAAGAAACTGCATTTATTTGCAGGTCTCTTCTCAATTATGCCATTAAGTTTAGGAAAGTAGTCTGTTGGACCTGTGTTCCAGCTTCAACTAGCCATCTTCCACATGCAACCAAATGTAACATGGGGGTGCTCTGATGTTGTCCATACAGTGAGGAACAGGAGTTGCACCTCATGAGCATCTTCTCTCAGGCAACCAGCAACAGGACAAGAGGCCACAGTCTTAAGCTGCACCAGGGGAAGTTTAGGCTAGGCACTAGAAACATGTTTTTCACAGAAAGAGTGGTTCAGCATTGCAATGGGCTGCCCAGGGAGGTGGTGGAGTCACTGTCCCTGGAGGTGTTAAAAAAAAATGGATGTGGCACTTAGTGCCATGCTTTAGTTGATAAGGTGGTGTTAGGTCATAGTTGAACTTGACAGTCTCAAAGGTCTTTTTCAACCTTAATTTTGTGATTTTGTGTACCTGAATCCATGGTATATGACCAGCAAACCTGAAGGCTACATGCCACTTCTGAGAATATCTTTGAGTAGCTGCATTTGAGGCATCTAGAAAAGGATGCTCTCCACTGTCATTCACAGGATGTACCCCCTCTTCTGTAATAGCAAGTCTGTGGCTTTGGTCCCAGCCACCAATTTCAGATTAAATCATAATATGGCAACAGAGCTGAGTGCTGTGGGGAAATCAGGGAGGTTGAAAATCAAAGTCTTTGCTTCTCTTTTTGGCAGAAAGAAATCATCCATCTAGACTTTCTAACTTTGCTTATATTGATGTTCTTTCCATCACAATTGCTGTATTTTGCACCTCAAGGAGATGAGGGGGGTGCCTTTCTCTAAAGATGCTGTATTAGTTTTCCTCAGAATGAGCACCAGTACTTCTGTGGCTCATGTAAGAGGCCAAAATTGTATGGCCTCTTAAATGAGAGGAGTCAAGATTTGGAGTCTTGACTAATTGCTGAACCGGCAGCAAACATGGCTTCCATGGCTGAACCATGGCAAACATGGTAGTGGATCTGGATCTGGTGTCCAAGAGGACTGGGACTGCACCACAGTCTGTGAGGTTGTGGACAGAGCTGTGGTCAGCCTAAGCTTCTGGCTAGCCTTCCCTCGTAGAGTAGCCCTGATCTTGCCATTTCAGTACAAGCATGCAAGTTGTCTGCTGCCTTCCTGCTTGGTTTTGATGCAGACTCTGCTTGCAGGATTGGTGAAACAGCATGGCCCCCTGGCAGCTGCTTGAAGGCTCAGCATGTGTTCCTCCTGCCCCTTCCACAGCTCTACAGCAAGTTTGAGGGTGTTATCACCTGTCTGAATTAGTTCTTATTCTTTGCTGTAACCACACAAGATCCTCAACTCCTTCATCTGGTCCAAATGTCAAAGAAGCAAGACAAAAATGAGCTGGGTAATAGGGAAGAAAATGCCACTGGGAAACCATTGCACCAACGGCTAAAATGTGTGTGTTATACTCAAGGAAATAATGATCCTTGGATCTAGATATTGAAGTAGGAGATTTAAATTCAATCCCTACCTTTGTCTCTAGGCCCACCTACATGTTGTCTTTGTTGGCAGTGTCAGCTTAAGAAGTTCCCACCCCCTCACCACAAATACATGAATGAATTCAAATGAACTTGTCTTACCTGAAGTGTTCCTTTTGGCTTTGAAGTGCAGATGAAGGGAGGGCTCCTGACTTGCCTAGTTCTGTGTTGCTCAGACCCATGGTCTGTCTTATCTCAGAAGACAATCAGTAAGTGGAATCATTTTAGTAATTCAGTTTGACATGATTCCACAAGCAGATGTAGCTGCACAAATTAGGGCTGATAAACTGAAGCATGTACATTAGAAAAAAAGGGAATCAGTTAAATGGAAAGCTTTTAAGTGCTTTGTTATAAAGAAAACATGGATATTTAGATCTGTTTTGTCACTTTGCCTTTTAAGGTCTCAGCGTTGTGGCTGTGAAGTGACCAGGGGAATCAGCTTTTAATGTTTTGTCCTTTGATTTTACAGCAAGTTCTTACAGGTTAAGTTAATAATTCTGGTATTTCTGCCCCAACAGAAAATAAACTTGTAAGACACTCTGATATCCTCATTTGTTGTCCGTTCTTTAGAGTTCAGTTAGCCTTTCCTCTTGAATCTGTCTTTTTTTACACATGCTGCTATTTTGTGTTTGCTTTGCTTTATTTTTAGCAAAATTGCAGCTGGCCCTTAGTTTGATGCACTGTTTGGGTTTCTTCTGGTGAAATTCCAAGAAAGGAAGCCTTGGGGACAGAGAGCTACAGTCCTTCCAGTCTTTGAAGTATTTTTGCATGGATCTCACCCATTCTGCAAGGGGACAGAAGCTTTTTAGTCCACATCAAAATTACCAGTACTTCTTTTGCCTCTTAGATCTTCTTCATATCTTGGCCTACATAAAAGTGAGCTCTCCGAGACACACAAATTTTCTTTTCCTTTCTCCACTGAGTTTCAAAGGCAAGTAGATGTCTCTTGCTAACCCTGGTTATTGACACCAGGGTGCTGTGAACTCCAAGAGCAAGCATAGAAAGAAATACTGCCAGAGGAAAATCTCCCACTGGTATTAAGTTGAAAATAAACCCTGCAGAAGTGTCCCAAAATCAACTGTGCGAAGATTTCCTCTGTCCCTCAGCCTGTTGGTTCATGTTTGCTGCCTTGATAACATCTATAACTTTGCTTAATGTGGTTTAACTAATGATCAACTAATGGCCTAAGTGAACTTCTAGGGCTCATCTTCTTCAGGGACTGACTTCCACAGGGTCTGCTGTTGTGGTGTAACCCAGCAGTGAAAGCATGCAAGGCACCAAGCTCGTGTTTGCAGGAGAGTACTAATACACATCATAAGGAATTTTCCATTGCTGGGAAAATTTCCATTTTCTCTGCCCTTTCTCTGTCCAGGCTTCATTTCAAAACATTTTTGTCAGCATTGGCCAAGAATACTTTTCCCAAGGGTCAGTCTTTTTTCTTATTAGCAAGGTTTTATTTGATTTGTTGCCTGCTCCACACATGGTTCAGAGATGAGGAAGGAGATTGCACAGGGCTGAAGCAGGCAGGTGCATGCATCACCAATGGACTGTAGACAGTTGGTGCCATTCATACCCATGTGGCCAGCTGGAGGGGATGCCTGGTTTGCAGAGATTTAGTTAACTCAGTCCTGGCTGGCTTGGTCACCTGGCTGGGACTAGCAATAACACCCAATGGATGGGTGAGGGCAGCCTGTGCTTGTATGGATTTTTCATGTGTAGCACAGAACAGCAGGTATTTCAAGATGCTTTGTCTTCTCGGTGTTTAAAGTACTTGGCTCATCTTCCTCCAAGCTTGACTGATTCTTGGTTACCAGCCATGCAGATCTTAAGGAAAGCTGTTGGTATCTGTGTGTCTGTATTACTGTTTGGAAGTCCGTTCTTGAAGGTATTTCTTGGTCTTGGAGAGAGCAGGCACAGCAGGAACTTGGTGCAGATTTTGCTTTAATAGGTGCAAGCAAATTTTCTGTTCTTGATCATCCACTTTTGGCTCCTGCACAAAGAAGGTTAACAGCACTAGCCCTGCAAGGTCCTTAAAAGTAGCCTCTGAGAATGCAGTGTCTGCAAGACTGGGGGGGAAAAAATATCACTTTTCCCATAACAGGAAACAAACCATCCTTCTCCATCTCTGACTTCATGGCATTATCTTTGCTATCCTCCTCACCCTTATCCTTTCCTTCCCGTGCTTCAAAGCACAGGGTCTGCCTGGTGAAGACTCATGCCTGTCAGGGACCTCCCACGTGCAAATGGAAACCCACACTTTCACAGTTACAACAGATCAACTGGCATGCAGTTGCCTAGTGAGGAAGTAAGTCAATTAGTCCCCCTTCCACATTAAATTGATTGTCCAGGCCACACGACTCTGCCTGGCCACCCAATAAATTTCCTGTTCACCCTCTGCCAGAGCATCATGCAAACCACCTCTTCCCTCAGGGCAACATGAATAGCTGCATCTTTCCCCCACATCAGCAGCATTGTGGAGACCAAGATTATTGCTTCTCAGTGACTCCTCTCTGAATAGACAACCTCAGTTTACAAGTAAAGCAGAGAGGCTGTGTTTGATTGCCTTGGAAACACAGAAAGCTAAGCTGTTTTCACTCTTCCCTCTCATTCTTTTCCTCCAGTTTGCTCACCAAATGACATCCCGTGCAACACTTGTGCATCTCACTGTCTGCAACTAACAGGTGGAATAATTTGACCTCTGTAAACAATTATTTTTCTGGTGTACAAGAGCACAGACTGGCTCACTGAGCATTGGTAGCTGTGCAGAGAGAACAGAAGCAAAAGCAGCAAGAATTATTTTAGTCTGTCAAGTTATCAGACTTGATACATAGAGGAAATCTACTGGGCAAGACAACATGATTTGACATACCCAATTTTCTAAGCATAATTTTATTTAAAATGCAAAAGAAAGATTGGTCTCTCACTGTCATGCATGGAAGAGAGGGAAGAAGAAACAAGCCTCTAACAGAGCAAGGCTGAGTGAGCCTGTGACTGCACAACTGCTGATGTGGCCAGGCAGCTGTGCAGGACCTATGTGCAACCTCTACACACAGGCACATGACTGTCTATGTCTAACTGACACCTATATAAATGTATGGTAACCACGTCTGGGCATGTGTTGGCTTTCAAATGAATGTAAATGAGTGCACACACTCAGACCAGGTGTAGCATGAACATTTTCAACCTGTTCATATGTGATCAGAGTTGTGGAAGCTGCTGCCATTGCCACTGCCCCACCTGTATGCTCAGGCGCACACGCTCCTTTTATGTGTGTAATCACACCCTGGGTGTGCACTGTGGGAAATGCTTTTCACAGCATTGCGGTGAGATTGTGGTGAGACCCTAAAGCAGTCATTTGCCTGTTTCCTTGACTCCAAATCTTTTGCCCATTTGCACGAACCTGGAGATGGAAACTTCACTCTATCAATCACAAACCAGCTCAGAGGTACTTTTCTGAAAATACACAATATCTGCAGTTTATTTTTCAGTTTGGTTTGGGGCGGGGGGCAGGGGTTGTTCAAGCACAGACTTTTTTCTTAGACATGCATTCCATGGACAACTCAGGGCAGAGAGTCTCTAGTCCTTCACCAGCCGGTAGATGTGATGTTGGGCACCGTGGTCACTAGTTGATACTTCAAAAACATATGCTATGCACAGCAAGGTCTCCTGTGTGTCCCTGTTTGTCACAACCTAGACAGAAAAGGAGAAGAAGCTGAAATGGCAACTGCTATTTCTCTGCTTATGTATTCCAACACATTTAACACAAAGCAGAAAATCAGTAATGGACAAAGAACAGAGAAGTGCAGGATCGATACACAGTTTGGCCCACAAACCGCAGCACTTTTGCATCCTCAGAACTACAATGCAGTGAAGAGACAGGGTGATGACAAAAAGTTCACTGTGACCAAGCAGTGCTCACATCAGTGGAAGCAGGTTCTCTACTTGCCACCCCTGATGTTGCAGATTTCAGCAGAGTGAAAGTGTTTCACTCTGGAAAAAAAAGCTCTTCTTGCTCTGTTTGTTGTGTATAGAGGGGCCCCCTCCTGTGGCACACCCACTTCTGTTCACACAAATATTGATATATCATAACCATAGACAGTTGTTTTCCTTCATCTGCTCCTGCTTGTCAATGGTAGACACAGAACACGAGGATTAAAGAGTATTACAGGAGACTTACAGATTTGACTCCATTACACCTCCCATTCCATACACTGCACATGTTGAGAGAAGGATGGCTGCTACACTCATGCATTCTTACAGAAGCTCCTTTTTTCCCATTTTTTTCCTATGGCCCCTCAGGACCCTTTAGTGTCTCAACAGCGTGACTCTGTCAGCGGCATGGTGATGGAGCGGTGTTGTCCTAGTTTGTGCAGCATGCACTAGGTGGCAGAGGCAAGAGAAATATTGCTCTCACAACTCCTAGCTCAGCTTCCCTCTCTCTGTCACTGCACAGCTTTGCACATTCTTGTCACCTGAGTTTGTGCCATAGCTAAAGTTCTCTCCTGCTGGAGAACACAGATTTTTAGCAGCAGCAGCACAAGCTCAACTGCAGAAGAAAACCATTCCAGCTGGAGGCTTGAACTGTTCTTGTGAAAACAGGAGGAAAATAACTGTTTTCAAACTTTCCTATTAATTTTAGCAGTATGATTTTGGTCTGTTTTGTTTTCTTACTTCATGATTGGATTTGCAGTTGAAGTCCTCTCTTCTGCAAGATGTGGTGAGTTATATACATCCAGGTGTGCTAAGGCACCAGGCCCTTTTCTGAAAAACGGGCTCTGAAATCTTGGGGAGTTCTAGATCCAGAGAAAAGCGCCAAGCAAGATAAATGATGCTTATGGGATTAGAGGTATTCTAAGCTCATAAAAGAGTTTATAAAAAATATAATTAGACTTGGCTCAAAGGTGGTAGTGGGGACTGAGGTTATGCCTTACATAATGCGTTTTTCATCTCTGCAGTGAGGAGTGGGAAATGCCCATGCTGCTGCTCAGGGAGCAGCACTTTCATCTTGCACAGCACTGCAAGGCAGTGTGTGCCAGCCCCCACTTGGGACATGCCTTCCCATGGGAAGGGAAGATAAGGGAAGGACATGAGATAGGGAAGGACATGAGATTTCTCAAAACAAAACCCCTGAGGAAGTATAACCATGTGACAGGTTTTTTCTTAGAATTTATAGGAAATGCTGGCCAGACTGAGGAATGAAACATGCAGAAGGCAGCTACAATGTTCCCCTGTATGGATTACAGCACACAAGTCTTCCATCTCTCTGTCTCTGCCCCTCTCATGCTTTTGCTCATCTTAAAGAACTCTCAGCATTATTACTCATTTCCTCCAGATGTTTAAGATCTTAATACAAGCATGAAAGAATAAACTTAATGCCCTATGATGTATATTAACCTTGAATTTTATAGCTGATGTGTCTGAGCCACAGAGCAGTGAAAGGAGTTGCCTGTAGTTATCAAAGGTCTTCAGAGAATGGAATGAAAACCACTTTGATTTCCAGTCTTTCCTACAGCCACCAGCATCTCTTCTGCTTACCCAGCCTCATGTTCTCTGGGCAAAGATCAGTGATGCCTCTTACAGAGGTGAACACAGAATTCGGTCCATTAGAAAAATCCACTTTTTAAGCTGTCTGCCCTCTTCCCAAATTTAGGCTGCTGCATCTGAGCCTGGAAAGGCTCCCAGTATAACAAAACACTAATGAAAATCTAATTGTTGTAGCCTTATGATCCTGACCTAGCTAGAGGTTGCATGATTCAGAAGGTGTCAAAGAGTTTCCCCACAACTCCTTTGCGTGTCTCCATATTCTGTACAGGTCCCGGGTGGTCCTGAGGAACCAATTTTCTTTCCCCCCTAATATGGTCAGTGAAGAACTCTTCCCACAGAAAAATTTTATAGCCGCTCAACAATGCCCTTATGGGTTTTTTTACCTTGCAAAAAGGGCCAGGACACAGAAAGGACCTCAATATTTGTGAAATAGTGGAATGAGCATTTCCTTCACTGACTTTTTCATTATTCCTCTTCCTTTCTCTCTCTGCCTCATGAGCTCTCCCTTTATTTTTCTTTTTATCTCTCTCTTACCCAGGTCTCTCAAATTCTTTTCCTGCTCCTCTGCTTGAGTTACCATCTCTAGAGCTCCATAAATGGTCTTGAAGTGCAATACACATGAAAGAAATTAAGTTCAATTAGATGCTGAGCTATAAAAGGAAATCTGCTTTGACTCTCAACAGTGAACTCCTGCATGGTGCTTACATGTTGCCAAGTTGCAATGAAAACAGCTGAAATCCCTACCTGTAAGATAGTGAAGTTCTCCAGCACGCTGTTCATCATGTACTTCTCGGGAAGGTGCTTGAGTTTGTGGATGAAGTTGATCATGTATTCGCAGAGAGGGGAGCGGTGGATACGGTAGGAGTAGTGTCCGTTCTCGTAGCGCGCATACTCTGTCTGCAGGGAAAAACAGAGAGGGGCACGTGGGGCTGTGCTGGCACACCAGTGGCACTGTCACAAAAGGCACTCAGAACAGAAAAATTACAGTGGCACTTTTAAATAATTTTATGAACAGTGACCACAGTACTTTGCACCAAGGTCAGTCCCCTTGAATCCTCCAAGTTCTTTAGCTTGATTTCTTGTTTTCTTGAGAATGGTGGGTTCCAGCTTCTGACCAGCAAACCCTCAAGGCACTGTGAAAGGTAACTAAGAGGAACAGACCAATTGACACCTACACTCCCATTTGCATCTCTACTGGAAAAGTACTAAGTGTGAATAAACTGTAAAAGTTAATAACTACTGCTTTAGCAAGACCAGGAAGTAATGATAGTAATATACTATGCTCAAGATGCTTTATAGTTAAAAAGACTAAAACCTTCTGGGATCTGTGTGAGAGAACATAGAATTTATGCCCCCCACTTAAAAAAGGGTCTGGCCAATGATACACAGAGGGATTTTTTTGCTCACATTCTCACCTTGGTTCCTGTATATTTTATCTGCCTTTGAAGAGAAACTGAAGCCGTATTCCATGATTCCACAGCAGACCCTTAAATGTCTGTAACCTTCTTTCACCCCAGAGGCTTGGTCTTCTTTCATGTGCACCATGACACCTTCCTTTAACCCCTCTATCCCTTTGCAAACACTTAACTTTGGGTATGCCTATCATGTGGCTGGAGATGGGTTTTGGGGAAGGATGCACCTTGAACTGACTGCTGACATGAGAACGAACAGCTGGTGTTCTGCACATAGATGCTTCTGCATCCTGAGGTTCCTTGAGAAACAGGGCAGCAGGGGGCATGTCAAAGCAGCTCTCTTAGCAGCTCAATGTGGCATCAAAAAGAATTTCTTCAATGCCAGTTCTATGCATAACCCAGTTATTTGCTGTTGCTCAAGCTGTAAGTGTATAAGCTCTAGATCTAATAAAGCTGTAAGGCTATAGTCTGTAAACTATTGCAGTCAAATTAATAGCTATATATTAGAAATGATCTGTTTAAAAACACTGGTGAGAGTGAGGTGTTGCTTATATGTTTTCACATTTCTGGTCTACAAAACACATCTGTGTTCCCTAGCTTTCTTTTGCTTCCCAAAAAGCCCCAGAGCATCGGCAGAGCTAAGAGTCATATGTATTTACATCTCCTCAGAAACTGAGATTTAAGGGGAAAGTAGCGAACACTAGCAGATCTTCAGTGAAATCCTAAGACAAGCATTTTGCAGGCTGAGTGATCTTACATCTATGGCATCCATCTCCCTGACAAGAAGCATGAGATATATTTTGCCTTGAGATACAAAGGCAGGCTGCAAATACTTGAAGTGACAAAATGGCAGCCAGAGGGAACCTTGCACCCAAGTGTCTACTCCTTACCTCTACTTTCTCTACCACCTGCTTTCCAAAGGAACACACTTTGGTGGAACAGGTAATGACCATGTTTTCTGGGCTCTCATACTGGCTGGAAACGCCATAGAAAGATCTGGATTCATCTTCAATATTGGTATTCAAATCAGCCTGCCAAAAAGAAGAACAAAAAAAAATTCAGATGGTTATCAATAGATGGTTGTTACCTTACACAGCCAGGATAGTGAAGGATTGGGATTGTCCCCAGCTCCTTAAGCAGACCAATGTGCATTGAGCAAGTGGGAGAAATCTGAAGAGTACTGAACAAAATCCTATTTCCACTTCAAAAAGTGGTGTGGGTTTGCATACACATTGGGGAAATCTGGTGGAATATCCTCCTAACATGAAAAACATATGACATGGCTTGGAGGTACTCACAAAGCATGTGGAGAGCAGACTGCAGAGTCAGAGCAGTGCAATAGACAGGCTAGACTGGCCTGATTCACCGGAAAGGAAAAAATAGTAAAGCAACAGCAATAAAGTTTTTCCACCCTAAGAACATAGTAAGGGAAAAGAGACAGCAGGGAAAAGGAATGTGTGAGTACACACACACATCAGGCTCAGGTACTACAAATGTAAATAGACAGGATGCAACATAAGGAATGTAGGTTACTGATGGATCTGGCCCAGTATACCTGAATTTAAACCCATCTCCAGTAGCAGCCACAGTTTTCAAATGTGGGTGCCTAAGGCTGGCCAACTAAAGCCTCCTGTTGGGACAGAACTCCTAAAAATCCTGGCTGTCTGAAGCTTCCACCAGGGGTCATTCCAACCGCAGTTATGAAACAAGTGGCGGATCCCTTAAACTCTAGAAACACTAGGGGTGTGTGGGAATGCCCAGATCAGTTCCCTCCCCTTCAAAACTGAAAGGGCAGAGCTCCTCTGTGCTCCACAAGCCCATGTGCTAATTCACATCAGCCTAAAAGCAAGGATCAGTTCCCATAGGCTGCTCCAGAGCATATTATTCTTCCAGCTGAGCTAAGGGAAGAGGAAACTGAAGAAAGTGTGTTCCTGCTACCGTGTGACTAAGACAGCATTAGATACATTCTAGCAGGGTTGTCTTAAATAAATGTCAGTAAAGAGATTTTTGTTTGAGATCAAGAGCTGCACTAAGGACAAGCAATGTGGTAGAACTTGACCACCACAGTAATGAATGCCCCTCTTTCTTTGCCATGCAAAATACCTGTCTCTTAAGTGCCACTAGATAATAAATACTGTTAGCTTAGTTGTCTTAAGGAGCAACTTCACAAAAGGTTTAGGTCAGTCTAGAAAGTGACAGTCAACTTCTCTCCCCTTCTGTAGAGACTGAGCTTGCTGCTGCCTTTGTGGCATCACAAAAGAAAGGGCAAAAAGAATGCCTATTTTCATAGCAACACATACTTGGGTTGGCTTGAGTCTTTTGAGAAACTGCACCTCAGAGTTGTAGTTTGATGCCAGGCTGGTCCTGACCCCAGGAGAGAGCAGTGTCAGTCTTACAGAGCAGTTTGTGCTTCCCCATTCCTGCTGTACTGACACACATCTCTGTAGCTGTACTACAAGGCTCACTGAGGAATTGCTCAGTTAGTTCTCAGTGGGATCAGTTCCCTGGCCTGATTCAGAAACACCTGCGTGTGTTCAAACAAAGAATATGTTGGGAGGATGGGAGGCAACAGGGACAGCAGAAGGCAGGACAGCTTATTCCAGTGAATTGCTATGGCCATGCTGAAGACCTTGGTATTAAATAACTGTAGTTATGCAGCTACTTTCTTTCTACCACAAATGCACCTGTATTAGAGAATAGCAGTATTACTCCATTCTGGTTTAGGTTTTTATTAAGTTACTGCAAGAGAATAATAGTGACTATGATTCAAAGGAAATTCATCTTCCCAGAACTCCATCAAGCGGGAGAGGTAATCTTCACTTTATGGTCTGAGAATGCATAGAATTTTTTTATACGTAACTGGATGTGACTGGAACCCAGGTGCCTCAACTCCTCTCTGGCAAATGCCCTGGTATGTCCAACAACAAATGAGACGGTCTTAAATAAATTCCTTAGCCCAGCCTAGGCAGCCAAAGGAGACATAGGCAGGATTTAGGAAAGTCTCACTGAAGGGGCTGAGCTGCCTGGCCCCTCCAGGCTCCTACTTGCCACTGCTAGAACAGGGTGGGACTGTGGGGGCAGCAGCAGGATTCAGGCTGTTGGGTGGTGTCCAGCATTCAAACAGCTGTTCTCAGTCTCTTTTACAGGCAAAGGTAAAGATCAAATAAATGAGACATATTACAAGCTAAATCTGAGTTAGGAGCCACCAGCTGGACCAAACTACTTTATCTGACAAAGTCAGGGTTCTTGCTTTCTGCCCCAGAAGTTCCAGATGCAAAATCTGAGCAACTCTGACATAGCAAAAATCTGGCATGTCTGGGATGTGTTTAACTTGCTTTGTAAGCTCAGCACAGATGACACACTTATCCACAGCTTGCCTGATGACTTCCAAACATGCTGAAACTACAGTCATTGAGATATCTGTGATATAGCACGTCCCAGGTATTCACATACTGCATGCAAGAGTGAAATCTGCCTGCTTGGAGGGGTAACATCTGGGATTCCCTCCTTTCCAGAGAAGTAAGCATGTTTAATTACCTACAAGACAGGATTTCTAGAGGGAATAGAAGGGATTTGTTCTGGGAAGAGCATAGTAGCCCTCCACAAGTTAATATGCTCCTTTCTCCCCTCCTTCTCTGGAAAAATTCTTTGAAAATTCCTCAGCAATTTAATCTTTCAATCTGCCTTTTGCTGCTAATAAGCTGTTGAACACTGTGGGGGACAACTTTGGTGAAAGTGCCATTGGCAGAGTCCCCTTACATAAGGGTGGTGGTGATGGTGATGGCAGATGAAATTAATGTGCGTAAAAATCATAAAATTCTCTGTTTCTAGCTGCTGTCTTGTTTGCTGCCTGAGGAGCACCAAGAACAGAGTGAAAGTGAAGACCAAATTGCCATTCCTTGCTCTCCAGGCAGTTCCAGGATTGAAAGCATCCAGTGGGCAAGGCAGGGTGCTGAGGGCAGTTTGCACTGCTGCTGTTTTGACTGGATTTGCTTGTGACAGGAGAGAAGCCAGGTGCAAGACAGCAGTTTCCAGCCCACCCCTTCAGCACTTTCCCACAGAAGTATATTCCATTTAGCTGAAAGGAGCACTCAGATGCTCAGATCGCTTGCCTATCAACAAGAAGAAATTACTACATACATTCTTCATAGGCAGGACAAAAATTCCCCTGATTCATTTCTCTGCAGATGACTGCTCTGTGCAAAGTACTACCTGTCCTGAATTACTGATTTGTCATTTTTCTTTCTGTCTTCCATGCAGAGTCTCACAACTTCTGAAAGCCCCAAGATGCAAGTGCACCATTCTACTAACGTGCAAACCCCTGAGAACGCCTCTTCCCCAAACTATTAATAACGATCCATAGAGGAGGAGTTCACAGGGAGAAGCAAGGAACAGGTGGCAGAGATAATATTAGCCTGGAAAAGAGCAGGGCTGCCACTGTCCATGTGTTGGGAGGCTGATGTCTCACATTCATTGTCGTGTGCTAGAATGCGCTTGGAGCACAGAGAAATGTCACACAGATGTCATGCACAACTTGCCAACCCAAGTCCAAAAATCAGTTCATTGTACCAAATTCCCAATGCCAAAATCAAGGAAGAATTGCTAACACTGCAACACTCCTTATGTTTCAAACTCATCAACTTTCAACTCTTAGCTACTGTATAGATAATTTAAAGCACCTTTAAACAAAGGTGAACATCTATTTCTCAGTCATACTAGATCCTCAGTGCTACAACAGAGGTCAAAAAACCTCAACCCTGGTGTTTAGAATCAGGCCTCTAGTACACAACAGATCATCTGGTATATTAAATGGTTACTGTAGCAATGGTAGGTTCATGCCTTGGGTTCTTCGAACCTAAAACTACAGATACACACCCCCAACTTACTCATTCCTTGATTTGTTTAAAGTCTTTGTCACCTGCAACCACAACTTCAACTCAGAACCTCTGAAAAATCAATCATGTCTTCATGTCTCAAAGCATCCTTTCAAGTACTTAATTCTACTCACCATTTTATCCTAAAATGATGCTATAAATTCATTGGTGTAGTAACTGCTTTTTCCAATGCAACTTTGAACATCAACAGCATATTTGTATAGCTGTCCAGAGCTATCAGGCGGCAAAATGAAAAAGCACCCTAGCACATACTGGTACAAAAGTATGAAAATGCAGAGGGATATAAAAATTTCTGCTGAAATCTAATTTTCTTCCTTTTTTGTTTTCAATCATATTGTCTTATTTGTGAAAAGTGTGTTTTTTTATTTGCATCTTAAAAGTCTTAGAAACTTACATTAAACTAATGACTTGACTTGTAAACTTTACCTATTTCTAAGTGATAAGCTGTAATGGGTGCCACCAATAAAACCTGATGTTAACTCCAGATGGGATTCAACAATTCAAGGGTACCAAAAAAAAGTATCAGACAGTCAAAATATTAAACCAAGCCCAGAAATATTTCTGTCCTTTTAAGTATAGAGTTGCAGAGCCCCACAGCCTTGTGCACACATTGGAGTACAGCTGTTTCAAATCCTATGTCACATCTCTTTAATCAAGCCAAATTCCAGTGAGCTGATACCCTCTGAACACCTCACGTGGGAGCAGAAAAAACCCAGCTTGATGGCATGCCGCCATCTAAATCTTTCCAAACCCTGACAGAGGTTGGTCTGACATGGTGCATAGGGCACATTTATACTTCTGATATTAAAAACCAAGTCATCACAATCCCCAAACTGAACCACAAAAGCAGAAAAGCACACTGTCAATTTTGATAAATAAATCACAGTTGCAGCAGATCACAATTTCATGATTTCTCTCTCTTCACGTCAGGGAGTTCAAAGTGTTTAATTCTCTCTGTGTAACATCTCCCTCTAAGCTCTTCCTTTTGGTTCTTGAAACTTCCAAAGCACAAAAGGCAATCAATACCTTTCAAAATACCCTGTCAAAAGATAAGCTTCTCAGCAAGGTGCTGTTTTCTCTCCCAGCCAGAACAGAGCTGATCTTCTACCTTTTGTTTTGAGCACCCCAGGCAGGCTTTGTTGTACTTTGCCAGGAGCTAATCCCACAAAGGGCTCAGCTCAGTAGCAGAGACTGCAGGTAATAAAATTATGTGTCCTCAAAAATCATCAGCAACCAACACTCTAGGCACAGGCACTTGGGAAGAAGAGTCCCAGCCAACATTCTCCAACTCATTTCTGGAAAGGCTAGGCTTGGGACAGCTGGGAAGTTGCATCTCAAGGCACTTAACCCTTCCTTCTGAAAGCACCAGACAGGAGGCTTTCCAGTGCCACTTTGTATGAAGGGAATGAGATATAAAAGCTCATTTTTCATCATCTCACTCTGACTTCAGGTTGAATGATTTGGTAAACTCAAGGTGAAAGGCTCCAAATCCCATTACACATTCCCTCAGCCATCTACTGTACAACTGCCCTGAGCTACTATTATTTTTAATTTCATAATTCCTATGATAATATCAATCACCAAAGCTATTTTGTTTGTACCTTGAAGCACAATGGCACAGTTTTTGCAAATTTCAGTTAAATCACAAAAATCCAAATTGAGTGAGTAAGCTTTTGCCAGGCTGATTTCTACCAATTTACCAGAAGTCATTTCAGTAATATATTATCAGCATAATCCAATTTCATTATATTTTTCTCTTATCTCTTGCTCTTCCAGCAGTAAGTATGCATCTGTAAATTATTAGTATTGAATAACACAAAATGCAGCTACAGAGACAGGAGAAGAGATGGAAAAGTATTGCTTCAGGCTGAGGAGTTACACAACACTGAGAGACGTGAAGGCCTAAGAGTATGCAGAGAATAATTTCCTCTGAATTCTTTACTTATACATGAATAAAAATTCTAGAGGGTCCAAGTCACCATTAGCAAATCTGCAGACAGTAGTCAAGAACAACTCTACAGATGGACAAGGTGAAAGATACATCTGCTGCAGACCAGAAAGTGTGCGTTGTGGGGTCAAGGAAAGATCTTGTGGGGTCAAGAAAAGTCACAGTGACAGAAATGTGGCTGTTTTATTTAAGTTGCCTACATGGGGAAAAATTTGTTGGGAGGCAGCAATTTTCTAACAGCCAGGGAGGTCACAGCTTTAAAAGGGACAACCTTCACAGCAAATGGGTACCCTACAGAGGGCCCTTCTCTTACCCAGAATTTGACAAGGAAGAAGGCATTGGCTGGCCCCCTTTCAAAGAGCTCCTTCAGGCCCCCTTTCTTCTCAGGGAACTTGTCATAGATCTGCCGGATATCCACTGCCTCGAGGTAGGGGTCATTGTAGCTGGGGCTCGACTGCCCAATGTGCACAAACAGGTGCTTGTTATACTGAAAAAAGAGGAAAAACACGGAATTAGAAAATGGCTCAGTACCATTCAGTACCTACTGAACATCCACTGTCCTTCACAGAAGACTGCTGGAAGTCAATGAAGATTTGATAGTTTTCTAAAAGAGCAGAAGAAATCAATAGAAATATCTCTGCTAATACCAGCTCATGCTGTTCTTTCCTTCCTATCAATACATTCACAGCTTTTCCTTCTCTGAAACACCATTGTTGGGTTTTTTCTTCCTATTTTCACTCCTAAATCATTGCCTTGTGCTGCTGCCATATAGTCTGCAAAAACCTGAGACACAGAGTGTTACCTGTGACAGGTCACTCAGTCAAACATCAATGTTCCTGTCCTATGAAAAGCCTGAAATCCCGGAGCAGATAAACCCCAGGCAAATAACACTATGTTTTCTGAACTCTCCTATCTCAGCCCATCACCAGAGCACATCTCAAGATGCAGAATCAAAAAGTTTAGCGAGAGAGGCAAATCTTACTACTTCCATTTCACTGTGGAAACACATTGACGCAAATTCATCACAGTCCCACCAATTTTAAGTTCTTAGCACACCAGAGAAAAACATGGCTTTATGTGATCCTAGCAACTTCTGATTTTGGGTTCCATATTGGAGTCTATCTTACAAGGCTGGACAGGACAGCCAGAATAGCCTGGCAGGGGTTTATGACCTCAGTGCCTGGGGCTCTGGTGTATGAATATCCATGACCCTGGACAGGGAAGCCAGAAGCACAGTGCACAGACCTGGTTCTATCACTACTTATCCTCTAAGAGGAGGATACCTGGTGTTTCCCAAAGATGCCTTTCTATTCTCCAAAGAGCAACAAAGCAAGTATTTCCATACGCATAGAGTAGTATAACACATCCATGATGAACAAGAGCTGTCCAAAGATGCAAAATTAATGAGAGGTGGAAGCAAGGTGTGTTTCTTACTGTGTCTTGGTCTTGTTGTTGTTCCAAGAATGCAGAGAACTCTAACATCCAAAGTTTGGAGCTAGCAACCCTTCGTCCTTGCCACGCTGGTGCTGACGGGGAAGGTGAGAGGCCAGCAGGAGATTCAAACCCTAAGCACACAGGATTTATATAACAATAATTTAGAAAAAAATGGCAATGGCTTTCCAGTAGAACACCTACTGTCAAAGCTGACTCACAGTTTCCTTATGGCTTCATTCAACATGCAAAAATATCATCCACAAGGCCCTCAGTCTACCTGTGCTCTAAATGGCTTGCCAGTCACCCTCTGCTAAGGCAGCACTGCCAGGGGTCATGATGTAAAGGACAAACCACCCAGGTTGGACACCAGAGAAAACGTGTTCAGCAACTTTAAGAGGATTTAGACAGAGCCCTAAAGGAGCAGTGAAATAAACTGTTTAGTATCAGAATGAGGTGTCACCACTGATCTCTCAAAATGGGGAAGCTGAGAAGGAAAAGACATTTGTTATTCTACTTAACGAGAAATTAGGAACACAATCATGTTATGACAAAGAACAGCGTTCTAGAGCATGAAGCATGGTGGAAGACGAGTAGAGATACGTAAACTTTTATTCTCTGCTGAGCCAAGAAGAAAAAAAACCCAACACAACCAATATAAAACAAGAAGAAAACAAAATTTACAAGCTTCAGCTCTCTCAGTAAAAGGATCAGAACAGGTAATAAGAGGAAATCATATAAAAATTGGTTTTGGCTCTTTGAAATGTTTCAATAGGTGTTGTTTTTTTAAAATTAACTTTCAAGATTTTTAGAGTGCTGGCTGTTTTTGAAGTTGGAATACAATTTCAAAGGAAGGAAGTACATTTCCTTACCTACCTGGTATTGGAAGCGGAGGCTGTACAGCATAAGGTTGTTGAGAAAAAGGTTTCACACTAGAGAAGTACACAAAGAGAGGTGGTTAATAAAAACACAACCAAACAAAAAAATATTCTTCACTGACTGTTTGGACAGATTAGATAAATTATTTCTCCTCAGGGAGAAAGTAGCCTAAGTGTCTTTCAGAAATTATCTTTCTGTGTGGGCAAGAGAAGGGTCATGGGCAAACACTCAGAAAGCAGTAAGGGGCCAGGACTGGACAGATAAAAATTTCCCTGCAGGTGTTCAGCAGGCCCCCCCTCCAGATTTGTTTTTCTGAGATCCCTATCAGCCTCTTAATACACTGGTGCCCATCTATTTAACCTTTCCTTTCAACTACGAGTAGTTTTATATCTTTGCAAGTGGATATAAGTCTGGATGCCTCTCAGACTTTCAGGCCCAAATTCAGAGACATTCAACACCCACAGGTAAACACAGTTTTCAGGAGAGCTCAGCTCCATTTTAACACTACTGTAAGAAAAATGAAGGCCTTAGCATTTCACAGATCTTGTAATAGCTAATTGTGTTCCTCAGGCAGCAGAGAAAGCAGCAGAAGCACCTGCTTTGGATGCTCCATGAAAGGAATACTTACTCCTGGGAAGATCCCGCTTGGCCTGGCAATGGTCCTTGCCAAAACTGCAAGAGAACAACACATAGGCAGAAGTCACCACTCTTAGGACAGAAATGAAAAGGAGGGCTTGCTCTTTTCTGAGGAAACAAACTGCAAGCTCACAGACCTTTAAAGATGTGAATGAGTTCTCTCTTTTCTTTACATTCCTGGATTCATTCTTGTGGAGATGCTGACTGCTCTTTTTTTTTCATTCTACACACTACTACTCATGATATGCAAAAGACTGACCCGAAAGTGATCTTTAATGTTAAATATTATGCATGCAACTTGTGCCTCTGTCTCCAAAGCTTTTACGATGCTCACTCTCTTGGAAGGACCATTTTCCCCAGGAAAGTTCCATGGGAGTTATTTTGGCAGAAATCAATGCTCAGCAAATGCTCACTAGGCCCAGCTCATAGGCACAGAAATGCTGACAAACCTCTCTCTATTATGGATTTTGTGTAAGGGCCATCTGATCAAAGTGCTGAGAAAAAGATTGGGAAATATAAACTTGAGAAAGGGTCAGGATGGCCCAAACAGATTTATTCCAAAAAGATGCTGGACTAAGAAAGTGATATGAAAATCCAAAGGAACTGATTGTTCTCTCCCTTGTATCATTAAAAAAATATACACAGTGCAACTCTATTGTTTTACATCAGTGTGAGCAAAGAATTGGACAAAACTGTTGAAGCCACATGACAGATTTATTCTACAGAGACAATGCCTTTTGGCCCATTCTGTCTCAGTTCTCAGGATTTTCCTGAGCAAGTCCTAACATCCTTTCAAACAGTCAAGTGTCTTCTCAAAACTCCACCAAGTCACTGATCCACTCACCCCAGAAACAGCAGGGTAGGCTGGTCGTGGGAGACCAGGCAAGCCCATTTTACTATGGAAGGAAGTTGCAGAGATTATCTGGGCAGATGACATTGTAGCCATACTCTGCATGGCTTTATCTTTAGCTGCCTGATCCTATGAGCAAGAACAGAAACAGAAAAAACAGGATTATTATAATGATTAACTAGTTGCCAGCTCTAATGGTCTATAAACAGAATTCTCATCAGCTTCTCTGTCAGGAACAGGCATCTCTGAAATTCTGGGCAGTAAACCCACCAATAACTGTCCTAAGAACTCTTTAAAGCTGTAAGGCTGTGACTCATTACTATAGCTTCAGATGTGAATAATCAGGCTTTCTGAAATGCTGGTTTCAAGACTGAGAAGCATTTATCCTTTCTGTCTGAGGGCTTTCAACCATACAACTGAAAAGTTTTGTTGTGGAAAGTACATCCCTAGCTGACTCTTGTGTTTTAATAATTGGTAACAATATTCAATGGGAAAGATTCTTGATTACAAAAAAAAAAAAAAAAAAAAACTGTGAGGCAAAGGTCACAAAAAGAGATCATCATCATCACTGCAGAAAGGACTACCTCAATTTGGGACTGCATTAGTCTCAGATAGAGTTTATAATTTTATCCCTATCTTTCAAGTTTCAATGAAACTTGAAACCTTCATAATCTCCAGGGCAAATATGCAGGAATATTCTTTTTTGTATTTTAACATGACTGTAGATTTACACACATTCTTACAGGCAATGACAGTGCCACAATTAGTGGGTCTGAGTTATGTATAAAACAAACAGCATTCTTAATTTCTTCTTTTTTCAAGGTATAAATAGGCAAACAGAAGCACTTATATTCTGCCTTCCCTCCTACATGCCCTACAATTAATCTTCATCCTTTAAACATTCCACATTTATCTGTGGTATTATAATTACCACAGAAAACTCACAGATTAATTCATAGCTTGAAGAAACTGCTGAAAGAGGTACAACAGCCCTTGCTGTCTTCTTCAGGAATTCTCACTTCCCACATGCATTCACTGAACTGCAGTAAGTTCTCACCCTTGGGCCTCCATTCTTTCTAACCCCTCCAACCTATCTAAGGTTCTCTAAAGTTCAAAGCACAAATATCCTAATGTGTGTAACAAAAAAAATAAATAAAAAAAAAAAAAACAAGTGGAGAAGCCACCCTAAAAAATCTCAATAATAAATGTTAATGTTCAAGCGGAATGATCACTAGAAATGGGCAAAACTTAACCTCTTCTTTTTTAGAGCATTTGTGACTTCAGTTAGTACCATTCAAGTGAATGGAAGGGAAACATTTTAAATGCTGAGAAAGTTCCTAATATTCTCCAAAGCTATGGGAAACCTTTTCAGAATCAGTCTTAATTATGCCTTAGGGAATAATTGAAGGATTATCTATATTTTTTAAGGAAAATTATTATTTTCTGGTTTTTTCTTAATATATATAAGGACTATTTCCCATGTGCCGTTGCAGAGAAGGATTTATTTCCTTCCCTTATTTTCTCATTGGAAAAATTGTATTTCTCTACCTCAGTTCATGGGGAAGATGCATTTACTTGTGGAGGTAATAAAAGTTAAAAAGAAAATGTAAAATAATTAGGGAAGGAGAGTATTTTACCTATTAACCTTTGCTGTGTTTTTGTTTTGTTTAAATGCTTGACAGACTGCTGGAAGGAGCATGTTTTTAGAAAAGACACTTTTCTGTTTAGTTCTATACTAATTTCAAGTGTTTTCCAATATAAAAAGAAAAAAAAAGAAAAAAGGTAAAAAACTTTGATAAACATGATAAAAACAATAAAAACTTTGACCAAACATTTGCAATGTTTGTATTTTCTTTTATTATTCTTAAAACACATAATAATGATGATGGTGATTATGATGATGATGATGATAATACCATCACATCACCATGATTTCCCAATTTTTTCCTCAGTGCAGATGATATCTATTAGCCACCCAGGGCATGGAAAAACTACTGACTTTTGGGAACAGAGTTTTCTTGAAGTTTTACCCTATTTCCCCACTGTATCGTTTACAGACACAGTGGACATTTAAAAAACACTCCAGTTTGTGTGGAGGTGGAATTATTGCAGTCACTACTCTGAAAAATCATCTTGTAGCTGCTCTGATCACTAGGATATAAACACAAAATCATGCACTTGCTATGGAAAATGAGCAGTGACAGGAGAGCACACAGCTGTCAGCAGGACCTGGGAGGAAGGGCAGCAGTTTCTGTGATTTCATTTCCCTGCTCTATGGAAATGGCCAGAGAAATCAAAGAAGTAAATGAGTTGAATCAGTGCTCCCGACCTGCCACTGCAGGCGGAAAGCAACAGCCTGGTCCTGGGGAAGGGTTCTCTGCAGGCAGCTGGGCAGAGCTCACAGCATGGCCTGGGTGTGTGAAGGGACAGCAGCCAATGGCTCCGTGGAGCTCCCCGAGACACCTTCGCTCCCTGAGAACAAAACCGGCCAGCGCCTGTGAGCTAAGTGGGAACAGGCTCAGCTGGCTGGCTTTCCAATCATGCCCAGCCCCAGAGCTGTGTCACACAAGGAACAAAATCAAGGTTACAGATGTAAGCAGCAGTGAGGCTTTTAACACCCTGGGCAGTTGTTGTTTCCTGCTCGCTCTGACTTGCCTCTCCAGCAGGCCTCCACCTGAAGTCACCACTTAACAGCACCACAGGTTTCAAGCTGAGGCAGCCCTACCTGGGTGCACTGAATTAGATAGCTGTAATTTGTGCCTCCTTCTCTTTATCAGAGCAGCTGGTAACACAACAGGCTAATAAAAGACACAGCACAGCTTTCTAAAATAGGGCTGGGATGTGGGGGGGTGCTGTCATGGCTTAGAGACAATCACTGATTGCAACAGAGCTGCTTGCATGTCAGTCCTGGGCAGCTGAGTGCCAGCAGCTCACACACAGGACACTCCATTTGCCCTGGTGCCCAGTGAGGAGCTGCCCAGGCAGCCAAGAGGAAGCACATGCTAACATCCATCCCTCAGCAGTCAGGGCTGGGCTGTCACGGATATTGCCACCTGAAGCATGGAAAATCAGGGAAGCAAACTCTCTTCCTTCCACATTACTTAGGGCCATACCAAACAGAAAGGTCAGCATTCACCTTCCTTCTCTAGCTGTCTCAGTGAAACATAACAAGGCTCAGACCTCACATCCTGCTCAGCAAGCCCTTTCTGGATAGCTCACATTTTAACGGGGGACAGACACCCTCTTCTGCAATTGTCACATACAAACTTGACCTTCTCAACATTTCTGGCAATTCAGTCTGAGCACATAAACCATTTCCCCACATCAAATCCAAGTGGAAATAAATGTCAAGAGGTTCATTAGGGTGATCTTGGAGCTTTTCCTATGGAAAGGAAAACACAGCTTTTCTCAAACAAGTATTCAACCATTTTCTCTTTCTCGTTAGCATCGGCCTCTTCACATCAGGTCTGAATTAATCAAGGAGCAAAGTCTATTCAGCTGGCACCATTTTACCTGAGAAGATGCCAGCTGGCTTTATTGCTTCCTCTCAGTGGACAACTCCACATCACCACCTCCAGTAGAAGTGCAGCTGGTGCTCTGATAACTCTAAGGCCACCACAACACCAGCAACTGCTTACTGGTCAGCATTTGTAACCATAAACATTTCCTGCTCAGGTAAACACTCTCTGCACACTCCTAAGTCTAAGGGTCTTTCAGATTTAAATGACAGCAGCATGAACTGGAGGTAGAAATAAGACACATGAAATTTTAAAAGTTATTGTTTCTTTATTCTTTAAATAGAATTGCTCCAGACGTCACAGAGCTTCAACAATAATGAATGTTTGTACAACATTTCCTGGGAAGAACCTTTTCCTCTCCAGCCTACTACAGGTCAGTGATTAATCTCTCAGGCTTTTTTAAGGCTATTCAAAGAGGGAGTAGCTGCCTTGGGGGAGCTTGTGTGATATGCTAAAGGATATCCATCATACCTTGAGCTTGGCTTGGATCTCTCTAGCTTTCCGCCTTGCCAGCACCTGGATGTGACTAGATACCTGCATTGAAAGACAAAATTCCATGTTCATTCCAGAGGAATACTTGGCAGCCTCTTGTAGAATTAGGCAGTTATTTAGGGTTGGGGGTAGGAGGGATTGGGGGTAACAAGGAGCTGCTTTTCTGAACATAACTCCAATGCTATGAAATGGGGTGGAGGGCCTGCAAAGATGGGCAATATCTAAGGCAGGTCCAGGCTGCTCAGTGCTTTATCCAGCATAGCCTGGATATTCATGCCCAAATTACAAAGATTCCTTTTCCATCTCATGTGCCAGGTATTTTCAAAATCATCATTGCTGACTGGTCTGCTTGGGCTAAACAAGAAATCTTCATGCAGAGAACAACTGGTGCTCCCTGAAACACTCATTAGTAGGCCAAGCAAATAAAATCACCCCATTTAACAGCAGAAAAATTTGCGGGTCACAGTATGATTGGCAGACATGAGCATTACAATCTTCCTGTAAAATGCCTGAGCTCTCTCTTCCTGCCATTCTTATTAACCAGCTCAGCACAACAACCTCCTTCCAGCAAAGTCAGAAACTACCAACAAGCAAACAGCAAGAAATTTGTTCTCATTAGCCCTCATAATCTCTAAACATCCAAAGAAGCTAATCCTTCCAGAGAAAAAGGGAAAACTGTACCTTACCTGTTTCCTTGTGCGTGTTTTCCCTGTTCTCAGCTTAATATAGCGGGCAATCAACTCATTTCGGCCTGGAACACAGAAATAGTGCAAATCCAAGTTTAGAAAGCAGTGACCCCAGCAAAAAAGATAGATAATTCTATTGTGTATCAACAGAGATCAGCAGCAGGATGACTCTGTCACACTCTTTTCTTTCTTAGAAAGGAACTTCTCAGTGCACAAGGTAGAAGTCTGAGTTTTAGGAGCAGTCTCCTATAACATCCCCATAGACAAACTGACAAAGTTTGGGCTAGATAGCTGGACAAGGTGGCTGAAAAACTGGCTGAACAAGTGGATGGGGTCCCAGCTGACAATGAGCTGACAGTGAGGCTGCAATGCACCCTTTATGGCAAATCCCAGTTGCCAACAGGTAAAGGGAAGTGATCCTTCAGCTCCACTCGGCACAGCTGAGGCAACATGTGGAGTACTGAGTCCAGATCAAGTCTCCTCAGCATGAGAAAGGTGTAAACACACAGGAGCAAGTCCAGCAAGAAGTCAGCAAAAATTATTAAGAGACTGGAGCATCTGTCCTATGAAGAGAGAACTGGGTCTGTTCAGCCTGGAGAGGACCTAGGGGCAGTTTTTCATCAATAATAGTAATAATAGTAATAATAGTAATAATAATAATAATACCTGATGGGAGGCAAAAAAGGGGAAAAGGGAGCCACCCTCCTCTCAATAGTGCCGAGAGATAGAACAAGAAACAACTGATACAAATTAACACATGAAATTCTGTCTACAAACAATTAAAAAAAAAAAAAAGAAAAACTTTTTACTCTGAAGGTGGTTAAACATTGGCAGAGGCTGCCCAGAGAGGCTGTAGTCTCCATCCCTGGAGGACAGTAACAACCTACTGGACACTGCTTGAGCAGCAGGGCCAGACTAGGCAGTCTGAAGATCCCTTCCAACCAAAAGGAGCCTGTCATTCTGTGTAACCAAGTCCAAGAAAATAAACAACAAGGGGGAAGAACATGGAAACAGCTACACAGAATTTATCAGTGTGATATGATACACTGAATTACAAGTGCTTTCAGGCTCCTGCAGGCAGACTATCCAGCTTTATTACTCTGGCTCCCATTGTATCACATCTAAGCAGTCACACAGATTTTATTGTCTTTCTGGAGATGGAGCAATTAAGAGCAGAAACAGAAAGGCAGAAGTTACACATCTGAACTCAAGGCTGGTTCAAAGCAGAAAACACAACAGTGAAAGAGCAGGCTCTGCAAAATAAAACATTTGTGGTGACCACAGTAGTATCAAGATAGTACTGCAATAAAAAGTTGGGAGTAGGAGCTGCAAGGCTGTGAGACATCTTGATATGGCTGCAAGTGTTTGCAGAATGAAACAGGAATGAACCAGGAAACAAAGCCACAGCTCTTGTGAAGTTTTTTTATAACAAAATTATAAAACCCTAGTATTATCTGGGAAAGTTTGTGGGCAAAGAACTTGTATATTAGGACATCACAGACATGAAAAAGCAAGCAGTGAAATCAGTACTACATTATCAGTATTAATTATTCCAGTAGTTAAATATTCCATGAAAAAACAGTAACATTTTGTATTTTAAACTCTTATTTCTCTCAACCCTGAAATAAAGTGTATGCAAGGAAAGACTGCTGAAATTGACCACTCAAGCCTTTAGGGAAGAACTGGCAAAGCCCTTAATTCCATCTGTTTCTGAAACAGAACAATGCAAATGTCCATGACTGCAGTTAGGCCAGGTTCATGAAACACAACCAATGCACACATAGGAATGGGAAAGCATTTTACATACACAGATCCTAATCTTTCCCTAATAGTGTCATTGTAGCAGCTCCCCTTATTCCCCTGGGAGAAGGAACAGGTCTGTAGCTGAGAAATCCACTCCAGCTCCTGTAAACACAAATTAGGAACTGTGTCTGTGCCAGAAACACAATGCCCTGCCATGCAAGCACAGACCTCTCCAGTTCCCACAGTTTCTGCCTGAGCACAGTGACATGCCCAGGAGAGTTTGGTGGGAGCAGATGCTGCTCTGCCACCTTCCACCTGGCTGCTCTTCCAACCCACATAAACCATTTTCACAAAGCTGAGACCAATTATAGCAACACACATCCACACCACCTTCCTCCTGTGCCAACAGTAGCATTTAGGGCTTCTCAAAACTTCCGTTTATTTAGACATGGATCCAAGCTGAAAGGTAAGAAACAACTGAAGTGATTCTTCTCAGACAGACGCCGTCCTGTAAGAAATTTCAGAAGGACTGTTTGACACACATCAGAAATGGGAAATGTGCTGAACAAAACAAGGCACTCAAACCTTATTATCTATAAAGTAAGAAGAAGGAAATGTTTGTTTCAACAAGAGGATCCTTTGAGAGGCAAGGCGAATGAGTTAATAGAAAAGAGAGGAAAAACTAGCCTTGAGAAGAAGTGGATGTGGAGAATTTGAGGCAAACTTCTAAAGGGCATGTATCAGGCTACACTGAAAATTTAAACACATTAGAACTCTCCAGACACTGGCTCAATTATGGATGATCCTGGCAAAACTAATTTCAATTGATTCTCAACCAGATACAATAAATTTTATGGAGCAAATTCATATGTATAGAGTGTTAAGTAAAGAAATTATGGAGGCTAAATAGTCTGACAGAACATCATTCTGCTGTAATAGTAAGGGGCTGCAGGGTAATTGGTATGAGAGGATGCCATGAACAGCTCTGTGCCAGTCATAGTGAATTCCAGCCACCACCAAACTGGATGAAAATAACAATCAATCCATCAAATCCTCAACCAGAGGAGCACAACCTACCTTTGCTCAAATGTATTTTGGAAAGGGCAAGAGCCAGTAGGCACAGGAGACGCATGAGGAGACACAAGAGGAACCACAAAAGGAGACATGAGAATGCACAGGAGAAATACAAGATATGTAAAAAGATGAATATAGAGAAAAGGAGACATGGTAGGGGACATTCCTGGGGATGTGGCTGGAAAAGTCATCTTGGAAAAAGTTGCTCCATGACAGAAGAACACTTTGAGGCAACTGCAGCACCCACACCAGGGCAGAGACAGCCCTGAAAGGACTGCAGCCCACTGAAAACCCATGCAGAGATGACAAGCAGCTAGAAACAAGGAGCACCAGAAGGGAAACAAAACAAAACCAAAAAAAGCAGGAATTGGCAGAAAGAGACCTTTACACAGTGATGCCAATCTCCTGCGTCACCCAGCACTTCATCAAAGGAATTAAGAGGGACTGAGTGTTAGAGAGAACAAAAGAAGGGAAACAGAGTAGGAAGCAGGGAGGAGAGACAATAAACTGTAGTCAGGCCTGGGAAACTGGGAGGTATTTTCATTAAGTGTGCATTTACCTGTTTGTCTTTGACAACAGCAGCAGCAAAAATTGCAAAGTCTTCTCAGGCCATATACTTCACCAAAAAAGACTAGTGGGGGGGGGAAATTGTTGTACAAATGGCAGATATTAGATACCAGTACAGAAATTCTCTACAAAGAAACTCTACACAGAAAGCATTTAACTGCGGATCATCAAAATTTCCAGTTTTAGAATTCACTTTCCACTTGCTAATACCTCTCATACAGTCTTCGTATTCCAGAAGTGTGTCCTCACAGTCAGGTTAAAACAGAAAAGTGGCAGGTTATATTAAGATAATAAAGATACTGGTAGCACAAAAAAAGAAAAAAGAAAAAAAGAAAAAAGAAAAAAAAAAGCCTAAACAAAAAACCACCACCAAACAAACAGATCACTCTACAAAGACATTCATCACAGGGATTACTAAATATAGAACTATGTAAATTGCCGAGCCCAGTAAACTGCAGCAAGGCAGTATTAAATTACCATGAATCAAAACTACAAGAGAAGCAAGTCCTAAATGTCTTTTGTGTTTCTTATCAGTAGTTAGATGTAAGCAGGTGTTATGTGGCTGGAAGCCTGTATGCTCACAGGCTTTGGAAGGCACCTTCTTTGTTTCACAGCCGTGGCTGCAGGGTCAGCAAAGACCAGCACTCCTCACTTGGCTGGAACAGGCAGAGCTGTCATAAACTGTCAGATGGTTCATTTTTTAGAGCCATGTAAAGTGTCCCTCAGTAATCTGATCATATGTTGTGTTCTTAGAATAACTCCCGCTGAGGTCTGCCATGGTCACCAGAACCTGCCAACAGTTGTGACTCCTCTGTCGAAACCGCGCATTGGGTTTCACGGAGCTCCAGCCAACATTCCAACCGTGGCACAGCACCTCTATCCTCCACAGAGCCTTCCCCTGGGAAGCATGGCACCAAAAAAAAAAAGCAGCCAAGAGATACTGCCTTACAGAATATTCTTTACCTCTCATTCTTAACAGATAAATTTCCAAGGGCAGCAATCTGGCTCCCATTCCATCTTACACTAAATTGCAAAATTCTGCATTGAATAGTTATGCAGGAAGGAATTGCTAAGAGCATTGAATAAGGAGGCTTTTGGATTCTCCATTTTACACCTGTGCACCTTTGAATATAACTGCAGAGAAGTGTCTTCCTGTAAAGAAGAGGGATAAACGAAGGGAATTCCCATCACCATAGAAAGCATTTTCCAGTCCTACCTCAAAGCTTCATGCTGACTGTTAGTAAAGGTGTATTAATTTTTCTGCCTCTTGTAAGCAGTATCTCTTTAGGACTTACATTTCCTCACACACCTGTTGCCAAAGAAAGTGAGATCAAAGAATTCAGTGATCAAAATCCTTTCAGTGGGAAATGGCATGGAAGCATCATGTTTCATGGAAATTGCATGTTTCTTGGCAGATTCAGTATCTTTCTGTACCCAAAGCAAACACTAACAACTACCTATAACTAGTTCTAGAGGAGAAGCAACTATCCAGCTGTATCCAGTGAAAGGTTTATCAAACCAAGGTCAAGAAAGCCATCTCAATTCTCATTTCAATCTCTTTGTGTCACTTAGTGATATCTCCTGGGACATGACCATCTCCTTGAACTTATTTAATTAACTGTTGGTTACAATCAGCATAAACATAATGAACTGTGTGCATCAGACAAATAAATCTAGACAAAAGAGGGAAGGTAAGGACACCTCATCTGTCCCCCAAATGTCAGTGTTTCTCTGTGCATACAAAGCAAAACCGACTGCCAACCAAGTCCTACCAGACAGACACTTTAGACCAAAGCAGTGTGGTTGCATGACCACACAGGACTAACTGCTACTGGGGTCTGCCCCATCCATAGCTCCCTCCACAGCCTTACTTCCCATCTCTCATTCCACTGTTTCCTCCTCCCAGCTATGCTAAATGTCTTCCTGGACATCAGCTCTGCCAGAAATGTGTCAGAAACCACATTTTTGTCTTTTTGATAGTTATCAAGATGCACAGACATCCAACTTCTACTAATATAATAAAGTTTTAATGCTACCTTTATTAAGACTTACTTTTCATCACAAACCATGTTTTTTCACCAGAGCCTTGGTGAGAAGATTTTGTTTGGTTTCTCTACTCAGGAGGCAATATTGGAACTTAATACACCACTATGACCATCACACTAATCAATTTCCCATGACCGTGGAAAACCATACTGCATTTTATGGCACTGACCCATCCTATGAAGACATCTTTGACCCCACCAGAGCAGAACTTTAGTGATCAATACTCAGGTTCAAGTTTCCATAGCAGAGTTACACACACCAATGAGTTTCATATTCAGCTGGAAGAAGAAAATTTCCTCACTCTGATAATTTATTCCCTGCTTGAATTTTCTCAGGATGAAACTTCCATACAAAGATTCTCTGAGCTCATTCACTCCATACAGTAAGGGGATTTTGAGATAAAGAATCAAAGAAGGATAGGCCAGTATTTTTGAAAAACATCAAAACAGCCAAAGCCTGAAAACACAACGTTGAAGTGATTAGCACCATCACAGTCAGCTCTTCCCCAAAATACCAATTTTCATCATTTGACAGTGCAAGTTCTGAGCTTCTTCCTCTTCTGAAATGAGAAATTCAAAGCTTTATTTGCTGGGCGGAATGTACCAGTCAAGCCCCTCACATGGCAGTCGGGTTATTCATCTGTCCAAGGTCATAAAACTCGGTTGTCTCATTTACTAATTGGTCTAAACACTGAAACCCTCTCTTGTGTAAAAGGCCTTCTGCTGGAAAGGTGTTTACCCCTCTCCTTTGCCACTACACACCCTAAATTCACAGCCAGAAACACAAACAATGCTACCACCATTTAGAAGCTGCTGTTTCTTGATGGTCAGCTTAAGATGCTTCACACAAGGTATATGGGTGGGGGATAACAATTATAGACCCTGCAGTTTTGGGGAAGCCTCTTACTGGTCCCAAACAAGAACTGGAGATAAATGAAAAGTCAGTCACCATGGGTGTAGTTCGAACAAAGTGAAGAGGTTTCCCTCTCCTTAGCTGTCAATCCTCCTCCTGCAACATTCCATCAACTCCTGTGTGCAGCTGTACCAACTAAATTGATGGGAAAAGGGGAGGGGGGCAGGGGAGGAAAGACTGACATGCACCACTGTAATTACCAAAAAGGAAAAAAATACGACTCCCCATCCTCACATGGATTTTGTTGGTTTTGATTTGTTTTTCCCCCCATCAGCCCGTTTTAAAATGGATTGGTGAACTAGTTCATTTTATGGTCACATTAACCACGGCAGTGGCACGGCAAAGAGACCGGAGGAAGAACTGGGGCAGAACCTCTTAAACCAGTTTTGCCACCAGAGAAACTGTAGCCTGGAACTGTACTCCACCTAACCCTCACACACAAACAGGCTGGTAAGAAAATGGGCAAGGCACTTCCTGTGCTTGCATCATTTGTCTAAAGGCTAAACAGCGTTAAACTGCCTTCTAATTACTGCCCCAAGGGCATGTGGAGTTATTCCTTGTAAAGGTCGGCATTTTCTAGGGTACAACAATGTACACAGGCAGAAGTCCCTCCCCATCAGCCTAATGGGAAGCTCCAGGCAATTCAGCTCTTCACCACACCTCAGTCTTTAATAGTGCTTTTCAGTGCATAAACAGAATGTCCTCATCAGCTGTATTTTCCCACATTATCGCCTCAGGCCACAGAAATGTAAGTTAATCCATCCAATAAGTGCTCTTCCATATATGCGTTAAGGGCTGCAAAAGGAGCAGAGCTGGGACTTGTTCTGGTACTTCCCATGGTTAAGACTGATAAGAACCCTACAGAAAGAGTTTAGATTCAGTTTGGCTGGGAAATCCCACAATTACACCAAAGCAGATGCATATAGTAACATGAGTCCTTCATATGCCAGGGAGTGTATCAGGTAACACCTGAAAGAGCCAGCAACAATCCTACACGGAAAGGCATGTCAAACCTACAGATTTCAGTCTCTTGGGACACCTGAGAATGACCTTATGGAGGCACTAAGACACTTTACTCACCAAGGCCCCGGTTCAGAGAAACTTGACTATTGAGGGTAGCACTGAAACACATCCTTAACTGTAACAGCGTTTTCCAGTTAACATCAGTCCAAATTCTACATTACAGACCTGAACATCTGCTAAATTCTTCTTTAGATCAATAAGTGTCTGCTGTTTCGGTATCTTCTAATAACTGTGAGTCATCTGAAAGCAATTCTCAGTGATGTTGCCCTAAGGGATAGCAAAAACTTGAACCTTTCTACTGATTTTGTGGTCAGCTGCCCCTGCCAGCAGCAAGAGTACAGAGTTTCTGGCAGATTTCTGCCCCACGTGCTCATCTTGTGCATGTTTCCAGATGACAGCCTGATCAAGCCTGGTCAAGCCCAGATGAATGCTGATCAAGCACTCAAAGCTTCAGCTACAACAGAAACTAGAGCTAAAAGGAGTCTGTGAGATCTGTGCAGCCACTTGCTGCACGACCATGCAGTTCTCAGGGCAGCTGCTCTGGTCTGGCTCAGTCCTGTGAGGAACCACGACTGCTTTACTTGGCAAGGAGAACAAAAGAACACTGAGACTGTTCTTGCATTATATAAATAAATGAATACTGATTTTTTAAAGTGGAATGGCTGCCACCACTCAACTTCTGTTCATGGCATCTTGATTTACAGTGCATCCATTGCTTGTGATCACTTTAAGCCATTAACATATAGAATCAGCAGAAACAAATGCCTGGACACTCCTGAAAAATGTGGTTGCCTTTCCCCTTCCCTCCCTCTCACCAGGACTGTTCCACGGGTGATTTCAACTCTAATCTGGCAGAAATCTGTCCAGCTCATTTTGCCAACCTAGTTTGCTATCAGTTTAGCAATCTAAAATGCATCCACAAGGAGTCTACTAGAAACTGGTGTTTGCCTAAAGAACAGGAGCACAAAACTGGAAGCAGAGCAGGGGAGCAAGGAAGCAAGACTAGCAACTCCCTCTTTCCTTCTGCTGTGAACTGTAAGGTCATCTCACCATTTCTGAAGGAAATATAATCTTGGTCTCAACACAACAGTTCTACACCATCCCAACATTATCAAGGATAGTTGTTAAAGATGTCACACTCTGTAACAGATGAAAAGAGAATGTGAACAGAAAAATCTAGCAGAAAAACAGATTAAATAATTGCATAGTCACCCAGGGACTGGTCTGGGTAATAGCTGAATTCTGCCAAGATCATGAAAATTCCTTACAATGGCTTGTGATATTCCCTGTTCCTTCCCACCCTGCTCGCTTTCTTCTAATACCACCACAATTCTGTTCCAGATTCTTTAAGTACCTGTTCCCTGGCTGAGTTTACAGTGTAAGTCTGATAGAAACCTGGGCAACCATGATTCAGGCCGGAGAGCAGGAACATGAGGACGACAAAACTATTTAAGCTGCAGAGATACCTAAAAATGCACATGGATCCAGAAGGGAATTTGCACAAATCTAGGTGCTTCAACTACCTTATATATGAAAACTTCTGTATCTAGATTTGTCAAATCACTTTCCCACAACTTTAGCCATAAAGGATCAGACTAAAAATGAATATCACAAGTACAGCTGGCTTTGCCTCTGAGCCCAGGAGCAGATGAAATGACTTTTGAAGGTCTTTTCCAGCACCATTTTCTATCATTCTATAACCAAAGCTGATGATGCCGTGTTTATATGCAGGAAGGCTCCTAATCCCCAGTCAGGGTTGAAAGCAGCACTGAACTGAGTGCCACACGTGCTGTGTGTTTCCCTGCAACACTGCCATGCTTAGAAACCTGCCTGAGTCTGCAGCCCTTGCAGTCAGCAGCTTGGGCACTGCTATTGGGTTACCTCAGCAAGCATTGGTTACACTCCAGCCCACAGACTCCTGGAAAAGCGTTTGCAACTATTGTACAAATCAAACCCAAGAGGAAAGAGGAGTGATTCTAAAGGCATTTTACATGAAAAGTGTCATTTCCTGTTCAAGAAGCAGAGACAGAGCAAGAGTCTGGCTGTTTATGTGCATGGAGTGAGACTGAGAACGTGAAGGAGTACCCAGAAGAAGGAGGGTCACAAGTTCGAGGTGACAGCAATGAGCAACAGCTGCTGGCTGTGCACCCTCCAGCAGCAGGTGTACCCAGGCCCCAGAGGTTTCAGTCAGCCCTGCCAGTGACCAACAGATTTACAGGACCATCTGTCTGGGCACAAACTGCACACAGCCTTCCCAGCTTTGCTGCCCAGATCTTCACCACACACAGACAATACAGGGCTTGTTATGGATTAGCTAATGAGCAACTGTTTAGACCAATAGACAGCCCTAGTTCTCCTGTGCTCATTATCTGGATCCTACATGAATGAGAACACTGCTTGTTCTTTTGGCTGTAAAACTGGCTTTTTCTGAACAAGCAGCTTCCCTTCACTTGGGGTGCTAGAAAATGGAAAGGTAATGTTGTTTCACACTGGTTTTGTTTAAGGAATGCCTCTGAAAGAGACTTTAAAAGAAAGCTCACTTGATAGGTTTTTCATACTTGCACTGAAGAGTTCCTTCTTTCCTAGGCCAGGTGTCCACACAATCTGCATATTGACATTATCAGCCCCGTCCATGTATATGCACACCCTTTCTTGAGAAATGCTGTCATCCTTCTCTAGTCAATGTGTGGCTAATTGACAGAAGACAAACTCTGAGAAAGCACTCCTGGAATTTACCTAGAAGTCTGCTCTTTTTGTTTCAGACCTAAGGAAGGGCTCCTGCGTCAATCACTTAAATAAACATGCTCATGTCACAAAACCACAGGTAGTATGAATCACAATACTAACAATTGACAAAAAAATGCAGACATTTGCAGAGTAAAGCCACCTAATGCCCACTGTTCTCTTGTTTCCTGTGTAAAACCACAGCACTTCCCATCTGGAATCCTCCTCTTATTCACAGATACACATGTGCACATGCAGACACACCATTCTCTGGGAGTGGTTCTACAAATACAATCCTTAATAGTTTTGTCTGATACAATTTTAAAAGCCCCAAACAACAGCACTCCTACTGTAGCCTTTCATAGGAGAGAGATCCCTCAGCACTGAACACCATGCTGTCCTGGAGCCTTTGCTGATATCCATCCTATATTCTTCTTTCTCCCCCATTAATCCTAGTCATGCTCACATGTTCCACATAAAATCCCTCTCCCTCCTAAATGTTAACACCCTTCAAATATTTTTAGACTGTTATTATGTGTCCCCCCACCCTCCACCTTTCAGTCATCACTTAGCCAAGCTATGTATATTTAGCTACTTTAATCTTTCCTCCTAAATCAGTCCCTTCAACCCCCAGAGCTCAATGTTAAGTCTGGTATGCTTGCTCTTCTCAGAACTCACTCCATGTTTTTGAGATCTTTCTGGTAACGTGTTTGCAGAATCCTGTGCAGAAGATAGCTTTACATGCACTTGATTTAAAGAGAGAAGACACCCAAGTCACTGGGCACTATTAATTTTCATTTTCCATGTTGGGTTTTTGTTCCCAGATTTTAAATTCTATCTGAATTTTTAAAGTATTAATGAATATTTGGTTCATTGAAAAGAGTAAGAGCAATAATTGGTTAATTAATAAAAGTAATAGCAATAATTAACTATTTGGTTAAGACCAAAGTAAAACCAAAGTAGGAGCAATAATTAATATTTTGGTTAATTAATAAGAGTAAGTAAGAGCAAATTAGCAATTGATAGTATTGAAGCCAATTGTGAAAAAAGGAAGTGGGTTTTAAAACGTAAAAGAACACTAAGGCTTTTTAAAACTAAACTTTTCAGAAGATCACTGGAAATGTGTAAAGTTATCCAAAAGAAGAGCAGAAGTAAAACAATAACATGCAATGAGGGAAAAGGATGAAAAATGAAATATAAACAGTCTCTAAGTTAAAAGGAAGGTGAGTAGATACACCTACAAAACAAAAATCTGGCCTACTAAATTATAAATCAGTTAAACTGTATGTGTTATCTACAATGCAAAAAAAAAAAAACCCACAAAAACCCCCAACAAACAAACAAACGCCTTTCTGACAATATACCACTACAAATCAACTCTTAGAGAATTAGAGAAAAATATTTTTAGATTTTTCTAAATTAGAGAAGAATCTTAGAGAATTTTAGATTTTTCTACATTAGAGAAGAATCTTAGAGAATTACAAAAAATTTGAAATTTAAAAATTAAAAAGTCAGAGGAAGAACCAAAAGGGTTAATGCAATATTGCCAATGAAGTCACTTAAATGTGATTAAAACTCTGTGGCTGAAGACATATGCAATGGGGAAAATGTAGTACTACACAGCTCACTTGGTTTTTAAGCCTGACAGATAAATATGGGACTACAAAGCTGCTAAAAAAATCAAAAGGGACAGGAAAAATTTGTGCCCTTTATTAAACCAACAAAATGAAGCCCCCACAAAAGGAGTCATGATAATTTTGATAATATGTAGTACTCAATAAGATTGCTACTATATTTATATTCAGTACTAAGCATGTTGAGGAAAGATGCCACAGCCAGTACTATTAACTGCAAGAATATTCCTGGTGGGTTGGTATTTCAAAAGTGGCAAATTTCTCAATACTTAAGAAATGCTTGGAATTAATGCAAAAATACTTCTTTTCATGTTTGCATGGAGAAAACACCAGTTAAACTGACATACAGCTTAACACAAAGAACCATAAACCTGGCTTACAAAGGAGACGGAAGGAAAAGCATGAGAAACTCCAGCAGAAGTTTAACCCACTGCCAATGTCTCCAGAAGTCTGGCTTCGTCTAGTTGACAACAAAGAACCAGAGCCACACAAAAGCAAAGTTGAAAGATGACTGAGTGAAACAAAACCTCATTATTAAGCAACTCCAGAAACATTACACCTACCACCAGAGGGGAGGGCAAAGTCTGCATCCTAACCAATTGTCCACTAATCCAAGTTTTGTCTGTCTTGTAGTGTTTAAAATACGAGATTCCTTTTTTCTTCCAAAATCATGGGATAAAGGGCAGTTCTGGAGTTCACTAGGTCATAATAATGGAAGGGACAGGAGCTTCAGAAGTATCTCTCTGAGGAATATCACAGCTGAAATAGAAATTTAGCAATTACCTGGAACATTCAGTCAACTGAGCACCTTCTCAGCATGTTTTAATAGATTTGACTGAAACATCACCAGGTAAGATGCTAAACTATAATACAGGAGGAAAGCATTTGAAGACTCTTACCTTGTAGGTTTCCATATTTTAAATAACAACCATGCTCCTCCCTCCTCTGAAGAAGTGTTTGAGCCAGGACAGGAGTGTAAGTTTTATGCTTCTTTGGATTTATGCGTTTGCTTGTCAGTTCTTCTTTGAGTGACTCTTTGAGGTTGGAGAGAACATTAAATGATAACTTATCCCTTTGAGATAAAGGCATTGTCCTGCAAATTTACCTAATCATTTCAGAATAGGGGTGGGAGGGACATCTGTGACCTGGCAGCTTTTAGCATCAGACTGACCTTTCATCCCATCTTAAGTCACGTTGTAAAAGCAAGACTTCGTGGTCCACTGCCTGCTCCAAGTTTTAACTAGTAACACGGTTGACTGTCCTGCTTCTATCTCTCAGCCTCTAAGCTTTGGACATCTCTAAGTATTTCCTATCAGCAGTTCACAAACAGATGGCACCAGCCTGGGAGATGGATGACTGCCCCCAGCTGTCTGCCCCTCCCTGCTCAGCACAGGAATGGCTGAGCTGTTTGAAAAGCAGCTGCCAAGCTACTGACTCCTTCAGAACAGCCATCCAACAAACTGCCACCAATTCTAGACCCTCTTGCAAAAAAGTGCCTTAAGCCAGGTGTTCCTGCGGTGCAAGGGAGCACTGGACAGCTAAGATAATCAGTAGGTTTTTTCCAAGATCTTATTGTCTCTTTTGTAATGTCAAAAAAGGTTTGCAAGTTACCATTTCTTATTTCTCTGCTCTCAGTAATGTTGGGAGACCTGGTCTATTCAACATCTCCATGAATATCTCACAAAGTTACTAAGCTTTTTCACTCTACTCTCTCTACATCAGTACTGAAGATGCCAGGAGACACCCAACACCTAATTCTGTGACAGCTTATTTAGTACAAATGCTACAGGTATGATTTCTCCCATGGAAAAACATTATTGGAAAACATAAATTACATACTTGTAATGCTGTACCCCCACGGTGTTCTAGCAGGCAGGACTCCTAAAATTATTCTGCAAGACCTTAGTGGTACCAGAAGTCACCAGAGCAGTAAGTGCCCCACACTCAACACAACGACTTGGAGAAAGGACAGCATTCCATATCACAGGAGACAGCTGCTTGTGCCTTAAGCAGGTGTCCAGCAAAGCCTGCTGGAAAGGGCTGGCACCCAGAGAGGGCTGTGCCATGAGCTTACTCAGTCAGGAAGCTGCCTCCATGCAGGAGTGGAACATGTCTAGTATGGAAAAAGATAATGAAAGGAAAGTCAGCAAAGGAATCAGGACACAGATTATCAGTGTACAGAGAAGAGCTTGGCTGACTTTGGAGTGAAGAGGGAATGGTGCTCACTCTGCAATCAGCAGTGCTGCCTAAAGAGCTGTAAACAAGCCAACTTTGAAGAGGCACGGCAACATGAGCATGAGGCCTGTGTAGAGGCTGAAACACAACTTTCTGTACAAATTTAAATGCATTTAAGCAAAACAGCACAAATTCTTCATATTACCTCAGTACACTTCAGCTAAAAGCCGCCAACTTTGAACTGACAACAGGCTGCTTCACAAAAGATTAAGGCATATAAACTGCACATAGAAGAAATTCTGAGACCTGGAACATCTTGCCCATAACCACACGAGCCACTCTGCAGTGAGAAACAGTTAAATGGTTCCAGTTTTTTCAGGGGAAAGGGGCATAAAGAGCTCTCTGTAACACCTCACCCCTTGGTTCAGAGGGCTCTGTGCAAGTCAGTCACAGGGTGGATAAATAACCATCCCTTCAGAGGCAGGGCCAGCTCCACAGCGAGCCTGCCCTGTTCCACAAGCTGGCTTGTGAGCACTGGAGATGAAATCAGGGACTATATTTATTCTCCCTGCCCGGTCATATCTTTCTATAGATCCCAGACAGGGCCCCACTTCCTTGGCCTGGATCCTGGAGACGAGTAAGCAAAGGAGGGCATAAATCAGTGCCTGGGTTCTGTCAGGAGCACGCTGAACCAACCATCCACACCAGGAACAGGTGCACTGAAGGCAAGCAGGGACACTGTCCCATTTGGAATAGGGGGGAGGGCTTGCAGAAAAGCTCTTCATTTCTTCTCCCTGAGCCTGCCCTAAACCTTTCACCCTGCAAGAAGGTTATTTACCTTCTGCAGTTCACCAGTCCAGTCAACTAGGTGTGTTCCACTTAACACCAATCCATGCTAAGTCAGGCCCAGCCAAGTGTCACTGGCTTCTGTATCCCTTTGTGCTTCACTTTTGCTCTCATTTCTTTTTTGTCTTTCACTCTCTGCTCTGACACATTCACTCCAAAGCTGAAATACTTCAGGGGCAAAATGTTTAGTAAATTAATGCACTCTTAAAACACAACTGTAATTTTTCACCAGTAATTTTAAAAGTCACCAATCATGAAAAGCAGTGCAGACATAGAGCAACAAGAGCCATGTCACTAGTTCATGCTTAATAACCATGGGGTGGATTCTCAGGTAATATTTTAGTCTGAGTAACATTTTAAGCAAGCATTGGTCCCTAAAGAAGCAGTCTTACTTTGAGCTCAGTCATGGTTGCTCATTCCCAATCTCACCATCCTTTCTCTAAATACCAGCACAAGATGCTGAGCAGTATCGAAATGAAAGTTCACATCTTTTCTCCTTTCTGGCCATGTTAGTTTTAGACGGAATTAGTTCCCCAGCTGCTTCCATAGCACAACCATACAAACGCCTGCACCAGCTCAGAGCAGGAATTGATGTCTGCCTAATCTGGCCCCAGATTAGCCTCAGGGTGACCAGCCTTACCCAACCCCGATTGCTCTTCCCGGGTACAATGATGTGTTGTACCCAGTAAAACCATCCACTGCAGATAAGGCCATGTAAACAAGACCCCACCCACGCTCCCGCAGTCAGAGCAATCCATTCCCTTGCTCGGGGAACAATGGCCTGATGGGCGGACAGAAACCTGCAGAATTACTTGTGAAGTGCCCCGTAGGAAGCTCCAGGGCATGCACGGAGCATCCGTGATGGGGCCTGTGAAGACGGGCAGATTCCAATGTATGGGGGGGGAAAAAAAAGCAAGCACCGACTGGGTAGAAAGAGACCTGTCTTCCATAAGATCCTTGCTAGAGTTTGGAGAAACTGTCCACCTTGAGACTTAAAACCAAATACTGGGTATTTAACCTTTGCTTTGCATTTTAGTCACAGAATTACCAGGTGGATTCTTGCAATTCTCAGCTAGAGAATCCAGGCCAAACCAGCTTTTGGTTAACAAAAATCAAAAGAAATTTTAACTGTCGAAAAGGTCAAAAAAAAAAAAAACAATTCAAAAGCATGTCTGCCACATATAAAATTGACTTCTGCTGCAGCTGCAAGCCAGAGCCTCTCTGTACTCAGGGCTGGGTATCTAGTTAGCTAGATGAGAAGAACCCACAGGTGAAAGATACTTGTGCCAGAGTTATGAGACAGCAAATTGCAATGAAAAGCAGTACACAGAACCTTCCACCCTTAACATCTGAAAAGTGTAGGTAGTTAAAGTGTAGGTGTTTGCACAGCAGCAGAGCCATTTAGGGCTTCAGGAGCTGAGCTTCTTTCCTGTAGCACCAGACACGCAGACCATTACCTGTTCTTACCTCCAACAAGAGCAGCAAAGAAGAGATGCCGTAAAAGATAGGCTTTGTCACACCATGAAGCCATATATTTATATATAAAGATTAGTTCAGTAGCATGCTCAGCTCTGAGATCTACCTTATGGATAGTCCCGTGAAAAAGATACCTATAACGCTTTCTGCTTCATCAATGTCACACCCATTTTCCTAAATAAGACTCCAGGCAACCAACGGCACCAGCCTGGGAACACGTGAGAGAAGGGAATTCTCAGAGCATCATTTGGAGCAGGGGCAGGCTGTGTGGAGCGTTGTGCTGTGACCTGTCTCTCTCTCTCTCTCCTTACCATACATCTTGCCTTCGTCGGACAGGATGATCTTGCGGCGGCCGCATGGCGGGTAGATGGCTAGCGCTTCCTGGAAGCTCTGCTCGATGTCCGGGCTCCACACGCCCTCGGCGTCATTGTCGATGGGTTTGTCCAAGGCCTCGCTGCCCCCCGAGTCGTTGCTCCCCTCAGGGGAGGTGGGAGAACTCCACTCGTTGGAGGTAATGGTGCCAGCTAGAAACTCCAAGGTGCCACGCGGAGGAGCAGACTCAGAACCTGCAAGGGCAAGCACATCCCACCGGGCAGTTAGAAACCCTCCGAGGAGATTCTAAAGCAAAAAAAGCTGAAAAAAATCTCAGTTAGGAGGGGTTTACTTCAAGTTTATCTTAAACGATAACTGAACCACATGTTGGGTTTTTATTTGTGTTGAGATGAAAACATTTTCTACAAATCCTTCTGCTCCAATTTCTCTTCGGTTCATTACCTCTGTCACTTCCCAGTTCTCCTCAGGAGTCTTCTTGTGTCTTTATCTCCTTTATTTCTTTCTCCCTGCACTGTCATTGTCCATGTCACTGTTATTTAACTTTCCAAAGCACACATAGAGGGATTCAGCCTGTGTGAAACACTACAGCAGTGATGAATTATCCAGTCATCACTGAGCACTGGGATTGAAATTTTCTTAGATACTGTTTCACTGGATCAGAGTTAGTAGTTGGTGTCACTTCTAACGCTGACATTTCTTCTCAAGGATCAGCTGTGCTTTTAAAAAGCCATTCCTGGACAGTTTAATGCAGTGCCTTCCAAACCCCATATCCTGGCAGGAGCAGAAGGCACCATGAGTACAGGGATTACAGCACCAGTTGCAGGTCAAGAACCAAGGTGCTTAGCCTGTTGTTACTGCTCATCCTCAGAACGACTTTGGGCAAATTCCTTCAAGTTTCCTCTGCCTCTCTGCCCCCTCATCACTTTCTAGTCTCAAGCTATTAGATTTGCCACTGGGCAGGAGCAGAATTTGGTTTCTCATTGAACCTAAGCAGGCAGCTGCTATCTCTTGAAAACTACAATAAATTATACTCTACTTGTAAATGCCTACAGGAGAGGCTGAAGCCTTTGAGTGGAGCTGCTGAAACACTCATTGAGAAATTTACTTCAGACCACACAGACACTTGCAGTCAACCAGGCAGGAGATAAATGGCTTCTAAAGACACAGATAATTCTTCTGCCTTAATCCCAAAGCTGTTTGTTTATCATTTTAATAGCTTTGTTATCTGGGCTACAAAGAATGTTCACAAACCAACATTTGAGAATCCAGCCAGAGTTCAAAACTTCCCTCCCTCTTCCCTCTCTCACTGAGCTAGGTAGCAAGAAAATGAGAATAAGGACTGCTTTTCCAAAAGCAGCAGAATCAACAAACCTGCACTGAACATGAGTAAGAAGAGAAGTCTGACATGGCAACTCTCTAGCTCAGAAATATCACAGTGAAAATGTAAACGGGAACAGAGTAGAAATTTGGGTGTTGTATTTGTCAAAAACTAGTCATTAAAAAAAATATACATGCAGTAGTTGATATAGGGGAAAAACAGTCCATTCATTCAAGCTCAGAACTTCAAAAATTCAGGGCTCATAGCTCCAGAAACTTTTCTGACAAACATTTTTCAAGTCTTTCTTTAGTTTCTTACCTCTTTGGATTTTGTGTTTTTTAAATCTTCTCCAAGACCATAATCACCAGATTTTTTTTTAATAAAAGCTGAAATTCTTGCAGCACTTTAACATTTCAAAACCTGAAATTGTAAAGATTTGGCAACACTGGCTCTCAGAAGGTTTTGCTGCTCCTTAATGACTTTAGACAGCAGCAAATACATATTTTGCATCTCCAAAAGCTAAGGAAATAAGACAATACTGTGCCTTTGACTAATTTCAATACAGACAATATAAATTAGACAAATAATTAGACACAGTGTGCTATGCAGCATTTTAACAAATGGTGCACAAAGACATTTAGAAAACCCAGTATATGACTTATTTCCTGTGAGAGTATTTGAAACACACAAATCACTGGAATGGTCTACCACAGCCCACCCATTCATTTCAGCACCTACATGAGATTATTTCAACCCTCTTGATCCATTTAATGAACTTGGAAAGAAATAATACAATGGGAGGTGAGAGGGGCAGAGAGGGGAACACACTCTTGGCCTTTTACCACTGGGACAGACATCCCAGCACACTGTGAATGGCACCAAGGTCAGCAGTGTGACTTAAGAGACCCTAAAATGAAGGGTAACAGTTTCTTCCCTCCCCAAACATTCCCCCTGTCACTGACAGATGCTAATAAAAAAATTACATGGGTATTTAAGAGATTGTCCTGCTGGGGAATCCGTGTAGAGGAGTAAGCTTTCCACAGGGAGACACTGACAGGGAAAGAGAAGTTCCCTGCTCCAAATCTTCCTTTTGTATTTCCCCAAGCACCCCTAGTCCCTGGAGGCTCTGCAGACCCTCCACAGTTAACACACACATCAAAATATCCACAAACACAAGGCCCAGGCTGGTTGTAACTTGTGGTGACAGGCTGAAAAACAGAGGGTTCAGAACGAAACCCAAGGTGTGACAGCAAGTGCATTCATCAAATCACCTGCACTGGGAGCTGTAAATCTCACAGGAGCCAGCAGGTTTCACACCAAGTGAAAACATCTCCAGCTGCTCAACTACAAGGCTCCCAAAGCCACAGTCACTGGAAGCTGCAGGTCTGCTGTCAGGCCAAATCCCCCAGCAATGCACACAGGCAAAGTCATCTCCTAGGGGATGAAGGACCATCATGACCATAAAAAGCATCTGCTTTGAATCCAGTTATTTTCATCTCCTTAGTGTCCATGCTGACACAGGGGAATACCTAGCAGATGATTTCATCGTGGCACACTCTTAAGTTGAAACTCAATAAATATCTGAAGCATATCTCTGAAGCATAACTCTCCTCCCCCCATCACACACCCTGATCATTTCATATTTTACAAGGCTTGGCATCTGCACTAAGAGTTTTTGGTGACACAGGAAACTTTGGGTCCATTCTAATCCAAGCTTCAGAATAACTGGAGGAGAAAACATGTCCTATTCAGTGCAGTGTAAACTCTCCAGACTCTGTTCTCCAAACCTTAAAGAAAAGTTGCACTGACTTGACTTGAGCAGATGTCATTAGTACCTTAAGAGAAATCCACAAAGCCAGAGACAGAATACGTGAACTTTCTCTCACATTAGTGTAAATCAAGGGAGATGTGGAACATAATAGCAGTGACAGAAGAAATTATGTAAGTCTTGAAGTGATCAGACAATTTTTTTTAATGCTTATTACTTTTCCTGCTTTGCCCAGCAATGTTAGTTTAATCTCAAGTTACAGCAGGTCAGCAAGAACCAAAGTGTGCTATTGTGGTCAATTCCAGCTTTTCTGCACCTTGGGTCCTGATTCTGCTTACCCTTCTTGGTACTAAAGCTATCCCTGACGGATGATGAAAAATGGGGACCCATACAGATTCTAAAATCAAGGATGTTTGGCCATCTCCAGCTAAAACCTCTGTAATTACTCAGATTACAAAGCACACTAGCAAAACTTTTACTTTGATTTGATAACTTCTGAAGAAATTCCATTGACTGAAATGGCCATGGAAGTCCTTATAACTCTGTGCCTCTGGATCACTAAGATGCCAAAGGCTTAAAAGGCCTGCAAAGTTGTCTTAAATAATGTTACTTAACTAGTAAGGCCCATGTGCAGTCCCAGGCAATGCTCTGTGCCAGCAGCAATAGCAGTAATTCAGGGAGCTCTGGCTGAGTGCTATCTGATCTCCTGGTCTCTGCTTTGGCTCAACACTTCCAAGCCTTCTGTTTCCTGCACTGTTGATCTGAACTCGGTGGCCAAGATGACCACTCATTAAAGTAAGCAAAGCAAACTAAAAAAGAAGCTGGGGGTTAAACCCTGTGCTAAATGACTTTATTAGGATGGCAAACTGGAAAACTGGCAGTGGAATTGCTTCCCACTGAATGAGCAATCAGGTAAAAACCAGAGGATTTTTCAGAAACATGAGAATGCTGAATGTCTTATTTATAAGAAAAGTTTCTATAATATTCATTAATAACATCTTTAACAAAATACAAATGTTTCAGTTAGCATCTACTTTCCATTTGCTTCTGCCTTCTATTTAATAGTAACTACATGCATACAGCCTGGTAACTTTAATGGTGATTTGTATTACCAAATGTTCTAATATTACTAAATATTTTAGTACTTGTTAAATTTTTTAAGGTTCTGCCTGTGCAAGAGTTTGTAATCACAAAGCTCTCTTCTGATGTGGAGAGAGTTTGATTCTGAAAGCACTAAACAGACATCCTAAACATGCTCAGACAATTCCTTTCCCATCTGAATTCCCTCACCAGGCACAGTTCTGAGGAACAGAGTAGTCAGAGGATGTTGTCCCGTGTTCGTAAGTGCAAGTTTTGCCAGAGGTCACAGGGCTTGGTGTTTTTTCTCTTGGGATTCCTTTAGCCTGAACTTATGCCCCACTCCTTGCCTTTTGTACTTCTGCGGTCGTACCTTACAGTTTTCTTTATCTTGATCTCATTCTTATTTTACCCAGAGATGATTACGTATCTTTCTTTGTGGGGTCCAGCCATGGGTTCTCCCCCAGGTTCCAAGACATAAGGCCCCTCAGAGCACATCCACCTCCTCACCACAGTATCTCTATCTTCCTTTCTTATGTTTCCCTCTGTCCAAATACTATTTCTTACTCACTCTTGCTCCCTGTTTTTCTTTCTGCCATGGTCATTTCTTATTGAGTCGCTCACAAAGCAAAACCATGGAGAAAACACAAAAATCTTTCAGCTCCAGCAGCTTTGGTTGAAGTGTTCCAATTCTGATAATTTTAACACTAACCCTCTTTCCTTTCACACGTGGTATCTCATTGAGATTCAGAGATCCTGCAGGGCTAGACAGCTGCCAAGAGCCCTTCAGCAAGGTCTTATTGACAGGGAGCACATCTTTAAACAGACTCCACAGTCTGACACATCTGCTTTCTAATATTAATCCCTCAGTCATTACTGTTGGTAACAGCTCCCTCTTAAGTGTTTGTGGCAGCTGCTCAACACAAAATCATACTTTCCTGTGGATCTGAAAAATTGCAGCCAGCTGCCTCCAGTTGTTCAGTTTTCTTAGAGCTGCTCTGTTCAAGAGGCTCCCCCCAGCCCACGGCCACCCCCTGTCCCTGCTGGAATGGAGCACAGCACAGCAGGCAGAGGGTCCCCATTGAGTCACTCACCCCTGCCAGGCAGGGGCCCCTGCCAGCACAGCCCTGTGCAGTCCCACAGGCGGTTCCACTCCTGCTGCAGAGCTGGCTCCTGCTGCTGCTGCTTCACCCAGAGCATCCCTGCAGCCTCGGCCTCATCCACTGGAACTGCGGGCTGTGCCGCCAGGGATTGCTTCACCTTACAGGTGCTCCTGGGTGCCATTGAAATGCAAACAAACCCCAACAATTCCCGTATTCGCCATTCGGTGTAACGTGAGCCAAACACTCCTGCTATAGAGGATTCCAACCACATTTTCATATCTGATCAGCAGTCGGAAATTTTGCAAAAAAAAAAAAAAAAAATCAGTTCAGCCATAACAGATGGTATCCTGCTTCTCAAACTATAAAGTTTATTTTATATATATATATATATATATATATATAAAACAATAAGAAAACCTGGAAACAGGAGCAACCAGCCACTTAGTCCCATCCAGAACACCTAGCGAAAGAACTTACACAATGCAGCGACACAAGGAGATTCGGGTTTAGGGAAGCAACAGTCTGAAATACTAAGAAACCTATTACTCAAGGTAATAGATGGAAGGTAGCAGTCAAACTTACCAGAGGAAGAAGACTGGGAAATTCTATGGGACACTACAAGAATAGCTTAGTTCCTCTGAAAGAGAAAAATTAGTGCAATCAGTAGATGAGTAGCTCCCAGATGGTGCAACTCAAGGACTGCAGGAAAAACACACTGGAAAGGGAAAAGGTAGGGAAAGCAAGTATTTAACGATAAATAAGACTGGTGAAGGTTTGCAGACAAAAGAGGAAAAAAATAATGGATATGTTTATAGGGTCTCTACAGAAAAAAATTAAGAATGCAACTGAAGCAAGACCACTGAACCGTTCCTAGGAAGGTAACAGCACTTTTACAGCACCAGACAGCAACGAGTTCCTCAGGCTCCTTAGGAGCTGCACTCCCATCATTACAGCAACCTGGAGACAGTGCAGATGGGTGGGTGCAGTTCACTGGGCCTCTTGAGGGCTTCACTCAAACACTCCAGAACAGCTTAGCCAGGGGCTGAGCCTGGCTGTCATCTCACTTTTTGCCTCAGGCCTCCTGCAATCCTGAGTAATGCCGGCTATTCCCTGTGAATAGCCCTATCCACCCAGGACAGCAGAGTAGTGCTGCATAAACCCATGAATAAAACCAGTTAAGATAAGTGCTACTGGCTGCAGAGGAGGTAAAGGCTCTTAGCAAGCAGCAGTGCCAGGCAAGGAGGAAAGAACTGAGATTTGCCTCTCTGTATTGGGCAAGGTAATAAACTCATTACATCCACAGGCTGCACGGTGAGATTTTTGTCTCTGTCTCAACACTGAGTAAGACTGGTTTACAAAGGAACAAGCACTACTCGCCTCAGATCATATCCAACAGGAGGCTGGGCTCCAGCTGAATGCATGTCACACTGCCTAACAAAAAATCAAGCTCGGTTTGTTTGCTGCACCGAAACTGCCTGCAGCAGCTGCTGTTCAAAAGGCACCTGACTTCCCGAGCAAAGCAAAACAACTCTGAAATTATTGCAGCAGCTAGCTCTGGCTGAAACAGAGAGAGGATGTAGTGTCCAGCAGAGTGATATAAATCAAAGCAAGGAGAGAGGAGGATTTCTATCAGTGCAGCCCTGGATAATGCAGTCAAACAGGATGTGATGAGATAAGGCTGTGTGTGGCCTTGCACACCATCCAATCAGTTACATTTGAGATAAAGGAAACAGAGCACAGAGCCTTGCTGCCCCAAGGAGGGGAGGAAAAACCCCACAACCCAAGAGCAAAACCCAAAGGCCAGCTCTGATCCCACAGTGAGGATGTGGCCAGCTCAGGGGTCGGTCCCGAGCCATGGGCAGCTCCTGCCCAGCTCCCACGTACAGGCCGCATCACAAGGCCACGGGCCTGGGACTGACAGAGTGACTACGGGCGATTCATGCCTCAGCTGGGAGAGAAAAACCAGCCAGCAAGGGCAGCCGAGATTGACACTGCCAGGTTGTGCTGGGACAGAGCCACGCGCTGGGCTGGCCCCAGCTCCCAAAGGAACAGAGGAATTCCTGGGGAGTCACTGTTATCTCCCATGTGGGAACTGTTCCCAGAGCTCCCATTCTCCCTGACTTTCCAAGACATGTGGCATGTGTTTCACAGCTTCCCAAAGAGATGAAGGTTGTGGCAGGGTGAAAATGGTTAGCCACCCTGGTGCTAGCAGCAGCAGCCCCAGGAGTCATTCTCCCTGGAGCTGGTTAGAAAGCAAGGAACCAGGAGGGAGTCAAATAATCAACATCCCTTCACAGAAGCATTGGTAGTGTCAGCTAACACAGGAAAATTGGAACTGTCCCTTTAGGTACAGGCAAGTGTAGATATTGACTGACTAAAATGAAATGAGAATGACCAAGCCAAGCTAGAGACAAAAAGAAATCAAGCTCAGCATCTTCCCAAAGAGTATTATTCACTTAATCATTAAAGGATAGGGAACTTTCAATAGCAACTCAAAAAAACCTTGCTCCTAAACTTGCAGAAGCTCAGTTCTTCTGAAAATCTCACCAATGGGCTCAAAAGCCCTCACTTTACCTATGGAAAAAAATAGAGGATGAAGATGTAAGTGAACCACCCAATAGAAAAATCAGAATAAGGGTAAAATCTAGACAAGAACTTCAAGGCAAGAAAATGTTAACTTTAAAAGTGATTTGCAATTGCAAGTGGTAACTTCAGAGGGGTTCATGTCTAGAAATAGAGGATATTATAAGGGTTTGCTGACAAGTAACACTAAGCTGAGACTCATAATGCCCACCTCATGATATCAAAACCAAATTCTTATTTCCTAATCCTGCCTCTTGTTCATGACATTTTTCAATCTCTTCTCTAGGGCTCAAAGATAGATGCTCCAGCAAAGCCTCACAACTGTGACACACCTAGCTCCCCATGACACTAATGGCAGAACTGAACACGAGCTCAGACAAGAGACAGATATTTGCAAATTTCATCCAATGCAGTGAAAATGTTTAGCTCCAAAACCCTAGTCAGACTCCAAGAAAAGAAATAGCTGAACCTGGGCTATGAGACTTCCAAGAGAATGGGCAGACAGTGATGACACAACCCACGAATGCAGTCAAATTTCCCTTTCTGTGGTGCTTGCAGGTGGTCTGTGTTGTGGGCATGGCCTGTCTGGTCAGGACTAAGCCCTCTACTAAAGGCTCAAGACAAATGCAAATCACTAACAGGCAGAACAGGTATATAAAGTGGGACCAAGGCTCAGTGCTCTTTCGAGTTTCCCTCCTTCAGTCAACCAATTACACGTGTGCTTTGATTTTAGTAGAAGTCAGGCATGAGCTCAAAGGGGTTTGATGCTTGTTGTAAGGCAATGCCTAAGCAAAGAGCAGCCACAATGTGACACCTCCATCAAATGAATGAAGCCTACCCATGGGGTATCCAGACACCACCCCAGCTCAGTTTTGGGGTACACACCCCATCTGCATCATGCAGCAGATCAGCATTCACTGCTTACACATTCAGTTCTCAAGGCTGACACTGTGAAAGCCAATGTTTCTGTAAAACAGTGTGAAATTTCCTAGCTAACACACACCAGACACTTCTGCCAGATTCCACTGCTCCTACCAGTTTGATACATGACACAGTAAAGCCATCCTCAACTCAGACCAGTGTAATTTGGAGTTCAGAACTCTTTCCTCTCTCTAAATGTGGCATAAACCTGCAATCATCTCCAACCTGCTGAACACAGAACGATTTCACAGAAAGCAAATTAAAATAATGAGAATCTGTAATTACAACCCCAAACCTCAAGCAGGAATCAGTTAAAAAATAATAATTAAAAAAAGAAATGTCAAAAACTGAAAAACAAACTTGTCCTCAGATATTACAGGAAAGTATGAACCTTCTGATTTATCTCTTTGCCCTTCCAGACCCTTCTTGCCAGGAAGGTCAACAGGTTATATACCTTCTGCTGGATTAATCTACAGGAGAACAAGGGCAGCTAGCCAAGCAAAACTAGATTCTTAAAGGGACACAGCCAACCACAGACTCTGCTCCAGTTTTTAAAGCATGTCCTTACAAATAAAACCTGTGACCAAAAGCAGTGGAAAAAGGTGCTGATGCTCTGTTTTTCAGTTTGCATACTGGATGGATAGAAGCAGAGATTTACATGTTCTACCTGCAGTTATTCTCTTCTGATTACATAAATACTCCACAAACTAGTGGAGGCAGAGAAATAAATATATTTTTATTAATTTCATAAAGACAATTCAAAGAGCAGTGAGTGTGCTTGGACATAATCTCCTTACACAAACCTCTCTTTTACACCTTGTTTTCCCCCTTAAACTGACAAGATTTTCAAACCAAAAGATCTGCCTAAGTCCTGCTAGTCTGGTACAAATGAGCTTTATTTCAATGAGCTTACAGAGATGTACGATCAGGTAAAATGAACTTAGGACACATTAATAAATCCTCCCTTTCCATTTCAGCATACACCTGCTCCACATTCTCTTGACATTTCCTCTTTAGTTCAAGCAGTCCAGGTTACAAGAGATTACACTCTGCCTGGACATCTGTCATTAATGGTTACCATACTGCTGGAAGGGAGGCACTCTGAGGGCTACACTGATTTGTTTTCTCTTTGGCAATAGCAGAGCAGATGTTCTGAAGGCTTGCACCCAGGCTCTGAAAGCCACTGGCACTCATGTCTCAGAAATACAGGAGGGTAAAACACCTACCCTTTGGCAATCACATTCTAACCAAGGTAAGAACAAGGTAATTATAAACCTACAAGAGAACAGAAAAACAGAGCCAGTGACTCAGCCAGTAGCACCAGGAACTGGAAAACCTGCCCCTCCCTAGCAGGAAAACGTCTAATTCATATGGTGTTAAAAACAAAGGGGAGTGACTGCATCATCTCCAGAAAAAGGAGGACCCAAGGGGCAGGAACAATAAAACCAAAAACCTACCAAACCCTCCCCCCATCCCCAAAAAACCCCAAGAACTCAAAACACCACCACCTACCCTTAAAAAACTCTTTCTAATAATCTAGTCTCAGATCTTGTAATGAGCTCCATACATGCCAACCCATGGCTTTTTTACAAGGCTGTACAAAGGAACATGCTGGGCATTTACCTAGTTGGCAGAAGTTGCAAATATATGAACATCCGTTACTGTAAATCCTAATAAACCTGATTGCTCCTCAAAGGAAGATAGAAATGCTGTGAAGGTAAAGAATGAAAAGAACACAGTGACCAAAGCAATAAGTTTAGATTTAAAAGAGCATTTGTTACTCTCCACAGAAATCACAGCAAAAAATTACTTCAGATTGGCTTGGAGAGCACTGATCATATTGCTAGAAAATTGAATAATGGCTTCAAAACTATGCATAATTGTATATATGATATATGAGAGACAAACAGAACCAACAGATACAGAGGGCATCTACTGGGATGCTGCAGGCATCTTTGCTAGTCCAGTTGTCTTTGACATCTTAATTAAAGATCTAAGGTTGACTCAAAGTAATGTTAAAGAAACTTGCAAGTGATACAGAATGAAGTTTACAAGCACCAGTGGGTAGAAACAATTCAAAGGGTGTTAGCGTAAAAAAGAAAACAAAAGAAGCAAGGGAGACAAATAGGACTATGTTGGAAAAGTAATGCAAAGAAAACCCAGAGATAAAATCAAGGAAAAAGCCCGGCCAGAAGCAGGAGCTAAAGACAAGCAAGAGTGAGAATGCTGAACAAATGAGAGAATTGTCTGCAAAGCAAATGCTTCTGCAAAATGACCAATGTGACTTTAATCTGCCTGGGCTCAGATATCACTTCAGGCAAGGAAGAGAGATGAATCACTCCAACTCCTGGAATATTGGATCTCATTCTGACAAAGAAACACAGATAAACTGAAGAAAGTGTAGAGTATAAAACACCCCCGATAATTAGACCTAGAAATTTGAAAAATATTATTATTATACCCTCATTAGTAGCTTGTAAGAACTTAGGAGATGTAAATGCAGAGAGAAATAATAACCAATCATTTCAGAGAAATACACACCAAGGCAAAAACTGCTGCAGTAGAGTAAGAAAACTTTTCTGATGTACACGGGGTGATTGAAAACTTGCCCCAGAAAACTTTTACATGCCATGGGGGAGTGGGAGGGAAGAACCAAACTAAACCCCAAGCCCAACAAATGAACAAAACACAAACATGAGCTATGGACAAAGTATAAGAGATCTTTAAAAAGACGTAATACTAAATTTTACATTTTTAAGATAAGTCATGGTCAGATAAAACAGAAAACTGTATTGCTCTCACAGGAGCTACTGTAAACATGGTCCAAAGAACTACTTATGGTAGGGAAAAATGGCAATGTTGTTAAGAAAATGTCCCCATTCTTCTCCCACCCTTCCCCTCCGAGTCACAGCACCTCCTTCTCCAGACACACCAGCACATGACCATATGATTAACTTGACTGGAGAACAGACAGATGTGGCTGAAAACCAACTTGTAAAAATGATAAAACTTGCTAAGAGCGTTACTTTTCCTCTGGATCAGTCCCGGGGCAGCGAACAGCAGTGCTAGTGTCCCTGCCCGTGACAAAGCACAGAGATGTGACAAGTAAGGAAATGGGCACTTTGAGGCCCTGGGGACACCTCCACAGCAGTGCCAGCAGAAACCTTTGTGGATCCACCCCTTGGCTTCCACTGGGATGGAACCAAGAGCTGAAAGATACAGAAAAGGACACGTAACACCAAGGAAGGAAAGCTGTGAATAAGCATGCAAACAGAGTTCAAAGCTGTAACTCTGGGAAACAATACTTTTCAGCAACCCTCTCAAAACTCTACTTACTCTGCTTGAATTCTGTGAAACTACTACCTGAGTAAGAAAACCAACAGCAACTGTGATTTCATGCAAGCCACAGACAAGATACTGTGACACGAAGCCCTTTTTCTCTTTTAAGCTTGGCAGAACTATTTTCATACCATTTTCCCACAGATGTTCTTCAATACAGCAACATTGAAATGCTTATCACAATAATAACCTTCAAAACCATTGGTAGCATTAATTTAAATATCAAAAATAGTGCAGGATCCAAGACAGCAGAGAAATTCCTAGTAACCATTCTCACGAACATTTATTTGCTTCCAGGATCCACCTCCAAGAAGACACAAACAATGAGCTGATAGCCCGGTTTAGAGATTGATAAATCGGTTGAATGCTCAAGTTTGAGGGAGCCATTCCCACTGGGATTTAGGAAAACCTGAAAAGGCGACTGCACCCACTGCAATACAACCTGAAAATGTGATTGGCTGTCCTTCACTCTGCCAACCCGAATTCCAGAGAAAACCAGAGTCCCTTAGCATCCAGCAGCCCTAATAAATAAATCCCTCTGTATTCACTACAGGGCGATCCCAGGCTCATCTCTGTAATGAGAACAAGCTATCGAAACCAAGAGGCTTTAATTGCACAGGTGAGAGTAGAGCAGCATCAGCCCAGCCCCAGCACTTGCTGTGTCCCCACTGTGCTCTCCCCTTGTTCTGCTCCTCTCGCTCCTCCCCGTTACTCTCTGCCCCGTCCTGCTGCCCACTTCCTTCTGCGGGAGAACAATAAAACCTCTCACATCCACCCAGACAGATGGACAGACAGGTGAACCAATGCCCGGCTCACCCTGCACACAGACACCGCCATCAGGTCCTGGCAAAGCCGACCTGTCCCCAGCAACAGGAAAAGTGAAAAATAAATCCAATCCCTAAATCTCCTTTCCTCCTGTCCAGCCCGCTGCACTTCACAAGTATTTTGCATCGCTTATTTGTAGAGGAGTCACAGAACCCAACTCTTAAGGTTAGAAAGTAACATGAGTGTAACTCCAGGTTAAACAAAAACAAAGTTGTAATTAGTTGTGGTTAGTTCTGAGTTTTTCTTTGTTTTTGTTAGGGTTTTTATTTAACATATGTGATCGTTCACTATAAAGTACTTCACAGAAGTCCGTAAAACATGTGGAGTTACACTTCTTCCCTCTTCTGCAAAAAAAGCCTCATCTTTAGCTTCTCATGCAAGAAACTGTTTAAACGGAATTATCTGCACAAGATAAAAGATTACTCCGGAAAGGTTTTTGTTTGGGTTTTTTTGTCTGTGCTCGGTTTGTTTGGGGTTTCTTTAATCCTTTCCTGTGGCATGCCACCAAAACTCAACTCTAACTTCAGAATAAATGAACTGGGAAAACATCCCCCCATCTTTTGGTAAATGCCCTACAGCAACCTACGTACTTCACACAGAGAAGCTTCATTATGATTTTTTTTTGTTCTATTTTTCCCCCCGAAATCATCGTCCGTAATTTACATTAAAATTTACTACATTAAGTACTGCTCCTCCTTTCCACCCTCCCCAAGCGCATTTCTACGAGCCATACAGAAACCGCTATTTCTCCCCCCCTTCCCATCATCGCTGCAGTTTCCAGCGACCGAGTTCCCGAAGTGGCAGCGCCGGCAGCCCCTTCCCGGCGGGGGAAGCCGGGAGGCTCCATTGAGGATGTTCCCATCGCTTCCTTTGTACGCCTGAGCCTCGCCTGTCGCACACGAGCGGCTCCGCACCCTCCCTTCCAGCCCAGAGCCATCGTGGAACGGCGTGTCCCGACCTGAGCGAGGCAAGAGCGGCTGCTGTTCCGCAGGGGCAGCGGGGACCGGCTTCAAATCCTCCTTCAGCTCCAGGACTTTCTGCCGAGAGAGCACCGAGCGCTGTTAGTGCGCGCCTGCCCCTCGCTCCCCACCTCCGAGCCCGCAGGGGTGGGAGCGGGGGCTGGGACGGGGGAGCGGGCGGGTCACCCTCCCGCTCGGCATCGTCGCCGCCGCCAAGGCGCGCAGAAAAAAAGTTGGCGAGGAGCGGCTCCGGGGTGGGCCCGCGGGGCTCCCCCTCGCCGGTCCCGCGGCGGCGGGGAGAGGCGAACAATGCCGGGCCGGGCGGGTGGCCGGGAGGGGATGGGATGGAATGGGATGGGAGCGGGGGGGCAGCCGCGCCGGCGGGAGCGGAGGCACAAAGCGCACACTCACCTGAGGAGCGCGGCGCGGCCGGCGGGACGGCGAGCCCGGGCGGCGGCGGGCGGGGGGGCGGCCGGGCAGGAGTTTGGGAGGAAAAGGGAGGGTTTTTATTTCCCCTGGAGTTTGAAAGGAGGAAGTGAGGAATGCGAGGAATGAGAGTTGGTATGAAATGAAGGCGGCCGAGGGAGGGAGGGACTGCCGGCTAAGGCAGGGGCTGGGACGGGGCTGGGAGGGGACTGGCGGGGGGCGGGGGGCAGCGGGAGAAGGGCCGAGGCGGAGTTGGGAACAAAACCCGGCGGGGCCGGGCGCTCCTCGGCCGGGGGCCGTGTGTGACCGGGGCGGAGGGAACGCGGGCAATGGCCGGAAGAGGGGCCCGCGGGGGCGGGGGAAGGAAACTCCGGGCGGGCGGCCGGGAGCGGGGGAAGGGGGCGGCTCGGCAGCGCCGGGAGCGGGCGGGACGCCGCCGCCGCCTCCAGGAATCGGGAGCAGGCGCGGCGCCCGGCCCGGGAGAACTTGGAGTGCGCGGCCCGGACGGGCCGGCCTCGGATCCCCGGGAACGCCGCCGCTTGCCTGGTGCTTTCCCTGGGGCCATGGGCCAAGCCCCGTGAGGGCGCTCCGGCCCCGGGACAGCCCCGCGCCGCCCGGGCAGGGACGCGGCTCCCGGGCTCCCCCCTGCGCGCCAGGCGCGGCCCGGCGGCTGCGGAGCCCCTCAGAGAGCGGCCGTGATTCCCAGCCAGAGAGCGGCCGTGATTCCCAGCCAGCACCGCGGAACAAACAGCCCCAGCCACCAGCAAAGCGGTGTCTCCCCGTGGCTTTTCTCAGTCTCAGGTCGGAACTGCTCCTTTCCACCCAGTTCATACAGGAATGCTGCGCTAGAAAATGCCGATATGAGACTGAGAAAAGCCACATCCACAAAACAAAAGCAGAGGAAACCAGCAAGTTTAGTAAATGTAGCTACGTCCTAGCAGCAGCGCGGGGAATGCAGCTGCATCAGCGAACCAAACTTTTCCACGGCTCCGGCAAGTGATTTTGCCACAGGTGGCTGGAACTACCTGTGAAGAGTTATAACCTGGTTGTCTTTCTTCAAAACTTCAGTATATCAAAGAAACTGAGTTTTTTTTTGTAGGAACTCAAAGCTAAAAAAGTTCCTAACTCTTTCAAATAGCAGTGAAAATTGCAGAGACCAGGAAACAGGTCCTAAATGTGTCCTAAGGCCTCAGCAACAAGACCCATCAATTTCATAAAAATAAGATTTTCTGATACAACTGTAGAAATGAAGAGTATATACAATATAAATAAGATTATGTCACAACATTCAGTGAAACGATTTTCAGGGTGTGTGTTTTGTTGTTTTTTATATAAACCACTTTAGTCACTGTTTCTATTAAGATATATTTTAAAAGCTATAATATATTTTCTATTAAGCTGTATTTTAAAAAACCACAATCTATATGAAAGGTAATTCACTTCTCATCACATATATTCAGTGGGAATTCTAGGCCAGGTCTCATAATTGTGACTAACATTGTTTTGCTCCTATTTCCTTGCCAAACCAACACAGCTCAAAGAGAAGGAATTGAAACCTATTCCTTCCTGTGAATCATCACACAAATTGTTTGCAGGACTTCAGTCAGTTGCAGATGGAAATTCACTCAGGAGAATACAGGTTTTTTAGTGGTGGGTTGTTTGGGTTTTTTTACTGGACATACTGCAGAGCTAAACGATTCTGCTTAGAACAGAAAGCTGAGAGAGTTGGGCAAACTTATCAGATTAATTCCCCAACCCTATTTGTACTCTATCAGTATGATTTTCTTATGCAGTTTTTAAAATAAAGCCCTTTCCCCCCACCATAGTAAATTACTATTACTTTCCCTATAATAAACAAAGGGCTCAATTCAATTAAGCTTTTAAAAAAATCCTTTGTTTTCACCAAAATTTTCAGCTGTTTTGCTGTGGGTAGTGCAATGGGTTGCCTTGTATGGAGATATTAATTGAATCAAATTAAATGATCAAAAATTTCAGCCTCTGGAATATTTTCACCCATTTATGAATACATAAATTGAACGTTAAATTGAACATTCTAAATTGAACATTAAATTGAACGTTCTAAATTGAACATTCTAAATTGAATGTTAAATTACCATAAGTTATGGTTACGATAGCCTTTACCTTAAAGCATGTTGGTGAAGTTAGTTTGCTTCTGGATCTTTCTCCCATTTTGGAACAGAAGAAGTGACCTCCAGCTTCCAGGGAGGAAAGAATAATTCTATATAGAACACCTTGAGGGATGCAATGAGAAAACAGAAACTATAGAGTGTACAGTTCAAAAGATACAAGAGTTAACACTGGTACAGGATCTCTGCCTTCTTTCCTGGCAGGGGTTTCAGTCATTGCCACCTCACAGTGGGAGCTGGTTGTTTTCCTTGTTAGTAAGGGAGCCCTTACACATCAGTGCTGTTTTTCTACTCTCTTTCATAACTGTATGCTGGGCCAAATCTCTTGGCCCTAGGATTACTTAGTTCCAAACTGCAGTTAGGTACAACAGTTTGATCCTGTGGCAAAGATTAGATTCCTGACTCTGCAAAAGAAGGAATCTGTCCATGTCTCTGTTTCACAGGACTATACACAAACTCTTAACTCAACTTGTAAATCACAGGGAAGGGTTTTGCTTGTCTTCTGTATCAGGAACAGGAAACCTAATTCAATGTCATCCAAGAGATTTACAGAGCTGTTAATCCCAGCAAGTAGAGGAGCACATTAATTAATTATTAGTATAGGGGTAACCATTATACTAACAGTAGCAAAACCTCATGTCCTACTGCTACCAATTTCAGCAGCAAAACCTCAATGAGACTGAGACAGCCCTAAAAGCACAAGAAATAATTCACTGTCTTTTATGTTTGTAAGCCCAAGAGCCTATAACAGCCTAAGAGCCATTTCCATCTGCTAGGCTTGCCTTTAGGACTCCAGTTTAACCATTTAATATGCTTCTTTAAGATCTTGCTGGGGTTTCTAGCATGCTACATTTGCACATATTCAGCTAATATTACTGTGTTAAGAACAAGTGCCCAGTCATGTTTCCCACTTAATTTTTTCTCTTCCCTCTAAGACTAATTTGGCTCAGATGGAAATAGTGGAAAAAACAGAGGTGTTTGAAGAATAGGGCTTGCATGTTGAGAGCTGTGCCAGTTTCTGATTACCAGATCCATCATGTCTCCTCTTATTGAGCTTCATACATCTCTCAGTGGAAATAGGAAAATATAACCACTTCAACTTGATATTCTTCCTAGCCTTGTATGACTCCAGTACCTGATTCAGAAAACATTAACTTATGTGCTTCAACAGTTGAATGGGTTCAGATGGAAGGTGGGAAAATGCAGTAAGGACCATCTCAAATGCCCTAGCTGGATGCTGGGAAAAACATTAGAAACATGGGGCAGAGAAATGGAACTAGCTTAAACAATCAAATAGAAACCAAGAACTACAGCAATACCTGATAATATTGGGGGAGGGAGGGGGTAAAAGTATTAGAGAGACTACCCTTACATTTATTCCCAGATTTCCAAGTGTATGGGAAGAATATCCAACACCACAAAGAATGGGAACTGAGAATTACAAAGGAAAAGAGTAAGAAGAAAATTATGATATTCAAGAAATTTAAAGAAACTGAGGTAATAAGTCACAGAGAAGGAACTAAGTACACCCACAAGTAACAGCAAAATAAAAACAATCATTTAGAATTAAAGACTTTTCCATATATAAATTAGTTTATTTTCATTTAGATATAAAAGTTATAAATACAATTAATGTAAAACAGTATCTGATAAAGATGACTGAATCAGTTCATCTGTCTGCATAATTTGACTGAGGGGCTGTGACATGATCGTTTGATGTCAAGAAATAGCTTGAAGAGTCACTGCTGACAAGGCTAATTAAGTAAAAGGATGCTTTCTGGGCACACAGAAAATCATCTTGAATCAGAAATTAGCATCCTACCTTCAGGTCACCCCAAAATAACATAAGGCAATTTCTTTCACACATTCCTAGTCAGAAAAGTAATCAGACAGGTACACAAGCTGACTTCCTTTCCTGGATGGGCAGAGGGAATGCAGACCCATCAGCCAAGACTTCAGAAGAGCACAGCTGGAAAGCACTGCCAGGTCTCATCCTCAGCCTGATGAGCAGGAAGGCACAAAACAGATCCATCAGCATTCAAGTTCTCTTCACTGACTGCTTTTCTGATAAGATCATCTCAAGGAAATATCTCAGCAGCTACTGAAAAATGCTCATCTGAAAGATAAAAGAGCTGGACTTCTCAGCCTCAATTCATTATTTTACAGTTAAATACAGCATTTACTTTGTGACTATGATCATTATTCTTTCTGGCAATATCGGAAATCGTCTTCACAAAGTTTTGTTAGTTTGAAAGCACAAGTGATATCTACCATTGCAAAGACTCCAGAGACCAAAAGCAAAATATCTGCTCTTTACAGCTTGAAACAGAGTTAGTCTGCTGACAAGGACAATATCCAAAGCTGGAGAACACCTAACTCTTGTCTCAGTAGAGGGACAGACTTCTCCAAACTATTGTGAATATGGGTAATAGGCAAGAAGCAGGCAAGACAGTAATATTCTGTGCTTCAGTACACAGAAGATGTGTGCACTGAGGGCTTCAGGCCACACTGTGCTGCAATCCACCCTGGTGAGTTAAGGCCACATGAATCAAGGGTTCCATGCTGTGACACAGTCTCCATACTGTACATCCAGTATTAGAAATGGAACATTGGAAGGACACATTGCAGAGCCTTGTGGTACAATTACAATAAACTTACCAATGCCTTTGAAAATACCTGTAATCTCTTTTTGAGGTAACTCCTTCTTATAGGCAAGTTAAAATTATTTATACAAAATCTACTTTAATATGTCATGCCTTGAGATAATCTCACGTTAAAAAAAATAAAATTGGTCACAAACTTATACCTAAAAATGCAGCAAATTTCATGAACAATAGCATAATTAAAAATATTTTTCATCAGTTTACAGTCTAGATTCAACCAATCAGAACACTGCTTTTCAGAAGTGGTACTGTATATTGTTACAATACTATCTTCTGCCAAATTCAGCCAGATTCTATCATGTATTCAGTCTCATTTTTCACATGGTTAGAAGTAACAGAAGTAGCAATGAATATAATATCAGCCACCGAAAAGGGAGTGTTTCAGATTTGATTGTTCTTAGTTTGGTAAAAAGACTGTCAAGGGATGGAGAGAAATTAGAATACTGAGAGGGAAATGGAGTATCAGTCTTAGCAGACAGTCATTCCACAGAGTAAACGTGTTGTATTAGAGCCAACTCCAGCTGTTCTCTTTTTTTCTGAGTTCATTTGCTTAGGAACTCTTGAGTAGCATCATCTCCCAGGCGTTGTGGAAGCTTCAAGGTAAATGAACATTTAGCCATTATTTTTCTAATTCTAGCTGCAAGGAGTTGCAATAAGTGGGCTTAGCCCACTCTCATGCAGCATCTGTAAATAAGGATTCTAAAAGCAGAATCAACACCAATGACAGAAACATCACCTAGATTTCTTGCTCTTCCACAGGCCATACAGAGGTTGCTCCCAAGGTGGTCTGCTGTCAACTCCCGTAATGCTCTGAAGACTGGAACTGGTTTTCTAATAAGCCTGCAGAAGTCTGTCCTCCATTTCCCTTCCAATATGCTCTTCATTGCTACACCTGCAACTCTTACAAGATGTAGGGGTGGGAGTGAGTTCCATGTCTGTTGTCCCTCACTCACAGACCAATTTGCTGTCAAAGCTGGAGAGTCCAATAGCAAAAGCCTGAAGAGCACAGAGAGGGTAATTATAGTCCAGAGTGAACACATCTTCTGCTACACGACCAAACTGCATCACGATGTAGTCAGCTGGGGAGAAAAGACATTCAGAGATGAACAATTTCACAGTGAAGCAAAAGAAAAAAATAAACAAAAAAAAAAAAAAAAAAAAAAAAAAAAAAAAAAAGGCAAAACAAAACCCAATCACAAACTCTCCCCATATCTGCCAGTCCCAAATATATGTGGTTGGTGTATCCATCCTTTCTCACCAGAGTGGCCTTGAAATCTGTCCTCTAGAGTGACTGTGCTATTCTAGAGATTTTTCTTCTCAGAACCACAGCTCAAACCATTCTTTTGCTGGCCTGAAGGTGCTGTATTAGACCTTGTCTTTCACTTCAGGAAGCTTTCATTTGCCCCCTCTTTTGCTGCAGTTATGGACAGCAGAGTCTGCATCCACCCCAGAAAAAAGGAGGCCTTATATAATTTTCCTGACAGCTCAGAAGTCCCCAGTAATCATGAACTAACTAGCTTCCTTTACCCAGTTTCCCTCCTCTAGGAAGGGTGTCCTATTCCTCCCAACCCTCATAAAATAAATTAGGTGCTCCCTGTTTAAGTAAGTCCCACACACTCTCCACCAGACTCTTACGGTCATTGTCATGGACAATCTGGAAGTTCTTCACTGAGGCCTGAGTGACCCTCCCATGGAAGTTCAAAACATAGGATTGAGTGTCATCATTCCAGACTGGAGCCTTGTTGTGCAATTCAATGAGGTTTTCTAAATTTTTGTTTTGCCATTTTGACAGCAGACCCTCATGCTCCTGTTCAGAAGAAAGAAATATATTTTATCAGATTTGGAATGTCTCTGCCTCTAAGTACCACCTCTCTTGTGTGTGCACTCTGTCACTTCATTCCCTGTGTAATGAAACACACTGATAACACTTAAACTCAGTCCTACTGAATACTTTCTGCAAATACCAGGAAGATACTTTTATAGATTCCCAGTCCAAGCATTCTTTTCACTCAATAAAGTAAAAAGAGTGATAGGGAAGGAAATGTGTGTTCAGGAAAGGGAGAAATTCAGAGTCCACAGATAATTGCCATCCTGCTGGCATGAATTACTTCTGAGTCTCATAATCTTTCTCTGATCCTGTTGCATCCAGTTCCCATTACTAACACTGTAAACTTTGAAATAAAAGAAAATAATCCACAATTAACTGCATAGTGCCAGGCCCTGAGGTGCCTCAGTAGAAAGTCCAAAGGCTGGAGTAGAATGTAAGATTAAATGTCATCTTATTGGGTCTAATGAGTGATGCCCAGTATGAAAATCAGAGAGAAATAAAACCAAAAAGATACAAAAAGGAAGTAAACCAGCATATTAAATTTGACAAACAATGAATTGCAAGGAGATTCAGGTTGTAGTGAAATATGACATATGATTTAATTTTAAAAGTTCTGCAAGAAATAAAATCAAAACTATCTATGTTAAAACTCTGAAGAAAAACAGTCCAAGCTTAAGGTACTAAGAGGAAAAAATGCTCAGAAAACAACCTGTTGTGGAGGTCTGACTGATGTGGCTATAGTATGTGCTTCAGTGTTATACGAAGATACCATAGTGGATCTTTGAGGATAACCTAAATAAAACTTCCTGTTCAGTTTAGTTACTTTTTAGTTTTATCTATATTTACTTTTAAAAAATTCAAATCAAACCCCTAAGAACTGGCACCAACTGCACCAAGCGCATTTAGTTTTAGGGGAGAAAATTTAAGGCAGGGCCATGGAACCATTACTGTACTAATAGGAGAGATGGCAACACCAACTCAAAGACAATGATAAATGAGCACTTCCAGATACAATTTTTCTGACCATTCACAAGAATTAAATCTCTTTTCTGGGCTGTCATGATTCTCTATTTCCAATTTTTAAGTTATTTTTTTCCCCGACCTCAGGAAACACATTCTCGTCCTACTCATATCTACTCTCAACATGGCTGCAAATACCACCTTCTAGCTTAAAACATTGACCACACCTTTCAGTTGGTACCTTTTCTTTCTGCCTTTTGGTCTTCTCTCACCAAACATAAAACCCACATTAAGGGAACCTAACAATTTTCATCACATACCTGAACATACCTTCAGATACTGTTCTGTAAGCTTTTAGCTCTAATGCCTCTCATATCTATGAAAAATCCTCACTAAATAGTCACAACAAAACTCCATCTTGTCCTCATCCCTCCTTCTTCAAGAACCCTCTTTTTCTGCTGCTCCTACAAAAAAGCTAATAGCATTCTGATCAAAAATGTATTTATTCCCTTGTTATTGCACCAGCAGCACCTAATCTGTCTATTGTCTATCTGTCACAATCCACATCCTGGCTCAGAATGGAGCTCCTGGGAGAAGCAAGTGTGCCCAGTGTTCATCCAGCCCTCAGCACAACAGGGTCTCACCATGAGGGCGCCTTGTAGGTGCAACAGCAACAAGGGAGAGAGAAGGAAATCATATTTAGGCTGCCCAAAGGACCCGTAAGGATACAAATACTATTCAGAAAGCTACAGAGTAGGCAGAAGGCAAGAACAAATTAATCAACACGTTTGGGCGACATTGTATTTATTCTCCAGGAGACTTGCTAAAGCCCTGGCCCCTAAAAGCTCTGACTGTCAGCCACACCCAGGCCTCTACAGGGAAGTTTTAACCTCTTCCTTCAATCTGAAACATGACCAAACTTCATAACTCACATTTCGTGGACGGATTGGAATTCGCTTATGATTCATGTTCATTCCTGGAATGATCACAGACATTTTTCTGGGACCCTTAAATCCTAAGATATTAGTTTCCTGAAAGACAAGGAAAGCCATTTTTTTCAGTAAATGAGATACTTCACCTCAGAGAAAGAAAGATGCAAAACTTGTATCACCATTTGTACTAGTTTTTAGAAGTTTGCTGGCTGCAACTGTAGCATCAGTTACATATTTGCAACTGTGTTTAGTCAGTGAGAACTGCTTTCTCTCCCTTTCTCATTGAGAGAGCAATATTAGGAGATGTGCATGGTATAAACTAATTTGGAGTGCATTTCTTACCTACTAAAACATTTACAACAAAATTATACAAGTGCAATTTCCAGGCATAAGTTTTTTGCACTTGCAGCAGTAATGTGTTGAAATATTGCTAGTGAACAAGCCTTAACTATGATGGAGGCAAAATATCTTTGACTTGACTCTGTGTCGTCTGTATATCACCAGTTAGTCTAAAATGTTTCTGAACCACGAATGACATTTTTCTTCAGGTGCTGTTATTTGTGTTTAAGAACACACCTACAATTTTCTCTCAAATCATACTGTTTTATAAATGTTTAAGAACAGACCCAGGAAGGGAAGTATTCAGCAACTATCCAGGCCTCAATCTTAAGCAGATTTTTTCCAGAGTACTGAAGGAGACTGCTCCAAGTGGCTTGAGTACAAAAAGCAAAGGAAAAAAGTCCTGGTGTTCTCAAACCATTTATTTAAGAGTATCAGCCAAAATCCAAGGGTCCATTTAAAATGTTCTGTAACAACATCTTTGATAACCTTTAAAATTCTCAAAGACCAATTAAAAGCCAGAATCGTTTAGAAGTATTGAATTGATTGACAGAAGTGATACAGCTTTTCCTAACACATTAATGCATTTTGCAGACACAGGTCTTTGGACCTGCAACCTCTATTATGTCACTTCAAAAAATCTAGGGGATTGTATAAGAATGAGGGTACTGATTTTACTCATATTTAAACTTTAAAAACTCCTTATATATAAAAGTTCAGATTTCTGAAAAGCTGACTTTATATTAACTGTCTGTGCTCATACTAACACCTTGCTGTATCCAGCAAGGTAGGAAACTGAAGAATACTATATACAAAGAAAATATCTGGTAATACTTCTGTAAACGGGCTAGTACTGGAATTATCACATCAATTTCTTCCCAAGTGCCATTAAGATGAAGAGCAAAAGCAAAAAATCAAGACACTGCTCCAGCAGGAAAATGCATCTTTAAGCTTCTGTAAGAAAAGTAAAAACACCTGTGAGAAAAATAAAAATCCTTACACTTCACAGCAATTTTTTTGTAGAGAACCTCAAATTCTACTCAAACTGTAGGACCAGAATACAAAACAATGTGACATGAGAATTCTCATGTAATTCTGTAGTCTCCACAAGTGCCTCCTTACTCTGAATCCTATACTGAGGTGATTCACAAGAGCAGAACATCTCTAAAACAGAACTAGAGTGAATCACAATTTACCCTGGAACCACATCCTTACCACCAACAAGGTGCTACTGAAATAATACCAGCTCACTCCTATGCCTCAAAATGCCTTTGGTTCTGCACAAACTAATTCTGTTTCACTGGGTACTCCCAGTTCCTTCTCAGGGTCTACCAGATACCAGCTGGGCCGGAGGCAGCTGTGTCTGGCTCCATGTAAAGCATGTGTGACTGGCCACACACTGAATTGGCCACATAAGAAGGTCATAAGGATGTTCGTTTAGGTGTTTCTCCCGCTCCCGACATTGGTTTGTTTTTTTCATTAAACTTGTAAGAATTTATCTGTGAGGCCTCTGTCTCTGGTTGTATCTGGTAGAAATTGGTCACTTGGTTCCAAAGTTAAGTGGAGGAGGCTGGCAGCAGCACGATTTTGCAAGCTGTTTTTCCTCGGTAACCAGGCACAAAGAACGGGGCAAAAGGGAGAGGCAGTACTTACATAACAAATAGCTGCGAGCTCCTGTCTTGTATGAGCCTTTTCCACTAGACTTTGTGCCTTGACTGGGTTAACACCATGGTCATAGACTGTAAATTTGGTTCCCATGAGGTTTGACCTAATGTCAGGTTATGGAAAAACACAGAAAGAGAGGCATCAGTAGAAACTTTTGTCAAAAGTATTTGTACAACACAGCAAAACCACACATCTGCCAGCTGAATCTTTCTGCTGCCAGCTCAGTAAGGAGCTTCTGTGACATGCCCATGTGAGCCTGTAACCTATCCTGGAGAAGCATCTAGAAAATTCGTTCTCTGAGTTACCAGAGTGAATGGCAATGCTGAAGAAGGCTGCCAACCCAAGTGAATATAGATTACAGGAAGCAGAACAATGCAGGTTCATGCTCTTTGAATATAAACCAGATTGCCAGTCATAACCACAACTGAATTAAAATCCTATCTCAACTGTCTGTAGTTTTCATCTGTGAGGCTCACCTGAGTTTTCCAATGAAACTTTCCCCTTTCCGAGATAAATCAGTTGGATCAACTGATATGAGGTAATTGGATGTTTTGCTCTTCTTTCTTTTTCTCCCTGCAAGAAGGAATGTCTGGAAAAACAAAACTTTGATCAAGGCTGGTGCTTTGTAAGAACGCAGAGACATTGCTATCCAAATTGTTATCTCTCCATTTCCTGTATGCACTCCCTTTTTTGTTCTGTTTTAGTATTACTGTCTCCACAATTTTGTTCTCTTCCAAAGTGCCCAGCCTGAAATCCTCTCTCTCCATCAGCTCACTTGGCAGTCCAGATTTAATGCACCTGTCCTTTCTAGTCTTCCCTCCTTTTCTTCTGGAGCAGTTCAGTCTCCCTGCTCTTTTTTAACATTGAACATTTTTATTCTTTTTCAAATTCATCTTTCACTGTATTATGGCTTTTAAACCACAATACAATGCTAATTACATGCTAATTCTGTCCTTGGTGCCTTGGCCAAACATATGCTGTCCTCATCTGCATGATGGCTGTCCTCCGCTACAGGTTTCTTATCAAAAGCTCTCCCTTGCACCAAACAGATTTTTTGGTAGGAGTACAATAGCCAAGATAATGTGGGCTGCTTCCAATACCTTTTTGTTGTCATCCCTTTCCAGGTGCATGTAGTAAGTAGGGAAGAGCCCCCGGTCCATTCCCTTTTTATCTCTAGTGATTCGACACTTGACACTAATTCCACGGGGTGCAGGGCGCAATGCAAAATCCTCCAAGTTCTCTACTTCTCCCAGCTGTGCATCTGCCTGAGGGGATGGACTAGAGGAAGCACCTGTTTCCTATGGGAAGAAGCATCATATTAGCAAATTAATATCAGATCAGAGACTCTGGTATTCCACAAGAAAATTGTGGTTTTTTGAAACATAAGATATCATGTCTCCAGAAGATACTGAGGAAAGGAAGGTTAAACAAGATATCACCTGTATTTTCTCAGAAGAAAGCAGCTGAAGGTTTTACTCTGAGGAAAGACTAGGTCTCCAAGGAGAAAAGAGAAAAAGTACCCATTAAGCAGACATGAGTGATTTGCTAGAAAGGGAGAAATAGGATGAGATGCTGTAAATATTCTACACAAAGAACCTCTTTGCTTTTAGAACTTCAAATGCTGTGGAAAATAAAAGAGTAGGATAAAGCAGGACTGATGGATGCTGCAGTAAGACAGGCTGGGATTTTGTGACTGAAATGAGTGCTAAGATTATGTTGGTTCAGAACAGTAGCAGAAAGGGAGTCAGCTGCTGGTGGAACCATATCAACTAAATGTTGGAACAGCCTTAGAAAAATGTGTATAGTCAAGATGCACAGAATAATCAAAGGAATTTAAATTCTAATGGAAATCTGGTACAGGTCATAAAACTAATTTTCTCTTAGAGGTAGCTGAATCCTATGAACTGCAGCACCCAAGAGATTCCTCTTTTATCTGGGCCTTCAAGATGAAGTTACAGTTTTATCCCCATTTCCAGGTACAGCCAGTAAGAAACCTGAGTGAATAGCACAGATACACATACATAGATTTGAAATGCACTGGAGGGTCTCACCCCTTTCCCCACTCCAGCACCTGTATCTCCAGCACTTTGCACCCACAGCCCAATCTCCCAAGAAGCTGATACCCAGACCTCTTGCACTACTAGTGCAGGGCATCATATACACAGTCACCTCACAAATACACTCAGGTGCATCTCCCACACCATGGACTTTGAAGGGTGTCCAGCATCCATGCTCAAACGCCATGGTCTTTATCTGATCTGAGCTATCTCAGACCCTGCGTCTTCCTGATGCTGGTCTCCCAACTCACTGGCTAGTCCAGCACATAATTTGCCAACATATGTGCGTATGCATGTATCTATATCACACACACGCACACACACATACAAACACATTCACACAAGAAATAGAAGTAGAGTTACAGAAAAGAGTGGGATATGCTGAAGTAATCAAGGCACAAGACTTGAGCAGACTGTTCTGCAGTTGTTTACACATATCTGATGCTTTTTACCCCCTTTAATCCCTGTCTTCCCATGTTTATTACTCCCTGATCCACCTTGATACCCTTCTTTTCCCTCTTAAGTTTCTTCCCCCAAACATCCTATATGATGTTTGTCCAATCCCAGTATTCTCTGTTCCATTCCAAAATTCTGTTTCTCTTTGCATCCCACAATAAATGCCACAAACCCTCAGGAAGAAATCCCTCCTATGTTTGCATGGCATTTCAGAGCTTCTGAGTCATTTTGGTGAATTTTGCAGAGACAAAGGCCCAGTCTGTCTCCTTTATGGGAACACAGTGAGTCAGCACTATCACCCCTGTTCTCTGATTAGGCTCCCTAGGATCCTCCACCCACAATTGTTCCTCTGATCATTGCTAAGTCTTCATGTTTAACTCAGTGTCCCTTCAGTCAGAGAGCGTGACAATCTTGACCTTACTCTGCTTTCAGGGAATAATATTGCTGGCTACTGTACTTGCAGCTACTGTATTTTAACCCAGTGTTCCAGGGGTTATCACTAAAATGAGGAACATGTCCAGTGCTTATCAGAAATCGATTTCAAGACACTTACTGCAAAAGACTTCTCGCTGGATGCAGAACTAGGCCTCTCAGATTCAGGGTTTGGTGAATGAGATACTGGTCTCTTACTAGCTTCCTCCTCTTCTGTGTCCTCCTCATCAAAATTCAAACTGCCTGAAATTCCTGTCAGAATACAGCATGGATTTAAGCATGTAATCTCTGAAAGTAGGTGTCATGAGTTCATGGCATCACTAATTCATATATGACTCTTGAATACCTAGTCACAGTCTTAATTTCTGCTTTTTCAACTGATTATTCCTAATTTCTGTTTCAACTGCTGATTTTCTTCATGTGCTGTATCTCTTCCTAAGCCTTGCAATTTAATTCCTACTGATATTTTGCAGCAGTCACTGCATAGATGATTAAGCAGCTGTCAGGCCTTTATTAATATGGATTTTACTTGATATTCCATGACATAACATATTGCTTAGTTTATGTTGTCATTGAACTTACTTTGCATATGTTCATGCAGAAAAGTCCTCCATGTCTTAAGAGCAACAACAATAAAAGGAAATCCAGATCGATATGCTGACACCTATCCCATAAATTGGACTCTGTACAGTTTACATCCTTTACCACTTTCCCTCAGTCTTGTCCCTGAAACAGGGTATGTCAATTTTTCAGTAAGAGCCCCTCCTGTTCTTACATTCATCAGATTCATAAATACTAATAATTACTTGATTTCTGAAACTGAAGCGCAAACTGAGAAGTTTCAGGACTTATTTAATCTTAAGCTAAGCACAGTCCTGTAGAGATGACTGTGGGTATATTACTAAAATAACTTTTCATAAAGACATTTATGAAGAGGTTCTGTACACATCACTATTTGGTGTGTCCTTCCACTTGGAACTGCAACATCAATTGATCATTAGGAAAAAGTTCTTCACAGAAAGGGTGACTGGGAGTTGGAAAGAGCTGCCAAGGGAGGTGGTGGAGTCACTGTCCCTGGAGGTGTTTAAGGAGAGACTGGAAGTGGCACTTCGTGCCACTGTCTAGGTGACAAAGTGGTGTTAGGTCACAGGTTGGACTCAATGACCTCAAAAGTCTTTTCCAACCAAACTGATTGTGTGCATCCAAGATTTTGTTCTGTGATTCTTTTCTTTAATTTGGCTGTAGAAAGGAAATGTATCTAAAGCATTACAGACAACCTGCTTAACCTGAATCATTTTCTGAGAACATATATTGTAACAATGCTCTGACACGGCATTGCAAAGGGGCATTGCTGGAAGTCTCAGATAAAACAGAAAAATCCAGTCTTAACAACCTGTCAGTAAACTTCCCAAGGGACATTTGGGAAGAGGAAAGGCGTTGACCCTGGTACTCCAGCCAATTTCAAAACTCACTGTTTATATTCTACCTCCACTAATTTCCCCTGAAGTTACTGGATATTCTCTCCTCTTTCCTTTTCCAACTCTTGTGTAATGTTGCTATCTGTAAGTAAGCAGCTGTGCCATCTGAAAACTGGATGACAATATCTCTGAATGTGACAGCACCTCAATATCTGCAGTGTACGGGAAACATTCTGGGAGACAAGCTCTGCAAAATAAAAACAAGCTGTATACTAAATTAAACACTAGCCATTATTTTACTGCAAAGTGCTTAGACTGCATGCAACAAAAAAAGGTTTCCTGTAGTACTGGCAGCAACTTAAGATACTTGGCAGACAGAGCTTGACACTCCACTAGGAAATTACTCAATGGGATATCATTACTGAATATATAACTCAAAAACTACTGACTGTGACAGCCTGTGACTCAGAAAAAAAACACCTTTCCTGTTAGTCTCCTAAAGAGTTAAATCATGGCATTTACTGAAGGGTCCTGCTGTTGTGAAAATATTCAAGCACCTTATCAAGACATAACATATCTGCAATAAAAACACCCCAAACTTTAGCAAAATGTGGTATAGCATTTTGTCAGCAATTTCCTTGGAAAGACCAGAATACAGCACATTAAGAAACCCTTAAAATATAATTGGTATGGTTAAAATAATATCAGGAAAAGGAATTGCAGCACTGCACTTCCACATGCTATAGAATGTAGTAGCTCTTTTAAAAGTGATATCCTACAGACATTTGTTTCATGATTCCTCATTTTTTAACACCACTGAAATAAAGTTATAGAAGAGCCCCAAAAAAGACATTTACCCATTATTAACTCTTACCTCTTTTCTGTAATATTTCTTGCAGATCTGGCTTGCTTGCTGTGTCTGTTACAATCTCTCCATCATTTTCCTTATCTGCATTGTCTTCTGGTTTGGTAGATCCAACAGACAGAGTTTGGAGATTGGTCCCCAAATCCTGAACTTCTGATTTCAGCAAAGCAGCTGGTCCATCAATGCCTGCAGGACCAAATGAAACAAAAATTCCAAAGTCTATTTTTTTTATGGCCAAAGATGCACCCCAGGATGGTGGCTCTTTTCATCTTCCCTTCCTCTAGCATCTCTTTAAAGTATTAAATATACTTGTTCATTTTTTTTCAGAAAGGAGGAGTCAGGCCTGACTCTGGTACAGACTGCCTATTACTTTAAACATATCAGTTTCTCCCTATTTAAATGTAGTGATTTTATTTACCTTTTTACAAAGGCTTAAGCAATTAAAACAAGTTGTACTTGTCATGCACCTTGACAGTTTTCAATTTATTTACAGATATCTCCCTTATTTTCTTTTCCTTCACGTTGTTTGTTTGTTCTTATGCCAGTGAGTACTCTACAGTGAACACCACAAATCAATTTGATAAAAGTATCTACAGCCACAGACATAAAAAAAACCCTGTATCTTTTTGTTAAATAAAATTTTCATGTTTAAATCATACAACACAGCTGTGCACCACACTTGGTGGCAGCATCTTGATGTCAGGGTCTGGCATAACACTGATTATATAGCACATAATACCTAAGTGTAGCTCCAGCTTTGGAATTCTTGTTTTCCCACTGTCTTCCTTCTTAAAACTCTTCTGCTTTATCTAGGCATTGTATTTCTGACATGCTTACTGCTGTTACCACATCTTACCAGGACTTGCTTGCACTGAGGAAGCCTCAGAACTATGAAAGGTAGTGAATGAGCAGTTAAGTTTTCATTTGAGTCTTACTGAATACTTCTACCTTAAAAGTTATACCTATCTTATCTCTCATTCTCTTCTTGACTTGAAAGTGCCTTTTAACAGAAGCTTTCTTACACCTGATTTTACTGATTTTAGGCATATAAATGCTAGCACAAATACCACCACTTTCCATCCCATCCTATGATCCTGAAAGGCATCTGGAGAACAAGACAAATATTCAAAGAATATTTTGAACAAGAACAAGAAAAATATACAAGAGAGACGGGATAACATAGATCCAACTGTGATCTTCAAACCAGGTAATACCCCTTGTTTGGAGGTTTAAAATTCTACTGTGCATATTAATTTGCTATCAATACAAGGCATGTATTACAACATCCTGCAACAGCAAACACCTCAAAGCCTTAGAATGTTTCCCATAACTTTCTTGATAGGCTGATGGGATCCTGACTCTCATAAACAACTTCCTGACACTTCCACTGGAATGTAAGGATCTCATTGCTGCTCTTTTCATCTCCTTGTGACATGGGAATCCTAAGGCTCTCACTACTGCATTTCTTTTCACTCCTAAAATAATGGTCACTATTTTACTGCAATGTTTCGAGACCACCGAGTTATTGCCTTTGGCCCTGATAGCACTTTGTACTTGTGACTCTGTGGACCACTATAACCTGTCATGTTTCAGTTGTCCCAGTGAAGCCCAACCAGAGGTAAAAACTATTAAGAGTCTAACACAGTGTTCACAACACTTTTTGTTTGCCTTCTCCACTTTATCATTCAGTCATACGCAACCTTGAGGTGAAGAATCCATGACACCATAAGGAAACACTGTAGAAGCAGTCACTACTGAATTATTTTCTTTATCTTACAGCCTCAGAAGATTTTTTTACTTTTGATTTGTATGTCCCCACCTTTATAGAAGTTGCCAGCCCATTTCTACAGTTCTTCTAGCCTAAAACAAGGGAGATATTACTCAAGGGTACATGAAGATTTACAGCTGTCACAAAAATCAAGGTGAGGTTTTTGCTTGCTTTCACAGTTTAGAATTGCTTAACCATATTGTACTACAATTCAACTTTTGTATATAGAAAAGTATGTAATCAATCTTATCACTTGACCCCTACCACAGGAATGTAACCACCCATCTGTGACATAATGCATGCACTGGGATTTTGGAGAAGCCTGCTGCAATCAGGTTGATTATTTACCATGTAAAACAACATCACTGTGGACAGGGGTAGGAGTTTCTACTAAAGGAGTCTGCTCCTCGCACCCTTTGGGCTTTGACCTGCGTGGCTTGGCCTCAGGATTTGGCTGCACCATCAACGGATCGAGACGTTTCTTCCTCTGCTTCTTCTCTAGAAGGGCTCTCTGTGGAATAAAGAAAAGCAGGAAACAGAGATGAGTAACCACATCTAGAGAGGCAGAATCCATGCCTCAGCCACTTGGCAAGGACATGTCCCTGATCAGAATGTCAAATAAACCTGAAGTATTCTTGTGAGCTCTTACAAAAATCTAACACACAGATATCACCGTGGTTTTGGAGTGAGATACTGACTTTGACTCTCCACAAGACGTTGACATGGACACCTCCTTATTTTCTGACCTGTCTTGAGACTACCAGTTAAATCCTTTCACTCAGTCTCAATTGCAGCAATCCTTAACAAAAATAGACAAATCCTTAACAAAAATTTCAGCAGTCATCCATAATCCAGTATGAAACAGTCAGGACTTGCAAAGGAAAAGGTTTTTATCTCAAAAGATATCACCTTATAGGGAAAACTTAAAGCAAATAGTTCCCAGAAACCAGTGCTGAGAGATAAGACTTAAAGTGGGGAGACAAGTAACAGTAATTAAAATAGGAATGACCCACTAAAAATAAATTTTATCTACCTTGCAAAATTTTTCCATATAATTCAGGACTGAAAGGAAAGACTAGTAAGTCCAAATGCTAAAAATGAAAACATTATTTCTTCAAGATATATATATATTTGATACTTAAGATTTCCTATTCAACAAGAACAGAAACAACTTCTAGACTCAAATCAAGGCAAAAAGGGACATGGTGCCATTTTAGACAGACCTGCTTAGTCCTTAAATCAAAGGTGATGCATGAAGAAGGAAAAATCATATTCTAATATCCTGCACCATTATGCAAACAACTTGCAAGGTCCTTACAGTAGATGCAGTTTATCTGTAGCTATCTCTTAGGTACCTGAACAACCCTGAAAATTGTTTTTGATGACAGAAACCATTTCTCCATCAAATTATGTTTAGTTTTGATGCAGTACCAGATAAACAATTCATCAGTACCAACAATACAATCCATTTGAGACACAGATATTTTTGGAGCCCTTTTCTCTCCCGTTATTCTTTTTCTCTTGTTGGTTTTTCCCTCTACTATTAGTCTTTTTATCTCAAGTGAGTTTTGTTCCTCAGGCAACCTCTCCCTGAGGAATTCCAATATAACTCAGCCCTTGATTCTTTATTTTGTCTGTTTTTTTCACTTATCTAAAAGAAAAAACCCAAAACCCAAAAACCCAACCACCCACAACCAAACATACAAAACCTCAAATACAACAAACAAACAAACAAACAAACAAAAACAAATACCTTGAAACAAAATTACTTTTTTTAATTTAAACTCAGAATTACCCTTTGAAGACTGGACTGCAGTACAGGTAGTGTTTGCTACTGCAGAATTATTTGCAAAGATTATCCTGCAGAGCAAAAACTACACAGAATTCCAAAGAAATTATAACATTTGTCTAGAATAAGAAAAGAAAAATAAGCAGTAAAGTAAAATTCTTAGAAATTGTTACATACAGATGTGTTTTCTAGGAAGGTAGTCAGACCTTTCAGAAGAATTTACACTTGTTTGTGTTGCTTGTTCCTTTTTTAAATTAAAGCTGATGAAAGGTAAAAAAAGTCATAATAGTTTATAATTCTCTAAAGGAGAGAGGAAAAACAACAATCAAAACATTATACTCAGAATAAGGATTTGAGAAAAATTGTTGTTAAGGCTTCTCTACCTGACAAACAGACAGGCAAGGAAAAAAAAACCAAAACCCCTAAAAACCAACAAAACACAAAACAGTCACAACCTCAAGCCAGTAAGAAAATAAGAAAATACACAGCCACTGTTAGAATGTAAAATTGAATTTGGGATCAACACCGGATATAGTAGTTTCAAGAGTTATTTAGTGGATTATTCTATTAGATACGCTTTTATTTAAACATTTCACTGCTCACCAGTCTAGATTTTAATTATTATTCTTATACACTGTGTTACATCAAAGGGTTTCTTGAACTCACCAATCCAATAGGATCAGCTCACATTAAAACAGTTTACTGCTGGTCTATGTGACTGATCTTCCTTTCTTGCAAGAACTACAGGACAACCAAAGTGACAAAACTTGATAGTAACTTAATTTTTTTAAAGGCTTCTCTTTACCACTTTGCATACTGAGATGGAAAAAATATGTGCAAGTCCACTGTCAGGACAGCAACAGCAGTTCATTTTCTCTCCATACGGTGGCAGAGCAGCCTGCCCTTCAGTAAGATGTATTCCTGGCTGTATTCCACTCGGGAAGTAGAAAAAGGAAATGGGTATTTTGTTTCGTTTTGTCTACTAATTAGCCTTTTCCTCCAGCTCTGTGTTACAGCAAAAATCCATTTACTATCACTACATAAAATGTAGATAGTGCATGAACAGGACAGCAGAACACAAAACCCATCAAATAAATAACAAACACTAATTATCATTATTTGTTTTTGATTTTGTGTGCTCCATGCATTAAATACTTGCAGAAACACCTTAGAAAACCATAACATCAGAGTGTAGGATGACTGGAGGATCACAAACCACCAGCTCCTGTTCAAATGAGCTTCCAAGAAGTCACATGAGAATATCTAGTGTGCTATTAAGACAACTAGTTTAGTATTTTCTTTCTCCAGCTGTGATGGCAGGAAACTGATATACAGGAAAGTCCCAACCACTCCAGCCTTGAAGATGCAATCCTGTGCTTCTTAGTAGTTGGTAGAATCCTAACCCTGGCAGGCCATGCAGGATGGATCCTGGCTAGGGAACATCCTCTCCTCTTTTAGCTGCCCCTTAGCTCATGCTGTGGCAGCAGTGACACTGGCAGTGATGGTGGCACCAGTGAAACTCCATGTCAAGAGCAGTGCACCACACCAGGCGCACTCAGAAACACGGCAGGCTTCGCACTCCCTCTGCACAGGGAGATGGCAGCACTGCACTCGGAGCTGAGGCGCCTGAGGAAACTCAAATCTTCTGCTAATGAGGAAATAAGCACTGCCTGAGCAACCACACGCTCTTGCCTCAAGGAAAAGGCAGTAGTCCAGGAGAAAAAGGCATCCTGGCAGGCAGAGCTGGCCCACAGATGGAACTTGATGTCATGCACTATTATAAATTATATTTTACTGCAATTACAGGGTTTCCAAACCAATCATAAAGATGGATGGACAGGCATGTCTCTGCTATGGCTTATTCCAGATTCTCTTTATGACCAGAGATTCTATATATGATCCTGCTGGGGTAAAACATTTTGCATTTTTTAAATTTCAATTCCTATAATTGTTTATGACAGATTAAGCAAGGCATCAGCTACAACCGGCAATGAGTCCATCATATTTGGTAGTGATCTCCTATTGACTTCTGTTTCTTCAGAAGGCACAGTACTATTCATGTAAAAGTAAACTTTAAAATTAATATCCAAAACCTAATTCTAAACTCCTAAATTAGAGATTGTCAGCACTTCTCAAAAAATCTCATTTGCAAAGGGCAAGGAGTTAAAATATATTTAGTGATATTTTCTAGATGTTTCTTTTGCAGATGATTGCAATCTCAACCAAATCCAAGAAAGATGGAAACAAATTTGTGAAAGGAAACAAACTATTTAAACTGACTTCTTCATGGTGCAACTGACAGCTGCTCTGAGGGAATTCCACCCAGCCCAGCTGGCTTTTTTTGAGGAATAGCCATGCATCCCCATGGCAAGGCCTGACACTAAGCAAATCACAGTACCCAGCACTAGGAGACAGTGATTATTACCAGCTTATGACCCAAGATCAGTACTAAACCAGACCCTGAGGTTCATCACCAAGCAGTCAGACCACCCTTAGTTTTGGAATTTCTTACCAAATGGCATTTGACACTAAATGCTCTTTTATCATTTATTTTAATTAATTCTATTTTTAAATAAATGTTTGTTTTTAAACAAGTGTCATTTGATAGTCTACAGATAAAGGACTACTGTAGCTTCCACAAATATGACCAAAGATAAATTTTACCTCTTGACTCTGAAGTGTTTTAGATAAATGCCTATATAGACCCAATAATGTTGATAATAAATTCAGTGCCTGAAGTCAAAGCCCAGCAAACTCAGACTACAAATAATGACCAGGTTCTGGTAAAGAGGATTATTATCCACTGCAACAGTTCCCTGAAGACTGTTGTGTCTGGACTTAAAGATGCTAGCTGAGAAAATGCCTTCCTAAAAACCATACTTTAATTTAAACAAGATGAGTTTAATGCAAGATAGTGATCTGTGGTCCATGTGAAATGGCCAGCTGGAGAATCATGACTCTCACATTGCCTAATCTATTTACAAGCATTTGAAATTTCACACACAAAGAGTATTAAGGATGGATACTTCATTGCTTTGAAGAATATGGTACTTCAGAAACTGAGACCAATATCCTGATAATTGACCCATGCTTGGCTGTAAATATTTTCATTGTAGGAAACAAAATAAAGGTCAAAAGAGGGTGGAAATCCTTTTCAATAGCAGTGTTAAAGAGATTGTTCTATAGGTCAGTAAAACCATTTCGTTGATGCCTAAAATGGATAATTCCCTGCAGTCTTCCCATCTTTTGATTTATTCCTGCTCTCTAGTGACTCAATCCCAATTAAATAAGAGAACACATGAAAAATAAATTAATCAAACACACCAAAACTACAAGTCATGGCAAGGTTGACTTGAACTAACAAAAACCATTAAAATCTTTGAAGTTCATTAGACCAACCATTTTTAGCACTTCACCCCCATTTCTCAAGTCTTTAGAGGGCTGTTTGATTTTCTGTATTTGTCTTTACCAACTTCAGCACTATCATTTACCTGATTCTGCAGTTTCAGCTGTCGTAGTTTCATGCTTTCATCCTCAAAGATGCTGGAAAAGCAAAATAAACAAATCAATTAATTATTGCTATTAAACAGTTCACATTACAAGAACATAGGATATTTTCAGACAACAACTTCATCATCAAGACTTCAAACTGACTGTTAGACATTACTTCCATCTCACATGAAGACCAAGTCACAAGGTATTAAAAATAAAACAAATTCTGCCATAAATAAGACTGAACTCTGTTTTAGTCCCCTTACTAACCTTTCTGGAAAGACTTTGAAAGCACCAAAAGCTTCATTACTGGTAGATGGATTACAAACCTCTGTTGAGGTGGGGCTGGGAGACAGTTTACACCTGAAGGCTTAACTCAGTTCAGATCAATTCAGTAAAGTCCCTGCTCCTTCACTGGATACCCAATTCCAAATTAATTCAGTTTTGTCTTGGAGTCAAGCCTACATCATTTTCTCTTCCTGCCAGATGTTCAGTTAACTACAGTTAATACCTGAGAGAATCTGTGTTTGCAACATCTGACATTAACTCCTAAAGGTAAAAAAATAATTATTTCCCTATTTCAGTATTTTAGAGATAACTCTGATTTTTTGTTCCGAGTTGTGTTCCATATAGACTTCCTATTTCCTTTTGTACGATAGTGAATTATTCCATAAAATGCAATTTAAAGCAGTTAACCCCACAAAGGGGAAACGTTAATTGACGATTAAGCACATACTCTGCTGACCACAGTTGTGCTCTTTCCTTCAAAACAGTTTTGACAAAGACCTCTCTGGAAGTAAGAAAGCATCAGGAAGAAGGTACTTAATGTAGGAAGCAGACAAACATTATATATTTTATTATTAGCATGCAGAGAAGCATGGCAAGCCACAATTTCAATTTAAACAGGAAATTCTCTGTCTCGTCTAGGTATCCATAAATGTCCAGTGATGTAAAGTCACAAGCTGGCAGCCAGTGCTGAATATAACCCTAACAACAAGGAAAACCAGAGATATACAGAGAGAGCAGATCTGGGGTTTCTGCAAAACACATGCCATGGAAATTGGATTACAGCACACAGAGCTAAGGAGAGAAGAAAAGCCTGAGTACCCTTAACCCCTAACAAACCACATTTGACTCAACTTCAGGCAAGCAGATGACAAATCAAAGGTCCTTAAAGACAAACTACCCCAGGAAACACAGACCCTGCTCTGGAAGATTGAAATATGCAGAAAAAGACTTCTGTACACACACATCATATATAACAACTTGTATACTCTAAAGTTTATACTGAGTTTCCAACCAGAAGTATTTTAAAGCAAGTTAAGACTGCCATTGCTTTTTTATTCCACAGTTTTCCTTATTTCTATACTTTTTTTCCCCTATGAATTTGAAGTATCACACAACAGGTCTAATTCCTTGAAAACATTTTGTTTCTAAAAACTGATGTTACTCCTCACATAGACCTGTAATACACAGGGTCTTGGATTCTAAGGGAACGGAGGGCCTGGAAAAATTAGTGTCCTTCTTGAATTGATGGAGAGCTGTGTATCCCCAAAGCAACACTTACAGTAATACAGTCATCTTCACTTGAAAATAGCCACAACTTAAGAAAGAAACAAGCAGAAGCACATCTACTCAGTGCAGCGCAATATACAACAGTTGTCACACGAACTTCAGCATGAAAGGTGACATGCTTATTATTTATAGCATAGATGATGGAACAGGCCATTTTTGGCAAAGTCTGAAAACCAACTGAAAGTTCTTCTTAAAATATTCATGACAAAAAAAGCCAAAAACAAAAGGGAGAGGGAAGAGTCCTTTTCTTCTCATACACCTCCTGATTTCAGAACTTGATGACATTTGCTAACTGCAGTTGAGAGTTTGTTATAAAGCAAACTACTACCTGTGATCAAGAGCAGACTTACAGACACCTTCTGATGGACACAGAGGTGTCCTGGGTAGGTACAAGCTGCTATCTGTGGTTTTGTTTCTTTTCCTAGCAGAAAATGTATCCCCAAGCAATTTGAGTCTCTTCTTTAAAAAATCAGAAGAAATAAACACTACCACTTTAAGAAATAAGTTTACAAGGTTTCCTTTCTACCTGGAAAATGACAAAGTTCTGAAATAGCAGGACTCACATGCCCTGTGAAAGCTTCAGTGTAAATTATTTACTTTGTATGTTAAATTATTTTCTACCTAGATTGAAATGAAGTTATATTATATAACAGGAGGACAACACAGACTACACAGTGCCTCAACTCTGGTACTTAACTGATGCTTGAACATAAAGATTCTAACAGGTCACAGAGCTCGATAAAGGAAAAAAATAGCAAAGTGTTTTCTTACAATTTACTTTAAAACACAGACCAAGATTGCTGAGTTGCAGGCAAAACAAAATGAAAGCAACCAGCAATGCTTGCCATTTTTAAGTGCAAAGTTTCACACAAGCAGTAAAATAAAGTCATGAGCAATGTAGCACTATAAATACTAGCTTAACAACATCCCTTTCACGCTATTTTTTTATACTGCTCCTGCAACTTTTCTTCTAGAACTCATCATTATGAAAACATAATAACCAGTCAAAATAGAAATTCCCACACTTTAAACCTTTTTCTACCCCCCCTCCCCCAGTGGAGTTTGTGTTATTACAAACTTTAACAGGAAAACGCTGTGCCAGAGTCACTCCCACAGCTCACCACTAAGGAATGTAAGTGGTGTGTTAATCCAGCTGCAGGCTTCAAGCAGGAATCCTCCTTCAGCTGGACTCACAACACAGATCAGTGCTCTGTCAGACATACCCACACCCAAGTACTGAGCCCTTTGCTTTTCTGTTTGAAGGGTTTATGTGCCAGAAGAAAAATTAAATATCCATCAGGTAAAGGAAAAATAAGAAGCATTTCCATAGCTACAACACCACAGTTAGAAACAGGGGAAAATCCTGACCACCAAACCAGTTGCCCATTTACCCTTGATAAATAAGAACTGAAAATTTTCAAGTGATCTGTATCAATGTCCTGTCCCCAACCACTGCAGCACAGCAGCCTACATGAGATCCTGCCACAGACATCACTGCTACATTTACCAGGATCCTCCTGCAATCCTACTGAAGCTGCATGACAGGTAACAGACATGTGCCACAGAGAAAGGAAAGATTACACAGAACAGAACATACAAGGAAACACTAATGATAGTGCAGGATACAGAATAAAAATGAGAATGGGAAACAACTTAAATAATATTTAATAAAACATGGAAGAAGATGGCAAGATGCAAAGGGGTTCACAGATTTGACACAGATTAACAGGGAGCAAAAAGTTTTATTTTAATTGGTAGCATCTCAAATTCCTACTGAAATCAAAATCAGCCTGGTTTTCATTTCATAATCAGAAATTAAAGTGTTGCAATAGGAATATGCAACAAATTTATTATAAATCAATTTGGTCTTTCCTAACCATTTACAGAATAGCAAACAACCACAATGAAGACAAACAAATTATTTAACCGATATTCATGTATACAACTGAAGCTTCCTTTTTGTGTGATTTATTTTCCTTTCTGTAAAAAAGGAACACTACATCTATTGACAGTTCTTTCAGAATGGACATATTTTTCAATAACACTGAAATTCTGGCATTACAAACTGTGGATAAGCAGAGGTAACACTCTTGTTTTCACTGCAGCTTGTCTGTGTTCCTGAGTATGCTGTACTTGGGAAAAAAAAACCCACAACCAAAATACTTATGTTCTAAGCACTTGGCAATAATTACCATTGAATCAGCCAAACACAAACATACAGTATAATCCAACTCTGAGAACAATGAAAAATCCTGGTATCAAAGCAGAATGAAGAAAATAAAAGCAATCCACCAGCCTGAAAATGTTCTTCCATTCTGTCCAGGGTCCACATGAGAGAAAGGACTGAAGAATTGAAGACAGTTCAGCAGAAAGCTGAACAAATTGACCAAGGACTGGAAAGTGCACCTCTTAGTAAGATTTCAATGCATCCTACAGTTTATTCAAGAGAAATTCAATACATTCCATTGTATTCCATGGATTTGAGGGTACACATGACATTGATGACAGAGAAGACAATAAAATCCAGACATAAATAACTGAAGCTAAATGAATTCAGGTTGCAAATAAGTTTTTTATTTAACACAGTGACTAATTAACCATTAGGATAACTCATGGAGCTGTGGATTTTCAACAGAAAAACAACAGGTTTTTATCAAGCTTGAATATTGTTATGTTAGAAGTTGCTGTTGTAGACTAAGGTTATGGTTTACCTCCTATTTCAGGTGTGGTTATCCCAGATGGGAGAGCCAAGCATTCCTCTTTCAGGTTATTTCAATTTTATATACTGACTGTTGAAGTTAAAAGGAGGCAAAAAAAAAAAAAGGTTGTCTTTATCATGGATCATGGACTAGTTTTGAAAGGAATTGACTGGCTGCAGTTGTGAATGAGAGGCAATAAGCAGAGAAAAGCAACAGGAAAGAGCACCCTGTAGAGACAAAATGTTCTACATGACTGAGAACTTACTGGAAAGATTTGAAATATGTTAAACAAAGGAAAACACCATTATAGCTTTCCCTGCATTCAACAAAATGTACATTTCTCATATTCCACTAAAGAAATACTGTACTCAGTTTCTCCTTCTAAACAAATAATGCAGCAAAGACTTGCAGATTTAAGGGCTTCCCAGTGAGCTAAATCTATCCTGCAGTTCAAGTAGTTAAAGGTTTAGTTAAGAATAAAGTAACCTTGGCTGCCTCTTTTAGGAGGAAGGTCAGACTAGCTGAGAGAAGCAAATCCCACTCCAACCTTAAATGAAAATCTGACCCAAGAGAAGGAAACACAGCTTGTTTTGTCCTAAGTATCCTTACAGCACATATCAGCACTGTACCTGAACTCAATCCTTGGTGAGAAAAACTGAGGAATTATTACCTATTTGTGCACAGCTCTAGGGAAGGTATTAAAGTTTCAGATAGTCCATAGTTTGGCAGAGAGATTCAGGCAAAGTGTCCAGCAGAAACTTCCAGATCATTTTGGAGTGAGCTGGATCTTGAGTTTACTGGGCCTTGTTGGAAACAAGCTTGACATTTTTGTATCAGTCTGACATAGAAATCCTTTCAATAAACACAATCTTTAGATACCAGTGGGAATATAAACCTATACATTAATAATCAAGATCCTTACATTTTCAGTTGTTTCCATTACTCCTTTTAAAGGAGCTCCAAGGCACAATAACACCATTTCAATCCACAAATCTTCCCACTTTCCCAATATCTTGTGTTCCATTTCTCACTCTACACAGGACTGCTTCCATCAAGAGTCTTACACAGTTCATGTAATTTCTCTTTCCTTTGCAGGACAGTTTATTAACATGGTAGCAGCAGTTATGTCTCTGAGCAATACTCCCAGAGCTTAAAAATAAGGGGATGAGAAGAATGTGGCTTGTGGCCCACATCTTCAACCACTGGATTTTATTTTTAGCTGTAGAAGTGCAAGTAAAAGCAACTTCAGTTAAGAAATGTTGAGTCAGCTGGTGTGAAAGTATTTTGACTCTTAACCCTCCAATAAACTTTCCTGGGGATCATTCTCATCTGAACTACAGCTATGAAAGAAAACAGAAGCTGTGGAAAAAAACATTAGTTAAGAAGGATTCTTATCTTTCAAAATATAGCTTCCAAACAAAAATTGCAATACTGTCTCTGGAAACTGTTTGAGGAACAAAATTTATCTGTAATGCACCTTCCAATCCACAAAAGGTTGGAGTTCTGACACAGCTGTAACTGCACATTTTTGGGAAAATGCATAGCATACCATCCACAAGAGTGAAGGTTACCAAATTTTTCTGCTTTCCCCAAGGCAAGAGAGCGGGATTTTTGGCAAGCACAGGATATTCTTTCCTTCATAATTAATAAGCAGTAAGTCTTCCAAAGTAAACTGATCTACTGCAAATCAGCCATAAAATGCCACACTTCTTTTTAAATGACACTGCTGAAGTTGCATCAACATTTCATTAAATTATTTTTAAGCAGGTGATATTTCAATAAAAGCAAGTTTTAATGCATCTGCCCTTTTAAAAGAAATCAATAAAATCAGTTTGACCTTTGATCCCTCTGATCCCTCAAAAACACTAATATAAATAGAATACTGTTTTGAGAAAGAGTTCACAAAATTTGTTTGAAAAGTTTTTCACCTACTGAATATATTATGAGAACAATGACATGGAAAGAGTGAACACCTAGTTTTGGAAGCAATTCTGAATGAGTAAATAAACGACTGCCTTGGATTTGCTTTAGTACAGAAATTCTGTTCCACATAATACAGATTGAAAAAGACTTATCTCTGAATATTTGAAAATAAGTATAAAATAAACTAATAAGAGCAATAAACTCAACTGTCAGATCAGCGTGGATTAAGGGAGCAACTACAGATAAGAACTAAGATCTTCATGTTCTACTTCATTTCAAAATATACCTGAATCCACTACACAATCCTTCCAATAACTTGTACCAACTATCTGAACAATTTATACCTTAAAGAACAATTTACAACTTAAAAACATCCTAAAGAAACAAAATAGCTAGCTAATCCTTTAAAACTTCTGCTTCTACCTACCTGCAGGCTTAAAAATAGAATTTTAATGTGAAATTATCAGGTGTTTTTCTTTAAAGCCACACAGATCAGAAGCATGTCAAAAACAACCAAAACAAAACACCCACCATCTGCCCTTCCCCACTAAACACCCCCTTCCAAAAAAAAAACAACAACAAAAAAATAACAAACCCCAAAACAAACCAAACCTGAAAAGGCTGGTGCTCTGAAGAATATATGTATATTCTTTGCATGTATCTATATGAATATGGATACGTTTCACCTATATTGTGGCAAAACAGCTGCCCTGACAACTCATAGCAACAGGAATACTGTGCTGAAGAAAGGAATTCAAGCAAAAATTAATCTGAGGAGTTCATGCTACAAACATTGTTTGCTATAAAATATTAACAGGTTAATAATTATTTTTCTTGGCTAAACCCACTAAAGGAGTGAATTTAGTGCAAGCTTATCCTTGCAGCACTAAATTTTCCATACTTGCATCAATTTGGGGCAACTGTTCACATGCCAAACCTAACTAGGACTTAGGACTGACTGACCACAGCCAGGTCAATGGAGAAAAAGGATTTATCAGTACAGGAGACTTCTGTTTTCAAGCTTCTGTTTTCTTTACAGTACTTGTTCCAGTGATCTTGTAAGGTAAAATGAAACTGTGCAGGCAAAGTAAAATGACCACTCAAAGATCACACCTGCCTTCAGTTTCAAAATGGTATCTGTGGAAGCACAAAACCCCAGTATAAAATTATTGTGTGAGAAGTGCAGTGGAATATTCTCTGCACTATTACACACCAACACAAACACACCCCCAATAAGGTAAAGTAACAGAAAATTGAGAAATGAAAGGACTATAGGAGAAAAGCTGAATTATGGTTAAACAAAGAATGAAGCTTATGCTGTTTGCTGTGATTTGTTTTTCAGAAATTGATTCATATTGTTTTGGTGGACAACAAGTTTATCACGAGCCAGCAATTCACTCTCTCGAGGCAAAGCATCCTGGGCTGCATTAGGGAAAGCACTGCCAGCAGGCTGAGGGAGTGACACCGCCCCTCTGCTGGTGAAGCCGCACTCGAGATGCTGCATCCAGTTCTGGGCTTCTGGGAACAACAAAGAGATGGACATAACCAGCAAAGGGCCACAAAGGTGCTTAAGGGACCAGAGTATGTTTCACATGAGGTGAGGCTGAGAGAACTGGGCCTGGAGAAGTGAAGACTCAGGAGGTAACTTATCCACAGGTAGAAATACCTGATGGAACGGTGTAAAGCAAATAAAGCCAGCAGTGCCTACTGACAGGACAAGAGGCGATGGACACAAACTAAAGCACATGAAATTCTACCCAATATCAAGAAAGAATTTTCCAGACAAAGTGGTCAAATGTTGGAACAGGTTGCTCAGGAAGATTTAGTCTCCATCTTTGGAAATATTGAAAACCCAACTGGACATCATTCCGTGCAATCTGCTCCAGCTAACCCTGCTTAAGCAGCAGGGTTGCTCCAGATCACCTCAAGAAGCCCCTTCCATCCTCTGTGATTGTCTGGTTGGGTTCTAGAGGTTACAAGTTTAGATCCCAAATGTGAGAGCACAAACTAGATGACAATAAAAAGTACAGGTTGTTGCAAGAAAATGCAACAGGAATAAAAGCATGATGAAAAGGTTACATATTGAGCACAGAACTATTTTGACTACTGTATTGCTTAGTGTTTTACACAGCATGCAAAAAGCGACTTATCAAGTACCAAAGGTTAGCTCCTCTTACTTTGAACAAAGGAGCAGAGCAAGGAAAATGAATCAGCACTCTCTGGACAGAAGCTAGTATGACTTCTATTTGGGCTATAAAGAAGAGTGCAAACAAAAGCCTGTGTCATTCTCTGATGTACTACATCGGGGAAACAGAAAGGAGATTCTTGTTTTCCTTAGCCACAAGTCCCAAATAAATTCATTTCTACAAACCTAAAGCAGAGGAAGTACTCTTCTCCTGGAAGGAAGGCCAAGAGAAGCCAGAAATCCACACAAGCCATTAACCATCAAAGCCAGCATAATGCTGGGAGAGTGGCACAAAAAACACAATCATAAGAATATGCACATAAACTTATATTTTAAGTGTGTAGCCAAACAGGGGGTTTCAACTTGGTTTTTATGATAATTCTTACAAGAAAAGGGAAACAAGGAACCTCCTGTCAGGCATATTCCTCCAAGAGTTCACAGCTGGTGACTCCATGACTCAGGACTTCTCAGCTCCTAACCACCACTACAAATGCAGAGCACTGTGCTTCATATTTATTCAGTTGAACCTAATGAAACTTAGGTTTCTGCTAAGGAAAAAAAAAGAGAAATTTATTCCACAAGCAGAACTTCACCAAGTACTCCTCATGGTCATTTCACTGATAGAAACACCTCTGCCCAAGGAAAGAGGAAAGCAAGATCCCCAGGGGGTTGGAATTCTGTCTCTTGTGATCTTCTGTTTGTGAATTATTAAACCTTGCCTGTCACTTTTGTTGACGTTGTACCTCATTACAAGAGGAAGCCAGTGAAATGTAGAGCAGCCATTATTCTCTCCTAGCAACAAAGGCAGCAGTTAAATAGCACGTGCTGTGCTTAACCCAGACCAGGTAACAAAACCCAAAGTTCCCTAAAAACAAGTGCATCACACTTGACAAGATGAATTGTACTTGTGTAATAGTATTTCAAACTAAAAATAGGGAAAGGAACATGAAATTTTCTGAACTGACACTCTAGAACTGACTGTAGACCTTTATTCCCAGACCAGAATTTTTTTTTTTATTTTAGAAAAAATTGAAAAGGAAAGCCATTAAAGAGACAGAAAAAATTGAAAAGAAAAGCCATTAAAGAGACAGAAACAGTGAAATGTCATTTCGATCTCAAACTAGGTGACTTGGCAAGATATCACTGCTAGATTTTAGTTCTTGCTCTTTTTGCCTCAGATACCACATAAGAATGCAAAGTCAGAAAGGAGTGTAGAAGCACCCAGACTCTTATAGCAAGAACAGTTTAAGAGTTCAAGCATCCCACAGAGTGTGTTCTAAAGAGCACTAAGAGTTGGCATAAATGTTCTTGCAGTAGTCCAAGGCAACATCTCCAGGCATATCAGCAAATCCACTTAGAAGAGAATTCATCCCATGACCCAATTACAACACAGTTTTATTTTGGAGATCACTCAGCTGTGCCTCAGCAACAAAACAAGAGTCTGGAGCCATCCCAGTGCAAGTCTGGTTGCAGAAAGTTTTCACACATACAAAGCCATAATTATGTTAAGTCAGCGCATTTTTCCCTCCTATAAACGTCACACCATGATTTAAAAAAAAAAAAAAAAAAAAAAAAAAAAACGCAGAAAAGTAATGGCTCTCTATAAAAAAAAATGGGTCACCAGTAACCTAAATTCTAGCTGGTAAGAGATGGGGAAAGAGCTAACTAGAAATTAAACGGATAATTCAACCAAGGTTCAACTTCAGGATACATCTTTGCAATTGCTGTTACTAAGTGAGTCTCAAATGGTATTCCGAAATTTTAGTCAGACATTGTTGCCTTTCCTCCCTTGCCACTGCTGTCTACATCGTAAGAACTGAGGTGACTCCTTCATTCACATTAACAGCAGCAGCCTCAAATTGCAAAAGGTTTTCTTTTCAGCTGAATCTGCACTTCAAGGAGTACGTCTCAACCACACTCATAAAATATTTACAGGTTTGTCTCACTTCAGACAGATTTCTTCATTATAATGTTTAGAGCTGGAAAAAGTGAAGTAAACACAATATTAAGCCAATTCTCATTCATCTAAGGATAAGATTTACAGAATTCCAGGTCCTGAAATTTAACAAATGTTGCTTGTTAATTTTAAGGTCATTGGTGGCTAAATAAAAATACCTGAAGACTAACAGAGATGCTGAGAGGCTTTTGAAAGGAATTTTAAACTTACCTGTCTTCTCTGGTTTACAAGTATAGCAAAAATAATTAGCAAAGTATTTTTGCCTTTTTTCTCCTCAAAATCAAAATTATGGTGCATTTATACAAAACACTCAAGTCCAGCAGGCACAGAGATTCCTGACAACCTCAACTACACCCTAGTGTTAAAATGTGGAAAGGGCTTTTTGCCAGACAACAGTATCACTTTTGAAGTCTTTAACTTCTCTTAATCTGTGAGCTCCTAATGTTCTGAAAATTGAGCTTATTGGCAACAGGCTGTTTTTCTTCATTAACTTTGGGAGACACTGAGGAAATATCCCAGAGTTCACAAACTGAAAGCCACTAACTGATGCATGGCTGGATCCCAAGGAAGCATCCAAATGAGGGCAGGACTGCTGTAGCTGACATCCAGCTTTTTAGTCTCTGTAGACTCAGTCAAGATTTTTGCCCCTTGAAAATTCTGTTCCTCTTACATGACATCTGCAAGTCAGAAGCTGAAGGATATTTGGAATGCAGCATGTGGGAAGCTCTAAGCATTCCTGTACACTGTGTGATTAGCGTGCAAAAGGGCAAAGTCCATTGATCTGCAAGATTCTAAAACACATACTACCATAAGAAACAAATTTCCTTCACAATATTTTAAAAGCTTACAATAAATTAGAATTACTTTTACCTGAATGTTTTTACACTAATCATTTCATGGTAAGTCTCCAAAAGGACTTTCCCAAATAAGAGAGAAGGTCTAGCACTTACCAAGAGCACGAAACAGCAATATCAAGCTTATCATTTTCTAAAGCACTAAGACAGTTGTGCCATGTTTACCTGAAAGCCAAACTTTAAAATCAAGTTGAGTAATTCCAGTTGCAGCCAGTTCCAGTGGAAGAAAGTCTAACACAACACAGTATTTGCAAGTGACAGCCTGTAGATGGCCTAAATCCAAGATCTCTGCTGTCTATCCATCATCATGTATCCCACAGCACAAAACCATATGCATCAATTTTTGACTGGCAATGTTCTACTCTGTCCATCAGATAAAATACTTGCAATATCTTTATGTGCATTTTTTACATTGCTCAACAGTAAAGGCATTCCACCCCTGGGGGAAAAAATGGCAAAAACAAAAAAATGTTGCAGCAGTTCTCAGGTACAGCTTTGTTCAACTTTACCTGTAGTATCTTCATTGCCATGAAGTATTATGTATCACACTTACCTTTTCTATAAAATCCACTGTTTGGACAACTGACAAATTATTTTACCAAACAAGAATTCTAGTAACCAGATTAACAACTTCTGGAAAATTTTACAATTTTCATCTCAGAAAAAGAAGAGCCTTCCTAAGAATCCAGAGAATTTGTCTTCCTCAAATTTATTCCAATGCTGATGAACCCTCCAGAAAAATAAACACCTCTAAAAATAACAAGCCTTACATATCTATTTTAAAACTATGTACTTTACTTTAGGTTCATGTATTCTAGTTTTCTTACCTTAACCATGGGGACTAAGAAAGCTAAAGAAATGGATGTTTCTTTAATAAACTGGGATGGGACAGCAGCTATCCCATGAACTGCCATTATTGTTAGCCTGTTTCTGGGGGGCACCCATAAAAGCACATGAGACAAGTTCCTTAGCAGAAAGAAATCATGGCAATAGAACTGTTATCAGAAGAGCAGAATTATTTCCTGTAGCATCAACTCCGTCAAACCTAAACATCTACTGTGCAGGGAAATTTCCATGTATCTGGACACCATTTCCTAAAAAATTGTTTCCAGAACCGCTAGACAACATGAGGCCTTTCAAGCCTGCATAAAAAGTAATCTAATGTTCCATAGTATGTTTGGTGGATCTAAGCAGTTAAAGGAGGCTTTCTAACTCCACTGTTGCTTTTCATCCCCCTTAAATTACCAAATGTAACAATGTATGTAATAAAAAAAATACTGTTTCTCTTCTACACTTTGTTCATTATCATTTCACCACCCAAAGTTTAAGTTTCTCTCTTTACTTGCTTTACTTTTTCCTATCCAAACAGAGGCACAAAGATAGATTTTCCTGTTTTTTTAGCAATGACACCAATTCTGCCAAAACCTGTTTTCTCTGCTTGCCAGTACACTCACATTTAATTTCAAATAATTTCAATTTTAAGTGCCACAAACACAAAGTTTTCCAAAACCGCTTGTCCATAGTTCACAGCTGTTGTTCCTATTACATCAGTTGAGTTCATCTCAGTTATTTCTCCTTTTTTCCTTGCAAAGGCACAACGATACTAAAGAGTGATACTAAATACCCAGAGAGCTTATTTAGGAGGAGCAGAGGGGGTGAAGAACACCGCGAAAACGCTTCACAGCAGCGCCCAGAAACCACGAGTGCACCGAGACACCACGAAACCGGTTTAATCTACAAGTATTCAGACAATGCACACCAACGTTTTAGAGCGAAGCACATAAAACACACCCGCACATAAAACAGCGGCACGGCTGCCGCCCGCCAGCGGGACGCGGGCGTTACCGGGGCAGCGCCGGCCCGCGTGGCCGCTGCCCTGCGGCTCCGCCCGCCCGCCCGGGCCCCGCTGCGGCCGCTCAGCCCGGCCCCGGGCGCTGCTGCCATGCGAGGCAGCCCCCGCCCAGGCCTGTTGGGCCCCGGGGCCGCCGCCGCCCCAGCCCCGCTCACCTGTGGGCGGCGGGCCCGCCGGCTCCCCCCGCTCCGTCCATCGCGGCCCCGCCGTTGCTATGGGCCCCCGCCCGCCGCTGCCCTTAGCAACGGCGCGCGGCACTGAGGCGCGCCGCCATTGGCCGGGGCCGCGAGCACGCCGCCCGCCGATTGGCCGCGGCGGCGCGCACGCGCGGCGGAACGCAAGGGCCGCCCCCGTGGCTCCGTGCGGGAGGCGCCCGCCGCCTCCGCTGGGAGCGGGGAACGGTCCCGGCGGGAACGGCGCGCGGCACCGAGCCCTTGCCGGACACACTTCCCCAGGGAAGACCGCCCCAAATGACCCCCCCGAACCCCCTTCCGTCGCCACGACCCTCCCCGCGCCCGCCCCGGCGTTTGTCGGAGGCGCTGCCAGGCGCAGTAGAGGGCCGGGCTGAAATCAGGTCCCCTCTTAGCCCCCTGAGGGCCATCATCTGTCCGGGCGTGTCCTTGCCCGCAGCGAGTCGCTGCTCCCGCCAGGTCAGGTGTGGGGCTGTCCCCTCGGGAGCTCCATGTTTGCCTTGACCAGGATGTCCGCAACGCTCAGCTTCCCCTGCTCCCGCAGGTACTTCATTATGTGCGGCCGCCGCCTCCAGGTGACCTTCATTCCATACTCGTGCTCGGGAGTATCTGCAACCAGTACTGCTGCCGCCTCCCCTCTCCCACAGGGCTCAGTACCAAGTGGCAACGCTTCTTCTGGATGCCAGGCGTGACTGCTTGGTGATAGAGTGTTGCTGCATCTCCCGTTCCTTGGGGAAGGAACCTGTGTAGCCTCTGCATCTGATGGACTAGGGACTTCTTGCTCCACAGGCTGGGGAGCAGGCTCTCCACAGTCCTCTAGACTCTTCACCTGGATGTTGGCATTTGCTGCTGTCCCTTTCTGAGGCTGGTTAGGAGAGCACTGTGCATTCTTTCTCAAGCAATTTGGATCATCCAACGGAGGGACCGCATGTCCTTTTGGATTCTCAAAAGTTAAAGGAGGAAATCTGCAGGCTGCAGCTCCTCGTGCATGAAATGAGCTGTGGTTGGCATCCTGATTATAGGGCTTCTGAGGACCACGATGCTTCTTCTGGCGTGCTTTCAACACCAGTGGCTTAGTTGTGTCAAATTGTGGGCACACCTGAAGGGAAAGACATAATAATAAGATAAAACCCCAACCCTTTCCTACAGACAGTTCTACTTCCCCACCTTTTTCCAGTGTGTTCATTGAATAATCTGTTCTGCAGCAAAGCAAATGAGTCACTAACAAAGCCGCTATGCATGAGATGCCTCTGAACTTCAACAATATGTTCTGACACTGTTCTGTGGAAAGTCCTTGGGGTGCAAGTGAGCTGATCACTGGCAACTCACAAAGAACTCAAGATTTGGGTTTTAAAGGAAGTCTAAGTGGTGTCTTCTCCTGTAAACCCTGCAGATTTAAGAAAGTTCAGAATGGATCCTTTTTGTTTCTGTGTCTTAGCATAACTCAAATAGATGTAAAGAACTAAATCCTCAGCCTTCCCAGAGAAGTAGAGACTGAACTGGGAGAGCAACACAAAATGATTGAAGAATGCCCACTTACCTCAATCCCCTTAGATTATGTTAATAGGGTGTTCAAAATCTTCCCCCCAAACATCTCTGTTTCAAAATAGAGTTAATTTCTGTATTGTGGAGTAACAGATCACCCAAAATCCACTTCTACAATCACCTTCCTATAGAAAAGATGGTCCAAGCTCAACAGTCTATATTTCTTTGGATGATTCTGGACTCATACTCAAACCCTGGAAATCCTTTTATTACAGTGTTCTTTGAATCCTGGTTATTAACAAAAAAGTCAGACTCTGTTTCAGATTCCAGTTTGATTTTTCCAGGAGCACACCAAACTGAGTTCTTGCTACAGTAACTACACATCTCCTTCAGCATTCCTGAGTCACTGTATAGTTCCTCAAAACACTGAGTGCAATTTAACTAAGGATGGTGATTGTCTGATGTACAGCTGAACTGTTTGAATCCAAAGCCATTGTGCAGGAAAAGAGAAATGATTCTGTAGTAATTGTATACTGACACATACTTAAAATAGTCCCTGATTTTAAGGATATGCCTTCCTGGCTTCAGAGAACATGTAGGGTAGGTCTTACCAATGCAGGAACCTAGTAGTGGAAAAGGTATGAAAAACTTAGATAATGCCAGAAAGAGAGGAGCAGAAAATCAGTTTCTATTGAAACAAGTTGACAGACACTCTGCAGAGGATGCTTCCAGAAGTTACAAACCTACCACATTTTCCAAACTGAGAAATATTTAACAGTTTCAGTACCAATAGCTTCAAACAAATTTTAGAATACTTGTATTTTAGGAATCAAAGAGCAACCAGGGTGGATGTTTCCACCTCTTCCAAACAAAATGAATGCTTATTCACAGCAGTTATTTTACTTAGTGATTCACAAACTGAAGAGCTAACTGCCTCAAGCAGATAGAAAAAAAAATTAAAGAGGAAAAAATTGAAGATGTCCTACTTCAAGGTTAAGGCATCACAAAAATACCTGCAGGTCAACAGGAACAAAGGAATGTTTCATGCAGGTCTGAAACCACACTTCCTGAGCTTGCTTTGTGAAGAGCAGAGCCAAGCAGCAGTAATGTTTAAACAGAGCTCCCCTAGGTGATGACTACTGTTGCATAGGAACAGTCTGTCTTTGCTGCAGCTGTTTGCTTTAAAAAAATAAATCTTTACATTACATGACACAAGGAGTATTTTAGGACATGGCAAACAGTCCCAAGAAAAGGAACCCATCAGAAGATTGGTATGGAGAGAAGCTACTCAAAACACAGAAATGGAAAGAGGGCAGGTTAGAACAAATGATTCTGAAGTGAAAACCTATGTTCTCTAAATTTAGCAGTGTCAGATTTAAACAATACACCCAATACTTTAACATGTAACATTTAGAGTTCAGCATTTATTTCAAACAGCAAGCCAATAAGAAAAATCTCCCCTAATGTTCATTTTGTGCAGGGTTTTTGGTTGCCTAGGAAAACAGTGTTTTCCTGATGGGAATAATTTTTCTAGAAGACAAATATTCATTAATCAGTAAACACTGCACACAGTTTATGTCTTCAACTAACCAAGACCTTAGTGCTTATTCTTGGAATGTAAAGCAACTCAAGCACTTATTTATGCTTTAGACTGATAGAGGGAATTCAGGTCTGGGCTAATAATTTTCCAGATCCAGAACAGATAACATTTTGTTAAGACATACAGGAGTAACTGGAAAACTGTTGCTGTGGGACACAGGAGGAAAGATAATTTATACCAACCCAGGCAGCAGAGGTGTTCAGGTCCACACGTTTTGTAGGCACACGTCTGGGATTCTCAGCCAAATGCAGTGGAGCTTCATAGCAATGGATGGGCCCTGCCCGTGGCTGCTCAAGGAAAACCAGCTCTGCCTTCCTGGCCTTGTGGGTACACTTCTTCTTTGGAGGCATCAAAAGGTGTGGTAAAACTACTTAGAAACCTCATGATGCTTGTTGGAGCCAATTGAAGAAAGAGGGAAGCACCCCGAGGAGATGCTAAAGTGCTCTTGAATCTGTAGAAGGCAAATAAATGGATTTGAAGAAAGACTTGTTTGGAAACCTCAGATGCAGTTTTTAACAAAAGCAAAACATTTATGCAACAGCACAGTGTACACATCTCAAGGCAGACTTGTTCCCAACAGTAGTTCTTGAACCTTTTGTCAATTTTCAGGTGGATTTAGAAATGCACTGCAGGAATGGGAGCAGATGACCTACTGATCCAGCCATATCAAATCAGCTATGAAAAGAAAAACCCAAAAAACTTATTTTCATTTTTTCAATTCAATCTTGCTTGTAATGCCAAGGGCTAAGATAATCAGAACTCTTTCCCTTTCTGGTTGCCAACTATCTGTACATTTTAACTTCAAGAGACTAAGTTTGTTTTTTTTCTTTTTTACAAAACACAGTTGACATCTCCCTCCTGTATTCTACAGATCTTGCATGATTTGTTTGCTTTGCCTAATGAATAAGTTTGAACTGAAGTAACATTGTATTTAATTTTCTGTTGGAAAACACATCACAGAATCAATTAGGTTGAAAGACCTCTCAGATCATCAAATCCACCTTTAGCCAAACACCACCATGGCAACTAGACCATGGCACTAAGTGCTACACCTTCAGGGACAGTGACTCTACCTCCCTGGGGAGCCCATTCCAATGTCTAATCACCTTTCCTGTGAAGAACTTCTTCCTAATGCCCAACTTAAGCTTCCCCTGGTGCAGCTTAGGACGATTTCCTCTTGTTCCATCGCTGGATATCTGGGAGGACAGGCCAATTCCCACCTGGCCACAGCCTCCTCTCAGGCAGCTGTAGAGAGCAATAAGGTGCCCCTGAGCCTCCTTTTCTCCAGGCTGAACACCCCCAGCTGCTCCTCATGGGACTTGTGCTCCAGACCAACTCTGCTGTGCATCTCAGGACCCACTCCAGCCCCTGACTGTCCTTTCTGAAGTGAGGGGCCCGGAGCTGGACACGGCACTGTGAGTGCCCCAGCAGTGCGGAGGAGAGAGGAACGATCCCCGCCCGGTCCCGCTGCCACGCTATTGCTATACAGGCCAGGTGCCCCCGGCCTTCTTGGCCACAGCTGGCTCACATTCACTCAGCCTGACTTACCGTAGATCAGCACGCACAAGGAAACTTGATAACATTTCCTGAGCAATGTATGAGACTGCAACAGCCTGACCGCTTACCTAAGTGCGGCGTGCTCAGGGGGTGCTGCGGGCCCCGCTAGCCCGCTGCAGCCGTGACACACTCGTTAAACCGTAACACCCCGCAGCTCCTCACCAGGAGTCAGCGCGCTGCCGGCAGCCCGGGCGCACGGCGGGGCTCCCAGCCGCGGGCAGCATGGTTGAAGGAAGCTGCCGGCACTACCCCAGCCGGGCCCGGAGCGGCCGGCCCGGGACAGGGCCGAACTAGACAACGCGATGATGATAGCAGCAGCGGCGGCGGCGGCCCGGGCTCTGTCCCGCCCGCACATCCGTATCCCCCGCCGCCGCCGCCGATTGGCCCAGCCCGCCGCGGCCCCGCCCCCTGCACGCCGATTGGCCCGGCCCGCCCGGCCCCGCCTCCGCCTCCGCTCATTGGCGCAGGCCGGCACGTGACAGGGCCAGCGCTGCGCCGGGCGCCAAATTCAAACCCGGGCCGCGCCGGCAGCGCCGGGGCCGCCGCCACAGCGCTACATCGGCCCTGCCCCGGCCCGGCAGCTGGTGAGTCCCGACCGCAGCCCGCCGCCATCCTCCGGGGACCCTGGCAAGGGTCGGCACCCCTCGGCGGGCCGCGCTAAGGCCACCGCGCGGGCGGGAGAGGGCAGCGCCTGGGCCCGGCCGGGGCGGCAGGCCCCGCGGGAGCAGGTGAACCCGCTGGCCGGGGCGGCAGCGCAGGGGCTGGAGCGGGGGAAGGAGGAGCTGGGAGCGCTTTGGCGCTGCCCTCCGTGCGCCCTCGGGCAGCGCGCACACGGCGGTGCCCCGGGCCCGTGCGGGGGGAGCAGATCGGGGCCTCCCTGGGAAGTGACGCGCTCCTGTTCCTGCTCACGGGAACGCAGCCTGGGGGAAGCTGGCGCAGGGCTCTTCCTTCGGCGCTGCCTCTCCTTAAGGGGGTGGAGCAGATCGCAGAGGGCCGTGCTTGTGCCGGCTGCCAGAACCCGCGTGGAATGATCGCCGGGCCGGCTGCTCCCTGTGCATAGGGCATCAGCTCTGCTGGACTCTGTTTTATATCAATGTAGGGGATTCGTATTGAGAATTTGCTCGTTTACTTGATGACCCCGTCAAATCTACCAATGCAAAAGGCCTCCTTATTTGTGTCTATTCTGCTTGCCATCTCTAATGATAAACAATAAGTACCATTTATATATTGTTCAGGTGTAGTTTGCAGAAAAGCACAGGCTGTACCGAATTCCTGATGGCATTATTAGTAGTATTCTCACAGCATCTTACCCTGGAAGCAGTATCTCTGAATTTTATTTCCTTTGCTTCTAGCTTTATAGTCTAAACCATCTCTTCTCCAAAAGTTTGACATCAAAGTTGTATGCTGCCCAATGATGAATTTATGTCAAATCTTAACAAATCTATGAAAGGAATTAGAAGTACATTTACTTGGTGTCTAGCTTAAAGCACCTTACTTATGCTGCATTTATTGTGTGCCTTTGTAGTGTTCAGGGTAATCTCTGCTTCCCAGGTCTTAAACCATCTGTAAATTCCCTTTTCACACAGGTTGTGTAATCTGCTGCTTAGAGCAATCAACTGTAAGAATCAGCACTGCTATTTCTATATTCTACCTCCCCTCCAGCTTGCTGGCTGACGCTGGTCACATTATAGCTAAGTTTTTCTGTAAAACACATACACACTTTGCTCATTATAATGTACTTTGTGATGGAAGTTATCTACTCTGCACATCTCTCTCCCGTCCTGCTTACCCAAGGTGTGGGTTAGGGAGGTAGAGAATGATTTTTTAGTAGCCTTATCAGCCTTTCAATTTTAATTTCCCTTTTGTGTTTCTAGCTTTGTAGCTACTGCTGAGAATGTGTGCTCTGTGGGAGGTCTTGAGATGATTTGCTGCAGCCTTTATGTTGTACCTTTTGTTTTGCAGGATTTGTTCCTCTCCCTTTCAATGGAGAGTGTCAGTATAGACCAATAATGAGGACCAGCCCTCGCAGGCCCTTAATTCTCAAAAGACGAAAACTGACCCTCCCACAGAACGATGAATCCAGTACTTCAGCAAGAGATGAGAACAGAGGTCAGGATGAAAAGGCTCCTAAGCAGGAGCACAGACAGGAAGACCAACACAGCAGACAACCCAGAGACAAAAGGGACTGTGGCCTGCAGAAATTCCCAGCAGGAATAAAGATAATTGACCACCCTACAATGCCCAACACCCAGGTGGTGGCCATCCCTACAAATGCTGATATCCAGAGCATCATAGAGGCATTGACAGCAAAAGGAAAAGAGTGTGGCAACAATGGACCCAACAAGTTCATTCTCATTAGCAGCGGGGGCACATCCCGCTCAGCTGGTCCAGCACCATCGCAGCACCTCCCATCAGAGAAGAAAGCCAGTGCAGCCACCAAGGCTGCAGTTAGCCAAGAAAGAGAGAAGAATGTTGCACAGACACCTGGTCTTGCAGGCAGTACAGCGCTCTGGCATTCAGGAGTTGATCCTGTGGTTAGACAGGAGCAGGAGACCAACAGTATGTAGCCTTTACCTTTTCTTTTGTCTTGGCAGACAAAGAGATGTGAAATGGGCCAAGGAGTGCAGCACTTGCATCTTGGTTTGCAGTAATTATTAATATTTTGTTAATTACAAAATACCTGTGGATTGTATTCTAATAATCTACATAGCTTTGCATATGTAGTGAAATCTGAAGGATTACAGTGGACATTTTTTTGGTGGAAGACATCTGAGCTTCTGACTTAAGTTTTGTGCTTTCTATTTCTTGAAGTACTAGATCAACATTGTCCTGTTTTGGTTGACAGTAGTCTGGTTTAAGTGTTCTTTAGGCTGTAGCTCTTTTCAGAAATTGTTCAACTGCACATGAAATCAGGAATTCGAGGTGAACTCCTTCCACAATATTAGAGTTGCAATCCCATCTTTTAGCAGTGTGACTGGTGCCTTCCTTTTGACAGCTGAGATGAGGGAGTAGCAGGGTTACTTGTGGGAAAGTGGGGTTATGAGGAGGGGAAGGCTGTAGCCTTCCTGGGCTTGAGTAAAGCCTTTGGCACTGTCTCCCACAGCACAATTCTGGAAAAGCTGGCAGCCCCTGGCTTGTCAGGTTCACTCTTCACTGGGTTAAAACTGGCTGGATGTCTGGGCCCAGACAGTGGTGCTGAACGGTGCTGCATCTGGCTGGTGACCAGTCTCTGGTGGGGTTCCCCAGGGCTGGGGCCAGTCCTGCTCACTCTGGATATCAATGATCTGGATCAGGGGATCGAGGGCATCCTCAGTAAATTCACAGATGACACTGAGCTGGGTGGGAGTATGGATCTGCTGGAGGGTAGGAGGGCCCTGCAGAGAGATCTGGACCGGCTGGATCCATGGGTCAAGGCCAATTACATGACATTCAATAAGACCGGGTACCAGGTCCTGCAGTTGCATTGCAACAACCCCAGGCAGGGCTACAAGATGGGAGAAGAGTCTGGAAAACTGCCCGGCAGGAAAAGACCTGGGGGTACTGGTCAGCAGCAGCTGCACATGAGCCAGCTGTGCACAGGTGGCCAAGAAGGCCAATGGCACCTGGCCTGTACCAGCAATAGTGTGTCCAGCAGGACCAGGGCAGAGATTGTCCCCCTGTACTTGGCACTGGTGAGGCCACACCTTGAGTTCTGTTTTCAGTTTTGGGTCACTCATGTCAGGAAAGACATTGAGGTGCCGGAGGCTGTCCAGAGAAGGACAACAGAGCTGGTGAAGAGTCTGCAACACAAGTCTGATGAGGAGCAGCTGAGGGTGCTGGGGGTGTTCAGCCTGGAGAAAAGGAGGCTCAGGGGGGCTATATCATCCTCTACCACTGCCTGAAAGGAGGCTGTAGAGCAGTGGGGGTTGCCTTCTTCTCCTGGACAACAAATGACAGGACAAAAGGGCAAAGCCTTAAGCTGTGCCAAGGAAAGTTCAGATTGGACATCCTGAAGAATTTCTTCCCTAAAAGGGTAGTCAAGCATTGGAACAGACTGTCCAGGGAGGTTTGGAGTCACCATCCCTAGAGGTGTTCAAGTAACAACTGGATGCTGCAGTCAGTGCCACGGTCTCGTTGATAAGGTGGTGTTTGGTCACAGGTTGTACTTGATGGTCTTGGAGGACTCTTTTAACCTAAATTATTGTGTGATTGTTACGTGGGCTTGTTATCCCAACAGGCAGTGGCGAGACAATGAGCTCTGTGTTGGACAACAGCCTCACCAACATCCAGTGGCTGGGGAAGATGAGATCCGATGGGCTAAATCCCTCTTCTGTGAAGGAGGACACAGAGAAAGAGAATCAGGTTCCTTTGCGGGAAAGAGTTAAGGTAAGTAGGAGAATACAAGAGCATGTGCTAAAACTTTTGATAAGGCAGTAATCTACATGGATCAGAATACTTGCAAGAATTAAGCATTGCTATCTCTAAGTAACCTGAGTTTGACCTTTACTGACATGAATAGCAGAACATAGAGGATCCAGGGATGTTCCATGGGCCTTCTTGTCAGCTTCATGAACATTCATGTATCACCCCTTCTGTCTTTCAGACAGAAGAGGAAGCTGCTGCTGCTGTTCCTACTGCTGCTGAGTCCTCCTCATGGCAGGATTCGGTGTCAGAACGACCTCCTTACTCCTACATGGCCATGATCCAGTTTGCCATCAACAGCACGGAGAAGAAGCGCATGACCCTGAAGGACATCTATACCTGGATTGAGGATCATTTCCCTTATTTTAAACATGTAGCTAAGCCAGGCTGGAAGGTAACAAGCAGGCCCTCAAGTTGCTGTGGGTGATGTTACATGCCTTCTGGATCAAAATGAAAAGTTGTCCCCCAGCCTGCAAAGCAAGATGGAAGCTCATTTAAACATTCCACTCCCAATACACTCTCACTCCAGATGTTCACTTTACCACTTCTTGTATCTCTTGCCTCATGCTACTTAAACAAGATGATGGAATGTTTGATCGCTGGAGTGAGAATAGGGATCTCAAGAGTACATAGAATAAGAGACTGAAGACAGGGTTGGCTGGGTACGCTGTGAACATGAAAGTTTGGTGTTGTCTGCACTTTGGAATGCAATCCCTCTGCTGGAGGGTTTGAGGTAGGCCTTGCTGTGCTGATAACAAAACTACTGCTTTTCAACCTCCCCCTCTCTCCTTTCTCCACAGAACTCCATCCGGCACAACCTGTCCCTTCATGATATGTTTGTCCGTGAGACATCTGCCAATGGTAAAATCTCCTTCTGGACTATTCACCCTGATGCAAACCGCTGCCTAACATTGGACCAGGTGTTTAAGGTGAGTTGCCTCATGCAAAGAAAATAGGACAGGCTATCCAGTTTCTAAATGCCACAAGAGCCTGATGCACCTTATTTTAACTGTCAGGTCAAGCTGCTTTGACATCAGCCTCTTTGTAGAAGCTGGATTCAGTTACTTCACTTAACAAATAGACAAGCTCTGCATTTGAAAGAAAAGGTGCTGTGGCTGTCTGTGCTTTTGATCTGGAGCTTCTGTGGGATGTATTTATTCTTCATGTGCTGTGCCAAATATAATAGTCAGGTCGTTCAACTTCTTACTGTGGGCCTGATTTAAATTGCTAATGAGAAGATTTCTGCTGAGGCCAACCAGGTGTTCCTATGCTGTTTGATAAGTTAGTCATAGGATGGACTTGTCCTAGCCCAAATAGATATTTTAGGAAGATTTTGTTAGGGAAATAGAGCTTTGGAGACTAGTATAGGTGTGTTTAGACTCTTGTATTTTCTGCAGTGGGTGGGTAGAATTAACTTTTGTTTGCTCAGATTGTACAAGTTTAAAATGTCCCATTTGTCTCCCTCTTTGGTTGATAACTTCATCTTAAATTTTTTTCCTGCTCAATGCCTTCTGCCACCAGCCGCTGGACTTGGGGTCACCAACATCGCCTGAGTACTCTGAATCAGTAAGAATTACCATCTGGCTCGGGGCTTGATCTTCCATTCTCTTCTTGCCAGTCACTGAAGGAAGGGACAACAGGCTTGGGGAGGGGACTGGGTCACTGCTGCATCCACTCATACAGCTCCATGCTTACCCTTCGTGGGGAGAGGAGTCTAGCCAATGTTTGACTGCCTTCAGGTGGTACAGTCTCTCGAGCTGGTAAAGCTGGACAGCTTTGAGCAACTTGGAAGTATACTGCTGAAGTAGGCTGCAATGGACACCAGTAGGCTTCAGAGAAGAAACCCAAACAGATTTCTGGTAAAATCATCTCCATGGCAACAGTTCCAATATGTTCTGGAACTCAAATCCAGAGAGAATAGGATCTCTCTGTGCTCCTTTTTCATTTTGGAATCCACTGCATTGTGAGTGACTCTTGGAAGGAAGAACCTGTTTGCTGTTGCTCTCTCATTCAGCTGTTTTAACAGTGTAGAATTTGTAAACATCCAGTCAAACACTTTTCTGTCACAGCTACAACCTTGGCCTTCTTTCCATCTGCTCAGAATTCTGATCCCATTGTTGCCTCTGCTATTCCATTTGAGCACCTATCTGGTCTATGGCTTGTATGGACATCCAATATACAATAAAGCCATCCTATTAATTGTCCCTCGGGCACTGAGGGTGCCAAAACCAGCTCACTTCTGCAGTAGAGTCTGCAGCTGGAGTAGCTCTGTCATGTTGTCTCTTTTCCTGCACAGCTTTTGGTGGGCAGCTGGCTTTGGGAGGGCATAGCTGCAAACCAGCAAGTGGCACAGACCTAGAGCCAGCCTGAGTGCTGGGTACTAACAGCTGCTCTCTTTGCATTAGTCCAGCACAGACCTCTGGTTTCACAGTTCTCAGTGAGGCAGCAGAATAAATTTTCTTTTAATCTCTCTCTTTTCTCCTTCTCCTCTTACTTATCTCACAATGACTGCAGCAACAAAAGAATCGTCTTCCAGATCCTCTGAAGAACATGGGAAGCAAAACTGAACCCCAGAATTCGCGTAAGTGTCCCCAGCAGTCTAGGCCAAAGAGAATCAGTCCAATAAATCTGGGGCATTCCCCCAGATTTCTTTAGGAATACAAGTGGAGTGCGTTATCCCTGTTTGCCAGCTTTTATGCTCCTTACAGCCAGGTTTGAAATAGAAAGCAGTGGTGTTGTGTCTGAAGGGATGTGATGGTGAGATGGTGGGCATTGGGCACTCAAATGGAATGAGAGCCCAAACTTGAGGGGTAGGATCTGCATGAAAGGTTATTTTCTTGTCCATGAGGCTTCTGGCTTAGTATTTGTATCCTTAAAATTAGCAGAGAAGGCAAGTGATCTGATCAAATGTTTCTTTTAGGATGTCTAGAAGGACTTTCTGTAAGGTGCCTGGGTTTCAAGAGGTAGCAGTGGAGAACAGGCAAAAGTGAGTCCCTTCTTTTCCCTTCCAGGCCGAAAGATGAAGCCTTTGCTTCCTCGTGTCAACTCCTACCTGGTTCCAATCCAGTTTCCTTTGAGTCAGCCTCTTGTCTTGCAGCCTTCTGTGAAGGTTCCTCTGTCCATGGCACAGGGAGCATCCCTTAACAGCTCGGAGACTTTGCAGAGCAATAAGCGTGTGTGCATTACTCCAAAGGTTGGTTTCTTGCTTTCCAAGGAGTTTTCAGGGGGGTTAGTGTGGGGGCTTTTTTCCTGGTTTTTTTTTTTCCTTTTTTGTATAAGGGGTGCAAGGAGGAGGCTAAGGAAGGTGTGGGGAGTTTTTTTTTTTTAAGAAGGGGTGAGTTTGTTTGGATTTTTTGCTTACTTTTTTTTATATCTCTTGCCTTCAATGAACCTTTTCTTCATATGGTTCCTTTGTGCATCTTTACTTAGGTGCTCTAAAACTCCAAGCTCCTATCAAGGAACTAACTAGTGATAATCCTTGCTATCCTTTACTGTCTCTAGGCTGACTACTACCTGCTAGTTTATTTGCTCCAAGGATGTTTCTCTAATTCACTAGAGGAAGGGGCTCTATGGCTTGGTCAAGACAATTTTTCTTTACTGCTGGGATGTGAAGAAAGAAGAATGGGAGGAATGGCTTTGTTCTGATCCTAAAACATTCATATTTTTGATAGCTCTATAGACAAGTAACAATGAGGAGCTTCTGAATGGGTATATATTTCATGGAGTCTCTTCCCAGAGGATTTCCGTATCTGCTGTTTGCTAATTCTGTGAAGTTGACAGTTATTCTGGGCTCAAGAAAAACAGCTATTAAACAGATCTTTTTCTTGGCATTCACTGACTGCTCTTGAATGCTTAGACATTGTAAAGCTTTAGCTTCTTCCATCCTGTCTAACCATAATCCTATTTTCCTTTGTATGCCTGCTGCTTTATGTTCTCTCCAGCTATGATTTATCTTTCTCCTGTGCTCTTTTTCTTTTGATAACCTCATTTTTTTTTTCCTTTTCCTTGGTTTCTGGGAAGGCTGTCCTCATTCATTTTGTTATTCCCATTTAGATAATGTAAGAAAAAATCAAAGGGGTTATATTTTTTCCAGAAATATTCAGCTCTCCTTCCACCTGTACTCCCAGAAGTTCCTCAGAGCAGGTGTGCTCTGAAGGGTATGACTTTGTCACTTACCTAGAATCCTTCCCATGTGATCCTTAGGCTTCTTTCTATCAACTTCACAGAAATCAATCTCAGTCTGTTATAATTACTGCTTCCTGAATATCTTCCTCTTACCCTCTCTGCTGACCTTAAATGCCAGTCTTTTTCTTTCCACTGTTATTTGGATTTTTGGGTAGCTGAGATCCTTGCTCACTGACTGCATGTCACCTGTGTTTCACTGTAGATGTCACTGTCTGCAGAAGAGTCTCCCTGTTTACCCCCAGCTGCTGTCAAGGAGGAAGCTCAATGTGATGCAGGTTTATTCTCCCCAACCCACTCCATACAGGAGAACAGCTCCCAGCCTGGTGAGGAATTGTCTTCTTTCCCAGAGGGTGCCTGTGTGAAGGAGGAAGAAGGCTCTCAGCTGGATCCCTGGCTGTCCCCATTTGCCTCAAGTGTAACAGTCAAGGAAGAGCCAAGCTTGTTCTTCCCGGACTCATCCACGAAGGAGAGGAAACAGTTCACCGCACTCAAGTCCCCACCTAAGGCAGTTTCTGACTCTTTGGTTATAAAGAGGAGGGAAAGGCGGGAAGCGGGCAGGTCCAGAAGGAAGCAACGCCTAGCACTGCCTTGTTCAGAAGAGCCTGTCCTTGTTCTGCCAGAAAGCAGCGGCTCGGACCCTTTCCGGTTAGGGGCAGAGTGTCCCTTGCCCCAGGAAAACCAGCCCCTTGAGAGCATATCACAGCTCAGCTGCTCACAGGGAGAAGAGGGGGCCTTTAAAACGCCAGTCAAAGACGTCTTCGGCAAATTGCCCGTTTCTTCCACTCCCAGCAAAGTCTCAGCCACTACCACCCCTTCACTAGAGGTCCTTGATCCCTGGAAGTCTGCTTCCTTAGCCAGAGGAAGTCATGAGCTGGACTTCAGTCCAGTGAAAACCCTTCAGTTGCCATTCACACCCCTCCAGGACAACCAGGACTTGCTGGGTTTTAATAGCACACCCCTTAAAAACCCTCTCTTTGATTCTCCTCGAGAACTGCTCAATACAGAATCCGGTGACATGGTCCTTGTGCCCCTCACGAGCTCTCCAGCATTTATTCGTGACACTCCCAAGCAATCCTCTGTTGAACTGACAGCCTCTGGCTTTACTGAAAACAGGTCACTCATGGAGGGCCTTATCCTGGACACCATGAATGACAGCCTCAGCAAAATCCTTCTGGATATCAGCTTTCCTGGACTTGAGGATGAAAATTTAGGAACAGATATTAGTTGGTCTCAGCTCATACCTGAACTGAAGTGAACTGGCCTGAGGATTGAATTTGACTTGTTCTGATGTTAGAGGAAGAACTCCACTCTTCTGAGATTCATTCATGTAATCCAAGACAACTGCTTTTGACTGGTTCCTACATCCATGGGAGCAGAGAGCATTGGCTCCTGCTAAGCTGGGAAACAGCTCCATCAGCTGCTATGGGCTTGCTTTCAAGATGCTGTAGACTTTGAGTGGAACAAGATGATAGAATTTCTCTAGCTTTGTGCTAGAGATAGCCTCTCTCCAGGGATTCTTATCATGAGAACATCTAGGTAGGCCCTGAATGGCGTTTGCTATTCAAGGTATCAGAGGAAACAATAGTACAATAGGAAAGAGCCCGGGAACCTCCTCCTAGCTCTGTCCTAATATCCCTTTACTTTGTATCCCCTATTACTTAGTATCTTCTGTCTAGTTTTAATGGCTGTAAATACTGTACATTCCTTTAATTAGCCCTTAATTATAATAATAATAATAATTTTATTATTGTAGGGTTATGGGAATATTTGGCCTGGTAAGGGTTTGACCTAGAGTGTGTTGTCCATATGTTCATATCTCTTATATTCTTCTACCCTAGCTGAAAGCCCAATTTTTTTTTTTTTTTTTAACTTCAAAAACACATTGGTCTAGGTTGTCCTAAGGGTGGCTGAGACAAAGATCTGAAAAATTGTTTGTATGTGACCCAAGTCAAACAGAAACAGGTTATCTGGATTGCAGCATAAAATCTTGGTTTGGATTCCTTTTCCCAGGCTGGAATGGAGAAGGGCATGGATCAAGCCATAGAGCTCTTCTGATTCCAGAGGTCTATTACATACCTAGAGGACTAGGTAGAGACACTTGCAGTCAGATGGACCTCTATTGAATGGTTAAAGCTGCCCTCATTACAGTCAGCAGTTCAAAATATAAAAGGGAATATAAAATATATTATATTCCCTTTAAATATCAAGGGAATGCTGATATTTCTACTAAAAAATAACTTCTGGACACACAAGGTATGTATTGCTTGGTGCAATAGAACAACTCGTTCTCTAGAACTTAAGTCATGGAAGAAATTGCCATGACAAAGATCTGATCCTTCTGCTTGCAGACAAATGATGACTCCTGTATCCAAATACTCAATAAAGCTTCTGTGGGAACACAGCTGAGTGTTATCTGTACCACGCCTAGCAGCCTGCTGGGATTGGCCCATGGCATGAGCAACCCCTTCTTCTTATCTCACGTCTGTGTGCTTTGTGATCCCTGAGTGAGTGACTGTTTGGATGTTTTCAGGCCTTGTTGGCCAAACCACATTGGATTTAGTTAACCCCCTGCTTCATAAAACACACTTTTTCCTACTGCTTATGGGTAAATCCTGACTGACTCAGAAGCATACAAACATCACAATAGCACCAGCAGACTAATCTCTTTATCTTCTAAATGCAAAACAAATATTTCTTGAAAGTATTTGTACCTTCCCCTATAAACATAGAGCCAGTTTTAGATGTGTGTGGTTTTCAGAACCATAGTGCTCCTGTGTACTTGTTAGAGGTTATTTGCCCTCATAAAATGTTTCCAAACTTTGATTTAATGGTTATAATTTCAGTTCTTCTGGGGTTACAAGGCTGCAGAAAGGGCCTGATTTTGCACACTTTCTACTAGTACATCTTACACAGGTGTTAACACTCTGCTTGGCTCTCTCAAGGCATCCTCTCTCCCTTTCATCTCACTTCTTGCTCCTGAGAGGATGTGTGCACATAACTGACAGCTGACAGCCAGCTAACTAAGATCATGTTTTCAGCAAATACTGAAATTTTCTTGTCCATGGTTTCAATTCCAGGCAGGTGCTCCCCTGCTGTCCCTGTCAGCTGAGGTGCTCTGATGGCCACCTCACATTTTATTCTGAACATAATAGTACCAAAGTTTTGTTTCCCTTCTTGTTACATATTCCAGTGAGAGCACTGCTCAAGGCCAATTATATAAAAGAAGATGGAGGAAACAATGGAAAAAATTGCAATAAGCAATTCTGCCTCTTGCTCCCAGAAGAAATGTCCCAGCGTGTTGGCCAAAGCAGTTCAAAGCACCAGTTGGTGAGGACTAATCACAAAATATGGCTATTTCTCTCCATTTATGTTTGCCTGATATTCTGCCTGGATGCTTTCCTTGAGGAAAGGCAGTTATCACCTGTCCCTCTGCAGGCTCAGAATTAGCGTTATAGTGTAGAGGTGTGATCTTGTCAGACCCAGATGCCTCTGTCCCCCCTCCTGCAGTAAGAGCAGAGCCATGCTTCATGTCTTCTCATCAGCCCAAGAGCAGGAAGGCACAGCTCTTCACACCCTTTGCACAGCACTCCCAGGCCTTCTCTGGGTAACGTGTAGGAGCATCCCAGGATTGTCCTTGCATTCTGATAAGACACAAAGCTGTTTAACACCTTCCAGCCTGTAAAAGCAAACATTAATTTAGGATAAAAATTTTAAAGGATCTGGGACACACAAATCTACAGGGAGCCAGCAAGTGCTGTGGATGCTCTGCTCCTCTGAGAACTCTGCTTGATACCTGGAGTGTGACAGACCCAAAGGAGAAGGTAATTCCCTTTCACTGGTTGAGTGGGGTTCCTCCCATTATGTTTTGTCAGCTGCAAAGGACTGGATGCCCCCTGAGATGAGGTAAGCAAGGACAATTGCCACCCTATTACTTTTGCAGCTTGGCTGGTAGCAGAGAAACTTGATCACTTCCCCATATGGAAGAAAAGAGACCCTATTTTACATTGCAGAAATCTTTTTATGAGGGTGCCAGGCCTTCATTTCTCCCAGAAGGCAGTCTAGCTCTTAACAAAGGTGAAATTATTTTTTTTAGTAAAGCACCTGGCTTCCTCTTGAAGATGCACAATAGACTCAGAGAGAAAAACTACAGGCTTGAAAAATGTGAGCTGGTTCCTGAACAGAAATAGTTTTTCTCCCCACTCCCCTTTTTCCAGAAGAGGTGAGACCTACAACTGGATAAAAAGATATTCAGGGCATAACAAAGTATTAGCTGCCTGAGATTAAGAAGAAAATATCCTGCTTCACTACTCATCTCAGACTGGCTTCTTGCTTTGAAACAAGCAGAGTTTCAGAACGTCAAGACCATGAATCTGAGCTGCTGATGCAGGTCAAATGACACATTTGTCCTTGGGTTTCAGTTGCAACACTTCTTGGAAAAATAAGCATAATAAATACCCGGTTACAGTTTACAGGCAAAAGATTATGCAAAGCAGATTCTCTTCCACATCTCAAAATCTCTGGGAAGTCATTATATAGAGCACACTGATGAACTGTTTGCATACAAATATATAATCAGAATTATTTATCCTCCACATCTGCTTTTCTTTTTTGATGCACCAAATTTAAAACCAGAAACATCTAATGATGTTATTTAATAAAGTCAAGGAAAACAGCCAGCACAAATTATTGTTGAACTGCAGTCAGACATGGATTTATGCTCTGGTGCCTGCTGTGGGTCTCTATTACCTTCTCATGCACGTAAAGGAGGTTGCTGCCAACAGGGCCTCTGTTTATTTAGCTGTGCAATTTGTAGAATGTAGGTTTACTGTACTCATCTGCGGTTACAAATAGGAGATTGGCTCATTAGAACCCTGACTGTTTAATGGATGGAAAAATTTTCCAACAGGACAAAAAAACCCACACCTTCACTGGACTTGGGAAGAATCTCTTAATATTGTTGATATTTTCTATAGAACACTGTTTATCACTACCAGTAGGGTATCTTTTCTTGTGCATTGTATTCTTTCACATTTGATGTATTTTTCTGTAAATTTTAATAAAGACAAAGTTTTGGATAATATCATTATGCAACAGGCCAGACCATTCCATCTCAACTTTATACTTTCTCATGAAGCAACATGTTTAGATTGCTTACATGTTTTAGGGGTTTTCACCTTGAATTCTGAGATTGCATGTTTATCTATGCCCAAAGCTATTTTTCATTCTCGACTTGTGTTTCAGCTGGAATTTCTATTGTGGATAATGCATGTATATTGCAAAACCCTGAAACACTTGATTTAGGAGAATTTATATTAGTCTGCTAGTCTAATCTGTCCTGAGTTATCAACATGTATTTTCCACTTCAAGCTTCACTTTAGGAAAGCTTCTGTTTGAAGCAGTTTTGCCTGCTCTCATGGTAGTCTTAAAGTTTTGGACAATTTGATATATTTAGCATCCAATCCAACTCCTCCATGAGGGGAAGAAAGGTCAGGAATGCAGCAGAACTGACACCATAAAGCACATCCTTGGAACTTGCAGGATCACCAGAGATGCCTTCAGCATCGGTATGGTTTTCCAAGTATTTGCAAGTAATGACACAGAATGGTCTGACTGCACATTTCTGAGGAGCTCCGTGCTGTAGCTAATTAGTTCCTGACAGTCTGCACTCTGCTATGCATACCCAAGGGACTGGCATGCTGCAGTGATAAGAGCTGTTCTGCTCTTTCCCATGGCTGACTCTCAGGTTTTATTTATTTGCTGTTTTATTAAAATCTTGAAGTCAGGAGACCATGAGATAATCTCAGCTGCCATTTAAATCATGCCAAGGCCTAGCCATTAAGAATGTAACAAACAGCTGGTACACATAACAAATGCAGCCCAAAGGCTAGGAAACCAAAGGAGTCCAGTACTTAAAATCAAAAATGAAATTACATTGTTACAGCAGCATTGTTATCCATCAAATCCCTGGGGTGATAACACATCCCTCTGCCACTGTATGTGCATTGTGTACACAAAGCTGCTTCTGCACTACAAGTACTACTGTGCTGGTGACTCCATCATAAAATCCTGAGTTGTCTGAACAGAAAATAGCCAAAATTAATATCAGCCTCAGGTAGAGTTATTCTAGTGGGGAGAGAAGGGGCAGAGAACACAGGGAATGCAGTTCAAGCAGCCCAATTGCTTCTATAAATAAGAGCACAAGAATATTTTGCTCAGATTAAAAAAACACTTTTGTAGCAAACCTTTTCTTGAAAAGACCTAGCACCTCCTCGCTTTGTAAGGATTTTTGTCAGGTTGTCCTTCTTGGCTTTGATGTTTCCCTTTTTATGAGCTGAGTGAAAATTTTCCAGTTTTTGGCTGTTACAAAGATTCTTTTAAAAAAATCTATTTCACATCCTTAGCAGAGTCAGCTGGCAACTAAAATCTGTGAAGAGATTTATTCAGTACAGAGTGTGCCCCAGCACAGACTTGCTGGAGTGTATGGAGATTTCTTCCTGAACTTGTTCTTTGTGACTTCCAGCAGCTGAGCATGGCAACATGAGCTCTCTTGTGTCCAAGGGACTTCTGCTGGCCACAGGGAGTGGGTCACACAAAGAAAGTTCTTGGTCAGATGAAAATGTCTCAAAGAGTCAAAAAGAGACAGGACTCAGAAGACAAAGAATCATGGAATCATCTAGGTTGGAAGACCACCCTTAAGACCATCAAGCCCACAACTAAACCATGTCCCTAAGTGTCACAATCTACACATTTCAAATACCTCCAGGGATGGTGACTCAGCCACTTCCCCAGGAAGCCTTCTTCCAATGCTTCATAAACCTTTGAATGAAGAAATTTTTCCTAATATTCCTTTCAAACCTGCGCTGGCACAACTAGAGGTTGCTTGAGAGCATAAAGAGTCAAAGGTTGGATAAGCACCACAGATCCAACAGTCCTCAGGTTTAAGACTGGGGCAAAATGATCAGCTACCACAGAAAAGCATTAGAGATGTGAAATACTTATTTCTGGTCTTGGGTATGACTCTTTTATGAGGGGTGGGCCCAGTGCCTTGCATGTAGCAGCAAGGAGAGAATACACTGTGGAAAAGGTGCCAATTCGCTGAGCAGGACTGAGGTATTGTCCCTGAAAAGCCATCCACAATGGGAGCATGACTTTAAAGATATACTCTGTGAATACTGATGCTTGAATTATTGCATTTCTAAATACAAGTCTGCCTCAACAAGAGAACAGGAGGTGGGCTGCAACACCCTTTGGAGTGGCTGACTCCCCCACTGCTGAAGTTAATTTCAGCAAGTTATGCTGCTGATGAAGAACTTGATTGATCTCAACTGCTTTAAGGTGCAAAAGGAGCCCTTTGCAAACAAATAAAACAGCAAACATCACAGTACACCTGGCAACTGCTGACAGGGAAGCTTTCCACAGTATTTGATGGGGGACTGTGAAAGTAAAACTTGTCCCCAAAGGAAATGACACTGGGGGCAAAAACAGCCATCAGAGAGATCCTTACCTTCCAAGGATTATATCTGGGCTTCATTTTTAGCAAGATGAGATCTGCTCTGATTCTACGGTTAGCTGAGCACAGGTAAAAAGTGAACAGGTCATTGTCTTTTTTTCATTCTTCTTGCTGTTTCACATGGGAAAAAAAAAGTTATTATAGCAGCCCATAAACAGCCACTCAAAGCACCTTGCCAAGATTCTGTAGGTGGTTTTAGTAATAAGCCCACACATATGCATACCAAATTAAGCTTTACCAGGCAACTCTAACTGTGCTGGCTTTTACCGCTCAAGTATTCAGCTCTAGGGACATCCTCTGGAAGGAGCCTTAATGGTGTAAAGTTTTCATCATTATTTTTATGGCATTATGTAGAGACTTGGAAAAAATTGCCTGCTAAGTGCATTCTTAGCCTCAAGCTAAGTGGATAATGGAAATATTGTTGTCCATACGGGTGGGAAGTGGAGGGACAGCAAAATGAAACAACTACAGAGAGACACATAGAGGAGAGACAGCTTTGAGACTACACATTTCCAAACACTGTGCTATTGACCTTAAATGAGTAACTATCCCTCATCTCAGGCTCTTGCACACTTTTATGGGTAAGCAAATTCCTACCAGGAATTATTCTCTACTTTAAACCTCATGCTGACCACAGAGAAGCTCTAGCATGGGTAAGACAGTTGCCATTGCTATGTGCATCAGTGGAGATGCACACCAGTGGAGATTCTTTCCCCTCCTGAAAGCAAAGGCAAAGTCTTCCAGTGTGATCTGTGTAATGGAAGAGGAAATTTTGTATTGCCTGCTGCACAATCAGCTGTCAGTTCTGTGGCAATGATAATTCCAACCAAACAGAAAAGGCCCTTTTTAAACACAGTTTAACCCAAAGAAGAAAATCAATACAGAGAGGACACAAATCATTATATTTATAATGATATTATATTCATAACTGTATTTATAATGATCAAGAAATATTTATACAGCAGAAGAATTTCATATTAGACAACATTATTCCAAGTTTGCCATGGTGCAACCATAAATCTATCCCATAGGGCAGACAACTACAGAGACTTGACCCTAAATTACCTGACTAAGCTAACTATTCTACTTTATGACTGACCTTGCTGGCAGGACACACTTTACTGTCCAGCAGCTGAGCTAAACATTATGTACATCTGAGATGACATTTACCTCAAGGAAACTTGCCAGACATACTCACAGATATAAATACTGCAACCTTTTCCTTATTATTTCAAGAATACAAAGGTATTTTATTATACAAATAGACAAACTGGAGGGAATTCAAAGCAGAGGAGCCTTTTCTTTTTCAAAGAATCTTTTTCAGAGATGGAAGGGAGAGAGAAGCATGCATGGTTTGCCTGAGTAAGGTTTGTCCTCTCATTCCTCCTCTGCACCATCTGTGCATGCACAGACTGCACAGGATGTGAGAATGCAGGAGAATGAGCAGAAAGTTGCCTCATTGTTACCCTGCAGTATCCACCACAAGGAATCTCCTGGCTCTGACATAGCTGCTATACCCAGGGTCACTTTTACACCCACGTGAAGCTTACACTACTACTGAGATGGTGCACTGGAAACTGGTGTAGTGTAAAAACAACCTCTGTGCTGGTTACATTATGTGGGAGCTATTGCTGAGCTCTGTAAGCACCCAGATTGTCACAACAGAAATTTGAAGTTCTCCATCTACAATCCACCCTCCCACCTGCACTGTGTCAAATCTCAGGGGGACAAAATAATAGTTTCCAAACTGTTGAAAGAGATAAATTCAAAGCTGAAAAGAAATGTCTAAGAAAGAGAAGCAACCATTAGAAGTTGCAAAAGCAGCAGGAGAATATTTATAAGAGGAATTATTAGGCTAGGTAAAGTGAGATATAGGGAAAATCTGGGGCAGAAGGACCTCAGTCAGTGAAATTTAAAGCCAAACCAGTGAAAGGCCTCAACAGAGCAGCTTCTCAAACTGCTGGGATACTCTCTACTGCTCCTGACAGAGGAAAGTAAAACCTTGGTCTCACATTCTTTAATCTGCCAGTTGCTTCCTTCAATTCCCCTGTACTACTCCAGGTGCTATTAATCAATTTCTTCCAACAGATGAGTAGCTGACTGGAATATATTGATCCTCTCTTGCTTCTTGGCTGGGCAAACTGGCTTCTGGGAAATGCTGCTCTTCAGGGCCTTTCCTTAGAAGTATGGGCACTACTTCTGATTTCCTCAGGGCTTCTCAGGCATGGAGGTGATCAGGTCTAGGGACCAATACCCATGAACACAGCTAAAGTGCTTAGAACCTGGAACCTTTTGCACCAGAGCTCCCACTGACTTGTAACTGCTTGAGCTGGAAGACCAAGCTGGCAGCTGGAGCAGGGAGAAGGGCTTTTATATTCTGTGGAGGCAGAGTGTTTCTTCTATTGTCTAAATAGCACTCTTACACACCCTGTAAAGATTTCTGTATGAAGGGTGCAGAATATCGAGCTATAATGGGTTATGATTATTTGATGTGACTGCATCAGAAAATAGTTTATTGGTGTATGAATATTTGCATCAAAATGATTTTTATTTTTCTAATACAGGTTGCTGGTGAGTCATACATTATTTTTCAGGGTCTGCAAAAGATGACTTGGGAAAGGTATAACTGCTGCAAATTCCCCTTAAATTTACTGCACTGTGGTCTGATTTCTCATTAGAAAACCTATAGAAGTGTCCATTCTGAAAAAAAATTTAAAAAACCACAAAGCTAGAAATCACCTAACCTACTTAGTAAATGAGTTCTGTTTAGGAAGAACAGGATGGAAAAAGTAATAGCTGAATAGAAAATAAGCAGTGACCTAGAACCTGTTATGTCTTTGATGGGAGAATGTAGTACCTTAGCAGATTTCACCCCCATAAAAATGCTGGGATTTTTTGCCAGATCTAGGAACTAACGCATCACAGCATATAAAGAGTTAAGTGACCTAAATGTAGAAGCAGAAGTGATGAAGGAAGAGAGAAAGCTTCAAACAAGTCTTGAAGATTCCTCCCCTTTGAGGCACAAAGAGAGAAATACTTGATGGGTTAGGGACCAGGACTAACTGGTGAAACCCAAAAGCAGAGCTGCTCAAGCAATGGCTCCAGCCCAGCTGCAAGGCAAACCAATTCTGATCAGGCTTTGCTGTGCAAAATAAACTAATAAAGGGTGGCTAGCTGCAAGGAGGTGCTGGAACTGGGAACTAGGAGAGCTCCCTCCTCTTCATTCCCACATACACATCCAGGGTGGGAGGTGATCTCATCAGAAATTGTGTAACTCTGCCCATAGACTTCAAGGCAGGGACTGTAGGTGATCTGCTCCTAGGATGTTCTGTAGCACTTTACAGTCCTAGGGTGCATTCTGAGGCCTTAAGAAAATTGGCAGTGCCCCTTGTTACCATCATCTGCCTTGTTGTGGCTGAGGTATCCACAGTCAGCAGGAGGGGAAGCACCTCCTGGCCCTGTGTGAGAGTAGAGATGCATGATTCTGCACTGGTTTACATGGATGGTTAAAGGGCCTGATGACAAGACTCAGAGGATACTCAGTGGGGCCACAGGAGGTAAAAGTGTGTGTAAATCAGCAATCAGAGCAACCCACAGGCGAGAAAACAAGACTCTGGGAACACAGGTTCCCTGGAAATATTCATTACTTAAATTCTCTTAATTTGACTCACAGAGAGATAAGGACAGTTCAAAACACCTCTGAGCTGTTGTTGAGACTCTGCCTGCATCATGGTATTGAAGTATAAAGCAGTTAGAATGCATTTCCACTCCTACTCCTGAAAAATCTAGTGCTGTGATTTGGTGGAAACCATAATACCTTGTATTGGATTTGCTTCTTAATATTTAATACTCACTTTTTTATACACAGTCTAGAACACAGAAATAATTGGTCTCAGTAATACTGGAATGTTACATACTACTAAGAAAACAAACAAAAGGAGCAACAGAAAGTGTCCTTTTGCTGTAAGTTTTGTAGTCAGTTGCTGCTATTCCTTCTGTGATGCACATGAAAGCTGTTTCACCCCTTGCTGGCTTTCCTGGAAATGTAATGCTGTCCTTAGCTTCACAGCTGAGTAAAGTTTTGGTTCCTCCCCTGCACCTGATATCAGAGCTGGTGCTTGGCAGGGCAGTGCATAAACCAGAGAAAAGGGATCAAAATGAGACAGCATCACTTCAAGTTAAAATTCATAGTTTCAAGCAGGACAATATGGAGACAGAAAGTTGAAAATCGGAGCTCTACCATGTCCTGTCTGCCCTGAGAGAAGGGATGTTTGTTCTGGTCCAGGCATCCCACACTGCAGCAGTGTCAGCACTCTTTTGGTATAAACAGGGAGCCAAGTCTGCTGGTAGCAACAAGCCAGTGATTTTAGGCTCCTGCAACATCAGAGGGAACTGCCTTTGGTAGAGTGGGGTGGAAATGAGGGCAGAGTCGGGCACAACACAGAGCCTGCCTTGGCTGGAAGCAGAAAGCAGACCTTCAGCACTTCATTCAGGCTGCACAGAACAACCCTTCAGCGCAGCCTATTGCAAAGGCACGGCACTCTCTGCAGAAATGAGACTGGGCATGCCTGCCAGCAGCCTTGAGGAGGATACTCTCCCATTTACCAAGGCACCGCATCATCTTCCAGGCTGACCCGAGCTGCTGCCAGGATTTACAGAGACACGGGGAAGCATCAAATCCCCCGGGCAGAGGCAGCGGAGCGCGCAGGCTGCCGCCGGCTGCTGTAGCGTGTCCCCGGGAGCCGGGGACAGGCGGGCACGCACACGGACACGGACACAGATACGGACACAGATACGGACACGCACACACGGACACGCACACGGACACAGATACGGACACACACACGGACACGGACACACACACACGGACACACACACGGACACGCACACGGACACGCACACGCACACGGACACACACAGGAACACACGGACACACACACGGACACGGACACGCGCGGTGCGTGCGCGCAGCCCGCCGAGGTAAGTCCAGCCCCCAGCATCCAGCGGGGCCATCCTTCTGCTGCTGGATTTTTCCAGCCGGAGCATCCTGCCGGCTCTGCCGTGATTTATGGAAAGCGGTTTCTGACGCGGGGCTTTTTCTATTACGACACGGACCCACGGACTGGAGAAGGCAAAGCTGCAGTCAGGGCAGAAGTGAGGGAGGGGAAGAGGCGGGAGCACAGGGACACGGAGTGGAGAGGACAGAGGGAGAAACAGGCACCGAGACACTTCAGAGATGGGTGAGTTATAACTGAGAGAGCAGGAGGAAAGGCAGAGAAAGGCAGAGAAGGAGAGCCGTGAGGAAAAGAAAGGGAAAGGAGATCAGAGACTGAGTCAGCCTCCAGAGGGCAAACACCAGGAGACGAGTTCAGGGAACACCCCAGCACACCAAGAAGGACCTGTTCTGTCTGAATCTTCACCATGAGCACAAGGAAGAGTTGCCCCCCGGCACTGGGGCAAGGAGACCAGGAGGAGAAGCAGAGCGAGGGTGCTCCCGACCTGGAGCGACAGGAGTGTGAGATGGAGCTGAGGAACAAAGCTATTCTGCAACAGAAGAGGCGCCTCAAACAGGCCACCCAGTTCGTGCACAAGGACTCTGCTGATCTGCTGCCCCTGGATGGCTTGACAAGGCTTGGCACCTCCAAGGATCTGGTGAGTCCAGTGGGATCCCGTTTGGGAGGGGGTTCTCCTGATAGCCTTCATTCCAGCTGGGAGCTGCTGTCAGGTTTTGTGAAAGGATCATAGGTTCAGCAAAAATGAAACTTCCCTTTAGGATCATCTCGAAGCAGGTCAGGGTGAGGGGAAAGAATTAATCACTCATTTGTTTGCATCCATCTTCTTGTGCCTCCGCATAGGAACCAAACTCCTCAGGCAGACATGGACTGGAAGGACTCTCCAGAATCCAAATTTCCATTCACCCAATACCTATGTATGTTCATGTGACACATATATTTCTATGTGGGACATCTCTGAAAGCCCCCGTGTATCCCTGCATGATCCAGCTCAAAAGCAGAATGCTTCCTGGACTCAGAAGGGAGGGAAGTACAATTAATGAAATTCTGAGAGACTTATGTTTGACCTTGTCACCTTTTCGCATTTTCTTCTTTTCCCCCACTCTCTGGATTTATGGAGGGGCAAGCAAAGGGCAGGACTGCAAACCAGGCAGGCAGGCAGATGCAGCACCTGGCACTCTGGATGACTCCTTTGGGGAGGAGGCACCGGAGCGAGGCCTGTGGGCATCTCCTTGTGGTGACGTGGATCAGGGAGCATCAGGGAGGGAGGTCTGTTCCAGCAGCCTTGGCAGTCTGTGCTCTGGAAGGGTTTCCCCGAGGCTGGAAGCAGATTCCCACAGGATCTATTACTGGCTCAACTGCACACACACTCTCCTTGCTCAGGCAGTTTTGCTGTCCAGCTTCTCTCCACTGTAGAGTTAAACTGCTCAAGGATGTGGAGGTCTAAACCATTTTCCCAAAAGAGGGCTCATGTCTGGTTGTGATGGGGGCACAATCACTTGTTCCATCTGTGGCAGTGGGTGTCATAAAAGATCTTGTCCCTGCCTGCAGTCTGTGCTCCCCTCTGTATCCTCAGACAATGGCAGCAGCACCACAGATGCTCTTGTGTGTGTGCTTCCAGTAATTTCCCAGCTCCCGAGGCATGCAGTGGCACAGGGCCACACACGTGTGGGACCTGCCACTAACGGGAGCTGATCCTCCCTGCAGAAATCTCGGGGTGCAGTGGCTTGCAGACGAGGGGTCAGCGCCACGTTCCCGTGCTGGCATGTCCTGCCGCTCCCACCACCCTCCCTGCAGCTGCTGGGAGTCCCTGGCATAGCAGGGACTGGCTGGCTCCTCCAAGTCCCCCTGAGCTGCTGCTCCCGTTCTGCAGCCGCGCTCATGGCTGTCAGCAGGGACGGTGTGGAGTGTCCCTCCAGCCCTGAGCGCAATCACAGCTGGAGGGTGAGAGCTGTGTCACATCAGTGCTGTCCTAGCGAGGAGCAGGGATTCTCCTCCCCGTGGGGAAGGAGCTCTGGCCACGCTGGAGCCTGGAGAGCCAGTGCTGGCCCTGCAGCGCTGCAGCTCCAACATCCCCTCTGGAGCACAGCCGGGCCTGGCCCTGGCCTGTCCCTGGGCAGGGTGTGGGGATGAGCCACTGGTGAGACTTGTGGTGCGTGTTTGCTGACCCCAGCCACAAAGGCAGGCAGAAACACATGTGCCAGCTTTGCTTTGGGATTGACTCCTGTCACACCATGCCTCAAAGTGACAACTGGCGCCCTGAAGCCCTAAGGGGTTCCTTGAGCGAGACAGTTCTTGTCTAAATCACTTGCCACAAGCAGCCCTCCTGCTGGAAATAACCATTCCAGGCAGGAGAACTTGCTGTATGCTGACAATGTTCAGTCACTGCAACCCACTGCAGCTTCATGTTTGGTCCACAACAGAACAGCTGAAACATTTTTACCATGGAACTAAGGAGCAGTGAAGAAAGCATGACATGAGTTTTTCCCACATGGACATTTTTCTCTGATGCTAGAGGGCACAAAACAAAGTGTGGCCACTGTGCCAAGTTCACACACACAGTGCCATTACCTGGGGTCAACGTGGTACCTCCATTTCTGCTTTAACTTGGAGCAAAAGAAGAACCAGGTCTTAAATTTCCAAGTGGGATTCAGAGGTTCCTGCAACTCAGTGGGACACTGAGATATTGCTGTGATGTTTTGGGCACTGCAAATCAGAGTCCCAAATATGCTTTTGGCTTATTTTTCTAGACATTTCTCCAGCACTATGAAAACCCCATCTCTTTTTCCTAAATTGATCTGGCTCCCTCCTGGACGACAGGAATACAAAAAAGGAATGTACTGAAAATGAAGCAGTGGTAGGATGTGCTGGAGAGTTTGATTTGGATAGAGACAGTAAAACACCCCTGACTCCTACAGCACTGACACTGGGAGGAAAGTTTAATTAATTCCCCAAAACAGGTCTCCATTGACAGTGCCAGAGGCTCCAGCTGTGGCAGCTCCATGTCCTAAAACTAGAGCAAGGCCTCATGTAATTTAAAATAAAATAGCTACTTTCTTTTGCAGTCACAAGCTGTTACTTTTTGCCACTCTTTTCTGTGTATTCCGGATGTGCACTCAGCTTATGCAACGCATCCAGAAGTGCCTGTATTTTGATGGGCCCATCATGTCTCCAATAATGAGTATTTACATATTGCCGTGGAGATCTCATGTTTCCACCTTTGCAACAAAAAGCATGATCAGTTTTGGGGTTTTTTTTAATGGAAAAAAAAAAAGTAGCTACATGAGCTAAAATATTCTGGAAGTACCAAGAAGGCCTGAAGATCTGGCCTCCCAAAAATCAAGATCCTCAGCTCATACAATGTCACTAATCATAGCAAGGCCTGGAGGTTTCACATTGGAGAACCTCAACCTTCCCTAAGTTGCACTGGGAATCTTCTCTGGTCCCTCTAAGTGCCTGAGAGGGCATCATTTCCAGCTCCTGGCCACAACACTCACAACATCCTCCCTTACCATCCTCTAAATCTAATTGTTTCTGACCAGTCCAGGAGCTACAATGCTCTCTCCACTTCTCCATCCATGTCACTGATGAGAGAGAAGATAGGCAGGGCCCTGGGAGTCTGCTCTTGAACCAGCTGCCTCCAAAATCCCAAAGCTCAGCTAATCCCCACCAGCACTTGGCCCCTTCCCAGCCTGAGTGACAAGAAGGGGACAGAGGTGGCCGCTGCAAAGAGCTTGCTCGTTCTGTGGGAAAGGTTGCAGGAAGGGGGAAAGGTCTTTGCATGGCAGATTGTGAGAGGCAGGAGGGAGGATGGGAATTTGGGGACCTGCTGTTTGTTCCCTGCCCTTTTCCCATGGCCCAGATGTTAGCTGGCAGCCAAACTGGCACTTTGCTCAGAGTATTTAGGGAGCTAAGCACAAGGGCCAGCTGTGCTGTGGGCCGGCACAGTAGGCTGGGAAAAGACCAGGAACAGAGGGATATTTTTGCCCCATTTTTTCAACTGCTGCAGTGTTTCTGATGCAGCAAGTGAATGACCTGACTGTCACCCCTTGAGTGGCAGGGAGGCAGGGGTAAGAGGGACTTGGCATCTTGCAAAGAGGAATGCTGAGTGTGACCAAAGAGCCAGTGGCAGCCATCCTGCACCAACCACTGGGCAAATCTGACAAATCGGGGTGCTTCAAATTGCAGCTTGCACACCTCTCTGGCCCTGCATGAGGCTAGTCTGAAACACAAGGAAGCTGTGGGGTTAATGCAGCCCAGCTCATTGGCAGATCTGGTCTAGTTCAGGTTTTTGGCCTACTCATTGTCAAGATCCTGCATCAAACTGCTGTACCACCTGGGACATGATTTAATTTTTTCTTTTTCTTTAGAGAGATAAAAGCAACAATTTAAGCTGTAGCACATTAACCCCTTTAGACTGTTGGCCTTTCTTCTAACAGGCTGCTGTTACTGGGAATGCCATGGCCAGCCCAGAGCAGCTGCACTCCTGCAGAAGGGCCATGGGGCTGAGTACATGGATAAAGGACAAAGCTACCTCCAACAGGCACCTGTTCCATTGGTGTTGCCCACTGTTGATTCAGTAGCTGTGCAGGGACTGGATGGATCAATACTGGGCAAAATCTAGAGCATCTGATGGTGGGGAGCAGAGACAGACTCCAAGGAACATTAGAAGCTCATTTTAGTTTCCTCCTAAGGGAGCTTCCTGCTTCACTACAAATAATAGCTGGTACACCTAAAATATCTACAGTCCTGCCTTCTTGCCCACATGTGCACCACACACGCTGTGCTCCTCGTGCCCTCCCACACTGGAAGGTGTGAATGTGCCTGGTGGGATGTCAGCACACACCCAGCAGGCAGTGCACTAATTTGAAATTAGAATTGTGCAGTGTGCTAATTCAAAATTTCTAATTAGAAATTAGACTCTCCAGTGCATGTTTAGCTGAAGGAACAGATATGTGTGGGGAGAGCATTCATCAGGCATATTCTTCTCCTCCAATAATTGCATCCCAGAGACCTGCCTGTTGCAGACATTCCAACACTTTAACACCAAATTAGCAGCTACCAAAAAACTCCTTGGGATTTAAAGAAAGATTTTTTGGATAAGCATGTTTTTCACCAGGATGACCATTTGGGTTAAGCATTTCCAACCTGCATGCCTGGGCTAGCAAATATCTTGTCTTTAGCTCCATACTTAGCTGGGATTTCTCTTTCTTTGTGATGGAGACAGCAGCCTCACAGCGTGGTCCAGCGGCGCCTCTTGGAAGGCAACCTGAACAAGCTGCGGGGCGAGGCCAGGGGTCTGTCTGCACGGGTTCAATCTCCGCTGGCCAAGGACCAGGATGAAAAGATGGAAAAGGGAGAGGACAGGAGAAAAGAGGCTTCACCCCTGCTAATACAGTGCCAGGTAAGGCAACAACACTGAGCATTTGCCATCACTGTGAAATCAGCATCACTGAGTTCCAGCTGCCCCCCTCCCAAGGGCCATGCTGAGTTATAAATTGCAAAGCCAGCTGCAGCCAAAAAGAAGAGAATTCATGCATGGCTTCTCCTAGAATCTGGATGCAGGTTTTCCAAAAGCCAGAGGAAAGCCTTTCTGCTACATGCCTTCTTCTAGTTGCCCGTATTTGAACATAAATTACCATAATCTCATCTCCTTCCTTTGAAGGCCAGCTTTCCCATGATATGAGGTATTTTATAACTGCATGTAGAAGCAAGGAATGTCTCCTTATCACTTGAAGACAGGTGCCTCTAGCTGATTTACATTTAACTAATTCCAGTCTAGTCTGATTCTCTCAGATGTCAAAGGAGCTCCTCAGAAAGTGGCTGACTGTGCTCCAAATTAGCACAGTTGCATCTCTTGATGGGAGCAGTATTTTTAGGTTCCTTTTCTTCTTATATCCTCCTATACCACAGAGCACACTACTCCCTGGCCCCTGCAGTTAGAGAAAGCACATCCAAAAGCTGTGGCCCATGGAAGAGGGCTGGATGATTAGAGCTGCACAGTAACATGCAGATATGAGACTCACCAAGATACAGACCTGTTGCACAAAACCCATTTTAAAGCTGGTTTTAGTTCAGTTACCTGTCTGAAAGAACGTCTCCCATATGTGAGTGTAAAGGCTACACTTCCAAGAAAAGCATATATACCTTTGAAAATTCATTTAGCACAATAAATTATAATAGAAACACAGCCTGGTAGGAAGTTTCTGAAAGGCTTAGATCAGACATCTCCGTACCAAGCAAAGACATTGTCTGGTTTGTTTTGCAGCCTTCACTGCTGCAATTAGGCATTGCTTACCCTGCATTTTAGACTTTAATATAGCTGGTTTAACATAACCACACCTGGGGACAGACTAGTAGGATGAACGGCTCTCAGGGTAATTTCTCCAATTACTTGGAGCCTGGTTTTGAGCAAATAAAGGTGTTTCTTTTTCTTTAATAGCCTCTCCTTATTGTTCTGCAGGAGGAAGTTTAGTAATAAAGGGTGGGGTTTTTGCCAGGCATGTACACTGAACAAGGACAGGCATGTACAGGTGTTGTATCCCAGGGGCAGTAGCTAAGTCAGAGCTACAGTCCACCAGGCATTCCCTTTTGTGTTTCTAATGCACAGAACCCCAGCTGTCACCCACATTATATTTTCCCTCAAAGAGGAAGGTTAATGAGTATCACAAGCAAGGAAATAGACCTAACACTGCAGGTAACGCTCCCTGAATTCTGCACAGGCATTTCTCTCGTATTCTGCCCTTCTTAGGAGCCAGTCACTGTTTGTCACACTTGATCTTACACTGAAGGAAGGGAAGCTCTCCTCCCCTTCCTTTTGTCTTGCTGCTTTTGATGTTCACATTTGTGAACTTCAAAAAGCCTCTGCTGTCAGTAACTGAGCTGTGGCAGGAAATAGGATTCAGGCTGCCAGTTCATTTGAACCAGAGAGGTGAGCTGGTACCTTTTGGAGATCTGCTTGATTATAGTGCAGTTTTTATTAGAAATGGAGCACAGCCCCAGAGAAGTCTTTTTTTCTCCTGACTCCTGAGAAAAGGTTATCTACCATTTACACACAGGCAAGAAAATCTCAAAGGGGTAACAAATGCATCACCTGACTTGTGAATTTGACTAGGGAATAAACCCAAATATATGTAGACTTCAGTGGTACATGGAGTTTCAGGCAGTAAGTGGTTTCACTCCTAACAGGCTTTAGTTGCCCTATGTCTAAGGCCTTTTAAGTCCCAGAGATCACAGACAGACCTAGTCTATAATAGTTGTACTACAGTCACTCACCCTCCTATTTGCTTAGGTGGGTTGCCCAGGTGGTACTTTAGGAGAATTGCCCCTTTTTGTGACAGTTTTTGAAAAGTACTTTGGAAAACTAGTCATGACTGGCCTCTGCAAATAAAATCAAGCTATTATTTTTTGTGGTGGGGCTTGTCTCTTGTTGACTTGGAAATAGATGTTGAAAAACATCACTGCTGTAGAAGGCCAGTTTTCCTCTATGCCAAAGCAACCTGGGATTGATCAGCCTTTTTTTTGCTAAAGCAGCTTCTTGACTTTAGAACTCACATCATTTCAGAAAACACAGCTCATTATAGTGATCCTTACTGATTCCCCTTCCCCACTTTCTTGGAAATTCCCATAATTGACATTTAGATAACAAATAAACATGACTGGTAATAACAGACTGAAAATTCTGGAGTAGACATGAGAGTGGGTAAAGTGATAAAAAGTCCTTCTATTCCAAGAAGCCTTGCAGTGCTTATGAGCTGCCTGCATTGTAGTTTTGGTACACTGGACCAAGGACTCCTGGTGAGTTCTCTAGGAAAATGGTTAGTGGTGAAGAGCTGTTTACACTCAATGAGATTAAATGTTGTTTTCTACAGAATAATCACTGTCCTATTATATCCTGTCGAGTCTCTAACTTGCAGATTTCCCAGCCTGCTCTGAAACAAAACTCAGTAATCTGCCTAGTGATACAGTTTAGGCTTATTATAACAGCAGCAGCTCATGCATCTCAAGTCTGCTGCTCCCAGGTGATTCCTCAGCAATTGCTATCCATGCTCCAGGTCTTGTTTCTGAGAAGAGAGGATGTGGAGGCAGATGTTTGGCATGCACCTGCACTCTGTGCATTATCTTGCCTCTCTGCTTAGTCTGGCCACAGCCTTTACAGGCAGGGCTGATGTGTTAGGGAGGACCAGGCAGCAACGATATTGCAGAGCTCTAAAATCAGAAGGGAGATTTGCCATAGAATCACACAATGGTTTGGGCTGAAAGGGACCCTGTTGGTATTGTCTGTTTGCAACATTCCAGTATTTCTCACAGGAGTTGTTTTCTTCTTTCTCTTTATAACTACTCACAGATAGCACATTTTGGAAAATGAAATCTTGGAAATACTGGATGCAGCTCTCGGTGATGATTAATAATCATACACAGGCTTAGATAAGAAATCAGCAAATTGAGACATTTTCCTTGACCCTGCTGGTGCTGCACAGAGTCCCTCATAGGCATGCTGGTCTGCTTAAGGTGTTCAAGCATTTAAACTTGTTGGGACTGAGCAAAAGAGTAGAGAAGAAGTGGCAGGTCTGTTGCTGCATCTTCTGAGTGGTTCATGTCACAGAGCGCCATAGTGGATGGAAGAGAAGGAATCACAGGAAAAACACAAATGATAGTAGGAGTACAATGAGCCCCTGAAAAGTATAATTTTGTGGGTGAGGTTTTTTTTTTGGTGGGTTTTTTGTTAGTTTTTTTTTGGACAGTGGTGTAAGACAGAGCCTTGAAGAAGTAGGCCATAGGTATGATCAGGCACCATAGGTAAAGATGCATTTCGTAGATGACAGTTACTCCATCTTTTCCAGTTCCTTTACTAAGTCCTGTGCCTTCTTTTTTTTTTTTTCCCTAAACCTAATTCTTATTGATATTCTTGATGACCCTGTGTTTTCAGACCCCTAAAATAAATGTGACCTGCTGTTACTTCATCACCTCAGGCCTGCCATTAAGGACCTCTCTGCAGAGGGGACAGGAAATAGATGGCAACCTTATCTTCTCTTCCCTTTCATGTACAAAGGGGTAAAGAAATCAAATGAGCAAAGCACTGGGAACTATTCCAGTAAAATCATGCACAGGTTATTTGGGTGCAGGGCAAGGCGCAGGCCCCTTTGTCAAATGACACCAGCTGTGACTATCGTAATATCATGTCTTATAAACTTAAAGAGCTATACAGGAATATGATGTAAGCCCTACACAAAATAGTAATCTCTTGAATAAGTTGTGTCTTGGATTCAGGAGTCACATGGATTTGCCAGTTATCTTGGGAACTGCCTTAAATTCAAGCTCATTTCAGATGTGTTTGTCCTGGGTGCTCCTGCTTCTCCTTCAGACTTCTCCCTCTGGCAGCTTTTCTACTGAGAATAAACGTTTAGCTCTGAGACATTGTTGCCTACAATACCAGAAAAAATGGAGAGATGAAACCCAGAAAAACTAGCACATGCTTGTATTCCTTCAGAAACTTTTGCATATTACTTACTGCTCTGTTAACAAAGTCCATGTTGGTTTTATGAACAAACTCTCTAACTGTGCATCTCTTGACTGGAACACTGTGAAGTTAAAGTCACACTAAGGTAAGTGTCTGGGCAATCAAATACAAATGAAATTCAAAGAGAAGTGTTTGAGAGTGATTTGCAGAGCACTGAGGAAAGCACCATTGTCTTGGATGAAATTCTTGCCTTCTGACTACTGCCTAAAACACCATAACTTGGCTATGTTGCTCAGAAAATCCAAGTCACACTGTTGGAGGAGTGAATATGCCAATTTTGAGCCTACAGTAATTATCTGTTTTTGTTTTTTCTAGTGCCAAGGTCAGGTATTGAAAGCAACTGTTAACACTGGGTGTCTACCAAACCTCATCTCCAAGAGGTGTTTAAACCAGCTGGGGTAAGTCTTTGCACACTATAAAAGGAGGGATGGCTAAAGGAAAAACCATGGCAAGAACCCAGGCACTCTGGATTCCCATCCCCAGGGATAATGGCTGGCATGGCTTTTGAGGAGAAGATGCAGAGGGTGGGCTACAGGGAAAGGCATTAGAGCACGGGCAAAGGTGTGTGCAGACCCCAGGCTCTGAGGCAGAGCTGTGCAATTCTGCCTGCATGTGCTGCAAGGCAAAGTTGCCCAGCTGGTGGCTGGTGCTGAGGTTTTGCTGGTTGAATCTGCCTCCAGGCATATGGTATGAAAGAGATTCCCCCTCCTGTGGGCCTGCTCCCAGTGAGACCCAGAACTGCCATCAGTGAGAACTCCTGGTTTTCCCCCTTTCCCTCTGCCTGAGGCAATAACACCTCTTGTGTCTTCTTCCACAGGCTGGAAGAAGTGTCTGCCATGGACTGTGGAGACCTCTCTCCTCCCATCCCCAGCGTTGTTGGCCGAGTAGAACATCTGGAGTTGCAGTTTGGCCATGAGACAGTGCTGTGTTCAGCACTGGTTGTAGGTGAGAGTGCCAGTCCCTCCTCTCCCTTGTTTCTCCTGTGTCCCTCTTGCCCTGCCAAGGGCATTTAATGGACCTTTGGAAAAAGCATGACATGGTGGAAGGTTGGTGATGTGGCCACCTCCACTGCAGGCCAACATCACCATACAAGTGAATACCCTCAATGTAACCAAAGGCAAAGGGCATAGGAAGAGTACAGAGAAGACATTGAAAGTAAGGAGAAATTAGGTTCTTTTTCAGCCTTAACTAAGGATGTGAAAAATTCTCATTTCAATTCTAAAATGGACCTTTCATAAAATTCTGCAGATGCTTTGATTAATACTCTGGTGCCTTATGTTCTGCTATGGAATGGGAACTTATATCTCTGGCTGTCTGGAAGTCATCAGAGAAAGTAACAGAGGGTACAGCTTATTTCCTAGAGTGCTTCTCTGTGTGCTCCTGTGCCTCTGCTGCAGGAGCACCCTGAAAGAACCTGGAAGTCCCAGAGTGCTGTCTCCTTCAGTGTCCTGAATCAGGACCCTGTGAAGGAAGGAGCCATAGGAGACAAGGTCAGGCCAGGGGCACTGAGGCAGGCCCAGAAACAGCAGAAAGGGTGCATGTTTGCTTTTTCATCAAGCTGTGCATATGCTGAAAATAACGGGATTGTCTTCTTTCCCCCCTGATCTTTTTCCCTATTAGTCTTCCACCTTTACCTTCTTGCTTTAATATGTTTCCCCATCCTCAGTGAATGCTGTTCATCTTCCAAGGCTTCTCTTGCTCCCTCTTTTCATGTGCATTCTTCCCACATTCCTAAGTTATTCATAAAAAGCTTCCTCCTCTTACACCCTCCAGCTTGCTCTTCTTTCCTGGTTTCCACTCTGCTTGTTCTTGCCCTTCATAGGGAATCTGTATTAGCACCATAACAGGTAAATTTACCCCAGAGCTGCTACCTACTATCCATTTTGTTGGAACATGGAAATGGCTGTCTGGAAGGAGCAGAATTGCCACACCTGTGTCTTACATTTCCCTGTGCACACAGTGCTCTCACTTATGTGGTTAGAAATAAATTATAAATTACAGCCACTGGTTACAGGGCAAGCAGTCCTCCAGGAGATGTGTGAAGTGCTAATGAAATTACAAGTGGCTGCTGATTACTGCAGACTCCAGGACCTGGGAATTCCCCTTAGCTACCACTTTAACCCCTGGCATCTTCTATGTTTGCTGACACTGAAGACTTGCAGCAGTTACGAGTAGGACAGACAAGTCACATTTGTAAAATGTAACTTGAAAAAAAAAAAACCCTTAATAAAATTTATTAAATAAGATAGGATAGATCGCAGCCATTAAGTGCAGGCTTTGGTCAGAAAACTGAACCAAGAGCCTGCTTGCATGTGACCCTTATCCCCTCTCCTTTCCATTTCCCCATGCTTGTTCTCCCCTGATTCACCCTGCTGCTTGCCTTCTGCCTTTTGTCCTTCCCTTACACAGCTCACAGTAAGTTTCATGGGATCTCTCAAGCCCCTTCTGATATATCATATTAAGTTTCAAACAATCACACAAACACCTTCAAATTTATCTCACAGTAGTCATGATAATCATGATTTCCTTCTCTTATCAGCTGCAAAGTTCATTTTGACCATCTACAGGACTGTGCTTAAATAGCTCGTTTAAAGGCTCATCAGTGAGTGACAGAAGAGAGATTTATTATTGTCACTGCTACCACCTGCTTGTTAATGTTGGTGTGTTTAACTCATCCTTTTCCTTGTTATTTTTTATCTGCTTTACATTGATTCATAAAAAATTCATGAATCAGATGTTCTTGTATTTCATATCCTTTTACAGGAGAGACACGCTTTCTTTAATGAGGCAGTATTACATAACCTAAAGCCTGATCAGTCTCTTCTCTCTTCTCAGATGATGAAATGCTGGAGTTTTGCATTGGCCTCCAGACTCTGTTGTCTCTTAAGGTAAGGAACAGCTCCTTGCTTATTGCAGGGCTCCTCTCAGGAAGCTCCCCAAGATCTGGTTGTTGTAAGCATCAAAATTACTTAATGTCCAGGTCTCAGGACAATGCTTGTCACACAGCTGCCTGACTGGGTGCAGTATGCTCTGAGTCACTGACTCATTCCCAGCCCTTCTTAAAGGTTTTAAGAAAGAAAACACTCAGTAGGATACTACCACATCTCCCATTCTCTGCATTCCTGACCATACAACGTGCAAGCAGCAAGAGGAAACTGAAGAGGAGACAAGAAAAGGCACGAATCAGACCCGTGTTGCCCTTGGAAGGCAGATGAGAACAAGCTGTGCCCTTGCTTTGAGCCAAGTGCAGCTGTGTGATCACATTCGGTGTCCAACCCTTGCTGGCCATGAGTGGGAAGAGTCCTTTTGTCAGCTTGGCTCAGGGTCAGTGCTCTGCTGAGCCTGGCTCCTGGGTGGCTCAGGATATGGCTGCAGCAAGCTGGCTCCTGCCTGTCACACACTTGTGGCCACGTGCCAGGCTCATAAAACAGGAAAAACAATGGGTTGAATGGCTGAGGGATGTGAGGACATCAACTCAGAGAGGGTTATAGGAAGAAGGGAGGGAAATGGCCCTGTGAAGGGATTGGAGATGAACCCCTCTACAGGGAGCTGGAGCAAGGAGGTAGCACGTGGGGCAGGGAAGGAAAACTGTAAGGTCTCTACAAACCCAGAGAGGTGTTACAGGTTCTCCCCAGTCATAGATATCATGAGATTTGCTATCTGAAATGTCCAGAAAATAACTGCCTCTCTCCTTCTTTAGTGTTGCATCGACTTGGAGGAAGGAGTGCTGAGATTTAAAGCACTGAGTGAGGAGCTGCCTTTTCTACATGCCTCTGAAGAGCCTGGTCAGTGACTGGCTGCATTCCCCATGTCTGGAGACTTGCTGCCATGAGAGAGAGAGAGAGATGAGGGTGAGGCTCCCATGCCCCAAACCTTGCTGAGTTCTAGGCTGAGGCATTCAATGGGGAGTGAGAAAAAGGCAAGTGGGTGCTGGAAGCTGTCACTGGGAGTGCCTCAACTTGAGATATCCCTCCTTTCAGTGGACCCTCTTGCTTGTCCTGATGTGCCAAGCGGGCATTTTGTTCTTGTTCTGCTATTTGGCCCTAGTCACTCAAATTTCTGGTTCTGTAATAAATTTATGCTACCCCTTTAATGACTTTACAACACACTCTGTTCACAAGAGAGTCTCTGTGAACAATCTATCTCCAGTTGTTCTGTTGACAGGAGAACAGCATTTTCTTCAAAGACCTCCAAAGATTACCACAAATGTTTCCCTTCTCGTTGCCTCAATGCCAGCGTACACCAGTCCTGTTTCTTTGTCAGAAGGGCTCTGTTCCCTTTGTTTGTACTCTGGGAAGCTGGATTTTGCTGCTTTTTGCTGGCTCAGAGCAGAACAGAAGTATTTTCTTGGGAAAACTGTGGCAAAAACAGTTTTAGAGCTCTCAGTTCTAAGAAACCTTCACAGAAATGTTGAGTGCAGACACCTAAAGGACTGACAGGGGCTTGGGCTTTGCCATTGCATCTCTGGGCACTAAGCTATATTATATGAATGGCAATGCTTACCATCTCTTGGTGCACACCCTGTTCTTCTGGCCAGGCCACTCCTCTCTGCACTCCAGCTGCTAGAGCTGCGTCCCTGTTCCCTCTGCTGCTTCATCAGAGATCCTGCCACTCAGTTTAAATGCTGAGATGAATTACAGCACCAAGTCTTCTGCTCTGTCAGCTCCCTTCTTCCAACTTGAAATCCAGTGATTAAACACAGACACATCATCAGCCTTGAGTCCTGGCATCACACAGTCCATCAACTTTGCTTCTCTTGCACCAAATGAGAATTTGTAGCATCAGCTCTGGTTAGTAAGCTGTGAACTCATCTGGAATGTTAAAGGTGATTATTAAGTCACTTAACAATTGGGTTTATTTGATTTCTTTAATTCCTTTTTAATTTTCATACTAAATCATAGCTATATTAAAAATACATAATCTATTCTTAACTAGTTCTAGGAAAAATGCACCAGATCAGGGCTTGTTCCATGCCTCATGGCTACTGATTCACTGTCCAAACTGCAAACTATACCTTTATCCACCTTTAAAAGGCAATGACAAGCCCATTTGGCCTATTTTCCTGGATTAAACACTACTGACTCTCTTCCTTTTTTATCAAACTGGTCATTGTCCCTGTTGTGCTTCTCAAAAAACGTCTGTATGCATTTTTGCCTTTTTTTTTTTTTGTTAGTTCTTTTCTCCACTAGTTTAACACATGCTAAGGACATTAGAGTAAAGCCTGGCTGATATGATTTGGGATTCACTTACCAGTGATGGTTGGTGTGACTGGCATCTGCTGCTCCCACAAGGAGCAGCAGACTTTTACTGTTAGTCATCATATCTTGCAGCTTCTGATACATTCCTTGACATCTCTGCCACTCTTCTACTTGTGCATCTGACTATTTCTGGCTGCATGAACTGCTTTCCATGAATCTCTCGAGTGACACCAATGGTTCTTTCATTTAGTCAGGAAAGCATGCCTGCTCCATGAGCCTGTCTTCCAAAGCAGCAGTAATTCCTCCTGGATTTGTATCACTTGCATGCCTGACTGGCTTCTCAAATCCCTATCAAGGGGTCTAGACAGCTCACACTTGTACTAAACCATCTTGTATTCCAGCTGCAGTCTATGTGGTGCCTGGGCCAATTCTGCTGACAAAATCTTGCTTGTGATAGGCAAAACACCTGTTGCTATATGCATCAACTCACCCAGTTTCCAAATCCCACTGCCCTCTAAAAACAGCATGTAGAACAAGGGCAAATAGTCCATACATACAGATACCATGTCCACTACATATCTTATTAATTTCTATGATCTATTTAAAAAACCCTCTAAATCACAACCCAAAAGCTGACTTCAGCCCTAACCCAAACAATAAACCCTAACAATGACACTAAATCTAAGATGTAAGGCCCTAAATCCTAATTCTAAATTTAACTCCTAAAACAAACTCTAAAATTTAATGCTAATTTTAACACCCAAATCAAATCTCCACCTCCTAACTATAAAACGAAACATTAAAAATAACGCCCTAAATTTAAACTGTAACCCCAACATTTACAGTGGGACTTTAAACCCAAAACAGAAACCTAATCATAAAGACATTAACTATAAACCCTAATCCCAAAACCTAACCATAATCCCCCACCCTAATGCTAACCATGAAGCTAATCCCAACCCCTGAACCTAAACTCCAAGGCCTAAACCTCACCCCTATCTCTAAACTGCAAACCATGTAACAAAACCTAACCCCAACTCTAAACATATCCCTACACCTACCCACCACCACCTAACCCATATCCCTAACCCTGCACCTAACCACCACCACCTAACCCTATCTGATGGCTTTTGTCATTCCCACAAGGGGCCCTGCTTCCCTCCAGAGCACCCTGGAGCTTCTGCTAAGTTTTGCTTTGTCCTGCAAGGGGCCCTGCTGCCTTTCAGAGTGTCCCAGGGCTTTGCCAGGCTTTGCCAAGCCCATATGGGGCCCAGCTTCCCTGTGGAGGAGCACAGGGCTTTTGTTGGGCTTTGCTGATGCCCAGGCAGGTCTCTGCTGCCTTCCAGAGTGTCTGACAGCTTTTGCTGGGCTTTGCTGGTGCCCACAAGTGCATGGGAAGGGGAGGGCCACCAACAGCCACTTCCTCACGAGAGCAGTGCCCCGTGTCAGTTTGGCAGCTGGGTCCTGGCTAGGGCAGGGTGTAGGTAAGCAGGAGCCTTCAAACTGAAGCCAGCAGGAATCTTTCCAATGATTTAAAAGGAGTGTTGGATGGGATCCTACAGAAAACTGCCACAACTTTGAGCTGACAATTCTGTTTTGACTACTGCCTGTCACTTGCAGCCCTGCAGATACTGCACTCTAGCTGCTGCTGGAATTCACCAGGTGCTGTTCCTACATGTCTGTCTTGGAATAACTGCTTTTGCTCACATCCAGAACATCCTCCAGCCTTTTTGAAGCCTTTCTGTGGATCATATGCCTCATATCCAAAACCATTAACAGTTCAGGCTCATTTTTGAATTGATGTGCTACAGGAGGTGAAAATCTCCAGCCCTATCTATTTTTCTCTTCTCTGCTCAGTGACTCCTTTGCATCCTCCTTTCCTTCTTTTCACACTGGTAAGTGGCAAATTTTCTTCAAAAAGGAATTCTTTCCTTTTTAGAGAATCCTTTTAACACTTGCCTTGTACCCTGGCTGCTAATACACTCCCACATTGTGCCACAATCTTGCCAGCCTTTCCTCTTTGTTAACAACTGCATGTATAAATTCTCAGTCACAGAGAGGATGTTTCCAAGAAAGCAATAAATTAATAAATTTCTCTGCCCTGAAATCAGCTCCAGGGCAGAAGACATACTCTTCACCTTCCTCCTGTCCATGTCAGTTGAACAGAGATCCACTCAGTAGAAGTCTCTTTTGTCCAGACATTAAGGAATCTGTTGCCAACAGTTATCTTGGAACCTCCCCATCCAGCTTTGCTGTGGGCAGAACTTCCAGAAAAAAATATTTATATGACTAAATGAGAATTGCAGGTCATGATGCCATGGCAGACACCTCACTTCAACCCATTCACTAAATCACAGTCTAACCCTACAGGGTCAGTACCTGCTTTCCCCACCCACACAGCTCCTAGTGGGTTTTCATCTCCCCAAGTTACTTGGCACAAAATGACACACAGCTACTACATTTGACATCTGTACTCTGAATTCTAGCCCACAGATATTTTTCTTTCTCCAAAGCATTTTTGTGTCATTACATCTGAAGCACAATCTCCATTGTGAAAGAAGGAAGTCTTGGCTTTAAAATGTGATTGTAAAATAGGACTTACAACATCTCAAAAAAGCCAACTCAACTCCCATCTACAAACATGGTAATTTTTAAGTCTTCCAACACTGGGAAGCACAGTAAGTAATTTTTGAGGGGGCTGGCAAGGCTGAAGACTGTCTTAATTGTAGTTTCTCTTGGAAGTCTATTATACAGATATACTTCCCTACTCCCAATTCCAGTCATCTCTATTGCTTTTGGGAGATAAAGGGAACAAAGGAATAATCTAAAGGTCTTTCTCACTGAAAATCAAAAATGCCAACACTTTCATACAGAAAGCAGAAGTTCAGTACAAAGTGCCAGCTCAGAGCAGGACATAGGTACATCCTGTATGTGTCCAACACTGGCTTCCTTGTGATGAGATCTGTCCCTCCAATATAAAAACCGGAATGTTATTATTTTAGGGATAATCTCTTTGAACCACCTTGGTGGTCAGTTCCTATCAGGGCTGCTTTCTAATAGAGTGGGCATGGCAGCTGTGAAACAGTCTGCAGGGAAAGATCTGCCATGGCAAATCTCTAGAACAGTGTGCAATACAACTGGGGTGGGGAGAAGGACTTGTGTCCTTCCTGAGAACAGGCACTCTGCCAAAGCATAATCAGGACCACTTCCAGGAGCTTGGGGTCACTTGCTTTTGAACAGAATGGGAGCTGCAGCCATCCATATTCCCAGAGGCTTGCTCCTTTCACCACCACCAGGTGAGCTCTGGCATTGAAGACCATTGAGCCAAATACCTACATTTGCATTCAATCCTCCTTTCAAGAGATTCCACTGGCACATGCCAGGATACACCTAAAGAGTTATAGAAGTAACTAAATTATAGCAGAAAGATAATAAAAACAAAGGCAGGGATGGAGAGCAGGTTTATTACGTCTCAGGAAAATAAGGCAACCCCCTCCCTTTATTTTTTTGCTAGTAAATTGAGCATCAGAACCAAAGCCATGAATCATTTATCTGCAAATACCCCCAGTGCCTGAGAATACTGTCAGACTCCTCACTTGCTGTGTGCTGGCACTGGGACATACAAAGCTGTCCTGCAAATGCTGCCCTGTTGAAAAGTTTCCCAGCACCAGCAGGTTATGCCAATCTGCTAGAGAAGGATACAGCAAACATTTTCTGCTGTGTGGGAAGGAACCACTTCTAATTCCAACTCTGTGGCTTGTGTCGGCTGGCAAGGACAAAGAGGCAATTAGTTACAAAGAAAGTATAATGTAACTCCATCACTCCAGAGACAGGGCCTTAAGGGGCTCCTTCCCTGAGAAGATGGACACTTCAGAAAAATTGTTACCAGCAGAAGTAGCCTGAATAACAGACTTCAGGAAGTATTTGGCACTTAGGAGTTCAAGGCAGGAAAAAATAAGGAAAGCCATCTTTTGGCCAAGGAACAGTACAGAGGTTCACTTTATTCTTCTGTAGACACTTTTCATTTTCTCTTGTGCACAAGGGGCACAGGAGCAAAATGCATCTGCAAGTTATTATGTGCTGCATGCAATACAAAACTGTCAGGGGAAGCCCTCAAATGTTAGTATTTTTCCTCTCCAATGGTTTTTAAGAGCTGAAAAGTTTTGGGGAACAGATGTTTTTGTAGTGTCTGTATTTTCTCACCTCAGCTTTTGATAGTGTGCATTGCCTGGGCTTGCACAGCAATTTTATCCTCAGGCCGGCAAAAGAGGGTTAGGGTGCACAATATTTGCAAGGCTTTTGCCCCATTTTCTTTTAAAGATGGTTCTTAGAAAAATGTCATCTCTTCTTCAGCAACCATTTCTCATTCTTTCTCAACAATGAATAGTCCAACAGTGGATCAGTTTGACCTTCCTTTCTTGGAAATCATTCAACCTGTACAGCAAAGTTTGTTTTGCATAAAACAGTTCCAGCCATGTGCACCCATCTGTACACCCCTTGCGCTTGTGTTGCTAATAAAGGTTTATATTTGGTGTTGCTAATAAAGGTTTATATTTGGCATGGACAGACAGCACTCAGTTGTTCTGTTATGAGTGTAAGCCACCCTGTTTCCCTGCCAGGCCCTATTTGCCAGAAGCAAAGGTGATAATTCTTGCTGGGATGGGTGGCTGCACATCTCAGTGTCACAAGAGCTGACAATTTGTTGAGGTTACAGTCTAGGTCTGACAAGCTTCACGACAAACTCCTCGCTTTAGCCCATGAGTAGATGGTCCCTGTAGTATCAGCTCTCCACAGCTCACAGACTCCAGCCTTGCTGCTCTAAACACCACTGTTAATAAGCTTTATTATTACTTGAAAGGTCCTGCCTGAAGAGTTCAGTTTTACACAAGCACTTAGTAGACAGGGGAACATTTAAAAATGCTTCTCAGCAAGGCTATTACAATGGAGAGAAACTTGCACTGCAGTTAGAGAGTCAGAAGATACAGTGGCCTGAGAAGCAAGCTGGCAGGTACAGAGCAGGTCACACCATTTCACTGCTCCATGCTCCAACTTCCATTGCCACCAAATGCAGAGGACAGCACTGTCCTCCGAAAAGCTTATATAAATCTACAGAGGGAAACTGCAAAGAACAGCTAGGGCTTGTTATGTAAAGATCCTGCCCTTCTACCACACAGGGCTGCTTCAGCAATAGTCACTTTCACCCAAGGGCAAGACACTCCTTTTCTCTATACAAAGCACTTTCTCCCAGTTAGGGCTGCCCTTGGATATTTTGCAGAATAAAGCACAGCAGGTTTTCAACTGCCTGCAGGATCTTTAAATGCTGCCACTTGCTCCAGATCACTGAATTGTATTTGCTGTGACTCAGGCTGCTCTAAGGGCGAAGGGACAGCTCCATCCATCACACATGTCCAATAAAACATCACACAAGTGAGAGGGGATAATTGATGCAAGCCAGCAGGTAGGCCTGCTGCCCCTTTCCTAACAAGCTGAGTTAGGCAAGAGACAAGCTAAGGAGGGAAAAGCACAGCAACAACAGCATGTGGAAAGGCTCATGCTTGGGCTTTTGCAAATGAGCTCCCCTTTACCAGACTCCTCATGCCAGCCAGTGGGACATCACCTCCAGCCCACCTCTTTCAGCTGTGCAGGACTCAAAGCATGATGCTCTCCACAACAAGAGGCAGGAGTGGCATTTCCACTTTCCCTGCTTATTGTTGATGGCCAAGCTCTCATAGCACCACAGATCCACACTTCAGTCAGACTGGTCTTACTGATTGCTTCACAGCTGCTTTAAGTCACAGCCCTCTCTGGGATCACCCTGCCCAAGAAGATGGAGACAAGCAATGACTCTTGACCAGAGCTGGGTTTGCTGGAGCTGCTCTCTCTCCACACCTCATTAGTGCAAGTTGTGCATGTCTCCAGCTACTCAGAACACGTGATTTGCAAGAAACTGCTTCTTGCTTGGCAGAAGAGCAGCAGCAAAGCAAAGACAAACAATGCATGGCTCTACTTTAAATACACCTTCGTGGGAGAGAAGGCCCATGCCTGCACCCTAACTCAGTCCCTCCATCTCCACTTCCTGCACTGTGATCCTGCTAAGAACTCAGAAGTATTCACTGAAGTACTTCCAAGAATAGGTCAAAATGGGGACTTGGCTCAGCTGTTCTCTCAATCTGTGACCTCCCTGCTCCTTCACAGTGACCAGTGGAGTACTCTAGTCAGTGAGGATTATGGAAACTGGCAACAGAAGGCTTACATGCAAGATCCTTGGCCCTTTCTGTTCCTGTAGCTGCCTCATCTGAAGGCAAACCAACCCACCACATACAGGCAAGCCTACAGCCAAGAACATCCCTTCACAGCCTGTAGACCCTTTCCTGTTTGGAAGTTTTCACAAGATAGGGAAGGAACAGTCGTCTTCATCAGATGCCCAAGTCCAGCTGCAGGTGAGCTTGTGCTGGCATTAAAGATGTCAGCCTTCTTGTTATAAGGGGTCCTGGATGCCACTGCAGTGGGCAGAAGAATCTGTTCCAGCAGGATCCTGCGAGGGGCTGCTGAGATGGTATTTCTCAGGAAAATAGAGTGTTTTGTGAATCAGGTTTCTGACAGCATCAACATCGTTTTTGTCTAAGGAGAAGAGAGAAAACCAGTTGTTAGGCATTCTCACCAGGCAGTGTGAAAGCCTCTTCCTCAAGAAATACTCTGGTTTCCAGCACATCATCCTCTTTCTTTCTGTATGCCCTCTGCTCTTTCTGCACTCACCTACATCCAGCTGCTGCAGGAGACTTTCAAACTCTGGGTCACCATCCAGAATTTTCAGCAGGTTGGTGGACTCCATTCTCTCCAGCTGCACATCCCAGTAGATGTAGATCTTCTGGCTGAAGCTGACATAAACAAGGCAGGGACTGTTGCTCCCTTCTTTGCATGCATAGAGGCCTGCAGAAAGCAGAAGTGTGGAGATCTGACTACTTCCAGAAGGAAAGAGAAAGCAAACAATTGACATTTCATGATGAGGTACCAAAGCTGTTACCAGAAAACAGCAAGCACCTGGGCAGAGATATGGGCCTGGGTATACAAAGTCCCTTTGAGACAATCCAAGAAGCCATCTCTGAACTGCATGAAGCTTGGGAATGTGCAAGCTGCTTCCTGAAGGTCTGAGAGACAGGATTGAGCAGAGCCAAAACTCAGGCTGATTTCATGGGCTCCTTATCTCCACTTAAGAACAGCTTAGAAGTCTTCAAATTAAAAAAGCAGTGTGGAGGACAAGAGACCACTGTAGCACCTCCAAAAAAGGACAAGGAAAAAATCCCAAGCCACCATAGACAAGTCTCAGCATCACTTTCTCTCACAGTTACTTTTCCCAGCTGCCACCAGAGGAAAGACTAGCTGGGCCTTCTGCAACATGCACACAGGGAAATTATTCCCCACTGCAGGCAGACAAAGGATTGTGGGTCTCCTAGATAGGAGCAGTAGCTTTGAGGGGAAAACACTGTGAGGGCTGGCTTTGCAGTCAGGCTTCCCACCTGCACAGAAGGCACTGACATTCTCATCTGCTTGGAATCTGGCCACCGTGCGGTTGTGGTCGATGATGTACGTCTGCCCGTCCCACGCACACGCAACCACCTCCTCGTGCCCATTGCCCTGCAGGAACCACAGCACGGAGCATTACACAGGTGCCACCTACTCCCAGGGACAGCCAAGAATCTTTCTGGCTGGTTCAGAGACACAACACTCATGTCTAGATGTCACTTCTGGACATCTCATCCAGATATTTTGCACTTGGAGCTCATCTCTATTCTATATGGCAATCCTTACATACTGTAAGAGCCAATCCTTACATACTGTAAGAGATTTTAGACAATCAGGGTATTAGCAGTAAGCAAAACCATTCAGCTTTGCAGTAAGACTGAAAAACAGCTGGGACACAAAAGTTTATGAATGGATAAATGGATGCTGGGTCTAACAGGCAGACACAGCTCAACTTCTTGCAGCTGGGCAGATTGACCTGAGTGCAGAATGTACTACTACAGCCAGAACACTCTGTGTCATCCTGAGATAATCCCAGCCTTTTCCAACTGAGTCATACTCCTCCTGCCCTTTCTAAGTTCATATGCACAAAGCCATGCTGAGTTTTTTGTCTGCATCTCTCCCAGCCTTACTCAGATACTCACTGTAACATCCAGCTTCTCCAGAGCAAAGAGCTGGTGATCAACCTGAACAGACCAGAGCAGCTTGTCTGCTCCCTCCATCAGTTTCAGCGTTCCTGAAGAAAGAAAAAAAACAACTGTCTTGAAAACAATAAAAGAGAGCAAGATGCTTGCTAATGCTAGGCCCTACTCTTTCAACACTCAGGGCTGCAGAGAGTTAGCTGCTAATAGCACAAGGATGGACTTGGCTGCTGAATCCACAGGGGACACTTGACCCCACCTACCAGGCTCCCATCATGCAGATATACTGCAGCAGTACTGGGCAGGGGGCACTGGCCATGACAGAGTGGAACTTATACAAGCATCTATCCTCACAGTGCCCTCTGTGCCTTCATATAAAATATGTCAGCAGAAGGGGTCTTGGAATCAAATTCTCTTGCCTGACCCTTGAAGGGTTTCTGAAGCCCAGCTTCTCATTCTTTTAAAAATCAAAAGCACTGAGCCCCTGGATCCCTGCTTTCAATTAGTGACAGGCCTTAGCTGCCCCCCAGGTCTTCTTCCAGGACACTGGCAGGACTTACCATCCAGAGTACAGAGGGCAAAGAGACCTGAGCCACTATTCTCACTGGAGCCTGTAAGTGCAAAAGAAAATTACTGCCATTGATGCCATTTTGTAAACATCGTGCCCCTCCCTCTCCTGAAAACAACAAAAAAGATCCAAACCAAGCTGATGCATGCTGCCTCCCTTCCTTGCCCAGTTGTGTGCAGGACAGCAGTGACAAATGTCACTAATTAAATCTGAAGAGGAGAGTTCTCTGACCATTGGGCTGTTTCAGCCCTTCAGTAAACTCTCTACCTAGCTACTAAAAAAAGAAAAGACATACAAGGTCAAGTTTTAAAAATATGACATGCTCAGAGAGAGGAATGGAGCAGTACTCAATGGAAGCTGCATTTAACCCTTTCAGTGACAATGCAGGAGAGGCACTGGCTCCCTGAGGAGGAACCCAGGAAAGCTGGCAGTCAGGGGCAAGCCAGCAGAGCTGAAAGCAAGCAGGCAGTTTCCTCAGAGTAGGTTAACAACACGAGCCTACCTCCAGTGCCCACAGACAGCTCCAAACTACAGCCCCCCGCACAGTCCCAGGCTGCAAACCACCCCCTTTCTGCAGATCAGCCTAAAGCAAAAGCAGCTGGTTGGGTGCTTAGCTGCCCCTAGTGATAAGCACCCAGACAGGCTCTGATCCAAGAGATGTGCTGTGTCCCCCTTGGAAACTGGTCAGCATGGCACTCTTCAGCTGTTCCTTTATTGATGGTCCAGCATCAGTGGGCTTTTTCACAGCCGGCTCTTCATCCCTTATTCTGTGTGCCTTCGTTTTTCACAGACATCTCTCAATAGATGCAAGGCTTCATATGCAGTGAAATAATTGATTTCATGCTCTGTTGACCATGTTGCTCACAGCAGCATCAGAGATGCTGAAAACATGACAGGCTTAGGAACTGGGCAGGAAAGGTCCTCTGAGGAACACCAAGAAGGCGGGTCCAGTGCATTGCTCTTGTCCACAACCTCTAATTACACTGGACAGGCTGAATCATTCTCAGACAGCACTGCAGCAGGCAATACTTGGGCAGAGCAACACAAGAGCAAGTGATCTCTGCTGGGAGTTTTCTGCCTTCTATTATGCCCAAGGGGGAGTGAAAGCTTGTTCTCCATAGGTACCAACGGAGGGTTCAGGAGTTACAGGAGGGAAGCAGAGCCAGCACGCAAGAAAAGTCTGGACACAAGAGCAGTGTGTCAGGGCTGAGAGAAGCTGGCAGCTGTGCAGATCTTAGATACAAGACCTGAACACAACACAGTGGAAAAAACCAGAGGACAATGATATAGATGAAATATGAAAGCAGCTATGGAGAGGTTGGAGCTGCACAGGAGAAGGAGGAGCAGCAAAGAGCCATAGGAATTGAGATTCAAATGCTGAAAAGCAAGAATGAAGATGAGGCTGTGGGAAGGAAGAGATGCATCCAGGGAATAAGGAGTCATAAGCTGCAGCCATGCAGAAGCAAGGATCAAGGACATCTGTAGGAGCATGACATGGCAGCCATTCAAACTGACTAAATGCAGGTCAGCAGAGGCTGCAAAAAACTCTTGTGCTGAGTGAAGGATAAGGGCTACCTAGGGAAGGACAAAGGCTATAAAAAGCTCACATGCAAATATCCAACTGTCTTTCTTTGGGAGTTGGCTAAAAGAGGCTGAGATCCCTGTGTTCTTGCAGCACCCTCTCACAGTTTGTTTCCCTACCACACAAAATTTATTTCATTCTGTACTGAAAAACCATCAGGGGCAACTGCTGGGCTGGAGACCCCAAGCTGCTGATCTCTCACCTCGGGCAATGCTGCCAATGAGATGAGTGGAGACATTCTTGTTGTGAATCCGCCCAGATGTTTGGTGTAGAATCACATCTCGAACAGGGGCCTCACTGGGGAAAAGAGAAAGACAACAGGGAAGAGTTACAGAACCACACCTGAGACTGTCTCAGAACAATTTCAGGAGCAGTTCTACAAATACAGACAGTGCCATAGTTTGTGAAATGGTTGAGCCCTTTAATGGTAAAAGAAGAAAATGCATACCACCCCAGGTATTAAAGAAATATACCAATTTTTATAAACACAAACTCAGAATGATTTCAAGCATTAAAAAAAAAAAAAAAAAAAAAAAAAAAAGCTCAAAAAAGGAAAAAGAAAATCAGTAAGCCCTGTATTCCAATGAAGGAAGAAAAGGACAGTTTTTGTCATTACTCTTAGAAAAGCCTGTCTGCTTTTCTCTCACAAAGCCTGTCTGCTTTTCTCTCTGCCCAGACTGAACAGTTTGGTGACAGACTACATCTAGGCCTGGCTTCTGGCTAACAGAACATTTCACTGAGTTCTCTAAGACATCAAGGAGAATTGCCTAGGTCCCCTCCTGCTGCAGTTTTTTGTGTCTGCCTTGAAGTCTCACAGAACAGCACAGAAGCACCCAATTCCCCACCAGGGTCCTTCCAGCACCAAGACAGTAACAAGCACCTCACTGCTCATCCTGGTTGCTGTGGTTGTGATTTACAGCACTGGCTGCCAGGGGTCTCATTAGGAAAACTTCCAATTGCCTCATCTGCAGAAAACAAGTGAATGAGCCCAGTTTTATCCTGGGCTTCAGGTGTATTTGGTTTGGCCCAGTGTCTCAACTGTTATCCTGTAATCTGGTGACCTTCTCTGGAAATCTAGGTCACTCACTTCCCTTCCTTAGCTCCCAGTAGTGAGGAATCCTCAGGGAGCTGGTTTTGCCACTCTCCTTGCCCAATTCAAGAAGAGAGTGGGATACAAGGAAAGCAGCAGTATTCATCTTTGTGAGAGAGACATGAAGAGTGTTCATGGAAGCTTGGGTGTAGACGGGTTTAAGTGATGAGGTGCCAGGAGCACAGCAGGCCACTGAAGCAAGGACAGTGACAGCAGCCCCTGCTTTGCAACAGTGATGTGGTGGCACCCCTTGTAACAGGCATCCCCAGTGGCATGTGCCCATGCACCCCTGCAGGAACACCCTCACCTGCTCGGGGCAGACCCGTCCCTTCCCGCGGCTGCGTCCCGCTGCTCCGTGTCCCAGGTGCACAGCAGGATGGCATAGCCACAGCCTGGCTGGGACACCATCAGCTCTGGTGAGCCACCAGGGCCTGGGTTCACTGACAGGCTGTCCACCTACAGCAGCAGAGGGAAAACACGGATAGAGTCAAGAACTCCAAAAGGTTTACAGTGCTCCTTGCAACTAAATTGGAATGTGGCAAATCTTCTGATAGAGCTGAGCGGCAGCTGAACAGATTCAGCTGGAAGCAAAACATCCAAGTTCAGTAAAAGGTTGGTTCCCTACCTAAAGCCACTTTAAAACAACACAAGTACTTCCCACTCCTGCTCTCCCATCAGGCAAAAGCAACTGCTTCTCAGACCAACTCCCAGCTGTACAAAAAAATCACTGGGCAAATCTCCTCTCAAGCCACTAACATGACAATTGTTTTGTTCATAGGACTGAGATTCTGTGCTTCTTCTCTTGAAAGTACCACCTCTTGAAGACTGTATGACAAGTACTGCTCTGAACATCCTTTTTCCTTACCTGACCTTCTAGAAGCCATTTCTTCAACAGGATCAGCTGCCCAGAGACATGGTCTGGGTTCTCTGACGAGTCCTCCCAGCGGAAGGCACGGACCACCCTGTCAGTGTAACCCACAACCAACTCACACTTCCCATCTCCATCTGCAGGGAAAAGCAAAAGACAGCTGGACTCTCTCAAGCCCTAAGAGCCCAAAAATGCAGAAACCACTCTGCTGGTTTCTATAGTCAGCATCCCTGAGGACCCCAACCATGTCATGAAAGCTTGCACCTCAGAAAAATTCTGAAGTTCTTGTTTCTCCCTTCCATGACTTGGCTGTGGTTTGTTGGAGTGTCAGTTTTCCTTCTGCAAGTCCCCTCCACCTTCTCTCCCCACTGCCTCACACACAAACCCCTTCACCCTGCATTCCCACCCCAGCTCTGTGGCTCACCAATGTCGTTGATGAGCATGACTTTGGTGTTGGCAGGAATGTGCTGCTTGAACACTGGCTTCTGCTCTTCTGCCCCTGCCAGCTCATGGTGGCCTGAAGCATCTGGGTGTTTTGAATTCAGAGAAGTCAGGTCAAAAAGATGAAACCAGCCTTCTGCACTCACTGCCACCACGAAATTCTGTGAGGGAAAAGAAAAACCTTTTAATTCTTCCTCTTTTAGAAGCTGCAGAAGCTGTCCCACAGCAGGGCAAAGGAAGACACAAGAACAGATCGATCAAGATCAATGACCGCTACAGAACAGGAGGTTTTTGGCCAGCACATGAACTTCTCTGCTACTGGCAGGGTCCAAACTTCCTGCTCATCTTTGTCAGACTACAGTATCAAGTGGATATGTGTGCAATCCTCAAACAATGTGTGGCTCTCTCAGTGCCCACGTCAGCTCTGCTCCCCACTAGAGGAAACACAGCTACAGTATTTCGGGCAGGGTGCCTGAACTGAGACCTTTGGACTCACTGGTCCTGGCTTAACCCCCAGAAACAGCAATCCAACAAAAGGAGTCATTATAGACCCAGTGGAATTTGCCTGGGAGTCCAGACTATTCCATGTCTCAGTCTTGTTTAGACGACCTTAAATGCACACAGCCAAGTGGCAGAAGGACCATGGCCCACAGCAGACATCAGCCCAAGAAAGGCAAAAGCCACTGAGCAAAAGGAGCAACCCTCAAACCACCAAAGCCTTGTGGTGCTCTCACAAGGGCACACAGAAATCAAAAGTGCTCTCTGAGGATGGATTTCCTTGCTCTCTAAAAGCCACACAAGACTCACAGAAAAATACCAGTTACATATAAACAGAGGAACAGTTTAAAAACAGCGGTGCTAAAACTTTGTGAGCAAAGGCAGACCCTGGAGAGACAGCACCTGCAATCTGTCCTCCTCTGTCACACTCAGCACATGACATGACCCTAATCTCCTGAACACCTCCCACATGCCCTACAGACACAGCTGGCAAGAGTTTGGCTCCTCTCACCTTTCCTTTATTGCACACATCTCCCACACGGACACATGTGAGCTGCAAAAGAAAACAAGGCCATCCATGAGAAAAGGCAACCCAACCCAGCACCCTGGGATACATCTCTGCCCTACCCCCTCCTCTCCCAGAAAGAATCTCCTGAACTCCTAACAGCCTTCTGAAGGACAGGGACAGCAGAGTCAAGGGACAGAAACACAACTGGCCAGAGCCTGGGGCAAACCCCACAGTGCACAGAGCAGGGCAAAGCTGGGACAGAAGCCCAGTTTGTATGTTTGTCCATTAATTTGCTCATCACTTCCAGTCCAAGGGGCTGTAGGCAAAAGTGGAGTCTTGAATAATTACATGGAAGACATCAGAATCAGTTCTGGCTACCATTTCTCTCCAGCCTACTTATTCCTAGGCAAAGGACAATTATAGCTGGCTGCACATACACCAAAAGGCCCAACCATTTAGAAAATTTGTCAAGAACTGACCATTCCTTGGCAAGATCGCACAGCCCAGGGCTTGCTGTCGTCATTCTTGTAAACATAGAGCTTTCCATTGGTGTCTCCCACCACGAGTTCATTCAGCTGTACAAGAAAATTGGGTTAGTAGGGAGAAATCCACAATTACATTAACAGTAAAATTTTCAGAATTCATATCTAAAAATCATTCTGTAGGAAGAAGCAGCAAAACTAAATGAGTTAAAGAGACAATCTTGAATCAAAATGGAAGGTCTGGGAAAATATAAAAGCCCTAATTTTATTCTTGCAGATAAAAGAGATGGAGAATGGCTCCTAAGAGCATCATCCTATTACCCACTGCTTCTCCACTCATTGTTTCACAGCTGTGTCACTGACTGTTTTAACATTATGCTTGGATGTTAAAACAATCATCATTACTCCATCTTCCATCCTTCAATTTAGATTGACTTGAATCTAAGGAATCATCACCTAAGGAAGATGATGGCAATGACAAAAACACAACCATCCAGGAAAAGAGTGCAAGAACACAACAGACCTACACAGGATGTTCAATCTCACTGCTGAAGGGGTAAAGGGATTTCAGAATGGTGATTATTTCTTTAAAGATTTCTAAAATCACCAACCATCCATACTGATGAGCCTACTCCCATTATCCCATTTCCTGCATCATGCTTCTTTGTATTTAAATTGTGTGCATTTCATAATCCCCTGCACACCTACAGAACCCTACAGAACAACTTTTTATGGGGAAATCTCTTTAATCATCCACTGCATTGCTAGCCATGACATTTTCCAGGATAAGGCTGTAAAACACCTTGACTGTTGAGGAGAAACAGCAGACATGTAGCTGGCTAAGCTAACCTCTTCCTGGCTGCAGACAAATCAAAACCATTTCAGGGGCTGACAGCAACCCTCCCAATGAACACGGGTGCACACCAAACACTCCCAATGCACGCTCTAAATGCACACCAATCATTTCAGGGACTGGCAACAACATTCCCAATCCATCACACGGGTCAAGAGACACCGAGACTTGGCTCTGCCCTGTTTGTGACCGGCTGTGCCCAGCAGAGCACCACGGCATCCCCACCGCCGCGACAGGGGAGTGTCTATGACACAGAAGCGAAGCTCCCCTCAGGCTGTGCACCGCCCAGGGCACGGGTAATGGCGAGGGAAGCCCTGACCCGCTGCAGCCCAGCAAATACTCCCTTTGCAGAGGCACTCCTGGGGGCTCTGACCGGGCACCCGCCAAGGCCCGTGTGCGTCCCCGGGGCTGGAAGCTCCTCCCGGCACCCGCCCCGGGGCCGCACAGGCCGCTCGGCGCTTCCCACAGCCCCGGGCTGTCCCCACCACCGAGGCGGCCCCGCGGGCACCCCCAGCCGGCCCCACCCCGGTCTCCGGGCTCGGACCGTGTCGTTGTCGGCGTCCCCCAGGCAGATGGCGTGCGGGAAGAGGCTGCCGGCGAAGTCCAGCGCCACGCACTGCACGTAGCTGACGGAGCGCATGGCGGGCGGGCCGGGCCGAGGCTGCGCGGGCCCGGGCACGGCGGGAGCGCGGGGCGGGGCGGCCGCAGGGCCCGCCCGCCGCCCACAGCACCGCGCTCCGGAAAGGATTTACACACGCAGACACACACGGGTGTGGGTTACAAAGTCAGGACTGTAACTGTTTATTTCAAGCATTGTTTTCTTTTTTTTTTTTTTTTTCCTCTATAAGGACATACATAACGAAGTTTATAGTTGAAGTTTACATGCATGACCTCACTCACAAATACCAGTATTGCCACCTTCTGCCGGCAACCAGACCCACTTTTAAAGACAGCACAGAACATCCGTTCAGCTGCCTGAACAGGGCATGTTTAGTGTCCTTAACAGATTTACATTCTCAAACACTTCATAGTTTATGTAGTAACAACAAGGGCACAGTGGTACTTTCAAGACTGCTCACACTTAACAACAGATGCACCATTGACTAGATTTTTTTATAATGTGCCACAGAAATCACTTTTTGCTTTCAGAAACATGTACAACTATCATGCCTGTAGATTTTTGAAAACTGCTGTTCAACAATTATAAAGTTCTCATTAGGACTTGGCTCTATGCTTTAGCAGCAAAACCAGTTTAAGCCACAGAGGCTTGTATTTCCAGGAATAATTAGCAACAAATCAAGGTATTTATGTGATTAATAAGTACTCTGGCTTGGCATTCCTGTCCCCTTTAACTGTTTTTCTAGGTCTATAAATCCCTTCTTCTAACCCCAGCTGACATTCACAGTGTTGTTTCCCACAAGAGGGGGTAGTGCTTTGGTATAAATTTGTATACATACAAGTGGCTGTTACTACAGTCAGAGCTCATGAAAATCACCCCCATTACCTGGCAACCCCAAGGCTTTATCAGGCAAATGAAATCAGCATTTCCTTAAGTGAAGTGACCTCCCAAGCATCTCTCTTGCCTCTGTCCTCTCCCACCCACCCCATGAGACCCAGAGCACTGCAGCTCCCAGCTCTCTAACCACGCTCCAACCCAGCAGCAGGTGCTGAATTTGGTGTCTGGGGCAGGGCAGCACTCCAAGCAGCCCTTGCTTGGTGACAGTTCCAGGGCCCAAGCTGGGCTCGCACTGCTGCAGGACAGATAGTGGAACTCCCCCAGGCCCCACGAGTTCAAGTGCTTACACAGTACTTCTCTTTCAGCAAAGGAGACCAGGAATTCACATTCTATTACATGTTAGAACAGGGATACTCTCTGCAATATACACACAAATTCCAGCCCATGGCATGCCATGCAAAGACATCTTTCTCACCATTAAAAAGTCGATTTATTTTAATCTGAGAGAAACAGATTTTCTACCTTTCTTCTGCAGAGCAGGCAAAAAAAAAATGCCCCTTCTGCCCCTGTCTCTTAACAGGACACTGGAGATGCTGAATTTAACACCACATGATAGGATAAACAACAGCTGAGTACTATGTTCCATGCCTTCAGACAAAAAAAGCCCACCCCAACCAGAAGCCCCCACAAAATTCAAAAGCACACCCACCCCCAAACAAGACACACAAACTGCAGAAAGAAGCAGAATACTGAGTAATAGCTTTCTTGTGAGATCTGGGTAAGCAGACATTAGAATCACTCAGGAGTTTGTAGTTCATTAAAAGTATTTGTAATATGTAAGCCATTATCCCTTTACTTTCACTTCAAAGCCAGTCACTTTTAGATGTATTGGTTTGTTGTTTTTTTTTTCCCCCTCTGGTCCAGTTTTACAATGCAGTGGGGTGAAGAGGAAGGTAGCAATATGAACATAGAACAATCTCTATGCACAGGTTACAGACTTGCTTTATGCAGAGTTTCCAGCAACATAATTTTTCCTTTTTGCAAATATATGGGTAAATACTGTATCAAATATCATGGGACTATTTTATGGTAATGAACAAACAACAGAGAAAAATAATCAGGACACTGGCTATGCAGACAAGAAAACAGAACCAAAGAACAGTATATTCTCTCAATTCTGTGCAAATTCCAATAAAAACCCACGAAAAGTTCTGTTTTCTTGAGTTTAATTGGAGCTTTATTACTTAAGCTGTGACTTCACAGTCTTCACCTTCAGCAATTTGCAAAGAGGAGGCATACAAGAAAGGCTACAAAACTTAATGGAAGGGACTCCCTACTGAACAAGGGGAAAGAGGGCGATCCCAAGGCAGAAGAATTGGGAGAGCCAATTTGTTCTTAAGTCTCGCATGAGGACTCCTGAAAAAAGCTGATTACTTGAAGCAAATCAAGGAAATAAATTTAGAAAGCAGAACCTGGGATTAAAGTAAGCTGGAACCAGAAAGAAAAACACCGATGACAAATCGGGGACTACCGACCTGTCAGCCTCAGCTCTGTGCCTGGGAAGATCAGGGAACAGATCCTCCTGGATGCTATGCTAAGGCACATGGAGGACAGGGAGGTGACCAGGGACAGCCAGCACAGCTTCACCATGGGCAAGGACCATCTGAGCAGCCTAGTGGCCTTCAATGATGTAGTGACTCCACGAGTGGGCAAGGGAAGGGCTACAGGTGTCATTTACCTTCATTTCTGTAATTTTCCTTCTCTCTAAATTGGACAGAGGTGGATGCAGTGGGGGGACTGTTTGATGGGTAAGAAACTGCTTGCATGGTCACATCTACAGGCTAGTGGTCAAGGGCTCCGTGCCCCAATGGACACCAGTGACAAGTGGTGTCCCTCAGGGGCCCATACTGGGACCAGTGTTACTATTACCTTCGCTAATGACATGGATGAAGGAGTAGAGTGCACCCTCAGCAAATGTGCAGGTGACACCCAGCTGAGCAGTCCCCTTGACGCACCTGGAGGACAGGATGCCACCCAGAGCGACCTGGACAAGCCTGAGAAGTGGGCCCATGTGATACTCATGAGGCTTCAAGAAGGCCAAGTGTAAGGTGCTGCACCTGGGCTGGGGTAACCCCTGGTATCAATAATGGCTGGGGGATGAACAGATCCAGAGCAGCTCTGCCAAGGAAGATCTGGGGGTGCTGTTGGATGAGAGGCTGGACATGAACTGGCAATGTGCACTCACAGCCCAGAAGCCAATTGTAACCTGGGCTGCAACCAAAGCAGCGTGGGCAGCAGGGGAGGGAGCGGATTTTCACCCTGTACTCTGGTGGGACCCCAGCTGGAACACTGCATCCAGCCCTGGGGTCCCCAGCACAGGAAGGACATGGACCTTTTGGAGCAAGTCCAGAGGAGGCCCACCAAGATGATCAGAGGGATGAAGCACCTCTCCTTAAGAGACAAGGCTGAGAGAACTGGAATTGTTCAGCCTGGAAAAAAGAAGGCTTTGGGGTGACCAAACTGTGGCGTTCCAGTACCTTAAAGGGAGCCTACAAGAAACATGGAGAGAGACTATTTACAAGGGCAAGTAGTGACAGCACAAAGGGCAATGGCTTCAAACTGAAAGAGGGCATGTTAAGATTAGGTATTAGGATGAAATTCTTTACTCTGAGGGTGGTGAGGCACTGGAACAGGCTGCCCAGAGAAGCTGTAGATGCTCCATCCCTGGAAGTGTCTAAGACCAGGCTGGATGGAGCTCTGAACAACCTGGTCTAGTGAAGGGTGTCCCTGTCCATGGCAGGGGGAGTTAGAACTAGATCTTTGAGGTCCCTTCCAACTCAAGCCATTCTATGATTCTATGAAAATGCAAATAAACCAAGCAGAGTAAATCCAGACAGAACCCAAACAGTAACAGAGGCTGAATGAATAAATAAAGTCACTAGGATTAAGCCAGATTTATGCTGCCACTCAGCTTCTTGAACAGCCACATAAAGCTGCAACTGACTGTGGCATGGTGGCTTCAGCCTCTGCTCCCTTGAAGCCACTATCCAACCAGGTAGAAAAATAAAGGTCTAATTCACTGGAAATTATTTCATTTACAAAACTAATGGAATAGGGGTTTTCTTATGCTTCTGCTTCAACTTCTGATTTATCTTCAACTCCATTCTGCGCATCTTTCATTTCTGCATCTTCAGTGTGGCTTGTCTGAAGAGTAGCAGATGACTAAATAGAGAGACAAAGAAAAATATTAATACATTATACAAAATTTACAAAAATTATTATTACACAAAAATATGTAGCAAAAACATTGTTTTATTCTTATTCCTTGGAAAGCTCATCTACCCTGCCAGACTGAATTAAGATATTATCTTCAGCCAGAAGAAACCAAAAATGTTCAGGTGTTCTGGTGTTAGGTGGTTATGATTCTTAATGTAGCCTGCACCCACTTGCCACACAACACTTTCTTAGAAGTCCTTTAAATGAAATTCACTTATGAAGCTTCTGCAGGAACTGCTTTTGCCCTGCTTCAATATTAATGTCATTAATTTTCAGCCATTGCCATGGCCTACCCTGACCCAACTTGTATGAGGCACACTAGCACTCAGCGTAAGAATCATCTTTGTTGGACAACTAGGTTTTGTGAAGAGACACTTCAAACTCAACAACAGTGATTTGGATGTCCTGTGCAAGAGCTAAACTGGAAGAAGATATGATCTGACAGTGTGGCTGCTCTAAAGCCCTCTCCTTGTGCATCTTCCGCATAAAAAGGTGTGGAAGGCAGAGCCATGAGGTCAGAGCTCCAAGGCCAGCTTTTACAATAGGACATAACCAGCACATCCTGACCTTACAGTAATTTTCAAGCACAGTAAGGGGACGTAAAAATGTCTTGGCTAGCTCATCTCAAAATCTAGTGCAATGGAATTGCTATTCCACCTGTCAGCCCAGCATCTTGAGCCATCTGTTTTATGATAATCTTAGATGAGAACCAAACAAAAACAAGCAAAATCTTAAGCATACAATGCTGGGAGAGCAGAATGGGGAAAAGGGGAAATGGGCAGAATCCTTAAAATCTTACATCAATTTGGCTACAACACAAAACCACATTTAAAAGAACATTCATGCATCAAAGGTCAGTTTTTCATCCTTAGAAGCATTCCACAAAGCACACAAGAGTTAAGTCTTCTCTCCACAGAAAATCTGTTAGCTACCAATCCTAGGCTTAAGATAAGGTGATAAACACCCTGACCTTCAAAAATTCACACTTTACATATGTGAACTTTTCAAATTAATGAAAGGAACTACTGATGCAAGAGTGGCTGTTGAATTTAACAGACTGTGTCAGGAGCATCAGAACTGCAGTCCAAGCGATCTTCTTACAAATCAGAAGACTTTTAGTAAACAAACTCTCTTCTCCAGAACTTTGAACTTCTACTACACCACCACTAAACTGACACTGTTGGAGCTGGAGAAAAGCAACACTATAAATGCAGTAACAGGAAAACAAGCTTTTCTTGCAAGGAAACCACCTCAAGACTGGCACAGGGAGTAAGATCCTTTACAGTTTATAGTTCCATCACTCCCATTTTATATAAAACCATATCCGTTTAAAGCAAGCCAGATGGCTCAGAGGAAAAAAACCCCAAAACCAGCACGTTGCACATTCCCAAGATCATCTAACTGGTTGGGAAGAATTCACCAGGCCAGTGGCATCCAGGCCTGTATCAGCAATACTGTGTCCAGCAGGATCAGGACAGGGATTGTCCTCCTGTACTTAGCAATGGTGAGGCCACACCTCAAATCCTGTGTCCAGTGTTAGATGCCAAACAATAATGTTCCATTTAAATTTGGTTGGAGTCCAACCTAAAGCATTCTACAACTTCAAACTGATGTTATCCAAAGCAGATAGGGAAATTGGAACTAAGTGCAATGTTTTTCCAATATCCCAAACAGTCTATAGTGCAAAGATTATAAGTCTGCCTTTTGCCAAGAATGTTACTCTATTACTCCAACTATTTGTCTTAGGAGTTGAAGAAAGCTTAAGGCTTTTGAAGTTTTAGTGGGTATAGCTTGTTTCAGCAATCCACTCTTCCTATTTCAACAGATCCTGCTGTATCCCACACCTAGTGGAGGAAGCTAAATTCCCAGCAGCTGTGCTAACCTAAAGGACCCTTCACAACAGAACCTGGCAGCTGGCAATTAAATCCTGCAATTTCAGAAATGAAGATGTCCAACAGTGAAATAATTCTACTTTTTAGAAAAATATTTCTGAGATTTTTTTATTAAAAATTAAGACACTCTGTGACTTTACATCACTGTCTAGAAGGACAGACAGAATACCTTCTTTTATGCTTCAATACACAAAGATTGTTGACATCAGGCTGCTTTAGCCAAAAAGAGAAGAAAGTGAAGCGTTTCATGTAGGAAATTGTCAGCTGACAGTCTGAAATGGCTGAACTGTCAGGATACACTCATCTGAGGATATCATGCTTCTGGAAAGACTCAATGACACAGTTAACCAAAGGAAATTAATGTACCAGTATCAGGCAATTTTGTATGTTCTCCATGCATATTCTGGAAAGGTGAAAATAACCTCATAAAATACAAACTTCTCTACTCCCCACTGTTACTGACGAAATTTGAGTCTGACATAAACCTCAGATTTGTCAGAGAAGTTACAGGTTCATCTTGTCCTTCCAGATCATCAGATTTAAGTAAAAAAAACCCAGAAGGTTGTCTTAGGATATGTGATTCTCACCAGTAACCTGAAATGTTTCTTGGTACCTAATACAATCTTGTTAGAACCTGTACTCACATCCTGCCATTATTAACTGAACTAGCATTTACTAAAATTCTAGTGAAAGCTTATGAAGAAAACCATCCATACAGCAGAATAATCAATCTTCTGACAATCCATAATCTGTGACATTTGTAATGGAGACCATCAACCACATCCTAATGTGTCTGTGAGAAGCAAGATGGTGCTCAGCACCCTCTGTAGGACAGACACAAGCTCTCACTAGATGGGCACCCCAGGCACCAGAAAAGTCCATTCTTTGCAACAGATTCTAGAGGAACAGGTGCTTTTTCCACTTCTAGAACATTGTCTTGTTTGCACCTCATCAGTTCAACTGCCTTCTGATTAACACTGGTCTGTGGCAAATCCAGTTGAAATAGATAAGAGCTTTCTGTGCAATGGTTGGTACTCCTGGTTTTCCTGTTCAAACAAGATGGCCTAATAATTTTGACTGTTGGCACTCTGAGTTCCATCCCTGCTCCCCAAAGCAGTGCTCTACTTGAGTGTTCTCCTGCTATAATTATCTGTAATAAGAAGCAAGGTGAGTACTTAAACCACTGTTCCTTGTCTAACACATGACACCACCTCCTGTCATGTTCAGAGTAGTGTTGCTTACCTTTATGTCTTTGTCTGCGAGCCTTTGGAACATGTTGGCGTACATCTTCTTCTCCTTCTCATGCTGCTCCCGGATTTTCTGCTGACAAGTCACCAGCTGCACTTTGGCAGCTTTGTTACTTGGATAAAGTTGTATCACCTTCTGGAAATCTGCTCGGGCCAACTCAAAGTCATTGACAGCCAAGTGAGCTTCTCCTCGCCGGAAAAGGCCTTTTTCATTGTTGCTATCCAGTTCTAGTGCCTGCATTCACAAAAACCAAAGTCATGTTCAGTAATTTTTATTCTTTTATAAAAATTATATGCAGTCAGAACATCAGTGACTGCTAGGAACTGTACCTTCTGATGTAGGCTTATGAGTCTTGTCAGGGCTTACTAATAAAGTCAGTGGAGTACAGTAGAAATACAAAGAGAATTAATATAGGCTATTTGACAAGAGAACCAGCAAGTCTAAGATTTAGTCAGGGAGTAATCCTGCTCTTTGACAGACCTCTGCCAACACTATTAACCTTCACCACATTTCAAGTGTTCCTTATTCCTAAATACTTGAATATTCTCAATGTAGCAGCAAGTTAGTAAAAGATGTTGAAAGGGCACTAATTATGAAAATAATCAGCTGGATATTTTGAGTGCACTAAAAATTCCGTACTACCCAAATGACAGCTGGTAAGAAAGACGAAAACACCACATTGGCCTGTTGTCCCTAAAATGTTTAAAGCAAGACAAACTGTCAGACTGCTTGTGCAGTTTAAGAATAAATCAACTCCTACTACCTTGTTGCAGTTCTCCAAAGCCTGGGAGTATTCCTTTAGCTTGAGATGGCACATAGCTAAGTTAAGGTGGGCAGCAAGCCTCAGGCTTTTGGCTTTTGATTCCTCCTCCTCGGAGAGTCCCGACTCGTGCTCCAGCCACGACACAATCTTCTTATACTGTAATGCTGCCCGCTTGTATTTCCCCTCCTGTAAACAAGGCAGCTCAATTATCACAAAGCTCATCATAGGAACTTTTATCTCCCTCTTGACCCTTTTGCCTGCCTTGAGCAATACATCTAAAAAACCCCATTTCATCAAAAAGTAACATCTATCATCCAAAATACACTACTTCTGGGAGCCATTCCTGCACAGGATCAGAAAATCTTTAGGAATACTTAACAGGTTCCCCACTAGAGCTAGGGATATATGCCAGCATTGATACTTCACTGAACTCCTACCTTTATATTCAACTTATGATGCAAAAATAAGGGAAGATGGGGAATTCTCAACATGCAATACCAAGATAATAGGAAACTCTTCCTTTAGCTACTGAAATTGTTTTCAACAGCTTCTCCACACATCTCTACCCAAATGAATGTTGTTCACTCATAGCACTGGCCCACAGCAGGAACTGAAATACTGCACACCCTACAGTGTTATCTGTAGACAGAGCAAACAGCTCTAACAGACAGCTCCCTGCAGTTAGTTCTTTGAATAATCCAACCGAGTTTCTTTTTTTTAAGACACATTCCCCTTCAGCTCTCCCTGTAGAATCTCACAGAATACAATGAACACCACTCAGAAATTACAGAAGCTGTAAACATCATTACCAATGATGTTTATTATTATCAAATATGTTTATTATCATGACACAGACCAAGAAATGCTATTATTACTTGGGTACTGTAACTTACCTTGAAGTACTGAGTGCCTCTCTCCTTCACGATAGAGCTCTGTTCCAACTTCTCATCTGTGTTCATTTCCCAGGACTCCTTAGCCTACCCAAATAGGAACACTTCCAGTCAACTTCAACACAACTTCTAGGGAAATCAAGTAGCTATTGTGCTTCCCACTAACAGTACAGTTGAGATAAGCCTGGCAAAGCAGAGCTTTGCACTGCTCATGGAAACCAGCCCAGAGCACGAGAGATGGCAACAGACAGGGATACAGAAAGAATAAGGACCATTTCAGCCAAGAGCTCCCAGCATGTCAGCATCATCTCTGGCAACAGTGGCCTCCTTGTTTCACATCACCATTCAGGGATTCCATTGTCATCGTTTAAGCCGCACTCCCACTTCTTCCCCCAGCCCCGGATCTCTTTGGGATTTCATCTCTTGCTCTCACCTTTTCAAAGCTTTTGAGTTTCACTTCATACTGCAGCTCTGCATCTGGAGGGATCTTAAATTTCTCATTCCCAGCACTTCCAAAACCATAGCTGTAAAATGGGGGTGGGGAGGGAGAAGCAAAAGTTATAAATAAGAGAAGAGTTCAAAACTATCCATCGAGCTACATTTGCTACATAGGAAGAGGGAGACAAAAACCCCATGCAAATTTGGGATGCACATAAATTATTATTACAAGACAAAGGCTTGAAGAATTCTAGATACAATTCTAAACTTAGCAAGGACAAGGGGACAAGGTAGAAGAAAGTAAGAGAAAGCTAGTATTCACTTCATTAATCTTTTAGCAACTCGTATTATTTTATTAGTTTTTTAGTTAACTTTAAGGAAAAGCAAGTAATCCCTTCATAAAAAAAAAAAGCCAAATCAAAACAACCAACTTTCAAATTGCAACTACCATATTTAATATTTATGGTCTGAAACTGAATGTTGCATTCAGAGCACCTGTATTTTAGTTCTATTCTTAGAAAAGCAAAGAGAATAAAGACCAAGATTGGGTGAGCAGCTGTACACTTAAGACACTGCTAACCAGCTGGTAAACAGGAAATGCTTCCAGAAAGGTACTGCTATGCAATTCTAGAAAGAGCTGCATATTAGCAGGAAAACCCTCTAGATCAGATTGCTTTCCTTTTCTGCTCCCATCAGGCTTAGTTACAGTTTAAAAAAAATTAAATAAAAACTGAAATAAATTAAAGGTTAATGAAAACAATCTGTGCAACTCCACTTCTTTCAGATGTGTTCTCATTGAAAAGAGAAAATTCTGCCTATATCCAAGTCTACATATGGACTGTTTTACAGTAATCAGTCATGAAGAGGGATCACAAAAATCCAAGTTTGAGAGCAATGTTTTTCAAAAATATTTAGAGGTCAATGTTACAGAGACTTTAGTTAATTTCGTCTGGACTGCTACTGCTTCACTATGAAGTGGCAAAGCATGATACTTCTCATACATCAAATTTTGGGGCTGATCCAGGTTTTTACCACAGCGCTGAAAAAATACTTAAAGGTATTATAATGAAATAGTTCCTTCTTGCCAGATGATTAGTATAAGCCCTTTCTTGTATCAAACACCAGAAACAGCATACCTGGGCTTGAGATAGAACACAGATTCCTCTGATTTCTCCATTTTTTGAATTGCTTTCTCCAGCCCATGAGGAATATCAAAGTTTTCACCTTCTCCAATCTCAAACCGCAATTCCCGCTTGTCAAAAACACGATCTCCGTGTCGGCCTTCAAACTGGACTGGTAACAAAAACCAGAACAGCAGAGAGAAATCAGAATGCAGTGTATGGCAGTGGGCAGTACCCCGGAGTGCACAGGGAGTTCCACACAGGCAGGCAGCACACACACAAGTGCCAAAGCCTCCTCCTGAACAGTCTTTTCTCTTTTAGCAGCTACCTATGGCGTGGCAGCTACTGGCAGCAAACAGAACTTCTGCTGTTCAATTTAACAACCCCTCTTTTTTTGTTGTTCATTTAAGTGTTTGTTTTTTCCACTCTGACAAAAAGTGCCAGAATGACTTCCCCTTTTGTTCCTTAGCACATGGAAATACTTTATGAGACTCAATCACCTTCTGTCATCAGATAAGCACTTCAACAGATTCAGTATCACCAGAAAACACAGTTGCTGCTGGAAAATGTAAACCTTGCTAGAAACAGGAGAAGGAAAGCTTACTCTAGGTTGTTAAGTTACTTGGTACAGAAAAGAGAAGCCATGTATTCCTGTCCCTCAGGACATGCAGTTGTAGGCTGTGAAAAGGTTCTGTCATCCCTCACTGCAAATCCATTCACTATTTTTGTAACAACACACTTACTCTCTACAAGTGCATCCTCATTGGGCCTGGAGTAGCCCTCTCCTTTTTTACGGATTCTTCGGATGATGCCACCATCTTCTTCATCAGTGAGGTCCTCCCCCTTGAACTCAAAAAGTTCTATCTGTTGAGGGAAGAATAGCCTTGCATTTATTCTTATTAGACCAATTTAGTAACTCACAGGATTTATTCTCCAGAGATCTTTGAAACTTATAACCCTCTGCTGCAACAAATTGTTTTAGATTTTTAAGAACTAGTGCTCAAGTAGGAGACAAGTATCCAGTCTGAATCTTCACATGTCCTCCCAAGTAAATGTAAACCATAGTTTCAAGTGGGAGTAACACAACAACACAGAAAAAGTTACAAAAGGTACTTTCCTGGCTGCTATGAAGTGAAGGAAAAAAAAATCATATCCTATTTTTGAGTAAAACAATAGTGAAAACTACTCCCAAGCACAAAAAAGCAAGTCATTATAATCAGCATTGTTTAGACTACCTCATTAAAAAAAAAAGTTCAGAGCTAATGCTGTGAAGGTTTCTGACACTGGACTTGAGATAAGTGGAATGCAAAAGGCACTGAATATCCACCAGTACTTCCACTTTTTATTTTAATTGATACCTAGTAACAAATAATATTCTGGTCTTTCTCTTCAGTCAGTCTTAAAAAAGTAATTCCTGAACATCCTACTGATGACCATACAGGTGTGTGTACCTCCCCCCCTTTTTTTTTCCCAGCCTGAACAATACTATTCTATGGAATAATCTAGCAATCTAATAATATTGCTCAGCAACAGTAATCATGAGAAAGAAAAAACAAAACCACTACCAGATCAAAAAAGAAAAGAACTTCCAAATCAGAGGACATGCATTACTTCTTATCATATAAAATGCTGGTGTGACGACACAGGTACAAAAATCTCTTTAAGATTTAAGAGATGTAAGTTCTAGAGGGTCTTTTGTAATGCAACTTGTGCAAAAATTTGGTATGGGGATAGGCACTTGCAAAAGAACCCTGCTGATACTGTGTGAAGTAATAAAAAGTAAACCTAGGTAAAAATAAAAGAGTGGAAACTTAGAGACTTTAGCTGCTTGAGAGTCATACTAGCCAGAAACTATTGCAACCTAGTAGAACTTGGGAAAATTTCCTGGATCTAATTTCCAACCCACACCCCCAGTCAGGACACACCCAGCACCACTTACTTGTTGCAGCCAGTGAGCCTCAGGCTATTTTGTTAGGAAAGCACAAAACTATCACAGGCAGCTTTGGTCCTTTCCTTCCTCCCCTATTCCCTTCAACCTAACTGCCCAGGCAGGCATGAGGGGATATCAAGACTCATGAGTGAAACACTACTTTTACCTAAAAGCACACCCAGAAAATGGAGGACCAGACTGGCAGCACCAAGAAAAACCCAGTGGGAAGTGAATAACCTGGGTGACTGTGGGGGATGGACTCAGGAGCAGCCTGATGGACCAAATCCCATCTTGCAGATAAATAAAATACTTTTATTTACCCCAATGTCAGGTATTACCTCTTGTTGAAGGACAATACAAATTTCTCTGCTTTCTGCTGTCCACGTGCATCCTGCGTAGTAGTGCTAAGCCCTTAAGAATGCCCCACTGTGCTGCCTAGGTAGAAGGCCTTGAGCTTTTAGCTTGCATTTCAATCATCAGCTCAGCCCTGATTACAGCTGGTATCACTTGCATAGAAGCACACAGCACTCCACCATGGGTAGTTTGATCCAATACAACTAAGCCATGAATAACACCAGATTTCTAGGTAAGAAAATGCTCTTTATGAACAGCTCTACATGACACTACTTTTCAGAAATAATGGTCTCAATTTTGATGCACTCAAAGTGAGTAAATGTCATCCCTTAGTGGACACTACCTGCTAGCAATATTTTTTTAATCCTTCACACAGAATATATCTTTAATCCTATTACTCACAGGTCCATGAAAAAAAAAAAAAAAAAAAAAAAAGAAATGCAAATACACTACCCAAATGCAAAGCAAACTCAATATCCAATTATATGAAGGCCAATGGTACCTGGCCTGTATCAGCAATGGTGTGGCCAGCAGGACCAGGGCAGTGATTGTCACCCTGTACTAGGCACTGGTGAGGCCACACCTCAAATCCTGTGTTCAGTTTTGGGCCTTTCAGTTCAGGAAGAACACTGAGGTGCTGGAGTGTGTCCAGAGGGCAACAGAGTTGGTGAAGGGTCTGGAGCCCAAGTCCCACGAGGAGCTGCTTGAGAGAGCTGGGGGTGTTTAGCCTGGAGAGAAAGAGGGGTCTTGGGGGGAGCCTTCTCACTTTCTACAACTCCCTGAACGGAGGCTGTTGCCAGATGGGGTCAGTCCCTTCTTCCTAGTAACAAGTCACAGAACAAGAAGAAATGGCCTCAAGGTGCACCAGGGGAGGTTTAGAATGGATATTAGCATTAGAACAGGCTGCCCAGGGAAGTGGGTGAGTCACCCTCCCCGGAGGTATTTAGGTGTAGAGGTTGGGTTAATGGTTTAGTGATGGACTTGGCAGTGTCAGATTTATGACTGGACTCAATGGTCTTGAAGGTATTTTCCACCCTAAATGACTCTATGTATAATTTACCCTTCTTAACAGATGCTCATTGCTTCCAATAAAATCTAAACGGACTTTCAGTCTTTGAATAACTCCGTGAGCTATTTTCACCTTTCTCAGATAGTAGATAAAACATTCAATCTCAGAGCAATCATCAATTTTAAAGCTTTCCTTATGCCCCCAATTGTAGGATTCTATTCCATTCATTAAGTGCTTTAGAGCAAAGTAACTTTAAAAATTACACTTAAGAGTCTGCCTTCTCTCAGGCAGAATTTATTTTGAAACAATTGTTGGCAAATTGATCTGTTTCAACAGTAAGAAAAATCCATCCTCTTTAAACCCTGTTGAGACTGTCAGGGTATGCTTCAGAACAGCTTTAATGTCATCCTACATGGAAAAATCAAATACAAGTCTCAGCATTCTGAGCAACCATTCTCACTTCTGAAATAACACACAAGAGACAGCTGCTGTTTCCACCCCCCTTTGGGGAAGGAGGAGGAAGATGTGGGGGAAAATTGTTTTTAAGGTCAGTAGGAAATAAAATCTCTCCTCTCCTGGTGAGGCTGAGAGACACCAAGGATAAGTGGCTCCATGCTCACCAAGACATGCAGCTCTGCTCCAGGAGAGCAGCTGGCCATGTGAGTTGTCAAACTGGGTTACCCAGCTGCCAAACTCAAGACTGCCAAGTCTGTCACAGGCACTGAGTGAGTGCACAGGATTTCATCTATGGGGGCAAGACTGATCAGTGTAGCATGGATGCACAGAGAGACTTTGGCAATGAACCAGCAACCTAAATACAAACTGGTTTTATGGTGCTTTAAGGCAGACTGAAATGCTCAGTTCTACAGAAAGAGTTCATAATTGCAGGGCTGTTCAAATATTGTATTCCAGCAGTTTACATGGGGCAATTACCTCTTTTCTCCCTGAAATAGCTCATAAGAGGTAATGTTAATGTAAAGAAAACACAAGTTAGTATAAAAATATATTATTGAGGGCATTAATTGCTCTTCTGGTAGTTGAAAACATTTAATATATCATTACTCTGAGTGTTATGAAGTTATTAAAGATTTTAACCATTCAGTCTATCACTGAAATAGTCTGCCCTCCCAGCCTGCACTTTACTGCTGCAAATCACCCAGTAACTGCAAAATTACAACTCACCACTGAAGATCATTCAAGTGTTATAAAAAGAGAAGGGAAACCTGAGCCATTACAGAGCAGTGGCAGCCAGACTAAAATTTTGTCCATGCTACCCAAAATGGACAATGTTACTTTCCCTAGAAAATGTAACAATCCTGTTTTGAAAGGATACTGCCTCACACATATTTTCAAGCATACAGTTCTAGTGACCATCTCTCACTTACCTCAAAAATCAGCGTAGCATTGGGAGGTATCTTTGGAGGGCTCCCAGCTGAGCCATAGGCATATTCTGGTTTACACGTAATCCGACAGATTTCACCAATCTTCATAGTGGCCACAGCAATGTCCCATGCTTTGATCACCTCACCTGTACAAGTCAAATGCCAATCACACATGAAAGGCATGATCAGGTGAAACTGAGCATTATCAGTTTTAGTATACAAAAGCTAAGGCAGCAGAAATACTGAAGAATTTGTGCTCACTCTCATTTATGTACATCAGTTTTAAGCCTAATAAAGTTCTAAAGTTTCCCAGGGACCCAAATTTAGCCTAAACATTTTTTCATTCCAGGTGTAACAACTCTTTTCACAGAATAACAGAACAGAGACACCAGCTGAAGTGCTTGGCACAGTCCCAAGTGTGAGGAAGTAACAATAAACTCTTCCGAGAGGAAGGCCTTAGGGTGAGAGATTGCCTGCTCCTGTTTTGAAAACAATCCAAACCAACAGCCTTTTCTGTTCATACTTTTATCAGCTGGCAAAGAACAGCACCAGTGGTAACTAAAAGTTGCACACATTTGTAACAGAAAGGGGGAAGAAAATAGTAGCATTCCTTTGAAAGGAAGAAAAGCTGTAACAAACTCCCCTCTCTTACTCAAGCTGTCCTAATTGCTGCTCCTCTTGACTCATCAAGCAGACTTTCTATTAGTCTTGTGTTAATAGGTACACTTAATATCATCTCAAATTGAAGTACAATTAACTTACCTCTTTTTAAAAAGGAGGTATTATCTATTTTTTTAAAAAGAAGAAGGTAAGAAACTTCCAGGGAAGAATACAAGATTGAGTAATAAGATTTGCAGAAATAACGATGCTCAGATTTTCAAAAAATGAAATATTTTGATAATGAAGAGATGCACTGCTCAAAGACTCATATTTGGGTTAACTTGAGAATTTTGTGGAGAAGAGAGTGTGTTTCATCATAAGACAGCTGCCTCTGTGTACCCTGTCACAATTAAGCACTCCTGAACTGAGGTCTGCCCCCCAAAAAACCCAACCAAAAAAATGCATATTCTGGCTATTTAACTGCCCCTTATATCTACATTTCAGGTCAGATTTGTTCTCCTGGAGTACTTTGTCTGAGGCCTGTGAATTCTTCTTTTAAGGGGCTACACAGTTCTCTCATTCACAAAAATCTCACATTCTGATGGGGTCATTCTAAGAGAATACAAGTTTAAGAGAAAACAAGTTTAAGTGGCAGTTTTGAAAAGCAAAGGAGCCACACAAGGAAATCCCGTCTCGATTATTACCAAAACTGATCAGTACCAAACACAAAATATTACCTTTCCCCAAGTCAAATGAGAATTTGTCTTTTCTGTCCAGACTGGAGTCAAATTTTGTGCCATCGAGAAGCCACCCCGTGTAATGGACGGTCACCTTATCACCTATCATCGGAGACTCTGTCCCACTGCCTTCTCTCTTGACAACCTGGGGAAAACAGCAACCAGCATTAACATCACAGAAATCAAGCCTGCCTGCCCACTGGACACGAATCACAAATACCTAGATGTGTGTGTTATCATCCTTGGCAGACAAAGGATTTGCAGGTTTTTTTCAGTCACCTGGAAATGGACTGGCTGTTCTTTCTGCAGATTAGCGGCGCTGCAAATGCAGAACCTCAAGATGGCTGTGCTGTGATACAAGAATTTAACAGGCAACAGTTGTGATCAGCTTACAGATCTCTGCATTAGGCAGGGCTTTTTCTTCTTTACTCAAGCATTTGCCTCATCACCTCTGTATCATCACGCCCCAGTTCAGTGTTCTAGGCAAAGCACTTAAACAAGAGAACAAGGTGGTTCTTTCCTTGCAAAGTCTTTTCCAACATGTAATCTGAAATTATTCGAGTTCAACCAGGCAGTTTAACAGTTAGCAGTGTCTCACCTCATGCAGGTTAGTTCCATCAGCCTACAGAGTAACACTTAAAAATTATTTATTGCAAGAATTTTGTCTCCCCACAATTCTGACACGGATCATCAGCACCCTCGTCTCACATACAGCTACAAGGGTTTGCTTTTCTTCTTAGGGAGAAGAAAATCCCCAGCCTGCCCAGCAAGACAAGTATTAAAAGAATCTATACTATCCAGAAAGTGGGGACAATCTCTCTGGTGTTCATTTGAAGCATATAAAAAATCAGAGAATAATAGTGACATATCTCACATGCAAGGATATGAGGCCTTGCCCATAACAGGATTCCCGAAGTTCAGATTAGAATTTTGAATTTTTCCCAATATAGATTGAAACCAGCTAGCCCTAAGCCAAAATTCTGCATTATCTTAGCCAGGCAAAAGGGGACCAATGGAGGACCATATTTGCTTGTATCATGGAGACCTGGAAAACATTCTGTTATAGAAGATAAATATCTATCCAAGGGCAGTTACAGGGCATCCCTCCTTTAAATGTCATGCTTCTATATCCATCATGTTTTTCACTGAATGAGGCAGACCTTTGGGAGTCTCCTTCACAAATTTCAGTTTCCTGCAACCCACCACAGTCAATCTCCCACCTAGCCTCCCACCATCCCTGTGACTGACTATCCAGCTGAAATGCCAGGGCCCTCCATCCAAAACCAAAGCTTCACCACCGACAGCTTCTGTTCGACTGAGAGCACCTCACTGAAAGCCTAAAACAAAAAATACCCCCACAAACAAACATAACCTAGAAAAAATCCTGGCTGCTTGTTTTTTAAGGAAAGGATGCTCAACCTGAAAAGGGATGCCTGACCTCATACAGAACACCATCCCTTTAACCCTGCACCAGCACCACGGCCTTTATTAGTATTACAAAACCAATCTGTGATGTCTCCCCAAGGAAGGCAAAAGTTCAAGCAACCACTCTCACAGAAATAAGGAAACAGAGAAGTATAAGAAAAGCACATGAATCAGGTAAGCAACCTGACCTACATCATGCTTAGCAGATGCAATTTGCAAATCTGCATAAAGTAGATGCAAACTAGCACTTGAAAGCAGCCAGTCTGATGTAATTTTGAAAAAACGTGTTTAATGGAAATTTACTAAACTTCATCAAATGCTATATTCTTGTAGTGCCATATCAAGGTACTCTACAGTAACAAATATCTCATTTTCATTACTGATACAATTTATTCTTTTGCATTTGTTCCATTTTGAAAAGACTGAAGTTTCACTTGTGAATATGGAAATACTATTTTCTGTAAGGTTTGCATTTCCTTTTCAGATGAAGAAACAGGATTTTTCAGCTCATATGGCATTTCAAATGGTTTATTTCCAAACTTAATTACTTATTCTAGGAATTGTCCAAGTATATTCAGCAATATCAGGTAAAAAACTGTGGATTCTATTCTGATATACAGCTAATGAGCAAATAAACACACTCCTGGAATCCCTGCAACAATACCAGTACAAAATTGGTGTAGGTTAGTTCAGAGCTAGATGCCTGATTTCAGCACATGCATTTTGCACTCCAGCAATTACGTAAAAATAAAATCTATGAAGGCTGGACTTTGTGACCTCTACAGTATTTTACTTACCATGTCACAATCTCAATTTTTGTGATTTTCACAACCTCACTTCGTTTGCTAGTGTTTTCTACTCCCCTCCTCAAAACAAACAAACAAACAAACAAACAAAAAACGACAGAAAAACCAACCCAAAAAACACCTGCTGCTTCTCCATCATTAAAAAGCAGGTACTGCATCAATCGGGCAGACCCCACTGCCCTTCTGCCACGCTCAAGGTATCTGGGCTGCGGGAGACCTGGGCAGCCATGCAGATGAGAACCCTGACCTAATACTGTACTACGTGCAAAACCCAAAAATTCTCACCTAAACATGCTAGCAGGAAACACGGAAAAGCAGAAATATAGCAGCCAACATCTTCAATCTGTTCCCTTAATACTCTCCTGAACGGGAGACAGCGCCTCCGTAATGAACCCAGAATTCAGAAGGCTCTAAAGGTTAAACCCAGAATTTTGCCTTTGCTGTGGCGCCCCTTTCTCCTGAACAGCGTAACTTCGAAATTTTACTGCGGCTGAATAACGCTTCTAAATAATCGCTGAAGTTTTTAGCAGAGCCTAAGGAAGTTTCTAGAGATATGGAAATAGGCAACGTCTGACAGAGGAAGTTCGCACAACTCCCCCTCACGGTATAAATCCCGCTGCCCTTATCGCCTGCCTTCCCAGTACAAAGGAGAGCAGCCGCTCCGCCTCGGCCGCGCCGGGGACCTGCTGGGGACCTGCCCGGCCACCCGGAGCCCTGCCCGGCCGCCGGCCCGGCGGCACCGAGGGGCGGCCAGGCCGCTCCGAGCGCCGGACCGCGCACCGCGGGCCTGGGGGGGGCCCGGAGCCCGCGGCCTGAGGGGAGCCGGGCCGGGCATGGCGGGGACGGGCACCGAGCGCACGTGCCCTGCCGGGGCTCCATCTTTATTTCCCGGCCCCGGACACGTGCTGGGGGGGCGGGGATGGACCCGGGCCCCCACAAGCCACGCTGCGAGCCGGACATAGAGCCCGGCCCGCCGCCCCTCCCGCATCTCCCCCTAAACGGCGATGGAAAGCCCAAAGGCAAGGGAAGCGCCTTTTCGCTGCACAGCCCCCCCGTGACCCCGAGCTCTCCCGGCGGGCAGCCCGGGCCCTGGCTGGCCCCGGGAGGAGCGGGGAGCCGCCGGGAGGAGCGGGGAACCCCCGCAGCCAGCCGGGCAGCGCTTGCGCAGCCGGGGCGCGCTCCCGCCCTCCGCCGCTGTTGTTTAATCGCCCGCGCTGCGCCAGCCCTGCCTGGATACCCGGGGACCGCCTCGGCCCCTTCCCCGCGGGCCACACAATGGGCCCGCTAGGGCCAGGGCGTCCGGGGAGCACCCGCTCGCAGGCTACGAGGAATGCCCCCGCTCCCCGCCGGCACAGGGTCCCCTCCGAGCTCGTGCGGAGGGTGGGGATGGGGAACAGCCGCCCTGTACCTTGAGGACGCCCTCATCCTGCTTGGGAGTGATGTCCACCCCTTCCAGGGGAGCCCCGTCCGCTTTCATCTCCTCCGCCGTCATGCCGCCTGCCGCTGCCACCTCTGCGCAGGGAAGGGCCACCTGGCGGGCTCGGTGCTGCGCTGAGCGCCGGGATGAGGCTGCGATAGCGCCTGGCTGCGCCTCCGGCTCCGGGCAGCGCGGGTGGGGGCGGGCGCCGCACGCCTCCTTCCCTGCTGCTCTCGCCGCAGCGCCGGCCCCTGCCCGGCGAGGAGGAGGAAGGGGAGGGGAGAGGGAGGGACCGAGAAGTTTCTAGAGCTGCTGCCGCAAAGCGCCCGGCCGTGCCAGGGGCCGGGGTAAAAGTGTGCGTCGCCCCCGGGGGCGGAGAGGACGGCGGGGGTAAGGCAGGCGCCTGGCCGCGTTATACTCCGGGGTGGCGGGGGCGAAGGAGAAGAAGAGGAGGAGGAGGACGAAGAAGAGCAGCTTATTGATGAGAGGAGGGAGGGCGCGTTTTTACAGCGCCGGGCTTGCAGGGCAGGTGCGCCCGCCTCTCGCTGGTGATGCAGGGGAGCCCGCCCGGCAGCGAGGAGGAGCTGCTGCGTCCTGCCCTGGGGAAGCTTTACTGTAAGCTGCACTTACAATAAAAGTAACCCGTCTGACCCCTCAGTTTTGGCAACCCTGTGCAGATGCATGGCTTATACTCTTTTTGCCCACCACGCAGTACTAGGTGGTCCCCGGAAAGGTAGTATCTTTGGGCACAGAAACACCGAGCCGACAGCGAGCGTGCATCCCGGGGAGCTCGGGCATCCCTTGATTGGAGTCCCATTAGGAGCCGTGTGTTTGAAAGCCATTTGTTACCCAGGACCAGGAAAGGTAAGGACATGCTTAGGACACAGAGTGTAAGCTCTGTGGCTTGCCTGTCTGTATCTATCCAGATAAAATAGCACCGATTTGCGCGTCAGCCTGCTGTTGGAGTATTTAGGGATGCATAAATAGAAATAGGTGCCCCCTCTTAATATGAAGAACATTAGTACAAATATACAGGAATTAGCAGACCAGTCTAATTCTGGGTTACTCAGCATCTGTACATCCCTCCCGGATGGTATGATACATTCGGCCAAATTATTTGCAAAATCCAGTTTTCAAAATCGAACTAGAATCGTATCCATCACCTTCGCCATAAATAAGGAAAGCAAAAGTGTTAAATGGGCTCAGCCTTCCACTGCAAGCCTTGAACACCCGCCCCCTGGCCGCGCAGCTGCAGCATTGCCCACTCCTCGCATAGGGCGGCACCTTTCCCGGCTGTTCTTGAACTTTCCTTCCCGCCCGCTCCCTCGGCTTTCCCGGTGGGTGCTGGGCGGGGGGCCGGCGCGGCTCGGCTCAGCTCAGCTCAGTGCAGCTCCGCCCGCCGCTCCCGGGCAGCGCCGGGGCCTCTCCCGAGGCCGCTCCCGGGCAGCGGGAGCCGTGCGGAGCCGCCGCCTCTGCTGCGCCCGCCGCGCTCGGTGCTCGCTGTGCAGTGTGATGCTTGAGCCTCCTTGAGCCTGTGCATGCTCGCTGTGATGCTTGAGCTTCCTTGAGCTTTTGTTAAAGCGGCGACTGAAGGGGAAAGGAGGCTCGGAGGCGGGCGCGCAGTGTCCCCGAGCTGCCTTTCCAAGCCGCAGTGCCGTCCCCAGGCGCTTGCAGTGCAAATCCCTGGAGTGGGAGCTTGCTCTGTGAGGAGGGTACAGGCTGCGTCTGACCTGAGGGGGGCTGCTCTGGGCCAACGTAAAGCTGCGTCTGTGCCTGGTACACGGCAGCTCCAGCACCCTGAGGTGGGCTCTGCTGGTTCCAAAGAAAAGGAGTAGCACAAGAGACTAAAAGAACCTGTAGTTACTCTGGCAGCTGGGTGTAAACTGCAAAATCTACAGGTTTCCCCTGAGAAAGAACATGCTTTTCAACCCCTCACAAACCTACACTTTAGTTGGCTTTCAATCTGAGTAAGAAGGGAGAAGGCAGAGGAGGAGAGGATTGTGGTTTCTGCGTGCATTTGGTCTAGAAATTTCTAGCTGCTCACAATTTGCAATTTAACATGGATGAGTGATTGCAGATTAGATCTGTAGGAGGTACAAAGCTGGTTCTGTGCATAGACTCTGGACCTTGATACACTGAGGAACACGGAGAGAAGCATCTAAGTTGGTTCTAGTCCAGCAGGTCTAGCAGGTCTTGTTGCAGGAGGCACAGCAAAAACACAGGAGATAATTCTTCCTCTAATGAGTCTGTAGGGTGCTAAATTTACAATCTCCAGTCAGCATTAGCACACAAGTTCTCCTACGCTCTCAATCCATCTGACATCTTTTTTTCATCTACTTCTAATAATAAACCAGCTATGTGTTGGTTTAAAATAAATCTTTGCAGGTCATTCTGTCTTACGCCTGGCAATGAAGTTTCTGTTTGGTACTGGTACTTTTTCAGCTGCATGTTTTCTACTTCATAATCCAGCATTTGGAAATTGCAGTATGTGTAATTGGTGCCAAATTATCTACAACTGCCAAACATGCTAGAACCAAGTTTGATAAAGTGATAAGTAGTAGAAAGGAAAGGAGATCTTTTAGTGGAGATCATTTACAGATGTTATACAGCTCATATTTCCAGCCATCCCCTAGTTTTCAACATAGCAGTGCAAGCCCTTACATAAGTAATTTAAACCAAGTACTGCAAGTTATGTTCCTTAGTAACTTTCCAAAGACTGTTTAGATACTGTTTGAGGGCCTCCCTGACAGGCTGTGTGTGGAGGGCTTTATGGAAAAGGGGACAGAGACAGCAGCAAAACAACAGTGGGATGATGTCAATGCCATAATGCTTCCAGTAGGGTGTACATGGAGGGAAGGCACGTCAGATCAGTCTCTTGTCAAGCTTCTTCTAATTGCTTGCTTATAGTACCACAGCATTGTAAAGGCACCTCATGTCAGGCCTGCTCTCAGAAGACACAAAGGAAAGATTTCAGAACTTGATGGGTACGCTTAGGGGAAGGGAAAGTGAAAATTTTGGCTATAGCTTTCAGGCAGAGCGGAAGACAAGTGAGGTGATTGCCTAAGGCATCCGAGAACATTCCAAGCAGTAATGTGTCCTGAAAAAACAACAAATTCCAGCAAGAGTCTGGAACAACCTCCCAGGACATGAAGCCAACCTAAAGCTGGTCAGCAACATGCTAGATTTAGGAATAGGTTTATGTAAAGACTTGCTGAAGGTAACAAGGCTTGCACCACAGCTCAGACATAGCTTTATCAACAGGTCCTGCACAGGCAAGGGTGGGCCTCAAGGTGGCCTAAAGCCCATCGGGAAGGGAGGACCTGTCACGGGGTTGGCTTCCCAGGCGTGCCATGGCTGGAGTCACTGCGCTGTGTGGGTTGATCAAAGCCCCACCATGACACGCTGTGGCCTGCAAGTTCACTTGCCCAGCTCTGTTGATGATGCTGGCATGGCAGACTCCTGGAACCGGGAAAAGAAGTGAGGAATGCGTGTCTGTTCAAGCTCCAAGATGACATTTCGAGATAATGGCAAACACAGTAACCAAAAAAGGAATGACCCTATTACTTTGTGATTGGAACAGGAACTGAAACCACACCCATGAAGAGCGCTGGGTTCATGCTTGATCGGCTTGAAGGGGCTGAGCACAGGGTGTAAGAAAGGAATAAAGGCAGAAGCCACACACTCTGTGTTGACTGGCACTGGCCACCAGCTGGCAGGTGGACAGACAGCCAGACATCAGCAGGGACACCCTGATGCCACCTGCCAGGGAACACAAAATCCAGCCCAGCATGGCTTGAGTGTGGTGAAGACCTTCCTGGGGAAGCTAGTATGGATATGATAGCTCATACACCATGGGCAAAAGCAATAATTTGTGCACCCATGTTATTTGAAGGAAGGCTTTAAAACATTGATTGATTGTTACAAAGGATTAAGTAAACTTGTTCTTTTTTTTTTTTTTTTATTGGCATACATTTCTTCAGAGGAATTGTTTGGTTGCTGTCGAAATCCAAGGAAACCCCAGATGCTCATCAGTTGGTGTGTCACACTTATACTGAGCTGGAAAAGAATGTGACTTAATAGATCAGGGTCAGCTTTAATTATTTCTGCTTGCTGCATTATAAAAAATAGTGGTGATAAGGAGGAAGCAATGCTCAGTTTATGGAATTGCACATTTTTTTGTTGCAATAAGCAGTGCTGCCATTGAAGTCCACAATAGAGCACAAATCTTCATCAGTCTGACCCTACACTTGAATTTTGTGTGACATGTCAGTGATAGATTATTAAGCTGCCTATCACCTGAGTTATGCCCTGCCTGTTCCTCAGTCTCAGCTTCACTGAGCTGTCCCGGTATCCCTGCTTTCCCTTGCTCTCCAACAGGATATAGCACATCAAGTTCCGTGCCATCCTTTTGGTTTGGGAGGGCTAAAGTTGTTGTTTTTCCATGTTCATGACCGCGTCACTGCAGACTGCAGTGGATTGACACGGCCCGCACACAAAGACCATCAGACCTCTCTCCTTTCTGCTCCTTCTCAACTGAAAGGGGTGGTGTTCACTCATCCTCTGCTTTACAACCGAGCTACATTTACAGGGGAGGGATCTGAGCTGTTACACAGTAGGCATGCAAATGAGACTCAACCCTTCCAGCGCCAGGCTGGAAAGGGCTCTGTGTCTGCATTTCCCAGGGATTTCTGCACTGCTCGGCTCCCTGTTCACAAACAGATGTCAATGCTTTTCTAAAATTACAGACTGTAGGACTTACAACTAGGCAAGGTCTCATTTTTAAAAAATTGTTCTCTAGTAAGGTTATTTCTTCTGTGCTTCTGTACCTTGATTTCTATTATTTGGTGATTTCATGTATGTGATATATGCTGTCCTTTTTAGATCCCAGGTAAATATTTTCAAAAAGAATAAACAGCACTTGTTTCTATAGGCATTTCTTCTGATTCAGTGTATTCCTGTCTTCACCAATTATAGCTCATTAGCTAACTTCCAACTCACAGAAATTTAGTAGAATGAATTATAATTAAGATGTTATATACCTTTCCAAATGCACTGATCATGTTTAATCAGTTGGTTTCCTTTTGTTCTTTCCTTGCCTTGAAAGTACTTAAGATTACTGGACAAATGTATGTTTAGACATTCAGATTTTCTATTTCTTTGCATCTCATTAGCCAGTGAGTGTACCCTAACACTGGTGTGCATAGTAACACCACCAGAAAGGATGGGTAATTCATGTTGTTTTTTTCCTCAAACCACTGCAACATTGTACTAGGCTTGGAAATTGTAATGTTTTATAATCTATTGCTCTGAAGTGCCCACATGAAAATAATACCAATAACACATGGTAATTGCCTAATTGATTCTGCAGCATTTTTACTAAAAAAATATTTTTTTTTTAGACTTCATCAATTTTCAGTATGTTTCCTAATAATTCTTAGGCCTGTCATTGTTAAAAATAAATACCTGCAGTAGCTTCCTTTGGTGATTGCTATCTTGATCTAATTTTAGAGTTCTCCTTAATTTGCAACCTAATCTACTTTTTCTTTGTCTCTCCTTCCTTTAGACGTATTTAACTTTGTTTTTTCTACTTTTATTATGTAACTCTAGAAAGGTTTTCTTAATGTATTTTTTCCTAATTTTGTGTTTCCCATGCAAGTTTTCTTGCTTGGCTTCCTCCCACTTCTCCATCCCTTTTCTCTGGCTGTGTCAGAAGAAGGTCAGATTGGATGTTTGGACTGTTACAGTGTCTCATTACTGTTACCATAAAAAATTTCTTCCTTACAGCCAAATCTGGGAAATCCAAATCTACCCTCTTTCAGTTTAACACCTTGTTGCTGATGAACAGATAATGAAAATAAGTATTTTTGTGTCTTCAGCAAATGCTGAACATCATAATTCCTCTCCTTGAACAATTTGTTGATAAAGATGAGAAGAAGCAAGAGTCCACCAATTCCTTACTGCTTACAGACTTTTCAGTATTGCTGATTCTTAGTTACTGTGCAGACAGCTAGATTGCAAATCTGAAAGAGAGGAAAGACTGGAAAACACATGGGCTCACCCTAATGAGGAAGAACAGCCAAATCCCTAGAAATGGAGTGTCCCACTCGCTTAGGCTTACCTGTGTTGTTAACAGGAGAGACATCTCAGTGCCTGTCTTGCCTCTTTTGTCCTATACTTCACAGATAGTGCACAGTCCCATAATTTTTACTCATGGAAGTCCTCCCGTATTTTGTGGGGACCTTGAAGACTTGCGCAAAAGTGACTGACCACTTAACACACAAAATATATTCCCATATTCACCCTCAGAACTTGCCTAGGTCCTCTGTCTCACAGATACTCTTCCTGAGTGGACCAAGGGGTATTCCTTCCTTTGAATCATATCTCTTTTGCCTGTGTGTGGTGGCTTTTGGACAGCAGATGATGGAATCCTAAGTTTGCATTTAATGAAATCCCATTAACTTCCCATCACATTTTTGTCCCTTTTCCAGAGACAGAAAAAAGACTGGGATAGATTTAGTCCTCTGGCAGGGTTTATAAATGTTTGCTTCAATACCTACTCTCACAGTATTCTCAGCTCTGCAGGGAGGAGGATCTCTCTTGAGGTGAGAGGTGGAAGGTGCAGGAGGGAAGACAAGGAATTCAGAATCTGTTTTGAGACACTGTCATGGAGAATTTTTGCTTCCACATTAGGAGGGGACACAGCTAGGAGCCAAGATCTTCCTTCGGTATGAGCCCAGGTCTCATGGTTGTTTCCTCCTAATTGATGTGAGAGACAGCCAGCTCAGTCTTCTGCAGCTTCCTTCAATTCTTGTTAGACATGTATGTTCTCTGTTCCTGCTGAGTTTTCTCCCTCCTCTCTCTAGATAGAGGTGATCATCTGTAGTTGTGTCTGCTCGGGGTCTAATATGTGCACTTCTTCCCTCCACTCTGAAATGCTTCACACAATTTAAATGGAAAAATTGTGATTACATAGGAATTGGGAATTCTGTTATATGGTCTCAATTGCTTTCAGTCAAGAGAATTAACATCCTTTCCAAAACCACTCCTTGTTCTGGGTAAATGCCAGGGACCAGGAGTGTTCCTAGGTTGAGAGCGTAGGATGTTAGCTTTCAGATCCTGTGATAAGAAAGGTGGGGACTAAGAAGTTTGCTGATCTTATATCAAACCTAGTCCTGTGGTTTGTCCCCATGTAGAATAACTGAGGGACAATCCCAAGCACAAGTGCAGCCTGGATGGAGAATTAATTGAGAGCAGCCCTGCCAAGGAGGACTTGAGGGTGTTGGTTTGACCAGGAGTCCATGACCTAGCAATGTACATTCACAGCCTAGAAAACCAACCGTGCCCTGGGCTGCATCCAGAGCAGCATGAACAGCAGGGCAAGGGAGGGAATTCTGCCCCTCTGCTCTTGAGAGATCCTACCTGGGGTGATGCATCCAGCTCTGGGGTTCCTAGTAGAAGGAAAACACAGACCTCTTGGAACAAGTCCAGAGGAGGCCACCAAGATGATCAGAGGGCTGGAGCACCTCTCCTGTGGGGACAGGCTGAGAGAGTTGGAGTTGTTCAGACTGGAGAAGGCTCCAGGAGCATCTTAGAGCCCCTTCCGGCACCTAAAAGGGGCTACAAGAGAGCTAGAGAGGGACTTTTTACAAGGGCATGCAGTGACAGGACAAGGGGGAAGGCCTTGAAAAAGGGCAGGTTTAGATTGGACATTAGGAAGAAATTCTCTACCGAGGATGGTAGGACACTGGCACAGGTTGCCCAGAGAAGCTGTGGATGCCCCATGCCTGGAAGTTCAATGCCAGATTGAATGGGGCTTTGAGCATCTGGTCTAGTGAAAGGTGTCCCTGCCCATGGCAAAAGGTTTGAAACTAGATGTTCTTTTAAGTACTTTTCCAACCCAAACCATTCAGTAGTTGTGATTCTATAGCTTCATATGAGTTGCTGAAACTATCCAACCACTTTTCCTCTCCCTTGCACCATGGTCAGTGTGTCAGTATAGGTACTTTAGTATCAAATCCACAGAAATCACCAAAACACCCCTCAGTATTTTGCAAGGCTGCGTTACTGCTTTGCTGCATGCTTTGTAGTAAAATACCCTAAAGCACTTAGACCTTGTATTTGCCTTTACATGTAGGGCTTCTTCAAACCCAGCAACAAAAAGCTGAGATTCAGACTAAGGCAGCAATCAAGCACTTTGTTACTGGGCATTGTGGTTTTTATCCCCATGTTAATCCCATGTAAATTGACTCATGAATCAGCTTTGACTCATGAATCATATGCAAGACAATAGAGGAGTCCTATGATAATTTTGGTGAAAAACAGCACTTCCAGGCATGACCACAGAGGATAAGTGATACTGTCATTCTAGATCAGGTTGCTGTTTCTAAGCACCCTGGGGCTTCTGACAAATCCAGATCAAGGATGCAGCTTCTCCAGGACTTGCCATTTTCCTGTGTTTGGATGACAAGGGTTTGCTTTCAGGGTAGCCAAATGTGAAGTGTGTGTGAAGCCTGGTGTTGGCAAGGGATGCTGCCAGGGAAAGGTCCACGCCCCTTCAGAGCAGCTCCTTCCCTTGCTGTAGGTGTTGTGCTCAGTCACTCTTCTGAATCCTGAATGACACAAGCTGGGTGGGACTGGGTCAGAGTCTCATACCTCAAAGCCTTCCTGTTTGCACAGCCACAGCTGCCCCAGATCAGCAGAAGACAACTTCAGGACAAAGCTGAGCCAAACTTTGAAACTGGGGGAGCCTTAACAGAGCAGTGTCACTCACAGACCTCAAAGGGCTTGGCAATTGAGGTCAGTACACTCTCCTTACTTCACAGGTGGGAAAACAGATGAAACAAAGCTATGGGAAAGAGAAGTTATTTTACTGAGATTTAAAACAGTTTGGATCAGGGAACTAGGTCATTAATCTCCTGTGCCCAGACATGCTCTCATGGGTACTATGTGCTTTAAACTGACAGTTATTGCAGTGAAGCTGGTCATCTCCAGCATTTTTGCTGACTTTCCTCTCCGTCACAGCACCTCCTAACACTAAGCACAGGCTTATAGTGCTAAAATGGAGGTAGAAAAGTACAACATGTTGCAGCAGCAGCATGTAGCTCTGTACCTATCCAGTTAGGAGCTAAAATGTGAATGGCATGTTTGAATTATATTGTGCATTGTGTTGATACAGCTTTTTCATTTTCTGGCTGTTCCTGTGTAAACCACCTCTACCATACAAGTTCCTAGTAGACTTCCTGGAGCTTCTGGCACTCTCTCTCTTCAAATAAATTGTTAATGGGACAGTGAATACCTTTATTTCCCTGTTTTCCTCCCTGGTGCATAGCAGAATTTGTTGAAACAGACATTTTGTCTCCCTAATCATGGTATACTTGTCACTTCTATTTAAATATGTAAATAGTGTGATAACAAAGCTAAAACAAGCAAAAAACCAAACAAAATGACAAACAAACTAAATCCCCCAAAAAGTTGTATTCACAAATCTGACTCCTCTTTGTTTGAAGTTCCTACTAGCTGACAAAAAAATCGCTCCGGGGGTTGTTACAGCTGTTCCTTATTTCTGAACTTCACTGTAATGGAGGTTGTTCTTCTCTCCACCAGACAGGAGTGTCCTGGAGATGAAACCCTGTGCCACCTACGAGCAGTTAGTGGATGGTGTCGGGCCGTGGGACTTCACTGGAGGTTTTGTTCCCTGTGAGCTGCTCCTTGTTGGAGAGGACGCCTTCCCTGTGCTCCTGAGCGCCAAGAAGCAGGTCCTGATTGCGGTCTCACAGTATGGCAAGGGCCGGATGGTGGTTGTTTCCCATGAAGGAATCCTGAAGAGCCCCAAGTTCTCCCAGTTCCTCAGGAATGCCATGGGGTGGCTCAAGCCTTGCCCGGAGGCCGTGGTTGGGGTTCATCCTCAGCTGGATTCCCTGTCCCAGGTGCTGCTCGAGGCTGGCACCCGAGTGCAGGTGGAGGCAAAGCCCGGCCCGTCCATGGGGGTGTTCTGTATGGATGCCTATGACAGCTCCCAGGCCAGAGGCATCGTGGACTTTGTCAAAGGGGGTGGAGGGCTGCTTGTTGGAGGCCAAGCCTGGTACTGGGCGAGTCAACACGGCAAGGAGAAGGTGCTGTTCGAATTCCCTGGGAACAAGGTGACCAGCGTGGCTGGCGTGTACTTCACAGGAAACACCGTGGAAAAAGGCGTCTTCAAAGTGGCCAAGAAGATTCCCAAGATCCCATTAGTTGTCCCGTGAGTATCTGAGTTGCCCTCTCTTTAAAGCAGCAGTTAGGTTATGTGGGTGAGTTTGTAGAAGATTTGGGAGGTGAGAGGTGAGGGTAATGGTAAATGCTGGTTCTTTAATAACCAGCATGGAATTGTTGCCTTCCGATTTAAAGAGGACCATTCTTTGCAATTGGAAAGAATGCTGGCTTCAACTGCTTCCAGGGCAGCAGGACCAGGCCCAGAGAATCCATGCTCAGAGAAGGAAATGAGAGGAGGCATCTTTTAGAACAGCCTGCTTGATCAAGTGTACCTGAGTAAAATGCAGCAAAACAGGGACAGGAGAAGGAACTCTTCTCCCTCTCCCCACACATCCCTACATTCAGGGCAACTTTCCCACAGCTGTAAACTATGCTGGAGATGAAGCAGCAGGACAGCTCTCTGGGCCAGGCTCTGGCTGACATCTGCCAAACCTGTTTAGCCTGTTCCTTGCAGGAATTTGCTTCTGCAGGTAAGCCCCTGGAGCTGGCCAGAGCTGAGGCTGGGTGCCGCCTCCCTTCTCAGCTTCTGAAACAGGCTGTGGGCAAGAAATCTCAGTTTGGCTCTTTGGGTTCTGGATTATCAGGTGTAAAACTCAGGGCTCATATTGCACAACTGACCAGGCATTGGAGACCTGGATGTTGCCCTGCTCTCTTCCTCCCCTTGCCAGTGGCTGTGCCAGGCTCTTTCTCGTTCCACTTTCTGCTAAGTTACATAAGGCACAGCAGGTTCTCCAAGGAGCATTAGTGCTCCTGCACTTCCTCTGTGTGGCAGCTTCATTTCACTGTAGTGACAGCCGCAGCAATTACAGTAAAACTCCCTGCAAGCCTTTCCTTCACAGCCTTTTCCTTGTGGATGTAGAATGCTAAATGTCTAATATTTTCAAACAATTAATGGGATCTGATACTTTCTGTTGTTTTCTGGTAAAGGTAGTAGAGAGCTCTGCTGTTTAATTCCGTGAAATGCTTAGGGCGCAGCTAACAAATCAGGTTTCTTAATTAAAATTTGCTGCTTGCTTCATGTTACCACCTGCACTGCAAAAGCACATTCCCACTGCTTCATGCACAAGGCATGGAAGAGGGAAAGGGGTGGAGATTTCAGGAGAAAAATTACATCACAATTAACAAGACTTCAAATGATAACTAAGGGTGAATTACACCTTGTTGAGGTTGTTTTTGTGGGGGTTTTGTTTGAATTTAGAGCCACAGAGAAATTTTGATCTCCAATTTCTGTGTAACGCAACAGCTCTGTACATCTGGGTCTTGCCAGATTTGTGTGCAGAGAATCAGGCTTCAGTCTGAGACAAGAGCTGTGCCATATGTCTGGACACATGCTCTGTGTGACAAAGGGTCTCAGTAAAGTAATAACCAAAGAAGAGCTGCAGATTTAATTCCTGTCCTACGGGCATGAGGAAGGGCAGCATCATTTATTCTCACTGAGTTGGCAGCAATGGCCATGTAGCAACAGATCCTTCACAGGTGTTGGGGGAAAACTCTTTGGCAGAACCAGGGGAAAGTGTACACAAAGCAAATGAGAGTAATTCAGCGTGTCTTTCTCCACAGTGACACATAGGAGTTATATGAAAATAGCAGAGATAAGAGAGCCTTGCACAGCCTAATCTCTTTTTATTGTGGACACTGACAATGGGAGGTGTAATGTGAGGTGTATATGTTAAGGCTCTAATTCAATTTCCAGTCATTCATGATTTGTCTAGCTGTATGTCTGCCTGTCTGTGTAGCCCATCTGTCCCGGCACCCCTTTCTTCAGTTCTCAGCGGCGGCAGAGCTTGGGAAAAGTACAGAAATTTTTTGGGCTCGCCTAGTTCATTAAGCCTAGGGTGGGGCAAATAGAGGAAGTTTCTCTTAGAGGAGATATACTGATTCCCACATTATGTGCAGTTTAAATGTGCAGTTTAAAAAACTATGAGGGGTCTGATTTTTTAATTTCTGCAATGTATTTAGATTTTCAAGTGCCTCTTCAAAGGCAGAGGTCTAGAAGCTTCCTTTTGACCTATTTATTCCAATTTTTAAATGAGGGCTGAGATTCCTACAAATTTGCTTGGCTGTAACAACTGAGGCTTTAAAAGGCAAAAAATGAGGCATTGATGGATTTTTTTTTTTTTTTAACGGAAGAACTGACAGATTGTTGTCCTGGGATGAAGGAGAAAGGAGAGGCAAGGATGGCCACTGAGAATAGCTCAGTTGGTTAGAACATGGTGCTACTAATAGTGTCAAGGAGGGGGGTTTGATCCCTATATGGACCACTCACTTAAGAGTTGGACTCAATGATCTTTCCAACTCAGAATATTCTCTGTGTCTTGGTTCAGGACAAATATGGGAGAGAACCCCCAGAGGGGCTCCTCTAGGACAGCAGATTCAATTGGTCCCTCTCTCCAACTGGTTTGGGAGGAAATACGGCCTTGGAGAAAAGTGGAAAAACACCTGTTCATTAAACAATAAAGCCTAAACAATGTTAAACAATAAAACCCCTTGCCGCTCCAAAAGAGATGACAAACTGAGAAAGTCCCCTCCCCGGGTTGCAGCTCAGCTCATTCAGTCTCTGATCATCTCCTCAGGCACTGGAAATGCCGCGGCCCAGGCCCGGCCCGGTGGGCCCCAGGTGTGAGCTGCCGGTGCCCTGCTGGTGTTCAGGCCAGAGCAGCTTTGAACAGGTCCAGAGAAAGGGAAAAAACCCCACAGGCCAGGGAACTTCTTTGCCTCAGCTAGCTAAACTAGCTAAAACAAAGGAGAGCTCTGTCCCACTGTCTGTCCATCCACAGACAACACAGCCCAGGAGCAGGAATGTGGAGGAGTGAGTGCAGTGTCTGAAAACAAACTGCTGCTTCTTCTCTGCCCCCTTCACTCTCTGCAACAAGCCCTAAAGGTGCAGAACTTATTATTCAGCATAAACAGAACAAGACTACTGGGGATAAAAGCATCATATAGTCAACCTAGGCCACTGTGAAATCAAGAAGAGAACTCCTTAATTTTCAGCTATGCCTCCAGTCATTTTGTGCCAAGGGTTCTGGGCTGGGGGCTAACCTGGAGCTCTCTTGGTTCTGCAGGCACCAGGCCAACCTGAGCTGTGACGCTGAGTTTCTCCTGCGCGGTGTGCCAGAGCTGGATTTGGTGACGGGGGGCATCCCCTCCACCTTGCTGGTGCACGGAGCCCTGTCCTTCCCGCTGTGCCTGGACAGCTCCCAGCGCTGCCTCTTGGCTGCCGCACGCTACGGCCGCGGCCGCGTGGTGGTGGCCACCCATGAGGGCCAACTGTTCTCCCCAAAGCTGGCCAGATTCCTGCTCAATGCTGTCTCCTGGCTGGATGCCGGCAGGAAGGGGCTGGTGGGGGTGGATCCCAGGCTGGAGAAGCTGTGTGGCCTGCTGTCTCAGGCAGAGGTGAAGTCGCAGGTGTCACAGCTGGCAGGTGACATCAGCGTGTACTGCTGCACTTCTTACGGTGACAAAGAAGCCGAGAGGATCCACGCTTTCGTGGCAGAGGGAGGTGGCCTGCTGGTGGGGGGCCAGGCCTGGTACTGGGCTTCCCAGAACTCTGGCAAAGCTGCTGTGGCAAAATATCCTGGCAACAGGATCCTGAACCGCTTTGGGCTGAGCATCCTGGGGCAGTGCGGCCGGGCAGCCAAGTACCCAGCCCTGGGGCCGGGGGAGCACTACCACTTCCGCAGGGCGCTCCTGCTCTTCAGCACGCAGCTGCAGGGACATCAGGAGCTCACGGAGCCCCTGAAGGGCTGGCTGCACCCCCTGGCAAAGGACTGCGCTGCCTTCCTGCACATCCCAGCCCGCGACTGCCCGGCGTACGCCTCGTTGCACCGCATCCTGACCAAAGTGCTCAAGAGGACTGGGATCCCGCAGGTCGGCAGGCACTGCCCCGTCAAGAGCAACTCCAAAGAGGCAGTGCTTCTGTGCATGGCGACTGAGCTGTCCCTCACCATGACAGACAGCGCTGCCCTGGTGCAGAAATCTGCTGCTGGGGTCTGTGCCTGCCCTGTCACTGTGGAAATCGATGGCACAAACCCAGGTGAGGAGTTACCTCTCTTCCTCTCAAGGCATCCTGTTGCTGGGATCACTGGGGCGCCTGCCCTCAGTGTGCCTGTGTCTGTGTATGCCTGAACATGGGCACAGATGTGCAATTTCACCTTGGCCTTCAGAGGAGACTGAGCTCAGTGCAGTGGCAGACAGGCTCCTTTTGTGGCCAGCCCTGATTTTAGCACCTGAAGCAACCCATGGAAGTCCTGCTTCCTCCCTGTTGGTGCACAGGCACTGACAGGAGAAGAACTCCCAACAAGTGGTACTGCAGGGCACTTGCATGGCACAATGGTTTTGGCAAGAAAGCCCTGAGAAGCCCTGGACTCCACACTGCAGGTTGCTGTTCCCATAGTCGTGCTGACATAGCCATCTATGGATCCATCCTACGCAGAGGTGGGAGTTAGAAACAAAAAGTTTATTTGTTATCTAGTTAATTTCAGCCTGAGTTATAGCACAGTCCCACAGCTTGGTGTATCAGCACAATGGAGAAAAGATCTGGTTTTGGGGGTGAAACAGGCTGGAAATATGGTACGAACTTCTTGGGCTGACACCACATTGAAGCCAAAGTGTTGAGTAAATACACCATAAATGACTTGTCTAAGCTTAGGCCTTGTATCTGTACCAGCTTGCTGAGATTCCTGCTTACAACTGATATGTTGAAACTCTGGGTTAAATTCCACTAGTAACTTTTGTCCCCTAGACAGACTTTTTTAAATTAGAATATGATTTAGAGGAGTTTCCAAATCATTACAATGAGATAAAAGAGGCTGTTCTGGAACGGCAATGTGTGAGTGCAGTGGCTGTGCAGAGAGAAAAGTTGTAGAATAACTTCTCACTGGTTTTAATAATGAGTCAGGACAGAAGCAGAAAATACTCAGAATTTGTGTCATTTCACATAAATGAAAAAGAAAGAAAAGCTAGGAAACCCTGAGCACCATTTCAAAACTGCCTTTCGTACAAATTCAGCAAAACCGAGACAAACTGGTAACACACTGTGATATAGTCTAATTTGCATTTTTCATTGGATTAGGTTTTGCTTGACAAAACTGGTTCTGCTTTCATGGATGATGGGAAAGGTTGTAAGTTGGGCAATGACAGTTCAGCTGGTTTTAGGACTTCTGGTATTTGGATTGAAATATACCTAAGTAAACTTTATGTCAGAACTAGGGAGTGGAACCTGCCTGATCAGTACAGTAGAGATGGATCAGTTTTGCACTGTAAATTCTGTAAATTGCAAGTGTTTAAAGAGATTTATGCTGAGGAGACTTGCATTTCCATGGGAAGGCTGTCTAGAAACATGCTGAATTGTAGTGGTACCCTTCTTACAGGTACACCTAGCACAGAATGATCTCTTGAGGCTTTCTCATCACTTCAGTCAGCTAGAAATGACAATTCCTGTGGCTCCAGTTTGTGCTGGACCAGTCACTAAGGAAAAATGCGATGCTACCGTCAGTCTGTTATTTGGGAAATGTTTTATGATCATTACAACTTCAATTGTGTAATCCCACCATAGCTGGCACCTCTTACGAGGTCTTGAGGATAAGAGGGTCTGGGTGTAGGAAGTGTTGGGGTTTTGGCTTACTTTCTCTTCTTTTTTTCCCTTCTCATTTTTAGAAGATACTACTAAGCACATTTAAACTTGGCATTTCCAGAAGTGTAAATCCGGATGGGCTTGCTTGCTAATGGTGTGATGATTTTGTTCATTTCTTTGAAACTGTATTTCTGATGAGAGTGGTAAATGCAAGATGGTTCTGTGAGAGTAGAGCAAGGGAAAAGGAAAGGATGGAAGATTACTCTCCTGTTGCAACTTGAAATCTCCAGGATCTGTAATGGTCCAGACAAAGAAGGCTTGACTGTTCAGGACTGTGTTCTGTTATCTTTTAGGAAAGACAGCCTGGAGGAGCACAGGACTCTACCTCCCCGAAGGGCACACAGCAGTGATAACGTGCCCTTGCCTGGTGGTCGGTGCGGGCCTGAAGGTGAACTCTCTCTGCTTGGCGTTTGTTTACACCTGTGTAATTGTCGGGTTAGAACTCAAAAATAGCACGGGGAGGGGTTTTCTCCTTAATGGCATTTTCTAACCTTTCCCGCCCTTTCCTACTGCTGCCACCCTGTGGCACTTAAAATGCTTTGTCATAATTTCTTCACTTTGTGTCCTTTCTCTTTTCTTTTGCATTCCTCCCTCTCTGTGTGCTGGCGGGATAATTGAGTGTGGCTGCTGCTTGAGGGCTGTTGGTTTTTGTTCTGTTATGGTGCAAAAAAACCTGATCAAGATTATTTCCAGGTCCAGGATAAGTACTTGGGCCCTTCTATGAACCAAACTTTATTCCATCTCTCCAGATCTCATAAATTCCTTTGACAGTGCTGTCACTGCTGCTCATGTAGATGTATCCAGATGAGACAGGCACTGTTACTTGGGATCCTGTTCTCTGCAAAATACAACAGAAGCAAAAGCTTACCTTCTTGGATATTCTTTGCAGTGACCTCCCTGAAGCAGCTGAAATGCAAAGTTAACTCAGGTCCTTCTGTCTGATCCTGCAGCCACGTGCTGTCTATTTTATTATAAGAGCTCTAAGGAGGAGGCGCAGTAAAGGAAGCCAGTCATGACCACATCTCTCCAAATGATGTTATAGGAAGTGCCTCTGACGCTGGGGAAGGGCGGAGGAATCATTAATGCAAGTGCAGTGCAGTGGAAGAAGTCACTGCAGGACTCTGACCTGCTGGTGAAGGATGCAGTTGGGCCAGGAATACTGGGAGAAGAGCTGTAAGACTGAGCTAGGGACTAGGCTGGAGTCAGAAGGCTGCTTCTGTGTGCGTGCTCTGCAGGGACAGTGCTCAGTGGGTGCTGAGGTCAGTCTGCCAGCTCACACTGGCACACCTCTGACCAGCTGTTCCTACTCTTCTTCTTGCCAGGTGCAGGTTGGGTGTCACACGGATGACCTCTCTGGAGCCAAGGAGCTGAAACGGGCCCCAGTGGTAATCCGCACCTGTGATGTTTCCTGCCAGAAACAATCCGTTTCCTGCCTCTGGGGTGGCCTCATTTACATCATAGTCCCAGCAAAGAGTGCACTGGGGAGCGTGCCCATCACGGTGGAAGGGGCAGTCAGAGCTCCTTTCTTCAAGCTGGGTAGGCTTGTTTACCTTGGTGCTTTTTGCCTGAGGGCTGCTCACAGATGTCGTTGTCCCAGTGACTGAAAGGAGAAGTGGTCCTGTGTTTAGGAAGGTCTTAGAAATGCTTGGATTTAGGAAAACCCAGATTTATTTTCCTTACTGTGTTGTCCTCTGGGATTCCTATTTTTCTACTAATTTTTGAGAATGGTGGAAGGGAGGTCTCTTCCACCTTCCCTGATAGGAACCACCAACCTGTCAGCCTCAGCTCTGTGCCTGGAAAGTTCATGGAACAAACCCTCCTAGATGCTATGCTAAGGCACATGGAGGACAGGGAACTGATTTGGAACAGCCAGCACAGTTTCACCAAGAGAGATGGGGACAGACCCTTTAGCAGGATCTGTTGCAGTAGGCCATGGTGCAATGGTTTTTAACTAAAAGAAGCTCGATTCAGATTATGTATAAGGAAGAAATTTTTTACTATGAGGATGGTGGAATACTGAAACTACTTGTTCGAAGAAGTGATGATAGATGCTTTCCTTGAAACATTCAATGTCAAATTGGGCAAGGCTCTGAGCAACCTGATCTAGTTGAAGATGTCCCCCCTGGTCATAGCAAGAGGGTTGAAACAGATGACGTTTAAGGTCCCTTCCATCCAAACTATTCTACAATTTATGAATCTCTGCTTCTGGGTTAGTCACTCTGAGCCTGCTAAGTGGCTGGGAGTAGGTGAAAGAGCTTTCACAAAATGGACAGGGTTTGTCCACACCCACATTTCTTGGAGCTGAGTTGTTATTTCTGATGGAAACCGTTGTGCTGGGGAGAGGCAGCACGGCAAAGCATGCTTTGTGCTCTGCTTGCTTTACTGTGTCCTCATATGGCCATCTCTAGATCCTGCAAGATATCTCTGGTGAATTTCACATCTCTTCTCTCTTCTCTTCTCTTCTCTTCTCTTCTCTTCTCTTCTCTTCTCTTCTCTTCTCTTCTCTTCTCTTCTCTTCTCTTCTCTTCTCTTCTCTTCTCTTCTCTTCTCTTCTCTTCTCTTCTCTTCTCTTCTCTTCTCTTCTCTTCTCTTCTCTTCTCTTCTCTTCTCTTCATCAAACTGAACAGAGCCAGCATTGTTATGTGAAACAGCAACTCTGCTGGACAAAAAGAAGTGAGACACTGGAGAAACCTGATGCCTCTTGTTTTCTGATACAAAACAGGGATCTGTTCTTGCTATGCTACTCTGTTATATGCCAGTCCTTTTCTGTTCCCTACCTATTAAAGAGCCTGAGGAGGCTTCCCGAGAACAGATTGAGGACTGGCTATGTAACAGCCACCACCCGCAGTCATGCAACTACCACATACTGTTTTCCAAGAAATTTTCACGACCTGCTCTCTTTCTCTGAGCTTGACCTCTGTGAGCATGCTCAAAAGTCAGACTTGTGCTCAACTGATTTTCTGTGTTGTTTCTGTAGGGGAGACCTGTGAAAGGCAGTGGGAGGCCTGTATCCGGCACTACCCTGCTCCCTGGGCAGAGCTGGCTGTTGAGAATCTCATCCTGACGGTGCCTTCCGACAGCGTCCGCCACATGGAGAGCCCACGGCCGCTGCTGACCCTGTGGGACAAGATCATGGTGGCCATAAGCACATTGGCAGCCGTGCCAGCAAAGTTCCCAAGGCCAGAGAGGATTGTAACAGATGTCCAGATCTCATGTGGTGGGTACAATGCCATATGGCCTTCTCCAGGGCTAAGAGGCAAGTGGCCTCTAGCAGCAGTGTCTGTTCCTTCAAGGTTATTTTGCTAAAACCAGACTGGGAACATATGTGAGGTGTTAAATGACTGTGACCCTTGCATAATTGTGAGCTGCTCCATCAGGGTGGAAATGTGGTAAGGCAGGGCTTGAAAAACATACTGACCTTTGCAGATGCCTTCCTGCTCTCAAAACTGGTGGTGTCTTCTCAGCTGTTCTCCTGTTGGGGTGTGTTACGATGCAGAGCTGCTGGCTGCAGTGGCTTTAGCTCACATGCAGCTATCCATTCTCCCTCCTGAATGCACTGCAGAGCCAGTACAGCTGGGAAGCAGTGACCTGATTTCTATTTTCTCTCTGGCTCAGCCACAGGAGTGTTCTCATGTGTTCAGTGACAATTTTAAACCTCTGTGTGCCTACTTGCTGGAGGTGGGCTCCACAAAGGTTATTGTGGGCAAAGCTTAGCCTGAAAAGATGTGTGCCTGAGATGATGGCACACATCTGGAAGCAGATCCAGTGTTGCTGTCAAAGCCCAGGAGTGTGTATTTTTGCAGCTGATGTTACCCCACTCCAGCTTTTCCAGTTATGAACTGTGTGCCTTCAATCAAGAATCAAATTATATAGTAAACATGGAACTTTGCAATAAAAATTTTGCTCCGTTGTTTTTTTTAAAAAAAAAGCTTAAATTCATCCTGGTTAAATTCATCATCCCACAATGAGACCACAGCTGGGCATGAACCCTGATGCCCTAAACTTTTGCTAAGCTACAATGGAAAGAATTTGTGGCACATCTTGGGAGTGTTAGGTTTTGCTGTGCTGAGCAAATGCCAGTTAAAAATATCATAGTCTACAGACATAAAATTTCTTTTGGCTTGGGTGGACGAAATGGTTTCACTCACATTTCTGGATCTGAACGTTTTGGGTGCTGGTGATGGCTAATTGCATATATCCCTCTTATTAAAAAAGAGAAAGCTCAAGATCTTCACTAGTTCCTGCAGAAACTAGTTCCAGACCATTCACATTCTATGATCCCTAGTTCCTGCAGGAGGGGGATTGCCATTCCTGTTCATTCACCAGGCTCCCTCTGTGTAAAGGGCTGCTTACACCCTGCTACAACAGGTATTTGAATGTGGGGGCATTGCTCTTGCATGAAGTTTTGGGAATCTTCCAGGAGGGCCAATTAGGGAAGAAGACACCAAAGAGGCAGAAGTAAAATCCCTTGCAGTGCATGTTTCTTGCCTAGGAACCTGCTGGGAGGTTGTTTATGGAATAGCTATCCTGCAGGGCTAAGAACAGCCTTAAGTATGACAGGCTGTGTAGTCCTTAAGCATGACAGACTCACATGTGTTTTCCATGTGTCTCATCCTCACCAGTGACCACTGGAGTGCAGGTCTACATAGGAGCGCTCAAGGAGTGCCATGGTGCTCAGTCACATCATTGCATGGTTGCATTGGTGTTGACTGTGCTCAGCCTGTGGGAGTTCAGGGGTGTTCTGGGCAATAGTCAGGCTTTTCTCCTCACCCTCAACCTCATGAGTCCAACCATGAGTGTACATTTATATATAAAAAGGAAAAGCAGGCAGAACTGCACTTAACTGATGGTTCAGTCCTGCCTTTGCTTGTTAGACTGTTTAAGGGTCACTATCTGTAAGGGTGAAACATCATGTATTTCCTTATGTCACACTGGGAAAAGTTAGTCATTCATGGTAATAAAAAAGTGTTATTTGTAAGATGGAGGAAAGGCTCTAGAGAAATGAAAAAAAATACAATAATCATTTACATCTGAGAAGCACTGAGGTGAGCACATAATGACGTGTTGCTCCCTGTCTGTCCTGCAGGCTGGATGCATGCTGGCTACCCCATCATGGGCCACCTGGATTCAGTGAAGGAGATGTTAGACGTGGAGCACATGCAAACTACTGGTCTTTGGGGTCCCATCCATGAGCTGGGACACAATCAACAGCAGCAGGCATGGGAGTTCCCCCCTCACACCACGGAGGCCACATGCAACCTCTGGTCTGTCTATGTTCATGAGGAGGTGCTGGGCATTCCTAGGCATGAGGCCCATCAGGCACTCAGGCCACAGTGCCGCAAGGAAAGGATAAAAGACTATCTGAAGAAAGGTGCTCAGCTAAAGGACTGGAACGTGTGGACTGCTCTGGAGACATACCTGCAGGTAACAGGGAAAATGTGTGTGTGTTCTTAGTGCAGTCACTGAGGCCTCTGTTAGAGGGATGTCTGCAGCCTGCTGACTGTAGCTGTGGAGCCTTGAGGTGTTTGATTACTGTCAGAGGGTTTATCTTGGGCCCAGAACGTACCTGAGAGGTAAAGAGGCAGAGTGCCTAAAGTTGAGGTCTCCTGGAAACCTTCCTTTGTCAGATCTGGGCTTAGCCACTCAGGGAGATAGCTCAGTGCAATGTACTAATCTTTCTCCCTGGAAGAGAAACAGGAACTGCTGCTTGTTATACAACATGGGAAAAGGAGGATCAAACTTGGGCCCAGCTCTTTAATCTGCAGCAGATTTCCTGTGGGATGGTGGGCTAGTTGTCAAAAAACCTTGGCACTGTAAAGTATCTAGAAGAGCCAGGCTTTGAATAGTCTCCTGGTGAGTTACATGGCCTTTTAAAAAACTTACAGAGAGGAGGGTGTTCATATCATCCAGTGCACTGAGTGGAGCCAGTGTAGTCCAGCAAGTGGCAAGAGGCTGGGCTCAGCCTATCCTCCTGCACACAGAACTGGATCCCTCACTGTGGTCGAGACTCTAAAACACGAACCCTATCCTAGATTAAAGTGCATTCTCTTGGGAAGCATGCAAGAGAGATTCCCCCTTTCCCTTAATCCTCCTAGAAACTATTAGCCTAATGGAGAGAGCACTCAGCTGATTTTAACTGGGAACTGCAAAGCAGATGTCCATTATGATGCTTAAGCTACTGACTGTTGTGAGATGAGTGTTCCTCAGCTCCCTTGTCTGAGAGCTCTCACACTTCATATGAGGAGAAGTACATTTACTGGAGGGGTATTGATCCTGACTTCTTCACATCCCAAATAGGCATCTGCATGGTCAAGCTGAAGAGTCATCCTCTGAGGATTTTTGGTGCAAACAATAACAAAATATTTATACAGTGGGGAACAGTTTTAAGGGGAGAAATTTTCCCACAATACCTTACCAGTTTGGCCACTGCCTTGCTGCCTCACCCACACTTGTTGGCTGTGATGTCTCATCTCCTGCCTGATTACTAACAGGACTGCTGGAATAAATGTGCATGGAAGAACAGTTCTAATTCTGCAGCAGCAGTTTTTCTGTATGAACTCCTTTTGTTCTTATTCTTAGGCAAAGCATGCCCTGTTCATAATCTCTCCCTCCCCTTTTCTCAATACTCCTTGTTCTCCTGTGCCCCTTCTTTCCAGCTATTCTGTCAGTGTCCCCTCTGATACTGTTCTCACAAAGCAGCAGCTTATATAATAAATTACTGACACTTCTGGCTACTCCCCGTCTATCTTTGATCTCTGTTTGTTTTGGGAGATCAGTGTAATGGGGAGGTATTTTTCTGTACTTTAGTGCTGTTAGTTATGCTCTGAAGCCTGAAAAGCCTAGATGCTTTCATCTAAATTTGCATTCATTTTAAAAGACACTGCAGAAACCCCGTGGAATTTTCTACTGTGTGTAACACAGGAATAATGCCAGTGAAATGATAACTTAACTGTTTGTGCACTGTATTGTTTTTCATCAGCTGCAGGAAGGGTTTGGTTGGGACCCCTTCACCCACCTCTTCTCTGACTACCAGAAAATCTCCAAGATCCCAAAAGACAACACTTCTAAGATGAACCTGTGGGCACAGAAGTTTTCTCAGCAGGTGAATAAGAATTTGGCTCCATTCTTTACAGCCTGGGGATGGCCTATCAAGAAAGAACTGTCTGTGGAACTGTCCTCTCTACCCAGCTGGGAACAGGATCCAATGAGATCCTATAGACCATAAAGGAAAACTACCTAAATCTTGGTTCTTGTACTAGCTATGGCCTATCTTTATCTCCATGTGTATCTACATGATAGCTCACTATGTGCTTGGATTTATGCTGGATTCTTCAGCTTCTTGCTGCCAGTGGAGGCCAGCCCCAACAGAAATTCAACAAGGATCAGCAGATCAGCAACCACCTAAGATATCTTCTGAAGGGTTAAATAATCAGTGAGCTTTGTTCCAGGTGCTTCACCTCAAGAAGAATGTAATTCTGAGTTGATTTAGTTCCTTCACTTTCTCAGATGAAGTGGAAGTTTTCTGGGTGGAGCAGTCCCTGGACCATGGGAATAGATATCTTTAAAGCAAATATTAGCCTCCACAACATTGTATTCTTAATATAATCTCAGTAACATGAGATTTTCACAATTATTTTTGTTACCCTAAAATCCCTAATGTTAAATTCCTCTTGTTATGCAGAAGTTAACAGCACCTGTTGTGAAAGTGGCCTTATAATGCATATATACAGGCTATATAATGCATAATTGATACTGAAATGCTGTAGATTCCTTCCTACATTCTATGACTGTGTGACCCAGCATTCATCTTTATGTGAACAAGTCAATTATAAGTTTTAGCTGTCCTTCAACCATAGCCTGACAGCAAGATACATGCCAATGAAGAGGAGAGAGTGGAAGCAGGGAGGTGACTTGATTGTAGTCAGTAAAGGTTTAGCTCGTGGACTTATCCAAGGTTAAAATCCAGGCACTGACCTGACAGCCTGAGGGAGCAGGGAGAAGGAAGACAACAGTTCATCAAGACAGAGGACCAGCCTTTTCAAGGTGCAACAAAAGTTCATGTTACTCCCAGCTCTTTCATAATTGCTCAGCTATTATGGGTTTTGGCAAGCATGTTAATGCTTAGCCTAAAAGCTTGCTAGTCCCAGCCTATTCCTTATGTATCAGTAAAAAATAAAAAATATCACCGTACACATGCACATTTGGTATGTGATCCTATTTTCATGTCTCCATGCCCAGCAAAAAAAAGGCCTAAATAGAAATGACCTAAACAGAAGTGGCCTTGGTGGTAAAGTTGTTCAAAGTTGAAAAAAACCACCATGGAAGTCTCTATTCTGTGGTGTGGCCGCATATATATCATAGTGCCAAAGGAGGGCACATTAGGTCAAATACCAATCACAATTAAAGAGACTGTGCAGCCTCCTTTCTTCAGGCTTGGTAAGTGGTCCCAAAACCTAACTGTAGCAGGGGAGTAAAGAGGCATTTCTACATTTATGGCTTACCCATATTTTCTTGATTTTCTGGGGGTTTTCTTTTTGTGGTCATGTGTGTAGAAAATGTCAAAATTATGTAATGTCCTAGCAAAGTCTTTGTGTTAAGCTTCCAATTTCTTAGCCCAGAAAGTATATTGATAAGACCTCCAATTAGGGATTAATCTCTTTCCATGTTCCCAGTATAAGCATGTCTGAGACACCTCTAAAGTGGCTTGATATTAAAAACTGAATTTCAGCTTGCAGCAGCAGCAGACCTGGGATCAGCAAAGATGACTGAAGCCCTTGCCAGCATCCCAGGGTCTCCCTGTGATTCAGTGAAACACAGTTACATCCAGATTAATTTATTGTTTCTGAGGCCATGCAAAGAGGTTTGTTTACCTGTGGTGATTGTCCTCCTTCTTCACATTTAAAAGTTCTTTTCAAATTGGCTGCCTTTTTTCACCTGAATGCTGGATTAGGGGGAGCTGACATCTCTGCCTGGTTGTGAGCCATCTGTCAGTAGCAGAACCCCAGGGCTGAGCTGGCCACTAGAACGTCATCCTGACAGTACCAGCTGCTGGTGTACACCACATGGGCAGCCCAGGGAGGCTGCTTCCCATCTGCATCAAGATGAAGGATGCAATTGCCAGGCCAGCAGCCATCCCAGCAACTTTTCCAAGGCCAGAAAGGATGGTGGCAGATGTCCAGATATCTCATGGCAAGTATAATAACTAGGACATTTTGTCTGTATCTGTGATGGATATTTGTAAGGGAAATACGCAAGGCAGCAACGCTATCACGAGGCCATGCAGATCCTCAAATCAGCAGATCAATTCCACCACATCCAAGAAGAGATTACTGGAGAGAGCAACAATCTTCTGTGAATGTCTAGAGCTTGTATGCAAAAGTAGCATATTCTGCTGCTGAATTTGACATGTAAAACCCAGTGAAGGGAGGCTGGCCACCAAATGACGTGTACTGTGTCACATTGATCTTGTTGCTGTGGGAGTGAATTTATGCTAATTGCAGCAGAAAGAAGGGAAGCACAGGTAGCTGGTTTAGGCAGGACAAAGGAGATTTTACACATAGGCAGCCTACTGTGTAATGAGACCCTGGTGTTAGCAGGGATAGGATTGCTTCCATTAGTGGGGAAGTGAGGGCAGTAGTAAGGGGGAAAAGTTGGTTGTAAGCAGTGTTTTGCTGCCTGTTATTGAGGAAATCTGCTGTTTAAAGACAATTCACAAGGCCAGTGAAACTGAAGTTTGTTATGAGTGATGAGGAGGCTCCTAAAGGCCAAATCTCAGCATTATTTTCAATTAATCTTTGTTCAAGTACTGCACTTTTCTCAGTAGGATTGGCAGGTTCTTTCAGCTCTACTTGAATGCAGCACTAGAGGTGTTTTCTGCCACTTGAATTGAAAAATTCGTCAGCTGCCCAGGCCACTACTCAATAATTCACAGCAGCTTGACTCATGTGGTATATCGGCTGTCAGCCAATTAGAACTGATTCAGGAGAGGCTGGCCCAAGTGTAAACACTGGCACACCAGCCAGAGCTGGTTGATGCCCCATCCCTGGCAACATTCAAGATCAGCTTGGATGGGACTCTGAGCAACCTGATCTGAAGAAGATGTTCCTGCTTAGTGCAGGGGGTTGGACTAGATGACACTGAAGGTCCCTTTCAACCCAAACCATTCCATGAAAAGTGGGTGCTGTGTTTCCATACTGCATTTACTTCTCCAAGCATGTCTTCCTGTCAGAAGGATTTTATTAATCATTACATCTGGCCTCATATGGCTCTGAATCCAACAGTAAAGTTGTAATCTGCCAGTGGCTCTGCAACAATTGTGTTGAGATTACATATCAGATGCCTCTGGATTGATTTATGTGGCTCCTTCTCATAAGATAACCTATATAACCTATAACCTATAAGATAACCTATAATCTCATAAAATAAAAAGATTTGCACAGACACTGCAGATCCTGTGCATAGATCCAGGCAGCACTACTTGGCCTCTGGTGGAACCCAACATATAAAACTCTTCCTGCTTCTCTCAGACCTGCTAAAACAAGGGGAGTGGAGCACCACTTTAAAGATGTGAATGGCTCTGTATCCCTCCTGCACTACTTTGGAGCTGTGAGGACCAGTTCAGCCTGCTGAATTTTCCTTGAAGGATAAAGAACCAAAGATATCGAAATCCTATGGAGAGCTACTGGAACATGACTTTTAAAGCTGGTTGTGGTTGTCAGCAATACTGAGGAGTTCATGGAAGATGTTAAGGAGTACAGTAAGTTTGTCTTTTCTGAAAAATAGAGGCTTTTTACAAATAGCATGAAAACCAGCAAAATTGGAACCAAAGTGATGACAAATACAGTGAAGAAGTAATGGTGGCCATCAGCAGCAAATTCTACCCAAAGCTCAAGTGAGCTGTGGATTAGTATTCCATATTTCCATAATATTCAATAGTAAAGAGCTACTTTACTAAAACAAACTGACAACAATCTGCCTTCCCCCCACAAAAAAAAAAAAAAACGACAAAATAAACTGAATCCCAGTTCCCAATTTGCTTTGTGGTACAACAGACACTGTGAGGGCACAGTGGAGGTGGCAGCTCCCTAAGGGTCAGTGGCCAGGATCCAGCTGCAGTAACACAGCCAGCAGGACAGCTGGGGACCAGCCACAACACCTGAGTGAGGCAAGCAGGGCACACCTGGCACAGTATCCACGGTCTAGATGGCTAGGCAAGTGTCCAGGGATGAGGAAGGTCTGAGGTCAAGAATGGAAATCAGTCCTCAGGTCAGTTTGGGTCCAGTGATGGTGACCGAGGTCAGACATATTCCAGTGGTTGCCAGGCGGGCCCATTGTGATGAGGCATGTCTGAAATCAAGTGAGGAAGTCAGACCATGGATCTGCAGGTAAAATAAGCTTGTGACACATTTACAAATTTATTCTTTTAATCCAAGGAAGCTTCTTTCCTTTCCTCACTTCCTGCAAGCATTTGATCCCTACCCCAGATGATCTTGTCTGTTGACTCTTAGTCTCCAGCACTGGGTACCTGTGCCGGCTCACAGGATTCCACAAATCAACACGAGTCAGTCCCGATCTGTCTGCGAGTAGCAAACTCCAGCAGGAGAACCAGAGCTTCAGGGAAAAGTTTTTGAATCAGTCCTCAGAAAATGTGCTTGTTTTGAGTCATTTGTGACGACAGCACAGTGCAAGGCTCATTGGTCTGTGGAATGCATTGGTTTGAGATATAATAGAGAACCACAGCCTTTGGGCAGTAGCAAAGATGACTTCTGATCGCTGGAAATTGTTATTTTTCTTTCTCTTTTTCCTTTTTCCCCTAATACTACATCTGAGCTGGTCTTTCAGTGTTGTGATGCAATACTCAGTAGCAACTAAGATTAATTGATGCTACAAACATCAACTATGCAGTCTCTAGGCAGGGAGACTGCATTTTGTGCTCTGAGAAGAGTCTTATGTATTGTAAGTATGAAGAGGCATTTAAAATATGCATACTTATAAGCATGGAGAGGTGGGTTGATATTGTTTATCAGTCTTGTTTTGAGCACTTGTAACAGTTGGGAAAAACAAAGTAGGGATCAAGCCTGTGAGCACAGTCCTGCCCTTCAGGATGAAGAGCACTTAAATAAGTACTTGATTTTTGGTTTTGTGTGAATAGTAGGCAGATGAGTTTGTTGAATAATCTCATGTTGTGTAAGGGCTTCTTTGGTTCTTCAGTAGGCATTTTAAAATTTTAAATGCCCTGTGAAAAGACCAATAACTGAATGTAATACAAGATTTTGTTAAGAATGCAGGAAGAATAATTCTAAACTTCCATGCATGTATTTAGTACTGTGTCACTTGTGATTCAGAGTTGCAAGAGGCCTTTGGATGGGAAGCCTTCACCAAGATATTTTCTGAACACCAAAATATGACTGAGCTCCCAGATGGTGATGACTCAAAAATGAATCTGCAGGCAGAAACCTTTTCATGTCTGGTCAGGAGGACTTTGACTCGTTTCTTTAAGGCCTGGGGATATCCAGTCTGGGTGAGCCCTTCCCAGCAGCTGGCTGTTTCTTTCCCCATCTGGTCAGATGATCCCATGAAGCAATATATCTCCTAAGCAGGTTTTGACTCATGAAAATGTGACTCTCTGTCCTAAAGCCAGTGCTGTGCAGTAGTTTTAGCTGGTGTCTGAATGGGGTGGTGCTCTAATGAATCTGAGAAGTGTCTCTGCATTGTATATGTGATAGAAGAGTTTGTTCTTGGCTTCCTCCCAAATCTGCCTTTTTCTGTGTGGGTCCCACTACTTCCTTCCCCAACAGAAGTAATTTTAACCACAGAAGGGGAAGCATTGGCTCTCTTATTACCAATGAAACCAATCAACCCCTTTCTGCTTTTTACTTTCTCTGTTTCCTTATTCCCAAAATGTTCTCTGTTCCAGACTTATTCTGATTTCAGGTATGCAAAGTTTCTTAATTATAATCATTACAAGAAGAGTTGGAATGGGGGAAAATGTCACTTTAAAAGCAGAGGCACATTAGGAGATAACAAAGCTGGAAATAAATGGAAGAACTCAGGTGAAATTATGGCTATAGCCATGAGAAATGAGGATGATAAATGAGGATGATCTTTTTGAGGAAAACCTTGATGGACCGCGCAGGAGAGGCCCTGATGTGTATTTAATTGTTCTGAAGGAGGTTGCCTTCATGCTCTGCTTTCAGAGTTGTCTACTATGTAGTGAGAAACAGCTGCTTTAGCTCATGTCAGAAGCAAAAGAGTGTTCAGGCAGTGATCCTTAGCTCCTTGATCCTTAGCTAGAGTAAATTTGCAGACATCTGATGCATGTAAAATTGTGGCAACTCAGTCTGCATAAGAATCTGAGACAGCAGGTGCCTCACCTAGCAGGATTGAATGTCATGGGAGGAACACAGCACTGCAGTGTGTTTACAGTGTTCTGTTTTGATCTCCAATCTAAACAACCAGATCCAGATCTATGTCCAGTTCTTAAATGCTACATTGAATTTCCCCTATGTTAAAACATAGACTATAGCACAAGCCAAATTATTGGTGCATTTTGAGATCCTGAGTGAAGCAATTCCTTGTCTTACAGCTATGTTTTCTCTTTCTAGTGAACGTTACAGAATTCTTACCTTACTGTGGAGGCATTGATGCACCACAAGAGGCTGCAGTGACAGAGTCAGAGGCACTGTGCGTCTCCTCCTGATCTTATGAAGGTAGATCACAGTGACACTGAGAGAGTGCAGGTGATTTGCTGTGAGCAGGAGATGGTGCTGGAGTGCTGGACCTCATGATCAGCTCAGGCATTTCCAGGAAACCAGCAGATTGTCCAAAAACCTCTCAAGATAAAGGATTTATAATTAAGCAGCAGGATGTGAAAAAGCTTGCTCAGGTATATAAACTGATTCCATATAAAATAAAAAAGTGTTTTTATTCCCTTGTGATCAGGTAGAGACATAAAGGCTAAAATAATAGGATTTGTCTTAGACAACTTGAGATAAACAAAGGATAACCACCATGAACTGGACAAGTGAAGAACTGGGGGTTGTGGATCTCTTGGATAACATGAACTCTGCAAGGCCAGCAGTACCTGAATTAGCACTAATACCTTACACAAGACTGCTTGGGAAATAATTTCAGAAACAGTAAATTTTAAAGGACAGAACAGACATGTGTCCAGTACCAGAGCTTCTTTAAATGCCATTTCTCTCTTTTATTTCTCCCAAACAACAATGTATGCTCTTCATCTGCAGTCTTAGCAAGAAAAGGTAAAAGGAAACAATAAACAATATTTAAAGGGGGAAAAAAAAGGAATAAAGGGGGGAAAATGAGAGACAGCAGGAGTGCAAAGAAAATAAAGAAGTGGAGAAATAAATGTTGTAAAGGAACATGAAAGAATCTGAGGTGGGATAAAACAGAAAAAGAGAAGGAGTAGAGGTGTAATTCTCTGCTTTGTCTAAAAAAAGAACAGATACCCTTGGAGGAAAATTTAAATCATTATAAAAGATAGTGTCTGCCAAGAAAAACACATACATTTCCCTTTATTTCATCACTTGGCTTGGCAAGGATAATGATTTATTAGAGAAAGTCGGGTGTATCCTATCCTTAGCTGTCAGAGCTAGACATAAAGCATGCTCAGTGTACAGATGTAATTAATAAGTCTGACCATAAGAATCAACACTGGATGTCCTTCTAACATGGCTCTAATTATGTTTTTCCAGCTGAAGACTGCATCTCAAAGACTGGGCATCATGAGCTTTCTGGAGGAAAACCAGAAGCTAGCTCAGGTTTGAATCACGAGAGAATTTTGCTGCAGCAGTCAGAGTACCTGCACTCGATGGTGTGTGTATTCTCAGAAGTGAATGTCACTGTGGCTCCTTTCCTCAGACCCAAGCTCCTTTCCAAAGTAAAAGTTAATGCGCCAGGGAGTGGTAAGCATCCAGGTCTTGTTCTGAGAGGCAGATGGGATGTGGCCAAGATGTCCACCTGAAAGCAAGGACTGCAGGTGTCATCATGAAGAATGCTATCCTGATAAACTTTTTGTCTTTCCCACCCAAGCCCTGGGTTCAGTATGCAGGAATGTCCTTCTGAAGCTTTCTGAAAGTCCTGTACCTAACTGTCTGTTGTCATCTCTACCTCTTCCTCTGCCATCTGCTGCCTCCTGAATCAAGACAGACTTGAGGGGTAAAGACTGATTTTTATCTGTTGGAGATAGGCACCTCCATCAGCCAAATACATATTGAAGAGGGGATCAGGAAGATCCCTTCAACAATTCTGTAAGCAAACCCAGCATCATCTCCCAAGATCCCTTTTTTGTCATGACATCTCAAGAAAAACTTTGTTTTCCAAATTTGGGGCAGAGAGACTGTTTCTAGCAAGGTACGTGCATTTTCTTGCAAACCGATCTCCTGGTGTGGGTTTTGCTCTGCCCCATGAACCTCCCAGGAACCAGAACTGCAGTGCCCCTAAAACCGCTTGTAGAACATTGGTCACGCTCTGCGTGTCTCATCTGCCTCTTTTTCTTCCTCAAAACCCTGTTGCTGCATAAGTTGCAGAACTGAGCTGGGGGAAATCGAGAAGTCCATTGCAGTGTTTGGGTTTGTGGTCATGTTGGACAAAAAAATAAGTTTTCTCCATTGTGAAAGTATCCAGCAACTTTAGAAACTAGGAGGCAAACACTTTGCAACAGCCAAGCTTTTGGTCCAGTGGCTAAACCAGAAACCTGGAAAATATACTTCTTCAGGCAGAAATGACAAAAATTTGTACTCACATTTCTGATGGGGGAAAAAAATCACCCAGAACTGATTTTTCAGGTTGTATTTTTAATCCCAAACTAGAAACTCCCAGCTCCTCAAAGAATATAGATATCATTGATGAAAGGGAGGAACATACAGACTGGAGTTTGGGAAATTTTAGGGAAGCAGAACATTGCTCAAGACTTCTATGTATCTGATTTGCAGTGATGCCTCTGATAGAGGTCTTCCACCCTTCTCTCTGATTAGAAATTTCTCCTTAGGGGACTCTGGCTTTTTTCCTTCTTGTAACATTTAATTGCTTTCCCTCCCCTTCATTGCTATGCCTCGTCCTGCCACATCTCGGCAGAATCTCCAACATCCTTTGTTTTTTCTGCTACATCCTGGGCAAACTGCCTGGCACTGAATAATACACAGCCTGCTCTGTTTCTGTCTTCACAAATGATTCTCCAAAGTGCTCAGGACCTTCCTCACACCCTCTACAGATGAACATTACATTGTTCCTGCTCCCAGCTGGTCCAGCACACTCAGCAATATTCTCATCTACAGGTGCTGTACACACTGAAAAGTTAAAACCTCTGTGTTGGGAGGCTGGACTGTGGGAATCATGTCACACATCCTCATGCAAAGAGCAGAATTAACATTTAATAAATTAACATTTATTAATTTTTTTTAAACTAATCAACACACAGTGTGCTGAAGGAGAAGGAAACACTACAGCCATGAAAAATTTTCCCCATCAGAGGAGGAACAAGGATACTCCACTGAATGCTCTTCTTTCAAATTCTGCTCCAGTGATTTGAAGGACAAGTATCCTGCCATGAAACAGTGATGGCCTTTTCCACATCATTGAGATATTGTCTGGACCAGGAGTCAAGGAAAGTGATAGAGAATTAGGACCCTTGTTTCTGAAGGAGGAGAGTAGAAAGGTTCACAGTAGGTCCTTGACATCAGCCTGAGCTATTTCATCCAGAACTGATCTCCAGCTTGTAGAGGGATGAAGGGGCACAGGCTGGGAACTGAGGTACTTTGAAGATTGGATTTTATGTCCTTTCTCAGAGAAGTTTGACTGCCTGTTCACAAATTCGATAGCAACTTGTGATGCAAAGGACATTATTCCAGTTACTGTAAGTGTTGGGGTCTGTCTTTCCCTTGACATGAATTGCAGCACATTTTTCTGCAAAGAGTAAATTGGGCTCCCCAGGCTTCCAGAACCTGTAAAAGAAAGTTCCTTTATTGGAAATGCACTAGCATGACAGTGGATGTGGAGTCACCTCAAACACTTGTGGAAGAGAAAGGAAAGTCACTGTGACAGAAATCAGGATCCATAGTTTGAATAGAAATTTATGCAAGTTTTCTGACTTGCAGAGCAGCTGAAGACAGAAATCCCACTCTGACAAATACCTGCCTTACACAATATATTGGTCGCTTGGACTGAGGGCATCAATATTAGAGCTCTCCTCACTCCACCAGGATACTCACGTCACTGTACTCTCATATGGAGTCTGATCCACCCACTGCCACTTCCCATTTTTGTAAGCAGCTAAGCCTATGTAGTATTTTGTTTCATAGAGGCTAGTAGCTTTTTCTTTTGTCAAGTTGAAGAGAAATTCCTGGAAAAAAAAGCACAATGTCCATGAGTGGCAGGATGGAGCAGAGAGAGACATCAGGAATCCCCATGATGTGGGGCTGGTGGCAGAGGGGGCTGGTGCTGCAGAGGTGCAGACAGGACCTTCCCCCTCCCCTGCAGGACAAGGAGGGGCTCTGAGTCCCCTCCAGGGCCCAGCACTGCGGCTCTGCCTGCTGGGTCCCTCTCTCTGGGGCCCTGTGCACTCACCTGCTCTGCCTTGCTGGTGATCACCACCAGCTGGGAGCCCATCCCAGTGCAGTTCCGTGCACTCTCATCCCATGACATCATGTCAGGGGACAGGAAATAGCAGCTTCCTTGAAACCTTCTCCAGCCCTTTGGGCAGCACATCCAGCCATCCACTATGGGGAAAAAAATTCCTGCTTTTGAACAAGAAGTGCTGTCCTTCATGGCTGTGAGTTCAATGTAGGGTCCCAGGTGTTAGGAATGTGGTTTGATCCCAAAGCCTGGACAGAGATAAATGCTCTTTTCTGCTCTCCACAAGTAAAGCTGTCAGCAGCCTGTCACAAGACCCCTGCCTGAAGGGGTCTCTTCCTTTTCTCTCTCTGTCCTGCCATGTCCATGCAACCTCTCTTTGGTGAGAGACATGGTTTCTGCCTTACCCTTCCTGAGGAAGCAAGATGAGAAGTAGCTGGTTTGTGCTTTTCTAGAAACAATTCCATCAGAGAAGAGCTGTCCAAGCTCTCAGCTCATGCAGATTCAGATTCTGCTCCAACAGCCTTGCTGCCACCACAGGCGGTTCCTTACACAGCCAGCTTATCCAAGAGACCTGCCTTATGCCCCGAGATTCAAATGGTGGATTAAAAGCTACAGATATGTTCCCACAAAGGGCATGGCTGCATGAGAAGGGATCTCTGACCTGAGTTTGAGAACTTGCACTACCAGCATTCCAGCGCTCCGTATTACCATCACTTCATGTGGGACTGCAGCTCAGCTCCCCAGCTATTCTGAGCTAAAAATCATCCTCCCTCCTCTGTCCCCCACACTGACCATCATGCTTGTGTGAACAGGCAGTGAGCCAGCAAAGGAAGTGGAGCTGGATTGAAGCAGCCAGTATAAAAGCACTTGCCTCTAGATCAGTCGACTTGACTTGCAATAGAGGGTTTGTGTGAGGGGAAGAGTAGGAAGGTTGGTCAAAGGCAGGTATGGAATGACCCACCCTCTTTCACTGACCCGGAGCATGCTTTCATAGCATTCTTACTAAAAATGTACAAAACAGTGTCTTACCTCAATTCCACAGATTCCTTCCTTCAAACAATCCACTTGTGACTGGCAGTAATATTCCCCACATCGAAGGTTGAGGGGAAACCAAACAAAATGTTGGTGAAGTCCTTTTGTTACTTGTGAGGCTCTCAGCATCACTCACCTTTCTCTGCAGAACTGCTGGGGGCACAGAACCACTCAGTAGAGTTCTGGAGGAGAATCTTGTAATGGCCAGAGCTTCCATCAAGTAACGCCACTGAGAAGAGAGGAAAGCAAAGCAAAGTGCTATTGTCATCCTTTTCACCTTGTGCATGAGCAACCTGTGCTATCCTCTAACTTCTGTTTTGGAGCCCCAACACAGACTGTTTAGTAACAAGCTATGAAATCTGGATTGAGCAACAAGGTGAGAACAGCAGGCCACTTCTCCCACTACCAGTCATTACTTCTCTCAGAAGAGCTTCACTCATCTCGGTTGTCTGAGAGACACACTAGCCCAGATGACAAACCCAGATTAGAAATCTTCTAAGGAAGGGATGAGGAAAGGGACACAGAAGTCATGGGATAAGCCAATAAGACTAGACAGGCCTGTTTCGGTGAAAGGCGTTTGCCTGCCTGGAAGAGGGACTAGGATATGGGCTTTCACCTGAAAAAAAGCAGTCACTTGAGCCCTTAATGTTGAGGAAATTAAGACACCCTGGAACTCACCAAGACAGATGGTCACAATGGCAGCTTTGATTGCAAGGGCAAAAATAAGGAAGACCCAGATGTTCAGCCAGGAGCAGCCTCTCTCTTCTGCTGGGGCTGGAAAACACAAAGCAAGAGTGAGCATGTCCCAGCCCAGAGTTAGGAGCAGGATAACCCAGGGGGCTCTGTTCCCCAGCACCCTGCTGCTCCCTTCTTCCAAGCACTGGGAGCCCCTCAGGTGCTGGAAGCAGGTCCTGCTGCCTGTCCCTAGCAGGGGCTCAGAGCCACAGAGTACAGGAGCACAGGGGCTGCCCTGAGGCTCTAGGAAAAGCTCATTCTGCCAGCCTGCCCACTGCCCACTGCCCTCATCTCTTGCTTTGCTCTTGCCCTGAGCCCCATCTCCTGCTGCCCACTGCACCATGCCCAGGATCCATCCCAGCCCTGCCTTTCCCCAACCCCTGTGGCAGGAGGAGAGAAAGGAAGGAAGGTTTGGGGCTTACCTGCACTTCCAGGACTGACTCTCCCTTGGCCATTCATCATCTCTGTAGGAGGATCACTCTTCTCCAAGGGTCCCTGTTACCAGTGTGGGCACAAACACCCTTCCCCTGCACAGGACACCTCCCACTCTGGTGTACCCCACAGCACATGGACATTGGGAAATTTTCATAATTTCCCTGCCAGGACATTTCACAAGATGGTCATTGCAAAACACCAAGTCACCAAGACAAAGGAAAGCAGATGAAGGGGAGCATCACTGCAGCTCACACAGTCTCCCTTTGCCCAGCCTCAGTCACTTGCACAGGTGATCCATGTCCTTCCCTCTCTGCTGCCTGCTCTCTCCTGCTGAGGCTCCATGTCTGTGACAATACACACACGGGCAGGTGTGTTTGGCATTGGCTAGCAAAGGGTTAAACCCGTTGAGCACAGCCTGCCAAAGGGAACCAAAAATGAGAGGAAAGCAGATCTGTGACTGAGTCTGGGCAGTGACCATTGGCATCCTGAACCCAGAAAACCTGAGCACAACAGAGAACTTGTGACACTGTTTTGGTCTCATTGCATTGGAAGGGAGCTGGGCTTTGAGCAAAGGGGTTCAGCATGACCTGGCACTGTGGGGCAGAAGGATCACTTGGCACTGCCAGAGTCCATGTGCATGACAGATCATGAAGTCTCACTTGGTTGTGACTGCAAATGCTGCAGACATACGTGGAACAGGCTGAGATGTTCCATCAGCTGGTTTCTCCCTGTGGAGAGGAATGCATGGGGGCAGAGACACAGGAATAGGAGAGCTCACAGCAGCAGCACAGGCATTTCAGCTGAGGCATCACAAGATCAGGGTACAGAACTGCTTACAAGGGAGGACAAGCCTGAGCTCTCTGTAGAAGACATCCCCTGATTCTGTTATTTTGTGCACAACAGGCTGCAGGCAGGGTCAGAGCCTACATTTCTAAACATCTCTATGTAAGCAGTGTTCACAAGCTCTCACCCCACAACAAAACACATTCCCAAGACTTGTGCAACCTCCAGCCTCCCACCAGCCATGCAGGAAGGGCAGCTGCAAGCACACATCCCCTTTGTGGGAGCAGGGCTTCCCCTGGTCCCACACACTTCCTGCTGGAGATGTGGGGTTCCTGAGTATCCACAGCTCTCCCAGCAGCCTGTGAAGCACAGGTGAAAGCACAGGGTCACACTGTCACACTGCAGAACTGTGGGTGTGTGCCTGCTGCTCCCTCAGTGCCATCAGTGAGGTCACCCACAGCACTCAGCTGCCACGGAGCTTCTTGCACACAGAGGTGGCCAAGTTGCATAGTTGCAGCTATGGGCACTGGTGAGGCCACACCTTGAGTATTGTGTCCAGTTCTGGGCCCCTCAATTTAGGAGGGATGTTAAGCTATGAGCTCTCCTATTCCTGTGTCTCTGCCCCATGCATTCCTCTCCACAGGGAGAAACCAGCTGATGGAACAAGAGCAAAAGCTGTGTTTCCATCTCAGTCCATTCAGAGGAAATTGGGATCCAGTAGGGATCCTTTATCCTTAGTGATATCCTTAGGAATATGAGGCTGCTGGACTTGAATCCAAATCTCCTTGAGAACTGCTAGAAACACCATGTAGGGCTTCAGCTTTTGTAGTCATAACCAAGGCAAAATTCCTGATCTGGCATGCAAAGGGACGGCAGCACCATCCAATCATCCATTCTGTCCTCCAGCCCCACAAAGATGGCATATTGAACACCACTGGCCAAAGCTCCATCCATATTTCTAAAGGAATTAGTTAAAAACTGTATTGGCAAATTCTCTTCTGTTCTCAGGATGCACCTGGGCACAGCCCAGACTCAGTCACAGATCTGCTTTCCTCTCATTTTTGGTTCCCTTTTGGAGGCTGTGCTCAGTGGGTTTAACCCTTTGCTAGCCAATGCCAAACACACCTGCCCGTGTGTGTATTGTCACAGACATGGAGCCTCAGCAGGGGAGAGCAGGCAGCAGAGAGGGAAGGCCATGGATGACCTGTGCAAGTGCCTGAGGCTGGGCAAAGGGAGACTGTGTGAGCTGCAGTGATGCACCCCTTCATCTGCTTTCCCTTGCCTTCATGAGATTGTGTGTTGCAATGATTCTTGTGTGAAATGCCCTGGCAGGGAAATGATGGTAGTTCCTCAATCTCCTGTGCTGTGGGTACACCCAGGATATGGCTTTTTTAGGCCGCCAAATGAAGGCCTTTGCCAGCTCCTCACGAGAGTGGGAGGTGCCCTGTGCAGGAGGAAGGCTGTTTGTGCCCACACTGGTAACAGGGACCCTTGGAGAAGAGTGATCCTTCTGCAGAGATGAAGAATGGCCAAGGGAGGGTCAGTCCTGGAAGTGCAGGTAACCCCCAAACCTTCCTTCCTTTCTCTCCTCCTGCCACAGGGGTTGGGGGAAAGGCAGGGCTGGGATGGATCCTGGGCATGGTGCAGTGGGCAGCAGGAGATGGGGCTCAGGGCAAGAGCAAAGCAAGAGATGAGGGCAGTGGGCAGTGGCCAGGCTGGCAGAATGAGCTTTTCCTAGAGCCAGGGGGAATGGAAGTGCAGGCAGAGCGTGCCCTGCTATTCCCTCAGTGCTGTGTCTGTAAACAATGGGGCTGAAGGGGGCTGTCCTTCTGTCATTGCCCTGCTAAAGCTCTCTGCATCACTCTGAGCACAAGTGCCTGCTCCCATCTCTGCTGTCTCCAAGGACACCCCAGCCAGGGCTCCCCAAGAGCTCCCAAGTGCCTTTTCCCCCTGTGCAAACAATCCCTCTGTGGGTCTGGCTGTGCACACCCTGAGCTGGGCACTCACTGCTTTGGGGGATTGTGCCACTGCAGAAAGGGGCTGATGGGACAGAGGCAAAATGCAGGGAGTGAGGGAAAGAAGCTCCAAAGAGAGAGGAAGAGGAGGGAGCTCCACAAAGAGCATTCAGGGACAGACAGGGTAATGGAAGGCAAGATGGAAGATGTGTTGAGGAGAAAGGAGGTCTGACAGGACAAAGGGGGAGTGAGGGTTGGGCAGAATCCAGGCAGGTCTTGTGATAAACAGGGAAATAGAAAAGCAGCCTCAGGGCAGCCCCTGTGCTCCTGTACTCTGTGGCTCTGAGCCCCTGCTAGGGACAGGCAGCAGGACCTGCTTCCAGCACCTGAGGGGCTCCCAGTGCTTGGAAGAAGGGAGCAGCAGGGTGCTGGGGAACAGAGCCCCCTGGGTTATCCTGCTCCTAACTCTGGGCTGGGACATGCTCACTCTTGCTTTGTGTTTTCCAGCCCCAGCAGAAGAGAGAGGCTGCTCCTGGCTGAACATCTGGGTCTTCCTTATTTTTGCCCTTGCAATCAAAGCTGCCATTGGGACTTTGTGCCTCTGTCTTGGTGAGTTCCAGGGTGTCTTAATTCCCTTGGGACGAAGGGCTCAGGTGGCTGCCCTTGGTCAGGTGGGAAACCCACATCCGAGTGCCTCTGCCAGCAGGTAAAGTGCCTGTGGCATAAGGTAGAAAACAGCTCTGCAGACATGACCATTTTTGATCCCTACAGGATTGAACAGCTCCACAGCAGGTCAGATCCCTCAGCTGAACTAAACCACAAGTCATCTCTCTTCTCATCCTTTATCTTTGGGTAGGGACAAGGTCACCTTTATTGGCAATGGGGGTGCTCAGCCAGGCATTGCCCATCTCCTCTGAGCCTTCCTCCATTACAGCCATTCACTCATCAGGCACTGGAGCCACTGGGATTCTTCTGCTCATCAGTGACAATAGTTCTAAATTGAAAGATCAATGAAAATAGGCATCTGGATTGTTGAGCACACACTGATCAGCTCCTATTCCATACTCCTGATGAGTGTCTGGGTTCCTAGGAAGTCCTTGGGATTGTGGCCGTGGCCTGTCACCAAGAGTGCATTATTCCCCACAGAGTGGAGCCAGTAAGTCCTAGGGGTTTATGGTGCTGCACCCTGGTTTCAGGAGCTGCAGCTGTAAGTGATTCCCTTCACCTGCACTGGCTGTTGCTGATGGAACAGGCCCAGCTGAGGGTGGCTCCCCCAGGGGCCTGTTGCTGTGTAGCTGAGGAAGAGACAGAGGGTGACAAGGAGAGGCTGCTTTGTAGACTGGCAGCTGGGCTGTGGGTGTGTGCATGGCACAGTGGCTGTGGCTGGGAGGGCTCCCTCCTGCCCTGTGTGTGGCATGTCCCCAGTGGGATGTGCTCCCAGGGGTCTCTCTGCTGTCTCACTTGGAAGGCACAGGGCTCTTTCTGGCTGGGCAGGAGCTGTGCCCCTGGGGTGGGCCTGGAGAGGTGACAGCTGGGAGCGTGCTTGCTGGGGAAATGGTGGAAGGAGAGTGCAGGGGCCAGAGATGCTGTGTGAGGAGCTGGGAGCAAGGGCTAATCCTGCTGCCTTTCCTGTCCCTTTGCAGTGGTTCCCTTCTGCCACAGCAGTGACCAGCCCTCAGCCCTGCAGCAGCAGTTCTCGGAGTGGGAGTGCGGCTCAGCGGTGCCACAAGGCACAGGTCAGTAGCCCAATGTCCCCTCTTCCTTGGGGCCAAGGGCCTCAAGGGGCTGTGCCAGGGCAGGTCAAAGCACATCCCCAAAGGAACTTTGCAGAGCCATGAGATGCCCCTTACAAGGATTACCCTGGCTTTGGGTACACAAGGCTCACTGGTCATACCCCAAAGCAATGGCAAGGAATGTCTGTACTATCCCTGTTTCTTCAAGCACTTTCTGTCAGGAAAAGTCACTGAGGAGGACATGAGCACTGTCCCTGGAAAACCTGGATGTCTGCAATCACCATCTCTTGTTAGTAGCCTGCATCTGTCTGTCCTCTCCCTGCACAGACCGAGGCTGGATGTGCTGCCCAAAGGGCTGGAGAAGGTTTCAAGGAAGCTGCTATTTCCTGTCCACTGACATGATGTCATGGGATGAGAGTGCACAGAACTGCACTGGGATGGGCTCCCAGCTGGTGGTGATCACCAGCAAGGCAGAGCAGGTAAGTGCACAGGGCCCCAGAGAGAGGGACCCAGCAGGCAGAGCCACAGTGCTGGGCCCTGGAGGGGACTCAGAGCCCCTCCTTGTCCTGCAGGGGAGGGGGAAGGTCCTGTCTGCACCTCTGCAGCACCAGCCCCCTCTGCCACCAGCCCCACATGATGGGGATTCCTGATGCCCCTCTGTGGTCAATCCTGCAACACATGGACATTGGTCTCTCTCTCTCTAATTGCCAGGAATTCCTCTCTGAGCAGATAAGGCAATCTAAAGAACCTAAACGAGACAATTCATACATTGGACTGTTTGCAATGCAGGGGGGCCAGTGGCAGTGGGTGGACAAGACTCCCTACAATGTGACAGCAGCGTGAGTATTTCTGCATGAAGAGTGTTTGGTGTGACTCCTGGTAGGGAAAGAAAGTAGAGTAGACATGAAGGTGCCTGTGGGCGAAACAGAAGATGTCACAAACTTGCGCTGGAGTCCAGCACGGGACTGTATTGTGTGTGAGGTGCATGGGGTGAGTGGTGGTGAGCAGTTGGCCCCAGCAGGATGGAGCAGGGGGGCTCTGTTGTGCTGGAAGGCAGTAGGAAGGAGGCAGGTATCCATGCGCCACTGGTGCCAGTGGGATATGGAGTGGGAGGAAGGGCACTGCTTCAGTCCATTGGGAATTTGTGTCTCTTGCCTTCAAGTCTTGCGTCCCACTGGGGCCTTTTCCAGCAGGGCTTTACAGTGGGCACTGGGGAGTAACAAGCCTGTCTGTGTCCCAGGTTCTGGCCAAAAGGAGAACCAAGTGAAGGCTATGATGAGAATTGCGTTATAATCTACAGGGATACTGAACTACCCAACAACTGGAATAGTGTCAGATGTTTGAACTATCATCGAATTTGTGAAGCTGCAGCAGTAACTGTGTGATGGAAATGCCCCTGTCCTGAGTAAAGCTGGGAGCTCAGCAGGGAGCTGGGAACAGCTCTGGCTGTGCTGGGAAGGGTGGGGAGCTCTGACACATCTTCACTGTGTGGAGTGGGACCATGTGTGTGGAAATGAAATGAGCTTTGTCCAGCATGCCCAGTGCATGTGGTGGCTCAGGGAACACAGGGAGGCTCAGGCTCTTTGCAGCAGCTCCTGTGTTCTTGAGTCCTCTTCTCTCTATGTGGTTCCAGCAGCCTCTGGCTGATAAGAGATGGACTTCTCCAGGAGGAAGGCACTGGAATGGAAGGCAGACATCCCGAGATTCAATGTCCTCTGTCTCCTTGAGCAGAGCTGTTTGCTTTTTGTTGAGTCACACACAAAATGTCCTGTAACTGTACTGGTTTTGCTGAACAAATTGTGAAATCTTAGACAAGAGAAAATACAGTATCAGAACAATGAAGAAAGGCCCTGTGCTCTGTGTGCATATCTGTCTCTCCTTTTCCATCTCTAGACTGTGGGGAAATAATCCACAAACCATGGAATGGTTTGAGGTGGAAGAGACAAGTCCTCTGGATCATGGCCAGGGACGCCTTCCTCTAGACCAGATTGCTCATATCCCCATCCAGCCTGGCCTTGAACATATTACGGTTGGGATACATCTCCTATGGGAAACTGGTTCCCTTGTCTCACCACCTCACTTTCATAAATATTACGAAGGAACCACTACTCCTCCCTAATATTTAGTCAAACCTTCCCTCTGTCAGTTTAAAGCCATTCCCCTTTGTCCTATAACAATGTTCTTGTGTACAAATTCCCTCTCTGCAAGGCCTTTTCCACTGCTGTAGTATGGACACTGGCAGGGATTGGACTTCATTCCACAGGATACAGTCAATAACACAAGCAAATGTGGAGAAGTGTCACAGGCAGCTGTGAGAAAGCAGTTGTCAGCAGAAACTTGTGGTGGTACCAGAGAACTGGAGAAGCGCCGTGCTGCAAATATCCTCCCTTCCCTTTCCCAGTGTCCTCTCCAGGTTCCCAGTGCAGATGTGTGTTTTATGCAGAACTAACTCCTTCTCTGATGCCACTTGAGTTGATGTCCCTTGGTGTCCTGTGGTAGGAACATGATCAGCAATGTCTTCAGGGCCTCTTTGGGCCTGAGATGCTTCTCCCCTGCTCCCATTGCTTTCTTCCCAGTTCCAAGCCTTTCCTTTCCTCACAACTCCTACTTAAGCTATTTCTTGACGCCATTTCTCTCTCTTTGCCTCAGCCTACTCTCATTCCCTGCTGGCTCTGCCTAAGCCCAGGTCTCTGGCTGAGAGCACAATACAACTCCCTTCAGCCCCCCTAGGTCACACGTCTAGACCCAGAGTCAGTGTGCCTCTCCTGGGGACCCACTGCCAGACAGCCCTTCTGGTTTTGGGACTCTTATGGGGGTCCAGCTCATCCCTTCAAAGCAGCATTTTATCCATTTGCCTCAGAGTTTATTTGCATGTTGACTTTCTTCTCCACTGTGTATTTGCATGCATCTGCCTTGCAGGCATGTGTTCTTCTCTGGTTTGAGTTCATTTCTCTACTTCCCACATCACTTGTCCTCCCAGCTTGTCTCCTGGCTTGTCCCTTCTCATGTGTTCACAAAAATTTCTGCTCTTTGACTTGTTGTTACCTTTTCTTCCCCATGGGCTCTGTCTTTGCATCAGTGGAATGAAATAGTCCCTGCTTTGCCTCCTTCTCAACCCAGCCTGAAAAACAGGATAGGGAGCAAAAGAAACACAGCGGGGCTCCACGTTGGTGATCCGACTGTGTCCTCTCACTTCATGGAATGGCTCTCCATCTTCCTTGTGAGCTCTTCCTGCACAGGAGGACTGGGCTGAGACTTTCTTCCAGAAACATGCAGGAGATGAGCCCTCATGGAGCCAGCTCTGGCCTGGCCTACCAGGCTGTCATTTCAAGAATGGGTAGTGGTGACAGCACATCCTCGTGGCCCTGCAGGTGAGGGCCTCTCCCTGTGCAGCCTAGAAACCATGCCCTGCTGTGCACAGCTTCTCCCAACACCTGCCTGGGCTGCTGGGCTTGGGTCTGCCCAGAGGGGATCTCCTTATCCAGGTCTTGAGCACCATTCCCACACGTTTCTGGCTTTTGCCGTGCAGGATCCCCTTTAGGCCTCCCCTCTGCCATAACTCTTGGCACACAAGCAGGACAAGGAGCACATTTCCTGCCTGCCCTCCTGCACACAAGAGCCAGCCCTGCACAGGAGGCTTAGGCCTGCTGTGGCGCAGCCAGTGAGGGTGCACAGTCCCTGAAGGACAGAGCTGACCAGCAGGCTCCTCTGCTGGCTGTCTACTCCTGGGCTCAGCCTGTGGTGAGCAGCAGCCCCTGCTGGGTCTGGACACGGCCCCCTCCCCTTGGCTGTAGGAAGAAGGCAGGATTCCAATCATCATGGACTGGTGCCCATGGGAACAGGGCAGGAAGAGAACAAGGGTGATTGATCTGGGGAATTTGGGATGATTCAGAATCTGGAAGAGTCTGTCTCCATGTCACTTTGAGCCCTGAGAGCCCAGGTCCTGGAGCTCATCCTTCCCTGCAAGACGTGACAAGGCCATGGTGCAGGGTGACACCTCTACACTTGTGGAGCCGTGGGGAGCTGACTAATGTGAAAGGTGCAGCCTGTGTTGTAATCCTCCAGAAGGCAGCAGGACAGCAGGGCTGGAACAATCTCCCACAGCAGTGAGAGCCATTGTCTGCAAATATCTGAAGCTGAAGCATAAAATACCTGATGGGGGAAACCTCATCCTGAGGATAATGTGAGGCCAGCAGTTACACACAGAGGGTCTTTGAGGTGGGTATGAATGCTGCAGCCTGCATCCCCACTTGGCTGAGAGGGAATATTGTGTGGAAGACTGATGGGCTGGATGACAACCAGGGGCTTCAGGAGGGCAAACAGTGGCTAGTTTGAGCATTTGTTTGCAAGACTCCCTCGGAAGACTCCCACTCTGATGATGTGCTTTTGCATTGATCCCCACCCTGTGGGAGCCTGTGTCCTTGCTTTCCAAGACATCTGTTCAGCCAATATGTGCAAGCACCAACTTAAGAGAGCCTCTCCAGCCCATTGTGCAGCACCTCCAGTCTCACCTGGGTAGCAATAGCAGGACACACAGTGAACGTGCCCAAGACAGAGAGGGAATGTGTTCTTTTATCTGGAGAGTCCCCAGAGGCATGGGGACAAGGCTGGATTGTTCTCTGCAGGCTGCTCCTCAGGCAGCTGAGCACAGCACTGCCCATGTGTCCTAGTGACTGACAGCAAATTGCCAATCTCCTTGCAAAGCCAGTCTTTGCCAGGCAGGAGTAACTGACAGCAGCTTCCTAGGCCCTGACAAGGCAAATGGAGCATCTTTGGGATGGACCTCCTGCACATGAGGAGAGGCTGAGTGAGAAGTGTTCAGAGCAGAGAAGGGAGGGATGCTACCCACTGCCTGACCATCAGTCTCCCACACAATATTCCATCTCAGCAAAGTGAGGATGCAGGCTGCAGCATTTACACCCACCTCAAAGACCCTCTGTGTGTAACTGCTGGCCTCCCATTGTCCTCAGGATGAGGTTTCCTCCATCAGGCATTTTATGCTTCAGCTTCAGATATTGGGAGATGTCACGGTTTGATGCTGGCACAATGCCAGCGCCCCCATGGAAATATATGCTCCCTGCTGTCTGATGTGAGATGTGATCAGGAATACAGCAAAGGAGGCTCAAATTTAGGAATAAAGAAGAAAACCTTTATTAACCTACAACTATATATAAAAAGAAACACACACAGAACTCAGAATGAAAACCTTCTAAAAAACATTTCTCCTCCCCCCACCAAATTTCCAATACATCACAGTAGTACAAAACCTGGATTCTCAATTCAGTTACCACCCATCATATCACCAACTCTCAGTCCATCACTACCCTTAAGATAATCTATTCTCAGTTCATCAATGAGTGAGGAGTCCCTCTTGTACCACAGGCTTCTCCTGGAAACACAGCTGAGACCTCTTGTGTTTCCATGTCACACGTGGCCCCACCCGGAGATCATTTGCCATCCTGACATCTTCCTTCCATGCCCAGTGCTCTCACCACTGTGCATGGACCAGAGCTGCTTCTAGGGCTCCCCTTTTAAGGATGCTTTGCCCAGTTCCAAAAAAAACCACAGTGTCTCACTTTCAGGACACCAGGTCCCCCCCAGATGCACCCCCTGGGGCCGAGGGGTCTCGAGAACAGAGATCTTCTCCTTCACTGAAGACAGAGGGCACCAACCACCCTCCTCACCCGCTGTCTCTTTTCATGCACTCCTTCACATAACATCACTGCACTATCGTGGCTCCAAGCCATTGCCTCCCCCTAAATGCAGTCTCTGTGTCACAGGAAAAATGGTTCTGTCCATAGCTATAGAAGAAAAGTCCAGCCAAAGGCCACTCCATCACCTACTCCCACCTCAGATTCTTCTCAACTTCTCTCGTGGCCCATTTCCTCTTATCTCTATCTCTCTTCTCATTCACCTCCAGGAGGATCAGCATTTGTAAGGTTTCCATCATCCAAGAAAAGGATTAAAAATCTCAGGCTCTGCCTCCTCAGAACTCCCACGGTTGCCCTGCCGGGCACCTTCTCGCCGCAACCCCTCCTTCTCCTTCTCAGCTAGCCGTGCTATCAAATTTCAAGGTGGCACAAGCCCAGGCACCAGCTCACTCTCTCTCTGGGGGGTGGCTGCCTGATGCCTCTCAGTGTTCCTCCACCCTTCTGTGAAAAATGCATGTATTTTATGATTGGCTTTTCGCAAATATTAAAATGAATATTATATGTGTTGTGTTAGAAAATAATGCTGTATTAATTTTCTTAAATACTGTGTTAAATATAGTTTTAGGTTATAAAAATTGTTAAAATAGAAACTATGCTATGTAAGATGCTTTGTTTAACAGAGAGGGCTTGCAGCGAGATAGCAGCCACAGGACACCTAAATCTTTCAGAGAAAGGGCATTTATTGCCTTCGTATCAGAAGAAACGAACTTCTTCCTGCCTTGGAGGCGCTGTTAGGATTAGAAGGAAGAAGTTGACACTGACCAGACAGAATCCTGTGTTTGAATGGAATTTATGCATCATGTATGAAGTGTATGAATATGCAATGGGCTATTGTTCTTAAGGGTTAATCCTTTGTTAACGGGTGTCCTTTTTCGGGCTCGTGATGCACAGAAAAAGGTACCCGGACGTCCGTAACTCTTTGTTTTTATTGTCTCATATTGTCCTAATTCAATTTGTCCGTATTGTTATTACTCTAATTGTGTTACTATTCTTTTTAACTATTTTATTACTAGTAAACTTTTAAAAATTTTAAAAACAAGTGATTGGCGTTTTTCACACTCCTATCCTCAGGGGCCTCTTCACCTCCCTTCTCTGTCCAAGGCCCCACCTCACCTCACCCGGCCACATGGCTTCCCCTCCCTTGCCCAGCCCACAGCAGCGGGGCAGGGAAGCTCTGACCTCCTTCACACCAGAACCCAAGAGAGCTTCACCGCTGGGAGTGCCCTGCTTTTAACCCCCTGTATTCTCAGAGGCGTATCCATGTCCTCAGAGGCCACACCAGGTGCCAATATTCAAAGCTGAGCACCTATTGGTTTGACCAAAGCATCCCAAAAAACTCACTTCCTTTTCAAACCAGGAAAGGAGACAATGGCTCTCATTGCTGTGGGAGATTGTTCCAGCCCTGCTGTCCTGCTGCCTTCTGGAGGATTACAACACAGCTGCACCTTTCACATTAGTCAGCTCCCCACGGCTCCACAAGTGGAGAGGTGTCACCCTGCACCATGGCCTTGTCACGTCTTGCAGGGAAGGATGAGCTCCAGGACCTGGGGGCTCAGGGATATGTCTCAGAGGGACATGGAGACAGACTCTTCCAGATTCTGAATCATCCCAAATTCCTCAGATCAATCACCCTTGTTCTCTTCCTGCCCTGTTCCCATGGGCACCAGTCCATGATGAATGGAATCCTGCCTTCTTCCTACAGCCAAGGGGAGGGGGCCGTGTCCAGATCCAGCAGGGGCTGCTGCTCACCACAGGCTGAGCCCAGGAGTGGACAGCCAGCAGAGGAACCTGCTGGTCAGCTCTGTCCTTCAGGGACTGTGCACCCTCACTGGCTGCACCACAGCAGGCCTAAGAATCCTGTGCAGGGCTGGCTCTTGTGTGCAGGAGGGCAGGCAGGAAATGTGCTCCTTGTCCTGCTTGTGTGCTAAGAGTTATGGCAGAGGGGAGGCCTAAAGGGGATCCTGCACAGCAAAAGCCAGAAACGTGTGGGAATGGTGCTCAAGACCTGGATAAGGAGATCCCCTGTGGGCAGACCCAAGCCCAGCAGCCCAGGAAGGTGTTGGGAGAAGCTGTGCACGGCAGGGCATGGTTTCTAGGCTGCACAGGGAGAGGCCCTCACCTGCAGGGCCACGAGGATGTGCTGTCACCACTACCCATTCTTGAAATGACAGCCTGGTAGGCCAGGCCAGAGCTGGCTCCATGAGGGCTCATCTCCTGCATGTTTCTGGAAGAAAGTCTCAGCCCAGTCCTCCTGTGCAGGAAGAACTCACAAGGAAGATGGAGAGCCATTCCATGAAGTGAGAGGACACAGTCGGATCACCAACGTGGAGCCCCGCTGTGTTTCTTTTGCTCCCTATCCTGTTTTTCAGGCTGGGTTGAGAAGGAGGCAAAGCAGGGACTATTTATTCCACTAATGCAAAGACAGAGCCCATGGGGAAGAAAAGGTAACAACAAGTCAAAGAGCAGAAATTTTTGTGAACACGTGAGAAGGGACAAGCCAGGAGACAAGCTGGGACAATAAGTGATGTGGGAAGTAGAGAAATGAACTCAAACCAGAGAAGAACACATGCCTGCAAGGCAGATGCATGCAAATACACAGTGGAGAAGAAAGTCAACATGCAAATAAACTCTGAGGCAAGTGGACAAAATGCTGCTTTGCAGGGATGAGCTGTACCCCCATAAGAGTCCCAAAACCAGAAGGGCTGTCTGGCAGTGGGTCCCCAGGAGAGGCACACTGACTCTGGGTCTAGACGTGTGACCTAGGGGGGCTGAAGGGAGTTGTATTGTGCTCTCAGCCAGAGACCTGGGCTTAGGCAGAGCCAGCAGGGAATGAGAGTAGGCTGAGGCAAAGAGAGAGAAATGGCGTCAAGAAATAGCTTAAGTAGGAGTTGTGGGGAAAGGAAAGGCTTGGAACTGGGAAGAAAGCAATGGGAGCAAGGGAGAAGCATCTCAGGCCCAAAGAGGCCCTGAAGACATTGCTGATCATGTTCCCACCACAGGACACCAAGGGACATCAACTCAAGTGGCATCAGAGAAGGAGTTAGTTCTGCATAAAACACACATCTGCACTGGGAACCTGGAGAGGACCAGGACACCAGGAAAGGGAAGGGAGGATATTTGCAGCACGCCGCTTCTCCAGTTCTCTGGTACCACCACAAGTTTCTGCTGACAACTGCTTTCTCACAGCTGCCTGTGACACTTCTCCACATTTGCTTGTGTTATTGACTGTATCCTGTGGAATGAAGTCCAATCCCTGCCAGTGTCCATACTACAGCAGTGGAAAAGGCCTTGTAGAGAGGGAATTTGTACACAAGAACATTGTTATAGGACAAAGGGGAATGGCTTTAAACTGACAGAGGGAAGGTTTTGATTAAATATTAGGGAGGAGTAGTGGTTCCTTCGTTATATTTAGGAAAGTGAGGTGGAGAGGCACTGGAACCAGTTTCCCATAGGAGATGTATCCCAACTGTAATATGTTCAAGGCCAGGCTGGATGGGGATATGAGCAATCTGGTCTAGAGGAAGGGGTCCCTGCCCATGATCCAGGGGACTTGAAACTAGATTATCCTTAAAAGTCTTTTCCACCCCAAACCATTCCATGGTTTGTGGATTATTTCCCCACAGTCTAGAGACGGAAAAGGAGAGACAGATATGCACACAGAGCACAGGGCCTTTCTTCATTAGTCCGATACTGTATTTTCTCTTGTCTAAGATTTCAGAATTTGTTCAGCAAAACCAGTACAGCTAGAGGACATTTTGTGTGTGACTCAACAAAAAGCAAACAGCTCTGCTCAAGGAGACAGAGGACATTGAATCTCAGGATATCTGCCTTCTATTCCAGCGCCTTCCTCCTGGAGAAGTCCATCTCTTTTCAGCCAGAGGCTGCTGGAACCACATAGAGAGAAGAGGACTCAAGAACACAGGAGATGCTCCAAAGAGCCTGAGCCTCCCTGTGTTCCCTGAGCCAGCACATGCACTGGGGATGCTGGACAAAGCTCATTTCATTTCCACACACGTGGTCCCACCCCAAACAGTGAAGATGTGTCAGAGCTCCCCACCCTTCCCAGCACAGCCAGAGCTGTTCCCAGCTCCCTGCTGAGCTCCCAGCTTCACTCAGAACAGGGGCATTTCCATCACACAGTTACTGCTGCAGCTTCACAAATTCGATGACACTCCAAATTTGATATGACGTCATTCCAGTTGTTGGGAGTTGGTGTAGGCACATGAATTACGGTGCAATTTTCACCATCTAAATAATTTGGTTCTCCTTTTCTCCAGAACCTGGGACACAGATAGGCTTGTTACTCCCCAGTGCCCACTGTAAAGCACTGCAGGAAAAGGCCACAATGGGATACCAGACTTGACAACAAGAGACACAAATTCCCAATGCTGATCCATGGACTGAAGCAATGCCCTTCCTCCCACTCCATATCCCACTGGCACCCGTGGCACATGGAAACCTGCCTCCTTCCTACAGCCTTCCAGCACAACAGAGCCCCCCTGCCCCATCCTGCTGGGGGCAACTGCTCACCACCACTCACCCCATGCACCTCACTCCCAGCAGAGGCCCGTGCTGCACTCCAGGGCAAGTTTGTTCTCCAGAAGAAGGCACAGCAAGGACAGTCCTGGTGCTCTCTCCCTGTGCCCCATCTCTTTCCTTGAATTCCAGCACAGCCATTTTGCTCACATAAATGCAGTGAATGGAGGTCAGGCCGGGCTGGTCATCAGGGTTCTGAAGGGCCCTTGCAGCCAGCAAGTGGAAGTTATTTCTATGCCTACATGATTTACTTCCATGTCACAAGTAGTTAATTCATAACCAGTACCCAGAACCTGGTGTCCTACACAGCCCTCTCCTGCTGTATCTTTGATCTCTGAAAGGCAGTGGTTGACAACTCCCTTTTATGAACCACCTGATGCTCTCACAGGACAGCTACTTTCTTTCCCTACCAGGAGTCACACCAAGCACTCTTCATCCAGAGATACTCACGCTGCTGTCCCATTGTAGGGAGTCTTGTCCACCCACTGCCACTGGCCCTCCTGCTCTGCAAACAGTCCAATGTAGAAATTGTCTGGTTTAGGTTGTTTAGATTGACTTATCTGCTCAGAGAGAAATTCCTGGCAATCAGAGAGAGAGAGTGCAATGTCCATGAGTGGCAGGACTGAGTACAGAGAGGCATCAGGAATCCCCATGATGTGGGGCTGGTGGCAGAGGGGGCTGGTGCTGCAGAGGTGCAGACAGGACCTTCCCCCTCCCCTGCAGGACAAGGAGGGGCTCTGAGTCCCCTCCAGGGCCCAGCACTGCGGCTCTGCCTGCTGGGTCCCTCTCTCTGGGGCCCTGTGCACTCACCTGCTCTGCCTTGCTGGTGATCACCACCAGCTGGGAGCCCATCCCAGTGCAGTTCCGTGCACTCTCATCCCATGACATCATGTCAGGGGACAGGAAATAGCAGCTTCCTTGAAACCTTCTCCAGCCCTTTGGGCAGCACATCCAGCCTCGGTCTGTGCAGGGAGAGGACAGACAGATGCAGGCTACTAACAAGAGATGGTCATTGCAGACATCCAGGTTTTCCAGGGACAGTGCTCATGTCCTCCTCAGTGACTTTTCCTGACAGAAAGTGCTTGAAGAAACAGGGATAGTACAGACATTCCTTCCCATTGCTTTGGGGTATGAGCAGTGGGCCTTGGGTACCCAAAGCCAAGGTAATCCTTGTAAGGGCATCTCAGGGCTCTGCAAAGTTCCTTTGGGGATGTGCTTTGACCTGCCCTGGCACAGCCCCTTGAGGCCCTTGGCCCCAAGGAAGAGGGGACATTGGGCTACTGACCTGTGCCTTGTGGCACCGCTGAGTCGCACTCCCACTCCGAGAACTGCTGCTGCAGGGCTGAGGGCTGGTCACTGCTGTGGCAGAAGGGAACCACTGCAAAGGGACAGGAAAGGCAGCAGGATTAGCCCTTGCTCCCAGCTCCTCACACAGCATCTCTGGCCCCTGCACATTCCTTCCACCATTTCCCCAGCAAGCACGCTCCCAGCTGTCACCTCTCCTGGCCCACCCCAGGGGCACAGCTCCTTCCCAGCCAGAAAGAGCCCTGTGCCTTCCAAGTGAGACAGCAGAGGGACCCCTGGAAGCACATCCCACTGGGGACATGCCACACACAGGGCAGCAGGGAGCCCTCCCAGCCACAGCCACTGTGCCATGCACACACCCCCAGCCCAGCTGCCAGTCTACAAAGCAGCCTCTCCTTGTCACCCTCTGTCTCTTCCTCAGCTACACAGCAACAGGCCCCTGGGGGAGCCACCCTCAGCTGGGCCTGTTCCATCAGCAACAGCCAGTGCAGGTGAAGGGAATCACTTACAGCTGCAGCTCCTGAAACCAGGGTACAGCACAAACAAGAGGCACAAGGTCCCAATGGCAGCTTTGATTGCAAGGGCAAAAATAAGGAAGACCCAGATCTTCAGCCAGGAGCAGCCTCTCTCTTCTGCTGGGGCTGGAAAACACAAAGCAAGAGTGAGCATGTCCCAGCCCAGAGTTAGGAGCAGGATAGCCCAGGGGCCTCTGTTCCCCAGCACCCTGCTGCTCCCTTCTTCCAAGCACTGGGAGCCCCTCAGGTGCTGGAAGCAGGTCCTGCTGCCTGTCCCCAGCAGGGGCTCAGAGCCATAGAGTACAGGAGCACAGGGGCTGCCCTGAGGCTGCTTTTCTATTTCCCTGTTTATCACAAGACCTGCCTGGATTCTGCCCAACCCTCACTCCCCCTTTGTCCTGTCAGACCTCCTTTCTCCTCAACACATCTTCCATCTTGCCTTCCATTACCCTGTCTGTCCCTGAATGCTCTTTGTGGAGCTCCCTCCTCTTCCTCTCTCTTTGGAGCTTCTTTCCCTCACTCCCTGCATTTTGCCTCTGTCCCATCAGCCCCTTTCTGCAGTGGCACAGTCCCCCAAAGCAGTGAGTGCCCAGCTCAGGGTGTGCAGAGCCAGACCCACAGAGGGATTGTTTCCACAGGGGGAAAAGGCACGTGGGAGCTCTTGGGGAGCCCTGGCTGGGGTGTCCTTGGAGACAGCAGAGATGGGAGCAGGCACTTGTGCTCAGAGTGATGCAGAGAGCTTTAGCAGGGCAATGACAGAAGGACAGCCCCCTTCAGCCCCATTGCTTACAGGCACAGCACTGAGGGAATAGCAGGGCACGCTCTGCCTGCACTTCCATTCCCCCTGGCTCTAGGAAAAGCTCATTCTGCCAGCCTGGCCACTGCCCACTGCCCTCATCTCTTGCTTTGCTCTTGCCCTGAGCCCCATCTCCTGGGGCCCACTGCACCATGCCCAGGATCCATCCCAGCCCTGCCTTTCCCCAACCCCTGTGGCAGGAGGACAGAAAGGAAGGAAGGTTTGGGGCTTACCTGCACTTCCAGGACTGACTCTCCCTTGGCCATTCATCATCTCTGTAGGAGGATCACTCTTCTCCAAGGGTCCCTGTTACCAGTGTGGGCACAAACAGCCTTCAGCCTTCCTCCTGCACAGGACACCTCCCACTCTGGTGAGGGGCCTGCACAGGCTCTAATCTGATGTGCTGAAAAAGCCATATCCTGGGTGTAACCACAGCACAGGAGATGGGGGAACTTTCATCATTACCTAGCCCAGACATGTCACACAATGCTCACTGCAAAACACCAAGTCACCTAGACAAAGGAAAGCAGATGAAGGAGAGCATCACTGCAGCTCACACAGTCTCCCTTTGCCCAGCCTCAGGCACTTACACAGGTCATCCATGGCCTTCCCTCTCTGCTGCCTGCTCTCCCCTGCTGAGGCTCCATGTGTGTGACAATACACACATGGCCAGGTATATTTGGCATTGGCTAGCAAAGGGTTAAACCCACTGAGCACAGCCTCCAAAAGGGAACCAAAAATGAGAGGCAAGCAGATCTGTGACTGAGTCTGGGCAGTGACCATTGACAACATGAGCCCAGAAATCCTGAGCACAACAGAGAACTTGTTTCAGACACTGTTTTGGTCTCATTGCATTGGAAGGGAGCTGGGCTTTGAGCAAAGGGGTTCAGCATGACCTGGCACTGTGGGGCAGAAGGATCACTTGGCAGTGCCAGAGTCCATGTGCATGACAGATCATGAAGTCTCACTTGGTTGTGACTGCAAATGCTGCAGACATACGTGGAACATGCTGAGATGTTCCATCAGCTGGTTTCTCCTGTGAAGAGGAATGCATGGGGGCAGAGACAGGAATAGGAGAGCTCACAGCAGCAGCACAGGCATTTCAGCTGAGGCATCACAAGATCAGGGTATAGAACTGCTTACAAGGGAGGACAAGGCTGAGCTCTCTGTAGAAGACATCCCCTGATTCTGTTATTTTGTGCACAACAGGCTGCAGGCAGGGTCAGAGCCTACATTTCTAAACATCTCTATGTAAGCAGTGTTCACAAGCTCTCACCCCACAGAAAAACACATTCCCAAGACTTGTGGAACCTCCAGCCTCCCACCAGCCATGCAGGAAGGGCAGCTGCAAGCACACATCCCCTTTGTGGGAGCAGGGCTTCCCCTGGTCCCACACACTTCCTGCTGGAGATGTGGGGTACCTGAGAATCCACAGCTCTCCCAGCAGCCTGTGAAGCACAGGTGAAAGCACAGGGTCACACTGTCACACTGCAGAACTGTGGGTGTGTGCCTGCTGCTCCCTCAGTGCCATCAGTGAGGTCACCCACAGCACTCAGCTGCCAGGGAGCTTCTTACACACAGAGGTGGCCAAGCTGCAGAACACCCTGGGCTCCATGGCCACTTCCTTCCCTCTTCTCTCTCCATTCTTTCTCTTACCATGTTCTTCCTTCATCTGAACTTTGTTTTCAGACTGTTTCTTCTGTGTCTCAGAAGCCTTTCCCTAATGCCCTGGTTACTGTTAAGCTGGTGTCCATGTTCTCCTGTAACAGCAGTGGTTTGGGTCAAAAGCCCCTGACAGCTGCAGCTTTTGAACTCCCACAGCTGTCTGCATTCACACTCCCATTCCTGTCACTTGCTGCTGTCCAGGCCATCTGACCAATAGGAAGTGGGATGGGTAAGGCTGGAGAGGGTTCCAAGTCCAAAGAACAGCAAGTGTGCTCCTGTTCAGAAATGAACTTGGTGGAGGACATATTCAGTAGTTGATGGCCGTTTCTCCATCAACCTGAATCCCCTGAGCACTCCTGCTATCCACTTTTCTGGAATTCCAAATGATTTGAAGGCAAAGACTTATCTGCAGCAATGACATAAGGGCAAGGAGCCTGGAAGGAAATACTAACAAAGAGGAAGGCAGAAAGCACAGGCAAGTGCTAGCAGCACAGACAGGAAGAGAGAATCAATCCCAGAGAAAGTTGTTCCCACTGTGCCTGGTTGCTTTCCCCTCTCACAGCCTGAAATCCAGCCCCACAGCCCTGAGCCCCAGCAGTGGGTGAGGGCCGCTCGCAGAGGCAGCTGTCACGCTCTGCAACTTGTGCTGCAGTTTCTGAGCTTTGTTTTCAGCAGGAAAGATGAATTCAGTCCAGGAGGAAATTGGAGGATCATTACCATGGATCTTTCTGAGACAGGTTGTGGAGGACCCAAGGAGGAAATGGACTCTGGTGGCTCTCACACTCCCCAGTGAGGCAGAACTGCTGGGCAAGTAGAGGCTGAGTGGCAGCTTATCTGCAGTAATTCTGAGATGTTGGGATGCAGAATCATGGGAGAAGGCAGCAGGGCAAAAGCCAGGCTCACAACCAGAGGCTTTAGAAGGGCAAACAGTGGCCAGTTTGAGCATTTGTTTGCAAGACTCCCTTGGAAGACTCCCACTCTGATGATGTGCTTTTGCATTGATCCCCACCCTGTGGGAGCCTGTGTCCTTGCTTTCCAAGACATCTGTTCAGCCAATGTGTGCAAGCACCAACTTAAGAGAGCCTCTCCAGCCCATTGTGCAGCACCTCCAGTCTCACCTGGGCAGCAATAGCAGGACACACAGTGAACGTGCCCAAGACAGAGAGGGAATGTGTTCTTTTATCTGGAGAGTCCCCAGAGGCATGGGGACAAGGCTGGATTGTTCTCTGCAGGCTGCTCCTCAGGCAGCTGAGCACAGCACTGCCCATGCGTCCTAGTGACTGACAGCAAATTGCCAATCTCCTTGCAAAGCCAGTCTTTGCCAGTCAGGAGTAACAGACAGCAGCTTCCTAGGCCCTGACAAGGCAAATGGAGCATCTTTGGGATGGACCTCCTGCACATGAAGACAGGCTGAGTCAGAAGTGTTCAGAGCAGAGGAGGGAGGGAGGCTACCCACTGCCTGACCATCAGTCTCCCACACAATATTCCATCTCAGCAAAGTGGGGATGCAGGCTGCAGCATTCATACCCACCTCAAAGACCCTCTGTGTGTAACTGCTGGCCTCCCATTGTCCTCGGGATGAGGTTTCCTCCATCAGGCATTTTCTACTTCAGCTTCAGATATTTGCAGACAATGGCTCTCACTGCTGTGGGAGATTGTTCCAGCCCTGCTGTCCTGCTGCCTTCTGGAGGATTACAACACAGGCTGCACCTTTCACATTAGTCAGCTCCCCATGGCTCCACAAGTGGAGAGGTGTCACCCTGCACCATGGCCTTGTCACATCTTGCATGGAAGGATGAGCTCCAGGACCTGGGGGCTCAGGGCTCAGAGGGACATGGAGACAAACTCTTCCAGATCCTGATTCATCCCAAATTCCCCAGATCAATCACCCTTGTTCTCTTCCTGCCCTGTTTGTAGGGGAAGCAGTCCTGCATGGAATCCTGCCTTCTTCCTACAGCCAAGGGGAGGGGGCCGTGTCCAGACCCAGCAGGGGCTGCTGCTCACCACAGGCTGAGCCCAGGAGTGGACAGCCAGCAGAGGAGCCTGCTGGTCAGCTCTGTCCTTCAGGGACTGTGCACCCTCACTGGCTGCACCACAGCAGGCCTAAGCCTCCTGTGCAGGGCTGGCTCTTGTGTGGAGGAGGGCAGACAGGAAATGTGCTCCTTGTCCTGCTTGTGTGCTAAGAGTTATGGCAGAGGGGAGGCCTAAAGGGGATCCTGCACGGCAAAAGCCAGAAACGTGTGGGAATGGTGCTGAAGGCCCCAGACAAAGCAGCCCTTTCCAGCCAGTGGCAAGCCCAGCAGCCCAGGCTGGTGCTGGGAGAAGCTGTGCCACTGCAGGCTGTGCTTTCCAGGTGTAGAAGAGAGGCCCTCACCGGCAGGACCACATTGTACAGCTGTAAACAGACATTTTCTCTGAAGGATTTCATCCTGCTGCAGCCAGGGAGAGGAACAGGAACAGGCAGCTCTTTGAGTTGGGATCAGTGCCTACTGCCTGTGCTGATTTGTGTGGTATTTTGCATGTATATGTCCTCTTTCTTCCACATGTCCCAAGATATGTAGGACCTACTGTCCCTCCACGCTGTGTCTCACTGCTGCCTCGAGCTGTGCATGTGACCTGCAGCCACCTGCAGCACCTGCACTGCTGTTCATGCAACTGTTCCCACTGGATTAGGAAGCCAAATCTCCTGGGCACCTTGTCTCCAGAACAAATTCCCCTCTCTCCCTGGGACACAGAGGGAGGATTCATTTCCATAGGTAGGACAGAGGCGCACAGACAGGAGCTGAACACCCCATTGCATTCCCTGTGAGGAGCTGGCACTGTTCCCTCAAGGCAGCTTGGGCCCTTGGTGCTTCCTGAGGAAAGAGAAGCGAGGACACAGGAGGCAGGAAGTGGGAAGAGATGGAGCAAAGGAAGATCCATGGTGTCCAAAGGCCTACAGCAGGACATGAAGGCAATGCAACAGGCACTGATGTTCTGGATGGGATGTCATGTGCAGCAGGAGCCCTGTCCCATCAGCCTCCTCTGCAGCATGGTCTGGCCTGGGCAGGCATGCCATTCCTGGCACCACTGAGGATTTGGCTTTTTAGGAGTCCTGCTGCCTCAGGTGAGCCTGGGATCAGCTCTGCGTCAGGCAGAGGACTTTTCCCTCCAGGTGGATCTGAATGGCCAGTGTGGATTGTTTCTCTCCATGGAAATGATGTCAGAGACAGAGGGTTGGGGCGCAACCTAAAAGAATTGGGATTGTTCAGCATGGGAAAGAGGAGATTCCAAGTTGGTCCTATAGCAGTCTTCCAGAAGGATTCTAGGAGGGCTGGAGAGAGACTTGTAACAAGGGCAACACAAGGCAGAGGGAAATTGCTTTAAAGTGAAAGAGGGTAGGTTTAGAGTAGGTATTAGGAAGAAATTCTTTTCTGTATGGGTTGTGAGGCACTGGCACATGTTTCCCAGAGAAGCTGTGCATAGCCCAGCCCTGGAAGTGTTCAAGGCCAGGCTGCATGGGGCTTTGAGCAACTTGATCTAGTGAAAGGAGTCCCTGTTCAAGACTCAGTGGTTGAAAACTTGATCCTTAAACGTTCCATACAACCCAAACCATTCAGTGATTCTAGGACTTTACCTCTCCAGCTTAGATATGGAGAAAAAAAGAGATACAGAAACAGGGTACAGAGAATTTCTTCATTGGTGTGATGTTGTATTTTCTCTTTCTAAGATTTCAGAATTTGTTCAGGAAAACCAGTACAGCTAGAGGACATTTTGTGTGTGACTCAACAAAAAGCAAATAGCTCTGCTCAAGGAGACAAAAAACATTGAATATCTGGTAACTGCCTTCAATTCCAGTGCCTTCCTCCTGGAGAAGTCCATCTCTTATCAGCCAGAGGCTGCTGGAACCACATAGAGAGAAGAGGACTCAAGAACACAGGAGATGCTCCAAAGAGCCTGAGCCTCCCTGTGTTCCCTGAGCCAGCACATGCACTGGGGATGCTGGACAAAGCTCATTTCATTTCCACACACGTGGTCCCACCCCACACAGTGAAGATGTGTCAGAGCTCCCCACCCTTCCCAGCACAGCCAGAGCTGTTCCCAGCTCCCTGCTGAGCTCCCAGCTTTACTCAGGACAGGGGCATTTCCATCACACAGTTACTGCTGCAGCTTCACAAATTCGATAATGCCATTCATATGGTCTGACATCATTCCAGTTTTTGTGGGTCCCTTCAGGCAAATGCATTACTGTGCAGTTCTCATTAGGGTCTGGACTTGGTTCCCCGTTTCGCCAGAACCTGGGACACAGACAGGCTTGTTACTCCCCAGTGCCCACTGTAAAGCACTGCAGGAAAAGGCCACAGTGGGATACCAGACTTGAAGGGAACAGACACAAATTCCCAATGCTGATTCATGGACTGAAGCAGTGCCCTTCCTCCCACTCCATATCCCACTGGCACCCATGGCACATGGAAACCTGCCTCCTTCCTACAGCCTTCCAGCACAACAGAGCCCCCCTGCTCCATCCTGCTGGGGGCAACTGCTCACCACCACTCACCCCATGCACCTCACTCCCAGCAGAGGCCAGTGCTGGACTCCAGGGCAAGTTTGCTCTCCAGAAGAAGGCACAGCAAGGACAGTCCTGGTGCTCTCTCCCTGTGCCCCATCACTTTCCTTGAATTTCAGCACAGCCATTTTGCTCACATAAGTGCTGTGGAGGCCAGCCAAGGCCTGTCAAGTCTTAAGGGCTCTTGCTGATGGCAAAATGCAGCTTTTTCTAGGCTGACAGCAATGATTTCCATGTCACAAGTAGTTAATTCATAACCAAAACCCAGCATAGATGGGGCCATGTGAACTGAGTGTACTACAAAGCTCTCTCCTTCTGCATCTTTACTCTCTGCCAAGACAGTGGGGTGACAACTCCCTCTCATGCAGCACCTGAAGCTCTCACAACTCTCCTACTTTCTTTCCATACCAGGAGTCACAACAAACACTCTTCATGCAGAAATACTCACGCTGCTGTCTCATTGTAGGGAGTCTTGTCCACCCACTGCCACTGGCCCACATCATACTCAAACAAACCAATGTAAAAATTAATTTCTTTCAGAGGATGAGTTCCCTGCTCAGTGAGGAATTCCTGGCAATCAGACAGAGAGAGAGCAATGTGCATGAGTGACAGGACTGAGCACACAGAGGCATCAGGAATCCCCATGATGTGGGGCTGGTGGCAGAGGGGGCTGGTGCTGCAGAGGTGCAGACAGGACCTTCCCCCTCCCCTGCAGGACAAGGAGGGGCTCTGAGCCCCCTCCAGGGCCCAGCACTGTGGCTCTGCCTGCTGGGTCCCTCTCTCTGGGGCCCTGTGCACTTACCTGCTCTGCCTTGCTGGTGATCACCACCAGCTGGGAGCCCATCCCAGTGCAGTTCCGTGCACTCTCAGCACAGTTCATGGTGTCAGTGGACAGGAAATAGCAGCTTCCTTGAAACCTTCTCCAGCCCTTTGGGCAGCACATCCAGCCTCGGTCTGTGCAGGGAGAAAACAGACAGATGCAGGCTACTAACAAGAGATGGTGATTGCAGACATCCAGGTTTTCCAGGGACAGTGCCCTTTTCCTGACAGAAAGTGCTTGAAGAAACAGGGATAGTTCAGACATTCCTTCCCATTGCTTTGGGGTATGACCAGTGAGCCTTGTGTACCCAAAGCCAGGGTAATCCTTGTAAGGGGCATCTCAGGGCTCTGCAAAGTTCCTTTGGGGATGTGCTTTGACCTGCCCTGGCACAGCCCCTTGAGGCCCTGGGCCCCAAGGAAGAGGGGACATTGGGCTACTGACCTGTGCCTTGTGGCACCGCTGAGCCGCACTCCCACTCCGAGAACTGCTGCTGCAGGGCTGAGGGCTGGTCACTGCTGTGGCAGAAGGGAACCACTGCAAAGGGACAGGAAAGGCAGCAGGATTAGCCCTTGCTCCCAGCTCCTCACACAACATCTCTGGCCCCTGCACTCTCCTTCCACCATTTCCCCAGCAAGCACGCTCCCAGCTGTCACCTCTCCTGGCCCACCCCAGGGGCACAGCTCCTTCCCAGCCAGAAAGAGCCCTGTGCCTTCCAAGTGAGACAGCAGAGGGACCCCTGGGAGCACATCCCACTGGGGACATGCCACACACACGGCAGGAGGGAGCCCTCCCAGCCACAGCCACTGTGCCATGCACACACCCACAGCCCAGCTGCCAGTCTACAAAGCAGCCTCTCCTTGTCACCCTCTGTCTCTTCCTCAGCTACACAGCAACAGGCCCCTGGGGGAGCCGCCCTCAGCTGGGCCTGTCCCATCAGCAACAGCCAGTGCAGGCGAAGGGAATCACTTACAGCTGCAGCTCCTGAAACCAGGGTGCAGCACCATAAACCCCTAGGACTTACTGGCTCCACTCTGTGGGGAATAATGCACTCTTGGTGACAGGCCACAACCACAATCCCAAGGACTTCCTAGGAACCCAGACACTCATTAGGTCAGGAGTATGGATTAGGAGCTGATCAGTGTGTGCTCAACAATCCAGATGCCTATTTTCATTGATCTTTCAATTTAGAACTATTGTCACTGATGAGCAGACGAATCCCAGTGGCTCCGGTGCCTGATGAGTGAATGGCTGTAATGGAGGAAGGCTCAGAGGAGATGGGCAATGCCTGGCTGAGCACCCCCATTGCCAATAAAGGTGACCTTGTCCCTACCCAAAGATAAAGGACGAGAAGAGAGATGACTTGTGGTTTAGTTCAGCTGAGGGATCTGACCTGCTGTGGAGCTGTTCAATCCTGTAGGGATCAAAAATGGTCATGTCTGGCAGAGCTGTTTTCTACCTTATGCCACAGGCACTTTACCTGCTGGCAGAGGCACTCGGATGTGCCTTTCCCACCTGACCAAGGGCAGCCACCTGAGCCCTTCATCCCAAGGGAATTAAGACACCCTGGAACTCACCAAGCCAGAGGCACAAAGTCCCAATGGCAGCTTTGATTGCAAGAGTAAAAATAAGGAAGACCCAGATGTTCAGCCAGGAGCAGCCTCTCTCTTCTGCTGGGGCTGGAAAACACAAAGCAAGAGTGAGCATGTCCCAGCCCAGAGTTAGGAGCACGATAACCCAGGGGGCTCTGTTCCCCAGCACCCTGCTGTTCCCTTCTTCCAAGCACTGGGAGCCCCTCAGGAAGCAGGTCCTGCTGCCTGTCCCTAGCAGGGGCTCAGAGCCACAGAGTACAGGAGCACAGGGGCTGCCCTGAGGCTGCTTTTCTATTTCCCTGTTTATCACAAGACCTGCCTGGATTCTGCCCAACCCTCACTCCCGCTTTGTCCTGTCAGACCTCCTTTCTCCTCAACACATCTTCCATCTTGCCTTCCATTACCCTGTCTGTCTCTGAATGCACTTTGTGGAGCTCCCTCCTCTTCCTCTCTCTTTGAAGCTTCTTTCCCTCACTCCCTGCATTTTGCCTCTGTCCCATCAGCCCCTTTCTGCAGTGGCACAGTCCCCCAAAGCAGTGAGTGCCCAGCTCAGGGTGTGCAGAGCCAGACCCACAGAGGGATTGTTTCCACAGGGGGAAAAGGCACGTGGGAGCTCTTGGGGAGCCCTGGCTGGGGTGTCCTTGGAGACAGCAGAGATGGGAGCAGGGGCTTGTGCTCAGAGTGATGCAGAGAGCTTTAGCAGGGCAATGACAGAAGGACAGCCTCCTTCAGCCCCAGTGTTTACAGACACAGCACTGAGGGAATAGCAGGGCACGCTCTGCCTGCACTTCCATTCCCCCTGGCTCTAGGAAAAGCTCATTCTGCCAGCCTGCCCACTGCCCACTGCCCTCATCTCTTGCTTTGCTCTTGCCCTGAGCCCCATCTCCTGGGGCCCACTGCACCATGCCCAGGATCCATCCCAGCCCTGCCTTTCCCCACCATTGTGGCAGGAGGAGAGAAAGGAAGGAAGGTTTGGGGGTTACCTGCACTTCCAGGACTGACTCTCCCTTGGCCATTCTTCATCTCTGCAGGAGGATCACTCTTCTCCAAGGGTCCCTGTTACCAGTGTGGGCACAAACAGCCTTCCTCCTGCACAGGGCACCTCCCACTCTGGTGAGGGGCCTGCACAGGCTCTAATCTGATGTGCTGAAAAAGCCATATCCTGGGTGGACCCACAGCACAGGAGATTGGGGAACTTTCATCATTACCTAGCCCAGACATGTCACACAATGCTCACTGCAAAACACCAAGTCACCTAGACAAAGGAAAGCAGATGAAGGAGAGCATCACTGCAGCTCACACAGTCTCCCTTTGCCCAGCCTCAGGCACTTACACAGGTGATCCATGGCCTTCCCTCTCTGCTGCCTGCTCTCCCCTGCTGAGGCTCCATGTGTGTGACAATACACACATGGCCAGGTATATTTGGCATTGGCTAGCAAAGGGTTAAACCCACTGAGCACAGCCTCCAAAAGGGAACCAAAAATGAGAGGCAAGCAGATCTGTGACTGAGTCTGGGCAGTGACCATTGACAACATGAGCCCAGAAATCCTGAGCACAACAGAGAACTTGTGACACTGTTTTTAACTAATGAACTAACTAATTTAATAATATAATTAGAAAAGAGGATGGAGCTTTGGGCAGTGGTGTTCAATATGCCTTCTTTGTGGGCCTGGCGGACAGAAAGGATCATTGGATGGTGCTGGAGTCCCTTTGCATGACAGATCAGGAATTTTGCCCTGGTTATTACTAAAAAAGCTGAAATCCTATGTTGTGTTTTCAGCTGGAAACACCTGCTAGATTCAAGTCCAGCAGCCTCATATTCCTAAGGATATCACTAAGGATAAAGGATCCCTACTGGATCCCAGTGTCCTCTGAATGGACTGAGATGGAAACACAGCTTTTGCTCTTGTTCCATCAGCTGGTTTCTCCCTGTGGAGAGCAATGCATGGGGGCAGACACACGGGAATAGGAGAGCTCACAGCAGCAGCACAGGCATTTCGCTGAGGCATCACAAGATCAGGGTACAGAACTGCTTACAAGGGAGGACAAGCCTGAGCTCTCTGTAGAAGAAATCCCCTGATTCTATTATTTTGTGCACAACAGGCTGCAGGCAGGGTCAGAGCCTACATTTCTAAACATCTCTATGTAAGCAGTGTTCACAAGCTCTCACCCCACAGAAAAACACATTCCCAAGACTTGTGCAACCTCCAGCCTCCCACCAGCCATGCAGGAAGGGCAGCTGCAAGAACACATCCCCTTTGTGGGAGCAAGACTTCCCCTGGTCTCACACACTTCCTGCTGGAAATGTGGGGTTCCTGAGTATCCACAGCTCTCCCAGCAGCCTGTGAAGCACAGGTGAAAGCACAGGGTCACACTGTCACAGAGCAGAACTGTGGGTGTGTGCCTGCTGCTCCCTCAGTGCCATCAGTGAGGTCACCCACAGCACTCAGCTGCCAGGGAGCTTCTTGCACACAGAGGTGGCCAAGCTGCAGAGCACCCTGGGCACCATTGCCACTTCTTTCCTATTTTTCTCTTTTCTTTCTCTTACAATATTCTTTCTTCATCTAAACTTTGTTTTAGGCTGTTTCTTCTGTGTCTCAGATGCCTTTCCCTAATGCCCTGGTTACTGTTAAGCTGGTGGCCACGTTCTCCTGTAATAGCTGTGGTTTGGGTCAAAAGCCCCCTGACAGCTGCAGCTTTTGAACTCCCACAGCTGTCTGCATTTACACTCCCATTTCTGTCACTTGCTGCTGTCCAGGCCACTGGAAGAGGGCAGAAGTTTCTCAGGCCCAAAGAGGCCCTGAAGAGCACTGTAGTCATGTTCCCACCACAGGACACCAAGGGACATCAACTCAAGTGGCATCAGAGAAGGAGATAGTTGTGCATGAGATACACATCTGCACTGGGAACCCGGAGAGGACCAGGACACCGGGAAAGGGAAGGGAGGATATTTGCAGCACGCCACTTCTCCAGTTCTCTGGTACCACCACAAGTCTCTGCTGACAACTGCTTTCTCACAGCTGCTTGTGACACTTCTCCACATTTGCTTGTGTTATTGACTGTATCCTGTGGAATGAAGTCAAATCCCTGCCAGTGTCAATATTACAGCAGTGGAAATGGCCTTGCTGAGAGGGAATTTGTACACAAGAATGTCGTGATAGGAAAAAAGGGAATGACAGGATACGGGTTATGATTAAATATTAGGAAGGAATACATTACTGTGAGGTGGTGAGGCACGGGATCCAGTTGCCCATAGGAGATGTGGCTGTCACATCCCTGAAGTGTTCACAGCCAGGCTGGAGGGGGAAATGAGCAACGTAGTCTAGAGGAAGGGGTCCCTGCCCATGATCCAGGGGGCACAAAACTAGACTATCCTTAAAAGTCCCTTCCACCCCAAACCATTCCATGGTTTGTGGATTATTTCCCCAAAGCCTAGAGATGGAAAAGGGTAGAGAGATATGCACACAGAGCACAGGGCCTTTCTTCATTGTTCTGATAGTGTATTTTCTCTTGTCTAAGATTTCGGAATTTGTTCGGCAAAACCAGTACAGCTAGAGGACATTTTGTGTGGGACTCAACAAAAAGCAAACAGCTGTGCTCAAGGAGACAGAGGACATTGAATCTCGGGATGTCTGCCTTCCATTCCAGTGCCTTCCTCCTGGAGAAGTCCATCTCTTATCAGCCAGAGGCTGCTGGAACCACATGGAGAGAAGAGGACTCAAGAACACAGGAGCTGCTGCAAAGAGCCTGAGCCTCCCTGTGTTCCCTGAGCCACCACATGCACTGGGCATGCTGGACAAAGCTCATTTCATTTCCACACACATGGTCCCACCCAACACAGTGAAGATGTGTCAGAGCTCCCCACCCTTCCCAGCACAGCCAGAGCTGTTCCCAGCTCCCTGCTGAGCTCCCAGCTTTACTCAGGACAGGGGCATTTCCATCACACAGTTACTGCTGCAGCTTCACAAATTCGATGACGCTTCGTAGTTGGTCTGACATCATTCCAGTTGTTGTGGGTCCCTTCAGGCAAATGCATTACTGTGCAGTTCTCAGTATGGTCTGGACTTGGTTCTCCTTTTCTCCAGAACCTGGGACACAGACAGGCTTGTTACTCCCCAGTGCCCACTGTAAAGCACTGCAGGAAAAGGCCACAATGGGATACCAGACTTGAAGGGAACAGACACAAATTCCCAATGCTGATCCATGGACTGAAGCAATGCCCTTCCTCCCACTCCATATCACACTGGCACCAGTGGCACATGGAAACCTGCCTCCTTCCTACAGCCTTCCAGCACAACAGAGCCCCCCTGCTCCATCCTGCTGGGGGCAACTGCTCACCACCACTCACCCCATGCACCTCACTCCCAGCAGAGGCCCGTGCTGGACTCCAGGGCAAGGTTGTTCTCCAGAAGAAGGCACAGCAAGGACAGTCCTGGTGCTCTCTCCCTGTGCCCCATCTCTTTCCTTGAATTTCAGCACAGCCATTTTGCTCACATAAGTGCTGTGTAGGCCAGCCAAGGCCTGTCAAGTATTAAGGGCTCTTGCTGATGGCAAAATGCAGCTTTTTCTAGGCTGACAGCAATGATTTCCAGATCACAGGTAGTTAATTCATAACCAATACCCAGCACAGATGGGGCCATGTGAACTGAGTGTACTACAAAGCTCTCTCTTTCTGCGTCTTTACTCTCTGCCAAGACAGTGGGGACAACTCCCTTTTATGAACCACCTGAAGCTCTCACAGGACTCCTACTTTCTTTCCCTACCAGGAGTCACACCAAACACTCTCCATCCAGAGATACTCATGCTGCTGTCCCATTGTAGGGAGACTTGTCCACCCACTGCCACTGGCCCACATCATCCTCAAACAGACCAATGTAAAAATTAATTTCTTTTGAAGGCTGAGTTCCCTGCTCAATGAGAAATTCCTGGCAATCAGAGAGAGAGAGTGCAATGTCCATGAGGTGCAGGACTGAGTACAGAGAGGCATCAGGAATCCCCATGATGTGGGGCTGGTGGCAGAGGGGGCTGGTGCTGCAGAGGTGCAGACAGGACCTTCCCCCTCCCCTGCAGGACAAGGAGGGGCTCTGAGTCCCCTCCAGGGCCCAGCACTGTGGCTCTGCCTGCTGGGTCCCTCTCTCTGGGGCCCTGTGCACTCACCTGCTCTGCACTGCTGGTGATCACCACCAGGTGGGAGCCCATCCCAGTGCAGTTCTCTGCACTCTCAGCACAGTTCATGATGTCAGTGGACAGGAAATAGCAGCTTCCTTCAAACCTTCTCCAGCCCTTTGGGCAGCACATCCAGCCTCGGTCTGTGCAGGGAGAGGACAGACAGATGCAGGCTACTAACAAGAGATGGTGATTGCAGACATCCAGGTTTTCCAGGGACAGTGCCCATGTCCTGCTCAGTGACTTTTCCTGACAGAAAGTGCTTGAAGAAACAGGGATAGTACAGACATTCCTTCCCATTGCTTTGGGGTATGACCAGTGAGCCTTGGGTACCCAAAGCCAGGGTAATCCTTGTAAGGGCATCTCAGGGCCCTCCAAAGTCCCTTTGGGGATGTGCTTTGACCTGCCCTGGCACAGCCCCTTGAGGCCCTTGGCCCCAAGGAAGAGGGGACATTGGGCTACTGACCTGTGCCTTGTGGCACCGCTGAGCCGCACTCCCACTCCGAGAACTGCTGCTGCAGGGCTGAGGGCTGGTCACTGCTGTGGCAGAAGGGAACCACTGCAAAGGGACAGGAAAGGCAGCAGGATTAGCCCTTGCTCCCAGCTCCTCACACAGCATCTCTGGCCCCTGCACTCTCCTTCCACCATTTCCCCAGCAAGCACGCTCCCAGCTGTCACCTCTCCTGGCCCACCCCAGGGGCACAGCTCCTTCCCAGCCAGAAAGAGCCCTGTGCCTTCCAAGTGAGACAGCAGAGGGACCCCCGGGAGCACATCCCACTGGGGACATGCCACACACACGGCAGCAGGGAGCCCTCCCAGCCACAGCCACTGTGCCATGCACACACCCCCAGCCCAGCTGCCAGTCTACAAAGCAGCCTCTCCTTGTCACCCTCTGTCTCTTCCTCAGCTACACAGCAACAGGCCCCTGGGGGAGCCACCTTCAGCTGGGCCTGTTCCATCAGCAACAGCCAGTGCAGGTGAAGGGAATCACTTACAGCTGCAGCTCCTGAAACCAGGGTGCAGCACAAACAAGAGGCACAAGGTCCCAATGGCAGCTTTGATTGCAAGGGCAAAAATAAGGAAGACACAGATGTTCAGCCAGGAGCAGCCTCTCTCTTCTGCTGGGGCTGGAAAACACAAAGCAAGAGTGAGCATGTCCCAGCCCAGAGTTAGGAGCAGGATAACCCAGGGGGCTCTGTTCCCCAGCACCCTGCTGCTCCCTTCTTCCAAGCACTGGGAGCCCCTCAGGTGCTGGAAGCAGGTCCTGCTGCCTGTCCCTAGCAGGGGCTCAGAGCCACAGAGTACAGGAGCACAGGGGCTGCCCTGAGGCTGCTTTTCTATTTCCCTGTTTATCACAAGACCTGCCTGGATTCTGCCCAACCCTTTGTCCTGTCAGACCTCCTTTCTCCTCAACACATCTTCCATCTTGCCTTCCATTACACTGTCTGTCCCTGAATGCTCTTTGTGGAGCTCCCTCCTCTTCCTCTCTCTTTGGAGCTTCTTTCCCTCACTCCCTGCATTTTGCCTCTGTCCCATCAGCCCCTTTCTGCAGTGGCACAGTCCCCCAAAGCAGTGAGTGCCCAGCTCAGGGTGTGCACAGCCAGACCCACAGAGGGATTGTTTCCACAGGGGGAAAAGGCACTTGGGAGCTCTTGGGGAGCCCTGGCTGGGGTGTCCTTGGAGACAGCAGAGATGGGAGCAGGGGCTTGTGCTCAGAGTGATGCAGAGAGCTTTAGCAGGGCAATGACAGAAGGACAGCCCCCTTCAGCCCCATTGTTTACAGACACAGCACTGAGGGAATAGCAGGGCACGCTCTGCCTGCACTTCCATTCCCCCTGGCTCTAGGAAAAGCTCATTCGGCCAGCCTGCCCACTGCCCACTGCCCTCATCTCTTGCTTTGCTCTTGCCCTGAGCCCCATCTCCTGCTGCCCACTGCACCATGCCCAGGATCCATCCCAGCCCTGCCTTTCCCCAACCCCTGTGGCAGGAGGACAGAAAGGAAGGAAGGTTTGGGGCTTACCTGCACTTCCAGGACTGACTCTCCCTTGGCCATTCATCATCTCTGCAGGAGAATCACACTTCTCCAAGGGTCCCTGTTACCAGTGTGGGCACAAACAGCCTTCCTCCTGCACAGGGCACCTCCCACTCTGGTGAGGGGCCTGCACAGGCTCTAATCTGATGTGCTGAAAAAGCCATATCCTGGGTGTACCCACAGCACAGGAGATTGAGGAACTTTCATTATTTCCCTGCCAGGGCATTTCACACAAGAATCATTGCAACACACAATCTCATGAAGGCAAGGGAAAGCAGATGAAGGGGAGCATCACTGCAGCTCACACAATCTCCCTTTGCCCAACCTCAGGCACTTGCACAGGTGATCCATGGCCTTCCCTCTCTGCTGCCTGCTCTCTCCTGCTGAGGCTCCATGTCTGTGACAATACACACATGGGCAGGTGTATTTGGCATTGGCTAGCAAAGGGTTAAACCCACTGAGCACAGCCTGCCAAAGGGAACCAAAAATGAGAGGAAAGCAGATCTGTGACTGAGTCTGGGCAGTGACCATTGGCATCCTGAGCCCAGAAATCCTGAGCACAACAGAGAACTTGTGACACTGTTTTGGTCTCATTGCATTGGAAGGGAGCTGGGCTTTGAGCAAAGGGGTTCAGCATGACCTGGCACTGTGGGGCAGAAGGATCACTTGGCACTGCCAGAGTGCATGAGCCTGACAGATCATGAAGTCTCACTTGGTTGTGACTGCAAATGCTGCAGACATATGTGGAACAGGCTGAGATGTTCCATCAGCTGGTTTCTCCTGTGGAGAGCAATGCATGGGGGTAGAGACACAGGAATAGGAGAGCTCACAGCAGCAGCACAGGCATTTCAGCTGAGGCATCACAACATCAGGCTACAGAACTGCTTACAAGGGAGGACAAGGCTGAGCTCTCTGTAGAAGACATCCCCTGATTCTGTTATTTTGTGCACAACAGGCTGCAGGCAGGGTCAGAGCCTACATTTCTAAACATCTCTATGTAAGCAGTGTTCACAAGCTCTCACCCCACAGAAAAACACATTCCCAAGACTTGTGCAACCTCCAGCCTCCCACCAGCCATGCAGGAAGGGCAGCTGCAAGAACACATCCCCTTTGTGGGAGCAGGGCTTCCCCTGGTCCCACACACTTCCTGCTGGAGATGTGGGGTTCCTGAGAATCCACAGCTCTCCCAGCAGCCTGTGAAGCACAGGTGAAAGCACAGGGTCACACTGTCACAGTGCAGAACTGTGGGTGTGTGCCTGCTGCTCCCTCAGTGCCATCAGTGAGGTCACCCACAGCACTCAGCTGCCAGGGAGCTTCTTGCACACAGAGGTGGCCAAGCTGCAGAGCACCCTGGGCTCCATGGCCACTTCCTTCCCTCTTCTCTCTCCTTTCTTTCTCTTACCATGTTCTTCCTTCATCTGAACTTTGTTTTCAGACTGTTTCTTCTGTGTCTCAGATGCCTTTCCCTAATGCCCTGGTGACTGTTAAGCTGGTAGTCATGTTCTCCTGTAACAGCAGTGGTTTGGGTCAATTGCCCCTGACATAGCTGCAGCTTTTGAACTCCCACAGCTGTCTGCATTCACACTCCCATTTCTGTCACTTGCTGCTGTCCAGGCCATCTGACCAATAGGAAGTGGGATGGGTAAGGCTGGAGAGGGTTCCAAGTCCAAAGAACAGCAAGTGTTCTCCTGTTCAGAAATGAACTTGGTGGAGGACATTCTCTCTTTCTCAGTGGTTGATGGCCATTTCTCCATCAACCTGAATCCCCTGAGCACTCCTGCTATCCAGTTTCCTTGATTTCCAGACAATTTGAAGGCAAAGACTTATGTGCAGCAATGACATAAGGGCAAGGAGCCTGGAAGGAAATACTAACAAAGAGGAAGGCAGAAAGCACAGGCAAGTGCTAGCAGCACAGACAGGAAGAGAGAATCAATCCCAGAGAAAGTTGTTCCCACTGTGCCTGGTTGCTTTCCCCTCTCACAGCCTGAAATCCAGCCCCACAGCCCTGAGCCCCAGCAGTGGGTGAGGGCAGCTCACAGAGGCAGCTGTCAGGCTCTGCAACTTGTGCTGCAGTTTCTGAGCTTTGTTTTCAGCAGGAAAGATGAATTCAATCCAGGAGGAAACTGGAGGATCATTACCATGGATCTTTCTGAGACAGGAGACAGGTTATGGAGGACCCAAAAACAAGATGGACTCCATTGGACCTCTCTCTCACCAATGAGGCCGAACTGTTGGGCAAGTAGAGGCTGAGGTCCACTTTGTCTGCAGTGATTCTGACACATTGGGATTCAGGATGTTGGCAGTCCTTGCATAGAAGGATGAGCTCCAGGGCCTGGGCTCTCAGGGCTCAAAGTGACATGGAGACAGACTCTTCCAGATCCTGATTCATCCCAAACTCCCAGGATGAATCACCCTTGTTCTCCTCCTGCCCTGCTCCTACGGGAAGCAGTCCTGCATGGAATCCTGCCTTCTTCCTACAGCCAAGGGGAGGGGCCGTGTCCAGACCCAGCAGGGGCTGCTGCTCACCACAGGCTGAGCCCAGGAGTGGACAGCCAGCAGAGGAGCCTGCTGGTCAGCTCTGTCCCTCAGGGACTGTGCACCCTCACTGGCTGCACCACAGCAGGCCTAAGCCTCCTGTGCAGGGCTGGCTCTTGTGTGGAGGAGGGCAGACAGGAAATGTGCTCCTTGTCCTGCTTGTGTGCTAAGAGTTATGGCAGAGGGGAGGCCTAAAGGGGATCCTGCACGGCAAAAGCCAGAAACCTGTGGGAATGGTGCTCAAGGCCCCAGACAAAGTAGCCCTTTCCAGCCAGTGGCAGGCCCAGCAGCCCAGGCTGGTGCTGGGAGAAGCTGTGCCACTGCAGGCTGTGCTTTCCAGGTGTAGAAGGAGAGGCCCTCAGCAGCAGGGCCACATTGTACAGCTGTAAACAGACATTTTCTCTGAAGGATTTCATCCTGCTGCAGCCAGGGAGAGGAACAGGAACAGGCAGCTCTTTGAGTTGGGATCAGTGCCTACTGCCTGTGCTGATTTGTGTGGTATTTTGCATGTATATGTCCTCTTTCTTCCATATGTCCATAGATATGTAGGACCTACTGTCCCTCCACGCTGTGTCTCACTGCTGCCTCGAGCTGTGCATGTGACCTGCAGCCACCTGCAGCATCTGCACTGCTGTTCATGCAACTGCTCCCACTGGATTAGGAAGCCAAATGTCCTGGGCACCTTGCCTCCAGAACAAATTCCCCTCTCTCCCTGGGACACAGAGAGGATTCACTTCCATAGGTAGGACAGAGGTGCACAGACAGGAGCTGAACACCCAATTGCATTCCCTGTTCCGTCAGGGCAGCTTGGGCCCTTGGTGCTTCCTGAGGAAAGAGAAGCGAGGAAACGGGAGGCAATAAGTGGAAAGAGGTGGAGCAAAGGAGGATCCATGGTGTCCAATGGCCTACAGCAGGACATGAAGGCAATGCAACAGGCACTGATGTTCTGGATGGGATGTCATGTGCAGCAGGAGCCCTGTCCCGTCAGCCTCCTCTGCAGCATGGTCTGGCCTGGGCAGGCATGCCCTTCCTGGCACCACTGAGGATTTGGCTTTCCAGGACTCCTGCTGCCTCAGGTGAGCCTGGGATCAGCCCTGAGTCAGGCAGAGGACTTTTTCCTCCAGGTGGATCTGAATGGCCAGTGTGGATTGTTTCTCTCCATGGAAATGATGTCAGAGACAGAGGGTTGGGGCGCAACCTAAAAGAATTGGGATTGTTCAGCATAGGGAAAAGGAGATTCCAAGTTGGTCTTATAGCAGTCTTCCAGAAGGATTCTAGGAGGGCTGGAGAGAGACTTGTAACAAGGGCAACACAAGGCAGAGGGAAATTGCTTTAAAGTGAAAGAGGGTAGGTTTAGAGTAGGTATTAGGAAGAAATTCTTTTCTGTATGGGTTGTGAGGCACTGGCACATGTTTCCCAGAGAAGCTGTGCATAGCCCAGCCCTGGAAGTGTTCAAGGCCAGGCTGCATGGGGCTTTGAGCAACTTGATCTAGTGGAAGGAGTCCCTGCTCAAGACTCAGTGGTTGAAAACTTGATCCTTAAACGTTCCATAAAACCCAAACCATTCCTTGATTCTAGGACTTTACCTCTCCAGCTTAGATATGGAGAAAAAAAGAGATACAGAGACAGGGTACAGAGAATTTCTTCATTGGTGTGATGTTGTATTTTCTTTTGTCTAAGATTTCAGAATTTGTTAGGCAAAACCAGTACAGCTAGAGGACATTTTGTGTGTGACTCAACAAAAAGCAAACAGCTCGGCTCAAGGAGACAGAGGACATTGAATCTCTGAATATCTCTCTTCCATTCCAGTGCCTTCCTCCTGGAGAAGTCCATCTCTTTTCAGCCAGAGGCTGCTGGAACCACATGGAGAGAAGAGGACTCAAGAACACAGGAGCTGCTCCAAAGAGCCTGAGCCTCCCTGTGTTCCCTGAGCCACCACATGCACTGGGGATGCTGGACAAAGCTCATTTCATTTCCACACACATGGTCCCACTCCACACAGTGAAGATGTGTCAGAGCTCCCCACCCTTCCCAGCACAGCCAGAGCTGTTCCCAGCTCCCTGCTGAGCTCCCAGCTTCACTCAGGACAGGAGCATTTCCATCACACAGTTGCTGCGGCAGCTTCACAAATTCGATGATGCTTCGCAGTTGGTACGACATCATTCCAGTTGTTGAGGGTCTCTTCAGGCACATGCATTACTGTGCAGTTCTCAGTATGGCCATCACTTGGTTCGTTGCTTTTCCAGAACCTGGGACACAGACAGGCTTGTTACTCCCCAGTGCCCACTGTAAAGCACTGCAGGAAAAGGCCACAATGGGATACCAGACTTGAAGGGAACAGACACAAATTCCCAATGCTGATCCATGGACTGAAGCAGTGCCCTTCCTCCCACTCCATATCCCACTGGCACCAGTGGCGCATGGAAACCTGCCTCCTTCCTACTGCCTTCCAGTACAACAGAGCCCACCTGCTCCATCCTGCTGGGGGCAACTGATCACCACCACTCACCCCATGCACCTCACTCCCAGCAGGGGCCAGTGCTGGACTCCAGGGCAAGGTTGTTCTCCAGAAGAAGGCACAGCAAGAACAGTCCTGGTGATCTCTCCCTGTGCCCCATCTCTTTCCTTGCATTTCAGCACATGTCATTTTGTGCACATAAGTGCTGTGTAGGCCAGGTGAGGCCTGTCAACTCTTAAGAGTTCTTGCTGATGGCAAAATGCAGCTTTTTCTAGGCTGACAGCAATGATTTCCATGTCATAGGTAGTTAATTCATAATCAATACCCAGCACAGATGTGGACATGTGAACTGGCTGTACTACAAAGTTCTGTCCTTCTGCATCTTTACTCTCTGCCAAGACAGTGGGGTGACAATTCCCTCTCATGCAGTACCTGAACCTCTCAGATCTCTCCTACTTTCTTTCCCTACCAGGAGTCACACCAAACACTCTTCATCCAGAGATACTCACGTTGCGTTCACATTGTAGGGAGTCTTGTCCACCCACTGCCACTGGTCGACACCAACCTCAAACAGACCAATGTATAAATTCATTCTTGGCACATCTTGATTTTTCAGCTCAGTGAGGAATTTCTGGCAATCAGAGAGAGTGCAATGTCCATGAGTTGCAGGACTGAGTACAGAGAGGCATCAGGAATCCCCATGATGTGGGGCTGGTGGCAGAGGGGGCTGGTGCTGCAGAGGTGCAGACAGGACCTTCCCCCTCCCCTGCAGGACAAGGAGGGGCTCTGAGTCCCCTCCAGGGCCCAGCACTGTGGCTCTGCCTGCCAGGTCCCTCTCGCTGGAGCCCTTTGCACTTACCTGCTCTGCCTCGCTGGTGATCACCACCAGGTGGGAGCCCATCCCAGTGCAGTTCCGTGCACTCTCAGCACAATTCATCATGTCAGTGGACAGGAAATAGCAGCTTCCTTCAAACCTTCTCCAGCCCTTTGGGCAGCACATCCAGCCTCGGTCTGTGCAGGGAGAGGACAGACAGATGCAGGCTACTAACAAGAGATGGTGATTGCAGACATCCAGGTTTTCCAGGGACAGTGCCCATGTCCTCCTCAGTGACTTTTCCTGACAGAAAGTGCTTGAAGAAACAGGGATAGTACAGACATTCCTTCCCATTGCTTTGGGGTATGACCAGTGAGCCTTGGGTACCCAAAGCCAGGGTAATCCTTGTAAGGGCATCTCAGGGCTCTGCAAAGTTCCTTTGGGGATGTGCTTTGACCTGCCCTGGCACAGCCCCTTGAGGCCCTTGCCCCAAGGAAGAGGGGACATTGGGCTACTGACCTGTGCCTTGTGGCACCGCTGAGTCGCACTCCCACTCCGAGAACTGCTGCTGCAGGGCTGAGGGCTGGTCACTGCTGTGGCAGAAGGGAACCACTGCAAAGGGACAGGAAAGGCAGCAGGATTAGCCCTTGCTCCCAGCTCCTCACACAGCATCTCTGGCCCCTGCACTCTCCTTCCACCATTTCCCCAGCAAGCACGCTCCCAGCTGTCACCTCTCCTGGCCCACCCCAGGGGCACAGCTCCTGCCCAGCCAGAAAGAGCCCTGTGCCTTCCAAGTGAGACAGCAGAGGGACCCCTGGGAGCACATCCCACTGGGGACATGCCACACACACGGCAGCAGGGAGCCCTCCCAGCCACAGCCACTGTGCCATGCACACACCCACAGCCCAGCTGCCAGTCTACAAAGCAGCCTCTCCTTGTCACCCTCTGTCTCTTCCTCAGCTACACAGCAACAGGCCCCTGGGGGAGCCGCCCTCAGCTGGGCCTGTCCCATCAGCAACAGCCAGTGCAGGTGAAGGGAATCACTTACAGCTGCAGCTCCTGAAACCAGGGTGCAGCACCATAAACCCCTAGGACTTACTGGCTCCACTCTGTGGGGAATGATGCACTCTTGGTGACAGGCCACAGCCACAATCCCAAGGACTTCCTAGCAACCCAGACACTCATCAGGAGTATGGATTAGGAGCTGATCAGGGTGTGCTCAACAATCCAGATGCCTATTTTCATTGATCATTTAATTTAGAACTATTTTCACTGATGAGTAGGAGAATCCCAGTGGCTCCAGTGCCTGATGAGTGAATGGCTGTAATGGAGGAAGGCTCAGAGGAGATGAGCAAGGGCAATGCCTGGCTGAGCACCCCCATTGCCAATTAAAGTGACCTTTTCCCTACTCAAATATAAAGGACGAGAAGAAATTTGGCTTGTAGTTTTGTTCAGCTGACGGAATTAGCAGCTGTGGAAGTTTTCATTTTCTCAGAGATGGAGGGCAGTCTCTTCCTCAGTATGCAGACATATACAAAGTGAGGGCAGGAAAACTTGAGACCTTACACAAAGCCCAGACAACCATGAAGCATGGTTTCTCTAACTTTTCTCCCAGCACTCCCCCCAGAGTTCTCCCTTGTAATCTCCTTGCACATACTTACCAAGGAGGACAACAACAAGGGCAATGCACACCAAGAGAAGCAGCAGTGAGATCAACCATGGCAGCCAGAGTGGGTATTTCTGGGGATGTTGCTCAGGCTTCTTTGTCTCGGGAGGTCCTAAAAGTGACAGAAACACACCAAACAAAACACTGCAGTCAACTATGGGTCTGTCAGTCCACAGTCCACATATCAAGGATGTACTACTCAAGGGAGAGCTCCTCAAAAGAAAAAAAGATTTCTGACGTGGAAAATACAAGGTTTAGGAGAATGACAGACTGGGACAGAGCAGGGAATGTCTGTGGTTTTTGGAGAAAAGTCCAATTCAGTGAGTGTGTTCCCAGCCCAGCCAGTCAGCCAACAATGATAATTGTTGGTGTTTGGGGGTGAGCCCTTCAAAACTACCAGCCAAAACTACCAACAATGATAATTGTTGGTGTTTGGGGGTGAGGGCTTCAAAAATTACAGTGAAACAATGTATTTCTAGATTGAGTCCAAAGCTGCTAAATGCAATATTGCTCAAACCATGACACTTAAGACATAAGGGAAGATTTCACGTTGACTTCTTCCCAGAAAACTTTTTCTGCCTCCTTCAGTTCCATTAGCTTTTTGAACTTTCTGTGCAGAAGTAATCTGAAAGAGGATGGGAGACGAAAAATGTGCAAGGCTATGATGGCACATCGTCATTGGAAGATTGAAAGATGTATTTTTCCTTCCATCCTTGCTTTCCAAGTCAGGATTCAAAGATTGGCTGTAGTAAAACTAGATTGTGCTAGGCTGGATATTTGGGGAGAACAGAGGGCTGTGCCCAGCAGCCTAAGTAAAGTACTCAGACTAAGATTTGCCAAGACCTCAGTTTAATCTAGGGGGATATTGCCAGTACTGAGGAGGTTTGGGAGCAGGCAGGAGAGTGGGTCACAGGGAAGGAGAAGCAAACACGCGGTAGGGGATTGTTCTAGCTTGTGGCAGGTACACAAGCCAGGGCAAATAAGAGGGGAAAGAGACAGCAGCACTCACTGCAGGACAGGAGTCAAGAAGCTTTGGGAGAGACTACTATTAAAGAGAAGATTTAGAGAGCCTTCATTCATTGTTGTCGTGGTTTGAGCATGAAGCTCCCAGGTCTGTCAGCAGCCAAGTGTGCCTGCCAGACATGCCTAGTAAGCAAGACTGTAAGAAACCTGCTCTTTGTGGATGCCTTCTGACTACTTCCCAAAGGCTTGGGAGAGACTGCTACAGCAGGGGAAAAGGCATCATTTTTCATTATCCGGAGAGAAAACATGTGGACAGACCAGGTCCAGGTTTCCCTGGTCAAATAATGTTTTTCTAATAACGTTTTTCTTTCTTTTGCCTTAGTGAAAACAAGGAGCCCCCTCAAGATCTAGAGTCAAAGCACTTACTTCAGAAATAGCTCTAACCAGTCCAACTGGTTTTTTTGATATGCATCACATCCAGACATTGTTCAACCTGTGCCCAGTCAGACCTGAGCATCCCACACTCACACCCAGGTGGCACAGGCAGCACTGCATGCTGCGCACCTCAGCAACACGAGTGAAGTGCAGTAATCTTGTGCACACTCGGGGGGATGAACTCCCTGCAAAATGCTTTCCACAGCTGGTCTGTGCTCTGTAACATGTCTAGCATGATCACATACAACAGACTTGATGTTCTTTGGAATAATAATTTGGAACACCATGGGGAACTTCCACCACCCCCACCTCACCACAGTGGAAATGCTAACTACATCCAGAACCAACTAATCTTGGTGCACTGAAAACAGTGAGCTTTCAAGGCAGACAGGACTATGTACACTATTTATTTCCATGACTCATGTCTCAGAGCAAGCAAAGAATAACCTGGAGCTGATGCCTGCTCTGTCTGGGATTGTAAAACTGAGATAAAGCTGTAAATAGGCAAGCTATTATATATCCTTAGGCAGCAGTAATTATTTATTTAATTTTTAAAAAATATTGTTCATTGATTTATGCACACATACATTTCCTGCCCTAGGACCTGCTGTTGTGTAGGGTCCTACATGTCAAGCAGAAGCGGTGAGCCTTATACAGAACATCTCTATGGGTTTCTACTTGTGGAACAATGACTACAGAGTAGATATTAACCAGAATATGCCTTAAATTTGCATGAAGTCTAATAAAAGAACAATTTTACCACTGGAATTTTTAATAGGAAAAAAAAATTTGTTTGGTGTGTGAAATGTTTTTCAGGAGTGGCAGACATCAATAACAGATTTGGATCTCCCTCCAGATTTTAAATAATTCTTCTTCTGTATATTTCAGAGTGTTTAAGTTTTGGGTGTCTTCTCCAAGGACCATTTCTCAATCAGCCATGGACAATGGGGCTATGTTTCTGCAGCAGTACCACTTCTCATGAAGCTGCAGAGTACAACTGACTGCTCTACTATAAGCAGGCATGTTGATTCTCCTACCCTCTCCACAAGCAGCAATCTGTAGTTTCACTCAGAGGCAAGAGCAGCCAGGACATGGGCTTATTTGCTGCTTTGGGAGCCCCTCCACCTTTGTGACAGATCTGATTGTTTGTAATAAACCACAGTCTCTACTGTTGGTACTCAGCATGGGCCAAATTTGACTCTTTCAAGACTACATAACATGTAGGGAGGGTACTGAGGGAGCACAAACAGGTTCCTTAATGAATGTTCATTTGAAACCTACTGTTTGTGCTCCCAGTAGTCATTTTTGTTCATGTTGCAACTCCTATTTGCCTTTTCTCTTAGAGACGTTCCTCAAGACTCTTATTTCAAAACTCCTCCGGTCTCCTGATCATTTAGCTCCTTTTTCTCACGAATCCATCAAGATCAGCTAGGAACCAAAGTCACAGAAGGAAAAATCTTCCTTCCCTCTTCCTCACCCTGCTCCCTTTCTCCCAAATAACCCATTCATTCCTTACCTTTGACCACTGGAGCTGGCGATTCATTTTTGAACTTCACCTCAGCATAGGTGATTTCTGATGCCATTTAATCACAGTGTGACCCTGTCCTTAGTTTTGCCACGTAAAAGGTGGGTCTTTTAGCTCCTTTTTTCCAGAGGGTGACAGGAATAGGTTACTGAGCCTTTCCCATACATTCATTCACTCTCTACCCATCAAAGAAGGCTGTGCTGAACACTGGAAGCACTGGTGATAACCCAAGAATTCCTGGGAGCTCAGAAATGCTCCAAAGAGATCTTCAGTTTCTTAGCCCAGGAAATCAGCCCTGGCACCATGGAAGATTCTGAGACATAAAAGAAAAATGAGAACCTAACAACTGAAAGGGAAGTTGCACTCCTTCCCCATATCAGATTCTCAGCTGATTGGCTTCCTTTTCAAGACATTTATTGGTTTTTTTCCTCTTTTTAACTTTCTTACTTAACTATTACCCCATATTTTCAAGTGTTTCTTTGTCTGTTAGTAATTCTAACATTGCTCTCACATTTGCAGCTATCACAGCTCCTAGCCCAGTTTAACCTGCAGTCCAGAACAAAATGCATTCTGCCCAACTTGCCCCTTGTGGTTAAGCTGCATTTGCTACATCAAACGTCACAGCTATGTCTCACTCTTCAAAGTCAGACCCAGCTGGAAATTAGCACTAGAACAAATCTCAGACTAGGAAATGTTCCTGTAGAAGTGAGACTGGGGAGCTGCAGCCTTAGAGCAATAAAAATAATCAGAAGGTTGATATATCCATGAAGAAACAGAAGGATCAGGCTGGAGTCAGAGAGGAGAACAAGCAAAGTGGAATTTTAAAAAGCATATGTTGATGGTGTGAGAGATTATTGGGAAGAGAACACACAAAAACTTTTCTATTAAAACCTGATTCATAGCCTGTGGAAGTTCAGAGCAGTGCTTGCTTCAGGCTCCATTTCAGAGGCTGAAAAGGGATGGTTTACATTTTTCTGCCACTTTTCCAACACTGTCATTTATCTCCTTTAACTGTTTTCTGGTAAAAACCTCTGATACTATCTTGAGCAAAATGTCAGTGTTTAGTCTGATTTGAAGCTGGAGCAGATCTTGAAAGGAGACAAGGCAAATGGCAGCTGAGATACATTCTAAATCAGAAAGACTCTGGGAACAGATGCTAATAAGTCAGGCAGGGTGAGGAGGGTTCAGTCAGCAGACAGGACTAAGGTCTGTGTTGTAAGGGACTTTCAAAGACTATCTATCTTCTGCAGCCCACCTGCCATGGGCAAGGACATCTGTCACTACATCAGGCTGCTCAAAGCCCCTTCCAACCTGGCCCTAAACATTTTCAATTAAGGGGAATCTGCAATTTCTCTGGGCAATCTGTTTCAGCATCTCAGCACCCTCATTGTAAAGAATTTCTTCCTTATATCTAATCTAGATCTGGCTTTTTCAGTTTAAACCTATGACCCCTTATCCTACCACTACCAGTTCCATTAAAAGGTTTCTCTCCATCTTTCCTATAAGCCCCCTGTAACAGCCTGAAAAAAGCCACAACAAGGTCTCCAAAACAACCAGAAGGAAGAAGCTGGTTAGTTTGGCTAGCCTTAAGGCAGAGCAGAATGAGATGCTCACAGCACATCCAGAGAGCACAGAGGGTAACCAGAGCAGAGCTGGAGATGAGATAGGGCAGTAGAATAAAGAACATGCACCAGACAACGGAGAAGAACAATGTGACAGAAGGTAAAGGGAATCTGAACACAGTTTAGGGAGAACTGCCCCTAAGCAGAGTGAGGCAGTAACTGGATGTCTTTACCAAGGATTCCTTTTGTGTCTTGTGTCCTGAGCTAACTTTATTTCACCTTTAGGTATTGTGTGCAAAGAGGGTGACTTTCACACAAGAATGAGAACAGCTACAGGAGAGAAATCTGATCCCTCAAGCAAGCATGCTGCCTGCTTCTCTTTCCAACATCCTTCCAGCACTATCCTCTGTCTTCAGTCTTGGCCCTCTCACTGAAATTAAGCCTCCCTAAGTCTCTGCTGAAATTTACTTCAGCCCTCAAAATTCTTGTTGAGAATTCAGAGCAATCCTCTGCATACTTCCCCCTGTCCCCACCCAAGCAAGCCTCAGCAGACTCGTCTCATGGGAAAAAGGCTTACTTCCTTGCAGGGTCTGTGAAGAAACAGGAAACCCAACCAGCAGACAGAGAAGGAAGTTACAGAGCAGCTTCATGCACTTTTTCCACTGAAACACGTCTCCAAACACAGCCGACGCATTTCAAATGCAAATTCAGGCTCTAGCTGCTCTTTTTATTAGATTACATTAGACTGCACTTAAACATCAGTAGACAGCTCAATTCTTCTTTGTCAGCCATCAGAGTTGTTGCTTGTTATCAAAATTCAACCCTGAATCATACATACTTCCACGGGACACAGTGCTGAGCCAAGGTGTAACAACAATCACATGATATTCCTGAAAAATTTGTCCTTTGAATTTCATACACACTGATGGCATGTAAATGAGTGGGAGATGGAAACAACTGGACCCTGCAGATAGTTGTGGTGCTAAAAAAAAAAAAAAAAAAAATCTTGCTTAAACCCTCCCCAAACTCATGCTTTTCTTCCTTGCATACTCACTGCTCTTCCTCAGTAATTCCATTCCCCCTCTTCCTGTGCTCTGCTCACTCCCTTGTCCTCCCACAATACCCGTGTTTCCCTACAGATCTTTCAGCTCCGCCCTACCCCACACTGCCAAGTGTCTCCCATGCTCTCAGCCCCCAAGTGCCTCACAAGCCCCAGCTCCTTTCTGGGACTCTCCCAGTTCGCTTTCCCTCCTCACTCGTGCTCCAGCTCCTGGTTGCTCTGCAAGCTACATGGCCACCCTTTGTCCCTGACCCAAAGAGAAGGCAGCAGAGGCACTAATGCTCTTTCTCCCCAGCCTGTCAGTGAAGTTGAACAAGGTGGTACCTGCAAGCCTTCCACCCCACAGGCAGCATCATCCAGTTTAGCAAGCAGGTCCATGTGAGCAGAGGAAACTGTGTCATTGCACATGCCTTACACTTCTTTTGAAAATCCAGCTGAACCTGAGGAGTTAAATTCAAATTTATAGGCAAAGAGTAGGACCGGAATCCTAAAGCTGTGACCCCACAGATCCAAAAGAAATCCCATTTTTTAATTGGCCACAGTTGTGGTGGAAGCTGCAGGGAAGTGACACACATCTTACAAGCCAGTTTGAACACAGAGGGGCAGCTGAGAGAATTGAGCTGAAGGCTGTGAATCATCACAAATGACATGAAGGTTACACAGGGACATCACATTGGCCACCCAAATACCTAGACCCTCTTCAGAAGATTTGACAAAAGGCAAAATGAAGCTGACATGACTAAAATGATTTCCCAAAGGGATTATCAATATGCATTTTTCAACAAGCTGACCTTGCAGGCAAATGAGGAAAATTTAAATGAGTGCGACCTCCAGTAAGTGCAAAACCATAACAAAGCAAAAGTGTCAGAACTTCTTCAAACCCTTTATATTTGATATACTGCCTTGAGGGCAGGTGAAGAGCAGGGTATAAAATAAGCAATCAGAGAGAACAAGCACATCAAAACAAAGCTAAAATAATTATTTGTCACAGTGGAATAAATTGGTGACATTCACACTGCAGAACCCTGCTTTGTGGAGTACTAAATCAAAGGATCTGTCCAAAATAAAATATTGATTGTGCAAAATGTATGGAATTAGCAGGCCTGGGCAAGATGGTCCCATGGATTCTCAGGAAATTCAAAAGTGAAACAGTTGCTAATATCAGTGGGTCACCTTTTGCCTAAAACTATCTTTTTATCAGCAAATCTCAGACTGGGGGGGAACATATCAAAGAAGAAGAAGTGGAGAAGTCTCAGGGAGATTTAGAAAGTTAAAGGTTTGACATCTCTGGTGGTCAGGTTAATATAACAAAAGAATTAATGGATAGACATGTGTGTAAATATGATGGACTTTGGGGAGAGTCAATATAACTCTTGTAAAGAAACCCTGCCTGTTGTGGGTTTTTGCCTACAGTCCTGGCATCACCTACTCTTATGGCACTTGTAGCTAGCACAGACTTCCAAGTCACTTAGACAAAAGCCTAAACCAATTGCAGGCTTTATATCCCTGCACCTGGGTGAGAAGAGCACCAGAAGTGAATATATGCCACCTTTTTGATCCTCCCTCTCCACATCACCGGGCTCCTTTTCAGGGATTAAGGCTATAGAGCAGAGCAGCCAAGGGAAGAGCATAAAAATGCACTGGAACATGAAGAATGAGGACCCAAGGCCTGACACTGAGCAGTAATAAGGGATGTCAAGTAACAAATCAAAGAGATTCAGGCAGCCAGAGCTCCTTGAGAGCTCCTGAGGGATTTGGCTGGTTAGAGAGAGTCTAGCAATAGGTGATCTCATTGTGTACCCTGCTGCATGGAACTGGCTGGGGAGGGGTAGGATGCTGCAGTCCATACTGCTCCAGGGGACAGTGTGGGAGCACAGCAGACTCCTGGGATCTGAGAGAAAGGTACCCTAGGCCCTTCTCAGCCAAGGCTGACACAGGCCAGAGCTGCAGGGAGAAGAGACCTCTTCTGGAAGACAGTCAAACCCTCTAATGAGAGAAGGTTAATCAGGTTTCCATACAGGTTGCTAAGAGACCAAGGGAAAAAATGGCTTCTATGGAGCTGTGAAAGCACAGGAAAAAGACATTGGAGCATCCAGGCATGAAGAGGAAAGAGGGAAGTACTGAATGGACAGTGGGAAAGGGGAGTGAGAGCAGTGAGTGGGATGGATGAAACAGAAGGTAGCACTGTAAAGCCACACAAGTTTCTGGCAGGTGGCAGCACCTCACCGCAGGCAGGCCTGAGTTGGCAGAAAGACAATGCTACGGTTACAGTACCATGCACAACACAGGGGAACAAAAGAAAAGTAGGAGTGATAAAAAGAAATGTTCCTCCCCAGAACAGCTTGTGCATTTCTCCCCTGGCCATATCTCTGCCAAATTTTAGTAAATGCTGAGGATTTCAAGCAGAAGAGATCATGTCCCAAAGTTACCTGAGCTGAGGGAGCTCAAACTCAGTGCGAATTGCAAAGGGAAACTCATGTGCCCACTCTAGTGTGATGATAGGTTACCAAAATCCCTCAGGTGTAAGGGAAGGAATAAGAGAAGAAAGAACACGATCCAGAGAATCTTCAAAGAGACAAGAAGCCCCAGTATGCCCCTTTACATGTAGCATTAACAGAGGATTTTCTTCAGAAGAGCAAAACTATGTTTTATTTCTTTATTTCCCCCAATTTACAGATTACCAAGTCAAAGCCAACAGAGGGCAAATTCAGATGCAGTTACCTCAGAGCTTTGTTTTATGCCATTACTGGAACATTGCACTTTTGTCTCCTTCCTCTTTTGGATCTGAGTCATAAGTCTCAAGGCTGTGCTGGAGAACAGAACCAGATACTGCAATTGCTTGCCACAGCACCATATCTGACTTCAAACCTGGGCCAGATCCAAGTCCTGCTCAGACCCCAGTGGCTGTTTTCAGAGGTGGGACTGTGGAGTTTATCTTCTTAGAGTGGGTATATGGAATTCACATGCACAAGTTGTGGCCACATAACACCTCTCCACAGAAGCAATTCTACATGCTTCATTTCCAGTTCTCAGGATTGCACAGATCTCCACAGCCTTGAATTCTGTTTGGCTACTCTCTTCCCAGTGAGGTGAATGCATGTGATCTCCCTCTCCTGAAGGGGGAATGGTGGGAATGGAAAGAAAAGCAAAAATCTGGAAAACAACCACAGTCACCGAGCAGGTATGGAGCTGTCACGTAAGTTCACCCAGACTCATGCTAGGAGTTCCACCTTAGGGTCACTCTTATTGGAACTTAAACTGCTTCCCTCCACATCCTCTGCATGCATGTAAGTGGAAGGCAGTAAAAAACATTCTCATAGGGAGGTTCTGGGGTGAGCTGTACTGGTTAGGCTGTCCCAGCAGGTGCTGTTGGAATAGCAGCACAAACCTCCCTGGCCCTGCAGGACTCCCTCACCCCCTCCTATCCTCAAGGGTGGATTTATCAGGAAGATTGCAAGTGGCCTGTGCTGGCCCTTACCCTGTAGCCAAAGTGGCCCTGCAGGCCACTTGCAGCCTCCCAGCCCAACTTGTGACAGCCAGCAGCAAGGTGATGAGACATCACCTGCCTGCAGGTGTCCAGTCAGGATGGGACAAAGCAAAAGCCATCTCGTAACAGCCATAGAAAGCTGAACTAAATCCAAGGAGTACAGTCAGCTCAACCAAACACTCCTGGGCACCTCATCAATGAAACATGATGGGAAAGTTTTAATGCCAGGCAGGAAGGCCCCAAGCTTTGGGGCTCAACCATATGCAGGAACCTCCTCATGACACAGATGTCAACACTGTCAGAGGCGGAAAGGCAAATTATTTTTTTTTTGGAAGAGCACACGCTTCAGGTGCCTGTGTCAGCCACTTTTACTATGCCAGGACACTGAAGTCAGCACAGGGAAGCAAAGGGTGGGCAAATGGCACTCTAGGGTGCCAGCCTCCAGCACAGAGCTGGCACTGACCCAGAGGCCAAAGGGCCCCTGCTGCTGACTCCCTGCTGGCTGGGACTGACAAAGAGGGCAAAGTGCTCCTCGAGGCATCTTAGACTCTGCCTCCAGATCACAGTTATTTGCCTATTTAGCATTTTAAGACTGGGCAGGACAGGCTCAGCACACCATCCTGCTCTTCACAGAGCCTCTGAGGTGAAGGATGACTGTCAGATCTCAGTGTTCCTTTTCACTGACCAACAGCCCATGTCAGACATCTCACCACACTGCTGGTCTAGCTTGGGCCCCACCACAGCAAGCTGAGCACAGAAGTTGTGCTAGGAAATACTTCAGACTGGAGGTATCTTGTTCAAACCCTGCTCAAATCAGGTCTACTTTTGGAGCTAGACCAGGGTACCCAGGACAGGTTATCTGCCTAAAGTAACCCTGTTTCTGTATGGGATATATCACTTAAGGGCTTTTCCTGCTTTTCTACCCAAAAAAGAGTGATTTTCAAGCACATTTTGTACATGTACCCATGGTATTGACTTCAGCTTTAGATACTGGTTACAGCAGCCCCTAAGTCTGGGCCAGACATACAGCTGTATCTATACTCTCTTAGCATATATTCTCCAAAGAAAATGCTCTCCTATCCCTTCCCTCTCACTTGAATCCAGCTTCTTGTCTCTGCCAGCTAATCAAAAGGATGATTTGTGTAGCACTACCAGCATAGCATCTCACACATCTTTGAACAGTTTGCTTAACACCATAAACAGGGACTCATGGACAAGTGCTTAGCCACCCCTTTAAAGTTAGCCCCAAAAGAATGGAACTTCTAGTTTTTTTTAAGACAAACGACATCCATACCTGTATGCACACTGACCGCAAGAGGGGATGCGTGCCTGCCCTGGCACAGCTCAGCTCCAAGCCCTACATCACCGTGTTTGTGCAGGAGGGCACCGAAGCACAGAGGGCAGTAGAACAGCAGGACACAGCTACGTTTGGAAGCACCAGCTCCATCACTAAACTATCAAACTACAAATCACCAGCTGCGATTTCTTTTCAGAGAGCACCCCACCAGTGCTAGCCAGATCTCAGGTGATGTCTGCTTGCATCCCACCTGCCACCCTCTCGACTGCTGGGCGCCCAGCCAGCCCCTGGAGCGGGAGCCCAGGGATTGCGGGAAAGCCCGCAACAAAGGGATCGGGCAGCAGATGGCAGCACACGGCCACGGCTGAGACTGAACTCGGCGCCTGCTCGCGGCTGGCACCAGCCCAGCCTCGGCAGGGCAGGGAGCGCCGCGCCTCTGTGCATGCTGAACACACAAGGCTCCACACAAAGGCTGCAAGTTACAGGCGGCTCCCTCCTTCAGGGAATGTCTCTCCAAACTGCTTCAAGGCTTGAAAGCTGCCTCTCTCTCTACCTCAGCATGCAGGAGCTGCCAACCTACAATGCCTGGGAAAGAAAAGGGACAGCAGGCCATTCGTTGCAAGTCACCTGCCTGGCCTGCCCCAAACACAAGTGATGCAAGAAGTGCACCCCAGGATCCCAGCAGTGACTGGAAATCATACCTCTGGTCAGGAATCACTACACAACCCAGCTGTTGCTGGCTGATCTTCCTAGGCTCAGCTTCAAGCAATGTCCATCATAGCCCCAGCTCTGGATGGGGACATACAGCTATAGGAAATGGCAGGTGACAAAATTAAGCTGTCATCCTGCAATGTGCTTTCCCTGACTGTTAGCATGGACAGAACTATTGTCAGTAACAGTCTGCAGAGTGAGAGTCTATTGCTCACATAATGTAATGAGCACTCATCAGACTACCTAGACCTGGAGGCATTACCATGTGTGTTAACCACTTGTGTTCAGAGTGCTCTGCTTATTGTATACATTAACAGCCCTGTTATTCTTCCTCCTAGAACCTTGTAGGTTTATGCTGATTTAGCAGGATGAGGTCAGATTCAGATCCTTTTACCTCATTATCAAAGCTCAGGAAGACTTTGGGGGTTTTGGTTTCCCGTTTGGTTTTTGTTTGATTTCCTCCGATGTACAGCCCTTCTCCATTTCTTCAGGAGTCCAAACACAGCATGAAGGCTTTGTGAAATCTGGCAGGTTTGTGTCTGCAATCCAGATTGTGTGGCTGTGGTAAGAACAGTTGCTGCATGGCTCTGAGACACAAAGTCACAGAACATAATTAATGGGAGAAGGGGCAGGGAAATACACACATCACACCTCAACTATTGCTCCCTCAGAAGTATTGACAACCAAAAACCAGACAAAACTGGGATCTTCCCTTTGACACTTGTTTCCTGTTTCTTTCTATGTGCTACAGTCTGTCTCCCAACTGGAAGAAAGGGAAAACTTGCAGAGGACTCAGCAAGCTGTGCATCCTAGCAGGTCTTGCTGTGAGGAAAGGCATGGGGCCTGGGAAGATCTCCAAACATGACTAAGCTCTCCTGCATGAACTGTTTCCCAGTCTTCTGTGCTTCTTGATGCACAAAGAGGAGTATATCCCAGCACTTCCCTTAGGTGAATTTCATCTGAAAATTCTCCTGCTCTGGAGAAAGACCCTTTAAGGCTTCTCAACTCTTTCTGCTGCAAGTACCTACTGAAAGGTCTGAGAAGCTCTACCATAGCTTATGGGTAAAATGCTACATCTTGTCCCTGCCAGAACCTATACAACATACTCATCCTATTTATGAAAATAAGGTAAAAGTTTTGGTCGTAGAGCCGAAAAAATGTCTTTTTCCCCAGCCACTACAGATACTAGAATGCTTGACAATTCCAACAGCTGACTTAATAGGTTAAGATTTCTTATCTTTACCCAGGCCACAAGACTTATGTTGTACTTCCAACACAGCCATATACACAGCTTTGCTGTCTGCCAGAGGAACATGGAGCAAGCATGCTGTGCAAAATGGCTGCAAGCAGGCTTGACAGAACAATGTCAGGGCCCTGAACATATTCACCTCCTGGGGGATTGGCTGGACTCAGGTCCAGCTTAAGTAATAGAGGTGTTTGGCTTTGAGAAACCTCAGCAACATGGGCCTTATCACAGCTAAGTGGACCCTTGGACCCTGCCTGAGCTAGCACAGCCATGCCAGGCCATGTCCCCTGCTATCTAAATCCTCATTCTGACCTGCTCTGATCTTTGTGCTCAGGTACTTCAGGACTGCTCCTCTGCTGGTGAGGCCACTGCCCCTTCCTGCCCTGCTGTGACCCATCTTCCTGCTTCCTCTCTTTCCAGACAGCCTGTCCTTGCTGCCCCTAACAAAGGGGCCACCTGGCTCACCTTGACCATCTCTAATAGGCACAGACCATTTTCCATCTACCAGCACAGAAAGAATAATTTCTGAAAATACCAGCAGGCTGTAGAAGCCTTTAATGTCTGAGATGCTAAATATCAGGGCCACTAAGTCTTCTCACTTGCATGCTTTATCCACACTCTTACCAAGTCCCACAGGAGCCTACACTCAGGCCTGTTTCCACGTTGTTGATTTGTGTTTGGTATTGTGTGAGTTTTGTGCCATATGTGCAACAGCTGTACCATTTTTGTGTCCTTTTTCCACACTCCTACCTCTTTGCCCAGACAGAGCCTGAACCCATCACTCCTGAAGTTGCTCTTGTTCAGTCTGCAGGCCACAACAGATATGCAGAAGGATAAGTAGGCTGTGAGGATCTTGCTGGAGACATGAAGACCTTCAACCTAGAGGCTTCCAATGGAAAAACAATTTGACAACTTAGAAGACTCATGACATTTTTCACCCCAGTATTACTTGTTTAATTACCATTTGCACCAGTACATCATATGCTTTATATACATATATCTTTAATTTTTGCTTCTTCAGCTTTTCAAATACATAATATATTATCTCCAGAATACTAAGACAATACAGAAGAGGCTCCTAGTTAGTTGTTAATTGGTGCCACCAACTTCCTTGGTTGGGGAACTGATACATAGTTGAAATGACAGGACCTCACAAGGATGTGAGCAAACAAAGAGGAGACAAAGAAAACAAAATGCCAACCCAGGAGTCTGTGATGTTGCTTGTAGACTACAGCCATCCACAAGTTCAGGAGGCAAGGAGCTGAAGTACAGTGAGACTGCAGGAGTGACTATGAAGGCAGAGGAGGGCTGGCAGGGGGAAACACCAAGAGAACCAGGGAATCAGGGTTAAATGACTACTTAAAATACATCCAAGAGCAGTCTGGTCCCCACTTCCACAAGTGGAACTGCAGCAGCTTTAGAGATATTTCAAGAATGTTGCTTCCCAGAGGGATGGTCTAAGTGGAACTGTCTCCAAAATGCCCTCACTGTAGCCAGACAAAAATGACAAAAGACCTTTGCCAATACAAGGTGCAAAACTACTTTTAAAAGCCTCACCAGAAAATTTTTGCCCAAAGGGAAACATTTCCTTGTGAAGGTGTGCTAGAGACACAAAAGTGTTGCTGTGTTGAGTGTTCAAAACAGGAAGAAGCCTTCCAGCAAAGCACCAATGCCCTAGTGTTCCAGGAACTGGGTACAGCCAAGAGTTACTGAGACCAACTTCCCAGCCAGTTGGGAGGTTTTGGCTTCTGTGCCAGCATGAAGGGTAGCAATTCAGCAGTGTGAGGTTTCCAGCCTGCCCTGTGAGTTTGCCCACAGTAATCAACAGACTTACAGCCCAGATCACATCCACAGCTGCTGAAGACAAAGTAGTGTCCACACTGCCTCAGGAAACTCTCCCAAAGAAAAAAGTAGGAAGTCGTGGCTTTTTACCTCTTCCTAACTCCCTTAACCACACAGGAAATAGAGGGGGCCTGGACACATTAAAAATAAAAATGTAAGTTCCAATAATGAGCTCACATCCCTTTTCTTCTGGATTCAGAAGTAAAATCATAATAAGGGACAGAGGTGGGAGAATTTTGCTCCCACAGATCTCAGGACCAATGAGTGAGTTAAAAAGGGGAAGGGGACTGTCCCTTCATCAGAGAATAATCTATTGTCCCACCATAATTCTTATTGTAGATATGCAATACTTGAAACACAGTGCCAAGTCACAACACAAGGCCAGGGTTCAGGATAGTGATGCAGGAACATGAAATGCTGAGTAGTGGGAATCACCTGGTTGTCATCTAGTGCAAGTAACTACCAAATCGTAAAAACAGGCTTTTTTTTTTTTTCCTTAAAGCTATTTCCAGTTAAAACATCTCAGTGACAGTGAGGCCTTTGCCAGGGGAGAAAGGAGTTAAAACGAGAGAAGTTCCTCCAGTGAACCTTCAATCCAAAGCAGGAGCCTCAAGGACAGGGTGCCCACCTGGAACTACAGTGCAACAGGAGCAGCCTACTCAAGGACTTGCATGGCTCCTCCCACAGGAGCAAAGGGACATGCAGCACTACCAAGAATTGCACCAAAGATGGAAGAGCAGTGTGTGCATGGGGAGAGTCACTCCTCACCACAGATGTCATTCATCCAAGAGGGTTTTGTGTTGAGAAAAGACCTATCTCCTCAGAGGTTCCATTTAGCAAGTGTAGCCAAATGCAGCTGTCCTCAGCACCGCATGCTGCAGTCACTACTGAAAGCAGCCACAAAAAGCAACAGCCTAGCCAGAGAAAATGTGAAGGACAAGGAACCCAGAGGCACCTACCCAGCCTCCCCCTGTATCCACTTTCTTCAAGATTCTTGCTTTCCCTGTATGGAAAGACAGGGAAAAAGAGCTAGGATGTACCATGTAATGGCCAAGCAGATGGAGGCGATAAGGCTACCTCTCTTCTCCTTGCCCATCTTGGGAGGAGTCTGTATGTTCTCTTTAGGTTCAGTGGGATCAAAAATACTAAGTTTAAGTGAAGGTCTGATCTAAAAATGAAGGATTGTCCCAATTTGATTGAAGACTAGAGAGGTTTGTGCCCTCTCTGATCCCATTTGGTGCCTCTAGGTCATCAATTTGTCCCATTCCACTGCTTTGATCATTCAGAACTGGACCCAGTTGGACTGCTGAGGAGCCTGATTGGGAACAGCACTGAAACAAAAAAAGGAAAATCAAATGAGCAGATGCAGTAAGACTTCTTAATTCTGGTTCTTCCCACACCCATCAGGACACTACCCTTCTTGTGTTCCATTCATCACAGTTTACCTCGATGCAGTGCTGAAGTCTCCCCAGAGGTCTGTGGTAGCTGATACTGGTGCCTTGGATGCAGCTGCAGGAGCATCTAAATCTAAAAGAATATCTAAGGCAAAAGAGAAAGATAGAGAGAAAAAAAATACATCAGCTTATCCAGAAAATCCTACAGGCATTTCAACTGTCACCTCAAACAAACTCCTGGATGCAGGGCAGAAAACCTTAGAAGGGACTCCAGCTTTCCCTGCAAAAGTCAGACTTTTTGAGGGGCTTGTTATAACAGCATCTCCTTTTGCTGAATGTGCACAGCTCCAGCTGACACTGTACCTCCAGCAGGGGAACATTGTCTTCAGGAACTATTCAGTCTCCACTCTGCACACCACCTGACACATTTGTCACTTATTACCTCTCCCAGCAGACATAAGGCTCACTCAACCCAAGCTCAGCAATCCCAACAGCTGCCAAACAGGCACCACCTTAACAGCACAAACCACACCCTGGGACCACATGAGCCCTACTCAGAAGTTAATGTTTATTCTCACTCGAACCCATGGACAGCACTGCTGAAGTCTCTGCCTTCACAAAGGGATCATCAGCTCTCAGACACCTCTGCATAGTCACAGTTTTAACACAGCCTCCAGAAGACTGCAGCAACCTCTTTGTTACAGTAACACAGAATGATTTAAATTGGAAGGGACCTCCAAAGATCATCTCATCTAGTCCCACTGCCATGCCATGAGCAGGGACATCTTGCACTAAATCAGGTTACTCAAAGTCCTGTTCAATCTGGTCTTGAACACTTGAAATGAAGGAGTATCCATTCCTTCTCTGGGCAACCTGTTCCAGGGCTTCACCCCTCTCATGGTAAAAATTTCTTCTTTATATCCAATCTAAATCTACCCTCTTTCAGTTTAAACCTCTACCCTTTGCCCTGTCACTCCAAGCCATGGTAAGAAGTCTTTCTCCATCTTTCTTACAAGCTCTCTTTACACAGTGAAACATCTCCCCAGAGCCGTGTCCTCTCCAGGCTAAACAACCCCAACCCTCTCAGTCTTTCTTCACAGGAGAGTTGGTCCAGCCTTCTGACCATTCCCATGGCCTTCCTCTGGACCCAGTACAGGTCCACATCCTTCTTGCACTGGGGACACTGGAGCTGCCAGGGAGACCACAATCCTTGGGACACACCATGTGTCCAGAGGGCACAGCTGGCACTAGGTTGAACACAGTTTACTGAGGCAGCACCTGCTGGTGTGTTACACCAGCAGGCTCAGTGCTAAGGTTTACCTGCACTGCTTGCATTACTGGATTTCTGCACAGGTGGTGGTGTGACGTGGTTGGCAATGGCTGTGGAGGAAGGGGGAGGTATAGGAGGGACTGCAATTTTGCCTCCTGGTGGGGGTGGCAGCAGGCTTAGGCCCCCTGATCCAGACACACGGGGCTTGGCTGCTCCTCCTTTCTTTGATGTCATGTTCTGCATTAAAAAAAAAAAAAAAAAGGAAGTGTAAGGAAGAGTCTCCACTGTCACATCCAGACAAAGAAGCAGGGGTAACTGATCTGCTTACCCCAATATTTAGTTTGATGGTCTGCCCTTCCTTAAACCCTAAGTCTAATTTGGGACGTGTGTCAGCTTCCTGGGACTCCTTGGAGATTTCAGTCTCCTGCTTCACCCACCTAAAAAGAAGAGGTTAAAACATGAGACCCTGTGGCAAAAAGGTTTTAGAAAAATATGTGGCTTCTCTCTCCATCCCACCTAACTACTTTGCCTTGTCAAACCACCTACCTCCCTACTGCTGGTGTCACACAGCACAAAGCTGGGACCACCACAAACCCATGAAGCTGTTTAACACTGCACCTGGAGCATCACAGGACCTAAGCTTAAGACTTACAGATCTGACCTGCAGGGGCTGTCAGCTTGCATGACTGCCTGCAGCACACACAAGTGTCCCTTGCCAGAGCAGGGCTTCAGGGCCACCCCAAGGAAACCTGTGCTAAATGAACATGCACCACCACCCACCATGTTCTACAGGCCAGAGGAAAAATAGCATTCCAGAAAAGCAAAACTCACTTGAAGTGATCCTGCAAAGAGACGTTGAAGTCAAAAGCATCACCCCGATCTGTGAAGCCAATGCCTATAAAAGCACTTCGTCCTAGCAAGGAGACAGGAGGAGTCACTGGAGGTGCCCTGCAACTGGGCCACAAATCCCTCTGCTTGTCCTAAACCCCTCTGTGCTACCTCTCTCTGACACACCTGCAGATAGATGGAAGCCAGCAGCTCACAGCAGTTCATTGTCCCCAGCCTTCAGGATGTTCCTTCCCAGCCCAGCCCCTGGGCCCTGTGCAATGTAGAGAACCTCCTCTGCTTACCCTGTCCTCAGACCCCTCCAGGAACACCACCTGGCCTTTTCAGCATTCTCAACACCACTTTCATCCTCCTGGCACACTCCCAGCTCCACCTGGGTCTCCTCCACCCCTAGCACTTGGCACTTACATTGGCCCCCAACTCACCAGTGCCATCCTGAATTCGAATGACAAAGTAGCGGCTGGAATCTGCCACAGTCTCCACTGCAATGCCAGGGTATTGATCTATAGGAGCCTGGGCAAAAAGTTCTCCTGCAGACAATGAATCAGGTGTTAAGAAAAGCAACCCCTTCCTAAAGTGTGGCCAGGGCTCATGCACAGCTCTGGGCAGGCTTAGGGGCAACAATCATAGTCACAGCCTTGGAGGGCACAGCTTTTCCCTTACCTGAAACCTTATCCTCCAGTTTTATGTAGGCGGTTTTGCCTTTGGAGGTGACACGAAGCCGCCCTGTCCAGTCTGGATGGTCCAGTTTCCAGTCAGACGCCCTGAAAGGAAGAGCAGCTGAACACTGACCACAGTCAACCTCCCCAGTTCTGCCCAGCCACCTCAGCAGAAGTCTCTGCCCCCAATCCCTCAAGCCCTGCAGCTGCCTCATGCCACTTCCCTCCCTAAAAAACACATGGGGTCTCAGCACTTCCCTCCCCAAAAAACACATGGGGTCTCGGCTCCTCTCTTGCTGCTGCCAACTGACACATGGCTCTGACTGGCACCTCTGGGCAAAGGGAAAGAGTCACAGTCCAGAGAGCATCAACTCCTCACCCTTATAAGTCTGCAAAAAAGGGGAGACAGAAGCACAGAAACTCACTTGAACAGGAAATCCACAAAAGCGATTTGTGAGCATTGGGAAGACCCCAAAAATTAATTCGTAACATGCTGAAAAGACACTCCATTATTCTACCCTGTGGTTGTAAAATAACACTCAGTACTTCATAGCCTAGAGGCAGCTGACTTACACTAGGCAAAACATACACACAGACATTCTGACTGACCCATCATACTCTGCCACAGGCTCTTGTGAAGGAAAAAAAAAAAAAAAAAGGAAAGCGAGAAAGGAAAGTGAGAAAAAACCCAACCTACAGCATCACAGAATATTGTGAGTTAGAAGGGACCCATGAGGATCACTGAATCCAGCTCCTGGCTCTGCACAGGACACCCGAAAAATGACATCACGTGCCTGAGAGCATTGTCCAAACGCTTCCTGAACTCTAGCAGGCTTGGTGCTGTAAAATCTACTGGATTTTATAACTGGAAACAAACATCCTTGGCCAGGCACAATATCCGCCTACAGTCTGTCAGGTTCAGGGAGTTCACAAACCCGCTCCTCCAGCAGGCCTGTGGGCACATCTTACAAACTCACACTCTGCTGCTTCTGCCTGACCAGAGAAGGCATTTCTAACTGCTGGTTCTACAGCCTCTTCTTAAAAATCACCCCGAATTCCTCCTGTTTTCCTAACAGCCACTGCTAGAGCCACCAGGCCAAATCCAACGTGCCGTTACAGCACATCGGTCCCATCCCAGGATCCCGGGAGCACCGGGATCAGCCGTGAGCTCTGCCGGGAACAGCGGGCTGCCCCTCGCCTCCTGCCGCTGATGAACAGAGCAGCCCCTGCTCCCGCACAGCGCGGTGCGGAGGCTCCCCTGCCTTCAGGCGCTCACCACCTGCCACAAGAGGCAATTCCAGCCGGCGGCTCCTCCGGAGCTCGGCAGGAGGGGCCTCAGGGGACGGCCAGACCCGCTCGCGGCCACAGGACACGGCTTTCCCTAGGGACGAGGCCGGGCCACGGGCACAGTCCAGCCCCCGTCCGCCCTGCGGGCAGGGCCCGAGGCAAGCCGGGCCGCGCCGGGGCGATCGCGGGCGCCGCACGGTCCCTCACCTGTAGCCGCGGTTGGAGGTGCGCGGCGGGATGCGGTAGACGTTGACATCGGGCTTCACGCAGAGAACGGACTCGTACTCCAGCTCGGCCGCCGCCATGTTGGCCGCGGAGCCCAGCGAGGAGCGAGCGGCGGGAGCCTAGTGACCAGCGGCGCTGCCCACCGCCATCTTTGATGAGGGCAGACACCGCCTGGGGGCGCCGGCGCGGCCGCGCCAGACGCGGGCCACGTCGGTGAAGCGGATGGAGCCATCTTGGGTGCTGGCAGCGGGGGCGAGAGGGCGCCATCTTGGAGCCGCCCCTGACACAGCAGCGGCGGCCGGCGCCATCTTGGGGCCTGGCAGGTGCCGCGGCGGGGCTGGCGCGGCCATGTTTGTTAGGGGCGCCATGCCCTGGAGTGCCGGGCAGCGGGAAGGAAGGGCCGGGCGGGATGGCGGGGGCAGCGCGGCTGCTTGTGTCGCCACACGGTATCGACCCGTGTATCTGCATCCCCCGGGGCTGCTCCCTGCCGCCCTGGCGGGTTCAGTGCCAGTGTTCTTTCTGTGCTGCGGGGATTAGGTGGCTTTTTGGTAAAAGAGCAAGCCAAAATGGAAATGCGGCGCAGAGCACGACAGGGTTTGCTGCTGGAAGTGATGGAAATGGCAGCTGTGCAAAGCTTAGTTTCAGGAGTGGGTCTTCCCCCAAACAGGGTGTAGATAGTAGTTTGTTTATTTGTCAATAATGATAAGGCTGGCAGCATTTAAACCACTCTTTTAATGGTGGCTTCTCAGAGGAGACTGGTGTTGAAATTTAGCGCTGTGCAGCGTCCTGTGACTGAATCTCAGAAAGTACCAGTATTTACTCTGAAAAGTGGAAGAAAAGGCATAAGAGAAGTTTAAAAATTACATGGAGCCATGTCTGAGCATTCCATGTCAAGCATTGGAACGGGCTGCCTAGGGGGATGGTGGAGTCATCATCCCTGGAGGTGTTGAGGCAAAAATAACCACTGAAACATCACTAGGTTTTAGGTTTTGGTTTGATTTTTTGTTTGGTTTTGTTCGCTTTTTTTGTTTTTGTTTGGGTTTTTGTGCTTTTGGAGGCTTTTTGTTGGTTTTGTTGGTTTTTTCTTTTTGTTTTGGGTTTTTTGTTTGTTTGGGGTTTTGGGGTTTTTGTTTGGTTTTTGGGGTGTGTGTTTGTTTTTGTTTTGGGGGGTTGTTTTGTTTGTTTATTTGCTTGTTTTCCCAGTAGGGAAATAGCATTAGTTAATGCAGACAGAGCCATTCCCAGTCATGGCTGTCTAGTCACCATTCTTTATGTTTTTTCTTGTTCTAGAACTTCTTAAGATCAAGGACCAGTACAGCATTCAGAATTCAAGAAGAAACTTACATTTACCTTTTGGATAGAGTTGCTCATTGACTTAATTTTTCATTAGAACTTCCTGCAGTGACTGCTAAATTTTTTCATTGAGCACTAATAACTTACTGGGAGTACACATCTCCGTGTGCATAGTTAGGGCTGCTTTTCCAAGATCAGTGATTCACAATTAGCAGCATTAAGTTTCACCTCCCTCTTCACAGTGCTGTCATTCAGCGTGCCACAGCCCTCCTACGGTCCCTCCAGGAGGAGAGCATCTCGGATGAGGGAGTGGCAAAGGGCCAACTATTATAAGGCATGTGAGCAAAGACTCACAAGCAGCACCAGAACGCCAGGAATACATCTCCCATTCAATTCCATTGAGCAGAGAACATAACATTCTTCAGCTCGGTTCAAACAAGCATCTCTGGACCAAAAAAATACAAAGCATTGCCAATAACCACCAAAGTTTAATTTTTTATTTATTTATTACTTTTTTTTTTAAGGATTCATCAGAGAGGTTGAAATCTTGAAACAGAACATTTAACCTGGAGGATAGAACTGGTTAAGGACCTTCCAGCAAGGCAGGGCTTGATGGGCAGGTCCCGTGGTGGTGACCCAGCTCTGTGTCCCTCAGCCAAGAGGAGCCCATAGCAGTAAGCTCCCATCAGCACTGCCTGTCTGCGCCCGAGGAGTCCCCCTGGCAGGATGGCAGCTGAGAATGAGATGAAGCTACAGGAATTTTCCTGGCAGGCTGCTGACAGCCTGTCTGTCTATCTTTGTGGGTACAGCTCAGCCTTGGCCTGTCTTCCTTTCTCTGATTTTGTGTTGGAGGCAGCATCTGTGTCTTTCACAGACACGCTCAGGAGCAGAAGTCTGCTCTATCACAGTTCATTTTCCAGACCAAAACCAAAATACTGAGGCTGATTCTTGTATGTCTGGGCTTTTTCATTTCTGTTGAGGAGTCTTGATTTCCCAAATTGTGAAGGGCGAGGGGGAACCCCATTGTTAAACATTAGAAATGCCTTGCCCTGGAAGTCTTCCATGTTTATTGTCTTGCCACATTTTGTGCAAATCACCATTTCAGTTAACCGCTTCTAACTTTTTGTCAGTCGAGTTCCTTTTTAAAAAATAGACTTTTAATACCCTAAAAAGTAAAAGGCAGATTAAAATCCTTTTGTCATGACTAGTCATGGTTTGATGAATGCAGTGCTCTGTATTTGATGAAGCAAACTATCTCAAGCTGGGACAGAGGCTGATCTGGATTGGTAAGAATCCTAGAAATGAGATTAGCTAGGTGAACATGCTGACTGGTAAATATAGAAGTGGCTACAAGACAATAACAGATCAGACATTTCACAGCAACATGGCAGGGTTTGGACTTAGAATTACTTCCAGCAAAGGTCACACTGTGTCAACAGGCAAGATGTCATTCACTTGTCTTACTGAATATAGTAAAGTATGTGTTTGTGATTATAAATCTATTAATATTTATTTTGAGCACTATTTATTTTGACAGTTTTGAGAAACTTCCTGTGGTTTGACTGTTTATTTTATGAGCAGATGATATCCAGATCTCGAAATTACATTCAAATGAGTCATTTTATCAGGGTGAAAGAACACACTTGGCACATACAGGATGCATGCAGGGAAAAAAAATGTAGTTCCTAAAATGTCATGTGAGAGTTTTTTCAGTCACTTCAGAGACAGGACTGATGGTACTTGCTCCAACACACTGAAATAACTGCTTCACTCAGGTAGGTATCATAAACTTTTTGCTTTCCTCATCTATTTGCCATTTATTATTCTTTACTCCTGAAAACCGCTCTCCCTCCTCCAGTTCCCTTTCCATTTTCAAACCACATTGCAGCCCTTTTAGCACTCTGCAAAATATAGTGTGGGCAGTATCTTCTAATTGATTCGTCAGTTTACTTTGGAGTAGGACTTGCATTACTATTTTCAGCATTCCTTGTTTCCTTGTCTTCTTCATACCATTTTCTGTAGCTGTCTGGGGAGGCAGCAGGGTTCAACTCTTGCGGCACTGTTCGCCAGTTGTCCCTCTAAAAGTTGCTTCTACATGGACCAGCAAGACCACAGGAAATGAAACAAACTTGGGAGAATATTAAATTAAGCCTCCAGCTTTAAGTTAAGCCTTCAGTAATGTTTTTCATAGCTTTCCTTGCAGATCACCCTCACTTACAAGTCTCTTGGCCGATATTACCAAAACCTGATAAATGACAATGTTTGTTACAATTGTTTATTTCAGTTTCTTCTTAGTGAAGCAGTTTGAACACTGATGCATCACTCCACTTTCAGACTGCATGTTGTGCAAGAGTGAGATTGATGATTTGAATTTTTTTAAAATAAAATTCATATTTAGTCCTGCATACAACAATCTCTGGCTGGTATTTAAGTACTGGCATAATAGGTTAAAAAAGGGCCAGTTGTCTTATTTATGTCTTCTCAGTTGCTTCTACAGGCTGTATTTACCTCTTCCCTATTCAGTTTCCTTGCATTTTGGTAACACTTTTTGGAACCTTTCAGTAATACAACTGCCTTCATCAATTCAGCAAGGGTTTAGTTAACAGGAATTTTATAGACAATTCTATTAATGCCTAAAGGATGAAGATCGAGGTGGTTTTGTTTCCTCAATTCTATCTTAGCTTTGCTGGTTTTCTTCTCCTCTCTAAATTTACTAAGTCCAGGATAACTGAGCAATTAACATTTTTCCTCTACTATGGTCATAGTTTAAAATGTCACTTAAGTATGCTGTAGGTCAGCCTCATTGTCTTGCAGTAAGACAGCTCATATCTAAAATGGCTGAAGAACAGTACTCTGTATTTTTATTTCTACAAGTAAATATCTGTCTTTCTTAAAGATCCATTTCTTGTCTTTCACAGAATCTTAAACCATTAATGTCTTGCCTTTCTCCTGGTCAAGATAAGCTTTCCAAGGAACCAGCAGACAGCTCGGAACGCATGTGTAAGAAAAGGAAGTGGTCACTGGCGCTTCCCTAAAATACCACTTAGCCAACAGAATTTATGTCATGTCTGTTCTGTTTGTAATGTTCAGAAAGTGAAGCAGGGTTATTTCAGAAACATAGACATTGTTTTCTTAACTGAAATGTACTTCACCAGTTATGCCAAAAGAAATTGCTCATTTTAAAGGAAAGAGGAACTAAAAATGCTGATTTGCCTTTCTGAAGCAGGAAGTCAACCAGGAAACATACCTGGGGACAGCATGGCCATCTGAATAGAGAGCTCCCCTTTGGAGACTAAGGAGAACCAGATGGAAATCAAAGGGATGATAGAGACAGGAGAACATAACTGTATAGAGCCCCCTGTTTAAATAGCAAGCTTACTTACAGGTTTAGCCACTATGAAAATTATGACAGTGTACAACAGGTACACTAGTAACAAATTTGTGTAGGCCAATGCATTTGTATCCTGACAGCTCTGTACTGTCACCTGACTCAGGGATGCTTCAGTAAAGGTTAGGAGAAGAATCTGGGGAGGAGGATCACAGAATCACTAGGTTGGAAGAGATCTTTAAGATCAAGTCCAATCCATGCCCTAACACCTCAACTCAACCATGGCATCAAGTGCCATATACAGTCTTTTTTAAACACATCCAGGGATGGTGACTCCGCCACCTCCCCAGGCAGACCATTCCAGAACTTTATCACTCTTTCCATAAAAAAAACCTTTTCCTAATATCCAACGTATATTTCCCTTGACACTGCTTAAGCCTGTGTCCTCTCGTTCTGTCAGTCACTGCCTGGTGAAAGAGACCAACCCCCACCTGACTACAGCCACCTTTCAGAAGTTGTAGGGAGTGATAAGGTCACCTCTGAGCCTCCTTTTCTCCAGGCTAAACATCCCCAGCTCCCTCAGTTGTTCCTGACAGGACTTGTATTCCAAGCCCCTCACCAGCCTTGTTGCCCTCCTCTGGACACACTCAAGCATCTCAATGTCCTTCCCAAACTGAGAGGCCCAGAACTGGACACAGCACTCAGGGTGTGGCCTCACCAGTGCCAAGTACAGGGGAAGAATGACATTCCTTTTTATTCCTAAGTTCCTTTAAAACCTCATTGCCCATCCAGGCTGGACATTTGCCTTGTTGACTCATCTTTCGCCACACAGGGGCAAAAAATGTCTGTTCCTGTGCCCTCAAGATCTCTGCTTTGAAGCAGGCCCACCTTTCCTGCACTCCTTTGTTTTTAAGGGCTGCTTCCCAAGGAACTCTCTTAATAAGTCTCCTGAATAGGCCAAAGTCTGCCCTCTGGAAGTCCAATGTAAGAGTCTTATTGATGTTCCTCCTCATTTCACCAAATATGGAGAGCTCTATAATTTCATGATCACTATCCCCCAAGCAGCCTCCAACCACCACGTCTCCCACCAGCCCATCTCTATTTGCAAACAACAGGTCTAACATAGCCCCTCTCCTGGTGGGCTCACTCAGCAGCTGCCACACAAAGTTTTCCTCCACACACTCTAAGAATTTCCTGAACTGCCTCTTTTCTGCTGTATTAAGTTCCCAGCAGATGTTTGGTAGGTTAAAGTCACCTTACAAGAACAAGGGCCGATGATCCTGAAACATTCTCCAGCCGCTTATAGAATAAGTTGTCCACTTCTTCTTCCTGGCTGGATGGACAATAACAGACTCCCAGTAGAATGCCAGCCTTGTTGGTCTTCCCCCTAATTCTCACCCATAGGGACTCAACTTCATTGTCACTAGTTTCAATACCCATGGCATCAAAAGCCTCCCTAAGATAAAGGGCTGGCCCTCCACCTCTTCTCCCTTTCCCATCTCTCCTGAAGAGCTTGTAGCCATCCAGTGCAGTGCCCTAGCCATGTGAGTCATCCCACCATGTTTCTATGATGGCAATTACATCACAGCTTTGCTGCTGCACCATGGCCTCCAGCTCTCCTGGTTTGTTACCCATGCTGTGTGCACCTCAGCTGGGCTGCTGATTTTGCTCCTAACTCAGGCTTACCACCCTTGGGCCTGCTTCCAGAGAGCCCAGCTGCATCCCCTTCCCCCTTCAAACCTAGTTTAAAGCCCTTGCAATGAGTTCTAGCAGTTCATGAGCTAAAATCCTTCTGCTCATAACAGAGAGATGGAGCCCATCCAGTTCCAGCAGGCCAGGTGCCACAAAAGTTGCCCCATGATCAAAGAACCCAAAATTCTGCTGATGACACCAACCCTTGAACCACTTATTGATAGTGTGAGCTCTCCTATTCATTCCTTTCGTTTTTCTCTGCCACCAAAAGGACTTGTGCTCCTGCCCTATCAACCATTTGACCCAGTGCCCTAAAGTCTCTTTTAATTGCTCTGACATTTGTCTTTTCAATCTCATCACTGTCAGCTTGGAGTATCAGCAGTGGGTAATAATGAGAGGGCCAAATCAGCCCAGGAAGTCTCTCAGTAATATGCCATACCCATGCCCCAGGAAGGCAGATCTCCCTGAGGGATGGGTCTGGCCAGCATAGGGGGCCCTCTGTTCCCCTCAGAAGGGAGTCACCCACTACAACTACCCTTCTTTTCTTTTCGATGTCAGAGGTGGTGATCACTCACAGATGACGTGCAATTGGAAGGCTCACTGGGCAGATCATTTTCTTCTACATCCTCTGGCTGACTCTCTAGATCCAGGGCCTCATATGTATTCTGAAGTGGGACCTGGCTAAGGGATAGGGGTTGGGAGGAATTTTTATTATTACCTCTCCGAGTAGGAACCCATTTCCACTCCCCTTCATCCACCAGGTGTCCTCCTATCACCTGACAGTGAGAGGCATGGGAGTCCTCTGACTCCCGGTGGGCCTCCCTCAAGGATGGAACGCCGGAACTCCTCCAATCCATTTTCCCTTTCACTTTCCCTAATACTCCTTATCCTTTCTACTTCCTCCCTAAGCTCGGCCACCAGCGAAAGGAGGTCGTTCACCTATTCAAACTGCAGGCAGGCTTCTTTTGCAGCGGCCTCTGGAGCCACTGACAGGCTCAAACACTCCACAAAAAAACAAAACAAAACCAAACCAACCAACAAAAACACAACAAGCAACCAAAACACAACAGACTAAAAACCGCACTAGCAGGAGGAAGCCTGCGACCCTGTCTGCACGAACGGCCGTGCCATGCCCCCGCTGGCCCGCTCCCGTTCTCCGCGCTCCCTAGAGCCCTCTTTTGATCTCCCCGCCGCTCGCCGGAGCAAAGCCCCGCCCTGCTGCGCTTGCGTGGCTAACGAGAACCAAGGATGTGAATTGCTACTGATTTCCCTTCTGTTTTACAGCTACAGAATGCCTCAAGCCCTGGGCAATAGCAGTTCACAGGAACAGGCTGCTGTGTATTATGCATCAGAATCAATTGTCTCCATTGCTGTCTTCACCATCGTTTTCATCATAGGTATCCCAGGCAATGGGTTGGTGATCTGGGTAGCTGGTCTGAAAATGAAGAGGTCTGTGAACACTGTCTGGTTCCTAAACCTTGCTGTGGCTGACATCATGTGCTGCTTGTCCTTGCCATTTTTCATTGTTCACCTGGCCCTTCATGAACACTGGCCCTATGGCTGGTTCCTCTGCAAAGTCATTCCATCAGTCATAATCTTCACCATGTTTGCTAGTGTCTTCCTACTCGTGGCCATCAGCATTGATCGGTGCCTCCTGGTGATGAAACCTGTCTGGTGTCAGAACCACCGAACAGTGAAATTTATATCGCTCATATGCAGTGGCATTTGGATGCTGGCCTTCATTTTCTGCTGCCCTGTCTTCTACTACCGTGAGACAAGCACTTACGAAGGCAAAACAGAGTGTGGGTACAATTCTGGAGTTGATGATTACATAGATGATCCTGTAAATGTACCTGTAAATGTGTCTGTAAATGAGTTATGGGATTACTCAACCTACAATGGTAGTGACTTGTGGGGAGACATCAATGAAGGTAATGATTCTGTACCCCTTGCCTCAGCAGTAATAAACATCACTAGGGCTGTCTTTGGCTTTTTGCTGCCCTTTGGCATAATGGCACTTTGCTACGCCCTCATTGTTTTCAGAACACATGCAAACCAGTTTCACAAGTCACGCAACAGGACACTGCGAACAATTGTGTGCGTGGTAGTGGCATTCTTCATCTGCTGGGCTCCATACCACGTAGTTGGGATGCTCTCCGTTGTACCTAGCCTTCGAACAAGGCTGATGGAGTCACTGATCCTGTGGGACCACCTCTCTACAGCACTTGCATATGCCAACAGCTGCATCAACCCCCTGCTTTATGTTTTTGTGGGACGGGACTTCAGGGCAAAGGTGCGGCAATCGGTGCAAAGAATCTTGGAAAGCGCCTTTAGTGAGGAACTCACATCTTCAACCCTTCACAGAAGCCAGACTTCAGCAGACAAGAACCTGAGCAGCACCTTGTAATGCAGGACTTCCTATCACCACTGTAGAAGGAACTAGCTATAGCGCTGCACATCAATCACTCTCCGCTTAGCAGGTGGTTTTACTCCAATATGTTTGATTAATCTGCGGCTCCAACCCAGGACACTGCAAGCATTCAGCTCATGACAGATATATCCTACACTAGAGAGATGGGAAGTTGGAAGCACCAAGAGCAATAATCTGAGGGATGACTGGTGAAGCAGAAGACACAGTATTTTAACCTACACAGACTATTTTAAGAAAGCAGGGCTGGTTACAGATTTGTGGTGGGAATAATGTAGTTGAACCTCTCAGTTGAGATAAGAATGTTATTTTATTTGCATATATTTGTCTGTGTTCTACATCTCCTGTGTCTGATAAAAGTGCAGATAAAACCAACTGGGATATTGGTCCTCAGAAGGTCATCACATCATTGCTCTGACTCTACTAGGGGTCTGAGGTGTGTAGGAATATCTGGAGATTCCCTAGAGTACTACTACATTTCCTTACAGCCAGGCACTAGAACAGCACTTGCCCCAGTCAGCTGCATTGAACTGACTTTCGTGCCCTGGCAGATACCCAATCTATTTGTTTGTCCTGGCACATACATCACTGTATGGCAGTAACTAGTCAATGCACATGCTGTACCTATGTTCAGTAGCATGTGCACACTCACTGTCTCCCCAAGACTCCCTCCACCACCAGTGTCCCAAACCTTCCTTTTAGGAAGCAGTTAGAGATTATCCAAATGTACCTACTGTATTTTGAGATGATACATTAATAGAATTTGAGCAGATGCAGTCACTGAAGACCCAGATTAGGTGACTGCTGGACTATCAGCCATTTGGCAAAACCCTGAAACTGAGAAGTGATAACTTCCAATCTGACCCCAAGAAGGTAGAGAATGACCATGTTGTGGCTCAGTCATGTCAAGCTCTCCTTACAAGAGAAATGTGTTTCTTATGTCCTTCCAGTGGAGAAAAAGTTTCATCCAGTCAGGCTATTTGGGGTGTTCCCAAGGTTCAATGTTCCCTGCTCCTAAAAAGCAGAAACAGATTTACTAGATACTCTACAGAAGCAGTTTAAAAATCTGCTTTTCTGTGTTAGTTCTTCCTTAAAAGAGAAAGGCCAACAAGCAGTAAGACAAATAGACACTAAGCATTGGTAGAGTTTTCACTCTGCGATTCTGGTGAGCATGAATGGAAAGATTTCCAGATCTCACCGCCCTGAGAACAGCCAGCTGGAAGAACCTTCAGCTCTTAAAATCCTAAAAAGTCTCCATCTCAAGAACATCCATTTAGCCATGTCCACACCCAAATTCTAAGGTGGGAACCAAGCCATCCTAACAGGCGCCGCTGAAAGAAAAAAATCAATACTGGCACCAAAACAGTTAAACCATAAACATTCACTTTTTCTTTTTATTAAGAAAGCATGCACAAAAATAAACTCGTGAGACCACGCCCCTCTCTCCCTGACCACTGACACAAAGCACTGGGGGCCACATTGTGCTGGAGGGGCCTGCAGGACCCCTCTGTGGGCCAGGCTGGCCCCCCTGCCCTGCCTGCAGGCCGGTGCCAGCGCACCCGCAGAGCTCCACACCCACCCATCGATGTCTTACCACGCACTGACAACACACATTGATTTCAGGGGCAGAGGAACGAGGCTAATTTGCACACTGACCAGCATGTATTTACATATGCAAATGAGGCACAACTTAATACGCAAATGAGGCAAATATGCAAATGAGGAGCACTTGGATACGCAGAAGGAGCCATCTTGGTTTGGTTTGCTTCCGGTGGTGTTTTCAGACTTCCACAGGGCCGGCTCTCAGTAATGTCCACTGCAAAACACTTAACTGGCACCTGCCATAAGTTGTCTCTTGTTGTCGCCGGTGCCACTTTCCACAGAAACCTATCACACTTGCTTCCAAAGCTGTATCGTTCCCATCCTGAGGCAGCAGAGATAACAGCTGACTCCATGTTGAAGCTGTCTGGGATTCCTCATTTCTCTTGGAAATGCTCAATGACGAACTTCCCCCCCCAAACTCACACTTAAACAAAACAAAAAAAAATCCAAACAAAAAAAAAAAAAAATCCCAAAAAAAAGGAAAAAAAAAAAAAAAAAGAAAAAATAAAAGTGCTGTTCCCCCCTTCCAATGTAATGAGACCCTGCTTCCCTGACAACAATCCAATTTCCAATTGGTTTATCCCTACAGCAAATTTAAAAAGCAGTGCTAGTTCCCCACCTTCCTGCAGTCAGAAGAGAGGTTATTACTTTACTCCTGTGCTCCAGGTCTGTCAAGAAGCCACGATAGTCTATTTCCACATTTGTTCCCTTCACTGGTAAATAGGGAATAAGGGCTGGGGGGAGGCTTTATAAAATATTAAGAAGAAACAAGAAGTTTGACAGAACGGAGCCATACGAGAAAAGAAGGGGAACACAGGACACAACTTTGGGGAGGAAGCACCTAAATGCTCACTCCCATTCCTGCATCTTTCCCACCTTCCTGATTTGCACATGCTGACAAAGCTCATCCTTCAGGATTTACACTAGGTTACATCATCTCCCCAGCTGAACTGCAAGGGGTCCAAGACACCTTCCTCCCTTTCATACTACACTCTTTGGTTGGTCAGTTCAAAACCCTGCCCTGATTCACCCTCTCTCCCCTAATGCCTCTCTTACAAAAACTGCTTGCAGGGGCTTCTCAGTCCCTGACCAGAGGGTTCAGCCCTTGGCCAGCAGCCCCCCAGTTCAGCCCCACTCTGCCCACCACAAGCCCATTCACCAAGTGGGAACCACTGACGGACGATGTGCACCTACACAGCCAGACTCCTGTTGCTGGCACTCTCAGCCACAGGCAAGGACAGACTCCAAAGAAATATGAGGGGTGGAGGATCAAATAACAATTGGACAAATACTGATGAGAGAAAACTTCCAAATTTGCATATAAAAGGGAGAGCCTCACTACATATTTTGAAAAAGGGCTTGAAAGGGTGTGGGGTGAAACGAAAAGCTCTGGGGAACAGAATTTGCTGAATCACATGTGACACCCCTGACTGCTTCTTTTACCTGATGGGTATGTAGGCTTCACCTAGAGACTGCAAAAGGCAGTGTAGGAAATGGGTCAGGATTCCCTCAAAACCTCTCAGTCTTCACAGATGGGACCACATTCTGAAACCCAACTTCTCTGCTGAAACACCGAATCTGCTACATTCTCCTTTCTCCAAACTCAAGTCTGCCCTCCCAGCTCAGCTCAGCTCTCCCTACCTCAGGGATTACCCTCTCTTTGTACTTGGGAACACCACTTATTTTCTTGCTGTTCCTGCTGGTGCAAAAAGTTCACAGAGCTAAGATCACCCCTCCAGTGTCCCTTCAGCCCCCTGACCTTTACAACATTTATGAAACAACATAACTACAGGCTCCCAGGGTCCACTAGGCTCTCTCACTCCAGTAGCCAATACAACAGATTCACCGGCCACCTTGAAGGGAAAGAGGGATTGTTAAACGCAAAATAACGGAGGCAGAGAAAGATGCACTCGAGGATTCAGCCTTCCAAGGTCTTTTCATGGCACCAAGGACCCATCTTCCCGCCCTCCACAGGGCACTGCGCAACACGAAAGAGCCGATCCGATGCGTCTGAGGCCACCAGAGGAGGGGGAGGGCTGTGCTCAATTATTGGTAATAATAATAATAACAATAATAATAATAAACAAAAGAAGAAAAGAAGATAAAACAGGACGCAAGGAAGGATTATCTTCGGCAGCATCTTGCGGTGGCTTCTCTGGCGGAGATAGAGAATATATATCTATATACAGGCAAGGCAGGGAGGCTGGGGAGGGAGGTGCTGACACCACTGACCCCATGTCCCCCTCCCCTCCCACATCCTTCAAAAAGGACGGGCTATCAAGTCTGTAACTTGCTAGGTGATTAAGTCCCAGTCGAAATCATCGGGGATTTCCTCACTGGCGCCTGGAGGAGGCCCTGGAGGCCGAGGGACCAGATGATGAGCTGAGCCAAAAACAAGAAAAAAAAAGAAAAAGGAAAGAGGAGAGTTAGATTCTAAAACTACATGTTTCTTCACAGTGGGTCCTTGGGCAAAAGAAATCAAAAGTGATTTGGGCCTTCTCCTTTCCAACAGTCTAACAAGCAAGAACACTACAGGCATTAATCTCTGTCAGCATCTACCAGTGTGTGGGAATGTTCTGCTGTGAAACTCTCCACAGCAGCTTCTACAGAAGTTACCTTTCAGCCTCCTTTATTTACCTCATAGCTGACTGCTGATAGAGCACCAATGACTTCATCAACAGAAGCTTCTCATGTACAGCTAGCTGTCTTTGAACAACTAACTGAGAGTAAGTCTAAGCTAGAAGACTGCTTATGTGAAGTGAAAGAAATCAGGCCTTTGAAATCCTAAACCTTCCCAGAGCTATAACACAGCCCTGAATGGAGGGTCCCTTGCAGTCCATGCTCCCTCTCTACCCATAGTGCTCCATTTGATTACTAAGTGCTTTGGGAGAAATGCACCAAGGGGTTGGGAATCAGTTCTTCAATATTCATTGGTGTAATATGCCTTAACATCACCCCTTACCTGGGCGATTATATCCCGGAGAGTCCTGGGTAGAAATCTGGTACATAGGAGATGGCCCGGAGAAGAGATGGGGAGGCTGGGGCTGACCATAGGAGTTCACTGTGAAAGGAAATGAATTAAGAAAACAAAAAAAACAATTGTTAATGTTCAGGTCAGAAGTCTTGGCCCTGACTGGAGGGCAGCTCAGCCACAGAGCAACTCACTCAGACCCACAGGATACTGAGGAGATGTTCAGCTGTTGAGTCCTAACTCCAAGCTATAGCTTGGTCAGGGATCTTGTTCTTGAAACCAGCAGGAGTTTCTATATTATTGTAAGAGAAGAAAATTTTCATCCAGAAACACCACAAGCTGGCTCAATATCATCCACTTAGTTCAGTATTAGATTACACACACCATTACAGTTCTATCAGGACCACCATATCCCCTCCTCAGAATGTATCCCCTTCTCCTCTGTACAGTATTTCTCCAAGAAGGGTGCAAGAGCTTTTTCTTTTACTGTTCCTGCCATCTGGAATAGCAAACTCTCTATCTTGCCACTCCTCTCTGTTTGTCACCTAAAAAAACACCTCTTCTCCTCTTCCAGGTTTGCCTTTTAAATATATTCCTGCCTGGAGGTTGCCTGTCAATAGCATGCATCACATAACAGCAGTCTGTCCAGACCAGGGGTATCAGACATCCCAGTTCTTTAAAGCCAGAGAAGGCTGAGTTCCTATGAACAGCTCTGAGCTGCTCAGTGCTGCATTGCCTGGTAAGGCTGCAAGTCATTTAGGATACTCACAGAATTGGGCCTTCATTTGCATGTCATTTTAGTCTCCTCCTAATTACCTTGGTTCATGGATTGCTCCTGTTTGCCACTGTTCAGGGCACAAGAATCAGAGATTCGAGGGGGCTGCTGTGGGCCAACCAGATGAGGGAGCTGACCAGTCTGGGTAAGGAAGTGATTAAGGGAGTCACAGAGGTTGGCAATATGGTGTTGATCCAGCGTCCAGTTCTTCCGCTCAGCCTGGCGCAAACTCTCCATGAGCTCTGCAGGGAACAGAGGAGAGTGTCAAAGACAGCAGTCACACAATGATCTTCCCTGCAAAGAATTTGTCTTCTGTCCCTAAATCCTACCTCCTCCTCACAAACCAAACTTGATTGTTTCAAATCTGTCGCCACACTCCTGAAAAGCTCCACATCTAAGATACTGTCACACTGACTCGGGTAGGGCAAAGAAAAGTTGGAAGGAAAAAGCTCAGTTAGCTTTCTGACATCCTTTCATGACTTAATTCTCCCTGCTCCAAATCCTGCAGTGTTCATTCAAGCACTTCAGGATCTTTAACAGAACCCATGAAGCAGGACACCTCTTTTTAAAAATGAGGTGAATCGCTGAGAAATCCAGGCACTTGCCACAGTTACACTGAAAAATAGATCCCTGCACAGCACTTGCATGTTCTAGACTACAGCCCTAGTCACTGAGTCACTAGCCTTAGTCACTAGGCCAACACTGACCTGAGAATTGGGAGTGCTCAATGCTAGACCAGTTCAGCCGGTTTACCATCTTGAAGCTTTCCTTCAGGGAATCAATGTTGGAGCACCAATCAGGGGGAAACGCTGGAATGAAACAGGGACAAGATTAATACAACACAGATCACCCTTCCTCTCCACCCCTATAAAGATTGGCCCCTCTTCACCAATGAGCCAGATGCTACAGCAGCTAGAAATCCTTTCCCCCTTGAAAACCAGGGGCGGTATCTCCTTTTTCACTAAGGCCCTGATTTTATGCTGCATCCCTTAACAGAATCCCAAAACCAGGGTGATATATCCTCCATTCTCCAGGTAAGAAAGCAATTTCCTTCTCAGATTTCAAGCCTATCTGACTTTCCCCCGTTTTCTACACACAAGTAGGCACTACTTAGGGAACGCTCACTTGTGGGATTTCTGTTTGGGGGCTGCTCCTCACTGCTCCCTTTTCCCCATCCGTGCTTTCCATCACCCCTGACTCACCAAAGCCAGCGTTGTTGATTGAAGCCTGTGACTGCTGCTGCTGCTGGTGTGGCTGCTGCTGTGGGTGGGAGTGTGGGTGATGCTGTTGATGCTGGTGGTAACCTCCATGCTGCATCGGGGGCGGGTGCATGGACATCACTGGCGGAGGGCCATAACCTTCACCACCCTGCTGCTTCCCTCCTTGGGATGGGCAACCCTCTGGGGTTGGAGTGTGGAGTGGGGGAGCAGCACCCACTGAGGAGGGGCCTTGCTGCTGCTGCTGCTGGTACATGTAGTAATTGTGGTTGGAGGGCTGCATGTCACCAAGGAGTGAAGAGAAACCTGCCGAGTAAATGAAAGAGGAAGGAGCTTTAAGAGACCCTGCATCAGACTTCTGCTTACATTATCCAGCTCTAATTTCACACTGCTCATCCTGCTATTCATGAAGCTTTAGGAGTGCCCTCTACAGGCTGCCAGCAACCATCACCTGTGCAGTTACGCCCTTGCTGTGCTCCAGACACAAAACAAAACGCTCTACAACAAAGACCCACAAGGATTTTAGTACAGCGTTAGGCACTTAAGTTCCTCCCTGGATTTTTTCCTAGACTTACCAAAGTAACCCAACCTCTCCTGAAATGTCAAGCACATGTTGTTTTCCTATAAATGACCATTAAGCATACTTAAACAGTACAACATTTAGGAAATTGGTAATTTAATGCATCTGACTTGCTTGTTTCCAAAAACTCCCTTCAGTTCCCTTCTTACAAGCAGCTTGGTCAGGAATCTTCACAATTTTTCTCACATTGATCATAAGAGGTCATAAAAGACTGCTTTTGTACAAAGAGCACACTGCACACACCAGGGCTCCTTTATTACTTTCATTCCTCCTGACTCACTGGGTGCGTCACTTCTATCCTGTATTTCAGACAACCCCTACACGTGAGAGCATCAGGTATTTTCCATCTTTCCCCAACACCAGGAGCTCAGCATATCTCTTACACCTGCTTCCCCTGTCCATTCTCCCCATACACTGGGGAACCTCTGTGGAAAACCAGTCAGGGGCACTGCATGCCATTAACCTGAGCTACTCGCTTCTTCCTTTGAGTACCTTTACTTGACCATCTGCAAGCAAGCCTCACATTTTCACTAGGTTGAACATCAACCCTTCGAGTATCCTACTACTGTCCTAGGGGAAAAGGATGAATACTGCCATTCTGACTCAAAAGTTGCCAACAAAATTTTTTCAAAAACTGCAAGTTTTCCTACACTGTCATGCAGCCTACAACTTGGAGGGGAAAAGCCAGCAGCTGCTAACTTTGTAAAATCAGAGGAACACACCAAGCCAAGGTTCTTCTCTACATTTTTCTAGCTTGCTCATACTACAACACCTCACACAACAGTCTCCTACTAGGAGTGCCAGCATCATGAAAGCAGTGGAAGTATATACATTTTTATTTCACTGAAGCTTCAAGTTCAGGAGGCCCTTTCTGGAGTGACAAACTTTGCCTGCACTGTGTGATGGCTGATAGCACAGGCGAAAAGCTCATGTAACAACATAATTCTTTTTACATCAGATTAATATTTAGAATAGTGTTTAAAGGCAGAAAGAGCTTTAAGTTTTTCTGAAGTATTTTCCATGGACATCTCATCCCTGAAATGATTCTGCCCTCTTCTGGCTGCTTATTCACTCCCAGAAATGCAAGATATGAATGGAGTTGGAGGCCCTCTCTTCTCTGCTCTAAATCCACAAAGCTCAATTCTCCAAGGCCTTGTACAATCCTACTTTTAACAGATCTGAGCAATGATGATTTTCCACTCTCCTTCTGAGAAACTCCAGATGCAACAATCCCCTCCCTCTTACGGTTTCTAGTCTGACAGACTGTGAATGTTTCTCTGACATGCTTTTCTTCAGGACTTCATTTTTCCCAGCTTCTGCCATTTTAGTATTTGCATTTGTATCAACACACGGCATTTTTAAATCATTGTGCTTTTTTATTCTGAGAGAACTAGGGGGAGCAATGCATAAAAGGACGTGCAGATTTCTTATCAGCTCCTGGCAGAAGTAATTACAGCATGCCAAAGAAGGAAAGTCTGTTTGCACAGGCTCCTAAACGAGGAAAGATCTGAGAGATGCCAAATGGACAAGACTGTGTGGGCAGATACCTGCCCACCCCACATGACGCATGTAGTTACTCACCGTGCTGAGAGGAAGATGATTTCTCCAGCATGGATTTGTAGAGATTTCGGAAGGACCAGCTAAGGTCCTGGAAGTTGATCTCAGAGTAGGAGAACTTGAAGTCATGGTTGGCACTGTACAGCGGAGGTGGCACATCGGCCCCTTCACGGCCCTGCCCCCCTGCTACAGTGGAGGCAACATCCACAGGCCCTGCACCCTGCTAAGGGAGGCAGAAAAAAGGCCTTCAGTCTGTACTAGGATTGTCAGCTTGAGACAGAGATCAGACTAGATACACATAGAACATGCACTGATATCCCATATCACTTAGCTCATCTTCCAACAAATCTTCCCAAGCGCCATTTTCTTGAGGAACACCAACCACACAACAATGGCTCCAGCCTTTTCTTCAGTTAATACCATTATGCCTTTATCCTTATCCCCATCCAACCCTTTGCTAAAATTCACTTCCTCCTTATTTTCTATCTCTGCAATTTCAGCTCCTTCCCTTCTTTTTATTTTTGCCTCCCTATCACAATTTTCACAATTCCCTCTCCTCACCACTTCGCTTTTCCATTCATGCACCCCTCCTACTCTCCTTTTCCTCCCACTTCTATCCTTTTCCCCACAGCTCACCTGACTGTAGTTAGCAATGGGGGTGGTGCTCTGGATCGACATCTGAGGGGTGGCCTCAGGTGGCAAAGAGGCTTCTGTGCTGACTGGAACAGCCCCTCGGGGGCTTTTACTTGCCTCTTGCTCTGGGGAGTCTTGGGGTATCTGTGGATGGGGAAGAGAGAGAAGGAAAGGAGCAGAAATCAAAAACAGATGGAGAAGTGAAACTGCAGATGGGAAGCCAGCTCCCCCGCTGCAGAAGTTCATGGCTTAAAAAAGAGGAGGACTGGGCCTTAGTCACTGAAAAGTCAGGATAAAGGCCTTCAGACAAGATTAACTTTGCTACTGAATAGCTGCAACAACTGGCAATCAACAGGACATACATACTAGTTCAGTCCTGGCCTTTGTCTGCCCATCCATACACCCTGACCCCAAAACATTATCATGGTCTGGTGCTGGAAGGGAATTCCCAGCCCACTCCACGCTGTGTGGAAAGAAAAACACTCACGTCATCATCTGGAGGATGCCGCCTCTTGCGAGATATATCTGGACATGTATCTATTGTCCAGTAAGAGCCCTGCAAAGAAAACCCATGGGTGAATGAATGATGAAATCACAGAGCTTCCTGAAGTAGGGGGCTGCTGACTCAAGACATGCAGCACCAACTAAACATTAGGACCACAAGGACCATCCTCTAGAACCTCACACAACTGAGACTCAGGTGTTGCCAACAGATTCCTTTCTTGCACTGGGTTGCTTTGAACTATGAGGAATAATGCTACTGGTGGAAGGCAGAATCTTCTACTTTCCATCACTCTTGAGACAGGACACAAAAGGATGGTTTGATCCAAGCTGAGTGAACTCTTTTAGGCCTGCACACTCCTTTCAGTGGCTTCCTCACAATCTGAATTTATGATTAACTCATGAGAACCAACTCAACGCTGGTATTTGGCAGAGACAGCCAGAAGGATTGCTCTTTTTTCATGATTGTGAGACTACACTTCAAGCATCCACAGAGGACCCGTGATGGCTAAGAAAAAAACCACTGTTAAGAACTTCAACAAATTATGTACAGAGAGGTCTGTTTTAGCTTGGACAAGAAAAAGCTAAGGGGATCAAACCACTGCCTTCAACTGTGTAAGCATATTATAAAAGACAGAATCAAATTCTTCTCAAAAATGTACAGCACAAGAAGAGGCAAAAAATACAAGTTGCAGCAAGGGAAAGTACAGTCAGATATAAACAAAACTTTCTTCACAATCATGGTGGTGCAGAACTAGAACAAATGCCCAGTTTTGCTATCTCTATCCCTGGAGATATTAAAAATTTGACAGATCTCATCAGCTTAATGTTATTGTTCCTGTCTGGGAGAGGACAGGGGTACATGTCAACCCCTAGACCTCCCTTTCAATATAAAACAGCATATAATTATGAGTGTTGTCTTCTGACTAAGTATAAAAAGAACTCTAAAGTGATTTAGCTTGTTTTAACCTCCCATCAAGATCTGAATAACCTGAATAAGCATCAAGCACAAGTTTTCATTATAAACCCAGCCCAACATGCCAATGAACACCTGCAAACATATACCCTTAAGTCAGTCAGGATTTCCTGGAATAAGCTACATAATTAATGGTATTTTTGAGCTGTGATCCTCAAAGATCTACTATTTCCACTTATAGGTGCAAACTGAGCACCACACAGTCCTTTAAATATAACCTGAAACAAAGGCCTGAGCAAATTGTCCTTTCTTGCAACTTTAGGATGAGGAAGAAGAGACAATCTTTGTGTCTAAATACACAGCTTCGTACCCCTACCATCTCCTCCCGCTTGTTTGGTTGTGGGTTTTTTCAGACAATAATATCTGCATGCCAAGATGCCAAGTCTTGGTTTTGCTAGCAATTCCCCTTTACAATCTATGTGTACTATCACAGCTTTCCTTAGTTAGCCAACATATTCCTGAATTCTTGAGTTTTACTCGTAAATAATTTCTACAGATTTAAACTATGTGATGATGACACATTTTTCCAATACCAAATACTTTGCAATCTATATAGGCAGCAATTCTGCTCTCATTTCCATGGATCCTGCCTCCATGAAATCCATGATGTCACATCACAGTCCTACTGTTCACCAGCAGCCGCTATGCTCTCTCATAGCAGAACAAGTTAGACTATACTCACATTTTGCACACAAAGATAAGAAGAAAAAGAAACAAAATTAATAAAGTACATTCAATCACACTTTTGACTTCTGCCTGTATCTTTAAAGTCAACTGAAGATCACAGATAAGAAAAATAATTACTAAAACCCTTAAAGTTCCTTTAGAGGTTCCCTTTAAGTAAATGCTTCTGTAGCCAAAGGACTGCAGTAAATCTTACTACTGCTTCCATTTTTGCCTACACTTTAGGTTTCAAATTCCAACCATGAGTTAGAAAGGGCAACCCCAGCTTACTTCCCTGCAGTTTTAAATTGCTTGCCCAGGAGCATGCAGATTTCTTACCTTCCCAGGATCATCTCTTGGTCGAGGCACCTTTCGAAAACATTTATTCAGAGAGAGGTTATGACGAATAGAGTTCTGATAAGAGAGTAAGAGATACAGGTAAGTGCTACAACAAAAACATACAGTCTTCTGAGTATGTGCTGGAGCAGAGAAAATAGGATGGTACCTAAAAGCCAAAGCTCACTACATATTGCTGGAATGGGGCAGAACAGAAGCTGTGGAAAGGGACTGATTAAAATGGTTAACATGGGGCTGAACCACCTCTACACCTATAGAAGGTGCAATGAAAATAGCATCAGTGTGATGCAGAGGATGGTAGTGATGTGTGCTTTGTGGGGGATTTTTTTGTTTTCCTTGGTTGGTGGTGGTGAGTTTTGTGTGCACTCCTTTTTAGTGGACCACCACATATGTTCAACAAAATTCTCAGAGAAAATGGGACTGCTGGCTCTGCATTTTCTCCAGTTGGTCAACTTAGTTCTCCATCAGTCTTATTTTAATCAGTGAAGCTATTCTGCATAGAACCAAGAAAGTAAGCCTTATAATTAGGCAAAAAAGGGTACTTCAGTGATGCAAGCCCTCACCTTCCAACCAATACCAGCATTTTTGTAGTAGGGAAAGTTGTCGCAGATCCAACGGTAGATCTCACTAAGCGTCATCTTCTTGGCAGGTGATGAGTTGATGGCATACGTGATCAAAGTGGCATAGCTGTAACGTGGCTTCCCATCTTGGTGCACTGCTGCCTCATCCTTACTCAGTGTGGCATTGGGATCTGTTGGTGAGCCTGGGGGACACTTTCGGGCAGACCCTGGAGGTCCTGCTTGTGAGGAACCCCCTAATTTTTCAATAGTAGCCCTTAAAGTAAGCTGTGGGAGCCAGTCTATGGAAGTGAGGCTGCTTTCCAGATCAGAGGCCATGCTGCTGGAAGCAGGAATATCTGTGAGGAGAAAGGAGAGGAAAGGAAACCCTTGAGACACAAACAAGGGGAAGCCTAAGAACAGAAACATCCATTTGCCTTCTTCTCCTGCTATCACAAATACCTGTATGAAGATCATCCTACTTTATTTATCTTACTCACAGCTAGCCAGCACCACTCCAAGAGGCCCATGACTGTGCCTCAGGGAGGACCATCCATACTGAGGGCAGCTGGGACAGTGCTTTTCCACACTGATGGTAACATTGCTAGGGCAGGCTTACCCCAGGGCACTGCTCCCAGGTAAAAAGCCAAGCTCTGTTTAAGGGAAGCAGAGCCCTCTCAGCAGGTATATCACATTCACTCCTTTACTACATAATCCATATAACCTTGGTACTCTTCACCAAGATTATGTGTGATCCAGTAAGTTTACGGTGTCAGGTAAGAGGAAAATCATAGCTAAAAGGGAATATTCATTCATGCCACACACAAACCACAATTTAATTAGATCATCTGCAAAGTCAGGACTATCTTAATTTGAGGGGAAATTAATTTCTCTCTGAGGCCTAGCCTCTCTTTTTGCATTAGGTGACATTATAATGAATCCTATTCCTTAGAGCTAGGATTACACATCTCATTTTAAAACACCAAGATCATGCATAATACTATATATAGATAATTACATCTACCATGTCAAGTTGGAACAGACTATATTAAGCTCATAATAGTTAAAGCTTTGCCTGCCATAACCAGTTTTTCCTAAAAAAATATATAGATATATATTTAAATCCTGCTTAATTCACACTATAGCAGGCAAGTATTTTCTCCAATTCTGAGACACAGAAAAAACTTACTTGTCTGAAATCACACAAGTTTGCTGCAGGAAAAGACTCAGAATGTTTTCTCTCATAAACATTATATACTTCCCCTCAGAAAAATAAACCACACCTGGCTAGCAGTTGTATACAAATTATTTTATAAGAAGAAAACATTTTGCAGCATGAACTTGTATGAACTTGCACCCTTAGCACACTAAGTTTTCTGTAGTCTGTTGCAGTAGACAGGCAGCAGAAAGTCTGTCATTCCTACTCACAACTGGCTGCATTACTATACTGGGAGCAATCCCTTGAAGTCTGGACTGAGGGAACTAAGTTTCCAAGGCCATAACTTGCACTGCTCTTTGCATAAAGAGAAGAAACGTGTCTTGAAGGCATGCAAATTCTATACCTTTAATTTCTGAAATTAGTCATTCCAGAACATTAAATAGTACTTTCTTTGAGCATGCTGGAGCATAGACAAGGCAAACACACAAACACACTTAAGTCTGTACAGCAAATTAAACACTTGCATACATGTAAGAGAGAAGAGACTGACACAAACACACTCTGCTTAGGAAAGATTCGTCAGCAGACACCTCCCACTGAGTGCATCACTCAGATGAGTGGATCAGATGAGACAGGGAGACACCCATCTGCATGAATACCAATTAGATACTCGTTCTAAAAATAGGCATTTGACAATAACACAGTGTGGATGCACAGATCCAGAGACAGATGCACCCAGCATTTTGACACTGAAGCTACCCGTTCTTCCCCCACACCCATATGCATTCTACCTTTCACTTCTGCACTCCAGAGCTCTCACAGCACCAAAGCAATGAAGCCCACACTCCAACGCATTCATATGCGCTAAACCTTTCATTTCCATGCATGTGCTCACCACACCTCTTAGGGCTCAAACACCTACACAATACCCCAGCAAAATCCATCTCTCAGCCCCCACAGGCAGTGGCTTCACAGCCCTGGCCTCAGGAAACACGTCCTAATTGCACAGCTAACACCATCACTCACTCTTAGGCACCCAGACTGAGAAGCACAATTGCAGCACCACAGTGTCTAGGTGAGTGGAAACATTTTTATGTCTGGGGAGGAAAGGAAAAGCCCATCAGCTACCAACTTACCCATCTACTCATCTGCCACACTCTCACTTGGGACAGGCATTACTACCTGCTGCACAGCTAATTGATCCAAGCTGCAAAAGGCTTTCCACTATCCAGCCCCTCAAGTTGAGCGTTATTGACTAACTCGTTTTGACCGATTTAATCTAGTATCAAACATTTGAAATTTACACAAATTAAAAAAAAAAAAATAGCAGGATTATTCTTTTGTGAATAATACAAGGGAAAAGCAACAATATATTTTTATCCAGTTGGGACAAATAGACCAATCAAAACACAGCTACATTTACACGGTAACTTCACAGGTAAAGCCCTCATTAAAAGTAGTACCCCACCTGGAAGAAAACAAACATGAACTAAATGTTAAGTTGAATGCTTCATTTTGTAAGTGTCTCATATAAATTTTAAGTTCTGTGGTGCAAGCAGAAAAAAAAATACTGCTTCTTGTTAAACCATTATGAAATATCAGTTGCATTAACAATACAACTCCAAAGTAAAATAAACACAAATTTATCTGTTCCACCCCCTCCCCGCTTTTTGCTTTTTAAAGACAAGCAGAGAAATCAAGAAAATTAGGTTATAAAAGCATATGGCAGATTAAGATACCAATCTGAAACACCAGAAATTCAAGAAACAGAAGAAAGCACTGTTGTTTTCACAGAGCTTCAGGTTTGCCCAGGTTATGTCAGTAGAGCATCTGGGATGATTGGCTATGCAGTAAAATGTAAGGCTGATATGCAACATCCCCATCATCAAATACACAAGCTTTTGTGCATTTGTATAAAATACACTCGTCAGGGAGACAAGCAAAATTAGAATTGGGTCAGATTACACCCACACTAAGAAATTTAGTATTTTCATTCCTTGGTTTATAAAAATCTTTGACAAGAAAACAAAATCCAAAAATCTTAAAAAAAAAAACCCACCAAAAAAAAAAAAACCCACAAAAAACCCCCAAAAACCCCCAAACTAACACACTTTTCAGTAAAACACAGCAGCTTTTTAAGAAGATAAGAAGATATACACTAGACAGTAATTTAGGACAGAAAGCAGAGAGTCAGACCAAACAGCAATCACACGGGAAATTTCAAAGCCGTGGAATAAGACCTTTTTTTCCAAGTTCGCACTTGATCATGTTACTGGATTTGCTGGCAATATGGGATCTGTAATAATTGAGCATAGTCAAACACTACGTAAGGTGGCAATTCCAGAACACTTTCAGGGCAACAATAATTTAGTGTAATTGGCTACTAAATGATTTAAAAGAATATTTGCTATGCAGTAAGTATTACTGTTAATTTATGTTGCATTTCTCATTCACCTGACCCAAGTATTTGGTGCATCAGCTTGACACTACTAAATGGCATGATAAAACAAGACTGCAGCCAAACCAGAGCAGCTGATCATTCTTCCAACTTTCCTTTCCCAGCTTATTGCCTGGCAAATCTTTTGAACTCTTCTCTTATGATCCCACTCAAACAAAGAAAAAACCAGTAATAAGCAATAAGCACATGGAACTGAAATCAAGGGTGCTTTAAAAATCCTACCACATTAGCAAGTCAGAATTAAATTTCAAGAAGTAAAAAGAAAGTTGAAGACCAGAATTCACAATGTCCCACTTTACAAGGTAAATGCTATCTGTCTATGTATTTGGCTGAATTTAAAAAGCAAGGTTAGAGTAGCCAAGGTCATAACCACCATCAACAGCTGGAAGGCGACAGCAGAGTCTTCATTTCTCAAGCACTAAACAGTTACAGTACAATCCCAAGTCAGGTCAGAGAGATACAAAAAGTTGAGCCAAGCATGGATCCTGAACTACAGTTAAACAGACAAGAATCTATCCAATGCATAAGAAAAATGTATTAAAGAAAATTCCTGCATTGAATACCTTTTAATAACCACTAATTCACTTCAGACTAGACCTACAGCTTGCTGGGAAAACTGCTGCCTTACTTTGAATCTTTGCAAGTAGCAAGTGGAAGCTCCTGCTGCAAATGCAAGCCAGGCTCCTGTTGATGGGACAGTAAGGGCCATCCCTTAGCAGTGCTGAAGAAATCTGTACTTTGCTACTCTGCAAATGCTCACTCTAAGCCAGTCAGATGTTACCCAGGATCACTGCTACTTGCCCATCAGGACAGAAAAACACATGAAATGTGGGGAACAACACACTAAGGGTCCCACTGAGCACAGAGTTAATAGACATTTATAGCTTGAAGCATTCTCTAAGGCTGGATTCAAGGGCTGGTCAGGCAGAATCAGTTGGGACTCAAATGGGGAGCCATACAATGCAGCGCACTGCCTACAGAAGATGCCTATTCTAGAATAAATCTGTACATTTACATTTTGATGTGTTTACTTTCACTGTTGCTTTATTTGCTAGTATTTTGATCCAACAAAACACTATGACAAAAAGATTTAAAGGAGACTCAAGTTTCTCAACATGAACTTTGAGAGAACAAACTCAGACAGACTACCAAGCAATGACAGACATTGCTGCAGAGCACCTATGAATAGGTGACCACTTGAATTTCAGTGCCTGAAACACAGATCCAGTGATCCAACTAACAATATCCATCTAATATACTCAGAGATACCCCTAGTCTCTAAGGTATTTAGCAGATTTAAAAACTGTCAAAAAAAAGACTATTTGACTACAACCTTTCTGAAATAATGTCACATTGTGAGGAGTAAAAGTAAAACATGCATGAAGAAATGAGGAGCCTCTACTTTGGTGAAGAAAAGGCAGTTCTAATGGACTTGTGTAAATTACACACTCAAAAAACTCTGTGTCCTCATCCAGTACAAGAAGGGGGAAATAATCAATTTAGCTGAGTCTAGAAGGAAGAGAAATTTGCCGTTTTAAGATATGTGCTTTCCCTCATAAAGAAGGTGGTGTGAACTAAGATGGCGGGAGTAAAACACTTCAAAATCCGATCTTCGCTAAGCAAACATTCTCACAGAAATACTTGTTTCATGTAAGAAATAAGAAAAGAGGATACTGATTATCAGCCCAGACTGAAATGGCTATCCCTCGTTTTGGTAACTCCTTGTGAGAAGCCTTCAGGAAATGTTTATGTTTCTGGAATCAAATGAAGGAAGAGAGGCTGGTGGGTATTTCATAAAATGAAACTTAACCTGGAAGGAATGATAGGTGTCATGTTACTGACAAAAGAAAGGCATTTCAGTTTGACAGCAGCCTTCTGCCTTCAGTGCCCTATGAAAGGAGGAAAATCCATCCCTGGGGGCAAGGAGGTAAGAGAAATTCTCATACCCTAGAACCACGCTTCCCTTTTAGGGGAGCAGTAGAACAAGCCAAAAAATGTTTTCCCAATTACAGGCTTGCAGATATGGTAACAGGAGGCACATGGTTCTCACTAGTCATGAGCCACAAAGGGAAAAGGGATCCAACCAAAGGAAGCCACTGTCACCTCGGAGCACACGGCGTGCTATTGCCTGTGAGCGTCACAGTGTGCACCTGTCCACGCGTCGGGTCCTGCCTGCACAGCCCCGCTCAGAACTACTGTGGGTGCAAGACTGCACAGCTCTGAATGCTCAGGGTGCTGCTACATGGAACACAGGCAGTACTGGGACTGTGGCATCCTGAATGGAAAATCTGCTCCAAGTCACACAAAACACTGAGATGGTACTGAAAATTACCAGTTTGAGGAAGATGAAAACTTTTAGGCCATGTATAGCTTAATATAAATTACTCGACTAATTGTTTTGTTGTAATGAAACTGTTATACAGATATGATTTTCCTTTAATGAATAGAAATCTCAACAAAATAAGGTTCATATTAAGTCTCAAAGAAAAATAAAAAGAAAAATTTGTTTTCACTGTCATTACAGTTTAGATAGATATCATGATAGCACATTTATCATAGGACCTTTCAATTCCCTCCATTTTGTGAAAGGTACACAAGCAGGCTATAAATTTGTATTTTGAATTTAGTAAATGAACAGCACTGACTCTGCAGGCATTTTTGGTACTAATGAAACATGAAGTCTTGTGAGAACTATAAAGTCACCCAAACCCTCATGTTGGAAGTGCATCAGGATTCAATTCCAAAGGCAATTATGTCCTAGCTTTGTTTGAAACTGACAAATGGTATAGTTTACAAAACCTGACCTGCTTATTTAAACTTATCAACAGATGGCATTATAGCCAAAGCCTGAAATATGCTCATGTCAAGAGAAGCAGTATCTTTATGGGCATAACAGGCTAAGATTGAGCATAGCTAGGGCCTTGCCAGATTTTAATAAGACAAACTAATCAAATGTTTTGGTTGTCTGCTATATAAACATACAGGGAAAAAAAGCATTGAGAAATACTACACAAACATTGCAGACACTCCTAAGACAGTCTGAAAATATGTGCTCAAAGTTAGGACCAGTTTGTTTATTTATGATGCTGTGTAAGGTAAAGTGGGGAATATGTAACACCTGTCAAAAGAAACAGTAAATGATACTGAGAATACTGGTATACATAAAATACTTTTGAGCTGGAAATTATTTCCTTTGTAATAAGACTACTAGAAAAGATTTATTCTAATAATAAGCCAAATGTCCCATGACAACCTTCCCAATAACAGATTTGAAGTAAAAAGTAAACCAAGCACTTTGAAGAAGTGCAATGAAAATACATCACCCCAGCAGAAGTGTCTCTGCAGCATCCCTCCACCCTCGGTACCATACGCAATATTTCACCGATGGAAGTAGCAGCTGTAATTCCAAGCATATGCCAAGGCAGGAGAGAAATCTCTGACATTTGCTTTAAGAATATTAACGGAACAATTACTCTTACACTGAGAAAGGTAGAGGGAACTGGTTTTGGAATAAGTCAAGTTTATGAGCACATATCTGAAATGAAATTTTCCCTGGGAAACAGGGAAGTCTGGTAGAGAAATGGTAGGTAAGAGCAGGTATTTCCCCCAGCCTTTTGAGAGGCCCCAAGCTGAAGGATTTCAATTTTACCTGCCTATCAGAATCACATCCAGTAACAAACCTGCAGCAGAGGATATGTAAACACTGATTTAATATCCAGATTGTTTCTGAAATTAGAGACAACATCAGAAGTAGATCAGCATGTGCACTATCTTGCTCAGAAGATCTGCACAGCATTGCAGACATATATAGAGACACAGGTTAAAAGAATGTAACATGCTTATAAATGAAAACTGTATTCTTATTCACATTAAAAAATGGGTCTCTCAGGGAAAAATTACTGTTAGCCTTGCATTTTAATGACAGCAATAGTGAAAGGCTTCTATGGTAGAGAAAGGAACATCAGCCACACACAGGGAAAATAAAAATCTGACTGCAAGTGGTCAGAACTTGTTCACCAAAGGCTGAACCACTGAAAACAAAATAGTCAATATGAACTCTGCAACAGTTGCTGAAACAAACCACAACCCACTCGTGGAAACGGGTATCAAGCAGTAGCAAGAACTCTGTACTGAATTCATAGGAAAAAAGGAAATCGGTATCAAGTGCAGATTAGTTGAATGCCACGTGCCCAAAATGTACACAGAGCACATGCTCCCAGGGTTGAGATTACCAAAGCACTGCAGAGAAGCCTGTTAAAAAGGAGTCTGAGAGCAAAGCACAGCTGAAATTGAAGTTGGAGAATGATCAGAAGAATCAAATAATACTGTGTGAGGCTCATAAATTAAGTCTCAACCACTGTTTTAACATAATTCCTTTTTACTATTCTGTTAGCTGTTATTCTCAAACTGACAGAACTCTCTTCCAGTAGACAAAACACCTGACAATCCCTGCCTGGCTCACAATTCGAAAAGATTTGTACCACTCTTGAAATTCAAGAGGATTCAGAACCACACTACCACAGAAGACACACAATTAATGGTTTCTTTTTACTTAAAACACTAGTACTGCTGCTTGGCATCCTACTCACTAAATGCTCCATTTTGTGTATCACCCAGGAACTAAATCTTCTGTTCGTCTCCTTACAGACACTGGAAGAAGTCCCTTTCTTCTACACAGATGCTTGCCACAGTTGTCACCTTGCAGCTGCAAGTAAATATTATTCTGCTCTAACCTTGAACATTCCAGTCTTCAAGATGTTGTGTCTTTGTTTATAACAGCCTTTTTTTTTGCTCTTTATTGCTTTTGCAATCATGCTTCTTCACAAAAGGAGCCAGGGAGAGTGGGGTACATACAGTAAGACGAGTACATTTGAGTATCAGTTAGACCTTTCAATAATTTTCAAAAATGCAAATAATGGCTATTTGCATATTTGAAAACTGCTAATTGCAAATATGCAATTAACAGTGGGACCCAATGATCTTAGAGGCCTTTTCCAACCTTAATGATTCTAGGGTTTTATGAAGTAAGTACTTTCCAGTATGTCTGGCCTCTATTGGCTGGCAATATTCCCGTGTGTATCAAGGTATGAGTCAGCTGAGGAAGAATGCAAAGAGATGTTCATGCAAAAAATGGAAAAGCACAATGTCATGCTTGTGTTGCTGGGACAGCAAAGGACAATGCAGTAAGGGACAGCGACAGATAGGGGAGAAACAGAAATGTGAAGGCCCTTTAGAGTGAGCACAACAAGCTGGAACCTTATGTGGTGGATGATAGCCAAAGCACAGGCTTGTCAAGGAGGAGATGGCAACGTGTTGAGAAAACATGCCAGGAGGACAGCCTCAGCAATTGTGATGCTAACAAGATGAAAAGGTAACACGGTTCTCAGAGGCCAACAAGAACAGCTCCCACTGACAGAGATGGGAAATGAAGGAGGAAGCACAAGGGTTACCCAAAGAGACTCAAAGAAGCAGCAAAAAATTCAAGCCATGAACAGGAATATGAGTCCTACACTGTATGTTCAGAGGAAGAACATGTCATAGAGGCCCAACTGTGGAAGCTTGCAGCAGAGGAAGGCAGGAAACAAAGGCAAATCTCAAAGGAGCTTTCTCAAGTTCCACACTGGCCTCAGGGGTCTTAAACTTGCAGCAATTAATTAAAAAATATGTTAAGGTAGTATGCAAGGCTGCATCATTTAATATCCCTGGCATGAAGGAGGTAAAGAAAAGCAAAGAGAGGACACTAGAAGTGGGTCATTGTGTCTAAGTTGTGACAAAAAAATATGGAGGGAAGTAAACAACTTAGTGCAGAGGCTACTGAATGAATGACTGGAATAGTCAGGAGGGAAACCAGGAAAATACTGTCACAAAAGTCAAGGGAGGACAAGATTTCAAGACTGGGCATGATCAAGTGTCAAAAACAGCAGGGAAGCCAAGAAGGATGAAGATGGAATAGAGACCCTGAGACTTGGCCAAGAAAAGGTCATTAGAGATCTCAGGAGAAGCTTCAAGGGAGTGAGAATATCTACACTGAAGTCACCTTATAAAACAGTTCTAGACTGCACACAATCATACAGAATCTTTCAAATTTGGAGTGACTGGTCCTTCAATGAAACAAAAACGCATTGGGGCTTCTACTGTTTCCCAATGCCAAAAAAAAGGGCATATAGAGGTTTTAAGTTCAATATCACATTGTAATTAAGGCAATCAGCAGCAAGAGCAGAAAGCCATTAGAAAGTGGTTTTCATCCTTATACTTTGGAACCCTTAGAAAGGATCAATAACCTATTCCAGGATAAACGGGAAGTCATGCATGGAGAAGCATGCAGCCCAAGGTCAGCCAGCAAAGGAACAGCACAACTTTGCTCTCCCAAAACCCAGACCAGTTCTCTACAGTCAAACCTTGTCTGCTTTGTTCAGGTAGAGATAAAAAGAATTTCAGATATAACTATTTTACCAGCTTGTTTATTTTTCTCTGCAAGTTCCTGATGGGGAGGGAGAATTTGTCTTGGTTTTACTTAACAATAGTTTTTTTAGGGGAAACTGAGAATTCAGGAACTTTGCTCTTTTAATTTGTGACCACAAAGTGTTCAGATTCTTTCTCAATTATTCAGATTTGAACTTTTAACAGTAATTACAGATTTCTGCTATAATCAGCCACAGTCTTCACAGAGCAGAGAGCATAAACAAAATTTGAATTGCTAATGGTAAAAAACAAAAAAGCAAATATTTTTTTCCTCGAGGTATAAAAGCTCTCACTCATCATTGCACCCTGTCCCTCATTACTCAGTCTCTCTTATACATAAAAAAGGCCAAAAAAAGAACACACATTCCCTTGGTTCTTGATTTCACATCAAATAAACTGACCAGCTCAGAAAGATGAGGAATGAGGTACTGGGCCTTGCACAAAATGCTCAGTCCAGCTCTGAAAACCAAGATCCTCAACTAGAGGGAACCAGAGAATGTAATAGAAGGGGGTTTTATTCCAACTAACCAAAATGCAGCAATTCCTGAGGAAGGAGAGGGGCCAGAAGAGAAGAGAGGGTGGGAGAATGAAATTGAGTTGGACTATGGAGACCAAGTGCCATTCCCCAGGCAAGCAGAACTGCTTATTTTCAGCGGTTAAAAAAAGAAGTTTCTTGAGATAACCTCAGACAAAAAGTCCTACATGTCCACAGGCATATAATCTAACAAAAGGCAACCAGGAACAAGTCAAAAGGCAGGTGTAGAAGTAAGACCAGAGCCTGTGAGACGCAGTAAGGCTCCTGCCAGTGAAGAATCTTAGTGAGAAGATGAGGGATGCTTCCTTGATGAAGAGAAAAGCAGCATTTAGGCTTCTAGGACCATAGGACAGAATGCCAAAGGGACCAAAGGAGAGAAGAGATGCAAGGAGCAGGAACAACTGAGAGGAGGAGTGGGTGTAGGAGGAAATGAGAATCAAGAAGTAGGCAGGCTGGAAACATGCTGGGCCTTAAAGGTGCAGGAGAGGAACATGAGTGCCACATGATGCTATGGAGCCCAGATATTCAGGAAAGGTCAGGCACTACCAAAACCTCTGCTGGCTACCTTTAAATCTGTGCTGCCTACCTAAGGAAGTATCAGGTTCATAGTAGGAAGCCTGGTCAGGTCAAAACAGATGGATAAAACAACAATCTAGTCCAAATCTTGGCAAAGCATCACAGGATATAGCATTAAATTGGTCTTAAAGTTGGCTGTGAAATCTCCAAATTTTGAAACATTCACAGTATTTTGCATTTGCACTTCAAACTTAAGATGAAAATTTGCAATTAATTAATTGCGAAAACATACTGCTGCATGCTTGCTCTCTCTCAGTAATACACATACACAGACAGCCTTTAAAAAGTGAAAAACGTGAGTTCAGGGCAGAAATATGTTACAGATTTTGATGTTCATCATATATCCCTTAGAAGGAAGAAGGAAACAAAACCAGCAAAACAGATATCAAGTAGCAATACTGCCTCCTACAAAGGCAATAAGCATTTGGAGGTTGAACACATGAACTGGATATTCTTGCTAAAATAACATGTGCAACTGCCAACAATACAGCAAATTAAAGGCTTTTCTTTAGGCCTCAGAGTTAACACAACTGGAGAGTTCAAACATGCCAGCTATCACATTAGGCTGCCCATCAATCAAGGGGCCACTCATCTTCTCTAATACACCTCCCAGACCAAAAACAGTATCCTTCAAAGTTTCAGTTCTGAAGCATCGCTCAGAAACAGATTCTGCAAATGGAGTGCTACAAAAACATAGAAGGTTCTGCATGAAAATCGCTGGTTACTCTTCTACCCAAGGTTGGGAGAAGCAAATGGAAAAATGAGTCCAGAAGCATTTTTCATTTTTTGGTTGCTAATAACTGAGATCCAATTCCTGTCTGACAGCTGTGTAAAATGAGATAATCAGCTCAGTCCCGCTCTTGAGGGACAGCTGTCCATATCACAGTTGCCATTAACCACTCCTCCTTTCTGACATTTGAAGTAAAGGGCCAAAGATCCAAACTGGGATGAAGATGGAATCTCCCACTACATGAAGGTCAGCCGAAGTTTAGGGAAAGAGGTGGTAACCTGTAACCTGTACCTCTGTGGTAAGAATAAATTTCTGCAGAGACACCAACATTCTGCTGTATTTTAGAGGGGGGAAAAAAACTCAGCAAAAAAACCCAAACCAGAAGGACTACAGTAGTCACAACCCTCTCTTGGACTGAAAGCTTAGATACCAACTCCTCAAACTGCTTCCTTCTTTTATTCCAACTTTTTGGACTTCTTATTCTATCCTAGAAACTTGCCTACAAAGCCACACTTCAAGATAAAACCCAAAAAGTTATAGAACACAGACTAAAACAGTATTACAACCTCATGATCTTTCAGTAACATAATCCTTTTCCCATAACTCTTTAGACCGTCTCGTTTCATTTTGCTTAAGGGCTTGACCTGAGAAATGCCACTGTCAGTTCTCAGAGGGGAGCTGAGTGCCCACAGGACACTCTGACTGCTTCCACTTATAAAGTCAACTTTTGGAAGCATGAAAGTCCAGATTTAAATTTACAAACCCATATACACACAACTAAGTGTCCTTTTCCCCAAATGCAGAAGACTTCATTGCTTATGCTGAAGCCAACTCTACGTTCCTAGGCATCTACAAGAATTAGGTTGCTTATGAAGGTACATAAATGTGGTTTTTAAAGTCTAATTTTAGGTGGTCAGGTTTAACATTCTTAATGTAAACTCTTATAGACATAACACTTCCATTTAAGCGTGTCTATAAAGTACCCTGCACTTTCATGAAGATAAATAATACTCTCCCTTTTTCTTGCATAGATACTTTTGTATAAAATAAATGGTGCAGAGCAGCTGCAGTATTCCATCTCAGAGGAAGCTGCATTTTCACCTGTGATAAACATTTGATGTGAATACCATGATCATTTTGAAAAGCTGTGCTCACGAAAAATTATTCCCTAAAATTTATGAGTATGTCTCAGCTTTTGTATAGCTGTGTTTTAGATTATGAGATCTTTTGAGCAGAGATTGTCTTAATTTGGTGTCCAAGTCAGTACTGAATGCCTTGTCAGCAATTAACAAATAAATTACCATTAGTCTATAGCATACCACTTCCAGTCTTTTGTGTCTGTAAAGAACATTTAAAGCTCAGGCAGCAAATACAGAATCTTTATCATTAATGGAAGAAAAAAAAATGTTTCATATGCAGAAAGGTAATTGTGGAAGAGCAGAATTTTGTTAAGTCTGGTGTATATATTCTGTAAAGTGCCCTGGCATCCATCAGAGGCAAAAGCACTTGAAAAATGTCAAGTCATGACTGTGAGGAAGGGGGCAGCGTGAGGTAAATTAACCTCACGAGCACGAAAAGTCAGTTTATCCCCTTGAATGTACAAAGGCCAAAATGCCTCAGTTATCTCTTCCCTTGTGCTAGATAACACAGCTCTACTCAAAACAGGCTGATTGCATAACTATAGGGCAACAGGTAGGAGGGCATCTAACAGTACCCCCAGAACATATGCAGGCTTGGTGGTTCAGCCCTCCCTTAGATAGAGTCACCTTCTGAAGCCATGGATAGCTGACAAAATTCTCTGCCAAAATGGGGAATCACTTTGGCATCTTTTGTCTGATCTTGCGAGCACATTACACCAAGGAGTTCCTTCTTCAGGGACTCCCTGTTTAACCATTGCTCTCCAAAAGGGCTCTCTGTCCTGGCCCTTTGATCTTGGATTTCCTCACTGCTATCTCACTAGAAACAGTAATACCTCATGTGAGACATCCAAGATTCTTCTGCTCCTGGAGTCTGCTTTGGCTTTATTTGAGACGACATCTCCCTCAGACTTGATTCCTCAGGAAATCACTACGCTGGTGTCAGAATACTCATTTGTGGCTGGGAATTAACTGCCTCATTTACAAAAAGCAGCAGCTTGGCTCACGCAGCACTAGCACTAGGATTCACATTCCTAGCCCCTGAATGCAGCATAAAACACAGATGAAGACTGGTGGCAACCAAACGGCTTCTTTCGGCTTTCAGAGCAGGTTCCACCAGCACTGTCACAGCTTTCATTCCCAGGCCCCTGAGCACCACAGGACCCACTCCCAAGGGCACTCTTTCCAGAATTCACCCCACAGTCCCTCAGGTAACATTAGGACATGCATCTCAGGGTATTTGCATGGGGATCTGTAGGTTCAGACCCCAAGCACAGTGAGGTCTGCACCGCACAATGATTTTATTCCCACAGTTACAAGCATAGTAGGACCCACATGGAGAACTGACACTCCACCCCATGGCTGCATCCTTGGACCCTGGCACTACAAATCACTGCTCCTTGTCTCCTCAAAGCTTTTTTTGGCCACTATTATCATTCTCAATGACCCCTAAATGACAGAAATTAATTCACACCAGTGATAATTAAGGCTGAGTCTAGGATGAATAAACCAGGGAAAGAAAGTAGAAGGGAAAGGGCAGAGAGGCTTCTTACAATTATATCGGGCTAAGGTCTCCCATAAGCTAAATAGTGAGGGAAAGAATCAGGTCAATTCATTTAGCTCCATAAGGCAGCAAAATGAATGAGACTGAGAAAGACACACAGAAAAAGAAGGTGGGGAGAGGTCCAGAAACAGAAAGAGCTAAAAGATTAAAAGCATGCAGATACCGTGAGAGAAGAAAAGACACAGAAAACAAGGACAGAAAGCGAGAGAAGACAGCTAGGAATAGAGAGGTGATATAATGTGGTCACTCACTCTGTCTGGAAGATTTTCTGGAGGGAGGTGGATAATCTTCAGTGCTGGTTGTTGGGGTGCTGCCCTTCACACTCCTTCTCTGAGACCCATACTCAGACCGTTGCTGTCAGCTATTCCAAGGGCTTCTTCAAAAAATATTTCGAGGGCGAAAGGATTGTGGATGAAATCAGGATCTTGAGTATTAAAACAATCTGCTAGGGGATTGTCAGTCCCCTAAAACTGCTGGTTTTATCCCGGGATGGAGATCCTCTCTCCCTTTTGGCAGCTAACTACTAAAGGGGTGTTCCCCGGGAAACAGCCTTTTCACTGATGGTCAGATTATTTCAGAAATCAATTTCCCCAATCTGCCTACCTAGAAATCTCTTTTCTCTAGGTACACCTTGCCCGTAAGGGAAAAAAAAAATCTCTTTCTCTAAAACAATTCTTGCTATCTCGGTGGATATTATCAGTGAAATCTGCCTTTTCCTCTCCCTGTAACTAGGAGGTGTGTCCTCTCTCCTTGCACGGGGTATTTGAAGAAAACCCTCTTGGGATTAGGGGATGAGGGATCTTCCTTGGGATGAAGGAAGATGAAATCAGTATTGGAAATTACCTTTATCTCCAGTTAACAGCAACTGGAAAAGGAAAGACTAGCTAAATCTCTCTCTGCTTTCTCTCCCTTGTTTTGCTCTATCACCTGCCGAGCAGATGTAAATAATTAAAATTACTAGGTAAGTATCAGAAGCTCCTACTTATTTCTGTCTTGGGAAATGCCTCTCCTGGGCATACAGGATTTCCTCTGTAAAGACACTCACTACTACCTGATCTGGGGAAGGGCTATCTGCTCTGCTTGAGCGAAGACTTTCCTCAGCAGCAGGAGGGAGTCGGCAGTAAAGGTTATTCTCACAGTCCTCAGGAACTGGGGTCTGAGGACACCTCTCCCTGTAACAAGTATCGGAGGAGCTCCAGAAAGCTCTGTTCCACAGCGAGAAAGAGCAGACCTGCTTCTAGATAGTTACTAGGGCTGGCTGCCGGGGGCCTGCGCACACCCTTGGCTGGTTAGTGGGGAAGGGGGCAAGTGTTAAGCTCCCTCACCAGCTGCGGGGAAGGGGCCTGGCAGGGGGGGGCGCCGGGGTGTCCCCACACCGGGCGCGGGGCTGCCTAACGGGGCTGCGGACGGGGCGGGGGGCGGCGGCCTGGCTCTCTCCCCCACCCCGGCAGGCTACGGGGGTGTCCCCCCACCCCGGCCGCTGTCCCTGGCTTCCCCCCAGGCCCCAGCTCCTCCTGCCCGGGCTCGGCTACCACGGGAGGCCGCGGCGGCTCACGGGCCTGCGCGGGGCTGCGCGGCGCCTCCGCCGCCTTCCGCCGGGCCGCGGCTTCGTCCCCAGGGTCTCCCGGGCTCCGGTGCGGGGGGCCCGGCCCGGGCGGCGCTGACTCTATCCAGGCCCCACCGCTCCCGCGGCTGCTGCTCCGGGCTGCGGCTCCACTGCAGGCCCCGGCTCCTCCCCGGCTGCCGCTCCGCCTCCCCCGGCTCCCCCGGCCGCGGCCGCCCCCGCCTCCCCGGGTTAAGGAGGCGCCGGGCCGGGGGAGCAGGGGCTGCCCGCCCGCTCTGCCAGGCAGAGGGGAGGAGCTGCCCGCCTGCCGGGACCGGCCGAGGCCGTCCCCCGCACGGGGCTCGATTCACCGCGGAGATGGCCGTGGGGCCCTCGCCCCCAGGCCGCGGCCAGCAGCCGCCTTTCGCCGCTGTAAGAAGGGGCAGCGGCTGCGGGGGCACCCCTGCGACAGCCGGTCACAGCCCCGGCACGGGGGCTCGCAAATGGCCACCCCGGGCCGGGGTCTGCCCACCCGCGCTGCTCACACCGCCCGTGCAGCGGTGGTGCCCTGCTTCAGCCCTGAGTGCTCCGAGTCAACTCCCACCCCAAACAATGCAGCCCTCCGTCTCTGGTAGTCTTCCCTCAAACATTGTGTGTGTCCATAAGCTATTGCAGAGACATGACTAGATCTTAAAAGGTGTTTCTACCACAATCCTGTTAAAAGTCTCATTGCTATCTCTCTTGTGTGTTAACGCCAACTAGAACCATATAGGAAACCCCATTAATTGACCTCATTAGTGTGTATAAATATGTAAAGTGGGGGTCCAAGAAGATGCAAGAAGGCTTTTCTCAGTGGTGCCAACCACTAGGATGAAGAGGCAGAAGCTGATGTACGGGAAGTTCCACCTGAAGATGGGGAAGAACTTCTTCACTGTGCAGGTAAACTGCACTGTACAGACTGTCCAATGGAAAAAGCTGCCCAGAGAGGCTGTGGAGTCTCCCTCATAGGAGAGACTCAAGAACCATCTGAATGCAATCACACACAATGGGCTCTGGGAAGACCCTGTTAAAATGAGGAGGATGGACCAGATGACCCACTGCGGTCACTTCCAACCTAACTCATTCTGTGACTCTGAATTACACTCAGTGCTGTCCCACTCTGACCCAGCAGGCCAAAAACTAGGAGTCTCCTGTCGATGTGTCTCATGGATGCAGATCAAGGCAGTAGTTCATTATAACGTTAAAGGGGACTGTGCAGTAAAGCAGCCAAATAAAGCCAATACTCTAAAATGTGTGTCTGAGGAGGAGCAGGTGCTGCCTGGTGTCCCATACACCTGCAGTGTCATAGGCAGATCATTTTGATGTGTCAATCTGAAAAGCATGACTGAAACAGCCCCCCCTGGGGCCCCTATCCCAGTTATCTGAAAGTCACCCCGTATTTCATCATCTCATCTTTTTGTGTGTGGTTTCACATCTGAATGCTTCCAAATGGTAGCACTGCTGTAAGGCTTGAAGTAGAGGACAGCACATATACTGGGAGGAAATGGCACTTTCTGAGAAAATAATTTTTTTTACTTCTGGAAACTGTAATATGGAAATTGAGATAGTAGAAGGGGTGTTTTAAGACTTGCTGCTTTTGCAGAGCTGAATTTACCATTGCACCTGCAATGACTCTTTGCATTCTTTCGACAGGTCAAAACCTGTGCCATAGTTCCACGCCTTCATTTCAGGAAGTCAAGTCATCATCCTCCATCCTCTCAGGATTCTCTGTGTTCTCCTTCTCCCATACTATCCCCTTCTTCTGCACCTATGCCAGCAGCTCTAGTCACAACTTCCCTCCCTATGCTACTACCTGTTCTGTCAAGAAGGGTTTCCTGCCTTTTTCCCCATACTATTTGCCTTATCTCACTACAGATCCCAATTATGGAGTTCTTGAGCCTTACCAAGGGCCAACAACCATCTCTTTCCCTCCCAGTGCCACAGCAGAGCTCTGTCCTATTGTCATTTCTCCCAGCCTCACTCAAGTCCTGCGAGAACAGCCTAGCTTCAGCTCCCCTCTTCTGCCTCTGACTTCTCTTTGAGCTAGGTGGTCTTTGGGTGTGCCTGCTACTCCTAGTCCATGTTCTCCAGTTCCCCTCTAGCTAGGATTTGTGTCCACACAGTGCTCAGACTACTCTTTACTGAGAGACAAGGCAGGAGCATCCTTGTGCTGCGAGGCAGACGGGTGGTATCTGCAAGTTGTTTGATCTGTAGCCAAATGCAGAGGTGTTAAAAAGCTGTGGTTGGACTCGACGTGTGCCAGGCATCCGATGTGTGTTCCCTACTTATTTTTCCTTTTGGTTTTCAGGATCCTCTCCTCGAATGAATATGTGAAGTACTGCCTGCTTTTTATAGACAATTAAAAGGTATGATGTAACTAACTTGTTCCACTGCTTGTAAGAATGTAAATGTAAAAATTACCATCCAACACAAAAAGTGCCCTAGGGAGGCAGGGCAAAGGATCAGTGTGGCAGAAATGCACAGAGATAAATGTATTGTGATCCATCATCATATTCAGCATTCAGAGAACAAAGACACATCCCAAAGCCTTTCACAGCTAAAGAGAAGGCAGAGGAGAGCAGATGGAGACACAGGGAAAAAGAGTAAACCAGTCACCACGTAGCTTATTTTTACATTACATTCACTGTATTTTATCCTTCTCCCAATTTTTTCAATATGCCACAGGCTTTGCGCATGACGGAATTGTTAATATTTGTCTAAGGAGATCTATAAATTTTGACAGATGGATAGCGGGCAGTTGGGGCTTCTTGCATCCAGGAAGGTGTAGGAGGTGGCTTTGGTTTTTGGCAGTTGGGACACTGAAAGTCTCAGTATTTGGGAAGGAATTCTCTTCTACATCCTGGCTGAAGGACTGTTCCTTCCATTTGCAACTAGTAATAAACAGGCATCTCAGCAATTCTATGTAACGTGCAGGTATCCTAACATGTTTTTCTCCCTGGGCAGGGTTAGGTGTTTGGCTTGGGTTTTTTTAAAAAGCCCTTCTTAGCCAGCAAAACCTTTGTTTATGTACTTGCACACAAGTACAAGAATGACTGAGGGAATGGGGTTGTTTAGCCTGTGGAAGAGGCTCAGAGGTAACCCTCTGACTCTACAACCACCTGAAAGGAGGGGGCAGCCAGGTGGGGGTCAGCCTCTTCTCCCAGCTATCAAGAGACAGGACAGAAGGACATAGCCAGAGGCTGTATCAGGGGCGGTTTAGGTTGGACTTCACGAGGAATGGTGATTAGACATTGGAATGGGCTGCCAGGGAGGTGGTGCAACCTATGTCCTTGGAAGTCTTTAAGCAAAGACTGGATGTGGCACTCAGTGCCATGGTCTAGTTGCTATGGTGGTGTTCAGTCACAGGTTCGATTTGATTTTCTCAGAGGTCTTTTGCCACATCACAGATTCTGTGATTCTGTAGATACATATGTAAAAATTTATTGGTTACTCACTTTATGTATCTCGAATAATTTCTTGGTGTGCTCTATGTAAATGACATACCTATGCGTGTAATGATGCACCTTGCAAAATCAAGAAGCCAAAACTGGTGGTTTAAAACTCAGCCCTTCAATTGCACGTTTAGGATTCTAACTACAAGAAAGCCAGTGTACCTGATATCTCCACCAGAGCCAACCGCACCTGCCGGGAGCTCCAAAGTTTCAAAGGTTGGACAATCGTCGAGGGACGTGTTTGCTGGCCCAGCCTCGGACACACAGGAAGGCACAGAGTGTCTCCAGCCGCCGCTCCCCGTCTCTGCAGCGGGAATCCTCATGTGACAGGCCCTTATCTCCCGATACAAACCTCCACCCGCTTCCCTCACCCTGACGGCCGAGCGGGCATTCCCCAGCAGCCGCCCTCACACCAGGCAGCTCCCGCCTCCGCGCCCTCCTCCGCCCCACCGGGGACACCCCCGGCTATCCCGGTCCCGCTCCCACTGGGCTCTCGGGCCACCTTAAGAGCGCGCAGAGCCCCCGCACGCAGCGGCCGGGCGGCTCCTCCCCGCCCCGTGTCGCATCCAGCCAGGGAACGTGTGGCGGGCGGCGGGGCTGCCCGGGGCCGGGGGCGGCCGGAGCCTCTCACGGAGGCGGGGGGAGGGCGGGGCGGCTGCCCCCGGCGCAGGAGCGCGGCCGGCGGCGCCCGCGACGACTCCGCGGGGCGGGGGCGTCCGGCCGGGCCCTCCCCGGCTGCCCCCGGCCCGCGAGCGCCGCATTGCGCGGCGCCCATTGGCGGGGGCGGGGCTAGCGATCTCATTGGGTTTCGCACCCATCCATCAGGGAGGAGATGGCGACGGAGGCGAACTCGCCCTCGCGATTGGCCGTGATACCCGAGGGGAGGCGGGGCCAGGTGCGCAAGGGAGGAGCCGCTGTCATTGGTCAGCGCCGCGCGCGTCAGTCACATGAGTCACAAAGGGCCGCGCGGGCGGCCGCAGCCGGGGGCCGCTGGTCGCGGCGTGCGCGTAGGGCCACTTCCTGCGCGGGGCTCGGCGGCTTCCGGCTGACCCGCCCCGCGGCCTCGGGCGGTGGCGCCCCCTCCCGCCTCCGCTCGGCGCATGCGCTTTGCGTGACGTCAGGGCGCGGGCGGGGCCATCCCCCGTGTCCGGGGCACGTGGGGAGCGGCGCGCGCAAAATGGCAGCGGGGGGTCCATGTTGTGCGTGAGGGCCGCGCCCGTGTGCGCCCCTCCGGCTGCGGGTGGAGACACGGAGTCAGTCGTGTTGGGAAAGACCGCAGAGTCCATCCTGTGACTGAACGCCACCATGGCAATAGACCATGGCACTGTGTGCCACATCCAGTGTTCTTTAAACACCTCCAGGGATGGTGGCTCCACCACCTCCCTGTGCAGGCTATTCCAATGTCTAAACACCCTTTTGGTGAAGTAATTTATCCAACCTAAAGTCTCCCAACCTAAACTTCCCCTGGCACATCTTGAGACTATATCCTTTCATCCTGGAAGCCTTTAAAGTTAATTCATTTACTCGCACAGCGGGTAGGACGGAATTCTCAGGGTGAAGTATGTCCGCTTCCCACACACAGCACTGGGGCTCCCAGCAGTGGGGTGTGTTTTGTCTTTCAGCCATTCCCTGCCTAAGAAATGCCAGCCAAACCCAAACCAGTTGTGCTCCAGAGGTTTAGTCACTGGGAAAGGCAGTGGAATATTTTGGGTGGACAGAAGCCCCTCTGTCTCTCGCAACCCACAAAAACGGTTTCCACATGGGCTGTCCTGTCTCTTCCAGGCCCACCTCTGCTTTCAAATAGGACCCGAAAGAGTACAGGCTCTCTCTGAAGTCCTCAGAAGTCCAAGACATGGCCACTGGCTGTACTTCCAATACAGGGAGGCTTTGTTGAAACGAGGAAAGTCCCTGTGTTCATTCCTTAGGGACTGAAGGTTGGGTCTTTGTTTCCTCCAAGGCTCAGTGCAGGCTCCATGCCATCCCACGTAGCTGTGACAGTCACTTTTCAGGCTGCAGCTGCACTTTAATGTGCTTTGAAGCAGGTAGTTCTGTGAATTGCAGTACTAACAAAGCCTGGTTTTGGTCTCGTAATTGGATCCTTTGATGAGTGACAAGGCACAAGTTCTAACTGAAGCTTTTCCCCTAATTGGTGCATTTGTAATGTCTCTTTTCATTCTGGTTCTCTTAAGCCTTTTAAATCTTTAGTTTGTACTGTGACCTTTCCCTCTGCAAGGACAAAAATAAAGTCTGTCTCCTGTATTTGGTCTCTTATTTTCATGAACCCTACATGAGTTCTTGGTTTTTTAGATCTCTGCAAGGGACTTTCATTCTTTTCATGGCTTTTTAGCAGAGGTTTAAACCTGGCTCACCCGTTTTTCCCTTGATCTTTCAGACAGGCGCAGTGGCTGTAGGTAGGCACGGGAACAGACTAGGGCTCGTTCCCAAGGATTGTGAGCAGAGGGAGACTGCTCTTTCTGTGTCCCGAGGTCAAGTGCTCTGTTTGAAAGAGAGATGTGCCAGCATATCCTAGGCAAATGCTTTTGTTATTCAGCTTTGGATAATTGGAGGTAATTGTTTTTTAATGACTTTTTTTTTCCCTTGAAGCTTATCCTCTTTGTGTGAATGATTGATTAAATATTCACAGAGACAAAAATAGGTGGATTACAAATCCCAGTCATTAGGATATTCAGGCAGTACATGGGAGATACCAGGGAGATACAAAATGACAAATACTTGCTGCACAATGCTTAACTGTGTGTTCAGATTGTGCTATCTCTGACAGAAAGCAGTGCAGCGAGGCAGGAGTCAGGATACAGATCTAACACAAACTGGGGAAAATATTTTACCCATGATGTTTTTGGTCTGCCCCAGCCCTTCCTATGGGTTCCCTGTGGCTGAATTGTGTTGTGAATGGGCTCTGGGAACAATGTCATCTGGAAAGGCTGGTGGAGGAAGATCATATGCAGGAGCCTTGTTCTGGAGCTTGTGTTCAAACTGAAAAACCTGGAGGATAAAGTTGAAGCTGTCAGTCTGCAGGAGCCTGCACGATCCTAAGCAGGATTGAAATGCAAACTCCTGTGTGATCTCAGTGCTTGTAAGGAGAGAGGGCAGGGGAGCCCTGGGCAGGGACTCCTGGCCATCGTGGTCTGGCGGACCAGGGTGTTGAGGTCTTCACAAGTATTTCTGGTGGCTTAGGGACTGCTGTGCTGTGTTCTAGAAGACTTGGGTGAGACAAAGGTGCTTTTCTAGGAAGAGAAAGGAGTGTTAGTGAATGAATTTTTTTGCATACATTTCCAAGTCGTGCTGTTTTTCCCTTCAGTGTAGAACATCTAAAGAGTTTTCCATAAAAAAAATTATTTCCATTACAATTGCACTTTCCTGACTCAAAAGATTTGCATAATGTTACTATGATAAGGACTGTGAAGTACTCACAAGGGAAACATTTCAGTCATTGGACAGACAGACAAATTGATATCGAAGGTCAGATTTTAGGGCCCCAAAGCTCACGGAGGTACTGTCACATGTATTAGCACAGGCTCAATGAATACAAAGTACAGCAAAGTTATAAAGTGATTCTCCTCTGAAATGACTACATGAAAGGTACCTTCTTACACAGCAGTTAAGATGCTTAGGTTCATTTTGGCTAATTTCACTAGATAAGCTGAAGTAATTTTTACTGGTTTTCTTGCTTGTTAGCCCTGCAGAATAAAAATAGCTCTGAAAGAGGAAGCTGGATACTGCTCCTCCCTTTGGAACTGACAAAATTGCATTCTAAGTTTTGTGTGCTTATAGTGAACAAACCAAAAGATCAATTGGTAGCTGTCCTTAAAGGAGAACCCTGTTTTGTGTATCAAAATTTGGGTCTTCATATTGGGCATTGGCGCCCGGAAAGGAAAGCTGTGGACACATTCCCAGGACTGGCAGCTAGGAAAGCTCTGTCTGCCTGTAAGTGTGGACAGCAGTTGCTTGAAACAGTAAATGAAGAACCACCTGAAGTCACTTTTCAAAGAGCCAGTACACTTCACAGGCACTGAAGCACGGTGGGTCTGATTAGCAGCCTATCTGCCACTTCAAAAGCAGATGGTGAGAAAATGCAGACAGGATATAAAGTTTGATCGCAATAACTCAAACTAATGAGCAGGTCATGCCGTTGCGTCCTGACTGAGAAGCAGACATCAGAGTTAATAGTAAAAGATTAAAATCCTTAGAAGTGCTGGCAGATACCTATGATATCAGCAATAATAATAGTCTTGGATGACAAGCATTCCTGTGGATCAAAAGGAAAATAGGATACCTGTGTGACTTAACTTATAATTTCAGAGTCAAGCAAGAGGTTCTTCAAAATTTACAGGAGGGAGAAGCTTGAATTTGCAGCATTTAATAATTAGGAGGGAAGACAGAACAGAGAGTTGCAGAGCAAACAACTAAATGAATGAAAAGGATAAATGAGAATCTTCCTGGGTGTGAGAACTGGGAAGCCTGTGAAACAATTAGTGGATGTGTTGGATCAAGGGTGGTTAAAGAGAACAATTGAGAAAAACCTTGTTTTTTCTCAATACACTTTCAGTTTTGAGACTTTTCTATTCCTGTCCTGCATGCAGTCTGTTTTTAACAATGAAGCAGCTTTCAAAGACTGAGAGTTGATAATGAGAAATGTTGGACCAAACTGATAATTTTAAAATATAATATGGTATAACTCCAAGAATTCCAAGGAATTTCAAGTGAGTAGTAGTGGGGCTTCTTGGATTCTTGGGTTAGGAAAATATATGGTCTGTCACGGAAGGAAAATACATGGTCTGTCACGGAAAGCTGCCATGGTACCAGAGCTTCAGGGAACACAGACTTTACCCACAATTTTGAAAAAGGTGCTAGGGATGAATCAGGGAAGTAGAATAGTGAAGCTTTTATCTGTTTCTTGAAAGCTGGTCAGAATGGTAATTAAAAATATGTCAAAACACCTGGAAGAGCCTGATAACTGAGATTAATTCTTTAAGCAAAGAGTATCTCATAAATCCTCTGCTCAGTTTTCGGGATGCATCAACAAAGAACTTAATAAAAGAGAAACATTTAATCTGATATGTTTAGATTTTTAAAAGGCCTTTGAGACTGCTCCACAAAGGCAAAATCTTGATAGGGAAAAGGGATTACTAATGGAGGTCACTATGGGGCCTTATCTTGTTTCATATTTGAATTCATGGCCTTGGCATAAATAAAAAGAGCATTTGGATGAAATTTGCTGATGGCACAAGGACAGAATGATCAGGATGTTATAAATGAATACTGAAAGATGGATGAAATGAAATCTTGGATGAGATTTGAGTATGCAAAATTTACTACCATGGATATAGGGACTAATAACTTTTGTTCCTGGGAGCTCACCAACTGGAAATGAGAGAGAAGGAGAAAAAAGGATCTTTGAATATTAGGTGGTCACACATCATGAACTGCTAAAAGGTAAATGGTAAACAGAAAAGTATCAAGAGAATATTTTATGTAAAAAGTCTCATAGAGAATATTGTGAATAATTCTGATCATTAATTCTCAATAAAGATTCACGCAAATGAAAACAGGTGTTTTCATTTAGGATCTTCTGGAGAATGAAGATCCTATCCTGAGAACTTTGGCTTAACAACTTTGCCTAGTAAAATTAAGGCTGATGGTTTTCCAGAGATACACTTGATGGTAATCAACAGATAAGGAAAGGAGCTTTCAGTCAGGAGGATGCTACAAATTTAAGAACTTATATGTCCCAAAGTGAGGGTGAACAGTAAAAAAAAAAAAAAAAATTCCAGAGTTATTTAAGGACTTTCTGCAACGTCTTTCCCTAAAATGACCTGTACAGGGAAGGTTCCTGGACAACACAACAGTATTTGAAATTCAGTCTCAACAGTACAATTGCAAGGGCTGATGTTACCCTTGTGGGGTTTAAATTAACTCTGCAATAATTAGAGGCATGAGATTTCATTACCATTGAGGACATCTTGTATGAATGCTCTGGAGACAACACAGGAGTCTGCCCTCAAATAGGAGACTTCAGGAAATGGTGACATGAGAAACTACAGCATGCAAAAACTCTGAGACATGGGAAAAACTGAGATTGCTATTTTGAAAAGGAGAGATATAAAAGTGGACAGGTAGTTTATAAAATAATTGCTAGAGTAGGAAAAGTAGACTTAGCTTCTGTTCTGCCTGTATCATATACATGAGAACAAAAGGACCATTCAATGAAACTGGGAAGTGAAAATTGGGGATCGCTTTTCCATATAATGAGATTGCACTGGAGAATTCATCGCTGAAGGAAGTGGTTGACTCAAATGCTTCACTAGCTTTCAGAAAGGACTGGAAATTTATACAGCTCTCATCAGTGTCTCATGCTGTCATCAGTGACAATAGAATTGGGGCAGGACTATTTGTTACGGTACTGTCCCCACAAACTGTTGAGAGGTTCTGAGGGGGGACATCCTGGCTACAGATGCCAAATTATTTGGTGGGTTACTGATGCCCAGGAGAGATGATAGCAAAGAATGTCCCAAGGGCGTGTGAGTCACACTGAAACATAGCTGAATTTAAACTGAAGATACAGAGCTCAAGAAGGGGACTGACTAATGTTTCCTTTCATGGACAGTCATTTGCTGTCCTACTCTTTCACTCAGCCTGAGGTGGAAACAGCTATTTATCTCCAACTTAATTTGGTTTCTTGTCTGAACTATTCAAGTTTTCTGATCAGTCCACATTTTAAAGCACAACATATTCCTTCAAGTGGAGTTTACCATTGACCAGACGTGATCCTAATTAGTTGCAGGGTTTTTTGACAGCATTGCTAATTATGTTCTAAAGTGTTGGTTTATAGGAGTAGCCAGAATCAGATGTCTTTCTGTCCAAGAAATGAGGACCTGGGACAACTGTGTTCCTGTGCATATTCAGAAGATTTTTGTCTCAAGTATTTGAGGAAACAGGATTAATAGGAGAGGGGGGAAGTATTTTTAAAGGCTTTTGTAAGGTTTTCAGTGCATTTCTGAATGGCTGCTGTCCCAAAAATACTGTCCCCTTCTTAAGGAGTCTGTGTCAGGAAGAGAGATTATTTGTTACCTGGTAAGAAATTGGTAAGAAGCATTTGCAGAGTCCCTAAACAGCAGTAGGCTTGGTTCAGTCTGTGAGCTTTGAAATGTTAATGTGAGTCATTCTTAGTCCTTCTTAAAAATTGGTATGAGCCAATAGTTCTGCTCTGGGTTGCTTAAAAGGGCATTGCTGAGGTTGTGGGGATGATGCAAAATAGTCTGCAGCTTCTGGAAAAGATACTGTTAACAAGATAAGTGGCCATATACCCCAAATGACCAGTTCTGGCCTGGAAGACTTGTTTACTATTTATATCCTATTGGATTTAGAACAACTATGCTTTCCTGACTCCAGCTTTGCGGTGATTTTTGCCATATGCAAGCCAATAGGTCAGGGAAGCAATGCAAGAGGTATTTCCCAGTATTTCCTCTTCAGTATTTGGTAGGCAGCACAAGATTTAAGGAAGCTGTCCTTTCCAGCTGTGAAAGAATGTGTAGATGAAGCTCTGGGAACAAGGAACCCTATGTTAAGCATTCAGAATAACCTGGCTTTGTTTCAAATCCACATTGGCTTTGTCTCTTTTAGGGAGACTTCATGTCTGGGATCAAATCAATGGGAGTTGTGGGGAAGAGCACAAATGTGGTGGAGCAATACACCTGACCTATTGACCAGTGATTCCAGTAACTTGGATCCTCAAAACCAGCAACAAGCTCTACTTTTCTAAAGGGAAAAAAAATAATAAACTTGACTCTGTCATCAGAGTGAATCAAACATTACATGTAGAGACACGTTAGTGAAAGATGACTTTGAACCTAAACTGCATTAGGCTCTTGACCCAAATTATTTTGGTACCATGCAGAGAGCTTAAAGTAATTGGGCCACATGAAAAGTGAACAAAGTGTTGAGAAATTGATTCAATGCCCACTTAGAGAGTAAGGCTCACTCTGGCAGTAGATTAAACTCCTTTGGTTTTGAGGCTACTGGGCATGGAGTGGCCATAGTGTTAAAATCTTACCCTCTATAACAGACTGGCTGCAGGATACTTCCTTCTGGAACATTCTTTCCCATGTGCTGACTTATAAACTGTGTACAGAACTGTAAGAAAATTTCTATTGGACTACTAACTTTAATCATCAATTTTTAGTGGGGAACACTCCCAGCCACCATTTCATTTACTAGTGCTGTTGTGTAACCAACTAATTGCTTTCCCAAAACAGCGTACAGTGACTGAAGATCTGTTCCTAGTCTAAATTGTAAAAACCATTCACATTCTCAATAAAATCCTGTGTCTATGGAGTTTGTGGAGGCTCCTGTGTCTTTCATACCCATGTGATTCACTGCCACCATACGGTGGTGGGATGAGGTTTCCTCGTTTTGGAGCAGGTCGGTCGGGCTGCCTACATTTGTGGTGTGACTCTCTAGTGCCTCTGTCTGCTCTGTGGCCTGAGGTAACAGTTCTGAATGCACTCAACATGAAGATGAAACATGAAGCTGTAGAGAACTGGATGAGAAAATCACCTCAAGTTACAAGCCTTTCAAACACTCAGCCTTCCTCTCTTGAAAGTGGATGTCAGAACAGATGTAGAGAATAAAAAAATAAATTAATAAAAGTGAAGGATGTTTACAGCTGCACCAGGGCTTTTCCAATTGGCTCCTGTTGGAAGTGGGGTGGCTGCATTGCATAACTTCTTTCTGGGACCATGCTGAGGATCACAGTACTGCCAGATATCCACAGAGTCCTTCTGCTTTTGGTTTAATGTTGTGAGTGCTGCTTCTGCTCACTGCTCTCTCCTGGGATCTAAACAAAGGATTAAAAGCAATGCCTCACCTTCTGCGGGGGAGGGCTTGTTTGGGCCCTCACTCACATCCTGTGTCGGGCAAGCAAGAGCACACACAGGAGACTGGGCCAAAACCAACCTGTGAGAAAGATGAACAGCACCAAAACAACATCAGTGGCCATTGTAAGTTGTGTGTGGCAAGGGAAGGTTCAGCTCTGAGATGGGGCTAGTGAAGGAGCTACTGCACTTCCTCGGATTATTTCACATGGAGCAGAAGCTGGTGCTGGAGCACCAACGTGGAGCTGGAGTGTGGCTGGCTGCTTCTGGGATTTCATCAGCTGAGTTACTTGGGAGTGACAAAATGTCATGAGTCACCCCTGCCTGTGGGAACAACAGAGTGGGAAACTCTCTGTGGGCTCTCTGCCTGACTGGTAAAGGCGGTTTGTTGGAGTTGAGGCAACATGACCATGAAGGAGGTTGGGTGGTTCCAGCAGGCAGATGTGGCTGGGCTGGAGTGGGAAACGGGCAGGAGCAAGATTGGCATGAGGGAAGGCACAAAGGCAGGGCTATGCATAAGTGGGAACAAAAACCAAAGGAGGACTACGCAATCAAATGCCATTACGATGCCCTGCTTCTGCATTGTCCATGCAGTCCAATGGTTTGGTGCCCTCCTTAAACAGGAAGGGAATTATTCTCTACAAGAGAGCAGTGAATTGACAAGAGGGTCAATCTGTGGCTGCTTTCAGAAATGCTGGTGCTGCAGTGTAAGCCAGGCTCCAGCCGAAACTGCAATAGCGCCCACAAGAGGAACGTGTCAGGGCAGACCATCTGATGAGAAAACTCTGCCCTTCATGAGGCCTCTGCCCTTAAGCAGAGATAGGATGGGGCCCTGAGCTAGACAGAGAGGGAGTCTGAGGCTGGCTTCTGGTTCATATGTTTCTCAGTAAGCAGGGGTGCAGTCCTTTAGGGAGATTTCTGCAATAGCCAGATGGGGTTGGTAATTGTACATTCATGAACTGACCAACTGTGGATGATTCATTCAACAATTCTCAGAGGCAGAGGGAAGATTTCTAATTTATGGTGAGCTAAACAGCAGGGTTTAGGGGATAATAGGAGAGAGTCTTGATTACAGCACGTGGAGTAGTTAAGAAAATTGCTGGTGTTTAATTAAAAACTGTGGACAACACTTGCAATGGCAAGTATAATCTGGAATCTAGATATCAAATCGAATCTAATAGTGTTAGCATTCTCCCCTGTTCTCTTTTAAAGTGAGGAAATTTTGATGTGGTGCGAGTAAAGATTTGTGGAATAAACAGTATCACAGGCTGGAAAGGATCTCCAAAACCATCTGGTCCAACCTTTGACTGATCACCACTTTGTCAACTCGACCATGGCACTAAGTGCCCAGTCCAGCCGTTCCTTGAACACCTTCAGGAATGGTGACTCCCTGGGCACCTCCCTCCAATCCAGTGGAGAGAGCGAGCCCCTCTCAGGGAATAGTGGGGCGTGGAGCTTGGTAATTTGTCTGTACTTCCAAGTACTGTTCAGTAGCCACCAGATGGCAACAGAAATCCGTTTCAGCGCGGCAGCATCCTGCGGAGACGGCTGCTCAGTTCCAGCTGCTTTCCAAAAAAGATGAAAGCTGACGTGGTTTTTGTCGTCACCAGGCGCGTACGCGATGGCTTTCGATGAGGTGGGAGCCTTGAGGACAGCGAGAGGTGGTGACTGGCGAGCCGAGGCTCTGCTGGCCGGTGGCGCGCTGGCGGCCTGAGCCCGGCAGCTGTGGGCAGCCCCTGCTCACGGTGCCAGCCCACACTGCAGTCAGCCGCTGGTGGCTGTGCAGATGTGGTCTCGGTGACCCAGAAACAGAAATAGCTGGGGGTGGATTCAGGGCAGGCACTGAGAGAGATGATCAGGCTTTGAGAGGGCCCCAGAAGCATCATAGAGGGGAGCAGTGCAGTCCAGTTTGGGAGGGACGGCGGACAAAGCGGGGTGCGGGGCTGCTCGGGCACCCGAGCTGGCAGACTGAGTCATGCGGTCACTGATGTGGGATTTATCCTCTCATCAAAATTCGTTTTCTCCGGCGGCGTCGGCCATCATTTTGACCTTAGATGACTTGAGCACGGTTGCCATGGGAACTGGATTGCTGCCCCCTCCTGTCATTGTCTCTACGACGCAGCTAGATGCTCGTCAAACCCTACAATAAATCAGCCGTGTCCCCCGTGCCCCTGCCGCTGAGCGGGGGTGGTCCTGCCTGTCTCCGCAACAGGTGCGGGAAGCGCTGCCAGATCCCAGCTCTGCCTCCCCCTACCCCCGAGCATGAGCACGCACCGCTTAGCAAACCCTGCCTGCCTGCCTGCCTGAGCTGTTTCCTGGGGCAGCATGCCCATCTTTTTATCCTATAAATAGCTGTCAGGGTACATCACTGCACACCTCAGAGCCTCAGAAGCAAACAGCGTCAGACAGTAAGTGCTTGCAGGAAAGCAAATCCCTAAGAACGGCCCTCTCGTGTCCAGGATGGGCAGGGCTGAGCTTGCGAAAGAAAGAGGGGTTTCCCTGTCTCACACACCGCTGATGGAGCTAATTTAGCTAATTCTAAGACAGGGGCTGGCTCATCTGCCAAGTCCTGGCAGCGTTACAGTCATTCAGAGAAAGAGAAAAGGAAGAAGGAACTAGGAGGGGGAAGGAGGGGAGACTGGTGAGAGAAACGGGAAAAGGAGGTGGCTGGAAGAACTGTGGCTAGGAGAGGCAGCAGGACAGATGGACAGCGAGGGCAGCTGGAAAGCTTTGTGATGGGCACCGGCGAGGAGGGTGGGGCACAGCCAGAGGTGGGAGGTTTGGGGAATGAACATGTTGAAATGAATGCTTATTAAGATATACATACCCCAGAAAAATCATCTGAAACCTGTAGCTAAAAACAAGATAAAGGAAATTTGAAGTTGCAAAAGGATCTAGAGATGGGAACCTTAGAAAAAAATATGACTTAGCTGTAAGCCTGCAGTCTTGCAGCATAGGAAGGAAATCTAGAAACTCTTCAATACACATACAATAGACATGACGTACACTGCAGAACCCCTGCAACAAAACAGCAAGAGCTCTGCTGTTGCCAAATAGTGCCTCCTATATTGCATTGTCAACAGAAAAGCTTTAGGAAATTTTACAGATCTGTGCACATCTGGGGAGCAGGCCAAGAAGCTCGTGCTGCCTGTTAAACCAAGATCATACATCAGTATTTAAGTACAAAAGGATACAGCAAAACAAATAACTCTTTTCCATGCTGTTGAGTATTATCCACAATACATTATGGACACATGTGTCTATATGTTGTTTTGTAAATCATCTGGCCTTTTGGGGCTTCCTGTTCAGCATTTCCTTGTAGCTTCTGCCCTCTTTCAACAGCAGTGAGGTAAGAAAATTGAAGCCACTGGGGGAAATGGTTAGGTGCCACAAGGAAGCTGGAGTATTGCAGTAGATTTGTGTGCATTTCAAAACATAAAAGGCCTACTAATTGACCTTAAAGTTGAATGAGAACACAATATAGATACCTAGAATTGACCTAAAGTTCCCCCAATAATTCAGCCATCTTCAGTCTTGGAAGAAGGCTGTGGTTCAGCAAACAGAGGTGGTTCAGGTGCTCCCTTGGATCCCACAAATGGCTTGTGTCCCAGGACAAAGTGGGGCAATCCAGAGCCCTCCTTCCCCTGCTCTGGGTGCCCTGTCTGGGGCTCTCCACACCGGCCAGCAGAGGGAAGTGCTGGAGTCAGCTGGATCCTGCGGCACAGTCCGGTTTTTGCCAGCACCTTCCCGTTCCCGGGTACCTAAGACACCTGTGGGAAGGTGGATTTGGGCCTCCTCTTTGTTCTTGATATTAGCTCTTACTCAGCCCTATCTGTAACCTTTTGCCTTCATGCTTTCACTTCAGCCTTGTTTTCTAGTATCAGTTTTGTTCTCTCTTTGCCTCCCTTTATGATTAGCCACAGCTTTCCTGGATCATGACCTCGCCTTATCCATATCTAAGATGGAAAAGAAGTTCTTTGTTCTTCTTAAAAAAAATCATTTTTGACTTTGAAGCAGGAGCTCTACACTTGGAATAGGAAGCAAGCACATTAACATAAACACATGTGAAGGGGAAGCAGCTTGTATCTTGCTTAGGGTGATGATCAAGTTGTGAAATGCAGCCTTTTCTTCGTCAGAAAGGGAGGAAAAAGAGGTAAGTTTCAAAAGATAATGACCAGAACAAAAACGAGGAGGGACTCTTGGAAAGCATATCAGAAACTGATAAAACCTAATAAATATGCAAAGTGGTAAATCAGTCTTTCACTGTTTTCTTGCCTCAATTAGGATTGTTAACAACACTTAAAGCCAGTCTATTGAGTCAATATCAGGCTGGTTAAATTACCACAATATCCTTTGTGGCTAACATCACACCTTAAACTCAGACTAGATTAGCTCAGAGAGAGAGGAGGAGGTAGGTATTGGAAGAAATGCAGCTGGAGAGAAGAAGGATGATGGAGAAGAAATGATACATAAAATCACTGTTGCAAAGGCAAGGGAGATGTGTAATGTGCATGCTGGGTACGGAGCAGAGCGCAAAGTTTGGCTGAAAATGGACAGGAGAGCAACCACACGGCAGAGGTGAGAGCATGAGGTAAGAAGGGGAGGCTGGAGGATCCAGTTGCACATTTCCATCACATTACCTGCCTGGGATCTTTCACTGCAAAGATGCTAAGGTGCAAGAGAACAGAAGAAGCGCCAGGAGGTGGGGAGCAGAGGATAATGGGATTATAAAATTAGAAGGCTTGAAGTCTATTTCCAGGTCGGGCATGACTGATCCATGTCATATGGCAGAGGCATTAAACAACTCTGACCTTTGTTGGGAATATTTGTTACTGTGCCGTGGAAGTTTCTCTGTGCAGTCCTTAACACACTGTTCTTAGTAAGGGACTTAATGACAAATCAAGGCTGACTTTATCTGGAGTGATATTAACATGCCCAAGAGGATCCCCTCGTTCTAAGGCCTTGCTGGCTACAACGGCTCACGCTGTCATTGAACCTAACTGTACCTAACTTGGGAGGGGAAATAAACTGGTGTGTATTGCAGTGGCATAATCATTCTGCTATGATTATCCTTACATCTGTTTCTGTACAAAATAAAAACTACCTCAATCAGTGGTAAGTGCAAACTTTCAAAACCGTTTTTAGTCTGGGAAAAAATTTTGGAACTTTGAAACAACATGCACACCAAAACCAGATCATATAACTATCAAAATAACCACTCACTGTGAAACAGGCTGATAAGAGATTTTTATAGCAGATCTGAGACAATGTGACTCACATGAAAAACTACAAGAGGAATTTGTTTACCTTTCTCAAAAGCTGCCCATTTGTGACCTATACTTCAACAAATTCAGATAAAAAGCCTAAAATTGTCCTATGCACAACAGAAGAGTCACATTTTCTCTGTTTGTTTGTCCCATATGGAGTGGAAAGAAGTGTTGTCAGAAGAACCCATCGTGCTTTATCATGCTTGCAGATACCAACACTCCTTGTCCAAAAGAAGGAAAACAGTCAGTCTTTTACAGAGGTCATGAGCCAGAGTAATTCCAAAGTAGTCACATTTGTTGCATATACATAGAGGCAGAGTCCTTGTCCCAGGTGGAGCAAGTCAGGACAACTGGGTTGCTTCAGCTGTGAACAGAAGACAACTGGAAAGCTTTAACAAAGAGGAAGTACCCTATCTTGCTTTTAGGTTTTCCTAGATGCATTTCACCATGCCCTTTGGCAATCCCAAAGGCACTGGGGATCCGCTGCAACCCACTTGAGTTTAAAGAGGCAGCCTAACCCTGTGGGGTCATTCTTTTTTGTCATTCCAGCTCCTCTGGGGAACAGGGAAAAGACAGCAAACCAAGGAACCTTGCAGACACTGTATCTGTCCAGGATTGCTGGTCTCAGGTTAGTGCTGGCATGTTGGCTCTGTCCCTGTGACAGTGAGATCCCCTCAGAAGCACATCTGCCCCAGCCTCTCAGGGGTGAGAGGGGGAGAGGGAGAGCATAGGAGAGGGAAAATGAGAGGAGGTCCTGATGGTCTGATCTTGGATTGGATGTGAGACCCAGCAGTGTAGCCCCATTCCAGCTTCCTTGGCCTTCTTTTCACAGGATGAGCAGTCCTGTTTGGTCAGTGCTTGTGGAAGGGCAGCAAACAGAAGCTTTCTCAGGGGACAGGTATAAAGAAATCAGCCCCTCTGTTCCTTACAATGGGGGAAGTTCTGGAAACAGGGTGAGATGGCACAGCTGGTGTGTTGATCCAGATGTAGCTCTCCCTTTTGCTGTGCTGCCTTTCACCTTTTCCTCAGTGAGGTGAAGCTGGCAGGCTGTGTGGAGGTGGGAGATCAAGCCAGGTCAGCTGAGACTGGAAGTCTGGGAGATATCAGCCTCCAGAGCAGAGCGGGAGGTGCTGCCCTGAGGGAAGTGCTTAGAAAATGGGAGGGTAGTTGCATGTGACAGAGTTAGGAAGGCAGAGGAAGAAAATATCATCGGGCAAGTGGTGAGGGCAAAGATTTCAAAGGGTAACAGAGCTCCTCCATGAGGATTACCTGAGTGCATAATAGAGGGATGCTGCAGGCAGAGGGGGCCCCAAGGGAAAGAGGCTTTTGGGAGATTGCTGTAAGGGAGGAATGACAAAAGTGGTATCTGGAGTAAGTAGATGCAGACTTGACTGTGTTGGATCGCTGTATTTAGTCTCCAGCCAATTTTTCAGGTTGTGATAACTTGTGTTTGCAGGCTTTGTGCCCTGGGTGGGATATCTGACATCTCTTCTTGTTGAAGGGGAGTTTAATTTATTGTTGACTTAAACTGCCGTGGGTCTGTCTTAATTTCACATTGGTGGAAGGTGGCAGATTCCCATTGTTGGGTCACAAAGTGGGGCAGCTCTAGCAGGGCTCCTGCACGCAAAATGGGGATACAGAGAACATAGAATGAGTGGAACACAGTACCTGAATGCCTTTCATTGCTGCCAGATGTGGCAGCTCCTTTCCATCTGGGGAAGAGCCAGAGTGAAGTCAGGGCTATTGCAAGATCTTCGCAATGTGGATCAAATCCACGTCTGCTCCATGTGTCCTACCCCCACTGCTTAACTTGCCCCCCACATCTGGTGCACATATGCACTTGCTCCTAGTCTGGTTGTGCCTTCCTGCTTGAAGAAAGGGGTGCAGAGGCAACATAAGAGGAGGATAGGCTTTTTCATAATGTAAAGCAGAGGGAATAAGTCTACCTTACATAATGGAAATGAGCCCCATATTCCCCATCAGAGATTCTGCCTGTAGAGTTACCCCACTTAGGTATCTCACACACCTTCATTGGTTTGGGGAAGTTGAAATATAACTGCCCAGCAGCTGAGCCTGTGATGGGAGGGAAAACAGAGTGGAACTGGAAAAGTTGGTACCTGTTGCAGATAGTGGGCACCGGTTATTGCCTGAGAGCCACTTGAGTCTCTGGATCTTTGTAGCCTTTTTGTAAGAAAACAGAAGACCCAAAATTACCTCCTTGCTGTCTTTTGGGCACCTTGAAAACTGATGGATAGAAAGGGCAGGGCAGGTTTAATGTGCACACCTGCTGCCTGGCAGGAGGAGACAGTTGATCTCTACAGAGCACACTGAACTCGTATAAACCTGCTTCGCCACAGCAGTTTACATCAGGTCCAGATATTAGGTGATTAGGGAGCCAAAATTAGAGACTGAAAAGGTTGTACAGTATTCAAGCATGTCATGTTGTGTGTGTCTCTGTGACTGGCAAGCCTTTTACTGCTCTTCAGGCCACTGAGGTTTGGTTTAGCCTTTTGAAAATCCCAGGAGGGAGAAATGGCCATAGGGCTGCAGGAGTAGATTTCTTCAGTGTTAGCTTGGTCCTCTCTCAGCTGTTGGGAGGAGGCAGTCAGTCTGTTTAGGAACAATGTCACAGTACTCAGCAGCTCTTATTCCTCTCAGTAAAAAGTAAGAATATGCTTAGGCTCACGTAGGCTGTCTCACAATACTTCCATGCTGTGTGCAGCTATTTTCCAAGGCCGTATCCTAACTTCTTTTGGTGTGTAACACCGGCCAGTGAGTGGCTTTGTTTTTCTTCCTAGTTTAGGAAGAGTGTCCTGCTGCAACATCAGCTTCTCAGTCATCTAACCACAAAAATTTGACACGTGACTCTGAAGGTCATTTTCTTGTTTCTGGTCTGGGCTAGATGGACACAATCTGACATGTGTATGTTCCCCCGATAGCATCAGCTATGCACATTCCCAGCAGGCAAGTGAGGGTTTATGATCCATAACTATACTTTCTTGCATCCCAGAAAATTGTTTGTTGGTGCCAGAGGCTTCAACTAAGTAAAGGAGCATGAAATCAAGAATGAAAACAAACAACGCTGAACATGCAGCACTTGTGGCTCTGTTTAGCAGACTGGGCAGCTGCCTGAGTCTCGGTCTCTGCTTTTAGTCCAGAGGGAGACTGTGGACTGCCTAGCTGGTGAAACACTGGTCTGGGTTGCTGGATATTGGGATTTGATTTATGGCTCCATCACAGATCTTCTCTTGGGCCAAACAATGTAGTCACTACATGCTGGGTTTCCATACCAGCAAAACAGAATTAATACTTCTTCCTTTGCCTTATGTCTGTAGACCTTGAGATAAGTCTTCAGGATATAGTCTCTCTTTCTCTCTTTTTATACATACAGTGCTTTCTACAGTGTCATCCTGATTTAAGTTGGACCCTTTAGGAGGACTAATTAATCCTATTAATAATGCATCTCTAGCTGGCTCCAAGCTCTGAAGATCATGTCATCAGTAGTTTCATTTGTTGGTTTCTGCAATATCCTAAGCTCTGTGGGGTGAACTCTGGAAGAATCAGAGGAGTGGCTGCCATGGGAAAATAATTCCAGATCTTTTCACTGAGCCTGGCACAGAATGGGGTGGAATTTGGGGAGGCTTGGATCTGCTGTATGAACATCAGATAATGGCAGCAGTGGTCAGACGTTTATTTTACTACTACATTTCACTTTGCTGTTTAAGGTGTTCCCAGAAATCTTGCATCAATGCTTGATCAGGAATCAGTTGCAGATAAATATGTTATTCAGAGAGTTTTGAGCTTCACTGCATTTTTAGGTCAGTTCAGGATTTAGGGTCTCATGTGACTAGCACATTGTCTTCTCTGTCTGATCCAGTGATTCTTCTGAAAGGCTAAAGAATGTGTTATCTGATAAGTCTTTGGACCTGTTAAAGGTGGTTTGGCTCAGGGTCCCAAATTCCCAGGGAAACCTGAACTCTTGGCATAGGGTAGCTGAGTGTGCCCTGTGCCTTTGTGACAGGAAGAGCTGCACAGTCTGCACTTAACATCAGGGATAGTGCAGGAGATACTTAACCAAGGGACTCTTTGAAGACCTGAACATTACTGACTTGCTGACATCGTGGTCTTTCACCCAGCAAGAAAATCCTTCTGTGGGCATTGGAGGAATCCTGCACACATTCTGTCCCTGTCACCCAGTGCTGCACTAATTGCTTCACTGGACACAAAAATGCTGCAAGAACATACTTCCCTTATACTGTCATGCAACTTTCTGAGAATTAGAAGAATATCTATTGCCTACTAGAGATGTGTTTCCATATCAGCCATTTTCTTCTATTTCTCTTTTTCTTAATTTTTATGATGTCCTTGTACTTTCTTTCACATATATATTTATTTTGCCCAGCTGTTTATTTGTCACATTGTCTTAACCTGCACCTTGGTTTTCTCTTTCTTTTTCTGTCCATTTTGTGTAAGACAGATAGTTCCTTCCTCTTTTTTTTTTTTTTTCCACTTCAATTCTTCTTAATCTCTTTTTCTGTTTTATTGTCTCAGTCACTGTGCTGCCACAAGGTCTAGAAAAACAGATGAGTTAAAGTTGCAGAAAAGAAGTGTAACAGTGGCTGTAGTGCCAGGACACTGGCTGGAGCTAAGAATTTGGTGTAAACAGGTTGCACTCCACCCCTGCTGTTCTTGGGACAGGTACTGCAGTGCTTGTTAGTTAAGGCAGACTTCAAGACAGTGGCTTATGGATCTGAAGGGGGATAGAGGCAGCTTTTAGGCAACTACACCTAAAACAACACGTTCCAAAAAAAAGCTACACTCAGTGACTCTCATGTGCTGGAGGCAATTTTTTGTCACTGCTTTATTTCTGAAAATACTGTTTAAATCCCTACTAGAGATCAGACATGACATGAAACACAGTGGTGATTAGTGTGTATTCATTTAAAAAAGCCTCCATAGGAAGCCTGTCTCACCACTGGAGGCAGCTGGAGTGGTGGAGACCCTAAGAAGTTAGTGATTGCAAATTCTGGGTCAGACAGTGGGACACATCCCCATACAAAGGATAATTAAGGATGCATTGGGTATGAGGCAGCCTGATTCCTGCCCTACCTGGCATAGGTACAGAAAGCAGTGATCTTGGCTCCTAGTCTTTTTTCACCATGAGCATGTTCAAATTCATTAGGCAGAGCACATGTATATTCTAAGGACTACAGCAGGTGGTTTTCAGATGTAATCAGGCATTCAGAGCAGCATGGGTTTGTCCTTCCATAGCAACTTGTGGATCCATGAACACCATGTCTAGTGTCTAGGAATGTAAAAAATGGTTCCCTTAATGGAGAAGCTGAACACTGGTCTCTTGTTCTGTGATATTGCACCAACCATAAAGCTACCCTGTCAGTGGAGAAAAAGCAACTACTAAAGAATCTGCTCTTTTTTTAGAAGTACAGTGAGGGGTGAGGGCAGGTTCAGGAAAGCAGAGACTGCAGGCTGCCCCTCTGAAGGAAGGCACCTCTCGGCACTTCTGATTTCTGCAGTGTAACCTGGAGAGTGCTGGGATTTACTATTTTCTTCTGTGTCATTTTGTATTATGGTTCCCCAGGGTATTGTTTTTTTCTTCTTCTGGGCTCTTGGTTTCCATTTAAGGGACTGAGAAAGTCCCAGTGCTGCAGTGCTCAGCATTGTGGCATCTCAGACTGGGATCTGCTTTTTGTTTCTCTTTGTCTCAGTTCTACATCTGATAAAGGCTCTTTGCTCCTTTCAGTGGGGTGCTGTGAAAAATCAAGACTGTCAGATGCCCAGATCTCTCAGTGCTCCAGGAGTGGTGTAATGAGTATATGCATTGTGGATGGGAGAGGGTGTACAATTAGTGACATATTTTGAAGCACTTAACATATTGTTCTGTGATCCCTGAAGACTGAGAATCTGGCAAGATGCTGCCCTACCCCATATCAGGTTCCAAATGGCTGTACCAGAAGCAGAAGTAACACAGCAGTCCTTCAGCTGGGGGACTTTAGCTCAAAGGCAAAATCTCTGGTATCACACCTAAACTTCAATGCTTTGTCTCTCTCAGCCAGGTCCCCTTTGTTTTTGGTATGTTTTATTTCTACCCCCTAAATTCTCCTGCTGTGTTTCTGAGTGGAGGGTATGTGGATGTCTTCACAGGAGATGCCTGCTCCTTGCTCTTACTTCTGAAAAATCTAATTCTGTTTTGTCTGTCTCCTCACAGTCCCATTGCCAGGGAAGTTGGGTTTTCCCGGGTGGATGTCTGTCAGACTGACTGCTGTGAGGTGTTCCCTTCTTTAGAAATTCAGCTGCTTGGGGATCTCAGATATGCACATATGAATGTGTGAATAGTGGGTCAGAATAAGGATTACTGGGAGGGACTCCTGGTATAATGTGGGAAGGCTTTGAGGAGCCTCATTGCACCCCAGAGGAATACAGGAGCAGCACGGGGGACCAAGGGGCCTCTGCAGAGCAGCTGAGTACAAGGAAAATGACACCTAACATCCTCTGGCTGCATAAAGTACAGTCACTCACCATATCAATCCTCTTCAGTCCTCGTGTGTTTGAGGTTTCCACATGTGGTACGGGCTGTGTCTGCCAAAAAGTCTGCTTTTCATGGCCTCCCTCCTTCCCTGCAGCCTGGCACTGGCCCAGCTGATAGCAGGGCTGCTGCACTCCCCTAAGTGCTGAGGACGTGAGAGCCTGCATGAGGATGCAGCCCAGCTCCCTCGGGGCACCTGCTGCCTCCCAAAAGGCTGATGGCACTAATCAAGGACAGAGAAGGGCAGCTCCCCACCCCCACTTGTGCTTTTAACCCTGTGGGGACCATGATGTCTTTTCACCTTGCCATGCAAGTGAGGGATCACAGCAGCAGAGGCTGGAGGAGGAACAGGGATGCACACACAGTGGAAAGTGATGGGGGAAATGATGAGAGGGAGTGTGGCTGGGGAAAGGAGGAGCCACAGATGTGAAGGGCAAAGAAGAAAAACATCTTGAGGGAGAGCATATAGAAAGATGTACCCTGCTTGGAAACAGACACAGCAGTAGGGAAAAGGATAGAAAGAGCAGATGGAGAATCCACCAAGAGATGGAAGCAGACTTGAGGAAAGAGAAAGCAGGGGAAGACAGTCAGCCTGAAGAGGATGAAGGCACAAATGCAGGAGGTGCCAAGAGCTAGCTAGAGGAACGTTATGTGACATACTGAAACCAAGGCACTTGGAAAGTGGCTACAAACACCTGGGCCTGCCTGGGGCAAAGTTTTGTAGAAGGGAAACTACAGATGTTTAAAATTGGTGGGGAGAAGACCACTGGCTGAAGATAGAAAGTTCAAAGGCTGTGTGGGTTCCTCAGTCTTTCCATGTGGGTGGTTTCCCCCATATGTTCCCTGATTACCATTCTATAACTCTGTCAGTTGCCAGGGATTTTGGACTGGCCACTGTGTACTCCCTGCCTTGTGGCTCCTTGCTATCCTAGACCTGCCATCTCATTTCTTTAGTTCAATTTGGTTCAATAGTTCAATTTAGTTCAATGGCCAGTTCTACTTATCTGTGTCATCAACAGAGGAATCTACACTCTTCCTCATGCATCTAGTCTCTGCTTTCCCAGGTGCATTTCCCCATACTCACATTGTTTGTAGAGCGATAATGCACTTGGCAGGAGAGCTAATTCAGCAGTATAATGTCTTTCAAGCAAAGTGCACCCTGTTCCCACCTGGTCAATTAAACCGGAACAAATCTGTGCAGAAGCACTGACTTGAGGCCAAGCACTTTGCCTCCTGGAAAGATGTGTGGTGACTTCCCCTGTGAACACCACCTCAGCCCTACCTGGGGCTGTGGGATGGGCAGCTCATCCCTGCTGTCCTGCTCAGGCAGACTGCAGTGGGGTCAGAAGCACCTGTGATGGTGTTTTCCCTGCAGTACATCCCTGTGCAGCCTGCCTGAACGAAGCCCCTACTGGAACAAGTGGTATCCATGCTTTCTCGGGGATGTTGTTGCTCTCACAACACTCAGCACTCTCATGGAGTGGTGCTGAGCCTGTTTCCTGCAAGCTCTCTTGTCTCCGGGGAACTTGAACCCAAAGCTTCCCAGTACTGGAGATGTTTGTCAAAGCTTATTCTTGGTCCCTGACCTCTGAGCAGGTGGCCTGTTCCTTGCTGAGAAACAGGGCCACTGCGAGAGCTGTTTCAGAGCAAACAAAACTATGATGGGAAGAGGACTCACTGCAGTTACTTGGATTGGAAGGAGGAGGCCATGCAGCCAGGTCTGTGACCTCTCCAAGTTTCCAGAGCTTTCTCTGGAGAGGTCTGGGCCAGAGCAGCCACAGCTCCTGTGTGAGTCCCCCGGGAACCTCTGCAGGGAGTTGCCACTGGAGAGTACAAAGGAGCTCTCTTTCCACTTCACTGTAAAGCTGTGCAGAGCAGCACTTGTGACCTACCCTTTGCAAATGGTCATGTAAAATATTAAAAGTATTGACCTTCACATCTGGTTGGAAAGGTACAGATTTATTTTCAGGATTTGTTCAATAGCATTAACTTTCTTAATGCTTTCAGCAAAATCTTATCTTTACTGTTTAAGCTCTCCCTTTTTCCGGGTTTGAGACCTTATCGCTGTAAGGAGTGATATTTTCTGCAAAACAAAATATGAAGGAAAAAAACCCCCTTCTTCATTACCTACAGAAGTTCCCCTGTAGGATTTTGCCTTTATTTTTATAAATGTGAAAGTTGGAGTTTGGGTAAACTTTGCCCAGTAGAAATAAACAATAAAAATAAAGGCTTTCAGAGAGGGAACAGGTTCACAGGGACACATATATAAAAACAAGTATATATATATATGAATGCAAGCAGAGATATGCAAACAGAAACAAAAATACAGTTATATATAATGTATACACCCATGATCATGTGTTTATCTACATACCTTTGTATGTACAAAGTAGCATGTATGCAAATATCTTCAGGTATTTAAATGTAAGCTCAGAAATAAAAGCATGTGCATAAATATGGACATAAAGCAATATGTACAAATTTTAATATGGTGATATTATTGATATTATGAATTCATACGCTGGTAATCTCAGGCATGCTAATGTTTGTACACATTTGCAATGTCCCACATTATGTGTCTGTTTATGTATCAGAACATAAAGTTACTTAGATATGAACATTTTATATAGAAATGCAACTGTAATGCAGCAGGCCCCAAGAATCCTCCACCTGCCCACCAAAACACACCTGGGCAGCTGTGCACAGCATCCTTGCCCAGCTAGGCTGGCTGAATGCAACCCCTCTGGTTTTCAAAGGGGTGAGGAGGGCCACAGGCAAGCAGGTACACGCGAGAGTGTGGGAGTGCAGGTGAGCCATGAAAGGGTGAAGGAATGATCCTGGGGGAGGACAAAGGGCATGTGGAGCACCCAGAGGGAGCAATACAAGAGCCAGATGGGGTTACATGACCAGGGCAGCATCACTGGCGGGTGAGAAAGGAGGCTGGGGAAGAGACAAGGGAGCATGGATCAGGAAACGTGGTACTGCCCTGAAAAGGAAGAAGTATGAGGGGCAGTTTAGGGGAGATACCCACCCTGGTCTGCTGGCACCCATTTCTGAGGGGAGTGGGGCAGAACTGCTGGGATGGGATGGGATGGGATGGGATGGGATGGGATGGGATGGGATGGGATGGGATGGGATGGGATGGGATGGGATGGGATGGGATGGGATGGGATGGGATGGGATGGGATGGGATGGGATGGGATGGGATGGGATGGGATGATGAGGCTGCATGCTGGAGTCCCTTCTGCCCCCTTTCTGGTGGTTGACCCTGATGGCAATAGAGAGCAGGACTGGCTGCACAAACTTCCTGAAGACCAGTTTAATTTCGTTTTTCCTCATCTGCTCTGCCTGGATCTCAGCACAGGAGCAGTGTGCGGTGTTTTGGGACACTCTTCCCGTCACCCTCTTTTTTGACCTGCATGGGCTGCTCCTGGTGACTGAGCAGCAAGCAAGGGGTGCTGTGCTTGGGGGAGAGGGGAGCAGTGCCCCGGGGCAGCTCAGAGCATCTCCTGCTGGGACAGGAATGATAAACCCGGGTGCGCTGGTCTGGTTTAGCCTTTGTTAGCCCGCAGAGGGATAAGGGTGAGGCTCAGGTCCCGCTGGGTGTTTACAGCTAACTTTAGATTACAATAGTGAGGGCAGTAGAGAAGGGTTGGCCAGGGGCTTTGTTCTTTGCCTGGGAATTCTGCTGCTGTAATTACTTGTGATCCCAGCCATTTTCACAGTCTCTGCTCCCCTCAGCCCCAGGCTACCATCCTTCACTGTGTTGCTGGAAAATGCAGTGTGATTCGGGTCAGCTACCTGGGAGCAGAGCAGGGCTTGCTGAGAAATGCCTCCCTTTGTGGCTGTGCCGTGCCCGGTGTGTGTCTGTGTGCTCATGTCTCAGCTGCCCTGTCAAGATCCGCGTGTTAATGTGTGTGTTTGCTGGGGCGTGTGTGGGTCTAGTGGGTGGTTTCAGCTCTGCCCACTCCGTATGTGTGTGTGTGTGCTGCTCTTACAAATGTTGGGGTGTGAGAAATGCGCCAAAAGGGGACGTGAGATAAGGCCGCTCGCTCGCCCTGACGGAACGCCTCCTCTCCGTGCCACGGGTGCAGGCCCAGACTGGCTCTGCGTGCCAGCAGGCAGCATTCCCCAGCACCCATTCCACTGCTGCTGGACTCACCAGGCCGGGCAAAAGCTGTGAGGAAGCCTGTGCCTCTGATCGCTATCTGTGTGACTGAAACCCTGCAGCTGGTTAGGCAGCTAGAGCACATTGTCGAGCTGCACTCGTCAAACTTCCCATCGTCCTTCCCTCAGGCTGGCACAGTGCCCCGCACGTACCAAAGAGAGTTTCTTCTTATGTCTCCAGAGAAGAATGTTTCCCACCCTCAACACATAACATTTGACCATCTGAATATAGTCACTTCTTGACCAATATGAAGTAAAGATTAGTTTTGTGAAGACTTAGCAAAAACAACCCAGTCTTTATGCATATATTGCTCAGCCTTTGGGAGAAGAGAGGAAGCAAGGGTGGCTAAGATAACTGGCAACCCTGATTTCCTCTATCCCAGACCTCTCCTGAGCTGGGTTTATCTTTCTCCAGTTTGCTAGGAAACTTTGCCAGGAAATTCCCCTTGTAATTTCACATCTTGGTACAATTTTTTTCCCTCTCTGCTTATGCTGATGGGCTTTAATTGAACTTCATTAGCCAGCCTGGTTTCTTACATTGCCCTTCAAATTTAGTTTCTTGCTCAGGTTGGGCAAAAACACAGTGTGATGCAGTGACTGATACAAAAAAAACCCCACACCACGAATGTTTTGGCCAAAGCTTCTTGCTCTTGCAGCCCTGCAGCCTCCTGATAGCTCAGCCCTGAGTTCCCATCACAGCTCTGCTGCTGTCTCCACCACCCCAGAAGCTGCAGCATCCCAGTTCACGACTGGGACATGGGCTTTGGGGCAGTTTCAGTTGTAGGTCACCTCTACATTACAGATGAAAGGAGGCAAAAAAGGGGAGAGATCATAAGAAGGGCATTTGCTTGTGGTTAAAAAAAAAAGTATACTTATGACATTCTCTGTGAGTCACATGCACATACTTAATTATTGCTATTATGAGATAGGAACCAGCGTTAGAATAAAATCAGATCAATAAATAGCACAAGGAAAGGCAAATGTACAGGTATCTAGCTCCTCTCTTTGCTAGAAAGCCTGGTTTCACAAGGCAAAATCAACCAGGACAAAAAGCAGGCTTGTGGCCTAGATGCAGGCCAAGAGTCTTTTTCCAGTCAGAACAAAAGAAGAGGACAAGGCCTGAAGCGTTATAGGAAATGGGACTAGGAAACCTTAGAGGACTTCCAGGGGCTTGTCACGTCTTTCACATACACCAGGACAGAATTTTCAAGGGGATGCTGGTTTCCTCTCCAGCATGTAGGTTTCTGCAGAACTATTCATTCTTTTAATAAAGTTAGTTCCTCTTTGTGAATCATTGTTAAAGCAATAAAAATTGGTTTCCGCTGATTTTTTTTTTTTTTTTTTTTTTTTTTTTACAACAGATACTTCCCCTTTTGAAAGCAATGGGGAAAGTATTAAAACTTTTAACTTTGGTTTAATTCAGACTAACCAGCCAGCTTAATGACCAAAGTTTTCAGACAGTAGCTTCAGCCTATACTGCACCGTGGTTGAGGGCAGAATTTAAAGGTGCCTTGGGTTTACTGCTGTGATCTCTCCAGTGCTATGTCTGTGCTTTATTAGCTGGGCAATTTTGTAGCTTCCTCCTCTACCTCTCTGTTCATCTTTTCTGACTATTCACAAGTTATCCTTCTTCCTCTGATATTTTTTCTCTTCTATTCTTCTGCCTTGCCCTTCTAATCTGCTTTAGTATTTTCTTTCTTCACCTCATTATGTCCTTTTGTTTTTGGCTTCTGTCTCTCCATTGGTTCTTTTCTCACTCGTTTAACCTCCTGTTGTTTACAGGCCAACCTACATCCCACCCATCATCTTGTTTCTCTCTTTTATCTTTCCTCCCCTTCTTCCCCCCCTCCTCCTAACCTCCTCTCAACAATAAAAGTTACTCATGGCTTGAGGGGGAAGCATCTGGCCCATGCTGGCTCTCATTCTCTCTCCTTTGTTCTGAATGCTCTTTTGTTATAAACACAACAAACAGTAAAGCACAAAATCAGCTCTCAAGGCAAACACTGCATAATAATCCTCCTTGTCCCTGCTCCTCTTATCTCTGAAGAATTTGTTCTCCAGGCAAAATAAGAAGAAACACGAGATAGGATTTGCCAAATTTGGAGGCGAGAGAGACTGGAAAGAGCTACATCATATGGGGCAGCACCACTGAACTGCAACTTGGGCAGATTCATTAAAGTGGGTGAAATATAGCTCACCAGGAGTTTTGACAGCAATGTGGTTGATCAATCCCTGTTGATCAGTCTGTGCTCACATTAGGTTGTAGAGGCATGGACAGGACCAAAAATGTTAGTTGTAAAATTTTTTTAGCACCTAATTTTTGGCACCTTCTCCTCATTTGTGCCTTGAGCCAAGGCCTTGTGAATATGGAATGTGTTTGCCAGAGAACTGTACCTGCTGGATCTCCACTGACATTCTCAAAAAGCCACAGCAGAGTGCTTCTGTGGGGTGACATGCCAGCTCCAGTCCCTGAGATAAATTAAAATAAGAACAGGCTTGCTCATCATTGGAGCTCTTGCTTAATGTTAGATAGGGGCTCTCTGATTAAACCAGCCTTTCTCAGAAAATGTAAGCTCCCTGGAAGTGAAATGCTAGTTGGCATGCACTAGTTTAGACATGCAAGCATTCTCAAAGCTAAAAAGAAAAAAGCTTGTTAAGCAAAAGACAGGTCTTTCCCAATCCCCACAGCTCTGTGGTTAGGATACCGGTGTTTAATGTGGGGCAGCCTGCATCAGGTTCTGCTTGGGACCGGTTCTGCCTGGCCCTTCCCCTAGCAACCCTAGGTCTGGCTGCCCACATGCCATGGGCCTCCATCCCAGCACAGTTACTGCACTTTGCACAATACTCGAGCATTACATTCCCCAAAAGATGGATGGTTTTGGTGCGGTATCAGATAGCCCTGCTAAGAAGGTGTTAAGGTACTTCCCCCAGCAGCCGATCTTCAGAAGAATTAGCAGTAATGTGGGAGGTAGGCGTGTGTCCTGGGACAGAAACAAAACTGGTATTTAGCACGAACAGGCTGTGATGCAAACTTCAAATCTAAATATTTGAGCATCAGCACACAGGGGCAAAGCTCACTGAAATGGGTATTTTCCCGCACATTCCTTAGGGAAATTGGGGTTTCAGTGATGCATTTTGAGCTTGAGAAAGAAACCCTCTTTCTTATTGCTGTTAACTTTTCCAGCTCTATTAAATAAAGACCTGCTACCCATGATGTTCTCCATTATGTGTTAGAGATTTAATTTTCAGCTACACTTTTATTACTTCTAAATTGGACCAGTAGCTATGTATGTATTTAATCTAATCTTGAAGTTCGGGTTGCTCAGCATTTGCAACAGACTTATGTGTGTTAAGAATAAACAATGAATGAGGACATTTCAGAAGAATGCAGTCCAAAGATTGTCTCTCTGAAATGTGAATATGCTTAAAGCCTCCACAAATATGCCAACTTCTCACACTAACAAGTAAATTAATATTTCCGGAGCTAATGCCAGTTTGGGACAGATGGGTGATCAGATTCAATGTGGAGCTTCCTGTGCTTGCAAACAAATGGAAAATAAGCTAGGAAAAAGGAAAATGTACTCAAACTGGACAGAGGTGAGGTTGACATAGCTCCTTGCTCCCAGGAGCAAGGATGACCCTGTATTTCCTGGAGGCACATGCATAAACTCACACGGTGCACTTACACAAACAGCACCGGTGCAGTTACACAAACAGCACCACTGACCTCAGAGGAGGAGCTGGAGGGAGCTCCAGCAGCGGGGAACATACATATAAATATGATAAGGTGAATCCTTCCAAGGAGCTGGGCTCAGGCAGTCTGAGCACAGACACCAGTCTCTCTGGTGCTGGCACAAGGCTGCAGCCCCGCTCCTGTTGCTGGTACACACACACAGAGGTGTGTGCACGGATGGCCAGGACACTCCTGTGCCCCCAGGAGCCAAACTGGCATGGACTCACCCTCAGAGACAAGAAGACACCAGTGGTACTCACCCCTACAGAGAGCACCTCATCCCTAAGAATAGGATTTAATAGCGAGGTAGGGCAAACCGTGCTAACCAAGTGCAGGTCAGCAAGGAATTTTCATGCAAGTGTACCTTCTTCCTCCATATCTCTCCCTTTCCCCTCTTTGTTTCCTCCCCTAAACATCCCATAGTATGTCTCCGACAATCCCAAAATGCTCTTCCCCTACATCCTGTAAGGTGTCCGTGCCCCTGTACACAGCATCTCCTCTTTCGCAGTTTGAAAGGTGCTCCAGCTTTGGCTTTGTGATGAATTTCACACCTGGGCTGATGGCTCTCCTGGGCTGCTGGCCCAGGCAGGGTGTCCTTAATCCGGGTCCTCACCTGGCATTGTGTCCCTGTTTTCCTCCTGGTGTATGAAAATGAAACCTTTGAAGTGCTAATGGCTGCTGTGAGGGGCCGGGGAGGAGCTGGGACGGAGTGTTAGCTGGGGCCCTCCTTCTGCCATTGTCCCTCGGTGCTCCCCTGTGGGTGTGAGCTGGCGCTCTTGTCACACAGCTGCGGAAGGAGGACTGTGCAGGCATCCCGTGCCCTTACACACTTATTCTGCTAGCAAATAATATTTTAACAACAACACACAGAATACCCATGAGATATTTATCAAATAAATACAACACATAAACATCCCATGAGGGTGCTTTATCCATCACTCTCATAAATGCCATTAAATAAACGGGTATTTGTGAGGATGAGTGAAGGAAAGCCTTGACCTGTAAATTTAGTTACGTGTGGCCAGGTGGTGACACCAAATAAACAGCAGAATCGAATTTAAAATGTGATTGTTCCAGTTCCCCAGAATTTGATGGCAAAAGTGGTGTCTGGTCTCAAGGTATTTTTCCTAACAATAAAAACCAGGGGAAGTAAGTCAGCTTTTTTCCCATTGTCCTTGCCCCCAGCCCTCAGCTGCTGCTTTTTCTGAAGTCAGTCCTTGACAGATTCTTAATTCAGTGAAGACTTTTACTGTTTGGCAGCACTTTTGCTTGATTCAAAGTACAGCTCTTCATTATTCTTCTGGAAGAGTTTGGCAATTGTTTGACCTGAAGGATGGACAGTAAATGTGGAGCACAGTAGCGTTTGATTGAATTATAGACTCATTGAATGGTTTGAGTTGGAGAGGACCTTTGAAATGGTAGTGACACTTTCCACTTTTTTCTCGAAGCCACATCCAACCTGGCCTTATGGACTTCCAAGGATGGGGCATCCCCAATTTCTCTGGGAAATCTCTGCCAATACTCTACCACCTTCACAGTAAAGAGTTTCTTCCTGTTTTCTAATCTAAACCTGCCCTCTGTCATTTTGAAGCCATTCCCCCATATCCTGTCACTACATGCCCTTGTAAGGAAGGGGCAAGTCTGGGACCAGATCCAGCTTCAGCTTCGCCTCTGTAGATTCCAGCATCGTATGAAAAGTATATTTTTGGCAACCAGACAAACAAAAAAATCCCCGAAACGCAGCTACCCAGAAGTGTACTTCATCCACAGCTTTGCGAGGTGGTGGCAGCACCCGCAGACTTAATGCTACTGCCGGTGCTGTTTGCGCGCCTGCCTCTGCACCGTCACTGCCCGCCTTGCTGCTTTATCTGACAGACCGAATAATAAAGACATTTATGTTTACATACAACAGATCATAAATAAAGACGTCGCTTTACGTCACGCAGCCGCCATCGGTGCAAGCCGCCCAAAAAAAACCGATTTGTGCCATTCGCGAAAGCTTCGCGCCTGGCATCCGAGGTGTGGCGGCTCCTTGCGCGGTCCCTGCGGGGCGCGGGTAGCGCGGGGCCACCGCCCCACGGCCGTCGGGCCCGCTCCATCACCGCCCCCCGGCCGCCGGGCCCGCTCCATCACCGCCCGGCCGCCCCGCACGCAGGTTCCCGTCACGGAGGGGCGTGAGCTCGGGGGGTGCTCCGTGATTGCTGTGTTTCAGCGTGGGGCAGCCGCCCCGCCCCTCCGTGTCCCCTCCCACGGCCGGGCCCATAAAGCGGCGGCGGGCGCAGGCGGCGGCGTGCGCGGGGCGGTTCGGGCAGGCTCGGGTGTGGGCGGGCGCAGCCGCAGCCGCCTCTCGCGGGTTCCGTTAGCAGCGGCGGGCGGCCGTTCGCTGGCAGTCGGGCACCGGGAGCCGCCGACGATGGACACCAAGAAGGTAGGCGAGCCGTCGCGCATCCCTCTCGCCCTCTTTCTCCCCGCTGCTGCCGCCGCCGCTCGGCTCCCCGGGCTGCCGGGCGGAGGGATGCGGTCGCGGCCGGCGTTCGCCTGCGGCTCGGCGTGGGCAGGGATGCGGCGGTGGGCTCGGCGGGGCCGCTGCTCGGCCCTTCGGCGGCTCTGTCTCCGGGGGGGATGGGGGATGGAGGATGGGGACCGCACGGTTCGGGAGAGGTTGGCGCAGGTTGCGCGATCGATTTTTGGTTCCGTGCGCGTGGCCTGATGATGCACACGATGCTGTCCGCGTTGTAGGGTATTGGTCACGAGGTTTGCTTCGCTGGCGGCGCCGCACTCGGTTGGTCCCTGGGTTTAGGATGCTAAGCGGGAGATTGATGCTAAAGATTTTTTATTTTTTTTTTGAGTGGTGGCAGTATGACTTATAAAGGCATTTTAAAATTTCAAGAAGGTGGCAGAGCGTGTCCTTCCCCTTCTTCTCATATAGAGCAGGGGATATTTGTCTGCATCTCCTCGTCTGCAGCGGCGGAGTGAGCTCATGACTGCGTGTATTTGAACGTACTAAAGGAGACAGCATATACCCGCCTGAACCTGGGGCGGGATGCCGGGGAATTACACGGGAACAGCCAGAATTGGAGAGGGCCGGCGGTCTCATCGCCATATTGATGGGAGATGGGGGCAGTGTGAGAGGATGGGGCAAAGAGAGCGTCTGGTCAAGGTCGTTCAGAGCAGCGGGGAGAGGCCACTCCTGCCGGGCTCAACAAGTTGTGCAGCTCTGGGGTTGGAGGCAGCGAGGGAGGGGAGCTGGTGAGGAGCATCTCCTGCAAACAAATGCTGCCGACGCCTGTGGTCGGAGGGAGGGGTGGTGGTTTGAATTCCGTGCTGGTGCACAGACCTCAGCCTTGAGCCTTCAGATCGAGTGGGTGTAGCTGTACTATTTCTGAGCTCCCTGTTTGCCTTTTGGGAAGCGAGGCACTTACAGCACTAACAAATGATCCATACATTAGATCACGGTCTGGCTCACTGGAGGGGATGGGTCATGCCGTGTGATGTCTAGGTGGTGGGAGGCTGGGCAGAAGATGAATAGCAGGCAGCAGCCAGGAGGAGGAAGCATGAAAGAGGGTAGAACTACTAACCCTGCAGCTCATTTATATGTCATGTAAGTGAGGGGTGCCCACCAAGCAGGGACCCTGTGGTCCCTGCAGCACCCAGAAGGAGACGGCCAGCTGTGGTCACTGCTAGCCATGACAAAGCAGAGTCCTGGAGGGAAGGTGCTCCTGTGTGAGCCATGTGGAGAGCTGGGGTTTGTCTGCAGCTTTGCCATACCGCCATACCTGCTGGATAGAGATGACCTGGCCTGGAGTCCCAAAACTGTTTAGATATTATAATGCGTTTTTTGCAGGCATCGAGTTGCTTTGGAAGAGCTGTGTCCTTGTGGTTCTGTGCCAAATTTCCTTGAGATAAAAATGAGGGGAGCGGTCACAGGGTGCCAGGGAGAATGCCTGGCCTGCCTAGGCCTGCATTCAGGTTTGAATGCACCTCCGTGCTCATCTGGCCCGTGTCCATTTTGTCGCCACCACTGACCTGGGCAGGAGGACATTTACATGATGTAGGTCGGTGGAGGAAGTTGTGCCTGAGAGTCCTTTCCCCAAATGTTGTTTATTGAGGCAGAAGTGGTTGTGTCTGAGGGTTGTGCAGGCTAGAAGCACATACACTCTTGGCTTGAAAGATTGGTGGAGGTGGCACAAGCACTGTATAACAGGTTATTGTCCAAAACTTTGGGCAGTTTTGAGAGCTGCTACTCCTGGAGCTGAGCTAGAAAGTGAGAGACTGGAGGAGCTGTGACAGTGGGCCCCACCTAGTAGTTTACTCTGCCAGGCTTAAGTACAATAATTGGAAAGTCTTGGAAAAGGAACTGTTAATATTTTTGGAAAAGCTTCCAAACCTCCTGAGATGGGAAAGAACACAATCTTTCTGAATTGTGCCAACTCAGGCAGTGGCTGCCTAAGTGCCAACTCCTGAGTCACCTGCTCCCCCACACCTCCCTCACTCGGAGCTGGCTTAAATGCTACAAGCTTTAAAAATGAATAAAATGTCAGATGCTTTTTGCTGACACTTCAATTTCTCTGTGGGACTTCTGAGGTTGGTCCCTCAACTTTCCCTATGGGTCTAAGGGCTCAGCAGTTTTTATTTTAATTTACTAGAGATTCAGGTACGCTGAAACTTCAGGGAGTGTGCTTCATGTAAGATACCAACTATTGCCACAGCTTAAAGAAAAATGGACGGGGAGCTCGGTAGCAACTGCTGCCACCTCTTGATGCAGCCGCTGTGCCAGTGCCCTGGGGCAGGGATGGGAAGCCCTAGCCTGGGAAAAACAAGCTTGTTGCCGAAGAGAGTGCGTGTTGTAACTGTTGTGAGTGACTGCCAGTGTAGCTCGTGGCCAGATCCGAGACTCAATTTATGGGAACTTGTCAGCTGGCTCAGGGAAGAGTTAGACCTTTCTTTCATGACATGCCAGAGATCAGCAAAAGCTGCTGTAAAGCAGATCAACCCAAAATAACAGCCACTAATGCAGGCAGTGTATTTGTTACTGATGAGCTGAGAATAGTTGCTGAAGGTCAGGAGATAACAAAGGGGAGGCCCTGACAATCCCTCCTACTTGTAGCCGCAGAACTTTTCATGCTGTACAGTTGCATCTCCCTTTCTAGGGAGGGGGATCCGAGGGATGCAACTGGTACTCACCCTCGCTGGATAAAAGCCCATTCCCTGCCCTCAGAGCACTTGCACGGAGCCACCTCTGAGCTGCAGCTGCTCTTTATGCTGAAGAGAAGCTCAAGTTGTGTAGAAAGCCAAATTAACTAAATAATTGTTCCCTCTCTTGCCACAGAAACTCACAGCCCCTCTCATCTATGCGGTTTCCATTGCTGCCATCGGATCCCTCCAATTTGGATACAACACCGGTGTCATCAATGCCCCTGAGAAGGTGAGAGGAAGGGGGAGGTGGGATGGGTGAGTTGCTGATGGGACCACAGTGGTGTAGAAAGGAGAGGGACTGTCTCCCAAGTAATTTGGTTTTGGTTTATGAAGTCAGTAAGGTATTAAAACCCCCGTTCAAATACAATATTGAACAGGAAGAGCAAAGTTTTGGGGAGGGCGGAGAGCAAACAGAGGGGTTAATTCTCTTAATTAGAGGCACAGGAAGGGCAGGAGGGTTCCATCTGCCATATGTGGTGTGTGGAGGAATGTGAGCTGCCTCAGTTTTGAGTCAGAATAAACCAACCACGGCAGAAGGAATGTAGAGAGCAGTGTGCAGAAAACAGTTAAAGGTTGGTAGGAATTACAGCTGCCCTAATTTAGTTTATTTCAAGTTTATTTTACTTGTTTATTCATTCCTTGTGTTAAGTATAGATTCAGTGCTTGTAAAAGGGTTGTGACTTGGACATTTGACCAAATCATCCCATGACTGTAGGCTAAGAGGTGAAGAAAATGAGATGTGCTTTTTGTGTAACTTTAAGATGGTTCCTCTGTCAAGAACTGAGTCACGAATACCACATCCACCCTCTCTCCGGGAAGAGACGTTCACCACGGGATGGGGGATGGGGTCAGTCCTCCCTAGTTAATGTCCTGCTGCCATCTGCTGGGGCACACACTCCATCCCCCCTGCCCATGCCAGAATTTACCTCACCAGCTAGGAGGATGCCTTGGGAAATCAGCAAGGTGGCCCTGTCACATCCCCTCTGAGACAGCATTATGTAAGAAATAAACAATTTTTCAGGCTTACTTCAGTGAAGCCTTGTGTGTCTCCAGCTATTTCTATACCAGAAATCCCATCCCTGCTGTCGATGTTTTGGTATTGCCGGAAATGTTCCCATCCACTCACTGGTCATGTTTTCTTGTTCCCTTTCATTCCCAACTCCCAAGAACCACCAGTGACTCATCTGAAATATTCAGAAGATAAGCCTGTTCTCATTAATAAACACTGCTGTCCTGCGGCTACCCTGCCTGCCCCTCCACTCAGTGAAGCACTGTCCCTCATCATACTGAGCTACTTCTGTGCCCTTGTCGTTCCCTTGTATCACTTGTTGCTGCCTTGCTGGGTCTCTCTCATGGTAGCAGGAAGCAGAAGGAAGGCAGTCTCCCCTCTCCCACGTGTAAAATGCCCCCCTCTGGATTGTAATTCTTGCTACCTGACTCCTCTTGCAGATCATCCGGGGCTTTTTCAACAGAACCCTGTCAGAAAGGAGCGGGTCGGCGGCCTCCCAAGAACTACTCACCTCCCTGTGGTCACTTTCTGTGGCCATCTTCTCAGTAGGAGGAATGATTGGCTCATTCTCAGTCAGTCTCTTTGTAAACAGATTTGGCAGGTAAGCTGGGAAGCGGGGGATGCAAGCGTTTGGAGAAATTTTCCCTTTACAAAGGAGTGGTGGGAGGAAGAGGGCCGAGGTGGGGAGAGATGTGTGGGGAGAAGGCAAGAATGTGTGGGCTGCAAAAAGGATTGCAGGCCAAGGCAGGATCTGAATGAGAATTACTCCATTCTGTTCCCACCCCTGAGATGGGCGATCACGGGCGGGTTTACATTTACCCCTCTCCTGATGATTTTCCTGCTGTATTGCCAGTTTAAGTTCAATCTTGACATCTTTACCCTGGCAGGAGGAACTCCATGCTGCTTGTCAATGTCTTGGCCTTTGCTGGTGGCCTTCTCATGGCCTTCTCTAAGGCAGCAGGATCGGTGGAGATGTTCATCATTGGCCGCTTTGTCATCGGCACCTTCTGTGGCCTGTGCACCGGCTTTGTGCCCATGTACATCAGCGAAGTGTCGCCCACCAGTCTCCGTGGAGCCTTCGGCACCCTCAACCAGCTGGGCATTGTTGTGGGCATCCTGGTGGCTCAGGTAGGCCTGGCACAACCTGATCCTGCCCTCACGTGGGGTGAGGAGGGCTTTACTTGCCATCAGGGGCAGAGTGTGGATCCTGTCGCACTGGGGTGGGGGTGAGGAATTGAAGTGTTTGAAGTCACTCTTATTTCTCTTCTGTCCTTGGTGTAGATCTTTGGACTGGAGGCGATCATGGGCACTGAAGGTCTTTGGCCAATGCTTTTGGGCTTCACAATCCTCCCAGCAATCATTCAGTGTATTGGTCTTCTGTTCTGCCCTGAAAGCCCCCGCTTCCTATTGATCAACAAGATGGAGGAGGAGAAAGCCCAAGCAGGTAAGAACTCATCTCAAAGGGGCAGGGCAGTGTTCTGGCTCCCAGCCTGCACTGAGCTTGAGTGGGAGGCCAGGACTGATCCTGGTGCCTGTGGTGAATTAGGGTGTGACTGCCGGAGGGCATCAGACCTGGCCTACCTTCCCATCCTTTAGGTTGCACCAGTGCCAGGAAGCATGAAAAACCTGGCATGCCAACAGAGGCTGCAGGTGGGATCAAGATGTGAGGAGTGGCACCTAGCCTGGTGGGATGTAGCAGGACCAGCTGCTGCTGCCACTCTCCCAACTCCTCCTGAAAGGCAGGAAGTAGGCTGGCATTTAACAGGAGCTTGGAGGGCTGGGGTCAGCTCTAGCAAGAGTCTGAACAGAAATTCAGGATCAAACATAAGCTTGGAGATCAGTAAACATGAGCAGGACCTGGGCCTAGTTTCTGTGCTGTTCACAGCACCCTGACCTCTGGGTTGAAAAGAAGAGCAAGGCTGGCAGTAGAAGCTTGGCCTTTCCATGCAGCAGGCCTCAACACCAGCTGGGGGTGTTGAGTCTTCCTCCTGTGCCCTCCCTGCAGCAGCAGGATGGGACACACACCTGCCCTGGCCGGTAGATGTGTATCTCATGCCTGGTGTCTTTGGATTCTTCCCTCCAGTTCTCCAGAAGCTCCGTGGCGATCGAGATGTATCTCAAGACATCGAGGAAATGAAAGAAGAAAGTGCTAAAATGTCCCAGGAAAAGAAAGTAACTGTGCCTGAGCTCTTCCGTTCTCCAAACTACCGTCAAGCCATTATCATTGCCATCATGCTGCAGCTCTCCCAGCAGCTCTCAGGCATCAATGCTGTGAGTTATCTTGCTGTCCCATCTTCTGGGCCTCCCTTATCTCTGGCTAAACTTGCACTTGCTACTGGTGTGGAGAGAACTCCAAGTCCCAAAACATCTTTTTGCCTTGAATGGAGGTCACTGTTTTGTCATTTGGCAAAGATGCTGAGATGGAAAGTGGATATTGTGACTTTCACTTTGCCCACGTGCACCCTGGTGAGGCACTGCAGCCTTGCACCAAGTGAGTGAACCTTGACTGGAAGCATGCTGTTTTATAGTGTGGAGTGCTGCTTAGAAACTCCCTGATGGGAGTGCAAGGTGGTAGGCATAGGATGAGGGACATGCTCTCAAACATGGAATCGTGACTCTGTCCAACTTTCTCTTCTCTTGCAAGGTATTCTACTATTCCACGGGGATTTTTGAACGAGCTGGTATCACACAGCCTGTCTATGCCACCATTGGAGCCGGTGTGGTGAACACAGTCTTCACTGTGGTGTCGGTGAGTGGGACAGGGCTGTGTCTGCCTGGGTGTGTCCCTGGCTGGTGGCACTACAGACAAGGAGCCAGGTGGTGGCAAAGCACTGGGCTGTGCACTGACCTGTGGGAGCAAAGACCAGTATGCATCAAAGGCGTGGTGGGAGGAGAGACGGGCAGAAAGAGATGTTGTTATCTTAGATGAAAGAGAATGTAGAAAAGGAGAGCACGTGGGGAAAAGAGTGATGAGAGGGAGCAGCAGCAAGAACCAGAGTGGAAGAACTTGTGCTGACAATGGAGCAGCCTGGTGATGGGCACTGAGATCATCATGGTCTCTGAGGTTTATGGGCAGATAAGGAAAAGATGCAGGAGATACTGAGTGAGGAGGTTGGTCCTGCTTTTCTGCCAAAGTAATGGACATTTTTTCCTTCTGCCTTCTCCTTTCCAGCTGTTCCTGGTGGAGCGTGCTGGCCGCCGGACCCTCCATTTAGCTGGTTTGGGTGGCATGGCTGTGTGTGCTGCTATTATGACTGTGGCTTTGGCTCTGAAGGTGAGTGATGGGTGTTATTGTCCAGGCTGACCCCAGCAGGAACCTATAAGAAAACACATCTGCTTTTCTCTGCAATACTGCCCTGTAGGCAGGTAGAGCCAAGTGTGCAATGGAAAGAGCAATTTTATAACTCTGGGAACTGCTACAGTGTTCGCAGTGCAGCTGAGAAACTTGTGATGCTAGAGATGAGGTTGTGCTGATCATACTTTGTTCCCTTGCAGGATGTCGTGGACTGGATCAGATACATCAGCATTGTTGCCACTTTTGGCTTTGTGGCTCTTTTTGAGATTGGCCCTGGCCCTATCCCGTGGTTCATTGTGGCAGAACTCTTCAGCCAGGGCCCACGACCTGCAGCTGTGGCAGTGGCTGGTTGTTCCAACTGGACCTCCAATTTCTTGGTGGGAATGCTCTTCCCCTATGCCGAGGTAAGTCCTGGTTTATGAAGCAGTGTGAAAGCACTGCACCATTGGAAGAGGTGTCCAGAAAAGCAGTAGAATCTGTGTCATTGAAGAGTTTGGCACGTGACTATATATGACCTTTAATAGCTTAGCCTCTCCTAGAAATTGTCCCGGCTTTGGGAAGAGGGCTGGTGAGTCTTCCAGAGGTCTCTGAGTCAGTGTTATGATTGTTACTGGAGGCTGTTGTTCACCTTATATTCTGCTGTTTTAACTGGTTGCAGCTTACAAATATTTGCAGGAGCCATCTTAGCACATCATTGCTTTTGCTTTAAATGCATCAATTTTGGTCACCCTCAGGAAGATTAAAGACTTCTAGAAGCCCATAGGAATGTGATTTCAATTTTTAAAATGCTGTGGTGAGGAAAAAGTCAGTAAGGGCACTGTTGGAGAAAGGTGTTGGAATTTTAACCTCTCAACAGCAAATGACCTTACGTGTAATATGAAAAAAAATCTTGTGTGTGTTCTCCCTGCAGAAACTATGTGGCTCCTATGTCTTCCTCATCTTCCTTGTTTTTCTGGTCATCTTCTTTGTCTTCACCTTCTTCAAAGTGCCAGAGACCAAGGGCAGGACTTTTGAAGAGATCTCCAGAGTCTTTGAAGGACGAGGAACCGGCTCACCCCAGAAGATGGAGATGAACAAAGCTGCCTAAGAGCCACGATGATGCACCCATTCTTTAACTCTTTCATGCTTAAAGAGTCATTAAAGGAATGAGCAAAGAAAACCATGAGAACTGGGACGTTTTTCCCCTCCTCAATTGCTGCTATATTCTTCTTTTCACCCACATGCTCGCCCATTCTGCCAGGCTTGCCAGCATTAAGCAATTCTGATATGGGTGATCTGCCATACTGGAAAGCACCTGGTCCTTGCAAAAATAATCTCATCTTTCCTGCCACAAACACCAGGAGAACAGAGAAGAGCTGGCAATATTTTTACTTTTCTCACATAAAATTGCCATTTGGGGTTAACATACTTATGCACACAGTGACCTTTATGTATTTGACCCTATATACTATTTTTGTAGTGAGTTGAAGTGACCCGCTAAACAAGTCCCCAGCCCTTTGAGTCTACTCTGTGTGTGTGTATGGTGTTACACTGGAATTTAGCAAGCTTACCAAAAAGCCATCGTGCTTTTTCCTATCCAGTGTGCACTCTTTTTAGCCTCAGGAAAAAGGGGACCAAGTCACATGCATATTTTTTCCTGCTCTTTTATTTTTTGTATAGACAGACTGAAAGCATACTTTACTTCAGTTTATTTATTTGTATGTCACTTTGTAAATATTTATTTTTTTAATGGTGTACAAAAATGTACAGATAAAGAAATCAGAGAGGTTTAAGAGAAATAGCTATTCTAACAAAAGATGCTGTAGACTTGAGGTGCAATAAGACTGTAAAGGAGAAATGTACTAAAAGGAGGTTGAGCATTTTAGGTGGTATGTACAGCAGAGCCAATTATGCACATCACCTTGAAGTTATTTGTGCCCTCTGGAAAGAAATTCGAGGAGTTCTGTACTTGTGAGAAGAGGTATGTTTCTGCACTAAAATCTCTGTTATTAGGGATTTTTGGTGGCTGTTTTAAATAATTGTTCTCAAGTGTTGATGAGAGTGTGATATTGCATCTTAAAATGGGTTTTGTTGGATTATGTTTTCACACATGGTTTTAAGCATTCTATGGATGACCGAGGGTGGTGATTGCAAACCAGAAGGTAGTTTTTCCTGCCTTCTCTTAATTTTATTTCTTTTTGGCTTCTCTGTTATAGTCTAGTACATCATAAGTTCTGAAACTTGCAGATTGTCATTTAAAGGAGCGCAAGGGTAAAGATTATTTTTCATAGCTGTATTTTCTTAGCAGTTGTTCCTATAAATATTACAGAGGGTCATGTAGCATGACCCTCCTGGACACAGGCATGGTCAGTTGTGGTACATGTTAGTTCATGAGAGTAGAGATGCAGGACTAGACACCAGAGCTACTGGAATTTGCTGGTTTAGCAGTGTGAAAGGTCTGTAGTGCGCAGTCCCCTGCTTGGTTGAAGGCCAGGTGTTTTTTGCCCCATATATCCTCTCTGGAAGGTCTGCATGATGTTGTGGTGCTCACCAGTGTGCTTTGTAGATGTGTACAGCTCTGTTATAGTGCCTCTGTTCTAAGAGATGTGGCAGGCAGTAATTGTTCATCAGTAAATGTTGGTCTCCTTGCTTGTCATTCCATGGACAATTGAGTTTGTGTTCCTCACCCTTGCTGCCAAGCTAGCTCAGGCAGGCAAAAAGTAGTGCCTAGGGTACACTTGCAGTCAAGGAGGGGCAGCTTTAATCCCTGCAGTGTTCTGTGACAGGCTCCAGGCCCGTGCCTGTCCAGACCTGCACAAAATATCTAAAGGTAGCACAGAGGTAGGTCCAGTTTACTCTCCTGTTTTTCTGAGATCAAGCTGCAGTTTTTGAATGTGGTCAGACTTGGGTCGACCTGCAGGAATTCATCACTGGATATCCTAGAAAAGAATTAGGCCCACAGGTTTTGAGGTGGTAAAAGGAAGAAAGGTTGGAATGACAGCAAGACTTTTGCAGCATGGATAGCCCAAGCTTTCTTGCCAACATAGTGCTTCAGAGCAGGTTAGAGAAATTCCCATTGATGTATATTCTGGGGGGTCTGTCTGACATTTTTAGTAACTAGTGATGACATTTCTACCTTCCCTAATGAGAAACAGTTGCAAAGATCAGTTAAATTTGCTGCTGTTAAATGCTCCCTATGAATTAATTTGAAATGCCCCAGCTTTGCACAATGTAATCATATTACATCCAGTTTTCCCAAGCTTTTTATTGAGGCTTACATTCCAGATATTTATTCACAGAAGTATTACATAAGATGTCTCTCCCAGTTTTGATATTTGGCTCAGTTACATAGATTTCTGTGCCCTTCCTTTGGCCCTCCAGCACATCCAGACATGATATTTCTGTATGGGTCTCTGTATGTTAGGAAATTCCCCACACAGCTGTGCATAAGAGCATTCCATACTTTGCATCAGATGTGTGTTGGCTTGGACCGAAATGTGTAGGCCTATTTTTCTTAATTTCTTTTTCTGTAATGGCATTGTGAATATTTCTGATGGATTTTATATGCTTATTAATGTGGTTGTTTCCTGGTTTTGAAATAAAAAATATGAAATAAATACCTGATTCGGATTTTACCTTTATCTTGTAGGTCTTCTCTTATTCTTTTATCAAAGCCTGGGACTGCATCCTGAAATATCACCAGCATCTACGCTGCAACCTTTCTGGGTTGCTAGGCACTCTGGAGTTACTGTTTTATCACTGGAAGTGATAATTTCTCTCAGCTTCTATGCAAATCACCTATCATTCCCTTACTACCATTTCTTAGCAATTTTTAAACTAAAGATGTGCTTCTCTGCTTCTTGTTTGCCCAAATCCTTTTTGTTTATGTGCAAATACTTTTCCAATGTAACAGGAAGGGAGAGGAGAAGTGGCTGCAGGATATGAATCTTGCCCAGAGCTAAAGAAGGTGAGGCTTCTGCCCCTGCTCTGTTCCCACTGCACTCCTCACCTTCTCTGCCAGGAGGGAGAAGAAGGACCCCTTTCCCCTGTAGCTGCTTTCCTCCCTCTGTTTGGGGTGTGACCTTCATGTCCTCCTGTGAGATTGTGCCACTGTACACTCAGCAGTGAATAGTGGAAAGGAGCAGAGGGATGGAGAAAAAAAACCCACTGCTTCAGGAGCTGATCCTGTAGCTCAGGGCCTGCAGCATTCCTTGGGCTACTCTCAGGTCTTTGGGCTGCTCTCAAAAATTATGTGAACAGAATATCCTTCAGGAGAAGAGGATGGGCTTAAGTGAAAGGAAGGAAAAGATGGCAGATTCCAGAGTACCTTAGAGCAGGAATATGGCTAATATAACTCCAGAGTCAGCAGGCTGCTCAAAGCCTAAAACAAGGAGAAGGTAGGGAGCAATGTAAAGTCTGGAAAAGCTCAGCAGAGCAGGGATCCCATGAAGCCTTTCTGAAAGCTGCTGTTGCTGGCTGCTGCGTGCTCCCAGCTCGCGCCTGTGTTGTGCTAAGCTTGGTATGCAACCAGCCTTGGAGCTGGGGAGTGCCCTGGGCTAATCTGTCTAGGATTGTTTTTCAATTCTAGCTCAACTACAAAAATAAAGCCCAGCCATCCAAACTCATAAGCATATCCAGCTCAAACTTAACTCTTAACATTTCGGTCTTCTTTGTCAAAGTGGATGCAGAGAACAAAATCACTTGTGGCCAAAGCACGTGATTCACTGAGCACTAAATTAATCTTTTGTGTAGCATTTGTGATAAAATTTGGGTTAGGGAACAAGGCTTTGGTTTAGATCTGCTTCTTAAAATTGTAAGGAAGCTTCAAATGGAAAACCTATTTCCAATTAAATGCTTTGAATGCAATTGAATGGTTTGAGGATGGGCTGTTTTCAGCTGGAAGTGTTCATCCCATCCAAGTGTGCATGTAGGCAGTACTTGTGGCCACCACAATACCCCACAGAAATTAATCATTGGCAAGTTCTTGGAATGAAACTGATGCTGAATGGATTGGAGAAGAACCCCCAGGGTCTCAAGTGACATCAGCCATGTCAAAGGTTTCAGTGCTGTTTTACAGGCTGGAGCACAATAAAGTGTCACAGCATCACTGCCAACATCTGTTGCTTTCTGCCTGTGTTATTTCTGATTAATGTCTTTGCATACCAGCCAAGAACAGCAGTTTATTTCTGTGAGAAGAAATATGGGAAAAAAGCCTCCAGCAAATAACATTTTATTGGAGGCACATTTCCCTGCTCCATGTCCAGTGCAAAAATCTTTTAATTTGATTTTCTGTTCTGAAAAGAGGACACATTTTAGACACCTCAGTAGCTGGGGAGATATGGGGCAGCTTGTCCCTTGGGAAGGTGTCTGGGTGAGAGCACAGGCAGGAGACTGCAGTCTTACCTCTGAGCAAAGTCACTAACCCCTTCTTTGAGGGTTACTTCAAGAAGGAACATTTGCCAGTTTGGTGGGGGACTGTGCCATCACTGCTTTCATTTGAGAGGAAAGAAGGTGTGGACACACTGCCAATGTCATTGTGATGGGCCACAGTGGAGCAGCATCAAGTGACTCACCACAACATTTTTTCCCACTGCACACATTGTGAGCAAGGTCCTGCCAGCAGGTAAATCAAATGCACGTTTTGTTGCACAGAAAATTTACGTCTCTGGCTTTTTTTTCCAGACTTCCTGCAGATCAGACCAAGGACACAATTCTAACATTTTCTTCACTTTCAGAAGGACTCTTTGAAGACATGTGGGATGCTTGCTGGAAAACCTGGGGTCTGGTCTGTCACTTAGCCTGGTTCTGTCTTTACAATGTGAGTTACCAGACAAGAGAGACAGTTGTCTTCATAATATGCTGCTGGGAAAAGGCAGCACTCAGGCTGTCAGACAAGAAGAGAATATGATTTTGCCTCCTAAAATTTATATTGCTATGACAATTTAATTGGTGTTACTTGAACGTATTCCATTTCTGGTGGAGGCAGGCTGTAACTTTTAAAAACAATTAACTTGCTGTGATATATCTTGTTTCAATGCTATACCTCACTAAATTACACAGTGTTTACAAGAACTGTCTCTTCCTTTTCCATAAGTTTCAGCAGGCCTGACAGACACATGACTGACCTGCTAAGTCTGTTTTCTGCTTATGTTGCACAACCATTTTCTGTTTAGCAAGAGGTCACATGGATTTGTGTAAGGCAGTCATACTGGTGCACCTGTCACTGTGACATGCATTGTGGGACCACTGCAGATCCTGTTCTGAACTAGCAACTGGTCATCCACGTTAAAACTAAGCTACAACTAGATCAACCTGATCGAACAGTATCCTGCTTTTCCATCTCTGGTCTCTGTTTCATCCTGTTTTTTAGTCTTTTCCATCATGAACGAATTTGCCTTCCATTAACAAATTTGATTCTCCAACACAAACAAACTCAGATGTTTATTGCTTCCTTTATATTCCCGTCACCAAGTGCTCTGTCACTCAGACTGCATATTATCTTGTTACATTAAATTCTTTGAGGTCTGGACTAGCTTTTTCTCCCCTTTGCTCTGCTTATTTCTTGCAAAGTGCTCTCCTCTCTGGTATGGATCAAAACCCACAGTGAAAGTCTTAAGATACTAACTCTGCTTTGAGTCCAGTGTATGACCTAAAGAGTCCTCAAGGTTTAGAGGAAAGCCACCAGAATAATTTTCCACTGAGAAAGGCCTAAGGATGCAGAACCAGGAGAGGATGAAACCTAGGAGCAGTGGTGAAGGTGTGAAGGGACATGGACACAGCCATGTAGCAGGAGAATGAGGGAAAAAAAAAAATCTTAAAATTACCCAAGATGTGGAAGGAAGATAAGATGTTTATAAGTATGAAAAGGTGGAACAGGATCTAAAAGAGAGGAATATGAACTTTAAAAGAAGCAGGTGAGATACTGAGGAAGTGAAAGACTGAAGACAACCAAGGTGTGGGCCCTTGACCTGCACGCAAAATAAAATGAAGCCCAATAGTACTCCAGAAGCTTGTGAATCACAGGGAAGAGGTCATGGGTTCTTCAGGGAAAGAGAAATAGAGGTGTCACCTCCACCATGTGTACAGAAGTATTTTTGCAGCTGAAACAAACAGCTATGTCAGAGTCACAGTGTTCTTTGCAGTACGACCTCACCTCTTGGTCCACAAAGATTGTGTTCTGCTTGCTTGAAAGGTGGCTCTAAAAATGCCTCTTGAGAGCCACAGGCAGGTAAACCTGATGGGCATGCAAGATACAGCTGGCTCAGCTGGACTGAAGGCTCCCAGTAGCAAGCCAGAAGCAGCCTGGCCATAAGCACAAAGCAGAGATTTCTCCCCAACTGTGGTAGGTAGTGCAAGATGAGATCCCAACAGAACTGGCCAAGGCCAGTGTCAGCAAAGCCCAGTGTGGGCAGAGACCACCACTGCTGAAACATTCAGGGGCTTCCGCATCTCAGAAAAACTTATCCATGCAGAAATGTTGAGAGGAATACTTTTCAGCTCCCTTATTTTGTGCCAGAGACCAAATTTTTATGGAGTGATGGAGCAGCACTCAACCACCTTTATGCTCCTCCTTTTTCTCATTCTGATGCAAGAGTTACATTCACACAGACCATATGTAGTTCATAGGTAATGGTGTGTGCTGGCATGCTCTGGTCAAGCACATATACACAAAAAAGTTAAAAGCGTTGTATTAGTGTAAGGTTTTGGTGTTTCCAAAAATACACAGAAAAGAAAACGAAGCAAAACCAAAAAAAAAGGGGAAAAAATAGAAGTTAAGGGAGAGAAACATTTTTCTTTGTGACTGGAAAGTCCACTTCCTGACTGGCTGTGTGAGAACAGAGCAGCCAAAGGAACAAACACAAGGGCTGACTAGAAATAAAGCTTTAACAAAGATTTTGTGCACAGTGTTGGCTCTTGAAAAGACAGTTTCATATTTTTTCCTTGATTGCTACTTAATTTTTATTAACAGGTTTTGTTCTGCTGAAGGCAGGTTCAAAACAAATTAGTGACACTTTAAAAATAGTGACTGAGGAAATCTAAAGCTCAATGGGAAGACTTAAAGGAGTGAATTTTGCAGAGAGGGTTGACAGGGAGGGAGGGATGGGACTCATGCCTGGAAATGCTGACAGCTCTTTGGAGCCAGAAGCAGCCACTGCAACTTGAACTGGGCAGGCTGGACACACCTCAGTTCCCTGGCAGCCCTCTCTGGACTGGAAGCCAAAAGGGACACGGGAATGGTCCCAAATGCACTCACCTGGCACCCGACGTGCAGTCATGGGGTGCATTTGCTGGTGCTGGCCTCTGAGGTGAGGGAGACTGCCGAGGCCTGGCATGGCTCCTCATCTCCTTGTCTTGCCTGGCTTGGAAGGGCAAGGTGAGGAAAGAGGAGCACAAAGGAAAGGGATGATCTCCTGATATAAATGCAATGGACTGCAGGACTGGAAGATCTGGTGCCAGGTAACTAGAAGACCTGGATGGATCCAAAGGGTTCACGCTGCTCCTGCTCCCGGACTCTCTGAACTGGGTGCTCCTGGGAAGGTTTTTGGTGCACAGCCATAAAAACCATGTTTGAAGTGGCTTCCCACTAACGCTGCAAACCCCAGCTGAGATTCATATTAGAGTCCACGTCTTTCTTATGAAATAAAAACTTATCTGATGTGTGGTTTGTGGGTGCGAACACTTTGGTTACACAGATATCATTGCTTGCTCAAGGTAGTGTACAGTGTTAAAAGTGCAGCTGGGATAGAAGATATTTCTGTGATTAAGCCAGACTTCCTATCACTCCCATTTTTTAAAACAACATAATCTGAAATTATGTCCCCCATGTCTGCTCCCTTGATTCACACTGAAACCTTGACGGACAGATATGAAACCCTCAGAACAGTTTTTATTGCCTTTCTTACAGAACTCTGGAGTCTGAGTGGTGGTGAGGGTCTGAACATGAGTGCTTAGCAGCTAGGCCTGTGCTTACTGTGAAGAGAGGCAGTCTTTGCAAGGAATATTTAGAAGGGGCAGGTGGTGGGATTTTATCAGTGAATTGTGAGGAGGCATTGATACTGAAGAAGAATTTCTCAAGGCTCTACCCCATCTCCTTCTCTCTATTTGCCCATTAAAATCAACTGTTCCTCCAAAATAGTCCTGCTACCTGGGATTTCCCATTCTAGCTTGATCACCTGAGAACTGGAAGCCATAAGGTCCCTCCTTTCCACATTTTCTGTCTGTGCCTGTAATGCCAACCCCTCATTCCCAGTGGACTGGGACAGAAATCTGAATGTGGCACTTCTTTGCCGTAAGGAAACACCAATCCCTTCTCGGAAGCACCCTGTCACATGGGGCAGAAAATGGGTGAGTAGCTACTGTGAGAACTCATCTCCTGCCACTCCAGATCCATATTACCCAGCAGATTTTGGCGTGCTGCACTTTGCCATTCTACCTCCCAGTGTCTGACCCAGCTCTCCCACTATCGCTCCAGCCAGTTCCACGCCCCAGTGCACAGAAAAATGCAGGCAACCCATAGGGGCTGCTCTCAGCTCCTGCCCTCAGCACTGAAGCGTCCTGCTGGCTGTCCCAGCATGGCCAGAGCAGTGGCCATGTGGGCCCAGCAGCTTCTGCCTAGATAGATGCACTATTGGATAGCTTGTAAGGAATAGCTGATAACCATTTTGCATAAGCTGAAACTAGTGTGAAAACTTTCTTCCTCACTCTGTCTCCCTGGTTATGAATTTTCCATTGACATCTTCTCTGGCCTCTTGAAGGTGCCAACTATTTCATGGGCAAATGCATCTCTACAAATTACATGCTTGAGTAAAGCAACATTCAGTGGATGTAGAACATCAGCAGAACATCAGAAGTATGTGGTTGTAATAGATGGGGGATGCCTCTTTTGTTTCCAGATATTGCTCATGAAAAGGTTGGGGGAAATTTGATAAAATTTGGTCAATTAATTCTGATCAAGCTTTTTCTCTGTCTCCAGAGCAACGTTCAGTGGTACAGAATATTTTGTCGCACAACCAGTCTGTGTAGGTGCAATATTTACTCTTTCTGATGTGTTCTGCCGTGTGTCAGGGTGTGAAGAGCATGAGAGGTTGCTCGGGGCAGTCTTTGGGCAATGTCACAGGACACCAGCCTGGAGTTTAGAGGAGCTGCTGGTGGCATCATTCACAATCACTGGGATATTTTGCATCTTCCCAGTTCCCAGTATGCTGAGTTGTGGTTTGCTGCCATACCTCCCCCTCCTTCCAAGGGAGGATGCTGTGCCTACAGTCCTGTCAAAGTGCATCACATCAGCCGCTCTCCCCTAATCCATATAGCCAGTCCTTTCATTTCCAAAGGCAGTCAGTTTGCCCTTGGTAAACCAGCACCACCCTTTCCTGACCACATCCTTGTCTTTGGTGCATGTGGCACTGGGTGACAAGAGGACACAGCACTGAGGTAGGGATGGCTGGTCTGGGGTTCACTGACTCATCCTGCTTGGTCTGCACAGCTGCATGCAACATTAGTATTTTTTCCAGCTGCCAGGGATGACAGATGAAAGACTCTGGTCTCACAATCACATCAGGCAATTTTTTCAGCAGCTTCAGAAATGTCCCAGCACTCTTAGAGTGTATTCTATTCAATCTCATGCACTGTAATATATTCAACATCCCTAAATAGTATCAAGCCTGGTGATGCCCCCCTCCTTGCTGTCCCTCAGTTTTACAAACCATTACGATATGTTTGGAAATCTGGGAGCAGGCTTTGCTTCTACAGACCATAGCAAGGAAGGCTTTGAGTACTTCATCCTCATCTAAGGCTGAGTGATTGGTCACTACTTTGTCACCCCATTCCTCAGCAGACCTGTATTTTCCCTGGACTAGTTACTAGGATAGTTGCATAATCCCTTTGTCACCCATCCTGTTCCATGCAAGTTTCTCCTCTAGCTAGGCTCTAAGGCCTTTCTGATTTCATCATTCTGTACCCAAGCAATGCTTCCATCCTTCCATCCACCTTCTCCATACCCTATCTTTTTTCCCAGCTCTTGCATGCATGCTTGTTGCACGTGAATTCATTGTGAAGCTCCTTCCTTAGTTAGGATGAATTTCATTCAAAATTACCAGACCTGCTGCATCAAAAAAAAAAAAAAAAAATTGTTTGAAGATGCTGTCTTGTGCCAGTGCCTTTTTACAATGCTCTGATGCTGTAAATCAGTGGAAGAGTGACTGAGGGCACAACTGGAGCTCTGGATTTCTGGCACACAAATAGTTGCCTACCTTCCTTCTCTGGTGTTACATGAATGTGGACACAAGGGACATGCTGTCATGCAGAAGGCCATTGCACTCCCAGAGCCCAGCAAATATTTTCTGCCATCCCAGAGCAGTCAGCATGGCACTGGTGGATCAGTTTGATGGTGGTTAATTTGATACTGAAGATGATGTTAGGGAACAGAGTGAGAGGAAGCCAAGGAAGGATGGAATGGAGTGAAGCACTGAGTGATGAACACAGCAGGAGATGTGGCAGAGACAGTGAGTGACTCTGGAATGGAATCCTAGGGCTGGACTGGAAATGGTCCCTGTAGTGAGGTAGCCAGAAGGATTGGGAGCCAGAGCATTGGGAAACTTGCTGGCTGTGTGTCTGGCATTACAGCAGGAGACAGGAGGGAGCTGTGTGTAATAAGGAGAGAGAAGTATGCAGAGAAGAGTGGTCAGATCTCTGAAGGCAATAGTGGTTGAAAAGGAGAGTCCTTGAAAGTGGTGTGGCTATGAGTGGAGCTGTTTGAAGTGAGGTGGAATGGCCATCAGGTAGTTTTAGCTATTTAGGTGTCTTGGTGTGAGACCCCATGTGGTACTGTGAGGTCCCCAGGATGAGGTGAGAGATGAGAATTTGACTCCATGTTCTCAGAAGGCTAATTTATTACTCTATTATATTATACTAAAAGAAATTATATACTAAAACTATACTAAAGAAAGAGAAAGGATACATCAGAAGGCTAGAAAAGAATGAATAAAAAAACCCAATGACTGACCAGAGTCCCAACAGCTGGACTGGGATTGGTCATTAAATTAAAACAATTCACATGCTGGGTCAACAGTTCTCCAAATCACATTCCCAGGCAGCAAAACAGAGAGAAGCTGAAGCTTCCCAGCTTCCCAGGAGAAGAAATCCTGGCAAAGGGATTTTTCAGAAAATATCACGGTGACAACCCCACTTTGTAGTCATGGCATTATGACTGCAAGGTGGGCAGGGAACAGGCAGCCATGAGGCAGAGGAGGTAAATAAACTCTAGCCTATATCCACCAAGAATGTGCAGCTCAGCACTTGCTGTCACCCAGCAGCCTTTGTCTTTTTGTCACCATGCTCCCTCCAAAAGAGTTCTTTCATGTCCATCCAAGAGCATTCTGCGGGTACAGAGATGGCTGCCAAGCACACTGAGGTGGTGGGAATGAACAAAAAATGCTGACAGCTTTGGAATACATGGCATGCTGAAGGCTAATCTTGTTTCAGCAGCTAGAAAGAGGACTTGGTGTGCTCTGGGCCTCTCTGTCCTGTGGATAAAGCAGAGCTTGATAGCCATTGATGAGAAGGCTGGGAAAACACCAGTGCACTTGCAAACATTTTGGATATGCAAGTTGAAAAGAGACAGCAATACTGCAAAACACAGCACATGTCTGGAGCATCTACTCACTGCTGACAGATCAGAGCTGAGAGGTAGGGAAAGACAGGAAAGGGAGGGGGATGGCGAGAAAAGGAGAGGAAAGGTGGCTGGGTGTTTTGGGCGCAGCAAGAAATTGTGCCACTGTGCAATGTCTTGTCTGGGCTTTTGACCTGAGCAATCTGGCTGGAAGAAGGGACAATCAGGGTGAAAGCCGAGCAAACAGAACAGGGCAGACGTCTTCGGCTTTATCACGGGCGGTGCTCGGCAGGCGGGGCTCGAACAGGAACTCCCGGCCGGGCTGTGTTTGCGCAAGAAGCGCCAGGCGCGGGCGGCAAAGCGGCAGTGCCACCTCCCGGGCAGAGCCGCGCTTGGAGCAGCTCGCATCCCACTCTCCCGCTGACCGCCTGGGTGATCCCGGGTTAACACTGCCCCTCCTTGCACCTGGGTATTTTCATTAGGTCGGTGAGCAAAGTTCATGCCCGTCTGCGTGACATCTTCACACTGCCAAATAAAAGTGCAGAGCTGCACTCGGGCTGACAGTCACTGCTGGAGGAGAGCAGGAAGGACAAATGTTGCCTCAGTATTTCCCACCGAGTTTCTACACCCACGTGTACTTATTAACTGTGGGGTGGTTTTTTTTTAGTAGGGACCTGTCTTGCTGCTGTCTCCAGCTGCATCACAGCAGTTTTTCAGCCGTGTAGCTGCATTGTATTGGCACAGAGATTGCACTTGATCTGGTAAATTCAGCACTGTCAAGTTGTATCCACCACCACAGTGAGGGAGCTGGGGGTGGTGAGAGATGACAGGCGGCCTTTGAAAATTTCAATACACCGTAGGTATATTTTCTCTGGGTTATGAAAGTGGCACGTTTGTCTGTGTCTTGGATCCATGTAGACCAGATTGCAATTGCCCCACAGGATGTGAGCAATCATCTCCAGAAAGTTACTCACATCCTGAACAACAGAAAGTAGTACACACAATTGTCAGCAAAATGAGATTTTTCACAGGAACCCAAAGAGAAACATGACCAAAACATGCATTTTACACACAGCATCAGCCACTGGAATTTACTGTGAGCTGCCCCTCAGGAGCAACCTGCATAAAGGGCTCAGTGGAAACTGATAATATGTGCAGGACCTTTTAAGTGCCACAGGCAGCTAAAACTGATGGGCATGCAAGATACAGCTGGCTCAGCTGGACTGAAGGCTCCCAGTGGCAAGCCAGAAGCAGCCTGGCCATAAGCACAAAGCAGAGATTTCTCCCCACCTGTGGTAGGTAGTGCAAGATGAGATCCCAACAGAACTGGCCAAGGCCAGTGTCAGCAAAGCCCAGTGTGGGCAGACACCACCGCTGCTGAAACATTCAGGGGCTTGTGCATCTCAGAAAAACTTATCCATGCAGAAATGTTGAGAGGAATACTTGCCAGTATATTTCCTTACTTTGTGAAAGAGACAAAGCTCTTGTGGAGCAGCACCCCACCACCTTTGTGCTCCTCCTTTTTCTCATTCTGACCCAAGGGTGACATTCACACAGATCATATGCAGTTCATAGGTAATGGTGTGTGCTGGCATGCTCTGGTCACACACACAAAGAATAGTTAAAAGCGTCGTATTAGTGTACGGTTTTGGTGTTTCCAAAAAGACTGTTTAGAGCCATCTTTTTCTGTGAGCAAGTCTGATTTCTTTTTCCAAATGTAATTGGGAAAAAAAAAGGAAATAAATAAGAAAATAAAAATGGGGGGAAAAGTAGAAGTAAAGGAAGAGAAACGTTTTTCCTTGTGACTGGACAGTCCACTTCCTGACTGACTCTGTGTGTGAGGACAGAGTAGCCAAAGCACAAACACCAGGGCTGACTAGAAATTAGGCTTCAGCAAAGATTTAGTGCCCAAGTATTGGTTCTTGAAAAGACATTTTCAGTTTTTTTCCTTGACTGGGACTTAACATTTTAATTAACTAAACTGAGCTGATAGAGCATGCTTTATCCTGCTGAAGGCAGGGTCAGGACACATTAGTGACACTTTAAAAATAGAGACCATGGAAATGCAAAGCTCCTGGGAAGCTGTGATGCACCCTGGATGTGCAGAGTACTGAGTGCCTTTGCTTGTGCAGTGCCCTGCCATGAAGGACACTGCAGAGGCATAACACAGACTGGTTCCTCATCTCCTTACCGTGCCTGACATGAAAGGGAAAGAAGGTGAAGGAGGGACACAAGGGAGAGGGGTTATAGTCTCCCTGCCGAGTGCAAAGCACTGCAGGACTGGGAGTGCTGGGCAGCTGCAGGGCCAGCTGGCTGGAAGATCTGGGAGCCACAGCAATTGTACTGCCCCAGCTTCCAGTCCCTGTGAACCGGGGGCTGCCGGGAAGGTTTTGGAGCGCAGCCATGCTGAGCACACGAGTGATGTGTGAGCTGTGGGTGTGAGCACTCTGGTTGCACAGACACTGCTTGATCCTTGCCAGTAGTGTTATGAAAAGGAACAGAGTGTCCACACACCCAGCCTCATCTAGGAAGGCCTTCTAACAGCCTTGATCACAGCTTGCAGATCTGCAAATTCCTTCCTTCTGCAGGGAATCTAAGGGCAAAAGCTGAATTACTCTAATCATACAGCCATGCACACAAGACCAGCCTTGCAACAAATAGAGTCAAGGTTTTCACCCAGATCCCCTGAATGACCTAGTACCCACACAAAACTCTCAGTGGTCTCTGTAGCAAAGGGGACACAAAATTCCTGCTGAGCCTGTGGTTTGTACTTGGTGCCTTGCAGGAAGAGTGCAATGCAGCACCAAGGTCTCTTCCAGCAGCAGCCAGAGACCTGAGACTGTATTTGTACATGGAAGCCTCTATTACTAGAGCTGAAAAGACTGAATGCTCCTTGCTAACACTGTCTTTGGGTGATTGGTCAACATCAGTGGCACAGCTATCACAAAAAAGGGGCCAAAACAGCACAGAAATGGGTAAACTGAAAGTATGGATGAAGATGGGCTCGCATTACCCGGCCATCTCTGGGTCCTCTCTTGTACTTCAACAATTTTCTTCTGCCCCTGAACACACTTGGTCCTTCCATCTACTATGTGGTATTTTCCCAAAAGAATACCGTAATTTCATAAAAAAATCTTTCCTGCCTTTTTTCATGCTGAGATTTTCACAGGCTACCAACCCCAACCCCCTTTCCCCCCCACCCCCCCCACCATGTTGCCTTCCCAATGAGTTTAACATTACATCCCCACAAGCTGATTACCTTTGAGCCATGAATTTCTTCCTTGCTCCTGAGGTGCCTCATTCCTGCTACAGCACAGTGCCCTGGGGGAAACACAAGCTGCAGAGTGCAGCCTCACTGGAGTGTGCTGACTCTGTGTTACCCTGTTTTCCAGGCATGGAAACATGGAAACATGCCTGGTTATGTGGCAACATGCTGGCAGCATGTGTTTCCCAGATGCCTCATAGCTGAAAGAGGCCATGTGTGTATATGTGTGCATATATATACGCATATATATATATGTGTGTGTGTGTGTGTGTGTATGTATATATATATGTGTGTATATATATATATATGTATATATATATGTGTGTACATATATATATATGTATATATATATGTATATATATATATGTGTATTTATGCATGTATATGTACGTATGGCTGATATTCACTCCTGCACCCACAATTCCTGCAAAGCTTAGATTCACCTGCAATGAAATTATCAGTAAGCATCTTTTAGGGCAGCTGACAACTCACAGGGGTAAATTGTGCCATGCCAAAGCACATGGCACTCTGAAATATGAGTGCCATGCCACAACCCCCGCAAAACAAGCAATTTCTTCCCTCCCACCCAATTCCCCATGCACCAAACCACAGCCCAAGCCAGACTACAGCTCAGCAGCAGTTCTGTGGCTCCTGGCATGCACCTGAGCTTCAGGCTTCAGATATAAATGATCTTTCTGCAGAGTCAATGGTCTTGCTCCTGTTTTCCCCGCAGAACTAATTCACCTTCATGAGGGAAGCAGACCCATTGACAACATTAAGATCCAGAAATGATGTGCCTGATGTCCCAGGAAAGCCTGTTGAATGATCAGCTGACATAACCAACACTGATAAGACAGAGGACCAGACCTAGCTTGGCCCTCCAGCTCATCTCTGTACAGGTGAGATGACTGTGAATAACTGGTGGAGCTGAAGTGACACACAACCTCATCTACTCTCATCAGAGTTCCCAGAATTGTGCCTTCCAGTTCAGCCCTTTCCACCTGTCCTCACCTGCTTCGTAGGAGGTAGGGCAATTTGAGTGGAACAGGCAGTGGGAATGCCTTCAGACAAGACAGATCTCCCCCTGTCTGTAACAGAATTAGATCCACATATTTCTGAGAAGCAGAGAGACTGAGGTGCTGCAGTTCTGGTTTGATACTTGCTTGGCAGAGAGAAGCTGGTTTATAACTCCTGTGCTTGCTGCTCTTCCCTGGGGCTTCTCTTTCCTCCTCATCCCCACATTTTGCAGGGCATACAAAACAGAATGTGACCTTCTTTGTGTAACCTCACCATAACTGTGGGCAGTATTAGTAGTGCCTTTTAGCTTTAAGCACAGGCTTTTTGCAATGACAAGCTGTTTCTGCTCAGCCAAGGAGTGGCCCGTGCTTACAATTACAGGCCCTTTCCTGGGCCCACATGCAGCCTCAGTCTGCTCACTCAGGAAAATAAGATTACAAGGATTTCTGTCAACTGCTTGAATGTCTGCAAAATAATATTGCTGTTGTTTGAATTTGGTGTATCTCAGCTGGTAAACATGCGTTTCTTTTGCCTACCTTTTTTTTTTAAATTTTCCTCCCATGCTGTGCTTTCTAGACATCTCCCTTTGAATACTTAACTTCGGGGATCCTTTTTCCTCAGGTGCATGACCAGCCCCCATCTTTTCTTCTTCCTCCCTGCCCAAGCAAGATAGGATCCTTTTACATCACTTCTTTGTTCTCTGTGGTATTTGCAACACACTCCCAGTCTTGTATCACCTGTGAATTCCATTCCTCCTGGTTGTGTTTTCCCTGCCTTTTCAGCACCTAGAATGACGAAGCCTTTTGTGCTGCCGTTGCTGTAATTGAACCTGATACTTGAAAGGAGGAGAAAAGGTTGGAATAAACTGCTCTGATGATTCATCCCCGGGGCTGAAAGATTTGCTCCTTTGATATCAGTCCCTTGATCAGAGCTCTGCTATGTTATCTCTGTCTGGGGAGACTTAATTCCTGGCACATTTGGGCTGGTGGAATCCCAGATACCAGAGCCGGTGACTGGAAAAGGAGACCACTACATTCTTCTTCCAGCCTTAGACATGTCAAAGAGTCTTCAAGGTTTGATATTCCAGGGCCTATAACCCCCTTAAGGCAGCCTTTGTCTGCATTTAATGCAACTGGGAAACCTCTAACTTTCTTCCCCCCTGCCAAAATCCATCACCTGCTCTCTCTGTAACTTATACCCTTGCAGAGGTGTCCCAACAGCTTCTTTGTGCCTTGTTCTGTGGGCAGCTTTCCCTGCCAGCTCACCCTCTACTCCTCTGCCACATCCTCACAAGGCATTGAAGACCCTTTCACCATTCCCCTGTGAGACTGTGCACTGATCCACTGGTCGTGGAGCAAGATGAGTGAAAACCATGCAAGGAACATGGAAAACATATCTTGAGCCTAGTCCAATTGAAATGTTATGGAAAAAACTTCATATCAAAGTGCTGGATAAGTGGCATGCATTCCCAGGTACTAACAACTGAACTGGTAGAGGAGCCATGGGGACCTGCGGTTTTCTAAATTATACGTAAGTGGGAATTCTTTGGAAAATTCCCAGGAGCAAGTATGGGGAATGTCACACAGGGACCACATCTCTGTAGGACCAGATGAGTTTTCCAGTGGTGGGGAGTGTTTTCTCCATATGCACATTTAGATTAAAATGCTATGCATGACCCAAACTGGTTAAACATGATTTGAGATTTCAAGACTTAGCTCGGTGCTGTGGCAACAGCCACCATAAAAAATCCTCATGGCTTTTGTTAAAGAGAAGGGGAAACAGTTAAAGTACCAAAAAAGAAACAAGCATTATAAAAACCTCCCCTCTCCCTTTCTGGGAGAAAATATTCCACAGATGACATCAACAGCAGTTAAGACCCTTTATTGCAGGGGACTTAGACATGGTGGATCTGGAGTGCAGCCTTGCTGTAATTTTATATGCAAACTCATTTCTTCAAAGTGAAAATTTGTATTGAATAGGGAGAAAACTCCACCTTCCATTTCTGATGCAGGACTCTCACATCTCTTACAGTTGGTAGCACATGCCTGGCAAAAACAGACACTTTGGGAAGTGGGAAATGCACAGCAGCATCAGGCTGGACAAGAATTAGCTGTATTTGCCATAATTTGTAGCCATACAGCCAGGGAAATTGTTTTGGCTAGCAACCACAGGTGCCTTTTAAACCTGAAGACAAGAGACATAAGCTAGACTGGGCTTTGTGAAGGATGTGTGAGAAGAGAGGAGTCTACTAAATTCCAAGAGATGTATGTTGGAATGAGACTAAAAGTGTCGATGTGGTAAGATTGTCTAGGCCTTCTCTTCTGCCTACACTGATCACACCTTTTTGTGCCAAAATGGGAAGTAACATCCTACAAGTGAGACCCAGGAGACTGTGGGAGTGCTGGCAACACTGACGGATCATTTTTTCCAGTTTGATCTTCCTCTTGGCATAAGTGTCAAACTATACTTCTCTTTGAGGGCCTGACTGTGTGAAGGACTCCAGGAAGGATGTATGACCAGAAAAATCCATCTCACAATAATGATCAGCAGCTTCTCGTAAACTGCTTTGTTGGAAACTAAGCCCATTCATTTATTGACCCTTACTATTTTTTTTTACTACACAGAAATAAAGAAAAAAAAATAGAAAAAAAAAAGGAAAAAGGAGGAGAGAAAGGAATTTATGGCTGTGGCACAGATTTTAATTTTTACCTTTCACTGATCTTACTGAAAAATTTTGCACAGTAAAATAAGTTGAGCTTTTATTACTCTGAGTAATTTAAGAGAAGGGGCCCTCTGTTCCTTTCCTTTATGAAGCAAAATCACTTAACATGTGAAGTTGTGTCCTAAATTACATTTACAGAAGGAAAATTTGAAGGCAGCTAGGAAACATTTACGAATGTTATTTAAGGTTTGCAAGCTTTCTACACCCTCCCCCAGCCTTTCTAGATAGGTGTTACACCATACCCTTACAACTTTCAGCCCTGAGGGGTCTTAACTTACTTTTTTGTGGCTCTGGATGGCTGCTATGTACAGCAGAGTACCAGTTCTGACCAGCCTTAGGCTGAGAACAGTGGAAAAACAGAAATTGAATCCTTTTCCTTTTTTCTTTTTATGATCACACAAATGAAATTTGGCTATATTCCCTCAATGGGAAGTTATTTCACCCCTTTCAGAATTTTTCAGCCCAGTATGACACACATAAAACCCCCAGAAAGTGGCAGCACATTTATGATTTTTCAGAATAAATTCTCCTCTCCCCTGCCTACTCTCAGTTCAGCAAAGCCATGTGTGTTAGCAGGGGAAAAAATAAAACAACTTTTCTTTTGCAGACTCATTAACAATATTTATAAAGAGTACAAGGTCATTGTGACATGAGGCAAGCATAGGGATCTAACTAGATTAGATCAGCAGTCTCACAGAAAACAAAGAAAAAATGTAAAAAAATCACCAAAAGAAGTCACCAAAAGGAAAGTCTGAGAAAAGTATGGTGCTTTAAGAGAGGCAAATTCAAGTTATGATTAAAGAATTAACATGCTGAACAAAGTGGTTAAAAGGAGGAACAGAGTGGTAATGTTGCAGTGTGGGAATGTTTTAGCTACTTTGCTTCTTATCCTTCAAACTGCATTATTTTTCCAGTTTTTTGCTCTTAAAATGCTTTTGATGAAGCCATTAGTATCAATAGTAGCGGTCACAACAACTTTACAAATGTTTAAACAAAGCAGGGCATTTGTTTGAAGCTTCAAAAAAAAAAAAAAAAAAAAAAAAGAGAAATATTATAAAACAGTGCTATCAAAGCCTTTTTCTTAAAACAACTGCATTAACAATCTTTGAGTAACTAACCAAAACCATACTCAGCATTGTCAGATAGTAGTGATTGTTTGGGCCTAGTCTGGAACAAAACAGTCCCAAACCAGCCAGGCTTGGTGTGATGCCAAGCCACATCTGTGCCCCATGTTTTGTGGGGCACACAAGCTGCTCCCTCAGAGGTGCTGCTGCTCTGAAGCCACAGGGAGTGAGGCCCTGAGGTTCCCTCACCTCCTCTGCCCCTGGGTGCCCCTCCTGCCTGCAGGGAGGTGACTCCCTTGGGCTGCCCCACTCAGGGCTCCAGCCGGGGACGGGGGTGGCTCTGCTCCCAGCAGTGACACCACCCTCCTCCCCAGCTGCTGCCTAGAGGGACTTTGTAGTGCAAGTGACTACACTGGTTTATTATGGCCTCTGGGCACCTTGTAGGAAAGATCCCAGACACCTTCAGAAGCAGCTGAAATCAATGAGATCTAGTGTGAAGTGCTCAGCCAGTGAAACTCCCAACAGCTACACAGACCCCCACTGCCACCCACACCAGCACCCACACCGTGTTTTCTGCCAGGTCTTCAGGTTCAACAATCCTAAAAGAGATGTTGATACCCCCCAGGTTTGCTGCCTTGGTTTCATATCCTAACTGCACCTAAGGCCATGAAAATTTGAACATCAATATATGGTAAGTGGCCAGGCATGAGTAAGAAGAACATATCCTCCTTAACTGGTGGCACCGGAGCTGCCCAGTGGGGTCCCAAGCTCTGAACAGCTCATGTCACTGGTGCTTAATTATCTAGGGCTTGAGGGCAGGTGTGAGGGACAGTGATAGCTCTTGTGGCACTGCAGCTCTGAAATGTAGAATGATTCAGAAGTGAGACATGAGCCAAAGCAAATTTAGAGGTTGTAGCAGCATAATTGACATATTCAGGATGCTCTTGTGTTTCTATTGAGTAAGATGTGCTCAAAAGCCCTCTTTTTGCTTTTTCAAGTAAATTTAACATTAAAATGTGCTGTTCTTGTGCAGAGATATGTCAATCCCTGCAGTTTGTAAAGTAAAAAAATGTTTCATGCAAGCAGAAAACATAAAACTCAGTGCCAAGTTAAAGAGACTTTAGCCAGGTCCCTGGCTCCCTCCAGTCTGCACCTCATGGGAAAGTGTCTCTGCAGACAGGGAAGCCAGGACTAGTGATCTGCCATGGGGCACAGAGCAGCAGCACAAGTCCTGGTAAAAGTGGTGTTCTATGTCCTTTTAAACTGGTCTAAATTCTACTTCCTAGTTCTGTTGCTTTCCTCCATATGTCTGCATCTTCTCCCTGCTGGTACTTGAGCACTGACAGCAAGCAGGTGCCCCTCCTGGCACTTCTCCTGGCGGGTACTGGGATGCTAGCACAGGCTTGGGATGAAAGCAGAAACAAGCATTGGTGAAGTAATGAGGTTCAGAGGAGTGAAAGGATTGACCATTTGAAATAATTTTACACTTCTGAAGATCAGCACCTTCAGATCAGAGCTTCTGACAGGAGGCAGGCACGTGTCCTGGTGCCAAAGCAGGGCTGGTTCTAGCAAGAAGTATTTTAATTAACTCTGGGACTTCTAGATCTCTATTGAGAAATGGACATTAGTGAGATGTCTTTTGAAATTAAACCAATAAAATTTACCTAAATACAGATTGAGCAAAACCTTCTGAAGAGAGGGGACCAAAGCCAGCCCAATCTGCAGGCCCAGAGATGAATTCTGTATCTCACTCACTTACCTTTAGTTATTTAATGAACAGCTCTGCAGGTGCCTGTCCCCCTTGGGTAGGCCATGTCAGGAAACATCAGCTAACCCTGTCCTAAAGGAAACTCTTCATGTCCTTTATTCCAAACAACCTGCAGCAGCCTGGCAAAGGCCACAGCCAAGGCTACACAAATAAAAGGATATGTTTTGAAAGGCCATGGGCAAGCAAATCTGTTAGCTGTTACATACACTAGATCTTTTCCTAGCTCCACAATGAAAATGCCTCTGCTGGTTGTCCCCCTGGAGACCAGCCAGCTGAGATTTCTGAGCCTGCTCTGCAAAGTGAGATCTGCTGTTGGATGTGACTTGCCCAGTGTTTCTGAGTTTGCTCTGGCACAGGCTTGTTGAAGATGGGCCAAACACATTTTCAGCTGGCTCCCTCGAAGGCCTGTATGAAGGAAATTCCTTCTCAGAAAAAAAAAAAAAAAAAAAAAAAAAAGTATGTATGTCCTAGTCCCCAGTTCTAATTCTTACTCATTTCCCTCCCCTCTCCCAACTCTGACATCTGCACCAAGAGTATGGGAGGTGCTGCCAGGTCAGTAGGGGGTGTCTGTGGGTCCTGGGGAGGTGTCAGTGTCACACAAGCCACAGAGCAAAGGTCTCAGGTCTCAGAATCCTCCCCACCAGCCCAGGGTAGGGTGTGGGTTTGGGCGGCACGGTCCGGAGCAGCTCAGCACCAGATTCAGCTGCTGTGCCCTCGCCGTGGTGGGGACGGGCCGGGATGTGCTATCCCAATGCAGGGAACATCTGTCTTGTTCGGGACATCCGTACTCATGGGGTTCTGAGCCGCGACAAGAGCCCACAGAGGCAAGGGGAGGAGTTGTCCTGGGGCTCTGGGTCAGACCCTGCTCAGGTGTGACTGAGGAACCTGCAGAATGGGAAGAATTCAAAGGGGACATATTTGAGCCCTGATGCCATTCCGAGCGCTGCTTTCCCTCCCCCCTGCCCCGTCCCCACCCCACCGATCGGCCTCTTTACCATGACAAAGAGCCCGGAGGAGCGGGCCGCGGTGGATATTGCGGTCCGGGGCAGGCAATGGCCGGCTATAAAGGCCTGTCTGCGCTCCGGGGCTGCCTCAGCTCGGTGGTGGGACCTGCCCCCAGGTGGAGGTGACAGCTGGCGTGAGGGGACCCGCCCCTGCGGCCGTGCCCATGTGCGCGCACTTGGCGCTGCCGCCGCGGCCCGCGTACCCCGGCGGGGCCGCCCGGGGCCGCCTGGAGCTCGGCTGGAGCGCGGCCGGGGCCGCAGCACAGGCCCCCACAGCGGCCGGGCACTCTCCGCAGGCTGCGGCCGGGAGGCACACGGCAGGTAAGGCCTCCAGCTACACCCTGGGGCTGACCCCCAGGATAACCCTGCTCCCAGGTCAGGCTCAAACGACTTTGAGCGGATTTTTCTCTTTCCCTGCCTTGGTTTCCTAGTGCGTGACCTGGGCAGAGTGCGCTGGGTAGGCAAGGAGGAGGGGTGACCTTGGCCAGTCACGCCGCTCTTCCATGCTACTTTTCTTGGGTGGCTGCCAGCCGGTTTCCTAAACCTCAGAAGAACCTGAAAGAGTCGAGGCACTGTCAGGTCTCTGCTCCAGGCTGAAGGACAGAGTGACAACTTGGTCTTATGGAAGTTCATGCTTCTTGGTGCGGGGATGTCTGGGCCTCCTTTTAGTTAAATGCTGTCATTTGTGCCATCGAGAGAAACAGATTCTGGAGATACTTCTTGTGGCATCCTTCATCCTCTTACAAACTCTTTGCATCCTTTATGTGCTTATTAATCATGAGCCAAGGCCCGCTCTGAATCACTGGGTGCTGGAAGATCTACTGCTTTAAATCTCACATTGTTACTCACACTGCTTCTTTCATTTTGCCATTTGCGTCTATTTCCCTCTTATTTCTGTGCTCTGGTTGCTCTGCCTTTCCCTTTTGAACCAAAAAGTCCCAGGCGTCGCCAGAGTGACATTTTCTGTTCCTGCCATGCCTCTCCCAGTCCAGTGAGGGGCAATAGAAGAGCTGATAAGAGCAGGTTTTCGCCCAGCTCCACATTATGGTCAGCGGGGCAACACCCTAGCAAGGTAAACGGGTGGGAGGAGAGGCAGGTCTTGGGGTGCCACTTTCAAGCTGTCAGTTGCTGTGGAAAGCTCCAGGCTCAAGCAGAGTGCCTATGGCTACTCGCATGTGGCTACCTGCCATGTAGCCTCTCTGCATGCTGCCTGCCCAACAGAGGCAGCGGGCAGATGGACTCTGTGTGCCCCTGTTGGGTTTGGTACATAGCCTTTAACCCCATCTTCAAACACCCTCGTGCCTCTCTCAGGGAGAACCCTTGTAGTGGAAGTCGAGGCTTACAGATGTCAAGGCCTTGAAGGAGTGGGTCTGTCACAGGCTTTCATGTTCGTGTCTGTTGCACTCTCATGTTCGTGTCTGTTGTTTGTGTTTCTTGCTTCCTCTCTCCTTTCCTCTCTTCTCATGGGAGAAGGAGCATTTTGTCCTGAGCTCAAGCTGCACACGATACATTTCATGGGGCTTTGGGATAACAGGTCAGCTTTAGTTCTACAGTGTCTCGCTGTGGTTCCTAACAGGAGACTTTCCTGTTTTCCAGGCCCATGTTCCCAGCATACTCATTTCTTCCCTATAAGGTTTTTACTGCACAGCCTGCGGGAGCCAAGCATCCTGTGATATCACACGAAGTTTTAGTTTGCCATGCAGCCAGGTCACTGATGTTCAGCTTCCTCAAGGCTCTGCAGTCTAGCTCCATGCACATAACACTGCAGGCCCTTGCACCTCTTCTACTGACAGCCTCTTCCTGCTTGCTTCCTGCTTCCCTTTGCAATCCTCATGGCCCCGCTCCCCCGTGCTGGAAACCTGCCCTGCTACACCCCTGGCTGTTCACCAGCCCCTGCTCTGGGTACTGTCATCTCCTAGGGATAGCAAATGGCCCAGAGCAGGCAAGCCTTGAGGGGCAGGCACCGCAGAGACAGGCCATGTCTCTGTCAGGAGAATTACAAGGGGCACACTACCACAGATGAGGCCACCTTTCTGAGATCCAGCAGGACTCCAAGGCTTTTCAGTGATTGCTTAGTAGACTCTCAGCCTAGGACAGAAGAGGGAAAGGTTTTGTAGGATGGGTGGGAAGCCCATTCCTCCGGGGGGCTTTAGTGCTTTGCTCTGGACATGTGTTCTGGTGATTGAGGAGAGTGTCTCAGTGTCACAGCTCTCAGGGTGACTGGTAAGGAGGTTGGGAGACATTGGTTGGGCTCAGTAGTCAGAAGGTGTGCACTGAAATGGCACTGCCCCATTCACTGAACTCCCAGTAGGAGGAGAGGTGATGGACCATGCAGGACAGTTTGCAGTGGAGTAGCTGGAGGAGGGAGGGGTGGGCAGATTCATCACTGTAGTTGGGGAAAAGAGGAGTGACTGCTATCACAGCCCTTCAGTCAGGTTGGCCTGAGAAGGTCTCAGCCTCTCTCAGACCCCAGTAATGTGGCATGTGACACATTTTCTTATTCTTGCAGCCTGAATGACTTTGCATCTTGGCAGGTTTTGTCTTCACTAGGAGCCCAGATTGTTCAGGAAACTTTTCCCTTAGCTCTTTACTTCAACTTTGCCATCAACAGAGATCCCTTAAGACCAGGACAAATTAGAAGGGACTTGAATGCCTTCCTCTGCACTCTTGAATTTTGTCCCCTATGTCCCTGGTACAGGATTGCTGCCTCCTTTCACCTGTTTCACATACCCACCTTTCCTCTCCCTCTCCTTTTCCATGTGAAATTCTTCTCTCACCAAAAGCCCCTCTCAGACAAATTGCTCCTTCCACCTACAGTGTCTCCAGCAGTGGCATGGTCTGTGGTGGGAGACAAGGGCAAACAGGAGGGAGGCAATATCCAGTGCCTGATGCTCTCCACCTGCTGCCCTCACTGTGAGCACTGGCTGCTCTGCCCCACCGTACACCCTTGTCTCTATTGAGTGCCTTGGTATTGCTGGGCAGGCAGTTCTGGGGAGCCCAGCCAGCAACCCAGAGCTATGCTTGCAGTCATGACAAGCCCTTTTTACACCACAATCAGACTGAAATATTATTGAGGCCGTCTGGAGGAGGAGAGTTCACTGTGAACCAGTGTGCACCACGTTTTTGCACTACTCCTTGCCCTGACTTTTCTGACTGGCAGAAGGTAGTCATGAAGATCCCAGGGGGACTGAGCTGGGAAGCTGCTTGCTCTCAGTGTGCTTGTCTGTGCTCACAGCTCTGTGAAGAAAGGAGGGTCACACAAGCCTTTGCTTCTAAAAAGCTCCTGTCTGATAGGCAAGGAACTCTACAGCAGGCAGGGAGCATGCTCATACCCTTAACAGCTAAACATTTTGTCTCTTAGACCTTTTCTCATTTTCTTTTTATTTATAGAAGTGTCCCCAGCTTCATCCAGTTCTGGGAATTTCAGCCAATTCACACCAGATTCAGCCACCAGTCCACATTCCTCATCCCCACAGCCTTCAGCTAAGTCTCAGAAGGGCAGAGAATATGGCGTGGAGGGGATCAGGAAGACCAAGAGCCGCACAGCTTTCTCCAAGGAGCAGCTGCTAACCCTGCACCAGCGCTTCCAGAGCCAGAAGTACCTCAGCCCCCAGCAGATCCGGGAGCTGGCTGTTGCCCTGGGGCTCACCTACAAGCAGGTGAGCACAGAGACTTTGACCCACAGTGTATCGATCTCACGGTGGCTGAGTGGTCACTTCAGGGAGTGCCAGGATGGAAAGATGAGTCCCCAGCAGGGACTGAGGCCAAGGTGCCAGCTGACAGTTGCTCCCCTGCTTATTCATGCCCAGACATCAGAAGCAGTTTTGCAGATAGAGGGGTCAGTGGCACCTCATTTGGGCCTCCCGAGTCGGGGGTCAGTCAAGGGTTCTGTTGCCAACAATCGTAGTAGAATTGCAAACCCAGTGATGAATATGTTGTTCACCACAAACAGTCTCTACCCTGGGCTTTGCAGCACTTGGCAGATTTTTTTCATGCGCTGTGAACTTCTCAGAAACCCTGGCATGCATCTGTTCTCTGAATCACAGGGCTGCTGCAACATGCTGAAAGCTCTTGCTAGTGTCTCCTGGGTCTTATTGTGTCCAGTATCTAATAGTGCTCCACACTCAGCTCTGCCTGGCTGCTTGACATGTGCTCCCTCCTCCCTATGGGTGCTGCTAGGTTCACACATCACTGCCCTTTAGGGTCTCTGCTGATCTCCAGGGAGGTTGTGTGTAGTGAAATGATGCTGCCTCCAATGATGCCTTCCTAAAGCAGGGGGGGCTAGGCAATTGGGCACAACAGCTCGAAGTTACAAGTCCAAAATCTTCCTGAAATTTGAATATCAGAGCTGGGCATGATGGTCGGGATGCCCTGGGACTAAAGAAGTTATAGGTGCATTGTAAGTGCATGCACTGAACTGGTTCTGTCAGGAGCAAGGCAGGTGGGACAGTCTGCTCTTTCCTTCAATCCACATCCCTGCAAAGGCTGCTTTCACAGTGCAGACACAGCCCGGGGGGAAATGGCCCTGGAATTCGCCTCAGCAAGCAGCTTTGAATTTGGGAACTGCTAGGGACAAGGAGCAGGTTTGCCCCTTCTCTGTTCCCAAACATGCAGAAACAGCGTCTTAGAAGTTTGCCTGTAGTGCAGGGGGCTTGTAGAGGTGTCAGTGGATCTGATTTACACCAGTCATGCACGTCCATGTTCAGAACGAGTCCATTTATCCCAGCTATCCCTGTCTCCTGACACCGAGCCACCCCCTCCCCCATCACACAGTTGCAGTAGCCACCTGCTGAGGCTGCTAGACAGACTCTCCCCGTGGCAACACCCCCCAGGAGTTCCTAAAGGCTTTTATCTGCTGCTGCCCATGTATCTCTGCCATCTGGTCACTCCCTCTGCTTCTTCCTGCTTGTGAATTTGGTTACATTTGTTCTTCTCTCTCCTTTGCTGACATTTTCTTTGCTTTCCCTTCCCCTCCCAGGTGAAGACTTGGTTCCAGAACCGCAGGATGAAGCTGAAAAGGTGCCAGAAGCAGAGCCTGTGGAGCGAACGGGCTCAGTGTCTCACGCAAGTAAGAACACAGCACGTGGCTCATCATGGCTCTTCTGTCTGGGCAGATCATTCCCCTGTTTCCTCCATGAAACATAGGAGTGTGAGCATACCCGGCCTTCTGGTTACTCAGCACAGAGGCACAGGCTGGGCACCACACCATGTGTACTGGTGGTAGCCCAGCAGTGGGCTGGCTGTACCACAGAAACGTTTCCAGGGAAAAGCTGTTTTCCTCTTACGTATATATGATTGTGTATCCACCCCTGAACTATGGGAATGGACATAGTTCTTCTTGCCCTCCATGCCATTGCTGCTGGTCAATAGACAATATGAAATGTGTAGGGACAGAGCCCCTGTACGTGTCAGGCCTGTGGACACCAGTGGAGAGGCTCTGTGTTCTGACTCTCTGCTTTTCCCTTTCAGAGTGGCTTCCAGAGCGGAACTTACCTGGATGTGCACCCCAAATTCCACCAGGGCTACCCCATCACCACAGCTGGCAACGTGCAAGCCATGCCTGCCCCCTGTCAGCACTATGGAGCAGGGCAGAACGCTTACACAATCCTGACCAGCGAGGATGGAGGAGTCTTTGGCAAAGGCGGGGGGACCTGCAGTGTCCAGCAGACAGTGGGCTTCATTGCTCAGCACAAAGTAGACTTTTACCACAGCTATCCTGGCACTGTGGAATATCCAGGCTCCAAGACAGGTGATGGCTGTAATTTTCACCACTCAGCCACCATGGGGGCTCCTTTCCCAACTGCTGCCAGCCATCATCTTTATCATTCCTAAGCACTGTGGATGTGGGGTACTTGGGCAGCCAGGAATCAAATCTTATTCTCATCTCTCCCGTTGTTATTTGTGTGCTGGCCACCTCAGGGACACCTTGTAGCTAAAACCTGTTTTGGCATCCAGATGTGTGCCTGCAGACATGCAGCTGTGCAGAGACCCAGACCCATTTGCCCAGGTACATGCACACAGAACCCTTCATTTCTATGCTCTTACATGTGCACACACATATTACTTTCTTGATTGGCACAGACAACCAAGCTCTCTTATGGCAAAGCCCAAGATCTGCCTACACAGCTTATGCCCTGGATCTTCTTAATTATGGATCATGTAACTTGTCTAAGGGGAAGCACAGATCCCTTTGGGAATCTCATTTCTATGTATCACTGTACAGTTGTGTGTACAGAGCACATGAAGCCAGGAGCTGTATGGAGAGGTGCTGGTCACTTACCTTTAATTTAAGTTGGAGAAGTTATTGCCACATGCCAGTTATCCATTTGAAGTGTAATCCATCAGTTCTGTATATCAGCCATGAGATGAAATGATGAAGTGTCTAATGAAGGGAGTTGTGACAAGTAGCTTGCAGAAAGGCTGGTAAGAGGATTTTATAAGCCCTTCCTTCTAGTCTGTATCTTTCTGTGCCTCCCCCTGAGAAAACCTAACAGTGCATTCAATTTGGCAAATAAAAAAGAGTACTTTTAAAGCTTCATTATGTATTTTTATATATCTCTTTTTTCCCACTGCAATAGACCATTGCAATATAAAAACCAGATGGAGCATAAATAGCCATAGCAACTGTATGCCATTGTTATTTGATGCTGAAACTATAAACAGAAATTATTCTGTGTTATTAGTGGATCAGCTTCATGTCTCTTGGCAATGCCAGATATCTCGAGTCAAAGGAACAGGTGAGTAACTCACCCACCTTAAGAATTTTCCATATCCAGCAGTAGTAAATAGGGGGACTGTTATGGAGGTACTATAATTTCTAAACTTGTCCATGGAAGTGTCTAAGTACCTAAAACCAGATGTGTGCAGCAAAGTATATGCAATAACAGGCCTCCAGATCCCTGAGTCACACACTTTCTATCACTTTGATGATGACAACGAATTTTTCTTAAAGCAATGAAGTAGCTGCCATGGTTAAAGAAAAAAGCATGAAATGAAGGCAGTGATTTCTATGACTGGAGTAATAAGAGGCATGGAATTCTATTGGCAAAGCTGATTTATGTCCCTGTGCCTCACAGCTGTTTGTTCCCTCATTCCCTCATGCAGACACTGACTCTACTGTAAACTGTATGGTGTGCTGACTTTGGCTGTGTTCGTTAATTTTCTTCACAGTATCTGGCATGGGACTGTGTTTTGGATTTGTGCTGAGAATGGAGTTGATAATACAGAGATGTTTTCATTATTGCTGAGCAGGGCTTGCACACTGTCAAGGCCTTTTCTGCTTCTCATTATCTCCCTGACAGCCAGAAGGCCGGGGGTGCACAAGGAGTTAGGAGGAGACACAGCTGGGAAGACTGACCCCAACTGACCAAATGGATATTCCATACCATATGGCATTGGGGTCAGGGTAGAAAACTGGGGGGAGGAAGAGGGGACATGCAGAACGATGGTGTTTGTCTTCCTAAGGAATCATTACACAGGATGGGGCTCTGTTGTCCTGGAGGTGGCCTGCCTATGGGAAGGGGTGAATTAATTCCTTGTTTTGCTTTGTTTGTGTGTGCGGCTTTTGCTTTACCTATTAAATTGTTTTTATCTCAATCCACGAGTTTTCCCGCTTTTAGTCTTCCGATTCTCTCTCCCATCCCAGTGATGGGGTGTGATCAAGTTGAGTGGCTGCATGGTGCTCATTTACTGCCTGGCATTGAACCAGAACACGTGGCCGGCGTGATTTGGGAAAAGATAAAGCCTTTTGGATGGTGAGTCACGTAGTCTTGGCACAGCCCCCGCCCTCTCCTCTTGCAACCATCAAGCGGCTAAGGATGGGCAAGACTGTTCTTGAAACCAAGGGTGGGGAACAATTAAGTCGACTGAAAAGGTGCTGGCTAGCATGGGAGGGTGGACAAAAGCGGCAATTATCAAGGCTCTCATACCAGAATGAAGATATTTTTCAGTTCTTCTCAAGCCTACAGTTCTGTTTACTTACCTGAATATAACCTAAAACCTTTCCATGCCAACCCATCCAAGGCCGCTGTAAGTGAAAAAAGTTGAGCTTGCAGCACGTCCTCACTAATAATTCTCTGGAAAAGGAGCCACATGTCATGCCCTGTTCCTTCAGAGATGCTTTAGGACAGGCAGGATTTTGCTGTGGAGGCTCTGGGACTGGCTTGCAGAAAGCTGCTGTCTGTAAGAGCAACAGCTGCGATCTCCCTGCTATTGACCTTCAGCAAAGTAGTGGTAACAAACAGTGCCAAATCTTGTGGTTTCCTCAGAGACACAATTTTTCAGAGGTAACATCCAAAGATAGACCTTATTGCCACAGGTGGTTATGGAGTCCAAAAGCCTGCAGCAACTCCAAACAGGCAAGTAGGCAGCTCCCAGGAAGGGAGAGCACTGATGTCTGCTGTATCAGGAGCTGCATTCCCCATGTTCTGTGTAAAAACAGCAGGAATGCAGCTACTGTTAGAGGGAGGCCCTCAGCCCCAGCCAGCCAGAGGGACACTGGGGACTTAATTCCTTTTCTGGTCTTTCTCTAGTATCTAAGCAATGACTTTGCTGGATCTTGGGGCTCCCCCAAAGCAGAAGTCCCAGTGTTGTAATTTGTAAAAGATTTAATGGCCTGGACACTCTCCAGCTGCTAGACAGCAGATGGACTTTTGTCAAGTATGAGAAATTAATTCTAGCCTGGTTATGAAAGAGATTCTCAGATATGACCTGAGGGTACTCTTCAAAACTTTGGACAGCAGGAAGACTATATGACCCTCACAGGTTGGAAAATACTTGGGATTGTGGTTTCTTGGGTTTTTTTTTTTTTCCTTTTATTTTAATATCCAAGTGCAATGATTTAGAATAATTCATGCCTCATGACTATTCAGTATCAGCCAATATGCTGCTGCCCTCTGATGACGGGCCAGGCAAGAGACATGTGGCAATGCCTGACTGAAAATTTCCAAAACCCTGCTAGCTCAGCCTTCGGGTCATGTGGTGTAGTTAGATAGCTAAATATGCTTACACATGCCTCTAGGGAAGAGACTATTAAAGCAAAGATCATTACTTTTATCTGCACTGGAGAGTCAACTGGGGCTGTGAGCCCTTGCTCCTGGATCACTCAGAAGAAACACATAGCTTGTAAAACCCCTGCAGGCCACACTGACATGGAGAGCAAGGAATGAGGTTGTTTCCACTGCTCTTGGTATTTTCCCTGTGGGATAGCTGGAACCCAATGAAATACAGAATAAAATCCTGGTCTGCAACATCTGTACCAGACCCAATTTCTTCTGTTTAGGTGGAGTTCTCTGCATCACTGGAACTACATCTGCAGCTTTTTTGTCACTGCAGATATTGTAAATGAGGAGTGCATTCCCACAAGCTGTAACATGTATGAAGAGCTACAAATGATCTTACAGCTTAATCCTAAAAATATTTGCTAGCAAGCAAATCACATTTGCAGTGTGCAGAAGTCACTGTTACACAGCAGAGTCGTGAGAAGCAGCAGTCCTAACAGAGATGTAATGCATCCTAGCAGAAAGCTTTTGCTGGCATGCACTTTCTTCCCCTAAGGAACTAATACCAACGCTTCTGCAATGATGAGGCTGGAGGCACCTGCATCTCCATCAGTTTTGGTAGTAGTGCCCAATTACCTGTGCAGGTGTTTCACATGGTGATGTGATTCAGGCATGTGAAGGTAACAGAAGAGATCACCAGCTCTGTGGAAAGACAGAGTCCTGTTTTTTTAATTCCACAGGCTCTAGAAACACTTCCTGGGCAGCTGTGAGTCCTTTCCAGCCCACCTTCCAAAACTCGAAGAACAGCTGCTCCACATGCTCCCTCCAGCTACATGTGCTTGCCAAACCTGCACACAACCCAGGCTGAGCAATCAGGGGAATAACACAGCCATGAGGGAACACTCAATTTCCACAGAACACTCCCACAGTACATGGAGTAACAAACCACAACACGCAAAGCAATCATTTTCAGCCCCAGGGCTGTTTTAGCAACAATATCTGTTTTTGCAGAAAGACATCTGCCAGCAGAGTTCTGCCTATCTCCTTACCTTTGCAGCAGACACGTGGAAACAAAACATACAGAGCAGCACAGGTAAACTGCAGCAGGCATTCTCTGCAACTGTTTTGCAAAGATCTGTATAGTACTTCTTTAAAGACTGCATCTTAAAAGAACCCCAAAATCATAAGCTGCTAATTCTAAAGCTGAAAGACAAGGCATAGTATGTATGACTTGTATAGGTGATTTTTATGGTTCACCTCTATTTTTTTCAAGTCAATTGTTTAAATTAATACTATTGCTAGAAAATGACCCAGAATTCATTCAATGCTACTGGGATATGAATCTCCCATCCAGATGAGAGAAGAGCTCTTGCTCTGTAATTCAAAAAAACAGGTGAACCTGGCATTTCCCCCTCTTCCAGGCCAGATTAACCTTTTTCTCCTGTTTTAAGCTTGGCAGCCCAAATATATCAGTGACTCATTCTTTTGTCTTTTCTCTGCACAGGCCCAAGCCTCTGCTCCTCTCTCCTTCCTGTACCTACTGTACCTTTTTCGGGAGCAGAGGATTGCAGCTTTGCAGCAGGAAAAGAGGGGAATATGCTTTTGCACCCACACAAGCAGGGTCTGTTGAGCAAAGGACCTGCAGCAGTCTGAGCTGAGCAGTGAGCTGCCAGTTCAGTAATTGTGCTCAGTGGGAGTACCCATTGAATTACCCCTTTTGGACAGGTGAAGGGCTTCAGTGGTGTAGGGTACTTTGAAGAACAAGGGATTAAACCTAAAGACAATTTCTGTTAGTTGGGAGTATGACTAAATAGCAACTTGGTTCTGGTTTTGTTGCAGCGCTGGAGGCAGGAGCTTTAGTTACTTAGTTGCAGACTTCTGTTGCCATTTGAGGTCAGCGCCAGAACCCCAACAAAGCTGCATGTTTAATGAAGCCGGATTCCAGACCTCCAGTTGTGACCTTCCGGAGCAGGAGGCCGCACAATCTCCAGGACACTTTCTTTTGCTCCATCCTTCCTCAATACTTTTTTTTTGAAGCACTATTGCTGTTTAAGGGCTAATAGAAGCACCTTACAGGGCTGCACATCACTTCAAGCCAGCAGCTTGCCCAGTCGCCTGGCCCTGGAGCCTCCCCCACCCTCCTTGCAGCAGGTTACACACCTGCATATTAAAAACAGGCTGATAAGACTTTTGTGACTTGCTCCTTTTAAACAATTACCTGATCCCACCTCTGGGAGAAACACGGTAGGGTTATTTTCCCCCTCCCTTTCCTCAGTACTGTAGCACAACTCGTGTAGCCAGCATCACAATATTAAAATAAAGTAATTTATTTTCAAGTCAAACAACTTTGTAAGAACATTAACATTAAGAACATTGAACATTAACCAGAAAAACCAATAAAACACAACACGAATATAACATAAAACATGCTTGGTAACACTGTAAAAAACAAACTTTATGGAAAATTATTCAGCAACAACAAACATTCACCTCCTTTGCAGTAGAAGCTCTGCTGCAGGACACACAGGACAAGGATCAGAAATCACCTGCTAGAGAGGCAGCAAAGAAGGTGAGACTAGAACAACAAACAGACCTTAACAACCTCTGCTGTTCACAGCTGTAACATTGCACACTGGCCTCAATGAATGAGGTTAAAACTCATCAATACCCAAAGCATCTTTGCCATGGGTTAGCTGTGAACAGACAGGCACACTTAAATAGGAAACTAGCTCCAGGCAGCAGGGTGCTGAGCCCCCCCATTAGATAAAACACCACTAGTGGAGGGGCAAGAAAAACAAATCGAACATGACTTCAAAACCCTGGAAATCCCATGGGTGAACACAAGAGGTGGGAGCAAAAAATACTCAAACCTGAGACTCATACCCACTCTGGGCCCCCATGGGATGCCAAGGTAACTGGCATTGATTCTGTATAGGAGAGCTCGAAAATGGTGTGACAGTGTCAGAGGAGCTCTGGAAGTTGAAGGTGTCGTCAACCTCCACGCTGACATAATCTATATTGTCAAAGTAGCTGTGATAGAAGTTCATTTGCTGGCTTAATAAACCCATGGTTTGCTGGGTATTGCAGCTCGTCCCACCTTTTCCAAAGAGCCCCTCATCCTCCACAGAAGGGAACGAGTACAGGTTCTGCCCATTTCCGTACATCTGTCCGCTGCTGTAAGCCTGGTGCACGTTGGACACGGCCTGGAAGTTCCTGCTGGAACTGGCAGGGAAGACCTGGTGGAACGCGGGTGCGATATCCAGGTATGCAGCCTGATGAACCCCATTCTAGGAGACAAAGAAAGTCGTTCAGCAGTGCAGAACCACACCAACGGCCCATTCCTTCGGATGGGTCCTCATTTCCCCCCCAGCCCCCCCTCCAAGCCGAACAATAGCGCCTTTTTCAGGCCCATTGTTCTCCCTCCCAAGAGACCAGTAATAGCAGAGATGACCGGTTAGTAATCTCCAGCTCTACACGTCCAGGAACAACCACGCTCGGGGGGAAAACCAGCTTGAAAGAGATGCCATTGTAAGCCCTGTTACAAGGAATACAACTGGCTCGGTAACATCGAGTCCTGTGGCTTGTTTGAATTACCAGGTTGGGCATTCTCCCCGCAGACTGGAGGAGCCGTGACTGGTGGTGATGGGAGAGTTTACTCACCTGTGGTAAATACATCCCTTTATCCATCCACTGGCTCTCCTTTTGGCAACGCTTAAATTTCATCCGTTGATTCTGAAACCATGTTTTCACCTAAAAGTGATGCAGAAAGGACATAATTTACAAATTAATTTTGAAAAGCTTGCTACACATCCTTACTTCTGCTACAATCCCGTTTCTGACTTCTAATACTGTAAATAATTTCAGCAGATAACAACGTGCAGCAGATGCAGGTGGCTGTAAAATCACAGAGCTGAGACATGAAAACTAAGATTCCTATTCCTTAGATCACCACTGGATCTTTCCCGACTTCAAAACCTCTGCCTAAAACACCGGCTAAGGCAACTGCAGGAATCCGGTTGTACAGCACTGCTGATTCACTGCTGTACCATGGTCAGGGCTCAGCAGCGGGTCGCTCCTTTAGTCAGACACAGGCAGCTGCTGAGGCAAGGACCCTTCCTTCCTCTAGGGAGAGCCCACGGTGCCACTCCGACTAGGAAAGGCCACTTGCATAGCAGCGCAAACAGGTCTCTTTCTACACTCAGAGACAACACATGTCCGTGCAGAACACGAACCTGACTCTGCACAGCCCTGCTCTGCAGGGCCTTTCAAACATCTGCACGCAGAGGGTGGATAGTGCTGGAACCAACCAAACGTAACACTGAGTCATAGATTTTTCACACCCTCTGCTCTCTCACGTAAGAGGCAACGCTTGCAAGACAACTAAAGAAACTTCTCTCTGGGGTCCAAGAAAAACGAAAACCACACACGAAAAAAAAAAAAAAAAAAAAAAAAGACAAAATAAAAAGACCCCAGATCAGGTGCTGCTCAAAGCAAGATGTTCACCTGCTTGTAGGTGAGCTGAAGGGCAGCGGCCAGCTCCCGGATCTGCTGGGGGCTGAGGTACTTCTGGCTCTGGAAGCGCTGGTGCAGGGCTTTCAGCTGCTCCTGCGAGAAGGCTGTGCGGCTCTTGCCCGTCTTCACCACACCCTTGCCTTGCGCCTTGGCCTTCTGCAGGGAGGAGTGGGGAGAGGGGCTCCCCGCTGCCGTGGGGCTGGTGGCCGAGTCGGGAGTGTGGTACTGCGTGAGCGTCCCGGAGCTGGAGGAAGCTGGAGAGTCAACTGAGGAGGAAAAGACAACTGCGGTGAACAAAATAACTCAGGCAAGACTCACAACACCGTGCAAGTCCAGCTTATCGGGAGAATTGGAGATTGCGGGTGCCCTGGGGGCCCGCCGGGCTCGCAGCCGTGGGCAGCAGGGCACAGGCCGCCTCACGGCAGCGGAACCGCTGCGCCCCTGTGGCCCGTCCCGTGTGGGCAGAGGGCCCCGCTGGCACCGGCATCGCCTCCCAGCCCCGGGGCCCACGGCCAGGCCAGGCCAGGGCAGGGCAGCCCCACGGCTCGGCCCGCCACGTACCTGGGGGACTGGGCGTCTTGGCCGCGGGCAGCGGGAGCGCGTCCGGCGCCGGAGCCTCCTCGGTGGGCACGCTGTCCATGCTGCCTGCGGAGAACCAGTAATAGTCGCCGTACCTGGCCGCGCCCGGGTACAGCACATACTGCGGCGGGGCGAGGTGGGCGCTCATGGCCGGGCCGGGTGCCCCTGCCCCAAGCATGAGTGGAGGTGACCGCCGAGACTGCCGGCAGCCCGAGGACAGGCGCTCCGGTGGGGGGAGATGGGGGGGACGCTTTAAATCCGCCCCAGCCTGGCCTTGGCTGGGGGGTATTGTCATGGCCATTGTCATGTTAAAAGTTGGTTGATTGGGGGGAAGGGACTTCGAGGGACCGGGGGAGGGCTGGGACACCGGGCTGCGCTTGCCAGCTTGGCGGGGATGAGTGCATCACTCCCTGCTGGGGCGTGCCAAGGAGGTCCCTGCTCGCCCCTCGGGGCAGCAGGGCCGAGCGGAGCTGCCCGGAGCTGGGCAGACATCCCCCACCCCCACATTTCACAGCTCTCCACCCAAACAGAGAGAATGGCCCCGGAACCCGCCGCGGGGCTTGAGGAGACTTTGTGCGTCTGCATTGCAGATCGCAGCCATCATTGCAAAGAGATAAGCCCTGCACCTCGCCGCGAGTGAATCCGGACTGGGGCAGGGGCATGGCCCCTCAGAGCCGTGTCTGTGTGTGGGGAACAGGGCTCAAAGAAAGCCGGGCTGCTGCTCCCGGCGGCTCGCCCAAGGCTGGGCCAGGCACTCCTGTTCTGCGCATTTCCCAAGCTTCTTTCCCCGGCCATTTAAGACTTTCTAAAAAGTAATATCCTAAAACCAAAAATTATTTTAAAAAAAATTTGTTACGCAAGCAGGGAAAGATGGGAATCACCGGGTCACATTCAAAAGGAGACAAGAGCACTGCAGCTGTAAAAGAGCTCTACAGATCTTGAGGATTTGAAGTTAGGGCCTACGGCCTTCTTGGGGAGAATAAACTGTTTCCCTTGCCACCCTCCTCCCCCAGCTATTACTGCTTACTTTAAGGAAATTAAAAACTTATCGGTAGGATCTCACACCCCGGGAGTTACAAAACCTGGAAAACCACCTGGAAAAAGTACAAGTGAAGGCACGTGACGCACCAAGCAAATCCCCCACCTCCTCCAGCGCACGGAAACCGGGCACAGGCAGCGGTGTAGCTACTAACCTGCTGCACTGCTAAACGTCTCTAGGGCCTGACAGAGAAAGGCCTCCCTTGATTTCAATTTATCTCCGCCTCCTATCTTGAGTCCTAATGAGCCCCAGCTGGTCCCCTGAGCCAGCAAGGAAGGGTCCTTGCCGCGCTTACTTTTGATCACCTCCTAATGAATGATTTAGTTTCTCAGAATCCGGACAAGATCTAGTCAGGACTGTTAGGAGTGTGGGAGAAAGAGGTTGTAATCTCTTACAATGAAAATACCGAGGTGTGAGGGATGAGAATACCGAGGCAGAGCCTGGCCCCGAAGCAAGCCGAGGCAGCCGGGCTGTGGGTTGGGCCGGTCCCTGGCTCGCAGAGCAGACGCCTGATCGCAAAGGGATTTTCTCTGGGGGCGAAGCCGTCCCGCTGCCCCCGTGTGCCCGGGACACGCGTGGCGTCTCCCCGCGCTGGCCAGGAGCAGCCCCTGGCAAGGACGGGAAATCCCGCGGGGTTTACGGCCCAGCCCTGGCGTTGGGCGGCCCCGGAGAGCCCCGAGCCGTGCGAGCACACACGGCTGGGCAGGGGAACCAGGGGAATTCGGGTTTTACAGGCGGAGTAAGGCCGCCTCTGCCAGCGAACCCTCCTCCCTCGGAGAGCCGCGCGCGTGTGCTTGGAAAGGCAGCAAGACTGCTCGCAGTCTGCAATTTTCATACATAGATCAGGGTTTTTTGTATATATCCGCTTCTGTGCCGGGGTCAGACCTGCTTTGTAGTGAGCATGCAGCTGATTTAATTCTTCCCCTCCTCCCTTTTTTTTAAAGTCTTTGTCATATTTTCATTTTCTCATCCAATTTGTCTTCCATTCCCTTTGTTTTATGCTTTAACCACCAAATCGCTTTTCCACATATCCCCTTCCAGTGAGAATAAATTGCTCCCTCACCCTAATAATGCCTCTAATCAGCTTACCAAACATATATTTTTAAATGCAATTGTGAGAGAAATAAGACTTGTGCAAGTGTATAAAACCATACCATCTAAAGTCAGAATTTATTAAGGAAAATAAATTCATTTATTTTCCCCCAAATAAATGATACACATGAAAACATATTGCAAAGGTAAATCCAGAAGACATACAGACACAGAGGATGCTACGGGAAACATGATGTGGACATTGGGAAGCTCATGGGGTGATCAGGTTTGGAACATCTGCCTGTGGCACCATCAGCCTTCAGACTGAATATCCTGCCCATGAATCTCTAGAGCTGATGTGCTTTTAAAAAATGTTGGGAAAAATTTTAAAATTTTAAAAATTTTAAAATCTCTAGAGATTATATGCTTTTAAAAAGTGTTGGGAATGACTCACAGAGCAGATGCAAGTATCCACTTGTGTTTCTTTCGGAACTGTTTTCAGCTGAAACTGCAACACAGGTCAGATCTAGTCTAATCCTGTTTTTCCCAACAGGGCCAAATAGCAGGAACGACTTGGGTTTTGACCCTGGATTGTGTCCCCCTCTCCCTTCATTCTGTGGCTACCCCCTTATTTTTCAGTTCTCAGCTCATTATGCACTCATTATGTACATTATTTAGCATAAAGGAGCATTATTTAGGTGTGTGATAAGTTGGCTTATTCTTGACACCCATACCCTCACCCATGGGATTGTTTGTAAGGACATCAGCACACATCTTTCCTGTCAAGTGCGTGGGGCTGAATGCAGACACTCACTGAGCTTAGCATGCTCCAACAAACCCTTTCTGTAGTGCTTCAGCAGCAGAGACAGAAGCTCAGCTCCAAAAGCAGTCTTGCCCTCTTTGTCTAAGCACAGTGAGATGGGACAGTGGCTGGAAGGTGTTTCATCCAGGAAGTTCCCCCTACAAGGATCTCCCATTATTCTCAGTAGGGTCCCTACCTGCAGAGGGCTGGAGCCCAAGCTTGCCCTGAAGTGATGCAAAACCTCCAGTTTACATAGATGGAGGCTGGGGAAGCACCAGCTGGCTAATGCTGTAAATCCAGCTCTGGAGCTCACACCACTGGGTCAGAAATACCTCAGAGCCTCTCTAAACTCAGTTTGATCAACAGGATGATGCTGTAGTGGTAGAGATTGTCTCGAATTTTACAGAGATTAGGTGCTCTCCTGCCTCCTGCAGCTGGCTGTGATGTGGGTCGCCTGTGTTTTGGTAGAGGCTGTGAAGTGCCACTGCGTGTCGCTGTGCCACTCTGCCCGTGCTGGGGATGCTCAGCGGGGCAGCCGGGCGCTGGCTCGCTATTGCTGAGCGGGGAGCCGCGGCCAGAGCCCCACTGCTCCTCGGAGCTTTTCCTGGGAGCCACCGTCCCCTGACAGCGACGTGTGTGCTTGGGGAAGGCAACTGGAAATCCTTGCCTTGTGTTCTGTTGAGCTTGCCCGAGCTTTCGTCCCTTTACGTTCATTATTTTATTTCTGTGAAATTTTATTATTTTATTTTTTATTTTAAATTTTTATTATTTTTATTTGTTTTATTTTATTTTTAAATTTAATTTAATTTAATTTTTTAATTTTAAAATTTTATTTTCTTTTTATTTTCTTTTTCTTTTTTATTTATTTTAAATTTAATTTGATTTATTTTTTAAAATGTCATTATATTTTTAATTTAATTTTATTCAATTTAATTTTAATGATTTTATTTTATTAGTTTTGTCATATTTATTTTATTTTATTTTATTTTATTTTATTTTATTTTATTTTATTTTATTTTATTTTATTTTATTTTATTTTTATTTTTACATTTTAAATTTAATTTAATTTATTTTTTATTTTTAATTATTAAAATTTTATTTAAATTTATTTTATTTAATGTATCTTTATTTTATTTTTTAAAATTATTTAATTTTAGTTTCATTTACTTTAGTTTAGTTTATTTTTTATTTTAAAGTGAACACTCCCCAGGTGAGGCGTATGAAAACACTCCTGCCCCGCAGACCTCAGTGCTTGCCCAGCACTTGGCTCTGGACAGCCTGTCCCCTGTAGCATGGTCATAGCCTGCAGTCTGGACCCAGGATGACAGACTGTAGAAGGAAGGGAATCAAGAAAGAATAACATAAATTAGGCCCTCATTCATATTAAAATACAGTTTTCCTTTGTCCCGACTCCTTAGAGGAGCAGGTAGAGAAAAGGACAAATCTCCCCTGGCAGCCCAGTCTCTCAGTGCCCTGAGAATTGCTGGGCGATGTGGCCCTTTGTCAGCAGTGCCACAGACTGGCACGGGCCATCCATGGCACATGGCCAAGTGCTTCCCTGAGAAGGCAAGAAAGCTGCGAGTCGTAGAGCAGGTGGCAAGCAGTGAGAACATGAATTTCCAGGGTTTGATAGGTCTGTTCTTTCTTTACCATCCTTCATCCGTGTCGGCCATGCACTTGTGCCAGAGCGCTGTAGCTGTGAGCACTCATCTCAAGAAGCATCCCCTACCAGTGCCCATCAGCTGGAATACGGAGCAGTCTTGCAAGCAGCTTGGAGCCAGGGTTATGTGAAATCCTGGGGAACATGGATTGGAGATGTGCCTATCAGGCAAAAACCTTCCAAGCATCCTCTCTGCTGGAATCCTCCCCCCTCCCTGCCCTTCCTGGTGTGGTTGTTCCCATAGGCTCTGTTAGCAAAAGCAGACAGCACAGACAGAGCTGTCTTCAAATGCTTTCCACCCTAAGGCGGGAATGACAAATCCCGTGCTCTGCGCTGTACCAAGGCCCCGTGCCTGGCATGAGCCACCTCCCCCACTCTCCTCGGAAAGCTGCTCTACATCCAGCGCTTGGTCTTTTGTTCTCCAAACACACAGCAGTCATGAACTTTGAAATTACACAGAAGGCTTTTTTCCCCCCTCCCCTGAGCCTTCTTTGTCTTCCTCATTCTCTAGGGATGGCTTCCCACAAAATGCAATGCTGCCAGAGCCTTCAGCTCAAGCGGGACCCTGAAGTGGTGGCTGAATCTCTGCTCTCTCGAGTTCACCACGTATTATGGCACCTGCTTTCTCCCACATCTCCCACCTGAGGATAATCCCACGTATGTGCCCATGGTAAATTAATATCGGGACAGAGCTAATGAGGATTATGTGCCAAGTGGGTGGCTGTAATCACACTCGTGCGGGTCATAAGTGGGCACACAGTGTGGAAGTGCTTCTAACACATCCCACAACCAAATTCTTCCACGTTAGCACATACTTTTCAGGCAGCTCACTGTGCCAAATCTGTGCTGTGTTTTTTTAAGTCCCAGAAAGTCCCCAAAGGAGCAGATCACCTGTGATGCGAGTCTCTAATTACAGCGAATGCTAGTATTAGGAAAAATGGTTCTCAGTTTTCAAATCTGTCAGGGCTTGAGACGGGGATCCCCCCCACTGCCCCCACCTATGCACCGTCTGCTTTTCTCCAAGACCGGCTCTTGCACATGCATTCTGAGCGATTAGCAAGTGTTAGAGCCTGAGGCTCCCTGGCTGGCACCCGCTCTACATCTGAATGGCAGAGCCGCTAAGCCCAGGGCTGTGGAATGGGATCTGCAAGTGGATGTTGTCTGCGCCGCCTGACGGAAGAAAAAGATTTACCTGCCTTTGTCTGACAATATTTAGAATGGCCGGCTTGGCTGAGATGGAAAGAGAGAGAGACAAAGAAGAGACGAACAGTGAGAGGCTGGAGCTTTCTTAGCTGGGTGTCATTTGTCTAGGAATTAAATCCAGTGAAGGCTGGAAAGTGGACGGGGGAACACTGCCGTCATTATTGGTATAAATGTTAAAATTACCTGTACTTCATCTTTTTAAAATTCCATAGAGCTCAAATTAGGCTGTGAAAGCACATCTTGTGGGCGCAGCAACAAAATACCAAAGACACCATAGTATGGACTGCATCTCTCCCCAGGTGCAAGGTCAGAAGCCACAGAATCATACAGTGAAAGAGCTCCAGACTCCCAGACTACTGCGACAAAAGACAAATGCTTCTCCAGCAGAGCTTAGTCATGATGGAGCCATGACTCTGTGTTGAGAAAAACATTTTGCTAAAAGTTCCTTGTTTAACCCCAGTTGTGTCTTTCATGCAAAGTCTGGGGTTAAGACAAGCCTGAGAACAACTTCTCTTAACCCCACTCACGACTATATTATTTTGCTGTAATTATAAACAGCCTAATAATAGTGTCAAAAGTGCTTGCATATGCAAAGTAACCTTGCAGACTATTTAATGGCTTTGGTGCAGAGATGCAGGTGTCAGTTGTGATCCAGCAGGGCCCGCTGATGTGATAGCGCCTCAGATGTCTCTCTTCACTCATTGCATCCATGAAACTTCACCAATTCTCCAGCAGAAATGGTCAAGTTGGGTGTAATTCACCTCTCCTCAGCCACTGCACTTCACAGACATTGACACAAACCACCAAAGATTTCAGTTTCTATCAGTAACCACTTGCTCTGTGAACCAATGTGCTGGCACTCTTTCCCTGTGATTTGATCCCCAGAGAATACATGTGCACTGGTCATAGGATTCAACATTGTCTTCTTCATGTGCTGACCTTCTTGTGTGTTGAGAGAGCTGCTTGGAGCACCTGGAGCTCCTCGAGATGCTGAAGGATGCACTCATGGAAGTGCCAAGGGCTGCTGGCAGCCTGCTTAGCAGCAATCTGCTATGGCACCAGGGAACAGGAGGAGAAGCAAATTCTCAAAATCAGGCTGTTCTGTGTAACATCCTCTTTGTAGCCTTAAAACTTCCCTTATGGTGAAAGACATGAACATCTTGTTTCAGTCTTTCCTGAAGTGAAGGCCCAAAGGGAGTGAGTTAGTCCAGTGGGACAGGTGCTGATTTCTGTTCCCTCAGGAGCACAGGGAGGGATTCTTTTCCCATGAAAATCAAAGACACACATAGAGCTGGGTAGCACTGAAGTTTGAGATTTGTTCTGTTCTTGAAATAGCGCACCTGAGGGCACACTGGCCCTTTATTTACATGTGGCAATGCATGCATTCCAGGACAGAGAAATAAAGCTAGACACAGTGAGAAAAAGCTGGGCCACAATAAGTAGAGGGGAGGTAAGAGAAAAAGAGAACAGAAAACCATTTTATTAGGTCCAGGTTCCTAGATTGCCTTCATCGTTATGGTGTCTGAGCATTTTCCGGTGGAGTATTCGGTGGCCTGACTCAGATCTGCCACATGTGGGTTCTCTGTCTCTTTCTCATCCTCTCCTCAGGGAGACAGCTGCACTTGTTGTGGAAGAGTTGACTTAGGCTCAGCAGGCCTGGGTTTGGGGCTTGTTTATAACATGCTTGCAGCTGTCTGTATTTGAGGAGTGTGTTGGAAACGTGCACCTTTTCCTTGGAAGTGAAGCAGTGAGACCAGGGCATGCTGTAGCACGGGCTTACCCCTGAGACACCTCTGCTTCCTGCTCAGACTAGGTTTTCACAGGGTTAGGGAGCTCCCTGCTATCAGTATAGTCGAACTGCTGAGACCAGTAGATGTCAGCTGTCACCTTCAGAGAGGTAAAGGAACCTCCACGTACTGGCCTGAGGCCACTGGGTGCATCAAGATGTTGAGCTGGGCAGTGTGGCAAGTAGGGGCCGGCCTCAGTTAGAAAACAGAGCTCAGATACAAGGAGAAGCAGGTCAGCAGGGATGGGTGAAACACTCCCAGCCCTGCCCTTGTGCTCTCTGAAGTCTACTGACTTAGGAGGCTGCCTACGCTGTTTGCCAGCTGATGTTGGAGGGGAGGAGAGTTTAGCTTTATCTGAGTTGTCAGCAGAAGTATCCAGTTGTCCAGCTGATCTGATCCACTATTTTGGGATGTAGAGTACTTAGAATACAATAAATGTCCAAGATAACTGAGGGATGTCTGCTGTTCCACTGTGCTGAGTCCATCACAAACCCATGTTCACCAGGCAACTTTCCATGTAGAAAAAGACCTTACCTTACCAGGAACTGCTATTCTAGGGTACATCTCCAAGCCAGCTCTTAACTCTGTGGTTTGGTTATGGATAATGATGGAGTTTGTACAGTTTGAAGCTAAAATATACCAGCTGAGATGCTGGTTAAACACTCTGGCAGTGATCTGAAAGAGTAGTGTCAAAACTGCAAGAAAATGCCATGGGCTAACATTGAGTAGTTCTGTGGTGAAATAATTTGCCCTTGGCCTGGTCTGGTGTGAGCTAAATGGTCAAATTATCAGGTATGGGGAAGGACTGAAAATAACACATAAACTCTTCAGGATAACTGACAAAAGGAAAATACAGCCTCAATTAATTACTCACAGAAACAGGTCCCTGCCTACCTCCCCACCCTCAGCAGGGCACATAGCAGTGTGTAATTGCAATTGCTTTGTTTGTTGTCTCCCCCACCCACATGCCAGGAAACTGAGGCACGAGGCTGTGTGGTGGCCCAGCCCTCCTGCCAGGCCTGGAGCAAGCATCAGGCAGTTCACAAATCTTTGGCGGCTTGCATCCTTAGGCTGAGCAGAAGTGAAGATGCCTGTTCTAGTAAAGTGAGGATTTGCCGTGGCATCACTTCTGGCCAGGCTGCTGTTTGCATTTGGGGAAGGAGTGTACAGGCTTGTGGCACTGCTGCTGTCTGTGCCCCAGCCCTGGGCACTGCACAGAGGAGTTTGCCCTGGCTGGGGTTGTCACACACGTGCTATGACAGCATCTCCCACAGAGCCTTGCTGGGACAGACGTGCCCTGCCAGGAGGGCAGGGTGGCAGCTGCCTGGTTCGCATCCCAAACCACAGCTGCAGGGAGCTGTGGAGCTTCCATGGTGTGCTGCTGCCGTGTGCTGCTGCTGCCCAGGGACAGGGGCCATCCTGGCGTCACCCTCAGACCCCTCCAAGCCTCCGAGGGAACGCCACTGCAGGCAGAGAATGAGTCACTTCACATCAGTCCGAGCAAGCAAGCGCGGTGACCCGAGTACTCGGCTCCTCGGGGGGTTCTGCATTATGCGATCAGCTCCATCCCACACCCGACAGGAAGAAAAAGGGGTAACCCTGTCTGCATCCCAAGCCCGCAGTGGGGACCCCGCCCAGGTTCGGTGGCAGTGACACAGCAACAGGTGGAGAGGGACCCCTGGAGGAGGTCAGCCTTTCACAGACGGGTCGTTTCTGGGAAACCTGAGCCTCCTCCGGCACGGCACGGCACGGCACGGCACGGCACGGCACGGCACGGCACGGCACGGCACGGCACGGCATAGCACGGCATGGCCCGGCCCGGCCCGGCCCGGCCCGGCCCGGCCCGGCCCGGCCCGGCACGGCACGGCACGGCACGGCACGGCACGGCACGGCACGGCCGCTTTCTGGGACAGGCGGCGGGAAGGCTGAGGAGCAGGGCCGGGGTTCATCCCCGCACCGCGGCCCTGCTGCGCTGCACCGTGCGGCGGCCACCGAGCGGCAGCAGACAGCCGCGCCCGCAGCGCAGGGAGGCTCCCGCATCCCGCATTCCTGCATCCCAGCTCCCGCATCCCGCATCCTGCCTCTCACATCCCGACTCCCGCATCCCAGCTGCCGCCCCTCCGGCGCCGCCGGCCCGCGGGTCCCGAGCGGCTTCGGCGCCATCCTCATCGTTGTCGAGGACGTGTCACAACAACATGCAGGGAGCGTGGTGAACCCCACCGTGATGTGCAGTGATATCGGCCACAACAGCACCCAAATCCAGGGATTTGTGTTTACACAGTTTTGCACCCAAAATAAGAGCTTGAAAACACAGCTTCTGGCCCAGCACGACGTTTCTTGTGCTTTTCAAGGCCCTTGCCCTTGACTTCCCTTCTCTAGGCTCGCAGCTCGCCCCTGTGCTTGGGACACGATTTCCTGCTGCTGGCAGCCAACCCCAGGCGCAGCCTCTGTAAATGAACCGGCTGCAAGCTGGCCCAGCTTAATCGCTGCAAAATGCGCATCTTCGCCTGCTTGCACAGAGGCAGGGACTAGCATCCTGCAGAGCATGACAAGCCAGACTCCAGCTGTCTCTTCGCAAAGGAGAGACTGAATATGACTCTAGGAATCTTGTGCAGGTGTTGTCTTGGCTGTTCTGTTCTGCTGGCAGCTGACTCGCTCCTTTTGTGTTTCTTTCGGTATGACACCATTACCAGCTCCTGGCTTTGCCGCAGGCCGTTCAGATTCTCAATGGGTGCTTCTTTTTGCTCCCTGTGCTGCAGGCAAGTGACTCATGCCTAGAGTTTCCACTCGACCCATACAATAAGAGCCCCAACTGGGAGAAGTTTCCTGTGCAAATAAGCACTTAGCCAGAACGGTTTCAGAAGATGTTTAATCTGTAGGGTGTAAACCCTGGGGGGTATGTGGCCTCAGGTCCTGGAGGGCTCATTAGTTTGAGAATCAAGCAGGCTAAATGAAAGGAGGCTGAACTACCCCTCCTTTAGGATGGTGCTGCTAACATTTCCCAGCAGGACTGCAGCCTATGCCAGAATCCAGTCTGGCAAAGATTAAGGGCTCCGGTCGCAGTAGGAGAAGGATTTATTTTCTTCCACCAGCAGTCAAGATCTTCTGGTCTGTCCCTCCTGTGCATGGACTGAATAAACTTTGTAGTGTTGTAGATTATCCAGCATTTTCTTCCCCTTGCACAGTCAAGATGGAAGTGTGGCTATCTCTGGCACATCACTGATCTCCCCTCATGATTTCCACTTATTTTTGTTCTCTTTCTTATTTGCTTTCACTTCTCCCCTGCATTTTTCCCGTTGATTTTCTTCTCCAGATGGTCTGTCACTTTAAATTCTCATCTCCCTGTATTTTTTTCCTTCCTGACTGTATCTCCTTGTTACATTTCCTTGATTCTGTGTGATGTGCAGGAGTCTGTGGCCAGCAACCAAAGCAAGCTTCATTTGAAGACAAACACAATCTCTGAGAGAGCTGATTTTGAAGAACCAGTTGCTTGCAGCTGCAACTGTAGTTGCCATCACCTGCAAAAGGATGTAGGCACCATTTATTTTTTCATGGAGAAAGACAATTCTCATGGTTTTATGCTCCTCCTTCACTGTTGCCCATTTATGTTGTGGGGATGGTTAATGCTCTCAGCGTGCATGTTGCTGGCACCATTAAGGACATCAGTGCTGAGAACTTTCCGCCATGTGACAGCCTCTCTGGCATGGTGACAATCTGCCCAATCAAACCAGGCAATGCTATCAGCCTGGCAGCTTCATCTGCTTTCCAGCTCTGCTTCCTAGATCACAGACGGATTGCATCAGGTTTCTTTGTGTGCTCAGAGGAGCCAAAGTAACAATATTTTTTAATCTCTGACTTTCAGCCGTTTCTATGCTCTCTTGTGTGCTGATCCTCTTTTTCTTTTTTTTTTTCTTTTTTTTTTCTTTTTTTTTTCTTTTTTTTTTTCTTTTTTTTTTTTGTGTCAAAATATGTTGTGTCTTGGAAAGTCTCACAGGTAGTACTTTGCTGCCAAACAGTAAGTACTACTACAGGATCCCAGAAATTTTCTGCAGCTGTAGCACAGTGAGATTTATGATTTCATAGCCAGGGGGCCAGGAGGACTTTCCCACCCTAATGTTTGATATCCAAATTATTCTCAGTGTGTTGTGCACACTGACTGCTCAGCAGTCCCTTCGGGTATGACAGTACTCATTTCTTACTTAAAACTCAGAGACTTCCCTTGTGGCGGACTCTCCTGCCCCAGTTGCAGTAACAGACAGGTGTGGGGGACAGCAGGAGAAAAGGTGTGAGCTGTACTTGCTCCAGCATCAGTGTCTGTATGTTTTTGCTAAGCCTCAGCCCTCTGATGCAGCAATCAAAAGGTAAATTCCACCCAGGTGTGCTTAGTCCCAGCTTCTGTTCTCCTCAGATAGAGACACTGATTCTGCAGCCCTTTGAGTTGGTTTCTATCCTGAGGACACAGCACTGTGTGTGGGAATGACAGCTGAGCTGGCCAGGGTGGTTAGGTTTTCATAGGGAGAAGTTGCTTGGACAGAACCAAAAGGTTTCTATGGAGAGGAGGAGATGAGACTTGGGTTCATACCTCCTTTTAAACCCGGCTCTGTGGCACCCCTGCTGCATGCCACAGGCCACCAGCTGTTTTATAGGACAACATAGGGTGAGGGGTAGAAGCCAGTGAGAGCGGGAGGGAAGGAGGGACCCTGTTTGTTCTGTGAGTCAGAATAAAAGCATCTCGTTAGAGTGAGGCTTTTCAGGAAACAGAGCTGCTGATTTATGACCAACTGTATTTGAGCTCGGCTGAAGTCAGTCAGGGAAGGTATTTCTGGGAAAATGGAACTTCCCAGATTGTGATACCTTGTTTCATATCACATTTTGGTTTGCTCACATGCCCGGTTGTTTTTTGCCAAAATCCATCTGTTACTTTGCAGAGCTGCTCTCCAAACTATTTTACTACCTTCTGCAGAACTGACTGGAATAGAATTAAATGTTATAAAAACCTGTGGAGAAGGCCATTTACCCTGTCCCTCCTATTAACAGAGCTGCAAGGGTGGCAGCTGAGCAGCAACAACAAATTGCCAGGGATAGTCCTGCTGTAGTCCTATGAATAATGTGTGCAATGATAAGTGGAGCTATCCTGCTTCAAAACATCTGCAAAGCTATGATGCAAACCCAATAACTTGGACTGTTTTTTTGGGATTTGGACTTGAGCCCATTTCACACCTCACCCTGTTCCCTCTTCTTTAGGTATTGCTACAGAATCCCTGTACAGACAGACTGTTGCTTGAAGTCATGATAAAACTGTCCTGGCTCACGTATCTTTCCAAGGCTAAAGACCAGGACAAACTGGGGCCAGAGATAAGAAAATGTAGTTTCCTCAGTCCTTGTCTTACAGAAGACTTCACTTGTGATTTTTTTCCTTGTGTTGTACTTTTACCCAAACCCTTTGCCCTACCATCCCCTGCACATTCCTCATGCCCTTAGAGAAACTCTTCATCCCTGTGTCTCCTTTCACTCACTACTACCCACTGCTGCAGCCTGGATTTTCCTTTTGGACATGCACAGATTCAAGAGGGGAGATGGCACAGGGTGACTTGGGGACAGAGATCAGAGACAAATACATTGCCTCTGCATTTGTGCTCATGCATTTTTGTCTGAAAAGAAGCCTGCCCTCTCTAGGGTCTAACTACAGGCAGGCAGGGGTTCCCCAGAGCTGCTGGTGCTGCAGAGAGCAGCAAAGGGCTGTCTGTGGGCTGCAGGAGATGGGGCATTCTCAGGCTGGGGACAGGAGCAGTGATGGCCTCAGCCCCCCGAGACAGGCACCCCTGTGCCTGTGCCTGCTGTGGCTGTGCCAAGGCAACTGCAGGGGCCAAACCTGCCCAGGGCTCCCCAGCTCTGAGGCTCCTTCCTCCCACTGCCGTGCTGAGGATGTGTTGGAAGCCGCCTGCTGCCTCTGGGGCAGCAGGGTAGTGCTGAGGGGTGGATTAACTTGTGTTACCACTCCCAGAAATTCCTCTAGGAATGGAAGGGCCCTGCAAATGGACAAGTAAAGCTGCATGGAGGTGTGTTGTATCCCAGCCTGGTTTTCTTTGCCTGCCTGACTTATGTTCCCTCTCTATGGGAAGAGCTTCCTTGATGAGCTGGAGTAACCAAGGGAAAGTGTCACTATTTAGGGAGGTCTCTTGGCACTGAGAAGTGTCTGGATAGCAGAGGGATGATGCAGAAAAGGGAGACCTCCCTTAAAGAATGAGGGGAAATACTTTACAGTGTTGAACTGCTCAGGCTGACTTTCCCCATCTTTCTTTTTTTCAAACACCAGCTTTCAAAACAGAGGCTATTTCACTGTCTTCCCCATCATCAAAACCCTTTGAAAATCATTAGGGAAGTATATTCTTCATAAAAAGATAAAACAAGCTTAAAAACAGGGATCAGTAAATTTTTTCTGAGGTATTTATTTGCCCTTTGTTTTTTGAGCTCTGAACTGTCCTTCTTGTTCTTTGTCTCACGGGCCTGAGCAAATATTTAATGTCAGATGAGCGCTGTGACGCAGGTCTGAAGCTAGAGGGGCTGAGATGTAGGAAAAACCTTCAGAATCTGACAGCAAAGGTCAACAACATCCAAAAGGCCACAGAGAGATGTGCTGGGGACTGCTGTAGTTTTTTGATATGCTGATTTTGGTGACAATTTTCTTCCATAAAGCTCCTGTCTTGTAGAGATTACCCCATCCTATCCAACTCTGTGAGGTGATAAAGCCTCCTTAACAGGATTCACAATAGATATGGGGTCAGAAAGGCCCAGCTGTTGGGGGACCAACATCTAATATGTGCATAGGAAATACTTCCTGATACGCTGCAAATTTTCAAAAGAGGAAAAGAAATCACAAAAATGCAGCTATGTTTTGATTTCTATTTCATCAAGTAATAAAGATAAAGAGCAGCATATTGAATGTTATAAATTGAACTAAAACATTATGACTCATATGTCTCATGACTGAACTGTCAGAACAAGATGTTTTGTACTTCTGGTTGAGTTACCTACATGCTGATGATCTCACATCGTGTTTTTCATTGTCATATTCAAGTCTTCACTGAAATAACAAATACGACCAGAGTGCCTAAGAGGCAAAATGACTGAGGGTGCATTGATCACTCATCAGTTTTCATATTTTCTTTGTTGGCTGTCTACAAATCTAATTACCTGATCTGCTTTATTTATAGCCCCATCAGACCCCTGTAACTAATAATACTTATTATTTGCCCAGCAGATTCGTGAGCCAGACCTCCTTGATGCCAGACCCTTGCAGTGCTGTTGGTCCCTGGTAGGTTCTGTGGGTTTGTTCTGATTCAGGTCACGTTCTGACAGGGCTCTGCTGACTATTCCCAGCTGAGGCTTTGTGCCAGCATATTTGTGTGCCATGCCTTGCCTGTCAGGAGCTGGTGCTCCAGGTGTCCTGAGCACGGCTCGTGCTGCACATTGCAATGATCCACTCCTGGTGCACAGAGCAGATGTCGGGGCAGCTTCCCAGCAAGGGACTGGCTCTTTCTGAGGGCAGCCACCATTCCGTGGGGAGAGGGTTAAATGCTATCTCAGCAGTCCAGCGTGTCATTTTCATCCAGTCCTAGGACACTGCAGCAGCAGGAGGAGGCGGTTCCAGCCCCAGGTGTTGGGAAACTGAGAGCCCTCAGCATGCAGCTCTTTGTTGCCAGCTCACTTGGAGAATCCTAACCTGTGGCTTGACAATGTGAGTGAAGATGTCACAGCACAGTGCAGGCAGCCCTTTCCCTAAATGTGGGAAATCCAGGTCAGCATGTCATGCTGCTGTTGCAGTTCACAGGAGATGAAGTCTGAAAGAGAACCTAGCCTGGGACATGCTATGTTCTTGCATTTCAGGCTGTGTTAATTTTACACCCTTGTGTCATTCACTAATGTTGTTTACATGATGGAGAGCATGTGAGCAGGAATCAATTTAAGAAATTATAGCTGTTGCATGTTATATTGTCACCAATGTATAATATATTGTCGTAATATATTGTCATATATTGTCACATAATATATTGTCACGGGATGAAAGAAACATATCCAACACAGTTTGATGTGGATAAGCAGACACTGCTTTATTCAGGCACCAGGAACATGGGGAACAGCTCCTCTGAAAACATGTTCCACTTCACCAACCAAACCCATCCATTTTATATACTTCTGCTGAATCATTGGTGCATAAGTTAATCTGCATACTATGCAGGTTCTTAAATAATAACCTTTGCATTGGTTGGTTCCAATTGTTAATAACTTCATCAATATGCTTAGCCTGAAACAATCATTGGTCATCTATCCTGAGGTCTACTGATTGGAATCCCTAATACTAAAATCAAGATGGGAAGTGGAGTGGGTTTCCAAGCACATAACTGGTGAGTATGATGGTCTCCATAGCTTCTTGACTGAAACATAAGGGTCCAGTAACTCCTTGGTGAGGTTTGTAAGGTGACGTATTCCAAGCACAAGACTCCTGATATTTCTACACCTTATACTTTGTAATTTTCTATTTATAATCTTAGCTAGCCCTTTAATGTGATTTAATAAATTATTTGATCAAAATACTAATAACATTTCCAAAATACTAATAACATTTCTCTCTTTTTAAATTTTTGAAAATTATTTCAATATTTTAATCTGAATCTTATTCACTACATGCTGGTAGGACACTTGGAAGTAATTCCTTTGCATCTGGTTGTCTAGCTACTGCTAGGATAACCATCCAATTCCCTGAAGTTTTGTTAATTTGCTTCTTTAAACAGTAGTAGATCAACATAATTGTTAGGAAGACTATTAACAAAATTGTGTTAATTGTGATTTTACCAATGAACTCAGATTCCATCCCAATTCACTAAAGATTTTATCTATCCTATTTTCTTACATATTTTGTCGAAACTCATGAATATTTTCTTCTATATTTTCTACTAAGTCCAGCTCATGCTCTACATCTTGTGTCACATCTGGAATGTGTATGCAGCAATGATCAATTCTGTCTTTTAAGCATCCACAAACCCCATGCTCTTTGAACAGGAGCGTATCCAAAGCCATTCTATTTCATAAAGTTATCCTGGAGGTTGCTTGTAGCTGCATGTTTAAATCCATAAATCCTTTCCTGGTCACATTTGCCAGCCTTTCTGTGTGTCCTGGGAGTTGATTTCCATTCTTTATTCCTGTGTATTACTAAAGGAGTCAATAAACACTCTAAGGCCCAACTAACTTTCACTCCAGATGAAGGCTCATTCCATCCTTCATCCATGTTTGACCTTCTCACACGTTCCAACTGCAGGTTTTCTACTGTTCCCCTGAAAGGAGCTTTCTTCCTAATTGGACATAAATCTGGCATACCCAATGTAATTTGCTTTTCTTTACCATCTAAAGGTAGAGGAGTTGTCCAAGTCCCATCACTCATTGCCCATACAAAATGGGGTTCATACAAAACAGGTTCCCCTCCTATCAGTCAATTGGAGGTTGTTTCTGAGGCCTCAGAACATCCATGCTTTAAAGCAGCAGTTAAAGAAGGAATAGCCTGTATTACCTATCAACAGGACTACAATTTTATATCCTCTCACATTTCCACCACGACACTGACTTTTCCTTTACTTGATATCAGGTTCTCCTTTCTTGCACAAATGGCCAATTTGCAAAAACTAAGCCCTCCCAAGAAGAACACTAAGGGGCCTTTGCCATATACTGAAATTGAGGAAATATTGTCATAGAGCAAATGGAGTCACAGTACGCCTCCTTTTTTGTCTGATTGGTTTTGCCACATGCCCATTCCATAAACATTTGGCTCACATTTTTCTTTATTTGTTCATGATAAGAATACGATTCTACTGTCTGAAATCTACCTATTTTGGTGAAAATATAATTTGGAAATTTCTCACAATCAGCTCTTCCATTGTTTCCTAATTTTCTCTACCCGCTCCTTCTATCCAATGACAGGTTACTGTCCACAATGTGTGGTTTCATTTTTAGTCAAGTGCATGGTTAAAATTCCCATGGAATGGACTCACCTCCTGCTCTTGGTGTTGGTAAACAAGCGGTAAGCCGTGATACGTTCTGCAAATTGGCAAACTCCTTGATTAATCCTAACATCAAATTCTCCTCTGGAGTTTTTCTTAGGAAGAGGATTAATTGCTTTATTTCCGTTTGACTTTTAATTCTATTTGACCTTTCTTCTTGATGTGGGTGGGTGCACTTCTTTCCAAATGACTGAGTTGGCAAATCAAATTCCTTGGTCTCTTTCCAATTCTCAACAGCATCCCTGCTTTGAAGTTTGGTATTTCCTACTAACCAGTTCTTGTTTTGGACTTTGTAACACTATTTCATTTGTTCTTTATTTTCAATGGGCTGGCAACAAAAATCACCTTCACTCAACAATGATACCGACTGCCATCCTTCAGGATAATAAGGTGTGCCACTGTGCTGTTTACCTATGGATTTAACTTTTAAAATAATTGTTTTCTAACTCTTTTTCCCAGCTCCCTTTAAATTTACCAGGATTGAAGTTTGGAATTTGAGTAAAATGGCACTTTTTGTCAAATTGATGACTAAAGCCCCAGAGAACTTGATTTTCTGCAGAGATTTGTGTTGGCAATGTATTATAGAAGTTACATTTTAGAATCTGCCAAAATTTTGCACTAACTTTAAAACCACATTCTCCTTCCCAAAAGTTAAAAACGTAGTTTCTATTGTTATAAATATGCAATTTTTTATCATCTTCACCTAAATCCAGTAAATATCCCTCTAGAAAATAATATTTCATACCTAAACCAGTAATTTTTTTATATAAACACTGTGGTGTTAGTCATTCTTGTCTGACCATTTTTTTTTTTTAATATAGAAACCCCATGGTGTTAGTCAGTCTTGTCTGCTGAATTTAATGTGTGATTTCTGGTTTTACCTGTGTGTGATGAACCCACGGTGCAATTCCTTCCACCTCAAGTGCCGTGTAGGTTACCAGGAGAGCTTGATCTGGTCCCTTCCACTTCTGCTGGATTGGTCCACAATTCCAGATTCTGATGCACACCATATCTCCTGGTCAGAAAGCATATACAGGCAGTTCTAGTCCTACTGATCTGTTGATAGTGATGTATTTTTTAAAACTTTAGAGAGTTCGTTTCAGTGCTATTAAATATTAATTTCAGCAAAATCTTTGAGACTTGTCTTGTCTTGTTAGTGTGACATGGGAAAGTTTTTGGCCATCCCAAAAAAGTACCAATATCAAAATATACCAGTCCCCATTTTGCCTGGGCAATTCTGCAAAATGAATTTGCCAATAATCTGCATGCAAATTTCTGTGTTTTAGTGGCCCTGGATGTGGCCTTTCTCCTTCCTCGGGATTATTTTACAAAACAAATCACATCTTTTTCAACAACTGATCTATTAATTTCTGTCATCTTTGTGCTTCCTATATTCCTTTAAAAAGTAGTTTCCATATTCTCTCTTTCCTAATGTGTTTCCTGATGTTTTAGTTCTGTTATCTTAGCTATCTAATACATTAATTACCTGCCCACGCGACTTTACCAGTCACTTGCTGGGATTTTCTGTAGCTTCTTAAGATAGGCCTAATTGGCTGTCCTGATTGCTATAACTTGGTTTTTGCTCCCAGATACCCAACTTTTTGCTAGGTATTCGTGCAAGGACATATTTTTCAGCAACTCCTTTAGCTGTTTTGTCAGTGAATTGATTCCTGTATTAAATAGGGAGTCTCAACACTGAAGATGCCTTTACAAAGGCATCACAGCCACTTCTTTCAGCTTTTGCACACTCTGTAGTGGTTAATGAATTTCTTCTTTGTATTTGCTAGGAGGCCCCTATGCTGGTAACAGTTCCCTTTTTTCCCTGTGGTTTCATGGTGTATTATTCCAAACCCATATTTTAAATCAGTCCATATGTTTATCCTTTTACCTTCGGTGATTTCTAGCACTCAGTGTAAGGTCACTAATTCTGCTTTTTGTGCTGCTGTGTTAAAAGGTAAAGCCTGGCCTTCTATTACCTGAGTCAAGGTTCCTACTGCATAACCAGCTGCCTGTTTTCTGTTTTGTACCATGCTGTTCCTGCTGGAGTGCAGGTCCAGTTCTGGGTCTGGGATGGGATTGCTCTTGAGATCAGGTCTGCCAAAACACACTCGTTCAATGGTTACCAGTGTTGGGAAAATTAATTCAAGATGCCAGAGGTTTATGTCCAAAAAGGAGACAGAGGAGTCCTGTAACTTTATTCAAATAATGATAGAGACCAGGCAACATTTCCCATGGGGTCTCTCAAATTGCTAGAGGCTGCAGCCTCATTTTTATCCTATTTTCCCAGACTTATTTCCCTCTTTCTTTCTGCTTTGGCTGAGGTATTTCAGAGGTGCAGATTTCCCAAACTGCCTAATACAGACCCCCTTCTATTGTGCACCCCTCCCTCCCTTCTTAGTATCTCTTTTCTTTTTTTCTCAGTCCAGGAATTTAGTGCGACCTTGAGTGAGCAGCAGTCTGTGTCAATTAGAGGAATTCCTCTGGAATTTATGGTTTCTCCCTTTGCTTCTTTCACCTATCAGTATCTGGCTTTATCTACAAGCAGGCACACAGTTTCTTTGTAAAAACACCTCCCTCTCATTCCTTTCACGAGGCACCCATGAGAAAAGGTCTCTGGGCTTCTTCTGAAGCCTGAAGAAACATGGCTGGGTTTGAAGCAGTGGTTACCTTAATCTCAACATTGTCCTGCTCCAGTAGAGCAACCTGGTGTTGCAGCATCCTGCTGACAATATCCAACGTCCTCCTTTCTGCTCCACACCAGCTGTGCCCATGTGGGGTACACGGCAGCTTTTGTGCCTCTCTGCAGCTACCACCTCCCTCAGGTATCCACCTTTACTTCCATTGTCCGGTTGTTTGGACAGGATACTTTCATGACCCAAAGGCTGCCCCAGTACCCCTAGTGCCAGGTGCATCCTTTCCTGCACAAATAACTCAAATGGTCTGGTTTAAGTGTGAGAGTCCCTGTGCAGGGGTTGGCATTAAGATTCCTTTAGAGCTTTAAAGACCCTCTGACTCCAGGAGTTTATAGCAAGTATTTTTGCTGGAGAACCATGCAAGGGTTTTGTCAGTACCCCATAACTGGCTATCCGTAACTGACAGCATCTGACTGCACCTAAAAAGGTTTGTATTCCTTGGCTCTGGAATCTGGCAAGTGGCTTCTTTTCAGCTGCTTTCCAAGCTTTTTTTTCTAGTAAGATCTCAAAATTATTGCTTCTTTGTCTATTTGTGCCATTTTCTTTGACACTCTCTATCCAAATAGTCCCAAGAAATTTAATAGACTTACAGTAGGACCGAGGCATTGATTGCTTGTAAAAGTCTTGATTGCTGGTAAAATATCATCCATGCATTGTAGTAAAGTTCTGCCTAGATTTTCTTTTTGCAGCTTTCCAATTTCTTTTTTTCTTTTTTTATCTTTTTTTTTATTGTGAGCACAATCCACATCAGCTGCACCTTCCACCTGGTGTTTGGACCCCCCCCCCCACTCAAAAGCAAACAATTTCTAACTGTCTGTTTCAGGATTGCAGAAAAAAGCCTCCTTAAGATCAAGCATCACAAACCATTTATATTCCCCTTGTCAGTGTTGTCAAGAGTGTGTACAAACCAGCTACTGCTAGATAAATATCAGGTGCTTATTATTAATGGCCCTTAAACCTTGCACTAATCTATAACTGGTAATATCACTGTTATATTCTAATTCACACTCTTTCAATAACCCATATTCTAAAAATTTTTCAACAAGCTTCTCCAACTTTTTACTTGCCTCCCACTTAAGAGGATATAATTTTTGCTTTACCAGTTTGACTTCAGGTTTGAAAGTAATCCTTACTGGTTTGGCCACTTTTGATCATCCAGGCATCTCAGTCGTCTATACCAGTGGGGTTAATTCTCTACCTCCTCTGGGATTTCTTCCAGCTCTTTTTTTATTCCTGTAACATAAAAATCTTTGTCTCAACAGCTTTTGATTCTGGTATTTTAATTTATATTTCTTCACCATGGAAAGTTATTTAGGCATCCAGTTTTCCCAATAAATCTCTTTCCAGTAAGGGCATTGTTGATTCAGGCACATACACAATGGTGTGTCTCCCACCATTTTCTTAACTTAAATAGTAATGTTTGTAAAAGAAAAGACTGTTTTCTTTCCTCCCTATTGCACCCACAATGCTTACAGGTTCCAAACTAAGTTTTTCTCTACACATAATTAATACCAAATAAGTTGCTGGTATATGATTAAAATTAACTTTTTCATTCCCCAACAGGGAGCATAACTGGTGAGTGTGATGGTCTCCATAGCTTCTTGATTGAAACATAAGGGTCCAGTAACTTCTTGGTGAGGTTTGATAGGTTACACATGCCAAACATGGACTAGTGATATTTCTATACTTTATACTTGGCAATTTTCTAATTATGATGATAGCTAACCCTTCAATATTACTTAATTGACTATTTTATCAAAATATTCATAACAATGTGAATGTGTGTCTGTCCACTAAGAACTTGCAGGGGTCACAGACAAAAGCCATATGATTTGTGGAGGCAGAGGTGATGAATGGGAAATGCCTCTGGAGGAGAGATACAGGCATGGCTTAGTGTCAGCCCATCAAACACTGTGTAGATCTTTGGAGAAAGCTGTTGACAGGCACATTGTAGGCAACAGAGCTTTTGCAGTTTAGGAAAGTGCTTATTCCATGTCTTGACTTCATCCGGTGTCATGGACTTCATGTCTATTGCTGTCAGAGCAGAGTCACTGGAATGGGTTGTGTAAACAAACTCATTTTGCACATTATCCTGCAGGAAGATTTCCCATCAAATCTCTGCTAAGCCCATTCAGGCTGAGTGTCACCACCTTATCTTAAATGTGTAAGACACCTCAATCTACAAGCTGCAAAGAAGTCCATTCCTTACTAATACAAGTTCTTCATTCCAAGTTCGGTGAGTTTATCACAACCTTGAAATTCATTAATTTCCACCATGAACTTCCATTAGTGTTATGATGGAAGTGCATTCCTAGCAGACCTTATCTGTTGGTATTTGTTGTTATGAATGGACTCAAAGGAGTGAGATTTCCAATTTGAATTTATTAATTTATTGCATACAGCATAAGCAAAAGATTCAGCGCTGGGCGACAGGGGAGTCTCCGCTCCACCAACTGCCGCGCCCAGAGTCTCACAAGTCCCCTTTTTATACTGGTCCATTCCCGTAGGTGTGTCCTTTCCTTGGCGCATGCTCCAATTGTTGCTAGGGGGTCGTCTTCTACCCTCTGGTGGTCGCTGGATGAAGGCTTGAAGTCTTCCTCAGGCCTGTACTCTTGACCTCGGAGTTCTTGCCTTCCTTATATGGGAAAGGTTTGGCTGGTTCCTGTTGCTTGGTCAGCTCTTAGTTCCTAAAACCTTAGCCTTTCGCATGGTTAGTATTTACGCAATACATGGTTGAGTTATAGCAAACAATAGTAACTTGATATATATTATTTTTAGGTTATGCGGCTATGTATTTCTTAATCACATGGTTGACCATGTATCTCTTAATCATAATCATACAGCTGACCATGTATTTCTCAATCACATGGTTGTCTATTGTGTAACGAACAAGAGGTTTTATCTGTTTCATTTGTGATCCTTTCCAGCTTTCAGAAGGTTGCCACAGATACTTACAATGCATTTACAAACACACATGTCAAAATGAAGACACTGGCTTTACTGTGCATGTCTTTACTTCCTCTTCCAGGCCACACAAGGTTTCCCATTGGGTTAGGGTGGCATACATTGCTTAGCCAACAGCCCACAGTGCTCCCTTTGTCCTTCCCAACCGGAGACAGGCACCTTCTGAGGCAGCCAGCACCCAATCCAAGAGAGTCAGACAGGCTGATGTCAACATCTGGCAGCAGCTTCAACATCAATCCTGTAATCACTGGAGCTCCTTGTCCCTCAGAAGAGACAGGGCTCAGCAATTTTTTTCAGGTATTCCATAAAAAGAGAAATGGAAGCTGTAATCCTCATACTGTCAACTCATGACATTTTGGGATATCCCAGGTAATGGGAAAAAGCCCCAAGGCCAGTTCCTGGAGGAACAAATGGCTCTGTAGCTGTTGTAGTGAGGGCTGGCTCTGTGCATCCTGGCAGTGCTGAGTCTGAGGCGGCCTGCTGTCCTGGAGTGCTGGTGGCACACAGAGTGTGCCATCGCTCGCCCTGGCACAGAGCTGCCTCCTCCATGGGTCCTGCTGCCACCTGCTCCCCTGGGCTCCTCATCTGGGGAACAAACCTGCAGAGCCTCTGCAGCACTCTCCAGGCTTTTCTAGTCCTTCTTGGATTAGGCTTGGTGTCCCATGAAAGTATTTGTAATGTTTCCAGACCTGATCAGGCAGCGCTGTGCCCAGCCAGGCTCAGCACGGAGCCAGCCCAGCTCCCTGCACCCGCAGTGCAGTTAATCCACGAGCAGAACGCTGCTGAGTGGCTGGGAACTGCAGCCACTCCTTGGTGTCTTCCTAGGATTGTGAGGTTTGCCTTGGAAGTGTTTTTGCAAGGGGGCTGGCACTGTTGCTGAGCTGCACTGTGCTCCTCCAGCATAGTGGTTAGGTGAACAGCACCTAACCACCAAGTCCCTGTGTGGGACTTGGGAGCTACGATCTTTCCTAAGTACTTCCACAGAAAATTCCTATAACAACACTCAAAAAGACCATAAAGAAAGGCAGTGGGAGGGGTTTTTTTACAAATCTCAAAATAAATGGATTTTGCCCCTTTGCACTCTTATCCATATACTCATCAGTATCATAGAATACTCCGAATATTGGAGGGGGCCCACAAGGATCAAATCTAAATCCAGTTCCAAGATGTGTGCATCTTAGTGGCCTGGCCGGGATCACTTATGTGCAAGAGAGTGCAGGGTACATACTGGTTCTCAGTGTTAGGAAAATTAATCCACAACCATCAGAGGTTTATGTCCAAAAATGAGACAGAGGAGTCCTTTTGCTTTATTTGAACAGAGGGAGAGGCCATGGGGCCTTTCTCTGGGGTCTCTTAAATTTTTGGAGGACATAGCTTCCCTTTTTATCCTAATTTCCTGGGCCCATTTCCCTTCTCTCTTTCCCCATTGTCTGAGGTACTGAAGATTTCCCTCTAATGTATAACCCTCCTGTTATAACTAATAAATGATAAAGCCAAATCAATAATCAATAAAAAGGTTTTTATTTCGCGACCGAGATTCAGTCTCCGATAGCCCCAATCCAAGGGGCAGCGTCGAGCATGGGATCGGCGCTGGGTGAACATAGATCCGACCTCTGCTGCTTGGGATCCCCTCTGTTCACCAGTGCTGTCTCTGCCGGGCTGCTTTTATACGGTTTTTTCCGCCTGGGGCAGAGTTTCTCCCATTCTTCTTCTGCTTCACATATTCATGTTGTTTCCTTTTCTCTGTGCTGGACTGGGCTAAACCATTTCTGGGAAGTGATGAATGTTGATTTTCGAGTTAGGGGAACCTGGCATTGGGATGCACAACCTTGATGTATCTGACTATCCTGATCATAGATACTTATCGAGCATTCATCGCTTGGGTGTCTCTGGACTGTCCCGGGAAAGGGCCCATCTCCACGGAGCCAGGTCTTTTCGTTTGCTAATTAGGTTTTTTGCTCTTCACTGCTGTCTGTGATTTCACAATTTGTGAAGGAATCTCTTTCCCCTCGTGGCTTTAAGTCTTTAAGAATTTTTCGTACAAGCACAACTTATTTCATGTATATTTTACACAGGCACGGATTATTCCATACATATATATCACACTCCCTTTTAAATTTTAATTTATATGAAATTTAGGGGTTTTCCTTCCCCATTGTTTCTTTCATGTTTCAATGTCTAATTTCATTTATCAGCCAACCTAAAGTTTATTTATAAAAGCAAATACATTTTTCCATTCATCAATCAGCGGAATCTTTCCCATTGTTTCTTTTATCTCCCAGTGCTAGTTTTATCTACCAGCAGACTCACAGCTTTGTAAAGAATCTGCTATTCATCTCATCAATAAGCAAAGTCTGACAAGACATGAGTTAACCAACAGCTGTTTTAATAAAATATTAATAGAAATAGGAGTGTAGACAACAAGTAAGTCTAAGACCCCTTCAGATGCTGGGCACGCCGTGTTCAGGCAGCATTGTTCAGGACCAGAAGGGAGGAACCCTGTCGTTTGGTAGGGAGGGTGACGAAGCTTTGCTGACACTTTGCGAGCGAAGTGTCTCATGAGTTGTATTGGTGAGCACGAAGTTGTGGCAGCAAGATCTGGCAGCACTCAAGGCAGGAGCGCCGTGCTTTCCACTGAGCTGAGCTACAGGCCTTTCCGGGAAGGTCTGTGTGCCACACAGAACAGCTGCGACCCTGCAAGGAGTGTCCTACACAGGAGAATAAATCACGTTTTCCTGCCAGGGAATCATTATCATCCATTTGAAACTCAGAATCAGGCTTCAAAGAGATGGTCGAATTATTACATTTTGTAACTGGAAGCTCCTCAGGCCCCCCGCAGCCCAGCCAAGGCGGGAGGAAAGGAGGCGGGAGCCCTTTCCCGCCTGGGAAAGGGCTGGGGGCAGGCGTGTTTGGATACGTCATTCCCAGGCACCAGCTGAGGTCCGGCAAAGTTCTCCGGTCTCCTTTTCCCCCCTCATATGTGCCAGCGGAGCCTTGTGCTGGGGCAGGGACAGCAGGGAGGACAGCGCCGCCAGAGCCCGCCGCGAAGGAGAAGCCATGTACCGCAGAAAGATGAGAGGGTAAAAGAAATTAAAACAAAAAAAAAGAAAAAGCAGTCCAGCTTCAGCTCTGTGTTGTTGCTGCTGCTGCGGCCCGAGGGCGTCCCTGGCCGTGCAGCCCCGGGAGGGGAAGGGAGGGAGGGAGGGAGTGCTTGGTGTCCCTGCGGGCTCGGGACGGGCCGTGCTGGTGGCACTGGGAAAGGGCGAGGGAGCGCTGGTCCCTGAGCGGGACCTTGGTCCCCTGTGTCACTGCGGTGCACCAGGGGCTGCACTGGGCTCCCAGCCTGCTGGGGAAGGTGCCGGTGGCTTGGAAGCTGTCCCGGGAGCCATAAAGCAGTGAGGAGCAGCGGGCACTGGAAAGCCCCGGGAAGTGTTGGGGTGTTGGGGCAGGGCTGCGCGGAAACTGGCTGGCCCCGACGCCGGGCTGCCAGAGGGGCTGGAAGTGTCTCAGACAATTTTCTGTTCCAGGGAGGGGGAAGTTTTAATGCAAGTAAGAAAAGAAGTAAAGAAGTATAAAGAATTGTTATAAATGAGAAGCGTGACTAGGCCAATATTCAAGCAGCAATCAATTTATTAATTAATATGGTAAAGTATGAGCAATGCAGTGCTGCGTACGGCGGGAGAAGTTTTCCCTCCAACTGCACATCGATAGTTGAGGCTTACAGGTATTTATAGGGGTACTCATAACCCTTCTCAGCAGTTTCTATTCCCTATTTTTACATCACAGTTCTATACACTATTGTGATTTAGTTTTTCTCAGGATGTATCCCAGAAAGGAGCATCCCCAGATGGTGGGGTCCGGTTTCCGAAAGAAGAAAGACAAATCCCATCTGGTGAAGTCCAGCTCCTCGGATGTGGGTCCACCTTTTAATTGCAAGGACTATTGTTGGGGAGGATGGAACAGGAAAGCCTTATAAATATGATTGCCTGGCAAAAGATTTTGAGAATATAGAAACTATAAGTGAGATTGAAACGAAAGCAAGTTTTGAGTTCCCTTAGTTACTGAATAACAGGAAAACCATGGTGTGGCCGGCTGAAGGTAATCCCCTTTTGAAGAAACAAGACCCTCTGCAAGCAGGCAGGTCCAAGGGTCCGAGCAGACCCTGCCAGCTTGGCAGACAGAGCCCAAAGAGTAAGATTTAGGGTTTAAAATGTAACACAGTATGGTAATGTAGTGATTTTTATAAGTTGTATGGAAATGTTATAGGATATGCATGCTGTAGTAGATCGGTTGATAAGAATCTGAATATTCAACACTAAAGATGATTTATTGTGTTGTAACGGGAGCGTAACTGGAGCTTCGCTCTCTTCTGCACTTCTTTTTCTTCCTCTCTTTTCTCGCTCTCTTCCTCCTCTCTTCCTCTTCTCTTTTCGCGCTCACCTCTGCACTTCTTCACCCCCTCCTTTCTACATGCTCTCCGCTCTTAAACCTTTAACTCTCTTACACTTTAAGCCTCTCTTCTCTCGGGCCTGCTCCGAGCTGTGGCTGGCAGCTCCCGGCGGGCCCTTCACCCAGGCCCTTTGCAATAAACCACAAGTTCCACGAGCTGGCTTCAAAGAGATCTCGTCTCCGTCCGTTCCGACCGTGCGCGACCCCCGTCACTCCTACAGACTCTCGCACAGGCTGTCTTACAGACTTTCTTACAGACTATAAATCTCGTAACAGTGATGTCCAGCTTCCCTTGGTCGAAACTATTAATCCTTGAGTTGATGTTCATCTTCCTTTCTCAAGCTGCTTTTCACTGTTTTGTTAAGGTGTGATATAATCATGTTTCCTTTTAATATATTCTAAAGCTATAGTTTCAAAGATCCTTACAACAAGCAATATTCTAAAATTATACTTCAAAAGGTTATTATTGGAAAACTCTTTAAGGCTTAGCTACAAGCAAAGAGCAACAAGCAAAAAGCATCCTTAATGCTTTAATTCAAATGGTCCTAAATCAACTAAGGTTAATTGAGAACAAAGGATAGGTTCAAAGGCCTTCTTCCATGCTTTACTTTCCTCAGTTATTATTAGAATTTGTCTTTTTAACTGTCCCATGGTCGGTTTCCACACATATTACAATCAGAAATACACACATTGCCTGTAGGTACCTGACATGAAACACAGCTTTGTATTTCACAGAATGCACTTGGTAAAGAAGTGCCTCGGTTGTGCAAAGCATTAGCAAGGGACAAAAAAACGTGGATTAGAGAAGTTTTGACAAATTTATGCTCATGTATTTTTAGACATTGTCATTATTACTGTTATTATCGTGCAATGAGCAGAGTTTTAAATAATTTCTAATAGAAAGTGTTAGAGGAAGGAAGGAAAATTATTAAATATCTATGATGATGTGGCTTATTACACAGTTTTCGTAAGACATTCGTATTAGGAGCTGTTTTGTGAATTTTAAAATAACCTCATTGCATTCCTGTTCAAGTTATGGATGGTGGGACCATACAATAGGAAATATAGAATTACCACATTTTAAAATGTATTTTGTAATCAGTCAATACATCTTCAAGGTTTAATGTATGTTTACATCGCAGCTGCATATTAATAAAAAAGAAAATAAAGCCTAGGAGATAGTTATGTTGCTGTCATCCCTCTGTCATTTTCTGCCCTAATTCCTCTAAACATTTTGGAGTACAGTCCATTTTTCATATTATTAGTCATACTTTACAGTGCATTTCTCTGCAGCTCTCAAATTCTGAAAGGATTACAAGTTCACCTCTCTGAGATTGATGGACCTGATTTAGAAAGAAAAATTATAATGTTTTCATCTTTATAGCTTTAATTATTTGCTAACTATTAATTTTATCTCATATTTGTATCAATAGCTGTTACGTGACTGATTTTTTTTTGAGTTAGGCTCTATGTGTATGTGTGTACCATGCATGACAATGCTGAACACTTGGTGATGACTACAGGCACTTTAAAAAAGAGTCGAGGTGATTGCATGAATTGGGGCAGTGTATCTGTAAACTCACAATGTAAATATTCTCTTATCTGACTTGGGGAGAAAAATGAATACTGCCTTTCTGTATGTATTCTATAGTATGTGAGTGTTTTATCACAGTTTTAAAATTTCTCATTTGTCCTTCTGGTAGTGTTGTTTAAATTTTCATTAATCTACTATTTAAAAATAGCAAGTAATAGCTGTAGCAAATATTATTAAGAATGCAGACTTTTGGTCATATTTTACTAAGCCAATTACACCATAAATTTCACTCGGCTCAACACATCCCTAAGGTGTCTGTATCTTGAAGATTAGTGTATTTCAAGATTGTTCTAAAGAAATAAATTTATGTCCCTGAACACAGGACACCCGTTGCAATAGCTTGTTCAGAGTGTGCAGTATTTTATGGTCATAACACAGGCAAGAGGGTGCTTAAAACCTATTTAAGTAAGACTTAGAAGTTTTAACTTGTGTGTTATAATCAGATGGGAACATCTACAGGTACCTTTGAATGAATTAAATCTCTCTAATCTGTTGTGACATTGCTTTCCAAAACCTTAAAGTTATCTTCTGTAAAAATTAGATTAACTGAACTTGGCTTGAATATTGGGAGTTTAATGAATTTTCTTTGGTGAATTTCAACCAGTCACATATTTTATATATTTATTGTGAACATATGATATAATTATATTATGTATATGTTGTTGCCTTCTGATATAAGGCAAGGCGACCTGGTTTCGAGGAGCAGCACGGCGACCCAAACTCACCAGGGTCGCTCGGGCCAAGGAACACGCAGATACCAATGTGGTAGATGGTCAAAGGCCTTTATTGTCTCATCTCGTGGGGCTTTATAGTCTAAGGGGCTTCTCTACGTCAGAGGGGGTCTGCAGTACCATCTATGGTTAGTAAGGAGTGGAAAGTTACCAGGAGTGGAAAGTTACCAGCATTGTTAGGGGGGCTGCATTCCTGGTGACATTCCTGGGGTGATCTCTTATCTCAGGGGATTAGGGAAAAAGAAGTCCTACCGCTCTCCGTCACATCGGCATGATCTTCTGATCACCTGTCCCTGTCCTACTACAATATGTTGAGTTTTACATATTGCGTTTTACAGAAATTTAAGCTAAAAGACGTTAACTTCCAAATAACATAATATAAATAGAAAAAAAGCATCTCTTTAAACATCTTAAATGAGAAAGCATAAAATTTGAGTCTGTGCTTCAGTTTGTCCCTCTTGGTGTTTTTTTTTAACAAGCGACTAAAGGAATTAGGCATAATAAAATAGTTACTCCTGTACCATAATTAAACATTTGGTTACATTTACATTTACATAAATTCAATAGAAAGTCTGATAAATAAATCTGCATGTGTGGTTTCTTTGGTTGAAATAAATGGAGTTTACGTGGAGAAGATCGAGAGAGACACACCCCGTGGTTTATAAACTGGTTCCTGTGCGTATGTATTTTAGTGTGCAGGAGGCTGGGATGAGGAAGGAGACAGGGTAAGGAGACAAAGGCTTCTGACTGACTCAGATAAATGAGATACTTCTTTGCATAGGTGATAAGTCCTGCAGATAGAGAATATGTGACAGTTACTTTTTCTGCAAGATTTCATTTGTCCGTGGCTCAGACTGGGGGGTTTTGCAACTTTTTTTGTTGTGCTTTTTGTTTGTTGGTTTGGTTTGGGTTTTGGTTTGTTTGTGGGTTTTTGTTACTAATGAGTACTAATCTATAAATCAATTTACAGGCTTGTTGCTTCTCTCTTTGGAATCTGATCAGTTGCATACTGTATTTACTCTGAATTATTCTAATGTGGAAAAACATATATCTGAGGTGCATTCTCATTTATATCTCTATATTAGGCAATTGTACAAAGGCTACATAGTGCCTCTGGAGGCTTCATAGTTTATGCACTATGGATAATTACTGAGCATAAAAGATATATTGAAGACTACTGGCAGTTTTTGCATAGGTCCTTAACTAGCAGTATTTAGAAGTCCTTTCTGAACTCAGAAAATATCCATCCTGGGAGTTGCATCTTTTTGCATAAAGTACTTATTTCCTCTTCTCTCAAGCAGTACGGTGCTGACTGTGCTAATCCTTATGAAAGTACAAACAGCAAGAGAATCCAGTAAGGAAAAATATTCAGCTTCATAGTGCATTTATTATTATTTTTTTGTATTAGTTTTTACGAAATTCACGACAGCTCCCTTCATTGAAAAGTGCTACATAGGAGCCTTGTAAAAATGTCTGACAAAAAAAATATAGAGAGCTTTTAGAAACACTCCCACTGATGGGGAAGAGGACAGGCATGGGGAGGGGGAAGGCAGTGAAAGTTCTGCTTGCAGCTCTGGAGGAGGGGAGGATTAACAGTTCGAGGTTTGGTTCCTTTAGTTCCTTTACCCTGCCTGGTTATTGCCTCTCCGTTTTCCTTGCGTTGCTGTTCTCGTGCTTTGCCCTTCTCAGTTCTCCTCTGATTTCCTCCACCGTCCCCCTTTTTAATGGAGTACTAGTGAAAACAAAGCTGTAACCAGTGATTCCTGGAATTTTCTCTTCTGTTTCAGCATGTATATCTCTAAGAGAGCATTAAGAAAACACTTTGATCCCCGGGAGTATCCAAAGGAGACATACCTACTGTGCAAGCTGAAGTGGCGTGGGGGCGTCAGATCTTGGCAGCACTGGGTCAGAAATGACGATTACAACGATTGCCATGCAGAACAGTACTTCCTGGAGGAAATCTTTGAGCCAAGATACTACAATATCTGTGACATGACCTGGTACCTGTCCTATAGCCCCTGCTGGGAGTGCTGTGATGTAATTCGGGATTTCCTGGAGGAGCAGACCAACGTGAACATCTGCATACACGTGGCACGGCTGTACTACGTAAACTATCCAATAAACTGCCAGGCCCTCAGGGAACTTAACCGCTTGGAGAAAGTGACCATTAAAGCCATGGAAGCCGAAGGCAAGGTTTCCCATGCTTTGTGGGGCTGGGGAGGGGTGAGCTGGTGAACTTTGTGAATGGTGAATTGGGTATGGGCTTGCTTCTATGGTGCCCCGCGTCTACTCAGCTTCTTTGGGGGCACAACCATCACCATGCAATGAATGAGAGTCACATCCCAAAAAAGGGGTTTAAGTAGTGCAGGAGAAGAGGGGCAGGACCCTTAGCAACCAGATATCTATGAAAATTCTCTTTTGTTTAGAGATACCATCCTTATGTCACTCCTGAAGGAATGGGGGATATGGTCCTTCTCTCTTGTCCTAAATGCAGTTGCTGGGACAAGGATGGCTGAAAAGCTCCTTTGCAGTTAAGGGAGGGAAAAAAATTGCCCAGAGTGAATGATATTGGTTCCAAATATGGAGTGGACAGCATCCATCAGCTGACCTATCCATGGCCGAGCTGTCTCTGTGATATGGACACAAGGAAGTGCTTAAGAAGTCTTGCTTCCTGAGCTTCTCTGGTATCTGAATAAACTCAGGTTAATTATCTTGCTTCTATTTCTCCAGACTATGATTACTGTCGGGAGACCTTCATACAGCGAGATGTCCACTGTGATTTCTCGCCCAAGAGGTTTCAATCAGAGATACAGAGGAATCGTGTAAAGCTCGAAGACATCCTTCAGGTCAGTACACTCTGAGAGACAGAGGGGATCACATGAAATGATCTGCACTCTGGGGCAACTGAGCTGTAAAGAAGCCCTTGTTCACATGTAGCTCTAGTTGGACTGTAAAGAGTTCAGCTAGACCCTTGAGGCTTTTGAGAAAAGGAATGTACTAAAATCATGGGAACTATCTTGTCCCACTGGGAGAGAAGTACTATGGATATTTTTCCATCATATTGATGCCATCTTGGGTTTTGCCTTTTTTTCTTTTATATGTTCTCTATATTCTTCGCACATAGATTTGGAGCTCTGTAGCCTATTATTGTATTCTAGCTAGTTTTCTCAGTACTTTACTGTGCCCTTTCCCTGGGCAGGGAGACAAAACAAATTCCAGAGCTCCAAGCCCCAGGGGTTCAAGGCCTGTATCCTATCTTGGTTCTTCCTGGGATCCAATGTTGAGAACAAAGTCTTTGAGACACATTTTCATAAACAAATACAGCTAGTACCAAGGGAGGGCTCCAGAGAAGGAGCTTGACCCAGGGGAGAGATGCATTACCACTTGTCCTCCTAACTGGGGCTTTTTATCAATTATGCTGATTTCCTAAAACCAATCAAAACTATATTCACCCTGTGTGGCGGGGCTTTTGTGGACATTCTCCATAACTGCCCCTGGAGGCCTCCAAATAAAACTCCACTTTTTTTATCTTACCTTCTGTACTAAAATTATCTCAGATTTCGTTTTTAGGTTGGAAAAGGCAACAATATTATGAAGGAAAAGCTATGCAGTTTTTCTCCTTTGGGTTCCAGGGAGGGAAATTCCTTGATTTTTACCTCCAGTTCCAGTCTCACCTCAGAAACCCTCCACCAGATTCCTTTTTAACCTGGATCTGAGCATGGGTTTCAGTTTGCCAAATGGTGCCACTCAGCCCCTTTCTCTCAATGTCTGCAGTGGTCTGACTCCCCCCAGTTACGGGGCCCCTGCATGCTTCACTAAAGTCCCTGCCAGATGCCATTCAGTAACTTCTGTGACTGGTTGGAAGGGTACAGTCTCTGTGAGGTGAGAAAAGCTGTTCAAAACACAACGCCTGCACCCTGGGGAAATTCAGCCTTTGCTTGTGTTTTGTGGCAGGCCTCCTCAAGGGCAGGAGAGAGAAAGGTGTGTTCAGCAAGAGTGCTGCAAGTTTGTGGCCCTGGAGACAGGACACTTTGCTTGGATGAACAGGTCCCCGTCCTTGGCTGCGAAGGACTGTATTTTTGAAAAAATCTAGCAAAACTAATATAAGCGCTTCAGCATTTTGATTTCAATGCATTAGAATTTTCTGACAAATGCTATTTTTAGTGAATGAGAGTGAAAGAAATCTGTGGCTATGTGGGTCATTTTTTGTTTGGGAAATCCATTTTATATGGCATACGTGGAAAAGTAACATCTTGGGCTACTACAACTAATAGCCTGCTTCTGCCATGTCCATTTCAAATCACAGCAGGTTCAAAGTGCAGTTGGAGGACGTAAATGTCATACTTCTATTTCCATTTCAGGATCTTCATTTGTAGAATCAAAGAATCACAGAATATCTCAAGTTGAAAGGGAGCCAAAAGATCATCAAGTCCTTCTCCTCCCATGACTACCTAAAACTAAACAACATGACTAAAATCTTCATCCATGTTATAAACATTTATGTAGTAGTTGGTTTTCACTATAATTTGTTTAGTTTAATTATAAAATTGTAATTGTTTTCAGATAATTAGTGTAAGTCTCAAATTGCTTTTAAGTGTGGTAAAATTTGTAAGTGCTTGTGGGAACGTAAAAGGAGAAATAAGGCTTTTAACGTAAAAGGCTTTTAAAAGATGGAAGTGGGCTTGCAAAAGGTGTCTTTTAAGATATGATTATTATTGCAAAATGTATATTTAAGATAGCATAAGTGAAAAGCAGAAGACCATAAAGGAAGAGTTCCAAGCTTAAGATGGCATCAGAAGAGCACCCTGGACTGCAACTATTGAATTGTGCAAACGCTGCAAAAATCTGAAGAAAGATTGAAGTCAACCAGCCCAAAATAAATCTGCAAAATCTTCTGAGGGGGTAACACCACTGTAACAGTATAGAAGTCTGCAGACAGAAGAGGTGGGTGTGCCTGGCTGTGGCCGTGCACCCAGCGTGCGCTGTAAGTTTTACTTTGTGATTATCCCCTATTATCATTTACTAAAACTCTTAAAAATTTAAGAGGAGTGGGCTTCATTTCTGATATCAGTGAAGAATCTTTTCCTAATGTCCAGGCTGAACATCCACTAATGCAGCTTCATTCCATTTACACCAGTCCTATCACTGATCCATGGTCTCAGGATTACATAAATTTCAGGATTACCTGGTCCCAAGTGGAGAATGCAGCACTTGCACTTGTAATATTTCATACAATTGGTGGCTGCTCAGCTCTTCTGTATCCAGATCTCTCTGCAGGGCCTCTTTACCCTCAAGGGAATCCACAGATCCTCCTAGTTTAGTATCATCGGCAAGATTACTTGATTTTGGTTCCTACATTTGATTCCTTCATTCAGATGATTTATAAGAACATTGAAGATCACGGCTGTAAAAATGAGCCCCAGGGAGCCCCAGTGGTGGCAGGTCACCAGCCTGATGTAAACCCTTTGGCTGTAATTTTTTGAGCCATCAGCCACCTGCTCACCCAGAGCCCTCTGGACTTATCTCGCTGTGTGCTGGACATTTTACCCTGGTGGTAAGGTGCTGAGGCCTGAACCAGGATCCTTGAGCCTCAGTAGTGCTATCAGCAATATGATATCATTTTTTTGTTGAAACATGTATTCACCTTTCTGTATTTAGAATCTGGACAAGGCCAGGTCCATTTTTCACTACTCTATTTTTTCTATCTTTCCTTCTTCCTTTCTCCCTCTGCTTAAAAGTTCAAGTCACTGCTGCCAAAGGCTGCCCAGAGATGGCTGTTGCCACATGTTGTTCAGAAAGGTTAAATCTGCAGAAATTCAGGCTGTTCAGAAAGGTTTGCATTATTGCTGCTACAGACTGTTAAACCGATCATACAGTTTTAATTGCTGCAGCCTATAAATAAAACTTTATAATTGATGGCTTGGTGTTGTTTTGCCTTAATTTAGCCCAAGGCTATTCCAAATGTTGGCTGCGTCAGAGGAGGTGGTCCAGACGTCCCTCTCAGGACCTGATAATTGTCTCTCAGAATAACCTTCTCCATAACTTTACCAGGCACTGAAGTGAGACTGACAGGATGTAATCACCAGGGTCTTCCTTCTTACCATTCTTGAAACATTGGAACAGCACTGTCATCTTCCACTTGGCCTGGAACCTTTCCCGACTCCCAAGGCTATTGAAAAACAATGCAAGATCCTGCAATGATATTGGTCAGCTCATTCAGTGCCTTGGGATGAATCCCATATGGATTCAGGCCCCATAGATTTGTGCTCATCCATCTGGGGCAGCCACTCTTGAACCAGTTCAAAGTTGTCTCTGAATTATCATCCCCTCAGCTGCGGTTTTCTGTGTTGGGGTCCCAGGGCCCATCATCTGGCAAGAGATGGGCAGGATGCCAAAAGGAGCGTCTCTGGAGACCTGCTGTCCTCTCAGATAGCCTTGTTTCCTACCTCATGGTTGAAGAGGAACAGAAGTGAACTTAAAACCACAGAAAATGCCTCATTGGGGCAGAAAGCACAGTGCAGACACTGTATCTAGCAGTGACAGAGGGACTATTTTTCACAGAGAGCAGGCAATCCTGGCCACCAGCTGTGACTTTTCATTATCTGTCCCACTGCATTTGGGAACCCTGCATCTCACCTTCAGTGTCCGTGTATGGACCTGCTTTCACCCTGTCCTGCCATCAGCATCCACAGTTTACTGGAGCAGAACATTCCAAAATCTTATAGTTAGCCATGTAAATAAACACTTGTCACTGTTTTAAACTGATCTACTAATCACAGTAAGTGTCAGTTCTTGCTGTAATAATGTCTCATCATTAATCACTGAAACACATCTGCATTAGAAAGACTGTGCTAACCTAGAGGATTTCCCACTGTTTCAGTGGGAGCTCTGACATGTAACCAAGAGCAGTACTTGATTTTAAAATGCAGCTTCAAAAATCCACAAGTGCTCTGTTCAACAGAAGCAAATCCCCCATCCACCAAGAGGTGTGACTGTGGAATGATAATTACAGTACCCATGGTCATAGCATTTCAGCATCTCCACTCAGATAGCTAAAAGAAGTAAGTAATTATTTTTATTTGCAAGTCCATCCTGGAAGTGGGCCACTAGATATATCCACTGGAAACTCCTTGTGCTTTTAAGATGTTTTTAAAGAGGCAGGGAAAACTGATCACACAAGTTGCTATGGGGGGGCTGGGAAAGAGAAACACAGATGATGTGAAACTGCTGAACAAAATGTATAAAGTGGACCAAATGTTTCCCTTTCCGTCTCCAATCTGCTGGCACAGGCTGCCAAACAAAGGGTATCAGAGTATAATCTTCCCTGCAGCTTTGGGGGTGGTTGTTGATGCCCTGTCTGTGCCAAGGCTCATTTTCCTTAGTCCTTGTTTACACTGTCCTGTTGGCTTTGTCTTGCCAGACTCGGCCCGTTCACATCACCAGTTTTTGTTCAAAGCAAGCTTTGACATTCCAAGGTCACGAGCAAAGAACCCCAAGTTGTTTTCACAATAAAAAAAGAACAAAACTATTATTATGGTTATCTTGACCGCCCTCACTTGCGGCTTCCACTGACACACTGCCCAGGAACTGATATGGTCCAGAATGAAGAAAATTAACTCCATCCTTGATGGTGTCCAATGGCTGCAATGCCTGGTCCTGGTAGATATTTTCTGCTTTTGATGGAGGTTTTGCCTCCCATGACAGCTACGCTTTCCAGGTGAATTTTGGAGAGTTTAACCATATATTGTTGTCATTGAGCTATCCCTGAGTGCTTGGAAAAGAAAATCTCAGAGCCGCAAGTTCCTAAAGCTGCTCTGAACACTCTCCTTGGTACATGCCATAGAAAATCATTGCTTCTCAAGTGAAATCCACCTGGTTATGTTGTCCCCCTCGTATTTAAAACTCTGGTGGTTGTGTGGTGACTGACTCAGGCTCTCAAGCAGGGCATGGGCACTAATTCCCACAGGGTCTGGGGTACTTGTTCTGCTTCGTGCTTTGACAGAGTGCGTGCCTTGAAACAAAGACACAGAAAGGAAGCAAAATAAAGACAAATATATAGAACTGCTGTGACACAAAGTAGTGTGAGAAGACTGTAGAAGGACTGCTTAGAGTAGAAAAGCTTTCCAAAATAGATAAATAAAACAAGATACGTTTACTTGCAGCTTTTTCTTTTCACACTGACTCCTCATGAAGTGTCTTTAATGAGCTGGGAAATTTCTACAACCTCACCAGCTGTGAAAGAATTCCATCACAAGGATATCAGGATGTTTTGTTACCCAAGTAAGCATGCAGATAAGCCCTTCCCACCAGCCAATTATTTTTCACTTTGCCTGCATCAGAGCTCTGCCTGCGCATCCTTGTGGCTGGCTGCCGTGCCACCTCACTGTTCAGAGTCAGCCTCATAAAGCTCACCCAGCAGTGGCAGGGTGCCACCAGTTATCTTAATCTCTTATGTTTTGGTTTCCGCACATGGAGGCTGAGCAAGACTCTCAGCAAAGTGTGGTGACTCTGTGCAGGCTGCAGAAGAAATGAAAGCAAAGGTACTGGGAGAGATAAAAGAGTCATGGGTGGGTGTGCTTATCAGAGTTGCAAAGTAATATGCTGCCAAGGAGGTGGATTTGTGTATCTACACGCTTGTTTTTATATGCATTATTGCATTATTGTGCATACACATATCTGTAAATATCTGTAAGCATCTTCATGAGTGTGAGCTTATAGGTTCATACATAAACACATTTTAGCCTTCTTTAAATGTGGAGGTCACAGAATAAATCTCAAAAGGCTCTGTGTGGTTTTTCTTTCCATAAAAAAATTTAGATACCTACTGAGAAAACTCCATTAAATCCAAGTAAACACACAGTGGATTTTCCTTTTACTGTCAAATGTGTCAGCAGCAGAACACTTGAACTAACACAGGATTTACCATTTCAAATTAAGTCCAGGAGGCAGCCTGTTAGTGGAGGCTGAGACCTAAGCCTCTGTGGCATAAGCCCCAGGATTTTGTCACATTTAAATTTAACCTTTCTCTTTGCTTCCAGACTTCCACTTGGTGATTGTCACCTCTTTCCAATACATCATCCAGGTAGAGAATAGGCACCTATAAAATCCTCAGAGATTTGCAAATTAGGATTTTAGCTGATTCAAGCCTTGTCCCTTTTTGTCTTCTTTGATGTCTGATTTAACTTTCCTTCTGTGCTCCTCTTTCTCCTCTAACCTGTCCATCTTCCTAAATTTCTTCCATATGTTTCCATTTCTAGGACTCTGTCTCAGCCCAAATTTGTTATTAGATGCACATCTTGGGTTTTGAGTGTCAGATTAGCTAAAAGATGCTCGAGAAAAGGGAGTGTAATAGTCATGCTGCAGACCTGTTTTGCTGCAATCTCTTTCCTGGGAGACATCTGAGGAGACCTAGCTCCCTGATGCTCTGTCCTCCTCTCTGTCACCCAGTGTGCATCCTGGAGGCCCTTTGTAAAATGTTCTGAACAAACTGTGATGCTTTTAGGTTATTTTCCCTGCTGAATCTCATCATATATATACGGCATGTCTCTACTACCACCAAGGGGAATATTCTCATGAAGGTCTAAGGAACCTGGTGTTTAAAGGAGGCATGAGTAAGTGTCTGTCCACCATTCTATGTACCTTTTGCCGTGTATGTTCCTCCAAAATGCATTCAGGTTCACAGGGCATACAAATGAGAGTGATGGTTATTTTAAAAAACCTTTTCCTGGAGTGGTTGAGATATATTCAGATGTTACCAATAGCTCAGCATCACAAACCACCTCTGCATTCATCTCTTACATTACCTTAAGCAGTTTCTGTAAGGGGACATTATTGACTGCATGAGAAGTAGAATAAAATTTTTTTCCACAATTGTTTGAGTAATACAAGACTCCACCTATATAGATAACCCTTGCCACAGGCACGTAGCAATTTAAAGGGATACTGGATTGCTGCTGGTTGCTCATAAAAATCAAAGAACAGGTGTCCCACCTAGTTGTATGATCCTTATGAAGGTCTTCATTCTCCTCTTGACTCACTGAAGCCTAGTGCCCACAAACAGAATGTGCAAGTTCTTCTAGAAGTATGAAAATTCACTCATGTGGCAGCCTCATCTTCCTGATTTTATTTGGGCTGAAGCAACTACTAAATTGGAAAGGGATTAGTCTCCTCACATTTGGCTAACAGAGCAATATTTCCAATAATTTTTTCATTTTGGCTTTCCACCATCTCATACAGCACATTCAGCTTCCTGGAAACACCTGAAAGTGTTGCATTGCTGGTTCCTTGCTTGCACATTTTCCCTCTCCACTTTCTGTGGCACATTGGTGGTTTTCTGTCAGGAACTACTGCTGCTAATCAAGAGAGTCTTTGCAGACTAATCAGACTAATCATCTCTAAGCCTAATTCACCCCTGCTTATTTGTAAATATGTACTGTAAGGATGGGGCAGTGAAGGGAGTTTTGCAGCACCAAGCATTCCTCTCTCACCGAGAATCACACCCATGAACTCAAAACCATATTAGCCAATCATGGTTTTGTTTCAACAATCTCTTGAGTGTTTGAGTTGCTCCCCTTCACTCTTCTGTGGTAGGAAATAGTGCAACCACCAGGGAACAGTTCTGTGCTGACAAGGGAGGAGTGACCTTGCAGCAGAAGAGGCCTCAAGGGCAGACTCAGTGTTGGCACTGCCTGATGCCTGCCACAACCACTCTTCTCCTTGGCAGAGAGTCCTGCCAGTGCCTGAATCCCCACCCCCTCTGAACTTCACATTCGTGTACGCTTCCAGCTTGTTCTCTGCCCTGGTGGAAAACGAACACTTTTAAACAACAGAATACTGAGAGCTTGCTGCAGAGAATACAAATAAATCACTCCCTTAGCTTTAAAATCCCACATCCAGCTTGGCACCAAGGAAGGCAGTCTCTGCATTGTGCATCAGGCCAAAAATAATTTTGTCACAAAACCAGAAAAAAATGTGAATGACAGAGACTGACACTACCTAAGGCATTCTTTTGTAATCCCTTTCCTCTGCAAGCCAGTTTTGGGTGTGTCAGAGGAAAGCTTCTCACTAGAAACCAGCATGGTTTCAGTAATGTTTCAGGTTAAATGGGAAATATTCTTTTGCTGCATCTTGTGAGAGTTACAGAACTGATCACAGTAAGGTGATCACAGTGAGGTGATGCCCAGTTCATAATGCTGAGCAGATTTCTCAGGGCAGTGGAAGATGCCTGCTCTATTTGCATCAGTGAACTGATATCATGACCGCTTCTGCAGATACTCCACAGGTGGCTCAGGTCTTGCTCTCAGTGTCCGCATGAGTACAGAGATCTTCTCAGTTGAGATATTTCAAAAATATCTGGATGTTCCCTCACAACACGGTGTCCACTTCCAAACTCTCCTGGCTGGTGGGAAGCTTGCGTAGAGTCAGCCTGAGAGTGGCTGCGCAGTCAGTGACCACAGCTCAGAGGTCACACACGAGGAGTGTCTGCTTGATTCTGTGAGGACTCAGGCTCAAGGGGGTGTGAGCAGTGCTTGGAACGCCACGGGAGAAGTCCCACCAAGGGAAATGGCAGTGACCACCATACCCGCTGCAGTTCCACAGGCTCGCGGGTTCTGCACACGCTGTCTTCTGTTTACTCTTCCCACTGGCCTCTGCTCAACTTCCTCGTGGCATCTGGGTGTCAGAAAAGTGACGTGCCATGCCACAGCTGTGTGGCTTGGTGCCATTTGTGTAGATGTTTTTCTCTCTCATCACATTGGGGTGACTAGAGAAGATTTGCTCTTCTGTTCTGGAGCCAGAGTTTAAAAAGAAATGTAATTTCTGTCTGCACTTCAAAAAGTGGCTCACCTGTTAGGTACCTGGAAGGAAATCTTGTACTCAAGGCCAGATCAGTTTCTGAGTGGGATCACCCCCATTTGCAGTTCTTTGCTGCCAGAGGCTTGCTTTCAGCTTCAGCCAGCTGGATAGTACAAATGTGAAGTCACCATTAGGAAATGCTCAGCTAATCAGCAGCATTAATAGGGCCCAAAGATCAGTGTTATGATTCAGGAATAGAAACTGAAACTAATGTAAGACTTATAAAGGCACACCAGTCTTCCAGGAAGCAATGCACAAATCCAGAAATACCCAGGGCTGCTGTTAGTGCCAGAGGTAAGTACATTATGTGAAAGGCAGGCCTATTTCTCAATAATCATGATATTCACTGTAGTTGTATCTAAAGAAGGAGTGTAGAAACAAATGTGTATTGTTGGCATGAGGATACATAGGAGACAGATGTGGATTTCTGTTTTATATCTTTGAATACATTACTGTATCTTGAGTCTTGGGTCCAGCTTCAAAATCTTTGAATACATTACTGTATCTTGAGTCTTGGGTCCAGCTTCAAACTATTAACATAATTTTTTAACCTTGGTATGGCAAGAAGAATTCAAAATCCAAAAGAACTTTTACTGTGAAAAGATATCTCAAAGGCATTTAAGAATGGAGCAATTTAGTTAGCTAATGTATTAATCTATTTTATTTTCATTGTGATTAATAACTAGAATATTCTTCTTAAAGAATCAGGGCAATAAGGCTGTACTAGTAGTTGATCATGTCTCTGTTGATGTGGAAAACTATTTTCTTCATGTTAAAACGTAATTTTACTCTGTATAATTCAGAATTTCTCATCTTCACAAGCTAAGCTGCAGAAAAATGCCTTAAGTATCTTAATTCTAAGTATATACTAAAAGAAATCTATTATATTATGTATAATTCATAAAAACAAAAATGAAAAATAAAATTAATTATTTTTATTTTAAAAAAATTATTTTATCAAATAAAATTATGGTTCCTAAATCCTTAAGTTTCCTGTTGGTGGATTTTTACAAAATAAATAATTTGCCTTGATTACCTGCAACTGTTTTCCTCTAGACCCTCAACTGGGAAGGGATGAATAAGTCATGGGGCCAAAGTTGCTTGCCACTATGGAAGATAAAATGTGTATAATCAGGCAGGGCTGTGTTGCCACCCTGTATGTATTTGTTACCCTCTTTTCTGTACAGATTTTTTTTTCCTCGGCACTGATATTTTTTTTTTTAGTTTTTTAGAAACTTACAGATTAAGTAAAGATGGGAAGTCGGTTGTGGAAATGTTTTTGCCTGGATTGCCAAGATTATGAGTACCAATGAGAAAATGGCTCAAGCTTTGCCTGTTCTCATAGAAGTGGTTTGGAAAATTTAAAGGGATAAGACATTTGATTCTGCTCTTTGATTAGTCAGGGAAAAGCAGATTCAGTACAGCTGAAATCAGGGAATTTAAACTTGAGTATTTACACAATCAACCATAATGTGCTAAACTGAACAAGGATTTGTGTACAAAATGGTTTAAACAACCATCAAGTTCAACTTCCAGGTAGGAGTCCACACCTCTTGCATCGCAGAGTGCCTATCCTGCTGTGCTGTGATTACTTATTGAACCCTTTTAGAGAAAAGAGATTTGAGAGGGTGTGTATAGAACTGAAAGGTGTCTGGACAGAATGGGCAGAGGCAATTTTGTTTTCTGACCTGCTCTCCTCAGTGATTCACAAATCTTTTCTACACAGGTCCCTCATCCAGAGAGAACAACCAAGGGTAAGAGATGCAGCTCTGTCACTCACTGCTGCCTGAGCCACTTGGCAATTTCCAGAGACACCCTTTTGCCTTGTTTTATTCTTACTATCCCTTTCCTCAATCTTCCTTTTCCAGTTGCCTTACTGCTTTGACTGGTGCTGATCTCTGAGGGGCGATGAGTTTGCTTACCCACCCAACAGTTCTTGAGGAGGTGCTGGGGGTGTTCTGAAGCTTTCATCAAATTCCAGCTCTAGATCGCTAAATCGCGACATTCCTCAAGCTGCTCATTTCTGATGGGAAAAGCTGGGAGTGGGAGTCCTGGCTGATATTGAGAGTAGGCAATGCATAATGGGACCAAACATCATTGAAGTGATGGGATCACAGTACTGCTGGTACTCTTCTTCAGGTGGAAGATGCAGCCGGAAGACTTCCAAAGAAATTTTTCACCTAGACAAAATGGAAGGGTGTACCTGCTGTATGAAATCAGGCGGAGAAGACGTGCCATCCAGAGGAACTGGTGCTCAAACAATCATGAACATGCTGAAATCAACTTCCTGGAAAATCATTTCAATAGCAGGCCACGAACTCCTTGCTCCATCACCTGGTTCATTTCATCTAGTCCCTGTGGAAACTGCTGCAGAAGGATTCTGGAGTTCCTGAGGTCACACCCTAACGTGACCTTGGATATATATGCAGCCAAGCTGTTCAGGCGCTTCGATATCCGGAACCGACGAGGTCTCCGCAGCCTGATGATGAATGGAGTCACTATACGTATCATGAACCTTGAAGGTAACCCAGAAACTCTGTCTAAGTGTGGATTGAAAGTTCTGGGATTATGTGCACTCTTGGTTTGTAACAGAGGTGATGGCTGGCTTTGGGGAGTGTTATAAATGATCAAGGAGAAAGCCAAATTAATTACTGCAAGGCAATTTATTTTCACTACTGAAAACACGGTCCTCGAAAGCTACAGCCAAAGAGACAGCGTCAGGCCCGGGATCGGCGCTGGGTGAACCAAGATCCAACCTCTATAGCATCAGACCTCCCTCTGTTCACGAATGCCGTCTCCAGCAAGGCTGTTTTATAGAATTTTTTGTGCCTGAGGCAGAGGTGCCCCAATGTCTTTTGTCACTCTGCATGTGTATGAGGTTTCTTTCACTGCAGGGTTGGACAATTGCTGTTCCTTGGATGGTGTCGGGTGCTGATCATGTCAGGAGAAGTTGGGTATTCAGATGTATGTTCTTGATGACTTCTGTTATCTTGATTGATTGATGACACTTATCAGGTGCTGATCATCCTTGGGTGTTCCCGTGTGGTTCCAGAGGCATCCCATCTCCACACTAGCCAGGTCTTTTTACTTGTTAACGAGGCATTCTTTCCTGCTGCCACAGGAGTGTCGCAATTTCGGTGTGGTAATCTGCCTCTGGGTTGTCCGTGGTCAGAGGCTCGTTGGATGTTTAATTTATTTTACAATTTTGGTTTTTATACATTTTCCCCCTAAGCATGAATTATTTCACATTGCATATTACAGGGAGGATTAGTGAGTGCAAAAATGTCACTCTCTTCTGCCTTATTTCTTGCCCAGTCTTCCCCTGCACAGCAGCAGGACCAGCATGGTCATTTCCTCTTGCCAAATCTGAACATGAGGGTTGGAGGTTTCTCTAGCTATGCGCACCTCCTTTATATGCAGTGTAAAATCCTATCCCTCCTAGAATACACATGCAGATCAGCTTGCCAGCTGCATCGAGTAATTGATTTCCCTTGGTAGCAAGAGAAGAGCAGGAAACTTGTCTAAAGGACACTTTCAGATGATGCATCACAGAAGATGTGTCTTGCCTTTTTGTTGTGTGTATCTTGCTTGCCTGGTAATGTTTGGCTGTAAAAACAGTCCAGACAAGCAGCTCACAAAAAGGAATGTATATTTGAAGAGATGAACCTCACACACCTGTGTGGATATTTACCACTGGAGTGTGGAGCTATGAAACCCACTGGATCAAAAGTAATCTTAAAGGACATTTACTTATATTGGGTGCGCTGTCTCTGGGATTATAGCAGCAGATCATTGTCAGAAGCTCTGGCCATCCTATCAACACTAAGATCAATATGAAACTGCTAAATGTTAGTGTGTTCACTCCAGCTTTTCCCTTATCATTTGGATAAGTCAGACAGATTCATGATTGAAGCAACTTGTCTTACCAAAGCTGTGTTCTCAAGCACAAGGCTGCCAAAAGGAGAGCCTGACCTGCTCTGACTGCCTGTCCCACTTCCCTTTTCACTCCTGCCACTTGCTGATTCCTTCTCTCTTGGCTTTATGCCAGAGCATGCTATTTGTGATGAGGGTTACCCAAGCCACCACAATGATCAATTTCTCTCTCTGGCAATTCAGTTTTAGACATATTGCTACTCTGTAGAGTTTTGGTTCCCCTTTCCACTAACTTATTTGTGTAGTTATTTGTGCACACCTCGTATGAATATCTTTGTCCTTTACTGTATTCTTACTGAGAAACAAATGACTCACTGACATGTTAATGAAGAAAGAACTGGGCATCCTTTCATCAGGAGTGACTGGGTATCTCTCTTCTTAGATTACAGGTACTGCTGGAGAAATTTTGTTGCACACCAGCCCGGAGAAGATGATTATTGGCCCCAGAACGTCACTTTATACTTCATTTTGAATAGCATAGAACTCTTACATATCTTTTTGGTAAGTAGACACCTGAAAAAACACCAGGAGCAAAAATAAATGAAAAAAAATCCAAGGAAAAGGAGATTTGGATGATCCCAGCAATGGTGTTAGCAGAAATGAGAGTAGGAAAAATAAGCATAGGCTTGAAGCTTCATAAACAGAGAGCCAAGCAGGCAAGAGATTGCCAGAGGACTATGCTGCTACATTGTGCCTTTTTGTCCAGGAGCAGAGAAGAGAAGAGATTGAGCACTACTCTCAGATTTTAACTAAGAAAAGGGTATATTATTTCAACCCTTTGCATGAATCAGCTACGAGTTCACTAGCTTGCAGCTTACCCGAGCTATTTGACCCCAGAAACTCCTTCAGCTCTGTAATCATTATTCAAGTATTCTCTTTTTGCCTCAGGACAGGGCCATGGATTTCAGTTAAGTTCTGAGCAAGTTCAAAAGCCCAGATGGGTGGATTTACCTTCAGGATCAGAGTTTACATATTAGAGTACAATAGGACCAAGATCTGCTTTCCATTGTTCTTGCAATCCATACAACTGCAGAAGTTACTTGTTCAGCCTGATATCCTACTCAGAAAGAGGAAGTGGTCTACTGAACAGGAGAGGAGACCAGGACTGGAGTAAACTGTGGGGCTCAGCCACCCTTTGTGGGGCAAGCAAGTTCTTGCTTGAACTGGTCCCTCTGTGCAGAATGGATGGCAGGAGGCAGAGGAAGGGATGCACAGAACTGCTGGCAGGGACTTAGAGTCACAGACACAAACCTAACCCGTTTGTAGGATCGCCTTGTTTTATTTCTGGCTGAGGAAAAGGTACACATTCACCTCATTTCAGTTCCATCCACCCCAAACATTACACAGGGCTTTCAGTACCTCAAGACCTGACCTTTCCATTTCTTGCCTGAGTAAGACGTTCAGGTGACAGGATACACAGTCAGTAGCAATGTCCAGTCAATCAGCTGATCTAACAAAGTGCTTTATGCAATGTAATGGTTTAGGAGACGTTTTCCCCTTGGCTTTCAGCCTTTCTGAGTCTCCTAATGCCTGAGATGATTAAATAATTTAGCAGCTTACGCACGATCCGGGCACGGTGCGATGCCTGCCGGGAGCTGAGCAGAGCTGGCTGCTCGGTGCTCCTCAGTGCTGACAAACTGCTGCTGACTCAGCACGGGCCCCTACAGCGGTACAAGGGCAATCTGCCCTTCAGGCCTTGGTTTAAAGAGCCAGCTAACAAATTGCCTGTCCCAGCAAGGCAACCTTGGTGATTTCTGCAGAGTCCTGCCAGCTGGGAAGCCTGCTGGAAGTCAGGCACTTGCTGAACTGCCCTGCTGCCTCAGCTAAACACAAGCCACCCCTCAAATGAATGTGCACAGGGCCCATCATCAGTAGTTCTAACCCCCAACCCTCCACAGAAGGAATGGGAATGCCTGTGTGCTCAGCCCCTTTGAACATCCTGCCCCGTTTTACTAATTATGCAGAGGTGTAATGAGGTGAGTGAGTTCCAGGCATGAGCTCCAGAGAAATACACACGGTTGCATCAAGCCCTGGCCTCACTGGCAGAAAAACACTGAGGAACCAGAGGGGATGTAGTGGAGTCCCACTGCAAAGGGCAGGGGATGGGAGCACTTGCCCTACAAGGAGAGGCTGAGTGAACAGGCTTTCCTTGACCTATAGAGAAGGTGGCTAAGTGGGAGCTTAGTGCAAACCTGCAGTTTTCCACTACATAAAGGCAGTAAAGACGTAGCCAAACTCTCCTCAGTGATGCACAGAGAGAAAACAGGGTGACACACACAAGCTGCAGTGAGGGAAATTCCAGCAGGATGGAAGGAAACGTCTCTCCTGACAATGGTGCTGTGCTGGAACATGGTGAGGCTGTCACCTCCATCCCTGGAGACACTGAGAACTTCCCTCTGAGCTGCCTGGTCCAGCCTTGGAGTTAGCCATGCTGCAAACATGGTGTGTGACTAGAAACCTCTGGGGGGGCCTTTCTAACACCCCAAAAAGTTTGCCTTTCCACAGGATCCAACTCCACTTCCCCTGCATTCAGTTATGCAAGTTGCTACCTTTTAAATGTTTCTGTTTGTAAATGGTCTGTATTTCTAGGAGTGGCGTACATGGCACAGTAAATTATGAGGTGCTGCCCTGTTGTCTGGAAAAATGTATCTTGAGGGAGATTATTTAACACATTGAAGGAGGATCAGAGTGATATCCTGGAGCAGATGCTTCATTTTCAAATTCTCTATAATGCTGAAGAGACAGCTTAAGCTTTTGGTATCAAAATTTTAATGTTTTTTTTTTCTTCCTCCCTAGGAGCTTCCTCCATTTCTGGCAAACTGAATGCTAACAAGCCTCACCACTATGCTTTCAAGCTCAGTTTGTGCATCAATACAAGACCAGAAAAGCCAGTCGCTGGCAGTCTTTTCTTCTGCAGCCTTGCTAACTTTCTTGCTGCCACCAGAGAAGACTCTTATCACTGTCTGGGCCTTGCTAAGCACTGAACAGAACAGAAGGAGCGCATGAGAAGCCATCAGGAAGTGGGGATGGAGACCATGCCCCACAATCAGGCCTTCCACGTCTGCAGATTCTGCAATCAGATTCTGCAAGGGTCCTCTTGAGAGGCCAGCATGTAATATATTTCATGCTCTGATCTGTTCCAAAAAAGTAATCAGCCGTGCATTCTTGCTTTCAGAATTTCTTATGAAGATCTCTTTTATGGCTATGTGTGTATGCTTCAGAATATATTTCATACTATTAGAGTATTTATGCAATACTGTAGTAATACTTCATTTTAAGGTTTTATTTTTGAGTGTAAACTTTATTTATGACTGTAAAACCAGTATAATAAAAGGGAAGATGTCAACATTGTGGAAACTTTGCTTTTCTTGTTCCGCTCCTTGGTAGACATCCTTCCGTTGTAATTCCACACTCTGGAGACATAGGTGTTCATTGCAAACTGGGGAAACAAAGTAAAAAGTCTCTGCTTTTCCAGCTGGAAACACAGAGTGGAATGGTGAAATAGGAGATTTTGAAAGCTCTGAGCTCTCTCTACTGGAAGAAGGCAAAAAGAAGCGACAGGTGTGTTGGGTCTTGCAGCAGTTTTGAATTTGAACAGCAAAAAGTGTAGATCATCTGAATGAATCATGTGGGGAGCTCCATGTGTCATGATTCCCAGCCTCTTCAAGCAGGAGGCCTACTGTGTGATGCCACTGGGGAATGTGCTGGTGCTGGGACCTGCAACATGCACAAAAGATAACTTGAAGAACAAGGCAGGGGCTGGTGGGAACTGTGCCCATCTCTTCCAGTTTATTTATGCTTGTAGCATGCTCTGTCCTTGCAAAAATCTCCAGATGTTTAGCAGACTGTTGAGACAGCCAGAAAAGCTGCAGGCTGAGGAAGCAGCTCCAATCCCCACAGTGTGGGAGTGTATCTAAGGCTGAGCACAGCTGGCTGGGGAGTGTCTCCTACGTTAGACAAATAAGACAACTCCAAACAATGTATAGCACAGCTAAACTTTTCTTTCCCCTGTCCAGGGCCTCATATTGGATGTCACATGCTCTCTTTTTGGACATTATGGTGTTTGCTCCTTTTTTACTTAGGGAGCAATCAAATCACTTGATCAACATGCAGCTTAGTACAGCAGGGCCCATAGCCATTCATGCCCAGGGCTCAGCCCTTTCCACTGAAGGCAGGAGGACAAACTTCCTCTGGTCTGTTTGGAAGCTTGCCAGTTCCAAGTCAGCCCAGCAAAGTTTTTCACACTGGTTTTATCTGCCAGAGTGAATTTGCAATCTGCTGTATCTCTGCTGTGCCCCTACTGGCATGTGAAGCCTAGAGGCGGGTCTACCACACTGGTAGCCTTTGAAGGTAACCACAGAAGGCAGCTGGTCTGCTCTGAACTTCTCCTGGCCCTCTGGACTGGTAAAAACATTGTGCCACCTTGTAGAGTGGGATAGTTCTTAAAGTGAATTAATGACAGGATTATAGTGGGGAGACATCAACACCCTCCCTGTGCTGGAACTTGGGTGCAACAGCAGCAACAGAAATGGAGTTTTAGCCATATCTGATGTGGGTTTGGAAGCCTGAGGGCAAACCTGCCTAAGACAAAGTGTATGGGAGGTTCAAAAGCCAAAGACAGCCTCCAGAATCCTTGCCACCCTTTGGTGCCTCCCCATCTGCTCTTGCAGCAACCTACTTTCTCCTTGCCCAGCAGGGGCTCTGCTCCTCATTGCTCATGTTGTCTGAACGAGGGGTCTCTTCTCTGCCAAATCCCTTCATCTTTCCTCTGCGAACCAAATCTGACTTCCATCACTGTGAATATTTAATACATATGTGAAGAAATAATGACATTTCTGCTGCTAGGAACGCTAAAGGGTCAGCACCAGGGAGAGGAGAAAAACGACCTCAAAGACAATGCTGGACACAAATACATGTAGACTGAAAACCCCCTGAAGGGACAAGTTGCAAGGGAGATTCCATGACCCTGAAACCCCTTTCTATCCTGATTTCCAAGTACGAGCACGCAGCAGAGGAGGAGAAAAGGAGGGAGAAGCCATGCTTGTGTTTGCAAGGGTCTGGAGTGTGCCTTTGCATTGTTCAATGGTAATCTGTTTCTCATTACTGCAAAGTCCAAGGACACCGTGTACTGACCTGGAGGAATGATGTGTGCAGCTGGGGGAATGATGTCAGTGTCCTGCTCCTCTGTGGACACGCTGCGGGGCTGTTCACAGACAGGTTTGGGAGCTGTTTGCAGCATGGATCAGCATCCCTTCAAGGCAGCACCCTCTGCAGGGTGGCAGACCCCCCGAGCACCAGGAGATGGCAGCCATGCCCAGCTGTCCACACCAGCTGCCATCCCATTTTCCTGTTTCCTCTCTTATCAAGGACTCCACAGCTACCTGGACGTGCTTGTGTTCAGAGTTCATTGCTGCAAACCATGCAGTGTTGATCAAACGAGGCTGGGGTTTTCAGCCGGCACCAAGGCCCCTGGTCTGGCTGTTCCCCACAGCCTGGGGAGGAAACGCTCTCCCAGAAATCACAAGCACCCATTTCCCACAGCTCAGGCAGCTGGGACTGCAGGTATATTTGCCACAGTCCCCTTGAGAGCTTAGCTTCTGCCCACGTGCATATAAAGAAGGGAGACACCTAGAATAGCACACCCACAATCTCCATAAGGCTGTAAAGATAAGTGGTTCTCAAAAATATATAATCAGTAGTGAAATGTTCACTATATAAACAGTCTCCAAAGCAAGAAAAATATCTTGGGTTAATAAAGTAATGTTGCTGCATAACAGTCACCCTCCAGGGAGTTATTCTTGGCAGAGACACCTAAAGCGTTTGAGGCTGAATTAATTTAGAACACCAAATTAAAGAATAGCTTGTAACAAACAATATGAATTGGTTTTTGTGAACAGAAAAAATGCAGTTAAAACAATCTTGTGTGCAAGAGAGCTAAATTCCTATAGCTGAACCACTTGGATTAACTCTAGAGTCCACTCTGAATTTAATCAGATTTATGTTCAAAAGAATCTAAATATAGGATGTATTCCTAATATAGCTCATGATTCTTTGCATTTACTCATTACATTTTTTTCTCCTCCTGTACAATGTCAGCTGTTGTCATGTTTCAACAAGTATCTTCAACTCAGTGTTAGTCAAAATTTAATCAAAAGCTTGTATCTCAACCCCTTTCTAAGAAAATTGTAATTTTTTCTAACAATTCCACTGAGAAGGACAATGATGTTGTACAGGTACAATGTTAAAAGTTGAAAGATGAAGATTCTTTATACATCTTTGCTTCTCTTCTAGTTTTGTGAAGCATATTGTCAGCCCTTTTTTGTCCAGTGTGGTCGATTATGAGTCATGAACGGGCACAATTGGCTGGCCATCAATCAAAGAAGTATCTCAGATAACTTCAGAGGTTTTTGGTAGTATTTCTAAAGTATCCTAACAATTTATCTGCCTTGATATGCTGGGTGACATTGTCAGTAACTTCAAAGCTACAAGTAAAAGTATGAAGACAGTTTAATATTTCTAGGTTGTACCTCCAGAAATCAGAAAGAAAAGGTGGCATGTCAATCCTCGGTGTCCAATATACTTCCTTCACCCACATGATACCAAAAAAAGAGACAAAGCCAGATGCTTGTTTGTAAGACCTTTATTTATATAAATAATATGCACCATATGAAACAAATATACAACACCATGCTTGCAAATTAATGCTTTGCAAAGGACTGTCATTGCTATTCCTGGTCAAAATTTCCCAAGCTGAGAATGCCTTGGGAGCCTGAAGTCGAAGAAAGCTTGTGAGGCCGCTGGTTGTGACCTCTGCCAGCAGGAGCAGGCCCTGTAGGGGCAGAGCTCTGCTGTCCTAGCACCAGGGGAGGTGTTCTGAGGAGCTTCCAGCCCTACCCAGAAGGAGCACAGAACTTGCAGCCACCATGAAGGAAATGATAGAGCACACCCAGAGTGTGGGACACATTCAGCCTTGTGCAAACCCCAAGAGGTTGGACTGGAGAGGGCAATCCAGCTGTAATTCAGGGGGTAGGAAGGTGGTGGTGAGCAGGCATGTGCTGTGAACCCGTATCTTCAGCTTGTAAAGACTGTGTCCACCAGATCAGGAGCTAATGGGGTCCCCTAGTGGAAACGGAGTGATTGCCAGGCAGGAGGATGGTTTGGTTTTGGCTCCTACAGAAGATATCTATTTACAGGCTAAAGAGCTTTGTGTATGCCAGGATTTTCTCTGGCCAGCTCTCAGTAGAGTCACATTGCTGGCCATATTATGGGCAATAAAAAACTTGGAAAAACAAAAGACTGTGGGACTGTAAAGGTGCCTCCAGCAGAGGCAGCTGGCTGGGGAGGGAGCACATTGCATGTCTGGTCTAGGGGGAAATGCTCAGAGGATGAAGAGCACTCCACACAGTGAGATCTGTGGTGCTCTGCACACAATCCTCTTAGAGAGACCTGCTGGCTTCATGTGAGGTTTTCAAGCTGAGCTACCTGGGCTGTCAAGGACTCACTTCAACACTCTCTGCTGAGCTTTCCAGTGGTTGGTCAACTTTGCTGTTAATACATAGGCTGCACCACCTCAGTTGGGATGGTTTTCCTACCAACATCCAGGAGGACAACTGAACCATTTCACAGGGGAGGACACAGAGCAGCTGGGTGTAGTGCAGCTCTAAGAGCCAAGAAATGTGCTCCCTGAAGCCTTCATGAAGTGTGCAGGTCAGTGCAGTGCCAGTGAGAGCACAGCCACACAAAGAGCTTTGCAGGCTGTCTGCTCCCACCTGGGCAGGGCTGAACCCAGAGCTCCATTTAGTGGATCACCTGGATTAGCTCTGCAGGGACTGAGGGGAGGCAAATCACTCTCTGGCAATGTCACTGCAATCCTGGCTGTTCCCAGTTAGCAATGGATAAGGTGTGAGCCTGAGGAAGGTGTCTTCACAAGATCAGCCTAATTCTCCTTGGAAATGAAAGTAAGGGTAGTCTTATCTCTAGACACAGGGCTGGAAGGGAGATGTAAGGAAGGAAGAGGAGAAAGATCTGTTGTAAGGGAGAGAGTTGGAAATCAAAGAGCAAGTGTTTGTGAAGTCTTCTGATTGCTGATGACTTTCACTTCAAAGTCCCAGAATTTTAAAAGCATCTCGTAAATCATCTACTTCATACAGCGGCTGCAGGACAAAATAGAAATGGTAGGTCAGTTGTCAAGTGAGCAGGAACCCATGAATATGAGGAAGGAATGGCAGGAGATGGGATGAGAGGGGGAAGAAGGGGAAGTGAACAAGCAGAGGAGAGATGAAGAAAGTTGGAGGAAGAGGCATAAGGGATGTGGAAGATGAAGACATGGGAGTGAATGAAGAGGCAGATGGCAGGGATGAGCAGCAAGTGCAGAGAGGAATTATAGAGCGGAATAAGCTGGGGGAAGAGGCACTGGAAGAAGAAGGAGAATTGTCCCTTACCAGGAGGATTCGTCGAAGTTTCCTGGCAAGATGGACAGAGTTTTCATGCAGCCCTTCCCAGCCTTTGAATGCCTGTTCCCTGTTCTCCACAAATGTGTTCCAGCAGTAGAAGTAATCTGTGCAAGACATGGGGGAGTTACAGGTGCTCGACAGGACACTGATCACTAAATCATCACACTCTGCATCATCTTCTCTGGCTCCTTGCCCTTGCCCTTCTCCCCAGCACCCCTTGGCCCTCCATCGTCTCTTTCCTGCCTGCACAACTCACCTTTGAAGGTCATGATGGCGATCTGTGCCCCTGCCTTGTGCAGGCGCCGCAGCCCCTCGGGCTCTGCCTTGCGCTCCTCGCAGAAGTAGAGGCGGGCCATGAAGATGCGGAGGCTCAGGTTGGGGTAGGAGCGCAGGAAGCTGGCGATGTGCTGGGCGCAGTCGTAGCAGGGGCTCCAGGAGGTGAACCAGGTGATGCGGTAGCAGCGCCCCGGGTCCAGGTCCCAGGCTGCGATGTAGCGCAGGAAAAGCACCTCCACGTGGCAGCCCATCTTCGGGAAACCGGGAGAGACAGGGGCCAGGAGTCAGCGGGGTGTGACAGGGACAGGGAGGGAGGCTGGCCTGGGTGGGGTGTGAGGGAGGAGAAGCAAGGTGCGGGACTTCTCTTGGGTCGGCACACACGGGGACAAGGCACGGCAGCGCTTAAGGGCTAGAGCAGCGCTGGTGGGCAGTGGTGTGGAGGGATGTGGGAACGGGATGGGCGGGAGATAAGCGGGAGGGTAGGGAGACTGGAAAAGCAGCAGGGAGTGTGGGTGTCTCGCTGATAACACACTCCGGGGTAGCACAAAGCACAGCTTTGCCCGGAGGCTGCATCCCTTAAACGGTGTGAACCAGCTCAGCCCCAGGTGTGTCTGTACCAGCTCAGCCCCAGGTGTGTCTGTACCAGCACAGTGCCCAGGTATGTCTGTACCAGCACAGCCCCAGGTGTGCCTGTACCTGCACAGTGCCCAGGTATGTCTGTACCTGCACAGCCCACAGGTATGTCTGTACCAGCACAGCCCCAGGTGTGCCTGTACCTGCACAGCCCACAGGTATGTCTGTACCAGCTCAGCCCCAGGTGTGCCTGTACCTGCACAGCCCCAGGTGTGCCTGTACCTGCACAGCCCACAGGTATGTCTGTGCCAGCACAGCCCCAGGTGTGTCTGTGCTGCTGTCACAGCCCTCTGCTCCCTCCTGCCCCAGGCAAGCTGGAGCTGCGGGCTCCAGAACGGGCTGGCAAGGTGTTCCCTCCCCCACCTGGTTGCGCAGGTATCCAAAATCTAGGGAGCAGGAGGTGGCGCTGTCCCGGCGCTTCACCACATAGCACAGGTAGGTCTCACGCCGGCCCTTGGCCTTGCGCAGGTTCCTGAAGTTGTAGAGGAAGAGTCTCCTTTGCATGAGGATGCTGCAGGAGAAGACAAGAGAGAATTTACATTTACTCATGCAGCCAGTTGTTTACCCTGTCTCTGTTGAGGGCTCAGCACCAAAAATATCCTCTTCACATCCAAGCCTCTCTGTACGAGAAGAGGGTCGGTAATTTGCATGAAATGTTCTAGGGAAAGGATGCAGACGTGACTCTGGGGATGAAGCAGGTGACCTTGTGAGTGGAAATGGTGTGCGAATTAATAGTGATTAGTCAAACAGCAACTATGGCTGGGCAGAGTGTGAAAGTATCTGAAAATATCCAGAACGTGGACACCAGTGAGGGAGGAGGATGAAGGCATCTGAGAAGGCCTGTGAAGATGAGAGGGTGTGGAGTTCAGCCATCAAGAGTTGTTATTTTTGCTGTGTGAAACCCAGAAAGTCCACTGGGGCAAGGGATGGACCAAACTAGAATCTCTCCAGAGAAGACTGGACTGAATGCCTTCCAAGCAGGGCCTAAAAGAAGAGCAGAGTTGAAAGTGTGCAGGGCCAGGGAAAGATGCCATCCAGCAGCTGAAGGAATATATAAATGGTAGCCATGCTGACACCTCCCCAGACACAAGTACCACTTCCACAGCAGACAGACATCAAGACTGGCACGGGGCTGCTCCTGTGCCCAGGGACCATGCTGGGGAGAGGCAGCAGGAGCACAGGGAGGGGGTGAAGCAGTCATGAGCCATTTCTAACAGCCTCACTGCCAAGTGGAGGGACACGGGCAGCTGGGTTCATTGAGGTGAGATACTCACCTCCCCCGCAGCAACGCAAAACAGAAGTGAATAGGTTAAAAATAATCACGTCCTTTGTCACCTTTATCATCTTTTCCCATTGTTAGGCTGATGTTCAGTTTAAGCTGGGGTAAGTTTAAGAGATACTGAGCTGGGTTTTCCCAAGGATCTCCAATGAAGTGTAGAAAAGGGGAATTTGGGTTTGTTGGGAATTTAAATCTGAGAGTCTAGGCACTTGAATGCACCCTTCATCGGTTTGCTAGTGTGACCATAAAGCTTGAGCACTGCAGAGCACTTAATGACCAGCTGACAGGCATCCTCTCTGGCCTTCCAGGAGCTTCTGCCCCTTGTGCAGCCTGCCACATGGCCACTGCATCACAGGTACTCATTCACAGAGTCATGCTCATCCTCTTGCTGCCTAGTGATGTGCTTTGAGGCTGTGTGTCACTCCCTACTGCTCCTCACCTGCATCACAGACATTCTCCCTCAGGGCCTTGCTGCCCTGATTGTCCCACAGACAGGCACACGACTCTTTCCTGCCCTGTCTCCCTCAGCCTGCAGTGCACAAATGCCTGTCCTGTCACACAGAAAGAGGAAGCACACACACACACTCAGCTATGCCATGCTTTGTGCTGGCAGGCTCCTGCAGGAGCACATCACATTCAAGCCTTCTGTTAGAAGAAGGTCCACAGAGAAGACTGCACACACTCAGGAGGGTAAAGCATCCGCATTAAGTATCTCATTAAGCCCAACAACAGTCTGAGGCTGTTCCTGGAGGTCTGTCCAGGAAGCTCCACACCAGAGCAGTACTGCAGGTTGTGTCAGGAGCAGAGCACGAGCTGATCCCCCTGCATTCCATCACCCCTTTCTCTGGCTGTTCATGGTGTGTGCCTGTTTCCCATACCCACTGTATGTTCTTCATCACCCTTCTCACTCTTGGAGCTGACCCTACCACCTTGGATTCACCCTGTTTCCCTGCCTTTGTGCAAACACTTACAAATGATCACCTGTGTATATTCCTAACACACACATATTGGTCTCCCTAATTTTTTTTTTCTCCCCAAAATTATCAACCAGTCGTTCACCACAGGTTTCTAAGCCTTAGATGTGTTATTGCAGGGGTATGGAAAAGACTGTGCCCTGTAACAGAGGTGCTGGAGTGGGGGTCTGTTCTGTGGTGACAGATCCTCAGGTTGTCCAGAAAGGATAACCCAGAAAATTGCACAGGTGTGATGGGCCAGAGGCTTGCAAAGCACTTACCTGGGTGTGCCACAACTGCAGAAAACAGAGCAGAGCCTTGTGCACAAGGCAACTGCTTGCTGAAGAAACATACAAGCCAGGTGAAAAACAATTACAATTATGTTGATGTTTCATTAAAACCCGTATGTAAAAATGCTTTTTATCACATCAAAAACATAAGTGAAAACAGACTTTCCCTTTAAAATTTTTTTAAAAGTTTTGGGCAAAACCATTTGCTTTCAAAATGTTTCTGATTCTTTTTATAGTTGTCCCTTTTCTCATCTCGTTCAATTTTTCTCTATTCAATGTCTTTGACCCTGCAGAGTCGCATGTGGATGCAAATAAGGGTGAAGAACAAGAAATGACCCCAAACCACAGAAAAATAAAATTACGATCACTTAGATTATTTTTCAGTTTCAGAACAAATTGAAGACAATTTGAATCACGGAAGACACTTGTTCAACTAGAAATGTTCATTAACATCAGCTCTTTTTCTCCCTTTCCTCTGGAGTTCACCATCCCAGGGTTTTTGGGGGTTTTTGGTGGTTTTTTTTTTTTTTCTTTTTTCTTTTTTTTTTTTTTTTCTTTTTTTTTCCCCAGGGAGGATTTCAGAATATGGCAGGTGCAAACAGAAGAATGAATGAACACATGTTGTGTGGAGCAACTGAGCAGATGTCTGGCTAGGTGTAAACTGCTGGATACACAAGCAACTCCTATGGCTATAGCATAGCTCAGGGGAAAGCAGCAAGGACACAGGAGCTGTGATTACACCTGGGCACTGAAGAAGCAGCCTGAACAGAGATCTTCTCCTCAAATAAAGATTCATGAAATCAGAGTGAAGCCCCCTGAGTGTGTGCATAGTATGCCATTGTGGAGAATGATTGGCCATAGTAAGCTCACAGACTAATTGCAGTGCAAATGCAATTGGATTGAGGGGCTTAAGCAGCAGATAGCATCTGACTGTTCATCCTTCTGTTATCATCCTTTGTTTCTAGAAAATAAAAACAATGAAAGGAACAGAGAATAGCCACAAGAAAGAAATGACAGAAAGGGAAAAGAGCACAGGTGGCAGACAGTGAAAGAGAAAGAACAACAGAGGCACAGAGATGCAAGTTGCAAGAGCAGGACAGGCAGAGAGTTAGATCAGTGAGTCAGACAGGGAAAGGGAAAGGGATGGTCAACACCAGAGGGAAAGCAAGTAAATTCTGACAGAAAGACTCTCATCTCTCACAGGAGCAAGAAACTAGAGACACTCATTTTACCTGTCCATGACTCCCAGGGTCTCTCTCAGGTGATGGGATCACAGGGAGGTTATCTCGCAGACTCTGTGCAGCCCTCTGACCTGATGTACAGAAATGTGGACTGGCCTGTGTGTCCCCTCCCCATTCACCCCTATCTACTCCCTGCTGGCTTTCATCGGGGTGTGGTTGAGGGAGGAGTTAGAAGGGTCTCTGGAGCTGCAGGAGCTGAAGGAAAAGGTGTTGAGATGCAAAGGGGCATCAGTTCTGAAAGATGCTCAGCGCCCATTGGTCACCACCACCCCTTGCACTGCCTACCAGCCCACCCCACCTGCAAAATTATTCTGCAAAAATATCAATAGCATAACAAGGCAGGAAACATTGTCTAGTGGTTAGAGGGGGGCCTGAGAGCTTGTGTACCACTAGTGTGAATGTGGGCAAAACCACACCATCCCTCCGGGCTTCGCATCACGCAGCTGTGCAGGGATGGTGGTGACCCTGCCCTGCTCCAGCACAGAGGCTGCAGCTCTGTGCAGCAGCCTGGAGCCACCCTGCTGTAAGGAGCTCAGGAACAGCAGCTTGTGGGCAGACTTTCCCTGCTCCTCTGTGACCCCCTGAAGGCCTGGCGGCTGCATGGAGCAGCAGTGAACTGAAGATGAGAGTGAGAGGGACTCAGCTCCCAGGGCTCAGTGGGGAGAGGCTGGCCTCAGCTTGGCACCTGAACATTGTCACGGGTGTCTGAGCCCTGTCAGCATGCCAGGGGTGGTGGCAGACCTGCACTGCAAAGCTGCACCCAAAGCACCGGTGGGGAGTGACTCTGGGCCTGATCCTGCTGTTCCAGGTGGTGCTGGCCCCAGCACTGAGCTCGGGCAGGGTGACAGTCAGGACCCCGTGGCTGAGTCTGCGCTGTCACAGCCGGGCTGGCACTCAGGATGCGCACGCTTTGCTCTGCCAGCACTGCTCTGGGCTGCCCAGGCTCTGCTGCCCTGGCAGCCAGCCCCTGTGCAGGGCTGAAGGGCAGCGAGGCTGGGGCAGTGCCTTGGGCTGGCCAGGGCGCCCGGAGGCAGCCAGGGCACGTTCGGCTCCGCTTCTGCCCCAAGCGGGCACGGCTGAGCAGCAGCGCTTTTGTTTACCTCATGCTAGGGTAGCTCTTCGTTTTTTCTCTGCTTGATTTACTTTCCTTATTAATTTTACTGGTTTTCAGAATGCTGAGGCTTTGTGAAACCAGTATATGCAAAAACAGGCAAAGGAGAGATGAGTTGCCAGAACAGAGCAGACTCTGTAGCCCAGTGCTTGGAGAGGACTTGTTTTTGAGAGCACAGAGCATGGCATTCCACAGGAAAAGGAGAAGCACTCCTGCAAAGCCCAGGCATGGGCTGTCCTACTCCTCAGGGAAATGCCTGGGTAAGATACAAACTCAATGAACACATTTTGGCAGCTGCATTGGTCTCAAGAGCTGTGGCAATTATCCTTCTTGAGGGTCTGGCTCCTAATGCTTCACCAAAGCTAGAAAAGACTGAAATCCTTGAAAATCCCTGTCCTGCTTAACAGAGCCTAAGAGAAAAACTCTGGCTAATGAAACAGCTGTCCCCTTTCAGCCTTTGCTCTAGTAGCACCTTGTGACAAAGCTCCTAGGTCAGAGCAACAATCACACTTTAATACTAGATTTTCCTTTAATAATTCAAAGGGCACATTTGTTACACAGGACATAAAAAAAAGAGAAAAGCAAAAACAAAAAGCAAAACACTCTGGGAAATCTGCTTCTTAGAGATCATAACCATTTGTGTTTCATTCAATAAATCAAGTAAATTCACCTTTATTCTTGTGCTGGTTCTCAATTTTCAAATTTTCATAGTCAAAAGATTGCACAAAATTTTATATAAATTTTCTACTTTGAAAGGACTCAAAAAATATCTCCATGGCCAGCCTGGTCCTCCCCATAAATTTAATTGGTGCAAAATTATTTTCTCAAAGGTTTTACATGTCAAGTCTCATAAAATGTATAACTAGATCCTTTCTCTGGTCCTGGCTGTAAGTGGAATTCGTCCTTCCATGTTTAAAACATGCTCTTTCCCCTAAATGTTGAGAGTTTCTTTGCTCTCCACAGAGATAAAAAAGAAAGAATGGACGAACAAGCAGATCAGCTATAATTAATGGCAAGGCTCTCAAGTCTAAGCACTGCTGGAGGCTTTCTGATGCCCTTCATTTAGACTGGTAACTTCCTTCACATGTGAGGGGCAAGTGCGCAAAGTCAGTGGCAGAGATTCTCTGCCTCTATCTCTAATCCCCAGAGCAGAAATCTGCTGGTGTGGATGTGCTTTAGGGCCTTGTAGCAAGTCTAGGGGACAATTCAAGAGGGGACAATTCAAGAGGGACCTTCAGTTCCTACGCAGTTCTGCCTAAAACAGGAGCTGCACTCTCTTGCCACAGCAAGATGCTGCTCATTGGCAGATGTCGCCCATGCTCTGGTTAAAAAAAAAAAAAAAAAAAAAAAAAAAAGAGTTTAGAAAACCGTGGAAAGGTTGCTGATCTCTCATCTCCTTACTTGTCCAGCTTTCTCCCTGGTTGTAAATTTCCAAATCTGTTACATGTGTCAAGCATAGACTGGGAGCTCATACCCAAGGGGTTATGCTGACCACTTCAGTTTTCTGTCCTTTCTGTTCAGTGAAAACCTCTTTGGAGATGGGAGAGGAAAATACTGACGATGTCTCCATCATGGTTTCTGATCAAAGCCCGGGTCAGGTAAAGCTGCTGGGGAAGGCTGGAGAGGGTCTCTGTGCTGCTGTGTTTGCACTGTTATCTAGCAACAGGCTCTGCTCCACCTTTTTGGGATCATGGAAGAATGTTCTAGCATCCCTTCAGGTTTCTTGTACTCTTATTGTCTGTCTTGGAGTGAGAACAGAGAAATAAATGCTGGCTGAAGAGCAGTGGTCAGGTGTAAGGTGGGGTGAGAAGAGGAATGCCACCATTACTTTTACGAAAGATTCAGAAAGGAAATTACCAAGAAATTAGACAGCAAAAATACAGTGAATAATTTAAATTATCTAGCCCCAAATCAGAGGAGAGGTTGCTTGTTTAGTCAACAGGAAGTCATGTGTTGGTGTATGCCATTATAAATATATATTTATTTTTTCCATTCACCCTTTGCTAAGAAATTGCCTTTTGAAAGTAGCGCCTCTGTCACCAGTTGGTTGGTTTTGCACTGAACACAAGAAACGCAGACACCTGCTCACCCTGGCCTCAAGAGAAAACCTCAAACAGAAAAACTTTCTCTGCTCCACAAGTGCTGATGCACCACAGAGATGGTGACTTGCATGGAGATGCTGAGCAGGGGAATGGTGGAGCTCCTTGCACTAAGGCACTGGCAGACAAATAAGCTGTTATGCTTATTTATTATAAACACATGGAACATATTCACTTAATATGAGCACATACTAAGCCTGAGAGTATACATCAAAATGCTTATTTATTACACACACATTGCACTGTGTTCACTCCACAAAGATTCCTCACCCTCCTTAGAATGACAGACTCATCACAAAGGTAGTGCTCAGGCACCTCTGCCAGGCACATCACTCCCATTACTCCTGGGTGGAGTCCTGGGTGGAAAAGACCCCTCCACACCAGATATAGAGCAGCTTGCTGTTAGGACATGGGGCAGAGAGCCTTGTCCCTAGAGCTGCCACCTCTTCCTGTGATGCAGCAGTGGATGCCATGCCTGGGGAGAGGTTTCAGCCATTGCTTTACAAAGCAGTGATTTTTGCGGAATGTGCAGCACCACAGAGATTTAGAAAAGCTGTGAGGATGTGTGTGTGGTCTGCCTGGGGTGGACTTCACCAGAGAGGGATGGTGTGGTGCTGGGGTTTGCAAATGCAAAGCCAAAGCACTGTGGGGTGAGTGTCACGGAGGCTGCATCTGAATTAGACAAGAGCAGGGATTCCAGGTTATGAGAAGGAAGGGGGAAGTAAAAAAGGCAGGAGTTCAGGATGTGTGGGAGGGTGAGTTTACAAAACTTGCATTGCTGCATGCTGCAGGATTGTCAATGCTGCCACTGATGCCGAATTGAGGGCATCTGGCTGCTGAGTGTGCACTAAGGTTGTATGCTACTGTGTGTTTTACTAGCAATTCAGCTTTCCAGGCTTGCACTGCAAAATCTTTACCTGGAGACTTGACCTGCAGTTTATTTTTGTTTCACTGTTGAGCTTGTTTTGGTGATGGGGGATAAGGCAAATTAGGGTGAAACTACAGAATTGAGTGTACATTTTTAACCGCAGTCCTGTGAGCGCTTCTCATTCCTGCCCTGCAGCTCTCTGCCAGCCCAGCCCAGCCCAGGCCTTCTTACAGGAACCAATAATCCTTAATTCTGGCCCTGTGACCCCACAATTATTTTGTCTCCCTGCCTCTATTAGTCCCCTCCACCATGTCTCTAGGCCACAGCACTTCCAGCCCTTGCTACCAGAGACAGACACCTCCTGGGATCACCAGCACGAAGGCAGGAAAGTGTTGGGGAGTTTGAGACCTAGTGAATGGCTTCCCCATCATGACTGCAGATAAAAAATGTGACCAAAATCTACATCCTTATGCTAAATGTCCTCAAGTGTGTTTTCTGGCTTGAGGCCGTGACATGGCTGGGTGCTTACCTCATTTATGCTAAGATAAACAGACTCTCTGATGAAAGCAGAACTGCCCTGCCCATGCTGAGAGATGGGGGTAGAATACCTACCAGAGCTGCTGCACCCTGCTGCTTGCCATTGCAGCGCCTGCAGCTTCAGCCTCCAGCATGCTCTGCCCATCTCAAGTGGCTCCTGACTCTGTGCTGACCTGGAGAACACCCTCTGCATGCCCAGGGAGCTGCAGCCACTGTTCCAGTGTTGCTCCACTCTCCTACAGCTCAGCTCCCTGCTCTGGGCACCTCACACCCTGTTTCAAATCAGATTTTCCTGCTCCTCAGTGGAAGTCACTGGCTCCATATCTCTGCAGTCATCTGCTAGCCACAGGGAGAAACTTGGTTTTGTACTGCTGTTTTTCAGGCTCACCTCCTAGCTGTGGTTATGGTTTTGCAAACCAGTGTTGCCTGCGATTAGCTCATGTTTTTGCAGCGCTGCAGGTCGTGCTACTCCGTGCAAAAAGAGCTTGCACTGAGGCCTGGGTGGTAAATCCTGATTTTAACTTCCCTGTTGTCTTTGGAGAAGTACTTTGTTGGAGAGACTGAGACAGGAGTCTTGAGAGTTCAGTAAGAAACTGTGTGTTGGATGTTCCGTGGCTGTCAGTTGTGTGCTGAGGACCTTGCAGTTGTACAAGGTTCCCTTGGCTGGAAGTCCTCACGAGCATCTCTTGATCTTGCACTCACATACACAGCCAGGTAATTTCCTTTTTCCCAGTCTGTGCTCAACATGGGGACCCCAGATCCACTCCTCTCTTCTATCATTTTTGTGCAGGTACAGGTAAGGCACAGGCAGATTTACTTAAGGGTGGCTAGCTTGGTCCTGTTGCAATTTGGGAAACAGGGAGCAAGGCCAGCAAAGCTTTTGGACTGGAGAGGCAAAAATCTACCATGAAGCAGTGCCCCTGGGGACTCTCAGGGAACAGAAATGGCAAAGAGGTTTGCAGAGGCTACAAAGAGTTCAGACATCTTTCCTAAGCTAAACCAATGAGCAACTACACAGAGAGCAGCTGATGGACAGTGGAGCCAAAAGAGACAGAGTGTGATGACAGTGCTGGGCTCAAGCAGGGCTGGTGAGAAAATCACCGGAGCACAGAGAGTCTCAGGAGCAACTACACTCACTGCACCAGGCAGAAAGGAAAGGCTTTTGAAGGTGCCAAGAAGGCAGCAAAGGCCAAGACCCACCTGGCCCTGGACTGGCACTGCCAAGGAGCCCTGATTAGCTCTGGCTGTGAAGAAAGTCCCAAGGAAAGTCAAGATGGCCAAGAAATAGCTGCAGGATATGAAAACTGACAGACCAAAAGAGGCAAAGATCCAGCTAAGGGCAAAACCGTGAAACACAAGGCAACAAACCCAAGGCATAGAAATTGAAAGTGACCTCAGGGTGAGAAGGTGGTGCACAAGAAGTAGATGCTGTGTGACCATAGAAAAAGTGGCCTGCTGCAGGGACACAGACTGCAAATCCTTTAATTAAACCTCTGTTTTTTGTAATGTTTTGCATTTTTTAGCACAATTTCCCCAAAGGAAGAGAATTTATTTCAATAGTTTTAAAAATTAAATTAAATTAAATTTGTGCTTTGTATTAATTAAAAGTTTCTTCTTGTTATTTTCTTCAGTTGACTGCAGCAATATTGTAGGGGAGGCAGTTTGCTCAGAGATGCACAGCTAAAAGAAGAGAGGCAGCAGATGAAAGATGCAATAAAGGAATTTCTGATCTGACATCAGGAAACTATTCTCCATCTTAAGTGTGGTGCAATATTAGAACAACTTGTGGATTCTCCATCCCCTGCTGAATTTTTCAGAATTCACTTGGACAATCTGAGCAATCTGAGCAGCTTTGAAGTTAGCTCTGCACATTTACTCTCAATGTAAGTTTATCTGTGATCTTAACTGGGAACATATGCTATCTCAATAACCACATTTATTTAAAAAAATGAACAGCTTAACCAGCATTTATTCTTATATTTAAGCAGGTGAGATCTGACATGTCTTATTAGTTAGACACATTGAATTACATATGCTTCTCTATCACACCTTTTTGCTAATTTGTGACCAGCTGTATTTGTATGGAAATTGCAACCTTAGCAAAATGCCCCAAATTGCATTCTGATAGATAATTTATTAATTAAATGAATGGAATGTTTTTCACAATTCACTTTTTAAATATACTTCAGCATACTAGCAACAAGCACATGCTGTTTGTATTTAAACTGATACAATTCACATTAGTGAACATGTTTATTTTTGAGAAAATAACTTACACTAATAACAAAAGTAGACAATCAAATACCTTTGTGGCATTTCCCACATATTTTTAAATAACTTTTTAAAGGGACTAAAATCCAGCTCTCTATTTTGTGGGAGTTTATTCCAACTTGCTGCATTACAGGCCCTAAGGATGGCAGGAACAGAGAGAAAAGGCAATGTGCTAAAGATCAGAGAGCAGGGGGTGAAGAGATTCAGAACTGGACTTCAGATTTCCTGTGCCCCAGTCAAGGAGCTGCTCACAACTGGACAAATGTGCGCTGTCAAACAATGTCACCATGTGGCGTCAGGCGTCAATACTACAGGATAGTGTACTTTATTATCTCCAGAAAAAGTTGCCCAAACAATTAAAATGAAAAATTAAAGCTAAAGTCTCTTTTGGTTTCAACCCAGCCATTTGCTGAGTAGAGGAGCTCTTTTTGGGTGGGTGGCAAGGACCAGACCCCTCTGTGAAGGACAAGCCCACACGGCAGCCAGCAGTACATCCCTGCGGGATCCTTCCAAGCTGGGATGCCCGATGTCAATGCTCTTTGTTCACACTGTGGGCTCTTGAGGACAGGATTGAGGCAACAAGTTTCAGGAGCTTCTAGGTGACATGTCAGCTGCTCCCAACAGCCCTCCCATGCTTGTTAGCCCCCCATGCCCAGCAGTGCGGCACTGCCTCAAACTGGGGAGCAGACACTGGAGCACAGGCTTTAACCAGCAGCCTTCAAACTGGTCACACAGATCGGTACTGGGGAGCTGTGACAGCAAGAGCAGGAGGAACAGCCATTGTGTGGGAAGCGACCACAGAGCATCTAAATCCTGCTCCAGGTCAGGAGAGGTTGTGAAAATCAGCCACAAATGCAGAATCATGCTTCTAAAAACAGGGCTCTGTCAGCTTTCTTTGTGGCTAGCCCAACTGCATAAGCAGCACACCTACCTGGAGGCGTATTTAAAACCACTTCCCTAGCTTGCAAGAGAAAGTGCTGTCCAGATATTGTGGCAATTCAGGTTGGAGTGGCAGAGGTGATAAATCTGGGTATGGGACAAGCGCCAGTGAAGTGTGGGCCGACTCTAGTGTAAGGGAAAAGGAAGAATAAGCTGAATTACAAAGAGTTGATGGCATATGTTGTGCTTGGCTCACACAGCCAGGGGAAAGTGCCAATGCAGGAGCACTGCAAAGGCTGAGTTTATGAGACAGAGCAGGCTCTGGCCTGTGTAGGAGGGAGCTGTGTCTCCAGCCACTGGGGCTGGGGCTGTACCCACCACAGCACTCTGAGATCAGGACACCACAGCTTCAGCCAGGAAGGGGAGTAGAGTGTTGTGCAATAATCTGCGTTGTGTGGTTTAGTCCTGAAGATCTATGGGGCACTCTCAGAGGCAGCTTAATGGGTAATTTGGCCCACAGCCACTTTTGTTCTAGAAATACCATCTAAATGCAGACTTGACTGCTTGCACTTGCACTGTTCAGAGTCCCCACATCTTAGTGCTTCATCTTTTCAACCTAAATATGATGTACAGTCAATGCCTGATGAAACTATGAAAAAGTCAGAAAATCAATGAAAAGGAAAATTTCCTAATCTTTTTGACCTAGATGTGTAATTTTTAATGTGGTCTCTCAGTTATTCCCATTGTTGAGTTAAATGGTTGTAGTGAACAAGTTTTTTGCTGCTTATGTGATATTTATTACAGCTTTTCTCTTATTTCAGTCATCTTGCCATTTTATTTGGACATGTTAATTCTCCACCAGAAAGTCATGGCATGTGTATAGTAAAAAGATGTGTCCTCAGCACAAATTTCACAGGCTGGGAGGAGTTATCCCTGTGTTCAGCAGCTAACAATTGTCAGGAAAATCTAGCACAGCTATCCATGGTAAAAAAAAAATGCTGGAGAAAATGTTATATTTCTCTAGGAAAAAAAAGCATTCCCAGGAACTCCCATGAGCTGTGATTCATGAGTGAGAGGAGGGTGACAGCAGAGGACTAGGCTAGCAGGGAGTAAAAGGTTCCAAATGATAGATTTTATATGGATTCAAGTCTCCCCACAAATCTGGAGGAAATACAGCAAGAGACAAATAAACCCAAACACATGAGATTTGCCAAGAATAACAAGAAATAAATTTTCTTTTAATATGGATTATATAGACTCTACCATTAAAACAGTGTTCTCCTGGACAGGAGCACCTCTTCCTGTCCCTGCTGAAAGCAAGAAACAGAAAGGCTTCTAACCACTTCCCAACCTGTATGAAAGTTAAATTTCTATATGCTGTACAGTAGCTATGTTACCCAGTTATGTATCTATAGTGACGAATATTCACCTCTAAATACAGAGAACAGACTTGACCCAGTCCAATTTCCAAGATCCATCTCCATCCTACCTTCCTCCACACAGGAAATTTTCACAGGTATCCCTGTGGCATGGAAGACAGTGGCTTGAATGTCGTTGAGATCAAGCTCTCAGTACCCTCCTCTCTACAGAAATGTGCACCCTCTCAGTACAAAGAAATCCCTCCTTCATTCCTAGTCTCATGAGCCTGGAGTACTCGCGAGGAGCATCACCCTCTGAGTAGCAGTGCAGTGTTCCCATATGTAGGATAAAATTCTGGTCACTGCATGATTTGGAATTCTTTCTCCTGTACATTGGATATAGAGATTTAGCCCATCTAAGGCTAATTTTTGGGGGTGTCTTCCCCCCCACAGAGGATGTGACCAGCTTCTTGCTGCATACAGCAGAAATGCAGGTCCTGGCAAGATGGTCCTACACTAATTGTTTTGGCTCTTTTTCCCAAACATCTGCCTCTGTGCAGCAAACTGTCCCCAGAACTGTGTGACCCTGGCTCTGTGCAACAGGGCAGTGCTCCTGCAAGCCTGAAGGGTTCAGCAGATGATGTGAGGGGACTGAATGCCAAATCTAGCAAGCTGGCTTTCAGCTACTTGGGAACAACACAGAGATCCTAGAGACAGGGTCTTGCTGATCCTCTGGTGCCCCACAGAATCATGCCACTAAGAGTCACATGGAGTGATTAGTGCAATTCAGACTGCTCTTCCCTGCTTACCCTACCTGGTCTCATCACAAAAACTGCCCATATACCTGGAAATGTTCTCCATATACCTAGAAAACGAAGTCTGCAAGCAGACCAGACATCCAGTGCTGCCACAGTGAATTCTTCTGCCCAGGCTGGCCTGTAAAAGCACTTACACCTGCAGATATGTTTACCTTCCCCATCAGCACCTGGCCCTGTGCGGGTCAGCACAGTCAGAGATTCTGCAGAAAAATCCCAGGTGCCAGATAAACAGCAATCCCAGATAATGATTCTGCTCCCACACCCAATTCCAACTTGCAACTCCCTCCTGCTTTGTGCAGGAGCTTCCAGGTCAGGAGGTAGGAACTCAACTGGAGATTGAAAGCAGGCACAGCAACTGGAGAGTGTGGAGGTAGCCAGACCAAGACAAGACACCAAGACAAGAAAATTCATTGCAAGGTCTCAGTAATGTCAGGTCACACAGGTTCTTCATGGGCTTTCTTGGGCTTAGGAGTGGAGGCAGCTGTAATTACTGCTCCCTGAAACTTGCCTGGAATGGGCATCAAGAGATGGCTTCAGTGGGAAAGGAGGGACAAGAACAGAGGAGAGGAGAGGAGAGGAGAGGAGAGGAGAGGAGAGGAGAGGAGAGGAGAGGAGAGGAGAGGAGAGGAGAGGAGAGGAGAGGAGAGGAGAGGAGAGGAGAGGAGAGGAGAGGAGAGGAGAGGAGAGGAGAGGAGAGGAGAGGAGAGGAGAGGAGAGGAGAGGAGAGGAGAGGAGAGGAGAGGAGAGGAGAGGAGAGGAGAGATGCAGCACTCTGATCCAACATAATCTTTTTGAGAAAAATATAATGCCATACTAAATCCAGATTTTTTCCTTTTGGTAGGAGATGTGTGTGAGGGAGGCAATGGGCTTGAGTCAAAAACTTCCCAGAGGTAGTTATAAATGATCTGTTGCCACCCAGTGAGGGGTGCCTTGGGTTCAGGACAGCTCATAGCTCATCTCCCAGTTCTGTCACTTCCCTGAGGCCAGCAGACACAAGGAGGAGAATGTGCTATCACACAACAAACTCAGTGGCTTGGGAGAATCTGAGAGGCTCAGGCTGACCAACCACATCTGAGCTCCTGCTGATGCCAGGCAAGAAATTTAGGGCAGGAGTCCTAGGGCATGAAGGTGAGATGAGATGTAGCTTAAGGCATCTGTACCATTGGGAGGACTTCATCCTGTCCCCATTTCTGGGTCTCTCCAGGGGCAAAGCAAGAGAAGGTGCAGCACATTTATAAGGACCTCTGGGAAATGAGCAGCTCACAGCTTGCCAGGCAGAGTGTGAGAGAAAAGAGGAGAGAGTCCCCTGTCCTAGTAATAGATTATAAAGATGACAACAGCTACCATGACAGATTGGCAGAGAGGATACTCTGTGCCCTGCAGCACCTGAAGAAGAGGATGTAGAAGAAGGCACAGAAGCAAGGAAATAACGGGGGAATCACAAACAAGAAGCACTTGTCTTGAACTGTAGGTAGTGGATAATGCTTTCTCTTCTCTCTCTTCCTTCTCCTCTCCTACAGTTGGTGCTCACAGAGCATCAGGCCTGCGCTGCTGCTCCAGGAGCTGTCTGCAAGGGAGAGGCAGGGGCTGCCCGGAGCGGCGGAGGCGTCGAGGAGGAAGGCCAGCCAGCTGGCGGCAGATCTCATCTGAAGGCAAGCACACACACACAGGTTGACAGATAATCAAAGCTTCCTTCCATTTCTTCTCCAGCAGAATAGTTAGAGGCACATCCTTCACTGCATCTACAGAGGCTGTTGAAACTGCTCAATCCTCATATACATGAGGCAAGCAAAGCAAGTCCTTAGGCTTTTATTAATTTCCTTCTGGCTTTATGCATATACATTACATGTTAAAACCACTTGTATTTTGCTGCAACAAAGATTGCATAAAAAATCTCGACTGGATCCTGCTTCTATTCATGAACAGAAATACTGAGATTTACTCTTTAACCTCAAAAGAGTGCAACTTTGAGTAAGGGTGTGTCTGGGACTACTAGACCATGATCAAGATTGAGGAATAGAGAGCTATCATATTTTTTAGTACCACAGTATCTACTTCCCAGTTTTTTTATCATGGCATGTGTATTATGTCCAAGACTGCATTGCATCAGAGCTCTTTCAAAGTCTAGGGAAGATATTGCATGTGGATCAGGGTCTAAGCCAACTAGTTAGCTTGGAGACTCTATCAGATGGCTGCAGGTGTCCTTCTAGCTAGCCTGTGATCCCACTCACCTTGCATGACCTCGTTCTCCTTGCAGATAATGCGAGTGCACACCTCCTTGTTTATTACGTACATGCGACGCACACTGCGGCATTGCCGGGATCAGCAAAGGAAGGCACGGGGACACAAAGAAACAAATGAGGGGAACAGGGAATAAACATGTATATTCACTAGTGAGCAGGCAAATCCTAATTATTTTTTTATTTCTTAGCCAAGAATAAGGCTGCTCAATAGGAAAGTAATCTTTGTAAAGACTTAATGAAATCTTTGAATCATAGGACAGAGTGAGTTGGAAGGGACATTGAAAATCACCTAGTTCCAAACTCACTTTCTTGGGCAGGAATGCCACCCACTGGGTCAGGTTGCTCAAGGCCCCACATCAGTCCCTGCCTTGAACACTCCCAAAGATGGGGCATTGACAACTTTCCTGGGCAATCTGTGTCAGTGGTGCCTCACCATCCTCTGAGTAAAGAATTTCTTCCTGACAACAAATCTAAATCTCTCTTCTTTCAGTTTAAAACCATTCCCCCTTGTCTTATCACTATTTTCCCATGTAAAACGTTGCTCTCTCTCTGTTTAATAAGCTCCTTTTAGGCACTGCAGGCTGCAATGGGTTCTCCCTGGAGCCTTCTCTTCTCCAAGCTGAATAATCCCAGGTCTCTCAGTCTGTCTGTAGGAGAGGTGTTCCATACCTCTGATCATTTTCATGGACTTATAAATGACCAAATACCTTAAATATGGATTACAATATGGGGCATATTACAGCTCCTTAGTGCTGCACAGACTGTAGCCATTGTGCTGTTTTGAACAATTACCCTAAAAGGAAGCTCTGGGGACAGGATTCATCTCACCAACAGGTTCCCAGAGAAAACCTCTAGTCTTCAAAAGGAACAATTTTTGAACCAGACCTACCATTTCTGAGCAGTTTCGAGCGCTTTTCTTAGGGACTGCTGGTTTCTTACCTTGTAACACAGAGGTAGCTGATACACTGCTTTACTGGCTTGTGAACAGAGTACAGGCGCGTGCAGGGGAACTTTTCCTCACGGCAGTCTGAGAACACACACACAAACACGGAGCTTCAACCCAGCATCATGGCCAGGTGCACTCATTCAGGCACAGATACAACCTCATCACTAGGTACAGTCCTCCAGGCTTCTAGGGGAGGACCCCAGCCTCTATTGTCACTCTCCTGTGAGAGATGGGGCTGGTTTAAAGAAGAGGAAAATAGTGCAGCCATTTCTGATCCCCTTGCCCCACAAGACAAAAGGAAGGGAAAGTTGAGTGAAATGCAAACCAAGCCCACTGGACACCCAGAATACAGAAGGCACATGTTGTAAAGGGGACAGACACAGATAAACAAAATGTAAATTTTAGTTGCATATTTAAGACATGGGTTCTAATAGATGTGCAATTATCGCATTTCAGGACGCAAATCTAGTTCCTAGTTTTCCAGACAATCAACCCTGTAACTAACTAGAATGGATTTTCTACTACAATTCTTCTACTACTGTCCAATACAATGGATTTTCTTGCACATCATTCTGAAATGCCAGGTCTTGGCCACTGGAACTGACACAATATTGATCCATTTTATCTGGTCTGCTGATCTGCCAGCTCCTCCCTTTCCAGGAATGCCATCCAGGAGAAGGCTTCAGCTTTCACTACCATCATTCTCCAGTACTTCTAACTCAAGGAACAATTTAAAGCAATTTTCCAGGAGACAGAGCTGTGTGCCCAGCCAGAACTTCTCTGGAGAGCTAACAGGGTGGGTGAAAGTGGGTCTGGGAGAGGGTGCAGGCAGCAAACTTAAAACACACCTGATGAAGCCGTGGCTGTTTCGCTGTCAGACTGAACTGGAAGACAGAGGGTAGCAAAGTTAGTTATTTACCATGGTTCCTTCCTAGGAAGCAGTTTAATCAAAACATATATCTGGAAAACTCTTTTAAGAGCCTTCTATTGTAACTTATAATGTGGAAAGAGATTTCATTGTTACTGACATGAAACCATAAAGTAAAAATCCAATCTGAGTCTAGTGCCAGCTATGCAGTCAACAATGCTAAAAATTTGCTTAATCTTTCCCATAGAGCATTACCACTACTGTTGAAAATTACAGTGTATGGACATTCTGACTTAAAAGGCCAGGTAAATTTCTTTAGCTGCTGCAGTTACCCTTTATGGAGTCAAGAGGTGAAGGACTTTGTGACTGCCCTTCATAAGGAACAGTGACACACACCTTTAAGAAACAGCATCCCAACACCACTGGCTCTTTAATGTCCATGACAAGGGGTCAAAAAGAGGCAGGTTTGTTACTCCCTCTGATAAAGTAACCCCTCTGTACCACAGCAAACCAGTACATTTTATAATTTACCCAGTAACAAACCGGAAAGGAATTCAGAGAACTGACTGCCAGGGGCAAGTTCTTATGAGCAATTACAGGGGGCTTCTGCTTCTGCTCAGGTGCCAGAGTGTTAGCCAGAAGCATTAACAAAACATGTGTGTTAAAGAGAATTAATCTTTTCAGTGTGGGGCTTAGGGGCAGTCAGAGAAGGCAGGATTCCAGGTGTGTAAGGGACTGTGTGAGGAGAGGGAGGAGGGTCCACAACATGCGTCTGCAAACTGAGAATAAACTCACCAGGAGGAAGAGGCACAGGTGGTGTGGCAGCTGCACCTGGAAAAAGAGATGTACTGGAAGATCTTAATTTGAGCTTACAGTCTCTTTCCTCCTGCCAGTGCTCTGCTGATGTCTTACCAGTCCTGACTAGCAGCCATCTCACATCTGGTTCATAGGCAATGCTGACTGTGGTGTTGTTATTATCTGATTTGTCAGAGTACCTGCAGACTTTCCCTGCAAATATGCTGGGTGTGCTCGAGCTGACAGGATGCTGCAGAGCAAAGATGGGTCCCAATGGCACATCCTTTGTGAAGAGTTTTGGGTAAGCATTTTGAAGCCCAAGTTTGCAGTAAAGGCTTCACTTTTACTCTTTTACTCTTTAGATGTAGGTCAGTCACCACCAGTTTGGTCTGGACACTAAGTCCTATCTACCTTCCTACAGACTGTCAGGCCTCATATGCTGAACACAGCTGCTTCACCTCCCATCCCAACCACAAAGATCATACATCTTGTAGATACAAAATTGTGCTTCCACTTTCCTCTTCAGTGTTGTCTTGAAGCATGGAGAAATGACTCTTCAACTACTTAAAGTTGAAAAGAAGGGTATTTATTACATGTGGTATAATTTCTAAAGGCACGTGCAAGGAGGAATCACAGACTCTTGTTCTCTATTTATCTAAGAAAGGTTTTATATATTCATGTGGTTTCTATGGATGCCTGATACATAATCATTACCTGCCCATTTCATATTATAATTAGCTGAATATCTATCACAGCTGGGCAATTGTATCCTCTTAATTTGGTCAGTGGGATTTTGAAATAAGGGAGTGGGCATTTGGGAGGAAGAAAGCCACCTTCCTCATGGTGAACTCCTCACCTGTGTCCGGTTGGCAGGACGTTTTCACCTGCTGGTCACGGTCCAAGCCCTTCTTGTTTGATTATTCTTAGAGGCCAGTTATTTTTATGGTTTCTGCCCTTCTACAGTACTCTGTCTATCCCCTCTCATTCCTAGCTTTACTTCTGGATATCTTTGTCACACTTTAACTAGGGTACATGATTCTTGCTAGCCACATTTCTAACTTAACTATTTAACTTATTTAAGATCTTAACCAAAATATGCAGTCTTTTACTGTCTTAATTATATTCCTTAAATATATTCCTATTGACTCATCTGCAGTTTTCAATTATCCTAATTACATGTCCAGCTGGCCTCTTGACTCAGTCTCATGGCAGTCTGACCCACAACAAATACTGCAGCCAGCAGATGAGCAGAGTCAGGGCAGAGGACAAACTGTGGAGCTGATGCTCTAGAGAACAAGACACCACTCTCAGATGAGTTCCCATACACTCAGAGCACACTCCCCAGAAACAGCCATGCACAGCTGCCTCTCTCTGAGCCATAGCATCGACCTCATGTGTTCTCCCTCTCCCTGCCCTGCCTGGTCTTCACCACCTCAGAGGGATGTGTTTGAAACACTGCTCCAGCAGACAGAGAAACCATCCCCAAGGCCAGTGGTGACAGATTTGAACTCAGAGTGGGGTTGGAAAAAGTGGGGAGGCTCCTTCTTGAGCCTCTCTTTTCCTCCATTTCCCATTGTTGGAATTACCTACACTGCCATCAGCTCTGTGTCCATCTCCTGGGGCCATCTCCACTCTCTAAGGACACGCACTGCATGCTCTAAGTGCTTGTCTTCCAAGTGCTCCATCTACCCATCCCTTCACAGACATTTTGCTGCCCCCCTGTGACACAGCTGCAGGCACGGTGGGGCAGACAGTACTGAAAGAACAGAATTTCCACTTCCCCACTCCAACAATGCTCAGGGTTGGCTCTACTACTTTCAGGAGATTTTTGGCACCTCTGTCTCCTGAGAACTGAAGCACATTTGCTACCAGTCAGGAGAGACACACACACAGCCTGTGTCCCAGTTTGAACCTGTCCAATTTCTCACCCTCATCATTTAGTCTGTTTGTTCCTGCCACCTTCTCTGGGAGCCAAGGATGTGTGAGCTTTAAATTTCATGGCTTCCTGCAGTGGAAACCTCTTCAGGGAGCCCGGGTACATAAAGTGAGATTGGCATTTCCTTGGAGAATAGACCATTAAGTTACCCTAAATTCATCTCCCTGTGTGGAGCACGAAAAGGGCTCCCAGACAGCCATAAGTGCTGGAAGAATGCTGCCACAACTCAGAAGTGGGATGAGGAGTTTCTGGGCATAATGGGTAATTTCTGTGGCTGCCTAGGCAGCAGTGGTGAAAAGGGAAAAAGAAGCATGAAGATGCCAAGAGATTGGAGCTTACCAGAGCTGTCAGGGGGAACTCCACCTGGAAAAGAGAATGTCCTTGAATAAGCTTTTCTTTACTTTATGGTCCCTTACACAGCCAGCCATAGCCAGCTTGAATTACCTCTCCTGCCATCACAAGCTCATGACACAGTGGGATCCAACCCAGCAAACACATAATCAAACACAGTACCCCCAACCTGCCCGTATCCACACCCCTTTCTGGTGGCTAGACTGGGACTGGATTTCTTAGTGCACATGTTGTATCAACCCTCAGTGTATTTTGGAGGCATATCTTGACTTCTCAGATATGGCTGCTGTTGGCAACTTGATGGGAAGGAAAGACTTCTGAAATGAAGGTGCTGAGGGGTCTTGCAGCACTAGGGACAAACAGCTGAGGGCGCCCATGGCACAGAAGGAGGGAGGCAACCCCAAAACCTAGCCTTGACTGCAGAAATTCATCAGTGGATGAGTTTCTTTGAAAAGCAATTGATGGCAAAGCTGAGGTAGAGAGGTAAAGCATGAAGGAAAGGATGCTTGGAGGACATGTTTTGACCTGGGTTCTGAATAGTTTTCTGGGAAACTGCAGATATTACATATCATAGGATCATAGCTGGGAGATGGCTGCAGGCTTAGCCAGGGGCTTCGGGTTTGAAGAAAAGACAAGCCCTTGTGGTCCTTTTGGGTGCTGAAGCATGATGCAAATGTACATTCATCTTATCTTACCATATGGCAAAAATGGATTAAGGTCCAGAAGGATAAATCAATTCACCCCCAACAACACAGCCAGTAAGAAGATCAGTCAATATCCTTTCCCAATGGCCTCACTACTAGAGCACCATGCCATTTGTGCACGATTCTCCTTAGGATTTTTCTGAGCAGCAGTAGAGTTCCCCAAGCATCTCATGGTTGAAGATGTACCAGCTTTTGTGGACCTCCTACAACCCTTGACTGTGAACATAACTTTGTACCCTTCAACTAAGTGTTCAGGACCCCTGCACTAAAGAATTATTTGTATAGAGCATGTAACACCAAGCATCATGCCTTGGGCAACCTGTTTAATCTTCACTGAAAAGTAAGCTTGCAATATCAGAGACAAAGAAACAGAGAACAGTATTTTCTAGTAAACAGGCTGTAACTCCACAGGACAAGTGGGTCACATGAGCAATCTTCAGCACATTAACATGCCTGTAATACTTACCAGTAGCAGTTTCTGGTTCTTGCCCATTGACCATCCATGGAAACCAGTCTGCAAGAGAAGAGAGGGGTGTAACAAAAGACAGATTTTTATAGTCTGCAGGTTTTGTGAAATTTTAATGTTTATCTATCCAGGAGACACCACTGCCCTCTGCTGAAGGGAGCAATGCTCTCTACTCAGCCTCAGCCTCCACTGCTAGCTGCGTTTGCTGTTTAAAGGCTCGTGGATACAGCAGGTCCTGATCCTATCCCTGCTGCTTCCACCAGGGGCAATGGCTAGGCACAGGGACAAGTTAGTAAATACCTCCAGATCTGCTACCAGACTTTGCCCTTCTGAAACCTCATTTGATGCATTTTGAAAAAAAAAAAATCAATGTGGCCTCCCTGCTCTGGAGGCTGAGCAAAATCCCTATCTCTATTTTATAAAAGAGGAAACTGAGTCATGGAAATTATTCACTTGAGGGCACGGGTTGAGTCATTGGTACAGTAAAAAGCAGACTGCAGGTTTTGTAGCTCCTTAGGCAAATCATCCAGCCTGGGTATGGAGCACAGAGCAGACAATCTTTCCCCTCTCAGCCTCTGGGTGAACCGGAGAAGACGAATGATGAAGGCTTGGCTGTGCATACTACATGGAAGGAACTGAAGCTGGGCTAGACTGTTTGTTTGTTTAAATATAAAGGGTGACAGAGCAGCTTCCTTAGAGCAGCCAGGAATAGGAAAATATTTCCTGCTAGCCACAGACAAGGGAAATGTCTGCATAACTGGGGTGGGATGAAGGAAGGAGTTGGCAGGAAAAAGCCAGTGATCTGGGGCACTGCAGGAATGTGTGCATGACCAGCCCAAAAACCAGCACATCCCACTACATCCTGCGGCCTCAGCCTGCAGCTTTCTGCTCTTAATGGGAGGGAGCACTGTGTGGGTAAAACTATCAGGTCTGGAGTTTTTGTCATAGCTCTTCCACATTCCAAGGGCAGTTACTTGCAGGCCACAGAGGGTCTCTTGGGACCCCTACATAATCCTGCTCTACAGCATTACAGGAATTACTGGACCCTGATATTCTGTTCCCCACCCAGCTGCCAGCTGCTGGCGATTAACCCAGGAAGGGCCAGACATGCATAATAACTTCAGAATACAATCTAATACAGCCCAAAAATTCCCCTGTTCTGGATAATCTCTCAATTAAAACAAGTGGGAAAGAAAATGGTGTTGAGCACCTTCTCATTTGTTACTGATGCAAAAGGAAGGATGAAAATCCTGAAACCATTGCAGAAGCCAGCAGTGCTGGATTTGAAGAGATGTGTAGAAAAGACAGGGTGGCTCTTCCCCTTTTCCTAACTTTGAAAAGTCAGCTATTACAAATCTTGTTTCCCCCTAGGGGTTGAATAGAAAACCAATCCAACTCTAAAACAAAAGGACATAAGTGAAGTGAAATCTCTGCATACCAGGCAAGGACAAAAAGGTTGATTTTCTTATCCACCTTCAATCACTTCAATTTATAATTACTATGGTACCCAATAAACAAGCCTTATAAACAACTGGACTTTCTTATCCAAGCTGCAGTAAATTCATCCTTGAGATCTAGAACTACAACCTTAACCCACCAAATTTGTAACTTACCCAAAATCAAAAGAAACAATGAGAGACCAGCTGGTGATTCCTGTTATTTTCCAAGTTAAAACAAACAAACCCAAAGAGAAGTGCTAAAACAAAATACTCAAGAGTAAGAAATATTCTTTTCGGGCTTTCTTCATGTACAATAAAAACCACGGCTTTTTTTTCCCTGTTTCAAATTGTAGCCCACCTATAAGCTCATCTCTTGGATGCCTCACCTCCCTGCTTCACAGTCATAAACATGACATTGTTTATGGAGCACCTTTAAAGGAAAAAGGGCTATTTGGAGCAGAATCAGGATCAAGGAGGGTATTAGAATAACCTAGTTTGAAAGTGATACATACAGTCTTTCCTGGACAAGGCTTTGCCGATTCACTGAAATTAATATTTCACTATCTGTCCTGAGTCTTCTGACTATAATGTCTGATGCTACCCTCTTGTTTTATTCTTTTTTGTTGTTGTTGTTGTTGTTGTGCTTAAAAAAAAAAAAAAAAAAAAAAAACTGATCTGAATTTTTGCCAAAGTATCTCCAAGAAAACAAAGTAATGGAGACACAAAACAGAATAACAACCACCACCACCACCAAAAGCAGAAAACGGTCTGAACTACAGAGGTGAGGTTTCTCAAAACAGCTGTACAAATACTACAAAACCTCCCAGCAGCTGAGTGGCGGCTTGGAATGAGGTCATTCCAGCAGGAACTGCTAGTGACACCAAACATGTCACAACTGTGACAGAACAAATTTTGCAGAGCACTGGGAAATGTCCTACAGATCAGGCATACACAGGTGGTAAAGCAGTAAGCACAAAGCACACCTAACTCTCTTTCTCAGTTTGATCTGGATGTTTTGCTTACTGTAACATACCTAGAGTAGAAGCTGTGGACCTTTGTCTCTTGTGACTCCCAGTACTTTCTGGAGAGTGTCACAGATGGGAAACTGTTTCCAGTTCCTAAATTTCTCCTTACAATCCCATATTCACCTTGCCTTTCCTGTTCAGTCTTTCCCCCTTCTCCACCCCTCTACATATCTTTGCCTTTGTCCTTAGATCATTGCACATTATTCTGTGTAGGAAACTCAGCAGGGCTCAGGTGGGGAAGAAATCCTTCCCCAGGGCATAAGGACTCACCAGCTGGGGACAAGAAGAGTGTTAAGACACAAAACAGTATACGGATTCCAGAGGTCTTCATCCCTGTGGAGTGCAGGAGAGAACAGAGGAAAGCTAAAAGAGGAACTGGTGTACCCTTCCCTACACCTCAGAAACTTTGCTGCTTGTATCCATTTTCTTCTCAAGACCATTTGGTCTTCCCAGCCTCCCTCCTGTCTCCCTCCTCATGTGGCCAGTATCCCAGTTATTTCTGAAACATTCTGGACTGAACTTATAACACCACCTGCTTTGCTTCTCTTTCCCACCTCCTTTCTCGAGTCCCCATCTCTTTTCCCAATTGGATGGCTAAGCCCTGCTCCACACACACCCTCAGCATGCAACGGAAAGTTTCCCCCACGTTCTCTCCCTCCATTCTCTTCTACTCTTCAGTTATTTCGAGGAGCACTGAAAGAAAAGACAGGGTCCCCATCACTTACTGCAGCCCTCAGCTTCCACTCCCTTCAGCAGCAGACGCTCTGCTTTTCCCCTTCGGCGCCCCCCCAGTTTGGCTATTGGGTAAATCACATGCAGCCACACCCAGAACACGTTCTCCTTTTCGTTGTCTTCAAAATACAATTTCTGGGAAAAGAGAAAAAAAAGAAAAAAAAAACCCCAAGAAGCCAGCGAGATGGAGGGATATGGTATCATCATGCATGTGGAATGAGGGGGGGAGCGAGGAGCAGCAGCCCACACCCTCATTCCAGAGTTTATTGTCCTCCAAAGGGGCTCCTCCCATTCCCCCAGGATGGCCCAGCACCAGGGATGGATTCCTGGGTCTGCGTTGCACTCTGGTGTCCCGTTTCGCCCTGCCCTTCTGCGCAGCCCGGCTTCTCCTCAGGCCGCTACCTCCAGCCACATTTCCCGACTCAGCTGCCGCCAGTCCCCACCCAGCGCTCCGCTGCCCTTCCCCGTTTCCCTGGCTGCCTGTGGCACAGGGACATGCGGAGCCCGCATCCCGTTCTCCCGCAGGACGCGCCCGGGTTCTCCCCGCGCCGCGGCACCGAGCGGGGCCGGTGGCGGGGGCAGGCGGGCTGGCAGGGCCACCGGAGGGCAGCGACAGCGGGGACATCGCCCCGCTGCCTCGCTGGCGCTTCCCGGCCGCATGGAGGGACTGGGCTTCCCACTGCGCCAGGCTCGGGGCGGGCAGGGAGCACAAGGAACGGGAACAGGTACCGGCCACGGGCCACGGGGCTCGTCCTGCAGCGCCGCTGCCGTTCTGGCCCGAGAAAGGCAGGCAAAAAAAAAAAAAAAAAAAAAAAAAAAAAAAAAAAAATTAGGAAAATGAGAGAGACACAAACGGAGAAGGAAGACGATGAATGAGACCTGACCTTCACTGCCATCCTCCTGGCTCCCCTGTGCCTCCAAGCACGGTGCATTTTATGACTGACGAAGGTGCAAGCCCCACAAGTCCCACTGGAATAGCCAGTCTCCCCTAACCCTTCCTCCAACAGCCCCGGGATCTGACCTCCTTCTGTTGCTTTCACTGCCTTCTTTTCCCTTTACTACTTCTGTAACAACTCTGCTGGGTTTGAGGAGGCACTGGGTGAGCTTTAAGACACAATCTCAGTCCTGGAGTCAAGGAGAAGGCTAGGAAATACCCCCAGTTCCCTATCTCATACAGCAATGAAAGACAGAAATCTTGTAAGGGAAAGCTGTGTCCCCTAAGGCTCATCCTGGTAGCTTGGTATCCCCATTTTTCTCAACTAATTGCAAGCTGAAAATAAAACCCTACAATGCCTTATACACAGTTACTAAGGGAATGCTCGCTATATCCTCCTTGCCATGCCAGACCCGTGTTGCCCACACCTGACACAACTGAAGCCACCGCTTCTTACCTGAGGGTGGCTGAACACTGTTTTTGGCAGTGCTCAAGAGGAAAATGACTGTTCCTTCTTATTTGTGGTCCTCCCAAGACTCCTGGAGGATGCACGGATGGTGGACCACACCAGAAGAGGTGCAGAGGGGCTGGGGAAAACTAAGCATTTCCCTGCTCACCGGGGCAGCCCTCTGAACCCAAACACCATTCCTCTCTTTCCCTGGAGCAAGACACCACCATTCCCACTTTCAGGGACCAGCTAAAACTGAGTCCATTGGAAATGCTCAAGAGGTTGTTAAACAAATAGAAGGATATGACAGAAGTTATAACCACACACCAGTTCTGGAAGTCCACATAGCAGTATGTTTGGACAATTTTCCATACACCTTGGTTTGGCTTTTGTTTTTCTCTGTGCCTCTGTGTTGTCATTTGAGCTGTTACTGCTTAAGAGGCTAACTAAAACATCCTGAAGGCCTGGTGAGTTTTCAGCACATTTATTTGGAAATTTTCATTGATGCCAAATGTTCTCACCTACCAATATGTTGATGTGCCACCATCTCCCACAGAGCACCGGATCCACGGCCAGTACTGGATCAGGTTTCTGCTGATTGCTTTTGAGCTTTAATTTTTTTCTCTGCGAGTGGAAGATATTCTCCCTCAGCTGCTTGGTGGGGGTAGATCCCTTGTGCTAGCAGAACCCCTCTATTTGGAGAGCTTGGTGCAGATGGGGGCGATGCTGCTGGTGGTGGAATTGTTGGCTGGAAGCTGTTCAGTATTTTACATACCAGACGAGCCGCAGAGAAATAGCTGGAGGTGTCCTGCTGCTCTTGCTCGCGGTGGACACCGGAGGGAGCCGCAGCACACCGTCATTTGAACACCCCTTTTTCTCTTGCAGTCCAAGCCCATTCTCAAAGAGACGTGACGCTGCATCTGCAGGCCTTCATCCTGTATGAAGCATCTCCTCTTAGCTCTCCTCTTTTTCAGCCTACTGGATTAGTAACTGTTCAACTTGTATTTTGTGATAGAAAATAATCTTGATTTCCTTCCCTCCATTCCTTGACATTGACAAAGATTGCTGGATGCCCTTCATGGCTGGGAGAGACGAATACTTCACATACTTCTGCACGTTCCCTTCTCACTGATGTTGCTTGTTTTCTGCTTTGCATGCTGCTGTCCTCCATCACAGGGTATCTTGGGGGAATCTACAGCTGATGACTCAAGGTAAAGCACTCTTTCTTCTAAAAGTTTAAAAGGTATCAGTGCCACAGTATGGCGGGAAGAACTGCTCAAAAAAGAACTCTTTGCCACAGTAAATGGCATGGGTGACTCATAGAGGAAACACTTCCATATATATATTCCCTCAAGTGCTGACCCCAGTGCCTGTAGGTGTTTACCTAAGATCAGATGCAGCAACAGTGATTCAGCAAAAACTTATCTTTCCAGTTGGTACTGATCCCATTATGTTTATCTGGGATGCTGTAGTAATGGTAGCATATTTTGGATAAGATACAAAATCAGCCTTCCTGGAAATTAAAATCTCCTGGTGCATTTCACCCTGTAGACTACTGCATCTGAACAGACAGTCTAAGTGATCCTGGGGCATGCTATTTGCAAAGGTCTTGGAGACTTTTACCTCTCCTCTTGGTTTCTCTGGCCTTCCTGTATCCTCATGGTAACAGGGCATTAAGTTACATCTGAGTGATAAGAAATTAATGAACTGCTGTGAGATCTGTGAATGCATCATGTCAATAATGCAGCTCCAGTAGTCACATGAATTGGGGTTGAAAGGAATTTTCTTGGGACCTCACTGCTGATGGGCTCCTTTAATACCTGGGGTCTGACACCATCCTGCAGTTGTTCCACTGGTGTTGCTGAGGTCATCAGTGGGTAGGGACATGAGTTAAAGGCCAGATCCATCTATCCTCAATTTTGGGAGCTTCACATCCTCATCACATTGTGGAAGAGTGAACACTGCCAAGTACAGGAGCCTAGACACACAATTTGTCTCTATTTTACTCATAGTCATGTTTTCCCATCTAGAAAAATAAGGAATTCTTCACCCCTTTATTTCCAAATCAACAAGGCAGTGCTTAGAGGGCAGGTAGTCTTGCAGTCACAAAATACACTAAGGTAGTCCATGAAATTCTAATTAATACTTCTCAGCTACTCCACATCTGTTTGGCATTGTGAAGAACTGAGCACAAGAAAAGGAAATCAGTGAGCTCTTTGCTCTTTGGTTGGTGATTTGGCCCTGTGCTTCAGGCTTCTCATGGCGAATGTGGTTATAGCGAGTTGTCAGGGCCTTCTTTCTTCACTGGTGGTGCTTTGGGGTTTCCTTCTCTGCTCTTTCTGTAGTTCTTACTATCACAAACATCCTTCCTTTCTGATCCTTTTGTACTGTCTCAGGGTTGATTCTTCCTGGCTGTTTCACCTGTTTCTCCACCCTCTCCTTTCTCCAAGGAGCTGAGCTCAAATACAGCTTTTCTCAGGGAACTTTTTCCAAAACTGTTCTCTCAGGGGATGCATAACATTTTAAGCTTAACAAACATATAAATCCCTCCTGCAGGCTCAGTTATGTGTCCCCATACAGACTCTGGAGCACACAGAAACACCATATTTAATTCAGCTGGTGCAATTTTATACACAGATGAGGCTGCAGACACAAGCAGAACACCAGCAAGGACATGATGGATTCTTCCTTCCCTTCTCCCATCTCTTCTGGACATCACAAACCCTGGAGCAAAGCCAGCAGGATTAATCCTCCTGTTGCAGCCCAGCAATCATGCCCTGGAGCAGTAACCAGAGCTGGCTGAAGAAGTCACTGCTGGGAAGTAGAGCTGTGTCTTACACCGACACAGACAGGTTCACAGAGCTGCTCTGGCACAGATCAATTCACAGCTGAGCTTTCCAAACAATACAGTATCTGTCTTAAAGTCCAGCCTCTTGTACCATTTTATTGTCATTTAGTAGTCCTGCATGGTGGAAGAGATTTTAGTGGTTGTGTCTACCCTAACAGTCCAAAGCCAGCAAAACTATATTAATTATATTTCAAAATAGCATACCCTCTAAGCTTTTAAATATCATTGGTGAAGGGGGCAAAGTTGTCAACTTTAAAAGCCATTTACTTTAAATTCTGTAATGTTTATGAAAGATCTGTTGTCAAAGCCTTTTTAAAAACTGGCCACATTCAAAATATTCAAACTGAATATGTTGAAGTTCTCTGTGTCAGCATTGACAGCACTCACCTTGCTTCTGAAAGGATTTAAATAAGAAGAACAAATTGTACTAAGTCGAAGAAATGCAAATGATGTTATATGTTAGCAGACAGACTGATGATGGTTTACATTGTGGGGAAATTAGGAAGCACCACTTTCAGGTTTACATCCCTCCATTTCCTATACCTTCACAGGGACTGTAAAGTCTGACTTAAATATTCATTTGTGCTTTATTCTACAGTTGACATTACAGGAATCTGAACAAAGATTTCGGGAATTACTGAAACCACATTGATATAAATCATTGTGTTTCCTGTAGGTACTGCTGACTTCAAACACGTCACCTGAATTTTCCTGTGACCTTCCCTGGGCATAGTCAATATTCTATTCAATAGCAGACTGATGTCAAGGCAAACAATGTTAATGAAAATCTGTCCTGATGTGAAATGTGTACATGTAAAAGGCCTGCACTGCTTTAGCTCACCTCAGCTTTAAAGAGATGAAAACAGCAACAAATATAGACCATTCTATATATCAACATCAACAGCACCTTCACAACATGCCTGTAAAAGGGCAACACTGGTAGCTTAAAAATCTACTTTGGTACTATTCTAATGATTTCTTGCCTCTGTCCATCAATGCAGCTGCCCTGATATGTATCTTCTTATGAGAAAACCTTCAACTATTTACTCTTGAGTTTTCTTGCCATGTCTGCCATCTCAGGTTTCTCTCCAATTTCATTCTTGGGGTTTTTTTTTGCTATGTTTTCTTCCTCCTGCATCTAATCCCATCCCCCCCCCCCCCCTTTCTGCATTATTCCTTTGATTCTGTATATGCCTCCTTTCTTTCTTTCTTTTCTTTCTTTCTTTCTTTCTTTCTTTCTTTCTTTCTTTCTTTCTTTCTTTCTTTCTTTCTTTCTTTCTTTCTTTCTTTCTTTCTTTCTTTCTTTCTTTCTTTCTTTCTTTCTTTCTTTCTTTCTTTCTTTCTTTCTTTCTTTCTTTCTTTCTTTCTTTCTTTCTTTCTTTCTTTCTTTCTTTCTTTCTTTCTTTCTTTCTTCTTTCTCTCCCTCTTTATCTCTCTCTTTCTCTCTCTCTCTCTTTCTTTCTTTCTCTCTCTCTCTTTCTCTGTTTCTCTCTTTCCCTCTTTCTCTCTTCTTTTTCCCTCCCCACAAGTGCTGTCTCCTGGTTTTTCTATCTGAACAAGCTTTTCTGACTCTGGCGTTCTCTCTGTCTCCTTGGTTTCCTTTCAATCGCCCTCACTGGAATGTTGGCAGAAACATATTTTTCTTTGAAACAAAGAGACTAAATAAGTAAAGGAATAAATAAAATAGCTGGAAGCAGATGGGAGGTCTCCATTCCAGGAGGGTCTGTATTCTGCGAGCTTTTCTCACTTCCTAGCAAAGGAGGAGATAGTTGCACTCCCTGCCCACCCACCCTTGCCTCACAGGGAGCCAGCCTTCCCCCTCCCCTGGTGTGAGGACCTTGCTGGGAGTGATGGATTGCACTGCAGCGAGGGCTGGGAAACACTGCAGGGAGAGGAGGGGGAGGGATGAGGAAGGAAGGGGAGAGGGAGGGAAGAAGGGAGGAGACTCGCTGCCAGCGTCAGCCTAGGAAGGATGTAACGGGGCTGATGAGGAGACACGAAGGGGGGATTGGAAAACGAGGATGGGGAGGGCATGGCTGGGAGAGCGTGCGTTTCTGCAGGCAGCACGGCTCCGATGAGATTGGTGAACCCAGGAATGATGGAGGCACCAGGCAGTGGGGGCAAGGCTGGCACTGGGCAGCAGGGAGACGGGCGGGGAAAATGGAAACGACATAGAGAAAGGGAGGAGGAGAGAAAGTCGGAGCTAGAGAAGATAAGGCTTTGGTTGTACAGCAACGACAAAAGGACACAACTCTGGAAATCTGGATTTTTTTGGAGCTGTAACAGAGGAGGCAGTGTTGATGTAGAAACACTCAAAAGGTCAAACAAAGCGTGCTGCAAACTGTACTGAAATGGGTTTTCATTGCACTCCGAAGGGTGGTAACGGGATGACCTCTGGGCAGTAGCGAGGTACATCTATGCGGCCGAAGCTACTGGTGATGGAGCTTGCAGCGTCTGGCTGCAGCGGTTTCATTGCCCTGTGGATTTTGGCAAGGGGGATGCGTCCTTTTGCCTGGGCACTGCGAGGAATGCAGATGACCTCCTCCCCACTGAACCAATTGCAAGTGCTGCTGAAACATGAGTTGTCATTGTTTGTTGCCTTTCACGCTTCTCTTCTCTCTCTCTCTCTCTCTTTTACTATACATTTCTCCATCTGTTCCTCATTCATTGCCCAGATTTTTCCTCCACCTCTCCGTTTCCAGCACTACCTTCATCCCTCCCTTCCTCTCCCTCTCCCCTGCCCACTCGCAGGCGCAGGGCTGGGAAGGGAAGGGGCTCGGCGGGACCCGGGGCTGGCGGGGATGGGGAGCGGGGCGGGGGTGCTGGCAGCCATGCGAGCAGCCCGGAGAACGCTGTCCCGCCCTACAACTTCGCGGAGAGACCCTTCCCCCTCCCGCCATCCACTCATGCTCCTCTCGCCATCCCCTCATCCCCCTCTGGCTACAGCTGGCTCTCCGCCCCCCATCGCAGCGCACCAGCTGCCGTTTCCAGCTACACTGACCTAGTTTTGGCCTCCCTGCGAGGCACCTCTGTGCCCCTCCTCCCTCAGCACCTGGCGCAGGAGAAGGGAAGGGGAAGGGTCCCCTGGCACTGCAGGGAGCCTCCTGAGCACGGCTCCCATCATGGCGCCGGACCCTGCGAGGGGAGACCAGAACAGGAGATGCAGGCGCCCGCCCCTAATCGGCTCCATCGGCTCCAGGCAGGCGAGCGCAGTGGAGCGGGGTGTGTAAGCACCCTTGCTAGCGGCGAGAGGGGGCATCAGCCAGGTGAAGAAAAATGAAGAAACTGCTCCCCACGAATGAGAGAAGACAACCCTCAGATTGCCAGCTCTCGTCAGCTCCGGTGACAGAACTGCCGGACACAAGAGGAAAACACTAACACGACTGGGATAAACTCGAGGACATTTAACCTGCTGCCTGAAGCTCTTTAGCTCGGAGGGCAGATGTTTATCAGACTTAATGCAGCAAAGTGCCTGCGAGATATAGCCATCCTGTGGTTGCATCAGATCCTTCCCAACAGGCACCGAAATCCAAAGTCATCACTGCAACAGCATTCATCAAAAGACAATGGGGAAGGAGACAGCAAAGGGCAAAACAGGAGTCAAAAAGAGGTAAAGGAGCAGGAAACAAAGGCAGGCAGGCAGGAACTTTCTCAACTTGGTAAAGGAAAAATGCAGACTGGGAAAAACAGCTGGAGAAGGGGCCAGGCAGACGACAGGGACTGGAAGAAGAGAGATACAGACAAAATGTTTTCCTTTCAAATGAGTGTGTCCATCGAAAGCACATTCACCCTTCTGTCCAGCTCCTCAGTACCGTTCTGTTTCCCTGCAGCAGAACTGCAAATCAGTTGGGAGAAATGCACTCCTGCCTTGTGGAACTGGGAGCTGCTGGTTATATACCAGTCTTTGAAGCTTACCAGCTGCTATTCATCCTTCCCTTTGTTTCTGTGTGCAACTATGCCCGCCTGGGCTTCTTTGTGTCTCTCAGTCCTCAAACTGTGCCCAGAATAAGGATAACAGGAGCCTCTGACCTTCTCCAAAGTTACCTATTGAATGAGATGCATGCACTCCTCCCTTATGTCCCCAAACGGTCGCTGTCTGTCAGAAAAGGTCTTTCAATGCCCCTGCAAGCCCTTTTCTTCTGTCAAGATTGTACCCTGAGCCTGAGACTCGTCTCAGATGCTGGGAAGAAGGGGTTCCCATTCCTTCTATTCCACCACATGCAAACACCACCGTTATTTTGTCCCAGTATTTACAGCAAAATAATTATTTCCCCCCGCAGTAGCCTGCTGGCTCCCTTCCCACTGCCTGGCATAGGAAACGGGCAGTCGCGCCCTCCCCTTGCCGGTGCGTTCGGCACCGGCCGGCCCCCCAGCCCACGACTGCAGTCCAGCCCTGCAGGGGTTCAGAGGTCCCCGAAGGGCGCTACCCGGGCAGCATCACCCGCGCTGCCCCGGCCCCTCTGCCCTCACGCCGCTCCGCCGTCCCGGGGCGCTCCGAGGCCGGCCCGCGCTGCCGCTGGCGGCACGGCGGCGCTGGCAGCCAGCCCGGCGGCAGAGACCGCGCAGCCGCCGCCGGCCGAGCCGGCTGCCACGGGCAGGGCCGGGCTCCTCGGCACCGCCGCCGCCAGCGCCGCCGCCGCTGCCCGCAGCGCCCCGCCCGCGCCCGGGCGAGGAGGATGCGGGTGCGCGCTCGGGTGCGGGGGGCAGCGGAGGCGAGCCTGGGGCTGGACCCTCCCGCGCTGGAGCACAGCCTCCCCACGCCGACCCCTCAGTGTGTCCGTGCCGGCAGCTGCGGCGGGCAGTGCCCACCGGGCTGGCCCCACCCCGACGCGGGGGCAGAGGAGCAGCTCGGCACTCGGTGCCGCGGGCAGCAGGGCATGGAGCTGTACATGGGGAGCAGGGCCGCCTCTGGCGTGGGAAGCCCGTGTGTGTAGGGCAATGGGCTGTGTTTATGCCGAGACATGGGTGAGTTCGGGTTTGATGAACCACATGGAGTCAGGCACATGGGTGACAGACCCACCTGCAAGCGGGGGGTTCACATTCTGCAGGACATGGTGTGGCACTGAGTCAGTGAAACTTGGAACTTTCTGCAGACCCCCTTTGCTGGGAGTCCTTTGTGTTAGCAGTAGTTTCTCCATTTTCTATCTTACAGTAGTTAATTCAGAACAGGAATTAGTGTAACAGCAGAACCAATGAGAAGCTGGGGTTGTATGAAATTAAAGATGAATTTGCACCACTTGGCATAGCCCTCGTTTTACATGGTATGAAACAAGAATGATACGGCCATTTTCCTGTTGAAACACAGGCCAGAAGTTGTTTCCCTTCAATGGACCATCTGCGTTCACATGTGAGCCCAAGCATTCATGTGTGAGCACAGGCCTATACCTTGCCTTCTAAATATTTTTTTTTTTACTATTCAGTCATCCAAGAGGGAAGCAGAAACATCGCTATGAGACTCAGCTGACCAAATGAGTAGCTACTGAAGACACAGGGGAGCACACAGCACATGGGAAAATGAGTATAAATAATTAGGCTTAGCAACATTTGCAGGCTGGACTTTCCATCATTGTTACATCACAAGGTCACACACTCAACTAGAGACAGTATATGAAACTTTACAATGTTAATAATGGGATAATATCCTGCAGGCTTTGGCTTCAGGACTAAACAGCTGGTTTGCAGTTGTAGTGAACTCAGTGACAAAAGATGTTTCATGGAATCAACCGTGCAATCAGAATTTGCATACATTAAGGCTTTGGACCAGTCCTTACATTATGCATTACAGAGTGCATGGGAAAAATCTCAAAAGAAAGGTGCCAGGATTTGTTAGTGTTCAGAGGCATCCATTCCTTGTTGATACTACAATTATAATTCTTCCCTAAAGGGTGAAGCTTGGTATTCTTTCTGGACCACTGACACTGGGGGCACTGTCCAATATTGTTCTTGCACAATAAAATAGTAAGAATTTTGTTCTGAGAAGAGATAACACGAGAGACCTTGCCTTCACTGGCACAAAAAAAAAAAAAAAAAAACAAAAACAAAAAACAAAAACAAAAAAAGAAAAAAGAAAGAAGGAAAAAAGGAAAAAATTAAAAATAATAGAAAAAATAAAAAAGGTCTTGCCTAATTCTTGGAAACTATAACATCTACATGTAACTCAGTTGTAGTGACAACTCTTTATTAAAAAAAGAACTCAAAAGCTTCTGCAGCAGTAGGCACATCTTAGGTTGGCACATCCTAAGTAATAAATTGACCCTTTCTTCTGCTCTACCTCTCCAGAAAGGGCAAAAGTCTCTCATGACTCATTCCAAACTCACTTAGATTTCTAGATGATAGGAAATTGTTCTAGAGATATAGGGTATACAACCTGGGACAAAGCTCAACCAATACAATTACAGCAGCTCAACGAACAATAATAAAAAGGATACTGGGCTACATTTTTGCATAAGAGAGCACTAGGAATGTAAGTGGTAGTTGGCAGAATAAATTGTTACTGATAATTGTAAGACCCAGCTGAAGTATCCCAAATGGTTTGAGATCAAATACCTTACTGTTACCATGACGAGTGTTTTTCCTGCACTTGTAGAATGACTTCCTCTTAGATGTCTTATAACCAAACATGCATTTGTATGGCCAAAAATCTACATTCCTGAATTCCCCAGCTGTGCAATTCTCCTCTTTCCACAAACTGCTAACCATGTTTGAGCAGCAGAGGCACCTGCTTTACCACTTGGCTGCTTACTGAAATATATATAAAAAAAATCTGCTATTACTGTGTCACAGTAGTTATATAAATCCTAATGCAGACATTTTTCTTTCCTCTTTGCTTTATGCTGTCTCAAAACCAGCATGCGATTCTTACTCTGAAATACGTGTGCATGCTGGCAATGTGCAGTTGTTGCACAATCTTCAGCAGAGCAGCGATACCACAGTAGCTCTTTGTTAGCAAATTCTCTGTGTAAACAAACCCCGTGCACCTCACAGCCTGAAATTACAACTTTTGAAAGTGCGAACTTCATGCACATGGGAACTCTGTTCTAGAAGGCTTCAGAGTGTAGTAATTCTGTCAAAAAAGTAGTATTTTGCTTCTGTCAAAACAACAAAAATGCTGTCTAGCATTTTGGTGTTCTTTATCTATATCTATTATCTATTGCTAGTTTACCCTGCTGGTACTTGCCTACGATTGCCTCCTGCTCTCAAGTTGTACTTTCAAGCTGGCTTTGAAGTGGGTGATAGTATCTTTTTCCTTATACTCTTGTACAGAGTCAGAAGGAGGGGAGCCTGAATTTGGAAGTGGTTTCCACCTTGCAGCTGCTAGAAGCCAGAAGTCTTGGCAAGCAACACAAGCAGACAGGAGAGCATTGGATGATGTCTGGGATTTTGGCCTCTGACATCACCTGTGAGGTAGCCTTGCCTCATACTCATTAAGCAAATAGTTTTCAGAAGAGGTGCCTGAATCACATGTGAGGTTTGGGGAGTAGGACCCAGATGTTTGTAGAACAAAATGAACAAACTGTCGTTCAGGTGAGAGAATTAAGATGGGTAGGACAGCACTGCCACATGCTGAAGGGGTAGAAGAAAGCAGGTTGAATGGGAACATTCGTGGTAGGATGGGTGTTTGGGAATGACCAGTGGTTGTGTCCCATATTTGCAAAGCTGGGAGTGCAACACAGGTTATTGAGGAACACACGTGTTGCTCCCCTGGTGTGCAGTGTGAGTGTTGTGTCTAGAGGTTCTGAAAGTTGGGTGAAGGAGAAGTTCACACAGGAAAATGTGAAATATACAGTTGATACAATATAGTGAATGAAAAGGGTGTGGTACCGAGGAAACTGAGTAGGCGTGTCACAGAAACTGATCAACAAGGTGTGTCAGTTGATAAAGGGGATGTGTCATATTTGTTTGCTGCCAGCAGTTATTATTTTAGAGAAGTGACAGCAGCAAGGGATGGTGCAGCCCTGGCTACATGCTGGGTATGTCAGGCACATGATGCTGTATGATGTGCGGCATGGGGGACATGTCACAGGACATAAGGTGAGAGGACATAGGCTTAAGCTGTGCCAGGCAAGGTTTCTGCCAAATATTAGGAAGAATTTCTTCACTTTCACACAAGAAAGTGTGATTAGATATTGGAAAGATCTGCCCAGGGAGGTGGTGGAGTCATTGCTCCTGGAGGTGTTTAAGGAAAGACTGGATGTGGCACTCAGTGCCATGATCTACTGCCATGGTGGTGTTCAGTCATAGGTTGGACTCGGTGATCTCAGAGGTCTTTTCCAACCAAATTGATTCTGTGGTTCTGTCACACATTTACCTGTCACACAAACTACAAGGGTTCTGGCTTTGCACACCACATGCCAACAGCAGTAGCGACAAGCACAACAGGTGTTGTATGTTTTGCTGCACTGACAGATGGAGCAACTGGGTGGGCATGGCAGGATCTGGGCTGGGGTCTGCCAGGGCAGTCGGAGCTGGACCAAAGCCCAGTCTGGGGTGGGGGAGAAGGGCAGGAGTGGGTGTGAGGAAGAGCATGAGGAAGAGCTTTGTCAGCAGGCTGTGGGATGTGATCCTGCCCCTCTACTTGGCCTTAGTGAGGCTGCATCTGGAGTGCAGTCCAGTCTGGGTTCCTCAGTAAGGAGAGACATGAAGCTCCTGGAGCAGGTTGGAGGGGGAATGAGGATGATGAGGGGACTAGAGCAGCTCTCTTGCAAGGAAAGGCTGAGAGAATGGGGCCTGCTCAGCCTCGAGAAGAGAGGGGACCTTAGCAATGTCTATAAGCAACTAAAGAGGGGATTCCAAGGGGATGGAGCTAGGCTCTGCTTGATGGTGCCAGCCACTAGGTCATGAGGCAACGGGCAGAAACTGATGCTCTGGAAGTTCCACCTGAATATGAGGAAGAACTTCTTTGCTGTGCAGGTGCCAAGCACTGGAACAGATTGCTCAGAAAGGCTGGGAGTGTCCCTCACTGGAGATATTTGAGAACTGTCTGGACACAACCCTGTGCCATGCGCTCTGTCTGGAGCGGGCAGATTGGACCAGACGATCACTGCGGTCCTTCCAACCTGACCCATTCTGCGGGAGGCCTCAGCCGTTAGACAGGAGTGGCCTCGGCCACCTCAGCGGTGCTGCCGCCGCTCACGAGTTCAGGTCGGTTCGGGTCCACCCGGTTCGGTCTGATCTGGTTCGGTCCGAGCCGGTTCGCGCCGAGCCGGTTCGGGCCCGTCCAGTCCGGTTCGGCTCGGTCCGGTCCGAGGCATCCCGGCGCCGCCGCCCTCGCACTCCCCCGCGCCCGCCGCGCGCGTGCCAAGCCCGGCCCGGCCGTTACGGCACCGCCGCCGCTTCGCTGTGAGGCGGCGGGAGCGAGCGCGGGCGGCGGCGGCGGGCGGGGGGCTCGGTGCAGGGAACAGCCGCGGCCTCCTCGCCTCAGCCGCGGGGAGGAGGGACACCGAGGAGGGGGAAGGCGGGGTGGTGGTGGGGGGGACGAGCAGAGCGTCGCGTCGCGTCGCTCGCTTCCCTCTAGGACCGCGCCGCCGGCGGGGAGGAAGGGGGGCGTCTCCCCGGAGCCTTCGTCGCCCCGCGCCCTCCTTCCCAGGCCCGGTGCCGGAGGGGGTGGGGGTGGGCGCCCCGCGGGTCCCCTCAGGCTCGGCGGTGCCCGGGGCGGGTGAGATGTCGGGCTGAGCGGGCGCGAGCCCGCGGGGGTGGGGTCCGCCGTGCCCGGGGAGGGGGCGGGCGGGGGGGTGGTTGGGACCGTCCCCTCACAGCCGTCCCGCCCCGCCGCGCTGCGCCCATGGTGATTGTGCTGCATCCCCCGCGCGCGGAGCGGGGCGAGCTGCCCGCGCCTCCCCGCCGCGCCCGCCGGGGCGCCCAGGTGGGTGGCGGAGGGGGAGCGGCGGCGGCGGCCGCTCGTGGTGCGAGGGGAGAGGGGCGGGAGGGGCGGGGGGGCCGCGCCCCCGGCCCGGGACCCGCGTTCCGCGGGCGGGTCGGTCGCGCTGCGAGCGCGGGGTGGGTGGGGGCCGCCGCCCCGCGGGCTCGCTCGGCGGCCGCGTCCCCGCACGGGTCCGTGGGGGTCGGCGGTGGCTGTGGGGGCTGATCTTCCCGTGATGGAGCCAGGGGGGTGTGTGGCTGGCGTTGGGTCTGGCAACAAGATCTTCCCAACTAGGTTTCCTCTCCCCTTTTGTTTTCCGGTGTTTAAAAAAGAGCTGGTGGCACCTCGGTGCCTTTACTGCCTGACATCTTACCAGGGGCTCCGTGTTCCAAGCGTGCCACTCTGTTAATCTTGGATTGGTTCCATCATTTAAGCAAGCATCCTCTAGACACGTTATTTTGGTTTGGTTTTTTTTTTTTTTTTCCTTTTTTTTGTCACCGTTTATAAACCGCTGTTTATTTTCTGTGGCAGCGTGGGTTTTAATGTATGGGAGTACATGCTCCTTATGCATAGGAATACACGCTTCTGAACTGAAATGTACTTTTCTCCAGTCTCATCTGAATCCTAAGGGTTATTCTGGGGGAGAGGTTTAAAGGTTGAAAGGCTCACAAATAAATAGGAATAGTTTTTGTAGGTTTAGAAACTTAGTTTCCTCATATGTTCCCCTGTAGGTACGGATTTATCTATCCATTGAACGTACATTTTTAAGTAAAAGAACAAACTGCTTAGCTTTGTGGGCTTTTCCCCCCTCAGAATTGCTTTCTGTGATAGTATATTTGTGTAAAATACTTAAAGTTGCACATTTCCCCTAATTATGTTCATGTCATCATTTTCTTTTGACTTTGCTTACTGTTTTGAATAGCACCTTTTCTTCCTTTGGGATTTAGTTTATTTCATGCCTTTGTATGTTTATGTCTAATAGGGATGTCTCTTCTTTTTTTTTTTTCTCCCTAGGTGTTGGTGACTTCAGTCATTTAGGGGTTTAGTTCTGAGGAAGCAGAGACACAAGGATTGAGTTTCTTTTACATAGAAAGCTACAGCTCTTCACCAGTACTCTTTTTACTCCTTCCCATCCTTCCCTGCTCCGTAGGGGAGAACAATTTGGGAATTATTTTAAACATTCATTTACTCCCGCTTCCCTCCCTCAGAAATCTACCCTGGTCCCAGAGGCATCCGCTAGACAGTGCCTGACAGGACCAGGAGAGCGTTACCATTGCTTGCTTGCTTTGGGAGCTTCAGTAGTGCCCTTCCCTCCTTTGGGGTGTAGTGCAAGGAGGCACCAGAACACCTCCGTGCCACCCTTGTTGGTTAGTCGAGGATCCAGGAAAAGGGGTACCTAGCAAGACACGTGACCTCCTTAAGGGAGCCAGAACTGAAGCAGCACTTGGCACGCTGAAGGAAACACCCATCTTTAGTGTCTTTTTCGTCTTCCACTCCTTCCTCACCAAATTTCTGGTAAGTCTCTTCAGCCCATTCATTCACGCAGTGCATGTTTCCCTTCCCCCACTCCAGGCGCTGGGAGAGGCATGCACGGAGACTGTGGGGTGGGGGAAGGGAGGAGGGAAAACTGGCTGTGTACACACGGATCGGGGAGGAGAGGGGGTATTGCTGTACCACACTGCGGGGGAACCTGGCACAGGTGGAAATGCAGCTGATGTGGGAGGAAATGGTTGTTTTATTTCAGCCGGGCGTGCGTGCGCACACAGGGACAGTGGAGGGGCGTGAAAAAGCTGAGAGCCTGTTGTTGGAAAAAATACCAGGACCAAAGTAGGAGGATGGCTGATACTGACCAGTATTGGGCTCATGTTGCAGGGAGGAAAGAGAATGAATTATTCGGTGGTGATGGGGAAGTGGGGTGTGTGAATGAGGAATCTTGCCTTCTACTTGCAAGCGTGAGCACAGAGGTGGAAAGATGGGGGATGTGGATGTCCGCCTTTCAGAGGCAGCCCTGCCTGGGAGGATTGCTGCTAGCATCCTGAACATCACTCAGTGCAAAGGTGGAGACAAGGAGATGAAAGCCATCGTGGGGAGTGCAGTTGCCCGTCTGCAGGGGTGGGAATGAATGGGAACAATTAATATATTCCCATGTCCTTTGGCTGTTGCAGTCTACAAATCTCAAAGGGAAAAGGAGGTGAATACTGTGATGTGCTTTCAAAGAGGTGTGCTTGGGGTTCACCTGCCTGCAGAGACTTTCAATTCTCCGATGCATGTGTAGAGGGTGGATGATAATGCAGCAGCAGTGGACAGATTGTGCTGCAGCTTTTCAATATATTCTATAAAATGCATTTAAATAAATACTTTAATTTTTCAGATTCTTCAGCTTTTAAAAATGTGTTCTTTCCAAAGATTCTCAAACAGTTATGTGACAGTCTTAGGAAAACTAGTTTCTGGTACGTAAAAGAGGAATTTTTCTTGATGTTGGCCTTAAGCATCACCATGAAGCAGCATTGTCAGGAACGAGTTGACTTATCTTGGATTTATTTTTCTAAAGATGTCAGTTCTTTTCTCTATCACCATGTGATATATTCATCATCCATACATATTTCGTTACATTTTCTTAAGATGATCATCATTCTGGTATCTTTGTGTGGAAAAAAAAATCACTTGTGCTTTATGCTCGAAACAGCTGTGAACTGTTTGCAGACCTGCTCTCCCTGTGACATACAAAGTCCTATTTCTGGGGTGCTTCAAATACTGCTCTCTTCTCATTAAGATGAGACAGAGATTTCCATGACAGTGTATGATGGATTACATGCTGGGTCATGTGCTGGACAACTGTTCATTAGCTGTTTAACTGGTCTGCTCTCTGAGATTGACTTTATAATTCAGATCTGCCTTGAGTGTCTCCTGAAGGAGATAACTTGAAAGCGTCTGCCAACCATTCTTAGGTCTTCACTGTCTTGAAATGCATCCTTCCAGCCGTTCTAGAAAGTGCTGTAATGGTAGACATGATTGGTTTCTTTGGAAATGTGTACTCAGTTGCAAGCCTTAGCTAATTTATGATGAAAAGGAAGTCAAAATACCTTTTCCAGCTTGAATAGCACTGTTCTGAAAATGAATATTAAGGGATAAACATTAGTGGTGTTGTTAATGTTACTCATAGTCTGGCGGGTGCTTGGAGCAATGTTTTTCCTAGTTCTTCCTTTTCCCATGGCGGTTGTGACTGTCAGTCTTTTGCTCATTCCTTCTCAATTCCCTGAGATTTTTATTGTCAGTATCTCAGATGTAAGAATTAAACATGTCTAGAGGTATGCTAAAACTAAGGTTAGGCTTTACCTCTCTTTTAAACACTGAAAACTGCGGAGTTTGTGTTATCTGCACAGTGCTGTAGCTGAGAGTCTGAGCCAAGCTCTAAAAAAGGGGCGATTCTGGGAGGGGCTGCTGGTGATAACTGTTCCACTAAGGTGTTTCCCAGATCCCACTGTAGGCAGTGGGTGTGTGCTGCAACATCAGATCACAGCTTGAGCAGGTGGAATAGCTAGATCACATTGATCCTTGATGCTATAAACATCTGGGATTCCATTCATTATTCCCATAGGGAAGACACAACCCAGACTTTTTAATTTACAAAAGCATTGAGTAGTTGCATCGTGAACAAAAAGAATATTGAATTTTTTTTGCATACTAGATACCTTTTATCTTAAGCATTTATCAATAATACATGAATTAATCAGTATCTCCTAAAAATGGGTTTCTTGCTTCATCTTAAGGGAAATACATCACGGTGAAAAAGAAAAAGAAATGAGTCTATTTTTCTCCTGCTTTTGGGTTTTGAAGACAGGAGAACGAGTAAATGAGCCATGGAGACCAAACTCCCATTCCTGGAGGGAGAGGGAGGTCTCTAATCTTCTCTGAAGAGAACAGCTCCTTCAAGGCAAAAAGAGTGGTCTTCAGAGAAGATTTCCAGATCTCTCTAGACAGCTGATCTGATTGGCTGAATTCCCTGTTATTTCGATAAAACATATTCATACATGATGTAAAGTAGAAAAGAGCACAGTGAGTGCTTTTGTTAGAGCAGCTGCTAGAGGTGTACTGCAGATTGAAGGAATGTGGGAGGAAATAGGTTTGCATGTGCTGGGGAGGGAAGGAAGCTGCTGTGTGATTGCTGGAGTAAGGCCTGCCTTAAGCAGAATAAGGGTGCTACAGCTGAAAGTTGGGGTGAGCTTTCATTCCCTCTATAAATTGCAAGGAATCTGTTTCACGCAGTGTGTTCCTGAAGCAGTTGTGGCAGCGTCTGCTTGGCTGGAGTGACACACAGTTTGATTTTTATCACAGACCTTTTACTTTGATACCACCCTTTTTCCTTCTCCCAGTCTGTTACGTGCAGTTAAGTTTATGATTATTTTTTGCCTTTGAATTTCATAAATCTGTGAAGTAGTTATTGGAAGATTGTGCTTACTCTGACTGTAGTAGCTTTGAGTGAAAAGTGCACTTCAAGTGGCCATCTTGAAGTTATTTAAACATCTGCTCTTCCCCTTATATATACCATAGTTAACTTTGCAATAGATGCTCTCATGGATTAGGAAGTATTCTTTGCACACCCAGCATTGTCTGAGGTTGTGTCTTTTAGATTGAAATGGGTGGAGCTGATTTTCAGGGAAGAATTCTGGCAGTGATATCCAAATTCAGAGCATAATGCTTTTGTGCATCTGACTGCAGGGCCAGCTTTCCTCCTACAAACCATTTTCTTGAGAATGTGGAAGGGATTTTTAAGATGTTTGGGTTAATAGGGTAAATGCAAGTTTTTTAATGTGAGATTTCTTGCACAATCAAAATAGATTATTCGGTGGGACTGAAACTGATGAATATATTCTGGTTTTAGGAGCAGAATGTTAGAAAAAGAAATTCTTTTGGGTAGAAAAAAGAATGCTATTGGGTTGGAGGTGAAGGATCCATGATTTAGGGCCGCTAGCTTCTGTCTCTGCTGCTGGCTTGTCGCTTGTTCTACATTGAGCTTCTCAGTCATTACTTGCAGACTTGAGATTGTTACCTGCCTTTCTTATGATAAGATGGGAGCTTTTGTATATACATTTATAAAACCATTAAGATTTTGAGCAAATAAGATGTAGTATTAGGAGAGAGATGAATAGCCATACCCAAGGCATTTTTATACACCTGCTGTATATCCACATTGATATATATGGACAACCCTTCTTGACAATGTTGTAATTTCTTTCAAAAGTAGAAGATGGAGGAAAGAGAAGGATATTAGCTGATTTTTAAGGAATTAAGTGCTGAAATGACAGTCAGGGGAAGGTGGTAGTGTATTTAAGGGGGCGTTGGTGGGGCCATGTAGAGAAGAGATTTGGGAAAATTTGAAGCAGATTGGCAAAGAAAGCAAAAATGGGGAGAAAATACTTGGTTCTTGTATTAGTGTTAGAACCAGTACTGAGGGGGAAAAAGCCTCAAACCACAAAAAGCCAAACTAAAACCCCAAGCAGGCAGAAATATGCGATGGTATCTGATTTATGTATTTTTTCCTTATGGCTGAGGAATCGTGTGCGGTGCGTTTCCCTGCCCCGGGCGCTCTCCCGCGGGTGTGTGGGACGGGCCCGTCCGGGCCGGGGGCAGGGCGGCGCTGCCCGGCAGGGGCGGCAGGTGGCGCTGCTGGGCGCGGCCAGCCCTGTGCGAATGGCAGCGCCGGGGGCAGTGCCCGGGCCCCGGGCCGCGCCTGCGGCGGGGGCATTCCTGCCCAGAAACACAGCCTGTCCCGCCGCCCGGCGCAGGATGTTGCTCCAGGAAGTTCCCTGTAAACTACCGCCTCCAGACATGCATTGTTGAGGGAGACACAAGTGGGGCAGGGTCTGAGAGATGTCAGCCATTGCCAGCCCAAGCCTCATCTTGTCATTTTCACTTCGAGCTGCTTTGAAGAACAAAGAGGTTCTTGAAGAGATCAAAAGATACTCCTTATAACCTCCCACACCCATTTTTCTGCAGGGAGCAAATGCTCTTTTTCCTGCTTTACCTTGAACATCTTGACTGCATTGAAGGGCTGGTCTGGATCTGTGATCGTGTTTCCATAGCTTCTGCCTTTTTCCAGTCTGTTAGTGTGAAGAACTGTAGTTCTTGGCTTTATTGCTGCACCTCATTTACCAAATCAATGAAAAAAAAGTCAGTCTTTGTGTGTTGTTACTATGGTTCTCAGTACCATGAATAAAAATGTCCACTTAAAATTTTATTTTCTTATTAAGAAAAGGTTGTTGTGGTTGGAAAAAAAAAAGTTTTTTAATACTAGAAAAACCTAACTGTTTCTTAAGGTTGTAACTAAACAATCCTTTGTCCTAAGACCTGCTGCAGAAACTAAAATTCTTTGTAATATCAAGTGACAGCAATTATATACTAAAGGTGGTTTTATATTTACATTGTGTGCTGGCAGCAGTCATTTTGACTACCAGGCAAAATTCCTGTTTCTATCTCAGAATTCAGTTCTGCTAGGAGCTCATGTCAGTTACATTGGTGAAAGTAATGATTTTTTCATCTTTACTTTAATAAGAAAGTTTAAAGGTGGTACAGAAAACTGTTCTGGTTTGCTCCAGAATTCCTGTTCCCTACATCATGCTTGTTTTTCTTGAACACAAAGGAGTAGTCCATTTATGCACCTGTAATTGGTTTACAGCTTTAAAAATAATTCAGTAAAAATATATTCAGTCAAAAATAGTCCAAGTGCTCCAAAGCAAAAGGAGCAGTACCTTGCTATTATCTCTTCTAACCCTATTGAAATTCTTCAATTGAAACTGTGTTTTCAGTTCTTGGGCCTGAATTCATTAGTGCTGTTTATGTGTAAAGGTGATTTAAAAAATGTGATTTGAACCAAGAAAGGGCTACCACTGAAACTCTGGCCCAGATTTTGCTTTATTTTGCGTGTGTTAATGTTCTGACATTTTTTTGGTGCTCCTTGTTCCATTGGTTTTTCCATTATTATGTGTTCTGGATACTACTTCATATAGTTCTAAGTATATCTCACAGCAGATGTGAAATATTTGTGAGAGAAAAACAGTCCTAAATAGTTACCTGGAACATTCTGTGGGAATGAATTTCTGTTCTTCTGGTCTGCTTTTTTAACCTAAAGGGTTTATCAACACTCTACTGTTCTATATGTGAGGGAAAGAGACGACTCGAGTCTGTCACTGGGTTTTTAGCAGTGCCTAGGAGAGGGGCAGAGTTAATAGAAGGAGTTATCCTAATCATGAAGCTGAAATTCTGGCCTTCAGACGTGACCATTCAAATTGTTTTCAGTTACATATTTGTGTACTTTTTGAGGAGAAAGCTGGGATGAGGACCAAGACCAAATTTCTAGCATTTAGCGTTCATGGAATGTAAATGGATTTGTTTCTGTTGTTGGTACTTTTGTTTGCAGAGTAGGTGTAGACATTATTTTGCTTCTTGGAGGTTGGGAGTCTGTTGAAATGGACTGACTTGTGCAGAGGAAGTGGGACTTAGTAGAGCAGGGATCATGAAGATAAGAGCCAGTGTACTCTAACAGAGTCTCATCTTCTCCTCTGTCTAGCAGTTCCACTGGAAGGAGGCCTTGAAGGTTGCAAGACAAGTCCAAGATGTGCAGTTCAGTTGCTCCCAGGCTGTGGTTCTTAACAGACCGCCGCATCAGAGAAGATTACCCTCAGCAGGAGATCCTGAGAGCCCTGAAGGCCAAGTGCTGTGAAGAGGAGCTGGATTTCCGGGCCTTGGTGATGGATGAGGTGGTGCTGACCATTGAGGATGGAAATCTTGGTGAGAATGAGCTCAGGCTGGGAGTGTGCTGAAAGGGTACTTGGAAAAAGATTGTAAAATGGAGCATCGGTACTATTTAATAACAAATCCCATGTATGCCAGACTGCCTGCCATTCATCTAAATCATGTAGATGTACATCATACAGTTTTTTTTAGAAAGTATTATGTTAATCAAATATAATCGCTCAGTTTGCTAGTTTGCATTAGAAGCACTTTTACCTTTCCTCTGCAGAAAAAAGAGGAGGATTGTTTCATTTTGGTGAGTTCAGGGTAAGGACTACAGGACCCCTGAATTAATAAGAAATCATGGAGTTTCAGTACTTGAACTTTGTGGGTCACATTTAAGAGTCTCAGAGGGACTTTTTTCTTCTGTTTGTGTTCTGGCTCCAAAATAGAAAACACTGGAAATAATGTAAAATGAATTTTCAATGAGCAGTACAAAGTGTCACGGAACTAGGGGTTATAATGTGATGTAACTAAAGCATGCTGCTGTACGGATGTGGAGTTATGTGAATTCCAAAAACAGTGCTGATAAAGTATGTGCATCAAATAATTTGAGCTATTACTACAATTTACAGTGTTAAAAACTAAATGGTAAGATTTCTGTTCTATTTTTCTTCTAGCTTTTTTTTTCTTTTTCCTGTGATGATTAAAAAGGAAAAGTAAAATGTTAAGTTGCATTAGAAATGTTAAGTAAAAGGATTATTACTATCTTATTACTTACTATCTATTACTGTAGATAGTAAGCTTATGTGATGGGAAGATACTAATACCACCAATGTCAAGCTGTGTAACACTTATAATTTATTTCTGTTTCAACATTTTTTAATTTGGATTTCCTAAAGCAAGGAGATTGCAGTGGGGTTTTTTTTACCTTTAACTCTTTCATTCCTCTTCCCCATTTATCAGTCAAAAAACATGTGTTGCTGGAGATCCAGGGAAGAATTACATTTCTGAAAGTTGTATTAGATTAATTTTGTGTGGGAAGAAAACATGAAAGTCTCTCAGCTGTGAAGAAGAGGCTGCCATGTAGACCTTGGTCCTCTTTGGGTAATCTTATGTGGGAAGGGAATCATAAAACTGACTCTGGGGAAGAACTTTGGTCAGAATTTATACCCTATTTTGGCATGAATCAATCAACTAAAAACACATGCATGGTAAATCCAGTACTTATTATTCTGGTATTTCTAAACTTCTGTTTACCTTTTTTGTCTTTTAATCTGCGGAGTCATATGATTTTTATCACAGATAGAAATTCTGTAGGATGTCTTCAAATCAAGGTAACTTCTTGTCAGAAAGTCTGAGTTCTGAGCGTGCTTTCCTTTGGACAGTGTGTGATGGGAACATAGGCATTGTGGACTGTAGCTGCAGTCTCTGAAATGCATAATTAGTCCTTCAGCATTTCAGAACTGTTTTTTATTTCTTGGTGATTTCTTGTTTTCTGTCTTGTGTCTATTTTTGGGGAACTAAATAGGGCAATTGTGAATTGTGGACCTTTTTGCTCTCTTCTGTCTAATGTCTCCTAGCACTGTGTCTATTGCAAGGAAAACGATAAAAGAAATGAATGTTGGAAAACTAATATTGAAGAATGTGTAGTCCGAGAACAAGAAAAATTAAGAAAATTGCTAGAACAAAATACAAGAAAAGGGAATTATTCTCATACATAGTGTTCATTCAATATGATGTAAATAACGACCATTTGAAAAAGAGTGAGATAAAAATGCTGAAAAATTGTGGATAGAATTTTTTAAATAAGTAGTCTGGTCTGTCTAATTGTGTTGTTTTGTTCGGGTTTTTTTTTTTCTGAGGGGTGAGAATTGTCTTGTATCAAACAATTCTTTCTCTTGGAGAGCAATGAAAAATCTTCTCTCTTAATTTTCCAGTTGTGTTTTTTCTAGAGCTTTTGCTTTGGTAAAGATTTCTGCTAGAGGACACAAGCAAAAGCTTTGTGTTTAATTTTCCTTTTTAAAAACCTCAGTTGGCCTAGGAAAAGGTGTCCTGTAACAAAATCCAGGAGGTAGTGCATTCTGTACCCTTTTTGTTATCTACTGTCGTGTGAGGGATCCAGGTTGAGTAAAATTTTCGATGACATAGAGGAGTTGATGAAGAGAATGTACCTTCAGTGGATAATCATGTGCTTTTGCTTGCTTTTCTATTATTATTTGTCTTGAAAGCTTGGCAATTCAAGGCTCAAACTCTGAAGGCAATGCATGATATTGGAGGAAATAATAGTTGGGGTTTTTTCCATATATTCACACTTTGATTGGAGCTTTTTTTGTCCTTTAAAACCAAGAAAATTTCTTAAGTAAATTGTTAGAAGAATGTTAAATTTACACAGTCAAGTTGGATACTACAGGGTGCTATTTAAAACCTCAAAAATTTGGTATTTCTTTAGATGATAGAGTCAGGAAACCTTCTTGTGGACGTGCTGACTGTCAGGAACATGGCTGGAGACTTCAGAGACCAAAAGTTTAGTATAAGATATTAAAAAGCTTGAATTATTTACTTCACAGGGGTAGAGTGGAAAAGATACTTCTAAATTTAGGAAAATTGAGCAGAACCATGGGATACATACATGTGAAAATTGTCCCTTCCACAAACCACATGGCTTATACCTTAACAGTAGAGCACACTGATGCAGATATCACTGATGCTCAGGCCAAAGTCAGAAGCTTTTGTGATGCAGAGATTTACAAAATTTGTGTCTGTCAGACATGATAGGATTTACTATAGCCAAAGAGAAAGGGGGAGGAGGGGCGTTGTTTCACTCAGTGGATTCAGCAGCAGCCACTCCTTGGGGCAGGTCTCTGCTGTACTGCAGGGCAGGATGGGAAGTGTGGCTGGATTCCCAAAGCAAAGCAACAGCATAGGCCCAGCAATCCCTGCTAGTTCCTTTTCCTTCACAGCTGAAACTCAGGATGACCCAAAATCCCAAGCACCCCATACAAGCCCCGTATCAACAGCCACATGGTGAACGTGTATGCAGCTCAAGATCCACCTTAGATACCTCAACACAGCATGAGCCCAGACGTGATTGTAAATCCAAGTTAAAAGATGTAGAATTCGTTTTTCCTTTTTTAGTCTAAAAGGATGTTCTTAAACTGATTTATGCTTAAATGCTTTTGGAAATAAGTTCAACAAGTGTTTTTTGAAATTAGCAATGGTTTATGCCTTACTTGAATAGGTGTCTGCTTACCCAAGCCATGCACTCCTTTATCTTTTCCACAGTGGCAGTAGTACTCTGTAGATTTCCAAGGAAAAAGCTGACAAAAAATAAGTGGAGGAGTAGAGCTGTATAAATTCTCTCTGCTTCTCTGGTGGGTTGAGTGTGCTGAGATGGTTACTGAATCAGACATGCACAACATTGTTGCACAGGAATGGACCAGAATACGTGTGTGGAAAAAAGTGGAGGGTGATACTGGGCTGGTTTGATTTAAACTTGCGCTGTGTAGCTGTAGCCCAAGTTTCCTAAGAGCTAAATTCTTGAAGCTAAACCACTCTAGGACAATCTAAAGTGGAGCATCTGTGTTCCTCATGTCCTTTTCCAGCATTGCTGTTGCTGCTTGCCTTGTAAAGGACTTCATGTCTCTCTTGACTTGCTTTCATGTTGTACCTCAGATAATTAAAAAAAAGCTTCTTCTCTGTCTGCTACTTTGGAAGATCTTGCATTTGTGTGAGTTGAGTTGGCCAATCCAATGGAAGATTACCTCCAGCAAATAATTAACAGTTTTCTGTTGGATTAGATTGTTGCACTAACCCTTTTTGCGGTCACACGGTTCCTAGTTCTGGTACACAGGCAAGGAAGAATGGGGTGTTCTTTCAGGGAATGGCTTGATGTTGATTTAGCTATAGGTCCAGAAATGCTTCAAAACAGGAATTTTCTTGTGGTTGGGATGTCTGATTGTGTCAGCTTTAGGATTATTTTGTTTGTGCATGGCATTTGGTATTTACCAGATGTAAGGATTACAAACTGAAATGTCTAGTTTTCTAATCTAGTTTGGCAATTTCTATATTTATTTGAAATACAAATACAAATAGCAAGTAATGCAACAAAACTCTGCAGGACATTTTTTAGACATTTATTTGAAGTCTTAGCAGTGAGTCCTGTCTAAATGTGTACTTTTAAACTATATGTCTAAGCTTGCTAATGCAGTGATGTAACAGGCTTGAGGAGTTGCAGCTAAACAAATTACAGCTTGTGAGCAGGGGTGTGTAGTGTGAGATGAGGTGGAGGTGAGGGAAGCTGGTAGGAAAATCCCACCCTATAAGAGGACTTTGCGGACAAGAGACAAAACATACCCATGGATTGTCTCTTCATTCTGAATATTCTTTCTTTTTCCGTGTGTCCAGGATTGAGTAGTACCTTTCCCCAAGGACTCCAGACCTTACCTGTAGGACAGCATGGTTAAAGAACTATTCTTCTGTGAAGAAAATGTTAGGGATATTTGGATCCTTCCCTCATTAAAAAGATATATAGTAATATTTTCATTAAATTGTTTTGCTACCAGAACAGCAGAAATTGGAATTCACTGCGTCAGCAATTTACCAATACCTTTATTGTAGATTTTTGGAATCTCCATATTTTCTGATACTGTCCTGTGAAGGAAAATAGTTTTAAGGAAAGTAGCTTTGATGAACTTTGAACTGTTGAAGATGCTGGAGTGACTTAAGTATAAAACAAAGTATTACCTTTTCCTAAGACTTACTTGGCTTTTCCTTTGGGAATGTGAAACCAGATGGTCAGCTTAGGGGAGGAATAAAAAGGGCGTAAGAGTCGTGTATTCTAAAACAGTAATACATTGTGCACAGTTAGCTGGCTTTTCTTCAGTCAGATGGGTAGCATATGGAAACAGATCTCTTACCTTCATTTTTTCTGCAGAGGAAGTATTAGAACATAGATTCTTTTAATTTGGTAAAGGTTAGTCTGCTGGTTTAGGCATCTGATTTAGGGTTTCCAATGTGGGCCTGAACTTTGCAATGGGAGGCAGTGTCTTGTTTCAGTCTTTCATCTTGCAAGATGTGCTTTTGTTTTGTGTGATCTATCCTTCATTTCTTATTTAGTTTGAACTAGTAATGAGTAGTTGTGATCTCTGATTTTTTTTCACACACTGGATTAGACGTAATTTGAAATAAACATGGAGGAATTGGCTTAGTTGAAAGATTTCTGTAAAGTATAGAAAGCTGGGGGGAAAAAGGTAAGGATGGATAACAAATTCTTGTGTTTCCATGTAATGGTAAGAAAAAACAAAAAACCACCTTGAATCAGCTAGATCCATGGCAAGAGAGGGCTTTTACGTATATGAAATGGTTTCCACATCAGAATATCAAAACTCTTAATATTTTTGTACAAGAGGGAACATAGTCATGTCCTCTTCCTTCTGGCTATGTCAGTAGTCCCCTGGCACTTGTTAGTCCAGCAGTGCACCTTAATGTAAGAGCTTTTCCTGCAGCATGCAGCAGTGGGAATGATGGAACAGAAGCAGGCAGGCTTGGCAAGGTGCCTTTTTGAGCACTGCAGAGTTGGCCTGTTTCCTGCTATTAACTACAGCCAGAGCAGCCATTACTTCCTCTGCAGAGTTGGGAAATTGGTTTGTGACTCAAGTGAGAGCAGGAGAAGGAACGGCATTGTGTGCAAAGGACTGCAAGGTGGTTAGGCATGAGGTGGATTTTGTGCTGTGGAAAGTGCTGGGCTTAGAATCACTTGAAACTTCATTTTCGATGTTCTTTCACTGTGGAAATTGATCACTTCCAGTCAGATTGATGCTAAAACCGTAAGCATTACTGTTAGGCAGCTATGGACTATATAGAGGAGATTTTGGAATGGTAGCTCTGTTTAGAGGTGGGTGTAATCTAGTATGTGACACCCCAGTATTACATACCCAAGACAAACACATCTCTACTAGAAAAAAAGTAACATTTGCTTTATTATCATGTTTTAATAACAGTGCCTTTCAACAGTTGCCATGTATGTTAAGAAGAATTGGTTTGGTTTTTTTCAGAACTATGACACCAAAGACAACTTTCTTACAATGCATATAGAAATAAAGGATTTATACTCTGTAACCATCCTGGGTGTTCTTGCAGTTTTCTTCCTTCCTGTCAGGGATTTCTATTCTTATGTGAATGATTGTCATCTTAAACTGATGCTAAAATAACAAAGGCTAACAGTGAATTTGATCTTCTCAAAATTGTTCTGTTTCTTCAGTATGTCACCAGTTGCAGATATGGGCTCAGTCCAAAGCCACCTTGGCAAGGTAGAGGGGTAGGAATGTTTCTGCAGGGAGGTATTTATTATGTTAATTTCAAAGGGCTATGTTAAGGTCTGAAGTTTTTCATTTGCATGTGTTCTAGAACAGCCAGCCAGGAAAATGAGACTTGTAGGGCACATCATCTTGAACATACGTGCATGTCATCATATCTGAAAATGCCAGAAAACATTGCCAGATTTTTAATTGTTGTAAGAATTCTCAGGAGTGACCATCTGGATGATAAACAATGTAAAAAGGGACAAAAGCAAGATGAAAGAAGTGTTTCCATACATCCTAGATGAGAAATGAAAATTAGCCTAACATTTCACAAGACAGTCTAACTGGTTGGGGGTTTCTGTGTCACTTTTCCAACAATCCCTGTTCCAGTGCTGTGTCACCTAAGCAAGTTTTGCTGGCACATTTGTCTGAGCAGTTGTATTGTGAACTGAGTCTGCATACTGATGTGGTTTTAAACCAGTGTGTTCTTGGTGGCAGGTGTTTTTTTTAGACTTCATCAGCTCTCCGAGTCAGGAGCGTGGCTGCACAAAAAGTTCTTCAGCACATAAATCAGAAGGGCAAACTGTGTGTTGGAGTGGGAGAGATTAGAAGATAGCCCAAGTATTGATGTGAAAAACTTCATTTTATGGAACTGACGGCTATGCTTGCTCTCCCAGATTTGTGATCAGAGAAGTACCCTTATCACTTGTTCTTTAAGCAATTGACTTTGTCCACCTTTTCTCAAGTCTGGTAATTGTCCATTTGTGAATGGTGGGTAGTTGATTTTCAGTGATTGTGAATGTGAGACAGACTGGTACTGCTGAACCTTGGCCAGTATTGAGATGGTCTTCCAGTGTGCAGGCCTGTGTTTGGATTGATAGGGGCTTCTAGGAGTACCAGTGTCCATGGACAAGTCACTTTATTTTCTTATTTTTATAAACTCTTACGTGTGAATTTTGGTGAAATACCAGTTTTAGCAATTACAGTTTCCTTTTGTATCTGCCCTTTACTGTATGGAAGGAGGGGAATGAAGAGCAGAGCAACAACAAAAAGAATGTCACTACTGAAATTATCAATTATTTTTTATTTCCTTGTATTGTAAATAATTAACATTTACAATGTCATAAAAATCTGTAATGGTGTCCTTATAATGATTATTCTTTGAATGGTAGAGCTTATATGATTTCCATCTCTCTAAAAATCTAGTTCATTTTAGGATTAAAAGTGTGATAAAATGCCTTTTTATTTGTTGAAAGTTAAGCAAGTTGAAGCAGAATGTGTTAGAGCTCTGACAACTTGAGCAGAATACCTGACAGCAAAGATATCCTGCTTATGTTGTGAGAGGAACGCTGCTTGAATTGCACTAATTAATTGTGTTAACTTGTAGGAAACCTTTCTTATTATACAGAAAAGTTTTCTTGCTCTGTACTTCAACATAGGGCAGGAATTGAGCTGGGGACTCTTACTGTGTTTGTTACCCATCCCGACACGTCTGTGAGTAAAGCATGGGAGAACAGATATTGGAAGAGACACACTAGTGATTTGATCCTTTTTGTTAAGATGTGAAGTAACAAAGACTAGGTATGCCAGTGCTCTTGATTTTTAGGTGAGAAGGGGGTTGGACTCCACTGATACAGTTATTGGGGTCAAAGATTTTGTTTATTATAATAGTTGTAATGTAACACCCATGAAATGATATGCTCAAAATCCATGCTATCAAATCCTGTTTCTTGGCAGTTTCTGTCTAAAGAATAATTAGATCTGGTAGGGAAACACAGCAGTCAGAAGATCAATAAATATTTCCCTCGAGTTCTAAGAACTTGATTTGAAAGTATCCTCTAGGTGTCATGTCAGTTGTCTTGTTGTGTTGATACGATGCTGGGGAACTTTGAGGGGGATGATTTCCTTTTAATTGAAGTTTTTTCAAGGACAGAAGAAGAAGTCTTTTGTAAAAAGCTGTGTAAGTGTTCTCCTTAGTTGTTCAAAATATACAGCTATGAATTGTTTGACAAGCAGTTTAGAAATAGAGGGTAGACAGAGCTGTTGGAGCACAATGCAAAGGTGATTCTCATTACAGGTCCTTTTGATATGCTCTCTATCACAACACTGGGCATTCCCCGTCCCTGGGATTTACAGGGGTTTAAGTCAACTCAAGCCCATTGCTCTCTTCAAAACTCTTTTGGCTAATCATTCTGTTTTTATTCTCTAGGTTGGGCTGAGCCCTGGATACACTCCCCCATGCTGGTTTAGTTACCTTGGGGAGACATTGAGGCTCTTGCTGCTCTCCTGGACAAACATTTACACATGCAATTGATTCACTCAACCGACAGTCAGACAGTCTCCTAAGTGTTACAAACCTTTATCCTAAAAGCCATCTTCTGGTCTCTTTTGTCACAGAATGGTTTGAGTTGGAAGTGACCTTAAAGATCATCTCATTTCACCCTCCCTGCTATGGGCAGGGACACCTTCTGCTAGACCAGGCTCCTCAAAGCCCTGTCCAACCTGCCCTTAAACACTTCCAGGGATGAGGCAGCCACAAATTCTCTAGGCAGCCTGTGCCAGTGCTTCATCACCTCGCAATCAAGAATTGCCCCCTAATATTGAGAGCAAACCGCTCTTTCAGTTTAAAGCCATTCCCCCTTATCCTGTCACTACGTGCCCTAGTAAATACTCACCATCTTTCTTGCCGTCAACTTTCAGGTACTGAAAGGCTGGAATTTGGTCACCTGAAAGTCTTCTCCAGGCTGAACATTCCCAATTCTCTCAGCCTTTCCTTATGGAAGGGGTGCTCCACCCCTCTAGTCATCATATGATAAGGTCAACTTGCTTAGCCACAGATGTGGTCAGTCGCTTCCCATATTTTCCTAGAGCTTCACAGGCACATCATGTTTGCTCATCTCTGCTGAGCCTTCCCAGGAGTTCACTGATCCATCATGTGGAGAAACGAGCTGTGAGTACATAGAATCTGGAGTTTGGGGCATTTGCCTCAATGTTAGACTTGTTTAGCCTCTGTCTTTAGTTGAAGTAGTAAGTACAAGTACATTTCTTCCCAGGTTCGTGCCCTGACCTTAGAGATGGAATATTTTCATCTTTGACGTGCTAGCTGTATGCTTTATGTAACACAGAGTGATATGATACAGAGAGAGATCAGCTAGGAGGGCTCTGTGGTCTGATGGCTGTGTCAGTATTTGGGTCCCATATCCAAGTAACTGTCCTTGAGTGATGAGGTAAAAGGGTATCTTCACCACCAATTTGGCTTACTGTGAAAAGTGCCAGAATCCCTTTGTGAATCTAGTGTGAAAAGTCAAGCTGCTTCTTCCAAGGTTCTTGTCATGCTCCAGATAGTACTGAATTAATGAATAGATTATTTTGGTCTCCCCAACCCCAATAAAAGTTACTTGCTTTGACATCTCAATGGTTGACCTAACTGCTGAAATTGCTGATGTCCTGTCATTATGCTTACTTCCTGGTAAAGTCAGGATTTATTTAAAAGTATAATTTGAGACACTGAAGATGGTAAATGGATGACAAGTCCTAATTTATAATGCCTTCTTCCTTGCTTTCCAGTAAGAAGAGCATATTGTTTTGCTTTCTGTCTTATATATGAAACAAAATAAAAACATCTGTTGGCCAGACAGGTGACACTGGTACAAAACTGCTACTTCACCTAGTTTGGGCAAGGAAATTTTGAGTTTTAGTACTGATTATGTTTTAAGTCATATATTTATGTCTGATAAAACATTGAATGAGGATTTTTTTGACATTGCAGATAGGTCTCACATCACCTATCTTAATATAACAGTGGGCTAAACCTTTGCATCAGATTTTTATTGCTTAGAATTTGTCCTTATTAATAATACATTTGTCTCTTAAATGGCTCTTTGAGGCTGTCTTGTGATTTTTTTTTGCCAAGTCATGCAGTGGAAGGAGGGCTCTTCAAGGAAAAAAGAATGTTTTACCCCAAATCTGTAAGGATCTTTTTGGATGGAAAGGCTTGGAACAGGAACTCAGTTTGGCTGAAGTGGCTTTTGCTAGTGAAAGTAGACATAAATTTGTCCCAAATATTTCAAAAAATAATCTGTTAAGCATCTTAGAGACTTGTTTAAACTTTACAGCTAAACCATTTGAAACATAGCTGTATATTATGGAAAAGAAAGATCCTCTGCAGTGTCTGCAGTGAGATGGAGGATACAGTTTGGTCTGAGCACACAATTTAAAGTAGGGATCTTCTTTCATATTGGTTATACCTCTTCTCTCTGACACAAAGACCTGAATGGTCCATCCAAATATAATGGGGACAAGATGATTGAAGATGGTTTGGGACTGGGGACTGAGGTGCCAGTGAAGAAAGATGTGGTGTGAAGGCGGTGTACTTGGCAAACATGCTGGAACAAGAAACAGTAACAGGAAGTGATTGCGGAGAAACTCTTGATAGATAAGGAGTTGCTTCCCTCATGAAGGAAATTGGAGACTGGAACTGGTGGGAACACAGGTTTAATGATGAAACTTGCAAACTGAACAAGGAGATTCAAGTGGGAAACAAGTTTGAAGGCAAAGCAGGCAAGTGAGTGGTTACAGTGGTATTTAAAATTGCAGTCAGAGAAACTACATGACAGTAGGAGAAATCCATGGTTTGGAAACTAACTGGAATGTCTGAGGGGATCAATTCTATGGGGGGGATGAATGGGAAGTGAGAATCTGGGACAAAGCAAGCTGGTCTCACCCTCACATGCTATTCCACCATGTCAGGTGTTACTTAGGTGTCAAGGGATGAAGTTTGCTTTTGATTATCTGCAAGTATGAAGATAAAATTCTCTTATGAGTAGCAGCAGCAAATGACCTAAACTTACAAATTGGCAAAATCATATTTGGAATTTTGTCTTCTTTGTTGTGTATTTGTTTTCAGCTACTACATTTTAAATTACTTAATAGCTTGCTACTTTTTTGTCAGCCTCCTTAAAGTACATGGTGTTCTGCTCTGGAAATGTAACTTGCAGTATGGTGGAGAGGACAATTTGTAGGATGCCTTTTTTGTGATTACAAAAATTTGTGACAATTGAAGCAGAACATTGCTGGAAGAAAAAAAATGTTAGTCTGGTGATTTAAATTGAACTGCTCAGAAATTGCCCTTAATTGCATGTTTTTGCATTTTCTGAGTGCCCAGACTTTGGATGATAGGATCAGCTTGATGAAAGAGCTGAATACTTAGATCCACAAATGAAGTCAATAGAACAGCATGAGCAACTGAGAAATCATGATGCCTCAAATGTGGCATCTAGAATTCCTTTGTCAACACTTATCTCTGGGTTTCCCTCCCCCATATGGGGATCAGTAGAATATTCCCTGATTTCCTGTGGTGTTATCAAAATTACTTATGACTGTGAAGGACTTAGATATTACTGTGATAAGCACAATACATAAAACTCAAGAAGAAATTAACGGTGATATGTTTTATGCAAGGATTTCAGTATACCAATCCATGGATTACACACTAAACAATGTAAAAGAAAATACAGTCCTCAGTCACTACTTGTTAAATGAGTGCTGTACCTTCTATGCACATTAGGTATCTGCTGTGGGGAAAAATAATATTTGTTTGTGTAATTGAAGACAGTATGTGTGTAGATCAGTGCTACAGACATCCTTAGTTGTGGCTTTTTCTAACCTTTGTGTGCTTGGCTTTGTGGCTGCAATAGTTTTCTCTTAATGTAGCTTTTGAATGTAATATTGAATACCTACATTCTTAGTAAATAAAGTACGTGCACATAGGGACTGTGCTGGATGCATCAACACTATTTACTATCCAGGTTTTGAAAAATGTAGATGTAGGGGAAACCAGGAGTGCTGGAATGATAACTAATTACTTGGGTGACCTAATACTCTTGTCTTTGAATAGTAGTCCATGGATAAATTTACCTTGAAGATAATGTGTATTCTGTCAGTGACACCAAGGAATTTTACCTGAATACCTGGGGGAGTTGCTCTTATACTTTGTTCTCCCTTCTACTTGTTTCATGAATATGTAAATTGACATGTCCCCATTGTTATTGTACTCGACTACTCTGGAAATTGGCTTATTCCATTCTTGGAATTCAGTTTGCATTCTTTTGATAGCACTGCTTTCAGTGTTTATATTTCATATTTTATGAGGTGCCTTGCAGGCTTTTTTCATGGTTAAGGATATCTTCATAGATATAAAAAAAGTAATATATTACTTTTGGACATCAACATTAAGTGTTGGGCCTTCTGTTCCTGGATGAGGAACACACTCAGAGGGTGAACTACATTCTTAGTTCTGTGGTCAGGCAGGATGCCCTGCTTTGAGTTGAGATTTTTCTTAATATGTAGAAAGGGAGCACTAGTGAGCCCGGCTGAGCCTGCAGTGGCAGAGGCAGCTGGTTGTTGTGATAATGAAATTATTTTTTGTGAGCTTCAGATTCCTTGCACCAACCACACTGTTCTAGAAAGCAGAGCCATGCAAATCTTGCCTCTCCGTGTTGAGGGTTAGCTTTCTTTCCTATGTCATGCCTTTTCCTTCAATGAATGTTGTTGTTAATAACAGGAGAGGCCACACCAAGTTCTCCTGCTAGTGTTACTATGTGTCCTTGTTCCCCTGACTCAGACAGCATTCAGGAATATCCTGTAGACTCGCAGTAAAAGTTTAACTCTCCTTTGTCTGGCGTGCAGTCTGTTGCTTCTTATTCCCAGTGAGACAAAGTTTTGGTAAGTGTATCTTAAAAATCCTTTTAAGGTTCGAAGTAGCTTTTTCCCCACAAAACTAGACTCAAACTCAACTCAGGTCCTAAAGGGTACTACCCTTTCTTTCCCTGACAGCTTTCTGCGTCTTTCTGTGAAGGCCTGTCTTGTTGGATGACTACATCCAGGAAAATGAAATGATGATGTGTGAGGCCCATTTTCAGTTGTTTCTTTAGAGCTTAACAAAGAAAGCCTACAACTTCTTTCCTCACTTTGTTACTTTGCTTTCCAGACAGGATTTGCCTTTACCACATATTAAATTTCTTCTTTGATCTCTTTCCAAATTTCCTTGTGGTCAGAGAATCAGGCCTTGGGTCCTGTCTCTCCTCTACAACTGTCAAACCTATAAAAGCACTTTCCACTTCTAGCATGAAGAACTTGATCTTTAATTTTTAATGACTAAAAGAACTTGTCAGATGATCTTGATAATGCAAAAGAAAGACAGGATGTTGCCCAGTGAACCCACATATCTAGTTTGGGATATGAAATAGGGCATTGTGGAGCAAGCATCCTACTGTTACAGCTGGGCATAACAATAAGTAACTTAAGAGCCCAGGCATACTGCAGGAGAAGGCCCCAGAGAGTCAGGGGGATAATTGAGTTTGAAAGGGACCTTTAAAAGACATCTGGACCAACCTTCTAGTTACAGAGGCCAACATGAAAGCTATAGCCAGCTCTGAAGTTAGATCAGGTTGCTTGGGGTGTGTGAAGTCAGGTTTTGAATATCTCCAAGGATGAAACTGCCACAGCCTCTCAGTGTGTGACAAAGTTAGACCACCCTCATGGAGTGGGTGGTCCAAATATATGGTCACAATGTGTTAGTATGCTGTATCAGTTGCTGGGCTCTTGTCTAGCTCTGTGCACTCCAAAGCAGAGCTGCATGTGTGTGATCTACTCCTTTGTATGGGGCACAAACCCTTCTCATATTCACAGCCTGTCCTTCTAAAGGAGCCTTTATCCATTCACCACAGTACCTCAGGCATGCAAACTATCCAGCTGCCAATTGAGCAGAGATTATGGGTTGAAGTCATGGTAAGTGCAGGTCGAAATAACTTGGTATTGACTGGAAATTTTTGAAATGTGCATGTTCATATCCTGCTTCCTTTTCTTTTTCTGTCAATCTTCCCAGGATCATTCTGGCCTAAGACTGAAATGGTTCTTTGTGCCCTCCTCCTTACATGCTTGGGACTAAAGGTGAGGCAGGATTCTGAAAGTGCATGCCCTTTGTGGATGCTTGGAGTTGAATAAAGTTCAGTGGTTGCAGGCAGAAAGGATTCTGTACATGTAAACTGCATGTCTTGTTGCTTGTAATTGTTAGTCCTGCTCAAACAGCTCTGGCCACTGGGTTTTTGTAGCAGTTTTGCTGCAAATTTTTCTTAACCTGAGAGCGTGGAAGCCACTGGAGAATGTATTACCTGCATAGGACAGGGGTTGGAGAAACAGCAATCAGTCTGATTGGTTTGGTTTTACAAAGCTGGAGGCTGGGCTAGCATAGTGACAATCGAGTTGTAAATGCAGAAAGAATACCCACCTCACTATAGATAATTCTAGTCTCAAAACAGCACTATCTTGACAATTTAAACTGTTGAGATCCTTGCTGTCCTTGCTGTGATCCAGGTTTCTCTGTTGCAGTTGACACCTGGATTCATCAGATCCTGCAGTGAGCTTGTTCAGCTTGAAACACCTGCAAGAAATTGAATTCCACAGAAGAACAGAAGAGTTTCCTGCTGGTGTGGGAAACTTACCAGCTCACCAGTGGGTCTGTGTATGAGTGATAGGGAGTGGGTGGTACATGCCACTGTAGGATTGCATGGAGCTGGAGAGTAAAACTGTTGGCAGCAACAGGATTTAAGTCAAAATTGCCTTAGAACCACAACCTTATGTGAGTGCTTTCTTCAGCACGGGAATTTCTAAAGGGGTGCTCATTTCTTCCCCTTTCTTGCTTAGGTCTTCCAAGGTTCATAGCATGCTGTCAGACCTTTTCCTTTCAGAGTTTTTAATCTTTTTAAGTTGGAATGAATGTAAATTGCAATTCAGTAACTAAGAACAGATCAAGAGTGGCATTTGGTAGTGAAATTCCAGGATTGTGTTGCTGTAAAATGGAAGAACTTGAAGAAAAATGTAATCTGCAGATATTTAAAGGTGATTCTTTGAGTAATCTGTGGAAGAGCTAAATGAACTAAGGAGACTTATCATACCTGAAGTGGTAAAGCTTTTGTTTCTCTCTCTTCTGATGAGAGCTGTAGATTCTTAGTGGTTTTTATTTCTTTGTTATTTGGGCGGGTGATTATTTCAGACAAGAGAGCCTCAGATCATGTAGTGTAGATGAAATGTTTATAAAGATACTTACCAGCTTGTAGGGATTGGTCAGCACAGAATTACCCTTACAGTCTGGAGATTAGTGGTAAATTGGCTGATCTCTTAAATGTGTTGCCTTCAGAAGTCAAAACAAGCTGATAGTGGGAGGGCTGTCCCATCTACTTGCTTTAGCATGGTGTCTGTGAGTACGGTACTACCACAACATGATTTTTGTATTTGACTGGACTGGTTGGAAGGACTGTGTAATAATGAGGAACATTTTCTTTCAAGAAGAACGTTGTAGATTGTATGGAGTGTATTAATTAGGGAGCATACTAAGTAAGTATCTTAATTAGTTAACATGGTTTTGTGACTAGGTGGAAGCTTCTGCATCCAGATCAGGTGCAAAATAATACTGCAGTGTTATATCTGTGTTGTCATTACAGTATGGACATGGAGCGTGTGTACAGCTATTGCAATGTAGTTTTAACCCTCTAAAGTCAGAAAGAGGAGACAAGCTCAGTGAGTTTGCTTACAGAGGTGTAGGAAAAATGGATTTCTTGGTTCTTCATTCATATACCTTTGATTTGTGTATGGTTCTATGTTAATGTCTGTCAAAACTAAGAAATTTTGGGTTATAGCTTTTTTAGAACAACTTTTTTAGGGGACTGAAGGTGCTCATGGAGGAAAATACTTTACTCACAATGACACTTCAACTGTTGTATACTGTATGTCCAAGTACCAGGTTTTCTCTGACACATTATAAAAACCCCACAAAACAACAGACTCTCCTAATTGACAGGAATTGATGTTATCTCTGCAAGCTTTAGAGTCAGGTTTAATGCAATTTTACCCAAAATACCAGAGCGAAATTCCTTCTTTTAAGAAGGATACATTTGTTTCCAAAATAAGTGCTTCCAATTCATAAATTGAATGCAGTTTTGACGAGGAGGGCTTTAGACTGCAGTGACAGGTCAAAACAATAAACTGAGGGGATCTGTCCAGTCCCCAGAATTCAGGCTCAGCTAAATATATTTAGGAAAAATTGGAAAGGAGAGGGAGTTGGATAGAATTTATTAAAAGTTTTTGACAGTGTAGACATTGTTTTATAAGTATTTTTTCTGTTATGGGAGACAGATATGAAGGATCTGTGTCTTCATTACAAATTGAATCTCAGATTGCATGCTTCTCCACTTTGCTTCCGCACTTTGCTTAAGTAAATAAACGGCATCTCCTGGTGTCAGAAGGTATTGTTTGGTAGCAGACAGAGATGAGGTGCATTATGGTAGGTATTTTAAAGGTATTTAGTAGGTTTTGATATTACAGGAAAAAAAAACTGATTAATCCCAGATGGGAGGAGAACCTGTTATGGGTGGCTTGAAATCTTCCTTGGGATTTCTGCTCTTGGAAAGACCTTTTCAATCAGCCTTTTTATTTCAGGTGTATCCTTAACTTTTTTTCTTCACTTGCTATTCACAATGAACAGAAACAGCACATGTAAAACATGGGAAAGACTGACTGAGTGTTAAGAATGGAGTTAGTTTACAGTAAGGTTAATTTACGTATATTTAGCAATTCTGGGTTAATTGCTGGACTTGGTTTTAGAGATGTTTTACAGCCTTCATGATTTTATGATTCTGTTCTTGTTCTGTAACACTCAATTAGGATGGGATTGTTTAGTGTTTGACTTTCTGCATTTGAGCTGGGGAAGGGATTCCAGAACTTGTTATTTCTAAGGCTCTCAGTGTTGGTAGGCTCTGGATAGATGATACAGGACGGATACCTGCCACAAGTGGGTGTTCTTTCAGTTGAAGATGCCTTAGACTTCTAAAACTCTGTCAATAATGCTTATTTGACCCAGGAATGTTCTGAGATCACCTTGTGGAACTATTGTACAGAAGTCCTAATGAGATACAAGAGGCTCACCTAAACCATGTAGAAACTAAAATATCATGTCTGGCTTATAAACAGATGTCTGCTTTTGAAGTGTGATCTGTGCTGAGCAGTGGGTTTAGGTAAAGGTTTCATCATAAGGGCTTGCTAAATCTACAGCTCCTGATTTCCAGAATACATTTTTTTTCAGAATACAGTGGCATAGTACTGTTCTAGAGAGATCAATTTTGTCTCTGCTCTGTGTGATTTCCTTGGTACTGCTGAGTTGTGGAAGTGTATCCTGGTGGGAAAGCCTTTCTGGCAAAGTTTTTGTGGAGAAGTAGGGTGAGGTCATATTAAATACATAGGGTTGAATGTTAATTTGGTTTGAAAAAACTAGTGAGCAGGATAGGAAGGGAGAGAATTTGAACTTAAAACACCCAGCACAGAACTGTTGGAGAAATCTGTTTCTGTGGACACTAGGGTAAAAAATACCTTGGTAATACTAGATACCAAAGAGGCTTTTACATGGCAGTAACATTTTGGAGGAATTGTGACAACTTAATGATCAGACTAATAAATTGTGGCTGTTAGGTGATAAGTGATATAGGAAAAATTCCTGTGCAACTTCAAAGGGAGAAGTTCAGTTTGGTGTTAATGAATTTGTGGTTCTCTAAAATTTCAGTGCTTAGCTGCCTTTCAGAGGTTAAGTTCTGGTTCAAATAAAATTGCATTTGAAGTGTGATACTTCATCTAGCATACAGCTGCCACGAGCAGCCACTTCTCAGAAGAGGAATCTAACTTCAGTGACTGCCTCTGTCTTTGGCAAAACCCCCAGGAATTGTCAATTGCTCCAAAATACTTGTATATTTCAATGAAGTTGTGTTTTTCAAAAAAGGTTTGAAAAAAGAAGTTGGAAAAAAAAGGTTTATCATCCAATTTCTGGAAATTTTATGTTGTTTATAGTTGGATTATAAGATAGATACATAAAGTTAAATTAATATACCAGCAAGCTTTTGAGATATAGAGTAGTATTTAATGAATATTAATTCTGCTTTTGTTAATTATTCCTTAATTCTGACACAGTCTTGGCAGAATGTATATTTGAAGTATGCTGAGTTTTGAAAATTTTAGAAATTTAGTTGTGAGGGAATGTATATCTTGTTATGGCAGTAATCTGGTGTTTAGGTTTGGGGTATCTCCCTTCTGAGCTTTAAGCTTGCTTTAACATGGCAATTAGGGTGAAACACATTTAATTCCCTGCAAGTAAACTGTAAGTAATTATTAAACACTTTATAATGATTTAATGCAAATATTATGCAGTGTCTTGTGGGTGACAGATATTGGGAGGACAAATGAAATAGGAATGCACTGATTTGAGAGCAGGAGTGATTCCAGGCTTGTAGAAAAATTCAGTGATGTCTGTGAGAACAACTGATGAATTGTGAAGAGCAAGTAGCAGGATGTAATATCATCAAAATACGAGGAAAGGTTTGTGTGGTAGAAGGCTTGCCTGTTTCTCCCAGCTGACTGAGTTGAATTCATTATAGCCTGCTTGCTGAGTGACTGTTCATTTGGGAAACGTTAGCAGCTCCATGGATGGGTGGATGAATAAATTTGTATAACAAAGTTCTGAGAGCTGGAGACTTTCAGGGTAGCCTACAGATCTCTGAGGAAAAATCTGGGTAATATATCTGGAAGTTCCCAGACCCTGCTAGCTCCGGTTGGAAATGTGGTGGGAGCTGGTGTATGTTTTATGCTAGTGAAATTTGATTCAGATTTTATTTTTTGTAGTGCTGCATGCATGATGACCAACCACTTATATGCTGGTATGTCTGTTAGAAAAAGTTAGAAAATTCCACATACTGGATCTGTCTTAATACTGAAACACTTTTCCTGCTTTGTTTTACTTATGTATTTCCGAGAGCTGGTGTTCATTAGGGGCTTTGCTAAAGACAGAGGTAGGCACAGCTGAGGCCACAAAGTGAGGATTTTTTGCATAGTTATCCATGTTATACATGGAATTACACGTACATTAACTGTGTTGTCATGTTTGGAAACTTCTCATAGCCACACAGTTCTCAGACAAATTCTGTGAAATATATACAGGAAGTCAAATGAAAGATGCACCTTTTGTGCCTCATTCCTGCTCTTTTTATCTCTTTGGTCAGAAATGGATTTGATAGGTCATGAGCTTCCATGGGTAGCAAGGCAATGTATCAGCTGTTTCCAGGCACAGTGAAAAGCTTAATCTTTTATAAATTTATTTAATTTTACTGAGGTTTAATCTTTTGTTAAAAGTGCTTGATGTTTGCTAAAGCAAGATATATAAAGCATCTGAAAATATTTTTGATGTCCTTGCAATCTTTGAGTTTTTAGACTTACATTCTGAAACTACATTCTTTCTGTGAAAGCATTTGCATTGTTTCAACTAAAAGTACAGTTGTTTGTAACATGCAAACTGGACATGAGCTATTGCTTTGCAGTAGTTACTAATCTGCTGATGAATGAGTCTTGTAGAGATTGGAAAGGATTTGTGTAGGTTGCAAATGGAATATAATGAGTTTCAAAAATGTAAGCAATTTAAAATACTGCTTGGATGTGAATTAAAATGCTCAGAAGCCACACACAGTTGCTTGAAATCTCAATCCTTTTTAGCCATCCATAATGCCATCATTGTGTGTTTTTTCCCAGAGTATGTTTGTCCACCCTAAAATTGTACTAAATCAGGTTTTTGAGAGACATCTGTCATCCTGAGTATCTTACAATATGAATAAGCTCTGCTGTGCTGGAGGTTAGTGTCTCAGGAACTTTGTAAGAATGTAGATGCACATTTTCTGATCTCACAGGTAACATCAGTAGCAATCTCTGCCTCTTTCTTCTGTCTTTAGTACAGTTTAATGCTCTGTTTTCTGTGGTTTTCACAGGTTTATGTGATGGCTTCTACCTTTTGGGTCAAAATAATCCTTTTTAGCAGAGACCAGCTGCTTTGCATTTTAAACTTGCCTGCTGTTCTTTGGGAGTGAAAAGCAGGAGAGTGGCTGGGCCAACTGATGAATAATCATGCATTTACCCACTCAGTTCTATCATGTGCTGCTTTGAACTGTTTTTGAGAGAAACTTGAGGCTCTGACTTTGAGGTGTAACTGGTGAGGTTTATTCCCAGGTGATTACAGTTCACATTGCAAAAATTCCTTTTGTACTTTGTCTGAATACTGTGATGATTGGTGTCTAATGTTATAGGTGTACCACGTTCCATTTTGGAGAAATTTGTCTTGCAGAGGAAGAACAAAGATAGCTGGAACTGAGTGAAAGAATACGTCTCGTTGAAGAGCAGGGTTTACATCTGTTTTTACTATGTGATATTCCAGCCCATGAGTTTTTATGTCTTAGAACCAAAGAATACCCAAATATTTTGTGATAACCTAAAAATTGTTCATCAGGCTCTGGTAAAGTGGTTGTTATATGATGAGTTATATGAAAGTTCACAGTATTGGATAAGCTTGAATTTTCCTTTCCTGGCTTATATTATTGGTGTTTTGAAGGACTGTATAGCTGTCTCTTTGCTGTGTCTGCAATGTCATGGGCAACCACTGAAAATGTCAACGAATGGATTAACTTGTTATTTGTCAAGGTATTTCTGTATGATCTGAGTGTCTGCCTTCTGTGTGTTTGTGAGGTCAGCTCATTGTCCACAGGCAACAGTGAGTGTAACCTGCTTTACTGTTTTGGGATCAGGATGACCCGATAACTGCAAAGAAAAGAGGGTTCATCTCAGCTGTGTGCAGTTTTGTGTGCCACACTGTGAAAAAGGTCACTTGCTTTGTTGAACCTGGAGAAGAGGAGGCTGAGGGAAGACCTTGAGTGGTCTGTAGCTTCCTCATGAGGGGAAGCAGAGCAGCAGGCACTGATCTCTTCTCTGTGCTGACCAGTGACAGGACTTGAGGGAGTGGCCTGAAGCTAGTCATGGGAGGTTTAGGTTGAATATTAGAAGGTTTATCACACAGAGGGTGTTTGGGCACTGGAACAGGCTCCCCAGCAAAGTGGTCACGGCACCAAGCCTGACAGAGTTCAAGAAATATTTGGACGGTGCTCCTGGGTACATGGTGTGATTATTTGGGCTGTTCTGTGCAGTGATAGGAGTTGGACACGATGAGCATTGTGGGTCCCTTTCAACTTAGTACAATCTATGATTAAAAAAAAAATTAGCTCTAAACCACTATGTAACATCTCTGTAGTCTTTTTTTTTGCCTTATTCTTCTTTACATTCATGAATTAGTTCTTTGGAAAAAAATTACCCCTACATATTAGTATCTTCTGTGTTACTGCTTTCAGCACATTATAGTGAATAAATATTATTTTATCAGCCCACTTGGCAATAATGACCATTAACCTGATTCTTAACTGATGGGTCTCAGATGGAATGCTGAATGCATGCTTGTTCCAAAATGGCAGAATCTGCTTCTCCTTTTTACTGTAATAAAGCTGTTTCTGTTTGCAGCACTGTGTTGCTGGGAGACTGCAGCTAATTTTTATGGTGCATATCAGTAGTAGTGATTCAAATTATACATTTCATTTAGTAGCTCTTCTTTCTGTTTGTAAATTGCCTTCTGTAAGGGGAGAGAAATTTTGTTTTGGGGAGAACAGTATCCAGACCAGAGAATATGACTGAATCTGAAACAAAAGCTCAGACTGTTCTGTTGATAGCATCATTGTACTTCCAAAGTCACTTCAGGGGGGATGGTGACCTGGCTAAATTTACACCAGTCTGATAGTCAGGTCTAACACAGGTACTCAGAAGAATTCCAGGTGAGACAAACACATCTCCTCAAACTGCTGTTTTTCTTTTTCAGAATCCATGGTGCAAAACTTCAGCATGTGGCGTGACTTTAAAGCAAAAGAACAAAATAGACTGAGAGATTATGAATTGGAAAACTGTGTCGTTTTGGTTCACAACACAGATAACGGTGGCAATTTGGGGCTATGTAGAAAATAGCCCTTTTTAGAATGATTGTTGCACAGCTTGCATGTGGATCAGGATGTGCATGCAATTACATTGGCAAAAAGTGGGTGTAATTGGGCATGCACCTAAATGGAAAAATACATGTGTAAGGTGGAATCTGACTAATAAGTAAAAAAAATCCTCTGCTTGCTGAATCTGTACTCCTTTTCTGGCTAAAGGAGATGGTAGTCCATTTTGTGCTGTTCACAGTCTGCTTAGGTTTGTAGCAGTGTCTTGTTTTTAATCTTGCCTGAGATGCCTCTCTAAAATGGGGTGTGTGTGTGTGTCTGGAGCCTGCTTACTTAAACACGCGAGTCATGTCAGCTGCAATGCGGCAGTGCTTGGTGCTAATGAGGTGAGCAGCCAGAGCACCCGTCTGCTTATGTTTGCTCATCTCTGTGCAATTGTGGCTGTGGGGATTGGAAAAAGGGATTTGTATTGGATGTGGCTCTGTTTTGGCCTTTCCAGAGTGTGGTTCTGTGTTCTCCTGAGGACTGGGCAGCACATTTCAACTTCCATTTTGGGAGTTGGGTGGTTGCTTCATTATGTTTAATGCAAGGTCTAAAATACATCCTGGCTGGGAGAAGAAAAGAAAAAAGGGAAGTACAGAGGGGGAAAACCCCCCCTTCTTCTCTCCTCCCTCCCTCCCAATTCTCCCCAATTAATTCTAATGCACCTTGAAATGAAATATATCGCTTGGCAATCAGTGCCTTCATGCAGAGTAGATACAAGTCTGTATTTGTAATGTAGCATCTTTGGAATACAGTAATCAGGTAATAAAATTTGGTTTGATCTCACAAGTTACAGGTGGCCTTTGGCAGGCACAAGATGCAGATGCACTGTGATTTCTCAGCTCACGTTTTTTGGTGTTTTTTTTTTTTTTAACCCTTTAAGTGCTGATAGCGGTGTGAGCTGAGGTTTTTTTTGCTGAAGTCATAAATTTTTGCTTTGAACATAAGGCAAATAAATATCAAACCTTGTTTGTCTTTTCCTGTCCTCAGATGCCAGATTGTCTCCATTGAGCTTGATGCTTTCCTGTCCAATCCTGTTGTATGCCTATTCCCGCAGCTCGTCTTTCAGTGTTTCTTTTTCAGAGAATTAGCCTGTAAAACTATAGGTCATGATTAAGTAATATATTGATCTTGGTGGCAAAGCTGGCTTTCCTTCTAGTTCTTGCCTTTGTCACAGGGTGCTTCCCTGTTAACTGATAAAATTATTTCTGACTACTTAATTTAATATTATTCAGATTGTTGAAATGACCTGTTAAAAATACTGCTGGTTTTTTGTGTTTTTTTAAGGATCGTACCTAGTCTCTGTTACTTTGGCAATATGTTGTGTAACGTGGTGCCCCAAACAGAGGGATCAATACAGCTGGGACTGGGAAAGGTATGAACTGCATCCTGTAGGCAAGACCCAGCGGTGGGAGGCAGGAAGGAACCTCCTGAGCTGTTGATACAGTAGTGTGCAGCTTACACCCATAGAAAGGGTGGAGTGTCAACCTGTAAACAAATGTCCATCACCCTGGGAAGGAGCCCAAGACTGTGTGCCCTAATTAAGTCTGGTTTTTGCTTGGTCCTAGTTTTAAGTGAGTTAAGAGTGACATGAGTGAAACAGCATAGCTGACAAGATGCGTGCTAGGGAGAGTTGTGCTGTTTTAACACTTACTGTTGAAGTCTGATATCTCTGATCACAGATAGTGCAGTATCTGTGCCTGTTTACCTTCTCCTGGAGACCTTGTGACTTAAGACTGGGATGTTTTTCCTCTTCCTTCTTTAGGTCTCCGGGTGAAAGGGGAGCTCATTACTGCTTACCCACAAGTGGTGGTTGTGCGTGTGCCAACACCTTGGGTCCAGAGTGACAGCGACATCACAGTCCTTCGCCACCTAGAGAAGATGGGCTGTCGATTGATGAATCGTCCTCAAGCCATCCTCAACTGTGTCAACAAGTTCTGGACGTTTCAAGAACTTGCTGGCCATGGTGTGCCTCTTCCAGACACTTTTTCATATGGTAAGGCTGTTGGATCAAAGAGGTAGCATAGTTGCCTAGACAACTTGTGCTTTTGCAGTGCAAAAGATGTAAGTTTTGGAAATCCATAGAAATTTAGCCATGAGACCAGTTCCACGGCTAAGTGTTGAGTAACCAAAAAGGAAGTTAAAGTTGTGACACCCAGATTCTGGTTTTGTCTTTGTTGATTAGCTTTTGATGCTTTGAAAAGAGTACTGGAACTGTACCTCAGCCTTCCAAGTAACTGACTTTGGCTGTTAGTGCTATAATACTTTCTGTTCTTTTCCAATTGCCTAAAACAGCAGACAAGAGCTTGGGGTGCTAATGTCATAAGTACCACAGAAAACTAGACTTACAACCTGAAAGTAGATTAAACTCCTATATGAATAAAAGTGTCTGCAAATACATTAGTTTTTGGGAAAGGACAAGAGTAGCAAGGAGTACCATCCCTTGTGTTCACCTTTTAACAATAGTTTAGGCTTTGTTTCCCACCAAAACAGTTAATTATAGTTTATTGTGACTGCCTCTGGAATCTCTGGTATCTCTGGTTCCTGACAGAGTGCTAGATTAGAGGAACCATTTGTCTGAGCTACCTTGATGCTGTTTCTGCTTTTAATTACAATCTGTTAAAGAGCTGTAGATACCTCTCAACCCTCTGTTCCTTCTGGGAATACCAGTGCTTTCTTCCTGTTTGTGTGATTGCATCAATAAGTTTTTATAATGGGAGTGTTACAAAATGAGAAAAAGGATTGACAAAACCATGGCTTTCTGTCAATTACTATGAATTACTATTTCCATCAATCGCCATGAAAACAATTTGAGAAGAAACATACCCTTTCTTTATACATGTGGCTGCTCTAACTTGTTGAGAAAGGAATGAGTTTTTAATTTTCTTGGGGAAGGGGAGACGATGAATGATGCTTAATAATTGTAGAACATACCAGTTTGATCATAACTTCCTCCCACTTCTGTTGGTGGCTGCCTCTGGAATTTGACAGAAGGATGGCTTTCTTTTCATTTTTGTTTTTTTAAACCACAAGTGTCAAGTTATCAGTGAGAGCTGACTTGGCCAAGTAAAGCAGGGTGCGCTGGATGACATGTTACTCCATGACATGCATTAAACTCCATGGCAGGGTTGTGATGGCTGCTGCTGACTTTGTGACTTTGTGTCTTGACTTGACTTCTGCACTTTACTGCATGATGTGTTAGAGGGGGCTCATCCCTTTGTCTGCTGACTTTTCTCTTCTGTATTTCTTGTGCTGTGGTCAGCCTTCTTTGAACTGAACTCAAGTAACCTTGAAGTATCAACCATAATTGTGTGAATGGCCATTAAAAGCTACACTCTAAGGTCCTTAGAGATGCAATGAGATTAAAAGGTTGAAGTACTACTTCAGGATATAGAGAGAATGAGATACAGGAGACTTAAGCCTTCGGAAGTGGGGAGGTGAACTGACCAGGTCTGGATTGTTGCTGCTCTGTGGATTATGCCTTGTCATCACGTTCTGTGTTGTTTTCCTGGTTAGTAGTTTGGATGGAACTGTTACTAGTGTTATGTGTCTGCTGCTTTCCTGTTAGACATTTGAAAAGATGGAAGTTGATAAAGTAAAAGGAATAAAATGGAACAAGATGGTTGAATTGGGGCATTTGGATTTGGAAGATTAGATTGAGCCTTTTGGGATTGTGATCAAGAGGCCTTGGTCAATTTGTGTCTTCAGTTCAAAAGGAAGTAGGTCTTAATATCCCGCACATCACAAACACCTTCAAAGTCTGATCATGCTCCATGACCAAGGTCCTCCTCACTGATGATTTCTCTGCATTATCTAAGCTGTAAGGGTGGGAGGAATGTATGGCAATTACATCCCAAATTTGGCCACAGCAGACCGGTGGCACATAATGTTGTTGGTTTTCTTTTTGCCAGGTGGTCATGAGAATTTTTCCAAAATGATTGATGAGGCGGAAGTGCTGGAGTTCCCTATGGTGGTGAAGAACACGCGGGGTCATCGAGGTGGGTGTGAGGTCAGGGGTAAGGGCGAGGACTGTTCTGAGCAGCACTCCAAGATTTTGTCTCATGAAGGAATAACAGTTAAGAAGATCTGTTAGGTGTTGGACTTCTTTCCAATACATCTAAATTCTACCACCCATGAATGCTGAATGTTGAATAGGCTACAGCACTGGGAAAGAGTTTCAGTAGAACCCAGCCTTGGAAAGGCAGGGGGCAAAGCGTTCAAAATTATGGTGCATTGGTGACTTCTATGGGGAAAGCTTTGAACTGGAATAATGGGACGTCTGGAGTTTGTGAAGTTGAAAGAAGCCTACGTGGATTTTAGGGATGTTTTTAAATAGGCCTAAAAAATGAAATCTCAGTTCATTCAGTGACTTCTTTCCTACTCAACTTCATCTATAATTAGGATTCCGATTTAATTAAAATCTTATGTATTGTTTGTAAAACTGAATCTCTGTTTTTCAGAAAAATACCTCTGGCAGTGTCAGTGGTATTACTGCAGGTTTGGATTAAATTGCACTGTTTTTAGTATTTTGTTTTAACTGTTGAATATAAAACAAACATCAACTTAATTTAGTGTTAAATAGTGGTTACTAAAGAGAAACCATCTTTAAATCAATTCCAGAGGTTATTTGCACAGGAAGTTGCTCTGTTTTTAATATATTTTAAAACAAATTTTATAAATATCAGATCTATAAAGAGACTAAAAATGAAATTAAGGCACAAAACCAGGAGTTACTTCAAACAAAATCATAACTAGAGGACACCTCTTCTTTCTTTATGTCTGTCAGTTTGCTCTCACTCTCTGCTGCTCCTCTTCTACTGGCATGAGTGCTTCTGTAGCCATGTAGTAAATAGATTTAGGAACTGATGTCAAATGGATCTGGATAGGTTATTTTTACTCCAGTTAGTTTTTTACATGACTTAGCACTTCCTTGCACAAATGCTCATGTTGACGTAATGGAAGGGAGCAAAACGCTGGGGCTGAGGAAGATCAGACCTGCTGCTGAGAGCAGCAATACCTGTTAGTGTGGTTTTAAAGTGTGAGTGGAGCTCCAAAGCCAAGGTGGAGAGTTTGATGTTGCAGCAAGGTGATTTTGACAGCTGTGGAATATCTAAGACAGTGGATTTGACTTAACACTGCCTTTAGTGGAGATCTACTAAATAATTTTAGAGTTTCAGCCATTGATTTTCTTCTCCCTTTTTTAGCCAGGATTCCTGTAAATCTGTTTATAAGTTTTGCTTTAGAGCACTTTAAATTCCAGGCATTTTAATGCAAATTTATGGAAAGTGCATATCTTTTCACATTAAGAGAGCTGGGGAAACTTTTTCAAATTAATTGAAGAGCAGCCATTTGCAAATTATAAGTAAAATAAATAGGTAAACGTGGTCATAGGTACTGGTTGATGAATAAAGGTCACACTCTTCTAGCCAGTTTTTTGTGCAGCTTGCTGCTGCAGCAGATGGGCCAATCCTGGTTTTACCAAGATGTCATGATGGTGGATGATTTGCAAGAACTAAGTGGCTCCTTTCCAAGGCATAATTCTTCCTTTTCCATTTCAGGAATACAGTAGGATTATTAATTGTCTATACAAGAGTTAAAGTTTGGAGTGGGAGAAAGGACATGGAGGTTTTTACTTTTTGTGAATTTTAAGCTTACATTCTCATGTCTCTGTAGTGAGAAATTCCATGTTCCTCAAGCAGTCTTCTGTGTTATGGAGACCTTAAATCCTATCTAAACAGAGACTGCTGTAGTAGGGCATAGGAACACTTGGTGGAATTCTTTACACATTATTTATCCTAGTTCTGCTACTGCTGCATTTCTGTTCTCTTACTTAAGGAGGGCAGTTTATCAATTTATGTTTGTACTCTGTTAGCACCATAACAGAATTGATTGACAGTTCTGCTTCAAGGTAAAGTGGGCACCTTATTGAAAAACATGAATCTAATATGACATAGAACCCTTAAGAAAGGGGAAAAGAAGTTGGGAAATGTAGGTAAAGATGGAAAGGGATGCAGTCTTGTGCCCTGGAAATTGGATAGAAAGTAGTTCAGGGATGACTTTAACCAGTATGAATACAACTGGAGAAGAACAAAGAAGTCTTTGGTGTAGTCTAAAAATAAAAGGGAATGAAATTATTTATTTTAGGTTAAAAAATCCAAGTCCTAGAGATGTTTGCTTGCAGAAAACCTACTGATTTGTCAAGAGGGTTTTTTTTCAGTTGTAGGATAATCCATTCATTTTATGTCTTGTGGAATCTTCTGCTAAATTATCTTGGATACTGTGGAGTGGAACATTTTCCTCTGACTGTAGTTGTTCCACTGCAGACCTCATTCTGGAGTTGTGAGCCCTTTTAAGTATCGGGAAGAGCAGCTCTCAGGAACTTCGTAACAGAGAAGCGGGTGGTTCTGCAGTGGCACACTAAGACTTCAGAGTTCTTAGATGCCCAGTGTTCAGCAGTTTCATGTTGGTTCTTGTGTGTCAAAGCTATAGGCTGTGGGTCCTGTCCTCTTGGATGAACAAAATTGTTATGAATTACATGTTGGCTGCTCTTTAAGTATTTCTTCCTTTTATTTCCTCTCACTAAGGACTTGTACCAAAAGAAGTTGAAACTGCAAGACCATCTCCTTTATCTAAAGCTTTTTTCTTTTTCCTTGCTTCTTTCTTTCTCTCTCTGTTTTTTTAAACTCATGTCTCCTCAGCTGTCAGTACTTGAACACTTAAAAGCACTGAATCAGTGGAACACTCTTGTCCATGGAGGAGTTTGTAAATGGATATAAGCTACAGATGGGGCCTCTGAGAATGGGCAGTGTGCCCGTCAGAGGTTTTACTTTCACGTGCTGAATCATTGATGCAGCTCAGATGGGCAGCTGCTTTCAACACCCTGATGTTTTTTCCTCCATACAGGTAAAGCTGTGTTCCTGGCACGAGACAAGCACCATTTGGCAGACCTAAGCCATTTGATCCGTCACGATGCCCCGTACTTGTTTCAAAAATATGTTAAGGAGTCCCATGGCAAGGATGTGCGCGTCATCGTAGTGGGAGGCCGTGTGGTGGGCACCATGCTCCGCTGCTCGACAGATGGGAGGATGCAGAGTAACTGCTCACTTGGTAGGAAAAGCATTGCTCATAGTTTTGATCAGAATATTTCAACCCAGTTGAAAAATCACAAAGCTGACTGAAGTAAGCTGCAGGTTTTATTTTGTGTTAATTGTGCTTACTGCTGGGGGTTTAAAGGGGAAACGTGAGAGTAAGGATTAAGTAAGAAACATGTTGAGCAAACAGAGAAGGAGAGATGATCTTTGCTCAAAGTGTTTGATAGATGGGATGATGACAAGCATGGGAAAGTTCTAGAACACAAATGGAGCAACTGATGTGGTAATGGCATTTTGATGCTAATGCTATGTTATCATTTGTTTCATCCTGTTGAGAGCAACAGAAAATGAAGGAAGAGAGAAAGCAACACTTAAGGGAGGTGGAGGAGTCAGTCATTTGGCAAGAGAGTAGAAGAAAATGATAAGTGAGAAAGCTGTTGAAGGCAATAAGCAACCGGATTGCACTGTTCATTTTCTGTGCTGCCTTAAGTCTATCAGGTTTCTACCTGCTACCTCTTCCCACAAAGACCATATCTGGGAGAAAGAGGAGGTTACTGCATTGATTGTAGCATGTTCAGAACTGAGATTCTGCATAGGTTTGGATGTTGGACTTGAGAGTTTCTGAGGGTAAAAGGAGGCAGGAGGCTTGAGGGTGACTTGCTGAAACTGTACCGAACCTGAGCAGGGATGGGATAAAATGTGTTCATGTATAGTGCAGTTTTGGTTAGTCAAAATGCCTAAGAAATTTTAGTTACTACTTCATGCAGAGGAAATATAGCCTGAAAGATTTTTCTGCTAATTTTTTTTGTTTGTTTATTTGTTTGTTTGCTTCTTATTATTTGGGTTATTTTTCAATTTAATTATTGCAATAGATGAAGCTTGAGCTAGATAATACTTGAGTGGTGGACTGCGAACCTGACAGCTGAGGTTCAGACATAGATGTTCCCTAATTCTTGCTTTAGAGACAGTAACCTGTGATAGCAAGTAGAGAGGTATGTGAGCAGATGGTGATGTCTTAATCCCCATTCCTCTCAATTATATCTACAGTTACAGTTGTAATCTTACCAAGAGCTCTAGGTTTAATTTTGCTGAAATATTTCTTCTGATCACGTACAAACATGTAAGGAAAGCCTCTACCTTAGAAGGAACAAGGGTGGTTTGTTAGTTCATTTTTTTAATATCCTGGGGTCATAAAAATGTGTATTTTTTTTTGACTAAAAAGTCATTACTTAACTGTTTTTAAACAAGTCATAATCTTGACCTGCCAAAGGCAGGTCAGAATCTTTTGAAATCATGGTGTGGCATCACGTTCATTAGTAGTCACTGTGGAAAGGAGGTCACTTTCTGAGTCATCAGCTGTGCACTTGCAGGCTGACTTTGAAGCTTCCCAATCGAAAATCAGGGCCCGGTTGAGAAGGATCTCAGTCCCTTGTGACCTGAGTGCAGACAGCAAGTTCTTTTCCCTTTTTCCAGGTGGTGTAGGAATGATGTGCTCGCTGAGCGAACAAGGCAAGCAGTTGGCAGTCCAAGTGTCAAACATCCTGGGGATGGATGTGTGCGGCATTGACCTGCTGATGAAGGACGACGGCTCATTCTACGTCTGCGAGGCCAATGCAAATGTAGGTTTCATTGCCTTTGACAAGGCTTGTAATTTAGACGTAGCTGGTATCATAGCGGACTATGCCGCTTCCCTGCTGGCCCCCGGCCGCTTGACGCGGCGCATGTCCTTGCTCTCCGTGGTGTCCACGGCCAGCGAGACTAGCGAGCCAGAGCTGGGCCCTCCAGCTGGGGCCGCTGTCGACAACATGAGTGCTAGCTCCAGCTCTGTCGACAGCGACCCTGAGACCACGGAGAGAGAGTTGCTCACCAAGCTCCCGGGGGCTCTCTTCAACATGAACCAGCTACTAGCCAATGAGATCAAGCTCCTTGTGGAGTGATGCCACGTGTAAATAGGTGACCAACAGAACTCTCTCTTGTAAATTTTTTTTTTAAACCAACTTGCAATGCTGTTTATCAGAGACGCTCAGAGGAATGAGGAGAGGGGGATGGGTGTGTCAGTCGAGAGAGCAAAAGTAAAAGGCACACGTGCTGTGATTGCTGTCCCTACTCATTTGCAGAACATTAAATTGTCTTCATTCTTAGTCAGTTTTATGGTGGAGATACTCAGTTCGGAACCAAGCAGCAATTTTATTTGGATGCTGCTTTGGTCCCCAGATATATTGCAGTTCATGTGTCTTCACAGGAAAGCATTGAAGCGTGATTCACACTTGAAGATTTTCAGAAAGTTGTCTGGCAGCTCTCTAGAAACTTCTGTGAATTGCTGCACCAGTTAAGTCTCTTCTACCTCTGTAAGGCTTGATCCTGTAAATTGTTTAGTGCCTCAAATTCTTTATGTGAGTTGAAGGTATTAAATACCAAGTATTTCAAAATTCCTTGACACCTACTGTTCCTACTCTTGCAGATGGGAGCTGTAAGTTCAGGATCCTTTTAAAGTCATGACTTTCTGACCTTGCAGGATATGGCCTTTCAAATGATGAGGCTGAGAGAAGTGTCAGTTGACTTAATGTGAACTTTCTGTAAAAATCTGTAAATTGTACCATCTTGATATTAAGTGGCAGCTTTGTGTCTAAATTCCTTTTTAAAGGATACTTCTATTTTTCTCATTTCAAATCCTGATTTTGGAAGGTATATAGGGGAATTGGTCATATTCTATTTGTGGGCAGAAGTGGCACGTTTTTAACTACTTTTTGCATGGTTGGAGGAGATAAACAGCACTGTAATGTTTGGTATACAAAATGATGTTTAATCTAAAAATGTGAAAAAGAATTACACTAGTTTAAAGCAAACGTGCATCGACTTGTATTTGTTAGTGTTTTAGTCTTTCTGAGAGAGATCTGCAATGTTAATGTTCCTTTTTCTTTAATACATGCTAGTCCAACACTCCCTTCTCTATGCCTGCATCTTTAACAGTGGCCAAAGTGAAAACACCGCAGACTGTTTGTTAAGAAAACATTGAGTTATAGCCTGTACATTGGTGGGGGGTTGTTTGTTTGTTTTTGTTTGCTTTTTTTTGGAGGGAGGAATGTGGTAAGGTGTGGAGGAGGGAAGAGCTGGTTAAAAGTGATTAGTCATCCTGAGGAACTTTAGAATAAAGCTGCAGTTCATACAATACTTACCAGGCTTACTTTTTCCCCACTGAACATAAGAACTTGATGTTGGCATAAATCCAAAGAGTATAACTGGGGAGAAATATTCAGTTCTTAGCTTTGGAAAACGTGGCAGATTTGAAAAAGGCAAAAAAAAAAACTCAAAAAAAGAAGGAAAAAGAAAAAAAAAAGAGCTCAGCCAGAGTTTAAAAAAGAAAAAACACCAACAAAACCCTAGGTCCACAAACAATTAAGGGATTGATCCTAGACCCTTACATATGTGTGGTGTGAGTGCACACACTCGTGTGTGTTTGTGTGCACAATTGTTTTGCTTTATTTTTTTGAGAGTGTTGGCTGTTTAGCTCCTAATTTTTTTCCAGACTTCCTGATTTTCCTTAATCCTTCTGGCTGTGCGTTTTGTCATTAGCCTTGAGCTGGTTTGGAAAACAGATAACCAAAACAGATACTGAGTCCATTTTTCAATCCCTGTCTTCCTCCTCCTTTTCCTCCTCCTTCTCCCTTTTCATTCCCCTCTTATTCTCGGGGTTCATAAAGCCCTGGAACTATATATATATATATATAAATATATATATAAAGATAAGCCTCTTTTTTAAAAACAAAAAGTAAAACGTTTACAATTGAAAAATCATCTTGTGAAAATAGGTTTGTTTGGAGGGGGGTTGTGTGTGTGCAATGCTGCTGTTTCCTGGATAGTTTAATGGAGCATGTCCCATGTACCCTCTGAGGTTCTGCACTGCCCACCTCTGTGGCCCTTCCTCACCTCTCTGCTGCTCTGCTGTTTTACCTTCACTTGGACCTTAAACACAACTCACGGACACTATGCAGAGAGTCTTCAAGAGGCAATAAACAGAACAGTATTAACCTACTTTATGGAGGTTTGATCATGCTTCTTTGTACAGTTTGGTTTTTTTATTTTAAAAGGAATGTAATAAAATGACTTTTTTTTTTTTTGTAGAATTAAATATTATTATTAAAATCAAGTGAAAGGTTGACTGTTGGTGTTAAGCAGGAGGGTGGACCTGCTGGTCCAGCAAAAAAAAGATCATCAGCAGTAAAGGTATTTTCAAATCCTTCTTACTGAGCCTTCAAGTGCACAGGTTATACCTGAAGAATATTAAGGTCTTCAGCTTCTGTGAAGAGTTACAGAATGACAGAACATGAAAGTAACCTAATTCTCTAGTCACTGAGCAGTAAATTGTCTCTTCCACGAGCTCTACTTCCCTTGCTTGTTTATCCAAGGGGAATTTGGGGTGGAGGGTGGCTCGTTTTTTGTTGTTGTTATTTTTTCTTTTTTTGTCTCTTCCTTTTTACTGGTAGGTGCCTGCATTCCTTGACAGGCTGATAGGATCAATCCTTCCCTTTCTAGCTGTGACATACGTTGAGCACATGTGGAATAACAGCAGGGAGTAAACAGGTGCTAGTTGGTATACAAAGGCCTTTTCTATCACAGGAAACATCTCTTAGATGAAAGTTAACTGAATATTCTGGATTGTTTTTTTGAATCCCCATAGTATCTTGTAGCTCACAGGAACCTTACATTTCTAGCACCCTTTCAGAACGTCTGGGTTACACCTCACAGTTATAAAATTCGTGAAGTAAATATAAGACTTTTTAAAAAAAGACCAAGTGGGATTAGAGATTTGCACTTTGACTCCCTCCTGATAGGTTGCTCCTCTGTTGGTGCTTCCATGACTAGTTTGGAGATAAGTCTATGCATAGTGGTCACAGAGGGAGACAGGATTTGAAACATCCTGTGCATGTGTTTATATATCGGGTACTGATGCTGAGTGAAAACCTTGCTTGAGGGTTCATTTGTACAAATGGGCACACTTGTCTCATGTATTACTCCCTGCTTAACCCACTGCTCCTGAAACAGTGAAATGCAAAGAATGGCCTGGGGGTGCAACCGGGGGTGTCTTGTTTTTACTCAAAGGGAAAAACACCAACTAAACTAGTCCATGGTTACCAGGCAGTGTTTCCCATTGAAGGTGAACTCCACAGATATCAGCTTTATACACTTTATTTTCTTCAATTCCATCTGCTGAAAATCACATGCTAAACTTCCATACAGTTGCACTAACACTACCTCCATGTGTGGGTTTGGAAGCATGGCCTGAAAAAATGATCAACATAATGGTGGATTACAGTGGTGCCAATACAGCTGATGGTGATACAACTATTTTTGTATATTTTAATGTTTGAAAGAGCCACTTAGAAATTTGTTTGCAGGAAAAAATTTCTTAAACTACGTCTGATGAAATTTTGTTCTCTGTAACACTGGAGATTTTATTCTGTTCAGCTTACTGTGTTTGTAATTGATGTCTTGCTGTCAATGTATGGATTGTATCCTAATCCTTGTATTTAATGCTTTAATGTGTTTTATAAAATCTTTTCTTGTAATGTTACAACACCTTATCTGTAAAACAGTGTCAATGCTTGATGTTTACATTGACTGTTACATTTTTTGTTCTGAGCTGACGGTCAGTCTTGAAGCCTTTTCTCCCACTTCGTGTGCTATCTTTGCTGTGAGATATTTACTCGGGAAATAACCTCTGGAACATCTGGGTATGTCAGACGCAAAGGAGATACTTCTTCAGATGTTATACCCGACTACAAAATCCAACGAATGAAACCAGTGACTCTGGCTAAATTCCCTCATTGCAAAAATCTGTCAGTTAAATACATAAGGGACCATAAGGGCTTAGAGAGACTTTGAAAACAGATTGTACAGTATCTTTCTCATGGCTCGCTCTTTTTGAGAAGGTTTATGGGCTTTATGGCTGGTGTGAGACACACGACCCACTCCTGTTCTCTCTATGGAATAGTAGGTGCTCGGACAGGTAACTTCTGTTGCTACTGTCTTTTTAATTTTTAATTTTTTCACTCTTTTAGGAATTGTTTTAAACTGAACACTGCAGTATTTATAACCAGGTGTTTGCTGCCTTTTCCTTTGTTTTATTTATTTAAATCTTTCTTAACCTTTGAGGGTGACTTTTGGAGCATTCTGATAGTGGATCTGCTGTTGGAAGTCTCCAAGCCTCCCATGTTTCTAATTTGAGTTGAAAAGCTTTTGTTTTTTTTTTATTTGTTTAAAACAATGACACAAATTAACTGTGCGGATTTTGGGTGGGATTTGCTGTTGTGCTATTTTGGATGACTTATTCTCCTTTTTTTTACAGAAATGTGTTCTAACAGTTCACACTTTGTTACTGTTCTTTGCAAAACTTTTCAGGAGCCAAAAAAGTCAAACAATCCAGAGAAAACCCCTTCTCCCCTTTCCGATGGCAAGAGTGAGAACTTATGAAAAATCCTTGCGAATGTTCCTTCCTAAACTTTTCCCCCCAGTAATGCAAGCGGGTAAAATGGTAAATGCAGCAGTTTGGTGACATCCAAAACCGACCTGTTGTCAGGTAAATTGACACTTTTCTGCTCTTACTCTAACCTTGATAAGTTTGCTAACTTGTCTGCCTTCCTTTCTTCCCATCAGTTCATTTTGGTGATACTTGTTGAATGATTTCTTTAACCAGATTTAGAGAAAACCCTGCTTTACTTCCTTATTTCCCCTCCTTGTACTTGTTGACTTGTAAGAAAACTGTCATTGTGCTTTACTGAGGTGAGACAAAAGTGAGTCCCCCATGCAACTGTATGAGGGATAGTTTTGTAATACATTAATTCTCCTTCCTCTTTATCAGTTTTAGGTTGTCTTCAAGTGTACTGTTTTAGCTTAGATTTTTGAAAGATATGTTGCTTTCCATTTGCTAAGTGAACATAAAATATAACTGCAGAAGTAAGTAGCTGATAGGAATGAATGAACTAGTACTAAGAATGTTAATTCTATTAAAATTCAATAGACAGGATCCTGTAAAGAGGACAGATGGATGAATATGTGTGCTGCAGAAAAAGACTGTTGAGCTGATGATTTCTGTTTGTGGAGGATGGGGTGACACATTTTATCTTGCCCTTACTGCAGTATCAAAGCACTTGTACATTTTATCCTTCTCTGGTAACTCTCTCCCTTAATCTCAAACAATGTAAAAATACTGGGTACTTAATATTTTTTTACTTAATTTAAGGGGGAGAATGTTGTATTTTACTCAGAGGTAAAATATAAGACAATTGGAATACTCTTCCAAGTTGAAGAATGTTAGCCTGCAAACAGGCTTCCAAGTTTCCTGATGCAGTATTATATTTCCCAGGACATCTGTAAAGAATTAGCACTTGTTTCATATTATTTTTCTGTGTACATTAATGACTCCTCTATACCATCATAAAATAGTCAATTTTTCATAGTCTCAGTTTGTATTTTCCTGAAAGAAAGCAAACTTACCAGCAACATAATAAATTGTAGCTTCAAGTTAAGGTGGGAGGGAATAATTTTAGAGCCAAATTTTGCTCTCAATTACACTGAGATAAACCTGGAATCACTCTGTGAAAGTCAGTGGAGTGAAATCCGATTTCACTGGTATAATTGAGTGTATAATTTGTGTCTTTTAATTTTACTTGCAAGGTAATTTTACAAACCTGTTATACTTATGTTTCCAATGCTTTTTCCTTTCAGACATACCCACTTCTTGCGTCTCAGCATTGGGCAGGCCTATTCCTTTATTTGTGTATATTTTTGTGCATCAGCTGCTATAGGACACGGGTGTAACACTTTCAGGCATGTGGTTGGGTGTCTTTTTGGGGTTTGTAATAATGTCTAAAAATAAAAATTTCTTTTCCTCAGATTTATTCATTAATTCATGTTGGATCAAAGTTTTGCATCTCTAACCTGATTTTGGATACATATTATGTGAAGATTTTCTTGAAAGAAATACAGTACTAGTTCTTTGCAGAGTCTGCAATTCATCTTTGGTGGGGAGAGTTTACCAAAATTTACTGCATTCTCTAATATTTCAAGTTTTAATTTTTAATGTTGCTTGAAAGGTGGTTTTACAGATCATGCTCCTTCCTCTTTACGGAATGGCTTTCAAAGCCTTGTGTTGATCTTGGTTGTGCCCAGTGCTTTGCCTAGAGTATGGGGAAATGTAGAACTTGAATAGGCCATGACTTTTAGACAAGGGATGATGATTATCTTCATGCTGAACCAGAACTTCTTCTATATGCCCTTCTGCTGCAACAGAATAATAAAACTGGTAGGTGGCAGCAGCAGCAGAAGACACTCATGACTGTGACCTGAGAAACCTCCAGTACTGGGAGAAATGGATTGCAAAGTACTAACTGGAGTAAGGGGAATGGAGAAGAGAGGCAGAGTCCATGAACTGTCCCTTTGAATGGTGAGTCTGATTTACAGAATTCTGACCATCAAAAAACTGCTTGTAATACAAGAGGCACATTGATCTCTCTCAGTTGGTGTTTGGTTACCTGATACCCTAATTCTCTTCTTTGACTGAACAATCCAGTTTCCCCTCTGCCTTTATAAGGCATAGTACTTGTCTTAAAAATTAAATTTCACCAAAATCACCACATTTATAGAGTACTGGAAAATAAGGCTGAAAAGAATGCATCTAGCCCAGTCATTCTCTGCTCCACAGAAGACTGTTCATATTTGTGCCATTGGTGAAATGTTCATTGTAACCTAGTTTAAAAACCAAGGAATAAATGAGGAAGATTCTGCAAAATACGGAATTTTATTTTATGAAGGTAAAAAACATCCTTACCATCAGCCAATTGTCAGCCTCATAGGCTGACAGTCTGACTGCTTTTTTTGCTACTTAAGATATATGTATGCCTTAGAAATGCCTTGATAATAAAGAACAATGTTATTTTTGGAGATTTCCTAAATCTCAAGGTAGCAAAAAAAGATTCGAATCACCAACAGTTAACATTCTTTTTGGAAGTGGGAAATGCAAATTATATAATGGTTCTGAGTTAGTGGTTAAGAGTTGGTAGTTTCAGCCATCTCTTCAGTTCTAAACGGCTCTGAAACTTCTTTGATTGCACATTCCTATCAGGAAAAACATTTTAAATATGTGCCCCAATCAGATGTTTTCCCAAGGTACATATGTGTATTACTACATATGTTGTAAAACTTCCATAAACCCAAGAAGTTAAAAAGGATGAGGTAAAGATTAAATAAAGGCTATTTTGAAACATTTACTTAACTGTATTCATTAATGGTGAAAAAACCATTTTCACCCTGCAGCCTTACAGATTGTCTTGCAAAGCTTCCTGGGGAGTGTGGGCTCCTCTTTGGAGACCTCTGATGTAGACACCATAAATATTTACTGTTGCAGATGTCATCAGGATGTTCCACTGTTACAAAACCTCCATGCTAAGTAATTCTCCTACTAGAGATTAAAATGCTGACTCTCTAGTAGGATGACTGCTCCTTCTGAAAAGAAAATAAGAGGAGAGAGCAGCACAGGAAACACTGATGAACTGCCTGACACAGGAGAAGTTTGTGTCTGGATCTGCTGATAATATGGAGAAACACTTTGAAGTGGATTGGGAAAAAGGAATTATGTCAGAATATGTACTAATACGAAGAATACAGCAGTAGCTTTTGTATTTTCATACATGTTTCTACTTCATTTACAGCTAAGCATCAGTAGATAAATTCCAAATTCTGTTTTCTCTTGTTACCTAGAGTAGTCACACTAAAATCAGGAACAACAATTATATACAGGAGCTAAGCTGGATCTGAATTTTGATATCCAGGCAGCTAAATAGTCTCCAGTGCACATCAGGTACCACTAAGGACCGTGGACAACTGATGTGCTTTTCTCATTAGCTTCTTAGTTATCATACAGCCTTTGAAGGTATTCTGTGGACCACAGGCTGGAAATCCCAGAACTGAATTTTTACAGAGTGAGATTGCATGTGCAAAATGGAAAATATTTTGGATAGAGAATTGATTTGGATCTTGTTAAATATAATAATGAGCAAAGTCTGTGTATGAGATGAAGCTCTTAAAGAAAGAGTTTTAAATCCAGTCAGGCTGGAGATGTGATGAAGAGAATTAATTTCTGATAGTAGAGGCAAAGGAATCTGAAGCTCATGTCAGTCTGTCATCAGAGATAGAAATGAGGCAGGAAAATAGATTTTGCTGATCTTGAGCATTCCCAGCTGTTGCTGTAAGGAGGAGTCTCACCAGACTTGCCATATGTAATATATTCTAGGCATACTGGCCCTTGGGAACTGGATCTTGGGGAGAAGAGCTGAAAGGTCCAGTGATGCACAAACTAAGTGTAGCACCTGCCGACTTGAATGGGTGTAAAGGTGTAACTGTAATGGGATTAAAGGTGTAACTGCACTGAGTTTACATGACAGTAACATTTGGGAAGAAGGGTGTTCCTCTGGCCCTGGACATGGGTCTGTAACTGCTGCTTCTCAGCTTAGTAGGAGAGAGAGGCACATAAAGATATGGCAGCTTTTTTGATGAGCAGAGACCAAGGTGACTTAGTCACTGGTCAGGAAAGAATTTTTTTTTTTTGTTATAAACAGGAAGGCATTTAGAACACTTTCAGATCCTTCACGGTTCTCCATGTGTCTGTCAGTACAAAACAGTTCTGGTTTTGTTTTTTTTTCTTTTAGATGTGACATACCCCAAAGCATCCTGTTTTTTCTGCAGCTTTGATGTGGTAGAGATTTGAAGAAGACAGATTATTTTCCATTCTTGTCATAGACTTTCACAGGCAGGCAAGGGGTGATATTTGTGAAAAGAGGAAATAGATAGGTTCCTCATGCTGACTTAATAGTAGGTGATGGATTAGGCTGATAAAAAACTTAAAATTCACATTGCACCTATGCAAAGCATTTTCAAGGTATTTCTGCATCCGTCCTTTGTTCTCTTTAGAAACAGTACAACTGTTACTAGAATATACAGTCTGCATAGTAATATGTCTGTATTAAGCTCTGCCAAGTCTGCACATGAAGGGCTTATAAAAGATTTATGTGAATTTCTGTGTCTGCTTTTTTATTTGGAGGCAGGTTGCATCTATGTACAGTATTCTGTCGTAGGGTAATAGATATTTTTTGCTTATTTGGAAGGAGGGAACTGTGTTTGGACAGTTAAATATATAATACTGTTATCCATTTCTATAGGAAGCAGAACAGCTAAGAAAAACCATTTTTGTGTTAGACAAATTACAATATAATTGAGGTTTTTTTAATACAGGAACGAAAAATAAATGTTTCATTAAAAGGTCATTTGACTTTTTTTCAATAAAGTGTTCTAATAGGAAGAAACTGATTTCACAGAGTCACAGTATTAGTTAGGTTGGAACAGACCTCTGAGACCATCAAGTCCCAGCCTTTGAATGAACACCATCTTGTCAGATAGACCATGGCACTGAGTGCCACATCCAGTCTTTTCTTAAACACCTCCAGGGATGGTGACTTCATCACCTCCCTGGGCAGCCCATTCCAATGCTTCACAACCCTTCTGTGAACAGATTCCTCCTCGTGCCCAATGTGAACCTTATTCACTGTTGTAATATATAAAATTAAATTAATTAATTTATCACAGTTGCTAATTTCCAGAATTTATTAGGACAATCCCTCTTGTACAAATTATCATTTGTTGTTGGAGAGGGAGGGAAGATCCATGTTACAAAAGCCAGTAACTCAGTTGTTGCTACCTCTTTGGCCAGTCATGCATTTCTTTTGTGCAGATTTCCTGGAAACAGTGACACTGCTGAGCTTCCTTGATGCTTAGTTTATCTGTGTTGTAAAATAGTTACATTTTGAGGAGAGAGAAACTGAAGAGGTGAAAACTGTCCATGGTGTTACATGTACTGAACGGGAAGGTGCTCTGAAGCAGAGAAAGAAGCCTAAGCAGTAGCTGTATGCACAGTCATCCTTTTGGTGATGGAGACAGGAGGAGGCCAGGAGTCCAGATGAATGTTTCAGTTACACCTTGATGAGGAATGGGAATGTCACACTGACTGTGCAGCTGTATATATTTCATCTGTAAATATTTCATTTGCAAGAAGTGTGGTTTGTCCAAGAGGGTGTGTGCAGTTTCCCCTCCTGGCTGCTACTGTGCAGAGCACTGCTTGATAGTCTTTATTCTCTGGTAGTCTTTATTCTCTGGATTCTTTCTGTTCAGTGGTATTGTGCATTAAGCCTGAAACTTGCATTTTGTGAGTGTTAGGAGGAAACTCAGTGTGCTTGTGTATATATTTTCCCATGCATCTAACCAACACAAGGTGACAGAAACAACACAAATGTTACAGTTACCGTGCCCACCGACCTTTACAACATTGTATGGGAGGGGTAGTGCAGTTGTAGCGTGATGTAGGAATGCTTGTCCATGCCCAAATAGAAATGGTTGTTTACTAGATGGCAAGTATTGAAGTTTTATCAGTGGGAGAGCTAGGCAGGAAAAGTCTGCAGTTTGACTTAGCTAAACTTTTACACAATTTTTCCTCCACATGAAATATTTCCACAGGAATCTAAGGCGTGTGGAAGATGCTGGATCACCAGGTGCAGAGATTGAACTCTACCCACTGGAAAGGTAACAGGAACTAGATTTTATCTTCAGAACACAGTCCACACTGCATCTCACTCCTGTATCTGGAAAGGCCTTTTCCAAGGTTAGAAGAGGAGTTTGGTACCCATGGCTTAGTTCTTGGTGTGTCTGTGTTCCAGCTATCAGGGAAGCCAGATAGGTGCTGGATACAGAGATTTCTGTATGATATCTGCTTGCATTTCTGATGTTCATATTTTGGAGCAAAGACTAACTTTTTCAATAATTTATTTCTTTAGGTTTTTCTACAGCAGCAGCAGGTCTTCTCCTGCCTCTCATGGGGACACATAGCCTTTTGATAATGCCTCCTTCACAGTGAAGGGAAGAAAGGATGGATCAGCAGGGATGTGCAATGGAGTGAAGTCCACATGTGGTGTTAACAGTCATGATCCCTGTCTCACTAACTTGGAAAATTGAATAAAAAAGTTGAATTGTAATTAATGAGAGTGTGAGATTCTTTTTTGTACCTTTTCCACCATCTGCCCTTTTTTGAAGGGGTGGTTAACTTGAGAAATCTGTTGATACTGTATCAAAGCTGCAGCTAAGCCAGAAGAGTAAAACCTATTGGGTATTCTTCACTTTATTAACCATTTTTTTCCCTCCAGGAATTTCATTCCTAAGAGTTCCAAATGCTTTATATTGACATGAATAATCTTACCAAATGCCTTAGATATTTTAGCATCAGGCCTTTGATTTTATCAGTCATGTTACGAGTTCACCCAAGTCACTGAGGGTACAAGTCTCCTGAGTTTCAAAAGTGAAGTCACCATACTGATCGTGCTGTACTTCATGGTCACTTTGGTGACTGCTAGAGAAAAAGAGAAGCAACTTGGTTAACCTACAGAGGTAATGTGCCTTTGGGTTTTGAAGCCACAGTGGCAGGGCTTGTTACAGACATGGGCATGGACATTCTTACTATCTGTTGTTTCTGAAGACAGCTAATCTTACCATGGGTTATAGATCTTGCACATGGCTCTCTTGGTTTGTTGTTAGTGAAGCACTGCAAAGGATTAGACACATAGTGATGGCATCTTCATGATGTGCCTACTTGAAATCTGTACAGAATTTACAAAAGTGAAGCAAAAAAAATGTTATTTTTTCTCAAGATGCTGAGTTGGTACATTATCAGTAAACACCTCTTATCCTTGACATTCTTCCTGTTCCTTTCATTTCATGTATTCAGGATATTAATTTCATGTAAATTTTAATTCCTGCTTTCTTTGTGCTTTTTCTAGTAATTTACACATGAATGTACCTAGAAATGTGGCTGGTAGCCTGTCTGCAGCTATGCCTTTGCTCCAGTAGCTGCAGTTTTTGGTTGGATTTTTTGCAAATCTGTGTGTCACACCATTCCTCTGGCACTTCTGTGAGTGGGTGGAATGGCTACCCCAACACAGTAATGGACATTTCATCTCTTGTGGTTCAGTGCCTGTTTGTGTGCTGATGCATATGCTGATGCTTCCTTAAGTGCTTTTCTGCCTTAATATTTCATGCCTAAAAAGTAGAACAGCTGAGAACTTTCTAAATTTCTTCTTAGTTTCATATATCCCATCTTGCTAAGCTTCTTCCAGGCCCTGTATGTATTTCAGTTCTCTTACTTTTTTGTGTGTGTTCAGCAGTGTTCTCTGTTCTGCTGCCTCAAATTTGCTCCTCCTGCCTTCGTAGTCTTTCTTTTTCTTTTTTTTTTCTTTTTTCCCCCCTGGCCTTTCTTCTGCTCTTAACTGGCCCCACATGTTTTTATCCTTGTCCGAAGCACACACGCACATATGGTAGCCTAAGAATATTTCTTACTCACTGTCTATCACTGATAACCATTCTTTGTATTACTCTAAGAGTGTGTTTTCCTTTTTTCAGAGTGAGAAATGCTCTGTTACTACACATTTCCTTTTGGCATTTCACAACCCTAAATGTGTTAGAAGTAGAATAGAAATTAAAAGAAGTTTATCACTGTGTAATGTCTTAGTAGTGAGTGAAAGTTAGCAAATTGCAATACTGAGGAGAAAGTTCCTGGCTTTTGCACTCATTTATCTGTCTTTGTTGAGAGGGATTGGTCCTACAATCCATTGGTCCTGCGATCCACTTAAAAGCTCAAATTCTAGATCTGTGGTCAAGAACCTGTTTGGTGTCATGTAAAGTTTTGCTTTCCTTTGTCTTTCTTATCTTCCTTAGAATTTAAGTACTAGGTATCAACAATTAAATAGTGATTGGATATTCATGATACAATATTCTGATATTACTTGTACAGCATAGTGAAAACAGGGTAATAATAGTTCAGTGCTGATAATAGTGACCTGTGCTGAGATGGTCAGGGTGTAAACAGTTCCTTTTGCACATCTGCATTTCCTGTTAATTGGAATTGCGCTGTTGTGCCAGCTACAGAAGTGGAGTACTTGTAAAACTCTGCTTTGCTTAGTGTGATGAGATCTTGGGGTGGCGTATATTTGTATTGAGGCCAGACTTGCAGAGAGGTTGTGATTTTGTTTAGCATTAGATCTGGAAAACCTCTGTAACTTGTCTGGACTGCATTCCCAGTTGTGCATGATGTAAACAGACAGCTATGTCTTGACCACTGTCTTATTTTTCTGGGTCATTTTCCTTATATTTTGCCTTATCACCTTGGTTGCTTCTCCAATCCACTCTTTCCCTGTCTAGACAACTTGGTTTATCACTGTGCATTTACCTCTCTGGTCTGCAAAATCTAGGTTTGGAATCAGACATTGCATCATCATCTCTCTGACCCTGTCATTCCATGCTGTCATCACTTCAGTGTTTTTCCAGACGCAGCTTTGGAGGCTGCCCTGCTGCCATGGTAATGTTGAGAAGGGAGAGCGTGCAGTGCAACAACCAGGTCACCTCAAAAGCCCCAAGGGTGGAATCCTTGGGAGAGAGGCTGCCACTGTGTGCTTCTTTCCCTTGCACTGACCCCCTTAGTTTAGCTGGTGGTGCACAGGCCAGTCTGATAAGCTCACCCCTACACTGCTTCCTGGCTTGGGCACTTCAGCCTAGACATGGGCTGGCTGTGGAGATCAGCCATCAGTGGGTCACTGCTGCTGTGCTCTTCTGTGCTTTGCACATGTGCCTGGTGCTGAGATGATGCCAAGCTCCTTGGTCTCCTGAACGCTGGCCCTCATCTGCTTTGGATCTACTATCCCAGTTGGTGGAAGGGAGTTGAGCAAGTAGTACTGGGCTCCAAAATCATGTTAAACACATTAGGAAGGGTTTCTGTCAGAGATGGAATACACTTCTATATTTTTATCAGCATTTTAATTCATATTTGTATGTTTTATAATAACACTTCTGAAGATTTCTAATGAAGGCAAAAGTCTTCCTTCTAGTTCTGCTCATCTTTTCCTTCCTGGAGGGCGTATATAGCAGCTGCTGGAGCTGTCTCTAGGGAAGAACCTGCTGCTTCTTCCCTACAGCCCCCAAGAATCAGGAGAAAAAGACAGGGATACAGTGATGTCCTTCCAAGGGAAAAGACTGGGAGGCTGCTCTCTAGCATTCCTGGTAACCATCCATGTTCAGCAGCTTAGCAGTAACAACAGTTGTCCCTAACAGTCTCATATAGGAAGCAGGGAAGGAAGGGACAGTATCCCTTACAGCTGTGATGTTACTAATGCACCAGAAGTCACATTTCTGTGGGGATGAGGGAGGGTGGAGAACTCGGGCTTTTGGAAAAATACAAAACCAATCTCCACGGTTTTCTAGTGCCTTCTTTCCAGACTTGTGGACAGTGCTGTGTTACAGGGAAGAATATCTGCCTAATCTTCCCTATAGCATCCCTCTGCACAGCGTTCTGTGGTCCTGTGTGCAAGGTAAGACTCTGAGGGAAGAAGTGCTCTCTGCAGCCTGAATACTTTTGTGTCTTGGATTGGGGATCTCTGGTCTTAGCCCAGTCTTAGTAACAGCTCATGTATTTTGAAAACAGCTGAATTTGTGAGCAGTGAATGGAAATGAGGAATTGCAGCCCAGTTATGAGACTTCACTCTGGAACAAGCAACCCTTGAAATAGGAGAGGAGGCCCAGTAGAGGGAAGGAAAGAAAGTGTTTTCAGTATCTAAATTTCCAGATTTAGTTAGGGGTATGTGTGCAACTTTCTGTTATAACAGTGCTGGTTCTGATACCATCAATTTTCACATGGAGTCACTTCAGGTGGGAGATGTTAAAGGAGTCCAGCCTTGGTTAGATGCAGGTGACTGTTTGGTGTAGGAGCAAAAGGATAAGATGGGTTCCTACTGATGCTTTCCTGTCTAAACTCTATTCCTGTTCCTCCCATTGCTCTACTAAGATATCTTTTTTGCATTGTGATTTGGTAGGAGGCTTTTTTGCTTTAATTTCCAAGGTCGACAGTTTTTAACAGTTGCAGATTTCTCTCCTGCAACCAAATTAAGTTCTTGAGACTGGCCATTGTTTTAAAGATATTTATGTAACTGTTACCTCACCTGAAAGGATGGGGTTGGGGCACAGAATTACATATTTCTTCTCAGTTTTGTGGGCTGTGGTTAATGTCCCTTTGTGCGAGGCAGTTTTGCATCACTGGTGTGGAGCCCCTTCTGGCTTTTACACCATCTGAGTTAGCTGTGTTTCCTTGGAAGTTTAGTTACTCATTGAGGTGAAGCTGGCATTCAGCATGTGTTACTATAGACCCTACCAAAGATGAGCCTACTCTGGAAGGCCAATTGCCAAAGCAGATGACAAATGTGACAGGACACGGGAAGAGAGCATGTTGGGAGCTATGAGCTGTAACTCATCTGTGGTGCAGTGACAGATATCCATTATGCTGTAGAGTCCATTGGCTGGAAAGAGATGAAAACCAACCAAGATTCTGTCTCTTGGCTGGCCACTATTCTTTGCATTCATCCTGTTTTTCACCTTCCTATAGGGAATTACTGCCAGAGTCACACCACGCTTGCAGGTAGAAATGTTTGTTCTTGAGCAACTGTGCAGCGACAGGAAGGGCAGCAGGGACCCACCTGCCCGGGCTTAGGTGCAGTTTTCTGTCATGAGGGGAGCCCCCAGTGAGCTACATGCAGCTGAAGATGCCAGCAACAAAAGCAAGGATGCAGCCCCAGAAATTTAGCACTGAGGACATTGCAGACCCATTTTTGAACACGTTTTTAAGGTATCCAAATCTTGCAAAATTACTAGTCACAGCCATCAACTTTTGATTAAATTTCCATCTCTTTCCTCTAGCCCACATGATTGGTGTTTAATGTCGCTGCATTCAATATCCCTTGCAGCAGAACACACTGTGGTGCATTGTTTTGTTTGTGTAGAGCTGGAAAGCAGGTCATAATGTGTTGCTTTGGTTGCCTGGAGGAGTTCAGCATCTTTTAATTATGTGGTTTTGGAAGTGTCCTTTAACAGATGTAACCCATAGGAGCTGGAACAGTGAGGATGAGAAGCAAGCTGGTTTGGAGGGATTTGGAAGCAGCTGTTGTGAGCCCAGAATGGTGAAGTGCTTTCAGAGAGGTGAAATTCACGCTCATATGCAATGCTACTCTTGGAAGCTTTTTCTACAATTCCTGTCTTCCCCATTGGTTCTGGAAACCCTCCCAGAGTTTTGAATACACCTCCTCAGGCAGCAGTGCTCCCCTATCACTGAACTTCTGATAAAACCTATCCTAACCCTGCACTTGTCTTTTGCATGAAGAGGTGTGGGCCAGCAGGGTTTGTTTTTCTCACTGGCATGTCAGAAGAGCTGCCAATTGTGTCTGTTTCCAGCTGTGGTTTTGTCACAGGCACCTACCAAGGACTGGTGTTTAAATGGCATCTTCTGCAGTGAAAGAGGTGAATTCCAGCATCCCTAAGTCACTTCTAAGTGTGCTGGACTTGGATCTTGTTTTGCCAAGTGCACATTGGACCCATTAACTTAATGGAGAGTAGGAAACACAAACATGGAAAAACAAAATCAAGCCCAAGATGTCTGAATCACAGATTCAGATATTAACAGATACATCTTGAAGCAAAGATCTCTTTTACTTATTTCTGTTGGTGTCCTTAGTAAATACAGGAAACAAGACAGCATATCCTACTGCATCACAACAGGTTTAATTTATCCCTGCTTAATCAGTCCATTTCAGTGGATGTGATGGGTGAAAAACATCTCCCAAGAGGGCAAGTTAGTTTTCTTGAGGCTGTGTTTCCCTCTGCTGGTGTGGAGTTAATACTGCTGATGGTTTTTTTCCTCAAAATCAAGCTTCTGAAGCTACTTCTTTCTCATGCTCCCAAGAAGCATTTAAATTTGTCCCTCATCATAAAGATTTTATTCCTTATGTGCAATTTATGTGCAATTTAAATCTACCCTCTTTCAGTTTAAAACTTTGACCCTTGTCCTGTTCCAGTGTCTCATCACCCTCACAGTAAATAATTTCTTCCTAACATCTGATCTAAACTGGATCTCTTTCAGTTTAAAGCCATTTCCTCTCATGCTATCACTGCATGCTATCACTTGGGAAAAGTTCCTCTCCAGCTCTCTTGTAGCATCACTGGAAGGGACTCTAAGGCCTCACTGGAGCTTTCTCTTCTTTAGGCTGAACAATCCAAACCCTCTTGGCCTGTCTTCACAGCAGTGGCTCTCAAGCCTCCTGATCAGCTTTGTGGCATTCTCTGGACTCTGAACAACAGGTCCACATCCATCTTATGCTGGGGGTACCAGAGAGGGATGCAGCACTCCAGGCAGGGTTTCATGAGAGTGGAGTAGAGGGGGAGAATCTCCTCCCTTGACCTGCTGCCCACACTGCTTTTGGTGCAGCCCAGAATACAGCTGGCTCTCTGAAAAAAAAGAAAAAACACCGTGTGTAAGAGCCTGGACTATCTGGCAGCATTAAGCAAGCACAGGCAATGAAACTATTTAAGTTAGAGAGCTAATGTGTTTTGAGATCTGAATATCATAGATCCAGTAAATTCGCTGGCTATGCATCTCTGCAGGGAGGACAAGCTGTTGGAAGAGACCATCTAAGCAAGGCAGCCTCTGTGTTCCACACAGGAATGATCTCTGCAGGTGTCTTTTGATCCTGAAGCACCTAGAGTACCCTGGGTATTCCATAGATACCTAGCTCCTCCAAGGTGGGCCTTCTTCTGACCTAAGATAATGCAGATTCTCTTCCTTTTGTTCTTAACAGAACAGCTCAATATCAATAGCAGGTAATTCAGAGATTTCCTTAGCTGGTACACAGCACCTCTCAGTGTAAGTGGGTTCAGGGAAGGTGTAGAGAGGACAGTGCTCAGTGGTATCAATGTTAGTTAAAGCCTGAGAGCTCTGGGGTTTATATTCTCTGACACAATCAGCAGAAGTCATTACTGCTACTCAAAATCATAGTGTGGTGCAGAATTCAGAATTACTGTTCCATAAAGACTGGAATTCCTGAGCTTATAGTGTGGTGTATTTCTGAGGGACATCTATGAAAACAAAATTGTTTTACAGATACCTAGACAATGCTACAGCAAAGCTCTTTTGTGCCAGACTAGTGGAAATATTTTTCAAAGCTGAAAATGAAAATGCTTTATACAATCTTCACATTCAGTTGCTTCAGAGTGTTTGTCATTGTTAGAACTTATTTTGCTGTAGGAGAGAGTTACATTCAGTAGCAATATCTGCCTGCTACTTACCAGTGCAATAAAAATCCAGTGTCTCAGACCAAGCCAGGAAGATTTCTTCCCTGTAGCACTTTAGGTCTTTCAACCCTTCACAAAAACATTGTTTGAACCACTATTTTCTTCTTCAGTCTATTATTTATTAATAAAGATGACTTTTTAGTGGTTATTAATTCAGCTTGCAAAGACAAACTGTTTGTCAAAATCAAAGTTTCCAAAGTATTCTATTCAGAACCATGAAACATAATCCCATATTTATCTAAAAAAAGGGTGTCAGACTTTTGTAATGATCAAGACTTAGGAATGCCTTTGCTTTTAAGTTTGTTTTGTGTAGTTGAGTTTTTTCCCAGTGAGCCTAATCATTCTGAAATTAAGCAAAACTGTCACACCATTATGGATTGACATTCTAAGCCCTAAGACTCAAACAAAGTGAGACCCCTTAGCAGTTTCTTTGATTGTACCTTCTTTTGACAGCACAGAACATTTGGATCAAAGGCCAGCAGAAACATCCAGTTGGAACAGCTTGTTCCATGAACAAGTGCAATCTTCTGCTTCATGGTCTCCTAAACAGTTTTCAGAGCTGCTGCAAGCGTTACCTGCCAGCTGTAGGGAGGGAAGTGTTCAGGTGAACTCCCAGCTCAGTGCACTGCCAAGCCCAGGCTGTAGTTCATTACCATAAGTGGGATCCACAAAAAAAATGGTTTGTTTTTGAATTCCAATACTTACTGATCTATTACTGCAAGTGAAAATCCCATGACACATCTTCTTGTACTTGGCCTGTGACTTTAACATTCTAGAAAAATAAGAAATTAAGTGAAGACAGAAAAGGTTATTCTACTTCTTGTTGCTTGGGAGTGGGACACAGAAGTATGTTGGGTACACATTATCTTTGATGCAGAAGTATTTCTAAGCTGCTGTGTGTGCAGCTCCTGTGTGTCTGCAGGTGCTTGAGAAGTTGTAGCTGAACATAGAGGTGGTTCACACAATTGTTTCCCTGTTCCCACTGGTTTCTAGGCTGAGAGCTCCTTGTCCCCCACCTTTGAATGGTTTTCTCTTTCTTGGCTTCTGGTTGTATACATAAAATTCTCAATAATTTATTTCCCTGCTTTCCCTGTAGCCTCAGTGCTGCTGGTTCTGGTTCTTGGAGGGTTCTGTGGCCAAGTCTGGCAATTCACAGTCGCTGCTTGCAGGCTGTCCTGCAGCCATCCACCCCTTGTGTGTGCCTCTGGGTGCTGCTTTTGACACTTGTGCAGCTGAGCATCATCTGCCTTTCACTTACTGAGTGGTGATGCAGAGAAGGAAGTGAAGGTTTTGAGCAGACAAAGTCAATACCTGTCTCAACACAAGCATTTGCTTCCTGCTGTTGAAGCAAAAATCTCTCTTCACTTTTGGAGTGCTAAAAAGGGATTAGCCAAGTTGCTGTGTGGGGATGGTACATGTGGTGGGTTAGTCAGAACTGCAGGGAGGCTTCATCAACCTCTTAGACTCCAGCACATTCTGAGAGATCCTGTGCTTGTTTCCAAGCTGCAGTTCCGATGAGAGCCAGGTATAAGGAAGGATCTCTGGGAAATTTTGATGTTGAAATTCAGTGTTAGAGCTCCATACCTTCATACTTGGGAAAGCCTGCACTGTGTGGCAGAAGCTTTCAAAGTGTTTGGTGCAAGGAAAATGCAGCCCTGGAGAATGTGACCCAGAGCCAGTAACTGCAGCTGAAACCAGCTGGTTACAGTGAGCAGAAGGAACCTTAATGAGGTGCTACAGTTTTGCTTAGATTAACCTGGACTCTCAAGTAATTTCTGGCCTGTGTAAGAAACAGGTTTTGCATGGTCTATGTGGTTATTGCACACATGGAATGAACCCCAAATTTGCCCAGAAGTAAAAGTTGCAGCCACAATCATGGAATCTCCTCAGGTAATCCCTTCTGGAGCGGCAACTGCTCAGCACTTGTGTAAAGAGGGCATGTCTGCCTGCAAGGCACAGCTATATTAGTGACATTCCTTTACTCTGGAAAGCAGATGTTTCCTGGGGAGCAAGCTGCCCAACAGTTCCTGATTATCCACATTACAGTATTTGAGTGGAGCCACCTCTGGGCAGAAATCCCAAGTGCCAGGTATTTTGCTTATGCCATAGATGAGGAGAAAGAGGATTCTAAAAGCCCAGTAAAGATTTCTGTAGTAAAATGCTCCCTTGGTTTTTATTATCTGATGTTGTTGTCTGACTTCAAAACATCTTTTGTTCTTGTTAATTGATTCAACATCTCATTATTTGTCTGCAGCTGATCTCATTTTGCTTTGAGGCAGAGAAGTGCTTTGCCTTCAGAGCTGTCTTCCAAGTCTGTTGTCTGCAATTTCTGAGCGTGCCTTTGTAGTTTCTAAGTCCCAATTGAAATGAAACTGTAAAATTATCAATAGTTTGTTCCAGGCAAAGTCTTGAATGAAAAGCAATGGACTTAGGTTCTCTAAATTAAGGAAAACTACTCAAGAAATTACCTGTCGTTAGGAACATGCAGCTTTTAGACATCACAAGGAAAGACAGTGATGCCAGCTACAAGTACCATGTCAGCAATGAAACTCTATGTCTTGTACCCATGACTGATGGCAGCAAAGTGTATATGAATGCTCTCTTAGAAGGGCCTGTGGGTCCTTTTTTCCTCCCCTTTCTGGGTGCCTTACTTTGTGGAGACAAGGTGTTCAGTGCAAACAGCCAATACTTTAAGCACTTTCCACTCTCCCCTATGGCCATTACAGTGGCTGTGAAGAGTTTCACAGCAAAGAGCACCTGGAGATGCTGGGGACAGGACATGTAAGACAAGATGGCCACAGTTCCCTACATGTGCTGGAACAGCCCTGGGAAATTGATATAAAGTTCCCAGAGCTTATTTGCAGTCATTGTGGGACTCTTGCCTTAAACTATGAGGGTACGTGCTCAGTGGAGGTTTCTTGGAATCCCAGTTTGTCAGAAACTTTATTCCACCTGCTGCCTGCTAGGTTTGTCTCCTAAGGAGATCTGAAGTGGAGGCAGAGAAGGCAAAGGACAAAACATTAGAGAATGAGGAAAGGCAGCTCAGGGAAAACGATGTGCAAAGAGACACTGTGAGCAAAACATCCCATCTATTGCTCCTGGCATGTGGTCGTGGGGACCTGCCATAAAACACACGAGGGTCTTTGAGTGGATCACACTTTGACTCAAATGTTTTTAAAAAAACTTCAGGATAGGGTCTCCTTCTCAAATAATGAAGGGGCAGTTTTCTTAATGGCTTTTATTGCTCTTACCAGTATTGCTGGGAAATCCTATTGCTAAATAGGATTTCTTGACGTTCAGCTTGAATTTGCCATCACCCTTCAGCTTTACCTACTCTGCCTGTTCAGCTTTACTCTAAATATTTTTCTGCTGCCTTGATCTTAACAACTTTAACATAGTTTCTAGGCTGTGATTCTGCTTCCCTGTCTTGAGATTCATGCTCTTTTTATGAAGGTAAAACCAAGGCAAAAAAAAAGCACGGTAAAAAGGTATAATCTTTATCTGCCCCTCTCTGGCCTTTCTGACTTGTATCTGTGTTTCTTACTGTCCTGCCTCACTTTAAACTGGAAATCCTCAGGGAGTTCTGCCAGAGCTGCTTGAGTGTTAAAATAAATTAAATAGTGAAATGTGGCTTCATGGAAACTCTAATGTCCTAGGGCCTGAATGCCAAGTCCCTGTACACAAGTTGAAACAAAAGAGATTATTTAGGCTGGACAGACATTCTTGGTATTTTACAACATGCCTGGAGACACACTGGGAACACAGTATGGAATTAGGGTGCCAGTGAGAAGAGTAGAACCATTTTCAGAGCCTCCAGTTTTGTTTAGCTGAGAGAATCAGGCAGAGGTAGTTAAAAAGTTAAGAGAAAGACTCATATATCTATTTGCAAGCTTTTTTTAAAGAAACCCAAAACCAAAAAACCCAAACAGCATCCAACAGCTGGTGGTAACTGTGTCTGTCAGCCTTGCAATGGGGTTTAAAACTTTCTTGAACTCTTCCCATAGTTCTTGAGATACTTCCAAGAAATCACTCTACCGATATGCAAGGACAGGAAAAATCAGAATATGCTGGTATGGACTTGTCAATACCCAGAAACAGAACTTATTTCTGAAACTTGTGTTCCTTGATTCATTAGCTGTGGCTGAAGTGTGTTAAAAGAGGAGCTTCCCTGCTATAAACTCCAACAACATCTTGATTTCCAAATATTTGTGACTGGAAAATTGCAGCAGTGGTTGTTCAAGTTACAGTTCTGTGCAAATATGCAAGAACACTTAAAAAAAGCCACAAAGGAAATCATAGGTCTAGGCATATGTGTACATTCAGCATGCAAAAAGAGGGATATAAGCAACTTTTGTTGGAATCCTGGAGCTTCCAGGCTACCGTAACACCTACTAGAGGGCAGATGAATAGAAAATAACCTGCATACATCAATAAAACAGAATTTTACTTTTACTATGTGAATCTTAACAAGCAGTATACCCTCCAAAATTTACATCTGTAGATAATATTCAGAAAAGGCTCATTCTGAGCAGTGGATAATTGTTTCCATTGTTCTCTCTCAACATTTTGCAGCCTCCCCTTCGAACAGTCTCATTCCAGCAACTGCTTTCCTCTGGCTAAATGAGCTGTTCATCCAGTTGCTTAACTGTTTACTCATTTCTTCCCCAGTTATTTTGCTGTCTCTTTGGAAGTTATTAGCATCTGAAAAGGTTTCAGTCTGTCCCACCTGCCCCGTGCAGGGCCTAACAGCGACAGAACCTCAAACTTTGCCCTGGCATCTCCAGCATCACACTGGCACACTTGAAAAGTCAGAGCTGTGAGGCCAGATGGAATTGATTCCTGGTGACACTCTGATTTCCCTCAAGTCAAGGTATCTGTGAGAGATCCCAGGAAATTGTGCTCTGTGTGTTTTGGAATCATGTTTCCTAGGTGAGGCAATCTGTACCTCTGAGCTGTCTGCTAAATCTCACCGAAATGAGCCATCAAACCCCATACCTGTGATCTTCTGCCACTTCATGCTCACTGGGAATAGCAGCCACAGTACAGAAGTTGTTCTGCTGTGCTGGTGAGTTTTAGACAGAGCTTGGTCTGCTGAGAGCGCCTACCCAGTAATATCCAGGATTTTTTCCCACCTCAAGTGCTTTACAGCTTTGGATAAATGTTGGATGAAGGATCTGATGGCAGAAACATAGTAAAGGCACAGGGAATACCGTGGGAAGAGGAAGGGGAGGAGACTGGCAGCTTGGTTTGAGTGTTCATGTATTATTCTTCACTTAGGGGGCTGAGGATAATGGTAGGTGCCCAGTGGGTGTAGATGGTTGGATATAATGTGATATGGGAACCACAAAGAGCAGTTATGGGATTTTTTCCCCCACAGGTAGTGCAGCCAAAGGCCTAAAGGAGGGAGAAGCTGGACATTTTTGTGATTTAGCATAACTTTTTTTGGGGGATTGTAGCAGGGTTTTGAAAAGCGACTAGCAGTCTTGTGCTGAGAAATTTTTCATAGAGCTATTTGAGTAGATACAATTTTCCCTCTCCAGTTTCACCCTCTCTTTCCTCTTCTTTATAAGGTAGAAACAGAAGAGAGGGATAGCGAAAGCTTCCTTCTCTCATTCCACTTGCCACGGGATTTTCCCTACAATGGCAGTTACTGCCATGGTGTCACAGAAGGCCTAAAGAATTAGTTCAGATGTAGCTGCTTAAAGATGGCCAGGATGAATCTCACGGTCAGCAAGTCATGCTCTCTCTGCATAGCTGCTGTCTGTCGTTATTTCTTTCCCTCCATTTTCTTTTCAAGAGGAGTTTGCACGTTTGTTGCAGAATGAGCCATTTGTCAGGGATGAGCCATTTGTCGGGTGCAGGGAAAACTTGGGACGCCCAATATGAGATCAGCAAGCTCGTTTATTGAAGAGAGTATTAGACACTTACACAGCAAGTAATAAGTTAATGAATATTCTGTAATTTACACCGTCCATTGGCCACACCACAACATCAGCTCTTCTCCATTCCTTAGGGGTTACATCCCTCTTTTCTCATGTCTCTTTCACTATTTGTTATCATACTACAGCTAGGCCCAAGGACACGCTATCTTGCAGGTGCAGGACTTGGAATTAACTATGGCCTTGTACTTTTTCCAATTCCTAGCTACTCTCCCAACACACGTAGGAATCATGTGATTGAGCTGGGCACATACTGTGAGAGGGGCTGTTTACTCCTGCAGCCACAGTGCAGCACGCCAGGAGACTCCTCAAAGCCAGGGCGTGCTCTGGGTGCTGGCCTGTGCTGGAGCAGGGGCTCTGCATGATTGTGATCCTGACCCTGTGGATCACTTCTTCTCTGGGAGAGGTGGGAGGGGGACTTGTGTATGAGGCACTGGTGGCCAAAGCCAAGATGCAATGGCAAAAGTGGTCCTGACTGCAGCTTTTTGCTCTGTGCTTAGCTCAGACAGCCCTGGAGGTGGTTGTTGGAAACAGTCAGCTGTCCTATCCCCCAGTGCCAACGTCACAGCAGAAGATGGAGGCTAAGAAGAAGGAAAAGGGATAAGGCAGGTCCAAATTCCTCCATCTTGGGACCCCGAGCCCCCATTCTTAAAACCTCAAAAATCTATTTTTCACCCCATGAAAAATTCAGTATCATTCTACTTAAACTTTTGCGGCTTGTAATTCTCTATATAAGGTTGGTAATTGTTTTTTCCAAGGGCTAAATCAAAGGCACAGGGGTCTTGCCTCTGTGCCAAGGTATCTGAGCTCCCTGGGCAGGGGCTCGAGCCCTCCAGGGCAGCCAGAGGAATTTCCTGGGTTCTGCAACCACAGCATCTCTCCACCCCTTCGCGCTGTTGGTTCTCCTCTTCTTCCAGGCACAGTAACTAGCTGTGACCTTTGCACTCCTTGTGCTAAGGTTGATAGTTTAAATATCCCCAGGTGCATTTCTTTGCAGCTGCACTTCTTGTTGTCTGATCTCATTGTATTTTTCATGGCATGAATCGAGGAGGAAGGAATGGGAAAGATTTTCAGAGAGGGGAGTTTTCAACTGGACATGCACTGCACTTCTTTTCCAGGTAGTGGGAATGACAGGCTTGTTGTGGATCTTCAGAGACTCCTTGACCTTGAGAAGGATGTTGGAAGTATGGAAAGTTGCTTCTGAAGTGAAGGGCACTGCATCCTTTTGAATGCAGGAACACCTCTGAATTCGATGGCATAACTGAGGAAGACGTCTTGGTAGACTGGAGAAGGACTCTAGGAGGGGGAAATAGTGTTAGATCTGGCTGATTAGGCTCTGACTTCCTCCTGTCTTTGTACTAGCTCTGAAGTTCTCTCTCTCCATCCCTCTTTCCTCCTCTGACTCTGTTCCCAGCCCCTCACCAATAGACAGCAGATTTCAGTGCTGGGAAAAGAGCTGGAGTCACAACTGCAATGTTTCTGAGGTCAACTGATGCCAATTGAAATGCTATAAATTATTTGATTAAATAGATTTCAATGAGCAAATAAGAAGCCTTTATTTAATCAATTTCATCCTCCTTTGAGCTGGTAACCAGTACACACTGAACAAATATTGTCAACGTTGCCTTTTAAACCTATTTTTGCTATCCAAAAGAGTGTACTGTGGCTGTGCATGTTTGATCAACCCTGCTAAGTTAATGTTTTAGAGCATTCACTTTTGTAGTTTTTCATGGCAAGAATATAATGAGATAAATATAATTTTTTTTTCATTCCACAATTCATTCCTGTACAGCTTAATGGAATCTAGACTTCAATTACTGCACAAATCCCTCAGCACCTAAAATTCGTCATTAAATAAAGCTGCCTTAGATGTTTTGGATTCACTGAAACTAAGCTTGTCTAAACATATTTGACATTTACATGGATTCAATTTAAACAAGGCAAGATTTATCTCTCAAAAAATAATTAACTGATTGATTTTTTTCCTCTCTTTTTTTCTGGTCAATGTGTTCCTCAGTGTTTCAGAAATAATACAGCTGAGCTCCTCATAACTAGTTCCTATTTGCAGATATGGAGGGCAAAAGAAATTTCCATGCTTTTGCAGTCCCCAAAGGCTTTTTCAGTTTGAATAAGCTAGTCAGTACTTTGAACCAGGTGAATAAACAGGAAAAAAAAAGGAAATATTCTGTGGAGGCATGAACAGACCTCTCTTGTTAAAAACTGGCTGAACACTTCTGTAAAGTGTTTTCTGGGCATTCACCACTGACTTTTGCTTACTCAATAGTCTGCCTTTAAGACATTGTAGGAAACGTGTAGAGCTTTATTAACTTTTTTACTGTAATTACTTGATTCTATTCTAAAACAAAACGGTGTCTCAACCCCCTCATGGCAAATAATTTATTCCTTATGTCCAAACTAAATCTGCCTTCTTTCAGTTTAAAATTTTGCCCCTTGTGCTGTCACTCCAGGCCCTGCTAAAAAGTCACTCTCCACCTTTCTCATAAGCTCCAGTTAGGTACTGGGAGGCTGCTCTAAGGTGTCTCTGGAGCCTTCCCTTCTCCAGGCTGAATAACCCCAGCTCTCTCAGCCTGTCTCCACAGGAGAGGAGCTCCAGCCCTCTGATCAGCTTGGTGGCCTCCTCTGGACCTGCACCAGGAGGTGAATGTCATTCTTGTACCAGTGTCCCCAGGACTGGACGGAGCACTCCAGGTGGGGCGTCACTACAGCAGGGTAGCAAATAATGTAGGTGAACATGGAAAACTGGTTCTAAGGTCTGAACCTGAGCCTGTAAAATTGCATGATTTTTTGTTCTTTTAGTCCTGCAGGCCTTTATCCTGGGGTCTGGTTTCTTCTCTGCAATGTCTCAGGTCAGTTTGCTAGAACTATCCCTGTAGAAGATGAGTTTTGTTAGGTTTTTCCACTGAGGAGTTCATTGGATGTAATCAAAGCTGCCAGTTAACTGAGAAAGTAAGTGGCCTGATCAAAATCAAGAATCTAGCCTAAGACCTGAAAAATCTTCCCACAAATACATTACAAGTAGTTAAATCCTCACCACAGTTTTTCAGGGTGGAACTTGCTTTATGTAGGACCCCAAACTTTACCACAAGGGTCCATTTTGGGTTTTGATTCTTTGTTGAGACTAGAGATGATTTCTAAGCCACTGTGTTAAGATCTGGAAATCGTTGTGGGCTTGGCTGAGCCAATTTATCAATTTGTAAACAATTTGCAATTTCTATAAGTGCATATCTACTTGATGGCCAGATTTGAATGAACAAGTCAGGATGTTGTGGCTAAGAGAAGTCACCATGCCCAGAGTGCTGCTGAGATTTCCTCCCTTTGGTGGGGTGAGTGAGAGAGGTGAAGCAAGAGCCAGGGGTTTGCTGTTGGGCCAAGGAGGTTCAGAAGGGATTAGACTCTTTCAGTGGCACGTGTGGATTTTCTGAGTGTTAGCTTGTGCTCTAGTTACTGCTCCCTTTTGTGAGAAGTATGCAAAGTTGCAGATCTCAGGGTTCACATGTACTCTTTGGAGAGAGATCCATGCCTTGCCTGTGGTTTGAGCACATCTTATGACAGTTTCCAAAATCCCTTGGGCATAATTTGAAATTGCCCAAATTGAATTCCAACTAAAGAAATTAAAGCCTACAGTCTAAAAGCTGGGGAAAAAAAATAGAAAGAAAAAAAAATATTTGCAGCTCTTTGAATGATCTTAGTATAGGGGCCAAGCATTGAGAAAGGCATAGAACAGTTTACACTGTGTTGCCTTCAAGCTTTCTGACCCAGTCAGCTCCTGCTCCTTCTGCTGTGTTTGTCCAGGTGTGTTCTCAGCTCCTTGCTTGGTTTTGGTGCAATGGACAAATCTCCTGCCAAGGCAGCAGAAAGAGGGTGCAGCAGTCTACTTTGCCATTGTGGAGAGATTCTTCAAAGCAATTCCAGTATGTCATGGATGCTAGTCAGGTTGCAGAAGCACCAAGGCCTGGCAGATTTTTATGAGCCTTACATGAACTATGAAATATCCTTAAAGCAAAAGTTTACTTCACTATCAGAACACAAAGATAACAAATCTCATTGTCTTTGCTACACAGCACTGATGGAGTGAGCATGTGTGTGTGTAAGAGGCAAGTTGGAAATGTCAGTGATGAGGAGCATGAAATTTGTGATTGGAAAGAAGGCAACAGCAGAGGAGGCCCAAGGCCTGTATGACATCAGTGATAAGTGTCTAGAGGAGGATGAAGAGTCATTCAGTTGCTTTGATGAATTACTCTGCTCTACAGGCTCTCCAACACATGTGCTTCTTCAAAGAAAGTGAGGACTTCCTCCCCTCTGCACAGTCTCCTATCAAAGTGCTCTGCAGATATGGGTACTTCTCCAGTACTCTCCTCATGTAGTTCATTGAGACCACTGCCTTTTTATTTTCTTCAAAGATATTAGAACACAGTAGTGATTTCCAAGGTCCTTTTCCTCATTCTGAACCATGGACAATGTTATCAATTTATTATATGTATGACCTTTGCTGAGTCTTCCCTTCCTTTTCAGTTTTTGATTCAGGTTTTAACTGTGGAGAAGAGGTTTCTATGTGGTTTTGCATTGCCAGAATGGACTATGTCCTTTGCTCCAGCTGAAGTGTATTTTCAGGAGGAATAGATCCCTTACTCCCCATGGGAATCTTGGCTCAACACTTCTGTCACAAAGGCCTTCTTGGAGCCCATTTAGAGAAAGAAAATGAAGACCTAGAAAGGCTGCACAACCTTGCTTTGCTTTCTCTGCTGCAGAGACTTTGAGTTTGTGACACCTGTGCAGCTGTCAGTCACTGCCTTTGGGGCAGATCCTTCAAATGTATGTTCATGTGACCAAAAGCCAGGTTTGCCAAAGCTAAACAAGGAATAGAGAGCACACCTGGGCAAACATGGTAGGAGGGCATGGTGGGACAGGGTCAGAGAGATCTCCTCAGTGCTGGCCCCAGTGGGTGCAGCTCCTGCCAGAAATCTGACAGCATCTGGACCTCTCTGGCTGTGATTTGTGATTGATCTGGCTCATGCTTTTTATGGGAAAATCTGGTTCTAGACAAAAAATTTGTAAGTTTGCCTGGCAGACTGTTTTCAGAAGTGCTAAGCAATAGAAAAAGAGGCAACGGGCAGAAACTGATGCATGGGAAATTCCACACAAATATGAAGAAGAACTTCTTACTGTGCAGGTGACTGAGCACTGGAACAGATTGCCCAGAGAGATTGTGGAGTCTCCTTCACAAGAGATATTTGAAAACTGACTAGGTGACATCTTGTGCAGTGTGCTCTGGGAGGAATCAGCTTCAGCAGGGAGGTTGGACTGGGTGACCCACTGTGGTGCCTTCCAACCTGACCCATTCTGTGACTGACACCCTCAGTAATGTGACCTCTTTCTTTGAGAGGGACACAAAGAGACAAGAATGGGGAGAATGTGTTCTTCAAAATAAAAAGTGTCTAGTCTCCCTTGCCAAGGAGCCTGACAGTGATTTAGACCAACTCAGAGTTGACTTCTATCAGCCTCTGGCCAGTTATCTCAATCAAGTGAACGGCGAGATGTTCACTTGAGACAAAGGCAATACTAGCACTAACATCCTGTACATAATGTGCAGCCCTCATGATGCATGCCACTCTTCCCAGTTCCATCTGGGAAGAGACTATGGAGAGCCTTCAGAGCAGGGCTCCCGAGTTAGCTGAACACTTCTGCGCATCCTGCTGGTTTTGCCAGGTGAAGAGATCCCAGCTGATTGCTTGAATAACATCATGTTGGGACGCAGGTATGGAAAGCTTAGGCTGCATTGGCACTGTTAAACAGCACTGGGAAATATTTCCAGGCACAGAACTGTAGCTGCCTGTATTATTAGGACAGTCCCTTGTACATCTCAGCTCAAGCTGTCTCACATAAGACTCTGATGTAGTTTGTGGACTGCTCACAGCAGGCACTTAATGTGGTGACTATGCTCTTCTGGAGCAAAACTGGCTAACCAGGACAAATGACTACCCACTGTACAGGCTGCCATCAGTGCTTACAAGATGTCCCACAAATTTAATTTGTGAGTTTTAACCCGACCCTCAGGTTCAAAATCAGAACCAAAAGGCTGTATCCCTGGATGCCAGACCTTTCAGACCCAGGATAATGAAGAACTGGAAGCTGTTCCTGAGCCACCCCCCTTGCAGATGATGCCATGACTAATGTGTGTTGCAGGGCACTGGTGGAGACCTCTGTGGGCCAGGATTTGTTTCCATTTTCCTCATGGTGTGCAGGGAAGGAAAAGTCATTAGGTCATTAGCTCATTAGTGGTTGCTGGCTGGTGGCAGTGCTGCTTCCTTATGCACATGGAAGGATTTGATCCATTCTCAAGCCGAAAGGCTGAGGAGATCCACACCCCTAATCTGGTCCAGGGCTCCTGAGCTCTGTCCCCAGTGAGGACACTGCATGTGCAGGGGGCAGCTCTTGCTGCAGGCTGCACAGCAGCAATCCATCTCCAGCTGAAACAAAGGGATGCAAGTGACAAGTGATCAGGACCTGGCCTGGGTCACTGGTCAGCAAAGTTCTCGCTGTTTTTTTGCTGTGAGAAGTCCATTTGGTCAGGTGTCTCCACGGCAGCCTTGCAGGAGGGCATGTTCTGAACTGGTGGCTGGCAGCCAGGGTGGCTGCTATTGGCTAAGGGACACTTGGCACAGAGCACTCATCCTAGCAGCTGCTGTGTGGAATCTCAGGAGACAGGGAGAGGTGGGGAGAGGCTGGCTCCTCCCCACATCCCACCTCTTCATTTAGGCTGTGCTAGAAAAAAATTGCCCCCCTATAAACAGCCTCAGAGATTTCAGAGGAAGAGAGCCATTTGAGACGGGGCAGCAAGAGCCCCCAGGATGAGGATAGCCATCTTCCTGAGCCTTCTGCTCCATGCTGCAGCTGCTTCTCACCAACTGTGAGTGATGCGAACTCCTGTTTCAGTCTCTTTCATCAGTCTAGCTGGATGGACCACATCCCATGCCACCAGCTCTCATGCTTCCTGCTCTGTCAGTCACCCCAAGGAGTAGATGAGGCATACACCTTGCTTCCCATGCCTTAGTTTGACTCCTGCAGGTCAATACAAGCTTTTTGGGGGTCTTTCAGGTCAGTCCTTAGGCCCAGAGATGTTTGCTCTGCAGCTGCAATGCAGATCAAATAATTGGTGTCTAGAGTGCAAGGTTATGAACCCACCTCTTCTGAAGACAGCATGGGATATTTTTGGAGAGTTCAGGAGATTACTGGAATAAGGGGTTTGAAAAAGATTAAAGGGCTATACTTAAGCTAATCAAGCAGAAACTATTTCTCAAGTTTCAGTGAAGCAACTGCTTTGCTGGGCTCACTGTTGCTTTTGAATGTCGAGGGAAGCCATGGCACATTGCTGCAGGATTCTGCAGTAGTGGGCCACAGCAGAGCAGCTCTTTTACACCTCTTGAGAGCTCAGACTGATACCACCTCTGCTGTCTCCCCCACCACAGACATTACCTGGTGGTGATCCCTGCAGCTCTCCGGTACCCATCCACCCAGGTTGCCTGCCTCCACATCACCTGCCATGAGGCAAAAATTCAAGTGAATCTGGCCTTGGAGCGCTCTGCAGGACGGGAGCTCTTAATGCAAGAAACCATCCAGAAGAAGAAGACTTTCCTGTGCACTAAGTTCTGGGTGAGCCACCCTAGGCAAATGCCATCACTGATTTTCCTTTCAGGAAATTGCTTGTGTTACTCCCAACCAGGGGTGACATGGCTGGGGTCTACTTTGTCCTGGTGTGAGCCTTTCAGGAAGGGAATGGGTGGTGTCCAGGGATGCACAGCCCAACACAGCCTGTTGGTTAGCACTGAATTTCCTTTCTGAATCGAACTTTGAAATGAAGTTTACATTTGTTAAAATCTGCCAGAGTTCTGGATACCACCTGTGTCCCTCTCCTCCATTACAGACCAGATGAAGCAGCTTTAGCTCATTCTGAAGGACTTGTGCAGGTTCACAGCTAAAGCTCGGGGAAATGGTGTCTTGCAGGACATACTGCAGTTTCTGTAGCACCTGAAGTCAGGCAGCAACTCAGCTCTTGGGAGCTACTGAAGACTAGTTGGATGGAAATTAATATTCTTGTTTTTCTAAACAGCATCTTAGAGGTTATTTATTGTTGGTGAGAACTTAGCAAAGGTCTGGGATAAAGCAGACATGTCTAAGCAATATCCCTTCTATTATACTGTATATTCTGTGCTGAGGCTGCTGGGGTTCTTGGCATCCAGAGTCTTTCTGGTTGTGTTTTCTACAGTGGATTTCTTGCTTGTAAGTGCTGGGTAGCTCTGAAAGCCTAGCATTTGAGGCTGCGCAACTGCTTGATCTCTCTCTTTTGAATATCTGCTAGCATCTCTCACCTTTCTGTCATCTGTGGGATCTCAGCACCTCAGGACTGAGGTGCAGAGAGACCGAGACCACCCTTGGGGGGCTCGGGAGTCCTGGAATGTTGCCAGAAGTGTCTGGTGGCAGGACTTTGATCCTACACAGGAGATGACACCTGTATGAGGACTGGGAGGATTTTACTGGGTGAATGGTGAAGGGATAAGTTAATTAAGGTGTAGAACACAGGGTTTAGGATTTCTGTACAGGGGGGTCTAGAGAAGTAAGATGGAGGAATTGGGGCGTGTCCTGTCCTTCTTCTTCTTCTTCTTGGCCTCCATCTTCTGTGGTGATGGTGGCACTTTGGGATTGGTCTTTACTAGAAGTGCACCGGTTAATAAGGGTAGAAGGTATTGGAGAAAAATTATAAATATTGTACACGTAACTTCGGGTATAAAGATAAGTGACCGCCCTGGGGACTCTCAGTGTGCCCATGGCTGACTTGCTGTGCAGACCTCTGTCGGGCTGAAAGAAAATCTCTTAGATAAACAATTAATAAACACCGAGACCGAAACAAGATCAGAAGTCTCTCCTCGTCCTTTGAAGCGCCGGGCTGCCCAAGGCCACTCTGGGCCTTTCCAGGTCTTTGAAACAGCCGAGAAAAGAGAGCAGAAACCGAGCAAGTGGCATCCCTGAGCTAAACCGGACATAAATCAGCCAGCAGGAGAAACAGAAAACCAACAAGCATAAATCAGCCTAAATCAGCAAAGAGAAACATGAAAATCTACAGTCATCTGCCCATCTTCCTGAGGAAGTCTAAAGAGCAAAAACTGTCAGGTGCTTGCTTGTCACCAGTGGGAAAAAGGAGAGATTCCATGGCATGCAGGGCCTCCTGCTGTTCATACAGGACTGTGTGAGATCTGGATGTGATCTGGTTTCAGAGGTTGTTGCTGATTGCTCCCTCCTGGCACAGTGGGAGGGAACCAGTGAGTTGTTCCTCTTTACTGTCAGAAGATCACCTGGGGCCTGTGTGCTCTCCTCTCTCTGGCTGTGCAGGTTGCCCCTCCAGCTGATGGCACAGAGGAGGTTGCCACTGTAAAACTGACCATCACAGGAGATGGGGTCAATGTTGAGGAGCAGAAAAAGGTCCTGATCTGCAAGTCCAGGAATGGCACCATCATCCAAACAGACAAGCCCATCTATGAACCTGGGGAGACAGGTGAGATGCAAATGGGAGCAGCTGAGGGTCCCAGGCTCTTTGCTGGTTGCACCATGTGGAAAGACTGTGATGCCCTGCAATGCATGAACTGCCCTAGCAGAAGGCTTTGGGACCACATCTCTTGCTGAATGGTGTTTTCAGTGTTGTAACGTTTGATTTGTGATAGCTGTGGAGTTGCAGGTGGCAGTAGATAATGATAACCATGTCCATGGTACCTTCCATGTGGGAATGTTTGTGTCAGACAACAAAGTGTGTCTAGAATGGAGACAGGAGCTGGGGAAGCACATGGAACAGGGGTCTGTAGGGAAAAACTGAGATCTGATAACGTATTTCCTGATTTCCTTCTCCAGTGAAATTTCGCATTGTGACTCTGGATGAGGAATTCCGTGCACTCAACGATTCGGTAAGCGCATCCCGGGGGCTGCGGGAGAGGCTGCCTTGTACCATGCATGGATCCTACCTCCCTTCCACCCTGCTCAGCTGCCAAAGCTCCAGCTTTTCCACATTCACCCCGGCAGGTTTTATGAGTATGCAGAGGGCAATAGGAGCTGCCAGGGAGATGGCAGAGGTGTGCATGTCTCTTGCCCATCTTGGTAGAATGGTCAGGCAGCTGCAAGAATGGGACATTGATTCCTGATGTGATGGTGTCACAGGGGGAGTGAGCAGATTGTAAATCAGGTTTTCCTTCTTGTGGGGAAGGGTGCTTTTAACCTGCACCCTACAAGATGGAATGTGGGAAGTGCTGCTTAGACATTTTTAGGACAAACTTTTTGATTGCAACAATGTGGAAATATGTCCAGAAAAGGAATTTTCATCATTGGAGATGCTCAGAACTCAGCTGGAGAAGGCTTTGAGCAATCTGCTCAAGAAGACATGTTTCAGCAGGATGTTGGATTAGGTGGCTTCCAAAGGGTTATTCCAAATTATGTGATCCTATACATCTGTAACCCTCTTAAGACCACATCTGAACCAGAACTAGGTTTGTTTGGGTAGTGACTTCTGAGTTTTTTCTGTCAGGAAGCCATTAGTAAGTACTGTGTGACCTCCAGATTAGTTTTTCCTTTCCTTTTATTCACACCTTACTGTAATGAACTGACCTGGTATTTCTCCTTTTTTTGTGGCATTTGTTTTACTTTGTATTGTTGCCAAAGCTCTTACGTTTCCAAATCACTTTGCACATCCTTCAGAGAGGGTCCTGAGTCTGAAGTACCTTGTGTGTGGTGCTGGCATATGTTTCTCTCTTCTAATGTTTTTGCATTTTTTCCTCCCCAGATTTCCCTGTTTCTCCTGGTAAGTGATGCTGAAATCTCATGTTAGAGTAATGGTGATGGCAGTCGTTTCACTGTGCTGTACATATTCAGCTTCTGGAAGATTTTACAGACCTCTGAGTGGAATAGTAGATCTTCTTTTTTTTTGTTGTTGTTGGATGTTAAATGTTTAAATGAACATATTCCTTTTACCTTCTTTTTTATGCACCTCTTTTAGGTTATGCTCCCAGGCACTTCAGTAGAAATCTGTTATTCTAGACTTGCAAGAGAATAAATAGAAAACTTAGATTCTTATGAAAGAAAGTTACAACTGCTAAAAATCTTTGCTTAAAATCAGAGTTTAAATAAGTGCAGAAGGAGGGTCAGATGCTGGGAGCAGAATCTGAGCATCATCATCTCTTCCAAATTTCCTGATCAGTCTATACCAAACCTCTTTTCTTTAGCTATAGAACCTGGTATTCCACAACACTGAAATCCTGAAGATCAGTTTCCTCTTTCTTGTGGGTGCAGGACCCTAAGAACAACCAGATAGAGCAGTGGCAGAAGGTGGTCCCTCAGGATGGCATTGCAGACCTGTCTTTCCAGCTGAGTGAGGAGCCCCAGCTGGGAACGTACGTCATCAACGTCACCAGCGCCAGCGCCTACGGCAGCTTCTCCGTCAAGGAGCGCGGTACGAGCACACAGGGCTTCGTCTGAGCTCCTGACAGCACCCTGCACTCCTGGCCCAGGAAGCAGGGTGTTTATTCCGCCAAACCATCCCAGGAGCAAAAGTGGTAGAATCTGTCATAGAAAAGAGTCTGAGCTGAGGCTCAGGGGAGGAGATCGCTTTGGGGCCTTGGCTTAGAGTGTGGGAGGAGTGTTGTGCATGGCCCCAGACCTTTGGCACAGCTGATTCCTATGGATCTTGGAGTCAGATAAAACAAGGCAATTTAGGATGGACTTTTCCAGAGGATATGAAGTCCAGTGGCCTTTCACTTCACTTTCATTTCCTAATCAGCTATATTGGGAGGCTAGCCTTCTCTCATTGAAAATATCTGTCAGAAATACCAGGGTCATGGGCGTGTTTGGTTTTAGTTTGGGAAGGAGCAAATCATTCAGGGCCTACACACAAATCTATTAAAGATACATGGAAAATCTTTCCCTTCTTACCACCTTCCTTCTCCATTTCCTGTCCCTTATGCCACCATTGTCTGCCTTTATGTTAATTCTTTGTGAAGGCTGTTCCTGGCCTGTGTTTCCTACAGTTCTCTGTTTTTCCCTTCCAGTGCTGCCAAAATTTGAAGTGATCTTTGAGGCCCCAAACCAGATTTATGCACTAGAGACAACCTTCCCGCTCCGGGTATGTGGCAGGTGAGGATCTGACTGGAGGGATGGCCCTGTGCTCATTTCTGGCCTGATGTGCACAAGCTGGATGGGAAACCATGAGGAGCTAAAGGGCAAGTTTACTACACTTCAGTCACAGGAAGCCAGAACCTTCCACCGCAGCTGTTTGCACCCTGAGGCAACACAAAACATTCCTGTAACTATCATTCTGATACTCTAATGCCTCTTTTCTAAAAACACTTCACAAATCTCCTCACACAAAACCTGGGGGAACAGCCTGCCCTTTGACAAGCAACTGTTTGTGGGACAGGACATGACAGACATGTGGGGTTCGTCTCCCTGAAGAATAAACTCATGGGAAATGATGGGAAGCTTTTCCAGATTATGCTCAAGTGGAAGCTAGAGGGAGGAAAAAAGGAATTACCCCAGGTATAATCCAAGGACAATGCTACAGTTAGCCCCATGTAAAGGTAATTTTTTAATAGAAGACACTTTCTTAATCGCCCATGTTTCTGGCCATAAGATGATGAATGGCTTCAGCCCATCCTGGGGTTATTGCAGGTGATGCTGATATATAGTTACAACACTCTAGTTACCCAAAATAATTTAGCTTGGTGCTAATTATATCATAAAGCCCTTGATCTCCCATCACTGCACAGACCTGTCCTGGGCCTGCTGTATGGCTGCCACTCATGCTAGAGTGTGAGTATCTGGCAATGAGAGGTCTCTGGGGCTGTGCAAAGCAAGCTGTATGTTCTCCCACTGTGTGTGACTGTCTCTTCCTCTCCCTGCTCCCCCAAACAGATACACACGTGGGAAAAGCATCCAGGGGATGGTTCATGTGAGCCTGTGTCAGAAGATAGCACCGTTCCTGCCCAGTGCTTCCAAACCCGATCTCTGTTACAAATTCAGCAGCCAGGTGAGATGCTTAGGAAGGGCTGAGCTGTGTTCAGGGGCATTTGTGCTCAGCCTCAGGGTGAGAGAAGGCTGCTGAGTCTTTTAGCTGAAATAACAGCAACATTAACACATTGTTTTGGCTGCTTGGCCACTGGTACTGGCGCTGCCTCTCAGCAGCTGTGCCTGATGATTGTGACTGGGCTTGTCATGTGCCTGCTCCACATCCTGGGCTGCAATGCCAAAAGGAAAAGCACCCCGAGAGCCGGGGTTCCGTGCCAGTCCTCCTCTGCCTCTCCCATAACTTCTAATGCAGGTGCGCCTCTCAGAGCTTGTTTCTCCTCCCTGTACCTTCAGACAGATGAGGCAGGCTGCTTCTCCACAAACGTGAGCCTGTCCCCCTTCAGCCGAGACTTCCGCTACTATCGGGACAGCATAGCTGCAGAGGCCTCGCTGGTGGAGGATGCCACAGGTAACTCTGGGATTTCTGCTGCTTGGGAGGAGGCGGGTGAGGATGTGCTAATCTGACCAAAAGCACTGGAGACTTTCAGGCTAGCAAGAGATCTGAGTCTTCTGAGTCCATTGGGGCCTGCTGTGTAATCTCACAGATAGAGACAGAGACAGCAGCTCTTGATGGCGTGACACACTCACTCTGAGTGTGGTGTCAGGTGCTGAAGCTCTCTAAAAGCTAGGAGTTAAATGGGAGAAAGACCAGATCCCCAGAATCTTGGGCAGATCACCAGTGGGATGTGAAATGTGTGTGCAGCTGAACATGCAGATGAACATGTCCATCCCTATTACCAGTGGGTCACTCTGCAGGGAAATTGCTGAGGAGTGCTTGGCTTTCTCGCTCTCTCTCTCATGTTTCTGTCTTGCTGCTTTCATTCAGAGATACAGGTCAATGCTTCCCACAAAATACTTATCTCCCGGATTGGCGGAATGGCCTTGTTTGATGATGTGAATTCTTACTACCACCCTGGACAGGTGTACAGAGGAAAGGTAATTCTGAGTTTCAGTTCTTTGAAGGGGAAAGCATGAGCAATTTTTCACAGTAACCTTTACTTACTGTCTTTTCTGACCCCATCTCTAGCCAGGAACTTGGGAGAGCACAAATGACTCCCAGAAACAAAACTCTGGAATTGTCTATTGTCAGAATAACACCCAAGACTGCCATTTACCAAATAACCCATGAGGGGGAGCAGTTACGGGCTTTAATATGGGGGGGGGGCAAACACAAACATCTGGAATTTCAGCAGCCAGGAAGTCTTCTGCTGTGAAGGAGTGGAGAGCACTGAAGGTTGGACCAGATGACCCACTGTGATCCCTTTCAACTTTACCCATTCTGTGATTCTGTGAATGAACATGGTAGTGCAAGTGGTAATATGACAGGAGCAGTGGCAGTGTTGATAAAATTATTAGTGACTGAAAGAGTGATCTTGCTGTCTTTGGAAACACTGCTCCTGACTTGGGGAAACCAGAGATTATGTCTGCTAATTAGATTCTTCTGCACTTCTCTTGCTCCCCATGTTATTCTCAGATTAAAGTAATGGATTACCAAGGCAAAGCACTGAAAAACAAAGAAGTTCTCCTTGTAGTAAACTGTGCTGAGCAGCAATTTAGGCAGAAGTACATCACTGGGGACTCTGGAACAGCTTCATTTAGCCTGGATACCTCTGCCTGGAACAGGACCTTGGCCTCCCTGGAGGTAAGTGAGGAAGGGTGGTCTTGTGGCAGGGCTACGTGTGCATGTCAGAGCTGTTTACTGTCCCACAAACATCTTCCTTGCTCCTTCCCAAGGGAGAGTAACTCAAACCTGAAACACCTCAGCATGTTCTAGATCTTGGCTCTCCCTCTTGAGAGCTTATTCTCCAGGTGCTGGTTGCTTTCCTCATGAGCCCTCCACAGAGAGACCTGTCATTGGCATTGCTCAGATTGTCTAACAAAGGTGATTTGCAGCTGAATTGTTTAACTAGAGAAACTAACTGGTTTGTTGTTTTGTCTCACCAGGCAAGCGTCCTGCATCAAGATTCAGACAGAGAGCCTGGGACAGCTGACTTGAGTTACCAGCGAGCCTCTTATTTCATACACCCATTCTACAGCACCAGCAGGAGCTTCCTCTCTATCATCCGTGTGCCAGAGACAATGCCCTGTGATAAAACACAGTCTGTCCAGGTGGACTTCAAAATTTATGAGGAAGACCTGGAACATGGGCCCAAGCGTGTCATTTTCTCCTACTTTGTGAGTTTCTGAGGAAGCACTAGTGGGTGACAGCTGAAGGCCCAAGATCAGCATCTCTTAGAGGTTCAAGCCTGATATTTCAAAGTCTTGGCTCAGGCCAGGACAGGGAGTTCCTCCAGTCATCATGGAACTGGTTTTGATTCTGGTACTGAAGAAACAAATAGCAACAAAGGCAGAGCCTTTCTTTTAGACTCTGCAGAGGTGCAGGGCAGGTATTGGCCTTACCTGTCCTGCCACCATGTCATCTCTGAGCTCTCCTTACTAGCTGAGAGCAAATAAAGCTAATATTCCTCCCCCAGCCCCCATTTAATATCCCAATTTAATTTCAGGATTTCTTAGTGATGTCAAAGGCTATGTGACTATGTGACCATCCCTTTCTGTGTTCTTCTCTAGGTCACAGGGAAAAGAGGGATAGTCCATGCAGGTCAGCAGACTGTTTGGGTTGGGCTGCCAAGAAGTAAGTGCACTCCCCAGTGTCATGACATAGCAAGCACTCAGGGGTCTGTGGCATCCCCTCTTATCTGGACAAATGGTGTAAGTCTCCCTGCAATGCAGGGGTGGCTCACCACTTGTGTGCTGTGTCAGAGACCTGTGCCTTTCCAGATTTCATGTTCCCTTTGCCCTCCTGCTTTGTACCAAGAGAATATTCAGCATTTCCCAGCCCATAGGCTCAGTCTCTGTTGTCTTCAAGTCTCCTTTTGCTGCTGCTCCTGCGAGCAGCACAAAACTGCAGTCTTACTCTCCATGGCAACAGTGTCTCCAAATAATCTGGATGATTAGGATGCCACATTTTATAATTTTGATGGCTGTTGACCCACTGTTGCCTGTTTCTCCAGCTCTTGTTTTTTGATTCCTGAATTATAAGTATTCTGGGATAAGGTCATCTCTTGTTGCTGATGGGATGGGAGATGTTGGGTGAGAGGAGGCTTTGAAAGACATCTGAGAATCTCATTCTTTGTGGAGCCAAGCTTGAACTCCAAAGTACTGTTTCGTGTCCCCAAGGCAATAAATAGAAAAGTCTTTTGCTGGTCTTGAATACCAGATCCAGAGATGTGCTGATTGTTTCCTAAGTCTCCAGAAATTTCTTTGGTCTTGAAAGACTTCAGTAAAGGAGGAAATGGTTTAAACACATGCAGAATGGCAAAGATGATCAGACTCAGTTTTCATTATCAATCTTCTCTCTTCTCCATCTAGTGCTGGAAGGCTCCTTCTCCATCCCTCTTACATTCAGCTTGACCTATGCCCCAGCTCCAAGACTTGTTGTTTATGTCATCTTCCCTAATGGAAAAATCATTGCTGATTCTGCCATATTCAGTGTCTCCACGTGTTTCAGAAACAAGGTAGGGTTTGTGTCTGAGGTTGTGACTAAATGTGTGAGCAGGGACGTGTCTGCTGCCATGAAAGGAGAGCTGTGTTGCTGTGTGTGGCTGACACTGTGTGTGATGCTGTCACAGGAACTGCAGTTTGTGGCTGGTGAGGTGTGCTGTGATGTTTGGAGAAAGTGTGTGCTCAGCATTGTGGGGGCTCCTGCAGTGTTTGGGAAAGGCAGAGAGTTGCTGTCTGTCTCCATGGGCAACTGCAGCCTGGCAGGATCATAGATAATCCAGCCCAGCACAGATCATTTGTGTGGTTCTCAGGAGAGCTCAGGGCTGCTCTGCTGCTGCAGCAATTAGAATTGCTCATATGTAGTATTGGGATGGCATCTGAAAGTGTGTGATGGAAGAAATGGATTTTACTGGCCATCCAGAAAGGGCTAAGTGCATCTGGTCATTGTGACATCCTTGGCAATCTGCTTTCTTGGCTGTGTCTTTCTCTCCAAAGGTGAATTTCTGAGAGGGCATTACCCCTGCTGCATAGCTCCACAGCTCTACAGCTGCTTGTCTGCCATAGAAAGTCAGATTCAATCAAGAACAGGAGTTGTTTCAGGAAACTGAGGCCATTCCCACAAAGAGCCTGGACATAAGGACTAGGCTTATTTTTGATCTGGGGTCCCAGAAGAAGGGGCTTCATAAGACAGCTGTGAGGTGTGTCACCATGGTTGGCTGGTTTGCTGGGTAAAGAAGAGAGAGCTGTGCTCTGACACAGGAATGTCTCCATGTGCACGCTGATGGCTCCCCCTCTGGCATCTTTCCTGTTAGAACCTCAGTGTTGTCTTTTTAAAATACCTCATGGGGGTGCCTGGGAGGTTCCTTGGCTGTCTATCCAAGGCAGGTCCTTGGAAACTCTCTTCATGTAGGTCCCTTCCCTGCTTGGGAAGTGGTGGGTGGCCACCCCTAGAAATGTCACTCAGGCATTGCCTGCATTCTTCCCGTCCAGGTGGAGCTGAGCTTCTCCGCGCCAGAGGCTCTTCCTGGCTCACAGGTTGGCCTCCGCCTGCAGGCAGCTCCTGGCTCCACGTGTGCAGTCTGGGCTGTGGATCCAAGCGCCTTTTGGATGAAGCCAGGAAAAGAACTGAGCAGCCACTCGGTGAGGGAGCCTGCCCTGACGTTTTCCCTTCCCTCCTGACGCCATGTGGGAGGGAGGCCACTGCACCTGTGCAGAATTTAACTCCAGGAAACTGAAAGCACGGCCTGGAGGGATCAGCAGTGCTCCCAGTGTGGATGGGTAGGGATTAGGGATTAAGGAAGATGTTGAGCATCACTCGGTGGTAAAACAGCTTCTGTGCTGGCACTCTCAGAGGAGAGCCCAGGAAGAGTGACAGTGATCCTGGGCTTTCTGGCACATGTTCATGTACAGTAGCCAGAAGCAACTCAAACAGGCCTTGGATGCGGGAGAGGAAGGGAATGCCAGGTTTAATTTGCACTGATTTTTTTCCCCTTGCTTTCTCAGATCTATGGGCTGTTCCCATCTGTTTATACTGCCAGGTATCCTCGCCAAGTGTCTGAAGATGATCGTTCATGTGGGCTCCCAAATTCCGATGAGCCTGATGTGTTTACAGCATTCAGGGTAAAAATGGTTGATTTGGTGGGTTGAGATAATTCATGAACTGAGGGAAATGTGGGCCCTGACTTTACCAATATCCAAGGGATGCTGCTGCAGACAGGACAGTGAACAGGTACAGTTTAAGGCCTTGTTATTTGAATAGGTGATTTGAAATGTATATGGAAAAATCATTGTGTGGTTGCCACACTTGGGTTGTGTGACTCAGGATGCCAAGGATTATTCATTACTTTAATTGGATTTCACACAATTTGTTTAATCTTCATAGCATGAGCAATTGCACCCTGCAGGCAGAGAAGGCATGGTACTCAAATGACCATATGTTTGAAAGGAATAAATTTGGCTGACTCAGGCCAGATAAATTACCTTAGAAGAGCTTGTTTGCCCATTGCGGGGGATCTGAATTATTCCTTCTTAAAATGAAGCAAGAGAATACAGAGACAGCCAAGCCCCACTGTGTGAGGGGACAGGAAGGCACAAGGGCAGAGGGCAGAGAAGAGAGGACAATCTTCTAAAGATTAATTTTTTCCTACAGGAAATGGGGTTGAAAATTATGTCCAACACCAATATCAAGAAACCCAGAGTATGCCCAACCACTCCATTGACAACTATGCTGCGGGGAAGAGGAATATCTATTTCCAGGCCCATGTTGACATTTGCCCAGCCCCATAAACTGTATAACAGTAAGCATTTGACAGCTTTTTCTTCTCACATGGGAGGCTTAGTCTTTCATGTGAAAGCAGTCCTGGATTTGAGCCAAGAGGCAGCACTTGCTGTAAGTGCAAATGGAGGAGGAAGAGGGTTTCCTGTCCCTAAACCCGTTGTGCTAATGTGAGCGCTGTTAGTGTGATGTCTGATCCAAGGTTTTATCTCTGGAGTGAAGGAAATATTGCCTGTCCCATGGTGCCTCCACGTGCAAGTAAACCCTAAAGCACCTCTGACATTTGAAATGAGGCAAGGGATTTTAAAATTTGGGACAGTACATTCTGTTCTGTTGCCATGTTTCCCAAGAGCTGGCTGCAATTGCTGCAGCCTGAGCTGTGCTGGAGCTCCTCTGCTCTTAACCAGGACCTGAGGACCCTGTGGTGACTATAGGTCTTTGTTGTTTCCAACAGAGCATCTGACATCAACCTACCAGCCCACTATGTTTCCTCCGTTTTCTGCAGCTGAGAAGAAAGCACACAAACATTTGCACCAAACCTGGCTGTGGGATTTGTATTCTGTGGGGTGAGTAAACTGAGCAGTGGGGGTTTAGCCTGGGTCATTTTGTGTGGCTGGGAGAGGCAGCAGATGCAGCTGAGTTTAGATCAGAGGCAGCTGTGCAAGACACTTAAGGACATCCATCGTGGGGCTCATACCTGTAGGCTGCTCATTGCTGGAGTTGGTGTATTCATTAAATGCATTTTCCTCTACTCGGAGTGCTGGTCATCCATGAGAGGTGGCTGGCATAGGAAGATAGAAAAGCATGAGGTGCAGCAAACCAGCTTAGTTTACTGCCAATACTCTGCTTTTGGTAGTCCTGCGGGCTTGCATTTCCCAAAATGTGCTCACAGATGTATCCTGGTATCCAGGGGTAGCTGATGTCCATAGAAGTCTTTCACAAGACTGAAAATTGTGTCCTGTGAGAAAGGCTCAGTGTGTACACAGGGTCTGCTGAGAGAGCTTTTGGAGATTTTTCATCTGAGACTTGAAGATTTTTTTGTGTGTCCTCTGAAGACTGAAATCCCGACTATATTTCTTATCAACATCTGCCCTCTCCCACCTCCACTGTCCTGACAGATACATCTACCTCTTCACCCCTAGCAGCAGATATTTCCTCTAGACTTGTTCACCAACCTGATCCTAGCCACCAAAAGTTTCTGTGTTGAGTGTGTTGCCTTCCTGTACACGCACAGTGAAATAAGCTGAATAATACCAGTACCTTTAGCTGTATCTGCTTTTTGTGTTGGCTGTGGTGGCAGCTGCAGAACAGTCTGCTCCTCTCAAACGCTGTGATGTGTGCACAGGACAAGTCTCTGCCCTGCCCTCATACTGGGCTTTAAGCTGTCAGTGTCTCACAGGACAGAAAATGGCTGGATCAACCTTATCTGCTAAGCCCTACTGCTGCTCGTCCTGTTGCTCTGTTGGTTTCTGGTTCTCCATTTCTAGGCCAGAAAAATAAGACTGTGGACAACTGTGAGTCATTTTTAGATGTGCAAAGGGCAAGTGCTGCCTGTAAATGACGGCATCTTGCAGCCTATTGGCCCTATTGACCCAAGTGTTCTGTCAGTAGAAGCGCCTGAGATGGCGTCCCCACTTGTAAAAGGACTTGTTACCCTGCAAGGGCTGCAACTTCAGTAGGGGTTGGACTGAGGGGATGGGGTGCTCTGCAGAGAAGAACACAGAGCAGGTCACCTGGCGTGGCATCATTCAATTAAATGCTTCTGTTGCTGTCCACTTCTCCCCAGCCCCAGTGGGAACAAGAGCATTACTGTCACGGTGCCTGACGCCATCACAGAATGGAAAGCAGGAATGTTCTGCACAGGATGGAATGGCTTTGGGTTTGCTCCAGCCTCCCGGCTGATTGTTTCCAAGCCCTTTCTTGTGGAGCTGCCACTGCCATCTTCTGTGGTCCAGGGCGAGACCTTCAACTTGAAGGCCACAGTCTCCAACAGCCTGCAGCAATGCATGAGGGTAGGTGAGCCCTGATAGCCTCTGCAAGGAAGGCAGGACATGGCTGACACCTGTGGCCTGTGATCAGAGACTCATAGGGGAAGGGACTTTAAAGATCATCCAGTTCCATATCCCCTTTGAGAAATCATGGTAATTCAGTGACGTTCCCTCTGACTGGAAAAGGCAAAACATTACCCCCATTTTTAAAAAGAGAAATAAGGAAGCATCCTTGACATGATTGAGAGTTGGGTCTGTGCAAGCCCCATGGAGTTCAGCAAGGCCAAGTGCAAGGTCCTACACCTGGGCAATCCCAAGCACAAACACAGACACACTTGTTGCCCTTGATAACCCTGGCCAGATTGCCAGGACTTTAGCTTTCCCAACCTGATCTCTGGCTAATCAAACAATCTGTGTATATTCCTCTCAGGCTGTGCCCTGCTTCTACCCTCTGTGGGCTTCCTTTTTGTGTTGTTGATGGTTATTTATTGCCACCTGCCATCCCTTCTGCCCCTTCAGATCCAAGTGACCCTGGAGGAGTCTGCACGCTTCCAGCTGAAGCCATGCAAAGGCTGTGCCTACAGCAGCTGTTTGTGTGCTGGGGAAGCCAAGACCTTTCAGTGGAGTGTCACAGCTGAGCAGCTGGGTGAGAAGCACAGGGAGGTGGGGTGCTGGAATTGGGAAGGGATGGGACCAAGGTGGGGGTGTTTTGTAAGAGCTGACGTAGAGTGAGGAGCTGTTTGCTTTGCTACCCAGAGTACTTTTTTGCACTTATCCTATGGTCACGGTTACTCACAAGGCTGTGTTAGGAGGTACAAAAACATATAGGACTTTGATCAATTTTTTTGTTGTCAGCAGGTGATGTCTATTGTATTAACAGGAATTCTTTCCTCAGAAAGTGTCTTATGCACCTAAATGTGTGTTATTTTCAGGGCTTGTGAACATCACCCTCAGCACAGAGGCTGTGGCCTCCAAAGAGCTCTGTGGTGAGGAGATACCATTTGTCCCAAAGCAAGGACAGAAAGACACGATCACCAAGCTCATTCAAGTCCGGGTCAGTCAAGCTGCTCTGTTACCTAAGCCACAAAGTAGGCTTTGTGCAAGTCCCAGATTTTGTGCATTTTAATTTTGGGAGTTACAATTCAAAATGCTATTCAAAATGTGCAATTATCATCTCAGGGCCTGAGCTGGGCTCAGCTGTGAGGGCTGATGGATGTAGAAGGTAAAGGGATGTCCTGCACTTCATACCATGGGAAACTTTAAACACTCTTTCATGTCCTTGTCTCCTGAGTTCTCTGCTGAATCTTATGGCACCATTTTCACAGATATTCAGAATTTAGGATATTCTGAAAATGCATGCTGGTTTCTGATCTGAAGTGAAAACGGCTGAAAGTAGTTTGTATTTTTGTGTGATAATGATGATACTCCAGCTGACTGTCCCCCCTGAACCAGGATTCTGAACATACCTTCTTCTAATCCACTTGTAATCCCGTTTCTCTCCTGGGTGCTCATTAAAATGCTACTTTTATGTGCTCCAACAGCCAGAGGGAGTGCTGGTAGAAAAGACTCACAGCTCCATCCTGTGTCCCAAGAAAGGTAGATGGATTGCTTTCTTCTTTCACCCTGTTCATCCCCCTCTTCCTGTCCAACCACCTTCTGGGTATTCAACCCAGAATAGTTCAACAGGTGGAAACTTGTTGAACAATTTCCTCTGTCCACATGATGAAGCTCCAGAAGCGTACTCTAATTGTGGTGCCAGCTAGTGCTTTCTCCGAGGCAGGGACGTGGTGAGGTCTGCTCTTTGACCATCAACATCCCTGGCACTAATATGACAGCTTGAGCCCTTTTTCACCTGTGGAAATAAAACCACACTACTGAACATGGCGAGGCTGGAGGTCATGGCTTAGGATTGCTGTTCCTGTTTTGAATTTTATGGTGTATGATGGGGCATCAGCTGATTTTGAGAGCATGAGGAGCATTGAGGAGACAAACCTGCAACTGAAATCTTAAATGAGATGGAGTAACTTCTGTAGAGAAAAAGAGGTGACTTTGACCCCTGAGGTTTTCCAGGAGAAAATCCTCTCGACCTCTTTATAAAGAGGGGTGTTAGGACAGCACAGTTACCATGAGGTGGATGGAGGAAATTAAGGGTGGAATGGGACATAGATTTTGGAAGTGATTTACAGCCTCTGTGACAGAAAAATGGGAAGTTATCACAAGACAGCCTTGAACAGTTTCTGGGGTTTTGAAGGCTTTTTTTCGTCAGAATCTGTTTCTTTTTGTTCTCCCCACACCTTGCTGGACTGGTGTCAGGGAATCCAGCAGAGGAGTCTGTGTCCCTGGTGCTGCCTCTAAATGTGGTTGAAGGTTCAGTCAGAGCCACCGTCTCAGTCACTGGTAAGGAGTTAAGCTATGGTGGTACCCTTGCAAATCCCATATCTCTGAGTTTAGCCCAAGGAAAGCCCAAATTTCCCCACATACCACTTCTGAGGTTTCCAAGGCTCCACTGCCACGTTCTTCTCACGTGTATGGCTGTGTTTCCTGATCACTGACAACCTAAAACATGCAACAAGGGAGAGAGTGTTGGGTTGATGAGCTTCCCTGCCAGGATGGGAATGTGTACAGCTCATATGAGGGGCACAGTGGATTTGATAAGGTGACTGGACAGAGGAGTCCCCACACTGCTGTGCTGGGCCTGCCTTGCTTGGTGTACTGCTGGGAATGGTCACAGGTAGGAGGAGGAGGTGGATCTTACTGCCTAGGAGGTGATGAAGGTGCTTATGTTTTGTCTCAGGGGACCTCATGGGGTTGGCACTGCAGAACCTGGACCACCTGGTGCAGCTGCCCCACGGCTGTGGGGAGCAGAACATGGTGCTGTTTGCCCCCGTTGTCTATGTGCTGCAGTACCTGGAGAAGACGAGGCAGCTGAGCCCTGAGATCAAGGCCAGGGCAGCAGGATTCCTGCGCAATGGTGAGTGCAACAGAGCCTCCCTGCCCCTCTGCCTTCCCCTGTGTCCAACAGTCCCAGGTTCCCACTCCCCTTCCACCTGGAGCACTCAACCATCCCATTCCTGCACAGCAATTTCATTGCAAATACCACTGTGAGCACTTATGTCCCATCCTGCTTCCCAGGGTACCAGATACAGCTGCAGTATCAGCACCCTGATGGCTCCTACAGTGAATTTGGTACCAAGGATGAGTATGGTAATACTTGGTAAGCCCTGGGCTCTCTCCCTGCTGTCTACCTGCTCTCTGACAGCCAGGAGGTGGGCAGCTTCCTGCTTCCAGCATGAAGCCCTTGCTGTCCTATTGGATCCAAAGTGTTCTAGAAGCTTTGTGGACTAGGGCACCACAAAGGGGATGAACTGATCTTGAACCAGCACATTAGAAATAGCACAATAGGTAAAGAGAGATCCACCAATTTCAAACTCCCACTTTTCCCCCCCAATTTCTGCTTAGATTCTTTCTTTCCATTCATTCTTCCTGCTCTTTCATGCTCTCCACCTCTCTTTGATTCTCTCTTCCTTCTTTCATGCCTTTTTTTTCTGTTCTCCTCAATCAGGCTGACTGCATTTGTGGTTAAATGCTTTGTCCAAGCCAAGCCATACATTTACCTGGACAACCGGATTATCCAGGCTGCTCTCAGCTGGCTGGAATTCCACCAGCTTCCCAGTGGTTGCTTCAAAAATGTGGGACAACTTTTCCACACATTCATGAAGGTAGGAGCCAGTGTACCTTGAAGGACAGCACCAAGCAGTTCTTGCCATATGGGCTGGTAATTGTTTAAATTCACTTGCCTGTGTTGTAGTGCTTTCTTGAGGGGGAGCAAGCTAGAGACAGATGAGACCTCTCCTTAAAATCTTCAGTATTTGCCTATTAATTTTCCTGGCTTTTTGGATGTCTATGCTTTTTTTAGGGAGGTGTAGATGGGGAAGTCCCCTTGGCTGCCTACATCACTGCTGCATACTTGGAGGCAGGAGTAACACCAGAGGTAAATCCTGGGATTCTTTGCCATGCTCTTGTCTTAACATCTGAATCTTAAAGAGCTTAGTGGTAACACTGGGGCAGGCATCAGAGCACCTCGGAGGGACTTGTGGGCAAAGTAATTGTGTGGGTGAGGAGGATTTTACAGCTTCTCAGGAAAAACTTTCCCTTTGAGGATGACATCCCTGGCAGGGAGAAGGTGAGGTTAAACTACTGGGAACCACTGGACTTCATGGCTAGATACCGTGCTGGCCATTTCCCAGGAATGAGTTATTAATTTCCACTCCTTCCATGCCCTTGCTGTTCCTACCCAACTGAAGGCTGATCATGAGATGGGTGGAGTTGCTCCCACAGTCAAGTAAATAGACATAATGTAATTCCTAATAGGGTTTAGCTTCACAAATAAAGCAGAAGTCTGGGAAGGGAGTGCTGTAGGGCAGCTGTAACTGCATGGTTAAGTAAAGACAATAAGAGGGAGCTCTTACAAGTGCTAAGGATTGTAGCTAGTCACTAGGCTGTGGCACAGGCAAATAAAAAACCAATTAACTTGATGGAGAAACACAATTGAGAAATGAAGCTCTCTAGAAGTCAGAAAAGTAAAAGAAAAAGCAATGCTTTTTAGTGGAACAGAAAGCAGTGGGCTTAGGCAAAAAAAGGGAAGACAGATGGAAATTATTCTTCTTTCCGGCAATAGATGTCCTTCAGGTCTTCCCTTTTTCACCATCAGTACAATTATTCACTGTGAAGGTGAATTAAACACAGTCACCCTGCTCAGCAGGCCGTGTGTACTCGTTAACAGTTGTGTGATTTTGCTGTTGTTGTGTTTGGCCTGGGAAAGTAGGACACGGTGGTGTTATTCCCTCAGGAAAGGTGCTCATTTCAGTGGGAGAGCACTGCTGAAGCCCAAAGCCAGCTCAGGGGGGAGGTCTGTCGAGCACCTTCCACCAAGGGCTGAAGAGGCTGCTGCTGATAGAGAGAGTGCAGGCCCGGGCACAGAGTCACCACAGTGAATGAATGGGGTGCTTTCTGTGCTGGCACAGGAATGTGTGCATGCTCCTGCTCATGTCCCAGGGGTTTGTGTGTGACCAGCAGCCTGTCCCTCTCCCCTGCAGAGCTCGGTGGTGCGCAGGGCTCTGGGCTGCATCGCTCCTGCCCTGCCCAAGGCTGCCAGCACTTACACCCAGGCCCTGCTGGCCTACACCTTCGCCCTGGCTAAGGACTCCCAGCGCACACAAGAGCTCCTCAACGTGCTTGACCAAAAGGCAATCAGAGCAGGTACGGGGACCTTGGAGCCAGGGAAACGCCAGAGAAGGGACAGGTGACATTTCTGAGCCCTTGGTAAGGTGCAGATGGGGGGAGCACGGCCTCACCCTCCAGGCCCTTCACCAAGAAGAGCTTTTAGACATACACTGAATGAGCTCATGGCGTGTGCTGCCAACACTGTGGTGTGGGTGCTGATTTCCTTCAGATCTCTTGCCCTTTTCTAAAGTGGAGGTTGGGGTTTGAGAGACTTGGGCATTCTTGTGCAGGACTGCAAAACGCCAGAGAGGAGAGCAAGGTGCCCCATGTCTTGTTAGTCCCTGACCCTCAGGGCTGGCCAGTGGACAGCTGGCCAGTACCAGGTTGTCAGTGGACCTAGCAAACAAGGCAATACAGAATTTGGACAACTGGGAGGTAATGCATATGCAGATTATTGCCATATTAGTTTTTGCATGTCACCTTGGTGTGGGATATGGAGTTTTTGGTATTGCAAAATACATTGATTTTCAGCTGCCCTGGTGATGTGATGACCCAGCCTAAAGGTGTTTACCCAGTGGTCTCTGCAGACACAAGACACTGTGTCTAGGAGGCTAGGCCACAGGAGTTGTTCCCTCATATCCCTCAGGAGTCCCTGTGCTACCTTTCTTTCCCAGATGGGCAGATCCACTGGAGTCAGACCTCATCCAAGCCCAGAACCGATACCAGCACTTGGTCACAGCCAGTGCCTGTGGATGTGGAGCTGACAGCCTACGTCCTCCTGGCCCTGCTCTCCAAGCCAAATGTCACAGAGTCCAACCTCACCATGGCCTCTGGCATCGTGGCCTGGCTCACCAGGCAGCAGAATGCCTATGGAGGCTTTGCCTCAACACAGGTAACTCATGGCCAAGGAAGGGGATGTTTCTTGAGAAAGAACTTCTGCAAGATATGTACACAATGTATGGAAGTGTAAATGCTTTGGACAAAGGAGTCCTTGGATATGGAGGTCCTCAGGATGCTGATTTCAAGTGTCCCTGGATGTCAGAGATGCAAATGTAATTGTGTTTTCCTTTTCAGGACACAGTGGTGGCCTTGCAGGCATTGGCCAAGTATGCAGCACTGACACACAGCAGACAGGGGGATGCAGAGGTGAGGGTGAGGTCCCGTGGAGGCTTTGGGAAGAAGTTCCTGGTCTCCTACCAGAACCGGCTGCTGGTGCAGGAGGCGGCACTGACAGAGGTCCCGGGCAAGTTCTTGGTGCAGGCCCATGGCAGCTGCTGTGTCTTTACTCGGGTAGGTTCGCTGTGGCCACCCTCATCCCCTCATCTTGTCAAAACCAAAATCCTGCTACACCTCTGTGGAAGGAAATGTGCATTGACTGTGCCTTAACCCCAGCCTGGTGCCAATGCAATAAACCTGTGTGTGGGAGGAAACAGAACCTGCCCAACTATGAGGACCATGATGCTTCCATGGCTCTCAAGAGTACCAGAAGATGAAAATGCTTTATAGTGATCCCACTGCTGTGTGTCTCACTTGCACAGTCTCAACTGAAAGTTTGAGAAGGAGCCCGTGGAAGGTTTCCAATCTGAGTGACCTTTATTTTGGGTACTGGGACGAGTGTGCTTACTGCATGTCATTTATCTATTCAGTGTCTGGGGTCCAGTCTCAAGGAGTCGAGTAGCCAGTGGAAAAAAAAAGGTGTCATAGATGATATAAAGCTAATTATCAATGTTTTAGTCTGTCTTTTTGTCTCTCCCTGCAGCTGGTGCTGAGGTACAACACACCCTCCCCACAAGACTCCACATCCTTTGCCTTGCAAGTGAAAACCGAGCCTGTCAATTGCACCAAGGACAATACACGCTCCGTTACTGTCCATGTCAATATCAGGTGACTTTAAACATCGCATCCCAGTTGGGAAGGAAAGCTGTGCATGGCTGGAGAGCTGAGGGATGCTTCTTGGCTGCAGTGGAGGCACCAGGCAGTTTCAGCAGGAGGGAGGATGCAGAGCCTTGGCTCTTGCTGAGAGAGGTGTGCAGTATCAGCTCAGACTGGGGATGCTCAGGGCAGTGCAGCCCCATCCTCTGCACCCTGTGAGAGGGAGCAGTGACTGCCTGTTCCCAGCCCTGGCTGGGCTGCCTGCCTCAGGGCACAGCACACAGGGTCTGCTGGTAAAGGGAAGGGAAAGCTGGGAGACATTCTCTTTTTAATGTTCTACCCCAGAGACTCTCTTTTCCATCTTCTCCCCCAGATACAATGGGAAGAAATCCACTTCCAACATGGTGATTCTGGAGGTGTCCCTACCGACTGGATTTGCCCTGGCCCCAGGATCTGGGATGTCTGTAAGATGTGTGGAATCAGGGTGGGGATGTGGTGTCAGTGGGACCATCCATGCCCACGGAGAGGGGAAGGCTGTATGGGAAGGTTGTATAGGAAGGTGTTGCCGGTCTCTTCCTTGAGCAATCCTACCATCCCTTCTTCTCTGCCACACAATGAACTTGAACACATACTGTTGGCTGTTTCTGTGAGTTCTGAGGATGGTGATACTTCTGACTCAATCAGCTTAGCATTCCCCTGTCAGCTAAGTGCCCTAGGCTCTTGTCCTTGGGGTTTGCAGGAGCTGAGTGGCCCTGCAGGGAGATCAGCCTGAAGAGATAAGAGTCCAAAATACATTTCGAAGGGAGGGAATGAGAATCTGCCAACTCAGATAAACCTTGTTGGGGTGTCTCACACTTTCCTTTCAAAAGATGAAACTAAATTGCTTTCTGCTCTCTCCTGTCCTAGCTGCAGCATGGACACTCTGTGAGAAGAACTGAGAAAACACAAGGAGGTGTTGCCATCTACTTGGACAAGGTAATGTCTGTGCTGCTAGAGAACCTGAAGGAGTGCAGGGCAATGCCAGAATCTTTGGGAGAATCCAGGACTGGGGCTAGCAGATCAGTATACTCAAGATTCATCTTGAAGTCCAATGTTTGAGTCTACAGAGTTGTTATTGTCAGTTAGTAGGATCAAATTCAGGTGAGGAATAAAAAGAACAGCTCATAAGTGAACTGTAATTTATTTTCTTCCCCAGCTGAGCCATATCTCTGACACATATGTCCTGCATCTGGAGCAGGAGATTGAGGTGACCAACCTGAAGCCAGGCCATGTCAGGGTCTATGACTACTACAGCCCAGGTCAGTGTGCAACCATGGGGTGCCAGGGCTGCCTGGGTGTCTGCACCTGGCTCTGTGCAAGGATAACTTAGGTCTCTCCTCTTCTGTTGCAGAGGAGCAGGCCCTGGCTGACTACAATGTCTTCTGCATCTGAGGTAGGTGCAAATCCCCGCCTCAGCCCCCTGTACAGACCTTCCTGTGCACCCCATCCACTTCTCTGTGTCCTGCTGGAGCCCTGTGTATCTCTGATTCAGCATGTTCCCTTCATCCAGGACTATATCTGAAACTCCTTAAGCAGAATTTATGGTACTAGTTTCAGCTTATTATATTTGGGTGTGGAGAGTTTCTCTTACTGGGGAGGGGCTGAAGTGACACAAAGATAGTGGATCAAACAGAAAACCCCTTTCCTTTAGAGTCCTTAGTGAGAGTCTGTGCTCCCTAGCTGTTACATCCCAAATTAATAATCTGGGTCATATTATTTGCCCTCTGGGTTACTCTCTCTTCTGCTCTCATTTCTCCAGGGATTTGGACTGCTTCCTTACTGTCCACTGCTTCAGCTCCCAGGGATCCCACTAATGCAAGATGCCTCAGGACAGTGGGGCTTCTGCATTATTGCTCCTGGTATAATAAGACACCTGGAAAGTCACATCTCAGGCTTGGGATTTTGGTGCTGGGACACATCTCAGGCTGGATTTCAGGACTAACTCCAGCCTAAGCTAAGCTGCTCATCCTGACAGCCATTACCTGGTGCATTTTTTGGTGTGTCTGATTAACTCTGATTGTTTTAATCCAGGGATTTTCTTGCTTGCAAAAAGAATGAAAATAAAATACAAATCACAAATCTGGCTACTGTGGTGTGTGTTTGGACTTTGTGACAGCCTTTACCTGGGAAGAGTGAGCAAACTCTGTATCTCAGCTGTGTCACTGGCATTAATTTCCTCCAGCACTGGATTCTCCTCCAGCAGTGTTATGCAGTCATCAGTATGGGGTGAGGACTCCCAGTCTTACATGGAGACTGATCCCAATGGGCATCATCTCCTGCACGCAGATGTAGCTGAGCCATAAGGTCTTGGCTGCTGGTGCACTTTATGTGGATGTAAATCTACCCTGCTGTGTATGAAAAAAACAGAAAGCAGAAAGGGAGTGATTTTAGTTTCTACACCTCCTGTGGAGCTGGATCATGCACAGGACAAGTCAAACATGAGTTGTCAGGAAGGGGTGGTGCCCTGGGGCTGACGCCCCTGCTAATGAGTGAGGAAAGTGAGCAGGGTCTTTGCCCCATTACAAGGAGCTGGACAGGCAATTCAACAGGCAAAGAGTAAATGAAAATTCAACATCTATTGCTGCTTTTTAAAATCAAACCTCACTATTTAAGTGCTGGTGATCACAGATATTTGAGGTTGACAGAGACAATTCTCCGTATAAACAGGTGAATCTCCACAGGCCTTCCCTAGAGCTGGCTCTAGGAGTGTGATAGCTAAGTGCAAAGGCAGGCTTAAGAGTGGAAGGCCTGGAAGACAGGTGAGGGTTGAGGGTCAGGATTTGGTTACAGCCCTGAAAGCTCTCCCTACCGTGCAGCAAGGCTGGGATTTGTGGTGCTTTAATGGGAGGGATTTGGAAAGCGTGTTTAAATTTTAACTATGATGCTCCAGAGTAATCCTGAAGATTCAGCAAGTCCTGTCTGTGAGACAAAGACATGAGCATTGCAAGTTTGTTTGTTTGAGAGTGAACACACTGAGGAGATGTGCCAGCAAGGCAGGTTGCTGACAGCCTGCTCCATGCTTCATGTGCAGTTTAACAGGGCTAGAATGAAAGCAGCAGCAGCTGGATGGTAGCAATACCTTGTGCAGCACCAGAAGTGGCCGAGCTGATGTTGCACCTTTGTTTAAACAGGTGCTTTTCCTCCTCTCTTTATTCAATTTCCTCAGTAGTCCATGAGCAATGCAGATCTCAACTCCGCAGAACAGAATTTTTATTTACTTTCTTTGAAGCTTTTTAAAAACACTTTGCAAATATTTCTGCTTTCTTTGCAAATGTCTTCTCTCTCCCTTGCCTTTACCACTGGCAAACTCTGTCCTTGCTGATACCGAAGAGCAGAACTGGAGCCAGCCAGGCCTACAGCTGTTACTAGTATTTGGAGAGTGCACTGCCTAGAGCTTGGAGTCTTGCAGAGAGGGAGGAACTCCATCTACCACTGCCAATGCCACCACATCCTTACAATCTGTTTTGCAGAGCTTAGCAAAGCACGGTCTGAGAAAAATCCCCAGTGCAGAGGATTATTGGGAAAACAACTCCTGTGTTGGTTATACACACACAGGGATCCAACCTACCCCTTGCTGACACCATGAGGGGCAGCTCATGCAGGAACTCATTACTGCATAAGGAGGTCACACACACAACCTCTCGCTACTCCTATGCCTATGTGTACACACACTCTGGGTAAAAATGACAGAAACTGTCACTTTTGGCTCAATATCCATTGTTATTTTTATTCCACTTTCTTAACAACTCTTCTGTGTCCTTTAAAATCCTTTATGAGATTTAAACAGTAATACCTGTGATGGTATTACAGACAGTAATACCTGTCTGGCTACTAAAGAGCATTTGGAAGGAGGTGGCTCTCTTCCAAGAGAATTTAGACAGGGAAAAAAACACTTTTCTACAAAACACATCTATTTATTATTTATCTCTCTGGCTTAAACATCCCCTTCTCTGCTTGGAGCAGCAGATGTCAAACATCCCAATCATTTTTTTTTTATCCTTCAAAAAATGGAGGGGTAGTGGTGATTCAGGCTGGGGCTTGCTGGTGTGCATCCTTCCATTTAGCTCGTGATCAGCTCACTGCTTGAGCACTGAGAACTGCTGGCTTTCAGGGACACAAATCCACTCTGGATGTGCCTCTTGCCTGTCTCTGGCCCAGCTGATAAGTGGATCTGTGGGCTGGGGAAAGATCTTAGCACAGGACAGCACCCAGGTACTGTGTGCCCTGTCACCAAGTCCTGGGGGGTGCAGCGCCCTGCGAAGAGGTGCTCCCTTCCCCAGTGCCTCCCGCCCACCAGCAGCTGGTCACTGTGTTGGCAGTAGGAGATGGAGATAGGACTGAGGCAGGTGAATCACACACACCAAGCCTGCCACTTTGTTTTTGTGGCTCCTACATTTAGTTAATTCTGTTTCACTGGGAGTTAGACTGGATTGGGTGCTCAAGTGTAGCTTTCCAATCAGTGCCAAGCCCAGAACCTCAGAGGTGTTTACATGCCTGCTCTCACAAAACAGCTGCTGGAGGCAGTAGGAGTCAGGACACCCTTTGCCATTGTGAGCCCTGTGCTGTTCTGAGGGATCTGGCTGTCCCCTGGAACTGCTGTGGATCTGCTGTGAACAAACAAATGTCAGCTGGGATTGTTCAACAGGCACTGCCTGTACTTTTTGAGACACATGGAAAGAAATGAAGGGCAGCTCAGTGCCAGAATGATTCACATTCTTGCTCCAGTTCCTGTTTGCTTGTTTGTCCAGGTGCATTTATGCATTTTTCTCAACTGCTGGCACCAGGAGCTCTGACCTGAACAAAGCCCACGGAGAGGGAAGGGAGAGAGAGGAGCTGTATCTGCCCATTACATGTGTGTGCATGAGTGGGTAAAAGAAAGCCCCAAAACTGTTTCCTTGTCACGGTCAGCCAGTACTAAAGCGAAGGAAGATATTACCAGGCTCTACATGTTTAAGAGCTCAGTTTGGTACTGAAGAATTTTGATATGAAATTACCTTGATACTAAAATTGAAAAACTCCTTATTTTGAGAATGAGTAATTTCAAGAACCAAGTTCTCTTTTCAGTTATGGTAAGGTACTCAGGGAAAAGTTCAGTACAATCAGTGGACTAACATACATAAAAATAGCATGTGGAAAGAAGGCCCCAAACCAGATAGTGTGTGTTCCCATCACCCAGGGCTCAAGCACAGCCCTTTGGTAGCTAGGCAAGACCCTGTAGGACTTCAGCTATACAGATTTTCACCTGCTTGACCAATATTGACCAATATTTAACCCTCATTTCCTCTGCTGGTGAAGGTGTGAGTAGGTTGGCCTTGAACTGTAGCACAGAGCAATGTGATACAGCTGGGGTGAGTTGCAGCTGTTCAATTTTCTCTTCAAACTGAAATGTCTGTAGGGTAGAGGCAAGGTGAGGACTCCAGCTCTGCTTGCTCCCTGTGCTTTCCTCCTCTGTGAGGGAGCAGTGAGCTATGCAAATATACTGAATTTGTACAAAGTCTGGTCTCCATTTCAGGACTGAGACCTGCCTTGGGTGCTACAGACTCAGCAAGCCTGGGGACAGTATGACCACAAGGGCTCACAGTGAGCTCCAGCTGGGCGCACATGCCAAGGGGTCATGGGACAATCCAGCTGGAGGCCAAACAATGGGACTTGGGCTGCAACTGGCCCAGGGAGCAGGGGCAGTGCAGTGAGCAGGAAACAAGCTGCTGGTTGGCAAAATAAAAGGCACATTTGTCTGAATGACGCTGCTCCATCCACAGGGGAGTAGGAGAGCAGTGAGGCCAGAGTCCAAAAGGACTTGGATTGGCTGGGGAACATCCTGGATGGTACAATCCTGTGCCTGCAGCACTATAAATCCAGGAAAGAGGTGGAGGGAAGGAAACCTTGGGGCTTTGTGTCTGCTTCCTGGGAGAAACAGCAACAACAGCAGGTGTCCTGGAGACTTTGGAAGGAGAGGAGCAGCCCTCCCAAGGAAGCCACTCCTTTGGGGTTCTCCCATGAAAATGTGGACTCCCTTCCTCTTGAGCTGCCTGCTCTACACCCTGGGGATAGTGGCACAACCGTAAGTGCCATTTAAAAAATCTAGTGATTGATAAGAATGCTGAGGGAGGGGCCAAGATAGCAGGGAGAGAGTGTGGGACCCTGTGAGTCAGCTCCTGGAAGGAGGGTGGGGTGCAGAGCCTTGTTGTGAATGCAGCGCCCTCCTGAAGGTGGGAACCTCTCCCATGGACATCTCTGCAGTACAAGAACTAGGTGAGCACTGGTGGTGGGAACAAGAGTGAAGGAGTGCAGGATGAGGTGGGATGAAGGAAAAGGTGTAGATTAAAGTGAAGGGCAAATGAAAAGGGCTGCAAGGCAGGGGATGGATAAGCAGGAACCAATCTGCTGTCAGGATAGTTGAGGAGCCATGTCAAAGCAAGAAGGGCAAATTCTGTTCTGTCACCTGAAAGTATTCGTCTTGTGTTTATCTGAAATGAACTCTATACTTTCCATCCCCCTGTGCAAGGTTCTCACTCTGGCAATCTGTCCCAGTCTCCCCAGCAGAGCAGCACCTCCTAGCCTCAGAGAGATGGCAAACTCTCCTGTTTCCTCAGGCCAGCCTTGTAGTGCCAAGAGTGGGCGAGAGGGCTCCCGGGATGTGATGATATCTTGTTTCCCCACTACAGGAGGTACCTGATCATCATTCCAGCTGCCCTGCCCTACCCCTCATTCCAGAGGGCATGCTTGGACCTTCGTGGGGTTGAAAAGCCCATTCGTGTGGCTTTAACCCTCGTGCACCCATCTGGCAACCTCACCCTCTACCGCAAGGTCGTCCGGAACAACTGGATCTTCGAGTGCACCAGATTCCAGGTCAGAGGCATACTTGGCAGGGACCCCTTGCTGGCAGCTCACAGCTTCCTCATTTGCCTCTCACCAAAGAGAGAGAGAATGAGGAAGGCAGAAGATAAGGGGTTATGGAGAGAAGTGAATGCAAAATCACGGGGAGGGTTTAGTGGCAGCCCGGTGGCTTTGCTCCTTGCCTTTGTCTGTCTGCATGGCACTCTTCCTGTGGGATATCCTGGTGGCACACTGGGGAAAGGCTGCCTGGCCAGGCAGCAAAGGTCTGAGGAGGATGGATAGCTTAGAAGCACCCAAGTGGCAGTCGTGCAGCTCATTCTCTCCCCTGAGGAGCATGCAATGTCACAGTGTGTTGTTTGTGAATCTGTAATGCAGAAAGAGTCACAGCTCTCATCTCAGACAGCTTCCCTCATGTCTGCTTCTTTCCAAGCTTTTCTTTCTGGGCTTGAACATGTCCTGGAGGACTAGGAAAGACATGGGAGGGTGTACACACACAATCTCAGTATAAATCTTTCTTATTTGCCAAACTCATGATCCTTATTTTCTTAGTTTGCACTGATAATAAGGTGGGATTTCAGACTTTGTGAACCTCACACTCTAGGAAATGGAATTCTCATCACCATAGACCTTTTCTTCCCTTGAGTTAAATCTTCTCCATCTTGCTCCATGCAGATTCTAACAGTGGTCCCATGAAGGAGTAAACAATTTTCTGTGTCAGAGCAGACTCCGTTTTCTCTTGTCCAAGATCCATCCCAGCTGCTAAGCCCTGTTCTGTGTGCTTCCACAGACACAGCCTTTGGCCACTGAGGGGACACCCTGTGCTGGCCTCCAGAGTAAGATGGCAAAGAGCCTGGCTTTGCAGTGCAGCTGAAGCCAGAAGAGCACTGCTCTGATGCCTGCTAACCTCGTGGCTCTCCTGTTCTGTGTCCCAGGTGCCCCGACCTGCAGGCAGCCAGGAGGTGGCCACTGTGCACCTGCACATCTCCAATGGCCACTACTTCAGTGCAAGTGAAGAGAAAAAGGTCCTGATCCGCTGGGCTGGACCAGGCACCTTCATTCAGATGGATAAGCCCATCTATAACCCAGGACAGACAGGTGAGCAAAGCACAGAGCACCCTGACAGTGGCCCTGCCTTGACCTCCCAGGCTTGGTTCCCAATTTCCTGTCAGTGGAGTGCTGAGCACTTTGTGCCATGTGACCTCCGTAGGGACAGAGCTGCAGTGAGGGACCCCATGTTTTGGCAGCAGGAGGGGCCTGGGAGGGGAGGCCTGACATGCTCTAGGAGCAGAGCTGGCTTGGAAAAGGGAGCAGACCTGAATATGGTCTCCTTGGCCAGGGCCAGGTGGGACTGGTGTGCCTACACTGCAGACAAGGAGATGTAAGGGTAACTCTGGCTGTAGCCCATGGGAAAACCTCTAAATTGTGAAGCAGCTGTGCTGCTGCCACGTGCTTGGGGCAAGCAGAGGTGAGTGGGGCTGAGCAAAGGGTGAGAGGGGCTGCAGGGCAGGCATGGGGCTGCCACTAGGGCTGGGTGTGAGCTGTGGTTCTGCGGTGAGACAAGTGCGGGGCAAGTCTGTTCCCATGTGCACTCTGTCTGTAATGTGCTTTACTCCATTTTCTCCCTCCAGTGAAATTCAGGATTGTGACACTGACTGAAGATTTTGTTCCTGTTAACAGCAAGGTAAAGCCTGTCTAAGTGGAGGCAAGGAAATCTCCAGGCTTCAGGTGGTTCTGCTTCCTCTACCAACCCCATGCCAGGGAGGCTGGGACAGTCCCAGCACCCAGGGTGGTCAATGCCAACCCTTGAGTAAACCAAATTTGAACAGCAGTTCCTGTTGGCTGATGGCTCTGCTGTTGCTGTTGTAGGATGGCTGCTGGTTGATGAGAGGGTTGGATGGTGTTTGGGGAATGTGCCAGCATTCCCAGCTAGCTGAGTTACCTGAGTGCACCCGCCCTTGCCAACAAAGCAGGCAGGGCTTCTGGGGACCAGTCTGTGGGTTGCTGACCATGGGCATAATTATCAGACAAAGTTGTGCACAGACATCACAAGACTCAAAGACCCCCTCCCACAGCTCTGGAAAGCTCAGTGATTTGTGCAGTGTGTGGCACCTGAACGTGGCAGGAGAGCCTGAAGCAAACTGCAACATTTTAGGAAAAATTAATTAATATGGGGAAGGATTCACAGGAAGTGATCATTAAAAAAAGGAGAGAAAACAGTATAACCAAATTATACTGACTTGCTGCTGGCAGCAGCTCATTGTCCCCATGTCAAGGGAGTGAGAGGTTGCCAGAGACTTACATATGTGGTGGCCAGGAAACTGCAAGGCCAGTGCCATTCCTCAGTAAGCAACTATATCTGCAGCCAGCAGCTATAGCCATTTCACTCCTCAGTCCTCAAGCAATTTAGGGAGAGCCAACAGGAATTCATGCCATGACAATTAAAATACTGAAGGGCACACATTAGGGGAGTTGGACCAAATCCTTCTAGACTAAAATAAAGGGAGAGATCCTTCCAGCTTCTTTATTACTGACTTAATTTCCTCTTTCTTGGGCTATTGGTGAGGTTCTAGGATCAAACACTCTTTTCTTCTCCCCAAAGGGAAGGCATATATCTTATATTAATAAGATAATGAAGTATAAACAATACATTAGCTTCCATGCCTACAGTTGGTTCATGTACATATTTGACTGTAAAGGCTTGATGTCTGTGTGTGAGTACAAACAAATTAACATTGTAACTGTTAATTATGCTGTGATGGAAATTCAAAGAGATTGTGTTTAGCCAAAGCTTGAGTGCACTGCAGCACTGAAGCTATAATATCTAGTTTGTAAAATAGATGAGTTGAAGTTAATATGGGTGGTGTTCACCAGCAGGTTAATCTGCACTTTTTTTTAATTTCAGTGAAAACAGAGCTGCCTCTGATAACTTGCATGAAAGCTTAGAATGATGAATAATGTGAATTACATGTAAATTGCGTGTTTACTGTCTGGTTATTCTCCTGAGCCCTGCTCCTGTGCCTCTTTATGTGTTGTGATCTCAGATTAGAGGCTCTTCACCAATACTGTCTCCTGGATGATAGATGCAGAGATATAAGGACAAACAGAGAATTAATGGGCCTAGAAGGGCTGAAGTTTGTCCTCCTTTGTCCCTCCCTATTACTGTCAGCTGCAGTCAGTATTAATTCATAACTTCCAGCTTTATCGCTTATGCCAGGGATTTTAAAGGAAGATTTTCTGAGTATTCTTCCTATAGGTGACGCAGTTTTGCTAATTATTTGGATATATGTTACAAAATTGAGGCCATTTAACATTTGTGAACTTGGGATGATGGTATTTGAGAGTCTTCCTACTCTTCCCCATTTTATTAGAGCAAATTCTAGCTTTCATCATTGTGAAATACCTACCAAAATGCGTCTTAAATATTCAGGAATCAAAAAGTAAATCTGAAGAATACCATAGATTTTTTACTATTCCTTACTATTTCAAAGTAGCTGCGCTGCTTTCCGTAGGATCAAGCTTCTTGTACCATAATGTTGGTCATAGTACAGGGATTGGGTGGTAAGAGAAATTTATGGGCAGGTTGCTGTGTCATGCCAGTTTTTGATGTGCTGTCTGTTTGCTTTGCAGTACTCCATGGTGGAAATCAAGGTGGGTGTTCCAGACTCCTCAGGTGTTATGAGGAAAGGTATTTCAGTATGGATAGTGCCTAGGATGCTTACTGGTTCAAATTACTTTTCTCAATCTCTATGCATGCACATTCTCTGTCCAAATGCTTCTTGTTTACAAGACTTGATGATACAAATGGTTTGACTTCATCCATTTCTACATTCAGGAATGTAGGCCAGGCTTTAGCTAATTTTTATAGTCCATCTTTGCTGGAGGCTGCAGGGTCTAAATGTCAGAACCTTCCATACCTTCTTTTTCCATGGCTGTGCAGAGCAGAGCAAACCTGGGTGGGTCGGGTTCACCTCTGTTGGTGCTCCAGCATCACCACCTGGGCTAAAACCAGCAGGAGCCTGTGAAAGCCTCTGAAATGTCTGACATGCCTTTGAATCCAGTGGGCTCTGGGTGGAGAACAGCCAGCATTGCTAATGACTCCCTCTTCTTTCCTTCCCTTGCACCGCAGGACCCGAACCAAAACCGCATTGGCCAGTGGCTGGATGTGAGACCAAAACAGGGCATTGCAGATCTCTCTTTCCAGTTAACTGATGAACTCTCCCTCGGGGCTTACACCATCAGTGCCCAGTCCTTTAAGTCCAGCTCAGTGCAGTCCAGCACCTTTCAGGTGGAGGAATGTGGTAAGGAGAATGAAGAAAGGCATGGAAGAAGTTTGATGCTTGTTTGTTGCTTGCCTGTCTGTATAACAATGTAAAGCCACATGTTGTAAAATGGGATTTACTGTCTGAGAGCTATGACTGAACACAAATTTATGGGCAATATAGAAATGAACACAAGGGAGATTGTGCTGGAGATTTCTGGAGAAGGTACCTACTGGCAGACTGAGAATACACTAAAGACCTCTGCAAGACTTTTGGGGGAAAAAAAGGATTCTTTCTTTGGTTTCCCTGTTTTTAATTAATATTTGCTTTTACCTCATTAACATGTTCCTTCATGGGAACATACTCTTCTCTTTTGTGATCCTGTGCCCAGGTAGTCTTCTGCCCTTGATGGAGTAACTCTGAGGTTTTTGTTCCAGTGTTGCAAAAGTTTGATGTTTTCTTTGAGGGACCAGCTCAGATTTATGCTTCAGATAAAACCATCCCACTGCAAGTGTGTGGCAGGTAAGGAGAATGTTCAGGGGAAAGATTCCATCAAAACTGTGTCTCTCCTTCCATATGTCTCCTGTCTCTTCAGGCCATCAAAGACAGGCGGCTCAAAAAGGGTCAAACAGAGCCATTCCTTTAGAAGAATCCCAAATAGTTCAAGAGTTAAGCTAATGAGTTCCTCCTTGGAAGGAGGTACCTGAGGAGGAAGAAGTACCTGAGCCACACAGGAGAGAGAACATCCAGCTACAGGGAGACTTGCCCTAGGCCACACATACCCTCCTCTGGAGGAGTATGTGTCTGTCCAGCATTGAAAGATCTCATGTGGGAAAAACACTTACCAGATAAGGGACAGACATGTGGAGGTAAAGGAGCAGGAGCAGGCATTTCTTTCGGAGTTTATGCCTTTCCTTCTCACTTATATGCTACTGAACTTATTACCTTAGAAGAGTAGATAAATTTCTCTAGTTATGTGGTTATCAGCAAAAAGGGAACAGATGAGGGTGGGAAGGAGGGCAGAACCTCTGACACAAAGTATAAACACAAAGAAGGGAGGACAATGAGCTCAAAAGCACTCAAAATCTGGTGAGCTCTTTTGTATTTGGGGCTGCATTGTCTGGAGACTTTTGGTGTCTCTTTTGCCACTGATTGGTCTGACATAATTTCTCATTTATTGGGACAGTTACAATCAGGTCATAGGAGGCTGTAGTAGTAAATAGTGCACACCACTCCACATCACCAGAATGGGTCACAGATGTCAAGTTTTTACTGATACTGTTGGGAGCATTGCTCCAAAGGGCAAGTCAGAGAGGACTCAAAGCAAGAAAAGGCAGCAAAGCAGGCAGAGGAAATACCTAAAAGTCTAAATCAGCAGGGCAGGTCTGATGATGGAAACAAGAGCCCTGATCATGAGATAAGCCCATAGTGAGGCAAGTCTGAGGTCACTCTGTGGCTCTATTACTGCAGTTTGCTGTCTGCAGGGACACCCATTTCTGCTGCTTTCCCCCCCAAACTAATATCTTCACTGAGTGGATAAATCAGGTCCACCCTCTGTGTCTGCCTGCAATTCCAAGAGAGCAAGTGCCCAGAAGTGGGAGAGGCTGTGGGTCTGCTCCTGCCTGTTTTCTGCATCTATTCCTTTACTCCTGCATCTGTTGGATGCCAGACCACACTATTGCACCCCCAAAGTACTCAAAGTGCTTTATTTTAATTTGTGCCTGCCTGCTTGCCAGCTGCAGTAAGACCTTCATCACCAAAGGCACATGTGTGGAGTGATGTGCTGGACAGAGCAGGCAGTGCCTCTGCCCAGAAGCTCCTGTGGCCTTCTCCCTGCAGGTACAGTTTTGGGAAAGCGGTGCGAGGGACCATGCACGTGGCTCTGTGCCAGAAAGCGAGGAGGTGGCCCCAGAGTGCCAGCAAGGACATCTGCAGGGAATACAGCGGTGCCGTGAGTAAAACCCTAGAGGCATATGGGCACTAAAGAAGCACCACAGAGGATGCAGTGCCAAGGGCTGAGTGAACAGAATGAACTGCTCAGAGCAGTCTGACCTTGAATGAGCTGAACTGCTCCAGTCTGACCTTGAATGTTTTGGGAATGAAGCATCCACCACCTCCCTGGGGACCGTGTTTCACGAGTTCTGCATTATTATTTGTTGTAGTTGATAGTTATGACAGAATGACTAATCCCTTGTACTTCTGGCCCCTACCCTTCTCCCCAGCCCCAAATAATACCTGTCACTCCCTATTGCAGACAGCAAGCAATGGGTGTTTCACCCCTTCTGTCAGCACATCAATCTTCAATCTGACTCCCAGCGAGGAAGACAACAAACTTTATGCAGAAGCCTCTCTCCTGGAGATGGGCACAGGTACCCAGGGGCTCAGCAGGGAGAGTTCAGGGGCAAGAGGACCCATTCTGGGGGCTTGAGGATTAGAGAGGGCACACATCCCCCTCTCCTCCTCCCTGCTGCTGGGATCATCATGGGACATGGAGAGCTACTCTGCCAGCAGCAGGAGGATGAGGAGTGGCTGGGAACTGGATGAGTGGTGTGGGTCCATGAGGCTACAAAGAGGCTTGCAGGCAGCGTAACTAAAGAAGCAGCTGCCACAGGAGCAGCCTCCAAACCTTGAAGAATGCTGGTTTTGGGAGGAAGTTACATACACTGCTAAGAGGGGTTGGGAATAACAAAGTGAGATTAAACTACAGTGCAATAGTCACCTCTGGTACTGATTCTTCTTCCCTTGCACTCTGCATTTCAACAGGGGTGCAGATCAACACCTCCAGGCAAATCCTCATCTCCAGGACAGCTGCAAGGGCAGTATTTGAGACACCTAATGAATATTACATCCCTGGAGTGCCGTACAGGGGGAAGGTGATTTTCTTCCCTTGCTTTTTTGCTACCTCTCATTTGCCAAGGAATATGGCATGTGGTAAATCTAACTGGCCCAAAGCATTTCCTGCTCCTCAGACAGAGTACTTTACCTTGCACTGTGTCTCATTGCTTCACAGTGTAGCTACAGCTGCTGCATTTCAGGTTCCCTGTTGTGTTTGCACCTCCCGTGTCTGCTGAGAGCAATGAGTAGTGTCTCAGCAGGGATGCTGCAAGGATGTCTCAGCTGTAGGCTAGGAGAGAAACTCGTCATGTTCTAGCCACACACACCTTTTGGAGCAGAGAGATTTGAACCATGCTCAGCTTCACCTCAGAGATCAGGGAGTTGTACAGAGATGAGGGAGTTGTGCGATTCTCCTGTCTTGTTGGGGCAGACTGAAGTCTGTAGGCGACCTACACAGGAAGGTCTATGCTTGTCAGAGATAGGAAGGTTTTGGGTATGACTTTGGAAGAAATATCTGACTTTGGCTTTCCTGCCTCACCCTGTTGTCACCAGATTAAGGTTCAGGATCACTATGGAACTGGTATGAAGAACAGGAAAGTTTATCTTGTGATAAGGTTCATGAGGCGTCGATTTATCAAAACGTACATCACAGATGACAGTGGAATAGCATCGTTCAACCTCGACACTACTGCCTGGAACAGCTCATCAGTCTCTCTGGAGGTAAACACCACCTCTGCATATGGGACAGTGAGAGTCCTTGAGCTCTCCCTGTGCTCCCCCCTCCTGCCCTACAGCCCCGCTGCCAGCTCAGGCCTGGGCTCACCACGCAGATGTGCACAGAGCCAGCTTGAAGGCACCAAGGCAACAGCCTTTCCAAACCAAGCTGATGGCAGCCTAACAAAGCACTGAAGCATGAACTCCTCATTTCTGTGTGTCTCTGTGTCCTTCCAGGGGAGGTTCACACTGGAGGAGTTCATGCGCACTCCTCGAAGGCCTGACGTCCCTTACACGAACGCTTACCATCACCTGCAGCCCTTCCATGTCACAACCAAGAGCTTCCTGGACATACACCCACCCACGGAAACACTGCCCTGTGGGCTGAAGCACAATGTCCAGGTGACCTTCACACTCAGCAGGGATGACCTGGGAGAAGACACCAGCCGTATAAGTTTTGCATATTATGTGAGTAAGGGTGGTAGACTACCTGGGGGGAAAGGCTGCACTGACAGGACCAGACCTCAGTGGAAAGCTGAGGATATAATTTAGGTCATCCCTGGAGGGATGACAGCTAAACCTTATTCTCAGGGGACTGGGTGAATGCTACATCTGGTAGGGCTCAGCCTGGCCACACTGTGATCCTGGTGCTGGGGTTCCAGTCACCTCTGTGAATAGGAGGAGGTTTCTGTCTTTGTAACCCATCACCCCCTTAGCCTCTGCCAAGGCTGCAACTGGAAAATTATTCTCCCTTTAAAACAGGTGGGGTATTCCTTTTCCACTCTGGTTATCAAATAGCTGCTCAGTGGATTTTGGTCTGTTCTAGAGGCCAGCCTACCAGAGGAGAAGCACTTTAGTTATCACTCACCAATCTGCAGTGAGTCCACTACCCATACATTGTCCTCACTGAACAGACTAGACCAGAGACTCCTGTGTTAAAGCCTCTCCTCCCACCTGTGATGTCTGCAAATCTCCTCAAGTATGTGGATTGTACCTGCAGTTAATTCTGGGGCTTTATTTCGCTTTTGAGAACCAGAGGCATGTAGGTAAGTGTGGATGCACTCTGGTGGCAAACAGCAGTCTGCTCATCCCATGTCCCTCTTCCTGCAGGTCACTGGCAAGTCTGGAATTGTTGTCAGGGGCCAGAGGAATATCCAGATGGGGAAACTGAACAGTAAGTCATGGCAGGGAAGTGGAAATGGTTGCACCTCGTTGGTTTCTAGGTTGGACATGAGAATTGCCAGAGTTTCTCCCAGATTCCCTCAATCTATAGATCTGGAGAAGTCAGCAAACAGGACAGAGGGAGGCTGAAGAAGCAATTGTGTCAAATGTGAAAGAGAGTAAAAAGACAGAATGAAACAATGATGGGAAGAGAGACTGGGAGGATGTAGGGGAAGATGGAATACATAGGATCAGAGAATGGAGGGAGAGGGCAGACAGTGCAGCAGCACGAATTGGTTTGACATTTTGAGATTATATAGCACAAAAAGAAGGGAAGAAGGAGGTCTTGGTGGGCCTATGGTGAAAATCTGCCTTTCCTTCTTCAGTGTTGAAGGGCTCGTTCTCCATCCCTTTGACCTTCACTGCCGACTTGTCCCCGTCACCTTCCTTAGTGGTGTACTCCATCTTCCCCAACGGAGGGGTCACAGCTGACAGCATCCACCTGGATGTTGCCTTGTGCTTCCAAAACCAGGTGAGACTCACCTCTGTGGCTGCAGGAGAGCTGATCAGCAGGAGTCAGGAGGCTTGAGGGAAGGAGACCCTCAAATCCTTCCAAGAGAGCACTGGGCAGAAGAGATGGAAGGGGTATCTGCAGCACAGTGCCCAGAGACCAGGAAAGCTTCAGCAGTGACTTCTAATAGCAGTGGCTGAGCATGGGAGATGCCAGTCTTCTTCTTTCTGCCTGTGCCATCTGTCATCTTCCTCACATCTCTTTCTTTTTCATATTCCTTTCCTGGTGTGTTGTTCCAGGTCAAGGTAGGATTCCCAGGTAAAGAAGCCCAGGCAGGGTCAGCAGTGCAGCTCCAGCTGCAGGCAGCACCTGGCTCCCTGTGTGCAGTCCAGGCAGTGGATGAAAACATGTTCACCACCAGACCAGACCATGAGCTGACCAGCCAAATGGTGAGTGTCTGTGCAACCAGGCAAAACCTCAGGAGTGATGGATGAGCTAGGAGAGGCAGGCAGGGGCTGTGGCAAGGGGAGCTGGGGGCCAATGAATGAGGAGGTCTGTGTGCGAAGGAGAAAGCAGAGCCTGCCTGGGAAGAAGGACAGGAACTGATGTGCATGCTAGGGGAGGATGGAGTGAAGCATCTGGAGGTATCTGCTCCGTGCCAAATCCTTCCCTGCCTGTGAGTTTGCCTAGGTCTATGGTTTGTTCCCTGCTGCCTACCAACGTGGATACCCTGCCCAAGTAGAAGAGCATTCAGATCGCTGTGCGCAGCCTCAGTCCTTGTCGTCTCTGCTACGAGGAAGGCCACAGCATTCCTTTCAGCCTGACATCTTCAACCTCTTCCGGGTAATCACCTCATGATTTTTTCCAGAGCTGTTGTAATTATGAGCATCAGAGATATTTTCTCCCCAAGTAGTCTGAGAGGGCTTTTCCTCCTCTAGACTGACCCTGCTGTCTGCCCTGACTGAACTGTGTTGTCTCAAAAGGTGTACAACCCCATTGAGTAGGAATATCCGTATTTCCCTCCACATGTGCACAAAGCAAGGTGATGAAATCCTGGATCATCAAACTCCTTTTTTTTACTTGAATGGGAATGAGGAATGCAGAATGAGTTCCTGGGCTGTGTACTGTTAGTCTACAGTATTAGAGAAAAGAGAGACAGGGACCAATCCCAAGCATTAGACCATGGGTTGTTGCCATGGCTTAGTTGTTAGCTGCTTTTTGCCACTATTTTGGGCAGGTCCCAGGCAGACCTCTTGGTGTCTTAAGGGCAGATCTCCTTCATGCTTCCCTCAGCACTGTGTCTGCTTGGGCCAGTGCTGCTCTGGGTTGCCTGGGCACTGCATTATCTGCTTTTCCAGAGTAATTTGAAGAGCAGCAGTCAGTCTTCCCCACTCACAGATGTTTTTTTGCCTCCCCTGCCCTTCCTCTTTTCCTAATAGAACATGGGACTGAAAGTCTTCTCAAACCTTGTAATCAAGAAGCCCTCTCAATGCTCTCGTCGGATGGATAGGAAGCCAATCATAGGTGAGCTGCACTTTGAGCCTACCTGGGACATGAGCTCTTTGGGGTTTGTTGGTGGTGGATATTGTCTCTCTTAAGAGTACCGGGTGCTGCTGCCACAGTCCACCAGACGTAGTAGGAGTGACCCAGTCCCCATAAAAAAGGGCTCTGAAGAACGTCAGTACGTGGATGTTCCCTGACATTAAAGGATGACACTCCCTTTCCTCACAGACAAACCCAAGCAGGGCCCAGGATCTGTTTCCCAGTGTCTATTCCCATTCCTCAGGCTGTACTGAGACCCAGCTTCTGTCCCCATTTGTAGCCACAGAGACAGCCTCATGTTCTTCCTCTGTGTCTCAGTTTGCACTTGATAACTGTACTAAGCTGGCTCGTGTGCCTGCCTCTATTTAAACCATTGCTTGCTGTGGAATGTGAGCTTTGTGCAGCAAGCAAACAGTTCTAGTACTCACAGAATTATAGAAGTGTTGGTTAAAATGGCTCTCTGGAGGTTCTCAGTCTCTTAAGCAAAATCTCTGGGTCAGCTCAGGAAAGGACTTTGTCTAACCAAGTCTTGGAAACCCTGCCATCAGCTCACTACAAGTTGTTTCTCCTGCTATCACTTTTTTTCCTTCATTTCTAATCTCTCCCATGAAGTCAGTCCAGTCCCTTGTGCTTTCCTCTGCCAGACTCTCCCATGTCTCTCTTACTGCTTGCTTTGCCTCCAGCCCCACTGCAAGACTGTCTATGGCTGGCAGGATTCACCTCTCCCACTCTGGTGGGACTCCTTACTCTTTCCTTCAGGGGTGCCTTCTACAGAAGACCAAAGAATCAATGAGGAACAACCCCTATTTACAACTCACAGAAGATCTCACCATTATTTCCCTGAAACTTGGATCTGGAATCTGTATTCTGTTGGGTAAGTGATTTCTGACTTTACAAATGGACAGAAGGATGACCCTATGCTGTAGAGACTTGGCTGCCTTAAATTTGTGTAAAAGAGGTGCAAAGAGACATCTGCATGCAAATTATGGGGCTCTTCCCTGCATTTGTAGAGTGTCAAACTAGTAGACTTTGAAGTGCAGAACTGAAGTGTACACAGATTTAAGGAACAGGAGTACACTTCCAAAACCAAACCACCATGAGTGTACAGAGCTGGAATGCTTGGGCAGTGTCTTGCTTAGAAGGACATAAAGCCTTTACTGATGGCATTTAAAGAGGGTTTATGGCTCTGGGGAAAAAATTGCTGAGAAGTGCCTTGCTGTGAGCCACTGGAGCAAAAGTTATTGGCAATACAGCAGAAGTTGATCCAAGCATGAGGACCTGTGTCATCTCCCTCAGCACCTCCTTCCCTCTCCCATAGCAGATGAATCTCTTCAGGCAAGTTCTCTCTTCCTCTCAGCTCCAATGGCAGCAGGAATGTCTCAGTCACAGCACCTGCTGCTGCTGCACAGTGGAAAGTCAAGACGTTCTGCTTGGCTGGGAGGGGGTTTGGCCTTGCCCCAGTCATGAGCCTCAGAACAGTTCAGCCCTTCTTTGTGGACGTGACGCTGCCATATTCTGTCATCCGTGGAGAGACCTTCCTGATGAAAGCCACTGTCTTCAGCTACCTGCAGCAGTGCATGCAGGTGTGTCACTGTGTGGGACAGGCCTACTCTGCCCTCCAGTTTCAGAGCTCATGGTGCCAAGCCATCTCACCTGAGCTGCCCAGTCACTCACCTGCATCTGTCATTCCCACAGATCCAGGTGGCCCTGGCTAAATCCTCAGACTTCCAGGTGGAGCCATGTCTGACTTGCAGGGACAAGGAGTGTCTGTGTGCAGAGGAGTCCAAGACCTTCATGTGGAATGTGACAGCAGTCCAACTGGGTATGGCAGCAAAAAGGGACTGGTGATGGGGAACCCTAAAACTGAAAGGGTGTGGGAGGCCCAGAGAAGTTGGCAGAGCCAGGTCTCCTCTGGATCCTGAAGTCTGTCCTTAATGGTGCAAACATGCAATCCATTATGTTTGCTTTCTTTCTCTCTTCTTAGACAGACTCATGAGAGAGGGCAGAAACTCCTGAAGAGAGGGATGTGGGGCCAGCTGGGGAGGAGGAGGCTGTGTGGATGTGGGTGGGGGAATTTTGTATTGCTGGTCCTGTGCTTCATATGCAATGGGAAGGGCATGCTGGGCTCTGAGGGTTGCTGGACCCTCTGTTGTTCAAATCATATTGCAGTGCAGTGAAGTCACTGCTGGGGAGATATTACTGAGTTTCCTCATGCTCAGGGTGTCTAAACAAGCTGTCAGCACTGGCTGGCTCACCTTTACTGGCCAAACCACCGAGGCCATGAAGCCCAACAACCCAAAGCATTTCAGGTCACTATGGGTTAAAGAAAGTTTACTCCATTTGGCCGCAGGTATAAGAAAAGGACTGTTGAATTTATTTGCTAGGGACTCTGAATATCTCAGTGAGGACAGAGGTGCTGGACTCCACGTCACGGTGTGGGGGCAGGAAGCCCTTGCCAGCTGCCCTGAGGGGGAGGCACACACTGACCAAACACTTGCTGGTCCAGGTCAGTACAAGAACAGCTGCATTTCTGTCTATGATATCTCTGCCCAAGGGGGAAGACAGCCTGACGTGGGCTAAATAGTTTTATCACCTCAGATTTTGGCCAGCAATAGTATACCAAAGCTGTGTCTTAGTTCACTTTATTTCTCCCAGGACCTAGCCAAGCCTGTTCTTGCAGTACTCTTTCTTGAGCTGCATTCCCATGTCTGTGTTCTCCCTGTACCTTTCCCTGCTTTTCATGCTGTACCTGAGCTTTTGTATGTGCTCACTGGCCAGAGAGCCCTGTCCCTCGGGCTAGCTTTTGATCCTTTGAGCAGTGAAGCAGGCAGACCTGCCAAAAAGGAGGAGGGTGGAGTCCCTGACCTCTGAATTCAGACTTGAACTTTCTCTGAAATGTTGGTGTCATTTGGGAATTTTATGTGTACTTTTGTTTCTCCTGTCCCATGTGCATGTTTGTGCCCTGGCAGCCAGAGGGTGTGTTAGTGGAGAAGTCCTACAGCTCCCTTCTGTGCCCAAGAGGAGGTATGTGCACAGCCTCAATGGCTTCTGCAGCCTGAAATAAGTACACCTGAAAGTAGAACTGAACTGTGGGAGGGCTCATGACAGAATGTTTTGAAATTATTTTTCACATAGGAAATTTCACTTCCTATCAGCCACGAATGAATAAGAAATATTACTCCCACATGCGCTGTCCTACATGTATTTGCTGCTGAGTATAAGTGGCAAAATCCTGCTCTGTAGTCTCCTTCCCACAGTGCAACCCTGGGATGTTCCTGGGGCTTGGTAGTCACCAGTGAGAGGTGCTCCAACCCTCCCACCCCATCCCTGCAGCACTGTGCATCTTGCCAGGATGTCCTCCCTTGAGTGATGTCCAGCTGTGATTCGTGTGAGCCTCCTGAAGTGCAGTGAATTGAGCTGAAGTGAAGCTTGGTGGGCCCTTGGCCCCAGCAGCAGCTCTCATGTATGGCCTAATCTGAAAAGATTCCAGGCAATGCACTCGGTCCAATGACCAGGACAGTCAGTGTGAGCAGGATGTAGGCCAGTCTTGTCTCTCCTGTGAGGGGCTTTTGGCTTGGTTTTTCATGCTACACCTTTTATCCTGCTGTTATCAGGAAACGTGGCGGAAGAACCCGTGTCCCTTCGCCTCCCTGACAATGTAGTCAAGGCTTCTGCCAGGGCTTCCATTTCCATCACAGGTGAGTGACTTCTACTGTGGGCTCACAGACTGCTGGTCTGTGTCACAGCAAGGCTTAACTTGGTGTCAGAGGATCCGCTTGGCATGAAACTGCCCAGAAGAGAGGATGCTGTGCTTCTATTTCCTGTAAACACCAAGCTTTCAGATTTTTGGCTTTAATAGAAGAGTAATCTGCACAGGAGAATAATCCTTCTTTTTCTAGCTAGGATCTTGGAGCAGAGACTTTGGACCTTGGCTATTTCTGTGTAGATACAAACAGTAAAGCTTAAAACCATGCTACAGCAGAAGCTCCTGGAGAGAAGAAATCTTTCTTAGCATTATAAAGTTGCAAATGAGCACTTTGGAGAGGGTACTGAGACAGGCCATACCTACCATTAAATACATAATTTTTTTTGCAGGCCAGACTGGTATGAAGCCAGGCCTGGCATAAGTAGCCATGAATACTGTGCAACAGAACCCCAACAGAGGAAAACACAAGGCTTTTCTGACTGGCTGGAGGATGTATGGACACCTTTACACCATCTGACTAGCACCCCTGCTGGCTTCTTCACATTTTCAGGCTTGACATATGGCCGGGTAGAACAGGCCTGGCTAAAGACCTGGAATTTCAACCTTTCCCTGAGTGCTGTTACATTTGCTTGTCTATATGACACAGACTGAGCAGGTGCAGCTTGCTGACAGCCCTTTACAAACAGTATTTGTTATAGCTGGAGTTCTTCAGAATGCAAAAGCTGATAAGGGGAACTCATCATCAGGGACTCCATAGAGTTGTCATGATGCCAAGCTGGAAGAAGGCAAAACAGTCACCACTCTCCATCTTGCACTCAGTTGTTTACTTCTCTTTCCTCCTTTCTCCGGTGCTTTCCCCCTGCTGAGATAAAGCACTGTTACCCCCTGCCTGGCTGAAAAGGCACCTCAAATAATATTTACACTGTCTTTGTTTTTTGCACCCTTGGATAGGTGACCTCATGGGGTTGGCACTGCAGAACCTGGACCAGCTGGTGCAGCTGCCCCACGGCTGTGGGGAGCAGAACATGGTGCTGTTTGCCCCCGTTGTCTATGTGCTGCAGTACCTGGAGAAGACGAGGCAGCTGAGCCCTGAGATCAAGGCCAGGGCAGCAGGATTCCTGCGCAATGGTGAGTGCAACAGAGCCACCCTGCCCCTCGGCCTTCCCCTGTGTACAGCATACCAGGAACTCTTGCCCTTCGCCCATTCTGTCAGCACTGTCCCCTCTGTGTTACTGAGCCACATTAATCACTGTTCCCATCTCCCCAGGGTATCAGACACAACTTCTGTACAAGCACAGGGATGGCTCCTACAGCTTCTTTGGGCAGAAGGATGGAGAAGGAAACACTTGGTAAGCACTGCAAACATCCCTCACTTCTGATATTTCTTGTCTGGGTTAGAGCACCTCATGGATCTGAGGAAGCTGACAAGATGTTCCTTCTTTGGGATGGAGACAGAAGGAACTTTCTGACAGGGACAGTCTGAGGCACCTGAGCCACTTGAAAAAGCAGTCAGGCAGGGCAGCAGAGTTTTTGGGAAAGTGGAACAGCAAAGATGTGGTCCCAGGGAATGAAAGGTCTTTTTTTTGTCTCTATGCCCCTGCTGTTGGCCCACAGACAAAACATCAGGTCATGCTACTGATGACCTGGCAGCCAAGAGGGGTACACATGTCTGGAATAAATAAGGTGAGATCTATAAAAAAATCCTCTCCTCAGTGCGTGGAGGGGAGCTGCCTTGGCACAACTTACACCTATCGTGCTTGGCTAAGATGAATGGAGAAAGGAAGGGAGGAAGAAAAGGGAGAATTCCAGATTGTGTCAGTGATTTTGAGGACATGAAGTGGAACAGGTAAAAGTAAAAGGAGTGGGAGGGTGAAATTACTGGGTAAAGTACTAAGTAGTATGCAAGTAATATATCTGTGGAGACAGAGGCAGGGAGAGGAGCCATTGGGGTGAATCCTGTGGACCATTTCCACTTTTAGATTGACTTTCTTTTTGAAAATTACTCTTTTTTTGCACCCCCACTATGTCACTAGTTCAGAGGCAAGTGCCAGGAGACCTCTGACTTTCTCTTTGCTTTTTTTTGTTTGTTTGTTTGCCTCTTTTTCTCACAACTCATCCTCTTCTTAGGTTGACAGCTTTTGTACTCAAGAATTTTGGCCAAGCCAGAAAATACATCTACGTAGATGACAAGAACATCCAGGATGCCCTGCGCTGGCTAGAGCAAAACCAGCTCCCCAGTGGCTGCTTTGCCACCAAAGGGAACTTTCTCCACTCCTCCCTAAAGGTAATGGTGGGCCAGGGCAGGTAGCAGTGGTGGGAAATGCCTGGAGAGATTTTTGACAGCAGAAGATTGTGGGATCCCAAAGGGTCCTAGAAAGTCATTCTGCAACCTGTGCAAGCCCTAAAGAGAGGTAAAACATGAGAGGAATGCTTTTACTTCTGAGGAGTGGGCCCTCCTAACACCCTGTAAGAGTGAAAGATGTGTTCCCCTCACAGGGCAGCATGGATGATGAAGTCTCTCTGGGGGCCTATGTCGCTGCAGCACTGCTGGAGATGGGTCTGCCCCTGCAGGTGAGCATGCTCTGCTCCCTCCTGCTCCCTCCTGCTCTCCTGGGCAACAACACGGGGTGTGCCAGCTGGTGATTCTGGTATTCTCCAGGCCATGAACTGGGAGGGAGCTTCTGGGAACAAGTCAAGGTTTGGTCAAATGGTGAAGTCATTCCTCAAAAGAGCCAGTGAGTGTTGTGAAACTGGCCTGATGCAGTATAGTGCTTGGTGGGAATGGCTCCCAGTGCACATCAGGGCTGCACTGCCTGTTTTCTGAAACAGTCTGTAAATTATTTGTTTTCTTTGGAGCTATGTTGGGAAGACATAGTGTGGCTCCTAGCCCCCTATTTCACCCCTGTCAGAGTTTGGGACGTTGTCTCCTCCCAACACAGGCCAAGCTGATGCAGACTACTCTCCGCTGCCTGCAGAAGGTGGTTCACAACATCACCAACATCTACACAGAAGCCTTGCTGGCCTATGCTTTTGCCCTGGCTGGGGACTATGAGACAACCCAGGAGCTGCTGTACAAACTGGAGGAACAAGCCATCAAATCAGGTGCTGCCTGCTGGGATTCTGGACCAATGTGTGCCCAGCTACAGCACTTGAAAATTATACATGTATTTATAGATACTCCTTGTATTTGTACAGTAACTGCATTGTGTTACTGAAAATACAGTAAGGTATTTTACAAACTGTGAGAATGACTTAGAAATAGTTTCCTCAGACTGGAGGATTTCAAGATCCCTTTGAGGGAGGAGGTAGAAGTCTGTCAGCTAAAATGAGGTGAAGCCTTAGAGAATAAATTCAAGAAAGCAATCCTGGCCTGAGTATAGGGAATGTACTGAAGGAGCCCTGAAAGCACTGTGGGGTTTGTTTCCTCTGAAACCCAAATTATGCCCTCCCTCAATAGCCTTCATAATCCTTTTCCTTCTGCAGGAGGAAAGATCCACTGGAGCCCGAAGCCAAGCTCTCCAGCCTCCACAGACTTCTGGCCTGGCACGCAGTCAGTGGACATAGAGCTCACAGCCTACGTGCTCCTGGCGTACCTGTCCAAGGCCCGGGTGCACGCCGGTGACATGACAACTGCAGCTGCCATTGTGGCCTGGCTGACGCGGCAGCAAAATGCCCACGGGGGCTTTGCCTCCACCCAGGTAACAGCAGCTCCGGTGGAGCCTTTTATAGCCTAGCCTGGCAGCACAAGTCCTCTCGAGGAATTCCTGCTCCAAGCCGGTGCCATTACGGCGGATGCTTTCAGAGGAGCCGTCTCTCCCTCTGCAGGACACGGCTGTTGCCTTGCAAGCCTTAGCGAAGTACGCAGCGAGGGCGTTCAGCACCTCGGGGCAGGCCGTGCTGAGGGTGCGCTCCCAGAGGGCGTCTGGGAAGGCATTCCCGGTGAGCCGGCAGAGGCGGCTGCTGGTGCAGCAGGCGGTCCTGGTGGAGATCCCGGGGCAGCTCCTGCTGCAGGCCCACGGCAGCGGCTGCGTCTTGGCTCAGGTGAGCAGGTGGGATGAGCCTGGGGAAGGGAGGACTCTGCCTCTTTTCTCCTGCATGAGATCATGCCTGGCCTGTGTTTTCTGCTTCTGGCGCTTACCCTGCAGACAGTGCTGAGGTACCACGAGCTTTCCCCACGGACTCCCGTGACCTTCACGCTGCGTGTCAGCACGGAGCTGAACAACTGCAGCCAGGCGAACCCGCGCCTCCTCACCGTCCGCATCCTCACCAGGTGACTCCAAGGGCTGCTTCCTGCTCCAGCAAGATGGAGTGAGCTTGGGGACTGCAGCCAGGAGGGTCTCAGGGCTCTGATGGAGAGACCCGGCCCTTGGGGTGAACAGGACGGAGGGAGAATCGGACAGATGGAAGGCTTGGAGGGGAGGGTGCTGGCTAACTCCTGTGAGAGGGAGCAGTGGCTGCCATGGCCCCTGTCCCAGATGGGACACCTGGCTCAGGGCGTGATACTGGAGGGAAGAGGAGCTGGGAGGGCACTGTCCTCACAGAGTCAGACCCTCCGTCTGCTTTTTCTTCTCCAGCTACATCGGGAGCAGAGTCACATCCAACATGGTGATCATAGAGGTCTCCCTGCTATCCGGATTCACCGTGACTTCCAGATCCAGAATGTTGGTAAGAACTTTGGAATAAGAAAACCCATCTGTGGTAAATGGGTCCTGCCTGCTTGCTCCTGTTGAGAATTGTTCATTTCGGGCCAGGCAGTAGCTAAATTTGTAGCTAATTTTGGTGCAATTGCAACCTTTGCTGTTGCAATTGCACCAAAACTTCTTGTTTTCCTACAGCCCCCACAAGGGAGATCAGCGGTGGTTCAGCTTCTCCCACTGGCAGTATTTGGACTTGGGCCAGAAACAAGGCATACTGCTGGGTGTGCTGACACCAGGATCTGTTTGTCAAAAAGTCTAAGACAGGATTTCTCAGAGATACTCTAGCTCTAGCTAAAAAGATTCTTTTGTTTTCCAATTAAATCATAAATTTAATCACAGCCCTCATGCAGGTCTTTAAAAGCAGTTGAAGACTCAGTGAGATGAAATAAGAACCTCTACTGGTGTCTGCACCCATCTGCTCACCAACATATCAGTCGTACATACTACCCACACAGCCTTTGGTCTCCAGAGAGGGAGATTTCTCTGCCCTGGGCAGGGCCAGTGTGGTTCACACATGAGATGCTCACAAGGGATGTCCAAGAGAGACTAGCAAAGATATAACCACTGAAAAATGTACAGTTCCAGACAGAGTCCAGAGTCTATACCTTCCCTCCAAAAAACACTGGCTCCCTCAGGTCAGGAATCCCTAAGGAAAATGTTCACAAATTTCATTCCATTATTGTTTCCTATCCTAGCTGGAGAACAGAACCATTGTTAAGAAAATAGAAGTGAAAGCTAATGTGGTCTACATTTATCTGGAGAAGGTAAGTGAGAGTAAAAGTCTTTGGTGAGAGCAAAAGGTCAGAGGACAAGGAGCTGTGTGAGAAGCCTGAGGCTGGTCTAGGTAAGAAAAGAGCACTGGTAGAATTGGGGGCAGAGGGAGTTGGCCCAATTTCATTGTCATTGGATTAGAATATTCCTACACAATACTGTGAAAATTCCTAGCACAATATTGTGTGCTATCCCTCACACAATACTCCATTTTAAAGTCTAGAGTCTCTAATGGATTGGAGAAATGTAGTGCAGGAAAACATTCAAATCAGGGAAGATGAAGATGCTGTGACTTCTTTCTCCCCATTCCTTGCTAATTGCCTTCCATCTCCACTAGCTCAATGATGAATCTCAGACTTTCACTCTGCAACTGGAACAAGTAATTCAGGTGAAGAACCTGAAACCAGCCAGCATCAAAATCTATGATTACTACCAGCCAGGTGGGTTGCAGATTTCCTATTATTTGGGGGTGGGGAGGTGGGTTCCTGATTCTCTGGCTGGGAAGACACGCAGCCTTCTCTGTGTGCATCCATGTGTAATCACTTTCTTCATTTCCTTTTGCAGAGGAGCGAGCCTTGGCTGAATACAGGGCTGTCTGTAGTTGAGGTAGGCAGCAAGTTCCCATGTACCATCAACAGTGGCATCAGGAAATGGTGGGTCTTGGGCAGGAAACATGGAATATAAGCAAAGACAGGAAGGGGAATGGTAAGCAGTGGGGAATATGTACCCAGCTAGAAACATGAAGTATCTGTTTCTAGGTCTATGGATCAGGTTTTTTTAATGCTCTCCTCTCTCCTCCTGTGCATGTCTGCACCTGGAGGGGCAGAGTTTTGTACATGAGCAGAGGTAGAGAATTTATTTTTCCCAGCTGCTCTTAAATGCAATTTTCCTGGCTTGGGAGAAAAACAGTAAGCCTGAATAATCATTCAATCAGACAGATCTAGTCTTCTACTTTTAATAAGATGCCACACACAGTCTGAGCCTTCCAGGAACTAACTGCTCAGCAGGAAATTCCAAGCATTTTCTCTTTTCTTCGTATCTCCATGAGGTGACAGTTGGCAGGGGTGACAAAGGACTGATGGAAGAGACTGCAGAGGAGGGATCTACCCCTGTTCCTGTGAAGACAATAGAGGACAAAAAAAACCAAAAAAACCAAGAGTTCATGAAGTATTAAAACTAACTACTGGGAACTTAGGGGCCTTTTTTGTACCTTGTGACTGAATGGCACTGTCAGGCCAATAAGGACAGAGCTTTTATCACCCAGAGGGTGTTTGGGCACTGGAATGGGTTTCCCTGGGAAGCGGTCACAGCACCAAAGCTGATGGAGTTCAAGAAGCATTTGGACAATGCTGTGAGGCACATGGTGTGACTCTTGGGGCTGTCCTGTGCAGGGACAGGAGCTGGGTGATCCTTGTGGGTCCCTTCCACCTCAGAATGTTTTATGACCTAAGATTCTCTCTCACTTTATCTATACAAAGCTTATGTCACAATCTCTGGTAAGGGTGTGGAACCTGTGGCAGATATCCCAGGAGAGGGCTGTGTGCCTCCCTACAGGTGATTCATGCAGCAGGTGGTTTTCCTTGTCTTGTGGGCTGTGGGCAGGAAAGCACACAGGTGCAAGTGAAAGTTTAGAGTAGGGGCAGGCATTGGTCAAGCTTATGCTTTGTCTTTGCTCAGCCTGGAAAGAGGATGGGCAGGTGTCCATTCCCTAGTGTGGATCAGAAGCCAGGCTGAGAGGGAGAAAGGCTTGGCACTGAAACCTGGCCTGGCCCTGGAGTAAAGGTGAGCATGGCACGCTGTATGCACAGGGCTGGAGGGTTGTGAAACTACAGGGAAAGTGCCAGAAAGGGAACTGTGGTGGCTTGAATAAAGTGTATTTGATGCAAAGGGCCAGGACTGGTGACAGTACTTGGTACATGCAGTCCTTGTTTTCTTGAACATATCTCCAGCTTTGTCATGATCTTGTCACATCCAATCATCTACTTCAGTTCTCTTTCCCTCAGTTTAACCACGGGGGTACAGGAACTCACCCTTACTTGGCATTGCAAATTGCTTTCTACCCTGGACCTGCAGTCTGGCAAGTTCCTTGAGCAAGGGCCTTTGCCTGCATCTCCCTCCCACTCCATATTCTTCAGGACCATGCCTGTGATAACAAAAGAGGTGTTGGGCCCTCACCTCACTTGCATGGAACACTGTAGCTCATCACTGCAGTTTCTTCTGAAAGACAAGAAAGAAAATACTGGTGAGACACACTGTCAAAACCCCACAAAAGCAATCCAGCATTGAGTCACTGTTCCTAGGAGAGGTGTTCCCTCCGTTTACAGGCTATAACTCCCCTCCATGTGACATGTGAAACCACTGGTGTGTGCCCATGCCTCTGCAGCTGGCAGGATTCACCCAAGGCAGGAGGCTGCAAGTCCCAAAGAGTTCCATCACAGTTATGAATGCTATGCAGTTATGAATGCTTCACTTTCTGAAGGAATAGCAATCCCTGACATATTTCTAGCTTTTCTTCCCACTAGGAACCTCACAGAACAGAGGACAAGCTGGTTTTGGTTTTATTCTCCTAATGGGGCCCTTTCTCTTCTGAGTCATCCCCCCAGTGTGGTCTCTCAGCCTTTTCTGTCTCCCAGAAAGCAAGTGCTCAGAAGCACAGCTCCTTGCTCCACTCTTGTTGGGAGAGCCAGACCCTCTGGTTCTACACACCAGCTTCAGGCCTGCAAGTTCTGGAGCCAGAGGGAGGAGGACCTACCATTTTGAACACCAACAGGTTAAGTTCATGCCTAGAGAGCTTCTAAGGGACAGTCAGATAACGAGGTGAGAGATGGTATTGTCTTAGACTCAACAAAATTCAGAAATCGTCTTTCCCGAAGTACATTTGGGTGGTTTTTGCAGTACGGCATCTGAGCTCACCTGGCATATAGTAATCATAGATCTTGATATTGGCTGGTTTATGATCCTTCACTTGCATGTCCTGCTCCACCAGGAAAGTGTAGGTTTGAGGCTGTCTAGTCAGCTAAAACCAAAAAATGCAAGGATTAAAAACAGAAAGGGACAGAAAAGTGCTGTAAGACAACCCCTTTCACCTACTTGCACTCAGGCTCTGTAGATACCTCACCACTGTAACACATTTGTTCTGCTTTCTAGTCCATCTCAGAAGTATCTTTTACTTCCCATTCTGTGACTTTTTGGTCACCAAATATAACTCAGCTCAGGGGGGAACATAAAAAACCTGCAGAGTCAGTGTGCACTACCTATATGGTGTGCTAGTGTTCCCCACCAATCCCACCTTCCCATCCAGCTCTACTCTGAGCTCCTTCATGCACCTGGCCTCAGTGGCTACTTTCTTATTCACAGTGACATCAGCTCTTATTCTCCAGTCTCACATAACCCTCATCATTAAGCAGACACATACAAGCTGTGGACCAACATCTACTGTAGGGTAGTAGTTACATGACCTGCTGTTGATTGCAGTGCACCTTGTGTTACCTGGCAGCTTGAGCTGAAATGTTTCTCTCTATTTTCTGCTCTGTGCTGTAGATGTAATGAAAGCAGCAGCTCTGCAAGCCTAATGCATCCATTTGACACTAACCCACCTCCTATGGGGCCAGCTTAGCTCATCCTACTCACAGAAACTGAGGATGAAGGATCATAGAAATGCTCCTTAGAAATGCTGGAGTTTTAAATACATGCCAGGTCTCATTTCTGGTGCTGTTTAGGTATTCATGGAGCTAGAAAAAGGCTGGAGTGGTTGTTAATCTGTTGATTCATGAGGCTGTGGAGCGAGCACTTCTGTTCACACAACCATCTGGTTTAGTTTCAAAGGATCTTGGCAAAATCCATGAGTAATCTTGCATGATCTCTGCTGCATTCAGGTTGCTTAAGAGCTTTCTAAGATTTCAGGCTTGCTTGGATTTGCTAGATGGATCTTATTACTGCTCCTCAGTCCTACTCAGGCACCATATATATGGACTGTCAATAGTCACTTAACAGTGCCAACAGATGTAGGCTTAACATAAGAGTTTGCTGTGTTTCACTCAAGTTAAGTAGCCCTGTAAGTGGCTCTATGGATGAACAACTGCCAACTAACACGTTTCTAGATCAGCAAATGTGGCTGCTATGCAGGAACAACAGCTCTGGACAGTTAAAATAGTAATGAAACCAGTAAACAAGAATAAAAGCTGTCAGTCCATAGCCCCTTTAATGATGATGTTAGCCCCAATTATACTCACTTCCTCCAGGTAGAGAACGACTTGGTCAGCTTTGCTTTCAACTTTCTTCACTAAAGGCATTTTCTTCAGCTGAAAATAGGGGGAAAATATCAGAAAGGCTTTAATAAAAAGCAGAAATATTCAGGGGTGTTTGTCCTTGTGAGAGTATGGGCAAATATTTACATGGCCAGGGAAGCTGTTCATGTAGGGAAAGGCAAGGTGCAGCTTGGAAGAGACTTTGAATATAAGGATTTCTTAGAGAGAAAATAACCTGTTTCTCTGCCCACAGGAATGATTACATTTCAGCATACAGTCCTGCATGATGGACATCCATCACTGTTCCCATCCCAGCTGGACACAAATTCACAGTCTCACCTCTTCCAGTGAACCTGCCACGGGGCTGTATCCAGACAGCAGCTCCACTTGGATCAGGACCATGTTGGTGGACACACGGTTCCCTGTGTAGCTGCAGCAGGAACCCAGGGGACAGCACTAATGTTACTTTCTGAGCCATGATCTCCAGATACTCCAGCCCAGCTTTGGTACTCAGGTGGAGGAATGTGCCTTTCTTTCCAGTGTTTCTCCTGTAAGCATACCTGTTTCTACACTGTAATAAATCTTTGTGCTTCCCTTGTTCTTGCTTTTAATTGTGCCAAGGAGAAAAAGTTCCTTGGAAGCCTTATGGTATTACCTTCTTTAGGCATGGCAGGGAATATCACATCCTATGCCTGTTCTCTTGGCAAGTCTGTCCCAAGCCAGGTGGGAGTACAGCAGAGGACAGTGGTGTGACAGCCAGGAGCAGAGGAGGGAACACTTAGGAGTATGTGGCAGTCCCACAGACCTTCACATCATTAGGTTTTGAGACCCAATCCTAGACAGGGGTGAGACCCACAGACCTTGGAAGGATTGTGGTGAGGGGCAGGGGACAAGGCAGGACTACAGCCTGAGCCACCCCTCCGGAGCCTTGTGCCTCTCACCCAGCTGGGGAGAGCACAGTGGGGTCACCGCAGCACTTGGAGTTCCCCAGGAGTGAAGGGGAACCCTGCCAGCAAGAGACTGGTGTGGTGCCAGAAGCCTCTCAGCACGGGGGAGGAAAGGGGCAGCGGAGTGTCTCCTACCGAGCACGGATGGTGACAGGGAAGCGCGTGGCGTCGGGCACGGCGCACTCCGTCTGCACGGACACGGCAAAGGTGGCCTCGCTCATCCGGGGAGGGATGTGGTACCTCAGGATGGCCTGCCAGGGCAGAAAGAAGGTGGATGGCAGAGAATAGCAGGGTTTTCTTTGCTGGAGAGTATTCTTGGCTAGACTCGTATTGGTGTAAGAGAAAACTTGACTTGGCTGTCTTGTATTGGTGTAAGAGAAAACCATGTGGCAGAAGCAGAGGTTCTGCTGGTAGTGCACTGCTCCTGGTGGATTTCTTGGAGGAGAAGAGCTGCTCTGGCTGGATGGAGATGATCCAGATTTCATTTGGGGAGTAGATGTTACCTCCTGCTGCATCACAGTTACCCCAACCAGCCTTGAAAGCCAGATTCTTGCAAGTTACTACAGCAGTTTGTTTTCATGGTTGGCTAAGTAGCAAGGTAAAATGCTCTCTGGCTTTCAGGGCTTTTCACCAGACAGACTTTTTCTTCCTGGCTGGGCTTACCTGCAGGAAAAGACACCCATGGCCCTGCACACGCAAGGTATAATCTTGGGCAATGGCTGGCAGCTCCACTGTGTGCAGCAGCAGGCGATTGCTTTTGTCTACTTGGAAGTTTTGGCTGAACCCCTTGGAAGTGAGAGAAACCTGAAGATCAGGGCTATCCTTGCTGAAGATGTTGGCTGCATACAGGGCTAGGGCTTCCAGAGCAGCAACTGTGTCCTGAGGAAAAAGAAAAACATCAGGAAAAGTGAGATTCCTGCTTCCTATGCATGCCCAGACCTTAGCCTTTTCCTCCCTCATACTGCAGCCACAGCACAATAAGGGTTGAACTTTTCCCTTTGGCTTTTAGCATGGGATTATCCATAACTCCCAGGATCTGTAAAACCATACACCCTTTTAAAATGGATTAATTTTTCTTTTTTTACTATGGGCTGTTAGAACCCATTGCTCTCAAAAAACCAGCATCAAATATGATGATGATGATGATGATGGCTCAAGGGGATTACCTGGGTTGAAGCAAAGCCTCCATATGGGTTTTGCTGCTTGGTGAGCCAAGACACAATCTTGGATGCCTTTTTGATTTCATCTGACGACAAACTTGACTTTGTAAGGTGAGCCATGAGGATACTAGATGTCAATTCCACATCAACAGATGGAGCCCGATACCAAGATAGGGAATCTTCTTCCTGTTTGGACTGTTGACTCCAGAATATTTGGTCATCTAGAGGTGGAGTGGGAACATCAATGGAATGTGTAGCTGCGTCTAGTGACTCTGGAGTTCTACTTAGCCCCTGTATATAGGTACTAAACAAACATGTACATTGGACATAATGCAGTTGGACAAGATACACGTGCATCTGCTGTTGCATCCCTGTTTGCTGCCCACACCTGGCTTTTTCCAGCAACACCTTTGGCTTGCAGGCTGGGGAGGAGTTCCACTATATCTGTGAAGCTCCCCTGGTTTGGGTGACTGGGAGGCCAGGACTGTGAGATGATCCATAGAGACAATGTGTCTCACAGTGTGGATATAACCTGGGATGGCTTGGCAAACTGAGGCTTGGATAGACAAGCCCTGGATTCCCCACAAAGCTCTGGCAGTACCCATCCCCCCATACTCCTTCCCTCCATTCCAGTGGTGGTTCAACCCAGGGATTTCCACACAGTTCTGCCAGTGGCCCTCCCTCCTGCCCCAGGGTCTGTGGTACCTGATATTGTGGCAGCCTTATCCAGTCTTTTGAGGATTTTCTGCCTGAGGGCCTTGTCCCCTGCCACTGCGAAGGCGTTTGCAGCCAGTGCAAGGCTGTAGAGGTTGGGACTGCCAGTGTCAGCATGGACCAGGTCCCTTATACACTTCAGAGCTTTCCCCACAACTGGGTCCTAGGATACAATTGAAAGCACTCTCGTTACGGGCAGGGTGTTTGGGAAAGGAATGCAGATTTCAGTGTGCAGAAGAGGATGGAAACCAAAGGCAGAGCCCAGGCACTGCCTGCAAGAGGCTGCGCACACAGCCCACTCCTGCTGCGGATACTCACGGAGAGAGGCATCCCCGAGCGGATGAGAGCTATCACAATCACAGAGCTCAGCCCCAGGCCTTCCTCCACTGCACCCTGCAGACACCACAAAACACAGATGAGGGATGCTATGAGAAGGGAGAGGGGAGTTTTTCAGTGCCTTCTGGTCCTCTAGCAAATGCCAGCACAGGAAACAGTGCTGGCCCTATTCCTTCTCCTATGGAAGAGACACGAATGGTGTCCACTTTTAAAGGTCCTGCTTACCAGAGCACTTCTCTGCCAGGGTTCCCCAATCTCCTGTGGGCAGCTGATTCCCTCCCTCTGCTGAGCACACTTCCCTTTGTCCTCCCAAATGTAATATTTTCAGTAGCAGATTTCAATGCCAGGAGGAAGTGATGTTCCCACAACGCCGCTGCAAGGTGGCGAGTCTTAGCCCTTGAGATGGAGGTAGGGCAGGGCAGGGCACTGTTTCAGTTCCCAAGTGCACATCATCAAATGCAAACCTTCATCATTCATAACTTGAAAAAGTGCCACAGTGACTAGGCAACCCTGAGTGTCACCCAAGGGTGACCCTGGGCACTTCAGAGCCTTCCTCCTGCAAGAGTTCATTTGTTCTTGGCACCTAAACTGGACTAGAAAGTGAAGGAGCTCTGAAGTACCTAATGAACCACCATTGACACACGTCATACCATCAGACCATTGTTGAAGAGCTTCCCCACACTCTTGAAGCAGCCAGATGGAGTCTGACTTTTAATCAAGGCACTGGCAGCATCCTTTATGTTTTGTTCATCTATGTGGATGAAGTCCCGGGCTTGGCTGAAGGTCTTCAGGACAAGAGCAGTAAGCCTAGAGCCAAGGAAGGAAGAAGGATATAGAACTGAATTGTCACTTGATGCACGTCTCTAAGAGGAGACAGGAGTCTCTGTGTCTTCTACTACATTCTGCCTGTAGAAATACTAGCAGGCCACAGCCCCTGTGCAGATGGAGAACTGGAAGCAGTGCACATGAGCCCAAGAAGCTTGAGGTCAGAGCCATGTGCAGCAAGAGAGAAAAAATTCAATTCTTCAGACCTTCAGGGCTTCGCTAATTTCAACAGGGTGCTTTGCTGCCCTGGAGGGCTGACATTTAGTGAGCTCACTCAGACCCATTCCCAATCCTGTCTGAGCACCATGCATTCTGAAAACTTGTAAAGAAGGTGCCTTTGCTGCCAAGTTTTCAGAATCAGTCTTGTTTATGGTGCTCAAGAACAAAAAATCCAACAGGGGTACTTCAGGTTAGCTCATTGTCACATTTGACTAAGAGGTGTCCCATAGACTAAGAGGAAGATTTTGTATATTTATCAAAACAGATAAATAGGGAAAGTGATGGCATATTGGGGAGTGTGAAACCTGGCATGACATAAATGTTATGGAGTAAAAGATGGATATTGCTCTGGTTTCAGCTAGAGTGGAGTTAATTTCTTCTCAGTAGCTGTTACACTGCCATGTTTTGGATTTGGCATGAGGACGGTGTTGAGCGAACAGCTGTGTGGTGCTTAATTTCCATCTGGGCTTAAGACATGACACCTTCCAAAAAGTCTCAGGAGTAATTTCTGTTCAAAACTCCACACCTTCAGACTGCCTCAGTTTCCCCAGACCAAAATCCAAGCCAGCTTGAGCCTTACCAGGTCAAACTTTTGCTCCTCAGTTATGTCTGGATATTGTTGCTTACCAAGTGTTTCCTGGCTCACTTCCTTCCCCAAAGGCACTGTATGAGCCGTCTGTGTGCTTGTACAGGAGCTGCTGCTGATATCCTGCAGGAAGAGGCTGGGGATAGTGAAGATGCTGTGTGCCTGTCCTGTTCTCCAGGAGCCAACCTGCCCCACCAATCCTGCTGATCATTACAGAGAGCATTATCTCTGAGGAATTTAGCAGAGGGGTGCCATGTACTGCATGTTCCGCTGACATGCAGAACTGACTAGCCTGATTTACACTGCTGCAATTACTATGATGCCAGGCAAGGGATGCTGCACACATCCTGCTCAGCACCAGGCCTCTGCTGAGGCTCCTTCCACACAAGTACTGTGGTGGACACCACCAGCTTAACAAGTAGGAATTCACTCACCGCTTTCCAGGTAGCCAATGGCCTTCTGTTTGATTTCTGGAGTCAGCTGTCCTGTTTCTTCAAGGTATCGTGTGATAAAGACATTTGGGGCAAAATGAACCATGTTCTGCTCACCACAGCCACTAGACATCTGGAGAAGCTCATCTATGTTGTCCAGTGCTGTTCCCATAATGTCACCTGTAGGACAGAACCACAGCTTTGGAAGCCATACGCATTCTTGCACATCAAACAACTCTGGTCTCACAGATTCTCCAGGTAACCTGCTAGGACTGATCTCAGTTCACCTCTGCTCATGTGATGTCTACAGACTGCAGGAATAGTGATTTGCTACTTGGCTGTCTCTCCCCTGGCTTGGTGAAATTATACATCCATCCAGTGCCACTTTATAGGAGAGACAGGACACTGCTCTGGAAGACAGCGTCACACCTTGCTGTACATATTCCCTTTCATTACTTTGTTTGCTAAAGAGGACACAGTGGCACCAGAAGACATGTGCATGGCAAAATATTACTTCCCAAGACTCTTCTAAAAACTCACCTAAGAAAGAGATGTGGGCTCTCTCTGACCCAAGGACAGTGTTCTCTGGCAGAGTGAAAGAGATTGTCTCTGAAGCTGAAGTTCCTGCAAACAGCAAAAACATCAGAACAACAGGCATGAGGAAGATGGCAGAGTCACAGGTGTCCCCCAGGAGATGGTGTAAACAGGTCTGGGACCACCTCATCTGTTGGTGAAATCAGCATTCAAAAGAGAGGATCAGACAGAGATCCAGCCACCCATGGATGAGGGTCTGTGATGTGGTTAGGCTGTGACTTGATGTTGCCAGGAGCTTTTAGTACTGGGTAGGGCTGAATGGCTTTGCCTACCCATAAAAGCTCCAAGATCCCTGACTTTCTGCTCCCTCCACACCTTCAGAGAGTCCTAGAGTTGTTCAAACATCACACTGCTTCCATCTGATCTCTCTGTTCTGTGCATAAGCACAGCCCCAGTAAGACAGTACTTGGGGCTCTCTGCACCTACCTTCAGGGCACAGGAGTGAGGTGTGGGTCTTTTCCTCCAGCTGCCCCTCTGCCTGGTGGGGAAAAGGCTGGTCAGCTCAGAAAGGAGAGCAGTAAAGTCAGAGACCAGCTGTGCAGCACCCCACCTTTGTGCAAGCACCTTTTCCATCCTCATGGGCCTTGGCTAAGGGCTTCACACAGACAGCAGAGACATCCATGCCAACGGTGAAGTTGTACTGGAAGGCAGGTTTCTAAGCTGCTGCATGGCTTTTGACCCCACTGCCCTGCCAGCAAGCAGTTCTGACATTTCTGTTCTTCCTTCCCAGAGCCACCCACCAGACTGTCTTGAGCCCAACCCAGCCCCAGCCTCGCCAGAGCCCTGCAGTGCAGCCTGACCTTCACCAGCAGGTGTTTAACCACTGTGTCCTTCCCGCCTGACTCTGGCACAACCGCTGTACGCTCCATGCAAACATCTTCCTGCTCCACCGCCTCGGCAGTGACAGTGAAATTCACCTTCCCTAAAAAGCAAAACATCAGGAGGCTGGCTGGCACATCTTGCAGATGTTTTAGTTTGCTCAGCCTTGGGCTGCTCACTCATGTTTTGCACAGAAGGCTAGTCTCCCTTCCAGCCCAGCTCTGGGTTCCTCAAGCAGCTCTACCAGTGCTTCCCACCCCTGCCCCTCCCTTGATCCCTTACCTAATTTTGTAGCCTTCACATCCCAGGAAAATGTTTTTGCTGAATCGGGGCACAGGCAAACAGTGAACCTGACATTTTCATGAAGAAACTCAAAATCCCTGGAGTCCATTAGGCTAAGCTGGAGCTAGAGGTGGAACAAAAGGGAGTTCAGGATACAGAGCTGCTGCTGCTGCTGTGTTTTTCCATTCGGGTCCTTGATTCAAATGACAATCAATCCCACAAGCCAGGGGTGAGTGTTTTGATGGGCTGTTGCAGTATCTGTGGGACACCAGCAGTGTCCCACGGACATGCAATCCACATTTATAAGGTTTGGCTTCTGGGGAGGGATAAACTGGTCAGTGATGGCTCTGTGTGGAACTAAATTGAATAACTTCTTTGGTGTCCTTTGCCAAGTGCCTAAGCAGGCAGCCCCTCTATTTGGGTCTCTATTAGTAAAGGAGTTCCCACACATTCTTGTGCTCCAAAGCATCCTGGAGGGAGCCACTCACCACCATGCACTGCTCCAGATAGCTGAAGACTTTGACCTTCAGGGGAAATGACTCTCCCCGGAAAACAGAATAGGGCAGAGTGAGTTCCACGAAGAAGGGCTTGAAGCTCCGCAGGTTGGTGGTCTCTGAGATTCCCAAGCCATGGCTCTCTGAGGTGCAGAAGGTCATGGCTCTCCAGTCTGTGATACTGTCAGGTACTGTGACAGCTAGCTCAGCAGCCCCTGAATCACTGAGGAGAAAACAGAGTGGAAGAGGTTGTCCCCATCCTGGATAGATTTCTCTTGGGAAGACAAATGCAGAAATTCAGACTATGAAATGGAAGTGCATGTGAAGGCATGAGGATTCCTGGCAAGTAGGACAGAGGTATGGGAAGAATAGCAAATAGATAGGCAAGGAATGACTTGAGAGGAAAATGCAACCCAAAATTTGATTCTGAGCAGTGCTGCACCTGAAATTCTTCTTTTGTGTGGGCACAGAGGGCTCACAGGGGTGTGTGTTATACACCCAGTCTGTGCCATGGAGTATAGTGTGACACTTCCTATTGGGAAGGTGTGGAGACAATGGAACATGTCTCTTCTGAGGTGCATATTGACAGGACAAAAGGTAACACACAGCTGGAATGTGGGAGATTCTGACCTGACATAAGGAAATACCATGAGGATGGTCAAACATGGAAGCGCAGTTTGAGGAATCTCCATCCTTGGGGATACATAGTACTTTACTACAACTTAATCTAACAAGACCTGCCTCGTGTAGAATGTTGAGCGATGGATCTGTGGAGGCCTCTTACATCCTGCAAGAGTGTGTGATGTTAAATTCCTAGAAGCATTTGGAAAATCTCAAGCAGAGACAGGAACTGAACAAAAACTCCATTGTCCTTATCCACTTCATACCTCCCTCCTTTAATTTGTGCACAGAAGGCAACAATGCCCTGTCTCTGCTCCTCCCCATTCCCTCTACTGTGTCTGGTAGAAAGTCTGTACGTCTGTGGAGCCACAGCCTGTAGTTACTCACTTGATGGGAACCAGAGTCCAGATGAATGTCTCTGGGAACCAGGTACGTGCTGCTGCTGACTCGCTGCCCAGCTCGGTGTGCTCTGCCTCAGCAGCTTCAACAGCAGCATCTGCTTCTGAGTACAAGCTCTCCAGGTCTGCCAGCTCATCAAAAGCTGTTGGGAATACGAGCATTCATTCAAAGGCAGAGCAACTGTGAAACCAGGATAGAGTCCAGCCAGGAAAAGCTCAGTTCTCCTTCCCTCGACTCCCAGCCCAAACCCCCTTGTCCTATCCAAAATGCCCTCAACTTCATTATTGTCTTCCACAAGACTACCCAGAAGGCCAGGGGGATTCCAATGCATGTGCTCCTCCCCATGAGACATTTTACCTGCTCACAGTTTTGCTCTCATTCCCTGCAGAAAAGCCTAGATACTCCCCAATGCCAATCTTGGTTCATTCTCTGGTTTCCAAAAAGACCTCTCCTAGTCTCACAAACAGATTTCTTTCCTGAGACAGATGCCCCATTTCCCTCCTTGACCATATTATCTTCCTGCTCACCAGCTGAAGCTTCCAAACAGGTTCAAACCCTGCAGCCACCTCTCTGCCCCTCCAGTGCTCTGGACACACACTCCTGCCGGGGCTTTTCCCTTCTCCCTGTGGAGCACAGCTCCTGTACAGCCTCCCACTCATGCCTGTAAGCCATCCCAGCTCCTAAGCACATTCTTGTTCAGCTGCCCATGTGCAGCCTATATGTTACCCGTGCTCTCCAAAGAAACAGGAAAAATGGAGATGTACACATGTAGTCGTAGTCAAAAGTGGTCTGGGTGCGGCACTCAATTGGAGACTTGATTTTAAGACTGGTTAAAAATGTTAGACCTGCATTCTGGAGGAAAGAAGGGGACAAAAGAAGGCATATTTCTGTGGAGGGCTTGGTGTGTTCGAGGGTCTGTCTCTTCCCCCTCCTCCCAGCATACCACAGCTACTCTGTGTTGTTTGCCGGTTGTGCACCTCAGCACAACCTGCAAATTTATATCAGGCAAGAAAGCAGAACTGTCCTGCTCCCAGAGCCTGGTCCTCATGCCAAAGGACTGTGGGGATGACCACTTGCATGTTCATGCCTGTACACAAAGTCATTATTTTGGCACCACAGTTTGCTGCCCACCCTGACCCAGACTTTTCTTTATCATTCACTGCCATTCCTTTCTACTGTTCTTTCTCTCCTTTCCCTGGGCTCCCCTTTTCTCTCGGGTGCTTTGCTTCTCCAACCTCCAATTTTCTCTGACACAGGCTGACAATCCACACTGCTTCCAATCCATAGAAAGTCTAAAGGGGGCCAGTGGGGAGTTAAGTTCTAGGAATCTGCCTGATCAATGAGAATTTATCATGCTGGGAGGACAGAGTGTCATTGATCTTTTAGTTCAGAAGCTTGGCAAATTCAGATTGTGAAGTCACCAGCATTTACAGGAAAGACAGTCTGTAAAGCTACCCAGTGCTGACCTGGGATACAAAAGGGCTTGGCTCAGCTCTTATATTTCAGCATTTCTGGAAATTAGATTTACCTTCAGAAGTTCATAAACATCTGGTTGGGACACTGCATAAGAGTATCTGTTGTACATGAACGGTGACATCATTCCTGGTGAAGGGGTGGTCTTAGAGGCACCAGTGATGCCCGGGCTCTTGTGGATGGTGCAGTAGTCACTGTAGATATCTGTGAGGGTGCTGAGCTGCTCCTGAGCATAGCTGAACATATTATACACCTGCAGAGAGACAATAAAAACAGTACAGGTCAGTGTAAGAGGTGTGAAGATTTTCATTTCTATCCAGAGATCCTGTGACCTCAGAGGCCAAGCTCAGGTCCTGCTTGTCACAAAAACCCAGCCCCAAGGGGTTTTGAATTTTATGGAGAGCCTCCACAAATTTTGGATTCATAGCACCAGAGAAGAACATGAGCCCCTCTGGGGTATGGCTGCATAGCTGTGGCCACTTCTAGCTTAATAATTGTACCTGTGAACTGAATGCAAACACTGAGGACACCTTCCCTGCATGGGAGGAACATTGGACAGCTTCTTGTCTGACTGAAGACACATCCTGGATCCACCAAGCCAGTGTAAAGAGGCAATTCAGTTGTCCTTAAACCAAGGTCTAGAGGAGAAAAGGAACCCTTCCACTGCCAGTACACCACCTAGAGCCCACTCTGTGAATGGAAGGACTGTCTGGTTCATGTGAGCTGGAACAAAGACAGGGAGCCTACCCCATGCTTGGCTTTTTTTTTTTTTTTTTAACATGACTTTTTTTCAGACCACTGCCATGTATCAGTTCAGGAGATGGATGTCTCTTGCCTTCTTCTTGTCACTGTGGTAAAGCACTGTAAGTTTAACCAGGATGTGACTTCAGGCTGTAGCTGGGGACGACTATGGGTTATTCTAACAGAATACACCCTCTAGACACTGGAAATTTTGGCTGGTGTTTGATGTTGGCTCTCATTTTTTCTCATTAAGCCATGCCCTGTCCCCATTCAAGCACTTGTTGGTATGTCCACCGTGCCTTATTAGCCAGCAAAGGTCAGCACTGGAGTGACTCACACTATCCCTGGACAGCTCAGCCTCTGGCCTCAGGAGAAGGACACTTTTGTCAACTGCACGGATGCTGCACAGGGAGCCTGGTGCAGCCTGCAAATGGACCTGGACAGTCGATCCTGGGAGTGCCACTGCTTCTGAGAAGCCAAGCTTCACCTGAAACAGCAGGAGAAAGGGGGGCTGCAGACACTGAGAGACGAAGGAAAGGGGAAGCTGTGGTTATTGGATTCTGCTGCATATCTACTGCCAGTTTGCAGATCATTATCCATCCTCCAGCCTACCTGCCCCTCTGTGTTTTGTGCACTGCTTACATGGTTCCTGAAGCAGCTGGAGACTTTCAGACGCAAGGTGTCAGCTGCCACTTCTCCCTCAGGGAAGGTAATGTAAACAAAGAGGGTAGCCATGGATGAAATGAGGTCAATGGGCAGAGTGATGTTGAAAGACCCACTGTACTGACCTGAAGGATGAAGGAAAAATTGAAAAACTATGGCAAGGTGCAAGGAAGTCTTCAATTCAAGGATGACAGCAGCAATGTGCTCTTCCTCTGTAATACTTCTGTACAGATTCTTGCATAAAAACTGTTCTGCCTTGCTTCTGGGGAGGCCACAGCTAGGCCAGGATGGAGGTTTTTATAGCAGCAACCTTGTATCATGACACACCTTGGCAACAGTGAGAGTTGGAAGAAAAATGAGTCTTTCCACTTGAGCTCAGAAAGACTCCATAAGTTACTTTGCCATTTTCCTGCTTGGTAGATAAACTCTGACAGTTTCATCATTTGATCAGAAAAAGAAAAAGAAGGAAATTAAAAGACAGAAAAAAAGATAGCATATTTCCTATAGGTTTTTTGTGCCACCTCTGTGGTTTCCTGTTAGTGTCAGATCTCTTTTGTCTCCTTCTCCATCTAGGCTTGAAAGACTTTCTCGTTGGATCCTTAATCTGTTCCTGGCAGTTAGATGCCCTTACCTGACGGTGGATCAAGAAGCACTGTTGTTTGGCCATGATGCACAAGGGACCCTCTGGCCATAACCTAAAGGGTAATGAACAGAACGAAGGGTTGAGAGTGCCTCTGCTCCACGTTTCTGGGCCAGCAAAGGGCCCTGTGCTGACACAGACCAGGCGCAGAGCTGCACTCGCTGGCGCTGCCCGCACTCACCAGGTGGTAGAAGTGTGCCCTGGCAGCCCGGTGGCCCAGCTCTGTGGCGAGTATGTGGTAGTGCACAGTGACCTGCTGCACGTCCCCACAGGCTGGCACTGCCTGCAGGGGCTGGATCCTCACCGAGCTGCGGCTGGAGGAGTAGAAGGCCCTGAGTGGGAGCGATGCAGTGCCGTAAGAAACCTTCACGTTCCGACCGTTCGTGTCCTCCGGCTGGGACTTTGCCTGCGGCACAGAAAAAAGTGTCTGAGGATTTCCTACAGCTCTTCATACACCAAAACCAAGGCTGACTAAACAGTGGGCTCTGAACTATCCCAGCATAGGGTGTCTACTTCCACCTACACCAAGTTCAATCAGTCCTTTTCTGTGGAGCTTGGCATTTGCCTGCTGTCCCACACTCTGGGATAACTAGTGCCCAAACAGGAGCAGGGAGCTGTACGCTGCTAGGGCTTTAGCTGAAGTCTGTAATTCTGCCATGCTGCTGCTACCCTGGGAGCAAGCCAGATCATTTGACTATGTGAAGTGGTTTATCAGCCCCTGGATCAAACCACTGAAGCCTTTGCTTCTATCTGGTATATTTGGGTTTGCAATAACTGGTTCCTAACCTGTAGTATAACTTTACTGCTGTTGTCCCATGCTGATGTCTCTAAGACAAAGGAGGCCATCCCAGTGTCATCTGTGAGGTAGGTCTTGGTCTGCTTCCTGCTCCCATAGGACACTGTAAGAATCACCTTCTTGTTCTTCAGGGGTGTCCCACTGGCACTTCTGAGTTCCAGCTGTAACAATGCAGAGAACAGTCAGAGAGTTGGAGGCCTCAGGATTGAAAATCCACCTCCCAGTAGAAGTCCCAGTCCCCCTCTCTGTAAAGGGACTCTCAGTGTGAATTTTGACATCTCCAACCCTTCCCCATTTATGTAGCAGCCATCTCATCTGGCAAAGCCACAGATCCTGCAGTCATACCTTTGGATAACCTCTTGGTAGATATGTCAAAGGAGGGACTGGGACAGAGGATTGTGCTGGCAGCTTTGGGCAGCTCAGAACAAGAGGACCCCTGGGCACTTCTGTGCCTACCACCTGCTTGGGCCCAGCCACTGGGCTTTCCATGTTTCTTCCCTTTTCACTCACATTTCCATAGTAGGGAGCTCCTTGCTGATAGTAGTAGCTCGTCCCCCAGAACTGGAGAGTTGTGATATCAAAAGTGACCTTGCAGTTTTCAGTGGTGTTGAACTCCACCCCTGGGAAAGACAGGAAGAACATGCAGGTGAGCAGAGTGTCTAAGCAGGCATCAAGATTGGATAAACTCAGTTAAGGGGTGGACTATCACTCATAGGGCACTGCAGTTTCTCCATGCAGCTTCAGGAGTCATTCAACACACACGCACTCAGCTAGAGTGCCTCCTACACTCTGACATGACAGAATGACAGCAGTCTGTCTGGAGGTCTCTGTCAGACACTTCTCAAACACTCTTTCCCACTTTAAGAAGGTCCAACTCACATTTGTCCCTTTCAATTCTCCTTCCCTCCTCACAGCAGTCACTAGAAGGCAGCATTTTTCCTTGCCTTTCCCATGTCAGTTCTCAGCCTGATGTCTCCTCCCGTGTGCCCATCTGAAATCACTGCAGCTGTTTGCTAAGTGAATGTGTGTCACTGCTTCTGGCAAGGGGCCATGAAACATTTTCTTTGCAGGAAGAAAAGGAAGGCTTTGCAAAATCTTGTGAGAGTGGGAACCTTAGAAAAAACATTATCTCCCTATCTGGGATGTAGAGATAAATCTAATGAGGAGCTAATAACAGTACACAGTTAGGGCCTTGGTTATGTCTAGTTGCTCTGAATAACATTTCATTCCAATGGACTGTCCTAAAATGTGGTTTATATACAAGATAACCTGTCCTGGCCCACCTCTGTACACACTTTTAATTTGATGAGAGGACAAGAGAAAGCAGCTCTTGCCTATCTCTGTCAAAACAAAATGACTGCCAGAGCAGGAATCATGACTGGATGAACTCAATTGTCTTATAGATAAAACCCCAAAGACAAGTACATTTTACGAGTGCAAAATAGAAGATTTTCTACAAAGTGTAGAATCAGTTTTTTTCTACCTGTTCCACTTTCTTTCAGAAAAGCCTCAGCCTCCAGATTGAAATCATAATTATCACCATGCTTCCGGTGGAAAATCTTAGTATTCACTTCAGTGGAAAAGCAGCCATCCTCATTGGTCTGGGAATATGAAATTACATTTGTTAACCAATCATGAAGGCAAAAAGAGTGTTCTGTCCCTTTGCCCTCTCCCCTCCCTTCTGCAGGAGGGGTGGGTGCTCCCGTGCTCACCTCGCCGCTGTAGTCCTTGCAGATACTGCGCTTGCCTTTGGAGGACCTGCGGTTATAGCGGATGTGTTTGTGGCACACCACGGCCCTCACGCTGCCCTGCACTGCCTTCCCATAGCTGTACCTGGCAAAGGGAGCACAGAGGGCTTACACTCACACAGAAACACTGCCTCAGGTGTGAGGCATGTCAGCTTTACCCTGTGGTTTGCAGCCACACAGCCCAGCAGCCTGCAGTATATTCACAGGTCATCGGCTCAGCAGAGGAGGCCAAGAAGTACAAATGGCCTCAGCAGATTGAGGCAGAAGGCGCTGCTGGGCGAGTTCTCTCCAAGCCAACACCAGCCCCAGCAGGCAGGGCTAGGGGACACTGTGCTGGCCACGAGCTCAGCCATTATTCCTACAACCCTGTCACTAACAAATACAGCAGAGGTGCTGTATTGTAGGGCACAGGCTACATTGAGGGAATGCACTGTCACCTTCAGACACACAGAGAAAGCAGGGAGAGACAATATGGAGAAAGGTGAGAGTCCAGGAGCATTGCTTGGCAAAGGATGACAGGGTACCAACTGTGGTGAGGGGTGAGGGTAGGGTTGGCAGAGAACATTTTGAGCTCAGTTATTGATGGCTGTGCATTTTCCAAACCAGTAAAAATGCACCTTCTGCCACGATAAGTCAGCTCACATGCCACAGACGTGGAGAGGGAAGTGTTCCTCTAGGATGGTGACCACCTGAGGCATCTGGATGGAGACACTGAACTTGGGCAGCACTGTGTGAAAGCAAGAGAAAGATAATTCAGTGAGAATAGAAAGACTTAATTTGCTCCAATCCTTCCAAAGTGGTTGTTTACAGAAAATAAAATCTCTCCTTTTGTTCCAGCACATGGCCTGGAACAGCCCAGTTAGGAGAATGGGACAGCAGCAGGCAGCTTGAGTCTCCTCCCCAGAGCACAGCTGTGGGACAGTGTCTCAGTCCCATCCTCAGGACATGGGGGAGGAGGAATCCAGTGGGCCTGGGTGAAGGTCAGTGATTACACCTGTGGGCAGACAGCTGCACTTCCCAGGAGACAGCACAACCTGACAGCTGCATGGCCCATCCAGCTCTGTGTGAGGGGGTGTGGCTGGAGGCTGGCAAAACACCTTTCTCTGCTGCCACCAGCTTCCTGAGACTCTTACCATACTCCTCCACCCTGAAGGTGCGTGTGAGGCCGGGCACTCTGATGGCGTACTCTCCAAGCGGTGCTCCTGCAGCCAGCGGGAAGGACAGATCCACAATGCCTCCCACAGGTGCAACATCCAGCCACTGTGCAATTCGGTTCCCCTTGGGGTCCTGCACAGGTGGAGCAGAGACTAGTTATTTTCCAGTGCAAAACTACTCTTTTGCAGGATGTCCAAGATACCATACCACATATTCTCTTGTCCTGAGGGCCCAAGTCTATCTATGGCACAGCAACAGTGCTCAGGTGAGCCCAGGCTCAAAGAGCAAAGGACATTGCTCCCTGTCTCATTGACAAAGTAAATCTATCATATCATTGTTTCCTGGTGGCACTGCCATCTCTGACTGCTGCAAAGCTGTTGTTTACTGCCTGCCTGTCTCACTAAGAGAAAGAAGTGGTCCTTCAGAGATCTCTGTGGTCACCTGAGCTGGCACAGCCCACAAGGTTACTGTAGAGAAATTCCGCCTAAGGCACAATCTACGGGGGAGTGATGTCTTGAATCCCCAGGAAGGAATGGGGAAATGAGTCCAGGACTCCATGCAGGGGAACCATTGAGGCCCAGTCATGAAGGACAGTGCTCTCCCAGTGCTGGTTCTGGGAGGGCAGGGTGTAGAACTCCAGGTACAGCCACACTGCCCAGCCAGTAGGAGCTTTGTGATGAGCTGATGGGATTGCTCCCATTCATCCTGAGGTAACTGACTTTCTGCATCGATATTTCCCAACCACCATCTCCGAACCCGTGTCCTCCCCAAGGTGAGAAGAGTTCATCACTTACAATAAAGTAGGAGCTTTACCTTCAGTTCCACCAGGCGCTGCTGTGGGGAGGAAACAACAGTCACTGGTGGGATGCTTTCAGATAAGTTACGTCCACCTCCCTGGTATTTTTTATTTCCCCAACCATCCACCAGTCTTCTCTAAGCAATTCCCAGGGACTGCCCATAACCCATGAGCAGCTGCTGTCTTGCAGGTGGTGCCAAACACTGTTTGTAAGCACCAAAAGCAATTTTGAGACCAGCTGTACACACATCTCCTGGCTGGGCCAAGCACTGATCTAGAAGACATGCAGGCAGCTCATAACATTTCCAGACTTCAGGCATCTTCCCTCTTGACTTACTGTTTCACTGCTGGCAATGAAGTTCTGATCCAAGGCCACAATCCGCAACTTGACTACAAAGCAAAAGGAAAACAAGACTGGTTGAAATGAAATCAAGGCTCTCAATAGTAAATAACAAGAACACATGGCTAAGAAAGATGTGTGCATGTGCTTCACTGAGAAAGTGTGGGCAGCAGATAGAGCCTTCCACTCCTAGGCCTATGCCCAAAGCCCTGCTAGGAGCTGGCAGCCTGCTAGAAAAGAAGGTGTGAGGAAAGGAGTGTGGGGCTTTCTGGGAAGGCTGGCAAACAGCATTTTTCTGGACAGTGGGCCTCTGGTGGGCCACTCAGTCTTGCCTGCAGTGAAGGCCATCCCAGTGCAAAGTGTGGAGAGGCATGGGCCCAACAGCTGAACCCTGTGGTGATCTGAGCTGTGCAAGGGCAGTGGTGGGACCTATGGGTCTGCAATCCTCACCTGAGGAAGTCTGTGGGGAAGAGAGGGGTTGAGAGCCCTGACAGACAGACATGGCTTTGACTGGAGCAATCATGAGTACAACACTGTGGCTTCTAAATCTTTTCTAACACATCAAGGAAAACCCACAAGCCCTGTTCACAGCGGCATATGGCACGCTGACACAGAAGAGAGATATTCCCAAACCCCTCTAAGCCTAGAAGTGATGTGGCCATCTCCCTTCCTGAGCAGGTCCTGCTCAGAGGACTAGAGAGTACCCCACATTTTGCGGCCTGAGGACCAGTCTGTCTCTCACAAGACATGGCATTCTGTCCATACCAATCTGTCCAGGTTTGTACACAGGTTTGTCTGTCTGGATAAAAGTCTTCTTGTCTGCATGCTTGATTAGGACTTTCTGTTTCTTCTGGAACTCTGAGTTGGCTTCCATTACTGTGATAACAACAAAAGCCACTTCCTCAGGGTTTCCAACAGGAGGAGGGACCTGCAGGTATAGTTATAACCATCATTCAGAGTGGATCCCATTCACTGATCCTGAGGTTTTTGGAATAACAATTATGATATAACTTTTGGGTTGCTCTAGTTTTTCTTGCCTGAAAAGAGTTCACAGAACATTTCAAAAAGTTTTCTAGAAGGGTAAAATATTAGTGGGGCTACATAGCAGAAAGGACACTGGCAGATCTACGCAGGCTGGAGCAGAAGATTTACTGGCCAGTTAAGATGTCCTCATGGGAAGGCACAACTCTTTGCATTCCTGCCCAGCAAGAGCAGAACCCATGCCATATCCACCCTAGTGAAAACCCTGGAAAGTATCTTCCTCACCTGAAAGCTTGTGCAATGGAAGAAGGGGAGCTGAGAGATGGACTGAGAGATCAGAGTCTCATTCCCAGCTCCGCTTTGCAAGGTGACCGACACATGGATTGGGACTGCTTGCTCTCTGCTGAGCTGGAGACACACTGTCTCTGAGAAGGGGTAGTAGAGCTGAGATGGTATTGCCACAGCATAGTTTCTGTTGGGAAAGAAAAAAAGAGAAGAGAGAGAAGAGTGAGAAGAAAGAGAAGAAAGATTAAACTGACTTTCTAAGAAAGCAGGTTTTGACCTGTATTTAGGTACTTCCTAACAGACTTCTGCCCTCTTCACCCCACTGGCATGACACCAGTGGGACATGACACTGTTCTCATCCATGGGTACTGCAGACATTGATACTGAGGCAGGGCTATATGCTGTATGCTGCATGCACATATAAAATTATAAAGTGACTGCCTTACAAACTGAAAGTGAAAATAAGGTGAAGGGACCTCCCCATGTCATCCAAGGGATCAGCACCAGCTTGGCTTTCTTGCAGGTCTCCCAAGTCTTCAGTGTTTTCACGGAACCACACTACATTACCACCATCAGGTTTTTTTGGCTGGTTTTCCCACTGTTCTTGGGCTCAGAAACAATGCCCTCTGCGAGGGACCCAGTGTCCCAGCTTCATGTCCCAGACACAGAAACTCATGAGCACCTTCACTTCAGCTCCTGACACTCTTGTCCTCTTTGCACTCTACTTGCTCTGCCACCCCTGCATCTACTCTGAGCTGCATCCATAACACCAGAAAGTTGTTCACACTTTGTTTCCATCTTTTACTGTACTGTATCACCTAGGACCAACAAAAAGCCAACATTCAAGCAGATTTCAAAATTCTTGTCACTGACTCCTCCCACTCACTGCCTCTGGACAGGCTCAGCCAGCAGCATATTTTGCAGGAAGCAGAGGGCAGGGCCTGGAAAGATCAGAAAAGCAGGAGGAAGGGAGATGACCTGCTGGCAGTTCTCAGCTGGAGCTCAGCACCCTGGCGAGAAGGAGTCAAAGTCCTGCTGGCCAGGAGCCCTTGACTGCTGTCACACTCGAGTGCTGCCAAGCTGCCTTGAGGATCTCAAAACACATAAAAACAACATTTTGTTTTTCCTACTTGAGCTGACTCATGGCACCTCCCACTTGCCGATTGTGCCAAAGGATGGGATGAGCACTAAAAATTCACTGCTTGAAACCTCCCATACCCTTCCTTGCTTTTAATGATCTTTTACTCTGGAACATTTTCTTACACCCCATTAACATTTCATCCTTGCCCTTGCCTTCTGAGCTATAAAAGTAAGAAAGAACATCTCTGGGTCTGTCATCCAAGGGTCCCAAGATCCAAGCTGGATAACAAATCTGTGAAAAAAAATTGGAATACAGGCAGGACAGCAGACAGCCTATTGAAGGAAGTGGTATTTCCCTAAAGCAAAGCTTCATGCTGAGGGTAACAGTGGCAAGCAGACAGCAGTAAAGCACATCCTTTGCGTGGGAGCTTGTCAGCCTATGGAACAGGTCCTAGAGGAAGTACTCCCATTGGAGAAGGTTTTTAAAACTAGGCTTGTGCACAGCACACCACATGCAGCAGGAGGGAACCCAGCTACAACCCACTGCCGTATTTTTCACTGTAACATCTACTGCTCAAGCACAGTCATGCTTCTGTTTGCACTTGTGCCATGGCTGCAAAAGCAAACGCCGTCAAAAAAAAAGCCAGAACGAGTTCACAAGCCAGGACATCACAGCAGTGTCTGCTGGAACAGGAGCTGCATTCCTGACAAAGTATAGGAAGAGAAGCTGTGCTGGGAATTGCCCTTGAGAGAGGTATGAGGAAAGGCGTGGTGGGAGCAGATGGCCAGCCAAGCCTGAACAAACACACTGCTGTACCAAGAGCATCCCTACCAGATACTTGGGCTCATGTTTGCTCACTTTGTAGACACCCAGCTTTGCTGGCTAAACTATTAAATGGTGACCTACGTCTCTGGGAAGAAAGGCTTAGCCCAAAGGAAACATGTTCTGGAACACAGTAGGAGATGTGAGATATTGGAAGGTCAGAATTAAGCACATGCAGAAAGCTGGCAGAGTCATTCTGCCTGAGTCCTTGCTGAAACACATGGTCTACATCAAAGGCACTAAAGGAAGAGCCAATTAGCAGGGGGAAGGTGGGGAAAAGGCACATGGAAATCAAGCAAAACCTTGGGAACGTGAGAAATTATGCCTCTCCAGAAAAACACACCTCACCTTAAGACTTCTGTCCCATTTCTGTCATCTACTGCCACCCCCACGGGGATCCCTCACAGACCAGAGCACATTTGCAAAGCAGTGATGTTCTTACAGCATTGCAGGCATTCCAGCCGTGCTAGGCAGGAGAAGGATGCAGCCCCACAGGAAAATGATCCTCCACATAGCTGAATGCCGGTCGAATTCCTCCAAGGAAAGCTTAGCCACTCCTCAATACCCCCTTCTCCCCTGCTCCTGCTGTCTTCCTTCTCCCCCTCATCCAGAGCCGAAGGAGAACGCAACTCCTGCCCTAACCAGACGCCCGTTCCTCCCTTGGCTTCAAAACCAAGGTGGAGATCGGCTGCTCGTGGCTGGAATGTGGGCGGGAGAAAGGGGTGGCGACAGTGTTTACTGCCTACAAACCAGAGGCAGCTGCTTCCAGACTCTGTAAGGCTTGTCGGTGTTTCCCCGGGAGAGGGCTTGTCTGCCTTAGGCAGCACAGCTGCTGGCAGCAGCAGTACTTAGTTACTGTATTTTGGTACAGGGGCCCAATTTAAATAAAATTTTCCCCAATTTTTTACTGGGACGTCATCAGAAACATTTGGATACAAATTAATTTTTTGTGATGTCCGTGGATTTTTCTCCATGGTTCTTCTTCTGTAGAACTTCTTAGTGTTATTTGCTTCTTACTGAAATTTCACTCCTGCTGGTTGTCTTTCTGTTTTTGTCTAACTAGGTTGGACTTGAACTCAAACCCCATTTTAATTTTGGAGACTGACATGTGCTCCCAGATCAGTGACATACAGTGCTTTAACCCGAGGTTCATCTGCAGTGTCAGTGCTAGGTTAAAGGCTGGTGTGCCCCTGTTACATCACACTGTGGTCTAAGAGCGTGGGTGCTAAGCACACGGATGCAGACTGGCCAAAGTAAATCCAGGGATTGCTTCATCTGGGAGCAAGGCACAGGCAGATGGCAAATTCTCTCTGTGCTTGTGTATCTTTGGTTGTGCTCTGCTAAAACACAGCAGGGGCCAGGACTGAATGAAGATGTGCACCTTCAATTGAGGTTGTAACTGGAGGGCAAATTCATCCAAGCCCTGTGCTCCTCACTGCTGCCACTCAGGAGATGGAAACACAAGTGTTGTATTGCACTAAATAGTTATTCAGTTTTTTGCAACACACAAGGGTGCAGTGCCCAAGAAGAGTCTGGAGGAGGGGGATGGTGGTGTCAGTGTAGAATCATCTTATTGCAGGGGGAATCTGTCAGAAGACTGGGCATCCAGCTTGGGCACATGTAGAGTAGTGATTTGATAAAATATGTGTGGACTTAAAGTGTTCACACATATTTTATTTATTTGGAAAGGCCTAACAGTGGAACTATGAGAGGAGTTGGCATAGGTAGCAGGAACTGCCCTGGAAATGATTCTAGAGTGCTCAGGAGGATCAGACATGGCTGGGATGGATGGGTGGACAGAGGTAGGAATGCATGGGATGGAGGTGATTTGAAAGGATTTTACTCCCAGCTTGGAGTAACGACTGGATGAGGGGAAGATCACTAATGTTACTTTTTACAAACTGAGGTCAGTAGCTGATGTGCAGATTTGGCTCTCATCAGATACTACAGCCAAGATCCAGACCAGTCACAGATGAGATGAGACTCTCCCAAGTCCCCTTCAGCTTGAGTTAGAGACACGTATTTCCCTATATCCCTTTCCAGTGTCCTGGCACCCACGGCCTGGAATACCACCTGAATGTAAATGTGGGTGGAGAACTGTGTTATGTGACCTTCACTCTGCTGTTGGTGGGAGCAAGTAAATATTAGCTCATGTCATTAGCCTAGAAAAGATATTCTCTCCATATATTAACTCCCCTACTCTTTGAACCTAGGAGCATCTGAGGGGGTGTTTAGGATTGCTCCAACCCATCAGTACCCATGCAGTTCTCTCCTCCAGTGTGGATCTTGTCAGCTTTCTGTCCCAGCCCAAGCAATGGGTGCACCACTGCTCCTCTTAGCCCTGACCCTACTCCCCGTTGCAGCTGCAGCAAGTCTGGAACCGTGAGACCCTCTCCTTTTGATTTTGGGGGGCTTGGGAGAAGGGCCTGTTGTTGAGGGGTGGTGCTGAGGGGCTGCACTCTTTGGCACCCCAGAGCTGGACGGTGGGAGCCTGGCTCCCAGGGGCTGAGCAGAAGCAGCTCCTGCAGAGTCCTGGGCATCGAGCACTGCAGTGTTGGCTTGTGCAGGAGCTGCACTACAGAGGCCACAGGAGCTCTGCCTCTGTTTGTGCTGTGCTGCTGGAGTGAAATCTGGTGTGAGGATGGAAGCCTAATGCCTCAGCCACTGCATGTTTGGCTTCTTTGGTTTCCTCACACAGCCTTGCTCTGTGTACTCACAACTGGAGCATCGTGGATGGGGCAGCTGTGTCTGGCTGGTGGCAGGGTGGTGACACAGAGAAACTGGGAGTTCTCTATACTGGGCATGTTCCTCCTTTCTCATTTGAAAAGGAGCTTAAAAGAGCTAAACTTCCTTCAGTGCAGTCCTCCAGACATTTCTCACCCTTGGTCTACCTCTTCATGAAAGCAGCAGAGATGGATGCTGGCCTGTCCACCACAGCCTCTGACCTGTTTTTGAGCATGTTCTGCTCTCTTCTAGTCACTATATGGTGGTGTTCCCTGCTATCCTTCGGCAGTGCCAGGAGGAGAAGCTCTACATTCACTTCAGCTCCCTGACTGAGGCTGTCCACCTGGCTGTCACCTTGCAGACAGAAACCCAGAATCACACACTGGTGGAGCAGGATGTGGAGAAGCCAGGCACTTCTCAGAGCATCACCTTCCAGGTGAGTGTAGCTGTGGCTACTGATTTGACAGGAGTTGCTTTCACATTCACACAAGAGCATGGCACTTCTCTGGGTACACTGTCCTTTTCCTTGCCATAGCTTCCAAGAAGGCTAAGTATATTTCCCTACCAGTGCTAGGCAAAATACAACAGTGTCCTGGAGTCTAAGATAGTAGGGCATCTTTTCTATGTATAAAAAGATTTTTATAGAAAAGAACAGATTTCTTTTGATCTGTATCAGCACATTTCATCCTACTTAAAGCGTGGTGCTAAATATTTATTTTCAATTTAATCAGTGTTTTGCCCCTAAAAGTGCTTGTATATCACAGCAAAAGTCAATGAATTGCAAATACTTTCTTTTGATCCTTGTTTCCTCAGGAGCCTGCCCCTTCAGCTCCAAAAGGACCATTGTGCTCTAAAGCTGCACCTACATTGCCAGATGTAGTTGCAGCCTGCATAGACATTGAGCTTGCTTTAATTTAGCTGTGATGGCACTGAACCAACAATGAATTGAATTTCACCAAGGATATTTCTGGATATTTCTGGAGTGGCTTGAGTTCCTGTCATTGCTAACTGCTGTGGTTAGCTTATCTAGACACACTGACTACAGAACCTTCAGCTACGTTTCTGGAGAGCCATGGAGATGTGTGTGGTGCTGAGGCTCTACAAACTGCCCCTGTCTTCCTCAGCACAGCACAAAGTCACTGTGCCTATGCTCTGATTGCCCTGCAGGCTCAGCAGAATTCAAGAGGGGCTGTAGTCACTTTTAGGCTTTACATCAACATGACAATGATTAATTAAGAGTTTGGCGCCAATCCTTAGGAGAGAGCAAGTCCTGGTTCTGGAAAGTCAAGGAAGTCTGCTGTTAGCAAAAAATAAAACCCACCAAAAAAAAAATCTTCCTCCTGCTGAGCTTGGTCTCTCTGATGCTGAGATGTCCCGTGTTTGCCTCATCAGTATCCCACCTCTCATTACTTAGGATCTGACTTTCCTATGGCTTACTTAGTTCAATAAAACTCTCTCATTCATGTTAAGTGGGAGAAGGACACGTTGGTCCGTTCACTATTAAGTTCATGAACAAGGCAGTGACTGCTTCTCCCTCACAAGTGGCTTACAGAGTCACACGGAAGAATTTGGACTCTGAAGTTTGGGGATTTTTTAACAGTGAGATGATATCTTATATATGTGATAAGATGCAAAGTTTCTGATGAATTTTTTTCCATTTCCTTGTGTCAATCAACCTAGGTGCCAGACTTCATGTTAATTCCTGCAGGAACAGATGATTCCGAGACAGAGGTAGGACATGTTTCTTGTCTACCTCTCCTCTTACAAATTAGAGAGCTTCAGCCTCTCCTGGGCCTGAACCATGTTAGTGTTGGAGATACAGGGTGGAAAAGATAGTAAAGAGGAAAAATAAGTGTGCAAAGAGGCAAACATGACAAGCAGAAGGGCAAAGAAAAGGGAATGAAGAAGCTGGACAAAAAAAAGAAGACTATGACTGGGGAAAGGAGAGACTTTAATCAGAGTAGATGAAAGGAGGAGGGGGACATTGGAGATTTTGGAAGGACAAGTGCCTCTGGTTCGCTTTCAAGCTCTTTGTAGTCTGAGGTAATTTGTTTTTTCTTTAACCTGACAGTCAGAGGAGGTGGCTTCTCTGCATGTCCTGATCCACAGTGGAGACAATGTGCTCCTTGATGGTAACAAAAAAGTTCTGATCAAGCCCCAGAAGAATATAATTCTGATAGAGACAGACAAGGACTTATACAAACCTGGAGAAACAGGTAAGGCAAGAAGGCAGCATATTGAAATGGGGAGGGAAGGGTCAAAGATAGCAGCCACACCTGGAGGGAAGATTTCACCAAGTGCAGCAAGCTAAGGTTGTTGGAGATGGAAGGAAGCAGATCTCTATTATCCAGTGCTTCTAGGAACAGTCTGAGGCAGCATGCTCCCCTCCAAGGTGTGCTACACCAAATTCCCAACCTGCTGTTCCTGGGTGTTGTTTTGGTGCCATATCTCTAGTGAGACCTAAAGGGAAAGCCAGGACTCTCCAGGACACTGGACAGCCTTGAAGACTGTTGCTCATATTTGAGTAAAACCTAGAGTGTCAGTTCCAAACTGTAGAATTACAGAGTCCCCACATTCTTCACAATATGAACAGACTGCAGACAGACTCCACTATAGACAATCCCACTGTTTACCCCAGTTTGTAATCTCTCTAGGTAAAGGCAGTGGGGTTCTGCAGCACACAGCTGGTATAAGCCTCCCAGACAAAGCCCTCTGGGGTGGGAGGTTCTGGGGAGGGCTGGTTGGGAAAAGGCCTGAGCATCTCTGAGGTAAACAGAGAGACATGAATACTGGAGCATAGAAAAGGAGAAGCAAGTTTGTGCAAGGACATGTTGCAGCCAGAATACTTTACTATGTTTTTCTTTATTTCTACAGTGAAATTTAGAATTGTGAACCTTGATGAGAACCTTAAGGTCATTAAAAATGAGGTGAGTATTGCTTTGTGCTTTTCTAGAAGTAGGAGCTTCAGCATGAGACATGTTGAGAGGCTCATGAACAAGATATCTCCTTTCATGCCTGTTAAGCCATAAGAATAAATTATTTTAGGAGGAAACCACTCATCCACTGGTCCCTTGAAGAAAGACAGGTGTAAGCTGGCACAGGGGGAGGAGAAGATGTACTGTGGGGTCTGGATGGGGCAGGAATTTCCGCTCAGGGACCCATGTCAGGCAGAGTTCTTTATACTGGTTCACATGGATGCTGTTTTACAAAACTGAGATTGTGTTTCTCTTGTTTTTACAGTATTCCCAGATATGGCTGCTGGTAAGTGACAAAGAAGTGACTGAAGGGATATATCTGTGATCCTTCTACTGTGATCCTTCACTCCCAGAGTTGTGCCACAAATGTAACTTCATGAAGTTATGATTACAGTTCAGGTTCAGCTGAAGGTTTTTCTGTGTGGTCAGCTTCTATGTGGTCAGCACAGCTGCTTCTCCTTCCCGTAGTGTTATGATGCTGCCACTTCCCAGTAGCTTTACTGTTCTAGGCAGCCTCTGTAATTCCTAAGTTTACTAAAATAATACTGGAGGGAAGCAAAGGTATCTCTCCTGGCAATCTAGAGTCCTCTCTACTGGGTCAAGTTCAAGCCCTTGTAGTGCCTTCTTGTGCCTGAGCATGGCTGGACCTGCCAGGTACATGTGCCCGATGTGACTTGTGGCTCTGCGTGTCCTTTCCCAAACAGGATCCTGAATACAACCGTATTGCTGAGTGGCTGAATGTAAAGTCAAATCACGGCATTGTGGATCTGTCCTTCCCCCTGGCGTCTGAAGCATCCCTTGGGAATTATACTATCTCAGTGCAGCAGAACATGGCTCATAAAAAATTCAGTGTTGAGGAGTATGGTGAGACTTCAACATCCGAGGGGTGGGAAAAGCAGTGTGGGTAGCTGGAGGAGAGAGCAGAGTGTCCATCCCACCTTTTGCCTTGGGAGAACAACAGAATGGACACAAAGATGGATGGGTCTGTGGGCACATCTCACATGGGGCTGGAGGTTCTGCAGCTATGCAGGGTACAAAGGAGAGGCTGTGGGGTGACATCTCACTCTACCTGCATCTGGGCCCTGTAATGAGCACGTTTTGCTGAGCTAGGTGTGTCATCCACTCCAGTCAGATCCTGTAATGGGAAGTGGAATCATGCCTTGGTCCCATTAATTGGCATTGGTAAAGACAAAACCTCGTGCCCTGTGCCTTGCCTGAGCTGGAGTAGAAGGCAGTCCCATGTGCAATTGCAGCAGCAAGTACAGGGTGGTGTGGCTGGAGGGAGTAACTCGACTGCCCCATGGTGATGAGGAACTGGGGATGTCACTGTCTTTCCCTCATCTGAACTGCAGCTATAGCTTCTCTCAGTGTCCATACTAATCCACACCATCCATTGGTTTTTTCCTCCATCCTTATCCTACTCTCTTCCATACAGTGCTGAAAAAAATTGAGGTGGAAATTGAGTACCCTACATATATCACTACATCAGATGAGGAATTTCAGCTGGTTGTCTGTGGCAAGTGAGTACATGATGCCATTGTGATCTCTGCCCTATGACTCCACTGTCACCTCCAGATTGCTCAAGAAAAAGGAGTGCTCTTCCGCTTGTTAGTAGGATCTTTTTGCATTACCCTGTGTCTTGGGGAGACAGATCACACTCTGGAATGGGCTCCTTGTCACACCTGGTCACTTACTGTGAGGCTGAAGGACACTAAAGTTGCTGGGTGTAGTGGGTGGAGAGGGATGCAAAATGATTTTAAAGGATGAGCTAAAGTTCCTGAGCAAACAAGGCACAAAGCAAAGCTCTCTGGGCTCCACTTCCCCTGAGGAGGATGGGAGGTGTCCTGTACCAATATTTCTGCTGACAGTCAGCAGACTGTCTTTGGTGAATGTTTCTCTCTTTTGACATAGGTATACTTATGGGAAGCCTGTTCAAGGGAAAGTAGAAATCACTGTTATGACACGCTCCCAGGAAAGGAAAGGCAATTCTACAAGTTCAGCGATTCAGAAGCAAAACAGCTGGGTAGGTGAACAAATAGGAGATCAAAAAGTGTCTGGAAATGTGTTTCTGCCCCCTTAACCTGCCGCAATGCACCTCAGATGGGCACCAAGCTGTTCAGTCTAGTGTCTTCTCAGTTGCTGGACATGATCAGACCACTGATTCCTCTTCCCATAACACTGTGCTTGAATTACTGCTCTAGCTGTGCATTCCTGACTCCGTGCTTTGGGAGAAAGTGTAAGCCATGGGAAGCAGTGGTGCCTAGGACCTTTTCCAAGGGTCTGTATCACATTGTGTGCAATCAGATCACCCCACCTCGTGGGGCTATTCAGATCCCTGAATAGCTACCAATAGCCTACCAGGGCCTATTCAGCCCTGTGACCATGCACATCAATAATCAGGCTATCAGAGCATCACATGGACTGTGGATCCATGCCCTGTTTCTTGCTCTACCCCTGCACAATGAGTCATCCAAAGCTTGCTAGTGTCTGGTCTGAAATTATGTCCATTGCTGGTTACATTTTCTTCTCATCTGTGTCCATTATTTTTTGTGGTTATACTTTGCATTTGGTTTTTTCCCCACGGGTTTCAGATGCACGGGTTTTGGCCTGAAAGTCACAGGAAAATATTTTTAAATGTCAGACCAGCCAGCAATGAGCCAGAATAGAAAAATCTAGCTGGATCTCTGCAATTTTAAAATGCACTCCAGCTGGAATGCTGTGCAGTCTTAGCTGTGCAAAACATCAGCTGAATGCCAGCTCCACATGGCATGTAAAAGGCCCTGAAAGGTTCTGAGGAGCACTTCTCAGGCATGGCTAGAAACACTGGCTATACCCAGGCTCTGCCTCAATGATTGGCAAAGCTCTTGCCATCTGTACCTGGCAGGATGCCTGTGTTTCATATGGCCATGTCACGGGAATGGTCATGTCTAGAAAGCCACACTGTCAGGCTTTATTCATCAGGGCCATTGCATTTCAGGGGGACCTTTAGCTCACATAATGAAATTCATGCTCTCTCAGCTACAGGATTTGGGCTGAATCCAGTCTCCTGAGATTCTCTGTGACATAATTAACCCTTATGTGATTTGCCTTAAGTACTTTTTTTTTTGCTACTTTTTTGTGATTGTTTAATCCAAGCATATTGATTTCTTTTCTGCCTAAGGTATCCATGATGGGTTGCTGCAGTTAGGATTTGGGAGCTTTCCTCTGTTCCAAAAGTATCTGGAAATACTTCTTTAGGATTGCCTGGCATCTATGGAACAGTTTGTTTTCCTCCACACCACACTCATTCTCTCTGTTCTCCTCTCTGTGCAGACAAATAAGGACGGCTGCGCTACTTTCACAATAAAGACAGAAGCTCTGGAAATAAATGAAGCTGACAGCTACATAATTGCAAAAGGAAAAGTGGTGGAAAATGGAACAGGTACTGGATAATATGTAGAGCATTCTCTTCTTCACAGGCAACATTTTTGGCTTTGGTCTTTATGTGGCAGTGGAATTTCTTTTGAAAAAGTAACTTGAAGGTTCCCATGTCTTCTGTTATGGCAATAGTATCTATTCTAGTACCTCTTCCGTCTGTTTTTACCAGATTTCCTAATCCTTTCACCGTTCACCTCCCTTCATGTGTGGGTAACTTCATAGTGATTGTCTGGACACCAGGGTGTTCCTCAGCCAGTTGCAAAGCCCTAGACTGTTTAAACAGTCATCTAGTTTCCCTTCATCTTCAAAAAACACAAACAAATAAACATGTAAATAGACACTTATAGCCTATTATGCATCATGTCATGAAGCAGGAAGCCCAGAAAGCTTGATGGAATAATATCCTAGAAGAATATATTTTCTGTCCTAAATTTAGAGCTTGTAGATGTTGTAAGTAGTGTTGAAGTATGTTTTTTACTTCTGCTTCCCTAAGAGCACTGCTTCAGATTCAACAGATTTTTCATTTCCCCACCCAGGAGCCCATTCTGAGGAAATGGCTCAAATTTCTGTTGCATGGATAAAGAAAGCTGTACAGTTTATCGACCTCCATCCATTCTACAAACGAGGGATACCATACACAGGGAAGGTAACATTCATGGATCCCTTCTCTGCTCAGAATGCATCACAGATGAAATCTCTTGTGGGAAGAAAGGAACAGTCTCCAGGAAAGTCAATGCTGCTCTGCTGGCACCCAGAAACTAGGAGTGAAGCCTTGTGTAGAAGAAATTTTTTTCTCCCCATCCTAACATAGTATATTTCCTGGACTGGAATTCTGGGGCCAGCTGCAGTTTCTGGAGGCTTCCCCAGGAGCATCTCCTGAAACTAATCTGTGCATATGGGATGGGGGTGCGTCAGCAGGCATATAACATTCCCTTTGGATAAAAACTCATGGTAACTTGGCAGAAATCTCTAAAGCCTTGCACATTAGTTCACTGGCACTAATTTCTGACTCGGGTCATCTGGGTGATGCTAGGACTGCTGTCCTGGGGCTAGAAACACTTTCACCTGGGCTGGTACTGACCCCAAAAACAGAGGGCAAGGAACAGAAAGAGTTAAGTTGTTGGGGACAAATCTCTTTCTGATCATCAAAGATCCTCCAGCATTGTCCAAGAAACACCTCAGGGTCTAAAGAGTTCACCTTTTCCCCCAATAGAGGTGTCTCATTTGCCTGTATTACTGTTTTGTTTCAGTTCTGAACAGCTTCAAATTGTTGGTTTCATGTATTTATTGGACTTTTATTTGGATCCTTCCAACTGGTCTGAAAGCTAGAAGGGCTGAGGGAACCAAGTGATAGAAGCAATTAAAATGAAGCACTGTCAGTGCCTCAGAGTCTGGCACAACAGGGTATTAACTTCCCCCCCTTCCCTCCAGATAGTCTTCTACAGTGAAGACTCTCGCCTCAGTTATGAAACAATCCATCTAATAGTTGATGTCAATGATGAGGAGACACAGCTGTCATTCCTCACAGATGAGATGGGGGAAGCTCACTTCACACTGGATACCACCAGTTGGAACAGCACGATGGTTTCACTGAGGGTGAGTATCAGCCACTGAAAATCTTTTGTCTGGTGTGGGGTGTGTCTGTTGGAGAATTTTGCTCAGACATGACTTGAAGGAAAAAAGGCCATGAAAATATACAGCTGATGGAAAAGTAAAAGGCAGCTGTAAGCAGCAGTTCCCAAGCCTGTTTCTGTAAATAACTAGGTTCTCAGGCACATTTTTATAAACAGCAGGGTTCTCAGGCAGTCTTCTCATAACAGGTAAACATTCTGTCCTTGGCTGTTTTGGGAACAGACATGGAGGTTTTGAGAACCCTTCATATCAGGGTGAGAACACAAATCTTGGTTTCAATAAACAAACAGCAGGTATTGAAAACAAAGGGAGGGGTTAGTGTTTGATCTGTAGCCTATGATGAGCTCGGGTTTGCAATATGTATGAACTTAGTTAACACGGTTATAAAAACGTGCCTTTTGGATCAATAAATCGGAGTTCGATGCTGATCAAAAAGGATGGGTCGTTGCCCTTCGCTTTCAACATGTGTCCCATGAAAAGATAAGAGGAAAAATGAGATTGTGGTCAAATCTACTAGGCTTAGATTTTTGCTAAAACTTTATAAGAAGAAATCTTGTAAGAGACTTTAAAGTGATGCTTCAACAAATTATTTTAGGCACACAGATGTGCAGTCTGCCATCAGGTCAGGCGATAACAGAGTTTTGGCAGGTGTACAAGTTCCCTTGCATCACTTGATACTAACTGTGTTGCCACCTTGTGTTTATGTGCTCGGAAGGGTACCCACCGCCCTCCAAGTGACAACAGTTCATTTTCTGATGAAGAAGAGGCCTTCCATTGGCTGAAACCTTTCTACTCTGAGAGCAACAGCTTCCTGGAGATCAAGGCCAAGGATTACATGATGTCCTGTGATCAAGAGCAGGAAGTGCAGGTGGATTATATCCTTTCCCAGAATAAACTCAGCTCTGAAGAAGACCACATTGATTTCTACTACTTGGTGAGCAAAGAAGACAGCTGATTCTCAGGGCAAGGTTATGCTTACTGGCATTTTACCCTTTTCTCACAGCAAAGAGATGCTCAAAGGAAAGATAAAGCTACTCCTAGACAGTCAGCTTGTGACTTCTGTTCTGCCCAAACCTGTGCCTACTTTCCAGTTCCTGGACTTGCTCCTAGCCCCCAGCTGCATTGCTTTGTTATCCATGTCTTGACTTAAGCTTGGGTGATAGATGCCTGCCATTTGCCCCTCTTTCTCTTATGTCCACATGGACAGCATTGGCTGGCTAGCCCAAACTCTGCCCAGAAGGTGAGCCCTGGATGTCTATCTGTGTCTGGGGCAATCTGTCTGAGAACTAGGAGGCAATCTCTGGGGCAGCTGACTTTGCCCCGCCTGTATCTTTGCAGGGAAAAGCTTGAGAGCCCTTGCACAGGGCCTTGATGCACAGCAGAGGTATGCAATAGAGTTTTCATGAAGTCCCCTTTGAAGAAAGTGAGTCAAAGCAAAGGTGTGACTAAGGCCTAGCTGAGAGGTTATGACTGTCTTGGTTGCTGGACTGGACTCACTCATACAATCAGAAAGTACTGGATACTAGTAATGCAAAGATCAGAGTTCACAAGGTCTTAAGAGCAGAGCTTCATAGCCTATAGCTTCAGAAGTACCTGGCTTTGCAAGCAGCCTCACCTTCTCATGGCCTAACCAACACCTCTCAAGTCCTACCCAGTTATACCATCAGCATCTCTGCTGCAGAGATGGAAATGGAAATCATGTCCTGCCAGAGGAACTTCTGGGGCAACATTTGTCAGATACCATTCTCTCTTCCTGTGTTCTTTTCACACTCTCCTCATGCTCTTGGAATTCAGACCCTTGAGTGGTGCTTCTCTTTTTCTTCAGGTGATAGCAAAAGGCAAGATCCTTTTCAGCAGAAAGAAGAAGGTGCCAATTACTCAGCATGAGAGTGAGTAAAAACATGAGAAGTGTCTTGTAACACACTCCAGAAAACTGACCACTCTACAGTGACTCTGTCTGCAGGTGTTATTCTTATCCACAGGTGGGAAATATTGAACTGAGTTCTTAGTGGTGATCCTTCCCCTAAGACCAACACAACCTCCTCTCAGTTCAGGGTCTTTCTAGGCAACTGCTCCTTCTGTCTTCTCTAATTGATATAACATCCAATCTTATGACTTTGCTGCTAACTTGTACCTTTGAAGAAGACATGAGTCAAAGCAATGGCTGGTATGCTTGGTTTATTGCTAATTTGTGACATTGTCTCTGTGGAGTGTTCTTATCTGCAAGGTAGAAATTATTAAGTCCCTCTTTTGATTCTTAATGTGTGTACCACTCCAGTGAGTTGATTTGTTTGGATGTTGTCCCTCTCTTCCTCACTGCTGCCTATTGCAGATCTGCAGGGCTCCTTCTCATTGACTCTGCCTGTTGGCAATGACTTCCTGCCCAACATCAAGCTTCTGGTGTATGCGATCTTCTCAGACGGAGAGGTGGTGGCTGATATGGAGCAGTTTGATGTAGAAATGTGCTTTAGCCATCAGGTGAGCAGAAATCACACAAGGAGTGTTTACAGCATTGCTGATGTGCTCTGATTCTGCTGTAGTTCCTGGTCCTGTTTTATCCTCATCCAAATGGTGTAAGCTGGATATATGCAAAACCAGATGCCCAAGTATTTTGGGTGGGAAACAAGACAGGTAACCTCCTTCTCCCTGAATTCCTAGTTCTGCTCTCCACAACACAAACTGGCAAGCTTTGCTCAAGGAGTAAACCAGCTTCCCTTGAACTCTTTTTTCCCCCCATTCCCTGTTAGTGACTTGGGAACACACTGTCCCTCATACGCTCCCTAACACAGAAGAGAAACCTGTCTGCTTAGCTCCCTGCGGTAGTTCTGGATCAGAGGGTGGTGGATGTGTGGTGGTAGAGGAATTCTGGCTAGGGCTCTGTGCACTGCAGCCCCTTTAACCTTCCCAATGGATTTCCAGGATGGCTTGACTCAGCACTTCATCCCCCTTCCCTACCTTATTCAAAGTCCTTCCCTCTGCAACCCAGACATATAAGAGTCAGAGGGTCCCACTCTCCAAGGCTAAGCCCCCAGACCTTGTCTTCTCTTCCAGGTGGCACTGGAATTCTCACACAAGGAGGAGGTCCCAGGCTCACAAGTCAGGCTGAACCTCATGGCTGCTCCGGGCTCCTTGTGCTCTGTGCGGGCTGTCGACAAGAGCGTCCTCCTGAAGAGGAACCAAATCCTAACAGCAGACAGCGTGAGTGCAGCCTGCCTTGTCCAACCCCATAATGTCTGCCTGCCTTCTGCCTCCATGCATGGGTGGCAGGGAGCCCAAAGGACATCCCAGGACAGCTGCAGTGTTAGGTGGCTGCCCTGCCATGCCCCTTCTTTGGCCTCTCCTGAGCAGTGATGGGGTGATTGTGTTTCTCACCCTCAGCCCTGTGCTGTGAGCCTCTGCCTGAAGGGAGGTGGATGCTACATGGCAATGCAGGGGGAGGCAGGGAGGGCTGCTTCAAGGAGATGCTGGTGCTTTCTGCTTGGAGGGAGAGTGCTTAGCAGCCTCCCTCACATCCACATCTCTGCTCTACCATCTTCCACCAAACTGTGATTTTAAGCCTTTAAAATGGAATTTTGCCCTGGCAGGGTCCTCCTATCCCTCTGCCCCAACCACTGCTGAGTTAAAACCATGCAACAGAACAGTGCTTTGGAGCAGTTCTTTAGAAAACAGTCGCTAGATGAGAGCAGCCAGAGCACCCAGTGGCTGGTGAAAAGTGGTCAGTATTTTGTCAGCACCCAGGTGGATTCTGAGAATCAGAAGGGTTGGAAGCACCTGCCTTAAAGCAGCTGTGTCTTTCAGAGGAATTAATTTAAAACTTGGAGTAAAAATACTGTGAAACCTGAAAATCCTAATAGAAATCCACAATGTGTACTAGAGATAAAACAGGTACATGCCTCATGCAAAGTAGTGAGTTAAATTATAGCAGTACAGTGTGTTATAAAGAAGCCTCACCAAATCCAGGGGGATGCACTACACCAGTTTATAGAGCCACAGTGTGATCTGGTGTCCATTTCATAGGGATGCTGTGTAGTGCAGAGCACTTGCATCATCTGCTGACAGGTATTTAAAGTAATAATCTTTAAATATGTAGATCAGATGTGCCAATGCCTTGTATTTAAACTGAAGCATTTTTATCCTAATTTTGCACCCTAATGTTGAAAGGCTTGAACTGTCTTGCAGCCTAAAAGCTGCTTGTCTACATCCACTGCTTGGAATGATGTCCTTTAGTATATATTATCCTATATATGTCCTTTATATTATGTGCTTTAGTGTAAGCTGGGTCAGTGCCAACTTCCTCAACTGCAAAGCTCTTCAATATGGAATAGAAGGCTACAACCCAAAAGTTTGACCCATACACGTGGTTGTTGGCCAGCTCTGTTTGAAGACTTGTGTTTTTTCCATTGCAGTTGTATGGTAAAATCTTCCGTAACAGCTTCATGTTAGGAGGACGAGGCTTTCCTTACCGCCTGGAAGACTTTGAGGCATACCCTTGCCTGCCCCAGCAGCCCAGATCCCACAAAAAGGCTAGGATGGGTGCACCATGGTACCAAAGTGAGGCTGATGTCTATAACCTGTTTAAGGTGAGTGCCTGCACCTCCTCTAAACTTTCCCAGCTTTGCCCTAGTGAGTTCCAATATGCTGTCCTGAATGCCTACAAGAAATTGTCCGTTCCATGTTGTCCGCTGTAGCCAAACTCCTTTGGGGACTATGGGGAAAGCTGAGTAAGCACAGTACAAACCACCTGATAAGGAAGAAGATAATGTAAAAATGAACAAATTTACTTCAGGCTCCCATAACTACAAAGGAGGGGTGGCAAGAATACCTGGGCACCTCACCATATTCTGACCAATCACCACTTGGCTATTATTGTATTTACAAACTGCTTTACTCTGTGTTTCATTGAGCATCTCCTTACTTATCCTCAACCAGTTCAAATAAAAGGAAGTCTTTCACAGTTTGGCTTTATAGCTAATTGTCAAGACAACCAACAAAACAAACTGATATGCTAACAAGCATGATAGCCAGAGAAGTGTTAACATGTCTGCTAACTGAAATGCAAGAAGTGCTGAGTGCTGCTTCTGGCAGAACGCTCTTTAATGAAATATATGCAAAATATATGAGTTGAAGCTCCTCAAAATAGGAGAAGAGGGTAACAACACACTGAAAACAACCCAAAATGTCTGAATTGTGTGGGTTTCTTAATTTGACAGAACTCTACCACACAAATACAGAACCTGATTCCCTTCAAAAGGCATGTTATTGTGCTGTCTCCTAGATGATTATTCCTTCGACTGTGTGTCATTGCTAGGGTTGGGCATATGAAGTGCACATCTAGTTGAAATCTGCTTGTACGAGAAGAAATAGTTGCTCCCAGTATTCCTCAGAAACTGGTTTCCATTCCTCATGCACTGGTCAGAGTCTGAGCCACAAGGTTATGCATATAAAGAAGCAGCATTTAAAAATGTTTCACCACTGGCCACCAGCCCCCATTTGACACCCATGATCACGAGATAATTTCAACATTCCTTGTCCCCTTTTGTTTATCAGTGATTTACTGTCTGCACTATTTTCCCAGAAACTGCGTATGAAAATATTTACCAACACCAGAATCAAGAAACCTGTTTCCTGTGTGCTTCCAGAGTTTCATAAAAAGATATCTCTAAAATACCCTCTTCTTGGTAAGGAACAGATATGTCCAACTTCTTTAGTGAAGGGTCTTCCCTCTCCCAGTTCTGTCCAGCCTGCAGCTGAGACAACTGAGCCCCATCCTTCTGTGTTTCTTGTTTGTGTATAACAGCAACAAAGCTTGTGTCCATTTCAATGGACCTGATTTACAAATCACAGGGAGAAGCTCAAATCTCCATGCTTTCTTGGTGTCCCTGTGTTCACTGTTTTTCATACAGAATGTAGTGTGCTTTCTACCAGCACTTTCACAGATTATTTAAAGGAGTGTGACTCCATTTCAGCGTGCTGTCTCCTGCTGGATCCAGACCAAATTTGGATCTGTCAGACTGAGCCTTGGGCTAAACCCTATCCAGCTCTGTCTCCCTAAAGCTCTGTTCCCCAAATATACCCACACTGTGTCAGATTCTCATTGAAACACCAGCTCTGTCCACTCACATTCTGTGTCAAAAAACATTTGTGGTTTGTGTTAGATTGCCTGTGAATGAAGAGCTAGTTTCACCTGTAGCTATATGTTCTGTTTTCTGAGGTATCACTTGCTCCTACCAGGCAGGCAAGTTACCCATGCTGATTCTAAACCTCACTCTGATGACAAGGAGAAGCCAAAACCACGGACGCTTTTCCCAGAGACCTGGATTTGGGATTTGGTGTCTGTCGGGTAGGTAACAGCCTCTGCCATCCTTCTCCAGGGGCACTCCTGGAATATTCTGACTGCTTCTAAGCATGCCCTCCTCTTCTGCTTCCTGCTGCAGGGATGATGGACGAGCATCTCTCCAAGTTGCTGTACCTGACACCATCACAGAATGGAATGCCAACACCTTCTGTGTTGCCGATATTGGCTTTGGTTTCTCGCCTCTGACCTCTCTTAGGGTCTTCCAGCCATTCTTTGTGGATGTATCACTGCCATACTCTGTGATCCAAGGGGAGACTTTCAAGCTAAAAGCCACTGTCTTCAACTACCTCAAGGACTGTATCCAGGTGAGTCCCTCCAAGTGAGTTTCCCCAATTACGTGGCCTCTGTCAGAACAAAATCTTGAGCCCAAAGACAAACTCTGAACTCTTTAGGAGCCCTTGATGCTGGTATCTGGGCGACAAAGCATAACCTCGTACTTTATCACCCAGGTATTTGCTGCTTGGTGCAGTGCCTGTTACTGACACTAACCCAATGTGTGTCTGTACATCCAACCATGCTCAGGTCCACACCACTCTCACAGAGACCCCAGAACTGAAGGTGGATGCCTGTCCAAGCTGCCAGTTCACCAGCTGCCTGTGTGCCAACGAAGCAAAAACCTTTGTGTGGAACGTGAGGGCGACCAAGCTGGGTGAGGCTGGGCAGAGGGATGCGTGGCAGCTCCTGGGAGGAGGGGTGGAGTTTGCCCACGTCTGCATGTCTGGATCTAATGCTTGTACATACAGCTGTCAGCTGCAAGTGCTCAGCAATGTGTCCCTGTGCTCCCTGCAGGCAGAGTGAACGTCACCGTGAGCAGCGTGGCCGAAGAGTCACACAGTCTGTGTGCTAACAAGATTGCTGTGACACCTTTGCAAGGAGGGAGAGATGTGGTCATAAAATCTCTGCTTGTGAAGGTTGGTCACATCTCAGGGTGGAGAACCCCTGGCAACAGGGTTTTCCCCTGGGGCAGTCAGCAAGATGCTAAGAGGAAGTTTAGCACCTTCTTGGACATCAGACCAACTTGCTAAGGCAGGGTGACTTCCTTTCCTGTCCTCCCTATCTGAACTACTCTTTCTCCATCTGCAGCCAGGAGGTGTCCTACAAGAGAAGACCCAAAATGCCTTTCTCTGTCCTGCAGGTAGGGGACAAAAATTCCTGACTGCCATTGATCATGACACCAGGATGGAGGGGATAGGGCTACTGCAAATACCCAGAGGTGGGAGGGAATTAATCAGAGAGCAAGCACTGGTGGCACCATCCTGCCTGGGAGAACAACCACTATAATTTGTCCTTGTCAATCTTTTACCTGGCAAAATTTCCTGCATTGAGGCACGTGTTTGCAAGTTTTGGCTCCTGTGACTCGATGTCACATTATGCTTCACCTGGGTCTCCTTGGATGTTTCACTTGTATGAATGGCTTCTTCCATGGGATAAATGTCTGGGTTCTGCCTTCCTCAGATAACACAATCTCTGAAGAGTTCTCCCTGACTCTGCCTGCAGAAGTGCTGGAGGGATCTGCCCGAGTCACGTTCTCTGTGATTGGTGAGAAAGGCTTTTCCTGCTCTTGGGTCTGTCGTGAAAAAAACTTGCATAAAGCTTTGGCCTTATTGATGCATTGACCCAGCTCCTCATGAGATAACTTGTAAGGGGTGTGACATTGGCCTCAGAAATATTGATCAAGTAATCCTTTCCAATATTTATAGTGAACCAAAGCAATCCTTGCATATTTCCACCAACTTTGTCTTTGCAATTCCTTTCCCATCTTGATACCCACTCAGGAATGACAGCTCTCTTTACCTTTCTTCAGACCCCCTCAAGCTTCCTTTCCTCCTCCCAGAACCATGATGGCTTTCCTTTCTGTGCTGGCCTAATGTAGGAAGGGTCACCAGAAATCTCAATCATGTCTGTTCAGACAGGGACTGGCTCTTTTCTAGGATCCCAGCAGAGCCTAGGGAAGGCAGCAGTCCTTTTGCTTCACACTGCTCAGTGCCTGTGCTTTTCCTTTCTCATGTCTCTCCTCTCAAATGTAAGGTGACATCATGGGTCCAGCACTCCAAAATTTAGACCAGCTGCTAGACATGCCCTTTGGCTGTGGTGAACAGAACATGGTCAAGTTTGCGCCAAACATCTTCATTCTCCAGTACCTGAACAAGACTAAACAACTGGACCCAGAAATTAAGGCTATAGCACTGGCATTTCTGACAATGGGTAAGCATTGTCCTTCTTCCTTCTGCTGCAAAATGAAGCTGCTAGAAATCAAGAGTGTGGGGCATAGATGTGTTGGGGAGCTGAAGGGCAGGAGTGGGAGTGACTGCCAGAGCTATGACAAAGGAAGGCATCACAGAGAAAAGGGAAATGTCTCATGGAAAGAAAAGTTTCTGAAGAAAGCACAACTTGTCTCTGCTGGTAATTGAGGTACTAAGTCCGCTTTTTTGAGAAAGATATAGGTAATTAGTGATTTCCATCATTATGTGATGCCTGTTAGTTCCCTTATCAGTCCAAGTCTCACAGAAGCACCTTGTGAAAAGATGGCATCAGCTTCTATTACATGGAATAAAGAGTAGCCTTTGGGAGTAAATAGGAGTTCAGTAGCTTAATGCTTCCCTGTGTTTTAGAAAATATATTTTGGAGTCATGTAAATTCTCTCCAGTATAATCTGAATTTAATATAGTGCCTATGTTCGTGTCTCATGTTGTAATGGGCCTCATATTTCAGACTGCCAGTCTCCTTGTCTGGACAGGATTTGACTCCTTTTCTTTCTCCCTTTTTCTCTGGTACTGCAAGCACGTACTGAGATCATGTTCATGTATTTGGGAGAGTGAGGTCTACCCAAGAGAATGGTGGCGGCAGAGAGGAAAGACAAAGGGTAAACACTAAGGCCATGAGGAGGCTGGAGATAGACCAAACAGATGCAGACAGCATTCTGCCCTCAAAGTTCAAAGGCATGGCTTTGTTGCTTCCTGTACATCCTGTAAAAAAAGTGTTTTGTTGAGTCTCAGCAGGGCTAGGAGGAGTGCTGAAAAGTAATTAGTGTTTCATTTGTGTCCCCTCTAGGAAAAGCCTTCCTCCTCACTCCTACCACCCTTTTTGTTCACAGCAAAGCCCCTGAGGGCTCCCTGGCACATGGGGAGCCATGAGGTGGCTGAGCATGCCACCTTTCTGCCAAACAGCAGGGCAGGAACCCACAGCACTGGCTCCAAACAGCTCCAGTAATGCAGAGCAGCCTCCTGGCCACTTCAGCAGTGCTGTGCAGCTGCTTCTGTCACACTGATGCTGTGGGGTGCAGGGGCAGCTGGGGCCGGTGCCCTTGTCTCAGCAGCTCTGACTGTAAGACTGGTGAATCCTCTTGCTGTGGAGCCATCTTCGCATGGCTGGGATACAGTTTGAGGTGCTACAGGTGCTCACAATCAGCCATGTCTTGTTGTCACAGGCTACCAGCGTCAGCTGCTCTACAAACACGACGATGGCTCCTACAGTGCCTTTGGGAAAGGTGATGAGCAGGGCAACACGTGGTGAGTGACCACAACTGCTACTGTCACCCTAAACCCGTTGTCCTTGCTGGTTCATCTCCTGGCTGTGACATGGGATTCCTCTGTGCTCTGCTCACAGGCTGACAGCTTTTGTAGCCAGGTCCTTTGGGCAGGCCAGCTCCCACATCTACATTGACAAGGACCACGTGCACAGCGCTCTGCGCTGGCTGCAGAAGCACCAGCTGCCCAGTGGCTGCTTCCAGAGCGTGGGGAAGCTCTTCAACAATGACCTGAAGGTATGGCTGCCAGACATGGGAGTGGGAGCAGGAGGAACTCATGGTGAGGCACGGGGTTGCTTCCTCAGCCTTTTCCACTGTGAGCTGTTTTTGGGATCTTTAGCTTGTCAGAGTGACCCCAAGATGGGTTAGAAAGTCTCTTTTCCCAGCCTGGCGCTCAAAGAAGGAGTCAGGGCTCTTCATTTCTCGCTCTCAAGGTTGTTTATTGTATCTTAGCTATAAAATTCTCTCTCCTGTCCTGCCGAGGTCCGCTCAGCAAGACAGTCAGAGGCACTCTGCCTGCCCCTGGGGCAGTGTTATGTCTTTATACTAAAAACTACGTGTACAATGTTTACAATAACTTTCCAATGCCTATCACCTATGTTAGACACTGAGCTTCTACTCTAAACCAATCTAAAAGTGCCAACATCACAGCAGAAGATGGAGGCCAAGAAGAAGAAGAGGGAGAAAGGCAGGATACACCCAGATCCCTCCATCTTGTCCCCTGAACCTCCATTCTAAAAACCCCAAAATCTGCTTTTTCACCTTGTGATAAATTTGCTGTCATTCTACTTAAACTGTCATGGCTTGCAGATCTTCATCTAAGGTTGGTAACTTGCTCCATGGGTCACAATCAAAACCAGAGGCATCTTGGGCTCTGTGCCAGGGTCTCTGAGCCCCCTGGCAGGGGTCTTGGCAGTCCAGGACAGCCAGAGGGATGTCCTGGGTCCTGACAAGCAGTAGCACAAAGCAATGTCCCCATGGCCTAGCACAGCTAAGGCACCTTCCCAGAGCTGAATGAAAAACATGGCTTAAACCAGCAGTCATTTCCTCTGTGTGAGGTTTTAGACTCTGCTAGGCTTTCTTAATTTTCACTCTAGCCAAAAGAAAACACAGCTAATTGTGCCAAGGCACTTCAAGGGCGCAGAAAAATGAGAAATATTTTTCTATTTTAGTGCTTGTCTAGAATACCCTGGCTGGATTCTCCCTCTTCTCATACCTTACAGTGCACAATACTCTGTGCTCTAATACAGGATTGTCTGAAGACACAGTTGTCCCTCCACTGCCCCAAAAATATGACTCCTCCTAGAGCTTGTCATCCCCCAAATGATGCCTGCAGTGTAGCTGGAAATGCACCAAACTCTTGGTGAACATGCCCCAGAGCTTTGGTGCTGAGCAGTGCATGTGCAGTATGGCAATACGTGGGTTCATCGCCTTTGTAAAGGTACAAATAATCCACACTGGTCAGATTACAAAATCGCCCATGTTAAATACAAGCCAAATTTCTGAAAGAAAACAGGCTGCTACATTCATAAAGCAAAGGGTTATGACATTTTTTTCCTAAAATTTGAATGCAGTACAAAATAAAACCAGAGTGTACATGTAGACTGTTCATCCTTGTCTAAATGTCACTAATTTCCCACCTTGAGCTTTCTATCTGAACAGAACTTTTTGGAATAGGTTTTGCACCTCCACCTGCCTCACACTTACAAAGTTTCTTCTAGTCAGTGTGAATGAAACTTCTTAGCATCTTAGCCCAATTTCCCCCTCTCATTTTAGATGTTTTCTCATCTCATATCTGAGGATGTAAGCAGAACTTCCCCGAGAATGAATGCCCTCTGAGATGAAAAGCAGCTCCTGAAAGCCTGTTAAACACATATTAACCTGTAGTTTCTCAAAGCCAGATGACTTGTTTGTAAACTTGCATAACTTCTTCTTTATTATGCAAATCCTGCATCATAAAAACTTTATTCAAGTGTACAGTGGTATCATATTTAATGAGATAAATTGCTTTACAGTTTGTTTCATGCCTTTCTATGAGAAGGGATGTCTAGGCTGTTTGAACAACATGGCTGAGATTGCCCTCAACAGCAAACTATTCAGCAAGTGAGCCTGGAGGGCTTTCCTGTCCAGGAATGCCCAGAAGTACATTGCTGTGCTCTCTCAGATGCAGGTTTTGGGGCTATGCAATGACAGGCACGCAGTGGTTGGGTTTGTCCTTTCCTGATGACTGTCTGTGTGCTTGCAGGGTGGTGTGGACGACACAATCTCCCTAACAGCCTACATTGCTGCTGCACTGCTGGAGCTCCATCTGGAGAGGAACGTAAGTCACCCCTGAACTCCTGCAGGGCTTGGGAGCATGCTCCTCCATTCATTCCTCCCCTGGCTGGGGGCTTCAGGGGCTACCCAGCGTGAGCTGGGAAAAGGTTCTGTCATTCCCCCCTTGCTACACAATAACAGGAAAATTTTATCTTGGTGAGGAGTTCTTAATATAAATGGCCTGATTTGCAGCAAAGAAGAGCACTTTCTTCCCAGCTCATCTCAAGGGAAACAATTGTGTCTGAAAATAACAAAGGGTTTGCAGGGAGAGGCAATGGGCCGTTAAACTGAGCAACAGGGCTGAAGGAGAAAAAAAGACTACTTTTCAGGTATGCACTGTCCCCCCTCGCCCAGATGAAAGCAGTGATCTTCAAGACAAGTGTAGACTGTTCTAGAAAAAAAAAACTGATGTTCCAGACTTAATGGTACAGTTCTAAAAACATCATACCCTTCAGGATCAGACACCCACAGCATGTGACTGACAATTCTGAGCCAGCATGTTACCAGACACTTTACATCTGGATTCTCCAGTGTATTAGCAATTCCCTATCCCAAAAATAAGTCCAGCACACCTTTGTTTCAACCCACAGTCAGCGATGCTGTGACCCCTCTACCTCACACCTCACAGTCCTGGGAGAGATGCTAGCACTAAAGTACATCAAGGGTGTGTCTGGGATAGATGTTCACAACAACATGGTGTTTGGTCAGAGGAAATTCACTTGGTTTGGATTCCTTTTTCAGGACACCATGTTGGAAAATGCCTTACATTGCCTCAAGAACGTAACACTTGATGAGACAAGCCTTTATGTCAAGGCTTTGATGGCTTATGTCTTCACACTGAGTAAAGACATGGAGATGAGAAAGCAGCTCCTGGATATGGTACAGAAGGAAACTGGTAGGTTGTTGCTTTGGGGTCCTAGAGATCACGACAGTGTTCAAGGTCTGATATCTGTAGCATTTAATTGCAGTATTCTGGGAGATTTAGCTATTCACAAATACATTTTTGTGTCAGAAAATCATAATTTATTCAAACTATGACAATCTCTAGTTTTCTCAGACTCAGGAAACAATTTCTAATCAAAAGCAGCAGTAATTATCCATGCTTAATTTGTGCAGTTAAAATGCTTATTTGTGTCATGGTGCTCCTGTCATTCTTCAGCAATTTATACATAGTACAAGAGATCTTGCAGAGCAAACTTGTTTCACCATGTCTGTTCAGCTGCTGGTCAGAACATTTACATGAAAAATTCAAACCTTTTGACTGCTTCTCCATTGCTGCTCTACTCAGCTCAGGGCCCTTGGGTGGGTGGACCTTTACTGCTGTGCCGCTGAGCTTGATTCTTCCTTTTGTCTCCTTAGCTTGGGGAAAAAAATATACTTCTGTCCTGAGTGAAGACACTGGGGTAGGTGTTCAAAACACCTAAGCCTATGGTTAAATATTTGGTAATATTACCTAAGTTGGTTTAAGTAAGTTCTTCCCCACATTTCCTCGTCTGGCAGTGTGGTGAACTACATTGAGGGCTGAAAAATAACATATTAAAAAAACAAAGGGAGAGAGGATTTTTCAGCCTGACCAGCTACCAGTGCTGAGTGTTGCTCACTGCATAGCCACTCAAGCTGCCAGCTGGAACAGGAAGGAGTAGAATTGCACGCATTCAGTGCAGTACTTGTTCAGAGCTGCCTCTGTGATAATGCACATGGAAGAAGGAAAATACCTTCCATTGTGATAAACATAGTGAAGGTTCTCTGTAGAGGACTTTAGCTAAATTCTGAAGTATTGAGGCTGGTATTATGCAAACAAGTGAAGGTTTTTTCTGAAAACTGACTTTGAATTTAAAAGCATTTCAGGTTTTCACACTTGTACCATTGCGGAAGAGTCCTACATAATTAAACCTGGCATGATTAGATTAAATTCTTAGCTGAATTTGGTTAGTCTCCTACTATGACTGCAGCAAAATATTCCATTGGACTCAGATGTATTCAGTGCTTGTGAGCTTGAACCTGAAGTGGGAGCCCAGCTCTTGCTTAAATTGCCCTTCACTATGCACTGCATAGTGAGGATGCCAGCAAAGTAAGTTGGGTAGTCTTTCTCCTCCAGTAGCCTGACAGCAATTCTCCCTCAAAGACTGGGCAGGTCTTGTACACCAGGCACAAGTGATTGGAAAGATGAGCCCTAGAGCTTTTCAGCATAGGGGGTCCTGTTATTCTATGCTATGCACATGCAGAAACAGCAAAAATGCTGGAGCTCGGAGACGTAAATTTGAATATACAGGGATCTACAGTTCTTCTCTTCCACATATTTCTTCCCCCATCAGCACAGCTACTGACATCGCAATCTGCTGATGAAACATCTTCTTCCATGATTGAGACTGTAGCCTACATCATCCTGGCCCATGTCTCCAAACCAGACTCGTCATTCAATGAAGCCTCTGTGAGCAAGCTTGTGCACTGGCTCAGTGCACAGAGAAATGCCTTTGGAGGATTTGCTTCCACACAGGTAACAAACCAGGGAAAATCATGGGGGAAAAAGTTGTTGTGCCTGGAGTGATGTGCACATCTCTCACATGCATGTCACTCTAGACCCATCCTTTGCAGACAAAGGTATATGAGCCCTGTTTGGAAAAGGGAGTTTCCATGGGGAAACTCTTCTCTGTGTAGTGTAATTGGGATTACCCAGGATCTCTGGCACTGCTAAGCCCAGAGCTCACAAGCTGCCTGTTCCAGGTAACAGAAATCATCCTGCTGCCTGTGGCATAGGCCCTATCTATGCACTTAGTGGGATAGAGCCTGCCTGTGTCAGAGTGTGAATCAGGGCCATGAGGACTGTAGTTCTCTCTGCAGTCCCTGAACTGCTGTGCTGGGTTTTGTCCTGCAGCAAAGTGACTCTGACTCTCCCTCCAGGACACGGTTGTCAGCCTGCAGGCCCTCGCTCAGTATGCAGCCCTGATTCCTCAGGAGATGAGAGATGTCAAGGTGGCAGTGAAGGGAAAGGGGGCTTCTCCACTGGAGTTCCATGTGCACAGGAAGAACAAGCTGGTCCTGCATCAGGCATCTCTCCCTGCAGACACAGGGAGCTTCACAGTGCAAGCGACGGGCAGTGGCTGCGTTTATGTGCAGGTGCGTACGCGTGAGGAACAGAGCTCCCAGGCTTTGCCTCTGACACTGAAGGGAGGTTTGGCTTTAAGCAGCTACTATAGCCTCAAGTTCTGAGTAGGATTTTGCCTTCAAGGCAGAATCATGTCAAACTTGAAGGTACTCAGGTGTACTTTGTTGACAGGGTTTCATGTTAACCATCTCTGGTATCTCCTCAGAAATGTCTCAGCTTTGCTGTCCTATCCTACAGAGGCATGTCATCATTAAGAAAACAGTAGATCTGAAGTCAGGAGTAATGAAACACAGAAGATTACATGCTTTGATTTTGAATGTGTGTTGTTGGTGCCACTGCGTCAGGAGCTGGACACTGCCGACACAAAATTCTTTGGGTATTTATCATATGCAGAGAGGAGGAGTGATGTGATACCACAGTCCTCTTGCTCCAGTACACCGACACAACTGGTTCATCAGGAGGATATATCTCATTTTTCTGGCAGTTTTGACAGTTGTTCACTTGTGAGCCATTCATCCAGCAAAGAACTCAAAAAGGAAAACTTCAAAAGGTTTTCACTCCCCGTGAAAACCTTTTCTGCTGGGTCACTTCTGTTCAGATGATGCCCACAGAGAATCTTATGATGTTCACAGAGAATTGTTAATGCATGTAGGAGGTAACTAGAACCATACTACACTTGCATACAGTCCATGAGCATAAGAGACCTGATGAGCACAGGCTGGGGAGGCAGTCAGATCACCAGGCAGGTAGAGGAAGATTGGCCTATGCTGCTCTTTGGATGACTGTGATCCTCCTGCCTGCTGAGCTGTCTGCTTCCAAGTTTTAGTTCTTCTTTTTTAAGGGATTGTAATTGTTCTACCAGTAGTTTCCCCTTAAGACCTAGAGCTACTGACTGTTAGCATATCAAGAGTTAACAGTTAACACCTCTTTCTCCTCTTGTGGCAGTTTGAGCTAATGTGCTTCCTTGATCCTTAACAGATAGTTTTTTTGTTTTTTTTTTTTATGAGACTGAATGAGTTTTTGAATCACAGATATCTCAGTCTCCAAGTTTGACAGGTGTATCTGATGCAATGTGCTAAACAGCACATCTCTGAACAGAAAGTGCATTTGAGTCCAACTGTGTTAGCCACTGTCTACCAATCCCTTAAAGCTGGATGCACAGGTAGTGCTTTACTCAGGGAAACTCTGGGGCACTTCACAGAGATGCTTTCTCCCCCACCAGACTACTTGGTACTATAACATCCCACCACCAAAAACAGAAGAGGTCTTTCTCCTGGATGTGGAAACAGTACCAAGACAATGTGATGGTGTCAGGAAAGAGTTTGACATACATGTGTCTGTCAGGTATGAGATCCTCTTTCTTCAGTGGAAAAAAGTATGAACCCAGTTGTATGACTAGAACCCCATGAAAGCCTCCTGTCTGTAGAATCACAGACATGGGATTACTTTCTTCTTGTCTATAGATCCCCAAGAGATTGCTAACTAAGAATTAAGGCCAGGAGAAGTGTGGCAGTGCACTGGTAGTGTCTTGCATGACCACAGTAACCAGCTCAGCAGTCTCCAGAGCAGCAGCAGCTGAGCTCCCATGTTGGCATCCTGGGCTGAACCAGCCCTGAGATGCATCCCCCTGTAGTGTGAAGCACTGCTGGAACTAGACAGCAGAAACTCCAGTCCCTATCCATATTTCACTTGCCTGCAAATGTCTAGAGTGAGAGTCTTGATCCATATCATCCATGCCTTACTGTCCTTACTGAAAGAGAACATTAGCAACATTTCCACTCTCAGCCTGTAACAGCAAAGGTCATTTCCACCTGTTGGAGAGGGCAACAGGAAGCCATATTATTTCCACATTAACCATAACACATTTGCTGTACAATCACTGTCCATATTGAGTGAGTAGATGGGCACCAATTTTTGTCCCTTTGTCCCACCGGTTAGACATACGGCTGAGCCTTCATATCACCGTAGGGCAGAGCAAAGTTTGGAAGTGTCCATTTGTATCTCCTAGAAATGCTGTGCTGCCTTCCACATCTAACCTGCTTCTCTCCTGACCTCCTTGAGATATGTAGGGAACCGTGGGACGAGTAACATGGCCCTGGTGGAGGTGGAGATGCTGTCAGGGTTCATTCCTGTTCAGAGCTCTGTGAAGGAGGTAAGACTTCCTTTGGCTTTCCTTGAGGATATCAAAATCTGTTTTCCAGATGTAGCTCAGTCAGAAATATCCAAACATTTAAAAAGTGTCGTAGAACGGTAATTACAAGTGAAGATATAACAGGCTATTTCACAAGGCAACTTTCCACTTGCACAAGTGGTTGCGCAGTTTTCATGTTCATAGTGAGGATTGCATACACAGGAAGGGATCAGAGAGAAGATGAAAAAGCACCTAGTTAGAATCATCTGGCATGCATTGGGCCCCTTTGCACTTCCCAGTGCCATTTTTAGGGATATTCCATAAAGTGGTGTTGAATCCCATAGTGCTGTTCAATGACATGCTCCAGTGTTCCACACAATAGCTAGACAGATCTGACATAGCCTCACACTAACCAGTTTTCCCTTTGCTACAAGTGATGACAGTAGGAACATGGTCCAAGGACACTTGTACCAAAACTGAAAACTGTTTTCTAAGGCTTGATGTGCTCCCAGCAATCTCAATGCCACGGAATGCAAACCTGACTAGTCCTCAGGCTAGGCTAAGTGCTTTTGTTAACAGTGGTGCACTAACAAATTCCAAACCTGCTGTGAAACAGGGAAGGCCAATAAGCCGATGTTAACCAAGCTTATCTCTTGCCTTCCTATACAGCTGGAGAAGGTACCCCTTGTGAAAAAGATGGAGATAAAACCAGACAAAATCACAATCTACTTGGAGGAGGTAAGAGGAAGACCACAGGGAACTGCCCATTCATGTAGTAGCAACAGAAGTACTTTGCATGGGGACTTTTGCAGATTAGAAATACAAACCTCTAGGCTGGTCAAGCAGGCTAAACTTTTCACAGAAGAGGAAGAGGGTAGAAGAACCTGGAAAGGAAGAAAAAAAACCCTCTGATGCAGAAGGAGTGAAGTTAGTATGTAGGTGATTTTGAGATGATCAGTGCATTTCTGCTCACTTCCATTCTTCTCTTCAGCTGGGTGAGAGTTCCCTAAAGCTTAACATCTCAGTGGAACAAGATGTTGAAGTGCAGAATCTGAAAGCTGCAACAGTGCACGTCTATGACTACTACAAGCCAGGTGAGATTTCACTGACATTGGTGTAAAGTAACTACTGTACCCCCCACTCAGACATAATTATGGCTGTGACCCTAATTCTCTTTAACCCCCTTATTCCAGTGCATGTCCTCCTGCAATTTCAAACTTGGGTTTCCTCTGTACAAAACTTCAATATTCAGGTACCCAGTGGCCTAGAAAAGTTCTTCAGACAAGGCTGCCTGGCACTAGGATTATGATGTGGGGTGTTAAGTGTGCCATGACTGTTGTTTTTTTCATCTAGCTTCAATATAGAAGACTTCTCTCACAATTTGCCATGAGTTCTCCAGCTTTTAAGCTCTCTTGGGAATACTTAGGCACTTATTGAAAATCAGTATTATGTAGTGCTACCCTGATCCACTAGAAGGCAGAATTTAGTTGTATGCATTTTATGGCAAGTGTAATAATCCTACCATCCATTGTGTCCTGTCATGCCTCAGAGAAAAATAGGAAAATAATTTGTTACCCTTTAAAGCTATAAAAGAATTATTAGCACAGAGAAGAGAGACTTTGATTATATTTTGAGTCTTTCTGATTATTCTGTGCTCAGTATGAGACAAAACAGCAGATGGAACATTAAGAATTATTTTTTTTTAAAAATTGAGAACAAAATGGAAAAACTGCCACTGGAGATTTCAAAAGCAGCACTATGAGTCGTATACTAAATTCCATTCTTGTTCCCCTTTCCACCGTGGCAAGAAAAGGACACTTTTTAATCCAGCTATTACAGAGCTAAATATTGACCCCTAATATGCTCTCCCTCTGCTATTTAATCCTGTACAAGAATTTTTGTGCTTAGTACATACAATTTAAAGAGCGTTATCTGACATGAAAATACTAATTATCACTAAATAAGCCAGGCTGTCAGGACATGCTGTGGAAAGGTTTTTTATTTGCAAAAAATGTCCTTGCATAATAAGGCATCACAGTGCACAAGGTGATCTTTTACAGCTGTGTGGAATACATGTTGTGGGCACAGATTGCTGGCCTGACCCACTAGAGACATTTCTTTGCTCCTGCATTCACGGTCTGAGGAGTGAAAAATTAAGGCAGTGGGTTGGTTGTGCTACTGAGAAAGAAGTTTGGCAGTACCCTGCCATGCAGTCCTGCAGCTCACCACCCTGTCCCTCTTGTTTCTACAGATGAACGCTCGGCAAGAGAATATGCTTTCCCCTGCAGTTCAGGTTAGTGCCAAGAAGCTTCCAGCCGGGACAGGGCAGAGGACTGGTGGTAAGCAGGCAAAGCATCCCACCCCTGCTCTGCATTTAATCCTGTCATGTGATGTAGGGCCTTCTTGGACTGCAGGTTGAATTGGGATCTACTTACTGGTTGTGGGCACAGTTTCTAGCCCAGGTATTAATCTCATTGTAGACTAAGGCTTGAGCATACCCTGGAAGATTAAAATGATCTCTTTTTATTTCATTTCCATGCAGTCCTCACAGTATTCCAAGTCTAAGTACAACCAAAAATGCCTATGTCAATGATAAAAAGATGTCACAACTCATCCCATAAGATCTCTTGGTCTGCAGACATTTTCCTAAAAAGTTATCAGGCACTTTGCATTTTCTTTCCTCTTTCTTTCTACAGATGCCTCAAAGCAGGTTTCCTCCTAGTATGCTCTGACTCTGCAACCTGAGTTTTCTGCCTGCATAGAGAAAACTTCATTGCTCCAGCTCTCCCCTTCCCTGCTGTGTTGGAAACACCCTATTTCCTTTGCCCTATGTTTCCATGTGAAAACTGGCTTAATACGCATTACTTCGGAAGCAGGTGAAATAAAGTATGTGGAACCTGGAAAGAAGGCAGTGACTTGACAGTTGATGAAGATTTCAGTGCATAAAAAGAGGGAAACACTGTGCATGTTGTGGTTACATACTTTGCATTTGGTCACCATAGTGATTTAAATCTCTCTCATCCCCAAGTCCCATCTCTGAGCTCCCTTTTCAATTCAATTAACTCAATAGCTGATCTGCAACCAAATTCCATGCAAAAAACCCCCCTCATTTTTAACCCTGAGCTGGTTTATTACCTGATCCATTTTTCTGTCACAACTCAAGAGTAGGAACAGGCAAGGGAATGCTGAGGAAGAAATACTTTACCAGTTCATTCAGACAGAAAAGAACTGTACAGCAAAGTCTTGTGAAGGGAGAGCATGAAACCAAAATAACATTCACTACACATTCACTGCATATTTAGACTCTGACAACACCTAGTCCCATCCTATCAAGACATTAACCCAAATGACTAATCCTTACCTGTGGCACTACTTAAAAAAGACAACAATCTGAGGAATTTCAGGATGCAGCACATGCAACAAGACAACAGAGTGTATGCAGATGGCCCAGAGGGATTTGCAGTGCCATTAGGGAGATAGCACTCATAAAAAGGGGGATACTGGATAAGAAAAAATGGGTACTAGTTTCACAGAACTGATTGCCAAAAGATAAATTACCACGACAGTCATATCAAAAATGTATTAAGGTATGAAGTAAGGTATGAAGTCAACAAGCCCAGGGGCAATGAAAAGAAGTGAGCAAGATAAGCTGGGAATTTGGGAAGTGATGAGCTTCTAAACAGGAAGTACTTTGGGAGAAAAACAAGGGAAAAAGGAACATGAAGTGAAGCAGGTCGTGTGACAAGGATTGTTTGGGTTATCCCTGTGTAGTAGCCCTTTGCCTGATCAACACAGCTTGCAAAAGGACAGCAAATATTTTTTTTTTCTCTGACCATTCAGAACAATTGGTCCATAAAGTGAGCAGAACCAGCCCTTCCACATGGGGACAAAAGGAAAATAAATGTCTCACAGCAGTGCTTAACAAGCATTTAGAGGAGGTAGAAAACCTGAGGAACCAAGTGATACATTCTGTGGACAGCTGATGCAAAAAGTAGATAGGGTTGAGTTCAAGGAAGCAAAAATATGAAGGTACAAACCTCCAAGGATTGTTCCCCTAGCATTGTCCCTTCCCAAGACATGGTGGGAGTCAATAGAGACTGTTCAATGGTGCTCTGCAAAGGGAGCAAAGTGAGACCTGTTGCCTGTCCTGGTTGCCTTCTTGGCAAGTCTCTTCCTCTGGATATTTGGGATGGACTGGAAGAGCTTTGGGGTTAAAGCCTTCTGATGTGTTGAACTTCAAATAAGAATGTTGTAAATAAAACCTGAAGTCTGTAACCCAGCATGCTCACTGTGTCCGTGAGCCAGGCTCTCCCCTCTCTAAATGGACATGTGCCAAGGATCTGCTTTACAGTTCATGGGATCAGATTGCCATGAAATTAGATCCTGATAGAAGCAGCCCACCAAGATTCCTCTGCTTCTGAAGATAGGATGTCTTGGCACCTTGTACCTGCGTGGGGCAAATAAGTGAGAAAAACAAGTGTGTGAAATATGAATACAAACAGGTATTTCCAGGCTGTGGTTTCAAATCAGAAAGATATTATTCAGCTGCAGATGAGGGGTTGAGGAAGCTGGCAAAGCAGAGAACTGAAAAAAAAGCTGCTGTGTGGCAAGCTCCCATAAGATAGGAAATTTACAGCAGAAGTCAGTGAGCTTTTTGCCTCTTGAATTAAATATTAGGGAATGCAATAAGTGGCTAATTGTGCTGGATGGGCAATCTGATGCATGCTCAGTTCTGTGGCTGTTGAAAAGTGCTCTCTGTCCTTGGTGACATCCATAGGAAATACCTTCCAGGGCAAGAAAGGAACCCTTGTAATGTGTAAGCAAAGGTAGGGCAGGTGGCCAGGAGACTTCCTTCCACCACCTCACTACAAGCAGCTGTGTGGATCTTGGTTGCCCAAATAGCCTGGAGGCAACTGGGAAATTTCCTGCAAAGTTTTGGTGCTTTAATCCATGAAAAAGAAGGTCCAGAAGAGCATCATGCAGGCAGCAGCTAACAGACATTCTGGTCACCAGCATCTCAGACAGCAAGGGATTTTTCTGCAGGAGGATGACTGTAAGCACACAAGATGGCCCCAAATGGATTCTGACCTTGTTAGGGCATTATTTTAAAAATAAATGGCATATAAAAAAATCTGTACATGAAAAAAGTAGTCTGTACAATGACCAGTCCACAACAAGAGACAAGGTGCTCCTTCTGAGGTACCTGAAGGTGATGGTCTCACTTCCAGGCTGAAGTGAGTATATGGGTGTGGGAAAGGGAAAGAAGACAAATGCAGTTACATAGACTACATGTCTGTTTGTATGCCTGTACTATAAGAATCTGTACGGCACAGTATGCAGGCTCATGCTTATGCTACGTGCTGTTTATTCACCTGTCTATAAGGTTCATTTACTGCCACTGTGTTCATAAACTGGAAAAAAACCCGTGAGCTCGGAAGGTGCACTTTTCCTGCAGGGCCACTGAGCGTCACCATCACTCCGTGGCTTGCTCTGCAAGATGCCGTTTCTCCAGGGACTAAATCTCCGTTTCTAAAACGGGCTGGAATGGAGGGGGAAAAATCATTGGAATGAAAATGGGCTGCTTCTTCCTTTTTCCCGGAGCTGGGAAGAGCTGCACCTGAACCGTGAGCTATCTAGGCAATGAATTCTGCCTTATGTGTAGGCAAAGCATTTGACAGGTTTCCAGCCAGACCCTCTAAACCATCTTGCAATTTGCAGCATGATCCTCAGTGACAACAATTATGGCACTGAACAAGTGCTTTATCGGGAGACACTAAAAAGGCTGGGATCTCACCATTTGGGAAGCAGCATAGATATTGGCCAGGTGCACTTGCTTTCCCTGAAACTATTAAAGACAGGTGAACCTCGTGGAATAAAAGGTCCAGTGGCTTCCTTTTCCCTGGGTCAGTGGAGGTGAGTGAGAGCTTTCTTGTTTCACACCCCAGCAGTAGCAGAGTGGTGTGCAAGTCCACAAGAGACATGTACACATAGGTTAATGCTTCAGAGACACCCACATCAGCACAGTGTCACTGGCCTGATCCTTTCCTAAGGATCAGCACTCAGACAAATGCATTTTCATAGGTGTCAGGTTTTTGGCCCTATAAACCTTTCATCTTGCTGGCTAGACAGACCACAAAACAAAGAGCACAATAATACAGGAAACAATTAAAATAATTAATTAAAAATGTAATGCAGGCTACTGTGATCAGATATCTTGTGCACACAAACATACTGATTGCATTTGACTGGTTTTGTTTATACCTACCTTCTCTCCATTTGATCCGCCTTGATCCCTCCATTTCCCTGCCTGTGATTTTTACCCCAAGCATACCATTGCAGTTTTGAAAACCCTAAAATTCTCTTTATCGGTTCCAACATCCCCTCACAGCTGCTAACTCACTAAGTCCTAAAGCCTCTTTATTGCAGTATTTTCCCCTAGTCGTATTGCAGTAACTGCCCTTCGTTTGCATACATTCCAGAGAGTTTCCTCCTTTGAATCCACTTCAGTGGGTTTTGCAAGTGGGACAAATGGCTTAGTCGTTCATCCAGTTGTTGGGGCTTTTAGGCGGGGTTGATTCCCGGGGATTACTGTTTGCTGAGTTTCCTGCCTTGTCATTGTTTCTTTGTTCACTGTCTGACCTTTTGTTTTAAATAACCTTAAATATCTCCTTGAAAATCAGCCAGACAGTTTTCCATCTGAATTGAAAAAGAACCCTCAGCATTTAGAGCAAGTATGTTTGGTAACAGCCCAAATGCCCTCCTGTACGGTGTGTTTTGCTGATTTTTAGGCAGTAGCAAATATTTTTCTGTGATTCTAAGTCAATGCGAATTGACTGCAATTCATAATGGGAATTTGTTCCTGTGAACTGATAGCCCAGCACTGTCATTACAGAGCCAGATGCAACTTTCTTGCAACATCAAAGATGCCATTTGCAGGAGTATTTATGGTGCTCATAGCCTCAGTGGTGCTTGAGCTTCTGCCCCTTGTACACGTGGATGAAGCGTGATTCATTCCTGTTTGTCTTTTGCTGCATCCCACTTGTCCTTGGTGCTGGCATTCTGAAGGGAAACTCACCAGCTCTCATCAAGATGAGCCACTGGTCTGACCCGGTGGGCATTTATTTTCTTAGAAACAAATATGTTGATCGTAAAATCATAGAATGCTTTGGGTTGGAAGCGACATTAAAGATCATCTAGTTCCAAACCAACTGGACACGGACAGGGACACCATCCACTAGACTGGGTTGATCAAAGTTATTTCTCACACATCCAACTTGGACTTGAACACTTCCAGGAGTGAGGCATCCACAGCTTCTCTGGGCAACCTGTGCCAGTGCCTCACCACCCTACAGGAAAGAATTTCTTCCTAACAATTAATCTAAACCTGCTCCTCTTCATTTTGAAGCCATTGCCCCTTGTCCTGTCACTGCATGCACACATACTTCCTCTTCACGTACCATCTAAAGATGACAACATTACAGTTCAAAATTCGTAAATTTGCCTTAATCAACCACTCATACCGTAAGCCAGGCAACTGACAGGCAACAAACTGATGCTCTTTGAGAGTAATCAAGAGAAGCAAGGTCCGAGTGCCTGCACAGCACAGCTTCTCTTCTAAAAGCTGCCAGCGAGCTCTGGCACTGTGTTTTTTTTAATGTTCATGCAGGCTTCTACTGTGCACCTCTACGTGTGTACATATGTAGAAGGCAAAAAACTGCCTGCTGTGTCCTGTTTGATCATCAAAGCTTGTTGCAGGTACCAACACAAAAAGTTTACAACCTACATTCTTCTGCCGGGCAGCTAGCGACAGGAGAGAACATAGTCTTTAGCTGCTGCGCCAGGGGAGGTGTAGGCTGGACAACAGGAGGAATTTCTTCATAGAAAGGGTGATTCCACATTGGAATGGGCTGCACAGGAAGGTGGTGGAGTCACCATTCCTAGAGATGTCTAAGGAAAGACTGGATGTGGCACTCATGGTCTATTGACATAGTGGTGTTCGGTCACAGGCGGGACTCGATGATCTCAGAGGTCCTTTCCAACCGAATTGATTCCGTGCTACACAAAACGACTAGCACTTAACAAGGTTGGTCAGTCTCCAGAAGGACGCACGGCGAAGCGACACCCGGCAGAGGGCACACCCGCTCAGGCTGGCGCAGCACCGGGCTGTGACTCCCCTCAGCGCCGTGACGCCTCGGCGCTGGCACAGCAAGAGCCGCGGGCGAGGAGCGGGGCCGGGCCGGGCGCTGCTCCGCCGTTCGTTCCCGCCGCCGCCCGGCTCGCTCCCGTCACCGGGGCAACGGGCAAGCGGCGCCCCGGGAAGGCACCACGTGCCCGGAAGCGCCTCGAGGGAGGAAGTGACGGAGCGCCGGGGGAGCCCCAGAGGCCGAGATTAAAAAAAAAAAACAAAAAAAAAAGGAAAAAAAAAAGATAAAACCAACAAAAAAATCGAAACAAGAAAAGCAAAAAAGGGATTAAGAAAGAGGGACACGGGGAGAGGGGCGGGCGGAGCGGGCGCGGGTCCCGCCCCTTCGGGGCCGCCCCGCCAGACCGCGGCCCCGCCGGAGCCGCCGCCAGGTCCCGCCCCCGGCCCCGCCCGCTCCGACACCGGAGCTGCCGCCCCGCCCCGCCCGCTCGGCCGGGCCCGGCTGCCCGCGCGCGGGGGGCGTGTCGGGCGCGGTGGCGGTGCGGGGGCTCCGGTGCGGCGGCGGCGGCAGCGCGGGTCCCGCGGGCGGGCGGGGGGCAGCGGAGCGGAGCGGGGCAGAGCCGCGGCGGCTGCAGGTGAGGCGGGGCCCGGGGCGCGGGCGGCCGCGGCGGGGAGAGTTCCCCGGGGCCGGCGCGGGATGGAAGTTGACAGCGGCGGCGGAGCAGCCATTGTCTGGCCGGCCCGGCCCCGGGCAGCTCCCCCGCGCAGCCCCGCTCGCTCCCCCGGGCAGCCGCCGCCCGGCCGGCTCCGGGCATCCTGCGGCGCATCCCGCCTCCCGCCGCGGCGGGGCTGCGGGCTCGGCACGGGCGGGCAGGGCGCCCGCACGCCGTGTCGGATGAACTTTGCTGCCGGAGTTGCCGGCGGCCTGGGTGGCTGCAGCCGCGCCGTCCCCTTCCATCCTGCCCTCCTTCCATCCTTGCCTCGCTCTCTCCCGCCGCCGGCCGGGCGAGGCGCCTGGCGGGGAAGGGCGGGCTGGGCACCGAGGGGTGGGGACCAGGTGGTGCCAGGGTCCCGCAGTGCTGGAGCGTCGCACCCACTGCTGCTTCCAGAGCATCCCAGAGCCGGCAGCTTGTCCCGGCAGTTCCACACCTCTGCTTGTGTGGCTTGGAAACTGTTGTAGAGGCATATAGTAGCAGCAGCGAGTATGCTGTAGTACGGTATGCTAGCTTTGCTCCTCCAAACCTGTGGAGTAAACCCGTGTAAATCTTACGTGTTTCCTAACTTAGTTTCTCAAGGATGAAGTGACAAAACCACTTAGGAAAGTTAGAAAATGTTATGCAGGCAGCAGTCGTGTCCCCGGGGAATGGATGGGGTGAGCAAGTCAAACTTTTCAACCTCCTACCTAGTGCTTAGTGATTAGAGTATTGTTTGGCTTGACTTTTGTCTGCCTTTGTGCATGAGAAGGGTCAGGAACTTGTAGATGGGCCACCTGTGGTATTCTCGTTGTGTGCTGGGAGCAGCAAGTGTGGGTTAGGCTCTGGAGTGGTCCATGTTCTCATGCTTGTACTGCTGCCTGAGCCAGTTTTCTCCCTTCTCCTTCCCGTCATTTTTGCTGTGTGGTCATTCCTGCCATGGTGCTAAAAAGCTTTTGTGTCCTTCTGTGTCTGCCTTTTAGGGATGCAGTTCTAGCTATTGTTCAAAGGTTAATTTCCAGTAGTGGCCACGTTGTTAACTGTGTGTTGGTTTTCCTTTTTTGGTTTGTTTGTTTGGAAAATCCATGGTTTAATAATTTTTAGTAGGTTATCCATCTCACGGAGCAGCTAGCTGAGTCAAGTGATGTGATAGCCCAGTGATCACTAGGTTTTTGTAAGAGGAAAGTGCTTGGGGATGCAGTTGGAGGAGGGGAGAATGTGTAATTCTCCTGTTTTGTGTGGAAATGGCCTGTGTTTGGATCGGATTACACTAACATGGAGCTGCATCCCTAGATGAACTTGCTTGGGGAAATGCTCTGCCTTTTCACTTTTTTGTTTGGAAAGAGTTTTGCTGGATAACTCTCCTTGCTGTAAGCGACTTAAAATTCTTACTGCCCTTCTGCAAAGTGAGCGTATGCTTCTCTGTCCACATCTCCAAAAGGCCTTCTGCCTACAGAGAGACCAGAATTTTTCTATGCCTCATGCAGAGGTGTTTCAGTAAGATTCTGTTTATGCTAGGATTTTAATAAGATCTAGATCAATATGGAACTCTCAAGAATGCTGGAAATCTTAGGAATCGGTGGTGCTGCTTCCTGAGGAAACACAGATTGGTGGAGCAGAGCACCAAGGCAGAAGCCTGGCTTCTCCTGCTGAAGCTGTTGAGGACAAGGGTATTTGCTGTAGCTAAGGTGAACATCACTTACATCCTTTCCTCTCTCATGGGCACTTGTGGCATCACAAGTAAGGTAGTTCAGTTCTGTGATGTGACAGAAAATAGGGTTTTAGGGTATCTTTCCTGCAGCTACCCAAGTTGATCTAATGAGCCCTAGAAGGGAGGAGGTGAAGGAGGAGGATCTGCATTGGGATGTTGAGGTGGGCAAGGGAACATAAATTGTCTCCTAATGGCATCTGAGCTACTGGAGAACTTGGTGTAATGTGTTCATGTGCATTTTAACCCCACTCAAACTACTTTATTTATCCACCACAGTTTCATTCTTTCAAAAAGTCTGTATTCTTTCCCTTCTCAGTGTTTATTTTCAGGCCTCATTTAATTTTTCCTCTCTGGGGAAGATCTTTAAGGCAGTTGCTTCTGCAAGAGCTTTTGTATTCTGGGTAGGTTTATTGACAGGCTGTTTCTAGCTGAAATAGAGTTGTGCCTGAAGACAGTAGTGGCCAGTTAGGAGGAGGTGTGTCTCAGCTGAGGAGAAGGTGGCCACTGCTGAAGCAGTGCAGGAAGCCAGTTTTTCTCAGCAGGGAGATGCCTGGGCAGGACTTGAGGGCAGAGGTGAAGATGATTTTGGAAGACCAGACTGGAGCAGCAGCACTCTGCTTGCCAGTTAAAGAATATTTCAGATTTTGAGCAGCAGGTTTGAAGCAGCAGTTCCCTGATTTAGCCATCCATTCTCTGCAGAGTTAATGCTATTGTCCTACTTTAAAGTCATCTGCTGCTCTTAGCACCATTTCAGAATTTAAAAAGTTGTCTGGCTGAGAGTATTGTTGCGTCTCCTTTTCTGCTGCACAGGTCTGTTTGCTTATACACCAGGAAAATGTTTGGTGACGTTTATAAAGCTCAGAATCTGGATTTTAAAAGGGCTAGATAAAGAGGCTGTGCTGCTGCTCTGGCTCCTGGAAGCTCATTTATAGGAGTCTCATTTAGAGGTCTCAGATATGCTACAGAGGAATGAGCTGGTACTTTGGAAACAAATAGGCTGTCTTGGTGAAAAGACTTATCAGAAGTTTTTTTTTTTTTTTTTAATATTGCATGGAGTTCTAAAAACTCAGGTTGGTTTTCTTTTTTTCCAATGGAATTCTTTTGTATAATCACTTTTCTCTCCCTTTTCTGACTCTAGCCCCTCCTGCTGCTACTCCCTGTGTAGCTCATGTTTCTTGCTGCAGGAAACTCCCTGATCATCTCAATGTGCTACTCTTCTGCCAAGCACTCTCTTCAGTCTCACTTCTCTTCCTCTTAGCTGATGAAAGCCTTCTCCAGTCCTTTCTCAGTCCTGCAACTCATCTTTCTGCTGCTGGAAGGTCTCCCTGGTTCTGCATGACCTCTTCAGCAGCTTTTGCCAGTGAACACTTAATTCACTCTACTTCTGACTGTGTTCCTCCTGAAAGGAACTTGCCACCACAGATACCAGATTCTAATCTAATATTCAAGTTAAGATGTGTTGGGAGCAACAAGTAGCTGGAAAGTTCATGTGATCAGAAGAAGAAAGAGTCGAGGGCTGGGGGCTAAACTGGGAGAAAGAGGGACTCAGTTGGTATCAGTAGGGCATTGGAGCTGAGGGACTGGAGGAAGAGAGGATCAGAAATTGCCAAAGTGCATTGCAGGACTGGAAGCACAGTGCAGTTTGCCTCGGTTTGCTAGTCTCTACTGACAGGAGAGGCGGTCAGGTCTGTAACCAGAATTGTTTTAATGAGCTGCAGCTGCTGCTTCATTCCAATACCTTTTTAAGAGTTCAGGATACTGTAGCTTGCAACTATAGCATGGCAATAAAAGTATGAAAATATGCACATTATGTTTCTGGTGGTAATAAAAGATTTAAACTGTGAGTAAGATTTCTGGGTGATTTTAGAATCCCAGCTTCCCTGGTCCCTAACATGTAGCTAGGATGAGCATGGAGACTGGTATTGAGATATTCTAGTACAAAAGCTGTGTAATGTAATGAAATGCAGTTTGGTTCTTTCTGCAGCCTGACTTAGTTTCCAGTTCTTTCAATGTAGATCTGGAGTCCATCTCAGCCTGAGCTCCTGGGATCCTGTCGCCATGGAGACCGAAAGTGAGCAGAACTCCAACTCCACCAGCGGGAGCTCCAGTTCTGGAGGAAGCACCCGGCCTCAGATCTCGCAGATGTCTCTCTATGAGCGGCAGGCAGTACAGGTGAGACATCCCAGGCTGTGCTCTGGGATGGCACTCCATCACTGGAAGGTGGTGGTGAGCCCTTTTGTGTTCCTCTGCGTTTTTGTGTGTCAAGGTGGGACTGTGCTTAGAGGACTGTCATCTTTTCAGATTTAGAAATTCTTCAACTAAACGTAATGTTTAGTTCTTGTAGCCTGAGGCTTCTTGTTTTATAGGTTACTCCTTTGGTGTCCAGCCTCCTGGATTTAATCTGTACTGTGATTCAATAGATAGGTTTTAGCCTGCTGTTCTAGAGCAAATCAGTTTGCCATCCCAGTTTCTCTATGCTCTCCATACACAAACTGCACAGGAACATTTGTCTGCCAGTGTGACCATGCACATCCCCAGATTCCTAAAGTTTATTAAAGTCTTGCAAAGTGTGATTCCCATTGTCCTGGAATACACCTGTGATTCAGTGTGTCACCAAATCTGTAAGTGTACTATGGATTTGGATGTGCTGATCTGCTGCATGCTTTTTCTTGTGGTCTAGGGATGTTCTCATGGCTGGCTCACTTTGTCATTGCTCTCTTCAATCACATTTTAATGGCATGCAGTTTTTGACAATTGTGTTTTCTTCTTTATCTAGGCTCTGCAGGCACTCCAGAGACAGCCCAATGCAGCCCAGTACTTCCATCAGTTTATGCTCCAGCAGCAGTTTAACAGTGCCCAACTTCACAGCCTGGCTGCTGTCCAGCAGGTGAGTTGCCAAGAGGTAGAAGGAGAGGAGTTGGATCATTCTCTGGGGAAGATCCAGAGGTTCTGTTTTTATACAGTGCCTTGTGCACCGAGTCATCGTGATCCCTGATAAGACAATGAGTCCCTAAACACATTGTTTAGAGTTAATACAAACAGCCAGTCAACTGGAAGCCTGAAGCAAAGATTAATTTATTTTTTTGGCTACAGAGCAAGGGAAGATAAAATTTGACATCACCATCAAGGAACTTGCACTTCAGAGGCCTATTACTACCCCCTGCACCTTCTTTAACTAAAAGATGGGTGGTGAAATCAACAGTGGATGCAGTAGTGCTTAAAAAGTGTATTAAAGGGATCAGTGGGTAGTTGCTTCTCTGAGAATGAACATTTGTGTTTGCATGAGGTTTCAGGCAGCATTCTCTGAAATTTCTGTCTTAAAACTTAGTAGTCATGTTTTCTTAACCAGCAGGAGGGTAAGCCAGTCCAACCAGGAGGCTGTCACTAATTGAGACATACACAGATCAATATAATTCAATATATTTTATGATACATAAATGTTGAGTGTTTTTTTTTCCTTTATCACCTTTGCTCACCTACTAGACTTAATCATCAGCTCAAAATGGATTATGTGTGACATGAATACATTCTTTTTGTGTAACAATACCTCAGTAGCTGTACTCCTTGGCAGTTAGTCCAGTACGTCATTGTTCTCAAAATCCCTGACTGCAGTCTTATAGTATAGAAGAAATAGAATCTTCTCGTCAGTTTTGCGCAAATCTTAGTTACAAAACTAACTAAACTCATGCAAGGGGAATTCCCCTGGCATCAGAGAGGGGGAAATAAGTCTATCAATATTTATATTCTTCCACAAACCATATGCTCTCTAATCTGAATTTTGTTACTTGGAGTGCCATTGCTTTGCTACTAAACTGCCTAATTAGCCCAACAAATTGCTAATATTGCAGGGAATGTCTGGGTGCTAACAGTGGATTTCAGCATCAGGGTGAGGGTTGCAGAGTGTGCTATGACAGGCTGGGCAAGAGTAGTGCATGTACCCATGGGTGGAAGGACTGGAGGTCATGCACTCTGAGGGTAAGGGACTGGGTGTTCTGACAGAGCCTAATAATTGGGCTGGATTGAAAGGTTTGTTCAGGCACTCATTTCTCTGCCAATCTCTCCTGCAGGCTACAATTGCCGCCAGTAGACAGGCCAGCTCCCCCAACACTAGCACCTCGCAACAGACCACCACCACCCAGGCTTCTGTAAGTAAAACTGCTCCCTCACACACATATCAGAGCCTCCCTCCCCCTCCCCACCTTGTTCTGTCTCCTCCTTGTCTTTTAGGATGCACACAACTTCTAAGAACCCTGGGAATCAACAGGATGCAGACAGCTTTGAGGATTTGGGGTGCTGTTGTTATTGGTGGGGCTTGAGGATACCAGATGAGGTTTTTAGGTGGGAGAGGCCTCTTAGCTGTAAAGGTAGACATAGATCTCTGTTTGCTGAGGCTTTGGGGATACATTGTCATGGATTAGAAAAGGCTCGGGAATTGTAAGAAGGAGGAGTTGTGAGCAGGTTTTGTCTTAGGCAGAGCAGTAGTTTGTTGAATGAGAGGATGTCTGGTTTTACAGTGAGTGTTGAGGAGCTTGGATTTGCTCAGAGAGTAGATGAGTTGGTAGAGAAGGTTTTGTGGGTTTTTTTACCTTTACTTGGGAGGCTGGAGAAAATGATGTATTTTTTTGGATCTCTTATTGCAGTTGCATGCTAACAGTGATTCTCAAGCTCAGCATACAAATGAGGTCAGTATCCAGGGCTCTGGCTAATATAGATTGTGTAGCCTGTAGGACAAGCCCTCTAAGACAAGAACTTTCTTCTTCTTGGTCCCCTGTGGGATGCAGGAAAAAACTGTAAAATGTCCGTTCTGACTGTACCCCACTAAGCATATTTGTACTTATTTCTTGGCCTCCATCTCTTCATATGTGATTTGAAGCTTTTTTCTCTTCTAAGATCAACCTTGCCACCACGTCAGCTGCTCAGCTGATCAGTCGGTCGCAGAGTGTGAGCTCCCCGAGCGCCACCACGCTGACGCAGTCTGTGCTCCTCGGGAACACCACCTCACCTCCTCTCAACCAGTCACAGGCACAGATGTACCTGCGGGTAAGGGATGGGCAGCACGTGTGTCCTGACTGGGCCCCACTTAGCAGCCTCTGCAGAGTTTCACTGCTTGGGATTACCAGCACCTACAGACTAACCTTGCTTTAAGGCTGTTGCAGTACATTTTAAAATTGCATGGGGAAGGTCTCATCCCTGAAACCACAAGCTTGATTCTGGGCTCAGCCTTTGAGATAGATGAGCTGTGTATTGTGCGGCTCAGGTGAGAATATTAACAACTCTGTGTGCCTCTGCTCTGCAGATATTAAAGGTTCCATAGCACTTCTCACTAGAGTGTAAATGTGAAATACATGTCCTAGACTTGAATGTAGCTCACAGAAATAAAGCTACTCTTCTGGTTCAATGCTGGAACAGATACATGGTAAATTACTCTTCTACTGCTTGCTGAGCTCAGGGATGTAAGTCAGAATTCAAGTAATCCTAGACAAATAAATCAATGTGAACAAATGTCATCCTTTTAATTGCTTTGAAGTGCAGCTAGGTGGGAAGCATTAGGCTTGACTGTGGAGTCCAGTCTGGGGTTTCGGTACCTACTTTCTGTTTTCCAGTTGACTTCAGATACAGATTGTAATCCCCTACTTTTCAAGCAGCACTAATCTTGGATGTATGTTTTTTATCACTGTAGTTCAACCAGTTCTAGATAACACAGCCTTGGGCAGTCTGTGGGAGTTAGCCCAGGCCTATGTTAGATAGAGGAGTGCTTGTTTCCATAAGGAAACTGTTCCCAGTTTCTTGCTTCGGAGGGTTATGTTCAGTATTGCAGTGCAGGGAGGGCTGGTGGTTTTGCAATGAGTGACATTGCAGCCTAGTGTTCCTTGATGATCTGTTTGCTTGTGGTTTTTTTGTCTTCCTTTCTCTCTTCTACCTCTGTTCCTTGCACTGCACACCACCTGATGCCAACAGCCGCAGCTGGGGAACTTGTTGCAGGTGAACCGGACCTTGGGCCGCAATGTGCCTCTCGCCTCCCAGCTCATCCTGATGCCCAATGGGGCTGTGGCTGCTGTCCAGCAGGAGGTACCACCCACTCAGTCTCCTGGGGTGCACGCAGACACAGACCAGGTCAGTGACCGTCCTCCCTTTCCCCTGCTTCTGCCGCACCACACTCTGCTCTTTGTCTCAAGCTGTCCCTGTATAGCACATTAGAGCTATTTTATCCCCAGCCCTTGTCCCTCTGCAGGCAGGAGATTTTGCCACCATGTTTTCATGTTTGCTGTCTGCCTCCAGAGATGAAAATATTTTCTGCTTAAAATTTCTGAGGTGAGCACAGGCTGGATCAATCCCATCTTCACAGTTTCTTGGCTGTGATTGTGTGAAAAGAACTCTTGAGTTCTATGTACAGTTTTCAGTCACACTCCAATTAAGAGTCTTTGCCAGAGGTAGTATTCCTTCATCCAGTTGGTTCATTGTTGTAAAGATGCCAAAGAGTTGTCTGAAGCAACTTTTTTAAAGAAAAGTCAGCTGTGATCTAATTTTGGAGATAATGTGGCATTTGGAGCAGAAGTAAATACAGAGGATGGCAGCACCAAAATGCAGAGTGAAATTGGAAAGGGTGTGGGCCACGAGTAGATCCGTGGGCCTGCGGCAGGCAGGTGGCACAAAAATTGAAAATGAATGACTGGTCTTTAAAGGGGTAACTCAGTGCTTCTAGAGCTGTGCTGAACTAACCATGCCAGGGTATGGCAGGCAGGTCTGAAGTCTGTCCCATGCCCTGGAGAAAGACTGTGTCCCCAGATCCTGTTCACTAAGTGCCACGAGATCTGTTACTTCCATCAGAGATTGGGCAGGAGAGAGTTCAGCATAATGTGCTTCCTGGGGAGGGTCGTGCTGAGCTCTGCCCTGCAGTGTTAGCAGCTCCTCACACGAGACCTGAGGCACCAACTCAGCCTGCATCCCTGCAGAGTGCGTTGCTTTGTGTGCTCTGTCACACTCCCGGCAAGCACCGTGTATAAAGCACATGGGTTCTGTTTGCTGTGTGTGTCTCTAGGTGCAGAACTTGGCTGTGAGGAGCCAGCAGACCTCTGCCACTAACGCCCAGCTCCAAGGCTCTGCTCAGAAGACGGCCCTGCCAGGCAGCTCTCAGGCTTCGGGCTTACCACAGGCCGCCAGCACGGGCCAGAGCATGGCCGTGGCCCAGGCCTCCTCCAGCGGGGCGGGCCAGTCCCTCAACCTGAGCCAGGCTGCAGCGGGCAGCAATGGTGTCTCCGGGGGCGTGGTGGCCACCGGTGGGAGCCAGCCCTCAATGGCACTGAGCCAGAGCTCCTCAGCGGGTGCCGCTGGCAGTTGCCAGAGGAAGGGCACCGGGGTGGTTCAGCCACTGCCCGTGGCGGCTGCCCAGGCCGTGACTGTCAGCCAGGGCAGCCAGACAGAGACGGAGAATGCAGCTGCAAAGAAGGGTGACACAGACACTGGTGGACAGCAAACAGTGGGCATGAACCTCACCAGGACAGCTACACCAGCACCCAGCCAGACGCTGATCAGCTCAGGTAAAAAACTCAGCTGTTTCTTTCTCTTCAAAATCATTGGGCCTTCACAAGAAGGACATTTGGAAGCCTGGTAGTAAAAGGTTTTCCAGCATGTCTCCCAGTTTTGGTCCTGCCAGAGACTTGTCTCAAGGGGTTATCCCCTTCTGTTAGCACAAGAAGTCGATTTAATCCGTCATGTCCTCTGCAAGTAAGCTGTCAGTTATTTTGGAGTTTAATGTCTCAAAGCAGTGCAGTGGCTGCCTTATTTTTGTTGTTGTTGTTCCCAGCTGCACTGTTGCTAACTTCTGTGCTCTGTTTTTTCTTACTGTTTTTGTATAGCCACGTATACGCAGATCCAGCCACACTCGCTGATCCAGCAGCAGCAGCAGATCCATCTGCAGAAGCAGGTGGTGATCCAGCAGCAGATAGCCATTCACCAGCAGCAGTTCCAGCACCGCCAGTCCCAGCTCCTCCACACAGCCACCCATCTCCAACTGGCTCAACAGCAGCAACAGCAGCAAGCAGCATCTCTGACCCAGCAGCAGCAGCAAGCTCAGCCTCCACAGCAGCAGGCTCCCCCTCAAACCCAGCAGCAGGCACAGACCCTTGTGGTGCAGCCTATGTTGCAGTCCCAGCCACCGCATTTACAGCTCCAGCAGGACAGTCCGTGCCAGCCAGCCACCAAGTCACCTGTTCCTATCCAATCAAAATCTCTGGTCACCCCCATCAAACCCCCTCAGCTTGGGCCTGCCAAAATGTCAGCAGCACAGCAGCCTCCTCCACACATCCCGGTGCAGGTGGTGGGCACTCGGCAGCAGGGCTCAGGCCAAGCCCAAGCACTGGGCTTGGCTCAGATTGCTGCAGCGGTGCCGACTTCCCGGGGAATGCCAGCTGTAGTCCAGCCTGTTTCCCAAACCCATGCTGCTTCCCCATCATCATCTTCAGCTCCAGCATCCTCACAGGAAGCTCCCCCTCTCACCACAGGGGTGAATTTGGCACAAGTTCAAGGCACGGTCCACATGGTGAAGAGCCCAGCTTCCTCTCCAGTTGTGGCTCAGATGCCAGCAGCATTCTACATGCAGTCTGTCCAGTTGCCAGTAAGTGATACCATTGAGAAGGAGAATAGCATATGGATTCTCTTTGTTCATTCCTAGGACACCAATCGCAGTCCAGGCCCAGGTCAGTGGGATGGGATGGGTAAGGGGTTTGGGGAAAGGGATGTGGAGACTTTTTTACCTCAAAAACATTAATTCCAATCCTACCCCTGGGGTTACTGACTACAAGCATTTCTCTTCCACATTATCATTCAAAGGCTTGCATGAAGTTAATAAATGAGACTCAGAGCCTGCCCCAGATGGAGTGGGTATCCACATCACATACTGAGTATCCCATTTAACAATGGGGTTTGGTTCACTTTGGCTGGCTGCTGGATGGCCACCAAGTTGCTGCTCCATCACTCTCCCTTCACAACACAACAGGAGGAGAAAAATACAGTGAAAAACTTGTGGGTTGAGATAAGGATGTGGAGATCACTTGCCAGTGATCATCATAGGCAAAACAAACTCAGTTTATGGAAATTATTTATTTTACTGCCAGTTTAGTGTAGGATAATTGGAAGTAAGAGCAAATGCAAAAAATACCTCCCTCCTTCTACACAGGCTCAGCTTCATTCCTGACTCTTCTACCTCCTCCCCCTGAAAGGAGGAGGACGAGAAATGGGATCTGTGGTCAGCTCATAAGGTTTTCTCTCTCCCTCATGCTTTTCCCTTGCTTTAGCATGGGGGAATCCCTCCCATGGGATACAGTCTTTCACAAAGGATATAGTCCTTCATAAAGTCCTTCTCCAGTGCGGGTCTTTCCCAGAGGCTGCAGTTTTTCATTAACTGCTCCAATGTGGATATTTCTGGGTTACAGATCTCTTGGTGTCTGGTACCATCCACTGACTATGCCTCAGAGGATCCCCTAGCAACAGGCTATGCAGAGGAAAACTCAAATTCCATAGGCCGTATCCATGTTGTTGTGAATTGTCCAGCTAGGGCCTACCTAAATCCCTGAGACAACAGCACTTCGCCAGCTTAGATCATGGAATCATAAGTAATTGGAATTAAAAAGAACCCTCAAGATCACATAATTCTAACACCCCTGCCTTGGGCAGGGACACCTTTCAGTGGACCAGGTTCCTCCATCCAACCTTGACTTGAACACCTTTTTAGCCAGTTGCTGAGACTCCTAAACTCTGTCTGCTTCTTCAGGAAGGTGTCACAGGATTTGTCTTGATTTTTAGAGCAGGGGGTCAGTTCTGCTCCTGGTGAATGCGTGTCCCCTGCTTTTTCAACTCTTCATTGAAACTGATCTGATTTATCCAAAAAATCTGTTTGGAAACTGCTGGGTGAATGCCATTCCATTTCTTCCTGCAGTAATCCTTTGAGGTTCACACAGTGTCTTGGTTTTTGCCAGTGTACCAACATGACTTGGGACATCAGATCCTAGTCTGTGGCAGTGAGTCTCCTCAAGCTTTGTTCCTTGTTAGACAAATGCTCCCAAGTAGAGATATGTGCTGTGGGAGCTAGAGGCATCTCGAGAAGAAACCAGGCTGGAAATCAAGTATGATGGAGCAGGATGCTTTGTTGTTTTTTCTTTTGGGTTTTTGGTTTGTTTTTTTTTTTTTTTGTTTTTTTTTTTTTTTTTTTTTTTTTTTTTTTTAATCTGGCTTGTTCTTTGCTTAGGAGCTTTTCTATCTGCTTACGTGTTCCTCTGTATTCATGCAGGGCAAATCTCAGACCTTGGCAGTAAAGCGCAAGGCAGAGTCAGAGGAAGAGAAGGAGGAGCCAGCCAGTGTCACCACACTCGTGCCTGCCAGGTCCTCTCCTGTAACAGACAACCCCAAAAACATGGAGGAGAAGAGTGGCCTTGGAGGTGAGGCATAAAGGAGAGCTCTGCTTGTCTGTGCTAATGACCTGAAGTAGGTAGAGCAAAGTTAGCTCATGCCTGTGCTGTTAACTTTCCAGATAATTCTGATCCTGCTGCCACTGCAACCCCAAATGCCACATCAAGTGAAGGAGTCTCAGCCACTCCCACCTCTGCTTCCACCCCAAACCTGGCATTGGTGTCACGTCAGATGGGAGACTCCAAACCTCCTCAAGCCATCGTCAAGCCCCAGATCCTCACACACATCATTGAAGGCTTTGTCATCCAGGAGGGAGCAGAGCCCTTTCCAGTAGGGATTTTTTTGTTGTGGGGGAAGGAGGTGTAGCACTTTCTTGGGAGGGTGGTGGGCTTCCATCTTTGCATAGGAGTATCTTTTCCCATATTCCAATTCAGCATTTTTAGCCTGAGACACAGACAGTAAAGAGGAAGGGAAGGCAGTGTCGTGAATGAAGCAAGACATTTAGAGGTGTTATTAAAGAGAAGGGGTTTGAAGGAGTAAAACAAGTGTTGCAGCAACTCTTACTCCAGTTGTCACCAAAGCAATAATTAATGCAGCAATTGTAAGGAGGCTCTCATCTCTGTGAGGGAGAGATGCATTTTGAATAGGCAACAAGTGAAGTTGAAGTAAAGAGGGGGAAATGGAGTTACGTGGAATTGGACATTATTCAAGGCAGATAGTGCTTGGGGACCTTGAAATGAACAGCCAAGCCTGTGAGTCAGGAAGCAGTAATGACTTTTTTTCAGCATCTCTCCTTCTGTGTTAGGCAGAGATATTCTTCTGAGTTGAATTTTGAACTGCACATACCTTGGCAGAGGGTGATGGACGCAGGGAATCCTTTATTGGTGGGTCCAACTCATTCTCTCCCTATCCAGGTGGGTTGTTCTCAGCTGCTGAAAGAATCTGAGAAACCATTGCAGGGAGAGGCTCCTTCTGGTCAGAATGAAAACCTGTCCAGCAATTCTCTGGGAGAGGATAGTGCTTCCATGGGTGAGTTTCAAGACCAGGAGGACTAGCTAGTGTGTTACAGAAAGTTTCTGCTCTGTATTACTAACTTAATGTATTATGGACTTGTATCTCTTCCTGCCAGCTCCTTAGAGACTTGACCTATGGAACTAGGATCTTGCTTTTTTGAGTGCCAGAAGAGTGACAATGGTTTTTTTTGGGTTTTTTTTTTTTTTTTTTGTGAATATGATCTACACATCCTGTGTCAGTAGGAAGCAGGAGATTCTGAACTGTACGTGTCTTTGATGACTGTAAGCTGTGAAGGATGTGTGGACAGGGCAGAGTGATGGGGATTTCCTCCACAGCCTTGTAGGATGTGAGGAATATGCTATTTTTTGTTTGTTTCATTAAGTGGTACTGACCAGGAGAAAAAAACTGCTCTGTTCCATATCCATAACCCTAACCCTAATCCTAATTAGTGGAGCTTGTGCTTCTCTTTTCCCAGTTGCTTCCCAAGCTAACTGGATTCAGTAGAAAATAGTGCTTGGCATCTGTCTGCTCAGAAGAAGAGCAGTGGAATGGGGAATCATTGAGTGTGTGATATGCTTCAGTTCAGATCACCAACTGGTGTGTTACTCTGTATCTCACTAGAGCCTGACAAGAAGGCAAACTTGTTGAAGTGTGAATATTGTGGGAAGTATGCCCCAGCAAGCCAGTTCCGTGGCTCCAAGAGGTTTTGTTCCATGACCTGTGCTAAAAGGTAATAACAGCAAGATGTAATATTCCCTATCTGTGACTATATGTTTGCTGGAACTGGGCATTTGTCCCCTTCTCCAAGTAGTGTACCGCCTTTCAGTACATCTGATCCTCCTCCTGTGGCATGTACTGGCCACAGAGATCCTTTACCACTCTAAATGATTTGTAAATGCTTCTGGGTCTGGAGAGGTGGATGGGATGCTGGGTGTAAACAGGATTTCGAGCTTGCTCAGAAAATAAACTGTGAAGGGGGAAATTCTGGGGCTGTAAAGAACCTCTCTTCAGAGGAATGTACATTTGACTCACTACATAAATGCATACTGGTAGCTGTCTCATGCATTGCTACTAGACAAAGACACAAGGGAGCATTGAGGAAAAAAATGTGGAAAAGTTAGACTAGTCATGGCTGCCTCCTCTTGATAGCAGAGTGCTTGTTATGGGTCTTTTTTCCCTTAGGGGAATTACTTAATTGACCCTTCAGATGTTAGATCAAGACTTTGGTGTCCAAATATTGCTTGTGTCAGAAGTCTGGACTGGTTCTTTCCGAGAGGAAGTCTTAGAAGGAGGAGGAACAGAACTTGATGGTAACGAGGAGTCTTATCCCCATCTAGAGCAAGGAGACGTAGTTGGTTTAGATAGTTGCTGCTTTCTAACTGCTGTTCTGCTCCTGCTTACTTGAGGTACAATGTCAGCTGCAGCCATCAGTTCCGGCTGCAGAGAAAGAAGATGAAGGAATTCCAGGAAGCCAACTATGCCCGTGTGCGCCGACGGGGACCACGGCGCAGCAGCTCCGAAATCGCTCGAACCAAGATCCAGGGCAAGCGCCACAGGGTAAGGACACACACCTGTCAAGGCAGGTCTGTGTAGGGCTTGTCCCTTCTGGCTGTACCACTTTGTCACAGTGGATGCTGTCATGTAGGATGTGCCGTGGGCATGCTGACACACTTGTTACACAAGGCACAGGGAGCTGTTCCAATCCCTCACGGACTGGAGGAAGCGTATTCACGTTCGTACTTGTTCTGTGCACTCTGTGTTCGCTCCTGTGTGCATCTTGAAGGTCTCAGTGAGTAAGACCTGCTGACAGCCTTGGCAGAAAACAATCTACTTTTCCCATTTGATTAGCAGTCTTTCACATGAATGACTTAAATTGGGCTATAGATGAATGGAATGAGCCTCAGTTCTGATGTGAGGAAGAGAGGGAGCTCTTGTATCAGCTGCCTCTGTACCAGCAGCCTGGGACAGTTGTTCCAGACTGTTGGGACAAAGTCTGCTGCTCCCAATGTCTTGTTTTGCAGCTTGTAATTGTGAATTTCTTACAAAACCCCTTTTATTTTCTTTCTTTCCTATGGGCTTGTAGGGCCAGGAAGACTCGAGTCGAGGCTCTGATAATTCCAGCTATGATGAAGCTTTGTCCCCTACATCTCCAGGACCCCTGTCAGTAAGGGCCAGTCATGGAGAGAGGGACCTGGCAAACTCTAATATGGCCCCCCCCACCCCAGATCTACATGGCATCAACCCAGTCTTCCTGTCAAGCAACCCTAGTCGTTGGAGTGTGGAGGAAGTGTACGAGTTCATTGCATCATTGCAAGGTGAAGTTAAGATCCTCTCCTCTATCTTGTGATCCAGTAGCATGGGGAGTTGGGCTCAGTGGTGCCTACTGCTTTTGGACATGTTTCTGAATTTGAGTAGATCATAGAGATGGATTCTCAACATTTATTTCTCAAGTAGCCTGTGTGCTCAAGGCGAGTGTGGACTAGAGTGTGGAAAGGGGTTGGTTAGAGTCTTGGCTTGCTTTTCTGTACCTGCCAGATATGCAGGAGGAATGAGGGGAGTGCCCAATGCACATGTGTTTCTTATTGTTTTTTTTTTTTTGTTTGCACCACAGGGTGCCAAGAAATTGCCGAGGAATTTCGGTCACAGGAAATTGATGGTCAGGCCCTGTTGCTTCTGAAGGAGGAACATCTCATGAGTGCCATGAACATCAAGCTGGGACCAGCTCTCAAGATCTGTGCCAAGATCAATGTCCTCAAGGAGACCTAAGAACTCTGAAGCCAGAGTTCTCACTTTTGCTCTGACCCCAGGGCAGCTGCCAGTTTTGGAGCATCCTGCTGGGGTGGGGAAGAATGGGACAGTCAGTCCCCTGTGGTCTTGCATTCAAGAAGAATGAGAAGGAATTTAACTGATTGAAACTGCCATGCACAAGCCCATCTCTTGGTCTCTTAATGGTGCTACAAGGTTAAGGAAAACTGCCACCTGGGGCCTTTAAACAACTCTCCTTCTTCCTGATTTTGAATATGCCTCCCCTGTATACACCACATAAAGATGTAAAGGGGATCTCTTTCTGTCCTGAAAGACTTGTGAAAGGGAACTGCCTTCAACCCTTTCTGCCACAGCAGGTCTGCTAGATCTTAGCTTTGAATATCATTGCCAGAACTCAAGGCATAGGAAGAGCTGGCCCCACACGGACAGTGGGAGCACCTGTGCTTGGGGCTTTTGTGAAGGGGAACTAACAAATTGCAAGTGACAGAGGTGACAAGAATTTGAGCAAAAGGGGCTGCTGCTTTTCCACTTTTAAAAATACCTAGGCTGCTCATGAACTGGGTTTAATAGCCATTCCAGCATGCATACCAAACTTGAAGGCCTGTGGCAATAGGAGCTGTCTTGTCTTCACTCTGCATGTCTACAGGAGACAGTAAAGCTAAAGTGTTGTGGCAGCTATTCACTCCAGGTGCTCCTCTCAGAACCAGTCAGAGGATTTTTCCTGAGTACTTATGACAAATTGATGGGAAACTCAAAGGGGAGGGGATTGTTTTACATTAGGGAACCTTGCAGCACGAGGTTTGTCTTCCCATTGTGTTAGAGCATAATTTACAGATCCAAAGCAGTCTCCAGAAGCACCAAGGCTCTTCATGAAATGAGCTGGGGCTTTGTTTTGTGTGTTTTCTTACCAGTTTGTATTCTTTCCTTTTTGTGTCTGTCTTTGTTATCCTCAGGAGAGCTTACAGGACAAAATTTAGGCTGACAGGATTGTACTGCTTGCCTCAGGCTTTTTTGTTTTTTGTTTTTGTTGGGGTTTTTTTGTGTTGTAAAACAAGTATTTCTGTTACAAGAAACCAAACACACACCCTAAAAGAACTGAATACTGATCTTTTAATATGACTTCTCATTTCTGAAGGGTAGAATTCATGTTACAGGCTGATTTTCTCCTACTCAGCCCTTCCAGGTTTGCTTAGGGGTTCTTTGGTTGTTTAATTTTTTTAAGGACCAAATGTGGTATTCTGCAGTTTTGTAGCCAAATTGCCAGAGGTGAAAACCTGGGCAGAGTTATTCTCTTCCACAAGCACCTCTATTTCAAACAGGCAAAACACCTGAAGGAGTTACACAAACTGTGAAGACATAAGTGCTCTCTAGAGCCAAATACCTGAGAGCAAGATGGTGTTACAAACCATGTATCTCAGCTTTTCTGTTTCCAGAAGTTTCACATGAATACCTGAGTGAAACATAAGGCTGTTCTCTGTGTTAAGCACCTACTGTTGCAGGAAAGCTGTAGTGGCATGGGAGAAAGCCTTATAGCATAGGTAGGAAAACATTAGAGATCTTTAAAATGGGCTCTTTATTGACCCGTTAGAAAAAGAGGAAGGAAAGTGCTTAGTAGTTGGATAAAATGTGGCAGCAGCTTCCTAGTCTTAACTGTGTTGCTGAATCTCACTTTTGTGACATCCTTTTTATGTGAGAAGACTTCTGAGGCTTTGTGAATGCAAATAGGCCCAAAGGAAGCTGCCTGTGCTTGCTTGCACCCTGGCACCACAGTTTGGTCTGATGTAATCTGGGGACAGGGGAGGGGGAGGTTAGAATCAGCAGTGAGCAGAGGAAGGCTGCCCTTAAACCAGTTTATCCTTAGCAGGCTGGCTGTGGCAGGGTAGGCAGACAGGTAGCCTGTCACTGTTACCAGCTACTCCTGAGGACTGGATTTTATTTCAGTCAAATGGGAAGGCTTCACTTCTTCATTTCATGTTCAGTGTTCTTAATAAAAAAAATGCTTGATCAGGCTTTGCAGGTCTGGCTGCTTTTTAACCCCTAAGTGTTTGGAAAGTACAAACCTCATCACGAAGTTATTTCTGACTGCCATTTCTGCAGAAAAATACAGAGCATAATCCATCCATCCTGAGCCTCTAAAGTTCCAGTTTTGAAAGATGTGGATAGTCTTCCCTCTTAGGCCTGAGAGGACCTGGAGTGAAATAAGGTGGCAGCAAAAACAATGAACTAACCAAAACATGTTCACTATGGGCAAGGGTTCAGGCAGAAGGCACCCCACACTCAGGACCCTTGACTTTTGGGTGAGAAAAAAGGTGCTCTGGCACCAAAGCAAGCTCTTGCTACATCAGCACAACACTTCACCAGGTTTTTTTGGTCACTTTATTTTTGAAAGTTGTGTTTTGTACAAAAAAAAAAATTACCTTAAGACACCACCATGAAAACAGTAACGGACTTACTGACTTCCTATTTCTCCCATATTATGAGAAAGACTGAGGCTGTAACAAAAGTCAAAGAAAGCAGGAATTGCTTGCCCACTCCAAACCCAGAAAGAAAGCAGGGCTACCCCTTATCTCTCAGTGTCTTAAAAATACATAAACCTTGTCTGTACTCTGCTGTTAACACAGTGGTGGCTTGCTTATTCAGTCTCTGCCCCCCAGACTGAGGGCAGTTGTCAGCCAGTCCACACAGTGGGGTAGAATGGGATTGCTCAGTCTAGCCTCTCAAATAAAAATCAATTTAGAATCAAGGTGTGAAGTTCCTGAAGGTTCCCATTAAGTCTACAACTCAAGTGTACCTGCTTTTCACCAGGGCCCAAAAAGAGGGTCTTTCTCACTCCCAGCCAGTGGCAGTATGTTAAGTACCATCTGCACAGGGCAAGTGTCGTAAGACTGGCCTGCACCATGCTTAAGGGGACAGTGATTTATGAAACCTGACCATGTAAGAGTCCCTTATGCAGTTCTCAGTGTGTCAGCATTCTTAGCCAGGACTTCCATGGTTCCTTTGATATAAAAAGAAATTCTGACGGCTTCATAGGAAAACCCTCTGCAAAACAAGAAACTTCTGGGGTGCGTGAAATCACAATGCTGACAGTGACTGAGGTGTGTGGGCAGTCACCTCAGGAAGCCTGTGTCAGAACTCAAGTGGCAGCTACCTGTCTCATTTTGTCTTGATGTCATTTTCAGTTTCAGCAATGTTCCTTCTCCTTAGCAGCACATCTTTACCTTTTGCTTCTCACTGATTGAGAAGACTGAGTCAATACTTTGACTGAAGTAAATATTTTGACTCCATTTAACTCCTATGGTTTTTCAGCATCGTCCCTCTCCATTCTGAGAGTATGGCATGCATCCCTGCACAGCTGTTGAAGGAAACTGTTGAGAAGTTCACACCACTGCCATTAGGGAAACAAAAGATTGCAGAGGTGCCAATGCCTCTTCACCCCCAGAGTCTGGCATAGAGCACTCCGTGCCAGTTATGCTGCCAGAAATTGTATAACAGCGCAGAAGCTAGAAAAGCTGAAAATGCATTCAGAGAAAAATAATTCCAGTGTCTTACAGATCCTGTAAATCCTAGGGAAAAAATAAAAAGACACAGAATATCCCTTTTACAGTGTCAGCTGTTTTAACCCATAGCCTTTTTCCCTTTCTGCACCCATCCATGCCCCTGTTTTTCCTCTTAGTGATTCATCTCCCATTCCTGCTCAGTGCTGAACACTCATATTGCTGTTTTCTGCTCAACTGCCAGCACTTCTCCCCTGGGCTCTGCTGCACTTTTAAAACCCAACCCAGCATTATATTTTTAAGACATGCCATTAGGAACCAGTGCTGTTCACATCCAGAGGCATCCACAGGACTTGACACCGGAGACAGCGGAAGCAAACAGTGTAAAGAAAATCAGAAGTGAGAGAAGGAGAACTGGCTGGGAGGCACCTGGCTAAACAAGCACTGGGGAGATGGGGAGAAAAGATCTTGGTGTGGAAAGCCTATCACATGGGCAGCAAGTGGTCATCCCGTTCTTCTGACTCCTCTCCCAGCTGGTCATCCCCCACGCCGCGGTACGCGGCTGGCGCGTTCCGAGGCTTGGATCGGCACACGAAGTCACAGCCATCCTACGAGCACAGGACACAGCACCAGCATCAGACTGTTTGCAATTGACTCAGCATCCACACCACACCACAGCAGCTCCTGCCATTTCTCTTTCACTAAGGGATTATGCCTATCCTTGTGCTACCTGAAACATCTCCCCAGACCTTGGAATTAAAAACATCCTACTCAGTCTTAAAAGCTCTGGACAGTTATGCCGCAACATCAGGCCAAGGCAATTATGGAGAATAAATAGCACTGCCTACAATGACCAAGGAAGGATTTCACAATCAGAAGTAAGCATTTCACAGTCCCCGGGTGAACATTTCTACCTGGAAAGTGTCAACTCCTGAGGAGCACATGTTCTAGTTTGTTAAGGAGCAGTTGCAGGAAAAAGGCAGGGAATTGTTCTCAGCATGGATTAAAAAATGGCATACTCAACAAAAAGGAAACAGACACCCTCTTCTCCTGCTTCAAAGTACTCCACCTTGGTGGTAGGTCTACCCAAGCCACAGAGTCAATGCCTTTTTCTCCTAACATGGGCCAGGCTGAGAATACGTAAGAATTTTTACTCACTGCCACCAAATTGCCCAGATCTTGCCAGAAGGCAAAGTGAGGAATCTGTTCCATGCCCTTTGCTCCCACAATGAGGCGCTGGTAGAGGAACCCACCAATGATGTAGACTGCAATCAGTGACACAAACCTAAAAGGCAGAATTTAAAAAAAAAAAAAAAAAAGGAAAATCAAAGCTGAGGAAACCCTATAGAAAATCTCTTCCGAGCCAGCTACCTGCGTCACATTATCATTGGAACAATGCTTGCACCACTCAAGAACAGAGCTGTAAACAGAAACCAGACCATAAAAGGTCCCCAAGTGATCAATCTGCTTGTATAAATCTTTTAGCAGCCTTATGTGAAGTAGTGCCTCTAAGCACAAACACAGAAAATGAGTCAAGACTCCCGGTCTGAGTTCCCAGCTCTGGCAAAGAGCCATCACATAATTTTAGGAAGTCAAATCTCTCATGCTTCAGTGCACTTGTCTGTAAGCTATGAAGGAAAACGTTTACTGGGAACAGACCAGCCAGCATCACGCCTTGAGCAAGAGCTTTTGTCCAAAAAGCTCAGAGGCATAGTAACATCTAATGGTGGCTGTGGGAAGGTACACTGCAGTAATTTAGTCTTACTATAGCATTTGCTACGTTTCTAAATAGCACTGGAGATTATGACTCAGGCACAAACAGCTCTTCAAATGACTCACGTGATCAGCAGAATGGAGCCAACACTGAGGTGGGAATTCTCAGCTGGACAAGCAACACTGCTGTCCATTTCAAAGAGGTAGAAACACTCCTGCTCCTTTTCCCGCTCTTCAGAAATAATGCTGAATGAACTCTGCAATTTGGGAAAAGTGAAGTCATGTGAAAACGTGCCCACGCACACTGAACTTTACCAGGAGACAGTTTTATCACTGTTGGTGCAGCTGGGCACCAGACACTGGAGGCCAGCTCACTGTCCCCTCTGCTCACAACCAGCCACTGGTCTGGCAGCCCCCTGATGCTCTCCCACCCCAGGTGTCACTCACCGCTGTCACTCCCCGCTTGCAAGAAATCATTATCACAGCTCGCCTCTTCTCACCACTGCAGTGCCTGCCATATGAATCACCTCCTTTATAAATCAGCATGATCCAGTCACCTGCCAGGAGAGAAACAACACAGGCTGCAGATCCACATCAGGAGGCAAAAGGCAGCTACTGAGTAAGCCAAGTATTGAGTGGAACCGTACTTCCATTGAAGACCTGGGTCTCATTGATTCTTCCTATCACCGTGGTCTTTCCACTCTGTCTATCTGTTTGCACCAGGCCACCAAAGTCATGTGAGGTGCTGTTAACCTCCCTGCACACCCTGAATTGGTAGATGTATTTTTCTGTTTTGTCCTTATCCACAGTCACGTTAAACCTGCAGCAGGAAGACAGAAAAGACAGCCCATTGGATTACAAAGAACATGGAGCAGTGGGCACTTCAGAGCAGGAAGCCCACCAGAGTCCATTCTGCAGCCTGACCCAAACCTTCCCTTCCTTGCTGCCCACTGTGCAGCCCCAAGGCCTGCAGGGTGTTGTGCTGTACCTCATGTGGCTCAGGGGCTCCAGTTTCTTCAGCAGGGCTCTCTCCATCTGCGACTCACTGCTCTCATCACCAACCACATCACAGCTCCTCTCTTCTGACTGCTCGGCCCCTGCTACAGCCAGGGCCACAAAGACCAGCAGCAAGGCAGAGGTATGGCAAGGTGGTGACATCCTGGACACATGCCACAGAGAACACAGGATTAACTTCAGAAAGGATTTGTTTCAGCCCCCTCCAAACTAACTTCAAGGTCATGGAGTCAATGATTAGCCACTTCCTCAGTTCTGACTGCAAAAAGGAGAAGTTGAAATCTAGAAACAACTCACAGTTCCCAGGAGACACTAAATCTGAATCTCCTGTGCAGCCAAAGACAATTCACTGGGCCGATTTAGGGCTCTCTTCTGAATTTGCCTTGAGACCACAAAAAGTTGTGCTGCTGAGCACGTTAATTAGCTGCCAGAGCAGAGTCCAGCAGACTGAACGCTGGAGTAAATTTCAGGCATAATCCACTGTTTGTTATGGCGTTGCACTGAGAAGCCAGTCAGCAGAAAATTATTTATGAGGCCTCTAATCAATCATCTTCACAGGGAAGAGCCACTGTGATTAGTCAGGCTCTGTTTGTTCAAGTGCCTTAATCTTTATAATGATCTTTTCAGTACTCCTTTAACTGAAGATCTGAAAGACATTAATAATGCTAAACTGCAACTTCACAGAGCAGTTTCTTCCTTCCCTTCCTTCCCAGTTTCCACCAGAAAAGGAGGAAAGCACGGCATCATATGCAAGATCCAATCAACAAGGCAGTAATGAAGATAATAACAGTAATAATTAATAATGATAATGATAATAATAATCTATGAGATTTGGCTTTCAGGTTCATGCTAAAATCACAAATGAAACATTCAATGATGGCACCAGCCAAACAAAGCAGTGCAACAGATCTCTCTTTGCTTCTTGTGCCGCAGATTTTGGTAAAGCTCCAGTCGCTGGTGGAAGGCAGGCCCTCCATTAAAGAAGCACCTGGCTGCAGGCGGGCACAGAGCCCGTTTGAGAGAGGCGAATGATTTCCCCGGAGCCCCCGGAGTCCTACGCCACAGCTCACGGCTGCTGAGCGGGGGCTCTGCTCGCCATGGGGCACCCAAAGAAGGCTAGGAACGCAGAAATCACGGAATGGGTAAGGCTGGAAGGAACCAAAGTGGGTCACTCGGTCCAACTTCCCTGCTCAAGCAGGGTCGTCCTGGAGCACATGTGCCCAGACGGTTCTGGAATATCTCCAGTAAGGGAGACTCCACAGCCTCCATGTGCAATCTGTTCCAGTGCGCGGTCACCGAAATGAGGAAGCCCGTGACACGAGGGCTCGTGACTGCTCTCTCCTCAGGCCAAGAGCAGGACCTGCCCTCAGCCCCGGGCACGGCTTCCCCCGGGAACGTGCTGTGCTGCGCTGCGCTGGGAGCGGCCCGGCCGGGCTCCTCCAGCCGGGGGCCGCTGCCCAGACCCGCCCGGGACGGAGCGCGGCTTCGCCCCGCGGCCTCGCTGTGCCCGCTCCCCACGTCCTCAGCGCCGCGCACCCACCTGCGGCCGCCCCGGGACCAGGCGCCGCCGCCCACAGGGAAGAGAGACCCGCTGCTCAGGCGCATCCCATGCTGGGCGGCCCGGGGACCACAGGCACAGGCGGCACCGGCCTCCTCCGCGTCCCGACCGGCTCCCTCGCCCGCCCCGCCAGCCGGAAGCCGGGAAGAGCGTGGCGGAACTGGAGCCCGGCGCCAATGGGAGCGCGGGAGCGGCCGGGATCGCCCGCCCAGGAGCGCGGCGGAGCGAATGAAGCGCGGCGGGAGAAAGGCGGGCAGGGCCGGGGGCGCAGCGGGGCACGCCCACTTCCTCTCCATCAGCCAATGGACGGTGAGCCTCAGCGCGGGGGCCCCGCCCCCGCCCGCCTTTCTGCCAATGAACGACGAGGGCGGGCAGAGAGGAGGAGCCGTCACGGCGCGGAGCGAGCCGCCCTTGCGATGCCGAGGCGGCGGGGAACAGCGGGGAGCAGCTCCCCGGGACGGGGACGGGGACGGGGACGGGGATGGGGATGGGAATGGGGATGGGGATGGGGATGGGGATGGGGATGGGGATGGGGATGGGAATGGGAATGGGGACGGGGACGGGGACGGGTACCGGGATCGGGATCGCCGGGCTCCAGGCTGCTCATCAACTCACCCAAGTGCTCTGTGACTGTCGCTGGCGTCGCGCTGTCCCCTCTCCTGTGCCCCGCGCAGGTTCGCAGCAGCCGCAGGCAGGCGGCCGCATCGGCAGGGGTGAAAGGCTTCTGGGCCTCGCCCTTCCCTCGCTCCCGCTGCCGCAGCAGTCCCTCTGTCGCTGGGCTTTGCCGTCCCCACCCAGCAGTGCCTCCAGAGTGACTTGTGTTGCAGGAGCGAGGCGTCTCGACCGCTTCACAAAACTGCTTTGTGGCCTCGATCCTTCTGATTTTGTCTCCGCTTTGTGTCTCTGGTGGGTTCTCTCCATGTTTTGTTGTTATACTTTGGAATAAAGGTGCTTCCCCCAGCTCCTGCAGATTTTGCCACTGTAGAGGAATTCCAGGTCTAGCACACAAAGTTAGTGTAATGAGCATCTTGGGTGTCATTAATAAAGCTATAAACGTGAGATGCAAGACTGGCCTGGTCAAAGGACAACTCTCTCTTTATGATATGTTCCCAGAGCACATCCACTTTCCAGGAGTCTGTTATTGGAAGGGACAGATGTTCTTTGCCAGAGTTCTGATGCTCTTGCATCCTCTGGTTAAGAAAGAAATGCTGCAGTTAGTGAATGTACCAACATGCTGTAAAAGGTACCTGTCTAAGTGAAATTTGGGAGGGTCTCTCTCCGGTATGCTGCTTCAGCAGTGAAGAGCTAGGGAAGAAGTGCTGCTGACTCCTGGAAAACTGATCAGTTTAGTCCTGCTGTGACCCCATACTGACAGTATGGCACAGCTGCATTAGTCAGATTTATTTTTTCACACTTAATAACTGAGAGTTGCCTTCACACCTTCAACAGTGTGATCCCTCCCACTCCACTTCCTGTCCTGCTGATATTAGAAGAAAGAAAATGTAAACCACATTAAAACAGGTCTTAATTCTTTCCCACCAGCTTTCACTTCTCCAGTTCTTCACAAAAAGTTCTGTCTTCGTAGTCACTCTGGGCCAGCAGGCAGCCTGGGCACTTAAAAAGTGACAAAACTGGCAGGAACTGGGAGAAACACCTTTATTCCAAAGTATGAGAGAACATGGACATACTGGAGAGAATCTACCAAAGAAACACAAAATCAGATCTGGACACTTCAGCTGTGTCTGAATCCTGTTAGTTACTTTTCAGCTATATGGACTGTATTCCCAGCTAAACTCCCTTGTTAGTATAGCAAATTCTCTGAGTTTGAGAGCTCTCTTTAGACTTTTCTATTATTGATTTGAAGCATTGAGGAGAGATCTGCCTCTCATCTTGCTCTGCTCTCTTATGCCTTCCTCATCCTTTCAAGCACACATTCCCTATCCTGCTGTCCACAGGCCCCACCTAGGATTAGAAGGAATCTTGTGGGTCCAATATGCCACCCTTAGAGGCAAGTGAAGAAATTTGCAGAAATATCCAATCCCTTCCCCAGCATGTGCATTGTAACAAATTGGCCACTCAGTGTCAGGTAAGCATCCTCCCGTGCAATCATTTCTTGAATTTAGAACATGTCACCAGAAGGGGGAACAATCATCCCTGTCGGAGGTAGCAGTCATCCCAACTCCTTTGTTGAGCATGCCCAAACAATTACTGGAAATTAACTGTAGGATACTGTGCTGAAGAAGTGCAGCCTGAGCCTGACCAATATCCCCATTCTAAGCATGAAAGGGAAGGGATCAGAATGTGGATTAAAACAAAAACCAGCCAACCATACAGCTAAGAGATTTCTCAGGGTGCTGGAAACATCTGTACTCCCCACCACAGAGTCACAGAGTCTTTTAGGTTGGAAAAGACAGTGGAGATTATTGAGTTCAACCATTAACCTGACCATGGCAAGCCCAGCACTAAACCATGTCCCTAAGCTCACATCTGCATCTTTTTAAAATACTTTCAGGGATGGTGACTCCACCACTTCCCTGTGCAGCCTGTCCCAGTGCTTGATATGGTGAATAAATTTTTGCCAGTATTCAGTCTAAACCTCCCCTGGCACAACTTCACAACTTGAACTCTTCTCATCAATGGTCAATGCTTCAAAAGAAAAGTAGCCTTTCCTGTTGTTGCTGACCTCAGAATGACTAAATGGTTCAGTTGGGAAGGGACCTTTCAAGGTCATCTGGTCCCACCCCCTGCTCAAGCCAGGCCACCTACAACCTGGTCCACCTACAACCCAGAACTGTGTCCACGCCACTCTCCATTGAGGGACACACCACAGCCTCTCTGGCCAACCTATGTCAGTTTTCAGCCACCCTCAGAGTAAAAAAGTGTCTCCTGATGTTCAGAGGCAACACCTTCTGTCTTTCAGTTTGTGCTCGTGGCCTCTTGTCCTGTCACTGGGCACCACTGAAGAGTTTCGTTCTTGTTGTAGCCTCCCTTCAGGTATTTATACACATTAATTGGATCCTAACCAAGCAATCTTTTCTCCAGGCCAAACAGTACCAGAGCTCTCAGTCTTTCCTCCCAGGACAGAAGGTCTGGTCCCTTTATCCTCTTTGTGCCCCTTGGGAAGATTCTCCTCAGTATGTCCCTGTCCTCCTTGTACGGATGCTGCTGAGATGTTGCCTTGGAAGGACTTGAGGAATGCCAGCTCTCAGGGCCTGCCTTGTGTCTCAAGCAAAGTCACACTGGTATTGGGTATAGACAGTTCCCAGTTTGAAGTGGAACTGTCCAAAGCTCACAAAGCTTCCTTTTCAAACCTGTGCTGTCCACATCTACATCCTGTCTCACACCAGATGGGCTGCCAGTTTGCCATAGCCATTGCTTTATCCCACTTTTCATCTTGTACTCTCACTATTCACCTTTTTTGCCTTGTGCTGTCACCATCCTGCTGCCTCTGCCCTGAAGGCAGCTCCTCAGAGCAGCACAAATCCTCCCAGTTCCTGCATCAGGGTAACCACACCCTTTTGCATTGGCAACAATTAGAGTACCCCTGAACTTTGCGATTAATCACCTTTTCCATTAGCAGGTGTTCTTGAGACATCCTCCATCAGGTTAGAAAATGAAAGCTGCTGCAGTTCCGCTGCTCTCCATTCTGTTGTAAATTTGGTTATCTTAGCAGCTGGAGATAGAGGTAGCAGCTTCATATTTCTTGTCTTCTGAATATAGCCTCAGGCTTCCTGTTTCACAGCCCTGTTGTTCAACAGCCTGATAGAAACATCCTTTTGTGCACACTCCTTGCTTTGGCATGGAGGCAAGTAGATCACAAATTTCTGCAGTTGATGAGAGCGAGGAGGTAACGTATACTTCTGTCAGATTCTCTCAGACTCCTCCTCCAAGGCCGAAAGCTCCACAGGAGAAAAGAGGTGAGGAAAGATGGATCAGGTAGGACAACCAAAAATTTTACTTTGAGTGAAAGCAAGATTTAACAGAAACACTCTGAACTGGCAACTGATTCTGAGTGCCAGCTTAGAGAGCTGTTGCTTTGGTTCTAAAATTACTGTGGATATTTTGATGTGATTAAAGCTGACGAGTTATAGAGACCCAGCATTTTTCCCCTCCCTCTCACCGACCTCCTTCAGTGTCTACTGGGCATTCAACCCAGGCATCCTTTTCTTCAAAACTGGTTTAAAGTTGTCTGCTTGTCAGCAGCAAGAGGTTGTGAGCAATAGTTCTTTGAAGGGCAGGCAAGATGCAAATACAGATAAATTAGAGGCACATGCTAATCAGAGATCAGAGACAGAGAAAGCATATGAGGGCTATGCAGAATTCTTTTGTGATTTTTTGCTGTTTTCTGTGTTCTAGTGTTACATACCTCCCAGTGAGAAATTTTTCAGCTTTTGCTGTGAAACAGTTCTTCAGAGCACTTTACTATCAGGAAAATTTTCTTAGTGCTTTCCTTAAACTTTTACTTTTCTTATTTCCTCTCCATTACACCTGATTAGACTTGCAGATGTCGCACCAAACAATTCCTCTGACAGCTTAATGTAGAAATACCACCTTCAAAGGGTCAAACTTTGCATTGGTGATCCTTCTGTGTAAGCATTTCCTTCATGCAAAAAGGTGGAGGTGTTGGAACTAGATGAGCTTTAGGGTCCTTTCCAGCTCAGATAATTCTATGATTCTATGAAATGCCAGTGAGCTTTAGATGAGTTCTGTTGTGTTGGCTGCAACACTAATAGTTGACTTTAAATTCTCAGAGGTGTTACAGCAAAGGTGATTCTCACTGTGGGATACAAGATTTCTATACCCTGATCAGAATAATTTTGTATACCTAAGGTGTTTACTGCTGTCTGGTCACTTGTTTCACTAAGGAAACAAAGCCAGCACAGAAACTCCCCAGTTCCTATCTGGTACTCACACTCCATCTGTTTGGAGGGCAGTCTTTCTTTTGCATATGTTTTCACCAGAAATTATGTTTTCTGTTGCATCAGAAAACACAGTAACATCCTTTCATTCCCTGCCATTCCTGTTCACCCCCACCCTGTTGAAAGGGGATTAACCAATGCCCTCTTTAGATGTTTGCGTTTTTCTTTTTAACATCTCTCCACATTCTTTTATGGAACCTCATCTTTTTGAGCTATGGTCAGACAACTGAAAATAAGAAAGCTGATACTTGAACACACTTCTTGTGAATATTATTTGATTATTTCTCAGCTTTCTTCAGCATGAAAGAGATCCCTAAGGAGCTCACTTTAAGTACCTTTCTTTTGAAGGTCTTTATGTTCAACTCTGTTCCTGCCTCCATCACTTCTGAGAGATGTGCTCTCAGGTATTTTTCCCTTGCTGACTTTGTAGGCACAGTATCACGAGTGTGTAGATCAGTCCTCTGGTCAAACCCACAAATTTTGGTGCTACTCCTCAAAAATGAAAAGTTTCCCTGGTTGTTTCTTCTGTTTGGCTTCCAGAGAGCCTTAGATATGCGGCACTACCAGAATGTCAGTACAGCAGTCACTTAGCCTGTGCAGTGTGCTTGTAGTAACAGCAATAACCAGGTCTGTGCCACAGCCAGGAACAGAATCCTTGTATCTCAACTTCTCCTCCTTGGCTCTAGGTAGTCATGCTGCTCTCATACTGAGGTAGGCAGGAGCTGAAGGGAGCTGTTTGGGACAGTGCCATGATATTCTTCAGATTGTCCTAAAGAGTTGAATTGAAAAATGCTAACAGCTTTCAGTTTTGGAACTGAATCTGGACTCACAAACCTAAAAATATTGGGTCATACTGCTTGCAAGTGAATGGAGAGTGTCAGAGTCATTTCTCCAGAGCACCGAGAGACTTGTTGGGGTGTTTTGTAAACAGAAAGTGATAACATTGGATATTTACATTAAATGTCCACCAATCCACTTACCCCCTTCGACAGACTCTTCCACAATTCATCAGACAACTACATGGAATTATTTCTGGATGCTCCATTCAGATTTTCCTCCAGTTTCAAACTCATCTTAGGTACTTCTCCCATCCACTTCTCAAAAGCTTCACATGTAGTTCGGGGACTGAGGTTCACGCAGAAACCATTGAACTTGTTTTAAAAAGTGTGAACTGCAGGGGCTCCTTTTGCAGCTGGTAAAAATCCTGATTTGTGGAATACTTTATTCCACTTATCTGAATTGATCTCTGCAGTTCGAGTGAAGCTTAAATTCACCTCAAACACTTCCTGTTTTCCCACTTCACATTGTTTTTTTTTTTTTTTTCCTTCCAAAATTATCTAATGCCATATTTTTTTTCATTTTTATGAACTTTAGTGACTCTCCCACTGCTGGGCTTGTGGAGGTGCCCTGGGATTTTGTTTTGATGATGAATCATTCCCTTTTTTCTGCAGTTGGTTTGAAACAATAGAGAGTGAACTGCTCTGTTCATTGCCAGGTGATGACATTTAAGGATTAACTGTTTCAAAGACTGCCATCCTGGTTGCCTTGTCTTGGCAGTTTTCCCTAAAATCCAAGAGTGATCAGAAAGATGCAGGAGACAGCTTCTTTGGAGACGCAAGAGAGGACAGAAAACAAAAGTACAGATGTGATCTCAGAACCAGGAATTATATTTCATCAGATGTTTATCCACTTTTGCCAAGTTTTCAGTTGTAATCTGCCGAGAAAAATCTCCACCCTACCCCTTAACCTTGGGCTGATTTAATTCTCTTGAGGCCTAATCTGATGACAAAACCCAAGCTGCCAGGGATACAAACAAGAGAAATAGAGAGCAGAATCAAGTTTAAGTTCCAGACCCAGTCCAAGTCCTTCAGTTCTCCTGCTTTTCCTTTGTGTGAAGCTGAGGAGTAGGGTGTAACTGAAAAGTATTTCTGTATTTTGTCTCTGAAAATGTTATGTAATAACGATTTTAAAAAATAAGAAATGATACTATTTTTAAATTATGTTTGGGAGAGCTAGAAGATCCTACAAGCTTCAGGAAACGTGAGAAAACCTCTATCTTAGAAAAGATCTTTATACCAGAAGAATGATGCTTACAACAACGCTCCCTCATGATCTTCCTTGTTACCTTAGAAACTTCTTCTAGGTAAAACCACAGGCCTAAGTGTGTCTCTATAGATGAGAAACTGGCCTTAACAAGTGAGCCTGCAAACTGCTCAAGATCAAAATAAATTGATTTTTATTTATTTACTGATCTGGTCTACTTTCTGTATTTGGACAAAGCTTCCAGTGTGTAAAGAATGTGTTCTTGTTTGTAAGTGGATTCCCTTAACCTTCTGTTTTAGCACTGGCTTTCTTTGTTTTTCTCACAATATTCTTCATATGTGATCTGCATTTGTTTTCAGCCTCGCCTAAGAGATCAAATATGTTTCTTTGTGTCTCATGACATGATGAAGAGAGAAGCACCTCAAATTTCATAAGATCCAGGGGATTTTTTTGCTAGATTTGGGTAGAAGGCTCTGGAACATCACAAGATCAGGATGTGGTACATAAGTTAGCTGCATATTTACTGCTTCTTAGAGAGTGCTGTTGTCTGTGCAGCTGCTGTACTGAGATTAATAAAAAAAGCAAACCAAACTCCCCTGGAGCTCATCCGTACCAGTAAGTGTCATCCTCTCTTCTGTCTGGGAGAGAAGAGATTTTAGTGCTGAAATTTCAAATATTTTATGCAAACTGAATGCCTCTCGGGTCAAACACAGCTCCAGGAGATGGCAGTGGAAAAGCAACATGTAGCCTGGAGGTGAACACGTTGTGCTGTACATAAGCAGACCTCTACAGGCCAGTCCTGACCAGCCCTTTGAAAGCAAGCTGTGCTGGGCTACAGTGGAAGTTGCCCCAAGGACTCACCCTCTGCCACTGGCAGCCAGTGAACAGCAAACAGTGGTAGTGAAAGTGTGGGAGATGTCCCAAGGTCTTCAAGGCTGGCTCACCCATCCTACCGCCCCACCATGGATGATGAAAATGTAGAACTGCCTTGGGAGTATCCTGGGAAGATGTAACATGACCATGTGTCTGAGCCTGTGAGCAGGATGCTGAGATTAAACCTGTTGTTATTGCTGGGAGAGCTGGGGGAAAGATCTTATGATTTCTTTTTTACATGTAAGCTGGAACATGGTGGCTGTAGCAGTGCAGCTCTCTGGTTGTCACCCCAAGCTTCAATTCTGAGGCAGGAGTGGATTTGTTGGGAGGCTCCTGCCAGCAGGAAGTGTCACATAGTGCCTCGGTGGCTCCAGCTCACTTGTGGTAGGTGCTTCCTCTGCTGGGGTCAGCCACCACAGAGGCTGGAGCAGCAGGCTCTGTGGCCAGGCAGGGGCAGAGCTATGGCTGATGTAGAGAAAGGTACCCCCTGGGAAGTTCAGACAGGAACTGGTGGCCCCAAATCCAGCTGAAATGGGGCTCTGGGCTGATGGGGAGGCCTCAGTTTGGCTGAGCAGGGACAGTGATGTCTACTATGTGCAGAGTGTATACAGACACTATGCTTTAAATAGTGCAGTTCCTTGGGGAAATGCCCAGGACTATGTAAAACCACAGTCAGTTTTCATGTGGCTTCTGTTCACTGTGGTTTCTTTTCTCTTTTACAGCTCCCCATCTGTGGTCAGCAGTTCTGAAGGGCTTGGCCATAGGCTTTGGCACACTGAGCATCTCCCTGGCAATTGCTTTGATTTGGAAGATGAGTAAGTGCACAAAGGGCTGCTGAGCAGGAGCAACCAACAGCAAGGGAGCAGCGACACATCTAACCACAGAAACTCCATCCTATGGAGTTAAAACCAGGAGCTCTTCTAGGTTTCTACCAGCCTTATGTACCCACTGCCTGTCCAGAATATTTTGAAGAATAGATTCCTCATGCAGACTCCAGGAAACCATTTCAGATCCTGTGGCAAAGAACAGTTAAATATATTGAAAAGTCTTTGTAGACTTGCCTGGTAAATGTAGTGGTAAACTATAGAACAAATAGGTCTGTAATATATTTGCAGGCATGCAGATGGTGCAAGACTATGTGGACTAACTAGACTAACTTCCTGTTAGTTGCTTAAAATCCATCCACTCAAGCTGAGATGTGATCACACCATACCCACAGAGCATGATCTGTGTTCAGATAGCCAGCTGGGTATCTGAAATGGGTATCTAGATACCCATTATTGGGCATCTGAGAGGTTTAGTGGAAACCTGGGGGTGAGGTGAGTGTGTGCATGCTTGCAAGATTTTGAAATTACACTATTATTTTCAGAATCTTGTCCTGATTTGAGTTTTCTGCATTTCAGCTATTCAAATGAGTTGTTTCTCAGTAGGTCCTTGCTGACAAGTGTTTCTGTTGGTTAATGGTAGAGAAGAAGATGAGTATTTTGACTTCTTTACAGGTGACGGCCACCCACACTGCCCTCAAGAGTGGGTGGCCTACAGAGGGAGCTGCTACTCCTTCTCCACAGAGATGAAGGACTGGAATTCCAGCCGGGAATTCTGCAGGGCACAAGGAGCTCACCTCCTGGTGATCAATGATACCTTGGAGATGGTAATGGTTTTCTTTGGCTTTGAGGATCTCCCATTTCCTTGCAGATACCCAAGTGACTGGCATACAAGCAGTGCTGTCACTTCAGCAATATTTTGGTTTTAAAGGAGAGGAGGGCTTTATGACTGTGGTGTTACACATCACAAAGTTTGCAGGAAGCAGAGAAGCAAAGGGGAGAACGGAGAGATGAGGGTCACTGTCAGGTACTCAGAGTACCCTATGAAGGATGGTAGGAGACAGCCTTCTCCACTGTTCCTCTCCACCTCCTCTCCTATTCCCAATAAGACTGATATGAATGATTACAGTGGCACTGAGCAGTCATTGCATTCATTGCCTACAAACTGATATGTCCCCCCTCTCAAGGAGTGCTTCCTTTGCAAAAGCAATACTTGTTCTCCCTGTGAGCGCTCCAGCTCCTCCTGCTCAGTGACCCACGCCGTTCCCTGGGTTCATGCTTAGATATTTCTTTCTCAGTCTCTTTTCAATGCTTACTTCCTCCCTCTGCCGTAATACCTCAGCTGTGCTGGTGGAATAAGGGACCATGTGTTCCACTGCAGGTGCTCTCTGGGGGCAGGGGCACGTATTGTCCCTAGAGAAAGGGGCAGTGCTGATTACTGGGGCGCTGAGGCACATCTGCTTAAGTAGAGCAGAAACCTGGATCCGGTTTTGCTCAAGCCAGGGCTTATTAGCTCAGGTCCAATGAACGTGGACAGCTTCCAGGCCGTGGACAGAAGTTGCATTGTGTGATGTCCTCTGGAGGATTACAAAGCCAGGTCTCTGCTTGACTGGGAGTATCTACCAGGCTCTCAGATTTGCTTAGACAAATCCTGTCTCCTTGAGAAATAGGCATCTTCCCCAGATGACCCATTTCTTCAGCATGAGGAAAACCTTCCTGCTCCCACTGCTTTCTTACCACCATCTCAGCTACTAGGTTACCCATTATCCCTGCTCAGGGATAGGGTTAGGGTTAGATTAGGGTTAGGGTTTAGACTCACCCATCTATACAAGACTTTTCTAGTTATCCATGTCTTGTACTGCAAAGGCTGTGATTGCTCAACCTCCAAGTGGTAGGGAAACATAGTCATCTCCAAACCACCAGCGACACTCCAGTGATTCCTCAAGCTGCTCCTATTCCCACAACTTTACCAAGCCAGCTTTGTTAATGCTTCTCTCTGAAGATGCCTGCTCTGAAGCTTTGCTTATGGCAGCAGGAGATAAGGATGGAGCCCAGCCATACCTCTGACATGTTGCTGTTCTTTGGTTGCAAAGGTGGACAAGATAAACTTACATTTCCTGGCTTTGTCTTTTTTATAGAGAGGAGGGTTGGGGATGGGGAATTTACTTCAGGACTGAATTTCTGTTGCAGGCTTCACCTTTTAACAATAATCAGAGATTAAAAGTTAGCTAAAAGGAAATGAACGTTGAAAACACATAGGGGGGAAATGTGTATGAAATTTAAAAAGCTTTCATACTGGGCTTGTTACACATATCTGTTGGTGCCTGCACTTCCTGCCCTATCTTGCCCTGATTTTACCTTTAATTGTTAATACTTCTTATTAGCTTGCTAGTTAGCTGTATAGTAGGGTGTTGATATTAATATTAATAACATATCTTCCTACATAAAGCTCTGTGCAGGAAATTCCAGGAGACTGGGGTGCAGTTCATAGAATCATATACTCACAGAATATGCAGAGTAGGAAGGGACCCATCAGGATCATTGAATCTGACTCCTGGCTGTGTCATTAGAAGGTGTGGGGAAGCAGTATTGTTAGTCACTTAAGGAACAGTGAGGTGAGGGGATGTATCTTATCAGGGATATCTCTCTGTTCTCTTTACTTATCTCAATTTTCAAGCTGGTTTTCATTAGTCACTTTGTAATTCATCATCATTTCTAGGATCTGTTCAAGCAAATTCAAGCAGAACATTTCTGGATTGGACTGAGGAACAGTACAAGCTCTGGATGGATTTGGGAGGATGGCTCTGTATTAAATGATACCAGGTGAGTTTCATTCTGTTTTAAAAACAATAGTGCTTATTCAGATTGCCTGGTGTTCCAGAACAGCCAGAGTTCCTCCTCCAGATGTCAGGAGCTTTCTTCCTGGGCAGATTTTCTTCTTGCCGTCACCGTACTGCACTAAGCTCAATAGTGTTTACTTTTCACTGCCCTGTACCTTGTAAAGGCATGTACCTGTCAAAAGCAGGTCAAGTATTAGTATCTCATTCTCTGCTTCCCTCCAGCTGCTCAGACCAAGGACTTTATTTACCTGCACCAGCACACAGATGCTTGGTCAGAAAGACAAATGGCTTTACTGGCTTTAGCCACCTTGCACCCATTCTGTAGAATGCTGGTGTCACTGGGTGCAAGAACCCAGCCCTTTCCTGCTCTACTGGTGCCAACCTAAGTCAGAACTTTAATTTTATCTCAGTCTTTATTTGGACAAAAGTCAGTGTGTTCCATGAGGGAAAACATTTTTTTATCTGGTGACTTTGCCTGGCCCTTTCCTTTTTATGGCAGTTAAGGCAATGAGTTAGTTTCTAAAGCCTCTCCAGCAAGCAAAACTTGCCCAAGATCTCACTGTCAACAGGTCAGTACTCTGAGCACTTGGCTTAGTTCCCTGAATAAATTCAGCTTTCTGTTCCTACAAACTCCTTGAAGGCAGTGATCATTCCATGAGACTTTCATTCAAATACCACTGCCACTCACATGCTGATGCCTGTCACTGCCACTACAGGGAATTTTGTCAGAGTTTGGTTCTGATTTGGGTTCTGTGATGGCAAAATTACTTAGCTGTGGCAGGTAGATAGGTTCTTTTTGTACATTTTATTTTCTAACAGCTGCCTTTTGGAGGTCAGGTTGTTTCTCTTCCTCTGGGCTACACCCTTCAAAAGCAGATGTTTTTAATTTCTTGTCTCCAGGAGACAATCTCAGTATTTTCTTTCATTCTCACTATTGTTCCATGTCTCTTGCAGGGTCCATGCTAACAGCCGTGTGCAAAGTTGTGCTGTCCTGATGAAAGATCAGTTTCATGCCTCCAGCTGTGAAGTTTTGTTTCAGTGGATCTGTGAGAAAACACTTAGATAAATCCCATTCATCTCACAACAACCTCATCAGCGGTATGAGTTGATCATTGCCTTGCAAACTGAAGCCTCATACAGGACCAAGGACTTGCCTTTTCCATACCCTCACTAAAGTGTTTTACAAGGACAGGTTTGTTGTCCAATTACTCTCAGTATAGATTTATTTTCAGTTCACAAGTGTTGGATTACTGCTCTTTGTGACCAGATGAGACCTGGGACGTATTCCCTGACCTACTCTTTCCCTTATTTATCCAATAAAGGCAAATAAAAGCTTTGTCACAACAGGTGTCTTCAGACCTCTGAGGGGGACCTAGTCATTTTCCCTCACTTCTAAGTATCAGATTTCATTTCCATTCCCTGCAATTCCATTGTTTGATATCAGAAGGACCAGGAAAGGAGGCCTGCTGTTCATTGACAGAAACATATAAACATATTTCTCCTAGTGGCAGCTTCTCCTTTTGCATGACAGTGGTATGAGTGGGAGAGAAGAGGGTGAAATGAACCTGCAGCTTCTGTAAATCCAGCAGTGAAAATAAATCTTGGACTGCACTGAAACAAAAGTTTGTACCTGTGCCACTTCTTCTCTCTGTTGGAAGGAATTAGGCATGTTTAAGCAAGCTAGTCAAGAAACTGGCCTTCTGGAGTCAAAGGAATACAGCTAATTCTGTGTAATTATTTAATCCACCAGGAACCTGTTTTCCTCCCCACCTGTGTGTTTTCTTACTGCAGATAGAGGAAGCAGTGGGCAAGCCCTTAATACAATGATCTTTCAGTTCAAATAGAGCAGAGACAGGCTCAGAGTTTGAATGCCATAAACACACAGTGAATATTTGGGAACACTGTCTTCAGTTCTGGGCTGCTCAGTACAAGAGAGACATGGCCATACTGACTGGAGAGTCCAAGACAGGGCCACAAATATGACAAAAGGACTGGAGCATCTCCCCTCTGTGGAGAGGCTCAGACAGCTGGGATGGTTTATTCTAAAGCAGAGAAAGCACAGGAGAGATCTTATTCCTACAATCATAGGAGCACAATAACCAGCTTCAACATTTCAATTCAGATTACATATATTTGCTTCATATTTTTATTATAATTGCAGGAAATCCTTGCCAGTGGCATTACTTTCCACCTGCTTAACAGGATGCTACACATGAAGGTATCAAGGTGGATAAAGACAAAATTATGGATCTTAGCACACTTAGCTAAGTGGATGTCTACTGAGCCTCATCTAGAGTTCACAGAGATGAGGGTCTCAGGTGAGAATGTGTTACAGCAAGGAGGAGTCTGCTTTTTCATAACCATGACTGCAGCAGCCAGACCTGGGGGAACTGCAGTGTGGTAGGAAGTCAAAACAGAATTTTCATCTTGGGTTGTCTAAGTTTCTTTGGGTGAGTCATTTTATCTGTGCCAGAGTCCATTCAAATACCAAAAGATAGTTGTTTCTGACCTCTGGAAAGTTGCCAGACACTATGAAATAATGCTGAACACTTAGCTTGCTTTGTCAAAATGATGGTGGCATCTGTAGAAGGGCACCTATCAGTTACCTTACCAGAGAATACCACTGAAGAAACAGCTTCTCATATTATCATATGTAGGTGAGATGAGAATGTCTCTGAGCTTGCCTACTTTACCTTGCCTGAATGGATTGAAAACATTTTTCTTCAGTTTTTGGCTACAGAGCACATTTTTGACCAAGCTCCTAATGATCAGGAGCAGGCTTGGGAGCTGTGAGAGCTGTTTGGCTGTTTGACAAAAAGGGTAGATCTCTGTAGAGATCCTTCTGCCATGTGCAGTTTTGCATCTTGTCCTGTCGGATTGGTGTTCCATCAGTCCAGCTCCTGATCTTTACCACTGTAAATTGTCATCTTTTAAAAGGCTTTGACCAGCCCATATTATAAATCCTCTCCTCTGTGGGTGAGGCAGACTTTCCTGGATTATGTTTCTTTTGGGCAAGCAAAGCCATCTTTAGTATAAGATGCTGAAGGAAGAGCAGAAATCTGGGCTGTCTTTTATGCAGTCCCCAAGGAAATTGCACATGCACTACTATCCTCTTTTTTCCTATGCAGGTCACTGCAGGGCAGAATGAGGTCGGTAATGAAGGTTTGTAATTGCACTGCACTTGGATTTCTTAACTCCAGAGTTACTCAGCTTAACAAAGTTTTGATGATTATATGAGGAGAAGGGTAGGACAGACAGAAAATCATTTTATCCTGCACACTTTTTAATCTGAAAATCATGCTTTACATCCTCTAATATAGATCTCCATTCTTTGGAGTTTGCATTAGAACTATAAATAAGACAGATATTCTACTCCCACTTGCAAGGGTAATAATTACCAGAGCTATTGATCCTTCTGCTCCAGCCCAAGTAAAGACAGTGGTCTAAAGACTCCATTTCCCTCTCTGGTACAATATTGCCCATCACAGTGCATTACATGAATATGCACTTAATTAAATCAGGATGATTCCATCAAACAGCAATAATTTGATCTAGATGTATCAATAACTTAATCTGGAACCAGAACTAGTAGAAGGAAAGTAAGACCCAGGCCACATATGTTCTGCTGTGTGAGGGCAGCTGCTGCTCTGGCCACTTGGTTAATGTGTTACATGCTGTTAATGGGTTGAACTTTTGGCAGCTTCCCGTCATGTCACTGTCCCTGTTTCTGCCAGGGTGAAGGCCAGATCATTTTAGTTGACTTGAATTTCCAGGCATTTTGTGGCCTCTTTTCCTGGCATTAGCTTTGATGGGACCAGGAACAGGGAGCAAGAGGGAACAGTGTGGGTGGAGAGGGAAGGTTTTTTTAATTTTCATTCCCTGTTTTCACAACCTGTTAGTGGGAGTTAGACACACCCAGGTTTTTTTCCAAATTCCTAGCTCAATCTCCTGCTCCCACTTTGAAGGAAATCAAACAGCTCCTGTGCTTCCAGCAATCCCCATGACCAGTGCCATGTCCAGCTCCATGCAGAGAGCCCTGCCCGAAATGGAAGCCTTCACCTCATGCTCTGCCGTTAGCCCTTCTTTCCTTAGCTAGAGCCTTTCCTCTTCCATTGCCTCTGTCCTGCCCCAGCAGAGACAGAGCTCTGGCCTGCCAGGAACCCTCCCCTCCCTCTCCCCCCCAGCCCTGGCCTTCTGCCCAGATTGGAGCTGCTAGTCCCAGCTCCTCCTTGCTGCCTCTCCCTGTTTCCGGATGGGCCCTGGCCCCCAGCCCTTATCTCCTCCAGCCCCTGGGCTGTTTGCAGAGGAGAGTATAAAGGGGCTGACTGGGAGAGCAGAGGGGGAGTAAAAGCAGCACTGGACCACACTGAGTGCCTGCTTGACTCACCACGTACCATGGGGATGAACGGGCTGCTTGTCAAATCGAGCATCTTCCTCCTCCTCTTCTTCCTTCCAGGAGACACCTCACCCATCACAGAGCCGTAAGCTATGCTGGGGCATCTCTGGGCAGGCAGGAGACCTTGGCTGTATTCCTGTGTCTATTCTCTGTCCCTTGTCTTCTATCTAACTTCTTTTATCCAGGAATAAAGATACCAGGGCTGGGTAAAGTGCCTTCTACAAATGGGAACTCTAGTGCTTGAGAGAGATGCAAAACAAGCTGTGAAACTGAGATATCAGTAAAACTTCAGGGGATTGACAGGATTTCAACTAAGTTTTATGCACAAAATTAGTCCTTTTGAAAGACAACTTTTCATAAATGTTTGTGCAATGAGGTCTTCTTAAGAGACAAACTGTTTTGAAAGGACAATGAAAGGTTTAATTTTGGGCTGACTGTCCTACTCCCAGTTGAAATGCCCAGGAGCTGGGAGTGCTTTTTAAAAATGATAATGAGAAGAAAATGAACAAATAGCTCATCTGGCATGCTTGGAAATTGCTTTATTTTTTAATTCACATTTTTCAGCTCAGCCAATGGAATGAAAATTCCCTTCTCATGCAGGGTAATGTGACACTGTAAGACTGTGACTATCCAGGTTTGTGAGGGTATAGTGTCCTGCTTCCCTTCTTCACCCCCTTTTGCCCCACTGGTATGTGAAGGGCATTTGTGTTGTGTGCATGAGTGTATATGTGTGGTAGGAGCAGCACACGAAGCGTCCTGACATCCCAAAGCTTTTCTCCTTTGGCTTTTTTGCAATGTCTTTTCCTCCCCTGCAAAGCACAGAGCGCCTCACCCATCACAGAGCCCATCACAAGGAGTGCCGGGGAATTTCTGAGCAAGGCTGTGCTGTAGTGCTTTCATCAAATGCAGGGGAAACAGACAGTGGCATCTGAGGGGCCAGAGCTTGATCCCTGCAGACCAGCTGTTGGACAAAAAGGTGCCAGAGCTTCTGCCACTGCTGAAAGGGAATGCTTTGCCTTACTGCTGAGGTATTGAGGGCTCTTCTCCCATCTGCTCTCTGCTCTGAGTGTGCCCACTGGAGGCCAGTCCTGTCCACCAAAATGGGAGTGTGGTTAGCGGTAGGTGGATCGGGCTTGATTCCCAGATGCAGTGCTGGGCACCGGGACACCACCGGCAAGTTGCCACCCTGGGAAGGAAGGAGGCTGCTCAGGGCTGAGCAGGGATCCCCTGTCGGGCTGAGACAGAGAGCCTTGCTTCCCTGAAAACCTGAAACTTGTTTGTGTTTTTGCTTAAGATCTGGCACCACGCTGTGGTGGTTTTGAATCTCTGCGAGGAGTGAGAGTAATGCTGCAGACGCTTCGCAGTGTGTAGTCAATGGAATTTTTTCACTGGGTACTGGCATTTGTGTGGCTCCTGAACGCTTCTAACAGTGTCTAGCAAAAGTGACAATTGAGTTCCCCCCCGCCTTTATTCAGGATCCCAGGAAGAAGTGCTGCTGTTGTGTCAGAACCTAGAAAAACATATCCTTTCCAGATGTTTGTGTGTAGCATTTCCTCTGGTATTTTACATTTGAGACCTCTGCTTTCCCCTGCTGCTACAGACATGCTGGAAGTGTTGTTACACACTTAGAAAATGCACCCTTCTCCCTGTGCAGCCAAAGCTGTAGTCATCCAATTGGTTTGTTTGTCCTTTCTACACAGCTCCTGTTACCTGTTCCTGCTCCTCTGACCTATCATTCTCCCTTGTTCCTAGGCAGTACCTGGTGCTGGTGCCCTATCTGATCCACACGGATTCTCAAGAGAAAGTCTGCATTCAGCTGACCCACCTGAATGAGTCTGTGACTCTGAGTGCCACAGTTGAGGATCTATGGGGGAACAGGAGCTTGATTGATGACGTGGTGTCAGAGAAAGACGTGTTCACCTGCATCCCTTTCTCTGTGAGTATCTCATCCTCGTGGGATGATCCTTTGTGCCAGGCATAAAATGTAAAGGCACTGAGAAGTAATGACCAGAGTAACACTATGTAGATATTCACTTATCTCTTGATTAAAGGTGTGTTCATGTCCATCCTCAACACCCTCTTACTGCTGAGATCTCCTTAATAAGCTAAATGACTGTGGGATGCTGAATCCTAGAAAGTCACCCCCTTTCTAGGACAGGAGAAGAAAGTGGTTTAGTACATTGACACTCCTGATGGCTGTTTGGTGAAATGGCTTTCCACATCATCCTTCAACATCCTCAATTTGTCACTTCAGTACCTTCAAATTGTGGTAGAGCTTTTGGACCTCAGATACTTTCCACCTGGTGTATACTGAATTAATGTAAGAACATAGAACTGTGATTGCCTGTATCTGAAAAAAACCCAGCAAAGGAGGAAATTTATAATTTAATGTAATTGAAACCCCAGGGACTATAATGAGTTGTATGTAACTAGGAAAACCCGATCATTTAGCTCAGAGCCTAGATTATGCTCTGAGCTAAATGATCAGGTTTTCCTAGTTACATACAACCTAGACTATGTCTTTGGCCTGAAGAGTGAGGAATTGGTCTTCAAAACACTGAAAAGGTTGGCATTTTTTTCTTGGTTTGTCAGATTTAGGCTGAAGACTGACTTAGTCACTTGCAAAAGAGAGGTGTAGATGTCTTGGCACGTCTGGTTTGGAAAAGGACATGTTCTGCGAGGACTAGGGACATAACCTGAAGGAGAAGACAGACTATTCCATTCTGCTTTCTGCATGTCAAAAGGAAAAGGATGGAAAGGTTTGGTCAGGGCAGTAAGAATTTTTAAAAATTGGGTGCTAGAGCTAGGAGTTCCTTTGCTGCTCAATACTGGCACAATCACTGCACAGCAGGAGGAGTGGGTAGGAATATATATATGGGACAAATAAAAATCAGTCTCTTGTTCCTGATTACTGTTCCTCTCACCTCTGTGTTGGATCCATCAGGATTATATTAGACCTCTTATTTCAGGAAGGCTATTTCAGTTCAGGAAGCCTTTAAAGGTGGTCTGTTACACAATTTCCTTCTTACTTTCCAGCTTCCAAAGCCAAGAGTCCCATTATCCTTCGTGTTTCTCAATGTGACAGTGAGGGGGGCCACGCTGCAGTTCAGCAGCCGCAAAGTGCTGGCGGTCCAGAACTCAGAGAGCTTGGTCTTCATCCAGACAGACAAACCCATCTACAAGCCTGGACAGACAGGTACCAGGAAAGGGGTGGAGATTTGAAACAAACATTTGAAACAAACTTTGTACTAAAACTGTTGGATCATACTGGCCAGATATCAGTTACTTTCACAGGGGGGCCAGAACTGCAACCTCGTGGCTGAGACTTATGTTTTATTGCTCCATAAAGGGAAAAACTGGGGAATCTTTAGGTGCATGCAAATATCTGGGGCACCTGCACATTCTCCCTCTCTCACTGTGGGCTCTGTTGTTGTGGTCCACGCAGTTAGGAGGTCTGCATTAAAACCAGAGAAAGACTGGGTATTTATCCTATAAAGAACAATGCCAAAACTCAGACTTAGTCATGAAATAGCTTCCAAAGCAGCAGCTGATTTTGCTCAATGAAGACAGAAAGAATTATGTAAGCTATTTATTTCTTCTGGGACAGTGATCTCCTAAATTTGGCCTGGATAAAAACAAATGTCCTAAAAGAGGTACTCTCTCCATCCAGAGCCAACACAAACTTGCAGCCAAGTGGTGAAGTAATTTGCTTGCATTCATCCTTCCTAGGAAGCCAGTCTACTTATAACAAAATTAGAAGACCCATGTGAATTCTGGCATAAAAATGCCTCACTGCAAATTAGACAAAGGCAACTTAAATTTAACTTTGTCCCTGATCAATGAGATTCTGATGCCCGTGATCAGTAAGATGTTCACACTGCTATGGATTTGCTCTTAATATCCTCTTATTCATGTACCCATAGTAGATGGGTAACCTTCTAGCATGACCTAGCATTCTAGTCAATGGAATTTCCTTAGAAGAGAACAACCCTGTTGCCTGTTATACCATTTGTTTTTGCAACTGATTTTTCTGGTTACCGATTGCACTGTGCAACCTCACTCTCTTTCTCCATCAGTCCTGTTCAGAATTGTCTCTCTGGATGAAGAGTTCCGACCTGTGAATGAAATGGTGAGCAAGATACTTGTTTTTCAACTTATTTGGCCTTCAGTCAAATGTGGGAAAAAGGAGGAAAAATAGTCTCTGTTGGGGAGAGCTCTCAGTATGCTGAGATAACTCTGAAAATTCTGGGTCACCTGAGATCTTTTTAACAGGATCTGTTGCCAAATTTCTGCACAAAGCTGCCTTCTGCATTCCTGGAAAGGTTTGACAAACTGCAAATGGACAGTGCTGGTATAAACAGTGAGCAATCTGCCATTGCCACAGTGTGCACCTGTTCTTATTAGAACTGCAGATCATCCAGAGTTAGTAATTAGTAATTTTGGCTGACTTTTGTGCCTGAGAATAAGGATTGTCCCCATCTTCTCACACCCAAAGTGCTCTGATGATCCATACCAGCAACTTTTTTCCTTACTCCACTGGATGATTAGCTTTTACCCTGAAATGTGGTCATAGCCCATGTCATTTGACTGTGTTCCTTGCACTCTGTCTAAACATGCTGCTTCCTTTCTTCTTTTCCTAGATTCCTCTGGTGTATATTGAGGTATGTACAAACATTTAATTCACATTCACATCTATTGCACTTCAGCCTGGGCAGAGTAAACAGTTGCCTCAACATGATTCTTGTTTATTTTTTTATTAAGCTGGTCCATTATGCTAATTCAACTATACAGAATTTTAACTCATATGGTGGCTACCATGTACCTGGGCCCAGGTTACAGCTCCCCTGCCATCCTGCTGTGTACTCCCCCCAAAACTCTGCTAGTGCCCTCCACTCCTGGCCTGCAGCCTCCTGAAACACAGGGGCTGTCCCTCCCTTTACTGCTTTGCTAGACCTCATTACAGACTCCCATTGTTCTCACAATCTCCTTGTGATCTCATTACCTGTAGGACCCGAAGAAAAATCGTCTGTACCAGTGGACAAATGCAGAGTTAGAGATGGGATTTATACAGCTGTTCTTCAACCTCACCTCTGAACCTATGCAAGGCACCTACACTGTGGTGGCACAGAAGGCCTCTGGGAAGAAAGTTCAGCATTCTTTCTCTGTGGAAGAGTATGGTAACTGTCACTGCAGTTTCAAGTTCCTAACAGCTAGTCCCATGGGACATGAAATCTTAATTGAACAGCGCAGGAGATCTGACCAGGATGCCCAACATTGCTGGAAATTTGTTTCTGTGTTCTTTTCCTCCCAAGAATCTTCTCTTTAGGAGGAGAAGACTAAAGCACTTGAGTGACCTATCTCCACTCCTCCCTAAGCCCCAGACCATGGAGTGCAGCTTTTCAGAACGCCCACCTCAGCAAGGCTCCTGTCAGGAGGAGCAAAGTGCTTGGATCAGTCTGTGCTAACAGCCACAAGCCTTACTTCCTTTCTGAGGTGTTTTTAGGCCACAACCTCATGTCCAGTTGGCTACATACCTATCAAATGTCACACCATAAGTCTGGGTCTAGGCTGGGGCTGTCTAGGCTGTAAATTAAATCTTGCCTTTTCTGCCCCACAAGCTAAGCCTGTAGCTTGTGTGATGCTGTAGTGCCTTAACCTCCCTTTAGTGCTCTCATCACTATGGCACTTCCATCTGCTTGGCTAAAAAAATGGTATCCCAGTACACATCAGCACAGGATAACAACCAGCATATCTTCCCACCCCAGTGAGCCAGCTGCAGTCTTTCTTACATTGTCTGATGTGGCCTGGCTCATGCAGCAGAGAGGTGTCCTGATAGATGAGTCACAAAGTGCTTTGACCTCTTCCAGTTGCAGACTGTGCTCTGTCCTCTGCCCTGAATGAATCTCTTCCTAGTTCTCCCAAGATGGTCTCCACTTCCCCTCCTGCAACTGGGTGTGGATGAGATACCACCCTGTGATGTATCACTGGAGAAGCCAGGATGTCTTCCTGTACTGAACATTGATAAGATCTACATGCTCTAAAAATGCAGACACCAGGCTGCAGTCTGCATATTTGTGGGAAACTTCTACTGATTTTTCTCTCTGTTTTACTGTATCCTGCTGCTGTGGGACTGATAACCCATGTGTTACCTATGAAGGTGCTGAATTTTAATAGCTGGTATAGTAATCTTGTCTTCTTACCTGGCACCATGCTTGGCTAAGGGGTTTTCAATGACTTCAGTGGGATGTGCAGGTGACAGAAGCCTCTGAAATCTGACCCTTTAGATGTAAAAGGTTTTTAGATAATTTGTCAGAACAGCCTCTGAGCACCTTCATGTGTCATTCTGATGTTATTCCCTACCACATAGACTGTTTTCTTTTGGTTCTACTGCAGTGCTGCCAAAATTTGAAGTGACAGTGAAAATGCCCAAGGTGATCAGCATTCTTGATGAGGAGCTGAAGGTGACAGTTTGTGGACTGTGAGTGTCATTCTTTCAAGTTCTGCTTGGTTTCAATGTTTTCTTGAGTTGCTGATGAAAGTTCAGTCGGGAGGCTGAGAGATGAGACTTTATTATATTTCTCAATCCTTTTGGGGTCCCAGGATCAAGCAGACTATATCTACTGTTAGACAAAAGACAACAGTTACTGTTTGATGCACCTTGTGTGTAACATATAGAAATGTATTTTTGATCTGTTCTTTTGTGAGAGTGTTTCTTGCATATTTTTTGAGTCATTGAGGATTTCGCACCAGCCACAGTACTAGGGATGAGGACTTTAGTTCAGTTTACCCAGGAATGATGTTTTAGCTGTATCTTCTGCTTGTTATTGTGAAGAGGAAACCCTAAGGGATGCAGCTGCCCTCCTTCCCTCGGGCCACCTCACTGGATTCTGCCTTGCAGTGTTCCATACATTTTGTAGGGAGAGTCATGGCTTGGGCTGAAGAGTGAGAGTAAAGACCCAGTGCTCATACATACATAAAACAGTTCAGTCACAATTGGGTGTTTGGGTAGATGCTTACAACATGTTCTCCAGGATAAGGGGGAATCACAACAAAATCAGCACTAGCGTGTGGTACCAAACTGCTTTCTGCTTTTTATTTCCTATGATGGCCCTGTGTATCCAGGAGGCAGCTCTAGGGAAGATAGCTGGCATCAATGGGGATGAGCCTGTAATTTTTCTACATCCCTGTTACATTCCTAAGGTCTCTGTTTTCCTTTCAATCCTCCCTGCTTGTAGATACACATTTGGGAAGCCTGTTCCCGGCCTCGTGAACTTCCGTGTCTGCCGGAACTATGAGCATGCATCCATGTTCTGTTATGGTGAAGAGTCTAGAGCAGTCTGTGAGGAGTTCTCTGGACAGGTGAGTCAGGATTACTCTGGTGGGAAGAGTGATTGGAGAAAGCGTTATTGAGCTTGCCTTGTAGGCACAGGCTTGCTCTGAGTACGTACAAACTTAGTGTTAACGTGTGGTGAGGCACTGGCACAGATTGTTCAGGAATACTGCGGATGCCCCATCCCTGGAAGTGCTCAAGGCCAGGCTGGATGGGGTTTTGAGCAACCTGCTCTATTGGGAGATGGCCCTTCCTATGGTAGGGGAATTGGTGCTTAGATTGCCTTTAAGCCCCATTCCAATCAAAACAGACTCTATGATTCTGTGACAATCCATGTATTTTAAGGAAGGCTGAAGGATGAGAGAAGATTGGGTGCAAGATGAAATGTGAAAGGTAAAAATAAGGGGGAAGGTCTGAGCAGTGAGAGCAATGTGTGTAAAGGCTGGAATCTGATGGAGAATTAAGAGATGAAATAACAGAAAAATCAGATGGAGTGTAGAGACTGTAAGAGCAAAGACAGAAAAGCCATGAGCAATGAGAACGGAGCTGGAGTTGGATTACACTGGAGACAGTGTATGGGGACAGAAGCTGGTGTTAGAGGAAGGAAAGGAGCAGAAACCAGGAGAGAGGCTGATGCATTTTGAGCTAGAGGGAAAGAAATATGGGTTTAGCAGCCGTGGTAAAGACAGACAGAAAAAAACCCCACTTTTTTCACCTTTTAACTGGCAAGAGTGAAACTGAAAGGTGTTTGGAGCACAGACAGATGCAACAATACTGGGTTAATTGGCAGAAGTTGGAGTAATAACTTGTGGAAATACGCCAAGAGAAGAAAGCATATGGATGTTCTTGTGGTCCCTGGGCTCTGCTGCAGCATGAGCCACATGAGTCCACAGCTACCTCTTCCACTAATCTTGTTACAAATGTCAAAAGAAAATATAAATACTGCAGTGCTAACCTCTGTTCTAGGCACTTCTTCTGTGGAGACTTGCCTTGTACATGAGTTTGCTGAAGAGAGGTGGCAAGTTTGGAAATACTTTTCCAGCTGCCATCCTCTTTCTACAAATACACAGGCTTTGGTTTATGTATCACTCATATGGCTTGCACATTTTAAGTAAGCAGCTTTATTTTCCAAAAAACCTGATGCCTGACAAACATTTCTTATGTGGCACATATTGACTAATTCCTTATGCACTCGTACCTAGTGTTGGCAGCTTCAAGCTTCACAAACATACACAAAAATTGTCTAGTTTGCAAACCCTTTTTCCTCTAATCTTACTGGAATATCTCAAAATGCTTTTTGCCAAGTTATTTATGTCTTTTCTCAGTTTTGATAACAACAACAGAGGTAGATTATCTGTGAGGTTGTGGGCTTCTCTTTCAGTTCAGAACAACACACAGTGATGGATTCATTAAGTTGGATAAGCGTTGTATAAATGAGAATATAATGGTCTTGTTTGTTTTCCTCCAACAGACAGACATCTATGGCTGCATTTCTGAAGTGGTAAAGACCAAATTATTCCAGCTCAAGAGAAGAGGATATGAGAATAAGCTCCATGTAGAGGCCAAGATTAAAGAGGAGGATACAGGTATGGATCATCTGGATGAAAGAGCCATGTGATGGGCCCAGGAGAGACCAGCAGAGGGGCCTGCCCAGTAGGAATGAGGCATAAAAGCAGACTCTCTCTCTTCTGGAACCTTAGAGTTTTCCTGCCTCTAGTCCAGGACTATCAAGCAAAGAGTTTTTCCAGCAAAGGAGGGTTGGCCTGGAGTAAAAGGAATTCTGGTTAGGCAGAGGCAAATTAGTTCTTCTTGCTTCTTTCTGCAGGAGTGGAGTTGACTGGAACAAGCTTCTCTGAGATCACAACCACCATTAGCAAAGTCACATTTGAGCTTTCAGATACTTACTACAAGCGGGGAGTCCCCTTCTTTGGGCAGGTAGGAAAACCATGAGAATGGAATGCCATGAGTGCCAAGCAATGATGCTACTGAACCTTCTGGTCAGATCTATGCCCCAGCTCTGCAAGGATGCTGGACCTCAGTGCTGCTAATCCCTGTGGGTCTCCTTTCCTTTGAAAGCTCTCAAACTGGGGAACAGCAGCTCGGAGCACAGCCTTCATTCTATCCTTGTGCTTCTGCCTCTCCAGTCCACTAAAATTCTCCTCCTACAGTCACCTGTTCAATTGGAGGCCCCAGGGGTGTGAGTGCTTGTCATTCTCCACATCCACTCCTCTGACCCAGAGGCAGAGACAAGAAAGAGGCAGAGAAAAAGTATTCAGAAAGTTTGCAGCTGTCTCAGAAAGAGATACATGTAAAGTGCTGCTGAGGCTTCCTTGTCTGACACAGGCTCAATGTCTTTACCTTGGTGTTCTACCAGTCTTGTTCAGGTGGCAGCCATCCCTCTCCTTCTAAACTGAGCTGGTTTTGCTCCTCCAGGTGAAACTAGTGGATGGGTCTAATGCTCCAATTGCCAATGAAACTGTGAGAATTTCTGTTCAAGGAGGACAGGAACAAAACTATACAACAAACGAAGAGGGCATTGCAGAGTTTGCCCTTAACACTTCCTCATTGGCCTCGGAAAATGTTGGAATTAGGGTAAGTCCTTTGGACAGACAAGATAATGAAGCCCCCCACAGGGCTGGAGGGGAAGCTCTAAAATTTATACTATATATGCAAAATACTTAGATTATTGTTCCTTGTTGTTTGTGTGAACTTGACACCAGTTTGGTGGAAATAGTCATACAGCAGACTGAGGTCGTAGGTCATGATAGCATTTAACTTGTAAATATTTGATTTCTGCTTAGCAATTGCAATACAGTGTTAGAAGGAGCATCAGGAGATCATAATAGTCCATTCTGCTCCAAGAGATCACCAGCCCTATCTTGTCAAGGGTGGGTCTGTGTCACATCTGCATATCTCAGTTTAATTTAGCATTTCAAGTTGCTAAATACAGGTCCTGTTGGTTTGTGGGGTTTTTTTTTGTTCGTTTGGTTTTGCTTTGTTTTGGTTTGTTGTGGAATTTGTTTGTCTGAGACAAACAGGTGCTGCTGAGCATCTCTTTGTTAGTGGGAAATGCAATTTGTTGTGTAATATGCATATTTTGTAATATCACATCCTGGAGTAGGGAAGAATAATTGTGTTTAGAATTATATTTGCTCTACTCCCTACAAGTCCCTTGTCACACACTAAAGAATTTTCCAGAAGTTACTACTAGATAGTTGAAGTTTTCAGATTTTTGTAGGATAAAGAAAAGTCAAGGGTTCCCAAGTAATGAGAAAGATAAAGAAAAAAGGGCATGTGAGACATATCAAATTCTGAAGTGCCCTTCTAAATGTGAAAGATCTTCCCCTTGCTCTCATTTTTAAGAGGACCTGAACTCTCTCCTCCTAAACTTCTATTCAGTTTAAGTTTTGAATTATTAGTTGGAGATTGCCCTTCTTTTTCATAGCATCTGTAGGTTGATCTTGGCACTGTTAATATCTGAACTGAGCAGCACTATCCCTTCTTCAGTGCCAATAATAAGGAAAGAAATGAAAATTTTTGGTTTTTCCCTTTAGACTAACTAGAATATTAGAGAGGGCAATGCATTAGTGTAAAACCTCTTAAAGTGACACTGATAGTAAGCAAAAATCTGATATGATTCAGCCTGTTTGACACAAACTCCAGCTTCTGTGTGAGTGAGATAATTCCCAATGATTTGCTAAAGATGCCACCATCCTGTCTTGCACTTTCCAAACTCATGTGTTGGGGTTTGCTTTTTTTTTTATTTTACTGACTTTCCTGTTACTTCAGTACCAAAAAAACACTAAAGCTTTAATATTAGGCCGTGAATTTTTGTCTCCGGTTTGGCCACCTGTGTTTGAGGATCTATGTATGTGTTTTCTCCTTTTCCAGGCAGTTCATAAAAACAACATCTTCTGCTATGATCATAACTGGGTTGTTCCATCTTACGGAGAGCGTTATCTCCAACTAAAGCGCTTTTACTCTCCCAGTAATAGCTTCCTCAAAATTGAGCCCAAGTCTAAGCCACTAAACTGTGGCTCCACCACAGACATCTGGGTGCATTATATCCTTACTCCAGCAGCTGTAGGAGAGCAGAAGAAAATCACCTTTTACTACCTGGTAAGTTTGCACCTGCCATACAGTGAGGTTGTCACTGGCAGTTATAGGGGGATTAGAAATAAAAGTTGTGTTTGTGGCAGCGGTCTGCCACAAGTAAGGATGTCGCTGTACCCTCTGGATGAGCCCAGGGATTCTGCTACAGGGAGGCAGAGAGCTGGGCATGAGCAGCAGACACAGAGCTCCTTTGCTCTCCTTGCAGGGCCCCTCACTTTCAGGTTTGTCTAATGCAAAACCACAATCACAGCAAAGTTTCTCCTTCCATTCAGGTGATGGCCAAGGGAAACATTAAGCAAGGAGGCACTCACATGCTGGATTTGGACCAGGAAAGTGGTGAGTTCCTCTCCCCCACCAAATTTTCACTCTTATGGAGGGCTAGGCAACTGTGGCAGACATACACTCTGCTTCCATGTAAATGCAGGGATTGACATGTGCATGTCCTCTAAGATGTGGGAAAAGTTTAACCTTTATTTTCTCTGCCTTTAGGCTTTTCACAGATTTGCTTTAATCCTCTGTGCCACTATCTTTCTCCTGACACTGCATTTTCTGGGGGTCCAGTGCTTCTCAGAGATACATCTGATAGTCTGTTTTTAGAAGCTGAAGCAAAATTTAGCATACTTGTGCACTGGAAAACAGGCCTTTTTAGTCAGACAGGGAGACTTACACATCACTGTGAGCAACAATTTATCCCACTTGGATGCCTGGAATTTCATAATGGCTAGGATAAAGTTCAGCATAAAGTCAAACCTAGAATTCTGTCTGCTCCCAGAGAAAGTTTTTTGCACCTTAACTTTTTGCCATTGTTTTGTTTGCTAGACAATGGTGTCTTCTCACTACAGTTGTCTGTACAAGCTGATATTGCTCCAGTGGCCCAAGTGCTGGTCTACACCACAGTCTCCAGAAAGGAGGTGATTGCTGATTCAGCCAAGTTCTACACAGAATTATGTTTCAACAATAAGGTTCGTGTCCACTTCCTGAGGGAGCAGCCACAAGACTGCAGTGTGTTCAAGCTCACTTATTTAGATTCAGCCTGGTTAAGCTAATTTCTTTAGGTACCCTAACACTGGACAGGCAACATATCAATTGTTGTAGGCAGCTTCACTGCTTACTGGTTTGTGCTAACCTGGAGGAGATCAACTGCTGGAAAAAAAGTGCTAGCAGGGGCTACACTGATAAAACCCCCTTTAGCAACTGGTCAAACTGCTGATCCTGCAGATGCTCCAGGCTAAGAAAAAGAGAACAACAGCAGGGTCTTTGCAAGATGATTTTCTCTCCACATACAGTTTCTGGGTGCAGTACAGTGACTGGTCCTAGTTCAAGGACATGCTCCACTGTCTGATCACATCTAGCCCCTATGTGGGATTGCCTCATCACACTCACAATGACCACAAAACCCACAACCACCTTAAAAACTTTATGAGCGATTGTGATGCTTGAAGTTGCTTGGTGCTGATTCCCCTGACACTCTGGAAAGGACCAGTAGCCCAGAGGGAAGTGTGCATGGCTATGGGGACCTTGTGAAGTTAGAACAGAATGCACTCAGCTGGAAGGAAAAGTCCTGTGAGGGTAGGGCATCTGTGACATGGCCTTTCCTGTGCTTGCAGGTGGACTTGAGCTTCTCCCCTTCGGCAGGCCTGCCTGCCTCGGATGCTCACTTGCAGTTCCAAGCCTCGCCGAACTCCCTCTGTGCTGTGCGTGCTGTGGACAAGAGTGTGCTCCTCATGAAGCCAGAGGCTGACCTGTCACCCACCTCTGTAAGTTCTTGGTCTGTGGAACAAGTCAGAGCCTGCTCGGAGCAAGAGCTGGAGTGGAAGCAGGGGACAGTCCCTCTTGTCAGAGCTGACACGGGGAGGCTCCCCTGGGCTGCTTCTCATCTTCCTCCAGTGGGCAAAAAGATGAGAACTGGGCAGCAGTTGTTTCTTAGAGGTTTTGTGTGATTTTAGGGATGGCAGTTAGAAAGCCTTTTTAAGGGGCCTGCTTGTCTTGGCCAGACCCAAATGCTGTTATGCGTTTGATGATAATTTTTCAGTTATTCTCCTCATGCATGGATTAATTTTCTTGGTGTAGCATCTGGAAGTGTCAAAGAGTTTATTTGCTTTTTGCCAAGCAGAAAATGACAATCCCTGAGTAAGGACAAGGTATTGCAGATGGTTTGGCCAATGTAACTTTTTACATATTTGAGCCAGAATAACCAGAGTAACATGCAGAGCATAAAAAAAGAGGCAGTATCTCCGAATTTTGATCCTTTTTTCGATTCCCAAATTCTTATTGCTCTCAGCACAGGGAGGACCATGGCAACGTGGATGTATGAGCTGGTGATGTGATTGTTATGGTGCTTGTATCCAACTCCCTCAGTTGTGTTTCATGACAATGGACACTAAAATGCCAAATACTCTCTCTCTTTCTGCCAAGGTGTATGACTTACTTCCAGTGAAGGAATTCCGTGGCTATGTCTATGATTCAAGAGTACCCTTGGAGGAGTCCTCATGGAATTGTGTGACTGTGGAGCCAATAGTTCGGGATGGTATCACCTATGTTCCAGAAATGGGGATGAATGAAGAGGACACTTACAGCATCCTAAAGGTATAGCCCCCCTGGCCTGGTTTAGGGAGTGGAGTGGGAGAAGGTTTGGGATGCTTAAGTCTTCTGTGGCATCATGAAACTTAGCAAGGGAAGGGTTTCTGCATCTGAATGACCTGGCACTTCTTTTTATCCAGAGGCATATTCAGTGAGGATCATAAGATTTACTTGTCTTGCCAGATATGCTTCACACTTGGTGGAAAAGGGTTCAGTCTCAAGTTTTCTTGCAAGAAAAGGTTTGAGGTTGACTTGAAGTGAGATTCTAATTGGAGGTAAATGATCCCATGTCATTATAGTTACCTCAGATAAATCAGTATGTCCTTGAGCTGCATTGTAGCCACAGATATTTCATTCCAGAGAGAAAACTTTATATCTGCTTCCTGGCTAATCCTGACACCTAGGCTGAAATTGGGCTGGAACCAGTGTCCTAGAAAAAGAGCAGATAAATCCTTTGGGCTCTCTGAGCCGCCCAGGCACTCAGACCCAAAGATCAGGGGATCATCTCAAGGTCCAATCCATACACAGTAACAGCTTCTCCATTTTGAGGCGGTAAAATGCCAATGTCAAGTCTGCTGTGTAAATCTCAACAGGATTCAGTAGTAAAAAATTATGTTTGGTTTTTTCCCATAGGAGATGGGTTTAAAGGTTTTCACGAATACCAACGTGAAGAAACCTCGGATTTGCAGCCCAAGTAATCGCAACTACGCTGTCCCTGCAGCTGGTCGCCTAGGAGCACCTGCAGCCATGGTTGCAATGAGGTCAAGCGGTAAGGGAACTCAATGTTGTTATTGTTTCTGTTCTCAACAGAGATCCTGCTTGTGTTTTGGGGTTAATACTTAAACAGGAGCTGGGGCTGTGAATTAAAACCTTGGAAGCAGTCCTGAGCTGATGGGTTCGCAGATTTCAGCTTCTGAATGGGTTGTGTAGATCTCCAGACAGACTTTGGTAACTCTACATAAGAAATCAGCAGAACCAGACAGTAAGCAAAGCTTGGCAGAGCAGAGGATATTATCCTGCTGATCCTGTTCATTAGGTTTTTACAGTGTGCTTCTATTCCTAGATTATCGCTTACAGAGTCTCCAATACCATTTTCAGGCTGTTCTCATTGACTCAGCCAGTCTTATGTATGGTCAAAACTATGAAGTGGGTGGCAGATTTTTCAGTGATGAGTTGGTAGACTTTGGGAGCTTAGCATTGTAAGACATATATGATAGAAGTCCAGTCTGAAATGGATAAATCCTATTATCCTATTTTTAAGGGCTATATTAATTCTTACACTGTAACAGTTAGGGCAACACAATTGGCCCTATCACCCTTCAGTCTCATATCAACGAAAATATCTTAGAATTTTTAAGCTTTTCTAGCTGGATAGCTGATTCAAAGAGTTTTCCTTTGGCACTAGAACCTGTGCTTTTGTATGTGTCCAGTTTGAAAACAATTTCAGCTTCTGACAGAAGTTGCTAAGATGGAGGTTAGATGCCTTTCAATTATTTTAAACTGAAATAACCATCACTAAGAAGACTGAAATACTACAATAGAAAAACACAAGCAAGCAGCCTGCCACTTTTACCAGGAGCAAAGTAATATAGCTCTGATAGCATCTTTCACCTGTCCCTGAGACCTTCTCAGGCTCTGGAGATGCGTGTTGCACTCTTAGTATGGATACTTGTTGGCTACTCAATTGTTATCCAAATGCAGAAATTCAATTAGCCAAAGTAAAGATGAAAAAAGTTAGAATTTCTTTAAGAACTTTTCTTATTTTTCTGCTCGGATGCATTTCTCTTTCTGTTTGTGAAAGCCAAGCAAACCAAGTCCCACTCACCCCATCTTTGTTTTCCAGTTATTGAAAAGTAAAGTAAAATGTTTAAACAAATTTCATGTCAAACACATAATATTTTATTTGGAAAAAAATTTTTATGTGAAAACTTTGTTTTAATCAAAATAGCTCTTTTTACCCCTCCCGAATTCCAGCTGCTTGTTTTTATTTTGAGCATTTTCAGCCTAGTTCTTAAGGAGGCCATAGCTTTGACAGGAAGTTGGTAGTCTGAGTCACAATGACCCTACAAAAACCACTTCAACAAGGGATGTTCCATTGCTGACTGGACTGATTAGGATGGAGAAGACCATCTCATGAAGGCTGTGCCTGAAAGAGAAAAGGCTGCTTGTATGGAAGCCTAAATAGGCTTTTGCTCTAAATATTTTTTTTTTTAAAGTTGTAAAGTGCTGGCTTCCAAACTTTGAGGTCTGCTGGAGACCAGCAGAAAATAATGGAAGGCTAGCTCTTCTTGCCAATAAGCCTTGTCCCTGAAACTCCACTGCTGTTGGTACCACAGCTCACTACAATCACAAGCATCTGCTTCTGATTGACACTTTCTCAGATTGAAGCTTGATGCTGATATAGGTCTTGCTTGTTTGGAATTATCAATAGTTGATTTCTTTTTCATCTCTCCACATTCAGACATTTCACCAGAGACAGCTTCTTACCAATTAAGCACTCCTGAAGAGGTGACAGAGACAGTCCGAAAGTATTTCCCAGAAACCTGGATTTGGAGTTTAGTACCTATAAGGTGAGTACCTTGGGCTACCTCATTCCTTTTTAATAAAACTGGGTTTATAAGATGAAAACATGAATCCCAAAGTGTTTGTCCTTCACTGTTTGCAGAGACTATTTGGCAATCCTTTGAGATGAAATTACTTTCAGCCATTGTTAGGTCTGTCCAAAGAGTGGACTGGAAGATGTAGAGTGGTCCTACAGTAGCAAATGTACTGTGCCCCATCATTCTCACAGCAAATACTGTTCAGTGGGCCAAAAGGGGTGCAGGTAGTCACCAAAATGCTGTAACATTGATCCCTCTGTGCTTGTTCTCTGTCCCTCACCAGCTCTGAGGGAAAAGCTGATCTAGAAGTGACCATCCCTGACACCATCACTGAGTGGAAAGCCAATGCATTCTGCACTTCAGCAGACACAGGCTTTGGTCTGTCCCCAACAGTGTCCCTCAGAGCCTTCCAGCCCTTCTTTGTGGAGCTCACCATGCCCTACTCTGTGGTGCGTGGGGAGTCCTTCACGCTGAAAGCCACCGTTTTCAACTACCTGCCTGCCTGCATCAGGGTAAGGGAGGTTTAAATTACTCTCTGTAGCTGGGCACCTTCTTGTGCACCCCTTGCCTTTACCTAGCCTTCTTACCTTATCTCTCACTAGCCCTTAGACCCTTTGCCCCAGCTTTTATGTTATTTCTCCTATATAGTCCAAATGCAGAACACACAACTCCAGTTCCCTGCTCCTTTGCTACTGAAGAAATAGCTGTTTCTATGACTTCCTAGTTCCCTGTTTCTCATGATCACCCTTAATTGCACCTCTCTCTACAACTGGCAGGTCAGTGTGACTCTGGCTCAGTCTACTCATTTCCTGGCTACTCTGGTGGAAAAGGAGGAAGAATCTCATTGTCTCTGTGAGAATGGAAGGAAAACCGTGGCTTGGCTGGTGACTCCCAAATCTCTAGGTAAAGGTCTCAGGGTTTCCTGAAAACTGCAGGAAGGGTTTCTTTGTGCTGTTCTCCCTGTTCAGTATTTGATATTAGACCAACACATTTTCCTGGGAAGCACTTCAGTGGCGTGTGACTGATCTGGGGGCAAAGACTGATATTTGGGAAGTAAAGACTGGGGGATTCATAGGGTCCAACTGTGTGTCTGGCATCACATGCAGGACCATCAAGCCTTATAGCCCTTGGACAGCATCTCCTGAGGCCAGAGATATTGCTGGCCAGCAGAGATGTTCTGCTAGCTCCATTGCTCACAGAGATTAGGGAGGACATGGGATCTTCACACTTTGTTTTCACCGTTGTTGTGGCAGCAGCTTTGGCGCGCATGCAGGGCAGCATGTGCTGAACAGCAGTGGGACTGGTCACACTCAGCTCTGTGGTGTCCTAGGTTCTGTGAAAGAACCTCCAAAACAGAGTCACCTTTCAATGACAGCACAGCTCGTGTAGAGAGCTTGGGTTTTGTGGGAAAGAAGCAGGGCCCAGCTGTGACAGAAATCTCCATCCATGAGCCTACAAGGTGAAACTCCTGAACGTAGCAGTGAATCCCATTGCATGGCTCCGCCTGGCAGGGCTGACTGACCCCTGTTTCCTCCAGGGCAGGTGGAGTTCTCAGTGACCACTGAGGCCCTACAGAACCACCAGCCCTGTGGGAACTACATTGTGGAGACCCCTGAGAAAGGGCGGAAGGACACGGTCATCAGGCAGCTGCTGGTGGAGGTATGTGGGCTGTGGGAAGGGAGGGCTGAGCCTTTAGCTCACACCGTGGCACAACTGGATGGCATGCTAGATAATCTCATCTAGCTCCCTTTCTTGTTAGGTTGGACCAGATCTTTTGAGATCCCTTCTAACCTGCTCTGGTCTATGATTTTATGGCATCACTATGCATCATGGTAGTATGATGGCTTTACATCATCTTTGTACTTTGGCAGGGCTGCATAAAGACTTCAGCATAATAATATGTCTTGTGTCTACTGCTGCAATTAACGTTTCCTGTAACTTCTACTGTAACTGCAATCCATCTTCCCTTTAGCTCCCATCTAAGCAGGTCTCCCATCACCTGCTATTTCAATAAACTGTCTTTACAGCCTCTCTCCTTCTTTTGACACACCCCCAGTAAATGTGCCAGTCAGCACATGCTGCCTCTGTGCCTCAGAGTGGCCAAACAAACTGCCTCTTAAGCTGAGTGTTTTGCAATTACACTTTGGTAACAAAGACTGGCACCAGGACAAAGATGAGGGATTCACAAGTACCTATGGGAATTTGATGGCTGTAAAGAAATCCCCTTAAAACTACACATGAAAACATGTTGAAATTTTATAGCTTACCCATTTCCTGTGGCAGGAAGAGTTGCTGATGTGATGTGGAACAGAAGGAAATACAATGTGGCAGTATTGGATAGCCTTTACAGGAAATCATTGGTTTATTATATACTGAGGGTGATAATCTGGCAGTGAGGTTCTATGTTCTGAGCTTTCCTCCATATCATAAAACCCCCTAATGTTTGCCCACATGTGCTAGCAGTAGTGTCAACAGATACTACAGTGTACTACATTCTCCATTTCTATTGTTTGCATGCACAATTTTTTTCCCCTAAAGCATCTGCAGCATCACAATAAATAGCACTGCAGACTTCTCTTCAGCACAGCCCTCTGTAATGCTGCAGTCCCTTTGTCACGAGGATGTTAAGTGTCTCTCACTGTGTGCTATAGTTGCAGGTCATCCATTTGATGGTCCTCCAGTGTTCTCCTCTCTTTTTCCTGTCGTTCCTCCACATACAACACCAGTCATCTAGGATCCCATTTCTTTTATTTGCTTAAATTATTTCAGAGCTCTATATTTCAGGGAATGTTTGTGACTGCCTCTCCTTCTTCAGTTCCCTCACTTTCTTTTTACATATCCTGCTGTCCTTGTGAGGATTCCTGTCTGTGTTTCCTGTCTCACTAATTTCTCACCTCTCTTGTTTTCCTTCATCCCATCCAAGCCTGAAGGAGTTGAGAAGGAAACGACCCAGAATTCTGTGCTCTGTGGAAAAGGTAAAGCCCACTCTGCACACTCTCTATTCGTTCCTGTGTGGTTTGAGGGGTGGGATGTTTTAGGCCTGCCTCTACCATATTTCATGTAGTCTGACATTTTTGGGTAGTCAACACATGCCCCATTGGTATGGAGTTTGAGACATAAGACAGAAGAAAGTCCTAAAGAATTGACCCTCCTGCCTAAGCATGGTATGAGCTAGGACAGATTTAGGATGGATGTTTGCATCCCTACTCTCTTTAGTTCTGGCACTGAAGTTACATGTACTCTTGTTTTCTTGTACACTCAGGAGGAAGTTGTAGACACATGATCTGCAGTGCTTAGAAGTGGCTGGGAGTGGTTTCATGCAGAGATTTTGTTCCAGCCAGGGAAATATGAAGTAACTGAAATCAGGGCATTTCTAATAGGAAGAGTTCCTGTTTTTGCACTGAGACCCCCTCCCCTTCCATTAGCCATTTCTTGGAACTGCACTGAAGCTGTTTCTTTCTCAGGAGTGCCTGTGAAAGAGGAGTTTTCCCTATTGCTACCTGAAAATGTGGTACCAGACTCCGGCAGAGCATATTTCTCAGTGCTGGGTGAGTTAACAGCCTCACAGTAGAACCATGTGCTGTTTCTGACTCGTTGTGTTGACCTCCTACCTCACAGCTTTCTCTTGGTTTCTAGCACAGCTCATTCTTGTCTTCAATCTCTTCTGTCCTGAGCACTTGCCCTTCTGTTTGTGCTATTCCTTTTCCTTTTCTGCAAGTCTTTTTGTCTCAACCTTCCCACCTTTCTCTCATCCCCTAACCTTTCTCTCATTTCCCCTTTTTCTTTTTCTCTGATGTTCTGTGTTTTGTTCCAGGATCTTTATCAATCCAGATTATTTTTAGTTCTTCTCTGATATGTCCTGCATCTGTCATTCAGTAGCTTCCCCTGATTCTGATAGCCAGCTCTAAATATTGTTAACATCCCTCTGGTACCTCCTGCTCCTCAGGTGACATCATGGGCACTGCCATGCAGAACCTGCACCAGCTCCTCCAGATGCCCTTTGGCTGTGGGGAGCAGAATATGGTCCTGTTTGCCCCCAACATCTACGTCCTGGACTATCTGAACAAGACAGGGCAGCTGAGTGAGGAGATCAAATCCAAGGCCACTGGATACTTAGTGAGCGGTGAGCTGGGACATGGATTTTGCTTCTGCTTACACTTTTTTCTAGATCCTGCCTGGGGTAGATCTGCCAAATGCTGGCCAGATGTTGAAAGAGGTCTTCTCTCATACACAGATGGTCTCTGCTGTATGCCTGAGGGGGCCCTTTGCTGCTCTTTTCTTTATTATTTTGTGTTGCTTAAGCATTACTGTACCTGATGGTTGCAAGCACTTTTCTCATGGGGTGGCAATGCAGTGCAGAGTTGTCACTGTTACAGTGACTCACTCATTGTCATTTATAGGTCCTGTCATCCTTCTGAAGAAAGACAGGCGTTGCTTTTCCTCATTCATGGAGATGAGGATGTAGCAGCACTGCCTATTGGTTAGGATAGGACTGACCTATGCCTCTCCCATTTGCTTTTGCTGATGGAGCTATTTTTCTATTTCCCCATCCCTCAGCAGATTCTTTCTTGCATCTGAATCTTGCCTCATCTTTCCATTGCAGGTTATCAGAGGCAGCTGAACTACAAGCACCCAGATGGTTCTTACAGTACCTTTGGACAACGTTATGGCCAGCCAGGGAATACCTGGTGAGATTTCAATGCCACCTATGCATCTCCCCCCAATATGCTCCTCTTTCTCCCCCACACATTTATAATAAATGCTGCCTGACAGTAAATAGGAAATTCTGTTGTAGACCAGCAGGCTTTCCAAGGCTGGTGTGGTCTCTAGGCTGCCTCCTTCTTAATAAATGGGCTACATGAGCCAGCTTATGGGTGAAGTGCTTCCTCCCACCAGTGGCTCCCAGGACCATTACAAACAAAAAGAAAATAGAGATAAACTGGGGAAGAAGGGAGCAGGGATTTAACACCCTGACTGAAGAAGGCTGAAAAGTTGCAGTGGCAGCTCTTCTTGACTAGCATCTGCTGAAAAGTCTGCTGGAAAAGATGGTTCCATATGGAAACATATGAGGAAACACAAGTGGAAAGGTTGATAATCCAAGAACAGTGCTGAATGCTTTTTTTTCTAACTGTATGCTACTAAGCAAAGACAGGCTGGAGGAGCATGTGTGTTGCCGTTTTGACTTATTGAAAAGTTTTGACTTGCTCCTATATACCATTGTCATGTGTTTTCAATTTCAAGTAAGGATAATAATGGAAGAACTCATCACCCTCAGTTTGCTTTTAGTTTCTGAAATGGTAATTGGCTTTTGACAGCATGTTGGCTTCTTACCACATGCCTGCTTCTTCTCCATAACTGCTTGCAACAACTCTTAACAAAAACTCTTTTAACATGTTCTGCTTTACTTTAAAATTCTAGGAGAGTTCTTAGAAACTCATGAAGCATGGATTTACAGTTTAAGAGTTCTACCAGCAGACCATGAGCTTGCAGGAATTTAATTATTCTTCCTTGTAATTTTGAGTACTTCTCTTATGCATATTTAACTAATTGGCATGCAATTATGGATATTTTTCAAAGAGCTTTTTTCAAAGACAAATGAACTATCGTTGTCCTTCAAACTGTAGCCTCAACACAAAATGATTACAGGGTTTTTTGAGCCAAAACTGAGAGACAAAAATCAAAGCGGAAAGCAATTTTTGGTCAGAATTTTTTGAGATGAGGATATAATATACATGCTGTCTGACTAATTGGCCCACAGTTTCCCAGGTCCTCTTGCATATTTCCAGATAGATGAAGTGTGCATGGGCCCTCTCAATTGAAATGGGCAACAGGCCTGCTCAGGCCCTTTCTTTTTCTCACTTTCAGGCTCACAGCCTTTGTCCTCAAGTCCTTTGCCCAGGCCCGGCATCACATCTTCATAGAGGAGAGGCACATCCAGGATGCTTTGCACTGGCTGTCCTACAAACAGAAGGAGAATGGCTGTTTCCAGAGTTCTGGGACGCTCCTGAACAATGCCATGAAGGTAACAAGTCTTCCTGGTTGTTTCTTTGTGAGGCTAGAGCTTGGCCATAAGTCAGATGGGGCCCATTGAGCTTCTTGAGCACACAGGGAGATGGGATATTCCCATGCCAGTGGCAAACGTTGGGGAGGGAGCCACACACTGTTCTGTATTTATTGGAGGTACCTTCAGGTCAGCTGCAAAAGGAAGGAGGCAAGCTAAAGGACTGCAATGCAGAATAGTGCATTGCTCCTACTGGAGTGGGAGAAAAGACTGAGGCTGTGAAGGTGGGTGGGGTCAGCATCTGCCTTTGTGTTTCCCTGCAGGGTGGAGTGGACAACGAGGCCACGCTGACAGCCTACATCACTATCGCGCTGCTGGAGATTCCCCTGCCCGTGACTGTATGTGTCTGCATCCTAACTTGGGCCACTTGTGCTGTGTCAGTCAACACAGTAGTGACCACAATTTGCTCCAGATTGGAAAAATTACTTGGTTGTTGAGCCCTGTGGTATAACAGCCTGTGGTATAATAGCCCTGTCGTATTGGCTATATCTGGGAAACATTGTACCCTACTTCTTTCTAGACCTCCTTTCGTCAGTCCCCTCCTGAAAGTTCAGTAGGATGGTGTGCTTTCAGTAAGTCAAAAGCCTCATTTCTCCCCACCTTCCTAATCACTGGCTTCCTTTCCCCAGCACTCAGTGGTGCGGAATGCTCTGTTCTGCCTGGAAACAGCAGCAAATCAGAAGGAAAACCATGTGTACACCAAGGCACTGCTGGCATACACCTTTGCCCTGGCAGGGAACAGGGACCAGCGGAAGGCATTGCTTGACTCACTTGAAAAGGAAGCTGTGAGAAAGGGTGAGTGTTCCTGGTGGGACGTGGCTTTCACCAGCCTTACACCTTCCCTTGGTGTAAGATTGGCGTTTGCTGGTGGGGCAGTGGCTGCAGGCACTGGCCTCTGTGGGTGGGGAAAGGTGCAGGGAGAGCAAAGACTCATGCAAAGGGATTGCTTTTCTGAGAGGTTCCTCTCAGGGCCCAGTCCTTCTGTGCTCGGAGGGAGCGCACCAGGAAGCACCAGGCACCATTCCCTTGGTGCTGAGCCCTTGGGGGGCTCTGCTCCCATCTCTCCTCAGCCGCCTCCTCTCGTCATGCCAGGCACAGCTTGGCAAAGGCTTAGCAATGCCCAGGGACATTCCTTCCTTCCTTCCAGGGCATGGTCTCAACACAGAACAAAGGTGACCTTGCAGAGCACAAGACATGTCAGTCAGAGGAGAGATGGGTGTGCTGAGAGACAAAATGAGCATACAGGTCATTTTGGAGGCTGCAGCACAAGTTCTGAGTCATCAGGGGAAGTCGTGTAATCCTTCAGAATTATTCTGTTTAACTGAGGCTAGACAGTGTGTTTAATTAAGCTGTGGGGATTGGAACTGTGAAGGGAGTGTCCCACACACCTGTTGCCTTCTCCACCTGCAGGTGACTGGGTAAGTGGGGTAAGCCCTGATCACATTCTTTGGGCCATTTGGCCTCACAGAGTTTGTCACTGCCAGATCCTGGCATTTTTACTCACAGAGGGAAGGAGTGGCATCCTCCTGAGGTCTCTGGTTCCCTGCAGTGCCCAAGTCCATAAATGTCAACATGAATGTGGAGTCTAGGACAAAGTGGTGTCTAGGCCTGAGGCGCAGCAGTCTCACACTCATTGTAAACCTGCAAAATGTGCAAACCTGACCCTTCCACATCACCCTGCATGACAGACGCATCGCGGAGGCTCCGTCCTCCCAGCTGGGTCAGGCAGCAGGTCAGGAAGTCCCTTGCAGTATTCACCAGTAACAGCTGCTTGCTGTCTCTCTCCCTGGCTCCTGTGAAGATGGCTCTGTTCACTGGCAGCGGCCTGGCAAGGAGCCCGAGGCTGATCTCCCGTTCCATCACTACCGAGCTCCCTCTGCGGAAGTGGAGATGACGGCCTACGTGCTCCTGGCCCAGCTCACCTCACAGCCAGCCCCTGCCCAGGAGGAGCTGGTTTCTGCCTCCCTCATTGCAAAGTGGATCAGCAGCCAGCAGAATCCCAATGGAGGCTTCTCCTCCACCCAGGTGAGCTGCTTCCCTCCGGCCACCTCACACATCGAGGTGTCCCAGAAGATGGCACATGTCAGAGAGCCAGGTGGGAGCACAGGAAGTTTTGTCAGGAAGGTGGGAACTGTAGCCCTGCAATGGATCCTTGCAGTACCTCCCATGGCTGCCAGGTTCCTGAGAGGCTGCAGACAAATATGTCAGGTAGTGCCCCTGGCAAGGGAAATCAGTTGAAGCTGCTCTTTCCTTCTGTTTTTTCTTCTTAACACTTTTGGAGAAAGTGAGGATGGAGGGGAGTGTGCCAGCTGGCAGAAAGGGCAGGCTGTAGGAGGACAGGCTACAGGAGGAGAGGCTCATTGCATCCCCTGCTGGGACTCGTCTCTTTCAGGACACAGTGGTGGCTCTCCAAGCCTTGTCCCTTTATGGAGCTGCCACCTATGCCAAGAGCGGGGCAGCTTCCAAAGTAGCCCTGCAATCTGGAGGGGACTTCCAGCAAGACTTCCAAGTGGATCCCAGCAACCGGCTGCTGCTGCAGCGCGTGCCCCTTCCCCAGGTGCCAGGGGAGTACAGCGTGGAGGTGTCTGGTGAAGGATGCGTCTACCTGCAGGTGAGGCTGATGGGCACAGCTGGCATCCTGGAGGGGAGCCCCTGGCCAGCCTGGAGAGGACACAATCATAGGATCATCCAGGCTGGCAAACACCCTGAGATCATCAAATCCTTCCATTGAGGGAAAGGAGAGTAAAGGACAGAGAGAGGGGAGAGGTGGAAGGCTGTGGGTAAAGGGCAGAGGATAGAAAGAGTAGAGGGATGTGGAAGAGAGAGTGGGACTGAAGGAGGGCAGTGTCTGCAGTGTGGGGGAGCTGTGAGAAGTGGGGAGGCTGGGGGTGAGAGGGTGCCCTCTCTCCCACGTGGAGCACACACACACTCCAGACACTCACGCAGAGCTGCTGGCTGTCCCCTAGACCAGCCTGAGGTACAACGTGCAGCCCACGCAGGAGGAGGCGCCCTTCCTGCTGCATGTGCACACAGTCCCAGAGGCCTGCGGGGACTCCAAGGCTCACAAGGTCTTTGACATTGCCATAAATGTCAGGTGAGTCTGCATTCCGGTCTGAGCTTTCCTCATGAGCCCTGGGAACTGGGGGAGGCGTGGTTGTGCCCAGGGTGAGGCAGTCTGAGAGTGCAGCACATTCCTGGGAAGGTGGGCAGGGGGCGGCTGTTCTGTGAGGGGAGGCTCTGGAGGAAGGACTTGTCCTGCTGTGTGGGCAGCCCAGGGCTGGGCTAGTGGGAGGCTGTGCAGATGACTAGGAGAACCTGGCACAGCTGGAGAGGAAGGTGCTGGACTGCCAGGTCTCAGTGGGCTGCCAAGTGTTATGGAAAAGCTGGAATCATGCCCAGCTCTGAGTTGATGTGCACTGGATCTTTGTTGCTTGGTTCCTCAGTTACACAGGGGAGCGCAATGTCTCCAACATGGTGATTGTTGATGTGAAGATGCTGTCAGGATTTGTCCCCTTGAAGTCCTCAGTGAGGAAGGTAGGATCTTGTTTGTCATGTGAGCAACATTGAATCATAGAGTCATTATGGTTGAAAAAGTCTCCATGTGCAACCTTCCACGAAATAGAACCAGACCCGCTTATTATCATATCACAAAGTGCCCCATCTACTCTTGTTTTTAACTTTTCCAGGAACAGTGACTTCACCACTTTCCCAGAAAGCCTCTTCCAATGCCTAATCTCTCTTTCAGTGAGGCTATTTGTCCTTATATTCAACATGAATCTCCCCTGTCACAACTTGGGGACATTTCCTCTTGTTCTATTACTATTTGTCTGGGAGGAGAGTCTGTTCCTTGCCTCACTGCAACCTCCTTCCAGGGAGTGGTAGAGAGCAATAAGGTTCCCTCAAGCCTCTTTTTCTTCAGACTAAACAATCTCATTTCCCTCTGCTGCTCCTCATAAGACTTACGTTCCAGTCCCTTTTCCAGGATCATTGTCTTTCTTTGGAGTTGCTCCAAGGTCTGGAGTGAGGGGTCCAAAACTGAGTGTAGAATTCAATGTGCAGCATCACCAATGCTAAATACAAAGGGAAAACATCCACTTTCTTATATTTGAGGGACCTTTCAAATGTCTGTAGCAAACGACAAAGCTTCAGCTTGATTTTGTCACTGTCATTTGCACATTTGGCATGCACAGTAGTCTCTTTTCATGCATGGCTTAAGGCCAGCACAAGGGGAGATGACATGATCAGTCTAAGAAAAAATAGAATAAGTAATTTTTTCTTTAGACTGATGATGGGCACTTTTATTTTCACTGTGTCCTAACAGCTCCCCATAAACATTGTCTATTCAAAAATAGTGCTGTTTCCTTTTTCCCTTGGCTGATCTAAAACCATCTTATAACATTGTGACTCTTTAGGAGTCGGGTAACTGTTTGAGATGCTCATTAGGTACATGAACTGGAAAATAAAGGCAGTGCACAACTAGCAAGCCAGATGGAATGTATTTTCATTTAATCGTTCCATCACTGTGTTTGGTCCAGTGCTGAGGCTTTTCTGGAGCCAGGTTGTGCTTCTCCAGCCAGCCTGGTGAAGGGAGAGCTGGAGACCATGATACTTGTGTGGCCCACCCAGGAGACAGTTCTGTGCTGCTGGCTGGCTTAGTTCCCTGAGTGCTGCAGTATTTCATCCAGACTACATCCCACCCACAGGGCTGTGCAAGGGGCACAGGGAGACCTCCTTCAATGCAGTAATATCTTGGTCTTCTTTCTTCAGCTGGAAGCCCACCCTGTTATTGAGCGCACAGAGCTGAATACCAACCATGTTCTACTATACCTGGAAAAGGTGAGGATGGGGCAGAAACACAGGCATTGGGAAATTTGGCTGTGTAGAGCAAAAAATCTGAACTCAAAACTACCATGCCTCTGCTAAGAATGGGACTGAATAATTTACTGTCTTTTTCTGACTACAAAGTTCAAGTTTTTAGACTTAATGCTACTTCTCTCCCATCCCACAGTCAGCATTCTGTCCACCCTGTGCAGCAGCAGAGCCTCCCCGAGGGTGGGGACTGGTCCCAGGGTGTGCCCTGCCCCTCAGCCCACCCTACAGCGCTGTGTCCCCCTGAACACGGGTGGCCAGGGAGAGTGTGGGAGCCTGGCCTCAGTGCAGAGGCACAGGGGAGCCCCTGCAGTGCAGAGCCCCCCTGAGCCTCTTCTGCTTCCCTTCCCAGCTGGGCAGGGAGAGCCTCAGCTTCTCCTTCACGGTGGAGCGGGACATCCCCGTGCGGGGCCTGAAGCCAGCCCAGGTGAAGGTCTATGACTACTACGAGACAGGTGAGTGCCAGCAGTGCCCGTGGCAGCGAGCCTGGGCAGGGCACACGTGGAGGGGCACGGGAGCTCTGGGGACCCGCACTGGAGCTCTGCCCCCGCCTGGCACTGCCACCCCAGCCCTGCCCTGAGCTCTGGCAGGGCAGAGGGACTGGGGCAGAGCCATCCATGCTGGGGGTGCCACGTTCATTTCTGGCCCTGCAGGGTGGCCTTGCCTGTGCTTGCAGGCAGACCTGCTGCTCCTTGGGCCTCTGCTGTCCTGGCTGCTGTGCCAGGGTGGCAGTGACAGAGCTCTTTGTGCCCACCTCAGCCCAGTGTGCTGGGAGGAGCTGTCTGAGCAGCCCTTGGCTGCACTGGCAAGGAGACCTGATGGAGCTGCCTGTGTGGGTGGCTCTGCCTTGCTGCCACTGCCCCAGACAGGGCTGGCACTGGGGCTGCCCCCACTCCAACTGGCATCTCTGGGGGAAACTGGGGATGTGGGCACCAGCCTGCTCTGGGGGTCTGGGAAAAGCATTTCTGTGGCACCATCCCTCTGCCAGCAGTGCCAGGGGTCATGACAGCTCTCCCTTCTCTTCTGTTTTCCAGATGAGTTTGCCACACAGGAATACAGTGCTCCCTGCGCCGCAGGTAGGTGCACTCAAACAACTGAGATGTTCCAGCAGGGACTGTTGCAAGTTGTCTTGACCTAGAGTCTTTGTAGATCTTGTGTTTTCTTGGCCTGTGTCTACTCTCAGCATTTTCCTCATTGGGCCTCACTCCCCATGTCAGTACAGAGACCAAAAGAAACGCTGCCACCCAACTTCTTCTGTAGGATGAGATACAGCTTTCATTTTCCTTCCCTCCAACCTGGATATTACTGCCTTTGTTTGTACAGTGGCAATTGTCTTTTCCTCTGTGTTATTGTCACTTTATGCAAATAAGATTTGGGTCTCCCTTGGGATGAAACATCACACTCAGCCGTTTGTGTCTCTGCCCTTTTTAGGGCCACATCTGCTATGCTGCAGACACTGAAAGGTACTGAGGAATTGTCTTCCAAATACATTGGTGAAATGTTGGTGTTATTCACATCTCTTTAATGAGGACCTTTCAAACTCTTCCCCGGGCTGATTTTGCTTTCTCATGGGAAATACAGTTGCTGAGAGAGAATGTGTGCTTGGATAGCTCATGTATCTCCAGGACAAATCTGCTTCCCCTCTCTGTAGCATAGATATTTTGAATGTGTCCAGTCATCCCCATTCTGTTATCTGTCTGCAACTGAGCATTTTTAGGTGAAGCAGTTTCTCAGAGTTTAACAGGCTTGGACTCACATAGCCACCAGAACACAGAGACATCCAGGGCTCTGGATACCACTCACCAAAATATTTACCTCACTTTGTTCTTTTCCCACCTCCAGTCGAGGCAGAACAAGGAAATTCCTGAAGAATGCATCTTGTCGGAGCCTTGCTGTATCAGCTCATGTGTTTCTGCCCCTGGAAGGTCTTGTTAAGGATGGGATATTGAGAAGTTAGAGGAGGACACCTCAAAAGCAAAAACGAAGCAACACTGTAAATAAATGAATTCTTGATTCTCATCAGATGTCTCTGGCCTTGTTTTCTGTTACTGTTATGCTTGTGTCTCTTCCTATCCATGTCATGGCCTGAGATTTCAATCCAGAGCCATCCATGGAAAGGTGGTGTTTGAGAACTCCTCAGGAATACCAGAAGGCAGACAGCTTTTAGTAGCTGGGAGGTTTTTCTCCATACTTGCCAGTTGTTTAAGGGAGAGGACATTGTATCTCATCCATTATGTACTGGAAGTTTGTCACTCTGCCTTTACAGGGGGTGTTTTCTGCAAGGTGATCCTTGGACATGAACCCCTGATCACATATTGCCTGTGTGCTGTGAAATCACTGCTGTGAGGTGCCAGGACGCTGTGAACCTGTCCAATCTCATCTTTTACAGCAGCCCAGATAGAAGTGAAGACCTGTGGGCTTTCCCATTCTTTCAGGGTCTGCTTGCTTCTAAACAGCTAAAGTGAAGTCAGAGAGGGACTGGGACCTTCAGAGTGTCATTCATAGAAATTTTTAGGTTGGAGAGGGCTTTAAGGTCAAGTTCTACTATTAACCAAGCATTGCCCAGTCCTCTGCCAAACCATGTAGGGTTGCATGGAGTTGTTGTGACCCAAGTGTAGGACCTAACACTTGGCCTAATACCACTGGCCTTGACCCATGGATCCAGCCTGTCCTGATCCCTCTGCAGAGCCCTCCTGCCCTCCAGCAGATCCACACTCCTGCCCAGCTTGGTGTTTCCTTCAAAGGGTGCCCTTGATGCCCTCAGGTCATTGATAAAATAAAGCAGGAGTGGCCCCAACACTGAGCCCACTGGTGACCAGCTGGATTCTGTAGCTCCATTCACCACCTCTCCCTGGGCCTGCCTATCCAGACAGCTTTCTACCCAGCAAACAGTGCACCTGTCTGAGCAACAGGCAGTCAATTTCTCCAGGAAAATACTGTGGAAAATTGTGTCAAAGGCTTTACTGAATTCTAGGTAACCTACACTCATGACCTTTCCCTTATCCATTTAGTGGGTCACCTTGTCATAGAAGGAGATCAGACTGGTCAAGCCGGACCTGCCTTTCCTAAACCTCTGCTAGCTGGGTCTGATCACCTGGTTCTCCTGTATGTGACACATGATGGCACTCAAGATAATGTTAGGCAAAAATTCAACCAAGAACCACTTGCATTTTTCATAAGAACTTTATCATCTTATCCTCAGTGGAGGTCCGGAGATCTCCTCTGGGTTGTCTGAGTAATTTTAATATTATTTTTTTTCTCCTTCACAACTAGGCTTATAGAGCTTCAGCAGATTTCAGTGGGGAGGACCTGGCTTCACATCTCATAATTTGGGCTAAACATTTTTCATGTACATTTTCCAAATGGTTTCTGGATGTCTCACATGGATGCAGAGGCAGTCAGCTTCAGTTCAAGAGGTCATATGGCACCATATGTGTTTTACTTACATGTTTCTACATGCAGAGGTGCCTTTCACCCTGCCAATGTGGGCTTAAGCAAATACACCTATAGGAGTCCCTCATATAGCTTATTTCACAAATACAGACCCTCCTTTCTCTGGAAAAGCAATTGCCTCATGGTAGAAAAAATAGATGGCTATATTACTTCTAATTCAAAACAAAATGCAATTTAACTGTATATAAATCTTGCTCAGCTGTCACTGAAGCCAGTTCATTCCACAGTCTCCTCTGAATATGAGGTGTCAAAAGGCCTTGAGTGTGTAAACCCCAAACATAACAGAATAGAAAGTGACATAATGTTAATATCTAGCAAAATGGATGAAGAATTTTATTTGTTCTCAATGACACTGTTTGTGCAGGTACACTAAACCAAAAATTGGATGAAACAGCCAACTGAGCATACTTTGGATGCACAACATGCCATGATACCTAACAGTTAGCATTTCATGAGAATAAACAGGCATATAAGATTTTTTGCATTCAGAAGTTAAAACCACAATTTCATGAGACAAAGTAAAGAAAGGGGGATCATTCCTGAGGGTGTCTAAGAGGCCTGTAGACAGTTTCATCAAAGCAGCTATGTGATTTAAATGAATGTACCATTTAAACTAGACATAGGCAAATAGGTTAGTGGCAAATGCCATTAGCTTCTTCTTGGGAATCTTCCAGAAGCAGCACACATGAGATAATGGAAACTTCCACTAGAAGGCTCAATCTTCAACTGGAGACCAAGGCATTGTAAGGCAGCAGCTGAAGGCATGATGCTTACACACATCCCCCCTGCCCCCCTGGCACTCTCTAATCATTGAAGAGGGCAGACTCTGTCTCCTCCCACTCTTCTACAAACGAGAAACCATCCCAGGAGGGGTGTCTACAGGGAAGGTTGCAGAGGCTGAATTTCATGTAACATTAGTTGATCTTCCAGGCTGCCTAATGGTGGGAGACATGGACAGGCCTCTGCAGGGACCAATTCAATGGAGGATGTGGTTTGTAAGCCAGGGGAGAGAAGTGGTTCCCAAGAACTACTTATCCTTCTCCATTGATTAGACTCCATCTCAGATGATAAGTTCAGAGAACATAACACAGAGACAGATACATTAGAAAGGCTGACCCCCACTTAGATAATTCTGTCTTCTTTTCCCCCCGCTCACTTGTTTGCCTTATTTCCCTGCACACAGGCATTGTTAGATGGGTTACTCTTTTTAACCTAAGAAGCAAGGGAGATTAAAGCTGTGACTGAAAGATGAACAGAAAAAATCAGAACGGGGAACAAATTGTTCAAAAATCATTGGTGAGTACAGTTAATTTATTTGTAAAGTTAACTTTCCATTCCATGCAGGCATTATTAATGTCATGCTGTGGTGGTGGTGAGGCAGGCAGGTTCCAGCATCTGGGAGTGTTCTTCAGTCATTTCTCTGGTCTGCTTCCTCTGCAAGGATGAAAGAAGATGGGAGGGAACAGGAGTCAGAGAGATATGTCCATCTGCTTTCTAAGGTTGAGAGACAGAGGGAGCAAGATGTGGATGTGGAAGCCAGGTTGTGTGTGGAGAATAGCACAGGAGAGAGTTGCTGTTTTACCAGGGTGGAGGGTCATCCACAGCACTCACTACTTGTGTCACCTTCAAGGCAGTGTGAGGTTGAGAGAGGGCTGAAGTTCTCCCTGACCCGCTGGGAGAGATAAGCAGAGTGGGATTTGTCACAACGGAGATGTGCACAGTGCAAACAGGAAAAGCTGGCTGGTGTACCAGTGAGGTGTGCTCTGTTTATTTCTCTGCAAAGAGTAGAAGAAAACCACTGCACTCTGTTGCTCTACTATACAGGGCAGTGAAGGAAGCTTGGCAACTGAGATCTGCCTTCTAGTCAGTGCAGGCCACCTCTGTACACTTAAACTAGTGGACAAGCCTCTTAAGTGGCAATTTCCCATCCCCCTTTCCAAGGAAGATAAAATCTCTGCCTTTTATCAGAACTGGGGAAAAGTAGCCTAAAATCTAAGGTCTCCCCATGAGTCTCACACTTGACAACCAGACCACACCAAAACACCCTTTGGAAATGTTTTACTGTCCACTCAATGTTTGGACTTATGCACATTTTTCCATGAAGGGAGGCTGTAGGTCCAGAATCAGCAGAAATCAGCTGTACCTATGGACACGGCCTAGATTAACAATCACTATGGAATAGAAGTGTGACAGTTCAGGCTCTTCTACTTTTCCAGTTAGAAATGCTAAAGGAGATAAATGCCACCATTTACCACCAGCAGAAGGCAAAGCTTTTGCCTTCTGCAAGTCCAAATCACTTTTTCTCTGTTCTCAGGTGTCACAGTCAGGTCCTGTGAAAAACCATTTCCCAGGAACTCTGCTTTCCAGAAGCCTCCATATTCCAAACACCTGAATCTGGGCTATTGACGGAAAATAAAACCTGCCATTCTTCATATTGGAAGACTCCATATAGGACAGGTGAACTAACCTTGGTCAGACCATATTACAGAAGCTCCTAACTTACCTGTGCTCCTAGGCCAAACACACATGGCCTTGCATTGCAGAGAATCCCCCAAAGATGACAGTATTCTGTCCTGACAGCTCAGACTCCAAGTCAATACTGAGGGCTGCCTGCCCAGGGTTATGAGGCACAGCAGTGTCCTGAGAGGCCCTGGGGCAGCAGGAACCTTAGCAGGAGGCAGCTGTTCCTCCAGACAGCAGCAACCAAAGGCAAACTTGCCATGTCTGTAACACCCATGCTCTTTATTTTACACACAAGAGCTGTGCCTGTTCGTTGGGCCAATGTCATCCAAATTCAAACAGGAAGAGAAATGTGTTGTCTGGAAGACCAAAAATATAATGAAGAAGATGGAGAGAGCGGTGAAGGAAGTAGTACCCTACCTGTGGCACAGGGAGCACTGTATTCCTGTGTGGCAAACTCATCTGGAAAACAGAAGAGAAGGGAGAGCTGTCATGACCCCTGGCACTGCTGGCAGAGGGATGGTGCCAGAGAAATGCTTTTCCCAGACCCCCAGAGCAGGCTGGTGCCCACATCCCCAGTTTCCCCCAGAGATGCCAGTTGGAGTGGGGGCAGCCCCAGCGCCAGCCCTGTCTGGGGCAGTGGCAGCAAGGCAGAGCCACCCACACAGGCAGCTCCATCAGGTCTCCTTGCCAGTGCAGCCAAGGGCTGCTCAGACAGCTCCTCCCAGCACACTGGGCTGAGGTGGGCACAAAGAGCTCTGTCACTGCCACCCTGGCACAGCAGCCAGGACAGCAGAGGCCCAAGGAGCAGCAGGTCTGTCCGCAAGCACAGGCAAGGCCACCCTGCAGGGCCAGAAATGAACACGGCACCCCCAGCATGGATGGCTCTGCCCCAGTCCCTCTGCCCTGCCAGAGCTCAGGGCAGGGCTGGGGTGGCAGTGCCAGGCTGGGGCAGAGCTCCAGTGCGGGTCCCCAGAGCTCCCGTGCCCCTCCACGTGTGCCCTGCCCAGGCTCGCTGCCACGGGCACTGCTGGCACTCACCTGTCTCGTAGTAGTCATAGACCTTCACCTGGGCTGGCTTCAGGCCCCGCACGGGGATGTCCCGCTCCACCGTGAAGGAGAAGCTGAGGCTCTCCCTGCCCAGCTGGGAAGGGAAGCAGAAGAGGCTCAGGGGGGCTCTGCACTGCAGGGGCTCCCCTGTGCCTCTGCACTGAGGCCAGGCTCCCACACTCTCCCTGGCCACCTGTGTTCTGGGGATGTTAGCAGTGCTCTCTATCTGCATTTTGTGCTACTGCCATTGTGCTGCAGAGCTCAGAGTGTGCCCCATGGCAGCACTGGGTTGGTCCTCACCTGCTCAATGTACAGCAAAACGTGGTTTGTGTTCACTTCAGTTCGCTGGATCTGGTGAAACCGTGTGTTTGAGAGCTGCGAAAAAGAGATGTGGAGGAGGTTGATGTTCTGAAGGGAAGTTAGTCAATCTTCTTCAATTTCTCCCCACCACTAAAATCTCACTATGTAGGGCTGAGAAGTAAAGCACAGGAAGTGTACTTCCCAGGGGACTTGTCAAACACTCTTCTATAAAGCCACATACTAAGACTTCCCCCAGCTCCCACCATCTCAGGCTCCTTCACCTTCTTGACACAAGAAAGTAATGAGGGACCATCATTGTCATGGCTGTCATATATCTCCCAAGGCTCCTGAGTCCCTAATATTAGACCTGATGGTCTCTTTCCATCTTTTGTTCTGGGGCTACACAGCACATATAAGTGCAAGCTACCACAAGAACTTGAGAAGTGGAAGGGAATGCTGCTACTGGCATCCCTCATGCACCCCTACTCCAGAGCTGAGAGGTGGGGGACCTGGAGGAAAAAATGGACAGGTCTAAGAGTGGTGAAGATTCCAGGAAAATAATTAAATGCTACTTTAAATAAAGAAATGGATGGCCCATATTAAAAAAAGATATACTCAAAGAAATGCTTCACACAGCACCATACCTTCCCCACTGAGGACTTCAAGGGGACAAATCCTGACAGCATCTTCACATCAACAATCACCATGTTGGAGACATTGCGCTCCCCTGTGTAACTGAGGAACCAAGCAACAAAGATCCAGTGCACATCAACTCAGAGCTGGGCATGATTCCAGCTTTTCCATAACACTTGGCAGCCCACTGAGACCTGGCAGTCCAGCACCTTCCTCTCCAGCTGTGCCAGGTTCTCCTAGTCATCTGCACAGCCTCCCACTAGCCCAGCCCTGGGCTGCCCACACAGCAGGACAAGTCCTTCCTCCAGAGCCTCCCCTCACAGAACAGCCGCCCCCTGCCCACCTTCCCAGGAATGTGCTGCACTCTCAGACTGCCTCACCCTGGGCACAACCACGCCTCCCCCAGTTCCCAGGGCTCATGAGGAAAGCTCAGACCGGAATGCAGACTCACCTGACATTTATGGCAATGTCAAAGACCTTGTGAGCCTTGGAGTCCCCGCAGGCCTCTGGGACTGTGTGCACATGCAGCAGGAAGGGCGCCTCCTCCTGCGTGGGCTGCACGTTGTACCTCAGGCTGGTCTAGGGGACAGCCAGCAGCTCTGCGTGAGTGTCTGGAGTGTGTGTGTGCTCCACGTGGGAGAGAGGGCACCCTCTCACCCCCAGCCTCCCCACTTCTCACAGCTCCCCCACACTGCAGACACTGCCCTCCTTCAGTCCCACTCTCTCTTCCACATCCCTCTACTCTTTCTATCCTCTGCCCTTTACCCACAGCCTTCCACCTCTCCCCTCTCTCTGTCCTTTACTCTCCTTTCCCTCAATGGAAGGATTTGATGATCTCAGGGTGTTTGCCAGCCTGGATGATCCTATGATTGTGTCCTCTCCAGGCTGGCCAGGGGCTCCCCTCCAGGATGCCAGCTGTGCCCATCAGCCTCACCTGCAGGTAGACGCATCCTTCACCAGACACCTCCACGCTGTACTCCCCTGGCACCTGGGGAAGGGGCACGCGCTGCAGCAGCAGCCGGTTGCTGGGATCCACTTGGAAGTCTTGCTGGAAGTCCCCTCCAGATTGCAGGATTGCTACTTTGGAAGCTGCCCCGCTCTTGGCATAGGTGGCAGCTCCATAAAGGGACAAGGCTTGGAGAGCCACCACTGTGTCCTGAAAGAGACGAGTCCCAGCAGGGGATGCAATGAGCCTCTCCTCCTGTAGCCTGTCCTCCTACAGCCTGCCCTTTCTGCCAGCTGGCACACTCCCCTCCATCCTCACTTTCTCCAAAAGTGTTAAGAAGAAAAAACAGAAGGAAAGAGCAGCTTCAACAGATTTCCCTTGCCAGTGGCACTACCTGACGTATTTGTCTGCAGCCTCTCAGGAACCTGGCAGCCATGGGAGGTACTGCAAGGATCCATTGCAGGGCTACAGTTCCCACCTTCCTGACAAAACTTCCTGTGCTCCCACCTGGCTCTCTGACATGTGCCATCTTCTGGGACACCTCGATATGTGAGGTGGCCGGAGGGAAGCAGCTCACCTGGGTGGAGGAGAAGCCTCCATTGGGATTCTGCTGGCTGCTGATCCACTTTGCAATGAGGGAGGCAGAAACCAGCTCCTCCTGGGCAGGGGCTGGCTGTGAGGTGAGCTGGGCCAGGAGCACGTAGGCCGTCATCTCCACTTCCGCAGAGGGAGCTCGGTAGCGATGGAACGGGAGATCAGCCTCGGGCTCCTTGCCAGGCCGCTGCCAGTGAACAGAGCCATCTTCACAGGAGCCAGGGAGAGAGACAGCAAGCAGCTGTTACTGGTGAATACTGCAAGGGACTTCCTGACCTGCTGCCTGACCCAGCTGGGAGGACGGAGCCTCCGCAATGCGTCTGTCATGCAGGGTGATGTGGAAGGGTCAGGTTTGCACATTTTGCAGGTTTACAATGAGTGTGAGACTGCTGAGCCTCAGGCCTAGACACCACTTTGTCCTAGACTCTACATTCACATTTATGGGCTACAGTCCCCACAGCTTGGTTAAACACACTTTCTAGCCTGAGTTAAACAGAATAATTCTGAAGGATTACAAGATTTCCCCTGATGACTCAGAACTTGTGCTGCAGCCTCCAAAATGCCCTGTATGCTCATTTTGTCTCTCAGCACACCCATCTCTCCTCTGACTGACATGTCTTGTGCTCTGCAAGGTCACCTTTGTTCTGTGTTGAGACCATGCCCTGGAAGGAAGGAAGGAAGGAAGGAAGGAAGGAAGGAAGGAAGGAAGGAAGGAAGGAAGGAAGGAAGGAAGGAAGGAAGGAAGGAAGGAAGGAAGGAAGGAAGGAAGGAAGGAAGGAAGGAAGGAAGGAAGGAAGGAAGGAAGGAAGGAAGGAAGGAAGGAAGGAAGGAAGGAAGGAAGGAAGGAAGGAAGGAAGGAAGGAAGGAATGTCCCTGGGCATTGCTAAGCCTTTGCTAAGCTGTGCCTGGCATGGCGAGAGGAGGGGGCTGAGGAGAGATGGGAGCAGAGCCCCCCAAGGGCTCAGCACCAAGGGAATGGTGCCTGGTGCTTCCTGGTGCGCTCCCTCCGAGCACTGAAGGACTGGGCCCTGAGAGGAACCTCTCAGAAAAGCAATCCCTTTGCACGAGTCTTTGCTCTCCCTGCACCTTTCCCCACCCACAGAGGCCAGTGCCTGCAGCCACTGCCCCACCAGCAAACGCCAATCTTACACCAAGGGAAGGTGTAAGGCTGGTGAAAGCCACGTCCCACCAGGAACACTCACCCTTTCTCACAGCTTCCTTTTCAAGTGAGTCAAGCAATGCCTTCCGCTGGTCCCTGTTCCCTGCCAGGGCAAAGGCGTATGCCAGCAGTGCCTTGGTGTACACATGGTTTTCCTTCTGATTTGCTGCTGTTTCCAGGCAGAACAGAGCATTCCGCACCACTGAGTGCTGGAAGGAGAGAGAGACTGAACCAGAGGTGATCATACTGAGCTTCATCTTGGAACAATATGAATAGGGTGGTACCTGTGGACCCTTTGCATCCCACTTTTTAGTCTGGCAAAGATTTTACCCTTGTGTACCCTTTTCCTCCAGGCCAAATGATTCCTGAACAAATGGGCAGCCCAAGGCTGCTCCTTATCTTGAATCTACTTTTCTTTAACATGTCTTGTTGGAATGGTTTTTCCCTGTTTGATTTAAAGACTGTGAAGCAGTGCTCCAATTCTTCTTCCTTGTGCAGAATTACTGGTCTGATTGTGTTCTGGGGTAAGAGGAGCTCTCTGAAATACTTCCTTGCTTTAGGTTTACTGAATGCTTGCTTTCCTCCTCCAGCTATCACCCTGATACTGTTCTGTGCTTTCACCCTCTGCTCTATCCTTTCCTTTTTGTTTGTTTCCCCTTTTCCAGGGCATTTTCAAAAAAATTCACTTTCTGGAAGTAATATAGATTCTAGTTTGCTGGTGAACTCTATCTCCACACAAAAAACAAAAAAAAAAAAAAGGTGTGTTTTTTTCTATTTTCTGGAAGTTTTTTTGTGATGTTCACAGTAGCAATACATGTATTGGTTTAAGAGTGCAATCACTACAGCAAAGTAAAATACTTTACATGTTGTTATAACACACATTGTTACACCACAAACCCTCAGCAAGACATGACTGTTCCTCATTTGTGATGCAAAAGCTGCTATAAAATTGAAAAAGTAACTCTGCAGGGAGTGCATGCCATGACCTGAAAGCTAACAGCACATTTACAGCTTAATAAAGGTTCTAGAAGGAAAAGACATACTTTTCTGTTGCTCTGTGCTTTGAATTTCACTGTGTGTGTACTGCAAGATGAAATCTTTTGTGCTCCCCTTTGGAGAAAAAGTTCAGCTAGTTTTAAGAAAGCAAAGAATAAAACCAAAATTGGTTGTGTCTATGCCTACTACTGTTTGTAAGGTAAATGTTGGGGAGGAGTGCAGCCTAATGGCAGGATGTGACAGTAGACACACATGCTAAGGACAGTGCTATTAAGGTTTTTATCAGGGTTTAACATGGCTTATTTTACTTACAGAAATACTCTGTATGAGTCTTAATTACTTAAGGACTGTGCTAATCTCAGTTCATGCACCTTAACTTGAAATGCCCCATACCCCACTCAGATTGTGACAAACTCCTTCCTTCACATTCAGTGGCAGTTTTGGACTCAGACAGGGAGCTAGGAAACGTCCTTGTTATCCAATATGGCTCTGTCTGACAGCTTGGCTTCTAAACACAATACATAACAAAGGAAGAATGCTCTTCTGGTGAAGTTAGGGCCATGCATGTCACCTTACTAACACAATAATTCCTTCTGCTTGTCCTTGTTACACAGGAAAAAACTTTGGACACAGAACATACCCTACTACATTTGGAGCAGAGGGATTGCAACAGCCTGGCAACCACACTGGCTCAGCTGTCCTTCTGCTGTGATTCATACCCCACTTTTACCTGCACAACCACCTTGTCTCAAAGTGAGGGGATCAGAATGACCAAACCCACACTGCTCTGATATAGGCCTTAGGCTTTCCACAGGTGCCATGATGGAATTCCCTAGAGATATACCTTATCCTTCAAGCATTAAGGATGGGGATTTCCCACAAAACCATCTACAAGAAGTAGAGAAAATGACAATGAATGCCTGAGTGTGCCATCCCTTTTTACAGACCTGTGGTGTTGTATCTGCCTAACAGGCCCAAGAGTGGTTCAACAGGATTGTACTATTCTAAGAAACAGAAGGAGATTTCTGTGGGTGTAGAAAACCTATTTGGCATACTTCAGAGAATTAAATATTATTTAACTCATGGTCAATCCAAGCTGTATGGAGCAAATCTGTTATCATCCACAGAAGAACTCAGAAAAATGTTAAATAAAATGTGTATATAAAATGGGAGAGGGGAAAAAAATGGAGGAAGATGTTCCTTCAGTCTGGGCTTGAATGGAAATACTATTCAGACAGGATTTCTTCTTTCCAAAGGTAAAGGAACCTGGTAATCTGGGCATGGGGACACTAGTAGGGCAGGTTAGTACCATCTGTGGCCCAGGTTGGGGTGCAGACACGTACAGTTACAGGCAGAGGAATCTCCAGCAGTGCAATAGTGATGTAGGCTGCCAGTGTGACCTCGTCATTCACTCCACCCTGCAGCGAAACACAGAAGTACTTGTTGATCCCACAGAGTGCCGCTGGCTTCTCCCTGTGCTACATATTGACATCCTGCAGGGACAAATTCTCCCTGGCTTCTTTTTCATGCTTAGTCCTTCAGAAGATGGTGCTGACTTCTTCCTGCTTCCTTGCTCCCTCCCACACCCCGAGTGCTGAAATAACTCTGTTGATGCCAGAGTGACTTATGGTCAAGTTCCAGCCTGACAAAGCCCATGTGGAGCCAACCAGGCAGACTTGTTACCTTCATGGCATTGTTCAGGAGTGTCCCAGAACTGCGGAAACAGCCATTCTCCTTCTGCTTCTGAGTAAGCCAGATCAAAGCATCCTGGATGTGCTTCTCCTCTATGAAGATGTGAGGCCGGGCCTGGGCAAAGGACTTGAGGACAAAGGCTGTGAGCCTGAAAGTGATAGAGGGAGCCAAGATGTCCTGAGTAGGCCCTGTATCCATCAGAGGTCGTATGGCCCATGTACACTTCATCTCCATCTCCATTCCAAACCCCACAATGGCCAAGTACAAGAGAACACTTAGGAATAAGAGGGCATAAAAACAGAAACGAAAATCCAGAGGTACTGAAGTCTTACCAGGTATTTCCAACTTGCCCATAACGTGGCCCAAAGGTGCTATAAGAACCATCCCGGTGTTTGTACTTCAATTGCCTTTGATACCCTGAAATGAAGAGTGAAAATATATTTCAGTTGCTGCAGTGCTTTTCAAGGAGCCATGCAAGGGAAATGCAACAGACATGGGACACACTGTCCCCCTTGGCTATGGCAAAAATGTGGCCTGTGCTGCTCAGTATTATAAAAGGAAGTTCAGGGAAACCCTGAACTTTGAATATCTCTATTCTTGTGCTCTTTCTCTCTCCAAAAACACCTGGAAACCTGGCTATCTGTAGTCACTGCTGCTCTCTGCCCAAGACTTCAGGACGAGAGGTAAATTCATCCCAAACTTGAGAGAAATGGGAGAATGATTCCCAAATGAGAACTGATTAAAAATGTGAGTCCTACACAGGATAGGAATGCAGAAGACAGGATAATTTTCTTTAGAGGAAATGTAATTTTCCTGCAAAAATATTGAGTCACAACCACCCCTTGCTAGTCGGCAGATGCCCACTGTGTGCGCATGTACTGATGTTGTGTCTGTCATCATGCCCTAGCTAATGTGGTAAAATTCTGCCCTGGTCAAAGATGAGCAATACTTTCACACCTCAATCCTAAGGAGAATTCAAGTTCTACATAAGCAGCTGCCATGATTAATGGCTATAGTCTGATTTATGTAGTTCGTATAAGCATTTCTTATGGAGGGAAATCCTGAGTTATTGCCAGCCCTGGGCTTTTTCTGTGTTCCTGTTTGGATGCTGCTGTCTCTCACCCTGTACCTCCAACTGAGCATGGGATTCCTTCTTACAGATCCTGTATTGAATACCCCTAAGCTGCCAGTACCCTGTTCCTCTCTAGAGACAGCCTCCAACAGATCATCCAGGCCAGTGGCCAACAGTGTCCTTATCCAATAGCCAAGGGAAGGGATGAACAAAGGCAAAAGCTCACCGCTCACTAAGTATCCAGTGGCCTTGGATTTGATCTCCTCACTCAGCTGCCCTGTCTTGTTCAGATAGTCCAGGACGTAGATGTTGGGGGCAAACAGGACCATGTTCTGCTCCCCACAGCCAAAGGGCATCTGGAGGAGCTGGTGCAGGTTCTGCATGGCAGTGCCCATGATGTCACCTGGGCAATGGGACAATTCACAGTGTAAATTGGCCATTAGACTGAGCACAGCCTGAAGTGGCAGTGTTTCAAAATAGCATGTGACACTTTGAGGAGGTTTCACTTACCTAGCACTGAGAAATATGCTCTGGCTGAGCCATCCACCACAGTCTCTGGGAGAGCCAAGGAGACTGTCTGCGACACTGACTCTTCTGGGATAAAAAGCAGATTAATTTGGTCACAATTCCAGATGTATCTACAATGCATGGGTAGCAGCTATCCATGGGTGAGAAAACTGAAGAGAGGTTTCCTGACTTCAACAAATCCATTCATCTGTAATTTTGTTGATGAAGTTTCCCATCCTACAAATTTTGTATTGGGCCTGCAATATCTGCACACACAGGTGGTCATGGTCTTCTACACGGCATCATCAACCAGTTTTGACTGACAAATACACCTTTCCTAGCCTATTTTTCTGGCCCTTTATGTTTTGGTGGGCAGACCTGGCTTACCACAGAGTCTGGTTTTCGATTTTACATCTGTTAAATGAAAGGCATTAGAGATAACTGAATCAAATCCCAAACACTCTCTCCTTGCATTGACCTGGCCAGCCTCATTTCCTAAAAGATGTGCTTCTCCCTCTCTAATTGTAGACATTGTGACATCCTCAGCTCTTCTTCCACAGGAAGGATTGTTTTCACTAACAGTTGGACGTACATCTAGTTTGTTCAATTTTATCAGATTCGTGCACATTTCTTTGTAGAGTGGAGCACTCACAAATCTTTTTTCCCACCTTTGTCTTTAGCTTCTACCTTAGCAAAGAAAGTTTTGAAAAACAAATGGCTCTTACCAGATGCACAGAACAGAGAATTGTATGTGGTTTCCACTTCAGTCCCTTCCGGCTTGGTGAAAAGGGCAAGGGAAAAAAAAAGCAAAAAAGTGAGAAAAAACATCAACAAAGAAAAGGAAGAAATATCAAAAGGGAAAGTAAAAAGCACTTTTTGAAAATTGCCTAGAAATATTTCTCTTCCATGTGCTAGACTGGGGACAATTGTGAACTGCAACCTACTGGCTAAAAAGTATGAAATGTAATACATTTTCTTTTCTTTCTTTTTACTGAGAGAGGCCCTGCAGCTTCACAGGTTGAGATGGAGATAACATGCAGGGTGATGTTATCAACAGGAACACGGGACCTGGTGATCTGAGTTGCCACTCACTGTGGCCCAATCCAGCAGAACTCTCCAGGCTGTGGTGATGGCTGAGTGCCTGGCACACTGGGAGAATGTGTATGCAAGAACTTTGACTGGTGGCTGCTAGAGCACCCCAATGCACCTACACATGTGACACATGCACCTACATGTGATCTACAACAACCAAAATATAAATGTGTGCCACGGTCAACCGATTTATAAGTTCTAGTTTAGTCTTTTAAGTAAGAAAAGACTCCCTCTTTTCTGTTAAGATGGGTGAAAATCTTTTGGAGAGAACTCAGGAATCAAATGTTTACTAGAAAACTGGTTTTTGTCAGAATTTATTTTAGTGAGATTCCTGCACCAGTTTTTCAACCTCTAAATAGGAGAGTTCCCATTGTTTCGCTACTTGTTTCCAGCGTTTGCCAGCTGATATATTTTTCCCAGCATGTAAACAATGGTGTTATTTTCTTCACTTTCTCACAATCAGAATACATTGTCTCTCATTCTTCAGTATGAAAGGACAGAAAAGTATTAAAAGAGCAGGAAAACACAACAGAAAAAGAGAAAAAGTTTTCTGGATAAACTATGACAGAGCTAAATGCTTTTGTTTGAAAAGGCACCTTCTTGTTTGTCTCAGTATGTCATTCTGGTATGCAACTAAATGAGAAATCCATTGTTTTGTTTGATTTCCAACAGGAAATGAAAATGTACAAACTGCAATGGTTTGAAAGATTTTCCTTTCCAGATGAGAAATTCCTCGGTGAAAAAAAAAAAAATCCCATTTCCCAAAGAGCCCTCAGGCAGGAAGATGCCCTGGGGCCTCTGGCACCCTCACTTCTCTCTCTCTCTGGGATGCACTGCCTGCTGCAGGGAACATTGCATCCATGTGCTCAAGACAATGCAGCTCACCCCAAGCATGTTACACTGTATCCATCCCTGCTAATTAATTGTTCAGCCTTGGATGCTCATCTCTGATTTCATCCTGTCAGGGCTTGCTGTAGATTAATTGCCACATTACAATAACAGGATAGGATGAGCAATCTCTCAGACACCCTGACAGAAGTAACTCTAATACTTGTTCAGTAATTTACATTCCCTTGCCATCTGTGAGAAAAGATTTTACAGTGCTATATCTTCCTGTATCTTCAAAGAACTAAACAAACAATCTTTTTCCTGAAGGGGTCTGTGAAATTAGGAAAATTTCCTGAAATATAAACCAGTTGTTCATGTATTATACATTCAAATCCATTTGTAAAAAACCAGCCAAACAAAAAAAGCCTAGCAGATAGGACTGTTGTTCCATCATTACATTCCAGTTAGCAAATTTTTCCTGAAGCTACATGAATCTTAGCTCTGCCTTACTGAAAACCGGAATGTCTGCAATGTAAGGAGGACTGATTATGATATAAATTTCTCTATATAACAAGCTGGTGCTTTTTTTTGCTAATAGCATCACTGGGAATTTTATACTGAGGATTAATTTTATGACTGGCAACTTACCATGTGAAAAGCTATGATTTTATCACTGCGAAACACAGTTTAAGAAAAGAAGTGTACAAAAGAATGCAAAAATAAAAGGTTAGTTACACTTTTTTGAACATTCTTAGAGGTGTAATAAAAATAATTCGAAACAGAATTCTGTTTAGAAATATTTGTAGATTGCAGTGACCGTTCCATATTCCACAGTACTGGCCATGGGCTGGAGGAGAAGCATAAGCTTTCTGGCTAGTGTTCTGTTCACAGCCTTTCCCTGTGATTTATTACAGGCAAACACAAGGATTTCTCATTTATCTCTGATATGATGTGTCTCGGAAAAACCCCTGTCATTATTGCCTGCCTTATTATTCCTGTCCCTCCACGTAATGTAAGACCCTGCTTTGACTGTGAGATGGCAGCACTATGAGTTATGGCCTCTATTGGCCTGTGTTCAATTTATCAGTGCTTCTTCTGTAAAAGCTTGCAGAATAAGAGTCCCACAAGCCATTATTGCTGCTCTCATGGCTAAACCAGAAAACCTTTATCACAGAGTAGCTCTGGCTGTTGCTATTGCTGCTTTTCTGTGCCACCAGAACGAGCAGCCCACATACCTCCACCAGCAGCTGCCTGATGACCGTGTCCTTCCTCCCTTTCTCAGGGGTCTCCACGATGTCATTGCCACAGGGCTGTTGGCTCTGTAGGGCCTCAGTGGTCACTGAGAACTCCACCTGCCCTGGAGGAAAGAGGGGTCAGTCAGCCCTGCCAGGCGGAGCCAGGGAAATACGGATTTGTATTTGTGCTGGGAACTCTGTGATGCATTACAGAGAAGCTTTTCCAAGAGGAGAACTAAATCCGAGACAAGGTTTTATCTTGATCCAGATGCAGCCTTCCAGATCCCCTCCTTTGTTATGGCCGCCCAAGCAGGTGTTAGTCTATCAGCATGGAGAGTAGTGATGGGGAAGGTCTCATAAATCAAATGGTCTTTTTCTGGGAGGCTTCAGAGAAAGCAAGTTTTGATTAAAAAATTTCGGACCCAACCAAGTTAAGACAAGACATTCTTAGCTCCACAGCTGGAATGCCTGAGTTCTTTGCATGCATTAAGGGAACTTGTGATTTCTATTAGAATGCTGGGAAAGCCATGGCCTGTAACACATCACTTGTTTAGGACCTGGAAACACTGCACCCAGTGTAGTGTCTCAGCCTCAGGGCTGGACTTCTGACACAGAGAAGATCCTTCCAAACAGGTTTGGAGTCACCTAGCTCCTCACACCAGAGATCTGGTGCCACACACTGCTATCTGACCCCGATATCTTCTTGTCGTCTGGTCTCTTACCTAGAGATCTTGGCGTTACTGCCCAAGCAACAGCTTTTCTTTCATTCACACAGATGCAGTAGGATTCCTCCTGTTTCCTCACTGGTACAGCCAGGAAATGAGTAGATTCAGCCAGAGACACACTGACCTGCCAGTTGTACAGAGAGGGGTCATGAGGTCTGGACTTGGCGAGAAGCTGGAGCTATTGCAGACAATGAAGTACACGGAGCTACCTATTATGGGTATTAATAATTGGTAGTGGAGCTATCTATTATGGGTATTGCAGAGCAAGTGCTGCCTGACAAAGGAGGAAATTGCTGAAATTTATGCAATTGTAGGAGATCAGGGAGGTAACTGTAGAGAACAGCATCTTTGGAAAGGAAATGGATTCTGGGAAAGTGAATGGCACAGACCAGTCGTGCCATGAATTAAAGATCTCCCTCATGATTAGTTAGGTGAAGAGATAAAACACCAGCAGTGGGAAAGCTAGTAAGGGAACAAAGAAAAGTAGAATAAGGGAGCAAGGAAAAGTGGAATAAAGAGCCTGAAAATAGCAAACAAAATGGGAAATATAGGGACACAAGTGAGAGTGCATTGGAATGACCGGATAAGTGCCCCTCCTTGTTTCAGCTTCATTCCTTTTGGAATAAAAATCTATATTTATAAAAAACTAAGCAAAGACGATTGAGATTATGTACTAATCCCTTCCCAAATTTTCTCTTGTCTTTATATGTTAGAACAAAATGCAGGTAAGAATGGTGAAGCTATATAGCTCTCCTCAGTGTTCTAGGGACAGATGCAACAAATTACAGAAAGTCTGCATATTCCAGCAAATCTTCTGTGGAGTTTTGTGAGGTAAGACTAAAGGCTGAACAGATATATCCACCCTGGTGAACCTGGAATTTCCATTTGGGCATGCGATGATTCTGATATCTGTGGAAAACCCAGGTTCTCTATTTCTGTAGAACAGTGACATAAATTTGTGATGACAAGGCTGGGGCTCTCAGTAGCAGCACTTCAGGCTCTGAATCAAATGCAGCTTTCAAAACTTTGACAGGAAAACACATTCCCTCTTCACTGAATACAACAAGGATTTGTAGATACCTACACCTACATGAAATTACATTTGCAGATCAGTCATCTGGCTTGGAACAGCTGGTTAAAAAGGGCCCACTGCAGTCTCCCCATGGCTGTTAGGCTGAGCAGAGCTGTGAGCATCCCTTACCCTGATGCAGGCAGGCAGGTAGTTGAAAACAGTGGCTTTCAGCATGAAGGACTCCCCACGCACCACAGAGTAGGGCATGGTGAGCTCCACAAAGAAGGGCTGGAAGGCTCTGAGGGACACTGTTGGGGACAGGCCAAAGCCTGTGTCTGCTGAAGTGCAGAATGCATTGGCTTTCCACTCAGTGATGGTGTCAGGGATGGTCACTTCTAGATCAGCTTTTCCCTCAGAGCTGGTGAGGGACAGAGAACAAGATTTCAGTTGTATTCTGGTGTTCATCCATTCTCCTACTGAGCAACATCTGCTGACAGCAAAGCCCTGCCCAGCTGGGATACAGGCAGTGGCTTTTGCATGTTCCTCTAAAGCATCCTGTACTTAATGTCCTTAAAAAAAGCCTTTGTCTACTAGAAATACTCCTCTCACTGAAATACCGATGCATCCACCAAGGCTTTAACCTCGTCCAAGTTTCTGGCCTAGTGACCACCCTCTACACCCTCTTGAACACTTACTTCACTGAAACTATGTCCCAGATCCATGTCTCAGGGAAGTACTTCCGGACAGTCTCCATAGGATTGCCATCAACCATATCTTCCACCATGTCATAACTCATTTCTCCATGCAGATTCATTGCAGAGACTAGCAAATTTATTCAAGGACAGGAAGAAAGGAAAAGATGTGTCAAACTCCATTCTAAACCAGGACAACTACTTTCCCTCCAGGTAGTTGCTATTCTTAGGTCAAATTTTAAGATTGAAAGAACAGCTTTGACATCTTGGCCACTGGAAACATAAAATTCTCTGTTGCCATCACAGTATTTAACTTTTCTTAATGTTGCTACTTTTCTTACAGAGATTGGATGGAGTTGAGCATTCTTCCCCCACTGCCAGAAAACCTCTCAGTGACAAAAGAACCATACATGATGATTTGAGGGCATATTTCTATAGCAATACAGAATCAAATCTGAAGCTTACTGTCCCCAGATATTACTGTGGCACACAGTTTAATAATCTGGTTGAAGAACTGATTGCATTTATACATGATCAGAAACAGAAGCCACACTTAGCACTCCATCTAGGAAATTTTTTAAAAATGAACATGGGTCTTAACATCTCTGGCCATCTCACAGTGTTGCATACTGTTGTGCCTTGCAAAAGGCTTTTCTAGCAGGCTTAGAAGACTTTACATTTTCTCGAAGCAGAGAGCTGTCTTGAGCCATACTCTGATGGCAATCCCTCCATTTCAAAACCAAATATCTGATCCTTATGAGTAAGAGGCTAGAAGCAGTCACTGGACCAAAAGCTAAATTGTTTAATTGGAGCTGGGGTACTGCACCATAAAACTCAGTAACTGAAAGTGATATAGGTGAGTCTTTTATATAGTCTTTCTAATCTCAGATCTGTTTAAGAAGGCAAGCAAAAAAAAGCAGCATCATTTCTCTCTATCTTCACAGTCATTGAACCTACAGAGAAGTGACATGACCTACTGAGCCCTTATAGTCATGTAAATGGGGAAACTGGGAACAGAGCCAAATTTCTCAGCCCCCAGTGATAAAATATTGAACCACAGGATTGTACCACTTTGTCATTTATCTTGCCCCACTTTTACCCTAGTTGTTCCTCTAGCTATTCCTAGAACTGGCTGCCTAGAAGCAGATGCTCCTTTTTTAGTTTTTCATAGCTGGACTCAGATCTGATGGGAAAAAAACCCCATTACTTTGTGCTGAAAGATTCCTTTAGTGCCTACTAGCTCTCTGCTGCTGTAGGGGTGGCATGGGAGTCACCAAGCACACACAGCTCTGGGACAGCACATCTGGCTGCCTGGGAAGATGCAGGCAGAGGTGAATCAGTTCATGTTTCAGGACTAGGTCCAGAAGGGAGGGATCCTGAATTAGGTCAGTATATCTGAATGCAATCAGATCTGCCTGTGTAATTAATATTCAAAGATTCAAAGAGGGAAGGAAAGAGGCAGGGTGGTAAATTTTAGGAGGTTGTGTGAGAGGTAAAATCAAAAAGGTACTAGAACCACTGTAACTCCTTTCCATCATGTGTTCTGGGTAATGCTCGCAGAGTTCAGGCTTATGGATCTTGCTGCTAGTGAAGACTTTTAAGCCCAATTCCTAGTAAACAAAGAGAAAGAAGAACAAAAAATATGCAAAAAAATGGTTTGAAAATAAACTTTATTTGATATGTCATATATGTATGTCATGAATGGATGTACCTAAGTCTGGTATTGATCAGAATAAGAAAGGCTTGTATGTAAATTCCAGATAGGCTGGTTTGACACAGATGTGGAGTCTCTATCATGTTATTCTCCTACTAAGGCTAAATCCTGTCATGATCAGATGGAAAGTACCTTGGGGACAGCTGCCAGCATGAAAATGGCATGTATGAAATGGAGGGAAGGTACCCAAAAAACTTTGTGCGGGACACTTTGGGTGCATATGCATGGATTTATGGGTTATCAAATTAACTGATACTTTAACAAAGACATATTTAAACCAGAGAAAGAAAACATGAGTGAATGAGGAGTTTCTAATATTATGCCACTAGCGGTAATTTTTCAGGTCTGTTGCCTTATCCAAGCCCATTTGCAGCTGTCTGTACTATAAGGAGACCTTTCAAAGTTTTAATGGTTTAGAGAAGCGCTCAGTTACTGTTCATGGGCTAAATAGATGTGGGAATTGGGCTTGGTTATTTTCTTGCATACAAACATGAGTAAGTTTACAGCAAATGAGCTCATCTTTTTATTAAAAAGCCCTTCAGGGGAGGTGAGAAGAAGAGAGGAGACTGAATTCAAAAAGGGAACAAAAGAGAAAAATGAAAGGTTGGTGCTTACTTTGAGAATGTTGTAGGCATCCCCTTCGCCATCAGAAGAAATGGGTACGTAGAGAAATCCATTTAATGGCAGGTTGTCAAGTGACACACATGGATTGACGTTGTCTTCTTCCAAGTAGTATTCCCTGAAGCTATAACCCTGGCTTTCCTTTAATGGAAGAAGTTGATACACCTGGAGAAATGCAAATAACAGGGAACAATGCAGCAGATCACCACTTACAGGGACAGACTCTACCTAGCACTCCACTGGTAAATGCCAGCTTCTAAAAAGCAAGTGTAAGGAATGCAACTGTAAAAATACATAGCCCTGTGTCTATAGTGCTGTTAGTGAGGGCTTGCTTGGTTCGTGTTCTTGCTCATTACCAAAAGTAGCCAAGACTCACAGAGCTGGGAGAAAGCTCATTTTCAGGCTTCATAAGGAGAACACTCTTGTCCACTGCACGGAGGGCACACAGGGATCTTGGAGAGGTGTGGAGTTGCAGGTGTGTGTTGGAAGCAGGAAGACCTTCCTTGGGTGCAAAACTCAATCTCACCTGCAAATCCAAAAGGACATTCAAGCAACCATTTTTCCAGACACTGTTACATTATTATTCTGACACTTCTAGCTGTGTGAACTGAAATTGGCTTGTGTCTAATAGATATTCATCTTTGATCAATGTAATTAATAAAGATGAGCGATTCTCTTTTTGTTTATGTCTTGCTCCACTTTTTAAAATTTTCATAGCTTTGTAGCTTATTCTGGTCACCAATCCTCAGTCAACATCAGGTCAGAACATTTCACGAATCCATTGTGCATTCTGCCCTCATTCTGGTAATCTAAACTGAGCTGCTGTCCACAAGACAAACATGGGTTGCACAAACCATGGCTTGTACTTACTTTATTGGGGAGGCACATTTCAACCTGGAAATCCTGTGAACTGGCAATGACTTCCCCACTGGGTGAAGTGGTGTACACGAGCATCTGTGCCACGGGAGCAATTGCTGCCTCGACAGGGAAGCTCAACCGGAATGTCCCGGAAGCTGACAGAGAGAGCAAAAGGCTATTCAATATGCAAGGGGTTCCACTATATGCATTTGCCTTCCCCAGATAAAAAAAGTCAAGTTCACTCCTGATGAACATTTTTAGTTATCAGAGGCTGGCAGATTGACACATGACTAAAATTTATGGCTGCTACTGAAGATGTCTGCATTCAAGGACTGATTGTGAATTGACAAAACTCATGAGTTTGGAGGGCCTCTCCCTGCCTTCTAGATTCTCCCCAGTTAACACGTGGCATAATTTCTTGATGCTGCCAACCCTTTTTTGTCTTTCAAGCTCCAAGATCTAAAAAAAATAGTTGAGGCAAAAAAGTAACATGACTGTTGTAAAGGGTGACAGGAGTCAAGATTGAAGAGTGACTGAAAGAATAACTTGGCAAGGTTATTGCTAAGCAAGCGCTTATCTGTACACCAAACTACTGCTCCAAACATGGTAGAAAATGCCCCTCTGTGGTGGAAAACTCTATCAGGGCCTGGGCTTTATGTCATAATCTAGACAAGGTGACAGAACGTCCCTTGGTACCAGCCTGGGTGGGAGTTCAGTCCCTGCTCCTAGTGAGGATGCAGAACTTTGTACAGCACACAAGATCTTTTACTGCCACAATCTGTTTATATCCACTTCAGTGCAACTCCTTCTCACAGACTTGCAAAATGTTTCCCTCTTCTCATTTTCAAAAGACATTTAAAGTTGCATCACAGTCTCTGGTACTTAAATGTGTAATCTTGGGCATTTATGTGAATAAATTTAAATGTGCTGATTAGAATATAGATATGCATGTGTTTGCATGCTTACAAGGCAGGAATAATACAAAAAAAATAGGGGAAATGAGAGAGACAAAGAAATGGAGGCATGCTCTTCATGCTTGTTGTACATGTGAGTCTCCCAACACTGGTAAGCATCCACAATCAGAATAAGGTAGAGTGGCCATCAGAAAGTGCTGGTTTTATGAAATGGCGAAAATATTATACTTATTTTTGGTTAAATTTTCTAACATTTTCTCATTAAAAAATTAGCACCTGTTGGAACTCAGAGAAAACAAAACTAACCAAAGCCATGTCATATAAAAAGGCTTAATTTTGAAAATTCAAACATTACATGCACAGTTTGAACAAAATTCAATGTTTGAATTGAAGCAATTTACCTACATCCCCTCTGCCCCAAATTACCATCAGAAATGCTAAAAAGGCATAGATCTGCTCACCATCTCCAGGATTCACAGTCAGATCATGGGTGTCAGCTAATTCGATTTGTCCCTTGGCCATCACCTGTGTAACAGAGAAATCTTCCTGGAATTGTTGTTTCCAGTGTTGAAAGGAGAAGGAATGTTCACTGGGTTAATTGTAAGAGTGTGAGCAACACCAAGAAGATGCTCAACAAGTGCCAGGCTGGAATTTACTGTGTCTTTGGAAATAGAAATATTTGCTCCTAGGAGCACCACATTGATCAAACATATCTTTGCTTTTGTACATATTACATATATATATCAGGTTCAAATGCATTTTGCCTCTAACCACACATAACTCTGGGAGTCATCTGCACATTTCTAACAATTTGGAACAGACTGGACACCATAAAGTCTCCTCATTCCTCTCTCAGTTGGTTTGTGAAACAGTGTGAAGAAAAATTTCACCAGGATTAGTTTTATAACTGCACTAAGTTGGGACAGGAGACCACAGGCTGCAAAGAATATGAGCTTGAACAAGGTACCTGAAGTCAGACAGTAGGGAATAGCCTAAATGCCTCCTGTAATTCCCTATGTAATTTCTAGAAAAAGATTCCTTTTGCACAGTCAAAAATGCTTTTTATTCAGTTACTTTTGATATGGAATATTTATTCCATAACGCCATATTTCAATTTCAAGATGTGTGTTCCACATCTGTAAAAATGGAAGTTTCTCACTGTTTGTTTACTCGCTGTATGCACATACTTAAAATCAATTTTCCCAGGCAAGTGAGTAAACGAGTATATTGTCCTTCCATGAATTGTTAGAAGTCTTGAAAATAAGCGCATAGACATCTCTAGCACAAGTTTCTATTTTTTTTTTTTGAATACCAGCCTAAGTCCCCTGATGTTCTGTGCAGTCCACCAGAACTGAAGTATCTGTTTTATTGATATTTTTATTGTTATCCAAAGCTACTCTTGTCTTCTCTGCTAGCATCATTAAATGGGATAACCAGAAAAACAAATTTAGGGAGAAAGACATTCTATTTGGATATTCATTTGAATATTCCCGTTCTCCCAAAAGAGACTGACATGTCATTGTTTTGTCACAGTTCAATTAGTCTCTCTTCTCTGAACTCCAAAATGAACAAATTCATAGTTCTTAATGCCAGTATGCTACAGTCTGTTCCAGTTACTGTGGTCTCCCAAAATTCTGCACACAGGAGAGAGAGAAAAGAGAAAGATTAGCAAAGTGTATGTGGATTGCACTGTTGAAGGTTTCCAATGCTCTCCATCATTACTGGCCATCTAGCAGTGCTCTGGTTGCTCATCATGGAACACAGCTAGAGGCTACACACTACTTTCTGTGGCTGTAGATCAAAGTAACCCCAAATTTGTCTTACCAAATAATAAATGACAATTTTCTTCTGCTCCCCTATGGCCTCTGGTGTGAAGATATAGTGCACCTGGACCTCTGCTGAGGAGCCACAACTTAGTGTCTCGGGCTTTGGCTCAATTTTGAGGAAGCTCTTGCTGAGGGAGTAAGAGCGAGTCACTCTGCGCGTGGTATGCTCATAGGACGGTGTCATCCAGTCACTGTCATAACAGTTCAGTTCAGGTTTATGCTCTGCCTGAGAAGGAAGAATAAAAGGTTCATGGCCAAACAAATACAGATATAAAGCCACATAAAAATCCACAGAAAAAACTCTGGATGTGTTCTGTATTTTGCATGCTTAGGAGATTGTGGATAACATGCAGAGAAGACACAGAGAAGTGAGGTGACCCACCAAGAAACTTGCCTTACTTTCCAGTTGTCAGAAAAGACTGATAATCCATGGATAGACATTTTCCCTGTTGAAGAGAAAGACAGAGGCTTACCCCTGTCTCTGCCACTCACTCGGATTTCCAGGGAGAGTTCTGTGAAGCTGGTAGTGTCTATGGAAAACCAGGATTGTCCCTGCTCATCTGTAGTGTAATTCCCTTTGTATTTGTTTCCACCCACAGTAATTGTGATGGTTTCATTGGCAAGTGGAGCATCAGTGCCATCGACCAGCTTCACCTAACAAGGCAATAACAAACTTCAGGCTTTAGACTAGCAACAAAAAGCAATTGACAAGTAATACATCCTCTTCCCTCTTTTCCTCCTTGCCAGGCGGGATATTTCTTGATACAAGAACAAAGGAAAAGAATGTGGAAATGTGTGAGGCATGCCCTCTGGAATTGTCTGAGGGTACAACTAAGAAAATTCTCAGCAAAACAACGTAGTCAGCCCATGTGAATTATCTGTTAGGATCCTTAGTTCCTCAGTAGTTTTAAGTCCCCCGGCCAGCTTCATTTGGGCCCTCCATCATGTATCACCTGCCTCTTGAACCATGTAACCCACACACCCCACAACTCCATCTGGTGAGATTGTGCACTTGTGTGTTTGCTGTGCCACTCATTGCCCAGGGTCTCAGAAGTTCCCTACCATCCCAAAGAGTGGGATTCCTGGTTTGTACGCATAGTCCAACAGGTCAAAGTGGATTTTGCTCATGGTGGATGTGATACCACAGGAGCCTGTTCCAGTCATCTCAATTCCTACAACAGAGCACAGTAAAGAGGGAATATGAATGATTTTCTAGTCACGTTACTCCACCTTCCTTGTATTTGCCCATTGCTCCTGTTATGCCTGCCATCACTTTGCCTTCTTCGTGTCCTACGTACCTGTGCCATCTTCTGTGATTTTGCCTTGTACCTCAATGCTCATCTCATATCCCTTGCGTAGGAGCTGAAACACCTTGGTCCTCACCACACCAGAAACACACCCACGAGCATCTGCCTAAGCGAGGGATTGGAGAGAAAATTGAAATTCTGTGAACAAAGTTTGTGCATTGAGGAATGAGAAGAGATGCCCCAAACCCAACATGCTTGACTTCTGTTCATGAAATTCCAGAATTTCTTCAATGGTTGTCTCCAAGAACTTGTGTTCAGCCTCTTTCCTAGTGTTTCATCCACATATTTTCTGTGTTCTGTGAGGTATCTGACACACAGTTTACTAAGGGCCACACTGGTTTCCTTGTTAATTCCCTCCTGCCTTAGCTCTGTTTTTCTTCCCGTTTCTTCCATAGTCTTCTCTCTTCATCCTGTTGCTCTTTCTTCTGTACTTGACCCATATACAATACCACCTCATCTTTGTTCCTTGTTCTCTATACAGCCTTCTTGTTTTCTCCTCATCTTTGCTCCTTGCTCACAGTCAGTCCCTCTCACAGTTAGAAAATTCCTTCAAAGACTCTTTTCTCAGTTTGTGGAACAATAGCAAAGACCTCATAGCTGGCAGCTAGAGGTTTGCCACTGGTTTCAATGGGGTCAGGTTTTCATCATCAGTTCTGTTTCCAGCTAAATGATCTCTCTGTTAAGAATGCCTTCTTCTGAGATTCTTTGCTTTTCCTTAGAGAGAATGCTATCTCTAATGCCCTACTCTCTCCCAACATATTTGATCTTTCTTGAGACAAGATGGTCCATTAACCTTCAGAAAAACCATTACATTTTGATCTTGGGACTCACCCGCCTAGTGAATTCTTCACACACAGATTCTGTTTCTTTTCCATAACAACTTGAAGCAGACTGAGAAAATTTCCGGCATACTTGGACATTCACCAAACCAGGAACGGGCTTCCCATAGGTGTACCTAATCACAGTGTGTTAAACAATGAATCAGATAGGGAGACAATCAGGCACAGTCACACAGACACATCTCCTTAAAGACCTCTGTAGATGATTTCCTAATACTTCTGAAAGGCTGACTAATCTGACATTTTAATGATTTCCATCACTTTCATAGTGGGATTCTTCCATCATCCATGGAAGATACATCCATCTTGTTCTAGGTGGGACATCTCTGCAGAAAAAGGTTGACTTTAGAAAATTATTTCAGCCAGGAGCATTTGTGTACTACAAACTGCTCAGGTTTCAGTGAAGAAATGGAAAGACAACCAGGTGCTCAGAAGGAGCAACTTATGAGTTAAAAATGAGAACACTGGGTTAGCATCACCAATTTAAATGATGTCTGAACTGACATCTTGGAGTATGGAGTATAGACAAGCTCTAACTGAAGAAATGTAAAGACAGAAAGAGAAAATGTGAAATAAACTGGGAAGAGAAAAATGCAGATTTGTTTGACATAATCTTTTAAGGAACACAAGGAAATCCCTTCACTTTGACTGTTCAGGCCAAGCAGCAAGTTCAGGACTGACAGAATGAAATAAGTGTTCACTACATGCCTTGGAAAAGTTTAAAAACCCTCCCTGAGCACTTCTTTTGGTCCTCAGCAAAGAGGCAGAGTGAAGAATAAGCAAGAGAGATTTACTGGAGCTCTGTGACTCACAGACCACAGACAGACACTGGAAGCTCGTTGTCCTTAATAGTGATCATCTTTGGGACCTTCACCAGGACCTCGAATCTGGGCAGCACTAGATGGGAGAGAGAAAGTCTGGTATCAGAAGAGTGAATAAGGGCTGTGTACTACACAGAAACCCAAGCATAGAGCCAGGATCATCTTCATATGACCCTCCCTGTGGTCTCCAGCATACATCCATATCCCTTCCATGGGTTTTCTCAGCCTTCACCACTGTTTGGGTTCAAAGGCAATTAAGGAAGGTTGTAGTCTTTACCTTGCTTTATTGGCAGCATGGTCTTATGTGGCTCCAGACAGCTGAGCAGATCCCCCACCTGAGTTCATTCACAAGGACACACTGGTCCTGTGTGGTGTCTTCACAACCTGCATAATTTGCAGGTGAGACTTGGAGTAGCACATTTGCCACCTTTGTAATTTACCACATTGAAATGCCCCGAATCATTGATTCTCTTGGCTCATTCTTACTGTTCTGGAGATGCAGAGTTGCTCCTAGGCTCACTAAGCTGCACCGTGGGATATCGTCCTGCATACCCACAGAGTTCAAGTGAATCTAGCCACAGATTCTCAGATCTATATTTTCAAGTGGAAAAGGTAGCACTAAAGCCCAATATAAAGGAGCACAAGTAAAATATATGTATTTTTACTTTTTTTTTTTTTTTTTTTTTACATATTAAGTTACATCCCTCTTCCCACATTGCATCCTGCAGCCCTACACCTCCAACTCCTCATGCCCAGGACTGGACTGCAGCATGTAATGTCCTGCTTCCGGGTGGTGCAGCTGAGTGGTTTTTTCACAGTGCAAGGAAATAACAGCAGAGTGGGTGCACATCTGAGAAATGGGAAATAACCCTGGGTTATACAGTTTAGACATAAATTTGTCTCTAAGATGGGAGGCAAAGCTCAATATTTCAATCCCAGGGTGCACTAAAGACTAAAGGACAAAGGAAAGAAAAATCAGGTTAGGAGGAGGCTAACAACAGGACTTAACACCTTTAATTTTGTGGGGCATTCAGAATGGCCTTTGGGGGACAAGGAACAGGCTATCTCTCACCATGGCACATTGAAGCCTATAGCCTGGTTTGTGGTCACATTATTTACCATTTCTGACTCAAAGCCAAATAAGCCATCTCTCATGGACTTCAGTAGCAATCTATGGGCTGCATATTCCAGAAACAGCAGGTCCTGATCAATGGATCTGCTGTTTCTGGAATAAACATCTGGTCTTCAGGCAGAGTTAATGGAGAGCCAGAAGCACTGGCCAATCAGCCTCTTCAAATGTGCACTACAGTCAGAATACACATCTATGGTCAAAATATACATCTACACCCATGGTCAGAATACACACCTATGATCACCCAAGAAGCTTTGTTAGAGAGCTGAGGATTAAAAGGGTCCCTACAGCAGCACATTTCTTCTTACTCAGTCTCTCCTAGCAGTCTTTTTGTATCATTCATGGGCTGTTCTTCAATCACAAGTTTTCTACCAAACATGTTTTCTAAGCTTTTACAGAAACAAGGAAGAGCAAAAATAGAGAGGACTACGAAGACTACGAATGGAGAAAGAGACCTAATGCAGATGATGAGAGAAGCAAAATAGAGTCACCAAAATATTGTCATCTCTTACATTCATATCTAGTGCTACTTGCAACAAGCTGCTGGACTGGAATCAACTGAGACAAAGCCAGCTGAAATTGGTGCCACAAGCCATACACAGGAATTCTGGCATGTCCTGTGCTCCCCAGAGCACTTTGAGCAAATACGAGCTTGGGCAGGTCGCAGAGATGCCGTAAAGTCAGCAAACACTTCTGACACTTAGTGCTTTCTGGCTCAGCCCCTATGAATCCCATTGCCTGTTACATTTTGTCCCTCCCTTCTCCATGCTGTTCCGAGGAAATTCCAAATTGAGCAGTCACAGTAAAAGGCATTACTGTCAAATTCCTCTCCTTACCAAATTCCTCCACACTGAAGGAGTGCTCCACATGGGACGAGATGCTCTTCTGCACAACTATTTTGTAGAAGCCTTGGATGGGATCCGAGGTGAGGGGGAAGGAGAGCTGTGTAAAGCCTGTTTCTAGCTCCACCCCTTGCCACTGGTACACACGGTTCCTCTGGGGGTCCTGCAGGTGAGGGTAACAGCGTCACCAGACAGTACAGGAGAGTGCCAGGAACAGAGCAGTGCAGTGCCCAGTGTATGCACATCCCAGCTGGGAAATACCTATCTGTAATTATTCAACAGTCTGTGAGGTTCTGAAAGTACTTACCTGCCAATTCTGCATAACTTGGATGCAAGAAATCTTTTAAACACTTTTGTGTTGTCTCCCCCTCAGCTGTACCTGCAAAGGATGGGGCCAGGAAGCTAGGCAAGGCAGACTGGCAGGGTAACAGAAGGGAACAGAACTGCTATCAGAAATAAGTGAAGCACATGGAGAAAAGGAGGAAGTTTCAGCTTTCTTGACTGGCCATACAGCATGCAAAAGTTTTAGTTTTCTCCTGGCTGGAATGAAGACTGCTGAAGTACCAATAAACAATCAGCTGAGGAATCAGACACCTGACTTACCTACGGGACTAAGAAATGTACATGTATAAGAGTCCTAAGCCAATGGTCGGGTGGGGGAATGGTGACAGGAACAGAGGAAAGTATACTCCCACACAGAGGCATCCAGCTGAGAGCCCTCCCTTGTGTCTCCATGCTCCTAATGCTGGAGATGAAGTCTCACCACTACTACATTTGTGTATTGCTCATTATTTACTGACCATCAATAATTAATCCCCTCGGCCCCAAATTTCTTGTAGAAGTCACTAAAACAGCACAGTTGTTCTGCCTAGTTTAATGCATCCTTGTACCTTGGCTGTCACAAAAGTTTATTTACTCTAGATAGGTGTGTAACTCAAGGTATGTGACTATGTGCATTTACTTCACTGAGATATTATCTCAGGGCTTAGGAAAAATGGAGATGTGAGTGTCATTCTCCCAGCTGGAGGTCATCAGTCAGGGGGCAGAAGAGGGGGCCATGTTCCCAGAAAGCCAACTGGGCGGGTGGCACAGTCAGTAAAATGCATCCCATGGCTCTGACCAAATTCTCTTCATCATCACGTTTCAACCCTGCTGAAAAGTTCACCACTTATTGTGAGGGACACCACTGGTCTTCCTCAGAAGAGGAATTCAAGAAAATGTTTACAGTGAATGTTTACATTTCAAGCTGGGCTAGTGAACTTGTTGCCATTCCTGTGATGTATATATAGGGAAAGCCTGAAAACCAGTTTGTTTTCTTCCTCAGAAAGGTGCTCTGTTTTTTTTTTTAATTACATAAGCAATAGGTCAGGATAATAGTTCAGAAGTAGCAGACTCGTACTGACTTCTGCCTTTGTGCTTAACTAAGATAAATTAGTGACATCTAGGGTGTGGATTTTCAGACATTTATTTCCTTAGAAATGCTGATGCTTAGGCTGTCACCTTTCTTCACTCCTGCCACTCCTTCCTTTGGTCCAGTCCAAATTTCATGCAATCATGTAGCAAACTGCACTGACAGATCTGATCTGGCTGAGGAAAGTATTCTAGAGTAATCTGGTGAATTTTCTGCCCTGGGAGTTCCCCCCTCCACAAGAGTGTCTTGTAGACAGCTGTGAAATCCAAACAAAGGGCAGTACTGGGCTGAGAAGGAGCACTGAGCAAGGGAGAGGGGATGGTGAAGATGAAGGACCTACATAAGCTGGTTTAAGCAGCACAGACAAACACCATGCTTTACAGACTAGAGCTGAAAACACAGATGGCCTTCCTAGGGAAATAAAAGTGAAGGCTTCCATGGTATTGACACACACAAAGGTTATTAAATTATTCAGCTTGTTAGGCAAGGACATATTTCTGGAAGATGTATTTGTTTTTGCTCCTATTATTAAATTTCTGTGCTCAGTAAACTATCATCTTACTGAAAGGGAAGGGACCCCATAGGACATCCCTAACAAAAGGTAGCTCTGAGATGCTCCCCTCCACCTGCTAATCCACACCTCCCACTGTCTTACTCTTCTTTTTCCCAATATTCACACATCATCAGTGGCCCACCAGCTCTGCAGCTCTTTTTTGGAAGTTTGTTGATGGGAAGAGAGAATGACAGCACTCTGAAAAGAGGGTACAAAAGAGGGGCACAGCCTGGTTTTGGCCTACCTCTGTTGTGATGACTCTCCAGCTCTACACAGAGATGGTGCAGAATGGACACAGCAACCCCACACAGCAAGGAACAGTAAAAGGACTGACTACACAGGGCCCATTAATTGTGTAAACCAAAATAAATTTTGTGCACACTAATTTCAGGATCCGTCCATGAGCCCTCATCATAAGTTTTTTCAAAAGAAGATATCCCAAATAATAATTATAAATTTTGGGGTCTCATCTGAAAAAAAGTGAGTGCTTGAATCATTGAAACATCCTTCCTATTAACTTTTGCCTGCCACTGAAGTTCAATCATTAAAAAAAAAAAAAGCCAGACAACAAGAACATGCTTGGGAGGACAAGGGATGTCTATTTATTTAATTTTGTTTCTTTGGTTTTGAAAGCTTATTTAACACTGGTCTCTAATTTCAACCACACTTGGCAGACAGAGACCCAGTTCTGACTGGGAAGACTACACTGCCAAGTGTAGTTCTGTTCACAGCATGACTTGTAATGGTTAATTAGTTTTCTCCTACAGCTCAAAGAATAATTATTGGAGCTTATTTTGATGCCCAGTGACTCAACCTTCCTTTAACCAAAGGGAAAAGTCACAGGCCTGTGATTTTTCCCTTGCCCTTCAGCCTGAAAGCACTGCTGGGGACTGGTTGCTCTGTGCCTGAACATTCTTCTGCAAATAATAATGTAGTTATCCACTCACCTGAACGTAGACAAAGGGAAACTGTGGGGAAAGATCAAAAGAAAATCAATGTTAGAAATATTAATCACACTGAATTATTTTGCAGATTTGGACTGAGGGGAAGAAGAACAAAGAACTTCTAAGAAGTCCTTTGAGTTGTTCCCTTTCTGTACTCGCTCTTTTTCCTTGGATCTTGGTGGCTAAGGGAATCTTACAATAATATTTTAGGGCCCTGACCTTTTGTCTTACCCCTGTATGAAGATGTGATGAAGCACAAATTTTCAAAGAATTTGTCTGCATAAGGAATTGATTGTCAAATAAAACAAAAGGTGGGCTTGCACCCCTGGCCAGTTCCATAAAACCAAGATCTTGTCATGCTGCTCTCTAAGTGTGGGACTGCAGCCACTGCCAGAAACAACTTCACACCTGTCACTACCCATGCAAATTTGTCCCACACATTTTTTCAGTAATGACATCCCTGCCCACATGCTTAGCCACACACATTGATTTGCAAATCTGGTTTTAAACATCTATATGCTTCTGAAAAGGGGGATTTTTTAAAGGTAGAATGTGTCCTAGGATAGATTATGGAACAGGTAAAGCATGGTGTGAGAGAGTATCATATGCTTTAAAGGCTGTCTTCAGTGGTTCTGGATGATGACAGCAGTGGTGTTAATTTACAAATTAAATCTCCTGGCTAACAAGAAGGAATTAAGGCTCTACCTTCTCATTCAGCGGGTAGAAGTCTTTGTCCAGAGAGACGATCCGAAACTGAACTGAAGAAAAGGAAATTCCACAGTTAAATTTGTAGCCATCACAGGAAATGTTTCAATAATTTATTACCCAGGTTCATTCCAGGGATCAACAGGCTCTGAATTGAGATCTCTAAGTGATAGAAACAATTACTTCAGGGTCTTTCTCTTGCAGATAGTGAGGGGCAGATAAATTTAGAAGGATAATCAGGTCTTGGCTGAATTGAATTATCTCTTGGGAGTGCCTGTCCTGCTTTGTTGATTCTGGTGCAGCCAAGGGAGACTATGCTTTGCAGTCATCCCAGTTTTGTGCCTCTACTTGAGTAGAATGAATCAGAGCCCATGCCTACACCTGGCTGAGATGCTGTGCCTGGAGAATGGAGATTAGGAATGATGAAAGTGCCGTGAACTAGACCTCAGCTGACAGAAATAAGATTTACTGAGTACATTAGATCCCTCCATGAAGAAACCAGAAAACTTCAATACAAGTATGGCACCTCTGGAGAATGGAGCCCTTAAGATGTTTTGCTGTCAGAGTCAATACCAGCCCAATTCCCAGTACCTGTCTGTCCAGGCTTGTAGATGGGTTTGTCTGTCTGGACGAAGACCAAGCTTTCAGAATTCTTGACCAGCACTGACTTGCGGCTCTTGAAGTGCAGTGTGTCCCCTGTCACCGTCACAGTGAGAAATGCCACTGATGTGCTATTGGATTTTGGGAGCTAAGGAGAATGAAGAGGATGAGTGCTTTACTGATCCACCCCATTGAACTGAGCACTGAAGGAAGAAGTGCTAGCTGGGTCAGAAGGTTTCCTAAAGGGACAAAAATGACTCAGTGCAGGGAGCAGAAAAAGAACTATTGCCTTCCTTCATTTATATACTTTTCTTAGACAAATACTGAACCTGATCTTATTCTGTCACACGATTTATCAAAAAGAAAATTAACCCAGATTCATTAATTAGGGTATGGAACCTGTTGCTTACATTACTCACCAACCAGCTTTCTGCAGTAAAAAATTTGGAATAAACTCCAGAAGCAGTCATATGATTTCACGGACCTCACTGTCTTTAACAATTCCCCAACTTTTACAGTTTTCACTCCATGCTACTATTTTTCATCTCAGGCTTACTCATGTCAAATAAACATGGGGCACATTCTGTCAGTCAAAGTTCCAAAATACTTCTCTAACACAAGCATGCAGAGAAGTATCATGTGGGACACAGAATTTGATAATGGGGGAAAACTAGTCCTTGTAAAACTACCACAGTCAGTCATTCACATTGAGTTAATTCTTTTGTTCGACTTAGCTTAGGGGTCTCTGATTGCAGTGTGTCTTATTTCTCGTTTCTGGACTGTTTGGATCTATTGTCCCACATCAATAAGCACAAGAGTCCACCCCATGAGGATGAGATACTCACAGAGAAAGGGATGCAGGTGAACATGTCTTTTTCTGACACCACGTCATCAATCAAGCTCCTGTTCTCCCCTAGGTACTCGAGTGTGGCACTCAGGGTCACAGACTCGTTCAGGTAGGTCAGCTGAACACAGATTTTCTCATGAGAATTTGTGTGGATCAGAAAGGGCACCAGCACCATGTACTGCCTGTGAAGAGAGGGAAGCAAGAAAGATCAGAAATGTGAAACAGTTTTAAGGCAACAGCATTAAGTGAAGGGAAATTAAAAAATCAGCATGCCTAATCCATTGCCATCCCTGCGAATTGCAGTGCATATAACATGAGCATTCGTTTTATTTTGGGTTTATACATATTAAACGGTCTAACTAATTAGCCTAAAAGCAGGAAAATGCTTGCAGTAGAAGGAACAATTTCTATGCTAATGGAGAGTGCTTTACAAAGGATGTTTTGTTTGGCTTCACAGCAGGGAGTAAGGATGGTTTGAAAGGTTTCAGGCTGTTAATTGAATTTTGTATATCCCACAATCTCCTTTTGAGACTCAAAGGCATTAGCTAAAAACAGTTGAGGAAAAAACCCACCCACTTGTCTGATTCCTCCAGTGTTTGCCTATCCAGGTTTCCAAATCCTTCACATGCTGAGCAAAGATGTGAGTGCTTGCAGGTTGGGACCTTATTAAGATGAGCCCACAAAGGATTTTGGGGTGTAGTGTTTTATTGCACCTCAAGTGTACTTGCATCTTCAAAGAGCTTTGAGAAAGGTCCTTCACAGAGGACCCTTAAACTAAGCTGCTATTCAATAAAAGGGATCATGTTACTAATAAATCAAGTTATTAATTCAGTCCTGGATTAATTGGTTGAAAGATAGGGCAGAAGGAGTAGGAACCAGTGAAAACCTCCAGAGTTTGTGTTGAGACCCCTGTTTTTCAGTACATACCTAAATGATCTTGGAAGTACAATTCTCTCATAATTGTGCAGGATAAGAAAATTCTAAAAATCGACTTAGATATTTGTGGAAAAAATTTTTTTGTATGATAGAACTGAGTAGCAAAAATAGCAAATGAACTGTTCATAAAGGGAACATAATAAGTGAGCTCCTACCACTCAGACTTGACCACTGTTGGTCAGCTTTGGAAAATTCTCAATCAGTAATAAGTAACTGACTGTCAGGAAGGGTTCAGAAAGGAATAGAGGACAAGTACAAATGCATCCATCCAGAGCTACATTTTTGCCTGGGCTCTGAGCTTTCTGGGGAGTCCTAAAGCCATTGTGGGATCCCAGCAGCTCCTGCATTTCCTTCACCATGAGGCAGCACTGTGGTGAAATGTAGTGAGGAGCCTGCTGGCAGCTCTGCTCAGCCAGTGCTGCTGCAGAAGCTGTGAAAGGAGGGAACTCCAGCCTCCCAGAGAGTGAGTTACAGCTTGTGACTCTCTGCTTTCTCCAGCGTTTCCTTTCTTCCACAACCCTCTTACCATGGCTTCGGCCCATGCTGCTTCCCCTATTGCCATCCCCTCTGTCCCTTGTCAGTGGCACTGGCAATGTGACAATAACATCCAGTCTACAGAAAGGACAGCATGACCTAGTTTGTGGGGAATTTGGCCTCATTTCTCTTCCTGTTCACTATTCTGCTGAAGTTATGGCCAACTTGCAGAACTTCCCCTTAGGCCCATTTCCCTGCCTTTGAAACAGAGATATAAACCATGCTGTTTATAGACCTCTCTTTAGGTGTTTGGGGATGTGTTGTTTAGAAGAGACAGATGAATTAAATCACCATGAGTGTTTTAAGCAACTGTGGTCACAAAACCCATGTACACACATTCCAGGACAAAAAGCATCTGGGCTGCCAAAAGAGACCTCAGCATGCAATGAGCTGTTCTGATGAGAGAGGCAGAGACTCTGACAGAGGCACACATCAAGGAGGAATGGGAGACCCCAGAGATGGAGGCTGAGGCAAAAATGGTGAGTTTATCTCTACAGAGAAGGTAACACTGTAGCTGAAGGTGGAATAATGTCTGTCTGTATATTGACTCTCAGCTGCTCGCTAGAGCAAGCACCCAGCCAAAGAAGGCATTGAACTTCATCAGCCCAAATCAATACCTGCCAATTAAAGTGTCATTATGGCCTTACACTTATGACCAAATGCAGAGTACTCCCAAGCATGTCCACTGCACTGTAAAACAGCTTACATGCACAACCAGAGTAGGAGAATAATACCTTTGGCTGCATTCTTCCAAAATAATTGAAATTTTGGTTACAGAGGATCTCTGGATGTCTTAAGCCCACCTTCCCTCCTGGAACAGGACTTTTGCAAAGGACACCATAGATGAAGTTTCTACCATCTGTCTGGGTCATCTGTTCCAGTGCTGCACTAATTTGATGAATATGTTTCTTTGCAATATGCAATCTGAGCCTAAATTGTGTCTCCTGTCCAGCTGGTCACCTCTGAAGCAGAAATAGCAGCAGCTATTTCTGCCCAAATAAGTGATACCCCCACTTGCATAGGGCACAGGGAGCAAGTCTTGGTTGGAAGTTTATTTTGTCTTCAGTTCAAGGGTTGGTTCCTTTCTGTGTTGTATGCAGCATCTGATCTATGCTGCACCCACAGCAAAACTATCTATGCTACCTAGCAGTTCACTGCGCAGAACTGCCTCCTCACTGGGCTCCTGCCTTCCTTCTGGGGACCCCAACAACACCCCTCTCTCTCTCACCTCTCTGCCTTTCTCTGTTCTTCCCTCCCAGAATGGGGCTCAGTTAAGGGACAAAATGCAGCCTACAAGAAAGATGGAAAGAGACTGTGTCCAAAGGACAGGACAAGGGAAAATGGATTCAAACTGAAAGAGACTAGGTTTAGATTAGATATTATGGAGAAAATTCCTTCACTGTGAGGCTGGTGAGGCACTGGCACAGATTGCCAAGTCAAGCTGTGGATAGCCCATCTTGAGATGCTTAAAGCCAGGCTAAATAGAGTTCTGAGCAACCTGTTCTAGAGAAAGGTGTCCCTGTCCTTGTCAGGGGGTTTGGAACCGAGGGATCTTTAAGGTCCCTTCCAGCCCAGGCCATTCTATGGTTCTGTGCTCCCCACAGGTCTGAGCAGTATGGTTTCATTCCCTTTCCCCCTGATGTTGGGCAAGAATGAATGAAGATTACTTAATTACTTGGAAATCAGAAAACTGCAGGGGACCAGAGCCTGACCCCAAAGCAGACTTGCTTGGCTGTTCCACCCCAGAAGAACCCAAACAGGGCAGACAAATGAGGGATTGATGGTACGGCATGAGTCAAAGGTCCTTCAGGCTGACCCAGTGGCAGCTTTACCTCTGACCACACAGCAAGTGGCAGCAGCAGTGCTGCACCTTCTGCCAGCCCTGGGGCAGTGCTCGTGGGCATGAAATCCCTGCAGCGAGCACCGCTGGACCAGTGCTGGTGAGAGCTGTGCCTCTGTCAGCACTGCAAGGGGAACCCAGCCAAGGTATGAAGAGAGGGGCTGCTCCCACCCAGACAAGAGGCTTCAGAGCAGCACTGTCCGGCGGGCAAGGCTGGGGTGGGCACGCCAGGCTCCAGCCTGCCCGTCCCGTGCCGGGCTGCCCCTCTCCCGGCAGAGCCCATGCTGCAGCCGCGCTCCCGGGCTGAGCTGCCCTGGTGCGGGTGCCCGGGGAGGGTGCTGGCACCAGCCCCCAGCCGCAGGAAGGGAATCTAGGTCACAGATCCTCTCTGAGAACAAGCACATCTGAGGCTGCCAAGGGAAACAAACTGGCAGGAGAAAGGGGAACAAACTGGCTTGGGAAGCAACAGGAGAATGGGGAGAAGTAACTCAGTGATTGAAACAAGGACACTCTGGGAAAGGTGAGCACCTGGATCCCGGCATCATGCCCACAACATCCCAGGCCCTGAGAGGTTTCAAGGCAGTAACATACTTGGGCAAAGGTATTGAGAAGATCCAGGTTTGGACTACCAGGGCAGGACTGTGGGCACTGTCCGCAGAGATTTGGGGAGGGTGGAAGGAGGCCACGGGCAGAGATGGTGGTGGGGAGGGGTCCCAGGGCTGGACAGCCGGGGGATTACAGGATGGGAGCAGGAGCACTGTCAGAGCTGTGCAGGAAACTCAGGGCTTGGTTATTAGTGGGAAGAAAACTGCAGGAAAAAGGGGCCACGTAGACCTCCCTCCCCCCTCCGCACGTGTAGCTTACGGTTCTGTGTTGAGAGAAGTATTTCCAGGAAGGAAGAAGAGAAGAAGGAGGAAGATGTTTGGTTTGCTGGGCAGCTTGTCCTTCCCCATGGTGCAGAGCAGGTTGTGCTGAGCCAAGCAGTGCTGCTGTTTTCCTGCACCTTGTAATTCCCCTCCACTCGGTGCTCTGTCAGCCTCTTTATAGCTGCTCTCTGCAAACAGCCCAGGGGCTGGAGGAGATAAGGGCTGGGGGCCAGGGCCCATCCGGAAACAGGGAGAGGCAGCAAGGAGGAGCTGGAACACAGGGACAGGATTTGGCCAGAGACTCTGCAAGTGGGGGAAGGGTATTTATTTGGGTAATGCTTATATTAGAAATCTTTGAATGATTCATACTCTGTTTTCCTTAACCCATCAGAAATCCACAGTGTTGGGGATGTGAACTGTGTTCAGCACATGGTAATATTCCCTGTGGGCAGCATCCAATCACAGCAATCTGATTTAAATTTCCACAATATTTCCTTCACAGTTCCTCTTTATCAGCACTTTAAAATATATTGTTTTGATTTGGATTGACTGACACAGAAGGTAAAATTAATAAGTTAACACGGGCCATCATGAATATTGATGAATTCCAGTCACAGCATGCCACATTCTGCAAAATTTCCTCCGAGCCTTACAGTCCTCACTGCTTTGCCTGGCAAAGATGACACAAAAATTTGATGTGTCCTACACCTCCAAGTTTATAACCACTATAGAAAACACATTTTCCCTTGAAAACAAAGTAAGATATTGAGCTGTTTAATTTTAATCACTTTAAGCCAATCCTGGTATAGTTTCCTCTGATTTTTCAGTTTCTATTTTTTAGCTTTGTAGGTGACTGCCAATTGTCCAAAAGCAGAGTGGACAACTCCTTCCTTGCTGCTGACTGCAATTGCAGGAAGAAAAGGTGTCTGTAAATACTCTCTGTACTTTCACAGCACTTGTACATGCGGAAATCCTTGTCTGCTCCAGAAGTCTTAAACAGTTTTGGCACCTTTGCCACCAAAGGTAAATAATCCCAAGAAAGACACTTGTTTCTCTAATGTGATCCTGTTCAGTCTCCTCAAGGATGTAGCACAATGCTCGACCCTCAAGGCCAAAGCCAAGCAATAAAGTGAACTTTAACCTTTGAAGAACAGGCATGTGTGAAAAGAAAAAGCTGTGGAAACGTTTCTTGAAGACACTGGTATCATGCCTAAGGTGGTCCATGCACTTTCACCCAAGAACTCCTGTTGGAAACCAGCAGCTCTAGCAGAGGAATGTCTCTCCTTAATGCCAGCAGCTTTGTGTGGTGACAGGTGAGGAAAAACCCACTGTAAAACTCAAGACTTATATGAACAGCTCCAGTTAACAAATTGTATTAGCTGTTCAGCTAAAGGCAGAAAAAATACTACAGGAGAGAAAAAACCACAAACATCAGTATTGTTATTTTAAAGGAAATCCAAATGATGATATTAGTTTTCCCAGCCTGAGAAAAAGCAAAAGCAAACAAACCCAAAGCAATTTATTTCGTATGACAAAGAAGTATGACAGGAAAAAGTACTTAGATAAATCAATAGGAATAATGGCAACACCCAAAGACATAAAAAGGGGTTTCTCATTGTATAGGAGACAAAATGCTTCACAGACCACAGTGAAGGGAAGGTCATCTATTAAAAAAAACCTCAGAAAATATGAACATTTTACAAGTTGTACCAAGCAGGAACAGGAAGATACACAATGAAATGAAATACCATAAAACAGCTTCATCAGCTAAACTTCAAATGAAACTGGAAATGTCAGAATGAATAAAGATTATCTACTTTAGTTGCTTGTTGAATAATTTAACCTGAGAGAAGGGCCTGACAGCAGATGAACTGCCTTTCCCAGACGTGGACAGCTGGGCTGTCAAATATAACTCATATTTCTGAGGTGTCATACGAACAAATGACTAAATTCAGGCATGGCAAAACCATCAATGAATTATTTTCATTTTAATGCACTTTATAGATTAAATTGCAAACCAGATTGGTAGCTGAATTTTATAAATGGTCCTGTGACCATATTTTCCGTGATGTGAGGTGGCCATCTGTAGGGTAAGCCATATACAAGGTATTTAGAGGTTTTCTGTCTTTCTCAGCTGTGTTATAACAAACATCCACAGTACATATAAATTTGGTCTTGCCTTAGAAGAAATTTATACTGTATGCTGTAAAAAAGGCTATAAACAAGGTTGTTTACCCTGAAGCATGAGAAATCCAGCGTGTGTCTATTTGATACTTACAGTACACAGCACACACAGAGTAGGATAAATTGCTGAAATCCCATTATAAAATCCATCTAAGGGAACTAGTGAACACTCTCTAATAATTTAAAAACCTGTAAACAGGAAACTGCTCGCATGTTAGCAGATATTTTTGGATATTGCAGAGAATTGAAGATAATCCCTGATGCAGTAACAAATGACAAGCTGTTTTAATTTATACTTTTGTACTACTCAGAATTTTGTCAAGGAGGGGGGTAGAAAAAGCCAAAACATTTACAAATGTGTCTCTGACCAGCATTCAGGTCAATCAATTATGCTTTTTTTTGAGTCATATGACTCTTCAGACAAAAATTTTCCATATAAAAAGATATATTAAATGCATATAGACTTTCTGTTTAGCTTTGGCTGTAAAGTTAGTGTCTGGACTACCTCTCTCCTCAGGTACAGGCATCTCATGAAGGTTCTTCTGCTGGCCCTGAGGTTATGTCTAAGTCAGGTTGGACAGTGTTTGAGCCAGGCTTTCCTCAGAGGTGCACAGTGGCAGGAGCAAAGGTAAACAGGCCAAGATTCATACAGAGAAACAGTGAGCATGTGAAAGGAAAAAAATTGTTTCTCCCAAGGGCTATGTAACAACAGAACAGGTACCCACAGGTGCCATGAGACACCCATCCCCAGAGACCATCCACACTTCATAGCACAAGGCCATGAGCAGTGAAGAGAAAACCCCTGATATTCATAATCACCATGGTGACATGATACAAGGCCATTGGGCTCTCTCTGTGCTACAGCTAAGCCAGATGTTTGGTACCAGCACATGAGTCCTTTCCCAGTGCAGACAGGAGCTGGGGCTCAGCTGGTGTGTCTGTCCAGGATTTTGAGATAGAGGATGCTCTACGAAAACCAAATAAAGTCCTAGTGGAGCATGAGGCGAGGCAATCAGATATTGTCACATTTAATCCTTTCCCCTGCACCTCTGCTTTGTTCTGTTCCAATTTGTTTGGCAGGGCAGAGCTGACATTTCAGTCAGGGGAAGGTGTGTGAGCAGTGTAACACAGCTGGAGAACACACCATTTATCAGGGAACTTTTCAACACAGTGTCCAGCTACAGAGCCTGTCCTGGGAACAGGACAAGACCTCTCCTAAGCAGCCATGGGCTCTGAAGGGAGAGCCAGCTGTGCATCCCACAATCAGTGCACAGGACTTTCCAGATGTGCTTCACCTTGGCACACACCTTGGGGACACACCTTGCCTTGAGAGCAAGGATAGAAGGGGAACTGCTGGGACCTAGAGCTTATCACTTCTAGAGAAGTGAAGTAGAAAACATCTGGCACAGTTATGCAATTGCTTCCAGTAATAACCCAGCCTTAACCTCCTTATGGGCAGTGAGTCAAAGGGTAGGAGGCTGAAAAAATGTGTGAGGTTAGCACTTTAGCAGCATGCACAGAGCCCTGTCATAGCCAGTGGTGATTTTTATTCCCTTCACCTTTGACTGCCTTGTTCATCTGTCTCTCTTCCCTCTCAAACAGGACTTTTTAAATCTCCCAGCTGACAGGTTATATACACACAGTGTGACAAAATGGGGTCCTACTGAAATCATGTTCTTAAGGGAGATCCTGGTTTGCCCAGTAGGAACAGTGGTGTGCCAGAAAGGAGATCAGTGTGCTGAGCTGCAGGAGTATCAGAAAGGGAAGAGTGAGACATTCCCTTGGAAGAGGTTATTAGATCCTGTATTCAATGTAATGCCTTGCTTTTAGGATTTTCTTGACCCTCAAAAAGTGATCCTTTACTAGGTCAAGCAGAAAGAAGCTTTCTCTTACTGTGAGCTATGGGACTAGCTTAGACTGAGTTGCTTTTCCACTTGAAAATCCTTGAGGAAACTTTTCATTGTTGCTCTGAATAAAAAAATTCAAATGTATGAGTGATGTGCCTCAGGAAGTCCTTCTCTGACATTTGGCGTTGCACAGCCAGTGGTGCCAGACGTGTGCCCACACTTCTGTGTCACCTGGCTGATGAATCAGATGGTGGGGGTCACATCAGTTCAGACAAAGCCCTACCTCCCTAAGTGTCCACCAGGTACAAATGAACTCAACAAAGAAATAATCAGAGAACAAAGCTGAGTTGCTTCCTCAGAGCAATTTGATATTGTCATTTGTTGGCTGAAGGGTGTTCTGACACATTTCTGGCCTTCTATGATCATTGAATTGGTTGGTCATTACTCATATTCCGTATTTGACACAGGTGCTGAGAAGAAGATCTGAACATCTAAATCATACAGGTGAGATCTTGCTGTACCATTGTCTAATAGTTTGGCACTGTTGCTGTGACACTGTGGGGATCACAGAGGATTTGGGTCAAAAGATGGAGCAACCAAACTCCCAGAACTGAAGACTCCTTTGTCTGACCCTAGCTAAGCATTTGAGGGGCCTAAGCAAGAGAATGCTTCTACACCAGAGCTTATTTTTCTGGAGAGACCCATTTTTCCTCTAGATTTTGCATCCTGCTGCCTGCATTGTGGATGCCACTCATCTTCTACTGTAAAAGCATTTATGTTCACTTTTCAAAGAAGGTATGGTCGTTAGATTTCTTCTTCTTAACTAGGCTATAACATCAGCCTTTTGCAGATCCTTGAGTGTGGACTCCACATGGGCAGCAAATCAATTCCCACGGCACAAATAAACTCTACAAAGAATTACTTAACACATAAAAGGGAAGTAAGCTTGACAGAGCACTTCAGTAAAAGACACTATGACGTGATTATACTTTGTTAATCCTTTTTATCAATAAAAATTGCATTTCAGAATAGCTTTTAATGTACTTCTAGCAGAGCCATGCATGGACCCATAAGACATCCAGAGCAGGTGAAAGGACAGTGGCAGACACTCACAGTGAAGCTGGGAGTTTCCCACTTATTGTAGTGTTCCTGACCCAGTGCAATATCCTTCACAACAGTTTCACCTTTTTAAAATAGGTATGTGCAATACCAAGCACAGAAAGCCAGTGCATGTGCCTTTGAGTTGGCAGCAGTATGGTACCTCGTAGCAGCTCTTGGGCCAGTGAGCCTGATTTTGTCACATTTGGGCAACACAGTCTGCTTAGTCTGTATGTCTAAAAAATTACAGTAATTCTACCCTCTGAGGCCTGGAACACTCCCCAGATCCCTGGCACCTCAGGATTATCAGATGAGAGAAGAAGAAATGACATTCAGGCTGGTGGGTGTCCCTGGCTTGTTCAGCCCACAGTTAATATACTTGCTTCAGTTTCAGGTGTGTGGCACAAAACCTAGAGCTGAAACATGACACCAAGGTTCCAGACATCTTGGAGGTGTTGGAATGTGTTTTAAAAATATTGCTGTTCCCTGTGGGAATGGAAGCCAGGGAGACATGATCTAGATGTAAAAATGTGGAGGGAGAGTATGAGCATGGGATATTTATTAGATCTGACTGCAATGAGCAATTATGTTTGAGTTGAAGGATAAAATTGGGCAACAAACATTACATTTTCAGTATGCAAAGGAAGAGAGTGCAGTGGGAAATGAGCATTTCATGTTTTAATAGGCAGGTTTGATCTAAGAGGAAGATAAGATTTCAAAAGTATGATAAAAATGCACTTTATTTTTTTTCCCCAGGACCCTGTTTCTTCCCAGGAAACTATGTTCAGCAGAACAGAATAACATATTTGGCCAGACCTGAAGGGATTTTTATGAGTTCCATGTGAGATGCTGAAGCCTTAACTTAATTGGCCTTACATTCCTCAGGAAGATATACACCCTGTATCCACATCCACTCAGTCTGCTCTCCTTTTCAACCTTGTTACCATAACTATTGATTTCTCTTGCTTTAGTCCAGCCTGATGCTCATGTAAATCAAGTCGGTTGCTACAATCTGGGCTGCGTCAGGAATGCAAAATTCACAGCCTTTCTTGCTTTCCTCCTTTTCCTCCTACTGCCAGTGATGTTTTAATTTTGACATTCTGCATGCAGATCAGAAATGTACCCAAAGCTATTTCGTGTCCCACAAATTTCTTGTCTGTGGAACTTAAGAAAGTGGCTTTTTATAACATCAGTATCATGCATATCCTGCATGGCAAGCCCTGTGGAGTACTAAAACTCAAATTTTTTAGTGCAGAGAGAAAAAAAAAAAATGTTTTGGGGAGAGGAATATCCTCCATTGGTCTGATGATTAATTTTCACCGGAAAAAAAATGCTACCGCAACCATTAGCAAATCTCCTGGTGGAATGGATCCTGTCAAAACACATCCTAGCACTGTTAGCCCTCGGCACCTGAGCAGTTTGCACTTAAATCCCTGCTGGGCCCTGCGGCAGTGGTTCCCGTTGTGCTCCTGCTGCATCCCTGGTACTGGGATGCACGGAGCGGAGCGCGAACCGAGGCCCTGGAGGCCTGTGGGATGGGCGAGGGCACGGCTGCTGCCCCCGTGTTTCTTCCCCCAGCCCTCCCGATGCTGCTCTGCTAGTGTGTTAGCGTTTGCAGGAACCACCACGGCTCCAAGCTCGATGAAGGAGGGGATGAGCAGAGGGGCGGGAACACGGGGAGGGTCGCTGCTGGTGGCTCCTACCGTGATGCATCCTGGATTGGTTTGGACAAACTCTGGCCAGACTTGGAGGGCCCGGCAGGGTGAGATGGAGGATGTGGGTCCAGGCACTCACAGGTCTGGACTGCAAGCTGTCCCTTTCCTCACCTGTCTCTGGTGAGCACAATGCAGTCACTCCACGATGTTCTCACCTAAACCCTTACTCTTATGCCAGAGGGCAAAGGCAGTGCTGTCACAGGCCTGGGGAAAGGTGAGGGAGGGGCTGTCCAGCAGCCATGAGCAGTGGGTGCCATCTCTGCATGTGGGGGGACTGAACACCCTGTGTATTGCAGGAGTGGCCAGGGGTTATCAGCTGTAGCTGAGGGACGAGGCAGAGTGCTGCACGCAAGACAAGTGCGTTCCTCTTCTCATCCTCCCCCAGCCAGCAGTCATGGCATGTGGGCTATCATCAAAATGCCTCCTCTGTGACACTGAAAAAAAGCCAATGCCCAGTGTAAAAGGGAGGTTTATTGGTGGAAAGATATACCTGATTATGCTACAGAGCTGGAGAGATGCGCTGTGAAAGGAAACAGATTCAGACACTAGCTCAATCAACATCATGGAGTCCCACTGTGATGCAATGGCTTTTTCCAGGACTTCATGACAGAAGAAAATAGGATTCTTGACCACTTGTTCAACATTTATGATGCTCCTGCAGGTGAAAATCCAAAAGAAAATAACCTCAGTGACAACCAAGAGTTGCAGGTTATAAAACACAGACATTTTTTTCAAGATACAGGGTAGTCAATTCTTTCTGTGTGAAACAGACAAAAGCTGGACCAAGGTCTTGCAGCAAGCTGTGCCTGGACTCCTGAGAAACTGCTCATGAGACAGCAGCCAGCAGAACTGCTGTGCTGAGCAGGATGCAGACCTGACCTCCTCTACAGCCCAGCAGCATCATCCTCTGACTAGTGAATACATTGCCTGCATGATTCATGCCACCTGGTGTTCTCCTCAGATAAATGTATTTACTGTCCCAGAAAATGTTTCTGTTAGTCCATGTGGAAAACTTTGCTTGGGTCTGGGAAGCATAGGCTACAGAGGGAAGACTTTTGAGGATGGCCATAGGTAAATGGTTCTTTGGTACATATCTGTGCTTTTGGGGAAGCTTTGAAGGTATTTCCCGGTCTTTCCATTATTCTGCACTTTGGCTTTCATTCTAGATGCTAAGCTCTTCCCATGAACAGCAGCGTGGTCCCCACTTAGATTCCACTGGTTCATGGGACAGGACCTGGCCACTGTCTCTGCTTTCTGAGAAGCCTTAAGGAGACTTCATTTATTTGAGAATGGTTCCTGTTCTACTCATTCTGCTGTTGCTGCTTTATAGTTCACTTTCTTATCTGCCTGTTGGGTTATTTTCTGGCTTTCACTTACCTTTTTGAATCCACAGTCCGTTTCTGCAACAACCTCTTTGCAAGGTGATGAGTATTGAGCAACAGCATACTCTCCTGGAGGAGAAGAATAGAAACATTCTTGTTACCCTGGAGAACCCTTCTTGTGCCTTTTCCTGGACATAACCTATGCATGCTTAAACTGGAGATCCTTGAAATATCCTTTATTCTGGTGCATGTATTTTCATAACTTTCTAGTCATGCCTACTGATCACCTTGGGCATGAGACCAAGGTGAATAAAGTGAAATGAGTCTCTCCCCTGGCCCCAGATTCAGGTGCTGATGGAGTCCAGAGGAGTGCTGTTTGCAGCAGGGCTGGTTCTGGCTGTCCCTTAAGGCACACTGTTTCTGCTGTGCCTGTCCCCACTCTTCACGCTGGTTAAAATCAAAGCCATACCTGTTTCATAGTAGTCATAGATCTGCACAGGTGCTGGCTTGGGGTGGGTCACTACAAAGTCCTGCTCAACCGAGAAAGTGATTTCCTTCCTTTTCTTCTGTGAGAGCTGGGATGGAAGGTCAGAGATCACATCAGTCTTTTTTTTGTACAGCACCATCCAGAGCAGACAAGGGTGGTAACTGACAGGCTGCATATTCCAAATCCCACTGATGCCACACCCACAGATATGGGACAGCCATTATCCAAACACGCTTGGAGAGTCCAAAGTGAAACTGAACTGAAAAGTTAATAGATTTTTCTGTGCTGCTTGTATCACCTGATTCTGTAATTATTGCATATCCTGTTGCCAGAGGTGGGAAAAATGTCCAAAAGGACTGAGTTTAATTTTCCAGGACCTCGCAACAGTCAGGATAATAAAATTTGGTATTCCAATTCCTCCCACTTCAGACATGGACATTATGCGCCACCAAGAAACTGGGAATCAATTTGCAGAGTCTGTCACTGGGGTATTGGCTTCTGTTAGTTCTACAGTGCCCTGAGTAAATTATTTGCTAAGCAAATTCTGATTCAGGGATTAAATTACAAGCAGAATTTTGCAATGATCTAGTGTAAGAGAAGCAAAGAAGATCTTTCCAGAGGAGAATGAAAGCAGTGTTTCACGTCCTGTTGGAAAGACCGAGGTTTATAAGAAGCCTACCAAAGAGGCATAAACACAAGGGAACTACTTTTCTGGTGTTTATCTGCTTTTTACTGAAATAAGAAAGAATGTTGTTTAATTTCAATGTGCTATTTTTTTTTTAAATGAGCATTTTTGATTTTGTAGTTGCTGGCAGGACAGCTGTCAGTTTGAAGCTCTTTGGAAGGTTGGAAAGTTACATGCAGTTTGGGAAGTAAGCAGCTTAGTGATAACAGTAGAAGACTGTTGAGGAAGAGAACATGATAAATGCACCATATAGGGGATATCCATATTGTGGTTATACCATTACATGCTGTTTCCATCCTTTGTGAAAATTGAATAGACAGTGACCAGAACTTACATTTTGCAGATAAAGGAGGACGTGATTTTTCTTGTTTTCTACTTGCATCACTGTTCGACTGCCAATGAGCTTTGAATCAAGAAAATGGAGATAAATATATTTGTAAAACATTACAAAACAAGTGCTGCATCAGACCCTACTGCTGCATTGGTATTCATTCTTCTCCTAGTCAAGTTTCAAGGGTTGGTAGTTGACTTTTAAGAGTCCAAATAGAGTCCAATAGATTGAAAGGATGGACAAAAACCTACCACTTGACTTAGCGGGGAGTATGAGCTCTTTCCAAATGCACGAGTTGCTGCAATTCACTTGTGGAATTCTGCCTGACTCTGGTGTGATCTGCATTTCAGAGCTAGTCTGAGAGGTTTCCCACCCCTTCCTGACCTGGGCAGTGCCCAGTTGTGGCTGCCAGCTGCTTGGGCTTGAGCTGAAACCCTTCCTAGTTTTAAATACAGGAGGGTCAGTGTGTTTGAAGCTCCCTGGAGGGCATTCCCTCCACCCAGGAATGAACAGTGCAGCCATGCAAACACCTCACAGCGTCTGTGGCTAAATGGCTCTTAACCATGCCTCTGGTAATTTAGCCTTGCTCCTCTAAGTTTACCTTATCCAGGGATGACTTAACAGGAACAAAGCCAGAGAGCATCTTCACATCAATGATGAGCATGTTGGAGCTGCTGCGTTTCCCCATGTAGCTGAAACAACAGAGGGCCCTGTCAGGGTCTTTGGGGACTCTGTGTCTAACAGGCTGATACCAGCAGCATATCGATCAGCCTGTGGTTCTTGACTTCATCAGCTGCAGTGAAAACACACAGCAATGTTCTCTGTGTGCCTCGTCATCTGTGCAGCTGGTTTGCTGGTGGCACATTACCTGCTTACGAGGACAATATCAAATTTTGCTGGTCTGTCCTGTGGGCAGGAAGCATTTGATGTCTGTACTGAAAGCAGAAATCCAGAGGACCCCTCTGGAAGGTGAATGTTGTATCTCAATGCTGTCTGGAAGAGGAAAAAACCCTTTTGTTCAAGAATGCCAAAGTTTTTTTTGCATTCCAAAAAAACAGACTTAGTGAAGTTTTCTGGCAATGTTACACTTGGTTTTATATGGAAGATGCTTGCTTATATCAATGATGAACACGTGACTTCTGCTCTTTAACAATGAAGGTGCTTGTACTCAGAGCCACCTCCCAGAAAGAAGCCAGATGTTGATCAGAAAGGACTCTTTTTCCATGCCAGGACTCCCCAGGACTCAGAGATGTGGGATGGAAAAAAGAGTGTTTAAATGGTTTAGGGAAATCAAACAATTGGGAAAAATAAAGAGGAGTCAGATAGAAAATCATCAAAACAATTACTATCTTGTATGCAAAATATGAGACACAATGAAGAACAAAGCAGACATTTACTTGCATAAATACACATCCAGTGCCATTCATTGTCAGGCTGTATTTCCCAGGGACCTCTGGAAGGGGAGTCTGTTGCACCAGGAGCCTGTTCTCATTGTTGACAAAAAATACCTTCTCAAATGGCTTTTGGGAAGTGATCTTGACTCCGTTTTGTGAAGAAGACCTGTAGGTGGCCTCTCCATAAGCAGCGAGTGCTTGAAGAGCAATGACTGTGTCCTGAAGAAAAAGAAATAATAAAAGACAATTGGCTACACAGCGTGACCAGTGCAGAGGAGATCAAAGTCACTGTTGCAATACCCATCACACTTGCTTCTTCCTGAATTAGTGTATAATTCCAGGGTTCCTGTACAAAAGGAGCCATTTCATTCTCTCATGTATGCTTTAGGGTAGGAGAATCTCTCTCCTGACACAAGGGTCTCAGAACATAAAATCTGAGAAGCAGAGTGCACTTCTAGAGTTTTTCATAGTGGGGAAGTCGGTGTTTTCTGGGGAGCTACACACAACTCATGGGTCACCTGACAGATGGGACTTGGTGTTTTCTAGGCTCATCCCCTACACAAATATCTATTTATTGCTAGTCAAATTACTCTTGTAGGGTTTCAAACTTTCTGTAGTTAAGAAGAGGGGGGAAAAAAGTATTTTGATCTCCTAATATGAAGGTTTGGTTTCTCTCAGACAGCAATTAGAAAAGAGAAACAGAACTAGGTAGTCAGAGCCCTGCTGGAACCCTAAAACAGTGCCCCAATTCCTAGGACTAGCTGTGGAGTGGAAGGTAGTTTTGGCACCTGGGTAGAAGAGAAACCTCCATAGGGATTCTGCTGCCTGATGATCCACTGCACAATCCCTGAGGCCTTGGTGAGATCCTCTGTATTCCGGTTGGGTTTGTAGAGCAATGCCAACAACACGTAACTGGTGATCTCAACATCAGCCGAAGGGGCATGGTCAAGGAAGGAGGGAGATTTGTCTGATGGAGGCCTCTGCTCCTGCTCCCAGTGCTGTGAGCCATCTGAATAAACAAAGAGAGGAACCACAACTGATTACAGGTGCCACTGCTCTGGACTGCCTTGGAGTCTCACTGCGTCTGGGCCTCTTCCTCAGAAGGACTCTCTGCACATCAATGAATGCACTGCAGATTAAGTCCACAGATCATTCATGTGGTTTGGCTCATGTGCCCACTCTCTCAATATTGTCAAGGTTAGACCATCAGTAAGATCTGTTCCATCTTCCCATTTCCCAAATTCTCCATGTGACCGAAACTCACCAACTTCCTTTGCTGATTTCTGTAACTCTTCAAGGAATGATTCACATTTTTCTGACTTGCCAGCTAAGCAGAAAGCATAGGCCATGAGTGCCTGGGTGTAAATTTCACTGATATTCTTCTCAGATGCAGTCTCCAGACAAAAAAAGGCATTTCGGATTACAGGGTACTTAAAAACAAAAAAGCATATGGGTTTAATTCAGGATAGTAGTCTTCACCTGCTCAAAAATTTATTTTCTTTAAACTTGTTCCTCATCCTGTCACTATCACAGCAATGAGATTGGGACTTGAGCTTGTATAATGACTTCAGGAAAGAGAATACAGAATTATTCAAGGAGAGATTTCGCAGGAAGCATCAAACAAATCAAGTAGCTTTTAATGGTGTTCTTGACAAGGTTGGTCCATAGATTTCACAGATAATTCCTTCTGCTTACCTCCATGATAATTATTTGCTCTGAATTTCTATAGTCAAGAGTTTGTTGTCTTGAACAAATCTAACTTAGTGGTTTCTATCCTCACTGACTTTGGTGTAACTTTAATTCTGCAATGTTGTACTAGGCTTACACCCACAAAAAATTTACAGTTTGACTCCATGTCTCCAGAAAGGATACGAAAAAGTGGAGGCTAACTCATGTATTGAAGTCTAACATCACCTCTCTAGTCACCTTTGTACTGCCAAATTTTGAAAAGGACAGATCAGCTTTTGCTCTGATGGACATTTGTTTTTCCAGGATACCTTTTAGTTCCATTTGTAGATTTTATAGATTTACCTGCAACAACTTACTTTCTTGACTGGGCTGTCTTTGAAGCTAAGCCAAGGTGTGTGTGTTACTACCTATCATGTGTAGGTTTCTACCTATCAAGTCTTTTTATTGGAAACTAAAGGATGTCACTAAATGTTTTGTGACTGGCAAATAGAAGATGTAATCCCACAGAGGTATGTACAGTTTCTGCTCAAAGACTGGTGGTTTAAGAGATGTAGAGATGGAGATTTTCTCTGTCACAGCAACCAGTGCAGATACAGAGCATGGTCCCCTACTCTGGGAGCTCTCTCCCTCTCTTTCTCTCTCTTACTACCTAGACAATTTAGCAGGTGCTGGACCCAAGGCAACAGCCAGGGACCAGTTCCATCTGAGTATCAGATAAGTCTCCTTACCGAGCTGGAGTGCCCAGCTTCCAGCATGGCAATGGTGGTGTAGGCAGAAAGCGACAGCTCGTCGTCTACTCCTCCCTGGAAACAACATGGAGAGAGGAATAATCTGTAAATGCCACAGATGAGAGCCTTTCAATATTAATTGCCATGTCCCAGCTGAGAGAGTATGGACAGTTCTACAGGCAGCCTGAAGGGAAAGAGAGCAGTCACATAGCTCTTGAATAGCTCACAAATCCAGGGAAGCCTTTTCTTATTAAGTCCAAAAACATCACTCCTTCAAGCTTACACTCCTGTAACCCTATCTCAGGGGCACATAACATGTAAAGCAGGTGTACAAAAGCTGACTGAGCTGAAAATACTCATTATAAGATGCAGAGAATTAGCCCTTGGAAGAAGACAGGTATTTCGAGCAATTTATAGTTTTTGGCAGTAATAGGAGAACATATTCTTAATGAAAAAGTATAAATTTGACCAAGTAGTAATTCTCTGCTACCTTCAAGGCATTGTTGAAGAGTGTGCCAGCACTCCGGAAACATCCATCTAGCTTCTGTTTGCTGGACAGCCACAGCAGGGTTTGAGACTGGACACGGTCATCAATGTAGATGAAGCGACCAGCTTGTGCAAATGATCTGTACACAAAGGCAGTGAGCCTGCAAGGGAAGGATGGAGATGTGAGATGAGCACTGGAAGAAACAGAAGAAATCAGCCCTCCTGTTCGTGCTCCTGAGAGAGAGAATAGTTAGAGGAGTGGTAGCTAGATGGGACATGGGGAGAATGTCCAGCACACTCTGTGGCTGCCCCTGTCTACAGAGCACCACAGTGCAATGGCTTTCATTGGAGACAGCAGGAGTGTGAATCAGAAAGTCAGCTGGGTCTTTAGGGATCAACTTCTTCTCATGCACCTGGCCTGGCAGAGGATGGAGAGACATTTCCTTTAGTACTTCCCAATGCCCAGTCCTAGACAGCTCTGTACATCTGATTCAGCCAGTAAAGCTGCCTCTTACCTGCACCATAATAATTGAATGTAAATTCATCTCTGAGCCAATTCTGCCCCCAGTCACTTACCAAGTGTTCCCTTCCCTATCTCTGGTGCCAAAGATGCTGTAGGACCCATCATGACGTTTGTATGACAGCTGCTTCTGGTAGCCTGCAAGAACATGGAAAAGGAAGTGATCTTGGATGTAAAATCAAAACTCTATTTTGTTTGCTGACATATTTGTCTGGGAAAGAATGGAAAGGCAATGTATATCTAACAAGCAGAAGGGGAGCTCTGAGGGAATGGAAGTATGGAACATCTTGTCTGGCAGAAACACTGAGAGAATAGGCAGGGCTCTATCAGCTCAATGCTCCAAATAAGCATACAGGATCAGGATACATGTTGTGCCTGAGTGGGAAAAGAGAAGGGGATTGGAAGACAAAACCTCAAAGGAAAAACATGGCAGTTGAATGTCAGCAAAAAGACATAAGAAGATAAAGGAAAGTAAAAAACGTCTTGTTCAGGGCAAATCCTTGGGTCTCTGGGCTGTGCTGCAGCTGTGATGCCACCCGCCAGGGTAGACATGCTGCTGCTGCTGCTGCTGCTGCTGCTCACAGGCCCTCAGCAGGAATCTCAGCACACGTTGTAAGGGAACCACAAAGCTCTCACCGCTCACTAAGTATCCAGTGGCCTTGGATCTGACCTCCCTGCTCAGCTGCCCTGTCCTGTTCAGATAGTCCAGGACGTAGATGTTGGGGGCAAACAGGACCATGTTCTGCTCCCCACAGCCAAAGGGCATCTGGAGGAGCTGGTGCAGGTTCTGCATGGCAGTGCCCATGATGTCACCTGGGGAAGAGGAGATGAGAGAGGGGGATCAGCACAACTCGTGGTCACTCAAATTACCAGTAATTTCCATTTCACAGGCAGAGTCATAAAAACCTATCAGGGGTTGGGAGGCTTCCAAAGAGAACTTTGTTCTGCTTTGCAGTCAACAAAGAATCCTTTCCCTGCCTCTCCTTGCATAGTCTAAATTGCCCTTACCAGAAACACTCCTTGTTTAGGTGCCACTTTAAGCAGATACTTCTTGCTGGAAATGAAGGGAACTTACAGGAAACTTCTGTTACCAGAGGATGGAAGGGAATAGCCAGAGCTAATTATTGCAAGCATTTATTGCAAAATTAACAGCTAATGCTGCAAAGGGATGTTGATAATGCAGATGTATCGCAGACCACCTCTTAGTTGTTATTTCTAGGAAAGGTAGCACAGACCCAGCAAGGGATTTCTGGAAAGAGCTTCTAAAAGTCACTAAGCAAGGATTTTATGGCTAGTGAGTCGTGTAACCAAATCCATATTCTGAACAGACTGAATAGATGAATAGATTCTACTAGCATCTCTGATTTGTAGGTGAGTGTGTAGAAAAACACCATACTGGTATGAATCTGGCTGAGGTCATAAGTCAGAACTGTGCTCCTGCTTCAGAGAAAGACTTTCAAATGCACTAAATTTAAACAGAATAGTGAAGAGTGATGCAACTGGTATTTAAACTTCATCTTGCTGATGCAGAGCATTGCTGGACAAGATGAGAATCAGTCTCTTTTCTCAAAAGTTTCCCACACTAGAGTGGAAACTCACATTTTGAATCTTGAAAGAGCTTTCATGTTTTGTTTATATATATATATATATATATATATATATATATATATATATATATATATATATATATTATTAAATATATATTTACCAACAACAGAAAAGGAGGCTCTGGCTGATCCTTCCAAAACATTTGTAGGTAGCTCTAGAGATATATCTTGAATAATTGCATCATCTGTGGAGAAAAATATTTGTCATTTGTAGAGGAATACTAATTATAACAGTGAAACGTTCCTGTTACAAATTGCACAGTACAAAATTGCACACAAGTGACAGCAGTAAAGTGAAACTCACAGCATTCACCAAGAACACGAAGAGAGAAGGGGACACAGCAAAACTGAAATTGTGAATAAAAGATCAAGTGGTCAGGTCATTGTCATTGCTCAATAGAAACCAGTGAAACAGGGTAAGGTTGGTGATCACAGGTTGTGTTACCTGTGACCCTTGGGAATTCATTCAGTGACACTATTGGTAAAGCAGATTTTTTTACCTCTTTTAGGCCAGTCAGGAAACCTTAGGAGCTGTTTGCCATCACACTGAGATGGTGTGGGAAGGAACATTACATTCCCTCTCCCATTCCCACCAGAGGTGGAAAGCTGTAAGATACAGGTATCCATGGAATAGAGGACAGCACTCAACATGAGTGAAAGAAACACTGGACATAATTTGCACAGAAAGGTCATCTCCCTTTGAGAGCTTCATAACAGCCTTTCTGCAACACCTGGGCACATCTGGGCAAGGCACAGATGCTGCCTCAGTGATATGCACCAGACCACACAAGAATTTGGTAGCAGGGAACATGTTTTTCACTCATATTACACTCATGTTAGCTGTCATATGGACAGATCTGGGAAAAAGGAAAGGGAAACCATCAACAAACACTGCAGGAAAGAGTGCAGACTCCAAACTTCCTTTCAGTTCTTCTCACAACAGTGGTATATAAGACCCTTACCTTCTGTACAAATTAAGGAGTTTTGAGTCTTTTCCCTTCTGATTCCTTCAGGCTGCAAGGAGATGGAAAGAAAAGACACTTGCAGTGGATGAGACAAAAGCATGCAGAAGAGATTCAGTGTCAACATGCCACCCCCTTCCCCAACCTCCTATGTCACAGAACAAGTGGATTGAAGCAACAGTTTACAAGTTCATGGATGATGTGGCTGCTCCTAAAAGGGAGATCACATCAGATGGAGCCCCTCATTTCCAGTTTCTCCTCTGCATGAGGGAGACATGTCAACACCCACTGATCCTCAGGGAAGAGGACATCAGATAGGAGTGGACTTGGTCATAGATTGAACAGCCAGACCCTGTCCCAGACAAATGAAGGTGGAGCAATACCAGGAGTTCTTTAGAGAACCTGAAAAACTTTTCCTTGCTTTTGGTACTTCCAGCATGTTTTAGTTTCCTCGGGAAAAGGAATGCAGGACAAACAGTAAGAGCTGCCAGCAGTACCTCAACCAGCAGTGTTCTGATCTGGGTGTCCCTGTAGGCAATACTGATGTTCCTGGGAGCTTTGTCTCCACAAGCTTCATCATCCTTGGTCTCTGCAGTAATGCTGAACACCACATTACCTTAAATAGCAGCAAAAAAAGGAAAGAAATGGACCCCTGCCATGCAGGATGATGAACAAAGTAAGACATTTCATCTGATTAATAAGATGAAGTAGTTCAACATAATGCATGGTCAGTCACTCTAGGTGAGACATATGGGAAGAGAACTGATCTCTAAAAATGGCAATGATAAAGACACTGAAGCTGTGGAGAAGCTTTTTAATCCAGAGAACTGGGAAGAACAGTGGTAGGCCAAGCTCTCTGGGTTGGAAAAGCATTAAGTTTTTTCAGGTAAGATATAAATTAGTATCAATCTTGGAACATAAAACTAAGTAGATTCAAAACACTTACCAATTTCTTTGGGGAAAATATTCCAGACAAAGGTCCTTCTTTGCTTGGCACATACACATCCATCATCCTCTGGGGAGATGAGTTTGGCTTGATAATCAAGGGAATCTGACAGTGAGACATTAATCTGAAAACAGAAAGAGTAATGCAATGGGATGAAGGTTTTGTGCCATATTGCAAATGGTGCTTTATTGTCAGAGGAGGTGAGACACTCTCTGCTTACATATGGAGTTAAGTGTAGGGCAGATTTAAGGCCTTGGATGATGATGATGTTTGATTAATCATCCATCAGATTTTACCTCTTGCTTCTCTCAATAGTCTCACTGTTAACACAGGATGTTAAGCATCCTATGCACACCTGATTCTTAAGGAAAAGACCCCAGTGAAACCATTGATGGCTTGCATATCTGTGGATGGTGAATGTGCAAAGCACTTGCTTCCTTTCTCTATGGATCTTGATATACAGCTGCCTTACAGATCCGGCCTAGTACAGCTCACAAGATCGCCCTTTGCTCTGTACTGTTTGTTCTGAGAGGGCAAATCCAGTCAGGATAATCTGTTGTCAGCTAGAATGAGCAGTACCTCAGTCGAGAGCAGGTCCAGCCACCTGCACCAATCATTTTGCTGCAGCTTCTTTGGAGATGGGATGAGGTCTAGGAATGTGGGCAGAAGTACACACCTTGATGCAGTGGTCAAGGTAGTTGAAGACAGTGGCTCTAAGCAGGAAATCCTCTCCTCGTATGATGGAGTATGGCAAGGTCAAGTCAACAAAGAAAGGCTGCAAGGCTGTCAGGGTGGCAGGCACAGACATGCCAAATCCAGCCAACCCTTCCACACAGAAAGCACTGGCTTTCCATTTGGTGATGGTGTCAGGGATGGTGTATGAGATGCTGGCTTTTCCAGTAGAGCTGGTGGGAATGGAGAAAGGATGAAAGCTTCAGAAACAGTAAATTTCAGATAACTTGCTTCTCAGTATATGCAACAAGTTTTGAGGACCAGAACCACCCCTCTTCTGTCTGCAGAAATCCTACATACAATCCCTGGAATTTATCACTAAAATTTGAGAAATTTTTAATCATTTAAATGTTCCTCTGCCCATCATATCCTTGAGTTTGGAAGGACAACTCAGAATTCTTGTTCTGTAAATCTGTATTTTAAATAAACATGTCCTTCTGAGGAAGGGAACATGACTCATGGTATACACATTGTGACAACAGATGTCTTTAGGGACATCTTTGGAATTAGACCATGGAAAAGAGAAGGGCAGATGGGCAGCTGATGACTGAAAAATGAGGTCTTCTGGGCCAAAAAGGAAGAAGAGTTGGCAAGGGATTGCCACCTTGCAGGACATCAGAGAACATAATTAGTAATTCCTAAAGCAAGGCAAAGATATGAAAGAAGCAGTACTCACTTAATTGGAACTATATCCCAAATCCAAGCTTCAGGAAAGAATTCCCGAATAGTCTCAAGGATGACTGCCCTCTCTCGTTCCTCCCTAGCAGCTTCAGCTGGTAAGAGATAATAAGAATTTAGTAAAGCCTGGTTCATATAATGGAGATGCCCAGAAAGGACAGGTTTGAATGTGCATGGGCCAGTATGAAGGACAGTAAGTGTTCTACCATTACCTTCTGACTGAGAATATATAATATTCTTATATACACATATGGCCACACCAATATTATTAAATGCTGCTAATATATCCCTCAGTTAGGTATAACCTGGTGTCAAAGGAAAAAGAAAACATTGCTTGAAGTGTTGTGGTCTCTCATGAGCATGAGACCTAGGGCTAGAACTCAGAACACTTGACTCTTAGCTCTGATTACTGTTCACATATTCTCACAGTCTTTTCCAACTAGCTCTGGTCAGAAGGGAATCAATGTCAAGTGTTAGTTTTGTGTGACACTGCCAATTGCCAACAATTCCCATGATGAAACTGGAGATGAATCAGAAGTGTAGACCGGAAAGACTCTTTTGGGCATAGGCCATTAGCTTTAGCTCTCTCATTCAATGCCAGGCCTATATTTAATATAAAAAACAAAGTGGTTAATGAGTACTGTCCATGTGTGTGTAACAAGAATACCTCCTCCTTTAGGAGAAAGGTAAATCTCTTTCTTGTCCTCTGTGTTACCTGATGATTTGATGTGGTGTGCAGAAGCCACGTGCCCTGCATTCACTACGTATGGTTGGCGCCTTACAGTCTCACCAGTGCACACAACTGGCTGTCGAACCTTTGAGTTGGTAAAAAATTTAATTCCCATATCCTGTAAAAAACACATTTTAGTGTTAGCCGTAACCACATTGTAGCTGAGATTTGTTCCATTCTTCCCTCTTTCCCATTGCTGTGTTTCCAGCACAGAGGTGCCCAGAGACACGTTGGGAGCTTTGTGTGTGCTGGAAAATCACAGCAGGCACCAGAATCAATTGAGAATAGAGATCTAAGAGGAGAGTTTGTTGTGTATGAGTTTTACTAATACTTTACTAATATAAAAATATATTTTACTAATATTTTTTACTAATATTTTACTAATATAAAGATGTATTTTACTAATATAAAAATACTCTGTTTGCAGAATCTAACACTACATAAGCAGCAACTCACTAAAGCATATTTAAGTAATGTACAGGACATTTACCCTGAGGAATTGATACACATCTGGGCCTAATCCAGACATTACAGGTGTGTAATACAAGCCTTTGTGAAAGATGTGGTCAGATGAGACACAGGGCTCTTTGGAATCTTCTTCTAGATTGAACCCGTGGAAGACGTAGCCTTGAAAGTCTTGTAGGGGATGCAGGCTGTAAACCTGTGAGGTGTAAGGAAACAGGAACTGTGAGCATGTAAACATCAACCTTACCTGCACCATCAAATACTGCAAATTGCCAAAACTGAGATGATAACCTGTGTGAAACCATGCCTGTTTCCTGGACTGAGAAACAGCTGAATGGCTGGGATCAGAGGGCAGGGATCAGTGGCACAAAGTCTAGCTGGAGGCCAGCAACCAGTGATGTACCACGGGGTACTCCAGTACTGGATCTAATCTTGCTCAACATCTTCCTTGATGATCTGGATGTTGCAGCAAGGGTCTACCCTCAGCAAGTTTGCTGATGGCACAGAACTGGGAGTAGTGGCAGATATGCTGGAGGGTTGTGCTGCCAGAGACCAGTCACGGGTTAAACTAAATCCCAGATGAAAGAGGACTTGCAGTCCACAGGAAACAAAATCTGATTATTGCCTACTAAAGATGGCTTATGACCAGCACGTACCAGAAGCTGTAAAACTCTAACTCAGTCTAATGATTTCAAGTGGAGAGACGCTGTAATGGAGGAGGAAGAAGCAATGGGAAGAGACAAGGCATTTGGTAGCTTACCATTTCCATGGACAGCTCTTTCTCTGGCTTCAGGAGCAGCACACTCTGATCCACTGCCCTCACAGCACAGAAGGAGTTGGCAGCAGCTTCAATGACCAGGCTGACATTGGAAGCTGGGTGCAGATGCTTTTCAGAGAATTCCAAGTGGACCTGAAATTCATCAAACAGACGTTGGCATGGCTGACCCATGCTGCTGGGGCTGCTCTGACTGTGTGTGGAGTGGACAAGAAGGACAGTGGAAGGATTTTCTGTTAAAGCACAGAAGATCTGCCTGTAGGAGAATGTCTGGTCTCTGCTGTAGCTGTTGGCCAGGCCTCTGTTATAACAGGGACTTAGGCAAAATAAGCATATTTAGATTCTTGTGATATTAGGCAATAAGCATATTTAGATTCTTTAAATGAAGCCTACCTCAAGTGATTTAAAACAAAGTGTGATTCTTTTGCTGTCATTATCAAATCAAATGGAAAATTATTATGACTTGACTACATACACTAATCCCTACTGTGAGAAAATCATGTTTTTCTTAGGTCCATGGCCCATGTTAGCAATGTATAAAACAGATTTTGAATCTATTTGGAACAAAATCTGTTTCACATTTGTTTTAGATAAGTGGAAAAAAATAGGAGGGGCAATTAGAAACATTTTGTTTCATTTCACTTGGTTTGTCCTGTTCTACAGTTTCATGCATTTTAGCTTTTAGGAGCTAAAGATTAGAAAAATATTACTGGTGAAATCTGAGTTTATAATGATGAATGAAAATGTACCATAAAAAAAAAAAAAAAAAAGAGGAAGAAATACTTAAACCCCAGACTACTATTTTGGCTTTCTTTTCTGTGTGTATTTAGTTCTGCTGAACCTAAATTGAATTTTTCAAAAAAGAGTAAAAAATTAGATTGAATGATGAAGTGGGATTAGTCTAAAGTGTGTTCACTATGTTGAAGAATAGAAAGTCTAAAAACAGAACTGAACACTAGTAGAGTTAAGAGTGTCATGAATAATTTGGGATTTATGTGGGTCTCCTGAAAAGTTTTTAATGTTAAAGGAAGATATGTCTTCTGGCAATAAGGTTAGGAGGTAGTGGTAGAGGAAAGATATAAGGCCAAAGAGAAAAGAGAAAAATAAAAGGAGTAATGTAGAGAGAAGGAGAAGGAGACAAGAAACAAAACTGGAAATCTCTTGTAAATGTCTACACAAAGAATTTGTATTTATCTGGCAGCAGGTAAGGCTTGCTATATCTTAGTGCCTCTCACCTTGTGTTTGAAACACTTCTCAACTGGCAATGGAACACTGTCTGCCACCAGCTCCTTGTCAGGGTGTAAGGTGTACACCAGCAACCGAAGGACTGGAGCCATTTTCTCACTGACCACAAGGGGAATGGTGAATGTGCCATTCTGGCCTGTCAGAAGAAATAAAGGCATCAATAAGGAAGGAATATCAAAGATTTACTGTAATAGTAGCTAAACTCAACAGGTCTGTAACTTTACCAGTCAGTGGAGCAATCTGAATATGATAAACTGAACAATTTTCCAGGAGGTGATGGGCCTGGATTTAATCCAGGTGGTCTCAGATTTATTGCAGATTTGAACACCATATTCAGATAGGACCCTAGAGCAGACACTCTGCATTCCCTATGTCATCCTTTGGGAAGATCTTTGGAGAACACTATTTGACTAACATAAAATTCAGTAATTGCTGGACTAAACCTGACTTTATGGTGATCTTAGTGGTAGTGCTACTGTCATGCACACAAGCATGGGTGGAGAGAGATGCGGCCCTTCCTGTTGCTGCTATATTCAGCCATCTGGGTGTTTGGTTGTTTCTTTGTTTGTTTTAATGCAAAAATATGGATTGGCAACTTAACTTACCAGCTTGGACATTAACTTTAATTTCCCCTGTAAGGACAATCTTGCCTTTTGCCATGCCCTGTGCAGAGAATATCAAGACATGTATGGGTTGGCAGAAGTTGGAGGGAGAAAGCAGCAATCAGGTTCATTATGCGTGGACAGGACAATCTACAATGAGATGATCTCAAATACTTAAACATAAGCCTTAGGGCATGCTGAATATTCCCACTGCTGCTGCTGGGGACCTTGTTGCTGGTCACAAAGCAGAAGCAAAAGGAAGGGAAAAGGGGGACAGAGAATGCCATGAAGATGACTCACTGCTGTAATTTCCTGTGGATGGATTGCAAGAGAGCTGACCAGCAAAGCCCTTTCAGCAAACCAACCCACAACCTCATACTCACCACATAGTAGAAGTTCATGGTGCTGATTCTCTTGTATCCTTCTGTGTTTAAGACATAGTGCACAGTGATCACCCTCTTCTGCCCACATTTCAGGTCTTTCCACGCGGGCTCAATCCTCACAAAACTGCCAGTCCAAGAGTAGAAGCGCTGGACGGAGAGAGACGCTTCTGGGTAGTAAGGCTCTATCCAGCCTTCATAGTGGCAGTGGTCACTGGTTTTATAAACTGCCTGAACAGGAGAGGGAGTGGGGAATAAGAGGATAACAAACACATGTCACTAGGGAAGTTGTCATCACATTCTGACATCAGAATGATTAGTTCACATAATGCATATAGATAAGAACTGCATCTAAAGCAAAACTGGTGAGGAAAGAACAGCCTTGCAGCAAGCCATTGCATTCAAGTCATTGTATTGCAAGAACTCAGATGCTTTCCTCACTCCTCTTATAGTAGTTTTTGAGAGCTGTACACAATGAAGAAAGATGAAGAAAGCATATTTTTATTACCAGAATTAAAACCTAATTCCATCCTTTTTTTGGGTTCAGTTTGAGAGCAGCCATCTCTCTCTTTGTCTTTATTTAGCCTTGTTTTGTACTCACTTTCAGACTGATCTCGGGATCAAGCATTTCGGATGTGTCAATGCTAAACTGAGCAACACCATTATGATCCGTGGTGAAGTTGTCTGTATTCCTGTTATTGACATATAGCTGAATGACCTCATTGGAAATTGGAGAGTTGTCTTTGTCAACCAGCTTAATCTGTAAAAGGGAATGTGAAACATGTTGAATGTTTTTCTGTATGTAGATACTGATATTTTGCACTCCTTTGCTCTCCAAACAGCAGAATTACTTTTTTGTCTTCCTTCAAAGCCATACTTGATGACTGAAATTTCTGTCTTTGCTTTTTGGCAACTATCTGAGCTACCTTATGAGGTTTGGAGCAGGAGCTTCCTCAGCATCTGCCACACCACTGATAATGTCCTCTTGTGGAGCAAGAACTTTAATGAATCATCTCTTTCCTGATCAGTCCCTTCTGACTATACATTTCCAGTTTGAAATATATATTTTCATTTCTCCCTTCCTTTTTTTCCTTCCTTACTCTTGAGAGTCTGCTGCTGCTATTTGCAGTGTGTGAAAACCTTTTCTCCACATCTTTGCTTTAAACATTTTTCTGATTCTGTCTACACTGTCTCTGCTGTTTATGTGTTAAACAAGTAACAGATCACATTAAGTAAATTCTATGTTGCTAGAAGTGAGAATTAATTTTGATTTTTTTAAAGAAAAAAAACAGAGTGGGAATGCGAAGCAAATAAGAAAGTTATATAGACTTTACAGAGGGGAAAAACCCCACCTTTGAAAGACAATTTCGTCTCCTTTCAGTGTTACTGGTCCCCCTTATTTTTGTCTTCATTGGCAAAAAATGAACCGAAGGAGAGAGATTTATCCCTACCCTTTAAACAACTGACAGAGTTATGTGGGTATTGTCATGAAACAAAATAATGAAAAACCTTTCTGAGACAGAAACTCTTGTTATTTCCTTGATTTTTTTTGTGTGCTCTAAATTCCTTTCCCTCTTTCTTCCCTCATCCACCAGTGCTTCTATTCATGTCTGGCTGGCATGTGATGGTCAGATCTGAAGGGAGAGGCAGTGATTTATAGCAAGCTTAAAATGCAAGTTAGAGAAATGCTAGCTAATGAATTGTTCTGATTTCAAGTGTTTCTGGCAGAATCAGACTCAGAATGAACTAATAGTCTTCCGCATTCAGAATTACCAGTAGGGCATTGTATGTAAGGAAAAGGACTGGGGAGAACACCCCCAACCAAACAGTCCCCTAGATGTTGCCATCATTGTTGTTATGTGATTGCCTCTCAATCATCTTCAGCACAAGCCCTCCAAGCTCTTGCTTACCTGTCCAAAGTAAGGAATTCCTCTTCTGAAGTGGCGATCCATGTTCTCAAACTGTATGGTGCTCACCACTCGAGTTATGGAAATAACCTGAGCAGCTGTAAATTGCAGGCCTGGAAGACATGCCCAGAGTCAGGAGAAGATGCACTTTGTCCTGCACAGAGCATCTGCAGAGTTTGCCTGGAGATGGTCACTGTGCTTGCAAAAACAACCCTCCTCAGGGGGACATTCTGGTACTCAGCAAGCAGAGGCTATCTCCTATTCTCCTTCTTGACCACACCACTTTTGCTGTTTCTGCCTGCCTGGAAGGGATTACCTGTTCCTTTCTCTGTCACAGTGGCTTTCACGTCAAGGTTCCTCATGTAACCAGTGCGATGTAACTCAAAGATGTTGGAGCTGAAGACATGAGAGAGGCAACCATCTGTCTCCAGCTGGACAGGGAAGAAAACAAATCCTGTTGTCAAGGATCATAGCTTGCAAAGGGTGTTGACAATATACAGGAACCTTCTTTAGTGAGTGAAGCCTTTCCCAGTACTTTCAACATGATTTATACATGTTTATGGGAAACTGAGTCATGAAAAAGAAGCATGTCAATCCTTCAGTCCTGCAGGAGGCCAAGAAGAGAATGAGGTGCCCCGAGCTCCTAGCCAGTCATACCACAGAGAGATGAGTAGGGTGAAGAGAAGCATGAAAGAGAGAAAGCCAAGCGTGATGAGCAAAGGGAGAGAAACAAGAACAGAGAAGAGAGGAAAAGCATGAAGAGGAATAATAATTATGTGTCATACATTTTTGGTAAATGATTGACAAACTGGGCTTTTCTTGCACCTCCCATATGAATCAAAATCCCTGCACACACTGAGCTTGACTTTCCCTTCAATAGGCTGGCCATAGGTGTACCTAGGGGAAGAGGAAATATGATCTGATGAGGTCTGTGAGCTAATGCTTGAAAAACAATCTTAAGCTAATGTGTGCAGGAATAGATTCAGGACAGCAGTGAGCTGGGAAGCCAGAGCATGGAATAGTTTCACAGGTTTTTCCTAACTCTCCTGCTTTAACAAAATAGAAAATACAACTCAGAAATCAAAATTAGTTCTTTTTCACACCTAAACCTATGAAACAAAGCCACACTTTGAATGCAAAAACAAAACATATGTGGCTTTGAATGCAAAAACAAAACATATGTGGCAAAAACAGAACAGATGTGGCTACTGACCAAATTAAGACTGTTGTCTCCAATCTTCAGCTTAAACTGGAGTTCCAGGCTCACTGAAATCAAAGCAAAACTCCTCATATCTGCTAGAGGATTGGGATTTCAACTCTGGATTCCAAATTACAAGATCTTGGTGTTGGTGGAAGCAAGGTCCTTCTGAAGCACCAAGCTTGGAGGGGGAGTTAGACAGCTGGAACCATAAGATCCCTGCTAGAATTTAATGCTGCTCTGCTTTATGAAGGTTTCCCTCTGAAGCAGGTTGTTGGGAGTGGACACATCCTACTTTACCAGGAAACCTCAAAAGATTTACCTACCTTGTACAACACCATGTGGAACCAAATACTTATACAATAAAATGACATGAGCAGACAAATAAATGAAAGCTCCAAAGACCAAGTCAACCCTCAAAGACCAAGTCAACCCTCTTCTGGGGCCCTACATATTTTGGCTTCTTCTCTAAGCCCTCTTGGGTCTTTACCCAGTCCTTGGGAATTTCTTCCACTTTGTCATATTTCCTGACAACTCTGCACTTGGTACTTACAACCCACAGACTTTCACCGTGAACTCCGAATCCAGGACTGTGAGGCTTTCTGGTGCCGTGACTGTGACATCAAACTTGGGCAGCACTAGGATAAAGAGCAAAACCAAAAAACCCAACACTGGCATATTGTAGATTTGCAGACCCTCACAAGATGAAAGCTAAAACAAGGATATCTCTTCTTGTTAGAAATAGAAGGAATGGGATATCAGAACCCAGGTGGCAAAATGATTAAGAACTGGCCTGATCTGCAAAGGCTTACTGAAGCATTTCTGCAACAATTTGAAGAGAAGACAGGACTTGTGAAACAAATGCTGTGATGTCTAGATGCCTTGCAGAGTTTTGGCAAAGAAAGATCATGGACACAGCTGGGAAAAATTTAGTTTGTCTCATTGAAATTTGCAATCAATGTGCTGATTTCTTGTGCAGATTATTTTGCTGGCTAATTGTGTGACAAATTGTAAATTTTTCTTGGGGTTTTTTTACTGTTCTCTTTCTTTTTTAATCTCCCCAGTTCTTAATGACAATTGAAGCTGCATTTGCCAGGAAGCCGTTTGATGTTTTAGCAATTGAGAAGGTTGCTTGATATGGGCTCATCTCTGATGATATTTCCTACTGAATAAAAAAAAAGGATGGCATTTACCATATTCCTCCACATGGAATGAGTGGTTTGTTCTATCTCCTGACTTCTTTGATACAATAATTTTGTAGTTCCCCAGGATAGGCTCTTCAGTGAGTGGGAATTCCAGCTGAATAATGTTCATCTCCGACTTCACATTTTGCCACTGCAAGATCCTGTTGCCCCTTGGATCCTGAAGAAAAAAAGAATACAGACTCAGGGGTTTTTTTCCTTGGAAATCTTTTGCTACTAGCTCACAAAACCAGCAACAGAGAAGAAAACAGAGCAGGTTGCTTTAATGCACTGGAGAAGCTGCTTAGTGCACATGCATCGAGTTAAATTGAGTCTTTGTACTCTGATTATTCGTGGTATTATTAATGTTGTTAGAGTCTCATCTATTGTTCCCAATTTAGGCATTCTCTGCCAGCCTACTTATTAGTCTCAATCATCAGGGAAAGTTGCACAATACTGCTCTTTCCTGCTCTTTAGGATATGTTGCTCTAGATTTGTGTCAAGAGGGGAGAGAAAGAAAATCTTCTTTGTGCTTTCCCTTCAGCCAAGTTTATCCCACACAAATCTTGGCCTTTAGCAACCCCAGCTTTTTTTTTTCAGCTGCCAGAAGAAGGAAGGAAACCTTTCTTCAGCATTCACTGGGGTGGCATTTTCCTCTCAGTATATGTTATGCTAGCTAGATTAAAGAAAACTCATTCACACCATTTCCTTGGCTCTTTACAGCCATGGCTAGAAGAAAAACATGTGGAGAGCTCAAAAGATGTATGTTCTCACTGCAAAGAAAATAAAGCCCCCTGACTTCACAGTGTAACACAAAAACTTGCAAGTATGTTGTCTAGACATGAACTGCAATTCTTTTAAAAATCCCCAGAAAATGCCACGAAAGTACTGACATAGTTAGTAGCTGTATTCACAACATATATTTGTTCATAGTTTTTAGCAGCACTAGAGTTTTGAAAATACATACCCCAAAATAAGTTGAGCAAACTGGGGGAAGGGGAGAAGAATCAAAGGCAGACACAAGAACACTACAGATTTTGACTGCTGGAATGATTATAGGTGTGCTCTCCATGACAAGCTCAGAGCATCCTTGTTTTAAGGGGTTTTTGTTAATTTCTGCTGTTGTACTGAGCAGCGAGGTTTGTCTGTGTATGGACATATTCAGTATAGGACATTCATATAAGGACATCTGCCCAGAGTAATCCAGTACAAAGACAAAAATTTCTTACCTGAATTGCAATCAAGGGGTACTGAAAGAAGAAAAAAGAGAATGGAAGAAGATATTAGGTGGCTGATCAAAACAAATTGTTTTTCCTCAGGAAAAGAATATATACTTGTGAGAAGTATATAACAATATTCAGTATAACACCATTCATCAGAGGTCCTTATCTCCTATTTTAATCAGTTTAACAGCAATTTTACTTCAATAAGAACCTTGCATAAAGGAGAGAGATGAAATGAGAATGGTAGGACAGTTTCTGATCATACTGGTTTTAGTGTAATCTCAGTGTGTATGAGTGAGCAGAGCTATAGAGCTGCACACAAACCATGATTTGGGCTTCTTATTAGCACCAGCTCTTTTGCTACCACTGTGCTGTCTCCTGCATTACAAGTGCAGGAAAGGAGGCCAGTGAAGACCCTTCCAGTAATTTCTTTATGGTTATAAGCATGAAGAGGGACTGCTGGCAGTGGAAATAATGCCTCTGAGGAGATAAATAATTGTGGCAGCAATTTCTCTTTCATTTCCCCTATTTCTAAAACAGGCAAAATGCCAGGTGGATGATTTACTGATGCCTGCAAGCAACATTTGCTGAACTGTAAGAGCAGGAGACTGAACCGTGGCCTTTCTGGTCAGAGTTAAGATAATGTCTGTGGGAACAAAGTGGAGGGGGTTTGAGCCTCTTTCCCAGTGATAACAGAAGATGTTGTGTCAGGAATACAAACTGCTGCACACTTGCCTTCTTCCCTGTGACTCTAATGAAAGGCTGGATTACACCGTGTGCTCAGGAAATCAGGTTAATTCTTTGGCATTTAGTCTCTGCAACATCCCTTTTTATCCACAGCAATCCTCTATCTAAAATTTGAGAAGAAGTAGTCTCCCAGCAATTTTAAATACAGGGGAATATTACTGGTCACTCACCTTCTCCTGAACAGGTTTAAAATTTAAATCCAGGGCAACAACACGAAACCTCACTGGAAAAGCAAGAAACAGGGTGTTAGCATTGACCATAGTTTGTGTGGCTAAGCATGATGTTTTGCTTTCATTAGTACTCCCAGTTTCACAGATCTTCCAACAGTCCTGCTTGCACAGGATGCATATAATAAAATGCATCTGAAGGTAGAAGAGCTCTACACAGACTTTGATTAAAGGTGTTTTCCCTAGCATCAAGTTCACGTACTCTTTCATAAAAGTTTCCTTTAATGTTAGTAATGAAAAGTTTACTTTCATGAAAGTTTAACCTCACAGAAAGGAATGACTGAACAAATAAGAACTGTATTACCTTTTCATAATTTGGTTTTGTCTGCTGCTTGCCCCAGCTCAAAACCAAGCCATTTGACCAATAAACAACCCATATTGCACACCTTTGTGGCATGAAATTCCAACTGGTAAGCTTTTCTTCGTTCTATGTATCTATGTAGATAGAACAGATCTGAATTAAAGCAAAACTAATCTAGTCTAATGGCTGCATGTGACTAATCTCTGGGAATAAGTCTTCTTCTCTGGTTTCCTATTGTGTGTGCTAGAAACCTTAAAGCCTAGAAATTGATACAGGAATGGATCTAGAAAAATGCAGCTCTGCTTAATGGCTATGTGTGAAGCATGGATAGGGGGATAACATAAGTGCAGGAATGCAACTCTGCAAGAAAATAAAACTCTAATAAAAATCTAGAGTCCAAACATATCAGAGGCCAGAAGGTAAATAGCATGATTTTGTCTTTAACAACTTATAATTAATTTTAAAGTAACAGATTTCACTCTTGTTGTTTAGGCTATTTTGATGCTGACCAGCACCACAGAGGGAAGCATTGTTTTATGCCAGGTATTGATCTAATCACCTCTACCCACTCTCCTGGCCTGTCATAAGTAATGAAAGAGCAGCAGTGATAGCTTCTGTCACTTGGGAGGAAGGGACAAATGAAATAATAGAGATGATGGGATGACAGTCTCCTGACATCCTGAAGATGACTCCCTAATCTCCACAGCAAATACTGTAATAGTTTTAACAGGAACTCTGAAGAAACTGCCCAGAATGTAGCTCAGCCTGGAAAACACCAGACAGAGAAATTCTGTCTGAGGAAATTGCCTCCTTAGGCCATGTTATATACAGAGTGGACATTCACCAGTCTGTCCTGGTTTGTAGATGGGTTTGTCTGTCTGCACAAAGACGATGCTGTCCGTGTTCCAGATCATCACTGACCGCCTTTCCTCTAGGCTGACAGTGCTGCCCTTGGCAGAGAAGGAAATGAAAGCCAGGGGTGCAGAGTGGGCAGGAGGAATCTGTGAAGAAAGAAGAAACATGGGGACATCGTTAGTCTTGAAGTAATTTGCTCCAGAACCTGTTGAACAGCAATACTTGTGACCTCGGCTCCTACAACAAGACACAATCTCACTTCAACCAACTTCATCACCTTTATGGGCTTTTTCTTATTACTTATGTCTACAAAAAATGCTTCCTTTTCTGTTAGTATGATAATCTCCTATGCTTCCTTTTTCCTTTAACAAGTCTTATTTCTTTCCCTGTTTGTTCCTTTCTGCGCTCTCTGCTTGAATTTTCTTGTCCTGGTTTACATTATTTTCCCATGGGGACATAAATTAAAATTAACTTACCTTGAACTTGAAGCATTGTAGACCACTGCTGGCTGTCATGGTTTTCTTAAAAATAGTGGTATTAACAGAGCTGTATTCTAGGATTACTCTGACGGATACTGTCTCGTTGAGGTTATGGAACTGCAGGCAACCCTGTCCTGGAGAGTCATTTTGGAGGACAGCAGGCACCATCAGGACATACTGCCTGTGAAATCCCAACATCAGTGATCACATTCACATGTAAAGGAGAAGCAGCCTCATCAGGATAAAGCAAACACACAACACCGTTATTATTAAGTACCCACCAATTACTTTAGATTAAATGGACACACTGCCAGTGCTCCTCACTCTGTCCTGCAGCTCTGAACTAGCCCAGTCCTGCTATTGCCCCCAGCTCTCGCCCTTTTGCTCTTTATCTGAGCCCTGGGCCCACCTGGTTTCAGTAAAGCACCCTGCTGTCACTACTGCTATTGCCTTTTCTGGGCACACATCAACTCCCGTGGAAGTTCTGCAATTGGTGGAAGGTCTGAGCATATGAAATGAAAATGATTCACTTGCCATACCCATTCTGCTTTAGCTCTCCAGCTACAAAAGATGAGCCCTGGCAGTATTTAAGTTTCAGAGAAAAATCACTAGCACAGACTAGCACTGTCTTTAAAGCCTTTTCACAAACACTAATAGTAGTAAGAGGGTGGTTCTTACGGCTCAGGTTCCTTTGCAGCTGCTGCATGCCAGAGAAGAATAGCCAAAAGAAACTTCAGCCACATTTTTCTCACTGGGAGTCAGAAGAAAGAGATAAGTTCTCTTCCCATGAAACAAAACCTTGCCTACTAGTTTAATAGCTCTGCAGCATTCCTCACCCGGCGCTCCAGAGGAAAGGAGTTTGGTGTTCAACTCCTCCCTGGCTCCTTTCTTTGATGTTAGTGCCTTTATAACTGCAGCAAGGGGTGGAGATCCCAGTCTACCCTGCTCCTTGCAAGAACCTCCCCCAACACTACTGCAACCAAAATCAACCCATCGTCTCCAGACTGCAACATTTCACTGCACTTCTCTGAATGTCTGCACACACCAGTGGCCTTGTTTTCAAGGAAAGGGGCTTTGGGTTTTACACTGAGACTTGTTACAGTACTGAAAAGCACAAAGTGACCTAAACCCAAGTCTGTCATACCAGATTAACGTTTGAGGGTTTCCCCCATTGTTCTTGGAATTTACCGACTGGATTTACAGTCTGGTTGAAGCAGACCAATTTTCTGTATATTTGTCACCAGATTCTGACTAAAATAATACATTGACCTCTCTTTTCCCTTGCTTCATAGGTGTTTGGAAAATTGATGAAATGGAAAAACAGAGAAGGTAGAAACAGAAAGAGATCTAAAAGGTCTCAATTGCTTCTACCTTAGCCATTGAGCACTTGACAGTGTAGTTGAAGTTTGATTCATTTCAGCTCAGGATTAGCCAGTCACTGGGTCTATGGGAATTTGTTGGTCTCCCAAGTTTCCAGTTTTCACACCTGTGTGGAAGCTAATGGAGTTTTTTTATTAGGGAGAAGGAAGTTCTTTTGTTCTTTTGTACTCTGAAGAGAAAACAAAGCACTCAGGTGGGCTGCTCCCTACAAGAAAAACAATGCTGGAAAGCAGTTATTTGATAACTGCAAATAACTTTTTCCATTAATGTTGGCACTGGGTCGGTCTGGCATGAGTTTATGAAGTCAGCTCTCTCCACAGCAGCCTACTGTGCTTTGCATTTGAGGCTAGAACAGTGCTCATAACTCACCAGTGTTCTGGCTCTTGCTGAAGGGTGCTTGCAGAGTGGCAGGGCTTTCTACCTCCCCCACCTCCCAGCCAAAAGCCAGGAGGGACTCTGAGGGGCCACAGCCTGGACAGGTGACCCAAACAGGCCAAAGGGATGTCCTGTACCTGCCATAGGACATCATGCTTAGCAATAACAGGTGGGGGAAAGGAGGAGGAGGGACAGCATTTGTGGTAACAGCATTGGTCTTCAGAAGAAACCACTGCCTTTACTGAGGCCTCACTTCTCAGGGAGTGGCTGGACATCTGCCTGCCCATGGGAAGCAGTGAATAAGTCTCTCTTTTAGCTTCTGCTTTCATTTTTAAACAGTTATTTCAACTCACTAGTGTCTTTGACATCCTTCCTGGAAAATGGGAGTGAGTGAAAGATTGGTGCCTGCCTTGCTGCCAGAGAGATATGGGTCCAAGGGTACTTCTATAGGAGCACGATTTCCTATAATATCCTGATGTGTTTTATGACTGTCTCTTCTAGTTTCTTGCTAGTCTGTGAAACTTTCTTCAATAGAGACATGGGGCACATAGGGTGGCTATGAAATGTTTTCCCTCATGCCTTCAAATTTTTCACAGAAGTATCAAACCATACGGAAATGGAACACAGCAGAAGTAGCAGGTGGGTCCCCAGAGATCTCTCTGTGGCACGTTGTGGGTGCTTAGAACACAGAACACAGACTGAGGTTCTGTTCTGAAAGCCCACCTCACTGTCATTTCTGTTGCAGAGAATCTCCACAGATTCTGCAGTTAAGGAGATTCCCAAAGGATAAGGCTTTATTTTCTCTGCAATGGGATACCCATACCAGGAGCTGCCAGGAACAGAAATTCACTGACAAGGGCTTGAACTTGAGCTGACAAGGTGGAGAAAGGAGATGACCAGTACTGCAGGTTCTTGCTTTTCTTGGCTTTCTCAGGTAGTTATAAATTTATTGCAATGTAATAAAGTATTCATTCCAAGCAGGTCAATTTGATAATCATCACAGTCCAGAAGCTTTCTGAGTCTGCTTTTGAAGGTTTAATCAGAGGCTTGAGAGGCTTAGGTGACATTCAAAGGTTGTAGAGGTAGAGAAGGGTATAATTTACTGTTACAACAAGCAGATATTTTTGCCCCAAATCTAGGTTGGATTATGGCTTTGGTCAGAAAGTGCACTGTTGTCTCTCCAAGAACTAGCACTAGTCACAATGTGCACATGTACCTCCTGCACAGTAACCAAATGAAGGACAAAGATTACCCATTCATCCTATATCCAGATAATTCACTGCACTAGTTTAAAACCTCCACTAATTACAATGAAAATGGTGAATCTGTTAAGGAAATAAACAAACAAAAAATGCAATGATTTGTAATAGAGAAGTTATTGAATTAACAGGTTTGCAACCTGGGTAGAAAAAAGCCACTGTAACCTTATGATAACAAAGGAAAACAGAGGTCATCCCATCTTCTTGGCTATAACATATAATAACTTGTCTTTCACAGGAGAATCAAACAACATTCCACTGGATACAACAAAAAGGTTGTTTTCAGGGCAAATATTTATGAAACCATTGACATTTGATTTTTTAAATTGTTTTTTATTGCTATTATTCGCCGACTGCATGTCTTTGCTTTTCAAATCTTACCCATTCTTTTAAACTCAGCTGCATATGTTCGAGAAGCTTGTGAAGATTGCTCTTTGGCAAAGTTAGAGAGATGGTACTTCATCACCAGGTCTGTATTTCATAGAATCATGGAATGGTTTGGGTTGAAAGGGACCTTAAAGATCATCCAGTTCCAAACCTTCTGCCATGGACCGGAGCACCTTCCACCAGACCAGCTTGCTCAAAGCCCCATCCAGCCTGGCCTTGAACGCTTCCAGGGATGGGGTGTCTGCAGCTTCTCTGGGCAAGCTGTGCCAGTGCCTAACCAAGTTCCCAGTAAGGAATTTCTTGCTAACATCTATTCTGAACCTGCTCTCTTTCAGTTTGAGTCCATTCCCCCCTGTCCTGTCACTATATGGGCTTTTAAGTAGTCTCTCTCCATATTTCCTGTAGCTTCAGATACTGTAAGAGGTGCTTGGTTTTGGGCAATGTTGGAGAAATGTCTGTACACAGACAGATTATCTTGCATTCTTGACTCAAAAGGAGGTTTTTGCCGGCCTAACTTTGAGTGTTACCTGAGCCATAACTTCAGACCTCAGATACTTTTGCTGTAGCGCGCACACACACACCCACACACACACACGCACACACACACATAAACATCGGTGCGTTTGTAGATAGGGAGCAATGAGAGGGAGCCCTGGCAACAGTAGAATGAGCTGTTGGATTTAGTTAAATTTGATTTAGTTATCTTTGTTAAAAAATGTCCCACCAGCTTAGTACTGAGATCTTTCTGCCACTGAAACCGTTCTGCTGCAGCCACAGTTAGACACCAAAAATTGTGCCTTAATGGTTGTGGTTTGGTTTATTTAAGGCACTAATATGTTCAACCAGAACAAGATTATCTTTACAAATAAAATCTGTCTTGCTGTGAGAAACTAAAGTAATACTACTTGACTGCAACTAATGTTTTCATATAGGGCTGCTCAGTCACAGTAATTTCTGTGTCTTTCTGTGTGGTTTCCTGATCTCAAATTTCTCTATTACTGAAAAGAGCTGTATTTCTTTCCTGTGGGAATCATCAAATGGCTTTAGGGAAATTACAAGAGTCTCTGAAGCTCCATGGTTTTTCCTGCTTTTGATGCTTTTGTGGCTGCTAACATTTCATATAATTCTAGTACCCCTTCTCACTCATGCAGTCTAAAGCCAGCTTGGATGTGTGTGCAAGACCTGTATCCATATATTTGTGGCATAGGCACTCTCAGCTTTCTTGTGAAGGGGTTAATTGCTGCATTCAGAATAAGATCAATGCAAAGAACTTGGTCATTACAGCTACAAAAATTATTGAAAAACTCTGAGTTAATCTGTGATTTTGGCCATGACTGCTTCCTATAACACTGTCTTTTAGAAGATTAGTTTGTAATGATTTGTTTAGACATGGTAAAGGTTGAAATGCTTGGTTTGGCCCAGGTGTTTGGGGAACAATGCTGAAACATGGTAACTACAGATAAAGTTCTGCTTGGTCAATAGGGTCTCTAGTCAACCATGCAAGATTTCTTTCATTGTTTTAAGACGTGTGAACCTTGGCAAAGTCCTCTAGCAGCTGAAAGGATGATGAGGTCATAAAACAAATACGCATATCCCTAGTGGAATAGTCACAGCTTGCAGTGATTTTGATGAGTGATGGAATTTTTTTCAACAAAACGTGGTGGTAGGGAGGACTGCAGTTTATTTCAGTGGTCTATGATATCTGGAAAAGGCAGCCATACTAAAAACAGAGGTATTTGAAGGTCAGCCAGTTGCAAGGCTTCAGTGGCTCTGTTGAGTGTGGATGGGTCATCCACAACATGTTTTCAAAACTGAGACCTTTCTCCACATATGTGTGGAGGCTGAAATCTGAGCAGGAATAATTATGAACTGAAGTATTAAGCCTGTCTTTGCTAGTTTTGGTGCTAGTGCAGTTTTGGTGACAAATGCCAGTGAAAGGTGAGTGAAGCTGGAATCTGACTGCTCTCACTGCACCTGCACAAGCCTCAGAATGGATACTAGTGGATATAAAAATGAAATTATCTTTCTTAGTTGTACACAGATTCCCTGGCAGCTTTTAGGCTAAACTGTGAATGCAGTGCTATAGTCAGGCTAGTAAGAGAGTCTGCATTTCTTTGGGAGTACTTTGCAGCTTTACTGTCCTTGCATGGACAGGAATTAGAGTTTTTCAGCCCTCCTTTCCTTGTGGTCTTTATAGGCAGCATCAAGGGTTCAGGTCAAATGTGAAGAGGTCACCAATAAAATATATGAATAAGCCCTCAAAAAATTTCTGGTACTTAATAAGTTCATTCTTCACACTTGCAAATAAAATCGGGTTTTAATTACAGTGGGAAAAGAAAATACCTAACAATGAGTATTAAGTGGGGAACATTTGACATGTAATCCATAAAAGGTAACTAGTCAAAGTGGGACAACTAGTCTGGTTTCATGTTCCCCCTAAACCTCTCATGCCAGCAATCAGCTCATGACTGGTACTGAGAAATTACCTTGTGTACCAAGAGCTGATGCAAGCTGCACATGATATTGTCATGTATTGGCTTTTCTGGCTACCAGAGAGGTGCCTGAGACCAGCCATCTCTAGCATGTTGAGGGAAGCCCAAATCATTCTCTGACTTTTTCACCTCTGATCAAACCCCTAACCCTTTGCTTCTATCCCACAGCTGTGCACAACTATCCTCTCTTTGTAGCTGCAACTTCTGCACTCTGAAGGTAGAAGCATTTGCTTTCATTTCAGGTGACAGCTTGTGACAGGCGCGTGTAGAAAGATGTAGCTCTCTGAGGCTTTCATATTGCAATGGCTTTTCTCTGCCTTATGGAAAGCCTGTTTTTTATTTTCATTCTGCAGAAATGACTCATAAATGCATTGCAGTGACAGATTTGTAGGTGTTTGAAGCTCCATTAGTCCCTCTTATTGTCTTCTCTTTCCCTTCATCAGTTTGGAGCAGAACAGCCTAGCCCTGGCTGGTTGCCCTTCTTCTCTGGATTGACTTGAGAAGGGTCATACAGTTCTGCTTTCCCTTAGGAATTCAGCCACCAGCCTACAGATCCTACAAGAGTTTTACTGAGGCAATCATACCCCTAAAGTATTTTCCTGCAGTTTCAGGCACTGTTGATGTAAGAGACAAATAATCTGTCTGAACTGCAGGTTGGTCTGTGAGAAGAGCACTACAGAGGAGCAGTGTTTTTACTTGTGTCTTTGGATGCAGCTTTATGGGCCAAAGGAAATTTCTTGGACATTTTTTTGGGGGAAATGTTATATGTCTAATCCAAGTGCTCTGAGAAAGGGTGGATCTCACTTCAAGCAGTAAAATGATTTTTTATAACCAAGAGTTCATAGGAGTTGAGTGCAAGACATAAGACCTACATCTTTTAGAGCAGGGACTACCTCGTCTCATTTCTTTGAAGTCTGTCTTCAGTGTAGGCGTGATGCTGCTAGGACTTGAATGGGAAAGAGAGCTTGGGGTTAGGAGTCTCTCACAACTGGCTGATAACACTAAATGTTGGAGGCTCACTCTCTTTTTGAGTACTTTGATCTTTTTGCCATTGACCAACATCTTGCTTCTAAATCCATTTTTCTGTTGTTACAAAGAATTTTTCTTTCCGCTACGACATCCCAGAAATTGAACTTGTTCCAGACACATTATGGAAGGCGTGCAAATGCTATTCAGAGCCTGCAGCTTTCTCTCCCTTTATCTGTTATTATTATCTACTTGGCAGCAAAACAATACTCTTGTGTTACCTGATATATTAATTGCACTACTTTAAGGACGCCCCCCAGGGAGAGCCTGTTTGTGCCTTCAACCCCTGACCTTAGGCCTGAAAAGTTTTTTGATTCATTCCCCTCACATAAAGGCTATTTTTCCTTTGTCTCCAGTGAAAATATATTCTGCAGCTATATATTGAACTGCTGAACACTGTACAGAACAAGCTGGAGGATATGTCCTTGATGAAGACTCGCCTGTCTTTTTAAACTTTTATTATCTTCCTAAACAGCTGAGGTTTCCAAGTTGTCTCAGGGCAAACAAGCTGGCCTCAGGCAAATAGGGAATAAGAGAAAGTCCTGATTGTCCTCTTTTGAAGAACCAGGTTTTTTTATTGTTATTGACCCATAAACAACCAGCACTGGGCAAAACTTCCTGCTGGAGAGCACTGTGTGGAAAGGAAGGAAGTGACTGGAGCATCATATCCATGCCTAGTGTCACTCATAGTTTCTCATAGCACGAGTGCTTTGCTGTTACACAAAACAGTGTCAGAGTCCTGGCAGCTTGTAACTCTGGGAAAAACTTCCAGAGCCTGTCCTGGCACATTCCCATGGGCTACAGCAGATGGTCCCATAGGAACTGCACCTTTCTGCACACTGAAAGCCAAAGGGAAGATTGATTCATGGTAATTTCAGAGTTCTAGAGCATCTTTCTAACTATAGCAATTAAAGAAAACTGAGTGTAAATGTATTTGCCATTTTTGGAGATGGGATATGGGCCTTGCCATTTTCTGATTGATTCACATGGTCCTACAAGGTCAGTATCTAAAGCTCCTTTCAATTGTTACGTCTTTTCATCTGACTTGCACTGAGGTTAAGCAAACTGAATTTGTGAAGCAGCAGCATCACATGATGCAAGCTCCATGAGAAAAAAAAATTGGGTCACTAGTTGCACTGCAGTTAAAAGTGTTAAAGAGGTAAAAGAAGGCTGTAAAATGCAGATTTTGCTATGTACTGCTGGCATTGTTCCATGCACTCCCTCTCAGCCTAGTGTTTTGGAAATTTGTAGTAAAATTTAAATGCTATGCTTTTGAATGCATCTGCATTTCATATCAGTTTCCATCTGACCAGACTTGCAGTTGGCCATTCACTGGAATGGCATTAAACAAAGGCTTTTGTTTAGCAGCAGGCTGAGTTTACACAGCTGAGGAAGGTGGATTGAAGTAGCCTGACTGACCCCTCTTGAAGTTCACACAATCTTTTTTGCTGACAGGGATGGGAGAGCAAGGGGGAGTTGGGGGTCAGTTGGCCCCTTAACATCTTCAGAGTCATAACTTACTTCTCAGCATGTGTCTGTCTGTAGCAAAAGTCACCACAGGTCTCATGCAAACATGAAAACATTGCTTTCAGTGTGACTTTTTTGGGTCAAAGGTTGTGCCCAGGGGTGGCTTCTGATGGGAAGAGAAATGCTAGGGATAGAAACTCAATGTTTTGAGCAGAATTAAAAGACTTGAAAGCCACTCACCTCACAATATTTTTTTCTCAAAATGTCATTATTTTTTTTCACAAGGTGGAAATTCCACCAGAATTGTCAGGGAAGAAAATAATCTTGTTTCTCAGTAAACCAAGCTTATATGCAACTTAAGAAAAAACAAAAAACAAAACAACAAAAAAACCCAGCAGAGAACTCCATTCCCGTATTTCTGTATGTCCTAAGGAGAGATATAGATGGCATATGTGATCATAAATGTTATTTTATGCATTGAAGTGCTCCTTCAGGCTCACCTGCATGCACAGTGCTACCAGATGAAAAGCTGCTCTGTGCCTGATGCTTTCACATGCCAGGTGGAATTTAGAGAGCTGAGAGAATCAGATAATGGGGCCAGGTTCCAAAGGGTGTTAAGGCACATAGCTCACATCAGCAAATTCACAAACAGCCTTAGGTTCCTATGTCAAATCTCTCATATGTTTAGAGCAACTCTCTACCTGCTTCCCAAGGTTTCCTAGGTCCTGGTGTGGCTGAATTCTGCTTTTTTTGCTGGACCCCAGTGCCACTCTCAAGCTGAACACCTTTCTGCTGGTTAGTTTCTGTTGGGCAGTTCTTAGAACAGGAGGCTGCAGTTGGTGACCTCTCCAGGTCCTTCCAAACCAAGATTTATGGTCTCCCACAGCTTCCAAATTTATTTTGCATCTTTCTGGGATTACACTGAGCCTGAGGGTCTCTGTCATGGCTTCCCCCTGTCACAAAGGTTCCTGTGTTCATCCAGTTCTAGATAGACCAAGGAGTGGAGGCTGGGACAAATATCATTGCCAATCAGAACGTTTTATTACAAAGGGCAGTAAAATATGAGATGCTAATCTGAAGAAAACATTTCTTTCTAGATAGAGGCAAAACTTGCACAGAAGTTGTCCTCCTGTGATTAGACTTCTGTCATCTGTAGGTGATTCAGTTCAATTGCTGAAAAAGCTGAGGATCAAAGGAATTTCTTCAGGATTTTCCTTCTGGATAATGGAAAGACCAAAACAAGTAAAAACTATAGAAGCAGCAGCAGCAGCACATTATTCTCCAGGATTAGGATTTCTTAAGAGGAACCTATGGCACAGAACACACATTTCAAATTAGTACCTTTACACAAATCTCCCACTGGAATTTGTCATAAGTTTCAAAACAAGATGGATGGTCAGGGCCAACAATTGCACAGTATCTCCCTTGTCAGGAAAAGCATTTTATTTAAAGCAGTTTCTAATCCACACTGACCCCAATTCTTTTTGAAGTGTGGGCCAGAATGGGTCATTCTGATCTACAGCAATATGAGATTTGCATATTTCTCATTATTCTACATGTTTTTCATTGTGCTCCCAGAAAAAACCCAAGTCTCTTATCCTCTTCTTGTTCTGCAGCTGCTTGCCTGACATTTTTGAATCATTACCTCTTCTGGCACACATCTGATTTCAGTTGGAATATGTGGAGCAGGGAGTATTGTACTCTGAAAGGCCATATTCATCTGGAAAGAAGGAAGGAAGAAAACATTTGTATAAGAGTGAGAAATCATTCTGACCCCAGACTATCTGCATCTGCCATTAACATGCTACAAAACAGAAGACATTTGATAAATTTTGTGGTAGACTCCCAGTTGTCAAGGCACCCAGTTGCAGGGCTGCATAGTGAGAGACCAGGGCACTCTGACCATGTTTGTCAGGACACATCATTGCTGTCACCATGCAAGTCGTGGATCAGGTGGCAGAAAATGCACTCCAGGGTCAATGCTCTGACTGCTGCTGCTGCTGCTGCTAATCTGCTAGGATTCGGTTCAGGAAAGCTGGTCAAAGGCACTTATTTTTCTAGTTCTAGTTACTTAAACTCCTCTTTTGTTAAATGGGATTGTCATTCCTAATTAAGTATTTAAATTCCACTAAGGAAGATCTTTTTGATGCAGCCTACAATGATGATATTAGTAAAAAAATTAGCTAATGCAGTTCGGGGAAGTCAGGAACAGTGCTGCCTTTGAGTTATTGATTTTAACCATCATGTCCAAACTGTGGAGTGAAAGTGGAACCACATGTCTTTTTGTATGTGTTTTGTAAGAATGAAGCTCTCAAGTATCACTTTCTTATCTGCTTTACGTTGAAATGAAACAAGAAATGTAAACACGGGAGGGCAGGAACTGTTTGTGCTCTGCAAAACCTTTGCAGTCTAATAATCAAAACCAGCAGAATTGCTAAGTGGGTCTCTCTTTGTCCCTCCTTTGTCACAGGTTTTACTGAGGCCTGCTGGAGGGTGACCTACCTGTTTCATAGTAATCATATATATGCACAGGCACTGGTTTGATGTCTGAGACAGGCAGGCTTTGCTCCACACCGAAGGAGAAGCTGATTTCCTTCTGGGACACCTGGAAATGGCAAGACAAAAAGATGCATCAGAACTTTTTCATAACTATCCCTGAGGCTAAGGTTGAACAGATTAATTTCTGCATCAGACTGTGTGACAATGTGCTATTCTACGGGTCCCTCCAGTTTGTAAAGTTGATGTTAAATCACACAATTGTTTAAAAGCTGTTGCTAAATATGTTTTGCTGCTAAAATTGTGTGCTCTTTTATTTTCTTTTCTCCTCCTCTTATTTCCATTGCCAATTATCCCAACCTAATTCCCTGTTTGTGTGGTTTTCAGCACATCAGCATTCATCCTGTAATAGAAAATGGCTGTTAGTTTCTTTCCTTGCTTTTTCCCAACTAAAATCACCTTCAGTACCCCTAAGAATGTTCTCTCTACTTTTCTCCCTTTAATTACCTTGATCACATATCTCCATTATACCCTGTGATATTGGATTGAGTGAAGTACTTCTACATCTTTAAGGCACTGGTATCGTTAATATGCTATTAATAAGATTTTTCTTTTATTTGGAAGCCTGTTTTAAACTTCCAGTTTTATTAAACTGAAGGGAAACCTCCCAAACTTACCTTCTGAAGGTAGAAGAGTATGTGGTTGTTCTTGATGTCTACACGATCCACAACGGAATTCTCGAACCGAAGCTTTAAATAAGGCAAAACACAGCAATGTTAGCACGGGAGACTTGCCAAGGAGACTTACAGATTCCGCAGCAAAATGCGTTTGAAGAGGCTGCTGTGCTCCTTTTATGCCACCCCGCCATCTAGTCGCCAAATAAAGAAATGCAGGTTGAGTGTTTTTACAACCTGATGCGTGCAGACCAGTCACAGTGGTGAACAGTTCCACCAGCCAGCTTTGGTACTTGTAACTTCCATCATCAACCTAAGAATTCTCTCATTTCAAAGCGAATTTACAATTAATTTCTGCAGCTCAAGCTGATTCACTTGCTAGTCCATTGTATGTTTTAAATAAATGTTTAAAAACATTTAGAAAAGAATGTGAACAAAATTATTTTAATATCAAAACATACACACCTAAAATATTCTAAACTTTAAAAACCAGCTTATTTTCTTGAAGTGTGTATGAAGAGGAGTAGGATGCCAAACAGAATATCATCTCAACAGAAAAAATCTTACAAATAAAATTTATTAATTTCATACAGTTCTAGCCAAAAAAATTCAGGCTTGAACACTGAATTATTATAAATACACAAAGTATGAGCAGATTCTACCAAGAATTTAATTCTTCTTTTTATCTGCTTGAAAATTACAGGTCTTGACTTGAAGGTAACTCATCTATTGTGAACTTAAATTGTATTAAGAACCTAAACTAGTTGCTTATCAGTGTTGTCCCCAGAATTGTCATCATCATAATCAAATTTCTGGATAGTAAAGGAGGAGGATCAAAAAAGGACCTCCTTTTTTTGGTTGTTTGTTAAACTGTACTGTAAAGGAAGAAATAACCCTTGTCAAAGGGATAGTAATGCAAAATGCCAATTGAAGCAATTTAACTATGGCAGAAGTGTTTCTCACATAGATTCTGTCAGGCTGTATGACTACAGACTCATGCACACAGACACTAAGAGCACAGGGAAATCCCATTATCCTGAGCAGAGCCACTGGAGCACTCTGACCCTCCCCCTTGGGGCTGCCATAGTCAGAGTGTGAGAGCCACAGGGTGAGTCAGCAGCAGAATATCCCCGGATCACCTTGCAGACTGAAGGGGAATGCTGCCTGCAGACCATGGGGCTGAATATAGGATGCTGGGACTCAAGAAAGAGTTTTCATGGGGTGTTTAGGGAAAAAACCAGAAGTAACAAAGAGAGGGATAAAATCCAGTTGGAAGGGAAAAGGGTGGAAAATGAGATAAAAGAGGCCAATTGCACGTGAACAGGTTGGTGGTCAAACACACTTGTCTGCCCTGCACCTGGTTACCACAGCCCCTCCTGCCTTCTTATTAATCTCTGTTCCTGGCAATTTTCCAGGGTGAAAGGCTCTCAATTCCATGTGAATGTGTGTGCAGGGAGTTCAAGTCCCTGAAGAGAGGATCAGAGACTGTGTGCCTGGGGTGCCAGCATCCTGGGACACCAGACTGCAGGCTTGTAGTGACGGGAGTATGTGTGTCAGCATGTGCTCCCCAGTGACAAACCGGAACAGCAGCCAGCTCCTGAGTCAGGCAGAAACCTGACCCAAATGTTGGACACACCAGAGCATCCAAGGCAGCTACCAAAGGCAGCAGAGTGTCCAAGCCTACTTCTGGAGAAACCATACAGTCTTGGAGATGCACATTTGGAGCAGCTAGTGGGGACTTATTTGCCTGTCTCTGCGTGTATGTGTCTGTCTGACATCACTGTGAAACCAGAGGACCCCAGCTCACCTACTGCATGTTAAGAATGCTTATAGGGGCCCTCAGTATGCACGCATGGGGATGGGGACCTCAGTTCCAGGCACTGAAGCAGGGCTCAGGCCTTGAAGGAGGCACATGTCCAGGCGCCACCAACTCAAGTGTCCAGGGGCAGCTGCTGGGCAGACTGAGTGCCTGAGGCCAGCTACCACGAGGAGCCACATTGTGTACTTGCATGTATCTATGTGCTTGCACATGTTTATGTATTTATTTATTTCTCTTTCCCACAAATGAGATTTTAATCTGATGAGGCAGAAAAAGGGAAAAGGACAAAGCCATTTGAGCTATCTGTGTTTGTGGAAGTGCTGTCTTTCCTCTCTGCTGATCTGTGTGGCACATATATTGTGTATATATGGTTATATATGTGTAGTGTGTATGTCTGCTTATTGGGAATATAGACTGAACTTTGCTGTTGGTTGGACCTGGGGATATGAAGTCTTAGTTCTCCTGGGCTAATCTCCTGAATTTGGCAGCCCCTAACAGATCTGTCTTCAACACATAAACAGCTACAAATTTGAAGTCCAGAGTATGTGAGAGGTGGCTATGCCCAGGGACTTTGCAGTAGTCCCATGGGCTCAAATTTGCTAATCAGAGACTGTGTTTATCAACTTCCTATGTTCTTAGGCTTTATCATTCACATTGGTCCCATTTTTTACCTTTTTCAGGGAAGATTCTTCAGGAACAAATCCTGAGAGCATTTTCACATCAATAATAGCCATGTTGGAGATGTTGCGGTTTCCTGTGTAACTAAAATGAGAGAAGTTCTGTTAGTCTGGTCTGCAAATGGAAAGGAGACCAGTGGATGACATTTTTAGCTCTCAGTAATCCTGTTTTTCTTCCTAAGCTGCAGAGCAGCAGTTAACTGCCTGTACTTCCTTTTTTGGATGCTTTACCAAACTGTGAATGCAGGGGGTAGGTCAGTAAAAGGAGGTTACCTGGCAGAGAGGACAAGGTCAAACTTTGGTGGATAGTTGCCTGTGCAAGACACATTTGCTGTCCTTACAGACAGAGAGAATCCTGCAGCTTTTTTTGGCAAATGGATGTTGTATCTCAGGGTGGTCTGAAAGAGATAGAAAGTGTGGGATGGTCACAGACCTAAGGGAGAGCATGACATATGGAGAGGAACAAAGCATGGAGAGCCCCCTGCTTAGTTCCCAGAGGGTGGTGCTGAGTTCCCAGCTTGCTTACCTGCAGATAGACACAGCTAGTGCCATTCACCTCCACGCTGTAACTCCCTGGAATAGTGGGTAAGGACGCCTGCTGCAGTAAGAAGCGGTTCTTGTCGTTCACCTGGAAAATCTTACTGGGAGTCTCCATGAAATGGACTTGGACTGTATTAAGGTTTTTTTTGGAGAAGGTGAGATATCCATACTGGGCTAAAGCTTGGAGAGCAACCACAGTGTCCTGAAAAGAATAACATGATCCCCAATTAGGTACTCAGGTGTAAGATGGTGTGTGAGGTTAGCGCAGATCCTATTTCCCCGATGCCTTGTCAGTACTCATGAATGCAGGGGGGCTTTCAAAGAGCCAAGGAAACATGACACAAGTTCTTGTAGAACTTGTCCTGGTGGACAGAAGGCTGTCCCTGAGCCACCAGTGTGCTCTGGTGACGAGTAGACCATCTGCGGTGCATTAGGAAGGGCTTTGGCAGCAGGTGGAGGGAGCTGATCCTGCCCCTCTACTCAGCCCTAGGGAGATGTATCTGGAGTGCTGTGTCCAGTCTGGGCTCCCCAGTACAGCAGAGACATGGAACTCCTGGAGCAGGTCCAGAGGAGCATCATGACAAGAATGATTAAAGGACTGGATCATCTCTTACAAAGGCTGACAGATCTGGGCCTGTTCAGCCTTGAAAAGAGACAACTGCGAGGAGATCTCAGAAATATATGAAGGGAGGGTGTCCAGAGGATGGATCCAGGCTCTTCTTGCTTGTGCTAAGTGATAGAAGAAGAGGCAATGGGCAGAAACTGATGCATAGGAAATCCCACCTGAACATGAGGTAGAACTTCTTCACTGTGTGGGAGACTGAGCACTGGGACAGGCTGCCCTGAGAGGTTGTGGAGTTTCCCTCATTGGAGATGTTCAAGAGCCGTCTGGACACTATGTGCTCTAGGATGACCCTGCTTGAGCAGGGAGGTTGGACCAAATGACCCCCTGTGATCCCTTCCAGCCTGACACATTCTGGATTCTGTGATTCTGGAGCAACAGATTTCAATTATTGCACAAAACCTGGCATAATGTTGTGTCAGCAGTGACTGCTGTCCGTGGCCAACTTGGAATTCAGGTAAATTCTCACTGCTGAAAACCAAATTATATGTAAAGCTATGCAGATCATGGTGTACCTTTGACAAGGCGACCCATGAAAGCACCAGTTATCCAGTATTACTCAAATCCACATGCAGTCAGAAAGATTTGTTATTTTTCAAGATTCAGTTTGCGGACTGTACTGCTCCAAGACACTTTCTTTTTACCACACCCAGTTACCTGGCTGGAGGAAAAGCCACCATATGGGTTCTGTTGTTTGATAAGCCAGTACACAACACGGGAAATGTAAGATAAGTCTTCTGGAGTGAGTTTGGTTCTGTTGAGCAGAGCCAGGAGCACATAGCTGGTCATTTCAATCTCAGCAGAAGGGGCACGGGAATAGAAGTCAGAGAAACGTTCTGCTGGTGGCATGTTTTCTCTCTGCCAGTAAACAGATCCACCTGAAAACAGAGAAGTGGGGTGTAAAAAGCATGGAAAAAACAAGTTTTATCAGATCTTGGTTGTCCTGAACTGGGTTTTACTACCAAGCTGAAAAAGAAAACAGGAAGGGATGGAAAGGGAATAATAAAAGCAGGCTGTATAAGACAAAGAGGGATTGAAGTGAAAGCAGTGCAGTAAAAGGATGCTAAGGCAGTTGCAAACAGGAGCACATGATGTAGCAAAGGGAAGTGGGTTTGTTCAGCATTATAAGAGGAAACTAATTGAAAAATTAGGTACAATCTTTCTATTGAAAGATTGGGCTTGAAAAGACCTTGGAAGACCTTGGGCTATTGAAAGACCTTGGGCTAAGACATTCAGGGGACTCTATCTCCCCCTAAATTATTTCAAAATTTCATAGATAGGCCACAGCTCAAACTTTCATGACACTAAAAGAGACAGACAGAAAAACTCCTAGAAATAAATTCAGTAGCATAGCAGGCATGAAAGGCAAGGGAAGGGAGAGCATTCCTGACAAAATTGTGCATCAGAACAGCTCATAAGATCCAACAGGCCATTCCATCTGCTGCACTGCCTCTGCCATGGCCATGCTGCACTTACCAGCCCTGACAGCTGCCCCGTCCAGCTGCTCAAGGAAGAACTGGCATCTTTCCTCTCTGCCAGCCAAGCCATAAACATAGGCAAGGAGGGCCTGGTTGTACAGGTTGTGGACCCCACTGTTAAATGCAGTCTCCAAACAGTTCATGCCGCTTCGAACAACAGGATGCTGGTAATGCAAAACACAGTGGGGTGTCAGGTACTTGGATTTGTGTCTCCACACAATACTTTCTAAATACCTCCATCATTGCTTAAGCTGCAATCTCTGACTCTTCATGCTAGAAATATACATGATCCATGGCATGTTTAATAGCCTACAGAGTGTATCCTGTAAAAAGTGCCCTTCCAGTCATGCTGCCTCCTTTCTAAATTCATTTAGAGGCAGCATGGCCAAAATAAGAGAGCACTGTTTCTTTTCCTGGCTCATGAGATGAGCCTGTTAAAGAGAAACCTTTGTCCCTTGGTTGCTTTAGCAATAAAATGTGGATCATTTCATAGTTCATTACAGAACTATGTAAAGTGCATTGAGACCTCATGATTAAGCTGGCTCTCTCAAATGGACATTGCTTGTTTGCTAGGTACAGCTACCAAGGTAACTCTTCAGACCTTTTAGCCTTATTGACTATCTCTGTGAACCCTTCTTCCTCTCAGAATCACCAGCACTTTACTAACCATGTCGTGTCTCTGCAGCTTCACTTAAATACATGACACTGGGTTTTGGAGCTGCTTACAAAGATATTGGAAACTAAATTCATGTTGCTCTAGAACTGTTTGATTCTGCACAATGCTTTCATCCTGTTGGTCTCGTGTATCCTGATGATGGCTGATACTACCGTGCGTGAGGGATGTTCAAAAAATCAGCACATTTAGAACGTGTTTGTCAGATTTGGAACAATTCTCCTCCTCCCCATCATAACAAGAACAAAGTCGGCATAAAACAAGGTCACAAGGATATGAAGAAAATATATTACAGAGAACAGAACTTGGCTCTCATTTCCCAATGCCTAGTACTTCAACCAGCAGCTCATGGTTTCCTTCCATTATTAAGATTTCCATAGGGAAATGCATTGGAACTAAATGCACAAAGTGAGTTTGTAGACTGAAGATTTGGACAGCTTGAACTTTGGACTAGGGAAATACAGAGAAAATTCCAAAGTGGATTTTGGATGGAGTGGGCAAATTCAGTCTGGATTTTGCACCTACTTAGACTACCATTGTCTAAAACAGCTGGACTCCTCAGGGGTGTTTCAAGTGAATCCACAAGCACTGGATATATAACTGAATTGGAACACTCATTAAATACTTGCAGGAGACTGCAGGGTTCTGAAAATAACTGTCTACAATCAACTGCTGTCCTACAAAGAGTATTTGAGTTCCTCATTGTAAAGGAAAGCTGATGTGAGGACTGTGACTTGAGCAGTTTGACAAATGTCTGACTGGGCTAACAGCACCAAAAACCTACTGCAGCAGAGTGTCCAGCCTCCAGCAATGATGCCACAACATAGGCTGTGAGGGAGTATTCAGCTTCTTCTCCACCCTGAAGAAAAACAAGTAAAGAACTGGTTAGGATGAATGTCCTAGAAATAAACAACATATGAATTAATTCATAGTTCATATATCAGTTAGATTTGAGATCAGCAGTAATTTCTGTCTCCCTGTGTGCACAGGAACAAGAAAAATCAAGCTTACAGAGGATAAAGCCAAAGTAATTGACTGCATCTTCTTGGCTTTTGTACATGTGTAATAAAGCAGACAATAGCTTGGGGCTGAGCCCAAAATGCAGTGGTGGAAAATAAAACCTGAGACTTAGAAAGTTCTACTTGTTTTTACCTCATCATCAAGAGCACACATAAGAATCATGCCCTGCTTGTGTAGGAGAGACACGAGATAACACTACCAAGAAGAGTAAGGGTGTGCTGAAGAGTAAGTTTGTGTCCTATCCAAATAAATCCAGACAGCAGGACTGGAATTTTGTGGCTATACTTATCTCAGTTACCTTCAAAGCATTGTTGAAATGTGATCCAGCATTTTCAAAGCAGCCATCTGACTTCTGCTTGCTTGCCAGCCAGATCAAAGTTTGGGACTGGACGTTGTCATCAATGTAGATGTAGCGCTTGGCCTGCTCCAGGGACTTGTACACGAAGGCAGTGAGCCTGCAGGTGATCCAGAAACAGAAGGCAGGTGTGGTGTGAACAAGACCAAGGACATTCACCAGTGCACAGGATGTGCATAGAAAATGATGTAAAAAGAACTTTATAATGTTTGAGGTAAAAGAAGAAAGTGTTTTCTAAGTTTTAAGTAAATAAAATACATAAAATTCTCATACTAAAAATTGACCTGATATGTCTCCATTACTGTGCTGAAACCTTTCTTTTAGAGCAGTAGTAAAGTACAGACACATGTTGGTGACTGATGTTAGCAATTTCTAGTCTTAGTTAATTGAATTATGAAGCAGGTTGGAAGGGATCTTTGGAAGTCTCCTGTTCAACCACCTGCTTAAACTAAGGCCAGAGTTGTGTCAGGCTGCTCAGTCTTTTGTCTAGTCATGTGAAAATATCTAGGAATAGAGATATCCACATCCTCTCTGGGCATTTATCTCAGTGCTACAGCCTTCTCCTGGGGAAGATTTTTATTTCTTCTACCCACTTGGAGTTGTCTCTGTAGCAACTTGAGTAAGGACAAACTCTTGTCCTCACTCTGTGCAACTCCAACAAGAGTCTGACTGTATTTCCACAGTCCCCACCTAGGCAGAAGAAAAGTTTACCCAGGTCTCCCATTATTTTCTTCTTCTACAGGATAAACAAATTCAGATCCTTTAGTTTCCTGTTGAACATTATGTACTCCAGCTTCCCACCATCATACCACCCTTTGGTTGCCCACTTTCCAGTTATTAATTTCTCCTTTACTAGGAGATTCAAATTAACTGAACTATATTCATTTAGTCTATTAAAAATAAGAATCATGGAATACTTGGATCTTTTTTCAAAGCCTAAAGATCCTGTGCTAGGGAAATAGAAAATGTCATCACTTACCATACACTCCCTTCTCTATCTCGTAACCCAAAGGAGCTGTAGGATCCATCCCTGTGTTTGTATGATAGCTGTTTCTGGTAGCCTGAAAACACAATAAGGAGGGCAGATTTACACATTTTCTAATCCGAGAAAAGGATTTGTTCTGCTGTTTGTTCAACTGAATAAGTAAGACTTTTGGATTTAGTATCAGGTAATGGATGTCTGGTGAATAATGCCAACCACTGAGTGAATTCCAGCTGGTTTTACTCTTGGACATGCTGTTTTTGGAGTGCTGTCATTGCCTGCTCCTGTGCAATTATTGTGGTACTGGAATTCAGAGAGATCAGTGCTCACCACGTTGAGTTGAAGTGTTCAAGGCAAACAATCACAATACTAGTTCACAGGATCACAGTTTATTCTGAGTTGGAAGGGACCAAAAATAGTCATCAACTCCACCTCTTAACCATGCAAAGAACCCCAAAAATCACACCATCTGCCTGATAGCATTGTCCAAATGCTTCTTAAACTCTGTCAGGCTTGGTCCTGTGAGCATTTTCCTGGGGAAGAAGATGGAAGAATCTGAAAACCTCTTACCTCTGGATAGATAACCAGTACCCCTGACTCTAATCTCTTCAGTCAGCTGCCCAGTCTTATTCAGATAATCCAGGGCATAGATGTTGGGTGTGAATAAGGCCATGTTCTGTTCTCCACAGCCACAAGGCATATGGAGGAGGTTATCTATGTTCCGCAGGGCTGTGCCCAAAATGTCTCCTGAAGGGTGAAAAATGTAAGAAGTCAGTCCAGTTCAGACATGGTTTTATTGCATAGCATTATACATTGCTCTATACTTTCTTATTATGAAGCCAAGGGCAATGACTAATGTAGAGCAATCATAGTAACCAAAGACACATCATAGAAGAAAAGTGCCAAACCGTCCCCATTTTTTCATTTCTTATCTGGATGATGGACACCTGGGAGAAACTGAGAATTTGAGAGGAAAAAATGAGCACCAATAGTGGCTGGCACAGCTTCTGAGGAGCAGCTATGAATTCTTGGAAGGGTTAGATTTCCCTGCCCATTACAACCTGCTTCCTGTTTTGGCATGTACTTGTGAACATGCTGAGTGGGGTAGGATGCTGACAGGCTGCACAGCATCAGCACATCTCACACAGACATGGGCACCCAAACCAACTGTGTTTAGAAAACAATCTGAGTTCAGAACCTCAAAAAATTTTCACTGAAGAGAACCCTCAAGCCTTACAAATGACTTTAAGATTAGTAGAGTCAATTGGGGCCTGAAACTTTTATTCTATGGGAACTTATTGACTTACAAATGTTTTTCATCATACAAAATGATAAATTTGAAATATGCAGTCAGCAAAGTTCTGTAGATTTCTTTCCAAGAAATTAAGATCATTTTTTTCAAAGAAGTCTGCCTTATGCTACTTTTCATCTGAATCAGCTGTTTGACTACACTGAACTGGATATGCTAATGCAGTATAATCTGAAATGCAATATAAATGAAAATTATTGGACCACTTTGTCCCTTCTTGATATGAGAGAAATGTGAGCAAATTTTGCCTCCCACTGCCATTTTGCAAAATAGAAAACTTACCTTCTAAAATCAAGAAAAATTATTTCTTCAACTTTACATAAGGCTTGTATGTGAATACAAGATGGCACTTGGTGCAGCACGAGAGAAACACCATTTTGCATTCAGTTTAATTACTAAACTTACCAATGACAGAAAAATAAGCTCTGGCTGATCCCTGCACTAGGTTTCTTGGCAAGCTGAGAGACACCTGTTCAGAAATCTTTGTGCCTGATGAGAAAATATGAAAAGAAAAATTGTTAAAATTATGGGGTGTTTTACAGAAGTCTTGACTGTTATAGTCCTCAGTCTGGGTAAGGAAAATGCCACAGAGTCTTGCTCAATGAGCCAAAGGTATATGAAAATTCTGAATTTCAGCCTAGCACCCTGACCCTGTGTCCTAAGCACCCTAGGACAACATGAATGTATCTTTTCCTCCCCTGGAAGGGTCTCTGCCTTTGTAGGACAAGATCTACAAGACAGTGAAGCAGTTCCACTTGGAATGAATGTTCCCTGTGAAGCAGTTCCCTGGAATGAATGAATGAATGAATGAATGAATGAATGAATGAATGAATGAATGAATGAATGAATGAATGAACGAATGAACTTGCCTTACCTTTTGCACAGATGAGGGAGCTCTGAGTCAACTCCTTTTTAATACCTTCAGGCTGTTTGATTGCAGTGAAGTGGTCAGGAAGAGAAAGAAAAGTGCAGAACATCACCATGAAACCATGACATTCAGCAGTGTAAGACAGTATGTGAATATGGCTTTTACCAGACCCTGCACCTCTTGCAGCCAGTCCTACCCTAGCTCCACTAGAATATCTCTTGGTCCATGGCTCCCTCTCTTGCCCAAGATCCTTTCCAAAACACCTTCCTACTCAAAAAGCAGTTAAAAAATAGGTATTTCTAGCCTCTGAGAGAGACTTTGTCCAATTAATCCTATGTAGCTGTTGCTTTATGATGATCAAGATAAACCCTTTTCCTCTTATATCTTTCCTCCACCCTCCTCCCTAGTATTCAAGTCATGTGCTAAAGGTGCTTAAAAGCAAAGTATGGAATCTCCTCCCTTCTGGCACCATGGGCTGTCAGGACATGTGCTCAGGGTCCCAAAAGAAGCCAGTGGGAGGAGGACAGTGGATACTGTGGCCACCATGATTTTCACTCTTATTTTAATATGGAGAAGACTACTGTACACAGGTGCTGTTCTCCCTCCTCCCTGTACTGCATTCCCTCCCTCCCTCCTAACAGCTTCTAACCCTCAGCCACAGGAATTCCAGTTTCCACCAGGCAGAAAGCACCTGCCAATTTCCAACCCTACCTCAACAAGTAGGGTTTGAAACAAGGTGTCCCTGTAAATGGTGTTCTCCTCTGGAGAAGTGCTGTTTCCAGTACCTCCGGTGCTCAGTTTGGCCTCAGCAGTAATCACAAATTTCACCTCACCTGGAAAGACACCCACCAGCCAAGAAAATGAAGTTATCTTCAATGTCTACAATGACCCCTGGCTTTGACTGCTGCTCCTAGGCTGATGAACTGCTGAGAAATGAATTTTCTCTAAAGACAGCTCAGTAAAACCAAATTGCATCAAGATTCCATACCAGTTTGTTAGTGGAAATGAGTGCTTGCCTGGGGCCCTGGTATGAGGAATGAAAGAGGGGTCATCCTGGCCAAAAACCAGATTCACTACCAATTTCCTCCTCTTCTTAGCCTTGTACTGAGTTTTCTCTGGCCTAGGGCAGTGTTGCAATAGTTTAATCATAGCTCTTCTGCCTTTATTCATATTTCAACTTTTGGAGCACTTAAACATGCAAGTAATTAGCAACTGCTTAAAAAAAAAAAGACAATGTGGACTTGAAGGCAGTGTGCATTAACACAGCTATAAAACTGGGAAGGAGCAGTGTCTTTTTATTGCCCATGCATAATCCAGTCCAAAATTATTGGCAAATTTATTAGCAATGAATGGAGCTGTCCAGAAATGCCTGCTTGTGGATTACTGATGCTACCCTAAAGGGGAGTAGAAAGATCAAACAGGGATATAATCAAGGTGATAGAAAGACAAACTTACCCAGTTTTCGGGGGCTAACAGCCCAAATATACGTTTTTCTTTCATTGGCACACACTGTTGCTGTGTTGCCCTCTGATGAAAGGATCTCTGCCTCATAGTCACTTGACTGTGCCAGTATGGCACTGATCTGGGACAAAGAAAGAAGGAGCTAGATTACAAATGAAAGAGAATGACCTTAAAAATCAGGCTGCAGAGCAAAGGAGGCTGCTGCATTAGTATTTGTTTTGCACAGCACAGTACCCAAAGCCTTTGCATGATGTTCCTCCTTCAAGAGCAAAAAGATCCCTGGGAAATAAGCAAACCCCATAGGAAGTAAAAGGGAACTTGATATACCTGGACACACTTGTCGAGGTAGTTGAAGACATTAGCTATTAAGTTAAATTTTTCCCCTCGAGTGACAGAGTACGGCAGGGTGAGGTCCACAAAGAATGGTTGGAATGCTGTCATGGAAACAGGGGAGGAGATGCCAAACCCAGCATCATCCTGCACACAGAAAGCACTGGCTTTCCATTCTGTGATGCTGTCAGGAATGGTGTAAGAGACATCCACCTCTCCTCTGGAACTGAAGAGAATAAGAAACACAGAATGAGAAATTATCTTAGGAATTTTTCAAGACAAATTATGAAACAGGCTTTCTGCTTGAGTCAGAACTTCTGTTTTCATCTCACTTTCTACAAGGTAGCTTTCCATATATTAAAAAATTGTTATAATGCTTGAAGTAAAGGTGCTGGTTAACTACGTGTTAAAGCACTCAAATGCTCAACTTTTAAATTTAGAAATACCAATTGTTGAAAAACCAGGATGCCCAACTACACAGATTAGAATCAATACATTTAGATTAATGTTCTAGAACAGCATCTGAAGGCATAGTTAATATGGAAATATTACAATTGAAGATGCTGTGATAGCCTGAAAGAAAATAAATAAACTGAGGTTTTTTGCTGCTGAATTAAAAATTGGATGAAAAATAACAAGCTCCTTCTCTCTCCTTAAAAAAATACTTTTATTTCACTCTTAGCCCCTATTTATTTCTCCCCACCAGAAAGACAGGGAACAGAGCACAGAGTATTTGCCTGCAATTGTCATTGATCAAGACAGGAAAAGTAGACCCACATCTACAAAGCAAACATGTGTTCCATGGTTCCTTCCCAGAGGCCATTTTAGCTAAATGAATCAACTCAAAAAGGAAGAAAGAAGTGAAGATAAACATACTTACTCAGTGTTAACCAGTTCCCAAATCCAGGTCTCGGGGAAATATTTCCGAACAGTGCTGAAACCACCACCAGCTCCACCCATAACCATTTCACCTAGAAGTGGGGATATGATTAAAGGACAGTATTAGACATCATGGGAGAAGAATATGAACTTCTGTCAGGCACACTTCACCACCACAAATGAACACCAAGTATCCTGTTTGAGCATTCTTGGACTTCCCACCTCCCATATAACAGTGAAAATTCCAAGAGATATGCAAAGAAACAATTTCTTACCTATTCTCTTTTCTCATGGGAAAATACTGGAAATATTAGCTATTTTACAAGACATTTAACTTCATTTCATACTGAAAGGTCTTGCTATTCAGTTAAAAAAGTGCATTCCCCATTCTCTACAACTTGCTCTCTTTGATTTGCAAATGGGCACCAGCAGCCAGTACTGTCATCAGGCTTAATAATGCTTTACAATGGCTTAGAATGACAGAATCGTTTTAAAAAATCTAGGTTGGGAGCAACCCCTGTAATTCTCTAGTCCAACTTCTTGAAGTAGGACTAACTTCAAAGTCAGACCAGGTTGCTTCTTGTGCAGCTCAGTTTTGAAAACTAGCAGTGATGGAGATTCAAAAACCTCTTGGAGATCCCCTTCCAGTGTAATTACAACTCTCATGAGGAAGACCTTTTTCCTAATGTTGAGTAACACCTTCTTTTGTGGCAACTTATGGCTGCTACTTTTGCTCTTTTGCTGAGCAATCTGACTCGATGGAGAGAATCATAACTTTTGCTGATCTATAAAAGCCTTGGAGACTATGTGCTAAGTGTGCCACATGCTGAGTGAGATCTTGACTTTTAAATATTTAATTGAATTTTGATTTGATGGAAGATTCTGATCTGAAAACCCTCGAAAACCAAAATCAGTTTATAAAAGAAGCAGCACCACAGTATTCCCTGTTTTTTCTATATGCACCTGCACCTGAAACAAAATCGATTCTACTGCCAGGACTGCCAGAAGGAGACTATAGGATGCAAACTGGGACACACAGGCCTATTTCCCCAAAACCTCCACTACACTGGCTGTTATTTTATACAGGCAACAGTTTTAAAGACCAGACAGACTGAGACTGGAGATACAGAATGAGCCTTCTTTTACCTGAGGCCTTGAGATTAGCATCATAATAGTGAGAGGGGTAATTTTCCGTTTCCGATCTCTTTTCATTGCACAGAACTGGTTTCCGTAGCAGAGAGTTGGTGAACACTTTCAGGCCCATATCCTAAATGTGAAAGAATCTATTAAATCACTCAGAGCATTCACTAGCTGCCAGTGCATATCACTGATTATCATTCCTCATTTCTCCCCTCCCTCATCCCAGTTCATCCTGTTCTTTCAGTCTTGAATGTCTCAGCTCTGTGTATTTCTTATGGAGCAGTGACACCTCGTGTTCTGCAAGAGCAGTGATGATGAGTCTGATGTTGATGTTATGTCTTAGGGTACAGGGCCAGTGGAGTCCAGTGTACAGGAGCCAAGTGGCCTGCATCACAGACACAGATCTCTACAAGAAATGCCTGGAGTCATGAGCCAAGGCCATGGTCCTGCTTAGGTATTGTCTACCGACCCATGGGCAGCAGCTCAGTGATTTTCAGAGCTCCTGAGTAAGTGACGAGGAAAACAAAGCAGAAATGGGGTGATTGCAGGCTTTTGGCAGTTTCAGACATCAGCTGCCTTCTCTCAGCAGTAAGAACCATCACCTGAGAAAGCTGAATGCTGACGCTGATGAATTCTTCTGGAATCCCTCCCACTTAAAGAGCCTCCCACACAGACCACATACCCTGAAAATCCTGTAGACATCTCCATCACGGCTGACATTCACAGGTTCAAAGTACAAGCCATCAGAAAAGATGGTTTTGGATGGAGTACACTCCTGTGGCCTGTCATCTTCCAGGTTGAGCCCATTGTAGTAATAGCCATATAAATCACCCCTATGAAGCTGATAGTATACCTGGAGGTGAGAATGAGTAGTTTAAGCACAAGGAAGGTATCAGGCAGGCAGAAAATCACATATTCAAAGCTTATGGTGGTTCCTGAGCAGTGCTGTAGACTTCAGTGGGTTTAACTAGTGATGCCTACCTAGAGATGAATAAGCAATTTGGACTGAGCTGTACCCTCCTCCTTCTGAGCCACAATGGTTTTGTGGAGTGAACTTGAGCAGAAAGCATGGAAATGCAGTTTTGAGTTGAGCAAAGAGGAGATGAGTGTTACAAGACACTAGCTGACATCTACAGCTTTTGTTCTGGACCCAAGGCCTATCTGAACAATGTAAATTCTGCAATTATGTAAAAATTAAGTAAAAATGCAATTTTGACACAATCACTCCACAGTGAGGAAACGTGCTGTCAAGGATTTGCATAAGGCATATTTTTGGGATATATGTTACACTGCCATGCTTCCCAAAAGCAGTGCTGTGCTATCAGTTTCTGTCTTTAAATCATACAATTGCCTTAGATCTTCCTTTAATCACAGATGTCCATTTCCAAGGGAAAAATAAAAATACAGTCAGAGACATCACAGGTGGGAACTGGGTTGTTCCTAGCTCAAAAGAACACAGGGCTGGGGATGTGACTCACACTCTCAGCAGATAACTCCTGCCCAGACTGAAGAAGGATGCTCTGAATTGCTCGCAGGGCACAGATGGAGTTGGCAGCAGCTTCCAGGTGGAGTCCAACTCTAGAACCCGGTAGACCCTTCTTCTCAGAGAACTTGAGCTGGACCTGGAAATTAGCAAATCCAACACAACCCCATGGAGATTAGGTGAATCGGTTTGGCACAGAGATCTAAATCTCCCCTTTCATCAGCACTCACTGTTCTCGGTAGGACAAAGCTCCTACCGCTAGATGGCCCGTCTGGATCAGCTTGTAAAATTCACATAACCCCCGCCCCCAGGCACCCTTCTCTCTCCATTGTGGGGAGAGTTTTGTCGGAGCCTGAACCATAGGTGCCAATTCCAGGGACGACTTCTCATGATCCCAGACATACCTGCACCTTTTCCATCCCTAAATGCCATGCCTAGTGCAGGGCTCTTGATGAGATCGTTTCCTGACCATTTTTCAGCAAACCCCAAAATATCCCTTAGTAAGAAAGCAAAGGTTTCCACCTTGTTTTTGAAGCATATATCACTGTGTATCCTGGAGCTGTCAGCCACTATCTCTCCATGAGGATGCACTGTGTAGAGCAGCAACCTGGCACTGGGGGCCAGCTTCTCAGTGACAGTCAGTGTGATGGAGAATGTACCTCTGGAAGCTGTGGAAGGAACATGGATCAGAGAAGGACAAGCCAGCAAAAGAGAATATTATATTCATAATCTAGAAACACCTTAATAACCCAGGGAATTGGATATTGGAAGACTCATCTCTCAGTGGCTGAGGGACAGCTCCCATCAGCAATGTAACACATAAAAACTGGAGGATGCTGAGACCAGGGTGCTTTGCAGAGAGAGGGGTACGCTGGGAAGAAGTTAAACATGGAAACCTGTGCACAATTGCTATGAGAAGGTCCCCTTCTCATTGCCTTTGGGTCTCAAAACTAGAACAATAGATAAATACAGCAATATCCTGAGTTAAAGGAGAGTTCTCTTTACACTAAGAAATAAGAAATTCTTCTCTACATGGATGAAAACTACAAGTATATGGTCAGGGAATTAAGCTTAAGACTAAAGATGGTAAATATGAAACAAGTCCTATATAGGGAGAGAGGCTCACTTAAGCCACCTCCTGAAGTGTGCAAATGGACCAGGTTCTGCAAGCAAACTGATTTTTAACAATGAAAGGATAAAGGTCAGGATCACTGTTATTTGTTGGTATTTTGAGACTTCTGAAAGGGCAATGAATTTCAAGAGTTGACTGCTAAACATCTCTTTCAAATGGGATACCTATTATTCCAAACTTTAAAATGTCTTATTATTCTATTTGGTGAAGACTAGGATGTCACACAGAGACCATAAATACTCCTTGGCATTATAAAATACTACAATAAAACATATGAAGGTTGCATTCCATGTGTTTGATCACAACAAAATATGTTTCTTGACTAACAAGATAAAACTGATTATGATATGGGAGTTTGGCTAGATGCTGCAGCAAAAGAAAATGATTCTGTGAGCAGTAACAGGTCATGGGATTTAGGGACTAGTACTTGATTTAGCCACAGTTCTCTGCTTTCATCACTTGCAAAAGTTACTGTGATCTGAAGTACGAATAGTAATATGGTCTGGAACTTACCACCAGAAATGCTGACTTGCTTTTGGCCACTGAGAGTAATTTTTCCTTGTGTCATCACCTGGGCATAGAAAAGTCTCATGAAAGGGGATCAAAAGCACCTTCTCTCTTCCACCATGAAATCACTGATTTTGAGTATTGTCCTGAGAAGCCACGAAGGCCATCAGGTCGAGCCATGATCCATAACCACTGTCTGACCGCAAGATTTCTGCCTTATAGGGTGTTTGAGAGAAGTTGAAAAAGAAGTGTTTTAGGGGTAACATTAGGACTTACTACATAGTAGAAGTTTGTGTGTGTGGCGTTGCTGTAGCCTTCTCTGTTCAGGACGTAGTGAACATTGATTGTTCTCTGCTGGCCACAGCTGAGCTCCTCTGTCACTGGCTCAATTTTCAGAAAGCTGTTGGTCCGTGAGTAGAAACGCCGGACAAGGAACGAGGCTTTGGGCTCATTATCAATCCCCCAGATAAAGTCTGCACATTCACCTGGTGCCTGTTTGACCTACAAAATGGAAAACCATGCATGTGGAATCAACAGTGTGGGAAAAAAAAATTCAAGGCAGGTGAGGGGCAAAGGCTTCTTTTCTGTAAAATATTCTGTTGAGAAACTGATTTTGTGAGGTTATTTAAGCCACAAGCAAGAACTGGTGTGAAAAATTTGTGTTTCACCAGTGAAGAGTGAATGGCCTTCTGGACACCTTTAGGCATCCAGATGCCTCTGGCGCATTTCAATAAGGGCATTATTTTAGTTTTTTTTCAGGCTTGAGACCAGTTGCATAAACTGCTGAGACTTACACTGAATTAGAATGGCATTGTTCTAAATGACACACTTTTACTCAGCCCTTTCCATCCCACCAGAATAAAGCCATGACAATACAAGAAGACCATGTGATGATAACAGGCATGAGTTTGTGCCAGCAGAAATGCAGGGAAGCAGTCAGCAGCAGTGAAAGATGCTGGCACGCACCAAGGCTAGATGGGGAAGGCAGTGCAGTCTCTGAGCAAGGTCCTCTAACACACAGAAGAAAGAGAAGGAAGATGAATGCAGAAAGAACTTCTAAAGGGGAGAGAAAAGCAGGGAGGAACTGAAGATCACTACAACCCAAAACCACAAATGGGTTGCAGTGTGCCTCTTCTTAGGCAGTGGTGTTTGCTTATATGAGTCTCACAGAGTTTGCAGGTGCTCCTTCTAAACCCTCTCTCCCATGAAGTATTTACTCATGAATTAGATTGCAGCCTGTGTTTACTTACTGTCAGCTTCAAACTGGGATCGAAGAAGTTGGATGTGTCAAGGGAAAAAGCAGCAATGCCGTTTTTGTCTGTGGTATAGTTGGCCAGATAATCTCCATTGAGCTCCAGCACAACAGTGCTGCTGGCAACAGGCTCACCCTCCATGTTTGTCACAGTGATCTGAACACAACAAATACCCAAGGGATTCAGAATAAAACAAAGAACAACAACAACAAAAGAAAATCTCTGTTTACTGGAGGATGGTCCCTTAAACACTGAGGACTGCTGCAGGGAGTAGAAATCAAGAGTGAAATGTATTGAAGAGGCACATGCTGCTCAATATTTTGAGGGAGCGGGAGTTCAGCGACAGGAAAATTCCCATCAGTGGGAAATTCCCATCAGTGCAGAATAAGCTATGTGTCACAAAGGGAGGAGGAATATTTATTGAAGACCATTGATTAACACACCTAAGAAAGAGATGACTTCATGGCCACAGGCAAACTGTGGAGCTCAGGAGCACCTGTTAACTCCTACATGTCTGTACACACCCACAGTCTCCACTGCCCGTCAGGATGATGCTGTACAGGTCATCATCCTTTTTGTGCCTGGTTTATCCTGCATGTGTAGGTTGCTAAGAAGTAGGAATGTGCTCCAACATCTATACTGCTGTAAGTAAACATCCCTGGGATTGCATGATGCAACACAGGGTGAATTCTACCTTTAGTTTAGGCATAACTGTGTCTGAAGAATTTTCTTGAAGACTCCTCTTCCCCATTCACATCACCTTCCACTTACTCACTTTTTAGGCATCCTCTGACTATGGCAGAAAAGAGACCCCGACCTGCCGGGTGTGATACAATTCTCTTTTTTTCTCTAGGAGTATCAGGACTATAACTATACAGACACTGTTATGCAGCATTATCTTGGGAAGCTGACAGCACATTCAGGCGACAGCCATAAATGGGACATCACGGAGATCACCATGCTGGACCTCAAGGAGTTTGGGTCTAAATGTATCCTCTCATGTACCTACCTCACCATGGTAAGGAATTCCCCTCTTGTAATAGGAATCCATATTCCTGAACAGCACTTGGTCATTGCCTTGGTTGACTGAAACATAGTCATAGGCCTTCATCTGGATACCTGTGAGACACACCCAGCACAAAGAAGAGAAAACAGAAATCAGACTCAGGCAGAAAGCTGGTCCTTTCTATAAGCTCTATGGAGTGGTGATGCTCTGGAGGGAGAGCCACACAAAGAAAACCATAATTGCTGCCTGTTTGCCACATGGATGGTGATCCAGGGGATTCCTCTCAGGAAGATCCATGCATTAGCTTAGATCAGTTACTCCCAATGCCCACTTGGTGTTACCTGTCCCATTTTCAGTGACGATGCTTTCTATGTTGAGGCTGGCATACATCATGGCATAGCTGCGGTACAGCCGGAATTTTTTGATGGAGATGACGGTGTTAAGGCAGCCATCCTTTCCCAGCTGAAATTGCAACACAAAGGGGAAAACCCATTTTTCTCAAGCCTTGCAAAATTGCTCCTCATTATGTTTTATTGCATCTCTGAAGAGCTCCCTGCCTACCTTACATTTCTTGCTCCCCAGCTCTCATCCCAGATGACTGTTTCAATATTATTTACTCTAGCACCTGGAAACTTCTCTCCTTATCCCCTCTAGTCTTCTCTATGCTCATGCTCCTTCTTTAACCCATCTTGCATGATGCTTTTGCTCTGCGACCACAGCACATTAAGCCTGAGCTAGTGGACAAATTATTCATCCTTTTAATATTAAAAGTCCTCAAAGACTCCCAGCAGAGTTCTGCTGATTAGATTTGGTAAGAACCCAGCCCCAGTGTTTCAGAAATTATTACAAATTTACAGTTTCATAAGCTTCCCTCCTTCCTACTGATTCTTTCTGAGGGAAAAAAGTCTTTTAGTGAGGTTCTTTCAGCATTGCCTATAAGATAGTGAGAAAAATCACACCATTGAGATTGCCTCTCTGGTGTTCCCCTGGAAATTAATGAAGCCACTGCATACTGTGCTACATGCTGGGTAGTAAAGCTGACAGGGAAGAAAAGACTTGTTATGTATCATACCAGTCCAGTGACAGCTTCACAGGTTTTTTTCCAGTTTTGTACACACAGTGGACTATAAAAGCGCTGCTGACACACACTAATTTGGGCCTTCCCTTGCACTGGCTGGCCATAAGTGTACCTAGGAGAGGAAGGAACATGAGAATTCAATCATGTGGATTTAACATGAGACCTGCAAAAGTTGCAGAGCATTGCACACTCTAAATCCCTCCACGGTATTCAGAGCACAGACAGAAGAGAAGTTGGGAATTAAAATCAGTCAGCTCTAGCAGAATTCTCTTCTACTATTTTTAGGCTGTTTCTGCCATATTGTTAAAAAAACCCTGCTTCACCATAGTTTTGGTGCAATAATTCTTTATGGTCTGAAGCTGGAAGACAGTGCTAGACTCAAGGTATCATTCCCTGCACCTTTTTCTCCTTGGTACCTTCCTTACCCAAGGCAGAGCATACTGACCTATTCACCCTTTTAGCTCCTGGCACCCTGCTCTTTGGCAGGACCACAGCCAGCAATTTCAATGATAGACTCTCATTTTTTGCAATAATAAAACACAACAGCTAGCAAGTAGGAAGTGCTTCATTTGGACACACACAAACTGTACTGGTTTTAATTCTGCTATGTAGCAAGAGAAGAATATCATAGACTCATAGGAGAAGAATATCATAGGAGAAGAATATAATAACATTCATTATATTTTATATCATGAAAGTCATAGCTAAAGGAATTGCCCTAAGCCACATTCTGAGCCAGCAGCAGGATCTTTGCTTTCCAGCAGAGCACACCATCCAATGCCTACACCCTTTGTTGTACAAAATTGTGTTGCCTTACAGCTCTGATACTTACGAAGCACAAACGTTCACCCTGACTTCTTCATCGAAGAAAGAAATCGTCTTTGGCCCAGTGGTTGTCACTTCAAATTTTGGCAGCACTGAGAATGTAATGTGAATATGACTGATCAGCAATTGCATTACATACATAGGTGTAGGTGTGTGTGTGTAAGACAGTAAAAATAAAAAAAACCCAAAACAGTTGTCAAAGACATTTTCACCAACAAGAGAGAAGAAATGGATCAAAGAATGAGCTAACTAGGAACTGGCTGTAGTATATGACAATAGAAAAAATAATCTTCTGTGGCAAGATGAGTAACTTCTGTAAAATCAAATAATATCATACTAATAACTATAACAGTCACAGCAAATCTCATGGTAAATCACTTTAATCTCCTTTCTTAAAGAAAAATGAGTAATGCCAATGTCTCAAATGAGTTAAGTCCTGGAGTACAAAAGTTATTACGCAATCCAGTTGCAGTGAAGGAGAAAGGCAACAGATTAAGTGAAACAACAAAATCAAATAGATTGCTGACACCACCTCTCTCCAATTTATCTTTTATCCAAGGTTGTATAGCTGGGAAAGGCCTGTTTCTCATGCAGCAGTCCACCCAGCTCTCTCCACATCTTTCTTTTCCAGGCATGATGTGGAGAATTCAAAGGACTTAAACTCTGCATTAGTGGCTTTTATCTGACTTAGACAGACCCTCACTGCTAGCACAGGGTAGTTTATGAGCCTTTGCTTACCATACTCCTCCACTCTGAAGGACTGGTACTCTTTTCCACCTGACTTTGTCTCCACAGTAATTTGGTAGGACCCCAGAATAGGCTCTGGGATTAGTGGAAAGGAGAGCTGGACGATTCCGTGCTTCGATGTCACCTCCAGCCACTGAAAGATCTTGTTTTGCTCTGGATCCTGGAAGAAAGAGATGTAGCAAAACCTTTATCACCATTTCTTGCCTTCTTTTAAGGCCCGTCTTCAGACATATTGGCTAAATGAGTCACAGGCTAAGAGTGCTTTGGGGCTGATGACATGTGCTCTGACTTTCCATCTCTGCTTGTGGATTTAACAAAATTAAGTCTATGTTTAACTGGGAATTAGCTACACTGGCAGATGGCCTCAGATCATTCAGAAACAGTTCCTGGTTGGGACATAGGTTGTGTATGGGACACAGGCTGCCTATCTAGAACACTCGTAGCATAAATCTTTCTGACTCAGCTGCCTTTGTAAAGCAGGAATATTATGCTGGCCTCTCTCAGAAAATGCTGGGAGATGTAGTGATGTGAAATGTGGTAGAAGATGATTTATTGTTAGCCCATCCCCATGAGAACATGGCATTTCAGAAAGTCACCATTCTTATGCCTATGTATGAGAAGGAGTCTATTTAACCAGTTATTTGCTGTACTCCTCCCAAGGTGAGCCTGGACAGAACACTCCTGTTTGAACTCTAATGAAGGGCAGAGCAGCAACCCCACGCTGCCTCTGACTAACAGCTCCAGTTGTGCTGATTTCTTCTCCTCTGGTGCTAGTAGAGGATATTGCCACTGTTCAACCTCAAATCCATTGGCTTTAAATGGTGTGCTCTGGATGAGTCTCCCTCAGCTGTTGACTCTATGGGAAATGGTGAAGCACAGTCTTCCCAAAGGAGTTTGTGTTTAATTCCATGTTATATCTCTTACCTCAATGACGATTCTGGGATACTGGAGGAGGAAATAAAGGGAGAGAAAAAAATTATTAAAACAATAATCTAACAGTGGAGGTTGATAAACACTAGAACACAAGGAAAACTGTGAATAGCTTTTTCTGGATAGAGAAGACTGCGCCAGGGAAGCAATTTTCAACTCATGTCTGTAATTAAAAAGATAATTTTAAGAGGATAATCTGTTTGTGAATTTTTTCTGCAAGAATATCCTTTTCTACACATTTGGAACTACAAAATCTGTGTGCTGTGAAAGATTTCCACAAGTGCTTTCAGAGCCTTGTCGTCTACAAAAGCAGGGAAACGATGGAGTGCGAAGATAAGGAGTTACAACAAATATACAAAATACAAAATATAAATAACATCAGGAAGCCTATCTCAGGCCCTTCTTATTTGATATCAAAGTGAGAGAATCTCAGTAAAGAGGTACCTCAAGAGGGTACCTGAGAAGTTTTGCTTATCACTCACACTTACCGTCTCCTGAACAGGTCTGAACTGGGTGTCCAAAGTGACCACACGAAACATCACTAAAAAAAAAACCAGGACAAAAAAGGATTACAGAATCATCAAGGTTGAAAGGAACTTCAAGGACTGTCTAGCCCAACCATCAACCTGGCACCAAGTGTCAGATCTCCAAGTGTCAAATGCAGATGCCTCTATCATTTATTTTATTAGCAGTGATAAATAATTTTCAATACTCAGCTTTGACCAGGCTTTTTTTGAAAACTAAAGAGTGCCCAGAGAACATTAAAGGATTATCTTAGCCAGTGAAAAAAGAAAATCAAAATAAATGTCAGCTGAAATGTATTCAATTATTCCCCACTCAGACTAAAGTTATGTTAAAGAGGTTAAAGAGATAACTAACTCCACCACAGCTAGTGCTGTCATTTAAGTATTGTGATGGAATTAGCACTTTGAAATACATCAACAGTTAAGGAGAAGGAGTTGTTGACAGGAACTGAGGTGCTTGCTTCATTTTTATATTAACTTTATTAGCTCCAAATATAACCTATTATTTTCCGTATTTTTAATACTTTTATGTATTAAATAATTTTTATGTGACTCTGCTCAAGTAAACCTGACAGAACCTGAGATCCTCTAAATTCAATTAACTAAGTACAAACACATGAATTCTACTATTTTGTTGCACTGTTTGTGAATTGGTTCTATTTTTCACTAACTCTGGTATTTCAAACTAAAATGAAATTCTTATTCCACAAGAGTATGTTTTTGTCATCCTTGACCCACCCTTTCACTCAATTTCTCACTATTCTAGCTGACTCAATCCCTTCATCCACCTGTTTGTCCTGGCTTGTAGAGGGGTTTGTCCGTCTGGACGAAGACAGCACCATCCACATTCTGAATTGCCACTGATCTTCTCTCAGCTAAGTCAACCGTGGCACCTTTGGCTGAGAAGGAAATGAATGCCAGGGCATCAGAAGTAGCAGGAGGAACCTGGAGAGGAGCAAAACCCCAGAGGAAAAGTGGTAAATAAGACATACTGATGTTCCCTGATGCCCAGAGTTTTAGAGTAGGATACTGTCAGTTGAGTCATAAACAGCTTATGGAAAGTCATGAGAAGCCCCACCTTTGTCAGTGAGATAATTTCTGGGAATTTCTGCTGAGGAAGGCCCGTAATCTGTCATCAGGTAATAAAATTTGAAGCTGTGTTCTGTCTTCTGCATTTCCCTGCTTACATGCAGGTTGTCACAGCCAAATACCTTTAACTCTGAAGTGTTTTCTCCTGATGCATTCTGGAAGACCTCACCTTGGGACACTTTTTCTTGTGTGTATAGATCTTTCAGAGTCAGGAAAGGGAATAACTGGGATCTATATGGGACCTATCATCTTGCTTGATACTTCAACAGTTCCATAAGGAGCATGCAACTGTGATAACAATCTAAAGCTTTGCTCTATTCTCTCTGAGAATGGAGATGGAAAGTCTTTCTCTAGCTCCCTTCTACAATCCACAGGTCTTTTTTCCTGTTTTGTCAGCCTTTTCAACAGTTTATCTTATTTTAAACACTTTGTCTTCTTTCCCTCACTGACAAGGAGAGTCGCAGTCAGAATTATTTCCAGCTACTACGCCCTCTTCAGTAGCTTCAAAAGAAAAAATACCTCGAACTCGCCGCACTTGAAGAAGTCATTCTCTGTCACGGGCTCCTCAAAGAGAGTCCTCTGGACAGTTCCATATTCCAGGACAACGCTCAGGGTCACGGGCTCGCTGAGGCTGTGCAGCTGCACACAAGCCGTCTGTGGAGCGTCGCTCCGCACGACCGACGGCACCAGCAGCACATACTGGCTGTAACACCAACAGAAAGTTCAGTCATGCAGGAAAGTCAGAGCAAACAGCAGAGGAAAATACCACACAAGTGCCATAGGTGTGAAGGAAGACATGATCCAAAGCTTGCTCAAACCAATGGAAGGATTTCAATTTCTTTCAATGGATTTTAAATAACAGGCTAAGGAAGTACAAATGTCAACTTTTTAATCTCTCACAATACTTTCTGAGCTGAGGGACTGGCATCATTCTGTGCAGTGTCTTACCCAGCATGATACTACACCTCTCCATTCCAGGTGTTTACACAGCTCCAATTACTGAAGTGGCTAAAGCATAGCTGCATTTGTCCTCCCATGACCCAGATGTGCACTTAAACCTCTGCAGCCCCTCATATGGAGGAACAATATTTAGCTTCTTCTTGGGACCAACGACAAAAATACTAGTTAAGGGTTGCAACAATCTTTAAATTTCTCATTCTCTGGATATCTCTTGGATAGGAACTGACATAAGTCAATCCACTTAATGCACAAGAAGTGATCTTTCTTTTCCATTTTAGCAGAAAATTCCAGGGAACGCTCAATCTAATCTGCATGCTCAGTTCTGTTTTCATGCTCCTGTTTCCATGCTTCTCCCTGTCTTGTTTTGTTTGTTTCTTTCTTCCATTGAAGATTTTTATTTGTACTTTTTCTCTCTTCTCTCTGTAATTAACGCAGCCTTCCTTCCCTGAAATACTCCTCTGAAAAACATTCCTTCATATTTGCTATGTTTGTCTAAAACATTGTTGCTGTCCAGCAGTTTGCTGTCCAAACTACTCTTTCCAAATATGACAGAGTTCATGAGCTGGTTTTGTAGCACAACATGAATCACACAATCTTTCTAATCTGATCCTTTCCCTTTTTTTCTCCCACAGCTTTGCCAGCTTATATTGCCTTTATTTTTATTTTCACTACCCCAGTTCAGGCTGCATGAAATTCAAAGACCAAAATTAAAAGAATTAACATTAACAGTGTATTGGAGGAAGCTAAGCTGTCTTTCTTAGTATTTTCCTTTAGAATTTTTGAGAAAAGGGTTTAAGCTATAATGTTGGTATATTTTTGAATACTGTGGCTGAAATTTTCTGTTTGTATAAAGCCATGGACACTGACAGTGCTAATATGAATATTATTGTTCTGCGTTTGCCATTCAGCATGGTTTCAGTCCCAGCCACTGCCTGGCCTCTGGCACCTCCCCATACACTGTGCTCTCTCTGTGCTGCTGATGCATATCAATCCTAATTATTAGTATTACTTGTTAGTCTAGTCCTGAGTCTCCTTGCCACTCTATCCACGCACAGCACACTTCAGCTACTCAAGTTCCAGGTTTCTGTCGTTCACACTAGATTTTCACAGCAGTTTCATGATGGAGAGCACCATTCCAAACCATCCTTCAATGTCATCTACTTCCAAGTCAACACATTTAAGGATCTATGTCTCAAATATCCTGTATATCATATAGTAGTGTCCCAGAAGAAATAAACTGGTGGGAAATATAATAAAATATGTTATCATATAGACACAGAATGTGTGACCACTTACGTTTCAGAAGACACTACGGGAAGCCAGTTCAAGGAGAGAATACAGAGAAGAATCCTTGACCACATGTCTGTGCATGAAGAGAGACTGATCTCAAGCTGACAGCCTGTCCCTGCTTTTTAAATTGGCCTGAAATGGTGCTCCTCCTCCACGGCTTCAATTACAGTCTAACAAAAGATATTAACATAAAATTTGCATGTGTTCAATTTCCTCACTACTGTCAGTTCTCACACTCCTTGAACTCCCAAACAATGGCTTTGGAAAGCTCTCATATTTCACATACTTCTGTGAGGTATTGCAAGCCAAACCGGTTCCTGCCTATATGATTGTTTCATTGAAGCTCACCTCTTTGATTATTGTGTCATTGCCTGAAGATTCCTTAACGTTTTAACTTGTCAGTACTTGCCGCTACTTAAGTATTTTCTTATTCTGCAAACGTGCCCTGTAGACACATCACACAACAGAAATAATCATAATACACGGCTTTTTCATGTCTGCATGGGAGCCAGGATGGGTAAAAATACACCAATAACAGCTAGAGCTGCATTCAGAATGGCACTACAGCAAACTCTTAATGATAATCTGGATTTCTTACTGTAGACACTAAGAGCTGGCAAGGAATGATGCTGGCTAATGGTCTACTATTTTTGCCAGTGGTCAGGACAAGTATATTTCTAGGGAAAGGATTCTGATAGCATTACTGCATTTGTTCACTCATCTGTCTGTCAGTCTACTTTTTCCCCCTCATCCCCGCTCCCCCCATTAAATGACTTGTTAGTCTGTTGGTGAATTTCAGTAACTCTGAGAAGATGTTTCAGAGTAATTAATATATAGAATCACAAAATAAGTTAGATAGAAAGGAACTTCCTGACATTATGTGCTCAAATCTCTCATTTTAAGCAGGGCTAGCTTCAAAGAGGTCATGTTTTGAGTATCTGGAGGAATGGAGAGTCCACATAATCTCTGGATATCTGCTCCCATCTCTGGACATCTGCTCCCATGCTTAACTATCCATGCTGTGAACACTTCTTCTCCTTAAATCAGAATTTCCCAAATTATAGCCTGTGTCCATTTTTTCTTGCCCTTTCACTGTGCACCTCCAGGAGGAATCTGCCTCTTTCTTCTCTATAATCCCACTCTACATTGTGGAAGACTGAAATTATGTCCCCACATAGCCTTTGTTTCTCCAGGCTGAATTAAATTCGACTGTTTCCTTCTGTAGGCTTGTCCCAGTCCCTGAGCATCACTGACCTTCCACTGGACTCCTTCAGTCTGTCAGTGCCTTTCTTGCATTGGATGCAGAGCTTCACTGTGGTCTCCCAACCACTGAACAGAGGGGAAGAACCAGTTTCCTTGACGTGTTGACTAAACTCTTGATAATGCTACCAAGGAAACAAAATAATCTTTAGTATTTGGGGATTGGATTCATACCTTTACATAGGAAATGGAAAAAAGAGCCAGTCTGAAACAAAATAAGGCAGGCCAAACCACAACAGTCTCTAACTGCAGCCCCGGGGAAGTAACAGGCCATTTCCTTTCCACTTTGTCTTCTTAACCAAGCAGATAATGAATGGGAAGAGGAAGCTGAGTATACTCCAGGAGTAATTAGGAACACTGAAAAGAGCTGGGGGCACTGAAAAAGGTGTTGAGCAATGCAGAGAGGGCATGAAGCTATTTCAGGTAAAGAATATGAGGAGGAAATGAGGACTGCTATAGTAAAGTGGTGTAGAAATTGATGTGTGCCTGTTAAAAGCCTGATTCTACCAATTTCAGCTTTAATGGTAAAATATGTCATTTCAACTTTCTAGCTAATGATTCAGCCACACTTATTTATTATTAAATAATAAATTTAATAAGAAATTAAATTGTTCTTCCCATCAGCATAGCTGATGTTTATAACTACCTGTGCCTAACCGGGTTACTTACTCATCATTCCTAAAACCCTTTTGATGACCAAGTTGGGACACAAAGGGAACTGCCCCAGATGCTTCTGGAGCTATGGGAGCTATTCCCACTGTGTTAGTAGTGAGAAATATGACACAAAGCTTCCCAGAATGATGTGGCCTCTCAGTGACAATGCTGAGTGGCAGGTGTGGGACGTGCAAAGAAGGCAGTCACGCTGCTGAAAGAAGCTGCTTGCATTAGTTGAAATTATGTCTGAAGACAGTTAATATTATGTCATGGATATCTGCAGCTTTGAAGTGCCTCAGACCCCATCTCTTACTTTAAACAGATGCTAAGTAACAGGCAAAAAGAATTGAGGAGGGAGGAGGAAATTTAAACAACCCAGGATCCTGGTCTAAATTGCTTCAGAAGCTCACCCTTTATTTAAGTGCAGCGTGCCTTTAGCAGGACAGTAAGAGAGCTTTTTTGTTAGCAACAAAACATGGAAAAGAAAAAGATAAAAGAGTTTGAAAAACAGAAACTCTGGAAGAATCTATGTTCAGAACAATTGAAAAGCACATGTTTCTCTGGAAACAAGCTATTGAATTCATTACTTTAGTGAAATTACTGATTCTAGAGGACCTCTTTGTATTGTAGCAATGTTGTGATAAGTACCAAGACAGGCATAATTCTTAAGATCGCAGTGCAAGAAGGAAACTAATCCAGGTATCTTTGGTAGGAAGGGAAAAAGAAGAAATTTTCAGTTTTATGATTAAGAAACTAGGAACCAGATAGGATTAATCTGGAAGCACAGAGATCAGGATTTAACATGGAGAGATAATGAACCTCACACTAAGCAGCAGTTACAAGACACACAGAAAGATCCTTGATACCAGAAATCTTAAACCAGTCTGCAGACCTGCTTTGTATTGGCATAAGGAAAGATGTAACTGGATATCATAATCTGGCTAGAAATTTGATTAAATGAGGAACAGTGTCAACTTCAAGACCAAAGAAATGCAAATACAGATGTATGCTTTACTTTCAAAGTAGAGTCGTGTCACATGCCTTTTGGGCAGCAGAAAATCAGCATGTCTTTAACTCACTCTGTCCAGACTTCAGAAAGTTACTGCATTAGGTCTCTGTTATTAAGCAATTTTATATACACATACTTCCCCCCACTCCATTCTTTCTCTAGATGAGTCAAAGTGATGATTTGAGTTGCATTGAAAAAGTGTTTTTCACAATTTTATTTTCTTTCAAATAAAGTTTAATTTGCCAATCCATTTTTTCAGACTAAATGCACTTGCCTTCTTTTCTCTTTCCAGCTGGGCACACATAAGGCCAGAGCAACGTGACTTTTTTCATCCAAAGCTGAATCCACTCATTTTCTGTGAGTATTTCAGCGTTTAGCATGTATACTGCTCTAACAGAGCATTCTGTGAGGCTGTGACTAGTCACACACAATACCCCAATTAGCTTCTGTAGGCCATGTCAAATACCCCTACACTGTCCCAAAACACCCACCCTATCTGTATGTGCAGAATCTAGGCACTAGATACAGTCACAAATTAGAAAATAAAGCAGTTGAACAATATCCACCTGGCATGCAGAATGCTGCATAGTCTGAATGTGGAGCTGAGACATTCAAATTCTTGGTCAATAGGGATCTAAGTCATGACTGTTTTCTTTTTTGTCAGAGAATCAGCAGGAAGTTAATGAGAAATATGATCAGCTTTTAGCAGTGAGGCCTTGGATTTTCCAGAAGACTGAGTAATATATAATTACTTATTTCTGCTCTATGGCTTCACTTTATATTTGCATAACACTTCACAGCAAGGACTGTAAGTACTTTCTAAGTCATTACTTCACCTGAGATGACGTACAGACAATCCACCACGCCTCACACATTACAATACCTGTTTTATTGCTTGATTTCTTTACCTGAAAGAGGTGGATATGGGATCAGAGCCCCAGCTTCCATTTGACCTGGACAAACACTCTCACAACATGCTCACAATGCTACTTACTAGACTGTGGTTTTCTCAGGAAATTATAATCTGATATACAATTTCCCACAACACTTTCATCAAATGCTCTGTGATGAAACATCTTGTTTTAAAAAGCCAATATATCTCTGAAAAGTGTTGTGCATGTCCTAAGGTTTACATATTTTGGATAAATTTTCCCATACAGCCTCCTATTTTTTCAAGGCACATCCTTTTCTGCAAGCTTTTAGGTTTGCAAGTGAAAGTATTTCTCAGAATGTTTGTTGGCAAGAGGCCACAGTGTGGTTGGTAGAGTATTCTGTATAATTTCATGTTGAATTGGGTGGAACATTTTTCTAACACTGCTGATTTTCTGTAGTAGTAAAGATCAGGCAATTGTGACACTGTTCCATTGAGAAGGGCAAACCATAAACTATTGAGTACCTGAAAGGTGTTATTTACAGACAGACTGTTACAAAATAAACTGCTAAGCTTTCAACATCATATCTTTTTTAATTCTGCTTCTGAAAAATTAAGTATTACAGCCCCATATGTCATGAAATACCAATACCTGAAATAGCTTCCATTTTTCTTTACCTATGAAGTAATGTAATGTATACAGACATCCTTGAAAAACACTTGCTGCATCTAAATGATGAAAATAGGATAGTGTAAACATAGTAGGGCAGGCTAAGAAAAAGAAAGTTTAAAAAAGACCAGCAAAGACAATCAAAACCAGCCATCAGTATTTCTTCAGAAACAACAGAAATAGGAAGCCTGCCAGAGAATCCATGAGGCCATGAAATGGAAGAATAGATGAGGTTAAGCAGAGTGCAGGAACAGTGCAAACAGTCAGTACTGTTACTTTCTGGTTTAGTTAATCTAATTATTAATCAAAACAACTTGATATAAAAAATTCATTCATCATAAAACAGAATACACAACAATATATGAAGAAGGCAATTTTTACTCAGTAATTATGTTGCTGACATTCCAAATTAGCTCAAAATCTTGAAAAAATGACATATTCAACTCTAAGATTTGGTTGGTGCAGACTTTTGTCATAAGTAACCAGGAATATGTATTTTATTTGATCACAAAGGACAAAAATGTGTGACAGTGAGCCTTTTAAGGAGTAAAAGTAACTTTTACTTCAGTAGAAAAGCTTTCCTGTCTTCACTGCTTTCCTTGCTCCCTTATTCGTATTGCTCTGTGTGTTAGGTCAACATGGGCAGACTGACTCACCAGGCTTTAAAGCACATAGAGAGAAATGGAGTTAAAATAAAGGAGCCTATTTGAGAGCTTCCTTTTTAAAATGTCATCATCTCAAATTTTGTGTTCTGATACAAAGAAAATTAATCAGTTCACTCCAGATTGAGGCTCTGTATAATCTCCCACTCCTTACAGTTAAAGGACCTCATCTGGGTTTTTGTGTTTTAAAGAGAGCAATACACGAGCCCCCACACAAGTCCACTCAAACCCCTCCCATTTCATGGAATCCTCTTCTGGTTTTACCCTTTCAGAAATATCCAGATTCTACCAGTCAAAGCAAGAGTTTGCAATCTTAGGAAACTGAGACTGATATCCCAAAAACATTGCTCCTTTTACCTCTTTGAGTCGATCCAGTTCTGGGGCCCTCAGTTCAGGGAGGACATTGAGGTACTGAAGCGTGCCCAGAGAAGGGCAATGGAGCTGGTGAAGGCTCTACAGGGTCTACACGCCTGTAAGGAGTGGCCCAGAGATGGGGTTGCTTAGCCTGGAGCAAACGAGGCTCTCAGGAGACCTCCTCACTCTCTACAGCTGCCTGAGAGAAGGCCGTAGCCAGATGGGGGTCCATCTCTTCTCCCAGGCAACCAGCAATGGATTGAGAGGAAATGGCCCCAAGTTGTGCCAGGGGAGATTCAGGTTGAACATCAGGAGGAATTTCTTTGTGGAAAGGGCTGTTAAACATTGGAATGAACTGCTCAGGAAAGTGGTGGAATCACCATCCCTGGAGGTGTTCCAGAAACAACTTGATGTGGCACTTGATGCCATGTTCTAGTTTACAAGGAAGCAGCCAGTCAGAGGTTGGACTAGATGATATCAGAAGTGTTTTCCAGCCTTAACAATCCTATGATCCTTGCCAATAGACATTTCACAAGGTCTGCTCAGGCTGAGGCTGTAGCTGCTCCATGAGCCAGGAAAGATCTGCTCACTCTAGAGCATCAGCTAGAATTGAGTTGGAACAAGAACCTGTGGGTAACCATTCCCCAGATGCAATGTCCAAAGAAACAAAAAAGACAAGGGCACTACGCCATGCAGGTAACCAGGCATCTTGATCATGAAACTTCAAACTGTAAACTCTGCAAAGACCAGATCATTTAATGGATAACCTGAGAACTAGCTAACATGGTCTTGTGTGCTGCCAGTTGTTGAGGAGAATTGGTAGGTCAAAGACAGAAGAGATCTGGAGTAGAGTGAGGTGATCCCTCTTTGTATGTTAAGACCTCATTTTTCCAGTCTTTTATACAATGTATAAGTAATGGCTCCAAGACAGGCCTTTTAACTCCAAGATTTCTATTTATCAAAAAACACTTTTCAGGGATGTTATTCAACCTAATGAAAGCTCATAGGCTTTCTTCTGTTGATGTGAAACAACTGCCATGTGCAGCTTCAAGTCACATGCACCTGCTGTGCTGTCTGCTGTAATTCTGCAAGGGCAGCACTTGATTTAACTAATCTGCAGGCAAAAGAATGCTGGAGAAGGCTTCAAGAGTGACTCTTCAGGCAGCACAAATAACTCTTTTATATCCCCCCCTCATTTTTCTGAAGAGCCAGTCGTTCTTCCAGTGACCAGGGACCACAGACTCTGCAGACCAAATCATTTTGTGTGTCCATCTCACTTTTTCCAACCAGTAAGATCACCCTGCAAGTCATTCCTCTGAGGACCTTGCATTTTCTAGGAGAATCCCTTTTGGTGCTACAAAGCTCTGACAGCTGTTGATGCCATTTGGGATCATGGGAGTGATGCGTGTGTCTGTGTAGAAGATCTGTGTGGTGGCCATGCATTTGTGTGTATCTGTGGTGTGTGTGTGTGTGCATGTCCCGACTAGGAATAGCAACCTCAACCTCATTACTAGTTGCACCAGGAATTTCACCTCTGTTGGCTGAAAAATTCTGCTCTCCCTAACACTCTTCTGCAATGTGTCCTTTAAAACACATATTTAAGGAGTCAAGCACAAGAAAGGGGCTCTGTCTTCTCTCTGATTAGGGAAGGCATTTCATTAGAAGGGATGCTGAAGACATGATCAGAGCCTGAAAACATGTTACATTATTTGCAGATGTCTGTGTAAACTCATTATTCCGGCCTTCTCCTAGGAGGAAAAGGAAATGAGCAGAAGCACCAGTGTCCCAGTCTCTCTCAATTTATCCACATAAATCTTAGAAATTTGAAAGCACTCCTAGCTGATGAGTTCCTAAAAATAAGAATAAGGCCACATGGCAAAAAAAAAAATCATAAATTAACAAAGGAATGCTTTGATATATAATTTGTATTCAGTGTTCCTAGAGATCCTCACATGTAACTGCATGACTGAGCATGGGGAGCCCTTACACAGAAAGACCTTGTCTCTGGAGGCAGCATAGAGTTTTACATTTTCGTAGCCAAGAATCATGTCAAACCTTTGCAGCAACAAGTGGAATAAGACAATAAGTCTAGGTGTGGCCCAAACCTGCATGTTTTTTTAATATATCTTTACTTACAGTTAAAGTGCCTTTAATTGTATTATCAAGACCCATTCCCTTCACTTATCTTAGTAATTGCTCTGATTTTCTGTGTGCCTGAATCTGAGTCTGAAAATGATCTCTCTCTCAAAGCAGTGAATACAGTTCAATCAATGCTAAAAGCAAATGCTTTGAGACACTGATGCTTAAGGAAAAATTGAGTATACCAAGAAATGGCCTATGTCACCTTCCAGTCTACAATCAATTTTTCTAGGTACTGCTGCTGCTGTACAAGGAGGGTTTTTCTACACGCTCCTGTTAATGCCAGATGTATACTTATTAAAATCCTGGATCACACTGTTGTGTTGCAGCCTTCTGACCCTAGTTCAGGCTCCATAAAAGCTAATAAAAATAGCTGATCCTGAGTGAACACAAGAACAAGTCCAGCTGCATAGCTCAGGACTTGCTTGAACAGGTGGGAATGAGGTGCTCCAACCACAGACCAAAGCAGAGCTGGTTTGGAGATGATTCTGCAGTAAAGTCTTCTCCAGGCCTAGGGAACCACACTAACAAGGTGCGCAGGAATAGTATCAGCTCGGGATTATAGTCTCTGGATGACTACCTAGTAATTAATGAGCAATCATGCACAGCCATTGAAACGTCCCCAGCCATCCTGGGGCTGTCAGGAATTGGGAGTGGTGGCTATGGGTGTGGTGAAAATGCACAGACAAGCAAAGATAAACTAAATGCACAAAGAATTGACAAGGCCAAAAGCTGCTGTTAGGCCTCAGTTTTCCTTGGCATTCCCACCCAAAGCCACAAAACCAGAGTTCTCTCTCTGCTTTAACACCTAACCACCGAGGTGACCAGAACCAGCAAGAAAAAGGCCAGCTGCCAGCTGAGGCTTACACAAAAGACTTGGTCAGCCCTGAGAGCTATTGATATTGAAAGCCCATTTTCTGGTCCCAGCCAAACCAGAGCTCTGTCTTTAAGCCCCAATCATCACTATCACCTGAGCCTGCTGAAAGGCTACAAAGTCAAGATGAAGAACCTAAATGCACCCTGACTCTCTGCAACTCTCCCCAAATACAGGTCCAAAATTGAAAACATCTGGGGAGTGCTCCCACAGAAGGGTGCCTGGAAGGTCTTACTGGCTTTTGCTTTTTCTCCTGTAGCATTTCAGCAGCAGCACAACAGTAAAGGCTCCATGCTTGCCTGGCTAACTAAGTGCACAGTCACACTCTCTGACTTCAACAGCTCCAAAACTGAAAATGCCTGGTGACTGCTCCAACACAAAAGGTGACAGAACAGCTGTTCCTGGCCATACCCATCACCATGCAGCCTTTCAACAGTGCATCCAGATGGGACATATGAACTTGCCTAGGCAGCAGCTAAATGCATCTCAACACCAAATAAGCTCAGATACTCAAAATACCTGGTGAGGACTCCAAAACAATAGGTGACAAATTAGAAAGGTGTTGCTGGCCTTTACCTTCCTGCTGTAGCCTGCTCTTTCCCTGGGCATCCTACAAACTGCAGCACCAACACTGGAGCTATGCACTTGCTCTCCTAATTTAAGTGTACAATCACATTTTTTTTTCAGTTTCAGATGATTCATGGTACTGGGTGAGTTCACCTGGGATCTTAGCCTGTGCTGGGAGTGTGGTCTACCAATAATTATAGCAGTTTACAGGCTGCAATAGGAGAATGAAAGCTAGCAAAAATTTTCTGTCCTGGCACTTCTGTGTGGGAGCAACCCATGAATGTTTACCATTTTCAAGCTTAGTTGCAGGCTATTAAAAAATCAGGATTGCACATTTAAGTGAGAAGGAAAGCACATGGCCCCCACTCTTTCTGGTGTGGTTTACAGCTTTTCTGTGAGAGCACTCGCTGGACATTTTCAATTTTGGAGCCGGCATCTGGCACGAGTAAACAATGTTATGCACGCTGGGGTGGGAAGGAGAGCGCACGGCCCGGAGCTGGCGGAGCGGGTTGCAGGCCGCAGCGGAAGGGTGAAGGGCGGCACCGCGTCCTGCCCGGGTGCTTTCTGCGGGAGCAAGGCGCCATGGGCTCGGTTTTGGGCTGCCCTCGGGTCCGTAAGGGAACATCGGGCACTCGGAGCTTGTGAGGCGGATGCCTCGCCCCATCTGGTGGTTACACCGAGCAGCGCCGAGGGAAGGTGAAAGCCAGCAGCAGCTTTCGGTCCTGATGCATTTGCTGGGGCCGTGCTGCAGCTCCTCAACGTAACAGCAGCAGAGGCACCAGCGACGCCAAGAGCGCCTGCCAAAGCCAGGGTTTCCAGTCCCACTCTAGGACAGGTAGCTGTAGGAGACCCTAGAGTATCTTCCAGTACCTGAAAGGAACTTTCAAGAAGGCTGGAGAGAGATTTTCACAAGAGGAAATGGTCTTAAGCTGAAGGAAGGTTGGTTTGGACTACATTACATTCTTTGCCTGCCCTAAGCCTTCCCCCTGAAGCTTTTTGGAAAATTCTGCCAAAATCTGGGATAAGTTCAAAGGTGAACAAAATTATTTTGTCTGGTGCTTAAAATTATTGATAATAATAATTCCCACATTTCTGTTCCTGCAATACATAATCATAGAATCAGAATCACACAACAGTTTGGGTTGGAAGGGGCACAAAAGATGATCTAGTTCCAAGCCCCTTGCCTTTGGTAGGCATGACACCTAGCAGACCAGGTTGCTCAAAACCCCATCCAACCTGGCCTTAAACACTTCCAGGGATGAAACAGACACAGCTTTTCTGAGGGACACATACCAGGGCCTCACCATCCTCATAGGAAAGAGTTCCTTCCTAATATCTAATCTAAACCTTTCCTCTGCCATTCTGAAGCTGATGCCCCTTTTCCTATGACTCCATGTCCCTGTCAAAAACCCCACTCCAGCTGTCTTGGAGCCTCATTAGCTATTCAAAGGGGCTCCAGGGTCTCTCTGGAGCCTTTTGAACAATCTCAACTCTCTCAGCCTATCTCTATAGCAGAGGTGTTCCAGCCCTCCAATCATCTTCGTGTCCTTGTCTGAACTCACTCCAACACGTCCACATCCTTCTCATGATGGACACACCAGAACTGAGCAGTCCAGTTTTATGTACTGGATCCTTCCCAGGACCTATGATGAGTATTTTGGAGCAGCCTCTCTTTTCAAATCTCCTTTGAAAAAGTCTTTGTCCTTTTTTTTTAAAGAGATATGTTATGAGATTGATGCTATCACAGACTGCTGTGTACTCCCTGATGGTGCCAAGAATTATTTTTTTGTTTCCTCTCTCTGAGTGCACCTCTGTGTTTCTAACAAATGAGCTATTGTAATTCACACATTTCAGGTTTATTCAGCACACTCTTAGACCTGAGTGCTGTCAAGTTTGTTTATTGTTTTATGTCCTTCCAGGCCTTTTGGAGGAAGGCACAAAGAACCTCTCTTTCAGCTTGCACATCGTATCAACAAAGCACTGAGTAACACTGTTGTCCTTCCTCTCCGTGATGGCTTGTTAAATAAAACTCATATTTTCCTTTTGTTTCTGAAAAATTGGTTTTGGCCCCATAGATGAAGAAGACCCAGACAAGCTGACACATTTCTATAACATGTTCAACACTGAAATACATACGTTTGCATGGCATTTCTCAAATTTGAGTCAGCAGAGACTCAACAAAAAGTCATTTGTAAAGAAAAAGTTTTTTATATAATCTTTTAAAATTTTTCCTGCTAGTCAAGGGTTCACTCTGTTTGAGTAAATGCTTCAGAGGAATTTCAGTAATCACTTCAGCTGTGCAAATCTTTTGAGTGTTGCTCTTTCTTAAACGAGGCAGTGCTGAGATAAAATAAAGATTTATTTTTCAAGGGATCTACAGGTCCTTTCCCAAAGCCTACAGCAAGATTTGTGCAGATCCTTGAACTAAAATAAAAACACACTCCTCATCCCGTGCACAAGTCCTCCCATCACTTGCAGCGGTGACCTTTGGAAAGTGGGTTTGAAGAAGGATGGTTCAGAGGGTTTGGCAGCACATCTCTGCTGACCTTTCCTGAGATGCTGCTTGCTGTTGAGCTGTCATCACTGTGCATGTTCCTGCTCTTGGTGTACAGAGCTGCCCTGGGAGATGCTTGTGCTTAAATCTCTTTTCCACTGCTCATGTCAAAGTGGAGTTGTGCTCTTGCGCATTAAGGACATGCCCAAGCCAAATACCAGAGCTCACCTGACAAGCTGTGACTTCCTAACCACCCACTTGAATATATACAACTTTTTGTCTAAGGGCTTTCATTTAGTTTTTGACCCCCTGTGCTAGTGATAGTATTCATGCACTTTGTGTGCGTCTGATGTCAATTGGCCCACTCTGATAAATGAAGTGTAGAACATAAGTAAATGCTTGCAGGAAGAAAGTTTAGATCCTGTTAATTAATTTCTTATCTCTGAAGGAAAATAAACTATTGTCTCATAAATCAGTCACTATGAAAAACTCATCATATCATTTTGCTATTGTGCAATGATATTGCTGCTGATGTGGCAAGAGGACACAGACTGAGGGCTTGAGCCAGTCAGTCCTAAGTAGAATTCATTCTACAACATTTAAAACTGGGTAAAAAATGTCCAGAGTAAGGAAAATGTATCCAAAGTTCAGATATTGGGAAAAAGTTTGGTGACGTTAAAATTAGAACTTCCTGATGCTGGAATTTTACCACTGCATTTGGGTTTGAGCTTCTTAGAAAAATATATGTCAGGTTGCCAGCATGTAGTGTAAAGATAATATGCCATCAGATGTAGAAATGAGGTGGAATAAGGGTTGTATTTCTTCTTGAACTATGCTGAAGTGCTCTTTCCAGAAATGACTGGGATTTGTAAGCCAAGAGGCACCTGAAACTGTGGTCATCCCTTTTCTGATGAGACTGATCTATTTCATCCCTGCTCCTTTTCAAGAGGTCTATTTAGCATAATGTTGTGAAGGACAGAGACGGATGTAGTTTACTGTATTAATCCCTGATCTGGCATTTTGGTGAATGGGTCAGGGTTATAATTCTTTTTCCATACACACGGGAAGAAATCTTTGCCTTCTCCAAAGACTAATTCTATGAATCGCTATGACTTTTATGTATTGTACTCATTTATCCATTCAACTTCATTGTAAAAATATGTTAGAACTTGATCTTCAATAGATTTTTAAATTCATTCTGCCTTAAAATTCAAATAAAATTGCTTTCATTCCACTAGTAATTAAATACTGTCTGTCAAAGCCAGACCGTAACTCTTTTCATTCTTAGAAATCTTCATTTTGACAGAGGGCATACATGGAATTTCTCTCCTGGTGCAGCTTGAAAAAGCCAGCTGATTTATAGTCACATAAGGTTCTGGAGAGTGTATAATCTGCAGTTCTACATTACCATCCTGTCCTCAAACCTTCCACCTACTCAGTGCTAATCATTTTGCTTAAACATCTGGTCTCTAGACAACCAGAAATTGCACTGAAATATAAACTGTGAGGTTGCTCTTCAGCCTCTCACATTATCACTCAATAACAGATACCAGAGAGATTTTACTTTGTGTAAATATTGTATGCATTGCAGTGCCTTTGGAAATCTTTGTCCTGTGCTAGAAAGCAGGAGATACCCAGCTGCAAGATCAAAAATGTAAATATTTGAGAGTAAATTGCACAAGATGTGCTTTCTATTTGAACTGCAATGGTGGGATTTGCCAGATTAAATATAAACATATTTGAGGGTGATGTTTGTCACTGAGCTCACATTTTTGCTGTTGGAGAGAACGAGGCACTTTTAGAGATGGATTTTAGAGGACACTGACATAGTAATTGATCCTTATTCCATACAATATTAGAGAGATACAGACTGGGAAGGTCTGGAAGAGGTTACCTGAGCCCCCATTCAGTCTCTTAGGGTGAATCAGGCACTCCTGGACCTTCCTTTGAAAAAGTTTGTTACTAATGAAAGGAGCTGTGTTGACTTCAGTAGAAAAGACATGTACAGATGGCTTAACCCCTCAATAACTGATGATTCTTTGTATCTGACACTTCAGTTCAGCTTCTGAAAAGTTATGTACCTGCTTTAAGTTGTTCTACTATTGGCTGTGGAGAGAGAAAAGAATCTCTGGAGAATGTAGTTTCTGCCCCAAAGTGGGTAAAATAATTTCTTAGTGATGTGACTCCACTGCAGGTACCTCTGTCTTTCTGTTGGTTATAGACCAACACCTCAAATTATCTGCCCAGCTTTAAGCATGATGGAGTGAGATGGAATTCATCTGACCATTATCTGGCCAGAACTCAGAGCCCATATCTGAAAAAAGAGATGACTCTGAAGGTGATCAGATTCCAGACTTAATTAGTTAAAACATTTATTTTAAAAAAGTTTTTTTAAAAAAAGGAAGAAGAAAGTATCCTTTACCAAAATAAAGATTTAAATGTGTTTTGTGAACAATGTGAGCCCATTGTAGCTTAGGTGGAAGAGATTATCTATATGTAAGGAAAAATACCTACCAGTGACAAACTAAGATCAGATCTCCTTAAATGGTTAATTTGATTCAAAAGTGTCATAAAAATTTTTGCAAGGTAGAGAGCAAATGGGAAGAGCTAAATGACCAGAAGATCATCTGTCTTCTCTCCCACCTGCTATTATTATTTTTCCATCAGAGCCTGATGGATAAAGTGCGTCTTAAAAATTCAGCACTGCACTCTGATGACACCAGGAAGAGTTTTTCTGTCATTTGCTGTGTACACCAGGATATTATCTTGACTCTCAGGATTGTAAATGCTGCTGCTGTCATATCACAGCTTTAATTGACACTTTAAGGGACTACTTGGGTAAGCTGAATTCCGTGTTTGAAAGGCCCTTCTGAGTTCTGTTTATGTCACTAACTACACAAAGTGCATAAGAAAGTAAATATTGGGGAAAGGAACAAGAAGACAACCATTGTGTAAATAAGGGAAATGCTTATGTGTCTAAAACAGAATTTCAGATGACTGATTTTTCATCATTACATTTTTATGCAATTTCTATATATCATTAACAGTCTCCCTTTGTAATCTGCATATTTTTCTAATATAAGAGTCCTTTGATGATAGTCCATTTTATTTTGTTTGGTGATTTTTCTAGTTACTAGAGTCAGTGCATCATTATTTTTGCTGTTATTACACTCATTAATTTCCCTGATAATTTCCCATTTTCTGTTGAAGCCCAGACACAAGTTTGTGATCTCCCTTGGTGTCAGACTGCTGTCTACATGTTCTGGAAATGCTGAGACTGAACACATTCTCCAATAGTAGTGGTGCAGTGATTTATTCTCGATCTTTTTAAGACTGACTCTTGGTGATTTTCATGTGCTCAGCCAGTTGTACTTGAGCTTAGGTGAATATCAGGTCTCCTTCAAATCTCAAACAATGCTTTAGAAGTAAACGAGATGCTTCAAGTGTAAAATGGCACATCTTGAGACTGGAATACCAAAACTAGAATGCAATAAACCTGAATTCATTTAGGAAAATATCTGCTAGGAGTCAAATCTGAGAACAGACATTCCCAAGCACAGACAATAAGAGAAAAGACAAGCACGTAAAAGGAACAATGAGTATGGGTTTTATATTATTTATAAGAAAACAAATCCAAATACAATGTTTGGATGTCTCCTTTATGAAAGAAGCACAAACCAAGTTTGGAAGTGCAGATCCACTCTCAATTCAGTCTTTGAAATATGAATCAAAGTTGTCTGCACCATGGAGGCATCAGTCAGCTCTGCTCTTCTTATGTTTCTTGAAGGCATCTGCTTTGTATCTCATTGGGACGACTGCAAAATTGTTTTCTGCTATAAATTTTGAGTGACTTTTTTCCCCCTGAAAATTAAAGACATAAGTGACATCTCTAAAGGGTGACTGCTTCTGTCTAGCTAGTAGAGCTGTGGTCAATAAAGATTAATCCTATCTAACATATTGCTGGTTCAATTACCAAACTAGAAACTCTGCAGATAAGTTATATCAACTTGAAATTAAATTTTTAAGTAATTTTCTGTTGAGGTGGTCAAATAAAACAGTTGGGTTGAACTCTACAATTTGATTTATTTAGATCAGAAATCAGCAGAAACTAAGGTGAGGATTGTGTACCATTCATGAAATGGAAGTTTAGGAGCAGCTCAATACCAATTGTGGGGAAAAGGAATATCCCTAGAAATAAAGAACAGTTGTTCAAATGCCCCATCCCAAAGTTTTGGGTGTTTCCTCAGTGCTCTGTGCCATTCACTGTGCTGAGCTGGATGGAGGACACAGGCACCATTACAGTCGCTTCCCCATCAGTTAACCATGGTTAAGAGGTTCATGGGTTAAGTGCCTCTGGAGTGCAAGTACAGCTCCAAGGTTTAAATATTATTTGGGACAAAGAAACCTGGTTTTCCTTCATAAGCCTCCTTCAGAAAGCTTTTCTTCAGGATCATCCTTTTCCTCCTGCTGTGCACAGCAATCTGGATTCATGCTAGGAGATGAGAGATGGGCATTAAGATGCTGTGCCCTTCTACCTTCCTGTGCCCTTCTTTGGCATGAGATCTGGATCCCTGTACCAGGCTGCTCCATGGCAGCATCTCCATCAGCAGCATCTGGAAAGCTGTCACATGAGTCATCATCAGTCATCACTGATATCAGTACCTTCATGCTTGCTCCCTGTGGTTATTCATGCAGATTTTCATGTTGAAATTTGGCAGGACGTACAGCCCAGGTGAAGCCATGATTTCAAGGCAACCTGATGCATTCTTTTAGGAAAAAAAAAATAAAATAAGCTCTCCTCAGTCTTGTTAGAGCCATGTATCTATGCAGTGAGGCTTCTCAAGTCCACAAGCTGTGTGATCAAAGCTCCATTCTACTTCCTCTTCTCCCAGCTGAGTGGGAGAATGCACAATGAACTTGCCCTTGATTTTGCTGAATGACACATATGTGAAGCCACATAAGGTGTTCTTGGATCATGTTGGCACATTGGGTTAAGTCGGTAGGACTGAGGCTGTAATTTCTCCTCATCTCCATGGTAACCTCTCACAAACTGATATTTTACCCACATGCAAGTGCTTAACGAAGAGCATATGCAATTCAATGGTACAGGAGGTTATATTATGTTGAAAAACCTATACAATAACCATGGTTGTTCCACTGTAAACTATGCTCCACAGTTGGAGTTCAGGCTAAGCTTTTGAAGCCTTTTGAAACTGTTATTTTCTATCTCAGGTGAAATGGGCTAAAAATATCTGTTTCCCCTGGTTCTCATAACACCTTGTAATGTCACACTGGAGGAAAGGGATGTCATCCAAAGGGACCTGGCCAGACTCACGTGGTGGATTTTTGTGAGCCTTGTGAAGCCCAGCAAGGCCATGTGCAAGGTCCTGGACTCAGGTAGGGACAATTCCATAGCACAAACAGGGGCTAGGTGGAGAATGGATTGAGAGCAGCCCATAGCAGAAGAATTTGGTGGCACTGATGAACAGGAAGCATACCATGAGCCAGCAATATTCAGTCACAGCCCAGAAAGCCAAGCACATCCTGGTCTGCATCCAAAGCAGTGTGGCCACCAAGGGAGGGGATTCTGCCCCTCTACTCTGCCCTTATGAAACCCCATCTGGAGAGCTGCATCCAGCTCTGGGGCTCCCAACTCAAGGATGTGGACATACTGAAGCAAGGGCAGAGGACAGGAAGATAGTCAGCAGGCTGGAACACCTCTGCTAGAAAGATAGGCTCAGAAAGCTGGAGTTTTTCAGCCTCAAGGAGGGGAGGGTCTGGGGAGACCTTAGAGCTCCTTTCAGTGCCTAAAGGGGCTGCAAGAGAGCTGGAGAGGGACTTTAGACGAAGGTGTGGAGTGACAGGACAAGGGGCAATGATTTCATATTGAAAGAGGGAAGGTTTAGATTCGAAATTAAGAAGAAATTCTTTCCTGTGAAGGTGGTGAGGCACTGGCATGTGTCTCTCAGAGAAGCTGTGTCTGGTCCATCCCTGGAAATGTTTAAGAACAGGTTGGATGAGGCTTTGAACAACCTGGTCTAGTGGAAGGTGTTGAAACTAGATTATCTGTAGGGTGTCCTTCAACCAAAAGCATTCTACAATGCATTTTCGTGCCTTATCAACATGAGTGCCTTCAGAGATCTTAAGCAAGTACAGTGTGTGTACGACCACTGTTCTTCCCCCTTCTGCATCAATAGTGTTCTATTGTCTGGTTAGAATTTGGAGTTTCCTTTCTGCTCCTTTATCTTCCTCAGTGGGTTCTCAAATTTCCTCTATGACTAGGCATTGGTGCCCTGGCTGGACTCTTGCCACCCTCTGCCAACCAAAACCCCACACTGCCCTTTTTTGGTTATGCCATCAGTTAACCTTTTCATGAAAAACAACCTCTCCAACAATCAGAATGTTTCTGACCCAGGATGTCAGGTAACTGCTATAAATATATATATTGGTTAGTCTTTAGGGTCTTTGTTTCTCTGATGTTAATTATAGATTGCTGTTTATTTCTACTGGCCTGGCTAAAGCTGCCAGTTTTCAGAAACTGGAGGTCTGAAAACAGTACAAGCAATCCAAACAATACAGGGAAATGAGAAATTTACTGTGACTCACAGCTTCTACTTTTAGTTTCCACCTACACTGCTACACTCAATTAACTCCTCCAAGGCTCAGTACTTGACAAGAGCCCAGTAGTGCCATAGGAGTGTGATGGTTTGGACAACCTTAAAAGAAAGGAGCTAAGATATTCAGACACTGATAATTAATTTAAATACAGTAAATAAATGAAAAATGTTGATTTCTACTGTTACCTAGTGATGACAGCTACTTGCTCTCCTCTGGACCTCTGCCCTCCCAGCAATAAAATTCATGTGAACTGTGATTCAAGCCAGAATTTAAGGAAAAAATTAAGAACCGAGATCCTTCTGTCTCAGCAGTGAGATCCACCTGAACAGGGAGTGAGGACACAGGAGAAGGGAAGCCATGCCAGAGGGAAGGACACTTAGTTTGCCTTGCAATCACTGCCAATAAATGGGTAGAGAAAAAAATGATGACAACAGGAAAAAGAACAAACAAAATGTCCTGTGCCCTATGTCCACATGCATGCCAGTCTGCACTGCCTGGAACTTTTCAAGTAGAGGCTGAAGACTGAAAACTACCCCAGGAAAAGAGAGTCTCCTACTTCAGATGATCTTTGCCTGCACTCCAGCCAATTTCTCATGCCCATTTGAGCATTTTCAACAACACCCCAATAGGGATAATCCTCCCACTGTGAGAAAAATGTAGTATTTGTCTTGTTAAATTGACTATCACTTCTGAAGCTGATAATCAGGGAACTACTTGTTAATCATCCCAATCAGGGGCGGGCAGCTAAAGATTCTACTCGAGTTACATTGCTGAATCAGCCAAAAAAAACCTCCTTTGTGCTGCTCTATGCCACCTTTTCAGCCCTCCCAGCCTATCTTCCTTCTCCAGTACACAGAGAGCCAAGGGCTGAGGTCTGCACCAGGGGCTGCTCAAGCTTGTCCCATCTGTCTCTGTGCTTTGCTGGAGTGTAACCACAATATTGCAGAGAAAACAAAATCCACTTGAGATCTGGGTCACTCTTCCCCAGTGGGAAGGAATGGACTGCACCTAACACAGTCCTTAGGCTGAAAAACTAAATCCATCCTTACTTGCTTCTTCATCCCCAGGCACCCAATATAGTTTCCTCTGGAGAATTGCTGTCCTGCAAGTATCACAGCTTTCTCCAGCACCCTAAAGGGAAATGGGGCTGTACATGGATGCTCCAAATGGAGTCACCTTTTGCAGTTTCTCTGTGTCCTTGGACACATTCATTCAGGTCCTCCCTATCTGTGATAGGAACCAGGTCGTGCTCTTCTCCAACCATTTTTGGTTGTGTTTGACCAGAAGTTTTCAAACATGCTTTGATACACAGGACAGTCCTGATTCCTGCAGTCAGTGGGACTGTATTATGGACAGGTTCTCACTTGAAGGACGTAAAAAAAAGTTCCTTTTTCTCTACCCAGGTTCAAAGAGCACACTCATTTAAAAGTGAATTTTATGTAAGTTCTGATGAAAAATCATCCTTAAAAGCAACTTCACAGGTTTATAAGTTATCATTGCTGCTTTGAAGTTCTTTACATTTGCTACAAATAACACACTCCATGATATGATGGATAAAAAAATGCTTTCAGCTAGGCTCGGTGATCCAAACCCCTACACTGTAGAAATCAACAGGTTCAGAAGAACATATTACAAAAGGGAAAAAAATTCTTGTGAATATTTGACCTTCTACCTTTTGAATGAGACTGTGGTGGTGTTTTTATGCCTACACTATGAACAGTCAAGACTAGAAACCATTTCCCCTGGTCAGAAGTTTTTGAGAACAGCTGCATTTTTGATACAGTGCCAGCCCACAATTCATGTTTGCCTGCACCCTTTACAGCACGGACTTGATTGGTACTCTAATATTTTGACACATTGAGAAGACTGTTCCAATTAGAGTAGTTTTGTTTCTAGTCAATAATATTATTTCTAGAAATTTAAATGTTCTAGAAATAATAAACAAGGAAGAGGGGCCTCACTTTTTGATGAAATATGGGTGCATGAATTCCACTGACCTAATTTCCGGTACACTCAAATATAATACAGTTCAAAAGTTCAGCTTGGGTTTAAATTTTGTTGAGTTAATGTTCTGTTTGAGACAGATGGTCTGAAACAGATGGAAGAAGTCCAGTGAAGAGCAGAGGGAGAGGAAGTCAGTGTTCAGGGTAGAGTATACAGAACAGCTGGGGAAGAAATAGCAAGAAATGCGTTAAAAGAGTGAATATTTTGTACAAAATCTCCCTTTTGATGAGGTTTTCCCCTTGGTGTCACCAGCTTTCACCTCGGTTGTCCTCTGAGGACAGTTCAAAACATTGGTGGACACATGGAACCTGATGAGCATCGCCTGATGTCATCAGCTGTCCCATACATGTTGTTGGTAAAACAAAAAGTGAGCACCACTGGCAGCAGTGCCTTCACTGGTGTGACTGAAGCTGTCCTACCAAAGGGCTTCCCCCAGTCAGGAACCTGGATATGTTGGTTTGATTGTTCTGGGACAATTTTCATTCGTGGAACAAGAAGGATTTAGGTACTCAGGCTGGTATGAAAGCCACCCAAGACAGAATTGTCTTTGAAGTCCTGAATAATTCACATTTCAACATCTCTAAGTCCAAACTGGTGGGAAAGCATCCAGTCCTTTCCCCATGCAAAAAACCTCTTTGAGGAGGCAGATTCTGCTGCATTCCTCAGGTTCAGGGTGGATCCCAGCACACATTTACATCTGTGCCACCAGTGAGACTATAAAAATCCACCCAACATTTGACTTACATTTTCTGCATGTTTTTTCTGCTTCCCCTCTGATTCAGATTTTCCCTTTCTAAGCTTTCACTCTCTCCCTTCCTCTGTGAACCAGTTCTCATAGCCTTTTAGTAAAGGTCCTGTTTTTCACACCTTTCCCAGTTGCTCCTAGATCCTCTCTGAACTCTTTCACAGTGTCTGGCTGGAAAACTTTGCCAGGTTTTGTAACCTTAATCTTGAGACTGTGGTTCTTGAGGAGCAAACCTGAGAGCTCTGCAAAGCAAGGAAGCACAAAGGAGATAGGAGCAGACACCACAGAGTTGTGTCCTGATAAATTATCCCTACTCAAGATGTTAATGATACTGGAGATAGTCTTAGCCTGTCCCATTTGTCAAGTAAAACAAATGAAAAATTATTAAACTGCTTTACAAGCAAGGAGAGGTGTACAGAGCTGTGAGGTCTTGGCTGGTGAACAGATTGCAACTTGACCTCGTTCATTTACAATTGAGACATCTTCAAAAACTGCACTGGTTTAACCAGAAAAATAATTTTCATTACTTCCCAATGCAGATAGAATACTGTAGATTTATTTCTAACTTGTGGAATGTCTGAAACAGTGCAGTGGAAAAACAAGTGTGGTTTGGATGTTTGTATAGAAAATTTAACTATGTACTAGGCACATCTTTTAGGCTTTATTAATTGAAGAAAGCCTTTTTTATTATTATTGGAAGAGAAAAGATAAGAAAATTGCTCATTTTATTTAATCCAAACAAAGCAAGATCTTCCTTTGAGATAAGACTTCATTCCCATAACAACTCTTGCACAAGACCAAAATTGCAACAAGCAAGTTGTGAAAGAAGAAGCAGTAGGGCAAAAAGACCTTTGGTCGATGAGATGCTGAAAGCATTGCTCCACAGACAGACAGCAATTAGGAGCTTGTTTAAATGTGCATCAGTTGGGTACTCTTCTAGGAAACATCTGAAAATGCTTTGTGTGGGTGAATCCAGAGGCCTACTGAAAAGCAGTTGGAAGCACATGATGCAAATCAAATGAAGTGACACATTGTCATGGGCACAAACATGTGATGTCATTGCACTTTTATTGGATCTACTGGAAAGCCTCCTTATGACCAGTCTAAGGAAGCAGGAGGCGGGAAAAGTAAACAAAGAGGACAAGATGACATTGAGTGTTCACAGGCAGAGAGCATGCAAAATCTCCTTTGATGAAATTTTATCCTGATTTCTAGTTTTGGTTACTTTTTAAGAGAGCAAGCTGACATAAGACTTTGGAGATCAGTTTTAGCATATCAACCAACTAATTCTGACTTATCCAACAGTGAGCTTGACTGGATAAGCAAAAACCAATGTTTGGTTGCCTTTCAGATACCCTGGGCTATGCTGATGTCATACTCCATGGTGGCACCTTCATTTTATCTTTCCTCAGTGACTTAAGTGCCTCAAAATCTGGGCAACAGAGGGAGACAAAGCTGACCTCTGGTGATTCGCATCCATAGACCTTCCCCACGAATCACAGTGACTGAAAGTCATGGTGACTTTTCCTTCCCTTCCCTCATACAGCCTCATGTTCAGAGCACCATTTAGAGTATGGCACACCATGGCTCAGTGTTCCCTGCAGGAAGGAAATAGCTTTAAGGAATACATCAGGAAATATGGGAGAATGGTACTTCCCAACAGTCTTGTCCAGGCTCTTCCCCTCTGCTTCTGCAGTCCCAGGGGCCAATTTGTTGTGTTCAGTTCTTCAGAGATTATTTAAATGCCCTGTAAGGGGCATAGCATTCTATAAATGGAGCCAAAAATGAGGATAAATCAACAGGATCTAGATAGGTTTCCCAAGGACTGCCAAGGAAGGCACCAGCTGGGGAGTAGAAAATACCCATCAGGGTAGGGAAGAGAACTGGTTTGGTCATCTAGGCATGGAGTTATCGTGGCAGGTCCACTTCCAGCTGCACTTTGTACAGAGCTTTTTCCTGCAGTGATGCTTTGGCAACGTTTACCCACTTAGTAGATGTGGTACAGGGATCCTCAACATGACAGTCCTGTTGGGGCTTTCACAGATTTTTGTGCTCTTTGTGGCATTTCTGAATGCGCCAGTAAACAGACTGTGAATTTCACAGGTAATTTCAACATTAAACACAGTCCTCTGCAGACTTTAGGCACCAGATGGGAGAATCAGCAACTATAGAAGGACAATAAAGATTTATACTTTGGGCTTAGAATATCTAGAGAGGCAATTAAAGCACCTGGAACCTCACCTAACTGGGCATCATTCTCTCCAAACAGCTTGATTAAGGAGGGTTTGGTCCAGTTCAGAAATGCAATAACTTGCTTAATGTCTATGGTGAAACACAAGGGGCAGATTAGAGGAAACATATGGTCTTGAATCACATCTGTAAGGCAAGAAACATATGCTAAAGTCTGTTACAAGGAGCTTCTTCCAAGAGTAAACAACAATTAATGGAGCTGGAGGTTTGAAATTCCTCCATCTACTACTCTTGCCAGAATTTTTTGTATAATTTTAAAGTGAAAGGCAGTGGAGTCATAAGACTTGTATTATTAATATTATTAAAAGCACAAATTACAGTATAAGTTCTCATGATGGAAGGAAGTTTTATAATAAAAAACATTTTTAAACTAAAATCTTACCTGATAGCTTTCTTCTGGAATTTCTTATGTTTACTACTGTTATTTTATTTTATGCTCTTCCTGTGTCCCAGCACTAACTAGAGTGTAAAAATATGAAAAAATGCACGCAGTTTCAACAGCCTAATATTTTTTTTTTCTTTGTTTTGTTTTATTTTGCTTTATTTTGTTTTAGTGATAGCAGGGAGGGATGCTATTTAGGATTAGCTGATAGAAACATTTCCTTATCTACTCTTGAACAAATATAGTAAAAACAAACAATGTTGCAATGATTATTTCATTCTATAAGAATGTGCATGCTGCAGTAGGAATATCTGAATTCAAAATGAGGATCCGGCCTTAAAAGGGACACATTTCCCAACCTCACATTTTTCAGAACTTTCATGGGAAATTTTGAAAAGACTAATTTTAATTTTTAGCTACAAAAAAATGAAATTAAAAAAAGAAGAAAAAATGATGTGAACTCAGGCTTCAATAATCTGAGCAGCTCTGCTCGCATGTGACATCATGAACCACTTTTGCCATCTCTCTGGACACTTCTACTGTCAAATCCCTTTCACTGCATCAGTACAGACATCAGTACATCAGATACTGCTTGCAGGCTCTGTTGCTCCAAAGTTTCTCTGCTGTCTGTTCCTCGTCTAAGTGCGTGACCCATATCTGTTTTGCAAAGGTTTGGAGAATAATTCAAATTGGAAGGAGCCTCTGGAAAACCCAGTCCAGCTGCCTGATAAAAGCAGGGCCAACTTCACTGTCAGAATTTGTTGTTCAGGGCTTTACCCTGAGGAGTCTTGAAAGTCAACAAGTATTTTCCAGAGTTCAGCCTCTCTCACTATTAGGGATTTTTTTCTTATGTTTAATGGGCTCTTCTGCAGTTGCAACTTGCAGCTTGTCCTTCAACTGAATCCTCCTGGGAGGAGAGGATGCTGTCTTCCTTGCAACTGCCCATCCAGTCCCCTTCTCTGGAAATATTCTAGGTGAACCTGCTCCAGCAGGGCTCTTGGACAAGATGATCAGCAGAGGTTGCTTTCAGCCTGAACCATTCTGTGATTCTGTGATTTTTATTCCAAAATCCCGGAATTCAAGCTATTCTTCCTCTTCTTCTGCTCGCCTCATGCCACACCTCTTATCCTGTTGTCTGTTCCTGACTTTCTTCTCTTTGTTGGGTTTTCTTCCTGAAAATGGAGTCCTCTCCTTCTCTGGTCTCGTCTCCAACACCCTGGACTCCCTTCTCCCCTCCATTTTCTGGAGAGTTAGGAGCAGCAGAGAGGAATCTCCTCTGTAGTCCCTTCCCAGAATGTTTCTTCACAAAGTACACTGCTTACGAACTGGAAAATCATAGAATTACAGGATGCTTTGGGCTGGAATAGATTTTAAAGATCATCTAGTTCCAATCCCCCTGACAGAGGCAGGGATGCCACCCACCAGGATCAGATTGCTCCAAGTCCTGTCCAATCTGGCTTTCATGGATGGGGCATCTACAGCTTCTTGGCAACTTGTACTTCACTCCCCCCCTCACTGTAAAGAATTTCTTCCTCATGCCTAATCCAAATCTCCCCTCTTTTAGTTTAAAATTATTCCTCCATGTCCTGTTTAAAAAGCCCATTTAAAACGATGCTCTCCTTTTTTAATGTTTCTAAGTACTGAAAGGCTGCAATAAAGTGTCCCATGTGTCTCCCAAATGTGTCTTTGATGCTCTGACTGTTAGCCATGGACAGGAGGAGGAAATCTTTGGAGCTATCTTGGCTCTGCAATGCAGCAGAACTGCCATGAACAATAGCTTGGGAGAAAGGTGACTCTCCCAGTGTTGCAAGACTATTCCCTCATTTTTGCCAAAATTTTCATTAGTATCATGTTGCATCAGCCTCCAAATGTTTTTCCTTGTGAAAGAGTGTTGCACAGTTGCACAGACCCTCCTCAGAAAAGTCTCTTTTTCTTTCCATTTCAGCTTCATCCCATTTCCCTTATTGCTTTACACTTCTCTTTCCACCGTGCATGAACTGATGTGCTCCTCTGTTTTCATTCTTCATAGACTTGTTGTCTAATCAAGGTACCTGTGTCCCCTCAGGCTCTGCACAGCTCATCTCTGACCACCTCTTTGCAAAGTTATCCTGTCCCTCTCTCTTTGATGCTCTTCAGTTTCCAGTTGTGCTTCTCCATTCCCCTTCATGAAGACATAAATTGTACTAAAACTCTGTTCTCTATCCATTTCCCTTCCACTTTCACTTCTTCTATCATCCTTCATTTCTGTTCCATTATCTGTCTCCTAGGCTCTCTTCTCACCTTTCCTCTACAAGAGACTGGGTGAGGCTTCACTGATCTTCTCTAAACTCTTGGGGACAGGTGGGTAAGTACCTACCACTGCCTGTTCCTCTAAAGCATCCCATCACTCCCTCCGAGGATTTTGATGGCTCCAAACTCCTCTCATTCCTCATTCCTCGTTTCTCTTTTTTCTTAGTAAATCTATTTGGACTCTCACCAATCCAGGACCCATGGGACCAAAATCTGTTCTGGCTGCATAGCTGCAAAATTGGCAGGAAGCTGAAGACACTACATTTAATTTTTGTTCTTTTCTTATGTCTGTTTTTCCTTTTTTCACTCAAATTTACCCACAGTAACTGAGGATGGGAGTGATAGTGGGGGTATAGTTGGGTTAATATGGTCCTTCTGAGTGCAGACTACAGGGAGAGGAGGTGTTGACATTGCTGTTTTTCAGCTCTTCAGGTGCTCCAAACAACTCTGGCAGAGCAGAAACTATCATTAGAAAGCTCTAAGTGAAATAACTACATACATACATCTGGACAACCTCATTTTTTTTCCTGGGGCTTGTATAAGACATACCGCAGAGCCTTGGTTTTGAGAGAAAATGGACCCAGTTTTCTGGAAAATGTGACTTGTTTCAGGGTTGGCAAGACACAGCCTGCAAATTTAGGCATCTGAAATGAATCAGTGATCACTTTGAAAATCTTGATCAAAATGTTTCACATGGACAGGCATGAAATAGGAATCCACAAACAGCAGCAGCACAGGCTGTTTGTTATTACAGATGATCATTTAGCACAGGCTGTTCTAATCTAGGTCAAGCAAAGCTAATCCTGAAATGATCTATTTCTTAAAGTAGCCTTGTGTGTCTGTGCCTTCGTACATGTGTGCACAAACAGAATAGGTAATTTTTAATGGAAAATAATTTGGCTAGAAGCTACCTTGCCTAGTTTTCTTTCTCAGGGAGATGCAGGGGATCCAAGTTATTGTGTCAGTTTTTTCCTCCCCAGGAAAGCAGGAGGGTACTGAATGACATGGGGATTAGATAGAATAAGAAAGCACATGCTTTGAGCTCCCAAAATATCAGAAGGCACTTACTGTGTTAGATACTTACCTCCTGAGGTTAGTTTAGGGCTGAGTAGAGTCCCTGCAGGGAAGTCTGTAGATAGAGGCCCTGGTACTCTGGTACTCTGTTAGGGTACAGAGTACTTTGCAAGTAAAAAAGGGTACTTTGGAGAAAAAAAAGCCAATGCTTCTGGAAACTGAGACTTGTTTTCCATGGATGGCTAACATGAGTCATGACTTGCTAAGCATTTAAACTCTCTCTCTGATTCTAGTTTTTCTAGCATTCCTAATGTTTCCAGTACTTATATCTACCTGATACCAGGCACGTTTAGATGTCATGTAGAAATACTTTACTGAGAGGGTGATGAAACGCTGGAACAGGTTGCCCCATTCCTGTAAGCGTTCAAGACCAGGTTCAAGTCTGTTGCAAGAACTTTATGAAAAAGCAGTAAATGAGGGTGTAAATTCTTGCTTGCAAAATTCCAAACAAATTCAAAACAGCAGTAAATGAGGGTGTAAATTCTTGCTTGAAAAATTCCAAACAAATTCAAAACAGCCTGTACCATGCCTACTGTCCTGGTGTCAGCTGGGACAGGGTTAATTTTCTTCTTTATTAAACCATACCACCAACCTATTAGGAAAATGGAGCTGACTGGTGGGAAGATGTGTAATGTATGAATAATGTCTACGTTTGATGCAGGGTCATCATTTGGCATTTGGGCTTCTTGAAGACACAGTAACAATCAGGAGAGGCAAGAGCTGGGGCTGTCAGCTACATGACCCCTATTTTGATGCATAATATCATGCAGGGCTCACATTTCTCCCTGGTTTTCCTCTCTGTTATTTTATTCATGGTTTTTTCCCCCTCTTGCTCCTCACCCCATCCAGAATAATAGAATTGGCAGGAGCAGGGTCAGGCCACTTCTTGGTTGATTATACTGCTAACAGAAAAATCCAAACAAGCCACCCTGCATTTTATTCCTGAGGCTTATTCTTGAGAAAACTGTTTTTGCTCCTGGAGAAGTCAATGGAAATCTAATTAATCCCAGATGTTTTGTAATAACAAGCACTTCCTTTTGGGAGGGCTGAACAAAAGCAGTGTGAAAACTATTAATTAATCGGGTTTGACTCTGTCATCAGGTTTAATTCCAGCCATACTAGTCAAGTTAATACTGGCTCTGGGAAGGAGATTGTCCTGCTTGACACAACAGCCATAAACTCGGTGTGTGGCAGATTAAACAGTGTCTGGGCACACAGCTCAGCTTGCCTTCACACCAAGGGAAAAGCACAGCAGCTTCAACATCGGACTTCCAGCTAGCTCCTGGGATTGCTGCTTGTGCAATCTACTAGACTAGGGACTAAAGACTAGACTTTATTTCCCTACTTGAATAAAGGCTAGAGCCAATGATGGGCTCAAGCATGGGCTTTTGTAGATATTAGATAAGGCCCCATTGCTGCTGAGGGTGTGTGCAAATTTGTAAAACCACGGAATCACAGAATGGTTTAGGTTGGAAAGGACTTGAAAGGCCATCTAGTTCCAGCCGCATTGCCATGGTCAGGGACACCTTCCACTAGACCAGGGTGATCAAAGCACCATCCAGCCCGGCCTTGGACACTTCCAGGGATGGGTTATCCACAAGTTCTCTCAAAAACCTATTCTGAATTTTCGCCTACATCTTTAGTAGGTCTTCTTGGTCTCCATTGGCTGTGCTCTAAGATATGGAACAGCTGTCCCTTCTTCAGGACTAGAACGTAAAGGTCAAAGGTGGAATCTGAACACCATAGGAAAAAATAGGAAGGCTTTTCTTTTCATCTGTGGAGCATTTCAAACTGATGATTTAATATATTCACAACCCTGTGCTTTTTACAAAATTCAAATATGTTTTTATTATACAAAATTCCACAGTGAAATCCACCAGCCAGTTTCTTACATAGCTGCTTTAAAAATAGAATTATACACCTTTTTGTAGTGTGTTAATTTTTATATTCACTAGCTTGAAGAAACAGAAGTGAAGCAGCAATTTGACTCTGAGTTATTTACCTGGACAGGTTTTGCTTTGACCTCTATTTCTGTTATATGCCTTAATGTACAGTTCGTGGCATTAACAGAAGACCTGATGTAGTTACTTTTGAAGCCATTGCACCCCATTAGCAGGTCAAGCTCCAACTGTTGGTGAGCTTTTCTTCACTTCAAAAGGGTGAATTTTCTGTCAGGGTACAGAACAAAATAAAGTCTGTGTTGACTTTTAGCAATGTAGCATGTAAGCTGTGTTAAACCCATCACAGAATGAGGATCTACATAACTTTTCTTACAGCCCATCCTCTAGACCTTTTAGGGTGACACAGTGAACATCTGATCTGAATAATGGCACAGGACTAGGTTCCCTGTGTATCATTTCACAATGGTATGTTTTTGCAGTCTAACCTTCCATGACCTTTAAAAATAGATATATTATTATTCTATATTGAAATGCAACTGTATGTTGTGAATTTCCCACAGTTTTCCATAAAAAGGTAAGCATTTCAGTCCAATTCTAGCTGGTTGAAATTCATTCTCCAAGATTTTTCTTTTGCAAAGTATTCACCCCAGAAATTAATTTCTTCACATTATACCCAGTTAAATATGTATTGCACATGAGAGACAAATTCCTTCTCTTTTAGTTAAACTGTGAACCTGTGGCCTTCTGAGCAGATCTGGGTAACATATCAGCAGTTGCTTCATGCTTGAGATTTCTTTTACATCCCTTGTGGATAGTAAGTGCCAGAACTAATTGACCTCATCTACCTCTCATGTCTTGCCCCAGTGACTGGAGCAATATCCTAACATAAAAAGTGAGACATCCAAAGAGGTTCCTACCACACGGTCTTTGGTTTCCATTGTGAGCTGTCTAAATGGTAGGCAGGAGCACAATGGACACTATTTATGATTTCCATTTGGGTTTGGTTTGGTTTTAGCTAAATTCTCGTTGTTTTGGAACTTGAGGGGAATTTGCAACCAACTTCACTGAGTGAAGATGGTGTTTTGACCCCTCTGGCTCATCATTGTATGATTTCAGTTTAAGAAGGGTTAGGAGCTAACCAGCTAGGTAAAAGCAAAGCTCAGACCAAACTGAAACATCTTGTGGAGGCATATAACTTTGAGAAGGGATTTCCTAATTGGCTGATGGCATCATCTGAGCTTAGTGAAAAGTCTCAGGTCTCAAGACCTTACAGGCCTTTTTCTTTTGAGCTGTTTTAAATTACACATCCCTCAAAGCAACAGCAGAACTTTACAGAGGCCTCTTCTAACACTGTGTAATCTTTTAAGCAGATCTGCATGTGAATGAAGCAAATGCATAACAGAGTAAATCCTCCTTCCTGCAACCCAGACCAGTACAGTGGTGCAGTTCAGGGACACTTCAAAACCATCGTAAAATCCACAGTTAAAACTCAAAGATGAAAATTATATCCTTCATTTCCACAGTGTCAGGGTAGCACCTGATTTCTTCAGTTTTCAGGGTGTTTTGTGTTCCTATGCTTTAAACTGGTGGCTAAAGTTTTGCCTTCGGAAGCAAAAAAATGAACCCACACCAATGATGATGACAGATAAAACTAGTACAGATGTTAATATAATGAGGATGTTGATTTTCTTCAGATCTTCTTTTTCACAGTCTTCTGGTCTAATGTCCTCGACGTGCATTTCTTCCCAATACCCAAAGCTCCGAATGTACTGGCACGTTAAGTGCTCCACGTTGGGGATCTGGACATTTTTGTTCTGGATCATTGATGAAAGCCAGATGTTTCCACAGCAGTTGAGTGGGTTCCCAGAGAGATACAAGTTTTTAAGTGAATTTTCTAATGCTAAAATGTTGCTGTCCTCTAATGTACTGAACCTGTTGTTCCGTAGGTCTAGAACTTCCAGTGGAGTGTCACTACTCCACTTAGGCAGCCAGTTCAGCTGATTTTCAGAGAGGTTTAAATGTTTAAGGTGACTAAAACAAGGCAAGTCAATATTTAAATCTATCAGACTATTGCCATGCAAATGCAAGTATTCCAGAGACTTTTCCAGTCCTGCTAGTGCTTTAAGTTCTATTTTCAGTCCAGGGTTCATGGAGAGATCCAAGACAAGCAGTGGAGTCTTGTGGAAGGTGCGTGCTGGTAGGATGCTCAGCATGTTGTCAGCTAGGTACAGGTACTGGAGAGCAGGAGAATTGACAAACGACACACAACCACTGTCCTCTGCAGCAAGTCTTTGCTTAGCTAATCCCGAGTACGTGTGGCAAAGGCTGATGTTATTGCTCTGTAGGTTAAGAAGTCTGAGGCTAGGAAGACTGGAAAAGATGTCAAATTGCAGGGTCTGAAGGTTGTTGTTTTGAACATGAAACTCCCTCAAATTTGGCAAAGCACCAGCATCGAGGAGAAGGTTCTGCAAAGCATTGTAGCTCAAGTCAAGGACGGTTAGGGAGAGCAATGCACTATCATAACCTACTGTAAATGCCTGAAGACAGTTTCTGCTGAGATTAAGGGTGTGAAGGGACAACATTGACTCAAAGAACCCATCTGGAATGGATTTGATTTTATTATAACTTAAGTCTAAGTATACAAGTTGGGATAAATAAAGAGAACTTGTATTTTTACTTCGCTTCTGATCAAGAAGATGAAAAGAAGCATCTAGCCATTCATTATCCATGTAGTCCATTTTATTATAAGGGGATTCAGCAGTGAGCTTGATTAAATTATTTGATAAATTCAGAGTTACCAGTTTATTTACCTGAGGGAAGACTGGAAAGTGAAGCAATTTGTTTTCACTTAGGTCCAGACATCTTAAATTATATTCATCATTTGACTTTGTGATGCTGAAGGTCTCAATGCTATTCCTGCTAAGGTCAAGAACCTCCAACTGCCTGAGGTTGAAATCAGAGATGCAAGTAATTGAATTTGTGGAGAGATTGAGTTTGGAAAGGTTTGCTACAGTCTCGAAAGCACCTTCTTCTATTTCCATGATGATATTTCTCTGAAGATCTATCTCCACAAGACTGGGAGATCCCTGAAACATCTTGTGTGATATCCTTACAATACTGTTATCTGCCAAGGAAAGATACTGCAGTGCTGGAGCTTGATTAATGAAATATTCGGCCATCCCACTGTAGAGATTGTTGTGGGACAAGTCCATTATTTCCACCTTGGGCAAAAGTCCAATCCCCTCTGTCCCATTCTGAGCAAGCTTATGTAAATGATTATTGGCTAAATTTATTTCTAGTAAACTCGTCATGTGTGCAAACACTCCAGACGTGATGAAGCTTATCTGGTTGAAGCTTAAATCCAGATACTGGAGGGAAGTGTAGAATGATAATGGTATTTCAGGGATGCTTTGAATCAGGTTTCCAGACAGATCTATTTTGTTTACATTCAGATGGAGCTCGTGAGGGATTTGGTGGAGGTCTTTGTTGTGGCAAAATGCCTGTGAATTTGCCTGCCAGAAAAGGAAAGAAAAGGGGTTGTCATGTGACAAATTAAAAACATTTTTGCATTATATAAATACGTAAAATAACATTCAAGATCCAGGCAGAACCTCCTCCTGAAACACTGATCCCACCACTTTATCTCAGCAGTCAGACAGCAAGAGCAACAATCCTAACACCTTTCTGCAGCTAACAATGCTCTTTTCATTTTTGAGACATCACTGACTTACAATAGTAGAGTTTTATCTGTGTTTGAAACCTACTGAATGCTCTCCTTTTTGTACCTTTCTCCTGGACTTTTAAAAGTTCCAAGTGAAGGAATTTTGCCCCTTTTCCATTGCAATCAAGCACCATTTCTTCATTTTTTCTTCTGATGTTTACTTTTTTCACTTTCATCTCTGTATTAGATTTTTTGAACTCAACTTGCAAGAGTAAGCTGTACTTGAAAAAGCTTCATGCTGTTGAGAGTGTGGGTCCCAAAGCAAGGAGGTGGAAAAGCATATAAGTATCTTACATCCCAAAACCTGTCTCTCCTTCATAGTCACACACTCAGATATTAAACCATGTTTTCCTTTATCCATGGCTTTGTTTAGTAATGCACCTTTACCAAAATGGGTTATTCAATGACTGGAATATTTCTGATGCAAGTCTCCAAACTCTTCCTGCTTTCACTATCCATGTTTATCCTTTTGCCAAGGTAACAGTTCCCTTCTTCTTGCATGGGGAGAGCGCCTTTTGAAAGCGTTCTGACAACACTCACGTGACACAACATGGAAAAGACAAATTCTGTAAAGCCAGCACTTGAGAGAGAAAAAAGCTGTGAGGTGCAGTGAGGGTCATACTTTTTCAGGCCAATTCTCAGCAGCCGATAGAGGGAAAAAAAAAAACGTCAAAATCGACTCCATCTTCCAGAAGCAAGTCTGTTTAATAGCAGCTAGGATTGAGTTTGTGTCCAGGCCAAATTTGGAGTGTGTGTTCATAAGGAAGATTGGGAACATCAAGATGAGCATCCTTGCATAAATATCAAGCTATATTTTGTTAATAATGAGAACATACAGAAGTGTGAGGAAGTGAAAGGCTTAGGTGGCATTTAATTTACTGGAGAAAAACTCTTGTCATGAATGTGTTTGGATGTCTGGGCCATATAATATTTATAGAAAGAACAGAAAGGAAAGAAATAAAGAAAAAATGTGTTGAATCTTAATTTTTGTGGAGAGGCAGAATCCAGATTACATCACACAATGCTTTTCAGATATTAAAAAAAGATTAAAAGTGAAAACAATTAAAACCTATCTGTTTCATGTGAACTTTGAGGTGAATGTAGTGGTATGTCTGCTTTTGGAGAAGTGTGGCACTAGTCAGTCTTTTGTGAATCTCTTTTGCATAATCTAAATTTTGGAGGCAACACAAAAATGTGTCAGAGAAGTACAAGTGCTCATCTGAACTCTAGATGTAGTCAGAGTGCTCCACAGCGCTTCCTATAATACATATTTCCCAAAGATCCCAAGTAAATTGACTACAAAAACCTGAAACCCTTCATACCCCTCTCCAATTCACTTAAATCTCCCCCAGCTAAACATATTAGGGAGAAAAAAAGGAAATTTTCTGGCCTTTACTTGACATTATTTCTTTCCTGCAAAGCCATTGTAGAATTGCTCATTTTGAACTAAAATATGCCTGGATTTGGGCTTAGCTCCAAGGCATGAGAGCAAAGCTTTTTTTATTTGGTTTGTGGAAGAAGCAGAAGCCAGAAGGATAAAAAAATCCAGAGTGAAAAAGCAGCAGGCCCTTTGCAGCCTAAGGCAGATGCCAGGTTTCTCCAGACATTTTGAGCCAAATCTGAACAAGTGTAGAGCCCCCTTCACTCCTTCTGGGATAAAGTATCTTGGCAAAGTTCTGATTCAACTCCCATCAATGCCAGCCAGCCGGTGTTCACTGAAGTCAATGCTTGAGAGGTCAGTCCCAGATCACCATGTATCGTGCAGGATTTGGCCTTTTATCTGCATCCATGGAACTGTCCCAGGGGTAAAAGGGACAGATAAAATCTACACTTCCCACTGCCTGCCCTTTGCTCCTATAATACCTCCCCTCTCGTATTTCTTTTAAAACTATCATTCTTTTCGCTATTTTGATCCTCACCATATTTCTTATCTTCTGCACCTCCTTTACTCCCCTGAGGCTCAAACTGCATGAATTTAATCCTCATCAGGAGTAGGAAGAAAAGATAAAGCACATCTCAGTGGGATGGAGCATCTCTTTGGTGTATCTTCCCTCCTCCCACCTCTTAGCTCAATGGGTTCTGACTTCATCTTTTTTGCCAGTGTTTCCATCAGTTTATTTCAAGTCCATTGACAAGAAGTACTGCAGGGTGAGGAGCTTTTGGCCCCTTCTGGTCCCCCTTTTGTGCTGGGCAAAACAATGATCTCAAAAGCTAAGCATCATTTGGATTCCTGTTTCAGTTCTTCACTGCTCAGCGCTAGGAGGAAGCTGTCATCCATGTTCGTAAGGGCCTTACAAAAAAAGCAGCTGGATCCAAGCCTCCACTTGTGTTCTCCTTTGTCAACTCATGAACATCTGAACCAAAGAGTTTGAGCTGCAGGAACTTGGCACTGACCTGCACTTGTGTGGTGTCCATGGCCATTCCCAGAAGACTTGCCCAGGTGGAGTCTCAGATCAAACCTCAGCAGTTTGTCCAGGTATCCCGCATCAGCTGACCTGTGATAGCTGGTCGTGCACATGTTCTTGCACCACTCAATCCAAGGTAAAACAGAATTTCCTAAAATCCTTTCCCTTCTGTAAATTATTTCAAAGCTTATCCTTTGCCAGCAAACATGAATTAGCAGAAACATCTTACTTTGGGAGGTAGAACATTACCTCCTTGAAGCCTTGCCTGACCTTGGAAGGCTGCATAAGTTAGGAAGAAGCTCCTGCCATTAAGCTCTGCCTCATTTTGCAAACAAGTAGATATGCCACAACTTGTGTAATCAGTGCAGCTCACACCTGTGTCAAGGGTCTGGTAGGGATTGCTGACTTCCTAAAGCCTCTTCTAGGGTTCTTGTTCAATGACAGGAGTACTAGTGGTGAGTCAGAGACAGGCACAAGTTTCTGACTCATGCCTTTTCCAGGAGACTTGGTATGAAATATTAAATTCTGAGCTCTTGCTGTTCTAAAGGTGTTACCACAGGGAAAGTGCCTTGTGAAAGGGTGAGGCTGTAATGAAAAATAGTAATTCAGGATTTCAGCGAACCCAGCAGCTAATCCAGTAGCTCCTTCTTTCTTTAAATGGTGTTTGGATTTACATGCATCTTTTGTTGGAGCAAACATCCAGCAGAGGAAGATCATCAGCATTGACATCTGCAATGCTGAGCTGTTCATTTATTTGATATGAACATCCCAGCCTTTGACTGCAGCTTTCTGTCAGAGCTAAATTTATCTAAGTTAACTGCTTAGAGCCTTGGATTGTTGGCTTGAAGAAACCAGTTTATGGTGGAGTGCTGGAAACAAGCACATGTTTACTTCACAGCAGTCAGCCGGGTCTGTGACCCTTCCAAAAACTGGAATGGGACAAATCTGCTTGGGTTATTGTGTGTCTTGCCCAGCCTTCACTTTTCTGTGATACATGGGACCCAAGCTTCATCACACTTCCCTCTCCAGCCAATGAACTGAGCTACTCAGTCAAGCAGATTCCCAAGATTGTTCTATATAAACTAGGTTTTAATTTCTTTGGAATTCAGGAAGCGCAGCAACACAGCAGGTGGGCAGGAATGCAATGAGTCCCATAAGGGAGTTGTGTATAACTAGTAAATAGGGGTTTTTTTACATATTTTGGAAATTCTTGAAGTTTTGTGCTAAGCAGCTTCAATATTCAGGGGAAAAAGGTATTTTTAAAAGCCTATTACAGTCAGAAATACTTTGATAGGAAAGGTAGAAAGTTCAGGTCTGAATAACATTTTTAATATTGTACCAGGTGCTTGCAAAAGTCCAAGGAGAAAATTTTGTACTGCAGCAAGAGGCTTTGTCACTTCTTTTTCCTCCAGCAGAAGTCAGGTGCAACTTCCCTGGCAGCAATGCTGTGTCAGGGCAGAGGAGGTCACTCTCCCTGCTATTACAAAAGGGCTGGTATAGAGGTATTTCACAGAAAATTCTTTATTTAAAGCACAAAGAACTTAGGCCTGATAGAAAGGAGTTGATTTTAGGTCTAAGTCTTTTCTCTGTCTCAGTCCCAGAACCCCTCTATGGTCTTAGGGAAATCAGGTCAAATTTCTTTTAACCAGCTCCCCTTTAGAAAAAACCCAAACATAAATGACGCTTCTTCCCACCTCACCCGTCCTCCACCCCTCTCATGTGCTGTCACTACAAAAAGGACATAGCCTGAGAAGTGCCTGCTACCCATCCCCTAACCCTGGAAATCCCACCTCTGCCACCACAGAAAGTCTGGTGCTGGAGATTTTCCCTTTTCAGAGACTATGGCTGTTTGCACAGTGCCTGCAATGGGGGTGTCCCAGCCTCACTGCAGATCCCAAAGGGCCTGAGGAGGAATCCCTCCTTACCATTTCACAGGGTGTCCCCTCTGTGGGATGATAGTTAAAGGTTCCTGTGTTCACCACTGCCAGCAAGAAGATGATGTTCAGTTTCATGGTTCTGAAGGCAAAAGTAATTATGGTTAGATTTCAAATGGAACACAGAGGTCAATACATGTGAAAGCTGGCAGATGATCATCTAATAAGGAGATGGACACAAGCAGTACAATAAATTAACCCACTCTGAGCCTACTACACTTGTGACCTACCTGTGTAGCTCTGCATTCCTTTGAGCCTGGTGGCCAAAGGAAGATGCAAGGCTTTTAATGGGTTTGTGTGGTTCCAGATGCTGCCGAGCTAATATCCAGGCCACCCAATGAAGTCCAGATTCTCATGCTGGGCAGTGTGTCTGGTGTCACATAGAAAGAGCTCTCAAATGGAAATGGTTTCTGTTTAGATCCAACCAATTAAGCTGAAGATATTAGCCACAATAGGACACCATCCTGACAGACATTCTTCTGTCATGCAGAAGATGATTTCAGATGGTTTGTGAGTTCAGGTTTGTATTTATTACTTTGTGCTGCCCTCTAGGGCAGAAGGACCTGTCTAATTGCTGGTTTCCTCTCTTCCTTCTGCTAAGTACTGCTGCTGGAAAACCCACCTTTACACAGGTTTTCCCATTGCTTTCTCCCAGAGCCACAAGCCTGAACAGTTGCAATGCAATTTTCCCATGGTTGAAATAATATGCCAAAGATCTGGGCTCTTACATCTCATTTGCTTTGCAATGCACCCTAAAATGAGAGGCATAAATTACAGAACCATAGAATGACAGAATGCTGTGTGCTGGAAGGGCCCTTAAAGATCCTCTGGCTCCAACCCCTCTGCCGTGGTTAGGGACACCTTCCTGCAGACCTGGTTGCTGGTCCAGCCATGAAAATGCCATGCAAAGACAACGAGGGAGGGCATGCTTAGGTGCAATGGATATAAAAATCCATGTTAAGCTCTCAAGAGAACAGTCCAACAGTGAGATCACAACCCCAGGCAGGTTCCCCTTGACTGGGCCAGTGTCAGACTTGTTTTGACCACCTTTCCTCAAGCACCTTGTTTTGAGCTTCTCTTGTCCAGAGCTGGCTGCAGTGCTGATTTTGGCATGCTTTCTGGACTCAAGCTCTCTATCTGCAACCCCCTTGGGGTGAGCAGGAACTTATGCTGAAGCTGGAGATGCTGTGGTGTCCAGAGGTTTAAATTCCTTTCAGATGCTCTGTGTTTAGAGTTTGCCCTGTCAGCAGTGTGCAAAAACACTTGCAATGCACAGACACTTTTGCAAGACAAACCTCAAACTTTTAAGGCTTCCATGATAAAAAAGATAAATTTTTAAAAATAGGAGATTTTGATTTAATTTAGTGATGGACTACTAATGTCATGCCTGTAATGAAGAGCAAGAAGTGACCAGGATGACTGCAGCTTTGCATTTTCTACAGTGCATGTTCAGAGCACTTTGGGAAGTTTGGATTTGCAGGGATAAAAATAGCAGAGATTTTGTTGTTTGAGCTTTTTAAAAAGCCAGCTCAGTTCCTCAAGCTGTTTTACCAAGTGACCAAACAGTTGTGCCAGGTGAACTGTGAAGAAGAGCCTGGGCAGAAACAAATGCCAAACCAGGAGGGAAGGGCACGCACTGATTCTGCTGCTCAGGACTTTGCCTCATTAAAATCACAGCCAAGTCAAGTCTGCATACCAAAATAAGGACTCCTACATCTCCTCTAACCCCAGCATGGCTTTTCTCCTGTCTTTTGAAGCTGTTGCATTCCTCATTTCTCACTCTGTCCTCCCTCTACTTGCGCCTGTGTCAGGTGTTTAGCCAAAAGAACTTCCCTACCAGAAATTAACATTTTCAGTTAATTGGATACATGAGGTTTAGCCAGATTCACTATTTTATTCACCTGGGTTTTTTTCTACTACTCCCTACAGGAAAGAAAAAAAATAAAACAACAATTGCATGAAATTCACCAGGCTGGAGACTGGCTGAGCGAGGGGCTGGGTGAAGGGACAGTAGGAGATGGGAAAATGAAAACAGTTTTATCAGCAGAAAGTAATTTGCAGATTAAACTATCTGACCCTGAAAACAAACTATCTCCCTGGAAACACAGTTCCCGGGAAAACTCAAGTTCAGGAGCTAAAACAGAGTAATTTCTCATATTATTTTAGTGCAGCAAAAAGAGAGAAAAAACAAGCTTTTAATTCAGCAATTTGTTTTCATTGACAGTGGAATCAGTATCTGGGAAAAGACCTATTCAATTTATGTGATCCAACAGGAGGAAAAATGAGGTGAAGGTAGTTACTTCTGGTAGCTCTGATTGCATGATACTGATACCACCCCCTTGAATCCATCCATCATTATATTAGTAAAAGATAAAGTACTGACACAATCGCTGAAGTAGAAATATCTGCTTTAAAAAGAGATTGCTTGTTTTGAATTTTTTTTTACTGAAAATTAAAGGATTTCAGCATTTTAGAGTAATAAATTGATTTTCAAGTTGAAATGATCTTAGTAAAAATAAAAACACAAACAAATGTCTTCTGTTGTGGAAAACCTAACTTTTGATTCTATTTAAGGAAACATATCTGCATTTTCATCAAAAATACTTTTATCAAAATACACCAGTGTTTGGTTTTGTAAATGTGTATGTCACTTTTATATAAATAAAGATTTTCTAAAACTTCATCAGTTCCAAATACTGTCCAAGTATTAATTCCTGTGGTAACAATCCAGATGCAGCAAAACCCTCTCAGTAAGTCATTGTTCACCCAAGGTGACATTCAGGCTGTCAGGATCTTAAAGAGTAGCACAGTGATGCTGCTATCTCACACCTCCTGCTCCAACAGGGAGAGCTCAATGACAGTGCTGCTAGTAAGGAGAGCAGAGGAGCCAAACAGCCTTTTGCCCATTTTACCCGGGGCTGTGAGATTTGCCCAAGGCTGTGCTAAGATTCCGTGTGGGGAGCTGGGTGAGTGGCATTTAATCAGTGTACAGGGCTGATCTCTGCAGCACTCCTGCTTCAGAGCACTATAATGCAGCAATTCCACAAACAGACTAAAGTCCTGTAAAGAAAGAAAAGATACCCAGACATGTCCCCATCTTTCACTACTGTAAGCACAGAGAATGATAACAAACCTGGCTTATGACAACTGCATTGTTGTAAACTAATCGGTGCCTCCTTAACATAAGGAAGCTGACTCTCTGCGGTGTAAGTCCCTGATGGGTTAAATATACAGCTGTGTGGAGAGAGCCATCTACACAGTGTGTTTAGCCAGTTCCTCAGCCTATCCATAAACACAGTATATTTTATTTATACAGTACCTTCCTTGTCCATGTTACTTTCAAAAGGCTGCAGCTCTAAGTCACCAGAGCCCCATCTCTCCTGCAGTCAAAAGCTCAACTTTCCAGCACGCTCCCAGGTTTGCATGCATCTCCACATACCTGCTCTGTGGCTGGAGGAGGAGGAGGAGCAGGATTCACCTCTGCTTGCAGCCTTCTGTCTCACAGACTCTCCCAGCAGCTTTTCCAGGGCAAGTGGAGGAAGAGTTTACTTAGGGAAGTCGTACCTCTCTTGCATGCCAGCTGACTAAAACTCTGTGAGCTCTGAGAGAAGTTTGAAGTCACAGGGAAAAAAAATACTCCCCATAGACCAGTCCGTGAATTCATTCCTTTGCAGTCACGATCCCTTATGTATTCCCAGGCTCCCACAAGCGTGTGAATACATAGCTCCGTAATTGTTTTAAAATGTGTGTGTCCTCTGCGCTTCTCTTTATTTTCCATTTCGTCCATTCAGTCTTGGCTTATTTCCTGCAGTTTCTCAGCTGGTAATTACGCTCCTCTCGTATTGACACATGAAACACTCAGTAAATTCCACAAAAAAGATCCCCTCTGCAGGCTTTGCAGACACGTGCTTGTCTCTGAAGTCATCCGTGCCTGTCCCACAGCTGTCAGCTTGCACATTCCCAGGGGATGGAGTGAATCAGAGGCACTGAGCTAGTTGCAAACCCAAAATTCCACATCCATGCAGAATGGGATGCACAGGAAAAGGGTATATGGGAGGGAAGCTTCACAGTAAGGACAACACATATGTTTGGTTTCCCAACAGCTCAGTTGTGTCTCTGTGGCACAGCAGTGGGATGGCCAAACGCACCCTTGGGGAAAAGGATAAATTCAATTTAATGCTTGATTGGGAAATAATGTAAATGCCTTCCAGAAAGGGCAGTGGGATGGATTTTTCTTTCTTTTTCTTGGATGTTAAGCTCTCTTTTATTTCAGAAGCAATGCTCTTGTGTAAACCTGTGGGATACCTGCACATTGCCTGTGTTCTCTTTTTCTGTTTAGGTGTGCCCTTTGCACCAGGGCAGGGTCGCAAAGTCTGCATGATGCTTTTACAGCAGCACAAACCTCTGAGGGAGTTTGGCCAGCCCCACAGTGGGTGTCTCAGGACCAAACTGAGGGCTGGGCTCACCAGCCAAGGCACAACCCTGCCTGGGCCACCCTGCAGAGAGCTCCCACAAGCACCAGTGACCAAAGCAAGCCTCCCAGGGATCACTGCAAATCTTCTTCCCTGGATGCGTGAAGAGTATCTGAACTGAGTCACTTCCTGCCTGGAGGAGAGTTTTGCCTTCAGCATTGTGTGTTTTCCCCTCTTTGCACTGACATCTGCCATTATGGACAAAGAATTTGGGTGAACCAAAAAAAATAGGGGGGTTGTGACTCCCTTCTACTGGACAGCATCAATTTCTGGATCTATTTATTAAATCAGATAAAACCCATGTCCTTTAACAGCACATGCCAAACAGCTTTGTGGATTCTGCTAAACATATACTGGCTCCTCTGCCACACGTTAGTGTTCATTCTCTTTGGCACACCAGCTCCTGACAAGGTCACTTCAGATCTGCACCGTACTGGGAGATTCAAGATGAAAATGTCTAGAGATGTGAATGATGTGGTTTGTTAAATGTTGCAATGGGTACATTTTGCACGTGTTACTCCAATAAGAATGTAACAAGGAGAATCAATTTAAAAGTAATGTGTCTATTATGAGAAAGAAGTAAACAATAGTGATACATGTTCTTAATTATATCATGTATGATAATGAACATGTATAGCTTACATGTATATTTTATTTATACAGTACCTTCCTTGTCCATGTTACTTTCAAAAGGCTGCAGCTCTAAGTCACCAGAGCCCCATCTCTCCTGCAGTCAAAAGCTCAACTTTCCAGCACGCTCCCAGGTTTGCATGCATCTCCACATACCTGCTCTGTGGCTGGAGGAGGAGGAGGAGCAGGATTCACCTCTGCTTGCAGCCTTCTGTCTCACAGACTCTCCCAGCAGCTTTTCCAGGGCAAGTGAAGGAAGAGTTTACTTAGGGAAGTCGTACCTCTCTTGCATGCCAGCTGACTAAAACTCTGTGAGCTCTGAGAGAAGTTTGAAGTCACAGGGAAAAAAAATGCTCCCCACAGACCAGTCCGTGAATTCATTCCTTTGCAGTATTATGTATTCCCAGGCTCCCACAAGCGTGTGGATACATACCTCTGTAATTGTTTTAAAATGTGTGTGTCCTCTGCGCTTCTCTTTATCTTCCATATTTTTTAATGGCCAACTGGTTTAACAATTAGTAGGAGAACTATTTCTCATTGAATTATTTTGGCAACAGAAGCATATCTGGAGGAGTTTTCTTGTGTGCAGCAGCTCCAAAACCTTATTGAGGACTTCAGAATAGCACTTATATGGAGCAGAGGTGGTCCAAAAAAATACAGCACAGTGTCAGTGAGTGAGCATGTGGTCTGAAAGCCCCAATGATTCTGTGCTGGGCCTCAAGTAGAAGTCCACTATAGCTGTATCTTGTGGCACCATGCCTTATCACTATGGTGGTGCTATTTGGTTTGGCGTCAGCTCAACACTGATGGCTTGATGTCCATTTCTCACCCAAGCTGCACCTCCCCTCATGCTGTCTTATTTTGCTGGCACTGGCAGAGGGATATCACCACAGAGATATTGTCACCCCTCCCGTAATCGCACCAGAGCAGCCTGATGACCCACTCGATGTCACAGCAGCCAAGCCTGGAGAATGGCTGCATCTGTGCTGCTCAGAGATGTGGGGCCAGTTGCATTATCCAGAGGGTGCATGGCTAGCTAAAGGAAAATGTCCTGTCACAGAAAGGATAGGAAGTCTGCTGACAATGAGTTTCAGACTTAGGTGGAAGCAGAAGAAATTATTCACACAGATGCTGCTGTTGCTGTTGTCTATCTCTGGTGAGTGGGCTGCAGAAACTTGGGTCAACCATGGTTGATACCCAGTGACACCTGAGTGCTGATGCTTCTCCAGTTTTATCTCCCCCAGTAAAGGTATCTCTCCCAGGTAGTGATCCCTGGCGGCATCCATAGAGACCTGTCCCTTCTCTAGAGCAAGTTGACTATTTCCCAGTGTCTAGCACTCAGATACCTGACTCCGGATGGTTCCCCTACAGCCCTGAAATTGTTTCACTGCTGGCTTTCTTTGAGAATACCTTGAATATTGTGGGGACAGTGCCTAGATCTGCTGTGGAGTAGTGTAGCAGGACTGTGTGGAGCAGAAGCAACCAAACCTGATGCAGGCCCTGAAGGAAACCCCAGAACTACACCCAGATTGAAGGGAACAAGCTAGTTTTGTGGGAAAGGGTGCCCTTGGGCAAGCTAACCCTCAGTGGTATTGACACAGGGAAACTGGCTTATCTGACAGCATCAATGAACCCAAGCAAACCCCCTGAAAAAACCTGAGGGTACGAGGAGGGACACCACACCCTCAGAACTTGTAGGATCTTGCCACGAAAACTGCTTACAAGCACCAGTCCTGCGAGAATGCCTGCTGGTGTCTGCCGTGCACAAATCCTACACGCCTCCATACTGAGGCAGCAGGATGTGGCAACCAGCAAATCCCACTTGGGAAAAAAAAGCCACAGGTCAGTTCTGGTCACACAAAGTCAGCCCTGGGCCCTCTCCTTCCTTTCTGACTGTCACAGAATTCCCACTCTTCCATGGGAGAGGGTAACAGGCTGGGTTGGTGGGGCTGCCATGGAGACAAGTAGGAATGTATGAACAGAAAGAAAAATTCCCAGCTACTGAGATCCTCCAAGACATCTCAGCCAGTATAAGCATCTTTATCTTGAGCTGACACTAGCCCAGTTGCTTTTTTAGAAATTATACTAAATAAAACCCCAAAAACCACAACAAAACAGCCGGGAAGAGAACTGGCTGGTTTTAATAACTTGCAAAAGATTAGAAGTTGACCATGTGCTCAGCTCACAGTTAAAATAAATCATATCTTGTCAACAAGATGTCCATCTTTAATTATAAATTCTATTTTCCCAGCCTGAACAAAGTTTGATATTTATGCTCCATTTCCTCTGGGCCTGATTATAGCCTCTTCTTTTAAAAAAATACAGGAGGAACAAGGGTTCCAAGAGCTTTGCTCTAACGCCTCTTTTTCTGTTTCTGCTGCTGTTGTTGAGGGAAGCTTGTTGCTGGGATGATGCTTCACACACCGGTGCCAGTACAGGTGGTGAACCAAACAGTGAAGTTGTCCTGGTCACCAGGTCAGCTGTGGTTCCTGTCCCATCTCAGCCCTCATCACACAGTGCCTGCAGATCTCAGGAGCTGTAATTTTACCTGAACTTAAAGAAGATGTTGCTCTTGGCATTTTCCCAGACTAGATTTTGTCAGTCCCCTTTGGTACCAACCCTAACCTTCCTCAGGTCCAGATGGCAGTGTAAAAATGCATGTCCAGTTCCCATGGGATGCTCCACACTTACCAAACCAGATGTGGCCAGCTGTGAAGAAGTTAGCTGCAACCATGTTGTGATGCAGTGATTTGAAGGATGGACAAAGTCCTGGCCCATCTGATTCCTCTTGAGTGCCAGGGCCCTCAAACACTGCTGGAAGCCTAGACAGACAGTGCCAGAAAATTGAGAAAGAAAGCAAAACACACATAACGGTGCAGAAAGACATTCATGGAACTCTTGGGTGATGTTGAACATCACTTGGAGTGGCAGATATGGTGGAGACTCCCAGCATCACCACAGGTTTCACCACAGATATAGATGGGGTGACTTTGGTCTTAGGGTCTTCTGCAGCATCTTCTGAGAGAAGACAACACAAATAACTTGGAAGAAAACAATGTCTGATGAGGGGGGCTGCTGGGGCTCATGGCAGTGAGGCAGTAAGAGAAAAAAGAGAGGGAAACCATGTGGGAAAAACTTCCAAACAAGTAAACTGATATGACAGGAGCTGCAGAGAGTGTCATAACTGGGGAGGGGGCAGGGGGGTGTGGGGAGGTGGTTTGAAATGGTGCAAATAGAATTTGTGTTTGTATTATGGGGGGCCAAAAAATCTCCAGGCTACTCTGGATTTGTTTTCCAAACGCTGTGGTCCTCAGATATGCACCATCCTTCAGTGAGACTTTGAGCTATGGCTTGCAAGCAAAGTCAATATGTGAGCTTCTCAAGAAGACGCAAATAATGGCAGAGACTTTCTGCCTTGCACCTGCCCTGCTCCAATGGTTGAAGGGAGCCTGCGTCCTCCCCTGATTTTTGAACTGTCCCTGGGTGTTTCTCACCCTCTGCTAACTTCTCCACATCTTCTGGCCCGTGCTTGAAACATCCCAAAGCTTTATCAACAGGTTCAGGAGACTGTGCTGCATGTGACAAATCTGATTTATCTTGAAACGCAAACCAAAGGAGATTGATGTGGTTTCTCTTGCAAATATTTCCTGCATTTCTCTGCTCTACCACTGCAACAGCAGAAGGATCAATGAATCAAGTGGTGTGGAACAAGCTGAAGAACAGTTTGCTCTGTCTTCTGTGCTAATGGGGCTAAAGATCGTGGTTCTCTCTAACTCTCCTGCTTAATTTAAAGTGTGTAATAGCATCCATTCTTCCTCCTTCCTCTTGTTTTCTTTTGTTTGGTGGAATGAAGAAAGTTGGTCTTTCCAGCATTTTCACTCCCTACTATTGAATCAGACCTTACAAAAATGACTATTATTTATCAACCACCATTTAAATAATGAGTTTTCCCTTTTTGCAGTCCCTTCTTTCTGCCTCTTTACTGTGTTTTCTTTGGATAGGTGGTGTTTTGCTGCAATGAAGCTATAGTGAATGCATTATTGGCATTATATCTCTAAAGCCTTGGAGCTGATCATGATACAGGTAATTTTTAGCTCTTGCAGAGAAGTATTTCACAACAGTTAGTGGAGAGTATGATCTACACTGTGCTTTGCCCGTTCTAGGCTGTTTTTTTAGGCAAATGCCAGAAAAAAGAAGGTTGGAATCATAGAGAGAGAAGAAATGAGTTAGAAATGCTCTATTTTTGCCATGTTCCTTACACCCTTTGATCCTTCCCACAGCCCTCTGATCCATCACTGCGTCATGACTTACTGAAATCATGGGGTTTTTTATAGCCCACAGTGGGATTCTGGGTTATTTCCAAAATGTCTTTGCTTACTGCTCAGTGTGTTGGCTTTTCCTGAATAATCTATCTCCCACCCTCAATAATGTATTTTGGACTTTCTCTTTTTTTTCTTTTTTTTTTTTTTTCTTTTTTATATTGAATTTATTGAAACCCTTACTTAATTCCTTCAGGGTTCTTGCTGAGCTACAGCCATACATCATGAGAGTTCCTGTGCAAAGTGTTTTAGGTGGAACCTACTGCTGGAGGAGAAAGGTACCTGGACCATTTAACAACCCCTTTGAACAAAATTATGGAGGAAGAAGACACATGGGGGATATTGAAGTCATTTCAGTGGAGACAGAAAGCAGACCTAAGTCAACAATCTGAAGCAAAAAAATCCTGCTTATCTATTTGTGATCTTTCAAAACACTGTTAGCATAATTTGCTTCTGAGCATCTCCTTCCAGATTTCAGAACAGGGCTGCACCTCAGATAAAACTTTTGATCCAGTGCGTGGGCTACATTTCCAGAAAATTTAGTGCAGTGGATGGTGAAATATGGGCAACACAGAAGCACGATTATGCTCAAACATGTATCACCTGCCCCCTGCCAAGCCCAGGTCGAAGCAGTGATGGCATTGAAGAGCTGAGCGAAATCCCGGTCTCCTTCTTCTTATAAAAATTTGTAACTCCAGGATGATGTCACAGGTGAAAAAGATGAACAGCTGCAAGGTTGGGACCTATCAAATGATCCACTGATCTGAGATCCTCCAAAGCTCAAGGAGGGAAATGAAAGCCTGTTTTGCTCATGATTCATCTAATTGTCCAGCAGATGAGTCACCTCCACAAGCTCTGACTTTCTCTTGTGAAGATGAAGGGACTGGTGCGTGACTGCTGCAGACATAGATTCTGAATTAAGGGAAATGAATACCTCTTGTCATCAGGAAACAGAAAATTGGTTTATTCTGATGGTTGTGAGTATATATCCTGCTGGTGTAAGTCACAACTTCCCAGCCCAGGCTGGACATAGCAATCCCTTGAAATACTTTCCAGGTTTCCTCGAGTGCAGCTGCTTGTGGATGGTATTATAGGATGTGCTACAGACATCATAAGTGATTCTGCCATTCTGTTGTTGTTTTGAGGGTCTGACATCACCAGCCCATGGAGCAAAGCCCTGGGCAGGATTCCTGCTCTGAGGGGCCTCTGTACCACCAGAAATTTTCATCTGCTTGTACGCAATTGTAAAGATCTTTGTCATGAAACTGAGATGATGCTTCTGGATAAGATCGTCTGCCCCTTTTTCTCCTCAGGTCAAAGACACTGGATTTTAGACAATGATCCTTATGGATCTCATGACCCATAATATCAAAGGTCTGCCTATGCCATATCATAAGCATCTCCTGGTTAAAGGTACATGCATTTAAGGCTAAGCTTTCTGGCTTCAAAACTTATGTAAATTATCCTCTCCATAGCATGAGTGAAAAGAGAAGCTCTTCTTTGCTCATTGCACCTTTCCAAAAGCTCCTAGGACTCAGGACTCTGAGTGAGAGTGGACACACTGGTTCATATCAACTTTGCTAGATTTAGATCTCAGGCAAACAGAGAAAACAAAAACTAGCCATCAGACTGTGAAATACGAGGTAGTTGAAAGGGTTGAGATTCAGGACAAAAAAATTTACCAGGACCTGTTGGGGTAGAAAAAGGGGTAATGGTTTTAAACTAAAAGTGGTTGGTTTAGATAGTGGGAAGAGGCTTTTTACAGTGAGGGTGGTGAAGCATGGTCACTGAGAGGTGACAGATGCCCCATCCCAGGAAACATTCAAGGCCAGGCTGGACAGGGCTCTGAGCCACCAGATGCAGTTGAATGTATCCCTGCTCATTGCAGAAGGAGTGGATTTGATGATCTTGAATGATCCCTTCCAGCCCAAACTATTCTATGATTCCATGGTAAGAAAGTCATTGGAGATTTTCAATGAAAACGTTGGTGATATCCTTCTGCCCACAGAGCAATTTGTTCATTGACATGTGCAAGGAAGCACAAGACAATTAATTTTCATATTCTGTGCCTGCCCTCTGGTGGTGAATGGATGCTGCTTAGTTGAAAGCATACAAATATATTTATATGCTTTTAATACATTTATATATATACACATATGTATCTGTATATATACATGTAGGCATAAATGCATTGACATGTACAGCATAAAATGCTTCCATCTGAGTTGAACCTTGAATTTGAATGTTACAGATGTGAGCAGTATTCAACTGTACTCATTGACTATGGTTGGTCTTTTTAATGCTGAATATTTTCTTGTGATTGTGTTAAGATTTAGTTTGGTTAAAATATTTCAGAACGACAAAAATAGGAGTTACAGTGAAATATTTGCTCCAGCTTGAGATACCAGGAAGGTCTTTTCCTCTCTATAAATAAACTCTGCAGAAACTGGGTGAGCTGTACAAAAATCAAGAGCAAAAGGTTTTTCCAGGACCACTTCTTATAGCAAATAAGGGACAGCAAAAAAGATAGCTGCTGCAGCATGGATGTTCCTTTCCCTGCACAATGACAATCTGACATAGCAGGAGGCCACAGAGAGACTGGCGAAAACTTGGAAGACATATACTCACAGAGTCACATAAGATTCAGAGTTGGAAAGGATCCACAAAGTCCTTGAGTATGACTCAGGGATTAAATTCACAGCCCTGGCATTTTTAGCACCATGCACTAACCAGCTGAGCTAATCTCACTACTCCTTCACCCTTGGTGAAGTTTGTTTAGCAAGGATTCAACATCACATTTCCACTCATTTCCCCTTTTAGCTGCAAAGAGCAGAAGGATTTGCCATGCAGCCCTTCACAACTCCTGGAAAACTCCAGCACCTGGGCATGAGATAGTGAGGATAAATGCATTCAGCACTCTATCTTTCAGGACTCACACAAATATAAGAGGTATTGGCTGAACACTTGTGTTCCAGCATTGTCTCTTTGGATGGCCAAAGAGACAGTGGGATGGGCAGCAAAGGCAATGTTCACATTGATGGGCTTTGTCTATGTCCAGAGGGAAGTGAAATAGAAGAACTTCCCATCAACACCTTAATTCAGCACTCAGTTCCTACAAGTGAAACCACAGATTTCCCCTCAGGGGAAGGGAGAACAGCCTTCAGTCCTCGGAGCCATTGAGATCTGCAAGCCCTTCTACAGATTATTATCCTGATTACACATATGGAATGGAATTTGTTTTGAAGCTATGCACAGAGACGGACACACTCTTTTTCTAGGTCCCTGTAGCATTTTAGGCAACATGGGTATGATGTCCATTGTCACAGGCTCCCCAGGGATGTGGCCACAGCCCCTCCAGATCCCTTTTTGCTAAGCAGCTTTCCAGCCACTCTTCCCCCATCCTTTAGCACTGCCTGGGGTTGCTGCAATGAAAATTCAGAACCTGGCACTTGGCCTAGTTGAACCTCAAACAATTGGCCTCAGCTCATTGATCCAGCCTGTCCAGATCCCTCCTGCCCTGCAGCAGATCCACACTCCCACCCAACTTGGTGACATCTGTGAATTTACTGAGGGTGCCCTCCATCCCCTTGTCCTGAACTTTGATACAGATATTAAGCAGGACTGGCTGCAATACCTTGGGAAGCACCACCTGTGACCAACTGGATTTAACTCCAGTCACCACCACACTCTGGGCTCAGTCACTGAGCCAGTTTTCCACACAGAGAAGAGTGTACCTGTCCAAGCCACGAGCAGAGAGTTTCTCCAGGGGAATGCTCTGTGAAATAGTGCCAAACGTTTAACTGAAATCTAGATGGACAATGCAAAGCTGGTTCTTCTCAATGCATAGGCCTCCCATTTTCCCAGATATGGGGAATGATCTGGTGGAGATCTTGTAGGATATGAAAACTATTGTCCCACCAGAGTTGGAGGACTCCCTGTCTGAGGAGATTCTTCACTCAATTCCTTTCCACCTGCCCACCTTTTGCTGGCTAGTTCCTCTCCAGTCCACATACCAGGGCTGGACAGCCTGTACCCATCCCAGTATGAAACACAAGGACAAAAGTACAGGGATGGAGAGGAGAAGGTTCTCAGGTTGATTCCTCCATAGCTTGAGGAATGGAGCTCCCTGGGTCACCCTGCTGAGTGGACCAAAGTCTTGGACCCATCAGGAGTATCAGGTTATATTTGCCTTTTGTTCTGACTGTGTTGCAGTCCTGACAGGAGCAGTCAGGCAGAGAAACCTTGATGACATGAATAAATGAATAAACTTTGAATAAACTTTGAATCCATGAATAAACTTTGGCACCTTATTTAGATAACAACCTGCAGTTGTTCCCTCCAGTGCTTTCTGTTTGCTGATGGTGTTTGGGGAGCTGAGAATTACAGATTTGGCTGGGCAGGCAGTCACCTCCTCAGGGAGCCCACACAAGTGGGTTAAACAAAGCCTTTATTTCCACACAGTGTTCTCAGGACACAGTGCCAAGATATCACAGACAGCTCAAAACAAAGAGTGGAAAGGAATGCTATGCTCCTGTCATGCTTTTTTATTGCAAACAGCCCTGAGCCACAAAATGCATTAAAGCATGCAGTTAATTGCAGCACATCTGCCATCAGATATTATTGTGTGATGTTTGGACAGTGCATTTCTTCTGGTGAGAAAGGACCTTGAGGCTGGACATTTAGCCTTGCAGAGTCTTTTTGCTGCCTACTCTTCCTGCCCTCGTGTTTCTGACTAGTGTGGAGAAAGGTCAGTTGGTTTCCTGCAGGATTTCAATATTTTGAAATGCTATTTCAGTTTCAGCTTTTGAATGAAAAGGAGAAAATAAAGGAGGAGATTGTATGTAGAGATTGGAGCTGAGACATCTGCCTCCAGGGTTGTTCTGGAACCAGGGACTGCAATAGCCCAGCAGATGGGTAGCTGAGGTGTCTGGCAAACAAACTCTGAAAACCAGGTCATTTTCCACTTGAAAACTGCAGAATGTTTTCAATTTGACAAATTTAAACAACAATAGAAAAAAAAAGTCTCCAGCACTTAAGAAATGCTTTCTATTCAAGACCAACTAAGACCAGCTGGGATTACATGCATGGTTTTGCAGTTTTTATCTGGACACTGGGTCTATGTGGATATCACATATTCCAGCATTGGTCGTTGGCTCTGGATCAGTTTTTCCTGAGCTTCTCTGTATATGTTAATGAACATGTTTTAGACACCTAGATTTGTGAAAATTAGTGTATTTACTTTCATCATCTCTTGTTTTTTTAAGTGTGGCTGAGGTCTGTGCTATCAAGTCTGGCTTCTGGACAGCCCCAAGTTGAGAACAGAAAATGGCAAAAGGAGGGTTAATTCCTTTGAATAAAGGAATTGTAATGTGTCAGTAAAAGCAGTCAATAAAAGAGAATCTGACAAAATTTTCTTGACTAAACAGGTCCTGTGCAGGAAAGAATGACACCTTGCACCAAGTAAGGACAAAGTGAAGGGGAAATGTCGCAGGTGTGGAGTCAAGAACCAAAGCAGAGAATTGCATTATCAGGATGCATCGTGTGACAACTTTTGTGGGTGGTCCTCGCAGTCCCTCCACCGGGTCCTGTGCTGTTCAGCAGAATTTAGAGATGCTCAGGGAAGGAAGGAGAACCACAGGATGCTGACATCTGCAAATATTGGGAAGTCATCTTGGGAAGGATTGTGAGAAATTCTAGTAAATGAGGAAGAAGTTGGGGAATGAAATTTAATACCAACAGCTGTAAAGTAACGAGCATCAAAGAAAAGCATTGTGTGCTTCTTGCAATGCACAGAACATGCACAGAACTGTTTCAATTGCTTCAGAGAACTCGCTCATCTGGTCATTTTAGAAAGGCTGGAGGAGTACCCTGATGTGGGATAAATACAGAAAAGCTCCCCTTGCTCACCTGTCTCAGTAGTTGCAGGCCTAGGAGCATGTTGTGCTGCTGCTCACACTGCAGCTGCAGGAGGCTGGAGGAGAGGATTGCAATCACCCAGGGTCTGGAAGTAATCCTTAGTGCGATGGCTCTCTTCATTTTGGGAGGTCTGTTAGCAACTCCATGTGCTAACCCAACCTTCCCGTATCCTACAGCTGACCTAGCAATCCTATAGCTCTTCATCAGGCTGCGTTTTACCCCTAAGAGCTTTCTCTAGCCCCACCATTTCACACAGCTTCTATTTGTGCATGATGAGCTGTAGCTTCTCTGCTTTCTCCCATGTATTCTTTTATTCTGATCACTCTCTACAACTACTTCAAAGGAGGTTGTATCTGTCTGGGGGTCAGCCTTTTCTCCCAGATAAAAAGCAGTAGGACAAGAGGAAACGGCCTCAAGTTGCACTAGGAGAGGTTCAGATAGTGCATTAGGAAATAATTGCTTCATTGAAAGGATTGTGAAGCATTGGAACAGGGAAGTGGTGGAGTCCCCATCCCTGCAGGTGTTTAAAAGACATGTAGATGTGGCTCCTGGGGATGTGGTTCTGTGGTGGATTTGGCAGTGTTGGGTTAATGGGTGGGTTTGATGACCTTAGAGGTCTTTTCCAACCTAAATGATTCTATGACTCAAGCCATTATTTGTAACACAGATGAGGCTGGTGATGAGTGCCACACAGGGCCTTTCAGGCCTGGCTGCAGGGGAATGAAAGGATGTGTGAAAGGCTAGAGCAGCAGTAACCCTTAGCCCAGGGTTGCATCCCCCGATGACCACTGTGTGTGGGTGGGTAGCTGAAGGTGGGTGAGAGTCTGCCTGTGCACAGGACCTTGCCAGACCACGTCCATTGTGTGGATTTAAAGGAGCCAGATGATGTGTTGTCTCTCATGCATCTATTTGACAGATTCGTTGCTGGTGTGAGGATGGAATCATAGAATTATCCCGGGATTACTTACCCTCAGCTCTACTCCTGCATTCACATGGCTGAATTTTCAAACCCCAGAGGAGCATCTTCACATTTTTTAATGTGAGAGAAATAAGCTGTGGGGAGTGGTATTGACCGCTCCTCACATTAACATGCCCTGTCATGGGAAATTTTCCCAGACCTGGGCCATTGTAGCTGTTTGGGCATTCATCCATGCTGTGGCTGCTCCATATCTTCCTTGGATTTTGTGAATCTCACACCTTCTTGAGACCTGCTTTTAGTTACTGTATAATCCAGTGAATATGTGAAAGGGGGTCTCCATAGGTGCCTTATCCTCACAGGGAGATGAAAAGTAAGCTAAGTCAGCTGAAGGTAAATATGCAAACTAGGATGAGATTTTCAGGTGGAGGGATAGGTCTTCAAGGATCTTTATTGTCATATGCCATAAATTGACTACTTAAAATACTGTATGAAATACAAACTATATTCAGATACTGTTTGTTGCATGTAAATACATCTCCAGCTCTCAGTGGGTTTGCATGATTACATTAAAATTCACTCTATAACATTAGTGGTACAGCTTCTAGCAATCATGTAGTAAGTTCCTGTTGATAATGGTTACTACAATATATGCTTCCCTACCTAAGAATCCACCAAGTGCCTTGTCCACAATCACATGAGAAGTCTGATGTGGAGTAATAAAAATTTCCATTTACTGCTTCCAGCCCACATCTTCCTCATTACAACATTCTAATACTAGTTTTGGGAGCAAAGTAATAATAATAATAATAAAAAAAGATACAGTATGGGAAGAAATCTCATAAATGAACCTAAATCAGTCTAAACAGAACAACACCAGGAAAACAGAAATATGGTTTTATATTTATAACAGTAGAGGTAATCACACTCAAGGATGAGTCCTTGGCCTCTTCCTGTTGAAATTAAGAGGAAAAATTACCACTGACTTCAAAGAGAATAATGAATTATCCTGGGATTGCTAAAGTCACCAGTTACTAGAACTTTGCTTCTCTACTACCCTTTCCCACAGATTTACTATCTTAATTTTTACAAGGAATTCAAAGAATGTTGTTTCTTTTAGAAGACTACAAGCTAATGAAAGAATTCAAAACTGTGTGCAGAGGTGTGGGTTGAAATCTTTCAATCATTTTCATGGAAAATTCAGATTGATATGACCCACTCTGCTATGCAACAGGGCAGAAATGATAGATGGTTTTCTTCATATGGGAAAATAATGGAAAAGACATTAATTATGCGGAACTTGTTTGATTTTAAACCCATGTTTGCGCAGACCAATCCAGCTAACATTCTCTGGAAATGCACTTGGAGGTGTATTGTGTCTACCTGCCCCATGCCTCTTCCATACGACTTTTTTCTGTATGAATTGTCAAACAGAAGGTGAGCACAGGGCAGAAAGTGAAGGCTTTCCTAATCCCTGTTTGACAGCTTGAGTGCTGTATGAGTTTTTTGACAGACGTCCTTCAAGGGCTAACTTCTCCCACATGGAATATTAACTCATCACTACAAAAGCAAAAGCTTCTTTTACAAAACCAGGTGCCTAAGAGTAAAAGCTCATTATTAAAGAGCATGAATGAATTTCCCTTCAGTTTTTGCTTTTTAGATGTTTATACTTCAAACGGATCTTACTTGGACAGTGCATGTTTTGTACTTGATACAGTGAATTAGTTGTGAAAATACTGTGTTCCTTAACTCTGTGAATTCAGACCCACTTTGTTTCCTAATGATATTTTCAATATCTAATGAAAGTTGGACAAGTGTTTGTTGATTCTTATTTAGAATCTGAATGGTAAAAATCTTTTTTGATTGGTCTGATGAGAAGAGTTCAATTTGAGTTTGAGAAAGATCTCAGTGTTCTCAGTTAACACTTTCTGGTGGCAATATTGATTACATTATCATACCCTCTTCAGCCTTGCAGAAGAGAGAACAATTCTCAGAAGGTTGTTAGGAGGCAGATGTTGAGCAGCAGTAAAAAACTTGGAAGAAGAAGGGTCTGGCACCAAAATTATTTGACTTTGAGGAAGTGTACTCTGGTGGAAGTGCCTACGGGCCAAATGTTGATCCTTTACAGAAAACTTTTTACCCATAGGGAGGTTTACTTTATAGACAAGTGCCTTAGAGACCACTTGCAGACTGGAGGGGAAAAGAGCGATGGGTTTTAGGCTTTGCACTGCTTTAATGATATTTTCTTCATTCCCTCAGCCCCACTTTTGCAGGAAAAAACGTTCATATTTTTTTAGTATTACTCTGCTAATGGAACTGCATCTCAGTTTTGCAATATCATGGCATTTCAATTTTTAACCAGCTTTGGGATGAAAAGCATAACATGTTTTAGATATCCTGTATATATGTGTGTATATAGCAAAAAAAAGTTCTTGAAATTTAGATCGGGATTTGCGAATATGACATATTTTGACATTTTGAGCAGAATCTCATTTTGGCATTTGAAATAAATATTGATTCATACCAAACTGTTTCAATTCAAAACTGTTATTTCATTTTGAAAATAGTATTAAATTGGCATTTGCAGCTGAAATGTCAATTTGAAAGCAAATATTTCAGCTTAAGCTGACATACAGGAACAGAACATTTTGATTCAAAATTTCTGTGGGGGAGTAAAAATATTCTTTGTTGTTGTCCAAAACATTTTTTTCTCAATTGCACTCATTTTCATGAAACCAGACCTTCCCACAATAACAACAGGAAAACAACTACTTAACATAAAACAGTTGAACCATTTTAGTACTTGGCATTATTTGTTTGAATTGATTTGTTTGAATCCAGGCCCAGGGGCAGCTGGACTTTTTAGTGCTGCCATGCAGACCCAGCTAAAATATTCTTGGAGTTCTTCCTTGTGACAGTTGCTCATGAAGAGTGGAGCTACAATGATTATCAGCCTCACTTTCCTCCCTACACACATATACAGCTCTGAGATGGTGCCCAGTTTCACAAGAGATGATGGTCAGGATTCATCTGCCTGCTCAGGTTCACCCTCTGCAAGATCTAAGAGCTTCATTAATTAAATTGCTTTGGGCCAGCTGGGAACTAAATGGAGACTGTGAGCTCTGTTGGACTGGCTTCAAGGTGTCCCTCCTGATCTTACTTGTTCTTTTGTCGTGTTCTTCTCAGATTTCATCCTCTTCAAAACTTATTTCTCCTTCATGCTTCCCAGCTCTTTGCTTTCTTAGTGTCCTCTTTGTGTCCCTCAGGACAGATTTCAATTTCCTGGTCAGTACATCTGGCCAGCTGTGAAACAGAAAAGAAAAGAGGAGTTAGCAACCCTGCTCACCAAGGCATGACTTTCCATTTAGCATCATTTTGTGTCAGCCAAAGCAGAAATGGTAAATGGTGGAGTTGAAGTGGATCTTTGGCTGCAATACTTTAAGGGTTTGTCAAGCCCAGCTTCTGGGACACCATGTGTTGGTGGGTTGCAAATTCATTATAGCATGATGGAGTTCTCAGAGATAAAATAACCACCAAGGACTTGTAAGAGGCCAGAAGCTCAGCAAATGGCAAGGCTTTAGGAAGGTCTCAAATCTACAACTGCCATGTCATGGATAAAGCATCATATGGAATAAGATTTACTGTGTATAATAGAAGAAAATATCATTCCAACTGTTTTAAACTAAAAAAAGCTAAATGCTAGTCCCTACTGATAACACCATTGCTATTATATAGAGATTAGAAAGAAATAGCTAATAAATAATTGTATATATACATAAATGTATGGTTTAAACTGTACATAGCATCATTGCGTGCAATGAATGTGCAATTACTTTAGAATAGAAATATATGTTAAAAACCAACTACATGAAGCAGGTATCCTGTAGAAATAATACAAAGGGTAATGTTTTTAAACTAAAACAGGATAGATTTAGATTAGATATAAGGAAGAAATTTTTTATGATGAGGATGCTCATTGCAAGGGGTATTGGACTAAATGACCTTGAAAGTTCCCTTCCAACCCAAGCTATCCTATTGTTATATGATCTTATCTGCTGGACAGCTGCACCTTGCTAGCCAAGGGTTTGGCCAGCAAGCTGCAATTATTTGGGTATTTCCTGAACAAGAAAGAATGTCAAGGGATCTCCTGTCACTAAGCAGAGTTCATAGGATGAGGGGTCAGAATGCAAGCAGAGGCAAATCCTTGAGGAACAGAAAACCAAACAAAACAAACAAACAAACAACAACAAAAAAAAAGGAGACAAAATAACTTGAAATATTGAGCCTTGGTACTTTTGGATAATCCCAGGCTGGTGCTTTTGTCCATGCAGGATACACTATCTGTATGCTTACACATCCAGAAGTCAGCAGAGCAGTACAGATTGTACTAAGATTCACATACAGTGGGTTCCTCCACAAATACATCCATTACCAATCACACAGGTGAAATCTCACCCCTGAGAACTCCAGAATGAATTCTGACTGACTTGCATGGGGTCTAAGTCTCATCTACAAACTGAGACCTATCAATGGATCCTAGGAGTCACTGACCTCTCTGTGACACAGTTCTCTGTTGTGTTTTGAAGTTAAAGAGAGAAATCCTTTCTCCTTTTCAAAAGTGTTGTAAGATGCTATGGTTGGGATTCATCTGCCTGAGGATATTGTCCAGCAGCATTTGATGCCATGGTTCACCCTGCGTAGTCTTCAGCTGTTGTTTGATCTACCAGCCTTACACGAGTGTCTGTGACAGCCATGGTGCCCTGGGCTGAATCCCACTTGCATGAGTGTGTTAGAAGGTCCATGTTAAGGTCACAGACCCTACCACAGGACAAAAGGGTCACTAATGATATAGCCCAGAGGTTTATCTTTAGGTAACTGGAGGTGCACTCTGGTGTTACTCATGTTTTGCTGAGTGGTGTTATCAAGATCCAGCCAGAACCATCACTTCTCTTTGAAATCAAGAATACACCAAGGACAGCAGGCTCCACTGCCACCCTTTCAAGGTTAAAGGATTGACTCCTGAGCAGGAGAAGCAGTCTTGACCTTCCTCTAGACTCCAGGCCAGATGAATACGACAAAATACATAATTACCAAGATGGGGATCCCTATTGTACTGCAGCAAGAGCACTGTGGGACTCTAAGCCTTTTAGGGTCCCAGACTAAAAGGACCATAAATTGTATGAATGGACCATAGATCACTACATCTGAGATCCTTGTATAATGTTCCTTTATTTCCATCAAGGAAAAGCAAGGTTATTGGCAACATAGTCCCTTTCATCAGAAGCCTCTAAGATAGATTAGCTCGAAACATCACTAAACCACCAAGCAGGCATGTGGGAATAAGTGGCTGTTGAGGACTTAATTGCCTCCATTGAAAGCTTTCTGCACACAAGAAGGATTGAACTAGGGCCATTGAAAAGATCCAGGTATCCATGTCTTATTGATTTTTCTGCTATTTTCAATGGACTAAGCCAGATTGCCTAATGATGATCTTCTGTTCTCCATAATGTGTATTGCTGATCAGCCTGCTTCAGTGTGGAAGTCTGTGCCTGTGGGTTATAGATGTACTAAATACTTATAAACCAATATATGTGCAGGTTTTGTCAAGCAGGGCTAACCCAAGTGTGAGATCCTCTTTGTCTCTGGCCTTGGAGGATTAGCTTGTACTCCTAGGTGTAAATCAGCAGGGTGGTCCTCTTGCCTCAGAACTTGTATTTAGCAGTGGGGGTTCATATATGGTAGCGCTTATGCAGGTGTCTTCAGAGTCTGCCCCATATTCAAATAATTTTGTTTATTTTATGTTTTTAATGAGGATTTTCTGCCCTTAAGTCCTTGATAGGGAGAACTTCAGACAAAAATTTAAATATCAGTTAAGAGAGATAAAGCAGCCTGGTAACACACCCTGCATCTTTAAAATATGTGTTTGGGAAGAAGGAGCACAGCCAACAGTTATCTTGTGGGTTTTATCCTTGCGAGAAAATTAGATGGAACTTTAGTCTTCATAGCAATCTATCTGCCTGATGTGGTGTGTCTTACGGGTTTGTAACCTGCCTATATCTAGGTACTCTGAGCTTTCACCCCTCCTTTGTTAGGGGAGTGGACATGAAATGCACACTAATCCAGAGGAAGTAAGCAGAAGCATTACTGCTCGTTTTAGATATGTCATCAAAAATCCCAGCTCATACATCATTTTCAGGCAACATCACACTTGTGCAAATGTGGCTGTGCATGCTTCTATGCCAGCCTTGCTCTGATAACACCTACTTGATCCGGTCAGGCTGTCATATTCCATGTGACTTCCAAATTCCACACAAACCATAAATCCATTATCTCTTGTACCCATCAGTATCATAATGATGAATACCAAAGCTGCATCCTGTTACTGTCATGAGGTATGGAATTACACTAGGCAGGAGATATACATTACAAAAGCAACAATAGGCAATGTGGATTTTTCCATGCTTGAACTCCAGTTTTATGTCTGTGTTTACCAAGTACTGGGCTCTTCCTGGCACCATGAACATCAACATAGAGTGGATTGATAATACACTGCAGATAAACCTAGTAATGATCTGTGTTGTTCAGGAATTAATAGGATACTAGGTTATAAATTCACTAGGAAATCACCCAACAAGGCTACAGCTTTGCTGCTGTTCCAAGCACCTCTTGAATGAGACATGTTAGAAGGATAACACATACTTAAAAAAATTAAAAGGAGAAAAATAGAAGGAAAGGGGGAAGAAAAACCAGTAAAATGCAGACAAATAACACACAAGCAGACACTAAACAGCAGAGCTACATGGGGACTGTCCTACAGCTACTACCTCAGATCTAGGCTCTTTTGCCAAGGAGTTTTTCAGTTTTCCTCCTTTTGAACTCTGCAATTTCTTCTGGGAGTAACCCATGAGCTCTATACCTGCAGTGAACAGGTAGGCCATTAGAGAAAGAACCAGTACAGTTTCATCTGAAATAAAGAACAGACTGTAATGGAGACTAAAGAAAAGGTAAGTGTCTTCTGGTAAGAGAAAGGAAAACAAATATGGTCCTGGTTCTGGCCTTATTAATTCTTCTCTTGTACCACTCAACTTACTGCAAAGGATGAGGTCAGCTAATTAAATTTTAAGTGTCTAGAGGGCTCTTGGCACTCTTAGACACTTCTGCCAGGACAAGATGAATGACTTTGTTGATTGAGGAGTACAAACTATATCTTTATCAAGGCTGTTTCCAGAATCAATTTAATAAGATGAATCCTGGGAGAATGATTCCATTATTCCACTGATCCTTGCCCACTTCATTAAAGGGAGGAACAGAACAAAACAGCAGTGAAGACCTTGCATTTTGTTCATTTAGTTCCTGCTTCAGAGCTTTTTGGTCTTCCAGGGATGTTTCTTTCAGAAGCTCTCAGCTCACTAAGCTGTGGGCACATTTCCTGGTGGAAATCCTATTTAACAGTCCCTGGAGAAAGCCAGTGGTGTCTGAAAGCTGAACAAAATTTTAACAGCCTTTCCTGAGGGAGATTAGAGTGAAGTTTCAGGTCTTTGACCAGTTCTGCTCTACAAATGGAAATGCCTAGACAAGTTGTCCTCCCATGCTTTATCTAAATTCTTATCTCTGGGAACATGTTTCTTGTTTTTAGAAACATTGACCCCTGTTTATAAACTTCCTCAAGAGTGATGGTGCCTTTGGGGCTGGGTCCCAAGGACAGGGAAGCCAGGAAAATATAATTCTGATGGGTTCAATGAGGAATGACTGCTTCTGTGAATCTACAACTCAGGTGAGATTTAGCTCCCTGGAATTTTTTTATCTGCAATAGAGATTTCTCCATCTAAGCCAAATATCTTGGGCTCTATTCTGAGCTAGAGTAGGGAAGCTGGTGCTGCTGGACCACAGCAGGAGTTTATCCCAAAGCAGAAGATCGACACCAAGAAACATCTGCTTCTCTGCACTGACTTAAAAGACAGGCAAGGTGACCAGATCAGATGGAAGTAAATAAATTTCAAGAAGATTAAATCCTGCCTGTTGTAGGGAGAAAAGAAATCTTTGTGTTCAGATCCTTTATGGAAGCGGTAACAAAATTCAGCCACACATGTGTGAGCATCAGGGGTTTGGTTTTTGAGTCCACCCAGCAGGACTTCACCCACAGTGGGATGGAGGACATTGCTGCCTGTGTCTGCACAACACTGCAGCAGCTTGTGACCCACAGAAGGTGAAGGCCTGACCGGGGTATCTGGTGATCAAGCACAGTATTAGACTGCCTGAGGCCCACCTCCACACACTGCTCACACAGGTATCAAATAACTGCTTGGCAGTGACTTGACTTCCAACCACTGCACAACAGCAAAAGGAAAGATCCAGTGTAAACAGAACTTGCACACCTCCTGAGCTCACAAATGTCTGAGCAACTGGAGAGGTCTGGTTCTGCACTATCCATCCCAGCCTTAGGCAAAACCCCTCCTTTTGGAGACAGCTGTTACTTTTCCAAGGCACTCTCTTCCCATCACCTTGTTTGCAAAACCAGCAGGAGAAAATCTGTGGAGTTCTGACTTTGCTTCCTTTCTGAACACTGCATTTAGGGTTTCTTGCTATTAGCACAAATTCTGTAATATTCCAGTCAATTCTTCCAGAAACTTCAGCATGCTCAGGAAGAGCTTGTTTAAATATAAAAGCTGGTGCAATCACATCACAAGTCAAACAGTCTTGTTGAAAGGGAGATGAGTCACCAACTTTCATTCCCTTTCTCATCCTCCATCAGATTTCAGAGAAAGTCTTCTTTGTCATTATGCCACAGCCATGACCAGAATACTTCTTTGTCTTCATTTTACTGTTGTGTTAGGTGGTCAGAAATAGTTTGAAAAGAAGGGATTGAGCGTGAAGCAAAACACATCTGTCCTGACATTGCGTGATCAAGCCTATGAGACAGAGGATGCTTTGATTTCCTTGAATAGCTCTTGTTAAATGTTATATGAAATTAATTTAGGAAATATTTTTATGCTGTTTTATAATTCCAGCTATGGGAAGACAACAAGAGTTTTTCACTGCTGTTTGGTCCACAAGCTCTTTTAGTTTTGATTTAAAAGCAGATTTGACAGACTTCAGATAGGAGCCCAAGTGGAAATGCTTTCAGTTTTCTCCTCAGAAAGACACATCAGCAGCAACAGCAACACGAGAGACTCTCTACATTTCCATCCTACCAGGGTGCTCCAACAAAGCAATGACAAAACAATGACAACCTTGTACTAGAAGGGTGGAAGAAAAAATCCCTCTTGTCCTAATGAGTGTCGTTTTCCTGGCTCATAAAGAGGTGTTTCTCACTTGAGCTTGGGAAATGGATTCTTTGAGCATCCTTAGCTGCTTCTCACCCATTTATCTTCAAACAAGGATCTCAGTGCTTCCTCCAGGGCTGATCCTCATGCATGTGAGGATGAGAGGGCCCCAACACTCTCACCTGTTCCTGGCTGCATCTTCAGTGTTCAGTGATGTCGCACATCAGGTTGCACTTATCTCTGTGAGTGGCAGTGGGCTAGAATACCTATCATCCCTTCTGGATTAAGACTTAATGAATTCATGCTAGGTAAGGGATTTGGGTTTATGTCAAAACTCAAAAACTCTCATATGCTCTTTACCTAGGTACTGGGTTAATGGTTAAAAGCCTTTGAGAGAATCAACAAAAAGTGTCTTTGCTGAATTTTATTAATTTTTTCCCTCCAGTTAACGTTCCATAAATAATTTAAAGGGAAAGTTTCTGAATAAAACTACCTGCTGGGATAGAGGACTTCTGATGCTTTCAAATACTGTATTCAGTACCAGAGAAAAGAATTTCTGAACCAGGGTGGTGAAAGTAGGAAATTCAGTAGACCAAGAATTCCACTCATCTCCTTGGAATGGCAAATGAAAATCAGCCTGGCTCTAGGTTTTGTTCTGGTTTGGGGATTTTTTGTTTGTTTGGTTGGTTTGGTTTTGTTGGTTGGTTGATTGATTGGGTTTTTTTCCTTTCTGAATTTCATTAGCCATTGAATTTTTCCTAGTCTTGGATATTTTTCCAGTGCTCTGCAAAATGCATCTGAGATTTACTCCAGGTCAGGCTTGTGTCTGGTAGTTTTGTATAACCTCTTATCCTTTCTGGTTTTTTGGACATGATGAGTTCTCCACTGGAGTTGAAAAGATGTTGCCTGTCCCCAAGCATCACAGGATGCCAACTTCAAGTATCCCATGTTTATATACTCGCAACTTTGTGCTTTTTCCTTGTCTGATAATTCAGCCCCCCAGAGAGTCACCTAGTGTATCATCAAAAATTTCCCAGCCTTCCTTTAAACCTATCTGACTGAAATCTCAAAAGAATGTCTATCCTACAGATAGTCTGCTGCTTGACTGCTTGGCATGCTTGGTTTTGATATCTCTTAATTTTGTAACACCTTCTCCATGTCCAGTCTGCCATTATTTCCCATGGCAGTACCAGGTGTATGTGTAGAAACCTGCCTTGAAGCAAGGGAAGGTCTAGAGAGGCTATAGAACTGTCCTGTGCTCTTCTATGTCCTGCAAAGTTAACCCAAAATTCCCACAAAAAGCAGGTAAAACAGATTTGACCAGACCAAGAAAGAAGGAATTATCCTCTGAATAGGAACTTCAAAAACTTCCATCCATACGATCTGACCCTTAAATCCATGGCCCACATGTTTTCAGTTCCATAGCATGGACATAAGACCAAGCATGATGTACCAACCTTCACTTAGTAGGAAACACCTCTCAGCATGGCAACCACAGCTGTCCAGCTGTAGATGTTTAGGCAACCCAAGTCACAATGTAAAGCAAGAGATAAAAACAAGTGCACATAGACCTCATGGTAAGGAAATACCCAAAAGAGGGTGTCTCAGGACAGAGTGAAAAAAATAAGTAGAAGAGGAATTTATTTTTTTCTTCAGCTCAAAAGCCTACAATAACCCGTATGGAATTATAGGAGGCAGTGACTTGAAACCACCATATTGGCCAACTAGAGAGAAACAACTTCCAGCCTCTTGATTTTGTGCCAAAACATGAATCATCAAGATAAGGAACGCAGGACATAATGTCCAATATCTATCTGGGAACAGCACAGCCTATGCATGAGGCTGTTCTCCAAATATTTGCTTTGCTTCAACATCCAGTTACTTCTTTCTGTAATTTGACATTTCGCCTATGGGGTATAAGTTTCATTTTGCCCCCTCATTAGGACAAATATGGTTTTGTGTAACTTTACTTTTTTCCTCTGATTACTGTCAAAAATCACTCAACTGCTGTGTGACTGTGGGGACAGAGATACTGCAAAAGAAGAAATATTTGGGCCTTGGGACAAGAGTAGATCACCTCTGTCTCTGCAGTGTTAAAGGTGAACTTCAGAGATTACACATGGATGCACAAGATCCTCTGATCCTGAGCATGCGAGGAAATGGCGAAATCTTTTTATTTACTAAGAGGGAATGGGGCCATATGTAGAACAATATTGATAAGGAGAAGTCAGAGCTACATTAAACACACCTTGTTTGCTGTCAGACACCGGTCTCTGAAGTAGTTACTTTAGGACATCAGCAAACCAGGCATCTTGCAAGGGCCAATTGAATCAGACCCTTAGCAAGTATTTCTCTTTACTGCCTGTAAAGGGAGTCAAGGCTGACTGCTTCTAATGTGGGTGACCATGCTGTTCTTGTCAAACAAATCCAACTCCTGGTTTTTATGTCCTGACCACAACATCCTTTCCAGGCATTCAGAAGGTGACAGATGAACAGGGAGTATTCTGTGAAGCCAAGCATTGCAAAGCTAGAAAATGACTTAATGAAGGCAGCATCATTAAATCTTCAATTACATAAACAGTGCCAAAATATTTGTAACACAAAGCTTTCTTATTCTTCTGTTAGAATGAAAGGGAAGAAATATGTTTATACACTGAATGAGGCTGATGTTTTCAGCAGGAATTTGATGGAAGGGGAGAAAAATCTTGAGTGTCTCACATACACTGATGACACCAGAGACCTGAAAGTGTCCCTACCCTATATGCACCTAGAGCAGGAAGGAGATTCAAGGAGGAGCTCCTTGGTGTTCAGTCTCCAAGTGATTTTAGGGGAGAAGCAGGAAGTTTCCATGTCACTTGGGAACTGTGAATAAGGAGAGGTGCTGAAGGAATCGCATCCCTTCTGAGTCCCAGCATTATGCCTGAACATGCAAGTCACCAAAGGAACAGGATATAGATTTTGAAAACAGATAACATGGACAGACATATATTCAGCCTATGAACTCTAAAAGAGATGTTTTAATTAATGTCTTGGACAGCGACAGAGTCACACTTACCCTGGCTTTATTTCAGGAGGTTTAGGTAAGGGTTTCTGGAAGCCTTTTTTCCCAACCAGCCAATATGTTTCTTCTACTCCTTTACCCTAAAATAAAACCAAAAATCCAAATAAAAAGCCGCTTTCTGGCTGTCCTCTGCTTGATATGTAATTTTTCTCTCTAGGTTTCTCTGGCTTTATACAGGCCATGCCTGGAAATCTTGGGCTGTCCTTCAGAATAGCTATGGGATTATTTGAGTTTCACTTTCCTGAAAGAGGATATTCATTATCCTTGTCCCAACTGTCATTTACAAATTACCCTCATTGATCTGGGTCATTGGACACAGCTGAACAGAAATTGGAAACTACAGGATCACTAATCATCTTATTTGGCAGCACTAGCATTATTAATTGAGAGATTTTACAACTCATTCTGAACTGAATATCAGAATAATAACTTCCTCTCCTGCCATGGATGGTTTAGCTTGTAAGGTGTGATGCATCTGATGAACCTATTTGAGTCAATCACCTTTGACTGAAGAAGGGGAGGAAAACCAACAATCATCTTCACATAAATTAGACCCTGAAAGTACTTCAGGCTTATAATTTCCTGAAAGGTCAATTTACCCCCACTAACTATGTAAAGGTTTCTTTCCATCGATTAGACCTGGAATATTTACCCCAAATCTCCACTTGCGCACATATGAACTTGAATGATTCCACTTGTCGTGCAAGATTGTTGGGAGACCTGAGGCCATATTCAGACATTTTATTCTAGGTATTTAAGGCAAGCAAAGCTCCTACTTCTGTCTATTGACTATGTAAGGGTAGAAATTATGTTTATTATTATTTAGTACTGCTTTGTTTGGACATTGAAAAGTAGCAGCTTCTGTCAAGGGTGGACTACATAGTCTACTATATAAATACTTATATCCAGCACATACAGCTGACTGCTTGATCCCACAGTCCTTCAATAGCTACATAATGTATTGAAACAAATGAAAGGGACAGTTTTGGAAGGATTCAGATGAAGACTGTTGTATGAAGGCCAAAAAGGAGAATAATATGAAAATTCCTCAAGCAAGATGACTCCTCTGTGACGTGCTTCACACAGCCCTGGCCTTCTTACCCTCAGTTCTGTTTTCCCCCTGGGTATGATTTCATAGCCTTCATTCAGTTTCCGAAGTATATCCACTGTACTTTGGCTGACATGAATTCTGTAAGCTGGGAACAGAAAGCAAAGCAGCTGGATCATTGTACTGCACACATGCTGTGAATTCCCCACTGCTTCATCCTGACAAGGGAAAGGGCTCCAAAGCAGCAGTGCTCCAATTCAGGTGTGTGGCTGGTGCAGCTGTGTGGTGCTCCTGTATGTGGAGTTTAATACTGACTGATGGACTCTTCCAGGCAGGGCTGTAAAGAGCACAGGGGGAGAGGAGATCTGCGCTGGGGGCTTCCTGGAGAAGGATACCAAACACACTCAGTGTAGAGGTCCATCTCTTCATAAAGATATTAAGTAGTTTCCAGTAACATTTCAACTAGATTTCTGTTTTATCTATTGCCACAGTATAACTAGGGAATGAGAAAGAAATGAAAAATAGCCAACTGTCCTGCTGCAGACACCCAACATAACTTGAAAACTGGGGTGAAGAGCAGAGAGATGGAGTTTGCAAGGGAACATAAAGAAAATGCGGCTATGCATGTAGATATGTCTGGATTTTTAGTAATTTATTCCACCCAGAGCTGCCATTTAGTCTATGAACAAAAAGGGCAAAGGTGGAGAAATTCATTGGATTCCCATCTTCCTCAGATTGTTTTACAGCCACTGCTGGAACTCACTGAAATTTTTTATTGTTCTGCTTGTGTGAACAAGACGGGAAATATTTCTAAAACATTTACCCCAAAGTATTTTTTTTTGGGTTGAGCTTTTATTTCAATTTTGACAATCACATTGCCTTCCCCTTTGAAGGATGTGGTATGAGCTGATTAATTTTTTTTCCATAATAATAAGAAAGAAAAACATCAGTTTGAATATGTAGAGGAAGATCACACAGCTATGAGCTACATTTCCTGAGGGACTAACCTACAATTTGCCTATTTATCCATATGTATTTCTATTAATGTGTAACAGTGTTCTTGTTCCTGCAGTGCTCCTGCTGTCTCCAGTCTCAGTGGGATTTCTGTGACCATGGGTATGATGGAAGCAGTGCCTACCCGTGCTTCAACCCTTGCTTTGTGAAAGGTAAGTGAATTATTTTACTGTGCAAGAACAACTCTGAATTAAGGGTTCTTAGCACTGACTGAAAGCAAGATCCAAACCATGCTGGAGGAAAGTAGGGCAAGATTCATGTTGCTTTTGGTTGACGGGATTCCAGTCAGAGAACTGCAGCTGGAAGGCAGGGTCCTAAAGGCCGACCTACAATGGCAAAACTGGTGCCCTCTCCTTCAGACTGCTTTGAAATCTGTCATTTGCCTTCCCCCTTTCTGTGGCTGTCCCAAACACTCACGCAGGCCCGTGGACTCCATCCTTGACGCCGTGTTCACCGTGTCCCCAAAGAGGCAGTACCGCGGCATGGTCAGCCCCACCACGCCTGCCACACAGGGCCCTGGAAGACACGGCAGCTGCATTACCCACATGCTCCTGCATAAATCCAGGGGTTCACTGACAAACAGATCTCATCTGCTCCTCTGATACTCAAAAAACCTATTGGGAATACAGGAGAAGGTTTTCTAAAGATCTCATGGGCCTTGCTGCTTGCTAAGATCAGTCAAAAGTTAAGCATTGCTCTGGATTTCATGCTGGTGTTTCATGTCTGAGAAAGGTCCTGTGTGGTAGGCCCCTTGGATCACCAGCATCTGGGAGAAATTTGTTCAGAGTTCATGGAAACTGAAGGACAATCATAATCTCATTATAAAAAGGTCTTTTTCCATGTAAGAAAACTAAAGTTAGATCCTATGACATGCCCTGTAACCCACTGAAACAGGATTAAAAATCAGCCTTGTGAGTCAAGAGGTGCTGGCAGCACTCTGGACCACCCTGTGTCCCCTCCTTGTAAAAGAAGACACTGTTCGCTGGCCTGTCTAGCCAAGACCTCTTTTTTCCCTCTTTCTCATTCTTCATACAAGATCTCTTCACTTCCTAAGTAGCTTCCAAAGAATCATTGCCAAGTTGTCAGGGAGAGATATGTGTGCAGGGTCCGCATGATCATGCACAGACTGGGAGATAAAATGTGTGGAAGCCAAACAGCAGAGACAATTTTCATCTGGGGCATTTGGCTTACTTAATGTTTAGACTGCACTCTGAAAGAGGAGAGGCTAAATTTCATTGCCTACAATAGAAAATATCGGGCTTGAAAAGTAAATGCAAAAATAAAAATAAAAAGCAATGCAATAAGGTGTGGGGCTTCCTGCAGACAAAGGGCAGGACTCTCTGTATTTTCCATCAGAGGCATTTATGAGATATGCCTTTTCAGGCTTTGCCTGCCTTTTCAATGTCATGATCCTTCTGAGTTAAGATTTAGTACAACTGATATCTAGGAAATCTTTTCCTGTGCAAGATTACAAGAGAGGTGAACATTGTACATCATCAACAGTACCTGAAATGGTGCTATAGATTAGGGTTTTCATAATATAAAGAGGTTACAGGTTAATATGTTGGGTTTAAAACAGTAATAATATAAATAGTAGCAATTGTGGCCTAATTTAGAAATGATAAGTTACTTAGTTTTGTACAGTGCAATTTTATGCTGATTTTAGCATTATTTAAAAATATTGATCCTTTATATGGTTTTCAGATCTATCTTAAAGATAGTAAAACTCCATTGCTGAAAGCTATGGGGAACTTCACAAGAACCCCTCTTGCTGTGACCTCTGAAAAGGTGTCGCTGCCCAAAGCTGCCAGATTTTAAAATACTTCATGAGGATGCAAACTCAGAGGTAAGACAGATATTGACTCCTGCCTGATGAATCACTGTTTGATAAAAGATTTTTAAAAAAAGAGAGAGGAAGAATGGTTCATACAAAAAATATTACAAGGACTTGAGCAGCATGGATCAAACTGGATAAAACACAGCAGGCAGAGACTGCTGGATATAATGAAAACCTGATTTAAGGGGGTTTCTTTTCAACTGTGAGTGTACCTCAGACAAAACACTGCTCCTCAGAATCTCCTACAAGTTAATTTCCATCCTTATCATTGCTGTCTAATTTGTTTCAAGCTTTTCAGGAGAGGAACTACTAAACTTCCTCACTAGAGGAAGTTTAATTCAGGTTTTCATCTATAGGCACTTCTCTACACAACTATAAAGGCACTGTTGATAGTCTCAGCCAAGGATCATATGATTCCCTAACTGGTCTTTATTGTGTACACGTTAATGTTGACATATAAGCAAAAAAAGGTCTTGTTGGAGACTTCTTATTCATGCTTCAGTAAGAGGTTTCTCTGAGAAAACACTATGTCACAAAACACTGCCTCTCTTTTTTTTGTGGTGATAATGTGACAGTAGCCATCCCAAATCTCATTAAGGACCAAAGCTCCTTCTGTAATAGATGCTGCAAGGACACAAAAAGGTGGTTCCTGTTGAAAAAACAGCCCTCACTGAGGAGGATTTGTGCTCCATTGGTTAGAGCATGCTGCTAGGAACACCGGGGTCATGGGCTTGATCCCTGCATGGGTTACTCACTTGAGAGCTGGACTCCATGATCCTTGTGGGTCCCTTACAACTCAGAGTATGCTATAATTCTGTGATTCCATTTCAGAAGCATACATAAAGGAAGACAAGCTTCTACTGTAGTCAGTGGAGACCAAGTCAATGTGGTCAACTGAGCCACAAGAGCTTTTCCACTCCTGCCCATGAACAGCTTTACAGGGTTCATTTACATGTCCTCAAAATGAGTGCAGACTCCCTGAAAGTCCTGGAAACACCTCCATGGGAGTGCCTGATTCAGGTTTCCTACCCTGCTGGCGCAATCACCCAGACATTTCTGCACAAAACTCACAACATAGAAGAGGCAAGATTTTTAGGGCGAGGTGTTATCTTTCTAGAATACTGCTTTTAAGTCTGTCCCATTGCAGAAGGCTCTCAGCTCAAAACCACCCCTACCATATAAGCATTCCCAAAATTACACATTCCCTGTGTTGAAAGCATTTAAGACTTAATTTGGTCACCGCCTTCACCTCCTGTATGTGTTCCCCCTTCTCCAAACAGCTTCAGCAGAAGGCTAAGAAAAACTTCCAATGGTAAATCTCCTACAGTTACAAGTTTCAGAGGAAACCAGACACCCTGTGATGAGGACATCATGGCCTAGTTGCTTAATTACACAGGCCCAGAGGTTTGCTTTGAAGTGTCTCTTTGCCAGGGCTTGCAAGGGTCAGTTAACGAGAGGCTCTGGCTAAGACTCTGCAAAGACCATCAGCAGCGCTGCAGAGTTTAAAAGTCAAGATCAAAGTGCAGGGCTGACTGCCAGAGAGCCTGACTGATACACAAATCATCTTCAGCCTCTGTGGAAGAGCTTATCTTCTCACCACTGCTTTGGCTGACTGTCCTGCTCCAGCCCAGGCATGGGTAATGGGGAAACAGCTGAGTCAGCCGGGTTATCTTGGACCTGCAGTGAACTCAAGAGAGGACAGCCAAGATTCCAGGATGTGTTTAAAGCAGGGGAGAAAATGCAGACCAAGCACTCATCGTCCTGTCCTCTTTGCCTTACCTATGCATTGCCACAAGTGCATCATGGGCATGGGCCATCAGAAGTTCCCAGAGGTGCAGCTTTCCCTCAGGGTGGAAAAGGCATGGCAAAATGCCAATGCCCAAAATGCATTTACTGCTTTTCTGAGAGGGCATCATGAGCTCTTCTTGGCACCAGTTTCCAAAGAGCAGCTGAAGTACGTGACTGAGGGTCACACCCTTTTTCCATGCTTTCCAGTACAGTGAAAGTGTCAGCCAAGTTCTCCTCTCCCCCAAGAGCTTCCCCAAGGCTTTCATGATGCTGATCATTCCCTCTTCATCCATCTTTTCTCAGGAGAATTGGGGTCTAGGGTTAATCAAACTCAGCTGTGAGCTCTGTGGCTCAGAGAGCTGGTTTGCTTTGGAACGTGTGATTGTGGTTGCTCCCATGACAGTATGATGCTGCCAGATCTATGCAAAACAAGATGTGCAGAGTCCTCCACCCTCTTCCCTTCACACCCAATACAACAGTTCATAGCAATTCTGCTTTCCAGATATCCAGAGTTCACAAAAACAAAAAAATGTTACTACCCCCTGTAGACATCACCTAGGGATGTATTTTTTGGCCAACTGCATGGGAGATACATTGCAGAACTGCTGTCAACAGGCAGCAGCAGATGTTGCACAGCAAATTCCTCTCTTTCCATGTTGAAAATATGCTGCTGGTGCTCCAGAGGCTCCTGCTCTGGGCAAGACAATCTGCAGCCATAGTCTCATCTAATTTCTGACAGAGTATAAAACACACAGTGCTCCTGCAATCATTCCTTAATGCTTTACACTCCTGTGAAGGGTCAACTAAGAATCACAAACTTCAAAGAAAACAGTAAGGAGATGTGTTTTAGAGATAACTCCAAAGGAGGGTCTTATAAGGTCTAGGATTCATATTATTGATTTTAACTCTGCTAAAGTCACAGCTCTGTTCTTGGGATATTCTGACTGAGATACTTCCTTTACTCTGCTTCTGTCTCCCAACATGTACATCAGAGATCAGGATACTGACATCTGCAAAATGCTTTCACGCTAAAGCTCCAAAAGCATGGATATTATCAGATAAGCAGAAGGATAAAACCCCATACATTATTAGGTCAGACTCCTGGGCATTCTTAGTCATTGTTTGGCTTCCCACAGTGGGCAGAACCTGGTACTTTAGAAGAAGAGGTAGGAAATCTGGTGACAAACAGCTAGAAAAAAAAAAATCTATTAACAGTTGTCTAAAAAAATGTATAAAATTATGAAGGTTCATATATATTATACAAGTACTGATTCATGACAATAGCAGATGTATTTTCCTACATTTAAAATACTTTTGCCTATATAACTGTAGTGCTACTGTATTGGAATTTTTTGTTTTACTTTGAAGTTTAATTACATTTTGCATATATATATATATATATATATAACTTCCTCCTTTCATTTTAAACAAGCAATCTTTCTGTTGATTGAATACATTATGACTTCTATATCAGAGATAATGCTTTCTTTATAACGTAACTTTTTCTTAAGAGCTGTATCACATTTTTCTTCCAGTATATCCAACCTGTAATAAATATCTTCAATCTTTTTATGCTTTCACTTTATATGCCAGTGTTTCTGTGCTTTTTTTTTTCAGAATGGAGTTGCAAAGACATCACTGGGTGTCTCGATATCCCACTTCTGAAGGTGCTGTGGCACATTAAAGAGCTATCCATATGATGAAACCCTTGTGATTAACATGCCAGATGCAGCTCCTGGCTGAGACAGAATACAAATTCTCTCCTTAAAATGATACTAAGCCACTTTTCTCCAGAAACCCTCTCTGGGTTTTGTTTTCCCATTTTAACTGCCTTGTTGATGTGGAAGATTTTAAAGTGCCTTGTAAGGGTGTTTTTTGGAGGGCAGGCATGAAGAAAGAATTCAGAGTTGGAAATGCAGTTGAGAAGGAGCTCTCTGATGTTCAGTTGCCTACCTGTGTGCAGCCCAATTCGTATCCTGAGGGGAATGTCTGGCATGTGCCTCATTTTGAATGTTCCCACGGAGCTGAGGATGTCCAAGGACATGTTGGCTATTTCAGCTGCGTGCTTGTTTCCATTCCGTTTTGGGAGCCCTGAGGCAACCATGTAGGCATCACCAATTGTCTCCACCTAGCAAATACCACCATATTAAGAAATAAATATAGAAATTGAAAAAGATGGAAAGGAAACACAGAATAAAATTACTTCTCACCTTATAAACATCATGGTTTCCAAGAACAGCATCGAAGAGAGAGTAAAGGTCATTCAGAAGGTCAACTACTTCAATGGGCTCACTGAGGGCTGAAATGGATGTGAAGCCCACAATGTCATTGAAGTAGATGGTCACCTGGTCAAAATACTCTGGTTCCACAGTGCCACCAGTCTTGAGAGCTTCTGCCACTGAACTGAAACAGCAACACAAAAAAGATGGCAGGGAACAAACCCTTTTCTAGTGCATGCTCAAGAGCTCAGACTCTTGGTTTTCTGTGTTCAGATCTTCCATGGTATGGCTGTAACCAGCATTGATTAGAGTTTCTTAGTTTGATTTGAAGGTGCTTGTCAAGACTGATGGTCAGGTCTACAATGTTGCTCATTTCTGGGGAAAGGTGCTGTCAAGACTAGATATGGGCTTGTTTTGGGGTGGTTTTGGTTTGGTTTTCTGGGGAATTTTTTACCAGTTAAAGTACCAATACTTACGGTGGAAGCATTTGTGACAGCAGTTTTTCTGTCTTCTGTTTTTCAACCTCTAGCTCTTCAGTCCGCTCGCTGATTAAATCTTCCAGGTTGCTTGAGTACTGCTCAAGCATCCTGAGCATTGAGTCAATGATATTGGTCTTTTTCCCTTTGTTGATGGTTTTGAACTGGAAAATCAAACTGGAGAGTTATTTGTCTGTCTCTTTACATCACTGTACCACTCTGAGTTTGGAGAGGAACAAAAAGCAAATATTTCTTTGGAGGTGTCCTGCTAAAGACTGAATTTTTAAATGGCAAAAGTTCAAAGATAAAGGAAAAGGTGAAATGAAGGTGATGGCAGCAATCAGTGAGAGTGAGATGAAACATAACCTTACAGCAGTTGTCAACATGTACATTGTTACAGAGTCTTGTCTGGCTGCAGGTTTACAACCCCATTTATTCCATGAACAATCTCTAGGGTAACTTGCAAAACTTTGCATTCAGAGGCACAAAGTTCAGGGTGTTAGCAACACTTACAACCTTTTTACATGTTACAGCACTTAAATCCACCTTTGCACACTGACATGCAAGTGTACTGCCACCTCCATTCCCAGTTCTTCATTGAGTTGTGCTTTCTCCTCCTGACCTGAAGCTGAGTTGCTGGAACTTTTGGATAATTTGTGACTTTAGAGGCTACCTTAAACTCAACAGCGGAGTCAGCAGGTTCAAAATTATTCACAGCTTCATAGAACCAAAAGGCAAAAATTAAGCATATTTGTTTACCTCTTTTAAGGAAATGCCCTAAAGTTGTGTCAGGGAAGGTTTATATTGGATATTGATAATTTTTTTTTTTCACAGAAAGGGTTTGTAAAACCTGTTTGGAACAGACTGCTTAGGATAATAGTTGGAGTTACCATCCGTGTTAGTGCTCAAGAAACATGTGGATGTGGCACTTAAGGACATGGTTTAACAGCACACATGGTGGTGGTATGAGGTTGATGATTGATGATCTTAAAAGACCAGCCTCAATGAGTCTATGATTCTATCACCCTATAAAAACACAGAAACGACACTGCTTGATCAGAAAGGGGGTTATTTTGCAAGTACCTGTCCATGAGATTGGCCAGTAACAGATACCTAGGAAAGCTGTTTAAACAGGCAACAGGTACAGTCATATTTCCTTGGGATATTCTCCAAGCTTCCACCAATCTGGAATTGAGAGACCTCCCATGCCAAACATTCTATCTTTGTCTTTAACAGTCTTTGGTGAATTTTTCTTATAGTTATCATTTAAACACTTTAGAAGATTAAAAGAAAAATTGGTCTGAAGGTGAATAATTTACAAATCTTTCATCTCCATGAGACCATCTGTGCAAGTACACTGCTAATGTGAAGACATCAAGCCCATGTCCAGGCTGCTTTATCACCCCTAAGCCAGGACAAGTCTAGAGCTCTGCAATGTCTTCATTCTTTAATAACTGAGTTAAAACAAAAAGAAAAAACCCAAACAATAAAACACTTCGCTGCCAAGAACAAACAATGGGATTACACCAGCTTTTTTATTTACTGACCTTATGAAACACCTCCTCAAATGTTGGACGTCGTTCAGGGGCTTCAGCCCAGCATTGCTTCATTACCTGGATGCATGCCAGGGGGGCTACCTCAGGAGCTATGTTTGGGCGACACAGGGGAGGGGGCTTCTTCACTTTCCTTATAATTTCTGTCGCAAAGAGAAGATTGGGAAACACATTGTAAGATGGAGGGCCTGGATAGGGGCAAACGACACGGACCTTTCCTTATGTCACTCTTAGTCCTCAGCACCCAGTGTCTGTGCCAAATGAAGCTGGAAGTTTCTGCTTTTCACTGTCAGGAGTCTCTTGAAGGATTTAAAGAAGATTCATGTCCCTGGAGAACCAGGTTATGAGTAATAAAGTGGCTGGATGGGGGAAGGACGTGTTACAGATGGATGTGTGAGCCTGCAGGCTTGTATTTAGTGAAATTGCCTCTGACTCTCTCCACTAGGACCTGCAGTCTTCTAAGACAGCAGAGGTTTATGTCTGAGCCCAGACAGGAAGGATACCAGCCTCTGATGCTTCATCATTAACTGGGAACCAGGACGTAGGAGGTTGCTGGGAGTGGCAACAGTGGAAAGTATGTTATGGGGGAGAGGTTGAGTTCAAAACAGTGTCTGGGAAATGACTCCCTGTCTAGAGCTCCCTTCCTAGAAATGAGGCTTGTAAGGGACTGGACTTGGGTTTCCAAACCCTGAGAAGTCAGTCTTTTAACGCACACCAAAGTTATGGTATTTGAAATCTCATTTTGCTCAGTGCAGAGCAAGCAGAATGAAAACCTCTTTCTCTGGCAGAAGTCCTGCTGTTGCTGTGAGTACCCAAAGCTTTTCAGGATTTACAGTCTACTTTAAAAATCTTTGGCTCATCCCTCCAGACTCCACCAAATGAACTAATCCAAACATCTGGCCCCAATACTTCCAGGGGCAGCTGAGAGGAAATGCCTTCCCCAGATTGTTTTAATGTTCACAAGTGAAAGCTCCTTAGGATTGAGACACAATGACTAGAAAGTCATCATTTTATCAGGTTAGAAAACAGGACTGTGTTCAACATTTGCTGGAGGTTCTGCAGGAGGGACAAGGTGGGAGAAACCTGCTAATTGCATCACAGGTTCAGCTCTGATTTACAGAGTGGGATACATCATTAACATCACTGTCGTCGCATTGTGACAGCAGCTTCAGGCATAGAAAACTCAGGGCCTCATTTTTCCAGCTGAACTGGCACATACTGAATTGTCATACCCCACTTGATGGTTGTCCAGCTTAAAATGTGTTGAGAATGGGCTGTCACTGAAATCAACTAATTTTAAATTGTTGTCACTCCCTCCCTGTTTAAGTGCTTCTGACCTGACCCTGACTGCGGTGGATTTGTTCTTCCCATGGATGCACAGCATGGTTGCACCATGAGCAGCTCCTAAAGACTTCACCTGTTTGCTGCTTATGATACACATAAGCAAAATGATACATCACTTTGACCTCTGTTGAAGAGAGGGCCTCTTTAGAAAAGAAAGGATTAAGGACAAATTGATGAGCAGATGGACAAAATAGGATGTTGGCAAGGGGTCCAGCTCAAAAACTTCAGCCTCCATGATGCACCAAAGAGGGACAATGAGTGGGAAGCAAAGGAGTTTCTAAGCTATGAGAAGTTCTACCTTCAGATTTCACCCCATACTAAGATGAAAAGTCTGAGTTTCCACAGGGAATGGGAGGTGCTGCAGAGGCCTGAAGCATCCTGGAGAGCACCCAGAATCCTGACCCCAGTGAAAGCAGTGATGAGACATGTACCAAGGCTGTGATGAGAACCCTACATTTTGATGTTTATTATGAATGTTGTGTTGGAAACAGACTTCTGCCACTGAGAAAGGTCATGAGACTAATACATTATTGCCTTATTAGTAAGGGGACTTGGCCAGGCCTTTTAAAAAGTTCTCTGCACAAAGCCTCAAAAATATACTGTAGTAGTTGCCTACCTTCAGCTGAGAGTTCTGATGTGCAGTAAGGTGGACCCCGAGCAACCACTTCTTGCAGGATGATTGCAAAGCTGTAAATGTCGCCCTTGATTGTGCCCTTTCTGCACATGTCTGGGTCCCGCAGTAACTCAGGAGCTGTCCAGAGCAATTCTAAAAAAATTTCAGAGCGTTGCATTTCTTACACTTTAACTCAGACTATTGCAAAGTGAATGCTTAAATGAATACCTTATTTCAGTCATTTGATGAAAGGCTGGAAAATACTACATTATTTACTGAATCAAATCTTTTACTTCTAGTGGTATGTTAGAAATACTAAACTTCTGTGTTGACCAAAAAAAAATAATTTCCAAGTTTTACTCTGTGGGTTTTCTTAAAAACTGCCACACCAATAATATGTATCATATAACACCAGCATGAACTTCAACATAAGAAATCATCTCAACCCTGCCAGAAGCTTTAACACCATTTTTTTTGATTGAAAATGTTCCTGAGACAAAATATTGGCACCAAATCTCGACTCTCTTGTTACAGTTGTTGCTCTTTTACAAAGCAACAATTAGCAACATATTTTCTGTAGTTCTTTTTAGATGAAAATAGTTTCTGTAAAAGCAATTTGTGACAATCTGATGCACAGTCTTTATAATCCAATAGTTCAAAGAACAAAAGACACAGTTGTAAAATATATCCAACTTCATGAAGAAATGAATCTTCAAACTGAGATTTTGTTACCCTGGTAACTGTGCATTCTGAGTAATGGGGATATGGAACATTTCTGCCACTGCAAATGTGTTTATCTTCTGTAAGGGAGGAGAAGAAATCTTCTGTCTGACAACTGCCCTATCTGAGACACTGAAAAGGTGTAAGCATCAAATCCCATGACAGAGGGATCAAACCATGAAATACTATTGGAAAACAAGTTTCAAGAATAATTTGGGATATCAGAAGAACCCCAAAGCAATGAAAGAAATCCTGTCCAAGTCTCCAAACCTGGTCCCATGAGAGCTGTTCTTAAGTGGTGAGAATCTCATGTGGCAGTCTTTGGTGATTGGCATGTAGAGGACCTATTTCAAGGAGATCTACATGATTTTGTATTTTAGATTACTTATTTTAACAAGAAAAAGTATCTTTTCATTTTGGATAACATAAAACTCTAAATATTGGATTGGGTCTAAGGCTGTGAAGCCATTCTACTGGCTACAGTACTGATAAAATTTCAGGAACAATTCAGTCCTTCTCCAACTGCAAGAAGCTGAAGTTCTGTCATTGCCTACACTAAAATATATTTACCAAATCACTCTGTTATTTGCTTCACTTTCAGGCAGTCTGAAAAAACCTTTGCTTACCCTTTTTTATAACAATGCATGGTATAGAGGAAACCAGATGCAGTGAGATTGAGCATGAAAATCCTTGTGTGGCCACCGGCCTGAAATTGTACTTGGACAAACATCTGTTAAATCAATGGACAAATATTTAAAAAAAAAAATATTTTGTCATCACACCTACCTTCTGGGGATGGCTGAATATAGGGACATTTCTGTGCCTCTAAGATCTCATTATAACCATAGTCAGTGATCTTCAGGACAAACCGGCCATCCACAACACAGTTACGAGACTTGAGACGTCCATGGGCAAAATCTCGGTGATGCAAATATCTGATTCCCTATGAAACACAGAAAAAAAAATCCAGGTTGATCCTAAAGAATTATCTTATCCACCAGCACTCAGAGACACCAAGCCAATTTGTCACCTCAGATGGCATCAAATGCAGCATTGACTCTATGTCAAATGCAGTAGTGATCGAAACAACAAACCATGAGAGAAGTTTAGAAATGGATTAGGTACATGAAATAGGTTTTTCTGGGCCCTAAAGTAGTATTGGAAAGGTCTGACAACTTCAGGAAGAGTGAGATGCCTCCCTCTGTAGCCCTATGTCTCACTGCACCCAGAAGTTCTGCTTTTAGGTAAGGATGAGAAAGTGGACACAAGTGCTACCAAACAGGTCAAAGGAAGCCATGAAGAGCTGAGTGGCCCAACCCATCTCCCTCAAGGAGGTTCAGAAGGCAGATCACAGACTACAAGAATGGTTCTGGTGGTCTACTCTCTGGAATCCACCTATCCCAGATTAGTAGTTCGCCATTAAGACATAAAAGCACGGGACATGATTGGAAGTGTGAACGCTGCTAAAGGGACCGTATGTGCAGCCATCCTGCAGTTGGGGATGGATACTGGTTCTATGGTGGATGCATTTCTGATTTATGACAAGAAAGGGCCTTTGCAAAGAATAAATTTGTCACAAAATTCTGTTGTTCTAGATGATCAGTTGCAGCCTGATATGTAGTTTTAGCCTCTTGTCCTGCTGTGTAGTTGTAGTTCTATTACCCCAAATGGTGCTTCTCTCAGATGGAAACAAAATAAGGATAAGAAATCTCATTGAGAGACTGGTAGAATTACATCCAGATCTGTTTTCCCTGTGTTATTATTAAAAAACCAATATTCTGATTGAAATAGCTTAGTCATCATAAACGTCCCCTTCAGATCACGCCTCAGCAGGAGCAATGGGTTTACTTTAATTAGATCCATCACAAGAGAGGACTTGAACATCCAGTCCAGTTTCATATCCTCGTTTCTCAGCAAGTCCTCCAGGCTGCCTCGTGAGCAGTACTCTGTCACAATGGCAAAGATGCCACAGTCTGAGAAAAAGCCCAGGAACAGATTCACATTTTCGTGACGCAGATCCTTCATCTGAAACAAGACAGCAAATCACAGTGAGACCAGGTCAGCCAGGCACCTGCTTGGTAGCTTCTGCCATCACTAGATGCCCTTTTCACACTTGCACTCCCAAACAGCCTTCCACTGAAAGATGGAGACACAAACAACCTCTCTGGTGCTTATTTTTGGCTACTCAACACTCTTTTCAAGCTTTGCTTTCCTTAGTCTATCCATTATACAAAAAAAGCAAGATAGCAAAAGCAAACTAAAGAAAAGTTTATGTTTTGTTTAGACAAACTGTACTGAATCTTTTGCTTGGCCAGAATGGCTTTGCTGGGGTAGATTGAGTTCAGCATGTGGATCTTGCTCTGAACTGGAAACAATACCATACCTAGGGAGTCCAAAGTCATCCATCAATGGTGTCTTTGGAGACATGCACTGGTAAATTTGTGGCTTTTACATGCATAAAAATGCCACTGCTATATTAGTAATAGCTGTCAACAACTAATGTCCTTGGATTTAGAAAACAACTATGCTTTCTTGCATTTGTAATGATAAAATCGGAGACCAAAATTAAGCATCTGAGAGGCATCTTAGGTGGAAACACAAAGCAAACTCCAGAGAAATGCACAACTGTGTCTGTGTCACACTGTCAACCCATATAACATGAAAATATCTACTAGTGCCTCACACTGTGGAGGGATGAGGCACACCACTCTGCCTTTGCAGGCAAGGTCACTTGAAGGATTCATTGTACATTTAACATTGCACCAGCTTGGAAGTGGCAGGTCTGGGGTGGGGTTTTACAAGCTGCTGACTGGCATATGGATCTATGGTAAATTGTATCTATGGTCAATTTGTCAGACGCAGTTGAGCATGGTCCACATTTCACCAGACAAGACTCATTGACAACCACAAAGCATGATTTAATGGACAGACATGAGACAAGGGCAACAAACACACCCTGAAGCCAAAAGCACCCCCTGAGAAACCTTCCCTCCACATGTCATCATGCTCTATTCCTACCTTCCTTAAGATGCTGGTGGAGCTTTGCCTCAGATTGTGAACTGCTCCTGTCTCAAATTTTTTCAGCCACACTTGGTCTCCCTGTCCACAATCACAGAATCAGAAAATGGTTAAGGTTGGAAGAAACCAGAGATGGACCATCTAGTCCAACCTCCCTGCTTAAGAAAGGTTATCCTAGAGCACATGGCACAGGATTGTGTCCAGGCAATTCTTGAGTATCTCCAGTGAGGCAGACTCCACATCCTTCCTGGACAATCTGTTTCAGTGCTTGGTCACCTGCACAGCACAACTCTTCTTCATGTTCACGTGGAACTTTCTATGCACCAGTTTCTGCCTTCTGCCTCTTGTCTACTGAGAAGAGTCTGGTTCTGTTCTCCTGACACCATCCCTTCAGATATTTATAGACATCAGCCTCAGTTGTCTCTTCTTGAGGCTGAACAAGCCCAAGTCCCTCAACCTTTTCTCTTAAGAAAGAAGCTCCAGTCCCCTAATCCCAACACAGGTGGGTGACTGACAGAGCAAATCTCTGAGCAACTGATAACATTGGGATCCAAATGGGAATTTCAGGTCCTTGACTTTGAAAGTGGCTGCGGATTTTTAATGTTCTTGGCAACAGATTATTTATATGCTGAACCCAAATAAGAATATCCACAGCAAACCCTCAAAAAAGGGGTGAGGCAGGACCTTCATCTGGATCACAACTTCATGCCTGAAAGTTTTCTTAATATCTGATAAACAGCAATAAATTGATTAAAAAGGAAAATAACTCTGACCAGAGTTTTTCTCTGGCATTAATGATTGATCTTTATTTTGCTCCTCTTCAGGAAAAGTTACCATGCCATTTTTTCAAAAAGCTGCATTTTCAGGAAAAACCTGATGGATGGGGTGACTTTTCTTGCCCATTGCCTCTGCTTAAGTTCCATACAGTCCTATTGCCACAAGGGGGAATTTGAGCTTCCATTACTCTATTTGGATCCTGTCTTGTAAAAAAGTTCCTTATCAGAGATGTTACCAAATAAAGGCTGTCTTGTAAGAAAGGTTCTTTATGGTGCCACCACCACCTTAGATGGTGACTTCTCTAACAGGACCAGACTGGCAATGTTACATGTGAATGTTCAATATTCCCATTCCATGTGACTCCAAGTGTCAGGGTGAGGGTTGGGACAGACTTGCCTTAAACACTGCTAAATCCATGCTTGGGAGTAACTTCTGTTCATACTTAGCGTTTGCTCAAGTTATCTCCATCCTGGGACCTGCAGTACTGCAGCCAAACACTTTTTCCCCTGGAGCAGTCCAGTGAACAGAAGCAGTGGGAGAAGACTGCATGAGGTCCCTACCTACCTCATACAAAGCCACGTTGGAGGTTTCATGGGTGGCCACTGTGCTTTTCAAGGAAGCGGAACGGGTTACGGATATCATGCTTCTGTTCTTGGCTGCTATGCTGTTTGCATCAGTCAGACTGTCCAAGGTCAGCCTCTGGAAAGCAAGGAAAGCAGGTGCTAGGCAGTTACCACTTTTGGGTGTAAACCTCCACTCCAGCTGTCTGCAGCATGGATTCTGGGTAGGGAAATCATGGGAGCGTCCCCCAGCAGGTCACCCGCTCCGTGTATGAACCAGAATGGACCAGGAGTGGTTGCCAGTGTATTTGAATGCAGACACTTTATTTTAGAAGCTAAGATGGTTTATCCTTTTGGGCATGCCCTGTGTTGTACCATCCAACCTCAAGAACAAGGAATAAGCCCTGGTAGCCAGAAGAAACGCAATCAAGGCTATGATTTTACATCATCATAAAAGCTCTGACATCTTATCTGAAACTCAAAAGCACTCAGTATATGGGAAATTTTCTAATTTGCAGAGGAAAATGACATGAAGAAGTGAAATGATGCTTCCAGAGCTTCTTGAGTATGAAAATACCACACAGCAAATCTGTTCTAGAGTGTTCCCCCAGATTCCTTTCACGAGTAGAAGGACTCACCTTTCTATGTATCTCTGGGTTGATGAAGACAAGGTCATCCAAGGTCAGTATGATCTTGTTTGGACCCCTGAAAAGCTGGTTGTTCAGGATACTCTGCCTGCAAGAGTTGGAGAGTCACAGTTATCAGTTTTAGGCAGTGCATTGGGTCTGACCAAGGTAACATTCCCAGCCCCTACAGTGCTGTGCTTTGCACTGGTAGCTGAATGGATGTGGATACCAGATCAGTGTTTTGGCTACTGCCAAGCAGCAGTGTCCTTCTGACATTCCCTCCCCTCACCAAAGGGAATGGGAGTGGGTGGGCAAGATCTTGGGAGGGGACACAACCAGGGCAGCTGATCCAAATTAGCCAAAGGGATATTCCATACCGTATGACATCAGCTTAGATATTTAAGCTAAGGGAGAGAGGAGGAAGGGGGGCAGTCATGAGTTTTCAATGTTTGCTTTCTGAAGGAGCCATTATGTGTGCTGAAGCTCTGCTTCCCAGGAAGTGTCCAAATATTGCTGCTTATGGGAAGTAGAGACTGATCTGTTTCCTCTTCAGCTCTCGCACATGCAGATCTCCGCTTGTTTCTTTCTTTTTGCTGAAATAAAACTGCCTTGTCTCACCCTGCTGGTCATTCTACATTTTATTCTTTCCCCTGTCCCAGTGGGAAAGGGAGTAATAGAGAAACTGAGTGGGCACCTGGCACCCAGCCAGAGTCAACCCACTACAGGTAGGTACACCTCCTTTGAATTCCCCACATCTGGCTTCCCTGCACCACTGGACCCTGCCTGCAGTGCTGCATCCAGCTCTGGGTCCCTGACTTATGAAAGTCATGGACCTGTTGGAGCAGATCTGGAGAAGGCCATGAAGATGATCAGGGGACTGGAGCACCTCTGTTATGGAGACAGCTGAGACAGCTGGGACTGTTCAGCCTGCAGAAGAGAAGGCCTTGGGAATTCTGTAGAGCACTTTCCAGTGCCTAAGGAGAGGGGCTACAAGAGAGCTGGAGAGGGACTTTTGACAGGGACATGGGGTGACAGGACAAGGGGGAATGAAAGAGTGTAGGTTTAGATCAGATATTAGGAAGCAATTATTTTCTGTGAAGGTGCAAAGGTTACCCAGAGAGGCTGTGCCAGCCCCAGCCATGGAAGTGTTCAAAGCCACGTTGAGTGGGGCTCTGAGCAGCCCAGTGTAGTTGAAGGTGTCCTTGCCCATGGCAGAGTGGTTGGAACAACATGATCTTTGAGGTCTAAAATGGTGTGGGAGTGGGGAAGGACGTTGGTGAAAGAAGTGGACAAATCACCATGCCTTGGCTTGGACTTAAACGCCAAGTCATGAATTACCCATTTCAACATGGATAGCAACAAAAGTTATCATCTCAAAGGGTCTTATCACAGATAGACAACTGGATTTGATCTGCTTACTAATATTAATTGGATGTGTATGTAAGCCATATTTTGTTTTGCTTTGCTTTTATTTGTCATATCCCAAATCATTCTCCATTAGGAGACAAAGACTAGTTTTATTAGTCCAGCTGGTCTGGTCATGAGCAAACCACATTTAAGCACACCAGTCTTTCTTAGGGACTGAAGCTGAAGTGTAGTTAATTTATAAGAGCTGCCTGGACACAAGTTACTGTCTAAACATGCTGTCTGAGTGTCTATATTGTAGCATGGTGCATTTTGAAGCACAGAGCAAGATGTGCCCTTGTAATGGTTGCAGGTTTATACAGAGGGAAAAGCTGCAAGGGGTGAACAGTATGGCACACGTGACGTCACACCTCATCATTTTGATCTCATTGTTTCACTGGACATCAGGGTCTAACTCTGAGCACAAAGCAGCAGTATCTACTAGACAGTCAAAAACGCCTCAGCCAGGAGCAGAAAAGGGAAGGGAAATCTCCCCTGTTGCCCTCAGTGTCACTTCTTTTGCTTAAGGAATTTTGTTAACACTATAGCAGATGACTGATCTGCACTCTCCTAAGTGTTTCCCTGATGAGGTGGACAATAGGTGACTTTTGCTGATGTTACTGTAGAAGGACACCACCACATAAAACAACCCCAAATCACCACAATTCACTTTTCCTCTCCATGTATCATTCTGGACATTTTAGAAGAGCATGGGCAGCTTTTTGAAGCTGAGAGGAAGCCTTGGCCACATAACCACAGGCTTTACTTGGGATGACAATTCTCTAAACACACTGTCCCAAGCCACCCAACTCATCTTCATGAAAAAAAATAATAATTTATGTACCTTTCACAAGGCCATCTGAAAAACCTTGCTTGATAAATCGCATCCTCTCCCTAAGCAGGGAGGAAAGCATCCTTCTGCCAAAAGCTAAGCAGAGAGAGTGGAGTGACTCATTTAAGGTCATGCAGCAGATCCCTGACAGAGCTAAGACCAAAGCTTCCACATTTCAACTCAGACCATGCTGTGGTTTAAATTTAGTTCCAGACATGCCCCTTCCTAATATAAATCACTGTCTGAGTCATGCTGGAATTTTTCTTCCCTTGCAGATGGCCATACATCTTTTCTCATGACCAAGCCTTCCCAAGCACAGCCTGGTGCTGGTGGAAGATCTTACAAACAGAGTAGGCAGAAAGATTGTCATTTATTTACTTAATTGTAGAGGCAGGAGGCCAGCAAACAGAGCAGGGTTTCACAGAGTGGGTGGGTGGAGGCGACCTCATGAGTGTCTGCAGCTCTATCAGAAGCAGCTGTGAAAGTGGGGGAGCTGTTTGGGGCGTTCCTTGCTGGGTGGCCCTTATATCTGGGTTTGGAGGGATAATTCAGGAGTGGAAACAAACATGTCTCAGAATTATTTGAGAGGCAAAGCTGGAGGGAACAATCTAGGAACTCTGCTCTGCTGAAGTAATTGCTGCTCAGTAAATGTGCCTTTTGATTTCAGTCTATTTTCACTCTGAGTTCAGTCATGAGGACATCAATAATTAGAGACAAACTACTCCATGGGCTATAGTGACCTCGCCAAGAGCAATCCATAGCTCCTGGACCAACCAATCCATTCTGGCACTTTTCTACCTTGGATATGGAGTTGGGACACAGATGTGACATGCAAGTATGGGAAATTATTCCTTCCCCAGAACACTACTGCCTTTACTCCTAAGATCTCATGCCCAGACCAATACATATATAATGGGAATGACCAGGGAGCTGAACCCCAGGTCAAAACAGAGTGAATCAACTTGATAATAAAGATGTATCCTAAATATTTGCTTCAAATTCTCTCCAGAGGTATTTTCTTTCTTTTTAGTGCATGGAGAAAATACAGAGGGTCAGCCTCACATGTTTAATAGGGAACATGATTATATTAAAGACAGAAATTCAGGCAAGAATGATCTCAAGTTAGAAAAATACTTGGTTTCAACCCTCGAGTCCTCATAACAGATCCCTGTATTTCGTTTCTATGTCATCCTTTGCACTTCCAAAGTGATAACCACCTTCCTAATGTTTCAGAAACATCCAGCAACAAACTGCTGGAGCAGGGCAAGGGTGTGAGGAGCCCTTCCCCTCAGGAGGAAGGAGCAGCAGAGGCAAGGTGGGATGAACTGACTGCAGCCCCCATTCCCTGGCCCCTGTGCCACTGCTGGGGAGGAAGTAGAGAATTTGGGAGTAAGTTAAGCCTGGGAAGAAGATATTTTTAAGATTTTATTTTATTTCTCACTATCTTACTCTGATTTGATTGGCAATAAATTTAATTTCCCCACATCAAGTCCATTTTGGCTGCTGTGGTAATTGGTGAACGATCCCCTCCTGAGCCCATCTTGAGCCATGAGCCTGTTGTTGTATTTTCTCTCCCCTGCCCAGCTGAGGAAGGGAGAGATAGAATGCCTTTGGTGGATGCCTGGCATGCTGCCAGGGCCAACACACACAAATGTGAAGAGATATGTGGCTGGAGAGCCAAGAGCAAAATCAGACTTTCTGTGTGTGCATAGTCTAAACTGCTGGCTAAAGCACAAGACTAACAGAGAAGTTAAAAGTGGCACCAACTCAAATACCTGTTGCAATTCTCACCTGATGAGAGAAGCCAGGCCCACAGCACACAACACCAGGACAAATAACAGCATTACTCCCAAGAAAATGACAGCAGGCTCAATCCCTGTGCAAAGATGGGAAAAGAATCAGTGAATTAGAAAATCATTTTGATTTAGGCAATAATATTAAAAACATCAATATCAGGCCATTTGATTAAAAAGTCAAATATTCAGCCAGAAGAATGCTGGAAGACAATTTTAATGCATTGTTTGTTTATGAATACACAAATACTTACTAACTTGGCATACATAAGACTTCAGCTATGCTAATTATTTATTTCCATGCACTTTTTTTTTTTTAAGCCAGACTTAGAGCAGTGGACCAGTGGAAAAATAGTTTTTCTTCAAGTAAATAAATAAACAATTCTTCAGGGAATTGTTAAGTTTTAGAGGAAGCTTCTGCAAAGTTGATAACTTTTTAACATTTGGCCCTTTTCTCTTGAAGAATTGAAATGCTGAAAAAAATCTTTATCTTGTGGTACCAAACCAACAGCCAGGGTGAGTCACTGGCCCATCTGGGCTTTTTCATTCTCTGCTGCAGATTTCTTATGTTGAAAAGAGAAGAAGAGGAGGAGCAGCAGAAGGTTGATGTTCTCCTCAACACATCCATCAGCAGAAAGTACTGGAGCCAGATACTTTGCTGATGAGTGTGTTTACTAGAGAGCTAAGGGAAGCTGATATGACTGCATCAGCTAAATTCCAGTGGGAACTGTTTGCTGTGTCTCTTCTGGTTTCTAACTTTTCTATTTATTCTGCTTATATTCATAGATCTATAAACACAAACAAACATGGAGAAATTTGGGTTGACAAAAGGTTCATGACTCTTATGTTACACTGGCACCTATGTGCAAGCACTGAGACCTAGAGCATTGCAGTGAAAGCTGAAGGAATTTTTGAAAACTGGTATTTATTTCAGGAAAAGTCAGAGCATTTTAGCTGAAATATCGCTGCTTAGGCAACCTGGTCTAGTGTGGGATCGGAATAGATGGATGGCCTTGAAACATCCCTCCCAAGCCATACTATAGTCACAACTAACCAGAAGTAAAAGTAAGCTAATTATGAGCTTATGGGAAAGAGCAAACTTACAGCATGCTTGAGGGAATTTATGAGATTGAGTTAAAGTCATTAGGGAATGCTTTAAGGGAGCTGCAGGAGTACATGAAACTTCTCACAGGATCTTTAGGGGAAAGGGCAAACATGGGTAAAGGGAGAGATAGAATGGGTCAGGAATGCTCAAGTATGTGAGAGAATGGGGATGCTGGTCACACATAACCATGCTGTGCATTTTTTTCAAGCATTTGATCACTGCAGTCATTTCCACCTTCTTAAGCCCATCTACGTTTTTTTCCTGAGTAACTCTGCTCTCTGACTGTGTATGACATTTACAGACTTAACATCAACCTAACTCACAGGGAAGGGAAGTCCTGGAGGCTGCAACCCATGAGAAACTGCAAGTCTGGAGTCAGCCCCTGCAGAGCCTGAAGGGTTTGAGAGATGGCTATGGGAGAATTTAGGTTTGGACCATCTGCCATAGGATGCATTTGTGAGTCTGAAGAAATTGAGGCTGTGAGATCTGCTACCAAACTTGGAGCCTTATTATGAGGTGCATAAGAGCAGCACCAGGCCATTTCTGATGTCCATGTCTCAGCAGTGCCTGTAAAGACATAACTCTCCTGTATGTGTTACTCTGCCAGTGACTGGCTGTGTCTGCACTCTGTGTGTGTGTGTGTTTGTGTCCATGTCCTGGGAACACCAGCTCAGCCCTGCTCCTGGTGAGCCTGGAGTTAGGAAGCACAGCAGCCTGACAGCTTCTCATCCAACACCCCTCCAAGCCTAACTTCATACAAAAGCTAGAGTGAGGTTTGTATTTAATTCTAGCCATAAAGTTCAGTCTCAAATTCTAGCGATCATAATAAATTACTGTTTAATTGACAGATGCCTAGAGCTTTATGCCTTTGTAAAGGTATGAACATAAAATCTGAGCTCTCAAAAAATCAGTGGGATTTTTCTATAGACTGCAATGAGATGTTAAATTGCTACATTGTTCCTAGGGGCAGTGTAAAATTAGATATATGATAGTATTATACTTATCTCTTCTATTGCTTGCCAGTTTCTACAAGATCAGTACATCCAGTTTTCATGGAGTGACACTGATTTATGTGTCAGCTTAGTTATGCCTAAGCCAAGGAGAATGGTTTTCTCAGCTACTGGATGAAATATTCCATAGATGTAGTTAACTTCATTTGTTTAAGACATAATCTGGAGCAATAGGTGTAAATGCTTAGTATTTTAAGCAAATATGAAGAGGAGGTTGAGTACCCTACCCTGAGATTTTGGCTTTCCTGTGAACTTCAAGACTGCACCATAGTTGCCTCAATTTAAAAACAATAGGTAAACCCAGTGCACAGTGCTTCCTTCAAACCTAGAAAGTAGCACAGATATCTCTGCCCCCAGATTGATTACTGCCTTGGTTATCTATAATAACTCGAATTATTTTGAGTCATGATTATCAATTTTTTCTCAATGAGCTGAGCTTTGATGGTCCTTCACTCCTCATTGCTCCCTGAAAACAGGAGCAGGGGTGAACAGGCAGGATGCTGAGGGCATCTGCTCTTGTGCAGCTCTCTTAGGCTGTCTTCAAGGCAAATCCTCTTAGTGTCCTGTGCCCCAGAAGGACAGAGACACAGTGCTGGGTGCAGCCTCTGTTATATAATGGTTACTGTTCATATTGGCAGGTGTTGAGTGTTATACCCAGAAAACCCTTCAACATATAACAGTGGTAACAACAACCTTATTGGCCCAGAAGAGTAGTGGGATTAATGGCTCTGGAATTGTTGAAAAAATTGTGTAGATGTGATATTTAGTGGTGGGATTGGCAGTGGTAGGTTAGGATTCAGTGATCCTAGAGGTTTCTTCCAACCATAATGATTCTATTATTCTATGATCTAACAAGCAATAGGAGAATATTGTGGCTTGATGGTGTTACCTCTGCACAGGATTCCCATTCCAAACAGCATGATAACTGGGCATCTTTATATTAAATCCTTGAATTTAGACTTTTCTGCTTGGGGAGTTCTAATTTAAAGGGGTAACCACTTGGAGAGAGAGAAAAGATGAAAAATGAGAAGCATGAACTCAATGCCCATTCACCCAATTTTTTGGTTCTTTCTTTTCTTTCTTACCTTCCGTGCAGAGAACATCTGGATCAAACCAACAGCTGGGGTCTGGTTTGGGTGGAATTTCATTGGGAAAGTGGATGGCCCGGCCTAGGGGCAGCACAGAGGCTGCAGACATGTCCAGCAGGTGGGTTGGGAAAAGCTGGTTCCCATGACCATCTGTGTCCAGTACCACGTACTTGTCCAGCCCCTTCCCACAGCTGTCTGTCTCTACCTGGTGGCTAAACCCAGGGAAGCTGAAGTTTTTTGTGTGCTCAGCTATGGTGGCTCCTGAGGCTCTGACTCCGTTCCTCTGTGCACTGTCCATAGCCATTGCCACGAAGTAAATGGCATCATAGATTGTTCCAAAGAGTGGAGAAACCTAAAAATACATGAGAAATTGAGGATAAACTGCTCCTAACCTTCTGTTCGAGATTGGTGGCAAAAATACTTTCCCCATGGCTAAGCTGTAACTTAAATAGTGAGACGCCAGAACATTAAGGCTCACAGAGCAATGGGTTTGAAGAATCTTAGGTTGAAGGTAGACCCAATATATGCATGATTTTGAATATCTGTCTTTTCTTATGGTGGATTCACAAAATTCAATTTCAAAATATTTTTTAAAACCACGCAAAATTGCATTATGATGGGAAAAGCCAAGATTCTGAGCTTGATGTTCAGCTGAAATTTATCACAAATTTATCCTGCCTCAAAACATTTCACTAAAATATCTTCTATAAATAGGAGATTGAAGTCAGAGGCTCCATACCAAGACAGGAAAAGTGTCATGCCCAAAGGATTGGTGTTCTCTGTCAAAGTATTATTTACCCCAAAGATGCAAAAATCCCCCAGCAGAGCCACAGCAAACTTGTTCTGTGGGGTAACAGAGCCTTTTCTGTTTGCATTGCTCCCTTCCGTGCCAGACTTCATTTAGGAAGCTCTAACACAACTGGTGACTTTTGTAATCACATGGTCATTCACAGCTGGTAGGTGAAGAGAGATTACAGCCATACACCTGTGAGAAAAATGAGGAGTGCCCTTGGGAGCCACAGGCAAATCTGACATTTGTGGGATTAATTGATCAGATGTAGAGATCTGAAATGAAGTACCTGACACTCAATACAGTGAACCTGGGATCTCATTAAAGTGAAGGGAAAGAAATTAATGCTTGCAAGGCATGATTCATCTTCTTCTAAAGTAGATCCATGCAGATCTGATAAATTATGCCTTAAAAGTACTTGTAATTTTTTAAAATGTCATAGGGTGATTTGAAGAATAGCTCAGCTAACTCCTGTATCTCTTCACCAGTATAAGATTCTCCAGTTCTTGTAAATGTTCTCAAGGTAAAAACTGATTTGGTATTTAATAGGCTACCGGGGATGTTTAGATGATCATGCTGACAAAGAATAACCTTGACTATAGTGCTAAGAAGAATGCAATAGCAATGGTCTTAAATATTTCCCTCTAGAAGCATCCAGTGTTTCTTTAGTCTGTCTCATCCCCTCAAATTCTCAGTCATATGGATATCTTACTTTGATTCCCTGCAAAATCCATGGACCTTATCCACCTCAAGAGATACCTTTTTAATTCAAGTCCATTGCAGCTAGCACACAGCAAACCAAATCTGAGAGCCTCAGACATAGCCCCTTTCTCTTGAATTCCCATCATGATCCTACAGTTTAATCAAGTGAGTTATAATGCCAGACATCTGGGAAAAGTGACCTTTCCAGATGAGCGCAGACCACATTCAAATTTCTCTGTATTTTTCTCAAAATGAAAGTGTGCAGGCTGGAATGACTCTTCCCAGTACTTTCTCTGTAACTATTGCTATGTTTCCTACTGACAGGTCCCAGAAAAGCCCAAGGGAAAGACTGTTTACCTGTGTGGCTTCCAAATCCCTGATTATTTCACCACTTTCTTTAGCCTCCCTGAATGCATCATAGAAAGTCCTTTCTCCGGACTCCAGCGTAATTGTCAGCACAGCATCATAAGCCTCCCGGAGCTTGCTGTCATTATCAAAGACACTGAATGAGATGTTTTGGTAAGGCAGACTGTACAGCAAAGTGTCATAGGGAACAAAGATGTATCTTCCATCTGCTAGTCCCATTTCCAGAGCTTTTGTGAGCAAGGCAGCCTGTTCCTGCCCTCCGATGAGAACAGAATGCATGCACAGGAGAATAACTGGAACACAAGGACAGTGGAGAGTGTTAGTAATCTGCCTGGGGTTTTCAACACGACATAGCTCTTGCTATTTCAGTAAAAGAGCTGCCTGAACTACTCTGTCAGGTCAGGTTCTGATGTTATGTGCTGGGGAAGCTGAGAGTCACACCCGTTTTGTTCAACCTCTAGAGGTCTGTACCACCTAATAAAGGAGATTGTGGGTGTTAACCATTTCTGGAGCTGTAAAGAAGGAATGGAGAGAAGCTTTGATAGGAGTGAGGCACAGGTGAAGATGGGCAGTTGTGGTCATTTCTGTCATTGACCCAAACTTGAGCTTTCCCTCTCTGTGTGCTGAGCTGACAAACACAATGCAGCTGTAAGCAGTGCCCAACTTCCAAATGCTCACCCTGCCACCAAATATACAGATTTTAGGTTGACACGGCTAGGCTGTGTTTAAACATCTGGTCCATGCTTGACTGTCCCAAAGTCTGTGCCTTTTCTTGCAAAATGTCATGGGGCCAATGTCTGGTGGGGAGATCTGAAATACAGGACACAGCATCAAAGCAAGATTTTTGATATTGATATTGATTTTTGATATTCCACAATACAAATCACCTTAAATACAAAACCTTCCTATAAACTCTTCTTTACACAAGCCAGGCACAGAAAACCATCTACAATTTTTTTTTCAGACAAGCGGGACCCAGTGTTTCAGGTTGTAGTAGATGATTTTGACCTATATTCATCACATACAAAATGCCTAGCATTCTTTTATGTGAAGCCCTGTCTGCATTAGGATCAGAGATAAAATTCTGCTTGACTTAAATCACTTTAAGTTTTCATTCTCTAAAGTATGTCCATTGGGTAACAATGTGGTCCTACCCTGGGGAAAAAAAAATTTAAAAAAGCATGAGACTCAAAGCACTTACTTTTAATGTTATTAACTTGTTTAACCTTGTTCCAGGTGTCTTCAATGCCTTTTTCTCCCTTATGCACGGATGTAACAATGCCTACAGGTAGCCCATAGTTCCTGAGTGCGGTTGCTGCCTCCTTGGCTGTGTACATCCAAATATCATCACTGGATGCAATGATGCCAACATGAGCCCACCTAAAATATTTCATTATTGTAAGCAAAATTTGCATTGGAGAGGGCAGAGTTCTTGCAAATGCATTATGGTGGATGGTGGAATCCAACTTATAATTGATGCACATCCATGAAAAGATAGCTTTATTCCAGTTTTTCCCTAAATGTGCAGCCACCTCACAGAAGCCAGGGTTTAGAGGGCCTATAAAAGCTGAGGAAAGCTTTCCAAAGTCAAAAAATCTAACCAGAGCTTTTGGCGTGTCACATTCTTCTTGCAGAACCACATAATCCAGCCGGTGGCCAAGAGCTAGTGAAGGATCTCTGCTTATTCGTCCCACAGCTAACCTGGCAGCCACATGGGGAAAGGCTTTGGAAAAGAAGGGGTCACAGTTCCAGGGTCCAAGCAGTCCAATTTTAAAGACAGAGCAACGTACTGGGGAACAAAGTAGGATTATTCCAAAGAGCAGCCACCAGAGATCCTGGAAAAATGTCTTGAATGAGTTTCCAGTGTTGAAGTGATGCACTCTGATGTGCCTCGACAGCGCCCAGGAGGAGCTGTGAGGACTCCACAGGGGAAATGACATTGTTTCACAAGTGGACAGATCTGCACCAAGTTCTTCAGGAAGCAGGCAGAGTGTTACCAGATGCTGGAAGGAAAGCAGATTACGTTTGCCTTTCACCACATGTATCTGTTCCGTGCATGCAGGTACAGCTGAGTCAGCCCAAGCTTCACAGCAGCTCCCAAGGCACAAGTCTTTGGGGAGCCAAACCCACACACAGACAGGTGGGTCCAGCCAGTGTCAGACACGCCATAACCCTTAAATGCAGACTTACATAAACATTTTAATATGTTTTGCAATATACTGTGAAACCAGGCAGTGAGGAATGAGTCTGCTTTGTTTGCAGCGGTAAGTACAAGTTATTGGTACACTGTGCTTCTGGTTCCTAAGAAAGACAGTTTCAAAGACGTGCAGACATGCACCTATATAAGAAAATTAAATGGTGGAGTCAGCTAGGCCATTAGCTTCCCTCAAAAATCCTCAGTGGGTTGTGAATATGAATCAGAGCCCATACAAAGACAAAAACTCACACACACATATTCATATACTTAGAGATACATATGTATGTGCATACAACTTTAAAACTTTCTGGAAAAAAATTTCAAGGGCAACTCAGTCTCTTAAATCTGACAAATTGAAAGGTGGATAAACAGATAATCAGAAAATGAGGGAAAGGAGGATTATGATTTGAATTTAGATAAAGAACTGCTAAATAACTGTCAGGTCAAAACCTTTGTGTATGCAAGTGTGCTTCAAATATTCTTGGTTAAATACTAGGAGCCATAGGGTTGTTTGGGGCTTTTTTTAAATAACAGTTTCCCCCTTCACAGCCAAGCACAGAAATACCAAAGCCATAGCAGGCTCTCCTCCATCTGCAGTGTCACCCCATGGCTTCGAAAACTTTGCAGATCCCAGCAAGTTTGTGCTCTAAAAATAGCAGGCCCCTTATTCTGGCTTACCTGTTCATTCCTGGAGAAGTATTTTTATCCTGGATGCTCCGGCACCGGGACACACAGCACGGAGCACTGCAGGGCAGTCTGTGCTGCAAATGCACCCACAGCTCCTCTGCCTGATGAAGGGAGACCTCCAGAAGGAGCCACCCACAGCAGAGCAGGCTCTCTCCAGAGTCAGTGGCTGTCCTTGGATGGGGGTACCACCATGAGGACAGGCAATGCACGGTCAGCTTCCCTTGCTTTGGCACACGCCTCCTTTAAATTCTTGTGTGCACAGGCCATTCCAGCTGGGTGGGTGCTCTGGGATCCTCTGTGCCTTGTCAAAAGCTTGTTGTGTCCCTTTTGGTGAGGTCCATTTTTCTCCTGAGGGTTTCACAGCTTGGGCTGTAACCACCCAAGCCCTTAGTTCCTTGAGGGTCTTGCTGAGGTCCAAGTCTGCCTCACACTGAACTGTCTCAGTACAGATTGTACTCCAGTGTAACCCAGAAGCTGGCATCTTAAAGCTCTGCCCTTGGATTAGTGGGATTTAATTCCTGGGATTGGCTCCTGCAGAACAGCTCTTTAAATCTCTCTGCACCACAGCAGAGAGTGCTCCTCTTCTTGAGCTATTTAGGTTTGGGGTATGCAGCGTATTTGAGCTTTGGCTTCATCATTTTGCTGATGTGCCATGTTCCCCTTTTTCCTATTGTTGTTTGGTTTTTTTTTTTTTTTTTTTTTTTTGTAGCCATTATGACATACACAGAGCTTTTACACTTACATCAAAGTCTTCTTGGGGGGTTGGACTAGATGACCTTTAAAGGTTTCTTCCAATACAAACTATTCCATTATGTAATGACTCTTGGTTATTTCTATGGATCCTGTATATACCTCCCTAGAGATGAGCCCTCCAATAAACCATTCCCAGGCACCTTCCTCCTGGACCTGGCAATACAATTATCATTGTGGAAAAGCCTTAAATGTCTCCATGCCTGTCTGAGCTAGGAAGCCCCTTGCAATAATTTAGCTGCGGTCAGAGGCCCAGCATTTGTGGTCTAGAGGGAATAATTTGTAATTCAACTACATCATATAAATTATACACATCTTAGTGGCGTGAGTTTAGGAGCAGTTCCTCATGACTAATGATTGAGGGAAGCCACAGAGTCTCTCAGATGCAGTGGGGAGAGCAGCTCTCTCTGTTAATTTCATTCATTTACTCCTATTCATTAATTTCCACAGTCCAAATCCAGGGAGGTTCCTGGGCATGCACTTCATTGAAGGCTGTTACAGCTCAAGATTGTTATCAGGGATTATAAAATAGCTTCATATTTGGAAAGCGCCTAAGACACACTCAAGCCTGAACTCAGAACACTGCTTTGTATGCTACCAGTATATCAGGTTTTGACACCCAGTTTCACTCAAAAAATAACATTAAATAAATATTTTCAGTTGAGAGTCTTATTAAAAAAATATTTGAACTTATAAGTTTGATTTATCCACGTACAGATATGCCTATATCTCTGTCCATATGTCATATGCTCAGTGCTATCTTTCTGTATCAGCAATGGGGCTGCACAGTTTAATTCCACTTCAGGTCAGCAGACTCAGAGTCTCCAGGAGAAGCTGCAAAATTCCAGTGACTCACTTCTAGAGGATGTTTGTTTATAGCATTCAAATCTCAGCAATGAAAGATTAAAAAATAATCTTGGCAGTCTATTCATTAGCATAATTACTCTGCCCTTAACACTTCATACTTTTCCATAGCAAAGTGGGTTGAGAACTTAATCACTCTCTTCATTTTCTTCTCTTTTTTTTTGCTGATGTAATAACCTTCCTTCCATTAGGTAATAACTGTGGCATTAATCCATCCTCCACAGAAAATCTGGTTATCCCAAGTGGCTCCAGCACATCTCTCCATGCTCAGGGTATCCAAGACTAAGGATAACACTCCTACTTCTGCAAAACAAGCTCAGGTCCTGGCATTGCCTGATTGATTTCACTAATAAACAAACAAGGTAAATCAAGCAGCTGAGGCAAAAACCCCCAAGTATTTATGTAACCTATCTGGCTGAAATAAACATTGAATTTTAAAACCCTACTTATATCTCCAAACCCTGCTTATGTCCCCCAACCTTGGTTTTTCCTCCTCACATCTACAGCTTATCATTACTGCCACAACCACACTAGAAAGCAAAGATTTCTTTGCAATGCTTATGTTATTTGCATACCATCAGATTAGTTCCCAACACTCTTCAGTGCTCACTGAAGTGGGTGAGTGACACAACATTGCCTATGGGACAGTAAAGCCACAGCTGCATCGCTTTGCTTTTAATTTTTAGAGCAGGAGAGGGTGCTCTAATCTCTCAGTCTGACCTCTCTCATCAAGCCTGGCCAAGCAGCCTCCCAGGAGCTGCTGCTGCTGCTCTGAGCTCTTCCAGCATCCTGGATACAAAATGTGTTTTGTAATGAATTATACCAGAGGGTGCCGCTGAATAAAGCTGATTTCTCTGGAAAATCTCTGCTGTCAGCAGAGACAGACAGGGAAAAGGCTTGATTCATGTTCTGCTCTCCCTGAAGAAAAGTCTTATATCTCAACTGATTATAGAGAAAATTGAGGGAGAGCAGTACAGCAACACTCACATCAGCCTTTCTCCACATCCTCTGAGCCCTAATTAAAAACTACAACCTTGGAGGATCTACTGGGTTCCTATGGCTACTATTCCAAGAGCTAATTACACTCAACATTAAAAATACCCACTTAACATCTAGGGTGTCTGGCTTCAGCTTCCTGCAACTGGCTCTCGCTCTGCCTTTGCCTGAGAAAGAAAACCAAAACAAAACAGGAAGCACAATAAATATCACCTCCCTGTAGACATTTGCACACCATAATTAGCTCACATCCCAGTCATTCTCTGGGCAAAATAAATTAACAGCTCGTTAAGACTCTTGCCATAGTGCATGCTTTCAGGATTCCATCCTTGCAATGCTCTTTTAACGTTCATTTTTAATTTTCTTTCTTTTGGCCAAGTTAAAACCAGTATCAGTTAGTAAGCCTCACTCCTTAATGCTGAATATAGGTGTCATGGCATCCTTTATCACCTATTTGATTTTTTCTGCACTTTAATTCTATAGCTTGGATGAACACAGTTGCAGAACCACTGATTTTAAGCCTTTTTCTGCTCTCCTTAGTGCAAACATCTGCCTTAGAAGCGTAGTATAAATTTTTCTCCCCAGATGTTTACAAACCCAACTGGTTAAGTAGGTGCTTTTCAAATATTTCTATTTAATCAGAGGTCCAGACTAATTTGCAAGTTATATGAATAATGTTTTTTCTCTGTCTTCCAAGTAATATGCTAGAATTATTGAACAGCACTGGGAAAAAAAAAATCATATCCCAGAGGCTCCACTAGAAAACACTAACAAAGGAGAGTACTCATCTACTATTTAATGTCAAAAGAGCAACTAAGTTCTTTTTTTCTATTGTGCAGACACATTGGCTATGTAACACTAATTTTCTCTTCAATATCACCTTTCAGTAGGATGACATTTTGTAGGTATTCAGGAAGACAGCGTCACCATTTGACCTTACATACCAGAATTGTGACTTAACCGCAAAAGTTACATAAAGTCTGACTGACAAGACTTATTTTCAGTCCAGCCTCATGGTCTGGCATTAGTAAACCTTCACCCTTTCATTCCTTAGAAGTTCCTCTCCACTTTGTCCTTTCCACGACATCGAGTTTGCATGATGTCAACCCAACCTGAGCTCACTTTCTTGACTCTGCAGCACAGGAAGTATCTGATATCCCATGGTGTTGATGGGACTGGAATTTTTGGGAAGGATTGTCCTGCTGTGGCATATTGTCCTGGTTGCAAGATGCAGTCAAGCCCTTGGAAGCCCTTTTTCTCCAGATTATCTGGTTTGCACCAGAACACCAAAAGGTCATCCCTGAGTCCTGCAGAGTCAAGTACAAGTGAGTCCACTTTCCAAAAAAGGCTAGATTTATTTGATTTTCTTGGAAACAGATTTTGTAGCCTGTGAAATCTGATGTCTCTGGCACTGGCATTAGTGGAATATGTGATGCTGCAGGTTTAGATAGTCAATATTAGAGCTGGCAGGAAAGAGTCTCATAATACCAGATGAGATATTTGTACATGTATTTATTTAGGCATCAACGCCCGAGTGTTGAATTTGACAGCCTTCAAATTCACTCCTCTTACAGGGGACATTTCCAAAACTTTTAGAATATGAGAATATGCGAAGTAGCTACTGTTCATAATTTTATTTTTTTTACATGAGGCATAGCCAGACAAGACTTTCAATGAGTAAGTTAAAGCCATCTGCTGAAGGAGATGTCTTCCCATGGGCAGGCAGGTGCTCAGCCATCTCTAGGAGAGCAGGGCCCCATCACAGATAATGGTGACCTGGACAAACCTCACTCCAAATGTCCTTTCCTTCCTCCCTCTTCCCCCAGTTTGTACACTGAGCATGATGCCACACTGTCTCAAATGTCCCTTTGGTCAGCTGGAGTCACCTGTGCAGTCTGTGGTTCCTCCCAGGCACACCCAGCTTCCCCATGAGCATGGCAGTGTGAAAGCAGAAAATCCCTTGGCTCTGGGCAAGCCCTGCTCAGCAGTAACAAAACCATCTCTGCATTATCAACTCTGTGTTCAGCACAAATCCAAAACACAGCTCCATAACATCTGCTGGGAAGAAAGTTAACTCCACCCCAGCCAAAACCAGCACACTCAGTGACAACTGCAATTTCATTGGTGGCCTTGACAGAAAACCTCAGGGGAACAGCAAACCCTCACAGAACTTGCAGAGTTCAGGAAGCTTGTCATTCCTTGGATATTTAAAAAGTAAATGGCTTAAATGAAGCGTGGCAAAAAAATCCCAAAACAAAACAAAACAAAAAAAAACAACAACAGAAAATATCACCATAAATCTTCTGGCAGACAAAGAATGATGGGTTTTGGCCAAGCCTGCACACAGTGAATGATAACAAGATTTCCAAATGCGTCAATGGACTCATGGATTGCTGACGTTCTGCATGATGTCTTAGCCGATGCTATGTTGCAAACTTTCCCACAACCACATAATCTCACTGGAGTATTCATCAGATCCTGACAGATCAGATAACTGGCATTTATCCCTAAAATAAAGCCAGGAAATGACAGTGAATTGCATCTTTGCACAAGGGCTTTACAAGCCCCATAGAGGAAATTACACCAGAACATCTTCTATCCCAATAGATCTTTCCCAGCCTCTTTGGCAGCTTGAGGAAAATAGCCAGATTTACAATTTTATCTAAATTATCTGACCTTTCAAATGTCTGCTGGATAGACTTTAACTTGGATACCGAACCACAGCACAGGCCACCCAGGATTGGTATTATATCTTCCTCCAGCTCTCATCTTGCCTATCAAAAATTTTGTTCTCTGCTATCACAATACCCAGATATCTAGCCATAATTAGGAGCTACAGAAAATCTATAAATCAATGAATTAACTGGTTAATTAGTATGGAGCATGAGCTAGGTATGAACATCCCTGGGTAGATGGAAGGTCTCAGCAGGTAGCATCTTCCTGCAACCCAATGTCTTCATCTCTTCTGCTTCTGCTTCAGCTATGTGTATATATATATATCTTCAGTTCATAGAGTCATAGAATTACAGAGTAGTTTGAGTTGGAAGGGACCTTCGAGACCATCCAGTTCCAACTCCCCTGCCACAGACAGAGACACCTTCAAGTAGATCAGGTTGCTCAAAGCCCCATCCAATCTGGCCTTGAACACTTTCACAGCTTCTGTGGACAACCCATGCCAGTACCTCACCACCCTCACAAGGGAAAAATGTCTTACCAACATCTAACCTTACCCTGTCCTCCATCAGTTTGAAGACATTCCCCCTTGTCCTATCTTTCCATGTCCTTGTCAGATGTCCTATCTCTCCTTGTCCTCTCCAGCTCTCTTGTAGCCCCTTTATGTACTGGAAGGGGCTCTAAGGGATTCCCAAAGCCATCCCTTCTCCAGGTGAAACAACTCCAGTTCTCTCAGCCTGTCTCCACAGCAGAGGTGCTCCAGCCTTCTGAGCACCTTCATGGCCTCCTCTGGACTCTCTCCAACCCATCTACGTCCTTCCTATTTGTATGCATGTATATCTCCATATATCCTCTGGGCTGCTCTTGCAGTGTCTGACAACAGCTTTGCATTGCATTGGAGCAGGAGAGTCACCACCTTTCCGCACCCTGTTTCTCTTCACAGCTCTCTTCCATGAAAAGCCTATGCTCTGCCCCAGCCTTCTAATCCCTTTGTATCCACAGGGCTGGACCAGTGCCTGCTTAATTTGCTGGAATTTAACTGGCCCTGTTTCAGACTGACAGAAAAGCTAATCTGAAGGATTACTGGCATTTTTAAAAACTGTATTTAACGCCTTTCTGACAACCCTCCCTCTCTAAAGGAAATATTTTCATTATTTCCAGAGCCTGGACAAAGCTTAATGAGGGTCAATGTACGTGGTTTCAGAGCACACCTACTTTTAGTGCCTATTAATTGTCATTTATGAAGGCAACCCTTGACATGACTGTTTCCAGGGGACATTAGAACCACATGGATGATTGCAGATGGTTATTTTGTAGTGCTGCTCAAACTCAGTTAACCCATCTAGAGTAACACATCTGTTAAACATATTCTTTAGCTCTTCAGCAAGACCAGAGATAACAGAGCAAAACACATCCCAGGTTCACTTTTTGATTGCCTTCTGGGATTATAGAAGTAATCAGTCGTAACTGCCACCCGAAGAGCAAAACCTGCAATTCAACTAACCACAGAAGGGAGAAAAAAAAAATATAATTACCAATTGTTCATATCTTCATGCCAACAGTGTGATTTTTTTTTTTTAATGGAATTGTAATTTAATGAAGATGTTGACAGAAGCAAGACAAAGGATAAACCTTGCCATGTTTCAAACCTGCTGTCTGCAGGAGTCCCAGACAAGCCCCCAGGTATTAATCCCTTCATCTGAAACAAGCACATCCAGGCTCACACCTCACTAAGTCCCCATTAGCTGCTGCTGCTGCACAGCATGGAATGCTACAGCAGGGCAACTGAGGAATGCCCTCAGGGAGAGGGAGAGGAAAACAGATCAAAACTGTTGGTGGAAATAAGCACTGACCCAGAAGACAGACAGGCATTTTTAAACACCAGCAGCCTGCAGTGTCCTGGTACAGCTTTTCCAGGCGGCCATCATGAAGGGTGCCTTCCAGAGAAGTGAGAGAAATAAACAGCATGTTCCTCATGGAAAAGAAAAGCCTTCAGAGAAATTTGACTTTCTAAGCACATCTGTGGCTGAAAACCAGGGCATTAACAGTTGGGGATCAGCACAGCATCACTGCATTTCATAGAACATTTTATTTCAGACACGATGAAGAAAGGAAGAGTCCCAAGAGCTATAGCTCATCTCTTCTGGTGCCCATTTAAGGGAATTGATAATATCTATGTCTCTTTGGATGTGAAAGTGTCTCTGCTGATTAAAATTCCCTGACGACCTACATCTCCTAAGCTGATAATGATAAGCCTCTCAGGCTGACGGTGTGTTGCTCTGATACCTCCAGCCCTGCTGTGGATGAGGAGCAGGCACGAGGCACAGGCAGTCATTCTGCAAGCCAGAAGGGAAATCTTGAATGCTCAGAACCACAGGAGAAAAAGGGCAGCACCCAGGTCTGGGAAAGCAGCAAAACTGCTGCCCTAGGAAACACTGGGCTTGCCATGGGCAGATCCAGTGGCACAAATGCCTGCAGGTACTTGTAGAGAGAACTGCTGGGGGATTTATCAGAGGAGGGTCAGAAAAGCCCTGTCCTAAACTGTCCATGACTCTCATAGACTGCTTCCAATTTTTCAAGGTTCCAACCTCATTGGCCTTTTCTTCCCATTACAGATCCAGAGATTCCAAAAGCCTCTGAGCCCAGACTCCCAACCCTTGCCAGGGCAGTTCTCATTTGTCCTTTCAAACCATGTCAGAGTGTTTTTATGAGGCTTGCAGTGCTCAAAGGTAGGCAAAACAGAGCAGTCTGGTGAGAAACCACCTCCCCAGTTTCTAGGACTGCCTCCTTCTCAGATGGATTTAGTAGGAGAAAGGCACTGGGGAGGACAGCTCGTCTTTTCCCACTAGCAGTGCCAGCATCAGGCTGTGAAATAGGGACACAGTCCTTGCCTCCTTTCTTCCGTCACTTTACCTTCTGCAGCTGTCTCTAAAGCAGACCATGTGGTCTTGCACAATAAGGCACTGGAACGTGGGGTACCTTTGCCTGTGTTTTAAAGAGCACAAAACATGAGCAGGCCTGCACCTGGATCAACATCACTCTGAGTGACTGAAATACCAAGTGCATAATGCAGCAGGTGCAGCAAAGAGCTGTCACTTCTGCTTCCTCCCTAAGACCGTGGGTGTATGTGCAAGCCATGTTTTACCCCATCTTGAGTAAATTTATGCCACTTTTCCTGAGCACTAGGCTTGTTTAGATGAGGATCTGCCAAATGATTTCCTATCTGGTTGACTGGGAGGAGGGGTGTTGAGCAGGAGTGTAAATATGCCAGCAGTATTCCATCTGTGTGATATATATGGTATCCATGTAATATATAATGTAAATATCAATGTAAATATTCCATCTGGTGAGGAGTGAAGATGTTCATCTACAGCAGTATCCAACTCTGGTCCTATCCCAACCTCTGAGCATTATCCTCTGAGAGGAAAGGCCAAGGAGAAATTCTCCTGGGCCAGGAGGAATCTCAATACAGTAAAGTATGTAAGCATACTACAGTGAAGTGTGTAAGGATATGCTTAACTGTAAAAATCAGCATTTTGCACATTAACTCAGCTCCATTTATTGGATCTGGGCTGGAAAAGCTTTAGTTTTCTCCCTGGGGTTTTCTGGTGGCTATTTCCCAAGTAACAAGCTACAGGGCAAGAGGAAATGGCCTCAATTTGTGCCAGCGAAGGTTTAGATTGGATAGTAGGAAAAAATTCTTCCCTGGAAGAGTTGTCAAGTGCTGTAACAGGCTGCCCAGGGAAGTGGTGGGGTCAGATCTCTGCAGGTGTTCAAATGCATGTAATTGTGGCACTTGGGTACATGGTGTGCTTGGCAGAGCCAGGTTAATGATTGGACGTGATGTGATGCTCTTTGAGGGCTTTTCTAAGCTTAACAATTCTGTGATTCTATTCTAGTTTCTAAACACTCCTGGGCTATGAGATGCAGCGGAGATGGTTACATGGGCACAGTGTGAGCAGAGCTCCTCTCAGTACACCTAAGCAGGTCCAAAGAGGTAGAGGGTACTCCAGGAGGTGAAACAACTTGTTTCAGGCTATTGTGCTTTGTCAAAAGCTTTTTCTAAGTCCAGAGGGAAATTATTTCACCCACCCAGCAAGGACAAGTATGGCTGTCAGCCTTGAACAAACCATCTTGTATCAATTAACAGGCTCTTCTTCTCATCATCATCATCATCATCATCATCATCATCATCATCATCATCATCATCATCATCATCATCATCATCATCCTCATCTGTGTTTCTTCTTTCTTGTGTTCACCACATTCTCGAGACTATAGGCAGAAGAATATTCACCTTTAATTGCCTGGTCCAGCTGCCATCCTCAGCTGCTGGCTGCTTTGCCAGAGCCCCAACACAGGGGAAGTTGGAGCAAACCCAGTATGTCTGTGCCTTGTGGCCAGCTGTCCTACATGCTTCTTCAATCCACAGCCCCCAGCCAGGGGTATGGGACATGTTGGACCTTACCTTTCATCTCAATTGGCCTCAAGCAGCTCAGTGGGTGCCTAAAGTGGCTCTGACTCTGAGGGGGGTTTATTTGTGCTCCTTCTTCCTTGGCTTTGCAAGGGGAAGATCAAAACAAGCTGACATCTGGTTGCACTTAGCTGCTGTGCCGGTTTATGTCACGCCTTTCTTCCCCAGTCTTTATTTTCTTTATTAATCACCTCTGAGCCAACATAGCTGACACACGCTCTACTCACACTCTGCATAGCCCACAAGAGAGCGCTCCTTCGCTGGTAGACTGCACATTTCCCAACTGGTTAGACTGGAAAGCAATTCAGCGGGGGCAGTTTGATCCCTGGGCTCCCCTCTAATCTCCTGCTCATGCTCAAATGCCACCAAAACCAGCTCCCTGGGAATCAGACATGATGCATCATCATCATCGGGTCTGTCAGAGTGTGATTTTTTTTCCAGGAAAGAGATTTGTGCAGGGCACTTGCAAGAAAAACATGAGAGCATGACAAGGGAGGGGATTTCTGTTATCCCAGTCACATATTTTTCCATGTGTAAGTGTGATTTGCCAGTTCATCACTCAGACTAGACCATCACTATCAGGATTTTGATCCTTAGGCCAAGCTGAAATCAGTGCTGGTAAAATATATTTCACAGTCCTCAGCCTTCCTTCTCATATTCCTGTCCAAAAAAGCCTTGGTTTTTCCACTAAGTTGCTGAACACAGTCTGTTTCTCCAATTAAGCAGTGAGCTGCTCTGGAGAAAAAAAGTGTCAAGCCCTTCTCAGAACTCATTTTAATTAAGTTTCCCTCTCAGTGAACATCTGAGTATGATAATACTGAGGACTCCCTAAATGCCAAGCTTATAACCACCCCTGATTTTCTGTTATTCTGAGGGTTTTTCCCTGCTCAGATGAGGCTGGATCTCATCGAGCTATGTGTGCAGCAGTCCTGGTGCTAATCAGCAAGCCAGGGCTGCAGCCCCCCAGCCTCGCACCCTGCAGCTGCAAAGGAATCCATGAAAACACTGAAGCATGATGCCTGGAAAGCACCTTGCTCATTCCTCCAGGGAGCAGCAATGCCCTCAGCCATGGCTAGAGTGATGGCTGGGGGGAGGATGGAGCCTGGTGTCCTGTGTCTGTCACACACGGCTCTGTGTCACACAGCAGTGGAGCCTGTGGCTGATCCATGATCCTGCTGCACTGGCAAAGGTCTGTCTTCTTCAGAGCAGCGCAGCCAGGACATTGTGGATGGCAAGGTAAGTCCCTGCTATAAAACTGGGGAAGATGAGGGGCCCAGCACCCCACTGTGGGTCCTGGGCTGCCCTGGGCTTCATCTCTTTGGATAAACACCAATGGCCATTGGTTGAGAAGCCAGGTCCTCCAAAAATGCCTTGGACATTGAGTTTGTCCCTCCTTTCCCAACCATTGAAGCTTCCTTTCCTCCCAGCACAGCCCTTTAGCTATAAGAAATCCCCTCCCAGCTGTGCCTGTTGGCAGATGTGTCCCCTGCAGTGTCACTGATGGGATTTGAACCCTCCAGCTGATGCCAGGGTGTGTTTCCATGCCCACAGGGTAACTGAGCTCCCATGTAAGTGAGTGTTTTTGGATCCATCAGGGAGATGGAAAATAGCTTAGCTCCTGCTAAAACATTGGAGAAGCTGGGTAGCCCCATTCAGCTCCACTCCCAGGGTATAGTGACACACATGATGTCCTCTGGGTATAACACATCCACGTGGTGTCACACAGGCTTTAGGCAGGAATTACAGGCTCTGCTGGGCCTTCACTGCCCTAGACTGTCTTCTGTCCCACACAGGAGCGGTCTCACAAATCCCTTTTGTTCCCTAATGCCTTCTGACCTCCCTGAGGTGTCCCACCTGGCCTGCCATTGACATCTAAAAAAACCAGTGGTCTCTCAAAGGCTATGTCACACCTATCATCAGCACCATGCCCAGAGAAGCTGCAGGTGCCCCATCCCTGGGAGTGTTCAAGGCCAAGTTGGGTGGGAATCTGAGCAATCTGGTCTAGTGGAAGGTGTCATTGCTGCTGGGCAGAGGGGTTAGAACTAAATGGCCTTTTTGGTCTCTTCCAACCCAAAACATTTTGTCATTCTACAAAGCACAGCCTCAAATGGGAAAACCAGAGAAGGATGGCTCAGCTGTGGATGAGAGCAGATAGGACATGGCAAAGCCTCTGGGTCCCTGTGCATTGGGATGCTCAGCCTGCTGTCCTGCCAGGGATAGTACCCAGCTACAATGCTCATATACCAAGACAAGCACTAAATTCATAGAAGCAGGGGTAAAAATAAGAGATTTCTTCTGCAAATTACAGCTGCAAGTACCCTCTCTGTGTTTCAAAAGGATCATCTTCAGATTTTACTGAAACCACTGTTGGAAAAAAAAGGGTAGAAATGATAATTGCTGAGGTTTTGATGGCATAGGGTTCAACACTCTATTTTACTCTAATTACTCTAATTTTCTAATTTCTTGTTCATACAGTGCTTTAATGTGTCCTTTCAAAGCTGAGGGCCCAGTATGTGCATGGCAATTGGTGCTTGGATACTGCCCTAAGGCAAGGGTCTGACATAGCTTAGCTGGCCACAAAGAGGGGTTTTAAAGGAAACCCTACCACATACTACCTCGAGTGGATGGAGCTAATGGAGGGATGTTCTACAAGTTAATCTCCTTGAGGTGGTAGCTCCAGGTCCAAGCATATACAGGCATGTGGGTACTGCTGTGTCTGAGCAGGGGTGTTGTAGGAGGGATTGCTTTGGGTCAGCATTCAACTTTGAAGTCTTCCAGAAATGTTCAGACATCCTCTAGCCAAGATTTTCTGTCCTCTAGCCAAGATTTTCTGTCTCTCAGAACTCTACCTGGACTTCCTTTAACTCATAAAGCACCTTCCACCTGCAATTCCCCTCTCCTGAGCAGGGAGACACTGGGATGGGGCGCTGGTGTCTGGCTGCTTCCCTGCCATGACCCAAGGTATGGAAATGAATGCTACCCTTCAACTGGGTGATAAAAGAGGAGGATTAAAACACCTCCAGCCATGTATGTAGCATGTACAATACCTCCTCAACTCCCATGGTTGTTGCAAAGAAAAAAAACATGAAAATGATGAGACACTCCATTGCTATGGCAACAGAAGCCATTGAATTATGGGTGCATGTAGCCAAGTCAAAATTATCATGGAAATGCATTTGTGTCTCCAGCTCACTGTTTATACAGGTCTTTTCCCACTGGTGTTCCCGTTCTGTGCTATTCCAGGAACAGAACACAAAAGGTTGTCTCCCCTCCCTGGCCAGAGGGCATGGTCTCCCCCAAGGATTTTATGTATCTTTATCAATATTTTGTGTTTCTGAGGTCTTGTAAAACACACACCTCTCCCCCATGGTTTGTTTAGTGCTAACCCCTGCTATTTCATTGTCTGGCAGAAAAACAGATAAACAGAAGAAAGGCATATAATTCCCCTGAGTGGACATCTGTGCTGATCCTGAAGGAGCTCCCAGCAAGGAATACAGAAAGGATTGTGCTCTGCTGTGAGCTAACTTTTGCAGTATGGGAAAGGACCATGTTAAAGGATCTGTTTTGCACAAAACTTTTCCAACCCTCACCCCTGGAGCTGAACCCTCCATCTGGGTGGACCTCTTTATTTACAGCATCCATTTCATCACAAGGAAGCCTTGTTCCAGGGAGGAAGACACGTTGTTCCAGGGAAACAAACCCTTGACACCAAGCAGTGACTAAGCAAAGATGAGGTGCAGTAATGAAGGAGGATAAAGTTTATTGCTAACCAGATTTCAGCTTGCATTGTCACAGTGTCAAAACCTGTGTGTTTATATTCAATTATCACTTAGATTAGTTCAGGGGGAAATGAGGCCAGAGAACTGATTCCATATAATTCCATAATGATTAAGGAAACTGAGCAGCAGCAGCCTAGATCTCAACAGTGGTGGCTTAGACTTCCAAGCTATGTGAATGTGATGCATGAGGACAAACACATCAGGCTGAGGTTTTTGGGTCTTTTTGGAGGCAAAGATCATGGCTCAGGCTTACTAACTACACCGAGGTTTCCTTGACAGCTTGAACATAGCCCACTCTGGATGTAGGAAATAAGGGAAGAAGGAAGGAACAGAGCTGGAAGAGGGGGAGAGATAACTGTCCTGGCATTGCAGTCTTGGACACAGTCTGAACAGTATTATTTGGCCTCAGAGGTGAATATTCCTTAGTAGAACAGATGAAACAGCATAGTCCAAAGAGATTGATGGGAAAACAGCAAGGAGATGGCACATCTTCCCTGGAGATTATAGAAAATTCAAAATTAAAATTCAGCAGAAGAACCCCAATCCCACAAGAACTGGAAACTCATAAAGCAAGAAGGCAAAAAGAAAAAATGGCATGCACCTATGTAGGAACCAGGCCCTGATTATAGTTTTCAATTTACACATTTTTCCTGTGTGAGAGGATGGATTTCCATTTAACATTGGTTAAAGTGGGTCACATCTCTAAAGAGCAAAGGATAAATGTATATTCCTGGCTATCATTGCCCCATGCTGAGAGTTGTTTTGCAGACTTTCTAAACCTCTGCAGCAATTTGTTATGAAGCGAACACTTATGCTTAACTTTTAAGCAGCATAGATCTCCATATAAGTCTATAATATATGCAGAGGATCATTAAAATTTTATTGTGCAATTCTGGAGGGGGAAAAAAACCAAACCGAAAACAAAAAAACAAGCTAGCAAGCGAAATTTTGAATATAAATGGGGTGTGTTTACTTAATGTGATATTTTTACTAGACATGAAACAGGGGTGTTTTGGAGCTGTTTGCCCAAAAGAAATTTAAAACAGGCTTCTGTAAGAGGAAGAAGGTGAAATCTCAGAAGCCTTTGTTGATGCCCCTGAAGCATAACTTTCCAGATGCTTCTAATAAGCCTCAAGGTACATAATGAATACAGTTCTGCAATAACACCATTGGCAGTATTAGAAAGCCTCATTAGTTTTGGTCTGATGCATTTTCCTATGGATACAGGGGGCAGGAGGCACAGCACAACAGCAGTAATGGATAACAGAGTTGGAAACAGATGGCAGCGATTGGAGCTCACGTCAAGCATTGAGCAACGTGAAGGTTCGGCAGGATTGGATTTGGCTTTGCGGCTTGGCCCATTTCAAAGAGAGGCATTGTTTGCAAAGATTCAGTGTGGGATTAGATTTCCAAACTCCTCAAAGTCTGAGGGATGCTTGGATAGAAAACAAAGGTCTGGGCTATTTGCTAAATAATAATAACAGCAGCTTCTGGTTGCTATGCTTGATCCAAATATTTCCTTGGAAACAAAGCACAGTAGCAGCTTTTGCCAAGTCAGATGAAGCTGGTTTGAAACCAAAATCCAAATATAAATAACAATAATCATTTGGAAGGGAAGAAGGTTATCAAAATCCCAGTTAGGTAATCTGCAGAGGAATTTACTTACCTGGGCTGCTTTTAGGATCATCATCTGTACCACCACAAGTGATGCAGAGAAAGGGGAGATTATTCACTGGGGATGAATGGACTTCTGACAAAGCTCCTGGTGTCAGGTTTAAAAGAAGTAGGAACTGCATGTTTCTTTTTCACTTGGTTCACAGGAATCTGCTTCTAGATGGCATAAAAACCCCGTGTGTCTGTGGTAGCTGCACACAAAGTGTAACCCACGTTGAAACTCCAGCTGAGGAGGTCTTTAAACCACTACTAAAAGCTGAGAAGGTCTGGTAGGAAAGGTTCACTTTTTCTTTATCCATTACACCTTGTCCTACAGGTTCTTGACATGTCAAAGAAAGGACGATTTGACCCAGAAAAAACTTTCTTGCATTTTATTCCAAGTTTCCAAATTTCTCTCATTCATCATCCGAATCAGTACTAAAATATGAAGAAATTAAGAGTATTTAGCTGTGATCAAAACTTGTAAGTGATGAATGCAACGTCCTTAGAGCTGTCATTCCAGACAATATGTGTCATTCTGTGTCCCAGCAGTGAATGTCTGAAAATTCTGCCAAAATGAAACAGGCTGGGAAGTTATGACCCCGATGGGCAACTGCCAAGACCTGGGAGGATGACTCTGAGGTTAATAGATGTAGCAATTATTTTGTTAATTATTGGCTGCCTTTATAAGTCTGACTCCACAATGTAGTACATTCTTTTGAGAAGAGTATTGCTCAGATGTAAGAAAGAAATAGTGAGCAAGCCTTTCTTCAGCTGAAAGAAAAAATGACATCTTGGTGTGATTGGCAGATGACTAGTCAAGCTAGGCTTTGGTTCACTCTTCTAGACTCTCACATCCCCAGATAAACCCACACAACTCTCACTTTTGTCTCCTCAGATCATCTGCCAATGTAGTTTTATCCTGTTTTGCATGCCAAGGTATCTTGTGCCCAATTAGAAACTGGCATAATCAATGATTGTTATTAATGATGGCATATGTTTCCATCAGAAAACACATTATATTCTCTGCAGGAGAATGAAGCTACTGCTTCAATGTTTGTTCCTGTTCCAGCCTGAGGGCTTACACAGATGTGTTTGCAGCTGCGCAACCACATCTTCCAAGGTACACAATGGAAATCTTGTGCCCAGGCGCAGTGTCTTTCACCCAGTCACAGGACTGACTTTTTGATGTTTCATTGAGCATTTCCTGAGCTAAGGATAGGTCTGAGTCAGGACAGAAATGATGAGTCCAGCTGCAATATGTGCAAGGGGAAAGAATTTTCTCTCAGGAGAGGAGGACTTGAACAACCTTCTCAAGAAGGCTGCTAATTCACACAGAAATATGTGTGATCAAATTTTCCCATTTCAGAACACCGTGGCATCATAAAGGGTATGAAATCCATCCTTTCACCACTGTTAGAGGCAAGATCTGAGATGAAGCAGCACATATATCAGTTGTGCTTTTTAAGGGCTCACTGCTGGTTCTTCCTGTTAAAGTGGCACTTAAATTAAATGTTCCTGCTGTTCAGTAGTAAAGGAGACACTTATTTCCTGATTTTGGCTAAGAAAGATGTAGAATTACCTGGGGCATTAGATAGTTCATAGCAGAAGTGATGATGACACACTCATCTGCAACAAGACCAAAATCCATCCCTGTGTAACAGCTTCTTTCCAAGGAAGGACTGTGTATCACATCACATCCCTGTGACTGTGCTACCTTCACATCCCTGTAGCAGTTTCCCTCTACAGTGATGCTCAGCAGCTTGTGATCTGCCAAGTGACACAGTGATTCCTGGAACTGATGTGGGGATGTCTAGGGAGACAACACTATGAAACATCACCATCTGCCCAGTCTTGTTTTTTTGGCCACAAGCCTGTTTCTCTTACCCTGTGAAGGTAAAGATCTCAGTGCAAACATTGTCCTACTCATTCAGGCCATAATACAGGCCTTATTTAAAACTTAATTTGTTCTGTGCTGAAATGAAAATAAAATTTTGGGATTTGATGGCAATTGTTAGAGTAGAATAGAAACAAATTTTTGGTAAATGTTTTCTCAGCTTCTCATTATGTTACGCATTTTATAAAACACTTTTCCAGTGTTATTGCCTGGGAAGCATAGATAGAAATAGGTCCCCTGTTGCTGAGAATTTCAACTCCTCCTGTTCAGCATCAGATGTCATGTGTGTTTACTAGAGCAGTGGCTCTTTGATGTTTGCAGATGGAAGATGGCAGTGCACAGCAGGACATAATAAAAAGCGATGGAAATGCTGTTTGCCCTAGTTTCATAGGGAAAGGAGCACTATGCAATCATCCTACCTTTGCTGCTGCCTCCCTGGAAGTGTCTTTGCCTGCTGAACCTTGCAGTCCTCTTCTTTTTTCCCCAAGTGTCTTTGACCAAGATTTTGGCAGAAAGTTGGATACCTCAGAGGCACTCTAGAGCTAAAGATTTTCTGCTCATAGTCAATGGAGAAAACCTTTACTGGTTCCAGGGGGAAATTCTGGAGAAAAGCCTGAACCCTTACATGGCATTAAAGGATCAACCACAAGACACAGATCCATAGGAAGGCAGGTTTTGGGAACACTACATGTTGGAGTGAGCCATCACTGTATTGAATATGGCTGAAGGAACAAAACACAAAAACCCTACAAGCTCTTGTGTCCACTAGGAAAATGGTATGTCCAAATCAACTCACCTCAGGCAATATTAGCAGTTTGCAGAGACAATTCCCTATTTTGTTTTGGGGTTTTTTCTCATGTGTGTAAGTCATTACAGTGGATCTGGAGGACCTTTAACTCAGTGGATTTTTATTTGTATTGTGGTAGCTGTAACAAACCCCTGCAATCCTAAAAGAAATGTGATACAAACAGAGAGCTGATGAAGTAACCTTTGGGCAAAAAGCAACTGAAAAACAACACATGGAAGGAGGATATGAGCAGTAATGTGTGCTCCCAGCCCAGAAAACCAACTGCATCCTGGGCTGCATCAGGGGCAGCACAGCCATAGCAAGTCAAGGGAGAGGATTCTCCCTGTCTGCTGTGGTGAAAACCCACCTGCAGTACAGCTCTGGGACTCCCAACATAAGAAGGCTGTGGATGTAATGGAATGAGTCCAGAGGAGGCCATGAAGATGATCAGGGGGCTGGAGAACCTATGCTATGGAGACAGGCTGAGAGAAGTTCAGCCTGGAGAAGGGAAGACTCCAGGGAGACCTCATTGTGGCCTACTAATACCTGATGGGGGGACAAGAGAGATGGAGAGGGACTTTGGACAAAGGCATAGAGTGACAGGACAAGTGGGAATGGCTTCAAACTGACAGAGTGCAGGTTTAAATCAGATATTAGCCAGAAATTCTTATTATAAGAGTGGTGAGGCACTGGCACAGGTTGCCCAGTCCCATCCCTGGAAGTGTTCAAGGCCAGGCTGGATGGGGTTTGGAGTGACCTGGTGTAGAGGAAGGTGTCCCTGTCCATGGCAGCAGGGTTTGGGACAAACTGATCTCTAAGGTCCCTTGCAGCCCAACCCACTCTGCCCTTCTCTGCTTACCCTGGAGCTGCCCTGGCCAGCAGTAAGTGCGCAGGTTATTGCTCCTGTGAAGGGACACACTTTGAGAATTTGGTTTGATGTTTACAAGGCTAGTTGATGTCTACCTCCAAGGCAGAAGTAATTTTTAGTCTGCCAGTCCCAGAACATGACATAGGGACTAACTCCAGCCTTCAGGGGCTGTGGTGAGTTTTACTCGTAAAAAGACATTTGCAGAGCATGTGTGAGACTCTAAAGGTGGATATTCCTATTGCATCTCTTTCCCTCTCTCTCTCTCCAGTGTCGTGGTGCTGCTCTCCTGGCTCCATGCATCAGGTCATGGATAGAAGAAAGGGAGGTCACGTGGCAGAGGGGTGTCCATAGGGAGATGCTTTCCAACAGCAATCTCTGAGCATCGATCCTGAGCATACAGGTCACCCCCTTGTCATGGCTTCTGTTGCTCTGTGACCTCACAGCCCAATTCAGCTGCTCAGATAGGTCTTTTGTCCTCAGCATCTCTCATTTCTTAGGAATGTCCAAGAGATTCTTGTCAAATCCGTCCAAGAAGCTGTAAGGTCACAAAGAGCTGTGAGACATCTGGACTGGGCTGTTCTAGCACTTGCATCTGCATCCCCAGCCTGAATCTTCCCTCATTAAGCCTGGCAGAGCTCTGGCCTTGGGTTTGCATGCCCACACAAGATATCCATTATTTAGTGTGTTGATACAGCCCCCCCAAAAGACCCTCACAAGGCCTTCCAAAGTTCTCTCCTCCAGGATAATTCAGCAATGACAAGTCTCATCCAGGAAATGTGACCTCATGCTGGAAAAGGTGGAGCCATTCAAAAGTGCTTGATGCAATTTTACTGAGTAGCACAGGGCAAAACAACTCAAAGAAAACACTTTCCACCCAAAAAACCTTGTTCAATCTGATGGTTAAAATACAACACCAGCCTTTTAAAATTTCCTTTTCTGAGAGTTTGGAAAAGCTTGGCTAAAACTTATCTCCCAGGCAGTCTCCTAAGCGATCCTTGAGGAAAATGTGCGGTGCCTCTGTCCTCTGCCATGTAGCCTGTACTAGCCCTGGGCTATGATAAGGGAACTGCAGGAGGGAAGCCAAGGGACCAGCCACAAAAGATGAAGCTATGATTCTTTTTCTATAGCTAGTTACACTATTCTCCTAGTGTAACTAGCCCCGGGCCATCTCTCACATGTCAAAGCAGAGGAGCAGAGGGCACTGCACTTCTTTGTCCATCCTTCATGCAAAGCAAATGTGCCTTTTTCAAACTCACCTTATAGTAGAAAGAAAATTTAGTATGGGTCTTTTGAACCCAATTTTTTTGTCCACTCCACTAAGACATCTTTGCTTTAAGAGGCTCCAGGGACTCTGATCAGCAGAGCTTCTAATTTTCTGAGGTTTTTTAAACACCTAAAACACAGATGGGAGGAACGTTTTGGATTTAAGGGCTCCTGACCATCTCCTGGGATACAGAAGGGATGGCAAACATGGACCCACAGAGGGGCTCTCCTGCTCCCTGCAGCCTCACACACTCAGCATCAAAGGATTTTCAGGCTCACAGTTCTCTGCAGTGGAATGTCAGAGCTTCTGGGTTGAGTTTCTATCCATTCTTACCTTGCAGCACATCTGGTCCTAAGCAGTCATCTTCAACCTTTGCATGCTGCAGACCTCCTGCAGGCCCACCAGGATCCAAGCTCATTGGAACCAGCTCCTGGGATTTTCCCAGACTCTCATCCATGTGCCTGACAGGTTCCTTTGCCAGCCAGGTTTAGGGATTTGTCCCCAGATAGACAGTTTTAGTGGAGTGCTTTGAGGAAACTGGTTTGCCATCTGTCTGTGTCTATCTGTGGCAGCTAATGGAGAGTAATGATCTTCCATGAACCCTCTAAATGAAAGCCATTAACTGAACTGATGAGAGAAATTGAATTATTGTCTCACCCAATACTTCCAATTTACCTGCCACTTCATCTTGTCCAAGATGTGCTGAACATGAGCATAGTCTCTGTCAGTCACCAAGTTGCAGGCGGAAAGTGAGAGATCCCTCCTTGGCTCCCCAGGAAAGTAAAAGTGTGCCAGCAAAGTCCTTGGTCAATTGCTGACTGACTTTTATAACTAACTTTCTGTCCTTTTAATCTGACCTGTTTTTTTCCCCTGGAGATCTGCACTGACAGCAAGTGTGTCTCCCCCAAACCAAGCCCAGCCCTGCCTGAGGCAGAGACCACACAGTGGGTGCAACATCAGTGGCCACAGACCCACTGGAGGAATTCATGCTGTTTTATCAGAGGCAGCCTGGTGCTTTCAGAGGGACCAAATTTAGTGACTGCACAAACATTAAGCATGGAGACATCAAGACAAGCATGAATACATGGCTTCCAGCATGCACATGAGCAGAAGATCCGAAGTTCTCCCCACATTCAGCATCCCCTGAGTCCACTGGCAGGCAGCATGGCAGACTGGAAAGTAGAGTTTGCCCGCAAATTTCCCGGTTTGACGCAATATCTAACAAATTAACATCCCTAAAACTGGGATACTTGCAAACCAGTTTGATTCCCAGGGTACAGGGGTGCCTTGTGAGCACCTACTGCAAAATGCAGAGGACTTAAAGCAACTCAGCAATATGTAAGAAATCACCTATTTTTTTCTTAATCATCATGCATCCAGCTATGGGCAAAGGGGACATTTTTGTCCTTGGTGATGTTTGATGAAGTAGATTTAATCAGACAGGACATTGGTAGTGTTGTGTTAGCCCATCTATTATTCAGGTTTTGTTTCTGCTGGCCCCTAGATGGATTGGTGTGTCTCCCAGATGTTCTTCCCTGTTCGTGTGATGTCTTTCTGTTTTCGTGGTCGATAACCTTGTGCCTGATATGTGCAAATCCAATTATATTTTGGTCTAACAGAAAATGTCAGTTTGCATATACTTCCAAGAATGATGGATATGCTATCTCTGAAAATAGCAGAGCCACAAATGGGAATTATCCATGGCTATGAAGCTACATAGTCTACTTGCAAAGTGGAATAGAAACAAAATGAAATAAAATGAAATAAAATGAAATAAAATGAAATAAAATAAAATAAAATAAAATAAAATAAAATAAAATAAAATAAAATAAAATAAAATAAAATAAAATAAAATAAAATAAAATAAAATTCCCAAAGCACAACATGGCTTTATTCTTTTCTTCTGTAAAACTGCAGCAATAAATTGAAAATGGCAGCAAAGATGGAGATAATAGTGCATAGATGAGGTGTGCAGGGAACATAAAGGAAAAAATCTCTGGTTTGGCTCCTACTGTTTCTTGCTCTGTGATCTTGGTGAGAGTTCATTTTAACCATCTCTCTTCTGTGCTGGCATTTTCCTGCCTCTTCATCCTCATCATTCATTCTGAATTCATGCTGACCTTCTCCTGCTCCCCCCAGAAATGTACGGATCCTCATCAGAAAAGACCACCAACCTTGAAATAGCATATTTTGCACTACTGCCTGTCTCCATCAGTTGTCTGTTATCTTAGCCCAACAAAGACCCTCAGCTCGGGTTGCTTATATTCTTAAATACCACACAAATGTTTTTGAAAACTGGGGGCTGAGGCCATCAGGAGATGCAAGGAAGACATCCCAACACTATGGACACATGATGTTTTCAATAAACTCTGCCTGCTTACTCAAAAAGCATGCAGAGCTCCCTGAATACATAATTTTAAGTAGGTTTTATTTCGAATAACTGAATTTTTAAAATTGCGTTCTCTGTTTCTATAGATTTTCTGATACTGTGGTGGCTGGAAAGGCTCTTGGTGCTCATGTTGGAAAATGCACTATGCATAAAATGGGATGTTGTTGACAAAACTTACAGATGACTGAAGCTCATCAACAGTAGCAAACAGCTGGTGTTAGTCAAGATGCAAATTAGTTTTCCATGTCAGGAAGGAAGGCACAAATAATCATCCCAAAACTCAGCAATAAAGACCTACTCCTGTCATTTAGGATTCCATACAGCTCCAGGACATAAAGCCTTCCGAACTTATGGGAATGCCTTGCTGCCAACAACAGCTCAGCTATGGTCCCTTCGGATTCAGGATTCCTCTCATTGATTGCCATGATTTTTTAGGATGGAGCTAAATCAGTAAAACCGAATGACGGGGGTCTATGGAGCATGACTCTTTCATCTGGTGGCTCAGGAGAACCTGTTCAATTTTTGCTGGCCCTTCTGGTTCGGATGCCATTGGAAGGCAGTGGCGGACCCTAATTATAGGCATCTGTGAGTAATGCCTTGCACAGCTGTTGTGCTATAATGGGCAGGGAGAGGTTCAGGCAGCAGCCAGAATTTTCACAGAGTGCTGGGTCTCTGCTTGGTGCAGAGCCTGTGGGCTGCAGCTGTTCAGGCTGGGAGTCAGGCAGCTCCTGGGGAAGCACCTCCCACAGGGAACGTTGGTGCTTGTAGGAAGATCAGCTGTACCTGGAATGAGAAGGTGGTCCTCATTCCCAAGGGAGGTTCATCCTACTGGGACATAACAATCACTGTCTCCAGAAGTGGCAGGAATGTTGAGAGAAGAAATTGAGCCTGAAGAGACAAGCCAGGAGACAGAGAGAAGAATATTGCAAAAAGAAAAGACCCTGGGGGTTATCCCAGGGTAGTCCTTCTTCTGTCACTATGGTCAGACTGTGAACTCCATGAGGCAGGATCGACACGCAACATCATATAGAGAGAGATACTCCCTCAGTATCTGTTTGGTGATGGTCCTAAGGTACCTTGTGCCCTGTCTGCCCTCTGCATCTCTCTTTTGTGTCAGACTTTCTCTTCATTTGTCCTCACAGGTGTCACACTTCAAACATATCTGGCTCTCTAGGGACTCTGGAAGTGGCAAATAAGTCTGTGGGGTTAGAAATAGGAGCCAGCTATAAATAGTGTGATAACAACCTGAAAACAAACCAAAGGGCTAAAGTGTAATGGCAGAGGGGCTGTCACCATGTGTGGGAGATGTTGCTTTCCCTGCTACTGGCAATCCATGAACAGTGGCTGTGGACCATCCATGGAAAGCATCCGAGCTGCCATGTGTTCAGACAGGGAAGAATTCAAGCTCAGCCCCCATTCCTCACAGCCCCTGCTATTTCTAGCTCCCTTTCATGTGTGTCTGTGTGTGTGTGTGTTTTTAATAGATGCAGTCTTTAAATAGTCATGGCTGCAGTTGGTAGCTTTCAAATAAATTCTAGTGATGGACTGTGGTCCGACTGAGTGCTCTGGGCAAGGTCTGGAGGGGGCCTTCTCACTACAGCCTTGGTCCTAGGATCCAGCTGAATCAAAACCAAGACCCTCAGGATACAGCCCCTGAATTGTTTGGTGCTGGGCTTTGTTTTGCATTGAGTGGCTGGTTAGAAAGTTCTTCCAAATCTCTGCCCAGGCAGACAGCACATCACCTGGGTGAAGCACAGCCCATTCCTCAGGGCACCAGAGGAAATAAAGTTCATAGATACAAAACAAAGTTCAAACCAGATACAAAGTTCTGGACAGCACAGTGACTGCCTGGAGGCAATGGGCAAGGAACAGGATATAAAGCAGTGCAGAATTTGCCTACTGGCTTCAAACACGTGTGATGGATTATAGCGCTTGGTGTGTTTTACAGTTTGGATGAGGAATGTCCAGTCCTCCAGCAGCTTTCACCTGGTTTTAACTGCCAGATACCATAAACCAAAAGTTCCTCTGGAAAGCTGTGCCAGGAAAAACCAATCTGTTTATAAGAGATCTGATCACGTTTGTACACTTGAATTTAAACTGGGCTTGTTAAACAGACCAGATCTGAGTCTGTTCTCAGTCAGTTTCTGCAACTATAAAACAGGGACAAGGAGAATCAGCTCCTTGTAAGCATAACTACTTTTCTGCCAGACTTGATTCGTGAGTCACAGGACCTGTCCACTTCCCTCTGTGACCATCTTCCACCATTTTGGTCAGCCACTGAAAACACATTTGAAGCAAAAAGCCAGCTCATCCTCTCTTTTAGCTTTGTAAACCTGGTCATTGAATGACACAGAAGCTGAACTAAAATATGGTTGCAGGCTTTAAAGGCTGCAAAATGTTGCAGCTGTTAAAAACATCTGCATGCCAGAAGGAGGAGGATCCAGTTTTCCTGGCCAGAGCATGATGCTGACTGGTCTCATTGCAAATGTTATTACATGAAATGCTGTCCAACGTGATGATGTGCTCAGCTCCCTGTGCACGAAGTGCACTGTGCATTGGCTGATGCATCACCCTCCAGTACAACCAGTCTTGACGATTTCTAGAAGTAGGATTTGGACTAGAACAATATCCATAAACTGTGCAGGAGTAAGCTGCTTGGCTTGGTTTGGCCGTGTCCCTGCAGGGCTGATTCAACACACTTGATTCAGAGCTGGGAGCTCACCATAAGGCAAATCTCCTTGCTGGGGTGGGGCAGGCACATATTTTTTACATGACAGCTACGCAAACACAGCACTCTGGTAATCCATAAAACAGGGATAATGCAAGAATTTATGAAATTCGTAGCTTCTGGCAGAGATACTGGATGGTATCATGCTGTGTAACCTCATACAGCAAACCACACCTTGGCCCAGCTTCCCTTTGGGGAGAGTTTTTTAGGATGGTTAGCAACCAGGGAAGGGCACTGGGATTCAGCCTCTTTTCAGCAACAGGTCCATGACAGCAGACATGTACCTGTCCAGCTGCACATTTGTTTCCCCTCCACAGGCAGAGACCTGAGTCTCCAGTCTGCAAGCATGATATGTGCCTGAGGCTATGATCAGCTCATTCCTGTTATGAAAAGCAATGAATAGCAGGTGAAGGCAAGTCCTGTCAGTCCCCCCTCTTCCTCACACAACCACCACCTAAAAAGAGTAGAAGTTTCCTTCACTTCTGGCAAAAGAAAATCTTGGGTTTAATCACTGCTTCCTGAAAATTAACATGATTCATTTTCAGCACTTTTCACTGATCACCTCAAATTTCCACAGTGCCTGCCTAAGTGCTTCACGGAGACAAATTTTAGTGCAAATCCAAAGATGAGATCTGAACCTCTACCTGCTGATCTCAGGAGAACTTCATAGCCCCTCAGAGCTCATTTGCTCAGGAACAGGCCCAGTGCATGTGAGACCTTTCCAGTCAGATATTTGCTTCCAGCTACAATACCCCCCAACAGGGCAACAAGGTCTGACCCATGAGACTGAAGGGGTTTGCAGCTCAGGAGCAGGACTGCATGCCCTAAACACATAAAGGAGATTTATGGGCTGCCTTCTGAGTCACATCCTCAGGTGATCCTGCTCTACCCATGTGTCTTGGTGCATTCCCATGAGACCTTCTTGTCAACACAGATTGCAGTTCTGAAGCCCCCTCCTCATCACCAGATTATCAATGCCTCAAGGAGCCTGCGGATGTGGTGCTTAGGGACATGGGATAGTGGTGGACCTGGCAGTGTCTGGTTAGTGGTCAGTCAGACTCACTGGCCTTCTATGTCTTTTCCAACCTTGATGACACAGTCATTGTGATCCACCAGGTTCTGGGCAGCCCTGACCCAAAACCCACACAGTACAGTACTGTGCCATAGCATGAGAGAAAAATATCAGGGTCAGGGACATGGTCCAGCTGTAGAGCCCAAGTCCTGCTCTGATCTGGTTCTTCTTGTGTCCAGAGTACTCTGCATGGGCAGTGACTTCATCCCTGTTTCCAGACACCATATAGATACACCCACAGACACTAATTAAGGTCTAAATCAAGAGAGGAGGGTAAAAGTCTTCTTTCTGGCAACCTTTAATCTCTTTATTCTCTGATTTCTTTTCAGTCAAATGGGGAATAAATCATCCTTCCATCTTCCACTGGAGGATTGCAAGGGATTAATAAGGCAGCATGTGTAGGACATGTCAAAGGTTTCAGCAGGAAGTCTTCCCCCACAGATCCCATAGAGCTGCACTCCTGTTCTGCAGATACATGATGGGGAGCTGCTTTGCTCTGATGAAGTGGAGACATCAGGCCCCCAGCATCAGGTGGTGTTGGAGATCCTTGTGCTGAGCTAGCTCAGCCAGCTTTTCCTGGAGGAGAATACCAGCTCCACTCAGTTAAATAACTCCTGCTACTTTATGCTTCAGAGATTTGAAAGCCCCCTCCACCAGGTTTCCCCCACCTCAGCTCCCGCGTTTCTGGAGGCCCTGCAGTGTTTCATTATGTTTCCTTTATCAGGGCCTCACCTAGAAGGCAGGACCTTGCAGTGGAATGATAGAGGGCAGCCAGTTCCAGTGGGACTCTTTGTCTCAGGCTTTGTAGGAGCTGCTATTGTGAAAGCATTTCACAGGCCCACCAACACAAATATAAAGACAATTTAATGACTTATTACTTTTATCTGGGGGTGTGGAGAAGGGAAATAAAGAAGAAAGTGCTTGGCTGAATCGGTGCCAGAGGGCTCAGGTGGGAATTCATTGTAGCAGCTCCCAAGATTACCAATTGCCTATAGCAGTGTATTGTGTAGGAGCACAGCCTCCACCACAGAGGTGATTAAGGGTCCAGAGATGGAGGTAAAAGAGTGGTTGAATGAGCTAGAGAGGGAACAACAACTCCAGGTGGGCTCAAATCCACACAAGAAGCTTTTAGGGGAATTCTGTAGGAAATCAGGGCAGGTTATGGAGGGGAAGAGATTTCCATGCTCCCTCAGTGAACGCTTGGTCTGCAAAAGTGTTAAGCAACTGATGTTAATACATAGGTCTGTTCTAACTGTAAAAAGCTGGGCAGCACAAAACCACCACTGATTTTACTTTGGCAACATACAAGGAGCCAAAATCTGTGAATTCAGCTCTTGACTTTGGCTATGCCCTGGCTGTAGAGGAATTTTAACGCTCAGGATGGAGAATGCGGGATATAATTTGGAAAATCCATTTTGATGCTCAGAATTCCCTCTTCCAGCCCTGAAACCTGTGGTCCTGCAGGTCACTGAGGACCATGGTGTCCTCCCAGAGGCAGAGCAGGAGGCAGAGGAGAATTATCTCATAGCATGCAAAAAACAGCACAGCTTTCTTTCAAGGCAGCTCTTGCACTGAAGATTTTCAAGGGATAGAAAGTGGTAGTGTATGGACATTTCCAGGAAAACAAGCTTGTCTCTCCACAGTGATTCTTGAAACAGAGGTGGTTGATAGCTGTGAAATTATATTTACTTGCCTGAAAGCAAATATTAAATGCATTGGATGAGGCAAAGGAAAATACATTTATTTAATGCCTGCTTCCCCTCCCTTCACCAAAAAACCAAACCAGAACAAAACAAAAAACAAAAGCCAACAAACAAACAAAACAAACACTAACCAAAAACAACCAAAGAAACTACAACCAAAAAAACCCACCCAAACAAGGAAAAAAGAGAGATGTTTCCTGAGACTTCATTTCATGCTTGGGAAGAGAAAAAACTTTAAAGCAATCTTCCTGGGAGGTCCTGATGAAACAGGGCTGTCAGAGACAGCAGTCAGTTGCCCTTCTGATTTGAAATACAGCTAATTAGCTCCAAAGCACAGTGCCTCAGATCTGAGCAGGGCATGAAGCTGCTGAGTTTGCTGTTTCCAGGCCTGTCAGCCCATGCATTAAAAAAGAAATGAGCTCCATGGGGCTGAGGGAGCAGGGGGCTTAATGAGGCACCCTGGGGAAACTTGGCAGAGCTGGAGAAGGGACTGACTGCCTTGATGGCAGAGCTCTCCTCACAGGGCCTCCTGACGGGAGCCTGGGCTACGGAGGGGTGCTGATTCCTCTTCCTGAGGCCCCTGCAGGGATTCACAAAGACTGGGACCAGGAGGCAACACCAAAAAGAGGGGAAGGTGTGCTCTGAAGGAGCACAGCTGCAGAACTAGGGCACTGTCTTGTAGGAGCAGCCTCCTCCTGGCCTGCCAGGGCTTTGAGCTGCAAGAGGATGAGATGCCATGGTCCCTAGGGAGGCAAAGTCACGCACAGGTGCTGTTCCTGTCTCTTGTGCCAGGCTTGGGTGGCATCAACTGCATTTGTAGGCCTTTCTCTGGAGGTATCTGGATGTGGCAACACCCCTGGGGCAGACCCCTGGATAGAGCCACAAATTCTGTTAAAAAGGGCCAGAAACCAGGACAAAACCTGCATTAAGAAGTATCACCCTTAGCAGACTGTCTCCTGTATGGTTGGCAGGACCCAGCTAACTTGGAGTGAAATCTAGGGAGACAAAGCCTCATGGGGACACACCACCTCCAGGGGCAGGACATCTACCCACAGAGAGAGAACTGAGAGGCCATTTTTTATAAAATACAAAAGAGAACCAAGCTGGAAATCAGGAACATAAATCTTATTTGAAGTTGAAATTTCTTCAGCATACAGTTTATCACATCTGGTATAAAGAATTGCTTTTCAAAAGGACGATTGCATTGGCATCACTGAACCTCAGGGGTTGTTATTCAAGCTCAGATGGTGGCTTAGCAGCTGTCAAACATGACTTCTTCAGCTTGGGCCCCAGGACTGATGCAGAGGTGTTTCACCAGTAAAAGTGGTGTCACTGCAGCAACACATTCCAATTTCCTAACAGGGTCAGGAAGCTATGGCTGTCTTTAAGCACTCAAGTTTTGAAGCCGCAGCATCCTGCAGTTTGCTGAGGGCTCCTACCCCATCCTGGAATGCAGGGGAGCCCAGGGGAGCTCTATGCTGATGTGCAGATGTGCTGCCTGTATCCAATGCGGCCATAGTAAAGTATTCCTGAGTCTCTGCAAACTGCAATGCATTCAATGCCACAGAGTGACAGGTGACATCCTCCTTGATTTCTTATGTATGAGATCTTTTCCATGCCTGTTTCCTATTTCAAACACTCCCTAAATTTGGGCAAGGGATCATGCTGTTGAGCACAGGAGAAATGTTCCCTTTGCAACCATGTCTCACACTTGCAAACCTTTTGCTAGTTTGTTTACCTCTTAGCCCTAAAGGAAGAGATAAAATAGGGAAAAGGGAGAGAATATTGATTGTGAAAGTCCCTAAAGCAGTGTCCAGTAAGGAATGATTTCCACTTCAATGCCTCACTGTAGAAATCTGAGCTCAAAGAAAGGGCTTAGCCAAAAGAAGCCAGAAGACAATATTATTCAGGTAATCTAACATTATGCTTCAGAGAGCACGAGGAGTTTACATGGGAGGGTGAGAAAGCTGTTTTTCACATGGCTGAGGATATTGCACAGCTCACCGGCTGCATCCTGGGAAGAGTCTCATCTTCCCACTGAGCAGTTGCTATCTGAGAAGACAGGATTAGCTGGAACAATGATCTGGCTGGACCACTGGACTGTAAGAATTGGCTTTGTCTGAGTACCCATTCTCTTCCTTTGCCTTCCTCTTGAAAACATACATCAAGACAGATCACAGCTCTCTGTCCCAGCAAACGGAGAAGTGTGCTGCTCCTTGCCCTAAAAGATAGGGCACACACAGGCAGATGTCAAAAGTGATGGACATTGCTTCAGCCGGGTGTTTGCACTGCTGTGAGAAGTCATGGCACTTAGCACAGCCTGGGAGCTGGATAAGGACAGAATCATTGAATGGTTTGGGTTGGAAGGGACCTTGAAGATCATCTAGTTCCAGCCCCACTGTCATGGGCAGGGCTGATCCCTATGTCTAAAAGCAGTGAAGGGCACTCCTATGCTAGTATTGCAGGATGAACTCACCCTGCCATGATGGGCTTTTTATTAACAAAAAACCCTACACTTCAGATTCCACAGTGCCTCTGGTGCAGTCAAATTCCCTCACTCAGCAATGCTCTTTCATTCCTCTGCTTTGCCTTCTGCTGCAGAGCAAACTAAAATTTTCCCAGGAAAATTTAAATATATTCCTTGGATCCCTTGATTTCAATCATGTACAAGTTTGCATTTTCCTTTAACCTGTGTTTCTTTCTCTGCCATAAATTCAACCTTAAAAACTATTTTCAGGGTGTTCTGCCCACCCCCGTTTTCTGTTGTTTAGGATGTCTCATTCAGTTTCCATCTTGCTCCCTCTAGAAGCAATAATCTGTGTACACAGCACTGGTATGGGTTAAATATTGCTTGAAAGATTTCAAGGCTGAGCTTAAGGAAAACCTGTCGGGAGGGAACCTACCTTTTATAAAGCCAACTACTTTAGCTTGAATAAAACAGAGGAATTCCTAGGCACATCAAACATTTGACCTGATGGTGGATGCAAACCCAGCCACCAGCACCACACTGCAGTGACAAACACAGACCTACTCCAGGGCAGGCAAAGAAGAACAATCTGAAACAACACATGAAATTGTGAAGGACTTTAAAGAGCCAGGTAGGCCAGAGTTCACAAATCCTTTCAGTGTGATTTGGATGTCACTGCCTCCCCAGTACTCTCTATTCCCTTATTTCCCAATGGCATCCTGGTATAAATGAAGCCACTCACAAAGCATGGAAGAAGTCCTGATCCCAGCCTCTCATCTGGGGAGGTTGTTTTATAAAGTGTATACTATGCTGAAACTACTCTGGGGGTATATAAGGAAGAAAAGGGAGGGTGGAATTGTCTACAGCTCCTGGTACAAATTCAGATTGTATGCCCAATGTGCTCAAGAATGTATGGATTGTTTTCACATTGTCCAGAAAAAGAAGGAACATGTGGAAAGAGGAGAAGGAAGGAAGAAGGGCTGGTGGACTTAGGGCATCCTCCATACACCTTGATGAGCAGAAACTCACCCCTGATAAGGAGGTCTGTATGGGAACCCAAGAATGGGAAGAATTATGACCTAAAGTACTTTTATGGGCCCATATTTTATGTTTATTTTAAACTAGGAAATAGGCTAAAATACTGAGTCTTTGAGGCAAGGCTGTTGCATGTTCCTGATCCAGAAATGATACATCTGATTTGTTCTCCTAGTAAAGACTTGTGGAGCTTCAGTGATTTCCTTGGCTCTCTTATTCTTTACCTGTAATGTCTTGGGCTGCAGTCATGTAGCTTAAACAGCTGAAAACTTCTCCTTCTATCCCTCTGGTTTTGGATAACATATGAATATCCAAGCGAGCCCCTAACCCTGGCACCCCCACAACCCCTAGTCCCCAAGCAACCCTATCCAAGCAGGTGACCTCCCACAACAGCCAAGTCTTGGGAGCATCTCTGCCTGCTCTTTCTCTCTGCAGCTGTTTTGCTACATGCTTTTGCATGATGGGCACACCTTGGACACCAGACTCCATCCAGTAGTGGATTAGCAGCAATTAAGCAGTGCTCATTGACCTAGTCCTAACTGGACCTCCCCTGAAATGAACGGGAGCCACGCTGGATCTTGCCTCTTCCCATTTGTGGGGCTAATTATTACCAGCTAAACAGCACTAGGCTTTCCCTTTTTCTCTTTGCCATGCTTGTTAGCATTGTTTCTTCCAGCAGCTTTTCATCTCAATGGAGGCAATTGTGCCTGGCTGACATTTTAATTCTTTCCAGCTGCATCTGAACAAAATGACACAAATTAAGTGGAAGGGCTTGGAGAAGAGGGGGAAGGAAGCTCCCAGCCCCCACAGTCTGCACTACAGCAAGGGTTTTGTGCTGAATGCAGCAGATGCTCAGAAGGTGCCATGGGTGGAGGCTTTGATTCCACACTGACAGTGTGGGCCAGTCCCGGGGATGCTCTGTTGCACCAGAACCTCTCTGGAGCTGTTCCCCTGAAAGTTGTGGTTGGGAAAATTAGAGGTGAAGGATTTGCCAGGTCTCCCAGCAGAGCACTGGCACACATTTGCCCTTGCTTACAGACAGCTACCTTGATTTAGGGTCCCCTACACTCAAGTAAGTGAGAGAGATTGAGTGAGCTCCCGACCACTCTGTGAAGGGTCTGCAGATGAACACTGCTGATTAAAGACAGATTTAGAACAGACTATCAAGTTGCAGATTTCTTTAGCAAGACATGGAAATTCCAGCTATGAACAAAGACCTCTCTGGGTAAGATTCTGCATTAATACAGAATAGAAAGTCTGCCTATATTAAGGAGAAGCATTAAAACAAGTGTATTAAAAAAATTGCTCTTGCAGGTCCTAGATTTTTTTATTGATACCCACATAGCTTGTTTCAGAATCTAAGCCCTTTAGCCTAAGTAAGAACAAAAAGAGATATCAAAAGAAGAATTAATTGCAAAAACTCTCTAGCAGTTAGTACGAACCACAGGGAACAGGATCAGACTAGCACAGTAAACCACAGAACAACACAATCAGGCTGATGCTGGATTAAGCCAGTGCTGAAAAGAGAAGAAACTGGAGATGTTTGCTTGCCACATTTCTGTTTTTGCAGCCTCATATTAGTGAGCAGGAACAGAAAAGGGTTTGGGCTTTTAGTGATTCCAGTGTGAGCACCAGGCTCACAGTCACAACTCAGCTCCCAGTTTCCAGGCAACAGGAGCCTTGCCTCCTTGCTTGCTGCTTGGACATATCCCCATCACTTTGGTCCTTCTTTACATCCAGGAAGGATGCATTTTTGACTATTAGCTACTTTCTTTGTGCTATACATGGACAGGTTTTCCAGGATCTCGCACTGCCTGATATTCCTATTCCTTGGTTTCTGTTCACTTCGAGCATTTTAAATCCCAGCTTCTGCCTGAGGGCAAGCAGTTTGTGCTATGGTCTGAAGGCACAGCTATAATTGTTTTCAGAACTGGCATGAGGCTTCCTGGCTCAGACACTCTAGCTACATACACTGGATGGTCCAAGGTCCAGACCACTCTGGCACACAACAAGAAGCAGGAGCTGGTGCAGGATGTGTAAGGAATTGGAGATCAGGGGGAGTCCCAAGCACCAGAGGGAAATCAGATCCAGGAGGTGAAGAAAGTAGGTGGAAGAGAAGTGATAGACACAAACAGTCCCCAGTGAGCTGATTGTTGTTACCTGAAATCCCTGTGATTTCTCTGCCCGGGCAGAGAAAAGAGTAGCACCACTGGGTATGCAGGGTGTACCCCAACATTTGATACCAGACCTAAGGGCCTACATGGGGAACTGAATAGCTCAAGGTCATGTTACAGCCTGGGGTCATCTCAGGGACCATCCTGAAAGGTGATTTTGATCTTAGCAATGTCAAATCAGTTTCTGGAGGCTCCGATTGCACTCCGTTAACCACAGAATTATAGAATCAGAATAATTTACCTTGGAAAAGACCTCAAAGATCATCAAGCGTAACCATTAACCTACACTGCCAAGCCCACCTCCAAACCATGTCCCTAAGCACCACATCTACACAACTTTTAAGTACTTCCAGAAAGAGTCAAGTACCTCTGAGATCCCAACCCACATGCCTCAGGAATTTGAGCTGCTTTTGGTTGCAGAACAAATAGCTCAAGGAGGACCATGCCAGGGAAGGAGAAGTGAAGGTGTTTTCCAGAAAGCCTCACTGCTCAATATTTCAGCTGCCTCACGGACTAATGTGAACAGCAGATTCCCACTTACAAAAAAACCTCCACGTTCCTCCCCAAAAGCCCTGGAGTGCAAGACCCATTTTCCTAGGTGATAAGAGCTCCTTTCAGGTGGTGGAGTTGGTGCTTCTAATGCCAAGAACAAAATGTAGTCCTGGCAGGTTTTCAAAGCACCAATCCTAACACCTCAGGAAATGTCATTGGGATGTGCTCAGCTGAGAAACCAGAAGCAAAAGCAGAGAAAAGCCTGGCTTCAGCTTTTGCCATGATTTGCTTTTTCTTTAAAGATATATTTGAACAGATCTCAGCAGGAGTTGTGGGTGCTGCCAAGCTTTCAATCCATGCAGATCTAAAATATTTGTAATCAAAATTGAGCTCCAGGGCACTTGTTTATTTATTGCAATATGTATGTCCCCATGACTCCAAATTTAAGAGGACGAGGCACAGAAACAAACAGAGGGTGACAGAGATAATAAGCATTTCCTAATTTATAAAGGGCTGTTTGTTTGTGCTTTTTTTTTGCTTGCAGAAAGGATCTCTGTCCAGTGAGTCAAATTCCTTGAGGGATTTAAAGGAACATGATACTACCCCAGTTTTTTTCACTTAGAGGCCCTACATTTCATGCTGTGTTTTCTTGATACATTTTCTTTTGTGGCAACTTCAGCTTAAACGATTGCCTCACAGTCCTTGTCCCTTACCCTTCCCCAAGTGTTTATTCCTACAATATCATGGTGTAATGCCACAAAACTATTGCTAAGTAGGGTAAGATAAAAATAATTAGGGAAAAAAATTATGATCCCCAATAAATCTGGATTGGCTCTGTTGCTTTGTTGGATCCATTCCCCAAACCAGCGCTGAGCAGAGCAGCTGTGCTGGCAGGGAAGAAGGGATGGCATGCAGAAGCCTGACTACAGGATTGAGAGGCAGCAGATGGAGGATGGGAGAGCAGAAAAGCCATCAAAGACTACATACCTTGAAGCTAAAGACTCAATCAGTGGCTTTTCATGCAGCTGTTCCATGAGAAAAACATGGTAAATCACATGTTCTGCATCCTCCCCATCACCCAGCAATGCCTGGAGTGTTCACAGTACCTATGCAGAGACCTTCCCTACATTAGGGGCTCGGCGGAAAAGGAGGGAGATCCAGCATGCCTTGGGTTCTACACAAGAAGAAACTTTGCAAAGACTCAGCTTGAGACCTGTGCACCTTTAAGCCACACCTGGACACTTCCACCACCTTTAAGGAAGATTTTGCAACAATGCATATGGAAAGGGAAATGGGGTGAGCACTGTGAGCCTCTGGAAATCTTTCAAAGCTCCTAAAATCAGTGTAGAAATTGTCTTGACTATTTAAAACATTTGGTAATGTGGAGGTAAATGGATGGTAGGAACTGCAGGGGAGAAGGGTCTCAGGCCGGTATCAAGCGCAGTGAAGGGCACCAAAGGAGAAGGGTATGGAGCAGAATGAAAAAGAACAGCACCCAGCAGGCACATGGGCAGTGCTGATTTAGGTCCTACAATGAATGAGGCAGTGGTGGAGCTACCTGAGAAGAGGAAGGACTTTCTCTCAATCCATCTTTCAGGGAAGAGAGAGAAAAGTATGGAGGGGGAAGGGAGCACACCTCTGCAAAATGCTAATGAGGCAGAGATAGTACTGCTTTATAGAGTTGAATGTGCTTAAGGGACCCTCCAGGGATGATTACCCAAACCTATTTTCAGAAAACACCACTGAGACACTTCTGCACGGAGCACACAGCACAATACATCTTCATACAGGGAGATTGACACATGGATATATGCCAACAGTGAAGGAATTCCCTTTAAGGGAGGAATGGTAATTAACTTTGGAAACAAGGATTTGGTCTGAATGTGCAAGGGAATGTTGTGTATAGGGCTGGATTCAAAAGGAAGTGGGTGAGATGAGTGTGCAACACTCATGGTTGTGTCTCCCTGTCCCAAAGTCTCCCATGCAATGCAGAGTTTACAGTCACATCGTAGGAAATTCATGAAGTCCCATCTCTGACCCCAGCAATGAAGGTGGATGGTCATGGGTCTTAGTCCTTAGCTTCAAAAGCTGCAAATAACTCAAAAGGAAGGGAGACTTAGCATGGCAAGGGAGAAACTGCTGTGCATCTGTTAGAGGAACCATGTCTGGGCCTTCTTGAGCATGTGTTTTACAGTTAACCCCTGCCTCATTAAAACACACAAATACAGAGAAGGAAAATACATTATGCCTTCCCACTTTGTCAGAAGCCCACCCAGACAAGCTGGTTGTCTAGTGGGTACCCCAAGCTTTCTTGTATATTTAGTCATAGCTAGATAAGCCAGCACAGAGTTTGTGCCTGTGTTAGGAGGAAAGAAAACTCCTTCACCTTTACCACACCTTATCAACAGCTGTAAGTTCTTTTTGAGACTTGACTTCAGCTGCAGCACCACCCTTATTTCAAACCCAAATAATTTTGCTTCCAAGTCCTATTTGTTAAACTAAGCAACAGCAGAATCCACAAACTTACTGGGAGGTCCTTCACAAAACACAAGCATTCAACCAAATAAGTAAGCATAAGCTAATATCTTGCCCTACCACCTCAGAAAAAAGAAACTTATTGTTCCCATTAAACTTCAAGGAGTGTGCTTTGCTGTCACGCAATATCATGGGGAGAGAGAAAACAAAGACATATTGGGCAAAACCATACGGTATTTCATTTCAGGATTCATGTTTTAACATCTTGTAAATCAAAAATGCCTTCATTGTTTTCAGTGTGTTTTGGAACCAGAATTTTCCTTTGCCTTTTGTTTTCAACCCAAGTAGATTTTGAAGCCAGAACTACAAAGAAGTATGGAGCCTTGTTTCTGAAAGGTGATTGCATCTTTGCTTAGCAGAGGCCGTTTCCTGATTGAGATTCTGGGCTGGTTTTGGTGGCAGCCCTGACATTCGTGGTGGTGGGCGGACATCAGGAAGACACTATTCCCATCACAACAAGCTGTGATTACTGCCTACCCTGACAGCCCTGTTCAGTACATCTATTGTCAAGCCAGCTCATGCTCCTGCATGAATTGCCCTCTGAAAGGGTCTCTTTCTCTCCACTTGCCATCCTTGTGACCTAAGCACACAAACAGAAGTTGTAGACTTGACAGAAGAAAGGTTCCTGGAAAAGGTTTTATGTCTCTGTCTGCAGGTCTTGGAGGCATTTGCTTGGTTAATGCACCTGGAGATTTCTCCTTGTTTTCTGCAGTCTCTGTCAGTTATTTGAATAAATGTCAGGCTATGATTCATGTCCCTTAAGTCTACACATTTACCAAAAGGTGAGCATTTAGTCTACAAATTCTCTGTATAGGTAAGGGAAAAAGATGTCCAGAGGTTTATACACCTAATCCACTTGGAACACATACACCAGGGTAATTTGAGTCAAGCTGCACCATTGCCTTTCCGTGCACTAGAAAAGTAGCCTTGACACTTTAACTAGTGGCTTCCAAAGACAAAGGTATTTTCTATTCTGGTATTTTACATTTCCACAGATATCTAGAAAGCTATTGCACTACCTTTCTGTCTAATTCTCCTTTCTAATTATTCTGTGTACTCATGTAGATAGATAGGCTTTATTTTTAATGGTGAGGGGAAAAAAATAAACACTTCCAGGTAACAGCAGGACTTGGTTTAGAAATATGAAAAAAAGATTATAGATTCTTGTCGTTTAGAACAATGCTGCAGCTAACCTTATGTTTTTATCAGCTTTCTGTTGTGTAGTTCATAATTTGGAAATTATCTGCCTTTAGAGAGAGGGTGATCAGACTACAGTAAAATCACAAGATTATAGTTCAATTCTCTTTAATTCATTTTAATTCTATTAACTATGAAGGCTGAAGCAGTTTATGTCAGTCAGAAAAAGGCCCTCGCTCAGATGCCTCCTTTAGAAATCCATGACTAAACTATCTCAAAAGCAAGCTCTTCAGAAGAAGCTTCTAAGAGTGGGAGTTTGAATGCCCTGGAGGAATCTGCAAAGTGAAGAGGGGTGTCAGCAGGGCAATGGAGTCAAGGTCTACAGAGCTCAGTAGAAGCTCCCAGCAGTGACTGGAAAGCCAAATTCCATTCAAACATCTTGTCACTTCCACATGGAGTTCATCTCAGATGGATGAAGCTGAGATTTCAGACTTCAAAGCACAACTGTCAGATGTCTGAAGAAATTGTGGGCAGGAATTGATTCATATAGGGTCATCTATCTCTGGACACCAAGCCTCAAGGGGATGGAAGCAGAATTCTCCATTAGTTTGGATTATTCTGGGAACTTGGAGTGACTCCAACATTCCTGGTGTAAAAGACATTAGACTCTGGTCAGATTCTCATAGTTTCTCAAGAGGAATAATTTGCTTTACCAAAGTGGTAAGGAAATAAGACCCAGCTCCTTAAGAGATTCCCCATCCATGTGACCCCCTAAGTTCAACACCCTATTCAGTGCAAGCTCCACAGTCCCTTCACCCTCCTCTTCCTGCAGAGCCAAAGCCCACCACATGCTCTACACCTTTTGCTCACCCTGGTCCTCCTCTCTGGATGCTACACCATGAACTTCTTTAGTTGTCCACTTCCTATTCATTTCAAACTCTTACATCCAACAGGTTGAGGAAGGCGATTTTCCCCCTCTACTGCACTCTCATTAAGAACCCATCTGGAGTACTGTGTCCAGAGCTGAGGTCTTCAGCACAGGAAAGGTGTGGACCTGTTGGAGCGAGTCCAAAGGAGGCCACAAAGATGCTCAGAGGGCAGGAGACAAGCTGAGAGTTGGGGTTGCTCAGACTGAAGAAGGGAAAGCTCCAGGGGCACTTTCTCGTGGCCTTTCAGTACTTGAAGGGGGCTGGTAAGAAAGACAGGGACAGTCTTTTGAGCAGGGTCTGCAGTGATAAGACAAAAGGGAATGGTTTTAAACTGAAGGAGTGTTGATTTAGATTGGATATTAGAAAGATTTTTTTTTTATTATGAGGGTGGTGAGGCACTGGCATAGGTTGCCCAGTAAAGTTGTGGATGCCCTATCCCTGAAAATGTTACAGGAGAGGTTGCATGGGAATTTGGGCAACTCAGTCCAGTTAAAGATGCCCCTGTTCATTCTAGAGGTGTTGGACGAGATACCCTCTCAAGGTCCCTTTGAAGTCAAATGATCTATTCCATGATTCTGAGCTGCATATTTCTCTGTTCCTGGAAACTATCTGAGACCTCCCACCTTCACGGTACCCAGGACCAAACCAACTGCCTGCAAAGCTGCAAAAACACCCCAATACTTTATTTTTAGCTGAATAGTAAGCTTTTCCAGGCAGCCCTCCTTACAACACCTACCTTCTGTGGACACGCAGATATACCACACAGAACAAGGGCTCCTCATGCCTTTGAAAGAATTAAAAACAAGGACCACACACATTTTCCATTGAGCCCTACAGCATCCAGGTATGAAAGGGACAGAGTAGGGAGCACTGGACTCTCTCTGTGGCCAGTGCTGAATGGATAGAGCTGGCAAAGCTGGATTTCACCAGGGCAGACGCTTGCTAGCAGCAGCTACTTTTGTTTATCAAGTTCCTTGTAATTGTGTGAATTAGAGACTGGATCATTAGCTTCACAATGAAGCAGAATGCTGATTTATCTAATGAATGTAAATGGTCTTTCGTTGGCTAATTAAATTAGGGAAATGAGAACTGTTGGCAATAAAATGGATAGCAAGGAGTGAAAAAGCTTCTGTACCCCAGTGACAGCTGTAATATAGGTCTTTCCATAGCCAAGCCCCTCTGTAAAGGCTTCAAACCAAGTTTCTGTCCTTGAGGGCAGCCTTTTGCTACATTATCTGTGGCCAGACAGGGTTCATTGGAGGTCTGTAAAGGTCGTGAGCCAAGAGAGATGCTGCACTGTGCTTCACTTTGTAATTACACCTGGTGCACCCAAACTAAGCTGAGTGGTCTCCTTGAGTTTATCAGAGTAAATACAAGCATTTGCATAATAAGTGCAATGAACTATTTACAGTAATTTTCACTTTTATCTACCATGACTCAGTTCCTCAGTGGTTTGGAAATTCCCTGGGCTGAAAACTCTGCTGTTTCAAACCACCTGCTTATGAAAACACCCTACGGTCCTTCTGCAGTCAAGTCCAACATCCAGTAAGTCAAATCCTCACCTTGTAATTCCTAAGCCAGAGACAAAAAAAAAATACTTTCACACAAGGGTTCATGCTGGTGATTCCCAGCCATGCATTTCAGAATTGTAAAAGGCCAGGTAGCATACCAATAATGGATTCTCTGTGTGCTGCAGCAGCCCTCATGTGTTAGGACAACACTGTGGAGGAATTTGAGGTGCCAAAGTACCAAAACAATCTCACATAAATAATATATGGGAAATTTTCACCTTTGCTGTGCTGAATTCCCGGTTAACTCCTTACTCCATATACATTGCTCACATCAGGAGCCTCTTCTCCCACGTAACAGAACCACAGCGATGGGAGACTCCTTCAGTCTGGCTCTTTGTGGCCAAATTCTGGACAACAAATCTTACCCATGCCTTCAGAGAAGACATGGGTATGTTTAAGAGAATAGAGCTCATGGAGGAATGGCATTAATTTCCTGCCAAAGAACATAATTAAAAGGCAAAGTGCTTTTTGACAGGTTTATAATCCACCCATGTATTGCCATCCATGTAGGTCATACATTAATCTGGCCATATCTTACTCAAAGCTCCTCTTAATATGAAACTTAGATACTTTTAACAGCCTTTTCATAGACTATTGGAAAGTAAAGCAGTAACAGAAATTGCACAAATCACTGTCCATCCAGAACAACTACAAAAAGATTGTTATTCTCAGGAAATAAATCAAATATAAGACTCCAAGCTTTAAGGAAATAAATTCCATCAATTAAACCATGTTAATTACCAAATTCTTAAAATCAAATTAAGCCAGCATAAATAAATCATCACAAAAGGCCACTCCTTGGCCAGAGGCTATGGAAGAAGTCACCACATCTGTAACTGTTATTAATCTGTAAAGATCTAGATACAGGCTTGGATTTTCAGGCCTATATATCTACATGGGAGGCAATAATTGGAAAGCAGAGATTATTAATATGCCTGATTAATTGCACTATCAGAAGACAGGCAATGCAATTACAGAGTCTTTCAGACATGCATGATCCTACACTCCATCACCAACCAAATAAAACAAACACAAACAGAATTAATCAAAAAGAAATAGGAACACTGAATTTAAGTAAACATATGCAAAACGTCAAAAACACCTTCATTCTGGATTTCTTTCACTATCAGCAAGAGAAGTATAAAACTAAAAAGGTGAAAGAGATAAATTATGCATTCCTAGCCAAATTAAGGGAATTTCCCAGCACAGGCTCTTGCAGCTTCCTTTGGTCTGCAGCCTGGTGATGTGGAGGGAATACAAAGTGGATAAAGCCATTTTCAGGACAGGATGCAAAAGGCTTGTGGGTGTTGCCACTGGCCATGACTAATCAGGATTTCATCTCTTCCCAAAGCCAGCCTCCCAAATACCATTGGGCTGTGGTTGACCTCCTACATTTAGCCAAGACTGTAATCTATTCCTTTTGAAAAGGGGTTGCTGCCCTTCATCATCCCCTATCCCTCATCTCCCTTGCTCCTCACCCAGAGGGGAGAAGGACTTCCCTCAGCAGCCAATGCATTCCCTCAGCTTTGTTTTTGTTGGTGAAGCAGATGTAACTCGTCTCTCTCCACCTCTTTCCCATCCAAGTGGACTTTCCCCAGCTGGCTTCACAGTACTACTTAGAGTCATTCCCATGTGGGGGTCTTATGTTAAACCTGTGAATTGATACAAGAAAGAAAGAAAAAGAAAGAAAAAGGAAAGGAAAGGAAAGGAAAGGAAAGGAAAGGAAAGGAAAGGAAAGGAAAGGAAAGGAAAGGAAAGGAAAGGAAAGGAAAGGAAAGGAAAGGAAAGGAAAGGAAAGGAAAGGAAAGGAAAGGAAAGGAAAGGAAAGGAAAGGAAAGGAAAGGAAAGGAAAGGAAAGGAAAGGAAAGGAAAGGAAAGGAAAGGAAAGGAAAGGAAAGGAAAGGAAAGGAAAGGAAAGGAAAGGAAAGGAAGGAAGGAAGGAAGGAAGGAAGGAAGGAAGGAAGGAAGGAAGGAAGGAAGGAAGGAAGGACTTTAGGAGGGTGAGAGGAAGACCATGGAAGGGAATGGAATCCAGGGGAAGGGTGACAGCTGATGAAGCCAGGTTTGGCTCCACAGTAAGTGCCTTTGAATCTTTGAAGTTCAGCCAAGTTAATGAGAGTGAGGGGTTACATGTGGAGTAGGGGCTTCCCACGCCCTCTGTACACCCACCTCCCACCTCTGCAGGATCTCTTGGGAGGGCACAACAAAACAAAGAGCAAAGCCAAAACCTCTTAGCTGTGAGAAGAACATCTTCACAAGAAGATATAACACCAGGAAACCCTTCTTGGTGAGAAAAAGCAGCACAAAAAAAAGTGACTTGATGGGAGCTCTTGCCTCCTTGTTTGATAGAAGCTCATGGTATCTATTTCTGTCCCAGTACACAGCCTTTTTCTCCTTATTAATTCATATTACCTTTCCCTCTCCTCTCTTCACTGGACCCTGACCATGCAAATACCATGCATTCCAAGAATATTACAACATTTTTAATTTTTTTGGGTTTTGGCCTCTAGGGTTTATTTACTTGACTGATGAACATATTCCATCCTGTGGTCACAAGCAGTGGCAGAAGCTCTCAGTCAAATTCTGGTACTTCTTTTTTGTATATTATTTCTTCACAGAGGGAGCTGAATGTCAGTTCACAAACTTAACTTAGAAAGGGAGAGGAAAAGCAAGAAAGAGCTCCTCAAATGCTCCACTTTCTCTGAGAGCGTTTTAGCAAAGGAATATTTCCACTGTCAGGACAACTTGGTGGCTTTCCCAGAACACAGGAAGTTTCATGGGAGCAAGCAAGTGCAGTATGTTGAATTTTTCACTTGGAAACCAGTTCAGCCCTATTGTGAAGCTCAGAAACCACAGAAGCAGGAGCACCAAAGTGACCATCAGAGTGATTTGATACATCAGGGACACTTTCCACTGGACCAGACTGCTTAAAGCCCCATCCAGGCTGGTCTTGAACACTTCCAGGGACAGGCCAGCCACAGAGTAGTGTAACACGCTTGAAGTGTAGGGTATTAAGAATGGGAGGAAATCACAACATCTGATTTTCCCTCTCCTTTGAGAGGCACAAATCCCAAAAGGCACTCCAGGAGGGACTCACCCTGAAAGCCCTGGGGTGTCACTTATATTTGCATCCACATTTTCATGTTCTCTAAGTTCTGAAATGAATTCTAGAGTGCAGGTCTGGGTTCCAGTGCACTATAGTTTTTGAGAGAAAACCATGGAATTTGGGGATTTGGAGCAGTCAATACCTGTGAAAACCATCAGTTGCTGCTAAATGTTATGGGTGGGATTCAGGACAAGCCATGAATTCCCTTCATGTTGATTGATCTGTGTGTGTTTATGCAAAATAAATGTTCGGCAGAAAGGACTGGATGAGTTGCTGGCTGGAGTGAGCCCATGGTGTGTAAGGTGAAAGGCACATGAACAGATCAGCCATTCCAACCACCCAGGGGGGTTTTCAGACACTGGTGTCAAAGCCCAAAAGAATAAGGACACACCTCCATGTGGCTGTTTCCTCCCCAGACACCTGTGATGTCCCTTAAGTGACCTGAGGGTATTTAGGCTGGATGCTCTAGAGCTCTCAGTGCCTTTGGTGTAGAGTGGTTGTTGCAGCTCCTTGGGCAGCAATGTGCCCAGTGCACCCAAAAATCTTTGGCTCCATTTCCAGTATATCTGTGTCCTGGGTTGGCTGTATGATCCTTTTATCCCCAGTCATCTTGTTCTGCTTATGCTGAATAGTAAGTTTTGCACCTTTATGACTTATTGCAGAGAGTGAAGGGGGGAGAGAAGTGCAGTTTTTTTTCCTCCAGACACTGCTGTCACTCCCCCACATTCCTCCTCCTGGACTGTTGTTGTCTGCAGATGGGCAGACAGCGGGACAGAGCTCTTGTTTTGCTTTTTAGTTAGTGTTAGCTAGCAGAGGCAAAGAAGTTCCCTGGACTGTTTTTTTTTTTCCCTTTTCTTTGGACCTCTTGAAACTGCTCTGGCCTGAACACCCAGGAGAGCACCGGCAGCTGCAGCTGTGGCCCACCGGGCCGGGCCTGGCCTGCGACAATTCCAGCACCGGAGGGACTGATCAGAGACTGAGTGAGCTGAGCTGCAACCCGGGGACGGGGTTTTCTCAGTTTGTCATCTCTTTTAGAGTGGCAAGGGGTCTCATTGTTTGATATTGTTTTGGTTTTATTGTTTAATAAACAGGTTTTTTTCCACCTATCTCCAAGGAGGTATTTTTTCCTCCCGGATCAGTTGGGGGGGGAGGGGCCGATTGGATCTGCTTTTCCCACCAGAGCTGCTTTGGGGGATTCTTCCCCAAATTTGCTGTAAACCTGGACAATCTGGCAGGATCCTGGAAAGCCAGAGGTCATTGCTAGCCAAGCATTTCCTTTGTCACCAACAACTTTCCCAACAACCTTACCTACTGAGAGAATGCCAAGACTCATAGAATCATTTAGACTGGAAAAGATCTTGAAGATCAGAATCCAGCTATTAATCTAAGATCACCAATGTCACCACTAAGCCATGTCCCCAAGCACAACATCTACAATGATTTTTGAGCCCTCCCAGGGATGGTGATTTCACCACTTCCCTCTGCAGGAGGGAAGCTACTCTGTGGACCTCTGGGAGACTGGGACACAACAACTTGATTCAGTCAGCCCTGACTCTTTAGACAATATATATGTCCTACAGCAGTATCCTTGGGCAACTACACTGTATCACAGGAAAGGAAGCCTTTTGCCAGTGTAGCTGGCATTCATGAAATTCCTTAAATGCTTTGAAATACCTTAGATACTTGAATATTGCTTCCATGCCTTGTTCAGCTGCCAGTAAACAGGAAGATGGGCTCCTGTTGATATCTGGGCTTGATCTGGAAGGATATTGCAGTAATAATCATCCAGGGCACTGGCCCAAAATATTGTGCTGAGCCAAGCAAATTGGGACATTTCCCATCCCAATCATTCAGGCTGAATCAGCCCATTTCCCTGACCATAGTGTTTTTATCAGATGCTGTACAGCGACAGTTCAGCAGGTATTGCTGGTATGGAGGAACTCTTCCCTTCATTCCCCTGCCCCATTCCACACTCTCGTTCTAAAAGCAATCCAAGTCAAAGAACTCTGGGCCCTTGGAAAGAATGGGAAAATTTCTGAAAATGGGAAATAGATGTACCAAAAGGAGGTTGGCTGGGCTAAATATTGTGCATGAAGTGATGGTACAAGGGAGGCTGAGGAAAAGGAGGGGAAATAGGAGCCATTCACATGGAAGGAAAGTGCTCACTGCCAGCAGGAATATGTCAAAGGAACTCTTTGTTTAAAGACATGAAGAGGCTGTGCAATTATAAGACCCCTGTTACTAAAGAAGAGAATTTGTTTTGTTTTGTTTTATATTTTTTATCAGTGTTGGTTAAAACCAACAAGGAAGGCCTTAGCATGAAAAAGAAGGTTTTCTGCTGTTTTTTTCAAGACCTTTCTGGAGCTGGTCCATGCTTTGTTGTGCTCAGTTTTCCCCATGAGTGCAGGCTTTTCTTTACAGGAATATAGCACTTCCTGAACTCCCACCATCCCCAAAATGTTCTCACAGTCACGTTCTCCTTCTCATGTTTTTGAATCTCTCGCTTGGAGGGTAGCAATCAATGGCAGGGAGGGTCACACATTTACAGGCTTGACTCCAAGTTTCCAGCTAATGACTTGAACAGAGGTGGATCAGTTAGGAAGGGTCCCTCAGAGAGTGATGCTGGAACAACAACAGCATTTTGCCAGGAAATCAAAGGTGTGAGACTCAAGTTGAAACACAGCCTAGTAAGCCCCAGTGAGCAGGCACTTAGCTGTGATGCAAGGGAGCCAAAGGTGTTATGTTGCCCATACAGCATCTCCAGATGCACTTGGCTATTGTTTTTCCTTAAGGACATATCCTTGGAAGCTGTATTTGAGAAAGACATATGAGTGCATAAGTGAGGTCTGCTGATCTAACAGGAATGGATGCACTAACCTGAAGGTAGAGACAGAAATAACAAAGAAGTGGTTAACTGTTAGAACACATGAACTTTTTCTTTTGGAAATTTAAAGCTGATGTGTTCTCTGAAAATCTGCTTAGGCCAATTGCAATTTACTGGGCTCAGTTCATAAATAAGGCAGGATATACCATTTCCTGAGATGAACAGCACTGGAACAGGCAGCCCAGGACAGTGGTGGAGCCAATATTCCTCAAAAAGCATTTAAAAGGCATGAGGATGTGTGACTTGGGGACATGGTTTAGTGGTGGGCTTAGCAGTGCTCAGTTAATGGTTGGACTCCATGTTCTTAGAAACATTTTCCAACATTTATGGTTCTGTGTTTCCATGAACAGGTAGGAAATCAGGGTTTGCTTTCTTTTTCCTGCTGTTTCACAACAAAGAACTAGGGAAGTGCCTGATTTCACTCACCCAAAGAATGGGAACTGCCAGAGGATGGGAATGGATCTAGATGATCATGAGTGAAGATTATTATGAGGATAAAAGGAGCACCACAGTCATTTCTTTCTTGCAGATAATACAGGATCCATGCTGATGGGTTTTGGGTTTGTTTTTGTTTGTTTGTTTGTGTGTTTGTTTGTGGTTTTTGTTTTGTTTTAGAAAAAAAGGCAGTTAAGTTGTCAATCCTTTGACATAAATTTCATCTGACATCTGACCATGCCAAGCAGCCATCAGGGTTAAAACCTAATACACCTCCAAGTTCTTCCCACTGTACTTGCAACAAGCAACTCTCTCATATCCCAGAGATGTGGCTACTCTGAGCCAGCACAATTCACAGTCAGTCAGGGTTTGATTTTGCAAATCCTTCTCTAACCAAAGCTTTCACACACAATGAATCCTTTGACCTCACTGGGCTTGATGACGTGTGTCCCGGGAATTTTTGATGCCTCAGCCCCTGACCTGCCAAAAGCGAATGCTGCCCTCAAGGGCATTTCTATATAGGAAGACCAAGGGACCTTGAATGCTACAAGAGGGCCACAATTTTAATGCTGTGAATGAAGTCTCTGTCAACCATCAGCAAAGAGCACTCTGACACCTCAGGGCTTTGCTATCGTCAGTGTAAAATTAACAACTTCGTCAGACAGATAGTGTATATTTGTCCCTTTTCATTTCTTTTTTTCCCCTCTGAGTTCTCACTGGGATTTCATTAAAGCAATGTTAAACCAGGGATGTTAGTTTGCAAGGCTGAAATAAGGTATTTGCTGTAACCTTGGCCGCTGGGCTGAAAGACACTGTGAGCATACTGTCAGAGAAATACTGCATGGACTGTGGAAATTATGATTTTTCCTCTAAGAGCCTGTGGAAGCTGTTCTTTGTTGGCGTGAGGACTTCTGGAAAGTATGCATCTTTAATGAGCAGATCCTTGGTAATAAATCAGGTTGGGACCTCCACATTTCACAGTGCCATGGGCAGCCTGTCTGCTGTATGACTGATGCTTAAGAAAAGGGAAAGATGCCTGTGGGTACATTCCCACTGACTCCTAACTGGAAGCTGAGGAGATTTAAGACCTGAGGGCATGAATGCATTGGGGCCATATTCAGGGCACAGTGTTGGAAACAGAATATTCTTGACAGCCAGGGATGATTCAGCCCAGACTATCTCTGTCTGCCAGCTGGGGTGAAGCTAATACTCACCATGAACACCTGAAAAGGCATTCATAGTGTACTTCCACGGACTTGTATCCACCCCTGCTTGGAGCATCAGGTTGGGCTGGCACCTCCTGGGGTTCCTTGCAGCCCAAATTCTCCTATAATACTGAGAAAGGCGAGACGCTCAAGCTGAATTTCTCCTCATCCCACATCTGGATTTAGGCATGTCCTGAAGGCACCAGAAAGGGTCTTATCCAGTATACAGTGAGGCAGCAAACCTGCACAGGAGCTTATTGCTGCTGGTGGCTGCAGAAAGGCATGAGATGACAGCTCTTCACTGCCCAAGAGAGTTTGGGTCCTGTACTGTGCATCAGCATCGTACAGACATGAAGGCAAATCCCTTCTGTTCTCCTCAGGCTGCTGAGTCCACAGATGTGGGCTCCTGAAGCATCAGAACATGTGGGGACATCACCTGATGTTTCATTTAGGTTATCTTTTTGATAAATCATGGTTTAAAAATCTTCAAAACAGGATGTGGTTATTTTGTAAACTATTTCTTCTGATACGTCTCATTTTCTTACAAAAAACACAAGTGTTTTACGGCTAATGATACTCTGTAGGTCCACAAGTTCATTCCTGATGGTTAAAGAGCTCTCTATGTTGTCATCAAGAATGGCAAATGTGCTAATAATTTTTCAATTGAAGTTTTGTATGAATTTCCCCTTGGCTTTCCAAAGGAGCAGAACACTGGTTACACTTTTGGAAAAGATACACTTTTGGTGAACTGTCCTGACAGGGCAACTGATGGTTAAACAAATAGGACTTCCCAGAATGACCTTTGCAGAGGAAAAAGTCCTTGTCCCACCACTTCATCAGCAGAGCTGCCTAGCAGAAAAAACCCAGCATGCTCAGACCACTTGGAGCTTTGCAGCCTTGAGCAAAATGCTATATTTACAGCCACTTTATTGTCATCTGAATCTCTGCAATACAATTGTTTGATGCTCAGACATGTCATTGGCCTGGCATTTATTGCTTTGTAGTCAGTTGAAAGTAATGGGTGGTTCTCAGCGCAGGGAACTGGCTGCTGTACTTGACAGGCAGCTGATAAATCTGAATTTCGCTATTAGTTCAGAGATGACTCCTTTTATTACCCAAAAACCTCTGCTTCTTGAACTCTTCTCAGTTAAGGAACGGGCTGTTGCTCAGTGAGATTTTCACCAATTAACCTTTAATTTGCTCAGAACCTGGAACTGGAAGGGAATACTTGGAAATCACAGAGTCATAGAATGGCAGAATGGTTTGGGTTGTAAGGCACCATCTAGTTCTAGTCCCCCTGCCGTGGGCAGGGTTGCCACCCACTAGATGAGGCTGACCACGGCCCCTCCAGCCTGACCTTGAACCCTTGGGGCAGCCACGGGCTCGCTGGGCAATCTGTGCCGGTGCCTCACCACCCTCATACAGAATTTCCTCTTAACATCTAATCCAAATCTCCCCTCTTTCAGTTTAAAACCATTCCCCCTTCTCAAATCACTTTCTGGACATGTAGAAGTCACTCTCCATCTTTTATATATTCCTCCCTTAGGTATTGGAAGGTTCTAGAATGTATCCATTGAGCTTTCTCTTCTCCAGGCTAAATAACCCCAACCCCTCAGCCTGTCTTCACAGGACATGACTCTCACATCCCATGAAGGCTCAGTGTGCCACAGTTCATGTTTTAAAGCCTATCTCTTTGCTCTTTTCATGCAGAGTAGGACACTTGGGTGACTTGTCATCTAAATCCCACTTGGCATCTTGACAATTGAGGTCACAAAGGCAAGGGCTGAAGATTGACAGAGGTTAACCTAGGTTGTCCTAACAGAGTTCAAGGCACGCAAACGACATGAAACACCAAATCAGCTGAGTTGGAACGGGTTTGCAACCTGAGCATTGTTTTATTACCCAGCTGATACAGCTGACACAGCCAGATATTGGGTGCACCAGCTTCTTTAAAGCTAAAGTGAGAGCAGCAAACTTTTGAGAAAAAGCGTTTTGCATTTAACCAGACTGTACAAATTAAACTACCTCCTACCTGTAGGCACCTGTAGGGTAGAGGTGAAATTAATGAAGGGGAAAAGGTGCTTATTTCCAAGAGATAGAAAGGGTACATAGAGAGGAAAGCTGAGATCATGCTGGCAAGCCAGTTTAAAAATGCCTGTCGAACTGGTAGAGTAGCTGGTGTTGCATAAAGCAGCATGATAGTACAAGACACATTTTCAGTGGAAATCTCAAGAGTAAATCTTGCTTACTCATTACTTTATTTCTGTCATAAAAAACTTCTTGTTTGCCAGAGACCTGAGGGTGTGACACCAGCACTTTCTTATCAAAGAGTCTTAGTAACTAGTCAAAATACTCTGTATATCTCTGCACCTATGTTTTTTTTTCCTTCCCTCATGACTACCCAGGTATTTGCCTGACCTTTATTCTTCTCTTACATAAGTACTTTGCAAGCGTTTACGAACTCACTGATAGTAAAATTTTATCTTGGCAGAGTGAGCACAGCAGTGATTTCGCATTCTGCTTTTATCAGCTGACTTCAGTCTAGAAACTTCGCAGCCCAGGGTTAATCGTGTATCTCATGAACTTCATAATCTACAGGCCGTGGGTCAGGAAAGTTCACAACCATTTTTATCAGTGTGGGTAAATGCAAAGTTCACTACTGGAAAAAAAAAAAAAAAAAAAAACACAACAAAAAAACCCCCAGCACTGAACTAGAGCATGTACAATAAAACAAGGCCCTTAAAACTGGTTCCTTCAGGACTGCTTGGCTACAGAGGGGGATAGAAAGGGTAAGAAGCATTTTCACACCAGCTGTTCCGATTTTACCCTGTGTCTAATGACACAGGGTAGGATTCACAGCCACAGGAATCACTGTAGGATAACTACTACATAGTAGTAGTTATAAGATTAGGAGAGTTCAATGTAGGATTAGGCATTTCAAGGGGAATGAGAAATGAAAGAACTACAAGATTTTAATAGGGCAAAATGAAATTATACCGGAATGGTTTCAAAGTGAAAGATGAGAGATTTCTATTATATATTAGGAACAAATTCTTTACTATATGGATGGTGAGGCACCAAACCATTCTATGATTGTATGAAAGTGTGAGATCAGAGATGTGCAGAAAAAAATTAGAGGGCCAAAATTTCATAAGCACCATAGGTGTTGATACACTTTGGGCACCAGTAGCAGCCTCTGTGCTGCAGGATCTGTTCTCTGGGTAAACTGTTCTGGCAATACACTCCTACCGAGATCATCAGAATAGCCAAAAGAGTGAGGAGAGTCTTTACCTGTGGCTATTGATTCATGCAGATTACAGTAATCTCCAAGATGTGAAGGTCCTGACCTGTCATTGCTACCTTGAAGGTGTTCACGACATACCCCATACCCCAATAATGGTATTGAAGAAGAAAGGATCCTACTATTGAAGAAGAGAAGAACTGTAGTATCTGCACTGATCTCCATGACTGCAGCGGACCACACATCTTCTTTGGGAGACGGGGCTGAATTCCCAGCCCTGACACAAGTCTCATCTTGCCCATGGGCATCTCATTTGCTACCAAGGCCTCCAGACATTTTCCATGCTACAAATAATAACTCAGCTCCATGCTTGCTGATGCAGGCTCTCTTACTAGACCAAGTGGTGTGTGAATTCCCAGTGCACCTGCAAAGATGTATGATCACCCCTGAGTAATTTTTCTCAAGGGCATTCAGGGAAGGAAAGCATGGTCCCACCTAAAGTTTCCCCGCTTTTGGCGAATTCCCACAGGCGAATTCCCACATATTTCAAAGGGAGGAAAAAGAAATCAAAAGGAGAGATTAATATTTGCTTAATGAATCTGCAGAAGTACATTTCTTTGTGGGAAGCTTATTAAAAGTCCCTTCCTCATGGATATGTGGCTGGTAAGTAGGTACTTTGTCAAGTCTGAAAGAAAAACTAGCCCAGATCGGAAGTCTAATCACATTGAAACCATATGTGCAGCATATGTCAGCAGTTACAGAGAGCTTTAGAAAAAACAACTACCAAACCTCGGCTTCTGACTTCAAAGGGGTTTTAAAAAGCCAAAATGTTGATCACTAAATTTCTTCCCATTAGGGAAAAGTTATGAGGATTTGTGTTTGTGAGTATGAGCATGTGTGTCTGTGTCTGTGTCTGTGTGTCTGTGCATGTCTGTCGTTGTGAATGGTTTTGCTACAGAAAACTAACTAGAGGTTCCTACCATAACAAAAAATCCTCTCAGAGCTGGCTTCCTCCCTGGGACGCTACAGATCTCAGCACACACTGAGTCAGTTTTTTTCACAAGCCAGAGCTCTGTTTTAAAGCCCAGTCCTGCCTCTGAAAAATGGCTTTATTCAACAACAGCACCATGGAGTTCTGTGTTTCCTGCCTCCCCTGGTTTCAATATGACATACACATTGCTCTCACAAGGGTGAATGGTCTTTCCATCAGCTGTTGAGACCAAAGACTCATTGTGAGTTGGAGGAGTTAACACAGGCACTTTTCCTCTACAATCATCTCTCAAAACATTTCAGCATATAGGTTGGTGGTAACGTCCCCTTCATGCCCTTGATCCTCTTCTTTGCTGCTATGGAGTACCTTTAATGAGGGAATGCATGAGTTCCCAGCACAAACTGGAGTTGTGGCACTGGGTCCTGCAGAAACAGGGGTGAAATCCCTAAGCCAAATACTTGGAAACCTAAAGGCAGAGTGGGGGCACACACCCCTTAGCTCGTGGCTTGGCTGTCAGCACATGCCAGCTGTGCCGGCGCTCCAAGCAGTCCTTGGCAATAAGGGTCAGGGTTAAGTCCTCCGTGGGAGCCTGTGCATTGCTAAAGCAGACTTGCCACTTCTGAGGCCCCAAGCAGGAGAAGGTGCATGGGGAGATCCCAGCTTCCCCATCAGCTACAAGCTCTCCCAGGGAAAAGAAAAACCCCCTTTCCAATTGGGTTGGGGAGAGATGTGAGAGACGTGGGAAGGAGCCAGCACAGAGGGGATAACAGCCCAACAGGCAGCTCTTTGGGGAAACTGGTTCTACCAGGGTGGTGCAATCCCCCTAGTTCACACACAACCCTTTTTCCTGCCACCTGCTCCCACCACGAGGCTCCACTGGGCCAATTGCATTTATCTGTGAACAGGAAAATAGCAGCTAGAAATTTCTTGAAAAAGAGCTGGTGGAGAAATCAATGCAGATACATAGAGCTTCCATGAAGCAAGCTGCCTGTGTATGTGAGGATGTGTGGATTCTACATCACGGAGCTGTGGCAAAGCACACATTTGGGAGGTCACAGCAGAGCAGACAGGATGGACAGGCAACAGAAACTTGCCTCCCAAGCAGTCCCTCGAGATACTTGGCTGACCCTGACCCTGACTCTGCTGTTGCTCTGTTGAGTACAAGACAGATACAAGTCAAGATGGGGTTCCTTAGTCCTCTGTACTGGCAAAGGGGTGCAAGGAAAGGCCATCTTCTCTCTCAGGGGACAGGGTCTGGGAAAAGAGGTTCTGTCCTTTCTTGTGGCAGTTCTCCAGCAGGGTCCATGCACCATTCTCTCCTCATTCAATGGCTGTCAAATATGAATCTCCCTGATGTCCCAGATAACTTCCCTCAATGCACACCTTTTAAATCCCTACACAGCACAGGAGAACTCCATTTGATCCTTGCATCACCTGGCCCCCAGCTTTGCTCTTCTCTAACACTGACCTCCAGCACATAGACCTAAAATATCATTAACTTCTTCAGCCCAAAATAAGGACTTAGTGATTTAGAATTTTCTCTGCTGCTGTTTTCAAGGCTCTTGGGAAAGCCTTCAAGTTGAGAAGCTACATAAAATTGTCCCTGACATGTACCACCTCACCAAAAATATTTGCAAATTCAAGATGGTGGGAATCTGAAGTGTCAATTCACTCAGTAAACTACATGACATTTTAAAGACCTATTTTCTTGATCATCTGCAAACATTTACCTTACACTAGGAAAATTAAGGATATATCAACCATTGAAAGCCATTGAAAAATAATTTAAAGAAAACTCTTGAGGCCCCTTATGAAAAGAAAGACATTGAGGTGTTGAAGTGTGTCCAGAGAAGGGCAGTGGAGCTGAGGAAGGGTCGGGACCACAAGTCTGATGAGGAAAAGCTGAGGAAGTTGGGAGTGTTTAGCCAGAGAAAAGGAGGCTCAGGGGAACCTTACTGCTCTCTACAACTGCCTGAAAGGAGGGTGTAGTCAGGTGGGGGTCAGTCTTTTTTTCCAAGTCAGAAGTGATAGGATAAGAGGAAAAGGCCTTAAGTTGCACCAGGGAGGTTTGGATTGGTTACTAGTTAAAAATTCTTCCCCAGAAGGGTTGCCAAGCACCAGAGATATTGATGGAATCACCATGTCTGGAGCTGTAGGTGTGGCACTTGGGGACATGGTTTAGTGGTGGGCTTGCTTGGCAGCGCTGGATTAGTAGTTGAACTCAATGACCTTAGAGGGCTTTTCCAACCTGATCAATGACATGATTCTAGGGTTCAAGATCTTGGTGAAGCTTAAAAAAATAGTATTTTCTTTTCACATTCCTGTTTTTGTGAGGAAAAGCTGTTTTGTGGTAACTTGATTCATGAGCTCAATGCATTTGGGAGCTGAACACACTTCAGTTTTGGACGTGGTCTGCAAGATTGCAGAAAGAAATTCGAACCAGCCGAGGAAAATGAGTTAAGAACAATGGCTGTGACTCACATGAATTCTAGAAAATAATTTTGCCTGTTTAGCCTAGAGAAGTAAGAGCAGATAACACCATACAATCACTTCATGTACAGGACTGTGAGCAGAGGGAGAAGGGCTGTGCAGGTTTAGCCGTGGTGGATCGAGCAAGGAAGGGGAGATTAAATTTAGCTGGCTATTAGGAACAATTTCCTGAGAGTGAAGACAATTAGGCAGTGGAACTGTTTTGCCTAGTGAGGTAATTACTGCACAAACACTAGATGGACGCAAGCCAAGATTAGATAAGTATAGTGGAAAATGTAGTACAAGGTCTCTCCTGATGAGCCCACAGGGGCTGGCTTTGCTGGCCCTGCGCCTGGCCAAGCAGTTACAGCAAACTTTCCCCGAAGAGCTCTTGAGACAGCAGGGGCTTTTCTGGGACAGGGACTGCAGGACCAGAGCTGGCTTTCATCAGGGCAGAGAGCAACAGTGAGCAATGCATCAACCCCACCTGCCATCAAAGCCCACAGAATGTCTGAGGAAGTTAAGAAATGAAAATTGAAACAAACAAAAAAATCTAAATAGTGACTTTGGTAAGGAAGCATGAGCCTTTGTTAGGCTTTGTAAAGCCCCTTTTTGTTTCATATGGGGCTTGGATGTTTCTGCACTTGTTGGTTCATGTTGGTTTTTTTCTCTTTTCACTGACCCATGTCGAGTGTTTGCTGAGTCTGGAGCTGAGGCAGCTTCCAGAGAAAGGAGGCAGATTTTTGGAAGAGTCACAAGGCTGAGAGCAGAACACCTAAATTCTGGACTCCTTTAGTATCTCTGAGAAGGAGGAAGCAGCTGAGTACTTTCCAAAATATATTTTCCTCAGCTATGACAATATAAGGGTAACTCCTTCCCCTGTAATTAGGGTGAAGAGATGGGAAGAAGACCCTTTCCCACTGACAGACAAGGCTTCACTTCAGCAGATGATGCTACCCCACATGTGGCCCTGTACCATGGCTGAAGTCTGGAAGCAAAAGGCAACGTGGGGAAAGGAGCAAGCAAGTCATTTTGGGCTGAAAGTAGAAGCACAGAGTGATAGTCTTGGGGTACCCATGGAATCCATGTGGGTACTATACCAGAGTAATCTAACCCTGGGGCTAAGCTCATTCTCACATTTCCCTGACAAGTCCCAGGAGGGCAACAGGCACTCCTCCCCATCAACAGCTACTCTTACAGGAGCATTCCTGGATCATACCCTGATATAATCCAGTTAGAAGTTATCTCAGCTCAAAAACTGGCTCTGTAAGAGGAGAGCGTGAATGTATAGGACACTCACATATACACCCCAAAAGATGGAAGCAGAGCAGTGCTCAGTGTCAGCCCTGGGTTTTATCTGCCAGCTATTTACTTAATGCAGTAAGTTGTCAGGTATTTCACCCTGGAAATTAGGCCACTTAATCAAAATGCTGTGCTGTCCAGAGATGCTTAACAGCATATTTGCCCACTATATTGATAATAAACCCCTTGATTTATTTACCTGCCTCATGAAATAGATGTGACCCTTTTTAGGGAGGGGAGAGAGGCAACTACTGCCCACCACCATCAATCACCACCATCACTTTTCTGTTTAGGAAAATTCCTCCTGAGTGGAAAAAGCCAGAGCTAAGCAAACAGGATAAAGGATGCTGAGTGGCCAGGAGTTAGGGAACCCTTCATCTCCTGCACAGTGCCATCCCAAGATTTGCACATGGTTATTATTCAACCTGTAGTCTGGAGCTGCAACCGGACAACCTTCAGGTTAGAATCTTAGAACCACTTAGGAAGGAAAAGTCCTCCAAGATAATCAAGTTCAACCATTAACCAGCACTGCCAAGCCCACCACTAAACCCTGTCCCCATCTACATGCCTTTGAACACTTTCAGGGATGGTGACTCCCCCACTGCTCTGGGTAACCTGTTCCAATGCCTGACCACATCTTGGGGAAGAAATTTTTCCTAATATCCAATGTAAACCGCCCCGGGACAACTTGAAGTCACTTCTTGGTCCTGTCACTTGTCACTTGGGAGAAGAGACCAACCCCCACCTGGCTACAGCCTTCCTTCAGGGAGGTGAAGCTTACAGAAATTTAATCTCCCTTCCCCCCAGCAGGGCTGGTTACTGCAGCAACAGCATGTTGACCATGTCTGATTCCAGAGGATGCTCTTTCCCACAGTCCTGACACTCCATTACCTTCTACCTTCAAACTCAGAGAATGATGAAGAACTCCTGTCATTGCCCATGGTGCAATCACACCAAAGTGCCTGGGATGTCAAATTGCTCTTCCAAGCAGGATAGAGCACTATTTAGAGCAGTTAGAACCAAGCATCTAATGTGCAGTGTTGCCCTCAGAAAGCAATCCGGCTTCATCTCTGCTGTCTCTTCTGTTCCCAACTAAGGCCTGTTCAGACATTTCAGGGATATTTTAGTGTGATCACAATTTCTCCTGGCTAGGAGCCCCTTTTGACCTTCTTCATGTAAAGCAGATGTTCCCCACTCCAGTGCTTCAGGGGCTGGATTCATTCATTTTGTCTATGCTGGTTTTCTGTTGATGTGCATCTCTTGAAACCAGTGATGTTACTCCTCTCTAAAGTTTCAAACAAGTAAGGCTTATGTGACTCCTATGAAGTTAAATCAGGTTGAACAGCCCAGTGTAAAGTACCAGGATAACTGGAGCTCACAACCCACACTTAACCTCATTTCCATGCCCTGGTACCTCTTTCCTGTGACTCTGCCATTCCCAGTCTGGAGTACCCAGGAGAGGGGCTGCATGAAAGGTGAAAGGTCCGAAGGACCTCTCCAGTCACCCCCTTTCCATTCATCCTTCATTTCTCCTATGCCCCATCTCACCACACAGCTCATCATCCTACAAGGGAAAAAAAGGGACCTTCAGGACCTGAGATTGTTCTTTAATCATTACCTCACTAACTTGTGTTTTATTTCACTCATATGACACCCATAATTTAAGTCTAGACCTTATAAACTCCTCTGGAACACACTGATGCCATGGCCAGGCACAGTGAAGGCAAAAATGGGAAGCAAAGTTCATGCATGCTTGAAGCCATTGCAAAACATCCTGAAACTGCTTATATAAGAAAGTAAGAACTGCTTGTTCATTGTGGTCATCGTTCGTCACCACTGTCTCAGCCCTTGCCAATTTACAACCCAGGGAGACCAGATCAGGCAGGTTCAGGCAATCCATGATGTGAACTTTACCTAAGCAAATACAGGCTGGGATGAATAATTAACAGGAAGCTGTAATATCGAACTGTCCCATGAAAGGCAGGAAGGTGCAGAGAGAATAATGAGAGAATGTCAGTCTTGTGAAAAAGCATTTTTTTCTGACCTTCACTCTAAGCCTGGACTTAACTTGTTCTGCTCTTCTCTGATCCAAGCAAAAGCTCTCCTGCAAGGATATAATATGAGGAAAGACAGAAGGGGTGTTCTTTTGAGAAGAGCTTTGCAGTACCTCCAGTGTGGTTAGCATATAGCCAGATTTCCCCTGTTCAAAGAAGCACAAAAAGGAGATATAAAGATCCTCAAAACTGAATTAGGCAACCAAGTTCACACTTACCAGCTGCTGGTGGGGATGAATGCCTTCTTCATTACTCTAGAGAGCTTTTTCTCTGAACTGAAGTTCCTGTTAAGGTACAGCCAGGAGGTACCTGCTGAAGTCAGCTCTGAAAGGCTACTGGCATGAGAAAAATGCTCTCTGTTTGAGCCAAAACCAACAAGCTGACCATTTTCCTATTCTATGCACTGTGTCTTTGCTCAGTGAACTCAGAGCCATGGTTCTCTCCCCAGCAGCAGGAGGAGTGTCTATTTACTAATTCAGAACAGCCTGGGCACCCCTGGTGAGGTGCTTGCTATGGTCTGGAGAGCCCCTAAACTTCCACAGGTGTTTATGACAGGAGACTGCTGTAGCCGAAGGAGGCACCTACCCACCCATCAGAGCAGTTTGGCTCTAAATAGTGCTCAGATGGACAACACTTTGAGCAATCTGATCTATTGGAATGTGTCTCTGGCAATGGCAGGGGTTTCAGAACGAAATGATCTTGAAGGTCCCTGCCAACTCAGGCCATTCTGTGATTCTATAGTTTTATGATTCTATGGTTCTATGACACAAGAGCTCACACATTGACCTACTGTCACCCAAACCATCCAAAGGTGAGCATGTTTCCCATCTTTGGCTTCAAGGCCCGTGCCCCAGGGCCTCAGAACAGGCAGGCTTTGACTTAATGTCATCTGCAAATTTCCTGATGGAGTGGACTCCATCCCCTCAAGATGTCATCAATAAAAACATTGAACAAAACTGGGCCAGCACAGAGCCCTGAGGGACACCACTGGTGACAGGCCCCAGCTGGATGCAGCACCATTCACCACCACTCTCTGGGCCTGGCCATGCAGCCAGTTCCTGACCCAGCACAGAGTGCTCCTGTCCAACCCATGGGCTGCCAGCTTTTCCAGGACAGTGACAGAGGCTGTGCTTAAATCCAGGGACACAACACCCACAGCCTTTCCTGCATCCACCTGGCATAAAAGGAGACCAGGTTGGTCAGACACGACCTACCCCTCCTAAACTCCTGCTGGGTGGGCCTGATACCCTGGCCTTCCTGTAGTGCTGTGTGATGACACTCAACATAAACTGCTCCATCACCTTACCGGGTATTGAGGTCAGGCTAACTGGCCTATAGTTACCAGGATCCTCCTTCCCACCCTTTTTGTGGATGGGTATCACAGTGGCCAGCTTCCAGTCATCTGGAACCTCACCAGTGAGCCAGGACTGTTGGTAAATGATGGAGAGAGGCTTTGCAAGCTCATCTGCCAGCTCTCTCATCACCGTAGGATGGATCCCACCTGGTCCCATGGATTTGTGAACACCCAAGCAGCTCAGCAGTTCTCTGACTGCCTCCTCCTGGATAAAAGGGGGACCATTCTGCTCCCTGACACCATCTACCAACCCAGGAGGACAGTTGTCCCAAGGAAAACCTGTTTTCTGTTGATACTTGATGCAAAGAAGGTGTCTTAATGTAAAAAGTCTGCCTTTTCCTCATCTTTAGTTACTAAATTCCCTTCCGCATCTAATAGACAATGGAGGCTGTCCTTGACCTTCCTTTTACCATTAATGTATTTATAAAAATATTTTTTATTGTCCTTACAGAAGTGGTCACATTGAGTTCTAACTGGGCTTTTGCCTAATTTTTTTTTTATCTATTTTTTTACATGACCTAGCAACTCCATTAAACATTTCCTGAGATACCTGACCCTCCTTTTAAATGTGATGCATCCTCTTTTTTATCCTCAGTTCCTTCAAAAGCTTCTTGCCCATCTAGGCCAGTGGTTTTCCTCAACAGCTCATCTTTCAGCACACAGGGACAGTCTGTTCATGTGCCTTCAAGATTTCTGTTTTGAAGCACACTCATCCTTCCTGGACTCCTTTGTTTTTAAGGGCTGCTTCCCAAGGTATTCTCCAAATAAGTCTCTTGAACAGCCCAAAGTCTGCCCTCTAGAAGTCCAGCATGGAAGTTTTATTGATGTCCCTCCTTGTTTCACCAAATATTGAAAACTCTATGATTTCATGACTCGACAGTGAAAAGTAAAAAGCAATCAAAATACAGGAAGCAAGTGAGAGCTCTGTACTTTCTTTGCAATATTTTACCAAAGAGGCTTATTTATCCTATTTATCTCCTTATTTCAGACAGACACTATGGGCTGGGAACCTACACCTGCTCTAGCATGTGGTGGTGTATGTTTTCAGCTTGAGTACTTGAGTCTGTTTCACCCCCCAAAAAGGCAGCTTTCCTTTTGGAATGGAAGGCACCAGCCATGGCTCTTCTCAGATCTACGAACCTAAGATTTGCAAATATTTTCTGTAAAGAAAAGCAAGACCCTGGTGTAAGAATTTTCCAGTGTTTGTCTTAACACTTCTACACACGTGGAGCTGTACAGATCAGTGAAGGGTTTTGATCTTGTTTTACTCAGAGTCTGGGCAATGCAGTCAGAAGTAATAAAATCACAGCTGCTTGTGCTCTCTCTCTTCATCCCTCTCTGCCTTCATTCATCTACCTCTGTGTCTACCTATCACTTGCGCTGTTCTGGCAGTAACTGAATCCTTTCCCATAAATTCAGTGGCAATGGAGAGGTCCCAGTGACTGTCCTGGAGTTATTGGAAGGATTGATAAGATTAAAATTCCTCCTGTGGTCACATTCAGGGCTTGTTGGTTAATTGTGGTCATTTCTTGATAGGTTTTTTTCCTAAAATCAGCCTACAGAGTATATTAATGTTTTACAGATAATATGTATCCATTCTTCGATTCCTACAGATTCCAGGAGGATTTTGTCTAAGATCCTAAAGCAAACTTCTTGCTGCTGGTCAGATGAAACTGTGTCTGGTGGGAAGTCCCCCCACTCTTGTGTTTGAGGACCTCCCAATTCTCTCTTTGATCCGATTCTCTGGGGAATTTCCACTGCTCTTCCTATTTCCTTCTGGTCTGAATTTCTCAAATTTCAGTTTGGCAAACTAAACCCCTTAACAAGAGAAAGAGCTTGCTGGGATTGGTATCAGTTTACACAGAGCTGCTGGGGTAAAAACCACGCAGTGTCTGAGTATTGGAAACAACAAGGACTGGTGTACAAGAGGTGTCAGGGCAAAGTCTAGTAAGGAAAGATGAACACCAGCTTGTTTTTCTTTCTCTCACTGAGAAATAGCACTTGAAGGAATCGGTGAGAGGCGATGTGACCTAAAATGTGTGTGCAGAGAGTTGCACCAAACTTGGAAATAGAGCTGAGGAGGCTCTGAGATGCCCAAGTCTGGTAGAGATGGGCTCTGGCCCTGCTCTGTTGGTAACCAGTGCTTGGCTCTGGAGCTTGTTTTAGTGTGGGATCCAGTTCTTCCTTAGGACTGCAAGAAGGGATGGGAACCGACCTAGAGCGACCTTCTAACAGCTGCCCTCCTATTCCAGCTAATCTGTCCTCTATTGCTGTCCTTTTGGGACTGCAGCTCTTCACATTTCAGATCTTACTAAATATGAGCAAAGGAGAAAGAAGGCAGAGGAGAACAATGCTGGGAATGGTGTCAGTATTGGGATGCGGTAGGGAGGAAGGAATCTTGAACAGCTAAAGCTCTTTTTCCCTTCTAGTTCTGGACTTGACAGGAGTGTCCAGATTGAATCAGATATAATCCCTATCCAGCTGGGCTTTTCTTCATGCATGTCCCCAAAATGCACACATCTGACTTGCCTCCCGGGTGCCAGGGATATGGTATGGATATGCTTTGTTCCTGCTTTTTTCTCTGGGATGTGATGAGGGAAGGTGAGTAAGAACATGAACCACAGGAGGGGGGTAAGAAGAGAAGAGAACAGTGAGTGTTAGAGGAGATACAGGGAATTCTTTGCAAACAGCAGAATTTTGTGGTTGTAAAAGCAAAATATCTTTGTTTGCATTGGCCTCAAAAACAAAATATGTGTGACTGTTATTTATTCTTGATTTGGTGTCAGGTGGCAGCTCTGGCTCTGTGAAAAGCTGGGAGCAGTGTTCCTGCTCCTGGTATGTGAAGATGAACTTGTGGTTGAGGGCCAGGCCAAGGAATTTGGCTCCTCTGCCAGGCCCTGAAGCAGACTGGCTGCTCAGACACACAGCACTGCAGTGAGCATCCCTGTGCCTCAAAATGCTTAACCATCCAGGGGCATCAGGCTCCAAAGGGAGTGAGGAGAGGGAATGGGCAGCTTGCCAAGGCCAATTTGGAAAATATTGAGTAGCAGATTAAAAAAAAGCATTTTCCTGGTGAGCTGGACCCTTTAATAATGAGGATTCACAGCACCTTTGGATCAAAATCTTAACCAGTGTATATTCTGACTTTGGGCATCATTAAATTTAAGAGAAGACTCTCTGTTCTCTTAGTGAAGGTCAGAGCCTAAGCTCAGACACATCAGCTACCTAATTCTCTTAGGCTCACCCATCATTTCCTAGACCCCAGCCAGGCCACATACAAGTGCTCCAAAGCTGAGGGGATCTGACAGGGATTCTAAAAGATGTTGTATTGTACTTTATATATGTATTGATGTGTCATCTTTTGTCATGTTAATGCTTGCAATAGTCTTGAGACCCTTGGGAACAAAAAGGATTTGGGGATCAGGCAATCGCACACATAGCATATTTCAGTTTGCTGAACATGGAACAGATTTAAGCCCACATTTAAGGGAATTCTAGGCTTTAATGCATTCTGAAGGCATCCCAGCTTGCTGGTTTTAGGCTGTTCTGCTATAACAGCATCTGCTGGGATATTGTTCTCTGCATTAGTCAGGCCAAAATTTAGGAGATCCCCGTATCTGCAGAGTACCACAGGATGGTATTTTTGTTTTGGTTTCTGTTTCAATTCCTCAGTCTTTACACAAGTTGCTACACAGGGCTGCAAGCTGCAGGCTGCCTACCTTCCTCTCTTGCTAAAGGCACCACTGTTATTTCAGGTAAAGCTTTCCTTCTATACGCTCTTGCTTTATTCCATGTCAGCAGCTGGGTTAATTTTGATCTGCTCGGGGGTGAAAGCACACAGCCACACAACCAGGGAGATTTCTGAGCATGGTAAGACAAAGCTATCTCTTCTTTCTGTATGCCTTCCTTGGATTTATTGTCTGCATCAGCCAGGCTCCTGGTTCCAGCTGCAAGTTTTTATTATTCCAAGAATAATCATCTGGCTAACAGAGACCTCTCCCTGCAGACAGAGGGAAGGATCAACCCAAATTGATATTGCAGATGGAAGTTTGCTTGGTGCAGCTCACAATACCAAAGAGAAAGCAAAGGGGTTTTAACAGAAGCACCTACCTTTTTTTCCCCTGGTCGGCCTTTCTCCTCTCTCTCTCTCCCTCCTCCACCACCTTGAAAAAAAAAAGGAACATAAGTGCAGGAGTATATAACTGGAAGAAAAGCAGTATAAAGCATATCAGGTTTCCTAAAGTGCAGATTCAAATCCAGTGGCTTACAGCATATTTGGGTCAGCTCCTTTGGAAGAAATGGAGAAGACACACAAAGGAGGCACCTACAGCATCCATTTACCCATCCACTCATGAGTCCTGAAATGGCTGATTGGCTCCTCACATGTTGAGCTGGAGCATCAGAAAAGGGGGCCTGAAAATGGGGGCCCCAATTTCTCACCCATCAGATGGGATTCATCACCAACAGAGCAGTGGGCACAGGAGATAGGAAAGGCACCAGTTACTCTGGCAGTCAGGCAATATGGAGATGAGAACTGTCCTGGATGTGGAAACATTACTGTGGTCAGATTAATTTCCTTCACTGAATAAGGTTAGCATTAATCCAGAGCAGCAGTGCTTCCCTTCACAGGGCACAGCCAGACTTCTGCTGTTTTCCTGGGGAACAGAATGTATGTCCAAATCACAATGCCTGTCAGCCCCAAACAGGCTGCTCTGCTGACAAAACCACCCAAAACTTCACTTTTCCAAGAGCAGTCTATAGTGTTGAAGTCCCCAGTGCTCAGTCCTGGTTATGGTTGCTAATATGAACTCTACACTTAGCCCACAGGCCCTAGCTGCTCTCCACAAGGCATCCAGATGCATTCCTAAGCTCCACAAACTCCACTTTTCCACAGTCACAATTGCATGACTCAGTGCTGCGCAGCAGTTTTTGTTTCCAAAGTGTTTTGCAAACATGAGCTGAGTAAGGCTTGCCAGCAGACCCCATTCCCTGCCAATTGTATTGAAGGGGCCTCTGAGGAGAACGGCTGCAGCTCAGCCCAGAGGTGCAATTTCATTTTCAATTGTATAAGCTTTTGGGGGGAGGTTGATGGACGAAAAAGTTGTTGTTCAGCTGCCACTGAGATTTTATGCTTATTTCATTGCCATGTCTACTTACTCAGGAATGCAACAACATCTTAGGTGCTGGTAACAAGCTCACCTCAGAGCATGGGAATTCTGGGCCTTGAGGGAAGACAATAAAGGTGATAGTTAATGTTCTTCAGTGTTAAAATCTGTGACTACAAGAAAGATGATATGCTGTTTCTAAAACTGTGCGCCATCTTCCTCGTCCCACTTCTACGCCTAAGGCTGGAGGGAATTAGAGCAGGGGCTGCAGTTTGCCGATCAAAAACTCTGGTTGCAATAAATTCAAGCAAAAAGCAAGTTTTGGTCCTTCAGTCTTTTCATGCCATAGGCTTCTCTTCTCATATTGCACCACCTGGAGCCCCTTTTCATGCTGCACTTGGGGGTGGAACCACACAGACAGAGGGGTGGTGTCCTGGGAATAGCATAGCATGAGGAGAGCATCTCCATTGCGTGCCTTCACAGTTATTCCATTGAATCACAGAACTATTAATAGTTTAATATTAAACTATTACTAGATTAACTTTTAAGTATTCAAGTTAATCTAGTTGCCAGCAGGAACATCTTCCACTACACCAGAGTTTCATCCAAGCTGGCCTTCAACAATTCCAGAGATGGGGCAGCCACAGGTTCTCTCAGAAACCTGTGCCAGTGCCTCACCACTCTCACAGGGAAGAATTTCTTCCTCATCCCTAATCTAAACCTGCTCTGTGTGAGGTTAAAGCCTTTCCCCCTTGTCAGAAATCCCTCTCCAGCTCTCTTGTAGCACCTTTAGGTACTGGAAAGGCCTCTAAAGTCTCCCCAAAGCCGTCTCTTCTCCAAGCTAAACAACTCCAACTTTCTCAGTCTGACTCCCTGGGAGAGGTGCTCTAGCCCTCTGAACATCTTCATGGCATCCTTTGGACTTGCTCCAGCTGGTCCATGTCCTTCTTATACTGAGGGACCCACAGCACGATGCAGCACTCCAGCACAGAGTAGAGGGGGAAAATCACCTCCCTCAACCTGCTGGCCACATTTCTTTTGATGTTGCCCAGGATACAGCTAATTTTAGTCTTCTAACTACTAGTGAATTTCCAAGCTGTAATATGCTGAACTTGCACAAAGCTTGTCCCATGGTTTGATATACAAATTTTAGCAAATAAAAAATTTGGATTAGTCCTAGGCGTTCTGAGATGGAGATAGGAGAGTTAAATACTCAAATCCCAGGGAAAGAAATTCTTGTACTTTAGACCAATTAGTTTGCATCTCTGCAAAGATCTAGAATTTTCCAAGCCTTGGAATTTGTATATCAACATCTGTTTAACTAGAAAACAGGCCAGATGCCCACAAACCTCTTTGAAACCTTCTACTTTTGATGTTATGCTTTATCACTTTTGATGTATTTTGAAGGAAAATTGAAAAGTGTCATTGAAGTCCCTTCCTGTGGAATGCATGAACCTTCCTCTACTCACCATCCCAGACATCACACATCAGCATCAAGTGCTGAGCTACCAGTGCTTTGCATATGGGAGTCAAAATGGTCAGGATGCCATTAGGGCCTTCAGTTCTCTCCTGCATCTGTTGGGATGGCCCAGTTTTAGCATCTGTGAACTGCAGCTCAGGAAAATGGAAGCATCTGTTTAAAACACTGACACAAGATGTAAATCCACCTAGAAGGAAAATTCAGTTTTATCAGAGAAGACTTGGCCTGGGGAAGGGCTAGTCTAAGCAAACCATGGTCTGATCTGTACCATTTTGCAGTCCAAGCCAAAAAAAAATTCTGTATCTTGTCTTTGCAGGACATGGCTCAGAAGCACAAGTCACTCCAATTTATAAGCAGAAAAGGACACTCAAGAAAGCCACCAGAAGAGGAAATCACATTGGCATCTCCCACTCTGACCATGATTTTACTGATCGTTGCATCCTGTGGAGCCACCTTTGGCATTTTGATAAATGTCATTGATTTTCCTAAATGCAGACTCCAAGCAATGTGTCTTTGAGAACAGTCTATCAGTTTCTCTGATAACTATTGACTAACATAGCAGTATTGACTGTTACTGTAAGAGGCTGTGAGTCAGGAGTGGAAGTGCCTTAGAAGAAATGCTCTGCTATAGTCAGTCCTATATTTGTGAACTTCATAATGTGTGAAATTTCATTGCTTTAATGATGCAGCAGGTAAACTTAAATGATTATGGTAGATCCTTTCAGCTCTGGGATCTCCAAGTCACTGGAACTTTGGCTATGGTTGGCTAAGAAAAAATATTAGCTACAGATGGTTTTATCCTTTGTTGTCCTATTTCAGCCCTGGTTAGTCCCGGGGCAGGAATATTTCAGCTGTTAAGGAGGGAAGGGGATTTTCAATCAATATACACATTGGCATTAGCAGTTCACAAAAGAGAACTTACTCTAATCACAGAAAGATCACAGCTGATCTACATTCACACTACTCATTTTTGATGTACTTCTCTTGAGAAACACCAGTTGCACATTGATTTTTCCACAGTGAATGTGATGAGAGATGGACAAAGATGCTCTGCTTGTCACATTTCAATTCTTTCCTCCATACAGTGCTTTCAGGTAGGCTTCAGTTGTTCAGAAATGCCATCAGGGATCACTGGTCTTTGTGGTTTGCTGTGCACATTGACCCCTACAGTCTGGGATCCCAAGGAGTATCTGTCTGCGGGGATACCAGTTGGGGCTAGCAGGAGATTCCCAGTGAAATTCTTTGGGAATTCATAAAATCATAGAATGATTTGAATGAAATCAACCTTGAAATGAACCTTGAAGACCACGTGGTTCCAATTCCCTACCATGGGCAGGGACACCTTCCACTAGCACAGGCTGCTCAGAGCCCCTTCCAGCTTGGACTTGAACATTTCCACAGATATGGGAATTGCCCTGAATTATTCATTTGCACCACAAAAAAGGAGTACCAAAGACCACCATTGTGACCTCATCTCATATGGCTTTGCAGTGGTTTAAATGACAAAACTAGGAGTAATGCAATGGTGATTTGGGTTTGATTGTTTCTGGGAAAATTCTATCATGAACTACTAAAATTTTTTATTGAGTGTCCATTTTTAATCAAAACTCTCGATATTTGGGGATGGTAACACAAGAAGGTTAATTTAAGCCAATGACATCATTCTTTAAAGGTAGCTGACCTCCCTGTTCCTCCTTGGTGAGGCACGTAAATGTCTCTGTGGGCACGTGAGGGTGCACCACAACCTGAGGAGGTTTGGTCTGCACAGTCAACAGGGCTGCAGAGGGATTCAGTTGCCTCTAGAACTCAGCACGTTTGTTTGGTTAGCTGGATCTGGACTACACTGATAGGGTTGCTTAGAGGCTGAGCTAGTGCAAATGAAAACAACAACAGCCTTTTGAGGTGGTATCAGGTGTCTGACGCATCCGTGTGGTGCTGGGTGACACGATACAAGACCCTTTCACTCCTGTGCACTGAGGGAGGGGCAGCTGTAGGACAGCAGGAAAGCCCAGCCAGCATCTCACATGGCACTGGATGGTGGTACCTGGGCAACAACTGCATTTCTGTTCCCTGCTTTGGGAGTTCAGATGTACATCTCCCATGCAAACACCTAATGCTAAATGTAGGTACCTTGATTTCAAACTCAATCCAATCATTTTATACCCTTTTGGTTCACTGTGTTTTCTACCTCAAGATATTTTAATAAACATTTTGCTACATATCTTAAAAAATTGCGGGAAGACAGGTTGTTCCTGTGCTAGAATACAGATGCTTAGTGTCTTCATGTTTAGGTGATGGATGGCAATGACCCAAAAATGTCACATCAAATATTACTAAGTAAAATGTAACATATTTGTTTAAGCAAAAAAACTTAACAAACAAAACAAATCAAATCAAATCAAAACAGTTGTATCATCTGCTAGAGAAATTCACTTCAACATATCTGAGTAGTGTATGTAAGTAGAGGAAAAGTCAGATTTTTAAGTCAAAACAATCTAAACTTCATTTGTTGAAGGCAAAATATGAAGGTGGCATTGATACCTATGCCAACAAGTTGTTCAAAGGATAGTGAGGCTTTCACATATACCGGAGAGGCATATCCATAACTTGGTGCAGGAAGAGTTTTGCAATTCAATCTGACTGATGAGCCAAACACATGGAAACAGTTGTGCAGGTTGGAGAATGGCTAAAGACACCACATGGCTTCTGAGATGGGCACCTGGACCTCCCTCTCACCCCACACCAGTGAGCACCACAGCTGAGCGATACATCCACAGCTGCCAAACCAGACACCTTGGAAACAGGTAATTCAGGTATCAGGCTTATTTCTGGTTTTCTTTGCTTGTTTTTATTTTTGTTTGTTTGTTTGTTTGTTTGTTTGTTTTTCCCAGATGAGTAATATTGCCTCTGTGAGCAAAAAGCACAAGGATTTCTGTGAACAACAGAAAACTCATGCCTGACAGGATTATCACAGCAATATTTACTGCAGCCTGCAGTGATCTCCGCCTGGCTGTGATTTGCTGTGTTGCACCAAAACAAGTTGCAGAGAAGAAAAAATATAAATTTTATCAACATGGTGTCTGAAACAAGGCCTCAGCTCATGAAGCAGTTGTGAAGGTGAAAGTTGGAAACATAGAGGAAGAAAACAGAAATAAGGCAAAAGAACAGCTGGGCCATATGGGAGGAGTTGGACTGGTAAGAAGTTGGAGTAGTTGAAGTGGGGTGCATAGTCCGGTCACTGGTGCCATTTGGGTCCCTCATGGATTTGCACAGGGTCACCAGCTGGTTACACACTGAAACAGATGGACCACATGATTATCTGGAAAAGGCACAACGGAGTCACTGCTGGATGGGAAAGTCTATAGCGATGCTGAAGGGCAGCAGCGATCATGAATTACTTATTGAAAAGATGACGAATGCATTAAAGCCCAAGGGAAAGACGGGTGACACTGGAGTTAAATTTGATCCTGCGAAGTTAAAAGGCAAGTCATTGAGAGAGACGGAGGAGGTAATGCTTGGGGAGCATTTCAGGCCATTACTGCGGAACGATAAAGAATTCTCAGTGGAGACCAGATGGGAAATATTTAAGGAAGCAATAGAGAACACAGTAGGGAACTTATTGGGAGGCCTAAGCAAACAAGGAGGAGCTGGACAAACATCAAAACAAAAGCATTAGAGGGAAAATGCAAACAGAGCCGAGGATTATGGGAGAGTGGAAACAAAAGCACAAAACAAAGCAGAGGAAAATTTCCAAAGGCAAGTAAACCCCTTTAGGTTATAGAGAAGCACCAGGAAAACAAGGTGTAAAATTGAGGTGGAAGAAGACTGTGTTCAATGGAAACAACAGTGTGCCTGTGCTAAGAGCATCAAGAGGAATTCTCATGGCCTGGGAGAAAAGTAAGAGAGAAGGTGGAGCCGTGGAAAGAGCAATTGGCTGAACACTCTTATCACCATGCCTGGAGGGATTTAAAAGGTGTGTAGATGTGGCTTTTAGGGATATAGTTTAGTGGTGAGCTTGGCAGTGTTGGGTTAAGATGGCCTCAATCACCTTAGAGGTCTTTTAGAGGTCTTTTCCAACTAAAGGATTCTATGATCTACCTGGATACAATCATCCCAGACCAAGACTGGGAGTTTGGCTTGAAAGGAAAAAAAAGGCATCCATTCTGAGCCGATGATATAGAAAGTACTGTACAGCAGCCCTTCCATCCTTTTAGCAACATATGTTTACACAGAACTGTTAGAGGTCACCCTACAACTAAGGAAAAGAGTTCAAAACTAATGCACGTTACTGCCACCAGTGAAAGTACAAAGACATATACTAAAGCACAGTGGGGAAAGTCCAGTGGAAAAAATTGAGGAATGGTTAAAGCAAATTGCATAGGAAGCAAGCAGTGAAAAATGCTGAAGTGTGGGAAAGGATTAGATTAAATATCCGTGCTCTGGCTACAAGTACAAAATGAATAAGGATGGTGATTAAAGGTGCTTTTGGCAATCTTTATTTTGCGAGACTCACCATGGAAAGAAAGAAAATGAGACATTTTCTAGCTAAAAGCATTGTAACTACAGTTGCTCTGTGGAGCACTAAGAGTAGGGAGGAAGTTAAGTAATGGCCTCAAGTGAGAAGGCTGCTAAGGTTTCCTCGTCTTCCCACATTGTGTTGTAACAACCCAAACTGAGATGAACCTCATGACAATGGGTGTTATACCATTAAGATCCTTATCTTATGCAAGTGACACCAGACAATTACACAAGCTTGCAATAATCACTGAAGTGACTGCTGCAGGAGTAAAGACAGCAATTAGAGAGAGAAAAACGCAAGAAGATAACTAAAAGATTAATTTGTATTTCTCAGGCAGCACATGCATACCTGAGATCTACATCCAGAAGAGGTTTTTAAAGGCATATTTCTTCGGTAACACTGCTATGCAGAAAATCACAGATACCTACAGCACTGCCCTGAGCAGCTGGATCACCTGCCCTCAGAGAAGCATGTATCAAACAGAGGGAACCATGGATGTCTTTGGGCAAAAGCAGATGCAGAGCAGAGCCATTTTAAGATTCATAAAGAAAAAAAGGGAGAGGACTCAGGTCAAAAGAAGAGAAAAACCAAAGAGAAATTTGGAACAGATTTTAAAAACCCTGGTCTCATCTAACCACTCATTCATCCAAATAATGCCTAAAAAATTAACCATTTGGACAATAGAGTCCAGTAGCCTCAGCAAAGCACTCAGCGGGAGAAGGTTACAGGCAGACCCAGCAGAAAATAATTCTGTATTATTCCGTGGAAAAGATAATCTGTCAAGACACACAGTTTTGATGGCAATACAGCCTTGTCACAGCCAGCACAGACAAATACAGTTTTAGATTAGCAGGAATAATAATCACAAGCCCCACCAGCACAGCAAAGTGGCACTTCAGGTGTCTACATGTCATTCACAGTGCTGCTTCCTGGAAACGCGCCTCCCAATGAAACAGAGCTGCCTTATATTCCTCAGATTTTATCTTGGGATAATTCAGACACTTCCACTACTGCCAGAAGGGAAATGCAGCTTTTCTCTCCCGTGGAGTCCACTCTTTGCTGTGCAGCTCCCTGGAACACTCTGAGTCATCAGTATGCTTCAGAGGAAAACAGGGGGCTTAGGGTTTGGAATTTGGGATTTGGGTAAAGAGTGCTCCTGGGGAGTTTTGCTGCAGGCAGGAGGGCAGAGAAAGAGTAAAAGGAAGTGAAGGATGGAGATAAAACTGACCAAATAGGGAGGGTTTTGCCCACAGATATGTAATATGGTAATCCTTGAAAAATCAGCACAACCTTCTGGGCCATTATATCTATGCCTTGCTTGCTTAATCCCAAAACTTGAGACAGAAAACATCACATTTCCAGCTGTAAAACCTTTCTGCCCCATCATATCCAGTTGTGTGTAACTTTATCTTGTGTTACAGAGGCAGCTTTCATCCTTCCATGGCCAGTGTTTACATCCCCATACATTTAGTGGAAGAACAACTGTGTCTTCATTCAGCTTTTCTGTTTGGCAAGAAAAGTCAAGACTCACACCTTTGACCTACACATTTACCTCTTGAGGTGGAGTGGGTGAATAAAAGGAAGGCAACACACCGAGCTCAGTGCCTCAGGAGGGAGAACAAGAGGACCATTGTTTGCTGCGCCATGAAACCAGCTTCTCATTGCTGGACTTCCTCAGGTCACGGTTGATGTCAAGTCAGGATGATGTCAGGGGCTTCAGCAAGCCCTTTCCCTCTACATCCTCTTCCCATCCAAAGATGTGTGTGCCTGTTCCTGCTCTTCACAGAAGGCATCATCGCTTATTAATCCAGCTATCATGTCAGCGGGGGCTTCTGCTGCTCTTGTCTCTTGCAGCAGAAATAAAGTCTATTTGTTGAAGAAGGACTGCAAGGCTGGAGACAGGCTCTAGTAGCAGTTAATGCCACCCCACACACTCTTCTGTGAGGAAGACCAGCTTCTGAATTCATCATTAAATCTTGGGCTTTCTCTGAAGCTCACTCTTTGTAATACCACAGAATCATAGAATGGGGTGGGTTGAAAGGAACGTTTATGATCATCTTGCACCTTTAAGGTCATCCTCTCCCCCCCCTGCCATGTGGGGACACCTTCCACTGAACCAGGTTGCTCCAATTCCCATGGCATCTTGGCCTTAAATACTTTCAGCGGATGGGGCATCCACATCTTCTCAGGGCAGCCTTTGTCAGTGCCTCACCTCCCTCACCATAACAAATTTCTTATATAACAAATATCTAATCTAAACCCATCCTCGTTCAGTTTAAGGATGACGTAAATCTTATAAGCGTTGCTGACAACTATCTGCTTGTTTCATTACAACCCCATCCTTGGGTTCACAAGGTTTCTGGTATTGATGAGCATACATTTTGGAGCATGAACAAACAGCCAATGGATCAATGTTCACTGGGACAAACTTGCTGAGATGAAATACTGGCTTCATTTGTTAAACTTTAATGATTGACCTGCCTGGCAAAGCCAAGAATGCAATAGCTCCCATTTCTCTAGGCAAGTTTATCTATCAGGTAATTACACTTTAAGCTCAATGAACATTGTTTCTTTAAAAGCATTTCCTTGCCACTCAGTTAAAAGTACCTGTAATTAAACCTCAGAGGAACACATCACAGATTTAAGGTCTGAGGTCTGAATGACAGTTTCCCACAGCAGCTTCTTCCTGCATGGAGATGCCAACTCATGGAGTCAGCATTTGTGTGTCCTTTGGGGAATGGGGCAATCAGAGGAGACTGCAGCCTAAACAGAGTATCTATTAAAGCAGGAAAAAATGCATATGTCATCTTGTCTGAGATACATACCATGCTCAGTTACCATGGCAATGGACATTATAGGTAGCTTCAGGGAAGGGGAAGAATGATTAGTGGACAGAAAAGGGGGAAGACTGTGCTGTGCCCTCTCAGAGTATTTTCATTAAGATTACAGGAAGCAGGATCCTGATATTAGACAGTAGGTGTTTGCATTCTTGTCCTGATCTAACTTTAAAAGTATGAGCGACAAGGGCTTCCCTTGTTTCCCTCAGCAGGCAATTCCACCAGATGAAAGATTTTCACAGCATCTGGCCTCCTGTTGTCTCGATTTCCCACTCTATAGTGCTTAATCTTCTCAATTGACAAGCTGAAGCATGCCAAATCAATATTTTCTTTTGAAATTTGGCTGTTCAAAGGCTAACTTCATCGAGTAATGATCTTGTGCTTTGGGCTAAAAAACTTGCTTCGAAGGCTTCAGTGCACAGGTGAATTATTCCTTTCAAATTAAAAGAAAAGAAATTCATAGTCATTTTAGCTGAGACTAGAGAAAAGCAAAAGAATAGAAAAAATGCTGCCTTTTATTGAGACTGTAGTTATTTTTGTCCTTTCGCCTGGTTTGTGAACAAAATGATGCCTATGTGGTCTTTTGCCTAATATTTAAACATCAACATTTTTAAGCATGTTGGCCATTTCATCCACTTTCAGAAAATTGTCATTTCCACTCTCTGGGGGTAGGAAGTTCCTACAAGTTTCATTAATATCATCAACCAGGGAAAAGGAGAATTCAAGGCAAATTAAAGGAGAATTAAATGCAAATTAATCTATCTTGATGGGTCTCTTAATGGAAAGGCAATTTCTTACTCATCCTGCAAAGCATATGCCAATTAATCAGCCAGAAAATACCTACTGGTCCACCATCCAGTACTCAGTGCCCTACTAGCATGGCTGTGGACTGCTCTTTCCTGACCAAAACTGTAGGGGACACTGGGAAAACTGCAGGATGCAAATGTTCATGGGACCAGGAAACCAGGTTTCATTGCTTGTTCAGCAAGACAAGTATGTCAGCAGCTTTCTCCAACAACAGCATTTAAAAATAAAAACATCTAAATCTCATATATGGTTTCCCTTTTTTCCACAATACCTGTTGCTGCAGGGCTTGTTCCAGCAATGGACTTGCATCCACACATTTAACAAAGGCCATGGGTGTTTCATGAAACCCACGATCCTCTAGATGTGAAGTCAGTGGAGCTTTGACAAATTCAAAATATGATGTGAATTTAAGAGCTTTCGGGGATGAAAGATGGACTTTGGAGACTTGAAGAAAAGAACTCCAAAGGTCTCTTCCAGCCTAAAGTTTTCTTTAAGTTTGGATCTTAAGATCTGTGTCTGTAGTCTGTATGCACAGCAGACAGCTCTTACCTTATTCTCCTTGGTTCTCACCTTGTCAATGTAAATTAACCTTATTTTACAGACTAGAATTCCAGGGAATTTTCAAGTCTCTGTTTTTTCTGGATAAAGGACCTCAACCCATGCAGCAATATCGTCTTTGGGGATGGGATGTCCAAAGCATCTTGCAGCATCAAGTAGGGTGCAAATTCCCTGAATGCACCACTCAGACTCCTTCAGTGTGGATTGGTGGATTAAATATAGGCCAGGCAGTCTGGCTTTGACTTCAAAGATTTCCACCTTCTCAAAAGAATTTTGATTCTATCCATTTTATATGGGAAATAGAGACAAAGAAACCTCTGGTTATTTAGGATCCAAAGACATGGAACTGAATAAAAATCCCAGCAGGGTGTTAAAAAGATGCAAACAGCCCTTCAATTTACAGTTACAAGTTGATTTCTTGATACCATATTGAAGCAATTCCAAAAAACTGAGAAGAAAAACAAATATAAAAATCTTTACTTGCTTTCTTTACTTCCTTGTGTGACCTTATGAACCTTCATGACCCCGGGCAGCATTTGACACAGATGAGGATGTGACCTTTCAGTATACCAATACCTTTACAGGAACAGGTCTTGAAAGCATGAAAGGCTTTTTCCACTTGTTGGCCCCAGAACTTAACCATAGATCATAGCAGAAAAATCTCAGGATACAATGATTTGAACCAAGAAAATCTAAATATTTATTATTTGAAGAGGTAAATATTGACTTCATGTCAAAGTGAAGTAAATATCTGCAACGGGAGTCTCAGCATTTCAAAAAAAGGAACAAGAATTCTAGTGAGCAGCTTGCTGGAAACAACCACCCACTTCCAAGAGTCGCTAATGCAAGCAGATGGACAAAAGCCCACACTTCTCTTGGGTGGGCTATTTAGGCTCCACAATACCTGAACAGAAGATGCTTGGCCCCAGTGTGGGTATAGAACTATGACAAATGCCCAAGCCTCCTCCACTGTCCATGGAGAGAGAAATCTAGTACACGGGTATGCAGTGACAGGACAAGATGGAATGGTTTTAAACTGAAAGAGGGTAGGTTTAGAATAAATATTAGGAAGAAATTCTTTACTATGGTGAGGAACAGGCACAGTTTGCCCCAAGAAGCTTGACTGTCCCATGCCTGAAAATGTTCAAGGAGACGGAGAGGGCTGGCCTGACTCTCTGATGCTGAATTTGAATCAAAATGCATAAAAGAAGGTTTCCTCATCTCAAGGGAGTTGAAATCCATAAACTCCACTAACCAAAACAGTGTCAAATCCCCCAGGCTATGGAGCAACTGGGGTGAGGGGAAAGCAAGGGCCAGGGGCTAAACAGTGAGGTAGAGTGTCTCTACTGTACCTCTTGGTCAAGTTGAGTCACCAGCACTAAGCTGAGCACAATTCAAGAGGCCAGGCCAGAAGAATGATCAAGAGGAACCTTGATCCTTTCCAACAGCCATGGAGCTTCTACCAAGAGGAGCTGGCTTCTGCCTCTTTTCCCAAATATGTGTATTTTTCCTACTGGCTCTCAATCAATACAGATATAATCAACATGGTGAGCAAAGAAGTGACAATTTTCAATACCCATCCATTGGTAAATACAGACCAAACAAGTTGACTGCAGTTAATTACTGATGAGGGGCTCACAGGACATGGTCCAATGACAAAGCGGGATGGGTGGACCTACAGAAAAACCTGTAATTTTGACCAAGGCTGCACAACTGGAGTGCAAAGTGTATCCAAGACTGACACGCTCCTCTGAATGAAATAAAAACTACAGCTGCAAGTGGTTGGTTGTTTAAGTCTTACTCGTCACAGGAGTTTTAAAAAATCTTTGCTTCTAATTCTGAGCATTCCAGAGCAGACAGGTAGACCTCCTGTTTCATCTTTTCCCACTGGGAACTGATGATGTTGTTTGCTGTTGTCAGTTTTTTGTTTAAACTTCTTGCAATAACTGAGATCTTTCATAAGTAATCCTGCTGGCTGCTGCTGTGGGTTCTTCCTTCTGAGAAATCACATCAATGGCAATCAAGCTTGGACAGCTTCCTAAGCCATCTTTTCCATCTCCACCACAAAGGAGAGGGTTCACGAGCAATCCCTTGCACAGCAGCCAGGGAAGGCTTCCACCTCTGCAGGAGTACTCTCATGTCAGGGACAAGATCATGGTAGGGGATTGCCAGCCACTGATCCAGCTTTGTGGCTTTTCCCAACAGTTTGGTGTATGAAAACCTCCTTTCCTGGGATTGCATAATTAGAGGAAGGGAAATGAGATCTCAGAGAGGGACTCAGAGATCATGGGGCAAAACTCCAACTCTAGCTCTTATTACTAATCCAGTTTATGTCATCCTCATTCTCACTGTAACTTCTTTTCCTGACAGGTCTATTAGGGCTCATTCAGGAGAAAGTCAGAGTGACTCAGACATCTTTCCTTAGCACAAGAATTCTCTGGATTTTAACAAGTCCAACCAGCCATGATGTTGTCAGACATTGAGAAACACAGAACTGAGCTAGTGTCTTCTGGGAACAGAAGACCTGAGGAAAGCTTAGGCTGGTCCTGGAAGAACCTAGCCGGGAGAAAATGTCCCAGGGTTCCCAGACCTGCTAGGGTCTCTGCATCAGCAGTACAGGAGGGCTGTTTGGAGAGAGAAAACTGAAGTTCCATTTCCATCTTTCACCCTCCCCTGGTGTCCCAGGCACTGAACTGTTTGAGACAGATGGGGATATTTGTTTCAAACACAGAACGGCTGGTTTTGTGTGGGAATGTTCAGTCCATGGGACTACACAATTCTGGGGAAATCCTATTTTATCTTTACAAAAATGTACTCTCATGTGGGCAAAGAAATAGAAACAGTGATGGTGAGAAACAGGACCTTAAGATTAAATGTCCTCTAAAAATGGTGTTATCATGATAGTTAACCTCTTTGGTCTCCTGGAGGGTGCTGGAGGGCCACAGAGCTGCTCAGAGGGCTGGAGCACCTCTGCTGTGGTGACTGGCTGAGGGAGCTGGGCTTGCTCAACCTGGAGAAGACTCCAAGGAGACCTTAGAGCACCTTCCACTGCCTAAAGGGGTTACAAGAGAGTTGGACAGGGACTTGTGACAAGGACTTGTAGTAATAGAACAAGGGCAAATGGCTTCCTACTGTCTGATGGGGGGAGGTTTAGATTAGAATTTTTGAAGGAAATTGTTGTGAGGGTGGCGAGACACTGGTACAGCTGTTGTTTGAAGTAGCTAAGAATCAGATGGATGCATAACTAATTTCATGTTAGCATCTCATCAGGTCTAATCCCTATTCCTAGATCACCCAGAACTGCCAGCCCTGTCCCTTGTCATTACTTTGATCAACTACATCAAACTGGGCCTGTATTATTTCTACTTATATACAATATATAGATGTTATATATTAGCTGGATCTCAGCAAAGGATTTAATTCCCAATTTCTTCACCTTGAACTAGCATTTTGCTTTACTGAGACCAACTTTGACATGGAAAAGGCTAGAATGAGGTATGGGAAAAAATGAACAAAATGGAAAATTAAACAAAAGTTTCCAGCTCAACAACTTCCCCTACTCAGAGCTATAAAAACTGAACAGAGTAAAGACCCTGCTGAATGGAGCCTTACAAGAGACTGTTCATGTCTGGAGACATCACTGTGACTTTACATGGAAAGTCACAGCCCAGACAAGGGTGTTTTCCCATGGTTTTCCCCAAAAAGCATTCGGCCCAGCTGAGTCCTGAGCACACATTTCCTCTCTCTGGCTCCCTGGGGCTGCCCTTGGCAGAGCTCTCACAGTCTGATGGTGATTCCCGAAAAGCAGCTCACTGAGACGGGCAGAGTGAGCACATATCCTGGATAAGCCGCACTCGAAATGCGGAGGGTGGAGAGGAACAACTGTGACATCTTCCTGGTGCCCCAGTACCTCCTGCCTCAAGCCTCAGCCCCTCTGACAGAGCTGTGCTTGCTGGGCAGGGAGGTCACCCAGCAAATCTTCATGCAGTGATGTTCTTGGAGAAAGCAGCTGAGCGGAAACAAAACTGAACCAAACCCTTTTCACCGCTTTTTCACCACAGAGAGATGCTAAATACAAATCTCAGCACCAGGCCTGCTTGGAGGTTGTGGTCTGAGGAAACCCTGATCATCGATAGGGGGCAAGTGGGTATTTTGGTGCTACTAAAAGCAAACAACAGGAAGCCTGATTGTACTTTCTTAACTTAAACTTTTTAAGAAACAAGTACCACACATCTTGAGACGTGGCACAGGCCAGTAATACACAAAGGGTGCAAGATGCTGAGTATGAGAAGCTGCAGCCAGACACAGGATATGTCCTCTGTGACCCATGGACCCTTGCAGTCCCTTTTGCCTTTACCTTTGCCTTTGCCTGGCACCATGACAGGAGGCACTTGACACCCTGAGATAAGCTCAGTCTGTTTGAGCTGGTGCTAAAAATGCCAAGGTTTTGGGTTCAATACCTGCATGGGCAATTCCCCCCAGAGCTGGAACTGATGATACCTATGAGCTCCTTCCAACTCAGAATATTCTATGAATCTGTGACTTCTGATTCTCTTTCCAGTACGACCATCATGACTAAAGCCCACCACTGGGCCACTACATCCAGTAGCCAAGAAATTTTGATGCAGGGCTGCTCATTCACAGCCCCAGGCACTGCCTATCCTCCAGTGATGGGGTTCAGAGTCTCTGTTCCCTACACTGTGGATTAATAACTGGTTTTGTTCCTTTTGGGTTTTTTGTTTGTTGGTTTTTTGGTTTTTTTTTTGGGGGGGGAGGTGGTTTGTTTTTTGGTTTTGTTTTGGTTTTGGTTTGGGTTTTTTTGTTGTTTTGTCTTTTTATTTATTTATTTCAAGGGTTGCACCATACAGTTTCTAAGCCCCTATCTCCTGCCTGCTGGCATTGCTCAAATGTTGGTGCCTCCTTGTCCTACCTGCACCTGGGGTGCCAAAGCTGATCTTGGCACTAAAGGCTGGAAACTGAATGAAGGCAGTGCTCAGGAACAGAACTCCCGTCTGCAATACAGCCCTGCAGAGGTCAGAGCTGGAAACACGGTTGTGCTGGAAGGGCAACTCCGGCATGATCCCAAGAAAGCAGAGGAACGACAAGGAATTTTAGCCAGGGGGGATGCAAGGCAGCAGGAAGGGGACTGTGTGCGTGTGCAAAGCTGTCTCGACACCTCCCCTCGCCTCTTCCCCTGTTAAGGGGGGGTCTGCCAGCTCAGGAGTGGCACAGTCTAGCGCAAGTCCTGCCTCCTTCCTCCTCCTCCTTCTCCTCCTCCTCCCAGATGTTCCCTTGTGTGCAGCCATCTGTTGAGCTCCCTCCTCCCTCCTCCTGCGGGGAAGGGGGCAGCCAGCTTGCCCGGCCAGCTGCACGCCCTGCACGGAAGGAGGAGGGAGAGGGACGAGAGCAGGAGGGGACAGCCGCCTCGGGCCCCGCTGCTGCTGCTGCTGCCGCCTCCCGCCGTGGGACCCGGCCCGGCCCGGTGAGTGCCCCCTCTGCCCCCAGCCCCTCCCTGACCCCGCATCCCCTCCCTGACCCCCAGCCCTTCCTTGCGCCCTCCATCCCCTCCCTGGCCCCTGCACGCCTCCCGGCACCCCCTTCCAAAGTTCCCCGCGTGTGCAGAAGCGTGGGGCTCGTTTTTGGGGGAGGGGGGACGCTGTGCCGCGATGGGCTGAGCCCTCCCCGGGGATGCGCAGGGCCAGCCCGGGGTCGCTGCTGCGGAGCCCGCCCCAGCCTCAGAGCGCGGAAACTTTTTCCGTGTGATGAGTTTTCCTCGCGAGGGGTCCAGAGGCCGGGGGTGCAGGGAAGGGGGAAGAACAGACGTCTCGGGTGGAAGCAAACTACTTTTTTCCCCACCTCTAGTTTTTCCAGAGGGGGAACTGTGCGGTGCGGTGGGTGCGTACGAGCCCCAGCCCGGCTGCCCTCCGGGATGAAGCGTCTCCAGCTGGAATCCCTTCACTTCTCCTTCCCCCAGTGGAATGGTGCTTTCTAGAGGTCTCGGGATCGCCACGGCTGCAGAGTAATCCGAGCAGCAGCTGGAGGCTCCGCACCGCCTCCCGTGCCCGGCTTCGGGGCTTTGATTTCACACTGGGCTCCCTGTCTCCCCTCCTCTCCCTCCTCCTCCTCCTCCTCGGGCCCTCCCCTCAACCCTCGGGAGCGAAGAGAAGCTTTTTGGTGGTTTCTGGTGCTGGGAGGCTCGCAGGGTCTGGAGCTTACTCAAGGTAAGGACAGAAAGGAGAAGGAAAGGAAAGCTTGGAGGGGTCGGCTGGATGGGGTGTGGAAGCTGGAAGGTGCCGAGGGGGGGTCCTTTCCCCCCGGGTTGTATTGATAAAGGCATGGCAAAGGCATTCCTGCCTGGGAATTTCCTATCTGTGAGTGGATTAAGCTGACGGGGAAGGTGTGTATGGGAAGGGGAGAGAGAAAGGCGAGCAAGATTTGTTCATTCTCTCATTGAAGAAAAAAAAAAAATAAAAAAGGGAAGAAAGAAAGAAAGAAAGAAAGAAAGAAAGAAAGAAAGAAAGAAAGAAAGAAAGAAAGAAAGAAAGAAAGAAAGAAAGAAAGAAAGAAAGAAAGAAAGAAAGAAAGAAAGAAAGAAAGAAGAAAGAAAGAAAGAAAGAAAGAAAGAAAGAAAGAAAGAAAAGAAGAAAGAAAGAAAGAAAGAAAGAAAGAAATGAAAGAAAGAAAGAAAGAAAGAAAGAAAGAAAGAAAGAAAGAAAGAAAGAAAGAAAGAAAGAAAGAAGAAAGAAAGAAAGAAAGAAAGAGAAGAAAGAAGAAAGAAAGAAAGAAAGAAAGAAAGAAAGAAAGAAGCTGCCGGGTGTGACTTCTGAAGCAGGAGGTCAGAAAGCACGGGGTTCCCCTGATAGTGCACACACCCTTTAAACTTTCAAGCAGTTCCCAGGAAACTTGTTATTAATGCTGCAGTCATTAAAAGGCGCAGCCCATGGCAGATTTATTAGCTCAGTAAACCACAACACGTGCCAAGCTCTCTGGAAACAAAAGGGTCTGTCAACTTCACTCCTCTGGCTTGGGATTTTGGGAAGCCTGGGAGGAGAGCGGCGCGGATGGAGCTGGTGGCTTTTGTCGCGGGGCAGTGGCATCGCCTCCGTTAGCCGACGCTCCCAGCACGGCTCGGGAATGCCATTCCGCGGCGGCGAAGGCACCGGAGGGAGCCCGGCTGCGAGGAAAGCACAGCGAACCCTGCTGAGCTCACGGCGCTCGTCGCGGCAGCGGGACGAGCAGCCCCCGGTCTCCCGGACGGAAAGCTTTCCCCGCGTGCCTGCCACGATAAATCAGCTGCCGTCCGCCTGAATAACAGCATTCACTGAAGTTACAGTGGGAAACTTGTCTGGCTGGACACTGTGCCATTGCTGTGCGGAGAGCAGCCGGTGCCGATCGCTGGCGTTGCGCTGAAATATCGCATTGATTGCCGCTCCGAAGGAGAGCTCGGCCGGCAGCGCCGGGTTATTATTATAGCAGCGGCGAGAAGCAGGGCGAAGAGCACCGGCAGAAGAGGGCGGCGGGGAAGGGCAGGCTCGGACCGTCTCGCCGATCTCCCCGGGAACAAGAGAGGCACGCTGGATGTGTTGGATGCTGAAAGGAGCGGAGGAAGCTGGCCCGTCCCCGGGAGGATTTGCAGGCTGAGCTTGGCCGGGGGCTGGCTGTCGGCAGCCAGGCGCTCACGGCGCAGCGGGTCAGTGTGTGCCATCGCCCTGGCAGAGCGGGCCTGGCTCCGGGCCCGGGGCACCCGCGGGAGGCAGTCCCGGCCATGGCCGGAGGGCACGGGGCGGCGCCTGCTGCCGTGCGGGTATAAATGGCCCGGGAGGGAGCTGCCTGCCCTGCCCTGCTCTGAGGCCGTGGGTGCGCGGGTGAGCGGAGCCGGCACCGGGGCAGGCAGGAGGCTCGGGGGATTTTCCCCTGCGGCATCCTGGAGCGGGGCAGGACGCTGCTGATTTGTGAATGAATTTGAGCAGCTGCTGTCAGAGGCTGTGGGGAGCAATAACAAAATGCCTGGAGGGAACGAGGACGTGACAGACATCCCAGGGGACATTAATTTCTGATGACAGGCTGGACTGGCAGGGAAGGCTGCAGGGTTGGGATGAGGGTCTCCTGCACCCCTGTTCTTTACAACTAAGTGCAAGGAACAAACCCGGCATTGAATGCATGAAAAGAAATTGGAGAAAAGGGGGAAAAAACATGCAGAAGTTTTCAGGTGTTTTGTGGATTTATTTTTATTCTTTTTTTTTTTTTTTTTTTTTTTTTAATATAGGGAAAAGCATCCTGTGCTCCCTCAGGCAGCCACACAGTGAGCAGCAGTAAGTGCACCCCTGTGCAAGACTGAGCTGGGAATAAAAGGTGAGCCACCATCTTCCAGAGGTTTAGAGTTTTCCCTCCATCCCTAACTGCTTTTTTTTTTTTTTATCCTCTTTCAGTCTCTCCTCCTTCCTCCTCCTCCTTCTGCTCTTTTGTTAGCTGGTTGGTGGGGAGAAGCAGAGTCTAGAGGGTGGGATGAGACAAGGCATCCTTGTCCAGCAGCCCTCCTGACCCCTGGCACCCCCAGGCTCTGCACGGTAGCTGCAGCACTGCCTGCCTTGCAGGCTATCAAAAGAAACTTCCCAACACCGAGATGTTGAGGGCTGGGAAGAGATAAAGGCTGGCTTGAGCAAGCTGCTTCTTGTCTTAAAACTTGGCACCTGGACCTATCGAGGCAAATGCATGAATGGCTCAGCCATTCATTACAAGGAAATCTTCATATTTTAATTTTTATTGCAATTTTTTTTTTTTTAGAAGGGGGTGGAATAATTTCCTGGGAGTTTCTATTGCATTCATGGTGTGCAGCAGTGGAGGAAGGAAATTGTGCTCTGGGAATCGCCCCAGCCTTCCCGTCTGATTGCAGACACTGCAAGGGATTAAACCATCCTGGCTGCCTTAGCATGGACATTCCTGAGTTGCATTAACCAGGCTGGAAATCTCCTGTCAGAGCAGTGGCAAACTGGAAAAAAGCCTTTGTCTTCAGCATAGCAGACAGAGGGCCATGTGCTATGTGTAACGTCTGAGTGGCTGGTGTCTGCAGGGTTTCTTTTCCTTCCCCTTCCTCCCTTCCTCATTCTTTTTTGCTGTCTGTGTCTCTGTGATGTGATTCCTCTCCTTTGAACTGATTCTTGCCAGCTCAAACCAGGGGTGGGGAGAGAAATCACGTAATGGTTTGGGCTGGACCTTAAAGATCATCCAGTTTCAACACCCTGGCCATGGGCAGGGACACTTTCCATTAGAGCAGCTTATTCAAAGCCCTGTCCAACCTGGCCTTGAACACTTTCAGGGATGGGCACTGTATTTTCAAGGATTTTTTTAAACTTTGAATAAGAGAATCCTCCTCAAGAAAAGTTGAGGCTTAAACTCTTGTTGTAACTGATAGGTCAAACCAGCTGTGATTTCTCACACCTCTTAAGGTGACACATGTGCATGGGGCTTGTGTCACCTGTCTCCAAGTGGGGCAGGACATGTCCTGACCCCAAAAGTGCCTGTTTTCCTCCCATCCTTGAGAACAATATGTCTGTAGCAGTTGGCATGGTGAGGCCAAACTTCACAGAGCAGGACAGGGGAGATCTTTCTCCAAAGCACTTTAATCCTACTGTAAAAGATCAGTTTGTATATGTCCAGGACCAAAGCACTGCAACTCTTGCAAATGATCTCCAATGCAAAGAATTATAGGATTATAGGGTAACTGAACTGGCCAGTCTCATCCATCCCCTTCCCTCTCCCACCGCCTGGCTGCCCATTTTGCAGAGGGCAAAGCAGGGATGCTAGAGTGTCCAGGAAGGCAGGAGCTGGACATGGTGCCAGGAACTGTGTAGCATTTGTCTGGAGCAGTTACAGCAGTGGCAGTGTTGGCTGGGGACTCCTGTGTGGGGTGAGACCCACAGGCCTTGTGCTCCCTTCCAGCTAAACTGGTGGGAATTGAACCTGGGCATGGGGTGAGTGAACACCTCTCAGACCTAGTACTAGTCATACCCTAAAGTGTCAGGAGGGAAACTGAGGCACTTAAATGGGGACTCAGGGTGGCATCAGTGGTGGGAAATTGGTCCCGCTGGGGAAATGGCTCTCCCAACCCACTTCAGATGATCTTTTCTCAAAATCCTCCACCAGCCAAGAGGGACTGGAGAATCCCGGGCCAAGGAGGGGAGGGAAAATAGCTGAGGAGATACTGCCCATCACGGGGGCAATGAAGCATCATCTGCAGTGGGGATCATGGTGGGAATGGCACACTGCTGGTAAACCCTTTATCAGCTTCTACCTAACACACTTCCCCTCCCCAAATCCCCCCTTCCCAAACCTTGTAGGGAGACCCACTGGATCTAGTAAATGTCTCACATGCTTGACTGGGGTGGGGGCAGCTCCTGAAGCCCCAGCTGATGCTCCACCAAGCAGTTTCACTGGCATTCATCGTTTGCAAGAATTACTGGAGAGGAGGGGCAAAGAAAGGCCATGAGGGGAATGAGATGGGAGCCTCCAGCTGTGCTGTTTGCCACAATAATGGCCAGGATTGTGTTTATTATCTCCTCAGTGGAGGGTCTGCAGCTGCACGCTGAGAGCCACAGACAGCAAAGGGGCCCAGAGATTATGTGCATGGACAAAAACCCAACCACAAAAACAAATAAAGAGCCCACAAAGGATCCCTGGGCCAGCTGGAGCAGGTGCCATCGGGCACCCAGCTTAACTCCCAGTCTCCTCATTTTGCCCTTCCTTACTGAAGTCAGCAGCCCCTCAGGGCTGTTAGGAGCAGGGAGATTGGCATCTCCTGCCTTTCAGAGAGCTAACGCTGCATGGGGTCCTCTTAAAATCCTTCTGCCAGGGCTGAAGGTGCTGCCCAGCAGGATGAATTTCTTTTCCCTCTGCTTCTCAAGATTTTTTGCAGTGCTGGCTGGCACCATGACAAAGGCATGCTGTTGGAGGCAGTACTTAAACCTGATCTGCAGCCACCTCTGTTGTAGTGGATTCAAGTGGATTCAATTCTCTTAGAGATCTTTTCCAACCTTAATGATTCTATGATTCAAGGAGAAGGAGCTGGAAAGCCATTAGAGATACAGGATGATGAGGCTGTGATGAGTTGTTTGCTCTTGGTGGGATGTGTTTCACCAGCAAGAGCAGAGGCATCACCCTGGGACGTATCACCTTCTCCTCACCTCCTCTCTCTTGTTTCCTTCCCCCTGCCTAGCTCATCTTCTCTGGGGGAACCCATCCATGCAGCATGGTGTCTCTGCAGCTCAGGCCAGCCCTCTGGGGTGATGGGAAGCAATCCAGATCAGGCATGTGGGGTACATCCATATGCATCACGCCTTTCCCTCACTGCCCAGAGAGCTGCTGGTGAGTCCTTGCAACCTGCACTTCCCTGGCACAGAACGTGGTAGCTGCCATCCCAGGGATGTGCATGGCATGTGGCATTTCCCAGCTGGGCACAGTGGCATGGCTGATCAGCTCTTCCAACAGCTAAAACCAAGAAGTATCCACTGTGGGCAAGGAGGTTTCCTCTCCCCGTGCTGCACCTCTTAACGTGCCTCTCTGGCATGTGGTGTTCATCCTGGAGTGCATTCCTCTGGAATTATATCATGTCTCTGGGAGCTGGAGTACAGTGAAAAAGCATCACCATAGCAGGAGCCAGAGCAGGAGCTGTCTGGGGTTGGCTGTCAGGTGTGCGCCGCCTAGGGCTGAGCCTCCAGGAGAAGCTTGCTGGCATAATTTTCGTTTTCAATAATTGACTAGTTAAGATAGGAGGATGGGTTTAATCCTCTCTGGGTTACTGCTGAGATTTGGGTAAAGCCTGGGCACTCCCAGGCTCCTTTTGTGCCTCACAGCGGGTTCTTGGGCACTGGAGGTGACGGGGCAGCTTCACCAGGTCATTCTACAGCAAAATGCTCTAGGACTGGCACAAAACTCTGTGTAAACCTCTCCTTTGCTATGAAACATCATGTTGAAGGGCTGGTCTGTTCCGAGTTTGTGCCAAAATAACGGAGGCCTCCCATTCTGGGACATGGCGCTATGAATAAAAATTCTATTCAGCCGAGTTTGAGATGGTTAAGAAAATATTTGTGTTCCTGGCAGAGATGAAGTCTCTCTTATGCTCACTGAGTGCCAGGATAGTGAGGCCTCCTGCTCTTGTGATTATGCTCACAGTTAAGAAGCAGAGCAGGGAGAACAAGAAATAGGAGTTGTTAGGGGTAAAAGAGTTCAGGATGGCCATGCTGGAAGTGATTCTAGAGCAGGAGAAAGTTCTGAGCTCTTCCATCCCTTGCTGGCACCTGTTTGACTGATTCCATGCATCCCAGGCTGCTGGGAACCACTTGCAGCTGCAAAGCTCCCAGTTTGAGTGGTTCTGCAGCTGGAATAGCCAGGAGGCAATGTGGGGCTGGGATGCTCACATCCTGTCTGCTCCACAGAGCCCTGTGAATCCCTCCTGGTGCTGCACCACTCCAACACCTGCCCTTCTCCTGCCCCAGCCACTCAGGAGGCCTGGCGAACAATTTCCTTTTGGAAATGCCCCCTCTGGGCACAAGCACAGTTTGACTTGAGGCTGGAAAGCAAAATTGCTTTCAAAATCCACAGGAGACTAATTCCTCCACCTGGAAATAAACTGCTATTAAGCTGACAGCTTTCTGGGCTGAGCAGAGAAGTGGGAATGTTTGCAAATCCTGATGCCACAGTGATTTAATTCCTCATTTTCCTGTGCTGGTTGTGGCACCAGCATTTTCCCACTTGAGGAAAATTTCCCTGGCGTTGGGCTGATCTTCCCTCACAAAATGCATCTTTTCAAGGCACAAAGCTTTTAGTGTGGCAGAAATTGTATTTCAGCCACGGATGTAAATGAGCTGGAAGTTACTGTATGGGCTGGCAGACCTGCCTGCACATGTTTTCCTTTTGTCAGATCCCAAAATACACCACCCTGCACCTTGATTTCCTCCTCCAGGGGGAACGAGGGATGCCTGAGGGGGAAGATTGCACAAGTGGAATAAACTACCAGCTGTTTAAGCACTAGGATGATAAATTATCCATGGCCTCTTGCAAGGCAGATGGGAATTGTGACATTAACAGTTGTAACAAAGTTTATTTTAATAAGTCTTTCCATTTCTTTATTTAAGAAAGGATTTTCATTTTACATTTAAAAAAATAGAGCAGAGACTTTTAGCCAAGCAAGCATTTCAGTGCCTTTTCCCAAGTAACAAGCAATAGGACAAGAGGAAACAGCTTCAAGTTGCACTAGGGGATGTTTATATTGCAAATTAGGGAAAATTTCTTCACCAAAAGGGTTGTCAAGCATTGGAACATACTGCCCAGGGAAGTGTTTGAGTCACCATCCCTGGAGATATTTAAAATATGTGCAGATGCAGCACTTGAGGACAGGGTTTAGTGGTGGCTTTGGCAGTGCTGGGTTAACAGCTGGATTCAATGATATTCAAGGTCTTTCCCAACCTAAATGATTCTATATTTGAACACAGATCCATAGTGTGGAGCTGTATGAGGTTTGGAGGTGCTGGGTTCCCTCTAGGTCAGGCACATGCATCTTCTCTGCAGCCCATGTGGTGGCTTGAGGGGCTGCTTGGCTTTGCCTTTGGGGTTGTGAAATGGTTTGGATGTTTATGATGCTTCATTTAGCTTTGCCTTTGCTAATCTTATCTATCTCATCCCCTGTAACATCTACAAAAATCTCCCTAAAGGACGGAGAGCATGTTTGGGTGCAGGAATGTCATTGCAGTTTTGGCTCAGCAATTTCTGTCCAGAGAGGAGAAAAGCACATGGAAATAACCAAGACAGAAAAATGTGAAATGGCATATTGTTTTTTGTTCTTTGCTCCTTCTGGCTGTCCACAACCTTTATTCCATGGGGTTTGGTGAGATTCAAGTCTTACAAACACAGACTTGATGAAGAGCAGTGGGGTTCTAGTCCAGGTCAGGAAGCACCATCTTGTCTCTGTTTATGCAGTTTCTCAGCTCCGCACTGGTTTCCACTTGAACATGAAGCTGTTGACTTTAACTCTTTGAGTGTGACTGTCCAGCCACTTCCTTATCCACTGAGCCATCCAGCCATCAAATCCACATTTTCTCCATAGAGATTAAGATGTTGTGTGGATCAGTGTCAAATGCTTTGCACAAGTCCAGGTAGATAATGTCAGTCGCTCTTCCCTCATCCACCAGCACTAACTGTGTCATAGAAAGCCATGAAATTTGTCCAGCAGGATGTGTCCTTAGTGAAGTCATGTTGGCTATCACCAACCACCTCCTTATTTTCCCTCTGCCTTAGCAAAGCTTCCATGAGGATCTGCTCCGTGATCTTGCCAGGCAAAATAATTAAAGCAGAAAGGAATTCATAGTTAAATCTTTTCTTTTTTTCTTTTTGCATTCCTTGCATTTCATTCTGATTTTTCCCAGGGAGCAGGAACGTGGAGCAAAAAGCAGGATTCAGGCACCAGCAGGATGCCTTTTCACTCCTGCTCAAGCCCTTGGTGTCTCTTTACATTAAACCATAAGGGCTAAAGTCACCACCACACTGGCTGAGCTTCGCCTTATCCTAATGCTTGCATGCACTGGTAAGGGAAATAGGGTTGCAAATCCCTGTGTTTATATCCCACTAGAAAATTTGGCATGCCTTTGCTGTTCTAAGCAGCTTTGCAAGTCTCACAGATAAAACCATCAGAGTAAAGTGAAGGGTGATAACTTATCCCCTAAAAGTGACTTGTGCAATGTCTCCTGATGGAGGCCTTCATGAAATCAAGTGCAATTTGGAAGAACCAAGGGACTGATTCTGATCCTGCTGAAAGATCAGAATCTTTCTGATTTCTTTCAGAAAGAGTTACACCAAGAGTAACTCCACTGAACTCTCTCAAACCCATCTAACAAATGCAGGATTAAACATAAAAACCACATACTTCTTGAATTCCCACTAGCTCTCCTCTCCCTAAACCCCAGAAGTCTCAAACACGGAGCATAAAACCAGGACTGTTTGCAAAGTGTCTTCCAAACCAGCAAACAACAAAATGTAACAAGCGGGTCAGAAAACACTGTTCCCATTTACACCAACATTTTTTGGTGAGGTTTAATAATATTTATCAAGAGCTCTTTGCAGCATTTATGTGGGGAAGCCTTCTGCAGGAAGAGCTGATCTGAAGCAGGCGAAGCAAAAGCCTGAATGACCTTTACTTTCAATAGATTCACACGAAAAATCCAACAGTAAAAAAAGAGTGACCTTGTCAGCAGCAGTCTCTTTATTATGGGAGGGGTGTGTGTCTGCAAGCAAGGGTTTAATGGTCTCTGGCTGTAGGCTGGTTTGAGCTAGTTCTGCTGCCTGCTCAAATTGGCATATGGGATCTGGAGACCCGACCGCGATTGCATCTGTGGCGTCATTTGGGCTCAGCCGGGAGAGTCCACGCTGGAAAAGTGTAGCTGCTGCTAGTGCTGCACTTTAGTCGGTAATTATTCTAATTTTACAGAATAATTAATGGGTGGAGAAGGGGGGGAAAGGTCTCTTATGCAATTTTGTAGTCGAGAAGAAACTCTGGAGCATTCCGGTGCTCTGGAGCTGCTGTCCCAGCTGCCACTTAGCCTCCAAGATATTTAAAAAGAGAAAGAACCAGAGCCAACTTTTTTTTTTTTTTTTTCCCCTTCAGTCTGGAGGATTTATGGCCTCTATCATAACCTATGCACTTGTTTCACTTTCCAGTAATGATCCTTTTCCCCTGACCCCAATTAGTGCTGGCAGCCAAGTGGGCCTGGTGAGCTCTGCTGTGAAGACTTGGTTTATTTCTTTACTTGGATGATACAAGAGGCAGAAGACAATCCCAAAATTTTTCTCCAGAAATATTGTTGCTAATACAACTCTTTTGTCCTTTGCCGGGGCAACAACTCTGTTTGGGACAGGTGGACTTCAGCTCTTCCTTTTTGCCTTTTTTCTTTGAAATTTGGTCTATTTGCTGATCATCCAGGATCAATATTGGCAAGAAATGTAGAAATTACCAGGATCTGTCCACCATGCCTTACAGATTCATATCTGATCTGGTCTGGTTGTGATCTGCTATGGAAAAGACAGATTCTGTGCTCTCCACTCCTGTTTGAGAGCTGGTAACCCTATGGATGGTCACCAAAATTTGTTGGAAAACTGACCTGGCAAAGGGGAAAGAGAAAGATCAGAGGGGTTTTTGTTGGATCGGTGACCCAAATTGGTTTATCCAAGTGCACCTGGTTATTGGGAGGGACTAGGGTTTGGAAGATGCAGCCAAGAATGGGGTGTGAAGCAGTAACCAGGGAGGCTGGGCATCCTTCTGCTCTGTCATGGACAAGGGGGAGAGGGATATCTCCAGGGATGTGTATGGTCTTAGGTTGGTTTCATCCCCTTCTGGAGCAATTTCATTCTCTTCACCCCTCTGTAGAGACAACCTGGTGTTTTGGGGGTTTTTTTGCACTTCTTACCCATATACTTCAGGCTTCATTGGGTGAATTTGGGCCTTTAGCCCCAACCCCAGCTGCATTTCAGACGATTCTTTGTTCAGAGGCATGTTGAGGGAGGCTGAGGGAATGAAGAATGGGGCAGCTGTTTCCTGACTCCATCAAACAGCAAACTCTAAAACACCTCCCCTTGTATTATTTCTTTAATTAGTAATTGATTTTTTGCTATGGGGAATTCCAGCTTGGTGGTTGCCAGGACAACTGGAGGTAGCCTAGGTAGCATCCTCTTAATATCCGCATTCCCAAAGAGGGGGACCAGTCCCCAAGCAATGGGCTTTCATCCAGGGAGGGATGTGCCAGCTGATCTCCCTAATGAGAAAAGTCTTTAAGGGAGAGAAGAAGGAAGAAATCAAATACAGTGAGAAGCGTGAATTTGCAACAACACAGTAACAAAGCGTTCCTCTCTCCCACCTCACTCCCTGACCATCATCTGAGCCTGGCATCCCTCTGCAATCTGCTTTTACTGTTGGGGGCTTTTTGGCTGGGAAATCTCAGTGTGAGTTTTCTGTGGGAGTCTTGCAGCACGGCATTGCAATGATTGAGCATAGCAGGGAGAAGGCACAAGGGCGTCCGCAGGCTGAAGGGGAGATGTGGGATCTGAGGAGAAGGCTGGCATCCTGCTAGAAGCTTGGTCCAACAATGGCTCCATTAACCACCTCAGGCTCTCCTTATGGTTGTCTCAGAATATTTGCCCTGCAGAAGGGATGAGCAAGATATAAAGACCAGAGCCCTGCAGTCACTACAGGCACCTGGAACACGGGGGAAGATATTGCACCCCCAGCAGCTCCTGTTGCAGTCAGCAGGTATAAAAAGACCCCTAGAGTTTCCAGATGACCAAAACCTATCACTGGGATCTCTCCATACCTCAATAGCAAAAGAAATGAAGAGGACATGGCTAAATCAGCCCCAGGGTGGGCTGCTTTCTCCCAGTGACTTTGCCCTCACTGTCCTAGGTGATGGTGCCAGTGGTTTCTTGTCCATGGTGTTTACCTAGGTGAAACTCCCCAGTGTTGCAAGAGGATAACTCCTCTTCCTTTTACAAGGGGATACCTTGGCTTTCTGCCTTTATCAACAAAGCAGCTCGTGGGCAGCAATCCAGAGGCATTTTGGTGCAGTTTCAAATACACGCTGTACACAGAACTGTAAATGCCTGCGGTCTGTTTCTTTCCCCATTTCAAAGAGAGCTATTGGTTGTTCCATACTATAATAAAACATGCCTGTACCTGACTAAGCTCTTTGCCAGTTATCTGGCAATGCAGGAGTCTCTTTCTTGGACTGGAAGATGACCAGTAACTTTATTTCTCCTATATTTTATCAGAGCTATTAACCAAGTGGCATGTTTGCCTGTGATGCTCCATGCTGCTCCATAAGGGAGTTTCCAACTGGTACTAATGGATTTTATCCCATCTGCAAAGCAATTGCAGAGCCAGTAAGGGAGAATTTGTGGCAGTGCTGTGAGGAGGGGAGAGGCAATAGATGCCATGCAAATGCTTCAGCTGAGCTTTGTGTACTGTATTTCAGCTGTGTCATGTTTTGTCTTTACTGCCGGCTGAAGTGATGGATGTTGCAGTGAGAGATCAAAGCCCAGTATTGGTTTTCAATCTTCTCTCAATTCATAGAATCATAGAATAGCTTGGATTGGAACAGACCTTTAAAGGCCACCCAGTCCAACTCCCCACAATAATCAGGAACATCTTCAACTAGTTCAAATTGCTCAGAGCCCCATCCAACCTGGACTTGAATGTTTTCAGGGATGGGGTGTCTACCACCTCTCTGGGCAACCTGTGCCAGTGTTTTATCACCTTCATCACAGAAAACTACTTCCTTAGGTCTACTCTGAATTATTCTTGTTTTGATTTAAAACCATTGCCCCTTGTCCTACCACTATAGGTCCTATTAAAAGTCTATTCCCAGTTAAATTAGGGCTTTGGATTTTGTCCTCTTACTTTTGTTCAGATGCTCCATAAGAAGCCAAAGAAGGTTTTAGCAGTGCTCAGAAAGTAAAATTTCACACTGGTGTATCTTTGGACTTCCTGGTGTATGATTCAGCTCTCACCAGAGCTAAAACAATTCTATGAGGAAATGAGCTGCACTTTTGAAGGAGAAGTTGGAAGTCCTTTCCATACAGAGACATCAAGTAGGAATAGCCACTGGGTAGAATTTGGGAGAAGAAATGCCAGTAGACTGGGCTGATACCAATGTAGGTACTTCCCTGTGGGTGAGATACTTAACATTTGAGGTTTTGCAGTTTTAGTTTACAAGGAACTCCCCACTGCTGTAACCCTCCCCTGGTAATAAAACATTTCAGTGCAATCCAAATGCAGCTTCATGGAAAAAATAAAAATAGTAGTATTTATTTTAGGAGGGACTGCAGAAGGCAGCAAGCTATGTCTGTCTGCACAGAACCAGAGGGGATCAGCCTTGATGTCATTAGGAAAGGGATATCTGGAAAAGTGTCTGCAGAGAAGAGCCCCATCCCCTATGTTCTCTCTGCACACATATGTGTTTTCTCAAGAAACAGTTGAGATGGGCTGAGGCTAGGGCTCATCTTACCAATTTTCTGTTGTTTCTACAGAATAATGGACCCCAAAGGGGCCTTTAGCAATGGTTTAGCTGCAGGCAGCTTGGCCAGAGTCCCAGTTTCTGCTCTCTATTTGCAGGAGGTCTGGGAGACATTGCCATACAACTCACATCAGTGATCAGGACAGTAGTTTTGCAACATTTTTCCCCCTTGCGCTTTTTCTGCACATTGGCAAGTAGTCCCCAGTCAGTCTCCTGGGAATCAGAGCAGGGCCAAGAAGACCATGCTGAAAAGGGAGAGAAACTGAATACAAGGGTTGGGTGAGGGGAGATGAAGTGTGAATTTCTAGGAAATGGTCTTGGGAAGGTGCAAGGGCTGTGAGTTGGAAGGAATCTCAGCCAGATCAAAGGCTGTGTGTGAAACTCGATACTGCAAGGAAGTCAATGAAGTGCTTTTAAACAGTGGTGGGAAAGGTAAGAGACCAGGGAGACTGAAGTGGGGATGGGAACATTCATTTAAAGGGATTTCTTTAACTTTTTTCTTATTAAATGAGCAGTTGGCACGTGAGTGTTTGTTTATGGCCAGCAGCATAGCCAAGGACCAGTGCTGATGGATCTGCTTGTCTGGCTTGGAGACATTTTTTGTTTCTGGCCTTCTGGAGACCTCGTTTGCTAGGCATGAGGAGTCATCACCCATGCCTGCAATAGGGACCAGCAAGGACAGACCTTGTTGCCTCTGTGCTGACCTGCAGGATGCTGGCATGCTCCTATGTGCCCTCTCCAGAGATCTAAAGATTGTTTTGGCTGTCTCTTGGAATCATGCAGCTGTTGTTGCCCGCTGTTGTTAGGATGCCATCTGAATAAGTTCAGCAAAGCTGGAGCGTGCAGATCAGCTCTGATCTGCATCTCTTGTGTGAGATGATGGAGAGACAGAACTGTCTTGGAGGGAGACGGATCAAAGCCAAAGCAGTGGAGAGGACTCCTTGCTTACTGGCACTGTTAATCAGAGAGAACACTTAAGTGCAGAGAGAGCACTTAATTAGCAGAGGCTCCCCAAAGACTCCCTATGAAGCAAATTGTCTCTCTCCACTGTGCAGGGGGCTGGGCCCACCACAGCAAAGGCTGGCTTAGACTGAACAAGCCTCGTTTCCTCTGCTCTGGTAGGAGCTGCCACCAGACCAAGGAGGATTGTTTTTAGCCACCTGATACAAATCCAAACTTCTAAAATTTGCTCCTGAAGTCCAAGGAAGGGAGATGAGATGTCCATTTGTGCAGTAAGGAGCTGGTCTTTTCTTCCATGGTCCAGTCAAAAGTTTATATGTTTGATAGATCATGCCTTAAGGCAGCCTACTGTTCTTACAGCTCGTTTCCAATTTCGCCTCAGTTTGGTTATGTGTGTAAAGACTGCTGACCCAATTTTTTTTTCTCCATTAATTTCCCACTGGGATTCATAACATGAGAGAAAAAGTCTTTGGGATATCCATGCTATTTAAGGGTATGCTTAATTTCTCCTTTTGTAAAGAGAAAGGACAAGACTGCATAAGTCAAACAGTTACACATCATTCATAAAGTAATTTATACAGCAATTAGATATGCTCTTCTATTGTCTTGTTTTACAGGAGAACAATGCATTTCCTGGCCTGGTTCAATTTGCTGCTTCTCCTTCCTTGCTTTGGTACCACAAAAACCTGCTTCCCTGGCTGCCACTGTGAAGTGGAAACCTTTGGTCTCTTTGACAGCTTTAGCTTGACCAAGGTGGACTGCAGTGGAATAGGCTCCCACATTGTTCCTGTCCCAATCCCCCTGGACACCTCCTACTTGGATCTATCATCAAACAAACTGGAAACAATAAATGAATCGATGCTTACTGGCCCTGGATACACCACCCTGGTGAGTCTCGACCTGAGCTACAACAAAATTGCCAAGATTTCCTCCACGACGTTCTCCAGGCTTCGGTACCTGGAGTCCTTGGATCTGAGTCATAACTCTCTGGAAGTCCTTCCGGAGGACTGTTTCTCCAGTTCTCCTCTAAGTGACATAGATTTGAGCAATAACAAACTTTTGGATATAGCTATGGACATTTTTGCTTCAAAAGGACAAGGCAAAACCCTGAATGTGGATCTGTCCAATAATATGCTCCGCACAATTACAAGACACCATGAAAAGAGCATTCCCAACATCCAGAACTTAAATCTCTCTGGAAACAGGCTAACATTTGTACCAAACCTTCAAGGCATTCCTCTCCGATATTTAAATCTTGATGGAAATCCTCTGGTTAAGATTGAGAAAGGAGATTTCATGGGGCTGAAAGACTTGATTCATTTGTCCCTCAGTGGCCTGCGTGGCTTTAGGGAGTTATCTCCTCAGAGCTTCAAGGAACTCCAAGCCCTCCAGGTTCTGGATTTATCCAACAATCCCAACTTGAAGTCACTGTCTTCTGAAGTTATCTTTGGTCTGAACTCCCTACAGGAGCTCAACCTCTCTGGGACAGGCATCTCATCCTTACCAAAGACCTTGCTGAAATACCTGCCTTCCATCAAAAGCATCACCTTAGGAAAGGACATACAGTGTCTCAAGACCATCAAAGAAGGACAGTACCACCGACAGATTGGGCTGACCAAAAAAGAAGTCCTCAGTTGCCATGACAGCCATGGATCCGTAGCAGCAGCACCTTATGTTTTGTGATGAAAACTGGGCAGAAGAAGGGGTGGGGCAGGGAGGGTGGGGGGCCGTGGGACTTGTACAGGTGTCGGACTGAGATGGCTTGCAGTGTGCCTTTTGTAAAACTGTCAATAATTTATATATTTGTATTTGCCAATAGCTGATTGTTTGTGGATTTTATAAACTCTCGGGTCTGCATTATCCTCAGGCTCCGGATTTTAGCCGGCGCACTGAGGTGCTCACTCATGCCGCTGGCTCAGGAGCGGTGACGCTGCACCATGCGGGGACAAGCTGCTCTGCAGGCCCCAGAGCAGAACACTCAGTCTGGAGCAAACCCTTCATGCCTCAGACACGTTTGTAGGAGCAAAGCTACACCTCTGCAGAGCACACACCAAAACGTACCAGCTCTGTAGCTGCTTGCTTACAAACCCATGCATCATCCTTCTTTTAATTGTTACTCCCCAAAATGTGCCTTCTGGATGTTGCCTTCATTAGCAGCACCCTGTTTTCTGTCATGCACTTTCAGTCTTGAAGAAACATTTCCAGACAAACCTGAACACAGGGTGCACTTAACATGCTGGGTTTTACATGTTATTTGCATAGGTGTGCAACAAACATTGAGTAAGCTGAGACATTTTCCCACCAATTTCTCCTTGTTTTCCTACCTTGATCCTTTTCATGTCTAATTAACTTAGGTCCAGCTCTGGCAACCTCCTGTTCTTTTTAACCTCAGTGAGCCATTGGTCAGAGATGATGTGCAGCAGAGGAAGGGAAGGAGAGGGGTCTGCTAACAGCCACATCTCACCCAGGAGCCAGCCTTTGATGAAGGAGGCTGCAAAGGGAAGAGATCATGTAGCCTAGCTCAGGAAAGAAAAAAAATTGAAAAGAATTCCTCCTCCCTTTCTGGGGAAGCTTGGAAGGAAACTTTGACAGGGATTCTTTCTTGATGACCTTATCAAACCAAGATGCAGTCCTAGAGGATATGAGAGTAAGTTGTTTCCAGGCTGACATTCCCCATCTGAGCACAACATCTGCAGCTCATCTGGGCATATGTGAGGTAACTTGCAGCGCCAAAACACTTCTGAGAACGTGCCAGGGGAAGAATTAACACTGATGATTGTGGCCCTGAAGCACTTTGCTTATCGAAGGAAAGATCTTTTGGAGTTTTTTCCAGAGTTGTGGTTTTTCTTTCTCTCACACAGCTCCTTCATTGCCAAGTGAATCTGATAAACTGAAATCTGATAAAAAGCCTGGTCCTCAATGTTTTGCTGATTTTTTTTTTTTTCTCTCCATTGCTGAAATGCTGTGGAACCCCTCTGGACCCTCTTTTTCTCCAGTCTAGGAGGAAGTGGGAGAAGGCAGCACAACATGACTCAATGCCATGTGTGAAGCCTCCAATTTGCTTATACGAGCAGTAGTGGTGACTGCTGAGGTCTGGTCCACATCTGGCATGCTTTGTCCAGGGGGATGGGATGTTGTGGATGGTCAAGCTGATCTGCAGTTTGGTCTCTAAGCCCTGCATCAGGGCTTTCAATGTTTGATTTGGGGAGATCCATGTAAAGTGAAGCAGATATAAACTCATCTCACAATTGTCCTTGGGAGTGTTGGAAGAAGCTCAGGTTTTGTCCTCATATCCCCAAAAGTCTTGGAAAGTGGAAACCCTGTTGCCCAAAACCACTGACTCCATAAAAGTCAGAGTCAACACCTAACTTTAGATACGGAAATTTGGTACTGAAATACTCCCACATTTCCATCTATCTCAATTTCAATAATTTGTTTAGGTAGCTTAGAGTGGGATTTTCACCTCTTTCTTCAGTTTTGGGGATTTTTCCCCTCTACTGAGCCTTTGCAATGTTTGACCAGTCTTCACAATCACAGGAAATGCTGATTTTCTTAAAAAGGCAATGGGGCTGCCTATGGGCAGAGATCTGGAAGGGAACAGAAACAAACTGCAGTGCAGGACAGGGGCAGTTTGTGAGGAAAGATGTCGGGTTTTACTGGATTTTGCCTTTTTAAGAGAATTATTTTCTGCTGGCAGAAAATGTATTTTTTTAAAGAAAGCTGTTTACTTTTTTAAGCCTGTACATAGATGAAACATTACGGTTATCACCTACTGTCAAAGTTACTGTCTTTGCAGCACTGTGGTAATTTAAAACCCAATGTGACAATCCAATTGGAGACTGCAAGATTTCCTTGTGTAATCTCATGCTAGCTGCTAGCTAAACTAGTCTTAGCAAAAGCTGGCAAATACTGTCGCTGTGTTAGTCTGTTTTCTTAAAGAACCTGCAGCATTGTAAGGCTTTGTGATTACTCACAATATAATAAAGTGATTTGGAGGAGAATAAACCCAGATCCCCCAGATTTATTGCTTTAATGCTGAGCGGGTGGCAGCTGTCACTGGGTCTGAAGTGCAACACGGCTTCTCTCCTTCTCTGCTGATCCCCACTGCCCCCATGGGTGCTGGATCTCCAAACTGGGGGCAGGATTTGTCCCACGGTGCTTGGCTTACTGTGTTCTTCAGTAATGGAAAGACTTGTGAGCTTCTCTGGTTGACTTGAAGGAAATTAGGAACACGTGGCCGTGAAGCAGCAGAGAGCACGTGATGCAAATTCCCTGCTCCAGGACCTGCTCCAAAGCTTGTGGAGCAGGTGGAGATTTCTTTGTGGATTTGACCCATCCAGGACATGGTCTGCTCGTGTTGAAACGCTGGATTTGCAGCAGGCAGAGTGATGTGGGGAGACACACAAGACCATGGAAGCGTTCAAGAACATGTAGATGCGGTGCTTAGGGGGACTGTTTGAGGGTGGACTTGGCAGTGCAGGGTTAAGGGTTGAACTTGATGATCTTGCAGGTCTTTTCCATCCCTAAAGATTCTGTGAGTCTGTGGGGGTTGAAGGGAGTAAAGGGGTGCAGAAGTGATGCCACAGCACAGAAAGCTGAACATTGCCCAACCACAGAGCTTCTGGCAGTGAGACACACGTAATCCAGTCTCAGCACCCTCCTCTGCAGAGCTGGGGCTGCTGTACAGAGGGCTAGGACCATGCAGAGCCTTTGCACCTAAAGAATAAACAGAAGCCTCTCCAGAGTGGTGTTCCTGCTCTTAAGTAGCAAATTTCATTTTAAAGGCTTCTTGGTGCTGTGTATAAAAGTGGTGCAATCAGAGCCTCACTGAGGAAACTGCCTGTTCCTGTTCCTCCCAAGCCTGAAGGAACAGCTGCATCTTCCACTCAGGCAGGCAGACTTGCAGGCAGCCTGGAAGAGGCTGTTAGTTCTTTACCTGTTTCCCCAAAATGCCCCATCCTCCCAGCTGGCACACAAGGCAGTCAGATGATAGCCTGGGTGTGAGATCACCAGGGAAGGGCAAATCTTGCTCATAGGACTATTATTGACTGCAGGGGAAAAGCCACCACCACCAGCCATTAGAGATGACTTCTCCTCTGGTGTCCACCTCAAGGTTATGACCATGAGGCTACACCACCACACCCCTTTGGTCTGCTCAGGGGTGTGGGCTCAGTCAAAGAGGTGGAGAATATCTTTCTCTCTTGAGGAAGGACAATATCCTGGGACCCAAGGGTCTGAAGCTGTATTCTCCCACGTCCTTGTGAATGCCCCACATACGTGATGCTCCAGCACTGTGTTAGATCTTATCCCTCCCAGTATTCCTTTGTCCCTTTGCCTTAACATCTTATTTTGCAACCCCTTTTCATTCATTATTTAATTAATGACTTAATTTATTGTGTTGATAATTGTTAATTGTTTTGATTATTATTTATTTAAATAGCCTTTCCAAAATCCTCTGAATGGGAAGAAACAGGCAAGCCTCTACCAGAAACATGAGCCCCCACATTATCCATGTATGTCCCCTCTGCACCAGCAGCAGGGCAGAAACACCTGAAACAGCACTGATGTCCCCACAGGGGAAGAAGGGCACATCAGGGCTTGGATGAGTTGAGGATGCCCTCCTTCAAGCTTCCTGTCAGCTTGTGTGTGTGATGGACCTGGTGTCAGGCATCAACAGCCACCCATGCCAGGAGAGCCACCCATGCCAGGAAAGCCATCCGTGCCAGGAAAGCCATCCGTGCCAGGAAAGCCATCCCTGTCAGGAAGGCCAGCCAGGCTGGTTAGCTGCAAACTTGGGCTGTCTCCACAACCAGCTCAGCTCTGTGGCCGGATATGTTTGCCCTGGCAAGCAAGATGGGCGTTTTAATTACAGGCTCAACATTTTTAGAAGCAGGAAAGCCTCAGCAGAGGCTCGGCAATAAGGCTAGGCTGGCTAAAGGAGGAAGAAGTAGTGAGTGAGCTTGCATTTGCTTGTGGTGTTCTGTCTGCTGGAGAGTTATCAGCATCTCATCCCTCCTTTCCAGCACGTGGGGAAAGACAGTGAGGGTCGCTTTCCCCCATCTGCCTTGTGGCCAGGGCAGCACAGGACTGACAATCTTCTCTTTATTAGACAACATGCACCTCTCAGTACCCAAAAACTCTCATTTTCTTCTCATCAGTCTGCTGGAACCATTTCTCCTGGCAGTCAGCTGTCAGCCCACAGAAGTCCCTTGCTGACTGATTATGTGGCTGACTTCACAACAGCAGTAGGTGCTGTCCCTTTTAAAAATAGCTGCTCCTCTGTACATTTTCCATTTTGCAGAAGGTTTTTATTTCCAGCACGTTTGTTTCACACAACCCTGGCTTGGTCAGGCGGGAAAGCACTGATGCACCCTTGCCATGCCAGGAACAAATGCTGCATGGCTGGGCATAATTCTTCTGCCTGTCCTGGGATCTGCCTCCTAGGAAAGTTTTGGGGCAGCAAAACCTTCTGATCCATGCATGTTTATAGAGTATTACTCCTGCTTCATCATCCTGAGATTTCCTCTTCCTTTCTTCTTTGAGTGGACAAGGAGACCTGGGAACCTGATTAAAAGGTAGAAAATTGGAGCTGAAACTAGGCCATCAGATAAATCCTTTCCTGTAATAAGCAGGGAGTTGGAGTACTGGCCCTTAATCACAGCCTTTGTCTCTCAGCATTTGTATGCCTGTGTGCACCCATCCTCACCGCCAAAACAAACCCACCCCCTCCTGCCCCATCCCCACCCCTGCACTCACCGCTTTTCAGTAATGGGATTAAAATAAAAGTGGCTCATGCTGCCACAGAGGAACACCCTGGAGAAAGCAGCAGCAGCAGCCCGCTGTGCCAGGCGCCGTGCATCCCTCGGAAAAGCCCTGCCAGACACAAAGGGCTTTGGGCAGGGGAATGTGCTGCCACCCTGCCCAGCTCCACCCATTCCAGAGGTCTGGCCTCTGCTCTGGGTGCACCACAGAAGGGTTAATCAGCCTGAAAAAAATCCTGGTAACTTTCCCACCACCACCCTGGTGATGTCCTTTAACCCCTGCTGCTGCCTGTCTGGACCTCTGTGTCACATGCTCCCCTCCCTCCTCTTCCTCCTTAGTACTACAAGCCTCACAGCACTTGCTGATAATTGACTGGGACCGTGCTGGGAATTTGAACCTACATTTCAAAGAGATTGTTAACCTCTTTTCCCGGCTCTTTGAACTGCTTTGCTTTGTTGTAGGTTAAAGGAAACACATGGTTTCTTCCTCCCAGAGCCTCTTTTGATGGGAGCATGGCACATCAGAGCTGGTGGGTTTTTACCAGCCGTGATGTTGGTAGCATGCTGCTGCTAAGTGGCACGTGATTATGCATTTTGGGGCAATCAAGCTGCCCCTTAAATTTAGAGGTGATTAAACACAAATAAATGGTCCAGAGGTAAGCAAGGGACTGGCAGAAGTATGTGTCATCACTGTCCTGACATGATATGGAGGGGTTTCAGCCAATGGAGAACCTAGAGAGGGCCAAAGGTTATGGGTTGCCCACCCAGAAACTAGGTTCAAACCCCTCTGCCATGCTGGACTTTCTGGATGGGCTTGGATACACAAATGGCAATTTTTATGAAGTGTGTTTGAATGCGTGGTTTAAGTTACCCTGTGACTGCAGAGTAGTAGAAAGAGGTTGTCCTGACCTTCCTCTACATTACACAAAAGCTGGAATTTGTGTAGCCCTTCAAAGTATCAAAGAAAAATCGAAGATCACCAGATTTCAGGCAGATCAGTGAGCTAAACCATCCCATGCAGTCACGAAAAAGAATGCACAGGTAGAAGAGAATGGCTGTCTATAAAATGAGCACTCCAAGTCCCTCGTCCCAATAGTAACTGGACTCTAAGAGTGATGGCTGCACCCACCTTAGGTTCTAAACAGATGTTCTGAGGGCTCCCAAGTACCTCTCAGCATCTTGCCTACTTAAAACTTGGCCCTGGCTGGTCTGCTGTGAAGGTAAATGTATGTAAGGCTGTGAGCTGTTGGACTATTTGGTTAGGAATTATCCTGAAAGACAAGCTCTGCATCATCAGACCTGTCACCTGCATTGGTAACTCCCCACTGGCCACAGGGGTCATCCTGAGGCCTGTGGTAATCCCCTACCTGCTAATCTGCTGTCTGTGTCAAAGGTAAGAAACTTTCTAAAGAGTTTGAAGAGGGCATAGCTTTTCCTGTGAGATTCACTGTGGGAAACAGCTTCTGGTTTTGTCCTTACATGCAGCCTCCTTTGCAGGAACACAAGGGGCAAGGCTTTCCCCTATTTTGCTTCTAATCCTAATCACTGGTGTAAAAATTCTTAATTTTCCCCAGAAATACTAATTCATGGAATTTTTCTCATTTAAATTTAAATAAAGTGATTGTTTGCCTTCCAAAACCCCCCTGCCCAACAGCTGTCTGTTTGTCAGAGTGCCATCTGGGACCTGCATGCCAGAGACTGCAGAGGTGAAAATCCTCTTGAATAAACAGGAAAGGGGCCGGGCATGGAACATATACCTATGTTATCCCATGAGAAATGCCTGGATAATCCATGGTGGCAATCATGTCACAATGCTATTTTTACCACGCTTTGTTAAATGTCCTGTGACAGCATCCTCAACCTCCCAAGGCAAACTCTGCACCATGTCTAAATTGGAAATGATCCTGCCCCAGGGGTCTTGTAAACAATATCCAAAAAAGATATTGTCACAGAAAATATGAGATGATTAATACTGTGTTTCAGTTAGTTTTCCCCAAAACTCATCACAGTGTTGTACTTTTTTCCTTGGTCATTTTAGGCACCCACAAAGACTCCATCAAGTCCATATCTACTTGCCCCAAGACTGCCCTAATGGTGTGCCAAGCCTTTTGACAAGTCCAGTGGGCTTCTGCCTTTGGAATTTATTTCCCAGCTGGGTTTGAATTCTCCAGTGAGATACCTTTTCAGCCTAAAACATTCTCCATAACAATATTCTTGTCTCTACTTCTGCCACCCAGCTCCTCAGTAGGAAAGAACACTACGAGGCTCTCAATGGGTTTGGGGATCATTGTTTTGTGGGAAAAATACTGCTTTTCTGAATTGACTCTGCAAATGCAGTTTGCAGGGTTCCAGCAGCCCAGAAAAGCAGTGGTCGAACCATAAAATCATAGAATGGTTAGAGTTGGAAGGGGCCTTAAAGATCAACTAATTGCAACTCCCCTCCTATGGGCAGTGACAACTTCCATCACACCAGGGTACTCAGAATACTCAGGGTACATCCAGCCTGGTTTTGAACATTTCCAAGGATGAGATGCCAACAACTTCTCAGAGCAACCTGTGCCAGTGCCTTACACTTTTACATTTTCCCCCTTCCTGAAGCTAAAAGTCAGAGCTCTAAAGAATGCATTTTTCCAGTATTCCAAAGCAAAGTAGAAGCCCCACAGCTGGCAAAGATCCCATCCTAGTGTCACCAAAGGGATATTGAAATGACAGTAACACCCCCAGCAGCAGAATGGAAATGAGGTGGCAATTCCTTTCTTTTCCCTCTGCAAGCCACAGCAGAGGAGAAAGTTCCCAGGAAAATCCTTGTGTCCTTGTGTGTATTTTAGTGCCACAGATCCCTGCATTATCTGCTGCAGAAAAGAAGTTAGTAGCCCAGTCTGAAGCAGCAGTTTCACATGGCAGAGCAGCTATGCAGTTTCCAGCAGAGCTCTGGAGCCAGCCAAGCACCATTAGCCTAGTTTTTCAGTCAAGTAAGGAAGTCCTGGCTCCTGGCAGGCTTATTAGCTTTGGCACTGAGCTCCTCTGACACCCAGCCAAGGCATTCTGGCTGCAGCTGGACCCGCCTGGCTTCTGTCCCACAAGCTTGGGTCTCTCCTCATCACATCTCCCTATGCTCTTGGTTCAGTTTGGGAAGTGAAAGATTTTGTGCCTGACCACCTGAGCAATGGGGATGGCTAGAGACTTGGGATTAGAGGGGCTGTTCAGACTCCAAACCTCTCATATATCCAAGGATCCCTGAGGTTCAAACACCTCCAAGCAAAATACTTACTTTTCCGAGAACAGGGATTTTCCTTCCATCTTACAAAGGTGGTGCTGAGCACAAGCAGGGATGAATTTATTATATTTGCTGTTATCACTTATCTTCCCTCCTTCAAACTCTCAAAATACATTTAAAAGCCTAAATAAAAGCTGCATGGCTCTTCCCAGGGATTGAGCTAATCTCAGAAGCAGTTGGAAGGAAGGACAAAATCCCTGAAGCTGACAGGCTCTGGAGATCCACTACATACTAGATCTTCCCTGATGATTGTGAAACTCTACACTCAGAATTTAATCACAGAATGATAGAATGGTTTGGAATGGCTTTGGAGATCACCTTTTTCCAACCCCACTACCATGGGCAGGGACATCTTGCACTAGACCAGGTTGCTCAGAGCCCCATCCAGCCTGGCCCTGAACGTTTCCAGGAATGGGGCATCCACAGCTTCTCTGGACACCTTGTGCTACTGCCTCAGCATGATTATAACAACAAAAAAAAAAAAAAGTTTCCTGTTGTCTAAACTATTGGAAAAAGGCTCCCAATATTACCAGTTAGATAGTGCCTGGGCCGGTCTGACCCTTGCTGCTGGGCCAAAGGCAGCAACTGTGGTGTGCCACCCCAGAGATACCTTGGCTTGCTGGAGATTGCAGTTGGGCACTGAACAAGTCCAGGCTTGTTAGGAACCCCATTTACCTCAGGAGGAATAGCTTCAGGCGATGGTGAAGAGAAAAAGGAGAGGATTCTGCTGGAGGGTTTAATGTCCAGAGGTTTATTCCATGGTTACAGAGGTCTGAACGTGAGCAACTGCTCCAACAGAACAAAGCCACGTGGTCTGATCACCTTTTTAAGCTCAGGGACGGGGGAGGGGAGGTACAGGTGAGCCACCAACCAGGTGAGAGGGGCAGGGTCTCAGGGGAAGATGACACCCAGAAAGGCCAATGACCTCTGGGCATAGGGGCATCCTTTGAACTTGACCAACCACACCACGCCTTGCTGGAATGTTAAGCCTGATTGACAGGACTCACTCAGCAAGGGGGCAAGGGGGAAGGGAGAGAGGCCTAGGCACACCTGGGGAAACGACCTGGAAGGCCAAAATGGGACATTACAGCACACCACAACACTAAACTAAATGTACTCCCCAGCCTCTAACCTGGATCTAGCCTCAGCCTGAGCAGGCAACTCCTCTTCTTCACCCCTACAGATAGTAACGAGGGGGTAACGAGGCCATGAAATTGAGTGACAAGGAAGGATGCTGAGATTCAGCTGTGTGTGACCTGCTGAGCCCCTGCTGAAGGCTGGTTCCCTCATTAAGCACCTTCCAGCCTCAGGGACAGCCTGGGATGCAGCAGATAGTGTTTTTATCAGCATTGCAGAAATTAACTGGGGGATCTGCTCTTCTCCCATGCACCTGCCACATGCTGCAGGTAAAACAGGGAGCAGACAGCATGCACAGAGAACAAAGGGGATGCTCTGTTGGGAAAAGATAACAGAAATTGCTCCATGATGGTGATCTTGGTCACTAGCTGCCCCATCACCAGGTAAATAGTGCCGGCAAGAGACAGAGCTGCTGCTGATCTCCCTGTACAGGCAGATTCTCCCTGGGGACAGGCAGAAGTGAGATTCTGGAGGGAATTAGGGTCTGGCTAGGGTGGCAGCCTCTGGATCTATCCCCATCACAGCCATGGCAGCAGAAGTGGTGCTGGCACACACTGAACTGCTAAGAGGGATGTCAGAGCTGTCACTGCTTGTCCAGAAGTTGCATGCATTCGGGGGGGGGGGGGGGGGAGAAATTATTAGATATCACTTCTTTTCATAAATAGTGAGACTTCTGTCCTTGAGATGACTTTGTTAGGAAACCATGACACTGCACCTCCTCATGGTGGTCGTGGCACTTTGCTGCCAGGAGGAGGGAGCAATGTCAGCACAACCAGGGATGCAAGCCATTGCAAAATACAGAGCATGGCAAGTCTCTGGGAATTCCCAAAGCAAAAGCCTGGACATCTCATATGAGCACCTGCATATCACTTGGTCAGGCAGTGCCTGTCGATTTCCTGTAATATCTGTGTTGACATGAGTCAGCCAGACCTCCAGACAAGTAGCACAGCCACCACGTTCATCCATTCAAAGATACGGCACTGCACCAGAGAGAAACATATCTATCAGAGCTAAAGGCAACAGCGCTGGAAATTAAGGGATCATCCACATTCTTTCCACCCCAACAACAGGAAAAAACCCTTTCCTTCTGATCTCTCTTGTCCAAGGAGGACTGATTTTGCTGGGGATGGGGACTGAGTTGTAATTAAGATTCAGATTTTGCCTCAGGTTAACTTCTTTTTGGCAGAAAAGTTTAGGTGAGCATGGGTATAAATTGCTTTAAAACCAAGCTCATTCAGTAGATCCTTGATGGGGCAAGGCAGTCTGGCTCAGGCTCTGAAAATCTCTAGGCCTGAGGTTCAGAGACATCTTTTCAAACATTTCATACATACAAAGGGAGCATAAGGTCAGGATTAGGCTGACCACTGGATGTGCCCAGCAGGATCACAGGCAGTCACTCAGAAATCCCTGACAGACCTCTCTAGGCCCTGTTTGGAAGAAGGCAGCATGAGAAGGAGCTGAGAGCTAACAATCTGCAGCAAGGTGAATTGTCTGCTGTAATGGCATCTGTCAGACCAGTAGGCCTGGATAGCTCACATTCAGGAGCCATCAAGAGATGACTCAAAGAGCCATCAACATGAAGTCTAACAAGCCTGGGGGAACCACAGGGAAAAGGAAAGGGCTGGCACAGGGCTTGGGTCATGGCAATATTGGCAGAGTAGAAGGGGACAACCAGAAGGGTGAGCACCATCAGTTCCTAGCCAAACAACAGAGCAGGTGATTTGGGATTTCATCAGCGAGCTTACAGTCTGGACATATGTCTGTAAACAGTCAGATGGCAGAGCAGGAAACCTTCATCAGCATTCATCACACTTCAGCCCCTGAGCCTCTGCTGATAAAGGCAGCTGTGGCAATGTCATACCTTGCTGTTCCTCCGATGTATTCGGCTTTTCCCTTCTAAACTGCATTAGATGAGATTAACAAAACATGCATTAAATGGTGTCAGAACTGGCCTCTTGACAGATCATGAAACATGTCTGCAAAGGGATGGGGTTGTAAACCTTTCCTTAACAGAGAAGGCTGAGTGTGGACAGCCATGGAGAAGCAGACTGAAGCAAGCCCAGGCATGGAGGATTAGAGGGTTCAAAGCCCAGAGGCTGCCTCAGGCTGGGAAGGAGGCACTGAAAGGAAGTGCAGAAGGACTTTTAGAGGACTGAGAAGCAGAAGGGGTCTTCAGGAGCAGTTCAAAGGTCTGTGGGATGGGAAATGTTCTGGGCTGATACATAGATACATCCAGGGAAGGAGAGAGAGTCAATAGAATACCAATCTAGGAGACTAATACCCTGACAGAGGCCACTTCACCCCTAAAGGGTGAGAGGCTGCCTTGAACTGTGAGTTAGGAATGGATGAGTGCCAGTCAAGCTGATGTGCCAGAAGAGGCTGACAAAGATCTCTGGGCATACAAAACAAAGGAAGGTCTCACAGAAAGGACATCTTCTTGCCTTAGTAGACAGCAGGCAAGGACTGCTGGGAGGTGATGGGTCAATTCTGCTGGCCACACACCAGGGGCTGGGGAGCTTACAGAAGGCCAGAGATTAGCCGCACACATGTCAACATCAAGGTTTAGGAACATAACCTTTTTCATCAAAGAGAAGGCTGAAAGGGATCACTACATATGGGTATTTACTTAGGGAAAAGCTGTCTGATAGTGAGGCAGAGAAGGGGAGGCTCTTCAGCTATGCTGATAATGGGAACAAGACATGATAGGTGGAAGATAGAACAAGATTAATTCAGTCTTTGAAGTGGACACCAACTCACTGCTATGAAGGTAATTAAATATTGGAAAAGCTTATCAGGGAGGCTGCCTAGTCACCAGGGCTTCCTATGTTGAAATAAAGATTAGATTAGATAGCTACAAAAGGAGATGCTTTAATCCAATTTCTGAGAAAAGTCTATTTTCTGTATACATAAGGTCAGATAGGATGATCCTTGTGGTGCCTTTTGAAAGTGCAGTCTGTGAATTCAGGAAGCATAAATTCCCCTGTGTAAGGAGCCATCTTCATCTGGTACGTGACGTGTCAGGCCAATCAAGGGAAATACATAACACAGGCTGAGATCCCAGCTCATAAAGCCAAGAGCATACAGCCAGGGCTGGGAAGAGAGCTCAGAAATTCCTGGCTCTTTTCCCATTAGCCTACTGGAAGACAGATAAGCCTCCACATTTCTTCAAACCTCATACGAATTGCAGAACTACTTATAAGGGGTTTGTTTTGCCTGGCACGTATATCGCAACAGCAACAAAGAGATGCAGTCTGACTGTGCTGAATTGATAAAGGCTGGGAAGGGTCCTCTACCACAAAAAAAAAAAGTAAAATCTTGCTGAGGATATGAGCAAAAAAGGACTCACCTGCCTCTTGGCAGGGACAGCATCAAAACACAGTCCACAGGGAGTCAGGGGTGGTTGTCACAGAGGGTGACATTAACACGTGAGAACTTGGAGGTTGGGTGAGATGAACTCCAAAGAGCCAGAGGAGGCTCAGACTGAAGCAGTCACAGGAGACAGATGTTTTTCTAAGGCAAAGGAAACTTCAGAGAGGCTGAAACTGCCTGCAAAACCAGGTTGCTGTATGGTCTTCTACACTGACTGGAGAGGACGCTTAAAATCCCAATTCAGCAGTCACAGATGAAGTGTGGTAACCAGAAGTCCAGATAGGTGTTTTTCCCTTTTTGTTGTTTCTTGTAATGATATATCTCAGAGAGGAAAACAAAAAAAAAAACAACAAAAAAAAAAAAAAAAAAAAAAAAAAAAACAACAACAAAAAAAAAAAAAAAAAAAAAAACCAAAAACCACACACAAAAAAAAAAAAAACCAAAACAAAACAAAAAAAAAAACCAAAAAAAAAAAGAAAAAGAAAACAACAAGGGGAAAGGTAAAGATAAGACAGGCTAAACAATGCAAATTAAAGCCAAAATATTTCATTATGGACAGAAAGTGAATACCAAGCATTAAGCCACAATGAAGTCACTTTCATTGATTTCTATTATTTGGTAGATTTTTTTAATCATATCACCCAAACCCCCTTAGAAGACCCCTCTTGCTTCAAACAGAAGAGAATTTTTTTAAATCTTTCTGATATCAGTCAGTGAAGCACAAAATCCAATTTCAGTTCAGGTCTCCCAGACAGCCCTGGGCACTGGTGGTGCAGAGGCCCCTCCTCACTGCACAGCCCTGTGCAAGCAGGAGCAGAGGGGGGATGCAGCCATCCTAGTGAGCACAGACACGCTTACACACTGCAGGAATGGGTTTGCAAGGGGCAAATCAGGTGGGGCTTCAACCCTTCCCTCCTCTTCTGCTGACTCAGGTCCCTGCTCCCAGTGGGAATAGAATTCTTTTAACCCTCTCCTGCATGATACCACACAGATCTTTCTCCCATGGGCTGAACCGAATGCAGGGTGACCCTGCTGGCAGTGGGGCCTGACCCAGCTCTGCAGTGACAGACAAAAGGGACCCTGCAATTGTCAAGGGCTGACCATGACAGATCCCCAGGGGTGGGCCAAGCAAGAGCAAAGGACAAATACGAACAAGTATTGGCCAGATCAGAAGTCCCCCTGCCCACTTGGAAATGCCCCATAAGAGGATAAGTGCTGTTTCCCAGAGTGATTTCCTTTACTCCAGACACACTCCTGGATTCTGACCAGTTTCCCATAGAATTTATGTGACTCTGTCCCATTGCCATGGTTCTTCATCAAGGAATTACTCATTGCATGAAGAACCACCTGTGTGTGAGAGAGAGAAGTAATGAAGGGAAGGGAAGGGAAGGGAAGGGAAGGGAAGGGAAGGGAAGGGAAGGGAAGGGAAGGGAAGGGAAGGGAAGGGAAGGGAAGGGAAGGGAAGGGAAGGGAAGGGAAGGGAAGGGAAGGGAAGGGAAGGGAAGGGAAGGGAAGGGAAGGGAAGGGAAGGGAAGGGAAGGGAAGGGAAGAGAAGGGAGGAAGGGAGAGGAAAGAGAGAGAGAGAGAGAGAGAAGAGAGAGAGAAAGAGAGAGAGAAAGAGAGAGAGAAAGAGAGAGAGAAAGAAAGAAAGAAAGAAAGAAAGAAAGAAAGAAAGAAAGAAAGAAAGAAAGAAAGAAAGAAAGAAAGAAAGAGAGAGAAAGAAAGAGAGAAAGAAAGAGAGAAAGAAAGAGAGAAAGAAAGAGAGAAAGAAAGAGAGAAAGAAAGAGAGAAAGAAAGAGAGAAAGAAAGAGAGAAAGAAAGAAAGAAAGAAAGAAAGAAAGAAAGAAAGAAAGAAAGAAAGAAAGAAAGAAAGAAAGAAAGAAAGAAAGAAAGAAAGAAAGAAAGAAAGAAAGAAAGAAAGAAAGAAAGAAAGAAAGAAAGAAAGAAAGAAAGAAAGAAAGAAAGAAAGAAAGAAAGAAAGAAAGAAAGAAAGAGAAAGAAAAGAAAGAAAGAAACCCCCTGTCACTCTCTCTCTGTCTCTCTGTCCAGGGCTTTCTGCCACAGCAGAGATGGAATTACAGTGCTGGAGGAAACTCAATGAAATAATGATTACCCTTTGGATTTAATTAGCACAGAGCTGAGGCGGTGTTGAACAAGCACGTCTGTTCATCAAAACATTCCTCGTGGCGCCGGGGAGCTCAGACCCAAACCACTCATGCCTGCCAGGCTCAAACCAGGAATGGAGGGCAGAGACCTGGCTGTTTGTTCCCTGCCCCGGGCACATGCCTTGCCAAGGACATGGGTCAGGGGTGGCCCTTCAGCCTGCAGAGGGGTCTGTGGCTGGAGGACCATGGCTGATCCTCCAGGAGCACTCTGTCATGCTGTGCACTGCACAAACTTTCCAAGGGTGCCATCTCCACTCCCAAAAGACTGGATGGTGCTGAAGGGAAGACCACTTCATGATGGGGCTTCATGTCCCCTATCCTTCAAGGTACAGCTCCCACAGAGAGATAAATTCCTCTCCCCTCCCTGTGCCAAAAATCCACCTGTAATTGACACTTCACAGGGAATTAGTAAGTACAGAAGTATTTCCATGTCTGAGATATGGGAGAAACATCTCTGAGACATCCAGCCATCTCCAGCAACCAGGTGGGGAAAGGACAGAGGGACAGGGAGGGCTGGGAGAAAGCCTCTGAAATGGAGAAGGGCTGTAAGGGAGATTCAGGAGGTGATTACAAACTCACCTTCTGTCTCAGCATCCTGCTATGATTTGATTCCAAGAAAAGCACTACTAGGAAAGCTGATTTCCCTCTTCTTTTGGCCACAGGCTTTGTTTCTGGTTCAGGACAAGAGCTCAAGTGAAGAGCACTCAGGGAGGCTGAGGAAACCCAGCATGACAAGGGAATTCACTAAAGCTCTTATCCCCAGCTGCTTGATATCCCATGTTTTCCAAAGCCAGTATCTTCCTTTTCCCACTGGGGAAACTAAGGCAGAAAGCACAGAACTAGGATCCTCATGCACCTATAAGACTTTCCACTACACCAAACAGCAGCAGGAATAAGATCCTGCCTGTTCATTCACAATGGACACCTTGCAAGACAAACCCTGTAATTATAAGAGCCAGTAATGGGAAGATGTTGGAGGTGAGTAAATCAAGGCAGCTTGGATTCACTTGCAGACAGAATACAAACACTCAGAGGGAATGGCAGATCTTGGGTTTCTCAGCAAGGTTTCTGAAATCAAGAAGAGAAACACAGCTCCTTTAATTTTAATTAACTCTTTTAATTTTAAAAGATTTCATGCTAGTAGCTATACTTACACCAAGAGCTTCTGCTCAGCCACAGTTAGGGAGATTTTAGAAATTGCTCTTTTCATACCTGTGGAACAGGAGCCAAGCAGTGATGTGTGAGTAGCACTTGACCACTTGTATCCTGATTTTCTATCCAGTCCCTGTATCATAGAATAACAGAATCATAGAATGGTTTGGGTTGGAGGAGACCTTAAAGACCATCTTGTGCCAACACCTCTGCCTTGTCCAGGGACACCTTCCACTAGACCAGGTCACTCAGGGCCTCGTTCAGCCTGGCCTTGAACACTTCCAGGGATGGGGCTTCCACAGCTTCTCTGGGCACCTTCCTCTTCCTTTTTATTGCACCTACATTTACCCTGCATGTGTTTCACTTTAATCCTGCGGGTATTTGTGATGATTTGGGCAGCAGTGTGCAAGCACCATCCCCTAAATCCAAAACTTCCCTACTCATCCTTCCATCACCTGGACATATTTCCTAATATCTTGGCAAGGTCATTACAGTATAAATTATGCTGCTTAGCTGTATGTGCAATCCCTGAGATCCTCACATCATGATCACCACACCAGACAAAATCTATAGGACCCTGAAGCTACTTCTTCATCCCTCTTACCACAAGGATCTTCCTAGGATAGGCAGAAAAGGAATTAGGTTGTTCCCACAGCTGGTTCCCAGGGGACTTATAGCAACAAGATACACACTATTAGGTCTAAATTAATGACTTTGCTGGCTAAGGGGTCTGCTTAGTACTGGCAGCTGATTTCAGATGGTGTGTAGCTGTGGTCTTAGGAAACACCATTAAAAAAGTGTAAAAAAACTTACAGGTAATTGCATTGTGACAACATCAGCGCTGTAGTTTCCAAACACGTGAAACTAAAGGCTATTGTCACTTCTGGCAGCATCCAGCATCATCAGACAGGGCTGAAATTTCCAAATTTTCCCATTTAATGGGGCTCTATGGAGTGCTTTTTCATAGCCTGGCCAAGCATGACTCTTCAGCTGGCTTGAAATAGCCAGGGGCCAAGTGTGATTTGTTGGGTTTTGTTGCTAGGGAAGACATGCAGCCTTACTAGAGGGAAGACAGCCACACTCAGCTCCAGAGAGATTAAATGAGCCAAAATTACTGACTTTTTTCTGGGTGGGGAACTAACAGATTAAGGAAATCACTCCATTGTCCTCTCACCTGCATGTCCAAGAGATAAGCCAGTCTCTATTAAACTTTTCTATATACAGATTATTTTTGCTCTGTCCTAAGGTTTGTAAGCAGAGGACTTGGAGCTGGAGCTGTTTCTCCTCTTTCAGCCAAAAGAAGGATTTTATTCCTTTCAAACAAACAGCAGTCTGCCTTATTTTCCAGCTTGCCATACTCCCCCTTTTAGAATATATAGGAATCCATCCCTTATCCAGGATGGATCTCAATATGCCACTCCTAATCAGAAATGAGCTCAAGAGAAAAGAGAAGGCATTAACATCCTCATAAATCATTTGCAATGAAAGGGGTGGGGAGGCTAACAATTTTAAATGGATACTTTGTCAATTCCTATAATGGGAATAAGGAGGTAATTACGTTGACCTTGAAGATCACATTTTTCTCTTTGAGCCAGGGGAAAGAAGATATGAAGGATTGCCTCAGTTCTTGCTAAGCAAGGGATGAAGTTACTGAAGACTGACACAGTCAGTAGCTAAATAGGTATTTAAAATAATAGGTAATATCTAAATGAGGCATTTGCTGTGCTGACTCATTTGCTACCACCTAAGTGAAACAGAGTCATAGAATATGCTGAGTTGGAAGGCACCCACAAGGATAATCAAGTCCAACTCCTGGCTCTGCACAGGACACCCCAAGAATCACACCATGGGCCTGAGAGCATTGTCCAAACCTTTCCTGAACTTTGGTAGAAAAGTGTTTATTCTTGTGCCTGGTTTTCCTTGTCTTTTATTTTACGGATAGGTTAGGGCCCTTGGGTTTGATTACCATTCCTTCTTGTGAAGGCAAATGCATTGGATTTGAGGTAGGGATCTGAGCTGTCTTTGCACCCAAAATTTTATCCAGAAGCCAGTGGGCCTTGGTGAGAACTGCACAATTCAGAGCCATAGGAGTTATGCCCTCAAACCAAGATGGTCCTAGAAAGCAGCCTTCTGTATTTTCCCAATGGAGCAAAGTAGAGAGGTCCTCCAAGGTTCACCTCTGAGCCTGATCCCATGCCTCACGTAATCCCAAAGCTGAGTTACACTGAGCAGAAATGTTTCTGATTTAAAGCCATTCTGAGTTATTTGAGAAGACATCCTGCTATAACTGTTGAGGATCTCTGTATCATGAGAGAGCTGAGCATGTTGGACCAAAAACAGAGACAGCTCAGGAGCTGGGACAAGAAGCAATGGCATAAGGTGGGGATTTGTTTTATCCTATGTAGGTTTTATCCCCATTCAAACTGGCAGCCCAGACTCAAAGGAGGGGACTGCTGTGTGTGAATTAGTTCATCCAGGGTTGAAGATCTGAAGAGGGAGGATCATACCAGAGAAGTATTTTTTTTCCCTCCACTGACTATTAAGGAAAGTCATGGTGATGAGCTGCATGATGATCCAGAGAGATGAATCAAGTCCCCACCCCTGGAGCTGTTCAGAGAAACAATTTCTTTCAGAGCAAGTGCAACAAGAAATTACTCCCATTGTCCTTCTGATTCCAGCTAGTTTCCAGACTTTTCACTGTTCTACCTGGTTTTCCCTGTGCAGAAAAGGCACAGGAACTGATGGTAATGGGAATAAAGCTATGAACAAATCCAATCTGTTCTATCCCTAATTGGTCTCTTTGCCAACAGCTGCCAAAGGTGGCAGACTGCAGAAAGAACAATTTAAGAATTGAAGGGAAACTGTTCAGAATCTCACTCTATGATTGACTGTTTTGGAGACAGATGCTCTGGGCAGGTGCTGTCAGACGTGTCTCAAAGGTTAGGACTGAAATTGTCCTCCAGAAGAGCTGATTTGCAACTTGTCACACTGAGTTCTGCTCTTTCCCCTATCACCTGGAAAAGGAGACACACCTCAGCATCATCTGTCACCTCTGCTCATTAAAATAGCATCCAAATGAGTTGGAATAGTTGGGCAGCAGTAAGGCCACTTGGCAAAAGGCTGAGGCTCTGATGGAAACAGTGTCTGTCAAACATCAAATCTGGTACAAGACAGTAGAGCAGGGTCACACACAAGCTTGAATGCCAGGTACACTTCAGCTGTAAGAAAGTCTGCTGTTAAAGGTATGTGAGAAGAAGTAGATCCTTGTTCTTCTGCCATTTATTTTCTCTCAGGTTGCTCCATTTATGCCAGAAACTTCCTAGAGAAAAATCCAGTTTGATCTCATACAGACAGATGCTATGATGGTTCACCCAACATTTGAGCTTTTTCTAAATTTGCCTGCTGACCCCTCATAGCTCCATCCAAACAAATTAATTCCTTGTTTGGCAACATCCTAGTAGGAATCACTGCTTGGTACAAATAAATCCCAAAGGAAGTTGTTTAAGAACTGGAAAGGGAAGGTTAGACAAAACTATGCCATTTAAAGCTTGTAAAGGAGATTGTGGGTTTGATGGGATAAGGAGCTGCTGTTCTGCAGTGTAGGTGGAAGAGAAGACTTGGATCTGTGGGAATGTGAGCTTGCCACTTTTCTGTTTTTCATTCACACCAACTAAAGCTCAGAGATCTTGCTGTGGGAAGATCCCCGCTGCCAGCTGTCAAAATATTGAACACTGAAGACGCAGTAAGGCTGTGCTCAGGTCTTTGTCCAAAGTATGATCTCTGAGAGGTCTACAGAAGAAAGAGGGGGCAGGAAAACTGTGATTAGCTAAAGCGTAGGAGCCTGAAGCAGAGAGAACTGTAAGCACACAACCAGCTCATTCATACTGTACAGCTTCCTTCCTTCTGGGTTGGACATACTCTAAAGAATGCCTTTGCTGAGCCTAGCCATAGTCCAAGGTAACTTAATTGACTGTTAACACAATTGCAACAGATAGCAGAAGGCATTTTTTTGTCTCCCCTGAAGGTCCTCTGGCTCTCACCCATCTTCACTTACCTACTGCTGCATCTGGGTGGTCACACCAGCCTGCACTCCCCTCCAGAGGTCTCACTCAGCAGAGATTGGAACAAGGGAAATTTTCCCATAAACTTCTTTGTTTGCAAGTGTTTAAATGATCAGACTTTGTCCTAACAGGAAAATAGCCCAAATATGTGATGGAGTCAAACTGTGGGGGAGGGCAGGCTGTGAGCAAGAGAACAGAGCAAGGCTCAAGGGTTGTAAGAGAGGAGCAGAAATAGGTGTGCAGAGCAGAAATGGGTGTGCAAAGCAGAAATAGGTGTGCAATTTGTGCATGGTAGGTGGGAAAGGTGTATGTGGAAGAGAAGAGTAAGAGCAAACACATGGCTGTGGGAAGGAACAACATAGAAGCACGTGTTTGAAGGAAAGCAATCCCCAAACCCCACCCCAATTTGTTTCACCCAAATTTCTCCCCACGCTTGTTAGAAGGCAGCTGCCCTCCAGGATGTGGCAGCAACCAGCCACTACTGAATTTGTTCAGCAAGCCACCAAACAACTCCCGCAGGGAGGACAATCATTGCGGATCTAATTAAAGCTTGTCACGCTGCTCTGCTCTGCTGACCAGCCTCTGTGTGAAAGAGATGACCTCCATTAATTTTATCTGACAATGATCACTGCATCAGGGCCAAATCGCTGCATGGGATTTGACACCCACCAGGAGATGGACAAAACAGCCAGAGCTCTGGAGGTGCAGGAGGGAATAGGGACATGGAAACCCCAGTTATGCACTGGTTGGGTCTGGCTGTCTCCTGTCCCAATGGGCTGAGGACTCCCTGATATCACACTGGTGAGACAGCAGGCTGCCAGAGCAGAGCAGAAATGTATGGAAAACTGGGTCTCCCCTACAAAAAAGCATCATCAACCCTCTTCTAGGAACGAGACCAGCTCACAGAGTCATTCACCTCCATCAGAGCAGTCTTTCAGAGAGTAGGTGGTTATTATTAAATGATAAATCTACTTAGATGTGGAACAAAAATCTAAAGGTCTTACCTACACTTTGTTAATAATCACTGGGCAGATGTTTCTATCTCCCTACCAGCTTTGGGAAAGGATTTTGAGGAAGATCTTCTCCATCCATGCTCCAGGGCCTCAAGGAGTGCAGCTGTGTTCCTGTACCTATCCCCTGCACAGAGTTGTGTCAGGGCCCAGTGCTGTGCTAAACATGTCCTGGTGACAGCTTGGAGCACCAGGAAAATAGGAAAAGGCTGGCCTAGGAAGAGCTGTCCAGCATGACAGACAGATAAAGAGACACTGTGCTACAGCCCCCGTATGTCTGCTGGTGCTCCCTGATGGTCAGCACAGGGAAGGTTGAATATCATTGCCCTCATCTGCCTATTGGGGATGGTTCCTGCCCCATGTTGAAATCTACTCAGGTTGAAACCAAGTAGAGATGTGAGCCAAGCCACAGCCCACACAGCAACAGGTAATTTAATGGTGGCCCAGGCCCCAGAGAAAGCTCTAGCACTAGTTAATTGATTAACATGGAAAAATGGGAGCAGATTTTTGATTACTTGTCCTTCAGAAGATCTCTGAAAGAATGAGGCTTGTGAGAATGAGAGAGGAATCTCATTAACCAATGTTGTTTATTAGTAGCATTTAAATTATCCCTCTGAAGACACACACACCCCTAAGGAAAATCAAAGAACTGCGAAACTGCTGTGCATCTTCAGGTGGCAAACATGGGCCTGGGTGACCACTGGGAATTTGATAGTTCCACAGTGCATCTAAGGTTGAATCAGTGTGATTGACTTAAAACTGCTGCAAATTCACAGGTAAATAACCAGGAACACACACGCACACACGCACACACGCACACAAACATACACATTGCTCTATGTGGCAGCAAGCCACCTGAGATCTCAGCTTGTTATTCTCCTGTTAGAATCTAATTCCCTTTTTAATATAAAAGCTTTTAAAATAATTTTTTGTAGTCACAATGTGAAGCCCCTGTAACTCTCTCAGGAACATCCTCCACATCAGAATCCACAGCTCTCTCTAATCAAAAAAAGAGCATCATTGCCAAAACCCAACATTCTCATTAGTATGAGCAGTTAATCAGCACTTGTGTCTCTGTGATTAATTTAACAAATGTCTGTTGTACAGCAAACATTCCACCTGCTCTGATTCCTCTCTGCTTGCAAGGTCCTGTTTGTGGAGGGGCTGGGCCCAAGGGCCATGAGCTGCTCTCCTGGCTCACAGGCTTCATCTCCACGCCATCCTGCCAGGTGGGCACTCAGATGATTTGTGTGACATCCTTGGCCTGGGGATTTACAGCACAGCTTGAAGTATGAGCTCAAGCTTGATTAAATTTGCTTGTTTCTTCTCTGTGTCCATCTCTGCTCTCATGGCTGAGGGAAACAGTTTGATGCTACAGGGTCATTACAGATATCTAGAATCATTACAGATTCTAGTTTCCAGAATCCGTGGAGAAACTGTGGGGGCTTTTCCTTTCATTTTCAGCAAACACTCAGAGCAATTTGGTATTATAATCCAGGATTCATCTGGTAAAACAGCAACCAATCTCATAAAGAAATAGGCATCAAACTGTGGGGTCCCATCCCTCTAGGATGTGAGTGGGTGATTCCTTGAGCTCATCTAAGATGGTACAGGGAGATGAGAGCAGTGGGAATCTCTCAGGAATTACCTGAGGACCGGAATTACATTAATGAGACCTTGGAAAAACACAAAAACCACAAGTTGGGAGGCAATGTTCAGTCATTCAATTCAAAGGCACTTGACTATAGCAAGAGTTTTCTGACTCCTGGTGGTCTATCTGAGAGTGAAATAATGAAATATTTTAGAGCCAACAAATCTGAGATGATCCATATGCCGCCATACAAATCCAGGTATTTGTGAGGCAGAGAACATGATTAGTGGGTGCTTTGATGCTTCTGAAAAGTGTTTTAAGAAGACATGAAAAACCTGTTATTGAAGAACGTTTCATGAGAAGCCAGCTTCCAAGAAGGTAGTTGAAGTTGATTCCTTGGGAATGGTGATAGCCAAGACAGAAGACACCCAAGCAGAGTGTTTGATATGAAAACAAGTAAACAATAATCAAAGGAAAGAATTTGTGAGGGAGGCAGAGGGTTGTATTGTCTCTTTCAGGCTGCTGACTAGGAGTTGGTCTCAGACAGGAGATTCAGGGTTGCCACATTTTTAGTGTAAAGACTGACTCTGTTCAACACCACCTTTTCTAGTAGCACCACTGAATTTCTGTTTGCCTCCCTGAATCTGAGGAATCTGCTTGCTTTTCCTTGGGCTATTTTTTCCCAGCACCTCTGCATTGTTTATTGCACTAATTGTCTCCTGTGTCAAGCAATTTGATTCTAACACTGATGATGTGATGCATCACCTCAAGATAACTTTACGGAAAACAATTGGCTAGATTCTGTGTTTAATGAGAGCAAGAGTCCCAGTTAAACCAATCCCAGATAAACCAATATATGTAGCTTTACCTTAGTGGTAAATCAACCAACTTACCTCATGTGCAGATCCAGCCATATGATGCTACATGAGGCAGCAAGCCACAATACAGCAATGGAAAATCAAGGCCATTTAATACTGTCAGGTTTTATTACAGAAAAAAAAATGTTCCTTTGAGCTGTAATTACAAGAAAGATATTCATGTTCTGATCTGACTCCTCCAGCTCAATGTATTATCTCTGGAAGATGGATAATAATTCTATGTGTAAAGAATGTCTGGAAAACTGCCAGGGATTTTTTGGGTTGGCTTTTTTTTTCCCTTTTAATTACCAGAAAGTAAGATGAGGAGCTGGCTCCCTACCTAAGAACTGGAGCTAAAAGCATTTCATGATGAGAAATAACTTAAGCAAACATCCTTCCCCTATCTCTCAGAGTTCCTTTAGGCTTGTTTTGATTTATTTTTCCTCTTAAGATCAAATTCTGTATAGTTCATAAGCAGAGTGATAAAAAGAAAGCAATGCTCCATATCCAAGCTGATGTATTTCTGCTGTTAGCACAATTTTGCTAGCATATCTCTTAAGGTCTTACTCAAGTTCTTTCTCTGTTTTTTACTCCTTTGGTGGTTGCACATCAAATAAAAAGGATAAAAAAGAAAATCAGGCTAAAAGGTGGGATGTCAGATGTGAAGATGTAGAGAAGGAAAGGTACGTGGTATGGTCCCTGTAGACAGGCTGAGGGAGAGGCAGCAGTGGTCTGCAATTGGCATTGGTTAGACTGTGTAATAATTTCACAGACACAGCATTTACTTCCTATCCCATCCTTTCCCAGTTTTAAGGTCTCAACCTGCCATGAGTCTGCCTTTGGGGTGAAGAGGTGTTTTATATAATTATTGATGCTATTGATTGAACCCTGCATATATCAGTTTGAGTTCCTCTGTCTTATCAGTGCTTGCATGAATAACATTTCCCCTAGGAGCAGAGAAAATGTCCGGCATAAAGGGATGAGCTCCTACATGGTGTGAGGGGATCACCCCAATTTGCTGCTGTATCTGTCTACCATGAAGGTTCCCACAAAGCAGTTATTGGTCACAGAGCACACGAGCTAGGACCCTCTACATGAAGACTTGGACTCCTTCTTTGCTACAGCTTTCAACACCCAAATAAACAAGCAGCACAGATGCCATGTTCCTAATGCCTGAAGACACAAGCACAAGGTCACATTACACTGTCTTGAGATACTGCTCATCAGCAGCCTGCAGATAATGAGAGGTAATCTAGTTTAGGCTCATCCTCTCCACTCGTGAGCTAAACTGAGACCAGTAATAGTGCTTTTGCCTGGCGATGAGATTACATCCAAGAAATTGCTGTGGCTCAGCTCGTTTGCTGTAATCTGCTCACGCAACAAGCACCAACCATTTCCGAGGCTGTGTAACAGCTTGCTCCAAGGACAGCAGTTACAGCCTGGCAGTGAGACCATTTAGCTCTAAAGCAAAGGCTCCTTGAAGAGCACCACTGCCTCTAAGGCTGGAAGCAATAGGCTCTTGACCTCCATTTGGTTCAACAGCTATCCCTGAAAAGAAATAGGACTCTGTAGCAGGGATGTTTACAAAGCAGGGGGAACACATGGAAATGTCACCTCTAGTTTAATTCAGACCATAAAACCAGCAGATTCCTGCTTGCATTTTCCTGAGCAGGCATTCCTGACTGAGGTGAATTAATGAGTTTCATATAGTTCTCCCGCATACTTGATATTCCACTGTCCTAGGGCATTTAAAGGAATTAGCTTGGGTGCTTGGTTTTGTGTAATCCACAATATTTTCTTTATATTTCTTTATCTTAGATTTCACCACAGGTCTCCATTTGTTCAGCCTATTAAATCCACCAAAGGGAGACATTTGAAAGTGCTGTTGTGCCTTGCAGATCTCAGTCGCAATGGATTTCACAGACCACGCTGTCCCTATTAAAGAGGAACAGGATTTGGTCTTACAAGACTTTGCTGAAATACAACTGTTTAATTAGGTAATATTTTGCAAGGTTGGAGGCTGGAAAATAATTATTCTGCATACAAAGTAGAAATGACCAAAACTTGCCTCATTAATGTTGATTCACTGTAGCCAGCACACAGTGAGTAGAGACTGGAACCCCCTGATAAATGGCACTCCCTTCATGCCAACATAGTCTGCATCCATAATGGCTGAACAAGGCTTACTTTATGGGAGCAGTGGTGTGGAGAGGAGGCAGGACCACGGGCACACAACCTGTACATGGACCAACAGCTGTGCAACCCCAGAGGATGGAGCTTGGGGCATCCCTGAGGGTTCCTACTCACTGCCCCTAAGCCCTTCCTGGAATTTACTGTGGGAATCAGACAATAATGGCAAACTAAGGGAAGGGGAAAACTTGGGATTAAAACTGGGAACTGTCTTCAGTGAGGTCTTGGCTGCCCTTTTATTGCCACTGGTCTCAGATAGAGCTTTTCCCTAGATCAGGTGTCTCCCATCACACTGTGAGTCTGGCCTCTGTTTCAGGGATGGCACATGATCCACAGCACCTTTCAGCAGCAGACACAGGGCACACAGGGGAGGACACAACCCCACCCCACACATGCTTCTCCCAAATGGACAAATCAGCATGTCCTGGGTACACACCTGCAATGACAGGAAGAACCAACATCATGGAATCTGAATCCTGAGAAGGATAGGGTTTGCTCTCATCAACTGACTTAGATGCATATATGTCAGGACAGCCCAGAATGGGACACCTCTGACAGAGGTATTAAACTTGTGCTGGACAATTTCCTTCATGGAGCTACTGACTCGTGTACAACAGCTGAGACGGCTAAGCCTGTTGTTTCTGCTCTCCACCAGGTCCCATGGACACACAAACATCAGTGGACCAGCTGAGTAAATTATTGTCCTTGTATACCACACAGGGGTGTGACACGCAGAGGTGCCCAACACCTCTAGGATTCATTGTTGTGCCAAACTGATTTTTTTTCTACATTCTTAAATACTTGAGAGAAAATCCTCTTGCTGCTTTGGCACATGAGGCTTGGTCAAGTTTTAGAGGGGCTGTATCTCAATCCTTTATAACTGGCATAGGCAATCCAAGCCAGTGAGGGGTTGACTCATTTCAATTAGAGCCATGATATATCATCTGACTTATCCTAAGGCAGGCATCTAAAATGGGTGCCAAGCAGTGGCCATTTCTTTTCTGTGACTAAAAATGGGATCTGAGGATGGGTCAATCAAATGTAGGGGGAATGTTTGCATTTAGATGTGTGAAGGAAAATGAAGTTAGTCCACCTAGTGATGGATGTGGCTTGCATATAGTTGCACAAGGATGCAGGGAAAGGAGACTCTTGTATTGTATGTATACATCACAGAAAATTATGGAGATTGTGTCAAGAAAGCAGAGGAAGAAGCAGGAAAGAAAAAAGGAGCAAAGCCCATGCCCTAGGTGACCCAATGAGCCAATGGATCATTTTTGGAGCCCTTTGCCATTCAAATCATTGCATCTGAAATTCAGTCTTAATAACAACCAAGGCACCTTTATGACCCTTAATCAGTGGTTGCTCCTTTATTCTATGAAATAGTGTCACCTTCTGCTGCAACACAGAAGGAAACGTTTCTATTGCAAACTGTTTTACTGGGTACCATTTTCCTCCCTTCTTTCTCCTGAATTTAATTCAGAAGATACATCCTGAATAAAGACCTGGACAGGCCTTGAGGACAACTGAAATTAACAGTGAACTGTATTCTCCTCTCAATTCCAAAGTTCATCATACTCAGAAAAAGCAAAACTGGAGGGTCATTTTTAACCAGGGACTGAGTGTGATCTGAAAGACTGGATCCTTCGCAAACCCAAGGGTCAGTAAATGCCAGTCCACTCTAACAAAGAAATATTAGTAGTAAAATAAATCTTCCCTGAGGAAATGTTCCCTATCCAAGGAAAGAACCACTCATTTTCAGTCTAGTGCTATGGGTCGGGCTTTTTTTTTTTGGGGGGGGGGGGGAGCATTTTTTTTTTTAGTTTTTTGGTTATATGTAATGGCAAAGAAGAGTAAAAATAGGAAGAGTTTGGTGACTGCACTTATAGTGAGAAGTTCCTGATCAGCTCTCTGTCTGATGACCTCTTCAGATGGATATGCCCTTTTGGAAAAAAATACTTTTTCACTTACTCCAAGGAATGAATCAGAACAGAAACTCCACTTTAAATCAAGTTCTTTCTAAGTTCCTTACTCTGGAGAGAAGGAAACCAAATTCTTTGTGTAGGCAGTGATTTATATACACAGAGACATCCAAAGCAACAAACAATAACCTGAGCATCTCTAGTTTTCAGGCTCCACACATCACAGTCGTGTGTTCAAAGATATCCATAAAAAAGAACAATTTTCCATCTCAGAAAAGAGCTCTCTTTCTGACCTGTTAGGAGTCACGTGGTGCTGGCAGGCCAGCAAGGCCCTTTTCATCTCAAACATCCACGTTTCCATCTCTTTGCACATGTAATTTTGCACCTCATTGCTCCTAATTGAGTGGTTTTGAAAACCCACCCTGTAGAGCTATAATTCTCTGCCATGACCACAGTGTCAGAGAAAATAAGTTCTCAGACACTTCTGTCTATAAATAATTCTGCTGCTGTGAGGTTATCCACAGGGAGTGTTGACAACTATCTCATTACTAGCCTATTTCTCCCTTTTCAATCAAATTGCTTGTTTCTTCCCCCAGGCTCTTCCCAAAAGCAAAGGTGCAGGATTGCAGGGCTTCCTAAACACCATTTTCAGCGTCTCTTTCCTCCCACAATGGACACCACAGCTGTCTCGGGAGCTATCATCTCCAGGATGGGAGTCAGGAATGAGACTGATATTAACCTGAAATCGTTCACTGCAGTTTTCTGAAGTGAAAGGATATCAGGTTTAGGTCTAGTCACAAAGCCAAACTCCAGCTTGGGTAATTATATCCTGCTAACCCAAAGTCCCTCTTACAGTTTCAGCAGGACATGAGTCTCCTTGCTAATACTCTGCTGTGGTTTATCTCAGAGACAGATGCATTGGTAGGGAAGGTGATTTCTGTAGATCTGGCCATCAAAACCAGTTGTGAGTTTTGGAGCAAACACCATAATGCCTGTTTTTCTCAGGTGAGCATCATCTGAGGTTTCCAGCAAGGAAGAGTTGGAGCAACAAATAATTCAGGTAACTACTGAAGAGAAGCTGAAAGTGGGTAGATTTGGATTGGATATTGGGAAGAAATTCTTTACTGTGAGGGTAGTGAGGCACTGGCACAGGTTGTCCAGAGAAATTTGTGGATGCTCCGTCCCTGGGACTGCTCAAGGTCAGGTTGGATGGGACCCTGAGGTCTAGTTGGCAGGATGGTGTCCCTGCCCATGGCAGGGGGTTGAAAATAGACAATATTTAAGGTCCCTTCCAGACCAAACCACTCAATGAATCTATTATTCTAAGCTTCAAGGTCACAATTATTACTGTCCAACTGAAGCAGTATGCCCCTGGCACTGCAGGCAAACCTTCACCTCTTGCTGTCACTTCCTCACAAGCCATCACCATGAAGCAAATAGTAGTGCAGCACAGATTTAAAGGTTCTACACTGCTTTTGTGCCAAGTTATCAAGTACTTGTGTGCTCTGGTTTCTACCACCTTTATATTTAGTCCATAATTAAACAAGCAAGGGACATAAATAGCTGACAGCTTAAAAGCACCATCTTACACTTTTCCTTGCTTTGTAAACACAGACCTTACTTCTCACATAAACTACAGAGCACAGCTATAACTCACTCTCCCCAGGACTGCTGGTTTCTGCCTGAGTCCAGGGTATATTGTAATCAGCTGAAATGCTTCCATGTTTTTGCCTTGAAATTAATCTTTTTGAGTCAAAGAAAGTGGCTTTGCTCATCCTGAAGATTTCTGGGTACATCTCTGAACTGGTACAGAGTCTCATCAAAGCACTGTGCTCAGGTCAAGGCAGTACAAGAATTTTTATTGCAATATGATGTGAGCCACAGTTTTTTATGAGTAAGTGAAAGGAATGAACTAATTGACCTTCCCCAGAACAGATCAGCTCTGATGAAACAAGTTAATATGTTTGTCTCAGTTTGGATATTCCCCCTGCCAAGGAAAAATTCTCCTCATACAAAAGGCCCTGGAGGATGGAGGGATGGGCAGATTGAGCTGAAAGATGTCAAAGTGAACTTTGAAACTTTGTCTTGGCATTTGGCTCTACAGAAGGTTCAAGGTGCAGTGCCTAGAGTGGGAAATCCCTGACTAACTAGGTGTTTGTGCCAAGGTGCCCCTGCCCTGGGATATAGGGCAGAAAAGCTAAATTTAGGGTCTTTGAGCACCATCTGCTGGCATATGCCCCAAGAAGAGCTGGGGCAGGATCGGAGATTAACCGTGGCCAGGTCTGCGAGCAGAAAAAGACTGCTGAAGGAACCCCAACGTCTCCTTTGGGCCTCCATGGGGGAATGGAACAAGGGATTCCAAGATTTAGATATCTAAATTAGGTGTCTTTATGTGCTGCGTTTGCCTTTAGGTGCTTCATAGCATCTCATTCTCCATAGGGCATTCTCAGTCATTACCTCAACCATCATTTTGCTCCTTTGTTGCCTTTCCATGCATCTTTCACCTGTATCCTATTTTTAAAATCACAACCCCAGAGGCCATAGTGGCCTTGAAGAGCAGCTTGGATCTTAAGTCCTGAAATAGTCTCCTTTGGAGCAGATCAGATAGGAGAGAATTTTATAGGGGATTCTTGGCTGCTGGATCCCATCTTGTCCCCAGTTGTGGATCTCCCCTGCTCTACCACACCTCCAGGACAGAAGTCCAGCAACACCTTACAGCTGAGCTGTACAATCAAAATTTGGTTCTCTATAAAATCACAGAATCATAGACCCATGGAATATCTTGATTTGAAAGGAAACCACAGGAATCATCAAATCCAACTCTTGGCCCTATACAGGACAACCCCAAGATCACCGCACATGCCTGAGGGCATTAACCAAGTGTTTCTCAAACTCTGTCAGGCTTGGTGCAGTGACCACTTCCCTGGGGAGCTGTTCCAGTGCCCAAACACCCTCTGGATGAAGAACCTTTTCCTAATATCCAACCTAAGCTTCCCCTGACACAGCTTGATGCCATTCCTTCTGGTCCCATCATTGGTCACCAGAGAGAAGAGGTCTGTGGAACCAGAAAGGATATCTTTGTCCACAGGGACCAGTACTATCTTTTCTTTCATAAATCCTTTCCTTGCACCTATAATTTAAAAGGTGTACACGATCTTGGAGCATTTCTCATATTCATGCAGAAAATAAGTGTTTTGCTGGAAGGAGGTAAACTATCTGCATATAATAGCAGAGCAGAAGTGACTGAGATGACAGTCAGAGATATGTAAGTGGCATATTGATTTTTATGTGCTGCAAATAGCAAAAGGCAGTTGTCTCTGGATATGGTTGGATTGTCAAAGTGCAGCATTTGGCACTGGAAGTGTTGCTGCCACAGAGCAGAGGATGGGACCATAGTCTCTCAGACTAAGACACAAAGAAGGCTGAAGGAGTTAAATGCCTGCAATCCCATGGAAAGCTGCCTGTGAGGCATTCCTCAAATGAGAGTCACCAAATCATCCTCTATTGAGCCTTTCACTGTTTTCAGTAATCTCTGTGCTACCATGAATCTAACACTGTGTCAAGGTTAGGAAGTGGTGCTGGAACTGGGCGAGTCCCAGCTCTTGGGATTGTTCAATACAGGGGATTCTTAGTCTAAAGTTTTAAGCACATTGCTAACTGTCTTAGCTTGGAAAAAGAATTAAGAAATTCAAGAACCTGAAATATCTCTTTCAGGGAAAAGAAAAAGGAGGAAAAGTCTCAAATACTTTATTGGCCCTAAACCAGAAAGGGATAATGAACAGTAGAAGAAATGCAGGGTGGAAACCACAGCCTAATCAGAGAATCACAAAATCACCAAAGTGGCTGAGGTTGGAAGGGATGTTTGGAGTCCAGCCTTGCTGCTGAAGCACCCAAGAAAAGAAAGCTCTAGAGATGCAGAAGACATCTCAGGATGTTGAAGATGCCCTGAGATGCAGAAGATGCCAGGATTCAAAACCTGATATCTGAGACGAACCAGCCCTACTCTAACATATACATGCTACAGGATACTCCTGCAATATGGATGAGACACTAGGAGTTCCATTGAAACAAAACCCCCATACAATAGGAACCAATTGTCCCAGGTACCAAGCAATAGAATGAGTAAATGGTCTCAATTTGTGCCAGCAGAGGTTTAGATTTGATATCAGGAATAATTTCTTCAGTGAAAGGATTGTCAAGCATTAGAACAGGCTGCCCTGGGATGTGGTGGAGTTAGCATCCCTGGAGGGGTTTAAAAGATGTGTGGATGTGGCCCTTGGACACATTGTTTAGTGCTGGCTTAACAGCTGGACTCAATGATCTTAGAGGTATTTGCCAACCTTAATGATTCTATGGAAATAAGGATTCTCTGTGGCAGCTCCTTGTTAGCAACAGCATGTGCAGCAAAAGGAGGAAATTGCAGGGCATTGTTCTTAGTTTTAGACATCCATGTGGCACAGAACAGAAGCTTGTCCAAACTACATTTTCAAGAACTTTATGTAGGAGCTAGCGCCCCTGCAAAGAAGCACAAAGACACGGATGAGCAGATGGAACTGGCAGTGCTGGATTAGCAGCTGGAGTTGATGACCTTAAAGGTCTTTCACAACCTAAATGTTTCTATGATTCTATGATTTGAGACCTCTTTTCAGACAGCAAGCACAGCCTAGAAACTGCTTCAGCCTTGGAGCCAGACGTGTTGAGCACCACTCAGTGCTGCTAAAATGACTGCAATCATAAGACAGGTATGAAATAGGAGAGGGCCAGGTTGGGGTGTGATGAACAATGGTACCACTTTGGTTTGTGCAGCGCTGCCTCACCTTTGAAAAAGAAGTAGGTCTCTTCATTTGGGGCTATGAGCAACCTGGTCTAATGGAAGGTGCTCCTGTCCATGGCTATAGGGTTGGAATATGATCTTTAAGGTCAATTCCAATTCAATCCATTCTGCCAGTCTATGATTAAGGAGCACATTATCTTTTTGAAGGGCCCATTGCAAACTGCAAGATAATCTATTTTCTTATGTTCCCAGAACTCCTAGAGAATAAATCTTGCATCCCAGATTGCTGAAACAGGAGGTTTCCTGCCTTCTGGCAGCTATGTCCTTCCTCCCCCCTCTCATGACCCGTCTGTCTGGGATAATAAGTCAGTCCCACTAAGAAAATCCCCAGACTCTGCTTCCTTGAGTCCTACTTGGTCAGGTAGATGAGTTCTAAGTCTTAACCTCCACCTGCTCAGTTGAGGGCAAATCCTACTGACCATGAGCTGAGGCAAAAATTAAAACCAGGTTTTACACCACAGTTTCGTCTTTCCACTGCCTCCCTGTACCCAAGGAGCAAGTACTCTGCACTTTCAAATCAGAAGGTATGTCAGGCTTGTGGAACCAAGCCCAAACTTTCCTGAGAAAAAACACCAGAGTCAAAGGCATGTTTTGAAAATAAATAGCAAAGCTGGCAGGCAAGGGTGATGGAAGACGGAACCAGCATTGTTAGAAGCTGGTAGGAGCAAACTAAGAGGGGTTCTGCATGGCAGTTTCACACAGGACTCAGCTTCCTGCCAACAATATCTGGGGAATATTGCTCAATGACCAAAAGAATGAGCATTGAGTCTTGTGAAGAAATTAGAAGTGTCTGTCCTGGCCACTCCAATAACATGAGGAATAATAATAGAGTGGGAGAAATAAGTGTGGAGTGAGGGTTAAAAAAAATACAAGGAGAAACTGGGCAAGAGAAAAGCACATCAGAGTTATAAAAAGAGACAGAGAAGGGAATTTTATTCATGAGCTTTCCAAACACATTTGCCATTATCGCAGGCATGAGAATATTATTCTGCTGCTGTCAGGGGGCATGTGATGGGGCTCCAGCCGTCAGAAAATCACTGCCAGCTGTCAGAGGGCCAAGCCATTAAGGGCCATGGGCCAACACCAATCACACTGTCAAGAAATACACTTGCCTGTCAAGGGATTAGCAGTCTGGCCTCCAAAACCTTCAGAGAGCATTGCCTTCAAAACTGGAGATGGTCATGTGAATAGCACAGTCCCCGACAATGGAAGCAGTGGGCAGAAATGCTCCTTTTAAGTACAGGAGTAAGAAGTACAAGGAGGAAGGTGCTCAGCTGTTTCTGGTTGGCTCTGGTACATAAGGAGCTCTGGATAGTTGAGAGCATCTTTGATTTGACAGCATTAAAAAAAAAAGCAAAAAAAACCCCAATTAAATTCTTCCAGAAGCACTGCTTAGCCTTTGACCAAAAGGGCTGATGCACAGCAGTGACCTCTGAGTGTCCTGCAGCTTTCTTTGGGAAGACTGGCATGAGAGACCGCAAATCTGTGCTGGAGTCTCACTTAATTTTATTCCTCTTTTATTCAAGCATCAGCATTACTCTAACCTATGACAGTTGCACCTCTTTGTGAGCAGGGCACCTGGTTTGGATAGCAAAACTGATGCAGAAAAATTCAGTCCCCAACTTTGTTCAGCCACAGTCCCAGAGAAAAGCCAGTCCTAGAAAGAGCAGGGCTTATTCTGTGGGTGCTTTTCTTACTTTACAGGTGATGAGACCAGACTTGGCTTTTGAAGTCTAAAAACTTCAAAACCTGCAAAAAAATCACTGTATCCATTTCTCTGAGACAGTCACACTCAAGGTTCTACCAAAAAGCTACAAAGCTATATTAATATAGATCACAGAAATCACACAGTGTTTATGCAGGGTGTCCTACAGTTTGTGTTAAGCATATTGGGTCAAGTTTAAACCATACATAAGCATTGCCTAACATTTAGGTCACACCTACTGTGACATTTGAACTTAACCACTGAGTGATTCAGACTGTCCACAGCTGCCATGCTCAGCAGTCAGTGCAAGGAGAAGTTGCCCAAGACAGGAATTCAGTATTATACATAGTGACTTACCATTGTGGTCATAATACTTTAACATAGGCAGAATTCAGTATAGAATTTATGCCCATGATATAATTTCATATACTATAATCAGGGAATTCATACCGCAATGAAATAATTATGTCACGCTTCTGGATGAAACTTTCCAGAAAAGTGTGTCATGATGGACCCACTCTCACCTGAAGTTTTGATGTGACACACCTATGAATTTCGCTGTGTCATAGAATCAAAAAATCATTTAGGTTGGAAAAGACTTCCAAGATCCTCGAGTCCAACCTTTGACCAAACTTCACCATATCCACTAAACCATAGCACTATGTGCCATATCTTGTGTTTTCTTGAACACTTCCACAGATGGTGACTCAACCACATTACCTGGGCAGCCCATTCCAATGCTTGACCACCCTTTCAGTGAAGAAATTCTTCCTGATGTCCAAAATGAACCTCCGCTGGCACAGCTTTAGGCTATGCCCTCTTGTCCTGTCACTAGTTGCCTGGGAGAAGGAGCTGTCCCCCACCTGGCTACAACCTCTTTCAGGTAGTTGTAGAGAGGATAAGGTCTTCCCTGAACCTCCTTTTCTCCACACTCCCAGATCCCTTAGCCACGCCTCACATGACTCACTCTCAAGACCAAAGGTTCATTGCCCTTCCCTGGACACATTCCAGCATCTCAGTGTCTTGTCCTGAGGGCTTCAGGACTGAACACAGGATCTGAGGTGCACGCAAATTCATGGGGACAATCACTGCACTCGTCCTGCCACTGGTCTTCTTGGCCACCCAGGCACATGCTGGCTCATGTTAAGCCAGCTGGTTGTCAAACAGCAGCTGCAAGTCCTTTCTCACTGGGCAGTTTTTCAGCCCCTCAGCCCCAGCCCATAGCCCTGCCGGGGGTTGTTGTGATCCAAGGGAGGACTCAGCACTCGGCCTGGACCCATGGATCCAGCTGGTCCAGATCCCTCTTCAGAACCCTCCTGCCTTTCATCAGATCAACACTCCCACTCAGGTTGGTTTCATCTCTGAATTTACTGAAGATGTGCGTCCTTGATCCCCTCATCCAGAATATCAATAAAGGTATTAAACAGGACTCTCCCCAGCCCTTTCTCCTGAGTTACTGGGGGTCTCTTCAGCTCCCCATCCCTATCTACCAGGTCAGGGGGCTTGTTGTCCTAAAGATAATTTGCCTTACTGTTAAAGACTGAGGTGAGACCTCAGTCTTATCCTCATTCTTGGTGACTATGTCCCTCCCTGCCTCTAATAAAGAATGGACATTTTCCTTGGCGCTCCTTTTGTTGTGAATGTTTTTATAAAAACACTTTTTATTATCTTTCACAGCAGTGGCCAGATTGAATTCTAGCTGAGCTTTTGCTTTTCTAATTTTCTTTCTACATCACCTAATGGCATTCTGGTAATCTTCCTAAGTACCCTGCCCCTTCTTCCAAAGGTCATAAACTCTCTTTTTTTCCCAGAGTTCCAGTGAAAGCTTCCTGTTCAGTCAGGCTTGTCTTTTTCCCCAGTTTAGATTAGATATCAGAAAAAATTTCTTCACCAAAACCATTGTCAAGCTTTGGAACACATTACCCTGTTCCATCACAGGGAAGTGATGGAATAACCATCCCTGGAAGGATTTAAAAGACATATAGATGTGGCACTTAGTGACACAGTTTATTGGTGGGCTTGGAAGTACTGAGTTAGTGGTTGGGCTTGGTGATCTTAATAGGTATCTTTTCTTTCCTGAATCATTCTCTAATAGTATGATTCACTTCTGTGACATCAGCTTCACTTCTTGATAGCTGATGCCACAATAAAGTAGAGTCCTTGGTAGAAAAGCTCCAGAAAAAGTCCTTCTTTCCCTTTCTAGTAATGAGCTGTCCTACTGAGGCAGCTCATCAACAATTTACTGTGGAAAAGGAGGGACACAAGAGTCACCCCAGAAGAAAGTGGGAAGTGCAAACATAATATTGTATTTCTTTGTGTTCCTTTTATCCTCCTTTAGTTCATAGGAGCAGCCTCTTTTTTTAACGACTTGGTAAAGAAAAGGGTTTGGCTGAGGTGTAAGTTGATTAGCTCACTGGTAATTAACTGATACCCAGAAAAGCAACAAAGCACTTTGTCAAGTAAATAATGACTTGATCTTTCCTTTCCTCCTCCTTCCTGCAGTAAATGAAAGAAATATAACATTGCATGAGCAGAATGCACTTCATTTCCAGGCTAAATAGAAAAATTTGCATATGCTTGGGGTAAATATGTCATTTTCCTAGAGATCAAGGGAAAGAATAGCAGCTGTCTTCCCCACTGCTGGTGGAGTACAACTGAAGATATTAAAATTTTTAATTTTTTTTAACATCTGACATTTTAATATATGTGCATCTGCTTACCATTGAGACTTCGTTTGCTCCTAGTGGTTTTCTCCTTTTGTTCTAGGGATTTTTTTTGAGAGTAGCAATATAAGGAAATTGCTTTTGCTGTCCATGAGACCAAGTGACAAGCAGTACACAATTGGGTAGACAGGGTCTATAGAGTATGATAAATCACCTTCCATGTTCAGGCACTAACTAATTCATTATACAAAATAGAGGTGATGAATGGTTTATGGGTGCTTTCTTCCTTAAACTGAAAGTTATAAGAAAAGTGGAAACACTGGTAACAGCTAATTATTCCAAATCCATTCCTACGCTGTTTTCAGATTAAAAAAGTTTCAGCCCTTCTCCCTCACACATTAGCCTGTCTTCCAGCCAGCTTCTTGCTTCTTGACAATATTTTTCCTTCAAAATTTGCCTTAAGTAACCCTTATATCATTGGGACGTCCATTCCTGCAGTAGGTGGTCACTGAGCTGTCCTTGACCAATCTCCAATTGATCACAGGACAGCTGGGCAGGGACAGAGGCATGTGGTGAATAGGACAATGGGAGATGGTTTCAAACTGGAAGAGGGTAGGCTTAAATGCATAGTAAGAAAAAATTCTTTAATGTGAGAGTGGTAAGGCACTGAAACAGGTTCCCCAGAGAAGCTGTAGATGCCCCATCCCTGGAAGTGTTCAAAGCCAGTGTGGAGGAGGCTTTGAGAAACCTAGTCTAGTAGAAGGTGACCCTGTCTCCCATGGCAGGGATGTTGGAACAAGATGGTAACTTTAAGGTCCTTCCAACCATAACCATTCTATGATTCTGTAATTGTACCCTCAATTTGACTGGGAAGGACAGATACATACCAGGACTTCACACTTGAAATCAGTGATGCCAGAAACTTTAGCAGTGTGAAAGTAGATGGGAGAAGGCTTGAGGAAAGCTTGAAGAGCTTTGGCAGGACAGGTTAGCAAACTGAGGATGACAACCCAAAGCTTGTTGCTGATGGCCACCTGCCTGCACAAGGTAGGCACTATCACCAAGAAATTCCTGCTTAATCCACCCAATGGCTTTGAACACTGTCAAGTCACATGGAACATGAACATTCCAAAATATTTCCTTGAAATATTTTGAAAATATGTTTGTTGGAAAAAAACTCTCTTACCTCTGTGCCACAGCAATATCATGATAGTATGTATAGATTCCTACCTTAACTGCAAGCTGCTCGTGCCCTCCCTTCTCTTCCCCAAAAGGAGCTGAGCTGATTGCAGGAGAGAACTAATGATGTGTTCTCCTCCGCACTCCTTCTTGTCTCCATTCATGGTAAGGGAGCTAGGATAAGAATAAAAGAGAGGAGTGCTGCTCCTGTTCTCAACATCCAAAAAGGGCTACTGTCATTTTGTATCCCAAACGGACTCAATGCTGCCTGTTCAAGCACTGTAGAGAGCACATGTTTCATGGCTCTTGTCCTCCAGGGTATCTCTCCTCCCAGACTTCAAACAGGGAATTTTTAATTTGTTCTAGGGACAGCTGACTCCAATGAATGGTATAATATACAGAAGCAATGGGCTGTCCAGGGAAGTGGTGGAATCACCATCTCTGGAAATGGTCAGAAAACCTGTGGATGTGGCTCTAGGAGACATGGCTTAGTGGTAAACATGGTAGTGGTAGATTAACAGTTGAACTCAGCGATCTTAGAAGTTTTTTCTAACCTTAATCATTCCATGATTCTGTGATTCTAAGTGAGATTGTTTCCCTTAAATGCCTCAGTTCCAGCCAGCTGAGGTCAAAGCAAATCCAAGAGCCAATTAGGTATGCAGGTTACATGGATTCTGTGAGTACAGAAAACCTAACAGGAGCTGTATTGATCTCAAACAAAAGCAGTTCTTTTTCAGAAGAGAGTAAGGACCTGAGATTCATTACCTCACCTAACCTCATCCAGCCAAAAAAGCCAGACATGTAACCTTAGTTCAGTTCATAAAATCATAGACATTTAGTGCTCTTGGAGACAAAGCACCTGAACACCATACAGGATACGACACTGGATGTAGAAAAGTTCCAGTGATCCCAGGTCTAATGATACAAGATGCCAGCATTTACAAAAGTGAGCTGAGCCTGTAAAGCAGGATTCAAACTGAAAAAAACACACTTAAATATTGTTACAAACTTTGTGTGAGTCTCTTCATTTTGAGATCTGTGTATATAAATTAGCAGGCAGAAAAAGGCAGCTTGCTATGCTTTTTCCTACAGAGAAAGCTGTTTACAAGTGTAAATAATGAACTGTTATGGCATTTGCTTTTGCTATTTTAAAGCACTAGAAGAATTCCAAAGCACAAAGGCAAACCAATTCCCAGACTCTTTTGAGAATCAATGAGATTGAGGCACATGCCATTTGTGCCCTTGACAGATTTTCATTTGATGTTTCGGTGTAAACCAGTGTACCATAGACATTTTACAGCTGGTAAGGGCTCTGATTCACATACAAGGGTGAATAAAGCTCTGATAAGTGGAGAAGCACTCTCCTTCCACAATTCTCCCTGTGTCAACTGCTTCTCCCTTGGGAATCGATAGCAGGTTTCTCTCCTCCCTTACCAATTTCAACCCTGAAAATTAGTGCAAAGTGACATGAATTTTACTTCATACTAGTACAATGGGTTGAAAGCTGCAGGTGCTTGGAGACACCTACGCAGCCTGTGTGCTTGCAGAGCAGTGACCACCAGGTGCAGAAAAGCTTCAGCTTAATCCACTGCTACAAGAAAGCAAACATCCTCATTTTGGTAAAATGGGGTCTGCTGTGCATAGTATCATCTACCTCGGGTTTTGGGTTTGGGATACCTCTTGATAGACATCAGCAGACAGGCTTTTGCTGAAAAGGGGGGGAGAGGAGAAAATACCTCCCTAAAATCTGCTTTGAGGATCAGTTCTAGGACTCAACCATCCTCTGTGTGAGGGACTGTTCTGTCGCTAGCAAGTCACTCCTCCTTCCCTAAATATCTGCACTCAGGAGCCCCTGTTTCCATCAATCCTTTATAACACTCTTGAGATGGCTGTATTAATATCTGAGCCCATCAGTGCTGGGTGCTCACAGCATCTACAAAGATGCAATCTGTGATCCTGTCATTCACCACCGCAATCAGTTGCCAAAATGCAACAATAGTCTTGAGAATATGACTAAGAACAGCCATATTACACTGGGGACATTATGAATATTTATATGGCTCTAGGAAATTAGTCCCCTTGACGATAATTTACAAATGCCTGACTCCATTTAACTCCAGCACAGGCATTTCTGCTTTACCTAGCAATGAGCAGGCAATCAGATCTGTTAAAGTCCATTAGAGTTTCTTGGATCAGACCCTTCTTCATGTCAGGAAACAACTCTTTTTCACTCATTCAGGTGCCAGTAACTTACCATGATATTACTCCAGGTGTAATTATCATCATCTAGGCACCAGTGCTCATAAAGAGCCCTCAAACTTCAGGGCACATTACGAAGAGTCTGATTCAACCTCTTATAATCCTATTTATAGCACATTACTCATGATATTTGCATATAAATCAATGGGATAAATTACATGTTACACAGGATTGGGCTTGCAGAATCTAGAGGTGTTGATGCCCTTTTCCTGTAACCAGTATAGACTAGGCAATTCAGAAAGCTGCCAGTAATGCAGTATTTAGAAACCAACTTTATCATGGAAAAAAAGACTTTAGAGCTGAGAGTCGTGACTCAGGATTCCACACCTAAGATGATGTAAATGCTATGACCTAATTTAAAAAAAGGCCTTAGAAGAGGGACGAGTTCATAAGATGCTTAGAGGCCTGGAGCACCTCTTCTGTGGACACAGGCTGAGACAGTTGGGATTGTTCAGCTTGGTGAAGGCTCCAGGGAGACTTTATTGCTCCTTCCAGTACCTAGAGGGGCTCCAAGAGAGCTGGAGAGGTACATTTGACAAGGGCATGGAGTCTCAGGACAAAGCGAAATGGTTTTGAACTGACAGAAGGCAGACTCAGATTAGATACTAGGAAGAAATTCTTTTATGTGAGGGTAGTGTGGCACTGGTACAGGTTGTCCAATTAAACTGTGGATGTCCATCCCTGGAATTGTTCGAGGCTTTGAGCAACTTGGTCTTTTAGAAGGTGTCCCTGCATATGGTGGGGGTGGGGGGTTGGAACTAGAGGATATTTAAGATCCCTTCCAGCCCAAACCATTCTGGGATAATGATCTGTGAAATTTGAGCAGGCAGTATGCAGGACAAAATTCAGTTTTATTTCTGTGGCTAATATCTTTATTTTAACATCATGAGAACCAAGCAGTGAAAACATCTTCAACATTTTATATCAATTTTATTTTCCCCTTTGCACACATACACCGATGAGAGGGAATAAGTACAATCTTCCCCATCACGTCTCCATAATGAGTTCTAAACAATCTGCTTATTAGGTCTCATTTTATGCAGAAATAAAACAACCAGTAGCACAAGCCATGATAGAGCATTTGCACAGAGCAGAGAGAGATAAAAGAGTTCCTCAGGTGTCATTCCCTGAATTTACCTGATCTCAAGGAGCTGAACACGTGCCATTCTTGAGCAGCAGTCCTTTCCCATTGCCAAGCAAAATACTATTGCATCCACACACTAAAGTGACAGGACGTATCCCTCTAGTGGTGTAAACCGACATGATTCAATTACCCGCTGATCAGTTAAGACAGAAGGTTTCAGGGCAACATTAAACTGTATGGAAAGAGGATCCTTTGCCACAGGCAACCTGAGGCCACAGGAAACTACTCCATCAGCATATCAAGCACATTTTTAGTAATACTGAAAAAAAGCATTTCAGTAGCTCTGTTTGGTTCTTGCTATTTCAGAAACAAGATATTCCCTCCATAGGTTGTACAGATCAGACAAAGAAAACCTAATGCCTGGACAGGAGTAGGTTTGGTCTTTTAATCAGACAGACCACATTTAGATGCAAAGAACTTCAGGCTGTCACATTATATCCAGCACAGTAATGGGCAGAACAAGGCATAGCTCAAGGTTACAGAGGAAAAGTTCTGATTCTAATATGTATGCTTGTAACAGCTGAAGCAGTCAAAGTTGGTTTTGTGGAAGTCAAGTTTACTTCTACAAAATATTTTCAGGGGAAAAAAAGCATCTATTATAATAGTTTGGGGTTGCCTCTTCAATACGATCCTTCTGAGAGCAGTGACTGAAAGGTCTGTCAGAGTTCAAAAGCAGAGAACCAAGCCACAGAACAAGTCAGAAGTAAATGCATTTTCCAATGGAGAATACTCCAGAAAAGTGCCAAATAAATAAAACTTCCCTAGTAATTGAAATCAAGGCCTAGCTATGAATTTTCCTTGTGTTTCTGAGGAAATCAGAATGGATGACAACCCACATTATTGATATGTACCACATAAACCCCTTCATTAATTTATCTTGCCCAGTTTAAAAGCTAGTTTCATGTCTGACTTCTTTTTCTAGTGTGGTGGCAAATCTTCTCATGGCCAGCATGCATGTGATCAGAAAAGAAACAAACCCAAAAAATTTTAATTATTTATTTAAAGCCAACTGTAATTCAGTGTTATAAAAATTGCCTACATTTTCCCACATTTTTGCCATTATTGCTCCTCGTGAGTAAATATTTATTTTTTAATATTTAACTATTAGTTAATATTTAAAATATTTCATAAATCTCTCCTTAGTTTCTGAGCAACTGCAATTTCAAATTTTTTATTGTTTTTCTGTCAAGAACTTTTAACTGAACCTTCAAAAGTCTGAAAAGCTAAAGTGCATCAAGCAGGTCAGAATCTTCCTCATTTTTTACAGCCAGTTTTATGCATCTTGATCAGTCTGATACTCTTCCAGACCCCAATCTTGAAAGTCTAACTCTGTGGAAGTAATGTAGGTCTGAAAAATATAGGAAGACAGGTCTGCATATAAAAATTCCAGAGGGATTTTGATGATGTTTTGACAATATAGGTGTATTGTCACTGCCATCACTAAAATAAATTTTATTTTAGTCCTTTATAGCATGACAAAAGTAGTGATATATGTTAACTACATCTCTTGATGCTGGAAGCAATTATACACAAACTGAACTTCAGAAGGCAAGATGGTCTTCAAGATAGAGTATGTATTCTGCCATGTATTTACAGTAGGAAAGGCCTGTGTTTAGACTGGCATTTCTTAGCCTACAGAAGGAAAGGTGAGAAGAAATAAAATGTGGAAAAGAAGTCTGTGTGTTTACACACAGGTATAATAAATTCTGCTGGCCAGCGGGGTGTAAGCACTGTGTACAGCCCCCAAGGTCTGCCCAAAGCTTCTCCTCAAGTTTTGGATCACCTTCTGAAGCAGAAAACACACACAGCATTATCAGACCTTTACTGGTACACTTTATTCTTTCCCCTTATGTCTCAAGTCTTTCCATTTTTAGATTGTACTTGCCTCTGGATACCAACTCTGCTTGAGAAGCAGTTTGCATATTATGGGTGTAAGTATAGTACGCATAGTAAGCACTGAGGAAACTAAATAAGGCATCAGAGGAGAGGAAAACCCCCATTTAGTAGGCAGTGCTATAAAAATACTCCTTCCTTCTCCCAGCCCACGAGTATGAGGAACACTTGCCTCTTCATTGCTTTCAGGAAGAAATTCTTCAATGTAAAAGTGGTGAGACACTGGCACAGGTTGCCTGGTGGATCTTTGGGCGCCCCATCCCTGGAAGTGTTCAGGGCCAGGCTGGATGGGGCTTTGAACAGCCTGATCTAGTGGAAGGTGAATCTGCCCATGGCAGGGGATTGGAACTGGATGGTCCTTAAGGTCCCCTCCAACCCAAATCATTCTACGATGCTGTGAAGCTGTGTCTCAACATCATGAAGGCAGCACGCTGCCCCGCTCGCCTTACAAACCCTCCACGAAATCTATAACGAAAACCGGAGTGGAAAGCTGAGGGAGGAAACCTCTTCACTGCCCCCGGCTTGAAAAGCGGGTGAGGAGAGTGCCGTGATGCTGCACGTCCCGCCTCATCCTCACAGGGGCATCGCGCGGATTCCCTGAGAGCCAAACGCGCCCCGCACCGGTGTTTCCCCACACACTCGCCCCACATCCACGTTTTCCGCCACAATGTGTTTCCCCGCCCCGGTCTGCCCCGTCCGACAGGCCGCAGACCGTCCCCATGGCGACCGCGGCTCCGCCCCGCGGGCGGGCCCAGCTCCGGCCCCGCCCGCTCTCCCGCCGCCGCCGCCGCTGCGCTCCGGGCCCGGCGCCCTTCTCCCTCCGCTGACCCGTGCCCTGGCTCCGCTCTAGCCTGCAGCGGGCGCCGCGATGGCTCCGGCCGCCGACCGGGAGGGTTACTGGGGCCCGCCGACCTCCACCCTGGAGTGGTGCGAGGAGAACTACGCCGTCTCCTACTACATCGCCGAGTTCTGTGAGTGGCCGCGCCGGCCCCGGGTCCTGCCCCGGCCCCGGGGGCCGCGTCCCACCGCCGCCTCCTTCTCCCTCTCCGCAGCTCTTCGTGCTCTGTCCCCGCGGCGGGGGAATCCCTCCTCCTCCTTGGCCCCTCTTTCCTGCGGGGTGACGGTGCCACTGCCCCTCAGCCAGCCCCGGTGGGTGGAAATGGGTGTTTTTTACCGCCTTCCCGCACAAATCCGTTGTCGGAAGCACGGGATGGTGTAGCCCCTCTCTCCCCAGCGTGTGGTTTGGGCCCCCATCCCAAGCGTGTCCTTTCGGCCTGTGTCCATAGGGATGGCAGGGCTGTAGCGGGGGTGCCGGGGGCCTGCGGCGGTGGCTGGGATGGGGTGGCCCGTGAGCTGTGTCCTGGGGGTGTCGCAGGAACTGGGCTGGCTGTGTGGCACCGCAGCACGGGTGAAGAGAGGGAAGGACTCTCGCTGGAGTCGTGCTTGGCGTGTCACGCCTCGAAGCCACACTCTGCTCTGCTCCCCTTGAGGTGGAACCATCTGCACAGCCAGGACTGTCAAACCAAGTGAAACTGCTCAGGGAGAGAAAAGGTATCGTCCTGTGCAAGATACGGCTTCATCCAGGGATGACACCTTCCCCCAGGTGGCCTTTGGTGCCCCGTGATGACCGTCGTCAATCAGGTGGCTCCGCTGCAGGTGGTGCGAGTTAAGCGAGGCTTGAAGGGTCGCTCTGTTTCAAGTGATTGTCTTTTAGGATAGCTCAGAGCACTGGGAAGAGAGCAGGCCATTGGTTTGACCTCGAAACGGTTATTCAGAAACACTCAGGATTTAGCATATTTTAGGGAAAAAAAGAAGGGGCTTCAATTGCAGGGCCATTCATCAGGTGCTTGAGAAAGGAGTGTCTTGCAGGTGATAAAAGACCAAGCCCTATATCACTGAGGTTTTGTTGAAAAACTAAGTATTTTTGTGTCCTGGGCAGCGACTTTAAAGGGTGTAGTAGTTATAATTATGTGCTTCTGCCTGGCACACGCCCTGTGCTGCGAAAAACTTTCACACGCATGAGGTAGGTGGCTGCCTTTGAAGTGTTAGGGCCCTGGGTGCTCAAGTGACCAGGCTCACCCACCCTGAAGTGCTTGAAGTGGGCAATCTGCAGAGGCCTTTCACATAGCTGGGATGCTTCAGCAGTGGCTTGGAAGAGCTTGGCATGCAGAAGATGGAAGGTTCTGGGTTTCCATGCCCAGCTGTGGCTCCTGGTTGCAAGCACTGACATGGGTGCGGATCCAAAGTGAATAATTGTGAAAGAGTGTTCAGAGTGTAGGAATAGGAAGAACAGGATCTGAAATGAACAACAGCAGCATAAGCAGCTTAGAAGCTCAGAGGAAAAAGGAAGTTAGTGTGTAGATTTATGGCTGAGGCAGGCTGGCTGAAAAGGAAACAAAATTAAATACTCTTAAAAAGGGACAAACTTAGAAGTCTAAATAGAATGAGACTTTTGCAGAGTATGTATATATGTGTTTTCCTTTTTGTCAAGCATAATTTGTGAGATAATTCTCATAGGGAAGAGGAAGTTCTTTTTCTTCACTAATGTAAAAATGAATTTGACTAGCATGTAAATTTTTAAAGTAATTCCTGCATTGTTGGCCTTGTTAACTGATACTTTTTGTCTACTTTTGGATTATTCAGGAGAAGGAAGATGAGGATGAGAGTAATGGGAGGCAGAAAGGCTTGTGTTCTGAGGAAAAAGAGAGTAGCTATACAAGGTCTGGTCCCTCCTTATGGTTTTGGTGTTTGGGACCACAATTTGTTGGTCTGTCAGTTGCACTGAAAAAAACTGTATATAAGGGCTGTTCTGTAATGTAAAGCATTTAAATGATCTAAGTTTAAAATGCAAAACAGTAAGTAAGCCTGCTGTGGTGTAGGGTTAGCTTAACAGCAGCTAATTTCAGTCCAGATGCCAAGATGGGTTAGATTTTCTTCAGCAGTGGTTCTCTAACAGTGCTTTCAGGGTCTGAGGCAATAAGTGTTCTGGGGATAGTATTTGAAGTTTTACCTTACGCAAGAGTGAAAATCCATTTCTGACTTGGTACCACTCAGGTACAGCTGATTGTTTGTAAAAATTTTTGCATTAAATGTTTGTTATAAGTAGGTTGTTAATGGTTGTTAATAATTTATAAGAAACTTTGGAGGCCCAAAGATTGAAGAATACTGGCAGGTCCAAACCAAATAGGTTGCAGGCTAAAGAACCAAACAGAAAGCTTGTACAAATTACATTTTTGTGCCATTTAGCAATTTGGTTTTGACATGCTACTTTTAGTACAGAATTGCTACATTGTGTTATAAAAGCCCACATGCAGTTCCTTGCTCTTTACTCCTTATAGAACTAATATAAATGGTAGCAGCTTATCAATTGTATGTAGTGAGAGATGTGGCAGTGAGGTAAGGTGGTGGTGTAGCACTTCATATTTGAATTCCCTTGGTGTAACCCAAACACAGTGGCATGTATTCAAAAGTTCATTTTTTTAATAATGAGAAATGCTTTTTCTTGCCTTTCTGAGTCTGCACCTAGTCAGTTTTTCTCCCCTGTGGAGGTGGATGACTAACTGCTCTACATCCCTCTGTAGAATATTAAACCAATTGAAATGAAAAACCAGTTAAAAAGAATTGTTTAGCAAGCTTAACTCTGTTAAGCCTTAAAATGAGTCTTATATCCCCCACTGATCAAACCTATTTTATGATGTGGTAATTCCTTTTTCAGGGTTTCTCATTGATTGACTCCCGTGTGCTGGAGAGCAAGTAGTAGACGTGGGGTTTTTTTCTCTTCTTTAAACCTTTCGAGGTCTCAGTTCTTAAAAGCTGAATTATCCAAACTTTTGTACACTTGGTTAAGAAAAAATAGTAAAGGATAAACCCACCATCCTCCCACACAAAAAAATAGAAAAAGGGCAAATATAAGTTCTGGGTTTTAGCACTTATCATTCAAATGCTACAGCTTACTCCTTATTTTAGCAGGGTTGATGTTTCAGGCCAGTTAAGCCCACGTAGCATTGAGTTTTGGGGGTCTGTTTTGACATGAATGTCTATCACAGGAGCCTTACCCTTCTTGGATTCAGTCATCCCTGTAAGAGCTCCTCTTATAGAATATGGTGAGTGAATATAAGTAGTCTTCACATACTCCCTTTGCTGAGAGCACGTAGAGTAGTACCAATTCAAGCAAATATTTTAGATTCAAAGGAGCCCTGTGTGGTACATGAGAGCTTATAATTCTCAGTCAGGAGAATCATGGGGGCGAATTTGTTGTAGTTAACAACAGAATGCTGTGTTCCAGTTTGGATCAAACTTGAGTCATGTTTCCAGTTATGTTGCTTTGAGCTATCATTGTCCATGAGTAATATGCATCATCTACAACATGACAGGTTTAGAGATATCCTTATGCTGGCATTTACAGCAGCAAGCGTCTAGAACATTGCTTCAGGCTTCTCAAGGAATTAGTGAAATTGTTTCTTTCTTGGCTTCTGGTCTTGTCTATGTTCTGATATCTTTGCATAAGAATTTTTAAATTATTATTGTTATTATCATAATTATTATGTTATTATCATATTATTATCATATCAGAGTTAAATCCATTAGTTTTTGTTTTCATTAGAGATCTGGTAAGTGACTTCTTGTAACTGGGATTTCCTTATGGGACTCTTATTTGGGAAAAAAACGCACCCATGTCATGAGAATCTGCCCATGTTTCTAGCTATTTTTGTTCCACTTCCTTCAGGCTTCTGATTTTTGCCTCAGACAAGAGATTGAGACAAGATTATGGTGACTTGTGTTCTTCAGTGTGAGATATCTCTTTATCTTGCATCTTGGATGGCATAGAGCGCTGTCCCAGCATTCTCGACATTGTGAACAGTGACACAAAAATATTGTTGTTTCCTTTTAGGCATTGCTCAGAGAATACAGCTGCAGATTGTACAGATCTCTATTTTCTATGGGGTTTATTACTTTAAAACATAAAAACTTGCAAAATTACTTAAACATAGAATAATGTCATTAATGTTGAATTTGTACTGCCACGTATGGATTATCACTTGTTCCTCGTGGGTGTCCTGTTGCATTTTGCCTTTTTTCCAGAGGCTTTGGAAAGCAGCCAGAGACTGTTGGGCTAGGTACTCTCCAAGTGAGAGTAAGAAAACTAAAATAAAGCCAACTGTCTGCCTTCAAGAACCCTTCCTATTCTTTCAGTGATAAAGTGGCAGATGAAGGAAACACCATCAAGTTTAATTGGGTGTGATGAGCCCAACTGCCTGGCTGAGATGGAGCGATTTAAAGATGACATGACACAGATGAGTTCTAAAGAGTGCTTTAACAGAAGACAGTGTCACAGACCTGTACACTTTAAGACTGAAAGGGATTTGAGTGTATAAATTTAATGATCTCATTGGAGGAAACCACATCACAACTTTCCTCTGGAAATTTATTTGGCTTCTTGAGGGAGCTCCCTGAACTGAGGAAGCACTGCAAGCAAAAAGGTAAAGGAAGCATTAAACTAATTGATGGTGAGTGCAAAGTCAAGTGGAGTGTGCAGAACAGTGCTCAGCTGTGCAGTGAGTTTTTGGATGAACACTTCTAGCTTGCTTTTTGTGCTGCAGACAAAAAGAAGTTGAAAGAGGGATTCCTTTCTCCAAAAAAATAATATAGCAGAACCAAAATCATAAGCCAGATGGTCTCTGCTGTCACTTCTTTGTATTTCTTTCTATTTGGTTTTGAATCAGTAGCAAATACTCTTTTATTAACTTATTTCCTTTCCTAGGCTGTAAAAGTACATTCTTAGCTAAAGCCTAAAGATAGTCTTGTCACAGAGTTTTGATGCATTTTGAGATCACTAATGATTTGTATGATTTTAATTCTTCCTTGCTTTTTATCTTTCCCCATGATGCAACTCTACCTTTGATCTCATGACAGCTTAATTTTCAGTTTTCCCACCAGCCTTCGTTGAAAGATGGAGTCAAAGGCTCTTGGAAAGTTGATTTCCCCAATCATCAGTTCTTATTTGTCCATCATGTTATGGATATGCTTAAAGCCTGTCAGATAGATGCTGTGCTAATGGACCACATGTGTGTTTATCTACTAATGTGTGCAGCTATTAAGCGACAATAAAATTCTTAAATATGGTTTAACAAAGCATTCGATTACTCTATAATTAGTGCTTCATATTTAGTACTTGTACAGCTGGCAGTTGGACATCTGCCACTCCAAATGGTAACACAGCAATGGCATTTCTACATTTTAATTTTTCTTATGTGCAAACTGAGGAAGACTGGTTTATGAACTGCTTGATATGAATTTGCAGAATATATATTTGTGTCTAGAAATAGGAATATTAATGTAAAATAAATTATTGTAAAGGAACACTGCTGACTCTAAAGTTACTTTTTATGAGCTTTTAGTCACAGATTAAAAACTTTTGTCATAATTGAAAGACTTCAGTCTGGGGTTTGCTGTGTCTTGTGTGTGTGAAACTGCTATTTATATAATGCATTTTCTATATTTGCTGGTGCCTTTCACATATAAGTGGGAAAGCTTTTTTTTTTCCTTTAAAGAAGAAAGATTTAATTATAGATGCAAAAATGTTCAAAGGAAGTCTGGAAATTGTCTCCAGTTCCAACAGCTCAGCAGTATATGGTTCTTTGTCTTGCAACTTGTGTGAGTGCTCACACATTTGACTGTTTGTCTGACTACCTCAAGAGGATCATGGCAAGGTTTGTGGCTCATGAAAGTTTATCAAATGCAAAAAGTTCTTTTAATTCAAAATGTGTGTCTAAACAGGACATTATAATGCTAGAAGAGAACCCATTTGCAAATGGTTGTCAGGGCAAAGCTACATACCTTAGATTGCCTTCTAGCTGGGAGGCTCTTTGTACTTGCCTCATTAATTACACTCATTCTTCCGTCCATTAGCAGGGAAGCTGAGCTGCTGCATGAATTAAAGGTGCTTGGTTATACTGTCTTTGTGGAAGTACTACAAAAAGCAAAAAAATGTGTCAGGAAGAGAGAAATTCTAGAGAACGTTGCAGTAAAAAAAGCCCAGAGCAACACTGCTTTATTGTCAATCATTTACCATTAATTGATCTGAATATGCTCATATAGGCAAGCTCAGCGTAGAGGCTCAGTTGTTTTGCTGGGTACTCTTTAGATTTAAGATCTCAGGCACAGATCCTTCTTTGTACTTGAAAATGCAATTATAAATTTTCAGAGTTTTTGTGCTAGCTCAAAAAAATGAAGTGTCTAACCATGATATTTTTTTTTCAGTTCCTAAAAATTAATTTCCTTGAAGAAATATGCTGCATGTGCACTGTGACCAGTGACTAAAAACCTGATATTTCTAAATGATTACTGCAGTCAGCATCTCCAGATCATTATCTCCTTTACAGTCAGGTCCGTCATCCTCTGGCAGAGTACGTACTTCAGTGTGTCTGGAGTTCAGGAGGCAGAAGTTGTTCTTTCTGTCAGTCTTGGTGGAGAGATTGCACCCTTTGTGTCCCTTCCTCAGCCTTACAAGATTCCTCTTGATTTCTTTGCCTCTCCACCAACTGGTGACTCAACCTGCCCTGCACATTGTAGCAGTTCCAGAAGGAAATTCCAAACTTTATTTGAAATTTGAGAGTAGTGTCCAGTAGCGTGTCTATTTCCCAGCTGTGTTCTGGGGCTTTAGTTTCTTATATTTGGTTTTTCATTGTTCCTTGATTCCTTTGGACATGTTTTCTGAATGCAGCGTCCTTGGAGTGACCCTGAAATGGTATGTGCAGCGTGAGTGTCTCTTCAAGAATCTCTGGCTGGCTTTGTGAACAGGAAGGTATGTTCCCTTTGCCAAGTCTGGGTAATACTGCAATTCTCCTCTATAAACAGAGGAACTGGAGAAGGGGACGAGAGTGTGGCCTGATTAAGCTGGGCAAGGTTCAGGATATTAGTTTGAGACTTGACTTTTATATTTGAGATGGCAAGATTTAGACTTCTTCAGGCAGGAAAGCAGACAAGCAGAATTAGGAAAAGATATGGTGTTAGGGGTGATCTGAACATCTTCATGTTTTGTATGAATGTTGTATGTATTCCAACTAGTAGGATTTCAAGGTATCAACTTAATAGTCATAAGACATGACCCTAGAAGCTCTTGATTTATACAATGCTTTAATGAACTCATTATTTGCAGTAAGCTCATGATGCCACTGCTCTGTAGGCTAGATTTTTAGTTATTGCTAATTCATGTTGGATAAGGATTTTCATTTGAACAAGAATCAGCACCTGGGAAACAGAGTATTAACTCAAACAAATCCTTTAGAGCGCTGAGCATGAAAATTAGTCTGGACACTTTCAGTCTTGGGACAGAGGTATTTCTGTGTTAACCTGATGGACAAATGACATCTCTTTCTTCATCCTGTCTGGTCAACACCATTTGTTTGTTCAATCAAAGACCTGCTTCCTGACTGGAAAGCATGCTATTGTGATCCCTTCTAATGGGTATTTTAAGCTTCATTGAGGAAACCCAGGGAAAACTGAAAAATTACTTGTTTGTCTTTGAGAAAGAGTTTGAAGATCTGGCTGGCTCTGAAATCAAATGGGTCATCTGCAACAGGAAGCAAAAATGACCAACAGAACTAATGAACTGAATTTGTTGTCACAGAGAGGAGTTTACATTACTTCTAGGTAAAATGAATGTATTTTTCTTCTACAAGTACTTACCTTTTCTTGCACAGCAAACTTTTTCATGTTTGTGTGAGTCTCATTACAGATTGGATTGTTCTTGGAGGGAGTTTGTAGTGCTGCTCTCCTGCCAGAGACTTCCAGGTCTGGTGCTGACCCCAGATTGCAGCAGCTGAGCTGCTCTGGGGGTTATTGCACACAGGTGCATGGTGTATTTCTACTGATATTCCTGCATTCCTTACACGGGATGCAGACGTTATTTATTTTTTTAGACTTTGAATCTTATAGACTTAAGAAAAAACTCACAAATATATAAACTCAGAGTTGCTCCAGGTGATATTTTGTTCATGAATGAAAATGGATGTCTTTTCTAAGTCTTTTTCACAGTTGTGAAAACAAGCTGTATAAGCAGAAAGAATAAGCTATGTACAATGTGCTGACCCCAGGGTATGAGTAAACAGCCTGGAAAATCAGAGAAACAAAACTTTTTGCTTTATTTTTTCAATTTAGTAGAAAAAATGTTGGCAGTGCACTTCTGTTCATACCAGTTTAATGCTGTCTCCCTAAGCTGCTGCTAGCAGTAGCAGTGTGGAAGTTCAGGGCTTTCTTTTGATGTAGCAGAGCAAAAACCAGAGGATCATTGCTGGTTTGTGCTACTGGTGAGCAGTGTCTCTCTAAGAATCAGTTCAATTGATTTGTGTCAGTGCCTTGGAAAGCAGCAGAGAAATGCACTGTGGTAGTGAAATCATACAGCAGATGTTGTTTTCATTCACTTAAACAAACTGCTATGCCTTTGTGATCTGTGATAGCACAGTTGCTTTACACTCAGAGTTTTGGTGGCTGTTAAATCTTTCAAGGCCCAAGTTTTATAATCCTGCAAGGCTCCTCAGATACATTCTTCTGCACAGTGCATAACGTTAGTGCTGTACTGAAATGCTGAAACTGTTGAGTCTATCCCAATTTAATGTTTCATGTCCTTTTTTCCCCCTCTATTCTGGGCTGCAGAGAAATACTGTAAAGCTCTTTCCGTTTCTTAAATGCGTTTCCTTCCAAGCTGTTCCATGCTGATTTCCACTTGACTTTTGTATTATTTTTTTTTCTACAATTGTCTCAGGCGTTTCCTCTGGAAGATTTCCTATGCCAGCCTTTGGGCCACATTTGTGTAGGGAACACAGTTAATTTGTATATGGTTTTCAACTATTTTGTATCTTATTCATTAAAACAGATTTCTGCCCAAATTCCTGCCACCCACCTTATGAACTATTATTGTGTAGGTACTATATTAATTTATATTTATAACAAAAAGATAGTGTTTAAAGTTTGAACCTTCAGTGTATTTTATATCTCTTTCTTTATTTGGTTTAGACTGTGAGATACTTAAGATATGGGCTTTGATCTTACTGTCTCTGTGGAAAAGCTTCATTTTCCCTCCGGATGAATAGCTTTTGCCAAGATTTGTGGATGATAGATGATTGCTGTTATTTTTCTTTTAATTTTTCAAGCATGAACAAGAAGGTTGTCTTGAAATGACAATTGAACAGTGACTAAAGAGTACAGTTGGAGTTAGTTGTAGACTAGGAGTGACGACCTTTGATTCTTGCATTATTGAATTAATTGGGTACTGTTGAAATTTTTTGCTGGAGGTTGTTACATTAACTGGAAAAGGTTATGAAGACTGGAGAAATGAAGTACCTACGTAATAGAGATAGTTATATGTTTAGGATTGAAGATGTTGATTCCAGGTCATATCTGTGATCAGTTGCCTGTCATCACATGTTCCAGTTAGCCTTAGGGTTTTTCATTTGAGGCAGTCCTGCAATAAAAAAGAAAAGAAAAAATATGGTTATTTGCAGAAGGAATGTTTTATTACTACTGATAAGAGGGTGAATGTCACCAATCAGTATTTGAGTGGCTGAATCAGGCTGTGGTTGCTGACCAGTTTCATTATCCTCATGTGTTCTCCTACAGTTATGTAGTATTATTTTTTTATGTAGTATTGTAGTAACCTTTAATTTCCTGCCATCCAAATAGGGCAAAAGAATGGCATGAGTCATTGGTAGAAGAGGCTTTAATTGTTCTGGACACCCAGGGGAAATCTCTATTCATAGTAAGAAAGGGAAGAAAGAGAAGGTGAGAGGATTTGGATTTTGAAGATGGACTACCCAAGCTAAAGCTACAAATACCTGGACAGAAGCACTGGCGCACGTTATTCTCTGCTGTTCACCGTCCAGTGAGTATGTTGGGCTCCCCTAAGGCTCAGCTCTCCTCTGTCACTGCACAGTGCCTGGGACAGTCCTGCCAGAGCCTCTGGGCTGATACCCACAGCTTCTGTGCCTCAGGTTAGTTTTTCCAGTGTAGTGAGGACTGACAGATGCTGGGTTGGAGGTACTTGGTAGCTCAAAGCTGTCAGCTCTGAAATCTGTGCCTTCTCCTCTGGACAGACCCTTAGACTTAAAGGAGTTGGTGCAGGCACTGAACAGGAAGCCAGGATGCTGATGCCACCATAGGAGAAGAATGGCTGGAAGGAGTTAATGATGAAAATTACATGGATGATCAGTGTAGTATATTGGTCACTGCTTAGTTTTAGCAGGGGCTGAACAGTAATCTCCATGTCTTTTATTTCCTTCCAGTCTGACATCATCAACCTGCCTTAAAATAACATTTAAAATAGGTTTTATTTTGTTTTCCAGTAAAGGATATAAAAGAAGTAAATCTGCCCTTCAGCAACAAGCTTATTGCATGTAATATTCTAACTTTACATCATCTCAGCCTAATCTCTTTAGACTTTGATTGCATTTTCCAGATGTAAGCACTTGCTTTTAGCGAGCTTTCTAGATTGGTATTTCAAATGATCTGCCTATGTCAACTGTTTTTACTTTAAATTTGCTTTCAAAATCCTTCCAGGTGTACTTCAAAGTAATTGGTGTGCTTGCTATCATCTTAGATTCATGTTTATTGGAGAAATTATGCTTTCTTTTCCATGTGGTTTCTCATACCCTAGGAAAGCAATATTAAAATATGACAGGATGGCATAGCAGCTGGCTGTAATGCAAGTTTATTCCTTGCAGTCTGGTTAATTGTGAATTTCTTGGATTAAGAATAAAATGTCCTGTAAAGAAGGTGTGTACTATCATATTTGTTCAAGCTGCTTCCTGAAGTCTCAAAAAAAATGGTCATGAATAGATTCTTGCATCTTTATTATTACATTTCTAAATACTGTTATTTTTCAGGTAATGGTACATTCAAAATGCGAAAACCATTTATTAATGTTCCACGATGCCCTGTGCTTGTGACAGGCATTGGTGTGATAAACGCACAACTACAATAAGATAATAGGCTTCAAAAGAGAAGAGACTACTTGGCTTTTTAATTTAGGTGTTGTAGCTATCCTTATTCTGGCCTATCACCTCAGAATATTTTCATTGCAATTGCTTTCATAATTATCTGTTAAACTTCAAATTATCTGTTAAACTTCACAGCTGGTCCTCCACATTTTAATCTGCCCTTCTAATGTTCTTCTGGGGAAGAGCAGTTCATGCTGATCTCAGACTTCATTCATGAAAAGTTTTGAGACAGATCCCTCAGAAAAAATCAGAATCACCCTTCCTCAAAACAAACAAACAAACAAACAAAAAAAATCAGTGCAAGTTCTGGGGCTTTAGGCACTTCTTCTTCACTTGTGATAGCCTTTAAAAATTCCAGGAGGAGAAGTTCACTATGCTAAACATGAGAATTGGTAACAAAAACATTGTTTCTGGAAAGTACCCAGCTGTTACTGTGGCTGCATTTTCTACTTTGTAGCTTTACTTACGAGAAGTGGTGTGGTGAACTCATTCATTTTTATTGTGGCAGCTAAGGATGGTCAAGTGGCTAGAGGAACACTTTGGTGTTTGAAGGTCTGGACTTCTGTTTTATGCAGGTTTCTTTATGGCTCAGGCAGCTTTATCCAGCCTGTCTTGCAGGGATATTGAGACAGAGGACTGGGGTTGCTTAGACCCTCCAGTAAAAGAGACTAAATAGGTCGCCAACGTGTTTTGGATTTGAGGGGAAAGAGCAAAAATTTCTTTGCCCCCACAATGTTTCACTGTCTAAACTTGCACTATAAACACAACTGTTGTATTTCTGGGATTGCAAGGGTCTCTTCAAGGGTATTGGTTTCTTATGAGGACATAAGTGGAGCTTTAAAATATGAATTTAAGTATCAGCTTTCTCTCACTTATTTTTAGTATAATTTACATAAGAAGCAAAGTCAGTGTTAGTATAGTCTTCTGTTAGGTTGTAGTTTTCTAAAGCTTTTACTATACAGTAGCAAAGCAGTTTGCAGAGATGAGGGTAAGGAAAGGGATAGCTTAATTGTAACCTAGGGCAATTCAGAAGCAGTTTATAATAAGGGCTTTTGTAGGATGTGCATTCCAAAGAGGCTTGTGCATAAGAAAATACACCCACACTTTACAGGTTTGAACTGAGCTTACTTTGTGTGTGTTTTGTTAGTCAGCAGTGTCGAGAGCTTTCTCTTCTAAATATTTTTTGATTGTTTTGAAGAACACAAGTACAACATGAAATAGTGTAATCAGACTAAACCATCTAAAAATATTAGCTGGACTAGTATGATGAATGTCAAGGGAATGAATTCTGCAGCTGGGATATAAAGCATGTGAAACCATATATTGGAATGTATCACTTGACGCAGCATTTTGGAACGACTTATAAATACGCACTGGAAAGAAAAATAAAATTGTGTTGTTAATAACTAATTTTTTCCCTAAAATTGCCTCTTTACCCCTCTCCAATCCAATCTGTCGTTGGAATGGTTTACCTCTTCAGAAGGGTATCAACTTGCATAACTGTGCTGTGCTATCCTGGAGAAATGGAGGCCCAGCAAGGGAGAAGCAGCCTAGAAGGTCTAGAAGTGCTGCCCTGCATTCCAACTTTAAACACTTAAACCTTCCAGCTGGCCACCAGCTCTGCAGCAGCAATGTTGCCTTCAGTTGTTTTGGCCTTGTCCCAGCACTTGGACATTCTGGAAGCAGCTCTGCTGCTGCTGGGGCTGAGACACGTGTGACTGGAACGTGGTGTGCTCACTCCACTGGTATGCATCTGAGCTGGTGCTGGCCTTGGGAAGGAGCCTGTGTTCCTACCTTGTTTGCCACCTCTCTTCACCCACAGTGCATTGTTTCCTTCATGTATCTTGCAGTGTGTTATCCATTCTGTTTGAAACTCTTCCAGGATTGACAGCTTCTTTTGGGAGATGTTGCTGCTGCCAGATGTTAGATTTCTAGATGTTCTACCGAAACTTCTCTTTTCCTTGGTTCAGCCTGTTAGTGCTCATCAGAATGCTCTTCTTAAGTAATGCAAATAATGTTTCTTTTCAATCTTTCCCCCATGTAAACCCTTTGGATGCCACATTGCTTTCTTGTTGCTTCTGTCAGGCTGAGATTTAGGTAGCTGTTCTTTCCCTTTTCAGGTCTTCCTTTTCCTAGTTGTTGTAGCTACTCCCTCCCTCTCATTTGTGCCTTACAGTTTTTCTCATAATAGTATGACAATTTCTATACAGAGCTAGATTAATGCAGCATTCCTTTGTAATGCACTTCATTACATTTTTCTGTGCTGTTTTATCTCTTTTAATTTTATGATTCTTGTGATCTATGTGAACTTGCTCCATAGAGTTCTGATATTATTTTAAACACCATGAAAGATCTAGTAGTCTCAGTAAAGATCCATTGATTGGTGTTGTTATTTATGTGTACTCATTTTTATAGTTCCTCAGGAAGCTTTCATACACAGCTTATACAGTTCATTAGTTCCTTCAGTATTTGTTTCCTTCAGTATTTTTCCCATTTTGCTTTTAGAAATGTGGTAGCCAGTTCAAGTTGCAGCTGAATTGCTGAAGTTGTAACTTCAATTAATGTCCCAGTAAACAAAATCAAGGCTAGTTTAGTATTTGGAAAGGAAAATTATGCAACGTAAGAAACGAATCTTGTAGCTTAAAAGCAAATACCCCAAGCTCCCATTTTTTAAAAATTTATTTTATAATTTTTATTTTTAAGTCAGCATTGGTCCTGTGTTCCAGCCTGCAGTAACACTGTGTTGTATTTCAGTAAGTGACGGGAAGTTTATATTGATCCTTCATGCACATTAGCAAGTAGGGAGTCCAGTAATTACAAATTGGCAAAATTCCTGTTGGGATGACTTGGTTTTCTCCCCTTGAGGTCCTTCTGAAATATCAAATGGAAGCAGGAGTTTTCATTTCCTGACACTCTGAAGTGCAGTTATTGTGGACTTTGAAGTGGAATATATTGAAACTGGCTGTTGGAAGTGAAAATCTAATTGCTGCTCTGCCCTCCTGGTGATAAGCCGTGAGCGAAAATAGCGCGAGGTTGAAGTTAGTGGCCAAACCAGGTGATTCTGGGTAGTTGGTTCTTCTGAGCAGAGAGCATACCTAATGGTAGATGGTTATGCTCTCAAATGTGCCTGAATTGCATTGCTTTGCAGTTTCTTGAAACTTGGTAAACTCTCTAATAATGAGCTGTAGTTTGCACCAGAACTGCATGAGGTGATTCCAGAAACAAAACCATGAAATAGAATTCCTTATATCTGAAAGCAGATAGAAGGATGAGTCAAGTTCTACATGATGCCATCTGAGAGGCTTTGTTTTTTATAATTATATTTCTTCCTGCAGTGATGTAAAAAGATAAAGCTACATGATCCAGGAATTGACTCTGCAGAGCACCATCATATCCAGACAATGAAATTGATGTTTTCAGACACAAAACTTTGTATGTTTGCCTGTGTGTTTACTTAAAGGGATTCTTAGACTCTATTAAAACTTAGGAAAGTGGCTGCTATTTTCTAAACTATATACCTTTCTCCTGATTCACAGTGGGATGCAAAAACCTTACAATAATAAAAAATAAAAAATCTTACTGTGGTGAATGTTGCGTTTGTTAGTAGTGATATTAAATGAGCTCTTTATGCTTTATGTATAGTCAATTTTTTAAACAGCAAATGTTTTCTTCTTTTCTCTCTGAGGGTATCACTTATTTCTATTGATTTGAGTCTTTTGAAAATGATAAGAGAGTGAAAAGTCTTAATTTGTTCTTGCTCTCTCTGTCAAACATTTTAAAATTTGAAAAGATCCTTGTGCTTGGTGAATCTTCCTGTCATTCTGTATACAAACGTAGGAGAAAGCATCTCTTAACACAGGATAAATCACACTGATCACCTTGTCAGTAGTTGAACATGATAATTTTTTCTTCTTTTTTATGATAGCACTTTTCCTTCCTCACCTAAACCAGCATGTTTATTCTAACACCCAGCATTTTTCCTTACCTTTTTGCATTGTTTATTATTCTTTTATGACCATGTTCTTTTACAACTTATTTACAGCTTCACTTTTTTTCCTCTTTTGACTCTTCATCCAAATTTATTGTAGCACTTACTTTCTAGTGTGGAATTAACTACATATTTGGAAAAATGGAGATTTTATGAAAGGTACTTCAAATTTGTGTCTTTCCTAACTGTGTTTGCAATGTCTGTCTAACAGTAAGCTGTATATTGTACCTGGGTCTGCCTGTAGAAACTATTTCCCTTTCCAAGTTATTTTTGTTTGTATTTCTGGTTAGTCTTTATATGGATCTTTGTGTGTAATGATAGCACACATATTTCTTAGGGCCTGAAGATGGCTGTGAATGTACATGCATTAGAAAAAGACTTACCAGGTTTTACTGCTGTATTTGTAGAATGGCAAGCAGATGTGGTTTAACACTCATACTATTCTTCCTACAGACAGAAGCTTGTTGAAAAGATGTTTTGCATAAATTTGATTTTGTTCTGGTACCTTATGGCATTCTCTCAATGAATAAAACATTACTTTGAAACAATGATTTGCATTAAAACAGTCTTGAAAGACTTTTATGGAAATTTGTGCAGTCAGTCACATTATCATGATTAGACCTTAATTTAGCCCTGTACCTAGTACCATCTGTAATCTTTGTGGACACGGTCTGGTTTAGTACTCTGGTAGGCTGCTGCATCATGTAATCTGATTGTGGAGCTTCCCGAGCGCCACTCTGAAAGCAGGTTCACTGTGCTGCTCATTTCTGTTGGGAAGCAGTTGTAAATATTTCCTCTCTAATGGGAAGCTTTCCTCTTTATTCTGGCCTGCATTTATTTAGGGTTAGTTTATATCTATTTAGTCATTGTCAGTATTATCCTTCAGTTCAAACAGCTCCCTTTTGTCATTGGCGTTGACAAACGATGTCTTTACAGAGCACAGTCTTGTTCCATCCAGCCGTTGTTTTGTACAGTGAGCTGAGCAATTCTTGTCCCTTCTGAAATTATAGGCTCCCATTCATCACTCCCATCTGAGTGCAGCTTCTTTGCACCTGATGAGCTTTCTCTTCTATCAATAACTAGAGAACAGTGTGTTCCACTGTTGACTTGCATGAAGACATAACTATTTTCACTGCCTCTACTGGAAATAAATGTAAGGGGTTTGATGCATACAGTGATGATTTATGGTCAGTTACCTTACTTTTCTGCCTCTTCAAATAGATTAATTCTACGTATGGAATAAGGATTCATATTCACATTGAAAGGTGTGTTCATGGCCATCATATTTAATCCTGTTCTTGTTATTTCAGTCTGCAAGTTCATTCATTTCTCTCCCAGATAATGTGCTCTGCCTTTCTTTTGATGGACATGTTGAAGATAAAATGTTGAAAAGCAGTCTTTGGTCACTAAAGAAAAGTTAGGTCACTCCCTGGACCAGTATTCAAGGAATCCAGTAGTAAAATATAAGAATGCTGTACAGAGTTAAGCTCAGGTCTATCCATGTGCATTTGTCAAATTTCTGATGTGCCTTATTTCTTATAGGCACAACCAATAATTTCTTCTTTAGTTATTTTACATATCTTTTGCCTCGTGCCTTAGTTGCAATTTCTCCATTTGCTGGTTTTCCCACGGAGCTCTGCTGCATTATGTTTCCCCTGTTTTAAAAAAAGGAAATGTAGTGAAAAAATAAGAATCTTTTTGGCAGTTTGAACTGTTTTCCCATTTTCAACCTCCTTGTTTGTTAAATAACTGTTTCACTTCCTTGTTTGCTAAATAACTGCAGAGTTATGGGTCTGCATTGTGTCACTTTTTTCTTCATTCTTGATATTCTTTGCTAATCTCTGTGCATATCCCCCTGCCGTTTTTTGGTGGAATTAGTAAAAATCCCTTTTAATGAATTTATAAGCTCTTCTGTGTGAGGATAATCCTGTAAAGACTAGCTAGACTTTTATGAAATATGTATTCCTGGGGACCTGGGTTTGCAAGAGGCCTTGGAGTTTTTATTCTTGAAAAAAGTAATTTTGCTAGCAGCATGCCAGAGGACTTTATTGTTCCCCTGCCCCCATTTCCCCTTTTAAAAAAATGTACACAACTTTCAATAAGTATGTTTGCAGATAGGCTTGCCTAATCCATGCTGCAAATGTTCTGAATAATATGGGCCAAAAAGCGCAGAGAAGGAGTGGCAGGAATGTACAGCTAGATTAGGTCTATGGTATTTCCTCTCTCAGCAAGATGTTCCCAGATTAAATGCTCATAAATTTTCAATAATTTAATGTCATTATAGCTTTACAGGAAGTGTTGAAACCTTCCCTTCCCTTTCCTACAGAAGAATCTGTTTTCTGCATTCTTACACCCATCTGAAGTTTGTTATCCTACTGCAACTCTCTTCCACAGTCATGTGCCTTCCCAATTGTGGATAAACATCATGGTATTTCTTTTTTTTTGGAATTTTCATATTTGAATTTTTGCCAGGCTTTTGACAGTTTCATAACCAGGTGACCTTGAACAGTGACATTTATATAATGTCTACTGACTTCTCTTGAAAATGGGCATAGTTGAGCACTGCTTTAGAAAGCAGAAGTTTCGCTATCCAGACTATGTAACCTTTATTCTACTTTTCAAGACTAAATGACATGTTTGCATGATTTACAGGAGGACATGGCAATGGTCAGTGTGTCACACAACAGCATTTCTGAGTGAATTTCTTCCAAACGTGGTCTGTGTTGAAAGTGAATCACTACCCATTGCAACACATAAGGGAATGTGGTAAAAAAGTAAAGATTCCACAAAGAATTTAAACACAAAAAAGGCCTTTTATATTGGTATAAACTTGTATATCCTTACAGAAGGTTTTTGTTTTCAGCTGGGATTCTTTTACATGAAGGAACATAATTCAAAGCTGTCTAGAAGAGTGAGATCTCTGGCACATCTGATTTGACTTGTTATAACTTGGTGAAATTCGTGGTTGGGCAGGATATTATGTTAAACCAGTAAGGAAGCGATTTCAAGAAGTTCTGATAAAAATCGGATGAGATTTTTAACTGGTTGAGAAGGTTGTCTCAAAGTGAGATTTGTATGTACTTTGTGAGAATATGGAAGAGCTACCTTGTTCAAGGGAGCTGGGTACATTTCTGCTACACGTGTTCTGAAATAACCTTTTTTCCATTTGAGTATGAATTTTCTTTAAAATTGTGAAGTATGGATTTTTGGTTTTAGAGGTGCTGCAATACCTTAGGGTTATGTGAACGTATTTTTTATGTTTTGTTTTTCTTTTGGATGGATCTTGGCAAGTAGGACTCCTGAAAAATAGCTGCTTGAATTAGGGGGGTGTGATTCAGAAAGGACCTGCTCACTCTTGTTCCTTGTTCTAGAATGTGAAATGCTTTTGGGATTTTCTGCTGAATAAAAAATACAGAAATGAGGGAGGTGTCTTCATAACCTCATAAATTGTGTATTTCATTGGGATATTGGCAAATTAGATTTCAGTTTTATATCTATTTAACTGATGGTGTGTGAAAATGTGCAGTTTATTTTGTATAAGTCTTTTTTTAAAACAGATTTGCTCATTTTTCCAGATTGTATGGCATTTAATTCCCATAACATAACCTCTATTCTCAAAATTATGATTTGTGGTTAAGTAAAAAAGCTGAATCTGCATCCCTTCTGTTGAGAAATGCACCATTTCCTTTTGTTTCACTTAAACTTTGCAGGATTTCATTGCACTTTTGCTTAGGTCAGCACCGTTGGGAAAAGAAAAACAAGCCAAATCTAAATCACTGTACAAGAGCTGGGCTCTTGGCTTTTATTGCTTTCTCTGGTCTCTGCAGCACATGTCATTTTTTTGCATTGGGTAGAATGTAGGATAGAGTCCTGGAAGGGACGTACAAGACCATCTAGTTCCAAGCCCCTTGCTGGGGGCAGGGACACCTTCCACTGGACCAGGGATGGAGAGCAGTGGTGTTTTGCTGGGTCACTTTCTGGATGAAAACTGTTGAACCTGTCTCTAATGAGTGAATGTGATTTTGTTAGATTTAGTTAAAGTGCATAGTACCCAATTCTAAATCTCTGCTTTGTGTTTCTGTCCTACAGGGAACACAGTGAGTAACCTGATTTTCATTCTACCTCCAATCTATGGTGCGATTCAGACCTATAAAGATGGCCTTGAAAAACGGTATTTAGCTGCATATTTGTGTCTTACAGGTATGTGTAAAACTTAATTTGCTCTTTCATTATAAAGAGAGCTCAGATATGCACTGGAAAATATATCTATATATTGATAAACCCAGTAGTTAAATCCAAATACTATGTGTGCGAAAAGTAGACCTCAATTTGCTACACTTGTTAATGTTTACAGAAATTTTGTATCTGTTAGAGGAAGATGAGATTAGAATTCACTAAATAATTTGAAAAGATTTTAAAGTGATCCCTTTCTGGCTTTGGGTTCTGCTCAGTGCATCTTAGCTCACTCTCTGTACTTTTCTGATGATTTACAGAAGGTGTTTTGTGTATTCTACTTACAAACAGTTTCTCACAATATTAGTATTTTTGTGACATTTGTTTGGGAGAGTAATATAAGAAGTGGCCAAGATGTAGAGGGAACTGGAAAGGCATTCTTTCATGACTTCAAATTTGTTTCCAGTTCCTCTTTGGCATATATCACCCAGCCATCATGTCTGGGAAGTTTTGCAAGAATGGAAGAGCAACATGATATTCATGTTTAGATCAACTCAAGGGAAGTCTGTCCATTCTAAAATGACAAAATTCAGAAAATAACCGACTTCCTTTTAAATGTTAATTGTATGACTAGAAGTGTTGTTCCTTATGAGAAAAGACATTTGAAGATGGTTCAGATTTGGCACTTGGGTCTCAAAACTAGATTTCATAGAATTTCTGTGTTTCACAGGATTTCTGTATTTGCTATAGCTCCTGTCTTTATGGAGGTTTTCCCCTGTCTTTGGAGTGGTAAGGGATTGATAAAAGTTACTTTTAAAATTGGCCTGTTATGTATTTGGATGGACCTTGTTGAAAAATGCATATCCATGTGCTAAATGTATCCTTGATACCAGTTAAACTGTAACATACACAAGGTGCAAATTCACCAGTTTTCAGTTATATTAGCTTTCCTGATCTATGTGAAATATAGACAGCAACAATGCACTGCTTTTCATATTGTCTGAGCACTTTCTAATAAGCCACTTGTAGGCTTTCTATGGTTTCATGTAATTACTAATTTTTGTCTCAGTATGAAACAGAGAGAATTCTTAAAGGTCAGGGATTACTTTTAAAAAGAGGTGGTAGAAGTGATCTGTAAATGTTTGCTGAAGTTGACTTTGGGTGTTCTTGAATCAAAGTGTCCCATACTGCCATTCTATTTAAACTATGAAAAGGAACTCCTTAAATTAAAATTCAGTTTGAAGCTGTTTTCACCATGATTTGTGGCGACCTCTGTCAGTGACAGTTTATGATGGACAGAACGTGCAGTCACTATCTGACCAGAATGTCAGGCTGTCACAGCAGATGGGCATTTCTCATATCCCATTCAATGTTTAAAATATTTTTTAAAAAACCAAAAAAAAACCCAAACAACACCAAAAAAAACACTAAGAAAAAAAACAACAAAAAAACAAACAAAAAGCCAGCAAACCCAACTGTCTTTGATCACAGTAAATACCTTGTATTTCAATTTTTCCTCTCTCTGGTGTTGCTGAAGGGGGAGCTCAGCCTGTATTAAGACAGCAGTGCTGGAAGGCAGTCCTGAGTTCCATCTAGTTCTCAACTGTGACTGAGTTGGCTTTGATTCCTGTCTGAAGTGATAAATGGCTTGATTTTTATCTCATATGTTGGAACCTAACATTAAAGGTCTCTCCCAAAAGTGTTTCCCTTCTGCTTTGTGTCTGCTTCAATATTTGTAATCCTGTTTTACAGCAGTTGAAAGATGTAAAGAGATGTAGAAGACTTTATAGTTTGCAGTGAAAAACAGGAACAAGATGATTTGGAATCACAAACCACTTAACATTTGCTCTACTACAGAATAAAAGCAGTGAATGAAAACATAAAAAGAATTTTAAATATGGTTGAAATATGTCAGGAACATTGCCATTCTCTCTGTGCATGTGACTGAACAAGAGGCATACTGAAGTGGAGATAGAGTAAGTGTACAGAAAATTCTTTCTGTAAGAAGTACCAGACAGAATGCTTTCCATTGTATGAATTCTATTTATTAACAGGTTTCACTCTATTTATTTAATTTATAAGAAATATATGTAGACTTAATCTGTGAAAAGATAGTGAATTTAACACACACTTGTGATTTCACTTGAGACAGCATGCTTCATTAAAGACCATGCAGCAGAGCTTCTAAGTGAGGGTTCTTTTGTTAAAGGAGAAATTCTTTAACAGTTCTGCTGTGAAGATGGGGGTGGAAGGGAGGGTACTTTAGTTCGGTTTTAGCAATTTTGAATAGTTACTGAGATTTTACAAGATACTAAAAGACAGCTGTCAAAGCCAACGTTAAAATTAAATCTGTTAGCATTTGAGAACATGAGGTGTTGTTTCTAGACATTATTTTGATCCAAATCAGCTGCTTCTTTTGCATGCTTCCAGACATTTAGCTGATTGTCATTTTCTTTGTGTTTTACCACACCGTGTTCAGTTCTTGCCTTTTATACCCACAATCTCTTTGGTTGACATTTATTTCCTTTTTGAAGTAAATGCATTTTGCACTATGAAAGTTCTGTTTGTTTCATATACATGGTAAGATCTTGGCAGCACAACAAGGGGTATTTCTGAATAATTGTTCAAATAAATTTCTTGTTCGTACTGGTGCCAATACTGAGGTACACTTTTCAGCAAGGCCTTTGAGATACAGCACACTGTTCTCAGCTGCCTTTCAGCATAAAGTGCATGTTCTCAATTAACTCAGTTGGACCTGTGTATGATTTTTAAGCTGTAGAGAACCATTTAATCAGCATATAAATTATGAAGAATAATCTTAAGCCATTATTTCAGTAAGTTGCGTCACCTGAAGTAGGTGGAACAAATAATCAGACCATTCCTACCTCAAGGAATAAGCAGTTGGTTTTGAGTAGTTCCTTATAATTCTGGAGTGTTGTGTCAGGTTCTACACATGCCAGTTCATCATACATCTTGGGGAACTGTGATTTTGAAGGGTCTCGATTTTTAAAAAACTTTGTGTGTATATAAGTACATATATAAAGAAGTGTAACTTCTGGACCTAATGAAATAAGAAAGCACTTGATGAAGTAATGTTTGTTAGATATTTCACTTGAAATTTGGAAATTTGGCCTGTTTAATAAAGGCTCAGTCATTCAAGCAGTGCCAAAGTGGAGGAAAGAAAAAAGGTGTAAAAATTTTTCTATATTAGGAATAGCCATAGGAACTCTTAAGCAACTTATTAAATCTAATTTCCAGTGAAACTCTGTGTCTGTGAAAACAGTTGTTAGAACCTCTTCAGTCAGAGTTAATTCGCTTCTTCTTACCTAACACCTGTAGAGAAGCTCCCAGGGCCATGTCAGTGTTGTTAAATCAGCTGTGGCTGGGAACATTCCTGAGTGCTGAAGCCAGGCAGCGAGGAACAGCCCGTGTCTGTTCATCTTAGCCTCCAAAACAAGGTGACCACGTACAGATTGCTGCTGAGCGTGGGCCCCGGACTCTGCCGGCTGCTGGGCTGTGCCTGGAAGCTGCCTGGGGAAAGTGCTCATTTGGAACAGGCCACATTCATAGCACAGACTGTTCCAACAACTCACTTGTACCGCAGAGTCTGGGAGCAGTACCAGCCAAGCTGGGCGTGAATTGTAGAGCTGTACCTCTGGAGTAACCAGTGTCTCTCCTGTCTCTTATGCTGTGGAGGGGAAACCATTGCAACACAAAATAATCCATTAAAAGTAGTTAATTTAATTCTACTTTTTCATCTTGTTTCATTCTTTAACTTTTAATAGTGCAGTGTGTTGTTGTTTATCTTTAATTAGGTTCTGCCATTGTAAAAAAATAAAACGGAATTTAGCTGCAAATTTAAACGCCTAAATGTATGTGTCTGCCAGTGCAGTCAGTAAAGTCAGGAGAATCATCTCACTTGTTATAAAACACCTGTTTGGCCAGCTGCTTTACTCTTAATAATGACATTCTCTTAGTGGAAGCTTTGACAACTAGTTCATGTCTAGATACTTAAATAATGGTATTTGCATCTGGAGCATACTTCCTTTGGAATATTTTCATACAGTGCCTGTATAGTTACCATTTCTGTGAAATCCTAATGAACTGCTTTTTCTGTAAAGGATTTAGGCTCATAATGAGAATTTTGAGTGCTGGTGGAATAGTTACATCAAACTGAATTATCACTGATTATCTGATGCTTCTAATACTTCCTAAAACTATTGAAAAAAATCCCTCTAGGATTAAAATCCTGGAGGTTTATAGAGTTCATATATAGAGCTGGATCTTTTGTATAATATTCAATTATTTCTAGTCATAGGTATTGCCCATAAGTTTTTTGACAGTATTTGTATGAGGTAAAGTTTGTAGGTGCATTGATTTTACATCATCATAGCAACCACTATTTTATCCCCTGGTAGTAACCACACAGCGTGTTTGCTGCAGGACAGAAAAAGACCCTGTTAGTCTGCATAGAGCAACAGCCCTGACTTTGCATTTCTAGTCTTCTGAAGTGCAATTTTGATCTAATAATAATGTGATTTAATGTGTATTCTGTGCTTAATACATAATTTATAAATATCCCCTGTAACTTGGGAGGTTCACTGATGTAAAAATGCCAAGTGACTTGTAGCATTTATGAAAAATGAGTTACAGTAGTTAGAGAGGAAATGGTACTTACTGCTTCAGATGGTGTTAAAGCTTCCCAACCAATATGCAGCTTTTAGTGAGTTAAGCTCCTTTGCCAAAAAAACCCACCTAAATATGAAAGCTGCTTACAAGGTAAGGAGCAAATTTATTGTTCAGTGTGTCAGTGGCTGTATGGGAGAGTTGCTTCTCTTGAAAACTTGTGTCATTGCAGTGATTGTGATCACTCATATTTTGAAAAGTACAAAGCTGGCAGAATGTCTCATTGCAGATGATTTTTGTGAAGTAGATATTTCTTAAAAATGTCTCGAGCCTGGAACCATAAGATCTGTCCCTGTAAGCTTTTCTTCTTCCAGGAATCTATTTTATATAGATACTATAAATAAAACATTATTTTTCTACAATGCATAGTAAAATTTCATAATCAGAGAAACTCCAGGTGTGATTATTGCACAGAAGAAAGAGGGGTTCTATGAATTTTAACTGTAAAAACTACCTATAGTCATGGGATTAATGAACTTGAAATACTAATATCTGCAGCATGCTAGATTTTTTTCAAGGACTGAAGAAGAATTAGTGTAGAAATAATTGCTTCTTACTGTATAGGAGGAAGGAGAGGAATTCCTTGATTGTTGAGATTTATTAACACAAATAACATTAACAAAAACGAACAAGAAAACCCCAACCACATATTTTGCTAATTTAAAATCTGTTGAAATTTCTTATGCAATGGTTTTGCCCGTACTTGAGAATGACATTTATTATAAATTGTAAGAGTTTGTATTCTGTGACAGACAGGATAATGGATGGCACTATTTTAATGATGATTTTAATGGGTTTTTTCCTCCAGAATGAACAGTTGTTGTCACATATTCTGTATACATAGAAAAATGGTTATGAGAATTTCTCATCAGAATCTTAATGAAGGTGAAAGCAGTTATAGCTTGCTGTTTGGAAAGATTTTTCAGAAGCAAACCAATGTAATCAAAATTTACAGAAGTGCATGTGGTTGTTTGTTTTCTGGTAGGAACTCTGCTTAATTTTCCCAGAGAAATAATGACATTGAAGTGTTTGGTAATACATTTTGAAATGTTGCTGTATTACAGTAAAGTAGTTTTGTATTTCAGTAAAGCTACATGCTTAGGTATTTAATTTCCTTGAGTAAGTGTAATAATCACAGTTTTAGTTAATAACAGCTAAGGAAGCATCTCCAGACATGTCTCTTGACTGTCTTGGCAATCCTTTAGAGAGTACAGAGAGATAGAATTCTTGTTTATGCATCAGTGAAACTTGACTGGTGTGTGTAGACAAGGTGATAGTCTAGCCACAAAATATAGCAGCACTACTAAGTGATCAAGACTTGAGTGCAAATTACTTGGCTTTCTCTAAAACTACAGTCTGAGGTAAAACATAATTTCTTGAAGGAAGACAAGATATCACATTACTGTACTTGTTCTTGCAATATAAAACTGAGCTAGTGTTTATTGAGAGTGTTTTACTGATAATATTTCAAAGTAATGAATGATGTATTAAATACTGTACCAGCTTTCCTCTAAACAGAGAAATCTAACTTCCAAGAAGCATTATTCATGCCTGACTGAAAAAACTGTATAGGCAAAGTATATGTCTCATAAAGTAATTTCAGAAGTAAACTCAGAATGTGTAAAGAAAGTATTTCAAATAAATAGAAATAATTTCTTAGAAGCTCATCTTTCTATAGAGAAGGCTTGGAAATGGTGTTCTCATATCACAAAACAAATCCACCCTATGTCAGGTTGGTTTGTTTACCTTGAATTTCTAGTTCTGAGTTCTAGTAGCAATTCACTTCTGTTTTTGAATCACTGAGTAGTCTTGAGTTGGAAGGGAGCCACAATAATCATTGAGCCTAGCTCTTTAATGAGCAGCCCCTGTGGGTATCAAACCCCAGACCTTGGTGTTATTAACACCATGTTTTATGGAGACAACAAAAAGCTTTTGGTAAAATACATGTTTTAAAACTGGACAGTGAGCAGAAATACTGAGAGGCTTTCAGGAGTACTGGTTATTGAATGATGCTTTGCCTTATAGAAGAGTTGGAACAGAGAAATCTTAATTCACTTAAAATTTAAAAAAAAGGGAAAAGATAGATTGATATATAATATTCCATTCATTCTGGATTCCCTCTGCTCCTCTCCTCTTTGAGATTATGCCCAATTCATAGGACACAGTACTGAGAGGAATTAAAGAGGACATTCACAAAGCCCCATAAATTCAGGGATTTCATTGGTGACTAATATATAAAGTAGAAGGCTGTGGAAAAAGGGGGGGTTGTCTCTGCAGTAGAATGCTGATGTTCTAATTTCTTTCTCACAGTTAAGCATGCATTTCATGCATTTAAGTTAATGTACCTGAAAATTTTACATGGGTACTATTATGCTGATGATAGTTTTGATTTGTTTTCAGCTGTGGGATTGGGATCTTGGTGCTTTCACATGACCCTGAAGTATGAAATGCAGGTGAGTACTGATAAGTAGCTGTGAATCATTTTCTGTGCCTATCTTGCTGTACAGTCATTTTGCCATTTCTTGTCTAGATGAAACTTGCATAAAATGAGTTAATCTACCTTAAGTATCATTGTACATCACTCCTGCTCTCAACAAGGCAGTAATGCAGGTCTTGTTTCAGTAGGTATTTTCCACCGATTATATACAGAAATATGTACTTGCATCTAAAATAAGAGCTATCATCAATTGCTTATGGTGGTAAAGGACAATTTATCCTCTGGGAAATCATGTTATCTTTTTACACAAGATGTTATTTTAAAATTCTCACAGCTTTGGCATAATAGCAAGCAGTATAAACTGGAGTTATTGCTATTTATTGTAACTTTTCTCATCTTTATGTTTCTGTTTATCTAGATGGAGCTGTAGCATTAATACTGAAATCAGTATCTACTGAGTAGTGGTAATTGAGTCATTTTCCCTCTATTTTCAAGTAGACAGCATTCTGTAACAAGTCACAGGACATAGAGATTGTCCTGGTATTTCCTGTTTTCTAAATGGACACAGGAAGTCTTGTCCTGTTGTCCTCTTTTACATCTGCAAAGAATAAGGAAATGCATCTTTGAATTAAGTCAGGGTGAAGTGGGATGTTGTTCAAGATTAAGAAACCTACATTTAAAAGTGTGTGCTGGAAGTCTGTGTTCCCACCACAGTCAGTGGAAATACAGTTTAATCAGTGGAGTGGAGACAGGCAGTTGGCTGGGCTGAATCATTGTCCAGACTCCATTGGCAATCTTTGCTCAAAAAAGATTCATTTGTCTAAACAGAAATGTTTAGTGTTATTTTGACCCTGTGAGTGTTCTCTCAAGCCTCCAGCTTCCCTACCACAGAGGTGCAGGTTTCTTAGACTCCTGTCACATCTGCCAGTCTTGGATGGGTGTATTGGGAGTGAGAGAGCATCTCAGGTGGCATTAGGCAACTATGCTGTGGCAGCTGAATTGAATCCTGCATTTTTGCTGATCACAGTGGGACCTACATATTGCTGATTGTTTGATGTTTGCCTCCATAATGCTCTGGTTTGTATCTCTGGCATGTGGTGGAGACTGTCAGCTTCCACAGAGTGTACTGTTGTCACCATGTGAGAATATTTGGTGCTTTTCTTGGCATGAAAATGTGGTTTGTACAGCCATTTCACCACTCTCTCCCAAATTAGGGTGCCATTTACCTGTATTTGGTGTTGAAACTGCATTGAATTTCCACCTTTTTCATATTACTTCCCTCAGCTCCTTGCTTCTATCATGGCCAGTATTTCAAATCCTCTTTCTCACACTGATGTAGAGGTGAGCAAGGGCACCCCGAAATCAGGATCATTAAAATGATCCAGACTTAAAACCTTTTATGAATGGAGAGATTGTAGGTTTTTGTTTGTTTTGTTTCAGGTGGGGTTTTCCAAATCACTTTGCTGCTACTTGCTCAATACTTCTTGTGTTGCATAAGAACAACTAAGGGACCTATGAACTGTGGTGAATAAAGTGGGGCAGAAGCAGATGATGAGGAAACAGGAATGTCTTGCATCATCTTGTCAACGGATGTAAAAGGCTTCGTGTGAGGCAGGGAAAGTACATTTATTTTGGCAGCTAAGTGAAATCCACAAGTGGTCCATAATTATTCCAATTGTTTGCTTTCTGATCACCATGGAGGAAACAGTTCAACTTGTAAATAAACTTTCTTCATTCACTTTATCCCTTGTTATGTTTAAAAATCAGCATAGTTATTCAAGGAGACTTTTTTTTACATTTGTTTTGCAGTCTTAATACTGTAAATGATCAATTCAATTTGCTTAATTAAGAAAAATGTGAACACTTCTGTTCTTGAAAGCAGTTGTTTAGAATACTTCTGAGGAGTTCACCCCTTTTCTGGTTTTTTTTTTTTGTTGTTTTTTTTTTTTTATGGGGATTTACTTGATTGGATTCTTGAGGAATGCACAAAATACTTATTTAGCCAGTGAAATCAGCTCCCTGAGTTCCCTTTTTTCCATGGTTCTTCATTGTCCAGGCATGCCTTTGACAGTATTCGTAGAAGCATTAATTCCTTTGGATACAGAAGTCATTGTCTTCTGCATGCAAATTTTAGTTAAGATCTTTTGAGAGGCTCTTTGTTGCTACTGTAATATCCCTGAGATGCTGCCAGCATATGAACTTAAGAGTGTAAGCACCTGTCCAAATTTGAAAGATTTTCCTGTATTGTATTTCTCGTTCTTCCCCCACCTTTTTCTTTAATGAGGTGTTAAATGACTCACACTCTTTAATAACCACATGAATTAATCCTGTAGCTAATGCCTATCAGCCTTGGAAAGGCACATCTCTGAATTTATAAAATATATTACTATGAAGCTGAATTCAGCAATTGCTTCTCTTTTGTCCCCTCTAAGGCATCACAGCAAAGATAAACTACTGTGATGGCAAGGTGGCATGGAACATGCCCGCTAGCTTCAGCTGCTGCCAATGTTCCTGATACTGTCTTTGTGCTGCCTGTTGTGGTCCCTGACCCTGTAATGCACAGGTCCTGGGATTTTAACCCTGCTCTGCAAGGTTGGTTGTGTGCTGGCTCAGCACCTGCACCTGCTCCCTGTAAGTCAGACCAGTCAGATCCCCCCACTGGAGAGAAGCAGTGGCAGTGTGGGGGAAGAGGCAGCATCTGCCCTATCAGTGGCAGCTTGGCAGCAGAGCTGTTGAGCACTCTTGTGAAACAGTTCCTGAGCTTTATATGACCAAATCACACCAAGCTAATACTTCACACTCAAGGTAATGGATCTCTCTCCTCCTGTAAAGAATTAGATCCACTTTTTTTTTTTCTTTTTTTTTCTTTCTTTTTTCCCCACAATAGGAAACTTCAAAGCTAAGATGAAGTTTTTGACTGTGCAGTTAGAAAATTCTTCCAAACCAAGCAGAATCAGACTGGCTTTATAAAAGAGTTTGAGTAAGCTGCTTACTGCTTTTAACAAGTTTCATTGCTCAGAATAACATGGTTATGAACTTGTTAAGTACCTTGTAGCAATGGTAGGAAAACTATTTACAGACACAGCCACCAAGAACTTTGAGTGATGATGGAAAAAGGTCAAAATCTTTTTTGCATCTAGTTCTTGTTTTTCTTAAAAGTCAAGCTCTAAAAGTTCTAAAAGCCCTAACTATTAATGTTTGCTTAACATATTAGAAATCAGAGGCTATGGATCTTCATTGATCCATTTCTATCCTTTTTCATTCCCATTTTCATGAAAGAAATATTTTCAGTCTTTCTTACGAGGAGGTAAGTTTAATTGTATGTTTATAAGCAGAAATTCCTGAAAGTTCTTTGGTGAGAAATTTTACAAGAAAATGATGCTATGATTCTTTCTTACAATGATAAATGGCAATTTTGAGTTTACCTGCTAATGAGAAATCAACTTTGTTGTGATTACCATTTTAATTCTGTTCATTAAGATGCCAAGTTCCTGGAGAAATAACTGTTTCAGCTGTAACACATCAGTCTTCTCCCAAAATATAAAAATTATTTAAGATAATAAAACATTATATGCCATCATAATTTCTGGGAGAAACCCAACAAAATAGCCCAAAAGAACCCCACATCAAACAAAAAAAAACCCTGTCTCTGAATTAAAGCAATGTAAGAAATTTCTAAAATTAGGAAGTAAACATGTGAGCATATTGCCCATCCTAATGGACTAAAATTGTATTTCATGCTATGGAAATATTACATTACAATTTCTCTGTCAAGTAAGAAGATGCTACTGACACTAAGGCCATAGATGGGAAGGTCTTCAGCCTGGCTTTACAGAATTAATTCTTACAAATATTTTAAGAGGTATGAGCAGCAAAAATGTCAAGACTCTTTGAATGTGTGGGCGTTTATGAAGCATAATATTCAAAAGATTCAGAGTAATAAGGTTTTAATGCAGCAGCTTCAGTAGCTGAACAGGGTTTGACAGTGCTACGTGTTAGAGTACAGCCAGAAGATGGATATCCAAATGACTTTAAAAGTCCTGTTTACTTAAGACTTACTCTCTCCTTAATTAACTTAGACAAGCTTGTGAGTTAAAAGTAGCTTTCATGTTTTGATGTCTTTGCTTTTTATAGCTGTTGGATGAACTGCCAATGATATACAGTTGTTGTGTGTTTGTCTACTGCCTGTAAGTATTTATTAATTTTTTTTCGTGAATATTTATGAAATGTTAACTTTTGAAATGTAGAGTCTCCAAAGCCAAATTTAGCATGTATAGAAAGCTTCTACTACTTTCAGTGAGATCTGTTTTTGTACAGCATTATGATATTAGAGAACCAGGCTGGCTTTAGTCCTAGTTTTTGATAATTTAAATATATTTTACCAGTGAGGTTTTTTTTTTCAGTCAGGAAAAAAGCCCCACTCATTAAAGAATGTGTAGTATACAATCAGAACTCAGTGCTACTTGTATAAAAACAGCAGATACAATAAAATCAACTTCAGTAATGCCTACAAAATTAGCAACATTATAGTTTATTTGAGCTATATTTCTATTATGTAGTCTGGCTCGAAATGCAAATTTCAGGTTTCTGGCTAAACCTGCTTTTCACTCATCTGGAAAATTAAAGGGACAAGATTTTATGAGGAGTTGAATGCATATTTTGGGCAGAGTGTCTTGGAACATGCATGACAGCTTGATGCGATGCCAGGATATGTTATCCCATTTAATTTTGGGAGCAATGTAGCATTTGACAACTGTAAAGATACCCTAAGTTGGCTTTTTCTTGCCTGTTGCTGCAAGGTCTGGATTTAATATGATTTGTTCTGTCACTTGGCAAATCCAAATGATAGATCAACTTGTTGCAGACTAAAAGAGAAAAAAAAATATTTGAACATATCAAATACTCAGCTGTTGAAAATTGTGATGTCTCAGTGAAGATTACTGGTTGCTTCCAATGGAGATGGGATGCTTTAGGACTAAATCCGTATCTATGGAAGTTGCCCTCAGTTTGTGACTCATACATTAGTATGATTTGTACAAATTCAGGACCAGAATCATAATGCCTCTTTTAGTAGAAATATTTCCACTGTAGCTCCCTATCTCCTTGAAATTGCCTTGGCATTTGTCTGATTTGAATGTGATTAGAAAAAAGCATGAGGAGTGGCTATAAAAATATATCTGAGTTGTTATTTTTTTTTTAGTTCAGTGGTTACTTTATTATCTTCAAAAGTACTGAAGTCTGTTACTGCATTTTTAACTCAAATAAGATTCTGTGTATTTATGTCTGGTAGCAATTAAAATGCTCAAAAAAATGAGCAAATATGTATTTTAGGAGGCCTTTAATAATTGTTTTGGTTAGCTTGAAGGTAAGTTGCAGGTGGTTGTGCACAGGACATTCCCTTATACATCATTCAGTTCTGCTGATTCTCAAACTGTGTAATTACTTCAGCAAGCCATTTTGCAATGTAGCACATTGTACTGCCTTTAGACTTTTTGTTTCCCATGTGTGTTTTTATTTTATTACCTTTTATCAATTCACAATGGTGTCTGTTTCTCCAAGTTTATAAAAAAAGGAGCTAGACAGATATAATTTGGAATTACATAGACAGCTTCCTCCAGCCCAGATGATAATGGGCTTCTCAAACTTCATTTTTGTTGGGGTTTTTTGGACCTTTTTTCTGATGTAGGTACAGTCTGGGATGTGTGTGTATTTCCATCACAGCTGAGACTGAGTTGTAGTGCAGAGATTGTGAAGGTAATTTTAATTGTTTGTTTTACATACTGGGAGCAGTCAGGTACTTTAACCTTCCACTTTTACCAGTTCCCAATCTAGCAAATGTACTGCAACTGTATTCAAGCCATAACAGTCTACATTTTAACAAATCTGAGTTCAGTGTTTTGTCAGGCAGTCCTTTTCCTACACTGCTGCTTGCTCAGTAATGTTTTTGACAGCTGTGTTGCATTTTAAACTAATTTCTAATTTGCCATCCATTATCACTCTGTAAGCACCTTCTGAAAACACTTCTGCTTCACAAACTCTTTTCTTAGAGTGGATTACTTCTTGGCATATGCTTGAGCTTATTGGTGTTAGGGTTTTTTTGCCTTAGATTTTTTAAAAAACATTTACTGCTAAGAGCGTGAATTTTTTCTTACAATAATGTGTCTTTATTTAAGGAGTTAGAATTTCTTGAGGGGCCTAAGAATAATTTGGATCAATTTTTCTCACAAAAATTCTAATATTATACCTTGGAAATTGGATCCATTATATGGTTAAGTGATGAATGTTGTCTCTCTCCTTTATCCTCTCTTCCAGGTATGAATGTTTCAAGTACAAGAATACAGTCAATTATGCACTGCTTTTCTTGTTAATAACATACAGCGTCGTAGTCAGCATAGTAAGTAACTTTTTCTAATATGGCATTTTCACCCTTAGGTTGGCAGTTTTTCTGGCAGTGGAGAAATGTTATAGAGGCAATACTAAATCTCTGTCACTTCCAGTCAAGAATGACAAATTATTCTTTTGTTGAGAAAATTATGTTGCTGGCCAGAGAAACCTAAAACCTTTCTATCTAAACCACTGTATAGAATAAATAAGGAAGAAAAGCAATAATCCAGTTGCTAGAACAGGAATGTGAGAAAAACAGTTGCCAGTGACTTGGTATGAGACCTTGGATAAGCTATGTTCCTGCTTCTCTCACTTTAATTCATCTGTAGAAATAAGAATCATTCTGTTTGCCTGCAAAAAAGTGAACTTTTATATCCAGTCCAGGATGCAGACTGGTGTTCTGAAACAGGCAGAATAAGAGAAGAACTTAGCTGTTAGTTAAAATGCTTCTAATTTTTTTTGTGTCACAGCTAACTTGACTCCCTTTGTCAGTGGAGTGTTCTTCCTGTATGAATAAATTCAGTTTCATGCTGATTGTCAGCCACAGATGGAATTTCCTACATAATTTTTATTGATAAACATTTATTTTAAAATTAAAGTATTATTATAAGTCAGCTGCCGAAATACTTGCCTCTTCTATTTCTCCTAAATTTTTTTACACTTGTGGCACATTATGCCTGAGGTCTAGTGCCCTTCCCTCTTCAAGAACATAAATTAACTGTATTACAAATAGGAAGAACTACAAGCTTTTTGTAAAATAATTGAAAGATTAAATATTGTCAAAAACAAGAAAAGCAAATTAGAGTTGAGTATGTTTTCTTCTTGCTGTGCGTATCGAGAACATCTGGTAACTTCAGCATCTTAATTGGTTTTGGATGTAGTCAACTCTATTAAATTAGAAGCTTTATGTTAGTTGTTAATATTGGTATTTATTGGTGCTTCTTAGTTTATAATAATTCCACAGTTAAAACCTCAGGTTCTGCCAGAGGAAACTTCAAATATTGGATCAACTTTAATGGTGCATGGACAGGCACTCATGGCTTGATTCTAACAGAAGACGCCTTGGCAATATTTAGATGAATAATATTATGATGGTTCTGTTGCAAATTATTTCTCTTTTTTAATCTTTCCAGGTTTACCTAGATTTGAAAGAGCCTGTATTCCATCAGGTAAATCTTGTTCTGTTGGAGCAGCTAATTTTGGTTTTCAACTTTGCTATTTTAGGGGAATATGTTGCGGTATTTTACTGCTGAAAGAAAGATGGAAGGGAAGCACGATTTGCTGTTTGCTTTTTCTTTAAGCAGTATTGCTGCCTGTCATGTCACCATCCTCTTACTTAGTGACCTGAAAAACTTGAATGCTTCAATGTGTGTTGTGTTTTAGCTTGTGACCTAATATTTCCCATGGTTTTCATCAGTGGCAAGTGTAATGACGTGACCCTAAGGTGTGTGAGAGAGGAACATCTAAATGAGTCTTTCTGCTGTTTTCCATTAGCAGCTGCTTTGAAACTATGACCTTACATCATTAGATGTCTTGATTGACTTAGCACCACGTTCTCTCAGCTTTAGCACATTAGTTTACTAGGTTTTTTAACTACTCAGTTTTACTTTGTGGAAATTCAAGGTGAGTTTAAGCAGAGAATGCCTTCTAGGGTTATGTAGCAGACTGCTTTGTACAGCCTTAATGGAACATTTGATACAGGCTCCTTTTGTAGCAGCCCAGGAGTATTAATATGCATCCCCTGCCTTTGGGGATAGGACTTGCATCGCTTACTTCTTCACAGGAGGTTAGAAATTATGCTCATTTCTGTATGCCATGGGTAGTTTTCCCTCATTTATGATTTTTTGATTAGGGATAACAGCTGAAAAATTGCCAAGCAAAAAGCACAGAGCTCTTTGCAGGACAGAGCTTTAAAGCCTTAATTTTTGAAATTGGTAGTGCCACTGCTTGTCAAAGTGTGCCTGCTGCATCAGCAGTTGTAAAAATGATAACTGGCTTGTGTTGGTGGATTAGTGAAGTGCTGATCAAGAGAATAAATCTTCAGCTGCTCCAAAAAATCTCCCCTAGAAACATGAATTGTTACCCTACCTGTAGATAAAAGAGAAAATTGCAGTGTGGATTTTTTTTGATGGTATTAATTAAATCCTTTCTTTTTTCCCCTTATTTACATTTCCAGCAGAAAAATACTGGCTGGGAAGAAAGTGACCATTACTCGTGCTTTTACTGAGCTGGTCATAACCAGTTTTGAATGAAGTGACTTAGAATAGTTTTGTTAACAGCAGTGGCAAAACGTAGTATTTATAATGAACTTTTATCTCTTTAATCAGTTATTTGCCCAAGGTGCATTTATTGGAATAAATACATCACAGCTTCACTATAGTCCAGTTTGATGCATTGACATAGGTGTTGCCCCATGTCATGAAAACTAAAACAGTAGATATTACAATTTTTTGGGAAAGGGGGAAATAGAGCAAGTTTAAACTGGTGTCCCAGACCTTTAATTTTCCGCATCTGATTTCTCTTAGGTTCAGAATATGAATTCCCTGTTATAATTTATACATGAGGAATTGGCGTAGAAAATATTTAGATCCCATAAAATTGTTGGACTTTTTACAACAATTCCTGGCAAATTGATTTTTATGGAGAACATAACTTTATGGCCAAATTCCAAATGTTCAAGTACTCTACCTATTTTTTCACAGTCTTTGCCAAATATGTAGTAAATCCTGAGGAAATAATTTCCCTGACTGCACAGCTAAACAGGGTTATGTTCTTAATACTTGTACATTATTTTAGAGTGCATTAAAAAGAAAAGTTAATTTCTGGAAGCATTTTCAAACTGCTTTTCAAGTCACTTAGACTTGAAGTAAAATTAAATATGCTCATGCAATCAGTTTAAATCACAATTTTTCTTACTCGGTTAGAAAGTAGCATCAGGAGATAAAGCAGCATTTGGCTCCTCTAGGTGTTTGTCTGTGATCTTTTTGAGTTGTCAGCCTTGCAAAAAGAGGAAGAACTACAAGGATAACTTTTTATTGTTCATTGTTTCAGTATGGATTATGGTTTTGGTTTGGTTTTTTTTTTCCTCTGGAAGGAGGCCAGTAAGAATGGAAAAAAGGATCCTATTATATTTAGCAACCAGGATCCGAGCCTTATTTTTCCCCAAATTACTTTCTACTTGTCTTTCCAATTTAGGCTCATAAGTTGCCAGCTGCCAGCAGGGCACAAAGGTGATTTCAGTTTGTTATCCACAGCACAGTAGCAATAGAGACCAACTACTTTTTCTGCATCCACATATTAAGGGAGATCTTTAAGAGTTTTAGTGCTTCAACTGTAGGAGGAATGAGATGTGTGTTTTGGGTAGGTGGAGGCAGCACATCATTAGAAGGAAAAAACCAATTCCTGTTTGACAACTGATCTAGTATTTTTGCCACCTCATCAATTAAATGAAATATATTAATGGCCTTTACAGGCATATATTGTCTTGCTTATGTTCAAATCTCTCAGGCTAGAGCACTGTTAGTCCTAATTTTCAAGGTGCTAAACAACCCTACGTCCCAGCTGCCTGGTTGCTTTTAAGCCAGTATCATTGTCACAGAAAACAGCTGTGCCTCTCCCCTCTTTTCCATCTGGCACACAAATTTATTTTCTCATCTGAATTTGATTATGGAACTCAACAGGTTGAAACTCTCCTCAGAATTAATTTTAAATCAGATTAGTTCTTCATCACTGTTTACCACATGTATACAAGGAAAGGGGCAGGGGAAGAATGGCTGCTAGAGTAAAGTGATCCACAGACATACAGAGACAGCCCTGGAAGCAGAAGTAGTTACTCTGGAAGTTAAACTTTCAACTCAAGACTTACAAGTAGCCTCCTCCTAATATGATGAGGCCTAGGAAGTTGTTACATAAAAAGCAATGTGTTCCATCCTGATTTGTCTGCTTGCAGCATGCCATATCTGATCACTTGGAGTGATCAGAAACCTCATTCAGCTAGTGGGGCAAGTTATGAGAATAGAGACATAGTTCTAAAAACCGGTTTTATTTGTGTAGTCATCTGCTGTGACAGTTTGGGGCAAATTTTAGCAAACAAATAATTAAAAGGTTAATAGAAAATTAGATTAAATAGCTGTTTCTTCTACATTAGGAAATGTGATGTAAAAAAATAGGCATTCTGGAATGTTCTTGTGGTGTCCCATGTGAAACAAAGCCAGCTGGAGGAACAGATGAGTAGGAGAGTTGCAAATAGGGTAAGGTAGTGACTAGTGAAAAATTAGTAAAGGAGATTATGAAAAAGCCTGAATTTTCTTGGAATCAGTAGAGGGACTGATTTGTTTCGTTGGTTTCTTTTTTAACAACCTCTAGCAGGAAAAAGAAGAGTGTACTGCTGGTATTTGTGATGATACAAAGTTCAGCGTTATCACTGAGTACTGGGGGAAATGAAGAGATAACTGGGATACCTGGAGGATGAGGACTGATTCAAAATGGAAGAGATGCACTGATGGACAAATACAAACTATTCTTGTTCTAAACTATTCACAGATCACCAAAGGAGGGGAGGGAGTGCCTGGATGTGTTCACTGTTTACAGCATAACAACATGACCATGGATTTTTTTTAACTTTTGATAGAAGTAAAATGCAAGTATTGGATTTACTTCTTCAGGTGACTTTGAGTAAGAGGAAGAAAGTAAGCATGGCAGGAAAAGGCATTTCATTTGCATTAATAAAAAAATTAATAGATTTTTTTTCTCTAGGAGTATTTTAAATATACAAGTGCAAAGAACAAGGTGAAATCAAGATGAAACATGTAGAAGTATGAAAGTATGTAAGGGAGCCTGAAACTGCATGAAGAATATATTATGTCCAGGCACAACCTGTTCAGAATTGCAGGATTCACCATTTTGGGGGATGTATGTGGACCCACTGGATGTCCTATAGCTCTCCAGAGTCCCTCCTGCTGCTAAGGCAATAGTTAATTGTAGGCTTGTGGCTGATACATTGTGCCTTTTGATGGAATGTGTTCTTACTTTCTGTACATTCAGGTTCCCCAGTATTCTGTTCAAAATGACCTTTTCAGGTGTGTCTACACCACAGAGCTTTTTCTGTTCTGGCATTGTCCTGCTGATGAGCACGTATAAAACTAACTTGAGTGACATTTCACTCTTACACAGTTCATTGGGGGATGTCTTCCCAAGCGAGTACAGCTTTCATTCTGGCTGGTGCTTCTACCTGCACAGTATCTTAGGGAATGAGGAAGGATATTCTGACTCTCCTGAGGCTCAGCTCTACAAGTCCTTGGAGAGGAAGCTTGGCTTTCTGTGGCAGACAGTGTCCCAGAAGCTCTACAGCAGCAGTGACTTGTGTGTCATTTTGCTATCACATGCATGCATCTAAACAGGACCAACCCCAGTGAATCTGAGGTGGTTCATTCAGGAGCTGTCAAGGCAGCATGTGGTGCTACACAGCTGTAACTGTGCCGAGTTGCTTGGTGTTTCAGAGTCATCTTGGGGTTGTCCTTCCTTTTTCTCTCAGCTCACATTTCTTCTCTAGAAATCCAGACCCATGTAGAGCTCAGTTTTCTTTTTTGCAAATTGCAAATATAGCTTCCACATTCAAGTATTGAACTATCTTTTGATAGCTGGTTGGAGTATTAGATAAGCTGGTTGCCAAGAACCCAAAATCTCTCAGTACAGTGCCCAATGTGAATACTAATATTTGAGGCTGATAAATTGACTTTATTAACCAAAGATAGGTAGAAAGCCAGGAGTAGAGGAAACAGAGAAGTGGAAATAGCAGCTTATTGCTGCTTTCTGTACTGGAAGGGTAGATGAAGAACCAGTTTTGTATGCTCTCCCTCTCAACCTTGCCTCTAACTTACATAAGTGAATTTATGTATGATTTGCTTAATTGCCTCCACATTAAAAATGCTTCCAGACATTGAGCCCCGAAGTGCTTACTTCCCATTTGTGAATTAGGAAGTTATTCATATTTCACCTTCTTATGACACAATCCACTGTGTCTTCATCAGACTTTGGATTTTTCCCTCAATTGTAAAGATACCTTCAAAGCTGAAATATGCAGAGCTTTATTTGCATCTGAAACAGCAAAGAGGGAACTGTCTAGTGGTAACAGAAGATTGAGATTCTGATCTTTCTTTTTGTTTCAATTGCAGTAAAATTATGTTCTTTGGCTTACAGTTTAATGGCAGTGTGAGACAAAATAGCAGAAAACTTGCTTGGGTTGTCATCTGTCATTTAAATGATGTCTTAGTTAAAGACAAGAAAGACAAAAGAAGTTAAAGGAATGGAAAAATTTGAGCTAATTTGAATAAGGCAGATTTTTCTTTTTTTACATAATATTATACTTTGTCCTTCTCTGGATGGATGGGTAATACCTAACAAAGTATTACCATGATAAAAATAGTAAAGCCATGGATGGTACAAGAGATGAAGTAAGCACTGCTGCCTGACATCTGAACTAAGCTGTGCAGTTTGATGTGTAGCCTCTAAAGAAACAGCTGGGGGAGGTGAGCAGCTGCAGTCTCTGTATATCACAGCAGCACCTCCTGGGTGCTCACCTTCAGCGAGGAGGATTGGAGCATGCAGAGCAGAACCGTTTGTTGTTCCAGTCTTTCACAGGCTTTTAAACACAAATGCGTTTTACTGCTAACAACCTGTTTGGGTGGGGAAGCGGAAAAGGCAAAAAATTGAAGTGTCAACGATGGGCATATTTTTCTTCAGTCACTCCAAGGTTCTCTTTCTTTTTTTTCCCCCCTTCCTTCCTCCATTAATACTGTCCTCTTCTGCAAGCCATTAACTCACTAGGAAATATCAAGCCAGAAACTCTACAAAGAAAGCTTTTCTTAGCTTTTGCTCTTTCCTGCTTTTAGCAACTGCTGATAAAGGTAACATTTTACCTGGGCTTTGGGCTGCCTGTAAGATCTGTTTCTCTAGGCAGAGTCTGACACTATTGAACTCCCTGTACAAAGAATTCAAAAGCAATTTGGGTACAAGCATAAGGGTGGTCACAACCCCTAATGTGTATGACAGAAATTGCTCTTAATGGATAGGTTTTTCCCACATCTGTACTGCAAAGGAGTGCTTTAGTGATGGAAATTTTAAGAAGGAGAAAATCAGCAAATCAAACTGTATTTTGGATCCTGGAGGAGCCCTGCCTATGAGTATCTTCCTGTGCACCATCCCTCTCTTAGAATAAATTGCTGGATTTGATTAGAAAAAATGAAAAGGGCTATTTTAAATGAGTCTGATAATATATTTGTGTGGTGGGATCTTTTTAGGTAAAATGTTAGTAATGAAGAATTGTACCAGCAGGCAGCACCTAGCACACCTGAGCACTCTCCTTCCTACTCTTAGCTTGGGACTGATAAGCACTTGATACTCAGGCTGTGTCTAGCAGGTTGTGTTGGTTTTCTTTTTTTTCTGGTTTACATGCTGTACTTCAATAAGGGGACTGGAATTAACTAACAGCTCTGTATAAATTACAAGCCAGAACCAATTAGCCTTTCAAATAGTTTTGCTTTGTTTAGCTCTACAGAGCAGAACACACAGTAGTAGTAGTTTATTTACTGAAGTTCTTTAATCTTGTTCTGAATGCAAATGAAGAGCTGCTGTGCTGACTGACTTTGAATAGTCAGTATTGGGCTTATTTTACCTGTTGTCAACCATAAGGGCTCTGTTGTCTGTCTTGTTTTGTATACATGCACTGATAATACAGTGCACTACTAACCTTGTCCTTAAATCTAAAAAGAGTTTGCAGATTTGCCTTTATGGACTTTTGGAAGGAAGGTTTCACTTTGCATTATTACAGTAACCTGTTTTATGTGAGATGACTAGACATGCTTACAGGATAGTAGGATCTGAATGTCCCAGTTACAGCAGATTGAGAGGCAGTCCCTGTCTCAAAGACAGTGGAAAAGAAGAAGGGATATGAGGAGGTCACTAGAACATGGTAAGGACCCTGGTTTGTGAGGGTCCACACTTTTTCTGTGAGGTTTAGTGGCCTTTAAAAAAAGACAGCAAAGGTTTATAACTTTTCTATTTCATGTTAAGCAAAGGCAGAATTGATAGTAGCTAACTAGAAACAAGATGAGAAAGTTAAGTCAGTGAACAAGGAAGGAAAAATTACTGGAAGGCCTGTGGGCCACTGGAGAGAGGCAAAAAGAGCAAAGCACAGCTGCTTGGAACAAATTGCCTTTTGGCTGAAGGAAACCAGTGTTCAGAATAAAAGATAAAGAAAGTAATTGAATGTCACCAGTGTCTAAAAATCCTCTCTGCTGCAGTGACTTCTGCATCATTCTCAGGCATGACTGGCTAAATTTTTTTCTCTTCTTTAATCTTTGTGTCTTTGAAGTGCTGTTACATGGATTTTAAGTTTGTGAATAAAAGAGAGTGATTTAAAGATCACGAGGGAAAAAAAAATATTACTTTGACTTTTTATAAGTCAGGTGATTGCATTCAAATTCATCAAGCCTACAATGAGTCAGATTTTGCTCATGGATCTTTTCAGACTGTGCAGCCTTCCCACTATATAATTATATTGAATCCAAACAATCTGCAATAGTTGCTTGAAATGCTTCCTGGAAAGTTTTTCCCCATAGTGATGCTCAGTGTGGGAATAGCACATACTCTATCCAGGTGTTTGCTTTCAGGAAAACATATTAATCAAGTATCAATGAAAGAAGTACAGCTTTCAAAAACAGCTTTCGCTGATGCTTGCACAATCCTGGGCTAAAATGCACCGAGAAGAGATAATAGGGTTTGGTTACCGTTTTTGATTTCAGAATGCTTTCTGAGTGCCATCTAGTGTTTGCTTTCTAATTCAGAACAGTGGAACATTGGTTTTACACAACTGACTTTTCCTGTAATTGTATAAAGGACATGCTTTGTAATCACACTTTTATTTGAAACTTTAACAGAAGGCTTTCTGGAGATGAAGTTAGAAGGAATGCTATTTTCCTGAGATGTAAAAATAAAATAACAAACAAACAAACAGAGGCTTCAAAAGTTTTTACTTCTGGACTATTTTATAAGGTCTCTTGAACCCAACTGCTGAATTTTATCTCCTTTTTTATTTTCAGATCATGTATGGGACACTAGTATCCATCATAGTTCTAAGATCTGTTTATATAGTGTTATGGTAAGTAACCATTTAATTCAGCATTGTAAGTTACAACATAGTATTTGCACCTTTTTTTTTTTTTTTGTCAGCTTAGCACGAGAAATTTGCAATGGGAGAATTTATTTAACTAGGTACATAATGTTAGCTCCTGGACTCCCCTGGGTTGAAAGGGTTTGGCTCATCACCTTGCACTTTTTTGAAGCCACTGTGATAACATTAAACTAAACTGAGATTTCTACACTTATGGTCAGTGTTTACTGTCAGGTGTTCTGCTGATGACTTCAGCTGTTAGACTGGGATTTAAACAGAATTGGAGTTTGTCTTCTTATTGCTGGATAGTGTGAAATCTGCTGCTAATGTCCAAACTCTAATGATAATACTGGGAGAGTGCTAAGACTAAGACTGCAGAGTGGAACCATCACTTAGTAATTTCCTTTCCTCTTCCCTGTTCAAGTATTTAAAAAATAATGACACATGATAGTTTTTCTCACAATTTTCATTGGATAAAATCAAGCATAATGCTATGGTAATTGAAATTAAAACTGTAACAAACAAAAGGTATTAAAACGCTAGGAGATACTGAGAAGTATTAGAATCATTAGAGCACAGACTCTAAAAATGGTATGTAAAAGGGAGGTAAATGGAAGGAAAATGGAATTTAATCAGTATTGAAGTAAACACATACCTTTAGCTCTCAGGGGCTCAGTTGGTTGCCCATTTCTGTCTATCTCCTGTGAATATTTGTTGTTCTTATGCATTTGGGGATTGCTTCTGAAAATTACTTATTTCTGTCATCATTCTAAATGTGCTTTTTGTTAAACTTTGTTTCAAGTTCCACCTATGTCTGTTCAGGAACACAAGGAAGAATTTAACAAAATGTGAATTTGAAGTATAGAATTTTCAAATATTCTGAGTTGGTAGAGGCCCACAAGAATCAAGTACATTCATTGAATCACCTTCCAATTGCCATTTCAGTTCATGTGGTTTGGCTTTCCCCAAGAAATTCCCACAGACCAAGTGCAAATGTTCACAGACTTTTTTATTAAGCAAGAAGAACTTAAAACTGATAGTGTGTTGCAGCTTCAGAAGCAATCATCAATTTAAAGGCACTTTTTAAATCTATGGACTGGAAATTTTAATCCTCGCCTAGAGATCTTAAGTGACACTATGTTTATTCGCCCCCAAGGGGAACTAAATTGAATCAAATTGAAGTCATTTTAATTTTGTCCTTATTCAAGGATTTAACACAGTTCTAGTCTTTTAGATTAAATTTCTTTCTGTCTGTGTAGACAAACTCTCGGGCTTCCTATTCTTCTGCATCTGCAAATTCCACACAGTTATGCTTTCTCATTATTTCTGAAATATTTCATAGTCTTCTGTCTTTATCAATAACATCACCACCTTTCCTCTCAAAGTATCACTGATTGTTTTGCTCCCGCCAAGTCTGTGTCTGAAGTCCTACCTACTTTTCACTTCAGTTCTAGGGGCTTGGAGTGTATATTCTTAATTAGCTTGATCACTTCATTGAATCAGCCCCCTACAAAGACTTATTTCCCTTGTTGGTTACTATGCAAACTGGGTAGAAAGTTGGGATGGGAAGAGAAGTAGGTTTAAACTACTTCTAAATTTTAACTAAACTACTACTAATTTTAAATTAGTTCTGCTAGAGAAGTTCTGCCAACGTGAAGGTACCCTTTCTTTTCTCTAAAATTCATCCCCAAGCACACTTTTGGATTTACTTTCTCTGCACGGCTAGAACATATTCCTGTATTTCCATCAGTAGTGCTAGCACTTGGCAAAGCCTTTTCCAGCTTACATACTGACCCTGATTTCTGCTTGTTTCTTGTATCTTCACTTCCTGTCACTCGTATTTCTTAGAGTGGGTTTTGAAGTCACTCTGAGATTACAGTAAAAATTCCAAAGAACAGCATGTTATTCCTTCCAGGCTACTACCTCATCCTATCCTCACCAGTTGTTCCTCTTCCTGCCTCTTCCCCCCACACTTTTCATCTCTTTCTTAGTTCTGTTCCCTCCCAAGATTGCAAGTGGGCAAATGTTGTTCTCTGTTCACAAAGCACGTTCCCTGTTAATAAATGATGCCAGTTGATTCCTTCACAAAACACCACTGTTTATTCCTCAATAATTCCAGCTATAATTACCTAATTGCCAGCATGTCTGATATACTATTTAGGTCTCTGTTGTGTCATGGTCTTGCTTGTCTCTGGAGCTCTGAGGGGGTAATATTACAGTGTAGTCTTGGCTATGTACTGCATGGTGCTCTACACATTTATTAGACTAAACAAATAATAATTTTGCTAGTTTATATTGGCAGTCATTTTGTAAATATGTACAGCTTGTGTCTGGTTAGAGCCTCCTCCACAGGGCAAGCTACCTGTTGTGTTTTGCACATTTTGGTTCTCAGTGCTCACAGCTCTGAAATGTGCTGTAACACACACAGTGGAGGAAAAGGCAGCTCAAGAATGTGTTTTAACCCAGAATCTCAACTGTGCATTCATAATGCTTAAAAATAACTTGAACAGTATTTCATGGCAGCCTTTCAGGGTTGGATTTGGTTTTACTTTTGGACTTGTCTTATTAGTGGGAAAGGAGCCTTCCATGTTGGAAGTTTACAATTTCATGGTCCAACCTGAATGTGGATAGGGAAAGTAAATTTATTAATAATGCACTTTCTTGCATCTGATTCTTCAGTGTGTTTTCCATATCTTGAAGAAAAATTTTTTTCTGCTGAAATTAAATTGACATTTTTCTATTTCCAGTAGCATCCAACTAAAAGATGAACATAAAAGTACTGGGGTTTAATACCATTGATTTAGTTAGTTGTTGGTCATGGTGGTCTACACTGAAAAAAAGAGGAATTTTGAAAGACCATATATATACAAATTCCCTAGTACAGAGATATCATCTCTTGGCAGAGACCCGCTTCTTTTGGGAATGAGAGTCCTACTTGGTAGCAGAGATCTTTTTTTCTTTTTTGTTTTTATTTAATGAAAGAATATACACAGGACTGAAGAATTAGTACCTTTTAGCCAACTTTAGTTTTCCCACTTTTTGGTTTCACTCAGAGAGGGCAGTATTTTAGAAAACATTCATAATTACAGAAGTAAAAGTAAAATAACAGTCTCAGAGAATATGAGATTAGGAGAGAGAAGAAGTAAAATACAATATTTAAACAGATGAAATTTGAAGCTGGTATTTTTTTCTTTTGAGGGAAAAACCAAATTGATAAAGAATTTTATTTACATATAACAGCATTTCTGTATTTACACATATTTAGTGTAGTATATATTAGTATATTTCTGTATCTTTAACCATTCTGAACTAAACTTTGCATTATTTCTCTCTCTAGGGTATACCCATGGCTTAGAGGTTTAGGATATACATCTTTAACTGTGTTTTTAATGGGATTTTTTCTCTGGAATGTGGACAACATTTTCTGTGATAAATTGAGGTGAGTTTTTTCACTTGTCTGGATAACTCTTAATAGCCTTTAAGTACAAAGATTGGATTATTTCTGAGGTGCATATTCAAGTCCATCTCATTGTATGTATGGCATGCTGCCTACAAAACATCCATGAGATTTTATGCAGATTGCTCATGACTAGAGTCAGCACTCAACAGGGGTTTTTAAATTTTTTAACCATTTATAGAATTTTTGTTTTTAATTTCTCTTTAACTTCAAATTAAACTGAGAGAAATAATGCCACTGAAGTAATTTTGAGAGTCTGTGGATGACTAAAGCCTGTTATTCAGACTTGATTTCATCTGAATGGTTTTTTATCCTGCTCATTTGGGTTTTCTTTTCTGCTCTTCCATTTCCTATGAAAATATCAAAACCAGTAGTTCTGCATGTTAAAGAAGACATGCACAACTACTTCTGCTACTACTGCTCAGGAAATACCTATTTCAATATCCGTGTTACCAATAAACAGCACTTAGTTGCAATTCATGTATTGTTCAGCAAGCTGGAGGAGATGGAAATGTTAATTCCAGCATTCAGAAAAATACATTTTTGACAATTTGAAACACTGTTATGCCATGGAATCTGTGTTGTACAGAATTGTCCTAGTAGGCTGGTTTGTAAGAGCTAAATAACAGTGTGCTGTAAAGAAGTCTAAAGTTTTCCATCCCTTCTGGCTCTTCAATCCCTGTGCTGGGTTAAGCAAACTGAAAGTTAATTCCAACAGAGTATTCTTGAAGCTTTTTAAAAATTAATATAATACATGATCCTCATCCCTAGGAGCACTTGATAGAGATGGGATAGAGTAGTTATTTGGCAGCATGAATAACTGTGCTGGATTTGGCCCAATAATTTGGCATTGGTTTACAGTTACTTTGCAAATATTGGCATGAGGGTTGATTTTTGCAGCTGCCTCACGTCACTGGTGAGATCACAACCCCCAATTCACCAAACCTGCTGAGCTGCTGTGGGTCCATGGAGGTTTTGAACTGGTTCCTAGGCCCAAAAATGACACCAGCTGCTGAGGCACTTTCTTCCCTTCTCATTTCATAAGGGGAAAAAAAGTCAGCATCTTTCCTGTAAGACTTGTGTGGTTATGGTGATAGAAAAAAAGATATGCTTGTTTACTAGCTTTAGTCAGACATCTGCAGAGCCTTGGATTTCTCCAGGAGGTATTATACTCTGAACCTTTGGAGAAAATACATTCAAATCCCTTGAAATTCTTTATTCTCTGGATGTCTAGCTTGTGAATCATCCACCTACCTGCTCTGTTTGGTTTTAAAGTTCAAAACTGCGTTTTGATTCAGGGTTTTTTGTTCCATATTTTAGTAAATCTGCAGCTTATTTAAAAAAAATCAAAATAGCAAAAACTCTGTAGCACTCAGTTTCTCTGGTTGGAACCACGCACTTTTGAATTTGAGCTTTGAAATTTCCTGCCATCCAAAGGCTCAAAGTTTGTGCCAGGCTGCATGTTCCACTGTGTCATTGCTGGGCTGACTCAATTGGAGCTTTGTGCTAGTAATTGTGACTGAGCAGCTTTGGACTAAGCACTGTAATATCAAGCAGTAAGGACATATTCCAGGAGTTGCAGATTTTTCTTGCTTAACACATGCAATCGTTGTTTTCCACTTTTTACTTTGACAAGTGAAATTAAAGTGGAAAAAAAGACCAGCAGATGCAAACAGTTCCTCCACCATCAACCAAGATAGGCATTATCTGCAGAAGCCTAATGAGCAGGAGAAATAAGAGCAATGTAGTTCCTTCTCTTTATTTCTTTATCTCCATCCCTTAGCCCCTTCTCGAGTAGCTCACCACCCCATAACTACAAAATACAAAGCATGTTGGTGGAGTATCTCAGACCCTCTCCTTTAATTGCTTCCTCATTAAATACCCATTTTGTCCCTGTTTTAAGAGTCCAACAGATAAAGGCAAGTTGAGCTTTCATGTACCTGCAAAATAGGTGGTGTGATTGCCCAATTTAAAGTGATGATGTCTGATAAATCTCATTTCCTCTCTTGGACCTTAAACTCAACATTTCATCCTATTGACAGTAGTTCACAGGGTCTTGTGGAGGAGGGTGGTAGGATTCATTTGGGACTGTGGGATGCCATAAGTATATTCCCTGAAATTTGAGTCCAGAAGAAATTGGTCACTCATCATATGAGGAAATGTCTGTTTTCTTTAAATGTATAAGAAAGTCAGTTTTCTGATATCTCTTTGTAGTGGCAGTGTAAAGTGTAAGTGCTGCTCCTCACCTGCTGAAAGCCTGATTCCATGAAGCCTCCCCTGTCCAGCACATGCCTGAGATATGGAAACAATAATGGGTGATCTGATAATCCAACATTGTGATTTGAGATTGCTTAGCTGGGAAAAACTATTCCATTGCATGGTATTCCTTTCTTTCAGAGCATTACGAGAGAAGATGCCTCCTGTGGTGGGAGCTGTGACACAGTTTCATGCATGGTGGCATATTCTTACAGGGCTGGGCTCTTACCTTCATATCCTGCTAAGGTAGGAAATGTTTTCTAAACTGGAAGTTCACAGAGATCTTACAAGTTTTCTCAGCTTCAGATGGATTTCAGAATGTTGTACCATCCAGAAGAGCAGGAAAATGACTTATTAAACTGGTGTACTGTTTTCTTTCCTCTTTGTAACTGATCTAAAAACTCTCTTAAAACTAATCTATATTTTTCAAAATGTAATCACTAGTCTTTAAATAGTCATGATTCTTCAAGAAAATTTAATTCAGAAATGGGAAGCCTGTGGCAGTTAAACCAAAACTGTTTGACAGTATATTAATTTCAGAATGTAAGCCATTAATACTTGTCTGTTCTTGAGCAGCAATCCTGAAGTACTAAAACATGTTTAAATTCAGGAGCTTAACAAATCTTTTCATAGGCACTGTCACTCCTGAAAACCAACAGGCATCCTGCTGTAGTGCAGAAGGTGATGGCTAAAGTAGTTTTAGAGGAGCTGTTCTCAAAAGGGCTTAAACAAGAATGTAAGTTAGCAAGTCTGGAGGCAGCAGATTTTTCTCATTTTTGCTCTATACCACCATCTAGTGGAACCAGGGGCAAGAATAGAATGTAAACTGAAATGTGAAGAATTTCTGCTGTTTGTTCATCATCTAATTAAATAAAATTTTACCACTTAACAATAACAAAGAGAATTTCTGTTATATGTTTACATCCTATGTAGTTGAGAACTTGATTATATATCAATTTTTCTACATCTAACATAGAATTGACCTTTTTTGTCAGATGTTAAAATAACTAATAAAAGGAAAATGCAAGGAAAATAAGTACAGTTCCATTAGATGACCTGATAGCTCATTGTTACATTTATGTGTATATATATCTCTATGTATATATACATTTACATATATGTAGGCATGTAAATGTATATATACATAGAAATATGTCAAGGTATATGGAAAACAGTTGCTCCATTTTAGTTTACAGGTTGTCTGCTACTCTAAAGAGCTAGAGGTAATATTTTAGAATATTGCCTCAAAAAAAATTCCTTGCAGGAATCAAGCATAGGCAAGGTTTTTCCAACATGCCACAAAGTGGCATTGCCTTTTAAAAAAATGTGAGGTCATTCACCGGAAAAGATCGACTGAGAGGAGAAAGCATCTAAGAATAAGATGTAGAATCAAGCTATGCTGCTTTTTCCCCCCTTTAACATCTGCTGTATTTTGTGGTACACTGATTTAATTTCATCCTTCTAAAATGGCAGACTCCAGTCCCTGGGGGTTTCTTTGTTGTTTGGTTTTTTTTTTTGGTTTTTTTTTTTTTTTTTACCTCTCAGGGTTTCTTTCTTTCTCCCCACATAGGTGATAGGGTAAATTATTTTGTGGATTAGTCTGCTACAGGGCGATTTACTGGAGGTTAACATCTCCTGAATTGACTAAATCTAGGCAGAATGGGTAGCTCTGCAATCACAGAAACAATTCTTTTATAGTTGGAAAATAAAACTGGGATCAGGACATCCTTATTTTATATGCTGTCTTATGCTTGAAATTTTAAGCATGCTCTTTTCCTTCTCCTCAGTTTATATACAAGGACACTTTTCCTGAAACACAGGCCAAAGGTGAAGGTAAGCAAGCTGTATTTTGTATTTATTAGTGTACATTTGGATATCTTGTGCTTTGAACTGTTGGTGGGGCTCAATAATTATGCCTGTTAGGGTACTGTCTTTGACTTCTGCTTACATCCCAAGAAATGCAGTTGAAATTTTCCTAGAATCACAGAATGGTTTGGGGTGGAAGGGATCTCAATGATTATCTAGTTTCAGCCCCCCTGCCATGGGAAGGGACACTTTCCACTAGACCAGGTTACTCAGAGCCCTTCGGGTACTGCAACCTGGCCTTGAACATTTCCAGGGGTGGAACATCCATGGCTTCTATGGGCAGCCCATGCCAGTATTTCACCACCCTCAAAGTAAAGAATTTCTTCTTAATATCCAATCTGAACTTACTCTTTTTCATTTTAAAGCCATTCCCCTTTCATCCTATCATTAGATTATGTTTAATAGTGTTTGGTTTCAGTTCCAAGAAACATAATGTTCCAAGGAATCTTTCCCCTATTCCTATTTTTCTTTTGACAGTTTGTTTTTGGAATATGGCCTGTTCTTCTTGTGGAGCCACCCAAGAACCTCTGACTGAGCCCTGGGCAGCCGCACGTGATCCCCTGGCCTGGCTGAATAAAGCATTTCAACAGTTGCTCAGGCTGAAGTGTCAAAATTCTGGATCAATCCAAGTACCATTGCTATTAAAGGACTTCTCTGTGCTGCAAGGCCAGTCGGCTGGAACAGAGCAAAGAGCTGGCACACTAGGGAAATAGCACTTAGTGCAGCTTTGTTCGAAGTTGTTAAAACAAAGATTAAGACACAAGGGTTTTATGTATATATTGTACAGCTGATGATATTGCGGTAATATTTCGTGCTGGTCACAGAAAACTAACCATTTTTGAAGTGGATTGCTTACATTTTTTCATTCAGTTTTTGTTCTTTCTGTGGTCTAAACTAATATTAGTAACTGAATGACAAAAATGACAAAACTAGGCCATTGATGGCCAAGTTAAGCATCTGTGTGGCCTATAGTGAACTGAATGCTTAACCCAAACTACTTTAACCTTGCACTTTTATACAATTAATGAAGTATGTAATGGTTGATTTGGGCCTTTATTCTACCTTGCTTTTCCACAACCTCCTTTGCAATTTATATTTTAAGCAAAATGGTTGGGATACCTGTGCCATTTAGTTCATTTTCTACCAAGCTTGTTTTCTCTTTAGTCCAACTGAGAGGTTCATCATAGAGGATGTTCCAAAGTGTGACCAGCGGAAGATACTGAAATGGTGAAGCTTTATAGGTGTTCCTGTTTGCATCTGGGAGCTCAGTTCCTAATTTTTTGACCAGTGATTCATTGCAAACATGTGGAGTGACTGTAGAAACATAAGAAACACTCTTTTTAAATTTTTTGTAATTGTTATTTACATACCTAACTTTTCTATCCCTTTCTTCAACTTCCCATTTCCCATTCATACTACAGATTGACAAACACCTTAGATGTGCTCTAGTTCAGCCTTGAATTCATCATCATCTTACTTTACAAGTCTTAAATATTGGTGGGAACTTTCAGCAGCATCTTATTCAGAAGATGAGTAAAGGACAAGACTGAGGCTGAGGATATCCCCAAATACAAGGGTCAGTGCTTTGCTTGCTTTTAATCTATCACATTCTTAGTCTGTGAGAAAGCTGACCACCTTTTGAAACCAGACTTAGGGGATTAATGAGGGGGACAAACTCTGTTTTCTGCAAATTTTATCTACCCAGCTGATGAAAGTTAGTAAGTAAATTTAAGGAAAACATTAAACTAACACAGTTTTTCAAAATATACCTCATATGAAGGCTGTGATTTTGATGCTCTTAATTTTGGGGCAACAAACAGAGTCTATCTCTGTGCCTACTTGCCGCCATTCTATGCAATTTTTGTCTGCTTTGGATGCTCTGACTGATTTGTCCTTCTTGCCATGAAGAAAAAAGGGAAACACTCAGACTGATCCAAAATCCCATTTTGTATTGATTTACAATGTGCTCACAGCAGCAAAGCATGGTAATATAGCTGTAAAGCTGTGTCCCAGGTCTCAGAGTCTTGACTATTGAACAATCAGTGCTGGTTAAAATGGTCTCTTTTCTCTGTTTGCAGTTTCTCTGCATCTCTCGCATCCATCATTAACTCTTCTACTGATGTGAACCTCCAAATTAAAATGTGGCTTCTGTTATGTGACAACCCTGGACCCTTGAGATCAAATAACCCCAAACTGCATTGGAAAAAGATACTTAACCTTGAGTGAATTCAATGAGGTTTAAGCACATGCTGATAGCAATGCATTTCAACCTGTGCACCCTATAAAGACACCTGAAGGGTAATTTCAGAATAGCTTTGATATCAGTAGGCTCCAGTTCCATAGACAAGGTCAGCATCTGTGCTGGGAAATTTGAGTGCTCTTCAGACTGAAAGAACTTAGCAGAACTAGCACAGAGGTAGGAAAAAGCTGTTATGGATCAGGTGTCTTTAATTATCCAGAAGGTATATTTTTTATAAAGATATTTGAGAACTGTTTCAAAAATGTAGCTTGAAAATAAGTGCCTGCCTGTTCACCTCCAGGCTTTCTCAAGCATTTTTCCACACACTGTATCCTATTTTCTCATTTAGTATGTTTACATGTGTTCATAAGTTAGGGAAGGAGTCTCGTAAGAGAAGCAGTGCAGCAGCAAGACGTATCAACAGTCACTTGTGACATCTGCTTGGTATGATACTATTTTTATGGAAATGGAATAAAGCCTTTATTTTAGTAGCCTTAGTTTTGTTACTGAAGGATCTGGGCACTCTGTTTAGTTAATTAATTGCAAGAACCAGAGTGTCTTGGAAAGCCACTTTCTTATTGATCAGGCATCTCTGCAATGGTATGGTATATTTATATTTCTTGATTCTTCTACACATTTGCAACTAGGAAGTCTGTGATGGGGGTTCAGATCTTGTTGGATTGAATTGTCAGGATTTTTTAAAAATTGAAAAGGTAATATTTTAATTTTATAGTGCTGTTATTTTTTCATTTATGTATTGTTTTTTGTTCATGTTTTTTTCTTTAAAAAAAATGCAAATTGGCTTTCTCCTGCATTCCAAATGAGCAAAAACATGCACACTTCTACCACCTTGCCAGCAGCCTTTCTTTCAGCAGGTTATATTAGACCCTGAGGAATGTAATTTACTTGTGTATCCTTCTTAGCATAAATAATCTAAAATCATGGGTGCTTTGGTTTGACTGCCTTACTGATCTTGTGAGTGATATTGAAAATGACAAGCCAGTTTTAACTACATGTCATTGAAATTCAGACTGCCTTTTCTAGTGCCTGGAAAGACATACATTCTTACTCCTGTAATGTGTTAAATGTCTGTTAATTGCTTTTTATTTATATCGCTTGTATGACAATGTTGATTTTTTTCTACAGACCTTAGAGCAGTATATCACAACCTTTTCCTGCACTACATCTTGGACACACAAGTCATGTGTGATCCTATTTTTTGAGTAGGATTCAGACAGCAGCTACTGGAAAGAGAATTATGGAAGTAGCAGGTGTCTGCAGGATGTGTTGTACAGACTTGATAACAATGAACTCTTCTATTCCTTAACATCTGTGAAGAACCAGGAAATCTGCCACCGTACGACCATCAATTTGACACAGATGAGCAGTAAGTAGCTCTGCAGTCCATGAGCTGAAAAATTCTTTCTTGGAAATAAGAGGGAAAACTTCAAAATTGCTCTCACAGTACAGATCAAACCCATACCTAATTCTGGGAATTTAGATTTTTTTAGATACAGCTCAAGATATGCATTCTCCAGTGAGCAGAAATCTCATCCATGTTTCAAAGGCAGTGCTGTTGGCTAGCAGTATTAGTCATCTCCAGACTTCATCTTAATGGTTTTTCTGTTAGCACAGGGCTGCTGTACTGCCCATGGGTGTTTAAAAACTCCCTCCAGTCAGAGTTGGAATATGCAGTGTTACCACTTGCCAGTCTACCTCTGTCATGTATTGTACCATACCTGTGCCCTTAATTACATTTGCCTGAATGTGTGCACATCAGAGCAGCCTGACTTAGCCTGTGCAGCCCCTGGGAGTGGCAGTGGTGTTGTATTGATTCCTGGCTGACTGTTCACTGCCTGTAAACATCCTCACTTGTTTGGTGTCTGTCACCCACAGCCTGTGCTCAGTCTGCCACTCATCTTTGTGTAAGTCTGGCTGCTTTAGAAAGAGATTTGAGTAGGAGGACTTCAATTCAGACAGGTGTAGTGAAATCTTCTGGGAGGGATATAGTGGAAAATATTGCTCTTTAATTAGTTTTAATTCTCTTTTAATCCTGTTCTGTGCTGTCTTGCTTGGCTAAAGGCGAATTGTATGATTTGAAATGCAGTTGATTCTTTTGGCCATCGTGGATTTGCTTCTAACACCTCATTTCAAGCAGCTGAATGTCTTTTTCATCAAACACTTCCATGTGAATCTCAGCAACAGAAAATCCTCCCAATACTACCAGTGTTTCTTGCAGTCACTATCAACTTGTTTAATCTGCATTCAAGAATTTCAGTAATACCATTTTTTAAAACCTGTTTTCTCTCTGTGGATATATTACAGCATTTTAATAGCAGGTGGTAAAACAATTCAGTACAGAGGAGCTGTAACAGAGCAGCAATGCTGTTTTCTTTAGTAGACATCAGAATTCAGGAACACACATCCATTTTGGGGGAATGTGTGCCCTGTAATTTAGATTAACATATTCAGGTTAAACTTTCAGTTTACTTTAAACCCCATCTGCACTTTATAAGTAGGCAGTGGGAGGCTTTAACTGCAAAGTGCTGTTTGACTGTGAGACTTTACCATGAAGAGGGGATGGAGGCTTTATTACACATGAGCAGAGCACAGCCAGAAGGAGATTAAGAAATCTTACATGAAAAGAGAATAACAAAAGATTAAGCACAGAATCCCGTAGTATTACGTCAACCACCCTCCTGGTATCTGCACTTTAGATACTTGGATGTTTTGCTATTTATACATTTAACTTTCCATGTTGACTCTCTTCACCACAGAAGTGATGTAGTTTCTGTTACATTCAGTTCATTGTAGATGACTTAGAGGTGGTTTTATGAAGATGGAACATGACACATGTTTTGAAATGTTTGTACATGAATGAATGCATTTCTGACCTATCTGGAATGTCTTCTGCCAGCTTATTTTGAGAGTCTGTAACCTAAAGACAGAGAACTTTCTATGTAACTATTAAAATTGGGTTTGGGTTTCTTTGTTCAGTTTCTCACGCACAACTGCCTACAGCTGCCAAGTGCCTGATCTCATTGTTACAAGGCTTTTATGAGATCTGGGGCTGTGTTTCCTCCTGAGGTCTCTAAGACAAAGTCTTTGGTAGGTGGGGGTCAATATTTTTTTTAAAGTCCTGCTTCTGCAGGAATCCCAGTGCTATTTTTACTGGCTTTCATGTTAGTTATCCAATACATGTCTGCCTCTGACTCAAAGTTGAGCCTGGCTACCCACCTTCCTGATGCTGTTGCATCTTTCCAAGGCTCTGAAGGCTGGGTGAGGGATTTAGCTGTACAAGAGGTGTTTATTTCGGGTTGTGTAGTTCAGTGACAGGCAGGGTGAGGGCGCAGCAGTCAAGCAAGCACTTTATGTGGAGCCCCCTTATTGGAGCTCCCAGCCAGATGCTCTAAACAGGACTGGGGACAGAGGGATTTGTATGTACAGTTTGAGAGGCAGGTTTAATGCCCGAACCTCTTGCTTTACTGCAGAATTCTTCCATTTTACTTCTTGAAATTTTTTAGGTTTTACTAAGTATGTAATTGTAGATTTAAGAAGAACTGAGTTCAGAGTTGATGTGAGACCCTAAAACAGTGCCTGCAATTTTGGGGGTTTTTTGCACGTATATCACACAAATTGATAAGAGAAGATTGTTAAGATTTTTAACAATGCAAAGATAAAGGGTCTTTTGCTTATTTATCCACAGGAATAGCTATAAGCACAATCTTAGATTCCTTCTTCTGTCCCCAAAGCTCTGGAACATATATATGTTTCTCCAAAGACAGTGCTGAATAAAATGGCTCATAGCAAGTTATGTACCAAAATGTTTTCCACATTAAAGGTGTGGAAGAACTTTGTTTGTATATCCTATTGTTCCCTGGATTTTGGAAGAGAGGGTTTCAAGCAGCATAAGCAGTATTTACTCCTTAGACTGAACAGAAACTAGCTTTTCTCTTGATTTTCCAAATTGATGACTGTGTCATGTTGATTGTTGATCTCAGTGTAATGCGTGGATGATGATAGAGTCTGATCAAACACCATCTGTCCACCTGGAGTGGATATGAAATCTCCTGTTCATTACCTGACCAAACTTTCTAATGTGGACGCTATGAGTTCCAACATGTGGGCTTCTCTTCCTGAGATTCAGTACATTGTTGCAGATTGATAATAACACTGTGACAGATGAGTAGCAGTTGACTTGTAGAACACAGCTACACTGAGAAATGCTTATTGACAATTTTGATACACTGAACTGACTCTTCCTACCAAACCAGCTGGTAACCAACCTTAGGCTTATATGTATCAGCGTATCTTGTTTTCCAAAGCACAGTAGCTTTGAAATATTTAATATGTTTCGTTTGTTTTTCATGCTGCAGTCAAGCACTAATTTGTGTCTTTATAGTACAAACTATTAAAGAATTTTGTTTTAAATACAACATTTCCCAGGTGATTCTTGGTGTCTGTGTTGCACAGGGCTGGTTGGTTCTTCTGGACGCTGTTCAGTAGATGGGTGGTTGTACATCTTGGCCAGTGGTGTGCAAGTACAACAGCAGGGTTTGTGTGTCCTGCATGGATTAAGAAGCTGCGTGCCTGCAGCCAAGAGCCTCCATGGCAGTAGAGTTCCCCAGTCTTTGCCTTGTGCTGGGGCCCTTTGGGCACTGGGCCTTGCTCAGAGAGTAGTGTTGGCTGTAAACACTGCAGCACCATCTTCCCTTCAAAGGCCTTTCCCAGCACACACCAGTTAGAAGGGACTGCAGGTGGGTGATGTGGGTGGGAGAGGAGAAGGCAGGAGTCAGGTGAACGTGCAGGCAGCCCAGAGTGTGCAATTTGCACAGCCTTTGCTTCAGCCTTTTCCTGTTCCTTTCAGTGAGAGAGGAGGATAATCACTGCAGGGCAGAACCTTTCCAGGCAGGAATTGTGGACAGCCAGGCACTAATCCAGCAAGTCTCGTCACACCCCGGCAGCCAGAGTCTGGTAATGACCATAAGGTTTTTTCTCCTCTTCTGGCTGTTCTCCCAGATGCTCAGAGACCCCTTTTTCTCCTGCTTCTCTCTCTTGAAGCTGTATATCTGCAGGGACAACCTGGAGTAAACTATTCAGGGGCCAAGACCCAGGGCAGCAAACCTCAGAGCCAGTGGTGTAAATGGCTGGGGCAAGCTGTGCCATCTCCCCTCAGTGGTGCTGCATACAGAGGCACATCCAGACTCTGCAGACAAGCATTGCCAGAACTCTGAGGCTGGGTGAAATCCAGCTTTGCATATTGAGCTTGTGGCTGGTCTAGAGCTGAGTAATGCTTTGAAATTTCCCTGGGGATAAAAACACTGTGGTTCTGTCAAAGCCCTCCTCCCAAACAGAAAATTGAATTTTGAGCTTGATGATTCTCTTTCAAGACTGCCAATTTACTTGCAGTTTTATTAATTTCTCTCCTTCCCCCTTGGTTTTTGTTTTTTGGTCCTTGTTTTTTTTTTTTTATTGTTGTTGTTGTTTTGGTTTGTTTGTTTGTTTGTTTGTTTTAATTCAGCCTGTGCAGAGGCTAAAAGTGAAGGTCTGTACTTGCACCACTTAAATCCCCGTGGCTCCAGTCATAGATTTAGCTGTTCATGGTGCTGTATGGACAGAGTTAGCAGAGGAGCTGACTATCTAGCCTGGATATTTGTTCCTAAATTTGTGGAAATGGACAAGACGATGAAGGCACTAATGAAGCTGTGATGGGTCTGTCTCTTCTGTGGGTCATTTTTGAGACGTTCTCTGATGGGTCCTATGGGACATGGACCATGGTTGTGCTGGCATGAGAGAGGCTTAACAGAAGCAGGACAAGGATAAATGCCTCGATGCAAACTTGGTCACCCAAGAGGAGAAAATGTGATGAGCTCAAGAAGAGGTTCCTTGCACCCTCAGCAGGAACAGAGCTGGGATGATGTCCTCATTCACCTCATTCACCTTTTGTATGTGAGCGACACATAAAACTCTGTATTTGCCAAGACAGAACTAATGTTGTGTGAAGCGCTGTGTGCGATGTATAAAACATCCCAACCTACAAGCAGAAACTTTGTGGATTTACTTTAGACTTATTTTGCAATCACTATAGTTAATTTAGCATTCTGGCTCGTAAACTCCTTTCCAAGGTAAGTCACCCCCAAGCTGGATATCTCACCTTGCTCACATGCAACACCCAAGGCTCTCAGTGCATGACACTTTCCAGCTGCTACAGCAATACAAATAGCTACTAAAAACATCCAACCTCATTAATCATCTTCACTCAGACTGACTTTATAGTGCATGCAAGAGGCACACACCAACTTAATGAAATTAGCAGTAATTAGTGGCCCTGACACACACATAGAGTGAACACAGGGACCAGCTGGAGCGTGTGCAGGTCCTGTGGACCTCGTGCCCATGGCACAGCACCCAACAACACCTTGGGACATCAAGGGTGCTGACTCTGATCTCTCATCCTGGAAATCAGGCAGGTGAATGCTAATCAACAGCAGCTCACATGATCTCGCAGAAATGGAATTAAGCAAGTTACTCTGCTGATGTAAACTGATGTCAAAGCCCTAGTATTTATAGGCTGGCCAAGTATCAGAGCTGCAGTGATTTATGTGGATGTCTAACCTTAGCACTGCTTTTTCCTTATAGCTGGTGGGTTGACTCAGTGCCGAACAGTGGAACGGAGTACATTTGTTAAAATATTGCAGTATTGTAGAAGCCTGGGGACAAATCCAACTTCTCAGGTAGGAGAAGTGATGAGCAGAACAACCAGATCCCCTCTGCAGCCAGGCAAACCTGTCCAGGCACTTGTGAGTCATTGCTTCACAGGGTTTTATTGCTTAACAGGGTTTTGTTCATTTAGAGTCCTCTGAGGGTTCATTTGTTTTGGGGTTTTTTTCTTCTATTTGTTTGGGATTTTTTCTTTAATCATCTCATTTTTAACATCCCACCTCGGCTGAAATGAAAGCAAGATTAAGTGCTAGTTACAAAATGAAAAACAACAATGAACCTGCAAGCCACAGCATGAAAACAGAGCTGCTACAGAAGGGATATTTTTATACAGGTTATCTGAAAAACAAACAAACTCCAGCTGTTTTCTTGCTGCTGACATTAATTAAAGCAGGAGGGCTGATTAATGCTGTGGACTTGTTTCTTTCTGCCACATCCCCCTGGATTTGACAGTTCACTATCAATTTGCTTTGCAACCGAGGCACTCGTGCACATCCCTCCAGAGTGGTTGTGGCTCTTCAGTAATGCCCAGGACATCTGATACTAAGTGGCTTTGTCCATATGCTCACATCGTGTTGTGTTCATGTTCAGGGTGGCATAAAAAGCCTTTTTTCCAAGCCATGAGCTGTGTTACATCCCAGTAGATCCCCTCCGCTCCAGTAAGCATCACAGGGCACATCAGCAGCCTCTTGTCAGGTTTGTAAAACCATGAGAGCAACAACTCCAGGTCAAACTCATGATGATCAGGCTTTAGGAGAAATCAATGTTTAAACATATTAAGGGCAAAATCCTAAATCAGAATAAAAACCTGGCCATTCTTGCCTTAATTAGGTTCAACAGTGCTAAACACAGTACTGGAGACAATTACCTCCAGCAAGGGTGGTGATTTCTATCTGGAGTGGAAACATCATCATGTTGGAAGGCTGAAAGTAAAGAACATCTCTTTACAACCTCTGATTTCAAATGAAACCCTGGTGTTATTCTGCCTGAATCCATGCCCAGCTTGGCTGTCTCTTCTTAGAGAGCCATACTATAATTGTATATATATATTCTCTGATAATATCAGAGATGGCAGCTTGAAGCTTCAAGCTCCTGAAGCTTGAAGTCAGAAGTCAGCAAATTAGAGAGGGCAGGAGAAGTCTCATTTTATTCATTATGGTGTGACAGTAGTTTTAAGTCTCATACATGGGTCCTGGAAAAGAACATATATCTCTATGAGCTGTGAAGGTATGGTTCACGTCAATATGAAGACTGAAACTCTACTATGGTCTCGCATTAAAGGATTTTTTTTTTCCCTTGGCTTGGCTAATGAGAAGTGACTGATGTGATTCCTGCAATCACTTGCACTCACCCAGACATGAGGCTGTGGGACCTCTCCTGACAGAGACCTCAGGCTGATAACACTGATCTGTGGGTATGACTGGAGCAATGCCTCTCCAATTAGGGTGCCCTGTGTCCCTGGCTGAAGAGTCTCGCTGATTAACTCATCCCCAGATCAAAACTGGCACCCAGCCACACTGTGGCAGTGGGAGCTGTGCCAAAAGCACAGGGGTGTTTGTGCCTGGGACTTACCTTGTTTCCCCTTGGGGGAATGAGATGAGCCAGTGAGAGCTGGCACGATGCTCCACCCCTACAGCTGCCATGCCCTGCACAGCTCAGCCTCTTTGGAACCTCTGGGGACAGGGATCCTACAGCATCCCCTGCCTGCCCCCTCCAAAGTTAGACTTGGAAAGTATTCCCCAATAGACCAATTAGATACAAGCCTTGTCCCTCCTTTGGGTTTTTTACCTTGTAAGAAGCTGAATGTGAAGGGGAATTTAATCTTCCTTTTTTCTCTAAATTTTTGATGTCAGTAAACTGGTTGTTTTGTTGGGGCTTTTTTAGGTTTTTTTCCAGTCTTCAGAGTTGAAATAGGAACTTTTGAAACACTTTTTCCTCTGTCTCTTTTTGGCTTAATGCCTTCTTTTTGGCAAAGACATCTAACAATGAAAAGACATTCCACTGGCTGTGTGTATCATCAGCCATTAAAACGCCATATGCAAAGATGAAGTAATCTGGATGCTTTGAGATGGATTTATATCCTTGGGCAGTAAGATTTCCCAGCCTCATACATGATGATTGGTCTTTCTGTGCTGTATGACTGCTGCTGGGTCTGTTTATTCTATCTTTTTCCCTTTTAAAATACAGAGATGTACGTATGAGATAATGCCATCCCCCAGGAAATCTTTGAGCAAGATCAGGGGCTCTCAAAGGATGCAACACCCAGGTCAGGCATCCCAAATCCCTCCCACACACCCCATGCAGAAGAAATTATGAACTTCCACAGCCCAGACTACTTGAGGTCCACTAAAAGCATTGTGGCAAGTCCTGGGCATTTAGGTGGCAAACATTTGCCCAGGTGAAACAAGAGGCTCCACTGAGAATTAAAGGTAAAGCTAATAATTTTGTCTTTGCTTTTCCTCACCAAATGATTCACACAATTTTTTGCTAATTAACGCAACTGGAAAGTAAGTAAAATTACCTGAGTTACTGAAAAATAAGGAGAACTTCAGATTGTAAGGAGGACTGCTGGCTGCTGTCTCCCATTGCTAGCCTGTATATTAATTATTTTCCTGCTGATTCAGAGGGAAGATAGCCAAGCTGTGAATCAGCCCTACCTCTTCTTGCAACAGCTATCATTTCCCTAGATCTCCTCCCCAAATCCCAGCCAGGTCAGGCAGTGCTTTATTAATGAGATCAGTAATTGCAGCACGAGACTGCACAGTTGCAGAGTCAGGAGAGAAATGGAGAAACTCTGCTTCTTCTACATTGCAAGGAAAATGCTAACTGTGAGCTGCATATAATTTTCTCCAGAAGATGGATTAATATTTACTTTTTTGCAGCATCAGAGCATTCCTGGTTTCTTTGTCATTGAATCCTACAGGCTGTGCAACACTGGCTCATTAAAAAAAAAAAAACACTGAGAATCCAAAACACAAAAAAAGCCCAAATTCCCAGCTCCTGACCACTGTCCAGCAGCCAAGACATGCCTCCTTGTGTGAGTGAAAGTAGATATGACACAGATTTAATGAGGCAACTGCTTCTTGACAGCACCACAGCTCTCCTCAGAAACTGTGTTGTTATTCATTTACTTGACTAATGCAGTCGTGTTGTGCAAAAAAATGGGAGAAAACTATTTGGAGGGCCAAGTATATAAAGTTTGAAAAAGAACCCCATAGATAAATCAGCAGGCTTTGCTGAAGTTTAGGCAGGCCTTGGACACATCATAGTTTTGCGGGTTGTGGAGAAGCATTTCTGGGAACCCTCTGAAAACTTAGGGGGCCTTGTCACCCTGTCTGCAATGCCTGAGGCTGCAGTGGTGATACAGAGCATCTAAAATTACAATCATGGAATTGTTTGGGTCTAAGGGACCTTCAGGATCATCTACTTCCTCATCTATCTTCAGTTCCAACCCTGATGTCATGGACAGGGACACTTCCCACTAGAGTACTTCTCAGAGCCCCATGCAACCTGGCCTTGAACACTTCCAGGAATGGAGCAGTTACAGCTTCTCTGGGCAAATACTCATATTCGCCTCAAGACTGAAACATTCCCATTCTCTAAAACTTTGTAAAAGCAGGAAATTGAGGTATGTAAGATGTCATTGGTTTCATTAGCATCCAGATTATGGGTGTGTGAGGGGACTGTCTGCTGGTAAGCATCAGTCTCATCAGCTGTGCTGGATAATTGCTGCTTTCCCCAGTGCATTTTAAAAAAGCATATCCGGAGCTTTTAAAATTATGCTTGAGTTCATTTCTCAGACTGGCAGCAATGAAAGACTATTGGTGTCAAAGATCTCTGAAAAAAGTACACTTGGGAACATCTCCTTCTCCTACATAGTCTTTTTGGCTACAGTACAGTATTTTTCCCCTAAAACATAGAGCTTGGAGGGGAGGACATGGCAGAAGTCAATCACCAGACACTGCAAGTAGTGAGGATGATTTCTGAGCAAATGTTGAGTACCCAAGTCAAGGCTCTTGTGAACTCCCAAGCACAGCATCTCAGTTACAGTTCAGAGCTTAGATGAGGATGTTAAGAAGTGCCTTGCTCCTGGAGTTTTCACAAAGAATTACATCACTATTGTTTTTCCCCCACAGCCTACCTTTCCAGCCTGTCTGTACTGCAGCAAATAAATCTTGACTGCACTGATGGTTTTATGCTTGCCTTGTGTTTGAATCTCAGCCCGGATGAAGCTGAGGTGTGGAGGTGACCTCTCCAATTAATACCCAAGCAATTTCCCTTGAGCTCTGTAATCAGAGACACCTGGGAGCAGATTTTGGAGTTGGTTTCCTCACCAAGTGCAGGAGTCAGCACAAGTGCTAGAGTTGGCTGCATGCTGATGCTAGGTCAAGGTTAGGCTGATAAACAATACATAGAAGGAAGTACCCTACAAGCCTCCAGGACATGTCCTACAGATGTTCCTTGCTGAAGAGGAGAAGGTTGTGGAATGAAAATATCTGCCTTGGAAGTGGTGGGGAAATTCACAGGGGTCAAGTTCCCATGGGGTGTCAGTGATGAAAACAGGAGGGCATAGTTCCTGGTGCAGGGGAAAAGGCACTGTTGGAAAACGTGGCCACCATGAGAAAGTACCTCAGCCCCTCCAAAACATCCATTTCATTGAAGTGCAGGGGATGTGAGTGGCCAGTCCATAGATCCTGGAGTTCATTGGAGGTAGCTCAGTAAGAAATATACTGCACAAAATTAAGAAATTCCTGGGAAAATTTGTCCTTTTTGATCCACTGGCTACTCATCTTACTGTCTTGCCTTGCAGAGAATCATCTGAGTCACATTTGTCTTCTTCTGGGAGCTTTGCTCTACATTAGTGGTAGCAAGGACTTGGTCAAGGTGTTCCTACGAGGTCCAACACTTCCCTGCTCGTCCTCTCCAGGTATGGCCACTCCAAAAGCCAAGGAGGGCAGTCCAAAAGTAACATCTGAGGGTCACTGCCTGGAACAACAAAGACTTCTGCCACAGGAACCAGGCAGTGCTTTGATGTATCTACACCTTATAAATGGACAATATTGCTAGGCAGCTGGGAAACAAGGAGAAACTCGAAACACAGCAGGGTTTTCCAAAATTTCCTTAGGAAAAGTGAATTCTGCCTTTCTGTGAATCCTTCAGGAACAAGCCACTGCTTTTGCACAGAGAGCATGTCTGGTAGGAGAGGGAAGATTTTATCAAGCAAAACTAGGTCTCTGTTATACCAGTGTAAATCCAAAGTAATTCAAGTGATCCCAGGGATGATTTAGGCTTGTCAATCCAAGATCTTATTTGATCTTATATCAAAACAAGCTACTTATCTGCAAGATGAGTTTTGTGGAAGTGCCTTGATATGCAGCTCTGCCTTACCCAGCTCAGGAGCTGTTGGATCAGGAGTTTCCATGTCTCTCTGCTGGGAGGTGAAGGCAGAGATGGTGGCAGAAGTGGAAAAAACTTCCTTTTTTCAGGGAAGAATAGAAAGGGCAGGCAAATTGCCTGAAAAATGCTTGTTAGGATGGTTTGGAGTCAGCATTTGTTAGGGTTGCTTCTAACCTGTCATAAACAAAGAGCAGTTGAGAGGACAGCAGTGCCATTTGCTCCTTTCCTTCCTCTCCACTCTAGGGAATGTAGGATTGCTGGCAACCTGCTTGTTTTCCAAACAGTCTTGCTTTTCACTGTGGAAAATCCTGTGTAAAAATCAAGATAATTGACTGAACTTCTATAACACTGTCCGCTCTCAGGCAGAGGTGTACTCCTGCCAAAGCAGCTGAGCCCTGGCCCTCTCCAGCAGGGTGGTCATGGCTGAATGTTGACCAAAGCCCTGGAGGGTTTGTGGCCAGGAATTGTAGAATGATTTTTGTTGGCAGAGAACTAAATGGCCTTTTAGTTCCAAGCCCCCTGCCATCCACAGAACACTTTTCACGAGACCAGGTTGCTCCAGGCCCTTACCCAGCCTGGCCTTGAACATTTCCAGGGATGGAGCAGCCACAGCTTCTCTGGGCAATCTGCGCCAGTGCCTCAACATCCTCATATAAATGAATTTCTTGCTAATATCTAATATAAACCTTCCCTGTCACTTTGAAGCCATTCCCCCATGTCCTGCCCCTCCATGCCCTTGTTAAAAGTCCCTCTGCAGCTCTCCTGTAGCCCCTTTAGGTACCAGAATATGCTTTAAGTTCTCCCTGGAGCCTTCTCTTCTCCAGGCTGAACAACACTAACTCTCTCAGCCTGTCTCTGTAACAGAGGTCCCACCCATCCCTGGGTGTGTTCAAGGGCAGGTTGGATGGGGCTTGGAGCAACCTGGTCTAGCAAAAGATGTTCCTGTCCACGGCAGGGGGGCTGTTATTAGATGATCTTTAAGGTCCCTTCCAACCCAAACCATTCTGTGGTTCTGTGAAGCACTCATGTAGGAGACCAGAGCAATGCAGAGTAGGAAAGGTGTTAGAGTAAGTCCAGTTTTCTTCCGATTATGCAGTGCTGAGCAAAAGGTTGCTCACATGGCCATGAGACTGGGGACCTCAGCCCCATTTCTCATGCTTGTGTCACCTGGTGTCACCTCCAATGAGAAGAATTCAAGGAGGATTCAGGATAGAGGAGAAGACTAAATGCTTAAGCAGACAGGTGCTGCCAGAACTTGGTTTGTGATACCTGAGTTACCTTCTTTACATACAATCCCAGATAACCTTTCCTCTGCTGATTTACCTCACTAAATTTTCAGAAAGGCCAGTCTCAGCATCTCGCAGGGCCACAGCTCCCACCCTCATTTCAGGGGCAGCATCAATCCTCTCCTCCAGTACAAACCCCGATGCCCTGATTTCATTCCTCTAATCAAGGAGCTCCTTGTTGTTTCCCTTCCATGTTGCTTTACTAGCAGGCAGCCCAGTAGAGAGCTGATTTGTGACTGTGCAGAAGTGAGTGCTGATAAAGTCAATTAATTAATGGTATGGATTTCCCAGCAGAGTTCTCAATTAGCATGAGCTGTTTGCAGCCGGCCGCAGTGCGGATCACAGTGCATGTGCACCCCGAACCACAGCCAGTGTATTCAGTGGGGAGAGGGTGGCTTATGGTTTCCACCTTGCATTGTCTGCAGAAACTGGGAAAAAGGGGGTCTTTTAATGATGAACAGTTACAATACAGATCTTTGGGTAAAGATGTCATTGCTGCCATTAAATACTTGGCTGTCGTGTTCGTGCTGCTCTCCTGGGCATGGTCATGCAGCAAGCTACAAAGTGAGGATCTTCTGGCTGCCAGGTTATTCCTACCCAGTTTATGAACTGAATTTCCCACCTAAACTGGTCATAGACTTACTTGAGTTGGAGCACTTACTTGGGCAAGTCCTCTAAGGTCATTGAGCCCAGCCATTCCTCCACTAAGTCATGTCCCTGGCAGTGCATGGTAGAGGAGAATGGAAAGGCCGGAGAGGCCTGACCCTAGGCAGTCTTAAACAAGGAGGAAAAGGGTATTACGAGGTCCCATAATAGCAAGAAGCTGCTGATGAAGTTCAAATGGGAAATGAAATACAAGTATTAGCAGAATGGATATGCAGCTTCTGAACTGTCTGCCAAGGGAGGTGGCAAAATCTCAGTCAAGGGCCTGTCTGCATGAGCAGCCAGATATCCCCAAGTATCTCAGGTGCCTTCTGAGACCTCCCCCCTGCTAAGCAACTCCCCAACCGCTGGCAAAGGTTTTTTGTGGAAGGAGCATTGCTGAGTTCAGCCCCGAGACAGGCTTTGAAAGGGGTAAGTCCCCCACCCATGCTTTGTGGGGCTTGCTGAGCATCACAACATTGCCTTTCAATAGCCTCAACTTCTCCAACATGGTCAAGGGCAGCAATTCAGCTTCTCATCCAAGAGCTGCTTCTGCCAAAAATACGAGGAGTTGCTACAGTTGGCCTTTTTGTTACAACTGCTGGTCCTTTGGTCATGATGACCCCCATAAATAAAAGAGCTAATTAATGCCCATCTCCTCCCACTGGTGATTGACTATGACCTTGAGTGACCTTGCTTAATTTAACTTTCTCAACCAGCTATTTTTGACAGCGAATAATTTAACATCCTTGTGACCCCAGTCTTGTGTCTCTCCTGCCAACTGGCTCTGCAGTTTAAATGAACAGCAATAAATAAATACATATCTGCAGAGGGACCTAAATGACTCCCATTACTGGAGCATCTGAAGGCCTGCCTAAATAAATCAAGTGAGTAGGAGATTATGCTGCAATCATGTGGAGAGGGAAAGGAGAGAATACATTACTGGTATTCCAGAGACTGCAACTCAGGGATGAAAAACTTTGCAGAATTCTGAACAATGAGATTTCATTCAAGTGCAGATGGACAACCAGAAGCTCATTTGGTGATGTCTTCAAAGAGGAGTAGCAGATTGCAACCTGATGGGATCACTCACCAGAGTTAGAACTCTCCCCAGGCAGCTCCTGCCTTGGGGATGGGGCTGTTGGAGGTTGCTCCCTGAATCTCCATGGCATAAAAGCGAGGATACAGGCACCAACTGCCCATCTGCAATCATCTCACTTTACTCACCCAGACATGCCCTCGGGAGTGGAAAGCTGGCCTTGCAGGAGCAGGGATGGCAGGATTGAGCAGCTCTTCAACTCCCACTGCTTTGGGCAGGCAGACACTCACTTCGAACCATCCCGGGATTAAATCTCACCTTGGGGGTCCCCAGAATGAGAAGGAACAACAAATATTCCTGGGAGGAAGGAAAACCTCACTAAGTTATCTGCTTTGAAATCCCAGAGTGAATCATGATATTCTATTTGTTGGAGGAATCACCAGCTTCAGCTTTCCTCATCCACTTTGCCTTTTACCTTATTCCTACTTATTTTTGGGGTCTGGTTTTAAAGCATTGTTATTTCTTCCTTTCCCCTGCACAGCCTCCATGTCAGCCCTGTCACTGTGGCTTCATTTGCATGGCACTGAGGACACGTGAAGTGTTGTTATAAATCCTATTTACATAATTTTCCTTCCCCCACTGAGGCTGAAATCGAAAATGCAACTAAGTTAATCAGGAAGATCTGGGCCTGCCACGAGTGCAGGCTGGGGCTCCACTTCCCTGTGGGGCAAGAGGATTGTCTGGGGACTCACTTGCTGCTTAAATGCGGTGGAAGAGCTTCTCCCTAATGTTTTCCAGCTTTCCCCTAGTGCTTTCCAGCCTGCTAACAAAATAAAAGCCAGGCTCCTGCTGTTGATTTGTCTCAAGGGTGAGTCCTTTTTCTCTTTTCATTTTCCTCTTTTTAATCCTTTCATCCAGCTCTGCACAGCATCATTCATCACCCCTGTGGGTGACAAACTCCACCCTGTGCCCCTCTGTCCCCATGTCCCCAGCAGTGAGATCCTCCCCTTCAGCAGCTTTGGGGTCAAACTGGTGAAACAGCTCAGTAGGAAATTACTTTCTGTTAAAGCAAGCCCACACTGGCTAACTGGGCAAGAGGTACCTGTACTGCTGAGAGGAAGGATGGATGACCACATTAATTAACTTACACTGATGGAGTGTCTCTCAATTAAAACACATCACAAATCAAAAGAGGCTCTATGCTCTCCTTGCCCTCCCAGGGGGCAGCAGCAGCACCTTCCATCCCTGCCCTCGCCTGCCTGGCAGCTGGTTTTAAGACTATAAAGGGGATTCTGGGGTTAGAGACCTGTTTAGGGTCTGCTCTTCCCCCTTAAAAATCTTCATAGACTGAAGGTTTGTCTTTTATTTTGTTATTTGCCTTTTGCTGCTGGAGTTTCCCACCATGGAGGGATGATGGTTCAGCACTGACAGGCTTGAGACCTAAATACAGCAAGGGTTAGGGCCATTTCCTTGGGTGATTTTAATGAGGGGACAGAACAGAGGTGTATGAAACACCTGGTTTTGAGCAGCTCTGAGATCTGTGGGGGAGAGGGGAAAACAAGCAAAGAGAAGGAAAAAAAATGTTAGAAAACAGCTTTTGCTGCCAAACAGAGCCTTAATGCAACTACAGATTTTTGGCTTTCCTATTCATTTAACTAATAAATGAATTGAAATTATTGTAGCACAAATATTGTATGAATTGAATAAGTAATGAAATTACAAAACTAACAGGAAAATGCCGTAATACGAGAAGTTCAGGAGGGTTTCAGATAATGAGAAACTGGAGGAAATGGCTGGTCCTAGCGGAGGTGAATCACTCATGTGATTCGTGGTGACCACGTAAAGCTGCAGGTGACACCTCGATGGGAACAGAAGCCTGTGCCAGGCCAGTGCTGCTCTGGGCACGGCCTCCTTTCTAATTTTATCACCAAAATTTCACTGCATTACTGCTTATGTGGCAAGCAGATGTCCTTAAGCATTCACACTGCCACTGGCAGGCAGCAGCTAACCCTGGTTTTCTAGCCCTTTTTTTTTGTTGTTTAGAAGAGTCTGACCACCCACGATTTTAAATGTGAGAAGTTTATTCTTGTCACTTCCAAATGTTTTCTTTAGTTGTTCTTTCCTTGCCATCTATTTTTGGCTTAAATTATGATCAACCATGAACACTACCAATGAGGCTTGTGTGTCAAGTCAGCACATCAGATCAGAGCTGCCCCTGACAGTGGGTCTGTAAAAACCTCACTGGCTCCTTCCCACCGAGAAGGATGCACTTTTGTGTGGCTCTTGTTTGGTTTTCCCCTCTTGAATGTCTTTTTGTGAGCTGGGAAAGCTTTCCAGCAGCCTGGACACCTGGCCCAACACCAGCCCCACGATGCCTGTTGCACATGGACCTCCATGGATGTGCAGGTGGGCCAAGTGCATGCCCAGCCTTTGAATCCCCTCCTCCCAGTGCCTCAGCTTCCCTCTTACAAAAGAGAAAAGCGGATTAACTTTGGTCTTGGGCTGGAAAACACATCTCCTCAACCTCTGTGACCATGTCCCATGCTATTCCTTACAGGGGATGTGCCCTTTGCACCCAAATCCTACAATCTCTGATGACTCTCCCCTGCACCCTCCATGGGTTATGTCCCAAAGCCTCCCAGTCCCAGCTGGTGTCTCGGTGGCCCAGCTGGTGGTGGTGCATGGTGCTCCAGCTTGTCTAGCTCCCAGTGACAGGACAAGGTCCCAGGCAGTGCCTTGTCCTACTATCCGGTGCCAGGGCAATGCTGGGCCAAGTGCCAATGCCTGGAAGGTCCCAGTGGCAGTGCCAGTGTCCGGGTATGCAGGTGCTGGTCCCAGTTCCAGCTCCCAGGTGGTGCTGCAGGTGTCAGGGTAGCCCCAGTTCCCCATTCCTGTTTCCTACCCAAACCGGTGCCAGCCCCTGTTCCCAGTGATGGACACATTTTCTGGACGATGCCAGGTCCTGGTGCCCGGGCAATGTTGGACCCGGATCCCGGTTCACCAGACTGGTCCCCAAGTCCTGGACCAGCGCCAGCTGGCACCGTTCCCATTTCCCCCTACCGGGTGGTGCCAGTCCCCACTCCCAGTAGCGACCACAGCTCCCAGCAGTGGGGAGTGCCGGTTTCCGGTGCCGGTTCCCATTCCTAGTGAGAGTTCCCGGTGCCGGTTCGCTGTCCGGTTCCCGATCCGGTTCCCGGTTCCCGGTTCCCGGTTCCCATTCCCGATCCCAGCGCCGGTTCCCATTCGCGGTGCCGGTTCCCATCCCCGGTGCCGTTCGCAGTGCCGGTGCCGGTTCCGCGGCGTGCCCCGGTGCCGGTTCCGTGGCGCCCGGAGCGCGGGGCGCAGGCGCGGTCCCGGTCCCGGCCCGCCCGTCGGGGCGGTGCTTGCGGGAGGCGAAGCGCTGCGGGCAGCGGCGCGCCCGGAGCGGCGGCACCGCACGGGCACCGGGCACCGCTCCAGCCCCGGGCAGGTAAGGCGCCCCCCGGCCCCGGGAAGGGGGGCTCGTCCCTGCAGCCCCGCCGCTGCTCCCGCCGCGGGGGGACGGCTCCGCGCCCCGCCCGGGGTCCCGCCGCGTCCTCGGGGGATGCTCGGGGGCACCTGTGGCTTTGGGAGCAGCGCAGCAGCTGCACTCCGGGGTGGGGGCGTGTGTGTTGGTGTGCGAGCGTGTGTGTGCCCAATGCCTAAAGGGATTTGGGGAAAAAAGCCCGAAGCGGGCGCCCTGCGCCTCCCCTGCGCGGAGCACGCTGCTGCCTTTGCCTTCAGCAAGCGCTGGTGTGAGCGCCGGTGTTTGGGGGTGCTGAAGTCGGGGTACTCGGCGTGGTGCATGGGAAAGTTGCGTCCCGGATGGTTAAAACCCCACAAGTGCCCCCCAGTTCAGCTTGTGGAGCTGGGCTGGACAGAAACTTTGAGCACCGAGGCCTGGGTGCTGGCTGGAGAGCAGCAGGATTTCTGCGCTGAGAAAAAATCCTGAGGTTTCAGTATTGTTCTTTGTTCCATTTTTCTGGGACAAACACAGGGCTTTTGGAAAGTCTCCTGGAAAGTTTAGGCGAGAGAGAGCTCCTGCTCTCAAGAAAGGCTAACTCGCTGCTGGGGTGCAGGATACTGATGGCTTTGGGGTTTCCAAGCTGAGATAGGAATCTGGATTTCCCAAATACCAGTCTTTCCTCCCTTCCCTGAAACATGCTATTTTGAGCTTGAGACACCAGCTTGGTGCTTTCTGGCAGAGGGTGTCCCACTGGATGTGGCTCTGGTCTTCTGTCCCTCACCTCCCACTCTGGTGGCTGCAGGTGAGTGTGGGCTGCACGCCTGGCTCTGCAGATCCAGCCTGTGTGGTGCTTGGATAGATAACCAGTTATTTATCACCAGTTACCATTTCTGCCTGGATGCTGTGCTAGCTCTGAGCTTGGTGGGGAGTGCAGCCACAGCAAATGGAGCTGGAAGCAGAGCAGGGAGCTCAGTGTGCGGTGGAGAATGCTCTTAAATCCTCAGCTGCTTGTCTTCTGCATCCAGCAAGGACCTTGCTGCAGGCTTTCCCCAGGGCACCTTTTATCTCCATCCCATCTTATATCTTCATGGATCCTCCTGCCCGGGTCAGCCTGAGTTCCAAGCGTGCTGAACCGCTGTTAAACTGGAGGGAAGGCAACACGGGGTCCCTGGAGCTGCATCTTTCACCCATTGCTCTGCACATGGAGAGTGGGTAGCCCAAGGTGCAGGGAGCCTGGCTGGCCCTGCTGCTCAGGGTAGCAGTGAGTTGAGGAGGAACAAATTTTGGGACACAGGTGAGAGCAGGAGTCACCTGTTGGCAGCATCCTTGGGGCAGCAAGGACTAGGGCAGGGGAAAAGCAGCAGAGTCAGGCATGAATGGAGGTGCAGAGCCTGATGCAAGTGCTCACCACTCACTCCTGCTCAGTGCAATATATTGCTACAGGCATATCTGTCCTGGTGGGTTCTATTTCCACCTGCTCTTCCCAGGAACATCAGCTGCCTCCTGCTTATTTAAGCAGCTCTTTCATGTGAATCACCTGGAGCTCAGCTCCAGCCCATGACCCAGGCAGTGGGGTTATAAAACCCAAGGGGGAGCGAGAGATGCTCTTTCAGAAACCCTTTTTGTACCCTTAGGAGTGGGATGTGAGGTCTGAACCCCTCCTGCACGGGTGCCTGTGTACAGGTGCTGCTGTGTGCGTGGGGGCTGGCTCGCTCGGTGGCTGGTGCTTGCCAGCAGCCATGTGCCAGAACTGGTTGGGGAAAACTTTCTTGTTGGCACCAGAATTAAGGATCAAGTCATGAGTGAAAGGAAAAGCAGGTTTTGAGGAAGCCAGCAGGGCTTGCTCTAGCAGGCCCTGCTCAGAGTAGAAATCAAGTCCCTTTGTCATGTTGTAAGGACACCATGATGACACGCAGAAGGAATAATGCCATCTGCAAAGCAGTGACACATGAAATAGGGGCAAAGTGATGTGAGTGATGTGACCAAGGCAGTCAGGTTTGTGGCAGACTCAAGTCCAGCCTGCTCCCTGTCATCAGCACCCCAGTCCCTGTATGGAATGACTGAGGTGTGGCTTTGACATGGCCACAAGCCCGAGAAAATCCCTGCCCCGCTGCTGTGTCCACCACGGCATTTTCTGTTCAGGGGAGCTTTCAGCTGGTGATTGACAACTGCCATGGGTATTCTCAAGCCTCTGAGGTGGAGGGAGATGGAAACCCAGAACTATTACTGAAGGGGACTGGCCTGTAGCTGTGCTCTCATTTTTGGGGAAAGGAGATGCTCCAGGTCTCCTTTACCTGGATGTGCTGGCAGTTTACACGGTGCATGTGGGAGTATGTCAGGGGAGAAGATTTCTGCCAGGGGGGGCTGGGGGAGGTGACAAAGGGCACTGCTGGACAGATTAAGCCCACGCAGCAGAGCTTAAATCTGCTTAAAGCCTTTAAGGGAGGATCTGAGCTCATTCTCATTTTTCATGCTGAGATCTGCCTGCAAAACCAAGCTGAGAGGTGGATGGGGTGCTCGGCCAGAGGGCAACAGCTGAGCTCAGGCTATGGGGCTGGCCCCTAAGTTGTACACCAGCCTGTACACTGGGGCACGCTGCGTCTGGTCTTTGTGCTGTGTTCAGAGATTGAATCGTATTGGGATAGCTGAGACTGGGGGTTCAGGGCTGCTTTGGTCCTGGGTGCCCCTGGGGGTGTTGCAAAAAGGTGAAGGGAAACAGGCAAAGGGTGTTTGTGGGACATGGGCACGGAAGAGTTAACGTGGAAGGACCAGGCTCTTCGATCTGGTGCTTGAGAGGGATTAACTCAGCCTGGAGCAGGTGCAGGGAAAAGGGCTCTGAAGCAGCTCAGAGGGATGGAGAGCTATTATACGAGGCTATAAAAGCCAAGCCCAGCGAAACAAAGGCAGAGAGAGGATGTGCTTGCTGACTCCAAATATATCCAAGGGGTGAGCTCCAGGCAGGCAGAAGAGCAATTTAAACTGAGGGCAGTGTTGGTGCTGGGGTGTGAATTCATTCAGTTTAGCTTAGGAGGCTTGTCTAGAGGCTCTGCAACTGTGTCACACCAGAGGAGAGTAGGAGGGTGTGAATTAGAGCACGTCACCTCTCTTACAAGGTGCTTGGCTGTGATACAAGGAGGTCTTAGCATTTGTCAGTGTGGGAGGGCAGGACTCTGTGGTCCAGACACCCTGTCCCGGTGTCTCCTTTGGGAAGGGCTGTGTTAGCCAAGCAGGTCTCACCATCTTCCTGATGTGGGACCAGACCAGCCATGAAGCAGATGATGCCCAGCTGAGATATTTTTTGTCTTTGATTATGCCTCAATAAAATGAATCCATCTCTCCCTTTCCTGGTTGCTGCACGGATTAATAACAAAGCATCCATGCTTTAAAAAAGGCTTTGGCTCTGATCCCAAGAGGAATTTAGGCAGTATTTGTGCTGGGGGATGATGATATGAAGAACGAGTGCATCCTCTAAATCTGCTCACACTTGTGCATTAATTATTGGATATTTTTGGCTGTCCAGAGATGCCAAGATTCTTCTCCTAATGCTCTCTCCAAGCAGGGCAGCATCAGGTTAATACAGAGAGAAGGAGAAGGATGCAGCTGTGCCTTGAAGGCTGGGATCAGGCTCTCTCTCTTCCTCCTCGCTAATCTCCAGAGTTGTCAAGTCCTTTCTCTGCAGATGTCCAGAGGTGAAACCCCTTCCTTGGAGAAGCCTCCTCAGCCCACCCAGAGGTGTTTGTTGCCCTCTGCTCATGCCGTGGTGGGGCAGGGCACGCTTGGGCACTGTTTACTTACTTATGTCTTCATGCCTTCACCTTCAGCTGCTCCTCTGAGGGGCTGTGGGGCACAAGGCCCCGGCAGTGGGCTTGTGCTGGCCTGCTGGGGCCAGACGGGGCTCCTGCATCTCCCAGCCCCGAGGGCACTGTCACGGGTGGGGAATGAGGCCCAGACAGGGCTCCTGCATCTCCCAGTCCCGGGGGCACTGTCACGGGTGGGGAACAGGGGCGGTGATCACTCGGCTCTGCTCACTTCCAGCTGATTACCCAGGGAGAAAGGGCCAGGCTCTGGGCACTGCAGAAAAGGGACACAGACCCAGTGGCTTCATGGAAGCTATGTTTGTCTGGCTGCGTTAACCCTTTACCTGCTCTGAGCTCTCCCTTTCAGACCATGGAGAATTTTCATCCACCTGCACTGTAGGAGGCACCATGTAGGAGACATGGGGATGACTTCTTGAGGTCATGGAGGGAAACAGGAATGGTTGCCATTGAGTTTTTCACCCTCTCTGGGAAAAAATCCTTTCTGCTCCACTCTGTGGCCAAGGAGACTTCACAGTTTTTGTTTTTCTGCATGATGCATTGGTTTTTCAGCCAAAATTGCAGATCCTCATGCTTTGGGGATCTTCCTGGACTGGAGATGTGACAGATGATACCCCTGCAAAGCCGTGCTGGGAGCCCGCGGGGTTTGCAGCATCTAGGTCAGAGCCTGGCTCCTTTGGGCCTGGTCCAGCCCTTCAGAGGGGCTGGACTGAGCTCCTAAGCCCCTGCCTGCAGCTTTTGTGTCCCAGTTCAATAACACTTTGATGCATTTTGCCTTAAAATACTCTTCTGGCAGAGAAAAGCTCTCCCCGCCCCTTGGTTTGCCCTTGTGCAGAAATGACCAGTTTTAGTCATTCCACCATCCATCTGAGCATCAGCTCTGTTCCCTCCTGTCCTGTGACTTCCATCCATTGGGAACCAAGGTTAAAGGGAGAGGGGACTATAAAGCATCCCAACCACCTAAAGTCTGCCCCATGCTGGGAGGCTGGAAGCCTTAATGTGAAGCTCTGAAATGATTTGTGGGAGAGGGCTCCTTCTCCATACCATGCAGAGACTTTCCCAGCTTATCACAGCCCCCAGCAGTAGACAGATATGTTGGAAAGACACCAGGAGAGGCCATGAAGACAGTCAGAGGGCTGGAGCACCTCCACTAAAGTTTCCTTGAACCCTTTTCTTCTCCAGGCTGAGGGAGTTGAAATTATTCAGCCTGGAGAAGAAAAGGGTTCAAGGAAACTTTAGAGCACGTTCCAGAACATAAAGGGGCTGCAAGAGAGCAGAGACTTTTTACAAGGGCATGGGGAGATAGGACAAGGGGGAATGGCTTCAAACTGGGAGAGAGCAGGTTCAGATTAGATGGTAGGAAGAAATTCTTTCCTGTGAGGATGTTGAGGCACTGGCACAGGTCACCCAGTAAAGCTGTGGATACCCCATCCTCAGCAGTGTTCAAGGCCAGGTTTGATGGGGCTTTGAGCAACCTGCTCAAAGAGGGGTTGGAACTAGATCATCTGTAAGGTCTTTTCCAACCCAAACCATTCTGTGGTTTCATGATTCTATAAAATTTTCTCCTTGCCTGGCTGCAGCTCATCCTTACGTGAGGGAGACTGCAGCCTTGGTTGATTCCTTCAAGGGTTATCCTGTGACCTAGACATAGCTATCAAACAGGGCTGTGGCAGACCATGAAAGGTACCCAGAATATTGCTTCCAATGTAGCTACAGCACGACAGGCAGCAGCAGGTCTCTCTGAGCTCCTGGTGAAAAGGGCAAAGCTCCAGCTCTGCTCCTGCATTATCTTCCCTTAAGCCATGTTGCCTCATGTTTTTGTGCTTGTTGCTGGAGTTCTTTTGGTTACATCTCCAAACAATCCATACAGTGATTTCTCTGGGTGACAAAAGGCATCCCTCCCTTGCAGCAAGCACCCTCTGACCCAGTTTTCATCCCATTTCCACTGGTTTGAGCTCCCCTGACTCCATGGTGCAGGATGCAGGTGGCTTTGGTTGACTCCATCCCTTCACAGCCCCTCCTGGGCTGTTCCACCATTTCCTCCTGTCCTGTATAGAGATGAAGGATGCATGTCTGTTTGTCTCTCTGGGTTTGGGCTTCATTTGTTTTATATTTTCTGAGGCACACCCTGATAATCAAAAGCGTCCTATGAAATGTTTGCAGGCTTGTTGCTCCCAAATCCTTGAAGAGCTGGTCCTACCAGTTGTTTGAGCATGTGTAAATACTGTGAGGATTGCTTAGGGGTGATTAAGGGAGGTGATTTCTCTGCTGAGCAAGGGGAAGCCTTGATTTGATAAAAGCTGCAGCTGCAAACTCTACTTTCTCAGAGCCAGGCTAGCACTGCTGCATGAGTGCAGGATGGGGATGGTGAGCGCTGGCTGCCTGCCCAGCAAGTGTTGCCTTTGGATCCGGGCAGGTCTTCGTGCAGGAGCAGGGGAGTCGTGATTTATTGCATCTGACACGGGCTGTGCCAGGGTCCTGTCCCGTGCAGGGGAGTGAAACCCCTCCCTGTGTCACAGGGTGCATCTCATCCATGCTCCCAGACTGCTGCTCCAGCCGGGAGCTGCTGCAACATCAGTGTCTGAAGAGATGCAGAGCTTGGGGCAGGGCAGTGTCTGGAGAGGAGGAAGGGGCTTACTCGTGATCCCAGAGCGCTGTGCTCAGCCCACACTCTCTGCTTGCTGCTCAGAAGGGTTAGGAACATGCTCTGAGCCTCCTCCTGAGGGCAAGCCAGGCTGTCTTCATGCAGGGAATCCAGACAGACCCCAGAGCAGTGGTGGGCATTTTTGTTTGGGTGGGAGCAGGGTGATGGATCTGGCTGCCAGCCATGGCAGCAGGAGCAAGCACCAGCCTTGCTGGGCTGCCACAAAGCAATAGGTCTTCATAAGAGGAGGAATCCTCACTGAAAAGTGAGAGGTGTACCTGTCCATGGCAGAAGGTGTTGGACTTGATGACCTTTAAGATCCCTTCCCACCCAAACCATTCCATTACTCTGTGTCTGGAACACAGAGTGGATGCAGTGCCCAGCATTGTGGCCTGTATCCATCTCCCTGAAGGAAGGGGAAAGTTTATGCCCAGCCCCTGGCCAGAAGAAACCAGCAGCCTTTCTGCTCCAAGGGTTGTATGGCAAACTCCTACCTCTGTGTTTAAAGAAGGGCAGCACTGCTGAAATGAAGGAATAATGGGGCGGGAAAGCTGGCTGGAGGTTGGAGGAGTTGCAGCATCCAAGGCAGAAACAGTTTGAAGAGCTCAAATTAAGACAGTGGGAACTTGCATTCAGACCTTTCAGCTTGTAAGAGCTGAGTGGATCCAATAGCAAGTATTTCTAATAAATCTCACAGATTTGAGGTGGTCCCGTCTGCCTAAGAGAGACCTGTTCAAAAGCAGCAGCACTATCAGTTGCTGCAAGCCTTCAAATATTACTTTTGTGCTCATGATGATTTAGAATAGTCACAGTAAGAAAAATTCAGTTAAGAGAGAGGGAAAAGGAGGTAAAATTAAATTTTAACCCAGCAGATTTTGCTGGTCAATCCTGAAAGTTTTACAGACAAGGAGAATGTTCTTATGAGTCAGTACCCACGTGTGGTCTCATATTTGCTATTGTGACTTTGGAATTTATAGGATGTGGGTTTTGGGAAGTGACTAGCAAGTGGGTTGAGGGCCTGTCAAAGAGAAAACTGAGGAGGGAGGACCCAAGTCTGAAGTGGACTTTGTGCCTTCTTGGACCTGTTCACAGAGTGCCTTGGTGCTTTGATTCAGGTTTGGGTCAGGCAAAGAGAAAATCCTGAAGTGGTTTATTAGCAAAAGGTGGGAGTCTTGGCAGAGGTTTGAGACCTGACTTGAGGCCAGCAGCTGTAGGACTGGGATGAAACCTGTGGTGTGGAGCCTATTGTCAGAAGCATTTGGGTTGCCTCCATCATCTGGAATTGCAGGAGATGTTCCTATCCTCCTTGAAGTGGAGCAGGTCAAGGGATACATTTCTGGGAATGGCCAGGAGCTCTCGAGAGGAGACCTGAAGGACTTGGTTGTACCTCTGGGCCTCTGTGGAGATGGAGTTTTGGGCTCTGCCAGCAGCAAGGGGTGAAGGTGATGGAGAGAGAAGAAACCCATTGCCTTGGGAATGGTGTTGTTATGGAGTTACAGAATGGTTTGGGTTGGAAGGGTCCCGAAGACCATCTCATTGCAGTACTATGCCATGAGCAGGCACACGTCCCACACGCCCCATCCATCCTCTCCTTGAAGGCTCCAGAGGGAGAAGGGGCACGCTGTGAAGTGGTCAGGGCTGAAGCTGCAGGAAGGATGCTCTGGGTCAGCCAGAAGGACAAACATCCCAGCTAGCCTGGCAGGGATGATCTTGAGGATCCAGCTGCCTCTCCTCACTCTCCCAGAGTAGCTGCAGCCCCGTTATCTCCTCTGCTCCTCCCCAATTCGTGTTTGAAGTTCAATTGCTTTAATCATCCCAGAGGCTGCAGAAGCGATTGAAGGCAGAGCATTTGCATGGAGACGTGCTGCATTTTATCTGCACTGATGATGACTTCTCTGAATGGATTTTCCAGTTCCTCAACCTCTTAAATAAACACCTCTGTCACCCATAATGCCCAAGAAAAAGGCACACATGGCTACATCAAGTAATGCCCTGTTATTCTTCCGTCCTAGTCCTTCCCTCTTTCCACCTCATAAAGGTACAGGCCTGCCTTTAGACCATAATTTTTTTTGCTCAACTGGCAGGAAAACCAGTGTGAGTGTATTGATGTGGTGCAAGGCTCCCACTGGAGTCAGTGTGACTGGATTTAAAAGGAGCAGGTCTAGCTGTTCAATTAGAAATGCTGAATAAATAATAAAAACACGTTCTCAGTCCAAACCTGCAAAGATAGCATCCTCTCCCCTCCTCTTCTGGTGATCAAAATGGATGCTGAGAAGGGCACAGCATCTCTGTGTCCTCATAGGGTGTGTGGTTTGTGTTCAACACGATCCTCATGTGGGGTGACAGCCCTCCTGGGCTAGGCAGGAGCCATGTGTCTGGATGACCGTGAGTGCAGGAGGCTCGATTCCGTGTGTGTGAGTCTGCTCTTCCTAGGCTGTATTTTTCCAGTGCCTGAAAACCTGCTCTGTGTGAGCAGTGTCATGTGCTGGAGAAGGTTCCTGCCTTCTCCTGCACAAAGGTGTTATTTTGGAAGCTGCACTGGCTGCTGAGTGAGCTTGGGAGTGCTTTGGTGTTGCTGGCCCTGTGCTGCTCCTTACAATTATTAACCAGGGTCAGGGTGTGCTGAGGCATGAGGGGTTAGTGAAGTCATGGCTGTCTCCAGGGACTTGGCATTGGCAGGGCCTATTAATTCACCTTTTGTTACTCGTCCTGCAGCTCCTGGTGATCTCCTGGGGTTTTTAACCCTTCTGTGACCTGGGAAACAAGCCTAACATCACGCAAGCAGTAATGCTGGGTGAGGGACCAAACAGCATGTGGAAGGAAACCCACAACTTAGCTTCTTCATTCTCCCCAAACCACAAATGGATTGGGCTGAGCTGGGCCCTGAGTGGTGAATATATTCAGCCCATCTCTGCTTTCCCTCAGGCTGCCTGGTGCCATGTTACTGCCTTGCTCTTTCCACTGCTTTTGGGTCTGTCTCTCTGCCACCACCTTTTGCTGTTGTTTCATTCTTCTCCCTGCTATTCCTGCATCCCTCCAGCCTCCTGCATTTTCTGGTCCAGTGGGAGAGGCTGCCACCAGCTTTGCTTTGATCTTGTTACTCCTTCCTGTGTCAGGACGCTTTCAGACGTGTGTCCTGGTCCCATCTGATCCTAGAGCCTGTGCTGAGGGAAGGGCTGGTCTGGCTGGTGCCACAAGCCCCATTTGTGTGCAGAGCTCTGGCCAGGCAGAGCTGGAGCCAGCACAGGGTTATGAGAGCGTTCCCAGTGTGGGGCTGCCTCTTCTCCTGCAGCTCCAACATCTGACCCTGTTTGCAAGCATGACTCACAGCTACAAGGAATGAGGAACTCCCCAGTCAAAGGCCTCTGTCCCAGTGTGAGTCATCCGAGCAGAAAGGGAGCTCCTGGTCAGCACACCCGGCTGGCTCCTAAAGGAGATCGGTATTCAAGGATGCCCAGACCCCCCTGTTAACCCTGGCCCTCCCAGGAACAAAATATCCCAATCCTGCACATACATGCAAACCTGCTGACTAGCTATGTCTGTCCCTGTGCTATCATTTTGCTGTTAAGCAACAAAGGAGTGATGTTCTGGTGGAAAAAAATCCAGAGGAAATAAAGCGAGTGTGATAAAGATCCCTGTGCCTTGCCGGAAACAGCCTCCAAATGTGACATCTTATCTGCAGCTGATTTTGTGCAGATGCTGACAGCCAGGCACGTTTTGGTGATATGGAGTCACTTGCAGCAGCTTTCTGCCAGGATGTGTGACCCTGCCCTTTCCCTGGCCCGGGTGCAAATGCGCTTTTTAATGAAAGATTGCTCTTGGTTCATACAACTGTAGAATGGATTGGGTTGGAGGTGCCTTAAAGACCTTCCAGTTCCAACCCCCTGCAATGGGCAGGGACACCCTCCACTAGATCAGGATGCTCAGAGCCCATCCAGCCTGGCCTTGAACACTTCCAGGAATTGGGTGGCCACAGCTTCTCTGGGCAACCTGTGCAAGTGTCTCACCGCTTTCACAGGGAAGAATCTCTTCCTCATATCAAATCTAAACCTACTCCCTTTCAGTTTAAAGCTATTCCAGATTGTCCTATCACTACATGCCCTTGTCAAAAGGACATTTTTTTTGAGTTTATTTTCAGTAATAGCCAGCTGTTAGACAGCAACTTCCTTTGCAGGTCTTGGAGTGCTTTGCTGAAGGGACCAGGATCTCTGCAGAGTGATGCTTTTTCCTGCTTCATGGAGGAGGAGGATCCATCAGGGAGCATTTGCTCTACTTATATGCTTGCAAAAAGCCAGAGGGTTTACTCACTTAGAACAAACAACCCTTAGCCCCACCAGGATGTTTTTTGGGGGCTAAATCTACCATTCTGAGTTTCTGAGGGGGAGCAGCTAGTCCCTGTAGTTGCTCATGCAAAATTAACCCTCAGGCTGAAAGGTGCCGTGTTAAGGTGTCCTGATTTGGATGCCATCTGTGCTGTAGCAAATCACTGATTAAAATCAGAGCTTGATATAAACATAATTAAGAGTGAAAATTATTATTTCCCCTTTAGCTCTTAAATGAGAACAGAGATATGAACTGATGAAGAAAAGAGATAAAGGCCAGAAGGGGATATTCAGTGCTCTGTTCTTCAACAGTTTTGTTTCAGCAAGTAACCACTGTGAGTGTTCAGTAATTTGCATTTTGGCTAAAGCAGCTGCTCTGTAAAGATGTCCAACTGTGCTCAAAAACATCTGGACACGAGCTACCTGTAACTTCCCATGGGAATTAGCTTCCCTGGTTAACCACAGTCAATTTGAGAAGAAATGATGTCTTGTTTTCTGATTTCCATCAGTGTGGTTTCAGCTTCCCCTCCCCGTGGGCATTGCTAATGCAGGATGCTGCACTGTGCTGCTGGCTCTGGGCCATGCCATTTGGGGTCCAAAGCAAACCTAGGTGCATGCACAGCTGGGAGTGGGAAAGGGCTTTGGGAATGGCACGGACACTGGCACAGGTTGCCAAGAGGAGCTGTGTGGGGAGGGTTGGAAGTAGAGGATCTTGAAGGTCCCTTCCAACCCAAACCATTCTGTCATTCTAAGATGACTCGAGGCTTTTTTGTTCATGGTTGGCATAGAGTTGTTGGCCAAGAGGTGTGGAGTGCTTATCTTATGTTCAGTGTAAACAGTGAATGGCAATTCAACTGCTTCTTCTTCTTGTTCTCTGAGCCGTGGAGAAACAGTGTGTAAAGCTCCCCTTGCATCAGCAGGGTTTCCTCTGCTGAGCTGGACTTCTGTGTTGGTAGGTGAGAGGATAACCCTGATGTTGCCACATGTCTGTCAACAGAAACACCCAAGGAGGCTGTAAAAAATTATTTAAATAACATATTTATAAAAAGCCTGCCTGCTGCTCTGAACACCCCACTACTGAGCCCCATAACATTTCACCTGGTTGAGGGTTGTGCAACCACATGCCTGGTTCCTGCTTTGTCTTCTCCTTGGCTGATCCTCTGCTTTGCAATGTGATATCAAAGCCCTCTCCTGTTTAGTGGGAACACAGCTGACGAGCAGCAGATCCTGTCCTTTGGAACAAAGTGTTTTGTCTGACCTGGAGGCAGGCACCTGTAGGATCTGCAAGCAAGGAGGCTTTGCTCCTGGCCAGACTGCAGCCTTGCATAGCACAAGCTTGGTGAGCCCATGCCAGCCACCCAAGGAGCCTCTGAGCTGGAAGGCAAGGAGAGGAAGATGTTTGGAGGGGAGGAGGGAAGAGCCTTTCAGCAGGCATTTGGTCCTGGCCAGTGCAAACACTTTCAATCCTTCTCCCTGTTGCAGTTCTTAGAGCCATGGCTGTTAGCAGCTGGCAGGAGCTGGAGCACCTGGGTGATGCTGGAGGTGAAAAGGGGAGTGCACAACACCCCTGAGTCATAAATCTGGCTCAGTCTTCCAACAAAGTGGTTTTTTGTTTAACTCCTTCATGGCAGGACTGAGGTGGGGATCGGACCACTGTTAATAAAAATTCGTGCTGAGCGGTGAGTGCAGATTCCCCTCCCTGCTCACAGGCAAACACGTGCATATGCAAGTGTAGAGTTGTTAATTCAAATCAGGCATGAAAACACCCACTTCTTGCGCTCCTGGAGCAGCTGAGCTTGGTCCAAGAAGGCAAAGAGTAATTAGACAGCCTTTGGGCATTTTAACGTGGCAGAGGTGAAGTTCAGCCTGGTAAGCATGAAATGCTGCAAATTAGAGAGAGTAATGAATTTTAACGCTGCCCTAAGAACATTCCCTCTGCCCCTTCCTTTTAATTATTTTGCAAGGTGTTTTATTTATTATTTGTTTGTTTTTCTAAATGATCCTGAACAGTGTCCCTTCCCCTTCTGCTTGGCATTTCCTTTGCAACTCAAATCCATCTAGAGGCTGTCATGTGAGAGTAGCCCTGCAGCGAGGACAGATGGCTGGCAAGGTGACAGTCACTGTAGGGTGGGATTGCAGGGCAAATTTCAGGCAGATCTGGGCATCAGAAAGGCTGGAACTCCTTGGCTGAGATGACTGCCACCCTGTTCTCATAGGGATGGACATTGCACAGGGTGTCTTGTGAAAGTCAGTGTTGCAGCGATCACTGGAAAGCACAGCTCCAAGCTGCAGGGTGTAGCAGTAATTTTATGAATGAGCAGCCAAGTGCCAGCCCTTGGCCATGGTACAGGCTGCAGAGAAGCATCCAGCATCTCCTACATCAAACCTATAATTCCTGCCTTTAACTTGAGCATGGCTATTAGAAAGGCACCAGACCTCCCTCCTCCCTACCCTTCCAGGCTCCCTTCCTAATCCCACTGGTTCTTTCTGCACAAGATCCCATGGAAATATCCTCTCATGTCTCTCAGCCCAGTTCATGCACCAGTCCAAGCAATTCATCTCGCAAGTCAGCTAACAGCACCTTCCTCCTCTCTCAGCCTGTTGTATTCCTGCAGAAGGCAGTTGCCAACCATCCTTTCCCAGCACTGCTGCTTTCCCTGTGTCTCTTTAGCATTGAGCGCCATCACTGTGAAGGTCTTGGCCTCACTGTCACTCAAAAGCAGCTTGTTCTGTGCCAGATGTCCCCATGACCTCTCTGGGTAAATCTCCCTTATTTTTCACCCCTTCTTCTGCTGGAGATCTGAAGGCCAGTGCCTTCCCTGGCCCTCTTAGCAGGGTGGATTGGACTACTGGGTGCATTCCCTGACTGCTCAGTGAGGCTGCCAGCCTTTCCACAAGGAGTAAATTTGGTGTATTATTTGGGGGTTTATGTGACCGTGTTCACAGGGGTCTGAGGATGAGGGAAGAGACAAGGATCTGATTCCTTGTTTCAGAAAGCTTGATTTATTGTTTTATGATATATATTATATTAAAACTATACTAAAAGAATAGAAGAAAGGATTTCATCAGAAGGCTAGCTAAGAATAGCATAAGAAGGAATGATAACAAAGGCTTGTGTCTCGGACTGAAAGTCCGAGCCAGCTGACCGTGATTGGCCATTAATTAGAAATAATCACATGAGACCAATCACAGATCCACCTGTTGCATTCCACAGCAGCAGATAACCATTGTTTACATTTTGTTCCTGAGGCCTCGCAGCTTCTCAGGAGAAAAAATCTTAAGGAAAGGATTTTTCAGAAAATATCATGGCTATAGGTTTATATCAGGCCATTTATTTTTAAGGCTTTTCTGAGGGTAGGTGATCCACTTGGGCCTCTTTGTATCATCTGGGATGCTACAAAGCATCTGGTACTGATGGGAGGGAGAAAATCCCCACGAGCTGCTTTTGCAATTCCTCCTCAGTAGCACAGACCTGTGGAGCAGCCAGCAAGGGGATTATTTTGGGTTCACTTAAGCTCTGAGTGATGAGCACTTGTGCTGCTAATCAAGCTGATAAATGTTGTCAATTAAAACCTGTGCTTTGCTCTTCAGCTTTCCATAAGTGAAGTGTTTTTGTCTCTCCCAGAGGAGAGAAGGCTGGCTGGGTGGGCAATGCTCCTGGATCATCAGAATGGGCATTAGTTAGCTCTCAGACACCTACTTTCCTGCTGCTAATCCTAGTGGCTCATTAACATGGGATATCACACTGCTGCTTAAATTGGTGCCAACCATCAGTGATCAAATAATCCTTGGGATTTTGGGTGTTTACAAATTAGCTGCTTCTGATTAGCCATTATCACAACTTCATTATCCCACCACGTGTTGTGATACCACAGCAAGCATATGGTTTCTATATGTCTCACCAGGAGGGATGAGAGGTCAGCCTGCTGGATGCATCCACCCACTGGATGGAGCACCCTTAGATTTACCGTGTTGGAGACTAAAGCTGGGATTATGTCACTTAGGAGCATGCTTTAGCGGTGGGCTTGGTGCTGCGGGGCTGGGTTAATGATTGGCATAGGTGACCTTAGAGGTCCTTTCTGACCTCAGTGATTCCATGCTTCCATGGTTATGTAGCACAAACATTCCCATTTCTTTAGGAAACCACACTAGATATTTCCAGACAGAGGTCACTAATGGCCAGCTTTTGAAAAAGGACATCCCATTTTGGGGAGAGATAAGGATTGTACATAGCTGTTAAAAATAAATACAGAGAAACTTTACGGAAGGAGTTCTGGAAGGAGTCGGTGATTAGGTAGTGGGGAGCTATGCAGAGCACTCCTTTTCCTTGTGCCTGAGCAAAGGGGTTGGTACCAGTGACTGAAAGGCAGGGGTGGTGGAGAAGTGCTGAGCTCTCTCTGGGGGGCATTTGAGCAATGGTTTCCTGCTGTTGTGTGGGTTGCTAAATGCACATCTCTGCTCTGGAAGCAAGACGCTTGTCAGGAAAGAATAATTAATCCAGAAACACGCAGTGCTCTGCCAGAAGACCTTTTTTTTAATTAAAAACCGATCTGATAAAGTCTGCTGAGAAATTGGTGTCTCTGACAAAATCATGAAATGCACAGTTTTGTGAGTTGAGGCTCTGTGATGGGGTAGCTCTGGGTAGGGCTCAGCCCCCACAGCTGTGCACACCCATCTTGCAGGGGGTGTCTTTTCCTCCTTTGCCTCTGAGGGCTGTGTTTTTCCCAAATGAGTTAAAAATTTGTTTGGAAGCAGGGCACCAGTTATTATCTACTGCTATGCCTGGTTTGGTGTCGTTTGGCCAGCTTGGGGGATAAATGGGAGTCCCCAACCCCGATGCATCAACAAGGTACGCTTGGGCTCCGAGCTGGTTGTCTTCAGCCACCATGTCTTGGTGCTGCCACTCAAGAGTGGCAGAGGAGGGTTGAGTGTCCCTGGGCAGCCCATGGCCCATCTCATTGCTGCTCTGCCTGTCCTCCAGAGCCGGTGGGGAAGGATGTTTTCCTCAGTGAAGCCCTACGAGAACCAGCGCTACGCCTCGCTGAAGAAGGAGTGCCAGCGGCGGAAGCAGCTCTTCGAGGACCCGCTCTTCCCTGCCAACGATGACTCCCTCTTCTACAAGTCGAGGATTCAGGGCATCCAGTGGAAGCGACCCAAAGTAAGTGCCCCATCTCCTTGCCCCTCAGCACTGCTTCCTACCATCTCTGCTCTCAGGTGTCCCTAAAAATGCACAGTGCGCCCTTCACCGAGGCTGTCAAGCCCCAGTCGACATCTCCTCTCCCCAGCAACATTTATTTATTTACCCAGACCTGATATTGTGAGCCTCTAGGGTGCCAGGCAGACCCCCTGCATTTAGGTCCAAGCTTCTCTGCATCCAGTGAGGTCCAAGAGCAAAGGAGGCTTTTCTGTGACTCATTTCCCCCATGCATAAACCAGAGAGATGGTTTGCAGCTGGGTCGGTGTTGTGTACTCCTGTAAGGCTGGCGGGTCCAGCAAGGCAGAGTGTTATCTCTGAATCACAGAATGGTTTGAGTTGGAAGAGACCTTAAAGAATTAGTTCCAATCCTCCTGCCAAGGACAGGGACACGTTCCACTGGAATACTCTTGATGGTCCATTTGGAAGGGGAAAAGAAGATAAGCTTTGGGTAGGTGAGATGGTTTTGGGATCTTTGGGGGAGAGGGTGGTTATACCCATCCTTCCTCTTCTGTGCAAAAACCTCTGTGCTGCTGTGTCTGTCGTGAAGGCAGGTTGCAGGAGGCTGGGGATGACATTGCCTGTCCCCAGCATTGCCAGTCCCTCTTCTGCTGTCCTCAGTGCCAGCCCAAAGGATACATATCAGGACCTGCGGGCAGTATGGGGAATTTGTATGTCTTGTTATGGCTGTCTGCTTGGAGTTGCCCACGAGTGCAGTGCTCTGACTGCCACGAAGCACACGGAGTCCCAGGGAGCTGTGATAATTGTGGTTAGGGAGTGGCAGTATCCCAGCATCTCACACACCAGGGTTTTTTTCCCTCCCCGTGGGGAGCAGCAGCCCTCTCTGCCCAGCCTGTGCTTTTCCACACGTGGCTTGGTGGCATTTGAGTGTTGTGGGGGTGCCTGAGCTGCTGTCATTGTCTTCGCCGCCGCTGACAGCCCAGAAAATCATCTGGCCTTGCCCAAGACAGTGCTGTGTCTGTGTGGGCGAGGGCAGCCCGGAGGGGGTGTACAAAAGGCTTTGTGTGCAGGGAGAGAGGGAGCTGAACTGACTCTTGTTGTGTGGCCAGAGGGGCTGAGCCCTCCAGCATCCCACTGGGCTCCTTGTGGGAGGAGACCTCGCTTCCCTCTGCTCTGCCTTTGTGTCTTCCACTCCAGCTCTGCCTGGACACAGGATTTGTGCAAAGCCCTGTGTCTGTTTTGATTTGTTCCCCTTGTCTGCTGGAAGGAAAAGAGGCTTTGTGCACAGCTGCCTTCTGAACACACGGCTGACATGGTTTGGTCTCATTGTGGGGGCCAGCATGAACACACTGTGCACATCCCATTTATATAGCAGGCAGGTGATAGCTGAGACTTTCTAAACAACTTTCTCTGGGACTAAAAGGTGGGGATCTATTTGATACTCCCTTGCTGATTTGCAGTCAGGTCACATATATTACTTCAGCCCCATGTCTAGAGACAGAGGGTGGGATCCCTTTGCAGAGGGACAAAGATTCCTTGTGTTCTGCTGAGCATCTCAGAGCTTTTCTCTATCTGCTTTTCTGCCTTTCATCTCACTTGCAGCCCTTGGTGTTCAGGCGGGTATTATCCTTTTGCTGCCTTGCTCTGCAGAGCATGAGTTTGTGAAAGCCAAGAAAGCTTTCTGAACCTCATCTGCAAGGTGTCATGCTCACCTAGTTCAGACCCATCCCTGCTGAAACAGAGAGTGAATTCAGACTTTTTCCAGCCACCCAGCTCTGCGGTTTCATAGGATCATAGAACGGTTTGGGTAGGAGGGGATCATTGAAGCAATTAGCATAGAATGTTGGGCCAGGGCTCTTTATGGCATGGGCTGTCAGTGGGAATGGAAGCTGGAAGTGGGTCCCATGTGCCAGCAAGGTTCTGTGGCTTAACAAGGCACAGAGGTGATCCTTGTTTTGCTGCCTGTGCACCAGATAAAGGGAATTTTGCCAGCAGTTTGGGTGCCAGAAGGAATGCATGCTCAGCAGTGGCAGACTCATGATGCCTCTGTCTGGTAGGATTGTTTGATCCAACCTACTCAACTGCCTTGACCACAGAATCACCATTAAAAAAAGAATATGAGCTCACACCTGCCCTGTTTGCTGCTGAAGTTTCGAGAAACCTCTTTCTCAAAAGCATTTCTCTATGTTCTTTCTCTCAATTGTTCATTTCAGCAAAAGTAACTCAATTTCACAGGGAGAATTGCTTTGTGCCAGCAGAAAATGCAAAATGACATTTTTAGTTGCTGGACCTGATTCTGCCTGAATTCATACTGGCTTTCCAAGGGAGGGAGTCCAGGAAAAATCCCAGCATCTTCTGCAAGAAAGCAATCACTATCAGCTTTTCCAAGTTAATGCAGGATTCAGTAGAGTCCAAAATGTCCATGAAGCTTAAATCAACTGTTCTGCTTGTGTGCTATTGAATGGCATGGTGCATTTATTAAACCACAGAAACATCTTGTTTCAATTACAACCAGCAAATCTTATCTTAGGCAATCACATTTAAATCTGTTTCAGAAAAAAACAAGTAGTGATACTCCCAGCTTTTGGCAGATGCTGTTTTGGGGATTGCCTTACCAGGAAATGGAATCCCCAGTCCCAGGAATACTGTTTACAGGGAAGGGATGGTGTGCACACATTTTTATCTCTCAGGGCCATGGCCATGGGTTGTTCTGGAGTGCTTGAGCTAAAACTGTGATAAAACATAAGAGCTCATAGTGTCTCTGGCTTTGCTGTGAGAACAGAGTGGGTGGAGAATGGAAATAAATGCCGTCCACTATTAAAAACAACCACTTGCTTTCTCAGAAAAGTTGTCATCTGTGATCTACGGAAAGAAATCAGACTTAGGAGATAAATTGTACCCTGAGAAGCTGTAGCTGCTGTATTCCTGGAAGTGTTCAAGGCCGGGTTGGATGGGCTTTGAGCAATGTGGTCTAATGGAAGGTGTTCCTGGCCACAGCAGGGCAGTCAGAACGAGGTGATTTTGAAGGTCCTTCTGAATGAAAACCATTCTGTGATTTTTCAGATAAAGCACTTGCATGTGAAAAGCAACCACAGTGAACTCGCTGGGGTGCTGGGAATGTGCTTTGGCAGAGGCAGGATCTCATTTCCTCATCCTTCCGTGGTGCTAGCACGGATCTAAACAGTCCATCCTCCGTGTGTGCATCTCTGCCTCCCCAGCTGTTCTTCCAGCATCCTCCCTGTTCCTCCATGCACTCCCAAAGCTTGAGGCTGCTTTGGCAAAAATACCCCAGCAAAACAACAAAACCCCCAATCTCTGCAGTTCTTTCCCTTTTGTTTGTGGTTTTTGTGGGCAGAGGGGAAAGGGAGAGGATGAGGAACAGCTCTGGTCCCTTCCCTGGTCAGGCTGTTTTGCTTCGACTTCCTCCTGCATCCGGCACTGCAGCCTTTCCTGGAACAGGCTCAGCCTTATTATTTCCAGCAGGGTGTCCTCCCTCCCTCCCTGCTTTCCTTGGCCTCCGGCCCTGCTCTGGATGCCAGATCTTTGCAGAGGGAGCAGCTGTTTGAGCCCTCTAATCGTGTTTTGGCTCCGGTGGTTGTTTGCTGGACGCCTTTGTGATGCGTCCGGCGAGGCCAGGAAGCCAATTACTGGAGTGCTTCGGAGGGAGGCAAACCACAGCATCAGCCTGGGCAGGGAAGGGGGTCCTGGACAGCCCTGTGTAGTGAATCCACTTAAAAACAAAGCTGGCTGCTCGTTGCCTTGCCAAAGCAGATTGTGGAGATCACTCAGGCAGCATCAGCAGCTCCTTTTGGCAGCAGCGCTCGGCTGCTGCATTAGAAGTGAAACAGAGCTTTTGGGCTTAGCTCAAATCCCAACACCTTGCTTGAAACTTCTTTCCCTTGTGCTCTGTATGTTGCTGTGCAAAGGAGAGGGAAATCTGTATCCAGCAAGCAGTACCACTCTCTGTGGAAATCTCGGCCTGGTTCTCAAGCTGAGTTTTGCCCTCTCCTTTTGGGACAGGAGTGCTGGCAGCGCACCTTGGAAGTGAGAGGTTTGGTCTGTGCTTTGGGTGAGCTGGTCTGGATGGCTGGGAGGTGGGTAAATAAGAAGGGGTGGCACAAAGATGAGTAGAAGGGGGTGAATGAGGTGCAGGATGGATGGCAAAAATACGGGGAGATTTGGGGCATCTGCTGTGTCTGCTGATCCCCTGTGGGAAAAAACGATGATGGTGTAAGGTAGAAGAGACTCATCCACCCTGTGGGGAAAGAATTAATCTCTTCTAATCATCACTGTCCCAAGTTCTTTCCTTGGATACAGAGTGCTTCCATGATGCCATGGGATTGCTGCAGGCTTTGGTTAGGGTCTGCCTTTAACACCTTTGGGCTTTACCCAGGGCTTGTTTTCTCTCTGCAGCAAGGAGGACACTGGGTTCAGGTTCAGCCTGCCAAGCTATGACCTGCTGCTGGGATGAGTCACCAGCCAGCACAAATTTGGGCATCCCTGCACCCGTGGGAAGCAAATGAAGCCTGGTGGATGTGGCATCCACAGCTTCTCAGTACAACCTGGTCCAGTGTCTCACCACTCTCACAGAGAATAATTTCTTCCTAATACCTAATCTAAATCTACCCTGTTTCACCTTAAAGTCATTCTCCCTTGTCCTATCATGCAGAATATATTACATCCATTGTCTCCTGGACTGGATGCTGTTGTCTTTGGAGGAGGTACTGCATGATGGGAGAGCATCTCTCAGCTTACATCATGCACAGGTGTGATGTTGAACTGCATGAGTTGCATGCTCTGGTCCTTCAGCTCTTCCCAGGGAGCAAGGCTGAGCATGGAGATGGTGTTTTCCTCCCTATTCTGGGAGGCAGGTGGGCTGCTGTGTGCTGAGTGTATTCCTGTCCAAGCAGTGTCACAGTGACTGGGTGGCTCAAGGTCACCTGTGGTCATTGTTGAGCCTGAGCTCATCCCTGCACTGTGAGTTCAAGCCTGGATGGTTGCAACCACCAGAGAAACTCTCTTGGGTGAAGTGTACACCCTCCCAATCTTCAGGGAAAGAGTTTTTTCCTCCATACCTGTTTCTCAGTATTTTTATCTCTCTCCAGTATTTAGTTGCAAGTGCTGAATTAGCTCTGCAGGAATTAATTGTCAGGGGAGATTGTCGCTGATTAAAGAGCATAAAGGTAGATTCTTGCAAAATGGTAATGCTATTTTGCCTGGATGAGGGCAATGTCATTTGGAGGGGAAAGCCTGAGAGAGTAGTCATGGGGGGAGAAAGACAGGCCAGGTGTTTTGGGAAAAATTATGGAAGCAGGAGATCTTAGGGCACTAGGACCATGGCATTTTCAGCCCTAGTATGGCACTGGGGAGACATGCTCCCAGTCACAGCCCTGAGATTTTTTCCCAGACAGACAAGAGAAATCTTGTTTTAGAAGCCAAGACAAAAGGATTTTTCAATAGCCATTCCCCGCCTTCCTGGTATATATCTACTATGACTTGTGTATAGGGGTTATGTCCATTCACAGAATCATAGAATGGTTTGAGTTGAAAGGGATCCTAAAGATCCTCTAGTTCCTTAGGCAGGGACACCTTCCACTGGACCAGGGTGCTCAGAGCCCCATGCAGCCTGCCCTTCAACACTTGCAGAGATGGGGCATCCACAACTTCTCAGGACAGCCTGGTCCAGTATCTCACCATCCTAACAGGGAATAATTACTTCCTAATACCTAATCTAAATCTGCCCTATTTCACCTTAAAGCCATTCTCCCTTTTCCTGTCATGCAGGATATGTTATGTCCATTGTCTCGTGGACTGGATGCTGCTGTCTTTGGCGGAGATGCTGCAGAATGGGAGAGCATCTCTTACCTCCACTCTTCTTTACATTATTAAGCACTTAGCTCTTTTCTCTTGCTGTATGAGGGTTATACAGTCAATCCCCTTAGGGGTTTCCTGGAAGGGGAAAGGAGTCAATGAACTAATTCACTAAAAGCAGGACCAGCACTTCCCTGCCCACAAGTTTGTGCACTAAAAGGTCGTTTCCCCAGTGTGTAGTGCAGGCTGGGAAGCTGGCAGAAACACAAGAGTGAAGATAATGGGGAGGACAGAGGTTAGGTTCTTGCAGTTCTTTGCTCTCTGAAGTTCACAAGATTTAGCAGAGAGGCACTTACACTGGCAATGGCAATTGGCACTTACACTGGCAATGGCAATTGGGTGCAAAAACCTTCTGGTGTCCCACTTGGAGGTGTTTCTTCCAGAAAGACTAAAATACTAACTGCTGTGCTCCAGAGGTGTCTTTACTGAGCTTTCTGCAGTGTCTTGGCCTGTCTCTCTCAGTTTTGGTCTCTCCCAAAGAATGCTTGGGGTTAGTGTTGTCACTGGGGCTCCTCTGTGCTGCTGGATTGACTGAGGGATCATCTCCTCTGAACAGAGTCAACAGACTGCCTGGGGTCCATCACAGGGGTTAAAATCCTTCCAGACCTTTGCATTTCTCGTCTTAAGAATTTATGAGCCACTTGCCTGTTAATTTATCTGCTGTTTTCAGTAAAACTGCAGATGATTGCCAGTCTGGCTGTTCCTTGCCAGGAAAAGATTTGATCATCATTTAATGCAATCTCTGAATTGACCTTGTTTTTTACATTTTTTAAGCCATTCATAGGCTACTCCATCCCTCAAGGATGGACAAGAGATTCATTGTTCTTATTTGCACTTCTTTTAAAAGGTCTCTGCTCCCATTAGATGTGATGCTGACCCTGGCTGTGTTCCAGCAGGTCTCGCCAGATCCTCCCAGGGCCACGGCCTCATGGTGCCAGGCAAGCACACTCTCCCCCTTAGCCCTGGAGGGAACTGGAGTTGATAAGCTGCTTGGCACTAGTGCAGCCTGGGATAAGAAATTTCCAGCCAGTCTGCTCTGTCCTCAGCATCAGAAGGACACGGCCTTAAAAGCAAAAGTGATGGTAAAATCCCTGCATTAGATTCATGGCGTGCTTCTTAGTGCTTCTAAGTGCAGCTGCGTGTTGGTGACAAGAAATTACAGTATTGGTAATGAGGAAGAGCAGAACAATAGCAGAGGGTGTCACAGAAAGGAGTCCTGGCCATCCACTGCCTCTGAGCTCCATGGCTGGGAATGTGTAAATCCTCCCTCCCAGACTGGGCTCTGGGGTCCTACAGGGGCACATTTGTCCTGTGGAGCAATTACAAAGCTGCTTATCGCAGAACCACAGAGTGGTTTGGTTTCAAGACCACCTAGTTCCAACCTCCCTGCCATGGGAGAGATATCTTCCACTGGACCTGGTTGCTCAGTGTTAAGGGAACTTCCCTGTGCAGCCACCCCGGAGCTGCTCTGGCAGTCACACTCCCCCCACCTGCGCTGGGACCAAGACCCCTTTGTAGGGGGAGACAGTGGGTGCCCCACTTGGCTCCCTGCACTCAGGGGCAGAGCAGGTTTCCTTACTGTGACCCCAGCTTTTCCAGAACAGAGCCTCAGAGATCTGGATCATTAAAATTATTTCATCTTGGTGCAGTGATAGAAAAACAGTCTGAGCGCCTGCCTCTGAGGAGGGACCCCGAACAAAGGAAACCTTATGGTTTTATCCTCTCAAAGTCCAAGCATGGGAAAGCCTGGAGGGTCTCCTAGTGTCTCCTAGGTCACATGGGTGGGACACAGGTGCCCTTTGTTCCTTGGTCAGCAGTTCACAGCCTCTTGTCTCAGGCTTGGGCTCCCTCTCCCCAGAGCTCAAACTGCAGCTGCTCACCAAGATACCTGCACTGAATGTGTTCCTCACCACTCAAAGCCCTATCCAGCCTTTCCCAGGGATGGGGCATCCACAGCTTGTCTGGGAAACCTGTGCCAGTGCCTCACCACCCTCACAGGAAAGAATTTCTTTCTATTTTCTAACTTAAGCTTGATTTTATTCAGTTTAAAGCCATTCAAGCCATTCCTCCTTGTCCTGTTACTTCATGCACGCTGTCCAGCTCTCTTGGAGCTTCTTTAGGCACTGGTAGGAGCTCTAAGGTCTCCTTGGGTCCTTCTTGTCTACAGATTGCACAACCCCAACTCTCTCAGCCTATCTTCATAGCAGAGCTGCTTCAGCATTCCAAGCATCCTCTGGACTTGTTCCAGCAAGCAGGATCCATGTCCTCCATCCCAGAGCTGGATGCAAGCTCTGAATCAGCCAAGGCTTTTAATCTTGGTGCAGGCTGGGAGTTTCTGCACTGCCCCTGAGCTCTAATCTATGAGCCCTCAGAGAGGATGGGATTTTGGGAGAGAGGATGGGATTTTGGGGTGATTTGTCTATGTTAAGGGCAGGTGTTCTTGCTGGAGCAAGTGCCTTTCACTGAAGCTCTTGAAAAGATTTGATCAGGCATGGTGCTGCCTCTTGCAGAAGGAAAATAAAATACAAAGAGTGTAAGTGTGTGTGTGAGTGTGCAATGCGTGAGTTTGTGAGTGAGTGAGTGAGTGAGTGAGTGAGTGAGTGAGTGAGTGAGTGAGTGAGTGTGGAAATGTAAAACAATGCTTCTTTGGTATTTCTGGATCTTTGTGAAGAAACCACTGCTCAGTGGTGCATTGCTCCCAGTCCCCACCCAAGAAGGAAAAGGATGAACAGACCATCTTAATGGAGAGTGGTCATGGGTGGTTAAATTTTGACTGTGGTCTGATGCAAATGCCACTGACAGAGTTACATAAGAATTAATGTCCCTTCTCCCAGTTAGCAGAAGCTCATGACTCCACATCTCTAGAGGGTGGTTTTCTCATAAAACAGGATTCTGTTTGTAAAGCTACACCCAGTGTATGAATAACCAGAATAGGCGTGGGCTGGAAGTAGTTTCTTTAAATGGCTTAAACTCATGATAACCTCATTTTTCATAATCTTTGCATAGTCAGGGATTAATTTAGATTGTGGTGAGGTCAAGTCCTGTTTTTGAATGGAGGTGCTATGAATGGGACACAATCACAAACCAAAGGGTATTTCCTTGCCCTGGGAGAAGTATGGCTCAAGGGGTGTGGGAGGTGTCCCCACAGAAAAGCAGTTTGGAGATTTTGATCTGAGATATGCACAATGGAGTGTGGAGGTAGTTTTCCTTTGCAGCTTCCAGTTCTTCTTTTCCCATCAATAACTTGGCTCTTTGGTTAATTAAAAACAAACAAACAAAACCAACAGAAAACCCCTGCGTAATTTAGATTTCTAAATCCTGTTTTAGAGGATTGGCTTTCACTAGGACACAGGATTTGGGGTTCGGCAGAGCAGCTGCTGAATTATGTTTTTTGGAGGCAGAAACAGTGCAGCTGAGCTCGTGGCCACATCAGCTTGCTCAGGATTTCACTGGCTGGGTTTGGACCATTCCTCCTGAGATACTGTAGTGTTTCACAGCAGGACTTGCTTGGATAGGCTCCTCCCTTTCCACGAGCATGGCCCCACCTCTGCATCCTCCAGGGTGGGGACTGATGGCTCAAAAGTGGTGCAAGATAGGGAGCATCCTCAGGGCTCCTGCCTGTGATTTGTGGTCCCTCACTTGTGCCTCATACCCGTGATCCTCCAGGTCTGGGGCTTCATGCTCAGTTTCAAGCCAAGCAGTTCCTCTGCTTGAGGTTAAACCTCACAACTGAAGGTGTTGGAGCAACTGAGAGCATGGTGTGCCATGTGGGAGGGCAAACTTTGGGTGTGGGTGTATTTTAAACTCACAATACTGCCAAATCAGGGCTGGTTCACCCTGCAAGTCCTTCCCAGGGGAAGGGGGTCAAAGGAGCTCTGTAGGAGAGCTCGACTGGGATGTGATGGAGGGTGGGGGAACTTGGGTGAAGGTGGCAGCAGCCCTGTGCTGAGTCAGAGAGGTCTATCTGTCAGAGGGGTTAAACAGCCTTGGGAGCTTACTTCCTTCCTCTTCCTCACATGTCCTCTCACTGCTCTGAGCATCCCATCCACAGTTTTGTCAGTGAGCCATGTGAAGACTTTCCTGCTTTGGCAGTGACTTCTGCAGCCCTCAGGGCTCTTGGTATCCAGGGAGGTTTTTTTCCTTAGCGGCTCTGCCACCAGACAAAAGCACTTGCTGTGGGAGAGATGGCCTGGGGAGGGCTGTGTCTGGATGAGTGGTGATGCTAAAAGCCAGGCTGTGCCAGCCTCTGCATCAGTCTTGGCTGGGTAGAGACTGAAGAAGTTCTGGGTGGAGTAATGGTGAGACTTCCCAAGAGTGCATCCCTGGAAAGGGCGTGTGGGAGGAATGACAGGTCTGGAGTCTCTGTAGTTGTGCCATTCTCCTTCCAGTCCCTCTCCATCTGCTCCTGGGGAAGTGCAGTGCTCTCACAGCCTCTTGTCTCTCCACCTCTCATTGATTTATCCTTTTTTGGTTGCCTTTGTACTTTGGATACCCGGAAGATAAAACTGCAGAGGGACCTGATAAGGTCCTGCAAACTGACCTTTAGATCTTGTTTGCCTCTGTCCCCACTCTTCCTGGTGCCAATACAAACACTGCCCCCAGTCTTCCTGGTGCCAGAACAAACGCCATTGCATGATGCTGTGATTCACAAACTGAGTCAAGGAGTTTGTGGGGAGCGTGTGTTTTTGGATGCCTCCCTTCACAAGCAAGTCCTGTTTGCTGTGGGTGGAGTGTCCAGTGCCCTGTGCATGGTGTGGGAGCTGATAACAATACAAATGTGTACACACTGAGGTACTGTGAGTGGATGAGCATTAGGGATGCCTGACTGAGGCAGTACAAGCCCCCACAAACAGTTCTGTAGGGTGTAGATATTCCCAGCCAAGCCTACCCTCCTTCCATATGTGTGAAGCTGATCTGCCAAGTATATATTTTTTAGTAGAGCCTGTAGTGACAGGACAAAGGGATAATGGCTTTAAACTGAAAAAGGATGGATCAAAAGTAGATATAACAACACAATTTTTTTATTGTGAGGGTGACGAGACACTGTCACAGGTTGCCCAGAGAAGCTGTGGCTGCCACATCCCTGGAAGTGTTCAAGCCAGGTTGGATGGGGTTTGAGCAACCTGCTCTAGTGGAAGGTGTCCTTGCCTATGGCAGAGGGCTGAAGAGAAATGATCTTTAAGGTCCCTTCCAATCCAAATCACTCCCTGATTCTATAATCCTATATTAATGCATCTGAAAGCATAGACAGCTGGTATTCTAAATTCACCCCGTTTCCCTTTCCTTTGTCACCCTGGTGCAAATTTTATTAATTCCCCTTTTTTGCAAAATCACATCCCAGTTGCAGATACCTGCAGCAGGGCAACACAGGGACCTTTGTGTCTGCTGTGTCACCATTGCTCACCATGCCTGGGGGCCTCTTGCTCTCTTGTCTGTGTGAGTGACATTTAAGACAGGATCCTTTCGGTTCCCAGTTGCTCAGAAGGGAGGGAGGGAGGGAATGCAGCCATGCTAATAGATTATTTTGCTGATTTTGCAAGTCTGAGTGAAGGCATTGTTCTGAAACAGCCAGGCTCTGCAATGAAATTAGACTAGTCTGTTCCTTACAAAATCTTGTTAGCAAAAAATGGTCCTGGCATGCAGCAGATGTTGCATCTCCCGTGGTTATTCCTCCTCCTGCCATAGCTTTTCCCTCCCCACATCTGGCTGGACGTGGTCCAGATCCCCAGTCAATCTGAACCTCAGAAACCTGCACCAGGAAACATTTATGGTAAAACAGTCACCAATTATAAAGCAAATTAGAAAGTGATTTTCTCCTTACAGCCCTGTGTGGAACTGGACTGGCTGGAGAAGGTGAGGAAGATATTTTCTGCTTTACATGTATTTGGAAGAAAATTTTGTGTGTTTTGGGAAAGTATCCCAAAAGGGAGAGCAGAGGGAAAGACCATGTGCTTTTGGGAGGGAAGCAAAAAAGTACAAGATAATTGCTCTGATTGGGTATTCTTTTTTGCCTTAATGAACTTCAAAAACCCAAAGCTAGAGGAAGCAAACTGTCCCAATCTGGTCTGTCATAAGCCAGACCTCTGCAATCAGCCCCTTATCAACAGGGACCTGCTCTGGCTCTGATTTCCACCTCTGTCCCACATCCATTGGAGGAGGGAGGATATGAATCACCAGAACTTTGAATCACTATTTTGGCCCTCTCTGTGTTATCAATCTGAATCTTTCCACAGAACCATCCACACAGGTTTTCTCTAAATTGTGTTTTGTTGCCTGGAGCTCAGCAGGCATTTCAGCAGACAATTTTAGGGAGGGCAGATCATCTCTGATGGTGGTTAGGTTCCTTGTAATAACCATCTCCAGAAGTGTTCAAAGAACATGTAGGTGTGGCACTTGGCAACATGATCTAGTGGTGAACATGGAGATGTTGGATTAATGGTTGGCCTTGGTGATCTTAAGGGCTTTTCCAGCCTCAGTGATTCAGTGATTCCTGGGATCCTCCAAGACAGGTTCTCCTTAGGGGTAAAGGGACATGGATGGCTCCCTTGGCCAAGGTAGAGTTAAGAGCCACACATTAAAACCATTGCTTCCCTGCAGCCATGGCTTTTGGCTTCCCCTCCCTGTTCCTTCCTGCTCTCCATCTGTGTCCAGACCAGGAGCAACCAGGATCAGGCTGTGATAAATGAAGGACAGGATGGAGTTCCTGCCTGCTAGAGTCTCAAGTAGCAAGAAGCAGTTTGAGCTGGTTCTGCTGTGGCTGAAGCCTGAACCCAGAAGGCCCCAGGGTGTGTGTGGGTGTAGATGTTGGTGTGCTGCCCTCCCCTCTCAGGGTCATGGTGCTGGGAGGGTGACGTGCTGTTTGCTGCCTGGATAAATGTTATTGCTCACCTGGATTCTGTCTGCTGCGTGGCAGGGAGGGGAGGAAACCAAGGTCGTGACCTTCTCTGGTCTGGGGATCTCCGCTTCCCTCCTCCCTTTGCACATGCAAATCCCAGGCCCTGTAATTCCATCTGGCTGCAGAGCAAGCTCCTTATCACTTCCAGCACTTTTCACAGGAAAAGGAGCACTAAATGTTCCAAAGCTTTTCTTGGCTTTTTGACCTAGTTCCCACTGGTATCTTGTCCATCAACCACTTCTGTACGTAGGCATGGTGCTCCATGGCTCCAAGTGTGCTCTGCATCACACACCAGGGCCCCACTGTGCTCCATGCAGTCCTGGGGCATTGCAGCCTGGCTTAAACAGTGCCTTGGTCCTTGGCTCCCACTCAATAGAGCCAGAAAGAATACAGGGAATGTCATCCCAGTGGATTGAGGCCGCACAGTCTACACCAGGTACAAAATGTATGAGTGGAAACTCAGAAGCTTCAATAGGGACTGAAGAATCCAAATAATTTAATATTGGTAAGCTCCAGTCTAAGGAATATGGCAAACCTTCCCAGGGGGTTTTGCTGGGGAGACTGACCCATGGATGAGACTCATCCTGACAGAATCAGTTCCATGGCATTAGAACAAGGAGGCAATGCTGCTCTCCCCTTTAGAAGGATTGGATATTAGAAAACATGTCATCACTGAAAGGGTGTTCAAGAATTGGAACAGGAAAGCAGTGAAATCACCATCTCTAGAAATATTCAAGAAAAGTACAGATGTGGTGCTGAGAGACATGGTTTAGTGGTGGGCTTGGCAGTGCTGGGTGAATGGCTGGATTCCATGATCTTAGAGGTCTTCTTAATGCTTGTGTGATTTTTCACTCTGGAGAAGAGAAGGCTCAGGGGAATCTTAACAATGTCCATAAATACTGGAGAGCTGGGAATGAAGGAGACAGAGGCAAACTACTCAGTGGTGCCCAGTGACAGCATAGGAGACTGTGTGTGCAAACTGAAAATCAGGAAATTCCATTTAAGTATGAGAAAAGACTGGATATTGTGAGGGTGGTCCAAAAACTGGCACAGGCTTCCCAGAGAGGTTGCAAAGTCTCCATTCCTGGAGATACTCAAAACCTGACTGAACAAATTCCTGAGCAACCTGCTGTAGCTGACCCTGCTTTGATTAGGGGGTGTGGACTGGATGATGTCCAGAAATTCCTTATAACCACATTGATTGGTGACTCTGTGCTTAGGATCACTGGGACCGGGCTCAGTCCCAGGGCTTGAGCGTGGTGTGTGGGCCTTCTGCAGGGGAGCGTGGTAGCCCAGCTCTGCACTCCAGGGCAGACCTCACTGCAGCTTCTCAGTACTCAAGAGTGGCTTGTAAGAAAGACAGGGACAAAATTTGTAGCAGGGCCTGTTTACAGGACAAGGAGTAGTGGTTTCAAACTGAAGGACATTTGATTTATGCTACCTATGAGGAAGAAGTTTTTTACAAAGAGGGTGGTCAGACACCGGCTCTGCTTGCCCAGAGAGGTGGGCGATGTCCCAGCCCCAGGAAACACTCAAGGTCAGCTTGGACTGAGCTCTGAACAACCTGATCCAGTTGATGATGTCCTCACGTATTGGAGTAGATAGGCTTTAAAAGATTCCTTCCAACCCAGACCATTTTGTGTCTCTGTGTTTCTCCCCTGTCTGTGTAATACCAAGCAACTCCTTTACTGTAATCCTCATATCCACCCAAGGGCAGAAGGGGCAGCTGTGGCCCTCAGATGGGATAGATAAAGAGCAGGATCACAAGGAGCAGATCTCACAGACACCCCCAGCAGCGGACACATCCCCAGTGCTGGAGCTTTCCCGGTGCAGTGAGGCAGGAGCTGAGCCCGCTCCTCTCCCATCCCTGTGTGCGCTCAGCGATGCCGGGAGGCGCCGGTGGCTCCTGCCCTCGCTGCTGTCAGCTTGCCTCCCCCTAGCGCTCATCCCAACATCCTGCACCGCCAGCTTCAGGGATTAGTCCTTTTCCTTGGCTCTCATCCTGGCCAGTTTGTGTCAGGTTAACTTGGAGGTATTTGCTGCTGGCTGGGCCGGGTGGGAATAGCAGGAGGTGCCTATGGTTTCTATCCCTGTGGTGGGGCCTTAGGCAACATAATCTAGTGTGGGGTCTCTGCATGGAGTGCAGGGCTTGGAACATGATGATCTTTAGAGTCCCTCCCAACCCAAGCCCTTCCATAAATCTATGGGTAGAGGTAATACAAGTCCTCATATGCAAAGTCAGGGGAGGGGGGGCAATTTATTCTGAGTACAACCAGCCTGCAAAATTGGGAGGTGTGGGGGAAGAATAATAATCTGCTTTTCCTTTATCCTCTTCAGCTTAAATGTAATAGCAAAGGGGAAAAGATTCTTTCAGCTCTTTGTCTGTCCCATCTTCTCCCAGCCTCCAGCTGTTTGTGAACTTAGAAACAGGACTGAGCAGGAAAAAAGTCCTTTTTAAAAAAGCAGTGTGTCACCTGAAGCTTGCTCAACACCCTCTGTTATTTAAGTGCTTTCTTGGCCAGGCTCTAAGTGGGAATGGGAAGCAGGGAGGGCAGCCTGACAGGAGCCAGGCAGAGAAAAGCTGATGGTCTTGGTGCATGGTTGAAGGGATGAGCTTACCTCCCTGCTGGCTCCTACCCAAGTTTCTCCATCCATGGTGTCTATGCACAATCCACCATCCTGGTTTTGGTGGCAGAATGAGTATTTAATCCTTCTGGCTCAGCTACAAAGCTTTTGGCTCATCGAAATTTTTGTATCTGCTGTGCTAGGATCTGGAAGATCAGATCCTTCGCTCTTTGAAAAGCAGTCACAGTGTAGAGACATCTGAGAGGAGACTTAGAAGGGCAGTAATGATGTGAAACTATATTATCAACAGGGATAATTATGACAAAGTTGCCCTGGTGCTGGGACAGAATGGGGAGTAGGTGTTGTGATGCTGCCCATGTCCTGGTGAGAGCAGCAGGCAGGGCAGGGTCCTTCTGCCACCAGCCTGATGAGCGAGGCCAGCAGAAATCTGCAGGTCAGGTTTGCATAGAGCCTGAGGAAGAGAGGAAGTGACTTTCCTTTGCCAAGAAGCCCCACTCCTGATTTCCCTGTATTTCCCTGTCTGTTCACTGAGCCAGTTTTTCTCCTGTCCCACAGGAAATCTGCAATGATCCACGTCTCTTTGTGGATGGGATCAGCTCCCATGACTTGCACCAGGGCCAGGTTGGGAACTGCTGGTTCGTGGCTGCCTGCTCCTCCCTGGCATCCCGGGAGTCTCTGTGGCAGAAGGTGAGTGGTTCCCCATGCCAGGGGAGAGCCTGTCAACACCTTGGCTTCGCATTGTGTTTGTCCAGGTCAAAAACTGGTTCTCAGAGATGCCTCATGTCCTGAAAAGCTGATAATGTGCAAAAATCTCCCTTAAAAGACTGTCTTGCAAAGGACATTGGTCATCATGACTGCAGTCACCACACTCCAAACAAAGCCTTGGCCAGTTTCTCCTTAACCAAGTGGATCAAATCCCATCCTGTTTTTCAGATCCCAAATTTGAATACCAAAACAATCCAAAAATTAAGAATAAGAACAAAATTCAGGATGATTGAATTGCAGCATTAGGCCCTGTTTCCCTTGTTCCCATGGTGTCCCCTCTCTTTGGCTGTTAACTGTGTCCCACCTTGGCAGTGAGACACCTCATGCTGGGGCAGGAAGGTTGATTTCAGGCTGTTAGCATCTCTCCCAAGTCACTGCTTGCGAAAGCACCCATCCCTGGCCTGTCCCATGGCTGCATGTCACCATGTGGCAGTGTTCCTTCACGTGTGGGGTGCAAGGGGAATGTCCTGTGTGCCAGAAAGCCACCAAAGAGCTGCAGCAGGGCGAGGGGCTGCAGGCCTGGGGAGCAAGCAGAGAGGTACAAGGAGAGGGAGGTGCTCAGTGCCACATCCTTGTACAGTCTGTGCCCATCTGCACCATGGCCTCAGCTGTGTAAGATGTCAGCCCTGTGAAAGCCAAGGCAGGGGGACTTCAGCCTCTGGTGCAGGTGTGTGTCATCATAGGGCAAGAGACCAGCAAGTTGCAAGCAGCTTTTCCCAGATTTTACTGTAAAAGGCAGCCAGTGTGTGCGGGCTGCACCACCTCCTTCACCCACAGCTCCTACAGCCTTCCTTCACCCCACACCTTTACATCTGCCCTGGGTATTGTGGTTCTTCCAGTCTCTGCTTCCTGTGGTGAGCCTGAACACCAGGCTCAAGGATTTCTTGCAGCATCCCCATTTTTTGTTAAAATCGAGGGTTTTATTTATATGTGAGCAGGATAGCTGTTGTTGCCTTCTAGATAAGCAAAATTACTTCCTGCCATGGTGGCTGTGGTGTCTGCTGTGGCTCTCATCACAAGGGTGATGCACAGGGTTGTTTAGCTTGTTCCTCACCATCAACATCCCCCAAGGATGAGTGGGCAAGTTGTCATCCTTCCTCACCATTCACTTCCAGCTCTGCCCTGGGAAATGCCAACCCAACAGAGGTTGGGTCCCTTTGGGCACTTCATTATTTCAGTTTGCCGGGCACTGCTTTTCCTCCCTTGGCAATTTGGCTGTGGGTGTTTGTGACTTCTCATTTTCCATTACTTTAACTCTCAGAGGCTTTTTTTACCTGCCTTCTCTTTTCTTTCAGAAAGGTTTGATTTATAGAATTATAAAGGTTGGAAGGGACCCTAATGACCATTTAATTCCAGCTCCCCTGCCACTGGCAGGGGCACTTTTCACTAGACCAGGTTGCTCAAAGCCCCATCCAACCTGACCTTGAACACTTCCAGGGATGGGGCATCCACAAATTCTGTGAGCCACTTGTGTCAGTGTCTCACCATGCTCACAGTAAATAATTTCTTATTTGCTGAAGATCTCAGAGACAGAAATAATGGGCCCCTTGGTCCTAAGTGTGATTACACATGGAATGTTATCACATGTTGTCTCTATTTGGGGTCTGGCAAAAACTGAGAGATGCTGATGCAGGCTTTAGTATCTCTGAAATATCAGCCCAGGAATCTTGGCCCAGATCACCCATGGCTACTAGAAAATGTGTTCCTGGTGTGCACCAGGATGTAACATCGGCTCTGCATGTCCCTTGCTCCATTTCACTGTCTCTCTTAAGTGTGGGGAGGGGGAATACCTTCAAGAAAATAAGGCAGACTGGCACATCACTGGGGATCCTAGGAGGTTATTTTATTCAAACATTTTCTTCCACCTTGCTTTCTCCATGTCCCTGCTTCCCATTATGCCTATGTGGTGTGAATCACTGAGTGGGAATGGGGTACTGGAATTTAGTTGAGAGCTATTTTCTAAATTCCTGAGTCTTGGATGAGCCTACATGGTTCTAGGTGTGATCTGGCTCTGTAACACCCTTTCTATGACCCTTCAGATGTGTCTGGTTTTTATGAAAAGAAGTGGAGACATGAAAATGAGAGGCAAAACCATGCCAGGATGCTAGTGCTGATTTGCTGCTGCAGGAGCAGTGTGGTGTCTGGTTCCTGCCAGCTGTGCCATGCAGAAAAGGGCATGATGGTCATGTTAGTTTGCTATTCATTGACTTATAGTCAATTTGTCCCTTGGGACCCTCCTGTCTTTTTCTGGATGGCACAGCCTGATGGAGGCCACCAAAATGGTCAGGAGGAAAGTGGGTTTGTACATCCAGGAGGAGAGAAGGTAAAACAGAGCTAATTGCTGTGTGTAGCTACTTGATTGTAGAATCACAGAATGGTTTGGCTTGGAAGGAACCTTTAAAGGTCATCTAGCTCCATCCCTCCTGCTGTGGGCAGAAACACCTGACACTGGACCTTGTTGCTCAGAGCTCCATCCTGCCTGGATAGGGGAGTGTGGACAAGATGGAGCCAGGATCTTGTGGGGATGCACAGCCAGAGGACAAAGGACAGCAGCACAAGCTGCAGCTTATCTACTGCATGAGCTCAGTCACACCCTGGAACAGGGCTCACAGAGGCTGTGGGACCTCTCTCCATGGAGATACTCAAAGATTGACTGAATGAAGCCCAGAGAAACATGACTGATTTAACTCTGAAGTAAGTCCTGCTTTGAGCAGTAGCTTGGACCAGACTCCTCCAGAGTCTCATTCCAGCCTGAGTTAGCCCTGAACCTACACTCAGAGGAAACCACTACCACTCATCCCTCCCAAGGTGGCATCCCTGGCTTTGTTTTGGGCTAATGAGCCATGGTTGTCAGGGAGGTTACTGGGGAGGCTGACATGAGACATCCCCTCCCTGTAGATTATCGTGCACAGCAGCACCAACAGCTCTGGATCTGCAGATGAGTCGGGAGGCGCTCAGGGGAAGCCCCAGGGGTGTTTTGCATCACTGGGCCAGGTTGCCTAGCACTGCTGTGACTGTGGAGAAGGGACACCAGCTCCAGGGCCTGTCTGATCCTTCCCCGTGCGTGTCCCGTTTGAGAGCCACACGCTGCTGAGGACGGAGCAGAGGAGCGGGCAGGGTGATGGCGGCTGGGGCAGGGACGCTGGAGCTGCCCTTCACCTGCGACGAGCAGCTGACGCGGCGCATGCGGCTGCGGTTCCAGAGCCTGCAGCAAAGGAACGTGAGGGCCCAGGACGGGGAGAGGCTGCTGCATCCCAATGAGCACATCTTCCGAGTGGATTTCATCCAGCAGCACCAGCTGCGCTTCCTCCGCTGGGACGTGCAGCTGGAGAGACCCGGCAAGGTCACGGTGACGGGCACCTCCCAGCTCTGGACTCCTGACCTCACCCACCTGATGAACCGGCAGCTGCTGGAGCCAGTGGGAATCTTCTGGAAGAAGCCGGGGGCCGAGGAGGTGCTGTGCAATGAGGCAGATGCCCAGGAGTTTGGGGAGAGGATAGCAGAGCTAGCCCAGATCCGCAAGGTGATGTATTTTCTCCTCACTTTCACTGGCGGCCTCGAACCAGCTCAGCTGAAAGGCTCCATTGTTTTTAAAGCCTGATCCCCTCTTGCTCAGCTTTCCTCCTTCCAGCTATGTTTCTTTCAGTTCAGTTCTTTGTTCCATTTTTGCATCTGTTTTTTTTTTTTTTTTTTTCTTTTTAATGAGAGCCAGCACTGTGGTAAAGCAGAGAACAGCTCAGTGCTTCTGGAGCCCCTCAGCCCTGTGAAATATTCCCCAAATGTGCTGTCTTCTGTCCAAATGATGGGGAGAAGGGGACCATGAGCTTCCTGCTGCATTTGCCTGGAGTATAAGACTGTGTGCTTGTGAATTCATCAGGGATTCACACAGGGTCTCACTGGCTTGGAAATACAAGGCTGCCCTGTCCGCTCACTGTAGCAACTGCACACCAAAAACCCATTGGAAAAATGAATAATTGCCATACCAGAAGCCATCAGGGACCCCTGGAGAGAGCCCTGCTTTCCAGTTTCCATCCTAGCCATTGTTTGTGATGGAGTTCCTCTCCTTGCAAGGTGCTGAGTGCTTGCAGGCTCTGATGACTTGTGCTGCTGCTGTGGCTGCTTGGAGTCTCTGAAGACCAGTCCCATGGAGAACCCACCTTGCTGTGAAGCTGAAGTACATACACCTGGACTCACTCAATGTGTTCTGCAGATTGTAAACCCACTGGACTAATGGGGAGGTTGGACCAGCCTTTTCTGACCACTGCCACCATTTCTTGCCGGGGGGAGGGTGGAATTTGTTGGTCCAAGATGGATGGAGCAGGTGTGTGTGTGTGTGGACTAAGCCAGCAGCTCAGAGTGGCCTAGGCCAGCAATGAGTCCTCTGCAGCAGAGCAAATTTGTGCTTTGTTCTGTCCTTAAAGCATCCATGAAAATATTTACTCTGAAGTGTCTACAGAGAGCCGTGAGGCTGCAGAGCACTTTGCAAGCCACAGAGCAGGAACCTGCTGCTTCTGTCCCTGAAAACACAGGGAAGGGTGACCAGGGGAGCAGAGGGGAGTGATACATTTATAAGTATTGGAACAAGAGAGTGTTTTTTCCCTGAGTGCCCCATGACTGCAAGTAAACTACTATATTTGGATGTTTCCTTTTGTTCCACAAAAAATGGAGAGTACTTCAATGAAGCTTCTTGAGACACACAGATTGAAAAGTCCCTTGAAAGAGCTAAGTGTTATCACAGTTGGTCCTCTGCTCAGATTGCACTCAAATGTGTGTGAGTACTCCTCAAGGGGTGGCCTGACATCCTCCCAAGATGAGTAAGGAGAGAGCAGTGATGGGAAAGCCAGGGCAAGGTGACTTTGTACCTGTGGCCTGTGAACTTAGGCAGACCAGCCCCAAAAAGAGTCCAACCTCTTCTCCAAACCTCCAGAGATGCAGACCCTATGCCTTCCCTAGCCCAACAATAATGTATAAAATGGCATGCACAAGTTATGCCAGGCAGAGAGGAGAGAGAAAGCAGATCAGCTGCTGGTTGGAGAGATGGTGGGAGCTCTGAATCTTGCCCAAAACCAAGGCCCAGCAACCACCAAATCCTACAGCCATGCCATGTCCATTGCCAGACAAGTTGATATCTTTGTTTAGACCCCAAGAATTGCTGGGCTCGGTGAGTAAAGTGGATGCATCCCTGCTTGGCCAAACACCCTCTAGGGTCTTAGCAGACTTTGGGGTAGAAAACCCCTCCTTGTACATCCCAGAGCAGAGTTCCTGACTACAAACTACTTTAGACCAAATAACAGGTGCCACTGGCAACGTCCAAAGGGGTTATTGAATGCTAAGTCTCACAATATGCCATTGCTATGTTGCTAGGGTAGAGTTCTTGCTGCAGATATTTCACTGGGTATTGGTGTACCACAGTAAATAAAAGCCTGGACAATGGGTTCCCCTTAAGGATTGAGGCTGTTTGTGTCTTCTTCATGCTCCTTTTGGCAGCTGCCCTAATCCTACACACAATAAAGCACCAAATTTCAGATCAATATTGGTATTCTTGAGCCCCTTTTAACTTCCTGTAAAATTTAAGATGAACATTTACTTTCTTCTCTGAAAGGTTTCATGGAGTATTGAGCAGGTTTTTTGTGGTCAAGAGGGGGTTGAAGCTGGGCATAGAAGGGGAAGTGATTCTCAGGTGGATCCTTTTTTCCTTCAGAACTGGGGAGAGAGTGAGGGGACCAGTGTGATCTCTCTCTGCTGCAGGGAAGATGAGCCTTTTTTTGCCAGTCACTGAAACTATCCCTGCACAGTTTCAGTATAAAAACTTTCAGATACATCACCCTGTCCCATCTCCCAGGGCAATTTCATCCCACTTTGTACCACAGCCCAGCAGAGTAGTACAGCTGGGTGCCTCTCTCCTTATTCTGAACTGGCAAGTTCCCAGCACAAAGCTTGGAGAACTTGGCATGTACCAATTTCTCCTTCTAATCAGGGAGGTTTTTTTTCCAGGGTCACAGGTACTTTTTCTCTTATCTAGTGACTCTTAAGAAAATTGAAAAAGAGCCCTAAATCAGCTTAGGGAGGTGGACCTGGCATTTTTGAGCTCCCAATTTACCCATCTCTGAACCCTTTCACTGTAAATTTGTTGCACTAAATGGTGTTGCAGCTCCAGATTTTGTGAACCCCTAAGGAAAAAGCAGCACAGCTGGGTGAAGAAGAAAAATGTGGTTTGCACTACCCCAGTGTAGCACAGCCAAGCTGAGTGCAGGACTTCTTGGGATCCTGGGATGGGTGGTCTATGGCCACACTTTCCAGCAGGGAACACCTGTGGAGATCAGACTCCCTCATTTCCTCCTGGGTCAGGGTAGAAATACAACCAGTCCTTGCTCCTGGACCCTGCTCTGGATGAAAGCTGACCATTTTTGCTGCCTTCAGTGTTGGAGGATGCTCCCAGAGCTGTTCCCAAGGGAAGAAATGAGTGGGATGGTGGGGACCTGTGTGTCCTGCCACCAGTGACAGTAGGAGCAAGCCTCAGACCCAGCCAGCTGGAAGCTGTCACTACCAGCTCTGGCAGACAAGCTGCCTCTGATCAATGCTGGGATCATTTCTAAGCCCACATTAATAGCGAGTTGATTATCACAACAGCTCCCTATGACAATTCATTAGGATGAGCTCCAGTCAGGAGGTAATCCATGGGCACTGATGGAGGGCTGGCTGACCTCTCCTGGCAGTCTCCAGAGAGGACTCTGGGGCACAGTTGTTAGCACTCCTATAAAGCCCCAAACCCTCCAAATGTGGCTCTGTTTCATGGCTTTGTCTGCTCTGCTTCTATTGATCCATATGACTAAAGAGTGGCTGTGAGCTTGCAGGGCTGATGGCATCATTAATATTTCAGTGTAGGAGCAATAAGAGCCCTGGACTAGATCATTGCTGGTAGCTAAGGAGTCAGGGGGCTCTTCAGAGGGAATTCTCTCTGCACAATTCCTGCTTTGTGACAGCAGACAAAAAAAAAAAAACCAAAAAAACAGAAAAAAGACCCCAACCAAACAAAAAACAAATGAACAACAACAAAAACAAAGCAGCTCTGTCAGCTGGACAAGGGTAGACAGTAAAGGTGGTTTCACCACCTTTGTGACTTCTTGTGAGGCTGTTTCCATGCAATGTAGCTGTGTCCTCTCCTATCCCATCCCCTCAGCTCTCCACAGAAAAGGGATTATTTGGTGTATTGGAACATAATAACATAATGCATGCTTGCATGGACACTTTGGGGTTTTTTGTCACTGAGCTCATGATCCTTTGGGAGCAGGTAAGTGGAGTAGCAGGGCTGTGGACAGTCAGTCAGTTCACTGCTGCTGTGTAAGTCAGTCCTTGACAGCCATCAGCTGCAGTAACCACATATGGCCTCACAGCCCGCCCTGGCCATGCAGTAAAACCACACTGCCTCCAGCCTCAGCAAAAGCTAAACTGTGGTGTGGTGTTGCCTTGCCTTGTGCCTCTGTATCCTTGTTCCAAACAAGATGCAGATCCCCCTGCATGTACCCTCTGTGCCTGGCTGTTGGGTGTGTTCTGTCCCACCTGTTGGGTGAATTTTCCATCCAAAGCAGAGCTGGTGGTGCCTGCAGCCATGACGGGCTATGGACTTTGGCAGTTCCTCTTTGCTTGTGCCTGTCCTGCTGGCAATGACACCAAACCTGTGCCTCCTCTGACCCTCAGCTGCTCTAGGGCTTCTTTCACCTCAGGCCTTCTTTTCTATCTTTCATCAAATCACCTCCTTGTGCTTGCCTGGGTGAGTTTGGTAGGTCTTGACAGGAAAGAATGGAGACCTTGAGGGAATGGGGATCCTGCATTTCCCACTTTTACTTAACTGAGTAGGCTCATGCAGAGTATCTGCTGCATGTATCTTTGTTGGCACTAGGTAGATGAATACCACACTTGTTCTTGGGCCAGTCAAGTCACACCAGAATCAAGTAGGAGAATCAAAGAAGGTGCTCTTTGTTAGTGGTACCCTACTGACACTAAAAAAACCAAAAGACACGGTCATAAAAATAACTATCCCTGCTTAGGCAAAGAACTCATCTGCTCCAATAGTCTGTCTACAGAAGTAGATAGCAGCAGATGTCCAAGGTAGGTTTATAAGAAAGAGGACAAAGATCTTTGACTTCTCCTTCCAAGGGACAGAGAAGTCTAAGCTATTCCAGTACATGATAATCTAGTCTGCATTGGCAGAACCAGGTCCAAAATCTGGCCCCAGCTGACTGTAAGCAAGTCCATCCCCCTCATAATCTTCCTTGTCTTTGATATTGTCTGCATTAGTGCCAGGATGAGAGTTAATCCCACCAAAAAAAGGGAATAATTTGGGTATGTGTGCCTCTTCTTCTGCAGGTCATCCCAGACTGGAAGGAGCAGGAGTGGAACCCTGAGAAACCCGAGAGCTACGTGGGGATCTTCCACTTCCAGTTCTGGCGTTTTGGTCAGTGGCTGGATGTGGTGATCGATGACCGCCTGCCCACACTCCACAATCAGCTCATCTACTGCCACTCCAACTCCAGGAATGAGTTCTGGTGTGCCTTGGTGGAGAAAGCTTATGCCAAGTAGGTACTCAGGCAGTTGTAGGATAAAGTGGGACCTGGGCACTCTGATTTTCCTCTCTGTTCATTCACCAGCTAGTTTGCAGCAGTGGAAACAACATCTTTGCTGTGGAGAAGTAGTACATGACTCAAACAGACAAACACTGAGGAAAAAAACCCTTCTCTAGCCCTAATTTACCCTCAAAACAAAACACCCTTCAATGTTTCTTTAAGTAACACCTATTCTAGAGATTTAAAGTTCCTTTTACATTGGTCCAAGAGTGCAGCAAGGAATGTGGGTCCAATTTTTTCACCCTAGTTTGCTGTCCTCTCCCACTTGAAGGTCAACTGCAATCTCCATTCTTGAGGTTGCCCCAAGAATCGTTCCCGACCCCTTAAAATGTCAGGCCAGTGTTGTGCCATCCCTGCCACCCTCTTTCAGGTTGTCAGGCTGTTATGAGGCGCTGGATGGAGGCAACACAGCTGATGCCCTGGTGGATTTCACTGGCGGGGTCTCTGAGCCTATCGACCTGACCGAAGGGGACTACATCGCTGATGAAGCCAAGCGCAACCTCCTCTTTGAGCGCGTGTTGAAGGTGCACAACAGGGGAGGCCTCATAAGCTGCTCCATCAAAGTAAGCAACATTGCCAGTATGGCCACAGTGCTGTGGGAATAGGTGTTTTAGGATGCAGTTGTTTTACACAGTTAGAAACTTCTAAATTAGATCAGATAAATTGTGGCCAAGGGTTCCCGCTTCTGGGAGCTGGCAAAAGGAGTGAATCCTGAATGTCAACCCTCTTTATTCTTTGTTGCTATGTCCAAGAGCCCTCATTCATCCCAGCACTCTTTTAAGGCTAGGAGGGGATCCACTCTAGAGAAAGGCATTTTGGTGTCTGCATCTGGGCATCTTTACAAATGCTGGTTTCCAAACCTCCCAGTATAACCAGTATATGAGCTTTATCAGTTGCCAGTATGGGAGCTCAGAGACCTCATGACACAAATTAAGAAAAGGGGGGATGCAGCACATAAAATGGCATCTGAGATGTACCAGCTGGCTTTCTCCCTGACTGTTGATGCTCTTCTTTTTGGCTTAAAGATATCTGCAGGGAAATCTGAGTTGCTTTTTTTCCCAGCCCCTGCAGCGGTGGTCATGTCCCTCTGGTCTGAGCACTGTCTGTGTCCCCCTGCCAGGCCACGTCAGCAGCTGACATGGAGGCTCGCCTGGCCTGCGGGCTGGTGAAGGGCCACGCGTACGCGGTGACGGACGTGCGGAAGGTCCGTCTGGGCCACGGTCTTCTGTCCTTCTTCAAGTCGGAGAAGCTGGACATGATTCGCATGCGCAACCCGTGGGGCGAGCGGGAGTGGAATGGCCCTTGGAGTGACACGTGAGTTGGGATGGACAGCTGGTTTCAGTGGGAAATTCTTCCCTATGAAGGTGGTAAGGAACTGGCACAGTTCCTCAGAGAAGCTGTGGATGCTCCATCCCTGGAAGTGTTCAAGGCGAAGTTGGATGGGACTTTGAGTGACTTGGTCTAGTGGGGGGTTCCCCTACTCATAGCAGGGCGTTGGAATGAGATCATATTTAAGGTCCTTTCCAACTGAAGCCATTCTGTGATTCTGTGATTCCATGTTCGTTCATACTAGTGAAGGATGTGCATAGGTCAGCTTTGTGCTCCCAGTCTTATACCAGCAAAACGAGCACCCAACAGAATCAGCCTCTGTCACCACCAACTGCTGTGATGGCTGGGGATGAGATGAGGAACCAAGGGCTGGTGCAGCCAGAGCCTTTGGCCACCGTCAAATTTGTTATCTTTATGGATAGGGCTGTGATGGTACTGACCAAATAAAACCCTGCCAGACTGGATTCAACTCCACTGGTCAGGGAGGAAGTTGAAGCTCCAAGCCATGCTGCACCTCCCATGTGTTTGGCCGATGACCTAACCAGAGCAGCATGGGGACTGGCTTTATACAGTCCTTGTGCCTCAAATTCTTGCATGTCCCTTACCTCTGAGTAATGATCTTGGTCTCTTCCCACAGGTCTGAGGAGTGGCAGAAAGTGAGTAAAAGTGAGAGGGAGAAGATGGGAATGACAGTGGAAGATGATGGAGAGTTCTGGTGAGTCCCTCCTGGGTTTGTCACTACAGGCCATGCTCACAGCATCCTCCCACCTCATGGAGCATGTACATCTTTTCCATGCATACAGCTAGCCAGAGAAAACAGGCTTCCAAGGTGTAGGATCTCTAGTGAAGCTCCCTGCTTGAGCCCATGGGCTTTTGATGGCCATGGCCCTGGAATTGCAAAGTGCTCTTCCAGGGCACCACTCAGGGGCCAAACCATTTCACCAGGGTACTGAGAACCTGTCCTAAATGTGCTGAACTTCACAGCCTCACCAGGAATAATTCAGTACAACATTTACTCTTGTGTGGCAAAAGGGCCACTGTGCTACTTCTCCCACTCCAAAACACAGATCTGTTGTTTGAAATCAAGAAGTATTTACTGCAGGCATAGAGAAAGGTATCTCCATCTTTTCTGGAAATATCTGATGAATAGCTTTTGTTACTCATCAGCCATCAGAGACAACCCACACTCTCTAACAAGTGATGAAGAAAGTCCCTGAAGTGTACCTTTCCAGGGAATGAAGCAGCATAACCCAGTTCTGCCCTTTCCTGACTCAGGATGACCTTTGAAGATTTCTGCAAATACTTCACGGACATCATCAAGTGCCGTCTGATCAACACCTCCTACCTGAGTATCCACAAGACCTGGGAGGAGGCAGTGCTGCACGGGGCATGGACCAGAAGCAGTGACCCCTTGAAAAACCGCTCTGGAGGCTGCATCAACCACAAGGACACTTTTCTGCAGAACCCCCAAGTGAGTAATGGGGCAGAGGGCCTTCTGGAGCCTTCACATGTGCTTCCAATTGTTTAACTCTCCTACAGGGACCTAGAAGGCCAAAACTCTACCAGACCTCTAATACATTATTTGTGCTTATGGCAATTCTCTGGCACAGCATGACCAGCATGGAGGCCAACTCTATTAACATTATCCCTCTTATCAAGGAGACTGCATCCAAGTGCTTAGTGTAGAGCATCTTGGCACAAGGGAACAAGAAACTGTGGGTAGCAGTGTTGGCTGGTTCCAGTTAAACCGGGCCAGGAGTGATTTCCAACAATCTGGATGTCCGAATTTCCAGTTTTTATGCCCAGACTTTGATGCTGTTAAATTTACCAGGACAGGTGTAGCCCATAGAGCCATTTCCTTCTAGCTTGAAGTTCATCTCCTGGAACAGACTTTTCTGGAGAAAAGGAGGCTCAAGGGGACCTAATGGCTCTCTACAACTTCCTGAAAGGAGATCATATCCAGATGGGATTTGGTCTCTTCTCCCAGGTGACAAGTGGTAGGACAAGAGAAAACAGCCTCAAGTTGTGCCAGGGAAGGTTTAGATTGAATATTAGGGAAAACTTCTTTATTGGAAGGGAAAGACACTAGGAGAGGCTGCCCAGAGCAGTGGTACAGTCACCATTTCTGGAAGCATTCAGAAGGCATGTGGATGTGGCACTTGGGGACACGGTTTAGCAGTGAACTTGGCAGTGCTAGGTTAAGGGTTGGAGTGGGTGATCTTACAAGTCTTTTCCAACATAAATGACTCTGCAATTGTCTTGTTCTCTCTAAAATGGGATTCTCACGATTACAAGCCAGGTCCTTTTGAGTCCTTCATGTAACAAGCAGTTGAAGGATGGTCTGGTCCATTGCAGGAGTTGCCATCAAGGATGTGGGAGAGTTGTGTCCAGCTTCCAGCTCTGTATTAGCCTTTTTAAGCCAGGCTGTCCCTGCTTGGAGGTGGACTGGGAGAAGCTGATGTTGGATCTGTTAAATCCACCCCCACCCATGTCCAGGGATCCTGTATTAATAAATATTTCCCTTACCTTCCTCTCTTTGCTTCTAGTATGTGTTTGATGTGAAGAAGGCAGAAGATGAAGTGCTGATCTCCATCCAGCAGAAGCCCAAAAGGACCAGTCGCAAAGAGGGCAAAGGAGAGAACTTGGCCATAGGCTTTGATATCCATAAGGTAGGCTGGGGTTCTGCATGTTGGCCTGAATGCCACTGTAAATTTGCTGGGTGTGGGGTGGTGCACCAGCCCTGCATGACCAGATTGTTTATTTAAGCATTATCAGGCTGCTTCTGGGGTGCCATCAGCACAGCCTGCCCTCCTCTAGAGAGGAAGAGGGATATCAAAGGGGACAGCATGGACAGCAGGTTGCCCAGAAAAGCTGTGGATGCCCCGTCCTTGGAAATGTTCAAGGCCAGGCTGGATGTGGCTTTGAGTAACCTGTTCTAGTGTGAGGTGTCCCTGGCCATGACAGGGGATTGAAACCAGATGATCTTGAAGGTCCCTTCCGACCAGAACCATTCTGTGATAATGTGCAGTTCTTGCTAAAAGCAATGATGAGTCTTTTCTCTCCAAATGTGGAAATCTATTAGACTAATGCTTATGCGTTGTTTGCTGGGTCTGCAGTGTTAAGCTGGGATGCAGGAGATGAGTCCCTGAGTCAAAAGAATTTGGAAAGCCACATGCACACTTGTTTTCCACCCAGCACAATTGGGACCCTTTTTCCTGGTTCTCTTATCTCCAGCTCTCCTGGCACTATGGACTCAATCCTTGCAATTTTTCCCCCCCATGGTGGATACCAGTACATTTTCAGCCAGTGACAATCCGCTGTGATCTCTGCCCAGGTGGAGCTGAATAGGAACTACCGGATGCACACGCTGCAGCAGAAGGTGGCCAGCTCCATCTACATCAACTCCCGCAGCGTCTTCCTGAGGACAGACCTGAAGGAAGGCCGCTACGTCATCATCCCCACCACTTTTGACCCCGGTCACGAAGGCGAGTTCCTTCTCAGGATTTTCACAGACGTGCCTTCAGATTGCCGGTAAGGAGCATGAGCAGGGATGGGGAGGAATTGGCTCTTTGGAGACAGCCCTGTGCTTTTGATTTGTGCTTTTTCCTGAATGGAATTGGCTCTTTGGAGGCAGCCCTGTGCTTTTGATTTGTGGTTTTCCTGAATGGTCATAGCCTTGCCTGCAGCTGCTCTTGGCTTTCTGTTAAGGGTGGTCAAGAGACAGGACATCTTTGCAGGTATCTCCACAGGCATGCAGAGAAGCTCCCACTCTGCTTCTAAGCATGATATGGGAGAGCATCCCAAACCTAGGCTGAGACTGGAGTGAGGAACAGAGTCTGACAGTGTGTAGTCACAAAATCACAGAATATTCTGAGTTGGAAGAGACCCACAAGGATCAGCCAAAGGTCATTGAGTCCAACACTTAAATGAATGGCCTGTACAGTCCTTCATTGTGCCAGAGCAAATTCTTTGGGATAAGACTGGGAACCTCTCAAAGGCCACGTGTTTTTCCTTGCAGAGAGCTGACCCTGGATGAGCCACCACACACCTGCTGGAGTGGGATGTGTGGCTACCCACAAGTGGTATCCCAGATCCATGTCCTTGCTGCAGCTGGGCTCAAGAATCAGGACTCCCAAGGAGGTACTGGTCTTTCCCTGCCTGTTGTCTGGCCCTGGAGGAGTTGGGAAGTGGTTCATGAAGTGGGACATTGCTGGAATTTATATCCTCAGATTTTTTTTTTCTGTGAACATACTTAATTCATACACCAGAGGAGGGGAAAGTCCATGGAGGGCTAAACTCACTTCTTGCGGTGGACATGATCTGGGAGCTGTTGTATTTAGGCTGTTACCTGGGACCTTCCCAAAACTTCCCCAAAGCCCTTAGCAGAGGTCCTGTAACAACCTAAACTTTCCTCTCAAGTATAAGCAGCTGTAAAAGTCAGGAATTGTATTTAAAAGCTTCTTAGTAAGAGGGACAGAGAACGAGCCTGATGTGTGGTATTCATCACTGGGGGCTGGATAAATGTCCTATCAGCAGAGGGTATGCCAAATTTAGCTCACTTTGGGATGGTGTAGATCTAGATCAGTTCTGACATCCATCACTTTTCCTGCATGGAAGATGGCAGCAGGACCATACCTCCCCATGTCCTGCAGCCACACAGAGGCTCATGGTGAGAGCCCCATGCTCTGTCTGCCTCTGGACCAGGAAACCCAGTGGTAGTGATGGCTTGTACTAGAAGATTGCTAGGGGATAAAAGGTCTAGAGGCTACCATTAGAGAAGCAAATACCTTTCCACCATAGAAATAGATCAGATCCTAGCCTTTCTACCCCATTTCCTGAGTCAAGTATATGTGGTAATTGTGGCAAGATTTAGCCAAACACTTTCAAGCTGAATTTAAAATATCAAAATTTAAAAATTTAAAAAATCTAATAAAACCCAATTAAAATTATACTTTTTTTTTCACCCAATAATTATTATCAGGGCTGCCTGTCACTATATCCCTGAAAGTAACGAGTAGGATCTTTTCTAAGCAAGGACTAGTTAAGTGTGCTTATTTATCACATGCCACAAAGGGAGTCCTTATACCCTATCTGGTGTATGGGGATGGAATTTAACCCTGGGCATGTGGTTTTTTCTTGTGTTATTCACAACAGGTCAGTGCAGCTTTAGCAATGCAGGGAAATCTGTAGCCAAAGGTCTCTGAAGTGTTCGCTTCAGAGAGAAACAAGGAGGTTTAACTTTCCTTCTTGTAGATTCTGGAGTCATGAAACATCTTTTCCACAAAAACCCCGTGGGAATTGCTTTTTTCCAGCTGTTTTCCAGCTGTTCAGCTCCCACCACCAACAGTGTGTTTGGTGTTTTCCAGTGCAGTTGGATCTCTCACACATCCCAGGCCAGGCCTTATACACTACTTTGGAAATAGTGATTTGCAGATAGGAATTTGGCCCTGGCTGATGGAATATGAGAATTTAATGGGGCATCCCAAAAGATAAGGTAAATTGGAAAACAAGATGTGAAATCCAGCAGCTGTGTCTCACCAGGGGAGCCAGGTCCTTGCAAACAGAAAGTTAGCAAAGAGGTGGTCTGGCAATCAAAATCCCTGGCCCTCAGAAGGGGCTTGTTTGTTCCTCCTCATTTCCACATTTCCCTTGGACAAGAAAGCGCATCCAACTGGTCTGTGTTTCCATCATAGCCACTAAAGTTCATGGTAAGAAAATGCATTCTGGCAGTTAAATTTCCATAGGAATACCTCTCTCTCTCTCTACTGAAATTCCCAATATAAGCACTTGTTTGGCAAGGTGAAAGTATTCACTAATGAGAGACTCTTTCCTTCTCCTAGAAGCTCAGGTCCCCTCCAGATGTGGGCTGGTAGTATGAGAACTTGGTCCTCCAACTTCATCCTCCATCTGGTATTTCCTTGTGTGAGCCTCTTTCTCCTCTCCATGGTTTTATTTCTGCCTGCCTCTAGGAGAGCAGATGCTGAAAGGAGATTTGAGTAGGATCATGTCCTCCATGGAACATTTGCTGCAATGGTCAGAAGAGTTTGGTGTGATGAAGGAGTGTTCCTGTAGAATATGGAGACAAGAGAGGCAGCCCTTTCATAGAATCATAGAATTGTTGCAAAATAGTTGGAAAAGCCTTCTAAGGTCATGGAGTCCAACTTTGACTCAGCACTGCCAAGTCCACCACTAAATCATGTTCCCAAGTGCCATGTCTACACATCTTTTAATTTCCTCCAGGGATGGTGGCTATACCACTGCTCTGGGCAGCCTGTTCCCATGCTTGATAACCCTTTTGATTAATTAGTTTTTCCTAATATCCAGTCTAAACCTCCTATGGTGCAATTTGAGGCCCATACTTCTTGTCCTGTTGCTTGTTTCCTGGGAGAAGATACCAACCCTCACCTCCTTACATCCTCCATTCAGGCAGTTGTAGACAGCGATAAGGTACCCCCAGGCCTCCTTTTCTCCAGGCTGAGCCACCCCAGCTCCTTCAGCTGCTCCTTATCAGACTTGTGCTCCATCCAGACCCTTCCCCAGCTTCATGGCAGTCCATCAGCACCTGCTGCCTAGAAACAATGTCACCTAATAGAATTAAATTGAGCCAAACAGCTGAGCGCCATTGACATCATCTGGGGTGTGACAAACCCTTTGACAGATATTCATCTCCTCTGGTGGGATATGGAGACAAAGTACTGCATGACACCCCTGCAAAAGGACTCTATGGAATTACAGAAGCTACAACAAAGAAAACATTGTCTTTTCTCTCCTCAGGAGCTGATCCTTATGTGATCATCAAGTGTGAAGGGCAGAAGGTTCGCTCTCCAGTGCAGAAGAACACAGTATCACCAGAGTTCGATGTGAAGGGGCTCTTCTACCGCAAGAAGCCAGGACAACCCATCATTGTTCAGGTACCTGGCAGGCAAGCAGTGGGCTGAGGGATGGAGACCCTCTGTCACGTGGACCCCTTTCCCTCTCCTCACACTGTCCACAGCAGATCTGTTCCCCAGCTCAGCCTCTCACCACCATGGTGACATCTGGGAAAGGCATGTCCTTCATCCCTCTCACTACCAGAGTGACACCCCCACGCCTCACCACCTCCGTGGCTTCAGCTCAGGGCATGTCCCCAGTAACCCCTTCTCTCCAGTTCATGAAGGTTGGCTGCATCCCTGAAGGAGCTGCCCTCATCCCTGTTTTGTTTCCGCAGATCTGGAACCACAACTTGATAAGTGACGAGTTCTTGGGCCAAGTGGTGCTCACGGGGGATCCCAGCGACCGGCAGTCGGTGCACACGCTGCACCTCCAGGACAGGGGGAACAGGAGGTCAAACGACCTCCCTGGAACCATTGCTGTGATGCTGCTCAGCAGTAACGTCCTCACTAATGTCTGAGTACTCAAGGGTGACTCTTCTGGTGCCACATATGTGAATATAAACATGCACACGTACATATACATATACATATATATATATAAAGAACACACAGAGCCTACCTACCATCTGCAAAGTGTATATGAACCACACATGCATTCCATTCCAAGGAGCCAATCTTGTGTTTTCAATGTTAAAAAAATGGTGCCTTTTTTTTGGGGAACCGCAATGATCCTTCTGCTGGCGTCCTCTGCAGCCCCCTGGCTGCCACGTGCGCTGTGGGACCGCTGTGAGCACGCTGTGTGTCCTGACAGCCAGAGCACCATGCCCTAGGGCTGTTTGTTTACACAGGCTGGCACACACACACGTGCCACCACGCACACCTGTGGCCACCACGGTCCCACCATCTGCTTCAGCGCATCTTCAGTGTGTCTGCTTGGGTTAGGAGTAGTGTGCATGGAGCTGTCTCCCTTGAAATTGCCATGTAATCGCTTATCTGTGGAGGCACCACAGCAAAGGAGAAGTGGACAAACAGATCGGGGCCTGTTGGGTGATTTTTGGGTATGGGTTTGCCTACAGCAACTGCAAGGAAAACGCACCAAGGCAGCCCAAATCCACAGGGGCAGCAAGACCAAAGGCTCCATCATTTTGGGGACAAGCTGTCTCCACCCAAGTCTTGTTCTGCCCCACGCAACTCTGAAGTATAGAAATATCTCAACAGCTGTGGTGGGATAACAGTTCTCTGGGTCAGGTTTCTGAATCAGTCTGGACCCAGCTCCTGTGGGTGCCTCCTGAACTCCCATGGTGCCTGCTGTCTCCGTGTCTCTATGCCATCCGCATCCCAAGAGCTCACCCCAGGAGCTGGGGTGGGTTGTCTGCTGGGGCAGTTCAGTGTTCAGGCAAGAGCAGATTGATTCCTCTGAAGGCCAAAGTGTCAAGTTCAAGGGATGGGGAGCTTCTCTCATGAGCTCCATCTGTACTGCTGCCTACAGTGCATCATTTCTCAGTGCCTCGTTTTCTCAAATTCTTTTTAAAAATAGTGGGATTTTAGCTTGTACTAGAGGAGCACTGCTCCCAGTACAGCCTGGAAATGCTGGGAATATTTAATTCATACCAGTGTCCATCTCTCACCTTTAATTTCCAGTCCCCTGTTGTGGAGGATGACTTGCACAGTCCTAGAGCCAGTCCCACGAGCACAACCCAAATGCATCCTTGGGGATGTGTCTGTGGCTACAGTCTGCTCCTGATTTCCATGAAAACTGGGTTAATCTTCCTTGTTCCACTGGGTGGCAGAATCTGGCTTCTTATAAACCATCCCAGATAAACCAAACAACAACCCGTTGTCTGACCTTTCAGCAGCTGACTAGGACAAGTTTCAAACCTTTTTTTTTCCCCTGCTGTTTGGGGGTTTTATTCATGTGCCTTTAAAGTGGTGCAAGTTAAAGGAATTTTTCAGTCAGATTTTCTAAGCAAATATTTTGCAGTCACCTGCATGCAAGTGGAAATTAATACATGTGATGAAATCTTCGAGTCTTCCTAAATTTTGACCTGGGCAGAGTCCTTTTCCTCCAACAAAAGTGAACAGGAAAGCCTGCTTTTGCTATAGCAAAGGGTTTCTGTTTGTCCTACTAAATACTCATGTTTGTCCTGCAAGTCTGTTTGGGGTTTTTTTAAAGTCCCTAAAGGTCTGCTAAGTCTGAAACATGATGAAGTGTTCTCCAAAGTACCTGCTAGCTCAATTCTTGGTGCAACCAGAAGTAGATGGTGCAACTGCACTGATTTTTGTGGGCTGTTTTTCCCTTTGCCTCATCTTCACAGTCCTGCAGCTGAGTTTGCATTTTTACCAAATTTGCTTATGTTCTTAGGTCTTGTTTTTCAGGACTTAAAGGCAAGCAGTGGTACCCATGATGCTCTTTCCAGATCTCAATTACTCCTGGCTTGCACTGAGCACCCTCCAAGTCCAGGTGCCACCACTGGGACCAAGTTTGGTTCAGTGTCTTGCAGAATTTACTTAAGTGCTCCTAGTTAGGTAAAGCAACTTTTTGATCCCACAGTCACAGCAAATCTTTGAATTTAGGAAGACCAATTCAGAGATATTTTGATTTTATCTTGGTTTTGTTTATGAGACTCATCACTGAAAATAAATGGAAGCAGGATTGTGGAGCTAGAAGGTACGATTTGGGTCTTAGGAGAAGATCTCACAGGCTTATGTTCAGAGTGATATGTGAGAGGGATGCCCAAAGATACCTCACCTGGCAGGGGGATGAGCTATTTGGCATTGACAGGAGCTTTGCACCATCATCAGCAGATGGAGGTGTCCAGCCTGCCTGCATTAGCCTTGTTTTCTCGGGAAATCAGGCTATGGATAGCTTCAGCAAAGGAGAGCCATTTGTCCAGGAGTGCCCTGCCATGTGCCAAATGGCACCGAGATCCCCAAGGAGCAGTGCCAAAGCTCGCCAAGGAGTTGTGGGGCCCTGGTACCCATGGGCAACCTCCTTCCTCCCTACAGAGAATCAAGCCATAAAGAAAGGAAAGGCAGCTTTTTAATAGCTTCTTAAAAAATCACTCTATATCAGGACCAAATTGTCTTAATATCAGTAATATTTGTCTTTTTTTTTTTTAAGGAAAAAATAAGTTTTGGAAAAGCTAGAGCAGAAGCCTTCTTCCCCTACATTTCCAATGGAAGAACAAAAATTACCTTTCTTACTCTTCTTTTTCTCTTATTTGTAGGGCAGATGAGGGAGGGGAAATATTGAAATGCCATTCCTATCATTGATGCCTTTTCTCTTTGAATGAAGTAAACAGAAATATTCAGGGGGTTTTGGGTTGGTTTTTTTTTGAGAGGAGGGCATGTCTGAAAAGCACTTTCTAGTCCCTCATGAATGGGGTAGGACACATGTCTGATTGATTTCACATTTCTTTTGTTAATCATTTCAATGGTTGCAAGCAGCCTGGCATTACACTCTGTGGAATCCATTTCTTTTTGACATCTGCCTGTTAAAACAGGCTGTGACTTGTCTTCATCTCCAAAGGCACTGATGTATCGTGCTGCACAAGCTCAGAGTGGTCCAAACAGAAAGCCAACATTGTACAGCTGTAAACCTCCTATAAATAAATAAATAAATTGTGTATATTTTATTCAGACTCCTTGCTTTTGAACTGCTGTGTTCTTCCAGAATGCTTTTGGTGGGCACAAGGTGGCTCTGCAGAGCCTTTTAAATTTGCTTGATTCACCAAACTCCATTCGAATAATTTTCTCTGTAGACTTTGAGACTGAGGCAAGGGGATCTGCATGAGTCTTTCACACAAGGTTACACTCACATTTGCTGGGAAAATCCATGGTAGGAATGGGTAACCTCCTCTGACTATAAACCTTTGCATCCTATGCCCCAGACATACCACAGTGCAGGGAACTTGGTTTTTTGAGTCTCACCTGACTTGGAGAAAAGCTTTGTAGATTGCTGAAAAATAAAAATGGGGGGAGAGAGTTTATGGGCAAAGTAGGTGGAGGAAGTGGATTTTGGATGGCTTCCCCTCGGAAAACAAACCTGCACAATGCGCATGGGGAGCATTTGAAAAGGCTGGCCCTGCCCATGGGAATCTCCAGTCTTGCTGCTGTACCACACAGACCCAAAGCTTTAGGGACCTTGCTTCCATCTCAGCTTCCCTCCACCAGCTGCCTGTGCTCAAAGTCTTTGCAGCACGAAGGAGCTGTGTGCCTCTGCAGCCCACCCTTTAGAGCCTGGAGCAGACATCTGGAAACAGCCCTTTTGTTGTGGCCTGCAGGAGTCTTCCCAGACTCTTCAGCTTCTGGGATCATCCTCTGGGACAAAATGTGTCAGCAAATAATGCATAGAGAATGAGCATCCTACTCCTCTGCCTCCACCACTGAAACATCCTGCAAGGACCTTTCTTAGGGGGAATGCCTTACAAACACCTCAGTCCCACAGACATCCTGATACTCTCCTGGAGGATGTCCTGAGCAGCAGACCTGGCTGGGCACCTATGGAGCTGTGATGTTTGATGCTGGACATAGCTCAGGAGCTCTGGTGTCAACCACAAGGCTTTACTGAGTCTGGCTCTGTGCACATTCTAAAAAAAGTCTATGCACGCCTGGGTAAGCCACAGACCATCATGTAGGCATGGAGGCTGTGCTTTCCCACCAACGTCCACGCCTCAGTTTTGCTGGTATTGGGGCAGTGGGATTAAAAGTGTAGGTTGCTTTGCAGCCCTGCCTGTGTCTGCTGGTGGTGCACACCAGCATGGAGATAGGGCTTCTGCAATTGCTGTGGGACCTCAGCACGTCAGCGGGAAGAGGTACAGAGACTGTGCATGTTTGTAAATGAGCAGCAAGTAATAGAGTAGTGCACAGCTCCAAGCACAATCCAGTCCAGACTCACTAAGGATCCTTCAGGATTTTGTCATCCTTCCAGCACGGTCATTTGCTAGGGATTTCTGCTCACAACATTAGTTTCATATAGTTCCATAATAGTTTTCATAGGGGACTTTTTAAAGGGCTTTTTGTAAGGACATGTTTTGATAGAACAAATGGGGAATGACTTTAAAGGGAAAGAGGGTGAGGTTAGATCAGGTATCTGGAAGAAATTCTTTACTGTGAGCTTGGGGAGGCACTGGCACAGATTGCCCAGAAAAGCTGTGAATGTGATGTAATGCTGGAAATATCCAAGGAGAAGTTGGATGGGGCTCTGTTCAACCTGGTCTAGTGGAAGGTGTCCCTGGCCATGGCAGGGGGCTGGAACTGCATGATCCTTAAGGTCCCTTCCAACCTAAATCATTCTGTGATTCTATGATTCTATGGTTCTATGATTCTATGATAAATTGGAAGTTCAGGGTTTTTCCTTTGACCTGAAAGAGCATCTTCATGGAGGAACAGACATCCATCTTGAAAGTTGGTGCTGAAGTATTTCTTCTTGTACCTGGATCCCCTGTCACCGGGATCTTCCCACCTTAAACCTGTATGCATTCCCTGCCATATGAGCCTCCTGCCACTTAAAAGGCTGAGGGATTTCCAGCAGGAAGGGCTGCAGAGATGGAAGGGCCTTCAGCAGTGGGATGTGTTCATTGCCTGTGCCTCAGAACTGCTCAGGTGCTGCCATATCCTTGGCCAATAGCCCAGGTTAATAGCCAGGGATCAGCCACTGGGGTCTTTTCTGTGCAGCTGTCCAAAGGCTCCCTGCACTCTCCAAATCCCACCTCCAAGCCCAGTGGTGCAGTCAGGAAGCAAGTCCAGCCCTGTGTTCCTGGCAGAGCCTCCCTCACTGCCTTTCCACACATGCATGGGTCCTGTTGGGCACAAGGCAAGGCTGCCCAAGCAATTCCAAGTGCATCAGATGTAGTCCAGAGCAAAGACCAGACACAGCCAGAGCCTGCCCTCACACCCACACCAACTGTAGTGACACAGTGAGGAGGGCTTGAGTGACATGGGCATGGCCCCAGGTGGTCACAAATCATCTGTCCTGAGCTTAAGGTCAGCTGAGAGTTCACAGCTGGGGGCTGGGCATCAGCAGGGCATTTCTAAGGGCTGGGGAAGGAACCCTGTGACTGTGCTGTGACTTCTACATTTTGAGCAGAGTTCCCAGTTTGCTTTGAAGCAAGGAGACTCCCTTTTATTGCTCCTTATTTCTGCAGTATCACCAAAAAAGCACATTCAGTTGGGTCCCCAGGAGGATTTCCAGCACCCTCATTCCAAAGTGGAGCTTAGAAACAACTTTTATGATAACACTGCAAATATAAAGGTATGTTTTGCACCTTCCACTAGCTAAAATTACAAGCTTTATACCTAAGTAAGAAACTTCAGTGGTGTTTCGTAGAACAATTAAAATCCAACTCCACCTTTCTCAGCAGGAAGGAAAAAAGACACTAGCCCAGATTTGGGCAGGGAGTCACCAGGTCAGAGTTAAGCTTCTAGGTGAAACCCCAGCTCTGAGTTTCCTGATCTCAAGTGTTTTCCTGTCCCAGTTTTCAGATTTACAAGTGCACAAGGCTGGTGCATTCAAACAAGGATGCCTGTCAGCTCCTGGCCTCACCCCACAGGACCTCAGTACTGTCCCTGCACAGCCCAGAGACCTCTGTGCACAGGGCAGGAGGACCTTTCCAGCCACACTTTTTCCTAGGAATTAATCAGGACTCTGCACAACGAGGACTTGAAACTGCAGCTAAACTCGTAGCATGGGTGCCATGAAAACATTTTACATGAGCAGATAGTGATAGGAAAAGGGGGTACAGTTTTAAACCTAATGAAGGGAGATTTAGATTTGATACTAGGAATAAATTTTTTACTGTGAGCATGGTGAGGCACTGGAACAGGTCGTTTGCCCAGAGAAGCTGTGGTTGTCCCATTCCTGGCAGTGCTCAAGGCCAAGTTGGATGGGGCTCAGAACAACCTGGTCTAGAGGAAGGTGTCCCTGCCCATGGCAGGGGGGGTGAACACTCGGTGATCTTTCAGGTCCCTTCCAGCCCAGGCCATTCTGGGCTGGGCATATGATTTTATGATACCACAAACCGGGGCAGACTCCAGGGCTGCAGGAGGACGCATCTTTGGAGAGCGGGGATGCTGCGGGAGAGCGGCGCGGGCGGTGCCCGGGCTGGAGGTACCACACTCGCACACACACACCCGCACCACACCCACAGCACAGCAGGGGCTGGCTGCCGCCCGGCTCCTCCCCCGCTAAGAGGCTCAGCCCGGGCCGGCGCTGCCCTCGCTCGGTGCTGGCGGCAGCGCGGCTCCGTGCGGGCAGCAGCCCCGTGCCCGTCCCGCCGCCGTGCCCGGCCATGCCCCGCTGAGGTAAGCCGGAGCGGGGGGAGCCGGGGTGCTCCGGGCCGACGGGGAGCAGCCGTGGGGTGCCGTGGGATGCGGGGGGCGCGGTGCCATGGGTGCGGTGGGTGCGATATGTGCCATGGGTGCGGTGCCCCCGGCGGGGCTGCGGGCAGCCAGGCGGATCGAACCTGGGCAGGAGGCTGGGCTCGATGGGAGGGGGAGAGACACGGCGCAGACCTGCCGGCGGTGCCCAGCAGCCCCGAGCCAGCTCGGCTCCTGCAGCATGGATTAGCGGCTCGGTAATTTCTAGCTGCTGCTTAATTTGGCTGGGGTCACCTAGCAGGGAGCTGGAGGGAAGGGTGGAGGGCATTGCCCTCGTGTGCCGTGCAGCCCTTCGCCCCTTCGCTCCACAGCCCTGTCACATCCAGGGATACCTCTGGATGTGCATAAACGTGGGGAGGGGCTCTGGGGGATGTTCCTGCTGCATGGATACACTGGCAGTGCCACAAGACCCCGGGTGTCCTCCTAGCCCACTTCACCCCCTGCCTGCTTTCACGCAGCTCCAGACGCGGCATTTAGGTGGATAAAGCACAGCCTGTGCTCAGGCAGGTGCTGCTCTTCAGGGAGCAGCACAAGTTCCCCTGGCTGCAGCACAGCACAGCTTGTGCCCAGGCTGGTTTTTGGGGGTGTCTCCGGGTCACGTCTGTGCTGGTAAGCAGCACCCAGGACCTTCCAGGCCATTTAAATTATTAGGAGTCTCCCTGGGAAGGGGCTGAGGCTTGATGTGGGATAGGCAATTCTCACAGAGCGGTTTGCATTTTGCTGCCTGGTTTGGGTTAACAAGATATTTAATACTCTGCTTGTTTGATTTGTCATCTATTGGTGATTTGTTAATAATGTATGGATGTAAGCTTGTGTTGTAGAGGGGGGACCCTGGTTACTCATTCTAGCATTAATTCTCCTATTTAAATATAAGTTAGCCTGTTTTGTACATGGGCTGTGCTGGGCCAGCTGAGCACAATACCAAAGAAAAATCCCAGGATTTCCTAGGGTATTTACAATTATGTTATCCTAAGGAAAGTGGCACAGTGGAACTGGCATATCTTGGTGTCTCTGGGAAGACTGGGTGTATGGTAGAGGACCTGCCATGCAGGCAAAATGGAGTTTGAAAGGCAGCACACCAGTGGGTCTAAGACTGCCTGGTTGCCCCTTGCTGTTAAGTCTCCCCTGCAGAAGGAGGTGGCAGGAGCTTGAGAGGGTTTTCTCACAGCCCTAGGCTGTGGTGTTGGTGTGAGTGCTTCTCTCCATAGTCTGGGCAAAAGGATGTCCAAGAACCAACCCTGTGGGGTTATCCTATGCATTACATAAAGATGGCAAGGACGTGGTGGTTGCAAGCTGACTCCTCACCCATCCTCCACTGTATGATGCTGTGGGTCCTACTCTTCCCATGAGGTGAGGGGCTGCAAGCTCCCGGCACTGGTAGCGTGAAGGTATGGAATGGATTTGCAGCTTTGACCGAGCTTTGCCAAAGCTTCAGTCAAAACCTGCATCCCTGTGAGAGGCTGTGAAGTCTCCTTCCTACCCTGTGCCTAACTGTCCCGAGGAAAACCAAAGAGGGACAAAAAAGGGCAAAAAAAAAATCCAGGACAGCACCTCTCTCCTGTTCATTGATGGTTGAAATTGTTTTCACCTGTGACTTTGCAATCTCTGAGCCCTTACAAATTCCCAAATATGTGTGTCTAAATTGTGTTTAGTTCTGTGGTGATGGCCTGGTGACAAACTGTCCTTCTTCTCTCCCCAACCTGTTTGAAAGCTGTTGATCTTCTGTAAAAGCAAGATGTAGGGCCAAAGTCTCTTCTTGGGCTTTTGGGGTGAGACTAGAGTAACTTCATGGAGCTACAGAATCCCCCCACAGGCAGTGGCATTTATGGGATCTGAATCCTGGCCAGGGATGACCCTCTTTTCAAGGCAATATTATTTGTGTCATTTCCCCTCCCCAGAGCAGCCGATTCCTCTTGCTAGCTACGAAGTTTCCCTGGGCCAAGTGCTGCTGTGCAGCCTTTCTGTCTCGCACTTGCTAACTTGTGACTTCGCAATCCTTGGGTTGCCATGGAAAGGATTACGCTGTGATTAATGAAGGCATTGTCAGCTAATAGTTTTTTTTCAAAGCCTTTCCTGGAGCTGCAGAGGGCAGCTTCCAAGCCTGGCAGAAGGGGGCTGGCAGGATAGGTGGGTGCAGGCACTCAGTGCTGGGCACATTCTTGGTTGTCTGCATCAAGACCACGCTGGCTCCAGTCACAGTCATAGTGGTTCTGCAAGTCCCTTTTGAGGGTGAGAGGAAAACCAGGGAGGTTATTGTCCTCTTGGAGCAGAGCCAGTGTTTTTTTCTCTCAAAGCAGAGCGGGACAAGTGTCACTGTACCAAGGGTTTGGCAGGATGTGGAGACAGCATGTAAGACTGTGAAACCCTCCTCTCTGCCAGGCAGTGTCCTAGAGGAAAACTGGTATGGGATGAACCTGTGTGTTGTGACTTTCTGGTCCCTCAGTCCTGTGCTAGGTAGAGCCAGAAAGCTTTTCAGGACAGCCCTGCCCCAGCAGTGTCCATGGTTATGCTGTACCAACCCCAGGAAAACCTTCCCAATCCTGCTGTGCCTGGAGCTGTGCAGAGAGCCCCTGCTCTGACCTGTAGAAGCACAATGGTTGGAAAAGCCCTCTAAGATCACAAAGTCCAACCCTCAACCCAGCACTGCCAAGTCCACCACTAAACTGTGTCCCCAAGTGCCACATCAACAGGTCTTTTAAATACCTCTAGGGATGATGACTCCACTACTTCCCTGAGCAGCCTATTCCAGTGCTTGGCCACCCTTTCTGCAAAGAAATTTGTCCTGGTATCCAATATAAAGTTCTCATAGTCAGACACTTGTAGAGAGCAGAGTGCAGTTGTGCCCAACTGCGCAATGGGAGTGCAAAATGTGAAAATCCAATGAAAAGCAGGCACTTGAAGTAGACTGAGTACCAAATGAAAATAGAAAAGTTAGAAATCCATAGCCATAAGTCTCTGGGGACCCCTTCATATCTTGGCATTGTTAGATGAGTCTCCCCCTACCCCAGACCTGCCCAGCCTGAGCACCTGGGTAGCAGCTTCTACCTCAGCCCAGCTGGAATCTAAAAACTGAGTGCTTGGTCCCACTGTCAGCCTCAGAGCAGTCACAGAAAATCACTGAGCTCTTCTTAGGCTGCAGGCCCAGCAAATGCCTTTCCCAGGATGTTGGTTCAGCTGCTGCCATCCCCTTTCCACATCCTGGTGTCATGGCGCAGCATTTACCCGGGGTGCAGATGACCTGAACACAGTTTCACATGCATGAAAGGGGTTAAAACTTGCACTGTGAGGTTGGCTGTGCACTGACAGGTGCCTGGGGGGAGGTTTGCCCTGCTGTTGTTGCTGCACAACTAGCCTGGTCTCCACCTTTATGATCTGGAGGAAGGAAGATTTGCAAGAGGCTGTGCCTGATGTTACGTGGAGTGTTGGGAGAATGGAGCCTCTGTGAATCCTGGTTTTGTCTCCTCTCTCCATCTGACACTGGCTTGTACAGTGGGAGCTGTGCTTGGAAGGGGCTTTGCCCCATCTGACAAAGACACTTTGTTCAGCTGTTCCTGACTTTTGAAATGGGAAGATAAATCTGGGATCATGGTAGCTGTCAACACCTCCGTGTAAATGTAAAGACTTTTACAGGGATACCTTCTACTAGACCAGGTTGCTCAAAATCCCATCCAGCCTAGCCTTGATCACTGAGATTTAATCTCTTTAGGCTTGCAGGTTCCAGCAGGGAAACACCTTCCACCTGGGCAGGACTCACCTGCCCAAAACACCAGGGCACAGGGAAAAGGTGCTGTGGGCTGTGCTAGGCTGGGACCAGGACCCAAATATTGAACCAAGCCCTTCTGTGTTCCTTCTGATATCTGCTGTTGTCCAGAGAGCACATTCCACTCCTCTGGTGATTTATCTCATTTCAAGTCACCTAAAACAAAAATTATTCCACTGGGGAGAATTCTGAGAAAGGAAAGATGGTCAGAGGTCTGGGACATCTTTCACAGGAGGAATGATTGTTTAGACAAAGGCTCCAAGCTGAGAAGAGATGGGAAGAAGGCATGTTATAGATCCTGGAAGATCATGTTTGCATGGTAAATGCAAAAGAAAGATTTTTCCTCTGAAATACAAAAATTAGGGAGCATCAAACAAAGTTTACAGAGACCAGGCTCAAAGATAAAAAGAGCTTGCACAATCTGGCATCTGTGGAGTTCCTTATGGCAGAACTCCGTGGATTCTCAAAGTATTGGGTTAAAAAAGCACTTGGACAAGTTTCATTTACAAAAAGCCTCTAAAAACTATAAAGCATGTATATGAAAGGAAAAAGAAAACTATCCCCTTTTTGGCTCTAGAGGTTCTTGAGCTGCAAATTACTGTTTCTGGGGGAACATTGCAGAGTAATGCCACTACATCTGCTTTTATACTGCTCCTTAGGCATCCTCTGTCCAAGAAATATAGTGGGTGGGGAGCCCACAGGCTGGATCCAGTGTGGGCTGTTTACTCACCAAAAAGTTGTTCAGGCCTAGAGATCCTCCTTAAAGAATTCTTCTGAGATATCAGCCTCACTGCACTTCTTAGTTATCTTGGAGAAGATAAAGTGTCAGCACATCATTTTAGTACAACTCCCATGTGTCATGTGGCCAAGGGAAATACAACAAAACCTGCTCTCTTCTTTTTTTCATTGAAAACATTTTTGTTTTCAGATACAGAGAGGAGCTTAATGGGATTTCTTGCAGGTTCTGTATCAGATTTCCTGAAAGCCATTAGGGAATTGCCACAAAGATACTGATCAGCTGGATCTCTGCTAGAAAAGCTGGGGTTTGTGTGTGGGTTCCTGTGATTTCCAGAGCTGACCCATGCCTTTGTTGGGGTGAGGCTTGCATTGTAAGTCAGTTTTCCATGTGCCTGGTGTGTGTTGGTGTACAGGAGTTTGAATTCATGCTGACAGGAGAGGCTGGGAGAAGAAAATGCTTTGCCTCTTGGTGGCATCGAGTTCCCAGCCCAGGCAGAGCTCCCATCGAGCTCAGTGGGCTCAAACAGCCTCACAAGAACTGGGGGGCTGGAAGGGAAGGGGAGCACCCACAAACACAGCACCCCTCATCACCGGTGGGGATGGGGCTGGGGCACAGGCAGACCTCCTGCACTGGCACAGAGGAGTCCAGCACGTGTGTGCTGAGGTGAGGTGGTGGAAGGAGCCCTGCAAGCCCAGCTGGAGCACATCAGAGTGCTGCCTCCCACGTCTGAGCCTCTGGGTGTTTTCCAGCATCAGTGGAGGTTGCTGTTACGTTGTGATACCCCAGCTATTTCTGTCCTGCTTCCTCTCATCCCTCAGCTTTGCTGGATCAGTGCCATCAAGGCCAGCAGATTTACCCCGGGCTGAGATGAGCTGCAGAAACCACACACACACACTGGGTTTGTTTCATACACCCACACAAGCTTTTGGTCTGGAGAAACAAAGAGTGGTCATTTCATCTGTAGTTTCTGTGTAAAAGTCTTCCTCAAGTCAAGTCTACTGAAAGTCCGCAGGAGTTCTCCATGGCTGGAAAAAGGCTTGTAAGCTCTTGGCCGAATGATGAAGTAAATCAGGACTGCAGTTGATTCAGCTTAATTGTACCGATACATATTAGGGTGGTGGGTAACAGAGGGTAAAAGCTCTTAGGGCAGCCTTATTCCTCTTAGAAAAAAACCCTCTAGATCTCCCCCAATGCCCTGTTAGATCTGTTTTTCTCCCAGGGCAAACTACTCTTCAGAGTAGCAAACCAGGTCCTGTCCTCCTGAGCCCTGAGCTCAGCAGTCACGAAAATATTAAGTAAATAGGAACAAAATTCAAGCTTTTCAGGTGGAGCTGTGATGTTGACCTCAGCCAGGGAAATGAGACCTGTCTCCAGAAACCACCAATTTCTTGAGTGTAGCTAGGAGCAAATGACAACTACCAACAGCCACCCCTTCCTTTGTGTGAGTATCTCAAAGTACTGCAAAGAAGGGTAGGAACAGAGCAGTTTGTTAATGCTGGAATCGTTTAAGGACCTGATTAAAGCCAGCTTTCTCATCTAGGCTGATTTCCATAGGAAACAAGGCTTGTGTGGCCACTCTGCCTGTCCCTTTAGTTGTGTCACCTAATCACAGCAGTTTGATGATCAAGTTCACTTCAAATTTCAGCTGTAACAAGGAAACAAAGTTCCTAGACACTTCCTGAAATGACACAGGTGAGCATGGGAGAAATCTGGTGCCCTACAGCATGATGCCACTGCCTGTTGGCCATCTCAGGTGGGGTGAGAAAGCTATTAGGGATGCCACACCTGCAGGAAAGGCTTCTTAGGAGGGGCTATGCCCTACTGACCATCTAGAAATCTTATTATTTTTGGAATTTTGTCATTCTAAGCGAGGCTTTTGTTAGCACTGCTCCTCACAGATGAAATTCTATCTGTTTCTGGCTCTGCTGTTTGCTAAGTGGGAACTTGGCATGGAGCAAAACTGCTTTATTTCCTGGAGACTCCAGTCCTTTTGTCCATCCAGGCTGTTTCAGGATGCAATGACTTCTACTTTATGCCTGTGCAACACCTGGCATATAAAATCATAGAATGATTTGGGTTGAAAGAGGCCTTTTAGATTATCTCATTCCAACCCCCTGCCATGGGCAGGGACATCGTCCACTCAAGCAGGTTGTTCAAAGCCCCATCCAACCTGGCCTAGAACACTTCCAGGGATGGGACATCCACTGCTTCTCTGTGCAACCTGTGACAGTGTCTCACCACCCTCACAGTAACATATTTCCTCCTAATATCTAATCTAAATCTACCTTTTTATGTGCCCTTTAGTCTAACTCTCTGACCTATACGAGTGACTTCAGCTCAGCCAGATGATGCCCTTTAGAGCAGAGCATCCCATGCACTGCATAACACCCAGCAGGAGAGCCACAGATCAGCAGCAAGCAGCCCCTGTGACTCAGAATCCCCAGCTAAACAATTAATATGACTTTTTGCATGTGCAGCCAATGAGTCAGGGAGTGTCAGTCCCCCTCTCATCCCAACTATTACAGGGCTGATGTCTCCCAGCACTGCCTGATGCTGCCCTGAGGGGTGTGATGGTGATTGCACCAAAGGCATCCTGAAAGGGCAGAGCAGAGTCTCCACTTAATTTTACAGTCCCTGTTCAAGCAAAACAACCTCAGGAGTCAGCAGAAGTCCCAGCATAAAAAGCAGGGTTGGTATCTTATGATTTGAACCCACTTAATCCTAGCAACCCTTGCATTTGGAGGCTGACCCCAGTCTCTTGAAGGGCCACCCTGAATTTCTCCAGGCCGTGAAAAATAAGAGGATAGTGTTATGGCAGGCAGAAGGAGGATTTCACTAAAAATCCCAGCAAAGGGGTTCCTGCTGAGACAAAAGCCCTCACAGGATTACAACAGCTTGCAGGAGTCCTGCTCCAGCCAGCATTAGTAGCACCAAAAGGAGAGCGCCAAGGCCAGATTATTAGGGACCTACAAGAGCAGAGGTGAGACAGCTGCCTGTTATGCCAATTTAAGGATAGAGAAGAGTAGAAGAGCTGCCTTTAATAAAGATATTCTGATCTGGAGTCATAGGCACAGACTCGGGTGCCCTGGTTTCACTGCATGACCTTGGGGAAAGTGACTTCCTAACTCTATGCCTTAGTTTCTCTCTGTGTGAAATGAGGACAGCATTAGCCCCTCCTCCATAAATAGGCTAGGATTCAAGAAGGAATAACACAGGATAATATATTTATAGAGTTGGTAAAACAGTGGCTGCAGTAAAGACTCCCTTTACTAGAGAACATTTCTATAGGTAAAAAACCAGAAGTGGGTTAGTAATTAATTTACTGAGCTGAGCTAAGTTCAGTAAATTACCTTTGCCATATATTGTCTGGGTGGTGAAGGGTCATCTAGAGACTGTTGTAAAATGGAGCACCTTTCCTTAGATTTCTGGTTCCCAAGCCTTTGCAACAGGCTGCCCTGCACAGATAAGCTGTGGATGCCCTATCCCTGTTGGATGGCTCTATTTGAGCAACCTGATCTAGTGGAAATGCTCCCTGCCCATAGCAGAGGGGTTGGAACAAGATAATGTTTAAGGTCCCTGACAATCCAAATCTTTCTAGGATTCTATGACATTTACAGAGTTGTTTTCAGATAACAGAGTCTTTGTAGGTGCCTGAGCAATACAGCCCAAGGGTTACACCTGCATCTAAGCCAAGGGCTGATGTCTGTGGTTCAGCTGCAGGGCTGACACAGCCTGGGGGGCTCAGAAGGTTGTGGCTTCCTGAACCTGGCCCTAAACAGGATGTACCATGTATGAATCTCCTCCCAAATCCAAGCATTCAGTGTAAAGCACATCAGGCTCAAGTCAGCCACCACATCTGTGTCTATCATTTGCTCTCTAAAGAGCAGGGATTTACCAGCCCATGAAGGAGCAGGTCCATGGTGACCCCACTGGCACTTGCTGGTCTGCACAGTCCAGGCTAATTGGGCTTCTCTGAATCACAGGTAGGCAGGTTCTGAGCTCTGATCTTGGCACAGTGCTGTCCAGACATCTCAATTTGCTCAGGACAAGCAAGAGGGTTTCCAGTACAGCCCAGCCCTGTGCTGCTCCAAGGAGGAGAGTCTTGAGAGAAGGTCACTCGTACAGGTCAGAGAGTTAGACTAAAGGGCACATAAAAAGGTAGATTTGGATTAGATATTAGGAGGACACATGTTACTATGAGGGTGGTGAGACACTGTCACAGGTTGCACAGAGAAGCAGTGGATGTCCCATCCCTGGAAGTGTTCTAGGCCAGGTTGCATGGGGCTTTGAACGATCTGGTCGAGTGGATGATGTCCCTGCCCATGGCAGGGGGTTGGAATGAGATAATCTAAAGAGTTCATGTCTCAAATCACCCCCAGTTTCAAACAAAGGCTTTATTTCTAGTTTTTTTTCTTGTCATGTGCCCTGTTTGTAGGGGCAAGACTTGGGAGTTCGTGTACAGGTAAAGAGGAGATGAAGACACTTGCAAACACCATTCAGCCAGCCTGCAAGTGCAGCATTTTCCCTAGATCAGCTCAGCCTGCTGCGTCTGGATTATGCTGAAATTACACCTGACCTCCTTGCAAAAGGATACTTTATTTGATTAATTATTGTGGCAGTTGAAAACTGCTCAGTGGGCGGCAGGGGCTGGTGCACAAAAGGAAATTGCCCTCCTTGGAGGCTGTGCTGAGCGCTCTGTGCAGAGTCGGGATCGGATGCCACCGCGGTCCTTTGTTCTGCTCGGGCTGTGTGAAAGCTCAGCAAGGGAGAAAAGGTCAGGTCTTTTGTTCAGCTCCTCTACCTGATGGACTTTTCAAGGAGATTGAATGCAGGGCAAATCTATTGAACTTCCTGCTGAAGGCTTAAAAAATTGATGCCCGTTTCCTGGCCACTCTCAAATGAACATAGGCTGCTACGTATCAATCCTCTGACTTTCCAGAGGGGGGAGTTTTCTGAGATTTCTTGCTTTAATGTAACATTTTGGCTGGGACTCGTTCAGTTGAGGTGTCTCTTTCCATGGCACTGCTACCAAAACCCTCCAAATAGAGGTTTGAGGATCAGACCCTCAGAGTCAGATAAGTGGTCTTTTTTCATATTCACAGCTGCTCAGGGATGGGAGAAAGGAGGGGACATAAAAATGAAACCAATCACCTCAGGCTTCTTCTGTAGTCTGTGGAGATAAATAATCCTGATAGATGGAATGAATTGGGCCTTGGAAGCACTAGTGTATCCCTATAGTCACGGAGGTGATCTTAGAGAATCTTAGAAATATTCAGGTTGGAAAAGATCTCTAAGATCATCAGTTCCAACCATTAACTCAGCACTGCCATGTTCACCATTAAGCCATGTCCCTAAATTCTCTATCCACTTATAAGGATGGTAATTCCATCACTGCCCTAGGCAGCTTGTTCCAATGCTTGAAAACCCTTTCAATGAAAATGTTTTTCCTAATATTCAATTTAAACCTCCCCTGGTACAACTTGAGGCCATTTCCTCTTGTGCTGTTGCTTGTTACTAGGAAGAAGTGACTGACCCCTGCACCTGTCTACAGTGTCCTTTCAGGGAGCTACAAAGACATCTAAGTTCATCCCAAGTCTCCTTTCCTCCAGGCTAAACACCCCCAGTTGCCTTGGCTGCTCCTTATCAGACTTGTGCTCCAGACCCTTCACCCTTCCAATCCTTGTTGACTTGCTCAAACCCAGTGTCTGTATATAAACAGCTCCATCCCACTTTGGGTGTCAGATGGGACTTGGAGCATGAAAAAAAAAGGTTGAGAACCACAAAGGCACCTAAAGATAGCACTGTCACAGGAGAGGGAAGGGTGGGTGCTGATGTGAGGCATAAAGCCACAACAGAGAGATTCGCTAATGGGCTCCCATTCTAGGATTTGCATTCTTCTTTCTTACTCCATGGTCCCCAGGCTTGTGTGGATAAACACAGTGACAAGTATTTGCTCCCAGCTCTCCTCTGATCTGTGGCATGGCCAGGAGGAGGCAAGGAATTGTTCAGGCATTGCCCCATCCCTAGTTAGTGAGTGCATCGTAAAGCAGACTCTTGGCTTTGAGGAAATTTGCTTCTGTCTTGAGTTCTGCTTAAAATCACATCCAGAGGTCCACAGTGTTTTGGGGTTAGTTTTTTGAGTTAGCTAGTTTATCACCTTTTGAGACATGGTGTCAACTCAGAGAGTTGCCCTCTTGCACAGAATAACAGAATCAATTTGGTTGGAAAAACCTCTGAGATCAAGTCCAGCCTGTGACTGACCACCATCATGTCAATAGACCATGGCACTGTGTGCCATATCCAGTCCTTCCTTAAACACTTCTGGGGATGATGACTCCACCACCTCCTTGGGCAGCCCATTCCAATGTCTAATCACTTTTCTGTGAAGAAATTCTTCCCGATATCCAAGCTGAACCCTTCTTGGCACAACTTCAGACTATGTCCCCTTGTCCTGTTGCTGTTTGCCTGGGAGGAGAGGCAGCCGGCCCACCTGGCTACATTTGAGGTAGTCATGGAGTAGAGCTCAGAATGCACCCCCAACATAGCTAAACCCACAGGGGGTGTCAGCCTCTGTGGGGAACTGTCTGTATTGTCCTCACCTGAAAAATGGAAGAGTTTGGGTAACTCTGTTAGGAGATTGGTGGTGACAAAGCAGAGGATCAAATGGACCACAGAGGTCCATGAAGACATTCAGAGGACTGGAGTGCCTCTCCTATGACAGGCTCAAAGGAGAGATTTGGGTTTGTCCAGTTTGGAGAAGAGAAGGTTCTTGGGGATGTTACTGCCCTTTCCAGTAATGAAAGGGGCTACAAGAGAGCTGGAGAGGGACTTTGGACAAGGGAATGTAGTGATAGCACAAGGGGAAATGGCTTTAAGCTGAAGGAGAGTTTATTTAGACTAGATAAGAGAGAAATTTCTTACAATGAGGATGGTAAGGCACGGGAACAGGCTGCCCAGAGAAGTGATCAATGCCCTATTGCCGGAAGTAGTCCATGTCAAGTTGGATGGAGCTTTTAGCAACCTGATCTAGAGGAAGGTGTCTCTGCCTGTGGCAAGGGATTTGGACCAGATGACCTTTAAAGGTCCCTTCCATCTCAAACTGTTTTGTGTTTCTAAAAAAAGCTCTGAGACCCTGCAGCTGGAGAAGGGGTCTCCATGGTCCTTTCACTGCAAAAGCAAACTGTATGGCACAGCCTGGAGCTGTCATCACAGGCTCTGATTAGCGCTGCAGCTCTTGGTGGAGGAACGCACAGAGCATTACTTCGCTTTCCTTTGCTTCTTTTCAAACCCTTCACAGTCTCAGCAGAGATCACCACCTCAGCATTTCATGGTGCCACATTTCCCAGCTTGTGGAAATCAGCAGTTTCAACCCAAGTCATTTTATCTCAATCATTTGATACTGCTGGGGATCTGGTTGTTGAGATTTTTAGCTGGGTGAAAAGAAACAACATTGTTTGCATTTTTAACTGATCCATAGTCAGCCTGACCAATGAGGAGAGCTCAGCACATGGTTTATAAATTCTTGGTTTTCAGAGAGAAGCCATATTTTTCATATTGTTAATCTCTACTGAGGGTCTGTTGAAAATCATACCCTATTTCTGGATACTGAAATCTTTGGCTGGAAGCAGTACCTACTGCACAGCCCCTGCTGCTCGTCTGTCACTCATGTAGTGTAGATGACACCCTGTTTATTGGAGGTTTCAGTTACGAGCATCATTTATCTGGGTTTCAGTTGCACTTGCAGAATGACAGACTGCCATGTGCATTAGCACTGCACTTTCTTCCTGGAGCTGCTTGCACAGAAGAAAAAAGCCCTAATGTACAGAAATGCAAAGTATCTGCATATGTAATGCAGCAAGGCTGCTCCTGTGCTGGGCTGTTTTGCTACAGAAAGCTACTTTGGCACCTGTGGTATTTTCATCCTGTAGTTATTTGGCTAATTGATTAGCAGGTTCTCTGTGTTTGTTTGTGTAGGAAAGGTTGTTTTTACTCCAAGTAGCTGGGATTTTATGGGTTTGGAGATTCCAGATCTGTAGGATGCCTGGAACATCCCTTTTTTGTAAAACACAAAACAAAAAAACTAGCCAAACAAAGCCCCACCACAATTAAAGACTACCAGGTCTTCCCTGCGAACAGCATCCGCCCACGAGAAGGAGAAGCCTGACAGGGAGTACCCTCAAATCTAATTAGCACTAATCCTGTGCCTTTCATCATTGTACGGCTGAGTGTTGCAGGAATAGCTGGAGAAAAAGCTGCACATCTCCTAAAAGAGCCCTTGCAGGCCATTGTTTAGTTGCACAGTACTGCACACCAAGGAGCCCTTTTGAGGACCCAGGGCTTCCCAGGGGCTCTTTTCCCACCCTGCTATCAGGTTTGCCTTTACATGTCAGCTTGCAGCTCTGCTTGAATCTGTCTTTTTCCCTCAGTTGTCTGTGAAGATGGATTTGCAGCTGACAGGCAGGTGATTCTTTACACCAAAACACACCTCTTGTTCACGCAGCTATTCCTCTCCTGAGACCAGCATTCACTGTAAATCTGGTAATCACTCAAGTTCTGATGCAAAAGCTGTAGGGAAGGCTTTTCTTGACCTTCACTGAATTTAGGTCAGAGCTTTTCCAGGAAAACAGGCTCTGTGCTGCTCATGGTGCAGGCAGAGCCTGCAGGCAGGCTGTATCATGGATGCACCTCTCGCATGAGCAATGGTAATTCCAATTTTCTGCAGCTTCTTTCTATTGTGACCTGCCTTGCTGAGGTGAGAGCTTCCTGGCATTCCTCACGCCGTTTGTCAGCATGACCCCAAGCTGATCCGTCTGTGCGGAGGCGGCAATTAAGGCATAAATAAGGGAACTTTCTCAGCACCGTGGCAGGGAACCTGTGGCCAGGTGGTGCTTGCCGTGTCCCCACATTCCCACCACGAGATCTTGTACTGTTTGCTCACTAGCAAAAGCTCAGGGTGTGCTGTCCTGTGTGTAAAAAAAACAAAAACAGTGAATGCTCTGGGTGAATTCTCATTGCTTTTTATTGCCCTCCAGGCAATATCATTGCTTTCCATGGGAATGCACCTTTTCTCCACATTAAAGGAGATAATGGGTAGCAAAACCAGAAGGCTGGATTTTGTTTTTCTGGAGGAGTTAGAAATGACAGTTTCTTCTTGCAAGGATGAAGATACTTGTGCTACAGGAAGGGAATGTGCAAGTGAATTGCCGTTGCTGTAACACTTAGTCCAAAGCTCAGGTTGGAGAAATGGGGAACATCATAGTGTCATGGATTGGGTTGGGTTGAAAAGGACCTTAAAGATCATCTAGTTTCAATCCTTTTGCCATGGGCAGGGACACCTTCCACTAGACCGGACAAAACCCTCCATGTAGGCCCATTTATGTGGTCAGTTGTAGTTGGTAAGCTGTGACTGCCTCAGGGGAGAAGCTGAAGGCAGATAGAGAGGATGAGACTCTAGAACAAAATACTTAAATAATTTTTAACACTAAGAATTGTTTGAGCTGTAGCTAATTACCTAGAGAAGCAGTGGGTTGTCTCTGTTGAGAGCTTGCTCGTTGATCAAGCTAGCAAGGAAGATGAATGGCTGCCATTTCAGACTGAGGCCTTCTGCCCTGAGAGCCCTGCTGCCCATTCAGGGCTCCAGGAAGAGTGCAAAAATACAAACTGTCATAGCTTCCCAACCATGCCAGCTTCCAGATGGACAGAGACTAGGAGGAGTAGTATGTATGGACATTGCTTTCGTCCTTTCTGCTCACTGTCACCCACAGTTAGAGATCCCAAAGACTGGTGGGTTTGTCAGCTTAACCGTGATCAAGAGCCATTGTTTTCCTTCCTGATTGTAATCCTGGTTTCTGTAAGGACAAAGGTGCTTGTCTCTGAGGGTGTAGGTCTGACCTTTTTATTCACCATTCCTCAGATGAACAGTAAAATATGCTGGAAAATCCTTAATCCTTCTCAGATCCCTTGCAGGAGGGCAGGAGGTGAAAGCAGTAGCATGCAGAGAGCACTGACATGTTAAATCTCTGTGCAGCTAAGGTGACACACGTTTCTGCCAGTCAAGTGAAGTGGACACAAGCTGAATGAAATTCTGGGTTTTTTACAATTTAAAATGCACAAGGTGTTCTCCAAAATACAGGCTCTGCACCAAGATGGGTACAGTTGGGGATGGGATAGGCATTGAATTTGAATGCACACACCCCATAAATTAATTATTCTCTTTTTTCACTGCACTTCCATTTAGGAAAATCATTTAGGGTGCAGAACTTCAGGAGAAAGGAATCGATTTTACATGTAGAGTGAAATGCCTGAATTTCTTCTGACCAATGCTTAACAAGCATGTGCTCTGGAGGATTAGCACAGTGGAGTGATCCCCCAGGAAGTATGGCCAGTCATGTGGTTGGACTCCTGTGCTGAAGTGCCAACAAGGGGCACACAAGTGCCAGTTAAAGAGATTAGAGTAGCAACCCCCTTCTTTCCAATTGCAGCATAATGGCTTTGTCCAGGTTCGTCAGGCTTCCTCCCTCCAGAGTCAAACTCTGTTGGGTTCCTTTTGTATTGAGGATGTCCTCAGAAGCAGGAAAGCCACAGTGGAGATCACTGTGGTGCAGAGCTCATACTGAAACACTCCTTGGCTTCTGTTGACCACAGCCTGCAAGCAAGTGACATGTGTAGTTCTGTGTCAAACATCACTCTGCATCCAGGTGTATTTTAAAGCCCCCTCAGCCTCACCCCGCTGCCTCCCTCAGATGCTCAGTTCAGATGATGCTTGACCAGTGATGGCCAGAAAGCTGCAATATGAACCGTATTTACAAAAAATACACATTCCAGAGGGTTGTCTCTGTGCCCTTGTGCTACATGTGAGTGATTTGGGAGAGGTGCTGGGTATGTTTTGTTTAGCCCAGCTCATTTCCCAGACCATCTGTAGAGCTTCTCCCAGGATTGGGATTGAAGTGCCCTACACTCACCTGCCAGCGAGGGTCAGAGGGTCCAGATGGCTGTTTGTTCCACCAGGGCCCTCCTGAATTAGTAGGCAGCTGATCTCTCTGGTTCTCAGACAAGCCCAATCCTTCTTATTGATCCCTGTGGGAAGAACAGGCAGGGGAGTCTGCCCCTTCCCCTTTGGGGTGTTCCCTGCTGAGCAAGCCGTAGGGAAAGCTGCTGCCTCTTGTCTGCAACCTCTCTTGCAAAGGCATCATGAAGGGACAGAATGCACTGAACAAGATTAAGCTGAGGGTACACCTTCAGAAAATAAAAATAACCCACAGAAGATTCAGGGCGCCAACATCCTGTTTAAAATCAGAGTGGATTTGGTATGTAAACACTCTTCCAAACCTGGCACAAGTTTTGAAAGATTATTTAGCATCACCACAGACCAGGGTAAGCAGGATGCCAACACGCCAGGTTGTTTTAATGCTGGGAACCCAGATAACCATGGAAAAGTACTTTGCTTCATCAGCAGCAGGGCAGAAACTGCAGGAGCAGTTCTGAGGTGTGGACTTGTGGCTTTAGCCCACCCTGTTGGAATAGATGTGCCATGCATGGTTTTTGCAATGTGGACACCCAGTGGGGCCAGCTCACCTAGGTCACTTGGCTGATTAGCATAAAGTTTATGTCTGGGGTATTTAGGAGCTCCCTTGTTGGGCGAGATCTCTGTTTTTCAGAGGGGAAAAGGGAGGAAAGGAACTACTAGATGATTTGTCCATAGCAGATGTCCTTCAGCCAGGGAACTCCAAGTGCTATCCAGCTGCCTGCCCCAGTGTCCAACACTGACCCATGATCATCGTGTACAGACCTCTGAAGAGCCTCCCACAGTGCCTGCTCTGAGCCTGGCTAAGATCTCACTGACTATTCCCAGTGGAATAGACTCTTCAGCATCCCTAGGCAGTCTGCCTCAGGGCTCACTACTTGGCAGGGTTAGAAAGTTATTTTCAATCCATGTGAATTAAAGAGAAGAGTAATAATTTAAAGTGTTACAGAGAAGGTTCAATCTTAGAATTAGGAAAAGTGCCTGACAGCCTTTTAGTTATTAAAGTGTGCACGTGATTTTCCACCATTCATCTACCTTCTAGGAAAGGCAAAATTAATTCATTAAATATGGCCTGTGGCCAAAGTTTGCCTAGTGAGTATTTCCTAAAGAAGAGTGATGCCTTGGCTGCTCTTAGGACACCAGCTCCTTTCCTAGGCAATGCAGAATGTTTGTGGATCATGTAGATGGTTTTAGCAGATGGATGTTTTCATTATGGTGGTTGAAGGATGGCAAAAGCCTATAGATGTGTGTTCTGTGAAAATGTAGAGGTGGTGCAGGCAGCCTGGTGAGGAAAAGGGAATAACTGGAAATTCTGTTGGGCCTTTAGAGTCTCTGCAGGAGCTAATGGAGATGAAACCTGCCTTTCTAGCTGGGATGGGAACACCTGTTTCCCTCTGCACCTGAGAGGCTAGAGAAAATTCAGCCAGCAGGATCAGCACCAAAGGCCAAGTCTATACCTTGCTGAATGGAATGCAAGCAGTTGCTGCTGGTGGGGAAGAGACATCGCTTTCCTTGCCATGAGGAAAGTGTGTAGAGGCACTGGCATGGGACATTATTGTACTTTTTTTTTGGTGAGACTGAGTCTGTCTCTTTGGGACATCCCACCTGGAGACGATTGTGGGAAGGGTGGAAAGACTTCTCCCTCCCATCCCCCTGAGAAATGTTTGCTTTTTAGGGGGGAGGGGGAGCATAAAAATGAAAATTATGTCTAAAACTTGAAACACAGTACTTAAGTTTTTATGATGAGTCCAGATTATTTTGCCTCTGTGAATGGAAATATCTTGTGTCCTGCAAGATTATCCTTCATCAGCATTCAATGTCCAGTGTCCTGTGGGAATTGTGTCTCTGAGATCAAGTGCCTTTCCTCCTGCTTTTTAAGGCATGAGTATTTTTACTATGCTGGAAAATGTTCCACACCATAAATACAACTATTATTGATTGCCATGTAGCAAGGATGACTTACAGATTAAAAGCTGCAGAAATTCAATTCTTTGAAAGCATTTTTCATTCATACAAACGCAACACCCCAACACACTTAATTTTGGGAGCCATGAAATGGCACTAGAGCAGCAAGCACAGACTCAGGAGCAGCATGGGACTTCCCCATGTAAATCCCACAAATACACAATTTGCACAACAGCTGGAGCAGAGAGTGGAAATACTCCATCCACTCCAGGTCTTAGTTTCAGGCTGTGCTAGGGTACTTGATATTTTCTTTCCTCTCTTGAAAGCAGCTTGGAGGAAAAGATGCAAACCCATCCAGCCATGTCACGTGTTAAGGACAGTACTCCCCCCCTCCACGTGCTTTAGTTCATAGCACAGGATCCAAAGACACATGTAATAAATCAGTATCAGAGTGTTTGCTGGGTTAATCCTTGGATAACTTTCTAGGACTCAGTTTACAAAATATTACTTGCATAAGCGACCTGCAGTCCCAGTCTCATTCACCACAGTGCCAGCATTAATCTGGATGTATTTAGAGGATTGTCTCTCGCTGTCTGGAATTAATATTACGAAAGCATTGGGAGTCTCAGTGCTACCAGCTCTCTTCCACACCTAGGGCTGTGGAAGTGCTGTAGGGTTGGGACAGTCCCCAGGCTGGGTCTCTTGAGTCGGGGGAGAGTCATTAATTGCTGACTTCTTTTGATTTAGGTCCATTCCTGGCAATTGCTGATGTGTTTATACAGGAACCATGGTGATTCTACGACAGGTAAGTGAATCGTTCCTGTCTTCAGCTTCTCTAGTTTTACTCCATCACCACAGGCACTAATAAAAATATATTTTTGGAGGGAACGGGTCAAGTCAGGTTATTTTGGTCCTTTCTTATTTCCCTAAAAGGACTGTTACAAGATGCAGAGATACTCATTAGCCTTAATCCTTGATTGGCTTAGAGGAAATCATTACTCTGTGTGTGTAGTCCAGATTAACCTCATACAATGTTCCACTTCTATTTTCTCATCTGGGATGGCCCAAAAGCTGCATGAGAGTAAAACAACTTACTGCCTGACTTAAAATAGCATCTAGTCAAAAATTTATTTCAATTTCCAGGAACCATTCTGCTTTGGTTGTTTAGAAATAGAGTCGTTTTGCACATTTAAAAGAAATTGAAGGATGGAGCACCTCTGATATGAAGACAGTCTGAGCAAGTTGGGGTTGAGAAGGAAAAGGCTCTAGAAAGACCTTACCTCACCTTGCAGTACGTAAAGGGAGCTTGTAATAAAGGAGAGCAACTTTTATATTGGCCAGCATTGATGGGACCAGGGAAGTCCTTTTATACTAAGAGAAGACAGGCTTAGATGAAATATTACAAAGAAATTCTTTTCTGTGGGAGTGGAGAGGCACTGGCACAGGTTGCCCAGAGAAGCTGCCCTATCCCTGGAAGTGTTCAAAGGAAGGTTGGATGGGGCTTTGAGCAGTCTGGTCTAGTGCAAGGTACCCCTGCCCATGGCAGGGGGTTTGGAACAACAAGATCCTTGAAGTCCCTTCAGACCCAAACCATTCTGTGATTCTATCAATTGAAGAATGAAGTTGTGTAGCAGGTCTCATGTAGGTTCTGCAATAATTTAGGGCTTCATATTGTAGTGTTTTCCCTTTGTTTGGGGTTAGCATGTCTCACTCTCAGCTTCTCATTGCCATGTCTCACCTGGGGAGGACTGACAGTCCCACCACGTATCCTGGGTTGGGGCTGCAGAGACTCGAGTGCATTTCAGTCAACACAGTCAAACATTAATTCAATAGAGCAAATCTACCCAAGAAATTCGATTGAATTCTTTGTCTTACTTGGTAAATCTGCTTTTGTCCAGCAGAAAGCACTGGACCATTGAAGGAACTCGCATAGCTTCAGTTTACAGCAGTGACACAAAGCACTGAGGATAGCTTTGAGTGGAAGGAATGCCAGAGATCTTATGGAACAACTGAAATGCTTTTTATAGCATTTCCCCAACCTGCTGGAACCTGAGCCCAACAAAAACAGGCTGTACTTTGGTAGGGGTGTGTAGAAGCTTGGTTGTCCTTCCAAAGGCTCCAAGGCATTGGCCTCGGGCACAAACTGGCTGATGCAGTAAGTGGTGCCAAGGAAAATGGGTGAGGAAATTAAAACAAATCAGGCAAAAAGGTCAGCATAGCAGTTGAGAAATACCCTGTTACAACTCTGTCTAGGATGGTATCACTCCAGGCTGCCTGTCATGTCCCTCTCTGGGTGTTACCCTCGGTGGGTAAGCTGCTGGATCATAGTCTTCTGTACCAGTCTGAATTCACCCTTTGCAGAGCACCTTGCTCATTATCTAAAAACAAAGTGTCTTGTCTAGGCAAGGCTGCAGCATACTTCTGTATAATTCTGGACACTCTCCCTGTGTGTTCAGATGCCAGGCAGTTGCTCAGAAATATCAGAGAAATAGGTTTGGATTGAATTTATTGCTTACTGCCAACATCTCTGCAGCGTGGATACGGTGAGCAAGGACCCCTCTGTAATTAAGTAAGTTTAACCAGTTGTTAGCAGGTACAGGCCCTTTGTGAAATCACACCATCAGAAGGTCCTCTCTGAGTCACACAGGAAACACTTGACTCTCTGTTGCCCTAAATACTGCTCTTTATGTGATGCTTAATTACAAATAGCAGCAATATTTGTATTTTGCCTCCTTCAGTTTTGCTATAAGATTTTGGAAACACATCTATGTGGTTCATGACATGTATTACTTTCCAAGGAGCTTTCTCTTTGTCTTTTTTTTTTTTTTCTCATTCTTGAATGTGCACAACATGCTTACAGTCCTGCCATCCTACCCCTTTTCCCCTGAAAACTTTCTCCAGCAAGGTCAAACAAAACCCCAAATCATCACCTGGGATAGATGAGCACTGAGCATTTGGCCCTTACTGCTTGGTTTCCACCCAGCTATAAATCCAGGAGTTTTGAAGATGAGCCTGTGACACTGTTTCTCTTCCGTTCTCCCATCAGAACAATCCATTCCAAGGAACTCCTTTTAGGGAGAACTGAGCACTGAGGGCAGCACACAGCTCCAGCGAGGAGGAGAAAGCACACAGAGCTTTCTGCCTGCCTTGTGTCTTCCACCCAGTAATCCAAAAGAAAAGCCAATATTGTTCCCCAGCAGGGGCTTGCAGGGAGCCAAACTTATCAGCTTTAGTTACTAGCAAATTACTAGTGGCAAGTCCATTTCCATGCACAAAGAAAGGGAAGATGAAAAAGGAGGGCTGCCTGAATTCCTGCCTTGGCAGCCTGACAAGTTAGTTTGGCTCCACAGCCCAGCAGCAGCTCATTCATGCACGTTCCCTCTGTTACTTAATGTAGAGATGTTTTTGGAGCTGGACTGGAGGCAGGGAGGGTGTGCTGGTCCTGCCCACAGCCTGGCCTGCAAAAGGGCTCTCCTGGTGGCAAATGGCAGCAGGCTGCTGCTTGCTGCGTGGCTCTTGTTGCCAGATCATTCTTCTTGCTCTTGTAGGCAACCCTCCCATAGCCTACTCTTAAATCCAAGGTGCTGCAGATTTGCTGTTGCTGGGCCAGCCCAACAGAAATCAGACCCACTTATCTGCAGGGGAATAAAACATGCTGCAAAATTTAAGTATTTTGTGGAGGACCGAGTTCTGCATCAGGAGTTGGACTGGATGATCCTTATGCAGGATATTCTGTGATCCTGCTAATCTCATCCATTAAGCTAGACTTTTCAGATTACTCTATCTGTGTTACTGTAGGCACCTGACTGTGTCCAGGCCATATGAAGAGCACTGCTGCTGTTGCAGGTTTCTCCCATTCTTAGTGTCCCCCTAACCTGCTCCTGCAATTAGAGGGAGAAGAGTGGAAATAAGAGCTAAGAGAAACAGTGGAGACCTAATCCAAGCAGACAAAGGAAACCAAAGTTCAGCCAGATATTAAGGTCCTGAGGGATCAAGCACAGTGGATGCCTCACACTCTAAAGTTCTTTTTAGTTCAACTGCAAAACAAGGAAGTTGTTCCAATTATTTTGAAACATTGCAGGAGCCAAGGCTTGGTCAGAGACTTCAGCTCTGCTCTCCTGGTTTGGCAGAGCTGCTGGGGAGGTGGCTCTTGGGGGCAATGCCAAAGTCTCACAGTTTCCTTGCTCCTACCCGCTCTGCAATTCCTGTGATACCTCTGCCATTTCTTTGGATATAAAGTCTGCAGTACAGCTTCAGCTTTAAACTCCACAAGGCCTACATGAACACGATGGTCCTTAATATTTTCATGTTTCTGGTTTTTGAGGATATTTGTGGCATCCTGCTCTTGTGTCAGGATTGGCCTTTGGATGAAATTGTCCTTTCTCCTTCTTGCCAATTCTCAGTGTTTGTATACAGTTACTGTTTATTTTTGTACCCTTGGAATTGACCAAAATCCTACAAAATCATTTTCCCTCAGCCTTTTAAAACAAACTCTGCAGTCCATCACTGATGGCGGCAGCCTTTTCTTCACTATTCCAGCTTAGTTTCTTCTTGTTAAGACCAGAATTGCACATTGCAATGCAGGTAAAGGGGATTTGTGCAGTTTGTAAATGAGCAGAAATAGATGTGACTGCCCGATGCTCCAGGAGATGTTTTCCTGTGCTGGGGGTAAGAATAGCAGACATCAGGTTCTGAAATCTTTCACAGACATCTTCCACTTGGGCTGTGGGAGCACTGGTTTACCTGGAGCTGACATACACTGTTTTGAGCACACATTCAGCTTTGCCAAGTGATTTATTGTGCTGTGTATTTTGCTAGCAAGGAGGGAGAGAAAAACAATGATTTTTTAGGTCTGCTTAGGGCTCATCTGTAATCATGTTATTATAAAAAGCAAAGTGTAACTCTGCTGTTTGGATTCTCTTTCTCATAAACACTGAATAATTTAAGTCTTCTCCCATTTATGCCTTGTATCTGTCTGATCTATGAGTCTGAGGCTTCCCTGGATAGCTGTAACACAGCAGTGAAAAGTCCAGCGCAAGCCAACCAAAGGGCACATTTGCATATAGATTGAAACATGAATCGTTGGGAGCCATTCATTAGTTGCAGTGCTCAAGACATTTGGTATTTTAACAGCTCTTTGCATCAAATCCTTTCCATCACGTTTATGGGACAATTAAAGTGCTGGGGTTGCTGTGTGCTGAAAATGAAGCTGCGGGCTGGGGAGATGTTCTTGCAGTGCTATGGCTGTGGAATATAAATTGTGTGATGTCAAATAAAGGTAGAACAAGCAATCTCAGCCCTGGCATGGAGATACCTTCTGAGAGAGCCTGTCTGAAATGCACTCATTCCTGCTTCTTGATACCTCAGGCAAACCCCAGGATCCATCTTCCCTGAAGTGTATGCACTGAAACATTCATCTATTTGAATTCAAGGCTGAGAAGGCTTGGAGTGAGAGTTGTTGTATGTGCAGCTGAGTTTAGCATTGCTTTTTTAAGAGGCAGTAACAAAATACCCAGCCAATGGGACATTCATTTGAGGGTATAGGGAACTTCAAAGGAATCAATAATAAATTTTACCTTGACTCAGTCTTGGGGCCACATGTTTCCCCAGGGAGAGCTCTTGCAGAATAGCTCATATATCATCTTGTCTTACTTGGTGGTAACTTCTCCATGACTGTCAAAGCTCTTAAAGATGCATTTAACTTGCTGAGACCTGTCATCTGGAGCAAGAAGGGAGGAATTCAGCTCCTCAAACTGTCCCTTTCTCTTAAACTCTCCAACACATCATAGCCTCAAGTTGTGCCAGGGGAGTTGAGATTGGATATCAGGAAAAAATTCCCTCACCATAAGCACTGGAATAGGCTGCCCAGGGCAGTGGTGGGGTCATCATCCCTGGAGACATTTAAAAGATGTGGCACTTGGGAACGTGGGTTAGAGTGTAAGGTTAATGATTGGAGCTGATGATCTTAAGGGTTCTGTCCAACCTAAATGTTTCTATAACCTGACCCTGAAGAATTCTCACCGTATTTACATGTTTTCTGTAAAAAAAAAAAAAAAAATCCTGTTGTGAATCTTGGACCTCACCTGGCCACACTGCACTAGCTGGTGGAGCTTGGGGCTGCCAGCACATCTATCAATCCCTTTTTCAGAAGTGAGGTTTGGGGAGGGAGATTAGAAATCCTTCCCTCTCATCCAGTCTACATCTTATCCTGCTGCTAAAGTTCAACACAAGTGTTGATTTCCCTTGTTCATCTGGCTGTGGAGCCTCTGATTACTGTTCCTAATGGGAGGAAGCACCTTCATCCCAGCTGTGCAAGCAGCAGAGCAAAAGACCTCATGTCCCATCCCATCCCATCCCATCCTATCCCATCCCCCTGCCCTCATACCCACCTGCCTCTGTCTGCCCTCCACTCTGTCCCAGATGTGTGAGACAGCTGTTATCTGGACAACCTTGTCCATAATTTCACAAAAATCATATAATTCACATGTACTTTTAAAAATCTTTTCTGTAAGTTATGATTTTTTTTTCCTGTTCTTTTTACTCAGGTTGGTTCTCAGGTGGGATATATAGGGACTGACAATTGGAGGGATTTGAGTAAAAGGCAGACATTTAAGGAAACATGTCTGCTGTAAGGAGTGTTTGTGATGTGACATCCTCAGTGGGACCATGCTTGCTGTCTTCTCCTGTACAAAAGGCTGTGTAGCAGCTGTGTCTCTCCCTGTTCGAGGCAACCTTCCTCTTCATCAAATTCCTCTTGCAAGATTGGAAAACATTTGACAGCAAGGAATTAAAAAGGGAACCCTCACTATTTCATGGATTTGGGGTTACAGACACTTCTGTGGAATGACTCTGATGTACACCACTGAAAGATTTGGCTCTTATGGTGTAAAATTCATTCCCTTTTCAAGACACAGCATCATTTGCTGGCACAAAGTAGACTTGACAGCAACCTTCCTAAAGAAACCCCCTTAGCTCTGGCTTTTGCAATCAGGTTCAAGAGGCTGAGCACATCTCCTGGGGCCCAGGGGAGAAAAAGCAATAACAGGCCTTTTCAAAGAGCACAAATCGAAATATGGCATTTCTTTCTTGGGAGAAATTGAGATGGGGGTATAGAGAATATCTGTCAGGATGTCATTTCCTGGTCCATAAATAAAATAGTTCTATTGAAATTAAAAGCTGAATTTGGAGACAGAATTCCAATAAGAACATCAAAATTATACTCTCCATGTCAGACTTGAGTGAAATGCAAGTGTTTTCCCTAAAGGCTTTGTTTTTCCTGTTGCATTACAGGTTTTGGTGAAATTGTAATCTCTAAGGAAAATTTATAGTGAGAATTTTTGAAGAGTAAATCTATTTTGAGTTGGTTCATAAATGTAACCAAAATAGTAAGATAATTTAGATGTTTGCTTGAATTCATCTAAGGAGACTTTTGAAAAAGAATTCAAAATCTATTGAAGAACAAAGAAAATTCAGTAGTGGGAGGGAAATAACCTGAGATAGGCCAGGGAACCAGCTGCCACTTTAGATACTTCTGCTGGAGCTTTCGACAATGGAGGAATGAGATGAGTAAGTGTGGACTGGGATTTAGGAATTTGTGTTCTGATATTTTAGCATTTCCATTTTGCTACTCCTGGATGTATTTACAGATATTGCTCTAGTGGTCAGCAGTACTGCCCAACTTGTGCAGGGGTTGTGCATCTGTGTTGTAATGTGAGGGAATTGTCCTTTCCCTGTGAGGTGGCACAAGGGAGGTGACTTTGGCAAAGGAAACCAACTGCTTTCTTGCACTGGGCAAAGGTCAGTCTTAAAAGTTTACAAGGATTTCATCCTCCTTAAGGCAATTTTTGTGAAAGGCGAAAACTTCACCAGCTCTAAATTATAAGAACTTCTGTTCCTGAACAGAAACAATTATAAAATTCTTAAGAGAGTTACAGTGGGCTGAAGTTGGGAATATATATCAAATGTTCAGATTTGTTCAGACCCAGGTCTGTCCCACTTGGCATTCTGTATCCAAAATGACTGTAGCTGAGCACCAAGGGACTAGTAAGCATACACTGTTATTTCCCCAAAATATTTTCCTAGCCTTCAGCTAATTTCCTGGCCTACACCTCTGGCTTTTCAGCTTGGTCATTTCCCAAGCCTGATGTGACTTATGTAGTTAGCAGCCCCTAGTGCATCTCCCTTCCAAGCACTTGTACAATGTCCTTACTTCTCATCCACCTCCATGGCCATTTTCTGAACCTTCCCACCACCGAGTTTGATATCCCCTTTATTTTGGACCAGAAGGGTATTTTAAAGAAGTATCTCATCCAACTGTCCCGCTCTGCCCTAGGCAACCTCATGGGCCACAGGAGAAAGCAAGATGGTTCCTACCATAGATGGTCCTTTGGTGTGCCTTAACCTGGCACACCCATTTGCATGTCCTGCCTGAAGCAATGCCACTTGCATCCTGGTAGTGTTGCTCCCTCCCAGCTTTTCTACCAAAAAGCAGATATCCTCCATCCTTTCCTCAGAGCCACTTTAGCAGAGCCCAGGAGAAGAAGAGGTTGGCTTATCCTGCATGCTGAGGAAAGAGCCAAATTATGCTTGGTCTTAAGGTCAGGAAAAACACCTGTGTGGGTCGGTGATTTGCCCACCGTGACTCAGGGGCCTTTTGTGCAGCCCATGCAAATGCAATATGAGCAATTTATGTGCATCCCCTACCACCCAGCCAGGCGTTTTATTGTCAGCACCATCGCTGGCAAATGACTCTTAAGGTCACACACTGCATTTTCATGATCTACAAATCACTTTGTGAGGGCATTTTACTGCCTCTTTACCCCATAAAATTGCTAGATTAGGTGTGAGACGAACAGGAAGTCTTTCCAATAACAAAGGTGCTGGAAATGAAACAACGTTGGCCTCCAGCAAAATGCAGTGGGGGCATTAACCATATTTCCATGCTGATATTGTCAGCTAATTCCTGAAACATAGCCTTAATTAATATATCTATATGATAATACTCTTGGCAGTCTCAAAATTAAAGCTGTATTGCAATTACTGAGTTTCTCAAAGCAAGTATAAAATTGATGAGTATTACTCACATGAATTAATTCCCCTTCATGTGATTTGGGTATGCACATGAGCACCCATTAGCTGCCAGTTTCTGAACAAGCCTCTTTGCCATGCTGGGCTCCCTGAAAATCCCCCAGCCAAACCAAAATTTTGGTTCCAGGAGTAACATTTAACAAAACTTATTTGTAATACAGCCCTTCTCAAAAGGGGTTTTGGAGGCCATATCCCCTTGTGCAGCATATGCAGAATGGACTGTCCATGTAATAAAAGATCCATGAGGCATAGAAGAAGTACCAAAACTACAGGAATTATTTTCTGAGCCAAAATGCCGAGCTTATTTATTTTGTGTTTTCAATCTTAACTAGAGTTCAGGATATCCATATGAAAGTCTTATCCAACTAGCAATCTTACCAGCCAACATTCCTTAAAATCTTTATGTAAGACATAGGTCCAACTTCCTTTTCTAAGCTGTAACTATTGCTTTGTTTGCCGTGGCTGGGATTATTTGGCCAGGCTTGGATTTTGAAACAGGTTTCTGGGTTCATTTGTGTAAAAAGGACTGATGTCTGGTTGATGGTCACTTTCTGAAGGCCAGGTCTCTTCAGTGTGTGCCCAACAAGCTCTAAACCATTAGCTGTAGAGCTGTTCCAAGCTCACAGTTTGAAGGCATCCACAGTGCACATCTGTGTGTGTCCAGATCCAACAAGTCGACTGTCTCAGCTGGGTCTGGCAACTGCAGGTGTGATGTGACCAGTGATGGATGTCTCAATCTCTATCATCTTGTGCTGGCCTAAAAACTCCACTCCACCTCTGTTTGCAGCCTCTAGGGTTTGTCTAGCTGAACTTGCCAACTGGTCCCTTCAGACCCTTAATGAGCCAGGTTGTCCTCTGTGGTCTCTCCATTATTCGAGAGCCTTCTGGAATTTCATATACTATTAGCATCAAAGTTTAATTAAAACCCATGGAGAAATCATCAGAAACAAGTGTCCTGGTGCATTTGGTAATTCCAAGGAGTTACAGCAGATGGGGCTGGTATTGTTCTGTGCAGTTCTGTGGCTGGTCCACCTCCTCCTTCAGAGGGGCCCACCACCAGCACTTTGGTTCGTTTTTCCAATACTGTAAGCAGAGGGATTGAAGAATCCAAGCAAGTGGTTGCAATTAGCAAATTGCTCTGAGTTTCCTTTTCAAGGTGATCTTATATGAGGCAACTCTGGAGTCTTCAGAACCATGCAGCAAGCAATGAAATACAGATTTTTCTGGGTTCTGGTAGGTACTCACAGGATTCTTTTGTTTTCTATTTCATTATGAAAAAAGAACCATGTGCTTCATATTCTCAAGACTTTTATCATAGAATCATACTATCATAGAATGGTTTGGCTTGGAAGGAACCCCAAAGATCATGTCATTACAATCCCCTGCAATGGACAGGGACACCTTCCACAGGATCAGGTTGCTCAAAGCCCCACACAACCTGGCCTTCAACACTCCTGGGTTTGGGACTGCCACACATTCACTGGGCAACCTCTTCCAGTGCCTCACTACCCTCACTGTCAAGAATTTTTTCCTGATTTAAACCCAGTTTTTTTAAATCTTGGAGTGTCTTTTCTCCTTTTGAAAGGATGCTACTTGTATTACAGCACCTCTGCTCCTTTGTTGCTGGCACCTAAGGAACAAAGAGCAATACTGAGATGTTTTGAATTGCGTCTCAAGCAGGTCAAGCAGGGTTTGTTTGTTTTCAGTTATGCTTTCTCCCGACCTCCATTCTTCTCATGGATGGCTTTTCAAACACATCCCTGCAGTAGTCAGCTTCTTCTTTCTGCAGTCACATCAAAAACTCCCTCAGGATGCTCCTCTCTGAGCTGCAAACTAACCTCCCTCCAGAAGCCTCAGTCTCCTCAGTAATCATCACAGCCCTCAGTGGGTAGGCATAGATTGTGTGTAAAAAGGACAGACCTGCTCAGATCTGGTGTGGCAATGAAGGAATATTTCCTAATATTAGATATTATATTTAAGTAGTAGGGTGTGTCTGGACAGATCATTGTGACTTTGGCTAATTCAGACCCTTAGCACAGACACATTTCTGCTGGGAAAATTGCATTTACACAAGTATAGACTACTACTATATAGGAAAATAATATATTTGCAGTATGATTAGGCACTTATTTGTACTAAATCTGCATCTTTGTTCAAGCAGTAATTGCTGTGCAGTTTGCAATAGTCCCACATCTATTTAGTACACAAGAACTAATTGCAGACTAGGTCTCAGTGAGGTGGTGAAAATGCAGGGAGGAGCAAAGGAGAACCTGAAGTAAAGAAATTAAGCAGAAAGCATCTTCCCCCAGCATGGAAGATAAAGCTAAAACTCTGAAACACAATTTGACAGGTTGCGTGTGAAAAGTAAAAGATATTTTTATTGCAGATGGTGGGAAAATATTCTTTGTTTCCAAAGGAATAAAATCAGCCAAAACAATTAAATTCATGTGTTTGTTTTTAGGCTTCTTTGAACAGTCTGCAAGAGCCAGGATTAGAAGCATCCTTTCCAATTTACATTTCTGTGTATCATCTTCTTTTTATTATTTTCCCTCTTAATCAGTAGTGTACAATGTAATTCAAACTGTCCTTTCTGTGAATCATTGTGATCTTGAAAAGGCTGTATGCCTCAGAGGCAGAAAAATGTTTTGTAGACATACCTATTTACCTCCATCTGTTACATAGTTCTGCAGCTCTCATGCTCATCAGCTGGGATTCTGCTTTCATGAATCAAATCAAACAGTTCTCTGCCTTCATCCAGGGAATAAAGCTCATCCCTGAGTGTGGCAGAGCATCCATCAGCTCTGCTCAGTGCTGCCACAGCAGGTACCTGACAGGCAGCAGCTCCACTCCCCTGCCATGCTGCCAGCTCTGTGCTCTTGCTGCTCTCCCTGCGCCTGCACAGGGGCTTTGATATTGGCCTGGGGAGTTAGTTCAGGGACTAAACCAGCAAAACACTTTGCAGAAACATGTGAAACTGTTGATGCTGGTCCACTGGGTATCAAATCAAAGAAAAAAATCACAGATTCTTTAAGGCTGATCTAGTCCAAAACCCCTGCAACAAGCACACACATCTTCACCTGGATCAAATGGCACAAAGTGCTGTCCAACCTGATCTTGAAAACTTCTAGGGGTGGAGCATCCACCACCTTTCTGGGCAATCTATACCAGTGTTTCACCACTCTCAATGTAAATTAACTTTTTCCTAACATCGAATATAAATCTCTCTTCTTTTAGTTCAAAACCATTACCCCCTTTTCCTGCTAAAAAGTTTGTCCCCAGCTTTCCTGTAGCCTAAATTAACCCTACTTCAACTTGAAGCCATTCCCCCTTGTCATATCACTACATGCCCTTGTCAAAAGTCCCTTTCCAGCTTCCTCTTGGATCTTCTTTAGGTACTGTAGAGGTTCTAAGGTCTTCCTGGAACCTTCTCTTCTGCAGACTGAACATCCCCACTCTCTCAATTTGTCTCCCTAGCAGAGGTTTTCCACCCTGCTGAGCATTGTCAGGCCTCCTCTGTTCCCACTCCAACAGGTCCCTGTCCTCCTTATGTTGGGGGCCCCAGAGCAGGTGGGGTTTTACCAGAATGGAGGTGAGGGGGAAGAACCCCCTTCCTTGGCCTGCTGGCCACACTGCTGGGGATGCAGCCCAGGATGCAGTTGGAATTCTGGGCTGCCAGTGCACATTGTTGGGTCATGTCCAGTTTCTCATCCATCCTGTGCTTCTCAGTGTTGCTCTCAATCCCTTTATCCCCTGGCCTGGGTGAAGGGCCTTGCTCTCGGCCTTGTTGAACCTCACGAGGTTCCCATGGGTGCAGTCCTCGAGCTGGTCCCTCTGGTGGCGTCTCATCCTTAAGGTGTATTTACTGCACTTGCAGGGCTTGGTACCATCACATGGATGGGAACAGATAGCTGAGTGGTATCATCCAACCTTAGGGACCTGTTGGAACCCCTCCCAAACTATGCTTAGAGGAGATGGCATTTCCTTAGTACCATCCTCCTAAAACTTGACATATAGAACAACATTCATTTATAGAAAAATATCCAAAGTATTTCATTCTGGATGGGTAAGGGCAAGGAGTTTCCATCATGCCAACTATTGCAAACTAAAGAGAGATTCAGCTGCACCCCTGGTTCTCTGGGGGTATGGGGTCGACTGTTCCTTGCAGGTGTAAGGTGGATCTGAAAGTTCCCAGAGTGGTACCCGGCAAGCTCTTATCCTTGGACCTGAAGGAATATGTCATGGTCAAACAGTACTGAATTATGTGCTCCCGTCCTAAAGTGCTCCCCTTTGGATTCCTCCTGTTCTTATTTTCCCTCAATCTGGTTTTCCAGATTTGGACTTCTTATGATTGCTCTGTTGTTTTCATTTGGATTTTGTCCATTTGCATTTAGGACAGGACCCAGCCATGCGGTTAAAGGCTCAGTCTTCATTTCCTGTTCCACTTCTGCATCTTTGCAGATTTTTCAATCACATCCCAAGCAGCATCCATCAGCTTTTTGCATGAGACCTGATAGGCAGGGCTCTGGCACAGCTTTTGGGTGGGTGACACCCGAGGACAGCCTAATCTGCTTGTAGCATCAACGGATTGCCGGATTCTCCACTTCACCCGTGGCTGTAATGCCGTAAGAGTCGAGGATTAAATCTTCTATCTCCATGTTTGTCTGCATGCTTAAACTCCTCTCCTGAGCCAAGAGGTCCCAAACAGTCAACAACAAGCTCCTTGCCAAAAGCCAGGGAAGAGGTCAGGCATCACTGGGAGCTCAGCCTCATTACACCACACTAGGTTGCACCCTGGTAAATCCGACTAAATCTATAATTTTTGCTCCCAGAGCCTTTGACTATCCCTCAACACCAAATGGGGAAATGTTGGTATGAGTGCCACATTTGTGGGAGGTTTTTTTCACTCCTGTCAGTATTGGAGTTACAGGGTGAGTAAGCAGTGCATCAATTATTGAATTATTTAACAACTCCTCTTGTATCTCTCCCCTTGCTTCAGGAAGCCTTTGTGTGCAGCTCATTACCTTGGCTGACAGCTGGTGCCTGATGTGCTACAAGAAATTGTGAACAGAATCTTCTTTGAAACAGGAATATTATTAGTGTTACCGGCTACCAGCATGTGTGCTTCTCCTCTACACTATCATTTGTTATCAAGCAGAAATGCAAGCTTTTTCTCCCTCTTCTACCTCTTCCTGATGATAGTGGCAAATGCACAACTAAAGATGAGTGCAAAGAATAGCGATGAGCAGTCCTGGTTCTCCCTTGGGTCACACAGCTGTGAATCCAGGAGGAGCTCCATTAAACTGAGCAGGGTACACCTGTGTAATTGAGAGCTGAACTCAATCAGACAGGTGATATCTAGAGGTGATGATAGGTGGTTTTAGTAGAGCACAGACATTCTACTGCCTGAAGGCTTCAGGTGGCTGCTGCAAGTCCTAACTGGCATAATCAGCTGCAGTGCACCAGTACATTTGGATTTCAGTCTGCTCTTTAAATCACACTGAAATTTGGAGTTGGGGGAACACTCTGTGTTTGCCCTGGTGTCATGTGCACTAAGGATATTTTTCTCCAAAGATGAGCAGGAAGGGAGTAAAGGACTCAGCTCTGTAAACCTGGATATGTGATTGTGTCTGTTTCCATAAGAAAAAAAAAAAACAACTGCACAAATGCACGAACAGGTGGGTTTATATCAGTAGTCAGAGGTATGGCCCACAGATAACATTTGGCCCACACAGTGCATCAACAGTCATTCTGCAGGGTATCATCTTTCTTATTTTAGAAAAGCAAGTTTTAGAGCTGCAGGGAGTAACTGCTGGCCTGAGTCCAGACAGCCTCTGCTAACCACTGATTTTTCCATATCCACCTTAGCTAGCCTTGGACACATGTACTGTGGTTTTGTAGCTCCAAACTGTCCTCTTCACATGCTCCTTTAGGTCAGCATCATCTGACCAAGTTGAATTACCTGCTTTGGTGACCATAGAAGTGCCTCTTTTTTTCCCCATTGAATGTAGAATAAGCTAGGCTAGGCTAGGATATTTTGTTTGAAAGGGATGATCATCTACCAAGGGTCTGGATGTCTTGCTGAGAGGGGAATGCTGGGTTAGTTGAGTTGTGCCTGACCTTTTGTCACTGAATAACTTAGCTTTTCAGTGCTAGCTGCAAAATAATTGATTCAAGAACACTTCTTCCACCCTGTTAGTGACTGATGCATTTTCTTTAGGACTGAAAAATAGTCTGGGACAAAGAAACACAAGCTTTTATTAAATTAGGTGTTTCACCTGCTGTGAGGGTGCTTCCTGCAGGTGAAATTTCCCTTCTTTCTCCAGCAGTAAGGTCCATGCTACTGCAATGGCACTTAATGGGAGCTCAGGCTTCAGCAGCAGCATGAACTTATTGCCTGTGTCGCATCAATTCTTTAGGATAAACATTTACCCCTTACTTTCAATATGCACAAAGTGTGTCACAGCAGGACCTTGATCTCAGCTGTGCCTGCTGCTGCAGAGGTGGAGTAAATCATCAGAGCAGGGTCCAGTGTGACTCTTCTGGCTCATTCTTCTGTCTCTGCAGGGAAGGGTCTAATGTTACCCTGGGGAGCTGTAATCTAAACCGGATGGCATTGCTGACGGGCTGCCAGCCAGCTAAAGGTTTATTTTCCTCCATCGTGGCCCTCCCTGTATTGTACTAAGTGCGTTCATTTGTTTCCCACATTAGGCATAGCACATCCCCTCAGAGAAAGCAGGCTGGTAGGAGGCTTACTGCTGTTGCTCTGCCTCTTGATGCATGGAGAAGGGAGGCTGGTTTCCAAGCTGGGTCATCCCTTCCAAGGAATGGGGTTTCCCATTTCCAGGAGGCAGCATGCTCGGGTCATTCAGGCAGACCTCACTGCAAGTGCCAGGTGTCTCTGGCTGACACGTGTGGCTCTGCCTAAGTGTCCCCAGAAAATCTGCTGCTAGGAGAGGAGCAGTGCAAAAAATATAGCGGTGATGTGTGAAATTACAGATCTTCAGCAACCCCAGTGCCAGGAGAAAAATAAGCACACTCATATAATAGGACTGCAGAGGCAGGATTCAGCCCTCTAGGGTCCCATCTGTCCTTTGGATCCTATTCCAAGGATAACCTAGGGCAAATCATTGCAGTCCTCTGCTCCTTAGCTTGCTCTTTGTCAGCACACTGGGATACACAGCCTCAGAAATATGGTACAGGGTATGAGCAATGATGGTATTGTCTGCTCCAGTGCAAGGTGAGATAAACACTCCAGCTGCTCTCTTGGATTTGCTGCTCCCACGCTGCTCCAGTTTCTGTGGCACAGCAGTGAGGAGAGGTATTCTGGTGAATAAAGAGCCTCTGTAGGACTCCACTCAAATTCAAAGATCCTGTCCTATGGATCCCTTTATACACATTTAATCTCTCTTTCCTTCCACATGGATCCTCTCATTGTTTTTCAGCTTTAAATTGACATCTATCTTCCACTTTCTGGGGGAGCAGAGCTGCAGTCATTTACAGCACTGTGTGTTTAGGTCATGCTGGAGGTAGACATCTCCCCTGGGATTGCTGCATTCACTCTGTTCCCTTCTCCCTGCATTACTGTCATGACTCATGTACATTTTTACTTGCTTCTTTGGTGGACATCCATCTAATTAATCTTCACCTGGCTTCTTATCTGTGAGACATGATATCTTCCTTAATTTCCCAGCACAGCTACAAGAATTACAAACCTTATTGTTCCAGGGCTTTGTAATACAGCTTAAACCTTCAGGATTGCCTTGCTGTTGTCACTGCTGCTCATGGCTGAGCAGAGCTAGCTCATTCTGAGTGTAATGTACCCATCATCTGCTGTTGTCCTTGGAGACTGTGTCCCATGAAGGGTACCTGTGAAGCCTTCCTTTGTCTAGAAAGCTTACCTTCAAGCATATAAAATCACAGAATCATTAAGTTTTGAAAAGACCTCTAAGATCATCGAATCCAACCATTAACCTTACGCTGCCAGTCCTACCAATAAACCATATCCCCATGCTCTGTTCTTTGTGGACAAATGGATTCAAAACCCCATGGAATCAAGGCAATAGCAGAGCTTTGCATTAAAACAGTGATAAATGAGAATGTCTTAGTAGCTGCACTGTTTTATCTAGTTGCTCTGGTCTCTATAAATGGCACTGCTTTAGACTCCACATTGTAATGGATGAAACTTGGGCCAAGCTATAGTGGTCTGAAATTCTCAAAATGACCAGAAAAGCCTTTCTTAGATGAAAATGAGAAATTTCTAGTGTATCTAATACAGGGCAAGAAAAAAGGAAATCTAAGGTTTGGCCAGTGGTCCTGATTAGTCCTTACTCCAACAGTCCTCATTATAGAGAAGGAGTGATTGCAGAAATGGGTCTGTGGAGCTGGCATGTGTAGAGTCTGTGCAACCTCATTATCTCCGTGCTCCTTGTATTGAGCCCATTTTCATCCACAGCACAGGCTCTCCTCTCACCTATAGGCATGGAGGCCGTGCTGCGCTGAACACCTTCCACTCAATTATTTAAAATTCAGTTGCTATGGATCTACTCAAGGCGATCAGTTTAAAGAAAATGCAGATGGCCTCTGGTTTTGAGTTCCCTCTGCGCTTTGGTTAATTTGGTATGTAAAGGTATTAGGTTAATTAAATGCCATGTGTTGCATGGGGACTGACTGCATTTGTGGATTAATAAGTATCCCAGAGTGTTCTGTGCTGAAAGTCCTCAAGCTGGCAGACAGTTATTTCCCTAAGAAAGGAAGGTAACGGAGAAGAGTCCTGGGGAAATGAAGAAGTTTCCTGTTAATCCTGCAGTTGTTTTTCCTGAACGAGTAGTTGCAGTGTCCTTCAGGTTCCTGACCGAGTATCAGCCCTTGCTGGAGAGACTGGAAGAATTTAAGTGAAGAGAAGCAGAGTTGTACAGTTTGCTTTGAGATTCCCACAGGGCTGGTCAATACAGTGAGCATGTCAGCTGGCCAGGGGAGGACCATGGCTGGTGCGTGGAAATTTTCCTGCTAGGAGAAGATCTTTACCAAGAGCCATATTGTGAATCAGGTCAGAGGGTGTCCTGTGAGCAGCAGGCATGGTCGTGCCACAGGGCTAGCGCAAACCAGCCGCTGCGTTCGGGCATTCATGGTGGAGTACACGTAGAAAGCAGGGAGAGGGACAAGTACCACCGCAAACTTTTGGAGATGATGAAGAAGAAGAAAGTCGTTTTCGTGCAGCCATGCCCTGAGGTGGTGGAAGATCAGGAGAGAGACCAGGGCAGATGGACACTACTTCGCAATGTCAACCAGGTCCTGAAGCCCACGACCATGTTAGCGGTAAGAGAGGGGGTCCCAAGCCCTGAGCATGGCTGGAAGCTTTCAGGCTGCTTTGGAATCTGTCTTGCTCTTGATGGGATCTTTGTACTGCTTACGCCAGCTTCTCTCACCTTCCTCCTTTGTCCCCCCCACTAAGCACTGTAGCTCCCCTGCAGTGCAACCTTCTTTCTCTTCACATTTGGAAGCTCCTCCTAAAGATCTTCTCTGTGAATTGTGTGGATCCCTGTGTGGTGTTTCCTCTTCTTGCAACGCTATTTGGTTGTCGCTGCCCCGAGTTTGTGAGGTCATGAGGGTCTGCCCCAGAGCAATTTGGAAATTTTTTCTAGTTTGGAAGGGTATTAAAACCCACTGGCTGCATTGAAGAGGAAGAGGCAGACCATGTTGATACTGTAAAGGGTGGCATTCTCACTTTTCCAGTACTCTGTCATGTATTTTGGGAAATAAACTGCACCAGTGTAGGCATGAGGCAGGTTATGCAACTTACAAGCCACAGCTGGTAAATGCATGAATCCTCCTGAATTGCCCTGAAATCCCCAATATATTTGCTGGGTTTGGGGCTGATCCGAGGGTGATTGCTTCAGCAGAAGGAATGTAACTGACTTCCATGGGGTTTATGTGAAATTGATTGAAGTCAGAAAAGGAAATCGGTCGGCACTCTTAATAAGTGATGTTATTTTATAACTCCCTTGACCTTCCTGAGCTTACCAGCTTAGCCCATCCCATAAGACTTTTTTCACCAGTATTAGGAACTGCACTTTAATGGGTTTAAAAAGAGCAGTTTGAGGGGATGAGCATTCTGTGCATTAGGCAGACAAAGCGCAGAAGTTGTCTCAGTGTTAGCAGAGTATCAATTTACCTTTGGGAGAGCCTGCCTTTTATCTCAGCTGTGTGGTAATACACCATATGAAGCAGCCTGCTTTTACAGCTATTCAGTATTAGAGATTTTTTTTAAAAAAACAGCATTACAATTCTTGGATTTTTGATCAAGAGCAATTTTTACAGAGCTGCTGAGGTGTTGGAAAGGTTTTCTGCTGAGCAGGAACTGAGCAGCCAGGCTGTCTCTTGCTGACACCTTGATCAGGTTACCCACCGTGTGCATGAATTTGCCCAGTGATGCAGAGAGGATAACAGTGCTGAAAATTCTGAAATGCTTTGAGAGTCTTGGATCAAAGCAGCTAAAAAATAAATATTAATATAAAAGGATTTATAATGTATCTGTTCCTGACGCTGCCTTCATTAGTTGTGATTTTTTTGCCTTTTTAACTAAGTTATGACATGTAAAGATAAGACAGTTAATGAGAAAAATGTGTTAATGCTATATTTTTATGTGGTGGATAAATAGACTTAGAGCTGCAGCACAACACTCTGAGGAAATGAAAACCCAAGCTGAGGACTGGATCCTGAGCTCCATGAAAGCAGGTTGACTTTGTTGATATCCTAGTGGAAACCTAGCCAGCAGCTGCCAAGGATAGAGTCTGCCACAGAATGGTTGGGAATTCCTGGTGTGTAGTTTCTCCATGTGTGGATCCCTGAGTGTAACCTTACATCCTGGTGGTACTCACAGGTTTGTGTCTCTTGGAAGTCTTAATGGATGACTTGGATGGTGACATCTCCAATTGCCACTGCCCAGCACAGAGATGAAAATTGTTTAGCAGCTATCTATTGGGCCAAACCAAATCTATAAATATGCTCTGTCCACAGAAATGGTTGATAGTGGATACTCAGGAAGGGGGTTATATCAGAGCACATGCAAAGTGATACATCCTGGTTTTCCCTTCTCCCTCTCCCAGCAGTTTTTCAGGACTTCAAAAGGTAGATACCACGTTTGCATCATGCTTAATAGGTGCAAGTGGAGCTGGTCCCCAAGAATGTGGTGTTAGGTGGGGCTACAAGTCCACAGCATTAATCTCAGGTGCATGAATGAAAACTCACCTGACTACTAGATTGCTCCCCATTTTAATTCCCTTTCACCTTGCAAATAGGGGTGGAAAATAATTCTGCTTTGTTCAGCATGGGTCCTGCTTGGGGCTTTAGTTTGGAGTTATTTTGGAGTTTGCTTTTGTATTGAGGAAAACAGCTTCTTTAAAAGCTTTTTTGCATTTGAGTAATTTAATATCCACAGAGCTGATAAGCAGATAGTCCCTGCCCAGCAGGACTGACAGGGGGGTATAGGATCAGTACTGACATGAAGTGAATGGATAGGCGTCAACTGCATGCTGTGTCTTTCAAAATGAAAACACAGAGATCTAAAATGAAAGAGGTAAAACATTTAAAACATGTAAAAGGACACAGCCTTTTGGGATTATGGATGCTAAAACTTTGCAAAGCTTCAGGACTCAAGTGAAAGTGCTCACAGGAGATAAAATCCACTGAGAAGTATTAAATACAAACAGCCCACCTACACATTGCTGTAGCTGGAAGAACTCCCGAAGAAGGGCAAATATCTGCCTCTCTGTTTATGTTCTTAACCCATCTTTAGTCATTCCCTTTTCCAAGAAATATTTAATAGTGGTTCTCTGCAAGGAAGAAAAGTGCCACAACCCTCCAGATAAGGCTTAGCAGAGCTCAGAACTATCTCCTAAATGTGACTTCCTAAGTTTGTACATTACACAGAGGAAAACCTCTACCTGGGCAGGTTTTTTCTGCCTGTATCACTGTTCTGTAACCATTCTGTGACCAGCAACCACTCATGAGCTTGAGAAGCAGAGAGTTAAGGCAGTGGGACAGCGCAGAGTTAGGTCCATATGCTGTGTGGACCATGCTCTCCTGCTGGCACCTCGCAGGGCATTTCACAGATTCATGGAATCATTAGGGTTGGAAAAGATTTGTAAGATCTTTGAGTCCAACCATTAACCCAGCAGCAGTGTGTTCACCACTAAACCACATCCCCAAGTGCCACATGCAAAGCATCTGCTGTCCTGAGCCTCTGTGGAAAGGGGTGGTTTGTGGTTTGCCGGGGAAGTCATTTGACTTGTGCTAAAGACTTGGCTACAACATCCACTGCTTGTATCCCAAGGGATGCTGAACTCCCTGCAGCACTGAGTGTAACTGCTGTCTTTGTTCCAGGGGGATTATGTGTGGATGGACCTCAAAACCGGACGGGAATTCGACGTTCCCATTGGAGCGGTGGTTAAACTGTGTGACTCTGGACAGATCCAGGTCGTGGACGATGAAGACAATGTACGTACAAAGGCTTGTGATGTCCCTTCTTCAGCTCTATGACCTTGCTAGGCCAGGGGCCCCAGGGCCATGATAATCAACTTTGTTATGGCCTTCCTGTATGCCCTTGGGAATCAACTATGCCATAGTTTTGTATTTGTAAAGACAAGACAATGTTGTGTCCCTGTTTTCTTGGCTGTACTGGGAGTGCAAAATTGAGAACCTTCTTGAGAACAATGATAGCAGAAGCTCCCAAAATACATTTAGGTAGTTTCTTGAGCAAACCCATGTACACCTGAGGTTCCTCTGTTGTTATCTAGTCCTTCCTGACCTCCTACCAATACCTGATGTGCCAAAACACTGGTTCTCCTTCAATTTCCCACCTCTGTTTTTGTGCAGTGCTGGCTATTTTAGAGTAAGGCCTGTGTCAAGGTGGTTCTCTGTGCTTCTTTTTTTTCTTGCTGAGGTAATTCTAAATGCTCTCACTCCCTTCAAGGGTAATAAAGATTTGGTTTGGCAAGGTCCTTGTGGGCAATTTGCAGTGGCTTTTGAAGCCCTTAGAAGTGCTGAGTCCAATTAACACTGCCAATAAAAGTATGACTTTGCCAGCCCTGTCCATCCCCTTCTCCTTTTCTAAATCATCTTTCTTTTCAACAGTATTTTGTGGGAGAGGGTTAGCCAGTGATGTGAAAATGCAGTTGTGAAGGGGAAGACAAATGTGCTATTTGTTATAAACTCTCCTGATGTGCTGGATGACCATGCTGCCCTGGAGGAGGCTCCTGCCAGGATGGCTTGTGTCTCCTGTCTCTTGTTGCTCCAATAAAACTCCAACAAAAAGATGTTTTCCTCCTTCTGTTACAAATCTTTCAAATTCATCACTGCCTTGACCCAGGAATAGAAGCTGTGACTCATGTGTCAATGATCTCTTGTGTGTGTCCTTCCATCTGATCCTTCTCTTTGGGGTGGGCTGTTTGTGTCTTTGATCCAAGTGGTCTCTCATTTGACTTACCTTTCTGTGGCCTTGCTCTTTTCCCAGGAGCACTGGATTTCCCCACAGAATGCCAGCCACATCAAACCCATGCACCCCACCTCCATCCATGGAGTGGAGGACATGATCCGCCTGGGGGACCTGAACGAGGCAGGAATTCTCAGGAACCTGCTGATTCGCTATCGGGAGCACCTCATCTATGTGAGTGTCCACCTCACCTCACCTCTGGTTCTGCACTCCACCCCCTGCTCTCCTTAGCTCAGGAGAACCCATGTCGGGGGAGCCCTGACTGAACTGAGCATCTGGGTTTCTACCTTCGCCTTTTCCCCGGTGGTGAAGGGCTTCTGACTTTGGAGGACATTGCAGAGCTTCTAGATGCCCCAGTGAAAGACCCCATGAGTTAGGTGATGGGCAAAGTCCACACCACCTTGCTGTCCTGCCCTTGTAGAAGTTTTGGGCATGTGCATTAGCTTTCTGCATACAGAGTAACCAGTTCAACCCAGGCCATGAGCATGCTGTAGTAATCCTAAAGCAAAAACTTCTGTAGAGGTGTAAACTACGTGCTGAATGTGACCCTTCTGCCCTGGACTATTAATATATTTAACCCAAGGGGCTGAAGACAACCATTGCTGGAGGTGGAAGGGGTGGAGAAAGGATGATGAGAGGCATGCATGAAATAACTGGGAACAAAGAAGTAAGCAACTCCCAGAAGAGCTCTGAAAAACCTTTCCAGTCTGAGTTCATGGCTTACTAGCCCTGGGCTGCCTGGGATGCTGGCAGTTGGTCTCTGAGGACAGCAGTGTCCTTCCTTAGGTCAGCTCAGTCATGTCATGCCCAGTGGACCCAGTGCAGCCTTGCCAGTCCAAACAGACATTCACAGCTTGAGGGGTTTACAGGGAGCCAGTCAGGGCTGCATCTCTCTTTTGTGTGACAGCATCACAAAGGCCACCTCCCCAGCAGGACAGGAGTCAGCATTCAAGTCTCTGTGCTAACTTTGTCAGTGTTCTCTATGCTGTGTAGTTTTCTGTAAACTGTTCAGACAGAAATTCAGAGTGCACATGTGTTTGCTGCTAGATAATGTACTCAAACAGCCTCTGCAAATATGGAAAATTTGGTATTACTCTTAAATCCTACAGTTTTCAGAGGTTCAGGTAAGTGCTTGCTGTGCCTTTGAAGGCCTTTTCAAAGCCTCCTGGTAATTTGATTTTAAAAGGCTCTAGAGACTACTAGATTTTCAGTCTGGAAGGAATTGCAAGACAGTCAGACTTCACAGATAAAATAAGCTCACAGAGGATGAGTGAGATTTTATCTATCTATTTTGTTTGTTCATCACTGCTTGATGTCCAGTGCTTTTTGATCAGATGATTTTGGGTTAGGGCTGGGCAGTGATGGAGCAGACAGCACTCTGCTGCACAGGCTGTTAATATGATTGATAGCTCCTTGCCCCTCTCTGGGAGAGATCCATCTCTTCTTTCAGAGATGGAGTACAATCCTGGAGGAAGGGGACATGGTGCTGAAAAGGCACCTGTAAGTCCCCAAAGCCTGGGGGAGAACAGAGACCTCCAAATGCATCTCTTCTTCAGACACTTTATTTGTTGTGCATGATGCCTAAGGCCCTATAGTCAGTTTAGACAAAAATACTATAATCAGAAAATTATTCCCACATTAGATGAACTAAGTTTCTCTCTTTGTAATCAAATTGTCTTGCCATTTATAATGATAAACTAGCAAGTTAATAGCCCAAATTCATACTTGAGGTGGTGTCTCCATGGGCATCCGTGGCAGTCACCAGAGGTGTCAGTAGAGCCAGCAGAGACAAGACTGCCTTTCAGTCATGCAAACAGAAATGCCTCTCAGATGCTCCAGAGCTGAATGGAGTTTGGATATCATAGAGGAGTTTATGTTGGAAGAAAATTTTAGGCTGGAGGTCTACAGTCCAACCTCCCTCAGCTCACAGCACATCTGTCTTCAAGGTTAGGTGCAGCACTCACGTAGATAACTGAATTCAAGCAACCTGAATGCCACCCAAGAAGTACAGATGGCAAATAATTTGTAGCTGATCGGCTCATTCAAGGAACTTGAATTTACCCATTGAACATTGCCCCTTTTTCCCCTGCTTGTGGGCACCCTGCAGTGGCACAAAGTGGATTCCTGCCACTCTCTCTGAGAAAGTTTGGATTGTGTTGGATATTTTTTCAGTGGTGTCCGTGTGTCTCTTTTGGGGTGTCTATTATCCAGCAAGTGCCTGTTGCCTCTCCAGGTGACCTGAGGTCCTCAGATACAATTCTGTGTGTACAGTATCATCAGATTGCCTGTGAATACACCAAGCTCCTTCGAAAAAGCTCTGTCTCTGAGCTCCCTTGCCAAGCTATGCACAGGCATCCAGGAAGATTAGGAACACAAACAAGCACTGTCCAAAGTGTTGTTTGGCAACATCATCCTAATAAGGGCTGATGCAAAGGGCAGCTTTTAGCCTGGAGGTGAGTGTGGGTGGTGATTCGGACTGAGGTGACAAAATAGCCACATCAGTTTCTCTACAAGTTCTTCTGGTCCGATGGTGACAGTGCAGTGCAGTGTGTCCTACAGAGTTCCTGCCTAAGGGATGGCCACATCCCACAAGGACATTTGCATCACAGAGGTTCCAGGTTACTGTGTCTTGATTGCTCCACACCACTAATGGCTTTGGAGTGCCAGCCCAGAAACTGGGCAAAGCACGACAATTAGAGCCATCTCAAAATCAGAATGACTCTCAAAATGACAGAGAGTGCATAGCTTGATAGAGAGGTATGCACACCACTTGTGTCTACAGGTGTGTAGTTGGAGGCCCAGGAGCCCAACCTTAGATCTCAGCTATTAGGAGTGATGGCACTAGGAGGAGTAGATTTGTGTCGGATGTGGTAAATACTGATGATAGTGTTGCAAAGCCAAGGTACCACCATATGGATGCCATGTGTGCAGGGGACACCCAGCCCACTGAGGTGATTTTTTCCTGTGGTATAATTAGCACTGTCTTAAAGACAGAGGTGGGGGGGTTTTTTCTGTGGTATAATTATCACTATCTTAAAGACAGTGAAGTTTCACTGCTTGAAAGGATTTCTGAGCCTGCTGAGTAAATGATTACTTTTCCAATGGAACTTCAGTTCCTCTTGTTTCCTTGTGTCCTTAGCTTTGTGGAGGATGTAGTTCTGCTCTAATAAAATGTAATTTCCCTTTTTCTTCTCCCTCACATTTTATTCATAAGACAAACTGCGGCGGGAGGGTAAGTACAACTCTTGGCAAAGTCATTTGCAATTGCTGTCATGCCTTCCACAGGATCACCTTTTTTTGTTCACCGTTGTGGCCTTCTCATTTACTTTGCACCACCATTGCTACTGCTTCATAAATGCATGGAGAGCATCCATCTGCTTTGGTGCAGAGCTTGACCCACATGGTGAAGTTGTGACACATTCCCAGAGATGGAAGGTCCCCCACCTGTGAATGTGGTTAAAGCTTTAAGTTCTTCTCAGTAATGACCTTAACTTGAAGGGAAGAAATGTCTGCAGCAAAATATGAAAAACTTCAACAAGGGCTTCTTGCCCTTGGTTTGGCTTGCACACAGCAAGAGCAACTACGCTGAATAGCAAGAGAGACTGGTAGGGAGTTTGGACTTGTGAGTAAGGTTAAATCTCTTTATCTAGAGATGAAACCAGCGCCTGCTGCTGCTCTCTAAGGGCTGCCAAAATGCAGTAATGTTTGGTAGAGCTTTAACCCCATAACAATCCAGATGAAGTCAGCCATGGTGTTCTGGGTAGCGAGGGAAGCAGGCTCAGAAAGGATTTGTTTGGGGCTAATTAAAATGTAGGTCATGCAGGCAGTAATGAATTTGCTGTGAGATGCGGTTCCTGTGGTCAGCTACAGCAGAGTCCCTGCTCTCAGTAAAGCTTTATTTTTCCGATAGAAAAGGGCTTTGACATCACCCAGCAATAGAAACCAGTAAGCTACTATTTCCTTGGAAGTGCCCTTTGGCCCCTGATCAACAGAGTGAACAAAGTTTTGCCTTCTGTCAGCTGTAAGATTTGGGCAAATTGTGATTATTTATCAACTAGGAATGAGCTACGAAAACAAGCAATAGTACAAGAGTTCATGCTGACAAAGGGTTTTGTGGATCACAAGGGAAGGGTCAGTGGGAGCATCCAGAAAGAATACCTAATGGTTAACACCTTTAAAAGCCTCTCTGTTTACATTTCTGGCAGGGCAGACCAGTGTGATTGAAATGCAGGGATTTCAGAGACCTCTGCAAGGAGTTAGATTATTTTTTTTTTAAAGCTCAAGGAAGATTAAAAATGTCCCTAAAATTAATGTCCCTAAAAATGTCCCCTGATGATAAATTGTAAGAGGAAATTAAGGAAATAAGGAAGACTCAAAGGAGTCTTCATTAGGGATCTTGCTGTCGTAATGCCATTCAGAAATTGAGCTCCCTCCTCCTCTGAGCACTGAGGTTACCTGTTCTGTCCCCTTTGAAGGCTTCTCTGAAGGGATGTCTCTGCTCCCTTTTTCAATGCCTTCTTTTTCTAAAATCCAGTCTACATGATTTCACAGCCAATTTCTACCCTTTGGAGTTGTGACAACATTGTTCTGGAGCTCAAAGAGCTTTTCTCCCCTACTGGCACATAATCCCCCGTTACAGAGAAGAGTATTGTGTCCTTTCTCAGTTAGCACTGTAAAGTCAAACCTCATATGGGACTGAACTGAAAGTTGCTCTCTTGTGTTGGCCATGAGAGTAGAAGGTGAGGAGCCCCTAATGGCTTTCATCCTCCCTACGATGGGACACAATTGCCACCTACTGGCTGCCTTCAGGAAACCTGAACTGGTGGCAAGTTTTGTACAGATGGTGGCAAATTATTTCTTCTCCCTCACAAGCATCCTTGGCTGTGCCACTTTGCTGTTTTGTGCCGAAGCCTTACTAGGTTTAGGCCATGCAGATGAAAACCCATCAGGATTATATGAATGTTGAAATTGCTTATTTTGTTTCCTGAAAAAATATATGCAGTAGTGGGGGTGCTTTCACAGCTGGTTCCAGCAGGAAAGAAAGTTAAGATTAATCTTTTAACTTCAGTTGCTGAAAATTAACCTAGAGGAAGTGACTTGAATTCTTTGAAGTCACAGAGTGAAAGTAGCCTTCATCTCATGCCCCTGGGCTAACCCAGGGTGGAGGCCTATTGACTCACCTGCTCTAGACACTGACTTTTAGACAGATGAAACAGGGGAAGGAGGTCCTTATTCTCTGCCTTGAGGTTGGGATGTGGTCAAACCTCCTAAACTCAGCACTACATCTGAGCAAGATAACAAAGTTCATGAGTCCTTTGATGAGAGGCTTGAGAGAAACAGCTTCTGGAAGGGCAGAAATGAAAGAGCAAGATACTACAGAGGGGTTTGCTACCCAAGGCCCACGACAGCTGGACCAAATGCCATTTACAAAATAGATGAGAAGGGATATGTCAGGACTTTGTGGAAAATAGCCATCTGCACAGGATAAGGTTTAAACTGAAGTATGGAGAGGTTTGGTTAGGCAGAGATGGAAGAGAAGAATGCATTGCAGAGGGAAGTTTAGCAGCTGCTGTGGATTGATAAAAACAGATTAGATAGTCATCTGTCAGGATGGTTTAGATCCAGCTGGTCCTGCCTTGGCATATGGGAATGGTTGTCAGGTATCTTCACCTATGGTTTCTTATTGTATGTACAATGCAGCAGATATGTATGGATATATGCTGGTTCTGGTGATATTTTTGCAAATATGAGCTTCTCTTAAGACTCTGAATCTTAACTGAGAGCATACAAAATATGAATTAAGGCTTGAAACCATGCTGTGCATGAGCAAGGCTAAATATGAACCGATTTAGGTACTTTGGGACTTCTGTTCCCATTTTAACCCTGTCTCCCCCTGCAAGCATCTCTGACTTGAGCATCATCTTTCATCCAGCTTTTAAAAGCCATGATTTTTCTGGCCTCCATCCACATCCCATCCAAGCTGCTAAAGTCTCTCGGCTACACCTCACTGTCCCCATAAACCTTCATGTGCTTCTCCTCCAGACATACACTGGTTCAATACTGGTGGCAGTAAACCCCTACCAGCTCCTACCCATCTACTCACCTGAGCAGATACGCCTCTACACCAACAAAAAGATTGGTGAGATGCCACCACACATCTTCGCAATTGCTGACAACTGCTACTTCAACATGCAGCGCAACAACAAGGACCAGTGCTGTATCATAAGGTGAGTTGCTGAGTTTCCAAATGGGCCATAGCCTGAAAGCAGATGCTGAGCAGATGCTTGATTTGGAGCAGCTTATCAGATAGAATCAGACATTGAGTGACTGATTAGATCTTCCATCCACATATTCCCAGTGCAGAGGAGGTCTCTGTTTGCAGTCACTCTGTTTCTCGTAGAGGCGCTTTATCAATACTTTGGTATTTTACCCGTGCAACTCAATAGATCTCATATTCATTTTTAACCTCCACTTTTCAATTTAAGCTCAGTACTCCTACAGACATCAAAAACACAAACATCAATACTTTCTGCACAAGGGAGGGTCGGGGACAAGCTTGGTCACTGGACCTGTGGTCATTCACACTCCTGAACAGTGTTTCCATGCATGGCTCTGCTCTGGACCGATCAACCTTGGGCACCAAGGAGTGCCTGGTCACAGTTATGCATATAGTTCCTTCCAGTATCTGTCCTAAAGCCAGATTTGATGTCCTCAGCCCTCCAACATGATCCTATAAATTCTGAACCTCCAGTCTTTTTCGTTTGAGGCATCGTTTTACCCAAGGCATGCCTACCCTAAGTTTCATTGAATGAAAAGCCATAACTCTGGAACATCCCGTGTGCAGTATTTCAGATACGTGATTCTGAAAAGGCCATTCAGTAAGGTTTATTTTTCTGGTCTAAAAAAGCATCATGGGGGGCCCATAGGAGAGTCAATGCAGTGTGCCAGTGTCCTGAAAAGTGAAACTATTTGCCCATGGGGCCAAGGCTAGATACCTAATGTCAGGAAGGTCTCTTTTGGTCACTTATTTTGGCTGGCCCATGTATCAGACACGCCATAGACTCACCCGAATATTTCTGCCCAGCCCTTTCACAAGATAACTGAGGTTATCTTTCAGTGCAGAGAAAAGTTTGAGGAATAACTCTGGCTTCCTGCCCCATAAGCTTCTCCTCTCTCCCCTGCTCCTGGTTAGAACAAGCCTAGGAGACCTGTGGAAGTCCCTCCTGGTAAAAGGCTGCATCTCACAGTCTGCCTTATCACAGCTTAAGAGTGGTGGTGATGTCCCATGGGAACAGCTAGATCCTGGACCACAGGGTCATGGTCTGGTGATCATATCTGGAAAAGCACTGACTGAAAGTACTTCCCAACCTTCTTGGTGCTGGTTGAATGATGGCATTTGCTGGGGATACCCAAACTCAAGCAACAGCTTGGGCCAAGTGGAACACAGAGAAAATCTGGATCTTGGCTGGAAGCTATCTGATACCATGTCCTATCATTTGTCCCACAACCAGGTTTGATCATCCTTGGGGTGCTGGAAACCCATCCTTAGTGGTATCATCCCGCCCACGCTAACAGAAGAGACACAAGATACAGAAGTTCCTTTGGAGACAGAGGGAGGGACATTGGCAGGGATGCAGCATGGCTCTCACTGACCTCCACTCCTTTGTCTTTGCAGTGGAGAATCTGGAGCAGGGAAGACAGAAAGCACAAAACTGATTCTGCAATTCCTGGCAGCAATCAGTGGCCAGCACTCCTGGATTGAGCAGCAGGTCCTGGAGGCAAATCCCATCTTGGAAGGTGAGGCCTCAGATAACAAAGAATTCTTTTGCTGGAAAAAATAAGAAACAGATTCAGGAACCATAAATGTAAAACACCTATGTCACACTTTGAGTTTCCAAAAAAGTGACAAAACTTTTTATTGAGGTACACTTTTGCTAAATAACGCATTCAGATTCTTTCCATCTGAATTTATTTTTCACAAGACTAATATTCCCTAAGCTCTCAATGTTTCCTTTAATATTTTTGACAACTATTGTTGAAAGCAAAGCATTTCAGCTAACCTGTATTATTTTTTCAACTATTTTGTTACTTTAAAAATCAGGGGGGAAAGTGGTTTTCCACATAAAACAGTACTTTTTTCCCCCAGAAAACACATACAAAACCCTGAATTTTACCTAATTCTGTGTGTAGTATGTAAAAGTGCTGATCAATACTTTTTTGCTCTTTTGAAAAATCTCACCACCTCCTCTGCATGCAGAGCTTCAGTATCCCATCAGTGCTGCATTCAGCAAACTAATTATTTGCTTTTTTTGGCCATAGTTGCAAAAATCCTATTCCTATTCTTAGGAATGGTTCTAAGGAATAGGAATCCTATTCCCATTCTTAGATGGCTCCATAAAACATCAGTTTAATAGGACCTGAGCTTCACAGCACCTTGTGCTGGCTGTATGCAATAGCAAACCCCACCTTTTCCTTCCAAGACCAGTGAATGGCAGCAGAATGCAGAAGAAGAAATAGAGGAGTCCAAGAAAGAACCAGATAATGAGAATCAGCTTGTGGCCTTAATAGGTTCATTGGCAGGCTGTTACTGTGATCAACCCCACTGTTTTAATTGGATATCTGTAAATTAAATAGGTTATCTAACCCTCTTGACCCAAAATGATGCCAGATGTACCTTTTATGCTTATGCAGAAAAACTGCATTTTCTTTGAAGAGTAACATTAGGGTTGTCCTTTAAAGATAGAGGTTTGATCAGCCTGATCTAGTGGGAAGTGCCCCTGCCCTTGGCAGAGGGGGTGGAGCTAGATGATCTTGAAGGTCCTTTCCAACCCAAACCATTCTATGATTTTTACCTCCTCTGCTTGGTGAATAACCCTTTAGGAACCAACAGAAGTGTGACAAGCACACAGGGCACTATTGAATATGCACTTGGTCGCTGCTGAGATTCAGGAAAGAGAGGCTCTGTAATTCAAGTGCATGTCCATCACCTGATGGACATGCACTTGAAATGGACATGCCAGAAATCCTGGATCAGAAATTGCAGGGTGTGCTGGTTTAGGGCACTCATCCACACCCAACAGAGGATGGACATGGATACCTTTCTGTGCACAGTCTGCTTGCAGGGAGAAGTCTCCTGCTGGAGGTTGGCTTAGTTGTCTGTATTTCCCTTTTGGAAGCATTTTCCCTTTTATTTCCCTCTCAGTCATTAAATCACTCACCAGCATCTCTGTCATTTCTGTACAGTGTTACCTTTCACACTGCAGCCACTCTTGCTCAACTCTCCTCTCATTTCATCAACTGCCACCAAAATCCTGCTGTCCTAGCCCTACTTCCTGGATTAGATCACCCCATTCCCAAGCTTCCTCCTCTGCGCTCCTCTCTGTATTTCCAAGGAAAGTCATCTGATATACATGTTGTTTCCTCACATTGAGATGAAATTGATCCAGCCCAACTTAAGGGAAGGCTTTGGGGCTGCTTTTAACCCTCTCACTCACTCTTTTGACTTTTCCCCCCTCATTGAGACCAGATCCATCATCCTCCCTGCATCAGACCCTCTCTAACGCACCATAATTCTTGCAGCTTTCGGGAACGCAAAGACCATCCGTAATGACAATTCCAGCCGGTTTGGGAAGTACATCGACATCCACTTCAACAAAAGGGGAGCCATAGAGGGGGCAAAGATTGAGCAGTACCTGCTGGAGAAGTCCCGGGTGTGCAGGCAGGTAAGGTGATACACCTGCAAGGCGCGGGCAGCTGACCTTTGCCATGCTGTTCTCCTCACAGAGCTGGCACTTGCTCTTCTCCTGCAGGCCCAGGATGAGAGGAATTACCACGTGTTCTACTGCATGCTGAGAGGAATGACCGTGGAGCAGAAGAAGAAGCTGGGTCTTGGGAAAGCCACTGACTACAACTACCTTGCAATGGTGAGAGAGCAGTGAAACAGAGGTTTGGTGGGGGTAGGGTGATGTGGTGAAAGGTCCTTAGCAAGGGAAAAGGAAAAGAGGGGTGCTTCTGCAGCCAAGAGCTGCTTTGCTGGTTATGACCTTCCTGAGCCTTAGCCACAGGGTTTGACAGATCTCTTTGTCTCACCACCACGAGGCTCATAGTCTTAGTGGAAATCCTTAATCCCTGTGTCTAGACCAGGCTATTTCCACACTTTCTGTGAAGTAGAACACAAGCTTGGATGGGATGGCGTATGGTGCCCATGCCACATGTTTGGAAGTAGCCAGAGTGTTAGATAAGAACTGCTGCTCTTGAGGCAGTGATGGGTGTAGAGACGTGCTTCTCTGGATGGCATGTTCTCAGCAGAATATGGGGCTGAGCTGTGTGTGCTCCAAGTGTCTGACCAAGCCAGCAATCTCCAACCCCACTCCCTATATACCAGTGTTGATATCCAGAGGAGCTGATAGAAGCAGGTATAATTAGGCTGATGCATCATCAGCAAGGCTGGGACCCAGCTTTCCAACTGGATCAGTGGGAGCCTCCAGCTCTCTATGCCCACCTCAGAGAGCTTTTTCTCTTCTGCTGATGGCAGTCAGACACAGGGTACCTGGGGACAACAGGATAACTGTAGGTCACAAGGCTCAGCACTGAGTCATAGAATATGACAAAGGGCAGAGCCAGATCCACAAGTTCAGCATCATCCCTTAAACAAAACCTTGCTGGTTTTGAGGGAAGCCCTGAGAGCTTAGGGTGCTACCCTGGTGCTCCCTGGCTTTGCCCCATGCAGTGTGTGCCCCGTTTGCCCCCCCAGGGTAACTGCACGACCTGTGATGGCAGAGATGATAGCAAGGAGTACGCCAATATCCGCTCCGCTATGAAGGTCCTGATGTTCACCGACACTGAGAACTGGGAGATCTCCAAGCTGCTGGCTGCCATCCTGCACATGGGCAACTTGCAGTATGAAGGTAAAAGGACAAAATACATGGTCCAGTGCACTGCTGCTCTTTATTCTGCCTGCTGACAGGGAGCCAAACTTAGGGATGGAGAGCTGTATCCAGAACACCTGTCAGGGTGCCGTGCCAGGGACTCAGTGTTTATTATGGCATTGTAAGGACAAGGAATAAGGAATAATTCCACCTGCCCACAGGAGCGCTGCCAGGCTGCAGTGTGCTCAATGACATCCACGTTTCTGAGTGTTGTGAGGTCGAATATGGACAGAGGTCATTCAGTACACTCAGGTTTTACAAAGGGAGACTAATGGAGTGTTTGACAAGTGCCTGTGTGATTGGATATACCTTTGTAAATGTACCAAACAACTCTGCTGTCAGAAATGACACAGTGATTTAAAAAGCCTCTTCAGAAGACAGAAGCCTAAAGCACTTAGATGCTAAAACATTTCTACATTCTTTACTATCTGGTCTGGCAGAGCAGAGTACAGGTGCTTTGCAGTCAGCAGCAGGACCCCAGCAGATGTGTGAACTTTTCTCTCCCTTCTGATGGCCAGATTTTGCCAAGACATCACAGGAGGCAGTGGACAATGACCCTTTCCCTCACCCCATCCACTTTCTGCAGAGACATGTCCTTTGCTGATGGCTTTCCCTCTGCCTTTCTTTCCCCAGCTCGGACCTATGACAACCTGGATGCCTGCGAGGTAGTTCAGTCAGCATCGCTCATCACTGCGGCAACATTGCTGGAGGTCAGTGGCCCTGCAGTGCTGCTGGTCCCCTTCTGATTCCATCCCAGCTTTTTAGTATTGTGGCAAACCTTTGTCCAAGCCAGCCTCCCCTTGCACCACCAGCTCTGGGAGGCTGAAGAGGCCTGGATAGGCCATATAGTGTCCTGCATTGGCAGCTTGAACGTGAATGTCTCCATCTGGGCTGGGTAGCCAGAGGAGACTGCAAAGATACCCAGAGGGCTGGAGCACATCTTCTGTGGAGACAGGCTGAGATATCTGGAGTGTTTCGGTCTGAAGAGGAGAAGGCTCTGGGGACAGCTTAGAGCCCCTTTCAGTACCTAGAGGGACTGCAAGAGAGCTGGGGGTGGGGGGACTTTTGACAAGGACATGGAATGATAAGACAAGGTGGAATGACTTCAAACTGAAAGAGGACAGATTTAAATTAGATATTAAGAAATTCTTCACTGAGGGTGGTGAGGCACTGGAACAGGTTGCCCAGGGATTTTGTGGCTGCTCCACTTGTAGGCATGTTCAAGGCTGGGATTTTGAGCAACTTGGTCTAGCAGAAACTGTTCCTGTTGGGGGGGTGGAACTAGATGATCTTTAAAGGTCCCTTCTAACCCAAAATATCCTATGATTCCATGACTGGGTTATCTGAAGTCTCCTTCATATCAGCAGATAGGAACAGACCCTCTGGTGGGTCTAGCACATGGTACTAGAAAGGGCATCCAGAATACCTCAGTCCCTAAAGTAGGGTGTTTCCCTCAGCGATATAAATAAAGTTCATAATGGTACTTGAGATAGATGTCATATATATTCTGTGTGTCTGAAGAGGGAGGTGAGATGACCCTCACTGAAATCGTCCATGCAGTGACTGGGGCATTCTTCAGTGGCCTTCTCAAGAGCTAACAGGGGCATCACCTCATCTCCATAGGCACTGCTGGCCCAGAGTGTGATCCACAGTTCTCTGTCCACTTAGACAGTGGACATTTCCCTGATGAAGTATAAAAAAGGATCAAGGTGATACAAAGCTTTAACCCATGCTGGTAGCATACAGCTTTGCAGGCTTTGCTCTGCCTTCTCATCCTGTGTTCCCCCACCTCGTTAACATCTCATGCTAAATCACAAGAACACCTTCCAGATTAAAATACAGTATAAAAAAATGTTAATTTTTCTCTCTGAAAATGCCTGTGTCTTCATTTGAGGTACCTCCCCTGTACAGCAGCTGTGTTTGATGTTGTCTGTCAGGTTGAGCCTCAGGACGTGATGAACTGCCTTACCAGCCGGACCATAATCACCAGGGGTGAAACTGTCTCCACCCCTCTCAGCATGGAACAAGCGCTGGATGTGAGGGACGCTTTTGTAAAGGTAAGTCTCAGGGCATTTCCTTGTGCCTTCTCTTGATAAGCTGAAGAAATTTGCCCCTTCTGAGACTGGAGCATCCACTGCACAGGAAAAGGGTCTCGCTTGGTGCCTGTGTGAGCTCAGATCAGCAAATGCACTTGAAACCATGTTCTACTTGGGATGTACAAAGAGTTGAGGTGGAAGGAATGTATGTCACCTGCTCTGCAAGGGATTTGCCATCTGGATTGGGGATTGTCTGTACTCAAAGGGGACCTGCTGAAGGACCCAGCATTCTGAAATGGCTTTTCCTCAGATTCTAGAAAGATCCTCAGGTGCTGTAAATCAGAGCAACTCTACCAACACCTCCAGTACACACACCCAAATTTCAGGATTTGGGAACATAAGCAGCAATAAATACAGCTGAACAACACAAGGCCAGGGATAGAGCAGTCTAGAAGCTGTCAGAGCACTTAGAATATCTTGAGGCTTTGGAGTGAAGAAGGTTGATGGGATAGGTGTGGATCACTGCTGTGCTGTTTGCAGCCCCATGTAAAATTGCAAGACAAGCATTATTGGCATGCCTTGACCAACTTGGGTCCTCATTTTATCTGTGGGGAATTGGTCGATCAAGCTGTTTGGAAAGCTAGCTAGCCTGCAGTGTCTTCTCTAGTGGTGACGGGCCTTTGAATTAGTCTCCCCTCTTGGTCACACTACTGTAGCTTATAAAATAAAAATTAACAACAGTTCAAAGCATGAAGTTCTGGAATTACTGAAGCAGCAATATCTGTGTAATTAGATCATCAGACTGTTCAGCCAGTGCTGCACTGTTTCAGTGAGCACCTTGTTCAAGTGAGCAAAATGTTCTTGCAGTGTAACATGGCTCTGCTCTGCTGATCTGTAGAGAGAAATGTGTGGAAACCAAGGAAAGGACTGTCTGGCTTCACAGCAAGCCCAAAGATCCAAAATATAGCACTATCCACATTTGGGGGTTTGCTCTCAGTTGTCTTTTAGCTAGGCTTTCGGGTCTGTTTTCCTTGATCTACATAATGGTTCTTGAAGCTTTAAACCATGCCAAGAGTCTGGCACAAACATTGGTGAGCACATCCTCTGGGACTGTCTGGTTGTTGGCCATGCTTTAGGAGAACCTGTGCCATCAAGGGTGAAGTGGTGACGCAGACTAGCAGGACAAACTGCTGAACTGTCTCAGTGAGCTCCATCTTTGGAATGTTGCAGGGAATTTATGGGCGACTTTTTGTGTGGATCGTGGAGAAGATCAATGCTGCAATTTACAGACCTCCTTCCCAGGAACTCAAAAGTATCAGGAGATCCATTGGCCTTCTTGACATTTTTGGCTTTGAGAACTTCACTGTGAACAGGTATGGAGCCTGCAAAAGGAGAACCAGGTCTTAATCCTCCTTTACAAGCCCAAGCTCAAGGTCTTGCAGTCCTTTCACCTCTACTGAAGTGAAGTGGACTGGGTAGGACCAAGCCTATTTCTATATGAGAAATTATCAGAGCTAATCAATTAGTTTCTAAATTGATTTAGACCACACACATAACATTGTTTTGGGAAAAAAAACTGATTGTCTGAACCAATGAGGAAATTCTAAGCCAACAGCAGCTTTACTGAGTGGTTGACAAGATTTGAGAGTATTGCTTAAAGCATGAATAGAGATGTAGAAAAAATTAACAAGTGTGTATATAAAAAGGCCTTTTCTTGACCTTCCCTCCATAGTTTTGAGCAGCTTTGCATTAACTTTGCAAATGAAAACCTGCAACAGTTCTTTGTGCGCCACGTGTTCAAGCTAGAGCAGGAGGAGTACAACCTGGAGAACATCAACTGGCAGCACATCGAGTTCACGGATAACCAGGATGCCTTGGACATGATTGCCATCAAGCCTATGAACATCATCTCCCTCATTGACGAGGAGAGCAAGTTCCCCAAGGTGTGTTTTTTCTACTCAACCTTGCTGCCAGTGGCCCTCCTGATTTTATCCCCTTTGCACTTGCATGCTGGCAACCTGTGAGAGATCTGCTCAGCCCCAAACACACATTCACCAGTGGCCTGCCTATTTATAGTTTTTATTGCTCTCTTAAATGTTCTTCCATCAGTGTCACAGAAACAAGTGTTTCTGATGGGAAAATATTCCTGCAAGAGGCTCAAAACCATCTATTTGCAAAGTTTAAGAGAAAATAATGTTAAATATACTCCTTTTGGAGCATTATTTTGAATACAGAACTACATACCAATGATATTTAATTAATTTCTGTAATTTTTGCACTTGACATATCTTCTCCAACATATCACTTCTCAACATAAATGCACATTGTCACCAAGTCAAGAAAGAAATGTGCTATTGACTGGAAAATTATTTCAATGGGAACAGCCTTGGTTAAATGTCAGATTTTTTCGTGCATGTACAGGGTACAGATGCCACCATGTTGCACAAGCTGAACTCCCAGCACAAGCTTAACACCAACTACATTCCTCCGAAGAATAACTACGAAACCCAGTTTGGCATTAACCATTTTGCTGGAATTGTTTACTACGAAACAAAAGGTATGGGGCAGCTCCTAGGGCACTGCAGGGGGTGAGGGGATATTCATGGGCAGACAAGCCACTGCTGTGTTGGAGCAGGGCAGCGTGGTAGTCCTTGGTCGTGTCAATGTTTTCCTTTTCTGGCTGCAATGACTTGACCCCCAGGCTGTGCCCATGAGCTGCAGAGTTTGGTGCTGTTTCATTCATGTGTTCCTGTGACAGAATGGCAGTGCTTTGCACCACTGCATCCTCAGTCCAGTCTGAAGATGCACTTCTGTCTTCCTTCTCATGGTCTCTCTCTCTCTGCCCACTCATTACTCCCATTACCTCACCAAGAACATCCAGTAATCCAACAACCCAGAAGCTGCTTGCAGCTCATGTGCTGACCATGTTGCACTGTATCATCTATGTGTTGTCCCATTATTTCTCTAGGTTTCTTGGAGAAAAACAGGGACACGCTGCATGGAGACATCATTCAGCTGGTGCATTCCTCAAAAAACAAATTCATCAAGCAGATCTTCCAAGCAGATGTGGCAATGGTAATGCAGGCGGGAGAAGATGTTTATTCAGGAGGAGGGGTGTTCCTGGAAGGGGTGGAAGATTTGCAGAGTCATATTGCTCCGATGCTCCTTGGGGTGTTCCAAACCTGCTAGTGAGAGTCAACCATCAGGAAGTGTTAATGCAGTGTCATGGGTGCATCTACATTCATGCCCCCAGTTCACTGCATTTGGTTCATCAAATATTATTTTTTTGCTATCATGGCCCCTCAGACTTGTGTAGGGATTGGAACAATCAGGTTTGTGATTGTAGAAATCTGAGAGAAAGTAACTGTGCCTTCCAGTTAGGTCATCCAGATGTGTGTATTATAGAATGAGAAGTAAACTAACAGAGAGTAGGTTTAGATTAGGTGTTAGGAAGTTCTTACCTGTGAGGGTGGTGAGATGCTGATATAGATTGCCCAGAGAAGCTGTGGATGCCCCATCCCTCAAAGTGTTCAGGTGTTCAAGCAATCTGGCCTACTGGAAGGTGTCCCTGCCTATGGCAGGAGGGTTGGAACTAGGTGACTTTGAAGGTCCCTTCAAACCCAGACCTTTCTATGAGTCCAAGTAAAAGCCAAATACTTGTCAACCAGAGTAGAACAAAAGGACAATCTTGCTGGTCCTTAAGCACCACAAGAAGACTTGAAGGGAACAGTTGTGTTTTACTGTTACAACAGCAGAGAGAGTTATGAAAGCTGAACTTCAAAGCTCCTCTTTCCACATCCCAGTTCTCCAGGAGGTTATGTGTCTACTCCACACTCGGTGTGAGAGAAGACTGTGTGCCCTGAAGTTTCAGAGAAAGGCAGTTACTGCTGAAACCCTTTCCATCCCATTTGAACATTTATTACTGGGATACCAGCTTAAATGCTGAGATTAGTGACCATTTCACTTTAGTAACACAAATGTGCAATATTTTCTTCAAGAAGTTGGACAAGTAAATCTCTCTACTCATCCCTGCTCCCAGGATTAAAGTAGAAAGTGTTTTAAGATGTCAATCTTGCAGAATCTGAAAGCCTATACAGATCAGTCACTATGGCCAAATTCCCCAGTCTTTCCCAAGGCAAAAGTCATGGGACTGCAGAGGGTGTGGGAATAACATTTTTCAAAGCAAACACATTTTTTGACAGTCGGAGTCCCATTTCCAAATGCCAGCCAATGCCACTGATGGACCAAGGGATTTAGGGACTCTCAGGAGTGCCAATTTGTAAGTGCTGTATTCCTTTATTTGCCAAGGGAAAGAAATACTTACATTCCCAAGACATTTCTTTGAGTATGCTACATGCTGTTTTGCAAGCCTTGTTCATAAACTTCAGCCATTCAGTTTTACTCCTGATGAAATTAATGGTCATTATCCTTTTGACTTCATTTGGAATAAATGAATATTTATCAATTACTAATTAAGCTACCAATTGGCATGACACTCCTGTTGGGTTCAGAGCTATCCTCAGAAGTGGATACTCCTGTTGAAGTAGACACTAACTCCCTTAGCATCAGTGCTGCTGCTTACTTTGCTTTTGATTGCTTATTCCTTGCTGCTTTTTATTTTTGGTGTAAGCTTTGCAGTTGACCTTGGAAGTGATTTCTTTCTTCTTTGGGCAGAGCAGAGATGCACTCTGGGACATCAGTGAAAGGGTTTAAACAGTCACACAAGCTTTCTCACAGGGACCCCTACCAAAGCATCTTTAAAATATGCTGGAATTATATTAATAGCAAAGTTGGGATGTCTGCCTGGATGTTGTCTAGGATCTGAGAACTGAAACCTCTGAAAACATTGGATCCCCCTTTTTTTTTAACATAAACTGTTTGAGGTTTTTTTATAGTTTCACTAGACATCTTCAGAATCTGTCCCAAGTGGTGGTCTCTGTGCTTTGATATGTTAATGATGCCTGAGTTTCTTTTTGGAATGAGAGATTTTTAGCCTGATGTCATGGAACTGGAAGAAGAGCCAACATCATGTGCAAGCTCCTCTAGTCATGCACACTGTCGCTGTGAACCTGGAGAGCACTAATTTCCTGAACACCGCCACCAAAATTCTCAGACAAGCAGGATCCAACATGGGGCTGAGATGTTTTTGCCATTGCTTTCCACCAATGTTTATTAATGTCTGCAGCCCCTTTATTAGGACACGTGCCCCAAAAGAAGGAGCAAGTGAGCCTGGGTCACAGAAATTGACTGCATGTAGCAAAGCTCTGTGATGAAGTGTCCTTGGAATGCCTTGGAGCTGTGCATGCCTTCCCCCAGCTTCAGTGAGGCCCCATGTGTAGGAAATTTCCAGAGACACTTAGGCTTGGTCAATCAAATGTAACATCTCTTAAAGAGAGACAAGTGGCTGTTCTGCTAAGGCCTGAATCAAATCCTGAGGCATTTGCTCTACACGTTCCAAACTTTGGTCCTCAGGAGCTTATTGATGAGCTTGTAGGATTTTGTGAGTCAGGTACAAGTAAGTCCACATCTACTTTACTTTCAGTCTTTCAGATGGGGCCCTTATATTCCAGAAACTTGAGAAAGCCACAGATCAGAGAAATTTGATAACTGGCTGAGATTGTATATTTGAATGTTGTAGTAACTGTTTCGTCCCTGAAAGACCTAATACCTGTACACAATGAAACCTGTGGGGTGAACTGGGCATTTCTGAAGCACGTGGGGCTATAAAGTCTCATTTATTCATGGTCATCACAGAGAGGGTTTATCTGCATGTGTTTGCTGAACAGGAACATTGCTTTGAGTGGTGCCAGGTGAAATTATGGATTAAGTGGGAGTTGTACACTGTTCCTCTGAGGAATCAGCTGGTATGGTCTAGCAGCACTGCTTGTTCAAGGAACAGGTAGAAGGAGCAGTGGAGGATGGAACCCTGTAAAGTGAAAAACAAATGGGAAACTGGGGGGCGGGGTGTCTTTCCCCTTGGCAAACGTTTAAATTCTATCAAAAATACCTGATTTGGGGATTAAAATTAGGGAGGAAGAGCGAGATTTCTTTACAGTTTTTGTGGTTTGTTCCTGGCACCTTGCCGGCCACTGTATATTGAGAGCAGAGATGTGTGAGGTAGAAGAGTGGGAATGGCTGAAATTGGATAGATAGTGAGGTTAAAAAATATATAAAGTTTGTTTCCAAGAAGCAAGAGCTGAACACTGGCAGTTACCTCAGAGAAGTGAACATCAAGACGAAGGAAAAAATCCAGGAGGGGGTCATACAAAACTCTAAGAATTAATGCATTTTGTTCATGAGATATATAACAACTGGACTTCCAAGACTAAAAATGTCAGGCTCCCATTTCAGTTATTCCTTCTTTTCACTATTTGCTCTTCTCTGTCTCTGTTTTGTGTTTTGTTTTGTTTTTTTACCTGTGCTTCGTGTAGTTTCTCTGTGGCTATGCATCCAGCACATTTGGCCAGTCGCCCACACCCACACCAAAGGTAAACTGAATACATGAGTTCCTCTTTTGTATACTCGCCTCTCCTTGGCAAGGATTGTGCTTTACTCCTGTTGGTTTATTCCTCTTCCTGCACTATCTATAGAGGATCCATTTCAAGTGACCAATGTGTTGGAGAGCATTTTTACAGCTTGTTGAATAGGTACAGGGGTATGAGTGTGTCACTTAATTCTAGGATGCAACTCAGAAGAACTTTGTAGTGATGGGAATTTGGTTTGGATAAAATCAGAACCAGGCTCAGCCAAGGTTTTGAGGATTTTTTCCTGATATTTGAATCATTCTAAATAACTTCAGATGGATCATCTGGAATTTGGCTGTTGTTTACCGTGGTGCCACCATTGGCTGCAGTGGGACATTATTCCTCCAAACAACTGCAAATCTCACCCTATGTTACACTTTTTGAGGCAAGACAGCTCACATGCAGAGACCCCTGGATTGTATTTCTGGGTTGTTAGGAAATTATTATGCTATTATTTTTGGAGGTGGAAGCATTTTCTTTTTCAGGGGGGACCTCAGATCCAAGCCTTCAAAGACAAGATAATATGAAATTTTGTTGTGATCATCAAAACAGCCTTTTAGCACCTCTTTTACGTCTTTTCTGTTGCATCTCAACTGCTGACTGGTTCTGATAACTTCCAAACCTTGCTTGCTAGTTATTTGGCCATAAGGTAATATTGTATGCTAAAAAATTTATGATATAAGCTTTGTGACTGCTCACATTTCCTCAGCCCCTTGATAACCAGAGGATTAGCCTACTTTTCAAAATTCAGCTCTTTGCATGGGGCTGAATTTCATCCCTTTTTACTTCTGCAGTATCTTGGATGTTTGGATTTGGAATTCCAATGAGGAGGATCTGACCCAAAATGACTGAAAGACATTAATTCCAGAGGTGGACTCCTTCCCCTCTGTATCATGGTGAAAATTGTTTCAATTGGAACATATCACTGGGCCTTGCTCTACAGTTGTACCAAAAATAATAGTCTTTCCTGAGTTAGGATACAAGAGAGCTGGAGAGGGCCTTGAGGCCTTGAGTGATTGGACAAGGAGAATGGCTTTAAAGTGAAAAAGAAAATGTTTACTTGAGGTATTAGGAAGAATTTCTTTCCTGTGAGGGTGGTGAGGCACTGGCACAGGTTGCCCAGAGAAGCTGTGGATGCCCCATCCCTGGAAGTGTTCTAGGCCAGGCTGGATGGGGCTCTGAGAAACCTGGTCTAATGGATGGTGTCCCTGCCCATGGCACTGGGGTTGGAACTAAATGAACTTTAAGATCCCTTCCAACCCAAACAATTAATAATTCTGTGATTCTATGGTGGGATTCAATCCAGGAGACAAATGTGCAAAATCTGTCAGAAATGTTTAGACCAGTTTTTTCCTCAGAAGATCTCAACAGGTGATACAGGGAAATGGGAGTTTTGTTGTTGTCATAGTTGATCTTACAACTAAACTTTGTGGTTTGTAGGTTTTCTAATGAATAATAATAGTTCATATTTGTTAGACACTGAAGTAAAGGTGGAACAGCCAAGATAAAAATGATTTTTCATATATATATATACACACACATATGTGTATATATATATATATGCATCTCAATAAGCTTGTAGTTCAAAACAGTGATACTTGGCACTGTTATGTAGCCCAAGTCACCATTGCATTGGAAGGCACTTTCCAGACTGCACAGCCTTTAGGAGGAAGACTCTCTTCACTATATGATGCTGCAGAATGAGGTGGCCTCAGCTTTCAGTGGTCACCTGAAGGTCACTCCAGTGATATTTCATATAAAAATATTACAAAGAAAAGCATCATTTTGCCCAGAGACTGCATGTCACATTGGCATGGCTCAGTTTAGTGACCATACAATCCTAAAGAGATGGGAGGATGGTCCTTTGTCCAGAACCTTTCCCCAGAGTATTGCTGGTGGCACATGCTTCACCCTCCTTCCCTAGATGTCCTCAAGCATTTCATCTTTCTGCATTTCCACTGAAGCAGGCTGCCATCTCCTGATGTGTTTCTGCTGCACCTGCAGCCTTGTCATTCAAGGAGGAGAAGGTGCAAAGAGACAGAAGGAATAACCCCTACCATTTCTGGCTCAGTGACATTTCTCCTTGTAGTTTCTCCTTGCCTTTTGTCTTGGTGTCGCTGCAAACAGCCATGTATGTGTTTGCACTTCCAAAGTTCAGACTGCCTTGAGATGGCAGAAAGAAGCGGAATTGAAGCATGTCTGGATGTCATGCTGGTCTGCACATCATTCTAAACTCTCTTCTGCATGCTCCTTTTCTGTAAATGATCTATTTCTCTTCTTTTTCTTGTTTTGCTCGTCTTTTTTTGAGTGTTTTCCTCCTTTGATGCTAAGTACAGGCTGAGTGCTGCAGTCTGGGGTACAACACCTGTGAATCCTGCTCATCTTTCCCCATTTTACGCAGGTCTCACCCTCCCTTCTACTGGGCTTTGTATGAACACAAGTGAAGAGAGTCTGAGTCCCAAAGATGTTACAGTCTCAGAATTTGAAAGCTAGGAAGTGTCTGGCCAGGGAAAAGCAGTATCAACCCTTTCTCCATCAGTCTATGGGGACTGGGTCTAGCTTTAGCTTAAAAAGTGCTTCTCCTCTGCAGTAAATCCTGTATTATCAGTGCCTTGCTAGGCTGTGTTGAGAGGCTGCTCCACTCCTTTTTTTTTTTTTTTAAGTCATTTTGTTGAAGGGTTATTTTGTTGAAGTAAGGGAAGAGGTGTGATTCTCTCCAAGCTGATGTTGAGGTGAGGCAGAAGAAACCACAATTGAGTGGTGTCACCCATCCCTGAAGGATGAGGCTGATGCAAAACACTTGTCAGGTTATTTATTGTACATCTGAGAGCCTGAAAAGTGCCCATGGGGTGGTGCCCACCATTGAGAGGGGTCTGTGCACAATTGTCAGGCCCTGAAATGTCGTCCCTGAATGGGATGATGTGGTCTTGACAAGGGGAGCCCAGACTGCTCTGACTATTTGGACAGGAAGACAAGCTGCTCTCTGGTCACTGTCCCTTCCTTCCAACCCGTCCCAGCAAAAAGCCCTCAGATGTAAGGATGGAGATGGCACCACTGCTTTTTTGCCAGATCTGGATGCATGCAGGAAAGAAATGCAAGGCACCAGCAAGCTGGAGAGGCATTTCTTGCTGTCTGGGAGCAAACCACTCGTGCATTCCCTTGTAGACCCTTGTATAAAGTTTTGCTCCCTTCCTAACACCATGGCTTAAAAATGATCTCTCCCAGACAAGCCCAAACTGACTAAAATTTGGCTAACATGCAGTTGTTTCAGACTGCCAGCCCTGCTCCTGCATCTGCTGCTGCTTCCAACCCCTGTGGCTATCCTTCCCCACCTCACAGAGGTGACCTCATGTGCATAATTAGCAATGTGATGAGAAAACATTCATCAAAGCCTTTCAAACCAGGATTCTTGCTGAAACAGCCTTTTCCTCAGAAAATCTGCAACCAAATAGGAGCATCAGACTCTCCAGTGCTCTGCAGGTAGCAGCTGTATCCATTAATTACCCCAGATTTGTTAACAGTTTGTCCTTCTGGGGAGGATTTTGCTGGGAGAGATCGCTGGTAGCCCCCCATGCTGTTCTTGGCAAGCAGGCCAGGTTTTTGTGGTGTTTGCATGAGCTGGGTTTTCTCTTGTTGGAATTCCATGACGACTTTGTGCTTGTCTTGATTGGGTTTGTCTCAACATCACATCGAGCCTGAGCTGTGTAAACTCTCTGTTCGTGGCAAAGGGGTTGGACTAGAGGGAATGTGTAATCCCTTCTGATCCAAACTATTCTGTGATTCTATGGAATTCCTCAGTTTTGGGGGGTAAGAATGTTAAAGGTTATTAGTGATGTGTGGTGAAGCACATGTAAAAATTTTAGCAAAAGTAGAAATAAACACAGTAACAGAAATGTGCAGATAAACACTGCAAAACATGGCAGCAAGGCCAGTGCAGATGAGGATTTTGTGACTCCGCACATGGCTTGACCACGTGCAAATAAGAGGATATTTGAAAGAAAAACGCATTAAAATCCTGCTGGAATTCTCCCTTTGGGAATTCTCTAGCCATCAGGTCATGTCAGAGGTCATGTTACATGCTCAGCCTGTCTTTAGTTAAAAGGGAGTTACCTCCTGGTGCCAAACTCTTCTTGCAGCCCTCCAGCATTACCTGCTGCCCCACAAAGGCTCCCTGAGCACCAGATCCCACTAGACACACAGCACCACTGTGACCGATGTGTAATGAGCTCAGGTAATAGTTTCTGGCACATGAAATGAGCTAGGGATTTGATTTGGAGGTGGTTTAACAAGGTTTTCCCAAAACAGGGAGAAGGGACTATTAAGGGAAACATACACAGTCTCATTTAGAAACACTTGCCCCAAAACAGAGATTGGATTATTAATTTGACCAGGGAAGCTGAACCAAGAAAAATACTCCAAATCTTCTTGATCTCCCTAAATACTCACCTCATTTAGTCTAGTTAATATTCTTCTCCAAAAGCAACTCAAATCTGTGGTAGTACAGGCTGAGGAATCTCAGCAGAAGTTTCTGGAACTGTTGCAGAGTCACCCTGCAACAAGCATTCTCCTGGGTTATTTTTTACCCTAAATGAGTCTCTGGTTCTTGTTCCAGGGAGCAGGAGGAGCCCTGCCTGACACGAGGACCCATGACAGAGGATTTGGCATGCCCATGCTGCAATGCATGGGGACAGGGAAGCCCACACTGCTCCTGAGAGCATCCCCGGGCAGGTGCACTGCCCCAGGCTGTAATACAGAGAATTTTGATGGCCCAGAAGAGCCTGTTTGCTCCTATAGGCAGATCTTCCTCTTGGCTCTGCACAGGGAAGATGGGTTTTCCAGTCACACAGGGAGGTTCAAGCAGGAGAAATTAAACCATGGCACTTTTCCTGCCTGCACAGAGCCATATGGAGTAGGCTGCCGGTGCCCGGCCATTGCAAGTTCACGGGCTCTGCCCTTCCCCTCTCCTGCCACAACTTTCAGCCACCTCTGGCCCCGCTCCCCCTCCAGCCCTGGCTGTTGCAGGAGGTTCCTGGGGACGTGGCCAGAGGGGAAAGCCAGTGTTATCCTTTCATTTCCTGAGTGCGCTGCTGCGCTGCGGTTTTGCAGGGAGCGGAGACGAGGAAGCGCTCGCCGACGCTCAGCAGCCAGTTCAAGCGCTCCCTGGAGCTGTTGATGAGGACTCTCAGCGTGTGCCAGCCCTTTTTTGTCCGCTGCATCAAGCCCAATGAGTACAAGAAGCCCATGGTAAGTCCTGCTTTTCTCTCCTGGTTGCTTTTTGTATGGGACTGCCCGTGGAGTCATTCTGCCCTGCAGTTACTGGCAAAACTCCTGTGGGCATCAGTGGAGTCAGGATTGAGCCTGCATGCTTGGAAAAGCAACCCACAGCCTGCTATGCAAGCAACAGAGTCACTAAAGGGCTGGAAAAATCAGGCACTTGCTTTGCAGTCCAACAGCACCCCAAAACGTTTTGCAGGGCATAAAGGCTGACCCTGCCTTTCTTCTCAAGGACAATCTCAAGGAATTCACCCTGCAGACCCTTATCCTATAGGAAATTCCTCTCCATTTCCATAGGGGATAGGCTCCTTCCTGCCAGAGACTTCAGCTGAGCCATGGGTTTAGTTATGTGGCAGAGTTCAGTGCTTTCTAAAAATCATCTTCCCATGGGTGTTTTCCTAAAAATCTTTGCTCACAATGGATCTCCCTTATTTTAAATCCTGTTTGGTCATTCCCACTGCCTATTTTTTTTTCTTCACCAATTACAAAAGCATGGTTCTAAAAGCAGAGGAAAAAGGGCAAAATAGCACAGAGGAAACATGAGAGGAGTTATCTTGCTCCAGTTCACAGTGATTTGCTTCAAAAGCAATGAACATTATGGGGGTAAACTTTTGGGAGCAAATAAGAAGGAGGGAGAGGGATCTCAACCACCCTGACCACGAACTGCTCATGGAAGGGCTCTCCGAGTTTTGCAGCAGAAGGCAGGTGATAAGGTGGGTGCTGCACACTTTGATGTACTCCCCACACCTTGCAGGATCAGACACTGATGCTGTGAGCAATCACTGTTTCCTGCCTGCCAAACTTAATTGTGGTACTGTTTGGAAATGAAGAACTTTATTTAATAAATAATCTAGCCAGGGCTGGAGCTTCATCTAAAGTCAATGTCTGTTAGCAAAGCTCAGCTGAGTGCAGAAAAGTATAAAATCCTGAATTTCAGGGCTGTTATCTACAAGCAGTGTTTGTTTGAAACTTACTTTTGCTGTTCAGAGAACCTAATAGGATGTAGAGCAAAAGGTCTGGTGGTCTCTCAGACCATTTCACTGTGCTCTTATCCTGGTTTTGGTGAGAGTAAAAACCAGTTAATGGAATATTCTTGGTAAATGTTTAACAATATGTCTGATGTGTGATTATCATCTGAGCAGAGATTAGAACAAGACCTTCTTTTTGGACATAGGCAATGATGAGAAATAGGTGTACATCCTGAACTGATGTTAGCAAATCATTCTATATGCCCTGATTATGAACTGTTTTTACACCTGGGTGTCTGGAATTCAGTCTGGTATTTTGACTTCTGCATAGGAAGTCTGTATTTCATCAGGTCTTACAAGTACTAAGCCAGAAGTCTCTGTTCAAACTATTTGTCTACAAAACTTTCAGTGAGACAGGAAAACAGTTTGAGGTTTGATAGAATCAGACAAAGAGAAATTAATCTCCCCATGAAACAAATAAGTGGGTGAGCTAACACTAAACCAGAGACTGCAGTGTGACATGAAATGTGATTTCTTGCTAAATTTAATTGTGGCCTTGGCTTAATAATCCAAAGGAAAAGCAATCCCAGATAAAGGCACACAGAGCTGTGCAGGGTGACTGCAAAAGAGAACATTGTCTGAGAGATCATTTTCTGTCCCTGCCTTTGAAGGAAAACGTACTGATAGTGATAGGAAATGGCATGGCGGAAGTGAAAGGTCAGTGGAAAGTCCTGGCTGTTTGTTACTTTATGTTATTCTAAAACTTTTACTTCCTTCTGAAATGTGCTTTAGGGGGGAAAAAAATTGTTTGTATTGAGATCCTGGCTGATGTTCTCTGGGTCCATATATCATACCATGCTGCTGCTTCTGAGTATTGTTCTGGTTAGTCCAAGAAAAAGGCGTGGGATGAATTAGATAACAAAACCATGCAAAGAAAATCAAAAATGTCTCCAGCAGCCTGTGCCTCATCAGGCCCATGTGGAGCACAGCACGGTTGCCCATAAGTGCAATGAACTAGCCCTGAAAGATTTGTACTCAAACCCCTGGTGATTTGATTTGGTGTCCTGTAACCCCCGCAGCTGTTTGACCGGGAGCTGTGCGTCCGTCAGCTGCGGTACTCAGGGATGATGGAGACCATCCGCATCCGCCGGGCGGGGTACCCCATCCGCTACACCTTCGTGGAGTTCGTGGACCGCTACCGGGTGCTCATGCCGGGGGTGAAGCCAGCCTACAAGCAGGTGAGAGTCCTCCTTCACAGGCAGTGAGCACTCTCTGCCGGGCAATCTCCAGAGATATTTATGGGGTGTGCCTCCTCTCCAAAATCAACTATGCAACATATGATCCCCCAGTGTCACAGTGGTGCTCTGGGCTTTCCAAGTGAAGAAAAATGGTTACAGGGCTGGCAGGGACAGGTACCGTATTCAGGCTGTCTCGCTCATCTTAAACAAAGTGACAGTAAAGCCATAAAAAGCTCATTAGCAGAAAACTGCAGGATTTGGGACCAGAAGAGGTTTACACTGGGCCTGGGAGGAGCAGTGGATGAGTCTGGTCCTGGTGAATCCCAGCTCCTTTTCTGTCAGGGTGACCTGCGTGGGACCTGCCAGCGCATTGCTGAAGCAGTGCTGGGGAAGCATGATGACTGGCAGATTGGCAAGACAAAGATATTTCTAAAGGTGGGTGGTTCTCCACATTCCCTCTTGGGATCCATCTTGGATCCTTGCCTCTGGAGGTGTCTCCTACCATTTCCTTTCCATCACAAGACATACCGCTTTTCCATGGTCTCTGGGCTGGCATGTCAGTGGGTAGACCTTGGCTTAAGGCAGAACATTTGGGGCCGGTTTAGGAGCAGCAGGCAGGAGGAGGTGGTGACATGGTGCCAGCTCTGATGCATTCACAAATCCATACCGACACAAAAGTGATCACATCCAGTGCACAGCCTTTTCCCTCCTGGGCTGAGTGGTTCAGCTACCTCTCCTGCCTTCACCCAAAAGGCACAGCAGCAGGAGGGATACCCATGCAGAGCCCTGCAGCGAGAGGGACATGAGCACAACAGATTCATTTTTCTTCTGCACATCCTTGCGCAACCCAAGATGTGCCTACAGTCTCCTTTTCTGCATCAGTCCAGCTGACGCAGAGCAGTCCAACACTGCAGGTCCCCTGCAGCCCCTTACACACTCATCTTTTCTTACAAACCCATTCCTCTGCTGTTCTTGGAAGGCGAGGCTTCTCTTCAGCAAAAATCACAGTGATAAACCGTGATTGCTTACACCTAAATTCACCCCCAAATCCCACTGCCAGAACAAACACCCCCATCTCTTCCCCAGAACTTGTTGGCACTAGTTGCTCTTTCCAGAGCCTGTTATCAAGATTTCACAGCTGTCAGGGCAGGAAACAGAGAAATTGGGAGGCCCTGAGGGGCCACAGGAGGTCGAGCAGAGCAGGAAACATGTGGAACTGCCTCTGCTGCACGCAGTGTGGCATGGCTCAGCTTGCCATGCCTGGGAAAGAAAGCTGCATCACACACAACATGGGAGGAATCAGAATAAAGCTTGGATTGGTGTATCTGAAAGCCTCAGGGCAAAGGAAATTCAGTGTTTTGAAGAGCTTTTTTTTCCTTAGGTTAGGGAAGCATTGCAGTCTTGGCTGGAAGAAGTGATGGGACCCAGGTAGCCTGGAGTTTGTTTGCAAACCTCTCCAGTGCTCCTAGGAGCTGCTCCCATGGCTGAGAGCACTAGGAGGGAGCTCTGCAGGGAGGAGCAGTTTTCAGACTGTGAAGTATTGCATTTGCAGCTTCTGGATGACCTGATTCATTTGGGAAGGAAGACTATAGATCACTAGGGTTTATGTTAGGACTTCCCCAGTGAGCAAGTGGCATAATACTTGGGATGTAAAACGACCCCAGAGTTTATTTTCATCAGTTATCCTGGGGAAGGGTCTTGTACCACCCACTCTGACCATATATCAGGCAGAGGAAGAGTCTGAGACATTGATGTTGTGTTGCTTCCTCCCACAGGACCACCACGACATGCTGCTGGAGATTGAGAGAGACAAGGCCATCACGGACAAAGTCATCCTCATCCAGAAGGTGGTCCGTGGGTATAAAGACAGGTAGGTATGAACCTCATTGCCAAATGGGAGGTGGGCTATGTGGGATGCTTCATCCAACAAGTGGATCCTGGAGGCTGCATCACTTCTTTGGTGCCTAGAAGACCAGAGGGGACCCCTGATGTGTTGACACTCAGGTGCAGCAAGTACTAGAGGAAAACAGTAGAGGAAACAAGAGGATAACTGTGTTATCTGCCTCAAACCTGCACAGAATAGGATGTTCTGTCCCTGTTCAGTGCCATCTTCAGGGAATGTGGTATTGCTATGACAGTGCAGCAGAGCGCTCTGAGCCACCTGAAGGCCATGCTGAGGCCATGATCTCCAATCTATGGAGATCTCCACAAGACTGCTGAGGGAACGCTGGGTCGCCACTGCTACTAAAGTTGCTCTCCCCAAAGCCCAAGGGGTTCAGAACTATTCCCTTTGCAACCCAGTTTCGAGACATAGGAAGAGGACAGGTAGCTCATGGCACTATTGTGGATGAAGAGGGGGAGCCACAGCCAAGGACAAGCTTCACCTGCAGAGGAGGGACATTTCTTGGGGTTTTATGCTCTTTGAGTGTCCAAGCCACAGCTGTGACTCAGGTTGTGCTTTGCAGAAAGGGCACATGCTAAATAACTCATCAATCTTTCACACACACTGATTGTAGTGAGACGAAACCCCCCAAGGCCTCCCAACACAATTGTCTCCATGTTGTGTACAGGTAGGATCAGATCAGGCTGAGAAGGACTGGAGGAGCAGATAGGGATAGCAGCGTGGTGTTGGTGAGGTTTGCTCTCAGTCATTTGGGTGGGATTCAATCCATTTTCAGGTGCTAGAATGAAATGGGAAGGACACATAGGGATGAGATTTTAGGTGTGAGAAGAGGATGCTGGGCTGGGATTCCTATCATCTCCTGTTCTTCCCATTTCCGTAATGTGGCATAATCTCCCTGCAGAGACCTCTCAGAGAGAGTGCCTACAGAAGTTTTTATGAAAGCAGGGAAAGTTGGGGAAGGAGACATTTTTAAGCCAAAAATGGGATGGTTGTTCCACCTGGACCCTCAGATTCAAATCTCAAAGAAATAAGGCCCAGGAGATGATGATAACTTGTGGCCAAACCACAGAGGTAAATAATTGAAATGCTTTTGCAGGTCCAATTTCCTGAAAGTGAGAAATTCAGTCCTGATGATTCAGAGATACTGGCGTGGACATAACTGCAGGAAGAACTATGGTGCTGTAAGTACAGGAGTGCTTCCTCACACCTCTGCCTTCCTGCCTCTCTAACCTGGGACATACATAAGGGTTTCCTGGTTCAAAATGTCCCATTGAATGTCAGAAGTGGTGAGGTTGGCTTTTATCAGTTGGAGTGATGAATGGAAGTTTGCTCTTTTGCTTTGTCCTCTCATTGAAGAGACCATCTTCTAGCTGTCCTCTCCCCTGTGACTTATATGTCCATTGCACCAACTGGTCATTTGGGGTTTTGTAAGTCTTCCCCTAGTTTCCAGATGACTGAAAACTCAAGAGCAGCTTCCTCTAAAAAATGTACTCCATCTCCATGTGGAACCATATTTGAATTTCTCACTCTCCCAGTCCATAGTCCTCTTCTCTTCCCTGTTCCAACTGGTTTTGACCCAACAGCAGGGTCTTTTGGAAAGTGTATTAAGGTCTAAAGTATCTCAGTATAATCTTTCAAGCCTTCAACTTGATAGAAATAGCCACTTCCAGGCTGGCTAGGATGCTGCCTCCTGCCATCAAACAGCACCTTGACTGTCAGGCAGGGGTTTTGTAGATTCTGGACCTCCACAGGAGCAACCTTTATGGCTCGTGACTACCTTGGAATGGCCAACCAGACATCCTGAGGCCTCTCAAAGGCTCAGTGGGGAACAAACTGTGTTTGTCCTTCCTGGGCTTTGAATCAATGCAGCAGCCAGACAGCTTCATTTCTCCCCCCTCTTGGAGAACCTCCCTCCAGAAGGTGTGCTGTCGTGGGGACTGATTTCAGTGGCCTGTATTTACAGCCGTGCAAGCAGGAGATTAGCAGTGGAAATCTGCTTAGGGTGGGTGAGCCCCGGGCTGGCGGGGCGGTCTCATCCTGCTCCCTCTGGCAGATGCGGATTGGCTTCCTGAGGCTGCAGGCCCTGTACCGATCCCGCAAGCTCCACAAGCAGTACCACATGGCTCGCCGGCGCATCATCGAGTTCCAGGCGCGGTGCCGGGGCTACCTGGTCCGCAGGGCTTTCCGGCACCGCCTCTGGGCCGTGCTCACCGTGCAGGCCTACGCCCGCGGCATGATCGCCCGAAGGCTCTACAAGCGCCTCCGGGGCGAGGTGAGTACCGTGGAGGAGGAACGGAGATGGGGAGAGGGGAGAAACACCTGCTTCTGTGTCGTGTGCTCTTGGGATCCAATTTTAAAGGGGAAAAAATAATTCCAAAAATAATTAGATGCCTATTCAGAAAGTCTCTTCTGTTTATTCCCACAGTATTATCGACGCCTGGAAGCAGAGAAACTTCGGCTGGCAGAAGAGGAACGACTTCGAAAGGAGATGAGTGCCAAGAAAGCCAAAGAAGAAGCAGAAAAGAAACACCAAGTACATGGGGACTTATCTCTTTGTGGGGTTCTGTCTGTTCTCCAGGAACTAGTTTTGCTTCTTTGAGAGGCAATGACAAAAATATCTAAGGGATTTCTGCCCTGCTTGAGTGATTTGTATTTAATTGACCAAAGTACTCTGTGCTCTATTAGTTTGAGTCTGGTCCAGAATTTCTGATTTGCTGCACGGGAATGCCAGAGATTATAGTTATTATTCACTTTTGCTATTGTATAAAGGGGGAACTGGGACACTCCGTGTGTGTGTGGACATGCAGGGCTGTTGTGTAAAAGAAAAAAATTAGGTCACTGAGAGTTGCTGTGCATGGACCAACGCCCCTAAACAGGCACTAAGGAATGGGGAAAATGCATTGCTTTGTCCTTCTGCAGCTGGGGAACTGAGACATGGACATGTCACTGATTTGCTCCAAGTCATGATACAGATAGAGTGCCCTAAGCACCAGGAAGCCTGCCTTCCTAAATCCATGCCCTGTGGAACTTACTGCCAGCTCTTTGGAAGGAGCAGTTCAGTCACTGCACTTCTCCCTTTGCAGGTACGCCTGGCCCAGCTGGCACGGGAAGATGCAGAGAGAGAAGTAAAGGAGAAAGAGGAAGCACGTCGGAAGAAAGAGCTCTTAGAAAAAATGGAGAGAGCTCGCAATGAGCCAGTGAATGACTCAGAAATGGTGGACAAAATGTTTGGATTCCTGGGAACAACCTCCTCTCTTCCTGGCCAGGAGGGACAGGCACCCAATGGCTTTGAGGTACTGGAGATGAACAGGAGCCTAGCTGTCACATGACAGGCATTAGTAAAATATTAATAGATCAAGAAAGAGTACAGTAATAAGAAAGTGGGTCTCTGAAGGCTTCCTTCAAAGTAAGGCTCTCCTGTGTGACCCCAGAGGGTATTGTGCTGTGGCTAGAGATGGGCAGGCATCCTGGCATCTTTCCCTGGGACTACCAAATGGAGGAGAGTGCTGTCATTATAGGGTCATCAAGGACTTGTGGCCTTTGAGGTCTTTCCTTTTAGGTTCATCACAGCTCATGGCATTTAGCTCTTAGACATCCTTTCCTCATGCTATGCATAGGGCATGCTTGTTGTATCTTCTAGTGCTCTGGGGATATTCCTGGGCACAGGCATGTCCTTCAAAACTTGGGCTTTGCATGGGCTCCAGAGCTATATTCCATGTTTTTCTTCCTGCTGACTTTTTGTTTTGGGATGGAAATCAGACTGACAGAAAAGTCAGGCCCAAAGGGAAATGGTAGTTTGATATCCAAAGCCATGCTGAGTGTCTGACGTTTCCTTCCACAACAGGATCTTGAGCAAGTCCAGAAGGAGCTGGAGGAAGAGGACCTGGATGCAGCATTGCCTCTCCCTGAGGAGGAGGAAGAAGACCTCTCAGAGTACAAATTTGCCAAGTTTGCTGCCACGTATTTCCAGGGCACAACAACACACACGTACATCCGCCGGCCCCTCAAGCAGCCTCTCTTGTACCATGAAGATGAAGGAGACCAGTTGGTGAGGCAGGGGATGAAAAACCTTGTGCAGGGCTGGGTGGGTTGGAGCAAACCTGGGTAACCCTCCAGCCAGAGAGAGTTTCCAATTTGGGATACACTCATCTGCTACACGTGTCCATGACCACTGCCCACCAGTATGCTTTGAGTGCTGGTAGGACAGGGAATATCAGGGGGATGGAGCATTAGAGGGGAGGGTCCCTCTCTGTACCTTGGTGTTAAGACAATGAGGTGCCCAGGACGTGGGCAATGGAAATTGTTGCCTCAGCACAACTTGTAAAGATTCTAGGGAGCTGGAAAAGTTGCTTCTTGCCTTGTCATACACACCAATGAAGAGCTAGAAGAGAAGAATTGCTTGTGCCATAGCCAGCAGTACAAGAGCAGAAATGGATTGAACCTGCATGCCTATAATGCATATTACATTACCCATGAGCTTCCCTTCACTGTGGTTCTTCTTCCCCTGTGGGTCAGGAGCTGCCAGTCCCTGCCTCTTAGTAAGGTTGGCATTCCCTGTCAAGCAGCAAACCCCTTGTGGCGTTCACAGACACATTGATGGTGGCACAAACACAGAGCCACACAGAATGTCTGGTCCCAGCCAGCAGCCTGCCCAGCATTCAGAGAGGGTGTGTGCTGCAGGCAAAAAACAGTGTGCCACTGTTACATGTGGCACAGGCAATAGAGGGAAGTATTTTATCTCCTGCAGATGTACAGAGAGACCACAGGGGGGATCCTGATGGATTCAGCATGGCTGGACCACCCCCTCCACTGACCTGGTGTGAGCTAACAGGCTGTGACTTTCCTCTCAAATAGGCGGCACTTGCCGTATGGATCACAATCCTGCGTTTCATGGGAGACCTCCCTGAGCCAAAATACCACACAGCCATGAGTGATGGGGGTGAGAAGATACCAGTAATGACAAAAATCTATGAGACTCTTGGGAAGAAGACCTATAAGAAAGAGCTGCAGGCTCTGCAGGGAGAAGGAGAGGTAACTGTTGTGGCTGTAAAAGAGATGTTGTTATTATTAGGTGTTGGATATTGAAATGTGTTGGAAAGAAACAACTTGTGGGGTTTGCTGCAGGCAATCAGTTTGTTGATTTTATTTGCGCTTATGCTATGAAGGGAGAATTGCCTGTGATCCTGTCCCTTCCTCACAGGGGGAACTGAATGTCCGCCAGCTGAATGTTCCCCAGTGAAGGAAGTGCCCTGATATCTCTCATGGCACTTTGATCTCTCTCCTCCACCCTCTCCCCACCTAAAGTACAGGGGGGAATGCAATGTCCTATGTTTCTTACTTGGAGATTTCCTTTTGATCTGCCCTGAGTCAGAAGAGACTAAATTAAAAATGTGCCCTTAATCTTGGAGCAGGAAGTAATTAGTTACCAGGATATTAAGCTGTGAAAAGAAAAATTTTTATAAAACCAAATCCCTATTGCATCCTGAGTGCCTTCTGGATGTCACTGGAGGACTTCATCTTAGTATCCTTCCCAGACAAAACGTTATTCTGGAGAAATCAATGTCCACAGTGCTGATACATTTTCATCTTTGGCAATTGCTTTATTCAACAGGATGAGATATGATCTGCCATTGGCATCTTCTGGATGCCACTGTTCAATTTTCAAGAAGTTTTCTTGACAAGTCTCTGTAGTATTTGCAGAGGTAAATTAACAAATCTCTTGTTCTTTAAATGACGATACCATTCAGCACTTCTAGTGAATTACCTGATGAGTGTAGCCTCAGGATCATAATTCTGTAAAAATATACACCAAGAATCACCTTTCATTCCTTCTGCCCATAACTTCTTGCTTGTTTATTAGAAAAAGTTGTATTTTGGCCAACTGAGATATTAGGTAGTACAGAAGAGAAGGAAATTTAAGCTGTCCTTTTTGACTGTGGTTAAATCATCTCTTCACAGTACAAAAAGATGCCTGAGCAAAATGATATGCAAATCCAGGTTTACAGCACCAGCTCATGTTTATAATGGATATAAACCATCACAGCCACAGGACTTTAAGTGTCATTTAGGTGTGAAATTGTGGTCTTTTCAAAGCTGTTTACATGGGTAAAGGTTAACTGGGCCCAAAAGTTTGCTATAAAAGCAGAAAGCCAGCAAATAATATGATGACATATAGTCAGTGCCTGGAACTGTCCCACATCAAAGGTGTCCTTCTGGGAAACCTGACAGAGCACAGGACTGGCTAAAAGTTATGAAACCACAGGGGGTGGACTACCTGTCCATGAATCCCTGGCTACATGACTTCCAGCTAAAAACCTGCTGTGCAAATGGCTTGTCTCAGAGAGTGGCCTTGCTCGTCTCATTTCCACTGTCATACAGCAGAAATGGATGGACCTGGACTCAGCACAAATCAGCCATGTATTCAACATAACTTTTTTCATATAATTTTGATCTGAGGGAAACTTACTGATTAGAGAGTACTTACAAAATTCAGAGCCAGCCCTGGGTTATCCAGAGGCTCAGGAATATGGGTCTAGACTTCTGGTTCCCATTAGCCTCTGACACATCTCAGTCTCTGCTCAGGATTAATGGTCTTTTGCAGGAGCCCAGGGAGGCAGAGAGAGCACTTGTTCAGCACTTGCATCTCACCACTTTGCATCCCCTCCTCTTGCTTTGCAGAGTACTCATGTTGATGGGCACAAGAAGAACAGTGTGCGGCACAAACTGGTCTCCTTAACACTCAAGAAGAAATCCAAACTGACGGAGGAGGTGAGGGGAGACGCTTGGCCGCCTGGCAGCACAAGTGCCGTTGGATTGTCTGCAGCCCTCTCTGACTCTCTTCTGCTTTTCCCTAGACAACATAGAACCAGCCCTCCTCTGGGTTTGGCGCTACCTGTCTCTCTGCCTGAAAGATTTAAGGAGTGTTTAAGGGGAAAGGTTGGCTTCCCGTGTCTCCTTGAGTCATTCTGCACCTCGCGCCGGCCTCCCCTCGGCTCCTGTTCTCCATCCATCCAGCACCTTCCCTCCCCTCTTTCACAGCCCTCCATCCAGCTGCTGATACCTCTCACCACTCTGTGATGGTCTGATTGCTATCCCTGCTGTTAGTTTCCTGCCCGTAGATAGCAGAGATGGGGTCTCCAACAGCACTCTGCTCCACTCCAGTGCCAGGGACAGAACTCCCCATGGGAGCAGTTACCCCAGACTGAGAGCTTTTGAGAAGTGCTGTCTCAAAAGAGTCAGGAATGATCAATCTTTCAGGTGGGGGTGATGGAAACAATTGATAGACTGCCCATTTGCAGAGCAGGCACCATCTTACCTGGCTACAGCTGCTTGAGAGCATGAAGATTGGGGAGAAACAGGAGAGAAACAGGGCCTTATCCAGCTCACCCTAATTGGCTCTGAAGATGCTCTAGGAATGTCTATCTCTCTAAATGGAGATGGGGTTAACTAGCTGAGACAGTGAGCTGCTAGGCAGACAAATGCCATCCTTGTTTTCACAAACAGCACTATGCTTAAGCAGTTTCAGCTGCACCATTAGCGTGGGCAATGGGTCCATTTTGCCTGTGAAAACATTGATGATTATTTTAATATGATTAGATTAAAGGGACAAGTCCTCCTTGGCAATTAGATGGTTTATTCCAAAGAAATTTGGTGTCCCCTCTCCTAGCAGCAGGAGCAGCTCAGAGCTGGGATACAAGGGGGTGCCATTGTAGAAACCCTGGGAAAGGACCAAGCAGGTGGAAGTGTAACTAGACAGGACCATTTTTAATTTCACCCATATATGATTAAAGCAAACACAGTCAAACCCTCCCATTCCCTTTAAAATCCTAGATCAAAGAACTTCTGAGAGCCCTCCTGGCTGGTGGAGGAGTCCTTCTGGGGAGCACCACACACTTGGGATGGGGGTGGGGGGGCCCACAGTGACTGGCTGTCCTGAAGGAGACCAATATGTTTTGTTGGCAGGTGACAAAGAGACTTCATGATGGTGAGTCTACGCTGCAGGGTAATAGCATGCTCGAGGACAGACCCACTTCCAACCTGGAGAAGCTCCATTTCATTATTGGTAATGGCATCCTCAGGCCAGCCTTAAGGTTAGACATCAAAACAAAGGCATGAACATGCCATTCTTTCCATTCCTTCTTTCTTGAGCTTTTCTTGAGCTATTCAAACAAGTTTGATATTATCTGCAGCTTTACAAAGCTCTTGTTTCATTATTTTTTCATGGTTAAGTTGTGTAATGCAGACTAGGCTGGATCATGTTCCTTACTGCCCATATCAGACCCAGTGGAAAGACTATGCAGATTCAAATATTTCTGGAAGTCCTAATGACACTGGATTGGTCTTTTAAATGCCCACTCTTGTTCCTCACGTCTCTGTTTTCCATTTGACTATTGTATCTCTTTTGTTTGTATGAATATTTTTAATGGTCCGCTAATGAAAAACTCAAACTCATTTCAGCTGCTAAATGAAGCATTCAAAAATTGGAAAGTGTCAAATGAAGGGCACTTGCTCATCTCTGGTTTAGCCAATTTATGTGTTTATGTTTATTAATAGAAGCTAGTGTAAAATAATTCCTCTTTTTTATTGTTTAACTTTTAATTATTTTTAATTCCTATTTTAGGGATGAAATCTACTGTCAAATCTGCAAGCAGCTGACTCAGAACCCATCCAAAAGCAGCCATGCTAGGGGTTGGATACTGATGTCCCTTTGTGTGGGATGTTTTGCTCCTTCTGAGAAGTTTGTGAAGGTAACTTGTAGATGATATTTGTCTAATGAATTATCTACCAATACATTTTCTTTTCTACTCATGGGACAAGCTTTTGTCTTGGGTTTCACAGTAGAGGTAATCCCAGTCTTTGCCAGAAATGAAGATAAGAGAGTTCCTAAGGAAATTGTTCATGATCCAAGGTTCAATGTCTAATGTCAATCAGATGAGTCACTCCTGAGAAGTGACTGTCTCTTTCCTGTGACTCTAAAGGTAACGTAGATAACCAAATTACATGATGTCTCCTGCATGTAGATGTGTGAAGATGTGATTAAGTGACTTCTGGTAGGAAATTTGTTTAGGGGAGCCTGCAAGTGGAATTCACACGACCAGAATAGCCCACCTTTCTCCTCTGTTTCTTATATGCAGAGGTCTGTGTATTCAGCATTTACTGGCTTTGACAGTATGACCTCAGGTATCTACTCTACCATAACTGGCAAGGTAGAGCACAGCCAATTACAAATATAAATTTATACTAAAAAATGCACATGGAAAGGGAAGGATTTAATTTATATGGAAGTATGCTTGCAAAGGTGCTCTCTGAATGATGCTATGTTCCCCATCATGTGTCATATTGAGAACATCCAATTCCAAACAGCCACATGAGATGACATGTAACCCATCTTCAGCAGCACTGTGGATCAGCAGGACTGAAGTCAGTGGGAGATGCCAAGTGGCTGACACGTTAGAAAATCAGGTTGTTCTTAAGGATTTTCTCTTTTCTGGGCAAAGTTCTGTTGCCTAGATTTGAACAGTCTGCTTTCCAAATTAGAGAGTCGTGGAATTGTTTGGGTTGGAAAAGATGTCTAAGACCAAGTCCAACCACTGCCAATCCAACCACTGCCAAGCCTACCACTAAAGCATGTCCACAGGTGCCATATCTGCATTTTTTTTTTAATACTTCCAGGGATGATGATTCCACCACTTCCCTGGACAATTTGTTCCATTGCCTGACTGGAAATAAAGATGTTCCATTAATTTCCATAGATATCATATTAGGTACTGAGTGTTCAGGACTGAAAGAGCTGAAGCCAAGAATAGAAATGCCTCCTTCATCCCCAGGCCTTGTCAGTGTGAAATCTAATAAAGAAGATAAATCACTGGCAAAGTCACAGGAAATTAAATTAAGTGTGGAAATGAGATCTGAGAAGTATGGTGCAGGAAGCTGTGTTGGTTTAAATCTTTAATAACAGAAGGTTTCTTTAGGATAGTGAAGCACTTGTCAGAAATAATGTATAAGTAGTTCTGGAGGCTCAGACATAGAATCATACAACCACGGGATCATAGAATCACAGACACATAGAATGGTTTGGGCTGGAAGGGATCTTTATAAGTCATCCAGTTAAACCCTGCTGCCAAGGGGGCATTCCTTCCACTAGACCAGATTGCTCAGAGTTCCATTCAGCCTGACCAGGGATGAGGCAGACACAATTTTTCTGGACAGCCTGTTCCAGTGCCTTACCCCACCCTCATAGCAAATAATTTCTTCCTTATGCCCAATCTAAACCTGCCCTCTTTTGGTTTAAAGTAACTTCCCCTTGTCCTGTCCTTCCATGCCTTTATCAAAAGTCCCTCTCCAGCTCTCTTGTAGCCCCTCTAAGTTCTGGAAGGTGCTCTAAAGTCTCCCTGGAGCTTTCTCTTCTCCAGCTGAGCAACCTCAACTCTCTCCACCTGTCTCTATAGCAGAGGTGCTCCAGCCCTGTGAGCATCTTAGCAGCCTCCCCCAGACTTGCTCCAACAGCTCAACATCTTTCTTGTGTTGGGGGCCCCAGAGCTGGATGCAGCACTCCAGGTGGGATCTAGTTAGGGCAGAGCAGGGGGCAGAATTTTGCCCTGCTGTCCACACTGCTGGTGATGCACCCCAGGACACGTTTGGCTTTCTGAGCTTTGACTGCTCACTGATGGGTCATGTTGAACTTCTTGTCCATGAATACTCTCAAGTCCTTCTCCCCAGGACTAGTCTCAATCCATTCTCTGCCTAGCCTGTGTTTGTGTTTGGGATTGCCCTAGCCCAGGCGCAGGAAATTGCTCTTGTCCTTGTTGAACCTCTTGTGGTTCACGCAGGCCCAACTCTTAGGCATGTCCAAGTCCCTCTGCATGGCATCCATTTCCTTCTATGATTCTGTCATTCAAAAGTATCGATTAGAACTGAACATTTTGAGAAGGATTTCATTGATAATGAGACAGGTCTTCAATATGTATTCCAGCTCCCAGATATTCAAGTTATGCTTTGGATCCCACCTTTATCGCATCATGTGTTAAATATGGGCCAAGGCACATTAGCACTCCTGTTCTTTGCACCTTTCTTTCAACTAACAGTGGGTCTAGGTGGGAAGGTTCAGTCACAAGGAAGTAGGAATGTGAAAAAATATGTAATTACATAGTTCATTATTAGCAATAGCATAATTAAACCTACACTTTGACATTGCATCAGCCATTTACAATCATTTGCAGCAGATCTCTGCGGGGTGCAGAGGTTCAGGGACATCACACCATAACCAATATGATCCAGTGAAGTCAAATTAATTATACCTAAAAAGACTATAGTTTTAATAAATCTCTACTGTCCACGCATCTCTAGCTAGTACATGATTAGTTAATCCTCGCTGTTCATGCGTCTAATATAGAATACTGATTGGATCACCCAATTTTTCACGCGTCTTGCTGTGGTTGCCTGGCCCACCCATGACTCACTTTTTTCTTACTTTCCCAAGCTTGCTGACAAACTTCCTGAGTCCTGATGACTCTTCTTCTTGTATCTTCTTCAAGAATATACCGACCCCATTTCTGAATTTGTCCATTATTCATTGTTTGTGAGCATGTCCATTGTCCATTATTACAAGCAGGCTGGATTGTGCATCAGCTGAATATGGCCATTGTCTAGCAAGAACTCCTCAATCTGCAAAAAACTCTCAACAGATCTCATCCCTATAACCTCCCTGTGTTACATAGGTACTTCATACTGTCTCTGTAAGTTAGGATTTACTGAGATACCTATCTCTCTGGCCATGTTATTTATGGCGGACAGTGTTGCAAAGCAGTCTGTGTTTCTGAAGGAATAGCTGTGTGTTATCATTTCAAAGAACTCTATCTTTCTACAAAGTCTCTCAGAAAAAATTGGTTTACAGATTTATTAGTCTTTGCTAACATTTTGGCCAAGGTGTTTGTGTAAAATTTTTGAGTGTGTTATCTTTCATATTGTGGAAATCACAATAATGTCGTTATGTTTTTAACATACACTGAAGTGCTTAAAATTCTGTTTTAGGCCAAAATGCTATTTGAAATCTGACTAGGGAGATATCTGTTAATGTCACTGTGAAAGATCTTTTGTGCTGTCAGTTAAATGTTCTTAGCAGCATTCACTTACAATCCTCTGGAATCATTACTTATACATGTTTTTCATTTGCTCCCATCTTTTTGGCCAACATTCACTAACATTTTATAACACATCTTTAAAATACAAAGATAGAAATCCCTGGCAGCAATAGCAGGAACAGAAGAGCTTCTGCTCTGGCTTCAATCAAAGCTCTATCTGGTCTGGTATCTTATCTCCTCTGAGGCCAGAAATGCACAGTAGAAGAACAAGGCAGGGGTGCAGACTGTCTACTGTCTCTCAGCTTCCAGTGATGTGATGCAGGAACATCCAAGCCTGAGTGGTATCACTGTCATTAGTCACAGAGGGCTTTTCTCCAATAAAACATTACTTTTTGCAAATGCTTGGCCTCTTAAGCCAAAGGTCTAAACAATGTGTTCCCTGCTGCCGACAGTATTTAAGGAACTTTATCAACGGAGGCCCCCCAGGTTACGCTCCCTATTGTGAAGAGAGGCTGAGGCGGACGTTTGCCAACGGGACGAGGACACAGCCACCCAGCTGGCTGGAGCTGCAGGTATGAGCCCCTCCATGTCCTCCCCAGGGAACTGGGGCTTAGGGTTTAAGCCTTCCACTGTCACAAGAACCACATGTCTGTCAGGACAGAATGTGGGACAGCAGAATGCCTGTTCCTGTCAACAATTTTCATTAAATTCCAACATACTGCATTCCCTGTACACATCCTGGATGTGCTCCAGAGTATGTTGAAGATCAATCCTTTTGGCTGCATCAGTATTTGTAAATTAAAAATGTGCTGTTGGCATTGAGTCCAGCTGGCACAGAGCAAGCTCCTGTGTGTTCAAAAAACAATGTTCCAGATGAAAGTGGCTGCAGGCAAACTGCCTCCCATGAGTGGTCCCTGGGGCTTGTTTGGGGATAATTACGGCTGGAACAGGCAGTTTGTGCAAATTTGCTCATTTTCTAAACTGGTTTCAAGCATATACAGCTGTGTTCCGGTGTCCATGAGCATTCCCAAGCATGCTTTTATTTTCTGGATTAGGCACCTTGATGACTGAATGTAGTAAATAAAATATCTGTGACTTCCAAGTGCTTCCAGTGGCTGGCTGTACATTATCCTGTTGATAAATATGGTGTGGTAGCACTGAAAAGCAGCCAGTCAGTGGGATCAGGAATTAGTAAGTGGTTACCATAGTGGGGTAGCGGAGTATGCAGGTAAATAATATTGAAATACACGTAACATTATAAAGTTTGACTTTAATCCTTTAGGCGACCAAGTCCAAGAAACCGATCATGCTGCCTGTCACGTTTATGGATGGCACAACAAAGACCCTGTTGACAGACTCTGCAACAACTGCTAAAGAGCTCTGTAATTCTTTGGCTGACAAAATCAGCCTGAAGGACCGATTTGGCTTTTCACTCTACATTGCACTTTTTGACAAGGTATATCTTAACTTCTGTTCCTGAATAGTTCTGGGAAAGAAGAGGGAGGTTCTCCTTGCTGTCATATAACTTCCAGAAGGCAGAGGGATTATTTCTACAGTGCAAATCTCAGTATGATTTTCACAAAAAGAGTAGTCAAACTCTGCAGCTGGGTGTAGGAAAATCTCTCTCCTCTGAATATCCTTGGAGATATTCAGAATTTAACAGGAAAATGCACAGAGAAACCCATTCAAAGATGCACCTGTTCTGACTAGTCTGGTGGACCAGAAACCTTCAGAAATTCCTTTCCTCCTACAGGCTTATGTGATGCTATTCTCTTACTCTCAGTTAAGCTTATTAGAGATGAATTTCCAGTAAAACATCCTACCTGGATTTTATGCAAGGGAGCCAATTAAGTTTAATTGGAAAGCTAACAGTTGAAATTAAGCTTCTGAAATGAGATAAAATCCAAACTGCCGTGCCTGCATTGGCATTTAACCTGCTTTATTTGACCTAAAAATATATATTTCTCAGAAATTCTGTTGAAATAAAGATGAGCATAAATGAGAGGGGCAAAGCTTCATCAGGTGAGACAACAGCTGCAAGTCAATGAAACTCAAGTATACCAAGAGCTGCTGCATAGGAGTATGAAGTATATTCTCACCTACAGATGTGGCCACCTCTGCCTCTAGGTGGGGAAGAAAATGGTTTACACTCTGTATTCTTCATCTTTTTTGAGGAGACATTCAGCAAAGGATGCTAAGTCTGAGGAGATGTAGTGCTTTGGGGGCCTCATGGCAGACCCCAGTGAGGAGACATGTAAATTTCTGTAACAGGACAGGCTCTTTTATTCTGGGTTTTTCTGATGCTTAGCTAGGTTGGATCCAAGTTCATGACTTCAAAACAGCACATTTCAAAGCACAGTATGAATCAACAATAGTTTAAAATGGGACCATTGGCTTTGCTGAATCATGCTGATGCTCTTTTTTCAGTCTGGATGGGAAGCTGGAGCTCAAAATGTAATGGCTCACCCAGCCATGCTGCAGGACTTGGCTGACTAGATGACATAGAACCATTGATTGTTTTTATTATTCTGATTATAAAGGTAGTCAGAGTGACTCAAAAATAGACCTCTCTACCTAAAACAGTCTGCATTTGTTCAGGTGAATGGCACATTTCTCTCTGCCCTGCCTAGGTGTCCTCACTGGGGAGTGGCAATGACCACGTGATGGATGCTGTGTCCCAGTGCGAGCAGTATGCCAAGGAGCAGGGAGCACAGGAGCGCAACGCACCGTGGCGGCTCTTCTTCAGGAAGGAGATCTTCACCCCCTGGCACAACCCCAGCGAGGACAACGTGGCCACCAATCTCATCTACCAACAGATCGTGCGAGGGGTGAAGTTTGGGGAGTACCGGTGTGACAAGGTGTGTGACCTCAGCAGCTCCCAGTCTGGTCCAACAAGTATCTTTGAGATGGTGAAATAGGTTACAACGAAGGGGATGATAAATATTCCTCCCTGGAAACCCATTAGCTTGGGCATTATGGTACTCACTTGGAAAACAGGAGCTACAGCAGTCAGATTGTCTTGACTGGGCTTGGAAGCTTCCATGTGCTGCATGAGCATTCTTAACAATGAACATGGTAAGGCTTAATCATAGCTTTCAGTAGTCAATGCCCTGAACTTTAGATGTGCAAAAAGGTGCAGAAGTGAAGTTCTGCCAAAAAGAAGCATCCCCACACAACTATGTAGTACACCCAGCCTCCACAACATGCTTCTTGAGTGGCGGAGGATGGATGTTGTGATGACTTGGTGACAGCATTAACTTGATTTGTTTGGCTCCCACAGGAGGAAGATCTGGCAGAACTGGCTTCCCAGCAGTACTACGTGGACTATGGGTCAGAAATGGTACTGGAAAGGCTGCTAAATCTAATTCCATCCTACATTCCAGACAGAGAGATCACAGCTTCAAAAACAGTGGAAAAATGGGCTCAGCTTATTATAGCTGCACATAAAAAGGTGGGGACAATAGATCACCTGTCAGGGACCATGTCATGTTTCAATAGCTTCATTTGCCTTTTAAACATGTGTCAGACATCATTGCTCAGCTCTTAGCCTGGCCTAAAGCTAAACCTGTGAGAAAGGGTAGGGCTAGTACTAACCATATTCAGCTTTACCATTGGTTTTTATGCAAGATCTGGCAAAAGACATCCTGCAAAGATTTACTGTGAGATGCAAAACACCATCTCAGGGGTGACATTCCTGTTACACAAGATTGTGGTGTTACCGGTTGTATTACAGAGGAGGTTCATGTCTCTGGGTAATGTCAGGGCTTTATTGTGCCAAGCACTGTATAAAACCTCCCTGGCCTCAATTAGCACATTTGTGACACTTTCACACGACAACACTTCCCAGTACTCCTGGAACATCACCACTCATGAGAGGTGATGTTCCTGGCATGAGCGTGGGCATTCATTTAACATCAGGAGCCACCTTCAGATCAGGATCCCTACTATGTAAACATCTCCATGTGCATGGGGAGTCTCACCTGAACTTAACTGTCAGTGGAGACACAGGGATTCACTTGGACCTTGCACATCCCCCTGTCAGCTTGTCAGCCTGTCAGCTTTGTACAGAAGTGTCAGGTGTCTAAGGATGCCCTAAATAAGGGGCTTAAGAGATGAATGTCTGCTTCCAGCTAAAGGAATGTCAAGCTGAAAAGTAAACACTTACTTTAGGGAAATCCAGTCAGCTGAGGCCAATCTCACTGAGACTGGTTGCTCCAGATGCTTGCCCAGCTTTCTCCAAGTCAGATTATTCCATAAAGTGGAAACTGAAGGCCAGGACTTTGACCAAACTGTCACTTGTTCCTGCAGTAGTTTGGCCCTTAGCCACGCTGAGACCTCCATTAATATTTGTTCCAAGATCTTCAGGTCGTTAATATTTGTTCCGAGATCTTCAATCATGGATTGATTTTCCTTGCTCCCTTCCTGGATATAACTGTGTTTTGCTTCATGTTGGTTGTGGTTTGCTTTTTTCTGTAGGGAATTTATACTCAGAAGAGAGCAGACCCAAAAAAGGTCAAGGAAGAAGTAGTGGATTTTGCACGTTTCAAGTGGCCTTTGCTGTTTTCTCGATTTTATGAAGCCTTCAAATTCTCAGGTGAGTCAGTAGAGCACATCCCCAGAGCACAAGCTGCTCTAAAGCAAAAGGAAGGAGAGATGGGGATTCCAGAGACAAGAAGGGGACCATCTAGATGGTCTTTTTTGGACACATTATTTTTTGTTGCGTCCTGGTTAGCAATGACTCAGTCTATGGGTCTGCCACTATTTCTCTCCCTTAAAAAAACAGAGAGCTTTTTGATAATTGCATCCTCCTTTAAAACGTTTTCCATATCCTAAGACCCTTCATGAGCTGATTGAATGTCTTGTCTTAACCCCAGGGCCAAGCCTGCCTAAAAATGATGTGATTGTAGCTGTCAACTGGACAGGGGTGTACTTTGTGGATGAACAGGAGCAGGTTCTTTTAGAGCTTTCTTTCCCAGAGATCACAGCTGTGTCAAGCAGCAGGTAAGGAGGAATAGACTGGGCTGGCAATCTCACCATAGATCAGTCTTCCAGGCTTTGCCTCTGGATGTCATTATGTTTCATGTTTATGTCTCCTATAAAAATATATCCCAGAGGAGGAAAGCTGCAAGGGCAGAGTTTCACCCTGGCCACCATTAAAGGTGATGAATACACTTTCACCTCCAACAATGCAGAGGACATCCGGGACCTGGTGGTGACCTTCCTTGAAGGATTAAGGAAACGATCCAAGTATGTGGTCACTCTCCAAGACAACCCAAATCCAGGCAAGTAAATAGTCCAACTCAGTGGTAAATGTAGAGATAGATTTAATATTCCTGACGAATTTGAAAAAACAAAACAGTTCTAACCAATGGTTGGGTTTTTTGCAGTGGGAGAGGAATCTGGGTTCCTCAGCTTCCTTAAAGGAGACCTGATAGTTCTGGACCAGGACACAGGAGAACAAGTGATGAACTCGGGGTGGGCTAATGGGTTCAATGAGCGGACCAAGCAGAGAGGGGATTTCCCAACTGATTCCGTCTATGTCTTGCCTACCGTCACCATGCCTCCGTTGGAGATTGTGGTAAGCAGTCTTATGGAATTACACAACTTGGTACAATGTCCTGGGAGGTCAAAGCCTTCATGGAGTGCTTAGATCTGGCCAAGTCTCCCTGAACGTAAGGCAGAAACCAAAGAGGATGAGAGAGGTGACAAGCTGTCCAAGGCAAAAGTGATCTCAGCCTTTCTTCTGATCTTGGCACTCAGGACACCACAAACTTGTGACTTGGAATGTCCATGAATTGTGCTAAATCCTCTCAGCTGGCCTGATTGCTTAAAGGTGTGTTGGTGGTTGGAGGGAACTGCTACATTCACATGTGGAGGTGTAGGTTCCAGAGCACAGTATCTTCCTTAGGAAGTGATCAACACTGTGGAAATACTTGTTATTCCTTGCATCAGTGATTGAGAATGGCAGAGAGAAATGACAACTGTGCAGTTCTAACTGACTGTTCACAGGAATTGATGGATTATTCTCACTTTCACTGTTCTTGTTTTGTATCTGCTTCCTCTCTTTGAATACATCAGATACCAGGTAACAGAGAGCTTTTCATCCCACAGGCCCTGGTCACAATGACCCCTGACCAACGACAAGATGTTATCAGAACCTCACAGATGGCAGTTTCAGACAGTGAAGAAAGAGTAAAGCCGTACACCTTGGAGGAATTTTCCTATGATTATTTTAGGTGATTTTTTTAACCATTCTCAAAAATTATAGGAGTCCATCCGCAGGTAGCTTGGGAATCAGGAAATTTTTGCTGCTGAGAAAGACTATGAATACCCCAACCCCATTGTGTGACTTTGTACAACTCCAACTTTTGGTTTAGATCATGGCATTTGAGCTGCAGGTTTTCCACAGACAAGGTTTTGTAAAGTATTTCTTCTCAGCAGAGGTGTAGCAATTTGAAATTTAATATTATGTGGGAGGATGTTCTTAAGGCTATATAGGAATTTTCATCTCAGTTCCAAAAATTTAAATGCACACCACTGCTGAATGCAGCTGACCAAAGCTCCCACTTCTGTTTGGATGGGCTGGCAATCCAAACAGGCAGATCAGATCCTCTGAGATGTCTTCCCCTTGTCAGGCTTATGCTAGGTGATATTCTTTAAGTGTGGCTGCCTGACCATTCATTGCCATCATCCTTCCTGTGGCTAGAAGCTTTTTGGGATAGCGTTGGTGATTGTGTTGTCATTAGTGAGGTAGGGTCTATAAGAGACTCTTCTGAGCCATAGGAGAGTACAAGTGGTTCTCTTTGAGCAGAGCTGGATACTTGTTAAATCATGATGTCCCTTTTGATGTAAGGGTTCATTAGCTACATGCCGTGAGCAACTGTCCTAGGTGAAACATTGGCCATAAGCTGTTTCTTATTATCCCTGTAATCTCTCTACCTCTTGCTTTGTGTTTGCCACCAGACCACCTCCAAAGCACACCCTCAGCCGGGTCATGATCACCAAGAGCCGTGGAAAGGACAAGCTGTGGTGTTACACCCGTGAGCCCATCAAACAGCCGCTGCTGAAGAAGATCCTGGGCAGTGAGGAACTGTCCCAAGAAGCCTGTATGGCCTTTATTGATATCCTTCCTCTGCTTGGGAGTCCCCTTGGGAAACAGGTCTGACAGGCAAAGAGCTGAACTGGCTCTTTAGGGCTCCGAGCAAAGCCCAAAGAAAGGTTTGAGGTCCCACTTAAAGGCTGTGAGACCATGCCACAGGCTTGGAAATGGGTCTGCACCACAAATCTGCACCACTTCCTTAAGCATCCTTGAAATCTGAGGTGTGTCTACTTCTTAATCAGTGAGGATTCAGGGACCAGATATTGAGTCCCGCTGGTCCACACACACTGACACTGTTCTGTCTTGGTTCAGCTGACTCTCTTCCAAATGTACCTGTTGTGGATGGCCACAGCCCTAGTCAGTCCACATGGCCTTAGAGACAGAGTTTGATGCCAGAATATCCCTTTGCAGCCACTTCTGTAGTCATGTGTAGGATGTCTTTAGCAACATCATCAACAGAGGGCCTTCACCAAATATCCCAGTTAGCTCATCCTTGACTCCTACCTCCCACCTGTGCTGAAATATATGGGTGACTACCCATCCAAAAGGACCCGCTCAGTCAATGAGCTGACAGACCAAATATTTGAAGGTGCCTTGAAAGCCGAACCCCTAAAGGATGAAATCTACTGCCAGACCCTCAAGCAGCTCACAGACAACCACATCAAGTAAGAGCTCTTTGTTCTCCTTGGCCCAAATGCACTAGATTGTGTTGGGCAAAGCAACATCTGAAGTGTCCGTGCCACGAGTGATTTTCTTTTCCTCCTGGGTCTCTTCTTGTGCAGATACAGTGAAGAGAAAGGCTGGGAGCTGTTGTGGCTGTGTACAGGCCTTTTCCCTCCGAGTAACATCCTCCTGCCCCACGTCCAGAGGTTCCTGCAATCCCGGAAACATCACCCCTTGGCAGCAGACTGCATCCAGAGACTCCAGAAAGCCTTGAGGTATGGCACTGAAATACTCCCAGTCCTGACTGTACCACAACTTCCAAATATGTGTGAAAAAATACAGCTGGGAGATATTTTGGTGTCTGGGGGCACAGTGAAAGCTCGCAGCCTCTCTCTGTTCCACCAAACTGATTGAAAGGGACATTGGGTTTCTTATAAGCAGTGCAGAAAAATAGAAATTAATCAACTTCGTCCAGGTCCATTGCAGTCACTTTCTTCCTTTTTAGAAGAAAAATAATATTAAGAAAATAGCTGAAGTTACTCAAAAGGATATGCATTAAAACTGGAAGATTTAAAAAAAGGATTCTTGCTATGATGATGCTGTGACACTTGCCACTGTGTGTTTTGCAGGAATGGATCCAGAAAATACCCACCCCATCTGGTAGAAGTGGAAGCCATTCAACACAAAACAACCCAAATTTTCCACAAGGTTTACTTCCCTGATGACACTGATGAGGTAAATGTGGGAGAAGGAAATTCTTTTCTGTCAGGATGGTTGTCAATTTTCTTATTCTCAAAAATCTCAGAAGAGGCTAGTATTGGTTCTGATTCAGAAAAGCTCAGCCTTTCCAGAAGCCTCTGGGCCAAAGTGTAACAAGGAAAATCCATCCTTGTCTACTCAGATTTGTTGTGAGCTGTGTTTTTCAAGACATGGGTGCTTTGCTGGTGTTCACTGGAGGCTTTAGAGTATGACTGCAGACAGAGGGAAACTGGATGGGCTAATCTATTCACTCACAGTAGCTCTCAGGCCTTGGCTCTCAGTTATTTGGAGTATAACCAACAGATACTGTCCCTAAATGATACTCAAAGGGGTACCATGATGGCCCCCCCAGGAAATGGGCAGACAATTGCAGCACTGGCAATTAGGTGACTGAAATTACCCCCTCTGACCTGAGATGACACAGAAATGATACCTGCACTCAGGAAGCTGTCACTAAGCATCTTACATGCTGGAAAGGCAGCTAATCATACTGATGCCAGAGCAGATAGGCATGTCCTTGCAGATACTGCTGTCTCACCTACTGATTGGTCTTTCTATGAGGCTCACATTTCTCTCTTTCCTCATACCCCTGGGTACAACTAGATTTCTGTATTTCTAAGTGGGTTTATTTGTAAAACAGTCCACACCCATGGAAGGAAAAGGATGATTCCTCTGCCGCAGCTGGAATTGCCCTTGTTTATCTGTAATGGAGAGCTGAGGGAACTCTTGGGGTTTCTTATCACTTTGAGTATTTTTTCCTAATGACAATGCAATGAGCATGACACTACTTCATACACATGCCTCTGTGTGAGAGCCAGTAGAAAGAGGCAGTAGGGACTTCTACACTTGGACGGGTGTGCTGTGATCCATTTGGCCATGGAAGTCACCAGGTGGAGAGAGCGGCATCATTCCAGTACAACATGCATCTGCACTGATGTGGTGCTGAGCACTAGCAGCGCTGAACCCCAAATCAGACTCTTGGGGATGTGGAACGTAGGTCCTGGTAGTTTGGTGGTTCAATGGTGATCAAAAGCTTAAGTTCCTTAAACTGCTAGGAGCTGAATCTCATTAAGTGGGCAGAGCAGAACTGAGGCAATGCAAATGCTGAGCACAGCTCAAAAGGCAAAACCAGAATTGGAATGTGCATACAAAGGGGACAGACCTTTAAATATCCCATGCTTTAGATATCCATTAAACAGGAATCATTTTCCCTCTATTCAGCTATCTAGAAGCCAGGCATCTGGCTTAGACCTAGTCTAAGCCAGGCATTTGACTTCCTCATCATCACTGGAGAGACAGTTAGGACAAACCAGCCTGGAGATCTCTCACTCTGTCTTTCCCACCCCTCTTTCCTCATGCAAATCTGATCCAACTTCACTGTTGGATCAGAAAAATCTCTTGCATTGCCTGGACAGCTCTGGATAAGCCAGTACAGAATATAGATACAGCATCACAAAGAACAGTGGTACAGCAGTAGCATGACAGAGCTTCTGCAGACATCCCTTCAATGCCCAGAGCTCCAGTCCACAGTGTCACTGATTTCACTGGTAGTGGGCATCTAAACCCCTTTGTGGGCATCTAAACCCCTTTGTGCATGTGCACCTGGAGGTCCTCAAAGAGAGCAAAAAGTGGAAATTAACCCTTAGATGGCAGTGGTGATCTTCCTCTCTTTGTAGGCATTTGAGGTGGAATCGAGCACAAAAGCCAAGGACTTCTGCCAGAACATCTCCAACAGGCTGCTCCTGAAGTCCTCTGAGGGCTTCAGCCTCTTTGTCAAAATCTCCGACAAGGTGAGTGACCCACCCAGGGGCTGAGGCAGCCCTGAGGTACCCAGGATAACCCACTTGGCAGTAGGTACACACTGGTGGAGCCAGAGCCATGTGGTGAGAAGCATTTCTCTACAAGCTGTGTGGCATTCCTAGGTCAGATCTGACCTGATGTAGGTGAGGTTTGCAGTCCCACAGCCCTGACTTACAGCAGTCACCCCAAAGGACTTAAAGCACAGACAGGCAAAGCTCTCCTAGCCTGTTGCTGAGTTGGGTTTATAAGAAAGGACTAAGTAAGAAAAATATGCAGCTTAGAGCTGCCTCTGGCAACTGGGAGAGATCTCTGGAGATAGTCATCAGAAAGGGAAAGGAAGGGTTGTGGTGGAACAAGTTGCAATAAGGAGTAATGGGTGAAATTAGAGACAGAGCCTGAAGCAAGGTGCTGGTATTGGCTTTCTCACATCAGCAGTTCATAACACATCAGTGTAAGAAGTGCAAAGCAGTGAGCACAACCACAGGAGATGGGCTGGGCAATGGCCAACCCTGCCTGTGGAGTCTTGCCACTTGTTTGGGGCACCTCAATATAAGAAGGAAATAAAGGTGTTAGAGAGGGCTACTACAATGGTGCAGGTCCTTGAGGGGAAGGCGTGTGAGGAGCAGCTGAGGTCACTTGCTTTGTTCAGCCTGGAGAAGAGGAGACTGAGAGGAGACCTCATTGCAGTCTGCAACTTCCTCATGAGGGGAAGGGAAGGGGAAGACACTAATCTCTTTCTCTGGGGTGATCAGTGATGGGACTCAAAGGAATGGCATGAAGCTGTGCCAGGGAACATTTAGGTTGGATACTAGGAAAAGGTTCTTCACACAAAGGGTGGTTTGGCACTGGAGCAGGCTCCCCGGGGAGGTGGTCATGGCACCAAGCCTGACAGAGTTCGAGGAGTATTTGTACAGTGCTCTCAGGCACATAGTGTGATTCTTAAAGATATCCTGTGCAGGGCCAGAAGATGGACTTTGATGATCATTCTGGATCTCTTCCAACTCAAGGTATTCTGTGATTCTACTGTATGACTTATTTGCTCAGCTTTTGTGACTATGTGCTGTGTCCCCCAGGTCATCAGTGTGCCGGAGGGAGATTTCTTCTTTGACTTTGTGAGACACCTGACAGACTGGATAAAGAAAGCAAGACCAGCAAAAGATGGTAATGATGATTATTTTCCCAGTATGGGTCACACACAGCCTTCCTACTGCCCTCCATCCCTTTCAAACAATATTGACCACATAGTCTGCCACAAGCATTGGAACAGGCTGTTCACAGAAATGGTGGAATCAGTGTCCTCTAGTGTTCAAAAAAATGTAGGTGCGGTGCTTAGGGACATGGCTTTGTGGTGCTCCTGGCCGTGTTGGGTTAATCATTGGGCTTGATCTTATAGGTCTTTTCCAACCTCAGTGATTCTGTGATCCTGTGATCTGTTGGGCCACACTGGTGGGAGTGGTGCTCTCTGCACCATCCCTGGGGACATCACCTGGGAGGTGATCCATCCAGGAGCAGCAAAACCTCTGCTCCAAGGCTCTTCCTGGCCCCTGTGAGAAGCACCTGCTGGAGGCCATCTCTCCAGGAAGTGCCTGCAGGAAGGTTTCAGGGGTGGGATTCATCTCACCTCACTGACCACATCCAAAGTGGAACTGGCTGCAGCTCTGCTGAATTTACCAGTGGCTGTAAGACACAGGTGCCTCCAGGGTACAACTCTGTCCTGTGTTAGGCATGGGTGCTATCACTGAAGTACACTTATGCAAGTGAACCCAGACACTTTTCCCACCTTATTAAAGCCTTGCATGGCAGTGACGTGGTTTGTTGTGCAAAGTCAGAGCCCAGTTGGCCTTGTGAATGTCCCTGTCCCTGCAGGCTCTGGTGGCACATGGGCACTGCTGGATGCAGACACTGATTGCCAGCTGATACTCACACTAGGTGTTATGTTTGCTTCACTTGCACAGGTATAGTGCCTTCCCTCACCTACCAAGTGTTCTTCATGAAAAAACTGTGGACCAACACAACGCCTGGAAAGGACTCAATGGCGGACTCAATCTTCCACTATTACCAGGTGTGCCGGGACTCTGCAGTAGCAGTGGAGACTTGGGAGGGATCAGGAGTAGGTTGCAAAGGCTTGTCCATCTGCAGATGTTCCCAGGGAACATCCTCTTGGCCAGGGGCTGGATGCCTCCACAAACTCCATTTAGCATGTGAGGGTGAAGGTGCACAGACATGCTCTCTATCTTTCTGCTGTTCTTTCCTCCGTGCAGGAGTTACCAAAGTACCTGCGTGGCTACCACAAGTGCTCACGGGAGGAGGTCCTGCAGCTGGCAGCTCTCATCTACCGGGTCAAGTTTGAGGATGACAAGTCCTATTTCCCCAGCATCCCCAAACTCCTGAAGGAGTTGGTGCCTCAGGACCTCATCCGGCAGCTCTCTCCGGATGACTGGAAAAGGGTAAACCAGCAGCTTGATTCATACACCAGACCTGGCTGAGAGAAGCCCAGTCTCTTAGGTGACTTGTCTGACATTCAGTGTTGAATTTGGACTGCCAAAATCAGTGACACCTGGTCCTTCTGGAGCCTTACCAGAGCTTCAGCTTCCATGGCATCACTAAGAGGAGAGATTGTACTTGCATGTTCACATACACATGCCTTGCCCCAGGTTTTCTTGGCCTGAGACTGTGGCTGTACTGGTGGATGCAAAGCCAGATGGAAACATGCTAAGAGATGTTCTTATGAAGAGGTGGTCTGTCATTTAATGCAGACTACTGCTTTACACAGGGAGAGCTGTGGCACAGGTGCAAACAGGTCTAGCCTTAAAATATTAGAGGTATCTCACTGCCAAGTAATAGTCCAATAAGTGCTTTCTGTTTCCTGTCTGATATCAGGATCTCTGGGCTGAAGGTCTCTCAGTCTCCTCTGCTGCATAAATTGGATAATCACAATTTATAATCTCTTTAATGGAGTCAGCAGCTCAGCTTATTTAAAAAGGACCTGCCTTTGTTCCAGGCCCTGCTCCAGTGACCAGCCAGCACATTTTTGAAGTGTGATTGGAACAGAGGCTAGAACCAAACATCAAGGTCGGGTTGGGCAGAACCCAGAGCAAGCTGCTCTAGTGGAAGGCAGCCCCATCCACTGCAGGAGAGTTGGGCTAGAGGACCTTTCAAAGGTCCCTTGCAACCCAAACTCCTCTATGAGTCTATAATTGTGGAACTGATGCTCCTTTCCTGCAAACATCCCTGGTGCCAGGTTCTGCAAACCCTCCATCTCTGTTGTGTTCTCTGTTGCAGTCCGTCGTGGCATACTACAACAAACACGCAGGCAAAACGAGAGAAGAAGCCAAGCTTGCCTTTCTAAAGATTATCTTCAAGTGGCCTACATTTGGATCAGCATTCTTTGAAGTGAAGGTACCTGCCCTGGGGGTTCTCTGGCAGCTTTTAGCCAAGATCAGGAGCCCTGTACCACAGAGGAGTTTCAGATCTGAACTAGACCGGGACAATCCTGATGAAACAGGGAAAAATGTAATACACTTAATTGGAGACCTGCAAACACATTTGTTCATTGCTGCTCTGCCTCTTTACCCAGACAGAAGCATTGCAGAGCTTCAGCATATCTCAGTCGTTGGGGCTGTTCCCACAGCTGTGCTGCTGAACACACAAGAGCTCTTCTCTGTTTGGCCAGGGCAAAGGGGAACCTGGTTTTTTTACCCAGGGTTGTGTCTGTACCCACCACAGACCAAATCCAGACCATCCACCGTGGCACTACAGTTCCATCAAGGACAGTAGAAGCCAGTGTTGTCAGGAGAAGACAGGGAGAGAGGAAATAGGAAGGGGTCTGATTTTGCTTGACATGTCCCCTAACCAGATCATCACTTTTCCAACAGCAAACTACAGAGCCAAATTATCCAGAAATCCTCCTAATTGCCATCAATAAGCATGGAGTCAGCCTCATCGATCCCAAAACCAAGGTAAGCAAAACTTGGGTATTCACCAGATGCTCCTGAGCCCAGTCCCCAGGCCCTTATGGAAGACATCCCAAGGAGCATGTTGTTCAGTACTTAGAGAGTTCTCTTTAAGCCAGGTTAGAAAGGCTGGATAGACAGAAAATTTTCTGGAGACAGAAATTCACTGTTGCACTGAGGCAGCCCAGACTTTTTCAACAAAATACAGATTGAGAGCATCAACTATTAGGGCCCTGTACCTGGAGGATGCACACACTCCTTCCTTAATCCTTTCACAGGCAATAGGACAGGAGTTGGAGTAAATGAGATCCTACTAGTTACTTCTACCACCTGCATCGCCTTTCTATAGTGTAGCAGTCCTCCACCAGCTCTGGAGGATCTGGTCTTGATCTCACTGCCATTCCCACAAGTCTCATCACAGTAGACATCCTTGGCCTGCTGTGATGGAAAGTGAACAACGACAATGAGAAGTGTCCACAGCCCCTCATGGAAGTTGAGGCTCTCTTGCATGTTGAGTGTCAGTTTTGTGTTCCCACCAGGATATTCTCATCACTCACCCCTTCACCAAGATCTCCAACTGGAGCAGTGGCAACACGTATTTCCACATAACCATTGGCAACTTGGTGAGAGGAAGCAAGCTGCTCTGTGAGACCTCCCTGGTAAGAAGCATTTAAGATTGGACCAAATCCTGACTTTGGATTTGGCAGCAAATCTCAGGAATTCTCTGGGCTGAAAATGGTCTCTCAGAAGAGCCACTGATACAATTTTTTTCTTCTGAATTTCCCATGGCTCTGCTCAATGAATCAGGGCTTTCACTTGGTCCACCATCCAACTAACAAGCAAACCTAAGGTGCTTGGGATGTTGCTGTGTCAAGAGCATGAGTGACTGCTCCCTATAACTGGACTGAAAAACACACTAAAGCTGATATGGGCTCAAGGGGTACTCCTGAGCCCTTTAACCAATACCATTTACCCAGCTTGTCCCTAGTAACAATCACAGCAATAAACTTTCTCCTAGACTATCTTAAACCCAAAGCACAAAGGATAAAAATTCCTTTTGGATTGTTACTAATCTGAGGCATTCAGTATTTTGTTGGCCATTTGAAAATTTATGTCCTGTGCAAAGCTCCCCTTCTCCTCAGCCTCAGCAGCATCCTGGGAAAGGGAACTCCTTCATCTCAAAGTTGCAAATTATGTTTGGACAGTGTTCTTTGTGGTGGTGACATTTCACCCAAGGAAAATGGTGGAATAGGTCAAAATGTACCTGAAAATTTGCAAGGCAAGAACTGGTAGCCAGTGTGTTCAGGAGGCTCAAGCCAGACACTGTAAGCTGTGCTCCGGAGGCTGGTAACATCTTCTCTCTCCTCCTCAGGGGTACAAGATGGATGATCTTTTGACGTCGTACATCAGCCAGATGCTAACAGCCATGAGCAAACAGAGGAGTGCAAAGGGTAGCAAGTGAACTGCAAGAAGCCACTGGCACATGGTCATGGGGCTGATTCACCAGCTGAGGGCTGTGGGATACCCGTGCAGCTGGGCAAGAAACTTTGCCTCCCAGATGTGGAAGATGAGCCGAACACCATCAGGGAGTTCAATGGACTCTGACCTTGAGGGCTCCAATCCCACCTCCCCTTCCAGCGAAGATGACTATCTCTGACCTCCTACTCACCTTCCTCACCCTGCATCCCAACTCAATCCTACACCTCAAAGATTTCCAGGGGACACCACTGCTCTCAGAGAGTGACCAAGGCAAAGACACTCCAGCAGGAGGTCACAAAGGCTCTTGGATGAGGATTTTTGTGTGTGTGTGTGTGTCTGTGTGTGTGTGGCTTGCTTTGTTTTCATTTGTTGTTTTTTTCTTAAATATGAGAGCTGTTAGGATGCTAACATGTTTTTGGTGAAGTTCTGGGAATTTCAGATTTGAAGAGGAATAAGAGAGCCCTGACCCATGCTGGAAAGATGTCCAGTGAACACTGCAGGGCTTGTTTTTTAGTCATTACAAAAGAATACACTGTGTTCTTAAGATGTACAGAAAGAAAAAGCAGGGAGGGAGGAGCACATTTTAACTAGGAATCAGAATAAACAAACTACTGATTTAACAGGCTAGTGTACTAAAGTCCTATCCGTGCAATGCTGGAAATATTTAAAGAACAAATTTTGAAGGTTTGTTTCTTCTTCTTCTATTTATTTTTTAAAATATTAAAAAGGAAAAAAAGAAATCCTGTATTTCATGCCGGTATCTGGATGCTGACCTGCAGAACAATCCCTTGCCCAGAGACTCCCCAAGAGCCATGACTGCCAGAGGCTGAGTAAGGCACATCTTTCTCAACCTAAGGGTTCAGCTGGAAGCGAAGCTTGGAAAATTAATTATCTCCTTTTGCTCCCTGTGTCCAGAAAAATTAACCTTGACTTTTGCTGCAAACCTCATTATGGATATAGGGGTTTTGAACACCCCATGCTTGGAAGACTGAAGCCAAGCCTATGTTGGGCTGTAATTCAAACATTAGCTTGGCCATCAGGTTTGTACCAGCTGATTATTTTATTGTGGTTTTTGTGTGTGTTTCTGTGTAAAGCAGCTCTTCATGAGTCCTAGCTGGATCTGAACCACTCACAGAAGGGCAGACCCTTGATTTTGGTGGTCTTTTCTCCATCTTTGATTGGCTGTACTCATCTGCTGGCTGTTTGTCTCATCTGCCACCCAATGCCACACAGTGCGGACCAGCCCACTTTGGAGCAGAGACGGGACCTGCTGGCAGAGAGGAGGCTGAAACCACGTTGTGTCTGGGAGGATGCAGGAGAGAAGCCTGGGGGGTGCCTTTCCAAAATCCAGGCTTCAAAGACATGGCTGGATGTGGGGTATCAAGAGAAGGGACAATTGTACACCAAGATCTGGTGGTGTTGTAACCCACACTGAGTGGATCTCAGTAGATGTTGAGGCCTCTCTTGTTCCTGTGCATTGGGCTGGGTTTGACTGCTTTGTACAAGTCCATATTGTGGGGTGTCACGTGCTGCTCTGTTAGGCTCAGCTGAGCTCAGGTCTGCAGCACCATGGCGTGCCAGGCAGAATTGGCAGCGCTGCCTTCCAGACCTCAAGGACTGTGACATGCAAGTGGGATGCAGCAGTGATTTATGACTTTGGTTGCTCCATCAAAGAGAATGAGAGGCTGAATGGGGACATCCACCAGCCAGACAGGGCTGCTAGGAGATCCCCTTCCTCCATTATCCCCTACCCAAAGCACTCTGGTGATGAGAGCACGGTTACACCAAGGCTACATTGGGAGCCCAGCTGCCTTCTCACCATCCATCTCTGACATTTCTCTCCCTTCCCCAGCTGCTATGATCCAGCTGTCCCAGGGATCCCACTTGTCCTTAGACACATGCCTATCATCACCACATCATCACTGCTTTTTCTGAGTCTCCAGCCATCCCTGCCACCCATTGCACACTCAGCAGACGATGCAGCACAGCAGTGTTTTCCAGAGCTGTCCTGGGTCATCTTCCCCTGCCACCACCCTCCACTTACAGCTCTGTTGGCATCCCATGCACCCCATAATTTTGGGCAGGGCTGGGACTCTGTGTGTGTACCTGTGTGTCTTATGTATTAGCATCTGCTGGCCTCTTTGTATTCACACCAAGCGATGTAACATGAAAAAACATGTGTCCAAGTGAAATACTACAATTAAAAAGCATCAAGTGGCTTGTGGGAGGCTGTTCTGCACTGTGCAGTCATGGTGACATCGCCAGGGCAGGGGTGGGATCAGGGCTCCCGAGTTCTTGTGGACAAGACTTCTTGCACTGTGCAATTCCTGATGAGAGCAATTCCTGATTGTTCCATCAAGGGGGAACAAACCATCAGTGTACCTAGACTGGAAATAAATTGAAATCTTTTCTTTTGGGGTAAAAAAAACCACTGAAGTCCATTGCTTGTCCTCTTTGACAAGGGCTGAATCTTCCAGTCAAGTTCTGAGCCTAATCACTGCATGTAGGAAGTGTTGGGTGAAAAGTCTGTGTGTGGCAGTCAGACGACCTGTCATGTGCTTAACAAAGTGCCAGACCTTGCTAGCTGCAAAGCAACAAAATTAGTAGCTGAGATGTGACAGAGTGTAAAACATTAAAGGAAACCACAGGTCTAACTGGCCAGGCTCTGCCTAGACAAGGCTTCTGAGGATGAGGAGGGTGAGTACAGGGAGTTACCAGTGCATACTGGCCAAGCAGCAGCTAGATAACATGGATCAAAGAGCATTGAGGTGGCTTTTCCCAATGTACATTACAGGCAGTGGTTGGGGAACCACAGCCAAGTCCCTCACTTGGACACCAGGGCACAGGCTGAGGAGCTCATGGTGCACACCACACTTAACCCACACACACTCCCCACCTACTTTTGCTGCTCACATTCCCTATGTGAGTGGTACCCACAAAAAGTTATGAACCACCTATGTATGCAGGGCACGGGGAGGGGGATATAACACCATCCACACCCCATATTTCATAGATCTGGAGCTGCTCTACAACAATTCATCAGCCCTTTAGCCTTTTTCCAAAGGAAGATCTTCATTTTTCACATTTCTAGCCTCCAAAATACTCCAAAATTACAACTTGGAAATGTTTGGGTGCTTCTCAGCACAGATAACTCTGAAACTTAATGCTGCTCTCTCATTTGTGATCACTTCATTTAACAAAAGGCTCACATATAAGAAATATCTGTAGTCTAGATTAGGTAAATACTGTATTCTTTCCCCTTCCCAGTTTGCTGAAATAAGAACAATTCAGGATAGGAGAGATAAAATGTATTTAAAACATCACTTGCAATTTACAAAAAACATATTCTTATTATCTCTTCAAGTAGAAAGATATGGCTTAAACCTGAGAGATGTTTACATCTCCCTTACAGAGCAGCCACTGTGTGCCAGCAGCCACTGGGAGAAATGAAAATTGGAATAAATCCCAGGCTGTAGTACAGGTGTGCAGACCTTCCCAAGGGAAAAGCAAACACTTGGTGGAACCAATTCACACACAGCTCCATCCTTCTGAAGAAAAGTGGTTCTTACAGGTCATAGTCCCAGTAGCTACATGGCCAAGACATGGAAAAGTCCTTCAGCCCCCACATGTCCTTGCCCATAGACAAGGGGAGGAGATTGTCCTGTTAGGCTCTGTGGCAGGGCAAGAGTGGGAAAAGGAAAACCAGAGTTGCCCCTGCCTCTGTTACAGAAAGATGCCGATTGTAATGAGCCAGCCAGCAGCACCTGACCATCGTGGTGGGGACAGTGTGCTCTTGGAGATGGAGGACACCTGCAAGGGGGGAGGATGGGAGGTAGTGTGTGGAGAAGAGGCTGGTCTGATATGAGAAATCTGGGCACCTGAGAACGAGGAGGTCTGGAGGATGCTCAGATCTTTGCAGCATGTGTGGAAACAGGGCTTACGCACAGCAGGAATGATTGCCCTGTGGGATGCCAGTGGTCTCGGGTAAATGGTGCCTCCCCTGTGGTTGCTGCATCTCACCATAACGCACAGATCTTCATGGCTGCAACTCCATCTGCGCTCTCCTGCACCCCAAGGATCCCTGACAGGCATGGGAATGTGAGAAAAGCTGTAGGAGAGGAAGGTTGGTGCTCATCTCCAGCAGGGCCATGAAGGCAAATGGCTCCTCCTCACCAGGTAGATCTGAGCCCCCACCAGCTCTCATGGAGATGGCAGGTCCGTGTCCCCTCTCTGCCCACGTCAGGCCAGGACGGGAGGCATGTTGCTGAGCTCTGGAAAAGGAGGCACACAGTGAGCTACCAAATATCTGCATCTGTTCTGACAGCCACTGTGAGCAAACAGAACCTGTTTGAAAATGCATGCAGCCCAGGCTGGGTCATTTTGTCTGGATGTTAGCTGATAGCTCCATGGGTGCAGCAATGTGGTGTGTGGGAGGGTCCTTAGCCAATCCCACCCTGCCTGGCAGAACCAAGAGTTCTCAGTGCCTCCAGAGTCTCTTTTCACAGCATTGCAGAGTAATGAGTATTGGACGGGACATCTGGAGGTGTCTGCTCCAGCCTCTGCTTGAAGCAGGCCCAATTGGATTGAGCTGCTATGGGATCTGGGGCTGAGATAACCCAGACTGCATCCTTCCTCATAACCTTCCTTACTTAAGTATGGACACTTCCATACTTAAAGTATGGACACCTGTCACCAACCCACCCATCAGGATCTCAGTACTCCCACAGAGACCACCCTGAGCAGGATGCAGCTGCTCTCCTTGCCCTGCTCACCTGTCTTGAATTTGTTGTAGGAGCCACCATTCTCTATCATCGAGTTACTGTCCTCGGCAGGACAGCAGGAGAAATTCTTCCCTCGCCACCTGCATGGGACAAAGCACCTGGGTCAGGCTACTGCCTGCTGTGGTGTTCCTCACAGCCCCCTGCTGCCTTGGACAGCTTTTTCCTACTTTGTGAGGGCAGGTATTTTGGGATTTTCTCAGGTTCTTACTGAGAAAGGACTCAAGTGCATGACTGGTGTCTAAGCACCCACACTTCATGTGTGCAGCAGCATTTTAAAGGCAACTTTCTGATTAAGCCCTGTTTTCTAAGCAAGATTTAAGAGCTCCAAAACCCCCAAAATGTTTACAAACACTGGTTCTAAAGCAGACAGAGAAATTTTAAAACTGTGATTTTGGTGTGTTCGTAAACCTGACAAGACCACACAGAGCACTGAGTCACTGCTAATGGCCCTTTGGTCCCAGGAGGGCTGGGGATGCAAAAAACATCAACATGATCCTGGAGAAGTTGGACATGGGAAGGTCTGATGGTGGTGGTGATGCTTTACAGGGGTGATTGTGTACCAGCCTGAAACCTGTAGCCTTGAAAACAAGGGGAAAGCAGGACCTGAGGAGAGCAGAGCAGGGTAAGAGGGGAAGGAAAGGAAGGAACCACCTTGCCTTGGGAAAAACCTGGATGCCCAGCAAAAATGCCCATACAGCTGCTAGCTCATCACTGCCAAACTGCTACTAATTAATTTTTTCACCATCTCAGAGCAATACTAGCACTCCAACCTTTTCCTATGCCACAGCAAGTCACAGTTAACAGCAGCCCAGAGTGCTCGTTCAGGGCCTTCCCAAACTTCTGCTTGTTGCCACCAGCAGCATCACTGTACTGCCAGCACCCTGCAAAAAGCTCCCCTGGGCTGGCTGCTCTGATCCTCCCACCCACCCATCTGCAGCCAGCCGCCTGAAGAGCTGAGCCCAGCACATCCTGCTTTCCTTGGGCACTGCTGGGATGAGAGCACAGGCACATTCCTCATACAACTGTGGCAGAGCAGAACATCCAGCAACCAAACATGACCAGCTGGGGTAAGCCCACTCCATGAACTCCAGATTTCCCAATAATCTTTGACAGAGTGGAAGGAAACAAAATGTGGCTTCTGTGAGAGAGTCAGACATTTTTCCCTGGGAGGATGGAATTCCTGTGGGCTCTGGCATGTGCAGAAAGACATGGGATGCCTCAAATTTTAACATTGAGAGCTGTCCCAACAAATCAGTCCAATGAAACACTGTCAAATACTAATAAGAGAAAAATCAGTTCCTTTCTCAGCCCAGCAGCTTTCATAATTGGTTTATGTTGCTACTATAAATCTACCAGTTCTCCACTGAATCCTGAGGGCAAACAATGTCTAAGTTGCCAAAATGGAAAGAAAAAATGAGAGCAAGCAGGAGAAACAGAGAAGTTTTGGGGGACTTTTGGGTCTTTCTTCCCTTTCCATACAGGGATGGGAAGGGAAGGGAAGGGAAGGGAAGGGAAGGGAAGGGAAGGGAAGGGAAGGGAAGGGAAGGGAAGGGAAGGGAAGGGAAGGGAAGGGAAGGGAAGGGAAGGGAAGGGAAGGGAAGGGAAGGGAAGGGAAGGGAAGGGAAGGGAAGGGAAGGGAAGGGAAGGGAAGGGAAGGGAAGGGAAGGGAAGGGAAGGGAAGGGAAGGGAAGGAAAGGAAAGGAAAGGAAAGGAAAGGAAAGGAAAGGAAAGGAAAGGAAAGGAAAGGAAAGGAAAGGAAAGGAAAGGAAAGGAAAGGAAAGGAAAGGAAAGGAAAGGAAGTGTTTTCAAGTGTAGTTTTAACCTTTCAGGTCACCTGAAAGCATTCCTCCTTCCCTCCACCTGGAGCAAAAGATCAGGTTAGGATCTTTTAACAGGCCATTAACAACTTGGTAGTTACCACTGCAGGAAAAAGATGAGTGTGATGAGGAATGCAGAGATCGTATCTGTCAGGATCCACATGATGCTGTACTGCTGTGGAGTCTGGAAGAAAACAACAGAGGTTGTGTCCACCACTAAGGACCACGAGGTCTGCAAAAAACATTACTCAAGGTCTTTCTTCCTGATTGAATATGGCTGTTCAGCTGCCTGGTTTGCATCTGCTGTAACATCCCTTGGGTGTTTAAAGCGCTTGGTGGCCGCTCAGCAGTGGATGTTGGTGCCAAATCATTCTCCTTCATACAAGCAGGTCTGTCGTGTAGCCAAGAAGATTTGTGAATGCCACAGAGACCTCTTGTTGTAAGGCAGGTCTTGCACTTCTCAGCTTCACCCCAAATATAACATCAACTGGTGGCATCTCATTTTCTCTGGCAAAATTGCCCTTTACTGAACACCACAGAGAGCCTGGGGTGGCTCCCTCTTTAAGTGCATCTGAAGATTCATTCTTACCCAGGACCTCCACCCAAACTTAGAACGGACTGAAACACTGCACTTCTCTGGAGGGGAGCATTGTAAAATCTAATTCAAGACTGTGAAACTGACTATTTAAAGCCCTTAGAGACTTAAAGGTGCTTCTTGGCCTTACAGGTTGTCCAAGGCAGAACAACAAATAGAGAAATTATGTGAAAATTCCTCCCGGAAGGAAGGCTTATTTCTGTGCTGTTTCTCTTGGACTTGCAGAAGAGGACCAAGTTTGACAAGGGCAGTGGGACCCTCTGGAAAAAGAGTAACTTCTGGCATCAGTAAGGTGCTTCAAAAGCTCAGAAATGGAAATCCTCATGCATCACCATGTGCCCCAAAGCCCTTTCTTTCTTCCTGCACAAGTCTCAATATGACTTTTTTTCCCCTTATCTCAAGGCCTAAGGTGATAACCCAAACAAGTGGGGTGCTTCATCCTGAGCCAGGAGAAGAGAAGGGTGTGGTAATACCTGCAGTGGCTTTGAGGTTCCGGGTAAGCCAGGTTTCAACTCAGGTCCTTCTTATGCAAAGGACCCTTAAAGGATGCTTTATCCATGTGTGAACTGGCCCATCGTCTCCAAAGGTAATCATGAACATGCCAACCTTATTTCCCACCCCTCAGACAGAGAAAACTTCCCCTTACCATGAGGAAGAGTGGCTGGCTGAGATCCTTCAGCAAGTGGACGGCATTGGTGGTCACAGAGTGTGCCCCAGAGCACCATGCCAGGGAATAGAGCCATGGCTCGTTGACCACATAGAAGTTGGTGGTGATGTTTGCCGCAGCATATTTCCTTTAAAAGACCAAAAGGCAACAACCTTCATTGAGCAAGGAGATTAGCACTTCCTTCAGGCTTACTCAAGGAGATTCGGGAAGATCATGGGAAATGGTTGTAATCTTCTGTAGGGAGTGCTTACTTTAGGACCTACATAAGGAACATAAAGGAAAGCCAACCAGCCAATAATTAATCATTAACAATTGGTCAATACAGAATAGCTGAACAGCTGGAAACAAATTCAGATAAAACACCCAAAAGGTCAAAACCTTTCTAATCCTTCTGGCACATGAATCAATGTAACAATGCTTTTATAAAGGAGGCTGTGGCTAGGTGGGGGCCAGTCTCTTCCTTCAAAATGCAACCAAAATATTCTGTTCTACCATTCTTTCTTCATGGAAGATCTTCAAGCAATAGAACAAGAAGAAATGGACACAAACTTCACCAGGGAAGTTGTAGATTGGATATTAGGAAAAAAATTCTTCATGACAAGGGTTATCAAGCTTTGAAATCAGCTGCCCAGGGAAGTGCTGAAATCATCATCTCTGGAGGTACTTAAAACATGTGGTTGTGGCACTTGGGGACATGGTTTACTTGTGGGTTAGGCAGTGTTGGGATAATAGTTGGCCTTGATGGTCTTAGAGATCTTTTAAATCTAAACCATTAATGTTATTTCATAATCTTCCCACAGTGTGCTCCAAACCACCACAGAATCACCAGACTTGGAAGGGACACAGAAGGCCACAGAGTCCAACTCTTCAGTTAATGGCTCAGGCAGGGATTGAACCCACAATGTTGGTGTTGGTTAGAGCACCTGAGTTGGTTAGACCAGCTGAGCTAATCTTCGAAGCTGGCCACCCAAGTTTGTTATAATTGCTCCATCAACACATCATTTCTCAAGTTATTATAAGCTATTGATCATTTCTCAAGTTATTATAAGCTATTGAAACTTAATATGAAGTAAGTTCATTCATTATACAAGTCATTCCTTGTATAAAGGTAAAGTAATGTATCATAAATATCAGCATTTATAAATCTACCTAGGAACTATCCAAGGTTTACCCAAATGAATCTGCTAATGATTTTTTATAGCCTTTCAGCCTGGAGGAAAGAAGGCTCTGAGGAGACCTTAGAGCACCTTCCAGTACTGAGATGGGTTACAAAAGAGCTGGAAAGGGACATTTTAGAAGGACACTGAGTGACAGGATAAGGGGGCATGGCCTTAAACTGAAGGGAGGAAGGTTTAGATCAGATCTTAGGAAAAAATTCTTAACTGTGAGGGTGGTTGAGACACTGGTACAGACTGCCCAGAGAGGTTGTGGACTCCCAATCTCTGGAGGTTTCAAGGCCAGGCTATGGGGCTCTGAGAAACCAGGTGAAGTGGGAGCTTTCCTGCCCATGGCAGGGAGGTTGGAACTAGCTGGTGGTGAAAGCTGGTGACCAGTAACTAGCTGGTCCCTTACAATCCAAACTGTTCTGGGATTCTATGATTTTACATCTTGTGACAATTATAATTGAGAAAACATTACTCTTGCCCAAAGGACTAAAGTTTTTAATTTCTTTTTCATTTCAACTAGACTTCAATGGTTTTGTGCATTGAAAAGGGCAAAAAATCATATTTACAAAAGGAGAGCTGGACAGATAAAGCTGGGGTTTTTTGGTGGTTTGTTGTGTTATTTTGCCATGTGAAAGTAGCATTTTGAGAAGTCCTGCAATTAATGTGGAGCCTTTAATCATAGAAATGGCATTTTCAGTGTGTCACATGCAACAGAGTACTGATAGTAACAGACAAAAAATGATGTCTCCAAAACACCAGCTACCAGAGGGTGACTCTCACCATAGCATTATACCCTCCCACTGGTGTTTGTGGAAGAGCCATGGGAGGTTAAATAATTGTCCATTCTCCTTGATTCGGTGCTGGTGAGACTGGAGATGGCACAAATAAAAATACAAGAAATTGGGATACAGCTGTGTTGTTCTTAGCAGAAGATCCTCAGATCCTGATCAGTATGGAATTGAGGACAGCCGGATTTAATTACATGTGCCACCTCTTAATCAACAGTAGGAGTGAACTGCAGCCTGTCACCCCTAAAGTACATCAGGGATGGCTACTTGACCTGAATGACCTATTCCCAAAATATTATAGTATCTGGAACTGGTCACTGGAGGGAGACATTGCCCCATGAGTGAGGCAAACATAGTCCAGTGCACCCCAAAGATTGTACTTGGGGCTGAAACCTACCGGATATCTTCACTGGACATGTCAGTGTAGACCAGATTGAGTTTGACAATATTGTGCTTTAATAGGTCTTCTATTGGTGCCTTTCTGCCCATCGTGTGCTGAAACCCTGGAGCAACAGATTGAACAAAGGACCTCACGCTGTTATGCAGCCACAGGACCTGCAGGCAGCAAGAGGAACCAGTGAATTCTCAGCAGAAGAATTTGTGCCCCTCATATGCCCCGCTGTTCGTACAAGCCCAGGAAAGATAACATCTTGAGGGACTTAACCCAGCCTGTCAAGTTTTCTCCCAGTGTTTCTCCCAATGATCAAATAATATTCAGATGTAAGGTTAGAACTTGCAAGTCACTTTCATCATGAAATAAGTATCCACTGTTCCTTGCTTATCCACTGGAAATCAGCGAGCACGTTTCACACAGCCCAACAAAAGATGCAGTGTTGAAAATGAATGAAAACACAGCTTTGGTTTATGGAAAAGACAACTGAAAATATTCTCTTCTACCATTCTTCCAGCATGGAAGAAAAGATTTTCAGCAGATACAGATCAGCATAACTCCCCAGACATCAATGGGTACATAACCTGATTCCCATGAGTTTAGCATTCATCCACTGCCAGGGGGAGGAAGGCAATAAAGACTCGCAATTTATTTTAATTTAAGCCAGAATTTTTAATGCAATATATAAAACAAGCATGGGTAGCAGGGAATAGACTGACAATTATTATATTTATGAAGGGGTGCTGTTTAGGGGCAAAGACATCAGCTTTCTTCCTGTGCTGCTAAAGGATTACACTGCTGTGAACCTTCTGAGGAGCTAATATTAGGAATATAATACAACCAAATGATGGCTTTTAAATCAAGTGAAATGCAACAGGACAATTTTATGCAGGTGAAATCATGCAGAGTATGCCCCAAAGTCCCAATGAGGAGAGCAAGAAAAAGGGATATGGAGTGAGGCCACCCTACCAGATGGCGTTTAATCTTCGCCTCTTTGAGGATGACGTCCAGGACTTTGCGGAGCCACAAGTTCCTGTAAGGATGTTTCTCTGGAGGGCGGTAGAGATCAAATATCACAAGTTTATTGTGACTGTCTGCGAGGCGCAAAAAACTACTTAGCGTGTAAATGGACTGATTCTTTGCCTGCTTTTGATCTGCCTTTGACAGGGAGCCCATCCCTACAAATGGTTTGTTCTAGAAATAAACAGATATAAAAAAAAAAAGCAAATCAATCAGGTAGTTTGCTCTGGGAGTCAGCTGTATCTCTAGGAGGGAAAAAGTTTTATGTGAGTCCTCAACAGGTGGGGATATTTTATTTTGCTTATTTCTTCTACATAAAAAGTGGGGGAAGCTAACCCAGGCTTAGCTTCCCTTAGTGAGGATATTGCTTTTGGGACCTAAATTGCATAGTTCAAAGCTAGCTCTGCTGTGCTTCTCTGTCCCACCTTGTTAGCTCTGAATATTATAAACAGCATATTGCACAAGTAGCTCTTTCCTTCTTCCCCCAGCCCATGAGCTCTGCTGCTGCCTCGATAAGGTGACACAAGAACACCCACCAGCCAATTGTTACAGGTCTCCTTAGCCCGAAGGCAAAATGGACAAAGAAAAGAGACCCAAACTGACAGATTTACACCGACTTGAGTTTTAACTCAACTAGCAGTTCCTCTTCTAACACTGATGCTGTTAAATAACAGACAGCTGGTGTCTCTTTTACATCCAGTTGGTGAGTCATGAAATCACAGAAAAGTTTGCATTGGAAGACACCCTTAAAGCTCATCTAGTCCAAGCCCCCTGGAATAAACAGGGATGTGTTGAACTGGATCAAGTTGCCTGGAGTCCAATCCAATTGACCTTGAATGCTTCTAGCCCTTTATGATGCCTACCTTAAGGAACCACATTCCAGCGTTCAATTTCTGCAGGGCATCCCAGGAGAAGAACGAAGCAGCTTTACCAGTGTCATTAGGGTAGACCTCTGCGACATTAGTTGTCCTTCTCAAGGTGTCATCATGCATGAGGAAAGGAACCCCATCATAGCTGCCAGAGAGCAAGAGTTCAGGTCACCTGGGGAGCAGGTTCATTCACAGCATGAGTAGACTCAGGTCAGAAGAACAGGTGGGCCACTGTGAATGCCACAGCACAAGCAGCGTGGGCCACTGTGATGCAGCAGAGTATAGCAGATCTTTGCAGAATGTGCAATGTGGAGGAATGCTGAGGGTCACAACACCAGGTTATTTCCAGCTTAAATACTTCTAGGAGGCCTCACAGAAGTCATGTTTGTCTGTGTCTCAGTTTCCCTAGGGGCAATGTGAAGGAGGTGACCTTTTTGCCGGCCGACTCCCTCAAAAATGGTTTGTAACTTATGGTTGAAATCTCTTTTTGCTGACATCAAAGTGTTTCTGTGGTTTTCAGAGGACTGAATTCTGAATGGATAGTGATAGAAACACAAAATTTTCTTTTATAGAAAGGTCTAGTTCAGTAGAATGTCCAAATGTTAGTGTTTTTCTCATTCAGTGCTGTGAACAGCTGATCCTGCACAGAATGTTAGCATTTCATGGCGATGGGTTCACCAAAGGCAATTAAAGATCTGTTGGTTTGTAGACCTGATATAACCCTCACTGTGACCTGGAAGTCAGGCTAGATTAGGGGCTTGTTTTTATACTCTGCCAAGCATTTAAAACACACTGCAGAAATAACGAACGTTAAATCAATAAGCTGCAGCTTATTGACTTCCTGAGAACAACCATGCCCTACAGCCCCTGTCATCACATGACAGCTGAGGAACCCTGTCCCAGCCATCAGTAAAACCCAACTGCCTGGAGCTGCATGTCTCCAGCTCTTAGAAGAACCACCATATATTATGGGAGATGTGATGTTTTGCCCTCACCTTATGGCAACATCTGTCTCAAGCCCATCCCCACCATGCTCAATCGTCTTCAGAAATGACATCTCAGTGTTTTCTGGTGCCAGCTGAAAAAAAAGGCACATGAGCAGATAATTTTCAAGCACACTCTAGAGGACTCTGCAAATATCTTCTGCCTCTTTGTAACATCTCTGGTTTTTATTAAGGGAGCGTCATTATGTTGCTAAAGTCTACTGTTTGTTTTCTTTCAATTTAGCCAAACCTATTGTGTAGAAGAATAACAGAATCATAGAATGGTTTGGGTTGGAAGGGGCCTTGAAGATCACCTTATTCCAATTCCCCTGTCAGGACAGAGACACCTTCCACTAGTCCAGGTTGCTCCCTCCAACCTGGTCTTATCCCTCAGAAGCATTGTTTTTCTTGTAAGCCAGCCCATGCAGTGATGCCTTTGGCATGCAGTCGCAATGACCAGAAATGTTTCCCACCTTCCACAGATTTCATGGAAAATAAAAAAAAAAAGAAACAACAAAAGATGATGAAGAAAATAGCAAGACACAGGATGAAGAAACAACATAACTTCTTTAGACTTACCATTGGTGCTCCACGGTGTCCAATGAGGGCTGGCTTTGGTCCAAGTGTTCCCATCTCTCTGATGCAGGGAGAGTACATCCCCAGAGGTATCAAGAAAAGAAAGAGAAGGATAGCCAGGTATGGACCAACAATTATCATCTGAGTAACTGAAAGAATTTGAAGGAGGAAGGCTAGAGTTAATCCACATCGTAACGTATGAGTCTGCCTTGCCACTTAACTTTTAATCCAATCCTTCATCTAAGTAGCTTTGGGTTTTGTCCCATCCTTTTTTCCTTTCCTTCTTCCCCTAATTTTCATTTTCTCTCCAAACAATGCAACCCAGGAAAACAAATTGGTCAAAGCAAGGACGCACACTGTCTAAGTCAGGACTGCAGGTTTTAAGCTTTAATTACATCTCACTATGCCTGACAGCAAGATATGGCTTTATTTCTTTTTTTCTTTAAACATGATGCAACAAAATCTCCTCCATATGTAGAAAAACAATCCTCAGCAGAAGAATGCTAATTTTTTCTTACTCAGATGAGAACAAGCACCATTTTCAAGTTTCATTCCCAGTGAAGAAGAGTGGCTACCTCTCTTTCAACTATGTTGCATCTCCTTACTTTGAATGCTTGCCTGGTTCATTCAGATGGTTGGTAGGGACCTGTGTGTGACCTAGATAATCCTACAGACCCTGAGAGCATGGATATTGCACCTCAGAAACTTGCTAACTCATTATCCATGGTCTTCTCCCGAATCTGTTGACACATTGCCCAAGTGCCCCAGGAGTCCTTCTCCTCAGGGATCAAAACAGTTCTTCTGAGTAATGAGCACCTATGCACCAACACCTCTTTCTTGATTGGGTACCACCATCCTCTGTGCCAGTGGCTCTGAAGGAATTTGGGCTTACACTAGGATGATGATGTAGTAAGCTAGGAGTAGCTCAGGCATGGTGGTATGTAATGTCTAGGGTCCCTGTGTATCCTCTCCCAACTTCTCTAGCTGCAATTCAACAGGAAAAGTCTCAGACCAGAAAAAAAAACTGTTTTCACCAGCCCATTCTCTCTGTGATTGTTATAGCAAACCAGTGTCTGAAGATGGGTGTCAGGTAGATAATTTTGACTATATAAGAAACAATAAGAGAAAAACAGACACTCCCAGTCAGGTTTTTCTGCGGTTTTTCCTGGCATCTGACTTCATCCTTACAACATTTGCTCATTCTTTCTAGAGGTGGGCAGGAACTTCCCATGAGATAACACCAGGAACTGAGCAAAAAGATCTTTTCCCTATCTCAGCTGGCCTCTCCTGAGATACACTAGTCTGAAGTGGTTTGTCTGACTGAACTGGAGATCCCTTCTGTACACAGCAAGCAGAAATCAGCAAGGGAGCTGCCACTGCCTGCTTTCTCCTGCAGAGGGCCAAACAAATTTTCACTCATGACTCCGAACATGGATGCTTCTGCTAGTCTCCTCTTGTCTCAACACAGATCACTGCCTGAGTAGAGGGCAAAACACTGCAAGGTAACATGCAAACCAGAAACACACTGGGACAGCTGCAGGGCAGTGCATAGCCCAAGCCCCAGCCCTACTAATTTCTCTGAGAGATGCAGAATTTGAAAGTCTCCTCCAGCTGGAGTGCAGGTGTGGGAGGAAAGAGATCCTGCATGACTCTTTTCCCCATGCTTGTGTATGTCTTCTATCACACTGTAAGCAAGACCCAGAGCTGCCATACCTTTCTTATCTGCTCTGATGGCATGAAAAGACACAGGCCAGGCAAGAAGGACCATGATGGCAATTGCCCCTATATGGAGGTAAGGAGCTGTGACCTGGCAAGGAAAAAAAAAGGATTTTAGTCAAAGGATGAACTGTGGAGACAGATGGAAACAATCCCCATCAGAGCTACAGTTCTTATACCTGGATGGGCTCCTGATGCAGATACCAGCAGTTAACCACTCTCCCTCACCTGTGCTGGATTCACCAAACACCTCAGGAGTCAGAGGAGAGACATGTGCCCCTGCCCAGGCCAGGAAGGAGTGTGTCAAAGCCTAAGGAGTGCTCCTCACTTCTTTACTTTCTCCTACATCAGCTGAAGGAGACACAACTGCCCTCCTCCATGAGGACATGACTGCCACTACTCATATGCCATAATCTGTGAGCATCTTCCAGTTTAACCCAATATAAACAACTCCAGTCCAATCCCATCCTGGCAATAGCTATCTCCACACCACACCACGCTGCAGTTAAATCAGTAAACTGAGGTCAACAAGCCTGAGTGATAAAATGTGGTATTTACTAGCTGTGGTATTTACTAGCTACTGTAGGTAGATATTAGATAATATTGATGGACAGATATAGTTATTAGATGTGATTTCTTTAATCCTAAAGATTAAATAAGAAGATCATAAAACAAGAATCACTCCTATGCTTAGCATGAATGCGTGAAAAGAGTTGTAAACCAAGCAGAAATACAGAATCTAAATAGTTGTTGGTATAACATTTTTCCTAAAACTAGGAAAATTTGAACTAGAAACCAGTCCATTGTTTTCTCATGCTCATCAGCACCCTGTGGCAAATATTCCAGCTAGAACTGACAGTGATTAAGGTATGTGCTGGGAAAAAACCCAACTCTCCAGATGCAAACCTTTCCTATTTCTTAGTCCTGATGCTTGATTCTCTAAGCTGGAAGGGTTGAGGAAAGCAGCAGTCACTGGGACACGTTACTGCACGTGGCACTGTCTGCCCTGGACACCCAATACCAACTTCTGCTGACCAGAAGCAGGATCAGTTGCGCAAGCAGAGGTGCCATCTGAGATGTCCAGAATACCTGAGATAGATTTGCTGGGCTAATGGACATGGCACAATATCTACAAGAGGTTTGTGTCCTTTGGGAACAGCAATGGGAGACCATCTCAAAGAGCATGGATGCCTGAAATAAACAGCATCTTTGGGGAAGTCAAAGGCTTTTGTGTCTCCTTCTCCTCATCCACATCCCCTGGTGTCAGTCAGGGGGAGGAGAAGCTGATGGTTTCTCATTGCCTTTGCCAGTGCACAACCCAGTGGTTAGTGAACTGTAGAACAGGAATGTGCCACTCCCTACGAACACCACATCTTCCATTCCTCTGCCAGTCCTCTTGCATTGCTCTCCCAGCCTTCACAGGCACTAAGACACATAGGGGAGAGGTAACAGACCCAAATAGCATAAAATCATAGAACTGTGGAGTGGTTTGGATCCTGCAAAGCAGCTGTGTAGTCAAAGGCTACATGCTTCCTCCTTCCCAATACAAGTGGGGACCTGGATGCTCAGACACTGAACAGCACTGGACAGCTCTTGCCTCCACCTTCAAATCTGGTGAGAGTTGAGGAGACCAGCAACTATGAACTCTGACCTCCTGCATCCAGCATTTTGTCCCACCTGACACCAGTGTTCTCCACCTGCTCCCCCAGAACCCAGTCCCTCAGATTAAGCTCTTCTGAGTCACAGAAATCTGAAAATGTGCTGTACCAGCAGATTGGGATGAGGGATGAGGGAGAAAGCTCTTGCTCCAGCAAACCTAGCAGCCTAAGGGGTCTGATTTACATGTCCTGGACAGCTGAATTTTAACAGTACATCTACAATTTTGGGGAGAGGAAAAAAAAGGGGGCTCTTACTTTCTATATCTTTTCAAACAGAGACATGTTAAATCACATAGCTTGAAACTCAGCCTTGGGCCTCAGCTTCCTTTCCCCCAACAGGAAATGTAAAGTCATTTTAAAATTTTCTCAGAATGTACCTTGCTAACAAAAACCATATGAAAAACATCCACCATACAGAGTATCTTCTGCCAATTGTCACAAAATACTCCTATAAACAAGCTGCTCTTCCAAACAGACCTCCTCACCCTCCTTACCTGGAATGACAGACGGACGGTTTTCCGGTGGTCTCTCCAGAGTATGGATAATGCAAACAGGCATGCAATAGAGAAGCCCAGGACGAGAAAAGTACCAATCTGGGGGGACATAAAGAAGACAAAAATCAGCTTCAGTATTTCTGCATAGGGTATGCCATCCATCCTAGTCATGGCTAATTTAAGCAGCTGGAAAAATTGTTTTGTATGCAAAAGACTGACTGTGCCAGTTCAGAGACAGAGGGATCCAACAGGTCTAAAACCAAATCCACAATGCTATCAGTATGGGAGGACTGATTCCAGGAGTTGGGTACTCAACTAAGTCAGCTCTCAGGATTCTCTCTGTAATCAGTGGAGAAAGAGGAATTTCAGAGGCGACCCATTCCTGCTTGCATTGTGATGGAATATGCCTCTCTCTCTATTGATATAAATGGAGCCTAGGTGATCAGCTTACATTAAATTCCTAACCTGCAGATGGAATTCGTCACTTCTAAACTCAGAAGTGACAAATTCCACCCAAAAGGGACAATAACACAACCTCGTTGTTCTATGAGCTGCCTTGTAACAGGCAAACCCTCCCATAATTAGGAAATGAGGGTTCACTTTTTAACCAAAAAGGTGAGGCAGTGTTTTAGTCAATTTTTCAGCTTCTTATTCCGTTTGGTACCAGCACTGTGGTAATGGCAGACCTTTCTTGGTATATCATCTTTCTGCTGACAACTAAAGGTAATTGCACTGAGGCCCTAACCATTCTTCAGGGCATCTTCTATGTATCACTACTTTAATAATCTATCCCTAATCCCTTTGCACCCAAGAAATCCTGGTTTTTATTATTATTCTTTTTAAAATATTTTTGTTTGGTTGGTTTTTTACAAACTGTTCTACAACTTTCTGGTTCTTCTGGAATCCATTTTCAAATAGTAAAGATCACACAGTTTCCATTACTTAAATGAAGAAGCACAGGATCAAGCATCCACATGTTCAGTTATTTCTTCCTCCTGCAGCCTTTGCAATCACATTGCATCCTACCCTAAACTGCATGGACAGAGAAGCATTTTTAAACGCCTCACATAGCCTCAAAAATTACTTAAAGAAGATTATTCTAACCCATAATTTTACAGCAACAAGTCCCTGATTATTTGTTCCTGTGTCTTCAAAACTCCCAAAGGCATTTCCCAAACCCTAGAATAGAATTAAGAATTACAGGAAAGTTTGATTTGGAAGAGACTTTAAAGATCATCTAGTTCCAGCCCTCCTGCCATGGACCCTAGATCAGATTTCTCAGGGCGCCATCCAGCCTGATCTTTAACATTCCCAGGGAACCATCCAAAGACCAAAAGACATTAAGCACCAACATGCCTTGGAAAAGCCACCTTTCTCTCCTGTGGAGAGAGCAGACACTTTGTTCACTGTTTCACTGGGGTCTGATCCAGAAAATCATGCAGTGCTTCTCATGAAAACTTTGCTTTTGCCTTCATGTTACCATACGTAAATGAGTCAAATATAGACATCTTCACCTGAATGAGTCACTGCAGGCACCGTTTAGAGTCAGTGGGGGAAAAAAAGGTTTTTTGAGTGTGATTCATCTCATCTTAATTTAGAGGCCTATGACCAGCTGGATGAATTGCATCCTCAGAGGATTCATTTCCCTTCACTGACTGCAAAAGGAGTTTGAGCAACCAGCTCAGGTGGAGATATCAATTTCATGGGTATCTCAATCTCGTAAGATTAACCTCTTCCCTCTCTTCCTCCTCTCCCATAGTCCAAGAGGTTTGTCATGCAAAGAAACACCACAGACTCAATTAAAAGCATAGATTACAGTTACCAGAAAGCCCTGACTCTCCCCACCTTGTGACTCCAGTGCAGGTACAGCCGCTGACCTTCTGCAAGCAAACACATCGCAAGGACCTGGGAAATCAAGAAGAGATTGTACGCATCCTTGTGAGAGGTGGTGCCCTGTGCCCATGAGGCACTTCTGGAATTATTTTCGCATTGGGAAGTTACTTTACACGAGGTCCTCCTGCACAATGTCAGTGTGTGCAGGACTCGTGTATGGAGAGAAAAGTTTAGTGCTACAGTAAAAATGCTTCGGAAATGCACATATCAAGCACATATCAAGACTGCCCTTCAGGATCAAAGACATTTTCCCAGGTAACATATAATTGGGCACTTTGGGGTACTTGCTTACAATGACTTTTTGTGAGGACAGACTCTAAAAGAGGGATGATGGCCAGGGTCAATTATTATTGTATAAATCAATACAGTACTAACCTTCACTATTTTCTATGCATTTATTGAGATTGGAGGAATATAGACCACGGGAGAGAAGTCAGGGAATAAAAAATGCCCCAGAGCAGCACAAAAGTACAGAGCAGACAAAAAAAAAGGCAATTCTTCCACATTTACCACAGGGAATGTAAGAGACAGGCACATCTCAGACCTGTCTCAGAGGAAAGTGTCTTGGGGATCAAATGACTCCAGTTTTCGGTGGTTGGCATGTCTCTTCCACCTGATGGCAAGTTGGAGCCCTTGGAGAGGGTTCTTGTGAAGCAAGCTGCAAACCCCAGCCAGGACAGAGGACAACCCAAGATGCCTTGAACACCAACAAGCCAAGAATGAGGCAAGTCAGTCCACAGTTCTCATGCAGAGCTTCTTCACATAGCTCCATACCTAAGTAACCAGTGAGTTTGGAGATTAACTTTACTCCAAAAAACACCTTCAGCAGCAAACTTTCACTTTGCTGCTGTGAAAATGCACAGGTGTGGGATCTCAGCACCTCAGGATGAGGGTGCAGAGCGACCAAGACCACCCTTGGGGGGCTCAGGAGTCCTGGAATGTTGCCAGAAGTGTCTGGTGACAGGACTTTGATCCTACACAGGAGATGACACCTGTATGAGGACTGGGAGGATTTCACTGGGTGAATGGTGAAGGGATAAGTTAATTAAGGTGTAGAACACAGGGTTTAGGATTTCTGTACAGGGGGGTCTAAAGAAGTAAGATGGAGGAATTGGGGCGTGTCCTGTCCTTCTTCTTCTTCTTCTTGGCCTCCATCTTCTGTGGTGATGGTGGCACTTTGGGATTGGTCTTTACTAGAAGTGCACCGGTTAATAAGAGTAGAAGGTATTGGAGAAAAATCATAAATATTGTACACGTAACTTTAGGTATAAAGATAAGTGACCGCCCCGGAGGCTCGGGAGTGTGCCCATGGCTGACTGCTGTGCAGACCTCTGTCGGGCTGAAAGAAAATCTTTTAGATAAACAATTAATAAACACCAAGACCGAAGCAAGATCAGAAGTCTCTCCTCGTCCTTTGAAGCGCAGGCTGTCCAAGGCCACCCTGGGCCTTTCCAAGTCTTTGAAACAGCCGAGAAACCGAGCAAGTGGCATCCCTGAGCTATCTCCGAACATAAAACAGCCGGGAGAAACAGAAAACCGGCAAACATAAATCAACCATAAAACAGTAACAAAGAGAAAAATGGGATCCGACACACAGGTCTATGCTCAGGAGTCTAAATGCCTGGGGAAACTTCCCAACCACTGAAAAAGATCATTTTGGGACCAGTATCACGAGGTATCAGGGCTTAGAGAAAAGTGTCTGTTAGTAGACATCAGTGCTCCACTGAGGAGGATCATTTATGATGCAAGTCCCTCCAGACTGTAGGATAGTGGGATTGTAGGAAAACAAGATAAACAGATTTGGGGGAAGAGGGTCTTCTCTCCTGAAACTCAACTGCAAGTTGTTTCCTATCCATTTACAAACACACTCTCATTCCAGGATCATGCCAATTTGAAGCAAGATACAAAGCCAGGTTGGATGGGGCTTTGAGCAACATGGTTTAGTGGTAGACATTCCTGTCCATGACAGTGGGGCGGGAATTAGATAACCTTGGAAGGTCCCTTCCAACACAAATCATTTTATGATTCTATGATAAACTCAGCAGTGAACATAAGTGCTTCTTGACATGTTGGTTTCCTGTAATGGAATAAGTGCAGCCAGTACATGGTGAGTAATCTGGGAGCAGTTGAGAGAAAACTGAAATACAGCTAAAGATCTTAAATCAGCCCCACTGAAATCTATTTCAGGGTGAAAAATGAGAGCAAAAAGACCAAACATCACTTGCTCCTTTGCTGCAAGTGATGTTACACAAAGACCTGGTCCTTGAGTACAGTAAAACCAAACATTTTCAGAACTTTCTGAGCCAGAAGGGACACACAAGGATCATCAAAGTCCATCTTCTGGCCCTGCACAAAATCACACCAAGAATCACACCACGATTCTTGAATCAACTCACGAACTAACATGAGTCAGGTACTAACATGAGTCTGGTACTCATGTTCCTGAGAGCATAGTTCAAATACTTCTTGAACTCAGGGCACTCAGCCATGACTACTTTCCTGGGGAGCCTGTTCACATGCCCAACAATCCTCTGGGTGAAAAATCTTCCCCTAATTTTTAACCTAAATCTCCACTGATACAGTTTTGCAATACTCCCTTGTGTCTTCTCACTGGTCTGTCTACTCCAAATTGCTTCCACACACTTTCTGGGATTATCTAATATAAGTAAAGAGGGCTTAAGTGATCAGTGGGTTTCTGACTAATACTGCCAAGGTTAGAGTCAAGGTCCCTCTTGCCAATCCCATCATCCCCCAGAATCTTACAGCCTCAAACTCTTGCATTGTTCTCTTCTTTAATAAAATGAGTTGTGGAAGTGTCTACCCTCCACCATCTACCTGCAAAGTGGTGATTAAGGGATGCTTCCTAGTGGCAAGAGAAATGGATTCACTGCAATGAGAATTTCATTTCTGTCTCCCTCTTTCTGAGTGGCTGCATTGACCACAAGGTTTTTCTGCAAAACGTGGACAGCAGATGCTTAAATCTACTCCACTTCAGCATGGGAACTACCCTGCAATCATCTCGACACCTCTGGTGAGGTGTGGGCAGGCTCTGAACCTACACTACAACGACATGCAAGCAGGCACTTAGACACTTGGCTCACCTGAAACATCTGCTCACTTAGATGTTCACAGCAGCTGGATTCAGGTCCTTGTATTCATTCACTTTATGGCAAAAAACTCAGAATTTGTCTGGTACCCCAGTCTCTTAGGGATGGAGTTTTGAGGTCACATTTTATATTTCAGTGTCAATGTACTATTTTAGGTCCTCTCCATCTATGAAGGAAGAGGCCACAACACATCTGAACCTCTTTACTTTGTACAGTCACGAGTCACCTCCACACAACCCTTAGAAAAAAGCATGGCTGAACTGCAGAGAGGCAAATGTTATCTGTTGGGGTTTGAAAGACTAAACAAGAAAAGATTTTTCTTCTCCACAGAGCATAAACAGTTCTGTAATTAGACCCCTCAGCTTAACCTTTTAGCCCTAATGGGGATGAGAAAATTGTCTTGAGTGGTTGAACAATTGAATTAATTAAAATCGATTGTGTGAGCAAATGACAATGATGCATGTGGATGGAGAGCATCTTTGTCTAGACAGTTAGTCCTTTCTTGTGCAGCATTTTCTTCAGCCACTTGAGGCAGGTGGGCAGAAGTCTGTATGCTCCAGTGGGTCACAATAGGGTCGTGGAAGCAGGCTCACAGGTTCCAGCTGGGTGCCATCAATAAGAAAGAGGGTATGGTGTTCACAAGCAAAACCAGGGTTGATATTAAATCTTTCTGCTCCAGCAAGGGCATCAGGGTGTTCAGTGTTCTGATGTGGTGGGCTGTTCATGCAAAACACCACCATAAAACATCACCTAAGTACTCACCATCCAACACTGTTCAACCAAAACTTGGGATGTAATTCATCATGGCAGAAACCTATTTGGCCATCAGTTGTTTGAAATGTATTAGAACAACCCACCTATAGTATAGTTCCCACACTGAATGACTTATTTAGGTGTGGAAGGGCTGAGTTACTCTTACCAGCCCGTGAGGCTCCCAGTGTTTTGCTGGGTGGTCCATCAAAGCCCTCAATGAAAGGGAAGCTCTGCAAACATTGGTGGAGGGAGGGATTCCTGGCAGAGTCCTCCTCTGAAAGAGCCTTGCTAGGATGAGCTTTGCCCAGCCACAGCTGCTACAATATCCTTCGGGTTTTCAGATGGCAGGAGTGTAAGTGGTGGCAGTGGTAACTTTCCTTGCCCCCCTTTCCCTCATGACCTAATAACATTTAAGTAGCAGCCTCATGCCCCCAGCACCCACTGCCCAGCATGGATGCATGCAGCAGTCTTGCTACAGAGGACATGGTGGCATGGTGATGCTGTCAAGCAGGACAAGTGCCCTCAGAAATACCCAACAGCTTTGGTTGGGTCACCTCACAGCTTCATAAATGCAAGAAGGAAATGGACCTTCCCTGCAGGGCTGTTCCCAGAGCAGAGGAACCTCTGAAGTTTCTCCTGCTGTCAGATACCATCCAGTCTACTTGCATTCTATCAGGTTTATCCATGCTCACCCTTCTGAGGAAGGCAAATGTTGTTAGCCTCGTTAGACAGAACTGAGAGGCTTGAGAGGAAGAGGATGACACAGCTACATAATAAAAAGTAAGACCAGGACTGAACTAAACCCTGTAGGACACCAATTTCACCTCATATTCTTCATCTTCCTTTCTGGTTTACTTTGCCCATCACCTGCTCTGACAGCTTGTAGACATCATATTCATGGTGACAAAAACGGGAAAATGCTCAAAGAAAGTGCACTGCTTGGACACTGGCTGACATTTGGATCCAGACAGAGCATGACCAAGCTGTCACATCAGCCCCAGGGGTCTTCAGGCTCCTTAAGCCCAGGAAATCCTGTAAAGCCAGTTTCTAGCATGGACTATGGTGAGTTAGTCTGATCCTGAGGCTGACTCCAGATCCACAGCCTGCTGAGGCACCATCTCAGATGTATCCATGTCACATGAGCATCTCTGGCAAAGCTCAGAGTTGCCCCAAGTAGTACTGTAACCACCAAACTACCCACACCACTCCATGGCCCCTGGGGACACCAGGGGGCTCTGCTGGATGATAGTCCATGAGCCATCATGGTGTTACCAAATCCTTGTAATAATTATTGTTGTTAGTCCATTTCAGAGCTCAGTCAATCCACATCTCTTTCAATGCTCTTGATCGCTGTGGGCATGAAAAAGCACCTGTCCTATTTACCACTTTGGGGTTTTTACTGCTAGCACTAGAATAAAAGTTCTATTTATTTGTACTTCATCAGGAAAAAAGGACCCCAGAAACCAATTGTGTTAGGTACTGCATGGACAAAGCCAAAAGAAGTTCCCTGTCATGAGCAATTTACAGACTGAGTGTATGATGACACATCAGGGAATGAGTGAGAACAGCAGGAATGGATGATAAAAGCTGGTTGTCTTGGTCACAGAGGTGAAACAAAGCCATAACCTCACCCTCAGCACCTGGCATTTCCAAATGAAAGTCAGAGCAGGCATGGTACTCCAGATGTGAACTCCAGTGCCTGGAGTCAAAGTGAATTCTTGGCCTATAGCTCTGGATGAAGAAGGTGGAAGAACAGGTACAAATCTGTCTTTATTTGAGAACTTTCTTATGAAGGAAATAACATAGAAAAAGGATGATTAGGTAGAAATTTTAGGAAAATTTTGGGGTTGGTATGTTTCCCTAACTAAAGCAGACATCATATCAAAAAATTTCACAGAATTTGGAAAAGTGAAGATTTCAGGAACCTCTTTCAGCATAAACTTCAGCAGTGTTTTCTGACCACATCTATAGCCTCTACCTGAAGACAATCCTCCAGCAAAGCAGAGTCAGTCAAATGAAAAAGTTCTGTTCTCCTTCCTCTAGTAGACCTTTTTATCCAGGATTAGAAGAATAACTCAGCTGTGCTGATGTATCACCACCGCTACATGACTCAGAGCTCATATTTCCCTGCTGCCAAAACAACAATTTTTCGTTTTCCCTAAATCTAAATCCAGACACTGCTGGGTCAGCTTTCCTTGGGTCCAAGGAAGAATTGTATACATTTATCAAAGGGATACCATTGAAAGAAATCACAGAAACGACATCAGGCTCAGAGACTCCTGAGCTGAAACTGGTCCTTTGCAGGTAGCTACGGGGAGCTGTAAACACTCATTGTGCTCCAGATCATCTCCTGACTTTCACTGTCCAAGGATCATATGGAGGACTAGCTTGAGCTTTGGTCTGACACATTAAAGCCACCCCTGTGTTCATCTTTCAGGACTACAAATCAAGGCCAGCTCACAAGGAGCATTACTTACCAGTAACAGTGAGACATATGCGAACAAGATTGCAGCCACAATCAGGATAACAAGAGACCAGAGGAACCAGTAGCCCATGTTCCCATAGTTATACCTAAAAATAAACCAATAAAATACTGTAAGAATGTTTTTTGTTAGCACCTGGAGTAGAGAGGACCAACAGCCCTCTTCCTTGAAATTCTGAAATTTTCTAAGCAATAAAACAAAGAAGGGCGAAGGAATAGCCTACGCTGTAACATGAAAAAGTGATTAAGAGCCTCCTTCCCAAAATCCCTGATTGCATTAACCATCAGACTAAAACACGTTATTATACCTTTCCTTCCCATAATATTTGAGCAGCTTTAATTTCATTTTAGGGGCCAGATTTGCATAACTGTTGCCTACGTAGTACAGAAAGAAAAGATGTGCATAAATCCCTGATGATTATTTCTTACTTTTGAATTTGAGAACATAGAATTCTCTTTCAGTGAGATGGCTGGTGCAATGCCTCTGATTCCAGCCACTATATTTCTTTACATGGAATGGGGGAGGAAAGGGAAGGAGGAAAAGAAAGACTCAGAGAAGGAAAGAGTTATTTAGTCCTTCCATTCACAATTTTTGTGACGATGATTCTCCCCTTTCTCCTAAATTCACACTTACACCTAAAAATTGTACCTAAGCAAAGACCAAGTCTCAGCACCTCCAGAGTCACTGGACATTCAGTTTGGAAGCTGTAAGCAAGAGTTTAAGGTGCCAAATCTTTGCTTCATTACTAAAGCGCCCTGTTGCACCATAGCTGCTGCAGAGGGTGCTCATCCCTTCCCAGTCATCCTAGTGACCAGCTGAAGGGGTGGGAGAGGAGGAAAAGGTGTTACTTACCAGTCAAAGCTGTTGTAGTCATTTTTACCTTCACCCCACGTGTACAGAAAGACCAGAGAAAAGCAGAAAGCTGCAACGAGCAGTGGGAAAAACATGCATTCCCGCTGGAGAGGGAGAGGAAGGACAAGCAGTCAGAGCTATGGGCAGCCAGAGCAATCAAAGCAAATGGCAGGTACTTTCAGGCTGCTCCTAACATATGTAGCTAGGTGTTGGAATTCTAACTGAAGTAAATATGGAGGGGAATTCCCATCCTGTCCCTTGTAACCAGGAAAATGTCCTCAAAAGCATACTCTACACTACCTGTTCTCAGGGAAAACTCATTACTTCCCAAATGAACAGGATTTTAACCGCCTCACATGAGAGGAAATTGCACTGTAGAGCAACCTTTTTTGCAATTCTTACTGCCCACCCAACCTTAATGTTACTTCTTTCATTTGATTCTATGGCTTTGAGATGTTTCATTGGCCAGGAGATGTTGGTGCAAACTCCATGTTTATTATCAGACAAATAGAGCCTGCCACAGGAGCAGCAATTCATCAAGCATTTAGAGCAAAACCTAACAGCCCAACAGATCCCAGCAATGCCCAAATGACATTGGGCTGGGATTCCATGCCATCAGCCCCTTGTCTGCTTAGACCTCTCTGCCCCAGTACAGAAACCCAAGTGTGTGCAGACTTTGAGCTGGCTTACCAGGTTGCAGCAGCATTTCCCAGGCTCGATCCTCTCGCGCTGGTAGCGCTTCCAGCGGCAGCTGTAGAAGCCAGCCAGGCAGGAGACGAAGGGCTGCTGCTCGTACTGCTGCAGCAGGCGCCGACGGACCACCTTCAGCTTGCCAAACTTCATCCTCTTGTGGCTGGTGGAACGGGTCTCCATCTGAGTGCCTTTATCTCATCTTCCTCCTGAAACAACAACATGAGTTTTATGGGGAGACTGCTGGGTAAGCTTTCCATATTTGAGAAAGGAGAGAAAGATTTCCCAAGCAGATGCTGAGACCAGCAGGAAATGATGCTGAGGACATCCCACCTAATTTTATACACCAAAGTGAGATGGTCAGCTGAGAAGGATGGTCACTGCAAATCCTCTTAGCAGTCAGTGCTGCCTCTGGTTGTTACTTAGGTGCTCTGAGTCACCTTTGATGGTCTACCTCTGCCTTCTTTTGCCTATACAGGAGGTTCTGGGAAATGAATTCATTAACTTGAGCACATTTCAAATTATGTCATATGAACCTGAATCTAGGATTAGCTATGGGAATTATTCAGCATCACTGTGACTTGTTTGAAACATGCTATCAGTTTAACTAGTTCATGTAGAAAAGGCACTAAACAACCCCAGGTAAACAGCTCTCTCATCCTGGCAAAACTGCAGCACTGCAGAGACTGATCCCTTAAGAAATAGTTATTACCTGGCTGAAACAACTTTACTTGGAACAGATTTTCAAGTGTAGAAAGACCAGTTGCAAAGATGTACATGTGGAAGAGCTATTCATAATCATAATTAAAAACAAAGAACTTGGTGGTAAATTGCAACCAGTGTAGTGGCAGTGAAGCAAATAGGACAGGGACCAGTGCTAGGTGAAGAGTGGCTCACCCAGCAAGGCACTACTGGGACTTCAAGGAAAGATTTAGCAAAACAGTTTTGTGTGGGCATGTAAAGAAGCCCCATTATACAGCTCTTCTTTGGAGTTGAGTTAGTCAGAGATGTTTTTCTCTTGCATTAAAAGTGCCATCACATCCTTGAGTCCACATCAACCATGTTGAAATCCTGGAATACCTAACAACAATCATTTAAGAGGAAGAATAAACAGTTTGCTGCACTATACACATGGATGAAACAGACGTACAAAGGGTTTGGAAATAACTCAGATCCCCATGTGACTTTGGAGAAATCAGTGCATAAACCCTTGCAGACTGGCATCTCCAAATAACTGACCAGTTTGCAGAAAGCACAAACAAATCAGAGACATCAGACACAAGTTAAAACAGAAAAGACACTCCTCTTGTACCCTTTCCAAATGCCCAGCCTATTGGCAGCTGGAGTACAAGGAAAGAGGATGGAAAAGAAACAGAAAGGGGGTTCAGTTTGGACCAATACTAATTGTGCAGCACTAAGAATGTCATACCCTGGATGCCTTCCTGAGATAGATGTGTCTGTCCATCCAGGACAGTCATAGGGAACCACACACCTGGATGCTTGGATGTAGTGGGGTCAAGCCATCCCTAGAAGCTCAGCAGTGCCAGATCCTGGCACCAGCAAGTCACCCTTAGTAAAAAATTGATGTCAGTCTCATGTGGCAAGATGGTGATCCTGCTCTAGAATTCCCAGAGCACAGCTGGGGGGATGTGGTGCACATGACATCTGATCCGGCTGGTTTTATCAGCCGGCCTAAAGTACACCTGGCATAAACCCAGCAATTCCCAAGTAACAGCCACAGCTTTTGAATATATATTTAACAGATGAGCCTTCAGAGCTCTTACCAGAGGGTTGTCACATGCCATGGGACTGCAATATTTGTTACCTCCTAAAAGGATCCCCAAAATATGAGTTCCTGTATCACCAAAGCACAGCATCTATTCTTGCTCAGCCCTTCTCCTTCAGCAATAGGAATTCAGGACACTGGACCAAACCCATTAGTTTTGCTGTCAAGGGGCCATGACATTTGTTACTCACATTCTCAGGTGTGGGTACAAGGCTCACACATCAATATTTGTCTAAGAGCACACAGGATTTGACAGGAAAACAGATTATGGAGATCCTGAAACCTTGCCCACATCATCTGTCTGGCTACAGCAGCATGCCAGGTGTTAAACCTAGGTGTTAGCTTACCCCTCATGAAATTGTCAGTGATGGAGATCCCACCATCTCTCAAGACAGGCTGAACAAGTCCTAAATCTCTTTATAATTAAAAGCTGGCAGATTATTTTCCCCATGTCTTGTCCCTTGTATTACAGTTAAGGACATTACTTCATGCCTTGTTTGTCATAGATACAGTGACAGCTTAAATTCTTCCTCCGTTTACTCACATATGGATGTCTCCTCTTAAACCTTCTCTGGCCTCAACGATCCCAGCTTTTCTAGTCTTTCCTTGTAGATTCCTCCTCCTGAGACTATCCCTGTATGGAGTGGATAGTCACCCGCTATTTGGGATTTCTGTGGCAATTCCCATGGGTTTTGGCACACAGTAGCCACAGTCTGTCCAGGTTACACCTGCTCACCCATAGCACAGGCTACCTGATACCTGTAGCATCCAATTTCTCTCATGTATCAAACATCAGCTGGCCTTGAGCTTCTGAATGCTTAAATAATTCACCCTGCACTCACCCCCAGCAGAAAGGGAAAGGTGTTTTCAGCTTCATCACACAGTGACAGAATTGTTTGGATTGGGAGGAATCTTAAAGATCATTCCACTAGACCAGGCTGCTCAGAGTCCCATCCACTCTGACCTTGATGTGGCATCCAGGGATGTGGTATGCAAAACTTCTCTGGGCAATATTAGAGCTTCATCTCAGAGTACTTGTGACACCAGTATAATTAACAATTTCATTACCTCCTCCCTTAGTTTTTCCAATCAAGTCACCTCTCCAAGCCCATGTGTTTTTGGAAAATGGACACCTCATTGCACCAGAGCCTGGGGAATGAGGGAGACAAACACAGCCTGCTGTCCACAACCCCCTCCACCAGCCTCCAGTCCTCTCAAGAACATCAGGCTGGCCAAAAGAGAGCAAAAAAAGATGCCTTTCTCTCTGGCATCCCCTGAATCCCCACTGACCCCTGTCCAAGCAGTATCACTATGGCAATAACACCTTTCAGTACCAAGAGATTGAAAAAACACAACTTGTGAACTGCTTTCAGCTCTAGCTTCTGCTGGCATCCATCTGTCCCTCTGTCTCTATCCTTTCCCATTTTTCTTCCCAGAGACTTTTTACCTCCTCTCCCAGCCTCCAACAGACAGAGTGATCTGACTCAGCCGCTCCTTTGAAGCCTGCAAAGGGCCAAAGAATTCTACAAAGGCCATAATCTTGGACTGAAATTTTATCTTGTCAAGTAGAGAGGACAGATGTTCTCTAGCACATCTCCACTTTTGACAAGGGCAGGGAGCAACAGGACAGGAGGGAATGGCTTCAGACTGAAAGGAGGTAGGTTGAGATTAGATCTTAGGAAGAAGTATCAGTGAGCTCTTGTCCAAAGCAGAAACCATCCTGTCAATTCCCAGATCACGGTTTGATCCAAGGCTTCTGCTCCCTCTGGGCATACAGGGCTCACCTAGCAAATGGGAGCCTTTGAGCAGCTCTGCCCACAGCTTCAGGGACTGCTGGGTCTCTGCTGAGGAGTGAAGCACAAGGCATGCGTGAGGCACTAGACAAAAGGGGATGCTTGCATGGAGATGCAAAGGAAAGAATTGACAGGGAGAGAGAAGACCAAGGACAACTCACCAAATTTGAGGCTGCTTCACTCTTAAAGCAGTGACTCCTAAGAAGAGCCCATCTCCCTCTACAGCTCTGCAAGATTCATGTGTTGCAATGCATTTACACTGTGCTGTTGCTGGTATCAGCAAACAGTCAGTGGCAACTCCTAGGACACGTCCAGCAGAAATCCCTCTTAAATGTGCCAGGTCCCACAAGAGAATGAGGAAAACAAAGACAGACACAAGGACAGTCAGAAGGGTGCTTCTCAGTTAAAATGTATTCATATCTCCAGGCACTCCATTGTCCTCTTAATATGTGTCCTTCTAAACAGGCATCACTTATACTTCTGCATATTTTCCCTGGTCTCTGCCCTCAGGTTCATCTCCATCTTCTCAAGTAATTGTGTTCCATTTAACACAAGCTCCCTCCTTACCACTCACCCACCTTCCAGCTGCTCCATGACCCTCTGTCCCATGGTTTCATCCTTCATGGTTTCATCCAAGGTAAATTGCCAGTCTGCTGCCACAGCTGGGGCAAGGCAATTAGAAGCCAGAAAAACTTTATAATTCCCAAGGTCTGGCTGAATCTGCAGCACCTCAGACCACATCAAACGCTGATACATTGGAATTCACAAGCATCTGATCCCAAGAAAGAAGATATCGCAGTAACTGGGCCCAACAACCACCTAAGGGGCAAACAGCACTGAAACAAATGACAGATGCAGAAGCCAAAAAAACCAGTTTGGTCCTGGGCAGGACTTAGCAAGAGGCTTCACAGTCCTTGCATCTAGATTTGAAGCACAGTTCTCTTAAAATTCAGAGATCGTCTGCAATTCCTGCCCATCTTTACCAGGCAAAGTTAAATGGAAAGAGAAGGGAAACAGCAAACTTGCATCCATTCACTGGAAAAGCCATGGGAGCAAAGAGCAAGCAGGTAAACATGCATCAGTAGGATGCAAAGTTTAGAACTCCTTAACAAGTGAGGCATGAAAGCAGTAACATATGTTTTTCTGCTCCATAAACCCCGGGGACTCCAGGTTTTTCCATGGCAAACAGAGACTGCTCACAGATAAGAGCCCCCATAAGCACAGGCAGTCAGACAGGGCTGCTGCTTTCCCACTGCTTGGCAGAGAGTGAGCAAAAGCATGGGAAATAGCCTGGGGGGATGAGAGGGGAAAGAGAAGGAAAGAAAAATCAGGAAACATGTTCAGCCACACAGCCTGAATGCTGAAAGCACTGAAAAGCGGAACCTGCTTGAGAGGCCAGTGCTTAAGCAAGGATTAAAATCTTCTGTCTTTTTGGGTACTGGGGCTGGAACATTCATCTTCCAAGGGGCAAAGGCACGGCAGCCAAATCTGGCATTGCCCTGTAGCTTTTTCCCTTGGGGCCTCTTGAGCATTTCTTTCCTTTCCCCTGCACCGAGGTGTCCCCACACCATACCTAACAACGCGGGGGGCTGTGAGGCACGGGGTGTCCCCACACCGTACCTAACAACACACGGGGGGCTGTGAGGCACGGGGTGTCCCCACACCGTACCTAACAACACACGGGGGCCTGTGAGGCACGGGATGTCCCCACACGGTACCTAACAACGCGGGGGGCTGTGAGGCGCTGTCGGCGAGGCGGCGCGGCGGCGGCCGCGGTACGGCCGTGGGGGGGGACGGCCGGCTCAGGCTGTCCAAGGGGGAACTCCTCGCTCCAAGCCGAGCAAGAGCAGCGGGAGCGGGAGCACCGCAGCGCCGGGAAGCTCACGAGGCCGGGAGCGCCGCGGCGGTTTGCAACCGGCCCGGGCAGCGCGAGCGGCGGGGCCGGGGAGGGGCGCGGGACCGGCGCGGGGCCGGCGCGGGGCCGGCGCGGGGCCGGCGCGGGGCTGGCGCGGGACTGGCGCGGGACTGGCGCGGGGCGTCTCTCGCGGGCAGCGGTTATCCCAGCGGTTATCCCAGCGGTTATCCCAGCGGTTGTCCCAGCGGTTATCCCAGCGGTTATCCCAGCGGCTGTCCCAGCCGTTATCCCAGCGGTTGTCCCAGCGGTTATCCCAGCGGCTGTCCCAGCGGTTGTCCCAGCGGTTATCCCAGTGGTTGTCCCAGCGGTTGTTCCAGCGGTTATCCCAGCGGTTGTCCCAGTGGTTATCCCAGCGGCTGTCCCAGCCGTTATCCCAGCGGCTGTCCCAGCCGTTATCCCAGCGGCTGTCCCAGCGGTTATCCCAGCGGCTGTCCCAGCCGTTATCCCAGCGGTTGTCCCAGCGGTTATCCCAGAGGTTGTCCCAGCGGTTGGCGCAGCTCCAGCACCGGCAGCAGAGTCCGTTTCCCCAGATGCCTCGAGCCGAGATGACCATGAGGGGACCTCACCCCAAGAGTCTGCGGGGAGGATGGAGCCAGGCTCCTCTCGAGAAACTGGAGCACAGGTGCCGGAACGTAGGAAATTCCTCTGGCTGCCCTGGAGGACTCGACCACTGCCCAGGTGGCTCAGAGACCTTGGCACAGAGCCCAAGACCCCTGTGCCTTTGATTTAGCCTTTGGAAGAAACAATTACCAACCTTATATGAAGAATTACGAGCCACAAAAGTTTAGATAGAATGATACTGAATTTATCACAGGGTGAAAAATAGATTTTTTGGGGTTTTTAGAATGGGGGTTCAGGAGACAAGATGGAGGAATCTGGTAATGTCCAGCCTTTCTCCTTCTTCTTCTTGGCCTCCATCCTCTGCTGTGATGTTGGCACTTTTAGATTGGTTTAGAGTAGAAGCTCACTGTCTAACATAGGTGATAGGTATTGGAAAGTTATTGTAAACATTGTACACGTAGTTTTTAGTATAAAAAGACAACGCCACCTCTGAGGTGGTCAGTGTGCCTCAACCTGACCTGCTAGACAGACCTTGGTGGGTCAGAGAAAGAATTTTATAGATAAGATATAATAAACAACCTTGAGAACGGGAATAGAAGAGTTCTGAGTCCTTCTTATACTGCCAGGCTGGGGAAAGAGACTTTCTAATGCATCTCAGGGTCACTCTGAGCAGCTAAAGTCCTGAGACACAGGAAGATCGACCTGAGCAGAGGGAATTACTTCTTCCCTGTGCAGGAACAGGCTGCCCAGAGAGGTTGAGGAGTCTCCCAGTGGAGATACTCAAGAACCACCCCATGCAATGTGCTCTAGGGTGACACTGCTTGAGCCGTGAGGTTGGACCAATGACCCACTGAGGTCCCTTCCATCCTGACGTGTCTTGGTTCCATGATTCTGTGGTTGCAGGTTCTTTCCAGATCTTACAAATACATTTCACTGCAAGAAGAGGGTTGGGCGAAAATAATTACATGGGCAACAGGAGCCACACGAGGGACACACAGAGATGCTCATTTCTCAGCCCCTGAGCATGGCCAGCTTCTCCTAAGAAAGTAGTGATGCCCACTCAGCCCATTCCACTGTTTCCAAGGGCTTTGGAGAGAAAGTGAACCCCATGCCAGGACTGGGAGATTCCTTGAACCTGAGCTGCGCCTCTCCAGTACCTGCAGCTCCTTAGCCTGGAGATTCCTGCCATCACTCTTTAGGGCATCACTTCCTGGCATTTCCTCTGGGATTCTTTCACAGCATCACACCAACAGGAGCAAAGGAGTAAAACCTCCTGGCAAGCTGCTGGTTGATCACCGTCACCATGAGCTGCACACAGATCTTGCCACTAGCCAGAAAGGCCGACAAAGAGCATCCCTTAATCCCTGCACTCTGCCCAAGGCTCTGGATCACAGTCTAGGATCCCTTTTATTTGACTATCATCTGCCTTCAGTTCTTTTTCAGGAAATTAATTAATTTTCATTTCCTGAAACCCAGGAAATGAAACAAAAGATCAAATAAAATAAAGATAGTTGTAACCTCCCTATGATAAAGAATATAATCTATATCCTCTCCCTTGCAGATGATAATTATAATTAATCAGTACAACCTTCTGCAGTTTCTTGATAAGCCCTGCCTGGGATCCCAGGGAGGGTGCAGCCTGGGACAAACACGAGCAAGGCATGTCTCGTGCATTGCTTATCTCTTGGCTCCTGAGGTGGAAGAACACAGCCATCAGCAGAAAGAAACCAGGGGGCTTCACATGGGAAACAACCAACACATGTGCGTGTAGAAGGGGTTAACAAGGAATTACAGCTCTGCGGCTGCGGGGACAATGCTTTTCCATTCCATTTGTTGTAGCACACCTCTAACAGGCTGTGGCTGTGGCTTCCAAAGACATGGAGAGGTTTCCACCAAGGTTCATGCCCTACCTTTTGCAACATCCCACCACATTTTGAACAGACAGAAATAAACCGTCCCATTTCAAATAAAGACTGCCAATGTCCTGTATCTATTACACAGGAGGACATCCCCCATCACAGAGGACATCCAGCAGGAGCAGTGCTGGGAATGGGTGGGATGTGGAATGGGTGGTGTGCCCTGCCCAGCCACATGTGCCTCAGCTCTGCGTCCATGCTTTATGGCAAGATCTTCTCAGGCAACCAGTCGATATTCTGAGGTCAATTTGAGAAGCTCTTGAGGAGCTCCCATGGCTAAGAATGAGTGATGGCTAAGAATGGGTTTGGAAACACTGCTGCAGCCCCAAATTTCTAAACACACTCCTACATGGTGAAGTAAGCCTCCCTCCAAGGTGAGATCTATTCACCTTGAAACAAAACCCAACATCAGCCATGAGAATTTAGCATACAAAAGGCATCTTAATCCCTGGTTTTATTCCAGAGTGATCACCATAGAAAATAAAGCCATAAAGTTGAAACACATTTTTGCACAAGGCACATTTTTCCTCTCCCAAATCCCTTCCCCAGGACTGTTTAGAGTCTATTTCTTCAAGATACCTCTCTCAAGAGTCTCACACGATCAGAGAACAGCAGCACATCTCCTGTGAAGACAAACTGAGAGGGTTGGGGCAGTTATTGACTTTAAACTGAAAGAGGGTAGGTTTACATTAGATATTAGGAAGAAATTCTTCACTGTGAGGGTGGTGAGGCACTGGTACATATTTCTTTGAGAAGGATGGCTGCTCCATCCCTGGAAGTGTCCAGTGCCAGTCTGGATGGGGCCCTGAGCAACCTGATGTAGAGGAAGGTGTCCCTGCCCATGGCAGGGGGTTTGGAACAAGATCTCCTTAAGTTTCCTTTCAACCCAAACTATTTTATGATTCTATGTTTGAAGCATGTTTGTCCTCAATGTGCAGTCCCCAGAGATGGCTCATTATTCACAAGCACTGCAGAATCCTTGTTTAATCATACTTATCATCATTAGAAATCACAGCTGCTTTGCTTCGTTTTCAAAGCACTTTGCAGGCTACATTAACAAATGTGTGCCCAGGAAATTACTGGCCAAGTTTCAGACCATTTACAATGGGTTTTATACAAATGCTTTCAGCTTCACATGGAAACAGGCAAGGGGAAATCATCATGTTTGTAAAAGGGTCTCAGAGAGCTACAATAGATTTTCCCTCTCGCCTGCTAGGAGCAAAATGAGTGTTTTGAATAAAGCTGAATAGTTGCTTAAAAAAAAAAAAAAGAAAATAAAAGAAAGAAAAAGAAGAGGTGGAGAAAAGTTTTTTACAAATGCCATGTCTTTGGCTGGACTCAGGCATAATCTGATCCAAGTGTTCTTGGGTACATGGGCACTTTTCCAGCATTGCAGAAATGAGCATGACAGACAGGTATCTTTGGCTCTGTTGGTGCCAGACCCCTCAGCAGAGCCTTTCCTCTGTTTTTGACCCTAATCAGCCTTCATATACCTCATACATAACCCATTATCTTGGGTTATACAGCACTTCTTACCTCAGTCTTGGGTTCCCACCCCAAAAGGACAGAGCCTTTTGGGGAAGCCAGCACTCTGCCCATTGGCAGTCCAGGTAAGCAGAGGCAGAAAGTCTGACCCCAAAAGGGATCAGGAACAGCTACCTTCCATCTGTGATCACACAGAGACCTTCCAACCCCAGCTCCAGATGGCAGCAGCGAGATGTCCACATCTGGGTGTCATTTTGCTCACTCAAAGAGCGAATCAGGAGCATTGCTGAGGTTACACCTCCCCAGGTCAAGCCTGAAAACAGAGACTCAACATGACCAGTCTGGGGTGAGATGCTGCCCCCACACTTCAGCGTGGTCAGCAGCAGAAGGGAGGAGTTTTGTTGTCACTGTGCCTGTGGTCAGGCAGTGTCACCAGCAGCAATGTGTGCAGTGGTTCCCAGACAGCCCCGTGCAGCACGTGGGCACAGCCCCTGGGTGGCCCACAGCTTTCCAAGAAGTCGCTCTCCCACCATTGAAAAGCCACTGTGGGGAGGCAAAAAAGAAAAGTGCTTCCACGCCTCAAAGCCTGCCTGGGCGGGAGGAGGAGGAGGAATAAATCCCTCAGAAAAAAATTTAAAAAGAACTCAGAAAGGAGGGAAATATTTCTTTGAAGATATAAATCCTACTTTGTGCATTTCAGCATGCCCTGGCTCGGGTCCCTCTCTGCTCCTGGGAATGCCTTAGTGGCTCTTTGTGCCTTACTGTAAAGGGGAGATGAGGAGATTGGGACACAGTGTGGGGGACCCTCTCCAGCCCCACAGCTCCACCGAGGGCTGTGCATCACCCCAAGCTTCATCTCCAGAGGAAGACTTCATCCCTGAGCCAAGAGGGGAGAAGAAAAGAAGTTTCCAGATTGCGTACCTCTGCTCAGCAGCTCTGCAGAGCACTCTTCAGCCTGGACAAAGGACAGGGACCCTGGACAGACACTGTGCTGAAGTCCCCAGTGCTGGCCCTCCCCCAGAGTGTGGGTGTTGAAGTTCCAGCCTTGGAGAAAAACACCCTGAAAGGAGGGGAGGAAAGGATGCTTTCCATGCCACCAGACAGAAGCTTATCCACTTGGTCATTGACAGTATCCCAGTGCATGAGGGCTAGACAGCTTTTGCACCATAAGAATGTGGGGCTGCTGTTCTCAGAGAAAAATCCTTTTCAGCTAATTAAACACTGCCACAATTCTGCATAAGCCAACTCAGAAAATTCTGAGCTCATTTCAGAGCAACCAGATATTCTGACACACAGATCTCCTGACCTAACCTCTGACTATGGATGCAGCAGAGCCATCACACAGAGCCTCAGTTTCCCAGTTCAGGGTTGTGCCAACAGTGCCACAAGATCAGCAGGTGAGGATTGTATGGCTCATTTAATTTCATCCATCTGCTGGTGTGAGACATGGAGTTTGCTTAGCAAAACAAGAAGATTAGCACAGACAACCCATGGGCAGAGCCTTGATGGAACTCCTCGGGGCCAAGGACATGCAGAACAGTTAGATCTGTTGGATCAGCACTGAGCAGCACCCACATTCCAGCATCCTGGAGGAAAAAAGGGATTTCTTTAGCTGAGAGCTTGGGGCGGGTGTTTTGATTCTTCTTTTGGCCTTCCTGGAGGACTGGTTAGAATCATGGAATCATTAGGGTTGAAAAGTCCTCTAACATCAAGTCCAGCCATTAACCCAACACTGTCAAGCCTACCAACTAAATCATGTCCTCAAATGCTACATATACACATTTTTTTCCAGGTGATTGTACCACTTTCCTGGCCAATCTGTTCCAATGCTTGAACACCCTTTCAGTAAAGAAATTTTTCCTTAAATCAAATCTCAACCTCCCATGGTGCAACTTGAGGCCATTTTCTCTCATCTCCTCTGTGTTGGAGTGGTACCCTGATTGCCCAGAACAGCCAGCAAAAAGAAATGGACACAACCCAGCTCATGCAAGGGCAGATGTCCAAATAGGCCAGAAGAATGGTCTCACACACATCCAGAGTGCCAGGGCATGAGCCTGGCCCAACACGAGAGGGCATTCATCGCTTAAACCCAGCAAACCCTGCCAGTTCACCTTCAAGGAACTCCTGCATCCTGGCATGGAGAGCACAAGGCCACAACTGCCGGGGGGGTGTCATCCCATTGCCATACAAAGGGACAGCCACAGAAATTCTGTATGTGGGGTGACATGAAGCAGTCACAGGGACCACATGCAAGGCACCAACAGGCTGATTGAGGGCATTAGTACTTAACCCTACAGTGCCTCATTTTCACAGAGGGGCCAAAAACTCACTCCCCCATCCCCCCAAACAGCATTCACCATGAGTTGCAAAGGAATATAGAACAGGCTCAGCCTGTTGGTAACAGATTGCCAACTGGCAGCGGGGAGGGAAGGAAGAGGTCACAGCAGCAAAGCACTGAGAAGAAGGCTGGAAAATCTGAGGGATGGAGAAGATAAAAGGGTTGGCGTCATTCACCTGCATTTCTTGCAAGGATTGGGTTGTGCTCAAGGAAAAACTTGTTAAAAGCTTTGCAGGGAAAGAGAGCTCTTAGGACAGAGGCACCATGACCCCACAGAACCTTTCTGACGGCTTTGAGGCATGAATCAATTAAAGCAATCACAGAGCAAAGGTTAATCAGTAGCAAGTACATCTTAAGAAGTAAATAGTCTTTTAAAAAGCAACTGCTTTTGCCAATTCCCCCCTCCCCGTTTTCTAAAGTGTCTTTTATTTCTCCAGCTCTGGAGACCTTCCAAAGTAAGGTCAGTGGTTAAGAGCAGCTGCCGAAAGGACCAGACGGAGTCGGTGGCGGCAGCCGGGGCAGGGAGGACTGGGCCTGTGGTTGTCACAGAGGCTCAGTGCTGCAAAAGTGTCTCAGGGGGCTGAAAACCTTCCAGGGCCTTCCAGCCTAACTGGAGCAGATGGAAGCTGGAGAAACTGCTTACAGTTCCATTGGAGAACAGAGGAAAAGAAGCAGTAGCATAAGGCAGGGACTAACTCTAAAGCCCTTCTGCACAAGCAGTGAGACTCCAGTCTGAGGCTCCAGCAGGCCTACAGCAATGCTTTGAGCTGCTCCTGGACCCTGCCCTGCTTGCAGACATGTGCTTCTTTCTTCTTGCACCCAAAACTGGAGCTGACGTCAAAGCAGCCCCCCCAGGCAGCAGCACAGCCTCATTCACACATGTGCTCATTCCCCAGCCCTGCCCTCTTTCCCTGCCTGCTGCTGTTCTCGTGCTCCCTGCTGCTATTATAGCACACCACCACCACGGCTGACCTCTCACCCTGCCACCTTTCCTTGCAAGTGTCCATGAAGGAAAAGAGCTGGCACACTGTGGTGGCCCCAAGAGCTTCCCTTGGCACCAGAGCAGCAAGGATGAGTCCCAGGACAGGGTTCCTCATCTCTCTCTTGCTGCAGCACCATGTGCACTCACATAGGCTACAACTGCTCAGCCACCAAAAGGACCTGGGCCATGAGCATGGAGAGTCATTCTGACCCTGACTGCAGGTTTTCATTGTGCTTAACACATCATCTTCCCTGGAGACACCAGAAGACTGGCAAACCAAACAGTGACAGGAGAAAATGATCAATATGAGACCAGGACATAGGCATGTTCATAAAATCAATGTATCACAGAATGGCTTGGGTTGAAAGGGACCTTCAAGATCAGCTGGTTCCAACCCTCTGCGATGGGCAGGGACATCTCACTGTTCAAGCCTCTGAAATGTCACTGTTTCTACTTTCCTCCTCTTTTTCTAGAGAGAGCAAGAAATATAGCAAATGCCAGTGTCCTGCTGGTGGGGAGAATAACAGGGAACACGACATCTGTTGACTGGGATTTCATAAAATGCCAAGCCCTCGGCCACCAAAAAGCAGCCAGCTGTGAGTCCTGCCTGAATGCTGCTGGGAGAGCAGTGCCCAGCCCATGAAGAACAGGATGAGGATAGGATGCTGAGGAGAGGAGCACCTGCAGGCTGGATGCTCAGCTCCCTCACACCCTGTGTCTGAGGCTGGAGCAGAGGGTGCAGTGTGGAGCCAAGCCTGTGCCCCCTCAGGGCTCATCCTGCCATGGAAGCACGGCCCAGGGTGCATCACAGGTCCTGAATCCAAGCTGCTCTCCCCACTCCAGCTCCTTTCTTTCCCTTCAGTGAGATCTGTAACACAAAGGATCCTCTCCCACCTTTTATGCTCTCTGCTCATCTAAAACACAGCCCAAGACCCTTGTTTGCTGCACACCACAGAGGGCTCTGGGGCAGTTCTACAGGCCAGGACATAGCAGGTCACTCCAGGATGGGGCACAGACCTCTTCCTATGAGATATCCTTGGGCATGGCGTCAGGTCTGGACCAAAGCCAGGCTGTTGCTGCACATGTGCATGGTGTTGCAGGGAATGACCACTGCAGAGCTCCCTGCAGCCTGTCCCCCATGGAAAGCCACCAGGCTGGGGCTTTGCCAATGGGCAGGATCTGCTCCACACTGGAGCACGTGGGTCTCAGCTGGTAAGAGTCGCTTCTCAAAGTGTCTGCACACAACCAGAAAGGTTTGCCTGAAGGAGGGCCTCTGGGTTTGCAAAGAAAGGAAGGTCATACTGTCAAAGGCCCACAAACTTCTGGGGAAAAAACAAACAAAAAAACCCAACTTTCTCTTTTATTTTAGCTGATACTTTATCACACTAAGCAGAACTGCTTGGTAACAACTTGCACAGAGGTACATAGTGAGCTGCAGGCATTCTCACAAAAAAGCTGACACAACTAAACTTAAAGAACTGTGTTTCCATCACCAGAAATGATACATCAAGACACCGTTTGCTCACCTCCTTGGTCCAACGTCATGGCAAAAGGAAGTCCCAGGACTGGTCACGACAACAAGCTTTGTGTTTGTATTCTCTGCAAGGATTTCAAGTTGCCCTGAAAATCTTGCACAACTTTTAGACATTTCAGTAGTAAAGTAATAAAGAAAGTGGCAGCTTTGTCTCCCTTCGCATTGAGAACAATTTTTAATTAAAATCCAGCTGGTCTCGTAGTATATTATGCCTGTCCTTCCTGTTAAATGCAGCTTAAAATCTTTAAGGAAAAATCTGTAGGAAATTATTTCTGTTCTCTCTTGTCCTTCCACCTGGTATCATCTCTCAGAACTTATCAGGGGAGATGCTGCATTATCAGGTCAGGATTCCCAGAGAAAGTGTGAAAGTGAAGGTGATGTACACCATGGGCTGGACCTCCAGCTAATCCAAGTTTGCACTTTGCAACTGAAAGTTGTCCCAGTGCCAGTCCCCAGGTTCACACCTGCTCAGCGCCTGATGCTGAATTAAAATTCACTCTTTCTTAGGAGTGAGAATTCCTCTGTTTCACTGCTAATTGTGGTTATGCCTACAAATAATGTGGCAGCGTTCAGACAACAGCAGCAGCCTAAAGCCAGGGTCAAATCGTGTTTCAGCTGCAAACCGAGCTGCTCTCCAACAGTTGCCCATCAGAGCTCCCGGGGTGACTGCAGCATCAGGGCAGATGGCAGACCGTAGTGCTGCTTCCAGCCTTTCTATCCAAGTCGTGATTATTTACAGCTGTTCCCAGATGTTCCCCTTTCACGGGTTATTTGTTCCTGAGTCAAGCTCCCCGTTCACACGCTAGGCAAGCTCAGGGGAAGAAAGAGAGAGGCTCCTTTCTCCCTTTTACTATGGAAACAGCCCTTTATCCCAAGGATTGCCAATGCTCAGCCGCGGTTTCCCTCCCACACTGCCCCGGCCACGGCGACCCCAGGAGCCGCTCCCGCCTCATCCCGGCCCCGCTCATCCGCTCAACAGGTCACAGCCCGCTCATCCCGGGAGAAGCGGCACTGCTGGCCACCTTCCCCTCCTCCCCAGCGATCCCCCAGCTCACAGATCGCCCCCTTGCCTCCCCTTTGCTCTCCTTTCTCCCTGTCCCCCGGCTCTCCGCGCTCCGTTTCTCTCCCCAGCCCGGGCGGGAGCCGGGTCAATCTCCCGCTGCCGCATCCCAACCAACGCACTCAAACATCCACAGGCAACAAAGGAAAAGTGACAAAAGCCTCGCCAGCTCGGTGCTAACTCTCAGGGCAAGCAGGGCAGAGGGGGCAGGGGCGCAGTTCGGCGTCAGGAGCATCCCGGGAGCCGGGAGGGAGGGAGGCGGTGACTCACCGCGCCGGGAGCGCACGGACGGCGATTGCTGCTCTGGGGCTGCCGCGTCCCCTGCCCGTGACACGCCGGGACGCCAATGGTGGCCCCGCTCTGTGACACCCGCTATTAGAGAGGCTGCTGGAGCCGTCCCTCCCACGGGAGGAGGGGCCAGGACAGGCTCAATAAATTCAGTCCCCACGGATGGAGAAATTAAAATCTCGCCGTGGGACGCAGACAGCTGCTCGTGGCACGGCTCTGGGAGACACCCGGGACTTGGGGACAAACCTGGGATTGATTCATTTACCCCTTGCCCACCCAGAATAGGAGAGGTTGGTGTTCACATCCCACCTTGGCAGAATTGAGTGCCAAAAGGATGGGGTTTGAGGAAATATCCCAGAGGAGATCTGGGAAAGATGTGTCATCGCTGACCCTCAGAATTAAAACTCCTGAACGTCCTCCATGAAAATATTTTCCACAACTGTAAGCTACAGGCAAGAATCCACTGCACCAGATTTCTGAGCAACCCTGAGTGCAAAACTGCTTATTTTACTTGGGGTTTTGCGTGGTTTTGGGCTTTAATATCTAAATCCTATTAGAGTTATAACTTCCTTTGAAGGGGGAGGAGAGGGGACAGCAGGTACAACAAAAGCAGGTTGGATTTTGTAACCTCCAATGCACCCTGGGCTTTCAGAGAGGCAAAATCCCATAATAAAGTTTCTCAGGATAGGAAGCTGCACAACCTCATGCAGATCCCCCTGCTCCATAAAAGCTCTTCACTGCAATAGAAGCTAAACAAACATCCCCTCCAGCCCTGGAGAGCCCTCTGAAACACCACTGGTGCCATTTTTCCATCCCCGTGGTTTCTCACTTTGGGATTTTTCTTGTTAAAGACAGATCAGGAGGTCCCTCAAAAGCAAAATCAGTAAACTGCCCTTGGAAACAGAGCAGGAATGGGCAGAAGGAATGGTCCAGCACTTTTTGTGCAGTGCACTTTCCAAAGAGAAACTTTTCAATAGAGGGTGAGCTGTAGAGGTGACAGCCTGGTTCACTCCGAAACTTAACGATGAGCAGAAGGCATAGAAGAGCTCCACTTTGAAATCTTTCCTTAGCTAATCTTTCCTTAGCACTTGGTCCTAAAATAACATCACTCTTCCTGTGGAACTGGGAGAATTGGAATCAGATAAATGCAAGACGTGAAGGTAGAAGCAGCTGGTTCTATTGCTGGTGGCTCTCCAGCTAACACTTGGCTGTCTGGAGCAAAAATGCACGGGGCTGTGTGGGAGCCTCCAGAAAAATTAGTTGCTTTGTGGTCTAATTCCTGGAAATGTGATAAATAGGGCAGGAGAGGGTGAGATTTAGAAGACTGGTAGCACTAATGGGATTTAGGAAGCAGCAGCTTTTCCAGGTACCCTGCAGTTTTAATCTCCCGGGTTGATCCACTGGATTTTTCTCCTTACGTATTTGGGCCGCGCTGAGCCCAGCTTTGTCACGGGGCCACACTGGAGTCCCGAAGGTCCAAGACAAGGGTAAGCATGGCATGGGAGTGGCTGGAAGGCTTAAGGAGTAGTGGAAAGCATAGAGAGCATTTTGCTCTGCCTTTGAAGACAGTAGTAGGGTCAGAAACTCCCCAGAATAAGTTCTGAAGGGCCTTCACCATCACCCCTATTCAGGCTGCCATTCTTCCAGCTGCTGCATCCTCACGGTGTGGATGAACCCCAAGGGTTACATGGAGATAAACAGACAGGGTTGAGCAACATCATCAGCCCAAAAAAACTCTTCAGTGGAGATAAGAGTCTGAAAAATGAAAAAGCTTATTAAAAGCTCTACCATAGTCTTACCTCCTAAAAGCAAAAAAAAAACCCAAATATCTCTGTTCTCTGCCCTAAAATATCCTGGTTTTACTTTCTTCTGGGCATACACATGCAAAGCATTCAGCACCAGTTTGCTCCCCAAACCCCTGGCAAAGGACTGATCAGCTGGGCAGACGCTGCTCCGGCTTCAGTATTTCAGCTCAGAGTTCACCAGCTTATCTCAAGCACAAAGTCCTCACCCAGCGTTCCAGTCAATGTCCTAGACCTGCCAGAAACTGCCTGGAATAAAGGATCTGCTGGGGCCCTGCCACCAGCAAGTCCAGCCTTGGAGATTATGAGTCCATAAAGGAAATATCTGCAAAGGAACTGGTGCTGTACAAACCCTTTCCAAGGGGAGAGAGGGCAGGTCAGCCTTGAACCCAGTGAGTTCTTCCTCTGTTTGTGTCAGGAGAAGATAAACCCAGGGCAAAAATGGCACAAACAGGGAGTGGGGATGGTGTCCCTGCCCAGCTGCCAGCCACATCATGGAGGATTTTGTTGGGAAATGAACAAATGTTCACACACTCCTACCCTAGGTCCTCTCACAACTCACTGCCTTGGCAGCACGAGGGGCCGGTGTGTGTCCCCATCATGTCCCCCATCCCACTCAGCACACTGGCCCAAGGAACAGACCAACTTTCAGAGCAGGGACTCATGCAGGTAACAATGTCCCCACGAGATCTGTGATAGAAATGGCACAGTTTATGGCAGTTCCAGGAAAGATACGGGAGGTGGGGGGAGAAGGAAGTGACCTGAACTGATCCAGGCTTCAGACCCACAGTCAGGGAAGAGCAGCATCTGCTTTTTCCACAAGTAGTATCCCACCAAAAAGCAGAAATGTCAGTCCCAAGAGGCACACAGGATGGGCTGAGGGGGAAGAAAGGGACCCTGGCCAGCTCCAAGCCCCATCTCAAGAGAGCAGAGGCTCCTCCAGCCCCTCAATGCACAGCATGTCCAAGAATAAAGATGTTCACAGTCAGTTTCACATCAAGCCCCGGGGATGAGGCTGCAGGGGAAGGGGCAGGTTGGGAAGTCCTCTTGCCATCTCCCAGCCTGAACCACAGCTCCAACACAAAAGAAACAGGAGAGCATCAGCTGCCCCCAAAGTGTTGGTGTGGGGAGACACAGGGTAAAGTAGAGGCACTGTGAAAATGGGGAGCAGCAGGTTTTGAGGGATGCTGGCAAGCCTGCATGGAAACCTGGGCCTGGCCCTGCTTCTGGGACATGCCCTTCACTAACACTTCTCAGGCTGCTTGGGTTGATCAGAGTGGTTTCCAAATGCTCTTGCTCCGAAGAAATGCTGCTGTCCCTTCTCAAGCACAGCAGTGGCTGTGGATAATGGTGCAGAGTCCAACCAGTTGAGCCCAAGACATGGCAGTTCCTTCTGGAGTGTGCAACCCACCTGATACAAAATATAAATCCAGCCGAAATATAAACTCAGAAAATCACCTCGTGCATGCCAAAATGCCAGGCAAGTCCTCCCAAGTCCTGGGGTTCAACAAGGGGCTCTGAGCATTGTTTCTGGGAAAGCCACATCCCTCAGGTGGGCAGGAAGGGACACCAGGCAGATTCTCCAAGAGCCTGGCTGTGGGGAACCAGCCCCCAGCAGAAATACAGGCTGTGTTGAGTGGATGGAGGCAGCTTTTACATTGTCCTCAAAGCAGCTGGTGGGGACAAAGTCTGTCTCTCACAGCTGTGGCTGCAGCAGCTCTGCTGCCCGCTCTCCCACAGCAGGGCTGGCTGCTGCTGGAGCTGGTGCAGCCTTGGCTAGGGGGAGAAAGGGACAGCCCTCACTCTTCTTCCATGGTTTGTGGCTGTTCTTTAAGAAACAGCATCATTTGGTCCAGAAATCAGGGGATTGCAGCACACCCAGGAGGATACAGCTTGAGGTACCCTGAGAGGCCAAGGGACTTCCAGAGGGAAAAATCACGCAAGGACCAATGGGGAAGAGCAGGGTGTGATAAAACATCCCTTGGCGAAATTTTTCTGTGTCCAAGAAGTGTAAACGGCAAATGGTGAGGGAGGATCGTGACAGACCTCAGGAGTGTCAAAGAAACAAAACAAAACTTTAGAGTTTTGTTTCTCGAGCACACAGGCAGCACACACAGTTCTGTGCTGCCTCCTGCTCCTCTTTGGTCAGTGCACACATGGAGGTCTGCATTGCCCCTGCCCCTCGAGAGGGATGGGGACATCCTGCTGCTCCTCAGTGGGGATCTTGCAGCAAGGTCCCTCACCATCCCAGAGTAATAAAACACCCTTCAGGGAACTGAGCAGTCAAAGAGTTTTGTGGGCAGTCAGAGTTGCTGTCCCAGTTTGGATTAGCAAAGGTGGTTCCCACCACTCAGGCTCTTAAAACTGTGACACTTGTCACCACCAGGATAACTCCAGAGAACTCAGTGGGTGCTTCTTACCCTTCACATGGTGGATGGCACAGGCAGGGAGACACAGGCTGGCCAGTGGGACCCACCATCAATGAGCCCTCCCTTGCCCAGCACACCAGTGCCAATGGTGACATTGCCCAAAGCTCCTGCAGCCACTTGGGAGCACCCAACCCACTGTCCCTGTGCAAGGGGACAGCTGAGCTGGCTGGTGCCTGCTCTGGGGTCACTGCCATCTTTCTGTGCCCCAGCATTACCACTGACCTCAGGCTGGTCCTTCCTGAGCTGGGACCTACCTGGTGGATTCTTCATGGTGCAAAAGAGATGGGACAATTTACAGTGTCCCTGGGTTGGGCTTCAGAGCGACCATAAATCACAAAGGCCTTGAGTAAGAAGTGGGGTTAGCGGCTGATGTGGTTAGAAAATGTGACAAATAGAAAAGCAGTGGATGCTTCTCATCGAGGGACTCACTGCTCATGCAGCCATGGGGCTGGGGAATGAAAAGGAGCGGGACTGAGGGAACAGTTTGCCCCCCAGTTCACTGCCCCCTGTGCCAGTTGAAGCTCACTCTCCTGTCTACCTTTGAGCATTTCAGCTCTCCACTGGTGAGAAGAGAGAGGGCTCTTACCTGCCCACTGCCCTCCAGGGCATGATCCAGGCACACCTGAGCCCTGGACACCATTTCAGCTGCACACATGGACAGCAGGACCGTGACCTAGACCACCACAAGAGCTGTAGCCCCAAATTTATGCAGATTAGTGGTTTTAGGGTGCAGGGTGTGGGATGAGGGATGAGCCGGGGCTCACTTCACCCCGGCTGCGTCCACAGGGGAGGAGCCTCTGCCCAGCAGCTCTCAACCCTGCCAGCCTTTGTGGCACGGTGCCCCTTCTCCTTTAGCAGGCTTAACCAGTCTGTCAGGGCAGGCTGGCCAGCAGAAAGTCCCACCAGCCCTGGGGGAAGCACAAGGGTGTGGGTGAGCATTAGGGGCCCGTGCTGGGATGGGAGCAGAGGGCTCACACATAACCCATGGCCTGGGGGAACACATTTGCCTTACAAGGCTGCTGCAACTTAAAAACGTGAGAGGAACAAAGCTGGAGATGGGGTGATCACAAGGGAACAGACAGCAGGACACCAGATTCCACGTCAGGATGATCTCCTTATCCATGCCTGTGTGCCCCGGCTGCCTTCAGCGTGCATCCTCCAAAAGAAACACAAAAAGTTCCTTTTTACATTGCTCACAGAAAAGGAGCACGAAAGGAAAGGACTTTTCGGTGCAGCTGCCGGGAGAGGGCATCACAGCCCCAGGAATGAGAAGGATCAGGCAAGCCTAGCCAGCTCCCTGCTTACCCCGTTCGAGCTACAGATCCTCTTCAGAAATGAACTTGAGACCCAAAACTTGGAAGTCTTCCTGGTGCTGCTAGGAAATGAGGGGACCCAGTCAAAGCTGCCCTGCTCGAGGGCAGCATGTTCCTGCAGCATGAGATAAAGAACACCTCTGTGGGACCTGCCAGTGTATTCCTTCTCCCACCACTTATTCCCCTCTGTCACTCCTAAATAAATTAATATCGTGCAGTTACACAGAGAATAACTGCTCCCACTAGGATTGAGCTGCCAGAAGCTGTGTTTGGCTCAGATGCCTCAGAAGCTGTGTTTTCCCCAAAGCTTTTTGGTGTCTTTCCTCCCCTGCTCCCCCTCCGTAGAGCAGCTGATCTAACACAAGGTATTGTCACCTTGTGTCCATCTCCAGAATTATTTATCTGACTCCCCAACTATTAAGCTATGAAATAAGCCTTCAATAATTATTTGCTTTTAAATTTGATTATGAATTTACCTTCAAGAAAAACTCCCTTGGGCTCTGAAGAGTCTTCAGACAAGTTATACTTCACTGAAATCAACATCAACCATTTCTTAAAGCCTTGCCATCATTCATTGTCCAACATTTGCCATCCCCCATCCACTGCTAGGCAACTCAACCAGGTTAGTCTCAAGAAAGAAAGGTCTCCCCAGAAATCATGGGCAATGGCAGCTGGTTAGAACACACTATGCCCCCTCCATGGGGTAGGGGGTAGAGCCACCAGAACACCAATCCTGTAGTATTTTTAGGGACACTTTTTGGGGACTTACATTACCATGAGCAAAGTTTGCCTGGTCCCCTCCTTTGTGAAGCATTTGAGGAAGAGAGGTTGTTCAGCCTGCATAAGAGAAGACTCTGTGGAGACCTTAGAGCACCTTCTGGTACCTAAAGGGGCTATAGGAGAGCTGGAGAGGGACTTTAGTCAAGGGCATGCAGTGACAGGGCAATGGGAAATGGCTTCAAAATAGAAGAGAGAAGTTTTAGATTGGATATTAGGAAGAAATTCTTCACTGTGAGGGTGGTGAGACACGGGCACAGATTGTCCAGTGAAGCTGTGGATGTCCAGTGCTGGAAGTGTTCTAGGCCAGGTTGGATGAGGCTTTGAGTAACCTGGGTCTAGTGAAAGGTGTCCCTGTCCATGGCAGGGGGGTTGGAATTAAAGGATCTTTCAGGTCATTCCACCCAAGCCATTCTATGATTCTATGAAGGGGAGGTGGTGTTGGTCCAGTCAGGTTTCTTTTCTCTAATGGGACAAGGACATCCAACACGGGATGCTACCACATCATGGCAAAGAGAATCACCCCAAATCCCTGCCAGCAGAGCTGCAGCATTCCTCTTGCTCAAACAGTGAGCCCCCTATCTTTGTAAAACACAACTTGATGGGTGTCTCCTCTGGCTTTCCTGAAAAAGACCTGGAAAAGCAATGGATGGAAAGCAGTATAAAGCTCCAGCATCTGTTCTAGGCAGAGGGGATTTTATGGAGTCACATTGATTTCCTTGCTGTAGTTGGTAAAGTCCCCCATTCAAGGTGTTCCCTTGTCTCTCAGTGACTTCTCTAAAACCTGGCTCAGCACCAAGCTGACTCACAGGAGCTTGTCAGAGCTTCTCACTGCTCCTCACCCCCACATTCCACAGGTGCTGACCTCAGAAACCTCTCAGCACCAGGCTGGGCTTCTCAGAGTAAATCATCCAGGTCAGATGATACCCAGGCAGTATGATGAACTTCTGTTCTTCTCATCAGCCTTATCGCACCAACCCTAAAAGAAAAAGTGATTCTGCAAGGTGGGTGCACTTACCCATCTCAAACCCACCCGATTTCCTCCTCCATACCAGGAGTCTCAGACACCAAACTTCACCTGCAGAGAAAACAAACTTCCTTCTTTTCTTGTTTGAGCTGTGGTCTAGATCCTGCTTCCAGACTGCTTTCCAGAATATTAACTGTGTCAAAACAAGTTAAAATAAGTGGTGAAACTCACACTTGCTGCAACAGCTTTTAGTGTAGCCACTTTGCTCAATCAAATAAGACCTGATTAATCTAAAATAGGTCAGAGAAACACAACCCCTCCTTCAAGCACCCCTGTTCATTCCTACTATCACTGCAAGGATCATTGAAACAGCAAGTCAAGCGGAACCAAATAATTAATCAAGGTTTTATATAAGGTTTCAATTTTTATTTTTAAAATGGCTGAGCTGACCTGGCACATTAAACAAACCCAGCAGTACAGTACAGGAGTTATGCCAAGGCAGCATAGGGAGAAGTACATGACCCAGCAGATTTTAAAACTGCAACAGCTTCTGTATTTCCAGGTGGGACACGACACAAAGACATCTACCAACAGCAGAGAGCTGCAGTCAGAAGTCAGTAGGAGCAGAGCAAAAAGCCTTCTTTACAAACATGAGGCCGAAGCTGGGTGGCTGCTGACATGATCCCAAAGCAGAGCTGATCTCAAAAAGACAAGACACTGATGCTGCAAGGCAGGAGGGAACAAGCTACTTGTCACCCACAGAAGCCGGTTAAATTTGTTTCTGCTGTTTCACACGTTCAGGAAATCTGGCCTCTCTCTTCAGTTCCCTGGCACATCAAGGCCATCTCCTCCATTCTAGCTCCACTTTTCCTTTTCAGCTGAATTTTGTCATTTTTTGTGAACCTCCTGGATTAGCTCCAGCTCTTAAGCACAAGCTGTGACTCAGAGCCATACTGCTGCTCCACTCTCCACTTTCAGCACCTTTTCCCTTCTCAGGCTCCTTTCTGCTCTCCTCCTTCAGAGACGATGCTGCCTTGAGATGCAGCAGGCTGCTGTGGCACTCCCTGAATTTCCTCAGCAAGTGTGTAACTGGAATTTTAATGGTTCATCCCACCCTTTGGACCAACTCTGTGTCTTTCCCACCACTCACTGTAGGCTCCACTCTGGCAGCAAGTTTCTGTCCAGCTCCCATCTGCATTGCAGTTTTGTTGCTGTTGGCCATTCCCTGTCAAAGCTGGCAGCTGCTTCTCTAAGGTCCCACCTTTGCCACAGTGAGTTATCTTTAGCAATAAACTATGAGATCCTACAGCATTCATTATACATATGCTCCATCCACTTGGGCTTATGACCCCAAAATGCATTTACAGGCTCTCTATTACAGCTGAAATAAGAAGCCATTAGAAAGTCTTGCTGTGTTATGGGGGAAAGACAAGCAGATAATCATTTCACCTTCAGCAATTTTCACACTGACGATGTCATTCACCAGACAAATGGACTATGCTCTTAATTAGGAGTGGGCTTCAAACAAGTATTATTCTTAGAAACTGGTCAGAACCAATTTTGCTGTCAGCCAAGAAGGGTGGGTTTGTTCTAAGAAAGCAAGCACCTACTACAGACCATTGCAATCCTTTCGTGCAGAGTCCTCTGCTGCAAACGTGCCCTACTTACACCACCTGCAGCGTTTTGAGACAGATGGATCAGGATACTAATAGACATCTCAGCTAAGCTAAGAAGAGACAGACTTTTATACTGCTCACAATCCTGACCAGGCAACATTCTCAGCACTTTTTCAAAACCAACCCCCTGAAAAGGGGCATCAAGTTGGCAACAAAACACTGCAGCAACTCCAGCTGCTTTGCAAAACAGTGGTGTCGATGTAGTGTCTACCCACCAAACCTCTTCTCAAGCCTTTGCCAGATTGTTTAAGTCAAGCAAATGTCTCCATGGAAACCTCCTTTCTCAAGGAGCCTCCTTTGCTGGAGAAATCCCTGCACCCCTTTTGTTTAAAAGAGGAAGGCAGCTTGGTAGGAGCATAATGCCTGCCTAGAGAAGTGCCTGTAGCAACAAATCAGTCAGATTTATGCTCCTTAAAAACACATCCATTCAATGAAGACATTTCAGGGATGGCTAAAGGTGTGCCCCTGCTGCTGCAACCAGCTACTTCTGCTGTGCCCTCCACCCCTGTCCTGGCTCTTCCCTCTCAGCCTCACAGAATATCCTGAGTTAGAAGGGATCCACAAGGATCACTGAGTCCAACTCCTGGCCCTGAGCAGGACAACTCCAAGAATCACACCATGTGCCTGAGAGTGTTGTGCAAATAACCTGCCCTCTTCCCACGTGGTCTCCATACCTCCCTCACACACAAACTCTTGGACACAAGTCAAATTGTTTGTTTAAAAAATCTTTTAAAAACCCTGATAGCTAAACTAATACAAAGAATCAATGCCAATTCTTGAAACATAGAAAAGTCTTATTGACAATACCAATTGATACTCAAATAAGACAACTCTGTGTTTAAGAAAAGAACATGAGTTTTATCCTTTCCCTCCACCAAGCCTATAGGATATGAAATTATTTCTGGTATAAGATTGCTTGAGATTCCCCAAAAAGGAAATCAGCTTTCTGGAAGGACAGTCAAAACAACTGAATATTTCATGTTCTAATATGGAAGAGAGAACTTTAATATTAGGCAAATTAATAATTAAGAGCTGTGATTAAAAATGGTTTCAACTCTAGAATAAAAGAGAGCTATGGGGGGAAAAAGGCACCAAGAAGCTGTCAAGTTGTAGTCACTTTCAAGTAACAAGATATTCTCTGAAAATAAGCCCTGGAGATTAAATTTTAAGTCAGAAAGTCACTATTTAAGAGCCCTCTCTAGACAAGAGTGTGCTGCAGACAGAAAGGGCTCTTCAAGAGCTAGCAGAGGTGCTGGTGCTGGGCGACTCACACATGAAAGGAGAGGGGAGGAAAGGATGCATTTCAGAACAACTAGAACAAAATAAACCCATTCTCTTGAGATTAGGCCAACTACAATTTTTTTTAAAAAGATTTTAAAATATTTTCTGAGAGTATAAAACCAGGATGTGTCTGGTAACTAGAAACTAGGTCCAGGCACAGTGTAGCAATTGCCTTTTTTTCCCAGTCACCCAACATGAGTGGGGACAAAACAGCCTGGGACAAGAAGACACACAGGCATGGGCACAGCCTTGCAGCTTTTCCCAGCAGAAAGAGTGAGCTTTGGCAACACCCCTCTCCAGCAGCCAACAGAAACCAGGCATGACTGAGTCCACGTGGAAGATGACGAGACAGAAGCACATTGTGAGATGAGGGATAAACAGTCCCTGCTGATCCCTTTTCATTATGCAATAGAGGATCCAGAAGAGCAACTTAAAACACATAAAAATAACCTTTCCTATCCTTTTTGGGAAGTTTAGCAGAAATCTTGCTGGAGGAAAATAAGCTCCCGTGCATGCTCACAGATATGGCACATCTGCATTAAGGTTTTCATCTCAATGAGATGCAGAGAAGGGAGTGGGGAACGGAATCAAAGACAAGTCAAAGACATTAAACACATTGTGGATCAAATTGAATGCTGAGCTGCCTGAAAAATAGTCAATTGCCAAATCTGCCAGTCAAATGAGATTTTAGATCAAGAGAGATCTAGCCACTAATTCTATTCCTCCCACATATGCCATCCTGAGTCTTCCAGAGGGAATACAAAGTCCTTTTCAAAGGGAATTATTCAAGCATAGTGGCCTTCCATTCCACAATCTCCACCTAAGCTCCAAGCAGATGAGCTCATCAATAGATCATATCCCTTTCCAGGTTGGCAGCTCTGCTGTTTTGCTCAAGGAATTCATCCTTGGATACAAGCTTTGTGAGAGGAAACTTAACAATACTGGGAGATGAAATATACACACACAAAGGGAGACAGGCTGCAAATTGGGAGAACAGACTTCACCCATCAGCCTTCTGTCAAACAGTGACTGCCCTGGAGCTCAAAGGATAGAAGGCAGCCCTCAGAAGAAAAAGAACTCACACAGTACCTACACCAGTAAAGTTAGTGTAATAGCTGTCATGGACTGTGGGGCCAAATCAGAAAAATATATTTAATTAAAGCCCAGGTCCAGGGAGGAAAGGGCTGAGCCAGCAGCAGGTCTCAGCAGGAAGGAATGAATTCCTGTCCAACAGAATGATGAGAGGTTACTCCAGGATAGGTTTAAACTCATCCCATATGTGACCAGAGCAGTACAGAAAAGCAGCTCCCACAGTTACAATACACATTTTTGTATGGTTTTCACTATGTGTAAAGTGGCCCTTGGGAGCCACTTGCTATCCCAGGACTGCAGAAAAAGAGGTAAGCAACAAGGTTAAATTACTTCATCCAACACATCCAAGTACCTGGTGATCATATGAGCAATGACAGACTTGTCTGGTGACAGTGAATTCTCCAGTTCTCCTCTATCCCCAAGTTAAGAAACACAGCAGTCACTTTATTAAAAAATCAGTATACAGTTTAACATCAGCCCAGTGTTTACAACCAGTCCCTCTTCTAGTAGTTCCAGATTTCCTGTTGTTTGTTACAGACTATGGGCAACCCAATAAATCAGTAGCATAAGAAACCATCACTTTAAAAAATTTGTGTCCCCACATCTCCACAGAGAAAGCAGCATCCATCATCAGTTTGTTTTCCATTGGACTTGCTCTAAGAAACAAGAGTTCTCAACATATTTTGTGGGCAAATCTTGTCTTTACAATAGTAACTGCCCTGTTTGTTAATCACACAGGGCAGCATCTCTAAAAAGCCTCACAACACTGATAAAACAACCCTAAAAGAGCTCTCTGTCATTTTCTTCCCGTGATTTATTTCCTAGAACAACAAAAATTATTTGAGATTTGTTTAGCTAGTAGAGTTGCCACTAAAGGGGGAAGGGGGAGTAGGGGGCAGTTCACACCGTTTGGCAAAAAGATCATCCATAAATTGAGTTCTTCAGTGGCTGCAGGCAGCACACAGAGGCTTTGTCCAAGCTTCCTTGAAGCATCCAGCAGTGTTGCAGGAGGGATGCACCTTCACCCCCTGGTTCCCCTCTCAGCTGACAGCTGTTCCCAGTGCTGCTGCCTGCTTCCTCCCCTCCTCGAGTCATCCGGAGCACAGAGCAGCCTCCATGGTGTAACAGCAGCTTGGCAGAAGCAGGCAAAGTGCAGCCAGCAGAAGATTTAATTTAATAAGATAAACATGGTGTAAGGCTCCACATTATTTTTAAAAATAAACACCATAAGAAATATGAAAACAAACTGGCTTCACTACGTGTAGGTCAGGTTCAGACGCTCTCAGAAAGATCTTCTCACCCATACAAAATGTTCTTCCCCTCTTGTCCCCATCATGAGGATGGCGGGACAGTTCACCATGTAAGATCAGCCATGTCCTGTTGTGTGCCCTTCCACATACAGTGAACAATGCCTCTGCCACCCTCCAGGGCAAGTCAAGGTTTTAACAACACCCCTGTGAAGAAGGAGCAGAAGGGGAGAAGGGCGAGTAATTCAGTCTCTGAAATGAACATCTGAAAGTCTTGACATGATGACTCTGTTGACTTCACCACTCTAATGGTTGTTCTTGGCTGCCTCTTTAGCCGCAATAATCAGAGGAGTGAGACTGGATAGAGGCTTTGCAATTTTCAAGAACTGGTGCTAGGACAAAACAAAAGGAAAAATGGTTAGATTTTTCAGAGTATGCTCCAGAAGTGGCTATTCCAAGCATTTTCACCTAAACCCATATGAAATCTGAGAACCTGCTCTAGTCTCTGACTACATCAATCCAGAAGCTCTGGATTCTATGACAAAATATGGGGGATTGCCTGAAGCGATGAAGAGATTTGCACCCAACACATGCTAAATTATCCAATGTTTGCATATGTTCAAGATCGAGCAAAACTCAGCAAATTCCCCTCGTGAATTATAAAGCTGCAAAATCTATAGTGAAAGAAGGTGTACTAAAATCAACCCATGGGTTTCAGACACAAGGGACAGGGTTCTGTGCAGGAATCACCTCTCATTTCCCTGTTCCCCATTTTCACAGGTCTGGAGAAATCATTGCCTTGGCCTTCTACCAGATAACAGAAATTTGCAAAGCAGCTGAAATTTGGGAGAGCAGCACAGAGCTTGCAACACAGCACCATTCAGTCTCCTATATAGGTGCTCTTCTTTTAAATAAAACAGTATTGATTATCAAAACAACTCTTAGGTGGGAGTGAAGGTCAAGTCCACAAGCTGTTCTGAAAACAAAAAGGAACAATAATCCACAAGACTTCTAAGCATCAGAAGGGATCAATCATCCAAGGCAACATGCTTCAGAGATGGAAAAAAATGAAAAGTAAAAATTCCATGGCCACAAGGCAGTTAATAACAGGCTGAAGTGTTACAGTCAGAATGTTCTCCTGCTCTGAGGAACAGAACATAGCTTTCTGATATTTTAGGACTGAAAAGTCCAGAAGAAAAAATGATCTTTCAGCTACTACCATATTGTCAGACATTTATGCTTCATTATAGTTACAGAAGGCAGCAACACATCCAAGTCTGAGCCACTACACAGATTAGTGAAGAGAAAGGAAAACAAAATGGAAACAGTCTAATTCTTAAGGTCTGAGTGTTCCTGATCACAGATCTATTTTATAAAGACTCGTGGCAAGTTTGACAGAAAGAATGCACAAAACACACTTCTCATCCATGCTGATAAAAATCCTGGCAGCTTGGTTCTCAGCTTTCACTGTGAGTTCAGACTGACACCAGGTTTTCAGTGACATATCTGATTATAGGGTGGTGAGGCACTGGCACAGGTTACCCAGCGAAGCTGTGGATGCCCCATCCCTGGAACTGTTCAAGACCAGGTTGGATGGGGCTTTGAGCAGCCTGGTCTAGTGTAGGGTGTCCCTGCCCACAGCTGGGGAAGTGGAACCAGAGGACCTTTAAGGTTCCTTCCAATCCAAGCCATTCCATAATAAAGATATCTCACAAGCTTTGTTCCATCATCTCTCAAAGGAGTAGTATCAGGCAAAATGTGTAAAAGTGAACTGCTCCAGTTAACTGAAGCCATGAACACTTCAAAGAGCTTAGTGATCCCTCCTTCCAAAAGAAGACAGCCAGAATATCTGATAGCTAGAAGCCTTCCTGCTGTCCAAATTGGAACAAGCATGACAGGACAACACACTCAGATGTCATGGCCAGCCACACGAAGAAACCACGGGAACAGGGGGGCTCTGGCAGGCCTGGGACACAGCTATTGTTTGAGTCTGGACACAGAACACGCTGCACAGCTGCTGCCAGTAGCCAGTACTGGAAAGGGAGCAGTCTGTTATCACGTTATTATAGATTTTTCTTTGAGGGCTGTGGTTTTCAGTTGCCTTTTCCCCTTGAGAGGCTACCTTACCTTTGTGCTTTCAGCTGGTGCAGTATTTAAGACCTCAAACAAGATCTCACCCCTAAGCCTGGCCTCACTCAGGACTGTGTGATTATATTGTCCCAGTCTTGCTCCCCATCACATACCTGTAGCAGCTCTTTTGCAGAGCCTCTCTTTTCCACGTCCATTTCAAGACATCGGTTTAAGAAGTCTCGGAATATGGGTGAAAGCTTTTCTGGATTCTGCAGTTCTGGAGTCCCGTTAGTAGCAATGAGATACAGGGCCTGAGACAAAAACAAGCACCCAGGAAACAGGAGGTTATGAAGATTAGATTCCACCTCTGGATTAGAGACACCCATTTCTCCTCTCCCTCCCCACAGTTCAATAGGGAGGAAAAAAACCCCACCTTATCAGGGTCACTAATCAATGCCAACATTTCAGCAAACAGAATAGCTGTGCCAGCCCTATTTTTTTGTGGATGAGATCCAACCCTTTATTGTTTTGCCCTTGTAATCTGGGTTGGGATCCTGCAGCCCTCTCAGGAGATTGCAAGGACAAAACCAACATTCCAGACCCTGTTTACACAGGGAAGTTAACTGGCACGACTCTATCACTACTCCTGTAATGACTATATCCTCATGGGAAGGTAACCCTGACTAAATAGATTTTTTCTGTTGGTACTCTGCCTGAGTGCACAAGGCCTAAAACATCAACACTATAAAGATGCAGCTGGCTCCTCACAAAGGATGCCCAGCAGGCTCTTGGGCATCTTTCCTGCAGGAAAAAGCAGTTTTGCTACTGCTTGGGGATAATGCATTCACATACATCCTCCTCTGAGAATTGAGAGACTCAAAATTCATCCATTTCAGGATTTCATGTGAGAAACTTCCTGGATTAATTTTCAAAAGAAACAGAAATCTGTCAGAGACTTTTTAATATACAGGCTTTTTGAGCACATCACTCAACATGTCCCATGGGAGTAGTCTGGTAGCCTGGGAATTGGCATAAATTGAGTTAAATGAAGCCAAAGTATTGTTACTTTAACTCGGTACTGTTTTATTCTTTATAGTCTTCTTGGCTGCTACACTTCTGTCCCAAAAATCCCCTCCAATGCAAGAGATGGGAAAAAAAAAAGTTGAACAGAATTTTTCTAGATCCCTCCAACCCGTGTAACCAGGGAAAAAGCCATAAATCTGGCTTATAGTAAGAGCAGTGATGTCCCTACATGCTGACAGCATATCTCCTTTTGTTAATAATTAAACAAAGGAAAGACATCAGGAGGCTTAAGCCCTGTCTAAAGGCTTAGGACACTTTGAATTTACTTGGAGCATGCAAGGAGGAAAAATTTGCCCATAGGAAAAAGTTTGTACTAGAATAAAACTCAATGGAATCACAGAAACATAGAATTCTTTGGGTTGAAAGGGACCTTAAAGATCACCTAGTTCCAATACTCCTGCCACGGGCAGGGAACCTTCCACTACACCAGGTTTCTCAGAGGAGAATTCTTTCATTCCCAGGGTAGAAAGTTTTGAGACATGACTGCATTGTTGCCTTAAGGTAGAACTTCTGCCTCTATTAGCATCCCAAAAAATGGGAAATTATGAGTGTGCATAATCTGACTCAAAAAAGAACCCACACCTCTGCTACCCAGAGCAAACCATGTTTTTTTAGTAAGACTATCTCAGTTTTCTCACTATGACATCTAAGGAGGCCACAGGATCATTTGAGTTAGATAGGGCTGGAGGTGATGAAACCACACCAGAGGATTCACATGAGCTCAGCTCCACCAGCAGCTTAGTGAAGACCTGAGGGGAAAAGCACTCTCTTACTCTCAGAGGGTTCTCATTGAGGTAGGGGGGCTCTCCTTCGATCATCTCGATGGCCATGATCCCCAAGGACCAGATATCCACCTTGGGCCCGTAGGCTTTCCGCGTCACCACTTCCGGGGCCATCCAGTACGGCGTGCCCACCATGGTGCTGCGCTTGCTCTGCTCAGGAGTGATCTGGGCACAGAAGCCAAAGTCAGCTGCAAAATTAAAATAGAGTGGAGGGAAAAGACACAGGAATCAGCAAGTTTCTTCAAAAACAACCCTTACAGACACCAGAGCTACAGTACACTTCCCCCTGCTGCCCTGTCTGGTGTGCTGCTGCCGCAGATGTGACAGGAGGAGTGGTTTTGTGGCTAACACAGAGGATGGTGTTTAGAGCTAAGTTTCTAAACCTGGCTCTCTGAGGCCATGAGGATTCTAGACCTGCTGACTTGTCTGTGTGAAAGATGGAGATCAGGAAATAACCACACACAGAAGTTAAGACACTCACCTGTGTTGCAGCATTACACAGATGTTACACACTATGTAATATATGGTCTAAAGACCCTTCCTGGGTATGTGAAAACAGGAATTAATGCAAGACTGAACTAGATACACCCCCCTGACCACAGGCTGCAATGTCTGGTGATATTTGCAGTCCATGGGTATTACTTCCCCTGTAGACATATCATCCCTCAAGAAGCATTTATTTTATAGAGCAAAGAGTGTTCAGAATTAAATTTAAAGTACTTAAATTTATATTGGTTGTTTTCTTTGAATAGAGAGAAATATGGAGGGCCTCATACAAAGATTGCTGCACCCTATGTTTTACTTGTATTTGGCTCACCAAAAGAAAGCTAAATCTGTTCTTGTGAGCCCAGAAAAATTAACACAGCAAGATGCACTGCCCATCCTGACCCCCTACGGCATCACAGGTCTAATTTTAGGAAGAATTATGAAAATTAAACTGATTCCTAGCTGAGTTTTCATCAAGGGTAAATACCAGGAAAGGACATATGGTTCATAAACAGGGCAAATTTCCAGCAGAGCCAACAAGCAGCTCAGATCCAGAAGGTTACTGCATCATATCCACAGGGATTTCTCTAACTTTAAACTACAGCCTGGCACCAGCACGCTGTGCTTAAAGAAACTATTCCATAAGAATAGAGCACTTTGGCCCCCATCAGTTATTCATTGCTAATGCTCCTGAGACCTGGCTCTATCAAAGTTCAGCTTTAGTTTAAAAAGCAATTATGTGCAAAAAAACCCCACCTTACTCAGCATATCTGCACTCTGTGAATTTTGAGTCATATCTGCTGTTACTGCCGACAAAAATAGATTTATTTATGCCTGTTGGGTGCTGGCCAACAGAACTGAGAGGAAGAAAAAGGGAGCACCATTCTGTTAAAGCTATAGGTGGAAGATAATAATTCACTGGTTTCCAGGGTTATCTCTGCATGGACAAGGAAAAGCACAACAGCTACCTTAGCACCCGACAGGCAGAACAGTCTCAAGATTTTCATTACTAGCAATACCACAAGGAGGAAACAACATTTAGGCTCCAGTCTGGGTTGGCATTGTAAGATTAAATTATTTCTAGTTACACAGTTTTCAATCCTCCCTCCACTTCCCCTGGCCCTTGAGTACCTGCAGTATTTTCCAGACTGAAGGGGTTGCTCATAAATAAAGACTTGTAGCCTTACACCTTCCAACCCAGCTTTCTGGACTGGAGTGGCATTAAAATACTGTTATTTTAGTTCACATAAACAGATGGCCCAAAGCTAAGTGAAGCCCGAGCCTCACTTCAAGTCTGGTATCCGTTCACAAGGATTTGTGTTTGCCAATCTCCATTAAAACAAATGCCACAGAAAAATCTACAGTAGCATTTCTACAGGCTGTTTGTCATGACAGCATCAAGCACCTCAAACACCCATCTCCCTAAAATGCCTGGCCCAGAGCAGATAACTGGCATGGTTTGACAAATCATCAGCAGTAATGTTCCCTGCATACTTAGTTTGACAGAGCCATCCATTCCCAGCAGGATGTTGTCACTCTTGATGTCCCTGTGAATAACTTGGTTTGAATGGAGGAATTCCAGGGCTTGGAGACACTGAAAAATAATTGAGATATTCTTACTGTGCATGAAATGATTCACCAGTCACAATTAGCCAACTGAAGGACTCAAACAGACTGTACATTTTTGGTAGTAAGTGTCAGGACCTTTCATATATTCAGTATGTGCAGGGCCACAGAGAGATGTCACACTGGGATCAACAGGTCCTAGGAGGACAAGTTAGTCCTAAAAGACTTGAAGAACAGACAAAACCAAGAGGATCCCACCCCCATTTCCCACTCTAGTTCCTGCCTCTGGGGTGAAACATGAGGCTTGCATTAGCATTGTATGCTGCATCCTCACAGGTGAAATCCACCCTCTAAAAGAATGACTGTCATGTTACAGAAGCTGGAAGCATTTCCATGGAGTCAGTGAGAGGCTGTGGGAAGTCCATGTCCCATTCCCAAGCAGGGCTCCCTCCGGGTGCTGCCTCACCTCCCGGCACACGGCGGCGATTTGTCCCTCGTCCATGCAGGTCTCCGTCACGACGTCGGTCAGGGAGCCTCCTGCCAAGTACTCCATCACCACCCAGAGCTCTTCTCCTACAAGGTAACTGAAGAGCCCAAGCCACATTTTAAATTCAGAATGCACAGGGTTGTAAAGCTCTCTTACAAGTGCAATAAAAACAAGAGCTGCAATTAACAGTATTGGGGAACCACATACTCCTGGTACATTCTGTGCATGGGAGCATCTGATCACAACCTGAATGACCAAAGAGAAGGGTTAGTGCAGAATGATGAGGAGAGATGTAGTGGGAGAGCTGGCTACAAGTTTCCTGTCCATAAAAGCAAGGCTGAGTATTTCTGCCATGGAAAGGATGCAGACCTGACTTTAACCACTGATCCTGCTGCTGCGAGAGAAGGCAAAGAGTTCCTACTCAAGGATGGGGCCCAAGCATGCAACCCCGATATTCGGCACACAGCAGTGGCTCTTGCACTGGAAGAGGTGGCTGAGGGCTGTTTCACTACTTCTGGCATCCTGCTGTCCTAAGCAACTGACTGCTTTGCCTCAGCCCAGGGACAGTTCTGGGTGACTCAAAAGATGCTTACCCACAACCAATCATGACAGATCACTTCTTTTTTAAGCATCGTGCATTTGAAAATCACCTCAATCTTTTCCATATTATCGAACAAGTTTGTGGTTTGGTCTGAAAATTTCAGAACCATTCATAAAGGCAAAAGAGTACATCTTATTGGAAAAAACAGCAGTTTTAAAGACTTAAAATAAAAAAGAAAATCCCCAAAAGGTGGGTCTTTTCTAAAAAAGGCTCGTAGGAAGATGGGGAGGAGACAGCTGAGATGAGAGTGGCTTTTCTCAGTCACTTGGGATATTCCTCTCTGCTGAGTGTATGTGTACCCATGTTTAAAAGGGGAAGACAGGAAATGAAGACTTCAGCAATAACTCATTAAAAACAAACAAAAAATAATTTAAAAAACCCCAAACAAACAAAACAAAAATGGAAAAAAAAACAAACCCAAAAAACCATCAACTATTTCTGCCTCTTTTTGGGTCCATCAACACAAACTTCCACGACCAATAAATACATCAGGATGACACATTCCTGAAGGAAGGAATCATCAGTATGAAAATCCACCTTTTCAGCCTATCCTCTCATTTTTCAAGTGAGTGGACAGATGAGCCAAAAGTGAGAGGACAGAGAATCTAATTAAAAGCTTCATCTGGCATTAGAGTTCATCAAGGACACATTTGCTTTCCTATAAAACACTGATCCTACTGAGGCATGGATCTGGCAGGAGCCAAATGCAAAAGCTGGGATAGGTACTAGGGAACAGCTAGGTAGAAAGCAACAGTAAAGGACAAAGAAGCCATTAAGCTTGGCATGGAAAGTAGACAGAGATGAGAGATATCACAGGAGTGAGCAAGGTGTGGCATCTACCCCCAAAGGACACACTGACAACACTAAGTTGATGAAAAAAATCCCCCTAAATAGTAATAATGGCCTGAGCTGCACCTGGATGACAGTAGTGTTACAGTTATGGACAGCTTTCAATTCCAGAGACAAAGGGGGTGTCTTGGCTTGCTGATGCTAAGGACTGTGTAGGGAGGTGCCATCTGCAGATTCTTCCAAGGTACAAAGCCCAAGGTCACAGGGCTGTGCTCCTGCAGCCAAGGTCTCAAACTCCACTATGGAACAGAAGCTGATGCACTGGCATTTTGTTTTCCCAGCATTACAGACCCAGCAATGGCAGTCCCACCTGCAGAGCAGCCCCTCTGAGTGAGAGAGGAGCAGCAAGACTGCTTTCAGAAGCATTCTGCTAACTCTGTGGGTCATTAACTTCCTGTTGGGCTCTGAAAGCCCAACCCCATCCACACTCTTTCTTCCTGCCCCTATGCCATAGCTACTTCTTCACTTCTGCCAAATCAGGCTGTCTGCAGATTTTATCAGCACCCTCTCAACACATCACCCACCACGGACATCACAAGGTTTCCCTTTACTGCCAGTAGCATTCTCTGCAGCTCAAATGCACTTGACTGTAAGAATGAGGGCAGAATGGGCTCTTTGCATGACAATCTCAGGTTCCACATGCTGGGAGCAAGCTGGTATCTCTCTGCAGCCAAAACAGACGGAGCGAGCCAAGAACCACACTGTGAAACCAAAGCTGAGCCATGAGCAGCCACAAACATGTGCCAAGATCCTGGCAACTCAATAATTGATAGATTTGACATAACACTCAGAGAGGAGAACTTAACAGTGGCTCCCTGCCAGCTGCCACCAAAGGAATGTCAGTCCAGGGTGGTACTGTCTCAGGGATCTTTCCACTCTCCTGCCAGGCTTAGTCACTGAGCTGCCCACTGCAGGCATGACTCAAACCCACTCTCTCAGCAGTTCTAGAGACACCACCAGGAAGCCCATACACCTACACGCTGCTGTGATGTGACATCAGGCACAGCACTATTGTCACCCACAGTCACCTTCCAGAACAAGCTGGCTGTAAGAAAAACCTGATGAAAATCTGTGAGGAAATCTACAGCTTTCTCTTCATCGATCTGCAAGGGCAGGCAACATCTGATCCCGTAAGGTGTTCCTCAGCCTCCACTTGGATACCTTAGGAAGCTGTTCACCAAGCCCTCTCCATCACAAATACACATCCTTTATTGATGAAATTGATGGAATTTGGAGTTGCCCAGAAGTGCAAGTTCATTCATTACAGAATTTTAACCTGCCTCCAACATGCAAACATAAATGTAGCCTGGGAAGAAACCAGTGTGTTCTTGTAGCATGACTGTCTCACATCTTCAGCTTCATTCACTGACCATCCATCCTTACTACCGTTTGGGGTTGGGGTAAACAAGGCTATCACTCATTTGGGGGTTTATTAAGTTAAGGAGTTGTTCAGAACAAAACTAAAGGGCAGGGGTTTGCTTTGTCTAGCATAGGGCATCTGATACCTGTGTTTAGATGGCTGATTTTAGAAGCAGGACTCAGGGCCTCTTTCTGGGACCTCCAGCAGGTAACTCAGCACAAGTGGCTGTTTGTCTGTACAGAAGACTGATGTCACTGTCTTCAGAGCCAGATGCTTCTAAATCCAGCTCCTAAGTACAGCTGAAATAGGCCATGTCACTATCCTAAATATCACAGCACACCTTTGTGCAACTCTGGCCACTATGGCTGCAGCAGAAAAGCTGCTTAACCACAAGCAAGTAGGCCAGGCAGTTAACAGAGGACAAAGCACAGGAAACCCTTGCACAAGGGCAGGAGCTGAGAGAGCTGGTTTATGCCAATAACTACCTTGCAGCTCCCATTAGGGACTCAGAAAGGCAGACACTGTAACAAAACCACAAAGCAGAAACCAGGCCTTGCAGTGATCAGCACATCCTTCCTCCACCTCCCTCAGCAGAAGGCAGAAGCCAACAAGTGGCATCCAAATATGAGCTTTATTCAGCACTTGGGAAGCATAAGCACATTTAGGCTGGGCAGGAGGGACACAGCTCCCCAGCAACAGAATCCTGCAGTTGCAGAACTGAAGTGGCATAATAGGCACAAGGACCCCCATGTTCATCCCAGTTGCTGTTCTGTCCATGTGCAGCACTCAAACAAAAGCTAATCCCTCTGAAAAAGATTAGTGAAAGTGGAGGACAAAAGCAGCAGCTTTTGTTGCTGAAAGTTTGAACAAGACAGCAGGACATGGAGCTATCCTGCAGCTGGGATGCACTGGCTAGGCAAGGGAAGTGAACATACACAGCGACGCTCTCTAATGGGAAGAGCCTGGCTCTCAAACAGTTTTGTCAAAACAAAGGCTCTAATGAGCCAGAGGAAAGTAACAGTTCTAGCCCAGCTGCAATTCTTAACCACTTGTTTCATTTTACACTAGGCACACACCCTCCTCTCTCTAGGAAGAGGGTGTGTGCCCAGCATCAGATCCCTGCACACACACCTCTGTCATAAAAATTTCAGGAGCAGACTTTCTGTCTCCTCAACAAAGTAGCTCTTTACAGCTATGTATGGGACACAGCAACACAAAAATTCAGCAAATCAACTGCTGCAGATTGTAAGTATCACCTCTTTTGGCTATGACATTAAAAGTCTTCAAAAGAAACCTATTAAAGAAACAGCTGGGTAGATCTTGATATACACGCAGAGCAAAAAAAGTGTGCAAATCCTCTCTCAAATTTCCAGAGATTCTAGGTCACATCCCTTTGTTGTATCTTCCAAAAAACCCAAGCTGCTGAATTTGAAGTCTGCAGCCCACCTTATCCAAGCAGTCTTTACCCTTACAAGAAGGCAAACCTGTGGTTCATCAGAACTGCTACATTCACATGTTGAGTGCAGCAGACGGAAAATCTTGCTGCAGCTCAAATGGAGCTAGCAAAAGTTTTAACAAGTGAGTGACACAGGCTTGACACACGGCAGCACTGTGATATTGATGGTGAATTCAAGCCACCATTAAATGCTTTTGCCTGCTGGGCTTTCAGCATCATGGAATGACAGAATGCTTTGGGTTCAAAGGGACCTTAAAGGCCACCTAGTTCCAAACCTGGAACCATGGGCAGGGACACCTTCCATTACAGCAGGCTGCTCAGAGCCCCATCCAACCTGGCCTTGAACACTGCCAGGGCAGCTACATCTTCTCTGGGCAGCCTGTGCCAGTGCCTCACCACCCTCACTGGGAAGAATTTCTCCATTATACCTAACCTAAATCTACCTTCTTTGGTATGAAAACTGTTCCCTCTTGCTCTATCACTAACTGCCTTAAAAGTCACTCTCCCTCTTCTTAAAAGTCCCCTAAAGTACTGCAAAGCTGTGCTGAGGTCTCCCCAGACTTCAGGTTATGTGCCACATGCCATTCACCCTCACTGCTGTCATGTTACTGTGCACAAACCTCATGGACAGTCACAGGGACAGCACTGCATCTAACCCTGCAAGCAGTCTGCTCCTCTGGCAGCAGAACACCAGCATTGCTCAGTGGGGAAGAAAAAAAGAGGAAAGCTAATAGAAATAATACATTTCAAACTCTATCTACTTCTCCTTTAGTAACAGGAAGGAAGTAAGCAGGAAGTTTGTTGTGTCAAATTTGGCAAAGGAGAGAGATGAAAAATTAAGTCCTGACAGGACCTTAGTTACCAGCATCTCTGAAGAGAGCCTAGACATCCCATTAACACTGGTTCAGATAGCTGTTTCTTCTCATTCTGGAAAGACTGCCAGGCCACCCACAATCCCACAATGCTTTAAGCAGTGCAAGGTTGTCCTACACCTGCATTAAGCTGAGCCAGGAACCCTTAAGACACTGACAAGAAAGCATTTTCCAGTGTCCCTTTGTGAGCCCTGCAAATACTGACGTACCTGTCCAAGTAGTTGACAATGTTGGAGTTTTTGTTTTCCCTCATCACCAGGATCTCATTAATAATCAGTTCTTTTTTGGGCTGCTGCTGCAAATTCATCTGTTTGATTGCAACCTGCAGTGAAAAGAGATCAGGTAAAGCATTATTGCAGGAGCCCCCAGAAACCTGCCAGTACCAGTCAATTTAGTCCCACATCCACATGAGGCAGGAAAAACACCTTTGGATCATGAGGTCACTGTTTCATCATCAGCTACTGAATTACCATTCCATAACTCTGCAGGCTCCTGCAGCCAGTTCATTTCCACTTATGATGGATGATAATGAAAAAAAGAACAAGAGGAATTGCCATTTTCATACTGGACTTCAGTGTCACAGCTGGATAGCCACCTCCCATCGACAGCTTCTTGGTAACAAAGAAGAGATCCCCTTGCTCTGGTATGGAGTGGTAAACTTTTTGTTTCTGAAAGGATTATTATATATTTTATTTTTAATTGGATCTTTCTGGAAATTTTTTGGTGTTTTTCCCTGTTACCATGCAAATTTTGCCTTCTAGAAATCTAAAGTAGGGTGGGTAAATAACACAACCATGTTTGGTACTTCAAGGTAATAACTCTATTTCTTTTGTCACAACCAGACCTGGGGGAGAGAAGCACCAATGTTAAGATAAAAGGCTCAAAATAAATGAATTTGAGTCAGCTTTATGTCCAGTCATGCCTGAAGGGCAACAGGGATGGATTTGTCAGCTGCAACCCTTTGGTTTAGTAACTTTCTTCCTGTTTTAGGATGCCTGCTCTGCATGTATGTATGCAAAGAGCAGGAAGGAAGAGTTACAACATGTTTGTAACTCTTGTATTCAAGTTTCCACACTACCAGTACTTTGTGAGAGCCCCTGGCCCTCAGAGGCTCTTTCAAATAGTAAACCTGCTCAGCACAGCTGCAGGCAGAGATAATTCATAGAGGTTACAACTCAACAGCCTTTGGTACAATATTTAGGCAAAAGGAATGAAGTGAAACTACAAAACTGCTTTACAAAACTGCTACATGGAGAGAAAGAGGCCTGGGTGAATGAACTGGAGCCAGCAACTACAGTAACTCACAAAAGCAAGGATTAAAAAAACCAAGTCACAGAGTGCCAATATAGATGGATACAATTAGCATTTTGATAGTATAGCAGGCAAGACTATAGAAAAATCCCAACACATGAGAAGGCAAGAGCAGACAGACAGGCTGCTTTTCCACAGTACTCATGAGGGCTGTACTTTAAGAAGACAAAAACAAAACCCCAGGCTGCTCTTTGTACAAGACCAGAGAGAAGAATGAAAGATGAAGAAGAAAGGGAAGGCATTTTATGCAGATAGAGAAATTCCCAGTGTTTCCATGCACTGAGTTCAGTGCACTTCACAGAAAGGCACAAGGAACAGCATTACAAAGTTACAGTGATCCCAAATGCAGACTTAAAAATTCAGGGCCTGAACACACTAGTGTAATGGGAATGATTTAAAAGTCTGTTGTAATACAAAAGTTCAAATTTTCACATGGTTGTCACCGAAGGGGTCCATAAAGAAAGCAGAAAACTATCAAAGAACTTCCCCCTCTTATAAAATTTCTCATTGCTTCAAAATAAATCTAAGAACCCTTCTTTAAAGGCAGCAATTAAAGTGTATTAATTCTTCAGGAACTGAAAAAGGAAGGGAAGGAATTTCAGCAAAAAGTACAATTATGAAATTTGCTGGTGAATAACTGTTACATTGTACAAATGCAAAGTAGACACACATTGTTGCAGACTTCCATAAATATATCTGGAATAACAAACTTGAATCTTTTAAAAAATCCTCCATCTAGAAATAAAGGTTTCCACAGTTGCTGTATATCCATGACTACTAGTTTATGATGTAAGCAGTAAGTATGGCACTTTTTAATATTTGTGAGGGAAAAAAAGAAAAGACAGGCATTCCTTGTCTCACAATTCCAGGACAGAAAGTAAGTGGGCAAAGGATGTCTGCAATTAAAGTCTGTTCTATCCAAGTTAAGTCCTATAAGTGCAGGAAGCAAAGGAGCAGAGGGCAAATAAGAGCTTGTATGGAGACAGGCAGCAATCTTGAGGAAGAGGAGAGAAACTTTTCCTGAGGACCTGCCCAGTCCAAACATTTGCTTCTAGCCTTTGCAGTAACAGAAAGAATCTTTATAAATATGAAATTATTCAGTAATCAAAACTTGTGAAGTCATTTTTTCCAGTTCTCTGCTCAGACCACTCAACCATGTCTCATTAGTAAGTAAAGACCTCATTAAAAATAAGATGTCATGAATCCCTGAAAGACAGTCTTTATTTTGTAGCATCAACTTGAACTTTTGGGACACAATCCAAAATCCACTGCTGTGGTACTCTGGCAGCACTTACCTCCTGTCCTGTAGCTACATCTATTGCTGTGTAAACTGTACCTGAGGCTCTAAACAAAACAGAGAAAAGAAAAAGAAATTATTTGTTAGTATCTCAAAGTAAAAGTGAGAGCTTAACACATGCCCCTTCCCACTTGTCTCTGAAGTGCTCTCAATCCCATTCCTTTACATGCAATAATTCCAGTGGCAAACATAATCTGAAATATTTCTGAGACTAGACTGTTGTTGAGGCAGAAGCCAGAGGATTTATGGGAAGGAAAGTTCCTAATAAGGAACACTACAGTCATCCAAACCCTTGCTGCTAAACCAGCAAACTGTAGGACTGTGAGTTTATTCCATTTCAAGTGGCATGACCACACTATCCTGGCTTGCAGAATGCCCAACATGATAACAGAGCAACAGGATCAGCTGAAGTAAACAAATGGGGCATTGTAGTGAGGAAAACAGGAGTTTGAGCCTCAGCACAGGGATCTGACTGCAGATCTGTGTTGTGCCTCAGTACAGTCTCTCCTACAACCTCTACTTTCCCCCTACCTTGCTCAGAGGAGCACAGCACATGCCTTGAGAGAGCTGATTCAGAAGCAAATCTGTACACTGAAGATGGTCCTGCAGTTCTTTCCCTGCTTGTAGCTGTATTTATCAACCTGATCATCTAATGGCATAATTTCTTATATTACAACACAATTCCACAAAAACCCACTCCCTGTGACTTTGCTGGGAACAGGAAAAGATTTGGGGGGATGTGGAACCCAGCAAAACAGCCAGAAACAAAAACAAAACAAAGAAAATAAATAAACAACCAAACAAAATAAACTTTCCCAAGTATCCCCAACAGCCCTTCCAGCAAACTAAGTTAGCCTGGTTTCAGTGAATTCTTCTTAGAATATGAAAGTGAAAGGTTTAGGCCAGAGAAGAAGCATATACTGACCCCTGTCCAATCTTCTCAAAATTCGTGTACTTCTTTTTTGGATCACCCACACTAACGATACTTCCTATAAAAAACAACAAAAAAAAAGAGAGGATTTTCTTCAAGGCCTTTTTTCATACAGCTACAAGAACTAACTGTAAGAACAGCTCCACTGACCACAGTAGGTTCTGTCTCATGAGCCACTCATCAGAAATCCAGAGGCACATGGACACCAAGGAAGTCCTCAGTTATTTACTCACTTATCATCCCAGCTGCAGCATTCCCCTGTATCAGGAACTTCCCTCCAGAAATGATGGGACACACACATTAAGAACATTTAACCTTCACTTGCAGTCATTACTAGGTGCAGGATGGGGATAGACAGGCCTGACATATGGAAAAACAGTAATTTGTTGGAAACCTGCTACTTACACTCCCAGCTTTAACACCCTGGATGATCTAAGATGTCCCTGCACTGCAATGTCTCTGAATTTGGAGCTGGGCTCTCAATCATCTTGGAGGCAACAGTCTGTTATAAAACTAGTCAAAGATTTCCCTACAGCATGACAATTTGTAGCAGCAAAAAAAAGCATTTATGATCTTTGTCTACCAGCACAACCACAACCATTAACTGACCCAGTGACTGGGCTGCAAGACTCAGGAGAGAAAGTAGAGAGCCAAACCTCCCCTGCCTGTCCTGGGCAATGCTGAGCTGCTCTTCCAGGAGCCTGACAGGCAGCACAGGTTTTAGCAGCAGTTACCAGCATCCCTCTGCTTTTGGAGACCAACCTGAGACCACCTCAGCTCATTCTCCCAGAACCAGAAGTCTTTCATTGCCTTCCTCAAAGGGAAAAGCACTTTGCCTGGTGTTCCACAGCACAGGGCTGCAAGTGGCTGCAAACTTAAACTGATTTTGATAACTCCCCTATGAGTTAGGAATGACACCCTTTTTAGGGGAAGGAACCAGAGCCAGCAATTTCTAGAGCTCAGCTGGGAGCCAGCCTCCTCTCTAACAGCACCAGGGTGGCTAAAAGGATCAAGGGATGCAGAGCAGCGCCCGAGCTGGTGTTTGCAAGTCCCCGGAGCTGCCGACATACGGTGCTGCTCTCACAGGGTCTGGGGCTGAGCCCCAACAGATCAATGCTGGCAAAAGAAACTGCTCGTGGCCATTAAGCCAAGAAATCCAGTAGCAAGCAGAGCAAGAGCAGGCTATTTTCAGACACCACTGGAGAGCAGCCAAACCCAGAGGGTTTAGGACAGACAGAGGTAGAAGTAGGGAATATCACCCATGTTTGGAGAGGAGGGCAGGAAGAGAAATTTGGCTTCACAAAACCCAGTCCAGAATTACAGAAGCAATGCTGTCTGCCCTGAGGACTGGTATTTCTGGACAAATATTCAGAAATTTTCCTTTAAAGCCTAACACAGGCTACAAGCTCAGACTGCAAATGCTTCCCCAAGGCAAGGACTGGACAAAATGCTGTGGTGACAAGTGGCAGTTGCCAGTTTTGCCCTGTTTAATGCTGTATTTCCTACCTTCCAAAGAGTCAGGTGAGGATTCATTAATGTTTGCACCAATGCTGTGCTTCTGCTGAGAGGTAGGGATTGAGCAGCCTCCTTTTGACCTTTGCATGCATTTAGCACGTATTTTGTATGTGTAAATATATTTTTGCTTTACAGTTTTCATCATTTTAGTTAAACTAAAATGTCCAAAGGATGCTTCTCTGCACAACTACAGCTCCACTGCCCTCAGTGGAAAGACATTTTTACTTAGATTAAGACTAAAGATTAAAACTTCATAACATTTTTCTGACTAGCCCACATATAGAAGCTGACACCTGGAGCAAGCAAGGTGTCAGAAGGTACATCTGCTTCCCAACACTCCCAAAAGTAGCACTTGCACTTCTCTGCATGACTGAAGTGGGTGTATTTTTATTAGAATAGCACTTTTTTTCCTGCCACAGTTGGTGCTCGCCTTGCCTGGTCACAAAAATGTCTTGAATCCTTAATGAAACAAAAATTCTGCTAATTGAGTTGGTAAAGTTGGTGTTTTGAAACAATGGGTGTGAGTTTTCTAACAGCAAGCAGTTCCAATTAATAAACCATCAAGTCAATTTAGGCTCTATTTAGAGAAATTAGTTACTCAGATACCATTTTAATATTTTAAAATTTTTTTAAAGTTGTACCCTCAGATTCAGTCTTCATCTAACTACTAGACTCTTACTCCTGAAATACTGACAAATATACCCTCAAACCAGAGGCCAGCCTTATCATAGAGGTGCTAACACAATTTCAGTCAACTGACAAGCAAGCCATGGATGCAATTAATACAGGATTAGTAGGTCAAAGAATTAGAAATGCTCTGCTCTAACAACACCTGGCCCAGGCTGAGGATAGCAATCAGTTGCATCAAAGAGCTGGTTCAGCTGTTGGATATGCCACAGCATAACCCAAAACCACCAGGCAGCAGAGGAGCACTTGCACTGAAGGTAGGAACTGTTAAAGACAGGAGGACACATCTGAGAGACTTGATGAATTTTTCTCAGGAAAAAACCCACCAATTTGGCTACCCACAAAATGTTAAAGCACTTAAAAATAACCAAGCCACTTTACACCATGATACTGAGGAAGGCAAACTTGGGGATGCATTAATTTTCTCTCCATCTTTTAGACACCTTATGTCTAACATTGCAATGTAATCATTCATGTTTCAGAGCTGCAGAATAAGATGTGGAACGATCTCAGACTCCATAGTTAAATAGATGCTATTTATTCAAGGCTTGTTTTGCAGAGCCTGAGGATCTGCAGCTCCCTGGGGACTTCAGCCAGTATCACAGGGGCTCAGTCTAAATTCAAGCTCACCCCTTACATCTTCCCCCAGTTTTGTGCTGTGACTGTGGGCCCATGCCTTCAGTAAGGGATCGCAAAACAGGGAACCATTTCAGCTTGTTGACATTCTGAGAAACCAACACAGCAGGACCTGGAATTTAACTTTTTTAGAGAACAAGGACATACTTAATTTTTCCAGTATCTCTTCATCTGACATTTTTGGCTTTTTCTTCTGCTTCTCCGTGTTCCTGACCAGCATGTCGGGTGCTGTTGTGCTGTTTTCCGAGGGAGAAGAGATAGGAGAGGTGGCCACATCTCTGGTAGGCGGAGGAAGAGGGTCTATCACAGAGCGGGTGTATATCTAATTTGTTGGGAAAAACACACAAGTCAGGTGAAGATTTAAACACTTCTATTCATCCTGTTACTGTTGTTGTCAGGGATGCATTTCTATAGCTGCTTTGTTAACAACTAGCATCACTAATGAAGGACTCGTGCCCCCACAACATGGAAGGTGACAGCACTAAGGTATTCTGCCTGAAGGAATGGCTCCCATTGCCTCCCTCCTGCTCCCAAGAAGGGCTCAGCATCAAGCCATGCAGAGGGACAAAGAGCCACAGGCAAGGCCTGACTGTGATTGCAGCAGTGCAGGCTGAACAAAGAATTTCTCCTCACAGATTTGGTGTGTTCAGGTCGTGGAGCTATCACAGGGGGTGGAGCTGCATCATCTTCATCATCCTCATCTTCAGACACTGAGGGCACTGCAGGGGTCTCAGAGACTGCCTTCACATTCTGCATGCAGTTGCACAAACAGCAAAAATCAAAACCCAATCGCACATTATGAACAAAATCACAAACACTGGATTAAGCTGCTAACAGAGATTGCACTGAAGCAATAATCAGAACAGGGTGGTGAGTTAGAGTGTCTGAAAAAGTCAAACCCAGGGTTCCTGGGTCTTCATGGGAAATGGATGTGCAGTCCAACACTGCCTGACACAACTGCTCAGACAGAGCTCTCCATCTGCCTGAGTGACAGCAACCCTCTTCCCAAGGACCTGAGGAGAGCTGGGCTCTCTCACTGCTTTCCCAACACCCACACAGCTGACCAGCAAGTTTTGGGACACCCAAGTTTGGAAATATCTGTCCCTATTTATACTGTCTCTTAGGGCTTTTTGCTTGCTTCAAACCCTGACCATTCAGTATGAAGATTTCAGACTTTAAATGCCAGAATTCACATCAAACTCTTAATGGTTTCTCCAAAAGTTAGGTGGTCAGGTTAGCATCCCTTCTGGTATGGTGATTGAGAATTAATTAATTAATGTGAGATTTTGGAAGCAGAATCTGGAAAAATCTTTTCAAATCTCTTTTAAAATTACTTCCCATAAGAATTTACAGAAAAATAGGAACAATTATTTTGTTTAAAAACAGTTTTTCAAGTGGTTAAAAAATTATCTGGAATTTTCTGCAATGCTGTGATTAGGAATGAAAGTCACTTTTAAATTTATCCATGTGAAACTGGATTAGAAGTTCATAATATTCTTTACACTACAAACATTTCAGAATAAACTTGGTAAGGTCCTCAACCCACTAGACCAGTTCTGTTTGTGCATCATCACCTCCCTAAGAGTAGTGGGGGGAAAAGTATTAAAATCCTCAGAAAGAGGGAGAAAGCAACACAGTATTTCACTGAGCCTAAAATACTTGAAATCATCATCATCTTGACAAGTAATTGTCAAAATGCACTTGACATAACACAAAAACCTAGCTGGTGAAAAACAACAAGGAAAAGCTATGTACTGGGAATTTCCTAAGTATCCCCAAAATTAAAGGTTGGCCTGAGGGAGGGCATTGGATATCTCAGTAAACTGGTAACTATTGCTTTTCTCAGGATTTACTTAAAAATCCAACCTCAGACAGTGAAACTTCTGAGGACTGACATATAATGATGTGTAATAATGAACAATGGCAGAAACATTTTCTGTTTCTTTTTCCAGAGTCCCAAATGATCAGATCTAAATAAGCTGCCTTTGGAAGGGAGAAAAACAAGGCAATGCTAGGTAATGACATGGCCATGATAAAACAAGAGCTGAGGGAATTGTGGAGTTTTATGAACCATCATACACTGAAAGTTTTGTTTCTTTTATCTCACATGCACACACAAAAATTTATCATGTCTCCTAACAAAGCAAATAGGAGTGGTGCCTGCCCTGGCAAGGACTGAGTAAAGGTCAAGCAGAGAGGAGGAGAACCTTTTATTTCCTGTTCTGCTAGAGATTAGTCTGGTTAACCAACATTAGCTTTAGTAAATCAGACCTCACAGGTTAGTAAATAAACTTTGTTATAAAACAGTTTACAGAGAAATAAAACTTGACAGCAGAGTGGTTATCAAATTCTCGGTGTAGAAAAAGACCAACTTCTATGAAAACAGACCAATTTCTACTAATTAATTCACTAATTTCCATTCATTAATTCACTATAAATCCTACTTCCATCTGCTTTATTCCCCACCAGTTGAAAAAAAAGAAGGTAAAGGAGCACACCTGTTTTTATAAACATGAACTGGCTATACAAATATACATAGTTCAGATTTTAAAACATTAGGCAAACTACAAGTTTACAAGTAATTAACTAGTTTTTGCAAGTTTTTTAATGTCAAGATAGAATGTGAGGCTTACCAATGTATTAGATGAATTGTAATCCTCGGCTGATTTATCTGAAAGACAGATAATAATGCCATTATAAATGAGTTATAAATGCAGCAAAAATGGGGAGAGGAGCAAGGAACAAGCTCTCTTTAGAAAAGGCAGGCAAAAAGGCTGCTCCCGAACTTAGCTCCCTCACTCCAGCTTCCCAGAACCAGCTGAACCCTGGAAGATATAGGAACAGAGGGTAAACAAATGCAGACAGATGCAAGGGTCACAAATCCCTGCAGCAGGAGGGTGGAATTGCCCAGAGCAAAACCTGAATGAATATTGTCCTCCATCCATGTACACAAAATATTATCAATGACTAAGTCCCCAGCAGAGGCACTGCAGCTGACTCCTGACAGCAAAATGTTCAGTCTCAGCCACCAAAACTTCCTGGAATAGCACAGAGGACCCCACAAGTCAACTGATGGGCTTCTCATTTGACTATCCAGGCACATATGGGGAATATTTGTGCTTTTATCCTTGCTTGGAGCCTTCCTAATTAGTACCAGATCTGGTGACATGGTTCTACCCCCTGGAAGAACCAAAGTAGGGGTTAATATTTAGAAAGGGAAGGAATTGCAGTTGAAAGGAAAAGGGGTGGTGGTTGCAGATGTCCTTCAGAGGGCAGATAAAACCTTGGCAGCTTCAACTTTTAGAGGAACCCAGCCAGCAATTTTCAAGCACCCAGGCAGCTGAGGCCCATTCCCCAACCATGGCACACGGGAGCCGAGAGGTTCTCACCCCAAGTACACAAAAAGCAACATCCACACCCACCCTGCAAACTGAAACTGGTGCAAAATTTAGCTGCCTGTTTTCTCTGGGGACTTTGATCAGGGGGAACCCAGCCCCAGCAGTCTGGGATCTGCCTTCCAGATGCTGGCTGTGAGCATCACAAAAAGGATGTGTTTGGGAGACTCAGCCAGTTGACTGACCTCCTCTTTTGCAGCTATGCTGGGCATCCAGATTAACAGAAGAGCATTTTAAAGGAAGAACGGTGCCTGAGCAGCCAACGAATCTCGTTCACATTTTCCTTGAAAAGAGAGACCTACTTGTTGATTAAACAAAAGAAGCCCCACATGCCCTGACCACAGAGAGTTGGAAAAAGCAGCCACGTGAGACCATCACCATGTACCTGTGAAGCTCATGTACTTCTGGCTGTTGGAGGTCTTCTTGGAGTTGTAAAACTCCAACACATCCAGCACTGCCTGGGGGTTCTTCTTCTGCTCTGACTTGGTGATGTTGGAAGTCTGCAGCAGGCGTGCCCACTGCTCCGGCATTCCCTGTGGGAAGAGGCACCTTGGTAACACACAGCTGGTCTAATGTGCACAAAACATTAACCCACTGTCACTGTTCTGCCCCAGCTTTTGGAGTCACACAGTATTGTGAGGGAAATAGGGAGAAAGGAGGACAGAAGAGGAGAGGAAAGAAAATGAGGTGGTGAATGTGTGTGTCCCCAGCCAACGCCTGTGCTACAAATCACACTTGGGCATGTAAATGTCCCTCTGCTCTTGGGTCTCTGGGTGACTCCCAGGCCCTTTGAAGACCAAATTCAAAAACCAGAAAGGAGAAGAACCAATTGCTGCACTTTGGGAAAAGTCTCAAGAAAAAACCAAAACAAAATACAAAATCCTTTATGCACAGGTATCCACATACTTATATACATCCAAGAAAGACTATGGGAGTAACATACACTGCATAGCCTTCAGCACAATGGACATGCAAAACTCTTTTGGGTCTTCTGGTAGCACTAGAGTTCTTTGGAAACAGCAGTGTGGTGCCCTCTGTAACCAGAGCTGGGAAAGCAGAGGTGTTAACTCCACACCTGAAGCTCAGAATTTAATTATAGGGACATAATTTCAGTCAAAAGATAAACACACCTGAAAAACAGCCAGACTTGTGCCCCTCCTCACCAGCAGGGATAACAGTTTGCATGGACAAAGTGGCAGAGACTGGGATCCATGAGCAGTGAAGTTATCCTCCCTGTTCAAAAGGAAGGCTGGATGCACCCCCCAGGTAATGCCCCACTAGTACAGCTGGAGTAACCTGGGCAAGTCTAAAGGCTGCCATGCAAAACCCACGTGTGCACATGACTCAGGGTAGGGGAATAAAGTCCCTGAAAAAGCAGCACACTACAGACAGGCAGAAACACCTTGTTCACAAACAACTTCTGCTGCTAGGAAATACTATCTCATAACCAAAATAAGACTGAAAATGCGATGATGAAGCACCACTCTGTCTTTACAGTATTTTGCATGTCAATAAACAAAAAAACCCATCACACATAAAAGCATCTGACATTTAGCCTTAGGGCAGCACATACATGTTCTCTCCTAAGTAGCTGTACACAGCTGTGTGCCTCCCAAAGGAAAACTCTCAGAGCCCCACTTGGGGGACACAGACTATGCTACAGACTTATTTCAGCTCTACAGGGGGAAGGGGGGGAAGAGAAGGGAAGGGAGGAAGACAGATATACCATGTTTAGCTGACCACAGCAGCCAAAAACCCAGGAAAGGAAAACTTTGCTGGCAGCCTGAGCACCTGGGATGTGCCAAGTTTGACAGTCTCTCAGCATGAATTAGTGGGTAGCCTCTGCAGATGTGCTTCAAATGAGATCAAACTAGATGATGGTAATAGCCCTTCCAGCATTAATATATAAAAGATTAATGGGCCCTGGCTCCTCCTAGCAATAAGCTAAACCACACAGTTCTCTCTTCCTCCAGCTTCACTTACTGTGAATTCTCCCGTGACTGCATCAAACCCCACATGAATCGTGTGTTCAAAATCTGAGGGGAGGGAGATCTCCGGCCGCTCTTTCTCTTTCTTCTTATTGGCTGCAAGAGACAAAAACAACAACAATTAAAAAAAAAAAAATCCATAGATGCATCAAGATCCATAATCTCCCCAATAGCTTCTAATTCACCTACACAATCACTCCCCTACCCCATTTTTGCTAGTCATAGGATTTTGACCTGAAGCAGACAAACAGAAAGTTTAAAAATTTTCTGTCCACACTTAAGAGCAACCACAGTGAGTGGATAACAGAAATAAAAGCCCTGTAACACAGGACAAACATAAAAGAAGGAAACTGATATTTTCAGTATGTTAAGTATCAACTAGTGTATCTAGACTCAACAGCATGAGAGGTATTTACCTAAAATATTCACTCAAACTTACACAGGTCAGAGCCAAAAGCTCTACAGTGGCAGTAAGTGGAAGCCAGTCAGTTTTGAACACATATTTTTATTTGTTGTTTTAAGCAACTTTTAAAACCCAACAAAACAATATTATGTGCTTTTAAATATGCACTTGCCTCTCATACAAAAGCCAGGGACAAAATTAACTACAAATACTGCTTAGAAATTGCTTCCTTCATCCTATTTCCTCAAAAGTTTGTGAAGAAACCCAAATATAATGTGGGGTTCTGCTATAAAATCTTATGAACAAAAGCACTTCTTTTTCTTTTTTTTTCCCTCACAAAATGAACTAAAGATAGTTTTAATAACCAGTTTTGAAGACATGAGCAAGATATCAGAATCTGACAGGTGAGGAGCAGAAGTCACCAAGAAACAGGGAAGGAAATACATCAAAGCAGATGCACCCTGCAAATTTTAAACAGGGGTCTTCAAACAAGATTATCATTATGCATTGGATTAAGTTCATCCATATTCATTATGTATTAAAGACTCCACCTTCCTTTTAGCATTTATTGTATTCAAGAAATTGAGATCAGTTCAAGGAAGAACCACATTCTCGTCGGCTCTGCTGCTGCTTGCAGTTATAAAATCAGCAGAGCCAGGAGAAGGTGAGCAAACTACTCACATTTCCCAGCTGCTCCCCTTTTTTATCCAAAGCCAAACAGAAATTGTTTTGTGGCTGACATTCCCCAGTGCACTTATGGCAACATGAAGGCCAAACCCCAGGTGTTTGAGAAGCCTGCAAGGCTAACAGTGTAGCAATTCTTTAAGACACTGCTGTGGTTGGTTGTGTAGGGAGGCTCAGGGCTGGCCCCAAAGGACTGAATCCCATTTCCTTCAGTGCCAGCTCTGGCACTCTTCTCTGTATCATTACAGAGCTACAGTTGTACAGAGTAATTTTGGAGAACGAAAAGGATCAGATGCTCCATTTGGGACACGAAGATGGAACAGATTGTTTTTGATCCCTCTTTCCAACAAAGGGAATGAGGGAAGCTGAGTCACAGAGGAGTGACAGAGTGCCAAGGGGAAAAGAGCAATGCTGGAGGAGCCCTCCCTGAGAAGGGAGCGAGGAGGAGGCAGGAGCAGCTGCTGGTTGGCAGATGGTGAGCATCTGCAGCACAGAGGCTGCTGCACGCACTAGCGCTGGATGGAAAGCCAGAGGCAAAGGGGTGCAGAGAGCGCCATCAGAGCCACCGTATCCCACAGGTCTGCCCACAGGATCAGTCCACTCTTCCAAGCCACAGACTGAGGTGCCATCTCAGCCCAGAAGCCCAGGTGAGGAAGAAGAGGACACCTCTATCAGTGCCACTACACAAGAGCTCTGCACACAATGAACACCCACACGTGGTGCAGGGCAGCTGCCACAGCAGAGCTGAACAAATTCCTAAACAAAGCTTAAGGGCATTAGGTTGCTATCCAGAAGTCTTAGGTGGTTTTTTTATTTCTACATTCAGGCAGATCTGACAGATCTAGAAGCCTAAACATTATTAAACCATTAATAATACAATTGCCTTGTAACCAGGTGGTATAAGGGAAAAAGAACTAAAGAGAAAGGCAGTCCCAGTCTGGCTAAACACTAAAGTCTCTTTTAAGTGATTGCATTATCTTTGCAATGAGCTAAAAAGACTTGAAGAATCTTAATTAAAAAAAAAATACAAAAGCAAAATAATATCATATATTTAAGATGACCTACCTACCACCACACCAAAGGCTTTATTCCCACAAACACCTCATCACCTTCTCATTCCATGTTCAGTGCTGTTATGAGAGCCTCCCATAATTTTTTCTTACAATGTTCTGGCAACTTGAGCTGCAACTGTGAAGCATGATGTCTGACCATGCAGCGAGGCCATCCTGAAGCCCACTGAGATGAGAAAGGTCTTCACCACTGCTAACATGGACTCAGGTGCTCCCAGTCACCATGGAAAGGGCTCCTGGTTGCTGCACACTGTCACCTTATGGGAAAACCATTGCCTCTGTTTGAAGCTGCAGCTGAGCTGAGCAAAGTTCAAAGGAGATAAATGTGCCCCATTCAAGCCAGACTGACACCCTCAGTCTGGCACTGATGAGTCCCCTGAGCCCAGGAAAATTCAAAATATTCACAAGTCCTGCTGAGAGCAACAAGTCACACAAACCCTGCATCCCATTGGGCAGGACTCACCCAGTATTAAACCAATGGGTTTTTTAAATGCCAGATTTGCGGTTTAGGCTTGGACAGAGGAAATGAGGACTACAAATTACATCCTAAATTTTGCAGGCAGTGCATGACATCTTCAGAGCTGCCTGGCAAGGGGTATAGCTCAATGCAAGTGTGCAAACATGCATGAGGCCCTGGATTTATGCCCCATGTGTCCTTTATACAACACTTCTGCTCATGCACAGGGGTAAGCACAGATTTGCTCAAAATTACTTTCCTCTAACTGAATGGAAACCAACTTCCCTTTAAAAAAAATAAAAACTAAAAAATAACACCCAAATAATTTCAGGCACAAACCGAAGAGAAGTGTTGTGAACACTGAACAATTTCCCTATGTTTAAGCAGCATGACACAACAGGAATTTAGTTGTCATCATGAGACCAGAAGAAGTTTTCATAAGATGGAAATCGACCAATTTGAAGTGAAGGTGACAGTGTTAAAGGAATTTTTTGCTCAACAGGAATTAGAGGACAGAAGCAACCATTCTCGTTTGGGCAGGTGTATTGCAACAGAAGGCTCTGCTGGGCTTGGCTAAACAAAAATCTCTCATGTCTTGAAGCATCTGCCATGTTGGCCAATCTTCAGTAAACATGGGCAGCTTTGGATCAGTTGCAGTCTGTCTGCTGATTTTCCCCAAACCTTCATTTTTCTCCTTGTTCGTAGTTCTCCTTCATAATCCAACTCAAACTAGCATTTCAGGTTCTACTTCTTTTACTCCTTTACAAGTTTCAGGTAATTTCTTTGATCTCTAGAGCAGTTCATCCTGGTGACTTAAAAACTCCTCTCCTTTAAGTAAGTCAACACTAAAATCCTGCAGCTTTTTTAGGATTCATACTCATAATGGCAAGTTCTAACCCAGACCCAGCAGACTTTTAACATTGAGTTTCTGGATTGCAGGCTCAAGATCCCACATTTGTAAAACAATCCAAAGTTGCCAAAAGTATCAGATAAGGATAAAAATAATGTATGCCACACTCAATTTGTAGAAAATTATCTACCACCTTGCTTATTTAAATTAGTGAAGCTATCATTTCAATTAGTCTTTTCGCTAATAAAAATTAGGAAGCAGCCTCCCTCCTGAAGGCCAGGGAGTTGAAGGTATTTAGTCTTGACTTCAGTTACCCAGTGCTTAGAAACCATTGCAATACAGAAAAAGCTGATGTATTACGAAGAGGAACTCCAAAAAAATAGGTCAGATATAAAAAGAAACCAGCACATATTAGGGGATGATTTTTTTTTTTTTTGCATCACTTCAAAAGATTCATAGGAGAGAGGTTTTTTTAAAATATCCTCATCCTAAAAATTAGAATTTCATGTACAGTTCACAGTTCCTATCTCTTTTTCCATCTGTTACAGTCCCTTGAACATGAAAAACTCCTTCAGTTCACAAGAAATATGCAAGAATTTTCAGTCACAAAATGTTCTTAAAAGTAAGTAGACAATGCCTGACCCAGACATTAGAACAGAGTAAATGGCCACGAGGCAAAATATGACAGGTCTAGTAGGAAATTGCATATTAGTCTTGTATAACTCAAATTATTTGCTGTTTAAAGCAACAAAACAAGCAAAAGACCTCCCTCTGCTTTCCACCAATTGCCAATGCCAGCTTTATTGGCATTTATTTATTATATTTGTAATTGGCACAAAACCTTATGGTTTTGTAGACCATTATGGACAAGTCAGGCTGGGAAGTAACAGAGCTAGTCCCAGAGCTAGTCCAGATTTTCAGGGACACTGTTCTCATAATTTATAGGAAAGGCAAAATAAATTAAAAAAAAAAAAAAAAACAAAAAACAAAACACTACAAGAAAGGGGGCCTAAAAGAGACCTGCAAAAGGATTTTGACAAGGGCATGGAGTGATAAGACAAGAGTGAAGTAATTAAAAACAAGAGAGGGCAGGTTTAAACTAGATACTAGGCAGAAGTTCCTCACTGTGGGAGTGGTGAGGCACAGGTACAGGTTGCTCAGAGAAGCTGTGGCTGCACTTTAGAAGTGTTCAAGGCCAGCCTGGATGAGGCTCTGAGGAACCTGGTCTGATGGAAGTTATTCCTGCCTATGACAAGTAAGTTGGAACAAGATGATCCATAAGGTCCCTTCCAACCCAAATAATTCTAGTATTCTATGATCCTGTGGAAAAAAGCAAGATGGATTAAATGCCAAAGGTTTAATCATTACAAAAAACATATCTACAGACTGTACCTTATGTACCCTGCAACAACCAAGACAGAAGATTTATAAGAAGAGATAAAATACTGTACTTTTGTCTCCTGGCAAAATAGATCGGTAAAACCGATCCTTCCTCTTCTTTTCTTCTGGGTTGGGAGGCAGAGGTTTTGAGCCATGGTTTAAAGTCCCGGGATCTTTGCTTCCTGAACCAATCATAGTGCTGGTATTTCTCATTGGAGGAGCAGGTGGTTTGTCTTCTGTTTCAACTCCATTGTTAGACATCTTCAGCTGGGGAGGCCGTTACTAGGAATTGGGAAAGAAAACAGGTTAGAAGCCATATTTATTTATTTATTTATTGTGGACTAAAACCACACACTACCAAGTAAACCACAAGCCGGTATCTGCAGATGGACCTGCAACCTCAGCCCAACCATTAACCCAGCACTGCTGTGTATGCCATTAACCATATGCCCAAGTGCCACATCCACTGGCTTTTTGAACTCTTCCAAGGATAACGACAGCAACACGAACCCCGCATAAAAATTTGTGTCAGCACAACAAATTCTACTCAAGACGCCTTTTCTTTTTGTGTTAATAAGACTATGTTCAATCATTTGCATTATCGATCACTGAGAAAAGCCTGTTTCAGGATACAACAAATTCTCAAAGAAACCATGGAGCAGAAGTCAGGGTGAGAAGGTAAACATGATTTAGTGAAGAGGAAGGATACCTGAGAGGAGCCAACAAGTTGCTGAGTTTGTAATACCTCTCAGATCCATGCTAGCTCTCATAAAACTGCCAAAAGGTTTGCATCAGTCTCCAGCACAGCACAACACAGAGAATGAAGTTTGTACTCAGAGTTTTGATGCAGCTGCTCAGGCTCCTTTGCTAAAGAGCTGCTGAGCGGGTTCAGAGGCAGAGGTGGCTGCAAAGCCCTGAGCTGTACCCCCTCAGATGCAGTGCCACAGCCCTTGACTGTGCCAAGCCAGCCCTGGCCTTCCTGCAGTAACTGCACACTCCAGGAGCAACTCCAACTGCCAGGAAGTTGATTGCATTTTGTTCTGTTGGGAGGGTCAAATGAAACCAGATCCCCAACACACACTTAAATCCATAAGTAAATAATCCCTGCTGCGCAGATTTAAAGACGGAAGCTTGGGAACAGGGTAATAGATTATTCTGCAACAACTAACTTGTTCCACCCAAATGAGATCAGCATTACTCCCAGCACAGTCTGGCTGCAGCAAGATCCTTCTGGAAATTAGAATTCATCTGCACTATGTTTTCTTTCAAAAGTGAGTTGGGAGTTAACTGCTGAATAAAGACCAAAGTGCGAACAATTTCTGTTTGGGTGGAAAAAGCAATTCAACGGCTTTACCACTTTCACAGGCAGTAAGGGAAGTTGTTTCACTTGGGGAAAGTTGCAGCGTGGCAAGAAGTCAGAAGCTGTTTGCTCTCTGCAAGTAAGAAGTTCAGTTACAAAGCTGAGATCACTGCTGACTGCCAGCGAGCTGCTTTCCATAGGCTGGACTCAGTGTGACACTGAGTTACACTGAACACATCCCACCACCGCACCACAGTCCTATGGCCACACAGCACCCAGCCAGCCTTCAAAGTCTTCCTCAGCCAAGCTACTGATCCTCAGTGTAACTGGCAAGCTTTGGACCCAGAGCACACTGCTCTCGCCGCTCTGGGGAACTAAGGCAGGCAAACACTGCCCACGGAAGTCACTCAGCAGCAATGTGCCAGATTTTGCCAAGAGCAGAGTTTCCCTGTTGCCTGCCAAGCCATGGCTGGCCTGCAGCTCCAGCTTTGCTTCCATTGATTGATTCCCAGTTTCTTCAAAGTTGCCCTTAAATGGGAGGGTTGGCAGTGTAGTACAGCCTGTAAGGCTTTGGGCAAGTCTTTACACACAGGGAACTTTGTAAAAGGTCTGCCCCTAGCCCCATTCTCCTTCCAATACAGCTATGCAAAGGAATATTAAATGACAGACTAGCATTTGGGGATTGATTTTAATGGTGGGACAGCTTTGGCATTTAGGAGGGGTGGGGGGAAATTATCTGTGCACTTGTCTGGGCGTGTCCTCACATGTGCCCTGTGCATGTCCCACCACTCACACTTCAGCCTCATGCCATTCTTGGGTATAAAACAGAACAGAACTAAGTGACAGCTGGGGTGCCAGCCATGAAGGGGTTGGTGCAAACGAATACTCTCCCTGCCTATGCAGTGGAAAAAAGTCTAAGCTAAAACCCAACTGATAATTTTGGCAGCCACTGCTGCACATGTATCTTGTGGAACATGAAGATACTGAGCCCTTCCTGATGGGCTTTGCACATCACAGTGTCAGCGGCTGGAACAGAACTGGCACAACTAAACCATTTGAAACAACATAAGCAGCAGTGTCCCATAAGAGATGCATTCTCTGCTTCGATCTTATTTAACCACGAAAAAGCAAATTGCCAGGAAGGTGCTAGGAATACACTGCAAACAGGGAAGCAGAAGGAAAAGGAATGTTAGCAGCCCTCTGCCTGTCAAACAGACCTCCCCAGGAGTGGCACCACATTTGCTGCTCTAACAGTCTGATTTACCCCCAACGGGGGTTTGAATAAAGGTGCATCCAAAGATTCCCCCATCAGCCAGACTTCCTGGAGCTGCAGGCATGGCTGGGATGGAGACTGACTCACTTCTGGGTCCCTCTCCCACTGAGCAGAGAGCTCAGTATACCTGCTGTCGGAGGCACAAAACTAAGCAGGAGAAGGAGTAAAGTTAACGAAGTTGGGAATGGATGCAACATCAGATCAAAATAGAGCAGTATGCGGCTCCAGGCTGGAGAAAAAGAAGTGAGAGGAAGAATAAAAAAAGCCCCAGATTACAGGCAGAGGCTGGTCTAGTGTTGGAAGAAAGAAAGAGAACATAAGGAAAAACCTCAAAAAAAAAAGAGTATAAGAAAAATCTCTGGATGTCAAGAATCCTCCCCCTCAGTTCCACCAGTGTAACCCCAGGGACATCTGCTCTCAGTTTCTTCAATATAAGAAAGTTTTTCAAAATCCCTCAGTCAGAAAGGACAGCGCACAAGTGAATTACTGTTTAACCGCAGGGATAGAAACTGGCAGTACAAGCTCTTGTTTATCTTACATTATTCCCTGAAAGAGCAAGTAACTGCTGAGAAGTTACATAGTTTTACAACCAATATTGTTTCACACCTATTTGATAACTGCACCTTTGCTGCAGGCAAAGCCTATAGTACACCCTCTCATTTTCCTTCCATCACTCAAGTTCACAGACCTTTCTCTTCATCAAAGTCTTATGTTTGGAGTTACATGAGCTGTTTGGAGATGGGGGGGTAAGAGAAATCCCTTGATCCACAAAACTAAGAGACTGATTCCACAGAAGTTCCCCCCTGTAATAGCTGCACTAGAGGGTTCCCAAAAGCCTTGTGCCACTATATATTTAAAGGGAAAATCAAAAACCTGCTTAAATAAATCCTCCCACTGCAATACAGAGGTCAAATGCAATATCATTATACTTTCAACTTCTATTGGCTTCAAAGTAGGCAGATGAAACCCTGTCCTGACAGAATTATACAGCCAAGGCAGAGCTGAGAGCCCAGAGCCAGGCCAAGTGGTTACAGAGGCAGCCATCTCCCTCACTGCAGCCCAACTGGCTGTGCAAATTCTCTTCTTCCTAAAATAATCTCCTGCCAATTCACATGTAAGTAGTCTTTAAACAAACCCCCTCATGTGGGCACTGCCCGAATTCAGAGCACCAGGCAATCACTTCCCCAGCCAGCAGAACATCAGTGCTAGGCCACTGAAATGAGTCACTCAGCTAGGCATAAGCCATTCCATTCCAACAGGAATGCAAAGCATCGCTGCTCTGAGTTATTTCCTTCTTCACACCAGCACGACTGCCTTGAGAAATCCATCTTAGGTTTCCATGGAGTGATTAAGTGAACAGTGGAAGCAATGAAACAGCACATGAACTTTTCAACCAGAGTCAGATGGGGGAATACATTTTAGCTGCAGACACAATTATTCTCAACTACTATATATATTAAAATACCAGCACTCAAACCAAACTCCATAGACACCACTAGGGAAGGCATAGCTGTAATGTAGGACTATTGTTTCTGCAGACATTTGAAAGTACTGAAAGTTTGAGTTGTTTCAGCACACAGTAATAATGATAAGTTTTATTACATACTGCAATCTGTGACTGCTGTAGTCAAGTTATGGTTGCCTTCAATGCACCCCTATCCCTTCCAATCAACTTTTGCGGGTCATTAGCTACATATCATTGCCCCAGACTCAACAGAGTCCAACAGCAAACCTGTCAAACTCTCCTTTTACACCTACAAAACACTTATGCAGACAGGAAGAAGACAGACGTAGGCAGATGGCGCAAGCAGAAGTAGTGAACAAGCAGAAGTTGTGAACAGAAAACAGCACCCACAGGTGCCAAGAGTGGCATCCAAGAGCTCAGGGTACATTCACAGATGCAAAGATCCATGCAGGTCTGCTGATCTTTGTTAAGATGATATAACACAAAAGACGATCACAGAATCATTAAGATTGAAAAAGAGCCTAAGATCATCAATCCAGGCATTAACTCAGCACCATGGTGTTAACCACTAAATTCCACTCTCAAGTGTCACATCTACATGCTTTGGAAATTGTGAAGTTTATTCCTAAACTACAGGCATAAACTGTAGTACAGGCACAGCCTCCTGAGACATTCACCTTGCAGAGTGGGACCCAAAAGTAGGTGGGACATTCTGACCCTACTCTAGCACACACACAAGCAGAAAAAAAGAGAGAACAAAGACCCTCTATGTATGTCATTTTTCCTTCCACTTAACTTGAGCACATCATTTCAAACCTGCTGCTCCATGCTGAACTCTAGGTTTCTATCAAGCTGCTTGTCTTCTCTTTGCATTCCTTAGCAAGACAGACATATGACTGATTGCTAAAACAGAAAGCAATTAAAAAGTCAGAAAGGCTAAAACCTACGCTGCAGTAGATGCCATACAGATAACTACATCCAATGCATACTAATTGCAGGAGTCAACATGAAAACTCATAAAAGAGACATCTATAATTCATGCAGTCTGGCAAGAGAGTAGCTGTAAGTTACTCACTACAACTTACTGAAGAATAAACTATATTAAACAAGACAGGGAGGAGGAAGATGCTCAGCAACTGCTCTTTCCTCTCTGCTTACTACCAGAAGGAAATCTCCCATTTTTCCAAGACACTAGTATTCTGTTGTTGGCAGGGTGAGGAAAGGGTGTCTTGCTCACAAACAAAAAAAAAAAAAAAAAGAGAGAGTCTTAACCTTTAATTGAGCTGATCCTTATCAGAACAAGTGTTTTACCTCTGCACCAGTATCCTTGCATCCTTCCACCCCATGGCTAGAAATTGCTTGTGAGCACACACAGTTAACATCACATCCTTCCCCCTCACACTGCCCTGGTGAGAAAGAGCACAGGCTGTGCTCTGCTCTGTTCAAACACATTGCAAGCAGCAGATTCCCTCCCTGTGTGTCACGCTTCCATGCAAATCCCAGCAGAAAAAGTAACATCAGAGTTTATCAGCTGGGTTTCCACACAGGATGAAGACAGTCATTCGTTTTTTATTACTTTACGTGGGACTAAGTCTCAAACACCAGTCTCACGCTGAAGGAAGGGCACCCCACGCCTTCCACCTGAAAAAGAGGCAAGAGGTGTCTTCTTCCTCCACCCAGCAGCAGATTGGGACCAGGAACACATGCTGTCACAAAAAAGGCAGCTGCAACACACTCTGAGGGAGGAAAGACCGATCACCGCATTTAGAGGTGATTAAAAAACCCTCAGAAACCCTAGCATGGAGCTGTCTCCCCAACCAGTTACTGCACATCTGAGCTCTGTGTAAACGTGCCAATTAAACAAAAAAAGCCAAGGACCAGCAAAGCACCAGCCCAGACCCTGCATTTACATATAAACTACAAAAAACACAAAACAAAAATAACTACAAACAAACAACACAAAACCCCCAACAGACTAAACAACGGGCTTGCATAAAGTTCAAATAAATAATTACAAAACAGCAATGTTTACTGATGTCTTTTTAGAACTTACCTGTTAGATCCCTGCAGGTGCTGCCAACACCTAAAGATGCAGATGAAATTGCTAAACTAAATGAAAGAATAATCTCTCAACATCAGTATACACGTAGAAGAGAATGCATCCACTGCTACAGCACGAGTGGGTGGGTGGGTGTGAGGAGGGGGAAGAGAGACACTCTCATGGCAGATGGCCAACTACCAGTTGCAGTCTTGCTCCACTGCCAGTATTATTTCCATAGTGCCAGACATAAAGGATGACTGACCACTTACAACTCAACAGGAAAAGCTGGACAGTCCCATGCTTGGAAATTTAAAAGCTGAAAGTCTGGACGGTCCTTTTAAAAAAAGCCTTTCATTCAATCCCAGCAGTTTGGGCTAAATGCAAGGTGGGATTCCCTAGCCCAGATTGTGCAGGAGGACGTGGACATCCCTGTAGTGGGCAGGAGAGCTGCAAAATCTCTCCCTGGGCAGATATCCACGCTAACCCATCCTACCGCACAGATACGCTTCTAAAGAAGAACAGACTAATTATAACCACTCGATTCCTAGCAACAGAGTTCTCCTTTCATTCAAGTTAAGGAAGCTTCTTTCTGTTTTGTTAGAAAGAATCAAGGCCCAATGTTCACCATCTTCCACAGTGTGGGCCCATGCATGACCATTGTGACAGTAACCCAGGCACACTGAGGGTTTTAGAAGCACTGAGGCAGGTCAAGCCCTTTTCACCGCATTAGGCTTGAATCCAAAACCACAGAGAGGCAATGCCAGCTTAAATTGCCGTGTTTAGACTTGGCTTCAGCTGTTGCACAAATAAATGGCTGTGTCAAACAATAACCACTTCACAATCAATGCCAGCTATGCCCAAGTACCTGGAACACGTGATGAACTCCCCTTAATTGTGCTCCAGTACTCAAACTTGGAGAACTGCAGAGGTCAGCTCTGCCTGATCCCATCCCTGGGCAGCAGCCTCCTCACTCTCACCAAGCATTTACCCACTCCTAACAGGGCTTTTAAACAGCCCAAGAGAAATAAATTGCATCCATATTCAAGGAGGAAAAAAAAAAAAATCCAAGCTGCAACAGAAAGAACCAAGAGTATCGTTTTTAAAAGTTCTCAGCCCACAAATCATCCTCCTTATTTCCTCATCTCCAGAAGTGCTGCCTCCCCTCCCCCTACATGCCTGAACAAGCAAGTTGGCTGTTGCAGATGTCAGGACAGGCTCCCTTTTCCAGCACAGCACAGAGCAGCCTTGGCTCTGGTTCTGCTTTTGCTCACAGGAGGGCAGGGCTTCAACCACAGAAGTCAAAGTAGTCGCTGGAGTCGGAGCTTGCTAAGCAGGGTGGGAAAAATAAAGGCCTCTTATGCTAAAGCATATCCAAAGCCCATATAAGCAGGTTTCCTGGAGGAAATCTGTGCTCCAGAGGAAATGACTAGAAGCAGCAAAAAGAGAATATATTAATGCACACAGTTAAAACCACCCCCACTACTCCTGCCTAAGTTACTTGGCTCAGAGTCCTAACTACACATTAGCAGCAACAGCAACTGAGAGCAGCTGAATCATTAATCATTATTCCATTCAAAAGTTTCCAATGCAGGAAGATGGACATGGGGCACAGGGCTCAGAATTAAGCCCTGCTCTCTCCTAATGTGGAATAATTCCCAGTACAATGTATTCACACTTTAAATACATGTTAGCACTTGCAAAAACTGCACCTTTTTAAATCCAGAGATCTGTCACTTAGCAATGGGGGTGGGGGTAAGAAACATATAAGAAAACGAGAACATTTTCAGATCAAGTCAACGACATCCCACAGGCACAGAGGACACTGCAATGCAGTGGTTAGCAAAAAGCCACAGGACATAAATAGATGAAAGTTTACGTTAACCTGTAAAAGCTGAGTTTTTTCTGAGGCGAAGAAACGCTGAGACACAGAGACCTGCAAGGAGGAAACCAATGTTCTTAAGAGCAAAACTCATTCAACTCTTTTGCTGCTGGGAAAGTAAAGAGCAAGAAGACAACCCAATCATCGTTAGTGAATGAAACCACCCAAGACCCTCAATTAGACTGAGGGGAAAATGCCACAACAGTTCAGTGCTAATTGGAAATGCAAACATTTAACATCAGAGTAGTTCTTGCTCCTGTGTATAGCTCCATTGTGTTCATTGCAGCTAATGACAGTAGGAAGCCCAGTGCTCCATAGTATTTATGTAATGACTGGCAAAGCTGTCACATTCCCTTAATTGCTAGCCAGGATTTTCATACTGGCAGTAGATTTCAATTAAATAAAATCACAAAGATTGGTTCAGTTTCACGTTGCTTTGTTAAAAGTTTTCATTCTTCAAAGCTGGGAAAAGAGGGGAGAATGAACAGTTCTCCAAAGACAGGATAAGCTCTGCATCAAATATGAGGTTTTTGTAGACAAACTGAATTTAGAGACAAGCACCATCAAATATCCAGTGCTGCAAAAGCTAATTTAATGTCAGTGAAGACAAGCAATTTGAGAACTGCACATAAATCTGCTTCAGGTTTACAATGATTACTCCTTCAAGTGCAATACATGAAATGCTCTATGAGCAGTTCACTTATAAGGGAAAATGAAAAAGCCTAAGGTGGTTTGCAGTTTCTCCCCTAATTAAACTGTCACAGTGGTTTTCTTTGCTGCAAGAACACCATCTCTGTGTTTATAATTATATGCTATCTAGCAAAACTCCCTATTCCACCTACTTGATGATTCTAGAACATACAGGAGGAGCCATAGTGGCAAGGTCTCACATCCCTAGACTTCCTTACTTGTACCAAATGCACTGCAGAGCATTAACTAGTCCATTAAGAATTATCATCGTTTAATTTAATGAGCAGCAGTTTGTTTTTAGGAAGCACCATCAAGCCTTTTATCACATCATTTACTCAGATTCCAATCATAGTTACTGTAAGTCAGTAGAGAAAAGAAAGCTCTATAGGACTGGCACAAAGGAACTGCTGTTTCTGCAATATATTACAACCAAGTCTGCATTAGCGCTCAGTTAAATAAAGCCCATGAGCCAAGTGAACTATTTTTACTCCACTGAACAAAAGGAAATATAACAACATCATTTATTACAGTGGCAGGCCCATTTTAAAGCACTATGTAATTAAGAGTAGGAGTTAATTGCAAGGCTAGATATAGCAGGCAAGGTTTTCCTCAACATCTTTGAGCAAAGATCTGTGCTTTTCTGGGGCACAGATCTTCTTATCCTCTGTTCTTGCTACAGTGACCTAAGCAGCTTTCAGCAGGATGCATGGATCTTCACTGCTACCTATTTAAAATTCATTTTTTCTCAAGAAGCAGCAACACTGCAGCCATAAAACCCAACCCAGAGGAGACTGACTGAGCTCCCATTCACAGCCCTGTCAGCATCTGAAGCAAGTGACTTGCTAATTTCCATCCAATTCCCAGTGGACAAGCATCTACATCATACAATTAGCGACAATATGAACTGCACATTCAGCAGAATTGGGATTTCACTGATGGATGGATTACGATGGATTGCCAGTATGCATGTTTTATTCATCTCAAGACTGCTCTGCCAGGTTATAGTTTGTCCTTTGTGTAGTTAAAATGATAAAAATCTTTTTATGGCCACTACTGGGCAGACAAGAATCTCTCTCTAGACAATGTTGTACCTTTGCTAAGGGGTAGATAAAACTCAACCAATTTCCAAAATGAAGACAACAACCAAAGACAGATGCTCTAGGAAGTTGTATGAGTTAAGGCATTTTGTTCAGTATTCCCTCCCATTGCTTTAAGTCATCTTGCTCAAGTCCTACAGCTACTTGCTCCTAAAACCACCAGCATAAGAATTAGGAGAGCACAGCATGCAGCAAGTCCAGGTACAGTTTTCTGATCATCGTGCCCTAATTTCAGCAATTAAAGAGTCAAGAATGTTTGCAGCAGGCTGCCATAGAGATATGGTACCTACCCACAACCCAAAGCTCTCTCAATGCTTTGGCCACACAAACCCAGCACTCACCTCGGGTTACCTGACCACGCTCCCTCTTCCTATCCAAGGCAAGAGAGTACAAAAGGATACTTTAAATTCTGTAACTAGCACACCATAATTTCACCTCTCACCTCTACAGTAACAGCTCTGTTTGCTACAAAACCTCAAGATAGAAACAGGGTAGTCAGTTTTGGAAACAGCTATTGCATAGCTCTCAAGAAATCCCAGCTTTGGTCCCTGAGCACACCCAGGAGCAATGCATAGGGATGCACTTCCCAAACCACTTTTTCCCCCTTCACTTTATGCCATTTACACTTGTCTCAAGGCAAGTGCTGCCTTACTCTTCACTAACAATTCATACTCATATTGTGGCACAGCCTGCACTAACTCCATCTTTCCTGTTCTTACACTCATTGCAGAGGGATTCAGTGAAGTAAAATACATTTGCTGGGGGAAAGGAGATCCTTCAAATCAATCCACAACACAGCTTAAGTGAACTGTCTTCTTTGCAAGGATGAGGTTGCTTCTTCCACTCTTTCCCGTTGTTTCTTTCGGCCCAAGTTTCCAAGGAATCATAGAAAAGACTTGGTTTGGAAGGGCCCTTAAAAATCAACTAAGTCCAGCCCATGTGCAGCAATGTGCAGCAATTCCTCCCAGCAGATCAAGTTGCTCAGGGCCCCATCCAACTTTTTGTTCCATTCCTGGTTATTCCTGTACTGCTGGTATTTGCAGGTGCTCATTCACAGCCTCCCAACATAAGCATGTTTGGCTGCTTTTATTTTTAAGAAAAATCTCTTCAGGCTGGAAATAACTCTTGTTTTCCTGTGAACACTCTTCAATGTGCATCTAGTTTTATCTGAGGTGCTTAAATATCCTACATTGACAAAAGTTTTGTCAGTCTCTGCTACTCTATTAAAATGTTATAAAACAGACATCTAAACTTGTGGCCTTCTACTTTGTAAGGTTCATTTTAGCTTTGAAGTAAGAAGTTGGATTTGAGCCTAATATATATTCTTCAAACTTACAGCATTATTTGAATTTATATCTCACACAGGTGAAACTTCCCCAAAGGGTTTCAATTCATAAAGATAATTAAAAATCTGCAAAAAGGTAATGCTTTATTTCTGACAAAAATTAACCAATATATCTTAAATAGAAGTAGTCAAATCCCAAATCATGACTTTTTAAAATGGGCTCTCAAAAAGTAGTCCTAAGAAAATAAGCCTGTAATTCTGCCATTTTAGTATCTTGTGTTGTCAGCAGACAGCTTCCATCTTAGATCTGAGATGACGAATTGTCCCCAACCCCTGGTCCACTGGCTCCCAACCTTTTCTTCCCCACAGAGCATCTGGACTCTGGGTATTTCCCTGAAGATTCATTAACTGCTTCTTCCTCAAAGGCTGAGATTATTGGCATTTTTCTCAGACTACATTTCTAACCATTTAAAAGACCTGTCAGGACACAGAAATAAATACATACTGAAAAATAACAATTCATCAGTCTCTCTGTCAAGACATCACAGGTAGAGGGGAGACCTAAGTTTCGGCTAATGCCTTTAAAGACCATTTTCTATATTGCATGTCTGTAAATCATTTACATAGCATTCCACATCCTCTTTTAATGCCAGTATCCCAAGGGAGAAGGTGGATTAGAATATTGATACCTTTAATTTAGGAGGCAATTAGACCAACAGCAACAAATCAGAGCTGTATGTATGCTCAAAACAAACTAGTTAGAACTCTATTTAATTAAAAGTCAGTAAAATAATCCCATTATGCCAAGAATTGCTTTAGGCATGGTTCCAATCCAGCACATCTTTTTCTTTAGTATTTTAGTTCCACACAGAGAAAGCGATTGAAGTAATGCTGTAGACTACCAGAATGGTCCTTTCTGTACAGCAAATTCCTCTTCCAGTGAGACAGCTTGGGAAGATACAGAAATAAATGTTCCAGTGTCAGTCACCCACTTGGTAAGCCACTTAATAAAAGAAACAAAAAGAAACCTGCTAAAATAAAAGCAGCTACATCTCAGGCCACTGTGACAAGCAGGTAGAAGAAGGCAATTCTCCATTTTGCTCCACTCTGGTGAGACCCTGCCTGGAGTCTGCATCCCACTCTGGGGACCTCAGTGTTAGAGGGACCTGCTGGAACAGAACTGGAAGAGACCAGAAAGATGCTCAGTTCTGCTATGCAGACAGGCTCAGAGATGTGGGATTGTCCAGCCTGGAAAAGGGAAGGCTCCACAGAGATTTTAGAGCACCTTCCAGTACCTGAAGGGGCTACAAGAGAGCTGGAGAGGGACTTTGCACCAGGGCATGGAGTTACGGGACAAGGGGGAATGGCCATAAGACAGAGAGCAGGTTTAGATTAGATACTAGGAAGAAATTCTTTCCTGTGATGGTGCTGAGGGACTGAAACAGGCTGCCCAAGAAGCTGTGGATATCACATCTTTGGAAGTCTTCAAGGCCAGGTTGGATGGGGCTTTGAGCAACCCGGCACAGTAGAGGGCAGTCCCCAAGGCAAGGGGCTGAAACTGGATGACCATTGGGGTTCCTTCCAACACAAACAATTCTAGGAGTCTGTGAAATCCAGTTTCTCCAGTCTCCATCCCACTACCTGCAAACCTCACCTCAAAGGGCACCTAATTCCTCATATATCCCCCTTCTGCCTCCTTTGTCAAAAAGTAACATGCACCTCTGCTACAGATGCACAATTTACATGGTCTTGTTTTTAAAAAACAGGGAAAATAAATATTTCCAGTAGAATCTTTCATTTCTGGATTTGCTCTTACATGGTCTGTGGGGTCCTGCTGCATAACAAGCATTTTATCCACAGCAAAGACCAGCAGCACAGCTGCCAGAGCCAGTCACCTGCCTGCATCATTGAACTGGGGAAGGGGGCAGAAGGAGCAGGGCAGAGGTCTGTCCTACAGAAGAGAGTGTGGATGTATAAACATGTATATCCACACACACATTGATGTGTGTGTATGTAACTTGCACCACCCCAGTTAACTCACTTATCTTGTTTACTCCCAGACAGTGAGTATGCATATTGTGATATGACCATTTATAAAACATAGTTATCCTCAAGTGACAAAGTACTAAACAGAAAAACATTTGTGGAAAGTTATGAAGTACCACAGACTGCTCTAAAATAATATAATTTGGTATTGTGCATTGCCCAGTTATTTCTGTAAGCATTCATACACTGGATCTTGTTTTTATTAATTGGAATCTATATTAAATTATAAAATAAATAAACTTATTCCCCAGAGGCATGTAAACAAGGCTGTTGCCCAGATCCACGTTGCCCTAATGCACATCAACCACTACTACCCAAAGTACTGAAATATACTTGGGAATTAAATGAGAGGGGAAAAAAAAAATAACAAAGATACTTCTAGAGGCCATTTCCTCTTCCAAGACACTTGTGGGAGGGAGGGCCCAGGAGCTTAGCAAAGGTTAACCTCACCTATTCCCTCCAGGCTTGTGCTGAAGAAAGGAGAGATTCAAGGTCTTGCAATTCCATAAATAGGAATCCTCCTCTGCAGACATTTTATTCTACCAGATCAACACACAGCAGACAGTGGTGAGTCCCCAGACATCATCTTCACCACTCCTTATCCTGCAGAGCCTTCCAGTCTGCCAAACTCAACCTTTCAATGTCTCTGCCTTCTTGGGAAGTAGAGATGTTGTCAACAGACAACAGTAATAAAGTTCCTGAACCCCCTGGACTATGGTCACATTATTTATTTTCAGCATTTGAGTGTGAAAGTTAAAGGAACTGATGAGTAGAACGAGGTTTTGCTCATCTTGGTGTTTTGTACTAAGACTAAACTTCATGCAAAGCCCTCTAGCCTCTCCAAATATCACTGGGAAATAAGGTAGGATGGTTTTGGGGTCTTGAATGTGTCCATTATTATGAAGAATGGTGGGGGTTTTCCTTATTACAGGCTTTCCACAGCCTTAAACTTTGAGAAACTCTGCCTGAAGAGACAGAAGCACACTTCTTGCTGCCAGGACAGGGGGGTAGCCCCAGAGCAGTCTCCATGAATGCGTAACAGAGGTGGGCAAAAGACCCTTACACTCCAACACAAAATGATTACAAAGCAGCAAGGTCTTAGACCTGAGGAATTCTTACAGGACACAGTCAGGAAGCCTTTGCATGCCTGCAGGATTAAGCACAACCATCCAACATCATGGCACAGTCCTGCAGGATCAGAATCCCCACTGGGCTGCAGCCTGGAGGTCACTAGAGCCAAAGCCCATCCCACCTACACACACAAACCCAGCATGGAATGTTGCATCACAAGTCCACAGGACCATATGGCAAGAGCACCTCTGAAGGTGCAATCAGGCAGCCCTGAGAGTAGCAAGCTGGCAGAAGAGGGAATATTTGCTCTGAACCTTTTCTGTATCATCAGTGCTTGTGCTAATTACATTAACCAACAGCAACAGTCACTCTGATGGGAGGGCTGAACAGAAGTGACACAGCTGTCAAATCCATTCAGAGAACTAAAGCCTTAAAAGTTTGTTCTTTTGGGGGCAGAACAGAATCCCTACAGCAAGATGCAGAGGATTGCAGCTTTTTTAGGGCAGAAAGTTTCAGTGAGCAAGTACAGCTGACACAGACATTAAAAACCAAGTGCGTTTTCCTGTTTCTCAGGGGGATTTAAACAGCAGGTGAGTGGGGCTGGTCTGTGGGACGTGACCCTTTCTTATTTCAGCTATTTAGATGCAAATTGCTCCCCCTCCCTCCCCCTCTCAACACCATCTGTTAGCCCAGAGGTTTAGATGGTGCCTAGGATGTAGGTTTTGGGGGAGGGGGTTATAGATAAAGCATTGAGAGAATTTCGGTTGATGCCTCTATTTCCTCTAGGGCACAGTTTGGGAGAGAAAAAGAAAAATCACTTTGCAATATTATAAAATAGCAGTGGGATTTTTCCCTCATTCTGCTGCACTTTTTTACTGACCCCATGGATTTCCTGCCCTAGAAAGCATTCCTTGTCCAGCTTTTGGCCAACAAGCCACATTATATAGCGACATTTATAGCAGGTTGCTATGGTGTTAGCAAAGGGAAAGAGCTGGTATTGCATGAAGTATCAGAGACTCAAGGAATGAAAGTCCTAAATAATAATAATGAAGTCCTTTACTACAAGGCACAGCATTTAATGTTCTGTTAGTGCTAGTGAAGCTGCCTCATCTCTGTCTGACTTTCCCAAGTGAACAGCAATGTACTTTCTAGAACTGTTGAGAGATTTGATTCATTACATACTTCACCCAGGGCTCTGAATTCTTTATAAAGGAAAGATTATGGGTGGCAGCAGAAAGTCAATTTTCAGGAAGTTTGAGGATGATACAGTATTGGAAGTGGTGGCTAACAGACCAGGCAGGCCACTCAGAGGCATGTGGACAGGCTGCAGAAATGGGCCAACACCAACCTTTGCGGTTCAACAAAGGAAAGTGCAAAGCCCTGCTGCTCAGTAGCACACAGTGGGAGCCAACAGGCAGACAGGAAGCAGAAAAAGCAGAGAAAGGCCTCAGATTCCTTGGTGGACAGCAAGTTGGCCATGAGCCTCCAAACCACATTTGTAGCAAAGAAGTTCAACAGCATGTGGGCTGCATTAGGAAAAACAACTTCCAGTAGGTCAAGAGAGGGGATCCTTCCACTCTGCTGAGGGCTGGTGAGACAAATCTGGAGTGCTGGGACAAGTCCTTCCCTCCCCAGCATAACAGAGACAAGGACACACTGCTGAGAGTCCAGCAAAGGTCCACAAAGAAAATTAAAGGACTGGAGTATCTGGCATATAAAGAGAGGCTGAAGGAGCTGGGATACTTCAGCCTGCAGAAGAAAAAGCTCAGAGGGGTCTTATCAATAAATACCTGATGGAGATGTAAAGAAGATGAAACCAGGCTCCTCTTGGTGGTATCCAGCAACAGGACAAGAGTCAGCGGGCACAAACTGAAATACAGGAAATTCCATTTAAATGGAAGAACAAACCCCACAACAAAACCACACTTTTTTTCTGGGTGGGGATGAGGGGAGATGGACACAAAACCACAGAACTCAGAAAACCACAGGTTGCTCAGGAAGATAATGGGAATTTCTATCCTTGGGCATGCTCAGAACCCCACTAGACATGCACTGAGCTGTTTCAGCTGCCACTACATGAGGTGGGGAATTGGACTAGACTATCCACACAGAGGTTCCTGCCAATCTACAATTCTGCAATTACAAGCCACACAAACTGATAGGGAGGCTTCAAAGGAGAGAGAGACACAACATCATTCAGACTACTTGTCTGAAGCATGTTTTTACTCCTCAATACCCAAGCCCCAGTTTAGTGATGAAGACAAATTAGAAGTGGTTGTGACAACCTTGTGCAGAGAACCAGCGGAAGAGCTGGGATCAGTACCATAACACCCTCATTACGAAATTGAGTGTGTGGAGCACAGTTCCAGTACTTGGGAGATGCCAGCTCTTGTCCCAGTTCCCACAGACCTCATTTGTGATCTTGGAGGCACAAGAGGGGGAGAAAGCCAAAGAACTTCTTGTCTGCTTGGCCCTCCTCCTATCAGTCAATCAAGTCTTTAAAGGAAAGGCAATTCAGGTAGTTAGAGAGCACATAGCATGAGATGAAGCCCTTCCAGCTGCTTCTGCAATTTCAGTCAGCACTGGAAACATATATCCAGGAAGAGAAAAAAAGGAAAAAGAGAGCTGTGTACACAATCCTGAGGGGGAACTCAGAGGTAAAGGGGGGCATGGACTGATTTGAAAATGCTTCTTCCCCCTTGGAGTCCCAGTGATGGGACAGAAGAGCCCTCCTGGGCTTGAAATATGAATTGGCAGTGACCACTGAAGGGGAAATGGGCAAGAAAAACAATAGTGTGGGCTTCAGAGCCTCAGTCACAACTGAGCAAGTTCTTGGGGTACCTTTACCTAACACTTGAGGCTGACATGAAGTTGGGTTCAGTCAGACTTTAATTTTGACGCTCCACTGAGATGTAGGAAAGAAGCTCCTCAACTGGGAAGACTTTCTGCCAGCCAAGGTTTGCACAGCAACATTTTCTGGAGGGATTTGGGCCTCTTTTCTTTTCTTACTGTTTGATTTTCTTAAGTGTTGCCAACACAAACACAACATCTTCCCTCTTTCTTGCGTAGAGAGACAAAGCCAGAACAACTTATGATCTCAACCACTTGGTGATAGTCAGGAACTTCAGGTACCTACTTTCAGACTCTTGACTTCTAAAATACATTTAATTCGATTTCCCTGGAATGCAATATACTGACAAAAGTTGCAGGGATTTCATAGAAACATTCTCCTAAAAAAAATAAAAATCAGTTATCTGAGCAAACAATTTCAATAAATTTATGCTGGTAATTAGAAAGAATTTTAATTTTTCCATTTAAAATACATGGGGTTATATTTTCTTTATTTATGAAAAGTAGAATTTTCAGAACATCAGTGTTTCCTCTACAGAATGAGTGCCTTCTTCATGCACTGCTCTAAATCAGCAGCTAATTTCTGTTTCCAGATCGCTGGCATTTCACCAGCACTACTGAGAATCTAAAGAAAAGTTACTGGAAATGTTTTTGGTTAAACAACTTCTTGTTCACAAATCTCACATGTACAAACTTTAAGGGCTGCAATCCTGCAGTTTGATCTCTAGTACAACACAGAGGCATCAAGTCTCAATATCCTTGATTTTTAAAGGACAGAAAGGTCATCAGTAACAGCTGAGGGGTACTTGGCCTTAATGCCAGCAAGCCACCCACTGAAAACAGTGGGAGTTTAGCCCAAATTAGGATTTCAGGATTTATCCCTGCAACACTTCCCACACAGTACTACCTGACAGCTTCTGAAAACTGGCAAAATGTGAGGGACATGCCAACACCATCCCAGATGAGGTTTCCAAGGGTGTGTTTTGTAACAATTGAATTCAACCAACACCAGTCTGCATATGCACATATTCTCACAACTCCAAGGGGGTTTAGCATGCTGATTTTAAAAGCACAGTGGCTAAAAACACCTCTCTGATAGCTATTCAATGCCAAATAAACCACACTTTAAAACAGCCCCAACCACAAAGCAGTTGCATCCAGGGTATTATTTAACTTGTACAATAATACCCCCAACCTTCAGATGCTTTTCTAGAACTTTTTTCTAGCACCGAAATCCCTATCTTTTCCCACCCAATACCTCCAAAACTGCCCTAAAATAGCTACTGCCATCCCCAACACGACCTGGGACAGGGTGGATGGGTTTACAGCAAGGAGGGACTAAGGGCTGAGAGGCCAGTTTCTGCCCACACAGTGCCTTTGTAACCAAATCTAGTGGTGTTGATGCTCAGGAAACCAGTTCACCACTGGCTGATGAACTTTCCCATCCCTGTCCCACTCTTAACTGTGCAAATATTGACCAGGTAAGTATGTGCCAGAGCTGAGTGCTTCTCCTGAAGGAAACATGTCTATGAGCCCTGTTCAATCCCATCTGGCCTTGATCCCTCAGGGATCAAGGGAACTCAGGCATCCCAGGGGCCAAAGGCTTTGTACAGTACCGCTGCTCTGAATGGAAGGTCTGGGTCCTGCCCAAACCAAAGCCCCTGGTTTTGCAGACAACAGCATAGGGTCTGTAGCATCCAATTTTTAAAAAGATTCTTTATTTGGATCCCTAGAGGCAGCAAGCCTTTGCACAAGACAGGGTCAACACATACGGTGCAAGTCAGGTCGCATCCTTGTAAATAACCAGTGGAGCAACTGGGATACAACAGGGAAGAGGAACAGCCTCTTTAGCTACCACAGCACCTTCCTGACAGCAACCAACAGAAAATAACCCAAACAAATTATAAAAATAAAAAAAAAAGTTTAAAAGACAGTCAAGGACAGTGGGGCTTTCAGAGAATGAAACATGACTTATTTTGAAGCAAGAGCACAGCTAAGTAGACATACTGCTGAAGAAACAAGACAGGTACTACTCTAAAAGCACCAATTAGTTAGCAAATGACAGAAGACTTCCACAGGTATTTTGCTATGCTTGCATTTTTCCCTGAAGCTAGTCATTTTAAAAGGATTCAAATGCGGGAGAAGGAAAGAAGCCTGACTCAAAGAATAAAAAAACTATCAAATAGCAAAACACAAAAAAAATTCCATAGTTGTCATGCTTATGACTTACATTCTCTTGACAGGAAAACTTTGGAGCAGCAAAAGCCTCTCTGCCCTCCACTTCACAAACCCTTGATATCATAATCACATTTTTAAAATATTGCCTTCTTGAACGATGCAGATTAAAAGGCCTAAGTAATTCTCTGCCATACTATTGAAAACCACACACCAGCACAAACCAGCATTTATCACATGCAAGGCCATTAAACTATTACTTACAGTGCAATAAATTGTATCCACACAGATACCACGGTCACTGCTGAGCACAAAACTGAGGAAATTCCTCATCCCTGGCCCCTGGGGTTTGAGTGAGAGAAGTTGAACTGCTCCTGTTTGGAGCAGGGTTTTGTCCTGCAGAAACACTGCAATATCTCACCTAAAACAGCAATTGTCCTGTAATTATCATGCACACTTTATAGTCAGTGAAACAAAAGGAAATTTTCATTTCAAAGGTAGTTTTTAAGGCAAAAACAGAGGAAAGCTTTTCAAATGAAGACTGTGAAAGGACAAGGAAAGAAGATTGTGCATTTTTATGGGTCAGTAAAGCAGTGATGAAACAACTGTGGCAGGGGGTGGCCATTGGAGACCAGGGTTCATTTGCCACACCAAAAGTGGGTTTATTTTCCCACAGTTAATGCACTTGTCAACCACTCAGACACAGCCCCAAACAAGAAGGCAGCCTGACAAGACAGAACAAGACACCCAGCTGGCTCCACAGTCTAGACAAAAACTTGCTTCTCTGAAGCTTTTCTATTTTCCCTTCCTCTTCCAGAGTTAAAATTGGAATGGTATCAGTTCCTTTCCCAAATGGAAAGCCCTCTGAGAGCAAAGCAGACTTTGAAGCTTTCTAGCAACTACACAGATCAGGCCGCCAGAGCTTGCTGCTTACATGTCTGTGTGCTCAGGGCATCTGCAGGGTAGTCTTGGGATCAGAGCAGAGCTACAGTTGGATGCTCTCCAGAGGTATTTCGGGAGAACAGAATCAAATTGCCACACAAACGTAATTGCCAAGTTTCCGTCTACTGTTTCAGCAATTTGCTTGACACGTTTAATTTCAGAGGAGAGAGTGGTGGAGTAATATGTTGTTTTTATTAACATGTCCAAATTCCTTAACACAGCATTCATATCTTTGGTATGGTGCAGGACTCTTTCAAGTTCTGCTCTTGATAACAGAAAGCATTACAAATTCTTCATGCGGCCTGGAAAAAATATTTGGATAGACTGAGTTTAGGGCAGTCATTGAGAAAGGTGCAAAGCAATATTCTTAAATTACCTATTTAAACTACCTATCAAAATCTACAAATCTGGAGCAGAGAATTTTGGTCCTCTGCCTTCTTTTCTGCAGTCCATTCAGAAAGCCAACCTTCCAGACACCTGTTGAACATCTGGTCACTTATTTACCTGATGCTTTCAATTCCTGTGGCCCACAGAGCTAACTCATTTCCCTGCAGAATTGAAGAAAGTTCCAATTCTGACCCCTTTTGAAAAGCCTGTCCAAGATCAGCATGTTCCTATGCTCCCATCACCAACGCATCCAGCTCTTGCCCATTGCACCTCTCCATTCCAAGGTTTCAGACATCTCACAGCATCCCAGAGAATACACTGAGATCATCTGAAAGCATCAATATGCATTTGGATCATCTGTTAAACCCACAAGGCATCCACTGTCAGAAGATCCATAGAGTCAGTGTGTATGACTTCCTCTTCACCATTTCTTTTTAAAAATATTTCAGTCCAAATTCCCACAGAACCAGAATGCCACCTGAAGAGGACTATTTGCCTTCAGAGCTACCTGAGAATTCAGCTTTTCAAGCACAGCTGAGCTATCAAAAAAACCAAGTTGCTTACACATCTAGTTTCCATTATAGAGAAGTACAATATTGTCTGTTACACTCTGCACATGGAAAACTGTTCCTTTTCTTCAACATTTCAGAGCAAAGAAGTCAGTAAATTTTTAATCTAAAAAGTGAGAAGAGATTACAGATCTAAAAAAATTACAAAAGCCATGTCATTCTGTAATGCTGTTCACAAGAAATGAGTTCTACCTTCAGGAGTCTGTCATTTGGATTATTAATTTTTTTAAATGTGAAAGGGCTGTATCCCAACACTGACTTTCCAGTCTAAGAGCATTTTGTTCTGAAGATGATTGACCATAGCAAAAAAAATCAAGCTGAAGAGTGCAGGAAGTGGCTTCAGACCTTTTTAGCAGGTATACAATTTCAAGCACCAGTTTGATATTAGGTTGAACATCCAACGGCACAAGAAGCACCAACTCTAAGCCAAAGATAGGGCAAGTCCCATGTTGCCCCTTTTGTATAGAGGCAACAAAAAAACATTCTTCCTCTCTGTTAGAATTCAGGATTTCCCTCTGACAGTCCTGGACTGCCAAGACCCCTGCCAGGGGGCTCAGAGACCCTGGCACAGAGCCCAAGATGCCTCTGGTTTTGATTGTGACCCATGGAGCAAGTTACCAACCTTAGATGAAGATCTGCAAGCCATGACAGTTTAAATAGAATGACAGTGAATTTATCACAGGGTGAAAAATAGATTTTTTGGGGTTTTTAGAACGGGGATTCAGGGGGCAAGATGGAGGGATCTGGGCATGCCCAGCCTTTCTCCTTCTTCTTCTTGGCATCCATCTTCTGCTGTGATGTTGGCACTTTTAGATTGGTTTAGAGTAGAAGCTCACTGTCTAACATAGGTGATAGGTATTGGAAAGTTATTGTAACCATTGTACACGTAGTTTTCAAAATAAAAAGATAACACTGCCCCAGGGGCAGGCAGAGTGCCTCTGACTGTCTTGCTGAGCGGACCTTGGCAGGACAGGAGAAAGAATTTTATAGATAAGATACAATAAACAACCTTGGGACTGAGAAATGAAGAGCCCTGACTCCTCCTTTGAGCGCCAGGCTGGGAAAAGAGACTTTCTAATGTATCTCAGGGTCACTCTGACCAGCTAAAGTCCCAAGACTTCTCCAGCTATCTGAAGTTCTCTCCTTTCTTGAATCCTTATAGAAAGGCACTTTTCCTGCTCTATTCCACTTTACATGGGATTCAATGTAAGTAGAAAATCCACCTTTCACATTACTTTTTGGCACAATATTCACACAGAAAGATAGATTTTAAAGAGAGCTTGAGCTTGTAAAAATTGGACCTTTCTACTCCACAAGTTAGACAAAGGGTTCCAAAATCATACTCTGTGTAGTAACAGTAATTAACATTTTACCAGTTTCCTCAGAGTTTACTAGTTTCCTCCTCTGTAGAGCCTATGAAAAATCATTTAACTTTTCAAGTCACAAACACCACTGGCCCCATCAGCCTCACAGACTCAAGAGTGGTTTTACAATAAGTGGGTCAAACTTCTGCAGGCAATCTTCAACTCCTGAGCAAGAACAATGCTGGCCAGAGCTGTGACAATGCAAAAGGGACAGGCAGCACTTGAGCACAATCTGGTCAACAGTTATTGCTTGGAGATCCCATGAGAGCTCCACTAGAGATATCAGAGGAAATACTTTTGCAGAAATCCTCTCACAGGCACAGAGGTGGAGAAAGAAACAGCACAAAGCTCTCAAGCAGTACTTTGCTTGCTCTTGTACTAATGAGAGAAACCCACAGCAGCACAGACTTCAGCATAAGCCACTCATGAACGCTGTGGTCTGTCAGTACCCAAATACTGTCTACAAGAAATGTGCAGGGGAACTGTTTACAAGGGCATGTAGTAATAAGAGAAGAGGAAAAGGCTTCAAACTGACAGAAGGCAGAAGGTTTAGATTTTCTATTAGGAAGAAATTATCTGCTGTGAGAGTGGTGAGAAAGGCTGCCCAGAAAGGCTGTGTATAGCCCATCCTTAGGAGTGTTCAAAGCCAGGTTGGATGGGGCTTTGAGCAACCTGGTCTAGAAAGGTTTTCCTGACCTTGGAAGGGGGTTGGAATGAGGAGATCTTTGAGGTTCCTTCCCACTCAAACCATTCTATGATAGATACACTGGCTCCAGGCAGCTTGACCTGGCTAAGCCATGACACTGTCCATGCTCCAAATACACCTCCAACAGCAGTGAAGACTGAGCACAAAGACAAGCACAAAGCCAGGTGACACAGATTTCAACCTGATAACACAGTTTCAACAGACATTCAAGCACAGCCCCAGTTTCCTCTAAAAATGAAAGGTTTCAGTGAGATAACTCAACTTAAATCGACACAAAGCCTTGAGTCATTTGCTGGGTCAAGATCCAGCTGATTCCAAGAATCTGTATGCAGGCTGCTTACCCAGAAATTAACCTACTGCCTCAGAAAGTGTTTCTTAATTTAGAAGAGTGATTACTTACAGCACCTGCTGCCAGCCTTGCAGCCCCATACGCCAGCTTCCCCAAAATGAATGCTAAGTCTTCTAAAATTATTTACATAAGTCATTAAGGAAAGAACTAAAAAAACTGTGCTAAATGTAAAACATAACAATCAGCTGGGTTATCAGCAGCAATTGAAACTGTAATTTCCAAAGTAAATAGTCTGAGTTAAGGCAGTTTGAGCTGAAGTTGCACAGCCAGCCCTTGTGGCAGAGTCCCTTTCTCAGCCAGGAATAAACAGCAAGCACTGCACAGAAGACACCCAATTGTGTATGTACATGGCACACCACCTCAGAAGTGGCCCCACGCAGCACGAGAACCTGTGCAAAAGAGGTGTCCTAGCTTTAAAGCCACATTGTCTGAAGGCTTTAAATCTAAAGCCAAACCCACAATAGCCTTGTCATGCAAGCAAAGAGCCTCTAGCAGTAGCTGATGACTGAGGTCAGCCAGCAATGGAGAGAGGGAAAGAAGAGAAGAAAGGAAGACCAAAGAGCAGCTTGATTCTCAAGCCTTAGTCCTCCTCTAGAAGTTTCTGTTCACATCTGCAGATAGAGACTCTAAATAAGTACACAGGCCCTAACAGGATGTATCCAGGAATGCCATTGCAAGGCCAGGATCAGTAACTTTTGATCACTCATGGCAACTGGCAGAAGGGCCCATAGACTGGAGGAAAGCAAATGTCAATCCTGATGTTCCAGAAGACCCAGGGAACCACAGGTGCACCTACAGGAACCTCATCAAGTTCAACAAGGAGAAACACAAAGTTCTGCACTCAGGGAGGAACAACCACAGGCACATACAGGTGCTGGGTTCATCCAGATGGAAAACACTCAGGCAGAAAAGGACCTGGGGGTCCTGGTTGTCAACAACTTGAGTGTGAACCAGCAGTGAGTCCTTGCAGACAAGAAGGCAAATGGCATCCTGGGCTGCATTAGGCCAAGTATTGCCAGCAGGTTCAAGGCAGATGATCCTTCCCTCTCCTCAGCACTGGTGAAGGCACACCTGGAGTGCTGGGTCCAGTTCTGGGTTTTCCTCTATGAGGGGCACACAGGCCAGAGAGAGTCCTGCCAAGATGCTGAGGGGAGCATCTCTTCAATGATGAAAGGCTGACAGAGCTGGGAGTGCCCAGCCGAGAGAAGCGCAGGCTCAGGGGGATCCATCCCGTCAATGTCTATAAATACCAGCAGGGAGGATGCAAAGCAGACAGAACCAGGCTCTCACCAGTGATGCCCAGGGCCAGAGGCCACAGAGACAAACTGAAACACAGAGGACTCCTCTGAACACCAGGAAACACTTTTTCACTGTAGAGGTGACCAAGCACTGACAGGCTGGCCAGAAAGGTGGCAGAGTCTCCATCCCTGGATATTCAAATACTGTCTGGGCACAGTCATGGGTGGTGGAGTCTCCATCCTTGGATACTCAAATGCTGTCTGGGCACAGTCATGGATAACTGGCTGTGGGTTGCCTTGCTTGATTACAGCAGGTTGGGCCACATGACCTCTGGAGTTCCCTTTCCTCAGCCAGTCTGTGATTCTTTGAAGATACAAGCCTAAAGGTGTACAGGCAACAAGAAGAGCCCTTTCAAGACACACTGCAAACTTTTACCTCAGTTTTAACTACTGAATGCATATTTTTATTTTGCTTGAAAAAACTGACATTTCACTAATGGTAGCTGAGATGTTATGTGCTTCCTTGCAGGAGAAGGGGTTCAGAATTAAAGATGGAACCTTTTACCACACAGGTCTGTCTCAGGGAAGAGTCAGCCCACTCACTTGTGTGCACACAAATTGGAAGCAATCCACATTTGGGGGCTTATTTCTTTTCCTAATCAAGACCAAGGTTATTTGCAAAAATCCGGCTGGAATCTTGAAACCCACTTCAGGCACTCAGAAGGATTTTTTCAGCACTTGAAAACATCCAACAGTCTATGCTTGCTTCCTCCCCTGACCCATATATATCAAACTCTAAAAGCCACAAGCGGCCTCTACAGAAAAGTTTGCCTTTTAGGAGATGGAACAAAGAACATAACATTCCAGTCTGAGTGCAACAAAAACAGTTTGAACAAGATCTCAAAAGGTCGCAGTCATTACAGCCTCCCAGAACTAGAGGCACCCAGTTGCAATTCAAGCTACACGGCTCATCTCTTTCAAGCCCAAAAGCTTGGCTAAGTTTGCAGGTCTTCTGGGGACACTGAGCAAAGCACTGGAGTGCCTCAGCTCCAGACCCCAGCTGCCTCAGAAGCCAAAGCAAGCAAAGTAAAACTCAAAGTACTGAGGCTTAGGAGAGCTGTGTGGGCAAAATATGACTTCACCCACTGCTTTGCAGCTGTGTAGCAGGCCCAGAAAGCATCACGCTTCACATGATTCCTTAGGGTGTTCTTATGTCCTTGCTTATGGCTTATGTATTGAAGCATCTTCTAATCTGTACATTTTTCCAAAAGAGCCCACTATCTGCTGTTTCACAATGTACAGTGAATTAATGAAGGTTTAATACAAATAACTAGCCTGAAATTATTTTGGAAGAGAAAATGCACAAGAGTTTCTCCAGAAAAGCATACAACTCCTCCTTCTTCCACCCCCTTGAACAGCTCTGCCTATACAGGAGGCTCATAAAATTTCAGGACCTTTTTCTAAATTTTAAGCACTGCACAGAAAAGCATTCATGCATAAAACACTACTCAGTGATAAAACATTACTAGCGTGGGTAAAAGAACAACTTCTGCCAGGTAACACAGAATACCTGAAAGTGCACAGTAGCTCCACTACCCTTCTATAAACTGAGGACAGGTGAAGTGGGTTGAGAAAGGTCACACAGGTCCACAGCAGAGAAGAAACACATCTTCCAGGGTTCTGTCCTGTTCTGGTTCTGCACTTGCAACCCTCCAACCCTCTGTTAATTTTGCAAGTGACTCGAGCAAGGCATCTGCTGCTGGAACAGGCTGCCAGGCAGAAGCTGCTGCAGCTGGCACCCCTCTCAGAATGGAAACAGCTCAGAGAGCAGGAGGAACTGGCAGTGCTCTGCCATCCTTATCCATCTTCTGTGCAACTTTCCCAATCAGGGATATTGGCACTGCTCGCTCTCTTTTGCCTTTCCACCTGAATGAGCCTCACAGATTTGTTCCTGGTTTAAACTACCAAGTGATTACAACACTTTACCCTACTCCCCATAGGGCACAAGTTGCATAAAGCAGAGTTTTGCATCACTGCTCCTGGCACAGCTTACAGTGTTCTTGTTCCAACCACCTGTGCCAGGAATGGGATTTTCATGTCATAGAATCATAGGGTCACTAAGGTTGGAAAAAAAACCTTTAAAATCATCAAGTCCAACTATCAACCTAGCACCACCACCACATTCACCGTTAAACCATGTCCTCTCAAGTGCCATATTCACACATTTTCTGAACACTACCAGGGATGGTGACTCTATCACTTGCTTAAGCAGTCTGTTCCAATGATTTATAACATTGTTGTGGGAAAAAAAAATCCTAATATCTAATCTAAACCTTCCCTGGCATATCTTGAAGCCATTTTCTCATGTTCTGTTAAGATGAAGAAAATGGTCAGGACTCTTTCTCTGGAAAAAAAATTCACCATCAGACATTTCTCTTCAGCTTCTGCCCTCTGAGGTGCTTAAAGCCCTCAGCACATCCCCTCAGACTGCCATGACTGACATTGACCTTGCTCCCCACTTACCTCACATCAGGCTGAGTCTGTTGACCCCCACTCAAAGCACATGCTCCAGCCTATGAATTCACCCCAGAGCAAAGCACATCCAAGCTGTGACACGACCATCACATTCCTTCCTCTCTAAAGTGCACTCATTTATGTTGCTCTGCTGAACAGCTGAAGGACATCTATTCCCACAGGTTTATCTTTGCCCCACCTCCTTGCTCATCTGTTTCCTCCTTCCCCAGGAAACTGGTGGCAGATGCCCACCTGGGGCTGCAAAGCCCCAGCATCACCAGTTAATTCCCATCAATTTTAACTTTTAAACACTTTCCAGATCAATGGCACGAACTGCCACTTCAATGAAAGATTAGGAGCCGAGCATCAAAACTCTCCTTTGATTCATATAAGATTCTGGGAAGAGAAGCCAATTTCTAGACACTCTCTAGAGCCAGCTCTTGGGGCAGAAACAGACATAGAACAAAACCAACATTGTCCTCATGCAGTGGCATCATGCCAAATCTCTCTAGGCTTTTGGCATCAGAAAAAAATGCCAGCTACCACCAGATTCAGCAGGAATCAAGCTGAACATCTCAGCTGTGCAGTCTGTCACCAGTTCAACTTCTTCAAACACACTGAGGTTCTGATAACAGGAGAGCAAAACTATCTCCAGTATGAGATGCTTTCTGAAAGGGGTGCTTGCTTCAGTCACCACAAACAAGCAGCAGGTGCTAACAACATGCCAGGTTTGACTCACAAACTTTATTAGCCTCTTTACAGAGTTTGTGGTTTGTTTTTCATATTTCTCTTTGCACACAGTGAAGGAGATCCTCTTTTATTTGTATGCTCCACTTCCAGTACAGTTCCAGCAACGGCTGAGTTTTAACACCTTTATCCCTTTTTTTTCTTAACAGGAAAATAAATAAACAAAAGGCCACATACACACCCTGGATTTTCCCTCCTTAATAGTACAGAAATACTTTGGTCATCTGCTCCCTGTCCCTTCCAGGTTTTACAACCCAGAACAAATTTTAGCCAAGAGCATTTGTTTGTGACTTCCAGCGCCATTTGTTTTCTTTCTCAAAGATTCAGAGAACCATCTTGACCCAATCCCATTAGTGCTGCTAGTAAATTAGCAACTCAGCTGGCTGGTGAGGATCATATTTGATCATAACAGGCATCCCTGTTCCAAGGGGATGGGTAAACCAAGTGTTCCAATACAAGACCATGGCAACAGGCAATATGGCAGAAGTTGTCTGAGCCAGCAACAGGACATGGCTGAAAGGGCTTGGAGGCAGATTCACATCCTGTTGGGCCAATACAGGGACAACAACCTCAGGCAGAGCTGCAACAGCCATCCCAGTATCTGCCCAGAACCACAAATCAGTGGCCCAAAATAAAGCTGTGAGGAGGCAACGCCTCTGCATTGGTTCAATTCCTCTGGCTGTCAACCAGCTTGGAGCAAGTCCCACAGGTACAGAAAACCTCAGAGACTGGAATCAGGCCTCCCATCGGTGAGGCAACCCGATTTCACTGTCCTTTCCATCAATCCCTCAGGGCTGTTTTCACTCTCTCATGAGAATCTGGGATATAGTTATGTAAAACAGATTCCTCATCCTTAATTAAAATAAAGTTCACATGCACACCCTGCTGAAGGCAGCATTAAAAAAAATTACTTCTATGAGGAATAAGTCACTTATAATTAAAAAAAAAAAAAAAAACCAGCTCATTGTGCACACAAGGGAGTGTCGAACACTTGCCAGCCACCTGGATAATTGCTTCCTATGAAAAACTGCACAGGAGAGCCCTGGGGAAAGGAAGGGTCACACAGAGATTCTTGTAAAGGCAAGAGTCTTGCAAAATGCAAGTGGGATTTTTCCTGCACAGGTGAATGCCTGAAAGCCTGTCACGAAATTCTACCTATTCTGAGGCTACAGCCACCAATTCTCCACTGCACTAGTACGGTCTTTCACCTATTTTAAAATCAAAGCCCATCGTGTTTAATCAAAAGTTCCCTGGTTGTAAAAGCGTGAGAGCTGATGGCTCGTATTACCTTTACCTGCTGACTTTGTGATTTAAACCTGTGCCCCTTCCTTTCTTCCTATATGGAACAGTCTCAACTATTTTAGCTTCTTCTTGGAAGGTAGCCCATTTCATTGCCCTTTCTGCAATGCCACTGTGCTCTGCAAGAGATGTGGAGACCAGAACTGCACATCACCCACAAGATATGGGTGCATTGAGCATTTATACCAAAGCCAAATGGTGTCATTTATCACTTTCCCAATGAGGATGATAGCCTTTGTGGTTGCTGCTGAAGTGACGTTTCCCTCTCCAACATAAGATGTGAAATTGTCCCAAATGTTTTACTTCCTATTATCCATGTGGCTTTCAAACCATAAAAAAGCCTTTCCTCCAAACTTACAGGAGCTTCAGGTGTTGACAGAAGTTTTCTGAAAATCCAAACCTCTTATATCCACTTTAACCCTTCCTTACTGACACCCCACAGAACTTCATGGGATTGGGAAGCAGGATTTTCATTTTCAGAAGCCACACCAACTTTCCCATTAACAGTTAACATTTCTCTACATATTCAGAGATCCTTTCCATTCCTGGTAGCATGACTCTTTGTTGTGTTGTTCCCAGGATCCCCTCTAGAGCCCTTTTTATAGTTGGGAATCACACTGGCAGCTCCCCAGTCCTCTGGCACAGCAGCTGTCTGTAGTGATAAATTAAACAGCTTGGCCAGCAGTTCTGCAGTTTCACATTCAAGCTCCTCAGGATTCTTGAATGCCATCCAGCTCTGGTGACTTATTAACATTTCTCTATTTGGTCTAATTTTTCCTTTAGTAATTACCTCAAATTAGTTTATGGATCTACTGGCTGCAAAAAATGCACTTGACAGAGGAACATCCCCAACACCTCCAGCAGTTAAGACTCAATAGTCTCTGCTAATGGTTTATCATCTTCAAGTAGCTTTCTTACACCTTTGACATCAAGCACTCCCCAAGACGCCTAAATCTTATTGGATTATATCCTCACACATAAATATAATATTTATGTCCTAGTGGATATAGTAAGAGATGTGCTAACATCTCAGAAGAACAGTCCCAAGACAGGCTGTTTTACCTACCTGGTGTTCCCCTCCTACCAACCTGTGCCCTGGAGCAGCTGTCACCCTGCTTTTCCCTCCTGGTGAAAGTTTCAGATACCACAAGTGATCAGTGAGATTAAACTGTATCACCATGGCAGCCAGCTGTAAGGCAGGGTGGAGATTCAAGCACTAACAATCCAAGCTTGGGACAGGAGTTTCATAAAGCTCCTCCTGTCTGGGAAGGCCAGCGCAAATGGGAAGCAGCTTTTGTGTGATGTGATGACATTTATTGATGCCGACCAATCTGAAGTGCCAACAACTGCAGATTTTAGTGGTTTACCCAGACTGAAGTACCAAAGCAGACACCTTCCTTGCTTCCACACAAAGTGTTTCTGTTCCTCAGCAGCACGTCCCTGTGACACTCACAAGGGTCTATGAAAATTCTCCTTTTGAATGAGGCTGTGTGTGAGGCTACCTGCCTGCACAAGCACTTGCAGAGTAGAGACTCCGTTTCTTTCTTCCACACCCTCCATTCCTTGGCATTTATACCCTTCAGAAGCCCATAGCAGCCCTGCCTTCCCACTCACTTTATAAAAACTACACAAGTACATAGCTTTTATCTTCCTCTTGCGTCAATCCCTCCAATCCCAAAGTTGCTTCTGTTGCTTTCCTTCAACTTCCTTCTGTTTATCTACTAGAAAGTAACAAAGATCAAAGCCACCATTACGTCACAATAAAAAAATCCCCCCACCCTTCACACTGATTAGCAACATCAGACCCAATTTTCAGAAAGATATTTAAGAGTTTTTTAAAATACTTTACCAGCTTAGGTGCCAAATCCCAACAGTTTCCGAGGGAATCAAGCGCCCACGCGCTTTCTGGATTCCCACTAGATGCCTACCCACATCTTTCAGTACGTAACCACATGAAACACTACTTTTGTTCTCAAGGTTAGGCTCTCAAGTGCTGCTAACACAGTCCCTGAATGTTCCCACTGAAACACAGAGGCGACTGAGAGAGTTAGGCCTCCTGGTTAGGGAGAGGAGAAAGAAAAAATAAAAAAGGAAAAGAAGTAGGGGAGGAAAAGAGAAGAAAAAGGAAAAAAAAAAGAAAAAGCTCTCCACAACTTTTGGCTTTTGCTCTTTTATGCCAGGCAGATCTTACCAAATACCTGCTGCAGAGTTCCTGCCAGATGAAAGCTTTGTTTTCATCTTGGCTATAAATTCTGAGGCACAGATGTTGCTGAAGTCTTTCTGTATATATTGCAGGGTATTCAGAGATAAAATTACATTATGCTATATCAGAAATATGTTTTCCTACTCCTCCTGTGCCTCTGCTTCCCTGTTTGCCCTTTACACCTATATGACAGAACTAAGCATATTATTTCTCCAGCACAGTTGTGCTTTATGCTCACTGTGAGCCTTTACTGGCTGTGTTTAGGTAGAAGGTGACAAAGAATCACAGCACCTCCATGAAAAAGCCATCAAACATTTGTACAACTCCTACACTATAGCACTTTAGCTACGAAGTGGAGGACTGCAAGGTAGAAGGGGAACAGCAAAACAGTAGGATTCTTTAATTTTGTGAGACTGGCTGCAGTATTAGCAACTTAATTCTGTCTCAGAGTAAAAATATAGTTCCAGCTAAACAACAGAAGAAGTTTGGGCCCAGCTTATAATCATTCTCTCAATTCTGAAAAACTTCTCAAGAATACATATAACACTTACATGACACAAGACATAATCCAGATAGGGGATGGGAAAAATCCCAAAAGTGCTCTGCTACACTAAAAAATGAACCCACTAAGCAAAGCACAGAAGTCCCTACAGCATGACGGGGATTACAAGAATTATTCCTCCGTATGGAATCAAAGAAGGATTGAGAGCAACAGAACAATGGGATGGGGAGAAATACATGATCCAGTCGTGATTTTTTGTCAGGGTCTTTCTCACAAAGACATTTATTAAAGACAGAGAACCAGCTAGAGAAGAGTCAAAACCAAAAGGCTGAGAAAGTCTGGGCTGTTCAGCCTGGAGGAGAGAAGGCTCCAGGGACACCTTAAAGCACTTTCCAGTACCTAAAGGGGATACAAGAAGGTTAGAGAGGGACTTTTTACAAGGGCATGGAGTAACAGGGCAAGGTGGGGGGTGGGCTTAAGCTGAAGGAGGGTAGGTTTAGGTTTGATATTAGGAAGAAATTCTTTACTATAAAAGTGGTGAGGCACTGGCACAGGTTGCCCAGAGAAGCTGTGGATGCCCCATTCCTGGAAGTGTTCAAGACCAGGCTGGATGGAATTTTGAGTAACCTGCGCTAGAAGAAAATTCCTTGCCTATGGCAAGGGAGTTTAAACTAGATGATCTTTAAGGTCATTTCAAGCCAAGCAATTCTATGATTCTATAAAATCCATTCTGCACAAAGGACTTTCAGCTCTGCAGCATAAGCAGGTCCCTCAGGAGCTGACTGGGCAGGTGCTAGAGGTTCAGACAGCTTGGGGATAGAGGGATGTAGGAACAAAATAAGCAACATAAAAAGCTGTACACAGCAGATATCCCAATGACAAAATTAAAAGGCACTTGAGTGTCAGTTCTAAGGAGCCACCAGATCTCACCGTGCATCTCACAGACCTTACTTCCAGCACTCAGACCTGCAGGCAGCTCCGTGATCTTTAATACTACACCACAGCTACAGTCACTCACGCTGCTTTGCAAAGTTTCCTGCCAGGTCAGCTCACAGCTCACAGCCAAGTGCTGAAAGGGAAAAGCACCCTTGCCTTTGGATGGCTGTGTGCCACGATGAGCTCAGCTGTGTCAAGCTTCATCCTCCCATCTCAGCGCCTAAGAAACTCAAGCAAAGAGCACACTCCCAGCAGGTGGAGAGAGATCCCTCCTGTCCTTTCATCATGCACTCAGTCTCCCAGAAATTCCAAGTTCAGAATTATACTTTTAATGTTAATTTTGAGTTGACCACATCAAAAGGAAAACAGCTGCCAATGACCGCATCCTTGCTTTATAGTTTGGGGGAGGAGGGGACTGCAAGCTGGTTTTGAGAAAAAAAACAAAACACAAGCTTCTCATATGCTAGTTGAGAAGAATCTTAAGTCAACCACACTCTCCTCCAAAATTTGTAGTTAATTCATTAGCAAATTTAGAGCCCTCACAGAGAGAGTTTTTCTGCTGAAACAAGCACAAGTTATGTTTACAGAGAACCCATTCCTTGCTCACCCCATTCATACCCCGATAAAAATAAAAAAGGCTCACAAAAGGCCCATCATGTAAGGGAAGCACATGAACTCATGAGAAAGGAGAACACAGAGATCAGGCATGCTCATCATCTTGGATTTCAGATGATTTACCTACAGCTACAGGAAGTGCAGATGGAACAGGATCTCAAGTCTTCAAAAACAAACACAGCTACACCACACATTGGATGAGATCACGTTGTTGAAGTCACTGCTCCTCAATACTGAGCCAAAATAACAGGGTGGGACTCAAAAAGCAACATCATCACAAACACAAAGCATCCACTGTAATACTAAATTTAAAGCAGGTATGATGTAAAAAGCAGAAAGCATTTGCGGCTCAGGTGAGATTCTTCTCATCTTCATGACCATTACATCCTAAACTGCACATTTACACATTAAATGCTGCCATATGTTATCATGTGATGAAATGTTTTTGAAACAAACAAAGAAAAGCCTACACAAACACTGTTGGTGGCATTTGGACTACATCCCAGGATGAATAAGTATTGGATCAGAAGGCAGGAAGGACTCCTGCAGGATGTACCTAGTGTTAGAAAGAATTAGCTCTTAAAAAAAAATAATTATGTGAATTCAACAAAAAAAATGATCATCCAATGAGCTGCAGGAGATAAAGGAAATCAAGCTGAAATCATTTCAACATTAGCATTTTTCTTAAGTAGCAAATAACTTTAAACAAAGCCTTTGCCTGCAAGAATAGACATTGTTGGTTGGACAAATTAAATTACTAAATTCTTACAATTTTTTTACAGCTCATCACTTCTGAATGCTTTCCTTTGCAACTCAAGGACTTGTTTCAGAGGCACACAAACCAAATGAAAAGCTGGCATTCTGAAGTCTACAAGGTAGTGAGATTTCTGATCTGCCCTTGCAGCCTTCTCCTGCCCTGACACCCCCAAATCCCCTCTTCACCTGAGTCAACTGGAAACAAGCTTGGGAGGGGGGACTGTTCATATGAGCTGGCAGGGCACTGTTTCAGCAAGTATAACTCAGATGTGAAAGGCACAAGCCCTGCTATGACAGTGCACTGAGTCACTTGATGACAAGTCACTGAGGCATTTAGAGATGGATTCTGAGTTCTAACAAGTGATACTGTTTTGCCTCCTCGAAGGGAAGGATGTGCCTTTATTGAACCTGGAATCCAAACACCGCCTGTGGCCGTCTGCCTCCATCTAAAGACAGCCGACACAGAGGAATACACTGTTGCATATTTTGTGTCTTGCAGGAGAGCCCAGAAGGAATCTTGAGTTGTTTGCTTTCTCTTCTTGAATCAAGTCCTGCTCTTGTCATTCCCAGCCCTACCCTTACCTCCTCAGCCTTTCTAATGAAATCTACAGATTTAAATATTTCTAGGTATCTCATTACCAAAACTACCTGTGTGATAGAGGAAGATAATGGGTTTCTTCCTCTATCCAGTCTTCATTCTCCCCCCAAGCCCCAAAGAAGATGCTTTGTACTGGGGTGGAGGACAAAATATTTTACCTCCCTGCTGCTCATCTGTGCTCGCCCAGTATCTTCAGGATCACAGAAGTATGAGGAATCTGTTTCTCATCAGTCTTAGGAGTGACCAGGGAAAGTAAAGATAGGCAGGAGATGAACAAGGTTTCTGTAGAAAGGCAAAAGGAAAACCAACAAACTAGCAAAGAATTGTTTAAGAGATATGATCAAGACATGGAAGCAGAGAAAAGAAACCAAACAAGAAGAATACAAAAGTTAGCTCCCTCACACACACTGCAAGTTAAGTTCAATATTGTTGTCAAGGCTCCCAGAAATGGCAAGACACAAGTCTGACACTGGAGGTTACAGCTCCAGATAAAGTGCCAGTTTAATTTTATTCATGCTCTCCAAAATCTGGTTTAGGAATATATGCAAAGGAATTGAAGCAGGCTGGAAAAGTACTTCCAGTCTCACTTCTTCAGAGTCTTTTGGCTGTGGCATGGTAGTGGATGAGACTCCTGCTGATTGAGTAAAAAGGGTGTACCATATTCACAGCATTCTCTCTGCTACCAAGGGAGTCAAAATTGCACAAAAGAATTTATAGCACACACAAATGTAAGAGACTGCAATTTTTCCCAGATTACCTGATTACCAAGACATATAGGCTGATGCAACAATAAGAAATTTGATGAGACAGAAATTAAAATGCAGATTTTTACATTAGATCAAGATAATTGTGAGACAATACTTGTTGCTGGTGCTGCATTTCTTCTCCTTCCTTCCCTCACAACTTCTCTGGCTTTCTGTAAGGCTACTCAGTGAAGACTTCAGTGATTTTGGAGAATTAAGTTATAATGCTAGTAACTCACTGCTAAGAGGTAGTGGATACCATCACTTCCTCACCCAGAATTAGGAACTGGGGGCTCGAACCAAAGCCTTTGTGTGCTTAAATCTCTTTATTTAAGTCTTCAAGGAACATTTGGATCAAATTCTGTCATTTTTCTCTACAGATAGGAGTGGGAGAAGTCTTTTTTATATGACACATATTTTTGCATAACTTTTACATCTCCAGAATCTTGGAGCTTAACAGAAAGCATCAAACACCTTAACGCACACCCACAACTGCATACATTTTACCAAAGAACCTTACCAATGACTTTGATTATCAGGAAGGGGATGGTTTTCATGAAGGACTATGAGGTGTCATCACCATTTCATTTCTGGGTCTCACTTTTTTGAGTTCAGCTCCCAAAGCTTTTTTGTTATCCCTGTGATCATGAGACCAGAGAAGCAACACTGGAAGTGAACACACATCTTATTCCAAAGTGGGACTGAAGATGAGCACAACAGCAGAGCAAAACAGGGATGGGAACTATAAGCTTGTGGTTAACCAGGAAAATTAGCTCTCCTGAGCAATGTGGCAAAAAAAAAAAAAAAAAAAAAAAAAAATCAATCAAACTTTTGTAGAAAAAAAAAGTAGCAATGACCACATCAATGAGAAGTGCCATCCACGTAGCAACCTAGCAATCATTCCAGGATCTTAGTTCTATGACTTTATCTTCCTCCAGCCTCTCTCCTGCATGGAAACTGAGTATTCCAGAGCAATTTCTCATTTCAGCAAGATTGGCCCTGTGTCAGGTGGCTCAAACCCTCTCAAGCAAATCCCTCATTAAAGATATCATTAAAAACAAACAAACAAACAAACAAAAAAAAAAAAAAAAAAAAAAAAAAGAATCCCACACAATACTTAGTAAAGCAGAGAAATTCACATTGGAAATCCAGTTCTAAGCCATTTAAGGTTCCATAAGGCAATTAGATCTGTAGCTTTAAAAATTGCATTTATGTATTATGGAGGCAATATACATATTTCTGAAGAACTGGGAAAAATTTCACTCTTTTCCCTTTTAGGAGCAACATGCCCTTTCTATGCCCCAGATAGTTATTCCTTGAGTTCCTGAGCTTGAATCAAAGGGTCTTCCTCTCTGTGTCCTGTATTTTGAGACAGATTTGTCTGATTTGCTAAAATTGGCCAGTATATGAATATCTGCCCGTTATTAGTTTTTGACCCTACCTAAAACGACATTAGCCCAATTAGACACTAATTTAGATAATTCTCAATAAAAGAAACTTTTTAGTACTATGCCTACATCTTGGAGTCTATTAAAAACATTGCCCTACCAAAACCAGTGTTCTACTAAATAAAACACTGACAAACTCGGGCTCTATTAAAAGTTAACACATTTTGTGGTTTGCAGAGGAAAATGACATTAAAATTTGTCTTGTGTGAGGTATTCCTGAAAGGATAAGGGCATATAAATTGTTCTATTTCCAGAAGAACTGCAAAATGTAACAGGACTTTGATAATTGAGTGTCTTATTAATTTTAATGAGCTAATCAATATTGCATTTCGAATCCTGATGTGTCCATTTGCTGCTAATCCCTCTCTGTGCTGTGCACTCCCTGGTCTTTGCAGCTGCCACCTGACAAATCCACCTTCTCATGTGAAGGGACACAGGAGTTCAGGCTCAGGTGACCAGTTTAATGAGCGAGAAAAGCAGAGGATACATTACAAGCCTGGCCTCATTTTTTTCTCTCCTCTACCTTGACACATGCTGTCACACAGGTAACCCTTGAGCTGAATGAATCCAACAGCTTCAGTAGTGTGCAGAGAATTGGGAAGGAGAGGTTGGAATATCCCTCCCTTCTGCTGCTGAAGGAAATCAGCTTTTGCTTCACCCCAAACAGGTCTGAACTCTGGAAACACATGAATTCCACATCCAGCTGTGACTTCTATCCTCTCAAAGCCTGATTTAAATAAGGCATTCTTGAAATACCTACTAAAGGAAAATCATAGAATCATCCTGGTACAAAGCCTTCAAGTTGAGCTTGTTGGCAAAACTGCATAATGTTTACTTACAGATAGCTGGGGAAATTAAATACAAGTTTTACAAAAGGCATCACTTCTGTACTCTTTCCACAGAAGAGACTGGGTTAAGAGGCCAAGCCACTCTTATTTTAGGATCAGCAGAGAACGTGCTTTTGGGAATATGTAGGTACCAATAATAATCTATCTTGTGATTTCTTCATGCTAAATAAGTGACAAGGTATTTTGCATTACACTACATGCAAAACAGGAAAACAAAAACCCACAGGATGCAAGCCACTGGTTCAATTAAAAATATTTCTCACTCCAGTTCTTACTTCATGAATAGAACATCAGCCCTCAGAAATGGGCTTTGCCTTGTAAAGGAAGCATCATGTAAAATACTGGTGTGCCACTACAGTCATTAAGAAAGGTGATAGTTCGAAGCTGATGCTTAGAGTAAGTAACTCAAACCAGTGCTGTGACCTCAGCAAGCCAGGCTGATAAACTGTCTCCTAACCTTTTGTACTTGATTTTCCTTCTCTCTGCTGCCACCTGGAAAGTCATCAAACGCCATCAGCAGTAAGCCATGGACAGACACTGTAACTACACGGAGCAAGCTCACAAGGGCAGGAAACAAAGCCTTAAGGTAAACTTGAAAGACTTCTCCATTCCCAAAACACTCACAATCTGAATAGCAATTATCTTCCTCCCCCATTTTCCTTTAAGATTACAGGTGGACAGACTTTATGTTAAAAGAAGAATAAAATAAAGGCATGACACAAGTCTTTATGCCTCGCCTGCCTGCATGCAGCACGTACTCCCCACTTGACTTCCTCACAGTCCCACAGCTAAAGGCCCACTGAGATCAAGGAACTGTCCACAGCTAGATGTCATATGCTGCAAGGCAATCACAATATATTTTGTCCACTGACTCTCACACAGTAGTTTGAATCACAAAGGGCTACTTTGGTGGAAATTATTTCTTTCCAGAAAGTACATTTGGCTACTACTTCTGCAATCTTATGATTTGGTCCAAATTTCACAAGCTAGGACATTTTTTTCTACACCAGTCAGCTTTTTCTCTTCCTTTCTTTAAACCTAAGATGATACAAGGTTGCCTGATTCGGCACCACTTCTGACTTTTGACAGGAAGTAAGAAATAGAATGGCTTGAAGGCAGTTAGACCAGCTTAAGAGTAAAACAAATTTGCTATATGGCAGGTCCAAAGAGTATACAGATTGCAAGAAGGAAGAAGCCATGGAGGAGAAGTTATTGTTTAACCTGCATCTCAGACTACACTCAAGAGATTGATCGCGTACAAGTGGAAGCTGGAACACCTGGATTGCCAGCCTGAAAGAGTGTATTAGCACACAAACCAGAACTGAATACTTGGACTTTTTCTTCAAATTCCCCTGGAAATCCACTTCTCAGATAGCTTTTTTTTTTTGTTGTTTCTTCTTCCCCCATCTCAACAAAAAAATGCTAAAATGAAGAGACAGGGGGAAAGCCACACTACAACAGTGGTTTTGCTGATGGATTTGTCAGCAATGCTGCCTTCATCCCCAAAGTGAGAGGAGCAGGTAAAACTCCTCTCAGCTGCTCCAATATACAACACAACGCATGGGAGACAGAGGAGACCAGGGAGACTACAAGAGGAATCAGCATTTTGAGAGTGCAACTCTCTGACCTCTTTGAGAAATACCTACTGGAGGGTGACACAAGGCACATGCTAAAAGGGCCTTTTTCTCTCTGCAGATCATACTGAGAGCCTGGGGAGACACGTTCAGCTCAGAGGAGCCATGTTTTGAGCTTGGAGCATTCATGTTTTCATCAAATAGATCCCATGAAGGGCCCTGAAATTGCAATGTGCACCCCAGTGTAATGTGCCAAAAAGAAGACAGGCCGTGGAAGGACCCAAAGGCATCCACACCTCTGAGGATGTGCCTGAGGCGAGATGGTACAAAAGCCAGCTCCCTTTCCTGCACAAAGCCAGGAGCAGTCACCACCACTGGAGTACTGAGCGTTACCCCTCAGAGCCACAAGATCCCATCTGCTCATGCTGTGCATAACTGCACCCAAGGGCAGGAATTTCAAACTTGAACTTCAGTTGGCATAAAAACCTGATTAGTACAAGCAGCATCAGGTACTTTTAACCTATTCATTCCCAAAGAGCATCATGTGCCTTAACCTCAGATGGGAAAAACTGATCACTGACTTCTGTGCTACATCAATGAGCACTGGCTGACAGTCCCAGTTCTGCTGCCACCAAGGGGAATGAACCTAGCCATTCCCACCTCTGGGAACAGGGGTGCAAAGCAGCTCCTCCCCGGTGACAGCTGTGCAAGTAGAAGAATCACACACTGGACTATTTTTTCCACAAGAGCAAACCCTCAACATCAAGCAGAACATGCTTACATTGTCCTCAAATCCTATACAAGCCAAGACATCAGGCTGAGAAAATTAGTTCGGCTCATAGCCAAGTATAGAAAAACATTCTTTGACACAGTACAATTCTGGTACACAGTATTATTCTTCCTTCCCAGAGAGGTAAAAAGCCAACAGTAGGCATTCTTGTACCTGTCAGAGGGCCAATGGCTGACTAGCCTTTTAAGAAATATGGCTAGTTTTTAGTGGTCTAGTTTCAGTCTGTGTCTTGCACATCCTCACCAAGACCGGTCAGTTCCTTTACAAAGTTTGTTTGCTTCTGTTATCTGCTGTCAACAGGATGAACTGTAAAACCAGAACACTTTGAGGGTGGAGCTCTGGATCATTTCTGTATTTTTCAACTGAGAAAAGTTTATTTCAGCTCTAGGTTGTTCTGTATGCTCTTAAGCATATAAGGAAATTGGATCATAGCAACAAGCTTTTGAAATTACAAACCTGCCCACACCAAGGAAGTGAGACAGGTGCACAAAAGGGAAAAAGAAGAAAAGAAGCCATACTCCAGCTCACATTTATAAAAAGACAAGACACTAGTCAGCAAACTGGTGAAATTCATGCACTGGAATCAAAGCTGAGAGAAAAGGTCTCCCTTCAGAAACCTGGAAAAGGATAATAAAACAGCTCTTTGACCTCTGAAGCAAAGAGAGCTAGCATCAGTTTTCAATCCAGTGCAAGCAAGGCAATCAGAAACACAATAAACAAGCAATATATTTTCACTTGTGGCAGTTATATTGGACTTGTCACATATTTCTTCCTATACCCCCATGATGCACAAAAAAGCATGAACTAAAAGCCTCACTTTTCCCTATTCTTTTTTTTCTGTGCAACATCCAGAGCACATAGTATTCCTCAGAAACCAGTAAAAGCATTCTTGCTGTCATGCTACAAGAGCATTTTCCTCTTCAAGTTTATTTTTGGCTTTCATTTCCAAATCAAAGAATGGCAGTGATATTATCCCATTTAAAGATGCAGGACTCAAAAAAGGCTAAAAAAAAATCACCTGGCAGTTAATTGTCCAGTCTTAGACTCCTGCTTTGCTATACAGTACAGCTGTGAACAAATTCTGTTCCGTGGCACAAGACAGGCAATCCAGAGTTAAACAGAATCAGTATTTAGAAATATTCAAATTCCCACCATACCTTCTGTTCCCTGTGCAGAGATGAGCTTCATTTCTCTGACTTACCCACAAAAAAATGCACAGGGAAAAGCAGTCTCCAAGCATCCAGTGGACACACACACAAACTGTTCCACAAGGAGGAGTTTTTCCAGCCTTACCCTATAAAGCTGAGAGCAAGATCAGCACACCCACACTAAGAGATACTGGAGCAGCAGACAGGAAGATGCTCCCTGCCTGGCGAGGTAATGTGGAAGCAGCACCGGGAAACTCCAGGTATGGAGAAGGGGGAGGAGGTTCAGTGAAAGGCATCCCTAAGCCACTGGGCAAAGAGTAATTGCGAGCAAAGAAAACAAACATTCTTCCGTCTGTGCCCGACACAGCCATTTCCCCCGGCTACAATACCTGCTTTCACTTTGAAAATGGAAAGCGTGGCTGACTGAACGGCTTTTATGGTTGTTCTTACACACATGCATCTCTCATACATAATTACCACAGAAAGTACACGCCTTCCAGCCAGTCCCAAGCAAGAGTCAGGGTTTGACACTTATTTATAAATCTTGCTCCTTGAAGAAAAAAACTCCTGGAGGCAATGTTGAAATAAGAATCAAGGAACGCTCAGCAGGAGCAGATGCACCGTGACACACATACGGATGCAGCCAGCTATTCCCAACAATCATGAATTTTAAGCCCTCTGGATAACAAAAGCAACAAGACCAGGGATTGCAGGCATGGGAGAGCTGTGGATTGGGGCATTTCCATGCACAGAGAAGACAGGAGCGCTACTGCCTCTGAAGTCTCGTCCTGCTGGCGCTGCCTCCTCCATCGAGCTCCAGGTGCATTCAAGAGCACCCAGAGGTGCCACCCATCTCCGACGTCCCTTCATTGCTCCCCACTCCCCAGGGAGAAGCCCCTGCTTTGAAGGAGGCTGGATTAGAGACCACCTGACGTTCCCTCCAGTCTGAATTATGCCACGATCCCAAAGTTCAGCTTTGCTTTTAAGTACTTTACTAGCAAAAAAGCCACGGTTTCGTACACACCCGCGGGCGGAGGGGTTAAAAGACAAGCTCCCACCTCTCCATCCCTCCTTCACCAGACACACAAAGCCCGAGGCTTCATCACCCCATCGCCCAGCATGGGTCCAGCTCCTCAATTCTTTGTGTTTGCCCAAAGCGCCCGCCCCTCCAGCCGAAGCCAGGACGGGGCGCTTGGCAAAAACTGCGGGCTGAGCCCCGACTGCACCCCAACCTGTGCGCCGGGACCCCAAACATGCGGCCCCGAAGGGCTCCCCGCTCGCCAAGCCCGGGGGCTGAGAACAACTCCCTTTGTTAAATGAATGAGCCGGGGAGGCAGGAGGGGGAAGGCAGAGTCAGTACCCCCTTCTAAAAGAAAATTTCAAAAGGAGGGAGGAAGAGAAAAGCTGAAGAAGAACGCACCCGTCCGCTCAACCCCTGCGCAAACTTCCCGGTTACCAAACAAGCGAGGAAATCCCCTTGCCCGGCGCGGCGGGACTCACCTTCCGCCCGCCGCAAGGTGCTGCCCGGCTCTCCCGCGGCTCCGCGCCCGCCCCGCTGCCCACACCGCCCCTATTGTCGGCCCGGCGCCGCCCCCCGCGCCCTGCCCGCCTTGCCGCGGCCATTGGCTCCGGGGGGCCCGCCCCGCACCCCCCTGCCGCCAAGGTGGGCAGCCGGGCCCGCCGGGACGGGGAAGGGGTCGGGGGTAAGGGTAGGGGGCAGGTCCTTCCCGCTCCGCTCGGCGGCGGCCGGGGCGCGGCATCGCTCCGAGTGGCCCGCGGGGGAAAGTTTTTTTGGGAGGGGGTGGTACCTCGGCGGCGCCGCAGAGCGGGACCCCGGAGCGCGGTGCGCTGCCTCGGGGAGCCGCGGGCTGTGCTCGGGCTGAGCTCCGGCCGGGCTGCGGCTGCAGGCGGCCCCGGAGCCCGCAGCTCCGCCGGGCAGAGGGCGGGAGCGGCGCTGGCCTGGCTGGGACGTGGGAGTCTTGGGCGATCACGCCATCAGCGGAGCTGCCATGCGGGGAGTGGATGGCCGGCAACTGCACCCTTGGCGAGCGGCGCTGCGATGACTTTATGTGTGCTGCGATGACTTTATGTGTGCTGCTCGTATCGCGCTGCGCTATCGCGGAGCCGGCTCCATTGTGCTGAGGTCTGTGTGCGTGCAGATCCAAAAAAGGCAAGAGTAAAATGGGCTCTGCCCTGCCTGCTGTGTTGCACAAGCCGAGGCGTCTATACCTTATATTGCCGGGATCCGGGTGTCCCCTCTCCCCGTGATGCACAGCTCGCTAGAAACTTGTCACCCTAGTTAACAGGAGTTTTCGGCTCAGCGCTTGAGCTGTGCCTGCAGAGAAAAAGAGGAGGGGTTTGACTGCACGTACAGCGCAGGGCTCTCGGGAAGAGAGCACGGGCATGCCGAGGTGTTCTTGGGACGTGCTCTGTAGAGGTGCGAAGGGGAAATGTTGAAGTGAAGCAGGTAGTTCCAGGCAAAAGGGAGACAAGCTTTGTGCCGAGACAGCATGCCCTACACACGACAGATTAGGACAGCGCTGCCACAGTCTCGCCCTTCCCCCTCGTACCAACATTTATCAGTTCCCGTGATAAGTTTGTTCGGGAGCTAAACCAGCAGAAAATTAACATCGCAAAAGTAAACAAATGGAGGAAGCGAGAACTCGAGTCTGGGACTGATAGGGAGAGTGGGAATGCCACAGAGCTGATTTCAGCTGCTGAACCTGCTGTGGAATTGTGCACTTGGAAGCACTTCCCTCTGTCGGATACATTTAACATTGGATTCAAATCCACGCACACGGGCAGATTGCATGAGCTCCCACAAGCATCCTCTGCCCGTAGTCTGGTTGCAACATGAAGGTTTTTATGTAGTTCAATGTAATATGTATCAGTCCCATCACTTCATAAGACAGGATCAGACCGTGTCAGGAATCCCAGAGATACATGGGAATTTACAGGATTGCTGCTGGGACGGGGAGGGAATGAACTGAGACAAAAGCCACGCAGCTCAGCTTAAATGCTGGATCCATAAAGGGAGCTCCATCAAAGCTGGAGTTAAACCCCAAGAGTGACCCTTTGGCCCTGAACTGAGAGCTGAAGAGTGACTTCCTTTTGTACCATGCTTGAAATCCCAAAACCTTTTCGGAAACACGGATGCATGCTGACAATTTTAAAAAATGAATTTTGAAGCCAGACAAGAGAAGAGCCCAAAATACTCCATAAACATGTCTGTTTGACAAGATGTTTTACCACATACATTCATTCAACCACACAGAGAATGGATAGGTCAGGAAATTGCCGTGGTTGACCTAAGGCCTGGTCCATGTACACCGGGTGCACTGCACTCTACTGAGCCCTGGAGAGATCCATCTGGAGTGCTGTGACCAGTGCCAGGCTCCTCAGTCCAAGAGAAACATGGAGCTCCTGGAGTGGGCCGTGTAACTATGGTGTTTGCCCAAAGCACCTGCCCAAAGAGCTACAGATATGATGAGGGGACAGGAGCATCTCTCTTATGAGGAAAGGCTGAGGGAGCTGGGCATGTTCAGCCTTGAGAAGAGACAACTTAGACAATTGAGGGACAATCAATACACAAGTTAACTCAGTTCAGAAATTATTTTTATTAAACCTTTGTATATTTGCTGCCAACGAATCTCACCAAAATCTTAAGAACCCTTACGTTTTGCTATTTTCCTGCTCTGTAGTAATGTGGAATCCTAATGGAATATCCAGGAATTACAATACTTATAGATTTCTGAATTTACCCAAAGTTCAAGACTCATTTGTCTGAAACTATTGCTGGATATTTCAGAGGGAGTTCCTAAATGAAAGGAGGAAGACGTTCATGAACAGCATAAGAACAGGATAGAAAGCTACCACTGCAAACCACAATTTGGTACTTCAGAAAGGAATAAGTGAAATGTAAATCTTTTTATTTGCATTTCTAAGCACTCACAGCTAAGGGTTCAGGGGTTTTCAGGCAAAGGATCCATCTTGCCTTGCACTCAGGTTCAAGTCAGATGGCCCTTTTCCAACATGGAGGAAAAAGGGGATCTCTTACACCTCAAAAGGGTCTCCTGTGTTCTGTGGGAAGAAGCCTGGCACCAGACCCCAGCCTCAAAGACCAACTCAGTTGAACAATCGATTTCCCAGTGATCACATAAGAGCTGCGTTTTCCTCCCCCACAGACACACAGCAGAACAAGCAGTGCACTGCCATGGGGCACAGCCTGATGATTTCTTCTTTGTCAGCAGCACCAGTATCAATAATTCTTACTCTGCTGTGCATCTCTGTTCCTGAGCTGCTCCCTGCACTGTGCCAATACAGCTATTTGTGCAGCTGTGTAATGGAAGGGATCAAGGAACTGGTCCACCTAGGAGTTTTCCTATGTGTTTTTACTCAGATCAAATCCCCAAATACCTTGGCTGACACGATGCAGGAGGAACGCAGGAGCATGTGAAATCACAGGAGCTGAAGCTTAGCTGAGGGACAGTAACTTGTTAGGATGTGCCCACTTAGTCACCTGCAATAACCTGTCCACTCATTTAATCTGCTCAAGCAAACGGAGACAAATTGGACTCAGCCTACATGGAAGAAAACAGAGTTCATGAATGACTTGAAAACTAATTACAGATCTCTAGATTTTACTAGCAGGGAAAGGAAAAAGACAAAAAGAAAAATTGAGTCCTATAGTTATACAACACAAAATTACAAAGTTCCTCAGCTAAATATCATACTGTGAAGATGAAGAAACAGCAAGCACCAGCAAGCAAAACTGAAGGTGATGGTGGGTCAGCACAGTACTGCCTGGAGGTTTCTCACCCAGTAAATCAGAAGTCAATCCAGCAAAGTAATGTTGTTATAGTGGTGTGAAGTGAAGAAGACAGACTATGATTCATCACTGCCCTACATATAATGTAAGTTTGTCCAGCTCTGCAAAATGTATGTAAAACAGTTTCAAATCACAACTATTTCCTTTTCATTTTGTCCAGATTATGCAGTACACTAAAGCAGTGAGGAATGTGTTTCTGGACACAAATCTATGATGCACAAATGTTTTTGCTAAACAAACACACAAAAGCAGGACAGCAACAATCTTTCATTTCCTCAGTAAATTTTAGGGAGTTTTCGTGCCAGAAAAGCAAAGTAAAAAATAGAAAGGGCCAGAACACCTGACTAGCACAACGTAGCATCTGGTTCCTATCTTAAATATCCTGATGTTAGATGGTATGTAATACCCATCACAACAGAAGTTAAAATAATTTCCAAAATGTATACAAATAGCACATTAATTCTGACACATATTTAACATGGACATGCACCTCCTAACATCCTGTAGAAGGGTTTGCTATGATTTCTCTGCCCTAGAATGAATTCAAATACTTGAGTAAGAAGCAGGGTCATCATCTTAGCAAAGCTGGCTCTGGGTTACACTTCTTGATCTTAGCACTGAAGTTGAAAATCCAGCTTGTGCAAAAATATTTCTCAGTATTTGACTCTATGCAGCTGTTTCACTCCTGATAAATGGTTAAGGCATCGTACTGTACATGTTCCCACTTGCCACTTAGTCCTCCATTTCTGTACTGAGAAGCTCACAGTAAAGGGTCAGGATCTGTCTGGTACAGTTATAACAGTTATTACAACTTCGTGGGGGTTTTTTTGTTTGTTTGTTTTTGTCTGGGTTTGTTTTGGTTTGTTTTTTTTGGATGCTTCAAGCCTGAATAATTCTGCTTCTTCTTATGGGTTACTTACTTGTTGGTTAAGTTACCCTATAGTTGGTTGAAAACTCAGAGGAACTTCCATGCCATTCCAATTTTAAATAATCTCTTACCGCTTCATTGAAGTCCTGGAATCTTGCAAAACCTCTGGTGATGAATACACTTTTACATTCCAGATCTCCTTTAGCCAGGAAATTGCACAGAGACAGCTAAGAGCGCTCAGTGCTTTGGTGAGCAGTCAGCAAGTCAGGGAATACTAGGGAAGCCACAAATGACTGTTTGATTCTGGAAGCCTTGTGTATCTCTGGAAGTCATAAAATACAGATGGGCAATGGCTTAACAGTGAGGTCAGTCTTTGATTCATTAGCTAACAGCTGAATTTAAGCACATATATCTGAGTTTTGAGGCATGCTGCTAATTCAAGCTTAAAAGCAAGGGGGGAGTTTTACCCTGTGCTGTGAGTTTCTTTGGAGCTGTACAGAATCATGGCTTTGGCTTAGGTTTTGTATGTTCTCTCAATAATCTTAATAGTTTGGGTTTTGGAAAAATATTACTAGGCAGTGATAATCTGAGGTAAAAAACATATTTAAATGGTGTAAGCTCTTCTTTGTGGGTGAAGGTATAAAAGTCAAACACACTGGGTCAGTCACTGGAGCTATAAGAATTCACACCACAGGCTGACCATTTATGTGTAAATCCCACATTTTGCAATAATCTGTGGAGATGAGTGCCATAACAGAAGAGCCTGTTTCCAGATGTTAAAAACAGTCCTGATGTGCTCCAAAACCAGGAATTTGGTTCAGAATTTTGTCTTTCAATCTCCCAATTGCAGTCACAGCTATGGTTCCCTACATCAAACTTCCCTCTGCCTGCAGTCTAAAAAAGACCTATCCCTGCCTTTCCCTATTCTTCTCCAGCTGTATCAAGAAACATCTGCTCATTCCTACTTCCTCTCCTTTCCCCTTCCTTCCACCTTCCAGCCTTATTTAATCATTCACCTCACTTTGAAAGTCCCTTTCCTCCCTGATCCCACCAGCCAACCTAAGGCTGAATGTGAATACAGTCTAGACACTCTTTTAGGGATCTATGACCCATCTTGACTGGAAATTATCCCAGAATGGTTAGGGTAGGAAGGGACCTTAAAGACCCATGGGCAGGGACACCTTCCACTAGACCAGGTCGCTCAGAGCCCCATCCAACCTGGCCTCAAACATTTCCAAGGGATGGGGCATCCACTGCTTCTCTGGGCATCCCATTCCAGTGCTTCACCACTTTTGTAGTGAAGAATCACGGCAGCAGCCCTGATTTACAAAACACAGGCAGCAGCAGACAAAGAACGAGGCTCCCAGGGAGAGCAAGAGGGGCGCTGCTGACAGGGAGGGGAGGGAAGGGGGAGGTTGTAAACACTGCTCATTCACTGGCGCCTTTGGAGCATGAAGGAATTGCTGCCAATGAAGGAAGTGTGGAAAGTAGCATAGTAATGGCAGGCAGGCAAACATCTAAGGCACATGAGAGCCTGGCTCCCAAGTGACAGAATACCTGCAGAAATCTCTGAACAATCTATGGCTGCTGGCTCTCGTTCAGCCAGCAGTACAAGGTCCTGGCCTGTGATACTGTGTGGCACAGCCCTCTTAGAACTGTCTGGGTGACTGTCCTGGCCTCAGGTGTGAACTGGTTCTCTGCACTGTCCCAGAATCATGACTCTAATTTTCTCTTCTTAATATAAAGAAATCAGAAAAAAAACCCCTCAATACTGCCCAAAACGTAAATTTGCTACCTAGAACAGATTTCCCAGCAGACAAGTCTATGACATGTTTTCCTTCCAGGATTCAGCTTACAGAATTGCAATGGTTTTATAACAAACACTCAGAATCACTTTTCCATTCATTTTATTGTGGTTTATGATGAGAAAAATCCTCCTCTGTGAGAATGTGGAAGAACACAGTAAAAATACATTTACGCATTTCTTGGGCTCAACAACTCCTGCTGAACCAGTAAGGAAACAAGAACAGACTACTGAAACTTAAATCAATCTAAATTATTCTGAACTATGCTATTTTTTTTCCTTTTCCCTATAAGTGGGGAGAAATAAAAAAGAAAGCATAACATCAAGGGGACAGAACTCCGGAAGTGTGGAAAAAGAAGAGTGCGCTAAATTTACCTTTCATTAGGAACTCCTCAAGTTTATTGGGCTACCATACAAGGAAAGTAACAATAAAGATAATTTTAAAATCAATTAGCTTTTCCTCTCTCTATTGACTTTTTAAAGAATGCCTCTTGAGAGTTTTCACTTTCAGTGTCAGGGCTTAAAAACATAGCTAGGTAATGCAAAAGACAGTCTGAATGAGACATCAGACGGAGACTACTAATCCAGGGTTATTTATTACTCAAAACCTAACAAAAGCAGCTCATTTTTCTATGCAGAAAGTCTTAGTTGCATGGGAGGACACTGTAAACAGAGGAGGGTGAGGCTGAGAGAGATTGTAACAGCGTAATGGCACCACAAAAGTAGATTCTTTTGCTGGTTTTGCTGAGCTTATTCAAATTGAATGACTCTGAAGAGCTGATTCTGTTTTAACTGGAGCCAGTGAAAGATTTGACACACATTTCAGAGTACAAAACCAGCCCTTCAGTCATAGCACCTCTGCCAGATTTTGTTTCACACCCTGCCAAAATGTCATAGCTTGAATCACTTCAGTAGCTTGGGCCATTTAAAACTGGACTGAATAAAACCCTGGAGAATAAACTGCAGAGAGGAATCTTCCCCTGCTCTTTCCCTTATCTCTGCTCTTCTGCCTCACTGGGTTACATGAATAGCAACCAAAAACTGCAGAGCCCTGACAGACATGGTGTCTCTGGGCATTTTGGATGTTTCACAAGCAAGCTTTGAAAACGTAAAACCTCTGTCCTTTAGTTCTACCCATTTGCATTGTGTCCAAGAGGACCTAAGTGGATCATAACAGAAAGATTATAGAGGAGCTGACTTCAAATGTTTTGGAAAAACTGCGTTGAATTTGAGATTTCAGCGCAGCTTCAAACATCAGTGCAGTAAAATGTTATTAAAGTGCAAAGTAAAGATCTTCAGCAACATAATCTGAACTGACCTGGAGCAGACAAAATATCATAGAAACAGCAAGATAATTCAAGTTATTTAACTCATCAAAAAGCTGGAGAGATGGAACACCCATTTTGCAGGGTAGAGAGTGACTTTGACAGTTAACCCAATAGAGGGAGCTATACAAGCTCAGGGACAATTTGGCTGAGGACAGTGACACTGATAATTTAATTGTACTGGTTGGTCACACTATAACCAGAGTTACACGAGAGATATAGATCACAACAAGCCTGCCAAGAGAGCTGGCCCTGCAGAATTCCTTTGATATGATGTACATCTCAGTGCTGTCCAAATTGCTGATGAGTCATGGATTGTTCTGCAGGACACAGGAAAGCTTAATAAATTATTTTATTGCATAATCCTTTCCTATTGATTCCTTGTAGATACCTGCAGGAACTGCTAAATAACAACACACAACCCCCTGAGCTTTTTCAGTGGCTGCCTCAGCATACCACATAGTCTTACAAAACTGCCAGGATAAAACTGAGGTTTCAGGAACATACCAACCTCTAGCTTTACATTCCTGTCAAGTTGCCTCTGCAATCAAGTTGCACTGGCTGTAATTGGCCATAAGATCTCTGATGAGGTTTCTATCCTGAATCTCACCATCTTGTTTCAGTTTGTTAATTAACAGTTTTTGGGATGGCTATTTTGCCTTTCTTTTTACCACATTTTCTGGGATATGCAGAGATTCTCATCAAATTATTACAGACTTAGCAAGTAATTAACTTCATCAGCATAAATTAAGCACCAAACCATCCTAGGAGCTGTATTGCAGATGGGGAAATTAGGTAAGAGCTCAATCCGTAGCCTCAGGCTCTGCAGCAAAACTGCTGCAATAATGCTTTTTGAATTCAAGAGTTCCTACTTCCCATTTCTGCTCTCAGACGAAATCAATCCTTTAAGCTGCCTCTGAAAGCTTCCAATTGCAACAAATATAAACCTTGTAGAAGGGATGTGGGCCTGCAGCCATACAGAGAACTAATCTTCAGCAGGCAGGTGAACTATAGGGAAGAAACATTTAATATTGGCATTTGCAATTGGCAGCCTCTGTCCACAGGCTTTACAAGAGAACAGCCCTGCAGGAAACTGTGATCCTGAAACTGGTTCTCTGGTGACAGTGGCCTTTATCACACACAGAGATGAAGGTGCAAATGGCTGTCTAGAGAAAAAGGGTCTAGAGGTCCAAGGTAAATAATTTTCAAAAAACATTGCAGAAAGTGAGTTAACTGCTGATGTATGCAGACTGTGAAAGAGAAGGGCAAAGCTACTTGCTGAAGGGAAACCAGGTTTGGGAACATTTAAACTTCCGGATGGTCAATGCTCTGTTGTGAAATCTGTGTATTGAGGATTCCTTATTTTGCCTGTGTGGCTAGATTTCTGGGAAGAGCACTTTCCATAAAACCATATTCAAGAAGCCAATGCTGAAGTAATTATTTTCCCCCTTTAGTTTACAAGTGGTTACAAAACAATGAAGCTCTCAGTTCTTTACGCTTCGCAGGGGAGAATGTACAAAGAGCTGCTTAATCTCTTTCAGTTCAGCTCTTTAATTCTCATGGGTATCCAGTTGCAGGTATCTGTATCAGTCCCTGAGTTCTCAGCTGTGCATCAAACTGTTGGCTCTTGTTTTAACACGCTGTTTCAGAGCCGACCAGGTTTCAGCATGAACATGTGAGGGCTGCTGTGCCTGAGCCCGTTTGACGTTGGCAGGGGAGCAGCATCACAAATCCAGCAGTGCTCGCTCTGGTGAGGAAATGCCAAGTAAGGACTTTCACAGTGCCAGGCTAATCTTAACGCTGACGTTTGCCATCCAGAAGGAAGCAAGCTGTACGACTAAAAGAGGCACGTCACCAAGGAAGATTTGAATGCTTCCTGATTGGTTTCCCAAATATTTATGTCATTTGCTTCTAACTGAGGCTAGCTTGCAATTCAAGTATTAGATGGTTTTCTCAAGTGCAAACTGCAATTAAGGAATCAGAAGGCAAGATGCAAACCATACTACAGGATCAGCTAAGAAAAAATGGTGAAACCAGACAAATCAATTTTCAATTTATTTCCTCTCATTATTGCTAGACAGTCTCAAATGCAAAGTGAAAAAAACCACCATAAATATATTTATAGCTAATGTAATAAATTAACACCTGTATGCTATATTAATGCATGAAATTTGCTAAATTAAAATGATAAACTAAAATACTATATTTGGCTCAGTCACTTAGCAACAGCTGCATCAGTTTAAGACATTTCCATTCTGCAGCTGTTAGCTGGTACCTCAGGCTGGAGCTCCCGTAGAATCACAGAATGGTTTGACTTGGAAGTGACCTTAAAGCTCATCTTGTTCCAGCCCCCTACCATGGGCAGGGACACCTTCTACTAGACCAAGAGCTCAAGACTTGGTCTAGTGGTCAGACCAGGTTACTAGACCAGGCCCCATTCAGCCTGGCTTTGAACACTTGCAGTGATGGGGCCGCCACAGCTTCCTGGGCAATGTGCGATGGGTGCCTCACCACCCTCACAGGGAAGAATTTCTCCCTGGTATCTAATCTAATCTAAAATTTCTCCCTGTTATCTAATCTAATCTACACCCTCTTTCAGTTTAAAGCCATTTTCTCTTGTCCTCTGACTTCATGCCCTTGTCAAAAGTCCCTCTCCAGCTCTCTTGTAGCCCCTTTAGGCCCTGGAAGGTGCCCCTCCAGGACACTGGAAGGTCTTCCCAGAGCCTTCTCTCCTCCAGGCTGAACAACCCCAACTCTCTCAGCCTGTCTCCAGAGCAGAGGTGCTCCAGCCTCCTGATAATTTTCTCAGCACTAGTCAGATCCATATCCCCTCCATGCTGAAGACCCCAGAGCTGGATTCAATACTCCAGGTGGAGTTTCACTAGAGCAGAGGGGCAGAATCCCCTCCCTCGCCCTGCTGCCTGCACTGCTTAGGATACAGCCCAGGACACAGCTGAGCTGTGAGTATTGTCGGGTCATGTCCAGCCTCTCATCCACAGCACTCCCAAGTGTTCTCAGAGCTGCAATCAATCCATTCATTCTCCAGTCTGTATTGATACCAGGAGCTGCCCAATCCACATGAAGAATCTTGCACTTGGCCTTTTTTAACCTCATGAAGCTCCCACAGACCCACTTCTCGAGCTTGTCCAGGTCCCTCTGGATGCCATCCCATCCTCCAGGTGCATCAGCTGCACCACACATCTTTGTGTCATCTGCAGACTTGCTGAGGGTGCCCTCATCCCTCTGCCAAAGTCAGCAGAAGGAAATGTGTTGCCTGCATTTTGCCTGCTTCTCTCCAAAACCAATTGTCTTAATTCAGATGCATATTTATCATCTATCTACTGGTTTGGTTTTGTCATCAGGCAGAAGCCTCAGCACCTGCTCATTCTGACAGCTGTGAGGTGAGGCAGTACCCCACACCAGAGGGGCAGAACAAGCAGACACATCTTAAACTGCCACAGCAATAATCACCAGAGTGTACTCAGCAGTGCCTGAAGCAAAGATTAAAGTAGAATCGAGAAAAAGCATGAAAGCGCCCAAGGAAATAATCACAAGAAAAATTGCTACAGGAATTTTGTCACAGTGCAACAAACTATTTAGAAATTACTCTGCCAAAAAGAAGGAGCATAAAGGTTAGGAGATACCCCAGGGATAAGGGACATCTAGTCTTGGTCCAAGCTATCTTGGCTACCCAACTGCAATGCTGTGGTTATTTATTTACTTGTTTCCTGATGTGACTGTGAGTGCTGTGATGTGTGTTCAGGTCAGTGCTGCTCCCTGTGAGGCAGGTGTGCCTGGGGCACAGCTTCCAGATCACAACCCTCAGTGGATGCAGATAAAGGAATGCCTTGAGCATCATGGGTAGAATTAAGAGCAACACAGAAGCTGAACTGTGAACTCGCCAAGAAAAATTCAGAAAACAAGAAACTTTGCCATCCAGAAAGAAATCTCTTGGGCTGGTGATTTTGAAGGACAATGCTTTTGAATCTATACACCTAAATTCCAATAAAATAATGCTTCAAAATTAGTATTTTCATCCTTAGAGATTCCTGCCAGAGAATGCCACCAGAATAAACAAATTCAATAAGTTACATTCACAGAAAGATCATATCTGTGGCATGGTGCTTACATTTTCTTGTTCAAATGGATCAAAGAAATGTCTCTCTGGGACCTGCAGCATCTCCAGCTTCACTGAATGCCCTTGGGCAGGGCATAGTGGTGTGTCTGGAGCAATGGGGTACCAGGTATCACCAGATATCATATGCTATTCATCAGGCTGGAACTCCCTCAAGCACAGGGATGCTTTCTCCCATGCTTTCCTTTGGCAAGAAAATCTACACAAAATCCACAAGAACAGCACTGCAGCCTCCATAACAAAATTTAAGATAAGGATGGTGCCATCATGCTCAGCCACAAAGAAGCTATTGGTATGCTGGAAATCCTGCTTGTTTTATTAATCATCCTAATTTTTCATTCTATTGTCTTTCTTCATGAACAGAAAAAGACAGCAAACAGCTAGCCTGTTTCTTCTGCTCTTAGCCTGTGTATAATCTGCACAGTCACCAGGGATGCCACAATTTTTGGGTGATGCATTTCAGTTTTAAAAACTAAGCAGACAAAACATGCACCCAGCATAGGCAGTAAGTCATTAAAATCCTATTAAATGTCCATACATGAAAATCATACCTGGATCACATCTTATACAGACCAAGTTCAAGGCCTCCATCTGATGTTTTTATCAGCACCCACAATGGCAAGGCCATGGCTTGTAGGCAGCACCATAACAATAATTTTGAGTAATCATTTCCAGCCTAAATGATCCAGTAATAATTTGCCAAGCCTGAACTCACAGCTCCAGCATGACACACACAACATCCAAACCACCCACTGGTACTGCAAAGAGCAGGAATTACTGTGCTTATTTATTTATTTCCACTGGGAGCAGCACATCCTCTTGTAGAAATGGAGGAAAGCCATCCAACATTGCAGATACATGACTAATCTCTGTAACAAACAGGCACTGAAATACACCCAGGAAAACAACCTAATAAGCTGAGTGGGCCAAATCCTCCTCTGCTCAGTATCCTTGATAGTCATTTATGTCATGCCAGGGAGTAAGATAACAAGAGTTTGTTGCCTGTTTTGCCCACACTATGTACATATACAAATTAGAGCTATTAAAAAATATATTTTCAGCTTATATGCTACTATATTCAACCACTAGTAAGTCCACTTCAGCTTTTGTTAGCCTAGGAAGGAATTGCATGTGGTTCCTTCCTACTAATGGAGCTAAATTTCTTTCAGCAGATGGTCTTCAGGCTTAATAAGTAAATCTAGAACTGAAGATTTGTGTTGAAACATGAAAAAGAACTAAGCAGGTTGCTATCATTAAACAAATTCCAATCAGAGATGGCCAGTGCCTATATCTTTTCCTGGTTTTCTTTCCCAAACCGTGGAAGGTAATGTGATGGCTGAGAAAATCACAAAAACAGCAGGTTACAAGGCTTACTTCATAAGGGAAAATAAACTGAAATGCATTACCTTAAGTGCTTTTAAAAAATAAATCAGCTCACCAAGCAACCCAAATCCTCAAAACCTATATAGGAAGTTCTCTACTTCCAAAGTGTTCCCCTTCTCCAACCTTCTAGGTCTGTTTTGGTTTGGTTTTTTTAACAGCACAATTATTTGAAGGTATCCAGCATGAGCAGAAATGCAGCTGAAATCATTGCTTTGCAAAGTGTGAGGAATGAGAGATTTCCCTTTCAAGCCCACTCTGCAAACTACTTCCAAAACCAGTTGAGTCTTGGTCTACTTTATAAAATAGTATAAAAAAGATGTTTTGTAGGTTTGCAGGCAGTACACAGAGCAGAATTTGCACTTGCCCAGGACTTACCAGCAGACCATGTCAAGCACACAGTCACAGACAATTTTATATACCCAAATAAGCCAAAAACCTCTGTGCACAGCCTACACACATGCAGAGACATCTGCTAGCTGTCAACCCAGACAGAGCTTGGCAAAATCAGAGTGGGGTTCACCCCTTTTCCTGTTTACCTGCATATTTTCCATGAGTCTTTCCTTAATGACCTGTTAGTTTAACATAGACAATATGGCACAAAACAACCAGTTTAACGCCCTCACAGGATGCAATCGTGCAAAATCCCAAATAAGTGGGAAACTTTGACCTCACCTGTTTATGTTACCTTTCTTGCCCTAATCCTCACTTTCGCCTGTTTAGCTCAGTTATCTTTGTGGCAACACACCAACTACTTCACTGAAGTTTCAAGAGATCCCATTTTCCTTGTCAAAGATCAGTTATTTCACAAAATAAAGATACTCTTGTTGTGATACTATCTATTTTGGTTAACTCCTTTTACTTCTTACCTGATCTCCACTTGTTTCTAAATTCTCCAGATTTGTTGTCAAACCTCTGCTTCCATCAAGGCCAGATTAGTTCTCCTGAGAGGCTTACAGGCTAAGCTGCAGTTTGCTGGTTGCTCTGCAAGATGGCCAATGAAGAAATAGCACACTTGAGACCTCTGCTCCACAGAGATTTGGGCTTTCTTTAAACTAATTTGCCTTTTTGCTTGCAATGCAATTCCAAACAAAGCATTATATAGCAATGAAGTCATAATGTCAAAGTGTTATTTACACTTTGATTGCAAGGGAACTGTTTTGTTAGCTATGCCCACTATTTTTGTTTGCTGTGGTGTCACCTTCTGTGGCAGAGAGGGACGTCATTAGGAACATCTAGAGCAGCACTTCTCCCTTGTCTAACAAAGTAATCATACAAAGTGTGATCGCTGGTACTTACTGCAGATCAAGAGAAGGCAGCTGATGAAACCGAAGTTTGTCTGAGCACATGAGATGACTTTTCTTATTATTCCAATTGGAATGGAAGATTTTGATCCTGCAGTTCATCCACATGCCTGCAATCTGAGCCAAATTCTCCTGTCAGTCACGCATTTGCCACACAGTCCTTCCAGGTGTAAGTCTACAGACTTCCATGCAATCAAATCACAACATATTTAGTCTACTGTTATCTATTTTTCCTTTTCACCAAATCTTTTATCCAGGCATCTAGGATGCTGCAGAAAGCAAAGCGTATCACAAAACCTCCCTGTATTAAACATACCAAATAAGTTTAAAGAAGAAAGGTGAGACACAGCTGCCAAAGAATGTACTGACCTCCAAGAGAGACCCAAAGAAAGCTGGAGCAGAACGATGGCTGGCATCCACAGGGACTGAGCTCCTCAGACAAGTTGCCTGACCTGAGAAAGCCCAATTCCCACAGCTCACTCAGAGGGGACTGCTGGATGAAGAACAAGACAGACAGACTGTCCCTGACAGCCTGCCTGCCTGCCTGAGGCAAGAAGTGACACTCACTGAAGCATTTTCAAGGAAGACAATTCTACCTGGTTCATGTGCTACAAAACCAAGCAGCTTATCTAATACTGTAGGAAATGCATGGATGCCAGAAACTTTCACAGTCATTACTGCATGCCCAAGTCACTTTGAGCTCTGTGGGAAGGAAAAGAAGAATGGATGTCTTCAAAACCACAAGCACTTACAACGAAACAAAATTACAATCTCTATTGTTTGTTAGCACTCAGCCTGCAATATTCAGCTGGGGAGCTCTAAGCAGTAAGGCTTAAGGATTTTAAAACGTTTTATAGTACAAATTATTACTAACCATCTTTATCAGCACAAAATTTACACTTCTGTGGTGGTAACAAAGGACAGAAGAGATTACGCAAAGAGAACATGTCTCCAGTTCGAAAAAGCACACAGTCTAAAGAGACAAATCAGGGACTACACACTGCTATTTGTTCTCCCAGCTCCAAAGCTCATACGTCTCAGTTTTTCAAATGCAGTCCAAGATAGAAGTAACTGAAAACTCTGGGCTTCTGACAGCTATTCCGTGTTGTGACTGCAAAGCTTTGGAATCCTTGCCTAGGGCTTCCAGGCTCTACCTCCATACAAACAATACACAATGTTAATTAAACACACAAAAAGGAGACTGAAAGAACACTCCTGAAATTTGCAAATCTAAGCATTTGAAGGCTGCAAAATGCCAAAGTGAACGTAAGCTGCATCACCTTAATTATTGCCCTTTGAATATATCCCTTATGGTGGATTTTAATTACCTGAGTTGGTGCTGTTTTTCCACAGGTCCCAGCTTCCTCATTTGGTTCAAAAAAGAACACTCACTCAAGAGAAGATTGATGTCATTTGTCTTTAGGCACCAAGTTTATGCAATCTGAGTCTTAAGTAAGCTGAGTCTTCTTTGGAAATACAGAGCTTACCACAATGAACTTACAAAACCATAATTCAGATATCTCATAGATATGTCAGTAATCCACCTTTTAAAGCAACAGCAGCTCAATTCCTTTCCCCCCCCTAATTTCTGGCATGTTCCAAAGTTTTATTCACTGTAAACTGGCCAAAACTGAAGAGGGAAAATATTAATTTATTCTACAATTTTCTATGATTTTCATCATGATAGAACCTCAGAATTTCTTTCTTATTTTTATATTATCCTAGAAGATGGAGGAGTTATCTCTCCAGTCCTATAGGGAACATCTCTTGCTCAGTCTCAGTTTCTCACTTCCCATACATCCTGTCATTTCTGTTTTGTTGGTCCAATATATTTGTCCCCACACACATCAAACTGTTTAGGCAAATCTTTCTCTACTCCCCCACAGCCAATCCAACACCTTCATAAGGCCAGTCCTAGTTTCCTGTTTATGTCCCCTCTCTCCCATCATCTCATCCAGCCTCTGTCATTCTCCCACCCACTGTTTTATTTTATTGTTGAAGTTTAGCACAACTCCCCAGAACATAAGAAGTGAGATTCTTTTTTAAAGGCTCCTGACTTGGCCAAATTTAGGTCAATTTTCACAGGCACAAGAAGTGCAGACCTGACACATAACCCGTCCTCTTGCCAAACAAAAAAAAAACCAAAAAAACCAAACCAAAACAAAAAAAAAGAAAAAAAGAAAAAAAGAAGAAAGAAAAAAAAAAGAAACAACCCAAAATCCAACAAATTAACAAAAAACCTATACCACAAAAGCATCTGGGCTTCTAAGATATTTTAACACGGAAAACCAACTTATTCTTCTCTTATCATACTGGGAAATGACTAACAATCTCTGGCTGAAATTTCAGGGGGAGGTAGGGATGAGTCAGCCCAAAACAGACCCCTGGCTGAAAAGCATCAGAGTTAATTAAAACTAAATGGTCTCAAACAGAGGCCCCATTACAAGTCATTAAAGGAAATAGATTATTTTTTTGCAAGTTATGCTTTTTTGTGGTCGCCATATAAGCTGTGATTACCCTGGTAAGATATCAGTCACAATTCTGAAGAAGTTTGAGTTATGGTCTACTGACTCTTAGTTCAGTAGATTTATCTCAGATTGTAAACACTGAGGGAATTAGGTTTTCTCACATTCTTATTAAATGCTTCACCCAATGGGATCCATGCAGCAAATTGGTATGTTTTGAATAGTTTTGTTTTAAATGCATTGCATTCTTTAGTGTACAAAGGCTACCTTTTTTTTCCCTCCATTCTCCCTTTTCATTAGAACCAGTAGGATTCAATTTCCTTGTAGTATTAACAAGTCTAGTTCCCTGGCTCATCGTAAGTGTGTGCCTTGAAATCTTAAGCATTTATTGTCCTTGTTATTGGTGGTTTACCAGTTGGAGATTATGGAATTGGTCTGGAGTGAGCATGTTTGCAAACACTGATGCAGAATCCTACATAATCAAAATTTCTTTTAAGCCCTAGCTCATTAAGAAAGGCTCAGGCTCTTTTTAAGGTACATTTACTTCTGAAAGTAAATATATGTCTTTCTCACTTTTCTGACCTTCAGTTTCAGTTTTGCCCTTATATGCAAGTCAGTTTTCCCCTGTGCAATTTGGGTCCAAATTCCCTTTTCAGAGATTGGGCTGGAGATTCTGCTGAGAGCAGACTGGGAGAGACATTGCATTTCTGAAATCATCTGTTTGGTCCTCAGCTCAATTAAAACTCCTCTTACTGTTTAAATTTATTGTTTAGACAAACTGTGCAGGGTCAGTGGTGCTCTGGCACAGCCTAATGAACCCTGATGTAACTGGTAACTTGCCTTTGGCTTTTCTTTAAAATTACTTCCCAGGTTTCTTGGAGGTTGTTGTATTTTAGCAAGGAGAAGTATTATTGACAGTAAATGAGCCCGCACATTTTTCAGCTGTGATTCTCAGAACATAACTGATAACATGACTGGAAAGGAATCCTTGAATCATGAATTTGTGTTCTCTGCTACTACAAGCATGGGAATCAAAGCTGAAAATAAATGTGTTTGGTTTCTGGCTTAGCAATGATTGCCTACTTCACATTTCACACATCTTTCCATTTGTTCTTGTGTTAATATTGTTTTTTACATTGACATCTCTCTGCAGAGCTTTAGCTTCTTCCACGTATTCTGAAACAGCAACAAGAGACATTTCAAGATTTCATTTGCCTTTATCTAGGCACATCTTACAGCTGATCCACAGTACACTGGTAGCTAGCAACTGAATCCAGATGTTTTACCTCTACTCTTTCTGCAAATCTCCTGTCTTCTATCAGATTTTTTTCCTTACTCCCCAGTATATGACTTCTATTACTCCAGTCCTCAAGATTATGCAGGCTTCCTACATGATGTTCCAGTTCTTCTTTGTTTTGATTTTGTCTTCCAAGTTTATGTCATTGCTAAATTTAATTAGCAAATTTTCTCTTGCCTAAAAATTAGCCCTGAAAATATTGTTAATTTAGTGCTTTTATGGGTTTTTGTTTGTATTGTATCACTGTTCTCTTGACATGCCTATAAAAACATTTCTCTTTATTAGATCTAAGTGGTTATCTAAGCAGTTAGCACAGTTGTTACTTTTTCTATAAACTTTAGAAGTGTAATTTTTCATGGTTACTTGGCCCCTAGGTGGACTGGGAAATTGTTATGGCACTTCATTCAAATTCCTCAATAATATGGTAACTAAAACTATTTCATTTGTTAAGTTCAGAAATGTTATCTACCGAGAAGAAAGGCATCTGTTCATAGTTCTCAGGACTATTTTCCCCTAAGAATCCTAGAAACTCATTTCAGTCACATATTGAATTGTTTTTTGAAATCCTGCAGGCTAGAAATCAAAGAAAGTGGGAGAAAATGAGTGTTCATAATAAAACCTTCAATTCTGGGAAACCAGTGGCATTACAGAAAATTAGCAGTTGTCTATGGTTGTACACTGGCTGAATCTGACCCCAGGTGACATGGAAGTTTAGGCTTGAGAGACTTCAATGTGGCACCCTTCATCAGGTCAAAACTCATAGAAAGTTAGAATAACTGAGAAGCAGCAGGCTTGACACAGTACTTGTTTCTAAGATCTTCTGTCTCAGTGTTACCCTTCAAGTAACATCTTATTATCTGTCTTGAAGTATGATGTCTAACATCTTACTGAGGAAAAAGGGTCTCTTGATACTCAGTGCCCTCATCTCACCCTCATGAAAACTTTCAAAGCTCCATTTGATTCAGATTGGGCCCAGCATGTCCACAGCAAATAGCAAACCCACTAATCAATTTTTAGGCCCAGAGCACCTCAGTAGAAGCAGTTGAAGATAAAGAAAACCCAAGAAAATCATAGCCAGTCCTCTGAGCACAGATTGTGCTTGAAGTGGCTGGAGAGAGTATCTGTCAAGGGTGCCAATACTTGGATTTTGTGATCAAGGTTAAAACCTGGGAGTCAAGAGGCTCCACATAATCCACAGCCTTCCTGTCATCTCAGCCAAGGCATTTAACAATCTGTTGATTTACTGCCCAGTAAAATGAGCAATGTTGCACTGCATCTTGTAATAGTGCTGTGAAACACACTTTTTAATGCTCAGGCAATATTCCAATATCACTGTGATTTCTAATTAATTGTATTACATGAGGGATAGAGATCCCATCTGAGATGTGACTGCATGCCACTCGGCAATGCTGATCCATACACCCAAGTGTTGACAGGGACAGGTGACAAGTAGAAGGCTGCAGACAGGCTCAGCTGGATTCAAAACAAGTCCACAACACATGGTTATGCAATAAGGATTAGACTGCCCATCTCTTGACTAGCATGCATGTTTTGCTACCAGATGACCTCATCTCTCACAGATGAGTTATGATGTCTTTATGGAAGGAATACTACTCAATGCTTCTTCTTATGCTGCAAAAAAATTAACAGATTTGAATATAAAATATAAGCAAACAAAATAATCCCCCATAGAAAAAAATACTATATCTGCTTGAGTGAATTGAAAGAAACCCAGTTGTGTTAATAAAGCTTTGATCTTAATAAACTTTCAAAGCAATTATGTGAATGCAATGATAAACAGGCATGACATGTCTCCTAGTAGTAGAAGCAGCAACTTCACTAGTCACTCACTCAAAATGATCTTCCTGTCTGACACTGAAGTTCTCCTTTGCTTCAGCCTCATGGCATCAGGAGCAGACAATGAACAAACACACCTTATCAACAGCAACTCCAGCAAAGACAAGCTTACAAAATGCTCTCTCTGAAGGAAACCACAATGGACATGGGCAGGGTACAGCTCAAGGTGAAGGTGCAAACACAAAAACAGGCATAAATGAATCATGCTCCTTTTCCACAGTTCTGCAAGCTTTCCTTTGGCACCAGAGGCAGACAACATGAGAGCCAACTACAAGTTGTGATTGTTCCCTTTATATCTGGTTCCCCACTCACCTTTGGTCAAGCTTGCTGCTGCAACTGTCTGGTTCAAATCCTTCTAAGATGGGCTGCCTCCTTCTCTCAAAATCTTTCATCACCTGTTCATAAAGAAAAGCAGAGCTCCATTTTGCTTTCTGAACTACTGCTATTGTACTTTCAAGGCTGTAAGCCACACATGAGTCATTATCAGTAACAACTGAGAGAGGGAGAACAAAAGAGCTCACTTCTTTCCCACAAAGAAACTTCTGGCACGCTTGCTAACACCTTTTTTGATAGATGCTTTCATACATGTCGAGGGAATGTGATGTCTGATTAGTGGTTCAGGAGGACACTTGGCAGGTGTGCACCAACATCATACAGAGAGATGATTTACACTTGAATACACAGTTTACCTACAATCAAACTCGAATCCAAGGTGCTTTGGTAACAAGTGCAAAAGGGAGCACTACCAGCGCAGGCCCTCCTGCTCACACAGTACAGTGAATGCCACTCACAACCCAGATACACGAAGGAGAAAGACAAAACTGAGGGTGAAACAGGTTGAAAAGTTTCCAAAGAGTGTAAAGACAGTGTGTTGAAAAGACTGCTGGATTTCAAGCCTTTAACCCGGCCTTGCAAAACACAAAGACATACTAAATCTATTTCAATGCTACATGAGACAATATAGTCTCTAGAAACTGTATGGGTACAAAAATATTAATTGGAGCTACTCTAAATCACAGTGGTAATTTATTTGTTGGTTTTCATGGTACTTCATAGGGAGAAAGTTAAGTATTAGTGAGAGCAAGCACAATTCAGAAATTGATCTTTCTTTTCAAGTTCAGCAGAATATTGTGTTTTGCACTTACACGTTTCTTTTTCCTGGAAAAAACACAGGTAAAAAGAAAACAAAACAATGATATTTTTTGTTGATCTATGGCACTATGCATATTAAACAGCAGCAGAGATTTCAGTTGGTTCTTTTGGAGATTGTAGTCCTAAACATACTTGAAAATTAGTCATTTCATCTCAGGGCCTTCTACTATTTTTTCGGCATTTACAATTCTTAAAATATGGTTCTATGTAACCTCATATAATCAAGTAAAGTATGTTCATAAGTAACTTAAAAATTCTTTTAAAGTTGGGTGTAGCAGACATATTAAGACAACAAGCATTCACTTGATGGACTCCCTGTTCAATACAGGACCTTGTTTTAAGGCAAGCAGTTTGATTCTGGAACAAGCTTCAAACAGATGGAAAGCAACATGATGGGAACAAAAATGAAGGACTGCACACTGTGCAATTTTGTTAGCAAGTGTCACTTCACTGTCATGAATGGGCTATGGAAGCTAACAGCAACACTTCAGAAATGCAAAGCTAAGGATCATTTTTGTATTACAAAATCCAGAGGAGGGGTTGGAAAAAACAAACAAAAAAAGATAAATGGCCTTGAAAAGCAAGAGCCTCTAAAATGTGAAGCTTTTCCTCTGCCTTCAGCTTTTTAAACTTTTATCTTTTTTGATTAGAGTGAATTTAGTGGGCCCTTGCAAACCTCATGAAGTTCGTCAAAGCCAAGTTCAAAGTTCTGCGTATGAGTCAGGGCATTCCCAAGTAATGATTTTGTCTATATTAATTTGTATATGTCTTGTTACCTCAGAGATTATGAACATCAGGTGGTTTAGTGATTTCCTGTGTCCATGATTCACCTCATAAAATAACATTGCTTTTTATACTTACAGAGGAAAAAAAGTCCTTCCCATCAAAGCAAACAGCATGATTAGAAAACAAAAATCAGTGGTCTGCTAACTCAGTGCTAGAGGTGCAAGGTGGCCAGTCATGACCACAGAGCAAATAAACCTTCTGGCCATTTTGTATGAGGCAGTAACCTTTGGGGGCAGAGTAGGGGAACAGATGGAAGCAAGGTCCCTTCAGCTCCTGGTGTTTAAACCAAACAGGGTTTGCAAAAACAGATTTTCAGTCCAGTGGCCAGGCCTAGTCACTGTGATTATACTCACATTAGTAAATTAAACAAGTCTGGGACCAGTCTCTGCCCCTGAGGCCAGCTGGCACAGTGCATCCAATGTCCAGTCTATGAAAGCCCCAAAAAGTCTGTGAAAGCACAGTCTGCCTATTTGTAATGTATCCCCTAGCCCACACCCTGGAATATTTTGGGATACTGCTCATTGGCCCAGGCTAAAACCATGTAAGGATTATGAGAATCAGTGACAGAGCTGAGTTCAGTGCTCAGGAACATCCCTGGTGCTGTTTAATTTGCTGGTATCGGCAGAGCTTTGAAGAGTCTCTACAGTTCCCACACTTTGATCTGTGCCAATGCCCTCACCAAGTCCTTGTGGCAAGAGCCCTCACAGGCAGTGGCATTTCTTACCTGAAATCAAAGGCTCCCAGGTGTATTGTATAAGAGCTCAGACTCCTGTGCACTGAGCAATTCCCCTGCTGCTGTGATTCCTGGCTCTTCCCTACTGCCCATGCACCAGGATCTCTCTCTGCACACCAGAGCTGCCCTCTGGTGCAAATTCTGCCTCTGGCATCCAACTGCTGTGAAACGTAGCCAGAAAGGGGAAATGTCCCAAACCTCCATAGCTGCTTGCTAAGAAAAGGTGTGCTGAAGCTGTGCCTGAGCTTGCCAGGGCCTGCTCAACAAGGATTTTCTGTTTGGAGGCACTATGACTACTTTTACTTTCTGTATTTCCAAGGCACCTTTAAATGTCAGACTAATTTTGGGGGAAACCAGCTGAACCACAAGAGAGAAAACAGGGCACACAGATTCCCTGGCATATTGTTACCTGAACTACAGATTCAGCTCCTCTGCAATTATTCATTGACATTAATGTGGATGGAAGTGTTTGCCAGCATTTTCCAGCATGATAATGCCCAATTTCCCCCCTGAAAAACCCATCCAAGAATTCTTGGCATGTTGATACCCTCTGAATGATTCAGCCTGCCATAGAAAAAGGAAGTAGATGAGGTAATTTTAGGAAGGAAAGGGGCTGAAACCATACACACAGCTAGGAATAGTTAACTGCATACAGAAGAAGCAGGAAATACAAGGGCTTGGGCAAAGAAGGAAAGTAGGAATACAGACAAATAGGAAGGAAAATACAAAGACTTATTTGCATGGAAGGGAATATGGAGAAAAGAATGTGGAGGGATTCTGAAATGAGGAGAAAAGAAAATGGGACAAATCAGACCAAAGGGAAATTATATATGTCCTGGTATAGAGCAGGCAGGAACATGAGAGAATCTTGTTCAGGGAGGAGAGAGCATACACAAGGACAGCCTGGAATGGGACAGAGCTACCAATGCCACCAAGAAGAAGAAACTGATGAGCCTAATTAATTTAGTACCAAAACCTGTATGTTGTAAAATTAATTTTAAGAGACATTTCAGGCTTGAACACTCAGTTTTACAAATTACAAAATTAAGGGCTTGAATTTATACATACGGGATCTACTATTCTCATCTCCTTGTGGCAAGATACAAAATAAAGCTCCTCCAGGAGCGCACCAAGAACAATTGTTTGGAATGGCACTACCCTCTAGTGGTCAAAAAATACAGTTATATGTACACCAGGAAGTAACATATTCACAGCTGGTCCTACAGATAACTAAAAGGTACAATCAATTCCAATCCGCACTCCAGTAATCCACCTTAAGACCGTGCTGTTAAATCAAACATCTTATTAGTCTGTTTTAAAATGAAAAATTCATGACTGGTCATCTGGACAAGTATCTGTCCAGGGCTCTGAAAGAGACTGGGGCTTTTTTCTTCCAGATCACATCTACAGAACATCATTGCTGGGAAAAGCAGTTGTTTCAATGCATAGTTTTCATGAAGGTTTTTTGAGACTACATAATGACTTAACACAGTCGTGTCTCCTGCCTTGCCTCACTCAGGTTTTTTTGACATCTAATCTTGTGCAAACAGTAAAAGCCAAATACTAACTGCTCTGGCGTTTTCTCCTTTCCTCTCTTTATATCATCACTGTTCAACTACTGTGTTTCCCCTCTCCTGTTAAAAACAACCCTATTTCTCAAAGCCAAATGCAACTTCCAAATACTCTTTTATCACCAGACTTCTCAAGCCCACATGTCTCAAGGGTCCTGCATTTCTGGAAATGAAGAAGAGCTTGTCATGTCACTCCCTTCTAGAGAAACAATTCTGTATGCTTCAACTGATCTTTTTGGTAGGTTGACCTTCAACTAAAGGCAGGCTATTGTTGCTTGGAAGTAACAGATTTGTGTCTTGCCTCCTTGCGGACCTTGATCGGGCATAAGTCATTCCTGCGAGGTCTGATCCACTGTCATTGATGCCACCTTGTGGCAAAAGTACTGGATATTGGAATTCTGGAAAAACATTCAGCATTTGCCCCTCCTTGCAGGTGCATTGAATAGCAGCACAGTGGTTACTGCTGCTTGCAGTGCTTCAGTTTTAGAGTTCATAACATCAGTATTTGGACACTCCTAAAAACAGATCACCAGTCTGTAAAAGAGAGGGGGAAAAATAGGACGAAGCACCGCAAAATACATTTATTTTTGTTTTATTAGGGTGAAAACTAAATCAGTATAACCAATGTCACATGGCACAACCATTCATGTGCTCAGAGCTTGGGCATTTTTTTCTCTTTTCCCACCAGAAAAACACAGTGGCAAGAGGTACAACCCACTCCAAATACTGTAAAATAGCACTGCAGGGAGAGACTGAAGGAAAATTCAGCCCCAGCCTAACAGGACAGGAAGAATTTCCCAGTTATCTCATGCTGGGCTCACCCTTCTCAGTTACCAGGCCCAAATAATTATCCTAAAGGAGCCCATGCCTATTTTTCCAGGACAGTCCTGATGCCATTTGGGCCCTGCTATGAATGCCAACATTACCACATTCAGCAGAATGAGGCTGATGCCTATTTTTAGCATTGCTTCCACTGGAGAAGCCTGGGAATCAGCACCTGCTTCCTCCGGGCACTCTGTCAAACACCCTTCTCCCAGCAAGCGAGTGGGAGGAAGAGGCTGAATCAATCTGTGCACCTGCATTTTGCACCACCAGGTCCCCAAAAACACAGGAAAGAAGCCCCTCTCATTACAAAATGTGGTGAATGTAAAAATTTTCTTAAGAAAGGATGTTCCTTAATGTTTGATCTTTGTATATTTTAAGCCTGATCAACAAGAAAGGAGGTTTTATCCATGAAACAGAGCAGCCAACAAGCTCTAAGTGATGTCCAGGTGTTAGAAACACAAATTAATTGTCAGTAGAATTGCCTTGTAAAGGTTTAGAGCTTAACATGTTTCCATGACCTCAGACCTAGGGGGAGCTTGGGAAGAAGGATGTACTGCTGATAGTGGACACAACACAGAATTTATGGGCCACAAGGCCATTTAGTAGAACTCACAAGATAAGGAAGATAAGGAAGAAACTAATAAAGACAACTCAGCAACTGTGCTGAATCAGCTCCAACTGGGTAAAAGGTAATTCTGGCAGGGTGAGATCCCGACCACCAGCTCAGGCACCCCTGACCCAAGGAACACACCGACTCCAAAAAGATAAACACTGAGCATGCAGATTAATTAGCATGAGAAGTGAGAGAATCATTAACCAATAGAAGATAGAGTACTAATTAATAAGAGAACTATGCAACTTGTAGTCGGTGAACAAATCTTATGAGGAGTGGCTGAAGGCGCTGGAGGTGCTAAGCCTGGAGGAAGTTCAGGGGGGACCTTATCTCTCCACAGCTCCCTGAAAGAACACTGCAGCCAGGTAGGCGTCAGTCTCTTCTTGTGACAAGTGAGAGGATGAGAGGGCATAGGCTTTAGCTGTGTCAAGGGAAGTTTAGGCTGGACATTAGGAAGAATTTCTTCACAGAAGGGGCAGTTAGACATTGGAATGGGCTGCCCAGGGAGGTGGTGGAGTCACCGTTCCTGGAGGTGTCTAAGGTAAGACTGGATGTGGCACTCAGTGCTATGGTTTATTGACATAGTGGTGTTCGGTCACAGGTTGGACTTCATGTCATGTTAGAGGTTTTTTCTAATCTTGTTGTTTCTGTGATTCTGTAATTCCTGTGTGTGCTACAATGTATAAATAGTAAAAAAAGTTCTGATAGTTGGCATGCTCCTTTTGCTGAACACCGCCGAGCACGCAGGCTTGCGCAACTCCAAATAAATAACCAGTGTTTCTCTCACGAGCTCGCTGGAAACCGCGGGGCGAGGGATGTGACCCCCGCAGACAGCCGGGGCCGTGTCCGCTGCCGGTGCCGGCCCCATCGCCATCGCCTCCGAGCTCCCCCTGCCCGCCCGGCCGCTCCCTCAGCGCCCCGCGCGCCCCGCCCGCATGCGCGCTGCGCAGCGCCCGCCGGAGGGGGCGGCGCGGCCGAGCCCGTGCCCGGCTCCGCGCTGGGGCTGGAGCCGCTCCGCAACCGCGGACACACCGCAGCGCCGATCCCGCCGGGAAAATCGGCTCCCCTCCCGTTCCCCCGCGGCCGGGAGCCCAGGCCCTCCCTCCGCTCCCTGTCCTCCGGCAGGCTGAGGGGACAGGGGAGCCCGGTCCGTCCCGCGGCAGAGGGGCTGAGGGGGCAGCAGAGCCCCCTTGCCCCCGCCCCCCTCCCCTGCTGTTCGACAGCCGGGAGAGAGCTTCCCTGCCCTAAGCCGTGCCCTGGCAGGAAGCGGGATCCCCCTGCCCTCACCCCTGCCCTTTGCTCCGCCGAGCGGAGGGTGAGTCAGGTTCCTGGCAGGTGCCAGCAGAAGCTGGTTCCTACCTCCAAGGGAAAAGCGGGGGCATTTTCCCTCCCTCTCCTGCTTTCTTTCTCCCCGCAGGTGGTGGGGCTGGACCTTCGGCGAGCCCTCGGGCCTGTGAAGCTCCGGCATGGCTGTCGGTGGGGTCGGGAGCTCCCTGCTGCTGATGTCCGGCGTCGTGGTGACCGTGGGGCTGTGCCGGAGGCTGGCCCGGCGCCGGCTGCGCTCCCGCCCGCTCCTCTTCGCTTTCCTTGTGGAGATGTTCAGCACCTTCCAGATTTGCGCCTGCACGAACGAGCTCAGCCTGCTCGGCAACGTGGAGCCGAAGCCGCACACGGCCCTCACCCTCACCTACGGCTTCACCGTCCTGCACGGCCTGAGCCTCGCCGGCAGCACATGCAATCCCTGCGGGACCCTGCAGCCCATGTGGGGCGGCGGGACCTCGCTCAGGATGGGGGGACTCAAGATCGCCGCTCAGTTCGTGGCTGCGGTGCTCGCCAGAGTGTTCATGCACTTTATCTGGAGTCTGGAGATGGCAGAGCCACATCTTGGAGCACTCTCACAGGGCTGCAGCAGCCCCATGCAGACTACAGAGATGCAGGCGTTCTGCATAGAACTGCTCTTTTCTGTCGTTTTCCAGCTGGCCGTCCTGCAAGCCGAAAGCGTTAATCCCAAATACAGAGTCCATTTAATTGCTCTTCTCATCACCATGCTCGTATATGCAGGTTAGTCTTTTTACTTTCTCTTCTTCTGTTCCCGCAATAAAGTTGTAAGGAAGGGGTTCTTACTGTTTTCTTAGAAGTGTTAAGATGCAAAATGCTTTTTCTTAAATTACACTTTCCTTGGTGATTTCTTTTTGTGTCGTCCTACGTATGCAAAGTTCATTTGGTGTTTATATAAAGTTTGCCTGGTTGCATTCCGGGCAGGTATGGGGTTAAGAATGAAATGAGTTATGCAGTTAGAGTGATGTCAGGTCTGCAAGTACATATGGTTAAGTGTTAAAATATCTCAGTGAAGGATTGTTTCATAATCCAACTATTTATACTGTGTGAGAGATTTCGTACTATGTGCTCTGATTACTAAGTGACATTGGGAGAGCACCGCTGGCTGCATCGGGAGAAAGTGCTGATTGTGCAACACCAGGGTACAGACTGGTAGGTAATATGGAAGCTCTGCATTTAAATAATGCATAATTCATATCAGTGCAGTTTATTTAACTACTTCATTAAATCATAAGTGGGAATGGTTATTTGTGGAATGCACACAGAAGTAATACCTTATGAGACCAAATTCAAAAAAAGAGGGAAAAAATAGGTGCCTGTTTTATTAGAGCCTCCCTTGTCTGTAATGCCATGTGGGTCCATACAGGTAGCCTTTCCTACCTGATTGTCACCTCGTGCTTCCCAGAGCTGGGATGCTGTCACCTGTGCATCCCCTCTGGACCAATGGGAAGGGAGAAGTGAGGGGAGTCAGTCTGAACTTCTTTCTTCTGACTGTTGATGTTCCCTCTTGTCCCCGCTGTAGTGACAAGACTTGTTAGGTCACTTGAGCACTGCCCTGCTGGGAGTCCTTTTCCTACTGGCAAGGAGATTGTGTAGCTTGGGGAAGTGAAAGAGATGATTACAGAACTCTTGCTGTTGCTGCTGCCCCCACCACAGAAAAAGTCATCTAGGGAATCACCAAATCTCTTTTGAGAGAGGGAGATCACTTCTCTTACCTGCAAACATCCAGGATGCTGTTGAAGCCTTGTCCTAAAGGCTTAGCTGTATTAATGCTATTTAACATAATAGCATCCAGAACAGTGTACAGTCACATTTTTAGATGTAGTAAATGTAAAAATCTTTACTCATTAGCTTTAGCTGAGATTAGCTAATACCTAAAAGATGAAAGTCGTTGGGGAATTTTGAAAATTAACTTAGCAATTTGAACTACTTTCTAAAAGCAGAAGCAGGGTGTCAGTGCATTTGAGGACATTTAATATATTTCTGAGTTGCTTGGTGGAAGTGTAGCCAAATATCCTCCTCCCTCTTCTACAAGCATAGCAATCTGGATTCCTGATCCCTAGCATTCTTCTGCTTAGCAAACAGTCATATAAAATAATACGTGTCACACTGCCTTTGTTTTAGCTAATTCATACAAAGAATTCACTCCCAGTGTCATTGGCCAGGTTCCTATCTTTCCTAGCAGGAGAAGGCCAAGTGTGCCACGTGAAGGCTGAGTGTACCAAGTGCCCTTCTGTGCCATAAACTTGTGCTTGTTGGGACTCTCTGGTGCCATCGATCTGCACGTATTCTAGGAAACCTCAGGCCTCTTTTGCACCGCGTGCACAACACCCTGTGCCACCTGGACATTTTTCTTTGCATTTCTTTAAAACTACAATCTGCTTGTCTACTATAAAAATATACAGGTATTGAGATGCTGTCGTGGCTGGGGCGGTAATGAGGAGCCTGGTAAGTGGCCCTGGACAATGCCTGCTGCACATATACATGCACATATCCCATATATCCTGTGGGTGCCATGGCACAGCCCCAGCCGTGTCTGTCCCACCTCTGCTGCTCACACGCAGTAGGGAGAGTCACTTACAAATCAGGTGTCACAAACAGTGGCCTCCAGCACAGTGGGTTCTCATCTGCAGGCTGAGAAGACAGACAGATGCATCATTTAGCTGGTCTGGATCATTCTCAGGAAATCTTCTGCACCTCTTAGTTTACTGTTTATAGATCTGCCACGCACCTGACTCCAACAAATAACATCAGGTTATACAGGATTTTCAAAATTACAAGCTGTTACTTTAATTTTTGTTATCCTTTTTCATATTTAAAGATTTATATAGTTTTTTTTACATTTAATCCTACACAAACCAAATTTTTATAGTAGTACATACTGTACACAGAAGCTCCAATACTTCTTCACTCTGTTTTTTACTAAATAAAGACCAAAAAAGAACATTATGTCTTTACATATTACCCTTAAAAATGATTCATTAGCTAAGAATGCAGACCATATACAAATGGCAAAGAATATTTTTGTATAATTCTCTTGGGAAAGTACTTATTTAGGTGTTAAAAAATACACCTTTTGAGGGCTTTTTCATTTACAGGCAGCATTACAGTTAGGTCAGAATCATATGAAATTGGTTAGATTTTTCTGAACCTAACATATCAAGGTACAAACGACATACATATTTTTAATTCTGAATTTCTTCCCAATTTTGGCCTTTAATAAAGGCAAAAACATAAAAATACTTTCTCATGCACTGTGGGGCATTACTTCCCCTTTTAAAGTTTTTATGCACACCCCATCAAAGAGATTACACCTTTTCTGCCATAAAACAATTTGTCTTTTCTGTTACACAGACTGAGGTGCTAAATGAATAATTTTAAGTAAGGTTATAGTGGTGCCCCGGCCTATGGTTGATATTCCAGTAGTTATTAGTAATGAATATTGAAGAAATACAGCAGTTAAAACTCTGTCTAATGCTTAATATTTATCAACTGCATCCTGAGAGTGAAGTTGTGCTATCAATTGTACATTTATGGATATAACAGCAGAAGCAGTGGAGTCATAAACAGATTAAAGCAAAGTAAATTATTGTAGCTGGGCTTCCTGGCAACCGTGGACATTGCTAATATGTCAGTGTGCAGGAAAACAGACTGCACAGTAAATCTGACTTGTTCCTGAGAACAAGTGCAAAACCCCAGTAAACTGAGTAGGCAAACAAAGATTAAAATTTTCCTTAACTGTAATAATAGTGAAAGAAATAATAAGGAGAATATGGAAAGAGAAATACAGAAGAAGAGTGACAAAGACCTTACTGAAACTTTGGATAAATGATTGCACAGTCATAGCAAATGAGGATTACAGCAGCAGGGTATTTGTACAAAGGGTAAGTTCAAAGCTCATACAAGCTTATTTGGGGAGGAGTCAAGAGTAAACTGTGAGGAATTATACAGATGCAATTATGGAATAGTTTGTGGTAATAAGTTAATAGATAAAACAGGTAGGGGTGGTTAGTAGCTAACAGTACAGGAATACAGGTAATTTAGCAATGAGTAATGCTTTTTCTGCAGCATTGCAATGAGAGGAACAACACATGTCAGAATTTAACACACTTAGCTCCAGGTTCATCTGCAGTGTAATTACAGTTTACTCCCCAGTGTAACATGTTTGGATCTTGTTATTTAGAAAATGTTTAGGCAACTTCATTTACATCTGAAATCAGAGGTAAGGAAAGATGCTTGGCTTCCTTCTACAAGACAGTGGAGTGGCACTTGCTTCTGTTTTCTTTGAACAACATAGAGTTTTTCCACAGTTTGTATACCATGTGAAAAGCCTAACATTCTGTATATTGATATAATAATATTAGTATTCTTATAAGAAAGTATAGAGGTCAGCTTAGCAAGAACATTACTTGAAAGTTTTTTCTTTTACCTTGCATATGTTTCATGTGACACAAGGCTATAATGTAATGGCTTATGTAATTTCTGTCTCCTCTAAAATCATGATATAGAAATAGCTTCTAGTTTTATCAATAGAAACATTCAGCATTAGCCAGACCTATCTCTTTAAAGAATATTTGCTAGAAAGAGATAAAGGAAGTTATAGCTTACCCTTCATATGTTCTAAAGCCTTTGATAAAACAGTTAAACTGTTTACTGAGTCATCAGTTGAATAACTTCAGAAGAGTTTTACCTGTTCAAACTGTTTCTGCTAATTCATTTTATTGCAGGGTATAGATTTCTTGTAGTATTGTGCATTTGAATTTAAAGTAAGTGTTTAAAAATATGGTTTGATGTCATACTGTTTACATCTTATTGCAGGTGGAAATCTCACAGGAGCAATATTTAACCCAGCACTGGCATTTTCATTACATGCAGATTGTTTCTATGACAAATTTTTGAGTTACTCACTAGTATATTGGCTAGCACCATGCTTAGGTAAGTTCTTAATACTTTACGTGTTTGAGAAAGTGTTATTTAGTACATGGTTCATAAATCAAGAAATAAGTGCTCTTTATTTGAGAGTGTTTGACTTTTGCATTAAATAAATCCAGAAAATAGTAAATTATTATGTATGTGTTGAAATAATTCAGAATCATGGTTTCATTTTGCAAATGCAGGCTGTGTATTTTTACCATTTTTTAATGCTCTGTATAGAGTACCTGCAGCACTGTTTAGTGAATTATAGAATTATTTGGATTGGGAAGGTCCTTTAAAGATCATATGGTCCTTCCCTGAAAGTAAGTATCAGCCTGAATAACTTCAAGAAGAGAACCATACTGGTTACCACACAGCGTCTGTCTTGTTTTGTGACAGTTTACAAAAACATGGGGATGATAAATTTTAGAAAAAAAACGACCCACAGGTATTGGGACAAGTGCTTTAAATATGCTTTCTCAATTACCACTTTTTTTGATATCAAATATTTTATCTCCATAGTGTCCAAGCTTTGCAGTTTTCATTCTGTGTTTTTTCCCTGGTCACTGTTGGACACGGTCTGCTCTTAGTTTAAGAATAAGAAGTGTTAGCAATTAGGTTTTTCCTAACTTAAATTCTGGTTTTAATTTGGAAGCTATTGATTTTGACTTCTAGCTTTGTGCAGATGAAAATGGTCCATGTGATACTTCATGCTGTTGTTTGTTTACAGTTGGTCCCTACAAATCTTGAGCTTTCTGCTTAGGATATATAAAGCAGCTGTCTGCTAATCCCAAATTCTTTCATGACTGTTAATCCTATTAGAAGGTACAAGAGTGATGAAGGCAGAGCAGGATGTAAAATATACACAGGAAACACTGGAAGGGATCCTGTTATGACCAAAAACTTCCTTTTCTTGAGTTCATGTCTGTGTGTGTTCTACTTGCCTTGACTCTCTGTCAGCCAAAAACAAAGATGGAAGTTTAAACCTAACTAAAATTCACTTAAATACAATCTTGTTGAATTAGATCTCTAAACAGGATGACTGAACAATAGAGTAAGCTTGATAGCTGTTCAGTGAGGAATGAATGAAATGTCATAGGCAAAGCTGATCGGCATTGCTCGGGTCCTGACAGACCACATAATACTTCTCAGCTTTAGCTTTCATTAACTGATTTCAACCTCATAACTATTTAAAGATTTCCCAGGTTGTAAGTATATGAGATTTAATCTTTTGGCAAGTGATTTAAAGAAACAGGAGGCATTCTGAAACCCCATGTCCTGCTTGCATGCCAAGATGTGTCCTGCAGAACAGCTTTGCAGCAAACCTCCAGGTGATTTTTGACGTAAGAAAATCAACAGTTGTTAACTGAAATGGACCCATGACTTGAGGAACTTAAAATGTGGTTAGGGAGCAATGTTACCTTTCTAGGAAAGTTCATAAATAGTGGTTTGTCATTAGTTAACATCTAGAATATACATACAAAATACATTGAATGTTGTCTCTTGATTTATGAAGGAAAGGAACTCCTCCAGACTGAGCAGTTTTAAAAAGTGAATACTCAGGACACGTCACTTCTTGCACAGTGTCACAACTGTAGCCAACATTTAGTGACAGATTTCAGGTCTGTGGATCACCTGAAGGACTGAGTAATCTATTGGTGATAAAAATATTTCATTACAGAATAAGGATGTTTCATGGATACATTTAAGAGACCTTATAAATCAAGAGTTCAAAACAAATATAGTGTCTGAGGTACAAGTATAGAGAAGATTGCTGTATTTGAAAACTGAATTGATGAATACAGGAGTGCAGATCTACAAATTTTAACATGAAGTGAATTTTTTCTGACACTTTTTGAAAATAAGAAAATAATAGAATTTTTGCTTTCACGATTGGACAAAATAATGAGGCATCTAGGAAAATGACCTGTTATGATGACAAATTCTTGTAGAAAACGTCTAAACAGAATCATGAAAGTAGACGATGAGGGAAGGGACATTTTAAATTCAATTGCAAAAATTACTTTCAGAATCCATTTGTCAGCAGAAATGCTGTTTCAGACTTCTAGAAACTGGCAGAGTCACAATGTTATGCTAATCTGATGTCTTACTTCTTCCAGCATCAGCCTCTCAGATGGTTAAATTACTTTGTTCTTACTTTGGGAAATACTTTCAGAAGGGTTTTTTTGTGTTTTGCTGTAATAACTACCTCACAGTAGTACCTTGGACTAACTTAAAATTGCCAGTGGAAAGAGCAATATATTCTCATTTATGGCTGTGGCAAAAATCCATAAGGGCAAGGATATGGACAGCATTCAGAATACAACTGAATCCTGATCTGGCTGAAGCACATGATAAATAATGTTCTTAGAAAGGACACTTGGAAGAAAAGGAAGACTGATTATCACTTTCACAAGACAAGGATGAAATGGAGCTTTTTTTTAGGATGAACAACTCTACTGGTGGTTCATGGTCTTTCAGGAATTTAATCTTGAAACTGTAGTTAATTACTCATTTTTCAAAATGGTTTCACTGATGTTCTGGTGAAGGTGATTCTTCAGCAGCATTAAACTCTGGATTCCTGCAATAAACATAGATGCCAGCAAGTGTTTATAACTTAGCACAGGCAGGCCTAAGTTCTGCACTGTGAAGACAGACTCAGTAAGTACCAGTGGAACAAAGATGGTTTCTGTTTTATTGCCAAAGGAATTCATGTTAGTTGTCCAGGCATGATTATACCATCAGTAATGATGGGCACTGAGCTAATGCTGCTCTTTCAGTACCAGGGAGATGGCAGCTATGAATGGAAGAGTTGGTGAAAAGATAATCATGAGGTTGATAAAATGAAATGCTCTTTCCTGGATAGGTGCCAGCTTAGCATATCATAGAATTGTATTGTAGAGTGAGGGATGTTAAAGACCATCCAGTTCCAACTCCCCTGCTAGGGGCAGGGACACCTTCCACTGGACCAAGATGCTCAAAGCCATCCAGCCTGGCCTAGCCTCCTGCTACATTTCTAACACTATAAAACCAGAAGGAAGGCCCCCTTCTTTAGATCAGTTTTACTAGAAAGACTAATACTGTTCTTTAGAAAATAAGTGCCACAACAGTCACTTAGCAGTAGATGTAAATGGAGGAGGGTAAGCAAGGGAGAAGGCAACAGGTGAGACTTTGACCTTTCTTCTCAGAGGAGAGGCTATTCTGAGGCTGCCAGCAAGTTCAGAACACTTAAGCAAAGAAACAAGAATTCCAAATCTGCATCTAGTCAAGTGTTCTGTATCTCAGGGACTTGAAAGCAAGGGTGGTTTTCAACAAACAACTGGAAAACTACTCCTGTTCCCAGACTCTGGTCCTTATAGGGGTTTTCAGCTCCGTCTGACAGAGCAAAATACTCTTATGCAATGAGTGGATGTAATCCATGAAGTTCCTAGAAACTCAGTAATTATGTGTAATTCAAATCCTGAAGGGCCAGTGAGTGGGAATGCTGAACTTGACCTGCCTACAGAGTGGTAGGACCCATTCTTATGGGTCCTGAATGTGGCCACTTAGGTTATAGTCCTCACAAGAGTTCAGGGTACAGAGGAAAACTGGGAAGATAAATAGCAGAGCTGTCCAGACTTTGGACTTCAAAACTAAATTCTGCTTATTTAGGGAATTGCTAAGTCAGTAGCAATTCCCTTGGAAACTGCTATAAATGGGGTAAGGTGATTTTTAGAAAAAGCTCATGAGAGCTCAGTAATAGATTTAGATGTGCAGAAGGAATCTGTCACATAGTGTTAGACTGGGAATTTGTACAAAAAGCTTTTCCCTGCTGGCTAGACAAAGAGCTTTCTTTCAACAAAAGAGAACATGGAAGAAGTTGAAACTGGGAAAGGCAGCAAAGGAGGAGTATAAGAGCTTTGCACAGGCACTTGGAAACAAAGCCAGGAAGTGCCCAACTGGAACTAAGAGAAAGGACATGCAGAGTAACAAATATACTAATCACAAAAATAGTCCAGAGAAAATGCAAGTCCCTCAGTGGATGGAAGAGACAACCTAGTGAGGGATGGCATGGAAAAGGCTGAGGTACCACTTAGTCTTCCCAAGCAAAATTTGCTCCCAAACCTCTGTGTAAATCAGTAAGGTTTTGGAAAGGAAGCAATAAATAGAGAACAATAAATGGGAACAACATACGTGATTGTGAATGCATTGACTCTAGTGGGATTCACCTAGAAATGAAGGTACAGTTGGCCAGTGTTGGAATTGTCCTTAATTTAAGAGAAGTTACAGCAGTTGGAGGAGGTTCCTGCCAATGGGAAATGTGCTAATACTATGTCTGCTTTTAAGAAGGAGGAGAGGGAAGCCAGGAACTACAAGCTAGTTGGTATCACTTCAGCCAGTGGGAAGATGGTGGAGTATTTAGTCTTGGAATCCATTTCCAACCATGCAGACAGCACAAAGATAAACACAGGAACAGCCAGCACAGACTTGGTGAGGGCAATCCATGCTTGACCAGCTTGGTGGCCTTCTGTGATGAATGCAGTGGGAATGACAAAGGAGCAGGGATGCAGTGTACCTGCACCTCAGTAAGGTTTTTGAACCACCTCCCACAGCGTTCTTGGTTCAAAGTGGGTTCACACAAAAAGTCTGTTAGATGGAATAAAGATTGGCTAAACCACTGACCTCAAACTGTCACAATCAATGGGCTGACACCTGGCTGGTGGCCAATACCATGCAGAGTATGCTGGTGTGATTATTGCCTCCTTCTACTCAATGCCTATGAGGTGACATCTGGAACATGGGTGGTTTGGAGTCCCCAAGTTCAAGAGCAATGTGTCAAAAAACAGGATCCAGGCAGTGGAGGACCACAGAGACAATGAAGGACCTAGAGTACCTGATCTAAGAGGGAAGGCTGAGGGAACCAGACTGGTTTAGGCTGCAAAAATAAGATGAAAGCATGTTTTAAGCACAGTCAAGCATCATTCCAAGAGTAGTTACAAGGGCAACAGAGATTAACAATTCTTTTTGGCAACAAGTAACATCAAGGCCACAAACTGGGGCATGGGAAGTTCAGCTTAGACTCCAGGAAAACATTCAGGAGGAAGGGTGCAGCAACACTGAAATTAATTTCCTGAAGAAATGCTACAGTCTCCAGCACGGAGGTTTTTTAAACTCAGCCAGAGAAAGTCTCACTGACCCATCCAGCATAGGCAAAGTCCTGCACTGAGTGGCAGACTGGACTAAACAGAATCCCTTTAAATAAGCTTTTTTTGTGATCTGAGAAGTTTCATAAATTCAAGCTTATGTGTGGGCAACACCCTCAAGCAGGATCCTCTTTGTCTCTGAAAGAATAATTGATTTTTTTTATTGCAGGAAATAAACTGTATCTGGATTCCCTTTGGACTCAGTGGTCCTTATGGGTCCCTTCCAAATTGAGACAGAAGTTTCTTTATGAGAATTGTATCTCTAACTAATATTTTTTCAGCTCCAGAATAAACCCTAAATCAGAATGATCTTCAAAAAAACACCCACTATCCTATAGCCACTTGGCAGCACCTAAAAATTATATGGTTATCAAAATAGGCATAGCCAACAATCTCAGGTGAGGGATGGAGGTCAAGCTGCTGGTTCAGTCATTTGTACATCCAGCCACAAAGAAAGCAGCCCTGACCAGGAACAGGAAGGTGCCCGTGTTGGATTCACCCAGACAGACTCTCTGCCTTTGGCTTGGCTCACACAGATCAAAGCATGAACTGCACTAGGAAAAACAAGATTATTATCTCACAGGGAGCACTTGCATGGCTGTTGAAGCTTCCTTTGCAAAAGGTACTGCTGTATTGTGGTAGAGACTCAAATACTTGAACACAGTGTTTGTTTTCCATGCCAGTACTGTGTCCTTCTCAAATGCATTTAAATAAAAGTCCTTTCTGTAATCTCTCATTTCAGGTACTATACTTGTGGTTTTTATATGGGATGAAATCTTTCCTCAGAAATCTTGAGACATGAAATCCTGAAATCTGGGAGCACTACATTAAAAAATATTTTCAACATCTGCAGACATAAAGCTTTCAGAGGACTGTTGACAGACTTCCGTGCCATCTTTATGCTGTATTTTCAGATTTCATGTTTGAAATATTTGACTTACCACTTTGTATTCAAATAATTATTTTGTAAATGAGTACTGGGATTTTGGGAATATCTGCCACCATTTTCAGTTAAGCCATATGAATGTGAAGGACTGTTAAAAAACAAATATGTCACTTTAGCCATAAGTGCCATTTTCTGACCTTTATTAGCATGCAAAACTAATTTTAGAGAAATACCCTGTCCTTTCAAGGTTTGATTTTACTGGATTTCTTCTCACTGAAGGCACCTGCAAAAAGAGAGCTGAAGATTTCTTATACTGACATCATCATATTCCTACTTGCCATATACCTACCTCTGAGAGGAAGAAAGGCTACACTACTCCCTAGAAGAGTCTCCACAGCTCTGTTCTAGAGGCACCCTACACCAAAATTAAAGCCTGTATGACCAACATTCTTTTAATAATGATAATTTTAATACCTGAGTGCAGGTAAGTAACCCCTCAACTCCTCCCAGGAAGGCTCAGCAACATCCTGTCCCATTAGAGACTGTTGAATGGTCACCTTGGTTGGAAAAAGCAGTAATAAAATACCATAAAATTCTGCAGACACACACATCAAATGGTATTTTAGGCAAAACCCTAGACTTCTTATCAGCAATTACTGCTGCCTCTTCACATAGACACAGGATATAGGGATGAATCATGCAGTACTCAATTTGTCCTTGATTTTATGTAGCTCTTAACAACCCCTTAAAAAAAAAAAAAAAAAAGAATCTGCAATGCAGAAGAATAAATGACAGAGATAAAAACTACAGGAAAGCTACATACACAAGCATGCCTTTATAGCCCCAGCTGAGGCAAACACCACTGATGGGTACTATCCTCTGAAGCTCTGTTTCTAGCACAAGGTTTCTTCTTCTGGCTGCAGCTTAATTTTTTAAAATGCCAAAATATATTTCTCAAATTTAAGAGCAAATTCAGTTTTTCTTTTTATGGTTACTTGATTTGAAGGGAGAGATGGTTAACAAATTCTACAATGATCTCGGTATCATGTCCCTCACCTCATCATCCAAGTCACCTTACAAACCACATTTTAAGAGAAAAGAAATCAGATGGGAGGGGTTTCCACAGTAAATTGACGAAGTCTTTAACAGCTACTATTGTCAGCTATCTTTTTTGCAAGAGTTGGGGAAGTAAATATTTCCATGTAATTTCTTCCTTGTTGCAATAAAATCTTTTCTCGTTTTATTTTTCCAAGGTATCTGTACGATTATATTGCAAAATTAAATCAACTGTATGAACCTGCTTTACATACAAGAGTCCAATCCATGACCCTGTATTCAGTTGTTAATAATAAAACAAATTAGCCTGCTAATATGCTGAAGAGAACTAGAACTGCTGGGTTATCATTCAGCAGCTCTTCAATTGTAGTGTAGATAGATCTACCAAAGTAAAATGGTCTCCATAGCAAGGACCATACACCAGCACACTGAGCCTGAAAAGATGTAATCCTCTGAGAAAATACATATTTTTGTACCTTGTTCTGCTTCTAAAACAGATCCTTTTGGGGGTTTCTACCTTCCCTTTCTTGCTTTACTGCTTTTTATTCTTTAACCTCCTTTTAAAGTGATCCATACCTAATAACTTTTCCCCCCACTTTTTCACATAATTTCTTATGGAAACAAGTCTTTCAAAATCTGAATGATTTGATGTCTCCTCTGAAGCCATGGAGCCCACAGGATAAAGGTCTCAAAAATAAACCTCAAAGAGCATAAAAATAGACAAAGAAAAGAGAAAAACAGATATACAAACCTACAGGCAGCCAAGATTTGTTAGATCAGAGGCCCTACTTCCACATAATTTTTGATGGCCTGAAAAAGCAAAGTCCATAAAGTGAAGAGGTCAAATCAGATCTGACTTCTCCATGTCTGCCTTGTTTATTTTGGCACAACGTATAGTTTAAAAGAAATTGGTACAAATCTGGGTTAGTAACAAGTAGCTGCTGTATTTACAGGCACTAGAATATAAATTTTGTTTTTAAATCACTAGGAATTAGACAAGCCTTAAATTGACTAAATTAATGCAAAACAAAAGAAAAACAACAAAAGTAGCAGAAATAACAAAAAATAAACCTAAGCTAGGAACTGAAGAATTTAACTGGTTTTGGTAGTGCAGGCAAAAAGGAATATTTTACATTTGAGTGAATGAATGCTTATGAAGTCCAGAACATTTACCCACTGCCTAAATACAAAGTTTTATTGAAAATAAAACTTATCAATCCACACAAGACACTTCTCAATGCTACCTTCAGCACTCATCCAGGTTTGTTTCTACCTCACCTCATTTAATCCTGCTCCACTGATTTGACTGGAAGCATCACAAAATGTCTGTTCCTGGAGCTCCACATTAGTACAACAGAAATTCTCCTTTTGGATGTAGTGAGAGTGCTGAGAGGAACTGTGAACAGTGCAGCTGCCCTGGAGTTAACTTTGCCCATCTGCCAGGGTATGTAACAGGCTGCCATTTAACGTGGAAAACAACAGACACACCACATCCAACTCAGATTTTCACACACCAAAAAACCCCCACCAGCCTGCTTCAACAGTGGATGCTGACTTAGAATTCAACGAGCCTTTTCCCTCAATTATGGTGTGGGTAAGAGTTTTACCTGTCCCAAAATCTCACCATGCCAAGATTCTCCAAATGCCAGTGCAAAAATCAACTCTGTATCCTCCTTTGTAGCTCTGAATTCCTAACAATAACGTTTGTATGTATACAAAGGGGCTGGTAAAGACATTCCTGTAGGATGTCTTGTTGCATAACATGCTGAATACCTCATTTATTCAGCTACATGAGTGGTTCACAACACTGTTAAGACATCCCTAATTGGACTGAATATTCATTCCTAATGAATATTCAACAAAGAATGAGTATAATTAGCATGTACCTTGGAACCAATTCACATCTTTATGTGTAAGCAGAGTGTAGGGCCAGTAAACTGTTCATATACCAACACAGCAATAACTCACACCCACCCCCTCCCCAAAATATCACAAGTCAACTTCAAAGCAAAAGAAAATGGAGGAAGTTTGGTCCAGACTTTCATTTCAACAGTGGGGGAAGAGAGGCACAACCTGAATTTCCTGATATTTTCCAACAGAGAAATTTTCCAATTTTCCCACAGAGAGGCGAAGCAGGGAAAGCTCCAGCAGGACCAACATCTTGGCAATCTAAAGCTGGGTTCCTAACTTTGGGATGTGTCTGGCTAACTCTGTCACAGGCATAGCCTGCAAATGCTCTGCCCTTTTATCCTCACATCCAGGTAAATGGTGAAAATGGCTTTGGCTTCACTGAAGACTTTTTTGTTACAGAAGAGAGTTCTGAAACTCAAGAGCTCAAGGTGCTTGCTGAAGTAAAGGAGGGAGAACTGCAACAGTGAGCTGGTTGTGAGATACAAAAATCTTAGTTTATTTAACAATGTTAACATTTAATACAAAGACACAAAATGGTTCTCTTTGTCCGGACCTTACAGACTTCATTCCATCTCCTCTACCACCCAAGCTCAGCTCTCAGAGAAATGAAAGGGATAGCACTGAAATGGTAAAGCCAGTTACTTGAGGGGGTTTTGATTTAGCTTTTCTTTTGATCCTTGGCCAACCCTATTTCCTTTTAGTCATAACATTTCTATTCCCATTTCTACTGCACAGAGTCAGTGACAGGTAAAAAAATATGGAAAATTCTAGGACCATCTAAAATTCTGTTTTACTTACAGTTTTATTTCTGAAGTCCTAGAATTCCTACAAAGGCTTCTTTAAAAGGCCAGAGAGTTTAGTCAGAGAGACTGTGGCTGCCCCATTCCTGGAAGTGTTCACAGCCAGGTTAGGATGGGGTCCTGAGCAACCTGATCTACTCAATGGCATCCATGCCCATGGCAGGTGGGGCTGGAACCAGATGATCTTTAAGGTCTGTTCCAACCCAAATCATTTTGTGATTCTATGAAATGACCCCTGATTAGCCCCATTCAACTGTTAGATGCAAGAGGTTTTATTGTTTTTGTTTATTTCGTTTTTTTTTAAATAACCCCATAGTGGTCACAAATGTCAAACCCTGTTTTAAACATCTCTACAAGCATTTTTAGACCTAGATGTCTAAACTTAGGTCATCAAAAGAAAGGTTAACTCCCGATAGTCACTGCAATGCCTTCGGTTTTACAGCTTATTCTGGAAGTGCCACAAGAGGGATCTGAAAGACACAAGACACCCAAGTTTACATAATTGGCATTAAAATACAAGGTTATTAAGCAGCACAGAGTAGTAGCTATCTGTTGGTTGCAGTCAGAGGACAGCACTTTACTACAAGCCCATGAATTTTCAGAAGGGCTAAGCATCTTTGCCTTTGGCAGCAGCTCTAACTCAGGTCAGCTAAGGACAGCATGTGCTCACAGCAGGCACCAGGGTGGCCTGGCAGACCCTGCTGCACCCCATGCAGACACACCAGTTGCTTCAGAACAATTGCTGCAGCCTCGTGATGCCACAAACAAAACACCACTTATTGCAGGAACACTGGAAATGTCCTGCACCCCAGCAAGTCTCCAGGGGCTTCAGCAGGAGACTGTCACATCTCATTTGGGTGGCATGCAACATGAGCATCACACAAGGGCATTGTTTGGGAGGCAGGGCAGCACACTGCTCTCTAAGGGATCACCAACAAGATGTTCCTTGTAGATCATTTTGCAGTTCAGGAGGTTAAAAGGGCCAAGCTGCTCCATGGAGTACCCACAGGATCACAGAATGCTCCCTCTCCACCCCTACATACAGAGTGCAGAGCCAAGTCACCCTCTGAGCAGGGCAATTAGCACAGACCTCCAAGAGCTGTCCTTGTCACTTTCTACCTTCAGTTCCTTGCTGCTGCCTTAGATCCTAGATTCCTAAACTTCCTTAGACTACATCCACACACTCATGCTGGTGGTTACTCTAAAAAGGGCCATCCCAAACTGCTACCTGCAGTGATGTCACTGAAGCACCTGACACTGCACATGCAGGTCACTTGATCTGCTCTGCCAGGGATCAGCCCCTCAGTTGAGATCAGCACAAGCAGAAGCACAGGAGGAAATCCTCTTCAGTCACCTCTCACAGCATTCATCTCCCACAGTCACATGCTGTACCATGGAAGGCAGAGTAACAATTCCACTAACCAACACTACTTCTTACTGGGTGTATTTCGTCCTTTTCTAGAAGAACAGTCAACAACACTTCCACCAGCACTTTCATGCCTCTTAGAGATCTGCTATCAGCTACTAACTCTCCTTAATCCAGTTAAATTCTAACTGGGATAATAGATAAAGCAGTCAAATTTGAATTTTTCAACAGCATGATTTTTGTTTTAATAAACCATTGACCAAAGTAATCTTGGAGATGGAGTCATCAGAGTCTAAATTTCCATTCACTTACTAAGAAGCACCTGATCTACAGCTAAAGGCTTTTCTCTGATTTCTAAGTGTGTCCTTTACCAAACTGGCAGATCAACTGGCAGAGCCAATGGCAGGACAACCAATATGTAATATTTTTTTTTTTTTAAGAACTCTTTGTTCTGCAAAGTCCTTCCCAGGGTAGAAATGCAACTACGGAAGTTTGAGCTCTTACACCAGACAATAAATACCAATTCAGGAGTAGTGGCAGAGGTGGAGGTCAGTAAGGGAACACAAGACTACTCTGAGACTTTCAGAACTGCAGCAACAAAGAAAAATAAGCCACAGAGGAGGAATGCAGGTATACAGCATCCCTCCACAACAGCCCTCCTTGGGTTCTGCACCCTCTTTGTGACACTGTAATCCCTAATCAACTATTTTCCCATTTTTCTTTCAGTGTGTCGCACTCCTTTTTGTGCCCCTTTCCTCTTTCCTCCCCTGAGCTTTTGGCTGTCTGCTCCACAGCTGCTCTCTCCAGCATTTCAAGCAGGATAGCTGGACACTCACTTTAAGGTAGGAGCTGTCAGTCTCCCTTCTGAGATATACAGAAAAACTGGGACAGCACAGCACCACTTGAGCAGCACAGACTCAGTACTGCTGAATGAAGCAAGGATGGCATCACAATCCCACTGTGCCTGTGCCTCTCTGCAGACAGCCCCAGAAAAAGCTGCTCTAACTCTCCCTCCCAGCACCAGCGAGGAACCACTGGCACATCTTGTAAAGCTACTTAGAGGAGAAAAGCAAACAGGTGATGGAAGACAAGGGATCACACTGGCACATCCACCTGAGCAGGACGTTGTCTCTTAGCTGTTCACTCCTGAGAGCAGTCCCATCCAGATAGCTCAGTAACTTTACCAGGAACTGTTCCTGCTCTGCTTATAATGAAGGAAGAGATGGACTTGGAGTGCTGTGAAGTGTCCTGCCCCCTGGTACAGCCAGGGAAATCCAACACACCAAGGACAAAACAACAGACACTAAAGACAGTAACTTCCCAGGGATGCCTCCAGTGTTCATATACCAGCATCCAAGAGCCTTTGAGATCAGACAATTCTTAAATCAACTAAAAAGCTGACCCGTCTTCCAGACAGGCACATCCATGCAGGTTGCCTCTACAGGGTAATGGTTTATGCCAATAGGCATTTTGGCACAGATCATTAAACATCTTTTACATTTGTCATAACTACAGCTCCCTTTTCCTTCTTATATATCACCATCATCCTGACATCATGAGACATTTCCTGTAGGATCACATACCCTACACAAATTCCAGAGAGGGAGAGCTCTGCAGGACTGAAAAGCATTGCTGTGAGAAGTCAGAAGAACTTACAGCAGCACCTGTCCTCCTCAGTGATCGACCTCGGCATCTTCAAACTGCCCGGCAACTACTGGCGCTATGTCCACCTCCATCCCATCTGAAAGAAACAGCCAGCGCTCCGTAAACAAGCGGATGGGGGATGACGTTTTCACGGGAAAGAGAGCGGATGCCCTCTGCTGACCAGAGGTGGCCAGGACAGAAAACCCCTTCACTGAACTTCTGAGAGCAGCCTAAGGAAATGCTGATGAGCTCACAAGTTTCTGGGTTTGCTCCAGCACTGTTGGTCAGTCATTTACAGATTTCACCGCTTCCTACAATCTCACCTCACCCTGTCTTATTAAAAGACTTAAACACTGGATTTTAATTATTTCATTATTTAAATGAAGTTTTGGTGTAACAAATTTCATGATTCCTTGGAATAACTTTCTTCTAGTATCCTGTTCTGAAACAATTGAAAAGAAAGGTTGCTCTATGCTACAATGTCAAAAAATAAAGTAACTCTGAGCAGCCTTGCGGATATTTGTAATTGCAGCAAACCAAGCAGCAGTACTGTAGCAAGTAAGATCAGAAAAGTAAACAAAATTGATGAAGATTACTCTGAGACAGGTGACATACTTGCTGTTCAATTTATATTCATTTCTGGAATTTTGGAATTCAGACACCTGACTAAATTTTCAAACAAAGGCCACAGCTGAAACAGGAGCCTATCACCTATGGTTGTCTATACATAAATTTATTCAAAACTGCAGAACAAAGTAAGCCTGAACATAACTGAAAAAACAAGTAAGATAAAAAACCTCTCCCTGTGGATGAGAAATTAGTTATTATTTTCTAGAATTCCACAACTGCTGGATCATTTTCCATCTTTCAAAAACATGAGGGCATATAAAAAGCACTGCAATTTATATATTAAAAAAAGAAGCAACACTACTAAACTACTTTTCTATTCTTCTCCCAGAAAATATATTGCTGTAGGGAAAACAGCACACAAAAGACAGTCTGAGAAATCAGATGGTTTTCCCCCAACAAAAAAGAAATTTTACTCCTTAAATACACACTTGAACAATCAATAGAATTAACAGACACCATCCTTCAGAAAAATAGATCTTTTTTAATAATTCTGTTTCAGTGTGTTTGAATAATTCAGAATTCACCCTGAACTCTGTCAAGATAACTGTTAACTTATAATTTAGGGTATAAAAAAAAAAACAAACCCAAAATCAAAACCCAAATAAAAACTACAACTCATTTAGAGTAGAAAATGCTTCCCAACTGTGGTGTAGACTGATACATTTAATTTTTTTTAATCCTAAATCAACTTCACTTTACCACTGTTCCAGGAAATCCCACCAAGAAGAATCAAGTGTTCTTAACACTGAAGTGCTCACTCTAACATAGCAGCCCTCAATCCACAGCAGGCAACATGGTGCCCACAGGGCCAGAGGCATGTTGGTTTTCCCTCACCTTCTGCAGGGAGGTATCACCCATGGCATCACATTCACTTTGTCCTGCTTTATGGATTAGCCAAACTGGAGAGCCACCACTTCCATATCATAGAACCATGGCTTGGGTTGGAAGGGACCTTGCAGCCACGGGCAGGGACACCTCCCACTAGACCAGGCTGCTCCAAGCCCCATCCAGCCTGGCCTTGAACACTTCCAGGGATGGGGCATCCACACTCACCACCTCCATGGTAAAAATCTCTCCTTTTAACAATGTAAGTCTCACCTCCTTTGGTTTGAAGACATTCCCCCTTGTCCTACAACAACCAGCCTTACAAAAAAGTCCATCCCCATCTTTAAGTATTGAAAGGCCTCAGTAAGGTCTCCCCAGAGCTTTGTCTTTTCCAGGCTGAACACCCTAACTATCTCAGTCTGTTTCCATAGCAGAGGTGCCCCAGAGTCCTGATCATATTAATGACCTCCTCTGGACTCACTGCAGTAGGTCTCTATCCTATTGTGCTGAGGATCCCAGAGCTGGATGCAGCACTCTAGGTGGGGTCTCACCAGAGTGCAGCAGAGGATCAGACTGCCTTCCCTCACCCTGGGGCCACGCTGCTTTGGCTACAGCCTAGGACATGACTGGTGTTCTGGGCTGCGAGTGCACATTGCCAGGTTAGGTGAAACTTTTCATCCACCAGCACCCCCAGGTCCTTTTTGGCAGGGCTGCTCTTAATCCCTTCATCTCCCAGCTTGTGTTGACGCTGGGAGTTGCTCCAACCCAGGTGCAGCACCTTGCACTTGGCCTTGATGAACCTCATGAGGTTCCCATGGATCCACTCCTCACATTTGTTGAGGACCCTCTAGATGGCATCCTATCCTTCAGGAGTGTCAAGTGCACCCCTCAGCTTCATGTTTGCAAACTTGCTGAGGGTGCACTCCATCCCACTGGCTGTGTCACTGACGAAGACATATTGTTTAGTAAAACAAAAGCGGGTCTTACCTTCAAACTCCCTTATGGAGTCCTCTGTTCTCACTCCAGCCATGTTGTACTGGGTGCTGACAGACTGGGCTAACATGCCTTCTAACCTTTCCAGCGTGGCCTGCCCTTCTGCAGTTAAATGTGACAATCCCTCTTCGTATGTGTAAAAGCTTGGGATGTCACCTTGTTCTAGCTCTGCAAAAACAAGTTTATGTTTAGCAGACTTAAGTTTAGGAGCCAGAAACATTCAGAGGTGGAGGAATAGGGGAGCACCTGGGCAAATTATGCCCAGATTAACTGACAGATTAAAAAGCTGCTTACACAGGTACAGAATACACACAGCAATGTGAACTGACCACAGAGCAGCACAGCCATTGAACCTGGGCCAGCACAGCCACTGGGAAGGGGAAAGGCTGCTCCTTGTGTCTGTGGGCTTTGGAGAGCCAGAACAATGCTTTTGCTGAACTCCTGTCACTTGTGACAGGAATGACAGGTTTTCTGCAGATTTATGAATTTCTATACTGTGCCTGTGACAAAAGGGATGTTCAGGCAAAATGAGTAATAAACAATTATGACAGATACCAGGTATGCAAGTGCTGGCAGGTATTTCAAAAGAAGCAACTGTTACCAACCGCGGGCCTCGACATCGTACTCGTCCCCTTCGTAATCGTTGTCCGAGTCCTCGTCCTCCGGATCTGGGTGCAGGGCCTGGCACTCACACATCGCTGAGAACATGGCTTCCACTGCAGGAACACAAGGGAACACAAACCTCAGCAACACCCCAAAGCAACAGGCAAGAAACCCCCTCTGACTGATCAGAGGGAGTCAGAATACTCCTTTAGCAGAACCACAACTGAATTCATATTTGAAAGCATCATCCAACAAGCCAGAAGACATGCAAGAAACAAATCAGGTTTCAGAGTTTCAGCCTGGTGCTTTAGCCTCTTAACAGCACTTCTGCATTATTTCATTGATGACAAAGCTTTATCTCTGGACAGTTATGTCTGTGGTTACCTACTGCAGGAAAACTTGCAGCATTTCATCCATCAGATTCCTAAAACTTAAATTCAACTGTAAGCTCCACTGTCATATCCACAGGATATGAGAGCTTTCCAGTAGTAGTGCCAGGCATTAGAATGCTTCTAATGAAATTGTCACTGACTCAAATATCACTGAATTTGTAATTAAAAAGACATTTTCCATACATATTCTCTACAAATGTATACAAGTGAGATTATCCACATTGTGTATTTATACTCAACAGTTTCTATTTTAAAGCACTGGAATTCTCCTTGAGAAGCAGCTGCTTGAAAGAGTCCATTTTTCAAGCCAGATAAAACAATTTGCTTTATTTTTTCCAGCACACAGGAATCGAGTCACTAGAAAAGGACACTGAAGGATCATGGTATTTACACCTCTGCACTCAAGTGTCTCCCACATATAATCAGGACTTGGAAGTAAAACACAGCTCCCACTTGCACTTACAGGCCGATTTGTCGCTAGGTACGAATCTGAATTCTGCAATTGGTTCGACATCATCATCGCTGTCATCCCCCTCTCCTTCAGTCATGGGAGCCTCCTTTGTCTCCTCTTTAAGAAATCGAAAGATTTAGATGAAACATGTTTACTTTGTAAAAAAAAAAGTCACATTTATTTATTCTTTCAGGAACACACACATAATCAAATCAGAAAGTCTAGGAGGGGCACAAAACCTCCACTCTGTTCTCCCAAAAAACCATGTGACACTCCAAGACCCACATGGATAAATGAGGCCCTCTCAACAACACTTGCAACACATGTGAAATCTTCTCCATTCATAACTTAAGGAGTTAAGATTTCTGTACTGGTCATACAATGTACTCAAGTATTTCAGGAAAATTGCCTGATTCTTATTACAAACAACAATGCTCAAACTCCCTTTTATCATTTTTTAAATCACATGGATCTTTTAATGGATCCTTAACATTACTGTCACAAAATCAGCCAGCTTCCAGTATGGCCCCTTACAGGGGACTCTGACATATGCAGAGGATCTCTGCTCCATTTCCAACATTCCCAGTCAGCCAGAAAGATGTCAGAAATACAAAGTGCACCCAGAACCAGTTCCAGTTCCACCCAGTGACAGTTCCAGTGCTTCCTGACTTCTGTACACCATCTACGTGAATAAATAAGCATCAGTGTTTTACTTTCTGTGAATAAAAACCCCACAAAAATGGCTGCAGTTCCTCATTTCAGGGCTGGGGACACGGCACTGACTGCCTCAGAAGTGCACAATTATTTTCTACAGGAGAAGAGGTTATGCCACTGAGAGTGGCACCACTCAAAATCACACACAAAACCGGCACCACCAAGAATACAAAGACACCAAGAAGCTGCCAGGCAGCTGCCCCAAAAATGAAGTGTGCAGGGAAGCTACCCACTTCTTTTCCAACTGACCCCTGCAGGCACAGCTTGTTACTGCTGAGTCCAGCTCTTTGTTTTCAATGCAGTCAAGCTCTGAGTGCCTTTTTCTAAAAAAGGGGTGAGGACAAGGCACAAACACACAGAGAGCACACGCAAAACTCTGAGAGGAAGAACACAATGTACCCTGCACAACTGTGGATGAAAACTCCTGAAGCCAACTAAGTGGAAAGGATTAACACTATTCAGCAGTTAAAATTGCAGGCCAGGGCTAGACTTTGAAAAGTAAAACTTATCTGTTGTGGAAGATTTGTGGCAGAGATGATATACTAAAAAATATACCCACAAAAATACCTATAAAAATCACTCTATTAAAGACTAGATAAAGACTTTCTAGATAAAGACTTTCACAGGATATCCATATTTTCAAATGCCATAATTAGAATAAATTAAAAGCTACAAACAGTATCTTTCTTCAGATGAGGCCCTTTTTACTTCAAAATAACCACAGTTAAAGGAAAATGAGGAAGAAGAACCAAGAGGCATATGCAAATGTCCTCTTATTATTTGTAGTGATAGACTGTCAGAGAACATTAGTAACATAAGAGAAGGAAACAATGCACTAATAGCTTAAAAGCATCTCCATCTCCTCATAGTCTTGTCATTGCTTTCTGGATACACTAAAAAAAAATTAAATGCCAGATTTTAACCTTTAGCTGTGATGACCAGCAGACATGAAGGGGAAAAGGAGACCTGCTCAGGACCTAACATCCATTTAATCTCCAATTGTGATAGCAGTTTTTGACACACTTGAAATATTACCAGGTATACCAGAAGAAAAAAAAAATATATATATATAAAATACTACCTTCATACAAACAGTGCTCTACATCAAAGCAAGAACGGTCAAAAAGATGTGTTTTGTGGGCCATCTACAAAGATTCATTAAAGCCTGGTAACATGACCTATTGCCTTTTCTTGTTTGTATTTAACCAAGCTGTGAGAGAAAATGAATGAAAAGTTCCCTGGCTGTGAAACAGCAGGAATTCATCAAGCCTGGGGAGGGCAGCAACATTAGCATAAATTCAATAAGGAAAAAAGCATACTCAAGATGGAATCACAGGGAGACTGGCAGAGGAACTAAATTATTTAGAACCGTGTAAGAGGACAGAGAACTGATTCTCAGCAACTTCAGTGCACACAGCCACAAGCTGAGAGCAGAACTGCAAAGTGACTCTAAACAAATGCTAAGCTGTGTTTCTACAATGACTATCCTTCAGGAAAATACACAAGAAAATACAAGCAATTACTTAAAATGAACACTTCCTCCTACAGAGAAGGAAATCCTGTTGCTCAGGACTGCGTGGGAGCAGCAAGCAGCACTCCTCACCTTCGAACTTGGCGTTCACCATGACGTACAGGTGCTCCCTTGGGTAGGCACTCAGGTCCCTGGAGACAGCATGCAAACTTATGGTGGGGTAATCCAGGGAGAAGCCAACTCCAGAGCTGTCCAGCCAAGACAGGCGACTAATGAGGGAGGAGAAAAAGAAGGGACAAGTTAGAAACTAACTAACAGAGAACAGTATGCAGAAAAGCAAACCAACCCCAAAACATGAGCAATTGTGGACAAGGCACTTAGCCCACCCACCCTGCGGGCACACACAGTCCTGGACCTGCCTGAACAGGACTTTGCAAGAGCATTAACTGATGGCTGAGGTAAAAGAAGAATGTGAAGCTAAGAACCCTAAACCCACCACAGCTTTATCACACTTGCACTAAATGTTGGATTTTCCTCCCTGACTCTCCATCTTCTTCTCCCTGCAGATATCTATCATTCCAAAGTCAGCTACAGAGGTTCCAGAGTGTGATCTGTAACTCAAGCTATTAAATGTGGTTTTCCAAGACAAAGAGGACACTGACAGGTGGGTCAGTGTCATAATTCCTAGAGGATTATAGATCTGATGTATGTATAGCCTGTAGGTAGAAAAACAGCCAGTTCTGTGATCAGCAGAGCCAGGTTATGGGTATTCCTCCAGTCACAATTTCTGTGCCATAGCCTCTGCTTTCCCCACTTTCACTGTCATCCCTAACCACAGCAAGAGACAGCACAGGTTGTCACCATCAGGATGCTGTCTCCTTTGTATCAGAGCAATCAACATCTTTCTACACACTGAGAAATCACACTCAAACTAGATTTGGGTGCCTGTAATCAATGATGTCACACAGTGAACAGAAACAGTGCCAGAAAGCAAGACCTCCACCATGTGCAAAACTCAGCATTCACAAGCTTTTTGTCGTGGGACAAAACCAATGGGAAGTTCACAGAAGACTCCTAGCCTTGCAAAATCTGGCTGAGAGCAAGAGCTCATACAGAGAGAGCAAGGAGTTTATTTCCTAGCCTCAACTATCCAGTCCTCAAGGTTTACAGCTGCCGGTGGGGTACATGGATCAAGAGCCACACTCTGCTCCTGGATGCCCAGTTCTCCCATGGCATTCCTGCAAACACTGGTGTTTTCTGTTCATCCCAACAAGCGACTCTGGTGAAAGCTCTGTGGTGCACTTGAAACACATGGAGAAGAAGCTGGCAGACCTGCAGGTGCCTCACACAAAAGTCTACTGAAAGCAACTTACAAGGAAACTCAACATTACACCTCCTCAGAGAAGATACCTCGCAAAGAGAAGTCTTGGTAGCTGCAACCAAACGAAATAAAACAGTGAACAAAATTCCAGGGAGATTCCTCTCCAACACAGCACTAACAAGCTCAGGTAGGGCAAAAGCTCCTCTGACAATATTGGCCATTTCATAAAAGTTTCCTAGTCTGAGGTTTTTAAAAGTGCACTTTTTAAATTATGCTTTTGTTCCAACAATGTTCTTCAACTGCACAATATATTATGAGTACTTCTCCATGGTTAAAGGAAATTACATTGTTTTAATCATCAAGCTGTCTCCCTGAGCTATACAATGCAGGGAGAATTGAAAGGAGACCATAAAGAGCTCAGATAACATCTTCCAGAATAACCAGACTGATTTCTGCCTAGTAAGTACAGTCTGCACATGATTAATGCAACATGACAGACTTCACAGAACCAGAGTAGTTATTAACAGCAGAAACCCTGTCTACTCCCCTCCCAAAAGAGGAGAGCTGCCATTGTTTTAATTACAGAATGGTTTGGGTTGGAAAAGACATGAAAGATCAACTGCCTTCGGCAGGGACACCTTCCACTACACCAGGATGCTCAGAGCCACATCCAACCTGACCTTGAACACTTCCAGGGACGGAACATCCACTGCTTCTCTAGGCAACCTGTACCAGGCTCTCTCCCTGCTCACAGTAAAGAATTTTTTTCCTAATAACCAATCTAGTGCTCTTCTTTAGTTTGAAGCCATTCCTCCTTGTCCTATCACTACAGTTCCTATCAAAGAGCCCCTCTCTGCCCTCCCTGCATGCCTCTTCTGATACTGGGAGGCTGCCATGAGGTCTCCACACAACTTTCTCTTCTCTGGACTGAACAGCCCCAACTTTCTCATCCTGTCTTCATAGAAGAGGTGTTCCAAACCCCTTATCAACTTTCTGGTGTCTGCCAGACTTGCTCCAAGAGTTCCAGGTGCTTCTTATGTTGGAGATTCCAGTGCTGAATACAGCACTCCAGGCAGGGTCTCACAAAAGCAGGGGACAAAAGTTCCTGTCTTGCCCAGCTGGCCAAGCTGCTTTTGCTGCGGCCCAGGATACAACTGGCTTTCTGGGCTGCAAGTGCACATTTCTCCACCGTGCTGAGTTTTACAAAATGGTTTGGGTGGGAAGGAACCTTACAGCCAGCTCGTTCCGAGCCCCTGCCGTGGGCAGGGACACCTCCCACTACAGCAGGCTGCCCCAAGTCCCATCCAGGCCGGCCCTGGAGCCCCAGCCAGCCGGGTCCCTGGGGTGCTGCTCCCTCCTGCCGGCTTTAAAACGAGCAGGAGCAGCGGGGCGGCCCGCAGAGCCTCACAGACCCGGAGGGCTTCCCCCACATCACGGCCCCTTCACCCGAGCGCCCATCCCGGGCCCCTCAGGCCGCCCCGGGCGGTCCCAGCCCCCGTGTCCCCGCACCTCTCGGCGATGTAGAGGGTGCCGGAGCCCAGGCTGCGCCCCGCCAGCAGCGCCTCCGTGTCCGGCTGCTGGTGGCGGACGCCGTCGGCCGGCGGCGGGAAGCGCTTGAGGAAGCTCATGGCGCCGCCGCCGCCTCCCTGCTCCACCATCGCGGCCGCCGGAAGCGGAACGCGCCGCTCTGTGATGCGATTCCGCCCGGGACGCGATGGCACCGCCCCGGGATGCGATGGCACCGCCCCGGGATGCGATGTCACTACCCTGGGATGCGATGGCACTACCCTGGGATGCGATGGCACCGCCCCGGGATGCGATGTCACTACCCTGGGATGCGATGGCACCGCCCCGGGACGCGATGGCACCGCCCGGGATGTGATGTCACCGCCGCGCTCCCGTTCCGCGGGACCCGGCGCGGCCGCGGCTCTGGGTGCCGGTAGCGAGGTTCAAGCTAAGTTGTCTTTGTCTGTTAAAGAGGAGCAAAGGGAAGCGCTGAGGTGATGGCTGAGGGCTGGAGAACCTCTGCTTGTGGGGACAGGCTGAGAGCTGTTCTCCGAAGAGAAGGCTCCAGGGAGACCGTACTGCCCCTTCCAGTACCTACAGAGGGACACAAGAGAGCTGGAGAGGGACTTTGGACAAGGCTATGAAGGGACAGGACAAGGGGAAAAGGATTCAAATTGACAGAGGGCAGAGTGAGATTAGCTATTGAGAAGGAATTTTTCCCTGTGAGGATGGTGGCTCAGGTTGCCCAGAGAAGCTGTGGCTCCCCCATCCCTGGAAGTATGCAAGGTTGGATGTGGCTCTGAGCAATCTGGTGTAGTGGAAGCTGTCCCTGTCCATGGCAGGGGGTTTGGAACAAGATGGTTGGAACATGTCTTTAATGTCCCTTCCAACCCAAAACGTTCAGTTCTATAATCTAACAGTACCAAGAGCAGTCACAGAACCATTGAATATCCTGAATTGGAAGGGACCCACATTGATCATGCAGTCCATCTCCCAGCCCTGCACAGGGCACCACAACAATCGCAGCTTGTGCTTTAGAGCAGTGTACAAATGCTTCTTGATCTCTGCCACAGCTATTTTAGCCTGTAAGTCTTGTTGGACAGATGACAGGGGGAAAGATAATAAATAATAATAAAATACAGCAGATTCACAATTACCATTATTGGATGCTGGAAGGGGAATTTCTGGTGGGTGATCAGCACCTAATGTCTCATAAATGCACACAGAGAAGAAAAGGAAAATCACAAGTACCTGAATTGCTTAAAGGGTATGCAGCTGATTTCCCTCAGCAGTGATGGGGTCAAGAGCCCGACACTACTGCAGTACCTGGCAAGTGGGGGGTCTCACAGGACAGCACATTTCAGGGATGGGAAGGCTGCTACCCCTCATGAGCACTGTCCTTGCTTCTCTCCTGGATTTACACCATTTCTCTTGCTACTGCAGTGAGAAACAGGGATTACTGATGCATCAGGGAAGTACATCTCTGTCAGGGGATGCTTCTGTTAATGCCATCAGTGAGCAGCATCACTGCAAACATCCCTTCTCCCTGACTTGTCAGCATGGCAAATGTTCCTGCTGTAGCAATGTACCAAAAGCAAGTTGTTGGCTTGTCATGGATGTTAACCTTCCCTTTTATCAGTTGAAATTTACTTTTTAGGAGTCATTTAGCTACCTGTGTGCAAACACAGATTCTCACAAACATGAACTTAGGTCTCCATCTTTCATTTCTCTGGACTTTCCTAGCTACAGTCTTGGATAGCAAAGAGCAGAACATAAAATGGTTCTCTCAGTTTGAGGTATTGGCAATGCTTTGGAAAGCTGGTCAGCCATGCCTACCCATTTTGGATTTTAATTAAGTAAATAATAATGCAAATAATTGTTACTCATACAAATAATCACCTAGACTAAAATGAAAGCAAATTTCACAGTGAAGTGATATTTAAACACTGCTGGAATAGCTTGAAAAACACTACTAGAGGCAAGGACACAAGGGGAATTTCTCAACCATCTTCAAGTTTGCCACACCAAGAGAAGTGGTCAGATGGAAACAAAAATTTGCAGTTCATCCAAGAACACAGATCAGACTATGGCAGCAGGTGGGAAGAGATTCAAATACATGGAAATACCATTCACTACACTTAGTGGCTATAAAGCAGTGCTCCTGTTGATGTTCACCCCCTCTTACCTAATATGGCTGTAATATCAGCCACAGAGAGTTCTCACCACCTTTGTAGTTAACTCCACATCACACAACAACTTTAGCTCACTATAAATTAAGATTTCTGAGTGGTTGGGGTTGAATTACTGCAGATTGAAGCCACTGCAGTGGAGTAGTACAGAGATAATTTCCGGTATGCAAATGCACGTCTGTCTTCTGTGGCATACCACCCTTCCAAAAGAAAATGGGAAAAGGGATAGTTTAAGTGCAGGCAGGAAGCTGGTTTTGAGGATGAGGCATTAAGAGAGAAGGAGAAATCCACATCCTCCTTAATTTACACAATCCAGACACTTCACACCAGAGTACTGAGTGCTGCAGCTTAGAGGGGGAAGGCAGATGTTTCCTCTAAGTTAGAGTGGAACAGAATGGCCTTACATGAAAACTTTCCTTCATCTTTAAGAGCTTTAAGAAGTGAATTCGGATCCAGCCCCACACTGATATCTGAACACTGGATGTCCAACAGTGATTTTTTAGTCAACCAGGGCCGTGTTCAGAGGCAATGGAGAGCAGCAGGTACCTTCACAGGGTTGTCACCTTAGCACAGAAGGCAGGAGTCACCATCCAGGGAAGCTTGTTCTCTCCACAGCACTGCCTGCCATAAGGTGGCCAGTTCATCTGTTACAAATGGAAGTGTTGAGTTTTGGCAGTGGAGCAAGGGGATGGATTTCACAGCAATTTCTCATCACTACTGAAACAGGCAGCAGCTTAACTGCAGCCACAGACACATTTAAAATAAAGATTGACAGGCTTCAGGAATTCACACAGTAAAATCACTCCCTTCTTCAATTTGTTTCTTTCTCCCTTTCTCCTGTTAAAGTCCTGAAATATCATCCATGTCCATTGTCACGTGTCAGAACACCTGCTTCTTCAGTGTGTCTCTTCAGACTTCCGTTTTTTTCCCCATTATTTCCAAGGTTTACACATCTCAGCCTAAATAAATGAACCTGGCTCCTCTGTGCACCATGTGGACACCTCATGGCTGTCTGCTGGCAGAGCCTTCCTGGGTACAGTGCTGGCTGCAGGCACACTGGTTTTTGTCAAGTGACTGCAACATCACTATGAGATGAGATATAAAAAGCATATAAAAAAGATGGAACACCCAGAGAAAATGTTTGTGACTGAAAAAACAAATCTATCAGGTCTTCCCCACCGTCAGCCAGAGCTGCTTCAAAGAAAGGAAGGTTCTGTCAGCTGGGCTGCCGCAACAAAACCAACATAAACCAGGAGCTGCCCATTCCCATGGCAGGCAGTGGCACCATCATGGGCTGGAACAATACACAGCAGTCATTACTCAGTGCTTGCTCTAAAACTAAAAAAGGTATGTGCATGTGTAATGCTCATTAAAAAGCACTTGTATCTCCAATACACATTATACTTTGTACATCAAGTTATTTCAATTTTTTTTTATTATGACAATTTACATGTCATATTTATATGAAAGAAATGACAGTAGATATTATAACAAAACCATTATGAAAGAAAAGTTACACAATTAGGCCTACAAGCTATAAAATGGCTTCAGGCCCAGCTTATACACAAAGAGTTCTGACCAGACTGTAGTGAGAGACAACGCTGAACAATTCATTAACAAAAATATTGGCACCAGCCTTAACATTTTTTCTTACTTCATTTACAAGGAATACAGTATTTAAACAGTTGTGTACTGCAAATCTAAAAACATTAGCTGTTAATAAACTGCAGTTAACCCTTTGAGCACTATGCCACCATGATTTCCATTTAAAAAAGTTTTAACGCAGCATGTTTTACATGCACGTGGTATTACCAGTGGGAGGGAAAAGACAGTGAAAGCACCACCCAATTTATGTGCAACAAGAATAACACTTCCAGTTTTTTCAAGATATTTCCCCCCCTTCCCACACACACAGTGTGTGTCCCCAGGTCCTTTCCCTTTGATATTGTAGCAAGTCATGATTGAAGAAAGACTGAAAAAAACAAGGTTCAGGACTCAAAAAATGCAAGGATTAAATGCTACATAAAGAGCTCCAAATTTTACTGTGTTAATTCTTTAGAGAAAGAAAACAGAGGATGAGGCCAGCTGTGGAGACCATTTTTAAGGAACGCAAGATGTCTTCGCAAACACACAAACAGCACATGGGAGCAAGACAAAAATGTATTTCATGTAAGCATACCTTAAATTTTAAGAGACCTGTCTGGCAGATTTGATCTAGTTGTCAAAAGAATACTGGAGGGTAAGCATCCATGTGGGACACTGAGAATCCCCAATGTTTGTCTCATGGATAGGATCTGTGCCTGTGTGAGAACCGCCCTGCACCCAGGAATGGTAACATCATGCATTTGGATCAGTCCCATCTGTCCCCTGGCTGAGGCAGGGGCTGTGAAACAGGGGCAGGAACGAGCAACTGCATTGGCAACAGTTTAATGGCAGTTTAATGCCAGTAAGGGGGGAGGAGCATCCTTTGAGTGAACATAGGACAGGAATAAGGTACTGTACAAGATTTTAGAGTCCATATAACGAGTACAAAATGGAAAACTAAACAAGGCTTACAGCTTTATGATTTGACTTCCTTTCCTACCACTGCCTTGAGTGGCAGTATCTATTAAGGACTTTCATCAGTTCTAACTAACAAACAGTGCACTGGTTACTAGGTCTATCATATGTCTTTGCAGAAGGACTTCATCCTTGCAGAACCACTTAAGTTCTGACAGATTGATGCAAGTTCAGTTGTGTGGGACACAGTAAGAAGAATAAAGAAAGCAAACTGTGTGGACTTTGACTGTCACCTCTGGAGACAAACATCGTCATTATAATCTATGGACTGATCCTAATTTTTTCTACATCCGCATTGCACTGATGGAGGAACATTATTTATTCCCTCAAGGAAGGAGACATCAAGTACATTTTCCAGTTACTTTGAAAATCAGGATGAGAAAAGGAGAGTATCAGGATGATTCTCCTAAATGGAGACCTTCCTTTGGAAATCCCGCCTGTAAAGAGCAAGTCACAAGTAGTTTCTAGGCCTGTCCAAGACCTCGCTTGCAAGTGGCATGAATTTGCATACACACTATTCCATTCCTTTTCCCTCCATCCATTCCCCATCTCCCCATTATTGGAACAAGCATCCCAACAGCAGGAGCAAGTGACTCTGTCTGCACCTGGGGACCCAGTGAGACTGACTATACACAAAGTGCTGCAAAGTGCACAAAGTAAACCAGCCGAACAAACGGAGCCGCGCCATCCATCGGCTCTCCTCAGCAACCTTTGGGGTTGTATGGAGCAACAGCAGATCTGCTGGCACACGTGTGCCCCTCTAACTGCAATGCTGTCCCCTCTCCTGCTCCTCAGCTCAGGTGTGGGGGCATAGCATTTACAAAATGCTAGTCAAAAACCAAGGTTGTAAGACTTGCTTTTAATTGCAGTTGAATCTGAATGCTTTACACCACAGATTCAACTCTAAAAACTCATCTACTGTAGAGTGTTTTATTCTTTCCCCCAGAAGCTCTCTTCAACCTTTCATTTATGTGTTATACTAAGCCATATACATCTTCTGCAACGTACAAAGTAAGTTAAATTACTCTGAAGTGTTGGGACAATCACTCCCATATTTTTGTTGTTTAGAACTACCTCAGTTAGTTATACTAATCTAAAAGAAGAGCTTGGTAAGTGATGTGACTTTCCAAAGTGACTAGTAATCCTCAATACCCCAACTGCTGGGTCTCCAGAAATAATTTCCAACTGATAAATATTTCTGAAGCCAGAGCTCTACATTAGGTCTCAGACTGAGTAAAGCATCAAAAATTAGTCACAGAAAATTCTTATATCAGGATATATCAGCAAAAAAAAAAAACCCAACGGATAATTTCTGCTGGATTTTTTTACTTTCTGCCTTCCCTCATTTCACATGAGATACAGTCCCTATGCCAACTGTTAGGGAAGGGGACACTACCAGCAAATGTGATCTTGATCCTGTAAATCCTTACTTCCGACAATATCCTAAATGCTCCTATGGAAGCTTTGAACACTTAAGGACTTGCAAAAATTCTGCTGCCTTATTTCTGGAGATTCCCATAACATATTCAATGCAATTTTCCCCCCAAAGTTACTGTTTTATTTGAAGATACTTGATCTTCTACATACATTTAAATATATATATATATATTTAAGGACTTTATCTACCCTCTGGATCAGAAGCATACAGCAAATGCAAATACATACCTAGGGTACACACTGCACATCAGAACCACATTACAAATTTGTGAACAGTAGTCACTGCACATGTATCAAACCAAATTTTCAAGGCCTATATAAAGCTTTTTTAAATTAGATGATACAAATCTCTTTGTCAGACCAGTTCTTGGGGCGAACATTACTGCCATGATTTATTTAAATCACTGTGTACAAAGTGAATTTAAAAAAGCAGGTGCCATAAAAACTCCTTGTTTACTTTTCATAAAAGCAGTTTGTAAAAATATGTGATTTGAAATCATTATTTGAAGGTTTAGGCTAGAGCTTCCTACTGAAAAAAACTGAATTAAAACCATGTTATTATAAGCACCTGAAAACAGAGGTATACAATGGACCCCCTGACAATGATGGAATAAAATTATTACACAGTCGCAGCATCTGGATACCAGTGTAGTTCAAATAATAGATGTAAAGAGAAATCAGAACAGGTGTACCACTACCATACAATTTTTCTTTTGTGAACATACGTCTTTTGCCCCTTGAGCTTCTCAAGGTAAGGTCTCTCAACAAAAGTTCAGACACAGCAATTAGCAAACAGAAGTGAACAGAAAACAAGTCCAACTAAGTCATTAGCTCCCATAATATGGAGAGTAACCGAGACACTTAATACAACAAAATCACTTCAAAAATGAGCTTTTAAGAAAAAAAGCATCTCTTGTTTCTCCTAAGTGCTGCTAGACCAGATCAATCTGTTAATTCAAAAAAATAGCCAGGAAGATGCAGTGATTTTAAAATGTCATTCAGCATGTACAAAATGAAAGTATCAAAGAGTCAATTGTTCAGCATGGACCTTGCTAACTAAGTGTTGTTAAATATGATGCCACTTTCCATCTTATATCAAGAATATGCTCAGGTTTATCAGAATCAACAACCAGAAGACAGCAACTGTGGTGAAACCAACCCATTTGTTAATTCTATCCCCCTACTGCTTAGATTAACACACCCCATTCATTACTGCAGTGGCCCTGCTTGTGTGCTTTTTGTCACTGAGTCATAGAAACCCCACACAGGGAAGCAAATAGCCAGAATTTATCCTGGTGGCAAAAAAAATCCACTCCTCCACTTGATCTATATGTTCTTCCCAGCAGTGCTACTTAGACTACACATAGAAACCAGCTGTCCTCCCAGTCAGTCATATACAAAAGAGATTGCTGGTAAAAAAAGACAAAGCTGTTAGTGATAATCAGTGTAGAATAAACAAGAGTTTGCTGAAGAAATGCTCAGCATGTTCAGCCAGTAGCTGCTTGGTCTCATTAAAAACGATCTCTGGCCTGTTTCCCATTTCCCATACAGTTTGAGCTTTAAGCCCAAACCTACACCTGAAGATCACTGTTCAAAGACAACCAACTCCTGATTTCACACTGAGCACAGAAGGGCACAAGACTGTAAGGACACCAGGAAGACATTTTCAGTCTGGAATCACATGTACATACTGTAACGGTATGAACCCTCTGTGATAGCTGGCCTCTTGTCAGAAAATGCCATCTTCCCAAATAGGAGATGATACATTTTCCACCAAGCAGGAAGCCTTAAAAATGACAAAAATACCAAGTTTTAAAATGGTAATACTTTCCAGAGCATTTTTTGCAGTTTTTCCTTGCACACCATTCCCACTGATTTGAGGAGGAACTCTAGATCCTATGGGATGAAGCCATCTCAGGTACGAAGGGTGACTTCTTAGAAGACAGAAAAGCTGCTTTAAGAAGAGACCTATAGAAAGTACAATTTGGTAACAACTGGCAATTTTTAAAACATGACACTTCTGATGCAAGCTTCAGTGCTCCTATTTTGCTTCCTGGTCTTTCCTGCTTTTATATAATTTTTCTCATGATTGGTATGTCCAGAATTGTAACTCTTGAATTTTCTTACAAACACAAGTACCTCCCAACTGAGTATTCAGCATTTGGAGTTGACTCTACAAGCAAGAATGTTTGATCAGATAATAAAAGGCTCTATCAGGCAACATATGAAAACATGGCACTGGCAAAACAAATGAGGAACTATAGACTCCACAGAGTTGATGGATGTGAATCAGTTTACATTGCAAAAATTAAAAGAATTTAAAATGCTCAGCAACTACTATCACGGACAAGTGGAAGCCTTATGTTCTTACTTGTTCTAACACACAAGTACATTAGAAGTACTGCATTTATGCATCACCTAGGCAGAGAAAAGCACTAGAGTAGCTTAAAAATGCTACATATGCTTTTAAGAACTCATTCTAAGCTTATGTGGCTCTTTCACCACCCCATTTTAATAATTTAATTGTTAATTGTTAACATCAGTAAGGTAGGAAAACATTTAATCTTTGATGAAATTAAATTGTCATGTAGAGAGTGATTTCTCTTTGTTTTTAATCACAAGCCTGCTTAGCACAGCAGATAATGAGCAAGTTCCATCTTTTTGCATCTTTCTGATCCTAGTTTTATAGCATGATATGTGTACTGCTAGAATCCAAAGGGGTAAAAGTCACAGAGTGGTTCTGACAGACCTCAGGGAGAAAGAGGTGGGGAAACAAAACCAAGATTTTAAAGGCCAGAAGGTAGGTAAAATTTGGATCCAGGTTTTCTAGAGAGGTATTTAGTAAAGGCCTAATGCTGGTTTTAGTACAAGAAAACAGAAGTGCTTAATGATTAACTAGTAAATACAATATAATGGAAGGGAATCAGGTGGGGCAGGAAAGGAGAACTCACTCCTCAGTGGCAGCAGCAGGTTTGGTGCATCCATTGCCGGCAATGGACATAAACACCAGTCAAAAATCCAAATCTCAGAGCAAAAGGATTAACAGATGTGACCTTTTTGGATTTCAACGTTTGGCAGATCTGTTTGAGCTGCCTGTGTCCTATAACATGTACAAATGCTACAGCCTACATCTTAATCAGAGTACAGAGAAAACGGAATGCTCTTGATGTGCCCCATGTTGATTTGGTGGGGTTTTTATTCTTCCAATGTCTTTTTCTTTTCCCCTTGAATAAAAGCACATATCACTTCATGCCTGCTGAAAAGTTGATGAGATGTCTTGGAGTCAAGCGTTTTCTCTCAGAAACTCTGCCTTCTTGAAATCAGTTGGTCACATGGTAGTTATTAAAATGTATTTTAAGAAAATTCTAATGGCCAAAGGCCAACAACTACATTCAAAACCTGCTAATACATCCAGGCAAATAATCAAAACCAAAACAAAAACACACACAAACCCCAAACAGGAAACCTCCAAAAGGAAAACTGTTCCATTTGTTTACTTCAATTTGAAGTAGATATTAAGGGCATGAATGGACCAGTCATGGTTTATTTGAAAATCCCTCCATCCTCTTATGCACTGTCATTCTGTGGTCAATGCCGTTTGTACAAACACATTTTGTTCAGAATACTCCAACTGGTTATGAAACTCACGTGGCCAGGCAGCAACTGCAGGGTTCTTTTGTCTGTAAAAGTCTGCAGTGCTTACAGACTTACTTGACATCAAAACGTCCTCCCTCTAGACACTGTGCACTGAAGGCCATCTGATGAACTGTGCATGAGATCACTTTAGAAATTCATGGCTAAAGTGTTTCGACTGTCAAAAACTTCATTACAGTACACTTCACTGTACAAACATTTTAAAGGATGTTTATTAGGAAAGTCTGCAAGTCATAATGAATAGCAGAGTTCTTGTTTATGGTACCTTCTTGGCCTCTAATAATTCTGTTTGCCTCCAGTATTAAAATCAAACTGCTTCCATGAAGGTGATTACTAAAATGAGCTATGGTATGTTAACCTACAACTCACAAAATGCGACAGTACAGACATTAATTTTGCTTTTAACTGTCTGTTAAGTTGTAATCTAAGTTGTGAACATTTAAATATAATATATATTTCATATGAAAAAGCTAAAGCACAAGTGCTTCTGCACCACCCCCTCCCATCCCCCCACCCCCTGAGCCAAACCCACCCCAGTTCCGGTTTGGGCCCTGACTGATTTGGAATGCTTTCTTAGGCCACCCATTTCCACAAATTTGTATGCACTCAGGAAATATAAAGTCAAAAATATACAAATCTCTTGTTGTTATAAGGTTTTTGTGAGTGAAATTACCCAGGACCATGGACTTGGAAGAAGAAGGGGGGGGGTAAGAGAGGGAATTTACAGCAATTCATCTTCAAAGTTTAAAACTGGTCACTTCACAGAAAGACTGCAGGACTGGTGAAATTCTTGCTTCTAGAAAGTGATACTGTAGTGGAGAATTTTCTAGGAAAAATAAAACAACTTTTAATAACTGGCCCGCTGGTATGAGCTACCGTGGAATAAATTAGCACAAAAATGGAAGTCTTATAACTGTTCACTGTTACAGACGTAATCAACAAGGTCAGTCACTCTCAAAAGTTCATCTTCATCTTCCTCTGGCCCTACCGCTTCCTGCCCACTGCCTGTCCCATTGGGCGCCAGGCTGGCGCTGGCTGTGCTGTCCTTGGGGGCCTGGGTCTTCTCACCTGGCTTGCCAATCAAGTTCTCAATGGTTTTCCCTGGGCTCTGTCCGTTGGTGGAAGGCAAGTCCACCAGGCTGTAGTCCAAAGGGCTCTCTACTTTCCCTACATTATCAAAGTCATCTTCGTCATCGCTCTCTATTCGGTAGCAGTGCTTCTTGGGGTTGTCTGGGGGGGCTTGTGCTGCTGGCAGCTTCTCTGTGGGAGCGGGGGTTTCTGCGTCGTCGTTGGCGTTCTCGCACGCATCCTCCTCGTCGGTCTCAATTCGATTCAGGCGTTTGCGGACAGGCTTCCCTTCTTCCTCCTCATCCTCTCCTTCTTCCTCGGAATAGTCATCTGTACTTCGCCGACGTTTTCGAATCAATCGCTTGGACTCCTTTGTGGATTCATCATCTTCAGAGTTTTTAGATGTGTAGCTCTCTGGAAGAAGCAGCAGACTTAGAGCCATTAGCAAATCTCAGTGCAACATTTATTGTTCATCTTTCACACTCACCAACAAGACAGCCTTCTGAGCACACACATTTCTGTCTCCTTCCCCAGGTTCCCCAACCAAGCCAAAAGGCTTGCATTCTTTATAATTTTTAAATTAACTTTTAACGTAGCAAGTATTAATCATTTATGGATATTCTGTTTCCAATCTGAGGAGTACCAGAGGCTTTGGAAGTAGGTATGCTCTTCCCTAAAACTGGTAACTCCATGCTGGGAATGACACAGAACTGCACCCCTCATCTCATTGTATGCACTTTATTTGTACCCTGACAGGAACTCAGAACCCAAATAATGGCTGCTCTATCATAAAATTCACATATCTACACACACACACATACACAAAGCTGTACTATACCCCTGCCACCTCCAAATTATATACAATTTCTTCTCTTAATGGGAGGCTTTGTGTTTTGGCATATTGGAATACTGCCCACACCCTGACAGCCTTTACACTCATCTTTGGTGGCTGTGGTGAAAAAAGATGGAAACTGAAAAATCAAATGGCAAATATAATTTCTTGTCTCTTTGTGATTCCCATTAGAAATCATGGGAATTTTCATTTTAAAGCGTATTATTTAATGTAGGTTTAAGTTGATTGAGACTGTCAGTGTTCCTCTATTTTTAAAGTAATTACAATTCCAGTAACACTGTTATGTGTTTTATGATATACTGTGGGAACTGTGTGACAGTGCTGGAAAGGTGCCAAATGGTGCTGATTTTAATATACAGAAAGCCAATACTTAAAATACCTGAGGAAGTGGGACTTCATGAAGAAAAGACAACGTGAATCAGAGAATGTTTAAAGCCACTAGTGCTGGTAAAAAAAGCTACCACAGAGCCTGAGAAGAGGCTGCATTGAAGATCATGTTTTTGAGACACTACAGACTTGCATCACATACTTGTTTCCCTTCACCTAGAAGATACTCTACCACTCTGTAATCTCAGGAGAGCCCTTCCAAAACTGAGGCACTCAGGGAGCCAAGGACAGCTCATTTTCTGAGGAAGCCTGGTATCCATCGCAACTTGCACCGCTCAGCATTTGGAAAGCCAGAGCGAAGGTCTGATAATCCAGGCCCCCACAATCCAAAACAGCCAAAGTCTGTGGCTGATTTTGTAAAAGCTAATTAATTATAAATCACAAAGCACACCAACCACTCATGGTGTGCCTGACATTAGTGAGAGAGGCTTCCTCTGCCCTTGGTACAGCTCCTTAAACAGGAGATGGAACGGGTCTGAACCACCAGCACAAAAACAGTCAGGGCACCAGTGGCAATGCCCTTCCTCTTACATACGAGAATCTTTTGAGGCTGGTGGGATGCAGCTTTGTAACCTCTTAACAAAAAAATGCTGAAACAGCTGTATTACTGCCAATTTTCGAATCCCAACACTCTGTGTCAGGCAGAAAATTCAGACTTGGAAGTCAGGATGAGGGGCAATGATAAATTTGAGAAGTGACTCAGTGCATCATAAAATACCAGTGGGTTTCAGAAGGAAAGTTTCTGAGAAACATCAAAGAACTCTAGAAAGACAATTCTCTGAAATCTTGGAATTACATAACTTTCCCTTTGTGCTGATGCTGACATACACATGCTCCTGGAAGTGTTGGACTGTTTATTTTACCTTCACTATCTGAAGTGGAGAGCCTGCGTTTATGAACTCTTCTCAACTCCTTCCCATATCGGACACTTTTCTGTGAGCCATCACTTTCTGAATCTTCCTTATAATTGACTTGTCTCTTCTGATTCCTTCTTGATCTTCTCCTCCTAGTTTCCAGGTAATCATCATCACTGTAATCTGTGTAATCACCACTCTCTGTATGGAACAAAACAGTGATGTGCATTAGTCCATCAAAGCAAAACTGCATCACATAAAAAAATGAGGTAAGTTTCCTAATTCAGATAGTTTCCCTATGGTGTTTTTGTTGCTCCATCTCTACTGGTGTCAGACATCTCTACAACTCCTGACAGTGGAAACAACCTTACTGGTAAGTGGAGCTGATGGCACACATTACCAGTGCCTCCAGAGAGTCTGTTCTGCTTTTAAATTTTAAATAATGTGTACTCTATTAGAAGACTTTTAAGAACAGGTAGATGAAAAATGACTGACAAGAGGAAACTCCAAGATCAGAGTTACATAAGTTAACAACAAAAACCAGTTTCACTCAATCGTGGGTTTGCTTAAAACAGAAACCATACAGAAGAAACTTACCACCAATCACAGTTCTTCCTGCACCAGTCTACTGCAGCTAGAGTCTTCAAAAATTAAATTTATTTACATCAGTTGAAAATAGCCTCAAATCAACTTCATCTGCTTTTCACTGTGCTATGCCAGAACCATTATCCCAAGATACATTTCTATAAAAGTCACACACTATTTCTAAGTTAGAGATTGACATGAGCCACAGAACAAAGTGGCATGCTCTTTACTTCCTAAAATATTAGACAAAGAAACAGAGCAAGTCAGCAAGAACAACCAGTTTCAGAAAGAAATTCCATCTCTGGAGACTGAAAATAAAGCCTCTTGCAGGGCACCTGATTTTCTTAGCTGAAAACAGGGTTAAAGCAAGATCTTGATGGACAATAATGAGGGTAAGAGAGAAAGAGAAACATGCAGTTCACATTATACTTTAGATATATATGGAATGATACAGGAATCAGTTGATTTTATCACAGATATGTGTCCACCAGTTCTTGTGCATTACAGAACAAATAAGCAATCTCTTTAGACTTCTGTCAGTATCTTTATTGATAAGAGCTTATGATCAGTGCAATGATGCATTGAGGACAAGGAGATAACATTCACTATAATCACTCCTATATTTGTTTTCATCTGTCCATGTATGAACCTTTCTTTTGGAAATCAGTATTCCAAACCAATTTACTCCAACATGTCCACCATCCATAATCTAGACAGACAGATAAAACACTGGTAACCTAACACACGCTGCAGTAAGTTAACACTCCAGTATTGTTAGAACCTTAAATTCACTATAAGAGTGAGAAAAAATGAGTGCTTATGCATATGGCACTTTCTAGTCTGTGTCTCAAATGAAGCAGAAACAAGGAGGACAGTCTTCAGAGAAAGATGCTGATCATGAAGAGTTTATGTCGTGCACAGGTACTATTCTCACAATTCAACCCATGCCAACAGAAAATGAAGTAGTTGAAGGACAAGTAGAATAACATGAATTATTAGGTTCTCTTGTGATGCAAGTTACTAAAGACTTTAAGGATAATTTTAGGAGAAAGAGATTCAAGGTGTTATTCTTTGCTTTCAAGCCTCCCAGAAAACACAAAATGCCATACAACTGAAGCTTTCTTCCATAAAAGTGATGGAAAATGTTTCTTTCTGAATCTTTTTCATAGCTGTGTTCAGAAGGTCTTCTACTAGCTATAAAGAAGCACACTTTTGTCTCCATCCTCTTTCCTATAATCCTGTGCCAAACATGAGAGGTAGTAGAGGTAGCTGCAACTATGCACAATGGTGGCCTCTAGAATCATAGCACAAGCATTTATTTAAATACATCATTACCTAGAAATGTCAAGAACCTAGTGCTCAATATCAGTTTCCTGAAAAATACTGACAGCAGAACAAGTAGCAAACTGCTTCACAGCAGAGATGACATCTGACTTGACCAAAGCAAGCAAACAAGCTAGTCAAGTCGTGACAGAAGCTCAGACTGCCCTTCTCTCTCTCTCTTCAGAACAGAGTATTTAAAATATCAAAGATTGCTTGTACTCACCAGACTCTCTACTTGAATTGTCCTCAGACTCTTCATCTTCATCATCTTCAGAGTATTTTTTCTTGACTGTTTTCCTTCGTAACCGCCTGCTTTGCCTCATGGGCCTGGAGAGGTGTCGCCTGGATATGCGGGCGCAGAACTCGGAGTCACTGTCCTCGTTTGATGGTGGGTCATCTTCACTTTCATCCAGATTTTCTTCTGATACAACAAACTCATCCTGAGATCTGTTCAAAGGAAAACCCCAGACAACAGAGCTAGGTGTTACAACCAGAGGATTGAACTAGTACTTGTATTTTACAAGCAAATGGTAAGTACCATTTTACACAAAACAAAAAAAGCACAAATCTTATAATAAGGAGCAAAGACCCAGAGAGAGCAAGCTGCCATCACTGACATGAGGTTTCAGCTGTGCATTTGGGACATGGTGCTATAGTGCATGACATTACACAGCACACTACAACAGCAGGTGGATATAAACACTCTGTCAAACCAACACTGCAGGTGGCATTAACACAGGACAGATTCTAGAGTGTTCATATTGTTCATTGCAATGTAATGTCTGCACAGCAGTAACTGTGGAGGGAAAAAGCCACCAACAATGTTCTAGCAAAGGTGACCTTCCCTTTACAAACCCAGAACTGTCCCACACAATTTCTGAGAATTAGAATATTGTGTCTTTATACAAAACTATGGCTCTAATGCAAAACATGCACCTCACAACCTTATAAGCTCATAACATTCCCATAATTTCAAGTGAGTCAGGCTTTTTTAAAAACCATTGAACACTGAAGGTACACAGTCACTTGCATTTGGCTGCCAGCTAAATCTAAATTCCAGTGTAAGATCCAGAAGGCCCTAAGCAGAGGATGGAGTTGGAAATGCATGAGCAGACTTTAACAGATCAATGCACTATTAATTCTGTGACATTTCCACAAGCTACACTCATTGATTGGAAATTTCCAGCATGTGTAGCTCAATTATTCAGGGTGCCAATGAAATGTCCTTAGCATAGTCACAGGTGAAAAACAAAGCTCAAAATTTGCATTTATCTTGTATAGATTTTCCATACACTTAGTAAATTGAGTCAATGATTGGTGTAAAGCTTTAGAAGTTGCTGGTAAAGAGCCTACAACCTCATGCCTGCTTTATTATGTAGCTTCATTAAGGCAAAAAGTTAATCTAAAATTATCAGTTTTTTTAACATCAGTAATTGCCCAGACTGAATGAGGAGAAATTCTGTGGAAAGTGAGTTTCAGTCAGCCAAGAGCAATGACATGCATTTGTTTTTTACAGTATAAGCCATTTCTTTGACTGTTTTCAAAATCTACCTCCTACAGAGCAGCAATCAAGAACTAATTTCAGAATCTGCCTGATAGGTTTTGTATGCTCCAAATAATGAAAATTTTCCTCTTCCAATTTCTAAATAACGACCAGGCCAAAAAAATCCTACAAAATAGGAATTTTCAACTCTAATTTTTAAAAGGGAACAGTCTCATTTTAGCTACATTTTTGTTACAGATTTCTGCTTGACAGTCACATCAACCAGAGAACTGAGCCCACCTAGCTGCTTCACCAACAGAAGCCTGTAGTAAGGCCTCAAACATCACAGTCTGGTTTACAGCATGTATTAGGCTTAAAATACAGATTGGATGATGTCAGCACATGGATCCAGAATGCAGTTTTTCCAGTACAATGTTCCCTAGGCCAGGAGGAGTCCATGGTAGGGGGTTTGGAACTTTAAGGTCCCTTTCAACCCAAACCATTCTAACATTCTCTGACTTTTACTGGCAATGTACAGTGCCATTCCAGCACTGGGAACATGCTCCTGATGGTCATTTCAGGGGCAGTCCAGAGTCACAGAAGCCTGCAGAGGTCAGTGACTTGTGGTGGAAGTTAAATTGCAGACCTACCCATCACTGATCTTGAATTCATCCTCACTCTCTTCTTCATCCATGTTACTGTCACTATCCAAGTCATTTAGTCGCCGTCGTTTCTTGCGTCGCGCTGCAGCAGCCCTTTGTGGTCGCTTGTTCTCCTTCCTTTCTTCCTCGAGGATTGTGGAAATGTCTTTCCCACGGTGACCTGTGATATTTGACATGTCTTTGCCTCTGCCAATGCCTGAATTCAGTAAGAGAAAGGGGAAACAATAACAAGTTTATTTTCTTGTTTAACTTTCTACAGATCTTTCTTGCACATGCCTACCTTCAGTTTATTTTCTGTCAAGCAGAGTATTTTCTTGTCAAGCAAGACTATGTCCAGAGTCTTGCTCTGACATACACAGCCCAGCTGCGGTCACTTGGAAATACTGAGGTGCATGCAGAAGGTCATGGTTAAGTGTCTGCATTCTAACACTCAACCCCAAACCACACTATTACCATGCCAGTGCCTTTTGAGAGGGAAATTATCAGAAAATACACATTTTTCATAATGCTGAATATCCTTCTTAGGAGATGAAGGGTTTGAGTTGTGATTTGGCCAAGAAGTGGGGTTTCTGAAAAGGAGTTTTAGTGTTGAGATTTAGTTATGTTTACTGTAATGAACCTTGTTTTAAACACCCACAGATTTTCAGATTGTCTGCCTACATCCACGAGCTTCTGAAACCGGTGAGTGTCTGGCGATGCCACAGGCCAAATAGCTGAGGGACAATGTTTCATGGCTGTTTTCTTCAGGCAAGTTAAGGTGATGCAGAAGCACAAATCCACCTCCATCCCTCTCAGATAGTGCTGAAGATCTCTGGTTTGGTCCCATGTTGCCTTAACGGCAACAAAGAACAGAATTTCACTTTTTATGGTGTTCAGATAACAAGTGCTAATAGAGCTGAATGAATATTAAGACAATTTCCTACACCCAGACTTTTAGGGTGTCCAACTGCAGACCAATTTGTGAGTCCTCTTTTTACAGGGCACAAATGTCAATAGCACTGCTGCCATTTCAATCTCAAATCCAAAACGTATTCATTACATATATAAAAACCTGCACAGGCTAGATTTAACTATCAACTTTTACTAATCTTCTTACATCTTTTGGCAGCATGGGATGGCCACTCCAAAATACAGCAGTAAAAAAATACCCCTGGCAAACTACAGAGTTTAAAGGGAGAGTTATATTTATTGCTTCTCATATCAAAATTAATTTGCTCTCCATCTCCATCCCCACTGCAGTGCAAAACAAGTAACATAAGAAACATACCTCCTCCATCAGCCTCCTTGATATCATCTTCAATTGCCTCATCAATTGCCTCATCAAATTCATCAAACCTAAAAATAACAGCTTCCATTTACCACTTTGAAGTGAACCTTAATTAAAGCGTTACAAAAACATACCTCAAAAATCTGAAGAAATTACACTGCATAGAGTGGGCTGGATATATATATTTAACTGAAATAATGGGGCAGATTTTTTTTTAAATGGCTATTTTATTATCAAAATTGTGTTTCTTACTTCTACTTGCCTGAGGATTATTTACCATTGTCTGTCTTACTACTGAGTTACATGAACAGAAATCCCCTCCCATTTTACACAATAGGCCTCTGAATTTAAACAAATATAATCTGAAAATTCTTTAAAATGGTTTCAATAGCATTTTCATACAAAGTATTCACCATTTTTCCACAATTTTTATTAATTACATTAGCTCTACCAACCTTCAAAACAGCCTGAGAATCATCTACTAAACTCAATGTACAACTCTTTTTTTCTGTCCACATTTTCCTTCAGAACTGATTGCACATAGCTGCTTTCTACTCTTAAAGCTCATGATACTTTGTGGATCTGCAACATTCTAAGCTGAACAGATAAAATAAAACACAAAGTTCCTCATAAATCTACATAAGTAAGTTGTAATGCAATGTTACATAACTGAATAGACAAACAAAAGCAGTCTTTGAATCTGCTTGTCCTGCAACAGCTTTTATAAAACTGCATAAACCTCGGCACCCTGAATAGCTCATTTAAAGAGAAGTGCAAACTGAGGAAAAAAGATCCAATCCTTTCAACACAGATGACCTCAGTTTGTTTCTTCTGTTATGAATTCAAATTCCATAAAAAAGGATTGTTACCTGTTCATAAAAATAGATGCTTTGAGCTCCAACATGCAAAAGTACAAATTTTATTAACTATATAGAAAAGATTTTTTATTTAGATGCAAATTCTTCTTCTCATTTTTTTAACAGGTATTTGTTGTATTTTTTTCAGATACAGACAACTAACAACTGGACAATATGTTCATTAAAGATTCCACTTCTCAGTCATGAAAGAAAGATTACAGTTATATTTACCTTGGTCCTCCATAGAAACCTCTGGTAGTACAAGAAAAAAATATATTTTTTACTTTACTCTGTATTCCAATAGTAGGCATAAAACACTTTCTCCTTTAAAAATAAGGTGATGGACTTCTGATATCTTTATATTCCTTAGGAACAATTGCATGCCACTCTCAAGGCTGCTTTACCCAGCAAGGAAATAACTCTGAAATTATTCCAGCAATTAGATTAGTTCCACATTACTCAAACACTGTTTTCCCTCCAAATAGCTAAAAAAAATCCTCTTTAAAATGTGAGAAATCACTTAATGGTTTCAAACCACTGCTAACAAATAACCTGAGCTCAGACAAGGGTGAGCTGACAGCTGCTTGTCCATTAGGTGTAATGGAACATAATTTCTTCTGCTGCTGCTTGATTCATGATGCAGATTATTGCTAACTTGTTCATGAGAGGACTCAACAGAAGAGTGATACAAAGGGATTACAGATCCCTTAGAGAACCAGGATGCTCCACAATACAGATCTCTTTCCCAGTGGAATAAGACTTTAAGCATTTATTTTCCTCTGCTGTCACAGCTTTCAGTGACACCAGTGGAACTTCACTGCAGACATGTAAATTTGACACACTGATATGTGTAATATTTTCACCAGCTCAAACTTATGTGTATGATGTGGTCTGTAAGAAATGTTATCACTTTTTATCAGAAGACTGATTTTTCTGGAACATTACATTCAATAAAAATTTACTGTCATTGCACAACATGAGTCCTGCTGAAGTTGTGCCACACACACCCTACAGGAAGGGGTTTTTTCTTCCTGGTCAGATGCTGCCTGAGCTGGCATTAACATAACAGCAGATCTGTGTAGTCTTGCCTGTAGCACAACATTCCATACAGGAATGCTTGATTTCCCAAAGCAGCAATGGCATTTTCATTAGTGTAACTTTTCCTGTTCATTCAAAAAGTTACCAAAATTCAACAGCTAAGCAAAGTCAGACAGAGTGCTCTGACCAGGCTGGAAAACCCAGCCTATGCAAATGCCATGCCTCTCCTCAGCAGCCAAACCAGGTTGACTATAAATCAAATGATGGTTGTTGTTGGAAAGTTTGTTATTCTAGTATTGGAATGTTAGTTTTTGATAATAAAAGTTCACAAAGAGCTACTGCTGGAAAGATAGAGGGTTTTTTTTTTTTTTTTTTTTAATATTCCTAATGCATCTAGGACAAACCACCACAATCTCTCAGGCAACCACATCATTTTCTAATCCCAAGGGCATTTTACCTGCCTGGTGGACTGAAGATGATACAGAGTGTCACAAGGTATTATTTAGAAAGCAGTTTATAAAAACAACTTGGTAATACACTGAGAACAAAAGCTGTAATTAAAATCATGCTGCATTTTGAAAACCTTAGTGACCTATCCTATTTTCAGAATGCAGAATCTTGGCACTTTCATTTACTAATTGCATTTTGGTCAAAATTTCTCTAAAGAGTTACATATTTCTCTAAAGAGTTTCATTTTTAGACGCACTGTATGATAATTACATTGTAAGTTTCATAACCCTTTCTTGTAAGGATGGTCTAAGGTGGGGAGGGGAAGAGAGCAAGGAATTGAAGGCCTTTCGAGACACAAGCAGAAGTCTCCCGTGCTAGAGAAAGGAAAGGTTTAATTCACCTGCTTTAACTCACTCCAGAAACTGCAGTAGTATCAAAACCTTCTCCAGTACTCCTGAACAAAACACCATATACATTTTCATTTTTTTAATGCATCACCCTTCACTATATCACCTTATGCTCTCACAACCACTGAGCATAACCCATATTCAGAGGAAAGAACAAAGACACTTTAGTTGGGCTTCTCTGTTAAATATAGAAGTTTACATGAGGAGTGGTGGGATGATTCAGAAATGAAACAACAGTATGACTTTTGCTGTACAAGATATTTTAACAAACTGCTGACCTGTAGCTTATGCACTTGCGGGTTCTGGTAGATCTCCTTTCAAGTTTCGATTTGGGCTTTTTGGAATCTTTCTTCTTTTCTTCCTGACCTTCAGGTATTTCTGGCTCCTGTTCAGATAAGACAGAAGTGTCAAAAGAGCATTATCTCCTCCTTCCCTTCATACTCATTATAACTGAATTTGTAATACAGATTTTTCCTTCTGTCTAGAAAGCTCATATGTCCAACCCATGACATTTTAACTTGTAATATAGTGACCTATTACAGCAGTTCAGGTGAATTTCCACATTTTGCCCTTTCAGGCTACATAACTTTCCAAACACAGACTTTATAAGGGTTCAGGCTATTGGAACATTGTCTTTATGCTGCAATGCTGAGATCATGCCTCGGGTGATACTCCTAGGACTAGTGAATGCGGCAGCTGAACAAACTGTGGCCACCACCTCTACATACTGAGCACAGGGATTCCTTTACACAGTGAAGTTTCAATAAAGTTTAATGCAGATTAGTTTTATTACATTGTTTGCAAATTATTAATTTTAAAGCAAAATAATCAGCCCCGAGGCTGCATTTTTCAAATATCTGCTTTCAGCCATAGATTCTTTGGCAAGTTTGTAAAATCTGAAATTGTTTTTCTGTTGTTCAAAGACAGGGAGAAGAAGCTGGCCTTGTTACAGCCAGGCAGAGTGGAAAGTCAATGTTTAAAATGAACAAAAGTTCCATTTTGAACTGCAAAGAACAGATTATATCATTCCAGATGAAAGCATTTGGCTAACACTTCAAGAGACTTGCTTTAGTGTATTTAAGTGAGAAGAGGCTGTTCTTCATGTGAATCAAAGCATTTTTCCTCTTTTCTCAAGGGAAACCATACAAAAGCATCTGGCAATGAAATGCTGAATGTTTACAGTTCTTAATCACGTGACCTTATCCACTCATTGAATGCAAATGCTGTGTGGCCTAGAGACATTACACATTCCCTCTGAATCATAAGCCAGAAACATTTGTTTCCATCAGTTCCAAAGGAAAGCCATGACAATTAGCTTAGACCTAGGTAACTGCACAGCAAACACCAGAGCTAAATAACTGCTTCCCACCTTTACAAACTACTGAATGTTGAGCACTCAACTCAAAATCCAACTGTAATGGGCAGGGAGGCAGTCCTGCAATCCCTCACTGGGAGAGGACTCTGGGTGGCATCAGTGGCTCTGATAAACACCATAAAGTTCCCTTGGTTTCTCTACTATATTCAGTCTAAAATGAAGAGTCTAGAATTATTTCTGATCTCTATATAGATTGATGTTTCTTTCCAAGATGCTACTAGCACCTCTGCCACAGCACTGAGAGATGACAAGTTTGGAAAATAAAGCAATAATACCACAGAGACACACTAGCTTACCTGAGGTGGAATGATGTTCTCAATACTGATACCCACGTACACCAATCGCTCTTTTCTTGAGGAGAGAAAGAAAATGAAAATAAGCTTACAGAAAGTCTGCAGATATCTAAAATAAAGCTATAATTAGCACCATTTGAAGTTCTTACTAGGCAGAAGCATCCCAAGAGGATGTTCCAAGTGAAAAATTACTGAAAATTTGGATTATATGCTAATTCTCATGTGATTACATTTTTCTGCGTGTATAATGTAAGAGATTTGCGAATATGTTCTGACAATCAACAGTACTTGAAGACTGTGGGCAGGCACCACAGAAATTATTGAATTTGGGGTATAAAAAGCAAGCAAAAAACCGACTGAAAAATATTAATGCTGTGATGAAGATTATGTTGTCAGATCTGTAACTACCACCAATCGTGAAGGTGATGAAAGATAAAATGGGAATTCAGAATCATACTGAACTGGAAAAAATATGTAAACATAGAATGCAATCCAAAATGGATAAATGCCAGATATTAGACCCAAGCAGAAGAACCAACTCTAGAAACACCAGGGGACAAGTAACTACCTACAGAGCAATTCTTTGCCAGAGAAGAACAGCCTGAGCAAAGATCAGCAGAATCAAACCGCTGCTCAAAGAACTATGATGACAGATGTGCAAATAGGACAACAGCTGACAGGACACCTTGAAGGACACCTGCCATGGCAGTCAGTCCTGTTCACACCTGGCTGGAGCACTTAGAGCCATCTGGGCACCACACAATCTCCAAGAAACATGTGATCCAGCTGAAGAGTTCAGAGCCAGCCAGTGGGAGCTACTGGAGGGCAGCAGACACACCCTATAGAGAAGGGCTGAAAAAACAGGATGGATCAGTGTAGAGAACACTTGACCAAAGATGGGAGACAGAGAAGTACCCAAATACAGAACTCTCTTCTAAGGAGAAGCAGGCTGTCCTCCTTGTCAACAATGTGTTACAGGATTAAATCTACAGAAGCAAAATTCAGTTTAGATTTAGCTTTCTTCAACACAGACATTCTGCATCATATGAACTGCCTCAGGGACAACTCAGGCTCCTGAAGGACACAAGTCTTCTCTAAGTCCTATTGTATCTGCCAGTCTAACTAGAGATGGGTTTTCTAACACTTCACAAGCAGCACTTCATGCTGATCTTCATGCTGCTGAACAGAACTTCCAAAGAACAGTCTCTGAGGAAGAACAGCCAGGTACTAGTGCAGACTAGGATGCGTAACCAAACTCCCATCACCACAGGTCCCTAGCTAGTAGCTTTTTTCCAGGAAAACAAGGGGCAATTTAAAGACATTAAGAGCACAATGAAAGTTGGTGGCATTTACTGGTTTCTGGAAGGACTCTGGATTTTTTAACTGAAGTTAAAAAATCAGACTATTTAAGTTACAGTGAGTGCTCATATTAGCCTGTCACTTTACACTTGAGTTGCAACAGGACACATCATGCACATAACTGCAACAATGCCCACGACATATATTAATTTCAGCTATGTTTACTTCATTGTGTTATGTTTTGCAAATAATAGTATCTATGTTTAAAAATTTTGTTTCCAAAAATTTCATTAAGTTCTAAAGAATGTAAGTAAATTTTCAAAGTCCTCTGAGTAGTCTTCTGCACTTTCTAGCATAATACTCTTAAATAAAATGAACAAGCACAGTTCCTAAAGTAATACTTACAAAGAGTAAAAATGGATTTTAGGTTGTGTTACAGGTAAAAAGACTGTGGACTTCAAAAACTTGGTATCGTTATGCCTACTGAAATGACTGGCTGTCTATACAAGGAATTGGTTTTGCATCCTAACATAAATATTCCTACATGACAAATGAAAAGAAATCCTCATCCACCTGGGCATCATTAAATTGGTTGGATGAGGAGGAAGGATGCTGTGCAAAATCACTATGCCCTTGAAAATTAATTAAAATAACATTTTAAGGCAAGGAATACAATTACAGAAATGAGAAAGGAACTAGAAGTGCAAACATTTTAGTATTCAGCAAGTTTTTTTGATGGTTTACTCAATTTCTTATTTCTGTAATGCAAAATATCAAGAGACAAGAGATGAGAAAAATTAATCTATTTTTAATCATGATCAGCAAAGTCTTCCAGTCCTGCTGTTCTTCTCCCTGGCTTGAGTATACACTACTTAAGAACTGCAGCAAATGGAACGGACAATCCTGCTGAGGTCAAGGTCTTGAAATGAAATACGGAACTGTATCGAATGAATTCTTTATTCCTTGTATGGCAGATAGGAGTTCAAGACTTTAGCCAAGAGTTTAAACATTTGAACCAAGACATCTCCAAGGGCAGCAGTAGATAAGTACTGGATGGTTATAACATCTTCCTAGGCAAATTCAAGACAACATTTTATCTCAATTACGTGGCTGCCAAAATTGCTGCAGGGAAGTCATGAAAGTGTGTATGAAAGCAAGTACTCCACCTGGTTTAGCCTGGGAGAATTAGACAAGTAGTTCCTAGAGGGATTTTCCATCAAGAAGTCTCAGAGTATCTAACATGGATTAAAAGGGAGATCCCAGAAGGCTTTAATGTCCATTCCCTCCAGCTGGTGGTAGGACATGATTATAGAAATTAGGTCTGTACGTGAGAAACCTGAAATTCAGCCAGGTTGTTGTGGTAGCACCTTGAATTCATAAACAGAAAAAGGGTGGGGGAAAAGGTATAATTTCATCCATGTATTTGTAAATCAACAGGAAACCTGAAGGTTTCATTTTAAAAATCAGTGACATAACAGTTTGGGGATGTGCAAGCACACAGCTGTGCAGCTGAATCAGCCTCAGATAGATTCCTGAGAGCTGGAAAGAGCACAACATCACTACTTCAGAAAGCATGACAGCAACACTGATTCAAAGAACCTATTAGGTAGACAGATCCATAATGACAGAGTTGGATTTCTTCTCTTTCCCAAAAAGACACCAACCACACAGTGAGTTTTCAGAGATACTGCATTCAAGTATGTCTGTGCCCCAAGCAACCAACCTGCTTTAACTTATACACTGAGCTGTAATAACAAGTCTAATTTCCTCTGGCATTATGATTCTTCAGCCTTTTTACCTTATTATTTGCAACAATACAGCATTAAGTTGGAAGACTTCAATATTCAACGATTGCATTATGAAGTCTATTATAACTCAGTTTTATGGCATACATTATAAAGCATTAGGTTCATTTGGTATGAGGATGATCAAACTGTAAAACAGTTATTAAACAGATGTTTCAGACACTGAAAACTGCTATGACATCAACTGTATGCTCTCCTGTTGCTCTCAGAACATTGTGTTTTTATGCAACACTGGTGATTTCAAGAAAGCAAGACAGACTGGCAAAAGCTAGCATTCCATGTAATGTTTGCCAGCAGAATATTTACTGAAGTAGGTCCAAAAATACTATTCACTAATAAAGAGTACTCCCACCATAAAGCAAAGCAACAGAGTTCCTGTGTGTCCCATATTTCTGCACAGATGGAGGCTGTGTATTTGCTGGAGTTCACTCATAAAAATAGCTGATAGTTTCATTCCCACAGCTATAAATTCAGCACAATTGGCAATGGATAATTTCACCACAGTATGATCTAGATACACACTGAGCAGAAGTAGTAACATCAGGAACAGTTGGTACTTGATCTGTCACTATCATTGTTGCTGTTGCAATAACAAACAGATTTGAAGAAAGCTGAAAGCAGACACAGACTGTGCTCCCATCTTCCCAGCACTGACTCACTACATCTCATATAATATTACAGTCTCTGCCACAAATATAAGCCTGCACAATTACTTTCTTTAAAAGGGCCTCACCTTCTGGTGAAATTTGCCTTTTAAGATAAAATTAATGCAAAGTTTTGTTTAATAATGCATACAGACGTTATTAAATTCTGCAAAATACTCAATATTATGTCCTAAAAAGTATAAATTATGCAGAATGTGTTTCATGTCCCTCATTTCTAGGTCTGAAAACTGCCAACAGAATGTTCCAACTGTTAGGCTGTTGTTCCTAAATACAGTAAACATGTTTGCATTTAGCCTTTGGTAAAGGCAGGGGTGGACAGCTGGTCAGCATGCCAAGATTGTGGGTTGCATGGGCAATTCCCTGAAGAGTTGAAGTTGATGATCCTTGTGGGCCCCTTCCAAGTCAGAATATGCTGTGACTGTGAAACTCCACTGACCCACTGCCCTACAGCAGTTGCTGCATAATCTTGTACATTAGGCAGAGTTTAACAGGATCTAAAGTAACAACTCTCAAATCCCACAATAATCTGGATGACTTCTGGAGCAAAGTCAAGACTTAAACTTGCTTACAGCAGGAATTCCATAGATGACTGACAGTCAGCTGAACCAGTGCTGGAAACCCTTAAACTATTGGTACAAGAAAGTCAAATCTGTGTTCAGGCACTTTAATCAAATTTTAGTACAAATGTATTTGCTTACCTTTTCCAGTTATTTCCCCCCTTCTTACAAGCTGTCAGCTTGTAAGAAGGGGGGAAGTAACTGGAGTTATTTCCCAGCACTGAGCCAGCAATAATCAGTGGGAAGTCAAAATTGGTGTTACCAATTCCCAGTCTCATCACTGCATTTCTCCCTAGCCCCAGTTATCTTGATGCTTGCTCAATTATTACCACCCCCAGCAGAGCACTGCCGTGAGTGCATCCAAACAACAGTACCTGCGTTCTGCACGCTCCTTCTTTTTTAAGACCACATCCAGATCTTGTAATTGCTCCTCTAATTTCTCACAGAGTAATTTCTAAAGGAAGGAAACACAGTATTAGTTTATTTCACAACCAATTTTCACACTGAAGTAACATTCAGACTCTTCATTCACTCAGACTGTATCTGGAAGAAGCCTTGCTACTGGAGGCTCCTCTTCAATGAACAAGACTTTACAATAAAGCCTGTCTTTTTGAAACATGAGCTCCACCATCAAGTCAAGGCTGGATGAGACTTTGAGCAACCTGGTCTAGTGGAAGGTGTCCCTGCTCATGGTAAAGGAGGTTGAAACTAGATGAGTTCAGTGGGCACTGCAGCAAAAAGCAGAAATACACTTTAGGATAATTTCCTTATCAAATACTCAAGGAGCTGTAAGCAAAAAATGACTTTTAATGGACAAATTGTGCCTTAGTCCATGTTAATGCCCTCATTATACTATTTCCAAGGGTGCTCCTCACCCTTTTACAAACTGTCATTTTTCATACTGAAGAATACTTTAATAGCAACAAAACAAGGAAAAGCTATAACTAAAAGTGTAAAGAAAACATTCTTACATATTCAAAATGATCACTGCTTAAAAACACTCCTCAGAAGACAACTAAACCCAGCACCAAACAGAGTCATCTCGCATCATGCTCAATATCTCTAGCTTACTGTCAGGCAACAGCCCTTTTGGCACAGAGTTTCTCTAAAACCAAGGAAGGGGGTTGGGATCTGGCAGATTATTCTGAAAATGTGTACAAATGGTTTCCTATTAATTTAACAAGAGCAGCATCACACACTTTCTGCTTATCCTCCCAAGTACCAACCTTGCTTCTAACCTTGGAATAAGATTTGATACTTGTCTATTACTTGACTAGAACAACCCTGGCTTTCCTATCAGAGACAAAGTATACCCTGAGATTCATCAGTAACAGCAGTTTTCTCTAACCAGCTTCTGAGCAAATGTCTCTGAAGAAGGAATAACACTTCAGAAACAGCTGCTTGCTCGGGCTACTGATCCATCCCTTGTTGCCTATTGCTCTTGCCTCCCGGACAATAACTTAAATGCTTCTTTTGGGAAAATTTAAGACATTGTATCTTTAATACTGTACTAGTCTTGTGATTTAATCAAAGATGGGAGATAATCAGTGTGACTGGAGATTCCCATCTAAAAATCAGCAACACACAGTCACTCATCACTAGCAGAACTAAGAAAGAGAAGACCATGTCACAAATTCAGTTTCACTAATGGACGGGAGGGAAGATCAGCAGTGCTAGCATTCATCCCAGTCTATTTGTTAACAGGCAAAAAAGATTATAGAAAGGACTTGTTAAAGTCCCAGCCAATCTCCCCAACCACAAGGGAACTGCAAGGAAGACTGAAGTCACACAGGAACCGTACATGCTGGCAAGGTGGGCAGAACCACTCTCCATCAGGGATGATCATCAGCGGAGGGCGAAGGCAGGCTGTGTGGTAGCCGCTGTCACAAGAGTCACACAACAAAATCTGTGCAAACAAAACATGTCATGAGTATCTTTTGGCACTCACATGTAACAAGCTCCACAAATATTTCCCCAGCCAACACAGAAGTGTTTGGACTGTGCCAAAACAAAAAAAAAAAAGCCCTGTATCACTTATCCTGTACCACACTTCCAGGGCCAGGACGTTTTTCATGGAGAAGTTTATTTATCACGGTTTTCCACGCTAACACCACATTTCCTCTTACTGTATTTTCTCAGTCTTTAGTACTACTGGACTGTGTAGACTACATGCCCTTAGTGTAGAAGCTGGTAACGCTTTCCAGATCCTAGAATAAGTGGAAAACTCCATCTGAACAAGATATGTTTTCCCTGTGCTCTCTTATGCAGGAAACCTGGCCTTTTTTTCTCAGTCAGGATAACTTTATGACCTGGGCAGCAGGAACAAAGTCTTGCAGGCTCACAAGGCATCCACAACTAGGCAACTACTAAAAGTTCATACTTAGCTGGGTAAAATTTGAGATATCCTTTTGCATAAAACTTGAGAACAAAGCTGGCACAAGCTGTGTGTATATCTACTGAAATACTTATCTCTAACATCCTAAAGGACAAACTTTCTCTCAGCTATGTCAGGAGATCTGTCAAACACCCAAGAGTGGGCTTCTTTTCTGGATTCAGGACTGCACATGATGATTTCCTAGATAAACAGAGGAATTCATGACAGCATCTACCCCAAATAAGTAAGAACCACAAGAGATAGCAAAATCTTGTGATCTGTCTGGGATTTCACTGTACTCAGTCCTCAGGGTGAGATGCAGCTACATCCAATGAAGATGATTATGCAGCTGTGTGGCTATGCCACTGATGCCTTGTAAAGGAGACATCACACTGATGGGGTTCTTTTTAATGTTGCCTCCTCTGTATTCATTGCAACTGCAGGCATAACCTCAAAGGGTCACCCAGAGTGACTGCCAATGGGCTAAGGTGTGTTACACCCTGTAAAAGATGCTATTTTTGTTTTGGCAAACAGGAAAAATAACTTCCCTCCTTATTCAAGGTAACTCATGTACTCCTGAGTTTACCAGCTAGAAACTAGAAGACACACTCCTACATATGGCCACCCTGAAGGATGACTTGCCTTCAGACACCATCAAAGCCAATCCACCAAATCTGACACAACAACCCACAGAAGCTTTCCCCAAATCCTACCAGTTCGGGATGATTGGGAAGGCCACACTTCTTGCAGGGTTCATCGTCATCAGCAGGTGGAGCTTCTTCTTCCTCCTCTTCCTCCTCTTCTTCCTCCTCCTCAGAGTTTTTTTCACTCTCAGAGTCCTCAGTCTCTTCATTACTTGAGTATTTCCACCTGCCACGTGTCCGCGTACCCGTCCACCGAACTTTGCTTCTCTATGAGACACCATTTCAAAGAAAAAACACAAAAAGAGGCCCACAGAGTTTCTTCCTAGATCTTAAAAAAATATTTGCCTCCAGATTAAAACGATTCATTTCAGTCAGAATAGCTGCAGTAAATTTACAGCAGAGCATTTCAACGAATATGTTGTCTTCCCAAGATCCTTAAAATGCAACCATATAAAGAGGAAAAAATTGCATCTATGCGCAGAAAGAAATTTTCAAGTAAGATTTAAAAGTAGGAAGACAAATTTTTCCACTCAGACCATTTTCTTCTACTTTGACAATGCCAAATTCATAGTGAACATGGTAAACTCCACACTTAAACTTGCTGACTTTTTCATGATAACTTGCTTCAACCCAAAGAGAATCTTTTTTTTTTCCTCCCACCTGCCTCCCAAAGACTTTATGCATTTTATTTTACCTTGGAAAATGTGTTTGTTTCTGAAATAAGATCACTACACCTTTTAAGTGCATAACTTCTATCTAGGTCTCCTTTCACATTTATACTTCTTCATTCTTTTCCTTAACTGAAAACATGATTCAGTTGGTGATTCTTTTTTTGCTAATCAAAGGGGCATCTACCCCCTTCCATCATATACCATATTATGAATTAAAATATTTTGAATATATATATTATCATATTTTGAATAAAAAACAGGTTTCAATTAAAATTCAGAAGACTATTCTGAATTACTTAAACTACTTTGTGCAACTAAGATATTTTAGATTTAAATCAACATGTCAAACAGAAGAAACTTTTCTTCCCATTGACTGACTTGTGTCTCACACCCATCATTCTCTCACAACTCATCACCCCCTTCCCACAGACACTGAAAATGGAAAATAATTTTTCCAGCTTTTTAATTAAATATATTTTTTGGATTTTGACTAAATTATTCACAGACCTGAATAAGCTGAATAAACTAAAATGCCCCAAATAGTCTATTTCTCCTGCAGGATGGACTTGTACCAAAGCAGTAATTGTCATATTGGTAAAATTTTGTTTCAGGTTCTTAGCATCAGTTTCTACCTGTTTAGAAATTTTACTGTTACTTAAGCTTTACTAGCAAAGGTACTTGAAATCCATTACAGAGTCTCAGTTTAGGCTATGGATTCATCATACAGCATCATAACTTCAAATCAGTTTTTATAAGACCCATCTTTACAAAGAAAAGGAACCCCAAGACAAAAAGTAAGCAATTAAAGATCCTGATGTTCTTCATCCTGTTTAAATGACAGACACTTAACAGCCTCAAACTTCTTCCTCTATCATAACTATTTTAAAATTAAACATCTTTAGATCTCTTGCTCTTTCACAAATAGAAATCAAGTTAAAACACTTAAAATACCTGTAGCAACAGTACCTCAAAATACTAATAACTTTCAGGACTTACAATCCCTCTTACTTTCACATGTTTTCTTTTTTATTTAAAATCTTCAAATGAAAAATTTGGTTTTCATTTCCCTGTGCGTGGGACAGCATTTTTCAGTATAGATGTTACCATTCACTGAAAAATCAAGTGTTTGTTCATTTTATTAAGGTTATTCAACACATCAGTATGTAAAAAACTTTCTTCAACATTCTAAGTAATAGAATGCTTTGGGAAAACTACATCAGTCAAAAATATGTTTCCATGGAAAATTAATAAGATTTTACAAGTTGATTTTAAAAAGTGCACTTAAAAAATATAAACTCATAACGCATCTTTTGTTTTGTGCTGCACATCCAGAGAAAACAGAAGATAAATTAATAAAGGGTTATTTATAAATACACAGTCTCAGAAGCACACCATACAAATCTGGATCTGTGATATATTTACATCATGTACTTTTAAAGATCTCTTCTGCATAAACAGAAGTTAATATGAAACAAAATCCTGTACTCACATTAAAATGTGTAGGACATATACGAGAAAAGCTAAATTATATCATGAATTCACCACAACAATATCTTTAGCTTCACTTAGAAACAGAAGTCATAATATTTTTATTCTTCCCCATCTGTTGGCTCCTTTTTAGCTTATGATCATTCTGGCCAACCAGACACCAACAAGAATCCATCTAGTAAATCCAGAGGGTTACAAGTCTCTATTCAGCCACACAGACAGACAGACTCACACCTGATCATGTCATTTTTTAGAAGCATTCACTCAGGTTGATTTGGTCTACTTAGGCTGGTTTAAGTGACAGATTTATTAACTGTCAAAGTTCATAAAAAAGAAATAGATATTAGCACTCTCTTAGGGGGTGTTTTTAAATTGGTTGAGCTCATTAACTGATTGCAAAGCTAGTTTCTTGCAAAAGCTGACCAAAGGAACATAATCCTCAGTATTCCTATGTAAGAGTATATTCTCCTTATAGATAAGACTGGGGGTTTTCTTTACTCACAAGTAATAAAACTGTATTTACCTTGTTAACTTTAGAATTTGTCTCCTTCTCTTGTTTTTTTGCATCTTCCTTTCGTTCTGGTTTTTGTGCTGCTGCAGGTTTCTCCTCTTCCTCTTCAGCTCGCTTCTTCTCAGGCTTCTGATCCCGAGTCTCCACAACTTTCGGAGTAGGCTTGGATATTCTCGGTGAGCGCCTTAACGTGCGGCCAATGCTGACCTCTTCTGGCGGTGTTTCTGTCTTTCTCTTCCGACTAGAGATCCGGATTGTTAATTTAATTCCTTCTTTTTGTCTTTCAGAAGTTATTTCTTTATTTTCTGTTGCACAGGTTTCTTCTTCAGAAACTAGCTTATATTTAAATTTGCTTTTAGGTACTGGAGATTCCTTTTTACTCTCTGAGGAGTCCTCTGGATTAGATGCACGGGCATCATCTAATCTATCTGGCTCTGTTTGGGCAGCTTCTGGCTCTTCCTCTTGTTTGTCTGGGCTGGATTTTTCTTCTACTTTGCTCTCCTCAGGTAGAGCCATTTTACTATCAGAGTCCTCCTTTTCTGGAACAGGTTTCTCTACTGTAACAGGTGAAGTGGATGCAGGAGGTGTCTCAGCAGCTTTTGGAGAGTCGTTTTTCTCCTCAGGCTCATCTTTACTTTTCAAAGTCTCTTCATCAGCCAGTGCAAGCTTAGGCAGTTCTGCAGGAGCAGATGCATTTGGGGACATCTCTAGCTTCTCTGAACATTCTTTGGGTGGTGGCATGCTGTCATTTCTGAGATCAGTGGCTTGTTTCTCTTCAGTTGTTTTGGCACAGTCTTCAGAGTTTGAAGCCTCTTCTGCTACCGTCTCAGCAGTTGTGCTGTCAAGGGACTCTTTTTCCACAGGACTAGATTCCTCCTTTGAAGGCACTTTCTGATTAGAAACCTCAGAGACCACAGCCCCGATCTCTTTCAGCACAGTTACTGCGTTTTTCTCAATCTCACATGCTTTTATAACAGAATTTAGGGAGTCTGATACTTTTTCCCCGCTTTTTCCATTTTTCTCCTTTAATGAAGTGCTGTCTTCCATAGCACTAGCACAGTGCTCTGACTTACTATTTTGTATGACACTTGGGGTTATTTTTTCACAGCTAACCTCTCCATTTACTAGCACTTTCCCATCAGGACATAGAGCAGTAATGGTAGGGACTCTCTTAAAAGCTTCTTCTTCTGGTTTCCCTTCTTCCTTCAAGACATCCTTTGTTGGAGTCACACATTTACACAGGGGCCCTTTTATTGGACTGTCATAGTCATCTGTCAGTTTGATCTCTCGCTTCTTAAGTGGTATTTTTGCCTGTTGGTCATTTTTAAGTTTTTCACTTTCTTCCACAGATTTCTCCACAATTTCTTGTGGAGTTTTGACATTAACACAAAATTCTAACCTCTCTGGCTCATGAACTGCTATTTTGTCCATACAGCTTTTCACTTCTTTTAGGTCTTTGGGTTCTGTTTTGTTTTCCTTCACCTCTACTTTAACAGGCTTGACATTTTCCTTAAAGGAGTCACTTTCTTCCTTGACAGTTTGCTTTTCTTCATTGTGTTCTGAAGGCTTTTCTAATTTCACTATTACTGGCAGTTTTATAATTTCTTTTTCTTCCACTTTCTCAATTTTAAGTGCATTTTCATCTTCTTTGACCACAGGAGGAGGAAGGCTTTCCGATTCCACTGACTGTTCCTCTACCTCCTCTTTTTCTTCTTTGATTTTCAATTGATTTTCTGTTGACAGAGAAAAACAGCTAAGAAACAACCAAAGGACCTATAGGATTACAGAGAACTTCATCAAAACAGAGGCATACGTAAAAAACCCAACAGCCCAAGTTGCACAAAGGACTCTTCTCTTACTGAATTAGTAGAAATCTAGCTTGTCTAACACTGTCATTAAACAAGTGGGCTGACAATTTTTAGCTATAGAACAAGTCTTCAGTCTAGCTGTATATCAAGATAAACCTAAATTTCAGAAGCCAGCAGCAGAACTCTGGATTTATCCTTCCTTCAACACACATCTCAGTCCCTTCTTCAGTATTACCACAATACTTCCAGAGGATACATAAAATCTAGGCGGAGGCATGAAATCTCACTTGAGTCTCTGGGCTATTTCAGAAAACAGAACATGGTGTAAGATTCCATGGCCTTCAAGAAAAATTCCTCAGAGAAACAAGTCCCTTGTTTATACATGTTTTTATTTCAAGATACACTAACCTATTGTATTTCAACAATGTCTTTTCGGACAAAAGACATTCGGTATTATGGCTTACGGCAAAATTCACCCAGGTTCTCCAGGCAATGACTACATCTCCTACATGCAGACAATATTCTACCCTCACTTCATCTGCAGTTTTTAAAACAAGCAATGAATAGTAGCATATCCCAGCAAACCTGCAGAGCTTAAAGAATCAGGTTATTCAACTTTGCTAACTCAGATTTAGATCATTAGGGCCTGAAGTACAGTTCCAGCATTTAGAATAAACCATACAGCTATTTTGTCACTATGCACTTCAGCTTGTTATTTATTTTTACCACAGCCTCTTGATACTTCAGGGTTTTGTATTTTAACAATATCATTTTGTGTCAGCCAGATACAGTACTAATTAGAAGAAGCAAATACAATAGCACTGTATATACCAGAACAGCAGCTCCTGCCACCCGGAAGACGCTTTTGCAGGCATGCCACAACTGCAAACAAAAAGATTTTTTTTTCCCCTTCTAGCTCACCCCTCTCCAACTGAGCTAGCGCAGGTTTTTTTGCATGATGAGAGCTTCTGAATGTGGTTAAAAATATACAAGGGAAAGGACATGACAGCTAATGATTACATCGAAGAAATTAAGCATTTTAGAAAAGAACAGTGAGGAGGAATTCACAGATCTTCTATTTTCAAATACAAGACATGTATCCAGGTAAGCCTCAGTATCAGTACAGTAAAGATGCATCTCTAAGGCTCCAGAAGTGGCAAGGTGCTCTAGAGGTGCGCATTTTGAAGGCTCAAGACCGGGTTTTCCCCCTTCAGAGAAGTGATGCCCATTCAGAGCCCCTATAATTGCCTCTGCAAAGATATTTGTCTGTAGCAGTGAGAATGAGGTATTTTCTCTGTGTCCAAGTTCTCCCACTTTTCCTCTATCTCTGTCTGTCTAAACTTTGCTCAGCCATTTCTTCCCATCACCTACAGCTCTCTCCCAAACTTCATTAAGGATCACCAGAATCCCAAAACCTCTCCATACCAAAAATCAACAGATGTTCTATAGTTTAACTCCCTGAACTAATCACAAAACCTTTCACATATACACAAAGTGACTCAGTCAACGCACAAGCTCTCCTAATGCTACCAGAGTCAGTCAGGCCAGTAAACACGTAAGCATTGGGTTAGGTTACCATGTATTTGCATGTACTAATTCAAAGATTTGTGGAAAATGGCCAAAGCCAACAAGTGTCAGGCCTTCCTGCATATTTTCCCCACCTCTTAATAGGGCCTTCAGTGCAATCCCTGGACTACAAGGAGGAGATACTATAGTTTCTCAACTGAAAGGCTCTAAGGAATGTTCTGTGAACACACTGACAGCACTCAAATCACTGTGAATGTAAATAATTTCATTATTCATTACATACATGGGACATGTACCTGTAGGAATGAGGCCATGAAGATGCTCAGAGGGTTGGAGCACCTCTGCTGTGGACAGGCTGAGAGACAGCCTGGAGAAAGAACTGGAAGGACCTTATAGCACCTTCCAGTACATCAAGGGGTCTTACAAGACTTTGACAAGGGCATGGAGTGACAGGACAAGGGGGAAGGGCTTTAAACTAACAGAAGAGAGATTTAGATTAGATATTTGGAAAAAATTCTTCACTGTGAGGCTGGTGAGGCACAGTTTGTCCAGCAAAGTTGTGGCTGCTCCATCCCTGGAAGTGTTCAAGGTCAGGCTGAATGGGGCTCTGCACAAATCGATCCAGTAGAAGATGTCTCTGCTTATCACAGGGAGGTTGGACTAAATGGCCTTTAAAGATGCCTTTCAACCCAAACTATTCTATGATTCTGCAACTAGTGCCTAGAGGTGATTTTTACACCAGTACACAGCCTAATGCAAGTACTGAGCCAGGTGAGTGTGCCACAGGATTTGGGGAATTATCTACAGTAGAGACATTTAAAATGGCTGCTCCTGAATTCAACATAAAGCAAAATTGTATCTGAAGAAGAGGTCTTAATCAGATGATTTAAGTTGGCTTGACTGAGACAAAAGCACAAACAGTACATGGAATTAATTCTGCAGCGTTGGTAACTACGCAGGTTGCGTTGGCACCTATATGCAGAGTTAGATACTGGAAATGCCTCAGACTGAAACATAATTCTGGTGGGTTTTATCACAATTTACCGTCATTTCTACAATCATCTCTTATCTCCAGTACCTCCACAACAACTCCAATGTCACCTAAATATTTATTTCTTCTGTTCTACACTGCTTGATGCAAAGAAAAATAGAATAGTAATTCCTTCTCTCTGATACTCAAAACCAAGACAAGCCTTGGCTAATTCCACATATCCAGTTAACTTCAACACATTTGTAGAAACACTGACTAACACACTAGAATACTTAAAATAGGCTTCTGATTGTAAAAATATTTTCCTGCATTTTAACTAAATAATAAGACCAGGTAGTAAAACTGGGGTAAAATTACTTGGGATAACAGGCTTCTAGTTTTTCATGACCTTAAAGAAGACCAGATTCTTAAAAAGTCAGATACTTCAGGCTGACTGATACTTAGCAAAACCAATGCACAAACCAACAAGTCAGGCAAGTTACTAAATATGTGCAATGACATGCTAATAAGGAAAGAAAAAGGTTCTTGGCTTTGATCTTGGAGATCTTATTTAATCTACATAATTCTCTGATTTTAATAATAACAATATAATGGAGGCAGATAAGGACAGCCTCACTTCAACAATGTTTTAGCATTTTAAATTGTTTTAACTTAAGCTCATGTCTTGTTGAAATATTGTGTCAACTGTGAAACATTTAAGGAAATAACCTATATTCTATATTTTTCTGATTCTAATTCAAAAGCAAGAATAAACACTACAGCCAGTACAGTCTTGATTTCAATCATGGCATTGCACAAGCAGATTTCTTTTCTTTTTCAAATTTTAATGTTGCTAAAACAGGAGAAGTTTGGCAGCAGATCAATGCTCCACAAAAACATACAATAATGAGGATTTACAATATTATACAAAATGTACAGCAAAAAAATAGCTACTGAGAAAACATTTTTTACACACCTCTCTTCCTATAAATAAGTGTTTGAGATTAAATATGTATTGAAAAACTTCCAAATATATTCAGAATTTCAAAGTATTCAATATTTACTTGATTTGCTTTTTTAAAGTCCTAAACTAACACAGTAACTTTTTTTGAGGCTGAAAATTCTAACACTGCCACAACAAAACACTTAAACTTTGAGAAAAGAAAGCAGAAAACCTTGTGTGGCTGCTTCTTCACCCTTTTTGGTGTCTTCATCTTCTATGCTTGGACTTTCACGTGATGAATTCTCCTGCTGAGAATTGTTGTTTTTCAACAGAGCAGGATCAATTTGCGCTTTCAAGAGCTCAAGGGTCTCGGCAAGCTCATTGCGGTTTCTAGAAGAGAAAAACACACTGTCTGATAAGCCACTTACTTACCCCAAAGGGATTCATGAAGAGTAAACAAACATTATCTCCTTAAATTAATTACCCTGAAAACCTTATAGAGTTCTATAGTGAAAACACAAGCAAACTGAAATGCTTGTCCCAGCAATGGCTGCCTTTTTGCAGTCAGAAATGTTTCAATTTATCCATACCAAAATAAAAATATTGCTTTTGGAAGGATCATATCTACTTAACTATCTCAACTCAATTACTGTTGGGTCCGGATCCAAGCTGCTACTTGTTCTGTTATTAATTACCCTCTCATTAACCATCACTGATTATTCTTTGCTGTTTCTTTTTTTCTCTCAGCAGTGAACAAACAACAGCTCTCTGCTCATGCACCAAAGAAGCAAGCACATAATTTGAGTGAAATTTGCAAAAGCAAACTGCAAAATAATTTAGATACTTTTTGCAAGTGCTAATCCTTAGCACATGCAACAAACAACACCAAGTTGTCTAGAAAACTCCATCAACTCAAGTTATGACAGCAAAATCATTGGTGCACATCTGTCTGAGAGTGAATCTCAGTGCACTGTAACTCCTTATTTATGCTGCACATCCAATTTAAAAAAAAATCACCTTTATTTATAAAGAGTTTGAGCAATGATTGAACAGTCATTGCTTTCTTAATGGACTAGAATAATAAGGGTCTCACATCTGTTTTTCAAAGTCAATGTTCAGCAATTTGTTTTTCCCAGGTTTACAGAAAGAAAGGAAGCTGGCAACAATCACAATATGTGGAATCTCACAGGTTTTAAAACCATTTCAGATTTCTTAATGCATTACTGTGGTTTTCTGCTGTGAGTGTGGAGTGTTAGAAGCTTCCCAGCAGAACCCTGGTTTCTTCTTCCTTTGGCAATGAATTTTGGAGTCTATAATGCATGGAAGAGATGGATGATGCATGGATCAGCTCTTAATCTGTTTGTCTGGACATGATTACTTTATTCCCCCACAACAGCTGTATATACGTAATTCGTAGTGATGCTTATCATTTTCTGGTCTGATTAAGCCACTTGATAGTGGCTTAAATACTTCTGCATGACTCCCTCAGTTTCTGAAGTCATGGCAGTGTAAATAACCTGCAGACAGTTTGGGTTGGAAGGGACCTTCAAAGACCAACCCATTCCTACTTCCCTGCCATGGGCAGGGACTTCTACAAGACCAAGTTGCTCAAAGCCCTATCAAATCTGGCCTTGAATACTTCCTGCAATGGGGCAGCCACAGCTTCTCTGAGCAACCTGTGCCACTGCCTCACCACTCTCACAGAACTCCTCTGTAACACTAAATGTAAATCTGCCCTCTGTCAGTTTGAACCCATTCCCCCTTCTCCTGTCACTACACATCCCTCCAACAAGTCCCTCTTGCCTTTTCCTGAACCCCTTTAAGTACTAGCAAGGGCTCTGAGTTCTCCCTGGATCCTCTTCTTCTCCTGGCTGGACAATCCCAAGTCTCTCAACCTGTCTTCGAAGGAGAGGTACTCCAGCCCTCTGAGCACCTCCTTGGCCTCCTCTGGCTTCCTTCCAACAGGAATAATTGCAATATAATTTCCCCAAGAACAAATCTGTCTACTTGGAGCTTTCCTAACAAAGCTGAAGTTAGGGAAGCAAGAGTGTCCTGTTTTCTAAGGCATTTAGCTGGCCAGTAAGGAATATGGAGCCATCATCCTCAAGACAGTCTTCTCTTGCTACCCTTTCTATATATTCATTGCAGTTTGAACTAGCAGGAAACATATTATGTGATGGCTGCCACCAACAAATCTGTGAGTTATTTCTGTACATGATTTTTCACTAGAACATAGATTCAATGCAGAAAATCCCACTGTCATGAATCCTACTGTGTGAGAAATAAAGATTTATTGAAAGACATTTCTGAGCCTGAGTCACAAACAGCTAAAAACTGCACAAAATAAAAAAAAAAAAAAAGGAATACCTAACAATGCACTTCCAAGTGGATCCATCCTGGTCATCCTGTTCCTCTATGTACATCCTGACATTATGCTCTTGATCCAGCTGATACCAGTACATGAGGCCGTCCTTGTCCCGACCAATGGGCTGCAGGCGCATGGCATCAGCATCCTCCTCGTTAATGATATTCTTAAACTTCAGATTGTCATCAAACTGACATTCACAGAGATACTGAAAAAGTAAAAAGACTGGTAAAATATCAAAAATATAAACAGAAAGAAGAAAATCAGCTCATTTCACTTCAGTGTGACTTGTTTTTAGGCCTCTCTCTGTTGGATTTGTGTGTCAGCTGTAGCTATAGGTTTTTTCCAGACCATGTTGTTTTTAAATGAGAGACAAGTGTTGGTTTTGTTTTTTTTTTTTTAACCTGGCTGGGTTAGAAAGCTAATTCTCAAATTTTATTACATAGCACAAATTATCTCATTCTACAAGAGAACCCATACATAACTTGGAACCAACCCTGACAATTTTGTCAAGACCACAAAAGATGAAGTCCCATTTTGCCTTTGGAATCCAGCAAGGAAACAAACACATTTCAAAGTGTGTATTACACAGGCAAAGAGCTCTTGACAAAGCAGTAGGCATGAGACTATTTTCACACAAAATGTGAAAAATATGCAAACAAAGTGTTACATGCAGCTACATTCATCCCACTACAATGAACAATATTATGTTTGTCCAAGATCAGGTCTATATTTAATATATGTGCTTATGGTTCAGTCAAGCTAAGTTTGCAAGACCTTAAAGTGAGTGAGGAAGCAGTAATTTAGAACCTTAGCTGAAGAATGTGTACCTTCAGAATCCCCAGTTTGCATTCAACACTCATTTCTAGGTATCCTTTTTTTTCCATCTCCCAAGCCCAAGTGCTGTTGAATTCTTGACATATCTGTTACAAACGAAATAAGCATAATTTATGGTTAGGAGAAAAAAGCAACTTTAAAAATTTTTATTAGTAGTACTTTACCACAATAATTAATCATATGTGATCTCTTTGGGATTGCAGTCAGAAAGTCTTACAGAAAAACAAAAAGTAAAACTGAGGCACACTAGCAAGCACTGTTGAATTTTTATGGAAGAGAAGATCATCGAGGTCCTGATCACCACCAGATTCTCTAAACTAAATTAGTCTAAATTAGGTAGCATGATTCTGGAATGGGAAGGTATTATTGTCTTTGCTGTACACATATCTCACATTTTTCTATTTCTGTCTATTTAGAATATAAATTCCCTCAAGCAGACATGACTTCCTATTATATCTCCTTGCAGCACTTAGCAGACAAATTGCCAGGGTCTCTTGGGGCCCTCTGAGTCCTTCAACTCTACTGCAGATAACAAATGCAACTGCTACTCACTCCACACCATGGAATTATTACTCTTTACTAAAATATCTTGAGCTTCAAGCTGCTTGACAAACATTTTAAAATATTTTAAATATAGCCAATTTCAATTTATTTAAAGCAAATAAATTCAACCACACCAATACGGGGAAAAAAATTCTATCACCAGAAAAAGCAGCAGTAGAGGAGAAATAGATTGAATCAGCATGAGCTCAAATAATAAAGGTGAAGAAGAAATTCCCTCTCCTCCTAAACAACTCAGATGTGCTTAAGCCAATTTTCAGAGAAGAGACAAGCTGCCCATCAGCTGAGGACACATGGTGGGATCTCCACTTAGTGAGGCTATTCCAGTGGAAATATCCATGAGGAGGCAAAAGCTGATCACAGCTACATCTCCAGCTGGAATTATTTTGAAGTGCCACTGCTGAATCTCAACTGTCAAATCAGTGCATGAGGTGCTGCTGCCCTTCAGCCTACAAGGCTGGACTCAGTCAGAACAGTGCAGTCTCCAAGTCAACAAATTATTATTAACGTAAGATACAGTTACCAAGCTACTTAGAAACCTGCCAATCACATCTGAATGCAGCTTCCTCTGGAAACAGCAGCAAAAATAATCCTAAATTTCACCCACCAAAGGTACAGATTAACAGATTCATAATGTAAAACAAGCCACCTGGGCTCCAATCAAGCAAAGGGGCTGCTACCCCTCCCCTGTCCCCACAGCTACACGACCAACCCTCCACTACCCCAGCACTGACACCATTTCTCAGGTGGCACAAGGGTAAGCTGCAGTTAGGACAGCTCAGGCACACCATAAAGCATGACTTTAAGCTGTGACCTACAGAAAACAGTGAAGAACACTGGTCACAAGGGATCCTGCTGAAGAACAGTTTTTCCTGCTCTAAGGTTAAAGAATATTGCACAGGGACTTCTCTGATGCCAAGCCAAAGCTCACAGCAGGAGACAATCCCTGCTCACTCACAAAATGAGGCTATCCTACTTTCTGTCTCCTTTTCAACCATGTAATATGAAGAACACTGGGAAACTCTATATCAAAACCCTTGCTCAGGGCATATGCCAGTTGCTGCTCATTCCTTAGTTATTAAGTATGAGAGCAATAATGAGAAGCTTCATGTGCTACAAAGTGTGTGACTGTCAAAGCAAAAGCTTCGAGACATCAGAGCTGATGAAGCATCTGTTCAAACTGAAATGACTACATTTCAACAATTAAAAACCAGATAATTGTGCATTCTCCTGACAAGCGTTGTCACAACCCTGCACTACACATCTCATTGATCTGAAATCTGCTGAAATCTTAGTCTCTGCCTTCCCAGAGAGGATGCTTCACACTGATCACAAAGCTGCTGCATGCAGAAACTCCTGGTTTCTGCATACTAAGGGTGATCAGCACCTTCCCAGCCTGCAAGAAATCTCTCTCAAATAATTCCAAAGCAGATATGATGGCATCCAACACTATTACCATGCCAAATGTTCACTTTAAACAAGGAAAACGGGAACGTGAAAGAGGAGTCTCCTTGACAAAGGAGTCTTCTTGGGTGGGACTACAAACACCTGAATTCTAACAATCAGAAATGTGTTCAGAATGTGCTGATTTTATGTTGAAGGTTTCAGATGGAGCAATGCAGAGAAATCTTCTCTGTATAAAAATCTAAGTTATTTTTGACAATAGTTAAGTAAAACACTTTGTCAGGAGACAGTGCAATGTGACCTCACTGCATGTTTCTCAAAATCAGCTAAGCTGGACACTCCCTCTTGGTTGTTGGAATGCTTAGGACCAGGCATTTCTTTACCTCAGCCACACATGACATGACCACAAGACATCCCTTGTGCAGAGGACGGAAGTCAGACTCACAGAGACCTACAGCCATTTTCTTCCATAAAAAATTAATGCACGTGCTGGTGGATCCAACTTGGGTGGTTCACCACCAGAAGAGGGAAGGACAAGAACTCTCAACTACCATGTTCACTTCCTATCCCAAAATATATCCATCTATCAAAATACCAGCCACAGCTCAGAGACAGTTTTTATGATACTCTTTATATGCACAACAGTCAAGTGAGGCAAGTTTTATAATTAGTTGGCATATAAGCAAAATATAATAATACATACATGCATAAATATTAAGGGCATGTAAATCTGAATGCCCTCCACTAAAGTTTCTGCCTACATAAGAACACCTAAAATATATCAAGCCCTATTTTATCAAAGGAACACATCAGTAGTTTCTAACAAAAGAAAACCAGGTCAACTTTGCCTCTTAGAGTGTCATCAATAATATGTGGAACAATACTGCAGGCATCAAGGAAAAATGCTCTCAGTTGTTCCACACCTTTTCAATTTTTCCTGGCTTTTGTGGCATTTCCCAATACTCTTCCTTGCTTTTCTAAATTAATCATACTCCTTTGAATTGGGGACAATATTAGCATACCTTTCTAATTAGTTATATTCAAATTCCTTTGTTCTTCAAGGTTCCTTTGAACCACTGGCCAGAATAAGCTTCAAGTTAGCTCTGGAGACTGTTAAATGAAGTAAAATTTATTAACACTTACTTGGTCTTAACAGGGGTGTGAGGGAGGGTTTCCTTACTGCTTCCCTGAAGAAGAATTTCCAAACTGCTTTGAAGAAGATTTTCCAAACTACTCCCTCAAACTTGTTTTATCGCCCTGCTTTCTGCTTATCACACAACTGGTAAGTGGCTCCAGTGGGTACATAAGTTCATGAGCCAGAGTTGGGTTTTCTCAGTTTGCTGCAATGGTTTTTGGATTCATTAAGGAATTTAACACAATTCAGTAACCACAGTAGTTGGTAATACACAAAGTACACACAAGTTACATAAATTATTACACTACTATTTTTAAAGATTACCATCAATGCTTTACAGTTGGTTAACAGGTCAGAATTAACAAAGGCCCTTCAGCACATTATTCCTCAAGACATTCCCAGCCCTAAAGACATCATCATCTTAAAGGGTACACAAACCTCAAGACAAATTCATACCTCTGTAGAACTTACAAAGAGCATTTAAGGGGGACACCTGCAGCTGGATTTGCCAAGTGCCATTAATTGTATGGTTGCTATTACCGTATTACAAGATGCTGTATTTCTAAGCATGATGTGATCATGGCTGTACAGACAATAACAAGATTACAATTCTGTGGATTAAAAGACACATGGAACACATCCAGAGGGGAAATGGTATCCTATTGATTTTGACTATCCATATATTCTTATTTTTTAAAGCAGTGTAAATTATTTAAACTAGAAAATATTTGTATGTAAAGCATCAAGAAAGACACAGCTGCAATTAAAATACCAAGACAGAATTATGCAAAACAATGGGATGCTCTATTTTTACTGATGCCTAATTACATTTTCATCTTAGCTGTGCCATTCTGATCATGCAGATATAAATCACTGCAATACTTTCTTTTATTATTAATATGTACTACAAGACCTCTGCATGGTTCCTGCATGAATTCAGCTAAATCACGGTAATTAAATCATATTCAGACAAGTGATATACAATGAACTACTACTGTATAAATCTCTGCTCAATTTAACCCATTTGCAGGCTACTAAATCATCTTTATTTGAGGTCTTAATATTCAAGAAAGTATTTTCCTGCCAATTATGAGGGTGGGCACTCTTTTACATGCAGAAGATGGTGCCTATTTTCACAGACCTCTTTCTCACAAGCCTAGGCAGACTGCAAGTTAAGCTGGGATCTGATGCATGCGTGTTGATGCTGGCACAGCCCAAGGCTCCTGTAGCTCACACAACTGCTCATCACAACCATACTCCAGCATTGCAGAGTAATACAACATGCACACTGTACCTTGATCAAGTATTTTTCCCATCTGTCTGCTGTGACAGACTTCCCAATCTTTCTCATCAATTTCAAGTGAAGCTCCACCAATTCCTTTGGTACTGTAGTATTGAGAGAGAGAAAAATAAAAAAAGAAGTTATTAAGTCTGGTGCAAATATTCTTCAACGCTAAACACTGATAACATTGAAACACTGTGACAAATTAAGACATTTTAATAAAACAGAAACTTCAAGCCTGCTGAAGAGTTGCTCTGCAACTGAGAGATGGAAGGTTAATTTAATCATGAGTCTTTTTGTTTAGATTTACATTTAGGATAATCATCACTCTTCAATTCAAGGATATAAAGCTCAGTGATAAACCTGTGGAAATTCTGGCAGTGTTAAAACCACAACTGTACAGGAACTATTCCACTCAAACACCCACAAAAATAATACTGCAAGCAGCACACCTGCAACTGCCTTTAGAAACCCCAAAGCCAGAAACCCCATGCACCATGCCTGGAATATCACTGGATCCAAATTATTTTTCACCAGGTGCATGGTACGGAAGAAATGTTCCTGAAACTCTATTCTCATAGATGCAGCTCTGCTATACACTTACTCTGTCTTGTACTGGAGGGACAGAGAGGTACTCCAGATATGGGGCTTGAGGGATGGTTGCCACAAATGTTGCTAAGTACAGCTGCACCAGTGCTGTCACAAAAATCAAAGTTTCCCAAGCAAATTTATGTATCTCGTAGTGCACATGCCTCAGAAACAATTTCCACAGCTAGTCTCAGCTCACATCTGTGATTTATAAATCAGTTTGGCACCACCAAGTGGCAAATTTGCAGAACACTGATTTTATAAGTTAATGACTAGCACAGCTTCTAAGAAATAAGCAACTGATAATTATTAATTAAATTCTACATGTCCAGTGACACAGCTTTCTCATCTGTAATTTGCTGGGAAGAACTTCAAAAATTAACTTTTCAAGTATCTTTATTTCTCTACTCTTTGCATACAATTTTATGTTCTAAAAGCATTTTCAGTACTTCAAGCACACACATGTTGAAAGCTTTATACCAAATATTTTTATTCTCATAATTCATGATTATGATTTTTCTGCTGGTCCAGTAGAATTATATTTGACACAGGATAAATAGCTGGGACATCAAATGTGTGTGTTTTAAAGTAGATACCACTGAGATGTTTGTTCTTTTACTCATTTATACATTACCTGTGTTAATCTTTTCAATATATAACTTGAATTCACCCAACTTTTCTTTGTCTTTCAATCAAATGCCTCAACTTTCAGGTGAACATACTGTGTTGCTAAAAAATCAGTTTGATGAAAATGCTTGTGTTGTTTCAGAAATAAAGAAATTTCATACACAAACTCCTTAAATAAACAAACATAAAACATACCAGCCTGATATCCTCAAAGAGAGCTCTTTTCAGTGTAGATAATTCATAAGCAACAAGTCCTGGCTTGTTCTTTTTAATTTCATTTGCATATAATATTTCCATTACATATTGAAGACACCTAGTACCTCTCCTTGCTTTTTCTCAAAACTGATGCTTTTCATGATTTTGAACTAACACCTATTTTAAAAGGAACAAGATCAAAGGTCTTAACCCCAATAAGTGCCAAGCAGCTGGCACTAACAAAATTAAGCACAAAGCACTTTATACACATGAGAAACTCTATCTATTTTAAGTCATACAATTAAACCTCTGCTTGTGTTTGTGTGACATGGAACTGAGCCAGAGTATTCAAAATCTTGCTGAATCAAAGCTTTTGTTCAGCATCCTTTTTTGTTTGTTTTTAATCAGACCTTTCTATGGGTATGTACTGATAGGAATCCTAGTTTAAAGAAGCACAGGTGATTTGCTTCAAATAATCAAATTCCCAGTCACCACAAAAATCTCTGCTACAGCTCTGGTGTGAGAAAAAAATTGAGACCATGAAAAAATTTTAAAATTGGAGTAATATGCACACTCTTGCATCAACACTTCCTGTGAGCTGTGTTAGTATCTACAGAAATGTCACTTGTCTCAGTTTCAGCAGTTCAGCTCTTGCATTTCTAGGATCTTCATGATGCATCGATGTGATGATTTTTACAAATTTCACTGAACACTTCATATCCATTCTCTGTTTACTACCCTTTCAAGATGCTTTTCATGTATTATGCAATATTACTGACTGGATTTCTAGGCTGGCTTTTTGCCTCTTCCCTTCTCTGAGAGGAATCCCACAGTACACGCCTGGTGTAATGAAGGAGGCAGGAGGTTTGGAGAAGAAAAATGATGTCTACTTTGCTCTCTAGGGAGTGTGTGAAGTGCAGCCTGACCAGCCACATGCCCCAACAGCCAGAGGAGCAGAAGCCTACAGGACTGAGAAACAAACTGTATTGAATCCAAAGTAACTGCAGATGATACAGGACGTACACCTGACTTGTCCAAAAAGCCACCTAAGGAGATGGCCTTGGAAGGCCAAAGAGTGGTGGCAAATCTCTCCCAAAGCACTTAGCTGGCAGGGAGTAAAACTGCACTAGTAAACACAACTAAAACTTCAATCCTCTCAGAAATGCATTGAACCTGCATAACTGTAAAATAACTTACTTTTGTTCAGACTATAGAGAGAATTCCTGACAAGAGTTCATTGAATTGAGACATCAGTAAGGATCATTTTTACAAAATTGTTCTATCCTTTATGTAAGAGGAAGAACATAACACCAAAGAGATGAGCATAATTATTTTGGGTTGTGTGGCTGGTTTCAGCACATAACAACAGTAGACTGCTATCTCCTTTGCAAAATTTCATCTCCTTCATATGGGACCTGCATCACTCATTTCAGGAACTTGTGTAAATGTTCTGCATTTGTAAAAATTTCACATAAGGGAAGGAACAATACACAGCATCCTTCTTGTATAATTGCCATTGTGTGTGAGGTTCTGGTCAAAAAAGCATGATGGAACTTATTAAAAAAACCCTCTAAATATTAATTAGATTCTCAAACTTTTATAAAACTTTGATCTCTCTGGAACAGAATACAGGAGTTCTCTAAAACCTTCTCAGAATATGCTTAAGCAGTGGAGAAAACACCAGGAGACTGTGCATAGCAGTTCTTCTTTTACAAAAGTGCTGTACAAATATTTCAAAGAATTGACTATAATTAAAGCATGGTGCATTCTGCTAGATATTCAAAAATACATACTTTTCATAGGAAGAAGTCATAAGCCAGGAAGAATGAGTCACCTAAACCATTATAAAGCTTCTGGTGGAGTTCAGCCCATTTGTTAAACCCTACACTTCCCTGGAGGGAAGGCTGTCATCTGGGCCTCACACAAGTGTCCTTTGAACACCACGCTGTCTATTCCAGCACTTCAGAGAGCATCCTATACATCAGCCACATGTCTAATAAATTCGGGAGCATTAGAATAATTGAAATGGAAGAGAAAACATACAAACATGTGAAAACCCCATCAGCTTGCTAGAAAAGCTGTAACTTTCAAATACCTACACATCCACAGATTAAAGACAACTTCTCATGTAACCATAACCCCATTTCACCCCTACTTATTTTCCCTGCCAAAACAAAAAGGCTTACAACTCCCCTAAAAAACCCTGAAACAGCAGAAGAAAACAAAATATGAGCAAATCCTGAATCCAGAAGGAGGATGGGGGAATCTGTTATTTTGAAAATTATTATAAACAAAAAACCTTGGTATAAAAGCAGATCTGGAGTGCTGGACACAGAGAGGAGGACTGGAACCATGATCTAGACAGAGCACCTGGTACTGATGTGGATTACAAAGCCTGTGCCTACTGTCCTCCTTCTGGGACCCAGGAAGAGAACACTGAACTCTTAGTGCTAGGGGGACCTGGGGTGGAGAGAACAAAAAATAAAACTCTGGGATGCAAAGGCTGCTGGCAGTTTTCATGCTTCACGAACACAAACAGGTCTTCCCAGTTACACTAGTAAACCATTTTCCATGCTAACTTGTTTTGGCAAGTGTAGGAAATAAAATGACTCATAAGACATACACGGCAAATACTTCCATTGACCACGCATTCTTTTTCATCCTTCTACCTTGACCAAAATTACCTCTGCGCGCTATGACTGCGCTGTCAAACAACACCACACAGAGCCAGAGGACAGCTGAGATTGATGAGATCATTAATGATCTCCCACCTCCCTCCTGCTAAGGGAAGGCAGCTCTCAGCACCCTGCACACAGCTGATGTGGATTAGCTACTGGCACCCTGCGCGGAGTTTAATGGCAAATAGGAGAGGCTTCCACCCTGCTCAAATCGCTCTGCAGTGAGGGCCGGGGGGAGCGGTCCTGGAGGAACAAAGGCAGGAGCATCTCCTCAGACATCAGTAAAGAGTCAGCACGTGGCCACCGTGGAACAGGCTGCGCAGAGAAGCAGGGATGCCCCAGCCCTGCAAGTGCTCAAGGCCAGGTTGGATGGGGCTTGCAGGAGTGTGGTCTAGCAGAAGGTGTCCTGGCCCACAGCAGGGTGGCTGGAATGATCTCTAGGGTCCCTCCCAACCCAAACCATTCTATGGTAATTTACCACTTATCATGCAGTTAATTCCCTTTACAGACAGATCCTTAAGCATAAATTTGCTTAAAACAAGTCAGCTGCATCCCTTACGAAAGGCACAAGAGTCCCCAATAAGCATGTGACCACATTTCCAGCATCTTTAATATTCTCCTTAATTTCTGTGTAAAGTCTGAAGTCCCACGAGCAGTCTGAGGCAGCAAACATCTTGTCTTCTGTTTAGTTGAAGCTAATCTAGAAGTCCCTCATCTGTTTCATTAAACAACTAGCAAACACTGAGTCAAAGAAAGGGAACATCTCCCCTCTGGTTTATGATAACATAAATATTCTTAAGAACTATCTAACTTGTTTCTTAACTCAGTATAAGGAAAATGTGAGACGCTTTTAGTTATTCATAGAAGTTTATAGATCAGAGAAAAATGGCAAGCTTGGTATGAACTTGGCATGTTAAATACATGGGAAGATAAAACTCCCTACTTTGAACCCAAACAAGAAAATTCAGTAAACCTCTGGTAAAAAAACTGTGGCACTAAAGGAGCCTCATCTTCACACAGCAAGTTTGGCATACAGATAATAAATTGGAATCATGTGACCTCATGAGAAAAAGAGCAGTTGTTCCTGTTTGAAAGGACAATCTAAATATCTTATTTTTTGAGTCATTTGATGAGTATTATCCTACCAAACTGCGTGCCTACAAAAACAAAACAACAAAAACAAACAAACAAACAAAAAACAAAAACCAAAAAAAGGCGCACAGGAAAGGGGAAAAAATGAAACTGCTGTGCCTCCTGAGTGAATGAAAAGAGCAATTAAACATGCTGTAATTAAACCACAGATCAAAACAGAATGAACAAGTCACCAAGTAGCAGTTTTATATCCTGTTCCTAGAAAGATTGTTGGCAGGCATTACAAACAAACAAACCACGCTCACATTTAAATGACATTGTTATCCTAGGAAAGTACTTTGAAATCCGGATGCTCACCAGCTAGATCATTTTCACACAAATATCTGAGGACATTTATCTCTCTTGTCTCTACAAATACCTATTAGAAGATTCTCCTCTTACCCAGCACGGGTCACTCTAACATTAGCCAGCAAAGGCAAGATTTTTATCCTGCTGGTAAACCCCCTCCCACACATCCTCATGTGAGGAACCCAGCTCACCACCTCTTTCACTGCCACTTGCAAACATGGAAAGTGCTCTGAACTGGGACCAAAATGCCTTTTCTACCCCAGTTCTTTTAGTAAATTGCATCACCAGCATAACAGACCTTGCTAGCAGAGCTGCATCCTGACCTCATTGTATCGGTTCAACCCAGCACTGCCAAGTCCCAGCAGTAAACCATGTCCCCAGGTGCCTCATCAACACAAATATGTCCATGGGCAGCCTTTTCCAGTGCTTGACAACCCTTTCCATGAAGAAATTTACCTAATATCCAAACTAAACCTTGTCAGCACAACTTGAGACCATTTATTCTTGCCCTATTCTTTGTTACTTGGGAGAACAGACCAACCTCCAACTGGCTGCCACCTCCTTTCAGGCAGTTGTGGAGTGATAAGGTCCCCCGAGCTTCTTTTTCTCCAGAATAAAAAATCCCAGTTGCCTCAGCTGCTCCTCACCAGACTTGTGCTCCAGACCCCTCACCAGCTTTGTTTCCCATTTCTGGACACACTCCAGCATCTCAATGTCTTCTTTGCACTGAGGGGCCCAAAACAGAACACAGAATTTGAGGTATGGCCTCAGGTGAATCAGGGGGACAGTCATTGCTGGGGTCCCTCTGGCCACGCTACTGCTGATACAGGCCAGGATGCCACTGGCCTTCTTGGCCACCTGGGCACACAGCTGGCTCATGTTCAGTGGCTGTCAACCACCACCACCAGGTCCCTTCCTGAGAAACAGATTCCCAAACACTCTTTCCTAAACTCAAAGCACCACCTTGAGCACCCTTTCCTCCCATATCTTTTATTTTACAATCCTCCCCTGTCTGCAGTTCAATCTGATTATGCTTTGCTTTCTAATGCTCACACTCCATCAGTTACCTTCTCTCTGTATATGAAACTGAGATTTAAAAAATCACTCTCATTGTCATCGACATAACTCCTGAAGCTGGAATTAAAGGCCGTATGAAAGTAAACAAAATCGCTGGAGAGCTGTTCCTCAGCAGCCCTTTAGCAGACAAGATAACTTAATCTTTCACAGGCCTCCTATTTCATTCTCTGGCTATTAAGTGCCTGGGGATGTTGGGGACTTTTTAAGCTAATATATTATAAGGAACAGCAGAAAGGTTAACCAAAGCAGCACTGATGTTAGAAAAAAGCATAAAACTTAGCAAGAAAAACATGCTGTACCGTGCAATGAAAAACAATAGGAGGTAGAAGAAAAAAAGAAAATTACTTTGAAAACAATTCAAGAAAAAATAGCACAGAATCTATTTTAGAAACCAAAAATGGTCCAGGAAAGACAGCAAATAAAAGCCCAGTTCACTGACTCAAAAAATGTATTGAATAAAAAATGGGCTCTAGTCTACAAACTTAGAACATGTGAGGAGCAAGTAAGACAAATCAAGCTGTGGCAGCAATAATGCAAACAAGCAGATTGCCTTTAAAAAGAGGTACTGAAAACATTTGAAACTGTCACTGGTAGCCATGGTTGGCAGTTAACTCACATGCAGAGACAACACCATACATTTCTACTGTCTAAATTCAAGTGCACTTGACTTGCTGATCCTTCATTTGGGCAGATCCAAACCCTGACGGAAACTGCTGGGACCACACCCCATAAAAGCAAAGACACTGCAGCACAGGTATCTTCCATTCTGGCTTCACTGTAGCTGATACAAACAGGAAACTAAAATTACTACAGGATTCTCTTGCCTGCTGATGCATCTCAGTCTCCAGTACAACCAAGACTTCTAAACCGTGAACAGAAAATCCTCCCCATTTCCTTCCTTAGCCCTGAACTGTGCAATTACAATTCTCAGATAAAGTGTATGTATGACAAAGGTAATTGTAAAGATTACACTTTAGTAGTAGATTCTAGTGTGCTTCACAGCTCCTCACTGCAAGAATGCATCTCCATGGCTTCTGGATATACTGGGGTGATTTCACTTCAGAGAAATTTCAGTAGTTGAGGTTTTTTCCCACTGGAAGAAGCGGCAGAGATGAGCCGCACTGGGTGGCATCAACACGCCCAGTTCAGGCACTGGGAGCCAGCCTTTGGAGCAGGTTGCAGAATACACTTGCCCATTCTACTTGTGCTAGGCACAGAGGTGTCCTACAGAAAGCCCAAGTGGAGTTAAGAGCCGTACCAAAAAGAACAAGCAGGTTGATCAGAGGGCTTGGTCCAACTCTGCCATAAGAAATGCTACAGAGGCACATATCAGGAAGCACAACCCCTCGGGAATATCAGTAGCAAAAGGAGGATTTACATCCCGATGTCAGCCTGGACTGAGGCACTTGCTGGCCACTACAATTATGGAGGCTCACACTTGCAGAAAGGATGTAAGCAAAAGAAGTTGAGATGGCAATGTTCACCATGCTCACCTTTTGATCTAACACAAAGAAGTTGCACAGCCATTGAAGTGCTAAAATTTAATTCAGTGTCTTCATGCACTCTCGGATCAAAATTCCAACTCCCTCCTAGGAGGGTGGCCCAGACAGAAGGCAAGCAACTAGAAAATAAATGCTCTAACTCCTGTGAAAAGGAGCCTGAATTTTCATTCCTATACTAAACTTCTGGAATTTTGTAGATATTTTGCCTTTAAAAAATAGGAAAGGGCAGCAACATAGCAGTAGTATTCATCTAAGCACCTGGGCAGAAATCTACAAATGTAGATACTGACACCTGAGCTAATTCCATATAATCCATTTACAACCCACAGAGAGAAACACACTTTCAGGAAGAGTCAGCCCATCCTGAAGTAAAACATCTGTGCTCTGCTAAATACACTTGAAGAGATTAATTCTGTTATAGAGTGTCTGGCAACTTTTTCCAGTGAAAACCACCCCTGGCTGGGGAAGGTCTGAAAGATACAGGAGTGTTATCAGGTACTGGGTACATCTTGTTCTTAAACCCTTCCCTAAGCTCTTACGCTCCCCATTAAACAGAGAGTTACCACTGCAGATCTGACTCTAGCTCCAACACTTCATCTGTGTACAAACACTTCCAGCAGACAAAATCAAATGTCTGAGCATGGCAGCATTTAACTTCAGATGAAAGCTTATATCCTGCTATGTTAAACTAGAAGCATCTTCAGTGCAGTGAACTAAGTGTTTAGTACACATGAGCATAGAGTTGTATACATCAGTAGTTAAGAAGCTGTCAGCTTTATTTAGCTTTATTCATATAATGAACATAACAAGCTGCTTTTAACACTTTCTGTTAGAGGATAAGTTGAATAAAAGTCCTTTTTCACTCCACTATATGAAAACAAGTAAATGCATTTTAATCCCTTACATTGTTTTGTTACTAGAAACGTTCCTGTGGTGTCAATTTTGCCACATTTCTCAAGTGTGAATATTAACAGCATTAACAGAGGGAGGATGTTGATTATACCACAAAATCACTTTCTCCCACATCTCTCACTTGAATAAAATGGCAATATTAAAAAACTTAGGTTGAATAAAACCCACTTTTCTAAAGAAGATTTCATTACCAAGGTTAAAATTCCTCAATCTTCTCTTCAGATGGAAAAACCCAACCAACAAAAAACCCCAAAACTAAGTCCCACAACACCAAAGAATCCCAAATATTTATTCTCTTCCACGCATCATGTAAGCTCTACTACAAGGACATTTCTGTCCTTTTTCAGATTTAATTTTAGAAATAGTAGTTTTTTTCCCTAGTCACTGGTGATCCAACCTGTATTTCAAATAAAAGTCATTTATACTCAGGGATTCACCATTTTATCTTTCATCTTTCAACAATTTTTCTCAACCATAGCAACAGCTAAATATTTCTTTGTAGTTTCACAGTAGCTGTCAAATATTGCAGACACCTTTTTTTTGAAAACCTAGTCTTAGAAACCATAGTTTCTTTCATAATATTTTTTATTGACTGGACCCTAAAGAAGTACAAGAAAAAAACTACAGTGCAAAGACACACATTTTATGCTTTTCAAAACATCCGGCAGCGAGGAACTGGTGCAGAAACATTTGAGTACTATTCAGTAAGCATTTGGTATTTGACAGGCAGCAGCATTATGTGAGCATGAGGCTTTTTTAAGGATCAGGATAAGCAAACTTTGAAGGTGAAGCCAACTCAAGTCATTCTGCAATGCAGAACACGCGTCCCTGTCAGCTGGAAATAAGTAACTGCACGCCTGTTCTGCTCTAAGGTGATATCAGTTCATTAATCTAGCAGCAGTACAAGTGAAATTTTAAAATAATTTATAAAAATATCAGATATCCAGAATGAGATGCACCATATCTCAGAGACTTTGAACAAACAATCATAACAGAGGAACACCTCTAGCAGCTGACAAAGGTTTCTGTGAAAGGCAGCAGTCACATGGCTGGATGAAAGTCATTCTACAGATGAATTCATGATCCCAAACCAAGAATTCTACAACTTTAACCCAGTTAGCACAGAAAATGAGGGTTCTTTTAAATAATTTCAGAATTAGTACCAACTTTTTGTTCATTATGTCTAATGAAACCCAGGAAGCATGTAACAATAGAAATTTAAGAAGCAGAATTGTCCAAGACAGTTGTCTGACAAAGTGCTAGTGGTACATAAAGTAGTACACAGCGTGATTTTCACCAACCTCCTTAGGCCTAGATCTAAAATGAAGACTGCTTTAGATTTAAAGCAAACCACTTATATCCTCTGGAGAGCTGGTAACCAAATCATGCACAAAGTGAAGACTCACAGAAGCTTCATTCCTCGAACTGCCCAACTCTCAGGTATGAATTTCTATGAGCAAACTCATGTTTTGACCTGTCAGCACTATTAAAATATCTACCCCTGTTAACATAATTCTTTTAATTGCAAGAAACGGTTGTAACTGTGGGGCTGTTGCAGCTTCCCAGGGGAGCCAAGACTGTTCCCTTCAGGGTCGACATCATCTCCTGTCCAGGCAGCCTCAAAGCCTCAGACTCCTTTGCCAGACTGGCAGCTCTGCTGCCTCTGAGTAACTCGGGTTCAGCTGCCATCAGCCACCTCTTACACAACTTTTAATCTGAGCTAGAAAGCAAGACAAGGGTAACAGCCTGAAGGGACACTGGATTTGCAGCTACCATTTCCATAATGCCTGCCATCACTCAGTCCTCATGTCTGAGGATACAAACCCTCCAACCTACACAACCGCAGCTAGATGCTATCAGGAGCTGGGAAGAGCCTGGCTGCTTGGGCTGCAGGGAGATGCAAAGTGCCACAAAGTAACCCAAACACACAACAGTATCTGAAAGCATAAAATTTCTGCCATCAAATCCTTCCCTTCCCATATAAGACAAAACAGAAAGGAAGACAAACACACTGAACAGTAGGAACAGCTGAGCACGGCACTTGGAAAAGAAAGCCATGGTGCACATCACTCCATGTGACAGTGACCATCCGCTGCTCTTTCAGAACGTGAGTAAAGAAAACCCACAGCACATGTAACAAAATTACCTGCCCCTAGGTTAGCTTTAAATCACCTTTTCATAGAGCCTGGCTTAATATAAAAGCAAGAAACTTAGTGTTCTTAGTTTTATTTTAAAATATTTTCACTACAACACAACATTTATCAGTTTCTAAATATTGTGGGCTCTGGCCTCAATAATAATTTGCAGCAATCAGCTGCAATTACAGAACATGTGAAAGGCATCTAAATCTCAATTACTTTTGAGTTTCATTCAATGCACTGTTTTTCTAGTTTTACAATATAAAAGGAATGCAAAACTCTAGGAGCCTTGCTTTGAATACTTTTAAAAATGTCCTCTGATGTCAATAGTATAAGCTGCCATGCAGTCCTCCTTCCTCTATGTTCCGTGTTATCTTTCAAGATGGAGCTGCCACTGCTGAGCACTAAAATCAAGATAGAGGCAAACAAGCAAACAAAACAAGAGGTAGATACATATACTCAAAATAATATATACCCCAAGTTTTAGTATGATTCTCTGCCCACTCCTCATGCAATCTGTTATTTTGTTAATTTTAAAACTCCATGACCATGTTAATAGACATGCTTTCCTGAATTATCACAGTATTACCTAGAGTATTTTGTTGAGCTAACAGCTAATTTTAAATATTTTGGGATGTATTTGTCATAAACATTTTCCTTTATAATATATACTTACAACTCTCCTTCATTTGCAGTTTTGTTGCCCATTGGTAATACTATTTTATCGACAGCAGTGTTTCCCCTTAGGCTGAATTAGCCATCTTACACCTTGATCTTTTTAAAAACATCCTTCTGGTTTCTTGGCAAATGAGATTAATTGCCCACAATATTAAAAAAAAAAAATTAAAATAAATTAGGAATTCTACTTTATTTATACTACAGTATATAGTAGTATATATAGAGAGCAATAAAAAATAATTATTTTTCTCACCAACATCCTGTTATTTAATCAGTTTAGGGTTTCTGATGGTGCTTTCCCTCTGGACACTGACTCACATTCAGTGGTTGCTGGAGTGGTGCACCCCCACGTGTTCTGCCAGCCCTCTGCCAGGCAGGGTTGTCAGGGCTGGACAGAAAGCAAAGCCCCTCCACAGCAAGAACACAGACCAGTGGTAACATCAGTTTGCATTAACATGCTGGGCTGTAGACTCCAAAGGCTAAAAACATTCTCATGCCTCACCTGATTCCTCCTGCCACAAAGAATAACATCAAAGAAAGGGCTGGGCAAGAGAGTTACTATGTGGGTCATGCCACATAAGGTTGCTCTGGAACGCCAAGTCAACCACCTTAATCAGTGACCTCTTTAAAAAGACTGCATCCGTATGTACGCATATGTCAAACAGGAGCCACCTATCTTTGCTTCAGAGAAATTACCCATGCTTTCAAAAGAAAACAGCAGAATATTTCTCTCTGGAGAATAACTACTACAACTATTAGAACTATGAAATTACAATTTCATGAAGTTTATGAAAACTAGATGTAAAAGCTCCTTCCTTTTGATTTCCTAACTCTTTGCTGAAGCGTTTAAAACATGTTACCCACTCTGGTTTCCATTTCTTTACTCAAATACACACCTGTATCTTTTTTACCAGCTGTACCTTTTCAGAAAGCCAAGCTAATACCTAATCCAGGCAACTCAGCATGCTTCCACATTATGAACCGTGTTCTATATAATTTCCTAATATGTCAGTTTTACCATATTTCACCATTATTGCAAGAAAGGCAATAGAATCAAGATATCACAAATTAGTCTAATAATGACACCTTATGCAAAGAGGTTATTTAAGTTCTCAGTAACATACTGATTTTAATCACTGCAATGTGGCTGATGATGTTAGCCATCCATGTCTCCTAGATTTTTCTTCTTTTTACATAAGACATTTTTCTGTCTACATGTTCTGCAAACTCCACTTGGACTTTTTAACTTCCTTCTATCTACTGCTAGCTATGAATACGTTCTCCTGGACTTCAGCAGGGTTAGATTTCCACCTTTCAAACAATTTCTACTCAGCAGACAAACCAACCCTTAGCCCTCAGGCTTATCCTCACCATCCTGCTCCCATTTGTCCAACCTGCATTCAGAGACATCTACTAGCTTTGTGAACATGCTTCATCATCTAGGACATAGTGCTTTTATTCCTTGACTTATGACTACTCCTTCTGGTCTCCCTTTATTAAGGTCAGGTCTTCCAAAAGCTCCCTTGTTGCCATATCAATTTTTCTTACCTGCTGCTAAACTTTCTTAACCTTTATACACAGTGTTAACATGTTATTAGGAGGTCAGCTAACGCTGTCTGCTACAGATTTTGTATAAGCTTAAACATACAGTTTAAGGGATGATTTTGCCACTTAATGGAAGTGTCTTTTGTAAAGCAGGGCATTCACATGGCCACTTTATGGCAGCTTAAACTGGTTCCCTCTTAACTATCACCTCCAGGCAATACTGGGAGGGGGGTTAAGTGTTCCTTTTTGCTGTTGTTGCACCCATCACACACCTCTCCACCTTGGATGCTTGGGGGCAATATATTGTTGATAATTACAAGAACGCCACACTGAAGGCTCTGGGATCAAACTAAAATTTCCACACTTTATCATTCACTAATTAATACAGCTTTTGTGAAACACTGCAGTTTGTTCTCAGGAGGAAACCTTTATATCCTGGTAGCCATTAATACTAAAAGGCAATAAATGTGCCCTGGCACTGGTGCTCCTAGATAGCTGTAGATGAGCTGGAAAATAGCCAGGGCAGTACCAGAGGGACACTGAGTAGACTAGGAAATAAGGGTTTACTTACACACAAACCTAAACAAGGAGTTTTATTCAGCATACTACTGGCTCAAGACCACTGTCAGGACAGAAAAATGGTATAACCACACACAACCAAAAAACCAGGCAGAACTTCATGCTGATAAGCCCCATTTTCCTGGAAAAGAGGATTTTAGAGATCAGGGTAGGTAAGGTACCATTTGCTTCAAATATCTTGATATCAAATGTTATGAACAAAATTCTTCTAATTTTTTGTGAGGAAAAGGTTACCACTGTTGCTGCTCAGGTGCTGCTCGCGTGTTATGGTAACTACGGGTCGTTGTCGTTAAAAGTTGTTTTTGTATCAGTAAAAGCCCTGGCTGGGGCGAGTTAATGGCTTTTCTCTGGGACAGTGAAGGGTGGGGTACCTCCCGAACAGTGAGAAGAGACTGGGGGGGGGGGTAGATATGTAAGATAACTCCAGGACCAGCATGCCATGAGAAGCTACTGCTTCTAGCTTGTTAAAAAAGACCCCCAAACAACGAGCCAACTAAGAGTTGAGAGATTGGAGTGATGTCTGGACGTCAGGAACGGAGTGCTCAGCCTGCAGAGATGCGGAAAACCTTCGTAGTCCCTCTCACCCTGAGCACAGGAGTCGTCCCGAAACCGGGAGCGGACGGGGCGAAGCGGCGAAAACCAACATCCGAAGGGGTCACGACGCCCCAAAGGCTCCCACGAGGGCCGGACCCCCAGCTCTGCCCCTGGTGGACAAAGCCGCGCATATCCTCCTCCTCCTCCTCCTCTGAGTCGCCTTGGGAGAGACGACGGGAACTGCCCAATTCTGAGCTGATCACTTTTAATAAAGGCATTAAAAGAAGAAAAAGTTTCCTGCCCTGTTTATTTCACAAATATCTCCATTCTTCAAAGATCAACCAAGCTTGTGAGTTCAAGGGTATAAGCAGCATTTTTCTCCAAAGTACTAAAAGACCTAAATGATCATAATGGAAAGAAACTGAATACTAAAACAGAGCTGCTGAAGCACGGGAATCTTGAAAAATAGGCCTTCTCTCACTTAGGAAAATTGTTTTCCCCAGACCACTAGACATCAATATGGTCAGAATTGCTACAGTAGTTCTGAGAAATTCTCAGCTGCTTGAGCTTTAAGAGCTTTGTTTAGCTCTTGGGGAAGAGATGAGAGACTGACAAAAGCTAGAGGCTACTAAGAAATACCTAATGCTAAAACGCTAAAATGTTAGTCGAGTTTTTATAGATGAGTTGAAGCAAAGGAAAGTTCATTGATTTGGAGAAAAAAAGGAAGAGGAGAAAGGGTAATGAAATAGTGTAGAAAGATCAGCTCAGTGTAATGAACTGCCACAGACCTTGCTATTCCACAACTGGAACACTATGCTCTTACTGCAAGGCTGGAGGATGTAAAAAAATATACACACCTTTTACAAGTTTTATTATTTCTCAATGGCTTAAACATTTTACTGAACTCAAGAAACATCAAACACTGCTGCACTGCTCTGCCCCATCATCAGTGCTCAAGCAGGGAGTAATGAAGAGCCTGCAGCACACTGGGAGGGTGCTCCACAGCCCTGCAGCCCCCACAGGCAGCCTCCCTCACCGTGGGATGGGCCCTGCAGTGCACACGGCATTCCCAGAGCACACTGCCTGCATCGGAACATGCTCCTGGAATGCAAGTCAGCTCTCACCAGCCATGCTGCTGCTTTTCCTCCCAGAGGAGCACAACAGAGATGGTCCTGGGAGGATACCAGAGGACACTTGTTCCAACAATGGCAGATAACACAAAATCCTGAATACTTCCCTCAACTCCCAGTTGTCATGAACGGGGAGGAACACAGCTGTACCAAGAAGCATTGTATGGCCCAGAGACAGAATTGGGTATTAAAATGGGTTCTCCCAAAGAAGAACTGGCTTTGAGGCAGTAGTGAGCACACAGCCACAGCATTCTTCATCAAGTTATCTATTCATCATCTTCCCATCATCTGCCCTTTCTTGACAGTTCAGTAGCTCCTGTCCTCTGCTTCACCCCACACAAAGAAATTCTTCCTGTCACTGTGATCAGGAATTGTCAGCATAGACTCATTAAATCATGCTTGACCAACCCAATTGGCTTCTACAATGAAAGTGGATGGACAAGGGGAAAGGAGTGGATATTGTGAACCGTGACTTTAGCAAGGATTTTGACATTGTCTCTCACAACATTCTCATGGACAAATTCAGGAAGTGTGGACTGGATGACCAGACAGCGGGGTGGAACAGCAGATCCCAAAGAGTCATCATCAGAAACACAGGGTCTAGTTGGAAGCCTGTCACTAGCAGAGTCCCCCAAGGTTCTACACTGAGTCCAGTATTGTTTAACTCATCCATCAATGACTTGGATGAAGGGACAGATTACTCTGCAGCAAGTTCACACCAAGCTGAGAAGAGTGGCCAACACCGCAGAGGGCTGTGCAGCCCTTCAGAAGGGCCTTGGAGAGATGGGCAGAGAGGAACTTCTCAAATTCAGCAAGGGCAGATGCAGGGTGCTGCACCTGGGAAAGAATAAACTCACAGAGCAGCCCAGGCTGGGGGCTGACCTGCTGGAAAGCAGCTCTGCTCCTTCCAGAGAAGAACCCAGGGGTGCTGGTGGACAACAAGCTGTCCATGAGCCAGCAGTGCCCCTGCTGCTAAAAAGGCCAATGGTATCCTGGGCTGCCTCAGGGAAAGCACGGCCAGCAGGGCGAGGGAGGTGACCCTGCCCCTCCACTCAGAGCCGGTAAGGCCACGCCTGGAGTGCTGTGTCCAGTTCTGGGCTCCTCAGCACAAGAGAGACACGGAGCTCCTGGAGCAGGTACAGTGGAGGGCTATGAAAATTATTAAGGGACTGGAGCATCATTCTTAGGAGGACAGGCTGAGGCCTGCTCAGCCTCGAGAAGAGAGGGCTGAGAGGGGATCTCATCCATATTTGTAAGTATCCAAAGGGAGGCTGCCAAGAAGACAGATCCAGGTTCTCCTCAGTGGCGACAAGCACTAGGACACAAGGCAATAGGCAGGAACAGATGCACAGGAAGTTCCTGCTGATTATGAGAAAGAACTTCTTTACTGTATGGATGACCATGCACTAGAACAGGCTGCCCAGAGAGGTTGTAGAGTTTCCCTGCTGGAGTTATTCAAGAACTGTCTGGGTGCAATCCTGTGCACTGTGCTCTAGGATGGCCCTGACTGAGCACAGAAGTTGCACCAGATGACCCACCGTTTTCCCTTCCAATCTGAGCTGTTCTGTGATTCTGTTGTCTAAATGTCAGCTTTGGGATGAGCTCAGAAGTGTATGTACCAAGCAGTGGGCACTAATAATTGTACATGTCTATCAGCTAACTGTTCTTACACTACACAATACAGCTTAAAATAATCCCAAACAAGAGAAAAGAAGTTCACGGTAAGTGCTGAAAACTCAGGAAGACCCTGAGCAACAAAGACGGGTAGAGGGAGAACATTCTGAGAAACTCTTAGAGCTTCTGCAAACCTCTGAAGTTGGCCAAGGCAAAGTGCTGATGGAATGCTGGCTAAAACATAACTTCCACCTTACATGTGATAATGGGATCACACACAACTCACCCTGATGTTTATGAAGTTCTCCAATACAAATGTACTGCAGTACAGCACTGCCATGGAGCTTCCTTCACTAAACACCATCTCACCCCGGACACAAGAATTTCCATCTGGATCTTATACACTTGTCCTGAATAAGACTCTGACTTGGAAGTAATATCAGAAGCTTTTCCTCTAGTTCTATAACATCCAAGCTGTGTTGGAATTCAATAAAGCCACCTACTGAAAGCATATCACTCTTCCTTGACGAAGACACGTGCTCCAACAGAATCTGCATAACCCCTAGGAAGGCTGAACTTTGAGGGGGCCTCAGATGCTCTGTAGCTCATCTATGCCTGAAGAGCAGTGTCCCAAGTTCCTTTTTTCCATTCCATATGGCATTCTGCCATCTCCTTCAGATGGGCAGTGCTACTGGCAAGGACTGAACTGCTTCTCTCACCAGAAGTACAGTGCTCACCTGGCTTCTACGCTGGATCATGAGATGTGGAATCTACCAAAAACTGCATTAACAGCGTAAATGTGAAAGCACACTGGGATGAGCTGACATGCCAGCTCAACACACATAAAGGTGTGAAATCTCCCCATGGAAAAACTAGCAAAATAGGAATAGTTATGAGATAATTATTTCCAAGATAAACTTCACTCCTTAAATGAATGATCAAAAAGCATGTGTAGATGTGGCACATTGACCTTAACATCAGATTAATCTACACTGACTGAAGCGTAGCCCAGATGAGTTTATTCTGCATTAGAGACTTATTTGCCATGAAGTTGGTGCAAGAATGATGTGCTACTTACTTTCTCCAGATTTAACCCTCTTATGCTGGTTGAGGATATCATCTCCAAGCCACTGGAGTCTATCTTCAACAAATTATTTTATTTGGTGTCTAGAAACATGAGTGTAGAGCCTCCATCACAGTAAAAAATGAAACAAGCACAGAAGAAATATACCAAGTTCTAAAGTTCACTGGTTATGTTTTTATTCTCCAGTAGTTAGCTGCTAACTTAAAAATGCAGCATTTTACTAACAGGTGGTGGATTAATGGCTTTGACATAAATGTTTTGGTTGAGTCCCTAGATTCAGCAGGAAGGCACTATTATATACTTACATTCCACAAACACAGTCAGGTCAGCCTGCATAAAGGTGATAACTACTTGACTGATTCAGAACAGCAGTTAAAATTTCTTATTCACTGGGTGTGAAAAGACATGACCACTCGGGCCTGGAGAGCAGATGAAAAGCATTACCTCCTGATACAGTTTCAGGGCAGAAAGCTTCTAATATCAATATAGCCACACACCTAATATGTTAATGAGGAAGATGCAGCAATATATAAAGTGAGAATAAACTCCACCCACCCAGCACTACAGACACTACCAACATTTTATGTCAAAACTTGGCCATTTACATAAGAGGACATCAAATGAATTAATCCTTCACTGAAACCAGGTAATAAATCTTATGTACAATATCAATTATTAAATTTAAAGTGAAGCAATGTCTGACAGTACTTCCATATCACATTTATCACCTACTTTTAATACTAATCAATCTTCTGTGGATATTACGGGTTACTGCAACGTATCACAACTTTACCTAAGAGTCACATCAACCCTGTAACTTCTGATCAATGGTACACAAACACACTTGATTATCAAACATTAAATACAAGAAAAAAATCAATCACATTAACAGAACACCATTTCACTACCTTTATCACTGGGAACACAGCTCATCTTGAGCTTGAGAGTCTGTCAAGCTCCTTGTCGTTAGATAGAGCTGCCTTTGCTAGTTATATTAAACAGCTACAAAGTTTCAGGTATCTTTCTCCTAGATATATAAATATTCAGCAGCAGTTTAAGTTAATGTTAATAGTTAACTTTTTCAGAGAATGGTTAAGAACCCTTAAGCTTAACATTGTATTGCTTTCCAGAAGTATTGCAATGACAATAAAAAACCACAGGCATAACCTACTGAAAACAAATTATTTCAATATCCAAATTAATTTGAAAAAATGTTTTAGATCTATAGAAGAATCAAGAAAAACACAGCACCTTATAAAAGAGAACTTGCTGCTTTAGTAGTAAGTTCTGATATACCCAAAGAGTTTTTTTTCAGGTCTATGATGTAGTAACAGGTACTGCTTAAAAATTGTTTGCACAGATTTTCCATAGCTGCCTGCCCTTAACCTAAGCAGTCATTATAAAGACAGAAAAGGAAAATGAACCTCCCACCAGGCATTTGCACCTCACCACGTCTTTCTTTAAATCATTTACACCCCTGTCAACATGTGCAGAGTGGTTTTATTACAACACTCCAAACAAACATAACACATTCATGCTGTAATTAAGCAACAATCTTGGAGGCTAGGTCAGTCTGGCAGGGTGACTGCCAAGAGTCAAATGTGATAAAGAAGTCTGAGCTGCAGTGAGAGTATGGAAGAGCGCTTCAGACTGGAAATCCACATAAAACTCACTTGCTATTTTCAAGACCACCTTTAGTATGGTCTTCAGCAACAAGACTGTGATGCAATTTTACTGGAAAGCACACACAAAGCATGTGTACTTGTGACCATTTCAATGAAGAACAAATCAAACACCACACTGCTAAGAAAAGCCTGCAAAAATCGATGAGCTAATGCAGCCTAGCACACTTTGGAAGATGCCATTCACCTCCGGGAGAGGCTCTCCCATTCACTCACCAGGGAACCTGGCAAACCAGCGAGTGTTTTGCGTAGTCATGTGTAAAATTAGATTTCTGTTGTGCAAGCTAACATTCTACTAATATTTTCATTCACAAGAGACCAAGTGCTTAATTAACATTTATACCAATTCTCGAGCTATTTACTGACACAAAGGACGTGGTGACTTGATAGCATGGTTCCTTAGACACAGCCCTAAATACAAATATAGGTTTTGCTCCCCTCTACCACATTTTTTACTATTTAAATTTGCAATTTCTCTTCTACTGCAAGTAATAACTATCTCAAAAAACCCCCAACAACAACAAAAAACAAGCCAAGGAAAAAAAACAACTAAACAAAAAAATCCCGAGGAAACAAGAAAGCGACTACAGCACATGTTTGTAAGAACAAGGAGAACAAGTATTGCTTTCCTGTGATAATTTGTTCCAGTTTGCAGTTCTGCCTTTGGAAGCAAGCAGAGGCAAAGGAGATGCAGTACCACAGCATAATGCAGAATGATCTGTAGCATTACTTTAGTTTTGCATCTATAAGCAGAGCAATGCGGTTGTAATGACAGCTCTCAGCCACCAGAAGTTCCACCTAAAATCATATACTGGGTTCCTGTGGTGGACTTGGAGTTAATATTCTTCATAGTAGCTGGTATGGGGCTTTGTTTTGGATTTGTACCTCAAAATAGTGTTGATCATCCTAGAATGGCTTGGGTTGAAAGGGACCTTAAGGATCATCTCGTTCCAACCCCCAGCCATGGGCAGGGACACCTCCCACCAGACCAGCTTGCTCAGAGTCCCATCCAACCTGGCCTCAAACACTTCCAGGGAATGGAGCAGCCACAGCTTCTCTGGGCAACCTGTGCCTGTGAACACCAAGTTGCTTTTGTTATTGCTGAGCAGCGCTCACATGGAGCCAAAGCTTTTGCTGCTCCCCACAGACCCCAGGAGTGAGGGGGCTGGAGGTGTACAAGGAGCTGGGAAGGGACACAGGCAGGACAGCTGACCCCAAATGACCCAAGGGATATCCAGTCCATTGGGTGCCATGATCAGCATGTAAAGTTGGGGCTAGAAGAAAGACTAGAACATTGGTAACCATGGCATTTGTCCCCCCAAGCCACCCTTACACGTGATGGAGCCCTGCTGTCCTGGAGCTGAGCACCTGCCTGCCCATGGCAAGTGGTGAACAAATTCCTCATTTTGCTTTCCTTAACAAACTGCCTCTCTCAGCCCACTGGTTGGGTCACTTCTATCCTTCCAATTCTCTCCCCCATCCCACCAGGGGACAGTGAGCGAGTGGCTGCATGGGGCTGAGCTTACAACTGGGGTTAAATCACAGCAGTTGCTTTTTAATAAACCCTACAAAAAACAACTTACTTCTGCAGGCATAGCAACTAGCAAATTCTGTGAGTTAACACTGTCACCATCTTGACAGACACTCAACTTTACTTCTTCCTAAGACATTCAAGAGTGTCAAAACTGCAACCCTAGTCACAACATTGTACTTAAAGCAAGAATGAGCACTCATAAATGCAAGGTAATTATTCTTCATAAAATAAAATCTTCACCAGATAACTATAGTTCATATTACTTTTTTTGAATGGTTGCAACTTTTAAATGAGCCACCAGCCAGAAAAATCAAGCTATTTTATCATAGAGCTTTTATAAGTAGCAGACTGCTTCCAAATCTATCAGTTTATCCCACTATTCAATACTGAGGGATGAAATCAACACTATACATTCTTACTTTCCCAATCAAGTATGTTTTACATTACCCACTAAATCCCATCTGTGTACAGTTGGTTAAAGCATCTAATGTGCAACTAATACAGGTTATTTTGATATCTCAATCAGTCAGACTATTATTGAAAAATATTCATACCTGAGCATTCCTGTCCTTACTATTTGCCTTGAAATTCTCAGTTAAGCAGAAGTAATACAGCAAAGTTCAAGCACTGTCTATGTGATAACAAAAATCTAAAAAGCCTCTAAGAAATAACTGATAGCTTCCTAGCTGTCAGCATCTGCTCAGCATCCCTTCCTGTAGGGAAAGGTTATACCTTGCTGCCTTAATAATGAGCAAGTACTTTGTTCTAATTGTTAACAGGAAAGAAAATATCACTGTTATACAACTGCTGAACAACATCCAAACTTAAGCTCCTTGTTCTCCTTAGGGATCCTAATATAAAGGAAGTAACTTCTGCTGGCATCTCCCAAGAGTAACTCTACAGACAATATAGGCCATGCTTAAAAAAAAAACCAAAACAACCAAAACCAAAAAAACAAACAAAAAACCCACAATCCCCCCCCACATTTTTAAACTGCTGAGCATCAAAACATTTCCAAAGATAATTAAGGAAACCCTCAAACTACTGATTCCCTTACTTGATTGCAAAAGTAATATGAAGAGGAGTTACAAATAGGTCTTATGTCACAGTTCAGATTTAAAACTTGCTCCAGTTTCTAAAAAATTCAGGAGAAAGAACCCAACACTTTGAGGTTCCATAGACATTTCTTTCAATTTTACTATGCCACTGCAAATCCACTGTCAAGCAAAGCTGGTATCAAAAGTGAAACTAACTGTACATTGCAAACTGAAATCAAAATCCTTTTGCATTCCAAGGAAAACTACATACAGTTGTAAATTACAGATATTCAGCAATAAAAGAACCCCTTCAGTTTTCCATCAGTGTTTAGCAACTTTAAGACTTGTACCCTTAAAAACACCACCTTGAGGGCTACCTGAAGCAAAAATCAGTAGAGAAACCTAGTCACTGCAGCTATTTTCCCAAAAATGTAAAACACACCAGCAATAATGTGTACCATAGCCCAAGACCACAGACCAAGCCCAACAAGTTGGTTTTATCAAAGGAAAAGATATCCAAGACACCCACCAACTATCAGACAAAACATCAAGAATTATCCAAGTTTGTTTTTCACACCTCCACTCTTTCTTTTATAGAGATGAGAATTATCTCTACAGTTACATCAGCTACACCAGGCACAAGCAAAGAACCCCACTACTTCAGACATTACATTTTCAGAAGCTGCATCTGCTCCCACTTGGGGGACTGTTCTAAAGCAGGGAAAATAACCTGTCCCTTGCCAAACAGGAAGGGCGATACAAAGAAAAGTTTAAACACTTGACAAGTATCAAATCAACCCATAAAGCAACCACCATAAGACTCTTTTTTAGAAAAGAGTCATGCAGTAAACACCACCCTGTTGACAACCCCCATCATGCAACTAAAAGTCATCAGAAATTATGGTGTTTGAGGGTTTTTTAATGCATATTATATATATATAATAATAAGCATATTTTTAATAATATGCATATTTTAAAAACAGAGGCCACAGTCTCACCCTTTCAGTTTAATTTATTTTGCAGCTCACACAACCGAATTACTTTTACATATCCACTCCGTGCAACACAGTAAGAACATTAAGTTTTGTTTACAAACACCACTTTAAAATTACTGTTTTCACTAAAAATTCAAACCTTTAAATGTGTTGGTATTTTTTACTAATAAGTTTTGCAACAGTTTAAGAAAACAACATTTTTTCTAAGCGGCTTCTCAAAAACGATAAAGTCCTTTATATAAGGTAAGAGGTACAGGAGTGGTGGGGAATTGAATCAAAACATAAGTTTTTCCACAAAGCTAACCCTGTTTTAAGAATTTTGTAGATTTCAGCTGTCTCTTTCATATTGACAGACAACACGAGGAGGAAACAAATTCATTATATTTCACTCTGTTTCAACCGTGGCTGCTGTGAATTCAAAGGACACCCGCACTTAGCAAAATACAACTTCCTTCCCATGAGGAAAGGCCTACACGCCGATTTAATCACACAAGCCCCCTTCCCCGCGGCAGGCAGGGTGGGCTCGGCGGGGAAGGAGGCGAGGGCGAGCGCGTTTTGGGGGGAGCAGGGGCAGCCGGAGCAGGAGCAGCGCCGAGCCGGGCTCCTCCAGCAGCAGGAAGTTTCCAAGGGGCCGCGCCGAGCATGCGCCGTGCGCAGCACGGGCTCCCTATGTGGCAAGAGTGCAGAGGCAACAACCGAACGAATAACAGAGACAAGAGATCAAGAGCAACAAGCTCCCTCCCCTCTGTATTCCTGCGGCCGCCTCCACACAGCCCTCCTTGCCCAGGCTGCTCTCTGGGCCCGGGCCCTCCCGCATCCACCGCGGGCAGCTGGGATTAGAGAGTCTGGCAGCCAAAGCTGCTCCTGGAGAGGGAGGAGAGGAGAGCGAGAGCAGCTCGGAAGCAAACAGCGGAGTGCATAACCTGTGCCTCCAGCTCGCACGTCTCAGGTGGCGGCGGGGGAGCGGCAGCGAGCACACAGCTTGTCCCCCCCGCAACTGGAAGAGGGGATGGGGGAGGAGGAGGGGAGAGAAGAGAGGGATGGAGGTGGCACACAATGGCTGGCTGTGTGTGTGTGGAGGAGACGGCCCACAACAGCAGCCATGGGGGGGGCTCAGGGCTTCTCCGTGACCCCCATTCCTCATCCCAGATACACCGAGGTGAAGGAGGGGGGGGTTCACTGGGGATCGGGACATTCCCATGTGTTTGCACATGTGTGTGCGTGCGTGCCCTTCTTGTTTCGGGGGAGAGGTAAAAACGGGCAGAGATATTGGGGGGGGGGGGAAGAGGCTGTGAAGCGCCCCCCAAGCTGTGGGGAAGGGAGGAGGTGGAAGAGAGACCGGCTACCAGCGCCAAGCTGAACGAAAATAGTTATTTCGTCTTATGCCTGTTTTCTGCAAGGAGTCCCACCCGCACAGAGCTCGGGAACGAACCCAGGGAAACAGGGGGGGAGGGAGGGACGGAGGGGGGGGTCACAGGCGGCACTGAGAGGGAGGAGAGGGGAAGGAGAAGTCCCCCACCTCTCTCCCGAGCCCGCCGCGGGGGCAGGCACCTCTCTCCCCAATATACACACACAAATAGCTGCTCCCCCCCAAAAAAAACAGGGAGAGAGGGCTCCCCTCCCCCCGGGAATCCCAGGCCCCTCCTCTCCCTCGGCGCGCTCCACCCCCGGGGCCGGGAGGAGGCGGGGGGGGACAGCCCCGGCCCCCCCTCCGCCCCCCGGGCCCCCCTCAGCCGGCCGCCCCGGAGCGGGCCGGCGGGAGAGGTATGGGAGTCGCTTACCTTGGTCTCCGGGCTCCTGCGGCGGTTGCAGGACGCGCTCCAGCTCAGGGAAGGGCAGCTCGGGCAGGTCCAGCAGGGCCCCGTAGCGCTCAAGGAAGGAGCAGACAACGGCGAAGTTGGGCCAGGAGCCCGGGCAGCGCGGGCCCGCCGGGGCAGGGGGCGGCGGGGATGGGGCCGGAGGAGCCGCCGCCGCCGCCGCCATCTTGGACCTGGGGATGGAGAAGGAGCTGGGGAGGGGGAGGGAGGAGGGGGCGCTGCCGGGCCGGGCCGCCACTATCCCACAATGCACCGGGGGGACGATGAAGGCAGGGGAGGGCAGGGGGCGGCGGCCAGAGCGGCGCGAGCCGGCTCCCCTCCGCCGCGCGCGGCGAGGGGGAATGAAAACAAGGCGGGGCAGGGGCGGGGGTAGATCCACGGACCGACCAATCGGAACTGGCGGAGGGCGGGGTCGGTAGGAAACGCTGTCCAATGAGAGCGTGGCAGCCTGGAGGCCCCGCCCCCTCCCCGCGGGGCCGGGCGGAGGCGGAGCCTGGCGGGGCCGTGGGGTCGCGCGCGCGGGGCGGTGAGTGCGGGCGCGTGACGGAGCCTCCGTGAGGGGAGCGGGCGGGAGCGCGCGGCCCGCGCCGGGGCTGTCCCGGTCCTGACCCGGTCCCGACCCGGTCCCGGTCCCTGTGCCCCCCACGCCAGGCCGTGCTTCGGGCGGTCCTGAACTGCGCCTTCCCTTCCCAACTCACTCCCTCCACCCCTCTCGCGGTGCTTCTCAGCGGTCTGTGTCCTTGTCTCCTTGCTTCTCTCCGCTGTGTTCACCAAGTGCTATTCCCCCTCTTCTCTTACTACCAGCTCCCCGTGACCTCCCCGGTTAACTGCCGTCACAAGGCTCCCCAACGAAAAGGAATTGCCGAATTCCCAAAGTGTGTCTTCCTCCTTCGTGAACTTGACACCTTCCCCCTCCCTACACAGTTGATCTAAAGTTCTCCCGTCCTTTCTGTTTGCCTCCCTCCTGTCAGTTTTTAATCCTGACCTTCCTCTGCCTGCTGCATCCCCTGGAATGGGAAGTCGCCCTCCTCCTGACCCTGCTCCCAAGCAGCGCTGGAGAGCCACATTGCCTTGTGACACCTTACAGGAATTTGTTCTGCCCAAAACTTCACACACACCGATTTACTCTTCCCCTTGTATCCTCTTCAGTCTCAGGTTGCCCATTGGATTTTACAAAACTTCCTTTCTTTCTGCAGCATCTTAAAATGTCATCGGGTGCACTGCTCTCGTCCACCTCTTTGTTCCATTTGTTGCTGGTTACCTCCACAGAAGAAAGGTGCGCTGGCACTCTTAAAGTCCACCAGCTTGCCCAGCTGCAATTCAATTGCTCAGCTTGCTTCCGCTTCCTTCTCGGCTGCTTTTGTCTTCTGCCATCCTTATCCAGCGCTTCGTTTCTCTCTTTCAGTATAGCCTCCTGACATAAACGTGCATTTTCCCTCCTTTTGAGTTCTACTTCCTTTATTTCTGATGTTTTTAAACTCTCATGACTTTGCTGGTGGAGTCCTTAGCCATTTCTGCTCCTCATCTCTTTGTGTTTGGACTACTGCAGTTTGCAGAAATTGCAATTTTAGGTTGTACTTGCAAGTCAGTGAACTCAAGGTCTCTTTTGATCTTAAGTGTTAATGTATATTTTGATACTTTACATTTCTCACAGTGAATAATTAAAAAAATAATTTGCTTGAGAGCTATTTTCCTGCTCCTCAGTGATTGGTGCATGCTCTACATCCAAGGATGCCCAAAGTTTCTATCAACGAGTTCATTCTCACTCTAAGATATTCTTATTTATTCTAGTGGCCTGACCTTACTGATAATCTCTGGCAGTATTATGGGAAATGGTTTTAGAGGATAAATTTTTATTTGTGCCTTGTAAGTTGTGTTGCTTCATTTCTGCTGTTTACTTGTTTTAATGCTGTTTGGAAAAGATAGCATGGAATCCTTGCTCTCCCATTTGCAGTTTGTGGCTGTTTGATTGCACAGTTCCAGCCTTATGATACTGTTTGGACTGGGGAAGGTGATATTCTTGATCATCTTATTGTTCATCCACCTCTGCCTAACCTCCAGGTCTAATTCTACCATTTCATCTGAAAAGTAGCACAGGCAAAAATTATTTTTATTCTTCAGAGCCAGGTTCTGGCTGCTTTATTCAGCCTTTACTCTTTCATTTCATTCTGTTGGGACTACTGCTGGTTGTTTCTTCAGCTGGAATATCCCTTCAGGCAGACCTTTGGAAAAATAGTCTTACAAATCCTTGCTTGAATCCATTGCATCGTGGATGTGCGGTGAGAAAATCTAGAGTGAATTAATCCAAGCAAGTTTCAGTCCCCTGTAGGTGCTTGCCTTGCTTCCTGTTTGACAGGACACATGTGCCACTAACTCCACACAAGAGTGAGAAGGAAAAGAATTGCCCCACCTCTGGCAGACCCAGTCCTGTGCTGAATCCAGAGTAATGCACTTTTTCCTTCATGCAGTGTTTCAGGTGGGATACTGAGATCTGCGTCTGGCAATCCAAGGAGAGCACGTCCTGTCTGGCAGTGCTGCATCTTTTGTAGCACGTGCAAGACAGGAAGGGAGGCTTCCAGGAGGACTGGAAGCGTGGTCATGCCAAGATTTATCTTTTGCAAGGGCAGTGCCTTTAATCTGTGCTGCCAGGGTTCATGTAATTAATTCAAACTACTCAATTCCTGGTGAATGTAAACAATTAAACAATAAAGGGAGAGAATCTGTGTATCTGGAAGGATCTGCCACAGAGATGTTCTGGATTAGGCAGAGGTGGACCTTTTTTACTGGAGAAACATCAAATTTTCTTCAAAATGGGGGATTTCAGACCATGTGAATTGGAAGGGCAGAAAGGTGACTCTGCCCTGGAGAGGTGTCAGTGGACTGCCATGCTAGTCCAAAGCATTTCCAGGGGATCATCACGCTGTGATTCCTCTCTTTGAATCCAGTGCCAGAATCACCACAGCAGTCAGACTGCAGTACGTGGGGGACTCTGAGGAGGGGAAGGTTTCTGTGGGGAGCTGACAGGGAGTTTGTGAGGCAGGGTCCCTGCCCTGCTGGTGCCCAGCAGTGGTTGTGGAAGCAGATCCCAACATCGCTGCAGGGCTCACCAAAAAGCACTTGGGATACAGGGGCACTGATAAGGCTCTGGCAAGTTCCAGGCAACAGACATCAAAGGAAGATGTGTACCAGTGGTTGGCTGCTAAAGGAGAAAGGGAGAAAATAAGCAGAGACTTAGAAAACATGACTGAGGGGATGTTTATTTAATCTAAATGAAATAAAAGAAAAATACTGTGTGAAATCATCAAGAAAACAAACAAACAAAAAAAAAAAAGGCGAAAAAGACAAAGATTAAGCTGTTCTACTTGTCCCCAATAGAAAGGATTAGAAACAATGGATTTAAGTTGAAACAATGAAGATGGAAGTCAAACAATTAGACAAGTTTTTATTTGGATATATAATCCTGGGAGACTTGCTCTCTGTCAGCAGTGTCTGGGGAAAGGCTCGACCCCTTTACACCCCTGAAAGTCTTGTTTTCTGTAGCAATGTGACAGTGACACTCTTTGGTTCATGGCTTTACTGTTGGGTTTGGGTTTGTTTGGCATTTCCTTTTAACCTCATTTACCACTTTAATGGTAAAAGAAGAAAGTGGCCAATGAAATAGCGCAGATTTATGATATTTTAGGAAATTATTATCATCCTTATTGTTCATTTTGGGGAGAAGATTAAAACCCAGATGTGAGAGGATATTCTGGGATCTGATCCCTGTTGATAGTTTTAAAAGTTGAACATCCAATACTTGAACAGATTTAGCACACAAAATGATTCGCCCAAAATCCTGCACAAAATCCCCAAGAGGACTGGTAATTCAACAGATCTGCTGATCCTCAGTTCAAGTCTGTTGTCACAAAACCACGTGGATAAAGTCTGTAGCAGCATTTCCTTCCTAGCTCCTTGGGGCAAGGACAGAATTTTCCGTTTTTATTAACGTGCTGCATATGTTGGCCTGATGTTAAGTATTAAATATCCTTTTTCCAGACTTCAGTTCCACTTTGTGATGTCTTCCCCTGAAATTGCTTCCCTTTCTTGGGGTCAGATGAAGGTGAAGGGCTGCTCTACAACGTATAAGGACTGCAAAGTATGGCCGGGAGGAAGCCGGACATGGGATTGGCGAGAAACCGGGACTAATGTAAGTTTGCTGGTTAGTACCTTGCATTTAAAACAGGACTCTCAGAATGGTCCAGAGAACAGTGTTAAAGCTCCAGACAGAAATTCAGTGAGCTGCCTTTTTCTTTCATCTAGCCATTAGATTTTCCTGGTAAGAACTGAGTGTATGTTTTGGAGGTGACTTTGTGGAGGGGTCAGAGGGCTGCAGCCCCACTGTGTCCTACACGCAACAGGATATAGCAATTGTTGCCCTGAGCTCTGACAGCCACCCTCACCAGACAGCTCTCACATACCTTAGAGCTTTCAAACAATATTCTTCATCTGTCTAAGAGTGCAGTTTTCATAAGATAACAGTAACAACCTCTCTTCAGACTATCTAAACAGAAGTTATCTTGAGTGAGATAGGAAAAGAAATTATGAAAAGTAAAAAAATAAATAGACAGTAACTGACCTTGCGTGTTTGGAAGACAGCATTGCATGTGGTTTAGTTTTTATCCTTTTCCTTGGGGTCCCTTGTACATATTTCAGAGGAGAAATATGCAGATACAGTGTCTCATGCACTATTTTCTCTGTGAAAAGCTCATGGTCTGGCTAATCACACAGTGACTTCTCTTGGTAGCCATATGCTAAGTGCTTGCCCTTAAAGTTTATCTCTAAATGCAATCAGAATTGGAAGGAAGTGCATGGAGCAGTATTGATGTTTCTGATTTAGAAGCAGTATAGCAAATATTGCTATGATGGGAACTTGATGTTGATAATTCTCCCCATATTATGACTTGCACTGGGATAGATGATTGGCTAGGAAAAAAGAAGTTCCACACTTTCAAAGCAAAAGTTAAAGCACAAAATAGCAGCGTAGTGACCAGGCCCAGCACCTGCAGCCATATCAATGCAGAGGATGCAGCTCTCTTGGATTCATTTTGACACAACTGAAACACAAAGCATTTGGCTTTGCAACTTCATCTGTAATCTTTGGGAGAATAGAATTTTTTTAACCTGTCAGAGTTCAGTTTATGCAGAATATATAACACCAAGAGAAAGGTGTTGTTTTCATGCAAAGATATGCACCTCATGCACCTTGCAGAGAAAAAGGTAGCTGGGTATGTAACCTTTTAAAATGTATTTCATTTATGGCCTTCTTATTTAAAAATAAGTTTTCACTGGCTGTTCAAAGGGCTGGGTTTTGTGGGAGAGTTGCTGTCTGCTTGTTTGACAATATCATTTTTGTGCTTTATATGCACATGGCTGGAGAAGCAGAACAGGTAACAATAGCCAAAAAGTTCCCAACTAGTTCCCATCTCAACCACATTTTTGTATTTATTCCAACCACTGGAAAACTTTGGTTTCAAATTATAGGCACTTACTAACATTTAGGAGGCTGTGCTTTCTTTTGAAAGTTTCTAACAAGGAATATCTTCTTGTCACAAGTAAAACATTTAAATCCATAAGTTTTTAGAGGACTTGAAAAACAATGTTAATTTAACAATGTTAAATTAAAATTGGAGGAGAAAAAGAATAGTTGGGTTCTCTGGAGAACTAGGTTTTCTGGCATCCTTTTTATTTAATCAGGAAGTAAAAAGTACATATCTAAAGTAAGATCTTATGTAAATCACTTGTAAAGCTCCTGCTTTAGGTCAGTTCTATCCTTGCAGCTGAGGAGTGAGGTGATTTTCTTTTAAAAGAAATAGCAAAAAACAAATATTAAGAATAGAACTAAGCTTTTTCTAGACTGCATCTCCAATGTTGAGAAGAACTGTCAAAAATTTAATTTTGTCAGCACTGGAAACTGTGAGATTCATCAGCTGCATTTTCTGCCCAGTTTTTTAAAGATGGAGTTGTTTGCCTACTTTCCTTAAGCATGTTTTTCCTGGAGGTAGCTGGAACTGAAGTGTGGAAAACAAGCAGTGCTGGTCATGTCCTGCACTCTAGTTGGAAATAAATTGCTTCCTTTCCTCCTCTGCTGTCACACTGCTGTCTAGTGAAGCATTTTTTCATCAGGAAAATTGTATGACAGGCCCTGCAAGGTTCTGTAACTGGGCACTAACAGTTATTGTGGCCTTAACCCTTGGGGATGAATGGCACCCTCTCTCCCTGGCTGGCTGCATTTCAGTGCCATCTGCTAATGGCAGGAGAAAAGACATAGGTATTGCTGAAATGCAGGCCAGAGAACAGAGCAGGCTAGAAAATCTGCTGTCAAATCAACAACGATACAGTTATTTCATCATGTTACATGTTTCCTGTAGCAACAGTAGTTTCTTACTAGCATCAAAGTGTCCTGTGTAACCAAAGAAAATCCTTTTGTTCCGTGGCTTTAATGTCTCAGGAGAGCTTCTCACGTGACAGCAAACCTTCCCCAGAATTCTAATTATTGTAATTGCAGTAAAACACACCAATTCTTCTTGTCTAAGTTTTGAGTCTACTTAAGAAACCCCAAAGGAAAAGCATTGCCTATTCTGTCATAAACAAGCACTTAGAGTGATTTGGTCTGAGAAAGCTCTGCCTATGCAAGTGAGTTCTGCATTCCAGGTGTGGGTATGGAATGTAAATGGACTAAGGGGAACACAGCCCATGGTCCTGGCAGCCCAAAGGGCCAGACATGTCCTGGAGTGTGTCAAGCACAGCACACTGAGGGACGTGCTTGTCCCACTCTGCTCTGCACTGCAGCAGCCCCACCTCGAGTTCTGTGTGCAGTTTTGGGCACCTCAGCCTAAGGAGGACATCAGACTGTTAGACTGTGTTCCAAGGAGGGTGATGAAGGTGCTGAAAGGCCTTGAGGGCAAAGCTTATGAGGAGCAGCTGAGGGCATTTGGCTTGTTCATCTTGCAGAAGAGGAGGCTGAGGGGTGACCTCATCACAGTCTACACTTTCCAGAGGCAGGGCAGCGCAGGCAAGGTGCTGATCTCTCTGCTGACCAGCAGTAGGACCCATGGCAATGGAGTCAAGCTGAGAGGGGACGTTCAGATGGGGTGTCAGGAGAAGGCTTTCCAAACCCACAGGATGCTTGGGCTCTGGAATGGGCTCTACCACGGGATGTGGTTACAGAGCAAGCTTGTCGGAGTTCCAGAAGCATCTGGATGGTGCTCTTAAGTCGTGGCTTAGCTTAACATAGTCCTGTGAATGATTCTCATGGATCCCTTCCAACTTGAGGTGTTCTAAGATTCTGTGAACTTGGAGAACCATAAAGGTGAATCATCTCTGTTACTGAAATTTCAGACATCAGCCATGCTAAAGACTTTCTTGTGGAATAAGTTTATTTTATGCATTGGAAGTGGCACTCTACAGTGCAAGGCTTTTTTCACCTGCAGCTTTAGGAGCTCATGTGTTTGTTTTAGCTGGGAAAGTCTTACTTGCCCCATTCTCCATGAGTCTACCGTGGCATTAGCTGCTTCAAGTGAGAAACTCAGACCTCTCAAAAACTTCTGAACTTCAGAATTCTACTTAAAATAAAAAGGAGGATTATTATTTAAAACATAATTAATATTTTAAATATTTATAATAATATTATACTAATAAATATTATTGCCTATTATTATATAAAATATTAATTATAATATTTATATAATTATACATAACTCTAATAAAATAATATGTTATTATATAAAATAATAAATAGTAATATTATTTCTTATAATAATATTTAAATATTTCTTTAAAACATAAATAATATTTATGTTTTAAAAATACACACCAAAGAGGGGCCAAATTATAGCCACAGGATGTCCAGTATCTTACTCTTGACCACATGGAGACAGATAGAAACTGAATCCAGGAGGAGAATTAGGGTAACATAATAATGTTTTATATTAACATTATAGGTGTGTTTATGCATTCATATGTTTAAAGCATAATAGCAGTAAGTGGGTGTAGTTTTTAAAACATCTGTTAATGTGCTGTGTAAGTTACTTCTTTCTCTGAGGCGTTTGGATTCAAATATTCTTTTCTCAAAATAAAGAATATTGCAGAAATCCAAGCTGTTAAGTGAAATTAAGTTACCCAATAAATTTCAGTCCTCTTTAGTGAGATTTGCAAAGTAAACAAGAAAATTACTTAATAATTTTAATTATCTGATGAGTTCTTTGTATTTAAAGTGAGGAAACTTTGGCGTGCAACCATCTTTCTTTCAAGTAGATTTTGTTATTTTGAAATCAAACAACAGTATTGTTGCAATTTATTGATTTCACCTTAACTGTTAATATTTATAAAATGCCAGAAGACATAAAAGTTTAAGAAATTTGTAATGCATCTTTTTAGTTTTGATTATTTAATAAGGAATTATAATCCTGCCATCAATCAAATAATTATCATCCTTCATCTGCATATTAAATACCTTTTTCAGTTTCTAATGTTATCTACTGTGTGTATGTACAGAAGAGAGTTGTGTTACATTCTGGTTCTGCTAATTTACCCTGCTGCTCTGTGCTCAGGACACACAGACACAGCTTTCCTGCCTGATGCTGTCAGTACACAGACTATTATTTTCCTTCCCTGACACTTAGCATTCTCCAGGAGTGCAGCCAGCTGACCTTGAAGAAGTCGTCAAGAAGGGAGTTAAAACTCTGGTGATTGGTCGTGGCATGAGTGAGGCTTTGCAGGTAGGTTTTTGTGCTGTGACAAGCATAAAGAGACCTGTTTGTTTTCCCTCTCCCTCTGATTAGGAGGAAAAAAATTAAATCGATGATGCTTCACTGAGGGAAAAAGATTGAGGATCAGCTCCTGTCACGCGTCCCTCAGGTCCTGAAAGAAACATCATTTGAGCTCCTCTGTATTAGTGTCCATGCCAAGCAGTAAACAGGTTTATGTTCTGCTACAGGAGCAAATGAAACAAGAAGAATTTTTCAGAATGTCATTAGTCCCCTCCTCTTGCAATAGGTTATAACTGGCTCTCTAGCCTGCTGTAAATACTTTGGTAATTAGGCATTCTTGTCACAATTGTTGCCAGGGTGTCATTTCAGCAGATAAACTAGCTACAGAAAGCTGAGATCAGAAGTGCTGAGCTTTACTTGGTGAGAAGCAAGTCTTTACCTTTCTGGTGGGATGAATAACACCTTCTTTATATTAAATTCCTTTAGCTTCAATTCTATTTATTTTTGTAAGAGAGGACCACATTTTAAAGTGTGCTAAGGAGGTAGGGGAGCTATGTGTATAAAAGCAGCTTCATTGAAGAGAAAAAAAATTAAATCAATCTTAGACCTATCTGAGCATTGTCATTTTGGCTACTGGCAGTGACTTAAGTCATGTTTAACAAATGGTATGTGTCTGGTTTTTTTACAGTTTAAGGGGAAAATAATCTGATTCTTGCTTTTGTGATTTCTTTTCTCTTCCGAGGTTCCAGCATCCACTGTGGACTATCTGAAGAAGAACGGGATTGAGGTGCTGGTGCTGCAAACGGAGAAGGCAGTGGCGGAGTACAATGCCCTGGCTGCTCAGGGTGTCAGAGTGGGCGGGGTCTTCCATTCCACCTGCTGAAGCGCCGCTCATTCCGCCTGCCCGGCCCGCGGCCAAATCACCGACACACCTCTGATGGATCAAATTGCACTCAGTGGAGTGTGAACTTGCGTGCCAAGGCATTTGTGCGCTGACCATCGAAAATGCAAAGACAGTTTATTAGCTCAGGATTTAAACAAATCGAGGGCTCACAAAAGGCGGGGCTGTTAATGTAATTAAATCGTTTAATGACAGAATAATTTCCATGTATTGTTGAGATTGACCTAATTTTCCTCTGAAGGCCATCCATAGTCTTGTTACTTAACATATCACCTGTTCACTAAATCAGGAAATTATATTTTGAATACTTTTATTACATTACTGGCTACTGGAATGCAGCCATAAAATAGCCAATGAGCACAATCAAATGGTAGATATGAAGTGGTGGTAAAGAAGCACTTTACCACCACTGGATAAATAAGTTAAAAATAAAATAAATTAAAAAGCAAACCCATAACATAGAACTTTACCTCCTGCAGGTGACCTCAGTCAGGGTATTTGCCAATTTATGAACATCACATAATAGAGCACTTTTAAATTTTTCATTGAGCCTGAAAAAGGGGAAAAAATGTCAGCAGGGTATAAGCATAAAACCTGGGCCTTAAAGAATTTTCTTATTAACTGCCAGTTTTGAGGATTGAGCTGTCTAATAAATATCTATTCAGAAGTTCTTACACGCTTAAAATAATCAGAAACATGAGTTACAAAGCTAGAGTTTGCAGCATAAAACATTGATATGTAGAAAATCAGTCTGAATTGCTGCTAGCAAGGTACTGCTGGCAAGCTGGGGATGCATGTGAGACTTGTTACTGGTCATCATTATCTGATGATTTAAATGTTGTGCCAACAAACATTATTACACTGAAGAGTCAAACAGTTCTCTTGGTTGCTGTTCCTGGTGGGCTTCTATCAATATTGCCAGTCACAAGTTCTACCTACTGTGGATTTTTTTCCCCACCAGGCTCACCATTTCTTGTTCTGTGCATATTAATTCTGTGTGTATTAATGAAAGTACCAAGACGAAGCGGTAAAAGCCCTGAGGCACTTGGAGCTACCCAAGCAGTAGTAGAGAGGCTTAGATTGATAGGAGAGCACAATAACTTTCCCAAGGCACACAAAATACTATGCTCTTTTTCTGCTATTTGCTCTAGTAATCATTTAGAACCTTTTATCTGATAAAATACAGAGTGATGCAAAAGCAAAGGGAAAGTTTTATCTTGCAGTCTCCTAATGACAGCAATGTTTTCTGTTAGTGTAGCTACATTTGAGGCAAAATCTTACATAACCCAGCCGGAACTGCCTTTCCAGCTGCATCTGTGTTGTCTGACACAGCAGCTGGTATAATGCTCGTTGTAGCTGCTGTGATGTTTTTCTGCACAACTTGCCTGGTGTGAAGGAGGAGGTGAACTACTGACCCAGAGGACTGTGGTCACCCTGAGGGAATGCCAGCAGAATGAGTTCCTACCAGCCCACAGAGTGTGGAGACTTTTTGCACTAAATGTTATCTGATAGTGAAGGTGGTTTGACTTTCTTGATCATGGTCATATATTTGTTTTATTTTAGGAGCTTCTGGGCCTTAAGGCAGCCTCAAATGGGAAGAGGCTTGGTAATGCTTTGGCTGAGAAAACACTGCAGTACTTAAAAAAATGGAACCATGCGCATTACACCGTTAGGAGAAGTCGAGCAAACACCTTATCTTTCTCTTCCAGGTCTGTTTTTTACTTTTTTTTTTTTTTGTAACATATTTTCATGTTAATGCGGCACATTATTGGTGATGCCACATTCACCAAAACTGCTTAGCTGAGGTCCTGCATTTGAGACAAATACTCCTCACCCTGCTGCTGCCACACGATCTGTCCTCCCAAAAGGCACACAGGGAGCAGAGCTTGTTTTGCATTACCAGCTGACTGAGGTGTACCCTACCCAGCTTTGTGCTGCAGCCTCTTAATTCTTCCCTTCATTTGGCAACTGGTAGGATGCAGAAGATTCCACTTCCAAAACAGGGAGTTGCAGTGTGCAAAGAAATGGATTTATTTTTTTAAAGGTAAACTGCTAAGTTTCCCCAGCACCAGTACAAAATTTTGGTGTCAACAAGGAGATAATTTGCTGCAAGTTTTTCCATCCATGTCTTCTCTTGCCGCTCTCGTCACAGCTTCCTGAGTCAGCACTGTCAGTTCCCACAATAGCATCTGTTCCACTTGGGCTGCTCCAGTCACTGAAAGCCCGATTTCCTTCTTGGTGCCTGAAATTGCTTTGCTAGATGGTGGAAGCAGCTGGGATTGATTCATCAAAAAATTCCAGCAGAGCTCAAACTGGTATCTTTGTTAAATTGCTGCTTTCAGCAAGAGCCATAAATAATTTGTTAAAATTACGGGCTCATAGCCCAAATCATGGGAATGCACTTTTGTAGGGCAGGATTTCTCACATCCACCACTGCTCTGCCTCCCACCAGGAAAACGATCTCCCAGTAGGCAGTGAACTCCCACCCTGCCGCTGAAATGAAAGCCGAGCTGTGGCTGGGCTGGGAGCCAGGAAGATTCCACCCCAGCTGCTCTGCCGCCGAGCGGGTCAGTCCCCAGCCTTTATCTTTGTGAAGCAGCATGTGTGAGCTGGCAGCCCGCAGGAACAGGCCATAAAAGGCTCACAGACACCAAATGCAACACGAGCAGCATTTTTAAGGGACATTGGGCAGCATTTGTGCAAAGCCTGGCATCCGCAAGCCTTAAAACTTTATATTTTGAGGTCCCGCTGATGCTGCATTAGCAAACTGTAAAGTAAAAAGACAGCTTTTCTGCATTCCCACTGCCTGTTACTAAGAATAAAATGGAAGATGCCAGTGAAATAAAATTTAAAAAGTGATTCTAACTTAGACAAGACAGGATTTCAGAGGAAATCATCTCTATGAGCTTGAACCCAAGATGATGACCAGTACAGGATGGTGGAGAGTGCAAGTCTGATGAGGAGCAGCCTGAGGGAGCTGGGGGTGTTTAGCCTGAAGAAAAGGATGCTCAGGAGTGACCTTATTGCTCTCTACAACTGCCTGAGAGGAGAGTGTTGTCAGTGGAGTGTCACTAAGAAGTGACAGGACAAGAAACAGTCTTAAGTTGCACCAGAGGAGACTTAAATTGAATATTAGGAAAAAATATCTTTCCCAAAAGTGTTGCCAGGCTTTGGAACAGGCTACCCAGGCAAGTGGAAGTCATCATCCCTGGCAGTGTTCAAAAGGTGCGTGGATGTGGCACCTGGGGCCACGGCTTAGTGTGGGTGTGGTAGTGCTAGGTTTATGGTTGGACTCCATGGTCTTAGAGGTTTTTTCCAATCTAAATGATTCAGTGATGTCATGCAGTCGTGATTTAGATGCATACCCTGTTCATTCATCTTCCCAAGAACTTGCTTTGTACTTTTTGCAGTGAGTGTCCCTGTCCATTTACATTTTTTTGGTCCTTTCTAAAATAAGATAGGTGAAAGCCACACCAGGTCTGAGTTAACGTCTCATAAGCTTCAACTTTGCTCCCAATACACTTATGCATTGTTTTTTGAGCTCTTGACTCAGTAATTGAATTGTTTACTTCCAAATTTGTGTCATGAATTTCACTGGACTTCAGCAATCTGGATATGAATCTCCCACTGAAAGCATTCAAAGCTGGGTTTCCCACATACACAGATGCCTTATTTAAATTAAATCCAGAAAGTTAATGGTAAACAGGACAACACATTTTCAAACCACTAACTTAATTCTCTTTCATGTGAGGTCAGCATTCTCCTTGCTCTGCCAGATTCTTTTCCCTCTTGCTTCCATCTAACTAGCAGGTACAATGCAGAGGTGAGGGGTGTTTGAACATCCTTGGTTCTTAGCAAATTATTTGCCCTTCCTTTGTAGATTGCTTAATCTCCCTGTGGCTGCAGCTGTACTGGCACACTGTTCCTAGACTTGGAACCACCTGAGAGAACAGAAACTCCCCATACTTGGGTGACTGTCATCTGAAGCCCTCTTCCCCCTTCAACAGGGATGAAAGATGCAAATTATCTTTGTGCATGACTAGAGCCCTTTGTTTTTCTTTTCATTCTGAGATCAATCATCTTATAGGCTATTGCAGTGCAGAAGCCCAACAATTATCCAGAATTAAAGGACAATGGGTGAATGGCATGAGTGCCTCTGAGACAACACAGAGCATGAACTCTGGTATTTTTGAGAGCAGAAAAACCTTAATGTCTCAAACCTGGGGATGGGAACAAAAAGTCAACATCTGCATCTCAGCAACTACAATAAGCCTTGCTTTTAATGCAAATTTCTTTTCCAATTCCCCATATGTTGGACCATGGTGCAAAATGGGCAGTCCCATACACAGGCTGGGTGGAGAATGGATCGAGAGCAGCTCTGACAGGCAGCACCTTGGGGGTGTTGGTGGGTGAGCAGCTCAGCATGACTCAACAACGTGCCCTGGCAGCTCAAAGGACTCATCTGCCTTTCTGGGCTGCATGTGGGCAGCAGGCCAAGGGAGGGGATTCTCCCCCTCTGCTCCACCCTGGTGAGACCCCACCTGTAGTGCTGCATCCAGCCCTGGGCCCCCAACATAAGGAGACTGACATGTGGAGTAAGTCCAGAGGAGACCATGAAAATGCTGAAAGGGCTGGAGCACCTCTGCTGTGGAAACAGGCTGAGAGAGTTGGGGTTGTTCAGCCTGGAGAAGAGATGGCTCTGGGGAAACCTGAAACTCCTTCCAGTACCTGAAGGGGCTACAAGAGAGCTGGAGAGGGACTTTTGGCAAGGGCATGAAGTGATAGGACAAGGCAGGGGGATCTTTAACCTTAAAGAGGGAAGGCTTAGACTGGATGATGAATTAGTCATCTGCTTGCACAGGTGAAACTGAAGGAGGAAAGGAAAAGCTGTGATTTCTTCCATGATCCAAACCAGGAATCAGAGAAAAACCTACAGAAGAGAAGCCAACTACAGAATGCTCTCATTAGCAGACTGAAAATGTTCATAGCAGTCTTACATTTTCAGCTTGTTTTAGGCATCTTGAAATTACAGATGGAAGAACTTTTCCACAGCCCTGCAGTATCTGATTCTCACAGCAATACAGAGGGCACTCACTCTTTGCCTGGTATGTTATATGGAAGGGGACCAAGGACATCATAAGGGGAACAAAATAGTAGAAATTTGATCCAGTACTTAGCAAAAGAGAGAAAGATGCCTAATTTTTGATATTGAAAATATCTGCTGTGCCTACCACAGCATCCATTTTGGTCTGGAGCCTATGGACACCATCTAAATTAGAAACACTACTGAGATGACAAACTGCACAAAATACTGGTGAAATGCAAAAATGAGGGAAAGAAAAAGGAAAAAGTCTGTAATGAGCTCACTCAACTTGTCAAATATCTGCCCAGACACAGCCTCCTAATGAGAGAGACATCAACCCTGTCTGCTGGGAAGTGAACTGAGGATGCCAAAGACAAGTCAGACAATAACAACTCAGCTGTCAGATGGGCAGGCAATTTTCAAAGCAGTGCCCTAAAGGTGAAACACCAAAAACCAGTTTGTAAGAGCAGAAGCACTAAGAAAGTAAATTTAATTCAAGAATACCTTAAGCAGCAGCAAAGTTTTATGGTTATGAGCCTTTGGGCTACAACTCACCAGTGCTAAAAAATTTAAATCACAAAAAACATGCAGTGATCTTACTAGCCAAGAACCATGCAGGCATCCATGTTCACTCATATTATAAAAAAAGAAACAGAATAGCAGGAGTTTTCCAATTTTATTGTAGGAAAGCATGTAAGGTGTTATTTACACTAAATACAAGTGGAAATTATTTCTTCACTGTTTTGTTTACTTTCTAAAAAAACACCTCTTTTTAAAAAGACAAAAATCCCAACTGATTCATGAACACAGGCAACATTTGGGCTGCTGCACTAGAATGCTTCACACATTAGGCCCTCCTAAAAAATCCTACCAAAGGATAAAAAATCCTACAAATTATAGGAGGCTACTCAGTCCACTAAGCCTGGCACACAGAAGCAATGCACAGACACACTTCCTGACAGGAATGCCAGATGGATCATGTTTTAACTAAATTCTTGTCCCTCTGTACTCCCAGCTCACCTCCAGAGGGGAACACTGACAAGCCTGCCCAGCTGCTGCTGAACAAAGGGTGTTTGGCTACTTCAACTGACAAGAAAGACTGAGTGCCAAAAGTGCTGCCAAATTGAAAGTCATAGATTTCCACATCCCACTAAGACTGGTGCAAGGCCAGGATCGTCACACAGAAACAGATCCTGTAAAACTTAGTGGGTTGTGGTTAGGAATTTTCTAACTGGTAGTTAATCATATTGCTCCTCAAGCTGTACAAAGGTGCAGCAGGAGACAAACTGCTGTGTTGCTGTAGGTCAGTTAAACTCCACCTCCTGCTGACTGAATTTCTGCCACCTGCACAAAGAGCTTCCTCCTGCCCCTGCACCATGAACAACCTGTGCCCTCCCCAGAGCTGCACCAGCTTCAGTACAGCTGTAGAGGATGTTGAACAGCAATTGGCAATTTCCTTCCTAGGTGCTGTTCCCACACAAGAACAACAGTACTTTTTAGAATATTATTTTTTCTGTTAAGAAATTAGGTACCAAAGTACAAATGCAAGTTTTAGACATTAAAAAAAAAAAAAACAAAAACACAAAAAAGCCCAACCCAAAACACCAAAACTAAAACAACCAAACCCAGAAAACCCCAGAAACAAACCAAAAACCCCACACAAAATGCTGAACTCCTCAGCTTCACTTCAGAGTACTGTAAAAATAACATTGATTTATGTGACCAAGCATTTACATAGTAAATACATAGCAGAAAAACCTAGAGGCCTTGGAGAAAGACTTTTGATAGATAAAAACTGAAGGTACAGCCCAGTGAAATTACTACTGGAATGCTCATTGTGAACTGTTCTGTTTCTGTGGAGTCAATATAGAAAAACCTGCATTTTCTTGAAACCACTCCTAACTAGCTGAGTAACTCCTGTATTTGCCTGCTGCCTAAGAGACCTGTTCCTCAGCAGCTTTGACTCCCTTTAGGCGTGTAAAGGCTGTTTTGGCTTAGTTTGCTGTCTTGGACTCTGCATTTGGACACAACAAAGCCCATAAATAGGTTTTTCAGCACCAGCCTTCACCGCCTGGCAGGTTTGGGCATTATATACACCTTGACAGGTTTGCTGAAGGGGATGGTCCCCTCTATGCCATTTTCAGGGGGTGGGAGAGCCTCCAAGCTCTCACTGCAGGTAGATTTAGGAGCTCTGGAAGATGCTTTGCTCCTGTTGGAGTTGTAAGCCAGCAGCAATCGCACTTCAATCTGACATGGCTCTGCAGAGAAAAAAATGGAACAATCCAAATGTGATTGCATTGCACAGTGAACAATCAACTTAAAATGAATTTTAATTTCATGTATGGTGGGTATGTACAGAGCTGCTCTGGAGTGACCAGAATCCAGTCTAGTGTGTGAAAATAAGCTTTTGGCATGACATTCAGCACAGCAGAACTAAGCACTGTTCTAGGTTTATCCCCCTCTCTGTCATCACTTAAATCTTACCACTAACTTGCAACTTTCTAAAATAACTGTTGGAAGGTAACTCCAATGAAACAATAACAATCATTAAAATCCACACAGAACTAGCAGGCCCTGCTCACTGTATTTATGTCAGGATCAGTCCAGATGACATCTGGCAACACTTGTGGCACAGGAGATTACTTGAAGATTCTCTTTTTTTGGAAGTTTTCGCATGCCAGACAGCCTCTTCCTCTCTTTCACCAACTATGCAGCTGGGCAGAGCAAGATCCCTAATACTGTCCATAGGATAATTTCAATTTACTCTTCTCAGTGGTCAGAACAGTACAGGGGTTTCAGTATATACAGTATTACCCTGCACTTATTGCTGGATTTATATACACAACAAAATTTTCCTTTCTAGACTGAAAACCAGATTTGTTTAGGTTTTCTGTATGGACTGTACTGGTTTGGGCTGGGATAAAGTTAATTTTCCTTCATAGTAGCTTGCATGATGCCTTGTTTGGGATTTGTGACCAAAATAGTGTCAATAACACAGGGATGTTGTAGCTATTGCTGCAGAGTGTAATACCCTTGAGTTTTCTCACATTGCCCTTCTGATCCTCTACCTGTCCCACTGGGGAGGGAGCACCAGGTGGTGTGTGGGACTTAACTGTATACCGGGGATAACCCATAGCAGGACCACATTAATGAAACCTAAATGAAACCTGCTGAAACCCACAGGATTTTAAGATGCCACGTCTACAAGTGCAGAACAGGGGATCTCCAGCTGAGACATCATCAGCACCACATAGAACACAAGAAATAACTCTTTTGCACAGTTACTCCACACTTCTGCCAACAGCTCCCTGAGCTCACCTTTTTGTCAGTCCACCAACTCTTATTTGCAGCCTGCAGTCACCTCTTTCATTCTGCTCACCACCTGGCAGTTAATCAGTGCTTTGCACTTGGGCATTCTCCTTCCCAAGCACACTCTTTCTACTGGCCTTTAACAAGTTTTATTGTCTTGAATTTCAAGGCAATTTCTCCACTTGAATTTTAAGGCAATTCTGACCCTGTTGACTCCCAGCTTAGTGTCTTCCCCCTGTTTTATATGCCTAAGTTCCAGTGTCAAAGTTAATGATTAAAATAATGCCTAGAGGAGACACCAGAACAGAATCCCTCAGGGCCATGCTTAAAATGCCCTTCCAGTGAACACTGCAGAAGTAGAAATAAGGACTTCAGCTCTCTCTGGTGAAGTAATAGGATCAACCCTTAAACCCAGATACTTCCAGTCCTAGAAACAGTACCATGTTTTCTTCTCCAAAACAAAACAAAGACAGCAGGATAAGTGATTACACCATGAGAGTACTATATTAAAAAAAAAGGGTATGTGAAGGAACACAACAATAAACCAAATTCTGTTGGTTTAAAAAAAAAAAAAGATCAACAAATCCAATGAAAAATTGCTTAGGAAAAAGCATCTCAGAGGAAACCTCCACATTTGAATGAAGGTGAAGGGATTAAAAGAAAACAGGACAAAAGGAGCTGTGAATGAAATACACTTTGGTTTTGTTGTTTGAAGTCCATAAGCCAATTACTGAAGTGCTTCCATGGGGAAGTGTGAACAGCAGCTGAGACTGAAGGCGAATGTTGGAGTCACATCATCTCAGAACAAAAGGGGGGATTTTTAGGGCATTTTAAAAGGGTGAAAGTTGAATCAGCAATGAAATGGTACTGCTGTTCTGTTCCCTGCCATGCTCAGATACCGGTGAGACCTGAAACAATGACTTACAAGGAGTCAGTTTACCGTGATCCTTTGCCTTTACCTGAGGATGCAGACCTGGCTCTGAGAGCTGACTTTGCTCTACACATGAGGGGTGACCTCACTTTGAACACAGCTCTTGTGTGAAGGCTCCCAGGGCTCTCCCAAAACAGCAGCCTCTCTATTTCCTTACAGAGCAACAGTGCCTGGTAAACAGGGAGCTGTAACTACTCAAAGGCCTGATAAACCACAGCTCCAGGATCCTCAGAGCCCCCCAGACCGTGGGATGTAACTTGTGTCTAACAGAAGTGCAGCCACACAGCCACATTAACTTGTATCATTAACATTACCTGTCCAGGCTGTGTGAGAGAGGTAAACCTGAGTTATCAGCCTGTGCCTCCCAGGGCCAGGATTTCGGAAGTCAGCTGGTTTAGGATGGATTAGCTGTGCTTGTCCATCTGGATACAACACCTAGAGGGGAACAAGAAAAAATTAAAAAAAAAAACTAAACCAACAAAGGAATGACAAGTGCATGGGGGATCTGCACAGTGGAACAGTGCATTACTTGCTGTTTACTGCCTGAGTTAGGAAGGCAAGACAAGTGGGCTTTAGCTTGGAGCCAGGAGTTCAGCTGCCCTGGATATAACAGCCACATGCTCACATGCTGCCTTTCAAACCCACAGCACAGGTGGAAAAAAGGCCACACTGACATCAGCTTCTTCCTCTGCATTGTAACTGAGGTTTCTGTTCCTTTGTTAAGCAGTGATGCTGCATATTTTATTTGGATCATACCACTCCTACCTCCTCAGCTGCATCCAAAACTAGGGATTGAGCAGCAGGAAGAAAAGCTGGAAATACAGAAAGCCAAGAGCCTGTGTATTTTTGTGCCACTCAGAACAACTTCTTTTGCTGCTTCTCCTCCCACCAGACCAGCTGGAAGCTCACCAGCATTTATTGGTGTTCATGTCCATAACATGCACAGTGCACAAGGAAGCACAGAATGACATCCAAGTGCTCAAAGCAAACTCTCAGAACTGTACCCAAGTCAACTCTCAGCACACTCCAGACAAACCCAAGTCAACTCTCAGCACACTCCAGCTTCTGAATGACTGGTCAAAACACAGAAATCCAGCATTGTTACTAATAAAATGTATCATTGTTTGCAATCTACAAATATTGACATCCTTTAAGAAACTGCCCCAAGACATAATCTTGTTTGCATTTATGTCAAATGACTTCTTACCTGAACTTTAACAGTTCCTTGGGGATCCTGCACATGTTCCAGAGTTGCGTCAACATCCAGTGCCACAACCAATCCTGATGTAAACCTCAGGGGATTATCAGATTCACCAGTAGGCTCAATGATATTGGCAGTGGCTCTATGGAGCTGTTAGGGACAAAGCAATTGGCAAAATTCAGAAGGTGGGGGAAAGATGAAAGAAAAAAAATCGTAATTACTACTGTTCTTAACAGAGACCTGCATACACTTTGGATTTTTTTTTATATATATTGCCAGGAATTACTAAGTTTTTAATGTTTTTAGCAGTAGTCCTGAGGATGTTAGATAAGAAGACAAACAAGAAATAAATAAGATTTGTGTCTGACAAGACCCTGAATTCTAAAAGCTTCTTGGTATATTAGAAAGTAGTCAGATGCCAAGACAGTCCACAAGGACATTACTTTTTAATTTTCTGTTAAACCAACCTGCTCTGGAAGAGGAAGGTGGAGGAAGGTACTTTGTCTCAGTGTTGTCTGAAGAATCTTGACCACTTCTGAAGGCTTGGATGTCACAAGTCTGGGCATTAAGTCCAGCAATTTATCTACAAAACTGCCTTGCATATGTGGGAGCTCAGAGATGAAACATCTGTGTCAATAATAGATTAAAAATCAAATACTTTTCCAACTTTTCCCACGGTATTGTTATTTTTAGCCAAGCTACTTAATCCTTACATTTAGTTATAATGACAGAATTAGATACCTGCCTTCCCCTTCTGCTGTGTCTCATCCATAAGAGATGACTTTGGCTACTTGTGTTGGGACTGTGCCTTGTGCTCAAACTGACACCGTCAAGGGCTCTGTGGTGTGGGCAGCAGGTCAAAGGAGGGGATTCTCCCCCTCTTCTTTGCCCTCATGAGATCCCACCCGGAGTACTGTGCCCAGTTCTGGAGTTCAGAGTGTAAGAAGAACAGAGGAGGCCATGAAAATGCTCAGAGGGCTGAAGCATTTCTGTTATGAAGACAGGCTGAGAGCTGGGAGTGTTCAGCCTGAAGAAGGGAAGGCTCCAGGGAGACCTCATCACAAATTTTCAGTAATTAGAGGGGGGCTTGTAAATAAGACTTTACCAGGCAGATCATGACAGGACAAATGAGAATTGTTTTAAACTACCAGAAGAAAGATTTAGATTCTATTTTAGAAGGAGATCCTTCACTGTGAGGGTGGTGAGGCACTGGCACAGGTTGCCCAGAGAAGCCGTGGAAGCCCAATCCCTGGAAGTGTTTAAGGCCAGGCTGGATAGAGTTCTGGTCTAGTGAAAGGTGTCTCTACCCATGGGAGGGGAGTTGGAACAAGATTGTCTTTAAGGTCTCTTCCTACCTAAACCATTCTATGACTCAGTGATTCCATGGTTTTATGACTCAGCAGGGAATTGGATAGCTAGTCCAGAGATACACGTATCTAGTTGGCTGAGCAGAATTTTATTTCTAGTTCTGACTAAATTCACATTTATTATAAGCTTGGCAGCTGTGCCTGGTTAACTGATAAGAAAACAGGACAAAATCTGTCCTACCTTAATGCCCAGCTGGAGCTGGAGGACAAAACTCTTCATTTTGTGTCTATCTTTTCCTTGCATTGAGTCTCAGGATCAGCAGAATTCATCACTGTTTCACAGAATCAGAACCATAGAATGCTTTGGGTTGGAAGGGACCTCAAAGATTACCTGGTCCCACACCCCTGCCATGGGCAGGGACACCTTTCACTAGACTCAATCTGATAATCAAATTGACAACACATCTACTCTCCCTGGAAGTAAAGGTGACTACTAAGAGGTGGCAAAAGCAGTAGACAGGGCCAGGATAGATACTGCAGAGTTCTAGTCTGACTTTTTGCTACATGTTGAGTACTTCAAGGGTAATCTGCCTTTTTATTAATCTTTGAAAGGTCAAAACACTCTCAGGACTCCAGGAGACAGAATAAAAAAAATTAAGTATTTATGAAAACAGCATCTACTCGAAGTAGATAAATCTTTATAAATACAAGAAAAAAAAACAGCTATTCTATAAAAAATTAATTCAGAGCACATGTTTCTGAAGTACCAGCATAATATCCTGATGTTAAGGACTTGAACTACAAAGGTTCTTCTTGCTTTATTATTATCCCATGACAGTTCCCAATGTAGGACAGCAGGGAAGGGAGATGTGAAGAGATGAAAAACAAAGTGAATATCCCCTGATGACAATGGTGGTGGGATTTTCTAATACAAAATGAAGAAGCAATAGAGTTTGTCACCTCTGAAAGGAATCCACTTCTTGGAGGAATTTTTCACACATCCCAAAAAGAGGTTCCACTCTGTAATGAAAATAATATTCCTTGGTTTACTTTCAAAGAAAGAAAAATGGCTCTATGGCTATACACATTTAGGCGGTTTGGAAACCCATTAGACCTCCTAAAAATGGGAAGATCTTAGAGTTTTTGAACCAAGAAAGTATTCCTCACTTATCTATATCCCCCTGTCACATAAAACCCCCCATCTGCATAAGGTACTAATAAAGTTCCCAAAGCCACTGTTAGAAAATGCTCATTTTCCACCTATAAAACAAGTGGTTAAAAGGCAAATAGATTATGGACCTCCATGGTAACACAGTAAATTGATGGCAACAAACCTGAAACAGAAGTAAACTAGGACAGTAGCTAATTTGCTCTAATTTCACCAGCTGGAGTTCTCATTCTACAACGATGTGTCACTTCTTTAACTTCAGCAGCCAAAACAAACCACTCAGAGCCTCTCAGGTACCTAAGCCTGCACAGGAGCAGTTTCTGTCTGAGCCACACACAGCAGTTGCAGGTGAGTCAGGAGGACAATACTTTCCTGATGCTAAAAATTCAGCAATGAATACTTAATGAAGCAAACATGTTTGGTCCATTCTTTTGACACGTGACCTTTCCTCATTTAAACAGGTCCCAAATATCAACTCTTCAATGTTTTTAACCTATTTGTATGTTCATAAATGAGAGAACTCAACCCCCAACACCCATCTTCCCAATAGTTTTGTTATCTAATTCAGGATTGTGTCCCTATTCAGCTGTATCAAAGGCAAAAGAAGGTTCTTTGTTCTGAATTACTCTAGCAAATGGTTATTGGCACGCTGCCCTGCTATGTGTCTAATTTATCCTTGCTGGTTTTTTAAACAAAGCTTAGGGACAGCAATCTTAGAGCTAACCCTAAGAAGCTCCTTAGGCCAGGTCATGCTCACCCTCTGGTGGTGCGGGCGGTCACTATCAGCTGCAAGGCCTTGGCTTGCAGTCTCATGTGGTGAATGATGACCACTTGTCTGCTTTCCACTCCGCTGTACATGAACTCCATCTTGTAAGTTTCTGCCAGGATCTGCCAGACACCACAGGGATAAAACACCATCAGACAAGTCCTGGTACAACCATCATCACCAGATTCTGGGATTTTTATCTCATACCAAGAAGCATATGAAGCAAGAGGAAGTGCTCAAATTAATGCAGCTGAGTTCAGTATGACTGAAGTGCAGATGCCAAAGAACTTGCAAGTTATTTAACAGGGAACACTCATCTTGCAGTGATAGCAAGTGACCTACATTCACCACCACAACAGAAAACATTTCCAGGAGGTTCACACGCTACTCAAGAGGGCACCCAAGACAAACATTTCAATCAGAGAAGATTTCAAAAGCTGAATGGCTTGTGTTTCTACTCATCAACAGCAGAGAAGGCTTTGGTGCACAGCAGTACCTGTCTATTACATCTTAATTATCTGAGGACTCGGTATCGGCAGGGTTTCCCAAAAGATCCATGAACTTGCTTTGACCCTAGATTTGTTACCAGACTATTTGTTACCAGACCTTGCTTGCTTCTTTACCTTTTCTCAGGGCTCAGCTTCAGTTTTTCGAGGATCTGATAATTTATACATCACAGAATCAGAATAACTCAGATTGGATGGGACCTCCAAAAACCATCTAGCCTGGTTCCCTGCCCAGAGCAGGTCTCATTAGATCCAGTAACTCTGGGCCACACCAAATTGCAAACTTCCAACAACAGAGATTCCCCCCACTTCTCCGGGCAACATTCCTTAACCATCCTTACAGGAAATTTTCCCTTTACAGCTGATCAAAATTTCTCATCATTTGCCAACTGCCTCCTGTCCACAGTAGTCTGGCTCTGTCTCCTTTATATCCTGTAATGATGCAGTGCTAGACAGAAGTAAATCCATCCATCTTTCCAGGCTGGACAATTCCAGCTCTCTCAGCCTTTCGTTGCAGGTAACGTGCTCTAATCCCTGATCACACTGGTGGCCCTCTGCTGAATTTGATCCAGTTTGTCAGTCTCTTCCTTCTACTGGGGGGGCCAACACATGACACAGCTCTCCAGATGGCACCCCCCCAGAGCTGGATCATTTCCCAAACCAAGTTATCCCCGTTGCAGTTGGCTCCTGCAGTGTCTCATATTCAATGTACTGAACATGATGAGGTTCCTGTCATCCCAGTTCCCCAGTCCATCCAGACCAGCAGCCATGTCCTCCAGCATATCAACTGGTTCCTCATTTTGCAGGACCCTTACCACCTATTTATTCACCTGCAAGTCTGGTGAAAAAGAAATTATGTGAAAAGAAATTATTTCTTTCAAAAGAAATGGAAAAGACTGTATCCAAGCTCTGCAACTTTCATCGTCCTCCCCGTGTTCACAGCACCAGTCCCCTCACCATAGAGAGCTGTGGTGGGGATCAGCCATAATTTATTCTTGAGAAATGCATTCTGGCTGTTCCAAGCTTTGTTGATCTTGTTTAGGAACAGCTTTTTAAAGTATTTGGTGCACAACCTTCCCCAGGAAAGAGGCAAGGACAAGCAGCCCACAGCTTTCTGGATCCTCTTTCTTACCCTTCTGGAAGATGAGTGTGATATTTGCCTTTGTACAGCAGTCATGAACTTCCCTCCCTCCCCACTCATCTTTTGAAGAGAAGAGAAATGATCCCAGTTTGGGGGACTAAGATTTACTTGGACAGACTATGGTAGTGGAAGGTCAGAAGTGTGCAATTGTTCCATGGCCAACCAAAGACTCCTCCCCAAGGAGGCTCCCTCAGCTGCTTCCAGCTCACCTGTTTTGCTGCAGCAGATGCCAATGCATTCTGTTTCAGGTACAGGGGAGCTGCCACATTCCACAACTTCTCCTGCAAGGCCTACAAGAAAAAAACATGAAATGATGATAAATATCCAATTCAGTCTAAACAGCTGGTTGAAAAAACATGCCAAAGCTTTCTCTTGTGTTTTTAAATATAAGACAGAGAATGAAAGCCTCCAAAACATACATTGTTCTATAAAGAAACAGAGATACCTATACAACTAGAAAATATAAAGGAAGTTGAGAATAATATTAACAAAGCTGTGAATGAGAGACTCATCAAGCCAAATTCCTTGTACTTCACAAAGAAAACCAAGAGGCCACTTGTTATCAACCCCCTGAGACCAAGATCAGGGGAATCAGAGAGAAGGCAAAAAGTGGGAATAAAAACAAGTGTCCCCAGAAACACACTTACTTCCACAGCCACATTTCTGAACCTTCCTCCGCCCCACCAAAATCCTGGAGTTATTACAAATATTGTGTCTAATTCAGCTGCTGACATTGGTATTAAAAACAAAGCAAAACAAAAACCTAAAAAACCACCCCAAAACAAACAAACTAACAAACCAGAAAAACTAAAACAAACAAACAAACACAAACAAAACCAAACCAAAACAAAAACAACAACAACAAAAAACACCAAAAACCCCAACTGTCTACCACACCCTATTTGCTTTTTGCTTTATATAAAAAAAATGTAGAAAGCTTGAGTGGATGATTTCTATCACTGCCTCCTTTTTGAAGTTGCCTGTCCTTAGACACAGCTGTGCACAAGGCTGGCTGTAGCAAAGCCTCAAGAACATACAGACTGTGTCCTTCACCCAGGCTGGCCCACAAATCCCAGTTAGCTACCCCTAAAATCACAGGGTATGTAGAGCCTTTGAAGGTATGGAACCTTTTGAGCCTTGAGAGACTGGGAAATGAAGATACTTTTTCCCCCAGCAGCTTTTTTCCTGTTGGGAAAAGAAGCAACTGGAAAGAAATCTACTGAAAAGGGCTATTTGGACATTCAAGTTCACAGAATTTCTAATTGTATTGTATGAGTGGAGGGTGTCCCTGACTGTAAGAAGGGGTCTGGAATTAGATGATTCTCAAAATCCCTTCCAACCCAAGATATTCTGTGATTCCTGATATAATCAGTTACTTTTCATTCTGTGCACATTAGTGACTCCTCTGCATCACTGATCTCCTGACTGTTCTACAGCTCAAGCCAAGAATGGCTGATAAAGCTTTTACCCTTTCAAACAGAGCACACCTCTGCCAGATGCAAAAACCATCTGGCTCATTCCAGTCAAACCCTGGAGAAGGGCAACAAAGCTATCTCCAAATGCTAGTCCTCTGTCTGCACAGCACATTTCACTTTGGATTTAGCTGGATTGTACTGAACTGTACCACTGCTCATCTGAAATACCTTTGGGTGATAAATATATTCCAAGGATTTGAGGCCTGCCATGAGATATGCCAACTGGCAACTATGCATTAGCAAAGCAACTGAAATTTGCCCTTGGTTTTACATAACAAAGCTTTCATTGAGTCCCTGCTGGAAACCTGTTTGCTGCTTGCTTTAGTTCTTGTTTTATATGTGTGCAAGTTACACTCAAACACCAAAGAATGCCAAGAGACTCACTTAAATACCACTGCCAGCTTACAGCCCTGAGCAATCTGGTCCAGTGGAATCCCTGACCATAGCAAGGATGTTGGAACTAGAGTGGCCTTTCCAGCTCAAGATTTCCTATGAAGTAAAAATTTAGTTCCTGTTTAGAGCAAGAAGCTGTCTTTGAAAAGGGACTTTTGCAAAGAGCTGCTGCAATGGTGTCTAAGTAGCCACTTGACCTGCTAAAACTAAATAGATCATTTCAGCACTATAAAAGAAAGCATGACTGATATCAAGTCCTCTGGCACTGGTGCCAATAAAGCTATCTCTGCAAATCACTGTCTATAAAAATGGCAGCAGTCTAACAAAAACCATTCCAGTAGCCACCAGCAGGGAAAAGTTACTCTCCTAACACAGTTGCCCTCAGTGTGATTGCTGTCAGAAAATAACTGCACTGACAAAATGCTTGAGAAGCAACATAAGCCCTGGGTGCAGCAGCAGAAGTCTGCATTGGCAAAGTTACTGCATAAATTATTTGCCACACGAGGGAAGCAGGATTATCAGAAATCCACAGAACCTCCTCTTTCATCACACATCTCTTTTCAGCATGAGCATCAAAACATGAAAGCATGCCACTGTGATGGACTGGGGGCATTTTTGAAGAACAGCTCAAAAAAAACCCCAGATGAAGTCAAACCTTGATGAGGAGCAGCTGACACTGAAGGTAAGTTGCAGTGAAATCTGCCATCCCTGCCAGTTCTGACTGCAGCTCTCCAAGCCTCTGAAGATCACTGAACCATGTGGAGAAAAAAAAAAAAAAGAGAAAATAATGTTGAGACAGAACAGTTTAATCCAAACACACTCAGAAGGCACTGACAATAAAGGCAGCTATTCCTGCTGCCTGTTTTTATTAGAGCAAGCACCAGAAACAGCAGCAAAACACACACTACAAAGCAGTTTGCACCTTGGGACTTGGCATGTCCCTTCTTCTGGGAAGCTGACACCAGCACAGCAGTGGAAGCATTAAGTCTGTCAACCCACATAACTCTGCAGCCCCATGGGAGCCACACAGAGTGGCAGCTCCAGATTTAACTTAAAACACTCCAGCCCTCTACAGCAGCTAACAACCCATTTGTGTTACACTGCTGGGAAATCAAACTGTTCATGTTGGCTAAGAAAGCTTCTTTGGAACGTGTTAGGCTCATGCAACCAAGTGTATCTGAAATAGAGCTGCCCTTTTAAGCCAAGCTAGAATCTGATGTACTGATATTTGCCCAACTAGATGGTGTGCTACCATTACCAGGCATGGTAATTCTTGTAAATCATACAGCAATATAAGCAGCTTTTAATATGATAGAAAAAAATTGTCAGTTAATGGAACCCAAAAGGCTTTAGTTCTCTACTGCTAGCCAAGTTTTCTTGACGTGTGCATTAAAAAAACAATATTAGGTTTTTTTACAGAACTGAAAATAGGCTGGATGATGTGACCTTTTCTTCTCTACACCTTGCTTTCATCCAAAGTCTATTAAAATTGTCACTTTCACATTTCCTACTTAATTTATCAATTTTATTTTTCAGCTGATCATTTTCTTTTGTTTATTTTAGATTTATCTTTGCATTTAGGATGCAATTCTGAATCTTTGGCTCTGCCAAACCAGAGTTGCTGAGCCCTGAGACATTAACAAAAATCCATGAGGTTATCTCATGTATAATATGCAGCCAAAGAAAATCTTTCCTAAGCAGACAATCATAGAATCATTTATGTTGGAAAAGACCTCTAAGATGGTCCAGTTCCACCATTAAGCTAGCACTGCCAAGTGCACCACAAGTGCCACACCTAAATGTCTTTCAAATCCCTCCTGGAATGGTGAATACACCACTGCCTTGGGCAGCCCTTTCCAGTGCTTGACAGCCCTTTCCATGAAGACATTTTCCTACAATCCAATCTAAACCTCCCCTGGCACAACTTGAGGCTGCTTCCACCTATCTTCTTGTCACTTAGGAGAAGAGACCAGTCCCCACCTGGCCACAGCCTCCTTTCAGGGGGTTGTAGAGAGTGTTAAGGTCCCCCTGAGCCTCCCTTTCTCCAGGATAAACACTCCCAGCCCTTCCCAGCTCCGTTGCCCTTCCCTGGACACACTCCAGCCCCTCAATGTCTCTCATAGTGAGAGGTTGTGCTTTCCTTTGACAGCAATGCACCAACAGCCAAGCCAGCCTCAACCTTACACAGAGGTTCCATTTCATCTCTTCCCAAAGAGCAGAGTGAAGAGGAAGCTCCTGGGTCCTCAATTCCCATGTCACAGCCCATCACAACACACTAATGGGGAACAGGATGTCATTTCTCAGCTAACAACTAGGCAGATATTCCATTTCCCAGTCTTATACAGTTTCCAATTCCACTAATTATATTTCCTTACAAATCTTAAACAGATTTCAACATCCCTGGAAGAAAAAAAAATATTCTTGTATAGATGGAGGAAACTAAACCACAGATAGATTTGCTAAACAGCCTGTCTTATATTTCTAACCACACTGCAGACTGATGCTCCCCCCCTCAGGCTCTGCAGCCAAAACTCTGAGTCCCAAGTAGACACACACTCCACAAGGTCTGTTATTTTTGTGGATGACAATGATAAAGGAGGAGAGAGTTATGTTCCATGACAAAATCCACTGCTGTGAGCTGCCTCTATCCTTCTGCTCTCAGCAACCAAACTGCTGGTGCAGGTATATCTTGCCCTCTGCAAAATAACCTTTAACACTTGTTTTGGCTTTGTCAAAATCCTCCCTTTGTCTTAAGGATGGAAAAGAGCAGTTGATTTAGTATGATTTCCTGGGGGGCAACTCCATCAGGAAAAAACCCAAGGCAATAATTTCCATCAACTCAAGAACTGAAAACAGTCATGGCCTGGAAGGTTCCCAGACCCTCATGCCTGAGAGGTTCTGGATGCTTGGCCTAGAGATTACCTATTTCAAGTGTTTAGTGCATTAAATGCTTTGAGACTGTATTTTAGGCTGGCACACAGCAGCTGCAAAACAGCTGAGGACAAACCTCACAGCACCCACAGCTGGGTTTTCAGTGAGGAGCACACTGTTTACTCTCTGCTGCAGATGGGTGTGACAGTGATTCACAGCAACATACACACAACAGAAGGCAGCTATTTTGAAGGAATTCAAATAATTAAGCTTTTTTAAAATTCCATATTCAAAACAAAGCTTTTTGGATTGTTTTCCTAATTCTTAAAATAAGGCTCTTTTGCTCTTTCCAAGCAGAGGAATCCCATTGAAAGGATCCTTTTCAAGTGCTTTGTTTGTGTAAATCAGTCTAGAGATGAAATGGAAGAGACAGCATAAAACCCACACTGAGAAGCAACACCACACACCCTTATCTATACAGCAGCAGACAGCAGCATGCAAGAATGTTTTCTATTCCTGGAAAAGCTCTCTGATTTGAAAACTGATGAGGAATGCCCAAGTCCTTTGTAAGTGGGACTGGCAATGAGAACCTAAAATTCCAGAAGCAGGTCCTTTCCTGCTGAATGAAAGTCATGAAAGTCCACAGAACCCAGAAAATGCAAGAGCAAATGGGACAATACCTCTCCCCGCCCCCCCCCAAAAAAAAAAAAAAAAAAAAAAAACAACCAAGAAAATCTTGTGCGTGTACATTACAAATAATATGATCAAAATTACAAGAACAGAAAACTGAGAACAAAACACAAGGCTGTCACTCATAAACCATCAGAACTCAGAACTTAGAGTGTATTTTAGCATAAGTGAACAGCCCCAAAAGAACACCCTTATCTTACTGTTACCATGTGCTGAAAAGATGCTCCCTGCCAAAAATGCACACTGGTTATTCTGGGAGGCTGTGCCAGACCTGAGATCATCCATTTGATATGAAAACAGGTCATGAACACTCTTTTATCACAGAAGTCTCTAAAGGAAGGCTCAAGTTAAGTGCTGGACAGCAAATTACAACACTCATATTCAGAAGCAAAGCACCTGCACCAGAGTAACCAAGCACCCTAACACATCTTTCCATAAGAGGGCAGCCTGCAGCCTTACCGGATGGTAAATTCCAGCAGCTCCTGTATGCCCCGTGGGTCGAGGTGCTGAAAGTTGTAAACCCTCTCCAGGCTCTGATGCAGGAACTGCTGGGAAGGATCTTCATGTGGGGTAATACTGGGAGACACAGCAGAGGACACCAGCTTTCTACCTGGCAACTAAGTGAGAAGGAACACGCACAAACAAAAAAAATAAAAGGAAAGTCAAACACAAGGAACAACACTGCAAAATGCTGGCATCTATTTAACAAGAAACTGAGAGCTTCAATTAATTTCTCAAATACAAAATTTATACACAGGCTTTCACATCTGCATCTTTGTTAGTCAATTCTCCCCACTTTACAATCCACTTGCACTCTTCAGGTAAACTTCAACATCCCTTTGAGGGAAACATCTCCCTTATCTTACATTTGACTCTGTGAAGCCAAGGGAAGACCACACAAACCACCAATGATTTTATGAGCTGTGATACAGCCAACTTCAACCCCACCCATACTTCCATGCAGGAAAAGCATGTTGCAAAGCAGAATGGAACACATTTCACCCATAAATAAACAGTTCAGGTAGGGCACAAGTGAAATGTTGGAAGATCTACAAAGGCCTTTCCCACACACACAGTCAGAGCTATAGAAAACTCCCAGGAATACTGCCCTCCCAGTATTCTTAGCTAACCAGCAAACCATCTACTATTCTCATTTGAGAGCAATGATGTTACTATTGTCCCCAAAATATTACAAATTCCATATTGTAACAATTTAACATTTGTCTCTCCTGCCTTAATGCACATTTCAATATTAATTCCTGTGGTGCACAGGAGAAAAACCTTTCAGAATCTAAGTGTTGTACACAGACAGACATGAAAGAGACTGGCAATATTTCTAACAGGTGTCAAAGTCCAAACCAAACTTACTTATTTCAACTTACTCTTAGTGGAGGGACCAGGTGAGAGAGACTGTCCCGAAGATAGGCATAATGTCTGAACGTATGGTCAGAGAACAGGGCAGGCATTGTTGGGCAACTTTTAGCAGCATTAAAAATCAGAACCAGAACAGCAATGTCTGTTGTAAATGGGTTGTTAAAGAAAAATGAAAAACAGCAAGAAGAGCTCCATGGGGATGGGAAGTTAAAACAAGTCATCAACAACCCTTTCTTTGGCCAGGATTTGTCTAGGAAGTTCTTTGTAGTTGGAAAATACCCGAAGAAACAGCTGTCTGAGAAGATTAAAATCAAGTACAAAGTGCAAACATTACAGGGTGAGCCATACTGGAAAAAGGATGTTACTGCCAACACGGGATGGCTCAGAAGCAACACAAAGGAAAGGAGCCAGGGATCCCAAATACAGACCATGCACATTAGGTGGAGCAGTTTCACTCTTCCTCACAGCTTACACTGTGCTCACCAGTTTGCACACAGAACCACAGAGTGGTTTGGTTGGAAGGGATCTTTAAGACCACTAGTTCCAGCCCCACCCTGCCATGGGCAGGGACACCTCTCACTAGACCAGGTTGCTCAAGTTTTTTGGCGCCCTAGCAGTGTCCAAAAGTATACATTTACTGTCAAATCTTTGAAAATTGATGCATTACCTAAGATGCCCTGAAAAACATCACTCTGCACAGGCTTTAAGCAACCCAAAGAATCAAATAGGGAAAGATAATTCTGAACTAGAAAACACATTTTCACAGTCTGAGACCTGCAGAAATAGAGAGCAGCCAAAGGCTTTAGAAATTAGCCCAAAGGCTGACACCTGCAACAGGGCTGATCCCAAACATAAGCTCTGATTCAAATTTCCTAAGTACTTTGAAGCAAACAAATCCATGGTTTAAATATCACTTTACACTGGAAACATGCTATTCAGGTTTACCCCAGCTTCTGGCTCACATGCCTACCTTCACATACTATGCCTATGTAAAATTTGGTGGCAAGTTATCTCCAAAACACTCTCTAACATAATATTCTCTGGTTCCTGGCAGGACAGTGCACTGAGTTAAAGAATAGCATTTTTCTCTCTGCAATGTTCCTTTAATTCTCAATTCACAGGGCAACTTTACTCAAATTATTACTAAACCATGTAATTACAGATTAATTTCTCTCCACCTGATTCCAACTCATTTCAATTCTCACAAGGCATTCATTTAATCCGTACAGAATTTCTGGTTGATGGCCTGTGACTGGAGAGAAAAACAAGGAGAGGCTTCTAGAAGAAGGTTCCAGTCCAACGTGTCTCAGCATGCATCAGAAATAACATTATGTTCTGCCATCACACAGAAGGGAAGCAAGGCGAAAAACAATGGAAAAATGCATTTCCAAGGCATCTTGTGTTGTTGAGGAGAATGGTGTATCAATAATTGATTGTATTCTAAAGCACCAGAAGAGCTAACAATAATATAAGGATTTCTGATATTGAATTATTTCAGAAAGATGAAAAATTCAAAGCATTATGGGGATTCAGGCACTGCTGTACTTGGAGTTGGTGCTGTTTTATAAACTGCACAGCAGTGAGCACAGAAAAACTTTTATGCAAAAAGAACACAGATATGAAAAAACATTCTTCTTATTTAAAAGCTAAAGCATCCTCAAAACTAATGCAACTAGACAAATGCTTTCACATCAAAGGGCTCATCTGTAAAGCTTAAACCTTGACAAATTGCTTGATTATTCATCACAGCATAAAAAGAAGACCAATTATAGTCCACTGATATTTATGAAGATGGTTCCAGTTAACAGTTTTTCCATCACTTGCTGAGTAACAAGCTAAGTGCAAAGGGATTCAGAAACAGGCACTGGATTGTTTGTCTGCTACAGGGAGAAATGGCTGAAAAAATGTGAGAGGCAGGAAATCATGAATAAAATCTACTGCAGTCAAAATTATCAACTGGCTTCATGAATAAAGATACAGGCTGGGTCATCCATGTCTGGTTCTGGAGTGTCGAAGAACGGATGTGTGCTCAGCAGCTCTGGGACTAATGGAAGCACCAAAGTGGGATGCCTGCTTCCCAGGAACTTCAAGCATCTGGAAATATACAGATTGAAATATATGTTAGTAAACAGGCACATTCAAAATATAACATTCTAAAGCATTACTACTTTATATTGCAGCAACACTTTTAGACAGTCAACAAGAAAATCCTGCTGTCCAAGCTCACTGTTTCTTTACAATTGACCTTTTGCATTAATACTTTATATGATCTGAGAAAACTGAAAGAACATGCAGTATTTTTTTTTTTATTTTAAAGTGTGTACAAAATAGTTAACACTTGGAGTTATACAATCCAGGAAGCTTTTATACTAAAGACTAATGAATGAGTGCATTTTCTTTCTTCAGAAATAGGGAAGATAGGAGGTAAAATCTCAAAACCCACAAACTCCAAAAACTATGTAAAAGTACACTGGAAGTCAAAGCAGGCTAAAACAAGTGTTTCTAGTAATATCTAAGAATTCCATCTCAAACCATGTGTGTGGAGCACCATTCCCTCTATTGCTTCCATTAAACAACCAAAAAATCTGCTGCAAAAGTTCCTTCTTTTTACTTAGACAGAAAAATTCCTCTGACAGCACAATGCCACATGGCAAATCCACTTATCACAACTGATACAGTCAACTGCTGGTAAATATTAGTATTTAACACAATGTCAAGTGAGCAAAAACACTTGCATAGAAGAGATGAGGTTTCAAACAGAATTAATCTTTCCTGTGAATGCATTGAGTGCCTGGAATAGGGGCACATTTCCAGAAGTGGTCATCAGATCTGGATTCCCAGTGCAAGTATTGACAAGCAAGAACAACACAGAGTTTCTACACCAGTCATGAATAAGTACATACTTACAGAGTAACAGGATTGCTCACCTGCAATACCTGTTACCTCCTTAGCAAGCTCAGTATTTCCTAGCACCTCACTTACTAAAAAAGAAGAGGAAAGTAAGTAGACACACAAGGACACTGAACACACTCACTTCCATATGGATTCTCTGTCAGTGGGATACTTGGTCAGGTTTTTCAGCAGCTCCACCAGTGCAAGATGGATGCCTTCTTTAGTTGAAACATTGGTGCAACACAACAGTTCATGAAGTGCTTCCCGAATGTCCCTTGAAGAATCCTAAAATAGAAACCCAACCCAGAGACTGCTGAGTGAAACATGCCTGCACACACATTTACTTTAAAGGTGGCAGCCTCTGTTCCTTGGCTGAGTTAGTAAAAGAGGTCTGTGAACAGCAGTGCCTGTTTCTTGTCACCAGAGCTAAATCAGCACAGATGAAGTGACTGACCAGGCAAGTGCTGCAGGGACTCCAGGTCTCATCCTCCTATGTGCTTCCTTTACTGGAATGAATGGGAACTGCTTCACTGCTGACCTGCTCAAGCAGAGCAAAAATCACTACTTGGTTGGGTGATGCTGTATCTTTGCAGTTACAGAAAAGGAAGGTGTTGGACAACTCAGTAAAACAATCACCAAAGATTGTTTTAGCATTTTCGCAGCAGCCTTTTATCATTTTTAACCCAGGAAGCTCAATTCCACAGGCTTTCAGCCCAGTCAGCAGCCTCCAGAGGGTCTAAGTAAGCACCAAGGATATGTCAATGGCTGGACAGACTAGAATATTCAGCTGAATTAATTACATACCTTCTGCCAAAAACCACCTTGACATTACACATCCAGGAATCATCATGTTCCTTGCTATCAGCATTTGCCGGGTGCTACTGGACACATTGTGAAAATTTGATAGGATACAAGAACTGGATGCTTTTCAGTGGTGGATTTTACCTTTTCTAAATTATGATTTGCTAAGTATCAACAGCTCATTCATCACTGTCTTACACAAAAAAAGAAAGAGCAATCCTCTTGTAAAGGCTCTTAAATGACAGCCAACACACTTGAATGATAAAAGGGCTTTTGTTGGTCAAAGACAGACTATGACCACAGAGAAGACAACTCTAAGGACTGGAATGACCACAGTCATAAACTACTCCAGACCACTGATAAAACCCACCAGAAATGTGGTACAGAGACAAGCAAGACAGAAGACCATGAAGGGACACAGACGAGCAACAGAAACTGAGATCAAGGACAACAGGGAAAGCAAATTCCAAAGTCTGGTCAGAAAGCAAGGAGTACCTGGTACAATTATTCTGACAAAGTGAAAGCAGTGTGGTGAAAACAGAAGTTACTCTCAACACCCTGGTGTTCCATATTTACGCTGCTGGAACCAATTTAGGCACCAAAGTTAATGGTATTTTTTCACATCCTTTAGTTTTGTACTAGAAGATGGGTTTTAAAGAAAAGCACTAAGCATGTTTCAGAATCAGATAAATCCATTAAAATGTTAATAATTCTACACCAAAGCTATCCCAATGCCTGATGATAATTATGATAATATAAACCACAAATCATGTATGATAAACCCTATGTGTAAAGTCACCACAGAAGAGCCCAGCCTAAGAAGGACATTCATACCTCTCAATGCACAGGTTCCCAGCTTAAACAAATGAAAATAATGACGAAAACGTGAGGCACCTGAAGCTCATTGCTGCATTTGCAAAGTCAGATCATACTCCAAAACATTTGTTAGAGACTGATAAAATAGCTTTAATTAGTTTGCTACTTCCTGAGGCACAACTGAAAGCAGCAACTGCTGCCCTGGGTCAAGGTAAATAAAAGGTGAGGAGATTGAAGCAGTAGATTTGCAGGACCTCCCAAGGCACTTCCCAAAAGCAGCAGGAACTTGCCTACCACAAGCAGTAGATTTAAAAAAAATGCCCCAGGGGCTATAGCTCAGAAAATAAATCAGGTCTGAGAGGCCAGCTTGACACAGTACCATTCATACAGCCAATATCTCTTCCTGGATCAAGCTCATCAACCAGGAAGAGCACCTGACTCATGCTATTTCCTGAATCCTGGCTGAACACTGACTAGGAGAATGCTGGTTAGGAAAACTCAAAATTATATGGCAGAGCACACTGACAAACACTCTCAACAGCAAAAAGATGTCAGGCCAGCTCTGCTTGGTGAGCAAAGGTGTACCAAAAGCAGCTGAAGCAAGGACACAGACAGAAAATGAAGCTGCATGCAACATGAAGTGCATGGAGTGCTGGACCTCAACACAGGACAGAAGGAAACACATGGAGGCAACAGCACAGTGATCAAAGGAAGAGTTTTTATCTAAAATTTGTCTATTTCAGAAGTATTCTGCTGTCCTGGTGCTTACAAGCTACCAGATTCTAGGAACATTTGGCAGAGTTCAAAGAGTCAAAAAACCCCAAAAAGGGTGGGTTTGCTCTCAGAGGAAGGGACTGATTAGCAGTACATAATTAAGCACCCCAAAGTAAGCAGGAAAGCAATTCTTGCCCTCAAGAATTTCTTACCTCCAAGACAGCCAATACAGTATCCAGCTGGTCTTCCCGCAGCGTGATGTTGTTGGAGATTTTTCTCATTGTGTGTATTGACTGCAATCTGACCTCCTCAATTTCATCATTAAACATGTCAACCAGAAAATCCAGGCATTTCTCAGCAAAAGAAGGCGAGGACTGAGCCAGCATACACAGGGCTTCAACCGCAGCGATTCGAACCTCTGTTAAAAGAGAAGCAGGGAATCCACTGTAAATTAATTAAAACTGTCTGGTTTAAAAGGACATTCACCCAACTGTGAGGTCTTGTACTCTTCAAGGGCTGGGCTAAGGACAGGAGATGCTAAGGAAATGCTGAAGGCAACAGAGCCTCAGCAGGGACCCACTGGGGACCTTTTCACAGACAAATCTTCAAATCAAGTCTCACTTCTGACACAGCCCCTGCTGCTGCCATAAGCATCTGCAAAAGGGACCTGCAGGTGAAAAACAGGTCTCTAGTCCATCAATAAATACTGCATATTTCATAGTGTGTTTTGCAAGCATAGCATTAACACTGGTAACTTAAGCAAACTAATTTAGTTAATTAAACTGTGGTTGTTTTATTCTTCCTGACATTTTAATTGCTTGGAGCTTTCACTGCATTTTTAACTTGCTATGCAGCACTTTATGAATTGCTGAAAAGCCCCAGAGAATCAACGTTTTGGCAGTTAACAAAATGAAAGTCTTCTGCTTTCTGACTTTATACTCCTCAAGACAAAGGAAAAAGGTACCACCTAAATATTAAAATTATTTGAATAAAGTAAAAAAAAAACATCAGAAAGCATCCTGAGTCTACTTACGCTGTAAAACTTTGCAGGAATTTGAAGAATACCCAAATATAACAAGGTTAGGCAGAGATGAGATTCTCTTCCCTACAATCATCCTCATTAGCTTCCCTAACATTTATGTGCTAGGATCAGAAAAATGGTAATTAATCTGATGTCTTGCAAACATTGTTGTTTTAGACATACTTCTAGTTTTCACTCAAATTAGGTCATCTTGAAAACATTTACTTGAACTTGTGTGGAGCTTTTAGGCCTATTGTTTTTAAAGAAGACATCTGACTCCTCAGGATTCTGATCAAGTATAAAAATGCAGAGACAGCAAGACCCCTGCTTGCTCAATAACGATGCTTTTGTCACAGCTCTGAGTCCCCATGGTCATTGAGACCCAGGTATTAAGAGAAGAGAAACATTTTGCTGATATTGCTTTCATAAGCTGACACACTAATTCAGATTTAAGCTACAACATGGAATTCAAGCAGCGTTACCAGTCAGGGGGAACTCAGCAGTATTTAAAAATGCTGCAGTGGAGAGAGAGATCTGTGTACATTTCACATTCGTTCATTTTTTCCACATGCCTCAACAGCAGCATACTGACTCAAGACCTGTGGCCCAAGAAACTGGAGAACATGTTTCATTGGGCCAAGGGGCTGAACCAGTGAAACATTTTTTAGTGTTAATCAGGAAGAAAAGGAAGGTGCACTTTCAAGCTTCAGGAAGAGTTTAGCTACTGGGAAAACATGCATTTATTTGCAGGACTCATGGAGCAATAAACCCACTTGTACAACACAATCTACAATATTTTTGCTGTGGTGGTTTTGTATGTTTTAACTTAACCTCGTCCTTCCAATAACATTAAAAGCAAATTCAAAAATGACATTCACAGCTTGGCATTTTCATGGCTTATGCAAATACCAGCCACGCACTGTACCAGGAGAGGTTTAGATGGAAAACATTCGGGTTGTCAATCACTGGAAAAGACTACACAGGGTAGTGGAGGAATTGTCATCCTGGGAAGTGTTCAGAAATCACCTGCATGTGGCACTTGGGGGCATGGTTTAGTAGTGGACTTGGTAGTGTTGGGTTAACATTTGGAGTCGATGGTCTTAGAGGTATCTTCCAACCTAAATGATTCTATCAATTTCCTTCCTGCTGACAAAACACCATTTTCAAACAGCAGTAACTATGCCAATTTCTGATCACATCCAACTGTTAAATTTAAGTCAACAACAACAAAAAATAATCCCAGTGGGTTTTTGCACTCCAGAAGCAAGCCACTTACTACCATATATGTTACTAAAACTTTACCATTTATAGGAAGCAATTTGCTTTTTCTACCCAACTGAACACTTCTGTCCAAAATTCTGTGCAACACTACAGCACCTTTGAAACAACTGCCATATCAGAGACCACAATGATGCCCATCAGCCCACACAGATCTCCCCCCTTTAGCTGTTCCATGCCCAGTTAACACTTACCATACATCTCATCTTCCAGGCCATGAACAAAAGCCCCACAAGCTCCTGATTCAATCAAGTTGACAGCACCAGTATCGATTTCCTCTTTGGGAGCATCATCTCCCCACTTTCTGCCACTTGAAAACTCCCCAGAGCTGTAGAGCTCTTTGGCTCGTTCATGTGCAGTGCGCTTCCTCTGTCCAAAAAACACTGCAGTTACAACCATGTCACCTTCAAAAGATGACTGAACAAAATATTACACTGGATCTGAAAACAGATATAGCTGGAGGCTTAGACACTGACACACATACAAGTGCTAAGAAAAGCAAACAGCACCTACTCTTCTGTGGCTATTTCTAACTGCCACTAACTCTCTGTAGTTTTGATGTAGGGAAAGGATAATAACAAACACATTTTAATTAACATATTCTTAGACATCCATTGCAAAAACAGCCCAACTGGGTCAGAACAAAGGCCCATCTAGTTAAGAAGCCAATAAGTGATCTGCAAAAACGCTATCACTTTGCAGATCAACTTGTAAAACTGCAATTAAATACTTTATTGCTAGCAACCCTATCCAGAGTTCAGCAATGTGTAAAATGGGATATTCATTCAGTGTGCTTGCTAGTCTGCCTCCTTTTCCCACACACTCTAAATAAAGCTGCACACCACTTTCTTTAACAGTCTTTACAAAGCAGTACACAAAAAACAGCAGCCCTTAATCATTCTTTTGTAGACAGAAAAAAATTAACATAACCTTGAGCAGGTTGCTTAAGGAAGGAATGTTACTGAAAAATTTTGCTCACAGGGTTGAGTAGCCTTTAGCTACTCATGTTTCTTGATATCTTGATGTTTTTTTGATCAGATGTTTCAGATGTTTCCAACAGCTTGCTCCTAGAACTAGGATGCAATCTTTCCATACACAATAGGCAAAGCTTTTAGCCAAAAAAACTCTCAGAACACCACAAACATTTACCTCTCACTTGTTGCAAAACTTGAATAGTCTAGAGCTGTTTCTTACATCCTTGGTTAATGAAATCTAAAACTAGCAATTGTTTCATTGACTTTAATCTAAAACAAAACCTGTCATCATCAATTAACTCTCAGTAACCCTAAGAGAAGGACAACATGAACAAGCACACTCAATATTAATACACCTCTTGTGTGATTTTAGCACCTATACACAGGAAAAACTCAAACACTTACATACCCTCAGATCTGACATGAGCTTCTTGTCAAGGGTCTGCTCCAAGAAATGAGAGCTAACTTGTTGCATAGAACCCTAAAGAGAAAAAAATATCAAAAGGAAAAAAAACAGGATTATTCTAAACTGTACCGTATAATTTCCTGATTTATTCCAACATGGCATTCAATCTTATCCACTCATTCTAACAGCTTTATGCAATACCTGACACTATTGTATGTCAGAGTCTAAAAAAGTGAACTTAAGAATCAGAACATCTAATTTTCCCACTGAGGTTAATGTGGCTTTTCTTGAGTTCAATTGGTTCACATGTCCTGTGGTAGAGAAGTAGGGGCAGGAAATTATGACAAGGATTTGTTTTTTTTCTTTAATGTTCAACCATCTACTCTCAAGGGAAGAATCACTGCACAGTTGAGCTGAAAAACTGTTGGGTTTCCTCAACCTCCCTCATTTATTTCACCTCAGAATTTTGGGAGAAATTTACCTATATGGTTTTAAACATACTCCCATTCTTTTTTTTTTTTTCAAATATATATGAAAAGTCAAGTAACTTAAGAGAAACTATTCACTGCTAGAGAAGAAAATAATGCAACTTACCAATAACTTTGCAGCTTGTACTCTTACAACCCAGGAACCATCACTAACCATATGGCAAATTTTTCCAAAGGCATCATCAACCAAGCGAATTTCTTCATTAGAAGAAGGAATCGGGACGATGCTAACATAGAGAAATCAGTTTTTTAATTGTATTCCATACTGGATGGCATCAATAACAAACAATCATGCTGATTTCCTATCAATGTTCAACAAAATACTAGGAACCAAAATTTCACTGCATCAGTGCGTTCTCATCAGGCATCAGCCATTTGTACACATCAGTTTCCTAGCAGCTCCTCCTCAGACCTACCAGCACAAAACTCTCAGGATTAGGTGGTTACTTGGCCAGTACTTTGAGGACAGTGCATGCAGGACGTACCTTTCAGGGTAAAGCTGACTGAGGACCCAAATCAGCTGAACTGCAGCACTGCGCACTTGCTCGTAATCATCTGCCAACAGCTTGCAGGCCTGAAAGAACATTCATAGTCCAATATACCTGAAACATCTCCACCTGAGCTGCCATCCCCTTCCCACAATGTCAGCAACATCCTCACCACAGTTAGGACACATTAAAAATCAAAATGAATCTCGTCTTCCCTGCTACTCTCTAGTATTCCCAAGTTTGATCAGGCAGACTAGACCTAATAAAGTCAACCAGGCACATGTTATAAACTCCAGAATTGCCTGTACTATGCAAGAAGGATGAAATGTGAGTCTGCAACAGAACTGACTTGATACAGGCTGCAGCTGCACAGCCTTACTGATATAACAAAGGCAAGCTTCATGGGTACTCTCCAGCGAACAAGGGTTTAAGACTTGCAGACTATAACTGCCAGATGACAGCAATGACTTCATCATGCCTTGCACTGCCCAGGATCACCTCCCCAAACAACATACAACAAAGCACATGCTTTAGTGCATTTAAGCACAACGGATGCAAAATAACCTTTTATTTCCACTGTTATACAATAACAAGGAATATCTGCTACCTAAGTGTAAAATACTCCTCCTCTGCTCAGTGCCCTCCTCCTCACAAAACACACTGCCACAGAACTCAAAGAGAAAGATGTGCAGACAAGTACAAAACAAATACAAGGTTTTACCTGACTATAAATAGCTTGCTGTAACTTTAGTCCTCTTTCATGAAGCTGTAGCTACAGGGAAAAAAACCAAAACAATGTAAGAAAGTGTAAGTACAGGTTTAAGGGACACAGACTAAGTTTTCACCACAGTTTTTCTGTTTGAGCTGCTATGATTAAAATACTGCATTACCTTGACCGTAAGTATTTTAAATAATATTCTTGACTTCAGTATAATTTTTTACCTTCATAATCATTCATACTTAGATTATGGAAGAACAATTTATACAAATACACTGCCTCTTCATTCTCCCAACCTTCAAATAACTTTTTAGTGTTAGCCATATTCATTCACAATTAAAACAGATAATTAGTTACTTTATTACCATTCCTGAAACATGGATCCAAAAGTAGCATTTACATGGCATGAAAACTCATGGCAATCCTTCTGTTACTGAACCACAGGGACAGCAAAGTGTCCAACACTGTTTCTTTTTAGAAGGATGAGTAAGTACAACATCTAGGAGAGGGAGATTTCAGAGAGATTCACGTGCAATCTGACCTCCTCAAATGCATCTTCCTTCTTTCTCCGGAGTTTAATAACATTAATTCAAAGATCCTCGTTGACCATCACAGTAGATGGAACATTATTATAAACTTTAGGAGTAACAGAGAAACTTCTGTATCCCCATACACTCACAGGCAACTCACATTAAGCAGTATTTTGAAATGCATGGTCTTTGCTTGCATTTCTTCAAAGCTAAAAGCTTCTGAAGGGTCCCCACACAAAAAAAAACGAGTATATAGTGTATAGCATGAACAATTAGAGAATGCTAATGAATGCAATCATGAGGCAATACATAAATGTTTGCTCTAAAATAAACAAACTAAATTCTTTCCGGACTTTTCACACAGGCTTCCTATCATAAACAGATACCTACTGCATTTTGGAGCAATAGTGGTTTCTTGTAGTTCTGGTAACCAAAATCAAGATATAAATTTGTCTCTAAAAGAAAGAGCCTACACACACTCAAAAGAATGAACAAGTTGAAAAAGCTTCTTCAGCTATACCTGAAACAGAAGTTATGAATCACTCAAATGTCCTTTAAGACCTCATGTTACTCTGATATTTCAAGACCTAGCTTATTTTTTCAGGTAATTTTGATACACTGAACGGGCTTTTACTAAGTTAATTAAAATAATCTCTAAAACAAACCTCTGTGTTTGTTTGCAGCCCTCTCTCAGCTCCCTGATACAACTCCAAACCATTTCTTCCACAGTACCAGCTACACTTACCATGGCTTTTATAGCTGCAGTCCTAACTCGAGGGTCCTGATCATTAAAATGATCTCCTATTATCTTCTGGACATCTTTGGCCGCCTGGCTTTCAGCCTCTTTTGCAACACCTTTTTCCACTGGGCCAAGACAGCCAATTAGCTGAAGACACTTATTCCTTACACCATGAGAAGAATCTGTCAGATGCTGTGGAAGAAGAGATGAGCAGATGTAACTGGATTCATAACTTTGAAACATTGTGCTATGTTTCCTAGCAGTTATTAATCTTAGTATTGTAACAGTTTGTTGAGAAAAACAAAAATAATTTAAATACTGACTACCTCTCTTTTTTTCTGTGGCAGTGACAAAAGTTTCCTGGCCCAGGGAGGCCTCCTTACCTTGCAGGCTACCTCTACCAGTCTCATCCTGACAGATGGATTGTCTGGGAGTTTTGTGCCAATCACTAACAGGGTGTCCAGCAGCTGAGCAAGGACTTGGTGAGACTCTGCAAAACAGAAGAGTGAAAGGCTATGCACTACTTTGCTGAACTCTTACCAGCTACAGGATCACAGAGTGATCCACATTGGAAGGCCATCCTGAAGCCTTTCAAGGCCTGAACTAGCCCAGCTACCTCAGCTATGCCTTGTAGATCACATACTCCAGTCCTCTACCACCTCAGTGGTTCTGCTGAACTCACCCAACCTTACCAGCACTAATCTGGCACTGGGGAGCCCAAAACTGGATAAAGTATTCCAGATGTGGCCTAACCAGTGCTGAGTAAAAGGGTAGGATACCCTCCTCCCTTGACCTGCTGGCTACACTCCTGTTGATACAGCTTGGCTTCCAGCATAATATAAATAAACTCCTCTTCAAACGTATTTTAAGCAAATAACTTTAAGCAAAACTGTCCTGTAGAACAGAAAACCTCAGAAGCAAGAGCTCTCAGATGGAGATGCAAAAGCAAATTTTGCACTCCTTTAGAACAAAGATTTAGAGCAGGCAGGTCAGAAGAAAATTCTTCTCCTCCTCAGAACATGGTGTTATCTGTCATCCTTCACAAAACCAGAAAATAAATACTCAAAGCAGCAATTCCCAATCATACACTTGAGATGTAAGGCCTTGCCACTGTCCCAAATGCTTTGACAGCATGATTCCACCTTGACCTCAAGCACCACATCAAAAGGGAGACTTACTCTCATTCTGAAGGGTGTTAATGGCATCATCCACAATGCAGTCTGGGGAAAATCCTGCAGTCTTTGACAACAACCCCAGCAAGGATGCAATCTTCAGCCTTACAGAGGCATCATTCTCCTGGAAGGAAACAACACCCCAAAAAAACCCAATACAGCAAAGTTAAAGAAAAACAAGGAGAACAGCATATATTACCTACATACATCTACTCATTTAAGAAACAGCAAATGCTGTCACAGGTGATAATTACATAAGTAAGCCTCATCAATTAATATTCCTGTAAAATTAATTTCAAAAGTTCATGCATTTTAAAGATTTCTTTTGAGGCTTCTACAGACTCATGCACACATGACTTCTGGTCATAACTGGATGGTCTCTCTTTCATTGTATTGCCAAGGATATCCAATGCAGAGTAGAAAGGCAGAAAGTCATCTGGATGTCATACACGGATCTTAGCAAGCATTTGTGCAACACTGAACACAGAGTTGCAGCAAAATTACAGTAACAAATATCCCATCTTTCAACAAGAAATTTTACAGTTACAACTGTTATTTATATCTGTCAATGTTTAAGGGAGACTTCAGTGCCACACACAGCCTCCAAGTGACAAATGCGACACCCAAGGTAGCAGTCCCTTTCTCAACTGAACTGAGAAGAGTTTTTTATTTTAGGGTTGAAGTTATGTGTTTGAACAATGGACACTGTCATCAGGACTGCATGGGGACTGCCCTACCAAAATCTATAGGAATGAGGGAGCAGGAAGCTACAGGACCATCTTAAACAAAACAATGACACTTCAAACAAATAAATCATCACTAACTTCCACTGCAGTTACAGCTTTCAGGGTCAGGTTTCTGGATGATCAGGGAAAGTGTGTTATGGAGTACTAAGAAACAAGTTCTTTTGAAAATTTTGTCTGTAAGTAAAATAATGTCAGCTATGGTAGTTTTGAAAGCAGTATTTTTAAAAGCTGAATTCTGTAACAGGCTGTGTTCTTGCCAGTGTGATCTCATCTGCAGGTTCATGAGTCTCTCTTCTAATACAGGCCATAAAAAAACTCCAAGCACAAATAATCTGTGTTATTTGACTAGGAACTCTGTATTTCATAGACTCAGAGAATACTTTATGTTAGAAAAGACCTCTAAGATCATCAAGTCCAACCCTTAACCCAACACTAACAAGTCTACCACTAAACTGTGTCCCCAAGTGCCACATCTACCCATCTTTGAAATACCTTCAGGGATGGTGACACAACCACTGCCCTGGGCAGCCTGTTTCAGTGCTTGATAATATTTTCAAAACTTTTTGGAAAGTTTTCCAAATATCCAATCTAAACCTCCTTGGAGCAGCTTGAGGCCATTTCCTTGTTCTACTGCTTGTTAATTGGAGAAGAGACTGATCTCTGACAGCTTTTTTCATAGCAGAAAATTCCTTAAGCAGATATTAAGCAGAAATTCTTTACTGAGAGGGCAGTGAGGTACTGGCCCAGCAAAGGTTGTCCAGGGAAGCTGCCTCATGCCTGGAAGTGCTCAAGGCCAGGCTGGATGGAGCCTTGGACAACCTGGTCTAACAGAAGGTGTCCCTGCCCTAGCAGAGGGGTCAGAAGTGGATGATCTTTAATGTCCCTTCCAACCCAAACCACTCCATGATTCTGGGATTTTAAAAGTGCTGGTTTTCACCACATAAGCAATAGCTAAAAGGTTTCTCCACTGCTAGAGAAAATGAAGAACAAGGTAAGGACACATCAGTCAGGAAAGTGTTAGATAAAGCTGAAACAGCTCTAGACAGCTGGGTTCCCAGCTGGAAAATCTCAGTTCCCTGGAAAACTTGACAGGTCTTTTGTCCCTTGCCAAGTTAACTTGCACACAAGCCATGAGCAGGGATAACTTGTCACAGGCTGCTGAAACTATCAGCACAGGGACCAAGTAACACAATCAGAAATCACTTGGGTCAAGGGCTACAGCTGTTCACTCTCAGCCCAGGCTGAGTCAGCAACACAGGAGGAGTCTGTGAGCCCCTGTTCAACATCCCACACCAAGCAAACAGGAGCAAAAGGAGCAAGCATGTTTGGTTCCCAGCTTCCCCACCTTGTAATAATGCTCCAGCAGGATCCTGACAACCCCTTCCACGCTCTCCACTTCCACGGGCTTCCTGGCAAACTGGAGCAGGTACTGCAAGGCATCGGCAGGCGAGGTGGCTTTGCACAGGTCCACGTGCAGCGCTGCTGACTTGCTGGGCTTGGTCAGCCGCAGCTTCTTGGTGGACAGGTCCTCATGCTGCTGCTGTGGGCAGAGGGACAGGCTCAGAAACAGGGCATCCAGACCCACTCCTGCCCAGACTGAACATGGGGAGGCCTAAGGAAGCTCCCACGTCCCAGGGCAGTCACTAGCCCCTCCTTCATCTGTCTCAGGGAGACATCCACCCTCAGACCACTGTGGTTGTTACTGTCCTGCCCAGGTAGTCCCCATCCCTGCAAAACACGGCCTCTCCCCACCCTAGGCTGGGTGAAATCCAGCTGCTTCCAACACCAAACAACGAATCCAGGGCAAACACCGGCTTCTCCCACTCCCACCGGCCTGAAGCAGCCCAGACAGCCGCTGTAGTTCCTTCCCCAGTCGCTGGCTGGGGGATGCCTCCTCTTCCCCGCAGCAGTGCCGGCCCTGCTCAGGTCAAAGAACCAACAAAACGGGTCTGGTTGGAAGGGATCACAGGGGGTCACCTCGTCCAACCTCCCTCTCAAGCAGGGTCATCCTAGAGCACACTGCACAGGACTGCGCCCGGACGCTTCTTGAGTATCTCTAGTGAGGGAGACTCCAGAACCTCTCTCCCTCTTCACCCTGAGGAGAACACCCTCCCTCAGACCTCTCCCCTTCAGCATCTCCAGCCTTCCTAAACTCGGGGCCGACCCGCCCCGCTCCTGCCCAACCCCTCAGGGGCCGCCCCAGCCCCGACGCCTGGCGAGCGGAGGGCGCTCCCAGGCTCGGCGCCGGGCTGGGCCGGCGGCTTTCCCCACAGCTCCGCCTCACCCGCCGGCACCTCCCGCCACACGGCAGAACTCGGAGCGTCCATCCTGGCCTAGGGGGGTCATGTTACCTGGACCACCTTGGTGAACTCCTCGTACACCCGCTTCTTCAGGTGCGCCGCCATGACGCCGCCGCGCAACCCGGAAGTGGAACCATAGAGCTGCGGCGGGAGGGGCCCAGGCGCGGCCTCTCTTTCCGCCCGGAGGCCGCACTCGATGGTCCGGCGGCCACCCGTTGCCATGGGGACGCGGGACCAACATGGCGGCCGCGACTCGGCCCGCCCGCCCCGCCCCAGGGTGGGTGTCCCGCGCTCTTTCCCCACACAGTACGCCCAGGTTTCACTAGCGAGAGGAATAGCGGGTTTGTCTTTACAAACAAGCTGTGGGTCTGCTGGTAAATAAAACTAGTACTGGGAGATAAAAGAAACAATGGGAAAGATTCCACTGATTGATGAATGGGAAAAGATATTTGCTTTTACAAATAAACTTTAGGTTTGCTGATAATTGAAATAAGACACTGAAAGATGAAAGAAGCAATGGGGAAGAAAAACCCTAAATTCTATAAGAATTAAAAATTAAAAGGGAGGGTTATGCATTAGAGGGCAATCTTTGGTATCAGGTGTATTGGGAAGTCTGTACCTCTCAAGTACCTCAGCCAATGCCCAGGAAATTAGGATAAAAAGGAGGCTTCGTCCTCCAAAAATTTAAGAGATCCCAGGGGTATGCCCCATGGCCTCTCCCTTTATTCGAATAAAGTAAAAGAACTCTTCTGTCTCTTTTTTGGACATAAACCTCTGATGTTTGTTGTAGATAAATTTTCCTAACACTAGTATTCGATTTTAAGCTGACTTTCCCACCTTTTTCTACTTTTTTTAGCAAACAAAGAAATGAATGCTCATTGGTTCTAAATGACATAATTATCTTCATTAATTAGTATTCTGTCCTCTACTGGTCATTTATTCTTGCTTCTCATGTTAACCAGTCCCCATTTCTCAGTATTTTCACTATCTCTCTCCCAGGTAGGGAGTTTTGCAGCACATACTGAGGAGTCTCTGTTATCTTCTGGTTTCTGCAAAATGCCCTTGTAATCTACACATTCTGCATTTTTTGTGTCCACTTTCAGAAATACATCTCTCTCTCTCGCAGGTTTTGTTCACCAAAGCATATCAGGGCTAGTTTAGCAAAGCTTAAAGTTTCAATGATTTTCCCAATCAAACTCTAACAATAACAGTTTGTGTAAAGAAACTTTCTACGTGCTGGCTAAAAGTGACTTAGGACCAATACAATGCTAATAAATAATATACTTCTTATGATTAATTAAAACAATTAATTGAAAATAATTAGAAAAATTCTTTCCAGCAGAACTGTGGAATCACTAAAGTCAGAAAAAATGTCTAAGATCATCAAGTTCAGCCATTAATCCAGCACTGCCAAGCCCACCACTAAACTCTGTCCCTGAGTGCCACATCCACACATTTTTTGAGCACTTCCAGGGATGGTGACCAATTCCTTGGGCAGCCTGTTCCAATATCTGATGACCCTTTCAGTGAATAAACTTTTCCTGATGGTATTCCTGGCAGAACTTGAGGCCATTTTCCTTGACCTGTCTCTCACCTGGCTGCACCCTCCTCTCAGGAGTTGTAGAGAGCGATAAGGTCGCCCCTGAGCCTCCTTTTCTCCAGGCTGAACACCCCCAGCTCCCTCAGCCTCTCCTCATCAGACTTGTGCTCCAGACCTTTCCCCATCTCCACTGCCCTTCTTCAGGACACTCCAGGGCCTCAATGTCCTTCTTGGAGTGAAGGGCCCCAAACTGAACACAGAATTTGAGTGTGTGCCAATTAAAGTTTCTCATGGCAGCAGTCCTATAGACTTAAGAGGTTGATTGGTATGAGGCTTTAACTATTCTATACTGAGATTTTTTTTTTCTCCTAATATCTAATTTTCATCTCTGGTGTTGTGACTTAAGCCAGTTTCCCCACCCTTAGTATGGACAAAGTGTAACAGATCTCTTTAAAGCAGCCTTTTGTCTACTGGGAGGCCTCCTCAATCTCTCTTCTTCCAGGCTGAGCACCACCAACCACTTGGTTAGGATCAAAAGAGCCTCTTTCTGAAACCTTTTTGTCCTCTCAGACACTGACTGTGTCCATTCTTACCGAGGCTCTGAATGTGAGAGGTCTCAGAGTCCCTTCACACCTAGAGCAGAACTACCCTGCAGCCTGGAGTGACTCACGGCTGTCACTGGGGGGAGGTCCATGCTAGGATAAGCGCATCTGAAACACAGCTTAATTAGGAGTGGCTCAAATCTGTTATCCTAAAGACAAAACTTCAGGTCTTTAGAATTCAGGGATCTTTGGGGGGAAATGTCAGTAAATAAAGCACTTCTGCAAAATTCAAAAAAAATTTAAAATTTCTTTATTTGAAATCCCAGGGACCATTCTATGATTCTATGGTTATTGTCCTTGACTGGAAGAAATCCATCCTTCAAGAAGTAAAGGAAATATGGTCTTTATCAAATCAGTCATTATGATTATCAGAGTGATTAAACCCAAGCCATTTCCAGTATAAAAATAAACTTTCAAATTCTAAGATTTTTTTAAAATGCCTTGTACAATGTAACTTGTGTATGGTAAAAGAGAATTTGCAGGCTGTTGCTTCAGCACCACTTCCTTCCCACCAAATTATGGCAGGTTTTCCCAATTCTTCCAGGAGCTTATATAGTTAGAAATAGCATCATCATAATAATGAGTGTCAGAAGAAAAAGATTAAGATTGTGTGGTCTGAAAGAGGCGTGTGTGTCCTTAGATTATAAGCTCCTCAAATCAGTGATGGTATTTTTGCCTTTTGTTTATCCGGGGCCGTAGCTGAGGTTCTCTGTCTTTCCTTCACAACAAATAATAAATAATGGTAATAAATACATTGACTAGAGAGTAGCCTGTCTGCTGGAGAAAGAAGAAGTGATCACAGGACACGGAATCCTTCTTTTTAACCCTGATTCTAGTGTAGAAAGGCAGGAGAAGAATAGCTTTTGCCTTCCCATTTAGAAACCAAATGTAATTTGAGTATGTGGTAATATCATTGTTTCAGTCAGGATTTCCACATATGCAGCCTGTTCCCATTTGCACTGAGAGAGCAACTCTACATGTCCACCAGACATATTTGGGATTATTCATTTCCCTTGGGTTGAGTGAGGTTGGCTCAATTCACAGATCCATCTCTTTGAACTGAATGAATTGTAAGCAACACTGAAGAGTGAAATGCCTCCTTTTTCTGGAGCCTTTTAAAACCTCTAAAAAGTTATCCCCTAAATCCCAAGTAAAGTGGCTCTTAAGTGTTCTCTGATATGGAAAACAGACAAAGGAGATCCTTTTGTTGGTCTGTGTGTTTCTTCCTATCCCTCTGATATATCGTGTTTTATTCTCCACAGTCCAGGTTAATTTGTTCCAGTGATTGCTTTCTGATGTTCCCTATCAATGGTGGCACTTTGCTACCACCAGGTGAACAGGAACTTGTAGAAGAAGTCGTGCGACTTGAAGCGAAAACCTTTTTCAGCAACATGGGGCTGAAAGGATATTTTGTACCCTTTGGCTTCAACGTCCATTTGAATGCAGTCCAGCAGATCAGAAATACTGGGCACAGCCTTCCAGGGGCCAAACTTCACCACGGATTTTTTATCCATGTCCAAACTGTTCAAGGCATCCTGACACCTGGCTGCGTCCTCCTCGGTTCTGACCACGCACACGATGACGCTGGACTGTCGGGACGCAACCGCTTCCGCCCTCGCGATGCGGATCATCAGCTCGATGTTCTCGCTGTAGTTGGGCACGCGGGCCAGAAACTGCCTCCTCGCCACGAGCTCCCCGAAGATCTGCGGGGAGTCCTCAAGCTGCTTGATCAAAGGCTCTATGTCATAGAACAATGCCTCCTTGTAGACGTCCTGGATGCACTGGGTGGGCACTTGGTTACTGCGCAGGTACTCCAAGATGTATTTGAAGTAGGTGCCTGGCCTGTCGATGAAGAACCTCCCTTCGGAGTCAGTCCTGAGTTTGGGCTGGCCGGTGAACATCTCTGCCAGCTTGGAGCCAGGGTGTTTCTTCAAGGTGCTCAGTGTTGTCGTGTACATCTCCCCACCAACATTTAACTCCACAATTGGTGACAACTGAAAAAAAAATAGTGACAAAAAGCCGTGTGCATTATCAGTCTGAGGTCATCAACATGGAAGTGTCAAGGAAAAGATAGATGATTGTACTGGGGACAGCCAAAGGCTATACAGAGACTCCATCATCAGAAGGCATGAGAAGACACTTTATTTTTAGAAATCTACAGTTCTGATAGAAACAGTGGTGGACCTAAAACCTGATTGGCCTTTAGGAATCTTCTCTCACACTATTGGTGAACTATGAATAGCACACTCTGGAGAATCATATCTATAAACAATGGTTACAGAAAGACAGATAATAATTGTTTGAATTCTTTCCTCTAAGTTTCCCACAGCTTCTAAAATCCTGGGAGAATTATGTCTCTCTCTGTTCAGAGGATATGTAATTACTACAGCTGGAGGATGGAATGATGGTGTGAAGAGCAATATGAGCTCCCATTTTGTGGGTATCAGATGGGAACCTCCACCTGATTTATTGGAAAAAGCAGATGCAGGATGCTTATACAGCTCTCACCTCCAGAGCAGCAAAGACTTGGACATTTCTAAATGGCTAAGTCCTCACCTCATCTTTGGGATGTAGGAAAGTGTCATTTTCCTGGTGGGAAAGAGGGAAAAGAAGTACCCTGCCCAGGAAAGCTGGGAGTGACTATAGGACCCTAAGCAGCTCACAAACATTGTCCCTGTGGGCCACCTACAGCAAGAGCAGTACATGAGCTCTCACCTACCCCATGTGCAGAGGGACAAAGATAGAGCCCAAAGCTGTGCTATTTCATTTTTATAATCTGAACTGTTCTTTCCTCTTTAAAGGAGAAACTAAAGCCTTTAAAACTTTATAAATAGGTGGAATTGGCTTCCACTCATCTAGGGGTTCAGCTGCAAACACTGAAGTAACACACAAAAATTCATCAGGTCAGAGGTGCAGGACAGAAGCTCTTTAGCAAAGCAACTAAAAATGTATGATGGCTTTAGTTAGGAAGTAAAGGAAAAATTTCATGCAACTGACATGGACTTAAAATGGAAAAATGTAAAGATTGTGTGTTTGTTTGCATTTTTTAACTCTCTGTATTAACACCATTGTGTGAATTGAAGGAGGCCTGAATGTGTGGAAAGCTGGACTTTTTAAATTGACCTTCTTGTATGTTCAGTTCTGAAAAATTTTACTAGCTTCCCTTTGCACTTGGTCATTTTATGTAGTACTCAGTAGATGAGAAGAAAAGGAAAGAAAGAGAGAAAGAGAGAGAGAAAGAAAGAGAGAGAGAAAGAAAGAAAGAGAGAAGGAAAGAAAAAAAGAAGGAAGGAAGGAAGGAAGGAAGGAAGGAAGGAAGGAAGGAAGGAAGGAAGGAAGGAAGGAAGGAAGGAAGGAAGGAAGGAAGGAAGGAAGGAAGGAAGGAAGGAAGGAAGGAAGGAAGGAAGGAAGGAAAGAAAGAAAGAAAGAAAGAAAGAAAGAAAGAAAGAAAGAAAGAAAGAAAGAAAGAAAGAAAGAAAGAAAGAAAGAAAGAAAGAAAGAAAGAAAGAAAGAAAGAAAGAAAGAAAGAAAGAAAGAAAGAAAGAAAGAAAGAAAGAAAGAAAGAAAGAAAGAAAGAAAGAAAGAAAGAAAGAAAGAAAGAAAGAAAGAAAGAAAGAAAGAAAGAAAGAAAGAAAGAAAGAAAGAAAGAAAGAAAGAAAGAAAGAAAGAAAGAAAGAAAGAAAGAAAGAAAGAAAGAAAGAAAGAAAAGAAAGAAAGAGGAGTGAGTTCTTTTCCTCCTGCCAGCACTGCTGTAATGCAAGTCACAAGCCAGGCCAGGCCACACCTGCCATTGGGAAGGCGTCAGTCAATAAACAACCCTATTTTTCAGCAGTTCACCTGCACTTTCTTGGATCTGATCACAAAAGGAACTGCCTCAGTGCTGCTGGTCACATGCCCCAGGTGAAGTGTGTACTTAAGTGCTTAGCTGGATCACATGGCTACAGACCCACGGGATGACGTGAGCTGATCTCACAGCACACGCCAAGAGAAGGGGGGCCTCCTGTGCCTCTCCCTGTTCTGTCCTTGTACCTCTCTGTGTGCTGTCTTGCTCGCCTCATGCCAGCTCTGCTTCTCTTTCATCTTAGTGAGCTGGATTGGCTGACAGAGGATGTAACGAGCACAGAGCTGACAAAAGGATGGGACTAGGAACAGACAGCCTGGTGCAATGGAGACTTTTCCTTTAAACAGGAGCAAACTATCAGATTTAGCAGAAATTTTCTCACACCCTAAGCAAGCCAGGGAAGCAAGAGGAGATTCAGGTCAAAGACCCTGCTGGAATATTGCTTTGCACTAGTGTGGGCAGTTTCATTTCAAGAGCAATCATTTACACTTGGGTCAAGAAGACAAGTACTGTTCTGTCTGAGACTATCTTGTGATTTCCACCTACTGAAAAACACAGCCCAAAGCTGTTTCTGTAGTCAAGTCTCTCCCTAGGAGATTTGCTATTAGTCCAAGAGCTACCAACAGCACTCTCCACCAGGGACCATTTGACAGGAGACTCTCAGGCTTTTGAGCCTTTGCTCCTTTTTCAGATGGCAGGTCAGATGTTTCGTGCTCTTTGTCACTAATACAAATGGAAAACATTTATTCCTTTATACAGCAGGCCAACTTCATGTTCTTGCATCTTGATTAACGGTTTTGGCCTGGCATCAAAGTGGTTCCCAGTGGACTGGAAGTACTGGCACCAGCTGATTCCCAGTTCTGTAATTAGCCAGCAAGATGACACTCAGGAAAGTTATTCCATCTATTTGTGCTCCAGTTTACTAATCTGTAAAACAGTTACTTCCATAGGGAAGCATTTTGCAACTTACATCTGAAAAATGCAACGTAGGAAGGTTGGTTTTCTTAATACAGAGAGGTCTGGAGGAGAGATTGTTCAGCTTTAACCAAGAAGACAAACTGGTTAGCAATAGACTGAGAGCAGAGAAGAGTAAAAAGAAATAATCTCATCACTGATTCCCACCTAGTAACATGCTGCTTGTCTGAGACTGCCAATAATCTTCCTTATAGGTAGAAAAACTACTGCTCCCACCTGATGATCCTGCATGTCAACACCACAGAGCAGCTTTGGCATCATTAGAGACTCATAAGACTTGTTGAAAACCCCAAAACCTACAACAGGCTTTTATTTAGGGAACTGACCAATTACATGTTGTATTAATTGAATCCCATTTCTTGCCAAAGGAGAAGAACCACTCTGGTTATTTGCTGTTGTCAGATCTTGCATGCCTGTGAGAGACCTGGCCCTCCAGTAACACAACAGGTGCACACAGACATAGCTTTTTAACTAGAATCTTCTTCTTAGGGATCTATTTGGCAAGGCCTGGTGTCTTCAGATTAGCATATGGGGGAAAAAAACCCACTCAAATGTAGCCCAACAGGGGTGCTCTGATCCTGCATGAGGGAATTGTGCCCTTGAGGACATACCTTACTCACCGCATGCAGGCTGCCGGTGACCTGCTTCCCAAGGGGCTTGTGCTCCGATGAAATGCTCATCTTCCCCAGGAGCTGAGGACTCAGCTGTTTGGGAAAACCTGCTGCTCAGTGCTGGTGTCCTATCCCACACGCAGGATGGCTCCCAGCTGTGCTCCAATCCTCTCACTTGGTCTTTCTTCCTTGGGTCAGCTTTCCCCCGCTCCCAGCCCAGCTGCTGCCACGGAGGTTCCAGGCTGTCCCAGGCAGAGTGCTGGTTCTAGCTGCAGGTGTAGGGAGAGGGGAGGGGACAGCCTGAAAGCGGAAGTATTCGCTCATTAGTTTTCTGGCAACCAGCAAGGTGCAGGGTGGACTCAGGCTGGCTGCCAGCACACACCTCGTGTGCTGCTGTGTGAGTGGTGACTGAGGGCTGAATAATCCCTTCCAAGGGAGGCACCTCCAGGGAGCCCTGCGAGGTGTGCCTGTGCGTCCACCTCTGCCTTGACAACTGATTGTATCAAAACCAGTCAACACTTTCACAGCTTTTTGGCCTAAGTGCACTGCTGTTTTAAAGCACAGTTTATCCCAAACAATTTCACTGATCCCATTTTTCACTCACACTGATGACAGATCTACAGGGTGTCTACAATCTGTCCAAGGTGGTGGCATTTTCTTCCTCACCCATACAATCTCTGGGCACTGAGTAATTTGTGCAAGGTAAATAAAACCAAACCCAAATCCCTGCTTGAACATAAACTCTTAAATTGACCATAAATATTTGATTATTATCTTTGCATGACATTGTTTTCTAATATCCTGTATCCACCAAATATAGAATGTGGGCAGCACCTCAGATTTAGTGGTTGTAAGACTATCACAAAATCAAAACACTCACAAGGATGTAGTGAAGGTGAACTTGAAAGTACTTAAAGGGGGATTTATAAAAAAAGGAGAGTGAATTTTTGCCTGAGCACATTATGACAGGACAAGGGGGAGCATCTTGAAGATAAAAAAGGAGAGATTTAGGTTAGATATAAGGAAGACATTCTTTAATGTGAGAGTGATGAGACACTGGCACAGGTTGAGAAAGCTGTGGATGCCCCATTCCTGGAAATGTTAAAGGCCTGGTTAGATGTGGCTTTGAGCAGCCTGTTCTAGTGGAGGGTGTCCCCACTTATGACAGGGTTGGGGGTGGGGGGTGGGGATAGAACTAGATAGTGTTTGAGGTTCCTTCCCAATCCAAACCACTCTGTGATTCTATGATGATTCTCTGTCTGTGTTAATTTATTAAACACAGAGTATTACATCAGAGCTAGCCTAAATAACCTCTCCAGAACCAGACCACAGCCCTTCAAGGTCTACTTTATTTCATTCCAGGTCATTCTAAGTGCACTGTTGCTTCCAAATTTGTCTTCAGGGCACTCGTCATTTCTGTGTCTTCATTTCATTCTGGTTGCAAAATTGCCATGGGCATGATTGTCCAGAGATGTAACATAAAGTTTGTAATGAGAGACAATATCTTTTATTAGATCAGCTGATACAGATGGATAAAACTATCCATGTTTTAGGGCACATGAGGCATTCCTATGTCTGTCAGATTCTGCTTCAGCTTGCATGGGGGTTTTTTTCCCTTTTTTTTTTTCCAGTTTCTGTTGGTCTAAATAAAAGGTGTTATCCCCTCTACCAACCTTGCCTCACTCTCTTTTGTTTCAAAATGCTTCCTTTTGCCAGCAACCAAAAGAAAAAGCTCAGACAAATACAACACTTCCTAAAAATCTTCCTGGGGGAGATGTTAATTATGAAAATTGTCAGTGTGGTATATAAGGAAATAATTTGCACAAAATCTGCATTGTGCTCGTGGACACCAGCTTTCTTGCTTTGAATACCCCAGGAATTTTGCTGGATCTGTATCCTCTCAGAAGACAGCATTGATCTGAGCAGGAGCCTGAGGCACAGAGGGAAAACCAGTTAAAATTTAGACTGATTCACTTCCCTTGAAGCCTGTCCTCATGAAAGGCTCCATCAAGCTGGGCCCAGACTCTTGAATGCTTTGTGCATTTGGGTAAACCTATCACTGAACCCATCTTACATTTTGCTTTTGGTTCTCTTAAGCATCCTCAGGGATCCTCAATGACAACCTCTGTCTGAGTTATCTGTTCTGCTTTGAATAGAAATGCTTGAATTTTCCCTTTACCAGACCAGCAGAACTGGTAGTGCTGGATGCACCAATGAGGTCTGCTTGGGACCACAGGTTTTGTGACTTGCAATAAATTTTAAAAGATTAGTGCTTACTAGAAAACAGGGAGACCTGGAAGATCTGCATGTCCTGGACCTCTAAGGGCTGCAAATCCTATTCTTTGGGCTGACTTATGTAGATGTTTCAGATCATATCCTGGATATAGCTGACAGAGTTCACATCCACCATATCTTCAATGCTGGAGTGGTAACCTTTCCTTCTGCAGCTGCAGAGATGAAAAGATGGGTGGACCATCACCTCTCTGCTCACACAAGCTTTTCACTCAGGCAGGGTGAAGGGCAGTAGATGAGTTTACCTTGCTCATGTGAGAGATTTCCCCAAATTAGAATCAAGGGTGGCTAATGACATTCAATTCCACAACAGAAATCCTTACCACTTTAGCAAAAGGAATAGTTGCCAGCTCAGACAGTCCACAACGCTCTTCTACTGCTACAACAACCATGGCTTGTCCTCAGTGTGATGAACATACTGATGTGGTTCCTCTGCCCACAGTTTTTATTCTATGTAAAAGGGATATTTCCAAGCCTGTAAATTCTTTCAGGCAGGGACCATCCTTTCCCTGTTTTTTCATGAAAGAACTAGCCTGTGCCTGGACCTTGGATCAGCAACTACAATATGAATCATAAAAATAATCATATTAGTGCTTAGAAATTTGGTTTTACCAAAGAAAAATAACTTGACAGTGACTTTGTGGGGAATAAATATGTGCTTTTTGAAAATTGTATAAATATTTATATAACATGAGCTGGAACATCTCTGTGCTGATACATACATTTACTCAGAGAGTGATGAGGCACTGGCACAGGTTGCCCAGAGAAGTATGGCTGCCCCACCCCTTGAAGTGTTCAAGGTTAGGTTGGATGGGGCCTTGATGAAACTGACCCAGTAGGTTACATCCCTGCCCATGGCAGGGGGTTTGGAACTGGGAGATCTTTAAAGTCCCTTCCAACCTAAACCACTCTGTGATTCTGTGACTGTGCATCAGTTTGGAAAATAGTACTATCCATAAAAGTATTTATCAAGTTTTTATTCTTTATATGTTGAATTGTCAGCCTCTGTTTAAGAGACTCAGCAATTCAAGAACCACTCCTAAAGCAAACTCCATGTGCTGTGCAAACACTGTCAGCATTCCTAACTGGTGCCTTCCAGCCATTTATCAGCTCCACCCACCTTCTCAGGATACACGGCTGAAGGCTTGTGTCTGAGATCTCAGCTGCCACAGTACATTCCACTGTTAAACAGCACAACAATTTTTCTCTTTTATTTTCTGTGTAATTAGAGATTCACTAAAATAAAAGCAAGGCAGGAAGGTCCTGCTCTTGTCTTCCTTTTAGAGTGCTGTGGATCTTCACTTGCTGCCGAGAAATCAGGACCCCGCTAAAGGGGTCAACATGAATACGTAAGCAAGGCAATGGAGCTGCCTGGAGGTGAGGGAGGAAACAGGCATGCCATCTGCAGAACATCTGTTCATTTTAGATGGAGGCTTTTGGAGCTGATGAATCTCTGATTTCAGCCTGAAGCATGTTATTTCACTTTTGTGATATGCAGATTCAGAGAGCACCTCTAGCAACATGAACAACACAACCAGAGCCTGCAGCACAGGGCTTGGTGGCAATCCTCCTCTCACCACAGATGCTCAGAGATCTCAAGTTTTATAGTCAAAAGTGGAAAGTTGATGGAGAAGCACTGTTCAGCCAAAGGAGCACTATTTCAACAGCTGAGATTTTTTTAAAACGTTCTGAACAGGCAAGGGGGCACTTTCCTCTAGTGCCCAGCTCAAGAGGATTTCCCAAGGGTGGTGTGTCTGGGAGGAAATGAGTCCCTTGGGGGTGGGACTCAACCTGTCCTGAAGGCACCAACCTGCCTGTGAAGAGCTTGTAGTTCCTGTCCACCCACTCAGTGAGGGCTTTGTCCTGGTTTTCCCACTGTTCTCAGGGATCAGAAGTGAGCAAGGTCCTGCCTTCCTACTCCAACTGAGCATCCCCACCTCCTCCTCTGTCCTCAGCTCTGGAGTGTGTCATGACCAAGCAAGGAGGAGCAGAACTGCCTCACCTGTTTTGCTGGAGCTTGTGAGGATTCCAACAGGTTGTTCACAGGAGAGGACACGGTGCTGGGAATCCAGGAGAGAAGGGGATGCTGTAGGAGGGAAGGAAGTATGCTGGGGAGCAGGTTGGGATTTAGCTCCAAGCACAGAATGATGGCAGGATTACTGAGGTTTTGCAAGGTGGGAGAGACAGAGAGATGGGGGAAGATTCATCTCAAAGCCTTGCCAAAGAAACGCAGCTCATCTCCCTGCACTGAAGCGTGGCCTTGGTGGCCAAGGTCCTTCACCCTCATGTACCAGGGGACAGTAGTTCAACAGAAGTGACAGCTCATAGGAAACACAGGACACATCTGCACAAGGTTTGCATTTTATTTACATTTCCAAAGAGACGATTTGGAGGGGTTTAGGCACACACAGGAAAAAGCATCCCTTCAAAGTTACAGATGCCTTCTACAAAGCAGCAACACAAACCACTCATTTCTGCCCCGCCGAAATCCCCCTAGGACAGGAGTGAAATGAAGCAGGAAGCTTGCTGGCAGAATCGGCCATGGGACAAGTCAGATGGTACAGACAGCACCCAGCAGGCAGACAGCCAAGCTCTGTGCTGCCCACAAAGGATGCTCTTCAGTGGCACTTGACTCACGAGAAGAAGTGTCACTGGACTTGGAGAACAGACCCTGTGGGGATAACACACATGGTCAGGATGTCCTCAGTCCTGTCTGGCTGTCTTCCTAAATAAGGGTAAAGTTCTGTTAATGCCCTCTGTTGTTTTTATTTTTCTACACTCTCCATTTCACTACAATGACCTTGGCCATGAGCCCCATCTCTAATGGATCACGGGGATGTCTCCCCAAGGGGCATCAGGGGATGAAAGTCTCACCAGCATGGAGAATGGTTTTCCTTTTCAGGCTAGGGGAAGACTGAAGTGTCTGAGCTGTTTGCAGGTGGTGTGCCAAAGTTTGATATTTGGAAACCTGAAAGTGCCAAACTCCTCCCTAAAAATGACTGTTGCATTTTCCACCAGAGAAAAAAGATAAATAACTGGAGCACCAGTGTCTGGCAGCTCCTGGAATCCAGTCACAGTATTTCAACCACCCATCCTTTTGTCCCTGGGATCATTTGTGTCTGGCCAGCAGCAGAAAGACATTGAATGTGCTGCAAAATGGGGAGTCTTGGGGACAGCGTGGAGCCCATTCAGTTGCCTTTGTTTGCTGATACAGCTTGCACCAATGGCAATTGAGAAAGACTAATACGGGAGGATGTTTCTGTTGAGCAGTGAAGTGCAGACTCAGAACTCCTGGGATTTGGGGGTGTGATGCAAACATCATAACACCACACAGCTGATGGGGCATGAGGACAAAGTATTGTTACCCCTCAGCCAGCTCTTCCTTGGCACTGCGTGTCCCCAAGCTCTTACCTCAGAGACGGGAAGTGCAGGCTCAAGAGCTGGACTGATCTTCACTAAGGTTGATCTGCTCCAGGATCTGGCTGTACCTGCGGGTCAGGGCCTTGGTGTTTTTGGTGAGGTCTGTCAGAACTTGCTGCAAGCCATTGACATGATGGGACAGGCGTTCTTCCAGATTGCTGTCTGCACCCTCATCTAAGGCTGGGTCTGTGTCAGTGTCGGCACCGCTGGGGCTCTGGTCACCCCCAGAGGCCAGGCCTTTCTCCACCATGGGCTTGATGGCCTTGAGGAGCTGGTAGCGCTCGTAGAGGTCCGTGCGGCTCTCGGCAGCCGGGGCTGCCCCCTCCTCCTGCGGGAAGACCCCTCGCAGCAGGCTGGGGAACATCACCTCCTGCTCCATCTTCTGCGTGGCTGAGAAGTACTGCTCCATGGCCCTTCTCCTACAGCTCTGGCACTGCTGCTCTGGGCTCTTCTCACAGGCTCACTGCTCCCTGGCCCTGCGGGGGCTTTTTATGCAGTGCTGGGGCACGGCCCTGCCCTGCTGTCCTCCCCTGCCAGCCCTGCTTGGGCTGGATGGCCACGGGGCTGCGCTTGGCTCCAGCCCAGCTGGGGCTCAGCTACACCATGTCCCTGGATCTGTGCAATCTCTTCTGAGCCTCCCCGTGGCCTTTGCCTGAGCTGGCCGGGGGTCCCACTGCATCCCTGTGCTCTGAGTGTGGTGGTGAGGAGGTGCCTGGGGTCTGCCAGGTACTTTCCAATCCTGCCCTGTCACTACTGTCCTTACCACTGCTGGAGGCCCAGGATGGTGAGTCCAGCCCCTTCCCCCAGGGCAGATGCGTTGCAGGCAGCGCCATGGGAAAGCTGCCTTGATCTGGGCAGTTTTGAGGAGTGAAGAAGGAGAACAAGTAGTGGGTTTATCCAGAGAATGTGAATTTCTTATGTGCTCTGCCTGAAAACTCACCTTCTTCTGTGCTGGCCTGGTGGGTCTCACCCAGCCCAACTGTGGCAGCTGGCCTAGAGAGTAATGCTGCTAAAAGAAGGTGATAATGAACAGGTGATACTTTCTGAAAATGCTTATAAAGGAGTAATATGGCCAACAGTAGGATTTAAAAGTGACTACGGAGTTAGAAAAAGTACTTTTAAAATTCAAGAGTTGTCAGCTGAGGAGAAACATGAAAGTTCCAAGTCTGAAGGAGGGTCCTTGGAGGGGCAATGACAAGAGTCAGAGACTGTGGGGCCCACCCCAAAGGAGCCCCGCTTTGGAGTGTTCCAACCTCCACCCAGGCCTGGCAGAGCATCCTCCTGGTCAGGTGCTGTGAGCAGCCTGCAGCCAGCTCCTGGGCTGGCAGCAAAGGGGATAAGAGGCAGGGACAGAGACAGAGTCAGTGCTGGAGAGGTTGGAAGGCACCTCTGAAGCAATGTGCTTCAACAAATGCTCAAGCAAGGTCAACAATGGGACCATTGGATATCTTTGAGAATGAAGATTCCACCCCCTTTCTGGGTACCCTGTGTCAGTGTTTGAGCACCTTCAGTTTTAGGGAAAAAAAAGAAAGGTTTTCTCATGTTTAGATGAGATTTATTTTGTGTTTGAGGTTGTGCCTGCTACTCTTTTCCTGTCCTGTCACTGAAGACCAGTAGGAAGATTGTGGAGTAATCTCTTGACTGCCATCACATCTTTACAAACACTGATCACAACTTTCTCAGTCTTCTCTTTCGTAATATGAACACCACCAGCTCTCTCAGCCTTTCCTCATATGGAAGATACTCCTTCTCTTCTGCCACCTTTGTGGCCCTTTACTGGACTCTCTCCAGTATGTCCATGTCTCTCTTGTACCAGAAAGACCAGAACTGGACACAGCACTCCAGGTGAGGCCTCATCAGGGCTGAACAGACGGGAATGATGCCCTCCATCCACTGCCTTAGCCCTGAGCATACCTTGCTGGCTTACAGCCACATTGCCTGACCACAGAGCCAGACCAGAGGTGAGCAGGTGTGAATTTGTGGGCTGCTTCCCCCAGTATCAGCTGAGGAAAATGGTAGGCAGCAGTCAGTGGTACAGATAAGGCCAGAGCACCACAAAAATTGAAAGGCAAGGGTGTACAGACAGGGAACCTGCCCTGTGGGAAGGGAGGGGAACTGGCAGCCCCCCATTCTTAGGGCTGGGCAGGATTTTTGATTAGGATGTCTGGGACTGGTTAGAAAAGGGAATTTGGGGTTTTTTACTCATTCAATATTTTGGATCAAAACTGTGCTTTATCTCTTGTCTTACTCCCACTGAGCCCAGTGCCAAGTCACTGCTCTCTCATGGATATGATGTCCCTAAACATATTTAAAAGAAGTGCTGCCACTCTGATTTTGTTCAACAATCTGGAGGAAGAAGATCTTTCCCTGTGCTGGCCAGCAACAGTGTGGGTACAGAGCCAGCACCCCCTGCCACGCCAGGATGCCTGATCTGCCCTGTCTGCCCACATCCCCCTGGGACCAGGGCAGGAACCTCTCACCAGCTGTGGCCAGCAGCAGGGCCCTGTCAGGCCTTGGCACATCCTGGGGCAGCGTGGTGCAATGCCCTGCAATCAGAGCAGGCACAAGGTTCCTGTGGCACACCGGGCTCGGAGCCAGCTGCCGGGACAGCGGCTCCCAGAGGAGGCCCACGGGTCCTGGGGGATGCAAGCGGCCCACAAGACGTCAGCAAACCCTTCCAGCTGCCCCAGGTCACCGGCCTTTGGGGACATCCTGCGTCACCCACTGGTCATGTTCAACAGCCATGGTTGGACCTTCACCCCGTGTCCTGCTGTGACACTGCCCTGGGGCACCAGAGCCTCTCCGGCTGCTGAGCACTGCCCAAGCCCAAAGCCATGGCTGCAGGGGACTGCAAGTGTCCCTCACTGTGACACCAGCGAGCTTTGACCCCAGCCACCCACCAAGGCCCACACAGCCACTCACTCACTGCCCCACCAGCAGGATCAGAGAGACAATCAAGGGCAAGAACGAGAAAAGATGTGGGCTGAAATAAAACCAATGTAATAGGGAAAGCAAAAGCCATGCATGCAAACAGAGCAAAGCAAGGAATTAATTCATCACTTCCCATGGGCAGGTGGGTGTTCAGCAATCCCCAGGACTGCAGGGTCCATCACAGGTAATGCTGACCTCAGAAGACAAAGGCCATCATTCCAAGTGTGGCTCACTTCTGCCCCACACTTTATATACTGATGTGTTATAGTCTGAAATGTCCCGTGGGTTGGTTGAGATCAATTATCCCAACAGTATCTCCTCCCACGTTTCCATGTGCTGCAGTCCCTACACCAGAGTGGCAATACGGAAAAGAGAAAAGACAATTAACTCCACAGCTGCCTAAACCAGCACAGCCAGCAGTGTTCTCCAGGGAACACAGATCCCACCCTTGAGCAACAGCCAGATAAACCACCAGAGGGACATTGCCCCCTCCATGGTCCTCTCCTCAGCAGGAACCAGTCTCCATCCATTCCTTATGGTTCAACACCTGTCTCAGCAATCAGCATGGAGACCAGGGAGCTCCAAAGGCACAGCTCCATCATGTCCCAGCCAGAGGTGCCATTGCAGTGGGGCTGGCCGAGGACTCTCCCAGTATGCCCCTCATGCTCCGTTTCCTCTGGATATCACAAGACTGCAACATTGCCCAGACTGAGGAGAGACAGAGAGCAGATGAGCTCTGAAATCCTCCCTCTGTCTGGAGGGAATTCTGTTTGCCATCATTTGGGGAACTTGCTGACTGGCAGCTGCTTTCCTAGAAAAGCAGGACTCCTGGGTGCTGGTGCAGTGAGCTCGTTGAGTCTCTGTGGCCACAGAGCTGGTCTTTGGGCAACCTGTCCTCAACTCACCGTCCTCCTGGGGAGCCAGGTCATGGCTCAGGGGAGGGGAAATGCCACCCTCATGTCCAAATGACTATGTATAATCCCCAGGGCCTCCTGCTGAGACATCTCCCATTACTCTGCATGTCCCAAACCCCTCAGAACTGTCCTTGTGCTCCCTTGATCCTGGCCAGGACCCTTTCAGAGAGGGCACTTCTGGGTCTGGCCTCAGCTGCCTCCTCCAGAGCCCCCAGTGCCCTCAGCAGTTCACACCCCCACAGCTGGCTGGAGACCCTGTCCCTGCTGCCCACGCTGGGGCAGGACAAGCCAAAGCCAGAGTGGTCTCAGCAGCTGAGAGGAATGGCGTGATCAGGAGAGAGGAGATGGGAATCTCCAGTGTATCCCAGGGCTGGGGTGTCTGGACATGGAGCTGGGATCTTGGGGAGGCTGCTGCCTAGAGGGGCTGAGACCTACAGCTCTGCTGCCCCTCACTGTTGCATGACTGCACTGAGTGCTGGGCAGACACCCATTTTTTGGGCACAGAAACCAGGCATCAGCTTTTGTGGTGTTGCTGTCAACAAAAGGAAGAAATATTTCAGCCTGAGGCTGGTGACACAAAGGAACAGGTTGCCCAGTGAGTTTGCACAGGTCTGAGGTTCAACACAGTCCTGAGCCACCTGGTCTAGTGCAAGATGTCCCAGCACACAGCAGGGCATTGCACTAGGTGGTCTCTGAAGATCCCTTCCAACCCAAACAATCCCACAACTTTGGGACTCTTTGTCCCATTCACATTCCCCAGCATGGCCCTGGAAAGATCCCACCCTGCAGAGCCAGTGTCCCCCTGCCATTGTCCCTGGGGCACTCCATGAGTGAAAGCAGCACACTGACAACACTGGCTTCCCAGGGATTCTTTTATTAGCAAAAACAGTGGGAAAAGCCCTTGGAGTCCAGGTACCAGCTGGAAAAGGGCTTGGCAATCTCCAGGGACCGTAAAGAGGTCATGGTCACATCACAACACTCCCAACTTGGTGCCGCTCTTTGAAAATAAAGAGGAGGCCACGAGCCTACAGCCCTTCCAATGGCCTGGCCAGCACAGCCGGATGCTTCTTCCTATGAGGATAAGGCACCATCTGGTCCTGCAGTGCTCACAGCCATCTCCGGTGCCGGTGCCGGGAGATCCCATCAGCTGCCACGGAGCGGGGAATGCCAGCGGGACTGGGGAGAGCCTGCAGTGGTCAGCCACGGGGACGTCTTGTGCTTCCTGACACCAGCACCTGTCCTGCAACAGCAGCATTCCTTAACTCCAAGGATCATCCCAGGGGGACACAAGGACCATCAACCCTGAGTCCACAGACCCTGAAGCCCTGCAGTCTCCGCACAGAGCAATGGGCCAGGCTCCCTCCTCCAGCATGGAGAGGGATATCCACCCCCAGCTGAGGGGACAGCCCCCATTCCCAGGCCCTTCCCAGCACATCCCCACCCCTTCACTGCTGGGCACCTCTCCCAAGAGGGAGGCCACCCACTGTCTTGCTGCCCCTGGACTGTGCATGTCCCCAGGTCTTACCTGGTGGCCAGGACAGGGTCACCAGCTGGGCTGCCCCTCGCTGAGGTTGATCTGCTCCAGGATCTGGCTGTACCTGCGGGTCAGGGCGTTGGTGTCCCTGGTGAGGTGGGTGAGGACCTGCTGCAGGCCAGTCAGGTGCTGGGACAGGCGCTCCTCCAGCTGGGCATCCTCGGCCCCGTTGCCGTCCAAGGATGCGTCGCCGTCGGTGTCGGCACCGCTGGGGCTCTGGTCACCCCCAGAGGCCAGGCCTTTCTCCACCATGGGCTTGATGGCCTTGAGGAGCTGGTAGCGCTCGTAGAGGTCCGTGCGGCTCTCGGCAGCCGGGGCTGCCCCCTCCTCCTGCGGGAAGACCCCTCGCAGCAGGCTGGGGAACATCACCTCCTGCTCCATCTTCTGCGTGGCTGAGAAGTACTGCTCCATGGCCCTTCTCCTACAGCTCTGGCACTGCTGCTCTGGGCTCTTCTCACAGGCTCACTGCTCCCTGGCCCTGTGGGGGCTTTTTATGCAGTGCTGGGGCACGGCCCTGCCCTGCTGTCCTCCCCTGCCAGCCCTGCTTGGGCTGGATGCCCTTGGGGTCGGGCTTGGCTCCAGCCCAGCCGGGGCTCGGCCCTGCTGTGTCCCTGGCTCTGTGCAATCTTTCCTGGCCCAGCCTCCCCGTGGCCTTCACCCGAGCTGGCCGGGGGTCCTGCTGCCTCCCCATGCCAGGAGCTACGGGGTGGTGGGCAGCCAGGAGGAGAGGTGCCCAGGGTCTCTCCCATCCTGCCCTGTGTTATCTCAGTGCCCCAACACGTTCAGTCCTGGGGCCCTCTGCCTGTGGCTCCAGCTCCTGTGCCCAGTGTGGGAAGGCTGCAGGGGACGGTCACCTCCCCTCGTTCCTGCTGCCATGCGCTCAGGACGTGAACACTGCGGGGACATTGAGCAACTCCTTTAGCACACACAGGGAAATCTGGAACACACTGGAAATTCACTGGAACATTGTCCCACTGGGTGTCTGGGGACAATGGAGCCTGCTGGTGACCAGAGATTTGGGTGCCCAGAGACATCCAATGCCCCCAAGCTCCCCTGCACCCAGCAGGGATGTGGACAGGGACAGGGACCTGACTCCATGATGTGTAACTGCTGTGGCAGCAGCACAGTGCCATTGCTGCCCCCAGGGGATTGTGGACGTGGGTTCCCTGCCATTGTTGTTATTCTGGGAGAGCAAAAGCCACAGCCAGGGCACCAGACAGCATTGCCTCTCCCTCCATGTCCCTGTGGTGCATGGCAATCAGGGACAGTGTTTCTGTGTGTGGAAAGGCTGTGGGGTGCCTGGTTCCTTTTGCAACCTTGGTGCTGGCAGCTCTCCCTCTGTCCCTCTGTGTCCCAGCCCTGCCACGCACCCTTTGCCCACCCTTTCCCCACCTGTCCTGGCCACCCCTCTTGTCCCTTTCCTTGTGTCCTGGCATCTCTTTGTGCCCTGCCACGGGGCCCATTGCTGCACCAAGGAGTGTGGGTGCTGCTGGCCCCGTGCAGGTGCCAGACAGAGCCTTGGCCACATCAGGGCACCTGGGCTCCTGCAGAGCTTCCCATTCCTCCCACTGCTTCCCAAGCCACTCAAAGCGTGCTTCCTAGATTGTTTGGAGTGATCTAGTCCAGGCAGACTCCAATTTCCTCCCAGCCCATTGTCCTTGGGATATTGCCAAATACTCTTGGTGCCTTTAGGTACCCCATTAGCCAAACATGGGACACCAAATCTCCCAGAGCCCACTGGGAGACACTGGCTACAGCTGGGGAGCTGCCACTGCCAGCAGGGATGTCAGGAGTAGGAGGACAAAGACTGCTGCTGTTGGAGCACAGTACTGCCACCATGGGGGCTGAGCATGGCTGGGCTTGGGCTGTGCTGAACTGGGGTGCCCAGCCCTGGTTTGGGGCCCTGGAGAGGCTGCTGAGGATCTGAGCACTGATATCCTCTGCTGCCACAGACCCCCGGATTTGGGCAACCTCAGCCCTGACCTGTGGCCCTCCTGGCGGGTCCAGCCCAGCCCCAGCCTCAGCTCAGAGTACAGGTCGTGCCACCACATGTGTCCCCAATGTCATTGTACCATCCCGGGCACATCCTCCTGTCTTATCCCTCTGTGGCACCAAGGGAGGGGAGTGTGGCACCATGCTCAGCATATGGAGCTGGGAGGAGAAGGAAGAGGGGCAAAGTCAGAGGGATAGCAGTTGTCTTGCCAGGTCACCATGACATGCGGTGGAGCCCTGCTCTCCTGCATGGGCTCTTGAGTGGCACCTGAGTGGCAATGGGAAGGGGTGAACCAATGAATGCCTTTTTTTGCTTTGCTTACTTGTGCAGCTGTTGCTCTTCCTGTGCAGTGTGACAGTGGTCACAAGGGTTGCAGGCGAAGAGAGGAGGCGAGATTATCGACCTCATGTTCAGAAGGCTTTATTTATTATTTTATGATATATATTATGTTATGACTATACTAAAATAAATAGAGGAAAGGTTCTCAGAAGACTAGCTGAGCTTAGAATAGAAAATAATGAATAACAATGGTGTGTGTCCCGGCAGAGAGCAAGAGCAGCTCTGCCGTGAGTGGTCAATAAAACCAAACATCCACAGGAGACCAATTACGGATCCACCTGTTGCATTCCACAGCAGCAGATAACCATTGTTTACATTCTTTTTCTGGGGCCTCAGCTTCCCAGAAGGGAAAATCCTAAAGAAAGGATTTTATGAAAAGATGTCTGCGAGAGTGCAGCTGTCTTCATTTCTACCCATGACTTTTCTTTTACCCTACCCAATTCTCTCCCCCTTCCCACCTTGAGGGTGTGACAGAGCAGCTGAGTGGGGCTGAGCTGATATCAGCAAATCCTGATATCCACAGTGAAGCTCCAGCCCAGGAGCAGATATGTCCTCCTCTGAGGCTATTCTAGAGGGACACTATGATGTCTCTGAACCTTCAGGATGCTCCATGGCGGCCCAAAAGTCCTAGGAGCGTGGGGCTGCCAGTGTGTGCAAACCTCAGTGCAGGACAGGGCAGCCCAGAATGCCAGGAGCACCCAGAAAAGGAGAAGAGGAGCACAGGATTCAGGGCTGAGGGGGAGACTCCAGGTGGCAGAATGGGCACCTGGCTGGGCTAGGAGGGGACAGCAGGAAGGGACGGTGGGAGAGCTGCCAACATTGAGTGTTGCAAAATTGGGGAAGTATCTTGTGGTCTTTCCCAAAATAGAACCAATTCCTGCAATTGCCACATACTGCAAGATAAGAAGGGACAGGAGTCCTGGCCATTGACCAGCCATGGACTGGGGTTGATGCACAGGGACCCCCAAGCCAGGTCAGGCCCAGGACAGGCCTGAGGGGGTCTGGGCCAGGAGCCAGGGCTGACAATGAGGAGGGGTGCCCGGGTTCTCTCCTGTCCTTTCCTATCCTATCTCAACCCCCCACCATGTTCAGTTCTGGGGTCCTGTGGGAGCGGGCCCACCTCCTGTGCCCTGGTGTGTCCAGGCTGCAGGCAGTGGTGCTGCTGGGAATGTCACCTCCCCCACTCCTCCCTGCCATGCACTCAGGATGTCAACACTCCAGGGACATTGAGCAGGCTCTGCCCATCACTGCCAGGCTGAACAGGGCAGCAGACTCCAGTGTGGGACATCTCCCTGGGAGTGCTCTGCTGCATGGAGTCCTGCATGGGTGTCCTGGGTTGACTATATCATGCTTTTATCCCCAGTAGTCTTGATCTGTTCATGCTGAATAATAAGTTCTGCACCTTTAGGACTTGTTGCAGAGAGTGAAGGGGGCAGAGAAGAAGCAGCAGTTTGTTTTCAGACACTGCACTCACTCCTCCACATTCCTGCTCCTGGGCTGTGCTGTCTGCGGTTGGACAGACAGCGGGACAGAGCTCTCCTTTGTTTTAGTTAGTTTAGCTAGCTGAGGCAAAGAAGTTCCCTGGCCTGTGGGGTTTTTTCCCTTTCTCTGGACCTGTTCAAAGCTGCTCTAGCCTGAACACCAGCAGAGCACCGGCAGCTCACACCTGGGGCCCACCGGGCCGGGCCTGGGCTGCGGCATTTCCAGCGCCTGAGGGGCTGATCAGAGACTGAGTGAGCTGAGCTGCAACCTGGAGAGGGGACTTTCTCAGTTTGTCATCTCTTTTGGAGTAGCAAGGGGTTTTATTGTTTAACATTGTTTAGGTTTTATTGTTTAATAAACTGAGTTATTTCCACTTTTCTCCAAGGCTGTATTTCCTCCCAAACCGGTTGGGGGGAGGGACCAATTGAATCTGCTTTCCTAGAGGAGCCCCTCTGGGGGTTCTCTCCCATATTTGCCCTGAATCAGGACAATGGGTCATGAGGACAGAGATGGGACCAAATGCCACAAGGGGATCTGCATCCATGGGACTAAGCATTCATGGCCCATAGTGGAGCACAGATGGTGCTACCTTCATACCCATCACCCCATCCTGGAGTGGAGGCCATGGCAGGTCATTGGCTAGGACTCCTGTCCCTTCTTATCTTGCAGTATGTGGCAATTGGAGGAATTGGTTCTATTTTGGGAAAGGCCACGGTCTCCATCCCTAATATTGCAACCATCGGTGTTGGCAGCTCTCCCATTTTCCCCTCCTAGACCAGCCAGGTGCCCATTCTGCACCCTGGCTTCTCCCTCACAGACCTGAACCCACTGCTCCTCTTCTCCATTGCATGGTCCCCAGAGGCACAGAGAGGATTTGGTAAATATTCATATCCCAAGGAGAATGAGCTGCGGAGCCATCAGAGTCTGCTGAGGCCCTGTCACCCCCAAACATTCTTTCATGCTCCCTATGAGCAGCTGGGGGGGCGGTGGGGGGAGAAAGAGAGCAAAGCATGCCCTGTGTCCCTGTGTCCCCAGAGCCCTGTGATGTGCCTGCACCTCCAGGAAGCTCCACAGGTGCCCTGATGTGGCCAAGGCTCTGTCTGGCACCTGCACGGGGCCAGCTGCACCCACACTCCTTGGTGCAGCAATGGGCCCCATGGCAGGGCACAAAGAGATGCCAGGACACAAGGAAAGGGACAAGAGGGGTGACCAGGACAGGTGGGGAAAGGGTGGGCAAAGGGTGCGTGGCAGGGCTGGGACACAGAGGGACAGAGGGAGAGCTGCCAGCACCAAGGTTGCAAAAGGAACCAGGCACCCCACAGCCTTTCCACACACAGAAACACTGTCCCTGATTGCCATGCACCACAGGGACATGGAGGGAGAGGCAATGCTGTCTGGTGCCCTGGCTGTGGCTTTTGCTCTCCCAGAATAGCAACAATGTCAGGGAACCCATGTCCACAATCCCCTGGGGGCAGCAATGGCACTGTGCTGCTGCCACAGCAGTTACACATCATGGAGTCAGGTCCCTGTGCCTGTCCACATCCCTGCTGGATGCAGGGGAGCTTGGGGCCATTGGATGTCTCTGGGCACCCAAATCTCTGGTCACCAGCAGGCTCCATTGTCCCCAGACACCCAGTGGGACAATGTTCCAGTGAATTTCCAGTGTGTTCCAGATTTCCCTGTGTGTGCTAAAGGAGTTTCTCAATGTCCCCGCAGTGTTCACGTCCTGAGCGCATGGCAGCAGGAACGAGGGGAGGTGACTGTCCCCTGCAGCCTTCCCACACTGGGCACAGGAGCTGGAGCCACAGGCAGAGGGCCCCAGGACTGAACGTGTTGGGGCACTGAGATAACACAGGGCAGGATGGGAGAGACCCTGGGCACCTCTCCTCCTGGCTGCCCACCACCCCGTAGCTCCTGGCATGGGGAGGCAGCAGGACCCCCGGCCAGCTCGGGTGAAGGCCACGGGGAGGCTGGGCCAGGAAAGATTGCACAGAGCCAGGGACACAGCAGGGCCGAGCCCCGGCTGGGCTGGAGCCAAGCCCGACCCCAAGGGCATCCAGCCCAAGCAGGGCTGGCAGGGGAGGACAGCAGGGCAGGGCCGTGCCCCAGCACTGCATAAAAAGCCCCCGCAGGGCCAGGGAGCAGTGAGCCTGTGAGAAGAGCCCAGAGCAGCAGTGCCAGAGCTGTAGGAGAAGGGCCATGGAGCAGTACTTCTCAGCCACGCAGAAGATGGAGCAGGAGGTGATGTTCCCCAGCCTGCTGCGAGGGGTCTTCCCGCAGGAGGAGGGGGCAGCCCCGGCTGCCGAGAGCCGCACGGACCTCTACGAGCGCTACCAGCTCCTCAAGGCCATCAAGCCCATGGTGGAGAAAGGCCTGGCCTCTGGGGGCGACCAGAGCCCCAGCGGTGCCGACACCGACGGCGACGCATCCTTGGACGGCAACGGGGCCGAGGATGCCCAGCTGGAGGAGCGCCTGTCCCAGCACCTGACTGGCCTGCAGCAGGTCCTCACCCACCTCACCAGGGACACCAACGCCCTGACCCGCAGGTACAGCCAGATCCTGGAGCAGATCAACCTCAGCGAGGGACAGCCCAGCTGGTGACCCTGTCCTGGCCACCAGGTAAGACCTGGGGACATGCACAGTCCAGGGGCAGCAAGACAGTGGGTGGCCTCCCTCTTGGGAGAGGTGCCCAGCAGTGAAGGGGTGGGGATGTGCTGGGAAGGGCCTGGGAATGGGGGCTGTCCCCTCAGCTGGGGGTGGATATCCCTCTCCATGCTGGAGGAGGGAGCCTGGCCCATTGCTCTGTGCGGAGACTGCAGGGCTTCAGGGTCTGTGGACTCAGGGTTGATGGTCCTTGTGTCCCCCTGGGATGATCCTTGGAGTTAAGGAATGCTGCTGTTGCAGGACAGGTGCTGGTGTCAGGAAGCACAAGACATCCCCGTGGCTGACCACTGCAGGCTCTCCCCAGTCCCGCTGGCATTCCCCGCTCCGTGGCAGCTGATGGGATCTCCCGGCACCGGCACCGGAGATGGCTGTGAGCACTGCAGGACCAGATGGTGCCTTATCCTCATAGGAAGAAGCATCTGGCTGTGCTGCCAAGGCCATTGGAAGGGCTGCAGGCTCGTGGCCTCCTCTTTATTTTCAAAGAGTGGCACCAAGTTGGGAGTGTTGTGATGTGACCATGACCTCTCTACGGTCCCTGGAGATTGCCAAGCCCTTTTCCAGCTGGTACCTGGACTCCAAGGGCTTTTTCCCCCTGTTTTTGCTAATAAAAGAATCCCTGGGAAGCCAGTGTTGTCAGTGTGCTGCTTTCACTCATGGAGTGCCCCAGGGACAATGGCAGGGGGACACTGGCTCTGCCGGGTGGGATCTTTCCAGGGCCATGCTGGGGATATGGGAAAGGAACAAAGAATCCCAAAGTTGTGGAATTGGTTGCATTGGAAAGCATCTTCAGAGACCACCTAGTGCAATGCCCTGCTGTGTGCTGGGACATCTTGCACTAGACCAGGTGGCTCAGGACTGTGTTGAACCTCAGACCTGTGCAAACTCACTGGGCAACCTGTTCCTTTGTGTCACCAGCCTCAGGCTGAAATGTTTCTTCCTTTTGTTGACAGCACCATGGTCAAAATTAGGTTAGAAACTGTTATAAAATAGTTCATAATTCTCCAGCACTTACTTTAAACCGTTTGGTTATTATATTGTAAGAGTGGAAAAAAGGTTAGTTATAAGACATTCGGTACTCAGTGCACCATATTACACCTCAGTAACGCGCACCACTACCTAAGCAAAACGAGCTAGCCCGGACAGAACTGCAAATGGCCAATGAAGTGCCTTAGCCTTCATGCAAATGAAGGATCCCAACAGAAAACCATTCAGAGGATCAAAAATAAATTTTAAAAAAAGGGTCATCTGAGCCAATGAATCTGTGGTGCTCTACCTGGACATCGGGAACATCGCTTTGAAGAAAGGAAGTAGATCCAGTGCCGGCACTGAGGCATTGTCTACTGGAACGCTCCTGCTCAACGCACAGGCCCCCTAAGCTTTGGACCTTATTAGAATAAATGCTGAAATCACTTTAGCGCAAGGAGTGTGTTCCTATTTTTAACAGCACAACAAAAGCTGATGCCTGTGCACAACTAAGTGTGAATCTTTCCAACACTCTGCCCAGTCATGCAACAGTGAGGGGCAGCAGAGTTGTACGTCTCACCACCTCTGGAAAGTAGCCTCCCTCAAGTCCATAGCTCCATGTCCAGACATCCCAGTTTTGGGATACAATGGAGATTCTCATTAACTTGCTGACTGGCAGCTGCTTTCCTAGAAAAGCAGGACTCCTGGGTGCTGGTGCAGTGAGCTCCTTGAGTCTCTGTGGCCATAGAGCTGGTGTTTGGGCAACCTGTCCTCAACTCACCGTCCTCCTGGGGAACCAGGTCATGGCTCAGGGGAGGGGAAATGCCACCCTCATGTCCAAATGACTATGTATAATCCCCAGGGCCTCCTGCTGAGACATCTCCCATTACTCTGCATGTCCCAAACCCCTCAGAACTGTCCTTGTCCCCCCTTGATCCTGGCCATGGCCCTTTCAGAGAGGGCATTTCTGGGTCTGGCCTCAGCTGCCTCCTCCAGAGCCCCCAGTCCCCTCAGCAGTTCACACCCCCACAGCTGGCTGGAGACCCTGTCCCTGCTGCCCACGCTGGGGCAGGACAAGCCAAAGCCAGAGTGTCTCAGCAGCTGAGAGAAATGGCGTGATCAGGAGAGAGGAGATGGGAATCTCCAGTGTATCCCAAGGCTGGGTGTCTGGACATGGAGCTGGGATCTTGGGGAGGCTGCTGCCTAGAGGGGCTGAGACCTACAGCTCTGCTGCCCCTCACTGTTGCATGACTGGGCCCAATGTTCAGCAGACCCACATTTTTTGGGCACAGAAATCAGGAAAGAGCTGCTGCTGTCAACAAAAGGAAGAAATATTTCAGCCTGAGGCTGGTGACACAAAGGAACAGGTTGCCCAATGAGTTTGCACAGGCCCTGAGGTTCAACACAGTCCTGAGCCACCTGGTCTTGTGCAAGATGTCCCAGCACACAGCAGGGCATTGCACTAGGTGGTTTCTGAAGATCCCTTCCAATGCAACCAATCTCACAACTTTTGGATTCTTTGTCCCATTCACATTCCCCAGCATGGCCCAGGAAAGATCCCACCCTGCAGAGCCAGTGTCCCCCTGCCATTGTCCCTGGGGCACTCCATGAGTGAAAGCAGCACACTGACAACACTGGCTTCCCAGGGATTCTTTTATTAGCAAAAACAGTGGGAATGCCCTTGGAGTTCAGGTACCAGCTGGAAAAGGGCTTGGCAATCTCCAGGGACTGTAGAGAGGTCATGGTCACATCACAACACTCCCAACTTGGTGCCACTCTTTGAAAATAAAGAGGAGGCCATGAGCCTGCAGCCCTTCCAATGGCCTGGCCAGCACAGCCGGATGCTTCTTCCTATGAGGATAAGGCACCATCTGGTCCTGCAGTGCTCACAGCCATCTCCGGTGCCGGTGCCGGGAGATCCCATCAGCTGCCACGGAGCGGGGAATGCCAGCGGGACTGGGGAGAGCCTGCAGTGGTCAGCCACGGGGACGTCTTGTGCTTCCTGACACCAGCACCTGTCCTGCAACAGCAGCATTCCTTAACTCCAAGGATCATCCCAGGGGGACACAAGGACCATCAACCCTGAGTCCACAGACCCTGAAGCCCTGCAGTCTCCGCACAGAGCAATGGGCCAGGCTCCCTCCTCCAGCATGGAGAGGGATATCCACCCCCAGCTGAGGGTACAGCCCCCATTCCCAGGCCCTTCCCAGCACATCCCCACCCCTTCACTGCTGGGCACCTCTCCCAAGAGGGAGGCCACCCACTGTCTTGCTGCCCCGGGACTGTGCATGTCCCCAGGTCTTACCTGGTGGCCAGGACAGGGTCACCAGCTGGGCTGCCCCTCGCTGAGGTTGATCTGCTCCAGGATCTGGCTGTACCTGCGGGTCAGGGCGTTGGTGTCCCTGGTGAGGTGGGTGAGGACCTGCTGCAGGCCAGTCAGGTGCTGGGACAGGCGCTCCTCCAGCTGGGCATCCTCGGCCCCGTTGCCGTCCAAGGATGCGTCGCCGTCGGTGTCGGCACCGCTGGGGCTCTGGTCACCCCCAGAGGCCAGGCCTTTCTCCACCATGGGCTTGATGGCCTTGAGGAGCTGGTAGCGCTCGTAGAGGTCCGTGCGGCTCTCGGCAGCCGGGGCTGCCCCCTCCTCCTGCGGGAAGACCCCTCGCAGCAGGCTGGGGAACATCACCTCCTGCTCCATCTTCTGCGTGGCTGAGAAGTACTGCTCCATGGCCCTTCTCCTACAGCTCTGGCACTGCTGCTCTGGGCTCTTCTCACAGGCTCACTGCTCCCTGGCCCTGCGGGGGCTTTTTATGCAGTGCTGGGGCACGGCCCTGCCCTGCTGTCCTCCCCTGCCAGCCCTGCTTGGGCTGGATGCCCTTGGGGTCGGGCTTGGCTCCAGCCCAGCCGGGGCTCGGCCCTGCTGTGTCCCTGGCTCTGTGCAATCTTTCCTGGCCCAGCCTCCCCGTGGCCTTCACCCGAGCTGGCCGGGGGTCCTGCTGCCTCCCCATGCCAGGAGCTACGGGGTGGTGGGCAGCCAGGAGGAGAGGTGCCAGGGTCTCTCCCATCCTGCCCTGTGTTTTCTCAGTGCCCCAACACGTTCAGTCCTGGGGCCCTCTGCCTGTGGCTCCAGCTCCTGTGCCCAGTGTGGGAAGGCTGCAGGGGACAGTCACCTCCCCTCGTTCCTGCTGCCATACACTCAGGACGTGAACACTGCGGGGACATTGAGCAACTCCTTTAGCACACACAGGGAAATCTGGAACACACTGGAAATTCACTGGAACATTGTCCCACTGGGTGTCTGGGGACAATGGAGCCTGCTGCTGGTGACCAGAGATTTGGGTGCCTAGAGACATCCAATGGCCCCAAGCTCCCCCTGCATCCAGCAGGGATGTGGACAGGGACAGGGACCTGACTCCATGATGTGTAACTGCTGTGGCAGCAGCACAGTGCCATTGCTGCCCCCAGGGGATTGTGGACATGGGTTCCCTGCCATTGTTGCTATTCTGAGACCGCAAAAGCCACAGCCAGGGCACCAGACAGCATTGCCTGGCTCTCCATGTCCCTGTGGCACGTGGAAATCAGGGACAGTGTTTCTGTGTGTGGAAAGGCTGTGGGGTGCCTGGTTCCTTTTGCAAACCTTGGTGCTGGCAGCTCTCCCTCTGTCCCTCTGCATGCTAGCACTGCCACGCACCCTTTGCCCACCCTTTCCCCACCTGTTCTGGTCACCCCTCTTGTCCCTTTCCTTGTGTCCTGGCATCTCTTTGTGCCCTGCCATGGGGCCCATTGCTGCACCAAGGAGTGTGGGTGCTGCTGGCCCCGTGCAGGTGCCAGACAGAGCCTTGGCCACATCAGGGCACCTGTGGAGCTTCCTGGAGTTGCAGGCACATCACAGTGCTCTGGGCATATAGGGATACAGGGGATGCATTGCCCTCTTGCTCCCCTCACTGCTTGCCAACCTGCTCATAGGGAGCATGGCAGAATGGGGGCTCAGCCTCAGCCTCAGCCCAATCAGACTCTGATTGCTCCCCAGGTCATTCTTCTTGGGATATGAATATTTGCCAAATGCTCTCTGTTCCTTTGGGGACAACACTAGGGAGAGAAGCAGCAATGGGTTCAGGGCTGAGAGGGAGAGGCCAGGTGGCAGAATGGGCACCTGGCTGGGCTAGGAGGGGACAGCAGGAGGGGACAGTGGGTGAGCTGCCAACACTGAAAGTTGCACAAGGGAGGAAGTATCCTGTGCCCTTTCCTAAAATAGAACCAATTCCTCCAATTGCCACATACTGCAAGATAAGAAGGGACAGGAGTCCTGGCCATTGATAAGCCATGGTGTCCACTCCAGGATGGGGTATTGGGTGTGAAGGTGGCACCATCTCTTCTCCACAATTGGCCATGAAAGATCAGTCCTATGGTTGCAGTTCCCCTTGTGGCATTTGGTCCCATCTCTGTCCCCACTGCATGTCCTCATGACCCAGTGTCCTGATTCAGAGCAAATATGAGAGAGAACCCCAAAGGGGCTCCTCTAGGACAGCAGATTACATTGGTCCCTCTCCCAACCGGTTCGGGAGGTAATACTGCCTTAGAGAAAAGTGGAAAAAAAATATTAAATAAACAATAAAACCTAAACAATGTTAAAGAATAAAACCCCTTGCTGCTCCAAAAGAGATGACAAACTGAGAAAGTCCCCTCCCAGGTTGCAGTTCAGCTCACACAGTCTGTGATCAGTCCCTCAGGCGCTGGAAATGCCGCGGCCCAGGCCCGGCCCGGTGGGCCCCAGGTGTGAGCTGCCGGTGCTCTGCTGGTGTTCAGGCCAGAGCAGCTTTGAACAGGCCCAGAGAAAGGGAAAAAACCCCACAGGCCAGGGAACTTCTTTGCCTCAGCTAGCTAAACTAACTAAAACAAAGGAGAGCTCTGTCCCACTGTCTGTCCATCCACAGACAGCACAGCCCAGGAGCAGGAATGTAGAGGAGTGAGTGCAGTGTCTGAAAACAAACTGCTGCTTCTTCTCTGCCCCCTTCACTCTCTGCAACAAGTCCTAAAGGTGCAGAACTTATTATTCAGCATGAACAGATCAAAGCATGATATAGTCAACCCAGGACACCCATGCAGGATTCCATGCAGCAGAGCACTCCCAGGGAGATGTCCCACACTGGAGTCTGCTGCCGTGTTCAGCCTGGCAGTGATGGGCAGAGCCTGCTCAATGTCCCTGGAGTGTTCACATCCTGAGTGCATGGCAGGGAGGAGTGGGGGAGGTGACATTCCCAGCAGCACCACTGCCTGCAGCCTGGACACACCAGGGCACAGGAGGTGGGCCCACTCCCACAGGACCCCAGAACTGAACATGGTGGGGGGTTGAGATAGGATAGGAAAGGACAGGAGAGAACCTGGGCACCCCTCCTCATTGTCAGCCCTGGCTCCTGGCCCAGACTTCCTGAGGCCTGTCCTGTGCCTGACCTGGCTTGTGGGTCCCTGTGCATCAACCCCAGTCCATGGCTGGTCAACGGCCAGGACTCCTGTCCCTTCTTATCTTGCAGTATGTGGCAATTGCAGGAATTGGTTCTATTTTGGGAATGACCACTAGATACTTCCCCAATTTTGCAACCCTCAGTGTTGGCAGGTCTCCCACTGTCCCTTCCTGCTGTCCCCTCCTAGCCCAGCCAGGTGCCCATTCTGCCACCTGGAGTCTCCCCCTCAGCCCTGAACCCTGTGCTCCTCTTCTCCTTTTCTGGGTGCTCCTGGCATTCTGGGCTGCCCTGTGCTGCACTGAGGTTTGCGCATACTGGCAGCCCCACACTCCCAGGACTTCTGGGCTTCCATGGAGCATCCTGAAGGTTCAGAGACATCATAGTGTCCCTCTAGAATAGCCTCAGAGGAGGACACATCTGCCCCAGGGCTGGAGCTTCACTGTGGATATCAGGATTTGAGCCCTGCTGGCAGCTCAGCCCCATTCAACTGCTCTGTCACACCCTCTAGGTGGGAAGGGGGAGAGAATTGGGGAGGGTAAAAGAAAAGTCGTGAGTAGAAATGAAGACAGCTGCACAGGAAGAGCGAAAGCTGCACAAGTAAGCAAAGCAAAAGAAGGAATTCTTAGGCTCACCCCTTCCCATTGCCACTCAGGTGTTCTGTCCCCTGCAGGAGAGCAGGGCTCCACCACGTGTCATGGTGACCTGGCAAGATAACTGCTGTCACTCTGACTGTGCCCCTGTTCCTTCTCCTCCCAGCTCCATACGCTGAGCATGGTGCCACACTCCCCTCCCTTGGTGCCACAGAGGGATAAGACAGGAGGATGTGCCCGGGATGGTACAATGACATTGGGGACACATGTGGTGGCACGACCGGCACTCTGAGCTGAGGCTGGGGCTGGGCTGGACCTGCCAGGAGGGCCACAGTTCAGGGCTGAGGTTGCCCAAATCCGGGGGTCTGTGGCAGCAGAGGATATCAGTGCTCAGATCCTGAGCAGCCTCTCCAGGGCCCCAAACCAGGGCTGGTCACCCCAGTTCAGCACAGCCCAAACCCAGCCATGCTCAGCCCCCATGGTGGCAGTACTGTGCTCCAACAGCAGCAGTCTTTGTCCTCCTACTCCTGACATCCCTGCTGGCAGTGGCAGCTCCCCAGCTGTAGCCAGTGTCTCCCAGTGGGCTCTGAGAGATTTGGTGTCCCATGTTTGGCTAATGGGGTCCCCAAAGCATCAAGAGTATTTGGCAATGTCCCAAGGATAATGGGCTGGGAAGAAATTGAAGTATGACTAGCCTCTGTCACTCCCAAACAATCTACGAAGCACGCTCGGAGCAGCTTGGGAAGCAGTGGGAGGAACGGGAAGCTCTGCAGGAGCCCAGGTGCCCTGATGTGGCCAAGGCTCTGTCTGGCACCTGCACGGGGCCAGCAGCACCCACACTCCTTGGTGCAGCAATGGGCCCCATGGCAGGGCACAAAGAGATGCCAGGACACAAGGAAAGGGACAAGAGGGGGGGCCAGAACAGGTGGGGAAAGGGTGAGCAAAGAGTGCGTGGCAGGGCTGGGACACAGAGGGACAGAGGGAGAGCTGCCAGCACCAAGGTTTGCAAAAGGAACCAGGCACCCCACAGCCTTTCCACACACAGAAACACTGTCCCTGATTTCCATGCACCACAGGGACATGGAGGGAGAGGCAATGCTGTCTGGTGCCCTGGCTGTGGCTTTTGCGGTCTCAGAATAGCAACAATGGCAGGGAACCCATGTCCACAATCCCCTGGGGGCAGCAATGGCACTGTGCTGCTGCCACAGCAGTTACACATCATGGAGTCAGGTCCCTGTGCCTGTCCACATCCCTGCTGGGTGCAGGGGAGCTTGGGGCCATTGGATGTTTCTGGGCACCCAAATCTCTGGTCACCAGCAGGCTCCATTGTCCCCAGACACCCAGTGGGACAATGTTCCAGTGAATTTCCAGTGTGTTCCAGATTTCCCTGTGTGTGCTAAAGGAGTTGCTCAATGTCCCCGCAGTGTTCACGTCCTGAGCGCATGGCAGCAGGAACGAGGGGAGGTGACTGTCCCCTGCAGCCTTCCCACACTGGGCACAGGAGCTGGAGCCACAGGCAGAGGGCCCCAGGACTGAACGTGTTGGGACACTGAGATAACACAGGGCAGGATGGGAGAGACCCTGGGCGCCTCTCCTCCTGGCTGCCCACCACCCCGTAGCTCCTGGCATGGGGAGGCAGCAGGACCCCCGGCCAGCTCGGGTGAAGGCCACGGGGAGGCTGGGCCAGGAAAGATTGCACAGAGCCAGGGACACAGCAGGGCCGAGCCCCGGCTGGGCTGGAGCCAAGCCCGACCCCAAGGGCATCCAGCCCAAGCAGGGCTGGCAGGGGAGGACAGCAGGGCAGGGCCGTGCCCCAGCACTGCATAAAAAGCCCCCGCAGGGCCAGGGAGCAGTGAGCCTGTGAGAAGAGCCCAGAGCAGCAGTGCCAGAGCTGTAGGAGAAGGGCCATGGAGCAGTACTTCTCAGCCACGCAGAAGATGGAGCAGGAGGTGATGTTCCCCAGCCTGCTGCGAGGGGTCTTCCCGCAGGAGGAGGGGGCAGCCCCGGCTGCCGAGAGCCGCACGGACCTCTACGAGCGCTACCAGCTCCTCAAGGCCATCAAGCCCATGGTGGAGAAAGGCCTGGCCTCTGGGGGTGACCAGAGCCACAGCAGTGCCGACACCGACGGCGACGCATCCTTGGACGGCAACGGGGCCGAGGATGCCCAGCTGGAGGAGCGCCTGTCCCAGCACCTGACTGGCCTGCAGCAGGTCCTCACCCACCTCACCAGGGACACCAACGCCCTGACCCGCAGGTACAGCCAGATCCTGGAGCAGATCAACCTCAGCGAGGGGCAGCCCAGCTGGTGACCCTGTCCTGGCCACCAGGTAAGACCTGGGGACATGCACAGTCCAGGGGCAGCAAGACAGTGGGTGGCCTCCCTCTTGGGAGAGGTGCCCAGCAGTGAAGGGGTGGGGATGTGCTGGGAAGGGCCTGGGAATGGGGGCTGTACCCTCAGCTGGGGGTGGATATCCCTCTCCATGCTGGAGGAGGGAGCCTGGCCCATTGCTCTGTGCGGAGACTGCAGGGCTTCAGGGTCTGTGGACTCAGGGTTGATGGTCCTTGTGTCCCCCTGGGATGATCCTTGGAGTTAAGGAATGCTGCTGTTGCAGGACAGGTGCTGGTGTCAGGAAGCACAAGACGTCCCCGTGGCTGACCACTGCAGGCTCTCCCCAGTCCCGCTGGCATTCCCCGCTCCGTGGCAGCTGATGGGATCTCCCGGCACCGGCACCGGAGATGGCTGTGAGCACTGCAGGACCAGATGGTGCCTTATCCTCATAGGAAGAAGCATCCGGCTGTGCTGCCAAGGCCATTGGAAGGGCTGCAGGCTCGTGGCCTCCTCTTTATTTTCAAAGAGTGGCACCAAATTGGGAGTGTTGTGTTGTGGCCCTGACCTCCAACAGTCCCTGGAGATTGCCAAGCCCTTTTCCAGGTGGTACCTGGACTCCAAGGGCTTTTCCCACTGTTTTTGCTAATAAAAGAATCCCTGGGAAGCCAGTGTTGACAGTGTGCTGCTTTCACTCATGGAGTGCCTCAGGGACAATGGCAGGGGGACACTGGCTCTGCAGGGTGGGATCTTTCCAGGGCCATGCTGGGGATATGGGAAAGGGACAAAGAATCCCAAAGTTGTGGGATTGTTTGGGTTGGAAGGGATCTTCAGAGACCACCTAGTGCAATGCTCTGCTGTGTGCTGGGACATGGTGCACAAGACCAGGTGGCTCAGGACTGTGTTGAACCTCAGACCTGTGCAAACTCACTGGGCAACCTGTTCCTTTGTGTCACCAGCCTCAGGCTGAAACATTTCTTCCTTTTGTTGACAGCAACACCACAAAAGCTGATGCCTGATTTCTGTGCCCAAAAAATGGGTGTCTGCCCAGCACTCAGTGCAGTCATGCAACAGTGAGGGGCAGCAGAGCTGTAGGTCTCAGCCCCTCTAGGCAGCAGCCTCCCCAAGATCCCAGCTCCATGTCCAGACACCCCAGCCCTGGGATACACTGGAGATTCCCATCTCCTCTCTCCTGATCACGCCATTCCTCTCAGCTGCTGAGACCACTGTGGCTTTGGCTTGTCCTGCCCCAGCGTGGGCAGCAGGGACAGGGTCTCCAGCCAGCTGTGGGGGTGTGAACTGCTGAGGGCACTGGGGGCTCTGGAGGAGGCAGCTGAGGCCAGACCCAGAAGTGCCCTCTCTGAAAGGGCCATGGCCAGGATCAAGGGAGCACAAGGACAGTTCTGAGGGGTTTGGGACATGCAGAGTAATGGGAGATGTCTCAGCAGGAGGCCCTGGGGATTATACATAGTCATTTGGACATGAGGGTGGCATTTCCCCTCTCCTGAGCCATGGCCTGGCTCCCCAGGAGGACGGTGAGTTGAGGACAGGTTGCCCAAACACCAGCTCTGTGGCCACAGAGACTCAACGAGCTCACTGCACCAGCACCCAGGAGTCCTGCTTTTCTAGGAAAGCAGCTGCCACTCAGCAAGTTCCCCAAATGCGGGCAAATAGAATTCCCTCCAGACAGAGGGAGGATTTCAGAGCTCATCTGCTCTCTGTCTCTCCTCAGTCTGGGCAATGTTGCAGTCTTGTGATATCCAGAGGAAACGGAGCATGAGGGGCATACTGGGAGAGTCCTCGGCCAGCCCCACTGCAATGGCACCTCTGGCTGGGACATGATGGAGCTGTGCCTTTGGAGCTCCCTGGTCTCCATGCTGATTGCTGAGACAGGTGTTGAACCATAAGGAATGGATGGAGACTGGTTCCTGCTGAGGAGAGGACCATGGAGGGGGCAATGTCCCTCTGGTGGTTTATCTGGCTGTTGCTCAAGGGTGGGATCTGTGTTCCCTGGAGAACACTGCTGGCTGTGCTGGTTTAGGCAGCTGTGGAGTTAATTGTCTTTTCTCTTTTCCGTATTGCCACTCTGGTGTAGGGACTGCAGCACGTGGAAACGTGGGAGGAGATACTGTTGGGATAATTGATCTCAACCAACCCACGGGACATTTCAGACTATAACACATCAGTATATAAAGTGTGGGGCAGAAGTGAGCCACACTTGGAATGATGGCCTTTGTCTTCTGAGGTCAGCATTACCTGTGATGGACCCTGCAGTCCTGGGGATTGCTGAACACCCACCTGCCCATGGGAAGTGATGAATTAATTCCTTGCTTTGCTCTGTTTGCATGCATGGCTTTTGCTTTCCCTATTACATTGGTTTTATTTCAGCCCACATCTTTTCTCGTTCTTGCCCTTGATTGTCTCTCTGATCCTGCTGGTGGGGCAGTGAGTGAGTGGCTGTGTGGGCCTTGGTGGGTGGCTGGGGTCAAAGCTCGCTGGTGTCACAGTGAGGGACACTTGCAGTCCCCTGCAGCCATGGCTTTGGGCTTGGGCAGCGCTCAGCAGCCGGAGAGGCTCTGGTGCCCCAGGGCAGTGTCACAGCAGGACACGGGGTGAAGGTCCAACCATGGCTGTTGAACATGACCAGTGGGTGACGCAGGATGTCCCCAAAGGCCGGTGACCTGGGGCAGCTGGAAGGGTTTGCTGACGTCTTGTGGGCCGCTTGCATGCCCCAGGACCCGTGGGCCTCCTCTGGGAGCCGCTGTCCCGGCAGCTGGCTCCGAGCCCGGTGTGCCACAGGAACCTTGTGCCTGCTCTGATTGCAGGGCATTGCACCACGCTGCCCCAGGATGTGCCAAGGCCTGACAGGGCCCTGCTGCTGGCCACAGCTGGTGAGAGGTTCCTGCCCTGGTCCCAGGGGGATGTGGGCAGACAGGGCAGATCAGGCATCCTGGCGTGGCAGGGGGTGCTGGCTCTGTACCCACACTGTTGCTGGCCAGCACGGGGAAAGATCTTCTTCCTCCAGATTGTTGAACAAAATCAGAGTGGCAGCACTTCTTTTAAATCTGTTTAGGGACATCATATCCATGAGAGAGCAGTGTCCTGGCATTAAGCTCAATGTGAGGAACAAAACTAATAAAGCCTAGTTTTGAACCAAAATGCTAAATGAGTAAGAATCCCCCAAACCCAAATCAACACCACCTCCTCACCCCCCCCAGAAATTGTCAGTGTTTGGATTCAGGAGCCAGCAACCAAGCGGGACAACAGAAAGGTTGGATCCTTTTTACCAAGAAAGAAAAAGCAACATAATAATAAAAACCATAGAGAGAATTAATTAAGTAGACCATGTATTTTTTTAGCTGTACAGAAAGAATTTCACAGTGAGACTTTGGGTACAGCATCGACAGGCGCTGGCCAAGAACATGTTCAAGGGTCAGGAGAAATGCCACTGAGAAATAAAACATATGAACTTACAGAACTGCTCTCTGGGATTTATACAGTATATGTTGTGTGAGCAACTTTCCATTCCTGCAATTAAAACAACTGAAAAAAACATCAATCAAAATTATTATTCAGTTACAAGTATCAGTCATCCATGTACTGACAAACCATAAAGGAACAGAAGAGCAAATAATTAAACAATAACTATTTAATCAAGCTTTTATTATATGAAAGTGAGTAAAGTTTCATGTTTTAAGCCATGGACGGTTCAAGAGTTGCAGCCACCTTGCTGAAGTTCTCAGGATGGCAGGAATTCATTCTGTGATGTGTCACCACTCAGCGAACTGGCTGGAAATCCTCCAAGAGCTGCCCTATTCTTTTCTTTCCTGCAAGAGGTGGGAAAACCTAATCAGCATTTGAGGTCGATTCAGAAGATGTTTCATATTAAATCTTTGATGTTAACAAAGCCACCAAAAGTCTGAGTTTTGCTACCCACAGCAAACTATTAGCTGCTCTTGTAACTAAATGCACAACTTTTTTTTTTTCCCCATACTGCTCTACAGGTCCCTGTGGAGGAATCTCAGTAGTTACAGCTTTTTATTTCTTCATACTCCTTCCAACATGGCATGATGCAGATCACAATCCAACTGCCAGAGTCACCCAACTCTACTGTACTAGAAAATGGACAATTTTCACCCAAATTTGCCATTGCATCGTTGGGCTCAGTGACTATGTTTAGTAAAAAAAACCCTGTTCTTCACCATTGCTCTAAGCCAACACAAATTCAGGTTTCTTGCCATTCTTATTTATTCTTTTTTCACTTGTTCTGCTTGTTTTCTGAATATTCATAATGAGATTTCTGAATCTACACGCAACAGACATTTTACAGGAATAGGCAGTACAATTGTGAAGTTACAAGAATAAAACCTGTGATTTCTAATTTCCATTATTTCTTCTTCAGTGGTACAAGTTTGGTCTATCCTTTTTTTTTTTTTTTTGCTCTGCTACTTTTATACTAAAGTGAGCTTTTAGGAGGAAGAGGCGGTCATCGATGCGTTATTAACAGCTCAATAACAACATCTATTTTCACATTAGAAAATCCTTTAGCCTGCTGCAATTTAGATTGTGAAGGAGCAGGGAAGCCTTAGACCAGCAAAATCTTTGCACACAGGTTATGGCAGGCTGAGGTCTCCCCTAAAATGCCAGCTGAGTGTACCTGTTGATCGCCGGAAGTCCTCTGGATGTTGCCTGATGTACTCGCACAGCTCCCTGTCCACCTTGGCATGCACGTACTCGGCGCGTTTCACCAGGTGGTAGCCCACAACGCAGCCCAGGGTAGCCAACAGGACCTGCCGGTGGATGCCTGCAGCAGGAGGAGAGAGGAGCTGTCCCCAGCTCTCCCAGCTCCCCGTGGGCCTCAGGCAGGGCCCCCTTTCCCCCTTTCCCCAGGCACTCCTCTCTCCCTGCTTTGCCCCTGCCAAGGTCCCTGCAGTACCCACAGCTCCCATGGCCCCTGCCAGGCCCCTCTTTCCTCAGGGCTCTCTCCCCTTCCCACCACCCTCAGGGAGTCACCTCAGATCCCCTCCATCTCCAAACGATGTCCCTTTCCCAGCCCCTTCCAGTTTCCCAAATCCCTCACCTCAGGGCTCCCAGCCCTTGACTCCCGTCCCCACAATCACACAGAGAACTCCCTTCCCCTCCAACAGCCCCCCCGAACTCAGGGCTCCCTCTCTTGCCCTCCCCGCTTCATTTATCCCTCAGTGACCCCAAGCCCCACACCCCTTCCCCAGGCCCACATACTCCCTCTATCTCCCCATTCCCTTACCTCAGCGCTGCCTCCGCTTCCCCAGCCCCTACATCCCTCTCGGTCACCCCAAATCCCACATACCCGCTCCTGCAGCCCCCAATCCTCCTCTAGCCCCTCACTCCTGGCTGTTTCCCTTTCCCTCCCCTTTATTTATGCTTCTGAGTGACCCCAAATCCCACACCCCTCTTTCCCAGGCCCACATATTCCCTTTACCCACCCCTAGCCTTGGATCTCGGGGCTTCCTCCCCAGTCCCAGCCCCTGTGACCCTCAAGGTCACCCCAAATCCGCCCGCCCGCCCCCATTTCCTCTGCAGTTCCTCATTCCTTAGCTGCTTCCCCTTTCCCCCTTCATTTATCCCTCAGAGACCCCAAACCCCACACAGCCCCTTCCCCAGCTCCTCACCTCCTCCCTTCCCTCGCACCCCGCTCCATTCCCCCTCCCCTCGGGCTGCCCCCGTCCCCCCGCACCGGCTCCGAAGATGGGGCGACGGTTGAAGGCGTTGTCCAACAGCGCCGATATCCACCCCGCGAAGCCGAGCCACACCGAGCCCTTGTTGAGCAACGGCGGCGGCGGCAGCGACCGCGACTCGTCGGGCAGGAACACCATGGCTGCCGCCCGCCGAAGGTGACCGGGGGGAGTGGTGCGGCGGCAGCGCCTTCCCCCGCCGGCCTGCGCCGTGCTCCGGCGTTCCGCTGCCTTCCCCGTTTATGGCTATTTTACCGAAAACCCACCCCAAAATCCAACTCGCCACCCCACAAAGCCATCCCCGCCCCAAACCCCGAGGCTGAGCGGCCTTAGCCGGCTCGGGGAGGGGGTTCCTGCAGCCCGAACCCCACTGGGTGAGCCGGCCCCACTGCAGGGCTAGCGAGGCCGGCCGGGAAGTAAATTAGGGGATTAATTAAGCACTAAAATCGAACGCAATTAATTTTCAGAGCTCAGATTAAAGTCTGATACCTAACCCATAGTGTTAGTTTTTTCGTTTTTAATTAATATGAAATCACATTAAATCATTTGCCACTGTAGCAGGATTGACGGAACCGTTAAACAAACCTGCATTAACAAAACACATCACAGGTCCCAAAGGCTCCTTAAACTCTTTCCTAAAAATGTATCATTTAGCCTTTGACCATGAGAGGAAAGCTCATGTCTTTACAAAGACTTTGATGGGTGAAGTGTGGGTGTTAACATCTTTGCAATGGGAGTTAATGTCTCTACTGACCTAGGCCGCAGGTTTGCTGCAGAGCCCTGGCACCTTGGCCCCTGAAGCAGACAAGGATGCACAAGCCTGAACTCCTGAGCTTTGGGGTAAACCAGCAGGTTCAAGGGGGCAATGTGAGGTAGGCGGTTCGGGAAGGCTGCACCTTCCCAATGCCTCAGCAATGGGGAAAGGAAGAGGGAAATGTGCGGCCTGGAGTTTAGGATCAAGGGAGGCTGCGCCCTTCAAAACCCTGAGAGAAAAACCCTGCGGGTGTGCTCCCCAGCAGACTCCCCCCTGAATTCAAACAAAGCTGAAGAACTCCCCTGTCTCCTTTTTGGGCATAAACTTCTCGCGTTTGTGGATTTTCCTGACATCTGCACAGGAGGAGGTTGGGCATTGCTGCTCTGCAGTGGAGATGCTTCAGTTGAACCTGGGATCATTGGGATTGTACAGTGGTGATGCACAGCCACTTCCACAGTCATGTCCTGGTTCAACTTCACAGAATGGTTTGGGTTGGAAGGGACCTAAATGGTCATCTACTCCCAGCACTCTGCCACAGGCAGGGAGAACTTCCACTGGACCAGGTTGCTCTATCCAACCCAGCTTTGAACACTTTAAGGGATGGCACACCCACAGCTTTGCCTTATGGCTTCTTGGAGGATTTCAGGAGGTGCAAAGGCATGGCTGGGGAAGAGCCAAGAGGGGTGTTTGTAGGGTTTTTTTGCATATTAACATTTCCCTACACAGGACAGCACAGCAGACAGATAAACACAAGCATTGTGGATGCCTTACCCTGAACAGAGCTTTGAGGCTTGAAGCTGAGATAAAATGCAAGTACAAGAAGCATTGTGGCACCACTGGCAGCCACAGCAACATGGCAAAGCCAACGATCGTGTAAAAAAGCAGAAACTGTGAGAAAATAATTAAAACCAGAATGAGAATGTCTTGAATAAACTCACTGGCAGTAAACACTTTAAATGTACAAAGTATTTAGTTAGAGAAACAACCATAGTGATTAATGTACCTGTTGCCCTAACAAGAGCCACTCTATTTTGAATACCCTAAATATTCAAAGAACTCAAAAAGCATAACTACCCCCTTGGCTATCCTTGATGAAGGGGTCCCATACTTCAGCTAACATAGAATAAAGTTCAAAAACTACTGTCAAAAATAGTCATAGTAGTAATAAAAAATCCACCCCTCTCTCCTCCTAGTTTTATGTCAGCACTGCAGTCCAAAGCAGTCCCCAACATCAGAGCAACATCTTCTAGGGATGGTTATGTAGGGCTTAAAAGGTATAATTATTTACTGCAGAAATAAATGCTATCCTTTGGGGAACATGATTCCACAGAGGCAAAAAACAACCTACCTTTTCCTTAAGTCACTACAGGAACTGTGGACATTTGACCTTTTGTTAGAGGTGTAGAATTTAATTTAACTACAAATACAGCTTATGCAGCCACATTACCCGGTACATTTAATAGCATTAAAATATTTCATTTGAGTAGCATGCCTCAATTTGGTCATCTGGTCTACAGAAAAGAGCTACTAGAAGAATATGAAAACCTATTTGCAAAGTATCTATGAAACAAGGAGATGAACAGGACATGGACATATTATAAAATTTGATATTTGAGTGTGCAAAGCACCTCAGGACAAGTTTCCAGCTACACACTACATCCTTAGTTGTGTGGGTGTCTCTCAAAAGCAGGGTCTAGACAGGAGCAGAAAATAATGCAAGAAATGCTCAAACAAAAAATACCAAGTTTTTAATTTACAAATTCCATAGAACACAGTTACAATGCTCTCCCACACAACAATCATCCTTTGTAATTTGCCACAGCAACTTCTATTCAAATACAAACCACAATGGGAAAATGAGGCAGGTTTTCCTCAGGACAGAAGTCTGGGCCTTGTTAAGCTCCACAGTTTACCAGCAGCCCTGTCTGTCACTGTGACAGTGCTTCTGATCAGAGGTATCCTCGTTGGGCAGTACAGGAGTGTTGGAAGAGGAGCTCCCACGTGGTGATGGCACACGCACACTGTGTCTCATCTTGGATGGCCTTGTGACAACCCCTCACCGTGCCAGGAATCCCCTCCAAGGGGTATCCTGGGACTGGTCCCAGCACTGTGGCTTTACTCAGCCTTTTGTCTGACAGGAGTTCTCTCAGTCAAGACAGAGATGTAGAGTTTCAGCCAAGCGTATGTGATTCCCAGAGCACAGTACACAGAGGTCAGCAACAGGGGGACAAAAGGGAAGTGCTGCTTCCAGGGGGTCAGGGGAAATATGATTTCACAGAAGATTTCCAGGGGCACTAGTTGGATGAGGTAGATTGTTTCAAGCCAGTTAAGTAGAGGTTTCTCTCTCCTGTCAGAGAAATTAAAAATGAGGTAGTGTTAAAATATATGTTAACTAAAAATAACTATTATGTTTTTCAGCTATCCCAATGCAAAGAGAATCTCACATTAGATTGCAGTAATGGTTTCAATAACAAGTTAAAGAGTTTCAGTAGGAAAAAACCAGTATGATAACCAAGAGTACAGCTCAATATCGTTATCAAGTTCCAGGATGCCTTGGAAGCCTAAGCAGAAACTCATCAATTGCTCTGTTCACCTTACTGTTTCAGTAAACAACTGAACAGCCCTTCATACAAAGACTTGTTTCACCAAAGTTGTTCTACAACAGAAGACTGGAAATGCCAGGTTTTTTTAACCTCTTCCCTCAAGCTTTCTGTAGGATGGACTTTTCTGTGAGCTATCTCCCTTGCAAAGGACACTGATGGCAGGAGTTTACTGCAGGTAGTTTGAAGGGAATTTCATGTTTCAGCAAGTTAAAAACAAGAAACTTGCAAAAGCTCCCTCTCTTAACAAAAACTATGCTCCTATGGAGTTTTTAGCTAGAGCTCCTGAAACAGAATGACTGAATTCTTAAATAAAGAAAATCACCTACAAAAGCAGGTGCCTGAGGTAGTGAATACATGTTTACAGTACTTCATTACAGCTTGGGTTTGCCCTGAAAAGTTTGGGAAAGAGGGAAGTGGGGACTGCAGGGATTACAAGGATAAGCACTAATCTTTGGCCAAGTGGTAAGAGCTCCATAGGCTGTGAACTACACAGGGTGACTTTGGCAATTCCATGTTCTGCCAACCAAATACTTGCAGCTTTGTTGACAAATTACAGCTTGCGAATGAATGTCATTTACAGCCTGTCCTTTCCACACATTAAAATACTAACCAATACTACAAAAATCCACAGTACAATAGGATAAACAATCTGCAGACAAATCCCTAGTAGTAAATGCTAGAATACTACATTAAACCCTCAGAGGTTACAGCATCACAACTCCAGGCTTTGACAGAGCATGAGGCAGGTGGGGATCTACAGCCTCCTGGGACTAACTGGTCAGCTGTCACAATAACCAGCACGTGCTGCAATTAATCCTAATTTAAGCACTGCCTCCTGAGAACAGAGGCAGCAGCATCTTTTGACTAGTAACACCTTAATTTGACTCCTCAGCATCAGTTTTCTGTGCTGCTTGTCCCTTATGACAATGGCTGTTCCCAACACCAGAAGAAATGTTGTTGTTTCTGGCACTGAGATCAAATTTCTTTAATTACCTGAACAGAGATTTCAATGAAGAGAAGCTATAAACAGTAAACAACAGCATAAGCAGTATTTTAATTGGAAGTTCTGAAAAACAAAGAACATGATGTACTTTTAAAATTAAATATAAAAAACTTTTGCCATATATATATTGTAGTATCTTTAAATCTTACTAGTCACATTTGCATTATCTGGTTTTATTTTCTGGAGACCTACATGTTTTACTGCTTAGCATGCCTAAAAATACGCATAAACATTTACTAAAGCAAATGCCAAGCATTTGCAATACACGTACTTCAATTATCTAGAAACATACTGAACACGAAATAATTACTATTATAATTAATCTAATTAATTACTATTATTATAATCACATTATAATTACTATCTGAGATAGCACTACAAATAAGATTTTCCTTTTCTAAAGAAAACACAAACAACTGGCAAGTGACTAAAGCAAAAATGACAACCAAATCAAGACTATTGAGCTCTATGTTGCAAATTGTACAAAAATTAACAAATAGAAGAACATTTTACCTGGTGTTGTGAACAACAATGGAAAAAGTGAGAAATGCCCTGTTGTTGCCAGAATCAAGTAGATGCCAGCATCCTTGGCTCTCTGAATAGACAATAAGCTAAAAAAGCAATAATTTGTTATGCTTTTGTCTTTTAGCAAAGAAACCTAATTTCAGCAGAACACTATACAATTGACTGAAGACTCAGAAACAAGTCAAACATACTGCAAAAATCCACAGTATTTTTTTGGGGGGGTTTCACAGTACCCCCATCCCTGCTAACACTGCACCTGTGATGAAGTCTCCTGCTTCCAAACCATGTGGCCTCAGAGATAAAAACACAGAAGAAAAATCAGCCAGGAAACCCTCCCTCAGAAAACCACACACCCACTGAACAAAACTATCAGCAAGGCCCAGCACAAAACAAGAGCCTAAACATCACCAAATCTCTGAGGAAGGAAAAGACAGTTTGTAGCAATACTGGTCAGGCAGTTTATGAACTACAGCTTCAGTTCTACCCTAGGCAGGCATGAAGCCCTTTTGGTAGAAATTGTGTATTGTTCTGGTCAAGCACAGTGCAGAAGATCCCTTTCCTCAGCTGGCTCCTGAGCAATCTATCAAGCATTTTACAATATGAACCACAGCACCCATCAAGGTTTGAACTGCGCCCAAAATTAATTTATTTTACGTGCACTACACTGTTACAGCTTAAGGCATTCTATGAAAGAGTTCCTCTTCTGAAATATACTGACAACAAAGTGATTCCCTTTGAGGATTCCTCAACAAGTGGCTGCAGGTTCAGTTTGGCCAAGTACTTTGTAACACATTCTCTTACCTTAAAGGCAGAATAGCAAGGAGTATTGCTTTCTCATGCACGTGCCAGCCAAACATGAAGGAGCTCAATGCACAAAGAACAAGGCACTGTAGAAAGCCTCGGGGCCCTTGAGGTTTAAACCAAAGACAGAAAACAGAGGGCTAGAAACAACAGGCAAAAACAGGACTTCAGTGAAAAGTCTGGCAATCCCGAAGACAAGCCATTGTCCAAAGAGATTTGTCAATGTTACTAAACACCACTGCACCCAGGTTGTGCTTGTGTGGCACAAACATTATATTGCACCGGAGGAAATCAATCCATTTGGATGTATAAGAAGAGACTGAAGGATTTTTGTTGAAATATCAGGAGGGAAAAGCAGACTGAAAGACCACAGCCAACTCCCCACTATTTGTATTGCATGCAAAAATTGTCTGCCAATCTAAGCCACTAAACACATTTTATCAGTCACTACATACTAGTAATGATGTACCTGTTGCCCTAGAATTAAAATTCATATGAAGTGCATACTATCAATTAAAACCTACTAGGGACAAAATAGAAAAAACTTCAAAAAATATTAGTTGTTCTTACCAATATAGCTATGAAAGTACAGATTAATGTTGCCAGTGGAGTCACTGAAGGGAGGACAGTGTGCTGAAACTCTTGAACCAGCCCTCCTGTCATGGAGGCTTTAGGGATTTTTGTACCATCAAGAAAATTGCACTTTAACCCTAAAAACAAAATACAAAAAAAAGCACAAACTGTTAAATGCTAATAAAGAAAATGAAGTAACTAAACTAAGTACATGGCCAAGTTTTTTCTTTTTGCAAAGGATGGCAGACGGAAGTGATTGATCTCTGACCTACTGCTGGTAACTTATGCACCAGATTATATGGACCATATGATGTATGCAATCTGAAAACACAATTTACTGCCTACATCACAAATGGGGAAGACTAAAATAAAGCAAGCTCTATCTGCAAACAGGCATCAAAAAGCAAGATTAACATACTGACCAAGAATTGTCAGTGCTTTGTCCATGGCATTATACAAAGCCCAGAAGTTGGGGGCCCAATAGGCATGGCAGAGACCTCGCTTGAAAGGGAAGAGCCGTGAAATGACTTGAGGCAGCTGACCCTACAGAAAACAAGACCAAAGAAATGGCCACTTTAGATGAGACATGGTTTATATTTTTATAACAAAATTTTCTAACTGTTCAGGGGAATAACATATGAAAAAGGGGTTATTACCAATACTAGGAAGGGTCCCAGTGAAAGAGCAGAAACAAGACAGACAATCAGTGCCAGAAGAGTTACATGAAGAAAGCTGAAACTTCTCCACTTCAGGGATCCATCTACAATAAAAAAAGATTCAAGAAACAGCTGCTGTGGGAAGTGGTAAGGGAAACAAAGCATTCTTCACTAACAAGGAATTCCTAGCATCTATCTAAAAGGGGCACACAGCCTTTTATGTCAATATATTCGGTTTCTTCCTTTAACAGCAGGTATTTCTTTTGCTCACATTGCAGCTCCTGTATTATACAAGCTTTCAGTATTTTTCAAGTTTACCCCTCCTGCTCATATGAAGAGTATGAAGAGTATCAGGCATGTTTCAGTGCTAAAAAGGGGGGAGAAACTCAAAGAAGGTCTTTGAAATAGTTTCTAATACTGTCGAATTGTTCCATATCCAGAATAATTCTTATGGCTTCCAAGTGCCACCTGCAGCTTGTTTGTGTTGATTTTTCTTAACAAAGAACTCTTAAAGGAACAGGAATTTTACAAACCAAATCTATTTCAAAGATTCTTCAAGATCCTAACAAATCTGCTCTCAAGCAGAAATTTTGTTTGAGCCATATTGTTCCAATTCTATCTTCCAAGTCTTGAGTGCTCCCCTAGTTCCAGTGATTAACACAACTCCCCCCAAAAGCCAGTGAGGAAAGCCCCACCTTACCTGCATTATTTGCAGTAAAGCAGTAGGATCGTAACAAATAAATGCCATATGCTGGGGCCACATACACGTAGATGTGCTTGAAATGCAGAAGAACAGCAAAAAGTAGAGCACCCTCCAAATACCTTTTCTGAAAGAAAACAAAACAAAACCTAAGCTTTTCTCTTTAGAGTCACTTTTAATGATCCTCTGTTGTAGTCCTAAGGTGACGAGACATTTATTCTAAGTATTAAAAAGGGTATTTACTTCAAATTACAAATTCAGTAGTGTTATGCAAAACAGGTATGGACAAGGAACTATCCTGTCACACAATCACCTCTTCACAGCTTCAGAAGTATGTTTTCTAAGGACTGGTGATTTGGAAGAAGATAAAATGCCAAGAAATGATGCCACATTGCTCAGGGGTAACACTGAATATAGCCTTCTTATGGGGAAATATAGCTTTCTTACTGCAGCATCAACAAGCAATTATGGTGAGTTTCAAGTCTTTCTCTCTGCCACAAGCTCAATAAACAATTAGACATCCAGCTTCACACAGCTCAGCATGAAGCCACTACCATTGCCACAACATGAGCAGCCCTATGAATTGAATTAATGCACCCAAAATACACATGGCCAGAAATCAACAAGAGTCACTTGGGTTTACCTGACACAGCCGAGCAACAGAAAGAAGCATCAGCCCAAAGAGGAAGCCATTGTACTGGAAATGAATATCTGAACTTGAGTCAAGGAATAAAGCAAGCTTTCTTTACTACTATGTGTTCTGGAGAAGACTCAAGGTTTTGAGGAATAAATTAAAATAGAATTTAAATCAAGAAAGCAACCTTAAACTCACAGCACATAGACACAAGTCATTATTTAACCTTACCTGTAAGTAGTGTCAGACACAAATTACACTAATGCTGGCATACCACCTTGATGAAATGAAACACAACAATCAACACATATATTGTGCAAATTTTATAATATAAAGTAAAAAAGGCTAAATCTCCACTTTAATTTTAAAGTTATTAGTTTCTGCCACACATTGTTAATGCATAGTGACAACAGCCCTCATTTTTCTACCACTTCTAAGTGTATGTAATATATAGAAGAAATATATAGAAGAAATATACATGTATATGCAATATACACAAGAACTATGACAGAGAAAATGAAGTCCTTCCTTTAAATGCACACTGTGGCAAGACTGACTTGCAGGAACTGCAATTTCCAGAGTTATTTTTATATAGGATATGGACTTGTTGGGAGGCATTCAGATAAAGCCAGGAAGATCCTCAGAGGACTGGAGCACCTCTGCTATGGAGACAGGCTGAGATAGCTGGGGTTATTTCAGCCTGAAAAGGGGAAGACACTGGGGAGAACATGTAGCTGCTCTGGAAGGTGCTCTAAGAGAGCTGGACAGGGACTTTTGACAAGGGCATGAAATGACAGGGCAAGGGGGAATGGTTTTAAACTAGAAGAAAAGAGATTTAGATTGGATATTAGGAAGAAATTCTTTATTGTGAGAGTGATGAGGGACAGGTTGCCCAGAGAAGTTGTGGAGGCCCCATTCCTGGAAGGTCAGGTCAGGCTGAATAAGGCTTTGAGCAACCTGGTCTAATGGAAGGTGTTCCTGCTAAGGCAGGGGGTTGGAACTAAATGATGTTTAAGGTCCTGTCCAAACCAAACCACGACTGTTCTTTAGAAAGACTTCCTAATTCCCAAATGAAGTTAAACAAATTGAATACACTCTGAATCTTAAAACACTTTGAAGATTTTCCTTGCCACAGGACAAACTTGGAACCACACCCAGGACACAGAACCACTCTGCTAATACTCCTGTAAGTGTGCAGAGGAGGAACAGCCAGCAGAACAGGCACACTGCTGCCAGACTGGTTGGTCCTCCTCCACTTCTGGCAAATCAGACCAAGGACTGACTAACTTCCATTTTGCCAAACAGTAATTCTAATGAAAATAAAGTTATTTAACTAATCCCAGAAACAAACCCAGCTGTGTAACTTGCTATGACAGCAATAATAATATAGGATTGTGCCACACACTGTAAGAGGTTGTTAAAAAACCAAACAAACCACAAACAACCCACAACGGTTGGAAAGGATACGATCCACAATTAACAACCCAAAATTCCACAAGAGCAGAACAGCAAGAATAAATGTTGGTTTTTCCAGGATATCCTTTGCAGCTCGTTTTCCATTTATACATCTGCAGCACCTAAACAAGAGCAGAAGAAACAGAAGCTTTAATTCAAACATACAGGCAAAAACATTGTTGGTTCTAAGAGTTAAGAGCTGCACTTACTCTGAAGTTTGCCATTTTATCAGGATGCAAGGCAACAAAAAAAGCCTTGCTAAATTCATCAAAGGCAGACAGAATCATGAACAAAGTTTAGTACAAAAAGGATTTTCAATTTCAATAGCTGTGATGTTTTCCACATGCTAAAGCTTACATTATGTAACAGCCTCAGGATCAAGTCTCCCACTCAGAAAGTGTAAATCTGTCACAGCCTGCTTGCCGTCATGAGCAGTGGATTGCTACTTTTGGAAACAACAGAGGGAGCTGTAGTTAAGGTCCTCAGCTGGACATAACCTCTCCCTGGCTACTGCTGCCCCCTGCTATATTATGAGTTATTTCTGTTGGTTAAAAACAACGTATTACTTCTCAGTGTGAAGCAATATGGTTCATATGACTTCTGAAAGCAGTCTTAAATCACATTAAAATGTTATAGATCATTTGTGTTGAAATGCTGTGTTGAAATGCAACCTCCCTGCCATGAGCAGAACACCTTCCACTAGACTGGGTTGCTCAAACCCCCATCCAACCTGGCCTTGAATTTTTCCCAGCAGAGGGCATATACCACCTCTCTTGACAAAATGACATTGTGCAGACACCTGCCCTGAGCCTTCAGCCTTACATTCATATATCTGTGAGTCAAACAATAAAAGGAAAAGAAATCATATTGCAAAGCTAGTTCCATAAAGAAAGTAAATGAAGGAGTTTAGGCAGGGCTCTAATCAGAGAATTTCCTATCCAGGTTTTCAGCAGAAAGAATAAAATGATGCGAGACTCTTATAGCCAAATCATTAAGGTAGGCAATGTATTTCTCAGAACACACTCCCACTCTACCTCTTTAGGGATAAGGGAAGTAATTCTTCATAAAGTCAGGCCTCACTGAAAGCATCCAATCCTAATTACATCAGACTTGGAATAATCAGTTTATCATCAAAACGCTAAAGAAACTTTGCATATTTGATGATACTGCCATTTTCTGACAGATTTCCTTTATGCTTCTAGAAGAACAGAGTAATCTGAAAAGTAACAGGAAAAAACTTGTTCTGAGCACACCAGCTGTCCTGCAACTCCTACAAAAGGAGTTCAGTGACAGAAGCAAACCCAAGCACAACACATGAAACAGCAGCTGGTGTCCAAGTGCCTGCAAACCCATCACATGTAGTGCAACTGTATCTCCAAGAAGAACACATTATCTTGTGTTTAGCAGTGTATTCCAAGATTCTCCTTGAACAGGTTCAAGCAACTCTGGCATTTCCCTTCCTTTACAAGCTTATTTGTACAAATAGTTATTTGTTGTGGCTACAGAACAAGCCCACATATGAAGGCCTATCCACTGTCCCTAAAATCAGAAGATTAAGACTTACTCATGAACTGCATATATGAAGAGGGTATCTGTAAAGATGACAGAAAGCCTTTGGAAGAAGACGGTTGCACGACTGGTGTAATTCAAATTTTCAACAACCAACATCTGGGGGTCAAAGTACTTGGCAATGTGAGAAAGCACATATTCAAACCAAGCAAAAAATGGTGGATAATCCAGGGTCCATTCTGAGGTCGCCTAAAGACAAAATAAGATTAAACAGTTAATAACAAACCATGCTGTGTGCAGTCCTACAGGTACAGCTCACTGCAGCAAACCAGCCACTGCATTTTCCCTCAGTACCCTCTCTGTAACTCAAACACTCCACAATCAGCAGCCACTCCGTGGTGCTGTAAGCGGTTCTCCTGCAGTACTGGTAGAGACGTGACATTTCCTGATCAGCAGGAAAAGATTAAAGAGCCTCTTGTGCACCTTGTGCACTTAACCAGTATATAACTGTTTGTTATCTCTAAATGTATTTACAGAAATAGGGCCATTATTACAAAATCTCAGTAAAACAGCTCAGAGTCAATATTTGTCTATACTGGAGTGATCACCAACACAACCAGTTTCAAAATTACTTTCACTCATCAGTTAACAAGCCTTAACTCTCACACAACCATATCATGACCAAATGGCATTATGTGATCTCTTCCCATAAGGACAGCTGCCATGCCCTGACCAAGAATTAACTCCTTGGCTGTGGAAACAGGAGAGGAAGAGGCATGAACAGAGCAGGCTGGGAGGGGGTATATTTTTCAGTGAGCATGATCCCAAATGCTTATGCTGCATTGTTGAAAGGCATCCTATGTTCTGGCACAGGGTTAATGCTGGCATTATAAAAATTTGTTTGTAAAACAGTCCGTGGATCAGTCCTACAAAGTTCTAATCTGCACAAATCTTTACTTCTAGGCGTTTATGTGGAGTACTAGACACTATAGCATCTATCTATCCCTGTACTCCAGCAGATACCAGGGGACAGATTAAAACCCAATTAGGTAGGCTGAGTCTATGACAAACCTAAAGGTGTTTTGCCTAGATAAAAATCAATGCATGCTACTAGCACACCAGCAAAGCTCAAAATTTGAATACAGTGATTGATTTCATAATGGAAAGATGTATATACCCATTAGCATGACTCACTCTTTATTCTGGTAACTGTGTATCACCAATGAGAAAAGCACAGACACCGGCAATTTAAGAGTACAATGCAACTTGCTCTGGTGCTACACAGCCTTTCCAATAACCCAAGTGCCTTAACTGCTTTTCCCATTTTGCCTTCATAAGTACTTGCAGCTTCCCCAGCTAACTTTCATGTTTTAGCTAAATGCTACACAAGGCCAGCAAATTGTAACTGGCATCTTTTTGTCCCACTATATGACAGTCACCAACCATCCCTTCCAGCATTCACAAGGTCTGTCATACCACTGTACTCGTAATTCATACACAGCTAAAACACACCCCAAACATGTCCTTACCTCATAGTACCACTGAGAGAGGGGCAAGTTGTGGGTGATGGCAAGCCAGTTCCTATGGACTTCGAAATCTGTGGAGTAACTACAGAAGGTCCATGTTAAGAGTCACATACGTGCATGCACAAAGGGAAAAATTTCAGAGCACATCACCACATGCAGACAAGAAGGAAGCAACTCTATTTATCAGCTCTAGGACGCTACTGTGATCAAGTAACAACAATGCTGCTTAAGAACTCTGTGCCAAAGACATATCATAGAATGGTTTGGGTTGGGAGAGACCCTAAAGACCATCTTGTTCCAACCACACCTTCCACTAGACCAGGTTTCTCAAAGCCCCATCCAGCCTGGCCTAGAACACTTCCAGGGATGGGGTACACATGGATTCCCTGGGCAGCCTCTGCCAGTGTCTCACCAACCTCACAGATTTTTCTCCTGACATCTGATCTAAATCTCCCATTTTATTTCGTTTAAAACCATTCCTCCTTGTCCTATGACTGGCCATGTAAAAAGTCACTAATACAGGTGCTTATAGGGCAAGAACTATTTATATCTTGGCTTTTTAGGACAACTAATGCGAAATTCCAGGCTCCAACTGAAGCTTAACAGCAATTTGTTAGGGGTTTTTCTCAGTACAGAAACTTAAAAATACAAAGCATAAATGTTTCAGCACACTTTCAGCCTTCCCGAGCAGCAGCCAGCCGGAACGGGGCAGCAGGGCTTCCAAAGAGGAAAGGAAAGCTGTGCCACGCGGCGGAGGCGCCGCCTCGCTTCCCTCACGAACCCAGGAGCCACATGGACCTTTCAGGGCCTCCTCAGGACCGTGGCACCACGCTGCCCGCGGCCGGCCGCCCTCGGGGGTTCGCGGCAGTCCCATGCCCCACCCGCCCCCGTCCCGTCCCGTCGCGTCCCGCCGGGAAGCTCCTTACTAGGCGGGGATGAGGAGGCACTTGAGGAAGGACACGCCGAGCGCCAGCGCCCGGAACCAGCCGCGGCCGCCCGCCGCCATGGCGCGCGCCCCCTGTCCCGCGCATGCGCCGCGCCCGCCGCGCCGGTTTGAAGCGCGCGCGCCCGCCGCGCTCGCGGCGTCGGGAGCGGGGCTGCGGCTGCGCGTGCAAGGGGAGGGCGGGGCTCCGTGAGGCGCCGGAACGGGCGCGAGTGGGAAGGGAGGGAATTTAGGTTGGGTATCAGAAATTCTTTGCTGTGAAGGTGGTGAGGCACTGGCACGGGAAACTGCTAATGATTAGCCTGCACGAACACAGATAAAGAATGCAACAAGAGAACCCCTGAGACCACAAATCAAGAGGCATTGGGAAGAATGAGTGCATGGACTGAGGGTACAAAAGCCCAGGGACGTCTTTGTTGAGCGTCCCTCTGTGCAGACACCCAGCCTGAGCTGACCTACTGCTGTACCAGGCTATTACTATTTACTTTTAGAAATCCAGCACCTGAGACTGCTAGGGAAGCTCGGGTTGAGCCCGAAGGAAGAGGAAGCATGCCTGGAGTGAGTGTGGGTGAGCGAGCAGCTGGTTGGTGCTCCGAGGCCACCCAGCCTCCCCTGGGCAGAAGCTGCTTTGAAGTAAAGTACACCAGCTTAGCTCTGCTCCAGGGAGGTGCCATCTCCAGCCTGTGTGGCTGGTGTCCAACAGCTTCCATGAACAAAGTGCTCTTTCAGAGGAACAGGCTCAATTTCTTAAAATACCTTCCTGCCAGCCTGGAGGGTGGATGCATACAAGGCTGATGCCTTTTTAGCTTCCTTACAGCAAAGCTCCATCTATCTAATAGTATCTTGTAGGAGCTGCATGGAATCACACAGTTAATATGGTCAATTTTTATTTTCCTGTAGAGCAGCAATGTATTATTTGCTCGAGCTCAGGACCTAGAGACAAGTCTAACAGCAGTAATGCATCAGGGTTTCCCTCACTAACAAATCCTCTGTTTTTAAATGTTTGAAACGTAAATGAGTTAATGCATTTTAAATGGTTTTGATTATTTACAAAAGCTTGTTCACCCAAGTTTCGTACAATCGCACTAATTCCTGGGGACCTTCTTGTAATTCCTGCCACCGAGAGGTGGAGATAAGCATTACAAGGACACAGCGGTTAGAGAAAGCTACAAGTGCAGCAAGCATCACTCATGATTTTTTCTCAAGAAATATGTCAGGCAGAGCACCTCCTGCTTCATTCACATTTTATTTACTATACATTAATTTATCTAAAATACATAGTAGTAACAGTTCACAGAAGGAGTTGCAAGCAGAGGAATGCAATCAGATTTTAAAATGTGATAGCCCTACAGTCTCACTGTGAAGGTGGTAAGCAATAAAGACCATCTTTTCACACTTTTCAAACACTACTGATTCAAAAGCATGGCTTTTAGTGAGTTGGGGTCCAAATTCTGATCAGTGGGAAAATCCTGCAATTAGGAGTTGGAGCATGAAAATACTGAGGGGAATGCACAGAGGATGAGGAGAAGAGAAATTATTAGATTCAGCCCTCCTCTATAGCTCCTTTTTTTTTTTTTTTTTTTTTTTTTTATGAATTCCTAGGGAAAACGTTCCTTTTGTTATTCCCAGGTGAACCTGTGAGCTTGATCTGGACATTTATATGCAATCAGCCCTTCTTGCACAGACTATCTGTGACTGCCTCTACTACTCCTCAGTCTCTGCATATGAGACTGTTATTGGGAGGGCCCCATATTTGTACTTCTTGTACCCTGCATGTTTGTGTCCATCAGCATGTAGATGCAGAATGGAAGTTCAATGTTTCAAAATACATGGAAATTCTGAGCAGAGGCACCAGTTCTACAGGATGGGGTGAAAATAAAACTGCCCGGAGGAGTCTTCTTCATAACTTCTTCATTCATCTCTATACAGAATCAGAAGTTCCTAGGCTTATTTTCCACAGTCTATGGCTGAAGGCAGTATTTATCACTTCCACCAACCTTGTAGACAGGCTCCACCAGCCTTTCCACCTCACTTTTTATTCATGGGAATAAATCTGATTGACTGCAGATATTTGCTGCCTGTGAACTCAAGCAGCAATTTATACTCAACAACCCAGTTATAAAGTTCTAAGTACAGCAGTGCAAATGCTTGGTGATTTGAAGCACATGCAAATTGAAGCAAAGCTGACTGTTCCTGAGAAGCTACTAGCATAAGTCTTGGCATGATCCATATTTAAAGAGGATAATAGGAGATTAAAATTGGAAAGGACCAGTGAATCATTCTAATCACAGACTCTTGTAGCAAAATCTTTGTCTCCATTGTTATCTTGCTGTTCTTGTTTTTTTTTTTTTTTCCTGAATACATCAAGATATTTTTATTCTCCCCCTTCTAAATCCTGGATTTCTTGTTAATGTGAATTCTTTCAGAGCTAACTTTTTACAACTACTTCTTTTATTTCTTTGCCATTGCCTGCAGAAACAAACACTCCTCCCATCAACTCCTCCCTTTAACAGCTGTATAAACTATTTCTTATTATTTATATACAGTATCAGTCTCATCCTTGTAACTGGACATGGCTAGATATTTAAGAGATATCCAGCTTAAAAACACTTAAAGAAATCCATGAGTGATTCTTTCTGGAGTCCATTAAGATGTTTCGTAAGTCTTTTTGCCATGTAAGAAATATCACTGTGCTATGCACATGTCCAGATCTGAGAATGCCATTACACTACAGCTAAAATCTTGTTCATCATCTGTCCTGACACTGGTATTCTTCTCCTCTAACACTACTGAACACTCTATTCAGTGGTCACTTAGGAAAAAAAATTAAAAATGAGGTCATTAAAAAAAAACCAAAATTGCAGGGCTTGGCCTCATTTTGTACACTAAGGTATTGAGAGAGACAGGCATATGGTAGAATCAGGAGTTATGCACCAAGATAGAAGAAAACACACACAAAACTTTAAGGGAAGAAAATGTCACTAAATCTTTCCAGGAAAAAAACAAGTTTGTTCTGAGAGTGAATATTCCACTCAGCAGTGAAATAATTTTTAGATGTTACTGCTAATAAATGCCAAGTGCTTTTCATGACTAGTGATGGGGTTGTACTATACTTAGCATGGCTTTGTGCATGTTTGCTTCTCTTTAATTCAGGAAAACTCTTGAGAAGAATCATTATCAGTGCTGTTGACTGGCAAACAAAAGCAAGTTACACTTCCAGGGCTCAGAAAAAGAAGGTAAACAAAAAACAGCTATTCAGATAAAATGCAAACAAATGCTCTGGAGAGAAAATGTTCCTATAAACAGTCATTATATCGTAACTCACAGACTGCAGAATTCGGGAGCAGCTATAAATTGAGCTTAGTGTGGAGTCTGAAATAGCAGCTGCATTTGTAGAACATATGTTTGACTGCAATCACAAGTGATTCACTTACCACTCATTTCCAGTATAAATAGTACCTCACACTTGAGGATGTTTATTGTGCTTAGCAAGTTTGAGGTACCTCAGGTTCTTCTGTTCCTTCCAAAGCATGGCTTCACTCATGTCTTTCCAGTGGTTGGAAATTTTGCATCTATCTATCTATCTATCTATCTATCTATCTATCTATCTATCTATCTATCTATCTATCTATCTATCTATAGATATTTTGCATCTCAATATCTGTTAATAAATTACAGAGATCTGGGGCCAGCTGTACCTTTTACTGACTTAGTTGCATGAACACAAATAAATGTGTATTCAATTTGTTCATCTCCTGCATAACAGACTGATGGGTTAAAGTACTCCAGGTGAAGATCTGAGTCCAGTTCTCTCCTTTTACAGACTCCTCTTACTTGCCTTTCACCAAGAAAAATGCAGTAATCATACAACTCTCCCATGGAATATTTTATTTTGCTGAAACAGAATGGAGCAGAACTGATCCCAAGCTCTAAAGGATGTAGGTCAGACTCTCCTCCACTCCACCCTTCCAAATGAGATCTAAGCCCACTGCTCTTACCTTTGGATAAACTCAAGGTGACAGGAAACAAATTCCTACTGGTATTATTTTAGTCATGACATACAAGAGCTCTGGTTACAGATCATTTAAAATCTACTCTCAAGGGTATGGATTAAAAAGAAATACCATCAACAGTCCCCAAAATCTCTGTTATCATAAATTCAGCAAGGGCATATCTGTTTCAAGTCACAGATTTGATGAAAGAGGGTTCATTTTACAGATCATAATCATATTACCAGCAGAGATCATCCCTGTCAATGTCCAGCTGAACAGCCAGCTCATGCTTTGTAATTCAGGACTGGGATGGAAAAAAAAAAAAAAAAAAAGAGTTCTTCCTAATGCAACTAAATATAGAACAACATGGTGACTCAAACTGGAATTTGGTCACAAAATCCTATTTACAATCCTCAAACTACACAACATTTGTCATGTTTAGTGGTTCTGAGGGCTTCAAGCCCAATCAGTGCTTTCTGACAACATGGTCCCATGTATATCATGCTGGTTCAGCACCAGGTCAGACAAAGGGCAGTGGTTTGTAACAACTGCAGAATGTGCATTTTACCCATGAGCATGCTGATTTGTTTTGTGCATGCAGTCACAGTTTGGGACAGTAGAAATATATTGATCACACTGGTTTTTTACAAGAAAAAAAGCTTCTTTATGCTTGTTCACAGGTCAGCTTAATGTAACAGAGTAGCTACTTTGGGAAACAAGAACATGCGCATTACTGAGCTTCGCAGCCCTGTGCTAGAAACCTTCGGAAGCACTAAGCCTCTAAATGCAAAACTTAGTTATTGCATTTTCCCTTCTATCTCATTAAAGATACCTGAGAAGGTTCCAGAGGGCCTCTCATGCACTCACAGCAATCTGGTTTGGGAAATACAGTTAAGACACTTTTAAACATTATTAGCCAAGAAAGAACCATCTTGAATGTGGCACAAATGATGTTTAGAGACAACATGCAGGTAGTGAGTTATCTTCATTACAGCACAGACCAGGTGTGTAGGGAAGAGTTGACCTCTGGTTTCCCACTGCTTTCCCTCGGGCAAGCTGACACTGAAGCCAAGCAAGTAGGTAAAATTCTTTTAGTGACCTGACCATTTCACAAAGATATTAGACAAAAAAAGGCTTAATGAACCAGGATAGGAAAAACGATCCTCTGTTTTTGCAATGAAAAATATTAGGTGTAACCTGGTGAGAATGTTAGCTTTTCAAATTAAATCCATCCTACCCAGACAGCATCCCATGCATTCCAGGCACTGCTGAAGGGAGTTATGTCCAAAAGAGGCTCAAATGTTTAGAAGACATTTGGGGGCCTCTGCCCCAAAATCTGTCCTCCCATTAAAAAGTTTCAGCAGCATCCTCCAGACAAACATTACCATTGTAAGAGAAAGAAAAGGACTAGTTGTCTTGGATGCCTTTGGAATGTAAAAGTAAAGATTTCATCTTCTTGGTTTGTAATAACACCATTCTCTCTTCTATGGCTTCCCTGCCAGTCACATCATTCCAACACGGTTTCCCTAAAGCACAATAAAGCAGGGGCTTCCACACAGGGTTGAGAAAAAACCCCAAGCCAGCTTCACAGAAATCCTTTGTTGAACCCAAAGAGATGGGATCCCTTGCTCATTTGCAACTTGTACCGTCCTTTTCAGCTGTCTTGAGTGCATGTGGGAAGGCTTCTCTTCCACAGATCCAAAGCTTCTTGAATGCTCTGCACAGGTGATACAGCAAGGCATGGCAAATGTGCTCCTAGGGCAGTCTGCTGCACTGCAGCTCCATGGCATCTTTCACTGCATCCATTCTCCAGATAGATTCCAAACCATGGGTACTGAACTCTCGCATCCCCTGGCAATGCGGGTTAAGGATCACCCATTTTCCAACTGGAAAACATAGAGATGACAGAAGTTAAGTGATTTTCTCCAGAATTGTACAGCAGGTCAGAGGCAGAGGCAGAGACAGAGCCAGTCCTTAATTCAGGCGCTAGACAATATTGCTTCTGTCTGGAATATGGACATATTCTGGAAGGTCGTATTGGTAAGTACATTAAAGGAAAATCATCTCCTTGTTAGTGACTCTTAATCCAGATAAGCATGATTCTGAATTAGGCTGTGTGTTTTAAAGGGAAACACTGAACCTGTGTTATCTCCATGCTAGCACCACAACAGCCATTCCTACTTGTACCGAATTAGGCGAATAATCTTATTATTCGTGAAATCTGAAGTATGTGGATGAGCAGAATCTATGCAGAAACCATCACTCATGGCTATTTTCAGCACTTCTTCCACAAACACCTGGAAACTATTGATTTGCTTATTATCTGGCACCACCCAAAGTCTCTTCAAGTTCTGCTTGGTGTACTCCTCTTCGGGAAGGCCTTCCACACTTGCAACCCAATCTAAGGTCAGGTGGTTGGGGTCCTGCAGGTAACTGGATATTGAGGAAAGGTTTCCATTGAAACAGTAGTACAGCTTGGAACCAAGAAGCTTCAGGAACAGGCACGACGTGGAGAAGATATGAGCACTGAAGACTTCCATGTTGGAGGAAGACAGGCTGTAAATCTGGGGTGCTTCTCGGACAGTGAAGTGAACAGTCTGGGTCTTCTGATCAAGGGTGATGTTGAGCATGGCATTTTTCTCTGCTTTAGAAAGCTCTATCTCTTTCTCCTGCAAGGCCTCAATCAGGGGCTGAATTTGATAAAAATCTACTTCCCGTCGCAGTAAGCCCATTTCCTGAAAATCTTCGGGAAGATCCAAGTGAGAAGTTCGTAAAAAGTTCAGGATATAGCGGAAGATTTTGCCATCTCTGTCAATAAAGCAGTTGCCTTGGCTGTCCTTCTTGGTTGGGATCTTCCCACTAAACATGGCCCCCAGCATGGAGTCTGGAAAGCTAGTCAGAGTGGACAGAGAGGTGGTATAGAGTTTTCCTCCAACATTGAGCGTGATAGGTTCTGACATGATGGAAAAGTCACAGTGCTGGGACTAATTCTAAAAAAAAAAAAATTAAAAAAAATCCAACACCACACATTTAGTTGCATTAATCTTTTTTAAAGGAATAAATAGTACTAAATATATAAGAGTAACCATGTGGCAAGAATTCACCATAGAAATTAGAAGTGAGGAATTATTTTTGGGGTTGTATATTGAGAACAAGCATAAGGATGTTTTTTCTCCTAACAGATTTGAACAGGACGTTGTTTAATTCAGTTTAGTGCCAGAAATCATGATTCTTTCAAACCTTTACAATTATGCTAAAAGTGAATCTCTCCCACTAATACCTACAATGAGGGCTGACTTCAAAGTAGCATTCTAGGTTTGTATGATAACATTTCCCTCACAGAGAATTGAGAGGGTGCAAAGAAGAAAAGGACAAGAACTTGGCACAACCCAACATCTTCCATAGTGTTTGAGGCTACGATTACAGTAACAAAGCAGTTCAGCAGAATCTCCTGACATATGTCTGAGTGCAGTCAGCATAGCAGGGAGCCAGACAGCAGTTGCTGCCGTAAGCACCCGACAGTCTGTGGTTCCTTTCATTAAAAATAATCACCAGACTTTCTCCTTCCATTGTGCTTTACCCTAGAAAACATTTTGTAATTATTTGGGGCCATATTCCAGTTGACATTGTTTTCATGCCGAGCCTCTGCCCATCAGCTGACATGAACTAAGGATGTGATTTTAAGGTGCACTTAAGCCATAGGAAGGGGCATGCATGACCTCCCCTTGCCCTCCACCATACTATCTTCCTCCCTTATGCCACCTCTGGCACTTATCTGATCCCACAGTGAGTCAGTTTAGGGAGAAAACACAACATTTTCTATTCAGCATGCTTTGCTGTATGTTGGAACTGGACCAATGCCAGGGCTGGGGCAAGGGAAAAGAAAGGAGCTGTGCAGCTCAGCTGTCTTGTGCAGGTGGCCCATTACTCCTGCTACCTGAGGACCTGCACACCTGTTTTTCCTTGTTTGCTGAATCTAAATTAATTAACAGTTCAGCAGGAAACCCACAGTGTTTGCTTACAGAGGCAGGAGGTAGCTCTTGCTGTAGTAACTAAGGCCATTCAACAGAAAGCTGCCAAACAACTCCCTTAAAATTGAACTTAAGTGCGGGCACTTTCCTAACTAGTAATGGAATAATCATAGACACTACCCACTATTATCAGCTCTGGAGTCACAGCAAAATGCAGATAGGAATAAGATAATTTGTGCTGGAATAGCTATTCTTTCATGGCTGCTAAAACCCAGATAATACTGCAAATGGCATTCTAAAACAAATACATCTCTAGACATCAGCACATTTTGCTGAGAAAAACTGGCCCAACCTAGGGCAGATAATTAACAGGTCAAAGTAGAGCCTGTCTTTAACTTCTTAAGACTAACATTCCACTTTGTTCTTTAGCTCTTGGCACACAGCCTATATCTCACTGGGCAATAATGGACAGATGCAGATCTCTAAATCTAGAGTGCTTTCCCTGTGTATCCCTCAGTGCCATGCCTCCAGCAAAACTGGCAAATAAAGATGCATGTGTAGGTCAACACAACAACACATGCATTGATGACCACAGACCATCCTTGTGACTAACCTCAGCCAAATATACTCCAGAAAAAACCCTATCTGTTCCAGTGCTAAACTCCCCTTGGCACTGTAGTCTCACCATACTTCCCACTCTTGAAGACTTAAACCCAATTTAGTGTCAAGAGCTGTTAAAACCTGATCATGTGGAGACTTCACTGATCTAATTCTGTCGCACAAGTGGCTGCCATGGATTGTTCCCCGAAGGACTTGCAAAATGTCTGCAAAAGCATTGCTACAAGAACAATCAGGCATTCACAAAAGCAGCCTAAAATGGATTTTACTTTTTACTTTTTTTCACATTTCATCAAACAGAAGCTTCCCCATACCTCCCAACAAATAACATAGCCTGTAGAAGCAGGACTGATAGTGACTCTCAAAGCCATGTTCATTGCTTCCCACCTCTGCTGCCCTTCAAGCTGCTGTAGACTAAACAACCTGTTCTTCCTTCATAGGTGAAGCTTTCAGATTTTTAAGCCCATGCCTGCTTATTTACACCATGAGAGTTTTTCCTCAAGCTGTCTGCCAGACTTAGTCAGACACAGAGCAAGATGTTTCCCTTGATGCGTCTGTGACAGATGGCAGAGCTCCTGGTCAAGAGTCACAACCCAAAGACCACCATGCAGCCCAAAGACAGAGATCTTCATTTCAAGCTCATCATCCATCCCAGGTTTACTCTGATCCAACACCTCACTGATAGCCTGAATGAGAGGGGAACGACTCAGTCCAACCTGAACAGATAACATTTAAATCTCCTGTAACTGTTTTCTTATCAGTAGTCCAAAAGGGATGTTGCCAACAAAATATGGCAGTAACATGAGCTCTCTGAAGCTGAAGACTGTATCTATGCTGGTGGCAACAGCATCAGAAATCAAGCCAAACCTTAGCTCTGGAGCTGGAAGAGTGGCACAGAGATTGGGAGCCTGAGAGGCATGTGGGCCCTGCTCATCTTCCACCTCTGGACATTGCTCAGACACATGTCCTGGACAACCCATTCTGCTTACGGCTATTTGGCATTCTAAAGACCCATATGGACTGCATTTCTCACTCCCAGGACACCAGCCTGCTCTGATTTTGAACCTGCCCGTGACCCCTGCACTAGATTAAATTTAAAACATTTAACAAGGCAAACATCTTGCCCATGGATAAGGCTGGAGGATAACTATTCCTCAGCTGTCATTCCTAATTGTCTTCTTTTACCTAATTCATCCCATTTCTTAGAGGTTTATATCCTCAGAGTGTGAAGATGAATCAGATAGTCTGGGAACCTCAGGAGAGCCAAAAACGTGAGCACAAATGAGCACGAATGTCTACTGGATTTATAATCAACCTGGACTTAGTGCATTGACCAACCAACATATTTGGGAGTAGCTGGGGAAAGTCAGTCTTTGCTGCTTTTTTCCCTAAACACTTGTTTACGAAAAACTGTTTTTCAGAAACCTGTAAAAGTTGAAATTAAATGGGTTGTAAGTTTTATCTCTTTAATCATTCAACCACCATTTGCAGCCCCCAGCATGGTTTTCCAAGTCCTGGGTGCTTTGCTAATAAAATGTAAAGGTTGTCCAAAAATGCAGCATGAAAATCACTTCTTCTTGGTGAGATTTCCACAAAGAGGAGGTACCAAGAGCAAGCATCTGACCTTGGACATGGGAGGCTACTGGTCTAGTGGGAGGTGTCCCTGCCCATGGGATTTGGGGAGAGGGGGGGTGGGGGGGTGGGTAGGTTGGAACTAAAATGACCTTCAAGGCTCCTTCCAACCCAAACCATTCTATGATTGTATGATTCCATAACCTGCTGTCACCAAGGAGAAGTACAAACTGGGTTACGGTTCTTGGAAGCAGAGAATTACAGTAAAGTATTTTGTGTAGCTCCTCCCCAAGCAGCATTTGAAATTCACTCAAATTAGGTCAGCTAGAGATCTAATTTGACAGCTGAAGATGCAAATTTGGCTGAAGAACACAAGATTTATTTTGTGCTTCTAAGAGCAACCTGCATTTAAATACCTCTTTTAATATCATGGAGGAGGGGAAAGTCTATATTTGATTTAAAGTCAAGATATTACTGCATGATGTAAATTGAGAGAAACCAGCAGTGCATAGTCAGCTTTATGAAAAAGTCAAACTCCTGAACCGAGGCTGCTGTCTCAGCATCTAAGCATTTCAATTGACCACAGCTTGTAAATTTCAACTTGGGTTTTACTCTTAGGAGCACCCTAAACAGCTGCATAGAGAACATTTCTGCAACAACCCTCTACCCATGAGTTTAGTTCAGCAAAGAACTGGGTGAATGATGGGGGTTGACACAGCAGGAAGGTATGCAAGTATGCAAAATGACAAAAGCGAACTGTTTTCACTGATCCAGGCCCTCAAGTATGTAGAACCATTATCATCATACCACTTTGTTTCATAACCATTTTGAATGTAGAACAGCTTTGGATAAGCTTTTTTTCCCCTCTCCTGTATTCATAACATTTAAAAGCACTTTAATTAGCTAATAAATAAACTTCTGTATACATAATTTAACTGAGTGTCTGTTTCACCCAATTTGGCAAAAACCCACAAGTGTACAGTAATCACCAAAACAAAAAGAACCCCATCAGCCATGATCTGCCAATGTAAGTAAAATGTAAACAAATGGCACAAATATTACTATGTTTTTAACCACTGAAAAATACATACAACTGTAATCTATCCTTTTAAGCAAAAATAATGCAGTTTAATAGAAAATCTAAAGTTATAGATATGTTTATATGGTTGTCAAAAAATAGCCATAGCTCTCTCTATATATACATATATACATACATACAGATATAGATATAGATATAGATATAGATATAGATATAGATATAGATATAGATATAGATATAGATATAGATATAGATATAGATATAGATAGATAATTTTAAACAGGATTTTAATTGGGAAAAGAAATTGATTGCCAACACACATTTCACTTTAAAAATGTTAGGGAAGGAAAATGAATCAATCCTTCTGGATTTCAGAGGCAATGCCCAAGATCTGGATAACCGGCTGATCCTAGTATCATTCAGGGGATTTAATTAATGAGATTAATTAAACACAGAACAGCAAAGCAAGAACAATCTGTAATTTGGTTGAAGAGGATCATGTTGAGTTGTTAAGGTTTTTAAAGTCCATCTTACAGGCTGCTTAGGGCCTCTGAAGCCCTTACATGTGGTATTAAAAGCATTAATTATTTTTTTTAAGCATTAAAATTGAGGCACCTCCTGAAACACAAGTTAACATATGCTGTTACAGAAATAGAGTTTTTGCTGCAAGATTACAAAGTCACTGTTTTTAATGGTTTTAATTTCATGGAATGACACAATTATAGAATGGCCTGTGTTGGAAGGGACCCTAAAGATCATCTCGTTCCAACCCACACCCCATGGGCAGGGACACCTTTCAGTAGACGTGGCTGCTCAAAGTCCTATCCAACCTGGCCTTGAACACTTCCAGGGATGGGGCAGCCACAGATTCTCTGTGTAGCCTGCACCAGTGCCTCCTAACATGATGTCTAAAGTATTGCATGGCTGGTTAATTTTATCATGTAGCCTTCAACAGCTCACCTGTGAAATATCCCTCAACAATCAAAACTTGGAAAATCTGTATTTAAGACACTGAAATATGTGCAGCTGCTGTAAGAAGTAGTTGAGGACTAACAATGAACCGCAAAATACACACACAGGAAAAAGAAAGGAAAAATTTAAAAAAAAAAGAAATTAATTATTTAGTCTGATGCAATGAATGATGCCTAAATGGCAACAGAATTAAAGCAAGCCAGGGACCATTTCTGCTAAGCATCAGGAAGAGCAGCCAGACTAAAAACCTCTCTGGCTTTTTGAGTATTGCCAAGAGAGCTGGTGAAAGCCACATCACGTAGACAAATGTTACAAGAGAGAGATCAGGTAGTGCTTTATAGGAAGTAATTCTGTCTTGGGAGGGGGCAGGATTGATTTCACCTCAGAAAGAAGTATGAAAAAAGAAAGAGCTGGGCACCTGTTTGGCTGCTGGAGACTTTAAATGGGATTCAGCAAAAGATGGTTGTTGCAGGATGGGGCTTCAGTCTGCTCCATTAGAGCATATTAACTGTGAACACACAATCAGGGAAACATGCTCCTTCCTGTGTGAAGCTCCTTCTGCTTTGGGTTTTGCCCACACCTGGCATGTAGCACTTTGCTCCACTGTGTCTTACTGAAATTCACATTTTGGTTTGAGGCAAAAATTCTAGTTTCTACGAAACACCTGAGCCCTGAGAAAGCAAGCAAACAAACATACAAACCCTCATAAAGTTGAGAATTCCAGACCTGGACACAGCCAAGCCCATGGCACTTGCTGCAACTCTACCTGCAGAACAGTTCTGTGCCTTGTCCCTTCTCAAGGGGACAACGTCGTGGAGGAAATCCAAATCCTACAAGTTCGTGCCTTTCTGTGTTATGGAGGCTGCAAACAAAACACTCTAGAAGCCTAGAAGTCACCTCTTGAAATACAAGATAAAAATAATAATAAACTAACTAAAGGGGGAGGGCAGAAACAACCAAAAAATAGTATTTAAGGGTTAAAAAAAACCCCAACAAATCACACCTCCACTAACCACTTACCCAGCTTTCAGCAGACAATAGGCACCAATGAGAGTTGAGTTTAGGAAGAATTTTGGACAAAATCCTTTGCAAGGATAGACTCACCCCTCCCTTCATATATCCCTGATGCACATTTACTTAGCTCAGCTCATCCTTTACCATCGAAGGTTAAACATTTGCAATACAGTCTCTGCACCCTATATGCTTATTTATGGCAATCTTAGAGAGGAAATCCCATGTTTTCCCATAGCTGCAGAACGGACCCACCTGATCTTGGACACTTACTTAATATGAACCCCTCCAAGTGAGCAGCACGTAAGAGGCTTAAATTCAGTCCGTGAAGCAAAGCATGGCGTGCCTGCCAGCAGCAATAGATCCCGAAATGAAGCGCCTGCGGGGCGGCACAGCAGCTTTTTCTTTCGAGACTACTGTGGTGCCTCTGGAAATTTCCAGCAGGCGTTTGGGGAAAGGCCGCTCACCCCGAGGCTGGCACGGGGGACGTGGCGACAAGCGCTGGCAGGGGACTCAAATTCCCGGCAGGCGTGAGGCAGGAAGCGACGGGTCACCCTTCCTTTCTGTCCTTGCGACAGAACTGCCATCGATCTGCCGGCGGCGTCAATGCTGGGAGACAGACATACTGACTATCCACCTTCAGAGCGCAGCTGCTTATCTGCCGCTTATTTATATTTAATTTATTTTTCATGTTCTGACCCTGCTTTGTTATGCACAGAAACGCTGTTCTGCCAGTGAGCCGCAGGAGGGATGGGGAAGCGGGAACGGGAGTTTCGTAACAGCCCTGGTGTGCTGTGGGTACCGTGGTGTGTGCTCATCCCTTTCCAAACCCGCACCTCCGTGCCCTTGAGCATCTCCCGGGCTGCTTGCTTAGGGATGCAGCTGGATGCAGGAGGCTTCGCGTAGGCTCTCTGCAGATGCTGAATTTACGCATGAAGAGAAGGGGTAGGGAGGCGGAGGTAGGGAAATAAAGCTGGTGCCCAGCTAGTAAAAACAAGGAGCGATATAAAGCAAAGGTCAGGTTCCTCCTGAGAGGAGAGGAACAAAAGCAGCAGCGCACAGCAGGGAGCAGGAGAGCGAAAAGAAGGTTAAGCGCTGCCGAAAGAGAACGGCTGACGACAAGATGGAGGGGGAGAGGGAGTGCAGAGCCACAGGGATGCGGCTCCAGCCAGGTCTGGAGAATAAAAGCCCAAGTGCTGCAGTGCTCAGCGCTCTCCTGGTGACGTTCAACACTTCTAGGCTCAGGGGCTGCTGGGTGGGCAGTGCAGATGGTCGGGAGGGCACTGCCACCGCCTGCCAGACAGGAGCCAGCTTGGGGTCTCAGGGCAGTGGGAGCACCACTTTTCCATCAAAGCTGATGGAACCCTTTGTGCAGTCCAATATAATATATCAATTCTGGCAGAGGTTTTCACTGATTTTCAATGTCCTTTCCCAGCACCCATTTAAGTATCACTTGGCATGCCTGGAATATCTTCCTGATACTCTTTATTTCCTTCATGGACCACTTTATTTTGTCCCTGAACAACTTCATGGCACACGTGGTAGCCACCACCTGCTCGATGGACACACGGGGTGGTTCAATAATCCAGTTTCCACCTCATCTCCCACTGACACCATTGTTTCCAGAGCATCCCTGCAATTAGAGGGCGGCTAATTCGCAGTACGGATGCTGCCGCACCAGAGCAAAACCCACTCAGAAATCACGCTAACAAGGTAGGCATCACCCAAAATTACACCCTCTGGAGGGCATATATGGCGCCCATCACCCAGCTGGACCCAGCTGGCTTCATGTCCCGGGTGTGGGCATACAGGGCTTGGATTCCCTGTGAATACTTTAATTTCGGAGATGTTGTATTGAAAGGGGGCAGGGGAATGTGCAAAGTTTGCAGAGCGGCGCTGAATCCGACCCTGTTAAGGACAACTGGAGGTACGGCTCCTCCCTGAATAATTCAGTCCACAATACTGAATTAGCTCAAAATGCTAAAAAAACCCCCAAATTCCCCTTCAGAAGGGGCTCGCCCGTCCTTCCCGCATCCCACAGCGGACCAGCTGCGCGGCTCCCGGCCGCCGGTCCCCGCTTCCTCCCCGTGCCTCTCTTTCCTCCCTCTCGGGGAATTCCGCTGGGGGTGCCCCCGGCCCTCCCCAGGCCCCCAGCCGGGCGGATCCCCCCCAGCCCCGCCGGGGACCGACCTGCGCCCCCTCCAGCCGCCGAGCTCCGCCGCTGGCCGGGCGGCGCAGGGAGGCGGAGGAAGCGGGGGGCGCGGCGCTCCGGCACGGCCCGGCACGGCTCGGCCCGGCCCGCTGGGAGATGTAGTTTCGCCGCCGCCCTCGGCCCTGCCCAGTGCTGCCCCGGGACTGCGGCTCGCAGCCGGCCACGCCGCATCCCGGCCCCGGCCGGAGGTAACGCGGGGCGGGCGGAAGGGAAAGGGGTGCAGGAGCGGGGCGGTCGGGGGGTTTGTGATCGCAGGGAAGGGGGGATCGAATGCTCGGGAAGTGGTGCAGTAGCGGAGGTCTGGGCTTGGGATGTAGGAGGGATGCTCAGGGGAAGGGATGCCGGAGGAGTTGTCGGGGAAAGAGGTGCAGGAGGGATGCTCGGCGTGAGAGATGCAGGAGGAACGCTCAGGGTGAGGGATGCAGGAGGGATACTCCGGTGAGAGGTGTGCTTGGGGTGAGGGATTCAGGAGGGATACTCGGGGTGAAGGGTGTAGGAGGGGTGCTCAAGAGAAGGGATGCAGAAGGAATAGTTGAGAAAAGGAGTCCTGGAGGGATACTCGGGATGAGGGATACAGAAGTGCTCGGGGTAAGAGGTACAGGAGGAGTGCTTGGGGTGATGAATGCTCGGGGTGAGGGATGCAGGAGGAGTACTCAGTGAGAAGTGTATAGGAAGGGTGCTCAGGGGAAGAGATGCAGGAAGGGTAGTTAGAGAAAGGGATGCTTGGGGTGTTGGGATGTACGAAATGAGGGATGCTCTGGGTGAGGGATGAGGTGGGCTGCTCAAGGGAAGCAGTGAGGGAGGGGTACTGGTGGAAAGTGTTGCAGAAGGGATGCTCAAAGACAAGAATGCTTGGCAGTCGGGATACAGAAGGTTTTTAGGGGTCAGGATGCAGGAAGGAGCTGAAAGTAAGGGCTGTTTGAGGGTTAGGATAGAGTAGGTGTTCTCAGGAACTGGGATGCTCCGAGGGAGGGATACTCAGGATAAAGGGTAGGGATGCTTGGGAGGGATACTCAGAGGGATGCTCTGGGGTTGCAGTGTAGCAGAGGGCTTGGAAGGAGGTTCAGGAGAGATGGTTGGGGTGAGAACTACCGAAAAGGCTGAGATGCAGGAAGGAGGCTCAGGGGAGGGATCCTTGTAGGGAGGAGTTTGGGAGAAAGGGCTGGGTTTTGGGATTCCCAGAGAGATGCTTGGACAGAGGTATGCTCTGTGGTCAGGGTGCAGAAGGGAATGGTGGAGGAGGGGTTCTTGACCATTTGGCATTTGGCTTTTTGGGAATCAGGCTATAGGTGAATGCTTGGAGGGAGAAATACAGGAGCAACATTGGAAAGTGGGGGTGTGTGCACTCCTCCACTCCCTGCAGGGCTTTACAAACCTGTTTACAAGGCAGCATCTTGTTATAACAAACTGGCCAAGACAGATTCAGGTTTTCCCCAGGGAAGCTGACCTGGGGAGAGACGCCTTGGGATGTTCCCATGTGATAGGGAGCCAAAGACTCTAAAAGTGAGGGTCAAATTCAGATTAGCTGAGACCCAATCCAGTTTCAGGTTAGATCTGCTCCAGTTGGACTTTGCAGGTGTTACTGAAGAGTGAAAGCAGATGCTGGAATATTTGCACTGCTATGATGTTTTCATAGCACTTTGGGAGCTCAACTAGACCATGCTGCATCTGGTGGCAGGGAAATTTCAACAGCATGCCCTACCTAGACTGAAAGGATGCAACTGAGCTTTCACCTGAGAAGGGGTCTCAAAATGCTTTGGGCACCTTTGTGATGGAGTCCATAAAGTTTATCATGGTCTCACTGTGCATTCCTGCTTTCTGAATTGGCAGATGCAAAGCCAAATATATTTGGGGCTGGAGGGAAACTGAGGTCTCAAATGGGCATCACTGCCTATTTTTCCTTTCCTGAAGGCACCACCAAAAATTGGAGATCTCTGTCTCCAAGCAGTGAATCAGTGTCTGATGAATCCAAGGCAGCGTTGGCAGTACCCGCCCTCAGTCTGGTATGCTTTGGTGAACAGGACGTGGTTTTTCCTTGGGTTATATCCAGGGTTTTAATTTCTATACAGAGACAAAAGCAGACAGAAACCTGAAGAAAGAAGAGTGATTTTAATGCTATAAATACCTTCAGGAAAACAGCCAGCTTTCCAGAGTAGATGTATTTACCATCTCCAGGGACATTGATAAAGAGGACCTTGGCCTGAAGGTCAGTGCAGGATCTGGGCACTCCCAGCATGAAGCCTTATGGAAGTAGGGTGTCACAGCCCAGGCTAAGAGCTCTAGCTAAGCAGGAAAGCAGAAGTCTTTTGGGGAAAGAAAAGGAAGATACCTTCAAGTGGAGGATGTGAGGAGGAAAACTGGGGAAAACTTACCTATTGCGGGCAGAACAGAGCTTTTGGCCATCTGATGTCAAATAAATTCAGAGAGATCAAAAGCAGCTGTGGTGGGTTATTTTTGTGTGGAGCTGGTGCTGGGCTTACCTGCAGAACCAGTGGTGTGTCACTGCTGGTCTGGTGGTTTGAGCAAGCCTTGCCTGATGACCCTTTCTCTCCTGCTGGTTTTCAAAGGAGAGAGGAACTTAAGTCCTTGTGTCTTGCTTTCTGTATCCGTACCAGGATGGTTGATAATAAGCTAGTGATGGTTCTGAGATGCTTTATTGGAAAAGGATACCAGTAGATACTAGAGATGTGTGTTTGTGGTTGTTGACTGAAGGGGAGGAATGGAGCTGGGAGGAGCAGTCTGCACAAAGAGAGGATGAAAGAGCCATAGGCTTTATTTGGTGGTGCACTGATTGCTTTGACATCCAGCCAAAGCCTTTTTTTTATTTGGTGACTGAGTACCAAACAGCGAAAAACAGAGCAAGAGAAGAAACTTGGGGATCTGTGTGCACCAAAGGGATCAAAGAAGAAGCACTGAAGAAATAAGAGTGCAGGATAGGGTAGGTAAGATAGATGGGTTGAGATAGGGCAGCCTGCCCAGCACTGTTGTCAGTTGGAGAGGGCTGATAGAATTGTAGGATGTGGTCAAACATATTTATGATGTTTTAGAGGAAAAAAAGAACCATGAAATACATGGCACTGTGGAAAAAAGGAAAAGGATCTGCAGTGATCTGTGGGTCTAAAGTATCAACAAATTTTTTAACAGGTAGGGACTACTATATGATAAATTTAGGCTGATTGCAAATAGGTATCTTCTGGTTGGTTATGTTTTTGAGACCTTTAAAAGAGCCTGGCCACAAGAGAGGAACTCATTGTTCCCAAGGTGGAGCTCCTGCATGCAAAGCCATGCAAAATGCCAGCAGTCCAGTTGGGTGACAATGCCTTAAATAAACCTTCACTCTCTGGAGAGAACTGAAAGCTACTGTCCTGCAGAGTGTGGGGACAGCCTCTTGCTCCAAATCTGCTACTGCCTGTGGTGCAGGGCAATGTCCTGTTCCAAATCTGCTGCCTGTGGTGAAGGACAATCTCCATCGGTGCTGTACTAAAGGGCAGTTCTGATTCCGAGGATAAAAAGCATGAAGAGCCTCGTCAGCCAAAAGTAATTAACTCTAGTGAGTAGGAGACACACAACAGGAATGCAATCTGCCACTGGAAAACAGTCTGGGGCAGGAAGCAAGGAATATGTGATCTCCTTGAAAAGCAAAGGTAAATTTAAAAAGGCAGATTATAATCATATGCAAAAAATTCAGCCAGTCTTCTGTGCTGGCATTTTTTTCCTTGTTATGACTGCAAATGGGTAGAGTCTCTTTTTCTTTTTCTAAAGGGCTATTTAATGGGATTTTTCTGCAGTTATTAGCTCTGATTTTCTGCTTAGATCTCATAAAAATTACCCTGGTGCTCTGCTCTGCCTTGCCACTTTATGGGGTTCAACTCAGCAGCTGAAAGCAAAGGACAGTGGAGCATTGCCATTAATGTATTTGCAGGTCTGGAGAGGCTTGGCTGCTGGCTCTATCATAGCCTATTCCATCTCCTTGTGAAAATGCTTTGGTCTAGATAGTTTTTAAGTCCCTTCCATCCATTCCATGATTCCATGGTCTAGATGTGCCTCAGTTTTCATATTGCTACAATAACATGGGTATCTATTAGATGTGGTAATGATGTGCAGGCTGTGGTTTCCCCTTCTTAGCTGGATGAACAGAGATGTACTTTGAACAAAGAAAAAACCTCTTTGCCTATGAATTCATTGGACATTTATTCTCCGCAAAAAAAAAAAAAAAAAAAAAAAAAAAAAAAAAAAAAAAAAAAAGTTATTACTACACAATTACTTCGATATTTCTGGAAAACAGACCCGGAGAGGTGACAACAGGGCTGGTCATTGCAGGAAGTTGTATACCAAGTCATGGCAAATTTTGTAGAAATTTTAGAGAACAGAGTATTTTTTGTGTCTATTTGATAGTGCCTATCAAGGCACTATGTGAGCTCCCTTTTATCCTGCAGCAGCTCAGCATGCTGCAGGATTGAGCCCTAATTGCCTGGCTGCCTGGAGGATGCAGCAGGAATAGCAGTAATGTCTTGGCTGACATAAAAGAAACTATTTTGGCAGGAGTTAAGGACAATAAAAGGTGAGTCTCATTTCTGCACTTCCCCACCTCCAGGGAGTTCAGGGGCGTAGATATTTTTCTTCTTTGTAAGTCAGAGGCAAACCACTTTATGTATCACTCTACATGTGGATGGTGGGAATTATTTTTCCTTCTTTAGTGGTATTTATCAAAGTCTCTATGAAGCTATTGTAGGAAATGTGCTGAATTTATTACTAAGGTTCCCTAAAGGTAAGGTACACTTTGCATCTATGTTTTCAGAGCTTTTTAAAGACCTAGGGTGTGGGAATTGGTACCACATTCTGCAAAAAGTACTAAGGAGACTTTACTGGAAATCTGCTGCTGGCAGGGATAAAGGAATGAATTGTTTTAGAAGGAATTGGATAGATTTCAATTGAAATGAATCCTAATTAAAGAAAAAGAATGGGCAGAAGAAAACTCTAAGTACAGCTCGAAACAGTACAGAGTATGAAAACTAGACACAAGCAAAGCCAAAGGTGATTTCATCCCGTGACTGCGTTTTGGGTTTTTTTGCAGTTTACCAGTTTGGAGAGTGACACTAAGCTGGCCAATGCTGCTCTTTGCTTAAGTTCCTTTTCTCTCTCTGGTTTCTAGAGTGTGTTTGAGTGTCTGTCCTTGCAGGGAGCCATCTTGTGGTCAGCAAGCATCTTTGATGTCAGTAAGGATTTTGAGATGATGCCCTGCACCATCCTTATATCACAGACAGATGTGTGGACTGCTAATTGGGTAGGAAGCAGGCTGAAACTATCCTAGGACCTTGCCTTTTACATACTTTTAATGCATGATGTGGAAAAGGAGATGAAATTAATTTTATCAAATTTGTGAGTGAGGCCAGAGTTGAGGAGTAGTCAATACTCTTGGGGACAGGGCTACCAAACAGGAGGGCCGGGACATGCTGTGGCTGATGTGAACCTCATGGAATTCAACAAGGACAAATGCAAAGTATTTTGGGGTGGACGCTGGGGATGTGCTCAACTAGGATGGACTAACCCCTTGAACTGTTGAAGGCTGGGCACTGACAGATAACAGCTCCAGTGCCTACAAGGAGGTTATTGAGGAGATGAATCCAGGAGTACAAGGCAGGTGGAATGAGAAAAAACAGGCATAAATTGAAACAAGAGCTTCCAACTGCAAATAGGGTAAACCTTCCCACAATGACCTAATTAGAACCGGAGCAGGTTGCCCAGGGTTGTTGTATTATTTCCATCCTGGAATATTTTCTAGACCTTAATGGATAAAGCCCTGAGCAGCTGGCGTTGATTTCAGCTGTTCAGGGTTTGGGCTAGAGACCTCCCAAGGTTCTCCTCATTCTGTGATTTTGCATGTGTTATTCCTGCCAGTCATTCACTGGGGTAGCAGAACAGTTTTGCCATTTCCTGGGATGTTTTCTTTTTCCCTCCAAAGCTCATATTGTGTACTCTGTGTTTTATGTGAGCTACAAAACAGATGGGAACCTCAATGTGACTCTTCAGTTTAATAATTAACTCTTTGACCTTCTATTTCATCCTTGTATGTTCCAGGAACTCTGTTCTCTTCATAGGCAGGAATGAGCCATTCCTCCCAGCTCTTCAGTGTGTTGTTAATGCTGGTGAGGAAGAAGTGCAAAAGGTTGTGCTACTTCAGGAACACTCATTATAGAAGCCTGATTGTCTGAATATTTAGTCTCTTTATTTCAGTATTAAACAGAGGAGAACCAGGGACCAGATCTCCAAGGTAGCATTAGCTGCTCGACAGTGAACCGTCCTTCCCTCTCCTGCAGTTCCCTGGGTTATTTATGACACACTTCCAATTTCTACAACAAATGAGACAGTGATCTTACAGACAACACTCCAAAGCACTTTACTCCTCCACTGCAAACCCTGACTCACTTTCCATGGAGGTCTTGGCGGGGAAAAAGTTAATATTAGCTGCTTAAAATAATATTGCTCTGAAAGCATCTGGAACTCTGCTTGTCTTGAATTAGCCTTCTTAATTCCTAGCCTTTGACATGTGAATGATCTTTTAGTTTAAATGCTTTTTTAGTGTAGTTTTAAGACTATAATATTTATTATTGCATATTACAAAGCCACTTAAATGTTGCTTTAATGTAATTCTCAGATTGTAATGTAGGGACTGGCTAACATCCTCCATCCTGGCCTTGTCTGGCCCACACCCAGGGAGCAGTTTGGTCTACCCTGATACACAGCAGAGCCATGGGCTTGTTTGTCCCCTCTCACTGACACAGGGTGGTTGGAGAGGTGCAGGTAGGACTGTATTAGCTAAAGCCCAGCCTTGTCCTGCAAAGCCCTTCACTGGTGAGGAGACCATGTACCCTTCACCACAGGGTCAACTCAGGTGGTTCTCCCTGTGTGTCTTCCAGGTCCTTATGTCCATATAAGTCATTATGATGTTTCCTGCTGACGAAGAAGGTCCTTTGGGACTTGTTTGCCTATTGACTGTGGAGGGAGTTTGTTTCAGCCTTGTCCTACTACACAATGTCAGACATGACCCTGTTGCACTCCAGGCAGCAATATTGAGGAAGCCCATCCTCCTGTTCCTTTCTGTCATCAGCCTGAGGAAGAACCAAGCCCTTTTAGGAGATGCAAGTTTATCTCAAATTCAGATGAAATTAGACTCTTTGCATCAAAACCTTGGTGAGGTTTGGCAATGCTAAAGTAGCTAAAAGCACCATCATAGTGGGGACAGTGGTGGGCAGCCATCCCACCTGAGAGAGACAGCGAGAGCACCCAACACCACATACACCAGGGGACTGTGGTGATTTGTGGGGTTAGGTCTAAAAGAGCTGTAGCCATTGTTTGACCATCCTGCCTGTGTGGTGTTTCCAAATCACTGTGCCTGGCTCAGCATGGATTGCTCCAGGGAAGTCATAGTGAGACATAACCAATGAGCACTGTAGATCCTCCTATCTCCTCCTGGCCCCTTATCTATATGCCAGATGACTGGGGTGTCTGGGATCAGTCTGGGAACCTGCAGAGAGGAGGTGAAAGGGCTACCAGCCTGACTGCAGGTAGTGCCAGTTTGTGTTTGGCCAAGGCAGCCCCTGAGCTACAGCAAGGACAAATGCTCCTCCTGATTTTGGACTGTCTGCAAGCCCCATCTGCTCTCCAGGTTGACTTTTAGCCTTTGCTGACACTGTGGTACTTTCTGTTGAGGTGAAAAGACATTATCTGTGGGATTTTGTCTTCTCCTTTTATCTTGTCCTCGTTTCCCACTGGTTTAATGCAGGCTGGTCCCTCAGGAGTCCTGCTTATATATTCTATCCTGGGGAAACAGTGTGATGGAGAGCAATAGCTCTGCCATGGCTTGTTGCAGTGAAGGCAGCAATAGTGCTTGATGGGAGAAAAATAAATCCAGCACATGAGCAGAGGAATGTATGAGTCAGCAGGCAGGGGCCAGAAAGGGCAAAGTGGTTCTTGGAGAGGAATTGCAATGTAGCCTGTGGTCATCGCTGGATTTGAGGTGGCTATATATATATATATATATATATATATATATATATATATATACACGTATATATATTTATTGATAATGGTTTTTTGTCATCTTGGGAGATTGTGGGCAAGCAATGATGGGAAGGGGTGATATTTAGTGAAGTAGGAAGGCTTCCCAGCCAATTAGCTGTGAGTCAAAGCTTGATGTTTGTGTCTGGCACGGTTTTACTCCTCCACCCTCAAGCAGCTGTCTACCAGGAGCTAAGATACTCTCTGGCTCAGATACAGGCTTTCTCCAGGGATGGCATGGTCTTTGGATGGCATCTGCCGAGGTCTCTTCTGGCTGTCATCTGTGAAAACCATACTTGGGGTACCTGTCATCTGCATATGTATTCTTTGTAACCCCATCCACTTGAAAAACTTTAAATGATTCTCAAGTGCTAATGAAGGATCTTTCCACCAGCCCCACTAGGAACTGGTGCATGTTGTTCTCATTTCACAGATTAGGGAGCTGAGGAACAGAAAGGTGGGAATTATTATTCTGGTCAGATGAGTGTGGCTCATTTTAGGCTATAGGCAGGAAGGGACCTTCTCCAAATGTGTATTTGTGCAGTGCATTGTGCTGGGGGGACCTGCTGTGGATGAGCCTTTTTAGTCCCTGTAATACATTATAAGAAATCCTGACTGTCTAATTTTATCACTCTATAATGGTTTAGTTTTTGGTGGGATTTTTTTGTTTTGTTTTGTTTTGTTTTTTGTTTTTTTGTTTTTTGTTTTTTGTTTTTTTGTTTCTTGTTTCTTTTGTGCAGTAGTACATCCAACAACTGGTTATAAATGTTATTCTGAGCTTTTCCTTGGGAATTCCTTGTTTTTTTTAAACTCTTCTCCAATGCTTTATTGCTGGTGAATTCAGGCTGTGACAAATGGGAAACTTTGCCTGACTCTGCAGTTTCTCTCCCCGCTTGCTTTGGTCCCGCATACAAATGCGGCAGGTCCCTGGGGAGCAGCCAAGACTGCACCACTCAGATGGAGTGGCTGGCAGCACGGTGTAAATGTTAAACAAACACCCCTGCCATTGCACAGAGAGGCTGCAATCCCACCTCTGCTTCCCAGGGCTTTTCTCTCCTTCCCTGAATGTGAAGACAATCATCAGGACTATCTCTGCCTCTTGAGGACACCTGAGTGAGGAGACACCACTGTAAGACCTTGGCTCCCTTAATTCCCCACTGTGCCTTCTGTGGGTGTGTACTTAGTTGTTTGCAAGACAAAAATCTGTGAGTAATCAGAAGAAGTTCTGTATCTTTGTGTATCCATTCCATCTGGGGTCTTTAGTCTCAGTCAAACATCACCAGAGTGGAAACCTTTCTGAATGCTACATGAAAAAGCCACAAGAATTACCCTCTTCAGAGTGGTTCCAGATAGCTCTGGTTTTTTGGCCTCCCTTGCCCCAGCCTGGGCTTAAAAGCTCAGCAGAACTAACCTGCTGCTCTGTCCCTCTCTTTTAGGAGCAGGGAGCAGAGATGGATAAGATACTGGAAGCTGTAGTGATGTCCTCTTACCCCAACAACGTGAAGCAAGGGCTTGTGAGGCGCGTCATCGAGGCATCGAAGCAGCCCATGGACAGCGAGCAGTGCTGGTCCATGCTGGAGCTGTCGACAAAGCTTTATCTCACTGGGGACACCAAGTATAAAAGAGAGATTGGGAAAGAGGTTTTGGAGGTCTATGGCCACTATCACCCAGAGGAATTTGAGGAGTTCTTCAACGTCCGCTTCCTGCTGAGTCTCCTCCAGGAAGGCTATGGACCTCTGGGGAAGAGAAGCCATTATGTCCTTGATTATATCCAGTTAGGACTGCAGTTTGTCCTGGAAAGCCCATCAGCAAACAGCATCTTCAGCTTATTGAGGATCGAGGTGCTCCGGAAAGTGTGCGAGAGGCCCAGCCCCAAGCAGTGTGCGAAGATCAGCAAACTTCTAACGCAGCATCCTCAGTGCATTCCCACAGGAAAGCACCAGCTCCTCTTCTGTCAGCAGCTGATCCGGTGCATCGGGCAGTTCCAGTGCGTCTCCGAGGGGGAAGAGGAGATCATGGAGTTTTTGGAGCAGGTGAACAAAGTGAGTGGTCTGCTGCAGAGGATCTGGAGGACTCAGACCTCAGCCATCCTGCCCTCGTTGAAAGAACTGTTCACTATCATTTCTTCAACAGGTAATTTAAAAATAATAATTAAAAAAAGGCTGGGAATGTAAATGTTGGCTCTGATGAAGTCAAACTCAATTAGTTTGACATCTTGCAGGGTTTTCATCCACTACAGAAATGCAGCTGCAGATGAAATATAACAGACAAGCATGTCTAAAAGTTACCAGGGTTCTGAGCTGGGAAAACAATATCACCCTGAAACCAGAGGGAGTCTCCAGACGGGAGCTGTTAACAGGATCGAAGCATTTGCAGCATAAGTTTGTGTTCAGCACTTTCCAACATCAGCTGGGCTTAAGGGAAAGCATCTTATCTGCAGCTTGTTAGAGTGGAACTTGAGAGCTTTTAGAAATGCCACTCTCTTTTGGCTGACTTGGTGGTGCCCCACAGCCTGCTCCCTACCAGAGATAAAGCTAAGCAGTTATTTCTCACTGACCTAGAGGTATGAAGCTCTACTGACTCTCTGAAGACTGGTTGCATCTTAGGGTGAGACATGGAATATTTATTCAACTTCTGGGGCTTTTAGGTTATTGTGGAGGGTTTCAGAAGGTTTTTGGGAGGTACCTGTGCCATGAAAGGCTAGTGAGCTCCTGCTTTAGCTATTCCTGAGACAACAGGAGATGGGTTTTTCAGTATGACGGTCTCATCCATTAGAAGGAGGCCCATTTCCAGGCAGGCAAAATTGCAGTTGCATCCTTTTGCAATTATTTGCAATATTTAGTAAAAAGAGAGCAAGCAGAGGAAATTTGGTACCTGAGTGGGGCCAAACATGTGCCTGTAATCTCTTCCTCCCTTGGGGCTACATATGGCTTAAGGGAGCAGCCATCTGCTAAGATCCAGCTTCATTATGTGCTGCACTGGGATCTGGGGAATTATCCTCCTAGCACAGGTGGACTCTACACTGCTCGTTGGCAGCAGCTCAGTATCTGCTCCATGATGTGTGGATGTGGCATATGGGGATGTGGTTTAGTGGTGGACTTGCCAGCGCTGGGTTAAGGGTTGGACTTGATCTTTGAAAGCTTTTCCAATCTAAACAATTCTATTATTCTATTTTTTGTGGGCAGAAATTACTTGTTTTTTAGGACAAGAAATGACCTAGTGTGCCTGTTTTTCCTGTCAACTAACATCTTCATTGCTGGGGGTGATTCCTGTCTTGCAGAGGAACAGGAAGCACCCTCCAATGCCTTGGCCAGCGTGGTTCAGTTTGTCCCTTTGGAGCTCATGGATGGCGTCATAAGAAACCTGACCAATGATGACAGCATCACTGATGTGCAAATGATGATGGCCATTGGCAGGTAGGAGAGGCTGTGGGAGTGAAAGCTTTAACTCAGTTTGGAGAAATGCCCCGTGTGGTTTTAGCCCAAACAGCTTGGCTGGTGCTGCCTGGTGAGGAGTGTGTAGGGGAAAGGAAAACTTCTGTATCATTTCTTCTAGCCCTGAGGCCCTAGAGAACTAGAATAAAGAGTGGTTTTTATTATGATTATGACTATTATTATATTTGTTTGGCTTAATTTAGTTTATTTTCTTATAAATAATTGCATTATTGGATGTCCAATATAGGCTATGTTGAAGAGGTTTGATTTTTTTTTCCCTGAAGCTCTTGAGGCCTTTTTCTTCCCCAAAATCTCATTTTCATGATTTCATTATGATCTCTGTCTCCCTTCAGAAGGATATCTTCTTAAGCCACCAGTCACAGCTAAAGACTTAGGTGAGGGAGGTATGCCCAGCTGTTTCCAGGTCCCACCTTGGCCTTTGTCAGGTGGGTGTGCTGCAGCTGGACAGACAAAGTCAGTGGAGACCTAGTCAAAGCATGATGAAGAGTAGTGGGTGAAAGGCTACCTGACATGCCAGACCTGGTCTTTGCAGCACCCGTGCCCTCTTTGGCATCACCAGGTTCGTCTTTGCACTCTTATGTCAAAGTCCTACAGTTCTTCTGTGCTCCAGTGCCTGGCTGTGCACTTGCTTGGGTGTATCTTCAAAGATCTTAAGGATATTTTCCAGCCTAAATTATTCCATGATTCTGTCTTTAACCCATGCTTCCCTTAGAGGTCTCCATTTAAACAAATGATATTCACATGCAGTGGGGTGTGCACTTAACACAAGGGAGCTGCTCTGACTTGATCTCACTGGAAGCATCTTTTTTCCTCTTCTTATTACAGGATTTGTGTATCCTTCCCAGTAAGGTTACATGACAGAAACATGTTATTCCTGGTGGGAAGTTTATGTATGCAGAAAGGAGTTACTTCTCTTTGGCCTGCTGGGGAAGATCATGGTTTTCCCAGAGTCCAGAGCAACCCAAGACAAAATATTAGGTTATCAGTTCAGTTCCTAACCCTCTTCTCCATCTTTTTCTCCTTCTGGACACTTGTGGCTACAAGCTCCAGATGAATCTTCTTAGAGTGCCGGTGTCTAAATACAGAGATTGCCAAATCAACAGCATCATTCCTTAAAACAGACTTTGTCATGCAGAAGGAGGAGTAAATAATTAGTCAGAGCCCACAGAATGTAATTAACATCACTTAGGATAAATGTTGAAGTTTTGGCAGCATGTTTATGGCAGATGAGTGCCCCAAAACCAGCATGACCCCAGGCTGTTTGATAGGTGAGCTTCATGCCTAGAAAATCAAAGGAAAATGTACAAATTGAAGATCTTTTACCCTAGTATCCCTGACAAACTGAATTCATGCAGAAGTGTTTTTTCTGAAGTTTGGGTTTGGGAGTAGCAGGGGAATGAACTGGACTTATGTAGAACTTCTGGTCAAGCCTGTAAAGAACAAGTGGTGGTGGAAAAAGCAAGGCTGTCACCTGCTGGCATAAGTGCACACCACAAGCTCTTTTACAGAATTTGTCTATTTTTAGATAAACTCTATTATTGTGCTTCTGTGATGTCAGAGGTGCTCACAGATTTGGGTTTTATTTTTTTTCCCCTGGGGATGTATCTGTTCCAAAGAGCCCAGGTCTGGATGCAGAAGGCATCTGCTGTCTCACAGCTATGCAGGCACTCACATCTCTGGAGATCAGGGTCTAGGCTTTTAAAAATTTAGCATACCAAATCAATGACTCTTCTGTCAAATTAGGGTCATCACTACTAAAATATTTGTGGATCGTGTAATGTGAATTTAAAATGTAATTTCTTCCTACTGTAGCAACACAGGCAGTACTGTAACTTAGCTACCAGTGCTAGCAAAGTATAGCTTCAATCAAATAAGGTTATTTTAGGCCTGTTTAAAGAAGATAGGGAGAAAAAAGATCTTTGAATCTCTGGATCCATCTCCCTGCTTTATAGCATTGACATTACAGACCCCTTTCATTAGTGTTCAACTCTGCTCCTCGAAGCAGGACTGTGTTCCCACTGCTGTTCTTTCACAGTTCTTCCACCACTGGGTTGCTTTAGTGGGTCAAATCTCTCTTCTAAGAGCCAGTCTGTGTGTATTTCTGGCCATCTTACAGTTCATTTGATCTTATGCCAACAGAAATAGCTGAAATATCTTTTGCCTCCCTGGTGTTTATTCCTTCAATAGGTGCAGGAAGAGCAGTCCCTTCCCATCTCTGCTTTTTCTCGTGGCTGTGCTAAACAAGCCAGGTTATTTTAAGCTTTTCTTGCAGGAAGTGTTCGTCATTTCCCCTACCACCTGAACAGATTTCTTCCACACAGTTCATTGGTCTTGGGCACAGATGGTGGTGTTTGTGCACCATGTTCACCATGGCAGCCTGACCACAACCTGAGGTCATTGTTTTGCTATGGAGAACACCTTTCTTTCTGCACCACAGGTGGTGATGGTCCTTTCCGTGGCTGCTGTTACACTGGGAATTTGTAATCACCTGGCATCTGCCTGGTTGTCTTCAGGCAGATGAGTTACTGTAGCCTCCATTTCTGGTGCCTTGCATGCCTTTTGAATCAATACATTTCCTTCCAGTTCTACATTTCTAATCCTCAGGGTCTTCCTTGTGACTCCTTGATCTTCCTCTTGTGTTGGTGATGCTTGACAGCTCTGCATCTTCACATACAGGGATTGCATGGCATTCCTTGTTCTCCTGCGGTGCAAATGTCTGTGCAAGCTTCTCTGGCATTTGCTTTATTATCCACCTCAGTTTGACTTTTATTATTTTTCAACACCAACATATTCTGCTCTTCAGGGTTTTTTTACTGACTAGAGTTTCATTTTTCCAGTTCCTTGTAAACTTCACTAATTCCTACTCTGCCTTGTGGTGGTTAGTTATCTATCTTCCCTTCTTTTATTTTGCATAAGATACAGATTTATAAGTAAAAGGAACTGACTAAGGTAGCTGAACTGAGGTGTAGCCTGAAGGTTTGGGGTGTCTTCAAATCAAAAGTACTGAAATGGCCAGCAAAGTTGGATACTTGGAGATTCCAAGTCTTACTTGCTTCCTGGTTGTTTAACATTAAATTTTGACAGAAACAATGTGTAATCACTTAGGTTATTGTTTTACAAGAAACTTCTGTAAAGCACTTATTTCTTGCAGAAACTTGACAACATGTTGGTTGGATGGCTAGAAATAATTTTTTTTTCCCTGTGACATTCAGGAATAATTGACTTCTATTAGAGTTTCCAGGTGGAGTTTTTTTAATGTGTTTTTGGAAATCAGTGTTTCCCACACTGAAAACTAAAATATATTAATCTGAGTGTTTTTTCCTTACCAGTAACAATGCAGAGATCAAACCAGTATCATTTGTTTTCTAATGGTGACAATGCAGAGACCTCAATCAAATCCTCACATGACTAGTATGTAGAGCACAACACCAGTTTTAAAAGCTTGAATTTGACTAGACTGAAATTTTTGGAAAAAATTCCCACTTTACTCAATGGACTTGGGCCTGATCCTCTGAAGAACCACAGTGTGATGGTGACATTGGGGTATTTCTACTTCAGGCTTTTTTGTGCTTTGAATAACGTGTGAAATGCCTTGTGCAGAGCCTGTCTCATCCCAGTGACTCGACACCAGTTTGGAGGAGGTTTGACCCAGAGTGGAGCTTGACTTTTACAGGTATGTGCATTAAATTTATTTAAGAGTTTGTGTTTCATTTCAGGATGATTGACTGGGTGTCCTGGCCCCTGGGAAAGAACATAGACAAGTGGATCATTGCTCTGCTGAAGGGTTTGGCTGCAGTGAAAAAGTTCAGCATCTTGATTGAAGTCACTCTTTCGAAAATAGAAAAGGTCAGTTGGCTCTTTTAAATGTGAATGTGAACCACAGAAATACCATCTTGTACCTGAAATATCACCCTGCCTTTCAAATGACAAGATGAGATGTATAGAGAAAAAAGAGTTTGCTGTTCCAAGGGATACTGATTTTGCTGCTAGGAATGATGTTCTCCAGAACAACCTGGGATTCTGCAGGTTATGGTCTGCAGAGGTACTGATATCTTAAAGGTTATGAAATAAAGTAGCCAAGGATTTTCAAACCAGTCACACACTCTGCTTCCCAAACTATGAAGCTCTTGTAACACTTGCTTTTGGGAATGTGACATGCTCTCCTTTGACCATGCCTGGGTCATTGCTGGCTGGCACAGGTAAAATACATATCAGTGAGTGTATTAATAGCCTGCACAGTCACAGGTCAGTTCCAAGCCTGTGCCCTGTCTTGGTTCTTTTATTAGTGTAGATAAAGCCCCCACTGCCATTGCCATCCCCTGTTGCAGCAGTGAGTACTTGCTCTCCCTGAAAATTGTGATCAAGCTGTCCCAAGGGATACTGATCACTATTTCAGAACTTCTTCCATGCTGTGGTCTGACTCTTCCCTCCTTCATATAATGGGGATAACACCTGACCCACCAGAAGAAGTCATCATAGAAGCTACTGAAACTATGTTCTTAGGGACATGGCTTAATGCTGGGCTTGGAAGTGCTGGGTTAACAGCTGGGCTCAATGATTTTAAAGGTATTTTCTCCCCTAAATGATACTATCATTCTATAATTGTCAGTACTGGAACATTATCAATAACTGCATTTGTCTTTGTGATCCCTCAAGTGCACTGAGCAGTGGGACAGTAGCCAAGCATCTCTGGCTTTTCTTTCTTTCCTTTCATTATTAATACATAGGAAAGGGACGCAGCCCATAAAATAACATGTGATTTTTGGAAACCCTTAGAAGTTATGATCTGACAACAGTAGAGGGTATAGAGGTATTTTTTGTAAAGTAGAACAAATATAATTATGTAGCCTTTGAAAAAGATACTTGTTTTTATCTCTTTGTCTGAAAGGTTAGTGATAAAGTTCCAAATAGCTAAATAAATTAAAAGGCATGTTCTAGAAAATCTAGCATTCTGCTGTGCTTGCATAATTTTTTCATGAGGGGATACGGAGATGCAGCACTGTCACAGAGGCATTACACAAGGCTGAAAGGGTGAGGATAACCCACACACTATTTTTAAGGGTGCCCTGAGCCAATGCTCAGGACAGGAGATGACTCTGGAGACCTAGTTACAGGCTGCTTGCTTCAACATCCAGCATGGAGTAGGAAGAGACCAGCGGCCATTGGAGATGCCTAGTGCCTCTGTTTCCTACTGTTCCTTTCTCCTGCTGGTTGCAGTGCGATCCTGCCTTCTCATTTGCTTTATTTTCTCCTCCACCAGGTCTTCTCCAAGCTGCTGTACCCCATTGTGAGGGAGGGGGCTTTGTCTGTCCTGCAGTACATGCTGCTGAGCTTCCAGCACTCCCACGAGGCATTTCACTTGGTAAGGCTGAGTCTGGCACTTGGCTGAGGCCATTGTCCTGAGTGTAACCCTGCTGTGGGGCAGCAGGGATAGGGGGGCACCTAAGGTGTGGCAGATGTTGCCACTCTGGCTTTGGAGTGCATTTGGTGGAGCCTTTGCATTGAGAACATCTCAGAAGGCCCTCACTGTGGAGGGCAGGGAATACATTATTTAACAGGCCTTGCTTGTCCTAAGCGGGTGCCTTCCTGTGTGTTGGACTCAGTGGGCCCCATCCCACGTGTGACTTTAAATTGTCACCAACGCGTGGCACCCATTTCTTTAAGTGGTGCGTCGTCTTTGAAAGGTTTGAACAACATCAGTGCAGCAAGACCAGAAGACTGGATCAGAACACTTCACTACATGTTAAAAGCAAAAACAACTTTTGGCAACGTTTGGATATCCACTTTTCATTTCCACAGTGATATTTTATAGTTTGTTTTGCTGTTGGCACTAAGGCACAGCTCTGCTTCCTGCTGGTGTTGCCTCTGGAATGCTGAATTTAAAAAGCGAGGCTGAAGGCAAAAGCATGCTTGTAGTGATTGAACTGATAAAAGCAGTGATGGAAAAATTACTCCTATTAATGTTTGATTTTGTACTTTCTGGTTAAAGCCCTTATATTTGGCTTTTCACCTGAAGTTCACAGAACAGATAAAGCTATAAAAAAGCAAAGCTAGACAACATTTTCAACTGATGCTTTCTCACTCCTCAGCTGGAGATACTTTGAAGGAACCTGAATTTCTTGAGAAACTCTTTGGTTTCTAAAAATAGAGCAATTCCAATGTGTTGTCTTCAGTTGGACATCAAGTTTTGAAACACTCCAAAAGCTGTGAGTTGCTCTTGGCTTGAAGTTTCCATCTGTAGCCCATAAGCATAAATTTCCTCCTTTATTTAAAAAACCCAAAACCCAACAGGGCCAAACCATGTCTTTTTGTGTTTGCCCTGGCACTTTGGAAGGGTTTTGAGAATTGTTCACATCACAGCTTGGCAAAATTCTGATTACAAAATTCTGAGTACAAAAAGGTGCTGCAATTGATCTTCTTCCCCAACAACCTTTTCTGTTGGAAGGGAAATAGTTAAAATCTCAACATTTTGAAGGGAAAGGAAAAGAGGAGAAGAAGACCAAGTGAGAAAGAGATGATCTGGAAATGGCTGGAATGGGGTCCTGATACTTTTCTCCAGGATTACACTGGGCTAAAAATAACTTCAAATATAAATATGAAAGAGGTTGTGTAACTGCCTGGGTCACTGTAGCACATCTGCAGGGTTGGAAATCGGTTGTTAATTCTGTGTGCAGCTGCAGGGTCAGCAGAGGGTGCCCGTGAGCAATGGATCATTTGCATTTGCATCTGTTCGTGCATTTTTACGTTTTTGAAATGAAAAATAAAGACTGTGCTGCTTATATGCCTGTTGCTACCCATCCCACCATACCAATTCCAGTACAGTGTATTCAGTATAAAATTAAGAGCACAGCAGACAACATTTCTTGTAGGCTAATCCCATCTACCTACCTTGCAAGTTTGAATCCCTGCACTTGGCAGTCAGCATATCCTTTCCACCGTGGATGTGGGCTTTAGGGGAGATTAAAGAATGGCAATTGCAGCTCAGCAAAGCAGCAGCACAAACCTGCAGGTGTCATGCAACAGAAAACCCTCTAAGGTTGCTAAAATCTACAAGAGAGTTGCTGTTGAGTTCAAAGGGTGAAGGGCGAAGTCTAGAGTGGCACTGAAGTCTGTTTATTGTCCTTATTAACTCCTGTTTACTGTCTTTTCTGCCTGCAGGTGAATTTCATTCCCCTAAATGTATTAACACTCTGTGAATAACGTGGAATAATTTTTGTAGTGAATTTTTCTTTTCCAGCTACTCCCTCACATCCCCAGGCTGGTGGCCTCTTTGAAGAAGGAGGATTCCAATTCTGCAACCAGCTCCCTGGAGCAGCTGGCTGAGCTCATCCACTGCATGTTCTTCCGCTTCTCAGGATTCCCAGACCTCTATGAACCAGTCCTAGAAGCAGTTAAAGTGAGTCATGCCCTTCTCAGTCATTTTACTGCTTTCCATATGGAATGGCATCTCTGTCAGTAGCTAGAATAGAGGGACTGTCTCACTGGTAGGGATATCCTGACCTCAACAACTCAGATGGTGGTAGAAGAAAGGGGATTAAAATTCGGAGTCTGAGCCCAGTGTAGGCAGGTTGAAGGAAGTTACTTCTCAAATGGTGGGCCTGCAGAAGTCCTGATGGTGCCTGTAGGTTTTAGCTATAACTTTATTCTGAAATGCCTCTAAAGGACTAATACAAACAAATAAACTGTTCTGTGCATGGAGGAGGGTTCATATGAAGAGCAGGAAAATTAGTTGTGTGAATGCCTGTAGCAGAGGAGTTTTGCAGTTGCCCATTACTATTTCTTCATGGGAAAACGTCAGTCATGGGATCACAGAATACCCTGAGTTGGAAGGGACCCACGAGGATCATTGAGTTCAACTCCTGACCCTGCACAGAACAGGAATCACACCAGGTGCCTGAGACCATTGTCCAAATGCTTCTTGGCTTGGTGCCATGACAACTTCCCTGGGAAACCTGTTCCAGTGTCCAGCCATCCCATGCTGAACACTTTTCCTAATATCCAACCTAAATCTCCCCTGACACAGCTTCATGCTGTTTCCTTGTGCCCTGTCACTAGTACCAGAGGGAAGGGATTAGTGCCTGCCCTCAGCTTCCCCTTGTGAGGACAGATGATGATTTGTAACACAGATCTCTCTTTCCGAGGCTCTCCCAATTCCAAATGAAGACCGGATTAAACACCTGTTGGGACAAAATGCTTGGACCTCCCAGAAGAACGAGCTGGCCTGCTTCTACCCACGCCTGGCATCTAAATCAGAGACAGGAAAGATTGGGTTAATTAACTTGGGAAACACTTGCTACATGAACAGCATCATACAATCTCTTTTCATGGCTTCAGAGTGAGTTTTTCCTCCCTTGCTCCCGTTCAGGACTGCTCCAGGGGTTGCTTGTCACTCCAGCCTTGCATGTCCCACACTGATTTTCCATCTCACAGATTGCATCTCTGCTTTTCTTTCACAGCTTTCGACATTCGGTGCTGAATTTAACTGAGGGCAACTCCCAGCCCCTGATGACAAAGCTCCAGTGGCTCTTTGCATTTTTGGAGCACAGTCAGGTAATTATTTCATGTTTTAGTTATTTGTTTGGACTGTCGGCTGCGGAAAGGCTCGTCTCCAAGTTGCTTCCTGCTGGCTCCAACGTGCTGATAAGGAGCTGTGGATCTTGGTGGGATTTTGTAATGGGACAAATTTTGTTTATATAAAGGAGGCTAATTTTGGGAGAGGTGGAGGGAAACTCCTATCACCCATGAAAGTGGGCTATGTTCACACCAGGCTGCCTGTCTTTAGTTTGTGGTCTTCTTGGGCTGGGCTGATGTCATAGCTAATGTTTTTGACAACGAAGTCCATTAGGTAATAGTTTACATCTGTGGTCAGCTGAGAAGCCTGTTGGTGTGAAGCAGAGGCTTTGTTTCTTGCTGTGCAGCAAGGGAGAAGACTGGAGCAGCTCCCTTGTCCCACTGCTGCCCAGCAAAGCACTAGCAATCAGAGAAAATTGCTTTAAAAGTGGTTTTGTTAAAAGGATAATTATAAAAATCCCCTTAGATTCCAGATTGTTGAATCCTCTGTATGTGAGGAAAGTAAAATAAAAATAACACCCTTAAGTAAATGTAAATATTCCCATTGCAAATGTGAAATTTAATGGAGTGACTCCTGGAGGTACAGCTAGGTCATATCTAATTCTTCTCTTGAAAATATATCTTTCTGTCCCTAGAAAGACAAGATTTTGGAAAGGCAGTGAATTTTCCCTTGCTGGGTAGCAAGTCATCCAGGCTTCTTCATTTCCCAAGCCTTGACTGGCAGAGCTGGCTGGTAGCATTGTGGTATTATGTCACTACAGATGACCTGAGGAGGAAATATAGACATCCTGTAAAATTTAATATTGAGTAATAGTAGAATCTAGGTTTTGATGGCAGGTTAGGGTGTCTGTGTTCTGTGATGAGCTAGTACAGAAGCATGTGGTGTAGCTGATGGTTATAGTTTCCTGTTAATTTCCTTTTGGTTATTTTTATTCTTTGGGTTGTTCTTGAAGTTACCTTTTTTCCAAAAATGGGTCTTTTTCCATATTAATTAAATATCTGCTTCCTAATGACAGCAGTTACGTTATCTGGTAACGCAGATTATCTGCCTGCAGTGATCAGAATGTTGGGTGAAAGTTTAGTGGTTTTTTTGTTTTGATTTGATGTTGGTTTTTCTTTGTTTTGTTTTGTTTTTGGTTTTTGGTTGATTTTTTTTTTTTATGAAAGGATTTCATGAGAGAGATCCTGATCAAATTAAATGAAGCAGCAAATTAAATTCAGGCTGAATTAAGTAGAATTATCTGGGTCAGGTCAATAAACCATTTAAAAATTGAATGATAAACACATATCCATGTGTTTATTTTATAGAAGTATACATAGAATAATGTCTGAAATTCATCCTTACCATCCTGGCTTGCAGCAAACCAAGAAGGTCTTCCTGTGCACTGGGATTAGCCTTTGTAGGGGGGAAAAAAGGGATCTTATCAGGCACAGAACACTGTGCTCCCAGTGGACCACCTAAAAAACCACTCCTCTCCTCTCTCCATCCCCCTTTGGGAAATTGAGGAAAAATCTCTAGGATTAAATGCTTTTCTTCTGTGTTGCTGCCAGCGACCTGCCATCTCCCCTGAGAGCTTCCTCTCTGCCTCCTGGCCACCTTGGTTCACCCCTGGAGCTCAGCAGGACTGCTCAGAGTACCTCAAGTATTTGCTGGACCGGTACGTGACGAGCGCCGTCATCCTGGGGCCTGGTCACAACAGCGTCCCCAAACCCCAGTGTAGTGTTTAGTGCTAACCCACATGCAAACAGGGCACGTGGCTGGGACCCAGAGGAGCTGGGAGAGTGGAGGGTTGGGATAGTGAGAATGGTCTGAAATGAAATTCTGTTTCTAATGAAACCCTGTTTGGACAATTTTAGGGGTTAGGTCAGAACTTAGTTCAACTTGAAAATTTCTGCCTTTGCTCTGAGGACACAAGGAATTCATAGAATTACAGAGTCATTACGGTTGGAAAAACCCCTATGATCATTGAGTCCAACCATTAACAAGTCCACCACTAAATCATGTCCCTAAATGCCACCTCTACACATTTTTAACACTTCTAGGAACAGTGATTTCACTACTTCCTTGGTCAGTCTGTTCCAATGTCTGACTCCCTTCACCCTTTCAGTGAAGAGATTTTTCCTGATACCTAATCTAAAATTGTACCAACCTTAGACACTCACCTGACAAGCCACTCAGCTTACTCTGTAAAATATTGATTCTTGCCTTTACCTAGAAATACCAAATCTCTGGTGTCCCAATGATCCTTCTAGAAGTATGTGGTCAGTGGCACATGAGTACTTCAGGTTCCCAAATCCTGTCAGACTCTTTCCCACCTTTTTCCCATGCATCAGACCCCTGGGTACAGGCAGGTTAACTGAGATTAACTACTTGCAGTGAAGAACAGGAGCCCTACTTTAGAAACTGCCTCTTGGTGTTGTATTGATGCATAACACAGCCTTTTCTCCCCTGCCAAAGATTGCATGAAGAGGAAAAAACTGGAAAAAGGATCTACCAGAAACTCAAGGAATCCAGCTTGACGCCTCAGGCGGTGGAGCATCATTACTTAAACAAGACATTGATTGAGAAGATGTTTGGGGGTAAAATGATGACAAAGATCCGCTGCTTGAAGTGCCTGAATGTTTCCTCCCGAGAAGAAGTCTTCACAGACCTGTCCCTGGCTTTTCCTCCATCGGACAGGAATGTGCATGGGAGCACACCTATTCTACCAGTGGAAGAAATTGGCCCACAGTTCATTGAGCCTCCAGAAAATGCAGGCCAGCTCATGGGCTCTCCCTGGATCCAGAGGAAGGCCCCCATGGCCAGTGACCATGCAGCCCCATCAATGTCAGTGGAAACATTAGGTTCCCAGGAACAAGGAGAAGCAGCAAATCCCTTGCATGGCAATGGTGTTGGGGTGGATGCAGCCAAAGACCCTCTCTCAACTTTCAGAGAGCAGGCATGTGCTCCCAAGGACTCCAGATCTGTCCCAGATTTAATCAACTATTTTCTATCCCCAGAGAGACTGACAGCAGAGAATAAATACCACTGTGAGAAATGTGCATCCTTGCAGGATGCTGAGAAGGTGGCAGAGCTGACAGAGGGTCCGCACTACCTCATCCTCACACTGCTGCGGTTTTCCTTCGACCCACGGACTATGAAGAGAAAGAAGATCTTGGACAATGTCTCTATCCCTGTGGTGCTCAAGCTACCCATCCTTGTTGCTCCAGAGGAAACTGAGGAGGTTTGCCAGCATGGGAAGGACGGTGCTGTCCCAGGGAGTGGCTTCATGACTGTTGTGTATGACCTCTGCAGTGTGGTGGTGCATTCAGGCATCTCCTCCGAGAGTGGCCACTACTACTGCTACTCCAGGGAGTGCACTGACACCGTCCCCCACGGGCAGCCCCAGGATGGGGTGCCAAAACCAGCCTCTGACAAACAGTTGGACTTGGAAATCCAGTGGTACCTCTTCAATGACACCAGAGTTTCCTTCTCCTCCTTCGAATCGGTCAGCAACGTCACCTCGTTCTTCCCCAAGGACACTGCCTATGTCCTGTTCTACCGGCAGCGGCCGGAGCGGCAGAGCTGCCTGCTGCATGAGGCTCTGGCTGAGGCCAGCCGCCTGCATGGAGAGCCGTCCCTCCACAAGGACCTGATGGAAGCCATTTCCAAAGATAACATCCTCTTCTTGCAGGTAACTCCCGCTGCTGTGCACAGCAGGGTGCGGTCCTGCAGCTGTCCGACTCATGGGCCACGTTCCCACAAATCCAGGCAGCAGTGGGATCCTGTCCTGTGGTTAAAATCCTGCAGATATCCACCAGCTCCCTGAAGAGAAATCCCTTTTCATTTTTAGCCCCCAGATATAAACAGGTTATACGTTCCTGATTAAACTGGGTGCTGACATTGGTGCCAGACACCTTGTGGCTGTGCTTGGGGTTGATTTGCTATTGTCTGCTCCTGAAAGTTCAGCCCAAAATTTTCTTTGAAGTGCCTGGAAAAGAGAGGATGATGGAATAGTTTGGATTGGAAGGGACCTTTAAAGGCTATCTAGTCCACCTCCCCTGCAGGCTGAGCAGGGACATCTTCAACTCAGATGCTTAGAGCCCCCCCCATGTGGGCTGATCTTGAATGTTCCCAGGGGTGGAGGCAGATTTCCTGACTCTCTGGGAAATCTGTGCCAGTGCCTCACCACCTTCATTGTAAAATACTTGTTCCTTTCGTTCTACTCCTTCCTCTCCTTCCCACCTTCACTCACTGGTAACTAGCTGTTCCTACCACCTCTGACATTCACCTGAACCATTGCAAGCAAAGTCTTCTTTTTTTAACTTTTTCTCTTCTTATCATAGAATCATAGAATAGTTTGGGTTGGAAGGGACTTACAGACCATCCAGTTCCAACCCCTCTGCCATGGGCAAGGACCCTTTCTGCTAGACCTAGGTGCTCAAAGCCCTATCCAACCTGGCCTTGAACACTTCCAGGGATGGGGCATCCACAGCTTGCCTGGGCAGATGGGTGAGCTGGGAATACGAAGTAGAACAGATTCCATTCAGCTGATGGAGCTCAATGCTTTCCAAACAACAGTGTCTCATATGACATGACCTGCATGTGGGGCGATTTGGGGGGTCCCTTCTCTCCCACAGGTGACACAGGAGGGCTGGGTGTGATCGCCAAAGAGCTGCAATGTTCTGCTGCATCCCTCCTGCTGAGCTCTAGAGCACATGGCCGTCACACCCCACTTTAATTTGAAGGGAGCTCCCAGGGGATACCTTACAGGCTCTTGGCTCCTCAGGGATGGTGGGAGCACCCCTCCACTTGAGTCTTTTATGTGCTGATATCCTTGTGCTATTTTCTCCCCTTCCTTCTCCCAGGAGCAGGAAAAAGAAGCAAGGAACAGAGCCGCCTATATTTCTGCCTTGCCCAAGTCCCCGTTGTGGTGGAGAGACTTGGACAGGGACAAGGATGATGACAGCTCCTCGGGGGGCTGCAGCCCAGCAGCGGGCGGGGGCGGATCCGGCTCCTTCCATGGACTCGTCTTCTAGCCAACACCTTGAGCCACATGGGCAGTGTCCATGGGGACAGCCCAAAGCCAGAAGCTCCTCTTCCTCGTCCTGATAACAGTGAGCATCTCGGAGGAGGATTTGAGAAACATTTCAACGGAAAAGGTCTCAGGGGCTGATTTGGAGGAGCCTGGAGGGTCTCGCTGCTTCCTATGCACTTGGTCTTCATGCCTTAATGTACCTAAGCTAACGCAGAAATGAGCAGCTGCCAACAGCTCGGAGAAGTGCCCTTTTGCTTCATCATAGCCATGTCTTGCCTGCTGTGAGCCATGCCACCAGCCTGGGGAGGTGACAGGGACAGGCGTGGGGAGGAAGACAGACCCAGCAGGGCCCCAGGGATGGAGATGTCCCATGCACACCCTGTCTGCAGCCCTTCCCATGGCACTGAGTTGGTTCTGGGGTGACCTCTGCTCAGTTGTTATATTTCTTTTTAATGTGGTTTGGGAACCCCCCATGAAAAACCCCAAAGGTAGAAAAAAGTCTGGAAAATGCCAAAATGTAGCAGTACTGGTCTGTGAGGCAGTGAGCTTGTAAGACAATCAGTGTCAGGTCAACCAGAGGGAGTTTATACTTTTTTATTGCTTTGTTTATTGCAAGACACCCAAAAGAGACTGAGGGGCACAAACCTCTCCCGCCAAGAGAGACTGACCTGATGCATTTGGGGTTTCTGGGCTTCAGTGAAGACCCATTGTGTTACTGATGACTTCTGGATGCTTTTAGTGTGCACGGCAGGCCAAGACACACAGCTGTTTTTCCAGATGTGTCCTTAGGACCCCATTAGTCTCTTTCTGCTGCTGTCATTTGATGGCTTTCTGGGATGGATCTGCCCTTTAAAATTTGGGTTTTCCCTTGGGATACCCTGAACTGAGCAGCAGATGACAGAGCCCCCCTAAACTCATGATCTATTTTGTTTTAAATGCTGTTTTGCAAGGTGAGTAGCCCAACCAGATATGTTATAGCAATCCAATATCAGTATATACTGTGTAAACCAATGTATTATATAAATCAGTAATGGAACAGGGGCTGATTTTGATGGCAGATGGCCAACTCAAGCCCCAAGCAGCACATCTACAGGACCACAGCTCCCTCCCATGTCCCTCCCCAGCTGTTTTCCCCTGCCTGCTCCTCCCTCACACCTGTAGTAGAGATTTCTCTGGCTCAAGTGGCAGAGTCTTGTGCCTTAGGTCCTAAGTGCAAGGCCTAATCCTGACCATGGCGTACTGGGGTAGGAGTATTGTGTTTTTGTGGAAGAAAAGGCAGAGCAGAGACATTGCTATGGATAATGTGAGCAGAAAGTCTGCTAGAGAGGACACTTGGGGTCAAATATCTGGTGTAGACCATCATATTCTTTTATTGTCTTTCCTATATATAAATAAAGGAAATTAATTCAACATACAGACTTATTGTCTTGTTGCAGTATTGATTGATATGGGGCTGATGGGTCAAAAAAAGAGATGGGGAAGCTGAGGCATCAATCCTCAAGGACAGGGGACAGTCCTGCAGCGTGGTGGCTTGGAAGAGGGGATCAGACAGAGATGGAATGGGAACCTTAGCGTAGAGCTGTGTGCCCTCCAGAAGAACATCACAATATTAATAGTGGAGCCTTGTAGATGAGCAGTGGAGTGTGTTTGTTGTTTTTAAGTCAGGTGCTGAGAGGAAATAAATGAAGACCCAAAGCTGAAGTGTCACAGAATCTACAGTGTTTCCTGGTTTTATTACTAGTCTTCTATTTATTTCCTGTTCAAAGAGGTTGCCAAAAGTTTTCCTGTTGCTGTCATGCTAGCTCCTTTCTTTACTCTGGAATATCACCTGAAGACATTTTCTGTGCTGTTTGTCTTAAGGTGGTTTTGTAGGAGACTGTCTTTAACTTGATGAGATCATAATCTAAGTAATGAAGGCAGATAGTCAAACCAACAAGGAAAATGTTGGAGAGGCTGTATCATAGCTAAGCTCTTTCCTGAGCATGTCTTATTTTTTTCCCCAAGATTTTCTGGGATGAGCAGAGGCAAACAGCATGCAGTTCTCAGCATGGATGGCAGCCTGGAGAGTGTCAGTGGTGTAATGAGGTTGACCAGTTTAGCCCCTCTTGATTTCCTGTAATTATTAGCACTGGACTTCCCTTTTGGACTCAGCAAATACTCCTATGTCTGATGAAGATATTAAATAGTATTGGTTCCAGTACACACCTTTGAGGAACACTGCTCATTGCTGGTTTGGACACTGTAGCTCTTTCAATGTGGCCATCCAGCCAATTCCTTATTCATCCAATGGTCCACCCATCCATCAAACTCTTCAGTTAAGAGCTGAGAATGTTATAAGGGACCATGTTAAAGGCCTTACAGAAGTCTAGTATAGTACGAGTATGGTGCATTACTATCTGTGCCACACCAATATAGTGTGTGCTATATTGGTACTAGTGTTAGTAATGCCAGTCATGTTTGCATATGGCATATTGATAAAGTATCTGCTATGGTATATGAGATAGTCTGGCTTGTTTAGTCTGTCACACGTGCCTCTGGTCAAGGAGAGCCCACAGGGGAGTCCCCAGCTCTTGGTGTGTGCTGCAGGTGTGAGATGATGCTACTCTTGTCTAAAAGAGCTGTTACAGGAGCTGTGCTTAGGGAGGTGTCGTTTCCCAGTTGTCTTTTTTTTTTTTTTTTTTTTTAAAGGGAAGTCTTAAAGGGAGAGTTGAACTTTTAACTCTGGAGAAAAAGGTTTGTCCTTTTGCTGAGGTTCTCTGATTTGGTGTCCAGAGCCGAGGCTCATAGGTGCTAAGCTGCTGATGGGTGAGGAAGGCAGCATTTGTCCTCACACTGCACACAGCAGAGCAGATATATGGTATGAAATTCAATTTAGCAGCTTAAAAATACATGGCTTGGGTTCTGGTATCAGGAAAACCCTAGCTACATCCTAAAGGCCCTCCTTACCCATACAGGACACCTGAAGCTGTAGGAGACACTTGGCAACATGCTGAGAAGATGCTCTGAAAGCTTTAAAGGTACTACATAATCAAACTTGATCTGCTTATTAGTTTCCCCCTTTTTCCCCTGCTCTGAATCTGTACTGGGAATCACCAGGGAGACATATCTTTTTATTATCATTCTTTTATTTTCCTGTTGCTTTTCTGTTGCATATACAGTACTTAAAAATGAGATCACCTTCACGTCAGGCATGTACCATGTTTATTAACAGCAAAAAAGTATTATCTAGGCTTCACTCAAGACCGATTTACAGGATAAATAATTGTTTCAAATTACTTTAAAAAAAACCAACCAAACAACAACCCCCCAAAGAATAAATTAATAACTTAAGTGATTAGCTGTCCACAGTGATTTGAAAACTTAATAACCATTCAAACAGTGACACCACAAGAAGACACATACTGTACAGTTTGCCACAGATTACTCTTGTCCTTCCTTCTACAAATGGAAATCAAAAAATTAAAAATACTCCTCTTTAAGAACAGTCATAGGCTTTGAAACACACAAAACATCCCTGCGAATCGGCTGCTGATGCAACAGCTTCACAGCCAGGGCTCCAACCCCTCCTCGCAGCAGGTTAAGAAACAAATGGAGAAAACTACCCTAATCTGACTGGGTCTGTTCCCACACAATGATGCCCAAAGTTCCCACACAATGATGGCAAAGTCACGTTGACTTTGCCAAGGGCTGGGTTGAGTGGGATATAACTACTCTAAAGGTTTGGTCCTAACCCTACGGGATTCATCGACAGGCTCCCCGTGGAGCCCAGGGTCCTGCTCCCTTCCCCTCTCTGCAGTGTGGCTCAGCCACCACGTCCATGCTGCTCTCAAAAAAACCCGTGGTATTTCCAGGGTAAATGTGGCAGCAGAACACTGAAAACTGTGCAAATGACATTTCCCCCACCCCCCTCACTCAGAAGAAAATCCTGCCAAGTTTTTTTTCACCTTGGTAGTTAAGGATTAAGGGGTTTTTAATGAGTTTTGCAGAGCGGGATGTGTTGGTGTCGTGTATGATGCTGGGCATGACAATAGGTTAGCACCACATGCTGCCAAGCCATTGCCTGCAGACTCAAAACAGCTCTTTGCATTATTAGATGTCAATTAATTACACCTCATGACACATATGTGAGGTGGGGAAATAAGTACTAAAAACCTTCATTTTACAAGCCGGAGAAAAAGCAGGATACAGAGTTCACATGAACCCTCTTGTCCCACATGAGGATACAGTGTGGTGTCACCCAGAGAATGACAATAAAAATGATGGTTTCTTATCTCCTGGTCTGGGGGCAAACCTCTCCCATATGGTCAACCCACTGGCCCACAAATGAACCCATCATATGTTAGCAATGGGCTGCATCAAAAATTAAGAGCCTGATGATTGGGAGCAAGCCTGTTGAGAAGCTTTTTGAGCTAAAGAGATGGAGCCATGCGCCCCAGCTTCTGTTTCAGATATTACTGGCTGGTGTTAGAACTTGAACACCACGTGCCAGGACCAGCTGGCCGTGGGCTGGAAGGGGACAGCTGTATTGTGACACCTTGCTACATATCAACTTTTCTCAAGAGAAGACACTAAATCAGCAACCTGATTGACAGTACAACACTAGGAGTCGTGAACAAGGAGATAAAATTGTGACTACAAGGATGAGACACCAAGGACAGGCTGATAGAGGGATGAACTGCTCCAGACCAAGGAGGAATCGTGAACAAAAAGTGCACATCTTGACCTGCAAGAGCCTCATTAACAGCTGCAAGATCATTATGTACATGTGGGAAGGCTGGGCAGAGAAGAGAGACACTCAGACTCATCAGAGGCCCTAAATTGGATTATTTGCCCTTGTGATTTGATGCTGGACTGGTCCCTCTGATTTTTTTGATGGTTCTTAGACAGCCATGTGTGTTCTCTGGCTGGTGCCAAAGTTAGGTTTTGCTCTTCCCCCTTCCTGTAGAACTTGGGCTTCTTCATACTCACAGTTCTGCTGCATCCATCTCACCCCCTAGACAGCATCCCTCCAATGGCACACGCACTGTGGGTGTCAGCTTTTACATGGAATGGAACTTTTACATCACCAGGTGGGAAAACACCAACACAATGCAAGCACAACTTGAGAAAACCACCCTTTTACTTGCCTCCTGGGCCAGAAAGTTCAGACAGCACCTGGGAACTATTTTAACAACTTCCATAAGACCTGGACGTGGCTGTACACCCCTTCCCACCCAAGGAGACATGATCATTGTATAGCCAAAACAAGCCAACACTTCCTGGTATGCCAGGGTGTGGAGGTGGCATGGGTTTGCTGAGAGGTCTGGATCTAGCCTGACAAATTTACAGGTTCAAGCTGTCTCACAGTTGCTAGAACTGCCTGTCCATGTCCTGGATGACTTGTTCTGGGCCAGCCAGCCCTTTCCCAGGTGCAAGGGATGGCCCAGTGTGGATTAGGTCTTCTCACTGGGGAGTATGGCCTTAGGGGTTGAGCTGTGTGCCTTGCCACTTGGCTTCTCATGGCCAGAGAAGTGGCCCTGTATCTGTTTTGGATGTTACAGGGCTCCAAGCAACCCCCTGGGCCCCCTCCCTCACATGGAGGGGTCTCCACTGAACCCCAGCAGCACAGGGTCTCAGTGTGGAAGAGATGCTCCAAGCAGGGTCAGCTATGGGGTTGACCTAGACTGAACTTGCAAAACTTCAGGGATGAAGATGGCACCTCCAGGGACAACTCTGGCATGCTGAAACCATGGCACTGCTGCCCCAAGAACAGCTCATGGGAGCCCTCAGCAAGATGTCCCCTCAGGATGTCCTGGTCCCCACACATTTATTGTAGGGTTTCTCCTGCCCAGCTCAGAGCTGGGTGAACAGCCCAAGCATTCCTGAATGCCAGAGCACAGGCATCACGTTGTCAGGCAGGATGACCCCCTTGAGAGTGAAGTGCCCGAGAGTGGTGGAAGCTCCTGTCCCACCAGTGCATAGCTTCTACTGAGCATTCCACAACCCACAAGTCTCTGCACATCTGACCCAAAAACACAGGCCAAAGGAGCACACGGTGAGGACCAAGACCCAAACCTTACTGGCAAACTCCCCTGCCTTCTCTCGTCCCAACCTCATGTTCTCTCATATCTCACCCTTGCCAGTGGCTGGTGGCCCAGAGTTCAAATCCATTCCAGTTAGCTCCTAGACAAGCCAAGCCTTTCCTATCTTTTGGTTCTGAGTCTGCATTTGGCCCTCTTTGCCAGACTCTCAGCTTTGCCCTGGCACTCTCTGCGCTCACACATTATTCTCTTTCGCCAGCTTGAGACTAAGCCTAAGCCTGGCATCTATTTAGAGCTGGAAATGTATTTCCCACTGAACACTCAAATGCCAGTTCAGAGCAAATCAGCTCCAAGGCAGCTCACACATCTCACCATGCAGAGGAATGATGAGCAGCATTTGCATACTCACAGCAAGGGATACACACTCTTGGAGACTTTTGCCTTTAAAACCACCTGCTTAGTCATTTTCAAGCTTGGGGAAAGCCTTGAGCCATGGACCCAGTGCTTCATAAAACTAAATATTGAGGTCATGGTGCTTGTCCCACAGACAACCCTTCTCCATGAGCACACACACATGCAAGCACATCCCTTTTCTAAATCAAACCACAGAGCTGTAGAGCAGGCTCTGACGTGAAGGCTCAAGCCAGTTTAATTTCAATTAAAATGAATAATTTGCAATGTTCTCAGTTTCCTTAAATACCTATTTCTAACAAAGGAGCCTGTCATACTTGAGAATCCAAGTATAAAGTGGATGTGATAAACTCAATGCCTTCAGGACAAAGTTCTTGGCAGTCTGTGTAATTAAAGCAGCTGCTTTTCAATATGGTTTAAGACTAAATACTGCACAAACATTAATCACCAGGGACTGCTGTAATCAGCTTGGCAATCGTCATGGGTGACTATTTCCACTGAAGCCATTGATTACTTAATGCTTTCAGGAGGGGTTGATACAGTCATGTCTATATGGCACAGAGTCTGTGGCCCTCTGCTTAGTTTGGTGGTGCTGTTTGCTTGGTGCTTTGCAGGGGAAAAGGTAGAGGAATGTATCTTTTTCAGTGAAAACACAGCAAAGCAGAGAGGGGCCAGCAACCAGCAGTTGTTAAGTAGCTGCTTTTGGGCCATTTTGGTCCTTGGTCTGCCAAATGCAATGAACCAGTTACTAGGGATGCTCATGAGAGGAAATTATCAAAACACAGGGTCTGAGCCTGGGAAAAGAGCTATCCCATGCCAATGGTTGCCCCATGAACAAAGACATTTGTGAAACATGGAGAAAAAGGTTAAGTTTCTCCAGTACCACAAAAGGCTTTTCCAGTCCTAATTAACCCCTTGGATTAAATGTGGGAGTGGGCACTGGAGGCACCTAGTCCCAGTGCAGAAGCACAGGGCACCCACTCAGCAACTCGCACTCAAACCCAATGTGTTCTCTCTCAAGCCACTAAAGCTAACAGCTTTGAAGAAGAAATGGGAAAAATCAGCTTCCCAGAAGAGTGACATTCTTTTTGGTGGGGATGGGGAGCTCTCTCCCAGATGGGTGAATGCACACTTCAGTGGGCTCTGGATCAGGCCCAATGTTTAGTCTCCCCTGAGATGCAGAGATGAAAGGGGCAATAGAAATACAAAGTACTGCATTCTAGTCTTCATTTTGTCAACTCACCAGGCAAGTGTGCAAGCCTCCAGCAGGAGGCAATGGCCATTGCAGGGTATAACACCCCCCCTGACCTTTAGAAAGCATCTGACTCTGCTAAATTTTCCCCTTTGGGGCTTTGAGGTTTCTTCCCTTCTAGTAATTATAATTATTAACATAAACATTAGGGTATTTGCTTCCTTGTTTCTATAAAAGTCCAACACTTCAATGTCTCAACAGGGTTATCAGAGCTTTTCATTAGCATCCTTCCCTTTCATGGCATGCAAGAAGAAAACACAAAATGGTGTTGAAAGTTCAAGAATTATTTTACCAGCACACAGCCCTTAAGGGACTGGAATCCTATCCCCATGTGGGTCACGTCTGGCCCTTCCAAGCTCAGACCAAGATTAAGCAAATGTGTCAATGCTTAAGCATTAATAATCAATACAACTTGGTGGTGTTGGTGGAACACAGAGCCCACGGTGCTGGGAGGGGTTCAGCTTGCAGAAAGAATAGCTCCAGCTCTTTAATAAATATTATTACCTAATCTTCCTGATGTCTCCTTCATTTGGCTCTTGGTTTGCGGTCAGCCTGTTTATTCATGTCAGCACTTGCTGTCTGGCAATCAGGCTGCTCCATGGCAATCATTAGTCCTTCCTGTTTTCATGAGATCATGAATTATTATCTCTGCATTAAACTGTCTCGTCCTTCTCTTCCCTCTGTGCTCAGCAGCTGCCTGGCGAACGATCCCAAAGCCTGGATGTGTTAAGGATGCTGGCAAGGGACAACAGCAGACTCCCACCCATAATTAGAGCCTAGGGCCATTAATGTCAGCAAGCCCCAGTGTTGTGTTGAAGAAACATTGCTGAAGATGAGGGGAAAACAGTTCAGCCTTTTGCACCCTCCACAAACCAACCACAATGCTACTACGTTAAAGCTCCTACTGAAATGCCCTGCCCTGACTCTCCTGACCAACCTCTTCCCAAGCCTATGACCTCACCATCAACCAACATTTCAATTACTCTTCTTCTTTCTTCCAAGAAACATTCCACCGAACCTCCTCACGCAGGACCAATCTCTGCAGTACACCACCTGCCTTCTCCCAGTCCTCACAGCAGCCTCCCGCCTCCCACTCCCTTCTTGTCACTCATCCTTATGCCAGTCCACACACACAGCGTCTCCAGAGCCTCCCTGCCCCCTCATACTCAACCACAGGGCTTCTCACAATGTCCATGATGTAGGACTCTCACTCTATGGGCTTCTTCTGGTGCCACAAAAGGCAAACTGTGGTTTTTAGGGTCAGATTCACAGGAGTTGGTTTCGGAGAGGCAGTGGGTCAGTGCTTAAATTCTACCTTCCAAAGCCAATCCCTCCAGCCCCTTCCAAAACCAATCTCTCCAGCCCGTTCACTCTGAGAGTTAATGGAGAATACAAACAGAAGAACCCCAACAAACTCATGAGAGCATATGCTGACATGTATGTGTGTGTATGATGGGGCAAGTCCTGGGCTCCTAAGTCAGCTCAATGGGATGGTGGGGATGGTGTGTCAAGCTCCTGAAGGTTAACAACCCCAACCAAAACCTTGGGGGCTGTCCAGCCAAGAGCAGAACAGCCCTCAGAGGTTTTGAACATATTATTTACAAGAGACAGGACAACAAAAATGATTTCAAAAGCAATGGTCCTTGCTCAGTTTTGGGACTGGGAGGAGGCAGAGAAGAGGACAACCATAAGGAGTGGAGAATCAGAGCTGGGCAATGATATCCTTTGGGAGATGCTGCAAACCTGCATGGCATGGTTTAGGGTACAATATGGAAGAAGACGGGGAGAGATGATGCAGTGTTAGAACATACAAGGTGGCTTTAATAGCTGTAAGGAAAAGATGAGTAGGGTGAAACCTGGTATTGCTAAGTCAAAGTTCCTGGACAGTGCATCCAGCAGCTAAAGCACAAACCTAGCCACCAAACATAGTTGGTCTTTATCACTGGCAAACAGTATCCGCCAAGTCTTCCCCTGAAATTAAGTTTTGTTTTGTTTTAAGAGAAAAAAACAAACCAATGACACCCCCTCCCCTCCACAGAGAAGTCTTAGAAATCCAGCCCAAGTGGGCCTGGCAGCCCAGCGGGGCTGCAGCTGGGGAAAACCAACAGGACGTGTTCCTGTTTTGCTGCCTGCCGCGGGCACTACTGCTTCATGCTCTTGGCAGGCTCCGAGGACTGCCGCACATCAGTCCACTCCTGCATGGTGCTCTGCAGCGCCTGTGTCTTCTCCTTGTCCACTTGCACGTAATCAACCTTCTCATCTGAGGCAACTGACGACGTGGAGGGCTGTGGGGAGGAGAAACAGGGCACCGTCTGGTCACTCATCTGCTCCCTGCTCTTCCCTCTCACTCCTTCCTGCAGCAGGTGCCACAAGCCCACCAGCACCATTCCTGCCTTCTTGAAGACCTCACAGCTCATCACCCTCCCTCTAACCTCCCAAAGACATGAGGATGAAGGATTTCAATCTGCTCTGCCTCTTGCTGGCATGAGACTGCAGTGCAATGGGAGGGTAGAAACAGCACGTGGGTCTCTACCTTCTCACAAACTTTGGGACATGAATGTTTGGTTGCAATTGTGTTCTGTAACTGCTGACTTTTTGAGTTCAGCCTTGCATCTTGCTCATTTTCCTGTAAAGAACTTCAGAACTCTTAGAGATACACATAGAAATGCCAGCTCTATACCTTTTAGCTGCGCTGACTCTACCCACCTATGGCACTAGCTCATTTTCATTCCCAAACAACAGATATGTTTGCAGGGTCTCCCAAGAGATGTGCTGAGAACAAGGAGATACTTTTTACCATAACTCCTGGAGTCTTGAAGCTTTTTCTGACTTTACAAGCATTTCACAGGACCTCCATCTGCTTGTAACTGGAGCCAGATCATGCTTTTTAGTGGTCTAAAATCACTTTTCCAGAATGGGATATAATTTAAATGGGTGATACTTGCAGAAATATTACTGGGCAGAAAGAAACCATCAAGGGACAACTGTCAAATAATAAAAGGACCCAACCAGTGGGATGCCTTGCCTGGGAAACAAAGTGGCGCTTGAGAAACTGAGGCCAACTCGCAAATGGTTGCCATGAATGTTTATACAACCCTAGTCCTTCAACTTTCAGGTGCAAAATCCAAATCTGGTCTAGGAGGACCTGTTGGTTTTTTTCGTTTTTTCCTCCTGTGAAGGAGGAAAAAATCAATTCTGATACTTCTTGGGATACCTCCTGACAGCTTTTCAATGTATAGTCTCCAGCTGAGTTTGTGGTCTCATCAGCATCCCTGAACCCTGCACATCCATGCTTCTGCTTTGCACTGCCAGCAAAGCTGCAGACATGCAAGAGAGACTGAGTTTGACCTAGAGCAAATATAGCAGTGGGTCACAGAATGGTTTGGGTTGAAAGGGACCTTAAAGATCATTTCATTTCAACCATGCCATGGGCAGAAACACCTTCCACTAGACCAGGTAGCTCTAAGCCCCATCCAACCTGGCCTTGAAGAATTCCAGGGATGTGGCAACCAAAGCTTCTTCGAGCAGTCTGTTCAAGTGCCTCACTACTCACAGAGTAAAGAATTTCTTTCTAATATCTAATCTAAATCTGCTCTCTGACAGCTGGAAACCATTACCCCTTTAATGTTACTGTATACCCTTGTCAAAAGTCCCTCTCCACCTCTCTTGTAGCCCCTTTAGGCACTGGAAAATGGTTCAAGGTCTCCTTGGAGACTTTTCTTCTCCAGGTTGAACAATCCCACCTGTCTCAGCCTGCCTCCATCGTAGAGGTGCTCCAGCCCTCTGAGCATCAGAGATTCCTGAGACCACAGTCTGGGCTTTGTACCATGCTGTTGCTAATGTGCATAGAACCCCTTAAAAATGCATCACTTTTAAACCAGAAGTTTATAAAATCTCCCATACCTTCCTGTGTGGCCCTGGTGAGCTTGGCTGGAAGTCCAGGGCCAGGTAATCCACACTCCCCGAACTCTTTTTAGGCGCTGGACTGTTGGTACCACTAGGAACAGGAGAAGCAGAAATGGGGTTTTGCTAATGCAGGGAAGAGACAGGAGAGATAATGAGGATTAAAGTGGGAAGGAAGAAAGAAAAAAGGAAATTAACACAAATCCAGAAATGAAACATGTTGGAGGCACCTTTAAAAGAGCCTGGTTATTTGCTCACCTGCCTCTGGGACAAGGATGTGCAAGAACTGCTGGGATACTATCAATGCTGTATATTGTGCTAACAAATATTTCAAACTCATGCTCTTGATTTCATGTATTAGAGCAGCTCTGCTGCCTTTGTGCTGATTTTACTCACATGCCTGACAGCAGACGTGGGCTTTAGCATGTCCCTAGAACCACACCTCAGCAAGGCCAGGCCAGTTCTGGAATCTTTGCTAATCACAACCATGCTGCACAGAGCACAGATTTCCTCTACCCCATTAGTTACACAGCCTCAAAAATATGCTTCAAGTCAGTAGCTTCACCAAAACAGTCAAAATCCCCTCCCTGTAAGCAGTGCCACTCCCTGCTTCTGCTCTGATAGCCCCTGCTCCCACAGACACATGATGTAAGCAGCTATTAGGGGAAAAAAAATTGAAAAAAATCAACCTTAATTAGGAAAATACACCCTGACAGTCCGTATAAATTTTTAAATCCTTCTTAATTCCTGGCAAAGTGGGTGATACATGTTTCTGCTCTCATACACATTTAAAACTCCAATGAGACACGCTGTTTTCAGAAGGAAACACCCTGTTTTGTGCATTGAGGGATACACATAAGGATGTACTCCACACTGTGCTATCTGAGCACTTCCCTCTCACGAGCTAGGAATGCATCTGCAGAGCTGGGGAGACTGAATGTCCTGCCAGAACCACCTATCTTAGCTGTGGGCCCTTACCATGGCCACGTAGTTCTCCTCGCTCTCTCCCGAGTCAGTGCTGGTGATGCTCTGGGAGGAGACAGGGCGACAGTACTGCAGAGAGCCGGCGTTGAAGGTCTGCCTGCAGGGACAGGGGGGAGGTGTTACTGAGGGCTGCGGGTCCTGCTTGTCCTTTGCCATGGAGGTGGGAGAGGGCAGCTCCTGATGCCTGCAACCATCACCGTGACCCAGTCTGGGCATGAGGAAGAGCTGGTGGTACCAAGGTTCTCCAGCCTGCCCTTTCCATCGATTGGAAATCCTTGGGTTTGGACTTCTCAATTTTTTCTTACTAGAATTTTTTAGTAACCCCTTGCTTTCTATGTACCTATAACTCTCCTGCTCTCATCTACACAAATCAGATTCCACTAACTCCTTCATCTCTCAGGAAACATTTAATTGTGGAGGATGGAGGGGCAGCCTTGGTGAAGCCTCTCACCTCCAGCCCCACCACAGCAACAGGATTTGTTTACCGCACAGGCCCTATCCAAATTTTTTGCAGGAAAACAAATCCTCTGAGGAACTGTCTTTCTTTCAATTGGCCAAATCTAATTATACTGAACAAAATAATGAAATCATCTTCTGGCATTAAAGCACGTGTCTCAAAAAGCTATTTGTTGCCTTTCAGTAAAGCGGGGTCATATGATTAGCTGATAGGGGAAAAATCCATTAGCTTCTCCAGGGTCAGACCTCTTGTCAATCAAACCCTGCTTGCTGCTTCCCAGCGCAGTGATTTCAGCACACAGCGTTCATGCCCTGCAGTCAGTCTCCACACAATCCAATTTATTAGAGGAGTCATAGCAGCCAAGCTTTGCTTCTGCCTTTTGCTGGTCAACATCAGACCGTGAATTAGTAGCAGAGCTGGAATTGTGCGAATCCTGTTATTTTTGGCTGGCAGACATAGCTCTGAAGTGCTTTGGTTTAATTTTGCAGACTTCCTTCAGGCTAAGCTTTGCTTTCAAGGCAATCAAAACACGGCTCGGTCAGACCCTGAGAGTCACCCTGTGTTTTTAGATGACAGTGGGGTCTGGGGGGGAATAGCTTGGATGTGAAATCATGCCCCCCACACAGCGTGGCTCAGTTGGTCTGGCTCAGCTGAATCATGAATTGTGGCGGACCACAGGTCCCAGGTCAGAGCCACAGCTCTCCAGCAGTTGTCAGATCCCAGAAACAGGAAATGTCTTCAAGGGATCTTAATTATCTTGTTAGCCACATGCTGGGCTTTCATGTGAAATCCCAACCTAAATGAATTTACCTTCCTGCCACTAGCTGTGATGTGGGGAATGTTTAATCCATGGCAGAGGTGACAGCATGGCTACCTGTGAATGTCAGTAATAATGAGACCAGAGAGTTGCTGTTGGAGCAAAGCAAGAAATCATCCCCCAGCCATTACTCACGTTGGCCTGGACCAGGATTTTGTGACTGGTGATTTGAAGGGAAGCTCATCAATGACAGTGTTGTTCCTCAGGTCCAGCGGTGATGGCTTTGCTGGGGAGGGGAAAAGCCTTTATTCAGAGACAGCATGTTCCTACGATTCAGCATCCATGACTGGCATGAAAGTGCCCCCAACAAATGGTTGATTACTTCCCATTCTACTAATCAGCTCCCCAGCCCTCCCTGCTGATGACAAATACTCCAACCCAAACCCCCTGTGCTCATTTACGCCAGAACTGTGGGAAAACAGTGAATTTCTCCCTCTGCTCCACAGCCCCAAAGTGGATGGGTATTCTCAAAATGGGGATGTGCCTTCTAGGGAACAGAGATCTGCTAAAAATACCCAAACCCCAAAACCACTCATTAGATATCTGTGGTAACTAATGCATTATATGAGAACAAGACCAGGCTCTGCCAGACCTGAACTACCTCTGTGTGGAGTGTTTTCCCATAGGGAATGGAAAAGGACATCTGCAGGGTAGCAGATGAAAGCCCTTCTCATCATGGATGGTTCATTAGGTGGAAGAGTTCTACACTCCAACTCCAACCCTTGGATGGAGTGTTTATGGGGTTAGGTGTTGACACCCTAGAGATGGGAGCCCTCCTCAGGATCTCCTTGGCCACTGTTCAGACAATGGATTAGGGAGAGATTTGGAGAATGTCAGCAGAGCCCTGAAGGAAGAACTGCCTGGAACCAGCCAGCAGGAAACTGTAGGAAAAACTTGTGTCATCTGAATACAACTTTGAAATTTTGGGGTGGAGCACAGGGAGGGGTGCAGGCCAAGGGGGTGAAATCCTGCTTGTGAAATGCATCTGTAAAGGCCTGGAAGGGTTTGAGATGGACTGCTCAAGCACCAGGAAAGCTACATTTGCACTACAGAGCTTCTGAAAGAGGAAGGGGATGGGGGACAACTGAAGGTCTGACTGTGCTGGCAGTAGCAAAGCACACCCCACCTGGGACTGGACACAACTTCACAGATGTAGTCTGAAGTATTAAAAAAACAGAAGAATTCCTGGGAAGGTTCGTGCACAGCTAAAGGTCCTTACCTTTCCGGTCGGGTTTGAGGTTGCGGTTGACTGGCGGGGGCTGGATTTCACTCAGCCGCCGGTGGCACTGAGCCACGGCTCCTCCTTTATGCACGGGAAGGGTGGCCGAGGACAAGCCCACCAGGTCAAAGTGATGCGGCCCAGGGCTCATGGGGATGTAGAGACTTTGGGCATTGTCGTTGGCTTTCTCGGCGTGGATTAGGGGCGAGGAACCGGGGTTCATGGGGACGTAGTTGTCCTCGGAGTCGGTGCTGTGGGAGCGGGCCACCGCTGCCTTGGCCTGCTGGGGGAGGATCAGGCACTGTGAGCATCAGGCACTGCTCAACCCCATCCACTACAAACCCTCCATTTCATCATAACCAAACAACATCTGAGGGGAGACTCACTCTAAAATCTAAGCACAAAGGGGAGGAATGATCTGTCCCCTCCTTGGACATCAGTTTGCACTGAGAGTGTCTACGTCCTTTGTTTCCAAGACATTGCAACATCCTGAGTTTTCAGAAAGGTCTTTATCACCCAGACCTGAGCATCTTCTCATGATCAGAGTGAGCTGGAGAAGCATGCTTAACCTGGAAAGTCTTTCTTCCCTAGGCTGTGTCTGTGACTAAAACAGAATACGAAAGGTTGCTTTAGTGTCATTTCCAGTTCAGGAAATCTTAGAAAGTGCACACAAAAGAGGCTGTTCTGGCTACATGTCAAAATTTAGCTCAGCGGCATCCCAGGCTTTCAGGAGGAAGGCGAACTCTTGGGTAGTTTTTTTTGGGCCAAAGCTGCAGGCAGATACACTGTGTGTAAGCAAAGCTCTGCACATCATGCTGGGTTAGATGGTTGCCACCCTATCTGTTCTCTGCAGCTCACCATGGTTTAAACAGAAACCATTAACAGACCCCTTCTTGACTTAGCTGTGTAGGACTGGGCTGTGAGGGCCAGCTTGGAACCAACCTGTCTCTGAATCTGTAAGGTGCAAGTGGTGCCTGCAGTGTGGTGGCCAACTCACCAGGTAGGAGTGGTATCCATCGTTCATGGACTCCACTGACTGCACAGCGCTGCCGCCCCCGTGCTGGGGGTACTCGTACGTCTCACAGGAAGAAGCTGCAACACAACCACAAATGCATGTGTCCCACCACAGCTGATAACAAGAAGGGGTCCCTGAAAACAAAATCCAGGCACTGGTAGGGCAGTATCTGTTCTTGTTGATTGAGATGCTGATGAGAAGACGTGGTCTTTAGCTTGTCACAGGCTCTCTGCTATGCTCCTTTCCAATTAGCATCTCTTTGATGCACCAGCACAACTGCATGTGCCGTGCAGACCTAACCCTGTTCTGCTGAAGTGCTGCAAAATCCCAGGGGTAAAGGAGTCAGATAAGGCAGATCATGGTGACAAAACTGGGTTATGGGGAAGCTCTGTTAGAGCTTGCTCAGTAAATTTAGAGGCTGGCAGCCTCCAGGAAGGGGAGGATGGGTGCTAAGCTCTTAGACCAGTCTGTTTACTGTTGAGCATGAATCTGATCTCAGCCTAAGGGTGGGTATTTAGGTAGCAGGAGATGGAAGAAGCATTTCAGAGAGCTGTGTGTATAATTTACAGTGCATTTCCTCTCCAGCCAGCTTTTCTAAGTTACTTTGCAACTATCTCATCCTAGGCACAAGGTTTGGAAAGGGCACGTACACCTACAGCCCACCCATGGCCAATGGCAATTGTGGCTCTGCTGCACTTAGGGTTGCTGGATTTTGGAGACATGCAAAACCAAGGTTTTGCTTACCCACCTTTGTGAGCAAAACCAAGGCATACTTCCAAGCTGAAGTATGTTCTGATAAACCTGGATATGAGTTAAAGTAAAGGTAAGCTAAAAATTGCCGAAATCACAAAAATCTGGCAAAGGGCTGCATAAGCAAGCTCATTTGGGGTTTTGGTTTAAGGTACAACACAGCCAAGAGCCAGCGGAGCAGCTCTGGTGGGCAGAACTCTGTGTATGCCTCTCCATGCCTGCTGAATGCAAAAACCAGGGCCAGATCCTGGCTGAGCAGAGTTTTTCTGTGTTCTGGTTGGTGCCATGTGCACCCCAGCCCTACCACAACCCAGTGGGACTGATCCACCCAAGGCTGCTGGATAGCACAAAGCCACCCCCAGGTCCCCACCTCCAAATTCACCTCGGTGCAGTCTGCTGTTCTCCACTGCTGGCAGCGTGTTTCTCCGGGGAATGGTGGCTGCCATGGGGGTGAGACCTAGATTTTCACCAGGCTGGGGCCGCTGGGGTGGACTGCCCCAGCGTGGCTCTGTCTGCCCAGGCTTCGGGGGCCGTGGGGGTGGCGCAGCGGGCGAGTCGCTGGCGGCCACAGCCAGAGCGTTGTGGTTCTTGTCCAGTGTAAATGTCCTAGGGATCTGGTAGATGGAGAGCGGGGTGGCAGGGATGTCATAGGAGTCCGTGGAGAGCTCCCCAAACTCCTTGCATAGGGTGTTGTTGGGAGTCTTGTAGGTGTAGACCTCCTCATTATCAGTTTCGGAGCTGGTGAGGCTCGACTTGGGGTGGGTGTAGGAGCCAAAGGAGCGCGGGAGGTCGTAGGCACTGTCCCTGAACTCCGAGTTGTGCCGGCTGGGTTTTGGCAGGCTGTAAAAGCCGTGGAGCTGCCCGCCAACGCCGTTCATGCAGTGCCCGTTGCCCTGCGAGAGCTTCTGCACCGCCGAGTCGCTCCGCATGAAGAAGGCAGACCTGGTGGCTTGGGAGAAGCTGGCACTTCTGCAGAGAGAAAGGAGAAAGGGGCAGGAATGGGGGGAGAGCTGGTTCTGGGAGCTCTGCTCCCCCTGTCTGTCACCGTGCTGACCTGCCCTGCCCAGCCCCAGAGCAATGAGAACACCTCAGACCCTTCCAAACACGCCCACAAGCCACTTGATCCTGAAACACCGTCAAAATGCCTCTGTCATAGGTGAGAGGTACATGCACTCAGCTCCATGACAGGGCTATAAGCAAGAACGAGCCTTTTGTCCAGACATAAACTATCCAAAAGGGCACTTTTCACACCAGCTGACAACATCCCAGGGCACAGCTGGCAAGTGTCAATCTGCCAGCATTGCCATTATGCCTCGACTGCCCATCTGCAGTTCAGGAGGGAGATTTCATCTCACCTCTACCTTGCAAATGTGCAAAGGCCTGAAAAAATTCCTGATGGGGATTATTTCAAGGTCTCCAGCCATGTCATCATCCTGCTCTCTTGCAGGACAAGTGCTGGGGAGGTAATAGAAGTCCCTGGCTGGGATCTGTGGTTTGCAGTCCTGATGTGCACAGGGGGAGGAATGAACCTCAAGGCTAATTTCAGATTTGTAAAAGCCCTGGAGTTGTCCAGGGTGAGAAGGGCAGTGTGGTCACTAGATCCATGCCTTGGTAATGATTCCTCGATTGACGTGCGGTCATGCCTGGGGACTCGTCAGAACAGGGGCCAAGCACAGAGATCTCAGGCCTCTAACAACTCCTGGTTAGCCACTGCTGCTCTGCTGATTCCCCTCAAGGTACTCCATCTCCTGTTTTATCTCTGCTTTATCCCTCACATGGGTCAGTCAGGCTTTTGGGGATCACACTCTCCCAGTCAGAAAGGGCTCAGCCAGCCCCATGTAAACACCCCACCACAGAAGAAAGTTCTGCCCTGTATCAATCACTGTGGTGAGAAAAAGTGAAATGGTTATGGGGAGAGTTTCCAGTTGTGGCAAATCACTGGGAAAGTGCCAGTCCTTTAGGAAAAGCTGGGAGATGCTGGTTTACAGTGCTCTGGTGTGGTTGATGCTCTGCAGGGACAACAGGGACTCTGTTTCACGGAGCCAGCACGAGATGGCGCTCAGAAATAGAGTTTATTTAGAGGAAAAAGCAAGTGATGCTCTGATAAGATAAATGAATCCCTGCCACCTTTGGACCTCAGCCCACCCAGAAGTTCTGGGTTCTGTCAGGGTATTTTTGGTCGACACTTGAAACATCTCATGGGTTAATTATTCTGCATTGCCTGCCAATTAGCTACTATTACCCTCATTTTATGGATGAGTAAAGTAAGAGTTCCAGAGCAGAAAGTGGAGGGATTCCCAGCAGTCCTGCAGCCTGACTCCATGCACTGGGCATTGATCAGAGCATTATTTCTGGCCCAGTTGCAGAAGTTACCACTGGCCAGGTTTGTTTCTGCTCACCAAAGCATTGGTGCCTGCTCCCTTCTCCTCCAGGTCCCAGCCCCGTTCAGGTTCCCAGAGAGTGGCTTTTAGGCATCCTCACAGCTGGAGCGTGAGAGGACCATTTTTTTAAACCACTGTTCCATTAACTCTATCTGAAGTTAATTTTTCTGAGCCTTTTTCCGTTGTTGTTTTCTGAGTAGGGAAAGTCAGCTGCAGCAGGAGAGCCCAGTGGATGCAGCCCGAGCTCTGCTCTCACTCACGCCAGCTGGGTTCCGACTGTCTCTCCCTCCCTCCCTCCTTGCCTGCTCCTGCGAGCCAAAACTCGCCACGTCAAAAAAACTCCTCGCTATTTAAGGCAACCGGCTGGGTCTGGAGGCGGGGACTGTCGCTGGCTCAGGAATCCCACACTGTGCACCACCAGCTGCCACCAAGCCAGCGAGCTCTGCAAGGGGTGAACGGCAGCGTGGTGCAAACCCTGCCCATCCCTTTGTTTGTCCTTCTTCTGGTTAAGGGCAGGAATTAGGGCCCCAGGATCACAAAGTGGTTAAGGTTGGAAGGGATCTGTAGAAGTGATCTGGTCTAAACCCGTCCTCAAGCAGGGCTGTGGAAGGACTGTGCCAGACAGCTTCTGAATATCTTCAAGAACGGAGACTCCTAAACTTCTCTGGGCTACGTGTGCTAGTGTTCAGTCACACTCACAGTGAAAAAATGCTTCCTGATGTTCAGATGGGCTCTCCTGTGTTTAAGTTTGTGCCCACGGCCTCGGGTCCCTGGCACTGGGCATCACTGACAAGAGCCTGGCTCCATCCCCTTTGCACCGTCCCTGCAGGGGAGATACCCCTGGGACTTTTCATATGCCAGCTGAAACAGTTCCAGCTCTCTCAGCCTTTCCATTTAAGAAAGATGCTCCAGGCCCCCCAGCAATTTCATGCTCCTTTGAACTGGACCCAGTATTAACCCCTGGGGTACTGCTAGGGCCTGGCCTCCAACTAGACTTCATGCCACTGACACCCACCCTCTGGGTCTGGCCTTTCAGCCAGCTTTTAACACCACCTGAAAAGCCAGGAAAGCTGGGAGTTTGTGAGGTCACCACTCTGACCTCCTCCCAACCATGATGAGATGAGACCATCATTCAGGACTTTATCCAGATGGGTTTTGCAGACTTCCAAGGATGGAGGTGGGTTGAGCCACTCACACCCAGCCCTCCCCTCAGCTGTCCCCGAGTGGGTGGGCCACAATACCTCGCATTTTCTGACTTTCTGCTCATGCACTGGTGCAGGAAAAGGTAGTCCTGGGGGGCACTGGCAGACAGGGTGCTCTGGAGGTGGCTGGCAGGCGAGTCGAAGGTGAACAGGGTGGGCTGGCTGGAGTGGGACGGCGCTGAGGACTTGCGCTCTCGCAGCAGGTGGTGGCTGGCGCCGCTGAGCTCGGCCGGGGAGGAGCGCGGGCCGTGGTTCATGGAGGCAATGCTCCTCAGGGTGTCTGTGCAGGGAACAAACACACCTGTGAGTGTCAGACACGGCTACCCCACATCCCGCCTTCCCAGGCTTTCCTTTCATAAATGCTCTGGCATTATGGAGGTCACTGCGGTTTGCTCATGGCTCCAAGGGATCCTCTCAGCTTCTCTACTCAGAGCACATGCAACTACAGATACCATGTATGGAAATAAATATTTATTATATTTTATCACAAACCACGTTTCCTAATTTTATAATACTTTGTCACATGCTTAGTGGCTTGCTGGGATGTCTGCAGGACATCAGCCTATTTCATGGGGAGCTCAGTGGGTTGTTAAAACCTAATTTAAAAGAGAGGAGCTTTCACACCGCAGTGAGATGTGATTTAAGTCACCTCCATCCCTCTGCGTAAGGGCATCACTGCTATCCCTTTACACTTGGATTAACTGAGGAATAGGGTGGGAATCTAGATGGACATAACGACAGCGAAGACGAAAAATATTCTCATGTTTCCAAATTCTGTATTGATTTTGTGATCTCAAGAGAGTTGCTGCTGTTTTCTGTGAATTTAAAGGGATGCAGACCCAAGACATGACTCTTAGTGCCCACTCCCCCTGCTCAAGGAGAAACAGACTTTAAAATATTAAATTAATTTCAATGGAGAGTATCCCAGAGGTCAGGAATAATCACTCCAGCCCTCTCGTAAGTGTGCTTCATTAATTCAAACCACAGATGAATTTTTACAGCCAAGCTGTAAATCCCCATAAAATAAAAAAAACAACCAACAAAACCAAAACCAAAAAAGCCAAAACAAAACCAAAACACCCAGGAAACCCACAAGCTGCAGAATATTTTGGAAATGCTGAACCATCTCTGGTTGCAGAAGACCACAGACACAGAAGACCATCCATGCTCTCCTGACATGTGAAAACCACTCACTGTGGTTTGCAGAAGTCACACTTCATATAGTAAGTGTAATTTACATTCATTTGGTGCTGATACAAAACACAGAAAAAACCCAAACCCCAACAAAAAGGGGAAATCCACACATTTTCTAGCCACAACTAATTTGGGGATGGATCTCAGGTTTCCCCGACATGATGTTCACCAGCTCTTCAAATTTGAATTCAGGCACCCATGCTCCAGCACAAGGATGAATGACTTGTTATACATTACCCACCTCTTTTTTTCCATTCCTTCCCCCAGATTCCAGACCCTACCAGAAATTTTGCACCTGACTCCTTTATGCTACAGAGAAATGAGTTCTCTACAAAGTCGCTGTAGTGGCTCAGACAAGGAGAAGCTCCACACAGGGTGATTTTTCACCAACTTCTGAATCATGTCAAGATACAAAATCAATCTGTCTGCTGCTCATTCACAGCTGCTACATTTTTTCCCTGGTGTTACTGCAAACTTCACCCAGTGCACAAAAAGTACATTAATAAAAGCCAAAGAGCCTGCCTTGGCTGTGTTGTTTGGTTTGTGCTAAACACAGAAAGGATCAATATTTAACATTGACATTAATGGTGGGGGATGACAGCTTAAAACTCTGATTCTTGTCTTTTTTGCATGGGCATTAAAGATCCCCTGGGGCTCTTCATGGGAGTAAATGGCCATCTCAGTGTCCCCGGACAAAACAGTGTCTTGACCCTCATTCTTATTAAATATTTATCCCATAGCAGGGCAGAATGATCCCCATTGGAAAAGGAGTCTTGAGAGCTATGAAAATTCCAAATTGAGTGCTTTGAGATCAGCCAGGATGAGAGATCCCAAACCCACACTGCCACCCAAAACAGGGGTGCTGCACCCAAAGTGCCCCTCAGCAGCCCCATCTTGCCACCTCCTGAATCAGCACCAAAATTGCCCAGGGAACTGTGCTTCGGCCAAGCCTCTTTGGACATGGTGAGCATGACAGGTTGGTGTTGTGCTCCCATTCCGGCATGAAGGTCACCTCTGGGGACAACTGTGAACTGCATGGCATTGGGGTCCCTCCAATAGCTCTGAGCTGTCCTCTCACACTATCCCTGCAGGCTCTGCACTTGCCATTGCATCAAAATATCATGGCAAGGCAAAATACACCCAGGAGTTGGAAATAACACTGATTTATTTGTGCTAACACAGCCTGAGGGGAGAGATGAGGCTGCACAGAGGAGACAGTCCCCATCAACACCCCAGGGCACAGCAACTTCCAATGGTAACACTTCAGGAGGCCCTGGCATTCTGCACTGCCAGATCTTAATCTTTCCCCAGAAATCAGTCTGGTTTGGGGAAACTGGAGAACACAGTGCAAAAGACGCACTCATTGAAATTAGGATGAATTACTGCACGGTTACTCCAACCACATAAATGAAAATGGGGGAGGAAGGGGGGCAGGAGGCAATGCCTGGTAAAAGCATGTCACTTCCCTGGGGAAAGCCGCTCTATTGGCATCCTCATCGATTTTCAAAATGAATTCCCAGCTTGCTTCCCACAGCGATCCGGCCACTGAGAGCATTAGTGGGAGCCAATTCAGGACTCACATACTCCATTAGGTCTGTGAGATGAACTCTGTAATAGTAGGTGAGAGATGGATTGCTTTGCAGGGCTGGGAGGGTATTGCAAGGGCTGGGAAGATAAATCCTGTTGAAGGAGACTGCCAAGATTGGTCTGGATTTTTTATGTTGTGGGGTTTTTTGGCACCAGAATAAAGGACAGCTCATGTGTCCAGGTCACACGCTGACAGCAGGTCCTGCTGGAGGGCAGGAAAGGGGCCAAGAAAGGATATCATGGCAGAAAAATAGTATTTGAAGACTAGCAAACATCAAGGGAAAAATCAGGACACCACATCAAGTTAAACGCAGACAGATCCCCATGAGGGTAAGGCACAGAGGATGAATACGAGACAGAGATCCCAAAGCCACTTCAACTTGCCATGCTGCAGCACCCAGCTGCCAAGCAATGAGGACAAACACTCCTTTCCCACATCCCTGCAGCGCTCTTAGAATTATCTCCATGGGATCCCATCTGGATGCCTCCAGGCAGCAGTCCCACCCGCATCATGACCCAAGATGCTCAACTCGAGCTCTCCACAAGCCAAAAAGAATGATGATTCTCAATCCCTCATGGCCATCCACCTCAGGGCCATGGATAAACCCAGGCCCCTCCATCATTTAACAGCATAGACGTAATCCTCTAATCCTTTGGCTTGATGTTGGGATCTTGAGTTTATGCTGAGGGAATGTATCAAGTACAGCCAAGGAGGGCTAAGATCCTGTGCAGTTCCTACTGCCACTCCCAGGGGGGACAGAGTTAAAGTTATGTAGTGGGGCCATGTGGGAAGTGTCATCTTAACCCCATGTTTCCTGGCCAGTTCTCCTCTGAGTTTGGGGAATTGGACTCTCACGGTCTGGAAAAGGCAGTGTCGGACGCCCACAAGTTAAAATCCAATGTCAGCAGCATGATTTACACAAGTACATCTTGCTGGGCCCAGGCTGCAGCTGTTGCACTGGTCCCTGCAAGAAGCCAGCAGCTCTGTGGGGACAAACCAGCACAGCCCTGCAATTCCCCATGACACCAGTTGGCCTTTGGCTGAGGGCTTGGAACTCACTAGTTCAGGTTGAGATATATCTTTTTGTCCATGTGTTACAGCAAAGTGAGGAAAAAAACTTGGAAATCTATCCTCAAAGTAAAAACCCACAACTGTGAGCACAGCCAGCAATGGGATGGACTAGGCTGCGAGCCAGGAAATTTTTATGAATGTTTTCAATCCCCCAAAGTGGTAATTCCCTCCTTGTTGACAGTTCTGAATTCCCTTGCTCAGAGCACTCAACTACTGCTATGTGCACACAGCTTCACACAGTGTTCCTGGGCTTATCTGAACAAAATAATAACTCAGCCTCCTTTGGAAACTGTTGCTCTGAACGTCCTTTTCCACCGGAGCCGCAACGTCATCCTTCCCTGCCTGAAGGCAGAGGCTGGGGCTGCAGCTCCCTGTATCTTCACATGATGCTGTGGATAAATTCCCGTGCTCCTGTTGATCGCAGCAAAGGTGCCAGGCTTGTGTGGCATCCCTGAATGGCACAAAATTCCCATGATCCCCAACACCAAACTGGCAAGGACTGGTCCAAGAGCTCCTCAGATCTGCTCTGGCCACCAAGTGCCTTGGACCACACTGCTGATTTTGTGCCAGTAAAAACTTGTGGCAAATGAGACTATCTTTATCAAGGGAATAGTAGAAATCTACTACAAATAATCCCCTGCATGGCACAGAGCAGATCATGCTCACGCACCATTGTCTTCCTCACCCTTTGGAGCAGTTCCATCATTTATTAGCAAAAAGAGGGGGAACATCATGGGAATCACATGGGAATCTCCCCGCACTCTCACTTTTGTTGCCAGCTCTCTTCTCATGCACAAATACTGAGAAATAATTAAAACAAGACAAACAACCCTACCAAAACAAGCCATGCACATGCTTCTCCTGGCAGGAAGAGAACAAACAACATGTCCAGTGGATGAGTCAACACATCACAGTGCTGCCAAGAGGCCCTGGGATGCCACGAGGATGAGCATGGCACCCGAGGAAGGTTTATTTGCTGAGCTTTCCCTATTGCCTCCAAGCTGGATGGCATTTGGAAAAGCTGTTGTCAGTCTGAGCGTGCATTGGCAGATCACGAAAGGTTTTCTCCAGCAGGTTGGTGGGACACAGCATCCGATCTGGATAATTTCCCCTCTCCTTCAAAATGGAGAGCTGTGTGCATGGACACAGGCACCCCGATTCTTTTCACTGCCTGAATTTTGGGTGCCCATCAGGGACAGCTGAGCTTCCTAAAAGCGAGGACAAGGCACAGCTTCATCCCCGACTGCAGAAGAGCTGAAGAGCAGAGAGACAACAGAGACATAGGGCTTTTGAGCTTTTCCTTTCCAGTCTCTAATGCTCATTTCCACTTGCTTTGGGAAACTGGTCAGGACAGACTGGCCAAGGGAAAGGAGGAGCATCACCCCTTTACAGACAAGGACCTGCTGCACAGAGGGCTCAGGGCATGGTTTCAGTTATATAATTTCACCCATCTAAATCATACTTAGCCTATGCTAGTTTCCTTAGGTTTTCTCTATAGAGAACAGTGAAATCTCCCAATTATTGAAGCATTTGACACAGGATAGGGAGAATTACCCAATAAAGAGTTATGGGAGAGACAGTGAGAAAAAGATGACAATAAATAAACTGCCTTTCTCTATTAGTATCAGTGCCGTGCTTGCATTTGTATGAAACAACTGAAAAATACTGGCAAAGTAAGAGAGCATTTGCTTCAGAGAAGCATGGGAAACAGGTAAAAATATCACAGTGCTGGAGGGAGAGAGAGAGCGAGAAGAGAGGGAAAGGAACCTGACCTCAAAGCATTACATAGCTCACTTATTTTAACAGTAATAAATTCTTTGAAGGACTAAGGGGCAGAAGGAAGAGAGACTGAAACAGAAACAATGCAATGCTTCCCCCTGGAGAACACAGGTTTGCTTCTGCAAGATGAGGCTGTGCCCCAAATCCCATCCCTGCCCTGGGAAATACCTCCTGGTGACAGCAACCCATCTCTGTTTCATGTCAACATGTCCGGAACATGGCAGTTACCACCTGAAGAGCAAATCTGCCACCTGATGGTGGAGCTCAACACTCCTGTCAATACTTGGAAGTCTAACATTTGGCCAGGCTGGGACTCCTGGTGTGCACCTATTTAATTTTGTTATAAGGGCTTCAGTGCTTTGAGATAAAAGCAGATGAAGGTGGATGCTCACAAACACGGCTTACGTGTGCCTTTGAGCATCCCACATGGGACACCCTCGTCTGAGAGTCCTGGAGTGGGACAGTGACCCACAGCTAGGGATGAAGGGCAGTCCCAGGGTGGCAGCATGGGCTGGGCTGGGCCTTGTTTGCTGCATGGAACTCACCTCATCTTGCTCTGCTTCATGGATCATCGTTTCTGATATTACAAAACCAATCTGTTGAGGGGATGCCAAACCCATCTGATTAAATGGTACAAAGAAAATGCTGGAACAGAGGAAAAGGGCAAAGATGATGTGGTGTAACTGTAAGAAACACAAAGTGGTCTCAGGGTGGGTATTTTTGCCTTTGTCAGGGTAAGTATATAAGGTGGCAAACCCAAGGCAATGGGGATGTGTAGAATTAGGTGCTTTCTGTTTGTGGGTGGCACATATGATTCTGGCAGATGCCAGGGACATCCTTAGCAAGTCTGTCTGGAGCTACAAGCAGCCTGTGGAGGCCAGTGCTGCAGGACAGGGTTGAAGCTGCTGAAAACGAAGAGGTATAGAAAGAGATGACACATTTGTATGAGAAAAGGGTTTTTTTCCCCCAGAGGCAGGCTCATGATGGCCCAGGATGAAACCAGCTCTCTTACTGTGTGACATGAAGCTCTGGCATCCTGTTTGGGAGGATTGCACTGGATATTATTATTGGTTATTATAACTGGTTATTACTATTAAGGATGATGATGATGATGACTAATGATTTTGGCACCTCCTAACCCAGTTTTCCCTTGGAAATCACACTAGAGCAGTCTCACCCAAGCACTGCAGTCCAACACGTCATCAAAAAGTCCAGAAGCTGATGAACCACTGGCTTCCACTAGCCCAGGAAAAACTTACTTTTAGGTCCTGAACAAATTTTACCTCGTCCTCTTATCATTCACTGCAAGCAGTGTGTGGGAACCTCTCCTTGCCTGAGCAAACATGAGTGCATGCCTCACTTAGCAGGGATGGAGCAGAAAGAATGAATCCTGGTCTAATCCCTGACAGGGCTTCTTAACAGCCCACTTTAAATTTTATAGCCCTTTTTATAGACAGTGGGAGTGGAGGTCTTTAATGTTCCAGCAGAGCAGAGAAAAACTTTCACTAGGAGAAAATGTGAACTCATTTTACTTATGCATGATTTAGGACCATTTCTATTCAAGGCAGAGCACAGGAGGCCCAAATATTTGCACTTTGTATTATAGAAGAACTGCCATTCCCAGCTCTTTACAGAAGTAATTTATTTCGATCTCACCTTACCTTGGGGGGAGAAACATTACAACTCCCAGTTTGTCAGGGAGTCAATAAAACAGCAACAGTGTTATGGGTCTGCTCTACCATTGCTCAGCAAGGCAAGGCCTGGGAAAAAAAGAGCACCCCAAATTTCTCCTCTCAGAGTCCCCTTCTTCAAGGGTGAATTTGCACTCAAGCATATGACCTAACTGCGGGAGTTTGACTCTGTTTTTCTTTCCTCTATATAAGATTAATGTAATTTTTGCTCTGTGGGTAGTGTTTTAGCTGATGGGTTAAAAGGAAAAGGAGGTGGGAGCTGCAGTGCAGGGGTAAGGGGTGAAGATGAGGACAGGTGGCTGCAGTAGAGCTCCACATTTCTCACACAGCTTCAGGTGAGCCCATCATGCCCAGCCCTGCAAAAATCCAGAGAGGAGACAGTCATTAACCCTCATGGACACAATATTGTGTCCCTGAAGCAGCCACAAAGCAGCCCAGAAGTCAACGCAAGCAAGAATCGGTCCAGCTCCAGGAAACATGCTCACTGGGGTGGAGAATGAAACATGTTTGGTTTTTTTCCTGGCTGGAAGCAAGCTTTTTTTTGTCATCTCTGAAGCCTTTTCTGTCAAAACAAGCCTATCTGTAATGGATTTCCATGTGGTTTTTGTTTCTTCATTTGTTTTCTTATTCTTGTTTTTTTTTTTTCATTTAGGGGCATGGGCATACCCTGCCCACATACTGGGATCATCTAAAGAAATCCTAAGCCATTCTTAAGATATTAGAAAGTAAAATGCAAGATGCAAAAATCTGTATAAGCAGTGGAAGGATTGCACCTTGCCCAGCCACTCTCTTGATGTGTTCTGCAATACCAGCACTCCAGGAAAAATGCAGACAGCTCAAAAAGCCACCCTGGATTTTTCTGCCCATCATTAAAAATGCGAGTCCTGCCCATTAGACTGTCTATTAACAGTGCTCAGTGGAAGCAGAGAAAGAAAAGGTCCTTTCCAGCAAGCTATTCACATTGCCATGAGGTTAAAAATGCCTGTGACCCCCAAAGCTTTATGCATTCAGAAATCAGGAGTTCACATGCAGTAAAGGTCTTCAGTATCAGTTAAAGCCCAGAGGTTTTTCTCTTCCTCTTCTTTTAAGATGCAATGATGGCAAAAGGACTTGGAATTTATTCCCTACACATCGCCATAATCAAATAATATGCTAATGCTATTAGCATGGGACCTTGCATGGCAAATGACTTAGACTCATATTCTCTTTCAAAATACTAGAGTTTCATTTAAACTGGTCTCCACAGCAACCAGAAATGAGCTGGAATAACGTCGGATGGAAATTTTCATGTCTGAGCATGATGGACAAGGAATTTTGCATCAGGGATTGCGGGGAGAGCCATGAAAACAGCCTGATCCCACCAGGGTTGGTGGGCTTGTGCTGGTCAGTTCCTTCCCAAACAGTCAGGCGATGACAAATGCAAGGACAAAATTCACCTGCACGTCCAGGAGGACCTCAAAGCATCCTGATGGAAAAAAGATGAGAAGACATGATGTGGCTCATGTAGAGTGAACCCTGAGAAGCTTTTCTTGGTCCTCCTCTCCTCCTCCCCACGGATTCTTTCTGAGTGGCCTCAGGGCAGACACATGTGACAAGTGTTTTCATGGATCCTGAATCAGTTCTCGTCTGTTGAACTCAAACCTGGCTGTTTGCAACTGGTCTGAGCGAACCAAGCTTCTCATCACGGGCTGTCGCAGACATCTTTTATGAAAAATCCTTTCCTTAGAATTTTTCCTCCTGAGAAGCTGAGAGGCCTCAGGAACAAAATGTAAACACTGGTTATCTGCTGCTGTGGAATAAAACAGGTGCATCTGTGATTGGTCTCACAGAGTTGTTTCTAGTTAATGGCCAATCACAGTCAGCAGGCTTGGACTCTCTGTCCAAGACAGAAACTTTTGTTATCTTTCTTTGCTATTCTATTCTTAGCTAGCCTTCTGATGAAACCTTTTCTTCTATTCTTTTAGTATAGTTTTAATGTAATATATATCATAAAATAATAAATCAAGTCTTCTGAAACATGGAGTCAGATCCTTGTCTCTTCCCCAATCTGAAAATCCCTGTGAATACTGACAACGGGCCACACTCCTGTATCTCAGGGTTGTACAAGCACAGACCAGGAAGAAAGTGTTTGTTATTGGGTTCCCTCTGTTACAACGGGAAATGCTGCTGCTTCCTTTATCTCAGCTGCTCACAATTTCTCCATGGTAAGCACTGTCTCCCATGAGGATCTAGGATGTAAAGGACTTGCAGCATCCTCTGACCTGTGCCCACCAGCTGATCACATGGTTCTGTTCCATTGAAAACACTACCCAAACCCATTTGAAAATGAGATGAGCTTTGCAATACCATGGCTGAAAAGCTGCTGGTTAGAAATTAGCTCTAATCTCCCAAGAAAGTGTTTTCCCAGATGCTGTACTCATCTTTCCTGCACTTGTTTCACTCTGTGGTAACCATTATATCAGCAGGCATGGTGTGATCCTCATCCTGGCTGGGGCTTCTAGACATTCCCCTAATCATAAAATGAGTATTAGCAATGTGTCCCACAAAAATGTCTTTGAAAGCAATGTCAGAAAGTGGGAAGCATCTTGCTTGAGAACGGCTGAGAGTTCAGGTAATTAAAAGAAAACAACTCTGACCAGTCTTTCGATTCTGCTTGTAATTATCTGGGTTCTGGTGGGTGTTAAAACATCTGTACTGGTTTGGCAGGGACTGGGGAGCACAGCTCGTGCCAAAGGCAAGCACTGGCGTGGGTTGAAAGCAGTGCAATACTTTGGAGCGGTATTTGCACTCAGAAACGCAGGGCTGGCAGCTCCTCCCACAAGTGATTTTGTGTTAGGGTCAGTTCCAGTAGTAGTGTCCCTGTCCCCACATTCCCCATCCACCATGGCTTGTGCCCCTGTGGGACCGCCCCAAGAAAGATTTGAGGGTGGCAAAAGGAGACACAAACTGGGCTGGAATCCTCAATCCCACTGGGCTTAACATCCTGATAGACTTTGGTCACTGTCAGTTCAGCTCCATCTTAAGTTCTTGTTTTTCTTTTCCCTGTGGATGAGTGTTTCCAGCTGGACAACCTCCATCTCCCTGTCACATCTGGTCATGCACAAGCAAGTCTCTCCCCGCTGGATATTTCTGCACTGAGAAGCAGAGCAAACTCCCAGCATGGATGTTGCTGTTTGAACCCTGTGCACTAAAGCATGGACTGGTTTTGTGGGTATTTTTAACACACAGCAGCAGCAGCAGAGCTGCGTTTAGTGGAGTAATGGAGCGTAATGTATAGCTTGGTCCTCAGGAGACTCAGGTAAGGCAGATTTATCACAATCTCCTTCACGGTTACAGTTTTGGATTTTGGCATTCATCACCTAACTCAGGTACAAAACATCCACTGGCATCAAAAGACCAGAGCAAACCATCCCTGCTCTGATTCTTGTTCATGGGTTGGGAACCATCCCATGGCCTTACTCAGCATTTCCTCACCTCCTCTTCCTTGCTCAAACCAGCTCATAGTGTGGTAGGCTCATTCTTAGAAGCCAGAAGCACCAGATGACATTACCCCCCTTGCAGCTCACCCATCCGTGCACCCACCACAGCTGGAACCAGCATCCAGAACAAAATCCACATCTTCCTGCCCAGTGCCTTGCCCGTTGCTTCACGCTTGGCTTAGGGCCAGCTGAAAATCTTCAGACATCCTCCAGCTGGAAAATGCCATTTAATCAAAATAGGAGCTTGCCAAGGGATCATTTGAAGCCAGAAATTACAAGAAACCTTCAGAGAATAAAAGTGAATTTTAAGTAAAAGGGGAGAAGGTCAAGGTATTTCAATTCATTCTCATCAGAGCGGATCATTTTTGGGGACAGATTGCCCCTCTTCAACTGAAAATCATCATGATGTGCTTTTTAGATGTGAAAGTGCAATTCTTGTTTTTTCCTGAAATTCATTCAAATTCAGCGTGAAAAGGTGTGAATCAAAATTGACACCGAAAAAGTATGAAAATGAATACCAGAGGGAGTGAAAACGAAGATGCTGAATTTTCACTGCCTTTGAAAGGGAGTTTGTTTTGGGCTTGTCACCTGCTTCACTTGCTGCAAGAACAGCATTTCCCCAGATTGCTCTGACTCCACACAGGCAACTTCGGAGCACTCCTTCTTCCTCACAGGAATGGGATTTATTTAATTTTTGATTTTAATTACTGATGTGACACATGTCTGAACTTAGTGTATTTGGCTGTTGAGATAGATCTGGGTGAGATCCATCTTCATTCTTCATCTACAGGATGAAAAGTGGAAGAGTGACAAATAGACAGTACATTAGACCCATTTTTCTCCAGAGATTCTGGGAAGAATAAGCCAAGATATAATGGCATTTGGCTACAACCACGGGAATGCAGGGATTGCTGGGACCAGACTAGAAGCCAGCCTGCTGCAACCTCCCAACTCCAGCTGCTCTGGAGACATCTGAGAACATCACAGGGACCACTCATGCAGCAATGCACCCACAGGGAAAACCCATTTGTGCATCACCTCATCACTCATAAACCTTATTAAAGCAAATATTTTAACTTATCTAATATGATGGGAGGGCATTCTTGGAGTCATGGCAGCACTAATTCTTTGAGTCACTTTATCTGGAAAACAAACCACTGCATCATACTGCTCTGTGAACACAGGGTTGGCCTTCCCTTCAGATGGGGCCACAAGACACCAGACCAGTAGCATGTCTTCTCATCACTGAGATGAGAGTGGATCTTTTAGTATACAAAGCTCTGTTTGCCCAGGACTTGGACAGCATGAATTTATCTCCATAAAAATGTTACTGGAGGGCAGAGGACAGGGTGGTCCTTCCAACATCATGCCAAAGAAACTCAAAGCATTTCTGAGCCTGTACTCTTGAGTTCTCCTTAGAGGTAGAAGAAACAGTGGAAGTGAGTTTCTGGAGCATAACAGAAAAAACAACAGGATCTCAGGTGCTCAGAAGGGGTTATGGTGATGCCAAAGAGGAGATCTAACAGTATTTAAAAACTGTAATAAAGCTGTAAAAGCATGAATGAGCTTCAAATGAAAATCACAAATCCATCTCCTTTTCTTAGAATCACAGGGATGAGGAAAAGCCACAAGTGGGATTGAGATACTTAAAAAAAAAAAAGTAAAAAAAAAAAAAAAAGTAGACTTAAGAGACATCATTGTGTTTTCTGGGGAAAAACAGTCTTCTGCTCCATGAGGAGTTTTATTCAAAGATGAAAGCAGCATTTTCATAGGATCATAGAATGCCTTGGATTGGAAGGGATCTTAAAGACCATGTAATTCCAACTCTGCACCATGGGCAGGGACACCTTCCACTAGACAAGGTTGGTCAGAGTCCCATCCAACCTGCCTTAAACACTGTGGGCACCCACAACTTCTCTGAGGAACCTGTGCATGTGCTTTACCACCCTCAAGTAAAGAATTTCCTCACAACATGTAGCCTAGCTCTCTCCCCTTTAAAACTGTTCCCCTTGTCCTATCCCTATCTGTCCATGTAAAAAGCCACTCTCCCATTTTTTTATAAGCTCCCTTTTTGTTTTCAGCTGGAAGACCATGTGTTGACCAGGTTTTGACCCTAATGCTAATCATCAAAGCAACCATCAAGTAGCAGAAAGATTCATCACAGAATTTATGGATTTCAAGCGGGTATTTGAAAGACTTCATCATGACTCACTGGAGAGCAATATGAACCATCATGGCAAGCCAGCAAAAATAATTATCATCGTAAAGGCTTTCCATCAAGGTTCAGTCTGTGCAGAGCACACACGGGCTTGAGGGGAGGGGTTACACACACAGCAATGTCAAACAAGGTGGTGCTTGGCAGGGCAGGTGGGCAGCCATGAGATGAAGGTGAGGATGGAGCCACAGGCAGCCCAACAGCCGTTCACAACACTTTTACAGGTGATGAAGTATTTGCGAGTGCCCAGACACCTGCCCAACACTTCAAAAAGAGGATTCATTGTCAGTTATGGGAAAAAAAAAAAGCAGCAATTGCAATGAGTCACTCCACTCCAGCTTACTTCCAAAAGCAATGGTGCACAAGCACAGGGACGGTTTGGCAGTGGAATGATGGGAGGTAATCACACCAAAACTTGGCACAAGCTGCTGTGCTGGCCGGGATGGGATTAGGTCATGTGGAACTGAGAAAGCACATGATGAAATTTTTGAGGTGAAATGTTATTTTCCATTTTAATAAACAGATATAAAGGGTGGCAATCAATCAAAGGTGCAAAGCAGTCACATTCCTCAGCATGTGACAAGTAAGTATGAAAGGAAGCTACATGCCCAATAAGTGTTTGATATGAGGTTTAGGTTGGATATTAGGAAAAGGTTTTTTACCCAGAGGGGTGCAGGGGCAGCTACAGCAGGTCAGGACTGTGTTCAGACAGGTTTTGAGTATCTCCAAGGGTGAAGACTCAGGTTGGTGGGTTTTGCTGGGGGGCTGGACTTCTTTCTTCACACAGCTTTAAGTACTTGCTTCATCCTCTGTAGCTTAAAGTGATTGTAAGCACGGAAAAATGGCAAAGAAGGTCCTTGGATATCTTATAGAAACTGAAACTCCCTTCTGTGCCTGAATTCCACAGAGAAGCAGCTTACTGTGGGCAAGTGGGGAACAGAAGAGATATAGAATATCTAATTTTCCTGGACAGTCTCATTTTTAAGCACATTTTTCAGGAGCTGTGGCCAAGTGTCCTTTTAAAGACCATACCCAGCTTGGAGGGAACAGACACCATTCCTGATGCGCCTCTGGCAGCAAATGGCTACAGGCAGGATAAAAGATGCACCAAACACATCTGTCCCGTGCCCTAGTGATGAATCCCTTCAAGCAGAGGCTGCCTGTCTGCTCAGTGCTTGTGCAGCACCTGGCACAGCAGAAGGCATGTTTCTTGGCTACATCTACTCTGTGATGGACCCTTAGAGATGCTCTCAGCCTTCCTGGAGGGAGCTGGGACATGGAAGGAGGGCATCCTTGGATCAGGTGTAAGCCCCACAGCCCAAAGTAATTGCCAGTATTACAGCTCTGGTATTGTACCACAATAAGTAAATCAAAAGTATGTTTGAGGAGCAGGCAGTAATTATAACTGAGGCATAGAAACTGTCTAGGGAAGAAATGCTATCTTTACAGATAAAATCAGTAATAAATGCTACTGCATTCATAAATAAGAATCAGTCTGGAAACAAACCCTGAGCGGTGTCATGGAAAGTTCACAGGAATCGACAGCTTCATGTCTCCTTTCTGCTCCATGTGCCTTCACTTGGAGGCTTTTAAGGCTTTAGAAAGCTTTCCCCTTGCTCAGGCTTGGTTTTAATTGGAAATACAAAGCAATACAGACCAGCAAACAAACAGGCATTGCGGTTTGGTAAATGAGAGTCTAAATCCGTCCTGGCTTTTATCAGGTTTTACAAAGCAGTGCGCAGGACATATAAAAACCATGTCCCTATCAAAGCTTTGGAGGGAACAATGAGATATGTATGGAGGAAAGAAATGGGGAAATACATTTACATAGGGGGGGAAAAAGTGCCACATTGTGAAAAACTGCCAGAAAACTATCCTTTGCAAAAGTGAGTTTTTTTCTCCTTGTCTAGCCTGCTTGCACTTGCATTTTGGGGTTCTCTGTCCATTGCATTTTCCAGCCTGGTTCCTACATGTTGGGCATCACCTGTGGATCTGTGTCCTGCCCTGATGCCTGAGAAATTCTGCAGACAGATTCATGGCAGCTCCATGAATCCCAAAGTGCATGACTGGGGCAGAGGGGCTACAACAGTCCCAAGACGCCTCTGGGAAATATAAATGCAGGCGAATGTGGCTGTGAGTTTCCTCGTAGTTGGCTGACACCCAAAAATGCCTCTCTCCCTCCCTGTCTCCCTCAGTTCTGCTCAGACAGTGTCACTCCAAGTCCATCAGCTGTTTTTGTTTCCAAGGGCTCTGCATGGTTTTGTTTTTTGATGCACTGCTGATACCGTCTGCCGCGCTCATTTTTCCACGGTCAGTAAGTCACCCTAAAAATTCCTCTGTGCCCATTAAACTAACAGAGCTCATCTGACAGGGCTCATAGCCATATAAGCCAATTGCAAAACAAAGAATTATGTTAAATGGGTTTCTGATTCTGGGTGCCAGGCCAGGAGACAGCCCTGCCCAGGGCTGAGATGTGAACTCAGCTTGTCAATCTCTGCTAGGAAACCTGTACTGGAAAGGCTGGGCAATGCTTTTAGCGCTAAAAAAAGCTCAAACCTCTTGAACTTCACATTTCTTCCTTCTCTCCCACTAAAACCACAGCCTCAGCTCAGCTAAACCAGTGGGACTTTGGCCAGGAAAGGGCAAGATTTTCCCCAAAGGCCCCAGTCCTCCAGCTCTGTATTTATCTTCAGAAGAGGCCAGTTGGATACCCTTGAGCTGGGCGCCAGCTGGGAAACAGTCAAGAAGAGCTGGAGTATTTTGACTGTTGGTCCTTTTTGAAAGCTGAGCATAAATTTTTTTTATTGCTGGTTGATGGTTTTATTATTTGCAGCAAGATAAGAGCATTTTTTGCCTGTAAACCTTGTGCTCCCACAAACAGCTGCATCCTCTGCCAGTTCCCATCAGTGCTGGGTATGGTCAAAGGAGGCTCAACAAATACTTATCTTCCAATGGATGCTCTGGGATGGCACAGTTTTGGGTTTGCAAACACAAGGCTCACATATCTTCTGGATTTTTTTCAGTTCTGCCTCTTCAAAATGTCCACAGTCACAATAAAAACATCTAAAGAAGAAAATGCTAAAATTCCTAATTTCCAAAACCCAAACTGTGAAGAAAGCCTTGGCCCAAGCATTGCAAATGTCAGAGATTTGATTACATCAGATGCCCTGAAGCCAGAGGCTTGGTTTTCTAATCAGGTAGATACCTTAAGACCCTTTCCCTTGCTAAAACCTCCTGCATCCTTGCCTCAGTCCTTTTCTTGGCACCTGTGTGGGCAGGAAACTTTCTCTTGGTATCAAGGACAGTGACCACCCCAGCAGTGCAGTGCTGACTCTGGTCCTGCAATGTTCCTGGGAAGGCAGCATGCTGAACAGTAGAGTACAGCAAGAGGAATAAGGTATGGAAGAATAGCAGGGGTTGCTCATTGTCTGGTGTAAATGAAATTATGAAAATGAAATCATTGAAGATCCAGCTTGATAGCAAAGGCCTTGATAGCAATCCTGACACAGGTGGGATGAGTTTTAGTAGAAAGTGGACACCTGAGCTCATCAGTCCTACCTCCTTGGAGAACCAAGGGAAAGAAATGACCACTTTCAGAGTGCAAATGATTAGACATATTCTAGACATATTTTTTCATTTTCTCTCAAGAAGTGGACAGACTACAGCCACCCAAACATGTCTCACTCTTAGGGGCATCAGTTCCCTCTCCAAACTGCCAGGGGAATCACAGCAAGGACACCCTGACCAGCTGGTAGAGATCAGCAAGGATCTCCTCCTGTTTCTGTCCTCTAGGAAGCAAATTCCAGGTCATTATTGGTGCTCTGCTTTTCAGCAGATTCATCAGTACCACAACTAGCTTATCTCCAGAGGGAAGGAGGGAAAAAAGGGGGAAAAAGACAGCAGGCAGTTAACTGCTCTCAAGCTGCTCCTTTGTGCCAATACCACTCCATCTCCGGTATTGTTTACACAGAAATAAAAGCTGAACAGTGTCAGATCTTAAAATAACTTGCTGTTTGTGGAGCAGGAAAACCAGGGTCAGGGAAGTTTGGAACAAATTTAAAGTGGCAGGAAGGCTAAGGAATGAACTGTGACTTTGGCAAGAAGGTGCTTGTATGCACCTGAAGTTTAACCATGAGCCTGGTGCAAAGTGAATTTCGGCCACCAGGTCTCCCCCACCTATTCCAGCAAGGCTGGATCAAACCTGGGGCTGAGATATGACATCTGCATTTGGCCTCCAGAGAAAATCTGCAGCCACAGCTGTTCCCCTTGTTAGGAACACTCAGAACATGGAAGAAAATGATGAGGGGGGTCTGATCTAAATGCTCTTGAGGTGTGCAACCAGTGGCTCTAGATGTGACATACGTGTTTTAAAAGAAGGAGCTCCTTGACACTGAGTGCTGAAAGTATTGATGGGAGCACTGAGGAAAAGGCTGCATCTGTAGGCATGGTGGGACAGCAGGTCAGAGTACAGCGCTCAAGGCTCCACATTCCTGTCCCAACACAAGCTATCTCCAAATGGGGCAGGGGATATTAGGTCTTTGGGTAGGTGAACAAACATAGGAAGGTGAAATATCTGGAGAGAATCCAACCAGATATGCCCTGTCCATTCCATGGTCAAGCTCAACTCAAACATATTCTTGTTGTAATGTCTGAAGGGACAGACTGGCCTCCATGTGAGCTGACAGCCAAGTACAACTCATACCAGGGCTTAAAGGTGCAGTCAAGACCAATTGAATTATGACAACAGAAGCTAAAATGTCAAGTGGTACAAGGGGGAATAAATTTAAACTGACAGGGGGCAGGTTTAAATTATATATTAGGAAGAAATTCTTTCCTGTGAGGGTGGTGAGGCCCTGGCACAGGTTGCCCAGAGAAGCTGTGGCTGCCCCATCCCTGGAAGTGTTCCAGGCCAGGTTGGATGGGGCTTACAGCAACCTGGTCTGGTGGGAGGTATCCCTGCCCATGGTGAGGGGTTGGAACTGTTGGAACTGGATGATCTTTAAGGTCACCTCCAACCCAGAGCATTCTATAATTCTAGGAAGTCATGAGGGCACAAGGCTCCACAAGGGGCTGCCTGCTCCCTTGCCCTTAGGTGGCAGTGCTGCCTGCAGATCCCAAAACAACACACAGCAGGGCCTGGGTGCTGTCAGAGACACCCCCACACATCCCTCCTTGTGCCCATTTCTTATTCCACATTCCTCAGGCCTCTGCACAGTCCCTGGCTGGGCTCTGGGCTTGTAACTCCTCCATGGCACAAGCAGGGAAGGAAGGAGGCATGTGCTAGGCACTATAGCAAGGAAGTACCCAGTCTTGTGCATTTCCCCTCTGCTTTAGTTCTTCCTGGCCATGGGAGAGGCAGTGGTGGCAGGAATGCAGGAACTGTCACCTTGCACGTGCTCCCTGGTGCCCTGCTCCTGCATGCAGGAATGGGGAACACTGCTGGCTTGGGAGAGGTGGGTGGTACACAATGTTCAAATATGGTTTTACTCTAGCCTTGCAGCCCACAGCCTCTTCACTGAGTTTTGGGCAGCTCCTGTCCTCTCAGCAAGTCTTCAGGGCTGTCCCTGTTGTTTTCTTCTTTGGTCCGTCTTGAGCTCCCTTTGTTGGGCAAACACCCAGGCAAACCTGGCTGCAAGCAATCAGTGGGGCTGGAGGTATCACTGGCTTGTTTCTAGGACAAACATGCTTTTGGGAGAGAAGTGAGGAGCGTGCCAGAGCAGCCAGATGGGCTCACAACACAGACCTGCAGGCAGCAGGCTGGGGGCAACCAGCCTGTGGCCCATGTGGGACCCCCAGCCCAAGCAACTCAAGTGAGAGCAATAAATTTGCTCTCATGGGCTGGAATGGGGCAACTGGTGCAGGGTCTGGGGCAGAACCAAGCCAAAGACACCCAGGCAGGTGGGGTGCAGATCTCACCAGTGTGAGCAGAAAGTGAGTGGTATCCAGAGGCTGATCCACTAAACTTCTAGAATGAGCATGTCTGAATTGAAGGGGGAAGGAGAGATGCATCTCCATTAAATTTTAATGCTCAGCCCTGACCTATGTTCAGCGAGATATTGCTGGGATTGCTCCCTGTCATGATGTAAAATACCAACACCACACCTTGGAGATGGAGTGGGGACTTAGCCAGAACCCAGAACTGCCCTGGAGCAAAGTAGAGAAATAAATAAAAGAAATTAAATCCCAGATGGACCAAAAAAAAAAAAAAAGAAGATAACATGCCTGGACTGGGTGGGAGAGGCTACTACTGCCAGACACAACCCATCAGGGCAGGAGCCCAGTGCCATCCTATCCTTTTCCCACGCCTTCCTCACCCTCTCCAAGTGGAGGGAGCTTTCAGATCAAAACAAGGACATTTACTTACACAGAAATATTCCCTTCTCTGGTTTCATGTCTGGGTTAAACCTCTAGCACAGGGGCAATAATGACGTGCATGAATAAGCTTTTGAACTTCAGCACCCACAAATCCAAGCCCCTGAAAGAGCCCCTTTTCCATGGAGAAGGTAGAAGAGGAGCTCCAGGGTGCCACTGAGGGTGGCACAGTAAAATGACATAAAGTTAATAAAGATACTGACTCCTTCAAAATAACTAAACCTTGCACAGGGCCCCTGCAAGGACATGCTCACTGCATGGACACACACACTGGTTCATGAGAAATTAAACTACAGGCTGCTGTAGCTGCACCTCTGTCCTGCTGGGGATGGGACAAGGAGGGGTTTTGGCTGAAGCATCAGCTTCAGAAAGGGTTAATGGCACATGAGATATCTTTAGTGGGATTTAGTATTTTTTTAACTTCAACAAACAAAGCATATGAGAAAATCCAGTTCACAGCTGAGTCCTGGCTGCCTGCCCACTAGGGCAGGGAAAATGCTGATGGTTTGAAATACCCACATGCTGGCCTTTCTCATGCAGCCTGTGGCCCAGGGTCCCTGGCTGGTCTCCCCCCACTGTACTTGGGACACTCAAGGCGGCAGCAGTGCAAACTGCAGTGTAAAGGCAGCACTGACACAGGAGCAAATCTACTTTCCTTGAGCATGGCTGGCTTCCTCAGACACGCAGAGGAGCCAGGATCCTGTGAGGCTCTGCTTGTTCAAAAACCATAATTAGCTCTCAAAGTAAATAGGTGTTAACAGAAACAAAGAGCTTTGCCACAGTCTGGGTAAACACTTCAGAATCAATTTAATTTCCCTTCTCCTGGCAGATGTAATCGTGCTGCTCTGCAATTATTTTAGGTCGGGGCAGGGAACAAAGCCACCGGGGCAGCTTTGCTGAGCAGCTGCTCCTTGGGACAGCCGGCAGGACCCTCTGCTTCACTGACATCCAGGCCCCCGAGGCTGAAACGAGCTTCCTTCCGCTGAACCAGATGTATAATGCAGCTGGAGATCAGCAAACCAGCAGTGAGCCATAGCATGACAATAAACTGCCCTGAAGTCCAGCCTCCTTAATCCTGAGAGTCCCCCTGTCTAGACAGAACATGAAGGACTAATGTGAAAACCAAGTGACAGAAAATTTACACTCTCCTGTTGAGCTGCAAACGGAAAGAAGTATCAAAGGGTGTAAATCTGTTTGCCTTTCAATTGTTTTGCCTTTTGGGAGTGTGGGTAGCACCTAAGCATGGTCCCCCACTGGTGCAGAGGGTTTGCCTCACTGCAACTCCAGGTTGCTCATTGGCTTACTAAATCATGCTAAAAGTCTTTCTTACCCTGCCTTTTCCCTACCATCATGGGGAGCTGGTGCAACAGGCTTTTACCCAAACTGCCCCAAAAGCTAATGTCCTCCACCACTACTGGGTTATAAGCAAACTAGTGATGGGTGACTGGGGCTCAGCTGATGTGGGGTGTCCCTTCGAGGAGGCAGCAACTCAGCATATGATGGCAACTGCAGTCAATGTGTTTGCTGGTGATGGAGTATTCTCCTAGCTGGGATGTGAGAACAGCCCAGATGGAAACAGCCTGGCTGCGGGGCCAGACCCAGCAAGGCTTTTGGGCCTGTATAAAGCAGTCACACACCCAGGAACAAGTACAACCAGAAAAATGTGCACAGTGGCTTCCCTGGGAGTTCCTGATCTTGTTCCACCACACTGCCTCTCTGCTGGGAGAAGCAGATTTAGTTAATTAATTGCTACAATTAGCATGGAGCTATTCCTGCTCATGATGGTTACCTTTTCCTCCCCCTTTTTTGGTTCATCCAATTACCAACTCATTCATTCTCCAAGGCAGAGGCCACAACAAGGCACAGAGAAGCTTGAGGATGAGGGGAGGAAGGTCCAAGAACAAAATACCAAGTGTCCCAAGCTCTGTTTCTACCCAGGAACTGTCCTGATCTCGCACAAACTCTTGCTCCTCTCTCATCCATCCACACTTGACTTCAAGAAGGTGATGAAGAGGGAGCACAGCACACCAGAATTACAAACATTGCTACGACTGTTTCATTACTCCCTCCAGCTGACACCCCACGAAGGATGCACCTCATGATGAGCTTATACACATCAAAATGGGCAAGACTTCCGACACCCATCGTGCTCCAATGACCCCTCAACTTCTTCACCCAGCCTCAGGCCATGGACTCTTCAAATGAACATTATCCACTTTGGGAAATTGATGATTTATTTGCCATTACTAAGCAGGGATGGTGAAGGAAAGGTGAGCATGGGGTCACTGCTTCAGCAAGGACCAAAGTGAAGCGCCAGCCCTGAATAATTCATGTTCAATCTCTGCTGCAGCATCTGGACACATCTGCTGCATTCGCCATTGCAGGCTTTTTCTTGGCTTACTCAGAAAACCAAACTTTGGCAGCTGGGTACTGTTTCAAGTGGGTACTTTCCCTACAGCATTAACGAGCTGTGATTCTGTTACAAATAGGGATTTTTGTTCCTCTTTTGCTGATGTCACTCCATGATTCTGCAGGGAATAGTGCTTGGATCTCTGCAGCCTGATGATCCCTGTGTGCCCTTTGGGACAGATGTACTTGCAAGCGGGAGATTGTTTTTCCTTTTGCTGCCCAGATTTATATTTCACTGAAGTCCCGTATCGATCCTGCTGCCGCTGGGCTGAAAGCTCATTTTACTAAATGAGAAGAAAAACAGTTCCCCCAGCTGAACGCACGCAAAATGGAAAATCCTGCAATGAAACAGCTCTTAAAAAAGGGGCCTGAACAATTTTCCTGAACCTCGGGGGCCACACCGCTGACATTGGAACGGTATGTAATTTATTTAGCCTGACCTTTCCCTGAAAGACCCGGCTGGCGACGTTATCAAGGATCCTTTCTGCCACTTGTGCACCCATTGCCAAGGTGACATCCTGCCTCATGCGTCAGTCAGCGAAGATCGCATCCGCGGTGCTGCGGTGCTTTGTTTGCTGTCCTGCCTGACAAGCTCTTGGCAGGGTTTCAACTACTGCGGATGGCAGCTGCTCCACGAGGGACCAAAACAGATTCAAGCTGGACGTTGTTATGGGGAGTTTCATGCAGACAGAGCACAGGCCTGCAGTCCCCTGGATGAGACAAGCAAAGGTACCCAGAGATGCTACCACGTATAATGGGATGGGCAGGTGACTACAGAGCTGCACGCCACGCTCACCTCCCCATCCCATCTCACTCAGGTTTTATGTGTGCCCTTGTGGTGCTGGGAAAGCAGAGGCAGCTCACCAGTGCTTAATAAAGAGTCTTTCCCAAGTGCAATTGAGTTTGGATGGTGGAGCACAACTCAGACAACAGGTCCCCTCACTGCGCATAAACTACCTGGAGTTTTCCTTCCCCCCTCCAGTGCTTTCCCTGAGGGTTCCAGGAAGAGATGGGGATGCAGGTGCAGAGAGTATGTCTGTCCTCCACATGAGGGCCTGCCAGCAGGGAAAACTGCAGTGGAGAGGAAAATGGTTCCAGTAAAGCTTCTCCCCCCACTCCATCAAGAGATTGAAATGTCTGAACAAAGGGGATTTTCACTGCTGGTTCCCACCACTCTCAAGGGGATTTTGGTGATGGATAGGGACAATGGCTGCAGCTAAAAAACTTCCCAAACACCACCAACTTCTTGTAAGAGACTGAAAAGTCTACAGTTACGGAGGGTAAAAATGACTGGCTCTCACAATAGCCAAGACAGCTCTTTAGATGTCAAAGGCAGGAAAGCCTCATGAAAGCTTCCCACACATCCATCCATTTCCCACTTCAGCCCCCCCACCCTTGGCAGGCTGCACCCCCCTCCTACAGGTCTGATCTGAAAGAGGCCTGAGGCCCATTGGAAGGACAGGAGAGAAGATGCTCATAGCAATGGACCTGTCTCTCATGGTACCTGTGTTCTCCTCGGACTGGTTGAAGCCACAGATCTGGCAGATGCTGCGGACCCATTTGTTCATGTCGTCCTCGGTCTCAGCCACCAGGTAGAAGGTCCTGTCGCTCGTCTTGATGTCGAAGATGTAGCTGTCTTGCAGCTCCTTCTTGTTGAAGGTGAGGCCTGCGTCCACTTGCTCGCAGAAATTGAGGTTGATGACACGCAAAGGTTTCTTGGAGTGGTCATTTTTGTAGTACTCCAGGACATCGGGGTCGCCACTCATCCGACCGCTGCGCAGGACGAACCAGCGCTTCTTCCATGCCTGAAACCAAGACAACAAGAAGCATGAATGCCACTGCTGCATCTGTGAGAGCAAAAATCCACTGCTAGGCACAGGGTGACACAGAGGGACACGACACTTCTCCACCATGGGGTGCTCTGGGAAGCTGCTCAGGCATACCTGCAAGAGGTGCATAGACTCAGCTCAGTTCTTCAGTTCGATACTGAAATCCAGGAAAACTAAATACCAAAATGGCATCATAGCATAAGATGACCCCAAAAGGTGCCAGTCTTGAGGCTCAGAGGAACCTTGCTCCTACCCTACAGCCCAGACATGCTTCCAGGACCCAAATGCCCTTCTCTCCGTGATCTGTGCAGTGGCATTACTGGGTGTTGCCAAAATGCCTTCCAGCAGCTCAGAGGAACTGAGGCACTTCAGATGCAGCACCCTGGGTGTCCTAACCTTCAGAGAAATCCCTGGGAGCATCATAGGATGTGTCTGCAGATACTGACCATGCCAATCTCTGTTTAAATGCCAGAATAGAAAGACTAATAAAACCAAAGGACAACTGGTTTGTTTTTTTTTTAAATATCACGAATAATGCCAGGGAGACCCATGGAGAATCCCAGCTTCATTTGTTTTTCAGCATCCTCTGCTCCTTGGCATGTAGGCAACTCCTTAGCAAAGGAAAAGGTTATCATTGATTCTTCCAAGCACTGCTGACAGCAGCTCTTGGCCAAACTACCTGCAGAATGGACTCAGGGGGTTGTGGAGCTTGAAGCAAACCAGCAAAACAAATGTCAGCCATCAGCCCTGGCCCTGAGAGCTGCGGCCCTGCTGCCCTCCCCAAGCCAGACACATCTGGAGCCCACAGGAGGAGGACTAGCCACAAGGATAACGTGTTAAAGGCTACAACTGAAATTACAGGGAAAATTGTGCAGGTGCAACCCCCCATCCCATGAGGCGAGCAGAGTGTTTCTTTGGGGTGTGCTCTGTGTGAGGATCATGGCACCTGTGGGAGGGATGAACAGGGTTGAGGGACCAACTCGAGCTGCCCCCCTTTGCAGAGCGAGGCCTCAGCTCCCATGGCCTAGGGAAGGGAAGGATTACCTCTAAGCAAAGTCCTTAAAACAGCTTGTTCAGGGTGTCTGAAGTCAGCAAAGGTTTGAGAGGTGCATGTGGATAAGCATGATGTGAATTGTGACCAGTGCTCCTGCATTACCTGACACAGACTTCACTTTGTTCCAGAGGATGTCAAGGGAGATGTGATCCCCACCATCCTGCTCTGGCTCTGGCAGTGGGGCTTTTTGTATGAGATTTACCTTACTTATATTTTTATATATAACCAGCTTTGGAGTTCTGATGATTTTAAGAGGTCTGGTTATGAGGAAGCACATGATATTTCTCAGAAGGAAGAACAAACACCTACAGTAAACCAGGAGAGGCACCGAGGCAAGCAGTGTGCTGGGTCCCTAATGATAATGCCCAGGTGCTGAGCACAAGCTTTACATATTGGTGACGGGCATGTGCTAGATCTCAGCCAGCCAACTGCACCAGGATCCCACAGTTTTGGAGAATTTTATCAATGAAATAATGGTAAGAAGCTCCTGTGGTGTTTTCCCTGAACAGTCTGATTCAGACCATACTTCTCAAAAGCTTAAAAATAGCTTTTGTTGATGTCTTTGAGATTTGTAATCAAATTAGTTTTGCACTAATTCTCAAAACGGCTCCTGGTGCCAGGAAAGCAACTTCAGTGCAATCTTCCAAAGGCAGTGAAGCAGCAAATTGCTTAGCAAGAGGACGTGCAAGGCTAGCAGATTTTGGCTTAATCTCACCCACTTTTCATCAAAATGGCTGTTTTTGAGTGACAAAATAGATACAGTGGAGCTGTGTCCATCAGGAAGGGAAAAACCAATTTCATCAGGCAGCAGCAATAATTTACTAGCCCATCTCCTCAAAATGGATCACCCAAATCACTGGGAAACAAATCTATGAACATTTTTTTCCTAGTTCTAGGTGGGAAATGCCCCATTAGCTTCTTCCTGTTAACACTGAGTCATTTCTTTGCAGCCACCTGGCAGGACTAAGACATGGGCATGCATCAGTGAAGGGACTGCAAGAAGATGGAGTTGTGCAACCACAGGAACCAGCACCTGAATGCAGACATCCAGCACCAGTTCTTGCTGCTTAGCTTATTGCTTTCCAACCATCTAGAGCCCAGTCTTGCAGCCTCCCTTCATGGCTGAGACACTGCATTACAAAACCCACAAAGTGCAGAAACCAGACTTCGGAATTTAGAGTTTTCATGGAAAAAACAGGAGGAAATGCTGCAAGCAAGACGAATGATGCTACCACGACCCCTCTTTTTACCACCAGTGTGAGAACCACAACTCCTGCAGTTCTCTTTGGCCTGTCTGGTAGCAATGAAAAGTACCACACAGTCAGGATCTGGCAGAGAAAACAGTGTAACATGCACAGTCTGGTTGCTTTGTGTAAGTTTTAACATAGGCCGGCTGCGAAAGGATGGGTCTTACAGGCACAACATGTCCTGGAAAGCTTCAGGAGGTGGAGCACCATTGGAGAGTGTGAGCACTGGACAGGGCAGGAGTCCCACAAGCTTGGGAAGACCACCCTGTCCATCTCTGTGTGGTGCCCTCCTGATGATAAGGAGTCACTGGTGTTCTAGCAATACAGCTTCTGACTCAGCAAAAGAGTTCACGGCAGCAGCCTAAGGAACGTCTGTCCTGGACAGGTGGCTGCAGGCAGCACAGCTGGAGGCATCTCCCACCACACTCCCCTGCAGCAGCACCAGCTCTTCCTGCCTCCTAGGATCAGCTTCCAAGCCAGAGGAATAAGCAACGATTGCTAGAAGAGAGTGGAAGTAAACAGTCAAGAAATAGACAGAAATCTACTTATTCTTGTGGACATTTTCTCTGAATTTTTGAGTGCTGGGCTCAGCAAGTGTATTTTATTTCTTCCCTGTGGATTTGCTGTGCCTTTATTGGGACCAGAGCTCACCTTGTGTTTGCCAGGCTGTGGCTGCTCTTGGGGCATCTCTGCTGGCACCAACGCAGCTGGCTTCAACATGTCACTATATGCAGCATGTGGCTCATCCTCCTGGGACACCTATTTCCCCAGTCAAAGCTACCAATACCATCCGAACCTTCTACATTTAGGCTTCCTAGGATATCACCTTCCTGCAAGAGAGTGATTTAAGCGTCTACTGACCAGCAGCTATGACAGTGGTAAGATGTATGGGATCCAAACGTGTGCGGCGATCTTATCTGATGCCAAACCAAGGGAGGATGCAACTCCATGTGACCCTACACACTCTTTCCATGACCACCTTCTCCCAGCATGAGGCTGAGATGGCACACAGGCATCTCATCCTCCACCTGAATTTTCCTCCTCTGCTTATTTCTACCTCATCACAGCTCTTCTGGAGTCCCTGTTGCCATCAGTCTGCTCCTGCCAAAACACTGTGCCTCCCTGACACGTGTTGTGAGCCAAGGGCTGTGTTTGTTTAACAGCTTTACAATGTTGAGAGGCCAACAGATTAACAGCCATAAAACGCTGCTTTGCAGCACAAATTTCCAGCTGTGCGGTCCTTTGCTGGCATCAGGTTCCTTCACGGTTAAATTACGGCTGCCAAAGGCCCTGAATGTCACTGAGAAATATTTTGACACTTGGCAAGTACTTCTTTGTTAAGAAAAAGTGCCCACCATGCTCCTATTGCGATGTGAATCCTCCCTGGGCACTGAGAACCGTGGCTGCTGCTCAGATTTTTTCCGCCTCACTTTAATTTTGCAGCAGCAAAGTTAAAGTTCACAAAACGGAGCTCTTTCCAGCTGGATGCTACCTGGAGCTGGCTGTTTTATGGGGAGCTGGGTTGGCAGAGGTGAGGCAGCGCTGCTGGGTTCACTGGCTGAGGGCACTTAGCAAGGATGTTCAGGCAGTGGTTGGGACCCTTCCTGTTCCATCTGCTGGGTGAGGAACCATAAGAGCCAAACCAAACAAGGCAGCTGCTCTTGAGCAACTGAGATGTCACCGTGTGTGGCAGAAGATACCATCCCACTGCTCCAGGAGTGAGGTCCCTCACGTCCCCCATGGCTGTCCTGATGGTGCAATGCAGTCACAGAGCTGGTGGCATCAGGGTAGAGAGCTCAGAGAATCTGGGGCCTCCAAGAGCCTAATAATCCAAGTGTTTTGACTAACAGCCCAGAGAGAGGCTTTATTAACTATGGTTATAGTGAGGGACATTCAGACAGCATCTTCCTCTCTGCTCCCCTGTTCTCTGCAAAGTGAACACAGAGATCCAGCCCACAACCTGCCTCAGAAAAAAAGAAAAGGGGTGAGGAAAATAATAACTTAAATATCAGTAAAGCCAGGTATCCATTCCAGGGGAACTTGCCAAGTGCCACAATTGTGAGAAGGAAGCAAATAGTGACAACATGGAGAGATGGCTCTTGGTGGGGCCTGTAGGAGAGGCCCATCCAGTATTATCTTAGCTTCGAAGTGAGGAGCTTGAAACAGTCAGAGACTGTTAGCTTTGGGTTGAAAAGGATGTTCTTTCAATTAGGATCAACTTCTGAGCCACATCTCTCTAATCTGAAACACTAATATTTTTACCACCACACCCTTACAGCACATGTAGGAAGAGAAGAGAAGAGAAGAGAAGAGAAGAGAAGAGAAGAGAAGAGAAGAGAAGAGAAGAGAAGAGAAGAGAAGAGAAGAGAAGAGAAGAGAAGAGAAGAGAAGAGAAGAGAAGAGAAGAGAAGAGAAGAGAAGAGAAGAGAAGAGAAGAGAAGAGAAGAACTACCTGTATATTTCCCAGGAAATCTCTCTGCCCTGTTCCTTCTCCCCCTGACAACAACTTCATGCCCACCAGCACTGCACACCAGCAGTGTGAAATAAACCTTCCAAAATCTGACCTGACACAAATCACAGCATCTAATCCAAGCTGGCAGGCAGGATGAGTGACCTAGCCATGACATCAGGCAAGTTTCTCACACCAAGATGAAGCTGGAGACTGTGTGATTCAAGCAGGAAACCCCACAGCAGAGCACACAGGTGCTTGTGTCCCAGATTTGATCAGAACCAGAGAGGCCCTGGGTGCAGGACAGCTCCTGTCATTGCCGCTGTGGCTACCAGCTGCCAATGGAGGTGCCATCATATCCACAGAAAGCCAGAATTCTGTCCCAGCCCCACAGTTTTCACTCTGCAGTGCAGATTAGTCTTGCACCCCATTGAGCACATTCTCCCTCTGGCTCCATTCACATCTGGTGTGGCAGAGAGGAGTTCACACTTCGGGAGCACGTGAGAAAAAACACAACACCTGGAAAGGTCTCACTGTTTTTCCCCATCCATCGTGTCCCCTCCAGACTGCCACCACTTTAGCCATCCTGGCAAGATCACCCCTGGGAAAGGGGAATGGAGATACCAGGGGTGTGCCGAGAGCATGTGCCTGGTGGCTTGGGTCCTTCAGTGGTGTGCTGGTTTTGCCATCTGCAAGAGTTACAGCTGTTGGGCTCTGTAACCCAGCACTGGGGCAGATCCTGTGCTGCCCACCCCTCCCCACAGCCCGGCAGCAGAAAGAGGGTCCCCTGTTGTGCCTGGTGCTACCAGCATCAGCCAGCGAAGCCCCATACAGGAGGATTGCAGAATAACCTACTGGTGACCTGTATAATAATGTTGTCTTCCTCTGTGTCCCTAGGGGCTTTTTATCTCGTCTGATGGACAGGAGGACGCTGGTTTTATTATTCATGCAAGAACACCTCTCCCCTCCTTGTGTAAGTGTTAACTCAAAGGAAATGTGGCTTGGAAGTAGATTTGTAAGCAGCAAGAAAGCCCCCTCTGTCTATGCAGGTGATTATGCTCACTGATTGCCCTCACACAGCCCCAATTCCCAGGGCAAACAGAGCTCCCTGAGCCCCACTCCTGCCCTTCCAGATCCCCCGTGGCTCTCCTTGCCCACTGCCAGCTCACCCTTCCATGTGGTGCTGGGAACAGGCAGCTCCCAGCGCTGCCCTCGCACCCTGCAGAGGGATGGAGGCTGTTCCCTGCTGATCAGGGAACTCGGGGTGGGCTCATTACCAGCCCCGCTCCGGGAGCCGTGATTGGCAGCGCTAATAACACCACGCTGCAGCTGCGAGAGCCTGCGGGGCACGGGAAACCTTGCTGGGGCACAAAGAGCCCCCTCCTTGCTCAGGAACAGAGGGAAGGAGATGCAAAATAAAGAAAACCCCAACCCAGTGCATATCTCAGGCTGTCAAACTGACCTTCCCTCCCGGGATTTTTTTTTTCCCACTCCTGGAGGTGTAATTAGGCTTCAGAGCACATGTGGAATCACTACATGTGACATCCACCCAAGGGCAGCAGAGGCAGCAGGAGATATCCTGCACCGAGCATCACTCATGCTGGGTGAGAGAGGGGGTTTCTCAGCAGAGGCACAAACACAGCCTCTTTATTTGTAAGATCATTTAAAAAACCATAAGCTTCATAAACAGCTCCTGCCATCAGAGATGTTTGCTGCCAGGGAAGGAAGGGTGAGGGATGGCTTGGAGCTACAGGTACACTGGGGTGGGCTGGAGGATCTGCTCCCCACCTCTGCCTGCTGTGAACGGCACAAGCAACACAGCAGTGACACAATGTGGAAAACATTTCCCTTCATATTTATTTTAGGGGAGTTCTCTGGTTGGAAAGATTTCAGTAGCTTTGTGCTGCATGGTCAATCTTAGGAAAATAAAGATTTCTCTCTGGGACGTGAGGGCACTGACAGCATTTCTGATGGGATGCTGGAGTGCCTGATTAAGGATGGGATGGAAAAACAAAATACCAAATAGTGAGGCTGTACTTACACCACCAGACAAGCTGTGACTGTCTGAGAATGTAGGACACAGGAAACCCTGGGAGGTCCAGGAGTGCTCCTGTCTGGAGGGTGTAGAAAGGATGGACCCAGCTCTAGTGGAGAAGCATGGGGATAGCATGAGACACGATGGAAAAGTCTCATTAGATGTAAGGAAAAGGCTCCACAATGAGGGGCAGAACAACAAAAAACCCAGATGGGGTGGGTGATGTCCATCTTTGGAGATGGCCAGAACCTGCCCGGACAAGACCAGGAGTAACATGATTTACCTCCATTCTTGGCCCTAACTTCAAGCTAGACCTGTCTTGAGTGGGAGCTGGTTCAGAGACCTCCAAAGGTCTTTTCTGACCTTAATTACCGCCAAATCTAAATTACTCTTCCATAATCAGGTCCACTCACAGTGAAGAGTGTCATATGGAGACCTGATGAGGCCACTCAGACTCTGAGTCCTGTTGTAGGACCAGTGTAGCCATCCATTCCACATCCACCCAGCATTTAGCACGGGAATGGACAGCACTGGCATTTTTCAACTCTCATTGACTAAAGCAATTAGTCCCCCTTTTCTGAATAATTCCTTCTGCTGAAAGCTGGACAGCAGTGCCCTTACAAGTGTGAAGGTGCCAGGAAAGCAAAGGGTTCACAGGAAGAACCTGGAGCCCAGCTCTTGCCCTGGGGCTGGCTGCAAATGGTCCATGTGCAGAGCCTCCAGTGCATTCCTGCTGCTGTGCATGGATTTTGTTATCTGGAATTATTTCCTGCTATTCAGCCCTGTTCTGTACTCCACTCTGTTATTCCTTGCTGGAATCTCTCCCACCGCCCTGCTGTGGCACATCCTTTGTGGGGCACTGGAGCAGCAGCCAGAGGAGGTGCAGGCAGGTGAGTGGGTGTGGGATAGACAGAGCCAGTGGCTCCCTGGAGACCCAGGCTTGTACCTTGTGGCCTCTTGGAAGGCTGACAGGACACGGGGCTGCAACAACCAAACAGGATGTTCCAGCAGCCTGTGATGTGATATTTCACTTGCCATACACATTGTGATACTACAGCCATACATATTTTACATGATGCACATCAAGGCTGCTGCTCTCCAGGTCTGTTTGCCAAAGCCAGCTAACACCACTGGCTGCACTCAGCCCTGTGCTCAAGGGCCGACCAACCCACCAGAGCAAGTCAGCCTGTGCCATGTGAGCACACCAAGAGCAAGAGCAGAGTTTAGTTTGCTTTTTCAAGTTTGGATTTCTGGAAGCAAAAGCAAACTGCTCAGAGATTTTTTTTCCCTCCTGAGACTCTGGTATCAGTCTCTGATAAGAGCCTTCCCGGCCATTACACAAGTAGGGCTGGACATGGGAACGCAGCATGAATAAATGACTTGGAGCAAAGCATTTTGATAACTGAGTTTTTCTAGCTTTCTGGCCGCTGCAAGAGCAAAATAAATTCCACAGCACTGTCAGCAATTTCTCTTCCCTCAGCCCTAGCTTTGGGCTACCTTGAATTCCGACCCTGATTGCCCAGGGAAGCTGTGCATGCCCCATCCCTGGAAGTGTTCCAGGTCAGGCTGGATGGGGCTTAGAGCAACCTGGTCTAGTGAAGGTCGCCTGTGGCAGAGGGGTTGGAGCTAGATGGTCTTTAAGATCCCTTCCAACCCAAACCATCCTATGATTCTGTGAACAGGGATCTGCTCCAAAAGCACCCATTCTGTGCTGGCAGGAGCCACAGCTCCTGCCCCAGGCTTCTCTGGCAAATGTGCACCAGCCTCTGCTCATGAAAATCTCATTGCACAGAGAAGTCACCCCATGAGTGCCCAGTGACAGTCACTCCAGGACAGGGCACCATGAGACAAAACAGCACTGCACGTGTCCCCTCTGCCTTCTCCTGGAGGTTGTGGCTGCTCTCCCACCCAGTGTCACCTCCTGCCAGCCCTCTGTGACACCCAGGAAGATGCTCAAGAGAGGACAAGGTTTACTTTCACCAGGGCTTGGCTGAGAGAAAATTTCCAGGCAGGGCATCGCATTTTGGGGCTGTTTTTGTCCCACACCCATGAGCGTCCCTGAGACCCAGAGGGAGACAGGGAAGGGGCTGCTGTCTATTCCCTATCAGCGAACCCTTTTCAAGCTCTGAACACTGCTTGTGTTTCAAAGCAAGCCTGAATTAAAGCAGTGCTTTTCAACAGAGAAAAGAATCTGAAAAAACCAATTTGAGATTCAGTTTTAATCAGCTGGAGATATACAGCCATGTCAGGTCTAGCAGTGAATCCTGTAATTAAAACTGCTCTGCCCTCAATCTCCCAGGTGAAGGCGGATGGAAATACAGATGGACTTAGAATTGGATATCAGGAATGAGAGGTGTGTCAGGATGCCTTCCCCTTCCCTTGGCATGCCACTTCCTTTGCTTAAAGGCTGCAGAATAAGTGCCTTACAAGGTGATACTGAGACTGTTCTGAGCTTAACAGGCTCTCTGCACAGCAAAAACCACCACCCAATTTGGTTTGATAGGATGAGCTGGAGCTATCATGGGGGTGAAGCTGATAGTAAAGTGTGAGGATGTTTTTCCTGTCATCTGAAGGAGTCTGGCTTGTAGCAGGATATTTGGGATAGGCTTGCCTTTCCAGGGATGATTTCTAATTTTAGAAAAGCTCTGAGGCTTGTTAATTTTCAGCCACTTTAATGAGCTGTCTCATCATCTGTAACTACTTCCAGCTCAGCTAACCTCTGCAACGGGAGAAATTAGCCTGATTTGGCTCATATTGAACTCACAGTCTGCTAGACAACCCTTTTCACCTCCTCATGGTAGCTGTCTGGGTGGCAGGGCCAACATCACAGCTGCTGGCACAAAGGGGGTAACAAGGAAGACCAAAGGGCTGTAATGGCTTCTCTGCAAGGAACTAGTGAGACAGGTCTGGAAAACTGTCAGCACAGGAGAGATGCTGAGGAAATCCCCAGTGGCAGGGAGAGGGTGATGGACATGACCTACTCCCTCGCACCCAAGACAAGAATGACAGGATATCATAGGAAGGCAACAGGAGCCAGGCTTGGGGCACACAAAAGGAGACTTCCCTTTGGGCAGCACAGCAATGAACTTGCTGAAGGGTGCTCAGGAGGATTCAAGTTTAGCTGGCCCCAGCTGGAGACTGAACAAGGTCACAGAAACAAAATCTCCCCAAGGTCACCAAGTGCCACCATGTGTGATGAAGGATGTCTGCAATGAAAACTGTTAACAACAGGGAAAATACTAGGAGGAGGAGGAGGAGGAGGGAGTCTTGCCAGCAGATGCTGGCTCACTGACCACTGCGCAACATTCCACATTGAAAGGATTTGGGAGTGACCCTCTACGGACGTTCAAATGTGCCAGGCTTGGAAGGGGCAAGGGAGGCAACACTGTTCACACCAACCCTCACGGCAGAGCTCAGCCTTCGTGGCTTCACATGGTGCCCTTGCTTTGCTCCGGGAAACGTGGGTGTTCCCACTTTGGCAAGACAGAGAGGCAGGAGGCTGTGAAGCCAAACACATTAAATGTGGGCAAAAATGAGAAATGGAGCCAAAAGCTGCTATGAGAAAGACAGGTCTGCAGAGATCAGCACCAATGGCAGTCACCTATCAGCTGGATTCTCATGGTTTAGTTGATTTTAGGGCCTCAGGTTCATTCCTGGAGCTTGAAAGCGAACCCCAATGAGTGGATTCCCTGGTGCTTCATAACATTGTAAGCTCACGTGAATGCCTTTCCTTAGGTAAAAATGATTTCTCTCCTCTTACAGCTCACCCTTTTGGATGAAACTCATGGAGACTTAATTATCTCATCCTTCTGTCAAGCCCCTCTGAAACCTGCTGGGAGCTTCACTGGTTTCCAGGAGACACTGACAGAAAGCACACACACACACAGACACTCCCCAAGGCTGTCCCTCACAGCCCTGCCCACTGCCCTGCTGACAGGCACCCTGCTCAGGCAGTCGGGGTAATGGGTTGGAGGGCAGTGGGGGATAATTCAGGGTACACATGGGGACAGCCCTAAATCTGCACCATGCAAGGGTCCAGATCTTACCTGTTGCACAGCTGGTTGAGAGTGGCCAGCTGAAATATGTAGATTGATGGTTTCAAGCCTGCTACAGTGAGGTACATCTTTCCAGATGTGCCCAATAGCCAAAACATCTGTCAGTGACAACACTTGGGTCTGTGTTGAGTCCTCACATTTCCAGTTCTACAAATCAGTGCCTACAAAAGGAAATGTTCTCCAAGTTCCCCCATATGTGAGAAACACAGATTCAGGCAGTTCAGGACTCCTAAGGTCCCTTCCAACCTGAATTATTTTGACTGTAAACTGATTTCTTTTATATCACAGGCTTTTAATTAAATCCACACTTATGCCCATATGGACCCCATTAACCGTTCATTTGTCCTCATGTTTAGCCACCACTTCCAGAAAGAAAACAACAAGCAGGGGGTTGCTTCCAATCTGTCACTTTGTGGGTTTGACATCTTGCAAGGGGCTCTCATGATGCCCTTTTCCACTAGACTGGAGCTCTCTTAGCATGTTCATAGAGAGAAAGTATCACAAACACCTGGCTATCCCAACCCCTCATCTCTTCCAGGAAACGAACCAGCCACCAGTCTATGAATTTCTGTGCTAAACACCATTTCTGCAATACTGCCATGTTTCCTTTCTTCCTCTTCAGCATCAACATTAGCAGCCAGCTACTCCAACACGTTGCTGTTGCTGCATGTAAGGAAAAATAAATGCACCTCCTACCCCTTCATTTAGACATCAAAGGTCACTGTAGCTGTTTCTGCCACAGCCTCAACTCACATTTCGCAGTTTCTTTCTACCAAACCCAGAAAACCCTGCATTTGGTGATTCACTGCCCCTTTCTGTAGGAACAATCTTATTTCTCCTTTGATGTTCAATTTTGCATTGGGCTGTCCTCTAACATATTTTTTTAAAATGTGCTCTGCTTGCCAAGTGATCCAGACTACCCTGTCTGATGAATTTGTCTTCAACATTTACCGTTTCATTACCCTTTGTGCCACTGGCAGCTTCTCCCCACAGGAGCCATTAGATCTGCTTCACTTAGGGAAATGCTAAGACTTGTATTAATCACTGAAAAACAGCACGAAGAAGAGCCCCATTTGTGGGTGACATCTTCCTGGGATCTGCCAGGTTCTAACTCACTTGCCAGGTGCTTGGGGCTGTATGGACTAAGCCCTCATTTCCTGACAGCTCGCCTGACACTGGCAGACCTGTGGGCTCCTCCACTTGGCCCAGGACTGATTCTGGGCATCAACCTATTGCTGTCTAGGGAGTCCCTTCTGAACGTTTCTTTTGCCTCCTGGATTGGAAGTAACTCCCTCAGTCAGGATTAATCTCATCTGTTTCTCCCCGTATCTGGAAAGCTGCTGTCTTCTTTTGCCATGCTTTGGTGGAAAAGTGAGAAGACCATTGCTTCCTGGACCTCCATGTGCTTTTCATACTGCTCTGCTCATCTTTTCCTCAAGTACCAGGTTTTCAAACCTATCCATAGCCCTTCAGTGATGGGAACTCTTACGAAAACCAAGGGAAGATGGCCATTGAGAGTTTTGGTTGCAGCAGAAGGCTTTAACAGAGGCAGTCTCCAGAGACCATCCACAAAGAATCTGGAAGAGCAAGGAAAGCCCTTGGCTCCCTTTCCGGAGGAAAGACCTTCCCCAAAAGGCAGCAGCACCTCAAAGGCACACGACCAAGGTTTAATGGGTGCTGCAAGAGCAGATGACTGGGCATTGGCAGAGTCTCTCACCTGATTAACCATGTGTCTGCCCCAGCCTTTGCCTTTTGCCAGCAAACAAAGCCCAGGGAAGATATTCCTGAGCTCATATACTCTATTTGGCTCTGGGAACTCAAGTGCATAATGGGTCACTTGATAAACAGTAGCATGGTTTAGTCAAAATGATGAGAAGATCAAATGGACGAGGAGTTGGCCCATTCAAAGACAACCTACTCCTAATGAACGGTCACATCACTATTGTCTTCTACAAATTAGAGCCTATAGAAGGCCTTGCCACTGTATATTTGGGATGCTACAGGGTTTCTGGTCATTCCTGATTCCAGACTGACCAACATCACAGTTGAGAACATTAAATATTCTGACTCTGACCTGAAGAATGGTCACACATCTGGCTGGACAGGGCACAAAAATAACCTCGGATCATGGTGACATATTGCCTTATTTAATGACTTCTTTAAAATCAAGGCAGCCAAAGGGAAGTAAATCAGCTGAGGTGCTGAAAAACAGCCAAGGATCTACCAGGCTTCTATGGATTAGCCTTTTCTCCTTAAATTGAAATGATTCCATTAAAAATGGCTGTAGCCAGACACAACTGAGGTTTCCCCTGACTGATCACACAACTCTGCTCATTTTGAAAACCCAGCTGGAAGCCCAGCTTGATGCCCATGTGCCTCAGGCTTCAAAGGAGTGGACAGCAGGGTGGGTACTAATTCCACATTACCAGCACTCCACAGCAGTTTCTCCATCTGCCTGCTAATGTGTGCTCAAAAACCAATACAAACACTTGTATCACTGCAGTGAAACAGGGGTAGCTCTGTTTTGTCCCTCGGCACAGATATGGTCATTGGAGGAGGATGATGCCCACCACCTCTCCCTCCACTGGAATCCCAACGGCCACTGACTCAGCTGTTGACCCCATCAATAGCTGAAAAGCCTTTCCAAAAGCAGCAAACCTCTCTCCTTTCATGTATTATTAAAATTCTCACTGGTTAATTTATTAGGGTACTTTGCACTGGGAAAAACGACCTCTTTGTTGACCCACTTAAACATGCTCCACTCCAACACAAAACGGTCAGAAGGGCGAAAGGGAGAGCTGGGGAAGTTGTGTGCAGACTGATGTCCTTTGTCTCAGTGAGACAGCTCCAGGATGGAAGTGCTGGGACTCCCTGGCACGAGAGCAAAGGGCTAGACACAAGCCTTCACAGACCAAACCACAAAGGAAACATTCAGCCTTTATGCCAAATGGACACAGCCAGAGAAACAAGACTTCCCGGTCCCGCTTCCTAGGCAGTGCTCATCCCTCCCTGAATCTATGGGTTCGGGAAGGAAACCTTGATTTCTCTCCATGTTGCCTTCTTCTAACAACCTAAATGGAAAACACAACGAAGGGTGGTGGACGAACCCATCCACACATGGTGGGATTTGCTCATGAGGCAGCAAAGGTGCATCCTGGCCATCCTCTAGTCAAAGGTGTCCAGACCTACACCCAGACTCTCCTCTTACCTGTTCCTGTGTTTCCCTAGCATGAGAATCACTAGATTTGCTCCACAGAAATCCCTGATTCAAAGTAACTCGTATGGGATGTGGAGGAACAGGGCACTGCTGAGCAAAAGCCACACTGACAGCGCAAACACCACTCAGCACCAAAAGTAGCCCCGTAAGTGAAACGAGCAGGATTAGCTGTAATTAGGTCTTGTTTTTCCATTAGTGTCATAAAGATAAAGCTGCTCTCCTCGCAGAAAGGCGGCCTGCAAAGTGCTCAGACTCCACAGGACTCTCAGGTTATTAGAGAGGACACAAAAGCTCCATTTGCTTTCATCACTGACAAAGCACCTGCAAAGTGCAGCGATGACAAAAAGACACCACAAGGTGCCTTCAAACCTGGAGGGATTGAGAGCTCCATCCTGTGCCCTGCTCATTGCCCTGACCATCACACCAGATTCCTGCTAGGGAGTATATTAAAGCTCAAATGCTTTTCTGTGGCTCATCTCATGTGATGCTCTTTATCTCAAGCAAAGCGACTGCCAAATAACTTTGATACTAAGAGAGGAAGCAAAGAAAGGTTCATGAGGACACCTAAAAAGTATCTGAAATTTCATCCCTAAAGAAATTACTTGGAAGAAGGACCTTGGAGATAGACATGGAACACATTAACCCCTGCTTATTCTTACTTTCATAAAGCTCATAACATATCCTGGGTGTTAGATGAGCAGAAGTACACAGAATGGGAGTGCACAGAATAAATTACAGGAGAAGGCTGAACACAAGTTTGGGAGGTAGGAGTTTGCAAGATCCGATTCTGCAGTTGCCATTAATCTGTCAAAAACCCCTGGAGAAATGGGGTTGTACCCTGCTGGGCCACCTTTTTCCAAGCATCAAATAAAGACTCAGACACAGAAGGATGTTACAAAACAATGACTGAACTGGCATCTGCAAAAATACTTTGGGGGTGGAAAGTGCAGTTATATGATGGCTGAGGAGTAATTTTTCTCCCTGCACCAGTTCTGCAAACCAAGAGGTAGAAAACAGCATGTGGGAACCTGAACCTGCAGCAAAGAGGGGTGGAAAGAGCAGTAACTGATGAGTTTTATTGCAGGATGTGTTAATCATCTCTCTAGACGATGGACTGGATGGGGGTGGAAGGACTTGGCAGCTGGGATTTGAGATGTATTTGTAATGCTAACACACATCTGGGATCCATCCTGGAACAGGAACACCGTGTCTGGACCAGGCAGGCCAGAAGAAAATGTTCTTTGTGGCCAACCTTCATGAAGGACCTGACCTGCTGAGCCAAGTGTGGCCTTCAGAGGTGCCCCGCAAGCAATCTGGAGTCATGAAATACCACAGATACTTTCCAAAGGGAGCATGGAGTCTCTGTGAGTGATTTGCTCAGAAGCTGTAAGAACTGTCTTGCATGGACTGCCAGGGAAAAACAGGTCCAGTTCTCATTGTGAGCCTTTGTCCCCAAATTCTTTGGCAGACTGAGCTTGCTGCTCTGGTGGCTCAAGTCCATGCACAATGACGTTGAAAGATGCTTAACCTCTGTTTTAGGGCGCTCAATTCAAAGTTTTCTGCTTATCTGACACACATGACGTGTCTACCCACCAGCACAACCCTCCATATTTCAGTGCAGTTATCTCTGGCTCACAGCAGTGAGCAGGGCACCAGGGTGTGGGCACAGGCATGCAGGCATGCCATGATCAGGGACTGCACCTACAGCTGATAAAACAGGCACCGTGTTCCTGCACAGGCCCCCATTTACAAACTCCTTTGGAAGCATTTAATCTTCAAAAAGCAACATTAATAAAATATGGCACTTCTCTGGCTGTGCTAGAGAATGCATGGAGTACCTGGGTTTTCTGCCCCAACCTGCATAGGCTGTTGGGTTTGGGAAAGAAAGATGGGGAGTCTACACCAGTACCTGATACCTCAGATTCCCTGGCTGGGTGTTTCCAAGGATATGTTTTTCCAAGGATATTCCCTGTGCTCTGCAAGAGTCTGAGGGAAGGCACTCCTTATTACATCACCTCCTGATGTGCAGGGGATCCCATGCTTTGCATTTGCTGTGAACTTCCTGGACACCCTGTGCATCCCTGCATTCCCAGTCCAGCCTGATGCTGCCCCACCAAGCTGCAGCAGCCCTGCTGCACATGGTTTGTGTTGCCTCTGTGGATGCCCTTTGTGAGCTCAAGTGGTTTCTGCAGCTGTGTAAACAGGAGTGAAGCCCACAATGGATCCCTGACCTGTCTACACGTGGCCTCCTCACCCTCCCACCAGCAAGGATGAGCAATGAAGACCCTGCTGGGTTCTCCACCCTGAGAAAACACTGGAGAACAGCTGTCCTTCACAGCAAGGGTGGGCTCCACGTGTAGCCCAAGCACTCTTCAGAGCCATTCTTAGCATCCCAGGATGCAGAAGAAAGTTCAACACCGAGCCAAGGATGTCTCCTTGCTACAGACAGCAAAATCAAGTGAGAGATTATAACAGCAGGAGTATGGAAGAATGGAGACTTGGAAGATCTGCCAGCAAGACCATTTGATTGTGCCTAGAGATAACATTTAACAGGGGTTTTTCCTATGGGAGAAAGCAGCCCCCACCCACACAGGTGAGCTGGGAGACAAGCTCTGCAGATCCCCTTGATGCTGCATGTCTTCAGAGGGGTTTGAGTCTGGCAAAGCTCAGTTTCAGATAACTTCACTAAGGACAAGACAGGAGGGATGAGCCCAAGGGAGGACCATGAAGACAGGCACCCGCTGAGCTCCACAAAGATTGGTCCTGTATTAGTAGTGAACAGGGTGGAGCTGGGTTAACAGCTGGCCTTGATTAGCTGGTCCCTGGGTTCAGCCAAGGGGCCTTGGGGCCACCTCCTCTCTGCACTCAGTCAAACAAGACCAGGAAGCACCTAGACCCTATGAAACCCAGCTCTCCTTCTGGCTTCGCATGCCACAGGCACCTGGGTTTCCTATCCATCACTTGGATTTCTTCTAGGATGGCACCTCCTGTATCACCATCAGGTTCAGGTGCCAGGATCCCAGGAAAGTATCAATAAACTGCAGGAAATTCAGAGAAGAACAAAGCGAACTATTATCATGGAGCCAGAGAGACCGACTTTCTGAGCTCATGTGTTTAGCTTGGCTTAACGGCAGCTTAGCAGGGGCTTGGCAACTCAACTGTCTGCAAATATTTGAAGGGTGTAAACACCAAGGACAAGAGAGAAATCACTGAGGGAGTTTTACAGAGTAGGCTGAGCAGGAATGTAGGCACTCACTCACCACCATTTCTAACTGGGGCTGGGGTCTCTCCATGTAAATTTACTGAAGCTCCCTGACCTTACAGCTGCTCTCAGGTCTCGGTAGCACCTGTTGGGTCATGATGGGGCTCAGAGAAGCACAAACAGCCCTTATGTCAGGTTTTATACCTGAGGATGCCAACAATGAGAAGGTTCTTGGATGCTGGTGCTCACCAAGGCAAGGGCACGTGGTATCTAACACCACACAGCCCCGTTTCCAGCAGGTCTTCAGGTTGTTCAACGAGCACACTTCCCCATCTACACCCTGTTTTTCTCTTCCATCTCTAGCAGTTTCAAATCTAAAGCACAGGGATGAGGGCTGATTTTTAGCCGAAGTCTTAGAACAGACATGGCAAGAAATGTTTTGCTTATTCATGATAGCTGTGTAATATTATTTTTCGGTTTTGTTGGACAAAAACATCCTTGAATTTCCCTTCCAAGCTCCTGAAACAAATAATTTTATAACTATATTTGGCATTTCATAACTATATTTGGATTTTTCCGTTTAAAGTCAAACTGACTTTCACACTGGAAGGGTTAAAACAATCGCTCCAAATCAAAATATTCAATTTATAGTCAAAGGAAATACTTATTCATCTTTCAAGCTAACTTCTGTGGCCTCACAGAACTGCCAGAGAAACCCCCAAAACAAGTCACCACGTCTCATGTCTCATAAGGTGACTCCAAACTGTTTGGACACCCTGGAGTGACGTTGCTAAACCCCAGACGAAGATATATCCCAGTAGGCACAAAAAAATTGCTTACGGAAGGGAAGATTCAAATTTAGAGTGGCTGCCTATCTATAAATAGTCTGCAGAACTAAAATACATTCCAGTTTGGCTGGAAATGCCTTTTTGCCTCGTACTCATAAACACTCCTGCCTTTTATAGTTGAAGCAAATATTTGGTTTCTATAGTTATAACAGTGAGTACCCAGTGGTCTTTATTTTTAATCTTCACAGTGTTTGCCCGAAAAACAGGGTAGTGGTTTGTGGGGACCCTGGAGGAGTCTGGACCACAGGTGCATCATTAAAAATAAACCTGTGAACAACACAAAAAGCTCTCCCCAAAGCACCCAAACGCAGAGAGGTTTACTAGTAAATAGCATTTGGCTTTTAGATGCAGCTCTAAGTGCGCTGAGAGTGAAAAAGGCCAAGGATCCGGTGATTGCTAATATAATAATGAGGCTCTGTCCTACTAATCTGATGTTCTCAAAGCACTTTGCAAGCATTAATCATCCTCCCAGCAGGGCACGGTGGGGATCATCACTCTGAGCACGTTACAGGCCCAGGGCAGATGGGGAGAGCCGTGCGCAGCCTGAGAGATCGCGCGTGTCCAGCGAGGGGGCGGCCTGCGTTGCTTTATGGATATGTATATTCCAAAAGCCACGGCCACCTCCCTGAAACTTGCCTTCAAAGGGGCCTATTTATCTCTCTGACAGCAATACACACCAAAGCCCTGTTATTCAGCGCTTAATAAATCAAACACCCATCCACCAGCATTACTGATGGAAGGAAAAGGAAATTAAAGGTGACCTGCTTGGCTTGGAGATCACAGGATGCCTCCCCATCCACTTAGAATAATTTAAGGTGATTAAATCCTGCCTGCAACAACTAAACAGGTTTCACTTATTTTCATGTCCCGGCTCGGAAAGGATTTCAGGGTGGGATACTGGGCTTCCCAAGGGGTGCCTGGAGATGATGGTGCAAACCCAATGCCTCCATCCCTCCAAGCAGTGAGCTTGCAAACCAGATTTCTCCATGGGCAGTGCTTTTCCTGGAAAACACCTGAATTCAGCTTCTTTGCAAATCCACAGCTGTTTTACTTAACATCCCTGAATTTATTATCAGACTGGACATGCCAAGAGGATGATGGGGCAGGAAGGGTGAAAGGTGAGTGAGCCCAGTCTCAGTTTTAGCAGGGCTGGGCTCCCACTGGCCAGCCAGAGACCTGCTTCCCCTGCTCATGCTCAGCAATGAGGGCTATCTTCATGCCTCATCCTACTCTGTCTTCCATCAGGAGAAGAGACTCACACTTGCTGAGCTCTGCCTGGCACACTCCTGTGCCTGTTTCTGATGGGCTGATGGATGCCAATGTGCCAGACAGTTGTGTGAAGCTGCATCCACCTGAGACAATTCCCCATTTCAGCTCTTCTACACAGCTACAGAAAGACAAGGGAAAGCTGCATGGGGAAAAAAAAAAAAAAAAGCATCTGGAATCACAGGGATTTACTAGGAGAAGGAGAATCTTTCAAATTGCACCAAAGGGGTTAGTTTCTGCATTACTCATCCATTCCTGACCTCTTGCTCTATTAGGGAAAGAGAATGTTGAATTATCCCAGGCCATGGCTGTCCTCACAGTGCAGGATGTGAAGAATGGATAACAGTGGGAGTTAACAGCCAGTACAAGACCCAGCTTGTGGCAAAGGGCTAAAGAGAACCAAGCACATCCACTCATGGCAGTCAAAGAGCCACTACTTCCACCATTAAATTCATCCAGAACGAACATGGATGTTCCAGGTGCGATTAAAACCCCTTCCATGGCTTTTTGTTACTCACACAGTGCTCTGGGAAGAATTCAACCAGTATTTTTTACCTCAGCAGAGGGAGTTCAGACATTCCCATTATCCCGCATCCTCCCAGACCTGGCTCTTGCTTAGCTCTTGCTTAAAGGCAGAGCTGCTGGAATAACCTCATTGCCCTGCCGTGGGCAGGCTGCCTGCTGGCCACAGAGGGACATCTCCAAAGGAGCTATGACAGCAGTGCATGGACCTGTTGGAGGCTTAGAGCCAGGCTTTCAACTCTCAGCAGTTCCTGCTGCCCTAATTTACCAAAATTAAGGTCCCACAGAGATGCTTTCCTAAAACAAAGAGGTAGTACCAGGTTCACCAGGGTGCTGTTGAGCACCTAGGACACTTGTGCTCCCAAGACTCTCTGCAGAGATGCCACCCCCTCCGTGATGGCACAGAGCTTTGAAACCCTCTGAACACTGTGATTTGCCTCAGGAGCCAATGAGGCTCCAACACACTTGCTGCTTAGCACGCTGCTACCTGCAAACAGCACATCTTTGGCACCTCATCCCTCCCTCCTCTCCTCCACAGCATTAAAATGCCTCACGCTTGCTGTGTCACTGACTTCCAAGCCTGTGGCCACTCTGCAATATTGATATTCTTGTATTTACCATCAGCCATCTCAGAGCAGCCTGGAAAAGACCTACAGTAAATTGCTTCCGTGGTTTAATGACCGCCTTGGATTCCCAATGCACTTCCAAGCAGCGCTGGGAAAGCCGAACATCACGGCATCAATCCAGCGCTGCTGTTTCAGAGCCAAACCCTGAGCCCCATCTCTGGCTGAGAAAAACTCAGCTTGCATCAGCTGTAAAACCTATCTGTTTTGGGGTGCTGAGGGGGCATAAGATGGCTTTTTGCTTGGCCCAGAGGCTACCAGTGGTTCCAGGAATCCTTGTTCCTGGCATGGGAGACAATTCTTACATTATGGTGGAAGAGATTTTGCCCTCTGTATGCTCACAGAAATGCAGAGTGATTCTAGGATGGTACACCAATCCCATTTGGGACTACAAAGCAAGACATATGGTCAGTGTTTGTGGCATGCAACAAACCCCATTTCAAACCCATTTCTTGTGAAAATTACCCTGTTCACCTCCTATAACCCCTCACAGCATCACCCTGATTGTACAAAGCTGTCTTTCCCACTCTGCATCTCTCAGCACCCCTGTGTGCTACCCAGGCAGGTTCCCACAGCAGCAGGGAAGCTCCTCCAGGGAGTCTTGGAGTTATTTGGGCAAGAAGGTCAAAATACCAATGATTGCAATCATTACTTCATCACGTGGCACCATGCAGAGCATCCAGGAACTATCCAAGGTTATACAAGAAGAGCACATAGGAACTGCATCCCAGGAAGATTTGTGTGTGCTTCCTATGCACAGCCTCACAGGATGAATAAAATGCTTGTGGCTTTGCTGATCAAGGCTGGGTGAAGAGCTTGCCTAGGATGCCACACATGAGCAAGAACTCATGGGCTTTTTTCAGAATAAGACACTTCTGGGCTTAGGTCAAGTCAGGTCCAGCAACCACTCACTATGTGTCCCAGTCTCTCATATGTTCAAATGTTTTATGCAATTTGAAGAAGTTTAAGGAAATGTCTTTTCTTTTTTTTTTTTTTTTTTTTTTTTTTTTTCTTTTTCAAGAAAGGAATTATTTAACTAAAGAATTTTACAGTGAAGCTAGGAGGATGTGACTGCTCTTGGAGAAATCTGGATCCTGGGATGGGGGAGGGGAGGGGCAACAGGATAGCAATGCCCTAATGTAGGGGTTGAAACAACAGGAAGAGGACATAAGTTTTGTAAGGAATAAGGTGTGATTTTAACAGCCAAATCTGCTTCAGCCTGGCCCAAGCCATCACTGCAGCAGAAATACAGATTTAGGGCAGGATCCTCATGTCAGACACTCAGGTGAACACACAGACAGCCTTCACTGGTTTTAAGCTCTCCTGGATTTACATCTCTGAGAGGCTGCAGGAACTACCACAGCCATAGAAAGCTGCAGCCCCCTGGCATTCCTCCAGGTGCCACAACTTCCCTGCAACTTGGCTCAGCTCTAAGTGCTGAATACAAGAAAACTGTGGCTTGACAGCAGCAATCTCCCATCTGCCAGCTGGGTAAATTCCCTTGGTTTTCCAGAGGAAGATCTGACAACTGCTCAGATATGGGAGGTTTTGGCTTGGGGATGCTGAACACTCAGTGCTCAGTATGTCTCCCCAAGGACCACCTGGGATCTACTAGCCTGGGTCATGGCCAAAGCCCTCTTCTTTATCCCCAAAGTGCAGCTGGTATTGCATGTCCCAGGGAAAGGTGCAGAAATCCCATAAACCTTGAAATAGCTTGATTGTGGGAACAGCATCCCCCTAACCCAGGCAGCACAGGACACGTACAGCACACAGGGTTTAGCAGCCCCCTAACTGCAGCTGTGGCCGATGCGGAGAAACGGATCAGATAACAGCTCTCCCAAAGCTTTCTGTCCATTATTTTAGTGTCATTAAAAAGTGGGTAATCTCCTCCTCCATAAAAGCACTGGCTTCCTCTGGGAGCCTTCTGGCTGCTCTGTTGAGCCACAGCAATCCAAAGGCTGGCTCTGCAGAGAACTAGGAGATACCAACAAAAGTTGTCACAAAATGTGACATTTTGGAAACTCAGCCCGGGGTCTTCAGAGATGGGCCTGAGCTGCAGCAATGGAGCTGTGCCCCTAGAAAGCTGTGAGTCACATATTAAAATGTGGTGACCTCTCTGTTGCTGGCCCCATGCAATCCCAGCAGGAAGGACAAATAAATAATTTTCTTCTTCTCTTGTTTTTCTCCTTTGTTATGAGTATTTTAGAAACTTAATAGCAATTTTTTTACCATTACTACTATTTTTCTTTCCTTTGCAAGAAATGCCTACTGCAGCAGATGAAGTTGGGAATCATCCATAGCTCTTTGCCCACTGTTATTTTGCCTTTTGTGTTTCTTATTTGCCAGCTCTCTGAGGACGTGAAGAGGCTGGTAATAAGAAGAGCCCTTTTGGATGAGCACCAGGCATGGCAGGGAGAGACAAGAAGACAAGCTCAGTTCTTGGCTTCTGCACTCAGATCTCACCTTTGCTCCCCTTTCTATGGATGGATTGCAGCAGCAATAAGACAAGCAGATATCCAGGTGCTGCCACATACTCCCACTTGCCCATGCTGGAGCATCAACACTGTCAAAGTCCCAGTTACGACACTCCTTCACCTGCTGGCTGCCTTGCCCCACAGCTGACCCAGCCTCACAGCAGTGCTGCCTGTGGAGTCACATCCTGCTCTCAGATACACAACACCCTGAGACTCTGTGAGACATCCCATCTCACCCTCTTTATTCCTCACCTCTTGCCAGGCAAGTGTGAGAGACCCAGGGTTTCCCCCAGCCCTTCCCTTTTGTCCCTTTTGCCAGCGCCTCTTTCATCCATTCCCATTGCCTTCCATGATAGACTTCAGATATTTTTGGTACTGGGGAAAAGGCGGGAAAGGAAGAGCCAGCTCTGCTTTGCATCAATCCATTGCTATTGAATGCAAAGGAGAGGGCTGCAGTGGATGTGAATTGGCTGATCCATCCTCCTATCAAACCCGAGGGTCCCTGTGGAGGAGCTGTCTAGTGAGGCCACACAGCTCTTGTTATATTTAGGAAGAGCTTCCCCTCCTGTGTTGTCAATTTCATGCAGCAGGAAATCTTTTATTGGATGTTTTATTTTAGAAAAAGAGCACAAAACAACAAAAAATCACCTCATTTCCTGGAGTCTTCCTCTCTGCCTCACTTCTTTCTTTCCGTTTTCCCTGTTTTTTAGTATTTGTTTCTAGGCCATGACACTCAGCAGCTTTCCCTCTACATCCAGCTCCAATCCTTGGATGCCAGCATGGACCTCCACTGCACTCAGAACCGCTGCATGGAAGGAATCAAATGCCCTGAGCTGCTTCTGGCACCTGGAAAACTGCTCCAGGGAGCATCCTCATCCAAGTCCTACTCCAAATGCCATTCAGCATGTGAAGCTATCCCACTGACTCTGGCCAGTGTTGGAACTGACCCTTGGGGCACAGCAGGAGCACGTGCAGGCTCCTCTTCCACATCCATATGCTCCATCCGGAAACATCAATTCTCTTTCTATAGGAAGGCAGGTTATCCTGGGGCAGAGGAAATGTTTCCTCTTCCTGGCAGGATGTTTGCAGGGAGCCCAGAGTGAGGTATGTATAGAAACCTCCTGATGCAGAGGCTTCAGTAAACACCTCCCAGCAAACAGGCTGGACCAGTGTTCTCTTGGAGCAGACGAGAGGGAGCCCAGGGGAAGACAAATATGAAAACTCCATCCTACCCTTGCCAAAACCAGGCAGAATGTCCCCTACTAATCACAGTGATCAATATTTGGAGGGATCCCTATGGGGAGCTCTCCATGCATGGGATTCCCTGAATCCAGGGAGATGGTGCCCAGGTCTGGCCAGAAAGGAGTTTTTATTCTTCACTTCCAATGAATTTTCCTCTTGAATAAGGAAAAGTGAAGCTTAAAAAAAAAATTAAAAATTTTCTGACCCCAAAAAAGATTTATCCAGAATTTCCCACCTCAGTCTGTTAATAGAGTTGAGATCTCAGCCCTTCATCTGGGTTGATGCATAATTCCTGATGCACAGCTCTTCAAGACAGGCCTCTCTTCCAGGCCTAGGTACTAGGAAAGGTACCTGGCTTCAGGGTTCTATGACAAAACTTTTAAGAAACTCAGCCCTTAATGTAGAGATTTGGGAATTTCAACCCCAAACATTGCATGAGGTCATTAGCTAAATCAGAGCTTCACCCTTTTGGTATTCAAATCACAGCCTCCAACACCGCTTGCCTGAAGAGATAAAGTGGTGGCTGAGCAATAAGCTCTTTTGGATGCTGATAACCCCCCCCCCCTTTAATTGCTTGATGTGATTGTAATTATTTAATTTGCTTCTATTTCCCTCTCATCACAAATCCAGTCCCTGTGAGATCCAGCATGGTGCAGCTCTGCCACTCTTTCTCTCTTGTAATCTTTAGGGATGAACATCAGGGAGTCAGAAGGGTAAACACGAGTTGTCCATACACTTCAACAAGGTTTGATACCTACTAAACTTAGGTGTTTTTGAAATTTTCTGCAACACAAAAAAAAAAAATAAAATTAATGGATTTGAAAAATGTCAGGGGTTTTTTGTGTGAGTGAACCATGCCTGCATCTTGTTGCCCTACTGTGGGACATGCCTGAGTGGTGCACAGCTGGTTTTACCACTAATGATGGGTCAGTCCATCAAGGTTTATTTTGATTTTATGACCTTTACGAGACAGTCTTGTGTAGGAATGATTAAAATAGCAACCGTCTCCTGTTTGTGCTGCAGTGAAACCATCTGACATCAACACAGACACAGCACCAAGATGGAAAACATCACTCTTCCTAATTCATCACATAAACACTGGTGGCCTGAACTCACCAAGCCAAACAGGTGTTGGACTGACCCAGTGCTTCTGGATCCCTCACCAAGTCCTGCCCATTCATGCAGGAGACCCAGCAGCACATTTTCCCATAGGGATTTGCAGAGCAGGGCTGGGGAGGATGTCTGCAGTTGTGCCAGAAGCCTCACAGACATGATGTGCTTATTCTCTCTGTCTCTTCTTTCTGCTGAACCTGTCCTCAGGGCTGATCCTTGTCATTGCCAGCAGGGAAACTCAGACCCACCAACATGAGCAAAGCCATTCCTCCTGCACAAATTTTGTACCAGATTCATACAAGCATGGAGTGCAGCACAAGGAAATAAAAGTGAATGGTTGGACTGTGGGATGGGATGGAAACTTGCTTTGCTAGTCAAAATTTCCAAAATCTTAATAATTATGATGATGATAATAATAAGAATAACAGCAGTAATAAAATTTTCAGGCATGTGATATTCAGAAAGGACCAATCACCTCCCTAAGGAAAAGCAGGTACCTCCTTGCACCAACTTGAGACCTGCTACTCCTTCCAACCACTGGCAGCTAAAAGCTGCAGTTGCCCTACTGGCAATTCTGCCTTTCTTATTCTTTTTTTCTTTGAAACATTCACATGAATGAAGTTTTGTTTGTGGAAAAATTACATCATTTGGGCTGAAGGAGACTTCCTGCTGTTCTTCATCTTATTATCTCATGACTGCTGTCTCTTTGCAACATGCTCACTTCAGTATTTTGGGTTTTGCTGCATCAGTGAGATCAGTGGAGGGGAGCGGAGGCATGAGTCTGAGGGCATGAGGGCAATGCTGCCTTCTTGGCCAAACATTTTTCCTCTCATTGCTTCCCCCCAGCCTACTGCTTTTGCCAAAACACACAAAATTAAGGGCAGAAGGTTGAAGGGGATATTTCAAAGACCTCAGCCCAGGCCCCACCCAAGAAGTCTCCCGACATAAGAAGCCATTCCTTCAACTCTGAGAACAGGTCCTGAGAACATACAGAAAAATGTGAGAAATCCACAACATCTTAGCAAATTGAGCAACCCTGTTTCCAAAGGCTTGGGCTCAAATCCCAGATTTCGGGTGCTCCCAGCTTCACACACAATCACTGGCTCCATCACGAAGGCACGCAGGTACCCGGCTCTGAAGGCAGACGAGCTGCAGAGCTAAAGGAGCTACAAAGGTAATTGGGGACACATTTCAACCTCAGAAAGGCTTTGGGTGCTTACACAGTGCTAATGATAAGATAATTTAGAAATATTTCAACCTGACAACATAACGTATCAGCTCTGGCTGCAATTTAGTGCGTGTTATCAGGTTTTTCATTGCTTTTCCCTCGCTGTGATGGATTCCACGCTTGCCGTTATTACAGCCATTACATCCTTGATTTTAATGGGGGGCGCTTGCAGCTGTCACAACGGGCTGAAAATATATTCTTTATGTCAGATAGCACAGGAGACATTTCCTCCTTGAGTCACTGACAGGTCGCCTCCCCAAACCAATTAGCTAATTGTCTCCTATCACTCCCCGAAGAGCAAGAGAAATGAGTGACTTGTGAATGAACTCTGCCAATAAAAAACACTTGTTCTCTCTCTCCCTCCCTAATTTAACTTTTTTTTTAAACCTTAATTTAATCTATCAGCCATTCCAACAAACAAAGCAGTGTGCCTGCCCATTCCTTGCATTCTGACTCTGCCAGACCATTTTATTTTTTTGTAAATAAAGGGGAATAAAAATTAATAGTGTTTCTGTCCTAGGCATGCCACTGCAGCAAAGTGGGTCACCCACAATCACTGGATTATGCTTGGGTCCCATTCCCAAATCTGCCATCACCTCTTTGTGGCTTGAACCTGATCCTCAAGAGCTGTCAAGGCTCCTGCATAGTGTAAGGACACACTCCTGTCTTCTTCGGCTTCAATCAGCTGTGTTAGAAAGTGTTACTTTGCTTGGCAGAACTGCTCCTCAGGCAGAGCCCCCCTTGGCTGTTGGCATCACCAGTGTACTGAGCTGTCGCTCCTACTTCTCTGAGCTCTGCAAAAGTGGTGCAAGTAGGGGAAAATAAAAAAAAATATTGCTCCTCACTGAATATATCAACCGAGTTGCATGTTGTATTTCAGAGAGGACAGAGGGGAGTGGGGCTTTACGTGCAGCAGCATGGAGAGAGGAGACCCTTTCCCCTGGCACAGACAGGGATGTGAGTGGATCAGGAGAGACATGCTGGCGTCAGTACACCCATTACAGGGACAGCTGTGGGGGCAAATCCTGAATGACAAACCCTGTGTGCTGCTGAGCTCCACAAAGAAGCCCTGTGCCTTCCCAGCCAACACCTCCCCTGCTGCTAGATGTTATTACAGCATTTAATTTAATTCCACTATCATGGCTGAAATGCTTCAAGAAAACTGAAATAACTGTTACAGTTACCACTAATTCATATCTTGACCTTCTACAATCCCCTCCGACCCCGTGTGATTCTGCAGTAAGACCCCTAAATCACCCTTGACCGTCTCCCCAGCCCTCTATGGGGAGATGACTGGCTCAGTCAGAGCAGTGGGTGCTTCTTACTGGGATGTTAATAATGCTTTCTTCCAAAGCATCTCCCGTAAGTCCTCATACACAAACTGGTGAAGTATGTGCTAGGTAACTCTGCAGGGAGGTGGGTCTCACTGGAGCAAGACAAATCTAAAACACCACAATTTAAACATAAGGATCATCTTTGTTTTTAACTGTGAGGATGGCCAAACACTGGCACAGGCTGCTCAAAAAGGCTGTGGAGATCCTAAGCAAACTGTACTTGGTGACCCTGCTTTGGGAAAGGGGGTTAAATGAGGGCTCCAGAGGTTCCCTCCAGCCTCACTGATTCTGGGCTCAGTGAGGATGATTTCCTCTCTCTCATATCCCACATCTTCCTTCTGAGCTGCTTGTCCCTTCTGCGCAGCTGCTCAACACCCTCTCATCCTCCCATCTGTGTCTTAAAGCTCAACATCCACTCATACTCCAACCCCCAGCTCAACAGAGGAGCTGAGACCCTCAATGGGTCAGGTTTGGAAGGAATCAAATGAAAACAGCAGGTCAGGATTCAGCATGTCCTTTGTGAAAGCCAGATATCCTGAAGGTACAAATGGAGCCTGATGCTTTGGTTCTGGCTTCTCTATAATAATAACCTGGGACAATCATGGTTTACCTGAAGCTTTGCCTTACAAGGATGTGAGAAGGATAAAAACAGTAAAGATCTTGATTTACTGAGGTAAATCAATGCTAAAGGAGGTGGCAGAAACATATCTCAGACAGACAGAGATGGTTAGGACAGGAATATGACCTGCTCATTCATTTTTCAAGCACTGCTGGACTTGAGATAAAACCTGTAGTCACCATAGCAGAAACACCCCATAGAATGACATTTTCTTTACTGAGTTTTTGAAGGAGTGGGAGGGACAACGAAACAAACTGACAGACAGCAAAATATCTTAAGGTCAGGAGGAAAATGAAAGGAGCAAAAAAACCCCAAAGAAAATCCAGTTCTCACAATCCTAGATACTGTCCTAACAGCTATAGATTTTAATTCTTGCTCAAGCTCACCCAGAAAGGTTGAACTGGCTTCCCACAGCACCCTGACCCCACTGGCAGTGACCCAGCTAGCCAACACTCAGGGGATGCTCATTAATCCAGCATCTGGAGGGTTAAGCACATTAGAGGAACCTGCCTCAACACATTGCTATCCACAGTCTCTTTTTTCCTTCGGAAAATGCCAAGTCACTCTTTAGCAAGAGGCCAGGCGAGAGGTTGCTTAGGAACTAAATTACTTCTCATTCTTAGACAGTGATGCTAGCTGGCACCCAGGGTGTGTGGAGTGTTCAGAGAGGGGCCAGAGCGCTGAGAAAGCTGCAAGCAAAGGGCTGCAGGGTCATCCCAAGGACCAACCATCAGCAGCAATCACTTCTCCCTGCTCCTCCAGAAAAACACCCTGGGCTCTGGCAGGAAAACCTTGGGTTTGGTCCAAAAAAGGAACCCTAAAAGGCAAGAGATGTCTAAATTAGAAAGGTTTTAACAATGTTATAAAAGGTGGTGCATGAGCTCATCTTCAGGGTTTCTGCTGGCACTGTGTCCAGTGGGAAGAAGCAGGGATGCTTCAGGAGGTGCAACCTTTCATCCAAGATTTCAAAAATGCTTTCAAGACCCAGATGACATGCAGCACACAAGGCTGTCAGCTGTGTCTCCCAGTCACTCACAAGAGCTGCCCTCTTTTAGATAAAAAACACTGCTGAAGAAGATTTTCCCCTAGATGCTTTTAGGAGAAGTTAAAAACCTTGTAGAGAGCAGAATCATGCTGGAGGAAGCAGCCAATACCACATCTTCTCAAAGAGAAGTTGTATGGGAAGGCTGTCCCATCCTCATGCCATCTGCCTGGAGGAAGCTATTTCAAGGGAATCACAGGAAGAATGACTGCTGAGTCAACAGTTTGGACCCAATGAAGCAACAAACACTGCAGGAAGAAGCCAAATAGTCAGATTTCCACTATGTGTGCTCTTGGGGAAAGGACTGGTTTGACTGAGCCATACAGAAAAACTCTTAAGTGGCAAGGCAGGGATATGAGAAGTCATATCCCTCTCTCCTCATCTGCTGAGATAGTCCAGCAGCTTGTGTTGACAGCTCTATTCAAGATTTTACACCATTAGCACTTGATGTAAAACATGCCCAGCTTTCAGAATTTGTAAGATGGAAAATCCCAGCAGTTCTCTGGGATACACAGTCTCTGGATATGCAGGAAAGAAGGTCAGGCTGAGCCAACGGATGAGTAGGACCCCACTGGCAGGGAGCTGCCAGAGATAAACTGTTGTTCCTGTAGGATTTTCTGGATAAGCATAACAGAGTTAGATGCCCATCTTCTGCTGCATTTCCCATCCATCCACAGACATACATTTGAAAAATCAGTCTAAATCCATTGTACTACAAGATGACATCTTGCAGCCACTTGGATTGGACTGAGCCATGTCCTGTTAGATCTTCGTGCTAATGTTGAAGTTAGTCCCTTTTACCCCAGATGGGCTTTGTACTCTAGGAGATGGAGTCCCCCAACACCTAAACAAAAAATCCCAAGAACCAAGTTAGACATCTAATGATGCTTTCTGGGAAGATCCTTCACAGATGGTTCTTTTCAGCTCCATCAAAAATGATGGAGAGGATGAACACAAAGACTCAGATAATCACACTACAACCCAAATAATTAGTTTTCAAAAGACTTGGCACCTTTGCACCTATACCCCTGAACCCAGTAGACCAGCACAGATGTCTATCACCTGGAGGGGACAAATCTTCATTGCAGGAACCACACCAACACTCTACATGGATGCAATCTGTCACAAGAAGGTCAGGGCACCCCACCAGATCTTTTCCTAGGTCAGTTTCTGTACTATTTTATGTAATATCATGGGTGAGTTCAGGATCCAGCAGAGTTTGAGATTAAACACATGTCCTGCAAGCATCCCCTCCCACCCTGTAGAACACAGATATGGGGAGAAGTACAGACTGAAGCAAAGTTATTCCCTAATGGACATAACCGCAGCTTACCAACCTGAATGACAAAGAGGTAAACTGCTCCTCTCTCCACTGCTCCCACTGCCTCCCTCCTAAATTCCTGTGCCCCATGGATTCAAGTGAAACTCCAGATTCATGTGAGACTTTTTTTACCCCAGGGTAACCCAACCACCTCAGGTCAGTTCCCCAGAGGGAACAGGAGAAATTGCAAAGTTCCCAGGACACAATCAGCTGGAGTAGCTATAAACCAGCTCATGGGATGTTCTATTCTGGGCATGGCTCGTGCACACAGAGGCCCCAGCTCTCCTCTCCCACATGTGGGTATCACAGCAGTCTTGGGGCCAGAGCTGCCCAGACGGAGATGTGAGCTACGTCTCTGTAGTGTGATCAAGTCGAGATGAGTCAGTTCACTATTAAATTCTCATTTAGTGTCTTTGTATCAGCTCCCAGCCAGAAAACAAAATAACTGTCTAGAGAAAGAGCCCAAGGAGAATTCAGCTGGAGCTGGCTACAGCAGGTGCTTGAAACTCAGTCCAATATGCCAGCTTGCAACCCTTGTCTCCATCTTTATCTAGGTCATGGATTTTTTTGGCCAAGGCAGTACAGATGTCAGGGACTAGCAGATGTTCTACATCACTACCTTCCAGAGCAGTACCCTCTAGCTCACTTCACTCAGGTCCACCACACCTTCTGGAGACATAAGCAGGAACCCTCCAAGCTCCTGGGTGGTATGAGGGTTTAACTTCACAAGATGGTTTGATCAGTGAATGGTCTCCATGTTATAGTGAAAAAAAATAAAGCCAGAAGGCAGCCACCTTCCACTCTGCAAACCCTCTGCCCCACACCAGGGCACTCATAATACTCTGGTTTTCTCCAAAATTGCTAAATCCTGTGGTTCCCTCTTTTGCCCTACAGTCCTTCCTGGCAGCTGTCTCAGCATGCTCAGGAGTTTAATCTAATATATTCTGACATCCCCCATCTTGCAGCCAGACAAGCTTCACAGCTCTTCCTTGGGAAGCACCATCCCAGGGTAGACAAATCCACATGCATTATTCCTTGTACACATCCCCACAGGGAGAGAGGTTTATTTCTCACTCTGCTGTCCCTGCACAAACGTAAGAAAGGACTTAGCACAGATTTGACTTGGACTTCAGTACCTGCAACCAACTTCACCAAAATGTGCCATACCATTGTTTTCTCTTCAAGAACAATTCTGCCAATCTCACTTCACGAAGAAGGGTGGAAATCATCAAGTCTGCCCAGACTTCCAAACTGTTCCCCAAACAGCTCCCTTCCCTTTTGCCTGCCAAAAGCAGCTCACATCTGCAGAGCTGCATTCGCTGTGCCGACAGCCAGCATACCCACCCTGCTCCCCACAAAGGGCATGGGAAAAGGCAGCGGGGATGGCGGACAAAAATGCACAGATGGGAACGTGGCAGGGGAAGGAGTGGGAGACTTTGACCTGCAATTTGTTTGCTCAGCATTTCATCTCTGGATGAAGCAATGTTTCGTTTGTGGAGGGTAGGAGAGAGGAGCCTGTGTGCAAGAATAAATTTGGGATAGGGGGAGGGCAACAGCTCTTTGCTCCCCAGTTTAAAAGCCCAGAAGCCAACTTTTCTTCTACCTTGTCCCTTTTTCCCCTTCAGTAACCAAGTCATGGGGCAAGAAAAGAGGACACAGTGTGCTACTGTAGCCCATTTCCTCATTCAGGGACTTTGGGGGAAGAGAAGATGGATGGTCAAACTGATGACAACAGCTTGTAGTAGCTTAAGATAGGGGTTTTACATGAGGATTTAAAAGGCTCCCTAAGACTTTGCCAACTTTGCACTCATTCATCCAAAGTAGGATGACAACTTGCATCAGGCAGAAAAGATTTCCCTTTCTTGTATTTACTCAGCCCTGTGTCCATCTAAAAGGTATCACCCCCACTCTCCTCACATGATTCCCAAGCTCTCAGTTATATTTAAAAAAAAGAAAGGAAAAAAACCTCCCGAACCACCACTCAGCAAGCAATACACTACATGGACACATGTTTTTGTGCTCACTTGAGCTAAACCTCCTCCACAATTTTTCCTTTTGCCAAATGTTTCTGAGTGGGAGCGCTGGAAAAATAAACTCCCCTGGCGCGGTGGGACGCAGGCGGGTGGCCAGGCCGATCTGAGCCCCGGGGGCTCACGGCCATGGGCAAACCCCTGGGAGCCCCTTCCTTCCCAGTCCTCTCTGAGCACAGGCTGTCAGCCTGGAGACATGTACTGGGAACAAGTGCCTATTGTCCCCCATCAAGACTGAGAGGCAGCTTGGTGGGATAAAAATATAATCAAGTGGAATTTCAGCCTTCCTTTTTGTCCTCTGGGCTTTACTTTTACTCTCATGTCTGCATAAAGCCCCAGCATGGGTCCTTCTGCCTGCCTTGCTTTTAAACCTAGATAGGCAGCTTTGAAATGACACCTTGAGAAAATTATTATCATTATCATCTCCAGAACAGGTCTCTCCTATTATTACTACTATTTTTCCTTTCTTTGCCTTGCAGCACTCTTCCAGCCCACTGCAGGCTGGGGGTTTTGGATAGCGTAATGGGGAGGGGTGCAAGATTGAAGGAGGTAGGAGAGTTGTCAGGTTTGCTGGAATAAAGACCTGGGTAGTACCTGGTTTCCAGGGCACAGCTGAAGTAGTTCAAAGCAAGCATGTGTCAATGATTGCAAGGTCCATACTGCCTCTCAGGAAGAAATCACGGGCAGCTCTGTTGGGGCATGCCTGCAGCTGATGCCCATCTGGTTTCTTTGGTGCCTCTGATTCCCCATGTGGGATAAATACACCAATTTCTCCAAGGCAACAGCTCCTGTGATCCTTGCGTGACATTTGTTGCACATATGCCAACTAGTAATAATAAATATGCCAGCACTATTGCTGAAAGGATACACAGAGCAATAAAAAACAAACAACACTTAAGAAGGACAAGGAGAATAAAGGATGGCAAAGGAAAGCAGTAGCATGGAGTTAATGATCTGAGATCAAACTGGAGGAACTAACGGCCCTTTTCTCACAACCTAGTTAAAAGTATGAATATTGAAATCTTCTTCATAATCCTCCAGCAGGGAAACACACAGCAAGTCTAACAAGTGAAGAAAAAATTAGCAGCCACTTCCCCTAGGAAAACGAGGACATTGGGGGAAGCTGGTTCGTAAATTGGCCACAAGGATAAAAAGCCCCTATTATTTCCAACATCCTGCTGCAGGATGAAAGAGGGTAGTGAGCAGACATGAAACCCCTGCATCCCTAGAGGCCAAATTCTACTCAGGCTCTGCAGCATCTCCCCATCCTCTTTTCCCCACAGCTCCCTCCCCAAGTGCCTGGGGACAGCGATGGCCAAAGACTCTGCAACACATAAGCACCTAGGAGCCATTTCAAGCCAGATCAGGACCCCAAGCATCTACTGATTTTACTTCCAGGAGACAAGGCCTTCCCCACTGCTGAAAATAAACCCATAAAGGCTAATTCAGCATGCCACAACAAGTCAGATGAATCCATCCACGGAGACTGGTACTGCCTGGTGCTCCATCCTGTGCATCTCTCAGTCCTGAAGTTGGATGAGGCATGGCATGCAGTGGAGAACCAGCTGCCATGTGCAGACTGCCACCCTGACCTTGCCCCAAAGCATCTGCACTTTCAATCAGTCCTCCTTACAGCTGTTTCCTTTTATTTTCATGGTGTCTGTCATTAAACAAGCCTCATTAATGCAACAGGAAGATGAGGTTCACCTCAATTTTGTTTAACGCAGTGAACCAGCAAATCTTAGATTGCACGGGAGGAGGTGAGGTCTGTGGGAGCATCCTCGGGGAAATGCTGCCCAAAGCATGTCCCAAGGAATCCCCAGGAGCAGGAAGAGTCTCCAATTTAATTGGGGAAGATATTAAGAAGCTCTTTTAGCCTTAGAGCAAGCAGTCAAGGCAAGGCTGGATGGGCTCTGAGCAACCTGGCGCAGTGGAAGGTGTCCCTGGCCACAGCAGGGAGCTGGAACTAGATGATGTTTAAGGTTCCTTCTGACCCAAACCATTCTGTGACTCTGTGATACCACAAAGTATTGGTTTGACATCAATACCCATCTGTTGATGATGCCCCAGCACTGGAGGTAAGTGTGGTGATTTCTACACAGAGTGAAAAGACAGACAACATGAAGGCTGGTCTCGGGGAAAGCTGATGCAGAAACCAGATTCACTGGACAGAAAAATGCCACTGCTGCTTGGCTGGAAGCAACCAGAGTTGTGGGGTCTCTGGAGGCATCTCTGCTTTCCTGGGAAGGCCAGTGTTTAAAAAATTAAAAAGCAGGCACAGCAGTTCTGAGCTCAGGCACAGACTTGCTGAGCTTTTTTAGATGGTCTTCACTATGCAAATACAACTTCCTGAACTTTTTTGGGTACCACTACATAAATTATTTTTGTCCGCAAATCTTTATGCTTACAGGCCCGAATTCTGATTGTTGTGGCAAAGAAGAAGATTTACCACACAACTGCAACTTCAGCTTATGCTTGTAAAGGACTACAAGACCACCAACTTCACTTCTTCAAAGGATCATTCACAGGTAACAGCAATTAAAGATTTTTACCTGAAGCTCTGCTGAGGTGCAGGCTGAACTGACCCAAAAGAAATCAGCCTCATCTCTACTCCCAGCATGCGGCAGTCATGCAACACTTGCTGGATTTACTCTCCTGACAGTTGAGATTTGGTTCAGTTTAGTAAATATAAGCTTGATGGAGATGCACGATCTGTCTTCCATATCCTTGTGATCCCCAGGCCAAGAAATGACTGGGAGTTACCTGCTCCTCATGATGCAGCTCCAGCAGAGTCCCTAAGAGCCCATGTCACCATAAACCCCATGAGCAGGAGAGTCCATGAGCCCCATCCATTCCCAGGATGCTCACAAGACTCTCCTGCCCATTTAAAATATACTTTTTGCATTAAGACCCTCCACACAACACCACACAGACTGCAACTTCTCACACCACCACATGCTTCACTGGCTGCTACAGAATTTGAATTTGCAAGTATTTGAAAACAGCAATTAAGCATGCCTGAAGTTTGGGAGGGGGATTTATGTCAGCCAGGAACTGAGAACTGGTCTCCAAAAGTTATAACTTCATTCTTCAAGAAGAATGAAGGAATTTATAGAGGACACATAGGTTATGGAGAGACGATGGGCAGAGCTGGACCTCAATCCCAATATTGCCCTGGCACCGATACTCATCTGTTGATGACATTTGCCCAGCACTGGAGGAAAGTGTGGTGAATTTCATGCAAAACGGAAAGATGGAGCAACTTGAAGGCTGGTTGAGCCATTTTCAGCTTAGAAGCAAACTCACACTTGCATGCAACAGGCAATAAACTCAATCTGCTAAGAAAAGCAAAGACAGGCTGTGTAAACTGAAAATGCCACCAGCAAGCAAACTCTAGCCCTGAGGCCCTTCTTGGCGGTCTAAAGTTTAAAAACAATGACTGAATTTTAAAACCTCATTTGCTTCAGTGCTCCAGGACCTGGCTTTTTACTATGAAATGGTAGAAAAAGACAGAAAAATATAAAAACATAATCAGCCTTCCTTTTTGTTTAATAACAGCCCCCAAACCACTCAAAGTACTTGAAACTGGTGAGATAACTGTCCTGATTTCAGAGAGGACGGTGTGGGTGGCACCTCCCAGCACGGGAGGGGACGTTTGCATTGGCAGCTGAGGCAGAAAGCCTCCACACAACCTAGGGAAAAGGAAAAAAATGAAAGAAAGAAATAAAGCAAAAAACCCACCCAGCAAATAAACAAAAGCATTCCTAATAAACTGGAAATGTCATACTACATCAGGGATCACAAGATCGAGCCCAGAAAGGTCCAAGTGGCAAGAACACGCTGTTAAAAACAGATGGGAAAAACAAGCCGGGAAAGGTTGAGACTGTGTTCCTAAACTTCTGTTCCCAACACAGCTTTTAGAGCTGGTGCTGTTGTGGCTGGAGAGAGAGCAGGGTGAATTACCAGCTGTCTGCATCATCCCAATTGTCCCTGTGGAAACCTTATAAACAGGAGGATGGGGGAAAGACTTTCACACTAAAATTCCTGTTCAACAACTTTGGAAATGTAGATTTTTCCAGCTTCCTAAGCACAGGCTCACCACATGTGGAGGCAGATTAATAATACTGCTTTTTAAAATTTTAGCCTTGGTTTTGTGGAGTCCTGTTTGGAATGGGATTTGCTCCCCACAGCACGGCTGTGTCCAGGCAGAGGTTGAGCTGGATTTCTGGATTCTCTGCAACACATGGGGATGGCCATGTCAGCCTTTCTGTGCTCATTCCTACTCATCTTAAGATGGACTTACAGAGGCAGCTCCACTCAGTGCCATAAAACCAGGTGGTCAGCGACCAAAATACAAGTCAAGTGCCGGGAAAAGTGTGTTCCTGCTGACAACCCCCTAAAGGTTACACTTCACGTGAAAAGGAGAAAGGAAGACCAAAATCAAATGGACAGAAGAGGGTACCAAGACACACAGCCTGCAGAAAGCCGTGCAGAGGAAACCTCTGTGCCTGCCACCTCTGTGCTGAGCCCATCGACCCAAAGGTGACTGGAGATGAAGCTCCTGGGAACAAACTCCTGAGATATACCTGATGGTACCAGCTATTCCCTGAGATGTTCAGAGGCCTTTCAGTGTAACAAAATAACAGAAGTTTATTGTTCTAGAGGGCTTTTTTTACGTAATTCCTTCCCCCAGTCCTGAACACAAGAAGACACAGCTGGAGCCAATACAGCTCGGCATGCACAGGGACCTGTTTGGGGTCCACAGTTTTCAGAGGCATTCAAGCCAAGGTCTGTTATTCTGAGAAAGAGGGTCTAGCCTGGAAGAACTCAAATACTTTTGAGCTCCAGCACCTGGAAGACCTCAAAAGTATTTGTAAATATTGGGGTTTGGCTCAAGTGCCTTTTTATGCAGGAAGAGCGTGGGGGAGAACACTTTTTGAAGCACAAACCAAATGCTATTCTGAAATTTAACAAGTTCGACTGATTTCCTCTATTATTTTGCATTCCTTCATGCTTTAGGCTCCAGAAGATGCCTAAATATCCCAGTGCATAGGCTGCCAGCACAGCTTTTCCAGCCCAGCAGGAAGTAGGAGATATCTTCAGGGAGAGCCTATTTTTGGAGAGCTATCCAATTCCAAACTAAGCCTTCAAACTTTTTGTTGTTATTATTTGGATTAAGACAGCAGAGTGGGAGAGCTGAGGCATTCCCACAGCAGACCACATTGCTCACACTCCTTGTTCTCAGCGGTGGAAGAGGGATTTTGTATGGATGCAGAACATGGCTGGAAGTCCAGGGCTAACATCCCACAGGATTTTGCTGAAATCCTGAGCTGATATGTGGGCTCCTGGACACCTGGATGCAGTTGTGTTTAAATTTCAAAAATCGGTTCTTAATTCTGAACAACTAATCATGTGTGAAGCCAAGATGGATGGAGAAGACTATTTTGTCTTGTACCCAAAGCACTCCAAGTGAAAAACATGTATATAACAAAGAATTGCATTACAATAGCTTTTTGCATTACCCAACATGTCTGTAGAATCAGCAGCCAAGAGCAGGACACCCAAGAGCCCCCCTGCTGAACAACTAGATTACACTAAATTAATTGCCACATCCAGTGTTGGGGTTTTTTTTCCTTTAACGACTCCTATTTTATACATTAAAAAACATTTAGTCGCCATCCCTCAGCTTATTCCTTAGGATTAATAAATCAAAACAGAAACACTGGGGAGTATGCAACAACAAAAAAAATAAAATTCTAAAACCCCCTTGGCTGAATTTAATTTCTATTAGAATCCTTAGTCATGATGGAAATGTTTTTATAACCACAAACCTCCACTAAATTATCTTAACAGCCTCTAGCTGTTGTGCTGATGGCCGAAACAGCACAGTAAATGACTGTCTCACCATACAAAATTATACACATCACTATTACACCATGTTTCAGCCCCAGCCTCTCAAAAGCAGAGCAGATTTATTCTTATTACCCAGCTGAGCTCACCCATGTGCCCTGCCACGTGTGTACTCCCAAAACAGAGTAAATCCCCCGATTTTGGCACAAACACCCTGCCCAGCACACAACAACCACTCACCTCTTACCCCTCCTTTCCCACGTCTGACTGACTTTCCGCTCATCAGGTTTTCCTGTCTGGCAGCTGGAATGAGTTTTTACACAGGCTGAATTCACTCCCAACCTTTTCCGATGAACTTCAAGGCAAGGCACGTGCAAGTGAACTTGGCTCGGGAAACTTGGAATTTCTCAGCACGAGACTGCAGGGACTGATGCAGCTCAGGGATGGGAAGACAAAGATGAGACTGAAGGATGTTGGTGTCTGGTTCCCAGCTCTGTGATAGACTCATTGCACCCCTGAGATATTTCCTATTTATAAGGCAGGGTCAGTAAAGATCCAATATCCAGTAAGCAACCTGGGTGGAAAGGTTGGAATTTCACTGAGTGTCCAACCTCTTGTGCCAACTCTTTGCTCTGTTGGGACGTGCAAAGCTAAAACAATTTGTGTTTACAACCCATCTCAGTGTTACAATGCCAAGACCATGGAATACTCAGCATAAGCATATAAGTATTAGTTAGAGTTCAAAGTGCAAGGACCAAAGCTTGGAGGAAAGAAAATGAACCCAAGCCAGGCCTCACCACTGGGCTTTGGGGACAAAAAGGACAAAGGTGAGAAAATAGAAGAAGCAGATATGATAATATCCAGGAATATATACTGACCAGGAATGAATGTGTTAAGTTACAACTTGAAGAGCACCAGAGCCACATTTCTGATTGTGCTTTGGTGTCCTGTTTTCCATCAAACAGTATTTTTTGGGGTTTTGTTTGGTTTGGTTTGCGTGTTTTTTTGTTTTTAAATACATATAAAAAGTCAAAAATCTCCCATGCTCCAAAGGAAGGAAATGCAAGGTTTTGACCAGGTCCTTCCACATTGACAAAGCAGAGTTGAACCATGCCTAAAATACAGCTGACTCAGCAGCAATGTGCACAGCAATGTGCACACACACATAAACCCCAAACATGTCATTCTGGCTTCTCACCTTCCTCCACAACCTGAGCTACAGTTGGTTAGTGGGAGGCTCCAGGTACAAAGAAATGCAAAGAACAGGCTTAAAAAGCTCTTCTTAATTACAAATGCAAATCTTGAAGCTTGTCCTTCCCAAGTGGTATTTGACAACTCAATTCTGTCTGAATTTCCAAGCGCGTCACAGCAGCAGGTCCACACTTCACCCCACATGCCCTAATCACAACATTTAACAGCACTGAGTTGGTCATGGCAGACCCTCCCAAGAAGCAGGATGGACAGAGAAAAATCACCAACAGAACATTGTCCTGAAAAACCCTACTTAACCAAGTACTCATAAAAAAGCCTCATGAACAACCTACACATTGCATAAGTCATGATTTGCTTTATGTCCCTTTTTCTGTCCCAGCCCAGAGCAATCCATGAGGCCCAAGACAAACTCATTGTGAAGATCTAACACACACTCCTGAGCACAGAGGAGTATTTTGCGAAGCACTGTCCATGACACCAACCTGTGACATGCTCTGCCTTCTGCTGCACGGAAGGCACCTTCAGTATTAAAAAAACCCGGACAAATAAACCTTGCAGGCAACCCTTTTTCTCCACACAACTCTGTGTCTTCAAATCTTGCTCCTCAACGCACCTCCCTGTGACAGCACATGATACATCAGCCCATCTGCATGCCAGCTGGCTGTACTGATTTGATGCTTAAAAGAGTGTACTGATTGATTCCCAGTTGAAGCCTCAGCCAACATGTTTTGCAAGCGTTTGAGACAATGGCCTGATCCCTTCAGGCCCTCCCTCCCTTGGGTTGACTTTGGAGGGAGTGTAAGGCAGTGGCTGAAAATGGCTTTGGGAGCTACTCTATGGCTATGGTGCTGGATCTAGCTAGTCTTGGACCAATGCACATCCCATTACAAGTGGAAACTCACTAAAAAGGAAAGAGGAAAGAGCCCTATCTCTTGTAAAGATCCATCCTCAACTCTGACTGCTTTGAACCTCAAAATAACAATTTTGTTCCTTTCCAGTGTTTCCTTTGTGCTATCAACTTCTAAAATTGCAGATATTCACATTATTTATCTCATCTACTTCGTAAGGTGCAAATTCTGAGTTGGTAGGAGGAGGCAGCTTCTCCCCCATGGCACATCAACAGCAGAGGCAGAACATGCTGAAGGATGAAGAAACAAAAAGATCTTACAAGCTTTAACACCTGTGACCTGCTCCCCTTCTGTGTTTGACGCCAAGGGGTCAGACACACCTGGTCACCTCTCCCAAGCACAAATCCTGCCTCTCCAAAAGTGAGTTCCAAGATGGGATGGGACCTCACTCTCTTTGGTGATGTGCCAAATGCTTTGGGCCACTTCCCGAAGAAGGACCCTGGGGTGCTCCCATCAGAATCCCACAAGCCAAGCTGAAATGCTGTCCCCCCTCTGCACAGACAGCAGCCCTGAGGACTTTTATCAGGGCACTTTCTCGGTCACTTTCCTTAGAAGGTGGCTGTCCTTTGCTGCTTTGGAGGCTGTTGTGTAAAGCTTTCCCAGGCTCCTAATCACTCTCATCACCCATCTCCAAAGACGCTGGTGTCAGGGGTCCACCCACACACACATTGCTGCAGGATAAAGTCCTGATTGCTGGCAGGAAAACTTCCTGCTCCCTCTTCTGCCTCACTGCATGCACACAGAGGGCTCAGAGAAGGACCTGAACAGATAACGCTCAGTTAAAACCTCAAATGCCAATTTTGAACCCTTGAGCAGGGACCAGCCTACATCATTTCTCAGCATCTCCTTCTGGCCAGGACAGCTAAAAGGAGCCCTGTCAGTCTGTACACCCCATACCTTCTGCACCTTTTCTTTTCTTTCCTTTCATTGATATTATTTATTTATTCCCCTCCCTCAAAGGCTTTAAGGAGCCGTGATCACAGAGTGCCCACTGTCTGCATGGCTGCCCCTATGGATAACATGAGGCCATGCTGGAGGTAGCAGCAGGGCTCAGCTGCCAGCTCTGCGCCCCTCTCTCCTGCCACCCTGGCCCTGTGCCCTGACCCCCGAAACAATGAGCTCCTCTGTTCCCCACAGCCCGCTGGAAACTCCAGCCTGACATTACGTGTGGTGGGCAGTGGGCGAGGCAGGCAGGGGAGGCGAGACGGGGGCAGAACAGAGGCCTCAAGTCATCGATTCTTCCTGGGTCAAAGCAAACGAGGTTTTCTCGGGAGCTTCCTATCTGGAGGGAGCTATTTAGGAACAACACAGTGACCCAGAATCAAAGGAGCTGTGTGCAGTTGATGGCATGGAAGTAGAGTGGCTGATTTATGCTGTCAATCAAGAAGGGGCATTTACAGAGGGGCATTTATGGAAGGGGCTTGGAGAAGAGAAGGCTCTGGGGAGACCTCTTTGTGGCCTTCTAGTACTTAAAGGGAGCTTATAAAAAAGAGGGAGTTGTTACACAGGCAGATAGTGATAGAAAAGGGGGATGAGTTTTAAATCAAAAGAGAAGAAATTTATCTTAGACGTTAGGATGAAATTCTTTCCTGTGAGGGTGGTGAGGCACTGAAACGGGTTGCTCAGAGAAGCTGTAGATGCTCCATCCCTGAAGTGTTCCAGGCCAGGCTGGATGAGGCTCTGAGCAACATGGTCTAGTGGAAGCTGTCCCTGCCCATGGCAGGGGGTTGGAACTAGATGATCTTTAAGGTTGCCTCCAACCCAAACCACTGCAATTTTGTGATTCTATGGTTTGTTACGCTTGCCCCTTCCTGTGCTGGATTGCTCTCAAACACGGCATCTGTGAGCAAGAAGTGTGAGAAGAAAGGAGATCTGGAATTGCTGATGTGGCTTCTATAGGAGTGGTAAGGGAGACTTTTAAATGGAGAGGCAACTACTGAAACCCCGAGCTGAACTGCACAGCCAATCTTCTCTTTTCCATGTCTTTTCCATGGGGCACAGTTTCAAGCCAAGAGCATCCAGAGAGCAGTAAAACCACATACTTCCCCCTACAAATAAACAAAAAAAGTGGCAAAAGATCCTTAGATGACAAAGTGGGTGAAGATCTGAAGAACAGATTGGTAGCAATGACTAATAACACCATTAAGCATTGTTACTGAAATTATTATGAGATTAAACAAATGCAGACAAACAAAAGCACTGCCCAGTTCTACAGGAGCACACGGTACCAAAGCTCCCATGTACGTGCAACACAGCTCTTCAAAGCTGAAAGTTTAAAAGACACCCCAGAGTCAGTGTCTCCAGTAGAGAGGAGAGAAATGAAGGCTTACTAGTCACTTCTGGAAACAAGACATAATCCCTGGTTGGATATTATGTTAAGTGGCCAGAAAGTGGATTTAGCAAGTCAACTTGCAACTTTTGGCAGCCACAAGAAAGTCCATTGGCTTGTTCTGAAGGTCAGTGAGGAACCAGAATGGGTGAGGCAGCAGCTGGGATCACCAGCAAAACTTAATCACTGAAAATCCATGAAATTCAGAAGACCGCAAATCTTTGACTCAAAATGTTATTTCCATCTTACCATATGGATGCGGGACCTGGAACTCCACCAAAGAAATGTCTAAATGCCTTCCAAAGCAAACGTCTTTGGAAAATACCAGGTTTAAATGGAATAAGATGCATAACAAGTACTGAAATGCTATTAGGACAGTATCTTCAATCCAGAAGACACGATGGAAATAATTTGGATGTGTCCAAAAGGCAAGGGGAAGCAAAAGAAAGAATAAACAATAATTTTTAAAAAACCAACCAGAAGATAGTTCAGTCAATAGATATTCATTTCTGTCAATAGATTATTATTTCTGTAATAGAGAGAACAAACATACAGCATTTAAAAATTCAGAGGCCATGTGGAGTCTGGAGTAGGCAGAGACAGAAAAGCTTTTGAAGCAACAGAAAAGAAGAAGCAATCTGAACACTTAATACAGAAAAGTCTAAGAGCTGCTCTCAGTTGGTCCTGCCTCAAAACCAGATTTAAACTATAAATAAAAATGTTCCATTTCTGACCCAAGAGAGAACTTTCTACCGTGAACACACATCATTTTGGGGCTAGAATATTCACATTTGGATGGAGAAGTTCATTTCTAGGCATTAGTATAATGCAGACAACCAGGCTGATGCAAGATTTCCCAAATCAGAACCTTCTCCAGGAAAAGTGCACAGGAACTCAGCAAAAAAATAGGAACCAAATATGAAAACACAAATCCAGAGATGAAATCAGCTCCCCCCTTTCCCAGGTTGCTGGATTTAGTCCAGATTCAATGGAGAAACAGGCACTGCTGGCTATCTTACACAGCAAGAAACATATGCTTCCAGCACTCAGATTTTCCTCCTGTCCTTCAAAGGCACAGCTTGCAGGCTAAAGACAGCTAAGAACAAATTTTTTTTACCAAAGCTGCTTTTAAAATATTTTAAAAGATTTTCTACTGAAACACAGCACGTATTTAAGTTGCTGCGTGACTAGATATGACTGATGGCATATGTACGATGGCACTGTGCAGGCTGGCACGCTGACCTTGAGGAAATCCTCTTTGTGCATCGCAAGGTCGTGGCAGGCGCACCTTGGTGCAACTGTGTGTGCCTGGCAGCATGCAAATGGTCTGGATCTCTTCTTAAGGTCTCAGGTCTGTTTTCTGTGAATCCACATGATGAATATTTGTTTTTTCCATCATTAATCATAAATAAGAAAGAAAAGTGATCATAGAATTACAGAAGATCCTGAGCTGAAAGGGGCCCACAGGCATCACTGAAGTCCAGTTCCCAGCCCTGCACAGGACACACCATGTGCCCAAGAGCATTGTCCAAATGGTTCTTGAACTCTGCCAAGCTTGGTGCTGTGACCACTTCCCTGGGGAGCCTGCTCCAGTGCCCAACCATCCTCTGGGTGAAGAACCCTTTCCTAATACCCAGCCTAAACTTTCCCTGACACAGCTTCATGCCGTTCACTCAGTCCTGTCACTGGTCACCACGGAGCAGAGATCAGTGCCTGCCCCTCTGCTTCCACAGCAGCTGCAGACCACACTGAGGTCTCCCCTCCTCAGTCTCCTATTCTCCAGGCTGAACAGCCCAAATACCCTCAGCTGCTCCTCATAAGGCTTCCCCTTCAGAGCCTTCACATCCTGGTGGTTGTCCTCTGGACACTCTCCAACAGCTTTGCATCTTTCACACACTGGCACCCAAAACTGCCCCCAGCCCTCGAGGTGAGGCTGCCCCAGTGCACAGCAGAGCAGGACAATGCCCTCCCTTGCCCAGAGTCAGCTGCCAGGGCACTGCTAACTCACATTCAACTTGCTGTCCACCAGGACCCCCAGGTCCCTTTCTGGGCACCGCTCTCCAGAATCTCACTCCCCAGGCTGTCCATACACCCAGGGTCGCCCCACGACAGGTGCAGAATTTGGTACTTTCCCTTGTTGAACTTCATATGGTTGTGACTGCCCAGACCTCTAATCTGCCCAGATCTCTCTGTAGGGCCCCTCTGCCTTGGAGGGAGTCAACAGCTCCTCCCAACTTATTATCATCAACAAAGTTACTTAGTATCCCTTTGAGTCCTGCACCCAAGTAATTTTTTAAGATGTTGAAGAGCACTGGCCCTAAGACTGACTCCGGCAGAGGCCCACTAAAGATCAGACACCAGCCATGATCTGCACTGGCTGCATCTGCAGAGCCTCCCACGTTCACTGCCAATTCGCTGTGGTTTAACCCATGATAACCACATGATAACCACAAAGCTGGTTTCACTTGGCAGCAAGGTGGAGAAGCTACACAGATCGGCAGCAAAATGTCCCTTAGCTCTACTGCTGCTCTACAGGCACCCTGAAGTAAATAAAAAACTCTCTCTCATTTCTTCCACCTCCTGAGATACATTTTGTCACCACTGTAAGGTGCTGAAAGATCCACCTAAGCATTATGATAGGAAACTAAGAGTTTAAAGACTTTAAATGATTATTGAAAGGAAGGGCCATTTATATTAAAAGCAGTAATTTTCAAACCTTTTGGGTCAACTCATCTCAGAGAGACCCTTGATGACCTTGGCAGCCTCATCATCCAAATCCCTGAGAGATGTATAATGTACTTCTCTGGACTAGCTGCAATCCATTTCCACAGCTTCACACATCCTCAGCAGCTTGCGAGCAGCTCGGAAGCCCCTCGCTCAGGTAGAAACCATAAAGCCAAGGTGAGTTTCCAGCTGGGAGAATGACCCTGAACACAAGTGCAGCCAAATCACTGACTTGCTCTGTGCCTTGGTTTCCCCATCAGACCAGACCTTTCCTGGCAGATGTGGTCTCCCCAAACACAGCACGTGGAGCCCCAGTCACCTCAGCTGCTACTGAAACACAGATAAATAATTTTTGTTCTGCCTTTGAGTCACTAGTATAAATTATGTGCTTCGGTCTGGTAAACACTTTTGCATCATGTCTTCCATCTGATAGTTGCTAAAAGAAAAAGGGGAAAAAAATTGTTTCAGTGTCACTTCTGCTCTCTTTCAAAGAGAAACAAAGCTGTCTTCCTTGCACACTTTCCTTAAGTACTGTTTGTCTTTCTTAAGTTCAACCTGTGCTTTGCAACCATTAATCTTTTATATCCACCATGGACTGCCAAGACAATCAGCCAACACTGAAGTCATGACAGATAGCTGAGGATTCACTCAAGCTGTCTGAGCAAAGCCAAAGCAGCAGGAAAATACACCAGGCTCACCCTCCCACACAACAGACGGACTCCTTACCTCTGTGGGCATGTCCACCTCAATTGATGCAGTGCCTCAGAACACACACAGGTTAGCCCTAGCCAAACCAGTTTGGGTTTCAGCAGCTGAAGAGCTGCCCCAACACGTGTGTTGGCAGCAAACAAAACAAAGACTGTCCACCTTCACAGTGAGCTGGGCTACAACAGCTCTACTGCTTCTGAGATTCATGGCTCCACCTTGCACCTTACAGAGGTGTAAGAAATGTTGGGTTAGAGGCACCTCAGGAGGTTTCTAGTCCAGGCTTGCTGACTTGATATTTGAGGTGTCATTAGATCAAGTCATCTGGAATTTTCTCTAGCCAAGTCTCGAAAAGCTCCAAAGACTGAGACCCTGCAGCCTCTGTGGGAACCTGTTCCTTTACACCATGACCCTCTTATTGGAGGGGCTTTCCAAAGACCCAACCTGAACCTTCAGATCTGGGTTGTGGTTATTGCTCCTTATCTTGACACCTTCTACAATCAAGAGTTTGACTCCATTGTTCCCATAACCATCCCTCAAGTATCTGCCTCTTACTAGATCACAATTATCATGATGACAATAAATCACCACCTGGCTGTTTTCAGAAAATGCTACAGTGGGCAAAGGAATGCAGCCCCACACTCAAAAAAACGACCCCAAACAGAGGGGGTAGGACCTCTTCCCCTCTTGTAGGGAAGAGGTCGTGTGTTTTGACTCATCAGCAATGATGCAGCAGAGAAACGAGTTAGAGAGTGGGACCTTTGTGCAGCGTTGCACAAGAGAGCTGGTGTAGCAGGAGTGCTGGCAGGCACTGCCTTTGCAAGCAACATGCACCCCTGACCTGCAAAACCTTCTCTTGGTGGAGCAAGTGTTCATCCCTCCTGTGAATCATTGGGCAGATTACAATAGCTAAAATATATGATGGTCTTTTGGGATCAAGCTGGGAGATTATATGGGAGGAGCAGGGTGCAGCAAGGCAGTCTGACAGATGGAATAAGTGCAAACTCATGGAGTTTCAGTGCAATCAAAACTTTCTACAAAGAACTTGTCAGAGGACTTCCTTGAGTCCCATCAGGAGATCAGGTGACATAATCAGTGCCCTTAAGCCTCTTAGCTACCCCTCCCTTCATCCAGGCTCAAAACCCGTAAATTCACCCAAACTAGCACTGGAAGGAATTTCTGGAGAATTTGTCAAATTTATTCCACTGCCTCTAAACAGATTCAGCTCTCTGAAGTGGAGTTTGGCCAACCTGCACCTCAGAACTGCCACGATGGAGACTCCAAGCCCATCCCAAACCATCTGTTCCACTGCTCCACTCCTCTGGCAATCAGAGGTTAGGAAGTTTTTCCTACACTTGTTTCCCTTGCTGCAGCTCAAGCTCAGCATTTCTTGGCCTCCAATCACCAGCCATGTAGAACAGTTCGCTCCCTTCCCCTTCACAGCCACCTTTGGCATACTCCAGGACTGTTATTTCTCCTCTCAGCCCTCTCATCCCCAAACAACCCCATTTCTTTCAGTCTTTCTGTATCTTTGCTCAATTTTTGGTGCTTTTCTCTGGCATGTCTGCAATTGTTTCCTATTTTTGTTAATGGGTAGAGCATCCCAAATGAGGCACGGCACAGCTGAGCATGGGAGTGACCAATTAAAACTCCTTAGAGAGAAGACAGAGAAAAGGAGATAATTTTGCACAATACCTATCTTTTGTTCTTTGCTGCAGAATAGAGAGATGTTCTTTCTTCTCCCTCCTATAAAATTTCATCCCAATCAGCACTGTGCCAAACTCCACCTGGCATCTCCACTACTTGACAGCCTATGACAACCCTGCACTAATGGTCCTACTTCAGTCCACATCCCACATTCTCATTTAAGGAAGACATCCTTACAATGCATTTTGAGGTGGGATATGAAGGATCTACTTCAGGAACCAAAATAAGCCCTTCATCAAAGAGTTGCCCCTAGGAACAGGGCTGCAATCAGTAAATCAGCCCTTTAACCTCTTCTCGCTTGTCCCATCAGAGATGAGCAGCTCTTCCAATGACCTTGATTAAACTGATTTTGCTTGATGTAAGAATGAAACTGATGCACAAGGACAAACCCAGATAAACCAGCTGGGAGGAAAAAAACACCAAAACCCACAGCACTAGAGGACTGTACAACCGGCACACGATGAGAAGCTTTTGTTTTAGTCAGAACTGCAGACATACATCTCAGCCAGACAGAAAATACTCTGACTTCATGGCACATAAATAAGCAGGCAGAGCACACTGATCTAACGATAGGGAGCTGAGCTGCTCTACAACAGCACTTGTTTTTCACAGTGCTTCCCTGCCAGACAGTCCAGCCCCGAGCCCATCGTGCCGGGCAGCGGACAGACACAAAACACTGCTCCAAACCCACGTCTCACACAGGAGACAACAGACAGGCACGTCCAGCAGGAGAGGACCAGGAGACAGTGAGTCAGTACAGGACCAGCACAACATGCCCTGGTCTCAGTTGGCTGGTCACACAACTAAAGCCCAGGGTTTTATTTAGGGACTATTTTTTTTTTTTTTTAATTTTTCACATGTGCTTTAAGGAGGAGCCAGAAGGAGAATTAAAAGACAGTTCTGTGCTTTGTGGCAGTGTACAAGGAGACCCCTTCATGTATGAAAGTCAGAGAGGCAAAAGGTAGGAACAGGATTTTTAATAGGGTCTGTAGCAACAGAACATGGGACAATGGTTTTAAACTGAAAGAGGGTAGATTCAGACCAGATATGAGGAAGAAAATTTTTTTAAATGGGGGTGGTGAGCCACTGGCACAGGTTGCCCAGAGAGGTGGTGGATGCTCCATCCCTGGAAACATACAAGGCCAGGCTGGACAGGGCTCTGACGAATCTGGGATCCAGGTGAAGATGTCCCTGCTTATTGCCAGGGGATTGGGATAGATGAATTTAAACCTCTCTTTCAACCCAAACCATTCTATGAATGTACAAGAAGAGTTTGTCTGAAAAAAAGCAATTAAGCATGAGGATGAGGGAGTTTGATGTCCCAAGCAGAGCAGAGGTGAAAAGGGATATTTTGGTACTTCAATTACTTTTGACCTTCAATTGTTTGCTTAGGTTTTATCATCAATATTACAGTAGCATTTACAGCCAAACTGCCCAGAGTCTACATGAACCCCTGTCTGCAGTTATGAGGCTGAAAAAAGGCACACTTTGTCTCAATCTTTAAGCAGTCATCGTTTGATCATTTGAATGTCCCTCAACAGAAGGGAAACTCACAACACTGATATTTCCCAGAGCGTTGTACAAATAGGTCTCACAATCTCACATAAACACAATCCTCTGAAGTGAAACAGAGCAGGCACTGCTGTAAATGCAGATTAATTCCACACAGATCAGGTGTGGAGAAGAGTCCCCTTTCCTAACCACCCTGGGTGGAAGTCAGAGAGAAAATTCAGTACTTTCCTTTCTTGCCACAAATCTCCTTGAAAAATAAAAGCAAAACAAAACCAGGCTTATAAAAGCACAGCACTTCAAGGATAGCGTTAGGAACACACCCATGTGCAGACACATACATTTGAAATGCACTTGTCAAAGGAAAAATAAATCTATCCTCTCCACTGTGTCAATACAGCCAGAGCAGGAACTTCAAACCCCATTAGCAGCATCCTGCAGCCTGAGATTTCTCCTCTGAGATCTCAAAGCAGAATATAAACTGAAGACATAAGGAAAGTGGCAAAGCCAGCGATTCAGCACCTTCCCTTTGAGGCCATACAAAAGCCGGCATAAACCGTCTTTTGTGCACAAAAACCAAAGTCCAACCATGTGGGTTTACTGTGGACAAAGGCAGGTTTTACAGGAGGAAAGCCATCACCCTCAGGCTCTGGACAAGCAAGCTGCTCTGAGCTACACTCAAGGAGAGCCTGATCCACACACCAACACCCTAAATGCACACCACAGCTACATAAACACAGTATCAATAATAATAATGCATGAAAAAGCAAAGGGACGAGGCACCACCAAGTGAGACACAGTCCAAGCTAAAGGCCAACGCTTTCAAATGCAGCCACTGATGCAGGAAGCTGGTGCAACTGGTGTGACTGGAAGGGAAGTCCCACTGACCACAGCGCCGGGAGCGCTTCAGCGCAGAGATCCCCTCGAGTGACATCTGCCAAGCATCGCTTCCTGCCCCGCCGAGGCTGCGTGGGATGGCCGGGCACATCTCAGCATGGCTGCATTTCCTCTTGGGGCAAGGAGGATGTTTTGAAAACATAGGTGGCTTGCAAAGCACTTTGGGATGTATGTGGATGAAAAGCACTCTTATGCACATCGATAATTAGCACTAACCGCCGGCGTGTCACACCCTCCATGTAGAGCATTTAGCAGATTTATTCAGCTCTTGCTGGAATGCCAGAGCACAAGCCGGATATTCAGACAGCGATGTGAGCGCCCTTTCATGGGGCAGATGCTGGGGAGCTAATGATGTTTGATGAGTTAAGGCCATTGGTGACTCAGGATCAGCAATTAGTTGATTTCTGCGGGAGGAAGGTGCTTTGCTCCATTAAGCTAAAAGCATCCTCCACAGTTCAGCATGCACAAAGTCATTCTGTCCACCTCCCACAAAGCCTACCTACGTTCATTAGGGGGTTGATACTTCCCACATAAACACTCAGGTTTACCTTCCTGGATTCCCCAGCAGTTCCACCCCTCAGCCCTGTGCCAACCTGATATTCCCTGGAAGAGCATAAGGCACACAAGGAAAGAATTGCCAAGAGCAACTGGACACACAGTCTAATGCAAAGAGATGTGGTACCACTGATATCTATGGGGCTGAACCCATTTTGGGCAAGGCTAATAACAGTCCATCACAAATCAGACACAACCCCAGTCCTGCTCGAGCCTGCAGTACGGGACTACAGACATCCATCTCCCTCTCAAAGGTAGACAGTGATGCTTCCATCAATCAATAACAGGCACTGGGGAGACACCAGCTGCACTTGTTCTGCCTGCCATTCCCCAAATGCACGCAGGCAAAAGCAACAGGACCAAAGGATGATCTGGCTGGTGTCCCCACAAGAAGGGAGAGCATCCAGCTCCCTTCCCAGAGGCTGCATTCCAGTCATCTGAAGGCTGGCTGAGGCTGGTCACTGGTGTCAGGGAGTGGGACCCTGGACATCGTGGGGAACGATGTGCCGAGTCATAGGACGGCAGCGCGATTCTGAGCGCTAATGCTCGTGGCACATGGCAGGAGCGTCAGGCGGAGGACGCAAAGAACAGTTATTTCTTTCAATGAGTGGGGAATGTGACAGAGCTGGCATTTGGACCCTCTTTTTACAACTTCTTTGAAGTGTTTGATCTCAGCCGCTAACGACACAAAGGCTATCGAAGCGCTACTGGTGCTATCTTCAAAGGGTTAGGACGTTCAATGATTAATAGGAACCCTGCACGGAATGGGGGAGAGCGACTATTATGGGAATGTTGGGGGAGATCCAAGATGCGTTAGTACCTTTACTCTTTGGGACAAGGTGCTCCCAGCCTCCCCTAAAACAGACGACTTCAAAGGCGGGGGTGTGACGGTCGCAGGTCCCGGGTGAGCGCGGCCACCGCGGGGCGCAGCCCGAGTGTCCGCTCCGGCCGCGGCCGTCACCGCCCATCCCGCCGGCCCGGGGCAGGAGCAAGCCGGGGGCTCCGGGATGCTCCCACCCGCCCTCCCCGAGAGGCGGGGAGCCAGCAGCGCTCGTTCCCCGCCCGGGCAAGGGGCACCCCCGCCCAGCCGAGCCTCCGCGGCGCCGGGAGAGGCGGCGGCAGGTGCACCCGGGCTGGCGGCGGAGGAGCGGGGATGGAGGCGGGGGGATGGATCCCGGCTTTCCCGGGGCCGGGGTAAGGATGAGATGGGGTGGGCAGAGACTTACGTATCTCCGTAACTTCTTCTCCGGCGGCGACTTTCGGAGCCAGCCCGAGCACACCACCTCCCCGCCGCTCATCGCGGAGCCGGGCGCCGCCGGGCGCTGCCTCCCGGCGCTCAGCGCCGGCCGCGCCGGCCCATGGAGGGCGGGCGGGGGTGGCTGGCTGGGTGAGCGGACGGATGGATGGATGGGTGGATGGATGGCTGGAGGGAGGGAGGGAGGGAAAAAGGGAGGGAGAGATGGAAGGATGGATGGGGGGCGGCGAGCGCCTCCCCCCGCCGCCGCGGCCGCTCGGCTGCGAGCGGGGAAGCAGGAAACTGGCTCCTTCCCGGCTCACCACGCCTCCGCCCGCCCGGCGCCCCGCCAGCCCTGTTAAAGACACAAACCCCGCGGGGAGAGGGGCTGCCCGGCCCCACGCCGCCCCCGGGGGGCTGCCGCCCGTCCCGGCCCCCCTCACACTCATACAGTGCCTACAGAGAAACTTATAATGCTGCAGCAGGTGATCTCGAACAGCGCAACGTTTCCGTAATTAAAAAGTAGAGCTCCTCCCAAACCTTTCCCCCGTAAGGGTTCATTACCCCAGGACCCTTCCTCTCTCTTGGTGGAGAAGGTCCTTCGCACCTCGGAAAGGCGAGGCTGGCTTTAGCCTCTCTGTGCTCAGGGGCTTGTGCCTGAGATGAAGGTGCCATAGGAAAACAAAGAGGTTGAGCAAGAAACAGCCAAACACCAGTGATGCCAAGAACCCTCCTGGAGAAAAAAAATAGCAATAAAAAACCACGAGGGGAATCAATAAAAGCTTCGTATTTTATTATTGATTTTAAAGTAATGGAGCAGTGGCCACTGCAAGGGGATTTGACTGCCATTGGAGTCTCATGCAGACAAGCTAGGTTTTGTATTACAGTGTATTATACCCTGGCTGAGATTCACTATCAACTTTTAGATCTAGAAACACTGTACATTTCAAAGCCTGATCCTCTCCTCCCCTCCCCAGCTCAGGCAGTAATAAAACGTCTCTCCACAGCCCTTCGAGTTGGATTATGCTCTAACCTTGCTTTCACTGCACCCTTTAAAGCAAAACTTGGGCATGGCACCCATAAAAACTGAGTCCTCTTAGCCCACGCTTATGTGGAAAACGCAACAATTTGCTAGGGATGAATTTCTAAGACCTGTCTCTATACAACAGCTCTGCCCCAAACCTGCTCGGGCACATTCAGTCATCCCTGCCTCAGCTTCCCTGCCTGTCCAACCTCTGTGGGCAGGGATGGTCCCTCCTTATGTGTTTGTGCTGTAGCTGGTGCAATAACAACTCCATGCTGGCTGGATGTGCTACTGTATGTCACACAACAACAACCTTTATATAACATTGCTCGAGCAGGGATCTTGCATCACTTCAGAGCAGTAATTGCAACTTGCAGTGCCTCTGGGAGGTAGGAGCAACACCTCTTTTCAAGATGGGGACAGCCCGGTTAAGCCATATGTTGTTTATCATCTTTGTGAATGCGTAAAGTAGGGGAATAACCCCTTACAGAACAAGTCAGTCATTTGTTAGGAATGTATTTTCTCAACAGCTTTGTTTTTCTGCCAGTGAAATGCAAAGGCTAAATAGGAAGGTTTTTCTGCTTTCTCACTACCCAAAGGAAGGGCTTGATCCTATTCCAGTGCTGGGCAATCTCTGCAGAGAGAGGCTATGCTCAGATCAGCTTGCCCATCTCTGCCAGTGCAGTGTGTGTGATGGGGCTGAGAGCAGGGCAGGATGGAGAGACCAGTTCTGTGCTGGCCTCAGCCGGCATCATCTCATTCAGTGCACTGGAGCCATATCAATTTACACTGCACGAGAGCCAGAGTCTCACCTGCAAACTCTCCTGGGTTAGAGGCACTTTGTGCATTCGTAGAGAAAACTGTGTCCTGGTGTCCTGCCCTTGAGAGATCTTCCCAAAACACAGAAATTTCAGGGAGGCCAGTGAGATATTGGGTATTTAGAAAGACTCAATTAAGAACAGATGATCATGATTAATAAAAAGGTATCATGCAAAACTATCCCATGTTAATGATTCACAGGTTAGGAATCCACTCATACTGACACCAATGCAAAGTGGTATCAGTTTGAATACCAGTTGCAGAGAACCCTGTCTGCATTTTTATGTTAACAACTTCTACCACGCAGAGTTGGAACACTTCATTTGGGTGATGGATGTTTAAAGAAATGCTCCATAATTATCATTGTGTGAACTGGAATGAATTATTCTACATGTTCTATGACAGCCCTTTGTTTATTGCCCTGCTCCCTTGCTGTACTATTCCTTCTCTCCACTCATCCCCTATTCTGGATCACATTTACAGACTTGGTTATATCACAAGATATATCCAAACAGCGTTCAAAACATGAAGTACCCCTGTGAATTCTTTTTCCCATGCTTTTGGTGATACCTGACAGGTATCTCAGTTTGCTGGGACTTTTGGATGGGAAATGTGTTGCATTTTCTGTACATTTGAATATGCTGCTGTTCTCACATGTGACACAGAATCACAGAATAATTAAAGTTGGTAAATGCCTCCAAGATCATCGAGTCCAACTGTAATATAAGCTCTGTGCAGAAAAATGCTTCAGACAAAGATGCTGCACGTGAACGTGCCTCCCCAATTCCACTGTGGCTGTACGCAGAGTGGGAACAGTGAGTTAATTCTGGCATCAGCCTTCCAGATTACATATGGTCCAATGCATGTAACATTACAACGCCTTATAATGCTGGCCCTCCTTAAAGCTTTTGGCCAGGAGGATACACAAACGCTACCCTCAGTGCCCCTGGGAGTTAAAGACCATGTCTGTCATGAGCAAAGCTCGATTTGGCAGCGCTCGCACGTTCGTAACAGTTTTTACCAACTTCAAGCTGTTCCTCCAACCGGCAGTGGAGAATGAACTCAGGCTGGCCCCAGCTGACTGCGTAAATCTCTGGAGTGTGAGCTAACAGCCAGCAGCCTTGGCGGAAAACTGTGTGAAAACCACATCCCTGTGTTGGAAAAACCTGACAAGGGAGTTATGCGAAGCCATTGAGAATCCATCTCTGCCAGCAGAAGCAACTGAAGGAGGAACAGCAGAATTAGCAGACATAGCAAGGGAGAAATTAAGAGATGCCATATAAGAAATAATATTCCTTGAACAAGGGTAAGGCTGAGAGAGAAACATTTTTATAAGAAAAAGCCCTTGTACTGTACTTAGTGTGCTGGTGTGCACGACAAAGTGACACTTTCTTCTGCAGAAACCTCTGGGGTTTTTAATCGTAACCTTCAGTGTGGTTTCTTGTTCATGTCTGAAACCGAAAAATCAGAACTTCTAAGAAAGAAACCACAATGTCCACGGCTACTCCTTCCTGCTCCAAATTTATTCAAATGAGCTGTGCCATCTGCTGGCAGACGGGAAAGCTGCAAGCGGAGCAATTCTCCGCTCCCAGCCGCTGGTGCAAGCAGTCGGGATAGAGACACCGGGCATTTCCTGTGGATTAGGGACCAGCTGGCTGAAACGCTTCGGGCTACCTACCCCAGCCAGGCACAAATCCCTTGGAAATGCCTATACGGCGGTTTATATAAACCGAAACAGACTGGGGGGGTGGCGGGGCGGGGAGGGGGAAGGAAAGGCTTGAGAAATGTGCTGCTGCTTGGTGCTCCTTGCCTGCTTTTAATTCTGAGCGAATGCTCAGTCTCCTGAGATGCAGCTCCACAACAATAAGACCTGACTTTATCTTCGCGCAACAGTTCCTGCAGCAGAGCGGGTTGGGAGCAGCTTTTTGATTTAATGAAGAATTTTTCAAGGTTAAAAAAAAAAAATCACCTCTTTCAAGAACTCAAGTCTTTTCAAGCTTCCCACCCTCTGCAGAAGAGCACAGCAAGCCCCCCAGAACGACTGCAATTGAAGCCAAACCACAAGACAGTCCTTTCCTTCTTGTGACAGACAGCAGCTCCAGCATCACTGGCTGCTTTCCATGAGCAGAGGGAATAGTAGCACAAGGTGCTTTGATCAGATAATGAGACAGTTTGAAGCATCTTCAGTAGTGTTGTGGTAAAGACAGGGGCATCAGAGCTCTGATGCCTTAATACAGGCCTGAAACAGAGAAGAGATGACTTGCAGGTCAGCAGTGTTCAAGGCACATAGGGTTGTGTGGAGTGGATGGTCCTTCTTTGTGCTCTCTCTGTTGGAGATCCTGGCCAGAACCAGCACATCCCATCCAGAATGGATACAGGCCCCCCGGGCAGGACAGGGGTGCTGAGCTGGATGGCGTCTGTGGATGCAGCTGGAGGACACTTCCAGTCCTCACACTTGAAGATTATTAAAGAAGACTTCCTACTCCTATTCAGTCAACACTGAAGCCCAGTCCCACTTCTCTCACCAAACTAGACACTTAGAAATAATTTTGCCTGGAGCTGAGCTGGGGCAGAACACTAATAATGCATTTCTCCATTCTGGACTCAGGTAGAGTTTTTTTTCTAGGACAGATGAGCTCCTCATGCAAACTTCCTTGCCTGGATCCAGACACATTTTTGGCAGCTACATTTACCTTTTTCTCTCCCCCACCTCCCCCCTCTTTTGCTATTTTTACCACGGAAGTGAGGGAAACTAGGAGGTTTCCCATTTTTTTCTCACCTCCTCAAAACAGAAAACCATTATACAACTGCTTGGTGGAAAGTGCACCAGGCAATGCTGCAGACACAGACACTATTCTGACATAAGCATAAAGGCCACTTCATCTTTGTTTTTCCCCGATGAGACCGGCAGCTCGGCATGGGAAGGACTCCCTCTATGGACACTACTTGGCACAATGGGGCTTTGAGCACAGCTGGACCCAGGGCAAGCAACCATAAAACAAATGATAATAAAACAGGCAGGGAGAAATCTCTGCCGTGCTGCCTTGCCTGCTTTACCCGACCCGGGTGTACTCTCACATCCTTAGGCATTACTTCAAGAGCAGATGGTGCTCTGTGGTAGAGCAAACGAGCAATTATCCTCCTGACACCCTGCAAGGCCTCCCCACATGCGATTGCAAGAAGTTACTTCACCCCAAGCTAAGAGCTGTTGTCTGGCTTCTCAGCACAATTGGATGTAATCAAGTTTAATTTGGTTGGTGCAGTAACTCTGAAGACTTTTGTAACTGGATTACTGTTGGCTCAATGGTCATGTGCCATTATATCTGCTGGAGAAAACAGAAGCCAGAATAAAAACAGATGCTTTCCCCCTACTCCTCCTTCCAGTGACACCCCTCCAGGATATGAGCTTGACCTGTACAGCCAATATAATGAACTAAAAATTCTATTAGAAGAAGGAAGTCATTGCTGTTGTATTATGTCCAGGCCTCTTCTACAAAGTGTAAATTACTTAGAATATATATCTCTACATTTGTTTACAATTGTTGACCGTGCACAGCTTAGAACTAAAACTACTGGAACACAGACCTACTATGCATGTGAGTCTTTAGAATTACAAACTAAACAAACTATATATAACTATACAAGTAGAGAAGCTGAGACCATGAGCAGGAGTGAGTGGCTGCTGAGGATGGATTCGCCCAGGTCCTGTTTTCAACTTTCCCTATTTTCTCACCATCTGAGAACCAGGAATGTACAGAATGCTGTGTCCATAGACCTACAGCTTTCCTGCAGGTAATCTACAGGTGAGAAAGGGGCATCTGGTAAATGTAACAGCCAGCAGCATAAAGACCTTATTTTCAGACCCCCCAGCTGCTACCAGTGTCAAGTCATGGAAGAAGCATGTGAAAGTCATCATACTTTAGGTCAAATTTTGCAAATTCAAGAGCCTGTTGTCTTTTGTAATGCCCCTCAAATGCTGACAGTTAAGACACACCAATATACTCCCAAAAGAAGCTGAGCACAGGCAAACAAAGAAATATGGAAATATTTTCGCTTTTTTAACAGTGAAAATAATCACTGGAGCAGTGCATGGAGGGGATATGCCCTTGTGGTTTCAAAGCATTTTAGCCCATCTAGAGTGTATTATTATATTCCTGGCTGAGATGTCGATTGCATTTTAAACAGACATCTCCTAGAAGTCTAAAGTGTGAAGAGATTTCACTGAGATCAGAGCAAAAGCTGCTCTGCAGTTGCCAGTCCCAAATGCTGCACAGCAGCCACCCTCCCAGCTGAATGCTGTTAAGCTGTGGTTGCAGGCATATGCATCTCTGCTTTTGGCCAGATGGCTATTTTAAGTTTCTAATGATCTGGGAAATGAACACTTCATAATGTTCTATCTCAGAGGGTTTAGCACAAACTTTCTTCCTTTTATCCGTGGCAGCACTGTTACAGATGGTATTGGATCTCAATTAGGGACTGGAGTAACGCAGTGCTAAAAACATCGTGTTTTAGCATGTGCTCCAAGGACATGTCATCATAACCCTGCCTGGCAAGTCATCCATCAAGTTCATTAACAAATAGGCCCATGAAATTTGTTAAATACTTCAACCTTATACTTCCTAAATCACCGTGAACACTAATAATTTATTAATGCCATTAGTAATAACGGAATTTGAAAGACTGTTTGAAGCCACTGTATAAACCAGGCCCTCAGATTTGATTTGTGTGGTTATTTGAGTTTTGCAGGTGGCAAAGTTCAGTCCCGTAGGGTGATCTGGAAAAGCACCAGCCATGCATGTTTACAGAGAAGCACCTAAAGCATGCTTTTCCCAGAACTCCAGCTGCTGTGCAGAGCCCCATGTCGGCAGCTATGACGCCACTTACACGCTGCTGAGCCAGCCTGAAAGCACATGGTGATTTATTTATACTAAACAGCTGCAGAGGTCATTTCAAGTGCTTCACAGAGATGCCATCATGTGAGCCCAACCTGCCAGAAGGAGACCTCCTTGGTTACAGTGATGACAGAATCTCTGCAGTAGGTAAGTTCTCACAGCTGCATCTCCTGGAGCTGCAAACTGGCTACCAGTTGAGCACTGAGTTTCTGTAACTTCATGCAGAAATGGGAGAAACCTGTTCTCAGCTCTGATAGTGCAGCCTGGAAATGAAACCCTCATCCTGACTCTTGGTTCCCTCCACAGCCTCTGGCAAGTCCCTTCATCTGTCACTGACCTGGAGTGTCCCAGCTGTGTGAACAGCCCTGGCAGCACTGACACTGAGGGGTCAGTCAGCCTTTGGGCTGGCTGTGGTGGGAGTTCAGCTGTCTCCTGCCTGGATGTGCAGCCCATGGTCACAACGTTCATCAACGGAGCAGCAGCAAAGCTGGGGGACAAGCAGAAAATGGGAGACCTGTGTCTCAGAAAAATATGGATCATATGCCTGCTTCACACAGCTTTAACCACAGTACTGAGCACAGAGAGCCCAGGATCTTCAAAGGGCCATCAGAGATACTGGAATTATTAGTCAAAAATCACTTTGAAGGTAAAGACACCATGGAAGTATTACCAAAAAACATTGTGTCAGTGAAGTGTAATTATTTTCCACTGTGACTGGAAATGTAGCCTCTTTTTAAAGCCATGACAGATAGTAGGGAATAGTTCCATACTGAAACTTAAATGTTTACATGATTACCAAAGCCTCCTACCAGACCACCTTCTGAGCAGTTTGCATACTTTTTTGCCAGCAACCTGTATGACCAATGATTTCTAAAAACTCTGAACTCCATTCTTTCAGCACAAGTAGCAATACAATAACCTGCTGAAAATAGGAAGACACAGATATCAATGTAGAGCAAAGCGCAAGATTAAGTCTTGCAAATAAAATTAAAAATCTACTCTATAGGCTGCCTCAAATTATTCAGAAATAAAATCAATTTTAAGAGCAATAAAAATAAACAGCAGGATTGCTATCTCTAAAAGGCCTCAGGACATACAGGGATAGATAAAAATCGCTGAAGCACAGTCTAGGATCTTAGAAATGCCAAAAATGCATTTGAAACCAGATCAGTTGCAAACATCCTGCCTTGTTTCTGGTGTGGCATTGCACCCAAAGGCAAATAGAGGGAAGTCTCATGAGCAGGCACCAAGCAGGGATTTGGTTGATTTGGGTCACTTCCATGCTTCTGCCACACATCTTCCTTAACCTTGGGCAAGCAGATTAATTGCTCTGTGCCTCAATTTTCTGCAGTAAAATAGTGTCAGCAATAAGAGCTACATGGATTCTAAAGTAATTTCATCCGTATTTCACTCACAATAGAGCCTACAATTTCTGATGTAGCTGGTACATGACTTTTAAATGGCCATACAGTCTTGTCCCTCTCTGGCCCTTTATGTGAAAGCTCTCCCTTTACAGCATCTTTTCTGTACCCCTTGTGCAGCAGACACTGCGGCACAGCAGCCATAAAACAACGGGAGCCATAATTTCTTTGAACTCTGGGTCAAACTTGTTGTTAGCCAAGTCTGTAAGAACGCATATAGTAAATTACATATGTCTCTTTATCAGCAGGATCATAAAATAAAACTTTACAACCCTTCTGAAGGTCATGGCTCTGCAACAAACAGTAAGAGAAAACAATAAATTCACTCCCAAGACCACCATTTTTGTGGCTTGAGCGGCTTTGGATAGGTCTGAGGAAATTAGAACTCTGTCAATCTTTATACAAAATCTTATTTCTCCTTTGGACCCATCTCTCATTTGTCCCTAAGTGTAAGGTAAAGGCTAAAACAACAGTCATAATGGCTGTTACTGGTTTCAGCAACAGCAAAGCCACGTTTATCTCTATATACACATTTAATGGAAACAATGACAAAAGTGTTTCTTGGCAAATTAGCTCCCCCTCACCCCCTGAGGAAAAGCACTTCTATAGGCTATTCCCAAAACAATCAATATTAGTCCAGCAAGCAAAACTGTACTTCACGTTTCCCATCAAAGTCTTGGCATTCCCTCAAACAAGTGATGCCTTATAAATTACAACTACTACTAAATAAACCAGACAGAGAACTGCTGACCTGGGCACCTTTGTGTGCCCGCTGTGTGTTTCCCTCAGGTCTGGGGGCCTGAATGCAGGTAATTCAGCTAAAATCCCTGTGCTGGTCTGCTAATGTTTAAACATTTGGCTCATGTACCTTTTTGTCTCTGCTTATACAGAAGGTACAACAGCCCAGGATCTGAGCACTGCCACAGTATCACAATGTAACTCATAAAGGAGAGAACAGCAATCTCTGCTCCTAGCTTCCAAGTGCGCATTTGCTTTCCTGTGGATTTAAAAATGAGAAGACTGGAACAGGGTGTTAGTTCTGCAGGTATTATTTTTTCAATTGAAAATAGAGTACATTGGGATACTTTGATCTTACACATTAAAAAATTAAGTGAAAGGATTATCTGATATTCTTGAAGTGAAAAAACCAGACATTTTCCTCTAAACACTCTTCTGAGAGGCTGACATTTAGTTATGCAAAATTTATGGTGTAGCTCTTTTATCTCCCATCACTCTGTTCTAATGTTGCAAAGCTACCGATGCAGTAATCAATGACACTCATTCTTTCCTCTGAAGCTCAAAGTGAGGACAAACTTGAAAAGAGGCAAGCATGGGCTACTGAGGAACTGAAACTTCAAGAAATACTCACAAAATGATGCTAGCAGAGACAGTGCTAGTCACCTGGGCTTGAGAAGTGACTGTTAATGGCACTAAAAACACCCTAGCACTAAAACCCCACTGTGCACTATAGTCAGCCTAAGAGGTGATTCCTGTGAGCAAAGAGTAACAGCTTTGTATTTGAAGAAGTGTCACAGTTTTTATCTGGCTTCAGCCACTATCAGGGCGCAGACTCTAAGAGAAGATGTAGCAAGGAAAGCTGCTTAAATTAAAATCTTGGTGCATTTCCCTGCTTACATGTCCAAGAGAAATGACCTCCCCGTCCTCCAGATTAACTTCCGTTTCATTCTAGAAAGGAGATTCAAAGGAAATTCACGACATTCCACATGGAAATCCCAGAAAAAACATGTCACATTCCTTGGCAATACCAGTCCATGTTATATATACATAGCACAAGGTGAACAATGCCATCCTGGAGGGAGACAGTGGCTCCCACCCTTGCTGTCTACCCATAAATTTAAGTTTCTCACAAGAATGCCAATCTCGGTGTTAACCCTGAGCAGTATCACAATGCAAAAAGGGCCTCAGCCTCTTCTCTCTCTCACCACTAGCAAAACCAGCACATGTTGAAGGCTGCTACCAAGACTAGACAACCTTTTCTTCCCCTTCTGAGCCATCCGGTTACCTCTCTTGGGACCACCCTGCTCAGCTCCTGCTTCATCTGCCAAATTACCAGGGGTAGTTTTTTTTAGCTTTTGGACCCAAGGGCAATGTCCCCTTAGCTGACTGGATACCCAGCTCATCAAGCACCTTGAAATGAACCAGGACATGTAGAAGACTGGGGAGACTGCTCCTCATGGATACCTAGTTGGAAACTCACAAAAAACCACTCACAGTGCATCCTTGTTACTTCTTTGTTACTTACATCTACTTATCTGCAAATCAAAGGTTCAACCTTTACCTTCAGTCATGCAACAAATTCTGAAAACGGCTAAGAACAAAAGGTGGATTAGACCAGTTCTTTGTTCTTGCCCTGTCACCCTGACAGCCACCCTGCAAACCAGTTTGAAGCAGTTGTGTCCTTCCAGTAACTTGTGACTCATGTCACATTAACCTAGAACTTTTTGGCACCTTCCATTGTATTCTTTTTTACATTTTGTTTTTCACCTGTCTCTTTTAGCTCCACCTTGCCCATCAGATCTGGCATCGCAGAGCAGAATCAACAACCTCCCTTTGATGCCAAAACCAACGCAGGCAGCCCGGAGCTGCTGCTGGGGATTGCCAGCAGAGTGGACAGCAGATGTTTTGCCATCACCCCACTCTCTTCTCAGAAGTTAGGCTTCCAGTTCAGCCACTGTCATTTACAGTGACTGTAACAGAATCAATGACTAAGGACCTCAATAAGGACACCTGCTCATTGCAAGTCATTTAGGGAACATGCTATGGATGAGGCTCTTTGGCAGCTGTACTCTTTCCACATCTTTCTGCAGAGAAGTAATTCCAAAACATAAAGGCCAGCAATAGCACTTTAGACAACATACTAAAGGAGAGATGGTCCAAATGCAGGAAGATACTTCAGTGTCTGATGTGGGAACTTCTCAGTGGTTTCAAAGGGAAGGCAGGTGCTCAAACTGTTTTGTGGAACCAGACTTGCCAACTCAGGGCTGTACTGGGAAATGCAAACCAGCAAACACACAATTAACACCTGCCTAATCAAGTGGATAAAGGAGACATGAAAACATCTTGATATGCAGATGTCTCAGTGCACACAAGAAACCCCCAAAGTAATGACCTCATGGTGATGTTGCTTGCATGATCATAACAGGTAAAAACCCCAGCCATGGAGCACACCAAGACATGGCAGGTGCCACATGACATAAACAGGTATTTTTAGATGCTGCAGGTGCAGTTCTGCACAGCCTTACCAGAGAGAACTGTGACTGCAGAATTACCAGTGCAGTGCTAGTTGATTACAGTTTTTCAATTTCTTCCATCTACTTGGAAAAGAAGTTTTCAGGGCTGTCCTGCAGCCACTTCTTGTAGTGTGTGCCCATATACCTGGGGTTCATCAGCAGGAAAGCCACTACTTTGCTTTTCCCCGTTATATACATGGTTTATACTCCAGCCATAGTGGGCTCCAGAGTAGCAAGCACTATGCAAATGATAATTTGCTGGACTGTGATCATTTGGAAGGGAAGAAGGATGCTGGAAACCCTCAGTTCAAGTCCCAAATAAGTCACTGGTTTCCAGTTGCCTCAGGCAAGTCACTTGCTCTTCCCATAATACTGTCTTCAAAACAGAAATGAGTATTTCTTTACCTGGCAGAGAAGCTGAGAGCATAAACCCATTAGAGACTGCCAAGGAGTTCAGATCCTATAGTGATAAGCAATTACTTAATACACAGCAATGCTTGGGAGCATCTGTTGGTTGTTTCACAATACAGACCAAACTGCTTGGTCCAATGAGCACATGAGAGATTTTTGCAACAACAACAACAGAAAAGCAAAGCAACAACAAAACCCCACCATGAACTGCAAGTTGGCTCTGGAGAGATGGATGGATGAATGGACTCTCATCTAAATGAACATTTCTGTCTGCTGTGAATGTGTGCTTTCTTGTAGACAGAAAACAGATGCCCTCTGCAAAAGTTGTGCAACTAATTTGGTTACACAGAAAATGAAACCTCTACCAGACACTGAAGGACACTCTCTCATGCTGAGAGCTACAGTTTTATAACAGAAGAAATCATACAGAGTTATAAAACAACCCAGTGTACATCTTTATTGATGATTCACAAAATCAAACATCATTCAACAAACTCATTCCAGCAATTCCAGTACGACATTGTTCCTTGCAAGGTTTGGCTGACTTTTCCAAGGTAAACAATATTTGCTTTTAACTCGGAGAGGGGAGAATCATGCTTTACAGTAGCCATTTCCTGACTGTAGGAGTAGCAAGTGTATCACAGCCATGACAATATTTTAGGTCACACTTCCTTATTAATATTTCACATAAAACCCCCTGCTACCTTCAGTGCTTGTTCAGTACTTCCATGGCATGTACTAGTCTCATGAGAATCATAACCCTTTAGTTAAGTGGGATTTATTAATACTCCAGAAGTGCACTGAAGACATGAACTGCTATCAAATTAACTGCCAGTGTCCTTCCATAATCTCACCAGAACATACATTATTTTCAATAACCCAGTATTAAATTGACCAAGAGTTTCACTGATATAAAAACTTCCTTGATTTCCCACTGAAACACACTCAGTCATATCCTGGTATGTTATATACACACAGTTACACCAGTGGTTTTCTCCATGTGAGTCAACTGCTGAGCTAGAGGAGACAGGAGTGAGAAAATCTGGGGAAAGGAATAACATCTTTGATATTGTCAACTCCCAAGATGTACTGCAGGTAGCGTTCAAACCCCATGCCGAAGCCTCCATGAGGAACTGATCCAAATTTTCGGAGGTCTAGATACCTGTAATTTAAACAGACAGTTACATTTGCAGCACAGTTATGCTGACATCATTACAGTGAGCTTTTCGTCCAGGGTTTTGCTTTCTATCTTAATTACTTCCCTTTGACCCTAACCACTGTGATTTCTCTGTTGGTCAGGGGTATGAAGAAGCAGAATTGTATCAGCAGAAATCCCAAGTTTAAAATCCCAAAGCACCAGCATAGCTGTGCTTTGCCAATACACTACAGCCTGTTTTTTTTGGAGCAAGAACGTATTTGGGTAATGAGGAACAGCTTGAGCACCATACCTCTGCTCATATTGGAAACAACTCTGTAGTTTTAGTACCAAAAATGTTCCTAGCAGAGACACAAATCCAGGTTCCTACAGAATCACTTCCACAACTGGAGGTGAAGCTCTCTGCTTGCGCTTGTCTAGCCTTTGCCATGTTGGTGTGGAAATCTGTCCTGCAAATTCTTTCAATTTCCATTTGCTTTTCAATTGCCTAAGTAATTTCATTTCCAGCAATTTCTTTAGAAGCTTAACTAGGTCCTGCTGTCTGTCTACTCAACATTCCTTCCTTTTTTTCTTTTAAGGTAATTGTGATGGCGTTTTGCTACTTTTTCCCCAATGACCCTTACAGACTGATTCATTTATTTCTACAGTAAGCCAGGAAAAAAAAACCCTTGAACATACCTTCTCTAAAAATGAGATCTGGAACAAGACATTTTATTTTGCAGAACAGCACCTGTTGTGCACAGAAAACTCAGAAAACGTTTGGAAGCAGATATTCTGAGTATATGGGTGTCAACAAGATTATGATGGTTCTTCTATAGTTACTCACTTCCCAGCTGGACTGTGGCTGATGTGATACTGTATTTGCAGCTATAAATTGTCCCCAACAGTTTTATTTTAATAGAAGTGAAAAACATCTCAGTGCTTCTATTGATTTCTGGGGCCACTTCTGAGGTTGCTGAGGGCACCAAGTTATTCTTTATATAAATGCACCAGTAGGGGATTGAGTGACTCCAGATGTATTACTTGCTTCTAATCTTGGTATATGAATATTTCATCATCCCAGTTAAAAAAAATCAAGTGCACTTAAATATAAATGCATATGTTTTACTACTTATGCAGTGGAGTAGAGGGGGGCAGAACAGTGTGAAAGAAATTAAGATTGGATTGATTGCAATAAATGGCTTCCCAAATTTTACATACTGTTAATGAACTGCAAGGAAACATTATATTTGTGTGTATATGTACTTATATATGTATAAATATGTAAAATATATGTTATGTATATTTGAGTGTAGTTGCTTGAACATCGGATCTTTCTTGGCTTGAAGACTGTATTTTAACAGAATGAAGACAAAGCAATGCCCTTGGTCACCCTTACTTGCAAAATAAGAACACTCTCCCACAAATTCTATAGCTGCAAGATTGCCCTGTCACTCAGTTTGACAGTATGCCTTTCATACCATGAGATATTATTTTTCCTTACAGCTCATTAGCAGTAGTTAAAATTTGAGAAACCATTTATTACACTCAATCCAATATTCAGGTTTTTTCTTCCCCTGTGTTTCTCTTCTCCCCTCCACTGACCAAATAGCAAAAGGAGAAGCAGAGCTTACTTCTTGCTCATAGCACTGAGACACACAGTGAAGTTTGCAAGTTGAACAGCAGGCCCAAGAGTGGGACATGTTTTCTGATGACTGAGACCCATGCACTTTTCTCTCTGTGCTGCTGGGTATTGGCTTGGCTCACTAAGGCTTGGTGTATGCACCCCACATCTTGTGATGAGCACTGTGCCCAGGATAAGAACATGCAGCCTGTGCAACTGCAGGGTGGTCTGCATCTCTATCCCCTTCACACAGACTGCATTAAGAAGAACTTGAATCTCTGCAAATAACCTTAAACTGCTCCTGGGGAGCTCCACTGCACAGCTTTACAAGGGCTTGCAAGGAAGGTGATGGGCAGACCTGATGCTGAGGGTGGTGACTCACAAAACACGCATAAATGTGAGGGATATGGGTGCTGGTTGTGGCAGATCAGTCTGACCCAGCTCAGAACTGCCAAAGCAGCTGGTAACTACTTTAGCTGTAATCAGGAATACAAGTAACAGCACAAACTTTTCTGATGATGTCTGTAAGTGCATCAGCCTTTGCAAAGGCAGTTGTGACTAAGCCCAGCATCTTCTCTCCCTTTTTGCTGGCAACAGAGTTTATAAAGTCATTGTAAGAAGATGAAATAACTCAGCTACTTCCAGATGAACAATAATAATAAATTCTACCCTAGCTTATCCAGGACTTTGATCTGTAGATCTCAAAGCACTTTGAGAAGCCATTTTGGCAAAAGGAGCGAAACAAAACCCATCAAAGTTAATGGAAAAAGTCCATTGAATTAAATGTGCTGAGGATCAAGACTCTGAATCCTTTCTGATGACTGTGCATAGAAGAAGCAGAAGAATTGAGAAATTTTCCATTCTTCACAGATGAAAGAAAAAGTAACTGCCTGCAGATAAAGAGAAAAATCACTTTAGGCTGGAAAATGCTCCCTGAGGTTTTCCTACATTCAATAGCTCAGAGACATTGGATGTTTCTCACCTCAAAAAGAGTCGTGAAGTAGTCTAGCTGTTTTTGCCAGTAGAGTTGAGCAGAGTTGAGCACTCTATTGGCAACTGGTGGACTGTGCAGTGTTATTCCACAGGAGAAGTAAGTTTCTGTGACCCCAGCTTGCCCAGGTGTTCCTGCTCTAGACCTGAGCACTGGTGGATCTTCAGAGATTTGAATCTTACTAAAGTGTGTGCTATAACAACATCCTCCAGCAATGAATTCCAGGAGCCCGTTATGTGCCATGTTAGAACATTTCCACTCATCCTTTAAAAAATTTATATTCTTTTATCATCATTGTGAGCTCCCTGTGTTGCACAGCAAGGCACTATGAAGAGCAGTGCTCTCCTAGTGACCATTCATAAACAGAATGTGCTCTTTTCAGTCTCTTCAAAACATATATAATCTCAACCTTTTATGCAATCCCCTTGCTATGCTGAAGGTTCTGTGGCCATTTTGAAAAAGGTAAGGCTAAAAGAACAAAGATACTAGTCCATGAAACTGAATATTCTACTGGGTGTGTGTAAGAAAAACCCCCCTGGCTTTCTGCCCGCCTCTGTCTGGTCCAGCACAGCATTCCAGTTTCTTCCCAAAGAGGAGTAATAGGACCAGGTGGCTGTCAAGGACAGTGATGAGCTACCTGTTTTCACTGGGCTCTGAAGAAGGTTAAAGGATGAGGTGAGTGTAGTCACTGGCCATGGGCTCCAAGCAGCTCATCAGTGCTACTTTGCCCTAAGCCCAACTCCTCTTTTACCCTGCCACACAAGGACCCAACAGAACACTCTGACATTCAAGTTTCAAAGGTTAGCAGAAGTTAAAGACCACAACAGAGCTCAATCTTCTTCATCCAGAGCAGGAGCAGGGCCAAAACACAGTAACATCCACTTGAAGACAGCAGACAACACCTGCTCTGCGGCTGTGTACTTTCACCAGCGTTACACCAGAAGATCAAAAGGGTGCCTGGACTGTAAAGGGCTCAGTATGAGACAGCTGTCTCCACTGAAGCACATGAAGACAACCAGAGTAAGGAAGCAGTGCCTTACACGTAGGAAGACTGTCTGAAACGCTGCTCACTCTGATGGTTGTGGGAACCTTACCAAGTACCTGCTTTGTTACTTTTAAAATGGCATTTGGAGGCTGCAAACAGGATCAAGTCCCCTGTTTACAAGGCAATATACTTAATACTCCTTGGTCACAGAGAAATGAATATAATTTATTATTAATATTATTAATTATTAATATATATAATTACTCCCAGAGTACCCTCATCACTCAACTTTCCCACCTCATTTTCACACACCTCTCAGTTTAGCCAAGATCATAATCTACAGCTCTGAGCTATTTTCCATCTACAATTCAAAGGAAAAAGTGTAAAAATAAGATAAAATAACTACAAAATCAAGCCAAAAACTACTTCAACTCATATTCTATATGGAAAGAAATTTGCCTAACAGGAAAGATGTAGTGTACTGAAGAAGACTCAGAGTTTGACCATGTCACTTTATCTATCTTTTGAAAGTCTTCCTAAAAGGTAGGAATGGCAAGAAGCAGAGCAGTATTTCAGATCATCACTTGCCTCTGCCTTACAATTCACCCACGAACAAGGCAATTCTGAAACTGTCCTAGAAACAGCCAGACCCACAATATCCTCTTGCTTAGTGGAGGGAATAAAACAGGTAGAATCAGAGGTATGGCAATGGTTAAGGAACTTGAAAGGAGATCACATTCAAAAGTCAGCAAATATTATATTTAAAAAGGAATGACTCAACTGTTCGTCCAGGAGTTTGTGAGCCAGCTTTGAAGACTCAATTCAATCACTAAATTGGAGGAGATTAATTTTAGTCTTTCCTACCACCTCCACTGAAAAGATGGATGCTGGCAAGGCACCTACCTGTATTCTGGCACATTTTGGACTGCAGTCCAGAAGCATCCAGATTACTATTATCCTGCACCTTCCTAGGACACCAGACCCTGCTAAGGCAGGGGGTAACAACAGCTTTAATCTTCTCCAGGAAGTTTCATTGTCTGTGATGGAGTGGAGGGAATAAAGGAGGAAAGAGTCTCCAAAACAAGATTACAGCAGGAAGAGTTTCCAGAATGTGATTGTTACGTATCACATGAAAATGCAAATGAGTGACAGGCAATGTCCTCATCTTTTTTTGAGGGAAGCATGAGGCAGGGCTGCACTGTCTTAGTAGTACTTAAAGGCTCTGCCATTGAACATCAGATCTCCTTGGGCTGCACCTCAGCATCTAACCACACAACTTATCACCTTGTTCAGGATAATCCCTCCCTCTGATAAAGGCATATGGTGTATTCTGGACCACAAATACAACAACAAAGGAAGAAATTAAATTCACCCTGTTTGCACATGGATGATGTGAAGATCTGCCATACACTGGGCTGTTCCTCAGTGATTTCATATTGAGGGAAGATGAGAGTGAAGAACCTATACTTTGCTTTTTTTCAAAGAAGCTTTCCTAATGATCAACCCAAATACTGCAGAATATTTAAAAATACTTTTCTAAATTTAAAATTCTCTGCACTACCCCTCTCTCAGTAGCTGTGATGAAGCACATACCAAGAAACACTAAGAACCTTCTGTCGTTTTAATGGGTTAAACTGTTAATTCAAAGGTTGATCTGTCTCCTTAGGAGGACAGTTTTAATTGCTTTAACTGCTTTGTTAGGGTAGATTTTTCGACCCAATTGCTCTGTCAATTACAAAGGGAGTTATTCATAGATCTCTTAAAGGTCACAAATTGCTGTGGTTCTGTAAGCTGTTTATCTCCTGCATGGTGGTCAGAATTGACCCAGCTTCCAACACAGCCTAATGATTTAATATCAAAAAACATTATGGGTTATAAATTAACCCACCTCATGCAGTCCTGAGAGGAATAACCTGTGCTGTGAGTGGACAAATTGGAATAACCTGTGCTGTGAGTGGACAAATTGGAGGCATAAACTAAGTAGCATTAGATTAACCTTTGTTTAAATGAATTGGCTATTTCATTTAGACTGGCAGTGATGGCAGGGCAACAGGGCCAAAAAATTGTTCCCTCAGAGCCAAACAAAAGCAAACCAAAACAAACAAACAAACAAAAAAACCCAAACAAAACCCCAGTTATTTAAATAAGTATCAAAAGAAGAAAAAGAGCTTGCAGAACAAGGTGGCATCTTACCATTGATAGGCATCTGTGAGTCCTAATCTGTGAAACAAAAAGAAAATTCCTTGTAAGTAAAGGAACAGAGTTATTCTGCACAAGCAGCACTTGCCTGGAAGACTAAGCTACTGAAAAAGGGAAAACCTGGTGAACTACTGTATGAAGCATGCATAAGGAGACAAGAATCCTGTTTTTTCTCTCTAAGATTATGCTGGTTCTGCAGGAAATAGAATTTAAAGGTCTAAAGTATTTGGGCTTAACAAAACCAAATCCTGAGGACTCAAAATGGAGAAAACCATGTGAAAGGAGGTGTGATTTACAAAAGACACCCCATTTGTACCTTGAAATGCTTTCTATGACTTTCCTGACAAACAAGAAAGTCTGGCTTCGAACTCCACATGGACCCTTTTCCTCCTCCTAAGGACTGTGGAATCAGATACTGGCAGAAAGCTTTGACTGAAAAAATGCAGCAGGGAACGTTGTACTTTACATGAGTTGAAGCACGCCTGCTTCAGAGAGCTTACAGGGAGAGTAGCAAGAAACACAGGGAATATCATCATCCTACACTAACAACTGAGAACTAATGTTCTGGTGATTTTAATTGCCTGGTGCCTTTTGGATTCATTATGCTGAAGTAGATTGTGCTCTTCTCCACTGAATAGATATATCTGTGCGAGCATGTGGCTAATTTAAGCAACAAATTAATTCCCAGTGTGCAAATGGTGCTACTCTGGGATTAACCTTCCCCCAGTATAGCTTTGCACAAATGTATGACTGGTCCAAACTGAAGCGTTCAAGTGCTGGATGGGACTTTACACAACCTGATCTCATGGAAGGCTCATGGCAGCAGGGCTGGAACTAGATGATATTTAAGGTACCTTCCAACCCAAACCATCCTGATTCTACAAAATTTTTGAACAATCAGATAGGATCCAGAGAGCAACTGTCTATGGAGAATTACCCAATACGTAAAGTTAATTATTAACTAAAAAGCAGCTTTGATATTCTGACATCGAAGTTACCAAAAATTACCAAACTAACACGATGCAGACTAAGGCAGCAGGGAAAGAGAAGCCCCTGCAACCCAGTACAGGTCTTGAGCAGTTCCAGTGAAGCTTCCCATGAAACTATTAGCAAAGAGCCATATTCTCTGAAATCAGGCCAGTCACTGAGGCCAGCTGCATCACAACTGGCAAAGCTTCTGTGACCAAAAATGCAATTTCTCAGTTACACAATGTGATGACAGATATCTAAGTTCTGTATATGTGACAACTTCCACATTCATAGTCCACTTTCAGCCACAAAAACTGAAGAAAAGGATCCACAGCAAACCCTGCTCCAGACAGTTGCAGCAGAGCTGAGGCATCCTACTGCCCTGGGCTCTTAGCACAAAGAAAACTTTTCTTCTCAGATGAGCTAAAACAGAGGTGCTTTGCACACCTATGACAGAAGCACAAGAACTTCTTCACCAGTTTGCAGTCACCTACTCATATAAATAGATATCACAAAGACAAAAATAGCCTTCTTTTAAATACTATTATCTGGCTTTCCACTCCTCTGTCTTGCCAACCACAGCTGCTAAAACACTCTCCTGCTCAGGCTAGTCTCCTGGCATGTGCGGATTTTCCATACCTCTGTAAGCGTGATTCGAGGAAGGGCAGGCGCTCCTCTCTCAAGCTGCCTCCACACAACTCCCCTACTCCTGGTACAAGGAGATCAACAGCTGCAACCTTCAAAGACAGAAAACTATTTGAAGTCATTTCACATAGCCACACAGTGATTAGCAGAAGAAGTTAACACTGATGTTTTTTTTGTAAAACCCTACTGTAATTCTTCCAGAGTCCAGGACACTTAGGAAGGATTTTCACATACTTGAAAAGTCTTTTGTTGACAGGAGAAGGCTGGGAGGAATTTTTGCAAGGATTAACATCAGAAATTTACAGAAAACCGAAATGACAGCACTGATGTCTCAGACTGAGGACATCTACTGATATCTCAGACTGAAGACATCTACTAAGTGGTTTGAACTCACTCAACCACTTGGTTGAATCTCACCAAGTTACTCTGGTGACAACCTGTGTGGGGTTATAAAGAACCCAACAGCAGCTCAGAAAAAGTCAAGGACATGTGGGCAAGCTTTCTGAAGCCCTGATTCCCTGCTCTGATGCTGTTGCTTCAGCCCTATGTATCCCCATTCCTATAACCAGTTATAATGGATATGGTAGCAATGGCACTCGTGCTGCATCCAAGTGTTAGGATCCAAGTGTTACCCCTTAGGCTGTTAGGTTTGGGCTGTCTTTTCTGGTTTGTCTTCTAAGGTTATTTTTCTTATTCCACAGCTGAAATGTTGCTAGAATTAAAGCCACTGAAGACACACTGGTGAATGGTGGTGTTGTTGCTCTTTTTAGCAGAAGCAATGCTTCAGGTTGTCTCAATTCAGTTGAGAAATCACAATTTCAAGGCATGAGATTTGATACAGAGCTTATTTCTTCGGCCCATCTGCTATTTGAGCATTACATGGATGCTACATTTGGATGACAAGAGAATCACAGACTACTTGGAGCCATCCAATTCTAGGCCTTTCACTTAGAAGTACAGAAGTTTACCAGGAAAAGAAATAAATGATGGTAAACTTATCTTAAGGCAATTAAGCAAAAAGTTAACACTGCCCCAACCCCTGAATCTTCCTCCTCCTGTTGTTCCTGCTTTGGGTATTTTCTTCTACAACAGGAAAAAAAATGGACAAGATCACCTGATGGTCACATCTTATCTTGAACTTCTTGGGAGCAGGCCCAGCAGATGATGTCTATCAGTAGGCCAAGACATGTTCCTACACAGGAAGGTGGTGGAGATGTGACCCATGGACTCACCGTGTGTTGAGGTCCATCTTCATTGTCCCGCATGTAGAAAGGTTTGAGGTCGTATGGGTAGTTCACCACAAACACAGGAACATCCCCACAGTGCTTCACCAGGTACTTCTCATGTTCTGTTTGGAGGTCACAGCCCCACTGTAAGGACAGCAAAAGGGGCCTGGGAATCTGCTTTGGTGCCTCTCGCCCATGGCAAGAGACCCAGCAAAATCCCTGCACATAGAGAGATGCGCTGCTTTGAATAGCATGAAACCAAGCAAAGCAACTTCTCATACAGGTCACTGGGAACTAGACAGTTTCTCAAGTTTTCAGGCAGAGCAAAGCATGTAAATAAATATGATTTAACTTAAGAGAACAGGGCCAGATGGTCCCTGTATCAAGCACAAGCATCTGGTATCAAATCAGAAAACCTAAAACAAGCAAAAAAAAAAAAAAATCCCAGCCCCAAAAACCCCAAACCACATGCTCATATCTAAAGGAAAGCAGGCACCTCTCCAAAGCCAGCTCACTCAACCCAGCCAACCAGCCTTATTTCAGTATTACCTCTGGTGTATAGAAAGCAGCTTTCCTAGGCTGATTACTCTCTTCCCTGCTGTGTCCTGTTACATGCTACATTAATCCCCACTTAAGAAAACCTAGCACCCTATTAAGCAATTCTTTGTTATCAGAAACCATGGATATTTGCAATTCCCTTCATTTTTCCTTTTTTCCAGGGATGATAAAGATCCTGTGGCTTTTGACTTGAGACCCCCCAGTCTGTTCATAGGACATCCAATGAATATTGGGAGAATGGAAGGGGAAGAGGGGAACAGACCTTTCCCAGACTCTCTTCATATTAAAATATCCCAAGTTTGCTGTCTCAGATCCAGGTAGCACAGAGAAAAGATTTGAGGTTCTACACCCACTTGTGCACAGAGATGAGACAGTTACCCGACTGGCTATGAGGGTGGCTTCAGCCAGAGGGTTATTTTCCTTGAAGTATCATAATGAGATAATGATTAAACAATATAGACATAAGATGAGCACCACCATAAATGCTGTCCCATACTGGAGTGGGTGTGCATTTGAAATTGAGCAAAATATGATTTTTAGAAAACCATAACCTCATAGCTTTAGAAAGACTAGCATGTTACTCTTTTTCCTAGTCAACATCTATGCTTTGGAAAGGCAAGGGATTCCCTTTACCTACATCTACATTACATGGCATTTTCACATGGTATGGGTTTATTAATCCTTGTCAAACTTTGGGTGCTATCCTCTTATCTTTCCTTTTCTTGAGAACTATTACAGCAACTCTTCTTAGATGATTGCTACTGAATCTGTAACACTCTCAGCACACTCACATACAGGAAAGAGAAGTGCCTTTGCTAAAGCCTTGGTCCTTCAACTGCAAGCTCATCACTTCCTTCCCTGCAAGTGTTACATGTTCTGCTGCTACACATCTCACTCCTTGTACTGCTCCCATTTCAACCCCAAAGGGCAAAAGTTACACTAGATTTACAACCCAGCAAACAGGTTGTAATTGGATTTACAACCCAAAACCACCCCAGGAGGCAGATAATCTGTGCAAAGTAACAACTCTTGTGGTATCAGAGAAGGAGAGACAGAGGGAGAGAATGGAGATTCTACAGAGTTCAGGCTCTGTATAGGGACAAACCAGCTGGCAGTGACCTACCTCTGGCTTGAAAGTGAAAGTTTGAGGAGCTTGCTTCAAAATTTCCACTGCTTCACTGTAGGAAATTCTGCAAGAGGAAGAAAAAAGTCTTTAGGATAACTATGAAAGGAACAACAAAGTTTTCTGGCTAAGTGCCGTGCTGGAAAATTAAGGAGGCATTTCCCCACCACCATGCCAACTTGTGTGTAATGTCAGACTTCTCAGCAATGCTTCTTTGGACAGAAACCAAAAAGCATTTAATATGGCAAGAATCCTATGTTTTCCTGTGCTTCAGCTACATGCAGGGCAGGAAGTGCTAAGCTCTCAACAGTTCTGCATTATTGCAATATTGCATTTTAGTCAGAAGTGAACTCTGCAGGGAATTGCTTCATAGAAATGGGTGGATTTTTTAAAGAAAACAATAAGTCCTCATCAGCATAGCTACAATAACATAGCTCTAGTCCAGGGTGTGTTAGGCAAAAATAACAGCCCAGGGTGCAAAAGGGCTTGTAGCTCAAATGTTTCCACTTTACTTTAAAAACCATGAGATTTATGTGCAGCAATGTTTCTCTACTTCTCTGGCAGATTTGAGAGCAGATTCTCCACCAATTTCCACCAGCACAAAAGAACAGCATCATGGCAAAGCAAACAGAAAAATTGCAGTGAACAATGCTCCAGGTTTGGTAACTGGAAATCAAGACTCAATGGAAGATAATATGGCAGCCAAGTTATCCACATACCAAGCCAAATGTTGTGGACAGAGAGAAGAAAAGAATAACATGATCACAATAATTTCAACTGTGCATCACTGGCTAATCCACTTAAAAACCAAATTCCCTAAGGAGTACAAGCTCTTTACACCCCATTACAAGGTTTCACTAAAGCAAGGAAGGCTTCTGGAGGAAATACCTCAAGAAGGAATATATTGCTCCACATGTTTGGGTTATGTGAGGCCACAGACCAAATGAGGTATATCACTGGCACAGGTTCAACACACGTAATCCATGTGTGTAAGCCAGGAATGGCCCAGATCTGCCAGCAGCTGGTGGAGAGAGAGACAGAGAGGGAGAAAGAGATGATCTGTCCTCTCTCTCCTTTTCCTTGGAGCATGGGAGAAGATGAGCACAGTTTTGTCCTTTCAGGAGTATCAGTTAGGTCCAAAGAGAGAACTGAAATGGGGAGATGCTAACTTCACTGAGGACTCCCATGGTACTCCTGCAGGCAGAGGCACAGGGGGGATCCATCATGATCCTGTTGCCCAGCTGTGGCTGTAGCTGCCTAACAAGATAACCAGTGCTGGGATGAGCATGCCTACAATGTTCTGTGGGATAAATGGAGAGCTCCATCATTTGAAGAGACAAGCAGAAGTAGGGAGGATGTGGCACTCTCGGGGATCAGTGAGGGAAACGCAAAGCCTTCAGCTCTTTAGCATAAAGAGAACTAGGATTAGGAGCTACACAATCAATTGGGAATAGAAAACCAATTGGGATTGTCAACTGCCATAAAATACTTTCATATAAAGAGAGCTACTGAAGTGAAAGTGTGAATTGAAGCAGAGCATCAAAGCCAAAACCAAGCAGGACTGTGAGCAACCAATGTGCAGGCACATGCTGGAAGGAGAGGATCTTGTCCAGGGGAGCAAAAGCCAAAGGCCGCAGATTCAGGTGTCAGTGTCATGCAGAGCTGAAAGGGCATGCCTGACAAACAGTAAAAGGGAACTGCAGCTCATGCTCTTTTGGAGACATTATGCTAACTCAGAAGACATTGAGTTGTGAAAGAAAAAGAACATATGCAAAATAGGAACTCTTTCCCCAAAAGCCCTCCGCAAGATCATTTTGAAATAGTACTTACATCATAAATTTGTGCTTCAGCATTTGTTCCAACCTGCCCTTGGTCAAAACAAGAAAAACATAAAACATGTAAAGCCACCCTTTATGGTTCAGGAGAAAACTCAGGAAAGTGACCTCTCTCTATTTTGTAATTTGTAGGATTGCATTCTGATATAGATATGGGTCAAAATCCACTCCTGGCTACTTAGTGCTAAAAGGGTACCCAATTGTTGAAGTTGATGATTCAGAAGCTACCAGATGAAGTGACAACTACAGTTCTACCACACCTGCTACCAGCTACACAAAATTGTGTCCTCTCTCTGTTGGCTTGAACAATCACTTAAGCTTAAGGTGATATTTAGCTTTTCAGTTTCTTAACAGAGGACAACACAGTAAAAAAAAAAAAAAATTAAACAAATTAAGTCTTCCTATAGCCAAGAACCAGCAAAACACATGACAGGATTGCAGTTCTTTCCTGTCACATGCATTACCTTCTGTGCAGGAGCTATGTATTTATGAAAAAGCTCAACATCACGAGGACATTTGGAGAGCACAGTGCTTGTCACGGTCTTGAAAAGATCTTCCATAACCTAATAGAGAAAAAAGGAATGCATGAAAAATGAACATTGCTTAGGTGTCCCAGACTATAAAGGAAACATGGTACATATCAGCCAAAGAGTACAGAAGGAGTTTCTGTCCTTCTGCATGGCCAGACTGCATAAGAGGGAACCACCTCACCAATACTCCTAATTAGCAGGCTTGCTTAGTAGGTGAAGAGGACTGGGGCTTTGATTTTTTCTATGGGTTTAGGGTTTCAGTGTTGGCTGATGGAGTCAGTATCTTCAGTCACGTCTCTCCAGTAGAAAAAATCACGGCTAAAATATTCAAGCAGCAACCCTGGCTAGCCACAGACATGTTTCAACCATTTGTGGGTCTGGTTTCAGATTAATTCTTAGTGAGGCATCTGTCCTGTAATGAACAATTCTGGATTTATGCTTTGTAGTTAGAAAAGGCAAAACTGAAGGAAAGAGAATAAACATGCAATGTGTAGAGCAAGCCCATCAAACAGATCTCAGCTAGAGAGACTCTGTGTAGTAAGGGCAAAGTGAACATGTACAAGATGAGTAGAGAGCTAAAGCAAAGGACACATCAATGCAGGGATGTTTGAGAAACTAAAAAGATGTGGTTCCATTTCCCTAAACACATGTGGATTAACTAAATGACATTATCATCCAATTTGGATATACTTATCCAGTAAAACGGGCTTCACTCATTAAAAAATTAAAATGCCATTAAAAGCCCCCACATGGGATGCTGCTGCATTTTCATCAACCTGTTTTAAGAGTCACTTTTTCTTTTGGCTAAGCAAAGCAGACCATCCAAGACACTTGCAGTTGTGCAGACTAAGAGTTCCCATGGCTCCCTGTAGTCTTACACCAGCACAAAGCAGGTAGTTGACACTTATGGTATCAACTGATCATCCTACCTCTTATTCAAAATCACCCTCCTAGTCTCATTTTCTTTGTGAAAACAGAGCAATGCAGCTGGGGCTGCATGTCATCTCAGCCTGGGATGGGACAAGGTTTTTCCTAACAAAGCGCATCTCAAAGTTCTGGCACATTTCTGGTTGGTTGTGGATTTTTGGGTTTTTTTTTTTGTCGGTTTTAGGTGGGTTTTTTTTTGTTTTTGTTGGGGTTTTTTGTTTTGTTTTGTTGTTTGGGTTTTTTTGTGAGCGTAACAACTGTTTCATTAATTGCAGAGCTGAGAGAACTGAAGTTTCCACTAATGCTATCTAGGTGAGCAGCAGCCCCTAGACACCACAAAGCCTGTGCCTGTGGAAAGATGAACCTGTGGAAAGATCTCAAGAAGAAGCAGTAGGTCTATGCCTTACAAGGAACCAGATCTTACAGGGTAAGAGGAACACAAGGCACAGAAACAAAGCAGCTGGGCTACTGACATAGCCAAGATGAGATTTCAGGCATGTTCTTCAAACTTATGCTTAGATGAACACTCTTCACACCTGCCCTAAGCTGCTGAAACATTGCTCTGTGCTGGTGAACAAGCTCTGCATGCCACCAGCCTAGTGGAGCTGGTAAAGCAGTCCATTTGTACTCCTCTGAGCCAAACTCAGACTTCAAGACTCCTGCATCAACCTGGGCTCTCCTTTTAAAAAAAAGGAAGATGCAAATAAGGGAACAGCATTATCATATGCAGATGAACAGTTTTACGCCTCCTGGTACTCAAACACAGAGGAAATGAAAAGCCAGCATTCCTGCTGCTGAGTGGCAAATAACCAAACAGTCAGCTTTGAACTTTCTTCAAAGTAGCTAGAAAAAGGCTTATGCAAATGAAATTAGAAAACTTCTCAGCAATTCATCTGGTTTCACCAGGCAGAGACGAAGGGATTTTACATTAAGCTTCCTCTTTCTAGAAAATGAAAGTATCATCTGGTTTTGGAAAGGCATGTTGTTTAATTAGCACTTTTTTTCCTCACTGTGCGATAAAGTAACAATTAGGTTCCCACAGCATTCAACATAAGCAGCTTCCTCTTGTGGAAAAAAGATGTGGGTGGTATGGGAAAAACAATCTGAGAAATATTTCCAGGTTTGAGACTGAGGTTTTATCCTGGCAAAAAAGACAGACACGTGGGTCATACACTGGCCTCCTCACTGCTCTTATTTATGCCAAACAAGTACTAGGCACAAACAGTAGATGGAAAAAAAAAGAGGGAAAAAAACCTCTCAAATTGAGAATTTATGTCTTTAAGCAGGTAGCATAATGAAGGACTGCAAAGTAGGCCATAAGAAAAATGAGTGGAGAAGTAAAATCACTGGCTTGCTGGTTTAAGGGAACACATGAGTGTGAGATATAGGTGAAGTGATTGGTTTGAACATATTCTGGAAGATACATGTTTGACAGGAGACTTACACAGGGGAAGAAAGGCACTGGAAGCACAGCAAGTGGCTCATCTCAGAGGCGGGGCCCTGGATGTCCCAAAAGCCCAATAATATGGTCGCTTCACAATGGTGGTGTGGAAACTGTGCTGGTAGGGGGGCAAGCAAGGAGGACAGAGGTTAACACTTTCTCCCTTCCCTCAACCTTTTTAGCCTTTCTCTTTTGATGTTCACGTTTGAAACCTCAGCAGTATCAACACTGGCCTTCCCCAATGTGGCAACTCTGTTGTTTAATGGTTAACAGCTCAGTTTTGATTAGGAGCAGCTCCGTTGCTTAATTTTTACCCTGGATCTTTTGATACTGCAACTTATCCTCTTCCCAAATAAAATTATGACCAGAGTTGAAACAGAGCAAATCATCAATAAAACAGCAGCAAAAGTCAGCAGCAGCAATTGAAGGTGCTGTGCACTCCAAGAAAGGTTCAAATCATAATTTTTATTACGTAAGAAAGATTACATAAGAAAAAAATCACACAACCTGCCAGCAGGATTTTTATGTATGTATTTACCTGGGCCATGCATATGGATATAGTGTAGATCACAGGCTCCTTACATATGAAACACTCACCAGTGGACCACTGTTGCTGCCCCCATGCTTGCTCACACCCACTCTACACGTGCACATACACACAGAGGGGAGGATTCACATCTGATCTTGGTCATAAAATCTCCTCTCAGCAATACAACCAACAGCTCAGGCCCCATTTTGGAGAGATGCTGTTGCTGTGCAAGGAAAGAGACTTGTCTGCCAGACCACTGCTCCACTGTCCATTGAAGCTGAATGCTGATAAAAGTTAGGGAAGAGAACAAGCCTGAGCTATGGCAGCTGGATACTACTTCAGACAAGGAACCTACAGTCCTGCAGATAGCCCAATGTCCCTAAAGAGTGTTGTGCAAAACTCCTAGAACAAACCCTTCTCATGTGATTACCAGTGTTTGCTCCCTCAAGACTGCAGCCAGACCTGCCCACGTGCCTCAGACTTGCTACTGAAGACGGAATGCTGAGTGAAAACTAGTCTGGAAATCAAATCACATACATGTTTTAGATCCAAGCTCTCTAGAGCTGACACCCAGAATGGGTACCTGATTTCATTTCATGCCTCAACTCCCCTCTGTAAAATGGAGGTAATAATGCTCCATGTCACTAGGCTGTAATGACAGCAAATTAATTTTGATGAAGTACATAACCAGTGGAAGACAATACTCCTGCCCTCAGGACACAGCTCAAATACTGAGTGTTAAATTGCATGCCCCATCTTAAGAGATATATTCTCCATCCCTTAAAGAGACAGTATTCTAGGATATAATCTTGTTAAGGAAGACTAACACTATGCATAAACCCCTGACAATGCCCTCAGGAAAACTTCCTTCTTGCATTTCCTAACTTTACAGCCTAAATAATGCCTTTTTTACCATGGCTTTGTATGTGCTTTTGATGAAATTCAATAACGACTGTATCACATGGCCTCTTTGAAACTCCATTAGTGTCATGAGTGAAGTGGGATCCTTTAAATATACTGCACTGCTGATACAGTGGAATGAAAAATAGAAGATAATGGCCTACAAATACACCTACATGACACAGCAGTGAAGAGGGAGGGAGGGAGTGATAACAGGCATCTCAGAGGACAAATAATACTGGAGACCTTGGTTCACCAATTCAGGTACTGGGGGGCTGATGGCACTAGGGGTTCCAGAAACTTCCACAACTGTACCACTTCTCCTGTCTGTCTGACCTTTTCCTAAATCCTTCTCTTTCTCATCCATTTTGGAGGAGAAAAGAGGTCCCTCCTTAGACACCCTTACATATACCCTGCACACTAAAGCAGAAATACTATCACCCAGCCATGCAGCAAGAAGTACTGCACTGAGCACACGGGACTTTCCACAGAAAGTATTGTGAAACCAGCACTGTGAGAGTAGAAGCTCCTTTGTAGCACTAAAACACATTTTGGCACAGAACAGAAATTTAGATTGCATGATTAAGACACATGAGACTTCACAAGAACTGTGCTACTAATTTAGGAATAACTGAGCTCTACTTTGTGCAATTACAGAGGGGAAAAAAGGCTGCTGCTCTAAGACTTCAGGCCCTTTGTTCCCTAATACAGGTAGCTTGGTTATTACATCTCCTTTTTTCCCTTTTATTTCATAATGAAAACTGTGTTTCTTTTGGAGCTTTGGCTGAAAGATCTCAAGCCTCACCAGTGAATGGTAAACATGCACATCTTTGTAGCAAGGCTCTTTAATGGTGTATAAGCAAATACTTCAAGATGTCCCTGAAGAAGCTGAGCATTCCCAGCACAGTAACTTGCTCAAGTGAGAGATACTTAGTCCAAATGTCCAATAACAATTTTAAAAATAAATTTTTAACAATACAGCTCCTTATGTGAGGACAAAGTTCAGATAATAACCCTGGCCAAGAGCCCTGAAGGCTTTCAACTGGGCGTTTTTCACTGAATAAAGAACTTGCAGATGATAACAAACAGACAAAATACACTGGATTTAGGTCAGTTACACCAGGAGAGACACTTAGATTTTAGAGCAACTAGCAGGGTTTTCTGTTGATTGAGGTTTTTTATTTGGTTTGTTGTAAGAGAGATTGCTCAATGGTTTAAAAATAAACAAAGTGGGAACTCCACTTCCCCAAGTAATAACACCACAAAATTAAGCCTGTTGCAATACATACTCACTATGAGAAATGCAAAATAATGGCTGCTAGGAGACTTTCTGTTATAGGGAAAGGTGCTTGTCAAAGACTTTGAGACAGAGGGAAGATTTAAAGAGAGCACAAGCTGAAATTTCACAAAATACTTAGCAACAACAAAGGCAAAAATTGAGAGGGAAAGTTCCTCCTTTCTCTACAAATAAAAGCCTTACAAATTCCAGAACAGTTCTCAAATCTAATTCTCTGAATTGTCTGAACTGGCTGTTTATACTTCAAAACCAGGAAGTTAAGGTTTTCCGCACAAGGTATGTTGATTCTGTGTTGAAGGGCTCAAACACCACTCAACAGAAGACCCTGCTTACTATACTAGATAAAAGTAGTAAGGAATTCAATTGACTCCTGATTACCTAGAGAAACAAGGGGGCTCAGGAATTAAGGTGTGTACATATACACAGGTTGTGCTCTAAGAATACACAAAGCTGTGGAGAAAAGGAGAGACAAAAGAAATAGGAGGATGCTATTCATGATGGAGCACAGACTCCCAATAGATCAGTCCACACAGCCCAGTGTCATGCAGACATCCCAGATTCAGAAGCAACACACAGAGCACACCAACTGTGCTCTCAGGCTCTGCTGCTTCAGCACTGTTTATGACCCATGCTGAAGAAACCTGGATGTTATTTTATAAATCTGCAGCCAGTGCCTCAGATGTTTTTCTTTATAAGGTTATTTTTTCAATCACTTTCTACAGAGCTTATCTGATAAATGAGAGTGTGTGTGTATGTTTACATACAAGTCCTACTGGGTATAAACTGGCTTATGCTGAGACTAGTAAGGTGTATAGGCATCCATCATGTAGTTAAACTGCATCTGAGAGGTCAATCCTTAAAAATCAAAAACCAGCTGATGAAGGATTTTCTCCAGTCTTCTGCTAAAGCCACAGTGAACAGTGTATGCCAGAAACTGTTGTTTCTTCTTCAGATTTCAATGCAGATTTCAAGGAGGCCTTTACAGAGCACACTGCTTAAACACTGCTCACTCAGTGGAAAGGTGCTGAACATTTTGAAAGGGAGAGTGCCACTCATTAGCACTAGTCAAGCACATTTACATTCCCTGGCAATACAGCAACTGTGGAGCTTCCCATTCAGATGAGGGCTGTGTGCACCTATATCTTTCTATCCAAAGGAAGCAAACTCTCCTCCTTGGGAAATACCCATGCAACTTCTACTTGGTTCTCACAGGGTGAGAGGAGCTGTGACCCCAGCTGAGGGCAGGGACCACAGGAGGAAGAAACACTGGTACCAGTCCTGCATAGACATCTGGAGTGCCCACCTGCATGATGTCCTGAAGGCTTTCAGTGAAGGACAGCTCAGCCTCCACCATGTAGAACTCTGCCAGATGCCGGCGACTCTGCGAGTTTTCCGCTCGGAACGTCGGGCCAAAGGTGAACACGTGAGTAAAAGCCCTGCAAAGCAGCAGGGAACAGGGCAGGTCAGGTCCAGCACACAACTGGGTCTGTTACACCTAAAGCCCTCACTTTTCTCCCAGCATCTAGAAACAATCATGTTTCCATTTCATCTTTGACCAGTTTAATGGCACTGCTGAATAAGCTGCTGTTACGTTCCTTCATCCAGGCGTGGAGAGAGGTTATTCACACCTTGTGACTCAGAGATGTTGCACAAACACACTATTCGGCTTTCTCTGAACACAAGTCATGCTCAGGACACTTTTTGTAAGTGTGTGGGAATAAAACCCAACATTCTGCAGAACTGGATAACTAGAGAAGCATGTAGATACTATACCGATCATGCTATCCTCATCCACGTGCCTTTACACTTCTTTGCCTGCAATGCCTGACCTTCACAGGTGCTGTGAGACCCCAGTGCTCACCAGAGCAGAGTGCGCCGTGCAGCTGGAGCTGCTGGGCTGCTGGGCACTGAGGGGTGGCCAGTGAGGCCCAGCAGGACGGGAGGTGTATGGTGTGCAGTCCCCCTCTAGTGGTACGACAGAAGTTCATTGCTCAGAGAGCCATGGAGATAAAGAACTGGGCTCTTCCACACAGCCAGAAATAGCTCAGCTGAGAGGGGTCCCTACTGCAGACAACACATGGGGAGAGCACTTAATGCTGAAGCAGCCAGTGCATTTCCTATTATGAAGCCATTTCTCCAAACACCTTCTGGGGAGTCTATTTAAATACATCCTCTCTTGTTCTGCAGTCATGTCATGCTGTGATTCCACTTCCTTCATGAGAAACCTTCCTATCAAACACCAAGACACCTTTTTGATTTTACGTGGGAAGCTGCACGTCAAGCAATACCTTTTACACTGTGATCTATGAGCACATGAGCTCGTGGACACCCTCAAGCCAGAGAGAGGGTGTCCACGAGAGAGCTTCCCAAATACATGCTGTGACATATCTATGTTTCCTCTCATGCTTCATGGGAAGAAAAATCATGACTGGGGAAGAGAGTGAGCTGCTTCAGAAAAACCATGAACTGGGCAGCTGCTAACTTTGGTACATCTTTAACTTGGTGTTATTTTTAGCTGCAGACAGCATGTAGGAGAAAAAGAACCCGATCAGTAGAGATTAAGCACAGTTTGACACTCATGAAAGGATGCATGCTAATTGCTGGGGCTGGCATTTGACTTGCATCTTGCTCTGCAAGCTTTCAACTTAAAAAGGACGTTCACTGAAGTTTCTGAACAGGCGAATTTTGTTCAACTGAAGTTTAAATAAACAACACTACAAAAAGCAGCATTTTTCCTTCGTCCCTTATGGAGACATCTGTGCTACAAATAAAGGAACACATGCATTCTGCTTCACTCATCTGTTCCCTCACGTCACATGTTGGTTAAAGGTTATGATCCAAAGAAACAGCACTTTCTTTTTCCTTGAGTTGCTAATAGCAAACACACCAGAAGTTTCAGGTCAAAACTCTGAACATATAGCCTGCCTGTAGGTTTCTTCTCCCCATGGCTCTGTTTTCCTTCCTCCAAAAAACACACTTTCTGTCTGCACTTTGCTCTTTTATCTGTCCTCTCTCATATATGACCACAGCATCCGCAACCAACTAACCAGATTTTGCAGCAAACATCTTCCTTCAAGCATCATTTTCAGCATGCCACTATTCCCTCTGCTGCCTTTCTCACTTGCTGTTACTGTAACCTTCTGTTACTCCATTATTCTCCTTCAAACTGCCCTTCACTGTAGCATCTACAAAACCTCAGCAATGTTTAGATAAGTGATGTACCAAGACTATTACTCACTGCACAGGTCATTCACTATTCTTTCATCAGCTCCTTGTGATCCCCCATCTGTAGCCACCTGTTGTCTTGAGTTATGCAGAAATTCATGTTCTTCCTCACATGGCCTTCTTGGTTTGTTTTTTTTCCCATGGTCCTAACAGCACCTGGCACAACAAGGTCTCCAATCCAAAGTTTAAGAGTCTCAACTGCTATAGCAATACAAACAACAAATATAAAACACTGAGTCATGCAGTCAAAATCATATTATGTTTAAGGCAGAACCAGTCAAAAGTTTTTGTTTGCCAGGTTGTGGAGGTTGACCTGCAGTGGGAAACAGGAGTTAGAGGCAGGTTCTTGCTCTACCTGCCCCCATGTTTCAGGGTTTTGCTAAAATATTTCAATTTGAGGTCCTGCAGTTAAAGAAAGAATTTTTTCTAAATAAATGAGTTTAGTCACAAGTTCAGTTTGTGACTGAGCCAGGATCAGACACGAGATGAAAATATTGTGAAAAGCTGACAATTGCTGTAAGTATTCATTCAGGTCTGCTCAGTATGATGTGCAGGTCTCTAATGTCTCACTGACATGAAGGCCTCAAAGTAACACTGAAAACTGAAGTGTGACACTAGCTGGCTTGCATGAGATCCTTTCCCACAGAGCAACAGCCTGGCTTCAGGGAGAGATGTTTCTCAGTGCCTGTCCATGCACAGACACTGACACTTCAGTTACTGTAGGTTACTGGGGCAGGACAGTCTCCAGCAACACAGGCTACCAAGAGCACTTTGAACTACACTTATTTCCTACTGATCAGCAGCCCAAGCATCATGACTAGTTACTCATCTTCCAAGGGGTTTGCTGCCTGCAAGATACCTAAAAGTAATCAGAAATAAAAAAAACCCCCACCCTCTTATTGCTCCAAGATGTCAGCCATGGTCAAACACTTCATAGTCAGAGATCAATTTTGTACTGCAAGAATAAAGCCTCTCTGTGCCCAAGACAGCTTTTAGGGAGGGCAAGTGCAGAACAACTCCCACAGGAACCAATTTCTGTCTTTCCTCAGCTCTTTCTTTCCTCAGCTCTTGCACACAGAGAACCACCTATGTTTACAAAACAAACCATTACCACTGTGACTCTCTGGACTACCCCAAGGTGACAGTAAATATAAGGGCCTTGTGATAGCCTGTAGAACCTAACATCACTGGTGTGAGGCTGAATTTGTCTGACCCTTGAAAAAATGGAAAAACAACACTCACCCCTAGCCCCCCTCCCCATCAAATAAACCCCCACCTGCAGGGAGGGGAGGAATCATTCATTTCTCAGGCTAACTGTAAAGGGGAAAGACAGATATGAGTAACTGTGAGAACTTCCCCAGGATCCTGGGACCCTGGCAAAGGGAAACTAGCCAGATGTCACACTGGCAAAGCGATCAAAGGAGCCCAGTAAATACAAGTCATCTGGTAACAGCACTGCAGCACTGACCAGAGGCCTGGACATAACAGAGAAACACAGCTGAAAGTACACTGTTAGTCACTGTTATCAGCTCTGTGCATGAACAATTATTTTCCATCCAGGCATTTATATACTGTTTACTGTGCCCTGCCATTCAAGATGTTAAGCAAATGCCCATTATACAAATCAAGTCTTTATTTGTACTTCATCTGCTATAAAAAAACATATCTGTGATTTGTTACTGCTGTAGCACACTGAGCATGCACAGATATACCAGAAAAGAGGGATGGGAGTTGCCTCTGCTCCGATTTCATGGTACTGAGAGCAAATCCAGTTATTTTGTTCTATGTGCATTCAGCACCTAGCACAATGGAGCCTCAGTGCAGTGCTGTGACTCCTATGCTCTATGATGCAAATAATCAATCATTTAACATTCCCAGACCTCTGCAAGACTTCCAGCATTTAAAAATAACTTGAAAATTCTGTCTAAGTCACCAAAAGTGCCTAGGTCAGTTTGGGTTGTGGGCACGCACGAGTCTTTAAAAAAAAAAAAATCAGTAGTGCTAATTCCTCATCTCCAACAAAAGCATACACACAGGAGAGGAAAAAAAAAAAGCCGACTAATCTGTTGAGCCTTTTTCCCCAGCCATTACAGGCAGAGCAGTAATGTCTGTAACACTCTCCTCGTACGTGCTACCAAAGAACACAAGAGAGGCTTTGAAACGAGTCCTTTTGCAGTCAGCTTTGCCCAGATCAGAGCTCTGGACAGCAAGCCTGAGTGCATTTATGCAGTTCACAGGCGCTGCCGGGGTCGACACCACAAGAAGGCACAGAGCTGCTTAATTAATTGCTCCCTTTCTGTGACTGTATTTCCCTCTGCCCAGTTCTCTGGGAAAATTTCAGAGCTTAATGCGGAGGCCAAGAGAATACCCACAGTACTCCTTCCAACACACTGAAACGCATCAAAAACCAGGGCCCCATCCTGCAAACACTGAGCTTTCTCACCCCAGCCCAGTGAAGGGCCCAGTCACTTTTAGCTACAGGGTCTCAGGAGTCCCTTTGGACACTAAAGCAGTACCTGGAAGTGCTGCTGGGACACAGCCATCCTCTGCACGGATGGAGGTGGCTCACTGCTGCACAGGCCACCCTTGTGTTCTCCGCCCTATGAACAGCCAGGAAGGGAGAACCTTCCCCCCTTTCACCTTTACTTCACACACTACTAAAACAGTCTCCAGAAGCAGCCACCTTTGGGAGCTCTCTGCCATGCAGAATGAAAGCTCGTTTTGTTTGAGTTCGCTGACATTTCATTACAGAGGAAGTGAGAGGAACCAATAAAGAAGTAATAAGTATCCGTACCCAAAGCTGCTTCAAATCATTCTTTTAATTAAACTCATGCAATGTTTGTAGGCCTCAGCGTGTCTGCCTTACTGGCAACTTTTATGGTGCAATCCAAATAGAATTAATTGTGCTGATGGTTCCCAAGCCAGGAATGGATCGTGCTCCTTTTCTGAGCCAGGACTCCACGCTGCTACCAAGGTAATAAAGACTTATTTGTGCTGTCGAACCAAGGGCATATAACTCTGAACAAGGCTATTAATCAAGAAGATGCAATCCCTGCACAGTCAGCTTACAACCAATGCCAAGGTCACACCACACAGTAGTGACACAGCTGAAGGCAGAAGCTGGTTCCTGTGACTCAGGGCTAAGCACTAAACCACACCAGTACACACAGGGAGCAAAGATGTTTCTCAAAACTTCATCACCCCAGTGATTTCTACTGTAAGACATAAAAATGCACTACCAACATGGCAGATGGGGAAGAATTCATTTTCATGGTGCCCTTGCTGTCACCCCAAAATACAACACGTACATTGATTACTCTGGCAATATCTGTAGGGATGAGTTAAGCTGAACAGTGACTTGTGCCAAATCTCATCTTTGGCCATGCTAAATGAATACAGCATGTAACCCTTCAACACAGGGTGCTCCCTGCACCCTAATCCACCAACTCCTCCCTGCCATACACATACTAAAATCTAGATTGCAAAAAATCTAGAAACAGTAACTTCTAACCCAAACACAAAAGAACACACAATGTCAGCAGAGAGGGAGAAACCCTCAGCAAGGTGACCCTGAAGCCCAGGAGTTTTATCTATCCATTGTCCTTTCTCTTAGGAAGGGAAAAAGTTAATAAAGTGAGCCATCTGATTTAATTCCACTCTGTCCTGGCATGACCATATTAATTTTGAGTATGGAGGACCTGCCTGCTCCACTCAAATAAGCAGGTGACTTTGCTCAGCTGCCAGGATGCACCAGTTAGCTGCAGTGATTGACCTGAACATGAATGGGATTGTTCAGGGATGCTGAAATTTTGAAAGATGCTCTGGCCCTGTGCACAAAACCACATACACAGGCAATGATTCAAAATATCAGCCCAATGTTTCCTGGGTCTAGTTTTGGAGAAGCTGGAAGCCCAGAGCACCTAATGATGAGAGTGAGGTACAGATGCTCAGCAGTGGGGACAAGAGGCAGAATATTTTAAATCCTTGAGCTAGGTAGACTGTGTTAAAAAGTACTTGTCAGAGTTGGACAGAAATATCTGGGTTCTAATCTCAGTGCAAAAATAATGCTCCCATTACTGTTGTCTGGTGGTTTGTATTCTGCCCAATGAAAATATACATTTCTGTTGAAAAGGCAGCAGAAGGGGCTGAATTTTACCCAGAAAAATGAGGTTTTAAAGACTCCCCACAGGCCATTTTTGCTTGCCCTCTGGGGAAAGGCAGATGAGAAAAGCTGCATCTTGACAAAGACTTTTGTAGCAGTACGTGAGGCTCAGGCCTGGGCAGCAGAGCTGGTGTGCTGAGGGCTGAGGTTTTGGCTCATGCTGCGACGAGATGGGACTGGACTTCCTTTTGTAAGCAGCCAAAAATAAATACATAAATTAAAAAAAAAAAAGAAAGCTGTCTAAGTTCCCAGACAGGGACTGGGAAGTGCCAACTTCCCCCTGCAGCCAGTCAGAGTGAAGCAATGCAGCAGCTTCTCTTGCTGCAACTTCCAAAGGGCAGGGATCCACGATGCCCGTGAGGCTGCATGTGCACAGCACCCTCCTGCCACGCTCCAGGACCTGCTCTCCCCTTGCCACAGCCTCTGATCCAGCTTCAGCAGCACAAAACAGGAGATGGGACAAGGATCCTTCCCAGGTCATCCCCTCTGCTTGAATACGATCCAGGCACACTCAAGTAATTAACAACAAAGTGACCCACATACCCTAATTACCTGGCGATCACCCAGAATTTGTTTATTAAACCTCTCAGCAGAGCTAGACACTGGATTGTTAGTCTACAGATGGCAGGAGAACACGGGAAAACTGAGACAAAGGACATTAAGAGTTACTCAGAGACATACAAGTCATCTGCTCCAGGCTTAAAGACCTCATCAGCCTGGGTCCTCCACCCTTCTATGCAAGTGTTGTACTTCATTGTCAGTGGAGTCTTGCTCTGTCCTAGTTTTGATATTATTGTTTCTAATTAAAGTCAATAAAATGGCTGATTAGCAATGAAAACTCAAGCTGGGTTGATGAAAGCCACCAGAGTAGCTGAGGATTTATTCAAATAATCATTTCCCATTCTCTAGCTAACAGAGATATTCTACAAAGGAGTGATACAAAATGTTCTAAAGACTTAAATAAAACAGGTAGCTAAAATGTTTTTCAAACTTAATCGTCCCATTGACTCCTACACTAAGGCATTAAAATACATTACCAACACGTTAGGAGGGAACAACTGGGTTAAATCTTTTTCCTTTCAAAGTGGAAAAAATCCATGTTCTATAAAAATTGCATTATAACAGCCAGGAAGAGGATAATTAATTTTAATTTTTTTTCATTTTTCAGATGAACATTGGTGTTATGAATTCTGCAAGTATCAATCACAACACAAAAAAGCATCAGTGGGTGCAATACTGAACAAAGGGAGTCATGGTTCAGGCCACATTCCAAAGTTTGGGTGTAACTATTTAAAACCTCCAAAGCCTCAAATTCTACACTAACTAAACAAAGTAAACAACTGTATAAAAAAAATTACTAAAATCCATATAAAATGCAACATGTTACTGCTGACTACAACACGTATCTATATTCTATTCTACTTTAGTACAATGGCAGCAAATCGAAGAACTTCAGGGCATGTGCTAATGGATTTGTGCATCTATTTCAAGGAAAGCTGCGGGAGCAAATAGGGATGAAGTTGCCTGACTTCACAACTCATCCTGAAGCCATCTCCTGAGGGACAGAGTCTCCTTGAGAAGCAGGAGCTGCAGCCTGGACACAAGGCAGGTTCATGCTCTCATAGGGTATTAAGTTTGCCATGGTGTTGTTTTGCTCACTGATGGTGAGCTGAGCTGCCCACAGGCTTCTTGCTTGCCTCAGTCACAAAGTAAAATAAGTTTCCAGGAGTCACCACAAACGTGGCAGAGGAACATGTGGGCAGAGGGTTGTGACAGCCAGTACTGTCACTCACAAAGCCACAGCTTCTTAACCCCTGCAGCTCTCACAGCATTGTCCAGGCACACGCATGCAGTGGAGCTGCAAGCCCCCCCACACGTGTGGATGCTGGGTTCTCCTGCCACAGACCCTACAGCACCTACCACTGACTGGACAGGGATGATCAGGTATTCAGAGAAGGAAAAGGGAGACTATGCACTGGATTCAAGACAGAAACACACTGGTTCAACTCAGCTTACTTGTAAAATGAGGACCAAGAATTTCAGCTGAGGACATGTTTCACCAGATGAACATGAAACTGTCTCTTCTCTTGCTCCTTGCACTTGATTTTTACGGCAAGGACATAACACAAAGAGCACATAGTTCAAGAGCGCAGGGATTGCATTCAGCCCTGCATGTGAGGATCCCAGAACATGGCTGAACTGCAGCTAACCTCAGCACTCATGCTTGCAAGCAGATTACCTGCTTACCCTCCCCAAAATGTGGAGAGGAAAAAAGGACCAACAGGATATCCATGTGGCTGTAAAGCTCCAACTAGCCAAGCAACTCTAGACTCACTGTTGTACCTACAGAGTTCATCTATTTGGCCTCCCAGTAATACAAAGTCATTAACAATCACTGCAGCAGTCATGAACCAGACTGAAGTATGCAGTAATTGATTAAAACCAGACATGTCACGGTTGCTTTTTATAGATCCAATTAAGTGTCAGCCTAATTAATGGAACTTAGTGCACTAATTATAAGAGTCTGCATTATGACTCAGACTCAAACAAATGTTGTGCAAGAAATGTCAGAATTTTTTTTTCAGACATCCAAGATAAATAATTACACTTATTTTTGTTACTTCTTAGCAACAGGAATGTTATACAACTGGACATCATTCCTGCAGCTGCATTCAGAGGAATTTAAAATTGTACAGTGTAGAGCAAATATTTGTTTAAAGACAATGTAATCTGTGTCATCATTAGCAAGTCATTTTGGAATCAAATTTTAAGAGCGTGTGTTGCCAGACTGCTGAGAATGAAGCCTCTTTTATGGAAGGCAGCCTCAAACACATCTCTTTTGAGCTCTGCAGTGTTTTCTTGAATATCAAAATGACAGCTCTCTCTCATTCTCCATCCTCCGTGCTTTGAAAAACACTGAACTACTGGCATTTTAAAAGTGAAATCAGTGTGATTTTAGTACCTTCTGCAAACAACAGGAAATTCACTGAGTTCAGCTCTCTACAAACTCAGGCAGACACAGCCAAAATAGTCTGGATGACTGAAATGCTTTTTAGATCCTCTCTGCAACCTGCAAAACCAGTTGTAGGATTGCAGAGAACATCTGGATTAGGCAGAAGAGCAGCAGAATAGATGATGGTTTAGCAATTGAGGGGATGTGCTTGAGGAGAGAGGGATTAATTACGCTGCATCTAAACCAAGCTTGATAAGTAGACGTTAGCAGGCAGAAGTCTGAATGAAAGGCTAAGATTTTAAGTTAGCAGGAAAAAACAAGTATGGGGATGTTGAACTGAAATTGAGCTAGAGAGATAATTCACTAAGATGGTATTGTGCCTGAAATAGGTGGAGAGGACAATGAGAACAAAGGAAAGAAAAAAACTTAGAAGAAGAAAATTACTTGGGCTGGAAGGGACCTCAGGAGGTCAATGGCTCAGTCTTCTGTTCAAAGCAGGGTCAGCAAGAAGGCCAGACCAGCTCAAGGCTCCACCTAGCTGCGTTTCTGGTGAAGAGCACACAGTGTCTCATCAATCTTGTTCAATGCTTGACTGATTTCTCCATTATTTTCCCACCTATGTCCACTGAGAACTTCACTTTTCTCAACTTACCCCCACTACTTCTTGTCCTCCTGTCATTCACCACTGCAAAGAGTGGGTCTGTCCTTGGAGAACCTCCTTGCAGCTCCTAACAGCTGCTATAAGGCTGCCCCTCAGACTTTTATCTGCAGGGAACTTCAACACAATGTGAGATGAACAAGAGAGGAGAAACCTAGTGAGGGCCTGATAAGAGAGAAAAGAAACAGGGCTGAGGAGGGCAAGGAATGATGAGATAACGTATCCCTGCCAATCAGGGAGGGGATATCTCCCAGAAGTTTTAAGAAAAGCAATTTTATTTAAGCTTATGATGCAAAAGGCAGAACAGACAGGGCCTGGGATGAAGTGTGGCACAAGGGAAAAACATTGATGTTAAACTATTAACAAGAAGGGCTGAAAAGAGAGGAGCATGTGCAGCCTGTGAGAAAGGAGAATAAAAAAATAATTACTGCAGCCAGCGAGCTGTACTTCTTGACAACAAATGACTTTGGCTGTCTCCAGTATGGTTCTGAATCATCTTCAGCTGTCAGAGACCATCCAGCCCAGTTCAGGCCCCCAAGGGGACCTTTGTCCTCACCAGAGGACTGGGGGGCAAGGAATACCACATGGACTTCACAGCAAACCAGTGACATTTCAAACCAGATATGAGGACACTTGCACCACACACACTGGCTACTGACTCATAGGAGACTGAAGGGGAGAGCTCTATTACTGAATAAAGACTTTTCTGGAGACCTTAAAAAGCCCATGGATTTGCAGCAGCTGACAATGATTCAGACATGCTGAGCAGACAACCTAGATGCTGTCACTGCTAAGATGAGGCACAATGAAATGAGAAGCTGTGCCAAGTAGGCTGTGTGTATCATACTGAGAGACAAGATGAACTCCTCTGACCTTGCCTTCAGTAACAAGCACACAGCACAGCAGACGGTCAATAAACAGGAACATCTCTCTTCCCACTTTTCCTCAAAGTAAAAACTCATCAACTATAAATGGCTCACTGCTCTCTCCTGTGATCAGGAACAGCATCCCAAGCAATCCTGCCTTGAAACAGAGCCCTGGACAACACACAAGCGTGGGCATTCAGGTCTGCAGATAAACTCTCTGCAAGGACACAGAAGATGTGATTCCAGACTCATCTGGTAAGTCTCCTCCACACCTCCCTTTCCAGCCTTTTCCAGCCACTGCTTGGAGGTTGCTCATGAACTCTGTAAAGCTAAAAGCTAACCCCAAAATTACATGACTGCGTACCTGACCTTCTGCTCCCCTTCTACATACACCTCTCCAAGGACAAATTCCTACCTGCCTCTCACACCTATCCTGCTCCACCTCTACTTTCTAATGGACTTATGCAGGATCTGTCCCTCTCCCAAGTCCTACAAGTCACAAGAGAATATAGGTCAAGACTGGATGGGGAAGGTTCTCCTCAGCATTTCTATCTCAGTCTCCTCCCACAAATTCTCAGGAACAAAGTGTTCTCAAGAGCCTTAAGACTGCAACACTTAACATTATATCTAAGCTAAAGTAATTTTAGATGACTAGATAATTTTATAGATGTGAAGAATTTAGTCTGGCTAAAACAAAGGGTAAATTTCATGGAATCAAATCCAAAACAGATAAATCTTTACTGTTTTACCCGATTTGTTTATTGGGAAGACCAGAATATTTCCATTTTGGAGGTGGAAAACTCACTTTTTTACTACTCTAAGACTATGAGTGAAAGTCTCAAGTCTGTCAAAGAGAATGTTCTCTTTTATAATAGGTTTGGTCTTCATCTACACTGAATTTTCCCAATAAATTAACTAAATTAGTACACTGAGCAGCTGGCATGAAATCAGCGCAACAACCCTTATCTGAAGGCACATTTTTCTGAGCAGTTGCAATGTGTGTTCTCCTCAGACATGGTACTTCAGCCAAATCACTGCTGGACTGCTGATAGAGCCTGTCAGAGACCAGATCTCAGGCAGGTAGCACTGCAGTTGTTTGCCATGTACCAAGGGGGACTCATAATGAACTTATGGTGACTTTAAAAACACTTTTAAAGTGATCAGTTACTGTGGAGTGGAAACCTTCTGAAAATGGGAGGGATAAAATCCTAGCTTTGGATAATGTGAACTTTAAAGATTGGCCTTTTCATCCAGGAGTTCTGACCTGTATTTCTAATAGTGTTTGCTGTCCATGCCTCAATATGCAATGTCAAGAATCAGTGCAGGAGTTTTTTTATGTAATCACTGTAGCACAGTTTATTGGCTGCTGATAAACAGCTGCAATGAAATTGTTCAAAGGGCAATTTTTGCATACAAATCAAAACATATAAATTTTTTCAGAAATCTCTTTTCTGCCTGGTTTGTTCTTCCTGAGTGACATGGTCTCTTCTCAGACCAGCTCAATGTCTGCAATATGCAGAAACACTCAAGCCAGACATTCTTGATAGACAGGGTGTTTCTCATGTGGTGCCCTGCCTGCTGTGGCCAAAGCACAGGTCACTTGGCAGCAGATATTAGCTGTGTCATCTCAGATATTAGCTGGGGCAAGTTAATGAGGAAGAGGTTTGTTAAATTGAAGGGGGAGAGATTTTGGTCCCTGGAAAATGAGATGGCATGGGTTTGTGTGTGTTAGACTTAATTGACTGTCATGCATTGTGACCTTTACTGAAAGATGTAATTCAAGTAAGTCCAAAGAAGGAACGTGGATTCTAATGATCAACCTGAAATACAATCTCTCTCTATTACATCAGGCTGTACCCCCTAAATAGTACACAGCCTCCTCTAAGATAAACTCAGCAGATTACTTGTCTGGTAAATACTTTTTCCATTGATATCACTCAGATGCACCTTGCTCTCTAAGGATGGATAAATAAAAAAATCAATGCTCTTCAGCATGCAGTACATTACAGCTTCATGTTCCTATTTTACAGTAGTGTGTTGTTCTTACAGACATTTTGAATAAATCTAGGGCCATCTAAATTTAGATGTGTTTATTCATAATGGAGCATAGCTGTTCTGGGAACCTGCTCCTTTTATTTTTACTTTATTTAAGTACACTGAGTTTTTGAGGTCTGCAGCTCAAGTGGTATTGAATCTCTTCAGTCTTCAAAAATAAATGAAGTTCTTCTGGATGCAAAAGCACAGCACAGATACATCACACAGCATTAACTCTCTAGATGCTCTGAGTCCCTCCAGAGCATAGAATTATTAAATGGTTTTAGAAGTGACCCCAAAGATAATTTTGTTCTAACTCCCTGGCCATGGGCAGGGACATCTTCCACTACCCCAGGTTGCTCAGAGCCCCACTCAACCTGGCCCTGAACACATCCAGAGATGGGGCATACATCCCTGGGTGTGTTCAAGTTTCTCTGGTAAACGTGTGCCAGTGCCCCACCACCCTCAAGTAAAGAATTGGTTCCTAGTATCTAATTCAAACCTTTCCTCTTTCAATCTGAAGCCATCCCCCCTTGCCCTGTAACTCCATGCCCTTGTCCAAAGCCTCTCCTCAGTTCTCTTGTAGCCCCTTCAGTACTGGAAGGGGCTCTAAAGTCTCCCTGGAGCCTTCTCTTCTCCAAGCTGAACAATCCCAGCTCTCTCAGTCTGTGTGCACACAAGAGGTGCTCCAGCTCTCTCTCTAGGCTGCCCTCTCAGCACCTATCATCCAGCCACTGCTGGCATTTCTGGCAGATAACCACAGCAGATACCTGATGGATACCAAAATTACCAGCTGGGAATATCCCACAGACAAAGACGAAAACTTCTAATTTTGCTCACCCTGCCATTACTTCCAAATGGAGCTGGCCAGAAACTGTCAGGAAGGCAGGCACATTGAAGAAATGGCTCTTTTCCACTGAATCCTCTTCCTCTCTTGATGTCTGTAACAATGAGGAACAAGTCAGACCATTGGTGTTTAAATAAAGAGCACAGCACGCAGCTTATTTTCCCTCTTTTCAAAGCATCAATTTTCACTTTCCTACCAAGATGAACAGAGAGGAGGAAGAGAAGAATCTCTATCATTTGTAGTTTGAAGCTTCATACAGCATTGCCTTCAAAATTCAATTTCAAGCCTGATGAGAAAATGGAGGAGTGTTTTCTGTGTCAGCCCCACTGTCTTTCAGAAAAAAATTGAAACACAGTGTTATTTTCTTTTCACAGGGAAATGAATTTGTTTCCACTGGAAAAAGACAAACAGAAATAAAAAAAAGCAGTGCAATATCCTCTTAAGATCTGTTATTCAGTCTTCAAAAATATCTCAACTGAAACAATATTAATTTGGAGACATCACAGCTTACGCATTATATAGGCAGTGAAAAATAAACTATGTTTCATTTCAGCTTTTGCATGGTTTTTTCAGGTAATCAGATATTTTAAGCATAAAAATCTACAAGTAATAGAAAATTTAACAAGTTCAGTGTTCCATTATGAAAAACCTCAAAAGAAAAAAAAAAGTCCAAAGAGACAATAGGCACAGATTTTAAAAAATATATACAAAAATTCATCTGAAAACAAGAATAACCTTTAATATTTACTGTGGGTGTCAAGCACTAGAACAGGTTGTCCAGAGAGGCTGTAAAGCCTCCATCTGGGGAGATATAAAAAACTCAGCAGCAGAGTACTGGACAGCTCGCTCCAGCTGACCCTGTTTGAGCACAGTGAGATGGATTAGATGATCTCCAGAGGTCACAACTCAGTGACTTTTAAAGAAACATGAGGATAAATTATATTGTGTATCAACATCTTGTATATTTCAATGTCATCCCTAAACTTTGGAGGAGCCAAAGATTCAGGAGAAAAACAGAATGAAACCTCAAAGCTAATCTGAGGTCTGGCTGATCTACATTCACTTCCAAACAAAGACTTTCTTCTGAAATAAGTTTGAAATACCCAAGGTGTAGCTCCTAGGAGTCATGCTAAGTGTTGCTAGTTCAGCTAAGTATGCCACTGCCTCCAGCCACCCCACTCCCCAACTTGCTTTGTCACAGGGAGCCTTGTTCTCCTGCCTTTGATGGCCTACAACTTGCCATTTTTCTCTTATGAGCTTGAAGGTGTTGCTTTTGTTCTCAAAAAGCTCTGCTGCTCATCACAAAGATAAAACAGCGACTTCCAAAAACCTCAGATCACAAGGCAGTTTTATCTCTTCACAGCATCACACTGAAGAAAAGAGCAAGCTTGCCTTGTTCCACAGAGATCAATGAAAATATGACAATTTGTGGCTCTAACCCCAGGACTGCTTCCTTTGTTTCAGAGGTTCTGTGGTTCTAAAAAAACCAAACACCAAACTCTGAGGATGCAGAAGCAGGTCCCTACTGTTTTCATCAAATAAACCCAGAGCATTTGCTCAAAAACAATAAGGATATTAATAAACATCAAACATTCACATACTGTAGCCCCAGAACCATGGCCAGAACACTAAAGAGAAGAGCCATGGTTTCTGGTTTCTCTTTTCCTGCAAGCTTAGTTCAGACATTCCTTGTTTCACTAGTGAAAAATCCCACCTAATCCTGTAGGATGCAACTTCTAAACAATGAGAAGGAGACAAACTAGAAGCAAGAAAAGAACAAGAAGTCAGCCACAAAATCTCATTGCTCCCCCCCAATCCACAAACAGGATATAACTGTCTCCAGGAGCTGGGGTCTGGTTTATTTATAATGACTTTGTGTAATTTTTCATTCTTCAAATTAGATATGATCTCAGAGAGACATAAGGAAAAGAGAAACACAGTGACTAAATAAAGCGAGACAATCTGCAACTCAACTGGGCTCCTGAAAACCTGCAGCCTGTTTGAGAGGTCACTGAGAGATCCCAAGATGTTTGTCTGCATTGTGAGCAGCTCCTAAATGGCTTCAGACAGAAGGTGAAGCATAAACACAGCAATATTTAGATTAAATGTTACTGCCACATCACCATCTGATCACCTCCCCTCTCCACAGCTGCCCACTTACTCTCTCTCATCCTAAGACACAATACTCAATACAATGGCACAACACAGCTCATGCAGAAAACTTTTCTGTGCAGGAAAAATGAAATACCTCCCTTTTTGTTCAGAATGGACACCTTCAGCAAGGGGAGATTCCAAAATTAGCAGCTGCACATTTCATAGGTACAAGTATCAGCTAATCCACTGGAGGTGATTCCTCCACTTTATACATTTGAGCACAGGCCAATGTTCCCAAGTGCCTGTGCCCCAGATTCATGCTCAGCCTTTTAGATCAAGATGGCTTCTTTATTATATGAAACCACAGCTACTGGTACAAGATAAACAAATGGTAGGGGACACTATCCCTTCACTGCTTACACTGGCTGAGACTGGTTTTCATGTCCATGACCAGCAAAATGAAGCAACAACACTGTGGTGCTTTTACTTCAATTAGATGGACGCTTCTCCCAATTCCCAACCCCAAAACAAGGACTTGATAAAAGATTAGGAGGTGAATTATGGGTGTCCTTTCAAGCTCTTTCCATCCCAGAGTTGACAACTACCCAAATTACAATGGGGGAAAAGGGAGAAAGAATCTGTATGAAACATCTTGGTGGCTCAGAGCAAACGTGCTATAAACATGCTAGTATTTGACATCAGCTTCAAAGGCTTTTTACTCTCATTCTAAATACAAGAACAACTGGATTTAGTACCTGTTTTGTTCTCCATCTCCTCAAATGTCTAATGATTTAATTTAAAATTATTCCCTTTGATGTCAGTCTTGTATTAACTTCTCCTTGAGGCAATTAGCTTCAGGAGAGTACAAACTGTTTGATTCTGTCTTACACTCTATGCAAGCCAAAAGCATGAAGGGATCAGAAAGGACTTGAAAAGCTCACAGAAATCATTGCTGTAGCTCTAGCCCAGGCCCACACAACCATGCTGCTGCAGCTTCCCAGAAACACATCTTTAATCCAGATTTGCCCTCTGTGACACCCCATTTATAAACATTATTGGATTTTCCTTTTCAGACAACCCCTGCAAAATTCCTAACTTCTAAGAAGTCCTCCTTGCAATTCCAGTCCTAATTCTGACCAGCTGGACTTGCACTGAGCAACAGCAGCTGGTTCTGCTGAGACACACATCTCATAAACATGTACTGGAATGCATAACATCTCATAAATACAGACTGGACAGGCAGATATGAATCAGGTAGAAATGAGGAGAAACTGGGAGAGCTAGAACATGAAACAGCCAGCTGTCCCTCAGCTCAGGTCCAGCACTTCTCTGAAGTACCAGTCTCTCAGGCACTGGCTGCCTCCCAGAGCATCACACATCTCTAAAAGGTTAAACACCTTACAGACACTAATACTGTGTTGTGTTTAACTGTGATCCTCCCAAGCAGATCCCAGCTTTCTTTGGTGCTGACAAGGATATTTTTCAGTAGTACCAAAGGGATGGTAGGAGTAAGTTTCTGCATCTTCAGGAGCAGGTACATATTGCTGGTGCCACAGCTGGCACAGCCACAAACCTGCACCATCAGGAACATAAAAACTTTGACATTGACTCCTGTGAGTGAGGGGCAAAAAACCCTCGAAAACTCAACAACCTCCAGATGCATTTTAGAGAAGAACTATACCTGGGCAGTTCTTCAGGCTTACAGTTAAATGTCCTTTCAAGCAATGAAATGGCCTGATCCAGACCCTGGCTTCAGCCAGGTGCCATGAGGTGTACATGGGAAGAGACAAGGCTCACACAGAGCACATTTTACCTCTGAGTGGTCCCAGGAAGGAATATGGCCACAGGTAATAAAAACTACATGTGAGATCTTCTTTAAGGAGCTGTGAATGCATGATACAGCTGTTACACTTTGGAACTCACTGCATACTGAGTTCCCTTAAAAGGCTGCAGCTGGGCAGCAGGGAAAGTGGCTGTGGAGACCCACACTGAACCAGCTGGAGTGTCCTGGGCCAGACAGGCTCTTACAGAGCACTGAGAAGCCTTCACCTTCTCCACATCAGATAAAAGCAGCCATACAAAGAAAATTTTCCAGGCAGCAAAGTGGAAAAGAGAGCAAGAGACTCAGAAAACAGGGAGTCTTCAACACTGCAGACAGAGTGGGAGGCTACTGAAAATAGCAGGGAACAGACATGCAGCTGGTTCACAAGGATGAAAGTACGGCAAATTTCTTAGGACGCAGCCACAGAAGGTGACTGAGTAAAGTTTCTTGCAACATAAAAAGCTGCTAAGAATTCTAGACTTCAGAAGAAATAAAAAAGAAAAATAACCAAAAAACCAAAAAAGCAAGGAAAGAATCTGTGCTGAGGTGTAAGTGCTAAAACTGCTGGTATAGGGGAATTATTTTCAGATTAAAATAGAAAAAGGGCTATCTGCCCCTGCTGATCTGCATTCTCCCTATTTCAAGAATTACCTCATCCTGCTCTGGATGATACTAAAACACTGCTTTCAACAGTCAAGCTTCTTCTAGTATTTTCAATATATTTACTTTATAGAAAGAAGCACAAACAAGATGCTTTCTCCCCTACATGCTCCCACTACAGGAAGACACTGTCAACAGTGCAGAAAGCCACAAGATGGTGTTGCTGATGTGGGTTAGGTTCTGTCTAGTAGTCTTCACACTTCTGGTAGGTTTTCCTCAAACCTACACTTTTCAGGTGGAAAAGTTTCCTCTGGAGTTGTTAGCATCTTGTGACTTATTTATTCTTTAAAATGTCCTCTGCTTACTGCACTCTTTTCACCATTACAGTACTTCATTTTAAAAACATTTAGTTGATTTGCCCAGCAGAGAGGGAATATGGAGTCTCCCCCATTCCAAGTCCTAATATGAGACCCAAAGCTATGTACAGACTCATCAGTAAATTCAAAACCAAACAAAGATTATGAGGAAGCTGAGCATATAAACAAACAAATCCTACAGGATTAAGAGTTTTGGGAATCAAAGACCACATTTCAAAAAGCCTTTTCATTCTAACTTCAGATACATTTTTCCCCATTTCTTCAACTCACATGTAAAAGCATTCATACTCTCTTCACTTTCCATCCTTTCAAAAGAATGCACAGGCCTGAGCAGCCATCAGATGTTAGTCAGAGGATTAAAATTGTGCTAGTAAGAGAAAACAGCTATTTAATAGCAATAGTACATAGTGGGTACAAAAGCAACCTCTACTTGGGTCCTAAAGGCTATGCAACCAAAGCCTTCAACTTACTTCACCTGCAGCAGATCAGCAAAACTGGTGAGACTATTAGTTCTACACACTGCCCAAGGGAGCTAAAAAAAAAAAAAAAGAAACAAACCTAAAAGGCAGAAAAACTCCAACCTGTTAACAGCAGATGTACTGCAACTACTACAAATTCAGGAGTATTAGGACACCAATTCTGGCTGCAGCTAGAAGATGGGTCTTAAAACTTAAAGAACAGGATTTAAATATTTTTTGAAACCAAAGAATCTAATTTGAAGGTTGTTTTCATCAACTCCCATCACCAGAAATCTTAGTTCCTCCTCAAATTTAAGTGGAACATGAATTTATATTCTCCCTTGTCCTGTTCAAACAGTGAATTAAAGGCTAGTTTAGAAAGTGACTGAATACAGCAGACAAGAATGTCTCGATAGTTGGTTTGGTTAAAAGCACATGAAGATTCTGGGCTTTGCTGCAAACACCATACCCTTATTATTATGTCTGACACCCTTCTGTGACTCCTATTTTGTGTCTGACAGCATTACATACATCACATGACATACAAGGCAGGCTCAATCTTCTCCATGTTTTCACTGTCAAAAAACAGTATCAGTGCTCCAGCGGAGTGACGTGACCCCAGCAGGATAGCAGGCAGCCTCAGAATTCTGCTAGCCAGGACCAGTTGTGAATAGGGCTTTGCAGAAACAAAACTAAACCCTAAATTAAGCCAGACAGTGAAGCTGTAATCAAAGAAAAAAACAGGAAATCAGGGAGAACTCCCCTCCTCCCAGCAGCAAGTGGGTTTGTGAATTCCTTCCTTTATGGCACAGGCCATTTAATGGGGCCTGACTTGGCATTTAGTGCACACCTTTCAAGCACAGCTGTAGTTACATTTCTCCAAGACAGGTACTATTTGCACCTCAGCAATCCCACTGGAGAGGAATAAAATATCCACCTTGAACCACGCATTTAGATAAGATCCAGTTTATACAAGTTTCAGGCTCACAGTTTAGCACCTCAATCAGCATTTGCATCAGGGCTGCTGTCACCACCAGCCACCTACGCTGCAGTCCTGCATCCTCTACAGCTTTCAAGTGGATACAATTTGTCCCGAAGACGCAAAACACTGTACAGCTGCAAACTGCATAATGTTTCCATCATTAAGTGTCACTTGTTTTCACGTCTTAATTTGCATGCAACAGCCTGGAGTGAACCTTGGGTAGCATTAAGGCATCTCAATTAAGCAGGAACAATTTAGTTTAGCTAATCAACCCTATTGTCCCAGCAAGCAAAAAGCTGAGCCACATGTACTGGTCTGGAAGGGAATCACTGGTAGCACAGGTTAGACCTTGAGATCCTGGAGAACAAGCAGACAGAAGCTTTTTTTGTCACAAGGCTGCGCAGAGTGGAAGACACGATCTCACAAGTAACTGCTACCTCAACAAATTTTCTTTTGCTTACAGATGAATCACCAGCAAAGCTGGAGACAATACGCATACGAGGCAATGGATGCTGTTGTTTGAGACAGAAGACTGAATTTCACATACAGAAGTATAACAGGCAGTGGGATTCTGTATGATTAATGACTGTGGGGTCAGGAATCATGAGAAATCTGTGGGGGAGATCTTAGTGGTTATGGCTGTGTTTCAGTTTCACAGGAGGTTCTGACCCATGATGTGAAGTACTCTTATAACAACAGATTGTGGCAGTAATTTGGTGTTTATGGAGAAACTCGACAATATGGGGGGAGAATTCCAGCACACAACAGGAGTAGCTTGTAGGGAGAAACCTGTATGTACAAGCTGGTGAAAAGGAGTTTCAGATACTGCTGACTTTTTTTTAAAGAATTATCTCACGATTAATTATATTCTTTGTTTCAAACCTAAGAAATACTTGAGTATAGTAGTCTGTCCTGAATGGCCCATCCCATCTCTTGGGCTCTTATGATCACATCATTCTGTTTACTAAGATGTTCCACCTCCCTCTGTTATTCTTTGTAAATTTTTCCACAGCACCAGGAATAGAACAACCTCATCAGTACAAAAGGTGCTGATTAACGCACAATATAGCAATAATATAAAAGATAATGTATCTGTTTAACTGTCTAAATTATTAGTTGAAACAAAGGATTTCTTTATTAAAAAAAAATCACAGAAGTACATAAAAGGGTTTATGAAGAGAAATATTTCCTCTAACCTTTAATAACTCAAGAACTGCTTTACAAAAACCAAACCAAACAAACTTTATGAAACCCAACTTACCTCAATTTGAAAGAGTTCCCCAGCACCTTCACAGTCATTGGATGTAATTATGGGGGTATGAATATGCACATATCCATTATCCTGGAACAGACAGAACAGCAAAGTTAACAGCTGTCACCCTGAAGGATGACATCAACCAGTACACATAACTAGGCCATTAGCCCCCAGCCAGGACAGCACATGGAGTCTTTTGGGACAGATGACAAACTAAATGCTACCATGATTTACACATCATTGTTTACTATCGGTGTGTTTTCCTCCAAGTTTCAAAACCAAAAGAGATTTATGTCATTACTATGAGTTTTTTGCAATGGCCTATTTCCATACCATTCTCCTTTCTTCTCACTTCCCCCAGCATTTTTATAGTTTTGGGCAGTTTCAATCAAATTCACCCCTAAGACCTCAACACTTTGTTTCTTTCAGCTTTTTGGAAGACAGTGGTAGGCAAGGACACACTTTGTGTGCTGCATTAAGAGACGTGACCAAATGTGTTGGATGACAAAAATCACGTACTGGATGAAAGAGACCTTAAAAACACCCAACCACCCATAAAGTGTCAGTCCTACTTTGCATCTTCTAAGATACTGAAGTCAAACTGATTTTAAAGAGACAGGGTATACCCTGGCTTGGTTCTGGTCTAGGTACCTGCAAAATTACACATTCATGTAATAGTTCATAAATCCAGCAGAGGCCTCTGAAACCAGTAAGGCTGAATGAAGAGAGCCCCTGTTCTCTGGATTTCTCTGCAGTGCAGCCATGGCTTTTAAAACAGCTGCAACCCAATATTCAGTGGATAGATACATCTTAGCTGCACAGCTTTTACCAGAATAATATAATTCAGCCAGTCACATGAGAGGTCCTGGTCCTTATCACAAGCTTGTTAAGGGACTAGGAAGACAAAAGTAGTATTTACTGCCCACTCTAAAATTAATTTGGAACAAAAACCTCATATGGACATGCAATGCATTTTGTGGGAGTACAGTAACACCACCAAGAGGGAGCAAAGTCCCTGCAGTCAGCTCTAGGCTACCTTGGTTACAGGTGCAAATTCCTTGGCTCCTCACAGGGATCCAGTTACTGCACAGAAGGAAGTCTGGGATGAAGAGCTACTTGCTTTGCCTGGAGAAGGAAGTTTCAGTCTACCAGTACAAAATGCAGGCCTCTGACACAGTTCTCTGCATATTCAGGGCCCTGCTGGTGACATGGCCTCCCAGATCCACATGAGATGTTAAAAAATGCCTAAATTCCTTATACAGTGGTAGCAGTTGCTGTAAAGAAGCATACTTCACATAGAAGATCCCTTACATGCTTTGGAAAGTACTGCAAACTGCACAGATCTGAAATAAGAGAATCCCCATAAAACCTCTTGGATAATTCCCCTTATAAAAGCTTCTAAAATAATTCAAGTTGCATTACTGGCTCTCACAAATCTGGAACTTAACGTACAGAATGGAATTTGCCATTCACAATGCAACTATCTTACTGTGCCTAGGAACAATGTTCCTATCCCACATGGACCACAATTCTCAGAAGATTTAAAAAGGACATTTTAGCTTCCAACATCCAAACCAAAGGCACTTGGCACTAGTCATTCATTCCTGGAAATGAACAGGCTAAAATAGAGAGGTTTTTAAAGTTACAGAGAGTCTTGATAATTTTGCGTATTCAAAGAGCTCCACTTATTTTCTTCCACCATTAAGCTCCTTACAGCTTTGCCCAGTGAAAATGGTCAAATTATACTTTGTAGCTATGGTATGTTCTGACATTGTCAAGTTGGAAATTGCAATATTCTTGGGATGATGCAAGTGGCAATTTTAAGACTTCCTTCCATTAGAGTCAGAATAAAACCACAGACATTCCTGGTACTAGGAGAGTTCTCACACAAGCATTTATAAATATCAGGTCTGGGACCAAATCTTGCCTTATTCCTTTAAAAATAACTTTAGTGTAGCTGCTGCTGCTAAATTGATGATAGAGTCTATTACAAAATAGAGTTCTTCTCTTGAGCACTGTAAACAGGAAGGATTGTCAGAGTCTGAGCAGGAGGGGGTTTGGAGAAGCAAAGCCTGAGTAAGGCTCTTTTGTACCTCGGCTGCCTGCGTGTCCAGGTTTGGAAGCACAAAGCGTTGTAGGCAATGCCATCTAGTGGCTCGACACCGGCACAGACTGATTCCCAACACAGCTGGCCTCTGTCTTGGGAGCCGGCACAATGCTGAAACCAGCAGCTTTACCTGACATGGGACCCCCCACCCCAACCCAACAAAACCCACAAAACTCATTCAAACACCATGCAATTCCACACAGGCAGTTCTCAGAGCAAGTAAGCCTTCTTTGCCATTGCAGGCAACAAAGACCAGCTAACCTGGAACCAGAAATTCATCTGAACATTTCTAACCGGTTTCTTAGGCCACACTAATTATTACAGATGAATTTTGTCATCAGAATTATCTGAATGTGATTCTATTCTATCTAAAGCCAGCTTATCTAAACTAAAACATGCTTATTTCCAGGAACAGCTTTAAAGAAAGGCTCAGGTGTGCTAGAGGACTCACTACCTTTCCTTTTCTAGTCACACATGTGACTAGAATCTATGTGACATCTGGCATCAGAGACAATTCACTGCTCCCCTGCCTGCAAAAAGTCTGTGCTGTGCTCACAGCTTAAGAGTGACACATTCAGAAAACGCAGGTGGCTCCCACCCATGAGTTTCAAATGCACCAGACCAGGAGTGTCATAATGTCAGCCAACAGCATCCACACAGACTTGTATTGCAGTAAGAGGCAAGAACTGAGAATAACATGAAGCTCTGAGTCAGTTGGTCTGTGTTCCTGCATTACAGATTTTTCCATGTGGGCGGAGGTTTCTGTCCAAGGACCATAAGGTCACTGCAGAGGATGGGTTAAAAACAATCATATTATGTTGTGTTCCACAGACCACACACTTGCAGGCAATTATACTGCAACTCTGTGAAAGGGATAAATAACAGGAAATGGGTGGAAAGACACTGACAGGCCACAGATGCACTAACCAACATAACCAACTGCATAAGCAACAGTCTGGCCAAGTTGCAGCCAGGCTCTGGCCTGGAAAGAAAACCACTGTGTGCAAAATCCATGTCATGCTCCTTCCCTGCTAACCTGCTCCCATAGAGCCAGCCTGGGTGGAGTGTTCTACTCGAGAGGCTGGGTACAGAAGGGATTACCTGGAAGAAGGAGTGGATGCTGGCAGTGGCCTCGCTGCGGATTCGCAGCAGGGCGCCCAGCGTGTTGTTCCTGCAGCGCAGGTGAGGGAACTGTCGGACGTACTCCAGCGGGTGCCTCTCCCTCATTTTCAGGGGAAATGACTGGAAACAACAAGGAAATCAAAGTAAGAGGATGAGAACTTGGGAGTCCATGCAGTTTTATTGCTATTCACAGAATGCCATCTCACCCTACTAAAACTCAATCACCATTACAGAGCACAGAAGAACGAGATGCTTTTGCCTATCCTCTCTGCTTATTTTGTGTATTTTACAATGCATACAGCAGAGCAAGATCCATGAACATGAGAGGAAGTATCAGCATTCTAAAAGACTCCACCTTTTGGATGTTGAGCCCCTCTGAAACCCAGCTGTTCTCCTCACTGCTGCAACAGCAAGCTGGTTCTGAACGTGCCTGTGGCAGACTGGCTCTTCCAGCTGCATAACCTGGAGTGTCTTGCCAGTCCCACTGTTTCTCCAATCCATGGTAAGCCACCTGCACAGGTAAGTGCTTCAGGGTGGGACAAAGGCATACTCCTAACTGTCAGCCTGTGCACATTTTCCATGGAGAAATGGCTCTGTCACAGAAAAGAGCTTTCATGGTGATCCAATGTTTCTCTTTTGATGCACCCTACAGACACTGCTGACAAATCAAAGTCTGCAGGATCACTCAGACTTAAAGAAAATACAGTTTCAAGCATGTTTTGTTGGATACTTGGCCCTTCAAGAATTGATTTCTAGCAGTCCTACCCCTTCTGCTACAGTGACATACCCAAATATCACAAGGTCCCACCACATGAATGGTTTCAGCTTGCAGCTCCATGTTTTGCATCTTATGAGGACTTTTGACAAGCTTCCCTTGCACTTCCACTGCACTTCCAAAAGTCAGGTCTCTAAGAAACAAAGAAAAAACAACAGCTTAACTAGGTGCTGATACAACTACATTCAGAAGAGAGATTCCTGTTAATTTAGCTGGATTACTGAGGATCACAAGAGATGCTATAGCCATAGAGCTTAACTGACGAAATGAAAAATTATTAAATGCAGAGGTGGGAATGGGAAGAGACTCACAAAGCTATAGGAGAATTTAGAACAAGGCAGGAATGTTGGACAAGCAGGGAGAACAGTGACAGGTTTTTATCAGAAGAGGCTCTTGGTGGAGACAAATGCGGCTGGCCAGTCCCTGGCACAGGGAAGGAGGCCTAAGCAGACCCCTCCAAGCACTGCTCAGCACATGTATTTCTCCAGTTATTTCAAATGGACCTACCTCTTTTCCAGGCTGGGATCAGCAACCACCTGGAGGCTTTCCAAAGAACTCCCATCATTTATGTGCAGGAACAAAACTTCCTTCTGGGATCGGACAGAGCGAACCCAGCCCTAGAAGTAAAAGAAAAAGAGATTTGTTATTTTTTGGCAGGAACGCTGTGTGCTCATGCTCTTCTTCCAGCTGAGCTGGACACACCACTTCAGGCCTACTTCAGCTTCTTACTGAAATCAAAGTAACTGTTTCTTTAGAAGCAAAAAAAAATAATGACAATAAAAAACAAAAAGAAAAAAGTTAATGTCAGTTTTTGACTTCAAAGCAGAGAGACACGAATCCTTAGGCAGAGACATCCTTCTGAGGCAGAGTCTCTCCCTGAGAACAGCAAGGATTAAAAAGATGTACCTGCACCTTTGGGGAGCTGAGAACACAGAAAGCAATGAAGTGCTCTGAAGATGTAAAGTGTTTTGGCAAAGTACATATTCCTATAGGTGATGTCCCTTCCAAACTCTTCTTACTAAAACAGGAGAGACCAGTAATGCACTATTCTTCATTACAATACACTCAAGACCATTCTGATGGTTTCCAGTATCAGTTTTGCGGTTGCATCCTTGCAGTAAGGTTCCAATGTTTCAAATCTTCCAATCTGTTCACTACTGGTTTATGTGCCCTAAAATGCTGGACTGCTAAAACAATGTTGCATGTTGCAGCCAATAGATTCACATGAAAAACTATGAATTCATGCAAAACAAAAATAAAAATTATTGCCTCAGATGTTTTTCCTTTCATCTCAAAAACCAAGACTGCTTCATTGAGCCCATGGAGAAAAAAAAAAAAAGCTATTAAGAAAAAAATTTAGAAATATTTTGTTGAGTTTCATGAAAAGAATAAAACTAATGATACCCCAATTCTTTGTAACAGCAAAACAGGAAAACTGACCATGTACAGTGCAGGCTAAATGTCTTAATTTGAGTTTTTTAAAGACATATAAATTTTAATTACTTTTTTATGGGAAACATTAAGTCAGTACCAAGGCAGCAAGCAACAGTAATAGCATGCAAAATGTAACTCCCATAGTTGCTGCTCAGCTCAGCAAAGCTGAGACAAAGCTGGCCTTCAAAGCAAAATTATCTGCTGAGAGCCTTGCAGATCAAATTCTAACAATATTGTAGAGAACTAAACCCAGTGCTGATTAAACAACCAAACTGCCTCTTTTCCAGCCAGTTTCATCTTTTTCTTAACTGGAAGGGACCAAATAGTCCCAATGACTTCAAACTGGGCAAGTGCTTTAGGGATTTTTTACCAGGAAAACGAATTCAAATCCATCTACTTCTGTCACCCAGACAGAACAAACCAAGAATTAAACAGCACCAGAAGTAAAGTGTGTTATAGTTTTAAGAACTACTACTAGCACAGGCAAGCATTACACAGGCTTGTATAACATGGTTTCCATACTCTATGTAAGAACCATGGAAGATTTTAAAGACATGAATCTAGTGAGTCAGACAGGGTAAACCACCAGAAGGAAGAACTAATGCAAGAAACATGATCATCTGGGCATCCTCTTATTTGTACAGTGAAAGTAAAAGGTATTTCCTACAGTAACATGCCTGAAGCTGTTGTGCTTATCCTCTGTATTCCAGGAACACACTACGTGTGTTATACTGGATGCATGTTTAATGTATAATGGCAGGTATTTTTCCTCCCCACAAACACTCCTTAACAAAACACACCAAAAATGAGCAAAGAAACATTCTCAAGAGCTTTTTTTGCCACCTCATCAAGCAGTTCTGGAATCTGTTAAATAGGAGGAGTCTTGCATCCTGCAATAGGAAGGAAAAGCACACCCACAGGCTTGTATTGGAGCAGCAGAGGCTGCAGCAGCAATGTTCTGACCACTTCATACCTACCAGAATAAATGTACAATAAAAGTGACAACCCTGACTCTAACAATTAGACTGCACAATCCAACAATTGGGCCATTATAAGGTTGGATTTAAGCCAGACCAGATTCCTAGCTTATTTTAATACAAAACCCCCACATTTTGGTAGCAAAGGGGAAGAGCAAAGCAGCAAGGGTCTGGAGGACAGGGAAGATGGAGGAATGACAGTATTGCAAACTTTAGCATCAGTTTATTCTAGCTTGCATTATTCATCAAACTACATCCAAAAAGAACCAACACTGGATGAGCTTCTTCCTACCCTATTAGGCTTAACCTATGTGTGAGCAGGAATACCAGTGTGCTACAAACTGGTTTTTGGGTTAGTAGAACTACAGAAAGGTTTGAACCGGAAGGGACCTTAAAGGTTATCCAGTTCTAATCCCACTGCCATGGGCAGGAACCCCGTTCACTAGACCAGGTTGCTCCAAGCCCCATCCTGGCCTCGAACACTTCCAGGGATGGGGCAGCTACATCTTCTCTAGGCAACCTGTGCCAGTGCTTCACCCCTCTACAGTGAGAAATTTCCTTCTTATAAATCTAAATGTATCCTCTTTCAGTTTTGTTTAAAACGGTTACCAAGTACCCCAGCCCTTCATATTCGTCCAGAAATACTGACAAGTGCATAGCCCTGCAGGGAAGCAGGGACTCTGTGTGTGCAACCACCGCTCTGCCAGTTGCAAACACCACAAAAAAGGGGAACAATCCCATGCCAAGGAAAAGTGCCCCATAGCTAAAATGCCCGTTAATTCCAGGCCATCTTGGTTCACAAGAGGAGCCAAATACAAACGTCAGGGGAAGTGTTACCGATGGTTCTACTGACACTGCTCTAAACCTGGACGTATGCGGCACAAGACCTGTGAAAAAGCTTTAAAAACAGCAGCACACAGGCAATGGCTCGCTCTCCGGAACAGATAAATCCAACGCAGCGGAGAGCACGTTCAGCACAACCCAACACGGTGACAACGCTGCTCCGCACACGCCGAGCGACCCCAAGGCTCCGCTGGCTGCGACAGCAGGGCGGGAGAACGCACACACAGAGCGGCTCGGCACGGCGGCACAGCAGATCCGGGAGCTCAGCGAAACGCTCCGCAGGGCTCCCGCTTCGCTCGCTGAAGCACGGGCGTGGGCCGTGCCCCTCCAGGCCCTCCCCTCCCCTCCCCTCCGCTCGGGCCCTGGGCCGGGCGCCCTGGCACACACACCCGCACTCCGAGCGGCCCCGGGGGGCACACACACCCGCAGTCTGACCGGCCCCGGGGGGCAGGGCACACACACCCGCACTCTGAGCGGCCCCGGGCACACACACACCCGCACTCTGAGCGGCCCCGGGCACACACTCGCACTCTGACCGGCCCCGGGCACACACACACCCGCACTCTGAGCGGCCCCGGGCACACACTCGCACTCTGAGAGCCCCGGGGGACACACACACCCGCACTCTGAGCGGCCCCGGGCACACACCCGCAGTCTGACCGGCCCCGGGGGGCACACACCCGCACTCTGAGCGCCCCCGGGGGGCACACCCGCACTCTGACCGGCCCCGGGGGGCACACACACCCGCACTCTGAGAGCCCCGGGGGGCACACACACCCGCACTCTGACCGGCCCCGGGGGGCACACACACCCGCACTCTGACCGGCCCTGGGGGACACACACACCTGCACTCTGACCGCCTCCGCCGGCTCCCGCGCCCCCAGCGCCTCGCGCACCCGCAGCCGCACGGCCCGCGGCAGGGAGGCGCAGCGGCGCAGGGCCCGCCAGCCGCCCCGGGCGCACAGCATGGCGAGGCCCAGCGGGGCCGCTCCCCCAGAGCCCGGCCCGAGCCCGGCGCCCGCTCCCGGCGCCCGCACGGGCCCACGTGAGTCCGCCTGCCTCCCGCCGCCCCACGTGACGGCCCGCCCAGCCAATGGCCGCCCCGACTGCTCCCGGCCAGCCAATCGGAACAGAATGCGCCTCTCGGCCCACCTGTTCCGCCTCCCTGCCGCAAGCGGCTCTGGGAAATGTAGTTCTTCCTATGGAGTGGCGGCTCCTAGCGGGACACGTGGGAATGGCATCCCCGCGAGTGGGCGTCAGGATGCTCCGTGGCCACGAGTGGGATCCCGTGTTGGGACACAAGGGATCCCCGTGGCGGGGGTAGGGTATCCTACTGATCGCTGGGACAACCTCAGCGGCAGCGCGATCTGGAGGTGGCGTGCGGTGCTTCTCGGGGGGCTTCAGCCACTCTCCCGTCCTTCTGGGCTTCTCTCAGGGAGCAGTGGCTCTCTCGTGCCCCTCGACATTCCTCACTGCGAAAAATGCCTATTTTATGATTGGCTTTTCTCAAATATTAAAATTAATATTATATGTGTTGTGTTAGAAAGTAATGTTGTATTGATTCTCTTAAGTAATGTGTTAAATATAGTTTTAAGTTATAAAAAATGTTAAAATAGAAACTATGCTATGTAGGATACTTTTTTTAAAGAAAGGACTTGCAGCGAGATAGCAGCCACAGGACACCTAAATCTTTCAGAGAAAAAGAATTTATTGCTCCCTTATCAGAAGAAATGAACTTCTTCCCGCCTCAAAGGCGCTGTTAGGATTCAGAGGAAGAAGCTGACACTGACCAGACAGAATCCTGTATTTGAGTGGAATTTATGCATCATGTATGAAGTGTATGAATATGCAACAGGCTATTGTTTTTAAGGGTTAATTCTTTGTTAATGGGTGTCCTTTTTCAGGCTCGTGCTGCCAAGATAAAGGTACCTGGACATCCATAACTCTGTGTATCTATTGTGTAATATTGTCCTAATTCAAATTGTCCAAATTATTATTAATCTAATTGTATTATTATTTTATGACCATTTTATTACAACTAAACTTTTAAAATTTTAAAAAGCAAGTGACTAGCGTTTTTCATACTCCCTTTTCCTGATAATAGGTGCACTACTTGGGTATGCTCTTCAAGCCTTGATGATGAATAAACCTTTTCTCCTGTTTCTTTTTGAGGCTTATGCCCCTCTGTCCTTCCAGCTCTTGTGGGTGGATGGTGAGGAGCAGCCATCAGGGTCTCCGGCCCTGCAGGGAATGACTTGGCAACAGGGGTGGGCTTAAAATTGGCCATGACCCAGCAATGTGCTCTTGCAACCCAGAAAGCCAATTATATCCTGGGCTGCATCCACAGCAGAGCGAGATGGGGGATTCTGCCCCTGCTCCTGTGAGACCCCACCTGGAGTATCCAGCTCTGGGGTCATCAGCACTGGAAACACATGGACCTGTTGGACTGAGTACAAAGGAGGCCACGAAGGTGGTCAGAGAGCTGGAGCACCTTGGCTATGGAGATGGGCTGAGGCAGCTGGGGCTGCTCAGCCTGGTGAGAAGAGGGCTTCTTCCTTACTGCAGCCTTCCAAACTTAAAGAGGGCTTGTAAGAAAGACAGAGAAACCTTTAGTGCAAAGATAGGGGACAATGGTTTTAAAATGAAAGAGTGTCGATTTAGATTGCACACGACAAAGAAATCCTCTGCTGTGAGGGTGGTGAGGCTCTGGAAGATGTTGGCCAGGTTGGCTGCCTCAAACTTTGAAGTGTTCAAAGCCAGGTTGAATGGGGCTTGGATCAGCTTGGTCTAATGGAGGGGTCCCCTGCCCATGGCAGGAATGTTGAAATTAGATGGTATTATAATGTCCCTTCCAACCCAAAACATTCTGTGATTTTCTGAAATGTGTAAAGCCCTTGCTGCTTCCCCATGCAGCCTGGCCTTTGCTGCTCTGCTTGCCTGATTCCTGCCTGTCCCTGTTCTGCAGCTTCCCTGCAGGAGGGCAGCAGCTGAACACGCCTGCTGTGCTTGTGGTCAGAGGTCGCCTCATTGCTGGGCTTTGATCATTGCAGCACTGAGGGTCACACAAGAGAGCAGCAGTGGGATGCTCCAGGGCCAGGAGGTGCTGGGAGGCAGCTTTGGTAGTGACACTGCTTGCAGGGAGGCAAACCCTTTACCTTGCTGTAAAGTCCCAGGTAAGAAAGGAATTGCTGGCCAGAGGCTGCTTTTGGAAGAAACAAGCGGGGCTTGTGGAAAAGAGTGAGAAAAGCGTTTTTTACTTTCTCATGTGATTCTTTTTATCTGTGCATGAAAAGCTTCTTGTTCTCAAAGTCCAAAACTGCTTGCCAGGGCCTTCCTTCACCTCTGCTTTTGCTCCAAGTAAGCCTATGTCCCCACCCCTGGCTCAGTCCTGACCTGTGCTCTGCCCTGCCTGAAACACCATCCTGAGGAATTAGAGCTGCAGGGCAGGGCCACAGACATAACCAGCTGGATGAGAAAGACACTGAGAGGTAGGACAGGAGACCTCAGGGGTGGGGTGCAGGGAGGGATAGAAGCACATCCTCAGGCAGCAAGGACAGCTTTGCCAGTATCTGACCTCTGTGCCACTGCATGGAATCGTGCAGACTGCCTGGACACACATGGGATACTGCCTCAGTGCTGGATGGAAACACAGAGGCACACATGTCTTTGTACTCCTCAGTGAGCAAAATTAATTTTATTTTAATGCCAATCACCATCCCCTCCTGTAAGGGCCAGCCCTGAGCTTTGCTGTGTGTTGGTACACTGTGGTTTCTCAGAGAATCACAGTGCAGGAAGGGGCTGGTGCTGCTGCAGTGTCAGGCAGAGATACAGGATGTGAATTTGTAGGAAAATAGGTCTCTGTCATTCAGGGAACTCCTGGCTTAATGTGAGAATTAAACATGTGTGTAATGACTGCTCAGTGCATGTCACATGTTCTCTGTGCCTGGTCACACATGGTGCATTCCTTACTGCTCTCAGCTATGGAGTTTTTTTCTCCTGTTCTGCCATACTGCCCAGAATAATTTTTCCAGGGTTATTTGATTCATTAAACCCTCTTTGGACCACACAAACAATTAATGTAAGGAAGTAGTAGAAGATAGCACTAGCGACAATGTCTAAACATACCAGGAAAGGGGTAAGGTCCTTCCCCTCAGACCCATCTGCTCTGTGGGTACACCTGTGGGTAATTGGAGGCAAGGGCATAACACAGGAAAGTCTGGCCTCAAGTGTTTTTGGACCAGACTTGAACTTTTCTCATCCAGGTGAGTATCCTTCTCTACAAAGTCCAAATGGTATCACTATATTTTTGGGGGAAGTGGAGGTGAGACTGTAGTCAAATCTTCTGCTCCTGCTGTCATAAGTGGTGGGGCAGCCACTTTGTCTAGTAATGAGGGATATCAAGAGTAACAAAGAGAGAGATCATAGAAGCTCTGGGTCTTGCACAAGGGTGGAACAGAACCATGGCACCTTAGCATCACTCCCTCTTCCACCTCTTGCAGTGGTGAGGGTTACCTGGCCTTCACCTGATTAACCATCCTTCCCCAGTCTTCATGCCCCAGGAATTCCTTAGCCACACATCTTATGGAATAGCTCATGGAAATCCCTTACCCACACATCTCACAGCATAATCTCAGGGTTGTAGGCCCCAGTTTCTATAGCTACCCATCTTCTTTTCACTGCTGGATGCTGTCCTCACTGGCCAGCAGTTTGGCACCATCAGAACCACAAACCATAGACCCAGGGATGACCCCAGATCTCGGGTTCTTCGAGTAGGTCCTTATGGGTCAATGCAGTGCTGCAGCTAACTCCCAGCATTTTTCCTCTCTGGTACATAGACTGGGTGTTCTGGAGATGTTTCAGGTGTTGGCAAAGACATGGCTGTGTATGAATGTATGTTTCATTTCTTGCCATGTGGAGCAGAACCCTTCTAAAAGCTTTCCAGAGAGCACTGGTGCTCTTTGTGGATCAGAGTAGCAATGTCAGTCTGGGCTGGGAAGCAGAATGCTGGTAGTCAGGGTGTCTGCAGGGAGGGAGGTTTAAAAGGATGATGAAAAAATAATGGTTCTTCTGTACTCATGTCTGGGTTTAGGAGACATGAAATGTTCCCAGTAGATGTTTCTGGTAGAAGCAGAATTTGTCTTCTAAGATGGTCCTTCACTGAGGGAAGAAAGAGAGAGGATTGAAGGTGAATGTGGCTGGGAGATGTGTAATGTGAGGTGCACTTGGAACAAAGGATGCAATGACAAATGGTTTGAGGGAGTAATATGTATGATATCTATTCCTCCTGTGGCTAGGAGTGATTCCTGAGGAGCACTGGCCAGCACTCTTCATCTCTCTCTTTTTTAGTTGAACAGCAAAAATTTCTCCCATGGTAACAGAGCTGTGGGGTAACCCCAGCTAGCAGGTTTGTTCTGCAACAAGGTTTTATCCTTCTGAAATGAAGACCAAGTGCTTCAAAAATGAGCAGGAGGAGATGGACAAAGTTGTGTTTGAGGACCAACTCCTAAAAGAAAGTTAATCTTTCCAGATCCTGGTCATTTTGGAAGTCACACTATCACCGTGGCCACACTATCACTGTGGAAATGGGGAGATGAAAAAGTGTTGGGAAGAGCTATTCCTAGCTCTATGGGGATGGCAGGAAATCAGAAGAGATACTTTGAGGGGAAGCAGTGTCTATGTTCAGGCCTTTACTCTCTGGGCTGTTCTTTCAACAGAAACATGCTCTGGATCTGCTGTGAGCAAAAAGGAGGCTGGAATATTGGGCTTTGTGCTGGCTTACTTCATGATGACACTATCAGAGGAAAAAGAAGTGAATTATTCATGAGCTAAGTAGAAACCCATTCTTAATGGGGCTGCAGAGAGATATTTTAAAGCCTGTAAAGCTTCACTAGAATTTAGATTTACCATGATAATTTCATTGGGTTCCCAGCATTCAAGTGGGTTTTATATCGTCCAATCCAATATCTGTAGAAGCCAGTGATAGCTTTTAATTTATTTTAACTGGTGTTAGATTGGGCTTTCACTGATGAGAAGTCATTTCAGAACTATCATCAGTTGCTGAAAGGTCAACCCAGTTCTCTGACACAAAGTCCTAGGCTATGGTTTCCTAGGAGTTTTAAATTAGCTACTTATTCCCAAATGTCTCCACATTGCTTTGATGCAGACATATTTTGTAGACTCTGGAAACAGACACATTCATACTTATTTTAGAAGGATTAAATACCTTTCTTTGCAACTGCACAGGGGAAAAAAAGAGAGACATTATCTTCCAAAAAACTTTATTCTTATTCTCAAAATGCAGGTTTGCTGAGTAACAATACCTTATCCCAGCGTTTGCTTTCTAATAATTTATAATTACTAGAACCACAAACAAGTACTGGGTGAGTCATTGTTCAGGGGTATTTTTCCTGGTGCAATGAGGAATATCCCTCAGCTTAATCTTGTACTGTTAGTTTTTTTCCTTAGCAAACTCCCTTAAGCAAGCCACATCTAATGTAGCCCTTTGCCCCTATTAATTCTCAGCCTATGGATTTAGGTCTCCAGCACCAGGAGAACCTGAATTCCCTGCCCACTACCACAGCTGTTAATAACTAGGGAAAAAAAAAAAGACTTGGTGCAAAAAAAGTTGTAACCCCCTTTGTTGGACCCAAACATCAATTTCCCAGAGAACTATGATGAAAACAGCATACTCCATGTGTGTAAGTTTTCCAGCCTGCCCAGAGCCTGCTCTCATGGCACCTGTGTTGTTCAGAGCCCTGCATTATCCAAGTGATAAATGCTTTGGGTAAGTCTCCAAGGTGATCTCAGAAACTGGATTCCTCTTCCATAAATAAATCCTTTATGGGAACAGCCCAGTGCTGCCAAGGGCTCTCTGAAGGTCAGCTGACCCCAAGGACCTTAGCAGCTCTCTGCTGTGGAGTAGCACGGATTATTGGGATGAACATGGAAATCACAGGGTAATCATTCAGTGCTGTGAATATGGGAGATTGCTAACAGGAGCCTGGAGGAGCCTTTCCTGTCCCTCAGCTTAACTGGCAATGCTCCAAAACTTGTGTGAGAAGTTCCTCCACCCACTCCTGCTCCTTCTTTCTGCAGGGCTAGCCTGCTTTCCTACTGCATCCACAGAGGAAGTTGACATGGAAAGGGACACTCTGCTGGGTGATTAAGTCCACAGCAAACCTCTGAATCTGTGTGTGTCTCTTGGATTTAAAAGAATCTGTTGCTCCCTGTTTTTTTCCCAGCACTGTTCCTTTCCTACTAACTGTGGTCCATGTTAGCAGGGCACTGCCTCATCCCCTCTCAGAAGAACTCTGAATTTGCAAATTGGCAGACTTGCAGATTCAAGGGTAGTCTCAGGGACTGATGCTGGGCCACTGAGGCTTGGATGGAGACTACTCCTGCATTAAGCAGCAAGAGGAAGGCTACAGCTTCCCAGCCCTGCACCTACGTGGAGAGAGAGAAGGGGGAAGTACACAGTAGCATTTCCAAGGAATGTTTTGTATTTTGAAAGATTTATCTGAGGGTCTGAAAGGATTTAATAACTGTGAACTAATTAAGCGTACTAATTAACCCAGTGTTTAATCTCAACTCTTCGTTAGCTTTCTGTGCTACTGAAGCAGAGATGTAGTCCCATATATCATGACATGCAGCCACTTTGCTTAATTGTGATTTCTCTGCACATGGTGCAGGCACTGAGCCGCTGAGGTGATGAGAGGAACACGAAAGCCCACGTACAGGAGAAAATTAGAGGGGCGAAGCAGCCCTGTGTGACTAACAACCTTGAGATTATTTCCATGAAGAGGATATTGACAGCCTAATTTGTTTCCCCTCCCCATTATCTCTGGTTTATTCTCATTGATGCTGCTGTTTTGCTAAGGGAGGTGGAAGCAATCTGCTTCTGAGCACATGATGACAAAATGTCCATGTTATTCCTTTGTCCCATCCTTGTCACTATGGCTCCAAGCTGCTCTGCTGCAACCAGGAGGAGGATGCTGCTCGCTTTCCCCCTTCATGATACTTCCCCATGGGCTTGCCTTTCCATGAAGATTTTTGCTGATGCTACTGGTACTATTTTTGTGTGGAACCCACAGAGTCAACTCTCAGATCTCCATGAGCTGTTTCCTCAGTGCCACAGAAGAAGAGGCATCTGAAATAAATGCCCAGCTCAATCCAAAAATAGATCAGGACCGATGTGACTTTCCTGTATCCAGGGCTAAATAATTGTCCTGGTTCTGGAGCTGTGGGAGACCCTGGAGCAGGTGAATGTGGTGGAACCAGGAGACGGTGTGCTCCACAGCAGAAACAGAGACAGAGGATTTAGAAGATTGAAAATATTCATACGCACAAGGGCCATCATCCCAAGGCATGAGGACATCATCCCAAGATTGTCTCCTTGTGGATGCAATCCTTAGCGGGGGACATCTGAAATCCTGTCATTGCTTCTTCTCACAGCTGGCCTGAAAACTATGCCTGGGAAGATACCATGGACCCCAGACTGCCCAATCAAGGGCAGAATAATTGCCCCAACAGCACTCTTTGAACCAGCAGCTTCAGTTTGTACTCACCTGTAACTCCATCTCCGCACTGTTTACTTATTACTACTCACATAAACGTGGGATGGAGGTGAGCTTCTTTCAGGTCCACAACCTCAGCTTGTAGTCACGATTCCTTTAGGAGCTACTCACTTAAAAGTGTCTGGAAATGAGTCTGTGTGAGCAAAGGGTCATTAAATTAGCTGAGAAAACAGGCTGCAGTGGGGGAATGCAGAAGTCACCTTCCTTGGAAATTACCAAGGGAGAGCTAGGCACAAATCTGTATTGAAGGTGTCTTAGGAGAATGAATCAGACCTGCCAGGATATGGGGAGAGGGGGAGATGACCCACTGGGGACTTTTTTTCTGAACAGAACAAGCAAATGATTTTACGAGACTGACAATCCCCCAGTGTCTCCTTGTGCAGCCCTATGCAGCCAGCAGAGGAAATTGGTAACTGTACCCAGCAAGCCTGTTTTTAATTAACAAATAATTATCTACAAATTGCTGTAATTATTGCCTTGGATTCCAGAGGACAGGGACGTCAGTGCGAGATGAGCACAGTTTCCTTGCGAGTGAAATATTTTCCCTGCCTTATCTACAGAGCCCTGCTGCTGTGAGGTTTGGGACTCGGCAGTGCTTTCCTTTGGAGAAAGTGATAAAGCATCTTGGGCTGGCTGGAAAGGGAAGCACGCTGGAAAAGGCACCAAAGGAAGGGCGGTTTCTTACATTTATCAGGTTGTCTGTCCTCATGCTGGAGTGTTTGGGGGATGCCAATGAAGACATAAACCTCATCAATGAGTGCCAGGAGAAGGGTTCTTGCATATTCATGAGACAACAGAGCAAAATGAGCATCCTGATTTGCGATCTTTCAATGAGAAATGGATAAACCCAGCTTTGGAAAAAGATGATTAGTATTAATCCAGATCAAATGGAAGGCATGGTGTTTCCCTGAGCCTTCAGCACTGAAGGATGCTGGTCTGGACAGAGTGCATCAGTGGCCATGACCACCTTGATCACTTTTTGTTGGGAGGGGACACAGAGCACTTCTACCTCTTTTTCTTCAGGCTCTGCTGCCAAACCTCATGGTGGATATCCACAGCAACCACTTTTTCACAGTTACAAAGAAACTCTCCCATGGCAGCCTAAGTACTAAACACAGAGATGTTTATTGTCCTGCAGGGCTTACACCCTCTCAACAAATCTAACGGGGAAAATCCACTCCAGCTTCCAGGAGAGGCACTGAGAGATAGCAGTATATCCTGGCTGGATGAACACAACCTGCTGAAGAGTTCCTGAGCCCAGACTTCAGCCCTGCTAGGTGTGTTTAATCTCTGAATTCTGATGCTTTATTCTGTCACTTCTAACTGAATCCCCTCAATGTTGCCACTCGCTGCCAGGGTTTCCATGACAGCCTCCACTTCAAGAAAACAGGGTGCTTTTTATTATTCATCCATGGCATGTACCTTATGCTGCTGTGAAATGTTGCCTTTGTTTTTGCTGCTGTGTACTATGCCTTTTCCATGCAGATACTTACCATTTGGGGTAGGGGGACCCTGCAGCACCTTCCAAGGTGATGTGCATTGCCAACTCTTTTCAGCTTCCCTTTGGTGGTAAGAAAACCCCATTTCAGTGAAAAGATGTGTTTCTGTACTGGGGAGGAAGGGAAAAGAACAGGGCAAGCTGAGACCTTGGCCCTGCCCTCACCCTCATCTTGCTTCTACCACTGGGACAGCATAAAAGCCCTTAATCCTGCTCAGAAATATCTAATTTGCCCTGAAAAGACAGAAATGGCAGCTGATTTTCTTCTTTATGGGCTTGCAGGAGGAATTACTTTGTATGCATGAACCTGATGCCCAGTATGGTCTCCAGTGTTGCCCGGTCTCAAGGAGCTTCATGCTCCTCAGACCCCCTGAGGTTTAAGCTCCTGGCATGAGCTCATCCTTTCAGAGCTCACACTGGGACCTCATCTGGCACAGAAAGGCATTTCTCAATCATTTCAGGGCTCCTTGTCAAGCTTCCCTTGCTGATCGTGTGAGTGAAAAATTGCTCGCTGTGAGAGCTGGGTCTCTGCCCTTAGCGTGGCGCCCTAAATGCTGAGACCTTGTTGAGAATCAGTAATGCTCCTGCCTTGTTCAAGGCATGGCTGTGGCTCAAATATGTGGCTCTAACAGGAAAACAAAGAAAAATACACCATGTTTTGGTGTTAGGATCAAGTGGCTTTTTGTTCTTTTTTTTTCTTAGTATCTATTCTCTCCCATGCACTGTGGCCTTTAAATAAATGGTTCCTAATAAATGAAAATAGTTCATTGACAAAGAAGCTGTCACGAGGAATGATTGATTGTATTTAATATTTTATTTTCAAGATTTGAAAGAAAAACTCTGAAATATCCTTTGGCAGGTCTGTGAACCTAATGGAGTGATTCACAGAGATACAGAAGGAACAGAGGGCTTGTTACAAGCAGAGCAGGACAGTATTGGTTGTGTTTCCTTCACACTTTTGCAACATGGCTGGAGAATACTGTGGGGAAAAGGCAAACAAATGCAAAATTCAGGTTCAGTTGTTTCAGGCCTGCTGACAGGAGAAAAACCAGGGTTTTTTAACAACTGTATATCCATAATATTTAAAAACAGAGAGAGAAAATCAGCTCTTTGTTGAAACATGAATTTTCTTTTAAATTGGAGTGTCTGTAGGCTATTGTGCCCAGCATCACTGTGGTGTTCTGTACCAGCCAACTTTAATGCCTTTGGAGTGTTCTCACGGGAAACCAGTATCCTGTTGTTTTACTGGGCTGCACTGGTGAAACAACTTGTCCTAAATCACACAAAAGGTCAAGGTCACACATGGGATTTGAACTCTGACCTTCTGATGTCTCCTTCTGTGTATGCACCATCAGCTCTTGTTTTTCTCATGCCTCATTTCACTCCAGATAGTTTCGCCTGCCTTCAATCTCTCCCAGCTGCCGATGATGCTCCTTGCTGCCTCCAGCATATCCCCACAGGGGACATGTCCCCATGCAGGACATTTTTCTGAAAGACTGGAGAAACTCATCACCATGTGTGAAGAGACCTGGTCATGGTCTCTTCTCAAAGTCAGTTTCTTTGTGGGCTAGCTAGTTGGAGCTTTCCCCCCTGCAAAATCAACAAAAATGAATATAGGAACAACAAGGTTTCAGGAGAAGTTCTGACCTGTTCTCCAGGTGAAAGTCACCTCCCAGTTAAGGGACAGCAGTGATCTTGCTTAACTCCAGAGCCTGCCGTGCAGGTGTCTGCACTGGAGATGTTCCTACTGCCTTCACAGCTATTGGTGACAAATAAGCTCCTCTAGGGACCAAGATGCCCCATCCTGAACTAGAAATCTAAAATAGCCTAGGTGCATGCCTCATCCTGAACTAGACATCTAAAGCAGCCTAGGTGCATGCCACAGGAGTGGCTGTGATGGCACCCTCAGGTGGTGAAGCCTCTGTGGTTGGATGTACCCATCAGAGCTTTGTTGGCTGCAGGCGATCCTTGAGGAGTTAGATGCACCCTGGAATGCGGGGGAGAGATTTTAAAAATATCTCTAGTGGCTTTGCATGTACAGGTGAGACCTCACTGCTGATAGAAAGTTTCAGGTGTTCAAAATGCCCAGGTTTTTTTCTTCCAAGGCACGACTTGCACGGGCAGCTCTTTCACCTTGATTTTCCTTCTTTTTCGGTTACTTCTTCCCTTTTGTCACTAGATGACAGCAGAGGACACACATCAAGGACTGCTCTGAATCCAGGGCAGGCACCACTTCTGCACCAGGCAGTTCATGGCTGGGTGCCCCAAGGCACTCACTTTTAATAACTCTTTACCTACTTATTTATCTGGCAGATTATGTACAAATGCTGTATTAAGTCAAATCTTAGGCTTTTTGTGTGGAGCTACTTGAGTGCATTTTCATGCTTCATCACTTCCATCATCCCCATCCTATTTTTAAGACTTTTTCTCTCATATTTACTTGATGCCTTTTGTTTTATACTTGGCTTGTGCTCTCCAAATCCATTTTACTTAATACAACAGGAGCCCTTACAGATATAAGCAACTGAAGCACACTCCAACAACTTGCTTCTGTTCAACACTGTCAGACATAGAGCTGAGCTCCCAAGAGATAGGTGGTTCCTGAAGGGAGGATTTCTCTGATAACTGGAAATTGGCACCTAAATATGAGCATAAATACTTTAGATAGGATGGATGAATGCATGGATGGATGGATGGGTTTTAGAATGCAAAGTAATTACTTCTTGGTGGAATATGGGTCAGATAACTGACATAGTTAGCTAAAGGGTGAAATGGATTATTAAAAAAAAATTACTTAATTATAAATAATTCTGTTATCAGGAATACCCTTACCAGATAACAAGAAAGAAAAGGTATGGATTTTTGACACACGAGTCAACCAAATGGGTGATCTGTACATGGGGTGCTCTGAAAGAGGCTGATTCAGTCTGTGGTCCAGCAGAGAGCTCTGTGTGAGCACATGGGCCTTTTCTGATGATTAACTGAACCAGGTCTCTGATCTGTACAAAGGTATTCTGTGGGGAAGGTATGATCTATGTTCCTAGGAAAGGCCAGGACACTTTAGGAGACATTCTGGTTGATTTATTCATAGTTTCATAGGAGATTCTGCAACAATATTTCACAAGGAGGATTTTCATTACAAAATCCTCAAACCTACATCCCCAACAGCAATCTTCAGTGCCTGCAGCTTTTGGGCATGGTCCAGGATTTTGTTCTTGTCAAAACAAAAGCAGAGGAGATACTGAGACCATTTGAATCTTTCAGATATTGCAAAATTAGAAAATGTATCTCAAGCTTCTTGTCAGTGACTAGAAGCTCACACATTGATTCTTACAGAGGTTGTTGCTGTTGCCTGTTTTACCTGCAGTGTAATTTATAATCTCAAAGGCAATGATAACCTGCAGATACTGGGAGTCCTTCATAGGCAGTCCTGTGCCCTGTGCTCCTATTGGCTTGAACCATGCAGGATCACAGTCCTAAGGAGCTGTTGTAGTGCATCCTGATGGAAAGAACTAAAACAGCCAGCATTTTCATTTCTGATCACTTGGTCTCTCCCCCACAGCTGGACAAAGGACAGAAGAGGATATTGTTTCTTTGTTGTCATGCTCTAATTGTTCCTAATAGACGGAACTTTTTAGGGAATGAGGCTTCCCAGTTCATTGTAACTGAGAGGAGGGCAGGAGAGGAGGGGGAGAGTGGGGAGAGGGATAGCATGGGCAATCGGAGAAAGATATTTAAGCTTCTGCAGCTGCAAGTGAAATATTCATGTAAATATCATGTTAACAATCATGTAAATATACCTCATTTCCACTGATGTCACTGATGTCAAATGCTTCATCCACACATTTGGGAGCTGCCCTGTCCCCAGGCTCAGGTGGTGGCTGACGGGTCACTGGGAGAGTCTAACTGTGTTTGGGAGCATGCCCATCACCAGCAGAGGACCTTGAACATCACTTGACATGTCCCAGAGCATGAAGCAGTTCCTATCTGAACCAGTTAGGATCTGTCCATCTGTTTCATGTCCTGTTTTAAAAACTGTGAATCAAGGTAAAATCCAGCCTGGAGGTGACAAGTATCTAGGTCATCCTGGCCATGTCCACAGCTGGCAGGGTGGAGAAGGGAGGGGAGAAGGGTGGCACTTACTGATGAATGAGAGCTGAAAGCAGCCCTTTAGGGATTCTGGTACAGACTGAATGTTATAGATCAGCTACTAATGACCTAAAACATTCACCTTGAGGTTCAAAGGATGACTTCTAAGCCTTGTTACTGCAGTTTTGGGACTAAAAGGGGTCCTGAAAAGGCCCTACAGGCTGAGCCTTGGGAGAAACAGCCTGCAGTTAGTCAGCTACGTGTCTGTGATACCAATTGAGCTTTTAAATCTGGAAGCATCTGCCCCAGCAGTGATTTGATTTTATGCAACGAGTCTCATGCTACTGTATTGCTAAGCATGTCACTAAATCCTTGCACATCAAAGGAACAAGTAAATCAAGCAAAACTGCATAAGCCACTCTACATTCAGTTTTGGCAAAAGGTGCTTAGACAACCCTGGAGGCTGCAGTCCTCTAGCTAGCAGCAAAACTCACATAAGCCCAGAAGCAGTGCAGTTTTTCCTGCACCACCAGGCAAATGGCTTGCAGCTGAGGTTGGATTAGAAACTGTCCTGGAGTCAAGTGGTCCAGAGGCCTAGTCCTGAATTTGATTAAATTTTCCAGGTGGATTGAGACATTATACTTAACCTTTTTATATTTCTATTTCTGGGTCTATATTTTTTTCCCCATCTTCCATGAGGAAGATGAGGATTAATTAGATAAGGCTTTTTAGTGGAGGCAAAAAAGCTTTGCAATTGTTAAAGATTCAGGTTTACCCTTTGCTAAGCCATCTTGTTGGAGCTCCTGGTGTCAGTATTGTAGTGCAGAATTTGTCTACAATGCTAATGTTAATATTCCTTATTTGTACTCCTGATCATACAGGAACTGATGCCTTTTGCTGCTCTGCAGGCATCAGTACAACAAGGAAATCACTTCACAAGCTCAGCAGCTGTTCTCACTCCCTGGGGCCACGGTCCAACACAAGAGCTGTCATTCTGCAGCACACACTGAGGGAGAAATCCCTGGGACAGGTCACTCATTTGTGTCTGATGGGTGACAAGGGTGGATAGATTGCTTGAAGGCTGGGTAGAGGCCACCATGGGGTGTAGGGGAGAAGATGCTGTGGTGGCTGTGGTGGAGAAGATGCAGTGCAGAAGTTGGTGTGGCTGAGTGATGGGGTGAACATGTCACTGCTGCCTGCACAGATGATGGAGGCCCAGGGGCTACCTTAGATGGGATGCCCACTATGACATGATTTGCATTCAGTGAATGGAGGTCTGAGGCTCATTGCATTGCCCAGGTGGCAGCACTTAGTGCAGTACAGAGGCTATGGGGGTCCTGGGACATCTGAAAGAAGGCTGATAAGCGCAATACAGAATCTGTGAAACACCTATACAGTCTTGGAGATTGGGCAGAACACCAGAACAATTCACATGCATTGATCAGATAAGTGTGGGCAGCCAAGTAGAACTGCAAGTCAATACATCCCATGGATAACAGGGAATGGTTCAGCCTGTAGGGAAGCAGACACCTACACCTGCATGGCTCAGTTGCTCTCCCAACTCCACAAGTGCCCTGACGAGCTCTTCACATATTTCAGCCAAAGCTCACGTGTGGCTCATGTAAACACTGCGCGTAGACACCGACATGTTGGGATTAAACCACTCTCTGGGCTCCTCCTAAATCAGGTCTTCCACAGCAGAAAGGAGGAATCCTCTCTGGAGGGTGACCATGCTTCCTATAGCAAAAGGAGGTAAGAGCAGGGTTCTCAGGGGGTTTGTTCTTGCCCCGAGATGGGTTCTCATTTGAGACTATCCAGGTCAGGAGAGTTAGGGAAGGCCTAATATTTCCTGCCCAGAGCCCTTTGTACTGTAATTCGCTAGATCTCTTCCTGCCTGAAGTCCTTTCCATCATAAATATAATTCAGAAACTCAAGGCCTCTATCCAAATATACCAAACCTCTTGTTCCATACCAACTATTTACTATTTCTTGCTGTAGCTCACTGTTCATTGTGCCTGTCCCACAATAAATGGGCTACAGTCACCAATGTCGTTTCATGTGGGTAAAGTGAAACCCAGTTAAAATGACTTTTGGTCAGTCCTGGATTAAAACATGTTGGAGTTTATAGACCACCATCCCCCCACAGAGCATTGCACAAGAAACAAATGGAACATGTCTCCTGGGGATCTTTCTCTCTAGAGAATCCAGATGCTTTCAAGGCGCCTGGTAACAGTACAAAATAGTCTGCTATTAAAATTCAAAAGCAAGTAAAATAGCCCTTCCCTGCAGGGTTTCTTTCTATGAGGCATTTCTGATGAGAATCCAGAGTCTCTGCAGAGGCCTGGCATGTGAAATACAAATTATATAGCTCGCATTCCCCTCTTTAGAAGTGACTGTGTGAAGCACAAAATCCCTTTGCAATTCACACTCATGATGAGAGGCAGCTCCTTATGTTCAGACCGCTCCTCTCAGCATGCCCTGGGCTGAAGGCCTGCAAGGCTTGTAGCGCAAGAGCTCCCTGCCCTTCCTAGGGTTGTCCCAGCTCAGGGGAGAGCACATCTCCTACATGCTTCAGAGCACAGTGGAGGGTCCACAGACAGAACCACCCTCTTGCTTTCTCTAGCCACCTTGAAACACACCAGGGCTGCATTTGTCCTTCCATCCCTGTCTCTGAAGCCTTCCTGCTGACATTGGAAAGGGCGTGTGTACAACTACACATTTTGGGCTATTTTGTCCTGGGGATAGGTTAAAAATGAGTCATGGCCTTTTCCACAAATGACTTGCAGAGCGGAGTTTTTCCACACAGTGATCCATTATGAACCCATAGGTGGAGAAGATAATTATGACTGGTGTAAAGCTGTGCCTAATTTCCCACTCCATAAAGGGGAGACAATAACTCCCTTTCCTCTTGGAGGTGTGTGACGATTTAATCACAAGGCAAGCTCTGTATTTATAGATTTTAAAGACATCGCTATGATTTTGTAGTCCCGCCTCTGGCATAACAAAGCTCAAAGCACATCAGCCATAAATGTCTGCGTTGAGTTCAGAATTTTGAGTTTGTAGCACATTTCTTAGAAAGACATGAATGTAACGAATCTGAAAGTATGTGTGCCAAGTTTTGAACCCCATTTTCCATGCTAACTTACGCACAGCATTGTATTTTCCATTTATAAATACAGCTTGGGAATAGAGTCTCCATTTTGTGCTGTCTGTTGATTTTATACTTACCCCCCATTCACTGCAAGATTGCAGTAATGTCAGCCTGCCAGCACCCTGATCAAAGAAAGAATCAGCCACATCCCTGAGAGATCATCACTGAGAAATTGTGGATAAAACCATGTATGTTCCTTTCACCAGCTGAGTGATATGGCAGAAAATTATCTTCCTTGGGCTGTGAATGGCAGAAGGAACTATTACTCTTTGCAGCTGGGTGGGTCTATGTGTTTAGCCCTTCTAAGTCATCATTTTCTTTGTGTTCATGTACCAAATTACAAAGGACAAAGGTTTTATTCTGCAATTTTTCCAAGAAAGTGAAGATAATCTCTGCATGATGTCCTGATGAATTAGCATAATTTTTTGTAAGCATATATAAGGATGGCTCAAATTGAAATTTATAGGAGAGGTATGCCCACATGCCCATGAGTCTCATTTAACAAACACAAGAATGCATTTGGTGAAAGAGCTAAATTCAATTCTCTTCAATTAAAATATTTTTGATATAGTGAAGAACCTAATTATTTTGAGAAATCAGTTTAACCTGCTGTATTTCAAAGGAGGTTCAGTTTTGTTGTTTGGTGATGTGACAGGCAGTACTGCATTTGTTGTCCCCCACCACAGGATTTTGCTCTTGTAAAAGCTTTGCCTGGCAAGAGCTAGTGCAGCCTAAGTTATTTTTCTTATGCTGTTGAATGTGGCATCACCATAATAAATTTGAGGACATTTTTTTCCCCTACTCAACATGGGAGGAAAGGGTGTCCTTCCTGATGGGATACATGGAGAAAAGGAATCTCTGACTATCTGTGAGAAGATTTAGGGCTCAGAAGATAAATTTATCCTTTGTCATATGCAAGTAAGCTAATCTGAAGACAGAGGTGCTGGTTGACCTCTACATGCCAGGAAGGTCTGGCCCAGGGGCACAGCATCCTCCAAAGTCTGCAGTTTATGAAGACTGTAGATCTCTTGTTCTTTCTAAAAGTGACATGACATGATTAAAAAATTTCCATGCCAAATGTTTGTGTGTTTTCTCTCACCTGCTGATCATTGCGTCCTCTGAAGAGTGAAACTGAGAGCAGGTAGGCCTAGTGAGGTGGCAGCCAGGGAGAAGGTGTGGAGTCTGAATGCAGAGAGTTATGCCTGCAAGGAAGACTGAGATGAAAGAGCTGTACTGAATTATCTGACCAGGGACCTGCAGCCAGGAGGGCAAGCTTGAGTCCAGACCAAAACAGATGTGAGGGGACCTACAAACACTTTTTTGCAGGATATAATTTTTGTGTCTCCTTCTGGTGACCTTCCTGAAGTCACTCACACACCATGCACTGCAGGATCATCACTAGCCAAGAGGAGTTCCTATGAGTGCTCTCTCTTGGTGCTGACAGTGAGGGAATTGCTTGGATTCTCTGCACTCAGGTTGCTTCTCCATCCTCTTTTCAGGGTAAGGAGCCATGGCTCTCCCTGACTCATGGAAAGAGCACCTGGCTGATCATTGCTGAGGAGAGAGGTGACAGACTGGCAGCCAAACAGAGCCGGGGTAAAGTGTAGATGTGCATTAAACACCTCAAGTTTCATGGTCTCTTTACCTACTTGATTGGCATGACCATTAACATGAACAGTGCTTGTCTGAACTGTTTTGTGGGAGGCTGGGGAGGTCCCACGCCATGGGAAGGTGACATGGGTTCAAGAAGGATAATAGTGTCTCTTCTGTGCCTGGTAAAATCATAAAGAAGTTTATTCTGGGAGTTATTGCAATAATGCTTGAGAGACAATGCAGTCATTAGCCATAGCCAGTCCATAAGTGTTTTGTGCTCGTGACTACATGAGGATGAATGAATACACCAGCTGTGGTGGTGACTCTGGCCTTTGTAGGCATGAAACCACGAGGGCTCAGGACAGTACAAGCCATCCAAAGCATATTAAATTATGTCTTTTACGCACTGAGGAGAGAGACAAGGACACTTTGTGCATAGCTGGAGCTGGCACACAGCAGCACTGGAGAAAAAGCTTCACAAATCTTTATTTGGAACAGGAAGTGGCCAGTGATGCACCCAGAGCAGAGCTTGGATGGTGAATTCTTCACTGGGCGAAAAACTGGCTGGATGGCCAGGTCACAGGTGACTGATTAGGTGACAGGGCAGAACCATGGCTGTCTTGCAGAGCCACCTGTGATGTCACTGGAGACTAATTGGCTGATTCAGTATGAATGAACACCTGGCTTTTGCAGTGTCTGACCACCATATGTGATTGTTCCTTCTTCCAAGGCATGAACGTGGTCCAAGTCCAACGGGGACAATCTGCTGACGCAGGTTACACAGAGTATCTGCTTACACAGATACTGTATTCACGATCCCCACCTATTTTCCACTAGTAGTCAGCTGGAAGACAATACTACCTGCAGGACATCTGAGCACTGATAACAGCAATAAAATTCCAATTTTATTTGGAAAAGAAAGGATGTATTCCTTTGAGGATCTGCATACCATAAGAGGTGGAGCAATAAAACCAATAAGGGCATTGAAGCAAAGACAGATGAGAAGGTTATGAGACAGCTGGACGTTTTTATGGAGAAAAGTAGAATTAAATGATATGTTGATTAATCAGATAGGTGGGGCTGAGACTCCCAGAAATCAGAGAGGCAGATTAGAGGTGAGATAGCCTTTTCTTATTCAGTAGTTCCCTACTTCCCTTTTTATACCTGAAAGAATATGTTCCTCATAGAAAAATATTTTACACAACTTCATGGATGAGCCTGAGATGGCCAGAGTTTTGGCTCAATAGTGTGGGCATGGCTGATGCTAGAAATGCCTCACTGTCCTGTTCCATCTCTTGTCCAAGAGCGTGGTACCGTTGCTGTGGCTTTGGGTTGTGGGATGCTAACTTGGCAATTGAAAAGTCATCTTTTTGCTTTTCCCTCCACTCATCATCATCCTTAGGTGACCCAGGCTTCCTTCCTCACTCCAGCCCCTTCTGAACCTTAATGAGTGCTTGAAAACACACAGCAGCAATTTGAAAGTAATGTTGAAAATGGAGAGCAATGATTTCGGCTTTTCATAAGGATCTAGAATGTTTGGCTTATTTTTCTCTGTCAGGGTTTGACCCAGCCAGGAACTCAGCTGCTTGTTCACTCCCCCCAGGTGGGATGGAGGAGAGAATCAGAAGGGTGAAAGTGAGAAAACTCATGGGTTGAGATAAAGACAGCTTCATAGCAAAAGCAAAATCTGTGCATGCAAACAGAGCAAAACAAGGAATCATTCACCACTGCCCATGGGCAGGCAAGTCTTCAGGCATCCCCAGGAAAGCAGGGCTACATCCTGTGTAACAGTGACCTGTGAAGACAAATCCATCACTATGAGTATCCCCCGCTTCCTCCTTTCCCCAGGAGGACACCCTAAGGTCTGGGATATCCCTTGGGTCATTTGGGGTCAGCTGTCCCAGCTGTGTCCCTTCCCAACTCCATGCGCACCCCCAGCCCCCTCGCTGGGGTGTCAGTGAGGAGCAGCAAAGGCCTTGGCTCTGTGTGGGCACTGCTCAGCAATAGTGAAACCACCTCTCTGTTATCAGCATTGTTTCCAGCACAATCCAAAACACAGCCCCGTAGCAGCTACTTTGAAAAAAATTAACTCTGCCCCAGCCAAAACCAGCATATCCTCCCACTTGGTTACTTCTCTCCTTTTAATAAATCAAATAAAACTGTAGGAGCACTGCATTTCATCTTGTCTGAACTATTATATTTCATCTCCTGAGTGGGTGGGTTGGTTTGTGTGGAGGGGAACAGCTCAGAGCCTGAAAACATGAGAGATGACTCTTTTAAGCTTTTCTGATTTCACGGAAAGTTGCCAGATAGCATTTTAATTAGGATCTATCAAAACCAATCAGGAAAAGAAGAAGGTTTGTCAAGTTCTTAGCAGCCGCTAAGCTTTTTAGAGTTTGTAGAATGGGGTTTTTTTGCCTTGTGCACAAATTTATTCATCCTAACAATTTTACAGCTCTGCTCCCTTGCTTACAGCACATCTCTCTGCATGAGAAACCTCTTCTATCATCTTTGCTGCTAGCTCCATTGGTAATTTTCCTGCTGGGATGGGCAGGAGCACTCAGGCATTGCCAAGGTAGAGATTAGATTTTCACTTTGCAATTTGGAATCTTTTTTTCCTGGTGCTAAAACCATTTTCCTTGTGTGTTGATAATGCCATTATTTCTGTTTAGTCTCCAAAGTAAGTTTGGAACTCAAGGATCCTCAGGATTCACTTAGTGATGTAAAACATAAGCATGTTAAATAACCATATTATACAGCTTACTAGGGAAAAAGGGGAAACCAGCACAATCTTAAATTAGAACATTTTCTTCAGCAGATTTTAGTGGAAAAGGTTTTTTCCACCCATTTGTAATTCCACGATGTGGTTCACATTATCTCTGGAATTCTTTGCTCTGTTTGTTGTGTTTTCAGAGATTTCGGTCCATAGGGAGTGAGTCAAATATTGAAAGTTAGGATCATCTTGAAGTGTTTTGCTGGATCAGAGATTTCATTATCAAGGTACTGGTCACACCATCTCTGACATCCTGGAATATTTCTTGTTCAAAAACACAGTTTAAAATAAAATTGTTCACTTTCGTGTCTGATACAGCCACTGAAGGAAAATATATGACAGCTGGAGGCTGTAAAAACAGGGTAGGATCACTGAACACATCTGGAAATACTTTAATTACTGCACAGTCAACTTTGAATTATTTGGTTCCTATGTAAACACAAAACTAGTAATTAAAGTACAAGACTTTTAACTCATGTGGATTGCCATCTTTTAACTACTGGTTTGGAGAAGGGAGGGGAAAGAGAAGGGGTAATTTTACCTTTGTAGATTTGCAGGCCAAAAGGACCATTAGATGTGACCAGCTGTGTAACAGACTGATGAATTCCACCCCATTGCTCCTCTTTTGAGCCCAAACCCTTGAGTCCACCAGGGCGTATTTTCCCGAAAGACAGTGAATCTTGGTAGAAGAAAATCAAGAAATGATGCTACACATTGGACAGTGGAGGGAATACTTATTAAATGAATTTTAAGAAAGCATAAAGTTAATTAAAAGTTCATTCATTTTCAAGTTCTTTTTTGAAATAATCTAAGGATGAAATTTAAATTTGATTTGCAATAAACCAGTTACAAAGAGCCATAGTTCTATCTGTAATTAATTATATATTTAACTTAAGATATGTTAATAAAAAAATAATGGAGGGCAAAAGGACATGCAATCAAAAATCAGTCAGCTTGGTAAATTATTCTGAGGAATTGCTTCAAATAAGCCTAAATTTGCTGACTTGCCATGAAACTTCGCACAGTTGGCTCAAGATGAGAAATTAACTGTGCTGTAAAAGTAAAACTGCTTTAAATATATTTTTATTGCATGGAGACAAGTGGGGATTTTTATACAGTATTAGGGAGGGCTTTATCTGCTGGTCTCCATTTTTGGTCAGCAAATCTTTCCTGTCTGTGTGTGCTGGGCTCTGTGAAAGCAGTGCCCAACTGCAGGTGATGTTGTTGCAAAGCATTGCCTTTGCCTTGCCTGTCTTGAAACGCCGCACACCTTGGCTCTTCTGGATTTGCTTCTGTGCTCAAAGGACACGGCCCTGCTGTGCTGGTGGAAGCTGCATGAGATGTCCTCATCTGGATACTCGTGACCAAGCTTGACTGAAGGGAAACTCAAGGTGGACAAAGCCAAACTGGCATTCTACACATAAGACCAGCAAAACTTGCATGAGTCAGTTTGTCCTTGGGAAGCCAGGACTCCACAAGCCCAGGAGCCTGGTTTGATGTCCCAACTCTGTTCTGTGTTTCCGGCAGATGTGGGAAAACTTGTAAAAAAATCCTGAATTTTTGACTTTCTCCTCTGCCTGCTTTTGTTTTTTTTTTTTTTTTTTTTTTTTGGTTTTTTTTTTTTTGTTTTTGTTTTTTTTTTGTTTTTTTTTTGTTGGGTTGGTTGTTGGTTTTTCATCCCTTCTGAGGCCCAATGTAGAAAACTTAAAAATTTGAAGAAATGCCAAAAATGTACTTTATGTGAAAAATAGCATTCAGAATAAAACCTGGACATTTTTAGAGTAAGTATTATATTATTGCTACTGCACTTCTACCTTTTGCTAATAAATATTCCCAATGATATCAATATATATAAAATTGTATAATATTAATAGCGATGATTTCCACAGTTTTTAGACTTTACTACTTGTACTTCACAGTGCTTTGTTATACTGAATTATAGTGAATATATATAACAATGCCTTTTTCCCTGATCTTTCCTCCTGAATGATGAAGATTTTCTTCTTTGTCTGCAAGACAATATAAGAGGATGTAATCTTTCTTTTTTGCAAGTCAACAATATTGATGCTTTTTATTTTCAAGTCTGTAATTTCCCTACCTATTTTATCAGTATTTATAAAGATAAAACATATGCAGGCACTTTTGTATGCAGCACTATTGTATGTGTGGAGTGTATTTGTCACCATTGGGAAGTAAAGAATTTAATAGCACCACCAAAATGTTTTGGTAGCATATAATGATAAAGAATATATTATTTATTAAATATTAAAAAAGATTGAAAAAGATTTTAAATTACAGATATCCATTAATCTTTTTCTTAAACATTCCATTGAAATTTCAGATAAACAGATCTGTGGTGTTACTTTCCTTATTGAAATCAAATTTCCTGCTGCAAAGGCTAAAAAACTGAGTAGCAATTTGCCACAAGGTGATGGAAAGCACCAGGAGGTAAATACAGGTTACAGCTAAGAGAAAAAGGGGCTTTAGAGAGAGAACTAAAATGGGCTGCAAAAGAAGCAAATGGGAGGTGCAGAAGACACAAACAATAGGAGACATTCGGTGATGCCCATGGATAGATGCCCATCTTTGCAGCTGCTGAGACTTTACCTTTCAGGGCCTAATCTCACCCAGCAGGTTTTCTCAAAGGAAAAACATGGAGCTGCTGTGGAATTCCAGCCTCTTCCTCCAGATTGCAGTGGTGGCAAATTCACCTGAACATCACTTTTACCAGGAAAGGGTTTTCATATTGCATAATGTCATTGCATTATCTCATGGCTACAGAGCAGAGGAATTTTTGCAGCTCCTCTTGTACAGTGTCTTATGTGTCTCGAGGTGTCTCTGCTTTGTGTGGTACAAAATTGTTGTGAAAATGTAGGATTGTAAAGTGATGCACTCAGAAAAACCCCAGTGCTAATTGTACCCATACAGCAAGGCTCTGACCTGACTGTCACCTCTCACTGCTGAGATGGTAACAAAAATTTCTAAAGAAAGCAGCACCTCGATGCACAAGAGCTGTCAAAAAAAATCTCCAAGTTCCATCTTAGGATCTGTTAGGAAAACAATACAGATCAAACCACAAGATACCATCGTGCTGTTGTACAAAACCCTCAAAGAGATCTTGTGCAGTTCTGCTTCCTCTGTCTCAAAACCAATCTACTAGAAGTGGGAATAGCAGAAAGGAGAATAGCAAGGATAATGAAAGATATGGCTTGGTTTCTGTACATACAACTGAGGAGACAGGAATCTATAAAATCATGAGTGACAAGAAAAAGCCAAACAGGGAATAGCTAATTGTGGTTTCCAATGCAAGAATCATTAAATTGGAATGATGGGAGTATTTTACTGCTTAAAATGAAATTAAAAGGAACCATGTTCCCAAGGTGTAAAGGCTGTATTTCGTTCCACAGCAAGGAAGTGAAGTGCTGAAGTGCTTGCAGCAGAATACTGCTGGTGCAAAATTTAGACTTAAAAAGGTTGTCCAATTAGACATTTACTCTGCCCTGGCAAGGCATTTCTTGTGTGAATTTGGAATTTGGTGAAAAATTCTACCGTACTGGACTTACAGACCTTGAATTTATCTGTGCAAGAGTGTCTGGTACTGGGGTTTTGATGAGAAATTTTATGCATGGATTCAAATCTTGTGGCAAAAAACCTGGCTTTGGTTACCACATATCCACAGCACTAAAGGGACTGACTGTTGTCACTCTTGTAATAGAGAATGCAATTCCAGTGCCAGTTGTAGGATTTGAAGTGGAGAACAAACCAAGAAAACCACTACTGATAGCAGATACTCTCCTGAGAGTATTTCATGAGGCTGTACTTGAAAATGATACAGGGAACATTGTAATACATGCATGTTTGACCAAAAAGAATTATCCAGTTTCAAAACCAACGTGGAATAAATTTACAGAATCTGCAGCTGAGTGTGACACATCACTGGAAGCAACCATGGTTTTGATTGTGCACTGGCCAGGGAGTCACACGCGTAACCAATACTTCCAGTTCCACCTGAAGTGTTGAAGTGGCAATTCACGACAAGCTAGCTGAAGACAGCCCCACTGCCTTCAGAGGTGCTGTATTGTTTGAAATGCTTCAGAAAAATACAGGAAATGTAAGTGGATGTACCTTGAAGAGCCTAAAGAAGGGTATAAAAAGAACTGTTGGGAGTAAAAAATGCAAAGTGGACACAGACAAGATCTTGAAATGTGTGAAATGTGCTGAAAACTGCAATGAAACAAAAACTTGTGCTAATAAATCAGGACTTGAAGCTGTGGACCACATGTACATGACACAAGAGTGACTATTTGTCAGCTTTAGCATACTCGTCCTAACACTAATTGCTTTAGTGGAAAAACTGGCACCAAATCCATCATCAGTCATGCTAGTCTGATATTTCCCAGATGTAGGATCCCAGCAATAATTAGAAGCAAAAATAACCCTCTGGTTCAATAGACGAGACTTCAAGCAATTTGTAGTTGTTCATGAGTTTGAGTTTCTCCCTGCCTCAAGCCCTGCAGAAAAAACGTGATGGAGGATATCAGCAAAGGTAGATGTCTACACAGTGGACCCCAAAATCTGAGGATGGGTGAGGAGGAACCTAGAGGTTCAAGACCCTGCAGCTGGCGTACATGTTGTTACCACAGAGGATCAGGGAGATACAAACGCCGGAGGAAGATTTGTGGAAGAATCAGAGTGCACTTGCAAGCTATTCTGAGTAAGAGGAATAGGGTTATGAAACCTGTCAAAATAGCCCTAAAAGTGAAGGAAAAAATGAGAACATTGCAGAGTGGTAAAAGAATGAGCGGAGGGACAGAGATGGATGGGCCTCTTAGAAGAGCAGCCAGCACACACAGTACTTCTGGGAGCTCCTGAGAGACTGACTGAGTGCTGTTAAAACAGTTGAAGTGGAGCTGAATGTGTATTTTTTTCCTAAGTGCCATAATACAAATTGCAATGTGAGCTAATTTACGGCTGAAAAACAGGGAGTTGTGTTATGAGGATATTGATTTCCAGGATAAGAAACAAGGTGATGCTGACAAGAGATGGCCAAAAAGGAACCAGCAGGCTTCTGGAGTCAGTTAAATATCATTGCTACAACTTGACTTTTCTAGCGCATGTTCAGCTCAGGCTGTTGTCCTGATGGGAGCCTGAGCCAATGTCTTGACTCTTCCTCCATGAAAACCATGGCCGAAACCTTTCCCTTTGAGCATCCCAGGCTGGTGACAGAGCAGGACACAGCCTCTGTCTTCCTGTCTTCTGCTTACAAGTCCTGTAGTGTGACTTTGAGTGTCTCAAGTTGAAGTGTTGCCCGTTGTTTTACCCTTAAAACAATCAGAGGACAGAAGTAGGCTGCTCCTGTGGTCTCCCCTTCCATCTTTCTGCTATGGCTTCATGCTGAGCTGCATGGGGACTGCATGAACTCCATGGAATTCATGCTGGGCACAGACATAACATGGCAGAATGATATGGACAAGGTGAAGTGCACTAGACACAGATTATGAATTCTTGAAATAGAGTAATACCTAGTTTAGTGGGAGAAGCCCTCTTAAGCTCAGCTAGGGGAGCTCAGCCTGAGTGAGATCCACCACCTGTGGATCTTCATCCACCTACAGCCAGGTGTTCTTCACCTCCTTGCTGTTCACCCCTGGACAATGTGTTCTTCCAATGCAAAACTCATCACATCATTCAAGGAAAAAGCCTGAGTATCCTCATCTCTGCACCGTCCTACCCCAAATTGCTGTTGGACAGTTCAGCACACTGATCACCATTAGATCTGCACTGGTTACCTGGCTTCAGCACCATCAATATTCAGTCCATCAATGTGCAAATCCTACTCTGGGAAATAAATATCCATAAAATGTTTTGCTGGAACTCCCAACCAAAAGAAGGGCAGATGATGCTCCTAGCTGGGCTGTACAGAAGATTGAAAGTAAGATTTTCTGAAATTGCTTCTTGATTGAGAATATGTGTCTCATTAATCTTTTAAACAGAGCAATGTGAGCTCAGCACAAAAAGATAATGGAGCTCCCAATGGCATCCGTGGCCCTTAGGACAAGGGTAGCAGTGCTTGGACCTGACTAAAAAGTCATTTAGGTGGAGGTGGTATTCTCTGGAAGTGCCTAAAATACCACAGGCTATGTGCTGCCCTGCAGGTATTGAATGGAGATCCCTCTCCTGTCCTGCTTGGCTGCTTCTCTTTCTGCAGGTGTGCTTCACAAACTTATTTGTTGCCACTTAATCTTCCTTAACACCCCAAATCTGTCCCTGGCCTAAGGGTCCCCAGTATTACGAGTAATGACTGTGAGCTGAGGCTGAGTGATGATGTGGACCTTGTATATTTGGTTTGTGCTGGGTTTGCTCCACACTGAACTCCACACAGGCTGAAGGAATGGAGAATCCCTACCTCCACCATGTGGTGCTTGGAGAACCTCTGCAGAAGGAGAGAGACTCATTTGATTCCTCTTGCAGCAGGTTTTGCATTTGGATTCATGGCTGTCATTGTTCATTGTCCCAGGTGTCTTGCTGAGCCTGTTTGATGAGGGGCATAGCATCATATGGCCTGAGCAAAAATGTTTATTCTGCTGTCCTGCTCTGAGGGAGCTTCTAATGAGAGAGGGAGCTCAGAGCTCTGGGCCCTGCTTCAGCAAACATTTCTGTTTTGCATCTTGGTCTTCACAGCTGAGACCCCAACCAGGTCATCCCTCTTTAGATGATTCTGGATTCTTCATAACTTCTGGCTTCTGTGTTTCAGCTGTTGCAGTCATTTTTTCCACCAGGTAAAATCAGGAGGAGTGGGATTATGCCCAGCTACATATCATCCAAAGCACAGGTGTCTGGAATAGCCATGGGGCTGTGCAGATTTGGACTGAGGCCGGGCAGAAGCTAGGTTGCCCACAGCTTGGATGAATACTATCACAGCTGTGTCACAGCTGTGAGAGGGACACAGCAGCAGCCCAGACTGCAAATGCAAGCAGGGCTTGGCAATGGTCCTGAGAATGCTTAACTCCCTGGTGTAGGTAATCCATTAAAGGTGGTTGGTGGTTTTTTACTCCCTTCTCATCCTGTTATAAGGCCAGAAGCATTTGTGAACCGCTTGCTCATCTCATGAATATATAAGACTTTCCTTTGGCTGTAACCTCCAGTGGAGGCACTGCCAATGGCTCACAGGAGTCTTGGCAAACCAGAAGATTTGCTTTTCATTACCATTTGTGCCAGTGATTCATGTTATCTTTGGCTGGCTGGTTCATTGATGTTCCTCTGTTTCCTCAGGTCCTTGATCTCTGTAGCCCGAATGTGGTATATACATGAAATTATTAACTGCTGTGGTTGCTTCTCCTTCACACAAATCCAGACACTAACACTTCACAAATTAGTACAGAACAAACAAAGCCAGATTAGAAGAATTGCTGAAGCTTTTCCTCTCTTATTTTTTTGAAGTGTGGTTTAGCAAAATCAATTCTAATCTCTTCTAAAAAATTATGCCAGTAGCAAAGTCCTTCTGAACTTTAATGACTATTTCCCAAATATGACTGGGAAACTCCTGCTATTTTCAGTTGAATAGGGAATTTTACAGAAGGTTTTTGTGAAAATAGATAAAATATTCTGATCATAAACAGCAAGTGATAAAATAAGGAGCTTCTAAACCAGACTGAAAACTGACTGCTCTGCCGTGCAGCCAAGAGGCTAATGTTTCATGGAGGTTGCCTGCAGTGCAAGTCTGCTGGGCTATCATTTCTTAAATCATAGTGGTTTGCTCGATCTTCCTTTGAGGGAAGAGAAGAGAATGTGTAAAATTAATGTCAGCAGACCCCTAGTCTCCACCAGAAAATGGGTTGTAAAGTGCATCTTTGCCATTCTACATCTTCCCTCTGGAGATGGAAGATATTCTTCTCCTTCTATTGGTTTGCAGTTTATTTTGCAATTTATCATCAGTTTTGAGTTTCTTTTCTCTTCCTTTTATTTTTATCACCCTGTGATGTCACACTGCAAAAAAATAACATTGTCTCTTTGAGGCACTGTGGGGAAAATCTCAGTGGCCCATGGGTATTTGTATAAATAAACTCTTTTGCCATTCTTTAGGGCTGTGCTTGTTACCACCACGAGGCATTTGACACAACATGATTTATTTCTTAAAATGGCCTCTTACAGTAATTCAGTCCCCAACATGGCTCTGAATTTGCCAATGGCATCAATTACAGATTGGGTTACACTTTCAGTTCATTGTCCCTCTGCAAGCCCTGAATGGACCCAGGAGTAGCTGGACAGCGTGATGTTGTCTGGTAGATAAATTTAAGACTGATGGAAGACCTGCATTCAAGTTATTGCAGCACAGAGGGATAAGATTGAATGGAAAGGAGGAAAGCAAGTCCAGATAGAAATGCTGGATCAAATCCTCCTGATGAGGATTTACACCCCTAAAGGGTTCACATCCACTGTGGGCACAGCTCAGCCCAGGTGCAGTAGTGTGTGGTTCTGCATCAGAGTCAAGACATCATCTGTGCTCATCAGGTGTTTCTCCACTCATTTCAGTGGAGTTTAGATTATCATGGATTTAAAACTTCATCTTTTCCACTTCTGCTAGAGTTCACCTATAGACTCTTAATGTGCTCCTTGGGGAAGATGCTTTCCCTTTCTCTTTTCATTCATGCCCTTTCCACCTTTCTGCCCAAATCCTTTTCCTCAGGTTGGGAATATCAGTGTGCAGTAGAAGGGCAGCTTGGGACACTTCAGCTGAATGTGACTGAAACTTGCCAGATTCAGGAAGAACATTCATGAATATTTCTCACTCAAGCCACAGTCAGTGAAAGGATTAAAAAAATCCTCTCAGATTTCTTCAATTTTAATATTTTTTAACCAGTTGGAAAACCCTGACATTGGAGGAAAGTCATACTCAGGAAAGGATCATAAAGGCAAGAAGAGGGACTGCAGCTTGATCTTTGTACAGTTCATCACTTCTTTTGTAAAAGCCTCATTTCAAAGGATCATAGAATACTTTGGATTGGAAGAGACCTTAAGACCATCTCGTTCGAGCCCCACTGGAACAGGCCGGGATACCTTCCAAGAGACCAGAACCTGCCCAAGCCAGTTCAACAATAAACTCCAGCATAATGGGATTTGAAATGCCACTGTAACAACAGCAACAACATAATTGCCTTTGTTTATCATAAAGTTCCTTTTAGCTAGTTTTATTAAGGCTCTTGGGCTTAGGTGCTAATAAATTAGCATAAATTGCCATCTTATTAATGGCTCCCACTCTAATCTTCCTTGTGATGAGAGAGATAGGGGTGAAAAGTCTCAGAAGAAGTTGCATTTTCTAGCAGGTTGTTTTCTTATTACTATTGTGTAGCCTAGTTTTTATTATTGTGCGGTTTATTTTTATTATTGTGTGATTCATTTTTGGGGGTTGGGTTTTTTTTTTTTGTTCTGTCTAATTGTAATTAACTAACAGTTGAGAAAGTCAGCCTTGCTGCATCACCCTCAATTGCTGGGGTCCAAGCTGCAGCTGTAATTTAGAGGGTTGGAATAATCACATAATTACTCTGCAGTGATTACAGGAGGCTTGCATGGTCAGTGGATAAGAGAGATTAAATGGCAGTGGGAAAAAAGAGGCAGACATATGTTACTTGTTAAGTTAACCACTTTATGTTAATCCTGGCCTACCCAGGGAAAGTGCCACACTCCTGCCAGAGGATGGTATGCACAAAACCTTTGCCCAGACTGTGGGGAGCATTGAGGCCTCATGCCCTAGTTCCATTGAGTGGAAAGATTAATTTTCCTAGAGGAAAATAGGAAGATTAACTCCTGGAGGTAATCTGCTTTTCCTTACTCTGGCATTGCTTACATGGCAGTCTTATGTGCAATTTCACTGAGATGGCGACCTAAACCTGGTGGGCTGCAGCAGGAATTGACTCACATCTATCTAGAGGAAGGTCAGGTACAGAATTTGGCCCAACAATGCCTCAAGATGTGCCTGGGAGGCAAGTAGTCTGATAACCAAATCATGTTGCTCTTCTGTGTTAAAACAATATATCTCAAATCAGGTCTGAATGCTTAACATGACAGTTTGGAAGGGCTTAAGTGAAGGGGTGTTTTTCTCAAGCTATTTACCATGCAAAAGAAGAAGCGTTATTTTATGTCTGTTACTGATTCTCCATTAAAAGCAAGCCTTAAAATCACAATTTTTATCATTAAAAAAAAGGAGACTGGTGAGATTGTAACAGGATGCTGCAGCCCTCCTTTTCATATAAGAAACTGTTAGGAATCTTTGTTCCCACCTTGGCTGGACACATGGGACCAGCAAAGCAAGGAGCAATGTGGGAACATTGTTCCCCTTTACTACCCTGGGGCTCATCCTCAGGACTGACCCTGCACAGAAACCCATGTGAATTTAGCAGGTGTGTGACAAGATTAGATTCAGAGTGGCCATGGGCTTTACAAGGCATTTATGGGCACAGTTCTGGAGCTGTATTCCCCAGGCATCCCTGGGTGCTGTAGGGTGACACAGAAAAAACCAGAATATTTCAGTTGGAAGGGACCTACAGGAGTCCTCTAAGTCCATCTGTCTGACTGCTAAGGCTGACCAAGTTACAGCATAACTTTGAGGGCATAGTTCAAAGGTCTCTTAAACACTGAGGGGAACATCCCTGTGCTTTGGGGAGCATCTATAGGAAACCTTAATGCATGAAGCATGCCATCCCTGCTCCCAGCCCTGTCCTAACTTCTCAGCTCATGGTATGATTTTCAGGAGGGTAAATCCACTCACAGAAGTGTCCAGAAGAGCTGCCATCATGGATGGTCTGGAAAAGCTGATGACTTCTGTGCATGAGGACAGTGCTCGGCTGAAAGCAGGACATTCCAGACTCTGAGCAGAGGTGACCGCTGGAGATACTGGCAAAAGCCACATTTCCCAGGAGCCTGGCTTGTTTTATTTCCCTAAAAGCTTGGAGAAAAAAACCTTCCAATGAGATACAAAACCTGTTTTAAAACAGTGCTGGATGTGGTCCCTTGGTGGGGAAGGGTGGCTGTCTCAAATCTGCTTCCCAAACATCGCTGTGTTATCAGTTGTACAGGTGCAGTGTACATGAGGGTAATGAAGACAGGATAGCAGGGGATTAGTAGGACATTGCAAACAAGTTTGTGCTAAGTGGCTTAGGGTTCACCCTGTCCTGCTTCTAAATACTGATTTCTGCTGCTTTCACCTTCCAAAACACATAAGCTGTTGATTATGATTAGTAAATGAATTCCTACAGATAAGCTTCAGCCATTTGTTAACAGCAAGATGTGCCCCACCACCTTGTGTGTGACATTCAGAACTGAACTCGTGGTGTTTTGGTGCAGGGTGTCCATGCTGACATTCATCTGGACAGCCAAACACAGGATGTCCATGCTATGAGAGCATGTGGCACGTTTACCCCTTCTGAAAATCAGTACTAAGACCTGTAAGTGCTCATTCTTTTGGGCCTTGATAACCAACATGGCATTACAGTGCGGAAAAAGATGGGGAGTACTGAAGAGATCCTTGGTTCCCATCGCTCTGTCTCTCTCTCTGCAGATCATCTGCACCCATGTAGCACTTGAGTATCTACAAATAGAAGAATAACTATATGTAACTCCTTCTAGAAGGACAGAAGAAGTAACTAAAACAAAAATCAATTAATACTCTGCTGACACAATTCACATGGGGGAAACAGCCTTTCTCCAGGATGAGTCAGGTTCTTGGCTTTGGCTTTCACTGAGTTTTTTACCACTGTTTTCAATAAGAAGGCGTAGTTGCATTGCATTAAATATTTAATGGCAAGCTTGAAAATATTCCTAAACTCCATGTCACCCTTCTGCATGCCCTGGGCCCTGCTTGACTTGATTGTCCAAATCTACCAAAACTCTCAGCCACAGAGTAGATTCAGAAGCAATTTAAGATATCGTTACCTCTAATTTGTTTTTAATTCCTAACTTGGAATCCCAGAGAGCTGCTAGCAGTTTCAGAGTGATTATGGGGGTTTGCTCCTGGTCAATAAAACTCCTTGGAAGAAGGCAGAAACTTTGCAGGATGTGGGGGGCATTTCATGCTGTCACTTCTAGACTGACTCCTTGCAGCATCCCATTCAGATTCTCCCTTTGCAACAGAGCCTGGCAGCAGCCAACAGCCTACATGTGAGCAACTTGGGCTTTTCCCCTCTTTATTAGGACACTTGGGGGCCTGTGAGTTTTTCTATCCTTAGCATTAAGGGTAGCTTTTGTGTCCTGACATAGGCTTTTGTCACCTTTGTGTCCAGTGTGCGGTAAGGCAACGTGCCTGTGCCAAATGGGAGGGAGTCTACTTGACAAAATCTTCCTCTTCTGCTCTTGAACTTGTGTTGCTTCACCTTAATATTTGCTCATGTGCAGAGCAGGGGACTATTTTCCTGCAGTAAACCAACACCTTTATGCTCCTAAAACACATCAGCATCCAGCTTGCCCTCTGCCAAGGGTAACACCACCATCCCCAGACAAAAAACTTGTCCATGGCAAAAGACCATGGCAGGTGCACCCAGAGTGGTCCTGTCCCCACAATCAAGGGCTGCAATAAACCCCTACTCCCACACAGAGCTATTCTGATCCATGTAGAGGGAGTCAGGGCACCCAGAAGATGCCATGAGCTGTGTAGTCGCAGCAGGTAGTGGGGCAGCTCTCTCATCTCTCACAGACCACTGCTCACTCAGCAAAATCTCTTGGACTCTCTGTATCCACCTCTGTGGTGCCGTGGGGTGGCTCCAGGAGAAGGGACAGAGCAGATGTCACTGTTTGTGGGCTGGTGGAGCCAGAACAGGAGGAAACATCGTTGCAATAAAAGAGCAGAAATTGCAATTAATGGGGAAACGTGTGCCTTTCCCGATGAAATGCTGCCTTCCCCAGTTCCCTGTAGCACTTTTTCAGGTGCTAACATCCATCCTCTCTGCTCCACACCTGCTTGTTTAATCTCCAAACCAACTTCTTAGAAAACCTCTCCACTATCCATAAAAGCTGCAGACGGTGACATCAGTTCACGTTCCCTGTGAGATGATTATTTCTGGGTTAAAATATCAAATCCTGCACAATCTCTGGTGGATGCCCTGGCGTCGGGGCTGTCGGCTCCAGGAGGTGGCAGCCTCACACAGCGCAGGGCTCTCGTGTGCTCGCCTGATCCCACCCAGCTATTCGGAAAGGGCGTAAAATATTTATCTGCAGATGTATTTGGATCTGATTCCCCACCACCACCTCTTCGTATCTGAACGATCTCTTTCTACCCTTGCTGGCATGCCAGTTTTCCAGAAAAATGAGACTTCTCAATCTTGTCTGTGTTCAGGCTTAAGCAGGGTTGTGTGGGTTTTTTTGGGTTTTGGTTTGTTTGCTTGTTTGGGTTTTTGTTTAGTTGTAGGGTTTTTTTGTTTGTTCGTGTTTTTTTTTTGTTGCAGAGTGGAAAGAACCCCAAAATTATAACTAAAGGCTTTAAAGCTAATCTGAGGTTTCTGGTACGTAGAAATCATTAAAATCCAGCAGGTTTTACAACAGAAAAGGTGAAGTGAATTTGCAGAGTGCATATTTTTCCTTTCCCCGTGCTCATATTAAACGTTGCTCATAATATTGAATGAGCCTTTGGCCAGAGACGTGCCGAGCCTTGCCCCTGTTGATCAACAGGGATTAAAAAAGACACCTGGGACTGTTCATGCCGAGGTAATGAAACAGGAATCTGAGGGCTCTGGAGAGCAATTTGAAAAGTTTCTTTTCTTGTTGCTATGGCTGGGGCAGGCTTTTCCCCAAATTTAGTATTCTGTCCGGGAGAATATAAAATAATGAGACTCCTGCTGCTTCCTAGGGGAGACCCTTGAATTGCCTTGGAGATATCACCGTCAGCCTGAGGTTTTTTTCTGTCTAAAGCTGATCTGAAAAAAAGGAGCAAAGAAGAAAGCAGGGGGAACATAAGCCTGGGTTGATGCTTTCTGGGGGTCAAAAATTACTTTTATCTTTTTTTTTGTTGTTTTTTTTCTTTTTGTGGGAAGTTGTTTGTTGATTCATTTTACGTAAGAAACACCAAGGTTGGGGAGTTCACTACTGAAAACATTTCTTTGGAAAATTAGAAGAACAGGGTATTAGTCACAGAGTGCTCTCAAGGTCTCTGCAATTGATGAGGAAGGGATGCTATGAGGCTGAAAAAACACAGGGTGTTTCACTGTTGTCCATTGAAAGGATCAAAAGCTGTCACAGTAAAAAAAAAATAGAGAGCAGCTGCTGGAGCAGTCGGGGAGGAGAATGCAATGTGGGTTTACAGCAGGCTGGCTTTAGGGCATGAGGAATGCAAATGCCAAGGAGTTCCACCAACATGTTCCCTGCAAGTCAGGAGGAGCAAACCAGAGTGCCCCATGCAGAAGTTTGGGAAAAGCTGCTAAGAAAAAGTGAGTCAAATAAGGAGAGATCCGTTGCTGTTTCAGCTTGCTTTTAGCAGCTCTAAAACTGCTCTGATGCTGAACATAGGCTTGTTGTGTCTCTGATGTTGCCCCTTGGGCTCTCACTGCTGGCTGCAATCTCTGATGGTCCCCCAGGAAAGCCATTATTCCACACATTTATGGCATGCTGGGGGCTGCTCTGCAGAGCAGAGCCCTGGCTGGCTGCAGCTGGGCTTGCAGACAAGGTGAGAAGGGCAGATGTGCCACTACAGTGATTTTTTATGGGGCCCTGTGGGCAAATTGCACCTGCCACACAGCCACTCCAGCTCTGAGGAATAAATGTAAGAAGCTTAGCAACCATCTCTGCTAGCAAGTTAAGTGAAATGGGGAGCTGGGCAAATCATAGAATGGTTTGGGTTGGAAAAGACCTTTAAAAGTCAATTAGCCCAACTGCCCTGCAATGAGCAGGGACAGCTTCCCCTAGATCAGATTGTCTAGCCTAGTGTTGAACACTTCCAGGGATGGGGCATCCACCACATCTCTTGGTGACCTATGCCAATGTTGTATCACCCACATCATAGGGAATTTCTTCCTTAAAACAGAGGCTCAACTTATTATATAATTCGCTTCCAGTCATTTGAGTGGTGATGCCTGGATGTTGCTCATGTTTCCCTTTGGATGGGTATGAAGGTTCAGGGACTTGGAGCTGCAGCTGCAGAAAGTGCCACCCAAACCTGGCTGCTTTTGGTAAGCTGATCCCTGAGATTTGGGGTGGGAGAAAGTGTGCTGGGGACACTGGCCAGCTGTGGGACACCAGAAATAAGCAGTGGCTTCAAAGTAGTTTGGGAGGCTGGATCACAGTAGCCACGGCGATGAGCCAACAGATGATGAGAAAAACTAACAATAGAGTTTGCAAACCGTGCTGGGAATCCAGTGAAGGAAAAATCCAAGGATAAATCCCTGGTGAAAGCTGCTTCCCAGCTTCTATCCCTCTGGATACAGATGACCTAGTCCACTTTCAACCCATTGGGATGTAAAACTGGCTATGCAGCTTGTGGAGGGTGTGCCAGCCTTCTGCTGGGAATCCATCTTTGTTAGGACTGGTGTAGAGCTGGCATGTCTGTCATCACCCTGGACCCTTTCTGAGCAGCTCCTTTGTTCACTGGAGCAAAAAAACCAGGTCTCATGTGAATGGCTGAGCAGCTGGGCCACCACCTGAAAATAAAAGCCACAGGGATAAAGGAGAGCTGGCAGAGCCCCTTTTCACACAAAGGAGAATAAACATATGGAATAGGTTAACATGTGAGGTGGCTGAAGCCATGCTATAAATAAGTTCAGGAGGCATGTCGACAGGCTGCTGGGAAAAAACCCACAGTGGGGAGGAAGGGATTGGGGATATTAGGATGGGGGTGAAGGGATCCAAAAGATAAGCTTATGATAAAGGGAAAATAAGCTGGAGAAGCAGACTGGTCTCTTCCTCCAGCTGTGCTGTGAGTTGGAGGAAAGACCTGTTTCTGACCCACATGTCTGAAGCAGCAGTGATTGGTCTATTTGGCATAAGGAAGGTTTTGCCCATAAAACTGGAGAGTGTTGAAGAGAGCTGGCAGCATGGTGTAAGAAACTGGGTGTTAGGCACCTCTGGTTTTGAAGCTGCCCTAAAGGGTGGATGTGTGGGTTTGGAGGCTGGTATGGATCAGAAACACATCTGGAGAGGGGATGTCTCCAGTCAGTGTGTTGCTGGGAGAGGAAAGAGTGAGGGTACAGGAAAGGACCTCAGCTCTGCAGAGCACCTTGTCGAGGAGCAGTGGCAGAGTGCAGAGACCCCTCTGTAAATTCTCCTCTGTAGCGAGGCATGAAGAGCTCACCTCATGATGGAGAGAGAGGAGAGAGGAGATGCACTGCAGTAGTGCCTGAGGCTGGTGGAGACATGGAGGCCCAACAGTGCTCTGAGAAAGATCAGAACCTACTCCTGCCTCAGCCTCCAGCAACATTAATTTCTGTATGTCATCAACAGACATCAGAGAAAGGAGTGGTGAATTCAAATAAACTACTTGGGTGTAGTAGATGATTTTTTGTAGCCTTGGCCAAGCAGCTCTTTAGGAACTAAAATATGACCCAAGTCCACCAAAGCCATCCATCTCCAAGATTTGATGTAGTCTTTTATTTTCTGTGTAACAGACCTCTTTATTAACTCTGTGCTGGAAAGTCCCAGCGCTTTAACAGGAAATGTGTTCTGAGCTTTGCAAAGGAAGGTATTTCCAAAATCCTCACATGGACAAGTATCCCCATGCCAAAGAGAGTAAACATCCTACGCTGTGGTACTTGCAGATCCAGCCAAACCTATTTTACCAGCTACAACAGCCACTTTTTTGTCTGCCATGGTGGGAAATGAGCTGGGAATCTCTAGAGTGAGAAGCCAAGGTTTGATAAACTGGAATTTTAAGTGATGTTAATGGTGGGTTGCATTTCCAGGGAATGCAGCTGATGGGTTTTAGGGGATTTCTGATGCTTATCCTGACAACAAACTCCTGATGTCTGCTCTGTCTTACTGGAGCCTGGTATCATTCACAGCAGAAAGGAGACATAAGAGCCCCTGAGCTGCTTTCTTTGAAAATCAAACCCTTCTGTTACTCAAGTAAACGCCAAAGACATCTGTTTGTCTTGCAAAGGTGACAGAGCATCTGTTCTATGGTAGAATTGTTTAGGCTGGAAAAGACTGCATGATGGTCAAGTCTAACCATCAACCCAGAAATGCCAGAAACATGGACCTAAGTGCAACATTTCCATGCCTTTTGCATCCTTCCAGGGACGGTGACCACTGCCCTGGGCAGCCTGTCCCAGTGACTCTGGTGCCTGTGAGTGCTGAAATGCCTGGGTCACTATGTGTGTCTTGTGTGAGTCACCGTATTTTGTGACTTCCAAAATTCCAGTTAAACTGAAATGTAGGCACATAATTCCCTTTGCAGATCTGGGCCTTGGAGCAAATGTTTTAGTTCAAAGTTTTCCCTACAAATGTAGAGAAAGTAACCTAATGTGACGTTAGCCTATAGACATCACAGCCCAGTGGAAGCATCATCAGATGGTTCCTCAGAGTTAATTCATCCATTCATTATTAATGTGTGCCTGGAATTTCAATTTACTCTCATTAAAATGTGATTGATGGTAAAGATACAGCACATAACAGTCACACTGCACCGGCTCTTTCTTTGCACTCAGCAGAAAAACCCAAGAGCTGCTTCATGAGCAAAACTGGGCATTTTGCTTTGCTTTCTGTGCAAAAGTTGGGCTTCTCTGGTCTCTCTATGGTAGCTGCTTTTCCTTTGTCCCTTTCATACTTCATTACCATGCTGTAAATTGAAGGAAAGAAGAGCAAACATAGCAAATGTCACTACTGGGCTTGCGGCTTTAACGCAGGCACATTTAAAAGGTGCTCAGTGGGGTGAGCACTCATGGGGTGCCCCATGCCTGGAGCTGGTGATGGGGCCCTGGTAAACAGAGCAGTGTCACCATGGCACACGGTCACTGCCACCCTCCTCCTCCTCCTCTGAACGTGCGTGATGGTTTCCCGTGTAGCCTGGCCAGGCTCCAAGCTATGCTCTGAGCCAAACCCTGGCCTGCAGTCATACAGGAGTTAAGGCCTCATTAGTTTCTTATTCCCATGTCAGCAGGCTGTTAGCAGGCTCGGAATTGGCCAGCCGGTTTCTGGAGAAGAGCCAACCTGCAGCAGCACGGGCTCAGTCCCCAGCAGGCTCTGCTGCTGCTGCTGCTGCTGCTGGAGAGATGCATTTTGCATGCATCCCATGACACTGGCCCCACTTCTTCTTCCCTCAGTGGACCCCTCTTGAATGAAGTTCTGTAGCTGATGGTCCCAGAACTTCTATGCTAGACTTTGTTGTCGACCTAGGCTCCTCAGAAAATGTTTCTCTACCAGCTACTTTTCATCTTTTCCCTGCTCTCCAAATTCCTGTGTGTCTTGATCCAGAATAAGCTTCTCTTGATTGCTTAGTTCTCCAGAGAGCTGTCTGTAACCCTGTGTGTGGTGTTGGATGGTGCTCTCCTCTGTGAAGCAAACATCTAAAGAGTTGGCTACCCTTTCATCTCTTGAGCCAAATTTTCAATGCTAAGTCAGAATCAGCAGGGTCCAACCTGGTCTTCAGATCTTCTTCTGGACAGCTCCAGCCTTAGCCTGCAAAGAGCTGCTCTTTTCATCTGGCACTAGGCACAAAATCTACTGGCAAGAGATTTTCTTCCCTTGGATGCGTGTGGGGGAAATACTGTTGCAAATCATGCTTAAAATTCAAGCTGGGCAGAAAAGCTTTGAAATGCCTTTAAAAGGCTGAGCAAAACATTTATGTATGGCTGAGTAACCTATCCCTGGAGAAGGGAGAAAGGGAACTGCTGGTGCCCCAACTATGATTGGGTTTTTTTCACCTATTCCTTCTTGATCTTGTTCATACCTTTTTTCTTTTCTTTTCTTTTTTTTCCATCCTTAGATCTCCCTGGTAATATGGTCCATATGTTTATTGTCCTTCCAGGGAAAGCGATGCCAGCATTCACATTGCACACTTCTACTCTGCCACGTTTTCCTAATGTGCAGCGGTTTGTTAGGAGGAATTTCAAGGCTTTCCATAATTTCCAAAGTTGGCAATTAGATTACTGCCTCCCCTCTGCCTCTTACAGTGAAAATAAACTCCCATTTCCTTTGCTTTCCCTCATACCAATGCCCAGGAATTTCCGAATGTTTTGTGATTTCTCCAAAGCTTTGTTCCTCCAGGTAACTGCAGAGTATCCGAGACAAGGTCATGGGTCCCATACACAGATCTCTAGCTGAGATGTAGCCATTCCTTTGCTAAGCAAAACCTCTTCTTGCCCCTGATTTCCACACTGTAGCTTGACACCTTCTCAGTTGTTTTCTTTTCTGCAGCGTTGAAGATGGGGAAGGTTTCCTGCCCTGGGAAATTAACAGCTTTTGATGCCACACAAAGAGTATCAGTTTCTGGGTCCTTTACTTTGCTTTTTCTCTGTCATCTTTCTGTTTCCCTGTGGTCCAGCAGGAGATGTGATTGTGAAACACTCTCCAGTCCTCTGTGTACATCTCATGGGATGAGATGGTGGTGGGTTTGGTAAGGATGGGAAATTGCAGATTCAGAAATAGAGGAGAATTTTTCCAGGCTGATTGACCATTTTTTGAATCACATCAAGTGCCTCATTCAGGAAAAATTTCAGCTCAGGACAGCAAGATTTTGCATAACTAAATTTCACCATGTCCCACTTACCCTTAAGAGATGGATTCTGCAATGGTACGAGCTTACAAGGGAGATTCTGCGAGTTCCAAGGCATTCAGTGCTGCTTTCTGAAAAGCTGTGAGAGCTTGGTAGAGATTACATCAAACTTGCCTCCAGGAAAATAAAAAATAGAGACTGTAGGAGCTAAGCAGTTAAACAGGAAGAGAGAATTCAGGGCATGTTCACGAGGAAGTTTTGCAAATCCCAGTTAGAAAATCTCAGTAATATTTTTGGGGTAGGTGAAACAGAGACTTAATAGGAAGAAAATTTCCCATGTACTGAGGAGGAACTGTTCCTAGCCAGAAGCCTTGAGCAGAGGGGATCAAGTACAGTGCTTCTTTCAGAGAAAGAAGAAATTGCTGCTGAAAGAAAAGATATCAACAGTGTGTCTGAGTAGCCCTACGGATTGCTGTGCATTTATGCTAATAATGTTGAACAAAGAGAAATTTCCCCAGAAAGTGGCACTTTTTCCAGACCTGTGCTGTCAGGCAGGAAGTTCAATAAGGATTTGAGTTGTTTGAGATTTGAAACTTGAGCCATTCAGAAGACCTAATGGTCTTCCTGTCGGATTCTTTAAATGACAAAATTCCAATCTTCTTGCTATTGGCTGTGAATTCATGCCAAAATTTCATTAACTGTTTCTTCAGGCTTTTTATGTGAGTTATCACAGCCTGAGATGGGAGTATTATCCCCATGCCTTCATTCTCAAGAGCTGACACTTCTTTCTTTAGCAAAAGAAGAGGATGCAAAGCTGTCCCCTATGGTTAGGGGACAATTTCTGTCCTGGTTCAGAAGATGTTTGATGGTAGCGTTGGTGTGCTCCTTAATTGTTTAGAGGCGGATAGTGAGTGTACAGTTTTCTCTTTCCTTGTTGAGTGTAGGAGCTCTGAGATAAGGACAAAATTTATGTTTTCTTTAATATATGATAATGAACTTTAACCTCAAACAAATTAAGGCCACATGACCAAAAATCTGTGATGTATTTCCTTTTCCTCTACTGATGACAGTTACTGAACTAGCCATGTGTTGAGTATAGCATAACACTGAAAACCAGCACACAATGACATTGTCTGGTTTGCTATTTCAATAGAAATTCTGGTTCAGGCCCCTAGAAAGTCTCCACCATTTCTCTCATTTCCATTCTGTCTGACAGTAACATATCTGTACCATTTCCATGATTAGGAAGGCTCTACTAAGGTAGTGCCAAACTCTTTGGGCAACAAGATGATGAAGGATCCTGTGTAGCATTTATTTTACACCATACCTGAGCATTTGTTAAAGCCATAGAGCAAAAGGATATTTGTCTAACTTGAAAAAAAAGCAAACCAGAAAAAAGACAGCTCTTTTGTTTCAGGTGGATTCTAAAGTTGTTAAAAAATATTTGCTGACCTCAGAAAAATGGAGTTCTCTCACCTTGCAATGAGTCTTCAAGCCAAGCAGCAGAGGAAGTAGGGAGATATGGCTTGAGCTGTCTCAAAGGAATCAGATTCAGTTTAAACCTCTAGATTACCCATTTATTGCCATTTATTGGAACTGGTTTCCCAGAGAGTGGGAATTACTTTTCCCTGAATTACGCAAGAAGATGTGCACCTTCCCTTCCAAAAAGAGTCTGGAAAGATCCTGTTTTCCAAAAGTACTGAGGGAAGCTCTGGATGCTCAGCCCTATATCTGATTTTATACTCTAGGAATGTTTTAAACTCCTCACAGATATTTTATATTCATGGAGTGTGAGTTTTCTGTGATACAGCTCTGGGTGAATATTGATTTTGTTCCACGCTCCACAAAGTTGCACTTGTGCGCTGTGGAGAGGAAAAGCCCTGGATTAAAGCTGCTGTAAGAAAATTCAGTCATGCAGCTCATGTATGTGGAATAGACAGATTATGGGCATGCTTTATCTCCTGGATTAAAGCCTTCTGCCTTGGCCTGAGAGCTGGCTGCACAGGGACACACAGGGCACGTGGGAGTGCACACTCTCTGCCAACTCATTTTGTTGCTGTCTCACCACAGTTCATTCTGCCTTCACACTTGAGACTGTCTGAGTGTAGGAAAAATCACCTGGCTAGGGAAGGGAAATCTAACCCCACGTGATGACTTAGATGCTTCCTTGGAGCATACCAAGGAAGCTGTCCAAGGCTGCCCTCTAATTTTGGATCTTGGTGTGCAACAACACATTCCTGCCAAGTAAAGAAGCTCTCTTTAGGTCTAGGTGTCAGCGGCATGAGTCTGAATACATTGCATTTCTGTTTCCATTCGTCTGGAGATGTGGAAGAAAATCTGAAACAACACTTGCTGCCTGTCAAATCTGAATGAAGTTGCTGGGGGTGGGAAAAATAAGTGGGGAGAAGAAATCTACTGCTGGTTTTGTCCATGTTTTACCTTTGGCACTCATCTATTTGGTAAAATCATCTGCTGTCTGGGCATCTGCCTGTTGCTTAGCAGCAGAACTGTTCTTCTGATGCTCTGGAGGACTTTATCTGGGGACATGTCAGAGGAAAGAACTGGTCCATTATTGCTCTCAAACAGTGGATTTATTTTTTTCTTTATCCATGACTTAGAACAGCAAGTAATTTACAGAGAAAATACCTTGTTCCTCAGTAATTCAGTTTAAGGATGTATAGAAAGAATCTGGATGTCTTCTTTAGTACTTTATGTACTCTCTGAGCTTTAGAACTCTTATTAATTCTCTAGTACTCATGAATTTTTGTTATTCACAGAATTTATCTGGGTCTCCTTGCTGCCAGTGCAATCATGGGTGAGTGTTTGCTCATTGAATAAGACGTATGTGTCGTTCTGGTTTGTTGATAGCATCGTGAATCAATAGCTGTCAGGGGATAGTGGATAATTTGTGCCTTGCATTATTGCTTAGGAGAAGGAGGGGAGGTGTTCAGGAAATCAGAGAACACAATGAATAAGTAGGCACATGGGAATTTGTTTTGTTCTGCATTGGCATCCAGCTAAGCCAGAGATAAAACTTCATGGTTTTTGGTGCAGCACTAGGTGACTGGCCAGGAGGATGGCACAGGAGAAGCAGACCAGAGGTACATGCTGGCTCTCAGGGCAGTGCTCAAAAGCCACTCATGCTGTTGTCCCATTCCTGAGCATACCAGAATTGACGTGTGCACTTCACTATTTGTAAATCCCTTTCTGCCTCTGCACAGCCTTGGTCAGCCAAGCCCCATTTGAGAAGGCTTGCACACTTTCACCCAGCACCCAGATGGATCCAGAGGGGCAGCAGCTGAGGAAGCTGATGTTTGAGCAGATGATGCACAGTGAATAAATAGTTTGGAGAAGACACATGACAGCATGGGACAGGACAGGAACAGAAATCCAGCCTTTGCACAAGCGGCCAACTCCTTACAAACAGCACTGGAATCGTGTCCTGTGAGCTCTGCTCTATGATCTCCTTTTGGAAAACCTCATCCAACTTCATCCCGTTGTCCAATCCAGTGCAGCTGCTGCACTTTCTGCCTTCAAATTCCTGTTGGCTGATCTCAATGTGAGAGATGCTCTCCCATAAGGGCCTGTGCCCAGAGCTGGACCTGCAGAGTCCACCACTGAACTGAGCCACCTCTAACTCCTGCTGGTGCTGAGCACATGCTGGCCTGTGGTGTTTTCCTGCAGCTCAGCTTCCTCTTGTTGCAGTGCCAGAAGAATTAGGAAATTCAGTGACAGAATCACAGCACCATTAAGGTTGGAAAAAATCCCTAAGCTCATAGAGTCCAACCATTAATCTAACAGTACCCTGTTGCACGGCTTAACCAGGGAGGTTGTCAACCACATTTACCTCAGGGACCAAAGGTTGCTGAGAGCTCTGGCCCAAGCCCAGCCTCTCCTCTGCACTGCAATCCTGTTGCAAGCAGCCAAAATCTGCCTATTAGGTTCCCTGCTGTCTCACATCCCTGTTTCCTTTCTACTCTCATTGTGTGATGTTCTTCCCTCAGAGCAGAGGTTTACAGGCTGCCTCTGTGCAATCCCACCTCCAATCCAGGAGCCAGTGCCAGCCCCATGCTCCAAATCACACCAGTCACAATGTACGTCCTGTTGCTGCCATTCCTTGGAAGAAGAGTCCCTCAGCCTTCTTTCTTCCACTTTTGAATGTGTGACCCAATCTATAATTTTTTGGCTCTGATGGCCAGAGCACACCTTCACGTTGGCCCTGGTGCAGAAGAGCAACTAATGGGGGATGAATTTAGACCTGGAATGCAGCAAACAGTGTGGATAGACATTGGCTTTCTTACCCAGTTAGTCTGGGATGTGTTGGCACCTGTTCAAGCAATTTCTTGTTCAACCTGGACATTCCTATCTACTTCTGTAACACTAGTGGGTAATGTTATGCAGCACTGTGGATAAATTCAAGGCCCGAGTGATTCCTGTGTTGTAAAGAGGCATTTTGAACTTCTGGCGCGAGATCTGACTGGTGGCGCCCGTTTGAGTCAAGTCTGTTGCTGTACACCAAAGCTCACCTCTTCCAGCTGGCACAGCGAGAGCTGGCTGCCTTTCGTCTGCTTTGCACCTCATCAGCAGCGAGGATGATGCTGGAACCAATTTAGGTGGTGATGTGGTAGACAGTGCGTGAGGCAGAGCAGGATGCTGGGAGTGGCTCCGCATCTGTCTCCCATCACGGGCTCTGGCTGGGATTTCTCGTCTGGCTGTGGGAAGAGCAAATCTCAGCGAGCGAGGAGCACGTGCACCCGCAGCACACAGTTGTGGTGGGATTGCAGCTGGGGAGGGAGCAGCCTTCAATAAGCAAGGTTAAGGCATTAGCTTGGGTGTTGCAAGATCTGGGCTCTTCTGCTGGGCTTGTGTCACTCACTCGTGAGATTTGGATCTGTTTTTTCAACCCAGCAGAGCCTTAAGCTCTTCCACAGTTGTTAAAATGCACAAAAATGGTCTTGATGGGGTGTGGTGCAGTTTGGCATTTGGAAAGAAGTGTGAGGCCAGTTTATTGGTGAAAGGAGCCTTAGAAAATTCAAGGCATTGTTCTGATCCTCATTCATGGAGTAGTTGAGGTTGGAAGGGACCTCTGGTGGTCACCTGTCCAACCCCTCGCATTCAAAGCAGGGTAATGCTTCTTGTGCTGCTGGCTTCCAGCAATTTCTTTACTGGTTGTGCAAGGCTAAGTGAATTCTGAATTTTTAAAACTGTTTCATTGCAAAATTCCTTCCATCGTTTGTCTGGTCTGCATATCTTCTGAGTTTGAAAGAGCTTTTTGGGCTGAATGGTGCCAAAATGGGGAGTGGAGTCTTTCCTCTGCACATCCTCTGCTCCATGGACAAATGCCTGGAAATCAGTCTGATTCACAACAGATTTCAAGCCTGTGGATCCCCAGAGGGATCCTCTGTTTATTTCTGAAGGCTCTGGTGAAAAGAGAGATTGCATTGCCTGCACAGAAATGTTTGAGTGATATGAGGGCCTGTTCCTCAGCTGGAGCAGATGACACCCATTTGGCTTTGCCACAAGGCTCATCAACAGCCCTTGGCTGAGCACATGGATGCTGAGAAGCTCCACTGTCCCAGAAGGAGAGCAGGAGTGAGCAGCTGGAGGAGAGAATACCAGTGACCAGAAGTCTGTTCACCACGGCCACATCTCCAGCGCAACTGCAAGCCTCAGCTCACAGCAGGAGCTGTGAAGAGCGCCCTTGGTTTGAGAAGGTTGGGGCAGGGCTTAACCCTCCTCTTCACATCTGTGCTTCCTGGGTTTTGGAAACTTTCTTCCAAACCACAGCCCTCTTAGAAGCTCTCAGACATTCCTTCACCCCTAGTTTAAATAGTAGTGCAACTTTATTTGGTAGTTATCTGTCTCCTGCCCAGCACCTCATCAACAGGGCACAGAGCTTACATCTGCCTCATGTGGGCAGGCATCTTTTTCCAATTTTTTTGCAAAGTATGAAAGGCTAACAGAAGAAAGCTGGTTGCTATCTGTGCCGCTGCTTAATCCTCAGTCTCCAATTCCCGCTATCAGCACTATCAAGGAGACTTTTCTCTCTGCCACCATGTTGCAGAACTGCAGATAACATAATCCTAAATCCCAGGTAAAATTTTGACCCTTCTGCCGTGCAGCTTTATTTTTGAAAGCAAAGTCTCTTGCATCAGATGAATCACGGCTGGTAATATTCTCCTTCAGCCTATATTGCCTTAGCATCAAACTAAGCCCCGTGTGCTTTCTGCTCTCTTATTTTCTGAAACCATTTTCAGTTTTCATTTGAAAATGTCTTTTAATATGGCCTTGCATGTAAGACCTTCTGGGAAGAGTAATCAAAAAAATTCCATGATGCATCTTTCCCTCCTGAAAAGCTTTGATTTATGGCTAAGAGGAATTATTCTTGCTGCCCATAAAGTAATTTTTCAAGCATGTTGGCCACAGACCAGGTAAGATTACTTCCAAATCCAGATAGCTGTGGATTTATCAAGCCATCTGAAATGCACATACACATGTACATATGTTTAAAAATATCCAGTGGGGCATTTTTTTTCTGTTACATTGAACAAATTCAATCAAATTCATTAAGTTCCCTTGGTTTATTACCAATGGAGTTGAGACTGGGCTATGGTCCAGGGACTGCATCTGTGCAGGTATTATTACCATGATCACCTGCGCTTGTCATAGACCAGATTTTTCTGTGTGCTAATTACAACCATAATGTGTGCTTTAGTTGCAAACAATAATGTCTTATAGGAACACACTTTTATTCTTAACTGCATTACAGTAAAGCACATGATTCGTGATGGCATCTTTTGGAAAACCCCAAGTGGCTGGAGTCTAAGCAGTATGGGAATTTATGATGAGCCAACCTCCCAGTTCCTGTGGATGCTCTTGGACACAGAGTGGGTGAACTTTGTGGGTTAATGCACTAATTAGAAAGGGTATATGGAGGCCTTTTCCAGGCAATGAGCAGCTACAGCGCTGGGTTTTCATGGAAGCAGCTGTGACCCTGCTATCTCCAGCCATGTAGGTTGCTTGGCATTCGCAAGCAATATTGGCTTTTACGTGGATGTGGGTTAAAACCTTCTGCTGACATCTTTATGGAGTGTTTAATTCTGCTTTAAGATTAGGAAACTATTATTTTTGTCCAACATCAAGTTCTCATGACCACTTGGCAGTGTGACTGCAGAGGCAGGAGGTGGGGGAAAATCCTGGCACATCACAGACTGGGGATTAAAATCTTGCAAGCATGCTGTCTCCTCTGAACCTCACCAATCCTGGGCTGCTGCTCCTTAAACAAGTTCATGGCCCTTGTGCCACTGGCACATTGTGAGCTCAGCAAATCCAGACTCCCATGGTTAATCTGGAGGTGCCAATGGCAACTTCCAGTGCAGGTCCTGACCAGTGTGGCATCTGCTGCACCAAAAAGGAGGGCAAACCACCTGTGTAACCTTTCCTGATTAGCTTGGGTTACTGAGCAGAAGAGTTTGACCAGCAAATGAGAAAGCCAGTCAGAGGGAAAGCCAGGCCCTGTATGCCTCATTGTGGCCACGAGCTGCTAGTTCGCTGTGGTGTCCTGTAATGCTGTGGTGCCTGAATGCACCTCCTGCTCCTGCACCTGCCCAGAGCCAGGGGCTGCTGGAAACCCTTCCTAAGCCCTGAGCCAGTTCCATAACATGGCAACAACATTTGACTGCTTTCGAAAAGCCACCCCAAATGGTTTCTGCATCCCTAGAATCTCACCTTCTTGACATCAAATGCTCACTCACACAGCTTGAGGCCCTCTTCACAGTCAAGTCAAATAAAGCACCAGAATTGTAGCCATGATTTTCTGAACTTGTTTGAAAAATTTCTCATTTTGGGCACCTGACTTAGTGTGGTCCTCTGGAATCTAAAAGATGTGCTGTGGTCCTGTTGACACATGTCAGGTTGCTCACATGAAAACCCCTAAAATTTTCCAGTGACAGGAAGATCTTGCTGCCTTCTTCTCTTTGTAAAAAGAGTTTGTTATGAAATGTATCATACATGATTATAAAACCTCCCACCTTCTGTTTTGTGTCTTTCAGGGTGGAACTAAAACAAGCCACACACAACAGTTTCTCTTTGGGCCTTCATACTTAAACATTATTTTTTCCCCCTATAGTAACAGGAGAAAAATAGGCAGTGACAACTGATGGAAGAGGAATTTGAGCATCTGGAACATGGTAAAATCCAAGAAAACAGTGAACTCTGTTAGATTTTCTCCCCACCCTGAATTCTGAATAGTTTTTCCATTCCACAAAAACACTCATAGAAGGGAGATGCTTTTCTCCCTGTTTAACTGTAACAGAAAGCATGCTGTGAATCAAAGGTGCTTCCAAGAGCATCTGGAAATATTTCCCACCCCAAGCAGAGACTGGTGATGCCTGCTGTGAATGATTTGCAGCATCCCCCCCCCCAAAAAAAAACAGAAAAAAGAAAAAAAAGGATAAAAGAAGTGGGTGAAAGAAAACTCAGCTAGGACATTTTCAGGGGACAGCAGGTGGAAGAAACAGGGGCTGCATGTGGGTCAGCAGTTGGTACCCCATGGTGACACCAGTGTTTGCTGCTGTGAATGCAGTGCCCCTGGTCCTGGGCAGCTGCCTGACTCTGTGATGGGTCACACAGGGCTTGCTTCCAGCTGTCCTGGTGTCTTTTCCAAAGGCAACAACATGGTTAAGAGCAAAGCTTGGTCTGTGGAACCCCCTGATTCCCACCTGGGTGGCAGTGTCCTGATTGGCAGTGGGGGAACCCCCAAATTCATAGTTACTGTTCAGTCCCATTGCTGGGGCACATTTCTGTGGTGCTCTTTTGTTGGCAATACCTGACTGTGGCCATTTCACAAAGTAAAGAACATCCTGAAGCAATGGTGAGGATCACTTTGGTGGGTCTGGTACACAGAGTCACCCCCTTCTATATCCAAACCACCTCTGCTGCAGGCAAGTGCTCCTTTGAGCTGGAGAGGCAGTGATATATCCTGGGACTGTGCTGCTTCTCCCAGGGAGACCAGGAGGGTGACTGATCTCTCATCAAACCCTCTCATTTTAAGCAGGGAAGCCTTTATAGCCAGTGTGGAACTGCAAGAATTTGCTTTTCACTTGACATGCTCTGACACGTATTTCCTACATGATCTTGGCCAGTTATTTGAGATCTCAGTGTTTCAGTTTCCCATGAGAATATTAAGACTTCCCTTACGTTGAGGTTGTATTCCTTATTGCCAGGGAGGGGCTAGGGGATCACAGGAGAGATGGATGCTACACCTATATGTGCTATAAGCCGCTCTCAGAGAGACATTTCTCCCTTTCTTCTCTGCTCCTCACTGCTGGGGCCTCCTGTGTAGCCAGTTCTGCTTGCAGTGTGTTTCTAAGAGCTGCTAGATGTGGGCTCCTAATGATGCCCCTTCTCCAGACCAAGACAGCCATCAGAAGACACATAACCAGAGGGTCACATATGCCATCTGCAAGGGCATGGTCAATTCAGCCCAGCTGCCAGGGCTGCCTGTGCTCCAATTCTCCCACCTGCTGCCCCTCTAACCAGGGCTGGTTGGGTCTACTGCTCTGTCATGGGCAGTTCAAGTAATGGACATAGAGGGGTTTTATTTAGGACTCGTTAACATGAAGAAAGCCTGAGATTTTCTGAGCCTAGGAGAGAACAGCTTCTGCAATTAGATGGATGTTTTTCAGCACAGGCTGTTCCCTTTTGCTGGTTTCCTGGTGGTAAACTCCCAGCAAAAGCCTTGGAGAGCGATACGTGGAGAATACATAAAGACATAATATGGCAGAGAAGAAAATCAGAAATTTTTCTCATGCGTTTGTCTGTTGAGATGTATTTATTATCAGTTTCATGTAATTTTATATTTTCCAATGTATTTCAGATATATGGTATGATATAAAAATACGGAGTCTCACGACAGTGTTATAAATGATTGGAAATTACCAGCTGGGAAATTTGTCTTCTGCAATATATAACACAATGGAAGCACATTGTATTAAAAAAAACCCCAACCTTATATTTAAAAAAAATAAAATAATAAAAAAGAAATACTTGTCATAAGCAATCTGTTTCCCAGGAATATTCTGGATACAAAGTGGAGATTTATAAACCCTGCAGTGTGTGCAGAGAAACTGGATGAAAACATGAGTTGCTGGTTGGCGTTAAACTGCAGCGGCATTCCCGCAGCTCTCTGCGTCCAAGCCATGTGTACAGCATGGATCGCTTCCAGCCGGGAATCCAGCAGTGCTGCCGTCCTCCTTTCCAGAACTTGGGAAGACTGCACCTCCCTGGTGGGGCTTGCATGGGTACAGGACAGATGTTTGCTAGTCAGCAATTGCCCTTGCTAAGCTTTGGACGTGATTCTGGGCCTTTTCTTTTTCTCTCTTTTCCCCTCAGAGACAAGGAAATAAATTACTTTAATTCAGCTGAGGATGCGAAGAGCTGCTGTTCATCATGGAAGAAGTAGATGTTTGCATTTTTTGTGAAGGTAACTAGATTTCTGAATAACATGTATTTCAAAATAATTGTGCATCCGTGGGAATTCAGTTCCTGTTTTTGTGCCAAATAACCAGACATCTGTCAATTGATATAAAACTGGATGTATTCAACTTAATAAGTAGCAGGCTGTTGTTGTTAGGCCCTGCCACCAGCTGTGGCAAGTGCTATGCATTTGGCTATTGATGACTCTTGGTCCACGTGCCAATAGCAATAATAAGGCTAACCAAACTGGCTCATGGAAAGATGAAAAAAATCCCTAGATTTTCATCCCAGGTTGGGAAATGGGCAGCATCTACTGTTCTCACATTAGCCAACACACAGAGGGATGTGGAATGAGAGTGTAAAGGGCCAGAAGCGATGAAAAACATACTTCACATTGCATTTCTGTGAAAAATTGCTTCCAGGAGCATGATGGTGGGAAAAAATGGGCCCACTGACCTGATCAGAGAAGGCTCACTTGAGCAGCAGCCAGGACTTGGCTGGGGCAGGGATATAAACCTTCATGCCTTGGTCTGACCAGATGAGTGCTAGTGGATTCCATTCACAAAAGGAGGAATAACTCATATTTTAATGCAATGGGTAGCCTGATGTAGGAGTCCTTCTATTTTATGGCATTTGTGAACTGTCTCTTTCTCCTAGTCTCATAACCATCTGGTAGTAATTAATATCCCCTTGGAAAGCCAGGAATTTCTTTTCCCCCCAAAGACACGTAACTTTCCATGCTTCCTTGACTCTTCACAGAGCCTCCAAGAAAATCTCTCCCAGCTACTTGCTAAAAAACAGTTTTTAGGGAATAGATTTACTGCTGAAGAATATTTCAAGCTTTTCCTTCCCATGCAGGCATCTTCTGAGGCCACATTCGCAGTCTGTTCCCTTGGGTGGGATGAGCGCACGTGGCCAAGGAGGTGTTGGTGAGGGAGAGACTCATGGCAGCCAAGGCAACTCTGAGCTCAGCTTCACCTCCTTCATGGCCAGACAAGAGGAACAGTGAGTTCTGGAGCATGGAGCAGCTGCCCTAGTGCAGCCATCTGTCTTGGGATGAGATGGATCACAGCCCCATTGCTCTGGACTGACTGTAATGGGGGAGCATCACCATTAGCGGGATGGATGGCAACACTTTGGAGCCTAATGGTGGACGGGATGGACACCTCCTTTGATCACTTGTGTTGGCGGAGAAGCTGCTTCTGCTATATGTGACAGGTCTGAAAAGGATCACTGACAGCTTTGGCTTCACGTGTGCATGAAAATCTATCTGTTCTCCTGGATGGCTGGTGGCACAGTGACCTCAAGGCTGGAACAGAATCCTGATGCAAAATGAATACCTAAACATGGGCAGAGATGTATTTATGGGGCTGAGAGTGGATTCACTCAGTCCTTTTTGAATATACTAAAAATAAGCACAAACACTAATGGCCTCTTTAATGGTTAGAAGGACATTAATGTTAATGGACTTCTCTCCTTGCTATCCACTCTCTGACTAAAATGTGTTTGGTGTCATTGGCCAAAGTCAGACAATATCACCCAAACTAATTCTGTCTGAGTGAGTTAATGAGCAACACAGGCACTCCTCTAGGGATTTCAGGTCGCACAGCTGTGAAATATTTAGTGAGATAAGGACTGATGCTGTTTCAAAATAGTCCAAAGAAACACATCAAATCCAATTGTTGAAATGCTAGGACTGTGTCCTCTGCATACTGCTGTATTTTCTGTCCCTGTTTCTTTTTTTACGGAAATAGCCAGGGAGCAGGGCAGGGTGGAGGAGGGGAGGAGGGGAAAGGAAGAAACCCACTAAAGGCAAATGTGGGAGAATTTGATGTATTTATATAAACCTGTATTTTTCCTATTTCAACTCTTTTTAAATGTTTTTTTTCCTGGAGATGGAAATTTTGTTCTTGCATTTTATAATCTTGCAGTATCACCTTTCCGCGAAACTGGGGAAAGTGGAGGGAAGATGGGGAACGCATTTCTGGTAATATCCAGCTGCTTTTGTTAGATCACCCGCTAATTCCCAGTCTTTGTATTCCGCAGCCTTATTTACATTGCATTATCATTTCATTTATGGGCCCCTCGGAGATCTCGGTCACTTTGGGGAGCTCTCTAAATTTGCCTTTCATCACGTATTAATGAAGTGTTAATAGCTGGCCCCAGCCACTTGTGAGCGAACATGTGCGGAGTGTTTGCGCTGTGCCTCTGGAGATCTGCCGCCCCCGCCCCGGCAATTCCCGCTCGCTGCGCTCCCATCGGCATCCTCGCCCTGGGAGCCAGCACAGGGCACCTCTGGGTGCCCGACCGAGCTCCTGCGGCTCCGAGCACCGCGTCGGGTGGCAGAGCGCAGGAGAGAGAGGCGAAGTCACCGAAAATCGGGCGGTTCCTGGAGGCCGGCGCTAGGCAGGAGAGCGGCGGGATGGGCGCGCACCTGGCGGCTGGCTCGCTCCAGAAATGAGGCAGAGCAGGGGCAGAGCACGGGTGGTCGGTGACTTTTTCCTGCCCAAATTGGCAGGACAGGAGGTCTGAGCCTGTGCCACGTTCCCCAGTGCACTCAGGGATTTGGGGGTTTTGACTTGCCTGTTGCTGCTTTAGCAGTTACTTCTGTCAGTGTTTGTGTCTGGTCAATGATTTCTTCCATGCAGTTCTTCCATCCAAACAAGAAGAAGAAAAAAAAAATTTAAATGAGCTGGGTAAAAAATGGAGAATGTACAATCATGAGCAACTTAATCTTTCTTTGCTATTTTTTTTTTTATTATTATTATTTTCCACAAAAGGCAGTTTGCAACTTCACGGGGGGAAATCCAACCCTTTTTGTTTGTTTGTTTGTTTTTTCCCCCAATCCCCACTATGAGGGAGCTTTTAATCGACTTTTTTTCTTAGGTTGTCAGGAACCACACATTTTCCATATTCCCTTCTATGTTGCCTCTTGTGCGTTTCTTTACCTTCCCTTTTTTTGTCTTCAGCTGCCGCTGGACACCTTCTGCCCTCACCTGGCAGCGCTCAGATCGCTGCTCCTGAAGCACAGAGAGGAATAAAATCTGATGCCCTGGGAGATGTTCTCCTGGGCATGGTGCTAAGCTCTTGCAGGATCCGAGTGCCGCATTCGTGCCAGTGATGGGAAAAGGCACAGCGATGTATTTTAAATACACTTTCGGGAAGAGCTTATTGACAGGTCCTTGATGAATGCTAAATAAATGCATCTCCCAGACGTCATGACTGTGTGAGGGAGGGGGTGATAAACATTCTGAAGAAGATTTTAATGTCCCAAAACAACCCTTCCTGAGGCATGCCCAGCATCTCCTGGCCGCCAGGGCAGCAGGGGGCTGTGGTGGGGATAACGCAGATCCGGCTGTGCAGAATGGGCCCCGATCACTTGGGAGGTTGTGGGGACACATCACCTTCCACACGAGCAGTCTCTTTACGAATTCAACATTCCCATTAGCCGGGGGTGACATTTGCAGCCCCTCCAAAGGACAGGGACGTGTTTTTTGTAGCCTTTGCAGCCTGTGTTGCAAGATCCATCACAAAGCCCAGGTGCAGGGATGCTGTGGCTTTCAAACATATTCAAGAAGCACGCTGCCTCCTTTTTTTAAATGCACCTCCCATTAATTCTCTAGGATATGTGATAGGATGCGACCCTCTTACCGCTGACCTTTTAATAACAATAAAATCATTCAGTGGTGCACTTTATTTTGATTTATCATTGCACAACATAAAGGGATTATATATCAAAGGAGGCACTAAAATGATAAGACTAATAAGAAGAGACCAGAGGAAGATGGGGAATAACTGGAAGAAGTTTCATTGGTATTTTCAGTCAAAGGAGATAGGAAACTATGGCTTATCTTGAATAGCCTTGGGAATGATTTTTTTTTCTCCTTTCCAGCAGCTGAAAATGCATAGATCATGTCAAAATAAACTCATAAAAAAAAAAAAATGTACAGGCTATGTAGAATTTATCTCCAGTAATTGGAGTACTGGACATTTTCTGCAGGCTTCAACTATGTTATTTTTTTGTATTTAATTTTTTTTCAAAAAAGGAGATTTATCCATAGCTGTCATATATTTTGATTTTATTTCATTTTTATTATCAGAGCAGTCTGATCCATTGGCAGAGCAAATATCAAAAGTTAGGCTGACAAACACTTCAAGATTTTCTTTTAAGAGAAAAGATGTTAAAAGGGAAATGATTGCTTTAAACCTCTTATTTTATCCCCCTTACACACAAGCTGACAGGTAACAACCACGGTGTTTGGAGCACAAACACGTTTGTCAAAGTGATGTGTAGGACAACCAAAATGCTTTGTGAGCTTGAGTCATGTTTGAATAGATTCAGTAAGAATTTCCAGGGATACTCTAGGATTATCAAAACATTACTTTTTTCCTTACGGATTAATGAAAGTGAGTGTTTTTACATATTTAAGTGGTATTTAAAGAAATCTTTATTGTATAACAGCCTTTTTGTTGCAAAGATTGACTTGTAGTAAAAGAATAAAAATTTTAAAAACATAACCCAAATCATTCTGTACAGAGTTAAAGGTTTTGTGTGAGCTTTTTACCACTGTTTGGCCCAAAAGTCCAAACTCTCCCTTCCAGCTCTACCCGGCCTCCTTTCTTCCCCACTTTTTCAGCAGAGCAGCAGCTGCACCGGGGAGGGACTGAAAACAGGAGGCTCAAATTCAGCTCATCAGCTTGGACACAGGAGGTTGCCCAGTCCAGCCCCTTTCTGCTGCTGCAAGCCTTGGAAATTGGCAGCCATGAACATTTCATCAGCGCCGGGATTTGGGCGGCAGCTGGCGGAGGAGCTGTGCTGCAGGCCGGCCTTGCTGGGTGAGGGTGCCGCGGGTGCAGCTGCTGTGCTGGAGTCCAGTGCTGGCTGGGCCTGTGAGGCCGTGCAGCCTGACCAGCCCCAAAATGTCACAGCTGCACCCCCGTGTGCCCAGCGAGGCCTAAATCCACTGCAGAGCGAGAAAAGAGGGAAAACAAGGAGGAATGAGGTCTGAACACACAACGGAGGAGGTGCTGTAAGGAAAGAAAAGAAACAAATAGTTTTAATTATGGGGTTGGTGTGCTGTTTTGTGGGCTCCTGTCTTTGAGAATCCACGGATGGGTGCAAAATGAGGGTTAATGGGGCACGGGAAGGTCACAGACACTGGCATGAGGGGAAGGAGGCAGGCAGCAGCCAGAGCTGGAGAAAGCAAAAAGGAAGAAGTGAGATTCAAGTGTCTGAGCAAGCACAAGTGGGGCTCTGATGCTCATTGCAGTCCCAGCTGAAATGGGTACTTCAGCCCATTGCTGAATGAGGACCTTGCTGAAAGACATTTTTGGCTTTGCAATTTCATCCTGGTGGCTGCTTTGGTAGCTGAGCTCCTCACAGCATGTTTCCTGCTAGGATGCTGGGGAGCATGTCATTTCTTATTCCAGGAGTGAGTGGAAAATAAAAGATGAAGAGGAAAAGCCTGAGTTCAAAAGGTTGGGTTTCTCCATCAAGTTCAGCTGAATTTATTTTACTGTAGAGGCAGTTCATCCACTTTCCTCAGGATGCTGATCCTGTGGACAGGGGGATGGCCAGAAGACACAACCAGCCCACCTGAGACCTCAATCACTTTGTTGGTTGTACAGGAGTGTGTGGCAGTGGGTTCTTCTTCTACATATTTGAGCTAGAAAACTAAACTTAGGAGGAAAAATTTGGCCATCTCTAAGTACTTTTGTGTCGCACAGTGTAAAAACAGGACTGCTTTTTATGTCTTCCCAAGGGTTTTCATAGAGGTCTCTGCCTTTCCCTGCTTGATCATAGGAAATATTGAAAACATCCTTGGACACTGATCACTCTCTTGCAGAGGTTCAAGGCCAGAGCCAGCACAGATGGCATTGTTAGACATGAGAGGGGAATGTAGGAAAAAAAAAGATGAGTAGAAAAGTGCATTTCAAGAGTCGTCAGCCCTCCAACTTTGAAGTGACAGGGCATGTTTGCTGCACTCATTTCCCAAGGTCCCCACAGAATTGCTGAGAGGAAGAAAGCCGTGTTTAGAAAAGCTGCCAGATGACAAGACCTGGGGATGTAGGGCACGGAGCAATCACACGGTGCTGTGCTTGCTCAAAGTGCACCTGCAGGGAGGAGAGCAGGGATGGGAGTGTGTCTTTGTGCCAATGGCGGGGGGGGGGGAAGCACAGGAAGGGATGGAGAATCTGCTAAATGCATATAAATACATGAAAATCTATCTTGAGGCTGCTCCTCTGAAAAAGCCACACTTATTTCTCTATGCACAGATATTCCTGTGTGAATATACAGCTCCATTTCAGCTGCAGGCTGTGAGCAGCACACCTTGGGGTGCCTGTGTGCTGTGCAGGTCTAAAACCCCGAGTTTCCTAAGGCCATGGGCATGCAGGACACCTCCCTTGGTGCTGTCCTATCAAAGGCTGGAGGTGGCTTTTTCTGATGTGACATCCAGAGGCAAGGGAGCACTGGGGAGGCTGTGGAGGAGACACGGAGCACTGCCATCCACAGAATCCTCTTGCCCCAGTTGTTTGCCCCAATGCAGAGCTGACCCAAGCAAGAATGTACAGAAGAGGGCCCTAGATCAAAAGCAGCACATGTGCAAAATGACAGACAGAACACTCTAACCTCTTACAGCTGCCACTTCAGGCTCTTGGATCAAAACCCAGGCATGCTGAGGTCCTCCAGGTAACGTTCTACACGTGTCCAGTGCAACTCTGGGTTTTTCTTTGTGCTCCTCCTTATCCACCTTGTTTCTGGAACTTCCCTCTTGCTGCTGCGGGCTGATGGCTCCTTTTCCTGAGCCACCACCAGAGCCTGAGGAGTACAAACAACACTCCTGAAATGGCCCAAAACTGTCACTGCTGCAAGGCAGTTCACCAAAAATTCTTCATCAAAAGGCTTGTCAGGCAATAGAACCAGCTGTCCAGGGAAGTGGTGAAGCCACCATCCCTGAAAGGATGCAAAATGTGTGATGATGTGGCACTTGGGACATGGTGTAGGGGTGGGCTTGGCAATTAATGGTTGGATTTAGAGACTTTTGCATCCTAAAAGATTCTGTGATTCTGGTTGCATAAAACTCCTGGAGGACATGAGCATCTTCTAGATGGAAAATAACAGCATAGCAATGAGTTAACAGATCCCTCTCATCTCTTGCTCTTGGAGGCAGAAATCAAAGCAACCTCGTGGTCTCCCTGGTTTGCAGCATCTCACTGGTGGTGTGGCTCTGCTGAATAAACTTGCTGCCCACTGACTCCTGCTTGAGAAACCCTGGGATAAAAAAATTTTCTGAGCTTTGGGTTAAAAAACCCCATTGTTCCTTGAGAGAGAGGCTTGGAGATGCTCAAGCAGACTAATGCAGCAGATTGAAGTCCAAACTCAGAGATGTGTTTTGCCTGTGGTTGTATTTAATTTAATTCAGAGAGTGGGAGATGAGCTGGTTTTAAAGCCCAAGCATGCTGTGCTGCTAACAGTAAGGATGTGGCGCTTACCCTGTTCCTGTATTCCATCCCATCCTTCTCTGAGTAAATCCTGACAAGGATGTGCTGGCTGGGCTTAGGAAGGCTTGTGGTTTTACAAACACTATGCTGGAGGAGAAGGAGGTGTTGAAGTTCGTGGTTTATGTAGTGGGTTGGTGATTGGAGTTGGTTTTTAGACAGAACCCAAGAAATGTTTTTAAAGCGTCCAACTCACAATCATTCATGATATTCCCTTGCCTGGACTGTCACCGTTTCAGCAGGCTGCATTTAAAGGAGCTCCTTTGCCCTGGAAAATTCTCTGCAAAGGATCACCACCTAAAAATGACTGTTTCCAACTAGAACTGCCATGATTTGACAAAGGCTCAGCCAAGTTGTTTCAAATGGATGCATTAATGACCAGATAATTTTTTAAACCTAATCTCTTTGCTGAAGAGTCTCTGTCCCTGCTCTCAGCAGCAGCTCAGCTTTTCTGTATCTTGAATCTCCACCCTTGTGGAGGAGGGCCAAAAGCATTGGGGGCACTGGATTGCAGCCCTCGACTTGGCCCAGGGTGGGGCTGCAGCAGCGCCCTGTCTGTGCTGTGCAGGAGGGGAAAGGGAGAGCGCTGCCGCCGGGATTTACCTGCCCGCGCTGTCTCATCACTGCATGGAGCACCTCACACCACACACCTGCAGCGGGACAGTGCTGGAGGGACTCAGGGGAGCTCAGGGGAGCTGTGTGATGTGACGTGTGACGCGCTGTGCCAGCCAGCCAGCAGCACTGTTTTGGCCCTGAGAAGGGTCATGAGGCTGAGCACTGACTCCTGGAGGGGTGACCCACCTGAAGGCACACTGCTTGTGTTCCACCAGTGTTCACTTCTCCCAGACAAATATAATCAGCATTCTTTGGTTTTAGTACTTTTCAACTATATATGAGGTGTGGTTCATGGTTGAGGCTTTAGTTGCTTCCCTGTGGGAATGCAGGACAATTTTTTCTTTGCTCCCACCCTGACAGCCTGGAGAGACTCCTTGTAGCATTCTGAAAGATAAGCCAGAGTCCTCAGGCTATGGCCCCTATTAAAGACATGATGTGATAAGTCTGCCCTGGCCTATCAGACTGGCATGGCAGGGTGGCTGTCCCAAAAGCACTTGATTTACTACCCATAATATTTTGATTAAAACATTGGTCTTATCTGGCACAGCCATATGAGGCAGAGACAAACCTAGTTCGGTGACAACTTGAAATGTTGCCATTTCCTTGGCTACCCTCGGGGATTAGTCCTTGGTCCAGTGCATTTCAATATCATTATCAATGATTTAAGGCAGGGTCCTTTTTGATGATAAACTGCAGGTGCCACAGGAAGTGAGGGATGGCCGGTCACAGGGGAATCTGAATTCCTTGGCTAAGCACAGCTTAGGAAAAGGCACATGAGTAACAGCCTGATGCAAACTAAGGCATCTGATTTGGAGAAAGCAGACCAGACCAGACCCATGGGAAACTAGAGGCTCGGGAGGATGTCAGGGTTGCTGTGTAATTATCTCAGTAGCCACTTTCTGGGGCAAAAAAGAAGGGGACAATGCCTTCCTCTGGAGATAAAAGTCTCAGATGAGCATAGGAGCGAGACCCTGCCCTGTGCACAAGGTAAGTTAAACTATCCTGCTGAAGGTAAGGTGGCCAAGCACATCAGAGGATGGAAAAACTAAGACTATCCAGCAGCTGGAAAATGGACTTTGTGCCATGAGGCTGCAAGAGTCCATCGTGCTCAGCATGGCACAGAGAGAGCAAAGGGGGAACTTGGTTGGTGTCAAGGGGACGTTTGCTTTGCAGGATGGCTTGAGGAGCTGCAGTTGGAAAATAAAGGCTGTGGGACAGGACCCTGAAAGAAAAGGCATATTGGTGGAGAAGATAAATAACATTCCACAAGGAATGGCCAAGCAAGGGTAGAAACCTCAGGGAAACCTTGCAGGCATCAATATGCACCAGCAGCTGGACTCCCCTCACCTTGCTCAAGACGTGCATGCAAGGAGGCCTCACCTGGCTCCTGTGGCTCTGCCTGGTGTCAAGGGAGAGAGATGCTGTTTATTTCTCCTATCACAGCCATCTACCTCCAGAGGAGAGGGATTCCACACAGAACTGGGCTTTATTCTAGAAGACCCAATTTCACTTGGTTTTGGAGAGCAGCACAATGCTCAGGCAGTAAAGCTGGATAGCAATTCCCTGCTCCTCCTCCAGTGATCACTGCCCAGTCCTATGCTTCATTTTCCCATTAGGTTCTCCCCAAGGACCACCAAGGATGCTTCCCTCCACACGTTTTCTGAACATGCATGTTTTTGGCCTCTGTTTCCTGAAGTTACTCTGGATTTTTTCCTGAAGCACCAGAGCAGGCTGCCAGTGGGGCTGGGCCAGGCAGTGCCAAGAATCACAAGGGAGTTTCCCTGGGTCACAGTGGAATGTGCTGCAGCAGCTTCTCCTCCCCCTCTGCATGAATGAGGATCAGATGCACAGGTTTCTGCTGGATGTATCACTGAATCCAATGCTATCCTGATTTGTTAGGCATCTTTTGGAGTTCAGAATGTAGTTTCTCAGTTAGGTTATCCTTCTCCTGGAATGGGGGCTCCTGCAGTAGAGGGAGGCTCTGAATCCCAAGCATCACCTCCTGGATTGGCAAAGCCTTGGGGCACCTGCAATCCCACACCCTATGTACAGGTGGGAAATGCACCTTCAAGTGCAAATTTCAGGAGTGGGGGGACATTTTGGTCAACTCTTTTGCCAGGTGCATCTCCCATGTAAGGGCCAAACAGCTGGGGTGAAGAAATCCAACATTTTCACAGAAAAAAAGAAAACACTATTTAAACACAAAATATTCTTTTATTTGTCACTGAAGGCTACACATGGTCATTTCTGTCTGTTTTCCTTTTTTTTTTTTTCCTAGAAGGTATCTACATCTGCACTTATTTACAGCCTGGTTGTATTTACACAGTCAAGAATACAGTATTAGAAACACAAAGTATCGAGAAAAAAAAATTTCTCAAAAAATTAGTTCCAGACTTCAGGAAAATTATTACACAGGGTAATGACAAGAGTCTTCAGTGCTGGGCTTACAGATGCAGCTTTGATACAAAGTCCTCTTCTCGGCTGGAGCTGCATTAGAAGTCCTCTCACAAAATAAACATTTTACTTTATAGAAAAGTGTGATTCTTTGATTGGTTATTTCAACAATATCTACGAACTGTCCAAACATTTTATTTTTCTTTTTTGAAAGTTTTAGTGTTTGCTTGAACAATTTCCATGTCTAAGGAAAAAAAATTATATATATATGTATATATTTTTTTTAGTTAATTTTAATTTGTTGTTTTCTATGCTCCCCGGAAAGCACTGACCTCTGGAATGGGAATTAACAGCTGAGTTATGTAACACTTGGTCAGGAACACAAAGTTTTATGGTAATTAAAGGAAAGTACAAAAGAAACACAGATTTCCCTAGGGTGGGCTGGGTTGTTTTCGACTGGGTTGGCAGAGGATGGAAAATTGCCACAGGAAATGGCCCCCAGGACGTGCAATGGCCCTTCATCCAGGAGGGAGAAGGGGGGTCCTGGACAGGGCCCTCCGTGCCCCCAAGGTGTCTGTTTAAAGTTTGCTCTACAGTTGCAAGTAATTTTATTTAAATATTTTCAAGAGATGAAAAAAAACCAACCCAAAACAAATAAACCAAAAAAAAAAAAAAAAAAAAAGCAAACACAAGAAGGCTTTGGGTTATTTTTTTATTTTTACAAAACTCATGGAAATTCTTTGGTGTAACGGGGGACTATTTAGTGATCATAATAAAATGAGTGATTATAATAAAAAGAGGTACTGAAAAACTAGCTTGTCCTGTGGAGGACTGTAGCAACAGGAGCAAAAATGCCCCAGGCCATGCTCACCATGGGATGGAGGACGCTGCTGGCCACATGGCAGCCAGACTTTGTCCCATCAAATTCATCCCTGGCATGGAGGCACAGCGTTCATATTCACCAGGTCTGGCAGTGCCACCAGGGCGAGGAGATAAACTGAGTAAGATTTAACAAGCAAAGCGATCTCCCTAGCTCCATTATTAATGTTACAGGCAGTCGTTTCTCCTCCCCTTTTAAAAAGCAGCCGCAGGACTAACCATGATCCCTGGCCCTGGTTTCAATTACGCCGAGATTGAATCAAAACAGACTGCTGTGCCGTAAATATGAGGGGGGCCCTCTCTGTAAATCGTAAAATTGAATTCTAAAATTTCATGTTAAGAGCCTTGTCTTTGCATAATGGATTGCGCTGCCATCCATCATGGTGACACTTACAAGTCACAGCTGAAAAAGTACTTTATTAGATTTTTTTTTTTTTTGAACAATTTTGATTTATTCTGGTTACACTGTCTGTATAATAGACTGAGCAGAATTTCATGCCAGTCCCTACACTCAATAAAGCAACTACAGATATATTACAGAAATCCCTCACTGTTCCTAAGTTACGGCCAAATGGTGTCTCAGGGACTGCTCCCAGTCATCTGTGTCTTCTAAACCTGAATCAAGCACCGGCCTCTTAATGACCTTCATCTCATCAGCTCTCGCCTGGTGTTGTTTAGCATTGTTGGCCCATTTTCACTGTGGCTCTGATCAATAGCTGTGATGACAAAGATATGATGAGCTGCGTGACTCCCTCCGGTCACTGCTGCTTAATGATTTTTCCAAGTGCCAATCTCCAGTTGAAAGGGAAAAAATAAAATAAAATAAAGATCTCAGAGGAAACAAATGTGGCATTTCTCGTGATGCCTAATTGGTCTTGCTCCTCTCCCTCTGGGCTGGGTTCACAGGATGTTTTTCAGCTGCAGAGTCCTCATGGCACTGCTTATGTTTGGATGCCACACCAAGTAAGTCCCATCACTGTCGTTTCTTCAAAGGGAGCATGGTTCAGTAACAGCTCCAGCTACTGAAGACTTGAGCTGTTGCCCTTTATTGCTCTCACTGAGAGATGCAGCCTCTGCTCCAAAGCACTGCATTTTCTCCTCTGAGCTGTGAGATTTGGTCAGGATCCTTCTCACTACTCTTTGGACTGGAGACAAGACCAGAGTTGAAAGTAAGTGAAGTTACACCTCTGTATTTTGATGGGGAACTCCTTTTGGTGAGGGCTGAGTCCTCTTTTTGGGAGTCAAGAACGAAAATGACTTCTCAAAAATCAAACCTTAAAGCACATGAGACTTAAAGCACAGTGACGTTTTCCCCAGGAGATGGTCTGCCACACCTTTCAATGGGCCTTTGAAACAGCATCTAGAGCAATTGTTGGCATGCTGGAGGGAAGGGATGCCATCCAGAGGGACCTTGACAAGCCTGAGTGGTGGACCAGTGTGAACCTCATGAAGTTCAGCTGGGGCAATCCCAAGCACAAATACAGGCTGGGCAGAGAATGGATGGAGTGCATACCTAGGGAGAAAAATGGGGGTGCTGTTGGGTGAGAAGTTCAACATGACCCATCAGGGAGCAGTCACAGCTCAGAAAGCCAAACGTGTCCTGGGCTGCATCACCGGCAGTGTGGGCAGCAGGGCCAGGGAGGAGATTCTGCCCCCTGCTCTGCCCTAACCAGATCCCCCCTGGAGTGCTGCATCCAGCTCTGGGGGCCCCAACACAAGAAAGATGTTGAGCTGTTGGAGCAAGTCTGGGGGAGGCTGCTAAGATGCTCACAGTGTTGCTCAGCCTGGAGAAGACTTTGGGAACCCCCTAGAGACCCTTCCAGTGCCTAAGGGGCTCCTAGAGAGCTGGAGAGGGACTTTGACAAGGGCATGGAGTGACAGGACAATGTGACATGGCTTCAAACAGAAAGAGTAGACTAAGAATTGGGAAGAAATTATTTCCTGTGAGGGTGGTGAGGCACTGGCACAGGTCGCCCAGAGAAACTCTGCGTATTCCATCCCTGGAAGGGTTCAAGGCCAGCTTGGATGGGGTTTTCACCTTTTAGTGAAAGGTGTTGCTGCCCACAGCAGGTGGTTGAAGCTGGATGATCTTTAAGGTTCTTTCCAACCCAAACCAGTCCCTGATCCTACGATAGGGAGTTAAGTGCTGTGGGATTTGCACCCAAGACCTTCCACTCTCATGGAAGCATTAAATTACTTCACGCCTGCACATAGACAAAGCAAGAAGGGCCAGGCAACCAGAATGGTCCCTTGGGGAGGCAAAATAGACAACAAAAAAGCTGGGAAGGAGCTACAGGGCCATCAGTAAAGTGAAAATGCACTTGGGATCCTGTAGAAAAAGCATTTTTTTCACTAATGAATGGGTAAATTTAGTGCTTCAGGACTGAAAATGTTTTGCCATCTAGGTGAGGAGGAAAGCTTTCACAGAGGCTGAGGATTCAGGAATGTAGTAGCTGTCTTTGGACAGGTTTTTCCCCAGTATTAGACAGCCATCCCTATTAAATTTTTGTTTTGATAGAAAGGAGCAACATATACATATATATACTTTTATAGCTATATTTTTCCCCCTTTGACACAATGTCCATAGTTTCCATACGAGCTGCAGGCCCAGGAGAAGACTGTCATGGGCCCAGCAGGCAGACAGGTGTAGTCACATCCCAGTGCTGCTTGAGGATGCAGAAAAATGCAACACGAGGGTCTTGCCTTGGCCATGGCACAGAGCTCTGGGCTCCTGGCTCTGGGCATGCTGGACAAGCATGGAGGGACTGGGAGACTCTTGAAAAATGGGTGAACTCCTCAAAGTCATTAGCTCATGTAATAACCTGAAGAGTCTGCGTAAGGCTGTAGAGGTGCCATCTCAGGCAGGCAGGGTTCCAGTAGGAATATTTTACACTCCAATCTCTTTTCTTGACTCCGTGGAAAAATGGCCCATTTATTCTTGCACTGCACCTCTTAGCATTGTAACACATGGATGCAGGTGGATACAGAAGCATCACTTTTCTTCGGAGCTGCTTGGAATGGGGCAGTGTAAATGGGAGGCACAATGAGCTCTCTCTGCTCTGTGGGTCTTTTACCAGGGGTTCATACCTTTTGACCCTGCCTCCTGCAGGTCTATTTTTATTCCATTCATGCTGTTTGAGACACTCACAGCCATCACAAGTTTGAGGTTTTAAGAGGGATTTGTCCCTAGTGTGACTTGGAGAGAGGGAAGCAGGGAGCTGGACAGCACTGGCAAGAAGGTGCTGCTTCCTTTGAGTAGGTGGTTACTGCTGGTTTGGCTAACACTGCCCCTGACCCCCACCTGTGCATCCCCAGGGCAACCCAGGCTTGCCAAGCACTTTATACCAGCCATACAGGTGGGAATGCCATGGCCTTTTAACCATCCCTGGCAGGCAGCAGCCAAAGCAACTGCTCCCTTGTAAAAGCCTGGAGCAGGTCTGGCCAACATGTCTTCTCCCACCTGGCTCTGCCAGAACTGGATACCCTTTCCAGCTGCCTGTGGTTCGCTCCTGCCAAAGTAATAAAGGTTGTGTGCTGCAAGGGGTGGCTCAGAGTACAGCGCTGGGACACAGCACCAGCATCAACACCCTTGCTGCAAGCAAGAGAGAAAAGCAGAAAATCAAACCCATAACATTGGTCATTGCCACACAGCCAAAGGTATTAGGGATTCGGAAATGGAGGAGGAACAGTCTGTTAGGGGAATTTCCATCCCATCACCTTCCTCCTGGCAAGCAGCCGGGAACAGACAGGCAAGGCAGACGGAGCTGGCAGCCGGCTTCTATGGAGAAGCCGTGAGAGCACCGGGGCTGCCAATGTTTCACTGCTCGAGGACTGCATGGCCAACACACGCCCCCGCTGTATCTGGGGCTCAGATCCTGCCGAGGGGTGCCAGTCTGTGTTGGAGGATGGCAGTGGTAGTGGCATGAGTGCAGAAGAGCTGCCTCTGAGTACACAGGTGCATTGTAGGACTGAGTAAGGAAACAGCCTTGGCATGGAGTTGTCTTGGGTTATCTCTCTGCAGAACTGGGAAAAGCCAAAGTGGATGGAATTAAAAAAAAAAATTAAAAATCAGGGCTCAGCTGTTCCCAGAGAGACACAAGAGAGCTCTTACAGTCAGGACATATGCAGGCATCAGTGTGATAGAGACATCTATCTAGGACCAGGGTTGGCCACCTCCAGCCAGAGCTCCACTGAGAGGTGGGTAACACTTCTGCCTGCAGGAACAGCACAGGACTGTTTCAGGCGGGGAAGAGGATGCTGAGCTCATCTCCTTGCTCCCTTGAATTTCAAGGACTCTTCCAAATACCAGAGCACAGAGGTTATGTGAATAAAAATTACATTAGCATGCTGAGCAACTTTGTCAGCAGTTTCTTATTAAAGCACTTGGTCCTCTCTGTAGTGGGCATTTCCACTGAACCTCCCCCTCGTCACTGCTAACAGTCAAGTGGGCTCTCCATTAAATTTGAGCTCATGTAAGAAACAGTGAGAGGGTTGATTTCATATTCTCCTTCTTGTCCCACCACGCACAAGCTGTTGCTACTTATTAAACATTTTAAAATCCCTGCTGCCAAAGTCCCCAGGAGACATTTATCTGCCATAGTCATAAACGACTTGCCAGCATGCTACTCCAAACTGCATTTCCCAGCCAATAAATACAAGCTCCAGAATCAGGAAAAGCAGGGTTTGGCTCTAATTTTCAGTGGTATGTCACTGGGATACTATAACTACTTTTAAATTCAAATCAGCTTCCTAGAAATTAACTGGTTTTATCAGATACAGCACAGTGGACTGTTAAACACGTAGCCTCATGTACTGAAACACTATACATTTAATGAAGTTATGCCATTAGCAAATGTACAACATGGGTGCATTAAATCCACCTATAGAACAGCTCTACGTATGAGAGAGGATTTATTTTAGCTTTTTTCAATAGAGCAGGAGTCCCTTTTCTTGGCTTTTGCTAGGTTATTTAACTAAAACCAGGATTTGCGCACACACAAAAAAACCCCAAAAAGTATCTACTCTCATAATGAAAAAAGACCAATTTTTTCTCTTTTTTTATTCCAGTTCAGGAAGGAAGAGAATCATCTTGCAAGGTAATATAATCAGTTCCTTTGCCTCTATAATCTACTTCTGCTCAGCAGGAGCCCCCAAAGAAACACTTTATGTCCCAAGTGAAACGTGAAAACTACTTGTAAGGTCCCTTTTGAGGCACATGATTTGGACGGTCACTTTCAGAGTATCAGACTCAGCGTTGTCTTCCATCTCCTTTCTTTCTGGGAAGAGCTCTCTGGCATGCCATGGGCTCCCCCTGCTCCAGGTGGAAGGCTATGTCCCTGCCCCAAATCAGAAAGGGTTAGGATGACACAAGTTAGCACAGACACCCATTTCGCACTTACACCTAAGGACTTACGTTGACGACTCCCCACTTCAAATTCCTCACAAAGAGGGGGAAAAGAAACAAAAAAACCCAAAACAAACAAACAGAAAAAAGGACAAGAGACAGTAAATTTCACTGTGATCACACTACGGCAAAATATACCTTCTGTTCATTGCAAAAAACGCATGAAGGCCAAATTAAAGCGGGAAAAAAGTATGTTGCATGAGTTACAGTGCAACCGTATTATTCCTTCTCTTTCTATTTTCCTCCCACCCCACCTTGTTCAGTTTAGAAAAAGGATTGAGTACAACACAGTCAGGTAAGTGGCCACAAAAGAGTAGCTGTCTTTGGCAAGAAGTCACCGCATTGACCCTCTCTGTCACCTTCTGCCCATTTCGCTCTGTCTCATGAAGTGGATGTTGTTGGCGCTGTCTGAGAGTTCAGGGTACTGCTCCACTGAGATCACAAAATAGCCATCGTAGCCCTGTACCCGGCCCGTGTTTAGCACTTGTTGCTTCTCCCCTTCTGTCCACGAGCGAATACCCTCCTCCCCATCCCGCAGTCTCTGCTGTTCCCGGGACCAAGCTTGGGTGACGGCGCGCTGTCGGGCCAGCTCCAGGACGCGTGCCTTCTCCTCGTCCAAGGTGGTCCCGTAGCGCGTGTTTAGACACAGTGCACCGTACTGGAGCTGGATGTCCGTGTAGCGTCTAGTCCTCCCACTCAGCACTGTGTTGATCTGGGACACTGTCACATTCACGCCGTTCTCCAGGGTCCTCCGCCCGCCGCTGAGGCCCAGGATGGACAGATCGCCCTCCGACGGCCCCTGCTTGATGAAATAGTGTGTGTCCACCCCGTCGATGGTGAAGTGCAAGTTCTCCAGGTAGTGGGCATTGTTCAGGATGGCTGCGATCCTCCGTCCATCCTCATTGGCCACGCTGATGATGTCCGTGGCCACGCGCCCATCTTTCATGGCGAACTTGACGCCCTTGCCAAAGATGGAGCCTCCAGAAGCAAAGTTCTTGTTCTTCTTGACGTGCCGGCATCCAGCGATGCTGGAGCTGTAGATCTGTTCAAAGCGCTCCAGGGTGACAAAAGCCTTCAGCTGCTTCTGCACTTCACACTGGACCCCCAAAATGGACTGAGCAGGGAGAGAAAGAAGAGAACGACATATTAGAAAGAGAAATCTGATGACCCAAAAGCATTATTAGGATGCTGGAGAGCAGGAGAACATACTAGAGACATGTAATGAAGAGCTCCATTATTTTTTCCCCCTTATCACATTTTTTCGAAATTTTAATTCCCTTTCATGGGAGAGAAATGTTGTCCCCTCCTAATGCTCATTGTTTCTGAAACCTGAACTGTATTTAATCTCATAGACTGAAGGATGTAAAGGTAGAAAATTATTTTTTTGCCTCAGTGGTGTGGGCGTTGAGTTTGGATGCATAATTAGGTTGTGTTTCAGTGTTCTTCTGCATATACGAAACAATTTGTCTTGTGGCCATGATGCTTTACCAAATGCTTTCAGCTTTTCTGTGAAACGTGGAAGTATTTCTAAAAGTTTCTTCTATTTTAACTCCACATTGTAACTCCTTGTGCTCCTTGCCCCGCATGACCTGTATGACCCTCAGAGTGGCCATAACCTCTTGATATTCCATTTCAGCCTGCCTAAAGCAGGTTGTTCAAGACTCAAGGAAGGCATTATATCCAAAACTTATTTCCTGGAAACCCCCTACAATTTGCCAGGCTCCCTGAGTTAAAGCCAACCACACCTGATGCTCAAGTTTTAGCTTATTTTGAAGCAAAAATTGAGAGACAACAGCCCAGATCATTTGCAGTCCAGTGCAATACAAAGGCACTTTTGCTGTTAGGGTATAATGGAGCAAGCACACAGTGAGTCAGCAGCTCATCATTACTGCAGAATGTTCTGGAAATGCTCCCAATCAATTCATGGCAGTGCTGACTTACAGACTCCTCTTCACGAACAATTATTTGCTCAAATTTCACAAAAGCAAGAGGATTCTATGACAAAACTCTCCTGGCACTGCCAACGGCTCAGTTCAATAATGTAATGACACACAGGATTAAAAATAGGCTACAAAGTTTACTCCATTCCAATTATTTCGAGGAAATTAAACACCCATGAAGGATATTGCCCTAAACTGTCCATGAACTAGAGATTCACATCCTGGGTGCAAGAAGACAATTCAGATGATGCAGGCATTTCAGTGTGGACTTCTCACACAAGACTTGTAATATAACAAGGGAAGTGAAATAAAACCTAATTTCCATGGTGGCCATTATGGGGTCAAAGGGTAGATAGAGGTCCAATTGTGTCAGGAACCCACATTTTAAAAAAGGAATCCACTTGCTGTGGCAGTTACGTCCAAATATGGACAACACTGGACAAAACTAGACCAGTGAAGAGCTTTTTGCTTTTATTTCCAGCACATCAGTCTCAAGACATACAATGGAGACATGATGTTAACAGCTCGCTGATCCACAGAGAATGCCCAGAGAAGGTGGGGTGATACAGAATGACATAAAACTATCTCAGTCTAGATTTCAGCCAATCATACATAGAACAACACATATTGACAAGCATTCTATCCAATCTCATAAAACACACGTAATGGTAGTTAAAACAAAGACTGGTTCATAAGAGACAAAGAACAGAGCTCTATTCATGCTAACCTTCTAAAGATATACAATAAATAACTTTGTTGCCATCTCAAAGCCAATTCTACAGAGGCCTATTGTTATTTGTCCCGTATGCTCTACTGCTTGGGAAACTTTCTGCTTGCTTGGGAAACTTTTCTGCTGTATCTGCAATGCTAACAAAACTTCAACCTGAGGCCTATACTTTCTTTTTAACCATTTCTTAAAAACTTTCTAACTTTATGGATTCCAGCATTTCCCCCTCTCTGTTTGACTTAGAAGCTTTTATTTTCTTGTCGCTTGCTACTTGCGTTTCATAGCTCTATTGCAAAATTTCTGCTTATTATCTGTTGGAGACTTATTTGCACTAAACTGAAGCATTGCTATATTATGGCACAGCAACTTAATGCTGTGAAGGCTCAATCTTTGAAAGAGATATGAATCACGTTTGGCAACAGTCACAAGGTATTGTTCGAAAAACTCTGGTCGATTCTAAGGTCTTAATTCAAAACTTTCGTTCATGTTTATACTTTCGTCTACTGCTTTCGTGAGATTTCGAACACTCTCTGTACTTCTACTTCTTAACTCTCTTGCTTGTATGACAAAAACTTCTCGGACTTGTTCATCATTCGCTAAACACAACAAAGTATACAAGGTACTACTATCAATATTAGTATTAGAACACTTAATACGTAAAGACTTATCTTGCAAAGTTGCTTTAGCTAAGGTGCAAAACTCTAATTTTGAAACAAATAATTTAGCTAGGAACTTCTATCTTCTTTAATTTGGGCTGTCAGATTCTTCAATTTTTGAATGCTTTTGTGAATGGATTCAGAATGATCAGACAAATTCATACAACACAATCTTTCAAATTCTTTGCAACTATGCTTTTGTGCTAGTAAAAGAAAATCAATGGCTGCTCTGTTTTGAAGAGTAGCATGTCTAATACTATCAACATTGGTTAACATATCACTGATTGCAGAGGATGTGGCATTAGCTTGTTTGCTCAGCCAGCATCCAACTCGATCTAATTGTCTCAATGCCACTGCTGAAGCTAATTGGGGTAAAAATATACCTGCTGAAACCCTTCTGGCGGCATTCTAAGGCATAAAATCACTCTGAGGCCTATACTTTTTTTTTAACCATTTCTTAAAAACTTTCTAACTTTATAAATTCCAGCAGCCATTTCCAGGGAAGAGTCATAAAGTATTAAAAAAAAAAAAAAAAAGGGATTGAACATTGCCACATTGCCACTTACTAAGAAGTTATGAGCAGTTTTGACTGTTAAAAGGGAAAACTATAAGGGAATAGAGGAATACAACTTCAAAAGCACATTTTAGGTTGTAAAACATTAAAATTCCCAGAAATTACTTTTGTTCAATGTGCTGAGCAGGCTGGTGTACCTTGTCCATTTCCCTTTTTGATTGACAGCATAGCAGGTGGAGCAGGAACCAGTTTCCTATGAAAAAGGAGCTCTTTCTGGTTTTCTCCATCCTGCCTGTGGGGCATCTCACACGTCCCCTAGAGAGCAATATAATTAACAGACTGGTAGGGAGCCGAGCCCAGCTTCTCTGCCAATTGCACAAGTGCTCTAATTATGCAAAAAATGGACGTAATTAATGTAGATGTCAGTGATGATGGACATGGAACAATTAGTCTTCTAGGCTTCATAAAACACTTGCTGTTCTAAACAAGTGCACACTGCATAGCCTTGGTAATTAGCTACTTCCTCTTCAAAGAAGTTGAAATGGAGAGTTCTTCTCAGGTGTATCTCATATGGGTTGACTCTAGGTGGTCCCTTAGCCACTTTGTATGTCATGCTGCCTTTCCAACTTGCCTCAGCAACATTTATCAGTGATGGGAAAAGGCATCTCTCAGCGCTCATACCAAATCACTGCTCACTCAAGGATGTAAATCAGGTCTTCTGGCTACACTGCTATGTCCTGTGATCACTTATGTATCACCATATACATATACATCACCTTGTTTACCAGCAGGGGAGTGATAAAGAGTCCCTGGAATTAATTGCACCATCTACTGATTATCACCTTGGAGAAGGGAGCTCGGGGAGGTCAGGCAGTACTGGGCATGGATGAATAATTCCCATCAGAAATTGCCCCTGTTCCCCTTCAATTTTGTCTTCATCACCTTATTCTTGATGAGCTGCAGGAACTCCAGTATGTTCTCAATTATGAGCAAATTATTAGGTAAAGATCCTTTATTGATGTCTCCAAATTAGGTTGCCCCAACAAACCAGTGGATCTGGACACCACCATAATATCAAAATTCACAGGCAGAGACCTACCTTCAGGTGTCTTAATCAAGAACAAGAGCACAATCAAAAAAGGGTTTTCTATTGAGGACTGGTTACTTCTGGGCTCTCCCCACTGTTTTTTCACATAAGGAAGTAGGAAACGAGATGTGCAAAGCTGTAATGCTGAACATTCACCATCACTTAAAATCACAGACTGGTTTGGGCTGGAAGGAACCTTAAAGACCATCTAGTTCCAAACCTCCTGCCACAGGCAGGGGCAACTTCCACTACACCAGGTTGCTCAAACTTAACTATTAGCTATCAACAATTTCAATAACCAAATGCATCTCTGTTACCTTGAAAACAAGCCCAGGATGACTTTGAAATGACTTTTTGAATGCATTTCTTTGATAAAAGAATGTATTTGGGAACAGCATTCTGTTAAAAGGAAAAGCAAACACATCCAACAGAAAAAAACCCCCAACCAACAAATTCAAGCAAACCAGAGCACAGCCAGCGTGTATGCTGTGCTGTGAATATAAAGAGGGTGGAGGCAAACAGATTGTACGTAGTTCAAAGAAGCAATGTATCCCTGACTTTGAAATTACCATTTCTGTTCAATCTTAGAACTCATTTCAATGAACTGGCAAGGAAAAGAAACAAAAAATTTCCATCCAAAGCTGCAGTGGCATGTGCTATTCTCTAAAAATTGCTACTGCTTTTAGCAACTGTAAACCAAGGCATCTATAAACCGGTTTTACAGAAGAAAGAAGGGAATTTATCACTATTTTATTTCAATATTTGTTGCTCGATGTGAGTGACAAATATGCTGGATTTGTTTTTTTCTCACAGTATTTTTAAATCAGATGTCCTTAGGTGACATTTCACTTTATCTAGTAACAACCCTTTGGAGAGAAGAGAACGACCTTCATCATTTGTTCTCTGCTGCACAAAGCTCAGGAGAGCAGCACATTACCAGGATCTCTGAATAGCCTCTTGCATTTTGCCAGCACCTCTTGAGGATTTGAAATACCATCGCCAGATCCTATCATCTGTTGTTTTTAAATACCGCCTTCCAGTGTGAGACTGAAAGCTTTAATTTCCCATCAAGGATCCAAGATGTGAAATACGTGAACATGTTTCCAAGTTTCTTTCTATCCTTGTGCCATTATAGACAGATAGGTGTTTCTCTTACCACCATATGGCTTACAATGCAGAAAGCCACTTTTTCCAATAGGTTTGGAAGTTATGATTTCTCTGATATATGTTTCATTTTTAACTCCTTCCTATCTATCACAGAATCACAGAAAGGCTTGGTCTGTAAGGGACCTAAAAGATGATCTTCTTCTAACCCTCCCACCAGGATGCTCCCACTAGACCAGGCTGCCCAAAGCCCCATCCAACCTGGCCTTGAACAATATCAGGGATGGGGTATCCACATCTTGTCTGGGCAACCTGTGCCAGTGCCTCACTGCTCTCTGAGTACAGAATTTCTTCCTAACATCTAATCTATACCTCTACTGTTTTAATTAAAAACTGTTCCCCTTTGACCTATCCCTATTTGCCAGTGCAAAAAGTTGCTCTCCCTCTTTTTTATAAGCCCTCTTTTTATTTACCCTGTAGCTCTCTGTTAACAAAGCCATTGTTCAGCCATCAGCTCCTCCCTATATTCCATGTGGCCATAACCTGGAGACAAGTCTCTGTTTGGATGTGCCCACCAGCATGGCTGCACTGCGGGCTCTTGGTTTGTCCAAGAGGTGACATGTGGGGCAGCAGAGGTGAGCTGTGGGCCATCAAGGCCAGTGCTCTGGATGCTGGCTGGCTGGGAATGAGCCAAACAGGAGCACTAACTCGGGCTTAGAGGGCAGGTCTCTCCTCCACCCCATCACTGCATATGACTGTATGGGGATAACGAGGTTGAGTTCATTAAGCAGATTTCAAGTGCGGAGAAGTAAGAGGATTTGCCTCTTCCTCTTGCTCATCACTTTATAGATTTCTCATCTATTTTCATAAAGCCCCAAGAGCTTAATGTTTTTGAGACTTCAACTCTTTTCCCTGCATTGGATTCTTTGAAAACTGACCACTGCATTTGTAAAACATAACTGGGAGCTGATGGACAGACATGCAGACAGTGTGGCAGTCCAAGCCCAGGCCAAAGCAACTGCAATGTCAGGATACCTTCCCTGAATGACGAACACTGGCAGAGCCAGTCCCTGAAACAGACTGTCCTTGGAAGAAGCTCTGCCAGAAAGCACAGCCTTATAGCTCACGTCCTGGCTGAGCATCCCAGAGCAGCCCTTGCCTTTAAAATGCTGCTCCAGAGGGGATGCCAAAAACTACTTCTCCAGCAAAGCCTGTAACAGGCACTGCAGAAAACAGGACCCTTCCTGGAGACAGTGCCCATGGGATGGAGAGAATGGTAGTTATAACAGGATGTAGATAATGATACAAGTGCTGACTCCAAAACACCACTCCCTGGAAACAGAGTTGTTCTGGCTCCAACAATTACCTGACAGCTCAACTAGACAAAACAAGGAAGGGGAGAAAAAAAAAAAAAAAAACCAACAAAAAAACAGAAGAGAAATTGGATTCAGGTGCTGCAGTTCCACAATATGCCAGAGGTCACCCAGAGTCCCCCAGTGGCCAATAACACTGAACTTGTTCAACAAACAATTTAGTGACAGCTTCACAGTCGTGAGGAGGAGGGGGAAGTGCTGCACAATGGAGTATTGGATTTTAAATGTCACTTCAGAGCTTTAGGGGGTTAGTGCAAGGCTTATGACATGCTGGCTGTTTTTGAGGTGGCGGATGCTCAAAGTCAGAATTATCTCTCCTGTCTTCCAGACTGGCAAGGCGAATACCAAAAATGTTTTGGAAGGAAATGCTAGGGCCCTCTGGTTATGCACTCTGAAGAGAGATGAAGCAGCCATTTATGGGTGTTAGTTGCGTTGTTATTGTGCTCCTGCTAGTTGTTTCTCAGACTTAATCTGCTGGGCCAACTTTTATCAGCAATGCCAGTGGAGTAGCTCAAATATACTTTTGTCTATCACAAGGAGGTAAGTGACCCAGAGAAATTAGGAATCAGAAGACATGGAGATGAGAAAGTTGTGGTACATCATTCAGTCATCAATGCCTTGTCCTGGCTACTTTTAAATTATAAAAGATGTAGAGCTTACTCTGTATGCTCTGCAATACCATTTTACAGTTTGATCAGTCTTATTAACTGAAAATGTTTCCTGTGCTTTCATTTACCTTGGTTTAATTTTGTCACTTCCTATGTGAAATTTTCAAAAGTTTTTATTTTCTTCTACATGCTTCACCAATAAATACAGAGACAACCAGTGACAAGGAGGACTGGACTGTGTTTGGGAGTGTGTATTGATGCCTCGAAGGGTTGGGAGTGAACAGAACTTCATGGAAGCATCAGTGTTGGATGCATGGATAGGCGTAGGAGAAAATGGATCATATATTCAGGCATCATATGTGAATGAATTTGGAATATGCAAATATATGCCTGCCTACAATATGCTGGGTGCGACAGAAAGCAAGGGAATCCTGCTCTACAGCATTGAGGAACCCCTTGCTCTCACAGCACGATCCTGCAACTGTAGACTGAAATAAAAATGCTCATGTTTTGTGGCTGTCATAACAGGGGAAGAATATGAAACAGCCTGCAATGGTTAAATTCCATTTTCAACATCTGAGTGCAAAGGGACTCATCTGGAAGCATGACAGCTGTATAAAGCCCTCTTTTAATGAGCAGGGCCCTGCATAGCCCTCACTGCAACTTCTGGCTTTTAAAAATCTGTGTGGGCCATGGAGATTTCCTTTTCTTCTTATTGCTCATTAAAGCAGATTCACCTAAAATAGGTGGACAGAAGGCAGGGTTCTCCTTGATTTTATTTCCAGTTCATCTGCCTGTACGAACAAGGGTCAGTCATCACCTCAAGCTGTCACTCAAGTTACTTGGCTATTCAATAAGTCAAATAATGATAGTATAATACACATGAAAAAGTTATATATATATTACATACTACAATACACATAATGAAATAATGATAAAACAATAATATAATATTACCAATAATAATAATTTCTGTGGTGGTTCTGTGAGAGTTATTATCTACAGCACATAACAATACAGAGATGGTCTTCTGTGTAGTCTCTGGGTGAGTCTTTCCTGTTTGCCTACTCCTGTACAGCTTTGCCCAGGGAGACTGTGTCCCAGCAGAGGGGAGAAAAAATCCTGAGGGTCTCTCTCATTAGAGAGATAACTTCCATTAGCATGTTATTGTTTAATCCAAGGAAATAAGAAACAAAAAGGGAGTCTCTGTGCTCCAAACCACAACTGAGTTCCTGCACTGTAAAAGTTTTCAAGCATCAACCCAGCGATGGTAATTTTTTTAGTTCCACCAATATTATTAAGTGACACTTCAAATAAATTTCTTGTTGAAGTTGAAGCTGGTGCATTTTAACTTGTCTTCAGCACGGCTGTGAGGCTGAGTACCAATGATGGACTGACATTTGACTACTATCAATCTACAGTAAGTTGTTTGTACCTTTGACTGTTACCTTTTGTGGTTCAGGAAACGTGACCTCCTGGTTTAAGATGCATACCTTAAGAATCTTGCTGCAGGTCATCAAGATTTCAGTGAAGCCATAGGTAGAGAGGCTAGGAGGGCAGATGGAATCAATTCCATTGCCTACTGTTATCATATTATTAGCAGAAATGTGGAGAGCATGTCCTGATCTCCCCAGTCATGTTGGTGCCTCACTACTCTTGCAATGTTCAAACAACCAGCAACAGCAAGTGGGAGTTCAGACTAAAGAGGATTCAGACTAAACAGATGAAAGCCTCCCCAGAATACAATCAGGCTATGAAATGGAAGAGAATCCTGAGAGGTAAGTGACTTTCAAGGTCATACACTGATAAGCAGTAGGGCTGGGACTTAACCTAGGGCTCTCAAATCCTGACCCCGTGTTCTAACTTTTAACAGTGCTGCCTCTGTCTTTCAGTTGAGTAAGTACCAATAGGAAGATGGGGAAATGATTAGGCTGTAAAAGCCTTTTTCTTGCCAATTTTATCACTGAATTTTGCACCAGCATCTACCAAAATGCCTTGGGAAACAAGCCTGTTTTTAAAAGCAAGACACAGTTACATGGGATTTAACCTGGTCAGGTAAAATGAAAGTTTAATATAATAAAAAAAATTCTTTCTGGAAAGACTCTCTGCAATACAAAAGAACTTCCTATGCAAGTAGTGTGACTTCTTGTTTAAGATATTTTAAACCAAAATGAATAGGTTTCTAGAAGAAAACCCCCCAAACTTTATAAACCAATTCTCTGTCAAGATTCACTTTTTTTTTAACTTATAAAAATCCTGGGTACAAAGGCCTTGAATTTAGCCTGCAATATGTGACAATGGAAGAAAGAAACAGTAACACACCACTTCACTGAGCAACCACCAGAAAATATCACAGGAAAAAGCCCCATTACATTAGGGAACTTAATATGTGATTATTTGGTCAGATTTCAATACTGGAATGGGGTTTGACTTGCTCTTCCTCTCACAACATGCTGGTAGAACTTTTTCAACCAACATTGCAAATGGGTGGTTTGCTGATAAGGGCATGAGATACAGTATGGAGTTACATGAATCACCTTGCTATTGTCCCATTCTTGGGTTTTCATCTGTGTGTGGATTAGCTCATAGGATGGCTCCATGGCATCCATGTCTGGCTTGGGGTAGCCGGGGATGACATTGTGCAGCTGGAACCCAAAGGTGAGCAGCCAACTGTTGACATCTGCAAGGGAAGAGAAACATAAATAAGATTATCTGATCTCTCAAGCAGGATTGCCCAGGGGAAGGCCCACAGGAGGATGCCACAGTGGCTGGCACTGCAGCAGTCTGGACAAAATGATGAGCTTCTGCTTTGTGTGAAAAGCAGAAATCTTAATGGTCCTACAATGAGCCATGTGCCAAAATCTGGCCTTTCCACCTCCATCCAGAGCCAAATCCTGTGCTTTCCCAGCTCTGAAACAGAAACGTTGGCAGTGAGCAAATGGCCCAAATCAAAGCCAGCTTCATGTCTGCCCTTCATCAGCAGAAACCAAGCACTGTTTGAAGGTGTGCAGAAGTACAGCAACAGCAACACACCTGGAGGCTGAGATGCTCCAGCCAAGTGGGTGGTGTTATCCACTCCTACAGTCATCTCGGAACACCTCAGCCCCAATACTTCTATCCCTGAGGACTCTCAAAGGGCCTGTAGGCTGAAGACTAAATTTAGAGCTATGTACCAGAATACCAGGATATCCAGGATGGACAGCTCAGGCATTTAGCTGGTGCTCACAGAAGAGGCTCTGGACATATACACTGCTTTTTCCATGGATTTCCACCTCAGTCCAGAGTTTCCTGGCATCTTTCATAAGAAGCTGCAGTTTGAGTATTAAACCAGCGTAAAGTCACATCATCTTTTACAGCGGTATTTAGAATTAGACTTCATACTACCTGCAAGGTACATTATAGTGAAAATAAGTGTACAGGCATGAGAGGTATTTTGCTTGGGTACTTTTTACAAACACCTTAAAAAAAGTCCATGAATGGTTGGAAAACTGGTGGCTACCAGTGATAAATTATTGTCTTATACAGAAGAGGGACCACTAGCACGAAAGAGAATGTGATGGAAAACCAGCCATTTGGGACATCATTCCTGCATTTACTTGCCAGTATATTTCAAAGTCTTCCTTGATTTTTGATTGCACAGCTATTAGGAATAGCAGGCAAAAGTTAATCTGCTGGAGGAAAAAATTATGAGGTTAGGTAACTCCTAGATCTGCTTGGGATTAGCATCACTCCCTCCCTTAACTTCAGAGCATTTGATAAGCCTTCATTTAGCTCCAGAGGACACACCTGCTACAATCTCTGAGCAATATGGTGTGGATTTGGCACATGATAGCAATTGCAAGGCAAAAAAAATGTATGAAGGGGAAGTTTAACTAATATTAGCTCCCAGGAGTCTTAAGAGTCTGGATGTAACTGGAATTTTTCTTGGTGATTGCTCTGCTTCAAGCTGGAAGTGCAAAGGCTTGACTTTCATTTTGCTAAGCTAAATAAGCATTGTTGAAACCATCTGAAGACAGAAAAAAAATTAAATAATAAAATATGCATCTTTGAATATTTTTTCTTTATTCCCATGAGCCTAAATTAATGTTTTGAAGAACTGGTTGGAAAAGAAATTATGGATGCAAGTGGCAAAAAACGCCGTTCCAGATGACTGGAGAATCAGGAGCCAAACAAACACACTATCTGTTGCTTGTTTTCCTACAGGCCAAAATGTTGCGATTGGGCAGATGTCCAAAAAGCCCTTGCAACAATCCATGTGGAAGAGGGAGGATTTCTGTAATAAAAACACTTCTGTTCACTCAATGTACAGATTGTTTTTGGAGTGTCTTTGAAACAGAGAGGCTAGGGGGGTATGAGAGAAATGAAAAGGCTCATTTGATTATTTTGTTGCCTAGTGCTAAGACAGCCTGCCTCCAAATCCTTCTTATCTCAAATGAAGAGCTTTGATGTACATATTGTGGACCAGGTGGTCAGGAGAACAAAGTAAAACAGTGAAGGTCAGCATTGGTGCAGGAATAATTTCCCAAGCACTTCAAAAATGCTAGAAAGAATACAGAGCATGGATGCTGAACTGTTGAAAAATATGTAACATGTCTGGAAATATCCAATACAGGGTTTTTTTTAATACTTCCTAGAAAACTGACTTCCAAAGCATTTGCAACAGGAGTTTGTTCTTTTTTGGGAGAGGTGTTGGAATACCCAGAACAAAAAACCACCAAAACAAACAACCTGAAACCATGAGAGGAAGGTATGGAGCTGAGAAAACAGAGGGGAAAATACTAATTTGCCAGGAGGCAGTGACAACTTTTTTGACAGAAAAGTACATTTCACATCACAGAGGTTTTTTTCAGCTACAGTAACCCTGCCAACACATTTCACAGTAAATTCATTTGAGGGCAAAGAAAAAGAGTGCTTAATGCAGACACATGTAATGGAAATGTCAGTTCAATCCATCAGGATTGCTGAAGCTGGCAGCAAAGCTCTGTGCCATGAAGTGTACAATCACTAAAATATTCATGTTTAACAATGGGCCTTGAAAAATATAAATACCTGCTTCTCCTGCTCTCTCCTCCACATACCGTCAATTTCTTTAAGCTCAGAGACCTCATCATTGTGGACCAAAGCATGTGCTGGTCACCCATGTCCTGGGCACTGAGCTCCCCTAAGGACAAACAGGTCCCAGTGTGGGAATGCAGGGACAGAGAGGTGTTCCCTGTGTCCAGATCTGGGCAGATTTGGTTGTGATGACAAGGACAGTCTTATCATGGGTCCTGTCCACACGGTGCCTGAAAGCCTGAGCAAAAAAGTGCTGGTGCAGCAGCCTCATGTCACAGCACTCATCCCATAGCATGGCCTGATTCTTCTATGCACTGAGAGAGGAGAAACTTGAAAAATGTATTTGTGCTCTGTATTCTTGAAAAACTAAAAATAGAACTTATAAGGCTGTGGAAAAAAAAAATTGCTGCATATAAAATATTAGTGTATCAGTTTTTGACATCTTGATTTTACTGTCAGAGCTGTGTGGGAAGCTGCGCACCTGTTCTAACACAGGGCTAGAAAAAAATATTCTGTCCTTTCTTAACTTGAGCAGGAAAACAAAAATCTGTCAATATGCCACAAAGCAACAGTTCAAAAACTAGATCTGTTCAGACCAAAAATTTCCAATTAACTTCTAAATTAAACTCCATGTTGATTTTGATTCCTTATTTTTCTTTTCCGGTTTTCAATCACTAGTTTACACTTAACTTGAGAAAGCTGAAAATCCAAGATCCATTTTTGTTTAAGGACATTCTGGAATTTGTCATTTAGACAATTTTGATAGCTGTTTATGCTTCTCCTGAGAAATCTCTCAAGCTCAACCCTCCCCCATAAACAAATTCAGTTTGACAAATAAGCATTTTCTGATAGGAAAAGTTATCCTGAGGTATTCCCTTCCAGCCTTTATTATCAGAGTGAGAGCAACATACAGGATCTTAGCCTGCATTTTTGACATATTTACTTCCCTCATGGCATCATCTTCTCAGCTCTGAAGAAAACAACTTTTCATGAAAAAAACCCCACGATCTAATCCTTATGATTACTGCAGAAGAACCTGAAAGCACAATTCCTAATGGCTAGAAAAACAAGTAGGATAGATAACCCAAGATTTTTACTTTGTAACATTTATTTGCTATTAAGCAGATCTTGTAACTCAGGGGAATGCAATTATTGTTGAATTTGGGAAGGTTGTGATAGATGCAGCAGGAGCATTTAAAAATTTCTATCTCCTTAAGAAGTATGCACATTTGATGTGTGATTGTGGCACTTGGCTTTTCAATGGGAAGTATCTAGAAAAGAGTGCCACCAAAAAGTCTTCTCAAACTCTCCTCATTGCTACCACTGTCGCACCCAGTATGAAACTAGGTTTGAGACTAGAGAAAGGGGATAAAACAAAGCTGGCTGGAGATAAAACTGGGGGCAGCACACCAATGGTAGAGGGACAATTTGCTAGTGAGGTCCTTCAGGTTGCCATCTCAGTACAGGCAGGGGATGGCAGCAAACATTCAAGTGTAATCAGATGGCCAAGAAGGACAGTGCCATCCTGGGCAGTACCAGCAATAGTGTGGCCAGCATGACCAGGGAATTGACTGTCCCCCTGTACAGGGCACTGGTGAGGCACACCTTCAATCCTGTTCAGTTTTGGGCCCCTCAGTACGAGAAGGACATTGAGCTGCTGGAGTGTGTCCAGAGAAGGGCAGTGGAGCTGAGGAAGGGTCTGGAGTACATGTCTGATGAGGAGCAGCTGAGCAAGCTGGGGGTGCTTAGCCTGGAGAAAAGGAGGCTCAGGGGGCACCTTATTGCTCTCTACAACTGCCTGAAACAAGGCTGCAGTATATGGTGGGGACTGCTCTGTTCTCCCAGGTAACAAGGAAGAGGAAACAACCTCAAGTTACACCAGGGCAGGTTTAGATTGGATTTTAGGAAACATTTCTTCACAAAATGGGTTGTCAAGGTCTGGAAGAGGCTGCCCAGGGCAGTGGTGGAGACACCATCTGAGAAGGGATTTAAAAGGCATGTAGTTGAAGCACTTAGGGACACTGTTTAGTGGTGGATGTGGTAGTGCTGGGTTAATAACCGGACTTTATAATCTTAGGGTCTTTTCCAAACAAAATGATTCTATGATTCTATGTATATAGGAAGGCCATTTAACATACAAAAGGATTTTGTGTAAAAATACCCCAGAGCTCATATTACAGCAATTTTACAAAGTTTCAGGGGAAGTAGTTCAGAGATTGCATCAAGCTTTGGGGTAGCTGTGCGCCAAAATCTGTCCTCTAAGTCTAAAGTACCTTATTTTCTTGACTTTTTGTAGACACTGTTGACCCTGCAAGGCCGATTAACTTTGGGCTACATAGCTAGTGGTGTAGTAGTCATGTAGACACACTGAAATGGCTGACTGCAATGAAATGTTTGAATTGCTTTGCCATTCTGTTGAAACAATTCTGTATGCCATTTGTTTAGTTGCAAACAAATCTCTAGGCAAACTGCATAAACAGAGCTGCCCCTCTAAAAAGAGAAAGGTTATCAGGACATTAATTGGTAGCTAAACTTCAGATATCTGAGGGGATAAAAAACTCTAAGCAAAATAAAAAGAACAAAACCTAAGAAGAGAAAGGAAACAGGTTTGGTAATTACAATCTCCATTTACGCTAATGAATTAAACATGCCCCTTACATGGGGGTCCAATGGCAATCTAAAACTTATGTCCATTAATTAAAGAATGGAAAACCTTATGGTGATCAGGGCACTGAGAGAGGAATTACCTATTGTACTGGTTTTGGTGAGGATAAATTTCTTTATAGTAGCTGGTGCAGGGCTGTGTGTTGGATTTGTTCTGGAAAGTGTTGGTAACACAGGGATGGTTTTGCTACTGCTGAGCAGTGCCCACACAGAGCCAAGGCCTTTTCTGCTCCTCACCCCACCCCACCAGCGAGGGGGCTGGGGGTGCACAAGGAGCTGGGAGGGGACACAGCCAGACAGCTGACCCTGACTGACCCAAAGGATATCCCAGACCATATGGTGTCATGTAAAGCTGGCGAGGAAGAAGGAAGGAGAGGACGTTTGGAGTGATGGGGTTTGTCTTCCCAAGCCACTGTTTTGTGGGATAGAGCTCTGCTGTCCTGGGGATGGTTGCCTGCTGATGGGAAATAGAGAACGAATTCCTGGCTTTGCTTTTCTTGTACAAGCAGCTTTTGCTTTTCCTATTAAATTGTCTTAATTTCTGTCTATGGGTTTTCTCACTTCTTCAGTTTCCCATCCCACCTGGGAGGAGTGACTGAGCAGCTCTGGTGTGGGGCTTAGTTCCATCTGGTGTTAGACCATGACACCTATTTGCCAACGGCAAGCTTGTAAAAAATGCTTATTAATTTAAATATCTTACCTGTCATGTAACATTTGATATCCTGAGAATTGCTAATGGGGTTGTTGTTTTTGAACATATACAGGTTGAAAGGCATTATGTTATTGCTACTCAGATGCTTCCACATATCATGGTCCGGACTTGTCCAGCGACCCGCTAGCACATCGTAGTCTCTCCGCCCCATGTGGATGAGCTTCGTGAGGGGGTCATACAGTCCTCCATGGTAGCCGATGATGATCTGGAAGTTGGGATTAGTGTCCATATAGATCTCCCCATATGCTGTGTACAGTATCTGCTTGATCATTAAGCCAGTCCCACTGAAGACAGCCAAAGGAGTGCCAATGTTATCGCAGGCTATGTAGAATTCATCGCCGCTGCTGAGCTCCATTGCAAAGAGGTGGCCCTGGAGGTCATAGTACAGGGAGGTGATCTCAGAGCTCGAGTGGTTGTACAAGTGGGTCACCTTTGTTGGGTTGGTCAGATCTGCGTAGAAGAACTGCAAGTGGTGGCCATGGCTGGTTTTGCTGGAGACTCTCCTTCCTAGGCCATCATAGCGGTACTTCACACTCCACCCACTTGCTTTATTGTAGGCTTTGATGAGCAGGCCAGCTGAATTGTACTCAAAAATATCATTGCCCCTTTGCTTCAGGAAGCCATCTTCATCCATTTTGTACTGCACATCCCCCAGTCTAGTAATCCTATCCCTGAGGTCATACCTGAGTGGTGTAAGGCGGGCACTATTCCCTGGACTCAACAGATGGAGGTTTCCATTTAGGTCATAGCTGTAACGCCAGAGAGGTTTGTCATTGATAGACACAGTCTGCAACTGGCCATCAGCATCATATTCATATGAGTAACGAGTTGTGTTTGCGTAAGGGCCAACCTTCAGCTCCTTCTTAACCACTCTACCCATGTTGTCGTACTGCACAGTCATCCAGTACATGAGAGACCGGAATATCTCATACTGGACCTCCTTCATCCTGCCATAGGCATCAAAATGTTTAGTGTGGGTCATGACAGCAGTGGTGATAATCTGGTTGATATCATAGTAGATGACCCCGAATTTACCGAATTGCTCAGTTTTGCCTGACACGTCATCGTACCTGTAGAGATCGATAGGCAAAGGTGTCTCGTTGATGACCGCTTGCATGCTGGTCACCCGGAAGCTGTTGTCATAGTTGTAGTCAAAGCGTGCATTCACCATGCCCTCCTCAGTGAAGCGGAAAATCTGTCGGTCAATGAGGGGCCCTATCTGTCTGTACCTGATTGTGCAGGTGAACCCTTCATTCTGCAGGTTTATGGTCTTCAGCATGCCCGCAGTTTCGTCGTACGTGAAACTGATCTTTGTGGTATCGTAGAGCATCTCGGCTAACTTGGACAGCTTCCCATACTTGTAGATGACGCGTCTCCCAGTGCCCAAGTACAAAGTGTGGAGGAGCTGCTCATCCTCTGTGAAGTCCTGAATTACTGAGGCATTGCCTTCTGGTGGCCGGTAGATGTTCCTGTAGTAACCAATGGAACGAATGGTTTCCAAAGTCTGACGGGCAACGTTGGGCATGGTCACCGAGGACAACCGGTCATTCTTGTCAAACTCAAAGATGTACTGTCTCTGGCTGTGAAGGAGCAGCACCATGGACTGGATGGAAAGAAGAAAAGTATAGATTATATCCCTGTTTTTCCAGCAAAATTATACTCTCACAGGACTTGTAAGATTCCTCAATCCAAAGAGCAGGGCAAGTATGAAAAATCTCTGTGAACCATAGAATTCAACAGTGAAAGGTAAGAAGCTGTGCACAGCACATCAAGTATCCTCAAACAGGAATGGTCAGTGGAAGAAGCAGTTAATGCAGTGAGGAAGGTCCAAGTTCAGAATGCTCAGTTTTTTAAATCACTACCCCATAACTGTCTTACCAAAGTGCCAATAGACTTTGAAAGCTAACTAAATAAGATTGGTACTTAAACAATGCTTGAAAAAGTATCCCCCAACACCCTCCAATGATGAATTAATTCATTGTGTCAACTCATCTTCTATTATCCTCTTCCTCCAAACTTCTGCCCGCATACTTATTTGTTCCAGGATTTTTTTTTGCATATAACAAACAATCCACATAGATTGTATAACACAAGGAGTAAGTCAATACTTTTTCCTTTTTAAAAAGATATGGCACAGCCACAGTTTCCCTAAACTGTTTTAGGGAAACAAAAAAATTCAAAAAACCAGGAATAAAAAATTCCAGTCCCACATATATAATACATGGATCTGTGGGTAATTGAGCAGTGTAATGCTGAATGGTAATACCTAGAAAATATAAGTTCCATGCTAACCTACAGAGTGAAGGCCCTGGGAGACACTGTAAAGTGTGCTAAAAGTATGGCTGAATTAATGTCTTACTTATTAATTATCATGTATTTTTGTAAGTAGAAATGGACCACTTGAAGAAGGCAGGATGTCATACTCTATAGGTTATTGTTTTTCCAATGTTTTCATATGGAAAATCTGGCTGGAAATTCCTACTGCTCACTCTGTTGACTTTATCTGAGCATATTTTATATTGCAGTCAATGAAATAAAGCAAGACTGTGCTTAAAAATCATGTGTCAAAGCTTCACTGTTCACATGCTCTCAGCATGACTGGGAAAAAAACATCTCTGACAATTTTCAACTGCTCTGTGGTGGTCTGGCATGAAAGCCACTTTGTGCACCTTAGTGGGACAGAAGACGAGGACCGGACCATAAGGACCAGCAATTAGCTGAGATGAAGGAGTGCAGCTGTACTGATGTCAAAGGAGAAAACCCATGTGCCTCAAATGCACCATCTCTGAGCGGTAAGACCATTCTTACCTTCTCCAAGTAGGTGTAGCTCCATGATTTACCATCAGCAAAGATTCTGGATGTAATTCTGCCAGACTGATCGTACTCCATCCTTTCTGACATTGTGCCCCTCTGAATCCCTGCAATGTGTCCTCCTGGGGAATAGGTGACATTGACCCCATTCAGTCTGCTGCTGGGTGACCAGAGACTGGGCCTCCCTGCCTGGTCGTAGAGGATGCGGAGCGTGAACTTGCGGTGGTCATCATAGATTTTCTCAGTCCTTGTCACACGATCAAAGTCAAGGGACAGCAGGTTTCTGTTGTGAACCTACAGGAAAAAGAGGGAGAATTAGGAAGCTGGAAACAGTGTAAGTTAGAAACACTAGCCTTGTTTCACCAAGTACCTCTTTACACCACACTGCAGAGTATCCAGCTGTTGATTGCTACTGGATAAGACACAATTTTTAAAGCAAAGAGTTATCCTAACATTGCTTTTATTGACTTCAGTGAGGAGAGAGGCAGAAGTATGGTACTTTTGAAACACCACAGTGAAGGAATATTGCTCATATCTCAAATCTAGATTTAGGACTGCTACAGCAGATGTGACCTACAGAACACAGAACGACAACTTATTGCAAGGAATATTTCCAAGATATTCTACTTATCAAACCTTGAAGACTGAGTCTTTTGCTTTCATGCATATCAGAAAACACTTGTAGAAAAGAGATGGATGTTGTGCCACCATAGCAGAAATCAGTGGTTTGCTCTGAGTTTACTGAATATAATGCAGGCATTGGAGGTTAAGCATTTCTCCTGAGATGAAATATGGAGGCTTTAACCACTGTAGATCTTACAAAGACCAGGAGCTGTCCTGTAAGAGCTGGACCTTTAACTTCACTGTCCTGGGGTTATTCAGAGATGCATAATTATACTCTGATCTTTGGAAATACAGAGGCACTCGAGGTAAGCAAAGGTATCTACTTCAAAGGCAAGAGCAGGAATACATTTCTACTCAGGGATTGCAGCGCACAGCAATACAAAAAGGAGCTGATAATACAACTCATCTTTAGTCATGTGTGCAAGGAGACTTACAAAACCACATCACCACAGGAGCAATGTACTGGTTTGAAAGCAAGGAGGAAAACCAGTATTCCCAGTAAGAGCTTGCAAGTGAAGACAGCTCTTTCTCCATCCCACCACTTCCAAACCTCTTTCAGCTAGGGAACATCTTTCTTCTGGAGGGGTATAGGTTCTTCTTGGATGAATCTCAGACTCCAAAAAGCTGACTTGGTTTTCAGTTCCCTTTGCAGCTATTCAGCTAAGGTCAGTAAACCAGAGTTTGCTGCTTGCTGTGAAGTTTTCAGATTTAGTTAAAAACACTGCCCTATCCTGCTCTGGGTAACACTGACACTCCTAACTGAAGTCTTCAAAAGCATGCAGATGTGGCACTTGAGGACATGGTTTGGTGGGGAATATGGAGGTGGTCTTTATTTTAGTTTGACATGTAGGACTTTGTACGGTTGGACTTGCAGAGAAAGGATGGGGTTGAATCAACAAAGAGGTTCATTAGCCCTGAAGAATAGGAGAGGGAAAGGCTGAATCATTGCAGTGCCTTTGTCTTGCATGGGCAGACATCTATGCGGAAGCCTAGAGAATGGGGACATCAGAAAGACAGAATTCAGAAAAAGGTATTACAGGAGCTGGAGAGAGAAGGAATTGTTGCCATGATGTAAGTGTGAGGATGATGCAAGAGGCAAGTGCAACAACAATTTTCAATTTATGGATAACAAGGATAAAAGGTACATATGACTTCAGGGAAGAAACTCTGTAGAAAGGTAGACAATGCTCTAATTAAATATGTGTGATATAGAGTGTAAATGTGCAATGGGAGAGAAGAAATCAGCCACTATAACAGGGAAGCTGGAAAATAATTAAAAACGTATCAAAACTCTTAAGTACAGATGCACATGAGTAACTAAGAGGAATTTGGTATCTCCTAGGTGCTTGCTGCTATAGAGAGAGAAACACAAGAAGCAATTCCTTGCAAAAAAAGAAAAGCAAAGCAGGAAGTAATAGCATCTCTGCCTCTCATATATTCACAGAGCAGCTCCATCCTGGCAGCTGCAGCTTCTTTTGCTCCAGGTCTTTGCCAAGAAAGCTGGGAAGAGCTCTTCTAGGGCTGGAACAGTCATCCAGGCTGAATAAGGTCTTCCTGAGATGTATGTCAGCAGCAGTGCCACTCACTGGGCTGGAAGGGCCAAACAGCAGGTCCCTCGATAGCTCCTTAAGCTCAGTCCAAATGTCCTCTGACTGGTGCCATAAATTGTTCCACCCTCCCTATGCTCTGGCAAGCAATGTCTGTGCGACTAGTTGAAACCAATCTCGCTTTTCCTGTATTTTATTTTTTAATGATTTGTTTTCTTCCGCTCTCTTGATGTACTGTCTCTTTCATCTGTGAAGTGCTGCAATGCAAACAGTAACCCCTCAAGGTGATAAGCAAAGTGAACCCTACCCTGCCAGTAGCCTCTGAAGAGGGTCTAAATCTTTTTCATACTTGTTCAAGGGCATGCCTTGTATAGAAGTGAATTTTCTGCAGAAGAACTGACAGGGCTGCAGGCTGCAGTCCAATAACTGTGTTTTATGGTGAGCAGCTAAATAAGGTGCCATCCTCCATCCCAGACCTTATTCTGGAATGGAGTCTGAAAACCTCCTGCAAAAAGGTTTTGCCCCTCAGAGTGTTTGACAAGGCTTGTGATCAGCACAGGATCAAGACAGAGTAAATTTAAATCCACAGTTCACAGTGGATTTGACATCCCTTTAAAATGTGTGAGGCTAAATTTAACCCCTAACTCACGTTCCACAGTACTTTATTCAATCCCTTAGCTTCCTCTGCAGAAAAAAGAGCATAAAGACACCACCATCTCTGATTTCTCCAATGCTTTCTTTGGCACTCCTTTAGCTTAACTGATAATTAAACAATGTTCATTGATCTCCCTGGGAACACTAGAGTACAAAAAGGGAGAGGATTTTCATGAAAACAGCCTGGCAACCTTCAGCAGAGGAGGGCACAAATGCTCCTGCAGTGAGGACTCCAGGTGCCAACAACATCCATGTGATGAATGGCTGCCTACAAAGGAACTTCCTCAGCAAACTGCTAAACCTGTTGGAGTGGCCATAGCCAGACCTCAATGTCCTGCAGAAATTGTGGAGATCATCCTGGAACACCTTTATTAGTCAGCATAACAGGAATGGTTAGCACCATATCCCCTTCTGGTCATGTTAGCTATGGGGATTTCTGGGATACTAGGTCTTGATGCCACCACTAACCTGCTGCCAAGGTCTTGGGAAAAAAAAGTGAATTATGACAGGAGTTACCATACCAGGTTAAATAAATAAAAGAATTGAGCCAGCAGCTCTGTCTCTTTTTGTTGTCCTATTTGCTCTATTCCCAGAGATTATTTTACATCCTTCATTATTGAAAACAAGTTTGTTGAATAAAGAACAAAAAAAAAAAAAAAAAAAGAAAAAGAAAAAGAAAAAGGAAGAGTCCTGTTCTTTGAAGCAGGATTTACTTAATTCTCTTAATTCTCTCTCTGCAAATGAAGTCTGTTGCTGCTGTTGGCCAGGGACAGGTGGAATTCATAGCCAGCCAATCTGCAGAGAGATGTCTCACCACCGCGTGGGTGGATAGAGAATCACAACTTTTCATGGGGTGTGTGGGACAGAAAAAGTGAAAGGGGCTGCTTTAACATATTTGTGATGCTTTACAGCTGCCTGGCCAAGTACAGAGCCACGTCAGCACTGATGGAACAAGGAAAAAGCTATCACGGTTGTCTCCTTTCCCTTCATCTGTGCAGAAGTCTCTACTGTGTGCCTTATCCATGCAATAAGGAACTGTGTTTCGGGTTATTTCCTAGGGAGGCAGGTCTGGAAGTGGCCTCATCTTGCTGGGTGCTGGCTGAGCTCATGGCAACAGGCTGCCAGTCCACAAGCACACCATAGGAGGAAAAGGCACAACCCATAAAAAATGGATTCTTGTGATGACAGCAGAAAGGATCACTCTTTACACTGTCCAGATCCTCACTTCATGAAATGATGCTGGAGCCTCCTTGGGATGTTCTTTCCCCATGAAGCACTATGCATTGCTGCTGTCTCATGCGAGCAGTGGGGTGAGGGGAGAGCGAAAGTAGTAACTTAGTCACATATAGAAAAGGGTAACATTTCCCAAAATCAACATCCCAAAAACATGTTGAATTTAACTTTCCTAAGTTTCTCTCCTGCCAGAGAAAGCAGCAATTATTGGTGTGAGGGAAGTGGGGAACATCACCCAGAGAGTATGTTAAATGTTGTGCAATCCCCAGGGAGGCAATTAGCACCTTGCAGGTTGTTGTATAAGGGGTGCAGACGCTGCCATGCATGCACAGACACAGGGCTTAAAACATCTAGTACACCCTCAACAACTTTGAACCCCTGAACACAGCCAGAACTGAGTCCTTTGACCATGTAAGATATACTTCTGATTCACCAGAAGGGTCCTGATAGGCTCAAAATGTGAATAAATGTTGGCAGATTTATACGGATACCAGCAACTAGCCTGAAAATTAATTTTGCACATGTTTTTCCAACTGTAGTACAATATAAAACACAGATACATTCTGTGTTTGAATCTACTACAAAAAATTTTGGGACAAAAAAACTGATATGGGCAGCTAAGCTGTGGTTAAATGAGTGGAAACTGTTTTGAATACCAAATAGCTGTGACCCAGCTGCAGATTTCAGAAGGCCCTCTCTTCTCAGAAAAAGACCTTTCTGAAAATTTCATCAGTTATTAAAATGAAACAAAATATAAAATAGAATAAAATAGAATAGAATAAAATAGAATAGAATAGAATAAAATAAAATAAAATAAAATAAAATAAAATAAAATAAAATAAAATAAAATAAAATAAAATAAAATAAAATAAAATAAAATAAAATAAACCCCTCAGGACAAACCCAACAAAAAAGCGTGATGACAACTGATCTGCAGATACACAGCAGTTCACACTGAAAGAGCAGCTTCAGCTTTCATTACTGTTCGCATATTTTCTTCTGGTAACAAAATACGAGGCTATCAATGCACGGGGAAAAGAACAGAGGCTGGGGTGGAGAGATTGAAGAGAAAGACTTGACAAGTGTGAGCGAGGAGAGACAGGAAAAATCACACCAAAGTGGCAGGGGTCATGCAGCAGGGAATGGGGAGAGGTGAAGAGCAAGGACTGGGAAACACATATCCTGAAACCAGAGCATTGATATTTACTGCCAAGTTTAAGTGTGAATAAATAGCTGCAGTCCTTTTGCTGGGGTGGCATTACACAGCACTAAGCATTTTTCTCAGAGGGTCTGAATTTGCCAGGTGCTGAGCAGCTTCCCAGGAACCGTTCATCAGCCTGTGACTCTGAGACTACCAAGGTACAGGGTGAGTGCACAGGACTTGCTATTACAAGTTCCCAGCTTTGCCAGCAGTTAGCAGATGAATTACAGCTTATTGTGCAAGATCTTTAAACAGCCCTGACAAGTATGAGGTGCGTTGTGCGGAACAATGTTTTCAAAACACATCAGTCTCAAGCACAGAAAGGTCTAGGCACTCCTGGAGGGAGAGTACTGTCAGGCTGTAGCTGCTTGTAACACTTCAGGGAACAATAGCAATTGTGGTGCAATGCCTTGTGAGCCCAGTTCTTCAACAGGTTCAACAGACTACCAATTTCAGGAATCCAGAGTTTTTTCTGAGGTTTCCTAATGAACAGTATTCACAGAATCACTGAATGGCTTGGGTAGGAGTGGGCCTTAAAGATCTAATTCCAACCTTCCTGCCATGGGCACAGACACCTTCCGTTAGACCAGGTTGCTCAGAGCCCCATCCAACCTGGCCTTGAACACTTTCAGGGATGGGGCAGCCACATCATCCTTGGGTGGTCTGTGCCCGTGTCTCATCACCCTCACAGAAAAGAATTTCTTCCTAATATCTAATCCAAACCATCTTTTTTTTTCAGTTTGAATTCATTCCCACTTGCCCAATAACGCTATGTCCTTGCCCTAAGCTCCTCTTCAGCTCTCTTGGAGCCCATTTAGGTAATGGAAGGTGCTCTAAGGTCTCCCTGGAGCCTTCTCTTCTTCAGACTAAACAACCTCAGCTCTCTCAGCCTGTCCTGATATGCTTAGAAGGCTTTCAGTGCTCTGCTCTATGACTACCAGCAGCACAGGTAGAAAACACCTGCACTAACTGGTCTGGTATTTTATAGTTACAACTGTCCCTGGTTTGCTTGAACAGCCTGAGATGATGGATCTGTGTGTCTGATGGGAGGTCACACATTCCCAGGGATGCAGAGGACAGGTTGGGAGATCAGCAGCATCACCTTTGATGGCTAAGGGAACATCAGCACATAAGGAGGCATAATGATATACTACAGTCATAAAGGTTATGTCACTGAGGGTAAACAGACAATTCTCTGTCCTGCAGCCCCATCCCTCTTGCAGACAATACAAATCATACCTATCCCCTTCTGCCACGAGACTGGGGACCGATGAGATGGGAAGTGGAGGCCAAAAGTGCTCGTGGTTCTCACTTACCCTCAGCCGACGTCCAAAGACGGTGACCTGCCCTCTCGCTTGTTCCTTCCTCTGCCTCCACTCCACGAGGTTGAGGCCGTTGTCGATGGGCAGGGTGACATTCCTCTTACCCACCGTGGGGTTGACCGTGCCAGCCAGCAGATGTGGCTCGGTCTGCAGGGCCACCTCCATGCCATTGGCGAGCATCAGTCTGAGGGAGCCATCAGCACCGATGTAGTAGCTGTTTCGGACTTGGTCTGAAGACAGAAAAGAGTTCTTAGCTGAACTTTGGTGATACAGCTCCAGCTCTTCGTTTGCTCCCTTGCCTAGGCTGCACGAGCATTTTGGATGGTTGTAACCAAACACACTCTGTTACTCACCTGTCCCACTCAACGGGAGCAAAACATCATTTTCATCAGGGAAAGTAAACATGTTCAATTGCTTTTTCATTCTGATGAGGTTCGGCACCTCATATTCTTGCAGAAAGCCTTGCACAGGTTAAAAAAGTGAAAAACTGTGTAATCCTTACCAAAGGATGCAGGTTCAAACCTCTTCCTCTAGGCTAAAACACTATGTGGTGAGATATTTGTTTTAAATCAGTCTGACTGAAAACTTTCCACGCTTTTATATCCTAAAATCCTAATTTCACAACAGTATATGAGAAAGTGGGGCCACCTACTTTTCTCAGCTCATTCACTGTCTCACAAGTGACAGGAAATTGCACAGCAAGTTAATGCTAACCAGTTCCCCAAACAACAGCCAATCCTTTCCCTTGAGAAAGCTTTCAGGAGGCAACTGAAGTCCTCATGTTTGGAGAGAAAGCAGAAACATTAAGCTCCCACACATCTCTATACATCTGGCCTCCACTAGCTCATCAAAGATCAGATTTTGAGGCCAGTATTTGGGAATTCAGGAGTTGAAGAGAAGAGCAATCTCTCTTCTACATCCTTCAGGAATCAGGCAGGCTGAAAGCTCATCCTTTGAATCTCCAGCTGGCATTTATCTCTGCAGAGAGTGGCTCATGAAGTGTAAGAAAGCATGAGACTTAGTGCAGAATGGCTTTAAAACATATTATACAAACACTGCCTTATCTGAAGCTCTTCAAAAGCTGGAAAATATAACCATTTCTGTCTCCCAGGCTGCCATAAACTCTTAATTGTTAATAAAAACACCCATTGAAAATTTCCATTAAGGGTTTTTCCTTTCTGAGGCAAGCTGGGTTTTGTTCACTAGTTGCTCTGCCATAGCTCAGCAGGAAACAAGATCACACTGAAATTACCATTTCTTGTCCTCAAGAAATAGATCAGCAAAGAGAACAGTTTGGTATAGTTAGGGAAGAAAACATGACACCAACTGGTCCTTTTTTATGTGGGTTTCATACTGTTCCTGTGGTAGCCAGCTGGAGTTCTGCCACAGAGACCTCAGCAGAACCACTGCTCAAGTTTACACAGCAGTGATAACGAAACCACTGGGGTACAGGATTTTGCCCAAAAAACATACAGCAGTGATCCATAATGCAGATCCAAGTATTTTAACTCTACCACTGAGTATGTAAGTTGATGGTCTTTGACACAGACTCCAGCTAGATAAAAGCCCCTACATGCTTGAGTCTGCAAATGGAAAGAAGGGCCAGCAAGTTGGCTGCCACACCTTTCTTAGATGTGTGGTTTGATGCTAAAGTACAAGGAGATGGGCTTTAAATCAAATCAGTGAAAGATCCCTGACCAGTGAATATATTCCTCTCTCTTTTTTCCTTCACCAGCAAGCAGAGGAAGGCTTGAAGGTTTACCTGAAATTAATCAGACACATGATGTTCTATTTGTGTTACATAAGCACCACAGAAGGGTTATTGTAACCAGTGCTCTGGTACAGTGTGGGGAATGTAAATCCTCTACTTTCAAAATTTTCCCAAGAGAAGACTCTTCCCTGGCTCTGGAAGGCATTTCTCAAGGGCTACATGAAATCCATAGGCCGCTGAATGCTGTATTTTAGACTGCTCTGGCTCTAGGGCACTACTGCCCTACTTTGGCATTGAACAAATGCTCATTTTGTCACTAGTCCAGAAGACAAAATCCCACTGGACTGTTGATGTGCCTGTTGTAGAAGCTCCTAATATCCTACAGGAATTGCAATCTTCTGAAAATGCCTTCTCAGATCTCACCTGTTCACAGTGTGATCCAGATTTCCTGAAAGGTTCACCAAGAATTTGGTTCACCAACCTACCTCTTCTGCAACATTATTCAAATCTTTAAGTGAGTTTCTTCAGATGCAAACAGTTTCATAATTCTATACTTCTGAAGATAGTTAAGCTGTTTGTAATTCTGCATGTCATAATGGCCGGATTGTCCCTGTGCCAGAGGGCAGGACAATGACAGAATTGACTGTGGCACCATTATGTAACTGTGCCTTCAGTGCTGAGTGTATAAATCACACCACAGTCAATTTTGTCACTAAAGGGCCCCCAACAGTGGGCTCCATTGCTTAATTAGGCTCTTGAGGTGAAGCCAACCTCATGTCTGTGCTGTTGCCACTCATCTTAATGTGAGTGAGATGGGGTGGGGTAGGTTGCATCTGTCTAGCAGTAAAGAATAAGAAAGTCATTGTATTTCCCTACAGGAATATGGGGACAGTTTGAGGGGGCTAGAACCCTCTCAGCTGTTCTCTCCAGAAGGGTAAAAGCAGTGTTTCAGGCTTTCAGGTTTTTAGTTTTCAGGCTTTTCATAGCAGGTACCTTCTTGTAGGAAAGGCTGATGTTGTTACAGGGAGGGGGAAAGAAATCGTATCCAAGAGATGTGGGAATAAATGTCATTCTGGAACATGCTTGCCCCACTTGGAGCAGTTTGTTCCTCACAAGGAGGGAAAATGTTTCACACCCCACTGTAATCAGTCATAGCCAGAGTGAATGAGATCTGGGGAGTAAAGAAAGCAGAGTCTGAAAGTTCCCTCCCTTTCCCCAAGCCCAGAAAATAGGTGTGATAGCTCATCCTGATCCCAAAGAGGCTTCAGCTTTCAGACCCTGGAGATCCAGGCTGGCACTGTGCAGTACAGGCTCTGCCAGTACCAGCATGTCAGCACAGTGGTCCCCTGCTATTTATTCCTCTTTTATTTCCCACTTCATTCCCTTTTCCTCCACTGAATCAGTCCTCTGCTTCCCACCTTCCTACCACAGGCACAACCGTGCTCATTTCCCACAGCCATAAACTGGTCCCACCAGTCCTACCCCACCTGCCCACTTCTCCTTTGTACCTCTCCACGCTACCTCTCAGCTCAAATACAGACCTTTTGGGCACAGGGATGGTCATTTTTCTGGATGCCTCCTTGTGAATGTTTGAAACACCAGTGAACAAAGAATCAGATCTCCAGCAACCAGCTGGAAGCCTGTTCCAGAAGGATAGCAACTGTTAAGTCAGAAGCCATTAAGAGACTGAAGCAAAGGGGTTGGCTGGAAGCGTGGCTTGATTTATGCAACCCTTTTAGTTACTACAATAATGGTAATGATGATGGAGGACTGTGCTGCACGAGCCTGCATGGCAAGGGGACTGACTGAGAATGGAGCACAAAAACAGCTGCAGAGCACCCACGGTGCTAGGGAATGAGGCTAAGTAGGTGTGAGTGTGTGTCTGTACCAGCATGTGGGGAGCTCTGGTGCACTGAGAATGCAGGTGATTTTTGGCACTGGGATTATCAAGACGACGCCTGTTTCCTGATCCATTGTGTGCAGTCTGGTCAGGAAGGGAATGGGGGCCCAACCCACCTTGGAGCAGGGTGTAGAAGGCCCCTGATGCGGACAAATTGGTTGTAATTGTAACATCATCCTTGCTGGAGGTTTCCACCTGGACGTGCACAGAGCTGTCGGTGTCGCTGCGGAAGCTGCTCACTTGCCCAGTAGGGAAGGTCACGTTGGTCAGGCGGCCAAAGCTGTCGTATCTGAAAGAGAGAATGTAATGAAGTCAACAGCATCAACAGAGGACGAATTATCCTATGAAGTGTAGATCAATTCTTCAACTCATCATCCAGATTTTTCAGAGAGAAAAATGCACTGTCACTCTTTCAGACAGTCTTGATTTTTTTTGTCCTCATGAGAAGAAAATCACAGCTTTTAGCTGAAGAAATTGAAGTAAAGAATAGAAAAATACTAAAAACATATTAGCTTGTACTTACACAATATTTTTACAACACTCCTCACACCTGCACTATGCGTCTTGTTTAAAAGAGTAACTTTATTTTCCATCTCAAAGCAGTGGCCTGTGCATCCTGTCTAGCAGAACTAGGAATTTCTGAAGCTCACCAACTGATTTGTCTGATTGTGTCCTGAGCTCAGTAATTTATTTTATTTTTTTTTTTCTCTATCTAATTTTAAAAAGCTGTATATTAAGGTAGCAGCAAGGACCAGATTGGCCACATCAGATAGAGAATTTCCTTTGTGAACGTGGTATAGAGTCCTGAGCATAGATGAACCCCCATGTCTACCTTTTACTGTTCCTAGGACCATATGGAAGTACTGATTTAAAAGTGTAAAAAAGCAGACCAGTTTTCACCCCTACTGTGTCCTTGGCCTTTCCAATGAAGAATCAACATAAGCACCATCTGGGAAGGTTTCTGTGATGTGGACACCTGTGTGCCAGGGCCCAGGTAAAATAAGCTTCATACACGCAGGCCCCACAGCAGTTAACAGGCTGGAGGAGTTATTTTTTGGTTAAAAGAAAAACAGACACATGTGTCTAGAGCCCTCCTGAGTTAAGGGAGCAAACACCTCATTATGCCTCCCATCTGTGGCATTACAAAAAGTTTCACAGACCCAAAAGGCTGGCAAGGGACCTTTGCAATGAGGTTACTGTAGCTGAAATGGAGAGCAATAGGGAGCTCTACTGGCTAATCTGTGGAGGGCTGTTGAACCTTCTGATGAGAGGGACCTTCAGGGAATTTTTATTTAAATAGTTAGGGAGAAACAGAAAAATTCCAGCAAATCAATTAGGGATAAATGTTTGGCTTTTTTCAAGTCCCGCCCACAACTCTTTTAAGAATGATTTATATGAAACTAAGTAGATTGTATTATGAAAATTTATCACTTGGGGAAGCAAAGTAAATGGTGGGCACCCTAACAATGGGTGTTCTGAAGAGGATTATAATAAATTGCTTATTGTGTCTACTGAGGATGTGACAGAAAGTAAATGGAAACAATGAAAATTCAGATTAGAAGCTGCAGAACATTTTCAAGGCCCACGGTTGCTCCAAGCAGAGGAACAGATGGAGCACTGCAAATCCCACTGTCCAACTCTTTTAAGAATAAGTTAGAGAAATGTCTTAGAGGGGATCTGGATACAGATGATCAGACCTTGGAGGGAGCAGATGGTTGAGGAGCTCTTGATGCTTTTTTTGGGACTACTCTGAACTAGGGAATAAGAAAATACACCCCATCTAATAACAAAACCCAGAAAACAAAAAAAAAATCCAAATAGAAGAGGGGAGTGGAGGCAAGGGGAGGTGTGGGGGGAAGGCAGGGCAGGGCAGGGTAGGGTAGGGCAAGGCAATGACAAGGTGCTCTTGACCTGTAGTTGATGAGAGACCCATCAGCAGTCACTGGACTGGCTCTGCACTATACAGAAAAAAATTTGTCTCCTCTTCCACTCTCATTTTGCCAGATTCAAACACAGTGCTGGTTCGAATCACACTTCACTTCTGAAATATGGTGGCAGTGATTTAATGTGAGGAAGGGCTGGTTGAAAAGATTTTTGCCCAAGTTGGGTTATAGTGACTAAGTGGGTGACCTCATTGCAAATCTCTGCATCCCTCAGGTTTGGAGAGATCATCACATGAGGCTTTTCTTGCCCACTGAGCAAAAGGGGAGGCAGAAGGATAGAAGAAAGTATTTGCCCTCCACAGTCAGCCTCAGAGTCATGGATTATCCAAGCCTTGCCCTTCCTCTCAGATGTCCTGGCAATCAATCAGCCACTTGTAAAATGGAAAAGAAAGAAGAAAAAAAAAAAAAAACCCAAACAAGAAAAGGTTGAAAACAGGACTGCATTGCAGGAGTTTGGCAGAGATCAGTTAAAGCTTTTCCAAGCAGCTAACAGCACACAGCCTGGATCTGAGCTGCATCTCCATGCAAGAGCCAGAACTAAAGTGCTCCCAGTACCAAACTATTTACTCCAGATTTGTGGCTGCCCTGTTTGCACTGAGACAAATGTGTTTTGCTTGTACTGTCTCCAGTCACCTGCACATCTCCTCCTAAACCAGCATGTGAATCTTAAACAGAAAACATCACAGGCAGTCTCTTTACCCCATCTGCTGATACAAGACACAAGGGATATGACTTAGTCTTTCCTCTGAGCAGAGAAAACATTGTTATCACTGAAGGTGTGTTGTGTAACATCCTACATTCCTTCTACCACAACGTCAATAGTCCTAGATATACAAATCAGTCTGAACTGTAAGGGTAGAATCAAGTTTGAAAATGTTCTGAAATTTCAGTAAGATGAATCTGAATTTGGCATCTCTGACTTGGTGGATTAGTAGGTGTGAGGGATTTATTTCTATTGCCTCATTTAGATTTTAAAAATAAGCCGCTCCTAAAAGTAAGCCTGATTCACCTCCTGAAAACAGTGTCACAAATCTAGATGTGTTGCACTGAAGTCCAATGGGTGACTTTGGTGTAACAGGTGTATAAAAGGAAGCAGGTCTGCAGGTTAGGGAAATAAGGAGTGCAAAAGCCAGGATGCAGGCAGAGAGCTTGTTCAAGTGGTAAGAGCTGAGTCAATGTCCTGTGAGTCACAGCTTTTTATCTTAATTGAATGGCACTCAAAAAATGCTGAGAGCGAGCACAAAACCTTTACTCCATGCAAGTCCTACTTATGTGCTCCCAAGAAAGCCTCAAAACCCTGTGGATACTCAGTTTAACAGCCCCCAGCAGCAGCAGACAGCCAACTCTTTATATTCAACAAATCACAGAAATACAAATTGGTTTGGGGTGAAAGGGACCTTACAGATCACCTTGTTTCACCCGCCTCACCATGGGCCAGGACACCTTACACAAGATCACACTGCTCTGAGCCCCATCCAGCCTGGCCTCGAACACATCCAGAGCTGGGGCAGCCAGATCTCCTCTGGGCAACCTGTGCCAGTGCCTCACCACACTCACAGTAAAGAATCACTTCCTATCATCTGCCCTAAAACCCACCCTCATTCAGTTTAAAGCCATTCCCCCTAGTCTTAATGCAGGATGCTCTTATTAAAAGGCAAACAGTGCCTTTTTATATAATATTATGCAGTGTAAAAGAAATATTATTTTACATAGTATTTCTGTAGCACCTTTTTAGCAATATTTTTATAATATTCCTGGACCTCAAGCTTCTAGCACCCTCACAAATGGTTCTCCACCTCTGCTGGGCAAATAAATCATATTTGCAAATATGCAACTGGAGAAACCTGCCAGTAACCTTTCCTTGTGCAAATTAGGCTAAAATAGCAAGAAAAAAAAGAATGAAAAAGCGTGATGGCACTTAGACCTCTGTGCACACATTCTTCTTGTGAAGTCAAAATGACTAAGTACAATTCACTTAATTTACATGGATACATTTTTACAGGTGTACAAAACTCACAGTACTTCACCAAAAGCAAGGACTCCCATTTGGGACTTTGGATCCTGAGAAGCAAGGCTACCTTTGGACCAGAACAGTCTGGAATGATCTGCTGGTACTGGTTTAAGATGTCTGCAGAAGTACATTAGACTTTTGGCATATCCTTAGTCACCCCATTAACCTTCTTCAGAAGGAACTAGGACCATCTGTGTTTTCTGCATGTGCAGGAGCTGCTGCACCTCTTTGCCCAACAGACGGACAGGAACCTGCCAAGGACGGGCTTTGGGGGTGGACAGCTTACTGATCTGCAGCTGCAAGAAGATCCTGCCTTACAAAGGAAGAAAAATGAGAAGATAGAACAATGAGACCATTCCAATTTTTATTATTATTTTTAACTGGTGACAGATGAAGTGTAAAATGCTCACGTCCAGACTAAGGCTCCTTTTAGCACTGTGGTGGCAACGTAAACGGAGGTGTGGGAAGCCCATTAGCATGAACACACACAGCATTTTCTTCTTGGCAAGCAGTTCTTCTTCTCTTTTCTGTTTTTACTCAGAACTGGAGCATTTTCCCCCTTTTCCCTGATTTAGCTCACAAACACATACCTGTCACATACCCACAGTCTCCCAGGAATGTGCAGACTTGCACATCCCAGAGATAATATGCTTGACAAGTTAAATGTGCTGATTCCTTCCACCTCTGCTTTCAGCCCTATAAAGGCCCTAACAGGGCACACCTCAGCTTGGAGAGGAAAAAGCCAAGCAACTGGCTCTTATGTAGCTGCAGGTGTGCCCTGGTATTTGCAGTAACATAAATCTCTCCTAGTCACCTCATTTTGCAGCTAAGCTGCCTAGCCTGTTTCCACAGCATCAGGATTTAGGGTTGGGCCAGTTTTCATCACAGCCTAAGACTTCTGTGTTCTCCAAATGCTCTGAAAGCCCCAGAATTAAGGAAATACTGAAGCATGGGAGTGCACACAGCAGCCACTTGGAGCAATGAATCCATCACCTGCTAACACAGCTGCTGCCTCCCATTCAAACCTGCTGCAAAGCCGCAGCACTTACAATTACAGTGGCAATTATTAGGCCAGCAAAGGAATCCGTTACCATCCATTCCCAATTGGAAACGTACTTAGCTAAGGTTCAATGCACAGAATTAAAATGGTATTTGGTGCTTATGAGGTCTAATTGTTGGCTTGTAAACATTCAGAGCTTTCATTTATCACATTACCATTGTGTAGAGACCTGGACCTTGGGAATTAAAGAGCATCCTTAGTACCATCTATTCAGAAATCAATTTCTTGCCTGAGTTTCTGCATTTCCTCATTTTAGCCTCTTCACATTTCATCAGCCTTTTAAAACACAAGTCAAATAGATCAGAAAAAAACTCACTATAATAATATTGCATTTAGTGCCAAAGTGCCTAAATGGACCTTGCAAACTATATTTTGCATGTGATTATACCAACGTGCACCCAGTGCCTCTTAACAAGCTCGCCTCATCCCAATTTTTCAAAGAACATTAAACACAACATTGAAAACAAATCTATAACAGACAAACTGATAATACTCAAAAATGCATGAAGGCAAGTCCTCTCCCTAATGACCAAAGACCAGGTTGTGGTCACAGTCTACTGAATTTTCTGACTGCCCAAGAAAGAAGAGGAAGATCTCGTTCTAGCTTTATGATATTCATAATTCCCTTGATTCTCAACTAAACTTTGCTATCAGGCATGAACTTCAGGGCAGGACAGTGGCTCAAAATGTGACCTCATGACTTACAGAGGGTACTGGAGAACTGCTATTTTATCCTGGCACCTAGTGGAGCTTCACTGCATGTTTGTCAGAGGAACAATATCGAGAATCTCATCATTTTATCATGTAGAAATTGTGGAACAAGTGGAACCAAGAAATCTTGCTAAAAGAGGAGGGAGGAAAAAAAGCCAAAGGTGTTTCTCATACTCCAGTCTGCTGCAGGAGTAGAACAAAACCCTCACTTGAACTACACTAAATCAAATCCTGTAGAACTCTGTGTATGATCTGATAAATCACAGTCACACCGACCAGGGCACTGCCTTTGGCACTAAAAGCTGCTGGTGCTGGGTGGGACCTCTGCTGAGCCCTGGGGGTCACTGGGAAGCCATTCAAGGTCCTCCTGCATGCTCAGTCCAGCTGGCTCCTACCTTCCATCCATTACAGAGTGTGAGGTTTGGCAGAGTTAGGTTCTCTGTAAAACAGCCTCCAGTGTTATGGGGTCAAAACTCCCCTTACCGCTCATATGAAGACCTGGCTCCATGAGATCCTTTGCCCTCCAGACAACTGTGAGTGACTTCTTGGGTAGTCCGTGAAAAGGTTTTGAATTTCTGGGCTTGGCTGGAGCAATGTGTAAGTGTTTGAGTCTGTACGGGAGGAGGCGACCTTCAAAACTAATTGGACACACACAGGACCTAAGTAAAAGAGCCTCATCTGGGCTAAATAATGCATAGAAGGTTTGACTTTGGCTGAGAGGGAAATTGAGTTAATGTACAGTGATAACATCTCAGTGAACTAATCAAGATAATTGCCGTATTCTTGATTTAAACAAATCCATTAATAAGAATTTCCGGATTCTGAAGCAGACAAACAGCAACTGCTAAGAAACTTTGTAAAGGCTGGTAGCAATTTTTTCAGGTCAAGTTAAAAAGCAGCAACAACAAAGCAGCAAGTACTCACACAGCATCCTTTGTCTTTTACTGGAAGAGTGGAACAAGAAGTCATTTCCCTGGCTGAGTTTCCAGATCAACTTCCTTTGCTGCTGATTATCACTGTTACTGTCACCAGTTCAATGGGAAGAAAAGTCTTTAATCCAGTTACTGGACAAGCTGAGCTGCACTGCATTAACTGACAGCTAATGTCAAGCCCACTGCAGGGGCAGGAAAGGTCTATATAATGCTAAAATCCTCAAAGTAGTCATAGACAGGTCTTTGGAGACAGGCTAATTATTGTGGGGAGCTAAGTTTCACTCAAACAAAAAGGGAAACTGCACACCATTATACATTGAGTCTTACTCAGAGCTAAACCTGATAAAACAGGATTGTTAGAGCAGGCTTGGTGTAGGATGTGTGAAAGGAAGAGCTGTAAGGGCTGTGAGCGAGATTGCCATTCTCTGAAGCCAACACCAGTCTCTTTCCCCACAGAAAGGCAGGGACAATGTGCCAGTCCAGCATGAAGCCTTGGAGGACCTGGATTCCCTGGTGTGCCCTAAAGACAGACCTCCAGTACTCCATCAGTACATCCTTCCTCCTTCCCTCCTTTGCAGAGTCACGCCAATGTGCCCACATGTCAGAGCTCTTTGCAGCCTTATGGTAAAGGCTAAGAAATGGCCTGGTAAGAACAGCACCTGGAGGAGAACCAGAGATGCCTGCTATGTTGGCTGGAACTAGATGTTCTTGAAGGTCCCTTCCACCCCAAGCCATACTGTGATTCCATGATGAACATGTAGCGATGCCACTCTCACAACACCACTGCTCTGTGATGCTGGGTTTCTGATTGATGGTCCTTTGTAGACAGTCAGGTGAAAGGTATTTACCTTTTGAGGACGTTCTTCATGGTAGAAGAACATGGTGCCACTGGTGCAGTGTAAACTTGCCAGCTGGATTTGCTTTACTGTTAACTTTTTAGGCAGCAGTGTCCAGCTTGCCCTGGCACACAAACAATTCTTGTCAGCTGTGAGAAACATGAAACTTTTCCTCAGAGTCAGATTTGATGCCATTATTTCTTTGGCCATGAGCAAAACAGAAATATGAACTTCACCCTTCCCCTCAGTCGGGACTGAAAACTCCTTTAGAGCACCTTCCAGCCACTCATGTTCACAGGAATTCTCTAAACCACTTAAGCCTTCCCAATGTACATTTCTTGCTGTTCTGGCAGAGAAACCAATAACATGAAAGTAGTGAATGTTGATTTTATTTGGTTTACACCATCTTCTTCAGCTTCCTTGATAACAAGGAATTTAGACTTCATCCTGCCATGCCTGCACTCATCTCTGCAGCTTGTGTTTCAGTCATGCAAATTCTCTCTCTGGTGAGATTACATTAGAAGAAAGGCATCAGAGTCCTGATCTAAGATACAAAGAAATGGAGAATATACTGCTTTCATGGTTGGTTACTCTACCAGTTAGGTCATCTCGGCCTTAAAAAAATCACACCTTCTTGTCAACTTGAATTTCTCTAGCTTTGCTTTCCAGTCCCATACCCTTCTCAAGCCTTTCTCTGTTAGACTGAGAGTCCCTCTCTAGGCAAGAGCTTTGGCTGACATGTTGTGATCTGGACACTTCCCAGTCTCATTCATGTTGAGATAAATAGATCAAGTCTTTCTTGTTCTCCCCATGAATGAATTTTTTAAGAGTTTTTCTGCCCAGCCTTCAACTTCCACAGTTCTTCATAAACTGCATTTTTATGAGTTGACAATATTAGTCATAGCAATGCTGCACAGAGAAAAAATCAGCTTCCTACTAGCCACTACAAGTAGAGTGTGATGAGTAAATGCATTCATTTAGTTTGTCCATCCAAGCAACAAGTTAGACAGATTTGCCATCGAATCATGTGAGGATCACACTGAAGACTTTATGCCTTGCTACAACTCTGAGAGCTAAGGCTTAGCCCACTTACATGTGTACCGTGGCATCAAGACTGTGCAAGAACATATCTTGTTTAAATGAAACCTACTTTACCAAACAATTGAAATACGTGAATCTTATTTCATATTCTAATTTTATCAGTCTGATTTTATATTCTTTCCCTGGTTACACATACAAAACCTGGACAGAATCAATCCTTCTAAATCACTGATCTGCCTTTCAAGACCCTAGTGGACAGGACAGGACAGGACAGGATAGGATAGGATAGGATATGAAAGGGTAAGATGGATGAAAAAGAACAGTCTCCAACTCAAGCATGGAAGATTTAGGCTGAGCATATAAAAAAGCTCTCTAAAAGTAACAATAATACAGGTAAATACATTGTTATCACTAACAATATTTATAAAAAAACTCAGATGACTGACAGGATCCATTTTACCGAACTGTAGACATCTGCAACATAAACATCTGTATCTGAACTCATCATTCTCTACTACCTTTGCAGAGATAAACTTCCAGAATACAACTCTTCTCATCTAAAGGAAATACCTAACATAACTCATAAGAAACTCTGAATGGGCCTTTTTCTCTCCACCTGCCTGTAAAGGGTGGCTGAAGTAACTAATTCAGATATAGACTTTTACCCTGTAGTTTTATATAGTTGCAGCAGAAACTGTCAGGAACAGTTAAACAGAGATAAGTGATCACAGGTTTGGATGAGGTATCTCTGAAGGCACAGTCACAATTCTACATTCAGTGATGCTGTGCTATCCTACAGTGCTGACTTGCTCTAGTCAAGATTTTCATAGTCCAGCCACTAGAGAATACTGTCTTCCATTTAGTTCTAAAAAGCTTTCTTATGACTCTTCTGAAGTGCATTAAAGGACCAGAATGATGACTTTCACAAATGCTCTATTTTGTTGGACAGCAAGAAATAATGGATCACTGTTATAAATATATCCACAGAGCTAGTTGATTTTGAGCTTCTGTCTCATTTTATCTCCTTTATATTTTCAGTTGCACTTTAAAATAAAAGATTATGTTTGAGGTATAAATCTGACCATTATTAGCTGTAATATTTAGTTTGCTTCACTGTCTGTGGCTGCATCTGTTTCCAAGCACAGAACTATTGGGTTCTTTGCAAAAAGAAAATACCTCCTTGATTTAGCACAATGGTCCTGACAATATAGCTGGCTTTCACTCCTGTGGAGAAAAACACCCTCTTTTTCCTCCCTAAGGTCTTCCTCAAGCAAATTCAAAGTAAGAGATGGAGAGTACTAACTTGGATTCACTGAGGAATATTGCTACAGTAATTGCAAACAGAACATTGATAAAATGCTAATAACGTTTCAAAAGATTCATCACAGAGTTTCCATCAGTTCTTTTCAAGGCAAGAGCAGGAGCAGTGAGTATTAAGCAAATAAACTTGAAACTGGGCCTGGAACATTTTAAGGAGAGAACCAAAGCAACCACATATCAACACACAGATATGTGGATTTAGCCAGCTTTCCTTTCCTGAATCCCTTTTTTTCCTAGCAACTTTTTTGTTTATCATCTTGGGAACTGCCTACTCTATCCAAATTGGATTCTTACAATGGGTCTATTATTATGGCAGCTGAACACTTCCATGTAACCATTCAAACCATGTGGGAAATGATGTACTTAAAGGAGCATTTCAAACAGGTTACACTTGTAAATAAAAATTAAACTAAGGAAGAGGGAGGGAAAGGGGCTCTCAAGAACAGGATGAATCCTTCTAGGTGCTCCTCATCCAGTTATTTATCTTTGTCCTTTTTAATATCAGAAATGTGTTCGCTTCACTGTATTTAAAAGCAGGGAATTGCTAACAGCAGTACAGAGAAGATGTACAAATATTCAAGATACTGCCATCTCTGGGTCTTTCAGTGCATCCTATCTTCTCTCTGCTTAAAAACTCTTTGGGGATAGTCTTGAACAGTTCCAAGACTACTCTCAAAGCTTAGTGAGGCAAATTGCAACAGGAGGAATTGAGCAGTCCATTAATTACAGAATTGTTTCCAGAGCAAGCTCTCATTAGTCATTGCCAGTTGTCATTCTACACCAGACACTTCAAACAGGCTCAACAAAGACACTGCAGTATAGGAGGTAGGTGAAAAGCTGTGAAAAAAGAGGCTCTGATGGAACTTTCATACTTCCAAGGCTTTCAAAGCCAAGAAAAATTCTCTGACACACAACCTAAATCTCCAGTCCTGACTACAGCTAAGGAGAACCAGGTGTCCAAATTACTTAGAAAAACTCAGCAGAAATTCTGTTTGACTTGACTTGGTAGAGGGAGCTTATTCAAGCACTAATGCACCTACTGCCAGTACCTAGTGTTTGCATGAAATCCAATACTCTCTGTTCAGGCCATTTTATTTGCACAATAATTCTGATCAGGGAATTAAATTCTACCAACCTTGCATGGTTCAGAGAACACACAATGAAGTCAGCAGTGCCAATATCCATAAAATACTTACTCATAAAATGTTGTCCAGCCATTTTCATTGCTTTTAGTGGCAAGGAGACCAGAGTTGCCGTGGTAAGTCATCATGGCTACTTCATGCCCCTGTGTTGTCACACTTTTGAGTGCACTGTTGGTACCAATTGTCACCCAGTAGACTTGGCCATCGGGCACCACCAGCCAGAGGGGCATCCCTGTGGAATCTCTTCGGATGTTGACTAAGTTGCCATTATTGTCAGTGATCAGGGTTATATCTCCGTCTCCAGAATAAGTGAAATTGTAAAGATAATCTCCAGTGGTAAGGCTCTGAGTATAAAGGTGCTTCCCACTGGTGTCAAACAAGTACAGTTCCTGGTCTATGGGTGAGGATAACTCATAGAGATTTTGTGTGTTGAGGAAGGGTTTGTTTTTCCGAATGAAGCGGATTCGGATGTTGCCCAGGTCAGCGACGTACAGCTCCCCGTCGGCGCACACGGCGAGGGAGGAGGGCGCGTTGAGCTTGGCGTCCTTGGCGTAGCCGTCGTCCCCCGAGAAGCAGTCACAGTTGGCATCGTTCTTGCAGTCGCAGCTGCTCGGGGCGCCGGCGACCAGGGAGATCTCCCCGTTGGTGGTGACCTGCCTGATGCGGTTGATCTTCTTCTCGTCGGTCTCAGCGATGTACAGCACCCCGTTGTGGGACACGGCCAGGGCGGTGGCGGACTCCAGCGTGGCGTGGATTGCCACCTTGCTGAGGAGAAAGTGATCCATGCCTGGCACCTGGCAGTGCATGGGCCTCCCTGCCACGATGCGCACTTGGTGGTTCTCAGAGATCTGCAGCACAACGTTGTTGTCGAGGACATAGAGCGAATTATCCATGGGATTCACTGCCAGATCCGTGGGCCATTCCAGACGAACCTTCATGGTAAAAAAACACAAGGGAACTTTTATAGCAAGACATTTTTCTAGTGCATGATTACTATAAATCAATCACAATGGGGATGGAATCAACATGGATTAAAGGGGGAATGGGTGAAAAACCCCACAACTAATTATTACTTGATAGGTGGCCACAGAGGATTTAACCTGCTGTGAGCAAGGGGGCCTAGCTCCTGGGCACGTGAAGCAGTCACAGGGAGACACCCACACTCTGCACTGGAACATTGATGGGAACAGGATGATGGACAGAGGCAAACCATTCTACAATTTTCCCTCTCCAGCTTTTTGAACTGCTGGAAGCTGGACCTCATAGCAGAGACCTGGGACCGTAAATTTTGCTGTGTGAAGTGCTATGAAATCGGACACACAGAACAGTGATTCTTTTACTAAAGGATTTTTCACACAAGTGGCTGAACTCCTCTTGGTAAATGACAAGGAGGGGTAGACACAAAACTGGCAGCTGTGCCAGCATGTGCGAATATCTGTTATAACCTATGGTTTTCTGCTTTATGCTGCAAAAATGCAGAATAGCAATTCACAGGAAACTCAGGCAATTTCAGTTCATGGAGTAGAATACTTGTGCCTTCACGGTGATTTTCACATTTTGTTTTAGCATAATGGAAAAATGGGTTCAGGAGTGACATATCCCAGTTCTACACTGATAATCCACTAAAACAGTGACTGGCAACACCACAAGTGAGTAAGAACTAGAATGACTTCATTTCTAGCTCTGCTCCTGCAATACACTCTTTTCAAGTGTGTCTTCTCTTTTAGTTGCTAAACCTAAAAAATGCTTACCAACAGAATTCAGAACATTTTTTTTGGTAAAAAACTCCAAGTTGTGCATTTTTTGGATTATTTTATTTTATTTCAGGTGTATATAGAAAAAAAATTGGTCTTGTGCTGATGGGAACCTATTCACTCCAGTATAGTTTCTTTGTTTTGAACCTTCTTTTCCCACCATCCATCTCCATTGCTGCTTCTTCTTATTTGTCTGATGTGACTAAGTTTAGAGGAGTATTTTGTAACCTTATTGGAAGGAGGAGTGGATGCCAGCAGACTCAGGTCCATGAAACCATCTTTCACTGTGATTTTACTTAAAACTGAGTAAGGAGACACCAGGTAAGATTCAGGAACACAGGAAATTTCTATTTTTAACGCCTGTAGTTCAACATCTCTGCTAAAGCAATGCTTTATTTTGATGCTCCTATATGCCTTTTCAGCATTTATTTTAAAGGATCAGATGTAAGGTATTTAGTTCATTGTGTCTTCTAATGCTTGAGTGCGTGAGGCTTATTTTCATTGCTAAGCAGTTTGCTGAGCTCTGTCTACTCTGGTTCTCTGCTTGCAAAATCTCCTTCCTTTTCTCAGCTCCTGGCCTATTTTAACCCTTCTTGTAGTAAAACATTATAGCCTGTGGTTTTCGCTTTAATAATTCATGCCTCCATCCCTTCCAGTGGTCTTTAAGCTCTGCAGTCTTCAGTTAGCATCAAGAGCTGAGTTTATTCTGAACTGACAAGGGAATTTTCAATTTCTTAAAAACCATTCCTTGTCAACAGTGGCAGCTAAATATTTAATGTCCTCATGTCCCAGGCAGCCTCAGGGACCTGGCAGAAAGGACCCTTCTATCTGCTGTAAATGATGAAAAGCTGCTTCCCAAGCTGGATTTTATTTTTTAATTAAGCTTGCATTCAGTATGTTTCTCTACAACAGGAGTGGTTAATCTGCCAATCCCAGTACAGGTTAATCTAAAAATGGTTCCTGTCATTTTGTGACAGGAAAAAAAAGTCTTCAGCTGATGCATGTTAATCTCAGAAGTGTTTGAACATGACACTGGTTTACATAGAAACTACATAACCTGGAAGTAAATAATTTCTAAAGTCTGATTATACAACCGTCTTCTGCTAACTGACCCTGAAATTCACATGAAGAAAAAATTATGTCTGTAAGATGAGAAACATACTACAAGGTGGCCTTTAACCATCAAAATTTCCCTTCTATAAAAGGCAGAAAAACTTTTAAAGTCATAATTTCAGCTTGTTCATAAATTACAGACAGTGGGAGCCAGTTGCAAGGAAGCAAGAATAATCTTTTCAAATTAGAGGGAAAAAACAAGAATAGATTCCATATGGGAGCATGGAAATTATCTAGGTAGTTACAAAAAGGAAACGCCACTGACATCTATTGTGGCTGAATAACAGTACTTAGCCCTCCAGCTATGATCTATATTTTCATAGGAGAGGACAACATTCCTGCAGGCAGGCAAACAACAAGTGGTACAAAGGTTTCAAAGGACACTGTCCTAAACTGGCACAATTTGACAAGTTGGCCAGTGCCACACAAAACGGAATGCTGGGCTGTAACAGATTTCTCTTCTGCACCATCCAGCAGTAAAGCAATCAAAATCAAAATGAGATTTCCTCTTCTTTTTTTCTCTCCACCTTGAAGCCGCAGGACTTAAAAGCCCAGCATGATGGTAGCTGCAACCAATTTGCAATCTGATGCGATTCAAGATTCTTGTTTTCCTGCTGTTGCTAATTTTGGCACCACATCCTCCAATCAGTATTTCCTATGTTAATTTGATTCAGGTCTAAAATTGTGCTGGGCCAAATTAGGATGAGGAGAAGAAAAGAAAAAAACCTGTGATTAGCTAAGATGTTATAATGGAGCATGGCATATAGTCCCTGGCATATAGTGAGACATGATGGTAACAAAACCTGCCTTCCCAGGAATCTGTGCCTTCCCACTGACTGGAAACTCTGAAAGAAGTCAGTTGTGTGGCTGGGACATCTTCAAACTTTCACCCCCAAAAATCTATGAGTCAGGGCAGTTAAGTCTTTCCTTCTGTCCTTCCTTCTGTCTTTAGTGGGTAATTCTTTTATGATCTGGTCAATTTTATACCATAAATTATGTAGAAAGCAACTCTCCTTAAGCCCTTACTTCTTTGTCAGACCTGCTGGGGAAGCACATAGACATGCAGGAAAGGGTGAAGGTGCAGGCTTGCATTCTGTAAAAACAAAACCAAACCACTGTCTTACCTGAGAAATGTCCATAACAGAGTCACAGCTGAGAGGCCGAGCAGATGTCAAGTCATTGGAACCCAACACAGTGGAGATTATTCCATTCTGATCAATCCTCCTAATCATGGTGCCATCCACAAAGTAAATCAGCCCGAACTTGTCCACGGTGATGCCTGGAAAGGATCAAAGAAAGACAGTCAGAAAGTGATGGCAGCCTGACACGAGAGCAATATATCTGAAGGCATTCCAAATGGATGAGAGGAGAGCTGGGCATGTTGGAGTCCTGGTTATCAAGAGCTTTGAACTGGCAGCATTCCATGGAAGGTACCTTTCAATGCAATTCAGAAATCCCTGCTCACTCCTGGAAAAGGGCATGGCATTCGGTGAACTGCTGAAATGAAAAGGTTTCCTAATAACTGCGTGTCTTGCATGATCAGGAACCTGGTTTTATTGCTCATGGTATGAATGGTAAGCCATGCACGTAAAAATGTTACACTGATGAATCTTTCAAAAATGGCAATAAAAAAAGGCTGTGAAATGCCCATCAGGTCAATCAAATTCCAGAGGGATAAATGAAAAAGGGCTTTCCCTGGGATAATCCTACTAATATACAGTGTTTCACCTGATTCTGAACTCTGCAAGTGATTAATTTCATTGCTCAAACCTCCTTTGTAGACATACTCCTGTCAGTGCATTTGAGGTCTGCTGACAGCAGTTACAGGCTGCTGATCTCATTTCTTGCCCTGCAGATAGTGCTCTACACTTTCCAATTAGACCACATAACAGTCTATGAGTGTGGTCATTCTAATTTTACATATCAGAAAATTAACAGATAAGGCAATTCTCACAAGGGCACAGAGAAAGGTCATGACTGAGGCAGGAGTAAGAAGTTAGGGGCTCTATTTACCTCCTCTTTGTGCATGTATAAATTAAAATAACTCCACAGTCATTCACCTCATCTACCCTATAGAGGCAGAATGTCACCCAGCATAATATTTGAGTGTGTTAAAGACACTACAAGCTTGTAAAGAAACAGAAAAAGAATGTAGAGGCCTGTAACATCTTTTTTATGCAAGTGAAAATTCTGCTTGAAATATATGAATATTAGGATCTTCCTGTTTGGTTTCTTTTGCTTTCAGGGTTAACAATCACTTGGCAAAAAGCAGACATCTGCACTGTGCATCTAAGCAAGTATCTGAAGCTATTCCAACCAGTGGAGAGAGAAATCTACTTTGAAAGTGTAATTTGTATCACCCTAAAGCCCATATCCCCAAGTCACTATACAAATCCTACTGGAAATACCTTTTCCTCCCATTTGACTATAAAAGCATACTACAGCAAATACCTCTAAAGAAAACATTTATATTGTAGGCAGATTAAATTACTGATCTGAATTCTCACTAGACTGTCTCTTTGGCTGTCATCTTGGTGACAGAAATGATGGAAATTCTGTTTCAGATAGAAAGCTTTGAGAATGTTTGAGGAGTGATCAGACCTTGTGTTCCTCCAAAATGCTGTTTTGCAGCCAGATCTCCTTATTTGAAACATCTACACTCTCAGTCTCCATCCACTGTGAGCTCTGCTGTGAAGTGCAGATGCAGCAGTTCACAGATCAAAAATTCTAGATTTTCATAGAGTAGAGATTAATCCTCTGATTGCTTTGGCAACTAAAATCATGGCCTTCAGCCAGCACTGTAAGTATTGCATGGGCTGGAAGCCACGGAGGTAGGTGATATGTAGAAGAACATAGCAGATTTGATTATAAGGAAATCCACACAAGATAATCTGGCCTGGCAGAAAAACATTAGGACTAAGTCATTGTTTGAGAGAAAGAACAAACTTCTGCATTGAGCTGAGATAAAGGAAGGGATTCAGACATGGTTGCAACCTGTTGATTCCAAGTCAATTAGGAGTCAGAAAACTGGTGTTTCTGATCACTGAGTGGAATGGGAGCTGTGTATTATTGCCAGGAGGCAAAACCAGCATTTTCTTTACTTCTTCATAGCATGACCCTGTTTGAAGGGCATCACTTTGACCTGGATCAGATATTTGATCATCAGACCTGTGTGGTTTCAGAATAGCCTCTACGGCAGTAAGGAAAAAAATTACTTGCTGCTTTCAAGATGAAGTTCATTAATTTTGGAGGGGATTATATAGCAGGATTGCTGAGATAATGCATGACAGGACTGAATGACCTAAAAGATTGCGTCTAGTCCTACACTAATACCTGTGTTGAATTCATGCCAAAGACTCATCTTTGCAGGGCCGTGAAACAAGAGTCTCAAAGAGGGGCACAAGGCAACTGTTGAACATCAGAATTTACTAAGAATAGTGAGACACTGGCAAAAGTTTTCCAAATAAATTGTGGCTGCCCCATCCCTGGAAGTGTTCAATCACAGGTTGGATGGGCTTTGAGTAAACTGGTCTAGTGGAAGGTGTTCCCCCTCAGGGAGGGTAGAAACTAGATGGTCTTTATCCTCCCTGCCAATCCAAACCATTCTATGATCTGATGAATGCTATGGGAGAAGCCACAGTAGTGGTGGCCATTTATTCTCACTGTAAATATAAACACATCACTTATTTAAACACTTTGTTAAATGCTTGCAGAAGGATCTGATGGGATAAGCGTCAATATCTCACTGGCATCCATGCCTTTCAGGAAGCTATCTTTACCTGCCATGAGATTTGTCAGCACTATGCCCTCTTCAATGGATCCATCCAAGATACTGGCATGTCACCTGTCACTGTCATCTGCTGTTGAGGGTCTCTGCTCCTCTTAATTATTTTGCCTACTGAGTGCCAAGTTCTTTCAAGTTTGCTGGTATTTGCTTAAAAACCAACAACTAAGTTCTTTAAGCAATATGGCAGACATGCTTTTTTTTTGGAAGAAGCATGATAGAAGGTTCAGTTGATCTTAATTGGCTTTTGTCAAACACTCAAAAGAGTCTCTTACCTATTCCTTCGTTCACAACAAGTATTTTTCTGGGTGCCTGTCCGTTACTGTGTGTGACAAGCCAAAAGCCAGTGAAGGGTGGCAGGCTGGATAATGCGATTTTCAATGAGGCAGAATTTTCTCCCTTAGCTAGTTCCATATGTATTGGATTGGACTTATCAGCAGTGTTTGCTGGCAGTGGCTCACTGTGTGCAGTGCTGGGGTTTGATGGCTGGTCTGATTACCCAGTTACAATAATAATAACCTGGATGCACTGTGGCCCTCGAGCCAGCTCTGATCAGCTGATAGGGCACAACTTTATTTTGCATTCCAGCTTAGACAAAGAGCTCGCACACCCAGGTAAGTGGAAGTGGGATAGTAAAGTTACCACTTATCACTCTGCTCCAGAGCAATGGTATGTGTATGTGCTCTTATCACTGAACACTTCTCTGCTTATCCCTCTTTCATAATGGCTAAGCAATCTGAATTGCCTCACATTTCCTGAGATGGTCTGTAGGGCAGCAGAGTTTGCAGTTTGTAAAATCCCCAAATTCCCACTTGCACACATTCTTTACATGGCAGCTGCTCCAATCCCTTCCTGATTTTGCTGAGTGTCTCAGAATCAAAACTAATTCTCGAGAAGAGCCCTGCTATCCCACAGACAAGTGTCTTTGGATGGATGACTTCCATCAAGAGGGAAAGAAGCATCTCATGGATGCTTTGCAGCAGATTGTAGAGGTTAGGTTGGACCTTTCTGTTTCCTCTCTGATATAGGCACAGTTCCAGCACTGGGAGCTGGCTCCTGCAAACAGGCACAGAAATGGGTAATTCACATGTTATGCGTGTTAAGCCCAAGGCCTTGGCTTGCTTTGGCAGAAGGCTCCTCTCATGTTTCCATAGGAACATAAGGGAATCACAGCCTCTCAGCATATAGCTCCAAGTTCAGCCTCTCAGTTATTGAGAGGAAACAGCTGCTGCCACTACCCAGGTAGCATTGCAGATCCAAACCTTAAGTTCTGAGATATGAAACACATACGCTATGAAATCGTGCTGGCTCCCCTTGCATAAGCAGAGATCTCTCACAAAACAAGGGCTTGTAGCACCACGTGCATCTCACCAGTGAGCTGTGCTGATAGAAAGTTGATGCGATGACATTTGCTTGAAATGTCAGGACCTTGTAGCATGAAGAGGTGACAGCACAAGGTTATGCTGCAAATAGCTACTGGGACATGGTGAGTTTCTTGTAGAAGACAAACCACTAAAAGTGATAGCATGGTGCATATAGCTCTAGTTAGGAAAAGAAAAAGGGGAAAACCCTTTTCACTGAAAAACAAGGTGCTTAAAAGAAATCCAAATTTGGACCTTTCTTGTCTGACTGGATGCTGAATGACTGAGTAATAAAATGGCAGATCAAAATCAATGTCAGTAAGTACAGAAAATTCACAAGGGAACGAGAAAGCCTAACTACCCTTATACACTGACAATCTCAAAAAGAGCACATAGGAAAAAGATTCTGGAATTCCTGTGAAAAGTTTTCTGCTAAGATCAGTTTTGTGCTATGCAGTGGTCAAGAAGGGAACAACAAGACAGCAAGGAATTAGCAAAGAAACAGAAAAAAAACAACAAACAGTGGCTTGGCCTTAAAAGGACCATGCTTTTTCATGACCTGGCTAAAGAAATTGTGAAAATTATTAGCACAGGGTGCCTGGAAGAACAAAACTAGGTGTTCAGAAGGGTTTCTTAGCCAATTGATGCTAATATATTAAGCACAGGTCTGGTGCAACTTCTTCAGAAATTCCCCTAAATACTGATGATTAGCATCTGGAATGTTAGCACAGGAAGACCACATTGCCCCTGTCCCTAAGTGTCTTCTGGCCAGAGTAAAGGACAAGAAATTTTGTTCAGTCAGCTTCTGGTCTTTCCCAAAATGGTCCTATTATTATCTGACCGCATAAATGTTAACAGATTGTGGAGGGTTGCTTTCCTCAATTAGTTCTGTCGAACTCTTCAACACTTAGAGAACAACTGAGATTTTGTTTACACATTCAGCAGGGCAGAGTGAAAGAACCAATCTGTCCCCAAATTAATTACTTCATTTCACATTGGTGTTATGGTGCTAAATGAATGAGATGTCCCCTCTCTCCCCATGTGCCTTCTGAAACCTCCTTCCTATTGTGTCAGACTTGTCACTGCAATCTCTCTTAATTGCAAGCTCCTTGGTAATTTGTCTGCCACAACATTTTCCCGAGAAGAACCAATGGTGAGTACTCAGATGAAAAGAAATGCTCTGACAAGCTGGAGTTTTAATTTTTCTTTAGATTGCTTGTAGAAAAGGATCATTATTAGCAGATGATAATTAGGAAGTGGTAACACTTTAATTTGCAAGGATATATTGAAATTCATTAGCATCTGAAAGCTTTGCTGTGCTCTGTGGCAAATGAATTGGACAAATCAGACTGGTTCCTAATAGCTGTAATAAATACCCTGACCAAACAACTGCCACCCCTATTTCATCTGTGGATCTATCTGTCCTGTGTTTCTGTAGCCTACCTTTATTAAACAAGCCAAAGATGGGTAAAGTGTGAAACTCCTGGAGGGTTTTACCCCTTCTATTTTCTTTTCTAAGCTAATGGTCTAAAAGGAGTTCTTCCTTCACTGGAGTGAGACAAGAACCTCTGTCCAGAAGGTATTTCAGAGAAATGTCAATACAAGGATAATGGTTCTGAACTAAAACAGGGTGGATTTAGATTATATATTAGAAAGAAATCCCTTCCTGTGAGTGACTGGCACTGGTTGACCAGAGAGGCTGTGGATGCTCATCCCTGGAAGTGTTCAAGGCCAGGCTGGATGGGGCTCTGAGCAACCTGATTTAGTGAAAGGCATCCCTGACCATGGTTGTGGGGCTGGAACTGGATGGTCTTTGAAGGTCGCTTCCAACCCAAAGCATTCTACTCAAAGCATTCCGTCTGAACTCAAGGGAGCTGAGGTGAAAACTGGAGGAAGTGATCAAAACAATGGGGAAAAGTGTGCTGCTCAGAATGTGCAGAACCATTCTGAACTGTATTTGCTGTGGTGGGGACCTCACTCTTCAGGCTATCAGATCCAGGAGAAGACCAGAACTCCCAGAATGGGGTTCATCCCACCTTGAACATGTGCATAGTCACAGAATGAACCACCTTCAGGGTACTAGTTTCTTTCCACTGTGAAGAGATCCAAAAAAACCTACTTAGACCAAACGCTTTACTGGTCCAAGGGACTAAAGATCTATGCAAAGGCATATGATGACAGCTTGCGATTATTTCTCCAGTCTTAATGAATTGCTGGTTTTCATCTGGCTGGAAGGTATCCCTCAGTATGTTCCAGCAAGCTGAAAATATCAGCTAATTAAAACATCATGAAAGGCAAGATTTTTATTCTTTATGATTTTTGAAAAAGTGCAAAGATGTCCTTAAAATACAGAAATCATACTTGGAATGAAGCAGTTATGTTCAGAGCAAAAAAAAAAAAAAAAAGGCTTTAGGCTTAAAAAGTAGAGTTCTGTGAAGAGCAATGATTCTTGAAAAACTGACTTTCCAAGTCCTTCCCTGGCCAGCTGATATCTCTATAGCTACAGAATAGTCTTCTAATTTCCTTTGACCATTCACTTATAAGTGTTTATTTGCCTGCCAAGACTCAGAAGCAGAGGGTCACTTGAGATCTACTGGTTACTTATACAATAAATCATTTTTATTTTGAACTATTATGAAATACATGAGGGAAGAGCATTTGCTGGATTTTTCTGCTAGGATGAATGACTGTGGAAGCATAAACAATGGTGACATTACATTGTCAGCATGAGTTTTCACTGTTCATCATTTGTTGAGGGGACTGGGGAGTGAGTCACACCTGCCACAGCCATTGCCTCAGCAGAATTTGCAAAGTCAGGTTAGAATCAGATCAGGGAACACTGTTTAGGAGCTTTCTATTGGCAGTGCAGGCTTGCTTTCTGCATTATTATTTTCTTCTTGTCATTTTGCTTCATGTCATTTCCTCTTTCACCCTCAATTTACTTCTGTTTTGTGAAATTTTGGAGCTATGAGGAATGAATGCATGAATTTTGCTGTTATATGATTGAGGTGGAAGAATGGTCTCCTGAGAGCTTCAGTTGCCAACAAGATGGATTTCAGTGCTGAAAACTTTGAACTCTAGAGCTGTTTGCTATAGCAAAGCAGAAACATAAGTCATCTAAACCTTGTAACATTCACCCATGGATGGAAATGAATAATATTCCTCTTATCTTGTAGAAGGGAGAACAGAGGACCAACAAAAGTGGTGGGGTATTTTTTTTGCACTGATTGAACTTCAAAGAGGTGCAGAAAATTGGATTACAGATTTCTGGATTCCCTGATCTCATGATTCATCTGCTGGACTGCCTGAATATCTCTGCGCAAGTCACTTAATTTTCCTTTCAGTCAGCCTTCTCATTTCAGTGAGACAAATTCTACACTACAAACTGACCACCAGTAGCTGTTCCTTTACTTTATCTGTGCTTCTGGCAATACTTTAGCCCAATATAATGGTTAACTCATGGGATTATCAAGAGCTTGGAAACCATGCTGGACTCTTTGAATATTACAGGGGTAGAAGTCTGAGTTTTGATGCTTTTTGGCAAAAAAAAAAATAGGTCCTCCAAAGTACATTCTTCTGCATCCTTGCCAGGAAACAACTAGCTGACATAACAAAAAAACCACAACCAAACAAAAACCCAAACAAACAAACAAAAAACCAAACCCAAACAAAAACAACCCCCCCCAAAAAACAAAAAACCCAACCAAACCCAAGCCAAAAAATCAGAGCCAGACCTGGCACAAAAGCTCATTAAATCAGTTTGGATTCAGTAACAACAATGTCATCTCTATGTCATTAAAAATAACTTCCTGAGAATCACATAATCATTGAAGGGTTTGGGTTGGAGGGGACCTTTAAAATCATTCAGTTCCAAACCCTTGCCATGGGCTGGGACTCCTTCCACTAGACCAGGTAGATCAAAGCCCTAACCAACCTGTCCTTGAACACTTCCAGAGATGAGAGAGCCACAACTTCTTTGGGAATCTCATCTGCTCTCAGTGAAATAACTTTCCATAAAATCACAGAATGGTTTGGGTTGGAAGAGGCCTTTGAAAGTCATCTAGTCCAAACCTGCTGCCGTAGGCAGGAGCACTTGTTAAAGGATCCCCAAGTTTTGCTGAGGGGTTGCTTTACAAAGAGGTTGGGATAGGCTTGGCCACTGTTGTGCTGAGGAAGGAGGGAGCTACCACTCTCCAGTGCAATGAAAAAAAAAACATGCAGCACATTGATGTCAAAGTCAAGAACCTATAAATAATCTTGCACTCTGAACAGCTGCGCAGAAGGCAACACATAACAGGCAAAACCACCCCATCTCAATAAAACATTCCTGCATGGGTGTCCTTTGCAGCCCTCTTCACAAACACGGTCGAAAATCTGTGCACAAAGAGTGCCTTCCACCTCATCTCTATCTGCTCCTCCTCATCTCTACCCTCTCCACCTCATCTCTATCCCCGTGTGTTTTTATTTTTCTGAGGTGCTGTGGACAGCTGGGAGGAGCGACCTCCTCCATATGCAGAGCTTGTTACCTTGAGATTGCCAGACTGAAGTCTTGGCTACACACAGGACTGCATATGTTTGGCTAAACCTGTTTTGAACAATTTAGTTCACAGCCATGAAGGCTGCGTGATGCTTTTATTCTGATTCGACTGTGCTTTTATCACATTTCAGGATGTTGGAACCAGGTAAAATTAAGCTGAATTAGACCATTCTCATATCAAATTTAGTATCCACACCCTACAGGATTTAAGCTACATGCTGTGATACATCATGTCAATGTCTAAACCACCATTTGCATATTTTTGAGCTGTATGCTAGTTTTGCTGCCCTTTTACATATATATACACACAGCAATGCTTATAGGCCTTTTTTAATGCCAAGAAAGCCTCAGTGAATTGAATATTAGTGATTCCTGCCCAGGTTGGGAGGGACCGAGCACTGTTGGTAAGGAGGAGTAGTGGCTCCACAGGTATAAAAGTGATGGGTGGATTTGTTCCACTGCCCTCTGGACATGTGCCCATCATTGAACCCCTCTGGCCTGGCATTCCTCCCAGCCATGTGAATTTGAAGAAACATGACACAACTAGCTGAAGGTGAGACATACTTATTTCCAGGAGCAAGCCCTTAGGATGTGTTTCAGAACTGGAGAGGAGAGCAATCTCCAGTGTGACTAAACAAGCTGCTTTCAAAAAACCCCCTTTAAAATAGCCAGTGGAGAAGAAGCAGTCTCACCCCTGGGATTTGTAAGGGTGGCATCAGTGCCTTTGCCTCCATCTCCACAGCGGGTATCATCAAATGGGAGGCACTGATCCCCAGTTCCAGCCAAGACCTCTGAGTTCTTCACAATGTCTTTCACTGACGTGGTTGACTTGATTTTATAGATACGTCGGCTGTTGGTGTCTGAGAGGTAGATGGAGCCGGTGATCGGATCTGTGGTCAAGTAATACTTATGAGCTGGGCTGTGGCTGAAAAACAAGGGTATGACATCATTAATTTTTTGGATGATGTGCTTCCTTAAGTCAACAGGCAATGCAAACACTTTAGAGAATAAAAACGCATAGGGCAGAGAGACTGGGAAAGTGAAGGAGTGCTGTTTTGGACAAGGTTAGTACACGGTGTGTTACAGCATGGGATCCCAAGCTGTATCCATTAGCAGTCACTGTGCCTGGGGTGCTCTCTGGCATGGAGGGAAGCAACCAAAGGAAAGGGCTCTCTGGTCTGAGTGTGAGCCAAAACCATGCCAGGAACTACTACAGATTGAGTTCCAGTGCCTGTGTTTGCTTAATTAACTTGTTACAGACATAGTCCTGAAACTGGTGTTCGTGCAGTGCCAGGAAGTGAAGGGAAAACAGAGAACATTAGGGAAATAAAACAAATAATAATGAAAGAAAAATCTGCCCTCCCAACAAAGACTAATACAAACTCCAAAAGGAGACTCCCTGTATAAAGCACTTGAAGATACACCCTTCAAGATCACTGCATCAAGGTTCATCTGGTGCTCTTGCTGACTCCAGCAAAGACTCTAAAGTTCTGTTCTGCCCTCAGGGAGATTAAGGGAATCCTACCACTGAATTCAGCTGGACCTCAATGATGAGAGAAACAAAGTAATTCCTGAGTGGCACATTTTGCCCCAAGTAAAGCATGAACTGAGGAACCTGAACATCAGTCCCCTGTTGAACACCCTCTGCTCACTGTTTCCTTGGACACAAGAAAGGGTGGCTGAGAAAACAGGATGAGCAGACAGAATGATAATATTTTTAGCTCCATGACTGCAACACTAAATAAGCCCAAGACTGAAGAAATTAATAAACTAGAATCCACTTTATGGAAAGCATCCAATAGAACTGGCCAGAAAAAAACAACCAGATGGGTTTAGACAAAATTTAAACTATTGTCTCGCAAGGACTTTACCTGTATTTTAACATAGATACTTAAGATATTAATATCTTTTAATAAAATTGTTGACTACTAGTGTGTAATGAGCTGCATCTCTTCTAAGCCTGAAACTAACAGGTTAGACTTTTAACATTTGTCCTGAACAGATTTATTTTCCTTCTAAGAAAACCTAAGCAGTAATTAGAACAAGTATGAAAAGTATCTACTTTTCTCCAGAACATCTTCAGGCTGTCCAAACTCATCAAATCCAAAGAATTCATAATAAAAATCTAGGCCACAGTTCACATATTTGCACTTAATGGAATTGTTCCAGGAGAAGTTGACTAGAAACTTGAGTGTCAATCACAGTTGACTTTATTCTGCATATAGAAAATTCCTCTCAACCTTTATATTAGGAAAATTACCCCCCTCTTCAGACACGTAAAAATTACTGAGTTATTCTCATATTTAAAAAGCAGCAAATTGGTTCTTCATTCAAATTATTTAATACTGTGGGGGTGAGGGAAAAGCACCTTTCTGATTTATTCTGGAATATCCCTTGTGATTTATCCTATTAAAGTCTGAACAGATTTCATCTCCAAAAATGACACTGATTCTTGCTAAATAAAATGCTCTGACCTTCAAGACAGCTCCAGCCTGACAGTTCAGTCTCCATCTGTATTCCTTCCCAATGACAGCAGGCTGGGTGGGTATTATTTCATTTACCTGCATGTCACTCACACTAAGCAAGTGGCTTCAACCCTGGTGGAAGAAGTTCCCTGTGGGAATCCATCATCCATTTTGATCAGGGCCTTGCATTTTTTGCTGACTGTCCTAGCAAAGCCCTGCTGAATGTCAGTAAGCTCTTGAGCTGTTCATAATCTCTATTTTGCATGGGAGGTGGACAAGAGGAGGACAGATTTAATGGCACTTTGCAATCCTTTACCATCTTTGACTGGCAAGCACAGATAACTTTCTCAGAGTTTTAGAGCAGGCTATGTGCAGATGGGCAAAGGCAAATGACTTACTCAGAGATGGAGAAAAATGGGGACAGAGAGAAATTCCTGCTCCCCTCTCCCAGCAATATTGTTGTGATTTATTTTTGGATGGCACAGCCCCACTCTGGTGGATTTTATTATTGATTACAATCTTCTGTAAAAAAGACAGCTCTTAAAACAATTTTCTACTCCCAGCTCTTGTCTAGAATAGATGCTGAAACAACCTGTTAAAACAGTCAAGCTGGAATTTACCCCCCTGGCCCTGCCAACTGTTTTCAGCACTGCAGAGAGTCAGTATTGTACTCTGCCCTAGCATGAACTGCACAGTGTTATACACTGAAGGTTTTTTTGTCACTTTGAGATCCTTCAGGGTGAAAGATGCTTAAATAAACATACCCTGGTCATCTAAAATCACCCAAACTGCTTTCCTTTATCTGTGATAATGCATGAGTGGTGGAGCCAGGAACATTGGGGATTCACTTTTTATTTAAAACCACAGTCAAAGGCAAATCCAAGTGGTAAACTGGACTGGGCTGAACAGGAACTGAAATAAATATGCCTGGGGTGAAGCAGAGAAGGCATTTTCCCCCCTTTTATCCTTTCTTGTTTCTCAGCTAGGTCACAGTCCAAAACAAAAGACAAGACTTTTTACTATTCAAAAGACTTGATCGGCTGTATTATTTGTAGTCTTAGAATATCTATCCCATATTGGCACTGCCACTAGAAAATCACAGTGGAAGAAGAGCTGATTTCCCATTCAGAGTGTTCCTTGAGCTATTACAGTCTTTTAGAAGAAAACCTGAGCAATGCATTTGTATTTTAAACCCCCTGAAGCAATAACACTGAAATTCCAGTGATGGGATGGGATGGGCTTGTCCCTAGCCAAGAACTGACACTTTGGTGGGTATTAGTGGGCATGATGGTGTAGTCACTGGGAATGAGAACAGTCTCATGGTTCTGCAAGCCAAAGTGAAATAGAGGTGATACTGCTTCCCTGTATACTTGTGACACAGTGATGTGCTGGGAAAGCACAGGGAAATCTTCCACGTCCACAGTGATCCCACTTCTTTGGGGTTATGTATAGTCTCTTCCATACATCTGCCTTCTCCCTTTTATCATTCTCATTATTTGGAGAGGATAGTACCAGTATCATTTAGGGAGCTCTGCAGGTATGTTAAGAGATTCAGACTCCATTTTAAAGTGCTTGTGCTTTATGTGATTCCTTACGCACAGGTACAGGGAAGAAACAGGATAAAAAATTGTGAGGGTGATAAAAAATTGCCAGGGTGAGCTGGCAGAGGCATGAGGTTTGAATTGTGAATTGCTTCAGTTGTACTATAATACGTGCACAGGCTTTGAACAGAGGCTGGTATTTTCCCTTTGGGCCCAGAGCCCATATTTTGGAGGAGTCCTAGGAAGGAACCTCCTGCTCCAGACTGGGAAGCCAGTCTCTAAGGAAAAGAGATGAGAAAAGGGAGATGGTTCCTTTTTTCAGCAGGTTCCCTACAAAACATCAGCACAGCACACTACACCTTTTTATTGGTTTCTGTAAAATGCCAAGGGATTAATTTCACCAAGCTTTAGATGGTTACAAAGTAGATGCTTACATCAGAGCTGGCTGCCTTGATTCCCTTTACAAGCAGTGGAGAGAAATATCACCTTTTGGGGTAGGACTTGTCTGACTATTTTCAACATTTGTCTCACAAGATTACCTGTATCTTAGTTTCTCAAATGCAAGGGCATCTATCACCTCCTCGAAGGACAACCTCTGTTACTGGTCACTGTACAGATCTGGCACCCACTGTGGCCAACAGACAGGAGCAGTCACACCTCCAAAATTAGCTACTCACAACCACTGACCTGGATAAACCCCTGGGGCTTCTTTGGATCTGACGTCTCTGTTTAAGGACACAAAACCACCTCTTTTTCTCTGCCAGCTACCCACTTTTCCTCTGAGTTTTGTTGGCCATGTACATTTGCTGGTGACTAGAGAACCACCAAATTCCTGCAGTCAGGAGGTTTTTGCTCAGTGGGGCTGTGTTTCCATGGCTCCATGCTAAGCACCCTGCAGCTCAGACCCAGAGGATTTAATTATTGTAGCTTGTGTGAGGTACTGGTCTTTTTTCCCTGGGTGACACTCAATAGATTAATACCTAAGGAAGCCACACAGTGCAGTGAGCTGGATTTGCACTTGGTCTTTTAGTGTTTGCAGTTTGTGTGTGATGCCCAAAGCTTTCTAGTGTGACATGCTGGACACTTAAATTTTATACCAACGCCATAAGCCAATCCAGAGATGGCAAGGGACTTTTTATCTGATCCTAGAGCTGTTTGCTGAGATACCTCTCTTTGTCACTAATTGTAGACTTCTCTCTACAGTATTAATGGAAACAAAAAAGGAAGAATAAATTTAAGTGGCCAGTTTTTGTATATTTGCAAGACAGAAATGCCTCACTCCCTCCATGTTCCTACAGAGAAGGCATCATGATTTGGTGATGCTTTTTGGCTTAGCTAACATCCCTCATTTAGGCTGTTGCAGAGTTAGATCTTGGCTACACACACAGAGCTGTAAAGCCAAGCCTCTTAGTGGGTAGCTCCAGAACCTTTGGAGATCAAGCTCACCACAGCCTACATACTGGGGAGGAATTCCTTTCCCCTGAACTGAGGCAGCTTTAGCATATGGATTTCAGCTTTTCCAAACCACTATGATTCAGCCCTGTGGATCTCCCCTTTTACACCACTACGGGTCATTTGTGTCAAGCTTAGGACCTTCTGGAGTTTAAAGCACTGGAGCTTTAGCTGAGACTACACACACTCATTTCCTTGAGGGTCAGGAGCAAAGACACTTCCTAGCAAGAAGTATTAAAGCAAATGTCACAGAACAGGCACTAAGAGATGGGTGATTCCTTCGACACAGTCACAGATGGAAGGATTTGATCTGGAGCTCCTCACCTGCTTCCTCCCTCCCTCATCCGCTTTAGGCTACACTGAAGCAGGCATGTCTTGGATTTATTTCACTTAATTTCTTAGTTTTTAGAAACTGCCTAAAGGCTGAAGCCCTGCCAACTCTGCTTGCCAATCTGCAGTGTTTGTGGCCAGTCCATCGATCTTCTTTCAGTTACTGTTTTCACACACAAAACCTCTTCTCATAACAGGTATCCAGCTGCTGCCCTTCACTGTCAAAGCAGATGCACTTCAGTGGCTGTGTATTTCTTGGGCATTAGGGATACAACCTGGCTGTTCCAAAGAGAAATGAATTTTTCTATAGTCTTCAAATGATGTGAAAGAGTACCTGGGGGGCTGGAACTCAGCCTGATGAGGCCAATCAGTGAAAAGGTCTTGGGTACCAACCTCCCAGCCCTGCTAATAGATGCTTTGGGCCAGTCCATTATATTGTGAAACTCAAGCCCTTCATTGTTGTTCTGGCAATAGGATAAAAAATCAGTTTCTACTCCATTTCATTTCCAGGCATGCAGATGAAAGAACATTTCTAGTTTAGCACAGCCTCTATGAAGTCAAAGAAATAGTAAATGCAAAGCATGTAGCAAGAAAAATCCCCAATCCCAAATGCAAAGGAAAACTAAACACACACACACAAAAATCCCAACTCCACACAGTCTAAGCTTCTGATTTAGAAAAGCAACCAGGGAGGAGGACGGGAAACTTGTCAGAGTCAAAGAAGTCCTCGCAAACACAGTCAGTGACAGGAAGTTGACATCTTCTGGAATGCAACTGATTGGATCAAACCCACTGAAACTCCAGTGAACCCAAGTGACAAATATTCTTAGTGACAAAGCTCCAATTTAGTAGTCTCTCTTTTATCTTGTTTTCTTGTCATTACTCTTTTATTGCATTTCCTGGCTAAGATTCCGAGTTGCGCTACCTCCTGTTTGAGTCTGACAGACTTTCACGTGTCAAAGCTCTCTATGAAAGCCCAGACTGAAAAATATTACAAAAACTAACTTCCCTGGCTGAGTAATGCTGGGGCACATAGGGATCTTCATTATGCTTGTTAAACCCCCCCCAAACCCAAATGAAGGCTTTTCACTGTATGAGAACTATTTTTCCATCCTACTTGTTCCAGTAATCTGTATCCTGATGCTGTTCCCATTCTACTTTCTTGGTTAATTCCCATCCATTTTTCTTCCCCCCATCCTCCTCCTGTTACCCTGCTTCTCTGTTCTCCCTGTATTTCCCCTGTCTCCAGCTATAACAGCTCATGCAGAAGTTTGCATGGCTCACATTGTGATTAATGGCTCCCAGTTCTGATGACTGATTGCCTACGCCAGTTTTAATCACACCAGCTTCATTTGCTATTGAATCATCTGGAAATGGCACTTGTGGCTCACTGTGTAACAACATGCAACAAGACAGGGAGCAGCATAAGAATTCTCCACTGGTTGGCTTACCTATGTCTGAAATCTTTATTTCTGACAGAAGACAGGAAAGCAGGGAATAGAAGAAAGAATGAGGTGTTAGCAGCTCAGTTCGATGCATTATTAGCAGATTGAAAACTTGACAGTAACTGTATCACACAATGCAATAATAAATAAAGACTTAGCTGGAATGACACTGATGTATTTTATATTGGATATTACTTGGCAGTGAGCTCACTTATGTACTGCTGCATATCACAGAAGAAGTGTGATCTCACCTGCTTAGAGTTATTCACTCACACAAGAGATAGGACCATGCGACTTTATCTATCATTCAGTGCAGCACTGAGCTAAATAGATGTAGATGCAGATATCTTTACAGTTTTTTTAACTCTCAGTCAAAGCAACACCTTGTGATTTACAAAGGTAAACTTAGGAGTTGCACAGTTATGGGTGGCAGGTCATTGCTGTAACCTCATGAACTCCAGCCCAGAGGACTGAAATTATGCTGAGCTGGACATTTTTCATAGGTCTAAGTTACACACCCAGCTGTAGCTCTCTGTGACCCACAATGCATTTGCTTCCCAGAGCACTACACTCCAAACCCACCCCTGCAAACAAACCTTGGAGCCAAACAGTGAGGGTGTTAATCTCAAAGGAGATGCTGATTTGAGAAGATACAAGCAAACTCCATTTCATCCAAAAGCAATGGCTTTCCTTTTAGCCAGCCAACATCTGAACCCACTTACTTTATAGCACACCAGAGTGAAGAAATGTTTATTAGATCCAGTAACCTGAGTGCTTGCACAGATGAAGCAGCAATCATTGCAGCAGATTTAACTCTGGAGTAAATTTAACTCTGTGCCTCTACACAACAGCCAGCAAAGCTACTCTGTCAAGGCTTCCAATTTTCTCTTCCCCAATGAGGAAATACTTTGCAAAACCTCTGTTTGGTCTGGTATTTCCACTGACAATGAAACAGGGATTGGGTTTTCAGAATTGTACTTCTGGGAAAGAGATATTAATCCTACTCTGTTGAAATGGGATTTGGACTCACCTAGGCTCTTCTGGAAATTTCACCTTTGGTCATTAAAATAACTTTCTGGCACTGGAAGGATAGATATTACACTCTAACGAGGACCAGGTCTGAAGCTTTATCCCAGCTTCCCACCTTACAAACATGAGAGATATTATGTTCTCATGTGTCATGGAACAGAATAGCAGAAGTGAGGTTCTCGCTTCCTTACTTGAAAGGTGCCCTAGCCCTCTGAGGTGCCCATACCAAGGCAGATATTCTGTAAGTGCCAGCCTTCTGGTGGTGTCTGTCTGGATTTTTTTTCCATGCACAGTGATCTACAAGGATGGTTCTGAACACCAAATAAGACTTCTGGCGAGGTCTAATGACCATGGCATGTTTGTGCATGAGGGGCAAAGGGGATCTTGCACAAATTTGGCTGCAGTCCTTGCAGAAATGCAGTAATATGTTTGTCCTCAGCAGCAGGGGGATATTAAATCTGAGGAGGGAGGGTCTTACTTTCAGGAAGATTCTCACTTTCAGGCCAGATTTTGAGAGGTGAATGGGAATATTGAACCTTCCCAGCAGGCTATCCTCATACTGACTTCTCAGGACCTGAGTTCAGGCCTGTGAAGCACAGAAGACTCATTCAGGAACACTCCCTTACCTCTATTTGACTTTCCTGGAGTGAGGCTTCTCAGGCCACGCAAAGCCCCATTGCTTTGAAGTTTATGCTTGTATTTGTAGAAATTTTAGATAGGAAAAATATCCTCAGTGAGGTCAATTTGAAATTTGGTTCAGTTACAATTTATTCAATTTTCTCAGAATTTGTGACAAATCATACTTTTCTCTCTGCTTCATTATTTTTAATGGATGTTCCTGCCCCTTCCTCATTATTTCTCCTGGTATATTTTTTTCCTTTGCTTTCTGGCATTAAAAGAAAACTCTCCACTTACTTACAGATGCTTCCCATCTGCATATTCAGCCTGACACTGCTGCTCAGTTGGGAACTGAAGGGGGCTGCCACAGCTGTGCCCTCAAAAAACAACTACAAAACTCCAGTCTGTGACTGCCTAGAGTGATCATCTTGTCTAAATTATGAGTGATTAACAGTCCTGATTCACCTTTACATATCATCATCAGTGCTGTGTCCTTCCAAGTTTAGGTTATCTCAGAGGCTGCTGGTTAATTTTCAGCATTCCCACTGGTTTCTGACTACAGGAAAAGGCAGACATCAGCACAGCCTGATTTAGCAGCACAGAAATGTGTCAATATTTTTGGCATGTGATTCAGTTCTGGAAGAACTCGCTAGGCCTGTGTTTCTCTGGTGTAAATCAAAGTCAGCAGAGTTGCAGAAGAGGCAGATCCAGACAGCTTTTTCTCTGTTTTGCTGTGTTGTTCGATTTTTATTTTTTTTTTAGAGTTATGCTCATTTTTCTTTTGGGTACATAGGATTTCTGCAGAACTTAAGACCATTACTCTAACAGCCACATGCAGCACAGAGTACCTCAGCTCCAGTATGTTGGTGACATTGCCAGAGGGAAAGATCCTTCGGATGTAGTTGAAATCTCCAACATAAAGACTTCCATCAGACCCACATGTTAGGGCAACAGGAGCCAGGAGTTTGTTTCCATCTGCCAGACCATTGCAGCTTGGACAAGAAATGCTCCGCCTGCGGCCGTTGCCCATAATGCTTCCAATTACAGGTGGCTGCTGGGAAATGAACTGGTTTTCCCCATTTCCTTTATGCAAGATGCCTAGAGAGAGAGAAAACAGTACTATGGAAATTAAAGAAACAGGGAGACGGAGACCAAAGGGAGCACAAACTGGCAATGCTGCATGCCAGCTGGGGAATCTGTTAGGTAGCAAGAAGGCTGATCATCTTTCATAGTATTGTTTTGTGATAGTTTCAAATGAGGACCCTTTTTTTCTGAATTAAGTATTTCTTTTAGACCCATCACATTTCCTGCAGAAGGAAAACATGTAGGGAGAACAAGACTATCTTTACCTTTAAATGAAATGCACTTTTCAGCATCTTATGAATTTTTACCTGCCCTGTCTCCTGTTCCTCCTTGCCCTGCAATTTGCAATCTACCAGGTTAAAAAAAAAAAAAAAAAGAAATTACATAGCTCATGGAAAAGTAAGGGCCAGGAAGACTATAGGACATTCTCTAGAGAAATGTTTCATCTGCAAAGTTTTAGAGGAGCTGTATCTATTTTCCCTCTAAGTGTAGCACTCTCAGCAGTGATGTGGGTTGAATTAGATGTTTGCTCCCATACCACTATTATACAAAGGGACACAGTGCTTCCACCCTTGAACATGTTCAGATGAGCTTTTAAGCTTCCCTTCTGCAGTCCTCAGCAGTCTTTGACGCTTCTGGAACCTTCCATTCTCCTTTAGGACCCATGAAACCTCTTGTTTTGCAAGTACACCTTGCACATTGGAGGATGCCTCTGGGTGGATTTATGGTTAGTGACAGCTCCAATCTGAATAGGCCCCTCTTTGTTATTTCAGGAATATTTTCCTTCATAATACCCTTCTTTTAGGACACTACAAAATTGGGCTGACATTCAACTACTTCATGATGGCCAGCTTCTTTTACATTTTGTACATCAAACCGCTTCTAAATGTAGGTTACTAGAAATAATTTGTTAGTAAAATAAATGAGAGAGTACATGTGTTGGTCAGGTTTCTTTCTTTTTCTTGAATTCTTAGTGATAAGAAGCAACTGGGTCTTGCAATGCTGCATTACTCTTGTTATGAGTCACAGACAACCTACCACTTTGTATGTTGAGGGCATGGTGTTTGTCCAGGGACCATCCTCCAAGTTTGGAAGCATCAATTTCATAACCCTGAAGCACAGCTGTCCTCTTCTCCCACAGGATTAAGTCTGGACAGGATTCATACTCATAACCTACTGAAACTGTGAACAAGAGAGAAACAAAAGACTCCTTAGATTAGGAACTCAGAAATGCAGTGCCAGCACACACAGAGTCACAATTCAGCAGGGGTATGAGAATTTCTACATAAAATTGCTAATTCAATTGAAAATGTCATCATCATAATGCACAGTCTAAATATTTCTTAAAAGTGTATTCTGCATCTAAAAAGATCAGTGTCATTGTCAGTGCTGGGCAAATGTGCTAAAAATTTAAAAGATATGTTTTAAGGATATATTTTAAGACAATGGATATTAGGATTAGGACTTGATCTCTGGGAGTCCTTTCCAATTCAGGGTATTCTATGTTCTGAGAGTGTACACCACTGATGGACTCTCAAATGGGAGAATTTTACTCCTATCTAATTTCTCTTATCAAAGAGTGCATGCCAGGAACCTAATCTTGATTATGATCTTTCTTGGAAGGTAAAGACTTGCGCAATTCGTGCATGGGGCAGTGAGTCCCTCAGAGGCAGCAGTCTCAGCCAGGTTGACTTGTGGTCGTTGTTAATGTTCAAAATTTGCTTGCCGTGATGTCTAATCAGAGCCTTTCAGGAGTAACTCCACTGAATACACTGGAGTTGCTTAAAATTGTCAGCAGAAGGAAAATAATGGTTTTGACAGAATAATGATTCTTTTACAATTTTCTCTGAAGAAGCAGGACCATTTTCATTGGTCTGCTTTTCTTCTTCTAATCTTTACAGCTGAAGCAGAGTAGAACTGGAAGTTCCACACAAATGAAAAGCAATTACATAGATTTTTTTTTTACTAGATAGAAAAAAACCCTGTCTGATCTCACAAGTTTACCAGTGTCTTTTAAAAGTGCTGAGCTCTGAGAGAACTCAGGATTCGCCAACAAACATAGCCTTTTGCAGATTGTATCAGAAAAACATGTAAGTTAGGAAATGAAAGGTCAATGTTTTCCACTGTTCTGGAGGTGGGAATCATTGAAGGCATGAATGCTGATGTCCTCAGACCTGCTTGTGTACTCTGGAGCTGCAGAGTTGTTTCATGGAGCACTCCAGGACCCACTGGTGATCTAGCATCTTAAAGAGCATGCACGCAGAGTGCTTTGGGATATGCTACATTTCTCAGTGTGGACTCTGAGCTCGGTAAGGCTCAGCAGGGTGCATAATCCAGCCTGCTCAAGGCAGCTAAGCCTGAGTGAGAGGAGGAAGGCACCTATTCTTACTCCTAAAAAACAAGGCATCCTGCAACTCCTCTAAAGAGACTTATCTTCAGTTGAGCTATGAGGCATAATGAACCATGCTTCTGTCAACAGGAGCTGTATTTGCTAATTTGAGATCTCTCCCATTTTGCTGATACCATTTCCTGGCAGCCTGAAGGGACTAGTCCAGCCTCAGTTGAAGACCTGTAACTGAATGTCCACTGGGTGTTGACAGATGGGAAGCAATCACTGCAGAACTGCATTACTTCTGCTCATTAAACACCCAGTATGGGATGGCATTCTTGAATGGGTAACAAAGAGGAAACTAAGATTAGACCAGCCCTGAAGGTCAGGCACAAGGAGCAGTGGCAATCAGGGCTCTGTCCTAGGGATTCCTTTCAAAGCAGTGTTGACAGTTTTTGGCTATAGGTGAGAGGTAGCCAAACACTTCTAGTCCCAGGTAATTCCTTCTGTATGAATATGATGGGAGCAGCTCAGGATGTACGTGCTGGGCCATGAGCCAGTTAACAGGTAAGTACTTGCACTCTGTCCTTGGAGGTATTCAAGGCCAGGTTGGATAGGGCTCTGGGCAACCTGATTTAAAGGGTGTCATCCCTGCCCATGACTGGGGAATTAGAACTAAATGGTCTTTAAGATCCCTTTCAACCCAAACCATTCTGTGATTCATCTCCTGGGGAATGTGAGCTGCACTAAATCTGCAGGGACCATTCATGTGTCTGCAGGCAGACCATACTGATCTAGGACAAGGTTTATCACTGCCACTTAGTTGCTTCCAAAAGGAGGCACAAACCCCAGGGTCACTTACCGAAGGCTTCTGAGAGCCCGTACACCTTCTGGCTGTAGACATCTGTCTTGTCCCAGATGAAATAGTAGGACAGGTCTGGGGCTGCTGCAAACCACTTCCTGAAGAGGCGTCCCTCGACAGCCACCATGAGGTGGACTTTCATGAGGTTGAAGGGGATGGTGGGGTGGGTCATGCTGATCCTCAGCACTGATTTGTAGCCAGCTGTGCGGCTGCTCAGGTAACTCACTTTTATTTTACTGCCAGAAACGTTAATCTCCTCTTGTAGAGCCTATGGAAAAGCAATCCATGAGGTGTTAAATCAGCAGCGAGCAGACAGGAAAAGGCAGTGAAGCTGTAATTTATCAAACACACCTGTATAAAAGCTCTGGCAGGCATGTCTAAAAAGGCACCTAGTAGGCATCAAGTATGAAATCATAGACGTAACTTATTTCTGGAAGCTAAGGAAGGCCTCCTGCCTTCTCCATCTCTGCTACACGGCAGAACAGGAAAACAAAGTGTCACATTAAGTCAGTGTTTACAAAGAGACTCACTCCTAAAAGGAGTACCAGGACCCACAGAGAAAAGAGCCTGGGATCTCAGATAATTACAGCTCAGCAGTTTAGCTTCCATTTTCTGTCTTTTATCATAATAGGTTTTAGAGGCCTCTAATTTTTGTCCCCTGGTTTCCTTTTCCCAGTAAAATATCACACCCTACTTGGCCTTAAGGATGTTTCCTGGTCCTGATCATAACATGCAACTCTCTCCAAGACATTAGTCAATCCTGGTTCCACTCTCCCTCCTCTGACTTACCCATTTCTCCTGCTTTGAAACTGCTCCTCTCCTACCTCCTCTCTGACCCTCTCTACCTGATCTACCATCTACCTCTAGACTTTTTTTTCATCTGTGTTCTCGCCCTTATTTTTTGACTTCACATTTGTTCTTACTCATTCCGGTACTTGCTTGAAATTCCTTGCCTTCTTACTTAAGTGACTGAACTCTTGGCCTGACCTACCACCTACAGCTCCTTTCCATTCCCTTGCATTCTTCCTTCTCTTTCTTTTCCAAACTTCTCCATATTCTAAGTGAGCTGCTTTTATTCTCCCCCAGCCATAAATGTGGGTATTTTTGACTGACTGGGACAGTTATCTAACAGGTGCCCATTACAGTATAAAACTTCAGAAAAGACTGAAGAAACATCAGGGAAAGTATTTTCTGCTTTGAAAACAGAAAAGTCTCAATAAAGACGAGATTTTTCAGGTAATTTATTTGCTAAAGCAACACCAGAACTTAAAATTTTGTTTGTCTTCTTCTTCTTCTTTTTTTTTTTTTTTTTTTAATGGAGAAATGCTTGGAAAGCTTATGGAAAGTGATACAAGTACATCCCTAACACTGTGCTGATCTTTTATTGCAAAATGCTGGTAAAAAAATCTTAGGAGAAAAACATTGTCACTTTCAAGAAAACTTCACTCTTGGGTAAGCACCCAGCTTGGATATTTTTGGCACAAGCCAGCAACCTCTGGGGAATATTGAAAAATGAAGGTAGAAGCTTATCAGTGAGCAGGAAAGCCTGGTGGCTTTATGGGATGTGTTAAAAGGTCACAGCTGGCACAGTCCTCTCCTGTACCACTTCTGAAGTTCTTCAGCGTGCTGCACCCTAAATGAGCTTGGAAAACACATCTCTAGCAATAATCATCATTCTGAATATTAAGGGTGGGGGAGGCTGCAAGGCAGGTGGGTCAAGAGATCCACCCATCAGGAAGGGATCACATCTATCACAGCGTGATTCTTGAGGTGTCCTTGGGGTGCAGGGTCAGAAGCTGGACTCAATGTGGGTCTCTTTCCACTCAGGAGATTCTAGGATTCCATGATCCTTGTGCCTTCCAAGTTATGTCACTCCCATACCCAGCTCCGTCTATGTGGGAGCAGAAAACTTCCTCGGCATAGTGAGTTGCTCAGCTCTTACAGGTTTTCTGGTTAGTGCTATCAAAAATGACAAATCTCGTAATCTGGCCCCTGAAAACACCTCTTCTGAGATGTTATCCATGGCCCAACACTTTTTAAAGTGACAACTAAAAGGCTCAGAGTGTTGCAGCACTTGAAAACAGACACATCCAGCAGTTAAAGCCGCATTCCACTGTGCTCATAAATATTTACCTTCTCTAATGCAGTCTTTCTAATTTACATATCTCAGTGCTTAGGAGGCTGAAATATGACAGAATTGGGAAAACCCAGGATTTTAAAAATGTATTTTATGAGATCATCAACAAGCTGGATGGGGACCAGGCTCAACCAGAGATGAGCTCAGCCAAACTGCAGTAAAGGTGGTCCTTTGTATCAAATCTGTCTTCATATGTAACCCCATTAGGATAAAAACAGGCACAAATAATTGTCATGGAGATACTATTTAGAAAGCCTGCTTCAGATCCTTGTCATAAGTAATTATTTCTCTCTGCCGTGATCTAACTCTGCAGTCCACCATTCCAAAGAAAAGGTCATTCCAACACTGCCAAGGCACTGAGCAGCACAAGGGGCTGTGTTTAAAGGTATCTGCTTGAAGAGAGGGTTCAAATAGTAATTCAGGTGATTCAAAATGTATTTGTAGTTTGTAAGTTGTGACAAACTAGCAACAAAACATGGCACTGGAAGGGGGGTGTATAATTCAGTAGAATATCAGAGGGAGAAAAGGGGGAAAACAAGCTTTAAAACAATCTGAATGTGCTAGAAGTAATAAGAGCTAAATTGTGCCCTTATTTCTATTTGATAATTGCTGTTTGGCCCAGATACATTCATGTGCTGTGACTGCAGGCCTTGTGAAAGACTCTTAGGGTTTATCCAAGACTAACCAATATAATCTGCTCTTTTAAAAAGATCCAGCCACAAGGCTAGGCAGGCAGAAGAGCAGATTCTTCTGGCTTACTGGGGATTTACACAGGGTCACAATTTTCACTGTCATGTTCTCTTTCTCTGTGGTGAGAATCTGTTCTTGTCTTAGTAGCAATTTTTCTACTCTTTGCATGAGACAAGGTAGGAAATCTTGTTTCTTTGTGCTGGGTTACACATGTCTCTTACAGATACTCTTCACTCTGCCAGCAGACAGGCAAGGAACAGTCAATGTCTTTTTTTTTTTTGTAAGATGCTCAGAGAGAATTTTAAAAAGGAAAACCATTTTGAGTCTGATTCAGGGGCCTTAACATAGACATCAGTGCTTTTGAAACACTCTATGGTATCCAAAACTTCTGCAAGGGCATGACAACTCTGACATGGACCTTTCTGACATCTCCACCTTTCTGAAGCTACAGCTGGAGGCCTGAAGGGGCACTTCAGGGCATTCTGAATGGCCCCAAATCTGTCTGTAGGCACCTGAATAAAATATTAAAAATGTACTACTAGGTTTTTTGAATGCATCCAGGTAAAGAGCACTGCATTTATTTCTGCATTTATTTGTTGGAGCTCATGGGGTTCTTATCTACCCACTTGTCAAAACCTCTTTCCCAGCCCTGCTATCTGCTTGTCACCTCCTCCCAGCTATGAGCTTACACCTTTTATATTTAACATTTTCCTACTGAGAACTGTGTATTATAAAATGCAGCTGCGGGAATGGACAGCTAGGTTAATTTTTATTGTATGTACATCCAGTACAGAAATGAAAAGTAGTCCATTTCTGAACTGCAGTACAGTCAGGACTCCACCACAAATCAGATTCTCTTGTAAACTCCTGCACCACAAACTCTGCTAACCTTCAGTTGTCAATATTTGAGGTGGAATATTGATTTACAGGTTTTAGCTCAGACATATGGCACACAGGAAAAGCACTGTGTTCATCATGTATGGGAGTCATCTTATGTCAATTTAAGAACCTAAGTTAGGTGTCTGCTCTGAACTGCTCTTTTAGGTCTTGCCTACAGATAACAGCAGATACAGACAGACTCTTTAGAAGGTTGGTATTGCCTTGTAAACTTAAGAGTGGGATTCAATTCCAGTTTAAGGCATCTAAACCCAGATGTCAACTTATGTGATGTTTACATCACATAAACAACGTGATGTGAACACACACAATAATTCAGTCAGTGGAATCAAACTGATACCATCAATTTCAGTCAGTGGAAACTTACTGATACCATCAGTGAGAACCAGAAAGCTTCAAGGTGGTCAGCTTAAGTGATGTGTAGGCTCCACTGATGTACTGGTTAGATTTCTGTCCACTTAAATGGGAGCTTGGATATTTGGCACATATCCAGACAACTGCACGTGAACTCTTTATAATCTTAAAATTAATCTTTCTTATGTATTAGATTCTATAACTACAAGTGTCTCATGGGACTTGGGATGTCCAAGTGATCTGCCATTCACAAGGATATCCAGAAGATATAATGCAGGACACTGATAGGGGGATCATTCTGGATTGGCAACTGAAGTTCAAGCAGGACATCATCAGGACATTTCAAATGGCACCAAATATCGTTGATGAGGGTGGTAGAACATTGACACAGGTTGCCCAGAGAGATGGCAGATGCCCCAACACTGAAAACATTCAAAATCAGGTTGGATGGGGCTCTGAGCAGCCTGGTCTACTGGAAGGTGTTTGTGGCACCAAATAATGACTGAGGTTATGATCATAGTTGCACTGTATGAGATATTTGCTTTTTCCCAAGCAGCACTGACCTTTCATGATGTCTGTTTATTTCATAAAAAGATGTGGAAACCAAGATTCTGAACCAAGAATTTATAATATGATGGACTTTACAAGATACAGGACTTAATTGGTAATTATGCTGGGACAAACATGGGGACCATAATTGTAAATTAGTGTGAGAAAGGATCATAAGACTTGGTCCAGAGAGACTTGGTAAAGAGACCACTAGCTTTATTGGTTGCTGGGTTTAGCACCTGGTTTATTAAAATTAGAAGGTATAAAGTTACTTCGTTTCTCATTAATGGTACTGCAACCCCAGTGGAGTCACGCTGGAAGCACACAGTTTGTCTCTACACTTGTTATCATTTCCTCCTTGGCAGATTATTGTCACTAAAAGCAATACTCAGGGCATGCTGAATGCTGGCATATAAAATCCAGAGAACAGCCTGTCCAATGTAGCAAAGGTTGAATGCTGCTACATCCATGTCTTTCAACAGAATTAGTATTTTTAAGGAAAACTGTTAATTTAGTTCCTTGGACTATTCAGTTTAAAACAAAACTTTCCATTTCACAAAATACTTTGAAGCCACAGCAGATTGTTAAGGTTCTTTATCTGACTCATACTTACTCATAAAAATTAAAGGTAACCCTCTCACTCTGCTCATCTATTCCAAATGCCATGAAATGCAATAAAACTGAGGTGGTCTGCAGGCTGTCCCCTCTCACCCACCTGCTGGCTGACTGAATGTCTCAGCAGCTGAGTAGAGTGGGGGGGTATGACTTCCAACCATGAGAAAGTTCACTCCAATACTCCACCACCAAGGTTTATAGTGCCCAGAGGGTGGAATTTGCTCCTGAACAGAAGACAGGCATTAAAGCATCAGCCAGAAGGGCATCAGCCTGGTGCTGGGCATTTTCAATACCCAAGGGCTGAGACCAAGGGCTTGTTGGTCACACAAGGGTCCCAGCTCATGTGTTAGACACAAGTGCTTTGCCTCCATCTCTCAGGGATAGGAAAAAAGAAATCTGGTAAAGTGAGTGTCTGGGAGCGAGTGCTCCTGCCAAATGTCTGAAAAATGGGGTATCAGATGAGTGCTTATTGTTAGGAGAGCAGGGGAACAGTTGCATTTGTGTTGCTCAAAGCTGTCAAAAGAAGCACAGAAAGAAGATGGGGATGAGGAGGCCCTGGCAGAGGTTGCCCAGAGAAATTGTGGATGCCCCAATCCAATTCAATGCCAGGTTGGATGGGGCTCTGATCAACCTGGTCTAATGGACAGTGTCCCTGCCTAAGGCAGGGGGGCTGGAATTACCTGATCTTTAAGGTCCCTTCCAACCCAAACCATTCCATGATTTTATTACTAATTGTCCCTCAGCTCAAACGGCTCATACCTGGATTTCAGGAACAATAGGACCTTTCTCTGAGCAGGAAGTTGCAAAAGCAGTGAGCGGAGAAGGAGAGACCACAGGGTTGGGCCGGGCGAAGTTACTGAGGTCACAGCTTGGGATCTCGTTCTCTTCGTGCCTCATGACGATGGTTTCCATCACAAAGAAGCGATCCCACGGCAGCCACAGCGTGTGCTCCTGGGTGATGAAGGGAGCCCGCTCAAAGTGCAGGATAATGGAGATTCCACCAATGGTAACAAGATCAAAGCTGTTTTGAGAGATGGAATACAAAATTAGTGCAAGCACTACCCCATCTGTTTGTTTCAACTGCCTAGCAAGGACCCCAGAAAAATAACTGCAAGAAATGTCATCAGTCTTATTTTATGAACCTAAAATCTGCAGCCAAAATATAGTTTACCTGAGTAACAGCAAGTGCTGGAGGCAGAAGTCCAAGGCAGGAGTCCAAAGAAGTCCAGCTTCTTTGTCCTCATGTATACTGAAATCATACCCATCCCTTTTTTGAAACATGTTTATCTTTGTTGGTGCTTTTCTAGCACCAACTTATTTTGGCCATATATATTAATTTTCTTTTTTTTTTTTTTTTTTAAGTTGTGATTATCCAAACAAATGCACAGATTGGACCAATTCACGTGATGAAATAAACTATTTGGAAAGAGGTTTCTCTGACATATCCCCATATGAATTGTCTCTTGGCATCTCGCTAACTTGACTAATGCCTAATGCAACCCAGGGAACATGGAGAGCACAGTCATGGACTGAACCTAGTTTACTAGAAATACCTACAGTGCAGGGTGTCTGTGGGCCACAGCACTCTGGACATCATCTTTTTTGACTCTTAAACATTTAGAGCAGTGCAGATGAATCACTGCCTGTGGTCTCTGACTTCACCCTAAGCTACCTCCTGCCAAGTAGCTTATCTGCCTGTGTTAGTGTTGGATAACAGACAGCCCTCCAGAGCTGTGTGAAAGAATGTAACCTTGATTAGGAAAATGTTCATCCTCTGGATGTAAAGATGTTGGGGTAAGGTTCTGGTGGTTTTCTTAGTTTTGTATTTAAACTTCTCATTTTGTCACAGATGGAGATTTTATCAAGTACCACAGGGATATATCCACTATGCACAGACCCAAAAAAGAGGTGTTAAGTAAGAAAGGAAAGGATTTCAACAGAAATTGACGACCTCTTGTTTTTGCTCCTTTGTGTTTTTCTCACTGTCTCTTCGATTGCAATGCCAAACATGTGCTTCAGGCAAAGAAAGTTTTCTCATCCCTGCTTTTCAGTTTCATGCTTGGTACTGCTGTATGACACTCTCACTGAGAGTTTATGCATGTGATCAGGTTCACTGGTTTCAGCAGAGCTGCTCATGTGCTTAAAGAGCTACGAGCCTAAGTGCGTCTCTGCATGAGAACTGGGATCTGAAACACTCTTGATTGCTCAAAGCCAGATGATGCACCTTGTAAATACATGGCAAGAAAGGTGAAAAAACTATCTAAAAATTATTTTTTAAAATTAATTGTGAGGCTTTCAGATTGGAGCAACAATGGGCATGAACTGTTTCTAAAAAATGTCTTTGTCAAGGAATTTTTTGGGGGAACCTTTTTTATTTCATGGTTTATGGACTGAGGTGCCATTTAGGAAACAGAATTATGAAAAGGTTATTCATTAAAGAATGTTGAATTGAGTCCATGAGAGGAAGTGGAAAGCACTTCAAAAAGCCAAAGCCATATTTATTCTACCACTTGAGTTGGGGCATCATGTTCCCAGACCTATGGAGCTTGGCTTGCTGCAGCCTCAGGAGTAACCTGCTGGTTCCTGCCAGCAAAGCTGCACAACGTTTGTACCCTGATGTGAATGTTTCTAACAGTCAATTAGCATTTGGCAACTCCTTCAGCTGGGAGGGAGATGCTTGCTCTGCATGGATCCAGGCACTGAACGGGCCAACAGGAGGGAGGAAATAAACATTACAAATGATTCTCAACAAGTTTTTAGGCAAGTTGGAAGAGGTCTTATTTGCAAACACCTCTGTTTCATCCCTTTGGCTTCACTGAGCCTGGATCAGAGATGGAATCTGCTGGGGGGAAATGTCTTGGCCTCTCCTGCATCCCCAAAACAGGATGCAAAAGGGAAAGCACCACCTCCATGTCAGGCTCCAGCAGCTGTGAAAACAGAACCATGCAGTATTTTTTAGCAAGTGGTGTTGCTCACAAGCTGGTTTTCCCAGAGTCCCAGGATGCAGCTTTCAACTTATCTTGATGAACTAAACAAAAGGTAAACCCAAAATCAAGCAGAAAAAAACAAACGGAAAACACCTCCCAGTTTCTCTCAGTGAAATTAAATTTAACAAAAAGAAAACTGTCCTGGGATTGAAGAAATAAGATAATTTTATTTCTGTTTTTGCTGCTCATCTCTGATGTATTTTTTACCACTCCATAAAAATCATACTTGTCGTACAGTTGTTTTGTTGTTTTTCTTTAAAGACTCTGGAGAGACAAGCCGAAGGATGAAATTATCTATTTATCCAAAGCAGCTCAAAAAATAAAAACCCCACAGGAAAGTGTAACCCTTTCTCATGTCTCTTCTCTGAAAGCTCATTGTTTTTGGTATTTCTGAAAAAGCTTTGCAAAGGCTGCTGAATGTAATATGGAAAAGGTCTGGAGACTTACTTGCTGCTTTATTGTGTTCCTACACCCAGGGATACTGAGGACCTGCAGCCTCTTTAAACTATCACTTTAATAAAATTTAAAACTTTATTTAAAAATGTGGTTTATAATACAGTACTGATACTTTGAACTGTCTGTTATCTTTGCTTTACACAGAAATGCATACAACAGAGTAGTTTGAGAGTTGTCACTTTAAATTCATGCCCTGTTATATAAACAAAGTCTCTGGTGCAGTAATTAGGCTAAAAACACAAGCAAGCCTTGAAGTTATAGGAGTTTTGCTGAGTCTAAGTAATGTGACTTAAACAGGACCAGGGTTTCACTATTTCAGGCTGTATCTGAGCAATGTTATAGGAGAGACCTGGAATAAAGTGAGTCCCCTTACAGAGGTGAAAAATTTATCTCACTATAATTCTAAAACTGAAATTTTACTTACTCATTTGGAGACTTTATCATGCCAAAAAGAAACCTCAAAACCCCCAAACCTGGAGTGACAAAATCAGCTTAGAAACCAATCTAGCTAAACTGATGCAATTGTATCTTTAAAGTCCCTTACTTAAAACCCCAGTTATTTCCCTGCTATCAGTAAACTGATTTACTAAATCAATTTAAGGCAACTCAGTGCACATTTTCAAGAATATATATTCCTATGGTGAATACGCCTAATAATAAACCTGCTGAGTTTTATGCAGTTATCTCATGACCCCCGGAACAAGGTAACTGCTTGCATGTGTGCTCCCATTTATTCTCCAAACCAGAATGACACTAAAGATGGGAGGGATGACCCTCTATGACTGGGAATGCTCTGGACTGCATGCAGCCTGCTACTGTAGTTCAGGAGAACCTGCTTCTTGTCTAAGAGCATCAATTCCTTAAAACAAAGTTGACTCAATCACATGAAAACTTTGCTGTACAAAAGCTGATGAGACATGCCCTATTAAAAAAAATACTCAAACCCATAGAAAAGATAATAGAAACTGGAACAGCATGAATTCTTTACATGATTTGGAAAGTGCTTTATATATGGCATTAAATAAATACTAGAAAAATCAGTAAGGAACACAAGTAAATATTAACTCTCTTTCACTGGCTGGTTCATTGGACTGGGAAAGTCAAGAGATGCACCTAATTGTACCCACTAAATCAGAGGCTGGGATTAGAAATCAGGATGTCTGACAACATTTTTTGCCCTGACAAGTTTTAGCTTGAATGGTCTTATATAGTTCAAGGTAATTTACAGACCACTGAGGAAGTCACTGGACTCAAGGATGGATTTCAAGGACTTTGAGTGACCTGGTCTAGTGGGAGTTGTCCCTGCTTATGGCAGGGGAGTTGGAACCAGATGATCTTTAAGGCTGCTTCCAGCCCAAACCATTGGGTTCCATGAATTTTGGTGTTCTTTAACTTGTCCATTTATGGACAAGTGGTTTTTGTCCACAGAGTACCTACAGAGTACACAGATGCACTGATGTGCCTGTTCATTTGACAAAATACCTGCATGTATCCCTTAGCCAAGTTGGGAGATATATTCATTATTCTGGAGGCTCAGCACTGCAACTGGATAATTTGTTTGATGTTTGTGCACCAGGTTTCTGTAGAAGCAGACTGCCTTGAGAGGAAGGTGAAGAAAGTGAAATCAGAAGAGCTGACACCACAGAGTCAGGGGGTACACTGACTCCCACCAGTTGCCTACAGAAATCACAGCTTTAGGATGAATCCCACTTGGTCACAGATTCCTTGCTCTGAGACAGCTGATCTCTGTCATTTTTATCACTTAGAGCTGGGTATCTGCTGGGGGCTGAGTCAGCAAGCTGCAGCCCTGAGCTCCTTGAAACTAATTTAGCTTTTGGAGGCTGGCAGCCACTCCAAGGAACCAGGAGTCCACCGAAGCCTGGTGGAGCATACTGATGCTCCGGCTGCATTGCCTTCTGCCCTGTGCCCCTGCTCAGCTGGACTTTGGGAAGCACATAGCATGGAAGGAGCATCCCTAGCTTGAACTGCCAGTAGAAGTAGATTTGTAGCATGGGGGGGTTACCTCTCACCACCGAAGAATCAGAAAGAAATAGTTGCTTGAATATTACAAAGGTCTGGAGCCTGGATGGCAGCAGTCACCTCCATGCTCTGTCCCTTTAGCTTTCATGTTTGCTGGCTAGAGGTCCAGTTACAACAGGGCCCCTCTGTGCTAGGTCCAGCACAACTGCAATGTAAAGAGATGGTTTCTTTCCTCAAAGTATTTGTAATCTAAATTGATTACATACAGCAGTTGGGTGTTGTACACACACAAGGAAACAGACAGACAGACAGAACAAAAGGTTATGACAGGCACTGTTGTCCAGCAATCTTTTAGTCATATTTATCTGTTCTACTGGATACAGATTTTGTGCTGATCCATACACAGCAAGCTAAATATGAGAGTGTGGTTTGGATCCCATTTTGCCACAAAGTAGATTCAGTAAGGTTGCCAAAGATACCCTTAAGCACAAATGTTCAAATTTTCTCCTTTTTGCAGCAATGCCTAAGCCAGTGGCAATAAGAAGACACCAGCTCCAGGGGTGTCCTCTTTCTGGAATGTCTCTTTATCATCTGCATTTTATTGTCATATCGTTGAAGGGTTGGAGCATCACTTGGAAAACCTCCCAGTCCCCACTAGTGTTACAGTAGGTGTGAACATCCCTGAGTGTGAACCGGACAGCATCAAGCACACGTGTCTAGCACATGTTCTTCTTTTTCATTACAATTCTGTTTCTCTGGCCAACTCAAATGAAACTTGTGGATTAGAGAGGTGCTAAAACCCATAAATCCTCTCCCAAGTGCTAGTGGTTAGTAGTCAATATGTAGAGCATATGCAGCTGGAAGCCCTTCTGTTATGCTTTTGTTCTTAAAAGAAAGGGAGCCAATTAGCACTGACAAACAAAAGATAAGATGAAAGACATTCCCAATTTGCACTGCTTTTGTCTTGGTTGAGCATGATTGCTCAGATTCTGCCTCTAACACAACCGTAATCTTAATGACTTCCTAATAATTTCAACATGAATTAACAAGAATATATCTGCTGGGAGCAGGAGACATCTTTTTCTATGCATGGGCACTGCATTACCAAATTGCTGGCTAAAGATTCTAGGTGATATCACTAAATTTATAATAACAAATAATGGGAAGGAAAGGGGGGAGGGGGGAGGAGGGAGGGGGAAGGGAAGGGAAGGGAAGGGAAGGGAAGGGAAGGGAAGGGAAGGGAAGGGAAGGGAAGGGAAGGGAAGGGAAGGGAAGAGAAGAGAAGAGAAGAGAAGAGAAGAGAAGAGAAGAGAAGAGAAGAGAAGAGAAGAGAAGAGAAGAGAAGAGAAGAGAAGAGAAGAGAAGAGAAGAGAAGAGAAGAGAAGAGAAGAGAAGAGAAGAGAAGAGAAGAGAAGAGAAGAGAAGAGAAGAGAAGAGAAGAGAAGAGAAGAGAAGAGAAGAGAAGAGAAGAGAAGAGAAGAGAAGAGAAGAGAAGAGGCTATTCATTTGTTAGGGAACTACAAGGATCATCAAGTTGAGCTGCCTCACAAGTTCAGGGCTGATTAAATTAAACCACGTTATTAAGGGCATTGTCCAAATGCCTCTTAAAACACTGACAGGCTTAGGACATTGAATGCCTCTAGGAATGCTGAGGTTACACTTGGTGGTGGTAGCCTGGTGTGCATCTATAGTGTGAGCTGCAGCTGAGCTCCTTGGGGGGCAGGAGGCCAAGCCAAAGCCTGAGGCAAGAGTCAGGGAACTACCAAGTAGCCACAAGGAGAGACGACAGGAGCTGATAACTCCAGACTTTCCCAGGCTTAGACTGTGAGGGATAAAATCTATGGTTTCCTTTGTCCAGGGTCCCTCCTTGCAGGCAGCAGCTTGGGCTCTTTTGTTATTTAGTTATTGTACCAAGATTAAATTGTTTTAGGGATCCGGACACGAGACACTGCTATGGGACACCTGAGGTCTAGCGGGTGAGGAACCCCGGTGTGACTGTGTGAGTGTGGAGTGTGGCTGCAAAGGGACCCCTGTCCCAGCTCAGGTGGTGTGAGTGGCTTCTGGATAGTTCAACAGGGAAGTTTGCTTAACTGGAAGCCTGCTTCAGTGTTTAACCCTCTCAGTTAAGAAATGTTTCTTCACGTCCAGTCTAAATCTCTCCCGGTTTTGAGCCATTCCCATGAGTCCTATCAGTGGATACCAAGGAGGTGAGCTCAGTACTTCCCTCTCCACACCTGCTCCTTAGGAAGCTCTAGGAATCAATGGGGACACCCTTCAAGCCTCCTTTTCTCTGAACTAGAAAAACTCAGAGTCCTCAGATGCTGCTCACAGGATATTCCTTCCAGCCTTCTCACTACTTTCTTGCCCTCCTCTGGACACATTAAGGGACCTGAACACTTTTCTTAAATTATGGGGCCCAGAACTGCATGCAGTGCTCTGAGCGAGGCCACACCAACACTGGATACAGCAGGACAACCACCTTTTTGACAGGCTGGTCATGCTGTGTTTGATACACCACAGGTTGGGGTTTGCCCTCTTGGCTGCAAGACACACAGCTCTAACAGCTCCTATTCAGCTGTTGCTGGCCAGCACCCTCAGATCCCTGCATGCAGGGTTGTTCTCCAGCCACTCCTGTCTCAGTTTATACTTGTGCCTGGTGTTACTTTGTTCCAGGTGCAGAAAATCCAGCATTTTGACTTTTTAAAATTCATCCCATTCATCACAGCCCAACGCTCCAATGTACCTACATCCCTCTGCAAGGTCTCTTGTCCCTCAGGAGCATCAAGACCACCTCCCAGTTTGGTACCATCAGCATCTTGCTAATGGTGCATTCAACTCCTGCATCCAGGCCATTGATAAATGCACTGAACAAGACTGGCCCTGGAACTGAAGAGCAAGGAACAGAACTGGGGATCAGTCACCAGCCAGATGCAGCCCCAAAACAACCAACATTAATGCACCAACATCTTCAAAAGGCATGAATAATAAACGTGCTCTTGGAAAGAGTTTCTCTTTAGTGGTCATGGCAATAATGCTGTTACTGCTGCCTGAACACTGTAAATCCCGTACAGACATCCTACCTGCCATCTTGTCTGCTGATTGTGTATCCAAACAGAGGATTGTTGACAAAGCTGATGTTCACTCCAACTAAAGGGGTCCCATCTGCTGTCATCACCTGGCCTCGAATCACACATGCATGTCTGCAAGAAAGAGAAAAATAATAAGAAACAGTAACTCTTTTGGACAAATGCAGTTTCTTCCTCTGTTGATGTGGCTAGGAATTCCTATGGATTAGAAAGGCAAGGCCTTTATAACCTGTAAAGCTGGAGGTCACACCATGTGTTTTGATGGTGGGATGCTGCCCTTGAAGGCTTTCTCAGGCATTGTGTAAAAACCTTGGATAATCAAAGTGAGGTTTACAATTACCCTATTATATGAAAGCAACTGCTGCAGCATATCCTTAAGTATAAATTTCTGTAGGATTTACAACATCACACTGGAATTTCACACAATCACAGAATCTCCTGAGATGGAAGGGACACACAAGGATCACTGAGCCCAGCTCCTGGCCCTCCACAGAACAGCCCTCAAATCATACCACGTTCCTGAAAGTGTTGTCCAAACACATCTGCAACTCTGGCAGGCTTGGTGCCACGACACTCCATCAGGAGCCTCTTCCAGTGCCCAACCAGCCTCTGAGTGATGAACCTTTTCCTAACAGCCAGTAGTGTTTTAACAGTATTGCCCTAATTAAAAGCAAGGTGTATTTTTAAATCAAAGAGAGCTGAAAATTACCATGCAGTACATGGACATATTTAAGGCACAAAAGCCCCAGAAGATCCTGACCAAGGCTTGGCAGCTCATTTCTTTCCCATTTGGGAAAACCATGACAGAAAATTTGCTGGGTTCAGAAAGCTTCCTTACAATTTGCCTGTGGAGCTGAGCACACTAATAGGATGGGCTTTTTCTTCCCCTCTTTTTCTTCCCAAGTTTGGTAGATTGCACCATTTTATAGGCTACATATATTCCAACTACTCTGTGATCTGTAATATGCTCTTTTATCTAAGGATTTCAAGGACCTTTACAAACACTGATTAATACAGCCAGATTGGTATTTTACAGAGAGAGGAAATAAAACATGGAATGATTTTCAGTTGTCCAAGGTCAGTCAGAAAACCTGCAGTAAAGCCAAAGACAAATTTTCTTGGTTCTCATTCCAAAGTCTGTTTCCAGACTTCTAAGTCATTACTACATTGCTACCTTAGAAGCTTCCCATAAAGACAAAACATCACATGTCTGTGAGAGTGTCCGAACCCAATTTTTGGCTGAAGGTAACTATTTTTCTGAGCAGCAACAGCAAATTGTAGTGTCAGCGTGCTAACGTGACCCAATGAATAATTTTTCTAAGTGCTGTCCTGCTGGAGAGCAGAGATTGAAAGCCAATGTTTCTCCAGGTGCAGAACCAGATCTCAGCTAGAGTAAATCATCCCAGCTGCACTTCAACGGAGCAATGGTGCTTTGCTGGTTCACTGAGGCAAAGGATGATTTCTGCAATGTTTTGTAGAGATGATTTCATAAACACAGATCATTAGGGAAAGAACCAGTTATTTTCTTACAGTCCACCTAAAAATCTGAGATTGTATAATGCAAGGAGATAAAGCATAACTTCTATTTAATAAAAGCTGCACAATTTTTACATTCCACAGTACAGCAAACAGACCATTTGCCAGGGAGTCTTAAAAAAATTCCTGCTGATCTAAATGGAGAGCTCCAATATTATCAAAAATTACTGCAGCGATACCAAAATCTGTCTGCAATCTGAGATGTGACTATATTCACATGTAATTTTGGAATAGGTCACAAGAAAATTAGATACTGGAAATTATTTTTATATCACTGAGTTTTCTCTGATGTATCATCACTGACTTCTTAGGAGTCATGTAGGAAAAGACTTGGACCAAGTTTGGAGCTAATAATCCAACAATCCTACAATGGTTTGGGCTAGAAGGGATATTAAAGACCATGTAGTTCCAAACTGCCTGCCTTCCACTAGACTGCTTTACTCAGAGCCCCATCTAACTTGGCCTTGAACATTTTCTGGGATGGGGCCAATGACGGGAACAACATCCTTAATATTTCTTTTGCTTCTCCCATTAAGGGCTCTAACTCAGCTTTCCATATATAACAACTGGAAAACAAGAATCCAGTACAGTATTATGCACATCACTCTCTAACACACAGGTAGAGCATAACTCAAAATAATCAAGATGCCATGGAATATGCTTGGAAAAATGTCAATGCTTGGAATAATCCCAATGAAGTCAACAGGTCACCACCTGCAGTGCAATTTTTGTGTAAAGTGAACATGTCTGAGCACATCTCTGAGCCAACAGCAGAACCTGGGCTCTCGTTTCCCAGTTTTTTTCATGACCTGCTCCACTCTGCCCCATCTTCTTTTCCATGCTTCAGAGAGACCAGAGTGGGTTTGAAACTTCCTTCTCTCAGTTTCTCATCAAATGAGCTGAATATTTTATGGAAGACAAGGAATCACTGCAAACTCTTTCATGAATACTAACACCTGAGTACAAAAGAATTGATGTTCTGTACCACATATTCAAGTAAACAGTGCAACTGCAAATGTTTTAAAATAATAAGAACAAGATCATACATTTCTGTGAATCCAAGAAGAACACTTCCACCTGTTTTTTTTTTTCTTCTAAGGGGTCAAAGCAAGTAAAGAAAAACAAACATGTTGCAGGTGCCTCTCCTACTGCCCTATACACAAGACACGTCCGGGCAGTTTTAAAGTTCTAAGTAACAGTGCAAGCAGCTTGGCCTAGACCCTTGGCTCAGTAAATTTGGGATGTGCTTTATATCCACAAGCATCTGCTCCATTACATATCACTGACAATTACTTCTACAAGCACCAGCACAAGGTGGGCAAACAGCGAGTTTCCTCTCACCTTGGCAGCTGTAGCAAATGCATTTGACAGCCCACCTTTGGAAGGAGACTCAGTTCCTATCCTGGATGATGCTTCCCAGCACTCATCCAACTCTTCTAACACACCTATGTGCTCATGGACTTGGAGGCTGTCTCTTCTCAGAGAAGCAGCTTGTCAGCAAACCCAGCTGCATCCCCACCCTCCTGAGGACTGTAACCATTGCTTTATTTCCATGCTTTAAGGAAAGATGTTTCCACTAAGGGGACATCATTCCCAACCCACAGCAGTAAAAAGAAGATGGAGCAAGATGCATGAATCTGAATCCATTTAAAAGAGATAGAGATGGAAACTGGAAGAAAACTCAAGCCCAGACTGTCTCTGATGAGTCTCAAATCTTCTACTTCCCTGGGTGATAAAATTTGTCCCACTTGAATAAAACACAGTGCATTGGAAGCAGCTGGCTTCTCTAGTGTCAACATGTCCTTTATGAAGACAAGATTGAGTGTCTACAATGCCCCAAGCCCCCCAGGATCCTGGTTAATGCTAATTTAGTCAGCTATTTCCTTCAGCTGACCTTGGTCTAAATGCAATTACCCTGCAAAGAAGTTAAGTGGTACTGCTAAGATGCTCAGCTCTGCTAGAAGGTCTCCAAATACATTTACATAAAATTATCTCTCACGTTAATAGAAGAGATTTATTCCATCAGTCCAGGCCTGCTAGTTCAGAGTGTTTTCTGCAGTTGAACAAAATTCAATTTCTTGTAGCCTGAGTCTCATCTTTTTAATAAATTATTACCAGAGTCCACCTATTGCCTCTGGTTTTTGGATTTTTGTTTGTTTTGTCCTTCACTACTGTTACATAAGACTGTATGGATTCTTGTTTTACAAGGAAAAGCAGTCTCTATTTCTCCTCTTCTTTAATTAGACTTTTCCTTTTAATTTTTTTTATTTGTCATAAAAACTTGCTTGAAAGACCAAATCATTGTCAAAATGCTATTTACGAGGCCAGATGGTGTATCAGACAATTTTACACTGTTGCTTTGTGAAGTTACCCTTCATTCCCAAGAAAATTAAATTAAGTCTTTCTGCTAAGATCTGGGCCACAGTGGCAAAGCAGGCAGGGGCACTCTGATGCCTTTACGTTCCTATTGCTCAGAGACAAATAAAATTTGACACACTGTCAACAAAATTCAAGCAGACCAAACCAGCCTTAGAACAGAAGCCAGAAAAGTAAATTCCACAAAAGCCATTTCACCTCATGGGAGCACATTAAAGATTTGTCTTTAATACAAACTCTGATCCAGTGTCTCACAACCTAGACACTGGTCCTTCCAATGCACTTTAGTCACAGATGTTTTCTGGTGACAGTGTGCTTGGTATTTTGAAATAAGGGAAAAATACTGCTTCTGTTAAGCATTTTTCATTGTGAGAAGAAAATTCCATGCATCCTAAATCCCACTTTTTCTGCAAGAAATGTGTGTTCTTGCTTTAACTGAGGATAGGTGACATGGGAAATCTCACTCCGAATAATTTCTGTTGCTCCTCAAAATACTTCCCACATACCTCATTCTCGTTTAAAGGTTTCAATGTGTGAAAATGGTTATCATGACTGCTTAGCCATCCTCAGCCAAGTTATTAATAACAAATATTTTAATTTGACATTAGAAATATTTTTGAACTTACCACTTTAATATTTTATTGGTATATATAAATATATATGCATATATATAGGATTTATCCTTCTCCTCAGGATAAAACTTCAACAGAGCTCCACAGAACAAAAATCCAGAAAGTTATAATTCATTGGGAAGAATGTTATTAATGAAAAATAATCTCTACAGCCTTTCTGTGTGACACCAGTCATGTCAGCTGGTCTGTTCATGTCTCTTTACTGCACCTGCAAAATAAGAATCACCTCCTTACAGAGACATAAGAAGAATAATTGTAGTAATGTGATAATCCCTTTGCAGAGGGATTTTTACATTCTCATGGCATTCATCTGTGATCTGCTCAGTCTGGTAAGTGCCTAGAAGTGCAGATGTGCTACAGTCTCTTGTCTTTAGCCTTGGCTGTGGCCTTTTTGCTTGAGAGTAAGAGAGGATAAAGCAAAATGTACCTCGTCCATTTTGGGTTGAATGTGCCCTGTCTAATGTCAAACAACCTCAGGGCAGCCTTGTACCAGGACAGACAGAGCACTTGGTAGAATGCCAGGTAAAAGCTAAGGGCATCACGATCAAACACACGGACACACAGAAAATGCCTGAGCTGGCAGATGAAGGACAAAAGAAGAAGAGGAAAGATCAGAACATAGAGACGTTCAAGTTCATTGCTTGTGGCACTATTTCCCTCAAAAGCCGTCTGTAAAAACAGTCCTGCCCACTCGCCTCTTAACTGTGGAGAAAAACCTCCTGACAGTCTTTCCTTGAACTGAGTAAATCTGTCTTACTTTTTTAGTTCAGTTTAGTTGTAAGAAAAGCTTAAAGTCAAAACCTATGTACTGCTCTTAGCTGCCATCTGAATTAAGGAATTAAGGTAAGGAAAAAGAATGCAAATGATCCTTCTGAAGGTCTCCTTGTTAAAAAGAAAAAAGGCAGACTTTTATATAGGAAATTAAAATTGAAGAGGACTCATGCAGAAAGAATCCCACACTATCATGGACAGCACAAGTGAGCTTCTGAAAGGGCTTGGCACATGCTGGGCAGCTGGGATACAATCCTGCTGGATTTAGCAGGACTTGATGCAATAGGACATGGAACAATGATTCTAAACTAGAAGAAGGTAGATTCACACTAGACTTAAGGAAGAAGCAGTTTATGATAAGGATGGCAAAACACCAGTACAGGCTGTATGGGGAGGTTGTGGCTGCCCCATCCCAGAAAACATTCAAGGCCAAGCTGGATGGGGCTCTGAGCTACCCAATACAGCTGAAGATGTCCTACTCATGGCAGGGGCTAGATAGCCTTTAAAGGTCCCTTTCACCCAAAAATATTCTATGATTCTAAATAACTGATTAGGCTCATCTGAGGAGTTTGCACTAAGGGGAGCACCAGAATGCTGGTGTCAATGTGACAAAGGGACTAAATGGACTAACATTTGCCCATATCCCATAAGGGGACCTGCTAAGTGGCACTGACACTTAGACATGGCTTGGAACAGATCCTGCCACTCTGCTTTGTGAGCCATGGATGGAACAGGGACCCTGGAGAAGGAGAATGGGTGACAAAGAGCAAAGTTTTTAAGAGCTCTGAACAGAATCAGTAAAAGAAAGCCATTTCTAAGTTGAAGCAAGAAACTGAACCTGCCCTGTTTGTTTTACCTACTCAGTGAAGGTACTAAACAGGTCTCATCTCTGAAGGATCAGGAGATGCTGATGACTATGTGGGCATGGTCCTTAGCTGTTAACCTTTTGCAAGAAGCCTTCTACAGGATTTAGATATTCCATGAAAGAAATAGCAAAGCCAAGTGAATGAAAAGCTCCAGTGAACACCCATTACTTAAATTGCCTGAAGGACAGGGGAAAAAGCTACATAATGCTCAGATACTTTTATAGATGTGGCTAATGAAGTTGGTTTTTGAAGTCAAAAAAGAAGTGCTTATTAATCAATATTTATAATAACATCTCTAGACACAGATTTTATTCTTACCGTCTCTTTAGACTGGGTCTAACTTGACAGTATCAACCCAGTGAGTGCTCTTCCTCTGATATTTTTAGTATACATGCAAGGAGACTTGGTTTTGTGATCAATTGCTCAGTTTCTTAGGCTTCCCACTGTATGCACCTGACTCCATTCTGCTCTGTGAAGACTTATAAACTGATGGTTCTTTAACATCTCCTTGGGCATCATCTTTTTTTAGCAGCATTAGTGACTGCTGGTTGTAGCTCCTCCAAAAGGAAAAAGAGGTATATTTATTGCATGACAGCTTGGTAACAAAATGTAATATCCTTTGAGGACCTCCTACCACTCTTAGAAACTCCATGATCATTGCTCTCACAAGAATTCCCTATTGGCTCCATTCTTGAAAGACTCAGGTCCTTATTGTTTTGAATACTTCTCCCAGGAACTGAACATTATTCACCTTCTTGATATGTGTCCTTTTATCTTTATGACAGCACAATCTTCCTCTCTGATCTGCCAAGCAATCTGGCCGCTCTTGGATGCCACTCCTGCCATTCAGAACATCTTGTGTCTCTATGCCTCATTGACTCACTATTTTTACACCTCAAGATTTCTCAGTTGAACTATAACTGTAAGGTGGGAGGGTAAGGGATATGGGAAGGCTACTCAGCAGAGGAAAAGATGCTGATGACATCAGTGGAATTGTAAAACTGCCTCCAACTGTTTAAATGAAAGTATTTTAGAACAGAGTTTTATAGGAAATGCAACACATAATAAAGTTGGGCTGTGCTTTACTGCAAAGTTTCAATGAAGAATCCTTTTACTCACAATGTGATTGACTAATGCTTTAGGAGCTGATGACTCTCTCCTTTTCTCCAGTAAAACCAAAGAAACACTCCTGCTTTGCATAAGGTATTAAAGAAACACAATAACACTCATATTTTTTTAGGTCTGTACAATCCAAATCAAATGTCTAGTAGTACATAAGGTACAAGATAATTTTTCCACCTAATACTGAATTATGCTTATTTCATGATTTTTCAGAAGTCATTTTATAGCTATTATTTCTATGAGAGATAAAGACTTTATGCTGCAATAACTTTCAGAGATGAATAGTTTATTCATGTCAAGTCTTCACTAAAAATGTCTGCAGAACTTAGTAGCTCTGTATTATTACAGTATTTTACATCTGGTATTTATTTTGTAAGCATTGGCCACATATTCAGCTCTGCAGAAGAACAGAAATAAAAGCACTGCCTTTCATTGAATCTGAGGCACCATGAAAACAAAACCAAGCAGAAGAGGAGGAAAAATACATTATTTCCAGGTTAATTATAAAATTATCTCTCCTTTGATGATCATAGGGGAAGTTCTTTAACTACATATAAGCTGTCTGATAGATTTGTAACGATCAGAAGGGATTAGGGAAAAAATGTCCAATAAAATACAAAAGATTTTATATTTGGGATTATAAAACTGCTTTTTTATATAGGAGGTTTTAACCAATTTAGCAAATAAATGCTACACTCTTTCTGATATGGCAGCTTTTTTCAGAGGACAGTAACTTAAGTACTGAATAAATATTTAATCAAATATCCATGCGCAGATCCAAGAGAATGCATCAACACGTACACCATAGTTTGGACTCCTAAATCCAAAAGTGCACATTAGTACCTCTGTAATCTGGGAGGTACTTAAATATCAAGCCTTCAAAACTTGCAAGCAGGAAAAAAACTCCTAATGAGCTGCTTTCTGCACACTTCAGGAGCTCCTTGGGACATAGGTATCACCTGAGACCTTTTAATTCCAGGTGCAGGATGGTGCATTGTTTCTATCAATTGCCTCACTGGGCCTTGCAAGCATGCCCAAATCACACAAGGAAGATCCTACTCCTTCATAAATATCTAACATTTTAAAAATATTTTTAGAAAGCTGCAGCCCAATTTCTCTAATGACTGTACACGGGACTTATAGAATTACAGAATCATTAAGGTTGGACAAGACCTCGAAGATCATTGAGAGCAACAAAATTTCTTTTACTGACAGTTACAAAAGAGGAACATAATTGCCTCATGGTTACACTATCTATGTCATGGAAAAGAACATAAATATGGACAGGAGTTTTACTTTCATTAAGTCTTGCAGGTACAAATTCCACAAAGTTGATCTAAGTAGCTGCATATATTGCATTAATTTATTATATGGGAATAATGTTATGCTAAACTCAAAATCAGAGGGCAAACACTGGAAAAGAAAATAAGCCCTGTACATAGGAAAGGTAAATTTTAAAAGTATGCTTTGCTCTTAATTCCTCTAGAAGGGATTAACTACCAAAATAAAAAACAGTAAGTTTTTAAAAAGCTATGACTTGTACCTAATAAGGAGTTCGTATGAGTAGAAAGCATCAAAAGAAGAATGATGCCTTTGGAAGACAATAACGCTAGGAAGAAAAGGCTTGAAGACTTGCTGTGTTAGCCTGTTCTAAAATATGGAAAAATATGACCTTGCTTCCATCAATACATGTACTATGCTGTGCCATGAGTGCTCACCCTCAGAACACTGGATGCTGTTTTATCTCTATGACAAAGTTTTAGATGCAGCATTCCAAGCTGTCCTAACCCAAACTGTCCCACCCACCCCATTGCTTCTGGGTGTCTGTGTACAGTGGGTGCATCTGACCCAGAGAATTTCCTGCTGATGAAGGGAGCTGCATCTGCCTGGAGTTGGACCAGAGCCATGGGCTGGACTAGCCAGCTCAGGAGAAATCATCAGGATTAAAGCTACACCTGGTAAGTTTTGGTTCTTTGACCTCTAACTTAGTCTTCAACTAAAGAAGTGTTTCTTAGGTCACTGTATCAAAGTTACACTTTTCTTGATGGAAAAACATGGAAAAGACAGAGCGCCTTGGTTTCCTTGGGAAGAAACCTCAGAAAGATCTGCTGGGGTGAACCCACAGCCCTCCATGAATGGGACAAAATGTGTGAAAAGAAAAGAGAAGATGCTTTGAATATATGCATAGAATCAGAGAATGGTTTGTGTTGGAAGGGACATTAAAGACCATCCATCCAGCTCCAATGCCCTCCCATAGGAAGGGACACCACCTACCACTAGATCAGATTTCTCAGAGCCCTATCCAACCTGACCTTGAATACTTCCAGGGACAGGGCAGCCCCAGCTTCTCTGGGCAAACTCCCTCAAGGATACTAAGAAAACACAGGAATGTTCTTCAAAATCACTTAGGAGTGACCAGAAGGACTACCAAAACATTCTGAAAAAACATTTTGATCCCCCCTATTTTCTTAGCTCTTCTTTGGCCATGATCAATATTCACAGTTTGGGTTTTAATTGGACTTGGGACCAATGCAATTTAACTCTGACACTAAACCACATTTATTTATTTATTTATTTATTTATTCACAGTAAAACAGTGCACATGAGCGTCTAGAGCACACCCGTCTCTCTGAGTTTCTAACTGTGCTGTGTAACCCTCTCCACCTGGATCAGTAAGGTACACTGCTCTGCCTGGCACACAGAAGGGAGACAGGAAGGTTGAGTGACATGTTTACGGATGCCTTGTCACTCAGTAATGGGAAAAAATGTACAAAGTTAATTTGATCAGAATTTTAAATCATCAAAACCAACTTTTTCTGCAGACTACTGACCTGAAGGCAATCGGGGACTACACTTGCAGCTAATAACAAATGCTGCTCTCTGATCTTTCATGTAACTCAGATGGTTATTTCTAGCTGCCCAAGTAATCAGAGCAGGTTGATATTATTGGCAGCAAGTAGATATACACAATCTGTCTCAAAAAAGGAGGGGTATAAAACACAGTTACTTCAAAACTGAATTATTTGAAATTCTCTTTACAAAAGTACCAATTCTACACATGGTTTTCTGAGGCACTTTATCCGTGCCAACACTTAGCATAAAAGACTGTGGACTAGGACTGTTCTTGCTATTTCATGAACCCTCAAAAGAGAACAAATATATCAGGTATCCTACTTTATAGTCAACTTATTGACACCACTGCATCTTGCGCTACTCCTTATGGTGATGGACAACTAAGAACGGCTTAAAAACAACAAAGCTAACAGTAAGAGTAAGTGGTTTCAAAATCAATAAAAGAATGACCAAGTAGTAGAGGAGTACTTGTTATCTGTTCATCAAAATGATGCGAAAAGACATTCTGCGCATTCAAAATTTAATTTAGCTACTTGCTTTATCATCATAAACACTCATTTCAATATGGGTAATGATTATTTTTTCTTCCCAAACATGAATAATATATAATTGCTGGTATTTGGGAAGAGACAAGGTCTTTGCCTTTATCCATCAGGGTAATTTATCATTGTCTTTCTTTTTCTTCTGCACTGGTGAGAGAGCTTGTCAGCTCAGCTTGTTCTTAAGAAGCCAGAGTGTAATTCAATAATAAATTTACTCAAAGGCTAGCTGTCACGAGACATTCATTTATTTGTATCCATTAGGTGATCTTCACTGCTGTTCTCTCTGAAGAGTGGCTTAGCTTAGTTTTGAAGCTCAGGAAATATATTGCAGAGATATTCAGTCACCTCCTTCATGCTGCTGCCACTTCTGCACAGGCCAGACAGGGATGCAAATGTGCCCCAGTTCTCTCAGGGTGAAAATCGGTCAGCCATGACCTAGTGAAGCTTGGAGGAGCACTCAGTTCCTGACCTGAATGGTGAGTGTGCCTGTGCCTCTGGTGCCCATGCAGGATGCCAGACACACAGGACACAGAGATCCACGCCACCCCTGTGTTGCCTGCTCATGGGGGATTGCTCACAGCAAATGACACGGATCCAACTCCAACCCTACTCCATGAGGACGATGGCGTTGGGACAGAAAGATATAGGAAGTTCCACGAACAGTAGTTTACAGTCCTGATCTACACCAAGAAGGAGACGACTTCATGAATTATCCCATCAGCAACAGGAGAGGGCTGTCCTAAAGCAGGATGCTGGAGCCCTCTATAAGAATAACTCCCTCTTTTCAGACAAACTTTTAAGCCAGCAGCTGGAAGGAGTGATGAAAACAGCTCACCTTGCCCCCAGCGGCTGCTGTGATTTTTATAGAGACACTGAGCAGAGATCCATGGATAACAGGGATATTATCACCTGTCTGTTGGAAAAGCAACTGGTGAAGTTTCAGTGACAATGCTACTGAATAAAGGGCATATCCACACACGCAAAAACAGGCAGTCTTGCCTGTCCAGACTAACTCGGTCCCAGATGGTCCCAGACCGTGCTTTCCCACGTATCAATCACTGACTACTGCTGAAGCACTGTCATTTCCAGGGGGACCAGAGGACCTGTTCAAAGGTCCAGCTTTTTGGGAGGTGAAACAAGCAACTGAACTACAGAGAGAGGCCAAATAAGCAGAAAACCTTTGCAATGGTTGAGTTTATCCAAATCTACAGGATCTTTAAGAACGAACAGGAACATGTGATGTCTTTTAAAACCCCAAAAGAGTAGTGGCATTTTCAACAACCCAACACTCTCATGAGTCTGGACCAGGTGCTGTATCAGGAAAAAATATACCTTCTGTTGAGGTTCTTCAATGTTAGTTGCAATCACTCTTAAAAATCAAGATACTTGAGAGATGCAATACAATCCCAGCTTGAGGTGACATATCTATAGACCACACTTAGTGGCACACACCCTATGCTGATAATTTGAGAATAGAAACCTCATAAATCATCACTACCTCTGTATAATTCTTCATCCTAACTTAAGTAGAACAAGTTTTATTACTTCCACTGCATTTAATCAAGAGCAGTCATTAAAACCCTTCCTATCGATCTGAACCTTTTCATTCCCTCACTCCAGTAACCTACATACCAGACAAACATTTATGCTACCAGATGCTCATTTTGAATTCTGAATCTCTATCCAGTACCTGTGATCTTCAGAATGCCAATGAAGGACAACAATTTGCAACATAAAAGTGTTTGGTTATAATCTGAGTCACTGTTGTCAGTTTTCTTGGACCCTGATGACCTTGGAAGCAACAAGTATCAGGGCAAATATCACACCAGGCCAATTTCCTGACACTGCTGTGATGATGTCAGCCTGTAGACTACCAAAACAGGCTGATGGGGAGCTGGTACCCAAGAGATGCTGGCAGTGTCCCTCCATGAAAAGCATTAAGTCAGAGCTGGAGGGGCCTGAGAGACCACTTGAGATGTAAGTGCTGAAATAAATACCCACACAAACGTGAAGATTGGGTATTTTCAGTGCCAACCTATTAACTGCTGTGTATGGGAAAGCTGAAAGTAAGCAGTTCATGACTGGGTGAAGCTCAACAGAGTTCAAACCTACGTGTTGACAGCCACCTCTAGGATCAGGGTCACTACTTCTGAAAGGCACCATTCAGGGCAGACACTGAGTGATCTAGGAATTTGACATCCCAGTTACCCTGCTACAAGAAATGATTTTCAGGGATGATCAGCCCTGATAGACAGGAATATACTTGAACCAAAATCCTGAGATGCAGTCACAGAAGTGAACTACTATGCTTTGTTTCCCAGTTCCTGTTTCTTGATGATGATTGCAGCGATAAAGAATTTCTTGATTTTAAAACCAATCTATATTCAACCTGATTGCTTATATTGCAAATCACTCTAACAGCCATCTCTAGATGGTATGATTTTCCTCAGTTCTTCTGAAGTCTCTAATATTCACACTATAGATCGCAAAATTTTAGTTTCCTTCTCTTTTGTCTCTGTCAAAGGAAGATCCATCACTGCTCTTTAGGAGATACTTGTGCACAATGTCAATCACTTCATCTAGAAGAGCTGAATGGATGGCTTTCACTCCTTGAAATAAGGAAAGTGAGCAAACATGGAACTGCTCATATATGTCAGAAGAGAAGCATCTTGCCATACTGAATGGCAGGAAATTATAGCCGAAGAGACAGTCAGCAGAACTACATCAGCCACAAAAGTCTTAAAGTATCTACTTCATTAAAAAATTTTCATTATTCTGCGTCTTGCTGCCCTTCCATGTCTTAAAATGGCCAAGAGGCTTATGCTTCACCACTTACTGAATCAACTCCAAAATTCACTTACCCGCCTTCAAAAGGATTGTCCCCTGGGATGACGTGAGTGCTGTCCTTGCCAATCAGGAACTTGATTCGATCATAGAAGGAATGCAAGCTCTGCTGGGAGACGGGGGCTTGTGTCTCCTGGATGATATCCAGGGGGTCCGGGGAGCCCAGGCACAGAGCATTAACGTGGCAGAGTGGCTGCAAGCAGCAGTCTGGGTCCATGCAATCCACCAGGCCATCTACAGAAGGGTAAGGAACATTTTAGAGCAATGGAAACATGGAGTGCTGCAGACTTCAGGTTGCAAGAACTCCTTCCAATGCAGACAACAGAGAAATGTGGATTTTCATTAACATTGAGTAAGGCATGCTCTCTTAAAGTCACAATAAGAAACTCAAAATACACATTAATACATAACATAAATATGCAGTAGTATGTAATACATGAAAGCTCATATATGAGACTGAGCTCTCAAAAAAGCGTATTTTAGATTAATCCTAGGATGTGCCATTCTACAACTCAGTCACTTTGATAACAAACTCCAGAGCCCCCAAAGATTGTTGCGGTGTTTTTTGCCAAAATACATAACTTCTGTACCCCTCTTCTAATAACCGCATCACATCAAAGCTACCAGGTTTGCTTTCAGCAGGACTAAATTGCAGAGAGATCTATACATGTAACTTAGTAAAATAAAGTAGAAAGAAAGGATATTTTGCTGTGAAGGTTTGATCTCTTTTAACCTTGGTCACATTGATTTGATACCAACACAGAGTAACAGATGACCTCAAACTCTCAGGATATAAATCTTGCACTTTCAGCACCATTAAATTAATAGTAACAACAATAACAGCAGTGGACACACATGAAAAGTCTTGCTGAGTGTAGTCCAGTGAAATAAGGGTTTGCATATCAGTCAAGCCATGAAATGCAGACAGTACCACTCCCCCTCCCACCGCCATAGCAATATGCCCCATTCATTTGGAGATGCCACTGCTCATTGCAAACAGCTCAGTAAAAAGCAGTGACAGGAAAAGAAATACCAAAAAAAGCTCAAAAGAGGTTTCATGAAGCATCACATTTAGCAATAAGAGTTGTTAGCATGTAGTAGAGACAGATCTTTAAATCAGATAAGGGAACTGGATGTTTTTGTTCTGGGGTAATGGGATATGGAGCCCTTCACTTCCAACTCATCAGTTCAAGCAAGACAGTTTGACAGGCAATGGAAATTACTACCATGTGATGGCTGTTCCCAGACCTCTGTGAAATGAGTGGTTGGTCTCTGTGCAGCTGCTGAGAGCTCCATATGTCACAGACACCACCTTTACAGCAAGCATCCAACTAACAACACCAGCAGAGAGGCTAGAAATGAATGTGCCTGGAGAGCAACACTGTCCTGAGAGGCAGAGACCTCCTGAAGTGGGATGAAATCTTTAGTTTTCAGGATAATAGATTTTTTTATCTCAAAGAAACAGTAAATTAAAACAAGACATTTTGTTATTATTGCCATTTGTAAAAGCTTCCATTTTATCCCATTTTTACCAGTATGAATTAGAAGTCCTTTCACTAATGTTATTGGCATTACTTTGTATTTACTGCAATATAAACAGGATGAAATCTCATCTTTCATTGTTCTGGTACTTAAGATGGCTCATACGTCATGGACTTGGATTCTGTTGAGTTATACCTGTTCCAATCTTGGAATATTTTAGTGTTTAAAACATCACTGACATCATCATTTCATGTGGTTACTCACACACAGAAAGCTGAACAAGCCTGGTAGGGGCTCCCAGAGCTTCCAAGTAGGTCAAAGACAATGAGTACCTGCTCTGTGCACACGTAGACACACACACAGACACAGACACAGACACAGACACAGACACAGACACAGACACAGACACACACAGACACACACAGACACACAGACACACACACACAGACACACACACTCACACAGACACTGGGTCATTTCCACAAGTGCTCTGCACTTGCCATTAATGATAATGGAAGCACTATTAAGCCAGCAACAGTGCTTTGAAAAACCCCATCTGTTACCCATACCTCTGTCTGTCCTAACATCTCTACATCTTTATAACTCCTCACAAAATTGCCCCCAAAAATGTTCATCTTGGACACTAAACCTATCCATTGGCCTTTTCTCTTGATGACTAGTGATAATGAAAAAGAACTAATTAGAATTTCTTTGCCCATTAAAAAAATTGCTTGCTGCACATTATTAGATGGGTAGGATTCTGGAAGGTCAAATCTCAGATGGAGTTTGAGAGACCATTCACAGAACACAGACTGGCTTAGATGCAACAGGCTTAGTCACAACTACCTACTAAAAAAAAAAGAAAAACAAAACAACAAACCAGCCTTGTTACTATAATGACTACAGTTTCAAGCAAGATAAAATGTCCTTTTCTCACACCCATTAATAATGTTTTCTAAGGCTACAGACACTTGGCTGAAAGGATGGCAAACCAGCAGTACCATACCTCTTCATTAACCTGTCTTTTTTTCTAGGCATCAGAAATGTGTTTTGAGGCCTGAAGCTGCAAGACAGCAAGAAAATGTTGTCTTTGCAGGAAACTTTAGATAAATGTTTGAAGAATAGATGCAGAGGACAATGTTTTGAACAGGTGAGAATGATGAGGACTCATCTGCAGATAAGACTTTCAACTCATGTGTTTTGGACCTAAATGGAATAAACTGAGGAAAACTACACCAGAAAGGTTTGTCACTGATGTCCTAAATTCATGAAGGCACTTGAGGGCTGAAATGGCATTTAGCTACTCAACTCCCTCTAATACTAAAAGCAGTTTCAGGACAAAGCATTTCTTTAGCTTAGGAAAATGTAATGGCTATTTTTGTCTGGGTCATGCAGAACAGCATGAGTTAATCTACAAGATCATAAGTAGTGATGTCTCCATGTGTATACTGTTTTCTTGGGGTTTTTTATTGTATGGTCCAAAAGTCATCCAAGTGGTACCCTACAGTGACTTGTCAGCAGATACAATAACAGTGTACACAGCTATGACTTTTCATGCCCTGAGATCTCTCACTGGATCCATCAGAAGAGTGAGGATAAAGCGACATTTGTGAGAAGCTCCTGACCCATGACTTTGGCATTAACTGTCCAATTCAACAAAACAATATGAAGTTGTAATTCAAAACACCTTTGAAATCCATAAAGCATAAAGGTGAATTTTCATTAGAGATCACTGCAAATTTTTCAGACAGGTAACAGAGGAAGGTGAACATGGGGTCAATGCCCTCTGCACCCCAAGTTTAGCAGCAGCAAAGCCACAGAGACCCATCCCCTGCATGTGGATTCCTAACTCCAGTAGCTCCCAGAGCACAGGTAGGCTGCAAGTAAGTTCTTAGTTATGGACGCCTTTAAAGAGCCCTTGGTTTTAAAAAGCGACAGCTTCCTTAATTAAGTATAACTGTAATATGACCATGGCACTTCAGAGCAGAGAAAAAATGTGTTGCTAAATTATCTCTGCGAGAAGTTTAAAGTCTTGCATAGAGGGATTACTGCAATTCATATGTTTTAAGGGTACTATGATCAGCTTGTCTGACCTCTTATACCCATAGGCTGTGACTTTTTTTCCCACCCAGAACTGGATTAAAGCCTGTGTTTTAGAAAAATATCTCATATACCAAAGAGAGCTGATTACAGTGAGTCAACCACTTCCTTCAATAAATTTCTGAAATGCTTAATTACTGCTAGGGAACTGTGTCATATTTCAAGGTTGGATTTGTCTAACTCCAGTATCCCACAACTGGTCTTGTCTGACCTTTGTCCATAAAGTTACCATAGTTCCTTTTGCCCTGCTGCTCTGATGTGTTTTCCATGTGCAAGTACCTCCGCACAGAACAACAATCCATTTCAAATCTTTTCTCTGAACAGCTAAGGAAGAACAAAATTTCCAGTTTAAGGTTTGTTTCCCATTCACTGGATGTTTTGGTGTATGACATCCTTTGATCTCTTTCCAGTAATTTCACATCTTTTATGTGTGGACACCAACACTGGACACAGCAATGTGTCAGCAATATTGGGTGCAGAAAAGAGACCACTTCCTCTTCCCCAAAGAATTTTTGGGCTTCTATACTCCTAAGGTTCACAAAGGTGAAGGTGCAAAAGCCTTGCACTGAGAACTCATGTTGAGACAATTACCTCCAGTGACCTCAAAATCTTGTTCTGAGTCATTGCTTCTCAAGAATCTCTCAACCCTCCAGTATAACATCCTTTATTTGTTCCCAGGGCTGTTTTGCATTTTGCTGCATTATGATATATTTTGTTTGTGACCTTGCAGTGATGTGAGTCAGATCACTCTGTGTCAAAATGATCTGGGTATATTATTTACCACCACACTGAGCTTTAGGTGACCTAAAAATTTTACCAGGAGAGAAGTAAACTACATTCTAAGACAATAATGAAAATGCTGAGTAGGGCTGGATACAACAACCAATTCCAAGGGATCCCTACAGAAACATCTTCAATCATGGATGCCTTCTAATTAACAAACTAATTCAGAGATGTGTCACTAAGCCAGATTTTAAGACATCTCCTGTGTTCCTTCTGATTTCCAAGCAACAGGAATTTTTACATCTTTGAGACTGTTTATGCATTCTATATACACATATATATCCTTTGACAGTCCTGCTAAAACCAAACCCAAACTCTTTTGTCCCACTTCCTTTGCATGAAGCCTGAAATAAATACCTTTTTGCAATCTTAGAGTTACCATGGGGTGAATCAAACCACTGTTGTTGTGAAAAGGGAGCCACTGGCAAGACATTGTCACATCTGGTAAATAATGTGTTCAGTGGTTTGCATCTTTCACTAAGATTCAAGTAATCAGAGAATAAAGCAGAGTGGATGGCACCTTTTCAGGTCATCTTGTGAGCCGTGGCTCATTCCCTTCAAAGAGGGACATGAAGGAAAAAGAATTGGGCTCAGCAGAAACCCTTTCTTTTCTGCCATTGAGGATAAAGCAGCTCCAATTTATTCAGCCAACATTGTATTTTAGGGGACCAGGACCATTTTTATCAGGTAATCTTCACTCTTTATACCACTACACAGTGAGTTTTATTTTGGGATGACTTATCTAGCTCATATCTTGTGGGTGGAGTTGCGATTTTTTTTTTAGAATGAAGCTCTGACTCCCTTAAAGACTGCAAATCCACCAATCCCATTAGTGAGCTCTTCAAACTACTACTTTAGACTGTAAACTCCCTGGGAGTAGAGACTGTCTTTTTATTTTCTGTTCACAAAACATCTGTTCCAGTCTCAAAGGGCTCTGAAGTGTCAGCACAAGCCAATGAAATAACCACAATTCTCGTTAAAGTTTTGTATCTGCAATGTATGCTCAGCTTTTTCTCCATGGGAGCATTGTTTCATGGAAGGGGCTGAACACCAAAGGTATCTGTGTCTTCTTGGAGCAGGACCTCAGCCTAATAAGTGTAACATTTGCATAATGCCAGCTGGAGAACAACTGATTTTAACTGACTTTAAACACTCACTTTGACTATCAAGACAGCAACACTAAATAATAACAGATGGAAATGCTGACCTCACTCAAGAATTTCACAAGATACTCCTTATCATCACTGCCTTCCACAAATAGTCACCTGGATACCAAATTTAAGAGGACCTAAAATTACTTGGCTTTCAAACACTGCTCATGACCTATCACTTTCTGAAAATCACGTCCTTTATGACGTTTGTCTGTATGATGTATGCAAAAAAAAAAATCCACCCAAACCAACCAGATACTTTAAAATTCCTGCAAAATAATTACTCTTCAGCAGTAATGGAGCTACTTGCTGTCCCTGCCCTCCTTGAGTAGTTGCTGCACTTGCTGGCTGCAAAGTGCTCACAAATCCCACAGCAGTCTCATTTCTCCTTCGTGTCCCGTGCAGTCAGCTTCCAAGTTCCTCACTCACTGCCATGCAGCACCCAAAAGGTGTCAAGGATTAGAGCTTTGTACAGAAGCAAAGGCCTGATTTTGAGACACTACTTCTGCAGTAAACAAGATCAGCTAAGGGCTGATCTTGAGAGCTAATAAAATTTCAAATTAGCTGTGACTTTTCATGGCCCTACAATTGTGTTGGCTGATTTAATGGGCAGTGTCTTAACTGGCTGAGACTGAATAATTGAGCATTTCTACAGAGTTATGGATGCTGCAACAAAAATCATTCATGCTAACATCACCAACAGAATGCAAATAACCTGCAGCCAGAGGTGGTATTATCTGTTTAAGCAGACTGACAGGTGCTGCATGTCGAGTGTCAGGCTGGAACAGGCAGGCCATGGGTAGGGATGGACCTGTTTGTACACAGAGAGCATTCTGTGAACTGTGGCGCACTCTGGGAGCCCCAGGCAGACAGGCAGGCAGAGGGAGGTGAACTTAAGGAGCCTGATTAGGGTGAATCTGGGACAGCACACATGACAAACTCAAGGACTGCTCCTGCTAAAGACCATGACACTTCTTGTCATTGACTCCAATGGGATGAGCCTCTATGAGAAACTGTATTAGGCAAAGCAAAACTAGCAAGTAAAAACAACAAGAAAACCCCATTGTCTCCCATGGGAGAATTTCCACTGGCAACAAAAGAATAAAATGCACTGATTATATAAATAATCGTGTCTCTTACCTCATCCAGTTCTTATCTTTCAGTTCCTTTTCTGTGCCGTTCATCAGGCAACATTATCACTTTTTGTGGGGACACTGTCTTGTCCTGTGATGCTTTTGGATGAATTATTGGGAGAGTTTGGGTGGGAAGGGTTTTAAACGTAAATGCTCAAAGGTAAAGATAATGAAGTCTTAGTCTTACCCTTGAGCAAATCAGGTTTTACTCTTTCAGTTCTAATCTAAACTGGTTTAGAGGAAGGCTCTAAAGGAATGGCTCAGTACTTGCACAAACAAGTTATTGTTCACGTGGATGTTTGTGCTGATAAAGGTTTTACAGGAATAATGATGTTCTGATCCAATTCCTGAGCTGAGGACTGACACGCCATTTACTTGAATTGGATTTGGGGAATAAATGGATTTTACTCCAGTGCTTTGCAAAGATAAATTTTACTTATTCAACAAGAGTTGCAGCTTTTGGTTCCCCTTTAAGAAGACAAAGGAAAACAAAACACAACTGTAAGGAACAATGGCAATATGACTGTTAACTCCCTGTGTCCACGTTAGCTATTCATATTCTCTTCACTCCTTCTATCCCACCTGCTCTGTTTTGATTTCACCTGAATAAGCTTCTCACTGCTTGTATCTGGGCTAAATTAGATTGCTGGCTGCCTGGGAAAGGAATTGCCCTCACATCTTTCTCTAAGTGTTCAGCACTTGTTTGCAAATTTGAAATAACACAGTCATATGTAATAGCAGTCAAGTGTTTGAATTACAGGACTCCTTGGGCTCTTGCGCAGAACCTCCTTCCCATAACTTAGCTCTCTCATTTCAGCAGACAATGGTAGGTTTCCTTCAACACAGAGAGCATTTTCATAGCTTCTTTCTGAATCTATTGATCAAAGGCATTTCATTAAGGACTCCTTCAAAGTACCAGGATCTCTCCCAAGGTGGCAAGACAAGACACTGCTAGACCCCCCAGTTCACAACACATAATCCTCTCCAATGGCATGATCAACACATGCTCCAGGATGCTGGAATGCCCTGGGTTAACACTGCCCTCCTGCCAGCCTTGCTGCCAACAACCAGCCACAGGAGACACCCATGTGTTACCATCCAACACAAAATCAGCAAAGAGCTGAAACCTGAAAATGTGAACTGGTCACTTTATCTGAGGATGAGTCAATTAACAGTCACCATGAAACAGAGGAAGAGAAGCTGGGTGATTTCTAACAAATTATACCAGCTACCCAATCTTTTAAGTACAGCAGACTTTCTAAGCCTTTTAGCAGTGCTTTGTGCTTCCTCCAAGATGACCCTGTTTTTTGACTGGATCTATCTGTGATGATAAATGATAATTTATGATGGCTGTTTTCCCAGGTGCATTCAGATCTCAATATTTCCCTCCACAAATGCAGCCAGCACATTATTGTGTAATTTTTTATCGTTTTGAGGAAGCAGACAACTCACACACCATGCCCAGGAGACAATCTTCTCATCTATTAAAGCCCAGGGCATGAGGGCAAAAAGAAGAAAGGAAGTATCAGAAAGCACCCCTCTACTTTGTCTGCAGCTCAACCATTTGCAAAGACAAAGGTTTGCATTCTGGGGTTCTCCTGGATTCTTTACTGTTCCCTTTAAAACCCTGAGACTAACTTCAGGTGTAACCCCTATGCACTGCACAGATCAGTGCAGACTTCTGCCAGCTCTCTAACACTTTTTGGCATGTGGTGGACAGATGGTGAACACATGGGTGTTAAGAAGGCCAGAGTGCTGTGCCAAAGTTTCTCTTGCCAAAGATTTGAAATGCTGTTGATCCAAAGCATTATGTAAGTCTCCACCTTACCACAAGCACTACCTGATCCTTGAATGGGGCAAGGCACTGTGGAGCTGCCAGTGGGCTGTGGTACAGTTAAACAAACAGCAATGATTTGCCTCAGAGAAACTATTCCTGAATTACACTGTTCCTGAAGTGACCTGCTCACCGCTCCAGGGTTGGGAGATTAAGGCAACTTAGAATTGTTCTGGGAGGGTCAGTCTGGAAAGCATACAAATGGCTCTACCTGCTAGCTTTTGGGAAGCATCTGGTGGAGCACAGACTGAACTTGCAAAGGCAAAATGGGGCCATGGGTACATTGGAACTCTCTGTTTGTCCTAGGCTAAATGAGACATAAACTGAGGTGAAGGAGCTTAGCTAATACAATTCTTGCAGAAAAAGAAACCAGGATGGTTTATTTTTCTCAGTCCCAAAGGAAAACTGTTGACCAGATGACAGCTAAGAAAAATGAAGTTTCTATACTTTTATGTAATGGTGTGCAATATATGTTATGACAAGCCACCCTTATTTGACTGGGAAGGGTATCTATCTACCTAGCCATCTATCTACCTATCTAATCACTTAACCACTAACACTCACCTTTGGAAGTATTTCAGTTGGGAAGAGGCTGTGGAGAACAGCAGACAACTGAACATAAACTGCTAATGAACATGAAGGTTTAGATAATCTTGTGAACACTGTCATTTCAGACATATTTTTCATATGAGAAAAATATTGTCTCTTGCCTTCCACAAGTAAGGTAGATTCAAGTTTGACAGAGTTCAGCAGCTGCACAGGAACTGGAATTGTTTAAAGCAGAAAATGAAGGATGGGTCGGTTCCAGTTCCTGGAAAACCAGCAAGCTTTACCCTACCTGGAAGACTTGGCTACTCTGGAGAAGCCCCAAACAACAACAATGACCCTCAAATAAAGGAACTGTGTTGAACTTTTAGACCAAACGAGCAATTTCATTTAACATCTGTAGTCCTCTCATGATTTCACCTCAGTGTGGTCTTCTCTTCATGCAAACTCATTGAAATGGAGAACCGGACAACTCTGGCTCTCAACAGTTAGATGATTTCTCCAGAACAAGGACAGGTAACACAGCTTGCTGTTCAACAGCATATTCATGAGATTAGTTAAGAATATCCTCTCTTCCCTTCAGTTTTTCCCGTACACTATGTTCCTAGCAGAGGAGTCTATCAATGCAACAGAGCCCATATTTAGCCTATGGAATACCAGCCTCTTCTCAAGGTATTATCAAATGCCATTAATTCCACTTTTAGGACTTGTCACAGAAGATAATTTCCTTGATTTTTTAAACTTTCAAACTTATTCTTCAAGTACATGACAGAACACTCAGTGTGGGGTGAGACATATAGGTATTACCTGTCACACCTACTCTTAGGTAGTGAGTGTTTGCAGCCATGAATTAGAGGTTATTTTCTGCTGAAGTGAGGCAAGAACCACTTTTCTCATCTTGTTTTAAAGAAACACCTCCTGTTTGTTGCAATACAGGTGGCCTCTTAGGTCAAATGTACAAAATCTTGGCCTTTTACCCAGATTGTTACAGCTCTGTCATTGCACAGTTTTTCCTGAACTGATACTGGATGATCACCTGCTCTCAGTTACTCACTACAGCTTCTTTCAAGTTGATGGGCTTGGTTTTTAAAGGTGTAAACAAAGTGGACCTGGGTGTGAAACCTAAGTGCTAGCTTTGATAAATGACACTTTGTGGAGAGAGAACTGCACTCAGAAACAACTTTTTACTAGCCTTAACAAAGACTACATTTCACCAAGTTTCTTTGAGTGACTCCTGCTCAGCTTGTTATTGTTTATCTGAACAGCCTCCAAATTTAAGAGCTGAACACACCCTGTAATTTAGACCCGTCTCCCTCAGGGTATGATTAGGCTGGGAGCTGATGAAAACGTTTCTGACTTCAGCTCTCATTATCCTGAGGAATTTCCGGCTGCAGAGATTTTGATTAGCAGACACTTGACACCACAGTGTAGGAACCAGGTATGAGCTCAAGCAGAATGAACGCCCCGGCACTGTGAGCAGCCCCAATAACCTCTTTCTTACCACTCGTGACTAGTCCATTTTGACTAGGTCAGTTGTTTGACTTCTAAAACTTCATGGAAGGACTTCTACCTCCATTGCCAACATTCATGAGCAAATTCCATGTTTGGATTCCTTCCAGTGAACCAAAATAACCCACCTTTCTTCAGCCCTGAGCATGCATCACTCCAGTGTATGTGACAGAATTCCAAAGGGTGGAGAAGGCACAGTGCTCATTGAAGAGAGCCCTTAGCAGTAACACAGCCAAATCAAAGGCACAGTGTATGACTGATTATCTGTAATCTGTAATGCACACCATGTACATTTTCTTTTTTTTGAGTGTACCAAGAGTAAAGTCATCACCCATTTGTGGGCTCTGACACATGAACAAGCTGCCACAAGTAAGTTACAACCTATCAGTTGCTCTGCTCTTGCTGTGCACACCATTGCTCCACACAGATTCACCAAATGCCAGTTAGTAGTTTATGTGCACTAACTTGTAAACCTGTCAATGCCTTTCGTCTCTCCTGTGTACATCTGCTGTCCTGCAGGCTTGCAAGGCAGCTCATTTCAAGGTGCGGGTAACCCAGGTAAAAAGGTTAACCCTTGATTCAGGAGATACAAAGAGATGCTCAGGGTCTTTTCCTGCTCTTTGTGATATCATACAGTTGTGATTTACATGGTATGTTAGGCTGGATTACTCCTTCTGTCTCTCTCTTACTAAAAACTTCACATGGCTTTTGCTGGTAATTTTTTTCCATGGAAACTGGGACTAACCTTTGGTCTATTTACCATACTTTTACACATCTGATGTGATGACCTTTATTGCTGCCCTGTGTCAGCTGTAAATAGAAAAGACAAGTCAGTGATATTCAGTTCCATATGAGGTAAAAAGCCATCTTTGTTTTATAGTGTGTACTCTTTGTATGGTACTCCAATTTTTCCATCTTTTCTGAAGAGCTAATTTGGTCCATTTGCCATGCCAGATGTGCAGAAGTATTTTAAATATTCAATCAGAATCACAGTTTTTGTGAAGCAGATAATCACAGACTTGGCTTGGCTACTATTTTTTTTTAACTGTACTGTTCTTGTGGATATGATAAAACAGAGACTTGCAAAATGCAGTCTCCACTTCACAGTCTGGGTCCTGGCCCAGACTTGTGGTTTACAAAGCCTTTTGCTGAGTGACAACAAAACAAATTATGCAGTCTCCCTTATGCCTTAAATTTAATATCTCATCTCCTGCTCTCTAATTCAAACCTTCACACTGCACCACAGTTTCCTTTGTAATGAGATAACTCTGAATATTAAGTTTGCATTACACAGAGCTATTATTCACATGCCTGACATCATTACATACGGAACAGTAATCAATAAAACATGGTTTGAAAGGGATTGGATGGCTTGTGGGCATGGGGATCAGACACCCAAGTTTCTAAGTTTATGAAAAATATCCATCCTAAGTCAGTAGTGACCAACTGCAGAGCCTTGATGAAAGCCTCAGGCAGCGAGGGCAAAGTTTGAACAGTCAGGGATGTTCACTGTCTGAGGTGGTCCCATCGTGTCACTGCTGAGCCACTTGGCTGGGATGGAGGGACTGGACAGGTGCACAGCCTCTGCCTGCTCTCTGCCCTATGGACTTGATTTGAAGACAAACAAATGTCCCTCTTCAGCCCTGGCACCCCAGATCCAAACCCATTTAATGTGAACTCCAATCTACTCTGGCTGAGTCAGCCTGGCAGATTTTGCTGTCTGCTCTCTACCAGCTGTCAAAAAACAATCTGCCCTGCAGAATCAAGCCCAGATGACTGTTCACTGTGAGAGGTTTATAGGCTCTGTGAAGCCTGACGTATCACATGTGCTCGTGTCCTACCTCCATCGTTGTCTTTCCCATCACCGCATGCCGTCTCCATGGAAGTGTCACAGCCTGCTCCTCTCCAGCCCAGCTGGCAGACGCAGTGCCAGCCGTTCATGTCCAGAGTGCATCTGCCATTGCCATTGCACAAGCCAGGGCATCCCTCTGCAAGGCAAACAGCCACACATTCAAATACACTCAAAACACAAAGCAACACAGCCTGGAAAGGGCCTCATTGAATAGCTCTCTCCCTTTGCCTTCAGTTGATTTCTCCACTCCCACTTGGTGTCTTCCCACCTGGAATGAACTCGCTTTGGTGTCAGGATGGTGGTGACTACTCAACGGGCAGCTGCTTCTGGCTCTCCCAGGAGGTCCTCACAGCCCAACCACACTCACTGCACTGAGGAAATGGTGAGTTTCAGGGGGGCACTGAGATATTCCTGCTTCATTGGTTGCAAAGGTAAGGCAGCACATTGCCCTCCAAGCCTCTCAAAACATTTGGTATGTGGAGACTAGTACTTAGGGTTACCTAAGTTGCATTTGGGATTAAAGTTCACAACACCCAGCAGAATAAAGCAGATGGCTTTCAATAATACTGAGATCTCAGACTGGTAAGCATTCAAAATCAGCTGGAAAGGGAAAGGTAGAAAATATTTTGAAGACATCCAGTTTCTTTCCTTTAGTAATTTTGGGAGAGATTCATCTCATCTGGTTCAAATTAATTTAAAACTTCAACTCTCTGTAGTCAGCAGAGAAACAGACTGTCCCAGGGCAGAAGTCTCCTCATGGGGGTTTGATGCTCATGGTGATGAGCTAAAGCATGCCCTGGAAACATCCATTTCTCCCCAGTGATTAGAGAGAGTCACTGTACAGAGGCAGGCATTTTATAGGTGATAAAATTTAGTTAGGGAGGATGAACACCAACCTCCTCATCTGCTCACTAGGGTTTGGTTTTCTCATCTGATGACCTCCTGCTGAGATTTTTGTACTTCCCCCCCACCCCTTCAAGGAACAGCAGAGCAATTTCCACAGTAAGCAGTGGTGTGAGGGAGGCTGCTTAGCTTAAACCCCTCTGGGAGCTTTTCACCTGCCGAGCTCAAAAATCTTTACCACCAAGCTGTCAGAAATGTAAGAGACACTTAACAGCTTAGGAAACTGAAGTACAAGGGACTGAAGTGACTGTGAAGGTCACTCAGCAGGACTGATTACACCAGGGAAACAATTCAGTCTTCCTAAGCCCTGTTTTAATGCTTTCTCTATTTATATGTGTGTAGTGCTATCCTGCCACATAGTCTGAGTTTTTTAAGGTCCTCAGCTTTGCAAGACAGGTTTGTGAACCTGTGTGAATGACAAAGACCTATTGTGTGCTAAAGGACAGTGAAGAGGTGTGCATTGTCTCAACACCTGTTTGACCATACGATGTGTGAGGGTCTCCCCAAGGCAGAGCTGGGACCCAATCTAGAGTATCCCATGCCATAGTGTGTCCTGCACTGGGAAATGCGGCTTAGAAATGCCTTTCAAACAAAAAAAACCTGTTTCACAGCGAGATTTTTAAGTTCACAGAACCTTTCACAGGGAACAGAAAAAAACAAACATTTTTTTAGGACTGTTTTTTTAACAAGTGATTGATTTACACGAGCCAAATGGAAAAAGGAACAAAGGTGGTAAGGAAAAGTCCTTTTGAAGGATCTTAAATATATTTCTCCTTTACAAACAAATTTGTTGCATTTCAGTCTTTTAAATGTGTATTCTGGGATGCAGCAAATGTGTTTGTATGTGTCAGCGTGCTGTTGTGCATTTTGGTATTTACACACTATATTAGTATTTATATACTACAGAAGAGCTATTTATAAGCAAGGCTACTTGAAATTCTTAATTTTAATATCCTCCCTTTAGTTACTTACAACAGGGCCAAACATTTAACCATTACATCAGATTTTTTCCATGCTACAGCTAATTTATATGTTTGATCCCTTTACTTACTTTCAGTACAAACTGAAAGCTATTTTGAGAATGAAAGAGGAAGAACAGTATTAAATAACCTCCTAAAATTACTTGGCTAGGTGGGTAATCCCATTTTGGAGTAGATATATCTAATTTGGATGAGACCATCCTGACAGTAGAGATAGGAGTTTTTCCCCTCTCTAAAAATCACAAAACTGTAGAACAGTTTGGGTTGGAATGGGCCTAAATGGCCATGGAATTTCAATCTCCCTGCCATGGCCAGGAACACCTTCCACTAGACCAGGAAGCTTGAAGTCCCATTCAATCCGGCACTTCAAGTGCTGGGATATCCACAGCTTCCCTGGGCAACCTGTGCCATTGCTTTGGTTTGTCTAGATGAAAAGCTTCTGAAGAAATCTTGCTTTATGTGTATACTGGGTGGCTCCACTACAGCTTGGCTGGTGTATCACCACTGAGCACACCCCTTGTTTTTACTCCTCAGACTCTCTAAAACTTTTGCCAGAAAGTTCTCTTCTCTCTTACAGTTGCAGAGACTGGGCAGAACAAAGGGGCTGTAGTGTTGACCTGGACAGGAGTGAAGTGAGAACCAGAAAGAGCTGGATGAAGTTGAAAACACTATGATCTTGGCTCATTGAGAAGTGCCTGGGAAATGTAAGGGAAAACTAATCTCTCTATAAAACAAAGACCTCATACAGAACTGCATGTGCTCTACTCTCCCATGTTTAGGAAAAAGGGAATTTGGAGTGGCAGAAAACAGATGCTATAGTTTGGAGGAAGCACCTTTGGCATCTGAGGAAATGGGAAGAGCTTGATTTGTCTCTCCTTGGACAATAGTGGCTGAAAAAACTATGATTTTTTTTCCCAAAAGTTAATGAAACACATAAACATTGAGAAGGGAAAACTTCTTAAAAGCTATTTAAGGTAAAGAGAGTATTGCTGGCACAAGAACAAATGGACATGAATAAATTCTGGCTGGAAATTAGGAAAAAAAATCATTTGCAAGGATCAAAGGAATGAAGTTCTGGAGCAGACTCCCTGTGGGAGTGTTAAGGAGAAGATTCTTCAGTTACTTTTCCATAGAGCTTGGTAAATTTATATAAAGTTTTACACAATGTGTCCTTGCCAGCAAAAGACTAGACTCTAACTGAGGTGACTCCTTTCAATCCTATGTAAATTTTGTGTGCAAGTCATTGTCTATATGAAACATGCTTGAGATTTCAGGATTTACTCTGAAATCTTCTTGATCTGCACCCAGAGAAAGTAAGCCAAGCATTTCAGAAAGAGGACAAGCAGAGAAAAAGCATCGGTCAGGAGAGGAGAGGAGAGACGAGAGCAAGTATCTCATAAGAATATCTATTCTTCTTCTTGAATACTACAGGAATCCAGGGTGCCCTGATGAGAGATAAGCATCTGTAGATACCTAAAGTAGGGTAACTCCTGCAATTTTATACTCCACTGTCTTGGCACTCTTTAAGTCTAGAAAGTAAGTTTGTCCCTTCCCACTAAGGAGAATGTAATCTCTGCTTCTTAGTAGATAAAGCTCTTCCAAGGAACCAGAAAGAACTGTTTCCTGATGACAGAAATGGCTCTTCACAGGTATAGGAACATAGAGATTTTCCAGACTACATAGTTCATTAAAATTTCAATGCTGTGAGGATTAAACTGAACCCCTAGTATCATGGTTTGGTAGGAGAGCAGACATTTTAAAGATGAATAGAGAAAGCAAACCATTAATAGGAAAAAAAAAATACAGCAGTTGTTAGAGGACTTGGGTTTTCAGAAAGTTAGAAGACAACAGAGATGCACAAGCCAATATATCCAGGAGAATGGACCTATAAGCACTATTTCTGAAGTGGTTCAGTGCACAGAGACTTTACCATCACTTACACTACACAGATAGGATGGTACAATCTTCCTCATTCCACAAACAGTGCACTTCAAAGCACTTGATGAAAAGATGATACAAAATAAACTTTATCCTCTCCTTTCCCCCATGCTGGGGAATAAAGCAAAGAGATCATCTTGTTTCTGAACTGCTTCTGAATGTCACCACAGCAGGATGGCTTAATCCTCAGAGATTTACACCACCATAATCTTGCAGCTCTGATTTCTCATGGCTAGAAGTCACCAAAGATCCATTATTCCTGTTTGTGGTGTTAACTCTACTTGGGTGACTAAGAGAATTAAATACGTGAATAGGGCTTTTTCGGCAAAGGGGGAGGAAACCCTTTACGTGAGTTTCAAACTTAAGCACATATAAGTGCTGATGAAAGATTCTGAAGGGCATTCACAAAGATGTTCAGTCTGCCATGCAAGTGAGAGAACAGACCAGGGAAGCAATATAAAAAGTGGGTTAATTTTGAAACAGAGAAGTACAGACCATCAGAGTCAAAGGAGACTGCCACCAGAAGTCATCCTGCAATTTTTAAGACTGTTGGTAAAATAATCTGCTCTTAATGATCTGTACAGTTAAAGCCTTCTCTAATTAGTCCAAATATAAGCAATATTTACTGGTATTTTTCTTCAAGGCAAACCTCACTGCCACTTGAAATAAGACTTAGAAGAAAAGGCTATTTATTATCTTTCCTTCACTGTCAGTAGGAGAGCCCTGATGGAGGTTCTTATGAAGTCCCAGAGAGCAGCTGAGCTCTGGGAAAGGTAGGACATGGCTGAATGCAACATGTGAAGATGCAAATGCCTGAAGCCTGAGAGAACAAAAAACGCTATGAGACCTGCAGAAGTTTCCCTAAAACTAAAGGGGAGGAGCAAAGCATCAGCTGATCCTTGCAAACTATGAAAGCTTGTCACAAAACCAACTCAACTCTGAAACCACCACTGTGATATTCTGTGGTGACTGGAATCTAGAAATCCTTAATCAGGTGTGTCCTCTAATAGGAAGGTTAAGAAGTTACTAACCAGAGCTCCTACACTGGTAACTGTGCAAATGAGGGAACTGGCCTTAGTCAGACCTTGGGTTCTTACTTGCTCTCACACTTCAGGAGCAGCCCTTGCAGCCACCCCTGAATTCTAATGTTGTTCAGCAACTTTAAAATTCAAACTAGCTGTTTATATATGCATCACTACAGTGTTAATGTGGTTAATGATTACTTTTGAAGATTAAGAACTGATATTCAGTAATAGAAATTAATTAAACTGATGTACCATCAGATTCAGTAATATTCTGGATGGAGACACTCTCTCTAAAATCAGCATCTCTTTTAATTATTATTAAAGTAATAGGCACCTCTTCTCATTTTAAGCACTACCAATGTTAATTAGGCCTTAGTTTAGAAGACTCTACTCTGAGTCTAGTTAGAGCTTTTTCATTTAATTATGCTGATACTTGCTATTAAAAGTTGCCCTCCCATTTAGGAACAATTCTACATCTTCTCTGACTGACTGGTTTATTGTAAAGCTGTAGGAAAGATTCAGCAGTAAATCAGGCTCACCCTTTGACAACAGGATTACTGGGAAGGGATTTCAACCAGAAAGATGTTAATAATTAAGAAAGCCAAAAGGGCATGAGCAATTTAGTTTTGAAAAATGCACACCATGCAGTTAGCCAAGTAGAAAACCATGTACTTTTAATGTTTCAGCTATTGCTAATCTTTCCAAAAGCAGCCATGCATAGCAAGGGACAATCTTTTATTCTTAGTATGTTACTTAACCTGTTACCTACTGAAAGACTCATTAAATATAATGTGTCTTTATTATTGGGCATAAAGGTGAGTCAAAAAGCTACCTAGAGGAAAAATGACATCTACAAAAGACTTAGTTAAAAAAATTGGGCCACTGAATGGGCAAATCAGTACTGAAGGTTCCTTGCCAGGCTATGCAGGTTGATTTTTCATCTCTTCTATGCCCTCAATGCTTATCTGCTACTTTTTCATGCAGCCTTCTCCAATACACATTGAGATGAAAAGGAGGAGTCCCGGGGTTTTGAAATGCAAAACACTGAGATGTGGAACATTAACAGCAGGTTCTGATCAGCTCCCTAGTGATGGCCCATATCTTCCTCTGAGGATGCCACCATGTTTACTTCATAAGGGCACAATAAATGTCCCTCTTTCCCTGATCTAAGAAAGGGAATGTACTTTTTCCTCCCAATTTAAATAAAGTCAAACACTGGAGTTTTTTGGTGCTAAGCAATGAGAGAAAACTAACTACCACTGTACAATCAACTGATCCATAAAGAGAGGTCCAAGGACAGCTACCAGTTGCTGCATTACACTGAAGATGGAAGTATTTAAATTATGGACATTTCCTCATCACTGGTATTTGTCTATTCAAACATTTTGCCTATTTCCAGTTGTTCCTGAATCTGCCTTTAAAAAAAGAAAAACACTGCATTGTAAATTCTCCTAGAGAAGTGAAGTCAGTAGGGCAACCATGTTTCTTGTCACACCACACAAGCCCTATATGGCAAAGACTTCATTTTAACTGCTCATGGGGTCAATACTTGAGCATATCTGCTCTTCAGCCTCAGCCTCTCACAGCTGCTATTTTTGATTGCTCAAAACCTGAAAAGAAGGATAGTACTACAGAAAAAAATTGATTTGTTCAACCTGATTTTTTGGTTTGCTCAACCAGCAAACATATGAAGCTAGCATGGTGTAAACCTTGTGTTGCTGTTAGTGTCAAATCAGCCATGTAGAAAAATATTAAAGTCCAACTCAATCATATTTACTGTCAGACTGTTGTATTTAACCATATGCATGCTATTTCAATATTTTTCAAAACCTAAGTGCATTGTTGAACTGTCTGTTTCTATTAAAAAGTCCTAAAGCAATTTAGCTCATTGTTCTGATTAACAAATAACTGATTTTTTTTAAAAACAGCAGGTGATCACTGTTCTTGAACACTTCAATTCCTTTTCTTCTTTTTTGAAGAAAAAAGAAGTCTGTGTCCTAGACTTGTGTTACACTTACAAACCGGAGCATAAGGTTGGATTTTGTTGTAGTGTACATTAATGCAGCATTCACTAATTTCCACTGATTTTGCAGATTTATGCAACCAGAGATTTTGGGATCATAACATTTCTGTATGATGAAAAAAGCCCTCAATATATAATTACTTAAAGCTTCCATGTAGGAGTTGGCAGTTGTGGATCAAAAACATGAAGACTCCACATAGAAAGTGCACTCACCTGTGTTACAAAATGGACCATAGACATTTAATTAAAACACATCACTGTACAGGGCTCCTGCTGTATTCACAGACACTTGTTTTCTCCTGACTTGCCTCACCTAAGTGGGAAGGGTGAGGATGAGAGATGATTTGGAGGGGAGGGCAGGGACAAGGGAATGGGTAGAAACACTGATACGATGTTAACACAGGGTCACAGCACTTACAGAGGTATTTCCTACATAAATGACTGGAAAGTTCACCCTTCCAGACATTAGGGACCACTTTGGAGACAATGAGGAAGAGATGCAACCTCAACACAGCATGTTCACGGTGCATTTTTTAAAAAGAAACACAAAGACAATAGGAAAAAAAGGAAGGAAGAGCATACCTTTCACTACCTTATCCAGATAGTGAGCTTGGGAGATAAAAGACAGGACATTTAAGGTAGGATTGAATAAGTGCATTGCGGCTTACTACGAGACTGTGCAGGTGCTAGAAAGGCAAAGGAGAGTTCACTGTGATATGAAAAGAAAAACCTTGATTATGAGGAGAGAAAAAAGGAAGAAGAGTGGAGCACAGTGCTCCTCAGTCAAATGGCTTGAGAAAGCTGTGTAAAGGCATTCAGTCATCTTTGCTCATTAAGATCAGGAAGAAAAACAGGAAAGTTCTATATATATATTTATGTGTTTATATATATATATATAGGTATATGTGTATATATGTATATCAGTATATTGCAATGCTCTGATGATTTGCAAGTCTCTCTCCACTTTACTGACTGCTTTGCAATTCATCAGGAAAGCAGAGACATTTGAAAGTCCTCCACCTTACCTGATTGTCTTATATTTTTCCATGCAAAAAGGCACAGTTCCGTGACCTTACCAGACTGGTACAGGCTTTTCCCTGGATCTTTTTAATGGTAATATACTGCATTTATGTAGCATTTTCTAGCCCTAGATCAAATTACTTTACAAATATTAAATTAACCTCCTGGAAAATATGAGATAGGCAAGTATTAATATATTAATTTTAAGGAGGGCTAAAGAAAAAGTTATAGACATCATGGGAGCAGTCATTTAACCAATTCCCATGGAACACTGATGTGGAAAACCACCTTCTTACTGATTTTCTGGTGTTAAACAGAAGGCTGGTGGCAAAGACATCCTGCCTCAGAGAGCCTTGGTTCATGCCAGCAGGCGGCACTCTCTGTCCTAACACCTGCTGGTCTTTAATAACAAAAGAGAGGCTCTGAGGCTTGCATTTCTCTATTTCAATATCTACTTAAACATTATTTCCCTTGTTCTCTTGCCTGCTCCCTGCAATCTCAGCCTCAGCTATGCCCTGGTACTTTTTGAAGAAGTTTTTGTTTCAGGCTCGTTCAGGCAGACTGTCTTCTGGGGAGGTCATGGCCCTTGCAGAAATTATTTTTCCATCCTGTGAATGTAATGGATCTGTACAGGAACCAAGTGGAGAGGGCTGGGAGAGCTCACCCAGTGCGGGGCAGTTATGAGGCTTGGCAAAGAGGTGAATTAATCATGTTGATGTGGGGGGAGCGATGCAGGAAGCACAGCATCACCATCTGCCTGGATGGTGGCTGAAGCCCAGGTATCTATGTCCTGAATTTTGACATCCCCAGCAGCCCAACCTCTTAGCTCATTTTGCAGCTCATGGCAGTGAAGGTAGTTGTCAATGCCAACCATGTGTCAGTTATGTATCAATGTTTTCTTGTAATTTGAAAAACAATGGGGTTTCCTACAGGAGCAGCAGGAATCTTTCTTTTCTAAACCCATACAGGCTATACTTCTGCCACTAAAATATCATCTTATTCCCTACAGACACTCCTTTGGAAACCCTGTGGGCATGCGGGACATGCTGAGAAATTATGCAGGAGTTTAGAAGAAAAGCTACTTTTCTAAGGAGTCCTCTGCACTGAAAGGCACCACCACACTCAGCTCCATGTCACCACCCTACTTCCTGGAAGCCACTTTAGAACTGCTAGGGAGGAGCTCCTGTGGCCATTTTTCAGTGTGAAAGCCTCCTTGTTTTACAGCCTGAGCTGACTTGACTTAGTTTGCTTTGTCTGAAACACAATGGGAATGATAACAAGTACTTCTCTTGGCTTGCAGAGAGGGAGGGAAAGAACAGAAGTGAGAGCTGCTGCAGGCAGGTCCTTGAGAAGGACTTGTTTCCCACTATGCTCTCCTTCTTCATTTCCCAAATATTCTTTTTCCCTTTATCTTTCCTATGAGGTGAAGTGGACATAGCCTCAGGGAAATCACTGGAGTTAAACTGAGATCACACAAATGTGAAAGAGAGGAGAAAGTAAACATCCATTGGTGAACCAGGGACAGCATGTGAAGTTTATGCTACAGGGTCAGGGAAAACACTGTCTTTGAAGTTAATCTGTGCTTAATATTTACTGGCAAATATGCTGCCAAACTATTTAAGGCCAGATTACCTTCAGATTGGTTCAAGATCATGTCAGAACAAAGCAGCAAGTGCGTATTTTCCACTGACTGCTATAACCATGGTCTTCTCTTGCCCAAAGGTACCCATCTCACCCAGGCAGGGAAGTGAGTGCCAGGGGGTAAAACACAGCTCAGCTTCTGCTGCGGATGCACTTGAGCACTGACTGTTGGGCAGCGGGTAGAATCATAGAATCATAGAGCTGGAAAAGACCTCTAAGATCATCAAGTGCAACCACTAAACTCTGTCCCTAAGCACCACATCTACGAGATGGCAAGAACCTTCCCCAGACACTGGGAGGCTTATTTTTGTCTTGGGCCATGCATGGACTGTGTTGCTTTATGGATTAAAAGGGCACAAGTGATGTGTTAAAAAGCTGGGGGAAAAGAGACCAGGATCCACCTGTAATGTGCCCTGTCTGGATTCCAGCTGCTCCAGCAGAAACGGCGAGGCACTGATTACAACCTAAGCTATTCAGAACATGTGTGATTATTTATGGAAGAAGACTGATGAAAGGCAAACTTAAAGGGGCAGATTTCTCAAAAATCAGAGTTTTGCTATGTAAAACAAACCCCAGGCTGATGGCGCCATAAGCAGAGGCTGGCGTGGGACAGGCTGTCTGCCTGTCTGTCTGGGCATTGTTATTGCATCCATCACCCGTGCGTGCCAGGACCAGATTTCCGAAAGGAGTTAAACATGTGGCTTTTGCAGAGATCAATGGGGATTAGGCACTGAGGTGCTTTGAAATCCTGCTAGGTAGGCTGTGGAGTGTTTGGAGAGCTAGCTGCTGGTCCCTCAGGTCTCCAGAGACTCTGGAGTATTTAGCTGCAGCAACTGAACTTCCAGAGATGGCTTTGGTCTTGTGTCCAGGCTGTTCAAGGATAGTGAATATCCCAACTCCACCATGCAGGGAAGCCCCCTGTATGAAATCATACAAGCTGGAGAGGGAGTTTTCACAAAGGCTTATAATCATAGGACAGAAGAGAACAGCCTTTAGCTGAAGGAGGACAGGTTTACATTGGGTATTTGGAAGAAATTTTTTTACATTTAAGGGTGGTGAGGCACCGGCACAGGTTGCCCAGAGAAATGTAGATTCCTCATTCCTGAAGTTTTCATGACAACATTGAATGGGGCTTGGAGCAACCTGGTCAAGCAAAAGGTTCCCTATCCATGTCAGTGGGGTTGGAACTAAATGATCTTAAAGGTCCAAACAATTTTTTGATTCTATGACTCTTAAACCCAGGAAATTTTCTGTGCTGCTTTCTGTGAGGCAAACCCTTAGAGCAGCCTACTAGAGAGCTGAGCTGTAATTTGGTCTTTCAGAGCTCACAGTAAGAGGGTTTATTTCATCTTTAAACTCAATGCTCCTAAAACCCACCGTGCTTCCTGGATGTAGTTTGGGCCAGAACAGAAGAAACTTGAATTCCTGCAATGTCTCTAACTAGAGATGAATTAGGAACATGCTGGAGAACCCATCACGGGAGTCTGGCACTGATGTTGTTGTCACAATGCGTTTTGTTCCTTCCAGAAAATGACTGAACCCTTCTGCTGGGTTTCAGGATTCCTGCAGTTAGATAATCAATTTTCTGCTCTATTCCCCTGCACTAAGTCTGCTGAATTGGGATGATGAATGCAAGCTTCGGCATCAATTTCCTAGTTGGGAATTAACTGGAGTTACTCTAATGAAATCCCTGAATGTGAGCAATCAAGATAGTACATTTAGTGACACAATTCTTTGTAGGAGCAAACAAAATTAATCCACTGGGATCAGAATACCTTAAACACCATAAGGAAGAGCCTCCTATGACCTACAAAACAAAAGGATGTCTTACTCTCACACATGCTCGACAGGAAATGGAAGAAGTGTCCCCTACTGGTACAGTCCATTTCTACCGTGTTACCTGCACACACGGCAATACTGGTCAAGCATCACTTCAGCAATGGGGGTTTATGCTTGTCAGTGCTAAAGCAAACCGGGCCATGACACAGACATGTACGGAATTACCATCAACAGAACAATTTGCCATGCAGGGAAATTACACAAGGACAAGGGGAATGCTTTCCACGTACTTAATGTAATTCCAAGCCAATGTCCTTTCATTTGTGCCAACATAACTCCTGCTAAAACCATTCAATTTTCCTGGGTATTCACAACTTTGCCAAATCTCCTTTGCATTCTACACATTTATCAGTGAAATATTCTGTAGGAAATAGTGTTTACAGCTTCAGAGGCAGGAGACTATGTACAAATTTGTTTTTAAATCACCATGCAAGGAGATGAGGAGAGGGGAAAGTGAAAAGAAATAGAGTTGCTCCAGGATGTTATGTATCCAAGAATGATTCCTAAACCAAGGCAGACTGCAACAGGAAGGTAGCAGCACATAAAATGAGAGTGTGCACCAGTAAAATCTCAATGCTGACTGCATTGCAGTGCTGGCCTTCCCCATGATAACATTTATACTTAGAGTGAGGAATACTACAAATAAATTTAATTACCATGAAAGATAAAAGCTTGTTGTTCGAAAACAGTCCAGGCATATCAGCTGTGTGGAGAATTATCATATACTGAACTAATGGCATTTTGATTTTACAGCAGAACTAATAAAATGGCACTAAGGGAATGAATCAGGCTTTTTTTTTGTCCTGCATAAATAAGTTCCATATAAAATTGTCCCCTGGATTTGGGGCCTTTTGGTGAATTTTTTTTTTTTACTCTCATGAATCTGTGCTGCTTTCCAAATCAAACTGCTTGAATAAAAGGCTGTAAAATAATATTATGGAAACAGGATTTCAATTAACACAAGACTGCTCTCTTTTCATTTTAAAGTCATTTAAGAAACGTGGGTTTTTCAGTCCTTTACTCAGGAAAATATATGAAAGCTGCTAGGGACATCAAAAAGACAGCAGAATGTAATGTCTAATGAGACAGAGGAAGTTTTAAAAGCAAGATATTTTTCATTAGGGGGATGCATGTGGAGACCTTAATGTGATAGGCTGACATTAGCATAAATAAATGATAAGTAGAATTGAGCCACAGATATGGTTTGCACCATTATCCTAATGCTGAAATCAAAATACTGAGATCAGGCTTCATTTCCTGTCTTTGCGTGTGCAAATGCACCTGGTGTTCAAGCAAGGGAAGTGATGCCTCATGTAACTAAGCTGCTAATCCACACAATAGCTATGCTGATATTTGCCCAGGTATTGCTAGTGGTTAGTCTTGATGAAGTGTGATTTTTAGTTATCATAACATAATGTAAGTAACATAGAGTTAAATTTTCCTTGTCTTTAAAAGAAGCTGATTAAAATAAAATGACTGGAGGAGAATTTTCATTCTGGAATGATTCTTTTAAAGTCAACTGAATTTTTTCAGGTCCACACTGGCATCGTTGAGAATAGAACTGGATTCACTAATTTAGTTTTCTATTAATATACAATAAAAGGTATCTGGAGAATTTAGGGCTACTGATTTAATAGCATGACTACGGAAGGGGAACTGAAGAGGCTAAATGCTTGACAATCAGAAAGAAGGAAGAAGGGAAAATGCATTAAGTAGTTAAGTGAGAGAAGGAAAAGGTGAAGCCAAGGCAGTTCATTAATGATGCTGCAAATTGCTTAATATGAGAACTGAAGCTCTTCGCATGATTTAGGCATATTGTTGGCTTCTTATTAATAATAACATCCATAATAAGAGACATGACAGAGAGAGCTTATGAGTAGTGCCAGTACATGAGGAATACAGAAGCAAAGTGAGAGGGAAGTGAAATGGTTAGAAAGGTAGCAGAACAGACAAGGGATAAGCAAGACAGAGTTAAATACCAGCCAGAAATCATCTGTCTGCAGTTTCCTCTTTTATACTGGCAAGCAAAGTGACAGTGCAAATAATGTAGCAAATAAAAGGAAAGAAAATTTAAAATCAGATGCATGTTTCTAAAAATGCTGTCACCAGAGTACAGAGGAGTCTTGGAGGCCAGAGAAAGACTCTCAAGAGAGGTAAAATGGGATGTTTCAAAAAAAGCTTCTAGCTGACATTTAAAGGCTTGTCAAACACCACATAGGTGTACTTCACGTCTGATAATAAAAAATATACATAGCCATGTCACCAACAAATGAAAGGACATATTGTCTTGTTCCCACATGAAAATGTATGATGTCAGAATTTGAAATCCAAGAACAAAGGTGCTCATGCTACACTAGATCACACATATTCAATTAAGCATGCGCCTTTTCTCCTCCCTGATCATCAATAATTCTCTCAAAAGAGTTGGGTTTTCTTTCTCCCTACCAATGGTGCAGTGCTCTCCGTTCCAGCCCGGGCTGCATTCACACTTGCCGTCCCGGCAGGTCCCGTGCTCGTTGCAGCGTGGGTGACACGCTCGCTGATCACAGGCTGTGCCCATCCAGCCCTCCTCGCAGCGGCAGGTGCCTCCCACACAAATGCCATGTCCTCCGCAGTCCGCTGCACAAATCTCTGTGGGAGAGGAGACAACAGAGACGAGGGCATATGGGTGGAGAGAGAGAAGGGAGAGGGGGAAAATCCAGAGTGTTATTGTCAAGAAAAGCAGACACACTTCACTACCTCGCCTTACGGGGCAATGAAAGGAATTCCTAGAGCTCATAACGCTAATCCTTCCTGACAATAAGAATCTAATAAGTATATTACAAAAAAGAGATGGACATGGATTGCAAGGGTCTGCTGTGATTGATCTTCCTATTTGCTTTCTAATTCTCTTGCACTCCTTAAGCTTTTGTGACGCTCAAATCCAAAGGGGAAGGCTCTTCCAATAAGCAGAAAGGAAGTCACATTTAATTAAAATCTGGTTAAGTGTGGAAACAATAAGCTGATAAACTACTGATGCTAAAGTTAAGTGCTGGCAAAGTCTGTTTATGACTTCTTAAACCATGTTTTTGGGGATGGGATTCATTAAAATCTTTATTCTTTGTTGAAATTTAAGAAAGGATATTTCTATTTCTAACAAATCTGCACATCCTCTATGTCCTTATTCTCCTACTACCCATTAAAACTCACCTCTCAGACATTCAGAGTACAACTGTATCTTTTGTGAGCCACATGTACTGGAGCTGGTAGGATGGTGCTTGTTCCCAAGTCTTATCAGAGCTAATGGAAGCACAGTCACAGCTGGGTATTTTGGTACTTACCGCCAAAAAGCAAAGAGCTAAAGGACCTTGCCTTTTCAGGGATGATGGCCTTCCCAAACCTCCCTGAGCCCCAGCAGGCCTGAGGACATAGGCATAATATTTTTAATCAGCACTAGACTTTTGTCTAAAACCTGGCATAACCTTGGCATGAATTTGGGAAACGTTTTTATCTACATTGTATTTGTCTGGCAAAACAGAGACTTGGTGGAGAAGAGATGCCCATGCATACAGTGTTAAAGCGCCTGTTACCACCATTACTACACAGGATTGATTTCAAGGAAAAAACCAAAACCCAAATACTGATGCAGTGCAGCACTGCAGATGAAATGAAATAAATCTATTTCTGCTCCAGACTCATTACTTGGCTGCTACTTTCCATCTTTCATAAGCCCTGACTATACTCTCCCTTCCTCAGCTGAAGGAGAAGCCATTCACAGTATTTCAGCCTATGAGGTCTTCTCTCTGACTTCTGCCTGGCACTTCTAAATTCCCAAATGTTTTGACCTCAAGCCTTCGGCTTCACTGAGCCATTTTATAGATTTTACAGGGTAAGGACACAGTTCCTTTTGGGGACATGGAGAAGTGAACAGAAGAAATGCTGAGCAGGGCTGGGTTGGAAGCACAGAAAGGGGTACGAGGGTACTCTGCAGTGCTCATTTTTTCTCTGTGTCACTGGCTGCATATAAAATATTCAAAACTACTCAGCCTGCATTAACATCACACCTGACTGAAATTCAGCCATACTTAAGTTGCTTTTAACCTTTTGCTAATGAATACCCCATTTACAGGACACTTGGGCTATTCAACAACTTTTGATATCCTCCTGATATAGGGCTGGAACACCCACTTCAGCTCCAGGAGGAAAGCTCCACCAGAGCAGACAGCTGTGAGGTCCTCAGCCCCTTATGATGAAAAGGATCAGAGAGTTCTTTGTAGAACGGTAATTTATGATAGGAACAACAGTAATGCCTTGCATGTCTAGAAAACACCTCATTTTTAAATGTGACATAAGAACAATATCTAGCTCTTGCTTCCCAAAAAGCTCAGGGTGGTGCAACAGTTTCCAGCAAAACTCCTTTTACAGCAGCATTGTGGATGTCTCCAAACCTCCACAAACATTTAGTCTTATAAGCTTAAGTCTGCTACTGAAAGAACTCTGGAGTTCAAATGGGCTAAAGACAGTCAGGAACTTGTCTGTATCATTTAGAATAAAACTTGCATAAGTATTTGGGTATCTTGGCTGCTTAAACAGAGCATGTGCACACACCACTTGCTGTTGAGATGTAACAGAACCTAATGTAGGATTTATTGGAAGCTAATAGAAATTGCACTATCAAACAATAAAGGCATGGCTGAGGAAGGGCTCGAGCTGCTGTCAGGAGTTTTTACTTTGCATCTGGCATTGAGAGACAGATTTTCACAGCTCCTAGCTGTGAGGGAGGTAATATCATACTACAGGACCCAATAAGAGCAGAAGGGATGGGCAATTATTGAAACCCATCCTTGCTGAAGGGCTGGAGTCCAGACACGTGTTTTCTACTTTTTTCCCCAACTGCCAGACAGCACTGCAATGGAGCGTGGGCTGGTCAGGGTGGTGATGAAAACACATGACCTGCAAGTTGGTTAATATAGTAGTAAAGATGTACTAAAAAAAAAAAAAAGTAAATTTAGTTCTCCTTGGCTGACCTGATAAACAAAGTCTAGGGGAGGATAAAGGAAACAGCAGATTGAAAATCAAAAGCTAGATTTAAGCTGCTAAAATTTCAGCAAGCTGACAAGAAATACATTGAGAAAATACAAGGTCTGAGAGTACTGGTATTTAAGCCCGAACTCCAAAAATTACTATTGTAGCCTCTGGTGCTTTCCAGCACATTTTTATCATAGGGCTACTCTAGTTAGACTGCAATCCCTTCTCTGGTTATTAGTTCACATTCTTTATACATAAGCGTTGAGCTTGGATCTCAGAATATCAAATAAGAAGTAATTTTTTCTTCCTCCCAGTTTACCAAGCAATCCAGAGGATGCCAGCTTGGCCACTTCACACCTTCATTATATCCTATTCTTCCTCTTTGTAAAAAATTCTTCCTTATATCTAGTCTAAATCTACCCTCTTTTAGTTTAAAACAATTATCCCTCTTCTTATCACTATAGGCACTATTAAAATGTCTGTCCCTATCATTCTTATAAGCCCCTTTAAAGTAGTGAAAAGGCCACAATAAAGTCTCCCCAGAGCCTTCTATCCCCCAAGCTGAATAACGCCAACTATCTCAGTCTGTCCCCATAGCAGAGGTTCCTCAGGCCTCTTATTATCTTTGGCTTCCTCTAGACTTGCTCAAACAGGTCCATATCCTTCTTGTGTTGGAGACCCCCACAGCTGGGTGGGTCCCAGAGCTGGATGCAGCACTCCAGGTGGGGTCTCACAGGAGTGGAGGGGCAGAATCCCCTTCCTCACCCTGCTGGCCACATGGCTTTGGATGCAGCCCAGGGCACTACTGCTTTCCTGGGCCGTGAGAGCACATGACCAGGTCATGTCCAGCTTTTCGTCCATCCCAAAGTCCTTGTCCTCAGGCTGCTCTCAATCCCTCACCCCCAAGCCTGTATGGATACCAAGGGCTCCCCTGACTCAGGTGCAGCACCTTTCAGATAAAGTAACCAAGGCATAAGGAAGGAAAGTGATGGATCCACAGGAAAATGTGAACTCTGAGACAGGCTCATGAACACTCTGAAGTCCCAATATGCAGTCTTGTGTCCTACAGCTAAGATGGAAACATCAGATGTCTACAGATTGGTGGTGGAGGAAAAAAACCCAGAGATAATGGGAATAGTGACAGTCAGAAGCCTTCCTGGAGTTATTTAAAGGTGTCAAACTAGGATAATGGAGTGCATTGAAAAATGGTGAAGAGAGAAAAAAAAATCATGTTCTGAAAAGCAGAGTCTCTGTGCAGTCATTCCTATGAAAAAGGGTGGAAAACCCCCTGGGACATTTACATCTTGACTGAAATATTTCTCAGAAAACATGCTGCCAAGGAACAGTCTTGCACACGTGGGCCAGGGATATGCACTGCATGGTATAAACAAATAGATCTTTAGGCTAACCCAGAAAGGGAATGCTGAGAACATTTTGGGTTTCATCTCCCACCCAGCTGAGACCCCAGCCAAACCACCACCCATGCACACAGAAGTGTGCAGGTTCCAGGCTATGAATGTGTAATTCATATATATTGGATATATGAGGTGGTTTGGACTCCCAGGCCCCAAGGGCTGTCATATAGACTCTCAGCTGTGAAAAACACTTGTGAAACAAACTACTTAGGACAGTCTCCCTAAAATGTAGATTAATTACTTCTGACAGGGAACCAGGAGTCAGGAACTCTCAAAACTAAATCTTCCACTTAGTGCCAGTTTAAAGATAGATGGGTATCCTACAATTTAAACAGCTTTACAACACACAACCTGCTACATGCCCTGGACCTTTAAAACACAGCCCTCTTAAATGCTCACAGGTTTCTAATGAGTGATTAAATAGTCAGAATAGATTTTACTTTTCTTGTGATTCACTAAGAAATGATCAAAATGGATTTCATATTAAGCTTCCACTTAAATACATGTCGTTTTGGACAGAAAAAGACAGCTAAGGCTGTTTTACAGAAAAGGGCAGGTGAATAGTTTCTTTGTCGTTCAGTCCGAGGGACAGAATTTGTCACCTCTGTTCTTATTACAAACTGCATTTTTTGGTACATTTCCCAATTCTGTTGTTAAAATTAGAGGACATGATTAGCTACCATCTGAGCTGCATGAACAAATGAGAAGGAAAGCTTTTAATTCTCCTATTACAGTATTCTCAGACTGGCCAGCTGCACTATATTGCTCCTGCCTATTTAAGCTTAGTTAGAACGCTCTGCCTGCACATAAAAGACCTGCCTGTTAAATATTTTCACACCAGCTGTTCCCAAAAGGTGACTAAATATTTCCTTTCATCTTTAATCTCATCCAGTGTTTGTATGAACAGCTTAGCCACTCCTTATCCTTTCCTAGAGGTGCACTGTTTTACCTCATTTCACAGTGTAGCTCTCAAAGCTGTTTGTAGTTCCTTGAAGAGAGGGGATCCTCTGAGTCAACCTGGTGCCCAATTCTAAGAGCAAATACGAGGCTTAATGTCCTCAAAAAGCACAATCAAGCCAAGCACCTCTGTGAGAAACACCTGAACTTTGAGTATAACCCTATATTTGGCTCCTTTATGTACTCACCAGAGGGCATTGATGGATAGGAACTGATTAATGGATGCAAATTTTTTTTTAAGGAATCAAGTTCATATCAACATTCCCATGGGGGGTTTTGTCATGTTATTGTCTTGGAGTGATGTCTTACATTGCCTGAATCTCACCTCATGTTATGTCAGTCTTACCTGAAAAATTGAATTGAGCCTAAATGCCCTCTGTGGGTAAAGAAAGAAAGAGAGATAGTTCCAGAGGATGACTCACTTCAAACCTCTTTAATGGAGAATTTCTGGAGAAGACAGCACTCAAGGCATAGTTGAGCTTGGGGTGGTTCACCCAGAGGTCTCAGGTTATCAGAAACATTATTCTTTGGAAAGGATAATGGCATTCCAATACGACTCTGCTTATTTTTCATGCAAATAATCAAAAAAGAAATGTCTCCTCTTCAGTTCCAGGACCTGCTGTGTTTCATCACTGCTCATCCCCACCAGTAACCAGCCCATTACTGGGGCTCAGAGCAACCTGGTCTAGTGGAAGGTGCCTCTGCCCAAGGACAGGGGGTGGGAACTAACTGACCTTTAAAGACCCTTCCAAGCCAAACCATTTTGTGACTCTGTGAGCCCAGACTCAACTGCCTGCTGGCTAGTTTTTAGACAAATGGTTTTCCTTTATTTTTTTTCCCTCATTATCTCATGACTGGTGGAGGGACTTCCCTCTGGTCTGTCAAAACTGCCTCAGAATTCTTCAAGGCTCTCTTAAAAATCCCAGTCCATCTTGAATCCTACCCAAAATCTTGACAGTGGCTGCTGACGTGCCTTAACTTCTCCACAATGTGTTGAGGAAAACTGAAATGTAATTTTAGTCTGTCTCCATCAGACATGTCTCTCTCTATTGTTGTTCACTTAAAGTTTAAGAATCTCAACTATCTGAGGCTAAGATTATCCTTTATGTTCTGCATTTGCACTGTGCCAGGTATAATGAGGTCACAGTCCATTAACAGCACTTCAGAAGTTAGAATACTAAAGCAATTACTCCTACAAATAAAAAACTTGTACCTGTTTCTCTTTTTCTTTTCATATTCTGCTAAAAACTGGCATAAATCTGTCCCCTTAAGAACAAAAAGTCTGCTGTGTTGTCTTTGATATTTCAGAAGAAAGTGGGAAAAGAAAACCATCAAACACTAACCCAACAATGCAGTGCTTTGCTCAGGCCCTTTTTAATTGATGGAACAGACACAGGAGCCTCCAACACAGGAAATGGCATCATTCAGAATTTCACATTATTTTCACATTACATTAAAGACTGGTGTTGGGAAAGGGATAATGATGTTAATTTGTGCTTCATTTCTAGCAAATCCATTTTTACATGTTTACTCTGATCCCCCCACATATCCTCAAACTGGCTTGACAACAGTTTAAAGCTTTCCAGCTTAGAGAAGAGCAATGCAGATGAAAATTTTTATTTAGCATACATGTGATGCAGAATCAGAGATTTAGCTGGTTCTGACCTGTCTGCTAAATCCTTTAATAAATATAGATTTAGTGCTAAAATGTAAGATCAGGTGAAATTGCTCAGAGCTTCATGAAAACTGGGTCAGTTCCACTGACCTTCAATATATTAATAGAAAATTTAATAATTAAAATCTGCCGTAACTAGGATTTTCTCATTTCAAGTTGGCTCATTTGAGGTAATTTCCAACCTCAGACAGATTTTTTTTTCCAGAAAAGCACAAGAGAAAGGCAATGCACAGAGCTAAAAAGCTGAGTTTGGTGAGGAGCTAAGCCTTGTTTTCACAACCTGTTTTAGAAGGCAATTTATGGGGAATATCTGGGAAAAGCAAGAAATATATAGATGAAAAAACCAGAAGGTGTGTGATCAGCATGATTTAGATAGCAGTGAAGTGCTAAAGACATTCTTCATAACAAAACACATTTTGCAGTGTTATGAAACTCTCATTCCTGTGATTCGATAACTCTGTAGTGACATGAACTCCTGTGCTGTTACTGAAGAAGACATAAAGCACATTAGCTTTTAAAACCATCCTTTTTACAAATGTATAAGGAAAGGATCAAACTAAAGAGCAAGAAAAAACCTGAAAGAAGAGGTGTGGATTTTCTGTCACTGCCAGTAACTGATCTGTACCATGAAATCCTCTGAAAACCATCCTGGTTTAGTAGCAAACAGGGAATGATTGTGTAAGTTCTGCCCATGTCATTAATTGAGGGATGTATTTTTCCTTCAGAGATCATGTCCTGAAAGCAATGTCTGCATAATTTAATGCCTTTAAACAAATAATCTGTTTATCAATTTTTAAAGCATACATCAAATATTTAAATTTTACTAATGTAGAAATAATAACAATTATTTATGTCTATAAATATAAAACCTGTCCTTTTAGGAGTGCAATTAAACTTTTGGTACTTTGATGACTCTCCACTCCCCTCAAGGGCCTCAATGTGTTTTACACAGCTCAGTAAACTGAATGTAACTAAAAGGTAACAGCTATTTATTTTCTTTCCATGCATGAGGAAATCATGATTAAAGGATGCTCTCTAGAGACTGAAAATTAATCCACCAGCTTTGCTATCACCCCTCATCAGAAGAACACTGACCTTCAGCAATGGCTTTGAAATGCAACTTGGACACCTGAATTTTCACCTCCTGAACACAAAGCCCTGAGGAACATCCTAGAATGCCTGCACTGGAGAATGCATATCCTGCATTACAGAGTACCCTAACCAGGACATCTGAGTTGGTGTGAATGCTGATTCTTGCCAGCTCTGCAGGAGGACTGAGTACAGGTCTCCAATACATGTGCAGGTGGGAAAACTGCAACTCTGCACTTGTAGGAAAGACTGGCTATGACAATGGAGGTATAAACACAGAACAGAAGAGGAGAGAGATTTTTCACTCAAAGTGGTTGAGCTGTATTTAGGAGAAGGGTGGTGAAAATCCCTAATAAAAAATAGGACCCATCTCTGGCTCTGGCCCTCAACTAGACACAGAAGTTTAACCCCACTTCAGTTTTCTTCCCCCAGTTTTCTCCTGGTATTTAATTATTTGCTGGCATCAACAGCTTTGTGTTTAAATTAAAGGGTTCTGCAAAATCCCTTCAATGTCTCATTTCTCTCTGGTGATCCAAATCAGGAACCAGGGTGCCTCTGACATGCTTCACTTGGAGATGAATACACAGTCCACAGAGCAGCTCCTCACCTGGTGCTGAGCAGATCCAGGAGATGAGCCTGTAACTCCCCTGGAACTCACTCCATCTCCAAAATGAGTAATGAAGGGGCTTGGTACAGTAATATACTTAAACTGATGTATGTGTATCCTCCAATACTGAGCCTCTAACTCTAACCATACAGGATTGAGCACAATGGGATTCTTGGGAATTCTTGCCAGAAACAGTAACAGTAAGAACAGGAGCACAACAGACACAATTAGCTGCACAATGTACACTGGTACTGCTGGGATGTCTTTTAATAAAAGACACACTCACTTCGAAATGCAATTTCAGCTTGCTTCATATTTGCATAAAGGTCTTCCAGTTCCTGTCTGGAAAGTTGTAATTCTGTGTGATGAAATTCCATTAAATTACTGTGGTACTTTTTATCAAGTTCTACTTCCTACAGTATTTATACTCCATTTTCATCCTTCCCTTAAACAGTAAGGACTGACCATCACTTTCTGTCTGAAGTATCTCCTCTATGGCTGTGATTTACTTTCATACTAGTGTCAACCTTCCATTTATTTATTATTATGAACTCTTTTAAACTGTCTCTTGTTGTTGAACAGCAGGAGATGAAATGCCAGGTATTGTCAGGCTTCAGTCTTGGAGCCGAGATTTGTTGAATAAAAATAAATATCCCAAAGTGCAGGATTGTATTTTTCTCTTTGATGCTTAATTGAATCTCTATGCTTTCTGGGATGCGTTAAAGCTTCCCAGAAAAGAAACAATTTCTAATATATTAAATGAAGTTCCTAAGAAGGATTCTTCTCTGGGCTAATTTTAATTTCCTCTCTGTCCACAAGGAAGAGATAATTTGACAGCAGAAATGTGTTTTGCTCATGCTTAAAAAGAACTGATTTATTTTCCAATTCTGTACATTTTGGTTCTTCTAAAATAACTTAAACAGATCAGTCACCAGTGTATGTTGAAGTGATCACAAGCCAGATTTTCTTGGGATTCCCTTACTCAGAGCTCAGTCCCAATATGGATTCCTTTTTCTTCAGACAACACTTTTCCAAAGAACGTAAAAATTTTATTGTTATTCATCTTCTTCAAAAGGAGACACAGAACACGTATGAAACATGCAGAGCTGACATATCCAGAAGTTAGATGTCTGTCTATCCACACAAATCAGATGCAGCAGTAGCTGTTCCAGAAGGTCTCTGTTTGCTATGCTGTCCATATGCCTCAACACTGATCTGAAAGGATCAACTTTATTGAAAAGCAGCAGAGCTCTCTCCAAAGAGCTTTCTAACTTTCGTCTGTCAACATCATTAGAAAGTGCTCACTAGTGCAAATTGTGATGATAGTTTTTAGAGTACGAACACCTTGTAATTTGAAAGGGGGGAGAGAGAATATTGGATGCACTGATTTCAGTGCAACCACTTCAGACAGCTTATTAAATCATGGATTTCTGGCCTTTAGTAGATACCAATCCTCTACACGAAAGTTATTGGTCTTTTATTGTCTTTTTGTTATGTTATTCTGTTTTACTGACTCACAGACTTTTTTCCTTGTTACCTAATCTTGGACATTCTAACTGAGAATGATACATAGAATCATTTGGGTTGGAAGGGACATTAAAGACCAGCTCTTACTCCCTCCCCACCCTTGCCAAAGGGAGGGACACCTTCCAACAGAACAAGCTGTGCAAAGCTCCATCCAACCTGGCCTTGAACACCTTCAGGGATGAGGCACCACAGCTTCTCTGGGCAACCTAGTTCAGTGTCTCAAATATGATTTGATGAAGCTGAAAACATCCAATGAACTTTTGCAGGAACTCTGATTGTGATGAGCTCCAGCTGGCTTGGAGTGTAAGGTGACAGTCACAGGAGGTATCTACCAACAACAGCAGGGAATTGACTGAGCAGCATGGAATTGACTGAATGCCAGTGGAGAAGCCATGACATGGAACCTACAACCATCCTTGCTGAGCCATGAGTGGCTTTATCCAGCATAATCAAGGTAGATCATGGCAGAGACTGACTCTGCACAAGTATCACGCTGCTGATATTGCAGCAGTATCCTGGTTAAAAGTAGGAATAGTCAGCAGCAGAGGTCTAGACTCAAAAATTAAGAGGCTCCTCCTTTCAAAGGAGAAGAAGCCAAAATTTGGTCATCTGAGACTTAGTGATACAAATGATAAGTTCTGAGTGATACAAGCAAACATGCTAATTGCTCAGTCATCCTCAAAACCCGGTATTTTAACAGTACTCTGCTTTAAACATGGAATTTAGTATCTTGTGGTGTTGTGAAATTTTTCAAACTAGTCACATTAACATGAGCCCCACTGACTCCAGTACAACATTGCTGTTTTCAGGCAGAAAAGACTGCGACACAAAGCATAATTGATCCAAACAAAAGAACTTTTGAGCTCATGGTGTGAGTGCTGAGGTCACATTTGGAGATAGGGAAATATGTTGAACTGAAACTGGCATGCTGGGAATTAGCCCTAATTATTGTAGGAAACAAACAGGGGAAGGAATAGTCTTCCCACTGCCCTCTGTAGGGGTCCATAAATTTTCACTGATTACTGCTGATGCCAGAGAGAAGCTTTGCTCATCACAGAATGCCTAAGGTCAATAAGAACCAGGGACTGCTTGTTACATGACGGGACACACACTATTCTCAGCCTGAGACATGACTTAATCAGAGCAAATGCTTTGTGATCTAATGGTCACAGACAGACTGATGATATCATTGCTTCCACTGGTTTTGGCCAAGTCTGAAATGACAGCTAGAACACAGGTTTTCATTTCCTTCAATCTTCCCTTTGTCACTGTGTCTGATCAAGACTGCATGGACTGCTGCAGAGAAAGGGTTAAAAGTAAAATCCTAAACACATCCCAGAGCTGACAGAAGTTTGATGAATCTCTGATTGGCTAGGAAAATGTCCTAAAACAATTTCTCAGCTATCAGACTTAAAGTAGGAATTCATATTTGAAAGGTAAGTTATATTTTCTATCTTAGTGGGAGTTCTCTCCCTCCCTTTATTATGTCCCTTTCATCTGCTGAGCACAAAGATACTTGGACTCCTGAAGAATTGGACTCGCCACAAAAATAACTGCAGCCCATTTCAACTATTATCTTTTTTCCATCACATCAGGGTCTCCTTACACACATTTTTAATAAACAAAAGGAAAGGGAGTAAAAGGATATTCAAATGAAAGCCTCCCTGAATGCTTTTATTTCAAAGGTTTGGGCAGATCTTAGTTTTTTATTGCATTTTTAATAAAAAGCTTAGAAGCCTTTAAAGGCTAAGTTCCTCTTGGCAATGGGTAGCCTAAAATCTGTACTCACAAACTCAACTACATGAAAAAATTCATGTTTTTCACAATGATAGTTCTAATTAACACTGTTGATTCTCTAGATTCACTAGTTTCTTCACAATCCACAAAGCATCTATCTGCCAGGCAGAACCTGTGAGAACCTTGTGTGTGCACTGGGCTACACATATTTTTCCCTTTGAGAGAAAAGGTACTTCTCTCCATAAAAACTGGAGAAGATCACAAGTTCAGAAATCAGTATGCTAGGCTTCTGCAAGGCAGAGGATGAAATTCCTGCTGGTACAAAACATTTTCTAGCTTTCAATGACCATTAAAGGACCAAAGTAAGGCTTTCAGGGATGAGTCTGCAATTTAGGTATTGAGCCAGGAGAGATTGCAACGGTATCTTCTGAAGACCAGCCTTGAAGACACTGCGCTACCAAAGTTTCAATTGCCCCAGACTAAGGTTTCTCATAGGTCTGCCAGGGTAGTGAGATGAACAAGTAACAAGCTGAAGAAAGAGCATTCAAGGTGGCCTTTGATTACATAGCTGTGTCTGGTGACTTTTTCTTTAGTGATGAAGATGTTTATCAATTTCAGTTGTTGCATCCTGAGGTTTAGTTCTCTTTTTTTTCCTCATGCATTTTAAAGCTAAGAAAAAGACAAATCAGCAACTTCTTAGGCATTAAAAGCAGTCTTGGTCTGTAGTATGGTACAAGCCTCTACCACGTCAGAGTTGATGTTATATCCATCTTTTACAGAGACATTTTTACCCCTGAAGAAATGATTGTTTAAAGAAGACTTATATGAATGTTTTCTAAGGATGGATTTTTATCTTGGTGGCCTTGGGCATGGTAAGAAATTAACATGGGATTTTGTTTGCAAAAGTTGATACCAGTAAGCCCAAGGAAATAAAATTTTATCACAGATGTTTGGTTAGCCGTGGCACTGTTTGAACAACGGCATATGACATTGTGTGATAAAATGTATGAGAACTGCTTCTGTGACTGTGTGTGCATGTGTGTATGTGTGTGCAATAGTCTCCCGCACAATTCCTGGTGAAAAAAAGACAGTGCAATGTAAAGGTGCATCTACTTCAGCCTAACTCTTTAAAAGTTCATTCTTCATGGTCTCTTTATCTATTAACTGGAATAGAGAAAAGATGCCTGTTTCAATGAACTGTACCAACTTTGTGGTGGGAACTCTTGCATGCTACCTCAAAGACTGTCGCCATTGTTAATCTATACTATGAAATTGATACTAAAAAATTCAGCCATTACCATTAACTGATACAGGGTCTTAAATCTAATAATTGTTTGTGAATAACCTTCAATTGATCCATACTCCTGCAGAGTAAATAGGAGCTTTTCCACTGACTTCAATTCACTGTGCAATAATTTACAAGAATATAGCTTCCTGCAAGCAGAGACATGGATTCGCACACCATGCTAGTTTTATTTTAAATCCAACTTCTCAACCTGCTAAAGTAAGTAAAGTCATGGAAGATGGGTAAATACCTGGTCTTCTGCTACCCTGTGGCTACCCACACTATTTCCCCACTGTGCTTGGAGGACAAGTTTATCTAGGACTATCTGCCATATGTAGTTCTCCACAACCCTGCAGCAAAGATTGATGATTTGCATTTGCCTAAGGCAAATTTTAAATACCTAAATATTTGTGTGATCATAGACCTTCATAACAAAGTGCGTCAGTAAGTCCCTGGGAAGCAGCATTTCATCCCTGCCACAGTGGGGACAAAAGGGCATAAAGTCATAAAGCCAAATGGCATATCCTCAGAAAACCAGGTTAGCAGCAGAAGCGATGAGAGGAGCTATAATAGGACCAAAGTACTAGATTTCATGAGATATGGTCATGCAAGCTCAGCTTCAGTCTCTGGCCAGGCATGCTCTCTCAGTCTTTTCAAAATATGTAAGATATCATAACTTACTTCTTTACTGAGACGCAGCTTCCAGTTTCTAAGTCTTATTGTTAAATGTGCAGCCCATGACTTTAAGTCTCCACTGGCAATTTAGGACTACCACATACAAAGTACTACCCCTACTACTGCTTTTCTCCAGTGTATTTTTAAGGGTCTGAAGTACTGCCTGGATGTCAACTGTGCATAATCTGCATGAGTCATTATGAATGAGTGATGGAGAAGGGATCCTTATCTGCATGCAGGTCAATATACAACCACTGTCAACTGCCCAGAAAAAGTCAGTACACTTAAGACACAGAGAACATAATTTCTATTGCTGCTAAATATATTCAACTTTGCAATGATTTGAATGAATACTGTGCATGTAAAGATGTCAACTACCAAAGACAGAACAGTGTGAAAATCGCCGATGTAAATTTGAGGAGAGTGAAGGACAACACCAGATAACTTAATTCCTTTAATAATGATTTTGCATCCAAGCCTAATACTGTTTTGATGGGCCTGGGATTATACTGATGCATCAGTGAGATCCCTCTGGTAAATGGTGCACTCCCCCAATGCACAAGACATGACTCACCTATTCATTTCACTGCAGTCAGCAAACATGTCTTAAGGTATGTGGTGTGCTGCCTCTTGATTCACTAGAAATAGTTGGTCCAGTTTAAATAGGTCAAGAGTGAGACTATATCATACAGTAAGTTCTGTTTCACATTGCAGCACAGGCCATTTCCTTCCCACTACACTCAGACAACAGGAGGTTAAGAGACCTGCCCCCTAATGGCTTTATTAGTTGCCAGATACGGCTCATAAGAGGAGAAGGGAGATAGCCCCCAAAAGCCTGGGATGCAGACAATCTGTGATAGCAGACTGGAGGAATGGAGATAGGATAAGTGGTTCCTTAATTCCCTTTCCTTTACCAAGCATTGCCTTGGACTTTTCAGCTGAACTGGGTTATAAAGGCCTTTTTAAAATTTGCTTGTGCAACAGTACGAAGATGCAAAAGGGAAGTGATTTAATTATCCCATGGAGAAAACAAAATACCACTTTTATTGCTCAGTACAAGTTATCACTTGGAATTACTTCTGTACCTTTCTCTAAGATACTCTTTCTAGTATTTAGGAATCAGCCAAAAAAATGGTGTATATTGAGGGAAAAGTGATCTACAAACTGTCCCTTGTATGAAAGGGCGGAATATGTTTGAGAAGCATTTTCCCTGAATGACAATTCTGAGGTAGTATGGCAGCAGCCCTGTCTCAGCACGTCTTGGCAGTGGGCAGACACAGAAAGTAAAAAAACCCCAAACCATATTACTACTTCTTCCTACAGTGCAGTTCAGAATGGGAATCTCTCACAAGAGACTGAACTGGCACAGCTTGTCTATGAAGGCTAAGTGGAATGAAAAAAGATAATATAAACAGGAAATAGAAATCTCTGTAATATTATTGTTTTGTGAAAAGTGAGGGTTTTACCCAGTAATGTGTGTTCTCTAAGATTACCACTAAAGGCAGGTAAAATCTACCTACTTAGCTGAAAGATGCAGTCTAAGGTTCAAAGAGGCTCTAGTTTTACCTTCTACATATGACAATCCACAGACTTCAGCTACTGCTTCCATACTGCCTGATAACCTAAATGAATACAGCATACAGCACTGTACACAGGTGCTATTCTTAAATTCAAGGTGGTAAGAGCTGGAAAATCCACTGTGCCTGTTCATATTCTGGGTTTTCAGATCATTATGCTGTTTCCAGGGTATGCCTCTCCATGTGGTTTATCAAAGGGGCCGTCCTTGGCACAAATCCACATGGGCACATTTCTATACATTTCACTGGGACTAAACACAGACCTAACTGCTTTGCTGAGCTGAGGGTCATTTCTGCAAGTACTTAGCTCTTTCCCTTAGTAATCCATCTGCCCTGTTTGGTCCTGTTTTATAGAACAATAAAAATCTGTCCCTTTTAGACCCTTCTACAGAACCTCCACCCCAGTGGGCTGGGCAGCAGTGTGTTATTACATGCAATAGCATACTTGCTCACTCTATTTTAATGATGCAAGAAAGGACCACATATCCTGTGAGTAAATCTGTCTTTCAAATCAAGTCATCAATTCAGTGGAAAGGTCTGGGCTAGAAATGGAAGTTTACAAATCATCTTAGCTGTGATTTTAGCTGTGAGGCACAATAACCTGAATGTTACAAGCAGCTCAGTGAGGAAAAAGGTCTTGGAATGATGCTCAAGTTTGTCTCAAATAACTTCATGCTGCCAAAGAAAGTTTGCACTAGATGGATTTATAAAAGCAGTATAAGGAAAGCTTATAAATCATCTGTACATGACCCTGCAGGTTAACAAAGGGAAAGTGAATTCTGTTTGCACATTGAAATAAACATTTTTCTAAATCCATCCCTGCAATCCCCAAACCTCTGTACAAACACAGAATAATGACTCAATTATGATCTATGCTACCAACTACAAATACATGACTACCTTTCCCCTTATGGTGGTTTTAAAAATAAACTCACACAGTATGGAATTGAAGATGTTAATATGGGGAAAGGAAAAGCCTGGCACCAAATTTATCTTCCCTTCAATGCATGACAGTTTCCCTACGTTCATCTGCAAAAGTTTTGATCAACCTAGCTTCAGCCCTAGGCAAGTAGAGTAGGCCTCCTCTTCTGATTATTCCTCAGTCCAGTCAATTTTACTTTATGATAACCTTCTAACACCCAGGCTAAATGATGATTGTCAAAAGGGTTTTCTTATGTTCCTAGCACTGGTTTATTCAGTTTGCCTCATCCTTGGAAATAACTCTCTTTAAATACTTGCAAACAGTTAACCTGATTTTCTTTACTCCTGATAGCAATTCCTCAGTGAAAATGTTGTTTACATATATTTTCTACTATATCCACTCCCCTAATAGCTTTTTATTTTGGGCTGCTTTGCTGAAAATTCCTTTCATTTCACTGCCTATACTGAGCTGCCCTGGATTTCTGGCCTAGTTCCATTCCAGTTGTGTAAGGTATAGAAACTGTTATTGCTGAGGTCTTTTTTTGTGAGCACACAATACAGGACAAAAGTGAAAGGACTGATGCTCTGTAGGTTCTAACTATTTAATGTATTCCACTATTTCTCAGTGTGGCCTTATCTAAGAGCTAATTGCATGTGGAAGAAAAGGGTCCTGAACAATTTTTCTTTAGCCTTCAATTCCCACACCTGATGCAGATTTTGAGCAAGATGCCAATTCAGAAGAGGAATGAAGGTCGTTGTTCCAAACCTCTACACAAAACTGCCCATAAAAATCTGTCTTCTTGGTAGCTGCTTGTACTTATAAATACTTTCACTCAGTAAACTTATTTTTTTAGCTGGTAGAAGAGAGTCTTTTAATATGAACCTCATGAGGCACTCATCCTCCTCTAGCCTAGAAAAGCACAAGCTTTGAATTCAGAAGGGAAAGGAGATCTGACAGATTACCAAATCGTCCTTCTTGTTTACAGCCACTAAAGATTATTTAGTCATCTCCTAAAAATCAAAACAGACACTTTAGTGGTCCTGGGGTTCATCAAGAACTATCACTGGAACAAGAAGTTATATGTAGACCATCAATGACATTAACAGCCATATAATGAACAATAGCAAGCCTAGGTGGCTTTAATGGAGTTATTTATGATATTACCCTATGCTCAGCAATAGTATCAGAATTATTTATGTAGTTGAGCTATGGAATTTATCCTTCCAGTCATGCCCTACATTGGGCAGAAATTCCAGTGCTTCACTGGAATACATCTGTAGCACCTTTCTGCAGAGTTACTGAGTGTTTCACAAAGTTTACCGAAAGACCAACAGGAAGTCAGCGCTGACGTTACCGATTGAGCAGTCGTGGCCAGTCCAGTTGGGATCGCAGCTGCAGAGTCCAGTATCCGGGAGGAAGGTCCCATGACCAGAGCACTGATCCAGACAGGTGGCTCTCGGGGTCTCACAATTTGTTCCTCCCCAGCCAACCGAACAGTGACATTCTCCTCGGACACACACGCCTCGTCCCGAGCAGGTAGGATCCATGCAGTCCACTACATGGGAGAAGGAAGAGGAAGCAGACAGGGAAAGCAAATGGGACTTCGGGAAAAAAGCTATCAGACTGCCGTCTACACAAACATATTTACACAGTATCTCAAGGTTTCAACCAAAAAGCTCTGCTGTGAACAAAACAGATGCTTCATGCAAGAAGTCAGTGGCCCTAAAAGGCAGTGAGACCTAAAACACCTACATGAGAAGCAGAGAAAAATCTAGTAATTAAATCCATTCTTTTATGCAGGTCTGCACTAATAAGGGATCTTTCTGGTAAGAACAGGCTAATATCAATTAAGAATAAAATAAGAATAATATTCTATCGTACACATAGTGTGTCTTCATTTATTCTATTAAAATAACCTAAATTACTATTACTAATGAATTTGAAGCTGAGCCCTAGTTTTCTGAGAGAGAATTTTGCATAAAGATTCAGCAGAAGCTGACATTCTTATTCAGCAAAATACATGCTTAAATTGAAGAATGTGCTTAAATCTATACAGGTTTCATGGAGACTTAAAGAAATTTCACACTGAAAAATAGCCATAGACATTTTTTCTTGAATAAGGATTAAAATAAAATCATGCCTTTTTTATAATGGTGTTCTTCTGGTTTTATTTTTGATCAATTAATACTCTTTTTATAATGTTTGAGGTTTACTTCCCCCCCACAAAGAGGAACTTTCCTAACAAGATCAGAGACCATTTAGTTAGGGGTATAGCAATGTACACCAAAAGACCAAATGTACTCCCTCCCTGACTCTTGAGTTATGTGTTTTGTAGGCAACTGTCAGCTGCTCTGCCCACAGGGGAATTTCACTCAGTAATCGAAAAATATGAAATGCACCAGACACCCTCCCAGAAAAACCGACTGGAGGAGTCGATTGTCTATTTATAGATAAAAGCTGATAGGACAGCCTAGAGAAATTCTTCCCATCTTTTGAAACGGTGTGTGGCAGTTCCCTGGGGATTGGTGACAAGTGTCAGTCTGGCTAAGCAGCACAGGAAAACTGTCCAGGTTCTGGCTCTGATACAGCAGAGCAGAACATGGCTACTGCACACAAGACAGGTTTGTGGTTCAGCTTTTACCCTGGAAAAGCTAATAAGAATTCCACTGACCTGTTTAAGATCCAGAAACCTTAAAAGGAAACACAACAGCTGCTCTGATAATTCCCTGGATTCTCAAACCCTTCTCAGTCTGACAAGTAATGGCTCAGTTATTACTATCCCAAGGCATGAGAGAGAATTTTCTTTTTTGTTTGATTCCTGGAGCTCTGCTCATAGCTGGAACAATCCTCAAAAATTTTAAGAGGCTGGAAAGGATGAGTCCATAAATCTCCTTCACTGTTAGCGAACTGGGAGCGAGGGTGCCAATTTTAGCATGAGACCCTTGAAGCCCTGGCCCTGTTCTTTCTCAGCAGTAATAAGTATGAAAAGGACTAAGGGATGGAGTAGCAGCCTCGTCCGTTCTCAGCAGATGGTTTGAACATAGAGAACAAAGATCACAGGCTAACTGACAAGAGGCTACCTCCAGGCAATTAATCATCCCCTCTGAAGGTCAGCTGGGAAAAAGGTGAGTTTTGCAGGAGCCTCCATCACAGGAGGCAGACAATCTGCTATCTCAGCTCTAACACAGACGATTATAGGAGGGGAATGTGCATGTCAGAACCCCCCATTTATCATAATCCCAAGGCCATTTTTCATGTTGAAATGAGCCCTTTCAGAAAATGTCACACACAACAGCTACTTTAATCTCAGCCTCACTGGATCTATCTCTTTAGGCTTTCTGCACCATCGGAAGGGCCCTGGGACAGGATTACAGGCTTCTGCTTTCTTCTTAATCAATTGCTTAGTGGATTTGGAGTACAATGGTATATTTTTAGGGAGTTCTGCTTGACAAATTTAGCTGCTCAGCTCCGGGAGAAGCAGAGATGAGGAGCTGGGCATGAGGGCAGAGCTGACAAGATCTAGTATACCCGGAAAAGAAAAAAAAAAAATCATATGCCTGTGTTGTTGGTTGGAAAATGTCCCAAATGGCCAAATTCTTGGTTGGAAAATGCCCTGTTTATAGTTAAGCCTTGTGCAGAATCTTTGCTAGGGAGATAAATCACGTAGCAAGCAAGGTTAGTGCCTCTTCTACACTTTTCCCCAATATGCTTCATGCTTCATTGGTCACACAAGTTATTAGGCTTATTCAGTGCCCAAAGAGTAACTTCTCATATTTCACTTCTTAAATTTGCTCCCCTCCCTGCAATGTCTCGCTGGCTTAGGCCATGCCTTATAAAATATGGGCCAATAAACTAAGGGAAGAGAAAAGAAAATCTCGCGTAGGATTGTTGGCTGATGTTTTATAAACATTGCTGAACTTCTATGGGGGAAAAAGAAAAGACAGGAGAAACCCTGGAATGAAAACCCATTACAAACATGGACCAAACAGCGAAGCTATGAGAACTGAGAAATAATAAAAAGTAATCAATACCAGATGGTCCTGCTTAGAAGAGAAATTAAAGAGTAAAAGCAATTTAAAAAATAGTATAAATCAACTTTTTTACTAAATCTAAATATGTATATATATGTTCTCTAGATTTCCCACATGGCATATTTCTGAGCTGCTTCCCCCCCTCACAACGTAACACAAATTATGCCTTGAGTATCACAAACATGCATGCTTAGAAAAATACCAAACAGCCCATAAGAAAAACCATGTTCTCTTTGTTCTTCCTCCTTTTTCAAGTTTTGACCTAGTGGGACTGACACTGTCCCCCGCTACAGTGATAACATAAAATAACTGAGCAGTGCCTGGCTTTTCTGCTTTAAACGTGACCAGGGAAATAAAGGTTCCTGTTAGAAAAAGGGCAAATCTCACTCTGATTTACACACATTAAACACTTCTGGCTGGAGGCAAAATTGGGATCTTTTCATTTCTGTTTATCCAGTAAAGATATGATCTAGTAAATAGGAGGTCTACAGAGATGCTTTAAAGATACTTGAGTAGTCACAATCTTTGGGTTTTGCACGCCCCACAGCTTCACTGAATTGTGCTTTAAACCAAATGAGGCTTTCACAAGAGATGGCTTATTGTTACAAGAGCAGATACTGTGATACTGTCTTCATCTCTAACATTTACTGACACTGAAGCCATGCTACATCAGAGATGTCCCACTCCAATACATTATACACATCAAAAGAATTGCTAGATTAGTTGCCATTTGAATGTCTGAGTCCAATTCAGCCTATTTTCATTGCCTAAATATAAAGCCATTTCAGATAAATCTTTATCCTGCATACATGAAGACAACCATAAATTAATTCAAGCCGTTGTCATTCTTGAATGAATCAAATGATGTCTTTAATCTATCAAGAGGGGAAAGAGGCCTTATATATGTACTTGTAGAAGTGTAATTTAAGAATAATTATTTATCAGGTCATCAGCCTCTGAGAATAGTTTTCAAAAGTTTTGAACATTATTCTTTAAGTAATGCTCTTCTGGATATATATTTATACTCTCTGAATGATTTATACACTTGCAAAACTGTCCACTTTTTCATTAGCAGTAAGAAGCAGTCACAGACTCAGGAAGATAAAGGTTTATGTTGGCAGGTGAGTTTCTACACAAAAAGATTAAAGATAAGTACTAAAAGCAGCCATAAATCTAAATGTAAATGAGAACTGTTTGGGGGGCTAATGTGAGAAAAAAAGCTATGGAAGAGCCATTAAAATAATATCTGACTTTGAAGCAGAATTTAATTCAAGTCCTGAGCATGTCTAAGCTTTTAAAGCTGACAAGGACCAGGGACTTTTTCTCACACGCCACCATTTTGTGTATGTAAGCAACTGAAATTGCCTGGCATAGCGCAGCAGAGAAGAAAGAGCTGTAAAAATAATTATACGTTTAGATGTGTAAATGGAAATGATGCTTCAATAAGAACATTTGAACATATGATTAGATGTTCTGGTCTTTCAACTAGATTCTTCTATCTGAAGCATTTGATGGCTTTTCATCCAATTATTGAACAAGTATGATAGCTAACAAGGAGTTATGACAACATATCATTTTTATGTTGTATCCATCTATTGTATCTGTAAGGTGCCTATTATTGTTCTGTTTAAGTGCCAGTCCATGCTGAATTGCCTACATCCATATAATTACAGAACAACAATCAAAGCAAAAGGCTAATTGACTGCATCCTGCAAATACCTTCTTCACAGCTCTCGCCTTTGTATCCCGGGTTGCAGATACAGGTGCCCATGATGCACGTGCCATGGTTATTGCAGGAGACATCGATGCACTGGTTGGTTGGGACATCACACTCTGCTCCTTTCCAGCCACTGTGGCACAAGCACCTTCCTTTCATGTACTGCCCATTTCCACTGCACAGCACTGGGCAGGACGCTATGGACAGACAACAAAAATCACATTAAAACAAACGGAAAATCATTTCAAAAAGAAGCACAAGAGTCCAGCATGTAATTTACATTCTTCATACACAATCTTCACTGGGGTATGCTGCTGTTTGTTTTGCCAAAACCCAATGTTTTATATGGACGATACCCAGCTGTTAACTGTATTCTCCTACAAGTGTTTAAAACAAACAAACAGTGCTCTTAAGTTAGACTATCTTTTTGCTTTGTGTCTCTGATACCTTTTTTCACTAACTAAACTCATCGTTTTCTTGTATTCTGATTTCACAATGTACTGATGTCTTCTTTGTGGAGCATCACTGACCTTAGATTGCTTATCACTATCCCTGACCTGCTGGCAGACGTTCCTTCTCAGTGGCACACAAATCACTCCCCTGTTTTTTTCTGAGTTAACTCTCAGCTTTATAGGTTTCAGTTGCTTTGCTCAGAGCCCAGAATACCACATTGGGACTACTTCCCTGATTTAGCTCATGTCATTCCATCAGCTATCAACCTTCTTCCCTGAAAGGGTTGTCAAGCACTGGAGCAGTCTACACAGGGAAGTAACTCAGTCACCATCCCTGATGGAATTTAAAAGATGTGTTGATGGGGCATATGGGGATTTGGCTTAGTGGTGAACTTGGCAGTGCTGGCTTAATAGCTGAACTTGATGAAAAGAGTTTTAGAGGTCTTTTCCAACCTTAACAATTCTACGGTTCTAACTGAATGTCCAGCCCCCATTTTTGGTTATCATCTCTGCTGGACTCCATTCATCACCAGCCACAAGGCAAAATTGGCCTCTACTGTTTCTAAGCTCCCTGTAATAAAAGCTATGTAAATCTATCCTCTGAAATTTGTATAATTTATAAAGGACTTATAAAGGATTTTTAATTGTCCTTGTTTCCAGAGAAGGCAGGTGACTCTCAAGGCCACCCAGATACAGGATTTCTTTCCTGTGATAAAGGGAAGAAGAAGAAAATGACAAGCTCAAGCTGTGGCACGATGGATCCCAGGATTAAGCATTTTCAGAGCTGAATTTGGAAAATGCCAGGAAAATTCCAAATGAATTTGGAAAATGCGATGAGATGAAGGATACAGAACAAGTTCCCCAAGGAAGCAGAGGGCATCAAGGACCAGACCTCAGCCTCCAGGACGACTTTTTGTAATCACTACTCTACAAGCTTTCTCCAGCTCCTTTCAGATGATGTCTTCTCCCTATGGCATTCTCCATACCAGCCACATTATACTCCTTTTGTCCCCTCTTCTGATTTTGCCAAGGAAGATGCTGATTTCAGTCCCTCAGAAGCAACAGCTTTTTCCTGTTCACTCTGCCTCGAAACTTCTTGCTTAAGTCTTGTTCTCTTTCATTTTATTTTGTTCAAACTCTGCTGCAAGGACATATATTCAACACAGACTGCTCTTGTTCACTGTTGCACATCAGCCTTAGGTGAGAGCAGCTGGTCTTCTCATCTGCCTCTCAGAAAGGCAATTTATGAACAATTTTATGCAGGACAAATGTGAAATGAATATTCCATTCTGCTGCTTAATCCAACTGGATTAGGCATGTGATGAATTCTCTTTTGCTTTGTTCCTGACTTTGATTATGTGTGGGAAGGGGTATTACATGGTTAAGGAAAGCTTTCCTCTCCTTCTCTTCCATATTTTCAGACATTAATCTCACAAAGTGCATCATGAGTTGTTCCCACATGTCCTTATAGTCAAGTCAGTTTGAGTGTTCCAGAACTACAGCAACCTCAATAAAACACAAAGCACTGCCAACTCTGACTGTTAAACCAGTTTGATATGCAGTGAACTGCATTTGCCTGACCAAGATAAAAGAGGTTTAGGAAAGAAAGGAATTTGGCAATTGTTATTACTAAGGAGCATTCTGTTCACTTTAAAGGAAACACGATGCCGTGGTGCATTGCAAGTGCATAATTTGCAAGATGGTATCTACCTATACAATACGAGACTTAAATTGTGTAAGATACACTGTATTGTGTGCATGGTTCACAGCACACTCACTCTGTAATTTCACTTTTCAGCTAAGTGATGGAATTTTCTGCCCCTCCCATCTCAAATTTCAATGCTCAGTAATGGACATTGTTCTTTCAAGGCACTGGCAGGGGATAGTCTGCAGTTCTTTTCAACAAGAAGAAAGAATAACTGCCTTTAACCAGGGAGAGGTTGCTGAGAAAGACTTACAGATTTCCTGACAAGACAGCTGATCACTCAGTAAAAGATCAGATAAATTACTGACCATCTGCACTGAGACTGACACTCCACAGAGCCTTCTGTGGAGAAGTCCGTCAGCATCACCTGGAAAGAACTGCTTCAAATGTACAGGCAATGGAGAGAACAAGACCTCCTCTGTAGCATGCAATAATGAATAAACACAAAAGAGGTTTCTGAATTTTTTCTCCTGGTATTTATGCAACTCTTTTCCATATATAAAGATATATAATTATTATTTGATCATTCAGATTCCAACAATGTCTATGATGGCAAAATTACAGTAATTCTCTAGTGTGGTAATGATAGCAGCAATCCAAATGCATACTCTTGATTTTTGCAAAGTTGAGCATCAGTGAGTAAGATCATTTGTTTGTTTGTTTACTTTAAACAGAACTTGAAAGGGCCACCTCCCATGTCCAAGAAAACCTTCAAAAAGCCTACGGAATACACCTCTGGTAACTTGCTCTCATTTATTTTTTTAAAATAATTAGTTAATAATACATTAGAAATTAACCATTACTAAAATGTGAAAGGCTTTCTGCTCCAGAGTTTCCCATTCACTTGGATGGTAAATTACAAGGCTGAACTGAAATAAAGGAACACCCAGGAAATCCATGGAATGCTTTCTGCGAGCAGGAACCCGCTTGTTTAAGGATTACTGCTCCGCACAAGGATTGTGAAGGGCTGCAGATGGATACTGTAACCGCCTTACACTTGCTGCCTTCTGAGGGACTTATAGATCAAAAGAAGAGTCTCGGATGCCCCTGAAAACCAACAAGACAATCCTGGAATCCTTGGATCTCATGCTCATGGCAATATGATCTATTTAACACACAGTGAATGGACATGCATATACAAACATAAATTTGGCATTCCAGGTATTTTTCTGTCTTCCTAAAGGCAGAGTGCAACAGCTGAACCCAGATGATTCTGAAGGAAAAGACAGAGTTTAACAAAAGGTGTTCATAGCAGCTGGAGCATGTGCTCTGGTGAAATGGGAGACTCACATCCCTCCCTTTAAAAGCCTGAGAAAGTTCAGGGTAGCCAGGGAGGGGAGGTGAGTTCCTCTGCAAGTGGATTCAGAACAAGAGTTTAAGCACTCTGACTCACGGTGAAGAAAGTTCTTCTTCTCCACAGACTCTACAGGGAGCCTTGGGGGAAATAAGCCCTGAACTTCTGCCCCAACTGAAAGTTAGGAGGTGTGAGCTGGAATATGCTATGGGACATGGAAAAAACTCCTTTTGTCTCCAGCTCTAGGGATTTGAAAAGGAGCTTGGAAATGCAAACCAAGTGTAAGGAAATGCAAACCAAGTGTAACCTGAGTCAGCAAGAAGTTTGACATAACAGCTCTCAGGGACACAGCTTGCCACATCCATCTTACTGGGCTGTGAACTCTGAAACCCCGCCGGGTTCAGCCCGGCCCCGGCCCCGCTGCCTTGGCAGGGAGCTCCCGCCGGCCCTGGGGGTGCTCGGCTCCTTATCTCTGTCTCCTGCCTCGCTGCTGGGATGTGACCCAGCTCAGCTGGGGGGGGAGAGGGCTGGGGTTGGACAGAGTTTAACTCCCTCTTGGGAAGGCGCCAGCCTGCTTTCCAAAGCAGCGATGAGCTGGGGTAAAGACCTGACCTGCAGCCTCACCGCAGCTCCTTGGGTGGGCACTAACGTTTTATGCTACCTCCCTCTCCAGATTTATAAATAGTTTGTTGGACTGTTTGAGCCAAAAAAGGCCTTGAAAAGGTTGATGCACAGTATCGTTTCATTTCCCACATGCAAGGTTTTCATATCTTGGTTTGAAATGTGTTCTTACTAAAAGTATTTCAGTTTGTTTTTTAAATGTTTAAATAACCTAAAAAATTCAGGCCAAAGAAAACCCTTCCAAAGCCATTTATTAAAAATACTTATCACTTGAGCAGAAAAATGTATTATACTGTTTACTGGGGTAAGTCTCCTTCCCAGTCCTCCCAGTGTTTTCTCTTTTGGCCAGAGTAACCAGTTGTTCTGCCATTATCCCACTCCTAGCCTTATGCTAACGCTGCCCTATTCCCCATAGCCAGGCTCAGGCAGACTTGCCAGGTACTTTCTGTATAATCAGTATCTTAAAAGAAAGTATCATTATACAGTCATGCCACACCATGATAAAAGTGCTCTGCTAAACAAACCATAATGCCACATTTATAAGTCCTGTTTTCTAAAGTCAATTCCAGAGAGAAAATTTCCAACATGACATTTGCCTGTCCACCAGCAGCCCAAGGGGTTGTGCTGTTGCTAAGGGCACAGCGGGCACGATTAGGAAAGAATCACAGCATCATTAAGGTTGGAAATGCCCTCTGAGATCGAGTCCAACCCTGAGCCCAGCACTGCCAGCCCACCTCTAAACCATGTGCCTAAATGCCACACCTACACTCCCAGAGATGGTGATTCCACCACTCCCCTGAGCAGTCTGAATCCTTTGCTGAAGAAATTTTTCGCAATAGCCAATCTAAACCTCCCCTGGCACAACTGGAGGATGTCTCCTCTTGTCCTATCACTTACTTAGGAGAAGAGACCAATTCCCACCTGACTACACCTTCCCTTCAGGTAGTTCTAGAGACCAGTAAGATGCCCCCAATCCTTCTTTTCTCCAGGGTAAACACCCACAAGCCCCTCAGCTGCTGATCGAAATTTTAGCAAATTTGTGGCAAACAAAATTCACAGATCAACTTCTTTCCACTCTACTGCAGCATCCCCACACTGGGTGAAGAGTACTTTGCAGAAGGCGCTGTCATGAATATAATTTCCAGGACAAAAAGTTAACTGAATGGGAGAGGGTAACAGTTCACAAAGCATAAATTCTTACCTCTGCCACAGTCAGGGCCCAGAAAGCCAAGGAAGCAATGGCAAGTCCCAGACACGCAGTCTCCATTCCCATAGCAATTACTGGGACAGTTATCCACTGATTCTGGAAAAAAAAAAAAGAGAATTCATACAATTCTTTAGGCAAGAAAACACCTCTGAGTTTAGGAGAGCTCTGGATGGGCAGGACAGTTGAAACTTCAAAGCAATTGCTGCACTTGGGTTGAAAGCATTAGTGTGAGCTGCACTAAACCTTGCTCATCCATTTACATCAGTGGATGGTTCAACTGCAAATTCTGTGATTAAATATGAGCTGCTCAGAGCCCACCAGGCTGGGCATTCTCTCAGTACCTGAAGACTTCCAAATGTCTTTTCTTCCTGTATATTTTTACGACCATTTTTCGTCTTTGAATTTATTGGAGGGATGCAATACACACCATTCTCATGGCAGAACATACACTGCTGGTCCAGTTTTGTTGACTTGATTAAGTGACCTTGAGGCCTTTATTTGCGCCAAAAAGAGCTGAGTGATGATAGGTATGTTCCCTTATGAACTTACTGAACACAGACCCTTGGTTCATCCTATCTGCTGGTTCACGAAATACCTCTAACCAAATTTCTTCTTATTTGCTCTGCAATATTATATTGAATATAATACATTATATTTTATATCATTTGTATCTTTAACAGCTTAAAGTGCTGGGGCTAATATTCTATTTGGTGGAACAGGAATGGGTCTATTTCACATTTTCTATTTCTAGTTATCATCTTAAATTCCCTGACTTTGGCAAAAACACCAGCTATTCATTTTTCAGGGGAAGTTAACAGGTAAGTAAAATGTTATCTAGCACTTCTCTTTCAAAGAGAGTTCAGAATATTGGGACTAAAACATATCTTTCATTAAAGAACAACACAAGCTGGTAAACACATCAAAAAGAGAATGAAAATAATCTTATTTTCTTACACTAAACTGAGTGAAGACTGAGTAAATGTGAGTGGGGCTTTGAAAGACATTGTAATAAATACCATGGTTCATTCTACAGTGCTATTTCACATCTTCTGTGAGGGAAATGCCTATCAGATGAAAACTGGATAACTGGATTTGGTTACAGAGCAGAGGCACTGGTGGTACACATGGAGTGGGGTGAAAATCTCAGCCCTGTGAATAATGACTGCATTTGCACAGATACACTTCATGCGACCTCCTGGGAGCAAAGTTATTTGTAAACTCCCAATCAGTGCAAGTGAAGAGAACCAGCGACAGCAGAGATGTGAAGATTAGTTTCCAATCACAAATGAAAGGAAGCCAGTTTCTGGATGGGTGTTTGCCAAAGAGCAGAGGTTTCTGAAGGACATTTTCAAGGCTGTGGTATAATTCAATAATTCACAACGGACAACAGCAAATTTAAATAATAAAACTAGTTTAAAGCATTTATGTTTTAAGTCCTGGCTTCAGACATCTCATAAGCAGACAGCTCCATGCAGCAAGAAAGGTACAAGGAAGTGCTGTCAGTTTTCTAACACTCAGTAGTTAAGCCAGTATTCACTTGATGGTGTGTGGAACAATATGCAGTCAACCCTTTAGGCTTGAGCTGCCATCTTTGCTAGTTAAAGAGCAGCCATGCTTCCTAGAATAAAGATGTAACAACTAAGGCCTTGTGCATTTATAATGATATTTAGGAATATAATCTCTCATTTCATAGCAGGTATAAACACAATTCTATCCTGTAAATCAAAAGTCAATATTAGCCCATGTGTATACAATCTTCAGAACTCTGACATGGGTTAATGTCACAGTTTTGTTTTTGTTGAAAACAGAAATTAATTCACATTATGATTTTTTTCTCTATGCTTTTTTTACAATACTTATATTTTTCTTTTCTTCAAGAAATATACCCAGAGATTTAGGAAAAGGAAGTTATTTATGTACATACTTACATGCATGAAGAACATAGAGAGTGAGTTCTGTGAAACAGGATAATGAGATGGGCAAGGAGATTTAACCACTCCTGCTGCTGAAAGGGTCAGTCCTTTTCCTCTAATCTTCTCATCCTAAGAACAACTCTAAGCTCCCTCTTTTTGTGCTGCTTCTGGCACTTGTCAGACCCTCCAATGAGGTGGTTAAGCTCAAAAGGTGGCAAAAAAAAAAGAATGCAGCAGAAAAAAAACCTAGAGTATTTTTTTCCCTGCTGCCTGAAAACTGAGAAGAGAAGGGCTGTGCTATTCAGCATCAGTGCAGCTGTCCCATGACACCTCACCATCCCACTTCCAACTGGGTCAGGGGCTGCAAGGTGGAGCAACCCTGCACAGATATAACATGTGTGACCTTTGAAGTCAAGGGGAATACCTCAGGTCATGATGCAGGACAGACTCACAGCATTAACAACACCTTTAGAATATTAAAAATTATTTTTAAAAGTTTTTCCTCAAGTTTTCGCTTTAATGGACTAAACTGAGATCTTGGAAAGGAGTAAATATCCATATAGTTTTCTTGGTATATTTTTGTAATAAAATATTTTAGTAAAATAGTAAAAAGACCCACAAAAACATCTAGAAAGTATCTTAAAAGTAGCATAACATCAAGCATGGCAACTGTTCCAAAGTGTGACAATGCACTACATCAGCTAAATGGTAATCTTTCTTACTGGAAACAACATTTTGCAGCTACAGTGGGTTCAGCTAGTGTGTCTGTGATGCCTAGGACAAGACAGGTAAGACTCTGCACACCAATTCAATGTCCACTTCAGATTAAACTGAATTACATCGTCCACTACAACGACTATGTATAAAGTTCAGAGTGACCACAGAAACAGAGCAGACCTGTGCTTAGGTAACAAACCTTTCCAGAATTTCTGGGTGAATCCATGTAAGAACCTTTACTCTGGTGGTGCATTCTTTCCTCCTCTGACTGGTTCAGCAGAGACGCCTATAATGGGGCAGATCCCTGCCAACAGTCATTGACACTAACACATTAAAAAAAAAATCACATCTATTTTCTGGTTCATATGCAGATCCGGCATTCCTCATTGTAAAGCTGCAGTGATATGCACACATATCACTTCATCTGTCACTACCTCCTCCATCTTTGGTTTCCCAGATACTTCTTTTCAAGGGTGGCCAAACTTTCTCATGCCATAGAGTGCCTAAAGGAATTCAAAAGGAATTACAAAACAGGTGGATGAAACCCATTTTACCTTCCTCACTGAAGCACCTCAATAGCTCTTACTTGTGGCCTGAATACCCTCTGCTATTAATAATAGAGTAGGCCCTTAAAAATCCTTTCATCCCATTTCACTGCTTTCTCTGATGTCCCTTGTTTTTCTAATATTGCCAAAAGTAACATTTTTAATGTATTCTCATTTTACACTACCTCTATTTGCCCTGGAATAACCTGCCTGATAGAGATGAGATGAAGTGAAAAGAACTCTACTCCCTCTGTGACTTGTGCCACTTGCTGTTTTTTAGCAGTTAAGGATGCAAAATTTCCTGGTGATTCAGGGCAATTAAGGTCTTCACACACTCCCAAAAGTTCTTCACTACTGAGCATCAATTCTGAAAAGTGATGAACGTTCATGCAGTGCATCATTGTCTCAAAGCTACTCCCAAACAACTCCAAAGAATTTCCATAAAGGAAGTGTTAAATTAACATACTTTTTTTTCCTCAGAAACTCCACAGCTAATGAGCACAAAACAAGGCAGAAACTAAGGCTTGTGAGGAGCAAGTCGGCAAGATGTGTGTGCAACACTGAACTTGCTCCTATTTATATTCTTAGGCAGAATCACAACCTGGAATTTCTTTCTACTTTGAAATTGCAGGCATTAGCAAGTTATACTCACTCAAGACTTCTCATAAAAACCTCTGTTTTCATCCTAGGACTGAATTTTGTTTCAGTGGTTACAGACTGCCAGTCGGGCACCTCAGAAAATTTTCTGGCCCTTCTGGCATGTGTAAGTGCACACATATTCATGCACAGTGCTCTAACACCTACATTTCAAGCAAAACAGGAGGAGGAGGGTGACCTGGCATCAGAAATTAGGGAGTTGTGGTGGGAGAACCCTGGAAAGAATAAAGAATCAGGCAGACATTTTCAGAAGCTAGGGCTTAGCCAAATTATTATCATATGGGATAGAAGGACACAACTTTAACATTCATGGAGTCCCTAAGTCAGTGGCGCAAAGCAGCTGTCTTGAGTATGTTCACAGTCAGCATTGCTAGAGAGGTGACATACTATCAGTCAATAAGCAAAAACAGGCCACTGCAGTTATGGCTGGCTTCTAGTCTCCATTACACAGCTTATTCTGTAAGCTGTTCACATAATTAGAGGAGTATTTTCAATATATACAAAATTCCATATGGTGTTTTATGAATAGTACCATGGGAACTCCTTTAGAGAATTATGACAATGTTTTTGTTTTCTTTTATTTAATTGTTAAAGTTCACTGTGAGACCATGAACAATTCTATTTTAGAAAGAGATACATATGTTCTCTGTTTCCAGTCTGATTCCCACAGATTTCTCTTGGCTTCCAAATCCCTGAAGAGATCTGACTGACACCAGCCGGTAAGGGCAGAGATTAATAACTGGAGGGCCAGCCAATGGATGATGCATGATGCCTTCATCAGGTTTTGCTGTTGAATGAAAAGAGATCACTAAAAACACAGTTTCCATGTCACTTTTCAACCACCAGCATGAGTGAAACTTCCAAAAGCAAACAACTCACACCATAGGCAAAACTTGGGGTGCAGGGTTTCTAAGAGGGAATGCAGAAGCTTGCCTATGGAATTAAGTGTTCTGACAGCTTCACAATCTAATTAGCAACTGAAAAAGCAAGTCATTTAATGGAGTCACAGAATCACTGGATGGTTTTGATTGGAAAGGACCTTAAAGACCACCCAGTTCCAATCCCCCTGTCATGAGCAGAGACACCTTCCACTAGACCAAGCTGCTCCACAGCCCATCCAAACTGGCCTTGAACACCTCCAGGGATTTGTCAACCACAGTTTCTCTGGGCAGCCTGTGTCATTGCCTCATCACACAGTGAGGAATTTCTTCCTAATATCTAACCCAAACCTGCCTACTTGTCAGTTTAAAGCCATTCCTCCTTGTCCTATCACTCCGTGCCCTTATAAAAAGCCTCTCTCCAGCTCTTTTGTAGCCCCTTTAGGTACTGGAAGAGCTCTAAGGTCTTCTTGGCACTGTCTCTTCTCCAGGCCGAGCAGCCCCAACTCCCTTAGCCTGTCTCCATAGGAGAGCTGCTCAAGCCCTCTGGGCATCTTCTCAGTTCTCCATTATAAATATCCTCATACTTCTCTGACAAAAAGTCTAAATGACATAAAGAGACACTTGGTCTTCAGATCCACACTGTCATTTTGGAGAATGGTATGGAAATGCCCTGTCTGACAGAGCAGGTACTCCCTACTCTAGGACAGCCTACCCCAGACAGGAAAAGGAGGATGTACAAAACACTTTCTGGATTCATAAAAATAAGAAAGGGAAAACATCCATTAAGTGCAAAAGCCTAGACTTCTTCAAGAGCAAAACTCTTCTGAAGTACTCTTTAAGGTCCTTTCTGCTCATGAGCTTTAAATATCAAAGCAAACAAAGAAAGAAACAAAAAAAAAATTCTCTAAGTATCCTCAGCAGCTATAATTCAACATATTGCAAAAAATAACATTGACCTGCTATTTTTGCCATTTCTTTCAGGGGATGTTTTTCAGTACAAGTAAACTCACAGCTGGCAAATTTTGAGGGAAACTTGGCTGAAACCTTTGTCCCATTGCTAGTTTTCCCACTGTAATCACCCTTCACTCTGAGAGAAGCCATAAACTGGCATGATCCAGCCATACCCACAGTAAGACTTCACACTACACTATCTTTTGTTTAAGGGTATTATCAAGTTCAATATGAAATCGCTAACTGTTACCATTCCCATTTTTTTAATGTTGTTAATCTGAGGCACGGACACAAATACAACACAGCATTTGCTTCACATTATAAACTGACTCATGTGACAGCAACAAAGCTCCCAGGCTAATGGTCTGCTCAGGGGACCACTTTGCTGCTGACAAAAAGCCCCATGAAAGCCAATTCTACTGTGGTGAACTCTATAAAGATCTGTCAGCCTGGCTCACAACTACCGACATGAATTACCTTTATCCAGATGCAACACAATAAACATATTAAGAAGCTAGACCAATTTCTAGACTCTTGATGGATTTCTTTTTTATATACTCACCAAGTTTGCTGGTCAGCAGTACAGCTACTTTAACAGTATTTCTGCCTTATTTATTTACTATGCAACATCCAACTTAATAGCTTGTTTCCCTATCTTTGGGCCAGAGGCCAAGGCAGATGTTTGCCTGACACCAAATCCTATTAGAGGCTGCAGTAATACAATTGTGTGTTAAAGATAAATATTTTATAGCCTGCACTTGCCACCAAGCATCATCATTCCCTAGGCATTTAGAGGCAACTATCTATTGGCAAAGAAAAAATAGTTATCTAGCTGGCAACTGAAGGCAGTAGCTTTCTGGGAGTTAATAAGCACCAGGACTGCTTTCTAAGAACTGATTAAATGCCATTCAGCGCTATGTGGCTGTATGAATTCAAATGTAACTGTTTCATTTGATAATCTCAAAAAGATACTTTGGAGATGGCAGTGTTTGGTGTCAGAAACATGTATGAACAGCACTAGAGCACGACAATTAGACCTTAATGAATCAATGCTAATCTCAGTTCAGGAATCAAGGTTCAAGGAATACAAAAAACTTGTACCAGTGAGAATATTCCATATTAGAAATGAGATGCAAAGAAAAGAGCAGGGTTTTTTAAAGTATCCTGTCTGGTCCCTTCAACTAGTAGTCTACTCCACCACTACATAAGAAATGGCCTCAAAATCTTTTGTTCAGTTCTGGTGAGAAGATATATGTAGCCGCTCAGCCTAAAATAAATTGCCACAGCTACTCACCTACCAGCCCAGGAAGATATTGCATACATACTAATTGGTACAATAAAAGGTTTTTATCCTTTCCTAATAAATGTTGACTATCTCTATACAAAGATGGATTAATTCAAAAATAGCAAGTAAACTAAAAAAGGAGGTAAATAAAATAATTAGAATAGAATTGTTTACTGTATCAAACAAATACATACATTTATTGTCACACAGAAATATATTATTCCTAGCTGTCCACTGATCTATTTTCTGCCTAATTGTGTTCCCCTGGCTAACAAAAACGTTTTGCTGGGAGGGAGGGAGGGCACAGGGAGCAAGGCAGCACGCAGAGAGACTTCATGGTTTGTATTTGACCTTGAAATCTTCTGTCAGCCACAACAGTACAAAAGGGCCATGAGGAGTGTCCAGCATTCCTCTCACTGTACACTGAATCATATTGCTTGGGAGAATGAAGGGACACCGCATTATTTCACCTTACTCTTTGCTGCTGCACTAGAGCAACCTTAGAAAGCCACACACTATTTTTCCTAGATCTGCTTGTCCAGGATAAAACTGACACCTAGAAGTTCATTGCAATAACATCTCTCTTTCACAAAAATGCTCCTTGTCACTGCCCCGACTACGTTAGCAATAATTTTAATAGGAAGTCAAGCGGTATAACATGAAAGGCAAAGAGGATTCTGAAGCTCTGTGAACACATTTAATTTACTTCCCAGTTGCAGAGCTTGCAGTCTTGTTTATTTTTAAAAGAAATGATGCTACTCAATTGAATTTCACTGCAGGAGAGGCTGGATTCTCAGCCTAGGGAACTGTCACTGCCCTTGTAATTGTGATAACAATGCCAAGGCAGACGTGGAGGTGAGAGGGGATAAAACAGGTTTCAGATGTCTTCAAGCATCAGATTTGACACTATGGGCCAAAAAAAAAGGAAAAAAAAAAAAAAAGAAAACAAAGGTAAGTAGAAAGAAAATACCCTGGAAACAAAGGAAATGTGGAAATGCTGGGTCTGATATTCTCTTGCTCCTCCTCTTCCTTCCCTAGATGAAGCTTTAAAGGACTGATTCCTTCTTACAGTACATCATCACCTGCTGAGATTTCAATTTTTCTGCTTCATTTTTATTTTGTACAGCATTTATACTTCTAGCTCAAGTATTCCACACCTGGCAGCCTGATATGTGAAAGTCTTGACATCATCATGGAAACTCAGTCATTATTTTCGAGTGCTCTTTCACAGTTTCCTCTTCTGTAGGGCACTAGCATGATGCTGATACTACTAATGCTGGTTGATGTTGTGCCAGATTTGTATTTTATTTTCTTTTTCCAAAGGCTGGGAGGTCTATTTTAATTAAGGACCCATGCATATAACCCTGTTTTGCTCTCACATCCCAGTGGAACTCTAATCTTCACATGCAGGTATAAGGATGCTAAATTAGGAAAAGGGCAACAAGCAGGCAGTCTTTTGAACAGCTCTTTAAATCGCTCCTGAACCTGGAAAGTGAGAGAGGACATAACCACAATAATGAATTGAATGTTATTCTCCCTCCTCTTTTTTCTGCAAGAACGTTTTAAAAAAGCAATTTGCAAGTGCAGATACACCCCCATCTCCATGAGGGTACTGACAAGAGACACCTGCCCCTGCCAGAAGTGACTCTGCAGGCTGGGCCATTTTACAAGGTGATGGTGAAGCACAGAAGGTTTGGTGCTCAGGGGCAGTTAGATCGCTTATTGAAACCAAGAGCTGCTGATTTTGCCAAATTTCACAGTACAACATGTGAGCATATTTTCCCTTGAGCTGTCTATACTTTGTTTTTTAGGCCAGGTTTGAGATGTATATCCAGGTACTCAAATGGCTCTCACCACAATCATATCAGTCTTTCTCACACTATTTCAAGCACATTTGACTTCAGTCTCAGCTGGAAATACTAAAAAGTCAGATTTTTTCTGTCTTATTTTGAACTTCTGTTCTATAGAAAGAGGGACCAAGTGGGAATAGTTGGGGAGTAAATAAAGAAGAGAACAAGCCTGATTATTTCAGAAACCTTTGCCACATTTGGTCTGAATTTGGGCTGCCCTTTGAGAGAGAGCTTTATCTTTATCTCCCTGATTCATTCCTTTCTCTTACTGCTTCCTTATTAAGAAGAAATCTTTCCAGGGCAGAATGCCTTATAATCTGAAGCTCTCAGATGGCTGAAAGCATAAAGTGTAATGGGATTTCAAAAGCACTTGGGCATTGGTCAATGTATATGACCATTTAACTTGATGGTAAAATCTCCCTTGACTTCACCAACTTTCAGGAAATCCTGCTAATGTATTTCTGCTGTCCATAGGGCCAAACAAGGAACACTGTTTCTTACAACGTGAGCAATGCTAAAAGTACAAAAGGGTCTTGAAATACAGTTCTTAAGGAATCATACACTGACCATCTGAAAACACCCTCTGTTCCAAAGCACTTGAAATGTGATCACAGGTTGGAAGTTAGCTAGGAAAAAAAAATTCAGTGAATGATTTTAAACAAAGAGTAGCTGTTGGACTGAAGTCTTCTTAATTTTCCTTCTACAATGCAGCTTCCAAGCACAATAAGACCTTAATCCATACTTGTAACGTAACTGTGACATGGCTGTGGAGATCTAGAAAGACACACTGTGAACAGTTATTTTCTTCTTAGATTCCTTTTTTTGCAGTTGGAATATTTTTAAATCTGAATTCCACTCCAGTAGATGAAACTCTCATATCCCCTTATTTCTCCAGGGGATTGCATAGAATTTTTTTTTGTTCCTTCCCACTCTCATAAATTGTTACAAACTAATACAGGAAACAACAATTATTCAGCCTTCAGGGTTCAACTTCTGGAGCTGCACTAGCAAGAGGGAAGTTACTTCACGTTCAGTACATTACATTTTCTGCTGTCATAGCTCAGGGCAAGGCTAAATCTGGCCTTGAGTTTCATTTTAAATGATGTTTTAAGTTGGTGTATTACAGGAGGAAAAACCCAAACCATACACACACAGAGAACTACAAATGTAATCTCTTTTGGTCAAACAAATGCCACGAAACCTTGGCAATGTTGTAATTTTGGATGCATAAAACAAATAAAAATTCATTTTACTCCAAGCCTTTAGTTAATATATCCAGCTGATAACTAAGGATGCACTGGCTGGATAAACTGATATGTGAGGTTCAGTTATCTAAGTGCCTGGTGCCAGGGACATGCTCCCAAGCAGGATGCCTGACCTGCAGCCACTGCTACACAAGAGCCTGACTCCCCTCCAGGTTCTTTGTCAGCCTTGCCCCCGTGCAGGGATGCCCCCAGTTCTCTGGGGCATCTGTGGCAGCTGCATTGAACTCTTTTGTTCTGGTGGTCTTCTGTCAGAGGCAAACAAAAAGCAGTTCTTATGGCTCTGTTCCTGGCCCTTGCAGACTTGCTGCACATATGTGGTCAAATCTTGCTCCTTGTCAGAGCCTCTGGCAAGATGTCTAGAAATCAGTTTAAGATAATCTATGGCACTTTTTCTGAGACTGTTGTAGCACTCAGCGAAAGAAAGCAGTCACACATCTAATATACAGACCAACTGTTATTATTTAAAAAGTCAACATATGCCAGGAGTGACTGCACAGACCATGTCCCTCTCATCTGCTCAGCCCCCATGCAAAATGAAGATTGGTCCAGTGACTCCTGAAGTGCTGATGTTGTTGGCTTCTGTTTTTTTGTGGTCTTGAATGCAAGTATGTACATGTGAATACAGCCTTTGGAAAAGTGAGGCTTTGAAGTGTCTGTTGTTCAAGCACAGAAAGAGTTTTCTTTTTATTTGCCAAAGCGGACAAGTAACTCCCACAATCTTATTTCTGTGCTTTAGCAGGGAGCATTCATGGAAAGAAAAGCATGCACAAAGCTGCTCTAGCAGCTCGGTAATACGACACAGGAATAAAACAAGCTGTGCTTACATTAGCCCGCAGTCTGGGCCGTGTGGAAAGAGCTATATACAAAAGTGTAAAAACGAAAACCATATGCACCGTTTTACACATTTCTCCAGAACCCCTCAGACAGCACTTACATGCCATGTTATTAAGGCAGAATTATGCTCTTCTGAAAAAAAGTGAACAGAAAAACACAGGGACTGAAATAACAGAAAGAAAGAAATAAGAGAAAGAAATAAGAGAAAGGAATAAAAGAAAGAAAGAAAGAAAGAAAGAAAGAAAGAAAGAAAGAAAGAAAGAAAGAAAGAAAGAAAGAAAGAAAGAAAGAAAGAAAGAAAGAAAGAAAGAAAGAAAGAAAGAAAGAAAGAAAGAAAGAAAGAAAGAAAGAAAGAAAGAAAGAAAGAAAGAAAGAAAGAAAGAAAGGAGGCATATACTTCAGCAATAAATAAACCTTTTCTTGACCCTAAAACTAAAGTAATTCCCCCAATCAATAAACCTTTTGTACAAGCTCTGACAGATCAAGAGAACTTGCCTGCCTGAAAGCAGCACATGGACATGCAAGTTCAATGCTACCAGTCCATGTAAGTACAGATGTAGGCAAAGCTTTTCAAAATGACAAATCTACCTTCATTTTTCTACCACTTTAAAGCATGATTAAAACCAGACAAAATCTGGAACATTAAAGACACTCAGACATCTTAACTTCTGCTGAGATGAATACTTACTGGCATCCATCGTGGCCTAATTTCTTTTATACAACAATATAAATGAAAGTACCTGTCCATTTTTCTATTTTCTCCACTCAAGTTATCACTTGTAAGACCTATTGAAAGAGGTGTGTACATATAGAAATCAAAATAAAAAGTTAAAGAAAAAGTTCAAATATAACATTAAATACGTTACCGCATCTCTGCTTTAAAACTAAGCTAACTTTACACATTTTAATTTTCTACTGCTTCCTTTTATTCACCGATCATCAGTGAAGAGATACACTCTACACAGAGAGGCCATGGAAGTTTTCACAGCCAAGCATTTGACCTTTAAAGGCTTCTTATTATTTAATTATCTTTGAGACATGTCCTAATTTCCTCTTTATTAGAGATGCCTTACATCTTCAATAGCAAAATCCTGAAATAATAATTTTGCCTGCCATTATGGCTTGGGAAGAAGGGTTATTATGCAAGAATTGTTTCAGACACTTGCAGAGAGAAAAAAGGTCATTACAAGTAACATCTAGATTTGAAACAATTGGTCTGACTTCCTGTTCCTTGGAAGTGCTGTTGATCTTAGCAGCAGCAGGTAGAAAGCTGCAGTTAACATTTAGGGAGCAGTGTACCATAGGATCACGTACAAACATTACTGACTGAAGCTGAAAGGGATTTAAGAACCAGGAGGAATGTTTGATCTGGTAGGAGTTGTCTGAAAAGGCAGACACAGAGATAAACTCCAACACTGGAACATGCTCACCCTCTTGGCTCACTTCACTGGGAAATAAGGCTGTTCATCAGTTTTTAGGAAAAACATGAAAAGATTAAGGGTGCACTGATAAAGCTGTTGTTGACTTTCAGCTGCTAAAGTTTTAAGGGCTGTGTCACTATCCAAAATCATCATCACTGTTTTACTGAGAATAGCAAACAAATTCTGGATATAAGGAGTGCAAGCTAATGTGGAAAGTTTCACTTCTGCACAGCCCTCTTTCTAGTTCCAAATCCAGGCTCAGCCCATGCTTGTTTTTTATTAAGCCCTATAAAGAGAACAGACTAGATTTGCACATGGGCTGGATGAAAGTGAAATTTCACCAGGCACACCATAACACCTGCTTGGAGTGGAGAATTCCTGCAGCTCACAAAGCTCAGGCAGAGGGAGTTCACCCCACACTTCAGTCCCGCCCTGTGATACTGAACCTATCCGACTGGGCTGGATTTGGCTCCTGTCTTCTTGCCAATCTTCTGTATGGATAAGTTCAATTCTCACAGAGGACCCCCCACACTCTGTGGCCAGCTAGATGTTTAAAGGAAGACACTTTGCAGTGCTGCAGCATAACCCGAACCTGCTCTGAGGATAAGCATTTTCAGTCAAGCAGACCTGTCAACAAAATGTCATTCATGAGATCAAATACACAAGGAAAGAAAAAACTTACCACAGCCCGGCAGGGACTCAAAAATGCATTTTTTTGCTTTCTACATGAATTGAGTGACTGTATCTTTTCTAAAGACTACCTGAAACCTATGAGCTTGGCCACACTCAGAGAAGCTAGGTAAGAGCAGAAAGAAGGAAACAAAATATCAAAAAAAAGGTTGGCAGCAGCAAGAGAGTAATCAAAAAAAGCATCATCCATCTGAGAGAGCATCAGACATCTGCTTGTAGGGGGGCATACAGAGCCAAAGTCGAAACAGCTATTTACAAAGCCTGCAAAGTTCTGCTATTTTTTGTAGCACAGAGATCAATAACATCAAAAATTAGGTGATTTTCCTTCCTGGCACAGTTCTCATATTGCTGTATTTTTTTTTCTACGCAGAGCAAAAAAAGAGCTGTGAGTGTGGGCAGGAATGGGTTACTAACTAATTATCTGCAGAGGGTTACCACAAGGTGGAAGTGCTCCATGTCCCTCTCTGAAACAGAAGGGCTAAGATGACCATACTCCTGCAATAGGTGAGAACTGAGCTCTTCCACGGAGCAGCTGGAGTCTCATTAGCAGTTAAGGAGTTCTGATTCAGCAAAGTACTTGCTGAACTTTCAGCCTCTTTAGCCTAAGGAGAAGTTCAGAAAAGGGTAGCTGGGACATTAAAACCACCTCTCCTCCTTCAGAGTCCTGAAGATCTAATAGTACATGGGGGACTTTTAAGTCGAGTAACTGTGGCATTAAGAAGCTAAAAGCACTGTGCAAGCCAGAACAGATCACATCCCATGTTACTCTGCACAGTATCCTGACTCCTCAATATTTACATGAAACCAATTAAGACTTTTCCAGACATTAGCAAAGCAAGTGTAAATAACACAAATGGCTTTGAGACTTTAAGTAGATCACACTTCTGTATCCCTCTCTGAAGTGGAAATTGCTAGAGTTTAAGTTAACTTAAACATAAGCAGCAAAAGCAATGGAAGCAAATCCAAGCCACTCAGATACTTGCTTTTCCCTTTGCTAAGAATAAGCTAAACACAAAGGCACTTTCACACAGGGCTAAGGAAGCCATTCTTGTCACCTCTCACACAAGGAGGGTTCCCAGTCCCATGCTTGTTTCTGTGCCCTGCAATTTCTCCTTTGAGCTCAGTCCTATTATGAAGTGTTCCTCTGCTCACACTCTCCATTCCTGAGTGTGAAGTGCTGTCCTAGGGACTGCATGGGGTAGGTTACATTCTGGGCTGTTGCAGGAAGGGCTTGTGCCTTTTGGTGTCTATTACCAGGTGCTGGATGTGCTGGCAGCCCCTTATAAATCACACTGGAGCTCATCTTGCACTTCAGTGGAGGAAACTACTTACAGCAGGGTTTTTTTACAGATGGCAGAGGGAGCAGAAAGAATGGTCCTTTTCTTAACTTGAGCATTGTCTCATGTAGAAGATAGGAATGAGATAAAACCTTGCATCCTACCTCGGGTGTTCTACATGTGTTTCTTGTCGCTTGCTGGGTGACAAGCTGGTAAACAGCAATGCTCTCCTCTCACAGACAATTGATTTTGCTTTTCCTTTTGATTTCTCAATGGCCCTGCACAGTTGAGACTGCCTGAGCTCAGCAGTAACAGCTGCTGGAAGACACTTTGACTCCACAGATGCTCTTTTCAGGTTCTCAGATGTTTCTTGCTTCTACTGAGCAGACTTTTGGCCAAAATCTGTCACAGATGTGCTGATTCCAGCTGATTCCTCAGCCTACTGTTTTGCTTCACTAGACAAATTGCTCTAAATAAATTACTACTATCAGGCAGATCGTGGCAGATTGTGAAGCCACAAGGTGCTTCTCAAAGAAATGTTTCTATTAGGAATTTCAGAAAGTGCCAACAATGTAATTTACAAAAAGGTTAATTTATTATTGAAAGACCTTGACCGTCCATTCCTTTATAATGTGATGAATTGTAATTTGGAAGAATGGGATATAAAAACGCTGTTAAAGGCAGAAAACTTTTCCAGGATACTTTTCCCTCCACCTGGATTTCCTCTATTATTCAGAAGTATAAGCTCTGACAGGCATTACAAGGCTGTATTCTCCCCAGGTTTACATTCAGTGCATGTAGCAGGCACACATTTTGAAAACACCTAGCCCTTCAGTGAGGATGATTCCACACCCATTTAGAAAACAGGCCAAGTTGCCATCTCCCGCCCTCAAAATCTATGCTAACGTTCCTGAGTGGATTTAGTTATAGCTTTATCACATTCCAAAGCTGTATAATGGACAGCCTCACAATTTATGAAATTAACTGTGCGTTATCAAACTGGGAATACAGATGCCTTTTTCCATTTTTCTCCAGTTTTCACTAGAATAATGGAAGCCAAATCATTCCAGGCAAGCACTGCACAGTAATTGCAGTTGATACTGTCATACAGAGCCCGCAATGATTTGCTGGCTCTGAACTGCTCGGTCTGTTGAAACATAGCAGATAAGACTTGGAAAATCAGCAGTCTTTCCATCCAACATGTTTATTGCTGAAGTAAAAGCTATTGCCATTTATTTTGGTGAGTCCTCACTCGCAGGGGATGTTTGCCTGAAGCAATGACTGCACAGTTTGACTTTATGAACTTATCATTACGATCACCATTATCAATTTTGTGCTTTCTACTACTATCTGTGATTATTAATTAATGCTTCATTCATTTTCCCAGCAGTTCTATCATCCTCACAGCATCTCCAGAGAAATGTCACTCTCCTCAGTTTTACACAGTGAGCAGCTGAAGCATGAGCCTAGGCTGGGGAGGAATTAACACATCAATCAGAATTCAGGAGTTCTAGGCTGCTGGTCTGCTTCTCAGATCATTGGATCCTACTTCTTCCTGCATCGCAGCTATACTTTTCAAACTTGCTCTTACTGTAAACCCTATGTTAGTGGAATAATAAAGGGAGATATTTTAGGTGGTCTTGCCACAGGAATCAAATGAAATGGCGGCTTGCCTCTGACAGTCAACACAACTCCTTTGAAGGTTCCTTACCCTGCACAGACAGATCTAAGGCTCCTATCATGTGTGACTTATTTGTTTTGTGTTGCAACTTTACACACTGGTTCATAAGCACTGTCAGGTTGCCTTATTCTCTTTACTTGGGCAGTGAAAAAAAATAGTAACACTACAGTACTACAGTATTTATGTACTTACAATCTAGCAGACATGTCTTGCCAGACTTCATGAATACACTAGAAAGGCTCTGAAGCATTAGAGTTACACAAAACACCTGACTGCTTATTTATTTTCTTTTCAAACAACCTGTTGAAAACTAGATGGAGGAGAAAGGTACCACCTTGTTAAGGCTATTACAGTGATTTTTATGGTACTGATACAAATGTTGCACTTTTCTGGACAGATTCTAGCCAATAAGCCACATTTTCCTACCTAAAATTTTTACTTAAGTCTGTTTCAAAATTCGTTGCTTGTACTTAAACAGGTTCTTTACACTACAGCTTTGTGTTGATGTACAGCTGCCAGTGGATAAAGTGATTCCCACCTGTGTAGCAAAAGAAAACTTCCTTGTTTCTGAATCACAAAAACCCTGAATGATTCAAGGTCAGCAGGGGATATATCGAATATATCATGGGCTCCATACCATGGACTGCTCTGTTTATCATGCAGTCATGGAGGTACAGCAGAGCAAAACCAAAAAAATAAGATTGCCTTGAAGACAATCTGACATGCTTCTCACCCTCACCATTCCCTTGATGCTCAAAGGCAAATTAAGAATGCTTCTTTTATTTTTTTTTTTATCTCCTTGTTTTTCCCTATATTAGTGCAATGAGGCCAAGAGAAAAGTCTGGCTAGAACACTTAAGCATCACTTTGAAAACAAGAACAATAGTGACAGTGCTTTAAATGTGTTTTCTGCTCTAAGAGCCTTACTGATTTCTTTCCTGTGATGGGAAATTTTGAACTCAACACATTCTTCAACAGGGAGAAAAAGCCTTCAGAAGAATGCCTTAGGCTTCTGTAGTTGTTGTAAGTAAAAAATCAAATTACTAAAGTAAACTAAATGGAAGTAAATCTGCATTCTATAAAGTAAGACTTCAATTTCCTAAGCTAACATACTTCTAGAAGTAACTACCGCTAGTGTTGCTCAGCTGCAAACAAGACAGAACATCACATTCCCAGGTTTTAAATTTAAAACACAGTATTACAGCAGTTTCCATTTCTGCATTAGATAAACTTTAGTGCTAAAATGGAATATTGGGATGTTAATGACTTTGCTTTAGTAAGACCTAAACTTTTTAATTAACCTGCCAAGACAAATTACAGCCCCTAGCTCTTAGGTAACTATTGCAGACAGCTGAGACTCAACACCAATGCCTCTGTTGGGAGAGGGATTAATGGCAGCTTTGGAATGAGTCTGCTTTTTTCTGCAAAGAAAAAAAGTCCATTAAACACTGCGGTCAGAAGAAAGCTGAGTGCTAGTTTTATGGACTAATCTTTAAATTACAACCAAATGAATTTTGGTATATGAACAGTTTAAGCAGGTCAAACAAATTTAAAATTAAATATTACTGAATCGGAAACAGATTTAGATATTTACAGGGTGGAAGAAGAATACTCAGTGTGCTGTCAGGCACCCACTGGCAGCATCTTTTCCTTCTTGGACAGCAGCAAATCCATACCTGTGAGCTGAATTGACAGAGCATTTGATTGCCAGAGAAATCAGAATTTAGTTAATTTGTTCTTCTTAAGCAATCTCAGCTTCCTTCTGTTAGCAAGGAGAAACAGGGATTCCTGTTTCTGTGGTTGCTACTACCAAGGCTTACAGTGCCCTTTTTTGGAGTTTTAACCCCAGTACTCTGCCTGCACTCCAGCTTGAGTGATTTTGATGGTGTTCAATGGCAGAACTGTCTGTCACACAGAATTGGGGAATGGTGCTACTCTCTGTTCTTCAATCACTCCTACACCTCTGCTAGAGAAAGAGAAAACACCTTATCAAACAAACAAAAAATCAAGCAAAACCAACAAAAGCCAACTAAATAAAAGGAAAATCAAAGTAAGAAAATAAAGCACAGATTTTCCAGCTTGTAATCCATGTTTGGCACTGTGCAGAATCTCGTTATGATTATAGTTACTTAAAAGACCTACAAAATACTTACTCAACATTTAGGGTCTAACAGTGTTCAGCATATTGCTACATACAATCCCCTCCAAGCATTTACTCCAAAACCACACAAAGCCATCATGCAATCCGAGTACGTGTGTTAATACCTGGCCCCAAGGCGTACTTAGGAGTTTAGGAATAATAGAGGAAATCCTTACCAATAGCAGTAGTAAGGAAAGAAACCACTTCCGATTCCTTGCCATCATTGTAGAAGGCTAAATGCCATATTCCTGAATCTAAATACTGGATAAATCCTGTCTCGTGGCTGGCCAAGGGCACAAAAGCTCTGTGCTGCCGCTGAGGTCCTTCCAAGCTTCTCGCCTCCTGGGTCAGCAGACGTCTTCCATCAAGGAGCTCGACAAAGTCAAACTGAAACAAGAGGGAGTGATGTTTGTGTGTTTATCAGGTATCCTCAAGCTTAATCTCTCATTCTGGGTCTGGAGAAGCATCATAAACAGGATTTGCTCTGGTAACTCAAGTACTTTCCTGGACTACCCGCAAGTAACCATTTTGGAAATAGCTAGTATTTGAACATATTTTCCTGTAATTATATAAATCTTGAAATCATCTTTGTTTAGAAGGTGACTTGCAGCATATTAGCCTTACTGAGATGTTCTCATTCTGTAGAAATATAGGCAGGAAATCATGAGATCATGCCTCAACTGCACTGTAATTATGACACTAAGCAGCTTATTTGTTATCTTTTTTATGTCTTGGCTAATATGGAAAATAAGACAGAAAAATATATCTAGCCCAATTGGGTTGTTTGCCAGAGTTGCTAGGGGTCACCAAGGGAAAAATAAAAAATATTTTAAAGTGAACTCTGGTAGAGGTTTTGCAGAAGTATTTTGCTTAGCCAACAAGGATTTTATCTTAAAACAAAAAAGTGGAAAAAAGTGGTTAAAGGAAAGGTGGTTAAAAGATCATAAAAAATTGAAGATGGAAAAGAGATAATATAGAAAAGTCTCATTTAAGGAATGGCTCTAGGTATTTTCTTCAAAAGGATACATTTACTTTTTGCAAAGGTAACTTTAACTGAACAACTGCTTTGTGTTAATACTAGTATTGCAACTCCCTTTAGTCCCCTATTTAAATATCCTTCCACTGATTTTCCACAATAATTGTATTTTGTCTGGTATTATACTAATGGGATGAGGCAGATATAAGCCTAGCAGACATCACAAATGTTAAATGAACCTTATCTAATCTGACTTGTATCATGTGTTTAGATGACCAGGACACCTTGCAAGCAGAATCCAATAGTTGAGGCACTATTTAGCTTTTCTATTCCCTGACTTCACTTGGTTTTACCTCTCTCATTGAGCTGATCAGGTAAGTTTGTGAGGTTTTTTTGGAAGGAAGAAGAAAAACAGGCAGAAAGAAACAACACCACCTATTTCTGAATCCATAAATGTTGCTGCACTGAATGGCTGCTGAGTGTTAGTTGACTGTGCCATCAATATTTAGGCTGCTTATCCCCTTTCACTTTACTGTAGCAAAATTTGGGTGCTTGTTATTAAGTTGTCTGGTACGGTCTTCAAAGTCAACCAAGATAAGGACTTGATGACATGTTCTTTCCTATGTAGGAAATGTTAAAAAAAAAGTTAGGCTACTAAGTTAAAAAAAGAAGTGTTTATTTCCAAGAACATTTTGAGCAATAAGCTATGTATGACATAGCTCGCATAAAAAATGACAAAATTCATCCCTAGATTATTTTAATTATGTATTTTTTATCATTTATTTAGAGGAAATTATTTTTGATCCTTGCTTTAACTTCTATTTTCTTTCGGCTGTATTTCAGTATACAGATCACAAATTTGGTGCTGAAATGTCTTTTTGAGAATGTAAAAGCTGCCATACTGCAAAGGTCATTCCTTTTGGGGGTCTATACAAGTTAGCTTTGCTAGAGACAGAGTTTCAGTTTAGGAAAAATATGACACACATATATATATGTAAGTTATAAAAATATACAATCTAAAATCTAACAATACAAGCAAGTACAAATTCTAAACAATCGCAATTAAAAATGCACATTTCTGTTTCAACTGTGCCCTGGGGGACATCAGGCACAGCACTGCCAGCTGGGCAAGGGAGGGGATTGTCCCACTCTGCTCTGCACTGGGGCAACCCCACCTTGAGTCCTGGGGTCTGTTTTTGGTGCCACAATATAAGAAAAGCATTGAGCTCTTAGACAGTATCCAAAGGAGGGCCATGAGGATGGTGAAGCTCTGGAGGGGAAGCTGCATGAGGAGTGGCTGAGGTCATTGGTCTGTTCAGCCTGCAGAACAGGAGACTGAGGGCAAACCTCATCCCAGTTTGCAACTGCCTCACTGAGGGCAAGTGCAGGGGCAGACACTGATCTCTTACTTGTCTGTGGTGACCAGGGACAGGAATTGAGGAAGCTGCCTGAAGCTGAGCCAGGAGAGATTAAGGCTGGATATCAGGAGAAGTTTTTTCACTCATAGTGTGGCTGAACACTGAACAGGCTCCTCAGGGAAGTTGTCACAGAAGTGTTTGGACAATGCTCTCAGGCACATCTTGGGGTCTCCTGTGCAAGGCCAGGAGTTGGACTCAATGATCCCCATAGGTCACTTCCTACTCAGCATATTCTATGATTCTATGAAAACGGAAGGATCTAAGAGGATACTGGCAAGTGGCTGGTTTGAAAGACACTTTGGGATCCAGGTCTCTGTAGCCACTCTGAGCATAAACTCCTGCCTAGGCTGATGCCTCCTCAGGTCTCAGTGTGACCATGTCTGACACAGCTGAGCAGGACAGTGACAGAGGACATCATTGTGGTGTCTGGGTGCTGGGAATGTCTCAACAGAGCTTGAGTTTGAGTAAGGAACAAGTGAACTGGAGAATGTAAAACCAGTAAGAGAAAACCAAAAGTATTTTCACATTCATTTTGGAGCAGGATGGAACAGCTTGACTCGACTTTTAAAATAGAATTCAAGAAACCATAGGTAAAGTTCACTTCACCGAGTGCTGCCATCTCCATGGCAGCTTGAATTAGTTTTCTAGAATCACTGGATTGCAAGCAAAGAGACACTTCTAGGATGCAACCTGCCTCATTGTAAAGCAGACATCTAAGAAATATCCTGTGGATTGTGCTTACAAGCATCCACTTCCTGCTATATATTAGATGTAGTGAGATGAAAACAATTTCAAGGCACTCAGGTACAGTGAGCTGCTGCTGTTCTACTTCAGTCTGGGTTATACTTGGGGCTTTCTGCCAAAAACAAAAGGTTTTTTTAATAAATATTAGCAAGATGCTCCTGCATATGTTGATGAATTTCGCCAAGCTACTAGTTACTAGTTGTAAATACTAACTGACCCACAAATGGATTGGGCTTTATTGCATTTTAATACATTCAAAGATTTTTAATAGGCAATTAGTTACTGCTAGAAAGGAAATAATTGATAAAGTACCATATTAATCAATTCAAACTGTACAAATGGAAAAAACCCCTCCGCAAGCAGTGATGACCTATCCCTAAAATTCATGATTTATTAAAATGAGTTCTAAAAAATATTTAATCTAGGAAGATTAAATCTAATAGACCATAACAAAATTGTGTAACTTATTATGATTTGTTGAGAAGAATGAGAAGAAATGCCTTTTGTCAATAGTAAACTATTATGGGCTTCTGCATGATCTATTTCTAAGACTATAGAAATTTGGAACTTACATTTTCTTCCTACTTATTAGTGACCATAGTTGCTGGCAATCTAAAATAGAAAACAATCACCACAGCCAGAGAATGTTTCCCAAAGAGAATTTGGAATAGTTTGTTATTTAAGCATGGATAGCCATGACTTTGAGCCTTGCATTGGGTTTGCATGGCCAGGTTTTGGTAGCAGGGGAGGCTGCAGGGGTGGCTGCTTTGAGAAGTTGCTGGAAGCTCTCCCTGTGTCTGACAGAGCCAATGCCAGCCAGCTCCAAGACAGACCTGCTACTGGCCAAGGCTGAGCCCCTCAGTGATGTTAGCAATTGTCACCTCCTTGATAACATATTTAAGAAGGCAAAAAAATTATTGCACAGAAGTAACTGCAGCTAAAGAAGAGGGGAGTGAGACCAATTATACAGACACAAGGTGAGTGCAGAAGGAGAAGCAGGAGGTGGCTCCAGGTGCTGGAGCTGAGATTCCCCAGCAGCCTGTGGCACAGACCATGCTGAGGCAGCTGTGCCCCTGCAGCCTGTGGAGCTCCAAAGGGGAGCAGAGATCCCCCTGCAAGCAACCTGGCGAGAAGACCCATGCAGAAGCAAGTGGATGCCTGAAGGAAGGCTGTGACCCCATCCCAAGCCTGTGCTGGAACAGGCTCCTGGCAGGACCTCTGGCCTCATGGACAATGGAGCCCACACTTGAGCACATCTGCTTGCAGGAATTATGATCTCATGGGAAATCAATGACTGCACTCTGTGGAAAAAGTGAGATTTATTTGTTAAACTTTAGGTTTTTTACTTAAACAATTGAACTTATCTGTGTAATAACTTCTGTTCCATAACAAAATTTAAGATAATAAAATAAAATGAATACAGAGTTCTGATCTAAAGTTAGTACTATGCAATCATGACTTGAGTTTTTTTTAAACTAACACAGGATTTTTAAATTATAAATGTTTGAATCTCCCTGTGAAAAGAGACTGATTAGAAAAGGGCAGTAACACCATTTCTGTGGCACTGGAATTATGATGTGTTGACCCTACTGATATATTTTAATTTTGCAGAAAAGTACATAGAGAAGCATAGACTTATGACATCTCTTTAACAGAAATAAGTGGGAGGTGTGTTAATATGTATAAAATACCACATTATCCACAGAGATCATAATAAACATATTTGTTTGTTCAAAACCAAAAAAAGGTGTCATATTTCTATAAATCTCTAGTATTTTCAGCTAATAGTAGAGAGCAAGGGCAAGACACACTACCATAAACCTGCTAATTCTTTGATAACCTGCTGATGCCAGTGGGAGTAAGACACTTTGCACTGCCAGTGTATTATGCCCTAATGTATTAATCAATCTGGGTAAAAGCAGCTTAGAAGCTGAAACAGAAAGGAGAGAAAAAAAAGTATAAATTCCTTACTTAGGGAGATGGTTCTTAAGACCTTTTCTCACAAAGTGATTTTTTGATATGTTTTTTTATCAAGGTGTATTAAAAAAAACATCTGCTTTCATTTTAGTCCTACAGAATAATAACTTGGATCGTGATTTCTGCCTAAGTTGGTGGCTTTCTGTAAAAAACTGGTTTTCTTTTCTTATACACTACTGGGCCCTGACAAACCTCAGTCTAAGCAGATAGTCAGCATACATCATGTGAAGGGTTGCTCAAGGCATTCTGACATGGAAGACAGAAGTGAATCTTGCTCACATAATGTTGACCAACTGGGGTCTTGCTGCCCTTACCATGAGACAGGAAAGGCAGTGACTGGAAGAGAGACAGACCTGATGTATATGAATCTGCTTAAGAGAAGATTCCTTTGGATGCAGTTTGAGTGTGGCTGCCTTTGTGCAAAGCACTGGATGGAGAAGGTGGTATCTTCTGCTGTTTGGAGCAACCAGCTGGTACCCTCAGTGGCCACCAGCCTCACAAAACTCTTCTCCTCTGGCAGCCTGCTGCCTCAGGAAACTTCCTGCTCTTCCCTTGCCTACAGCCTACCAGATTGTGTAAATTTTTTCAATTATATCTTGATTCACTTTCTCTGGATAAATGACCTTGGGCATCTTGCAAGCATGCAACAAACTCTTGAAAGAAATAGATGAAATAATGCATCATACAAACATCAATTTGAGACGACATAATTTAGTAAGTGAAACATAATTTAATTAAGGAAATAAGGTCCCATTACCTGTGTGTGTGATGGTGGGAGTCCTTTTCTGCCATAGATGCCAACAAGAGCAGCCTTTCCTAAAGACACATTGAATTTCAGATGCACTGGGTGGTCGATGAACACCTGAGATCTCCAAAAGATACCAGGAGGGATCTTCTGTGTGGCTCGTCTGCCTACATCAATTTCTCCGGAGTCTATAAAACTGTCGTCTGGAAAGAAACTACTGGGCTTTCCTGCCAAAACACAGGAACAAAATTCTTGAATTAGTCTTTAGATCCTGAAAGTAATCTAATCATACTGGTATCTCTGACACTGATCTTGAGAAATAGTCTATTAGTATCCTGAAGCCTTCAAAGTACTTTGCCTAGCCAATCCATACGATTATGGGAAAAAAAAACCCGTCAGGATTATTTCTGGCTTCAATAACTGTTTTGTTTGAAAACATGAGCATGGGAAGAGCAACCTGGAGAAAAATGGCCTTTTGTTTAAACTGTAACATCACAGAGTGTGTAATTACATTCCAAAGACAAGAATAAATCATCTGACATTATATCCTACATTTATAGAAGTTTAGGAATGGAGAAGTCATCATTAAATTAGTAAAGAGAAGTGTAGTGAGAATGAGATAGATGTACCACAGAGTGGAATGGTGGGGTGGGGAACAGCAGCATGAACGATGCCTAAGTGAGGAAAGGAAAATGTTTCTCCATTAAATTAATCCTTAACAGTGGTAACAGTATTTGAAATAGTAAAAAAAAGGCAAATAAAAAAAAGGACTGAGATACAAAAAGGAGACAATACCCTGCACTTGAGTAGTATCTTTTAAGAACCACTAGAGGTTTTAATTTGGTTTCAATATAATCTGTAAAATATGCTATTATTATCCATTTTCTTTCAGAAGACAAATGGAGGCATCTGTTTCTAAAACTACCAGGCTGGAGAGCCTGGGTATTCAAATGGGATCAGGACATGCCATAATGTCCAAGGGAGTCAGCAGGGAGCTTGGCACCCCTAAAAACATTCCTGAGGAATTCCAGGTTGGAAATTTATACAGTTATAGCTCCCAAAGCAGATGGCTGCGTCAAAAAATCTGGACCCAAAGGAAGACTAGAGAATGAGGGGCAGAATGAAAAATCAGGTGCCAGAATGTTCCCTTTTCAGCCTGTGCTATAACCAGTGGCCACAGCTTTAGGCACAGAACACAGGGATGATGAAGAAGGCAACTGCTTAGCAAACAGCCTTTATTAAGGATACTTCTAGTGGAAAAGCATGCAGTAGCATCACCTGAAAGACTCTGGCTTTAGCAAAGAGAGCAACATGTCACCAACAAGGACTAATTATTAATTTAGGAAATGCAAATAAATTTGTTTCTTATCTCCATGCCATTACAGCACACACTACTCTGCATTTCACAGAGCAAACAATTGTAACAAAATGAGAAGGGAACTTCTCACTACATACATTCTTTTGTACGAAAATCACGTTATGAATTTTTTTTTCCTTCCAGTACCTACATTTGAGGATGGGGGAAAAAAAATCCTTTCCCATCTATCATGAATTTATGTCAAATAGTCTCAGAATTTACTTGCCATATTGAAAATGGGACTGGTAGAACACTGCATTTTATTATTTCAAATGACATTTCCATTATGATTACATAATGTTAAATATAGTATTGCCTTAAATTTCTCCATATACCATCCCAACACAAACTCTCCAGAAACAGATGTAAATTCTTAGCTGTCTCTGAAAATCAATATAGAAAGTATATGTATATTAACTATTAAGGATGGAGAATTTTTCCTTGCAGAACTTTTGGCTCCAGTAACACTAAACCCTGATTTAAAGTCAGCAACTGCTTAAGGATACTGCTGGAGCAGGACAGGACTTGATGGCATGAGCTATCTTGAGGCAGAAGTTCTATGCATACCAGCACAAAAGGTTTATATATGCAAAGGCTGTATGTTCATACAAAAAAAGCTACTCTTAATTTTGTAAGATCTCCATTTATCTTTGCTCATCATTCTCAAATAAGTACAGGCAGGAAATCTGCTGACTTTTATCTTTTTTCAGTCCATGTACATAATAAAGGAGATAATAGGAAACAGCTTAGGTAAATGGGCATTCTTTCTGAATCCTTCTGGGCTAATAGAGTATAATTGTACAAGGAAAATAAATCAGCTATATTTTGAAGGGAATTACTTTATCAACTGGATTGATAGTATTTATTTCGCATACTAAAATTTTCTTTTCACACTCCCAGGATTATGAGAAACAGCTCCAACGTCTTCATGCAAAGTTTCTTACTGCACTATTGTAAGATGAAAAGATTGAGGATTCTATTAAAGAAGAGCTAAAGACATCACATGTTCTGGTTCAAATGAAGGATATATTTTTTCTGATTACCACTGACATGTTTTATAGATTCTTAGATATTCAGATGAAAACCTGAAGTATTTGATATACCCCATGATTGTTCATTAATAAAGATTGTACATCAGAGTGAATCAGGGAAGGTGAGAATTTAATATGACAGATGTTGCTATGCAAGATAGAGCCTGGAGAAAATGAGCACAGGGTGTATTCTGTAGAGATCAGCACTTGCTCATGCAAACGAAAATGCTTCTGTGATTACAAAAGACAGTCTCACAGAAATAATTTTTTGTACACACAATTACAAAGTTTATGTCTCCTCTTGGTGGACAGTTGTATGTCTGAAAAGCACATATCCTAAGAGCTGTTATGTCATGTTGCCAGAGGTTGAAGCTTGTCCTGATAGAGAAGTCAAATAGGAGAAGCTCTCTTCTGAATTCAGTCCCTGAAATCCCTCTCTGTTTCACCAGTTGCAGCCTACAAGAAGATCAGGCCCTGTGGACTGGATACTTCACGAAGAAAGTACAATAAAAAAGCCATTTCAGCTTCTAATCAGAAATTGGCTTTTAATCAGAATACCCGACTCCTTAAAATTAACTTCAGGTCTGAATTCTTAATTGGGCTGTCAATTACTTTGCTCTTTCTGCACATTACCTTGAACTTTTTAGTTACCGTAGCAACTCTTCCTTATTTCTTTATATCAAAATGAACTATTTCATTTCAGACCTTGCTGAATCTCTCTGTATTTCTCACAGGATGGTTCCATGACCCATCAAAACACTTAAAAACACACACAGCTCTGACTTCAACCACAGTCAATTACATGCTTAAATGTAAGCATGTGATTAAGGGCTTTGGTAAACGGGGTTGGGCTTAACAGAGGTAAATGCTGTTCTGGAGCATGGCCACAGATGAGAAAGGATGACTGTTACTGAGAGCTGCAAGACACTGGCAATGATTCATTCAGATCAGCACTAAGGATGCTCCTAACACATTCTAGCCTATTTCATTCTGATTCAGAAGACATTCAAATATATTTTAATTCTGTTTAAAATAGATTTCAATCACAGACATTCTGGTTTAGAACAGAAGCCCTGCAGCACTGCTAGCCCAGAATTAGTTACACAGTTACCTGATGGGGAGAGAGCTGCATTTGAAGGCTGGACAGTATTACTCCTGCACCAAAGATGTGCTGATGTGCTTTTTAGTCAGGACATGGTGTTTTCCTCTAAAGCCTACAGATTCCCTAAGATCTATACAAAGCACTAACTTGAGGGGTCTTCTCATGACACAACTATGCTACTTCCCAGATTTCTCTTTTAACAGAGCAGCAATCAAAACTTCTACTCATGTTACATATAAATGTGGCTATAATAAAATTAAGTGGAGGTCTTTCGCTTGGATGGCGGCTTTGAATACCTACATTTTACTTTGACTTTTAAAAGGAAATGGACAGATCAAAGCTAGATGATTCAAAAATGAACCATATGGCAAGTTAGAGGGGAAAAGAAAAGGATCTGTCGTGAAATATTTTTGAGTACAACAGCAGGGCTGTCTGCAGCTTGCTGTACTGTCTAGTAAGGTTTGCTGAGAATAACCTGGTTAGCTGATTTTTCCTTGTAGCAACTTGATGGCAGCCATCAGTTACCAGTAAATGCACTATTTTAAGGAACACACATAATTATGGCCTTGATTTGGACTAATAAAGACAGAAAAACTCTTATAGGAAAACACCGCTACAATTAATTTAAACATCTAAACACAGGCTGTCAGCCAAAGCCTAGGGAACAATATGGAAATGTTTGAGGTTAGTGAGTTGCAAGAACACTAGCATACATCTTATCTGTGCAAAAAACTTCTACCAAAAGAACTATCAAGAATAGTCTATTAGCTTACTAGTATCTCATAATTATATACAGAGAAGCTTAACGTGCAAACAAAAAAGCTTTCTGAAAGTTTGCATTTCTCATTTCTCCAGCTATGTCTGGTGAGGGATAAGACTTTGCAGAGCTTACAAGTACTTTTAGCAGTGGTGCCTCTAAAAAAAGAACACAGTGATGTAAAGCTGCTGAGTAAGGTGCTGCTGAATTGAGGACCCATAAGCTGCTTCTAATTTCTATCAACACCGTGATACTTTATGGAGACTAGGCTTTTTATCTGGCTACTTTTGCAAAGCTATGCTCAACTCTGGAATGCCAAAACTTACAGTGTAATAGGTCTTAGTAAGTATTTTGGTCCTCAAAACATTTGCTAAGTGGCAACAAATAGTCCAACTCAAACATTTTTGTAGTTCTGTAGAAAAAGCTTGATCCAGTGCTCCAGGAATCATTTAATTTTCAAGAGACAATGTTTTTCCATGAAAACAACCACTTGCGGCAGGGTTTTCATGCTGGCCTTCTGTAGTCTGTGAGAATGCCTTGAATGTGTGGAGAAGGTTTCACACAGTTTAATTGCATTAGTGGACATCAGAGGGGTATGAAACTTAGAAACATATGGAAACAGGACTGACAGCTACTAGCTCTAGACATGAAAGACTGGAGAAGCACCTGCTGATGGCAGCACTGAGGGTAATGGAACATGAGATTGGACGGCTGGAGTTTAGAGGCAGACAGAGGACTCACAACATGGACACACACCAACCATACCTTCACTGGCTCCTTTGCCTTTCCTGTCAGGTAACTCTAACCCTGTGCCCCCCGAAGGATATAAGGAGACGTCCGTTGGCACTGGCCAACTGCTGGCTGTGTCTTCCGTGATCTCATACATCTGCCCTTCCATCGGCTGCAGGTGCCAGTTTAGGCCAAACAGGTGCATGGCTGTGGTGAGCAATGAGAAAAGTCATCTTTTTCTGTTTGGGAGAGTTGCAGAACTACAGGGGCACTTTCTCTTTCTAAACCCTCGCTCCAGTGCCTTATTAGTGGTCATTGCTTTAGGACAAGAATGGGATTAATGTAATTAGACAGCCCCTGCTGCTTCTACCATACCAGCTCCCTAGGTCTTTCCACCCACTTACACTTGATTTACATCACCTGTAACAATCCACTCTGCTTTTTCCAGCAGAACCACTCCTGAATCATGGTCTCCATAACCAGGCACAGTGTTTCACAAAGCTCCCAAGGCTGGGATGACAATGAAGTGAACACAAATATAAGAAATACAAGGAGTATTATTTCTTAACATACCAATAAATCCTAGGGAACTGCACTCCAGTTTGTTTTGCCATATTCACAAGTGTATTATATAGGTTCTCTTTTTTTTTTACCCATCAATTATACACAGAAGCCTTTACAGACATCTCTGACAGCTTTTTCTGGTTAAGACCAAGTAAAAACAGGCAATCCAAGACCCATCTTGTGCACATGCCTTTGTGCTCTGCATCACAAATGTGAGCAACTATGTCTGAGCATTCTTTCGTACAACTCAGCCTCTTCTATTCAGATCAAAGACATATCCTTGAGAACTGAAAACAAGCATCACCATTTAGATTTGTGTCACAGCAGGGCAAAGCTCTCTGTAGGTTTCTGGGCCATGCAAAGTCACCCAGTGCACACGTGAGTCTATTTCAAGGCATTACATAAAGACAAGTAAAGTTAAGGAAAAAAGAAAAACTACTTAAAAAACAAATGCATGTATGAGGAGTATGGAAATCATATGCTTATACACCTAATACTTGCCCTTTCCAAATATAAAGCAAAAGAATGTGGCTTGTGGCTTACCATATCAGTTCTTCCATCCCCAACATAAACATTTCATACTCAATCAGTATCCAGCTTAGCTTCAGGCTCTACACAGCTAAATGATCTGATATTTGCTACATTTGGAATGACATTTCTTTTTTAAGGGAAAGCCTTGATATTTTACACTATAATTTCTCCAAGAAACTATACAACGGCTCTAACATCACAGCCATTTAGTATAAACAGAAAAAAAAAAAAAACAAACTAAAAAAAAAACCCAAAACCAAAAAAAACCAACAAAACAAAAACCCAGTAAAGAAACAGCATTTCCATGGCCTAGAACTCTTTTTATTCACAAACATACACCTGAGATTGGCAACCATTGTTAGGGACAAGTGGTTAGTTTATTTAAACCTGTGCATCAGAAACAATCTTTACAAGAGAACTGAGAAGTAATCTGAGTAGCTCTCTGAAGACAGCATGTTTAGGCAATTTAGCAAAATACAGAATTTATTCCACTTCAGTCTCAATTAGGTCACCTATCATTTACTAACATAAACAAGGTTGTCTTTGCACAACTACATCATCACAAAACATGAGTGTAAAATTCTTTTTTACCATGTAAATGGAGACTGTGTTTGTTAACAGTTTTATCCATTAGGAAAGAAAATACACTCCTTAAACTCCCACACAGAAAGGAAGCACAGAAAGGAATGTCTCCTGAGGGCCTGTTCAACACTCATTTTTATACAGGTACATATACCAAGAAGGAATGGTACCAACACCACTGGTAATATAACCAGGGTACTTCAAGAAGAGGAACAAGTATTTTCATCTAAAAGGGATATGTAGTCAGCAGAGAAATTGAGAAGAGGGAGGAAAGGGAAGAGATGAAATTAGACCATGAACAAGAAATCTGCACTAAGCATTTGGCATCACTATGCTTGCATAATATCTTTGTGTTTATACAGCCCTCATCATCAGAGTGCCTGGGCACTTCATAGCTATTAACCTCACAAAACCTCATCAGGTAGGAATCTGCTTTATTCTAGTACACAGAAAAGAAAAGGAGAACTACAGTAGATTAAAGGACTAACTCAATTCACTTGTTTGGGCATTAAAATGCAATTTTGTGTTAATTCACTTAACTTACTGTATGCTTACAGGGTTGCAAGCTCCAAGAGGCATTTCATGCAGCTCTCTGCCAGCAGTTCTGTTGTAAGCTCAGTACTGGATGCTGTCTCATAATTTCATCCAGGCCGGACGTTTCCAAGGACCAGAGTGTTACCCAGACGCCGCAGAGCTGTTACAGAGCTCAAGGGCTTAGATGCTCTGAGCACACAACTTCCTATGTTTAACATGGTATCTTTGTAGCTACAGGCATGTTTGTAGTTCCAAGCAGAATGGAAACTGTACTCTTCACTCCTCCAAACTCGGGCATTTCTAGACAGCAGTCAGGCCTAAATTCTGCTGGTGCTAAGTGCTTAACATCAGCTCCATCTCTCAGACATCTTCATGATAGAATGACCTGCATGAGCTTACAGTGGGCATTCCTCATCTAGGGAGAACTGAGCCAGTCATTTGCTTTCTTTGTAACACCGTTTGACTTCCTATGTCCTTTGGACATCTCAGCCTTAGTGCCACACAGATTTTTAGGAACACATTGCAAGGCCATTGTTTCCCCAAAAGGCTATTGCTGCTTCTTCTCCCCTTAGGAGGAATTTTTTTATTGTAGATCATTATTTACTGCAAGCAAATAAAAGTGAAAAACTCAACATTGCTTTGGGTGCAGTGGGCATTTTTTACAGGCACTAAAATTAATTTAAAATACATGAGAGGAAATGTCTTAACAAGTGATCATCTTGCTTCAGTTTAACAACAGAACTGACACTCTGGAAGACGCTACAGCTTTTCTGCACATTATCCATCCACTTGTGCAACTGGATCAACCATTCCATGTCATCATTCAGTGCTCAATGTTTGAAAAGTGTCTTACAATTTCCCAAAATAGAAAATACAACCAAATTATCTGTAACACAGATACGGTGTTATCACACAGTAGTTAAAAGACTTGTATTAATGTTAACTTTGGACCTTTGCTAGTAGATTTTGTCTAAAGCAAAAAGCTTCCTGCGTACATTGATCTCATCATCACACAGGTCACAGAATCACAGAACGGTTTGGGTTGGAAGGGACCTGAAAGACCACCTAGTTTCAACCCCACTAACATGGGCAGGAACACCTTCCACTAGACCAGGTTGCTCAATGCCCCATTCAACCTGGCCTTGAACACTTCCAGGGATGGGGCATCCACAACTTCTGTGGGCAACCTGTGCCAGTGCCTCATCAGCCTGATAATAACAATTAATTATATCTAATCTAAATCCATTCTCTTTTCATTTAGCACCATTATGGCCCTGCCACTAAAAACTTTAGTAAAACATCTGTCTACATCTTTCTTAAAAGCCTCCTTTTAAAGTATTGAAAGGCTGTAAGAAGTTCTCCAATGATAAGCCATGAGAATGACAATTATGCACACCATGCATACAAAAGTGCAAAATGTTGAAAACCAGAATTATTTGAATAGCATTTTGATTATCAAGTGGCTTAAAAAATTCAGAAAACAGTGTAAAAGCTGAGAGCTACTGCTTTATTCAGGATTTCTGAGTTGTTGTTCTCAAGCACAAAATAAAAGCCTATAAATATCCCCCTTCATATGGCAAACAGATATCATGCAATTTCTGCTATAACCAGAAAAGTCAACCTGAAACAAGAACAAAGAGTCTAATTTACTTCGGAAACACACTCTTGTAACAGCAGGTATTTTATGAGGATGTCACCTGAATAAGTGATTTCATTACTATATTCCAAATACCAGCAGTGTCTGATTGACAACCTGGTGGAAGATTCATTTCTCGTCTTGTTCTAACTGCCACACTGGTGCTAAAAAGTTAAGTAGTAATAGCACTGGATATTTTGGGTCTTTACATCTCAATGGGATGTCTAAAGCTGTTGTTGCACACAGTTGTGTTCAAAGGTTTTATGAATCAACCTTGATCTGTGCAAATTCTTTCCCACAGAAAAAAAACCAAACAACTAAGGACCATAATCGTGGAAAAGCCCTGTAACCATGGATGAGTACCATAATAATATATTTTGAAGTGTTAATGTTCCTAAGAGGGAAGTAAAGCTGTAAACATAGTTTCAGATTCCTGATGTTCTTAGTCTCTGGGTCAATGGAACCCACTGTGGACATTTTTTCTTGCTTTTTTTTGCCCCTGCTCAGCTAGACACGTGATGTTGCTGACACAGAGTAAACGCCCTCCTAAAAGCCCTCATGTCCTTCTCCATCTCTGTCTCCAACATGACGCTCAATAGATTTTCAGATATTGAAGGCTCCCCATGTATTAAAAGAGCACTCTGCAATTAACAATCATTAAAGTGTACACTTTTGTAAAATACCATGTAGCTTTCACTGCCTAGGAAGCTCCATGACAGGCTCTTTGCAGAAGCTTTGGTTATACTCCCCATGGAGTAGAAAACTCTCTTGTCTCCCTTCTCCTGGAATGAAAACAATACTCAGGGAGAAACCCTGCTTGCTCTCTGGCCTGTTTCACCACCACCAACTTAGATGATATAAAGGCATCTGGGGCCTCTGGCCCATTATGCTCATGTTTTGAATTTAAAGCTTTGACTTGCATGACCTTTCCCCTGTAGCTAAGTGCCAGCAAAAGATGCCCTAAAACTTGCTGAATGGGTAACAGAATTTTCTGTGGCAGACTAAATCCCCTTATCCTCAGTCCTAAGTCACCTGTGTCCGCCTTCTTAGTGGAAAAAAATTAGAGATCAAACTCCAGTCCTTTTAGGGTTTGATTATTTTGCAGAATTCAGCATTTCAACCATGCCAGTGTGATATGGCTGTTCTTTTCTGGACTCAGATTCACTTTAGCAGAGGAAATTTGCGAAGACTTTAGCATCATCTGAGTTATTTAATCATACAAATAAATCAAAGTTCATATTGATAGAACCAAGTATTCAGGATCATGATTCTTCTGATTTTAACATATTATTTTTTCCTATACTGCATTACTCCTACTCCATAGCTACTTGTGGACACCATAATCAGCATCAGCAGATGCTGTTAAGTCAAATAAAGAGGAACATTCTTTCCAAGTTTCTTTTGAAGATGCTCAGGCTTTTGATTATCTTTGTATTATTGCCACTTGCTTATGAGACAACAAAACACTAAAGTCAAAGCAACTTACTCAGCGGAGCAGTGAACAAAAGAAGTGGTACAGCATTTAGAATAAAAAAGGACAAACAAAGATAATAATTCACATGGTCAACAAAATGGACATCTCTTAGGACAGGTTGATGGAGCGAAGGAGTTAGCAGAGAGAGGCAGATGATTGTGATAGATCACAGGGAGAAGAAAAGACAAGACATGCTTACTGAAGCATAAGAGACCCCCAAAAAGCACACCAGTCAGCAAAAAATTGAAAAACAAACTGCTGGCCCTTTATTAGCTTGTTGCTTTGCCCAAAGCAGCAAGCTAAGTGTAATAAATAACCGAACCAATCAATTAGGATGTTTGGATTAAGGCTACAGCTGAAGCCACCAGGTGCTTCCACAGTGTTTGTTAAAAGCATTCTCACAGCAGCTCCCAGGCTCCGCTGCTTCCTTCTCCCCTGCCCTCTCAGGGCTAAGCCCTGCAGGTACCACAGCTGGCCTGGAGATTGCTCACCCAGGCAAAGCTGCTACAGAAACAAAGGAAAGAATAAAATAGCCATTTTTTTTCAGCTAACAACTGATCTTGCCCTGAACAATGAATAAAGACTTTCTGAGAATCAAACTTAACAAAACACATTAATGATCCCTACCTGAGCCTGGACTGCAAGCGCAGTGGTAAAAGGCATAAAGGCAAGACAGAAGTCTTTTGGGATTCTCATCTGAAAACCTCAGCCAGTTGTTTTGCACTAAGAATACTCCAGGTTTTGAATCCATATTTATGTAAGAATATATGCCCGTATATGTCAGTGTAATTGCTTAAATAACAGAGGGGAGGGCACAAGCTTTGGAAAAGCTTCACAGCCCACCTCTGCACAGCCACCCCACCCTCCCCAGCTCACCTGTACTGGCACTGGGCTCCATATGGAGAAGTTTGGCTTTCCTATTCCACTGGTTTCTACGAGCACCTCACTGCACTGCTGAGAGCTAAGTCTAAACCAACTCAAGCCAAAAGGCCACTCCTTGGAAGGAGAAGGGTTTTCCAAAGCCTCCCGTGCAGCATGGGGAAAAGGAGAAAATGGAAAAACACTGTGTGAGAAGGAACAAATGAGAAGGACTGATGCCACAATGGACAAGAATAAAAATGAGAAAGGGGAGGAAGGTGAGAAAAATATGGAATGAGAGAAACTGAGAAAAAGAAGGTTAGAATAGAGCAAAGATAAGTTAAACAAAAAAGTATAAGGGATTTGGAATAGGAAAAACAGCTGAAGCTCAGTGATTGAGAAGACATTTTTACAGGTTGTTTTTGTGCTCTCCCCTCTTTGTGTGGAAACAAGCATAAGGTATGTGGTGGTTACATATTCCTCTTTAACCTTCATACTTAGTCAGATCTACAATAACATGCTCTCCAAAATGATACCTGAGCTTTGCTTTTTTCCTCCTAATTGAGAAAAAGCTGAATCTCACCACCGAATTACTCAGGGTTAATTTTAACTCAAGTAAATGTATTGCTTTCAGTCCTGTCTCTGGAAGAAACTTGACTGTAATTATCTGGATAACTGTCTCTACACTGAAATCATATGATTTTTGTATAAGTGGTAGAATTGACTGTTGCAGAATAAACCATATTTTTGTGACATCCAGTGTTATGAAAAGGAGCCTTTCAGCATGAAATAATCACTGGTTTGTCAGTCTTCAATAAATCAACAAAGATTAGGAAGAATGGGAACAGTAAAACAAACATTAAAGAAAAAAATCAAACTGTTTTTCTCTTACACTGCTGCTCCATTTCAGTGCTGGCCAAGGCTTCTGTGGCAGAACACACGACAGTCAAGAGCTGAAGTGGCTTTATGGCCCTCCTGGTGTAGGAAAAAGGCAAAACCTGGATATAGCATATACTATCTGCTCTACTTGTTTGTGTGGCCAAGTCCTGGACTAGACAGATCCAAGCTGTTGTTCATCTAAGAGCATGGGGACATTTTGAGTGTTGTAGTGATTTAACACCCCAAGAACACATTCACAGATCTGGAATTGAGATCTAGTATCTTGACTGAAGAGCCCAGTGTTTTGTAGTATCATGAATTCACATCTTTTACACATACATACCCAGGTCACTCAGCCAGGCACCATGAGGCAAGAAGAAGGGGTTTTCTGCAAGGGCACTTCTTGTGTGGATTTCAGCAGTTGCCTTGTGACCAAAAATTCTGTACAGCACTCTGTGTCATTCCTAGTGTCTGAAATGATTTCCTATACATAAATGCTTTCCATCTGTGGCTTAAAACTCTCACTCAGGAAATGGAAAACCTGACTTCATAAATCATCTTTTGCCCGAATGAATGTGAATTTGCACACCAGGACAAGACTGCAGTCACGTGGGAACAGAGAATCCTGCATACCAGGCTCTCCACAACCCAGATGGATTAGAGCTGCTGTGCAGCTAGAAATGTAAAATTAACAGGTCACAAAGGAATGGACCCCAAAAGGCAGCTTGATTACATGTTGTTTAAGTGAAGACTCTAAGCCTGCAGCTGGGAGGTCCCATGGCTCTGCTTCCTGCCTGTTGATTTATTTGACACAAGACAATAGTTAAGAAAAATAAAAAAAGCACCAGGAGGGACATTAAGGGTAATGCTCACTATTGTAAATTCCCCATTTGCCTCCCCTCCTAACAGCTCAATGATCCGCCTTCAATGAAAAAAAGGGTTTTCAAGTCTCCTTCACAGTTTGGGGTTGAAGACGCTTTGTTGGGCTGGGATGTGATTGCTTCATCTAAGAATTGGACAACCAGCATCCACCCATCTCAGGGTTAAAGGAGGAAGGATTTTGCTGATAAAACAGAGAGGTATCTGTGTTTGTTTGTGGGACTTTTTTAGGACCTCAAATGTCCTAAAATATGATGTAGGTGCTTTCACAGCCAGCTCAGTTCTGACACATGCTATGGGATACATCTAGCGATTCCTGGTATCCTACCTTGCTGCCTGACTATTGCTTCATGTTTAAACTATGCAAGCACCAAAAACGGTGCTTTTGGAGATAATTCACTTCTCCTTCCCTCAATCAGAATCACCACATGCAAAGGAGGAATACAAATGACAGAGAGCTTCCTACCTTTTAAAAATTTGCCAGCAAGGTGGGAACTACCTTTTGAGAAAACAAAGCATTGTGCTGAACACCTGAAATCCTGCCACAAACAAATTTACTTGCTTTGATTTGACACTAGCTATTCTTTGACCCCTTCTGATTGAAGAAGAGCTGTATCCACGATTTCCACAATAGAAGCAGATGGTCTACCAAATACAATCAGCTTCTTCTCTGGAGAACACTTTATATTTTAATTTAGTTCCCAATTGTTCTTAATAATGAAGAAGAAAGGCTTCCAGCTGAAGCACCACATTTCTTTGAAACCTTCAAGGAAGTGACTAGAAAGGCATGTTTTAAAATGAAGCAGTTAAACTCAATGTTTGTTCAATGCAAAGAGTCAGCACTTCCTATTCAATGTCTTCCTAATTGCCCCTGAGGATCAAAGTCTTTTGAATGATTGCCTGTCCATTCAAATCATTAATAGATGATCATTGGCCCCTCCAGTGCTACAGTAGCTTGTAATTTCTTGCAGGAAAGGGAAAATGCAGTTTTAAATGGGTATATTTAAATATTTTTATGCTTTTTTAAAGGAGGATATTTTTAAAGTGTTAACCTATAGAAAGTATAGACATAAAAGCGGCATGGCTTATCTGAGGAGCTGACTGCTTAAATACCTTTGGTAATTTCCTTTACCATTTACACTAATTTCAAATAGAGTAAGAAGTGGAAAGATGGACCTCGGCATTATTTGGCTGGTATTAGGCAGCCACCTGCAACAAAGAAATTTATTTCAGCCCTCAAAGCTCTGGTAGAATTGGTGTTACACATGCTCAGGCTTTTCTCAGTAAAATAATATTTTGCCTTCTAGATATCCTTTTTGGCAGAGACAGTATTAAAATAAATATTATGGAGATATTTCTTCAAGATCAAAGTCAATTATAAGATGGTCCCACTATACCTCTAAATGGAGTTTTAATTTGTGTATATAATATTAAAAATAATTGATTTCCCACCGGGGTATTCACTTCAATTAGAGAAATGAGGACAGGCAGCTCTACCAGAGGGCCTCTTATCCTGCTTTGCATTTACAAAAATTCTGGGCTAGCCTGTTGTGGACAGTATAATTTTACAAATGCCCTTTCATTACACACATATAAATTGTGAGGCACTAATTAAAAATGGTGTCATTTACATAGGTAAATCCATTAGCTCTCTCATGCTTCCTTCCTTGTTATCTCAACTAGGGAACTTTCAGAAAACCTATCTTCCAAAAATAATACAATAATTTGCCCAAAGACTAAAAACCACAGTTTGCTGCGCAGAAGTCACAAACTACATCTCTCTTATTCTAAAACCCCAACACAACAGAGGTGGGATCACAGTTTAAATCAAATATCCCAGTTTAAGCATGAAGATCTGAATATTGCTGTAGAATTTGATGTGCGAGCTGATCTCTCAGATGGCTGCCTGCTCATCTGTCCTTCTGAACACGCACATGATTTTATTGTAGTAAGACAAGTAAATGTCTTTGAGACCACTGCTTGTGTTTTAATCCTAAAATCAGCTGAAAACTGCATTAGTGTTATTAGCCACTATGCACATTCTAAAAGCACCAGAGCCCCAGTTGGGCTGTGCTAGTTGATATAAGAAAAATTAACAAAATGGCAGTCTCAGAATCCCTTGATGTCCAAAGCACATGTTTAACTTGAGCTTTACTTAGCCTAAGTAAATCTGGTGACTTCAAGAGGATGATGGAGGTGTTTAAAGTTGAGAACAAATTTACACATTTTGTAGATCTGGACCAGAGTGTTCATCAGCAATGTCAAAACTGAGCTCTAAAGCAGAATCCTGTCAGCCTTGAGCCAGCTGGAAGAGATACGAAGAAATTTTAACTGTACCAGTGTTCAGGAGTATTTTGTTGTTTTAGCTGCTTTGGATGACAAAAGCACAGGTAAGTTTAAAGCAGGCTAGGAATGTTTTAGTTTATTTTCTAGTTTTTCTTTACATATACTAGTAAAACAAACACTCTTTGAAGGGGGGAAAAAATCCTTTTTTTTTTTCTGTACAAAAGCTTGGCAAATGGATACAAATGCACAGACTGAGAAAGTGGATAAAGTGGGTGACACAGCACAATTAACAGCACAATAATTTTTGTGTCTGTCCAGAGACCATGAGCAAAATCCAGCACAATACTTTCAGATGCTATAAATCAAAATGAAAGGTTCAGATCAGAGTAAAAAGCTCTCTCAATAACAAAACACAACCTGATGATTTGTTCCCTTGGACTTAGAACTAAATCCAGCACATAGACTAAGTCAAGTGCTAGCAAGTGCAACCCACAGTGTTCTAGAAAGACCCACAGACATCTTTATATTTAATTTTTCCTAAAAAAAGCAGTTGCTAAAAAACCCTGAAGTTTGCCAAGTCAAGCACTCAAAAATGAGCAAAGAACAGAATTAAGATTGCTTTTGTGATTTTACATCAGCCCCTGTATGCATATGTACTCTGTAATAGCCTTTAATTCCCTCATCACAGGCTATTTTTTTCCACTGGCCCAATGCTGAGCAGAACAATTGCACAGAAATTACCACTCAACCCTGGCAACTCCAGCATTGTAGCACATTCAATTGCTTTCTAGGGATGCCATATGTGCAGTCTGCTTGGTAGCAGTAGGAGGGGGTTGGAAAGGGAAGGAACACTCGGCACGGACAATTTTCCTACTGCACTCTAAATAGGTCCCTACTGAGCATGTGTGAACTCAGATTTTCTAGTTTTGTGGTAGCCAGCTCAGGGTGGATCAGAGGTGTGATAAAGTACACACTATTGCTTATTCTACCTAATAAAAAAAAGAGGTGTCACGATTCTCCATCACTTCAGTACTTCTGCAATACAAATAGAGAACAACAGCAGATCCAAAAGCAGAATTTTGCCTAAATGAGTGCCACATCACCTGGTGGATCCAGATGCCTGCTCTCACATCTATTTAGGCTATAGAATCACAGAATCATAAAAGTTGGAAAAGACCTCTAAGATCATCAAGTCCAACCACTAACCCAGCACTGACACGTTCACCATTAAACCACATCTCCATCTGCCACATCCATGTGCCTTTTGAACAGTTCCAAGCATTTCACCATGGGCAGCCTCTTCCACTGCTTGACAACCCTTTCAATGAAGAAACCTTTCCTAATACCCAATCTAAACCTCCCCTGGTGTAACTTACAGACATTTCCCCTGGTCCTATCACTGGCTGCCTGGGAGAAGAGGCCGACCTTCACCTGGCTACAATCTCCTTTCAGGTGGTTGTAGAGAGATATAAAGTCCACCTGAGCCTCATTTTCTTCAGGCTAAACACCCCCAGCTGCTTCTTATTAGACTTCTGCTCCATCCCTTCCCCACCTCTGTTGTCTATCTCTGGACATGTTCCATCCAGCACCTCAATGTCCTTCTTGTAGGGAGATGCCCAGACATTCCCTTATGATAATTTAGGCAATGATAATTCTGGTTTATCATTAAATACAAATGTAAGAAAATGCTTGCTTGGGGGCCCAACACACTGCTTTGCCCCTGCATCCCCAAGACTTAAGTTGATAGTAGTGAATTAAACAGTACTAAGCAGGATAACTTGATGTTCTGTAACATTTATTTGTTAGAAAGAACTCTACCCATGGCACTGCCTCTGATCAGCCAATACCTTCCAAATTCCTGTGCACTGTTCAGCTGGCAAAGACCAGAGATCATTCTTAATAGCTGGTTTGGGTCTGAATACCCATAGGAGTTTAACAGTAGAGAAATGTATCCCTTCTGGACCAGCTGGGCACCTAGAGTGGTCCCATGTATATGTTCCACAACCTGGAGTAGCCTATGATACAGTATGACTGGGGAAGGTGTACTAAAATCAATAAATTCTTACTAACCATCAAGATTAATGCTGTTTTGGAACATCATTATGCTTAGATTGAAGGATTTTTTTTAACCAAAAGCCTCTGGAAACTCTTTTAATGCTTGATTTCATTATAATTTCTGCCACAATTGAAATGGATTCTCTCCATTGATACTCCAATTAGATTTTCTTTTGAAATACTTAGGGTAAGCATAGCTATCATTTCTGCCAACTGCCTGGTTCTGCTTTGCTTTTTAAAGAGTTTCTTTTCACAATGAAGTGATGCTGCAGTTGTACTGAGCAAGCAAGGTGAGATGCTGCTGCTGTTTCACACGCTACCATATTTGAAAACAGCCAACATCTCCTGTTGTCATCATCTGCCTAGGCAAGAGCTTCTGAGTGCAACAGGGACACACTTGGAAGTTAAGGTATGATAAAATCAAATGGAGAGGAAGATAGGAAAAGCTGGAGATGATGGGAGAGTTTATAGGCTAGCATTGAAACACAAAGATTCAACAACCTCTGTCTATAGAGCACCAGAGCCTACTATCTCAAAGGGAAGTATGGAAGTGGTCCTTCCAGAGCTTTTAAGTTTCAGCATAAACAGTGGCTTGAAATCTTGGCAAAGAGGAAAAGAGTGGACTGGACATTCTGTTCATTATTTTACAGGTCATCGGAATGTTACCTGAGCAGTATACTTAACAACAACACCTCACCCTATAATGATGTCTGTCTACTACATAGCTCAATTTTAACTACAGGTAAAAACTTCTGACAATACATCACTGCGCACATTCAATAGAAATGCATAACCTGGCTGCAAAGCAGGCTTTGAAGCCATCTTTTAATTTATGCTAGAAAACCATGGGAGATAAACACTAAACTATACCAAGGAGCATTTTTCACTGCCAGTGACATCCCTAATTGAGATTACTCTATGACTAGTTAGCCACAAAAACGTTTGGTATTTAAAAACATTGAAAAAGCCCATTACGGGAAACAATTCTTTCTGTCTCCACTTAACTGCAATTAAATTCCATTATTTCACACTAATTAGTATGGAATAAAAACATGGACTCAAAGAGAACTCTTTCCACAAGACGTATAAAGATCCGTAAAACTGATTTTTTCAGCATCTGTGCGCAAAGGTCAATCTAAGTCGTGAAATAAAGATTATAGCAGCACATCTGTGCCACTGTCATAAAGACAAGGCCAGCACTTCTGGAGTCAGCCTGCTGTTATTTTCTTTTCTGGGAGCTTAGAGCAACTATAAAACCTCACTAAAAGCAACTGATAAAAGCTTATGGGTTGAGAGCCTGTATCTGACCATTTAATAAAACCAGATGGAATTACATTAATCTCTCTTTGTATTAAAGATTCTTAATTTTAAGGAAGGATCAGACATCTAAAGGGCCAACTAATGCATGGTTTCATGGCACACTGATGCAGACTCCCAGATCAGATAGAGCCTGCTGGATGCATAGCCACAACCCACTTTCAACTGGTTAAATAATCAGTTATACTGGTGGTCTACTTCTGAATGGAAGTCATTCTTGCAGTGATCCCACAATGATGAAAGAGGATCAGACTTTGACAAAAGGACCTATTCAATCAGTGTCAAAATAAAACAATAAGCGGAAATAAAAAAAAGTAGCATATAAAAGCCAGAACAATAGGGGAACAGAGAGTAATCTATATAAATCTAAAGCCAGGGAGAGAGGCAAAAAGAAGCTGAGGACATCAAGAAAAAATATGTCTTGGAAAAAACCTACAGAACAATAGAACTTTTTTTTAAGTGCACTGAAACCTAGCAAAATGAGCAGCAATATTGATGGAGATAGGGAAATTGCTAATAATGGTGTAGTAAAGACTGAAGCATTCAGTAAGAATTTTTGTTCTAGCTTTAGAAAATAACTACAATAATGCAATAATTTCACAGGAAGTAAGTTTTTTCCGGTCCATTAGTAACCAGGAATTATACTGAAGTACATCTATTTAAGGACAAACATTTTTAAATCTGCAGGCTCATTTAACTTGTACCCAGTAAAGAAGAAGGAAGAATCTGACTCACTGATTAATACTGAACCAGCTACCAAGAAATTAGAACAAGATTAATGCTCTACAAATATTTAAGAAGGGAAAAGGACAGGATGCAAGTCATTTGGTTTGGGTAGTCTGATATCTACTACAGACAAAATAACAAAAACCATAGAATTGAACTGATAAAGAATAAAGAAAGTCAATGTACGGTATCTCAGGCCAACCATATTGCTTTTCTGAAGAACAGATCTTAAAAAACAGTTACTCCTTCTTTGACAAGATTACAGTTTAGTAAGATATGTGATTTAGTTTGATGTGATTAAACAAACAAGCATTTTTGAAGGGTATAAAGACATGTATACATGTATTTAAAAACTAACTGAAAGACATTAAAATTATCACTGCTGTTGAATAATCTCACGTTAGAATTTCTTGTGAAGTTGAACAACTGATAGTTAGCCTGAAATTATTCAACATTTGCATCAGTGTTATGTAAGTAAATATAAAATCATGGATTGCTAAACATGTAGCTCAATACTTCAAGTGAGAAATACAATGATGAGGGCAGAACAGAAAAACAGAAAAGCAGGGCAGTAACTAAATTTGAATGATTCAAACAGTGTCAATGGTCAGCCTATATACTTTGGATAATGGACCACAAACTGTCCATGAGATGGGACAGTGGCAACTGGAAAGCAAAGAGAGCAAATGACTTAAGGAGTAAGAACAAGAAAATGCTGTACAACAATATCCTAGTGTAACTTTTATAACCCAGAAAGACCTAATGGGATGCTTACACATATAAGCTGGGAAGAAGCCAGCTGAAGGACATATGTGACTTACCTATGTAAAACAGGTAGAGTAAGTAGCTGGGGTTTGCTGGGCTTTGATGTGCAAAGAGGTCAGTCTGCATGATGCGATAGTTAATGGATTTTAACTTACTGAAAATTGAGAAAACAGTTTTAAATGAAAGTTATGGGAATCCTTAGGCTTCTTCCTGCCTGCAATAAACACTGAATTAGTCGAGAAAAGATGTAAACTATCCCAGGATATTTATCACTGTAGACTCTGAAGAAGTACTAACCACTTTGCAAAGCAGAAATTTTGCCGCCAAGTTCAGAACATATTGTCATCTCATGGATGACATTTTAGTACTACATTTTAGTACTTCCCAGTTTCCACAGACTGGGCAAGTCTGGCAAAATAAGCAGGTCTGCAATATCTTCTGCTCCACTTTTTCAGTAATACTTTCTTGCAGAAGTGTCTCTCCTTTGAGTCCAAAAAAGGAAAGGAAGCCCGTGAAGGGTCTAGAGAGTAAGTCCTATGAAGAGTGGCTGAGGGAGCTGGGGTGTTTATCCTGGAGAAAAGGAGACTCAAACGGGGGTCTTATTGCTCTTTACAGCCACCTGAAAGGAACTTGGGAGGGTCAGCTTCTTTACCCAGGCAGCAAGTGACAGGACAAGAGGACAGAGTCTCAAGCTGTGCCAGAGGAGGTGCAGGCTGGACAAGAAAAGAATTTCTTCAAGGAAAGGGTTGTTAAGCAATGAAATGGACTGCCCAGGGAGGCGGTGGAGTCACCATGCCTGGAGGTGCTCAAGAAACAACTTGACATGGCACTTTTTGCTGTATTTTATTTGACATTGTCATGTTCCATTGAAGGTTGGACACAATGATCGTAGAGGTCCTTTCCAGCCTAAGTGATTCTGTGATTCTTTCAAATGCCTATCCATCATTTCTCTAATCACAACACTTTTAAGTTCAGGTTACAAATCTTATTTAGATTGAAACAGTGAATGTTCTTTAATGGAGTTTCTATGGCAAGGTTTTTAATACCCACCTGAATGAATTGATCTTAACAAGAATAAATTTGAAGTGGCATCTTGTACCTTTATCACTTTTATTTTCAGGCACAATAGTGGATACATCACTTGTACTTCCTTCGCTCTAAATTATAAAGCTAAGAGTAGCTGCTATCCAAACATACACTGGAAAATTCAAAGTAAAAAAAAAAGATGCACACAATCACCTAATAATACAAAGAGCTCTTGATGACTTTGCAAGTGATAGAAAATAAAAGGTCTACATTATAATTCATACCACCATGTACTTAAAGGTGCAGCAAAAGACAACAAAACAGGCACAAATATAAGACTGAATGTAACCCACTGTAGTTTTAATTTACACAGAATCCTAGAATGCTTCGGGTTGGAAGGGACCTTAAAGAAAAGAAAACCATCTAGTTTCCAACCACCCTGCCATGGACAGGGACACTTTCCACTAGACCAGGTTGCTCAAAGCCCCATCCAACTTGGTCTTGACCTCTTTCAGGGATGGGGCAGCCACATCTCCAGCAACCCATGCCACTGCCTCACCACTCTCACAGTAAAAAATTTCTCTCCAGTGTCCATCTAAACCTACTCTCTGATTTAATTTTGTATCTTTCTCTTTTCTCCAATAATTACTCTCCATGTGTGCAGGCATTTTGAGAGGGGCAATGCTAGTAAAGAGGTGGGGCTGAAGCATTTGAGTCACTATTTCATTGTGGAACTCACCAGGGAAAGTTTATTTGCCAGATTACCTGAGGCAGCTTTCCTGAGCTCACTGCTACTCACCAGCCTCTTATAAATTGTACCCACAGCAGCTGCCCTCGCTAGTTCTCTAACATAGTGAAGTGTGACTGAGGTGAACACGGAGTCCTTGACCTTCCCATCTCTCTGCTACAGAACAAAAAATGCAAAAAAGATTTCTGCAACTCCACGCATTTTTGAGTAGTGAGACAGACTCTTAAATTGATGGTATCTCTCCATGGGATTGAGACTCTTCTCATGCCTTAGTCTTTCTGAGAAAATCTACAGGGGCAAAATTTGAGACACAACAACAAAATAAGATCATTCAAAACTGGATGGAAGGGTTAAGATCTGTCATGACTTATATTTTATCTTCAGTCAGGTCAATTTCCAGAACCAGGAATTTATAAAAATACATGCAGATTTTTCCAGCTCCATTGCAAACACTGGGCCCAATGCCACTGACTATGACTGTATTTGAACCAGTGCTGAAGGAAATGGAGTTGCTGCAGTTGAAAAGAAGCATGCGCACGACAAGATTAAGACCCTTATTTCCTAAATGTCAGTGGTATGAAAGGAAGAGCTAAATGTCATCTAAACTGTCCTGCTTAGTGAGGGAGGCACTAATCCTCTCGCCCCACCAATGTTTATCTGCATTTGGTACAATAAGAGCCAGCTTTAATAGAAAAAAACAAAACACCACATATTCAAGTTATACTACACAGGAAAAAAATGTAGTGCTGGCTCATGATGGTGTCTCAACTCAACCAGTGTCCTGGAATGTAGTTTCACATTTACAATACACAAAATATATCACTGGAAATACTAAAGCACCTTTTAGACTGGATCTGACACTTTTATTGATTAAGGGTAAAATTAAGTAAATGAGTTTGCAGTTACTGAGTGAACAGAACACAGTGATTTTGTGAAGATGTGAAGGAACCAAAAAAGGACCTCAAAGCTCTGTTTGAGGTAACAGATTGACTTCATAATATAAAGGCCTTCCTAGAACAGATTGTTTAGCTCCCATTTCTGCCTTTTATCAAAGACAAGACAGAAATAGAAAACATTCAAAGATTTTGATTTAAAATCCTTGTAAATCAAAAGAACAAATGTCAACAGTAGCAAAATAGAACTTAATCCGGGATCAGAAAATAAATATTAAAGCAGAAAGTGAAAGTAGCCTGTTGGCAGGGTAATAAATTGCTTTATATTTATTTATAACCTTAATATCAAGGTATAAATGTAGGATTAATAGATATGGATCAAGTTTAATAATTAAGCATTAGCAACTTTCCCTATTGATCTCTTACTATGTAAACACCATGGTAATTGGTACACTACACATCCATTGCTAACTAATTAGATTTCTAAGAGCTTTGGAGAGCTGCTTTAAATTGGGTTTGCTCCATAGCATCAAAGAATCATGGACAAACAGAGCTAAAGTTAGCTTTCGGGGTGATTCTTAGACAATAAAAAGAAAGACGCTTTATAAAACACATCATAGTCCTAGCACACTTTTACTGTCAAAGCATTTTGCCTGCAGCAAGCAACACTGTTCTTCAAGTGAAGCTGCATCTGTACAGACTTACAAATGAACACAGAGCTGAAAAGTAGAGAGCTCTGACTCCAATCAAAATGAATGACTGTTTTGGCTTCATAATATATTTTCCAGCCCTAGCTTTAATCTAAATCAAATGCCCATCTTTCTTGCTGTTCATGCAATGCAACCGCAGCACATGCTTAAGTATAGGAAAATTGCAAGTGCCTAACACCATCAAATTGCACTTCCATCTAGTCTGGAATCTACATCAGGGAGAGGATAATAACTTCTGTTTAAACAGCCAGAAACCATTCTCCATCACTAATTAATTCAGAAACTGTTCCACAGACCTAGCCAAACAGCTGCTGGGCATGGAGATCTGGACAATCAAACAGGTATTTTCTGTTTCTAAACTTCCTCCCAACCAGTATAGCAATGTCAGAGACTCTTTACAATGCTCTGCTAGCAGGTCTGGCATCTATAAGGTACAGGAACTGCTGGCAAAGTATTAGAATAGCAACACACCTTGTGAGGTTGTCTCTGCCATTAGAATCTTGCTAGAAATTAGCCCTCCAAGGCAGAACTCAATGATGCTATACAGACCTCACCAAATCCCAGCAAAAGCCAGGAAAATTTTTCTTGTCTAGCTGTCCATTGAATGGACAATCCTAAAATGGGGAATTCAATTTTAAAGTCATATCTCTTCAGGAACTCCTGGAATAGCAAATTTGCAGGGCAGTTCTGAGCTGCTCAAGGAGAGAGAGGCCTTTGATTTCAATGGTTCCATCACCTTAATGTTGCAGCCCTGATGTGCCCCTGCTTTTCTCCTTGGTGTTCTCACGGCATGAGACAAACTTCTGTGGAGCTCGTGGGATTTGCATAAGCTCTGTGTGCGCAAACCACTGATGGGCACTGTCACCACTGCTTTGGTATGGTGTCTGACTCTTTGAAAAGGGGCAACAAGTCAATCAAAAGCTGGTTAATTCAAATGAAAATCAGCTTCTGGTGTTTAATACACTCTGTTATATTTTTTTGTCATTATCTCTCCAGACCAGTGACTCAGCACTGTAAAACCTTCCCCTTGATCACAGTGTTGACACATGACGGCAGCCCTTCAGCTGCCATGGACACCTATTTATGTCTCCTCTCCTCACTTTGAAACGGCCCAGCAAGATAAATGAACCTCAGGCTGCTAAATGTCATAAAGACTTACATGAAATAATAGAAACTCTGCCTTTTAGCCTCAAACAAATGGTTTAGCAAGTTCTCCAGGTGAATTTCAAAAAGAAACTGGCTTCAGCAAAAAACTTCAGAAATGACCAGTGCCTTGTTGTTCCCATGAAGCCCTGCCAGCCTCAGATGGGCACCCACCACAGTCGTGCCTGAGTGTCTGTCATGCGGGAAGTTCTGCCCGTAGCAGAGTCTCTTCAATTTGTCTTTAGCTCCACACTGCTACACACAGGCAAGGCCTGCAGTGGGCAGTTTTTAATAATTAAACAGAAAACTGTGACAAGTCTGATGCCGTGAGGAACACCCTGAAGGCCTATATACCACTCTGAAGTATTTCCATTATCTAACCAGTATACAAAAAACCAGATTAAATGCCAAGCTGCTGCAGTGAGACCCAACCTAAAGTCCATTCACTTAAGTGGGAATCTTTTCAATAACCTCAGTTTGCTCTGGAGGATGAAAATGGTCATTAAAAGATAACTTCCATTTTAACTAACAAGAGCAGATGGAAAGCAGTCAAGTTCCCAATACTCAGACTGTTAAGACAGATTAGACCTTTTACTCATGACTAAGTTATACCTTGCCACTCAGACTGTCCCCATGGCATTTAAAAGACCAAGGTACTGCTTACATGAGAAAAATTATCTGTAAGAAAATGGAGGGGGAAGAAAGCCCAAAATTGAAGGAAAAACAGTAATTTGTTTGCAAACAGACCAGGTTACTTGGAATAATAAACAAGCTCCTATTAAGAATTACATAGTTCATATCAAAATGCAAAATGCCTCAGTTTAACTTAGTGAAAGTACATTTTGACTGTCTCATTCATTTCTTTTCTTTTGGGTTAGGTGATACAATTCTCATCTGCAACTTGACAGGATGTAAAAAATAATTACAAATGAAAAGGTTATTCATAATTTTTAAATGAGTTAATTAGTAAACCCCACCAGAATCACTCATTACAGTAATTAATAATTGATTATACTCGAAATTAAACACAATTTTTCATCAAAATCTAATTAAATATCTGCCTTTTTTCTCGTTGATCAGAACACTGGGTCTGGTAGAGGCAATCTTTGCTAAATATGTTTATGCTGAACTGAACTGTTGGATTTGATTTTTAATAATTGGTAGTTCCTTTAGAAATTAGTAATTATGACCCTTAATTACAGTGGTTCAACCTGCTCAACATTTCTGGAACCTTGCCAGCCATCCGTGGTGTCTGGCAAATGCCAGGGAAATCACTTCAATGGAGAGGATAAAAAACATGGGAGGGCACTCACTGGACCTTCCTTTTAACAACATTAACTGTGGTTTTAAGCAGGCATGTGATCTTTTGAGAACTCTGAGACAGGGTTCTGAGTTGGAAAGCAGCAAACCAAACTCCTCTCCATCTATCAACCAGCACACACCTCCTCCTCCTCCTCCAGAATGAACTGGCACTGCTATGCTGAGCTGAAATGATTCTCCTTTCTCCTCCGATACATGGAGATTACGTCCAAAGGAACCATGTTCAGAACATAAGGAGAATACCAGACAAATGAGAAAGGTGACTCTAAATGTACAGAGCAAATGATGAAAACTGACTGCATATTTCATCAAACTGCTGCTGATTTAATGTTGGTTAATTAATCATTCCTGTTTCTCTTACAGGAGACATAAAAGTGACCAGAGTATGATGCAAGGCAGAAGTGGAAAAGTATCAGTCATTAAAGAAGTGTATATAAAAGAAACACAGTAAAAGCAATCCTTTGTGGTGGTGCTAATCATATTCATGTAAAATGAAAGCAAAATCTTTCGATCCAGACTAAGACTTGTAATTCTACCCACAACCTTTTATAGATCATTAGCGTACAGGAAGTCACAGCAAAATCAAAAAGACTCATTTGAGCCATGAGAAATGGGCTTTTTTACCCATGAACACATCTAAAAGTGTCTGACAACTGGAGTTTGCACCACAGTTTAACAGAGACAGTTTAACATAGAAGTCTAGGAATGGACTTTTTAAAGACATTTATAACACACATATCAAAGAGAACTGAAGAAAAAGTAATGGTAACATTGCAGCTTTACAGGCTTAAAAATACAGTTTTCACTTCTAGCAGTTCAATTACTTTTGCAACACACAAAAAGAATGCTTTTTTGCAATGAACACTGACAAGCTGCATAAAACAAAGAAATTCAGATCATGCACAGTTAAAGAAAAATCCACTGCTTTTCCACCCAAGATGCAAATTTCACTAGCAGCACCTACTCTAAAAAGGCCCCGATGAACCACAATCTCAACCCAGTCCTTCTCCATCCTCCTGGTCACCCTGTGAACTCCAATATAATTAGTTAAATGTCACTGAAATGGGTGTGTCACCAAATGATAGAATCAAACCACATTTTTGGGTACCAGGATCTTGGTTCTGACCTGTCCCACCAAAGTCAGCACTGAGGGACCTGGATGTGACTGGGACTGGGACATCCCGTTTTAATGGGATGCTTAGAGAAAACCAGGTGGTTTTGCCTCACTCCAGGTACACTTTTCTGTGCACAATGTCCATGATATTGAAGGGAGTACAAGTCCCTCATATGACTCATGTTTTACTAAGCCCTTCTGGCTTTATGACAGGTGTTAAGCTCCGTACCACAACACTGCAACACAAACAAATCAACAGATGCCTTATTTACCCGTCACTTTGTAGCACAGTCTTGACCCTCTGTTTCCCAAACATTAGCAGTACGGGAGGGTTTGTAGAGAAATGAAATAAAAGAAAGAAAAACAAACAGCAACAAGCTTACCTATGAAATAGGCCAGCAGGATCACCAGCGTGACTGAGATGACAATGGCACTCAGAGCAGCACATTTCCAGTTACAGTACTTATAGGGTTTCTTCAGGTTAAAGGCAGGCCTAGAAAAGGTACTTCTGGGAAGGGGCCTAGGGGGAGGCGAGTACACAGTGCTGGACGTCAGGGGATATCCCGGCGACGTTGTACAAAAAAGGGGAGAAGTGCCTCCAGGTTTGAACAGGAAGTGCCTGAGGGAAGAAAGACCAACAGCAAGTGACTCCTCACACAAATCGATGCTGAGGGAGGCGTGGGGTGGGAGAATGGTGACTGCTGCCAGGACGAGGAGAGCAGCTCCACACAATGCTGGCTACAGACACGGACGGCATGCACAAAAGAGAAGAATAAAAATCAAAGGCAAGTCACATAGAGTAAAAGAAAACAAAACCACATGAAAAAATCAAAGTGCCAACAATGCCACAGAGAACTCTTCAAGGGCAGGAGTCCCCTCTGTGGAAGAGCTGGCGTTAGAGTGAGATGAAAACCCCAAGCACAGCTACGACAGACTGGTGGCACGGGCAGAACTGGGAGCCTGCTCGCACTCCCACAGAAATGCCCTACGGAGGCTGAAGAGGAGCGGAGGTCAGATTAAAGAAGGGAGGGCGTTTATCAATTTATTGATCACTGCATGAGAGCGTTTTTTGTGTGGCATCGGTGAATGGAGATGGGGAAAAGGAGCTTAAGCCATTCCATAGCACCCAAATTGTCACAGAGGGGAATATTCACACTGTCCCCATCCAGCAAATTTAAGTGTCAGACAATGGCGTGGCTAAAAGCATCAAAGTCCTGTGTGTTGCCAGTGGGGAGAAGCCCCTGCTTCCACAAAGCAGTCCAGTGCACCTTGGATAGAAGGCTACTTTTAAAAAAGTGTGAATTACTGTCAAAGGCAACAGCATTTCCTGTCCAGTGACACATTGGGAGGCACCATATTTTGCCCATTATGACAAACGCAGCCTGAGAGCCAGCCCATGAGCACCTTGGGTGACACTCATGGAAGTCAGCATGGGAAGAACACACTGAAGCCCATGAGTTTCTGAAATGAAATGTCCCAGTGGAACATCTGTCCATGGGAATACTAAATGAAAAACCTGATTTAGGTGGGACATCATGCTGTAAAAGGCATTCAAATTTTGGGAATGAAACCAGGGAAATGGAGTGGACTAATCTACCACCATGCTTCTGTAAAACAAAAATGGAGCTTATGAGGACTGAGAAACAGCCTCAGTGCCCTTTGCAGATTCTGCCATGGCTTATGGGGCCAGATTTGCAGCCAGAGTAAATGCAATCAGCATGGATTCGTGGGAGTCAGTCACTGGCTAATACCAGATGAAGAAGTGACTCTATTTTCCCCATGAAGTTACTTGTGCAGTGACGGGGGGAAACATCACATGCAGAAACATCACAGTGCAGAAAAGCCACCAATTCATGCAGGAAAATGCAACATATAATTTTCCAAAATAGGTGTCTGTATTAATACAGCCATGGTTCTAATGGTACTCTAAGCATGACTGCTGAGCACTAGAGAAAGATTCGTTATTTTTTTATTTCTATTAATGCTTTACACAAAAAAAGAAAAAAAATTACAATAAGTCAGATACTATCCCCTTTTTGAAAAGTATTTCTTTAGATAGAGATGTATCTGTTCTGAGCAAAGAGGCACCTGCAGTGCTCAAGTACACCAATAAGCTCGTGTGAATGACGGCTACCAAATGATGAGCTGCCAACACAAGATTCAACAGTTTTGGCACCAACTATCAAGTTAAAAGTCCATTATAATTTAAAAGTTATGTGATCAAAATTTGCCTAAAGGTGCCAGAATGTTAAGGTTAAAGTCAAACTCCAAGGCTTGGCTGACATACACCACTTAGCAGACACTTACTTGTGAGATAATGTATGTGGAAGATATCAGTTAAACAGTGAAGTATCAGGCTGTCAGCACAATAAAGGTTTCAGAGTTTTATGAAAATTAAATTAATTTTGGTTAATATGGGAGTTGAAATTGCTGTAGGTACTTCTTACAAATCAAAAGAGTTTCAAAACAATAAGGGGATAAAAAGCAAATGGCATGCAGTGGCTCACTAGCATATTAATGAGTTTTCCATTAATATGTACAGGACACAATGCTCTAAGCCCCAGAAATTAATTTTTTAAAGCCATATCGGAAGAGGTCAGCAATGGTGTTGCCCTTAAACATCACTGGTGTGACCAAATGCTTTCATGCAAAGATCATAATGACTGTACAGTAAACAGGAAGACCACGTAAGTGTCACATACCCATCATTGTAAGCACCGTCATGTCGGGAGGAGGTGAGAATGTCCATCTCAATGAGGTTGTCCTGCAATGTCTCTAGGAATGTCTGCTTTGCTATGTTTCTACATACATATGGAAACATGAATGAAGCCAGTGAGTCATGCATATATGAAGTGTGATCTTATAAACCACAATGGTTATAGTGCAGTTGTGCATGGAATTAGAATGATGGACCATATATTTATATGTATAAGATGCTACACATATACATATATAGCTTTTTAAAATGTTCATTTCTTTATATATACACTATATATATGCATATACACACATACAAGCACACACGCCCATGTGCATGTATCAAAACAGTGGATGTCTTTGTTCAATGCACATTATTTATTTCCAGCGACACCTGAAACCTTCCAAACTCCTGGATCCAAAGGACCAGATTTCAATCCAGCCCAGCTGAAATCTGGTTATACTCCTGCACCTGTGTTACAGTAGCTCTGAAAAGGGACAGCACAGTATCTCTATCCCACTGTGGCCAGTACCTTGGTAGCACTTTTGCACTTAACTTTCTTATGGATTTCCAGCAAAAATTTGCCACTCCTTTGCTTTAGTTTCATTTTTGTATTTGAGGACTTTTTAGTTTCCAGTTTGATTAATTTATTTCCCTTGTTGAATAATAACTCACTAAATAGAGTAAAATGTAAATTTTCAAGATGTGACTTTTGCTCAATATCAGTATTCCAAATGAAAGTCTCTTGGTGATAAGCAGATATAAGCCAGAAGCAGGTTAAGCTGTAACCCAAATTCCAACACCAGAGTATTGGCTATAATCTGGAAAATACAGGCAATAAGCAAGATACTTAGGGCCTGCACATGCAAATGCTCGGGACTGACACTGCACACAGCAGCAGTATTTTGCAGTATTTGTCCTCCCGGCATGTTCTTTTATAAGTCACATTTTGACCTACAAATGCTAAACTGCTTTGTACTTTTTGAGAAGAACAGCAGGAACATAAAGAATTAACTCAGAGGCACAGCTGGGAACAAACTGTGTCTTTCTCACATTTGGGCTTGTTTCTCGAGACCCAGCAAAAGAACATTCTTCCCTTGTTTTTTAAAACAAAATACAGTCCTGATTTTGCCAATGTCTGTTTTCAGCATCAAAACTGAATCTAAGCATGAATGTGAATAAATCCCCTGGCAGAAACTAGTAAAAAAAATATAACAGCATTGTGACATTTTATCACTTATGCAGGATTAAGAGCCTAGAGCATGTAAGTAACATGAACTCAAACAAGAATTCCTGTCAAAGAAACTGGATTCAGGTAACATGCTAAACCAAGAGAAACCAGCCCTGTCACATTATACAAACCCTGACACTGTTTTTTCTAAAATGTTTTCAAACCTAATTTTCATTTCTACTGCCTCCTCTTCCTGCTGCTAATGCCAGCACTTGTTTAGCTCAACTCCCTGCTTTTGGAGGCCTTCAGGCTGCTTCGACAGAACAGATCTACTCCTTGATCTGAATGAAAGTGAAGTAACTCCTATTCATAGCTGTGGAATAAAGTGGATCAACATGCATGAGCTGTGTGCCATAGCACTTGAGACATCAATCCATCCCCAAGTGTTTGCGGCTTCCTTACATTCCCTGGGAATGCAGGAAAGACTGGATGTTGAGTTCAATGCATAGAAAAAAAGAAGCAGCATATGTGCATGCATTGAGCATTTAATGGGTAAGAGGCAAGGCACCTAGCAACACACCAATCAATAAAAGTTCATCGTTAGTTAAAATCCATGTCAAATTGGTTCCATGAATCTCAGTTGTGGATTGTCAATAGAACAGAGGAGGGGAGGGTTACACAATCTCGTAACGTATGCATTTGTAACAGACAGGTCGCTGGGTCACCTCAGGGACTGATGCGTGACTGTCCTCCTCACGGAAGGCTCACGGAGCCTGATCCCTTGGAGATTACCTGTAAATCACTGGCTAGTTACAAAACACTCAACTTTCTCATTAGCAGTAATGGTGGGAGAAATCTGACCTTACATGATTACCACATGAAATTTCCTGGGAATGGAAGTCTCCTGAAAACTGCTGATTTGTCAACTAAACGTCCATCTAGTTGGCATTTGTTTGCTCCCACAAGGTCTCATGTAAAGGAACAGAAAGGAGGCCACAGAAGGAAGAAGACTGAGGAATAAATATGGGGGGAACTTACCTGTCAGGAGTGACTGCTGAGCAAAGATCTTCTCATCACAACCTTGATAACACATGGCTTTTAAAGCAACAAAAAAGGGAGCAGACAGGAAAAGAAAGAGGAGAAAGGAGAAACAGAGAAAAGGGAGTAAAGGGAAACTAATGAAAAGGAGGGAGAGAAGAGGAGGGGCTCTTCCTCTTGCAACATACAAAATTCTCAGATAGGCTTATCCTGTCAGTTGTATATTTGTGCTGCACATCTCTGCTTGCCCTTGCATTACAATTTAGAAATTTCCAGGCAGTGACAAACCAGTCTGAATTCCCAGTTCTGAAAACTGCCTGGAGTCCATGGCAGTCAAAATCAAGCCACTTCAAACTGGTTAAATTCTGTAACTGCAGGCACATTCCACAGCCTGTGACAATCCTAGTTTAAAAGATGCAGCTTTTTTCTTCTTGTGTTCTCTCTCTGTTGACTAATATGGGATTAAATAAAACCCAAAGGAAATACAATTCCATTTTTGACATGAGATTACCATAATCTCCTAACTTGGAAAATCTTTATTCTTGGATTAATGTCTCTTGGCCAGAATTTACATTTCTACATACCGGACATTTTATTCTCATAGGTGATGGTCTTTTTATTTGGCTCTAAAAATCTTTGCAGTGGAGAAGATGGGGAAGATCAGACTCATGGAAGAGGCTGAATTGAGCACCCAAGTTTGCTAAAAAGCTCTGAAGCCTGGTCTTTTATGTCTACACTATTCCCACTGAAGGAAATGGAAGACCTCTGCACGCCAGAAGAGCTGACTGTCAGAGTGGAAGTTAATCCAGATATCCTGATCATCTATGCAGCTCAGCCTACTCTCTCTTTATGACACCATTATAACACATTTTATTTTCTTAATGTTGTGTAAGTGAAGTAGTGATCATTTGCTGTTGGCACAAAATTGCGTATTTTCCAACATGCTTGTTGTCAAAAAGAAACACTGGGTGAAATTATACCATTTCAACCAGTGTGTCAAAAGCCTCACCATCAGTCTTGAAATGACCTGTTTTCTACATTAATAAAATGTTTTCTACCTGTTTTCTAAATTAATAAAATAGTTAGACTGAGGACCAAGTACAAATGTGACTGATCTGTGATGCTAGAGTAAAATCATCAAGTGATGCAGAAAGAGCTCTTTGTGCAGGTAGACCTCCAACTGCATGTGACCAATCCAACCTGCAACAAGAGCAGTCTGCTTCAGATCTTGAAAAAATTTCATCCACAATGTTTTCACAGAGAATAAATGAGGAGAGCCTTTAAGATTTTGCACTACTAAAACAGTGTTTTATCTCTTCTATAAAGAATTCACCATCTGGCTAGGAAAAGGTACAGAACTTCCTTCTGAATTATAGAGGATTATCACAAAAAAAGCTGCAGGAGTAGGGCCTAAGTATTTTTTAATGTAATTTTAATAAGAATTACCACATGAAACTCAATGCTTTGGTATTTGTGCTTGAGAATTACTAACACAATATAATTACTAAAACTGTTGCCAAATCACACTTGCATTATTTGCTCATAATTTTGTCTTAATCTTTTGGATCCAGGTTCTTAGTTGAGTCTTTTTAATCAAGCAGTCACAGAGAAATTAATTATCTTTAAATGCCAAAATGTCATATTCAGGTTGTTTTGGAAGTTTCAGAAGGCCAGCAGATATAGCTCATTCTCACAAAGACTGACAGATGTGCTCATTTTTAAAAAAAACATTCTCTTAGCAGAAATTTGCAAAACTGGGTACAACTTGTCCCATGATACAGCTACAACTATTGCTGCCTCTCAATGAGATTCCTGCAGGCAGTGATGTTAAAAATATTGGCCCTGTCTCAGTTTTCAGTTGTTGTATGAATTTTGCTGTCTAAAATCTTGTTGGTTTGAGAGGGTTAGACAAAGACAGCGCACCATGTTTTACGCTTGGAAGACTCCTTTGCAGACTGAAAGAAACACCATGTATGGGAGCTGATGACTTCAGCATCCCCAGTGGCTGCTTGGTAGCAAAGGAAATAGAGAAGCAAAACCTCTGGAGAAAGCAACTGGGACTGCAAGTAGATGCACTCACCATCAGATAGGAGGACTGAGGCTGAGGGAGTGTGAGAGTTCTCTTTTCCAGAACCTACACAGAACCTGAACAAAGCTATGAACTACAACAACTTGTTGTTGTACATCCTTGTTACACCCTTCAGGTGTTGCATAGGTGGAAAAGAATTTGAGAGCTAAATGGAAACACCATTAGATGGCTGATGCTGGGCTATCCAGTGTTTCATGCTTTTGGAGCAATGTTGAAAAGGGCAGCAGCTGACCTCTCTTCATTAGGTGATACAAGATCAACCTTTCCTGAATTAAGTACTATGAAAGGACTGCTTGATAAGGCACAGCTACAAGGCTAAATCTTTTCAATATACTGACTGATTTCAGTTTTTTAAATAGGATATTGATTTATCCTACTACATAGGAAGAAAAGACATTAAAGGAAAATAAAAGAAAGAAAACCAAGAACATTTTAATCTATGATCCTGATTCCAATTATAAATGAGGAAAATAACCTTATAAACAGCTGTTAAAGACAACATTTTTAGTTTGTGAAAGAAGAGCAATTTCCTCTTCTCCTAGTCCAAATAAAAAGACACAAGGAATAATAAATACAATGCAAAATGCATAAGTCAAACACCAGTTCACAAAGAAGGTGGCTGGCTATGCAATGTGTGTATTGTCCATAACATCCTGAGCACACAGAGTCAGAACATTGTAAGTGCTAAAGAAAGTGACCTACCTTGTCTCCAGTGGGATGTTACTGTTGAGTAACCAGTTGTCCTGAGCATGGGCTGGCTCTTGAGTAGTGGCTGGCTGTTCTCCAGAGAGAGAGTGGTCCGTGGGAGCTGGGCTGGGGTTGCTGCGTGGAGTGAAGTTCCCTCTGTTCAGGGAATTGATGGAGGCTGCGTGATGCTGATTTGGGGTGTGAGCATGTGATATTGGAGGAGGTGGAGTTCGAAGTCTTGAATGGTTTTGAATATTTGGAGGATGATCTAAAACATAAGTAAAATACTTTTAAGGTTCATGATTTGAGTAGTTCTATACTGGGTTAATCTATGTGCAGACACTTCTAAAAAGTATGAAGGCTGGGGTGTCACACATCCTAAATGAAAATCAAAAGGGTAACACAGCCTTGTTTCATATGTTCTAATGCCACAACATTGATCCCTGAGCCAGCTAGAAAAATAGTTCAGTCTCATGCACAAAAGTTATGAAACTTTAAAGCACTGCAGAAAGGCTGTCCTGACAGCCAAGTTAACTTCGATGAACAACTGCAGGTTGCAAACTGCAATCTATCTGTGGCACTGATTTGTGATAAAGCATGAAAAATACAACCAGTCTGGATAGATAACACGTTAGAGTCAGTTTATGATGGATATACAGCTCCCAGAGAAGTTTGTTCTGCCCGTTTTGCCTGAGAACTTTCAATAGTTAAGTCAAGAAGAAGATGAAGAATACATTTAATCACAGACTGGTTTGGTTTGGTTTGGTGAAAGCCATAAAAGCATGTCAGGGTTATACAATTTAACAAAATCCAGTAGTTTGTACTCTTAAAAATGTACTCAAACTGAGTAAAAAATGCATGTGGCATAAAATCTGCGGTGTCAGGAAAATGAAACAACAAAAAATGAATAAAGATGTTAAAGATCAGTCGTATGGCTACTTTGAGTAAAACTCGGAGTATTTCTTAGCCAAGAGACTGCGGAATGCAGACTGAGGAAGATAAACACCCAGGAAAGATGAAGCAAGTGCTGACCATATCTCTATTTTTACTTTTTTTTTAGCTAACCATAAAGTATTTTTTTCATTGTTTTTTGGAAATGAAGAAAACTAAAGTATTTGATGGAACTGGAGGGAGATTGACAGTATAGCACACTGCATATGAGAAACAGGACATATATAGGACGTATATATCTCTCTACTTTGAGTGGGTTCATGCTCAAAAGTCATTAATACTGTTCACTGGAACAGACTGCCCAGAGAGGTGGAGGAGTCTCCCTCACTGGAGATGTCTGAGAACTGTCTGGATCCAATTGTGTGCAATGTGCTCTGGGCTGACCCTGCTGGAGCAGCAAGTTTGGACCAGATGACCCGCTGTGGTCCCTTCCAACCCCACCCATTCTGTGATTCTGTAGTACACAACACTTTAGTGATGCCTTATCTGAAAAGAGTGTCTATCCTATCAGTCTAATACTTACCAGACTTCTACATAATGAGAAATTAACCCCCATTTATTCACTAATTAGAGACCTCAGAACTGAACAAACCGTATGCAGTTATAAATTACAACAAATGGAATCAGACATGTAATGGATTAGGACTTGGATTTAGGAGAGGAACAGAAGAAGCATGCTCGGTGTCTCTGCAGCTTCTCAGATAGTTAAACACATTAGATAAAACATGGAGATGTGTGAGAGAGCAATCCTGCCTCTCCTCACCCTGTATTGACTCACACTGCCTCATCATTAACTATGGCAGGTTACACCAGAATCTTATGGTATTGGAAGTGGTCTAGCAAAAAAATACATGTTAATTACAGGGGTGCCATTATTCTGACTGGACATATATTTACCTCTGGCTTTGTCAGGTCAGACGCACAAATAGGAGTATATATGCCATAGGGAGAACTGAGTGGTTTTAGGTCCCAATCTTAAAAGCCAATTTTACCCTAGATATCCAGAAAAGTCACACACATACTTACTGGTCTCTCTATTTTATGTCAGTAACACAGAAAACAAGTTCAAACAGAGGTCTATACTGGTCATCTACATTTGGACAGACAGACTTTTCACAGGAATTTAAGGAACTATTAAAAAATCTGACTTAGCAAGCTCAAACAAACTTAAAAAAGCCCTATAATGCCAATAATACTGGTCTCTGACTTGCACATCAGCCAGCAAATGAAAGGGAAGAGCAATGAGCACAGACCTTATAGACAAGTATCAGAACTAAACCAGGTTTGATCTCAGCTCTGCAGCTCCATGTGAATCGAAGTGTCCAAACATTTTTGGACTGGATATTACTGGGGACTCTTGCTCAGTTGAAGTCCTGACCATTGAGACAATAAAACAACAGTGAAGGAATTCTACTCCTGGTTTATTGACAAAATTAATGACTGTTTTCCTACTCAACAGACAGGAATCAAGATAGGAAGAGAGTATTAAATGCAGCTGAGGGAGATAGAGGGCATCCAACAAATAGAAGGTTTCCAACTTTTAGGGCTGTCAATCTATCACCATTAATAAGAACTTAACTCAGCCCAGAGAAAATGACTTGTCTATTTGGGAGAAACATACCAGAGGTTTCCAAGACCAGCTATTTAAGTTTTTAGCATAGCTCATGTCTGAGATGAATACTATGCAATCTACAAAGGGGCTAAATGGGTAGATCTTGAAATAAGAAATAGGCCTTCTGCAAAGTTCTGTTATTGGTTGACTTTTCCTTCAGGAGGCACACCATTTTCACACTGTGAGTCAGAGACTGTTTTCAACGATCTGTTATGTAAATTTCAATTTACACCATATTATTACAGACACATTGCAGATGCTATTATGGATAATGCTTTTGAATCAAGTAAAAATGTGTTATTTTCATTCTCTATTTTCATATCCTCCGTGATTTCTTTGCTAAGTAAAGACAGCACATCTATCTCACTCTGGTCTATGAGATGTTTCACAGGATTTTATAGCTTGCATTTTGTTTTTTCTGACATTTAGGTATCTTTTCCTTCCAGAATGTTTTTTATTTCCTCCATATACAAATTCTGAACACTTATGTCATTTCTGAGGACTATGGAGTTTAATATACCTTGACTAGAATTAGTAATTATTTTCTTTGCCTTACGATCTTTTTTTTTTAATTGTCTTCTTCCAAATTAAGGAACATCAGAAATAAGGTACACACAAAAGCACAAGCCAGTAAATTATCCTACTGAAAATTAGTGCAGCTGTGCAGAATTTCCTTGGGGCAAAAAAACCTGTTTAGGTTCTTACCCTCTGCTGTGACCAAAGCTCCTATGGGATTTGTAACAGATCATGAAAGCTAAGAAAAAGGAAAAAAAAAAATCTTTATTGATTTCCTAAAATTTCAACTGTCCCCTTTTGTGAGTATGCTTGTAGAAGCTGAAGATTCCCCACTGCTGGAAGTGTTCAAGAACAGGCTGGATGAGTCTTCCAGCAACCCAGTTTAATAAAAGGTGTCCCTGCCCATGGCAGAGGGTTGGAAATTTAAGGTTCAGTGCAACCCAAACCTATGAGTCTATGAGTATTAACTAGACCCACAATGTTTGAGCGACACAAACTGTGTGACTGTATTTCCCCTCAGGAAGGAGAACTTAATGCTGGCTGCAATGGCTCTCACATCATGACTGAGCATAGATCTTACACAGTGGGAAGATGCTCCAATCATCCACTGTTTACTACACAGAATTGAATTTTTACAGATCCCACCACGTAGGTGGGATACAAAGGAAGTCTGCTACAGCTGTCTACCTCTACCAGCAAGCCTTTACTGGGACAACAGCAGCACAGGAATTCAGAAGACATTATAAAGGAGCAGGACACTGTGGCCAGTGCATAAATTGAACAAGATTCCCCAAGACCTTTCTTAACCAAGTATGAGATGGCTAAATGTGACTATCTGTAAGTTATCTTTGTTTACTACAAAAGAGAGAATTTTCAACATTTTCCTTCTTGCAATTTTCCTCTTTGGTTTCTAAAAAGACACAGACACAATCATTCTCTCTCTACTCATTGTCAGAATGAAAAACTTGACATGATCAGAGGGATCAGCTGAGCTAACAGAACACCAAGGAATAAAACAAACACCTTGTAAAGCACCTCTCCCCCATCCATCCAAATTTCTAATAGTCTCAGAGTCAAGCTAAGCAGTTTAAGGGTTGATTTGTGCCTTGAAGGGAGAACAGAAGAGACCTGTCAATAGCAAAGGAGTCTTAGACACCAGTCCCAGTCTCAGACATCAGGTGCCAATGAAAGAGCATCCCAGAAATAAAGTTCAACATTTCTAGAAGACATGCTGGCAGCTCTGCAAGTCTAAAGAGCCAGAACTTAAAGAACTCCCCATAACCCTCATTTTCTCTAATAGTTAGCCAAACGGTATCTAACATGTCTGTATTCAAATGCAAGGAAGCTTTGGAAATCTGAATGCATAAACCAGATAGAAATCAAGCTGCTTTTATGTTAGGTTTTTTGTGTTTTTTTAAACTTGCTTCCTAACATTAAAATGTCATTGACAAACACTGGTTTGGTAATCACAGATAAAGCAGAGCTGAAAGATAATGCAGTTAATGAAGCTTGTACTTGGTATGTATTAGAGAGCCTTGACAGAAGGCTGTGAATGAAGAGCTGAATAAATATGAACCATAAAAAATTACCAGTGAGGACCTAGTATGACAAAATTTCAATAAAAGGTCTGAACCTCATGTTCCTTTTCTCTCCCTTAATCTTTAATGAGTAGTACTGTTTTGAAATTAGTCTATGTAACAATTACACTTTCTGATTCATTAGGTTTTGGGATTGTATTCAGAGCAAATGTGCTAACCTCTGAGTGAAAAATACATTCTCCTTTTTTTCCCAGCTTATTCTGTTCCTCCACACATTTGTCATTTGTACGTCTGCTCACATTCAGACAGACTGATGCCTAACTGGTGTCTGGATTAGGTACAGGAAATATTTCTTTTTACTCACTGTATATATTGCCAGGTGGAATGAATCACTCTGTGCTCCCTTTAACTTGAGCTCCACAGTAGCTGCGATGATGAACTTGCTAGTGTGACTTTGGACAATTGTGCTTGTGCCCACTCACAAGGAGAAACACCCCAGCCCCCACCCTGCCACCCCTTGCAGAGGAAACAATAAACAATTTTTTTTTTTAAACAACATACTCTGCATTCAATTGACAGAACAGCAAAGAGCCAGGACCCATTTCAATCTGCTGCAGATGTACACACACAGCATTTGCACCAGCCAGTTGAAATCACCTTCACAGGGCTCCCTGTCCTGTTGGGTACCACTGGGTATGGAGCTGGGGTGCTTCTCTCATGAATCTGATGAGGCACCTAAGGTCAGGTGCACTAGGAAGAACTAACCTGGGTCTTTTCCACCACCTTTGTAGGAGACACAGGAAGTTTGCTACTAGAAGCGAGACTGCTTGCCAGAAACAGGTTCCCTATCAGACACATGCCAAGCCAATGACGATGTCTGCAAAATGAAAAGGGAGCAGAATATTTAACCCCCAATTTGGCAGATAATGGAAAAATATTAGGAGGAAAATCAAAGTGGGAGAAACTGCCTTCTTGGAGGGTAGCTTAGTGGCTTTTGATTACAGCCAGGACAAATTGCAGAGCCAGTTTTTCTTCTACCTGCAGACAATCCAGCTGAATGTGTAACATCCAGACTGAGCTGAAGCAGTGTGTGAAGGTACCTCTTTTGTACCAAGCCGGTCCACCTCATGGCTGGCACTGATATTCTGCAACCTAGAGGAGAATTTCCTCCTTTTTCCTCCTTCAAGCAATGTCTGACAACAGTGTCTGTCTCCATGGGACAGTCCAGCGAGGAAGCCACCGCAGGGTGGATGAAAAGAGATGGAGTGAAATAGGTCACTCAGCTGTCAGATGATTTATCTGAGCAGAGATAAAGTGTTTGCAGAAATGTTTTCCCTCACTAACACTTAAAAACTAGAATCAGTGTTACAACTTGAGTGACTGTATCTCCTCTTAATACACACAACCACTGAATTTCACTTAAGACTAGCTTCTCCTACTATCAAGTGGAGTGTTTTCAACAGACTGTGAAACACACTTTTCCTGTAGCAACATCTTGTGTCCCCAGTTTTCAGAATGACACTGAAACATAAAAGGAAAGCAAAGTGCTGATGTATAACCTACATTATGTAACAAAACAACAACAGGACAGCTAACCTTACCTTTTTTCCTCTGTTTTATTTTACGTAACAAAATAACAGGAGGCTGCTGTTCCATTAAGGGCTCTCACTTAGAGAAGAGCATAGTCCTCATCATGCAGTTAGAAACATCAGTGTCTGTGTCCTGGTTCTAGAGAGTATTCTGGCTCAGAGTCTTTTTTCAGCTGAACTCCTCGTGTTGCAATCTTCACAACCTTGTATCTCACCCTTACTTTATGATGCCAGTGCATAAACATGCAACTGACTGTGGATGACTAAAGCCTAAAGAAGAGTTTTCCCATGCAACTTTGGTGCAGTCTTCTGTTCAGAGAAATCCACAAACATTGGAAACCACTTACTAGAGGAACATCAGCTATATAGATGGAAATAGTTTTGAACATCCCTCTAAACGTGCAACTTGGACATTGAATCTGCAATAGCATGTGTTACAAAGACTTAGCACCAAAAAAAGCTGCAGAATATAAAACCTGTGGTGTATTTTCATGGCACTACTCACTGTGCCTGTGAATGTCTCCAGACACTGGCTGTAGCTATTCTAGATATTGTTAGTAAAGCTACACATATCAGGGACCAGTGCAGAAAGACTCTGTAACTATCACAATCTAAACTTGACTTCCAGCAGTATACCACGTGTGAAAGAGGCAATCATTCTCCATCTCACAAACTGACCATAACAAGTAGCAAGTGGAAATGAGGGACCTCAAAGTCAGGCAGCAGATAAAATGGCACTTTGTTACCGACTGACAAGACAAGACTTTATAAACTTATTAAGACTTCATTGTGAAACATTACCAGGTCATAGCTGTACTTAAGAAACTTCATTTGTTTAGATCAATTACGTCAAAAATCAGGCCCATTTAGATGCTATGTATGCATGTGTAAAATGAGTTGAAGCTCCCCTCCAGCTGCACAGATCAACACTTCATTGGCTTTACTGTTTATAGAAAACCATGGGTGCACCACATCAAGTCCAAACAAGCCTCTCCTCTGCATTTTGTTCATCAAATGTGTACATTACATGCAAACTTTCCTCTAAAGTGCCAAAGTGCCTTTGCAAAAGCAAGATATTGACTTCTGGGTTTGAAATCAATTTTTTGTTTGATGCTGGGCTGTCAAGCTTTGCCTGTACATAGTCAGCAGGAGCTCTGGGTGGTTGTTTTTTCATCAGCATGCATCTGACTGGATTGAATGCCCTACAAGTAATGGTTTTAAAAAGGTTCAGGTCACCATCAAAGGATGATATGCAGACTTTTAACTCATGATGTTCATTACTCAATAAAAGGGAGTCACAATCTAATAAAATCAAGGCAGAGTATTACTGTTTAGCCTCTGACAGTTTATGAAGAATCATTACCTTTAGCACAAAGGAAAGTGGAAAAAACCCAGAGTATCTGGCAGAGTGCAAATTCAAATAACATATTTAACTTGTGAAATAATTTATGGGAAGCACAGGAAAGTAGCTTCTACTGTGCCCAGCTAAGCAAATTTTCCTGCAGCCCTGGAGGCTGAATTTTCTGCTGGACTTACTGAAAAGAAACATCTTTAACTACCCTGACACCACACACTGGAGGCAACAGTAGCCTTTGAAGTCTCAAGCTGTTGAACTGCTGGCCTTTCTGGTCTAAGCATATAAACAAACAAATAAACAATGCTTCATTAGAGCTCCTTTCCTCTCAGAAATGCCTCAAACATAAAAACTGACTGTGAGCCTCACCACTCAGGTGAGATGCTGCAGTAAACCACACTGTGTTCTCAGCCCCTGAGGTCTGGGTTCTCATGTTTGGAAACCCATAACTGCTACTCTCCTAATTTTCACAAGGATGCTCAAATGAGCTTGCTGTGCCATTCTGACAGCACTGATGGCTCCTGTAAGCTCCCTTCAGCTAAATGACTGAAGATAACCCACCTGCACTGCATCTTAGCAGGGTACAGCACCATAATGTCAGGCAAGAAAATCCACTGGCCTGGAGCTAAGGACGGTGCATTCGTGCTCTGATTTCAAGTTGCTACAAATTAGGCTCGTTCAATGTTTCTAAACCTGTGTGTCTAAAACTTCAAAACCCAGCTCCTGAAGAACTGGGATCTTGCAGCTTTCTCTTTTCTCATTTGTAGTCACCCATGATATCCCAGTAGCTGTAGTTTAGCCAACTATGCCACTTAGATTATTGCTCGTCTCCTGTCCCAAGTGTCCGACCTGCACAGACTTGGCAAAAGCAGCTGGGTGTCATCCCTCAGGCCTGGGGAAATGGAAAAAGTTCTGTTTTGCTGCCCCCTCCACTGCACATTTAAGAACACAACTGTTATTACACCTAAGACTGTTCTTCTTGAAAGAAATGTGCATTTCTCTGATGTCTGCAGTTTATTGACTTGAGGCCCCAAGGAACTCTTTGATACAGAGAGAGTTTTGCTCGTTTCCATCCATACACTCTCTCCTGTGTCTGTTTCATGATCCTTTCATACCACAACATATGGAGACAAATATTTATACATTTATATGAAACAGATAACCACCCAGTTCAAACCAGACATGATTACCTGTACAGTTACACAAGCAAATCTCTAAATTGTTTGTGTAAAGCGGTTCCTGAAACAGAAGTACATTACCAAAAGGTGCCTCTGGCTGCTGTTATAGCAAATAAACTCAGGATTTTGCCAGCAAAGCTCTCAGATATTGCTGGCTTTTTGTTTTTTCATATACCTATATTAGAAAAATTGAAATATAGACCTGATCTTTGTCTGTTTCTCCATAAAAATAAAATGAACAAATAGTCTCTATTTTGCTTACGCCCTTCAAAAATCTTATCTAAATTGCAACATTGTTGTGACTTAGCTGTGCACAAATAGACAGGACTGACAGATCCCCAGCTCCATCAGCAAAGCTGACTATTAATAGCAGCTGAGGAAATAGTCTGGTTTATGTATTTTTTACAATGTTGTTAGCCATGACAATCCAGAGCCCATCCTCTTGCAAATATGAAGCACACAAGTTTCATGCAGTTTGACCATGTGCCAGGACCACGTATGTGCTCATAGTGGTCAGGGTGAAAGATTAATATCTTGCAATTTTTTTTTTTAATTTGCTGTATTTAATGTTAACTTGCAAGCTCTGGGTTTGGATTCCCACCTCAAATGGCATGTAAATCCCACAGCCACCAGGGAGTTGCACAGCACAAACACCTGAAGTAGGGTTTTGTTTTTTCTTTTCATTTATATGTCACCCAGTCTTGTAAATGACCAAGTGTATGAAAACACAAAATTCCATTATTTCACAGCACAGTGCTTATGGAATGCAACATGATGTGGTCCAGCACAATGCTAGCAAGAACTAATGATTTTAATTATTCAGTCTTGAGAAAGAAATGGGAAGATTTCATGTTGGCAGCAACTGAAATAAACTAATTCAAGTCTTTGCTGGCAAACAGAGATTTTTTTTGTGACTTTGGATCAACTTCTTCGCATGCTGCCCCCCAGGCACTACCAAACACAGGCACTGCACAATACATAACCAGTTCTCCAGTTTTCCCTTTGTTACCCACTCCTTGCCCCTATCCTCCTTTTAATTTTTTCCCTGCCTTTGAAGGTTTCACAAAGAAAATTCTTTTAAACTCCTCCAAAGCACAACATAAACTGGTGACGGCTCCATCTGACAGCTGTGACTGACATGATGTCTGTCACAGGGATTACTCCCTACATCCCCCGCCACCACCACATACACAAAGCTGACTGACTTCCTTTAGTGAAAACCATGGGTGCAGATGAGTAAAATCTCTCTGCACAGGTGGGAAACCTTATTCCCTTTGGCACAGGAATCTGATTTGTGAGAGCTGGGCTCCATGACCTTTCCCTTCAGGTTCTATTTGGCATTCTTGGAAGCACTATAGCAGACGGCTGCACTCCAAGTAATTCTGAAACAGACATAAAACTTTTATATTTTTATTAACACTTGAAGAGGCCACTAAAAGAAAATCAAAACTATGAATCTGTCAAGACACCCCTCAGCAACGCTGCACTTTGTTCACAAAAGCACCATGATGGAATGGCAGTGTAGCTTATCCAGCATGTATGGTTTTCTAACTATTCATAATGCTACCACCCAAAAAAATCTCTGTACTAATTGATACAGACCCTTTGACAACACATGTCTGAGAGGAAATATTCATCATGAGTCTCATTTACCACTTTCTCTTTTTTTTTACTTCTACACTTCATCTTGCAAACCTGTAGTGCTTAAATTACATAAATAAAACTATAAATACACTGCACCTAAATATTAATAGATCATAAAGACATTTATAAATGTTCTGATGTTAATTTTTCACTCTAATATTCTGAATGTACCTTTTTGTATTTCTCTGCCTTAATACAGCGAGAAAAATGTATACTGTGCTACAGAGACAGAAAAAACATGTTATAGTAAAAAGATTTTGTTCTTTTTGCTTAATTCCGCCTCTTAACTTTTGTTTCCCTTCCATGAGCTATTGGCTTTATTGGCAGTGATGACTGCTGCCCTTCAACTTCCATCTTGGAAAATAGGCTAATTTAAAATGAGAAGGCTCTGGTAGAACAAAAAGACTGCCTTAGCTTTTCTGCCAAAAAAAGAATTATTATTTGTAATAAAAATTGTTACTTATAATCCTAGTGCTTTTTGTGTTTTTTTTCAGTGCAGGGGAAACAGAGAAAAGCCAGGGTACATGACTATTCAGCAGTTATTCTCATGTGCACAAGGCACAAGAGGTTTGAGAGAGGCAGATCTATTTCTGCAAGTCATTCTTCATCGACACAAGCCTACAAACTGTCCATGTGTGAAACTGGTTTATTACTGGAATCTCTACATATGCAAAGAGAGAGAGATTTTCAGGTACTCTAACAGAAGTAAGGTACGAGCTCCCACTTCTGCCACTCAGTGATACCTGTGGCCTTAAAAAATTTACCAGGATAATTTGAAAATCAAGCCCCAAATCAGTGACATTAGTGCAGATCCCAGAGCCTAGCCCTGTCTGAAGGCTGGTATTAGCTGCAGGTTCCCTTAGCAAGTGGCAGCTCAGGAGAGTGACAGCGCGCTCCGATAACGCTTTGGCACGAAGCGCGCGGCTTTAGGCGCAGATTATCACAAAAGATGAGTTTTGTAAGGTTCTTTTCATTACTTCCTGTAAGTGCTCTTGACATTCTTTGAAGCAGTTTACGAGAGCTTCCTAGGAAAAATGTCAAAATAAAGTAATAATTTTCTTATAATACTGTTCAACAAATGTGAGCATGGCATGGTTTAGAAAAGATCAGTGGCTTATGAAGACAATGAAACATGCACACATCTCTATATTATCAAAGGCTTTAGTGTGATCAAAACAATAAACAATAATTTCATATATGCTCTGTCAGAGAACTGGAACAATTGTTCCGTGTAGAAAAGGGATTTTTTATGACTTCCAAGTAACCTGACAATATACATTTCAGCTATATATGAAACTCCATTTCAAACATTGCTAGTTATTCTCTGAGCAAAACAATTTATATCAGCTTCATGCTGGAAACATTTCCTATAAAATTTATACCCCTTCTATCTCTATTTAAATGGAAAAAATGGCGTTCAGAAGGCAGTTGTATTAAAATACTGCCTTGTTTTTTTAGGGACAATCATGTTAAAGCTATTTTAGTCTGCCACCAGCACTAATGACACAACTCCAGGAGGGTGACAAAATTTTTTGGTTTAATTAAACAGATGATCATTAAGATATATTTTATTCTGTAATTCACAAATAACATGCGATAACAAGGGTTTATTTTTGTTCCCTTCAAAGTCCCAGAGCCTCCTCAACCCTCTAGATGAATGATGTAGAGTTTGGAATGGACCCATCACAAACCACAAGTTGCAAATTAAACAGTGGGATGAATAACTGGCTACAGGGTTTTACAAATGCTAACAGAACACATCCTATTCAGCCTACTGTGAGAGAATCTCTTCCAAAAATACATTTCTGAAGCAGAAGTAAAATCACTTAATAACATGATTTAAATTAATAATGACTGGATACTTTAAACTTTTGGGCTTAAATTTCACGGAATTTGTTTATGCATAGAACTTTGTATTGCTCACTTTTAAGTCAAACCACTTCACATATTTACCAAATTGACATCAAAACTACAGGAAAGAATCATTCGACTCATCATTGGAGAGCCACCAAGCCTGCCAAAGAGCAAGACAGCTTCTGTATGAAGGATGAAGCCCTGACTGCACTGAAAACAACGGTCAAACTCTTTAAGACTTTAGTAAGGTTGGAATTTTACAGCTCATTTTCTGGGAAAAAAAAAAACAAACAACTTAATACTTGAGGGTAACTTTAATAGTGGAAACCAGGCAGGGCTTTCTTTATTTTTCAGTTCCAGTGATCAAACCATGACAGGGACAGATCTGTGTGAATCCAGCAGCCTACTTCCCTGCCAGCATAGCCATTTGGAAAGAAACGTGCAGAAACTCCCACAGAGATCCCCTGCCCTTGATCTGCAGCAAAATTCCTGTATTGTCAATACTCGCCTTCATCTGCAACGTAACTCTTGATGTCAGCAGCGGTTTTGTGCACAGTGTGGGCAGTATCTGGCTCCTAAGGAAAGTTTTTGACACTAGGGATGCATTGAGATTAATCAGCATTTGATGCCTCACTGAAGAAAAATAAATGAGCAGGGTTTGTGGATACAGTGAGTGAGGGAAATGCAACAGCAGCCAGAAACTAGCCAGAAAAATTACAAATGATGCCAGAGAAGAAGAGCCAGAGTAAGGCAGAGGAACATTAGCCCTCAAGAAGGACCACTGACAGACCAAATTATCTTAATCTCTTCTACAACTTTTCTTCTAAACTATCAACTTTCATCTGGACCATCCCTGATCTTCCCCCATCAGTCAAATCTGAAATTCACAATCTCTGCCAAGCTATCCTTAAACCCAGCTCCCATAAGCCATATACGCCAGAAGGTTGGATGTATATGCTCTAATTTCCCTGTACTCCTCTCCTACCCAGTCCAATCTGTATCTACTCAAAGATCCACAGGCAAAGCATCAGACTGTTCCCTGAAGTGAACCCACAGACCCAACCAACTCTGCTGGGATCTTGGGGTGGTGGATCTTCACCTTCAAGAGGTGGCCTGACCTCATAGAAAAACTCTGGGCAGCAGGGAATGCAGACTCTCCATTTCTTTAAATTCACAGTAGTAACATTGACAGTTACAGCCCTCCCATGCTTCTGTGTAATTGCACAGTATTTACTGGAGGAGTAAAGTGATAGTTTCTCTATTTGGGACAAGGTGCTTTTAAAATAATCTGTCTGGTACACACTGGGAAGTAGAAACACAAATAATAGTTTTTATTGCATAGGAACTTTCACCCAGGATTGTTACAGTAATTTACAGCATTAATTAGTTAAGAGCATCCGATAACAGGACTCCATATTAGATGATTATAGCTTTAATTAAAGGTATTGAATGATGAAAGGAACAGAGCTCAATTTGTACATGAAAATAGTGAACTCCAAAGTAATGAAAACAAAGTTGAGCACAAAGACTTGTGACTAAGCATGCATGACCATATGTATTTCATTTCTCAATCTGCTTCCATCTAGGAATTTGTATGTTTTGGCTAACCTGCTGATTGCCGACAAAAGGAATGGGCATTGGTGTAATTCTCCTTATCTTTCCTGTCACAAAGGTGTCAATTTCCACAAAACTTGTAGGATTTTGGTATCTTTGAGACCTCTGCTCCCCATTAAGAAGCCAAAACTGGGCAACAGCTTAAAAATACAGATAACAGGGTGTCAGGCAGACAGGCAATACAGGCATTTAGACCTTATTTTCTTAGGAGATAGGTAAAAATTACGGAGATTGCACTGGGGGGACAAATGCAGATTTTATCATGAGTTACAAAACAATCTTTCACAAGCCAAACAAAATTATTGCTTTTCCTTAGTTACACACATGCAAATGGTCTTCTTTATATGAAAGGCTACCTCTATCTTGAGTTCAAGAGCATTCTGGTCTAGTGGAAGATGGACCTGTCCAAGGCAGGGGAGTTGGAGCTCAATGATCTTTAAGGTTCCTACAAACCCAAACCATCCTGTGATTCTATGATTTATGGTGAGAAAAAGAAAGTAGTGACAATCATCCTTTTGTCTTGAAGAAAGTTCGAAGTTTTTTTAGGAATAAGTATAAAAGCTCCAGTGAAGTGAGACATCACCCACTGAAGGTGCAGAAAGAACCTTCTTTTTTTTCTCCCTGTGAGAGAATTAAGATCTTTTCAAGATAATCCTCAGAAAGACAGCATCCAGTTTATGATGAGGGACTTATCCAATGAAATGGCGTCCTCATAATGATAAAAGGTGTCAAAAATTGTGGATGACGCACTGGGAGTCATTCAAACTGCAGGGAGGGGTGTATCCTCTATATGCATACTACAGTCACCCAAGTTTTCAGTAACTCTGCACTTTGCAGGCGAGTGGGAATCAACAGATTCTGAAAATTTTCTTTTATTAAAATTTTGCATCCCACCATGGGTAATTAGCTGCTCAGAATTGAAGGATGGCAGATAATAACACTTGTACCCAAAGAGATCAAGAGAAACTTGATAAGTTCCTCTCTATGATCATCCTTCCCTGGAGACCAGACTCTAGCAAATCAAGCAGTGATCCATGAACAAGTATCAACAATGTTTCTACCACTTAGCTGACTTGGAGCTGCTGATAAATACTCTGCTGACTCCAAAAGGCATTGTACCTGTGAAGCACACCAAACAAACAGATATGAAAGCAAAAGGAAGGCTCTGGTTGGCAAGGAACAGCATTATGGCTCAAACGGCTGATCTGCAGACAAAGGCAGCTGTTTGAGCTGTGTAAGGTTGTCCAGAAACTCAGCACCTGGCACAACAAAGGGAACAGAGTGGTTTCCTGCTGAAAAATTAGCAAAGACTCCATCTCGGTAATGAGCCGAACAGCCTTTCATAAGCTTTCATCTGCTGTACATTTCTGGCACAGAAACACAGAGTGTTCCAAGTGGTGGTATGCGAGTGTACAGGCTGCCTGACTGACCTGCTGGTAAATGCACTCACCTGGACAAGAGATGGCTGCTGAGGGGTCAGTGCCACGACAGCTGGGCTCTGGTGCGGGCTGCGGTGCCGCACTGGTAGCTACTGCTCAGATCTCAGCGCCAGAAGCAACTGTGGTTTAGTTCTGAGCCAGGGTCAGAGTCGTGCCAATGTGATTCCTCACAGATCTAACAAAAACACAGCTTGAGCCACAGACACCTTTGATCAGCAGCAAGAAGGAGAACTGTGCTTCTTTAAACAGAAAAATCCCAGGAGGGGCAACTTAGGTTGTTTTTTATTCTTGCAGCTGTGAAGGTTTCTCTATACATGTACACACTGCATTCTTACACTTTTCCTTAAGCACATGACCCTGGCATTTCTGAAAGCCGGCCCAGATACTGCTCTGATACAATTTAGAGAGGCAACACTCTACGCTGGACAAAATACAACTGGAAGGAAGATTCCAGCAAGACGTAAAAAGGGGGGAAAATGAAGAGGGCGGAGCACCCAAAAACTGCCAGGCATCCTGCACAAAGTATTCTAAACCATTAAGAGTGCACAAAACCAACAGGCAAAATCTGTGCAAACTGTGTAAGATATTATTGTTAAGCATCTACTTCTACACCAACATCCAGAGAAGATGTAGGGTTTGTTTCTTTATTTTTCATTTCAAATGCTGACTTATTTATTCCACGTGTATTCCCACTAGCTCAGGTTTATGAAACAAAGAACCTGACTGGTGGAGAAGTTTAAACATATGAAGTAGTCATGCTCTCATCTTCTGGCATACTATTTCCTTTTTCTAATTTATTTTACTGAACTTGTCAAGAAAGGAAGACTCTCTTGGCAAATCAGAATGAAATCAAAGGAGCAATCAACAACATATATAGTTCACAAATCTTTGTACCTAGCCTCCCAGGGACTGGAAGCACATTCAGGTTTAGATAGAATATCCCCAAGGATTTACACCTATAAATATACTTAATAAACTCAGTAAAAACATGAAGTGTGAAGTAAGCACTTCATCAAAAGCTTATTTTGGTTTTCAGCAAATAAGAAAATTAAAACTCCTGCTGCCCACATGAGTCTGCATCTTTCTTCATAGATAAAATTATTCATGGCATATTAGAGCTTGTCAGTCTGTTTAACTAGAAAAAAAAGACATATCTGTCCTAGGGGAGATCTAAACAACTTCATTATGAAAGCTGTGAGGGAGTCACAACACATTACGAAGAACAAATGCAGTCTGCAGTGGTTTTTCGGCTCTTTCTACACCATTGACTCACCAGAGGAAAGTACTACTAATTACACCTACTTGCATTGATTATTTTTTTTCTTCAGGATGGATTAGCTTGTCCTCCCCTACATCTAATGATTTAAATTAGAATGAAACAGCAATGTGATGGAGGTTGGAACTTATCTTGAAAGAAAGACATCAAACATGACATTTACAAAAAATAATTCTCTTTCCTTAATTGCCCTTCCAAAATAGGCTAAGGTTCAAGGGATGTGACTTAGCAAATACTACAGTGGTATAATATACCACACATTACAGGAAATGCCATATATATTTCTTGTGGCTATATAAGGTTCAATGATCCAGATCTGGATCAGATATGATCCTGTTTACACCAATGTAAATCCAAGCTAAATTCCACTGAATCCAGGGAATTAGTCAGATCAGAATCTAGTTCACTAAATCATACATTATTCCATTCATAGGCATACTCTTTTTATCTGTCTCCTCCTTTTCCTCTTACAGACCCTCCAGTTGTCCTGTGAGGACCATGAGAATCATCTAAATGAAACTCATATGCTATGGGTCATAGAATATCTCCCCATCGTTTCCACATCAGACCCAGTCCTTTGCAATTGTGGTAGAAAAGATCAAACACTCCTGCTGATACTTTTTGTTTGTTTTTCATTTGTACTATCTCTGTGAGAACTCAGTAATTAGGAAACAATTGCCATGGTAACATATTATACCCAATCTGATCATAATTAAATCAGTCCCAGAATTTCTATCAGGTTCTTCTGAACAGTCAACCTCTCCCTCTAATCATAGAAGATTGTATTTCATCCACCAGTCTGGAACTTTGTTCAACCTGCTTGTTGTGAGGTCAATCTGAGATACAGTTCTTAAAGGAAATTCCCTGACCATTTGTCAGATTATCTGCCTCATAATTTACATGCTATATACATGCTATATGCACATGATTATAGTAATCACCACTCTGTCTTTTGTTTTCCATCCCCCTTCTCTTCCAGCCCTCTCTCCAGGTAAGCAGAGATCCTTCTGTACCACCTTTGCCATTTTGTAAACAATGACAAAATACTTCTTAATTCCTAGCTCTATTCTTTGCACAGATAGTTAAAGTGCATATTGTCCCATGGAATAGTTACTATTAATGCATTAAAATTTGAAAACTTTACATTTTCTCATTTAGTTATAAGGCAGATGCAAACACAATCAAAAATTCCATGAAAAACAAGAATACTACAATGAAAATGAATAGTCATTTAAATTCCATACAGATTCATATGAACTGATGCAATGGCTCATCATCCTGTAACCTGACACAAAACAGGCAGTATCAGAAGTACTGGCAGCATGCTGAAGGATTTAGAGGGACAGGGGTGGGGAGGCACAACAACAGCTTATCTGGATATTGCACAGAACATACAGAAAATGACAAGAAAGAGATCTGATAGTCAATACATAGCACAGGAATCAATATACACCAAGGAAACAAATGACTGGTATTCCAAGATGCTGAAGTGGGCTGAGTCCTTTGTGCACTTACAGAAGTGCATGCATTACACTCAGGCTGCTGGGAGCTAATATCACTGCCTGGACAAACACTTGTTCGAGGACTTTCATTTTCATCAGTGCTACCACAGAATCAGACAATGTAATTTTGTATTTCCTCTTGTTTTTCTTTAGCCTACTCTGCTAAATGGCAATAAAATAAATTAATTTACCCAAGCTGAGTCTGTGTTGCTTGAGACCGTAAGTACTGAGTGATCACCTTGTCCTCACCCCGATCCATTAACTTTTTGTTGTATTTTCTCCCTGTGTCCTGTCAAGGAGGGGAGTGACAGAGCGGCTTGGTGGGCACCTGACAGCCAGCCAAGGTCAGCCCAGCACACCATCAAACCACAGCTCTCCAATTGAGCACCAGAGATGCTGTGAGGGACCATGTCAGAGGACTTAAAGAAGCCAAGATACATTACACCAGTTGCTCTTCCCTTCTCCACCCACATGGTCACTGCATCACAAAAGGACACTGGATCAGGTCTGATTTGCCCTTCACAAAGCCATGTGGCTGGCTCTAGTCACCCCCCTGTCATCCATATGCCTACACATACCTTCCAGGAGAATATGATCCATGACCTTATCAGACACTGAAATATCTGACTAGCTGATGGTTCCCAGGGTCCTGTATTTACCTTTTTAAAATAAGGTGTGATATCTTCCCTCTTCTAGGAGTTTGCTTGACTGCCATGACTTTAAAAATATGATGGAGAGAAGGTGAGCAACTGCATCTGGTGGTCTCCTCTTATGCTTAATTCATTATCATGTGAATGGTAATGCTCACTATTGTCCTGCTGGATGAAGGAAAACATGGGGAAGTCCAGGCACTGAAGACTGGGGGCAGTCTTGACCTTACCGCACAAGTGTTATTCGCCTTGACTGACCTCACACATAATTTTTTGCCTTTTTTTTTCATATACTTTTATTTTCTGCAGCCCCACTAGCTTAGGCATTATATAACCAGTGCTTTAAAAGCTTGGAGAATTAAAGGCTCCTAAAATCTCTTTCCTTGTAGATTATTTTCTTCATCTGCATGATCTTAGTGACATATGTAAAACTCGTGCCCTAGATTTTAATGATGGTGACCTTTGGGACTTACAGTTGAGTCAATGCCATTTTAAACATGAGTCTGCTACTGTATTATATCTTTGCAGCTGCAGCCAAGTGAGAGGATGACAAATGTAATTACCAGCTTTTTCTGTGAAGATTCCTATCTGAGAAAATGCAAGAACCTTTACAAAATGAGAGAATGGATATGCCATGACTTTGTACCACTACCACACGTGGAATTATTTACTTTTAACCAAAGTCAGATGCATTTGGTTTGGAAAACAGAAGTGCATATACATCGTTAGGAAAATGCATTGCCTATACACTACTCCACATGTTTATGTTCTCTTGGAATTGGAAATCCTTTCATAGATTTGCTTTAAACTGCTATTTTGTAATATTTGCAACAGTGTTCAGGTAGAAAGTAACACTGTGTTTAACAGTTTCACATCATGAATGCCCACTTTGCAAGCTTAACTTTGAAAACCAGCTGACATAACCCAGACAATGAGAGGTAAACTGACTTGTTTGAACCTTAGGTATTACCACTAATAAAACATCTGAAGATAAATTGATGTAAAGACTATTTATTGACTTTACTGGGTTTACAGAAACACATATGAAAGCAATTTGGTTAATTATTCTACTGAGGCATCCCAAGACAGAACAGAGTCTGTAGAAACCTTGAGATGTCATCCCTTCCCTCTTACTTTCTTTACTTTTTTTTTTCCCCCACTAGCTGGTGATAGCAGCTGAAGCTGCCCTCAGAACCTTGGAATCCTACTCCTGTCTCTGTGGGAGGTACCTGTTTGCACTGGAATAACTGTGAAGAAAATTTAGATTTCCATTTAAACTACAACAAAGTGTTTGAGCATGTTTCAAGGTTCAAAAAGAGGACTACTACCTAGATCAGCAATTTTAGATCGTAGAAAATTACTTCTATAGCACTAAATATTTTAAAATATTTTTGATTCAGCACTCCAAGTCCCTGATGACAATGACAGAATTATTTTTAGTACCCATTGAAAGACATTTCAAAAGGTAAGCTTTTGTTCGACAGTTTTTCCTAAAAAAAACTAGTAAATGCATGAATGCACAGGGGAAACAACAACTGAAAAGGAATTTGTCAAGTGCTTCTGCAAGGTACTTCTTGGAGATGTTAAATGTCTCCCTTCCTACACAGTTCAGATTTTGTTTCAGCATCCTTTCCCTATTCAGTGTCAATGCACAGACTAATTGTATGTTATCGTAGCAATTTCTGCTGGGAAGCTATTTCACATACTGCACCATATTGTACAGCTACTTGCATACCTATTACTGGGTCAGACCAGAGAAGAACTTGATGGTATAATGAATTCTGTACGAGAGAGAATCTGCTCTGTGGTTCATTTAATGCTAGTGTGGAATAAATCTGTTAACTTCAGCAGACTCGTGCTGGTGTAATTCAGTGTAGATCCATGCAGCGTGTCGATAAAACCACTCCCTGCTGGAGGGGATCACACCTGCTCATTCACTACACATCACAGAGCTACACCAGTACAGCCCCACTGTCCTGCCTCAGCCGGCTAATGGGAAGATCAACTTACCCATGTGAGCTGCTCAGACTCCACTTTGTCCACAGGGGCCACAGAACCACCCCTGCAGAAATCAAGAGGCTCAGCCATGCTGTGACACTGGGCTGTGCTCGCTCGGCACCTCAGGGACACGCTGCTTGCAGCAGCTCCCAGGGGCCAAGACCATGGCACTGGGATGCTCCTGGGTGAGCTCCTGCTTCTCCTGGCATGCAAAGCACTGTGAAGATACTCAGGCTGCACCTCCTCTTGAGCTACTGCAAGTCACAAAAAAATCATTGCTGAGGTCCCACTAAGTTCTCTAACAGATATATGGACAAAACAGTGTCTTTACTACTAGAGAAAGAAAAAATGTTCTCTTACAATGAAAATTAAAATGTTGCAAACAATTCAACTAGAAGTCTCTAGTTAAATTCAAAGTAAAAGTTAGAATCTCCAATCGACAAGCCAGGGAAAAGCCACAGTGACATTAATTTGCTTACTGGGGACAGATGGATGAAATGTTTTTCCAGCAAGGATGTTGAGGAGGTGGGTTAGTTAACAAGGCGAACCTGGGGGCTACCCTGAATCCATCACAAAGATGGGAGAGCCTGCAGGAGGAGGTGGCATTGCAGGTGGCATTACTAGCAGACTAAAGGCTTACAGGGAACAAGGCAAAGGACAAGGACCTGAGCAATACTTTGGGGCTTAAAAGTAAGCAAAAAAAATACAAAGGAAGGAGTTAATGAAGACCCAGTGTTAAACAGTATCAGCCATAGAGCTCTAAGCAGGGCAAATAAAATTCTCTGTAGGTTGAGAAGTCCAAACAAAAGAAGGCTAAAAGAAAACAGAAGAGGAACATCAGTAAAGCAAAGAAGCAGGCACTGGAAAACCCAGATGGTACATTTGGTCACAGGCACCAAAGAGTTCATGAAAGCTGTGCACGTGTAACCACAGGCAACCATCAGCTCTGACATCTGCATTGCCAGATTCCCACACTTCTGGAAGATAAATAACCTGTTTTGAAGGGAACACTTCAAATAATAGTATAGGTATTACTGTAAATCACAGTCTTATTCCTCAGCTGTATTTCATCAGCTTTACCTTACGTGCCATCTTTCTATCATGTGCCAGACAATGCTCTTCTATCCTATTATCTGCAAACAACCATTCCTAAATTCAGTACTTCATAGTCACGTAATTCTGCTCTCTTTCAACCCACATATAAATGTCCAGTTCCATAGGCTAAAGGTAATATTTCTATCATTGTCCCCAGCAGCTCTCAATACCAACACAAGGATGAAAAGAAAGAAAAAGTCTTGCTGTACAGGGCATCTGAAGCAGGCTTTCGAAGTTCTACAGCCATCAAACTAAATCACCATCCTTATTTACTCTTTTTGATGTGAGCAACTCTCTTAATACTTCATGAATCACCAGAACAAGAAGAGCTCTAGCTCCATCTAAACATTTTGTAATGACTACCACCTATCCAGCTTGCTTTTGAAGGAAATATTTACTTGCCTTCATTAAATTTCAGTGGCACCAGACCACAACACACACACACACAACCTCAGTTAAATTACATGACTAAGCCTCTCACAGGCTAGGTCTCCCATACAGAAGCACAGGACAAGTCAGCTCACATTGAAATAGTTGAGAAACAGGGTGCTGACCATTTCCAAAAATTAGGCACTTCTGTGTCAAACGAAAAATAAAATCCAAAAAATTTATTGAATGGGATTGCAAAAACTTAATATATATATATATTTGTAAAAACTTAAAATATATATATATTCATGAGGTGTTTTTAATAGCACTTCTTGATCTGAAACGTCATTTTCATACTCCTCCTTCAGTGATTACTCAATACCTACATAGTAAACAGAGATGAACAATCCTGTAAATATATTAAATGAAGCCTTCCTTTTTCATACTGATTTCAAAACTGCAATACCAGCACCAGCTCTGCTTGGATTTTAGAAAACTTTGGTACTTGAGCAATCCACCTTCTTACCATGTAAATCCATTATAGCATTTGGACTAATCCTGTTGTCAAAAGGATTCCTGAGAATACCAGGAGGCAGCTAATTTTACTATGTTTTTATTCTTGGCAGTATCTGAAAACTGGATGTGTGGCTATTAAGAAAGTAAAATTCACTCAGTGAGAGCTCCAAGTAAAGAATAATCTCCCACATAATAATTTCTGCAAGTCCACAGGCATAGGTCTAAGGTTCAGTAGGTGTCCTGGAGCTTACAACCATGCCTCTTTGTTTCTCTTGCTTGAATAAACATTTGATAAAAGAAAGATGAAGAGAAATGTTAATCCTGAATTTGTATCTCAAGACACGCAGGGGGGAGAGAGAGAGAAAAAGAGACACAGGGATCTGGCTGGATTTTCTTACAAGGTTATAAGAAAAATAAATCCAAAGATACTAATCAGGGGAATTATCTCTCCTCTTATCTAAACAGCTGCTTTAATGTAAAGTCAAGAAATAAGTGGCCTTCCAGGAGGACACATGTTTGCATAAAAAGGAAGATACACAGGTCAACTCAGCTTTAAAAAAAAACAACCAAAAACAATAGTGAGGAATGGGAACAGCTTCAGAAATGTATAGAGTTTGGGGACACACTGTGGAAGGGACTGATGGTCTCCACAGATCCCTCCAGTAATTTACCAGACAAAAAAGTTGTGAACATAAAACAGAGCAACATGAGTCCTCATCCCACCAGTGACTGTGACTACTATCCTTGTGGTCCAAGACAAGCTATTTAATCCATATAAATCTTTCCATCTGTGCAACAGATTAATAATATTTACCTACTCACATATTTGGGATTAAAACATTATTGTTATTTTTAAAATATGTTGAAGATTAATCATGCTATGTAATTGTTAAATATTATTATTACTAAAAATGTGACGTATTGTTTAAATTAAAGAAAATACTATATCTTTATCTTGTTGCTTAATATAGTTACTGCAATTTCTAGTCTGAATGTTCTGTATTTATTGTTTGCATTGCACTGACGTGTATTAAATTAACAAGATTATATTGTATGATTGCTCTCCTCTTGAGACCCTTAGGAAATGAGGCTGTCCTAGGGAGTACAGTGTTTAAATAAATATTATTTTATGCATTAGTTTATAGGCACAGACCGTCATTTTTTTGCATCTCTGGATGTGTTTTTAATGTTACCTAATTCCACATTATGTTTAAAGGAAACTTCATTGCTTGAACATTAAAAACAAAAGAGTAGAAAGTATATAAAATTGGACCGCAGGAAGCAATCCCGCAACGGAAGTTGAAGGGACGAACTGTTCCAGCTCATTCTTCTTTCCTGAACACTTACTCTCTGCTGTACCATTCCCACCTTACAAACTTCACACACAGTGGAGAACAGGATGCTCTGCTCACTTGTGCATCCACAAAAGCATTTCCCTTTCTTTCAGTGTCACCGGGAGGAGCACACGTTACAAACCCATCACCCAGTCCAGCGCCAACCAGGCTGATCTCTGGCTCTGCACACCCACTGGCACAGTGCTCCTGTGAGTGGCTGGACACCACCACCTGCATTTCCTGACACGCCTTTGGCCACACATTCAAGAGATACCAGAATCCAGGAGCCAGGCCCAATGGCCTGTGCACACACAGCCCCACTGTTTTCTAGGTTAGCAGATTTATTACTTGAATGAGTGTGGGCTGCTCCTTGATACCCAGACTCCAAGTTCCAAGCACAGACACGGCCAGACTAGAACCACTGCAGAGTGCTCTATGAACACCCCTTGTGGCAATTGTGGCTCGTTGAACACAGACAACATTATTTAGGCATAGCTAGAGCTAAGTTAAATACAGTTGGAGTCAAATGTTCAATTTCCTGGCTTATATAACACTGTTATCACAGTCTGAATTTGTCAGAATGTGGAATCATTACTCAGAGTGTTGGTAGGTTTTGTACACCACCTGAAGCATATTCCACAGCTTTTTCTTCTTGTGGAATAGAATTTACCTACCCATGTACTTCTGAATGAGTGCCATGCTCTGCTCAAAGCAAAGGTTAGAGGGGTTACTCCTCAGTATATAAACACGGAAGCCTTGCACCTCCACTCTTCTGTTAAATAAGTTTTTCTCTTGTTTTAGAAGCTTTTAAGACTGCAAATAAATCAAGACCACCCTGCCAGGCTCCTAAAGTACAAGCTACTCATCTAGAATAAATTCAGCTGTCATTTAAAGTTGAACTAGATTGGACAAAGAGGCAGCAATCAAGACATTTTCATGTGAGGCAGGTAATTACAGAATCTGTTTAACTACAGTGATTAGGCACTGCTAAGAAGAAGCTCCAAGAAATCTCAAGCAACTTGTGAAGGAGGAAAAATAAGTTAACAGCTGTGGACCTCTTGCAATGGATTTGATTTTTCCTCCCCCTTCCCCACCTTATACCAAACAAGCAGGTTAACAAGAAACAAAAGGCAGATAAGGGAGTGCAAGTGGATCAAGGGAAATCCTCAAACAGTATGTCTGAATGTGGCATTAAATGGTTCATTTGGTGGTAAGTGATTAAATGGGAGAGGACTTTCTTTATCATGGAAATTGGTCCTCTATACTGTTGGACCTATGCTAATGATTTGAAACTGAGAAAAAAGGATGACTGTGTTATAATGGTTTATAATACACCACTTCATGCTGGACTATGAGGAACATTTGCATTAATACAGCCAGGCAAGGAATCTGAACAGTAATGGATTTTTGTTTGGCAGAAGTATTCTCACTAGTGTCCAAAGTTCACAACCTAGAAAATGCTAGCTTTTTTTATACACTAACTTATAGCAAGATGTGTCATTTTTAGTCACAACACAGTGAAAACAAAGGCCCTCCTATTATACAGAGAAGTCTCCATTTCCAAGTCTAATTAAAATTAGCCTTGTGATGGGAAAAACTATACTGCAATCATTGGGTAAGTGCAAACCTGTATTTAAATCATAGAAATCCTTTAGGGCCCTAATTTATATTTTGCTTATATTTAAGCTATGTAAACAGGGATATTCCTTCAAAGAGGGAACGCTCAGCACATCAGCTAAGAGTTTCAGAGACCAGAGGTAGTGTTTCCAAATTCATTTGCTAACTCCCTTGCCACTTGGGAGTAACTTTAAATTAAGCTCTCACCATATTACCTCAAATGGCTTGATAAATTCATGCAAAATCTGGGAAGGAGGACTAAAATGCCTTTTTAAAGATCTCACTGGTGCAATCCCAAAAATATTTCAAACTTTGAAGAGAAGAAAAGGTAGCTTCATATTATGACCAGAATCTTGGATAGAACCAGAAAAAGCAACACATTCAAACCCTTTAAAAGTCAAAAAATATCATTAAAGGGTGATTCCTTCCTGCCTTGATCTCCTTGCCCCCACTAGAATAACAAATGGTTATGGTTCCATTTTACAGTGTAGCAAGGAGGATTTGAGAATCTGCAGGGCCTCATCTGCTGCCTGTTAAGCAAACATCTAATGTAATTTTAAATTTCACTTCATCATTGTGATAGCTTCAAGCAAACCCTTCCTGTGTGCCAATCCTCCCTCTCAAAGGCACACAGCCAGTGTTGCAGAATGGACAAAACCATCCCAAAACAATCAGCTCCCCTATGACTGTGAATTATGACATAAGCTACACTTGTAGGGACACGTCTCCTCATTCTTCTTCATTCACTTTAAAGCAGTGCCTTTTAGTTGGTGAGTACAAAGTGCTGAAGCTACTTATTGTCACAGTGGTAAAATATAAGGTTTGATGGGGCATAGGGCTGAGTCTGTGGGGATATTTAGGTGTGTGAAAGTGCAGAGAGAAATGATGAGGTCAATACCTCTGAAAGCATCAGAGGTGCATTTTCTAGAAAGCCTTAGGCCCAAGTGAGGCTTCATTTTCAAAAGTATGCCATGCATTTTAGAGTCTAAGTGTTCCCAAAAGTTACTGTGACTTAGGCTCATACATCACTTGGGCACTTCTGAAGAGTACACCTTCAGTAAATGTACAAAAGTGCCTGTAGCAGCGAGGTACCTCTCATAAGTGTCAGGACAGTGAGGCTGCTTGCCTGCTAGGGACTCTTTATAAATCCCCTGGGAATCTTCCTGCATTTTTATATGCGTAAATAAATTTCACCTTGTCCTCTAGTGTCCTTTAAAAGCAAGAGGACAACTTGCACACAAGGCCACTGTGTGTGTATCAATAAATCCCTGATAATCATATCTCCCAGTGACCCCTGATACAGAATTACTGCTTGGGCTGGAGCAATGCCAGCTCAAATACCAGCCCCAACAGCCCAATCTGACCTACAAGTGTTAAAGCAAAGGACACACACAGATCATCTGGGGGATGATCTGCAAAGATGGTAACAGCTCTGCCATCGAGACACCCTGGCCAGCCGACAGCTCTCCCAACTTCAATGACCATATTCCACTTGATGTTCAATGGATGACAGAAAACAAGGACATAAGCACTCGTGGTGTCCAAGGAGGTCTTCAGATTTTCTCTTCTGGGCACTAAACTGGAGAAGCAAAGGCACTATGAAGACAACATTTCTCTGGCACAGGTACTCCCACCACAAAAAATTACCCATGCTACTCAATCTTCCTGAGTAACATGCCTCTACAGCTACAATAAACGGACCAGAAACCTTGCCCCTCCTCATTTCAGACTATAACTGTTTGACCACAGAACTGCTGTCCCTAAAATCTAGAAATTCTAATGACTTACTAGAAATTAAGGAATGTCAATATTCAACAACCCAGGAAAATGTTTTGCTTTCTACTTGCCAGCTATGTACCAGCAGGCCATACCTACTATTCCTCCAGCAAATGAAGATTTACAGTCTCTGCATAGTTTAGAAAGAACAGAGTAGGTACCGGGGGGGAAGAGGAACTTCTCATGTACCCCATCAGCTCACCCTTAAAAGAAAAAGTACCCAGTTAAAGCCTTGTTAGTCCCTGGGTCTTTTTGTGGGGTTTCTGACACTAAAGTATGTGGCTTCAAGCAGCAAATGTGGAGGTCAAGGAAACTCCCCTGAGAGGAGCTGCCATGTCCAACTGCAGCATGATGTTTGCTCAGAAGTGATGAAAGAAATGCCAGCCTCCTCTTCCTTTCCCTGGTACTCACCTAAACAAAGAGATGTGCAAGGGAATGTGCTGCCAAAGCCAGTGCTGGCTGTGCCCAGGAAGTGCCATTCGGCCCTCAGAGGTTCCCCTCTGCTTACAGACACACAGTAGGATATGAGGAAGAGAGAATTATCGAGACAGACAAATGATTATTTAAAATAATTATCATGTTTTTTTATAGAATAGCCAGTGCTGGACTCAGTTCTGGGGTGGAGGGGGAAGGATCTGTAAATTAAATTCACATGATCCACTCCTGTTCATTCACACGGTTATATAAACTGCCCACTGGCAGAAAGGTGGTCATTTGTAAATTAAAGAAGGAAATTATGTCACCTCAGTACAAATATGTGGCTGATGAAGACTGTTTATGGTAAAGATAAAGAAATAACCAAATAGGTGACATGGTGGAGCACGACTTCAACTAAACCCTCGTGGAATTTCACCTCTGGTTCTGCTGGAGGTTCCACTGCTTTAACAACGTAGCTGGGGCACTTTGTCCTGCACAAGGGAGACGAGAATGTAATGGATAACTCCTTAATTACACAGTCTATCAGATGCAATGTTCTCCCCAGCAGCAAAATGTCCATTGGCTTTTACAAGGTACGGCTGGCAGAGGCAATTTATAGCAACTGCCCTAATCCTTGGAAGGAAATGTCTTCGTTCTCTAATTGCCCAAGGTTTGGGCCTTGTCCATTCTTAATGAAGACAACAGGAATTCCACTTTTGACATAAACTTGAGTAGAAGAGACCCTCTAGAACAGCAAGCACTGGAAAAATACTGATGTAGTCATAAACAGCTCTCAGGCAACAGCAGGTCATATATTGGTGGGTGTTCTGGGATGAGTTCAACATAACAAGTACTACCCAAACCTTCACCATTTCCTAGCAAATGGTTCAAATGCTCCATGTCTCAAAAGCTATGAGATAAAGCTAAGAAAAAAGTCATAAAATAGGAACAAAGTCTAAATGTTGAATGCTGTTCTCCACATCATGCTGGGAGGCCACAGCTTATCCCTTTAACTGTGAGAGGAAGCATTTTGGGCAGAGAAAGTATAAACACAAATACCCCAAACACAGGCAGTGTGATTGCAAGTGGAAGTCTGTTACAGATAATTCATGATTCCCTAATTCAGGCTCCATATGACTGCTGCAGGATATGCACTACAATCTGATCTCAGTGTTTGTCACTTGTCAAAAAATTGAGAACAAAGAGCCAATTAGCTGTGGTTTGTTTTCTTTTATTTTGCTGGAAATAAAAGCTGAGCTATCATACAGAAAAAAATTCCTGGTGTGTGTACGAGGCAGGGAGAGGAAAAAACCAATAAACAAACATTTTTACAAAAACTCAAATCATAGGACTTGCAAAATAAGGACAGCTGGGATGCATAAACAAGAGCATTAGAAAAAAAATTATTTTATACAACAGAAACTTTCCTATTCTGGCATTTGTTCTTTCAATATACAGTATAATCACTAACTTCTACTGCAAATCTGCAAAGATTTTAAAGGCAGCAGTAGCTGCAGTGGGACTGGTTTTTGAGGCTGTCTGAAAGGCAGTGACTGTCACATAGTGCTCAGGCGCTATTTAACCATTAAGATAACACTGCTTTGCATTTGTTTGGAGATTATGATAATAGACTGTTTTGTGACAATGGAATTAATTGCTCCTCCCCACCTTGTTATGCAGTAGATAAAGAGACTCTGGAGACACATCATCAGTATTCCAGTGCTTCTGCAGTGAAACCCATCACAGATGCCTAAGATACAGCACTGAAAGATAAAAAGGGACCACCTGGCTTCATAGCCTCATCTCCTGGGTAAACCAGTCCATGTTTCACTCCACTGAACAGTAAACCAAAAGTTTTGAATACAATTTGGGGAATAAAAAATAAAAAAGAGACTACTTGAACCTATTGCTAAGACAGAGAAATCTGGAGGGGTAGAGTAGAATTACTGAAATTAGAATGCAATTAGAACAGAGAAGTCAATATCCCTGTACTACAAAGATGACAAGAGATCTTTAAGGGACCACAAAGAAGTGGTCAAGGTTTTGGTTTGTGTCTCAGTTAAAGAGAGCGCTCAATATGGTGCCACAGCACTGACTGCTAACAAAAACTGATCATTCAGGAAGTACCAGCAACACGCCAAGCAAGATCCACAAGAGTTCCTGGGAGATTTCCAATGCAAGGATGGATCGAGTCCAAAACCTGATTGCATCGAAGAAAGTAATACATGACTAGTTTATTGAGACAGCCTAGTGTAACTCTAACACATAAACACTGTTGCTTATGGCAAAGGAGACAGCATTTAGCAATTTGCTTAACACTTTGCACACAAAAAAGCAATTAGAAAATTAATTTCCATCCTGATCTGAAATCTAGAAATATTAAAAAATATATTTGTGTATTAGTGTCAGGAATTGGCAAATACCTATATTAACTACTATAAGAACACAACTCTTCCCATTCCTACTGATAGTGGTGGGACTATTTTATGACATGCCCAGTGAGCCCTTTCACTCCTTTTTAGGTTCAGTATTGAATTAGGAAAATCTGCTGCTTTTTCTACTATCACAACTCTTTGTCCTTCAGTGTTCTGTTCATGAACTACTGAAGCCTATTATGTTTAAATAATAAAATAATGGAAACCAAGACAGTGATTCTGTACAAACACAGATTAAAGTTCTTTACCTAGAGCTGTGCTTAGGTCACTCCCAAGGGAGGCTGAAGGGAACAGTCTCTGTGCATAGGGGAAAGCACATTTCATAGCTTAAGAGAAGTCCCTGTTACACTGCTGCCTTTTAAGCAGCAATGGGAATCAAGCAATGTTGATTTCTAAGAAAAAACAAAATTCAAATTTGGTTTTGAGCACAAACAGAGATAATTAAAGCCCTTGCTCTAACAGGAAGCTGCATTAGAAAACTACTTTTCACTTTTGAGGACGCACACTGTGTTCCTTGTTATGCCAATTTATTTTAATTAATCAGAAAAACATTTATTTGAGGTATTAGCAATTCTGGTGCTTAGCCTATCATTCTGCCTCCCTTCTAAATACCCAGAGTGGCAATTCCAAAGTTGAGCACATCTGGTGAAAGGAGGAATCTCTCCTTCGGGCACATCACTGAAAAGGAGCAGTATAAATTCAATGGGCCAAATCTTTGTCCTTACACTCACCTGGAGAAAGCTGAACTGTGCTGGAGTTCACCACCACAAAGAAATACAATTTAACCCTTAGTGGAGTGTGAAGTGGGGCTCTTGGCATTGCAGGAGCCCGTTCATGCTTGCCAGGGAGGAAGTGTGACAAACCACAGAACCTCCCAACAAGCAACCTGTGACTCAAATTTAACCATGGTGGGAGCAGGCCCAAAGTCCCTCTGGGAGACAGACGGAAAGCTGAGAGTATGGCGAGGCTGGAAGGACCAAACAGCTTGGATGCACCTAGGTGATACTCCTGGAATACAAAGGACAGATGAGATCTTCCAGGAACATTAAAGACAAAAAGGAACCAGAGGATGACTCAGACTCATTTCAGGTTTCTCTACAGCACCTGTCATTTCTGAAACCATCACTGAGTTTCAGAATATCTGCCTAAGAAGATGCTCCTCTCCAACACTGTCTGGAGAATGGAAATTAAAAATACCATCTTCCATGTTCCTCTTTGCGTTCTTCATTCAAATAATAGGAACAACTAACCTGTCCTCACCCGCTCTTGTCCCCTACCTTGTCTACCCAACCCAAAAGCATTGGATAAAAAGGAGACCCCCAAAACACATGTGACTGACATGACTTCTTAAAAAATTCTGAAGTTTAAAAAAGTTAATGAATTTTGATAATATTTAAATTAAAATTAAGATCTATTTTAATAGATTTAAAATATAGATTTCTATTTTAATAGGATGTTTTGGATTTTTTTTTTCCTTTTTTCTTTGGTTCTCTGTACCTGTCCCATACAAAAACCTTATAAAATAAAAGAAAGAGCACTAGAAACTTCATTTTAGTCTTCTTTTAGTTGGACTAAAGTTAATGGGTAACTGGAAAGTTCATAGGGCTGGCATAACAAAATAAACACTAAATATTTCTAGAGGCAGCAAAAAGAAAAGCAGGATTTGCCCTGACACATGCAGGAAAAAAGTGCTACCAATATCACCAGTAATATTTCCTAACTGGTACTGTTTGTGTTACCAGAAACATTAGAGGCCAGTGGGAAAAAAAGCAGCTTTGACAGTTGCATGGCAACAAGAAAAAGACTCAGGGATGCTCCCTGAGGATGAGTGTGGCACAAACAGGGAGCAGACAGTAACTTGGCTCCAGCTGAGCTGGCTGTGTGCTGCCAGCCTGACCTTAGACCAGCTATAATCCAGCAGGCAGCCATTCCCACTGCACAACTCCGCCAGCTCTCTGCCAGTGCCTCTCGTGTGCAATGGGGCCAGCTTTCAGCATCCAAATGGTATGAAAGCTCTCAGGAGAAATAAACCACACATCAACTCAAACAGTGTGTGCAAAATGGCAGCAGCAAACAAGTCCTCCAGCTCAGGGAGTTTCAGCACTCAGGTGCTTCTGCAATATAGCATTTTGGGAGCTGCTGCACACTACAAACTGAGACCAAGAAGGGAAATGTCCCAAACTCACAGTGTGACAGCCCACAGCACCATCAGGAGGAAAGCCAGCCTTTCCACAAGGCACTTAATATAGAGACCTGAAAATAAACTGAGCTCACTTATTTTGCTCACCTTAAACTCCTGCTAAAGTGATTGAAATTGAGGCCCAAGTCCCATTTGACTGCTGATTTACTCAAGGTAGCATTCTTCTGTTAACACATGCAAAACTGTCCCTTGCGATCTCCACAATTACCACATGCTGCTGTGACAGTGCCTACACTGTCACAGTATAGTCTCTTTTGTATATTATAATCACTACCAGTAAGGGCAATTTTTTGTATAATAAAAATTACCATATTTTAGCAGAAGACAGAAAAAATCTGTAAAACTAATGAAGAGCCTTTTTTCTTAATTACAAACCAGAGAAGACCAAGCAACAAGAGAAGTGTAACCGGGTAGAAAAATTTGCCCCAAACCTTTCATCCTCTTTCACAATAATTTTTTTTCTCTTCGATTTTTAACCTTTTCTGTCACCACCAGCACTAAAAGCTGCTTTCCCCCCCCCCTTTTGCTGGAAGAACAAACAAACAGTTGCCATTTCAGTCAAAGCAATGTTATTCTTTGGCTGCCTGGCACCGGTTTCAGCTCACAGGGCGGTCAGTTCCTCTGGCTCCCATCCAGCAAGCTGAATAAACCAGTCTGGCAGTAAGCACAACTCTGTTTGGGCTCAGAAATCAGTGCTTCAGACCTGTCTCCAACCTGAGCGCTTCCAATTTACAGCACTCCAACACCGCAGGAAGTACACCAAGCCAATCTGAAACTCAAATATATTTGAAACAAAGCTTTCTTCCATGCTTTTAGGTCTTTTTCTACACTCTTCTTCCTTCTCTCTTTAATGTTTGCAGGTTGGAATTTAGTGCTCTTTTTTCTGCCAGAAGTTTGGCCTTTGCAAGAAATAACTTCATCCAAGTGTGCCATTTCCTCCAAAATGCGCAGCAGTGGCAGAAATCACAGACAGATCATTATCATCTTTTCTCTGTTTCTTGCTTCTCTCCTTTTGTATGCAGCACTATGAAAGTCAAGAACTTTTGTGAAATTACAAAACTCATTTTTTATAGACATGCAGTCTCTCTGTTCAAGACTTTGCACTCTCAGAGCACAAAATAGAAAACACAAGAAAACGTGTAATACAAGTTGTAATTTGTAATACAATACAAGAGAAACTGTGGTTCAGCAAGTGCAAAGGCATGCTGGAAGGATTATAAGTGCAGGACTAGGCACTTTAGACTCCCCTTATGCTCCGCTCTCTGGCAGAACAACACTAACAGCAGAATTCCACTTTACTGGGATAAGGGACGGTGCTTATGAGAATGGCAGGAGATGTGAATGCCAAGGCTCAGATATTGTATTGAGTGCTGTGTTTCAGTGCTCAGGTTATTATTTTCCCTTTCCTCCTCTCATTTTTCACACCATTAAAATTCCACCTCAGACACCAGACTCAAAGTGAACAAACAAACCTGCATTGTTTGCTATCCAAACCCACCACGCTCACACGGCTGCTGCTGAAGGTGCAGTGACACTTGAGCTGAGGAGCACAAACCACTCGGGCAGCTCACAGGGGGAATGCCAGAGTGACAGATTAAGTACAAAACTAACCCACATGCTGTGTTTCTGCTGCGCAGGTGTGTGCAGGGATTATCCTTCTGCCACGCAAGTCACTTATGCCAATCTCAAAAGAGCCTTTCTCCTTCCTTCTGTTTCTCCACAGAACCACAGAATTTCTAGGTTGGAAGAGACCTTTAAGATCATCGAGTCCAACCCATGTTCTAATACTACAACTAGATCATGGCACCAAGTGCCACATCCAGTCTTTTTTTAAACACATCAAGGGATGGTGACTCCACCACCTCCCTGGGTAGATGATTCCAGTATTTGACCACTCTTCATTTATATGAAGTAAATTTTCCATGGCTACTGTGCCAAAACCCTTCCAGGGAAATTATTTTGTAAAACTTCAAATATTATCACTACTTCTTGTACACAATAATTTATCAATCATTGTAACATGCTACAAGTCTAGATCCTACTCTCAGCATCTCAGCAGATGGAAGTTACCCACATTCTTTGAAAGAATCTTAAATACTACTTCTTTGCCCTGAAAAGAACAATTTGGGGAAAAAAAAATTAAAGCTTCAAGATCACTTCTAAATTCTGCACATAAATATTATGCTAAGCCAAGATGGAGACAAGTAGTAAAAAAGGTGCAAGAATCCTGAGACATGTCTGAAGTCCTCAGATAAAAGTTAGCACATACAAATTCCCATTTAGAAGCAGAAGTAATTTGAAGAAGTTCTACTTAATGGATGGCACAGAAAATATGGGTTCTGGTTTCCAACAAAAAGTGACATGCAGTAAAATATTTAGGCAATCTCTTGAGGATATGCAGCATTTCATAAATTAAAGGGCTTTAGTCAGCTTTCCATGTGACAGCAACCAACCCACAGTTCAGTCAGAGGAGAAGTGTTTGTGTTTAATCCCAAGATGGATTGGAAGAACTTCTGGCATGAACTGACACTGATATAAACTGCTCAAGAGTTTTTACAGAGAATAAATGGAAGAGAAAGCAAACTGTTTTAAATTGAAGCTACCATAATATTCAGCAGAAGCCAAAATTCTCTGTTCCAAAAGCCATGCGACTAAACACTGGGATGTAATTTTCAAACAGGTAAGTAAACTGCCTTTATAAATTCCACCACTATGTTTAAAAATCATTTAGCTCTCATTCCAATTTATTAAGTGTGTCTGTGTAGATTTGGGCAGAAAACAGGGTGTACTGGTTGTTAAAGAAATGGGAGAGTAAGGGGATGTGAATCCTGCTGTGGTGGTATCACAGAATGCCTGGGTGACCTTGGGCTAGTCAGTTGTGACCCCTGTAAAATGGAGATAATCACACTTATCTGATTCAAGGGGGTACCAGGAGACCTACTGTTTCCTAATTGTTTAGAGATGTACATGGGAAAGGCACAATATATAGTTACATGGGTTAGGTTTCTAGAAATATCTACTGGTGACACAATAGATTTTACCCATCTGTGTAAAAGTGTCAAGTACTGCTATTATTTTGACCTCATTGATAAAGAAAGGATGGGTGGTCTGGTAGATTGAAGCACATTTTGGCTGGAAGCTATTACCCTTTGAGACGACCTCTTGTTTCAAGTTTCATTGGTGTATCAGAAAAGTTACAGGCAGCAACAGTAAGGGTTTCTGTAATTCATGCTACAAAAACACTTCAATCTGTTTTATCTCCTCTGACATCCTACTCCTCTGTACTAGTCCTAATGATATTTTTCTTAATCAAGCATATGTTAATGGCAAGAAGCAGTATCACTTCTTTCTGGTTTTACCTGACCTGTCTTTGGGTGCTCACTGTATCTGTGAAGCTATACCAAGCTCAATTGTCTCTCACTATTAGAGAGGGGTAGAAAAACTGACTGCCATGTTAAGAAGGGCATAAAAATGATGGTAATTTAAGAGGATGACTGATTTTAAAACAAGATACCTAAATTGAGGTAAAATGTAGATCCTTCTGATAGTTTCATGTAGCCATTCAGTTTTAGAGAGAGAAGTTGTTTAAGGTGATTTGGGCAGGATTTATGTAAACTGAGTAGCAAGGAAAAGAGATGATTTACATTAAAAAATATCACAAGCAACCATCAAGTAGCAGTAGTTTTACTGCTGAAATGTGACTCTGGAGAATTTTTACAAAATCTCCACACTTGGCCAGGAAGGGTAAGGCAAGAAAGGGGCCAGTATGAAAGTAGTAGTTTTAACCTGGAGTAATCCATGCTGATTTCTATTTCACCAGAATAATTTTACACCAGAAATATCCATACAGAATGCAAATACTGGCACCTCTGTCTAAAGCACTCATTTACCACCAAGTGCCCTTGTTTTACTCAGTGTGTTTGCAAGGATGAACCACTCTATCATTTGTATCAGTAATGCAACTCCCACCCACACGTGCTTCAACCCCAGACTTGACTAATGCATGAATCTTTATGCTGTGCTCCTTATGAAATGCTGTGTCCTATCACGTTGCCACGATACTGCCGCTAGATTTATGGCTCTAACTAAATCATCCGATCATACCACTTCTGTGCTGTGCTTCTTCCATTACCACCTAATGTATCAAAAGCATCGATTTTACACTTGCCAGCTTTTCTGCCGGAGCACTCCAAGGTCCTGCAGCACTTTATTACACCCCATGCCCACTCCCTGAGCTGTCATGCTAATGAGCCATGTGTCGCTACTTTAATTTTTCTGAAGCAGGTCACAAAGCTCAATTCTCCCCTCACGTGGGAGAACCTGAGTCCAATTCCTGAGCCGTCATGGCTGGCTGATTTTGAATAGTGCATATGATGACAGGCTCTCATCTTACTGGCCTGGCCACCACAGCACCCCTTCCCTCCCAAATGCTGAACGAAATATAGCCATTTATGGTTTCAGAATGCTTTTTCCTATTTACAGCATACTGTACTTACCAAACACCTAATATCCTGAGGTGTCCAAAATGCTGAAATTATAACCTACTTAACCTCAATAATTCTGAGAGGTCAATTTTTATCTCTACAATAGGGGTCTTATTTCGACTGAAAGAAAATGAAAGACAGCATGATTAAGAGACTCAATTGTCAGGACACAGAAACACCCTGGGAACCCACAGAAATGTAGCAAAACAGAAAAAGGCTCAGATCCTCCAGAAAGGACCAATATATTTTATGACCTGCAGGTATGAATCCCTTCCAACTCCAGGTATTTTATGATTTCTATCAATTTACTGCCTTGCCAGGATATCAGTTAGGAAAGGTAAGAAAGACAAGAGGTTAGAGTAGCAGCTTTTAGGTTACCCTGAAAGGCATCTCAAGGACATTTGCTACATTTTGTAAAGTTAATTTCTGAGTAATGTCGCCGTCCTAAGACGTAAAAGAATAGGAACAACTAGGCGGCAATTAATGAGGGCCAGTTCAGCCTTCTTATTTTGACCATTCCTACAAATAAGGCTACTTGGTGTTTGAGACCCTTGAGGAGCAAAACATTTGGGTCTCACTAGCTTTGCTTGTTTTAGAACTTTAAATGGCATGTGAGCTGGGGAGAAATGCATCAACCACCATTCTGTTAGCAACTGTTTTCCACATACATTTGTGTTTTAGTGGTAGAAAGTAGTAGATTAAGATATGAGGTCTCTGCCATTTGGTACAGATGTCCCAGCATCATCATCCTTGAAAGTGTTCCAAAGGTACTGCATGTGGTACCTGAGGACATGGTTTAGTGCAGAACATGATGGTGCTGGGTTAACAGCTGGACTCAGTGACCTTAGAGTATTTTCCACCCTTAATGAGTCACTGCACCTATGAAGTAACATGGAGTCACATAGTCCATGTGTAACATGGTTCTTTTGGCCCACCACTGTTGTCTTTAGGGAATGGCTGCACATTTTCATGGTACTTTGACATGTCAGTATTAGCTGACCTCTTGTAAACAGAAATACCATATACTAACAGAAATACCATATACTACATCTGAATTTTATCACCTTCTGTCATACAATATTACATTTTATCTTTACACTTTCGCTTCCTTTATATGGAAAAGGCCTCAACTACTAGACTGCCATTAACAGATCTAATTATTACATGGAAATAGAAAAATCATCTACTAAATCTTTCCTGTTAAAAGTGAGGACAGACTGAAAAGATGTGCTACAAAAAGGCTGACTAAACTATGCAGCATCACCATCCCTTACCTCCAGAGACAGAGTACATGTTAAAAGCCAGCAGTAAAGCTCGGAGAGACTGTGGATTTATCAGCTGAATGGAGAGGGAATACAACAGTATTTTTCATTATCAATCCGAAATTAAGAATATTAAAATCTCCAAAACTTCGAAGGAGCAAACAATAGTGATTATCCCCCGTTTTATTTATGTAAGAGTCCAGTACCAGCATTTAGGTCACTTAGCCAAGGTCACCAACTGTAACTAGCCATCAGTTTTTTGACTGGTGTTGACTCCCACTGTACTACTTACTACAAAATATAGACCTTGCAGATGTAGATTCTGAGCTAATGCCAATCATGCTTTTAAAGCACTATGCCAGCTATTCCATCTCTCTTGGGGACTTTTTTCAAATTCATATGGCAGGACTCAGAAACAAACAAAACCTTTAACACTTCAAATTCTGGTGTTTTCCAAATTTCCATCAAACTGAATTTTTAAGTTGGGTGTGTACACTGGGGCTTGTGGACCTCAAAGCTTCAACCCAACTGACTCTTAAAGAACTGTGACAGTCTTTCATACAAAGCTCTTCATAGCAAAGATTCCTTCTGTGCCATAACTGCCCATCACATCAGCTTTACTACCAAGAATGGGCACTATGGGCTTGGTCCTGCTGTTAAGACACAGGGTTAAGGACTGCTCTACCATGAAAAAGTACCCTACTGCTTTGCACCCAGGTGCACATGGAAAGCAACTTCAAAGGATACACCATGGCTTATACACACACAGCAAGAAGCTGCATGATCCTCTCATGTCATATTTCAAGTATCATTTTTCACAAAAATCACGCTGGATTCACAAAAAACACTTTTTCCTCTGAATTCTGACACAAATATTTGTTAACCTGATCCTTTCTCTTTTACTCAGAGCTCAAAAGCTTCCACCCAAAATACCTAAAGCTATCATTGCTTTAGCTGAAGAATTTGTTGGGGTCACATGATGGTTTGAAAGCTATGGTTGAGATTAATAGTGTGTTACAATAAACACAGTGAATAATGCAAAGCACAGAAACGATGGAGGAGGAAGTGGGGGGAATACATCTTCTGAGGCTATGCAGTTATTGGATGTTTAGTTTGAAAGAACACACAGGTCAGAGTGAGACTTCTGGCATCTTCTCCCTTACAAATTAATCACCAGTTCACAGTGACCAGCAAATTTCAGCTTATAAATAAAGTTCAAAGCCCCTAGGTCCTCATTTAAAAATGGAGACATATGGCTTGCAAACAGCTAATGGAACAAGCCTTCCCAAAGTTTGAGCTCATTCCCAACTGAGAGATCCATTTCACAGTAATAACACAGTGCAGCCATGAGTACATGAGCTTCAGACTTCCTTCCTGTATTTTATAATACTCTGCACTTCCACAGCAGCTTTTATCTGGTGAGTGGAAAAAGTTCTGATGAACATCAGTTATGACTTTTCAAAGTGCAGAACGCACTGCATAAACTGAGAACATATACAGACCCTCAGCCACACAGGCTTCAGCTCAGAGATGATACTTACCCAGAAACAAAAAGTTCAATGTTGTGCAGGGAAAAATCTGAAAATATTTAGAAAAAAGATTAGCTTACTCTCTGAAACATGATGTCTGCAAGTTTGGAGCCACAGGTCCCTTCTTGTCTACTTGTTCACCATAGCGTAAACCATGTCTAGCTGCAGTAATATCATATAAATAAGAAAGAAGTTCAGAAGGATACCAAATCCTAGGGTTTGCTATAGCTCTCATTTGCAACTGAGAAAACTGTGGTTTAAGTTTTGTATCTGAGAAGCCTGTGGCAGAAATCAGAAGGCTGAATTCCTAGTACTCACTCCAGTCCCTGGACAACTCTGCCTTCAATGTTTTGTTCTTCTAAAGCTGCCCTGAAAGCATTTTTTCCACACAGAATCTACTGCTTTGGGGGCTTTGTTTCATGTTAGTCACAAATCTCTCAGTATAACCTGAGGTAGACCAAAACACCGGCAGTCCTGCAGTGAAAAAACATCTAATGGGCCATAAATTAATGTTTCATTTCCTTTAATAGTGTAATGATTAATTCCTTCTTCAGAGCAAGATTTTGTTGTACATTTGATAGTTACACTATAAAGAAAGAAATGGGGTTTTTTAACGTCAAAAAGGATCAAAGCCAGAACACTGCTATTTTTGTTTGTGATCTTGTAGCTTGACTCTTCAAACAGTTTTTTCTCCCCAATTTTGTAAAAAGGTAAAAAAATCCATCTCAGATGAGACCTTGCACAGCTTGTCAAGTTTTGACCCACAGTGAATTTTTTTTGCAGATATAAACCCTTGAAAGTAGGGGTTTCTAATGGAAATGCTGACATAACCTTAACTATACCAATGCCGCCGTAATCTCAGGTTACCAGGAATATTTCTGCTGCCAATTCCATTTAACAAGTCTGAATGCATATAATTTGTTCCAGTTGTCTTTCCTTGGAGTGGGGCTCCTATGTGCACACTTTCCAATGTGGCTTGCATTAAAAGAAAGGAAAAAAACCTCCTACTCCTATGTAAATTCATATACACACTGATACGGCTTTATCACAGCTAAAAAGCTATAAATCTGCTTTAACTGATTCAGTGTGTTCCTTGGCCTGGAAAGGTGACTTGCTTCATTGCTGCCCTTCACTGAACGTGACAATCATAACTTTGCTTTATTCTTTCTGAGATATTTATTCCTTGCAAAAGAACCTCCCAAAAGCCCCCGAACTGCCTCTCTGTGTATTCATACTATCCCCTACTGACCAAGGGTCCCTCTGTTTGAGCCAAAAGGATTTGAGCTGGGTCAGGATTTGCCCCTGGCTATGCTAGGAATCTAATCCAAATGCCTCCCACTGATACCAGTGATAAGAATCTAGTCCTATAGCAAATTATTTGCTTCTCACCTTTGGCTCATCCTGAAGCCAAACAATTGCCAGGTTAAACAAATATTCTCAGGATGCAAAGTGAATTCATAAAGCAAGAGCTTAAGGGATAGCAATGTAAGTGGGCACATCTAGAGCCTCATGTCCTCTGAAAAATCTGCAGCTCACACACTGGCATTTCTCTGATCTTTCCTCTCAGAAGAAAGAGTGAAACAGGAGGAACAAAAACTCAACAGGATGGCTCCACTGCTCAGTGAATAAGAACAGGAATAATTCATGATATGATCCTCCTCACAGCTGCCAGTTAACAGCTTCTTACTTGATCTTCAGGGTCTAAAAGGCAATAGCTGATGCCTGGAAACTCAAAACCTCAACCTTGTTGTCATCTTTACATCAGAGATAAATTCAGAGGAATGAGGGCAAAATTGTGAGGACAAATTTTCAAATACATAAGTGAATTTTTGGAAGGTTTCAGTGAGTTTGAGCAGGCACCAACTGTAAAAATCAAGCCAAAATGGTCATCTCCACAATAACCCCTCAGGCTTCTGGGGACCCACAGTCAAGACACAGCTCTAGCCACAGTGAGTGCAAAAAGAGAACTCTCCTCAGGATGACTCAAAACTTGGTGGCTTGAAATGTCTCTGTCTAAATTGAAAGCTTATGGTTAATGAGTTTCTTGTTTAGTTTTCTGCCTAAAATTAAAAGAGAGGAATTAAGGTTATAGTTTCTCAGGCTGAATTCTGAGCACGTTCCCAAATTAGAGGACAAATTAATTGAAAAATTATGTAAAATTGATTTTCAAAATGCTTTTGTTAAAGCACCTCATCTAATCATCACTACTGTTTAAAAAAATATAATTTTACTAAGAATATTTTTTAAAGTACTGCTAAACTAAACATCTATTAAACCTTTCTTCTCCTTAGGATGTTTTTACTAAATTTCTGTAGTGTTGGGGATGAGAGGAGGGGGAGGAGGGTGATGATGTTAAAAGAGTTTTAATAGGAAATGCAATAACAAAGAATATTTAAAACTTTTTAAAATACACTTGGAAATTGATTGGCTATATCTTCCAATTCCTGTTTCCCTTCTGTAATTATGAATTACCATTATGAGTAACACTGACTGCTAATGGACTCTGCGAATCTCTGATAAAGGATGCAGAGATTAATTGCTATTCTTACTTAACACAGTTGCTTGAGTAGTACAAAAGAAGCAATAGAAAGCACTGTGCAAGGACAAAACACAGCAAGAGAACAGATCCTCTGTTCACAAGCTTTTTTGGAAAGAAAAATGAAAGCTTTCCATAAAAAAAAAAACAAAACTGAATTTAATTGGAATTTATTGTTAGTTTTTAGATGAGAAAATATCAATTATTCAGATTACATTATCAAAGGTTCTTTTGCTCTCCTCAGTCAGATTCCTGAAAATTCTCCACTTGTAAGACGCCTCACATGATACTATTCCTTCTTCAAATCCTTTAATATTCAGAGTCTTCTGGCCTCCCTGCTGCAGTTTGATGTCTCTGTACTTTCAGTCCTGGTGCTGTGAACACCTAACCCCGTGCTGGAGCAGGACCCCGACAGGACAGCTGCAGGGTGGGAATCTGGGCCCAAGGGTCAGGGGAGCGCTGCCGATGCGGAGCAGGCTGATGCTGCACTCAGCCTGCCAGCGGTCACAGCTCAGGGCGGAGCGCGCCTGAGAACGGCCGTGCCTGAGCGGCACACTCGGCAGCACCGACCGCACCGCGGACACAAGGAAATAAACACGGAGCACTCACAGACACATCAAAAACTTCCAGCAGAAAGTGCCCCGTGTTTCAAGATGACTTCCCTCTAGATCCTGAGGAAATCCAGCCATAGCAGCAGCAGCGGCACATGATCTGGTCAGTTACTGCAAATTGCAAGAAATGCACCATTTATATAAGATTGTACTATTTGACATAAAAAGATAAGGCTATAGGAGTCCCCAGCAGCCTTTTCATGAAGGATTTATCTTCTCAAATCTGGGCCAAACTATTGAATAAATAGTGGGAAGTTCTTACTGAAGGACAGGAAAGGAAGGTAAATTACGAACAGTGATTGTATTTAACAGCTCAAGACTGCTTCTTAAAGCTTAAAACAAACCCAACAAACTTTAAAGAAAATACGTTACAAATAAGGAGGCCCAGATTCAGTCAGAAATGAAAATGAAAATCTTTGGGGGATCTACTGCTTCAAATTGTCCAGCACTCTAAACAAGAAAAAGTGGCAAAAACAATACAAGAACCTTCATTAACTATATGAGCATGGATTTTATTGGTCAAGCAGCTCATTCATGCAGATCCCACTGTGCAGAAGAAGCATGGTGCGGCTGCTGGGGGCAAACTGATCCTGATGTGCTCTATTTTCCACCAAAATCAGGGATCATAGAGAAACTGCACACGTCTCCCAGGATCTAACCTTAGGATATTGATGCACGTACTCAACATGGATTTCTCTCCTTGCCCACTGCCAATGTAACCTGTGCCAAGGTAAGGGCTGCACCATCCATGCTTTATGCAACTTTTAACCCTCCTCTTGGAATTCAGAGTGTAGTAATACTGAGAATCATGCCCGCCTTTCCCCTCTTTCTCCAGCAGCAATGTCACTTTGGGTGACTGGCATCATGACCCTCCACTGCTTCTTCTGTGAAAAATGCCCTTAGTTGTAGAAAAGGTGCAAAACTGGTTAAGCAGTGGTGAGCCACAAGTTTTTGTAATAGGGATGTATTTGAGGGAAAAACCAAAGAAACTGGGGTATGTATATTCAGAGGTGGGTGATAAGACTCCAAACTGTATTAGATTCTTCCCAGAGACTTTAGTAGATGTTACCTTCAGTATCACCCAAGCAATTCCTAGGACCAGAGAGTCAGTTTTAGATATTCTTACAATTTACTGGTATTGCTTTACTTCTGTTGGAATTAATTACATTCCATGCTCTGATCTCAAAAATTGTGTTAGTATTTGAAAATACTAAAATACCCCAAACCAGAGCTGATTCTGGGATTTTGTGCCTCCCATGTGCAGAGGCTGTTTTAAGTGACTACATCCAGTCTGCCTGATACAATCAGCTCAAGAGAAACACAGCAGACCCCACCAAATAACAAAAGCATGCTTCTCATGGAACGCCTGCTCACTGATGGAAGAAGTCACACATTTCGGCTTTGACTTTGAGGCAACACAACCAGTGCTGGAACTTGGATGTCAGCTTTCCACAGATTTTATACATCTTTCCAAAACTGTTCTTTGTCACTCTGTACAACAGCCATCTCCCTACCTCAGAGATGCACCTGCTTATGTCCCCAGTGCCACAGCTGTGGATGCTGAAGGGACATGAGCAGCAATGGTCAGGCTGATGGGCTCCTCCTGAACACCATTCCTTACAGGCACTTCATTTTTTTAAAACGTATTTTTCATGTTATTCACTGGTTCAAATGGAAGAAAGCTGCCATTAATGAGCTAAGCACCCACATCCACAGCCCTCCTTGGCTAGCCCTCAACCTTTCTCAGCTGGCCAAGATCCTCCCTACAGCCCCACTTGTTCATGCTTCTTCTCCCATACCCTTGTCAGGGACTGCATGTTCTGATCCAGCACAGCAGTTGTTAAGTTTCTTAGTACAATGAGATTAAAGATTGGATGCCTTCAGACAGTTCTGGCTTCTCCCGAGTCCGACACAAATATACCTACACACCAGTATAATAAGAAACCTGAAAAACTAATTAGTGTTTCTTAATGTCCACCAAGATACCACATGTCAGCCAACTTTTCAAATAGTACTGAGATGCTAAAGTCAGGAAATTTTAAGGTTTCTGAAGGGAAACATCCTGAGATGTTTCAGAGAGACAGGGCTGTTTAGTCTGCAGAAGGGAAGGCGTGTGACCTTTTGATGCTAAAATGGGGATTATAAGGAAGGTGGAGAGAGACTTTTTACAAGTGCTTGTACTCACAGGATAAGGGAAAATGTTTTTTAACTGAAGAGGATAGATTTAAATTTCATATAAGGAAGGAATTATTTATTATGAGAGTGATAAAGCACTGAAAGAGGTTACCCAGTGAAGCTGTGGCTGCCCCATCCCTGGAAGTGTTCAAGGCCAGGCTGGATGGGGCTCTGAGCAACCTGGTCTAGTGGAAGGTGTCCCTGCCCATGACAGGGCTTTGGAACAAGATGATGATTAAAGGCCCTTCCAATACAAAGCATTCTAGGATTCTCTGAAATGGAGACATTCACACCTTAGTTACGTTGGGTAATTTTAGGTAAAGTAAAAAGCCTTCTGGACTTGACATATATAAAAAGAAAAAATTAAAAGGTCCAAGTCTGAAAAATCTGTTTTTCCTTAAAATCATGTACCTGCTGATATTATAGGTACAATAAAAATTTGGACTTTCAATGCTCTAAATTACTTAGAAAAAAAGAAAATCAAACCATGGTTTGTAACACATCTATCACAAAACTTCAAGCCCTAGAAGATGCCCATGTATTTATATACATATTAGCTGGTTCCAGCCTGCATTTGAAAGTTTAGGTGGACATTTTTCTGGAAGTGTAAAAATAATATCATGGACAATATTACCTTTCTGAAATAAAAGGAACTTTGATAAAGAATAGCCTACTGTATATTAAAAAAGTAGCATGTTTCTTAAGCTCCATGTGCATTATATTTGCAATTTACATGGGGATTTGTAACAGCAGTGCTGCTCCCTGGGTGTTACTTACTTTGGATGGACTTCTCTAAGGCTGAGTTTACACAGCTGTGGTAGGAAAACCTAGCCACAATCAATTAAAAAGTGCAACACAAATCCTTTGAACAGCGTTCTCAGGCTGTCCTGCTGTTAAGACAGCTACTATTCTCTGAGAACGAGTGCTCTAACTGTATTAAACTTAGTCCTAACCAAAATAAGCTTTTACTAATTTTCACCATTTAAGGAACATAAAGACCTGCCTTTGTCATTAAAATTTAAGCTGACTAAGCCTCATAGAAACAGAACATTAAAGAACTAAAGCAATTAATTCCATTTACAGAGGTCAGAAGAGTCAGAAGAGTCTCTGGGTTTTAGGCATGATGGGCTTGTATGGTCTGTGGTTGTCATTCACATGAACTTTTAGATTACGGGTTGATAGGTGGCAGTGAGCCACCTTTGTTTTCCTCTTGATAGCAGAGTGATACTGAGCTGATCCTAGCAGGTCACCAGTGTCCTGCCATTACCTGCACTTCTGATTACTGAACAACCAGAATAAGCAAGCAAATGAGACCCCAGATGCCTTGTCTTTGTGTGGGACATATTTATTACCAACCTACTGAATCCTGCACACAAAGAAGGCCTCAGGGAATGGAGTATGTCTACAAGCTGATGCAAAAAGCACTGAGGAAAAAAAAAAAAAGCAGGCTGCTGAAAAGCCTGAAGTCTAACTAACTCACCAGCACATTGATAATACAATAATGTGGTCAATCCACTGTAGACTTTGAACAAGGATTTTTTTTTTGGTTTTCAGCTAATTAGTAAAAGAAGAGATTAAGGTTTTTAATCTCTTGCTCTTTCTTCCCTCTTTTTACCTGGAGGGTGTGCATGTATGTGTACAAATGTATTTCCTAAATGAGCAAAGAGAAAGTACATACATATACATTATGATGTGGAAAACATGAGGTGGAGTGTGACTTAGGTTTCATTTCCAACAAGAGGGTAATTGACATTATTTCAGATTTCCATGTTCTGTGACTGCAAGCAGTCAGATGTGGGTGTGTTATAGGGTGGGAGGGGAAGGGGGAAGCTGAACAGAGGATATGAATTTTAATCAGTTTCCTGAATGAATACAACACTGTATTTCCCCCTACTCTCCTTAGGATGACAATTCAGAGAAGATAACCTTCTCCTTTGAAAAACCTTGAAAGGAAAGTTTGTTTTTACCATAACAAACGCAACAAAAGAGGAGGGAAGCTGGGAAAGGGAGAGGGCAGACAAATTAAATGTCAAACTTTCTCTCCTTACTTGAAGATAACAGCATACTAGGAAACCTTCTTAGAAGCTTAACATAAACGCAGTTAAGCTGTTGCCAGCTGCAGTAAACCTCTCTCTCACCTTTGTTTCTCTCTTTCAAGATATCTTTGAATGCCTTCTCCTTTATCATAAATCAGACCTGTGAGCAATTATCGCTCAAGCCGGATGGCAGCGGCCTGAGTGGCCACTGCTATTCCACTGCTGTGATCTGCACTTCGTCAGGTTACACTACCCTTGATGAAATTTCACATTTCTTTGCCAATGAGCGTTACCTCCGTTTATGACTCACTGTCTTTGCAACAGAGAACTGTGAATTTCGTTCCTCTCCTTGTAATTTGCTTAAGCATCGTGGACCACCCGGCGGTGCTGAGCACCCCCAGCAACCCATCGGGGAGTCTCAGAGCATCCCAGTAGGATGGGTTCTGCTGCTGTTCCTCAAATACTTCCCCTGAGGACACTTTCAGCGCCTCGGAGGGGACTGGACACAGACACCCTCCTCTGGGATGGCGCTGATGCCACTGCCAACTATCACAGGAACTCTTCGTGTTCGTCGTCCCCTTGCCTATCCATGCTGCCCTTGGGTGACAGATTCTTCTCAAGTTCCGGCCCCGCCAGCCCCCAGGCTGCATCTTGACGCCATCACAGAGAAGGGGAAAGCTCTTTGCCCAGTCTTTCAGCCAGAAGTTAATAAAATGAAAAAGCCAAACCACCCCGAAGTTGCAGCCCCTCAAAAGGGAGCGGGCTCCGGCCGTCAAGTCAAGCCAAGTCTGCGAGCGCTGCCCGGGCACCAAACGGGGCTGCGCGTCCCGCACCGCGCAGCGCGCACGCACCCGGCACCGACCTGCCCAGAGCTGCCAACCTTTGCCAGGCAACTGTTAACTCTTTATATAAAACCCCCACACCAACCCAAAGGGCACACCCGCTCTCCCAGCCATCCTACATCCCCGCGCACGGCTGTCAAGACCGGCATAAAAAAGTAGGCGCAGAGAGAGAAAGAAAGAGAGAGCGAGAAAGTCACTCACCGTTGGCGGCGGCACAGAGGTTTCCAGAGCCACTTTGAACTAAGAATGACTGAGGGACAAACTCTTCCTCAGAGTCCGAGACCGCGGCCGCCCGGGCCGCGCCGTCGCCCAGCGACCGCCCCGGGCCCTCATTGGCCGGCGGCGAGGGGAGAGGGGAGGGGGACTGCGAGCGGGGGGTGGAGGAGGCGGACGAACAGGGCAGGGGGGGACCTGCGGGCCACAGACACACACACAGAGAAGGGAGGGGGGAAAAAACACAGAAAGAAATAAAATGAACAAAAAAACCACGGCAAAACACGGACAGAGACACAATAAAAGTCGATCCGGGGCACGAGGGAAGGCCGCCCCCCCACCCCGCCGCCTTCCCCAGCGGGGCAGCCCTGCCTGAGGGGCGGCCGACTGCACGTATCCGACCCCATTACCTGCTGCCCCTCGGGCTGTTACTGTCCTTTAAAACTCCTATCCTCCTTATATCCATTCTTTAAAACTCGCATCCGTCAGTTTTTTTGTTGGGCTTTTTCGGTTTGGTTTGGTTTTGTTAAGATTTTGACATTGGCGAGAGCCCCTGATCCGAGATGCGCTTTGTTCCCACGGCGTGGGTGCTCACTGTCAATGAGTCGTACTCATTGATGCGGCCGCGCTCCGTCTTACTAACGGGAAAGCTTTGCCCGACGTATTGTGAGGCGAATTATTTCAGATTTCAAGTGAAAAGTGTAAAGTCCTTTTGGGGATTGGTTTAACAATTCCCTTCCCTCTAGTTTATAAAGCAAACGGCTCAAGACCTCCACCATGCAGGCAAGAGGTGGAGGAAAGGTGTGGACACCGCTGTGTGGGGTAGAAGCAACTGAGCAAACCACCACACTGATAACAGAGCAGAAGCACAGCTCAGACTAGCGTCGTTTCGTTGATTAAATGATGAAAAACACAACAAATAGGGTTCTAAGATTCTATTTTACACAGAGCTGTGCCTGACTGAGGAAGAGCTTCTAACTGACTGCAAAAAAATTTAATCAGGTACATGTAGGTTAAGTAGATCTAATTGGAAAAGCTTACTGTAAGCAATTAATGGTTATCAGGGTCTTATTCCAAACATATTTTTAAACAAAACGGGGAAGTCAGAAGTGCCAAACTGGCAAAAAAACTATCAGGCAAATGTGGAGGTCAGATACGTGCAGTACATCAATAAAAACAGGGGGAATATGAACACAGACATATAATACAGGACAATGCATTTAAACATGAACTTTTCACCTTGCTACATTTTATCTGAACGTCATAATTAATCTCTCACATTTTCCCAAATACTGAAATTTTATCATGAAATATCCATCAAAATAAAAGAACAGTCAGCAGAAGAAAATCAGCAAACTTAAAAAATCATCTGTTTTTATAAAAACACATTTTGAACACAGCATAGCTCACAACATAGCTGTACAATATTTCTTACTAAACACAACATGAACACTTTAGAAACGAACACAAACCTAAAACAATGAAGTGGGTTTAGCATTTAAATCCCCCAAAGCTGGTTCTGCATATATATTTCCTTCCACCTTGGTCATTAGTTTTTCTCATCACAAGCCCTTGGATGTCACCTGCTTGGCATATGCCAGTCCTATAAATTGCCAATTATAATCAGACAAGAAATTGTGGCATCAGAGGCAAACCCTGGGATCCAAGGAGAATACCAGACTGTACCTGTGCTTAGAGACACTTGTCACCTGAAGGAGAAAAGCCAGTGTTGGTTGAGAGGCTACACTCCCTTGTGTGAACAGCAGCCTGCGCAGCATGCAGACCACGAGCCGAATTTGAGCCCTGTGTGTTTTGTTATGACCAGCAGGGGAATTGTCTCAATCGCCTTCTTTCTGACAACCCTCCAGACAGAGAAGTTCCTCCTTTAGGAATGCAGCTCTTAAGGAATCTGCAGCCCACTTCACACTCCTTGAACCTTTTTATGGTGCCAAGGCTGAAACCTTCCCATTGTGCTAACTAGTGGTAGGAGCTGGAGACAGATAGGAAGAAAAAGGAGCACATGCAAGTGGATGAGCACTGCTTTCCTTGTCACAGTCCCTGACATGAAAACTGATATTCAGCTCTAATTCTGATCTGCTTTTGAAGAAGCAAAGTATACTCTGTGTCATCCTCTTTGTGGCAATAGAGATTTGATGAGCCCTGACATGTAACAAAGTTTAAATCAGGACTTTGATTTGCTATGCTTTCATTACAAAACAGGGTGACTTGTATTTCTAATCCTGTGTAGTATTCCGAGGCTGAATTTTAGTGTGATGGTGACTGAAATGGAAAAGAAGTGTAAAATCAATGTCTTCCTATAGACCCATAGAGTTTTTCAGTGTACTTTGTAAAGAGAGGACACATTTTTGCAGCCATTGATAAAGACAGCCTAGATTAAAACTTTATTTCAAGCCTATGATTCATTTACACAAATACCAGTGAAATGCATAAAAGGGAGTTAATGGTGTGGCTACCCAACCAAAAAAAAAAGTGGACAAGTACAGTAGAGCCCCAAAGCTCTCCCTGTGTTTTGTTTAGACAGTATGCTTGGCATAACTATACATGAATTCTGTAGTCTGGATGTAAAGAGCAGGAGCAGAATGAGCTGAATTTGGAATTGTAACCCTATAAGCAAAATGTCAGTGCTTTTCTCAGTCCACATCGCAAAGTTTCTGCCATTTCCACATGGTTGCAAGTTGCTGGGAGTTTCTTTTGGAAGGAGGTTTTCCCATCTCCCAGTATTGTAGTTTTGGCAAGAATAAAATAAAAATATAAATAAAAAACAAAACCAGAACCTTTTTAATGGCAACTTTGGGTTTTAATCAACGACACCATTGCAGAGCGCACATGAGAAGATCCCATGGGCTTTCACGGTCGTTACGTGCACTTGCAGCAGTGCATGAGCTGACCTTTACAAGGGCAGATTCTCCAGGAATTGTGCAGAACAACCACTCAGGGCTGTGCTGCTATGAAGGGCACTGGCACATTCCACCGTGCTCTGTGGAAAATTGCCTTTTGGCCATGAATGACGGGGTGGATTCAACAGGAGATTTTGCCAGCTGCTGGATGGAAGGTGTGCCCTAGGCAGCTCTGCTGGCAACAACCAGATATAAAATGCACGGGAAGCGAAGTGATACCTTCCTTTTTAGCAAGTCAACAAGGCTGTAAGGCAAGCATGTGTTAAGTTGTGGATCCTTTAAGAGAACTGCCTCCTTTTTTTCCTGCTTGGACAGAAAACCAAGAATTAAATCTGACCTTTTCACAAAAATTAAACCAAGAGAGAGACGAAAGCTGCAAGTTTGTTTCCTTCTCAGACAAGTATCTCATTGAATTTACTGCAAGTGCAAGTCCAAGTAAAACAAGCCCATAAACTTTCATTCCAGCTGCCAGAGCAAAATTTCTAATTGATTAGAACAAAATGAATTTGCAGCAATACTGGGTTGTCATGGAACCTGAGCAAGTAGGACAACTTACTTTGCAGAATGTGCTGTTTCTCCTTCAAAAATACAAAACAGAAGGACTAGATAACACATTCATTATGTACAGTCTTGCAATTTGGAACTTAACTCAAAGAAAAACAAAACAGATTCCAAGTATGGGCCCCTTGGTATCCATTTGTAACAATCTTATATATCCACTTGCAGTGAACAGTCAAATTATGTTCTTTGGACTTGAGGCAGGAATAATAGTCGTTGAATGTCTCTGTATGAATGATGTGATACTAGCACATATTCAGAGGAAAAGAGAACAGAACCTTGTATTTTATCTATGTGCCAGTATTTCAGATTAAAATTAAAAAAAAAAAATCCTGGGAAGATATGTTGCAGTGTCTGGTAGATTTATGAAAGTACTTAGGAAACACAAACTTTGGAAATAGGTTAGTACAAAGAATCTGTTTCTCAACTTAACCAAGGAACTCTGCAATATTCAGGCAACTGCTTTAAATTTAGGGAAGAGACAAGCAGAGCAGACCCTAAATAGTTAGGGAAAGTAAGACAAACAATAAACACGCCTTCATTTTGTGCTGCACATTTGGCTGTAATATTTAAGAATTATTTTATCTCTCACAGGATTTGGCATTCAGAGATCAAGAGCTGATTTAAAACGGGTGTATTCATGCTAGTATGAATAGAAGGGCTGCCAGAAATACAGAACATTCACAGAGATACTTCTAAAGAAGGTCAGTAAATTGTTTCATGGACTATATTCAGTGGATTACACTCATATGTTTGTAATTTGTCCCAAAAGAGGTGAAAAAGAGTGGGTATATACAACGGCTGACTTCTCACAGAGCTGAAATGACAAGGCAACAGGATTTAATAGTGTTCAATATTTCCAGAATGGTATTATCTGTGATCAATAAAGAAGTAGTATCAGCTTTATTCACCTGGTAACTTCTTCATCCAAGAACCTTTAAGGGCTTTACAAGCATTGGGTATGTAAACTTTGAAATAGTGTTATCAGATATCTTGGGATATGTTATCAGATTGGCTGATACAATGGTCAGAGGGCTGGAACACTTGTGATATGAAGACAGGCTGAGAGAGTTTGAGTTGTTAAGCAGGAAGAAAAGAAGACTCTGTGGAGATCTTCCAGCAGCCTTCTAGTACTTAAAGGAAACTTGTAAAAAAGAGGAAGTGCGACTTTTTACACAGGCAGGTAGTGACAGGACAAGAAGGAAGAGTCTTAAACTAAAAGAGAGGAGATTTAGATTATATACTGGGAAGAAACTTTTCACTGTGAGGATGGTGAGGTAGCCCAGAGAAGCTGGGGATGCTCCATCCCTGGAAGTGTTCAAGGCCAGGCTGGACAGAATTTTGGACAGCCTGTTCTAGGGGAGGGTGTCCCTGCCCAGGGCAGGGGCATGGAACTGGATGATCTCTAAGGTCCCTTATAGCCCAAACCATTCTGGGGACCAGACTTACATTTCCAACAGATAAATAAACTGAGGCACAGAGATGGGTAATAATTGATTCAAAATTCTGTCATTTCCTGTTCCTGCATGTTGTATCTCTAGCCACAGAAACAGTCTAAAAGGCTGCTGTCACATTAAAAATATTTTTAATTAACTGGATTCCCACAATAAAGAAACAACAGTCATGGGCAATTGATTGCAAAATGATTGCAATTACCTCAGTAGAACAACTGCAGTAGTTCTCACATAAGAACATTGGCATTAAGTCCTGTCATTGACATTGCCTTTGTACCACCTTAAAATAGCAAAGTCTCTAACCAAGGTTAGAACTGGTGCACCAATGATGTTAAGGACCACTCCAAACAAAAGACATCACAGTACAGCTCTGGCCTTTAGAATGAGGCTTTGCTTTGTGGGTTCACAGGAAGGCTGTGTAAATGGTAGCGGAGTGTGTTCTGTAGTGTGCTGGCTGAGATTATTATCCTGTTAAAGGAAAGAGTGTAAACAGACAAACTTCTTTGAACTGTTTTTTATGTCTTCTCCTTACTTTACACGGGAATTTTGAGTGATCTGTACTGACATTGTTGTGAAATCTTATTGATCAATATTAATTTATAGCTAGTCTTGTGCCGGAGAAAACCATGACCTGCCTAAATAACCCTTAGGTACCTCTGTATGATAAAGGAAATAAATTAATCATTAATTCTAACACTCAGGCAGTTCCATCTCAGAGTGTATCTGATTGATTAAAACCCCACAAGCATGAAGCAGTCCTGCAGAGCTGAGATCCTGTGTGAGAGCTATCCTTGCAAAGCAGCAAGCAGGGTGGGCACCAGGACATCCCTGACTGGTGACACATAGGACGAAGTGGAAAGGACAGTGCCCTGCCTGCACAGCAGTGTTTGGTTCCCTGCAGAATATAAAAGGCAGTGATTTGCTCCACGGCTATTTCAGGGCATCAGAGATCCTGCTGGACTGAGGAGAGAGGGAGAATATCTGCCATTTTGCTTTTCAAGGCAAAGGGGAGTGTATACGAAGATGAGCCCAGCTTATCACATGTTAGAAGACTGGTTTAGCATCCAGAAGCTTCACTCCTTCAGAGATGGAGAAAAAAGGAATTTTCCTAAGGGACAAACAGTGTTCATGTCTTTCCCATGGCAGCGTATCAAGCCTTTCTAGTGAACAGCATAATACACCTCTGGAAAAAGGGTGAGCTGAACTAACTGTCTGGTAGAACGTGTCAGTGAATCACAGGAGTAAGGAATTGTTGCACAGATTTATTGCTACTCTTTAACAATAGGTGGTCACAACATTCTTAGTTCAACAGGTAATATATATCTTGTGTTTAGAATTGATTAAAAAAGCAGTCTTGGAAAACTACTTTTAGTTATTTATATTTCCTCAATTTCCACCTGCACTTATGTTCATTTCAGTTAATTTAATTTCATGTATTTGATTTATAGCTTTAGAGCCAGAGGGGAAAAAGAATGAAACAAACAGGACAAATGAATATCATCTTAACAAGAAAAACCTGGGCACTTGCCATGTCACTAAAATTAAGAAATGAGTAGTTGTGCCTAGAAAATGAGAAATAATCACATGCCCTGTATGAAGACTGGCATACTGGGGGGATAAGGGCCATATGAGGTTAAGAAAGAAAGAATAAATTCACCTGGGCTGAAGTGGAGCATGAAGAACACATGTTACATGAACTTCACCTGCCTTGTGGGTGATTTGTGTTACTCTTCCAAATTGTGTGTTTTTCCCCTCCACTATGCTGTGAAGATAGGCAATGATTTTCTTTAGCCATTTACTAGCATAGTGCATTTTCTACTGAGGAAGTTAAAAAAATCACTGTCAGCAGGGCTCGGAAGCATTCTTGTTTGTACAGAGCAGTCCTCGGTTAGACTCTCGTCTGGATGGAAAACCTCTAGATTGGCAGCAGCTCTGTGAGGAATGAAATACTGGGATATATAAAAGCATCACAGCTGAATGCCTGTTACCTGCCACTGTCCCAGCACAGATCTGGAGCAAGCATTTGGATCTTATACAATTATTCCAAATGAAGCAGAAGGTAGAAAGGGACAAGAAACAAGGCAGACCTCAGATCTCCTTTCCCCCAGCAGAGGTTACTAACTTGACCCAAAACAGCAGAAAGCAATTATTGATTGAGCAAGATGGAGAGTAGCAGGGAGAAAATTGTTCCCTTCCAAAGCGCAGTTCCTCCATGGCTTGGGGTGCTCTGGAGCAGCACAGGCACACTTAGAATTTTTTGCCAACAGAAGAAAATAATACGGCAGATTTTCAGAAAATTACACGGGCAATTGCCCGAGCCGGATACCCAGCTTGCTCATTTGTAGGCACAACAGTAGAAACAGATTGTGTAAGTTAGCTACATGATTTTCTACAAGATGCGTCACCAAGGCTCAAACCGTGCTGCTATTTAAAAGCACAAACAGGTAACATAATTTCCAAATATGTGGGAGATTCTTATATCTTTTTCAAAATCAAAGAAGTAAGGATCAAGAAAGAAAGACTTTCTTCTGATAGAGACAGTATAAACAATCCTAATCACCGCAGAATATTTATATCATGCCTTGTAAAATATTTATGCAAGTAATTCACATCACCTAAAGTTTTAAGGAAAATGTGACCCCCTATTTATGGCTCAGCATTACAAATGCTTCTGCAGCTTTACTGAAACCCAACTTGTAAAAGAATAATGTAATCAGTAGGCAGTCTGATGAGCTGCCCGTGAAGAGGCCTCTCTCAGTCTGACACTAATGCTCTATCTGATCCAAACACCCAATATAAAGTATGAAGTTCTCTGCAAGTGATTACATGCAAATCTCCTAAAAGGTCCATTTTCCTGTATTTGATCACCAAACTGTAGGCTTTATAGAAATTGCTTTCTCTAAGCTCAGTGCTAACAAAATGGTTTACACTAGCCTTGGAGAACTCTCCCTGAAAGGCTTGGTCAAGGCAAAGAACTTGTTCATGCTCCTGCTATCCCAGCAGGAAAGAGTTATTACGCGTGGGCCCCTGCAAGGCTTTTTCACCTGCCCTAGCAAATAAAATTTACAGAAATGTCATGCAGGGTGGTTGGCAGTAATTTTCTAAAATTAACCTTAAAGTAATGCCAGAGGAGACAAAATTATGGAGTGCTAGAAACCAACCAAAATCACGTGATGTTAGAGCCATCTAACAGACAGCAAAACTAATTCATCCTACAGCCAAAGCACCAAAAAATCCACAAGTTCAGCTCCCGATCAGCGATACACTCTGCAACTGTCCTGGCCCCTGGGGATGGGTTCTAACACATATGTGTAAAGCAGTGCATGGTGAGGCAAACTGTGCTGTTAAGGAATAAAACGTGTATTTCCACCTGTTAACTGGATAATCACAAACAAGCATCTCTGGAAAGGGGTGAAGGTTGCAGTTGTTAAGAGAAATCCCAGAGTTGCTTGAGGAAACAGAAGGATAATGTGATGTTGTGCAGCATGGTCACTATAGTGCCTCCCTACAGTCAGGGGAAATACAACCTTTATCTTCCAGAGGCCACTTTTTCAGTCTCCAGTTTGAGTTGGAATGTCTCATTTCTCTTCACTGGCTATACAGGAAGCCTTGGTGATCCTTACTTGTGCATAAGTGAAAGTGTCATGAACCCAGGGTTTAATGTCTAGAATCTGCCTGAAGGTAAGACAATCTCACTGAGATGCTTTTGGCAGTGACAATTTGGGTTGCTCCATAATAGAAATCCGTAATTGGCCCATCATATGCGCACATCATATGTGACACTTCCCTCCCAAGCTCAAAGACAAAGGTACAGTACACTACAGTACAGTACAGCAGCAATGGAATTGGTAATGAAACACACAAGCAGCTGGAGATAAAAGTTTCAGGAAGGAAAACTCAGATGCAAGGCTATTTTATGCTTTTCTTGGGATAAAACATAGTCTGCCTGAGTAAGTACAGTCCAAAGAAAACCTAACAGCTGCAGGTTCTGCCAAAGGGTTGATAAAGGTGTACTGCAGTGAGACCTACCTGTCTATGCATAAGTGTTCTGGGGAGGAAATTTGGGGTGACCCGAACGTTCTCTCAATAAAGAGATTGTATCTATTCTGATTACTGTTAAGATTACTGTTGACTTTGAATTTCCGTACTGCATAAAACAAATTAACTTGCTCAGCCTCTAACACTTACTGGGGCAGTCTCCTCCTAATCCCAATCTTCATCCCCACGAGGGTTGGACGCTTGCATCCTTAAAGTTTATGGGACCTGTTTTCCAGTCACTGTTAATTCTTATTTTCTAGCCAAGCTCCCTGATTTTTGTAGGATTTTTTCTGCAGTGCATGATTTCAAAGTAGACAAACAGCCCTTCCTGCAACATCTAAGAGTCATGGTTCAGAAGATCACTTTCTTTCTTCAGCTGAGAAAGAGATCAAGGCAATTTGTGCTGAAAGGCTCTTCTTAGATGAACTCTTAAAGGGATCTGATTAAGAAGAAAGGTTCTTTTCCATCACACTGTATGTGAGCTAGCCCTGGGGATCTGGAGTTGAAGACAGTGGAAAGTGTGAGGCTCCTGCAGAAGGGGAAGCAGGATGACTGCCCCAGGATGGTGCTGAGACTCAGTCCATGTACTCCAAACACCAGCAGCAGAGCATGGTGCTGTGTTCAAGGGGCTGCAGCCCTGCTAACACTTGTGCTCAGCACTGTGCTGCCATGTGCAGCCTGCAGCACCTCCATGGCTCATGTCTGCACCCAGGTTGACAGTGGGTGTTAATCCTTTCCAGCTTACTCTGAGAGTAACTCCCCACTCTGTAACCTGGGGAAGAACTCTTTCAGATCTGTCTGATCTGATCCTTATGTGTCAGGCTCTCATTTGGCATCCACCTCATACTCCTGAATGCATCTGAAGATTGTACATACCCTGCGCCTGGCACAGCTCATTAAAAACCAGACCTATCCTGCATCTTCCAGCAATTTCAATCAGTTTTGTCTATTCATTTAGTAGGCTTTTCAAGACATGGACTCCTTCTCCTTGTGTGCATGTGAGGCATGCAGAACTGCAGGACTCTGATCTTGTGTTTAGCCATTAGGTGTTCTTGCAATGCAAGCTGTAAGAATAGAGAAGCTGTTTGTGCTCAGGTAGCTGTAATTACAGTGGAGGAGAGCATTTCAGTGCTCTGTAGGGAGGGAGAGGGTGAGAGTGTTCCTTCGCTAAAATCTGCAGGCAGGACAAGTGCTGTGTTTCCAGGGAGATACAAGTGAACATCACACACTTGAATGAGAAAGCTGCTAGGAAGATGTGCACCCTCACTGCTCTATTCCAAAATTTCACCTTATAAACTTGACTTCAGCTTTGTCTTCCCAGAAAACTTTCTGAATTTTTGCTGATGAAAACATATCTGAATCTGAGGCTATGCATCTGTAGAGGATGCTCTTCTCTCCTGGGAAAGATTGCCGTTTTATGGTATTGCCCAAGAAGGTAATGCAGGAATATGACAATATTGAGCCAGGAAAAAAATAGTGTTTGACTAAAAGTTGTGATTTGCTTTACATTTGTTTTAGTCTTAGAACAACTCAGAAACTAAACAGTAACAGCCACCCACAAAAAGAAAAGAAATGGATCAAGAGGAATTTTCAGGTATTGACTGACATTTCAAGTCCCAAAACATGGGAACAATCCTTTTCGCTCCAAAATAATTTATGTATTTCAGCAGACAGCAAAACAATTTGCAATGCAATAGCAAAAATTCAGAAAGTTTGAGACACCACTGATGTTACTGTTATGTTTTTGTCTCCAAAGAATTTATTAATGTCTTTAAAGCTGCAATTTAAATACCTCAATCATGGCTTTACTGACTTTTGCCCTGTAAGAAACTTTACTTTGACTTTTGTTCCATTCTCTGCACAGGGGAAAAGATGAAATTTTTCAAGTGGCTATAAAGAGATTGGACGCAAATGATGATTTTCTGGATAGAGGGAAGGTTATGATAATTCAAAACACATTGCAGGGACATCAGAATTATTTAAAAATTCCAGTAGTTCAGAGAAGAGTGGCTATAAGCAGTAAAGCTAAATACAGAGAGAGTAATACCTGGTCTCATTCACTGAATGGTCTCTCTGACTCTCATTTCTCCCAGCCTCTGTCTGTTTTTCAGAGAGATAGTTAAAGGAATTAATTAGTACTCGAGAAAAAAAATTCTTTAAAAGATGAGAGCAGTATTAGAAAATAATTCAGTTCTTGGAAATAAGGCACCTGAGCCCACATGAAAATGTGCTGCTGATTTGTCATAACAGAACAAACTACTGGTCCCCCTCATATACCTGTCCTTTTCCCATCAATGCCTAATTGCAGCCATGCAGTGCTCCAATAAAACAGTTTATAACACCCAATGGTATAGGGGGAAAACTCTTTCTGATACTGCCTAGTAACCAAAGCAAGGAAAGGAAGCAGGATGGCTAAGATACCTCATTTTTCCTGACTGTTGAAACAGTATGTGCTAGGTATTCTAGATCATTGGTAATTATTTCCCTCAATCTATTTGCTTCAAAACTAACATGTAACAGGTAGCTTTGCATGCTTCTTATGAAACATTCCCTGCTTTTCTTTTTTATATGTAATGGTTTTAGTCATGGTAAAATGCTAATGGGAGAAGAGAATCATTAAGTTTTGCGTGATAAAACAGCCCTCATTGGTTTTGTCCATCTCTGAAGTGGTTATTCACTATAGTATAGAATCCCTGCTATAAAAAGTCTAACTTTAAATTCCTGATCAATTAGTGTGGCCAGCCTGACCCAGAGTTTTGAAGGTCTAACAGTGCCCACTCTCAGAGGGCTTCTGCTGAACTGCACTGAACACTCCTCAGCAGGCTCGTGAGCAGACTATATAACATCATTTTCTCTTTTATCTCTAATTTTGATGATTACCTGCCTGACCTTTTTGGCAGGCTTGACCTTCTGTACACTATTCAATAGTTTATACAGCTATTTTCTTTCTTATGATTCCTTTAGAACTAAAGACCCTGATCTGCAAGCAGCATGCAGACCCAGCTGCCTTTCATCAGTCCACATGTGTGCCAGCCAAATGCCTTTGAGTAGAGAATCTCTGACTAAACAGCACTTGAGGCACTTCTGCAGACATTACAGCAGTTCCACCACCCTTTGTGAGCCACTCCGGCTTCAGCTTTGTCCTAATTTTTACCTTTTGGCTATCTGTATCTGCATTCATATGAGCTATGTTTTCCCCATACTCTTTTAAATTTTGGTTGAGCAGCACTTATATGCACAGAAAAGAGGCTCTTTTCTCTAGGACAATTTTTCAAGTGATGCTTTTCATTTACAAAAAAACAACATAAAAACAAACATTAAAAAAAACCCCTTGAAAATTCTAGAAGTAGAAAAGTCCTTTCAAAATGTATGATTTTGATTCTATATATGATCAGTTGCCTTGTTCATAAAGTGTGAAAATCAAAGGAGACAGCAAAATAAATGTAAATAAATGATTCTGGGGAGATTCCTGAGGTTTTGGATGGTCAGTAAACTTGATCACTTCTAAGGGCTACCCAGTTGTGGAGGCTTCTCTGCTCACCAAGTGTCTTCCTACTTAACCTGCTGGTTCCCTGATTTTTAACATTAAAAAGAGTGTTATCAGAGAGAGAAGCCTGTCTGTGGCACAACCTTGCTGAGATACAGAGCCCCCTTCAATTCTCAAAAAACTGAAAAGTCACTAATACCAGCCAAACTGAGTGGAGCCTAGAATCAAGGCTTCCCACTTCCTGGGGAAAGGTTCCAATTCCTAAATTATTTTAGAAGAGATCAGTGTTATCATCAAACATCAGAAGATGGCCTGAAGGACTGACACTCAAATGTTTCCTATTAGTCACACTGGAAGATTTTAAGAAAATCATGTAGGAAAAAATGTAGGAGACACTCAGGCTTCCTGTGCCTGGTCCAGGTGGGAAGGAATCCATATGATAGGCTGATTAGAACATCCCTTGCTTTTCTTCAAGGCTATCTACTTTCTTCCACTTCTATTTACACACACAAAAAGCAAAATTTGGATTTTAGTGTACAGACTGGTTTTCTCCCAAATTGTTTTGGATCTGGTTTCCCAAATTTCACTAGATTTCTTGGACTCCTAAATTTTGTGTGATGAAGGATGCATAAAAGCTGCAATTTGCAGATCTTAGTCCTTAGAGGAAAGAACCTAAATTCACGTTTCCTTTCTTGAACAGAAATGCTGAAGTCATCAAGTCAGAGGCCCTGACACAGAGCACATCAGGGTTTTCTTGTTATTTTGGATCTAATTTCTTTCATAATTGCAGAGAACCAAGAGCTTATGGTGAAGACAGTAAGTAAATTCTGGTGTTTTTATTTCTATAATCAAACAAACAATGGTTTGCCTAAGAGGCAATGCTCAAAATTTTTAGCAGACATAATCATAAACAGTGAATATTTCCAAATATATCTCAAACTATCAAGAGTTACCTGCACACAGACTTTGTACAGAAAGGATGAGTTGTATTTTTAATGTTCTTGGCTGAAAAAAGCTACTGTCTATCCCTGTGCCTTTGGGCATAAACTAACCCACCACATGCCCATGGGAAAACACCACACATTTGGAGATGCTTTAAGAAAAACATAAGCTCATTGCTCCCTGTCACAGCTCAGTTTATACAGAAGCTACAGTAAAACTCATTTATGTTTGGGATTCTGGCCGTGGACAGGTAAAGGTGCTGCTGACAAACTGTTCTGCATCTGAAGGTTCCTGAAGGCATTCCTTATCTGAGGCTATTTCAAAGGCAGCTCTGCTTGGATCTGTCTGCTGATCTACAATAACTGTGCTGGCTTCTGGTTTTTCTTTCTTTATCTTTTCCTTTCTCTTTATGTTTTCTTATATGTGGAAGCTGATGCAAAGATAAATGTGAGAAGGCATGACATTTCCTTTTTGTTAGAAGCTCGTGACTTTTATTATGCATGTCCCCAAAGGAAGCTTAACCAGCACCTGCTATTTGAGTGTTTCTGCCTTCCAGTCAATGAAAGAAGAGTCTCTGGAACCAGGGAGCAATAAAGCTACTTCAGAATCAAAATGGTCATTCTGGTGTGAATATTAAAAGTTCTCTCACACACTCATGCAAAAGAGTTCAGATAGCCATTGTTCTGTGCCATTTACCCTGCAAAATATATATACACTCAGTTATAAATTCTTAAAAATTTATTCAAACTTGCATTTAGCTGCAAAGTATGCTGCTTCTGTTTCAGATTTAAAGAAAGCTTGTCCACTTTTTCCAAGTATATAACTTCTAATAAAAGATTCTACCTGTGCTTGTGTTTCCTTGACTAACTTGTCAGATTATTACACCTACAAAAACACCCCTAGGCTGATATTTCAAAGTCTGAAATGGCATACAGATGTTTGATGGCTTATTTTGTGAAATAACTTTCTACTACAACATGGGGTTTATAACTGTATTGGTAACATAACCATGTACAGCTCTTCTGGTAGTAGAGCACCAAACAGATTTCTCCGCATCGTTCTAGCTTTGGTGGAGGACTCTGACATCCAGTAATACAACAATGTGAAAATGTGATGAGAATTACATTAAAGAAACCTATTATTTAAAACATAAGAAAACACAGGTCTCAAGCAGCACAGATAAAAAGAAAAGCTCAGCAATCTGAATGTGTCCATCTATGGAGAGATCTATAGTTTTTATGTAAATTTAATTTCTGAGCTTTGCTGTTCCCTATCACTGATGCCATCCATGTGAGCATGTAAATATAGGCAACAGGAGCAACGGCTGTTAGGACTACTTGGAACAAATAATGAACTGAAGTCTGAAAACACACATTGCACTGTGTCACTAGAAGTTAAATCTGCTAGAAGCAGAATGGGGAAGACCACCAGGAACCAATAAACTTACAGGATATGGGGAATAGACAAAAAGACATGAGAGTTTTGTATGGCATTGCAAATTAAGATACACAGAAAGAGAACTGGTGAAATAATGGTAATGAAGTTGGCCATTGGACCCACAGGATGAGAAAGCATAGCTGTGCAAATGTTTTTCCATCTGGTTTACTCAATAAAACACATGTAAGGTCAGAAAATATTTCATGGGAAAACCCCTTCAGCTGCTGCAACTTGTGAGTTAAGTCAGGTAGAAGAATTGAGATTGGTCTGCGGCTCAAAATCTCCACAGCAACAGGCATATCTGCTACTTTTGTTAATGCTAGGTGGAAAATGGTAATGTTTTAGGGTAGAGAAAGCAGTTGTCTCTGATTCTACACAAATGCTAGTTTAAAGCTCAAATAAGCATGGATTTTCCTTAACTGTGAAAACAGCTCTTTAGGCCATTAACTTCTGTGTTTCCTCAAGAAATAGGTATATTTAAAATAAATCCAAAATTCCATGGCCACGCATTGTAAAAATTCTTGCTCTTTAAAAAAGTGAACAAAATTCAAGGTCTGCTTTTGTTGTGGGCAAAGGTCAGTTGGAGGAACAGAGAAGGTTTTAAGATCCATTCTTCTTTCTTACTTGCTGTTGCTGGGAAGCTGTGAAGCCAGCCAAGAGATGGATTAATGAATGTCTTCTTTACACTTCCCATTTTATCCTTCCCAATGGTAAAAGGTGGTTGTTAAACCATGTAATGGAAAACTGGACTGATGGAGCTGGGTTATAGTTTTTGGAACAGTGCTTTTCAAACCATTCCATTTTCCCAGTCTCATTTGTTCATTAATTCAGCTGTCTCTCTTACCACAACCAGTGCTAAAATTCATATAGAAATGATACATCCAGCAAATTGCACATTGCTGTGTAGGTAGAAATTGCTCCCTTCAGATCCCTGGAAAGTGATAAGCACATGCCCTTGAGCCTGAGGGGTTTTAAAAAGTCTCTGTTGCATTATGCAAATCTCTAGAACTGATTAGAAGTTTCTGAATAATAGTATCTTCTTCTGCCACCTGTTCACCAAGGCCTTAGGAATCACTGGAAGAAACTAAAAATCCAAACTCAGTTTCCAGATCTGCACAATATATCTGACAAACTGACTGACAGAAACAAGTTTGCTTCCTAGAGGAGAAAAACAGATGAGCAATAAAGCTACCAGGCCAAAATCTTCTAGATAAGAGCACACCACTTCCCTTGATTCCCACCACAGGGCTCTATCCACTTGATCACCCCAGCTGCATAAGAAACTTAAGTATTAGTAATGAAAAGTGGCATCAAGACTGAAAAGAAAGCAAATTAAACTAATCTGCCCCTTACACCTTGGTGTTTAAGAGAAATCTGCCATGAATAGATGAGTTTTGTGAAAGGTCTGTTTTAATAAAACCTGCCCTCATCTCAAAAGGGACTAGAACTAGACTGCAATGAACACTAATAATACCAGCTTTTCTGCTACTTGGTAAAATCCTATTCATAAATAGGGATTTTGCTAATTAACTGTCTTGCAATAGCAAGCAGAATTGTACACTATTCCCAAATGAAAGCATGGGAAGTGTTAAAGAAGACACCACATTGATTAATGTCTAGCCAGGTGTTTGGTGTACCCAAACTCTTCCTATGTGACAATTTTTTCCTATTATTTTTTTCTTTTCATAAATGACTTACATGAACTCTTTCAACAGCTACTTTAGTTCTTTCTTAAAAGACTGCAACTTGGCAATAGAATAATAAAATCATAGAATGGTTTGGGTTGGAAAGGACCTTAAAGATTACCTACTTCCTAACCCTGCCATGGGCAGGGACACCTTCCACTAGACCAGGTTGCTCTGGGACCCATCCAACCTGGCCTTGAATGCCTTCCACTTGTGATGGGGCATCCACAGCTTCTCTGGGCAACCTGTGCCAGTGCCTTGCCACTCTCACAGTGAGGAATTCCTTCATAATATCTTGCCTAAAGCTGCCCTCTGTCAGTTCAAGCCGTTGCCCCTTGTCCTGTCACTCCATGTCATTGTCTAAAGTTCCTCTCCAGTTCTTTTCAGGCCCCTTTAGGCACTGGAAGGTGCTCTAATATCTCCTGGAGCCATCTCTTCTCCAGGCTGAACAACCTCAACTCTCTCATCGTGTCTCCATAGCAGAGGCGGTCCAACCCTCTGAGCATCTTCCTGGCCACCTCTGGACCTGCTCCAACAGGTCCACGTACTTCTTATATTGAGAGGCCCACAGCTGGATGCAGCACTGCAGGTAGGGTCTCAGGAGAATGAAGCAATAGTACAGTGAGCATCTTAGATTGTCCCAGAGCTTGAAATTACCAGAAATCAAGCAGAAGCCACTATGAACAATAAAGTGGAATGATTATATTTATGACTGACCTCTAAAGAGAGATATTGTCTGATAAGTGTGTTACAAAAAACCTGGTCTGTATAAAAAGACTTGTAGGTAGAAACGTCCACTACAGGAAATCCATAAGTATTTATAAGCCACATGACAAAAATGTGTAGCTACGATGTAAGATTGATGGAGTAGGCTTAGAAAATTGTCTGTGAGACTCTCAGGAGATGGAGGCACACACAGCTGGCTTCAGACATGTCAGCTCTGGAAATGAAGAAGTTGCATAGATACAAATGAGCTGCTCCCTCACAGCCACCTTTCCATGGTGCGTCCCTGACCTTAAAAAGCCTCTTTAGGGTTGCCAAAGACTAGGGAGACTTGCCAGCACAGACTAGAGCCATCACAAAACCCTGTGGCACTGCTGCATGACACATACCAGCCCTCAGGTTTGTCAGGTCTCTAGAGAAGCACAAACCAGCTGAGATTCAAATCTTTCAAGGTACCTACCTACTTTGAAGGATAAAGGCTTGGGAGGGAGGCACATTTCTGCAATTCTTAGTTTGAAGTCCAGCACTGACAAGTGTGAGCATCTGAACAAAATGCATATCGCGCCTTGATAGAGCTGATTACCAGAGGCAGTTTTCCACATGGACTATACCTACCGATTTTAATTGAATTACTAATAGTATAAGGCACTATTTAATGACACTGAGGGAAGAGAGGGGGTTGAAAACCAAAATAACTCAGTTCCTGTTGGCTGTGTTCATGAAGAGGTGCATTTATTCTGTGAACAACTCCACTGAAATCAATGTGTATCTCTGTAGAATAACTTTTTGACCAGTTGGACTAAGAGAAAAACAGCCTGGCTTCTTTGAATGAGAAAAGTTGCATAGAAGTATAGCATTATTTTTATACCCTTTCTTATTAATATATTAAACTTCTCATCATTCTTCAGGAGAGATGAAGCACACCAATGCTCAACACAACAGTAGGTTGCAGTCAACTGTGTCATTCTGTCAGATAGATGGCTTTTACATGGTGTCTCCTGGACAGCCAAAATATCAAGAGGGTAATTTCTCTCTAAATTATGGCTGTTAGTAATTAATCCTCTTTTACTCTGGACTTGGGTGACCTTTATAAAGAGGCAGTTTAAATTTAAAAAAAAAAAAAAAAAAGGGAAGAAATGAGCCATCTCTTCACAAACATATACACTTTTGTCTTAAACTTGTAGTAAGAACTATGAAAAGAATAAAACACCCTACAGCTGACTCAAAATATAGACCAGAAGATGTATACAGATGACTTCTGCTGTATTTGAGGATGAAAGACTTTCCTGTAGTGGCAGTGGGAAGCCTGTGACCTCTCCAAGGCTTGCCAAAATCAGGTCATCTCTGTGATAAACTGCTCAGTCCTGCATTTCCATCTCGAAAGGTTTCCTGATGAAGTGTGAAGGAAAATGTCTGGCCTCTGTAGATATGGTGTTTCTTAAAACCTTGATGAAAATCAAATGTCTCCCTCCCTTTATTAGGGATGTTAAACAGAAGCAGCTGTGCAAGGGACATGCAGTCTCTTAGCATGACCTTCAGAACTGGTACATGCTCACTGGTAATTGCACAGCCATAGCTGCTTATCATATAGAAAGTGAATCCAACACCTTGTAGGAAATACCTCTGAGGAAACAGAGTCATGATGAAATGCTGCCCTGCTTTATTTTTGTGGGTGAATTCTAGCATTTATAAAAATAAACTACGTCCGTGACAGATAAAAAGCAGGCATAGTTTTTGTGCAGACTGTTTGGGGGTGAGACAGCCCTGCCTGTTTCTGTTACCAAAGACTGCCTCACTTGCAAACTTCTGGTTGAACCTTTAGTTTTGTTAAAAAAAGAGAGGAAACCATTCCAAAGCTGTCCCACATGTAAGGAGAAGTGCAACCCTTTAAAATAGGTTTAAAAAAAAAAACACATAGGAGAAAAAGTAGAAGGATTTGGTGGTGAAACCATCCCTGTGTTTGGGCTGCCTTGATTTTTGATGGTAGGCAGTTTGGGTTTGTCTGGGAAGGTTAAGTAGGGAAACCCTTATTTTGCAATATTTATTTTTTCTCATCTGAAAATGTGGGAGCTTATCTGAAGAACAGTGGTGACTTCTCTTTCAGATACAGCAATCTCTTCCATCTCAGATTCGTTATATGTGATTTTAAGCTCAATCTAATTGAGACTGCCTTATCTATGTTATTCTTAGAAACCAGAAGTTAATCCTTAAGAGCTCCAAGTTTATCTTTTCCCTTTCTAGCTACATCTCAACTCAAAAAAGCCCATGCCATCACCCTGCCCTGCTTAATTTATCAAAATAATACAGCAACTAATCCTTCTGGAAGGGCACAATGTGAGACATGCAGAGCAAGACAGCCACATCCCCAGGGCTCTTTTGGGGAGTCAGGGGGGCTGTGTGACCATACTGTTGTTCCTAGGAGGTTTGGTTGACTGATTGGGACAACTGAATTTGAACACATCACAACGTGATTCAGCCTTGTAGGACCTGAGCCTCTTCCTAATCCCCATCTGCAAGTCTGTGTTTAGGGAGGATGACCAGAAATTATCACCTCTCCATGAGACCCAAATGATTAAGATGGTGTCTCCTAGTCCATCACTATATCATGTCAAAACCTGTAGTGTTTGGTGTATCAAGGCAAATTATTAATTGTCAGAACTGTCAGCTCAGTTCCCAGATCTGTGTTTGCTGCACAGAAAATACCCATCCTGCTTCTGTTCCAAACCCCAGCATATTCCAACCTGAGCCAAATGTCCACATGGCAAATGATCATATTAGGTGTAAAGCTTCCCTCAGAGAACTGAGACCTGTGTTTATTTGCAGAATAGGTAAGATCTGCTATTAGGGTTAAATGATGGAAGGGGATGTTTGCAGGAAGATGTTTAAATAGTTCTGGTTCAGTGAATGCAGATTCTCAGTAAGCATTATAACAGACATGGATAAAGAGTGCTGGGAACTTAACTGCTTGTCCAGGTTTAGGCATAAGTTTAACAATTGCTGACTTAAGCATTTGTTTGACTTTCTTACTATAAATATGGAGCAAAAAGGTTTCCTACTTTCTTGAAGACAACGCTCACTTCTTAAGTTTATTTTCCTGACTTCTGCACCAAAAAGTTTACAGGGATGTGAATATATACACCTAATCCATCCAAAACTCAGATCAAGTCTTCAAGTCTGAAAGGACCAATTCAGATATCTCAAACCAATTTATTTCTAACACTCAGGGTTTTCCAATTCAGTTATGTGACAGAACATGATAGCAAAACCTATCAAATCACATGGTGGTGGCCCATAGAAGGAGTGTGTTCTTGTAGAGAAATGGCAGCATTGGAGATGCTGGACTGTTGGCACAGGGGCAATTTGCGAACTTAAGCGTAAGTCAAGCACCGAAGCACAAAAAATGTTTTAAGATCAGTGAACTGGACAATGTTGTTGATCCCTGTAGCAAAGAGGGAAGGTTTGAAAAAGCAACAACTGTATGAGCAGCCTAAACATGAATACTTAGTCAATGGTTCAGAGTTGGAGGCATTAGGAATGGAAAAGACCTACAGAAAGAACCACAATTATTCTGCTTCAGTGCTCTGTCCTGCGTTTCAGACTTTATGCAGACTTCTCTGAACAAAATGTAGATTTTAATATGTGCACTGTACAATCAGCTTGATTCAGGGTCCTGAGTCAACCTCTTGTAGAAAGAATATTAAACTGCAAGGCATGAACTGGAATTTAGAAAACAAGAAGAGGGTTTTGGTTTGTTTGTTGTCTGTCTTCCCTTCATCTTCCCTCTTTTATTTTTTCTTTTTAATAGGTTCTGAATACCAGCATGCATTAAACACTCTGCAAGGCCTAACAAATATTCCTGTCCAGAAGGGAAACATTTTCTTTCCACGATGTTTGAAACAGGTATGTACAGTGCAGGGATTCACACCAAACAAAAATCTGCTAAACAAAACTGGCTGTTTTACCAGCTGAATGCAAAGTGCAAATCCTTCCCTCAGAACATGATTTTTAGTGGTAGAAAGCGAGGTATGTAGAAAAAAAGGTGAGATCTTACAAGAATAGGAAATTGCTCCAAGTCACCCTTCTGTAATCAGGGACAGAGAGGAGGGAGGAAGAAATTGCAGAAGTATGTGAAGACAATTTCTGAAAAATTTCAGCTTGTGGCCATGTGTGGCACTCATAAGCTCAATATGTGGCTGTTTTATATATGCTGATTTACACACTCTGCAAGAGAACTTAGGTCTGAAACATGACGAGAGAACAATGCCTATCCCAACATGAGATCCTTATGGCACTTCAAGGCAACATACTTGCCAAACTAAAGAGAAATTTCAACAGGAGTGATAAAAGCCATTGTTATATGTGAAACAGTGCTAGCAATTTACTCACAAGAGGTGCAGTGTTGTTTCTGTTGCCTTTTAAAAAGCCCAGGAAGCTTGCTGTCATTTTGATTCTGGAGACTAACCTCTGATCAAAGTTTTCTTTAGCTTTCCTCGTTTTTGACAAGTCTCCTTTCTTCCAGCTCAGTTGCTTTATGTAAAAGTTTGCAGCAGCCTGCAAGAAGGCAAGCCACAGCCTCCTTGCCTAGCAGCCGTTCAAACTCTCAGAAGTGAAGGTGCAAGATAAGAGCAGAAGTACAAAGATGGGGAGCTGGCCTAAATGAATGACCATCCCAGCTACACACTTAAAACTGGAAGAAATTAAGTAAAATCCAAAACAAGAACAGTGAAAGTTTTAATGCTGAGGGTGATAAAACACTGGTACAGGTTTCCCAGAGAGATAGTGGGTGCCCCATTCCTGGACACATTCAGCATCATGGATGAGGCTCCAAGCCACCTGATCAAATTCGACTAGATGAGCTTTAAAGGTTTCTTCCAATGCAATCTATTTTATGGATTTTATGTGATTTCCACCTTTTTCCAGATCTTGAATGTTTAATGGAAACTGCATTCTTCCTGCTGACTCTGCTCTCTTTCCTTTTTAGCCCCGCTGAAACCCGCATTGCTTCTTAAAATGACTGGCTTTGCTGGTGGGTCCTAAGGCTAAGAACTCTCCCTGCCATGCTGGCAATCTGAGGATAAATACATTAATAAATACAGGGATGCAGCCTTTGCAATAAGACCTGGGCTTGTCTGCCTGTGCACCAAGTTCATCAGAAGCAGTTCTGTCAAGGTCTCTTTTGCCTTGGTTTAATGGTTGGCCTCAGCACTACATGGCACTCAGCACAGTACATGGCTGCAGGACTTTAGGGTTTACACCAGACATGAAAGGAGCTGGCAAACAACTGGGGTTATGTGAGCTTATGCAACAACCCACTGTAATGTATTTACTGTCTCTGAACCTTTTTAGATTTTCTTTGGATGGAAGCCCTTTGAATGGGAAAGAGACTTGAAAAAGATACTAATTAGAAACTTGCTAAACAACCTAACAGATGACAAATGTCTCCAATATTGAAAACTAGAGGTGAAAAAGACCATTTGCATCCTGTTTACCTCTTCCAAAGATCAGGTGTGACACTATGCTCATACATTATCATGTATTTTAGTCTGATTGACTTTTAATTACTAAAGTGATAAGGTCTGTAGACCATGCAATATGCTGCACAGAATTTGCAGTATTTTTTGAATGCAGATTTATATTTCAGGTAGACTGATAAGAAAAGTGATGTAGCTGAGGGAGTAAAACACTACTCACTTTTTATCAAGATGACCTTTAGTGAAATGGAACTGTAGTCCTCATTAAAAAAAGCAACATAATTTTTACACAGAGTACTTCATATTACAATTAAAGTAGGCATCTATCTGAATGCTCCTGAAATGTATAACAAAAGATGTTTGGCACCACACTTAATTTCTATCAAGGGTGATGTGATTGCTAAAAAAGTTCACTTTGCCTTGAAAAATCATTGGCATAAAAAGTCAAGGTTCAGGTGACCAGCAGAAGAGATTACATCAAAAGCATTAAAAAATAGGAATAAAGTCTTGCCAAGTATTTTTTCTTTATGCTGAAGACATTTCAGTAATATTCATATTTCTGCCATTCTGGCCATCTAGTAGACATTACTGCAGAAAGTTCCCATTCTTTGATACTCTATTGAGAATCTAAAAGTGACTTTTATATAATTCAGGCTTCAAACCCTTTTCTGCAAACTTGCTCTAAGTATGGTGACCAACTGCTGCAGGCTAATGCCACCCCTGCAGTAGGCAGTTATATCTGAGGGGCAATCAACTCAAAAATAACAAATCCAAGTTACCCTGTGTCCTCAGGCAAGCTGTGTAACACTCAATACATACCAAAGTGGTCTTCCAACTTTCTAATTTCAGGTATTTGACATCCAGCCTGAACCCATGCCAGTGATTATTTGCATCACTTTCCAACCTGCAGCACTCTGTGTCTGTTATCTGAGTTACTGTCACTACCTCTTTGAACAGCACCAAGACCCATATGGCTTGATTTACTGCCTCATGGAATTAAATAAGCAGCACGGCATCCACCAAATCGGTCTTTTTCAGAAGGATCATAATGATTCTCATGAACTCGGTATCCAGCCCAACTGATCCAGACTTCCCTCCCTCTTAGGCAGTTTACCCATTACTGAATACACTTGGCACACACTGAGCCTTTTTCCTCGTCAGATCTCTGAACTGATGGCTGAGCAGCCTAACCCCTAGAACATGTCCTGTGTGCTTAGTGAATTTTTCATGAATCCCACATTAAATCTGCAGGCCTTGAGGTGCACTAAGGGAACTGACATACTTACCCTTCCAGATCAGCACCATGTTATCTTTCCTAAGAAAGCACAGGAGCACCTTTGTTTTCAAAGTAGGTGTGGGCAAAGGAAAGACCATGGTCCTCACACGTCACTCAGCTGCCACATCATCATTCTTCCCAAGTGCATTCCTTAGGCCATTTATTAGCATTGCTAATGTCAAGCACCTCATTTTTATGCTGCTAGCAGCAATTGTGAAAGCCATACTGAACTTTCTAATCCATTTATCTATTAATTTATTATCTAATTAAGGCTCACAATGACAGTCCTATTTGTTTAAAAATGCCCTCAAACTAAACCAATACAAAACACACATGCATTCAAATCAATTAAAATGCTACTCGCTAATGTTTTCCTTAATCAGTTGGTAACTGTTCCATTACCGTTTAAAGAAAGGCAAAATTAATTCTAACTTCATCGTAATCGTGTGACCTACTTACATGGTGCCAAACAGATACAAATGGATGTTACTGTCATGTCATAAGGGCATGGAATCGTACCAGCCATGAATTTTGCAAGAGCTGTCCTAGGAATAAGGCTATTTTGCATAAAAGGGCCCTAGAACATGAGTTTAAATGCTGTCACTGAAAGGTAGGCAGGCAAAAATGGAGATTTCAGAAGAGTTTATTGCAGTTTGCATCATACCTTGTGCTGCATTTCTGATTTTTTCTTCGAAGGGCTGTGCCTTTTGCACAACAGCAGCAGAATCTAGTGCCACATGCTGAACGCCTCATGTTCATCACAGGAAAAAGGGAATCCATCTCCCTGTGTTGTTTAAACAAAGTCTGAGCACACTCTTTACCTACTGAGCTGTGTAAGGGACCCTTTCAATGGTGCCATCCAGGCACAGAGAAATCCTACACAAGTACCTTAATGCCATTTGTTTCAGCCACTGAGTTCAAAATACAGTTGTGCCTCTTTCTTCGGATGCAAAAAGTGCAGGCACTGCACATCTAAACTACATGCAGATGTTACACTGTCATCTACCTTCCTGATACCTTCACCTTTCCTGAAGTGAAAGATTAAACACAATGTTAATTGCTTACTATGGCAAAGGATTTCTGGGGCACAGCTGGGAGAGAGTTCTGCTCCCTTCCCTCTTTCCTTGCTGCTGGAGTTGCGGTAGTAACTACACAGATTATCACTCTGGAGAGGGTTGCTCCATTTGATTATTTAGAAACATTTTAAGAGCATGTTTCAAAGCCCACAGTAATGCGTACTGACACCAAGGTCTGAAACACAAATCCCTGCAGACTCAGTCTATCCTGTTCAAGCCTGGAAATGCATGGAGGAACATTCATTCATTCTCCAGAGCTATGTTTGAACATGACTGAACTGCTGCTTTTCCCCTCCTGCATGAAGCATCACTTTCCCTTCTGCTCATTATTTATAGTACACCATAAGACATTTTTAAGATGAGGAGAGGAAGAAAAAGCCAGATTGAAGATACACAGACCTGTAGTTTCTGTAACTAAAAATGACTAAGTAACATTTCTCAACCTATTTATTCCTGAAAATTTTTTTCTTTTCTTTTTTTAAGATGAAACAGGTAGCCAAAAGAAAAAGAAATTTCATAAACAGGATATTTATACACACTACAATTCAACTCTTGTATTGGTAGAGTTTAAAAATCCCAGCTCTGCAGTGACTGAAATGACACAACAGACATACCTGGGATGGAAATCACTCGTTACGCCTGAATTTTCTGCAAATCTTTTAAAAAGTGAAAAAATACACCTGAAGAGACTTATTTCCCTTTGCAAGGGAAAATAAAGAGAGCAGCAGAGAGCTCTCAGGATCTGATGTTGATCCTTCTGAAGTCCAGAGAAGACTGTACCTGATCTTCAAACCCTCACTGCCTTCCAGCACTAATGTCAGCCCACAGGCTTGCAAGCTGATTTTCAAGTGACAGCTAAGCCACCTGAAGAGTTACTCTGCCTTATCAGTTCAGTGAGGATTTTTCTGATCAGGTTTACTGGATGATGTCTTCCTGAGTGACAGTGATGGTCAGAATACCGGATATGTGTTCAATAAAGCACATTCCACTCCCAGAGCTTATTTCTTTCCTTTTGTGCTTTTTTTACCCTAGCTGACATTATGACACTTAATTAGTCTTAAAATTTGAAATGTTTTCTGGATTAGAGATTTGTTTCATAAAGCCTTGGAGGAAGTGCTAGGTCTGATTAGTGATGCCTGACTCAAAGGAAAACAAACTCCCAGAACAGCCTCCTGACAGGTAATCTCCAATCCTGAATGATGTTAGACTAGGAGAGGAAACCACTACTGCAAAGGATTGGGACCTATTCCTGTCAAATACCTTCAGTGAGCAGAATGAACAGTGGCCATGTAAGAAACCTCTTATTCTTGTAGTGACTGGTGCCTCATGTGAACAGCCTGAAGGTAACTCTGCACTGTATGGTTTTGGTAGCAAAAGAGGCTTTACCAAGGCATGGCTGAGCTCCCCCTGGGTTCTGCTTCTGCATCAGAGAATTTCAGAATGGTTTGTGTTGGAAGGGACCTTAAAGATCATCTAGCTCCAAACCCCCTGCCATGGGCAGGGACCTATTCCATAGACAGATTGCTCAAAACCCCATCCAATGGGGCCATGAACACTTCCAGGGATGGGGCATCCACAACTTCTCTGGGCAACCTGTGACAGTGCCTCACCTCCGGCACAGTGAAGCATTTCTGATTCACTGGTTGCTGATTGCAGCAAAGATGCTCTCTGTGGAATAGGGATATTCCTTGCATTACTGAAATAGGTCAGCTCCAAATCATAAAAAAAAAAAAAAAAAAAAAAAAAAAGCCCTAACTGTTACCTGCCCCTTAGGATCTTTTTGACCACACAGAACTCATAAGCAGCACTGCTGCTGTCAGCAGAGAGTTCTTTGCTAAGGCTCCTCACTGGACAAAGAAGAGGAATTACTGCTTGACTGGTAGACTGGACTGGCAGCACCTCTGTGAGCAGAGGGGCAGGACACAGTGCAAGAGGAACACTTAGTGAGGAGGATAGTGGCTGGAACCTTGACTGAAGGAGTGGCCAGAGAAAAATGATGACCAAGAGCTCAGGCTAGAAATTGAAGGATGAAAGGATGAGTCTTCAGAAGGTCAGACACAAAGACCAGATATTTTTGTGGAACTCAGAAATGGACCCTGTGGGTGCTATTACAACTCAGTCATGCCATGGTACAGTCAGCAGCGCTGGCCTATCTGCCTGTCAATCACAGCTAAACTCCACTAGGCAAGAGGGTGCAGGCAGTCATCCTCTCCCCACATTGCCACAACACTCCCTTGGATCGTGTTGCTCTGGCTGCATCCTTACACTCCGTGGGGAGACTCCTTCAGTGTACCCAAGTCAAATGTGTGTCTGTCCTGGACTTCCCTGCTGGCAGACTGAAGTCAGCACCCATGCGAGCATCCTGCACACCCAAAAGGACACTGTGCCTGTGCCTGTGGCTGTGCTTGTAGATTTGCTCTCAGTGTAGCACACAGGTTTACTCCTGAAGGCGGCCTCAGTGATCAGAAGTGCTACACATCCAGCTCTGAATATAATTTTGCCAAAACTTAGCAGGAGCAGAGTACAAACTGCCTTGGAAAAGAGGAACATGAAAGGCCATGATCTGCTCTCCCATGTAGTAAAGTAAAACAAGTTTATACCACTGTTTCAGTGCAATAATAATAATATATTAATACTTCATTTAATTTAATAATAGGTTTAGGGAGAGGATTGGTTGAAAACAAGTAATTGCAGTGGCATATCCTGCCTATATTATGATCCTTCTGAATATCTATCAATGTGCAACATCACATCTATTGAAACACAGTTATCACAGCTATATCAATATCTTCCTATATCAATATATGGAGTGGGGGGATTGTGAGACAATCCTAATATTGGTGTGGGATGATTGCTGACAAAAAAACCACTGACATTTCTATGGAGTTTTTATACTGCAGATAATTCCAGGAATGTGCTATAAGAAAAGTAAAGATCTCCTGTCGTTCAGTTTTCGATTTTCAATTAATTTTATACTATAAATGATGCTGTGCTCTAGAGAAGCTGACATAAAACCAGGTTGTTATGGAAAATCTCTGCAAAATGTTTGCCAGCATTGTTAATTCTTTTCTTAAAAAAACTATCTCCCTATGCAATTATATATCAAGAAGCAAAAGGTTATCTCTGTTTTAAAGACACATAATGGAGAAAATACTCAAACTGTTGCAATGACATTGCTGGAATTTCTCCTCCAGCATGACTGTGCTCTCAATTACAGCAGAAAAAATGTGTTAAATATCAGTCAGAGAGGAACATCATCCAGTAACTGTATACTTCTGAAAAGCTTTTAAATTCCAAGGAAATAATTTTTTTTTTACCTACCTTATGCTCAGTTTACGAAAATAAAAGAGAAATCAAATAGAAATGGCTGAGAAAGAATAGCAGAAATCTCCAAGCTATAGCCCAGAAGGGGCACCTAGAATTTCTATTTACTAGAATTATTATTGGTATTGCTATGTTGTCATTCACAGTGAGCCAAAGCCCCTTTACAGTGAACTTCTGCAAGTTACCCATCCCCCATGATTCACTTGCCTCATCTCTAAAGTGGAAATAAATATCCTTTCCACAGCTGGGTCTTGTAAAGTTGCATTTTCAGGATTGGAATGCCAGTATAAACGGGTTTCTTATTCAGGGCTTTATAAACTGTAATGAAAAAAGGCTGAGTAATCACTGACAGTGTTGATGCCTTATCTGAGATTCGCCCTAAGATCCCTCTAGTCACAGGAAAGTGACAAATTATTTTTCTTGTGTTTCTAATAGAGTCAAAATGAGCATGGTCCTTTGTAATAGTCAGTTCCTTAACAAGCTCATAAACTTTCATTATGTCTTGCTCTGCAGAAATATTTGTACTGCAGAACCAGACATCAAAGATATAATGTAACTCTGGACACTGGGACTACTTCACCAACTGCTGCTTGCAGGTTATCTATAAGAGAGCAACACATTGTTTTGTTTTTATGAGATTCTGTAAAAGGAAAGCTGGTACTTAGAAAAAAATGAAATGCTGCAAGCAATATATTGGATGGATTAACTTCACCTCAAGAACGTATAATTTGAAGGAATCTTTACCAAGTTTCAGTATAAACATGTTGTGACTGTGCTTACATGGAAAGTAAAAGAGTGCTCAAGCTCTAGTTCACATAAATTGCCTGCTTAATGTTGCTGGGTTCACTGTGGTCATGGTTTGACCCTCCTGTGTCAGCCTGCCTCTGTGTTTGGGGCCAAATCCATCCTCCTTCATCCATGCATCTTTCCAGGAGAAGTTTCCGTGCTCCTTTCTTGATGCCCAGTGTGTGACCACATGTTTCTAATTAGGTTGGATCTGGCCCATCATAGCTGCATTGTTCTGAAAGCTGGTAGGCACTACTTGGTTACCAAAAGGCAACCATGCACCATCCCTAGTGGAATTTTCACCAAACTGATTCATTGCCCTTGGGCTAAGAACAGAGCAGAGACCTCAGTTTTGCTTAGTTTAGAATGTGAGGAAAAATTAAAAGCTTCTGGCCTTTTTTGAGAATGCATTCAGAAATGCTCTTCTGTCAAACAAGTGTGTCTGTGTCCTTGAGATAGAAAAAAACCAGTACTGATGGGCACTGATCAGCACTTCCAAGGGGACTTGGAAGTGACAAAGACATCCATTACCCTGGAGTAGATAATCAATAATAAGTGGAATGGAAGGAAGGGAGAAAAGAAAAAAGAAGAGAAAAGAAAAGAAAAGAAGAGAAGAGAAAAGAAAAGAAAAGAAAAGAAAAGAAAAGAAAAGAAAAGAAAAGAAAAGAAAAGAAAAGAAAAGAAAAGAAAAGAAAAGAAAAGAAAAGAAAAGAAAAGAAAAGAAAAGAAAAGAAAAGAAAAGAAAAGCACAATTGATATAATTCTGTGAGGATAGGCTCATTTGAAAAGTTCTGAGAGATTAATAAACAGCAGCTCTGTGCTTTGATAATTAATCTCTGTTAACAAGTTTTAGTCCATGCACGCAGTATTTAGTTTTTGTTTCAGTACATTCTGAGAGGATGGAGGGAAGGAGAAGGTTATGGGATCTTCAACACAGAACAAGACAAAGAGTTAATGGGAGAGATTACTGCTGTATAATCCTTAGCAAATGGCATAAAAGCATTACCTGTACTGCTACCACGCCTGCTTGCAGAGATATGTCATTGCCAGGAATTTAGTTGCTTCTTCTCTGGCCTCTGTAGCAGTAAGAAAACTTCAAACTGAAGCTGCTATTCTGTAAGGTTTCCTTGCAAATCCATTGGATTTTGCTCACAGGACCATAAAAATTGCCATGCTGGGTCAGATCAATGGCCCATATAATCCAGTAGTCTTTCTCCAACAGTGACTAATACTATATGTTTTGGTAAATCACAGGAAAATGTAAGAAACCTTTCATGACCAATTATGGAACAACTTTCCCATAGAAAGAAGGCTTATCCTAACTTCTGGCAAAAAATAAAGCTTTTTTGCTTAGAGTCTGAAGGATTTCTACTAGCTCCTGTCCAACATGACTCTGGTTATATTTGCTATTAATATAGATTTCCATTCCTTTTTCAAATTTGGTTAAGTTTCACTTAACATTACTGTGTTCCAGTGAATTTTACAGGTTAAATTATCTTTAGAAGTCTGCCTTTTATCACTTCAAAACTTATTGCCCTTCTGTTGCAATGGATGGCTCTTGTTTTTATTTTATGAGTGGGAGTAAATAAGGCTGCCAATTTACTGTCTCTGTAGTATTCAGGAAGTAATATACTTCCATGAGACACCTTTTTATTCACCTTTTCTTTAAAGTGACTGTTCTTCTCTCTTACCTTTGCATTCTTCCTAATATTTTCTGTGCTGTGCGAGACTTCTTCCATTCTTAAATCCATCTATTTCGCTAAATATAAAATGAGGTGTTTATTTAGATCTGTTCTTTTCTTCTCTATTATTATTCTCTATTTAACTGGAAAACTACAATGACTTGGCATTGAAATCTATTTTCTGAATGTCTGATTTGAAATTCCCTGAACCAGTCATTGCATTCTTACCAAGCTCCTGCCACCATAGCCATGAGACATTAGGCCGTTTGTGGTATTATTCTTAAAATCCAGTTTTAATATTCTAGCAATGTAAACATTTTCCTACACACAGTTCTGCACTGAGTGCACGATCTCCCTGTTGTTTATAGGCACCAACCCCTCTTCACTGATTTTTCAAGTCAGAAAAGGGTTTATTGAATTTATTCTAATCATACATCTTTTCCCTAATCTCTTCTGCTAAAGACCTTTATTCGAAGTTCATGTTAAATACAATCAACTGTCTTTTTATCCACTGTTAAAATCAACTTCAAAGTAGCCTGGACAAGACTAGCAGAGAGAAAAAGCATGTTTACATCTGCTCCATCATGTACATTTGGTACATGCGGCTTATTTGTAATTTAACACTTAAAATATTTTCTATTTTAGCAAACTCTTCACTGCCCCATTATCCAGAGATCCCAGTTTCTTTCTGAAGAAGCAAGCAGAAGATGCTCAGCCCTCTAAAGCCTAAGCTTGAGTTAGTATCTTCCCTCTCTGTGAGCAGCACCAGAGCTGTTCCCAGCAGCTGCCAGAGAATGAGCGCCTCTGAACCAGGAGAGGCATCTAAAGCACTTGATTTCAGCAGTCTTGTTTCAGCAGCAGTGCACTTCCTATAATGATGAGAATACAAACACTGTAGCACCTCTGAAGTGCAAGTTGTTCCCTGAGGCGCTTGTTTTGGCGGTGGTCATCATGCTCTAGAGATACTGGTCTCTTTTTGCTGAATACCAGGACTGCCTAAGGGATCAGCTTGGAACTAATGGCTTTGATCTGCCTGACTAAAACTGCCTGAGATGAATCCTTCACTAAGTGACCTGAGAATCTTTAAAATAATGCCTTTTTTATGGTCGTCTCTGGCATTTAAATTCAACTCTGTTGCTGTTTTTGAGTGCAAGAGGAGCTGCAGGGCGCAGCAGACTGACAATAGGCTGTGGAAACTGCTAAGGAATAAACCTTTTTTTTACTGGGAGGTAGACCAAGTCCTGACACATGTTGCCCAGACAGTTTTTGGAGTCTCCATCCTTGGAGATATTCAAAAGCCACATTGTTCACAGCCCCAGGCAATGGACTTTAGGTTGTCCAGCTTGGGCAGAGGGCTTGGACCAGATCATCTGCAGAGATCCCTTCCAACATCAACTATTTCATCATTCCATGATTTTGAAGGAAATTCAGTTTGGGATGGTCTTAGGATATTGCATTGATTTGTGGACTAGTTTGTCAACCCCACAATAGGAACAGATGTGTTAAGGACCGGCCAGCTCATCTTCAGATCCCAAAGCCTCATTGGCATAGTTTGCTTGAGTCCTGAGGTCTGCACTTATCCTCTCAGAAATGCTGTTCAGCTTGCTGTAGAAGGACAAAGGTTTTAGAAGTATCATGCTTTACTGTATGCAATATATGGTCAAGAGAACTTCACTGCAGGAATATCTGTTTGATGCTTTTCAGGAGAAAATTTAGGACCCACTTCCTTTAAAAAACAACACTTGAAAGATGATGTATAAATATATATGTGTGTGTGTAAATATATATATGTGTGTGTGTGTGTGTCTGTGTATAAATAAGGTGATCAGACATTCTCATACCAGCTGAATCTATATCTATATAAATATTTTAAAGACATTTGCTTTCACTTCTCTTTAAAAAAAAATTACCTTAGTAAGGTATTTAATCGACAGTGAATATTAAGTTGCAGCAGTTAGAAATGTAGCAAGGAAATTGTGTTATGTGATGGGATGACAAAAACCCTAAGCTGTATCTCTCACAAGAAATCAATGCACTGTGTCATTTAATGTCATAAAAAAAACCCTCCCAACAAGATGTACTCAGAGTAGTATTAGCAGAAAAGTGAGCTTCTAATGGCCTTTATTGATTAAGTCAGAAACAGCAGACAACTCTGAGGATATTGCTGTTGTACAAAACAATTGGAAGTACCACCACCTTACTTTATTCTTAAGTAGATTTAGTGAGGATGCTGAAACTCAGTATCTGTGGAACTGCCACTGGAGCAACTGCAGCCCTTTGCAGTTTTCCCATCACCTTTTCTGAGATACTCCTCCTTTTTTCCACAAATTGCATTTGTTAAGTACAAACCCTCCTTTGACCTTCTCAGAGACTTCCTGAACCATCCTATTCCCCCCCTGAACATCTGTCAGATGTTTGCACGAGGAAATGAGGACTAGAGTTCCTTTGAGAGATAGCAGCCCTAATGATATAAAGAAAACAATACTGCTTATAATGCTTTGGGGAATGAATCCACAGTGACTGTAGAACTCTCTCTGTAGGACAAGACACACAGAAAAATGCAGCTGAATTATGGAGGCCTATGAATATGCCATCAGCTGTGCTGCCATACCTGAACAGGGTGGGTGCAGGTCTCATGTGTCTGGAGGGGACAATGTTGTGTGATGCAGAGATCCATTCCACACTGGCTGATGTTGAGAAGCACAGAAACGCACTTGTGATCTCCACATGGTAAATCTGCTCCTATCCTGAGGCATATCCTAATTGTAAGATGGAAAATGTAGCTTTCCTATTCTTTCCTAATGCTAAATTATTCTATTTTGCAGAGAGGGAGCTCAGAACATGCTGGCCCAGCTGCACAGCCGTAACTCATCGAAGAACAGCAATTCTGTGAGGTTTGACTGTGTGCCCATGTCCTCCAAAAAACCTCATGATAGGCACAGACCGTGTCGGCGGCCCCTTGACTCACTGCTCAGCTGCTTTATTGAGATGAGAGCTGCTGAGAGCCATGGCCAACAGCATTAAGGGCCCTGCAGAGCAGCTGAATGCTGGCCACACAATGCTGTAAATGGGCCAGGACGGATGTTTTGGACAGGGGCCAGATCACCATAAATGCCAGCCAAGGAAGATGGCTTGCGACTCACCCCTTGGTAAATGCACATTTATTTGGTGCACAATTTCTATACCTAAAGTAAACAGAGAGACAAGCAGACAGACTCCGGAGTGGTGTGGAGAGGTGACAATAAATAGGGATGATAAAGAGCCTAAAGGAAAATTCTGCAGTCAGCCATAAAAATTCCCACTCCCCACTGGCTATTTTACAGAGAATTGTTTTTATCTTGCCAACAGTAAATAATGAAGGCAGGCTTTGTAGCTGGATGAAGGGCACTGAAGCAGTGTAAGGACTGATCAGAAAGGGTAAGGTGCTGAGCATACACAGGGTGTGCAGACTGGAAGCTGGGAGCATCACTGCTTCTCTGCTGTTAAAAACACTGGAATCACCCCAAGCCATTGAGCCTTTGCCAAGTAATTCACCGCTCTGTGGACAGACTCTGCTTCTTGTTCATGTTTGCTGATCTGATGCAATTCCTAGTGCTTAGTGGTTTAACAGAACTTTCTGTGAGACACTCGATTTATCACTGATAAATCACTGATGAAATCTAAAGTTCAGTTATAAAGTGAGGGCTCAGCCACAGCTGTATAAAAGGCTTTTCCCTGGCTTAGAAATACACCAGAGAAGATACTCAATATGATGGAACCTCTGCAAAACCTCTGCACTGCTCAGGCTTTGTTTCAGGCTTTTGTTCTTAAACCATAATTATTGTTCCTGACTAATGATGGAAAAGATATGTACATCATTCCTACCATGCCAAACCAGTTTTTTCCTACCCTCTACCAGCTCTCAGCTCTGTTATGCTCAGAGCAAAGCAATGAAACTCAGCAATGAGAGTCTCCCTTTTAACAGGAACATTTTGTATTTTCAGCACTGCTTCGCCATTTCTGCCTTTGCATAGCATAGATGAGTGGATGGATGCTGGATAGCTGGCTGCCTTAGGATGTTTCAGGGGTTCTTGGTATTTTTTCTTTAAGCGATGCCTCAAAAGTAGTAAATTTTCACCACTTTCTGTTCAAAACCTTGGGAAGTTCCCTCCTTTCACTCGACAGTATGTTTTAGATATGGAGATGGTGATGGCCAGTGATAGGACAAGTGGGAATGACTTTAGACTGATAGAGGGGAGGTTTAGATTAGATTTAAGGAAGAATTTTTTTACTGTGAAGGTGGTGAGGCATTGGCACAGATTGCCCACAGAAGCTGTGGCTGCCCCATCCCTGGAAGTGTTCAAGGCCAGGTAGGATGGAGCTCAGAGCAACCTGGTCTAGTGGAAGGCTTCCCTGCCCATGGCAGGGGGTTGGAATTGGTTGGTCTTTAAGATCCCTTCCAACCCAGACCATTTTATGATTCTATGGTTCCAAGACTTCCTTTCCTTGCAGGTGTAGGCTGAGGAAAAATACCATGAAAAATTTTTAAGCATTCAAAATAATTACAGATTTGTATTTGAGGCAGGATCTTCATCTTTTGCATTTCAGCAGGTCAAGTAACCAATGACACAAACAACAACACCGCAAGCAATTTTTTAATGTGGACTAGACTTGCAACTAGAATGTTTGGGACCACACTACAAATCTTTTTATTCCCCATGCCTGAAGTGCTAATCATACAGGCTTTTGAAATCTGTCTTAGAGATCTGAGTGCACATCAGACCCAAATCTCTAACCCAGCACACCACTTGAAAAGAAGGTTCTGCCCCTTGATCCCAATATACATGAAAACCGTAACAGATCTGCAGGGCAAAGCACCGTCTGATTATTTCTTTGTCTGTATCTGTTATTTCCCAATAATAGATACAGTGCTGCTGCTCTGGATCCTGACCCCCATTATAGTGATACAATGCAGCAGCTCCACCGACTTTCTCATTTGTGCCATCCAGAAAGGTGCTGCAGCATGAGCCGCTGCCCTGCCATGCATTTGTGTTTCATTTCCACACATTTCTTGCCTGATACGGAGTGGGACAAACACCAGCACAGTTCAGCCTTCACCTCTTCTTGGCATGATTTATGTGCATCATGCAGCAGCTCCACTAGAGATTGTTCTCATTTATACTGGGCTCCAGCATATTTTCTCCTCAAGCTAACTCGATACCTTTAAATAGAAGCAGCACCTGAGCAGAGGAATGAAACCAAGAGCCGAAACAGGGAGAAACAAGTGCCTGGGCCCCATGGCATTAAAAGTGAATCTCACAGTAGCCCCATTTCCACTGTAAACTTTGTAAAGGGTACACACACTATGTCTGTGGAATCTCACTGCAGTGACATCAGTACACATAGCATTTGCTTAAAAAATTGAAATGTATGGATATTGTTTACAGCTTGTATAATGGTGCTGGGAATCTGGTTGGATTGAAGTTTGGTATGAAATGGGACATAAATTTGAACACAAACTTAAGCCAGTTTTGTGCTAAAATTTGAAGGGATGTGCTGGTCTGTCTGCCAGACTGTCTTACTACTTAATAGGCTGCCTGTTGTTATAGGACAGTGGTGTTCTAATTGCAATTAGTGGTTTAGGGGGATTTTAATTGCAATGTAGTGGAGAGGACTGCCTCTCGATTAGTTTCATTAATGTGGCGTTACCTGAATGACAAACAGTGATAGGTGGCTTCTTGTGATTTAGGAAAATTTACCCCTGAAGAAATAAAATTAAATTACAATAGGCCATTCCTAACAAACAAACAAACACAAACCAAAGGAGGAGAACTACCTGTTAAGCTGATTTGTTTTGCCTAATATAGGAAAACAAATGCAGGGAGGCAATATACAATATTTCAAGCAGGTAAACACTGGCAAGAGGGAAAAGCAACTGAGGTAGTATAAAATTATGTGAATAATTTGAGACTGAAGATGAGACTAATATTCCTGGGCATCAGAAGAATGAAGTAGCTGTTTCCAGTAAAAGAGATCAGAGCAAGGCACTAATCTGGCTTCAAGATGAAATGTTTATCTCTGTCTATAGTGTGAGTTGGGATTTGATGAGGGAGTAGGATCTTGGGAATGACAGAGCATATTTCTCAAAGATTTGGACAATTTACTTTATTCAGGGTCAGCATCAAGATAATTTTCAAAGAGAAGAAAAAGAAGGAAATAATGGAGGGGAGATAAGAGAAGGAAGGAAGTGTCGGAAGGAAGTGTCGGAAGGAAGGAAGTGTCGGAAGGAAGTGTCGGAAGGAAGGAAGGAAGTGTCGGAAGGAAGGAAGTGTCGGAAGGAAGTGTCGGAAGGAAGTGTCGGAAGGAAGGAAGGAAGTGTCGGAAGGAAGTGTCGGAAGGAAGTGTCGGAAGGAAGTGTCGGAAGGAAGGAAGGAAGGAAGGAAGGAAGGAAGGAAGGAAGGAAGGAAGGAAGGAAGGAAGGAAGGAAGGAAGGAAGGAAGGAAGGAAGGAAGGAAGGAAGGAAGGAATTGAAAGAAAACAAAAGAACCAGCAAAAGAAAATAAAAAAACAAGAAAGAGCAGAGAAGAAAAGAGAGAAAGCAGGAAGGAAAGAAAGTGAGAAAGCAAGAAAGAAAGAGAGCAAAGCAAGCAAACAAGAAAGAAAGCAAAGAAAGAAATAAAGAATGAGAAAGGAAGAAAGAAAGAAAGAAAGGAAAGAAAGAAAGAAAGAAAGAAAGAAAGAAAGAAAGAAAGAAAGAAAGAAAGAAAGAAAGAAAGAAAGAAAGAAAGAAAGAAAGAAAGAAAGAAAGAAAGAAAGAAAGAAAGAAAGAAAGAAAGAAAGAAAGAAAGAAAGAAAGAAAGAAAGAAAGTGTAATAACCTTCTAAACCAAAACCAGCTACACCTAAAGCCCAGATCACTTCAGAGAAGCTGATTTACTAAAGCTTTCTAACATTTCACATAATCAATTGCATCTCACCATTGCTTGACTATTGTTTAACATACAAGAGCAATATAGTTCCAGACCTTGCTTGGGGCAGGTAATGATGGTGTGTTTGTGTGGGATGGAGCAGTAATTCATTTCAGACATGGAGGTAATTCATTGCAGACACGCTTTAAGAGACTGGGGGGAGAAAATAAAATGACAGATGATTTTATAATAGTTCAGTATTATTTTTTTTAGCTGTTGACCCTGGAACTGGTAATAGCAGGAAATGGAAAGATTAGCATAAAGAATGGTCATTGATACTTGGGGTCTGATAGTAATTTTTGCTGATCTCTATACTTATTTTGAAAGGAATGAAGCATTAAAAACAGCCAAGGTTTTCTTTCTTGCACATACTTGCACAGTCTTACAGCTCTTATGGAAAGTGTAAAATGGGTGAACAGGAATTATGCCAAAGGGTTTTTCACAGGAATAACTCTGAACTTACATTAAACATGACAGAGAATTAGAATTTTATCTTCTAAATTGAGTAAGACTTCTCAGAAACCTACAGATAATCCATCTTTTTCAATTAAATTCTTTATTTTTTCATATGAGAAGAAAAGTTTGATTTTGTTTACAGTCTGTTTAGTAATAAAACCTGTATCTGCACATAAATGAAAAGAGTGGATATTCATACCCAGACAAATAGCTAAATAATAATATAGAAAAGAGCTTGTTTTAGGTAAGTCAGAGATGGAATTTGTGGGAGGATGCAAGGAATCTACCTAAAACATGATAAGAACCAAGATGGCTCTTTAAGATATTTCCTCAGAATTTTTTAACTGAATGGCCAAGTGACCATTAAAGGATAATGTGGAAATCATGATTTATTAACTTAGGTTCAGGTCTGCAATGCAACACTGTCTATCCAGGCAACACTAAAACCACCAGAATTATTCTGTGCTAAAGAAGAACAGAAATGGCTTAGGCTTATTCACACTTGGACTGCTCAATTCAGCCAGCAGATTTATCTCCCACCTCAGCAGACACTCCTGCTGCCTAAGCTCTGGTCTGACAATATAGCTGGTCCCTTTCGCTGTCACAGTTCTGAACTTATGGGGCAACTTCAGTGATGTCACAGGTAATCCACAGCCCTTTTACATAGCTGTCTGGGTTAAATACACAAAACAGGTGATGTTACTTGGAATTTATCCTATATAACCTTGAATTCATCCTCTTTTTCTAATTACATGACCCTGGTGTGAAAAACAGTCAAGGAAGGATGGATGCACCTTAGTTAGGAGGGAATATCATCAATGGATGACACAACCTGGGTAAGTGTTAACAGTTGCACTGAACAGTTAACAAAATTGATGTGATTTATAGTAATAGACAACTACTTGTGTGACTTTGAGACTTGAGGGCTTTAAATGCCTAAAGGAGTCAAGGTGAAGAGATACTGGATAAGGAAATGGGAACTCCTGAAAATGGTCATTTTTCTAGTCCTGCTATCAAGTCTAGGAAACTCCTGCAGCATTCTCACCATAATGTGAAAAATAAAGCAGTCGGATGTTATATGACTGTCTTAATTGTGGTAATTGTGCATTTTTCAGCACAAAGAAGGAGGATGCTGCTGCTTCTACATTAAAGGGAGAGTGAGTTTTATGAGTCATAAAATAGAAGGAAACACAGGAACATTATCTCACTGGCTGTAAAAAAAAAGAAAAAAAAGGAGGAAAAAAAGAAAAATATGATGTGAAGACTTTCAGGGCTTATCCTGAAAAACATAGATGCTGGAGGCATTCAGTAGCTCTCTGGACAGGCTTTTTGTCAGGGAATAGTATTGACGACAAAATACTTTGAGCTGATGAATCCCAACATCCCTACAAGTGAGGAACAGAGGCATTACTGCAACAGGGCTAACTAGGACACCACTTAGGAAGGACCCTCTGCAGCAGCCAAGGCATATTACATCTCCCAACAAATGAACAAAAGTATGTGTTCCCAGGAAATTTCTTTTTTTTCTCATATACCGGTCTCTTTAAAGCATCTTTCTACAAACACTTGCTGCTTGACTTCCTTCCTGACACCACAAGGAGTCCCATTTAATTAACCTGGCAGCCTACGGTGGTGAAAATAGATTGCGGCTTGTAAGTGTGGGGATTGACAGTCTCTGCAAGCTGCCTCGGTTTGCTCAGCTACAGAAGTTATTGTCTCGCAATTATTTTGATCTTATGATTCCAGGTTGTGCATCCAGTGGCTTGGCTTTGGCTGCAGCAGTAGCTGAGGATGGGGAGGAGGGGGAAGGAGACATGGAGCATCAGCAGTTTACTCCCCCATGTCTGTGTTATATTGGGTAGTGAATTGCCTCTGGCTAATCACAAGCCTTCTTAACATTTTCCTCTGAGAAAACAGATGATCAAATGCAAGAAAGCCTACTCATTAAAACAAGTGCTGGGAAGGTTTTGTTCTTTTCAGACCCATCCCTGTGTTTAAGTACCTAGAGAACTAACCACTGTTAGCTGAATAGCATCTGTTTACCATCAGCTTTGTCTGAAACCTCTCTCTTTTTTTTTTTTCCAAGTTAATAAAAATGGAGTTTGAAAACTGGTTCTGATTAGGCAGGTCAAATAATGAAAACACTCTCTAAGGCCAGAATATACTTGAGGATTGCACTGCAGAGCAAAACAGCCCATAGAAATCACCAGAAGAATGGCAGCTCAAGGCAGATGGAAGTGGCCTACGAGGTGCTGCCAGGTTTGGAGGTGCTGCAAATGGACCTCCAAAAATTGTGGGTGAGATTCAAGCCATCTGAATTTCTGCACTAGGTGCCCAGGAAGTAGCATTAGATCCTGGGGAGGGCAAACATAAAGGAAGATTAAAAAAGCCTCTCCTTTCTATTTTTAAGGAAATACTGTATGTACACAAGAATGGTGGAGGCTGCAGCGAAGCTTTCTTTTCTGCATTTCTTTCTGCCTACTTCACAGTTTTTTGCTATACACCACTTCCACTAGAGTACTTTCTTTCCTACTGTTATTAAGATAAATTGCCTATTACCAAAGTAGCTATAAGGAAGGAGAAAAAAAGTGTCTTTTCCATCACAATGCAGTCAGGTTCCATTGTAATTGGCAGTGTGGTGGGTATGTCACTCCCACCAGGTCCCTTGCCCAGTTGATTGAGCTTGTTCTTTGTGTGAGATGCTCCTATTTGTGTTGATTCATGTGACTTTCTTTTTCAGTCTCTCTTTATGGGTTGTCCTTTCTTTCCCTTGCAGGAGATGAACAGCCGGGGGGAGGAAAGGAAGTTGTCAGCTCCATTTACTGGAGTTAGCACTGCTGTGGTGAACGTGATTCCTTCTTTTGTGTTTTGTGGGTGCTGCAGGGTGAAACTGTAAATTCTAGTTATAAAAATAAAACAGGAAGCACAAGATAAGCAGGTGAGGTAGAGCTGTTAAACACTTTAGTATTTGGATGGCTGGATGGGTGTCCCTGTTACATGAACCTGGCAGAGAGGTAGACAACTTTCAGCTCCTACTTTGGAGTATAGGGGCAGCATCCAGAATTTCAGATGTCTGGACTCCTGAGCAAAACTGTATTGAGAAAATCTAAACCTACAGCAAGAAAGCCAAAGAGGGACTTTTAACAAGGGTGTGTAGTGATGGAACAAGGGGGAATGGCTTTAAACTGACAGAGGGTACAGTAAGATCAGGTATTAGGAAGAAATTCCTCACTGTGAGGGTGGTGAGGCACTGGCCCAGGTTGCCCAGAGAAGCTGTGGATGTCCCACCCCATGAGCGTTCAAGAGTGGTCTTTGGATGGGGCTTTGAGAAACCTGCTCTAGAGGAAGGTGTCATGGCAGGGAGGTTGGAACTGGTGCTTTCCAACCCGAACCACTCTACAATTCTATGATCTATTCCAGGTGACACCCCACTGTGACTGGCCTTTCTCTGTTAGCCAGCCTCTGAGGGATACCTATATCCCAGTCAGTACTGCTGTGGACTGGCCCATACCTTGGCTTCTCATGCTCATCTGGCACAGTCAGCTTGGCCACCCCAAAGAAGACCTGAAGCCATGCACAGCTCACCAGGAGCCATCCCACACCTTTGCAGCTCCTTGCCATGCCTGCCACATAATCAATCAAGCCTTGTCATGATTTTATCTCACTCTTACTGCTTTAATGCCTTAAAAAGTCTGAGCACCACTGCTAGGGATTGTGTTTGAATCCTCACATGTGTGACCAAGAGTATGAATGTCTCCCTTCTTAATACATCTGGGATAGCTCAAGGTACACTACTACAGAGTTGTCAAGCACTGGAACAGGTTGGCCAGAGTTGTGGAACCACCATCCCTGGAAGTGTTCAAAAGGTGTGTATAGACAGCCCTTAGGAACGTGGTTAAGTGGTGGGCTTGACAGTGCTGGATTGATGGTTGGACTCAGCAATCTTAGAGGTCTTTTCCAATTTAAATGATTCTGATTCTAAGACTGCTCTGTTCTCTTCACTCCCAGATTCAGATCAGATCCACAGGCTGTCCCTTTTAGAGTTAAGTAGCCTGGAGTTGTTTCCCCTTGCAGAAAATTGCTTTCAAAGAAATATTTGAAAGGAAAGCTCCTTTCTCAGTGTCTAATATAGTGCAGATTTCTCCCCTACGTTTGTCTGTGAGGAACCTGGGATCCTAGAATCTTTTATCAACATCTGGCCAAAGTCAGAATTTGGATATGCCATGACTAGACCAAGACATGTCTTTGAGAAGCCATAGGATGTCTGTGCCAAGTTTTACAGGGAAAACTAATCCTCAGATTTAAGTGTAAAACCTGGGTTTAATCCGTTGCTGGCACAGACTTAAAAACTCTGTAACACCTTCTGTATTGTCATACCTCCAAAACACACACACGCGCACACGCACACACACACACACACACACACACACACACACACACACACACACACATTATCCCACTTTATAAGCACCGAATATTTGACACTTATGGGAAGCTACAGAAAAATGCAGAGGTTTATCAGATGGAAAAATGCAAGCAGCATCTTCATGTATCTTTTGGGATTTAAATGCATTTCTTTTTAACTATTTTTCATTTGCATTCACAGAGAAATTGAGAGTCACCAGGAAGAATAAGCTTGCTGTAAAACACAAGGTGAGATGTGTGGTGGCTGCAAGGCTGGATAATGTTATTTAGATTTTGTAGTGTAAATGCAAACATGAGATGGGTAAGCATGAGATGGGCAAATCAAGTGCAATATAAATTGTATAATAGTACTAGAGAAGAGAGAAATAGGGCTCATGAAATCTAAGGACTTTCTTTGAAAATAATATTATTAGCCAGTTCATTAGGGAAATGGGAGTGAATATGAGTATTTGATGTAATATATTAAAGAGGATTGAAAAGAGTAAAATAACCGCAAGCTAAGAGCAAGGATCCTTCAGCACCTTGCAGGCACAGATTTCAGTTTAGCCATCTCATGCTTGTGTCCAACACAAAGTAGGTTTACAAAAATTAACCCTTCTTGCAAAGAGATGCTTCTACAATGCAGAGGCATAGAAACTGGTGGCATTGCTCTGATCCATGTCTATATTGATGTCTAGGTCATCAGCTCTATGTATGTCCTTCATTGCATAGAATTTTTTTTTCAATTAAAACTGCCATTCAACAGAGTAAAGAGAAAAATTGCCAAGGGAAAAAGAGTAATCTTTGAAACATGTCACAGAATGGGAAAATATGCTTCATTCCAGGGAGCTGTCATAACCCCACAGAAAAATTAGCCTCACATAGGGCTAATTTCAAGACCTATAGAACTCCATAGGAGAAAATGAGCCTTCACTGCAATGGGTATGAAGTCTTATAGGGTCACAAAAAATACGAACTCTTCCTTCTCCTGCCACTTCGAATGTATTTAATGTGTTTTTCTAATGCACTAACAAAACAAATAAGCTTATCTCACATGGAAAAATAAAAAGCATAAACACTGTTATATCCATGAGTAAAAATGCTTTCTCAATCTGCTGTGGTCAATTTCCAGCCCCTGCACCCCATGCTGGCAAAAAAAGAGCTGCAGGAAATAAATGCCTTTTGCATGGAGGGAGACTCTGCTGAAGGGTCTGCATCTCCCTCTCCACAAAGTGAAAATCGTCGTAGGAGGCTCTAATTATCCTGTGGCAAATTAAATGGCAAAACCAGCATGAGCTTCTGAGTCTCAGCTGTAGAGCAGAACTACTGGTGGGGTTTTTGTTGTTTTGTTTTTATGTTCTGGCTTAATGCACAGGTCGTCATTACCAGACACTTGGGTTATGCCTATGCATTGCAGCCCAGGACAGGAATTACATGGATGTGACCGATATTTCAGTACCTGAAGGAGTCCTAGGGGAAAGCTGGAGAGGAACTTTTTATAGGGCCAGGTAGTGACTGGACAAGGGTAATAGCTTTAAACTGAGAGAGGGTAAATTTAGATTAGATATTAGGGGATGTGAGGCACTGGCAGAGGTTGTCCAGAGGAACTGTAGATGCCCCATCCCTGGAAGTATTGAAGACCAAGCTGGATGGGGTTTTGAGCAAGCTGGTCTAATGAGTATCCCTGCCCCTGGCAGCAGCACTGGAATGAAATGATCTTTAAGGTGCTTTCCAACACAAACCATTCTGTGATTCTATGATATATTTCACTTTGAAAGAATGGGAAAAGCAGTGTCTTTTCCTAGGCAAAAACCAACCAACCAAACAAGTAAAGGAGAGCTAAGTTCCTGAAAACTATAAAAATTAGGCTCTGTTAATATATCCTCTATCCCCTCTCTCCAGCCTTGGTTTGGGATTGGCCAAGGAGTAAAATGTCCTGCAGCAAACAGGTTGAGTAGCAATGGTGAAGCCAGGAATTTACCAAAGCCCAGGCACGCAATTTGCTTCTCTTCATTGCTCACAAAATCTGCACAGAGTCAAATCAAATGGATAAGCAAGTTATCTGATCACAAGAAACAAAGCACCAGCAGTTTGGCTCCGTGCTTGGCAGTGTGTTTCTCATCTCTTCAAGGCTTTTTCAGTTCCTTGAGCTGTGAGCTACCTGTGGTGCCTGAACCGCTAATGCACACTGTCAAGGATTGGGTAAATACTTTGTCTGCGAGACTTAACTTTTTGTAATAATAGAACATGATCCAAACAGTGAGCTCCAAAACTAACAGGAACAGAAAGCTTTGCATGTATACGTCAAGGCACAATTGCATATCTGTCTTTAACTGTAAATACAAATAGTGTGTGATGCCCTGGCAGCGTGAGCTGCACAGCAGAAGCACAACATTCCCAAGCAGGGTACTGATCTGAGCCTCTTGCCATCGGTAAGAAGCAGAATTAGCACCTGGTATGTAAGAAAATTATAGTGGACTGGTCAGTTTGGCTTCACTAATGCTGAGATTATATACATTAGACATATTTATGATATTGTGATATATATAATATTATTTCAAATATACCATTGAAATACAATTGAAAGGTCTAACTTGGATTCAGACAATCTGAATTCTCTGGAGGAGAGCTGGACATGTGTGATCCTAGCCATGGAGCCAAATCTCCCCTTGATGTAAATCAATATATACCTTTTCTAACCAACTTTAAAAAAAAACTGTGTGTACTTGCATGTACACCTGTAAGTACATGTTTTATCCTACTTAAGGAATTAGAACTTTTAAAGATTATTCTGTATTTTGTATCCAACACTGACTGGGTTTAGCTCATACATTTAGGCTAAGCAGAAGACCTTCTCCCTTCCCCTTCCATAATTTTCCCAGTGGTCCAGGATTAACAGGAGTAACTTCTCTGCTTGTGCCTTACAACTAGCACCCTGTTGATACTTACCAGCAGTAACACAAAGAAGTAATTTTTGGCAGCTAATGCAACCCTCCTCTATGTCCCTGCCACTTTCCTCCTGCTTCAGGCCAGCTCCCTATGCACGAGATGAGACAGTGCTGTAAATGTCACAGTTGTGCAGAAAATCCTGGTTTAGGCAAATTTCTTAAAACTTTGGAACTTACCTCAGTTGCCTGACTTGGTAGGGGCTTTTAACTGGTTTATAGAAAAAAAATCCATAAAATATACATGTTTGGCAAGCTCAAAAACAAAAGGTAAAGAAGAAATTCTCATTGTGTTCAAGTCTCATTATTATGAAGTTAAATTCATTAATTTTTACAGGTTATTCAAGATGTCTTCATGCTGGTCTTTGGCAATGCAGACAATAGACATTTTAACCACTTGTTTGTGACATGAAAGCAAGATTCTCACCAAAATTTTCAACCTGTGGGTGGCAAAATTTCCTCTGTTTGAGGAGTTAAGAACTTCTGAGCTATTTCCAATCTATGGAACAGGCAATAAAGTAAATCCAATAATGCCTACTGCTATGTTCAGGGCTCTGATCCTCTTCCTTTGCAGTGCATAATTTAACATAAAGCTCCATCTACTACAAGATGTGATCTGGCAAGCCAGGAAAGTGCATTGTAGGATGGCAGTTACATCATACAGTGAGGACTGAGAGAAGTATACTTGTTTTCTCCTGCATAGTTAATTGAACTATTTTATCTATTTTTCTGTAATCCTTCAACAAGTTTTCCTCTGTAGAATGAGCCTGCAGTTTGTCTTCCCTAAGAGACAAGGGCTGAGCTCCTTAAGATGCCATATGTGCTATCTAGGGAGGAGGGAGACAAATGACCTCAGTAGCTCTTGTTACCCTCGCTCTGGTCATTTGGCAATGACTCTTCAAAACAAAGCCCAAAACAAAAATGATGCAATGTGCTTCTTCTTTAGAGTGGCCAAATTACTCTTCAAAGAAATAGGACCAGATTTTCCAGTGGCACAAACTGTTCTTGACTCACTAGAAACGTGGCCACAGAGACCAGCATCTGATAGGAATGTGGCCACCTGTTCTTCTGTCCTTGGTATTCACACTGTACTGGGCACTGGTGAGGCTGCACCTCGAATCCTGTTCAATTTTGGGCTCCTCACTACAGGTGCTGGAGTGTGTCCAGGGAAGGGCAATGGAGGTGGTGAAATGTCTGGAGCACCAGTCTGATGAGGAGCTGCTGAGTGAGATGGGGAAAAGAAGGTTTAGGAGGGACTTTATCCCTCTCTACGCGTGCCTGAAAGGAGATTGTAGCCAGGTGAGGGTTGGTCTTTTCTCACAAGTAACACCTGGTAGGACAAGAGGAAATGTCCTCAAGTTGTACCAGAGGAGGTTTAGATTAGACATGAGAAATTTCTTCAGGGATAGGGTTGTCAAGCTTTGGAACCAGCTGCCCAGGAAAGTGAAGGAGTCACTGTCCCTGAAGGTATTTAAAAGACATGTAGACATGTAGACATGGCACCTGGGAAATGGTTTAGTGGTGAGCTTGTTTTGTTAGTGGTTGAACCTGATGATCTCAGAGGTCACATTTCTCCCCTTTCCATCCTTAAATGGGAATTTCGCTAAGATTTCTTTATCTTGAGTTAAAATTCTCTACTACACAGTGACTGCTCAGAGTATATTGTTCACAGAATTTGAGAAGTGCTGCCTCTAACAGGGGTTTCAGCATCAGGATGTATTGTTGGGTTGCACAGAGCTATTAAATACCCAGGGACTAAGTAATGACTTCTGTCTTTTCACCCACTTTTCTCTTGTGCTGTTGCAACAATCAAGCCTGAATGACAAACATCTATTTAAAGCCTGATTTTGATGTTGACAGAGCAGATTTCCATTCAAATGGGAACCAAAATGGAAGCATCCTCTTGATCATGAATCTGTAAAAACAACTGGTATCCATCTTTGTGCTGATGAGTACTTGATTGTTTTCTCAGTGCACAGGTGGTGAGCTCTGAATTTTGGCTGGTAAGCATAAAAAGGCCAAATATAGGAAGGAGGAAAAGGAGGGAAGAAAATAAGAAACCCTCCGCAAGAAAGTGGTTCAAAATACCAGAGCAGAATGGAAATTGGTGAGAAATTCTCCCTCTTGTGGTTTTCGAGAAGGTGGATATATTTTATATCATTGTGCGTTGTATGTTTCTGCCCTCCCCTGCAACTTACTGCAACCTTTCAACCATGAGACATTCTCTATTATATGCATATATGTATATATATATACACACATACACACATACACACATGCATATATATACATATATACATACATTAAATATATTCACATGCATGTGCGCATACACACACACACACACACACATACATATATATATATATGAACATTGATCTACAGATTCTGAGACAATTTAGAAAGTGCAATAAATATTCCTGAGTGGAATATAAATTAATTCTTCTGACTCAGAAAAGTTAGCAACATATGGTTTGTAAAAGTCTGCACATTGTTAAGGAAAGTAAGTTCTCTGTGCCAAACCTCCCACATATCTACCATGTGGAAACAGGGAAGAAAATGTAGTGACCCAAAGACCCTAAGCTGGTTCTCTAAGGCTGATGAAAAAGCTTCTCTTAATGTTCATACAGAACTTTTAAGATTTAATATATTTATATGTTCAATATATACATATTGTAGTAGAATTGATATATCATATAGATACATCTTAATATAAAATACATTAAATAGATAATAAATATTTATATCTTTAATATATATTTCAAACAAGATCTATTTTTTATTTGTTCCTGCACTTGGCATCAACAGGACTGCCTGGGCTCAGCTGGTCCAATGCTGGCACCTATTAAAAAGCACCTTTTAAAGAAAGGTGATTGAATAGTTTTATAAATAAAACGCTGGACTGGCATCATTGAAATATGATATGTGAACAAGAAAAGTACACAAAGCCCCAGAGTAGGTAGGATCAAATCACAGACAGCATATTGTCTCTGTTTTCAAGTGTTTTGAAAAGGACAAACCAACCAGGATGCTGGGATAAGGCTTTGATCCTCTCTTTGTAACAGTGCTATGCTTTTAAGTCCTTTTTCTGAGTGGCAAACCACTCATGAGTTAAGAAAACACCACAGTGCAGTTCAGCATGGAAAAAACCCCACTACCCTCAAGAAGATATAAATAATTCACTGTTGTAGAGAAAGGCTCTGGTACTACAGGGTAAAGTTGACGAGCAAGTGATAAAGATAGATAGATATATATATATATATATATATATATATATAAACACACACATATATATTTATATATATATTTATATATATATTTATATATATATATAAAATATAAACATGAAGATTTTATTCAGTACTAACAATGGTGCTAACAAAAGGAAGCACCCACCTCTGGCCTCATAAAGAATAAAGACAATTTAGATGAGAAGAGCTCCTGAGCGACACACACACAGCAGACAAAGGAAAGCACATTCCAGCAGTGTTTCTCAAGGACCTTGAAAGGCTGATGAGTAAACAAAGAAAATTCGGTGAAGGACAGCAGTGGTTCTTTCACCTTCATGTTAGACTTGACTGAAAGAGAAGAAAAAGCTGTAAGGAAGATTTCTAAGAACTCATCCCCATGATGCCTGATGAGTTTTGTCAGGATAACTGTGCTTGTGCAGCATCTCCTGCAGCAGGCAAGCGCCTGCACACAGACCTTGCGAAGCAAATAGGAAACCAAGGCAGTGCTGCTAAGAGCAAGGGACAGCTATGGAGTTATTGACAGAATCACAGAATGGTTTGGGTTGGAAGGGACCTTAAAGATCAACCAAACAAAGGTCCAACACCCCTGCCATGGGCAGGGACATCTTACACTAGACCAAGCTGCTCCAAGCCTCATCCAACCTGGTCTTGACCACCTCCAGGGATGGGTTATCTACAGCTGCTCTGGGAATGCTTTGCTTCACTGCAAAGAGTTTATTCCTGACTAAAGAATTTTTTCCTAATATATAATCTAAACCTATGCTCCTCTAGTTTAAAGCTATTCCCCCTTTCCTATCACTATCTGCCCACATAAAAAGACGGGATTTATTGGAAGTACTGGAAGATGTTCCAAGGTCTCCCTGGAGCCTTCTCTTCTCCAGACTGAACAATGCCATTCTCTTTCAGGAAGAACCAGAAATAAATTTCTCTAGTCCTGTGTTTTCATTCCAAGACTATGTATTCTTACTCCTTGCACAGAGAAGTGTAGATGCTACACTTTTATAAGGTGTTTAATCACATCAATGGCTAAAGACAAACAAAAAGCTTTGCCCTAAAACAAGCAGCTGGGGTCTTTAACACTATATGGGCTGGATTGATCTTCCCTGAATACTGTGAGCTGGAGCATCAGGAAAGACAGAATCCTTATTTGCTACATTTTAATGGCATGGAAATTTTTGGAACTTTATCTCTGTGGGGCAATACATTAGGCACTTTTCTATCAGCCCAGCAATGTACTGAATGCAAACTTTTAATCAGCAGAAGTGGATCATGGCTAATTGACATGATGAACAGGAATAAAAGAATCTTGCACCTTTTTGGTTTGTTTAATGATATTTTCCTGAAAGCCTGGATTGTGTAACTAGAGAGCAAACTCTCTGGGCTGTGGACTGCCCTTTATAACAGTGTATCAGACTCAGCACAGCAGGATCCTGATAATTGCTTGAGGGTTTGAGGTGTTGCTGAAGGAAAAGCCATCACTGAAGTGCCAAGCACAACAATTAACATTTGAATTATTTACAGACTACAGGTGGGCTATCCATATGTGTCCATACATATACTCATAATCTGCTTGGTAAAACATTCTGAAACAGAGTTTTTTGTAGAGTGGAAATGCTGCATCCATGGAATAGCTTCCCATGCCAGCTGAAATTGGGATTCAAATTTGAAACTGAATTAATGCACGAGGAAATTAGGGATTGGCATTTAGAATCACATCACCACTGTTAGGACAGAAAATGATACATACAACTTCTCCCTGCAATGAGAGTGGAGAGGATTCCTCTATCCCACAGGCTGAAAACATTGAACTAGCATCTCTGTATCCAGCCTCTGATTTTTGAACAAGAAAACAAAACTGCAACTAAAAAGCAAGAATGTAAGGAAGGACCAACAAATCTTTAAGTAGTGTGTTGCCATTTCTAAACCCCTACTAAAGAAGTAGAGTAGAAAAACCCCAACAGCAGTTCAGGGTAACTGTGCATGAAAAGCATTCAGCTATTTTCATTTCAAGGCCTGTTGACCTGGGGGAGCAGCTCAAGAGGTAATCTCACCCTAACTGATAGTATAGTGATATCAAAATCTTCTGAGCATTGAAAACATAGGGAGAAGCAAGGTCTATATATCTGTGTTTGCAACACAAGATCCATCATCCATCTGTGGTTTTATCAGGCAACAATTACCATAGTAACCCCACAAATCTCCTACCACTCCCTTGGAATCATCCAGATCTGTCAAAAAACCCCTAAGAACACAACCATCACTTCCCAGCCCAGCTCACAGAGCTCTGCATCATTAACCATCAGGTAATGACCAAATGCTAACTGCTTCATTCCCCTGAAGTATGGGAAGGTTGTTTCAAACAGCTGAATATAGCGCTTGGAAACAACAGCCCCACTGAAGTGGCCTGTTAATGAATGATTTATTAGGCAGCAGCTTTCACTGGGATCATTTCTTAATTAACAGCCACTAACTAGTTGATGGCTGAATAAGAAAAAAATGCCTAAATATGTTGATTTTAATTTTTTTAAATTTAATAAAGCCTGAGATTTTAGAAGTCTGTTGATGTACCAGTTCTCCTTCCATACTGGAGCCATCCCCACAACAATTGGTCTGAACAACGTGAGATGCGATCCGTGTTGCTTTCTCCTTCCACGTTTTCATGGAGGCATACTAAAAGGCTAAAAGGCTTCAGTGTTCAGTCTCTCCACTGTCCTGCTGAGATTCCTCTGTTATAGTTTGTCACGAGGACCTGCCTTGCAAGCCCATTGCCCAGCTTGCCCTACTGTGTGTGGGCAAAAGAAACCTAGGTTATTTTCTCTCTTCTGAATTGCATTTTACACTTTTTTTTTCCCTCTGAAAATTACTGATCAAAGAATCAGAACAGGGAAATAGCCCTGTGCAGGGACCACATCAGTCACATCAATTTGCATGGGCAAACCCATTTTAATCAATTTGGTGTTGTTAGCGAGTGGCTTCTTGTACCAACCCTGAAGAGATGCACAGGGAGACATTTGCTGCAAAAGGAGAAACTGAAAAAATGTTTTTGCCTAAGTCCTCTCCTTTTTCTATTGCCGTGCTGGTCATGTCTGGTGGGAGCAGCTCTGCAGCCCCTCATCTACACTGTGTGCAGCTTTAGTGCCTCTAGATCTGGATGCAAGTGATTTTTACAGGGTCAGGCCATGACGCAGGAGTAAAGCAAGGAAACAACTGAAAATTCCTGATATGTCTTTCATAACTCAGCTAAACATAAATCCCCTTACTTCCTGGGAAAGGCCAAAAGAGGATCTAAATTCCTCTTTGTACAAAGGGAGAAGGAAAGATACAGTACAAGAAGGGTTGTTGAACAATGGAGTAATGCAGAACAGGACTAAAACCAGAGGCATGTTGCAATCCTATGAAAGGAAGTGAAAGGATTTTGGAGCTAGGACAGCAATGTAGGATTTCCCTACCTAAAGGGCGGCCAGGTTTAATGTATGCTGGGGAAACTTGAAACTGGAACTGGAGCAAAGTGTGTCCTGAGGCAAGGAGGGAGGTTTGGATGTGTGTGAGCCTGAGTTTTCAGAGGTGACTCAGCTCTGCAGCATCAGCAAAGATGGGAACGAATGGTGCGTTTCTGCTCTCCTTCAGACACAACCTAAATATGCTCAGCAGAAAACTCTGATCTTGCTGTAACTGTGACATTTTTTTACTTAAAATAATGCTTATTTTCTTTTCTTGTCTTGGGGTGTGAAACAAACTTCAGTTCTTGCCTGGACCTTGCTCCAGCACAACTGAAAAACGCCTGGCAGACTTACCAGTTTACATATGCTAATATGATGAATTTTCAATATGCTCTAGATGAAGCAAGTTTTGCAATACAAAAAAAAAAAAAATCTATTTTCAATGACATAGGAAAATCACTTTCCTTTGTAATAATGCAAAAAGGTCATAAATAAATTCTACTTCACTGTTCTTATCTGTCACATTGCAGAGTTATGCAAATGCCAGGACATTAGAAGCCCAGTATTTACTAACTCTGTGAAATCAGTCCAGACCTGGAGGTATTTCTTCTCTGTATTTCTTCATCATCCTCACAATGATATTTGGATGGCCAGGGGTGTAAGTTTCTTGGTAAATGTCAAATAACTTAGAAAATGTAATTCTTAACAGTTCTCAAAGTGCCTTAAACTTTTCAAAGCCTCAGACGTTAGACAACTTCACAGTGAGTGCTTTCATCAAGCTTCAACTTATCCTGGCAGTGAGATAATGAACAATTTAAACAAAATGAATGAGAAAATTAAAATTAACAGTCCAGAAAACTCTAAATAATGAGGGAAGACCCTCTGATGAGTTAGAAATATTCAAGCTTTTTGAAGGATTTTGAGTATTTGGCTGTATGTGTGTATATAAAAATTCATAACCTTGTTCATAATAACCATTATTGCTCGATGATCTTCAGAGTTAGACAGACTCTATGCCATATACTGGCAATAATCTCTCTTCTGTTTATGGTTGCTCTCTGGAATAACATTCATGAAGACACAGGAAAATTATTTGCATTAATTGAATGAATCCAACTATCATCTACATCTTCTGCAGAAACAATTTTTTTACAATCCTTTCATTTACTGACTCATGCTGGAGTCTAAGCAGGTTGAAGACAGGGTCATTAAATCCCTTCACATACAACTGAATGCTCTGAAAGAGCCTCTTTAAAGTGACACAGGAGTGTCTCAAGACAAATAGTTACCTATGCAGCTACTTCTGCAGTTGAACAAAGTGGCTCAAAAACCATGCTCATGATTAGAAAGAAAAGTCAAGAACAATGTGTGTTTGATGGAAAGGAAATAAAGAAACACTGAAATGACATAAGGAAATGTCATCTCCATTCTCATTTAACTTATTTCATCTATTGTCATCTGGACTTTACTGCAGAACACAAGAAATATACAGCATTGTTTGCTCACGAGTTGTCTCCAGGAATGTCAGATGCAGAGGATAGCAGGATGTGGATATAATAAGCCTAGTTTACAGCTCCCCTATCAACTTAACAACATTATGAACCGGGATGGTGTCCAAGACTCAAATGCTCCTCGCAATTAAGCAATGAGAGATACCAGCTCCTATAGACAGTGCCATGGCTTGAATCCTATTGTTCTGAAGCTTTTAAAATAGATTTCTGACTCTTAAAAACCTCATGCACAACGAAAAAACCCAAGGAAAGGTGATTATCAGACAGACCTAGCAGATGTTTGTGGAAACGTTTAGTTGAACCCCAGCACTCATGTGGGGCTTGCCAACAATTGCTCAGAGGTTTAAGAATGCAGACGGAATCTGGACTAAGTCAGTGTCTATGGCTATGGAGGCAAATAATTCAAATGGGTGTTTTCATCTTATTTCAACAAAAGGTAGTTTAACTTCATGGAAAATGAATGACTGCAAATCTGATACATGATTTTTCCTTCCGCATCACCCTGGGTCTGCAAAACAAGTCTGAGTTTGTGAATCCTCCCTTTTCTCCCCCCATAATCTGTGCTACTTGAGCCACATCCTCAGCTAATTTGGCAGAGCATAAGGTGTCCCAAGAGCTAATGACTTAAAAATAAAAAACAGTCAGACTTGATTCTCTGCTTTTTTGCAACATGAGAAATCATTTCTATTGCCACAAAGTGAGCTAAAATGGTAAAGAATGCTCCTATATAAAACTGAACTTTTAATAACAACTCTGAACCTGATTTTTACTAATTTGCAGCCTGTTAATGTATCCAGTAATGAAAAGTTTGCTCCTATATGTTTAGGGTTTTTTTCAGTTCTAGGTGATAGCACCAGAAGAATCTTTCAGAAACAAGGCTGCTTCCTATTCAATGTTAACTTTACACATGGGAAGCCTGATCATGTGCCATTAAAGTCAATAGGATTTTTATCACTGACTGTAATGAGCAAACCATCAGACTATATGCTTTTTTCTCTCCCCTCACTTGGTTCCTAAGTTTCTCATTATCTTTATTCAAATGACTTCTCCCTGATTTTCTGTACTTGCTTTCCCTTCAAGTTTTGTGCCATCAATACCCCACATTCAAAACCAGTGGTTCAATAGGAACTGTTGCGATTTTGTCCTTTAAAAATGCAGCTAATGTATTATTTTGCCACATTTACAGACAGAACTGGATAGGTTGTGGAGCTCTCAGCAGAGTCCCTTTGGAGGCTTGGTTGCCATTCAAATCAAATTGAACAGGGCATGAACATCAGTGAACTAAAAGCAATCAAACCCAATGTAACACAGCTGGAGAGGCCAGCTTGGCAAAATGTTGAACATCCAATGCTCTTGATGATTAAATGAAGCATAAAGGTTTTTGGCACCTGTTAGCATCATGCTTTGAAGTCCTGATCTTGCAGGGAGCTTCAGCTATGCTTAATTTTAAGGTCTTGATTATATCCAACAACACCAACAGGTTTTTGTTCCAGATTCATGACATATAACTAGAGACACTTCATTTAAGCAGAGATGAGATAAGCAGTGGTCCTCAGCCTCACTGGAGAAGCACAGGCAGCCCCTGGATGTTTTCTCTGTTTAGGCATTAAAATTGTTGAAGTGCTTTACATGGTGTGAATACTTATAAAAAATTATGAGGGTAAAATGACATACCCAGACGATCCCAAACAACCTCTCAGGGTCCTTAAACAGAACTTTTCTCCCTCTGCTGTTGTAGAAGCATTAGATCCCAAATCACATACAGACACCAATATATCAGGAACTCAGAAAGTTGCATCAGCATTACAGAATAAAACACTGCAGCGTCAGGTAGCTATATACAAAAAGATTGTATCAATCTGGCATAAACACGGTCAAAATTCTTTTTAATTAAGGAAAAGAAATACTTTGGCACAGAAACAGAAAAACCAGAAACCCAGGCATGCATGCAATCTCATTTTCTGGCAGGTTGTTCGTATCAGTGGAAGGAAATGATCTAATTATTTTATGGACAGTGTTTGTCCCTGAAGACCACAGCCTGGAACTTGGGGGAAAACAGTCTATCTGAAGCAGCTCATGTTTTTCATACGCCAAGTAAGTTCTGGTATCAGTGAAATGAGTTATATGAACTAAAAATAATGCTTACCAAGGCTGATAGGCATCCAAAACCTAGCTATGGCCGAGGAAATAAGGACAATCAGCATCAAAGACCCTAAAAATAGGGGTTTTTCCCAGATTTGTATAGATGAAAAAGCAACCAGTCCCCTAAAGCCCCTTTTCTTTGTGTTCATATCTCTTTTTAGATATGTGTTCTTGGGGGGACTCAGAAACTCAGTTCTGCACTTTTAAACAGCCTCCATGTGCTCAAAAAGGGTAGCCAGAGGCCACATTTTTCTGTGTTGTTGGCAAAAACAGACTTGAAGTTTGACAAGAACATGAGAATCCAGCATAAGGGATGGACTAGTGTCTGGCTGCTTCTACCTCTTGCTCTCTTTCAAATTTCTCAATACATTTATCTTCATCACTCAAGTAATGTGTCTAAATCCTCAGCTCCTTATTTTTTCTCATCAGGGCTTCCAACAGTTCTAGGAATGGAGATGACTGATGAAGTAACAACCAGTGTCACATTGTCTCTTAGCCTTAAAGGATAAGGTAACAGAATAATTTTCAAAGGTGTGGAAGGACATAAGAATTTTTTTTCTTTCTTGAGTTTATCTTTTTTATTGCTCTAACTGGAACCTGAAAATCACTGCTGTGCAGTTTGTGGACTGTCATGAACCGTGGGTGGTTCTTGTTCTGATTTTGGCTTTCTAGGATGCTCTGGAAGCTTGTTCTGGCTTTGGAACTGCTGCATATCCCTCTTTTGTGCTTTCTGCTCTCGTGCTCTGCCTGGACACTGATCGATTATTTTAGCAGAGAAATCAGTATTTCTGGGGTATGGAGGGCATGGGATTGTGTTAAACAGGTTTAGGCTGCAGGGTCAAAGCTGGCACTATGGAAATTACTATGGAAATTAAATGAAATTTCACTGAGCTCTCAAAAAACTGAAATCAAAGAATATTTGTGCTTTCCTTGATAAAAATAAGGAGCTGATCTCTGACCTCTATATATGACAGGAACTTCCCTTAGTCCATTTTCACTTGTGCTGGCATTTATAGAGTCTGACTTCAACAAAGTACCTTCCTCATTTTCAGCTCTTTCTTTGTATTTATAATGACTTCTTTTCATCCTACCTTTCAAAGCCTTGCCAAACACTTGCATATTTAGCTTCTCATTGATTCTTTGGGTATTGTTAGACCAAATTTAACACTGAATAAAATAAAATGAACTCCAGAATATTTAGTAAGTCAGCTTCCCAGCTTGGATGAGACAGCAGGAGTCCTGACTCCTTGGCTGTTATTCTAACCACTAAACCACATTCCCCTCTCTTGCCTTATGTCTTCTGGGAATCATCCATCAAATAACTTTCCTGCATTTCCTTTTATTGCTTCCCAGGTAATGTTTATTGCTTTGAAAGTAACTAATCATGGGTTGGGCTGTGCTTAGATGCAATTAAAAGAATATTCCACACCTCCTTCTTAAAATGCAGAGCATCTCTGAGATTCCTAATCATCTGAGTTTTATAACTCTGTTTTATTACTTTCCAAATATACAATGCTCATAAAAAAGGTAATTGGATCTTTACAATAATGCCATTTTCTAATCTTCACCAATGAAGGAAAATTATCATCATGCAGCAGAATATTACATTTCAATTGTTTTGCTCTCTTATCCCATGTCAAAAGTTTTGAGGGCAAATGTACGATATAAATACTAAGCCATCACTGCTGAACAAAATGGTCTTTAGGGGTTATGATAATTCTGTTAAACAGGGAGCATCAAGGATGAAGGGATAAGGCAAAAATATAGAGACAGGATAGCCTGAAGTAATAGAGAAAAAAACACAATAGCAAGTATTTAGTTTAAACTCTTATTATATAGGAAAACTAATAGCTATGTTTTGCCTCAGTTCTTAAAGTACATACAATCCAGAATTATTTAATACATAAAATCACAGAATTATTTAGGTTGAAAAAGACATCTCGGATCATCAAGTCCAGCCATTAACCCAGCACAGCCAAGCCCACTACTGAACTACGTCTTTAAGTGCCATGTCTTTCAAACACCTCCAGGGACACTGACTCCACCACTTGCCTGGGCAGTCTGTTCCAATGTTTAACAATCCTTTTTTTGTGGAGAAATTTTGCCTAATATCCAATCTCAATCTCCCATGGCACAAACTGATGTCATTTCCTCCTATCCTCTCATCTGTTATTTGGGAGAAGAGACCAACCTCCATCTCACTGCTGCCTCCCTGCCTCCTTTTGGGTAGCTGTCCATGGCCAGGCAGCTCTGCCCCATGGAGGCACATTGGAATCCTCTACTTGCTTTAGTACTGGAGTAGTTTGAAAGTGGCTTCAACAGCCACCAAACACAAGAAGAAACACACCACATCAGGGATGACAGTTTGATCCAAGAGTCAAAAAGTGCAAGAACAGCAACGTGTTTACTAAAAAAAAAAAAAAAATTAGCTGTTTTAGTGTCAGGCTTCATCCTCAATTGCTCTTGTTTTCAGAGGAGCTGAAAAGTAAGATCGAGCATGGGGCTCAAGCTGAGGCCATTTTTAGAAATATAAAGCCCTAATGAAGGCCCTGTTGCATTTCCCTATGTGTGAGGTGGGGACAATAACCTCTTTTGCTGGCAAATGCTACAATTCCCTTAGGATGAGGATTGTTCCTTAATGTGAAATGAGCAGCACTTTGCTCAGCAGGGCTCTGACTTTTCATTGAATGGCTTGAATTTGCAGCTAGGCAAAAATACACAAACTGAAAGGATAACAGTACTTGGGTAGATTAACTTCAAGCTACTTTCAAACTTCCCTTGCCCCTGTATTCCAGAGATATCATTTCTGTCTGGAACAGTTTGCAATTAAGAAAGCCCTCTGTTCTCCGGCATGGGAAACAAGCCTTCCAACATGGCTTGTCTGTGATCCACTCCCACTGCCGTGGAACTCAGCCCTGAGAACTGGCAATCATTACAACAGGGGCTACTGGTACTGAGAAATGACCTGCCTGACACAGCTCTCTCTGCCACGTTACACATGACACTGCAGGCATTGGATGACACAGAAATGAAAGACCAATGTGGGATTAAGAGGGATGTTCAAGGTCACCAACATTACCACACAAATATAAGAAGCACTGTCCCATGTAAGCCTGCTCCGGACTGTCTAAAAATTGGCTATTTTCTTGTCTAATCTTCTAATCTGGAAGGAATTCCAGAGGTAATTTTCTAAACAGTTAGAAAATTTCTAGTTTTCTGTCTGAATTTATTTTTGGCGTATTTGTAGTCATCTGTTCTTGTGCCAGCATCACCTTTTAGCTTAAAGACCTCTGGTTCCTCCCTAGTATTTACCTGGTGGATATATTTAGAGTCTGCAATTTTATTATTTCCCTGCCTTCCTCCTCCAACCCTTCCTGTGAGAAATGAAACCCAGACTGGCTTTGCAGTAATCCCAAGCCTCGCTGCACTGTAGCCATCCAGATTGACAACTTTTTTTTGTTGCAGTTTAAATTTTTCTTTCTTGAACATGTTCAACAGAATATAGGTGCAAGGAGGGAGAGGAGGTAAAAAAAGTGTTATAGCCAGCATTGTTGTGAAGAAAATGAAAGTCCAGAGAGAAAAAGAGATTTGAATAAATTGACACAAGAAAGGACTAAAGCAAGAGGAGATTCTGAGTCTCTCGATGCCAAGCACACTACCTTCAAACACACTTCTTCATGGCATACCTCCCTCATAGTAAAGGGTTATTAAGTGTGAGACACTTGGTTCTCAAACGCAGCATTTCACCCTGTGATCTTGTAAGTCTCATCCAATTTGTTCATGAAATGAAAATCTATCAGGAAGGCTCTGCTGTCTTTGCATATTAACATCAGCAAAAACTAGAGCTTTCATTATCATCTTCCTTGCTTTTCCCCTTTGCAAAAAAGGCAGTTTGAAGGTTACACTTAAGGTCAGCCGCCATCCACATTTATTGGTCTATTCCCAGATTTTGAGTTATTGATATTGAGCTTGTCCAGGAATCAGTGTAGTACAACATAAGACTCATTGATAGCCTGCTGCTCTTTATGCATTTTAAAAAGATAACCTTACAGAGTAAAATAAATTTTTAAAAGAGAACTTCAATGTCTTCCCACTGCCAATTCAAGGCTTTGCAAATGCTTGGGCTGCTGTTTATTTTAGTTTTACACTATCTTTCCCTAAAAGCTGTCTTAAATGGTCAAAGCAGGTTTCATTCTTTCTTCTTTTTTTTTATTTCTCCTGAAGATGAAACAAATGCCCACTGCACAGATATTCAGCTAATTGACCCATTTGGATTTGATCCCTGCATATTGCTAGACTGTCTTTTAGCTTGCTGGGCCCCAGGAATGAAAACAGAATCATGGGCTCGGAGTATCAGCAGGGCTGTGACCTCTGTCTGAATGCTACTTCCCCCAGCCATCTCACTGGTGGTCTCTGTTTTTTGCCTTTTCCTTAAAATTCGCTTGAGGGACACAAGTATGTCCCTGTACTTTGTTTTTCAGAACACCCACAAATTCACCAGTGTTTTGCTTTTCATTCTCCCGCCTGCCCATTCTGCCTGCTGTGTGTGTGTTTGGTTGCTGTGCAGCTCCCTTCCCTTTCCTGCCCTAATGCTGTTACAGGATATTGCTGTTTGCTAAGAAATGAAAGATGATATTTAAAAGGATGCTAGTACTAGGTTGACTGCTGTTGAATTTCAGAGTTGCTGGTACAAATACTGAATTGTATTACTCTCATGGTAACGCTCTCCCCAAAGGATTCTCCTCTTGCCTCATATGCTCAGTCCCTGGTCAGTTCAGATCTGATTGCTCATCTATTAGATGTAATAATAGTATTGTGCTGTAGCTCTACAGTGCCTTTCATCTCATGTGTTTTACAGTCTGGGCAGCTGCTGTAGAGAAACAGGTGGAAAGCTGAGTGTGGAGGCTCTTTCTAAAGTAATTTCAGTTGACATATATTTAGTGAACCCATCCTGCTGATAAAGAGGTACACTGTGTATTATTCAAGTGTATATATACACACAGCTAATTAAAATGACAGCACTGGCACCAGTGGCCAGCTGGGACAGATCTCTCTCCACAACCCCTTTCTTCATCAGCCTTCCCCACCTTCCCAGGCTGGTCACCAAGGAGTATTCACCATCACTGCTGTTTCAGGACATGATTTTCGTTGTCTCATGATGACGGGGGGGCATCTGTCTGCACACAACTTGGGAATTTGGCAGTGTTTTATGAAGTTGCCACTTCTCTATCTGCTCTGATGTACTATCAGCAACCCAAGCGGAAATCATAGGAGGAAGGATCCTGTTTGCACAGAAATAAGTTGCAAATGTTGCAACTGCAATAGCCATATTAATGGAAGTGTAAAAGAAGATGGAAACCAGAGCAAAAGGGATATGATTTTGGAGGGTAAAATGGTAACTCAGAGAAGTACCTAAAAAGTCTGAATGAATCTGCTTTGCTTAGCACAGCTGAACTTAGGACACCTCTGGGAACTGGACCAAAACACACACACACATATATATGATATAGCACAGTGTCCTATCAGGATATTATCTGAGACATTTAAAGCAAAACTAACTGATCTGGGCACTACTTGTGTCTGTTATTCTGCTGATCAGCTCTGGTGATACCAGAGTAAGCTCAGGGGCACTGGGTGAAGCAGCTGGCTAGCCCAGGAGCAAAGCCCCAGGCAGATCTTTGAATTTCTCAAACCTAAAAAAGCAAGTGGTTGGGCTAGGAGACAGATCCTGAAGCCTGATGAGCAAGAAGGGGAATTCAAGTGAAACTATGACAGCAGTGAGCAATCGTATGAGGAAGAAAGGTACTGGCACAGTCCCCAATACAGACACAATGTTCTCCATGGACTGAAATTTCCTCTTCCAGTAGAGGAATTTGCTATATTGGACTGGTTGGTGATCCATTAGTAGGAACTGAATCTTGGCAAGCCATTGCCTGTTAGCATCCTGCACTGATGTGGGTGCAAGTGGCTGAGATGTGCAGGCCAAAGGGAAAGACCAAGAGAAAGTGAGAATGGTGGCAACTTTGCCACACACCGAATGGCAAATTCATGTTTTCTAAAAGTAGTGATTTGCCTTTGTCACAACACTGACCTGCACTGCAGATTCAGATTTGCTTGTAAATCTCCTCTTGGTCAGGCACCAAACCTCCGGATTCCAACATGGCAATGCAATAAATTGGAAGTGATCTGCTCAGAAGTATATGTGGGATGAAACCCAGAGCAGCATTACAGACCAAATTCTGACATTGTCCATTTGTGCCTCTCAAATAATGTCTGTCATCCCACAGCTTCCCACAATTCCCTCTGTAATCCCAGAAAGAACAGACATTTCTTTAATAATTTAGGGTGAATATCAATTCTGTGGTGATGATAAAACCCAAAAGACTTTCCTCTGGTATTCCTGAAGCCGTGCATATATGATGACCATGTCAGCATGGGCACCAGGATACAAGGTGTTTTACAGTAGTATTACTCTTACTCCAGCTCAACTGCTCCCAGTTGAAATACAGTTCTTCAGTGGAGACAGATGCCAAGAGCAAAAGACCCTTCTGTTGTGTGTGGGGGGGTGACCAGCGTGACTATATATTCATGGAAACAGATGGAACAGTTTATACTACAGTACTCATGCATATTTGGTTTGTATTTGAATGAAGACTAACAGATGCAATGTGCTATTTTATTTTTTAGGAAATATATGATTAGATATGGTTAATTTGCAGAGGGTAATGAGCTACATGCCCTTATTAAAAAGTCGTATATTTATATACATTTCTAGCAGCAACATCTTCCTCTTGACAAAGGGAGCTGTCTGTTAAAAACAGAAGATGACCTTTTCAAACTGGTGCCTCAGTTGAGTACCTGCTCCTTCTTCACAGCTTCTTACAGATGTTTATTAAGAAATTGAGACAGGGGAGTACTGATGACTGAATTGTGATCCTCCAGAAATTTGTTCTCTGCATCTGGTTAGATTGTTTTCATATGTTTATACTTCACATATTGCTCTCTCAACTGCCTGAAAGGAGGTTGTAGCAAGGTTGGAGTCAGTTTGTTTTTCCAGGTAGTAAGAAATATGACAACAGGAAGTGGCCTCAAGTGGCACCAGGGAATTTAGACTGGATATTAGGAAAAGTTTTTTGACCAGCAAGGTTGTCAGGCATTGGAACAGGCTGCCCAGGGCAGTCAGTGGTGGAGTCACCATCCCAGGAGTGATTTAAAAGATGCATAGATGTGGCACTTGGGGACATGGTTTAATAGTGGGCTTACCAGTGCTCTAGTAATGATTGAACTCGATTACCTTAGTGGGCTTTTTCAATCCAAACTATTTTGTGATTCTATACCTAAATAATTTTATTTGGTTTTGAGCACATCTCCAGGAAAACTGCATTTCATTCTCATTGTGTTGACAAGGTCTTCAACATCTTGAACTTGACTGACCTTGATATTTTAACCATCATATAATGAGACATTAGGTGAAATATTACTAGGTGAAATGTCACTTACTTGGACATTAAGCAATTAATGTCCACTTTGGAGTACTTCTTCTTTTTACCTTTGTGAAAAAGAAAATTCATATACAGATACTTTCCTTCTGAATTTAATAAATAATACCATGTCCTAAGGCGAGAAAGTTTTCCTTTTTAGTCCCATAAATTCAGTGGACTGACCATGCTAGAGGTGTATACCATAATTTCTTGAGTGTTTCAGAGTGTTAGAGCCAGTAGTGGAAGATCAATTCCTATTCCCTGAAGATCTCAGTAACATTCTGGGTAGACTCAGGGGACTGAGTGTCATAGTCCTGAGGTCTAGTCTGGGTCTCGCCAATGGCAGATAATGCAACATCAAGCAGGTACAATTAACACAGATGGAAATACATCCCAAGGATTGATCACCTTGCCTTGCAGCTGCCCATGTACACACACACTCTGCAGGCTTGCACATCATCAAGTTGCAGACTTGTACATTGCCATTTTACAGCAGTGTAATGAAATTTACTTCATCTTTTAGCAACAGGGAGTTATTAGTCTATGATGTGTTTGCCTGGAGTGTTAAGGATGGTAGCCAGTTGTTTCAGTGCTAACTATACAATGATGATGAGAACAACACCTTAGCACAAAAACCTGGGTCACCCTTTCCATTAAAGTACTCTGAGATTTTTAACATCCTTGCAGAGCAGATGAAATCACAGTCTCCTTCAAAGCAATGACCCACAGTGCCACATGGCTGTGTTTTTCTGTCCTAGTGTGATGAAAAGCCAAGCAGACTAGGCTGATGAGTTCAGTCCAGTGGGAGTGTGAGTTTCCCAACATCTGGCCCAGGCTTTACTGATGTTGCTCAGCCACAGGAACATCCCTCGCGCCAATTTATGAAGCGGAAGCAATATGGCTTTTTTCATGTCGTGTATTATCAGATCAGGTCTATCTCAAATAAATCATATCAGCCCACACTGTCATCTCCTTCCACCCACTTTTTGTATAAAACTTCCATCAGCCAAGCTTACACACATTGAATTTTCACAATGGATAGTTTGCCAAAAAAAAAAAAAAAAAGGGACAAGACTTGGCCTTTATTTGAGAGATAGCTTCCTTTGTAGCATTGGGAAAGGAGGAAGAATTGTGATAAACATCATTACTAGCAAGTAATTTTTCCTTTTCTGATGCAGCTCTACAGTGAGTTTGTTATCTGCCTGCATGAAAGATCTTTTCAAGATGTTTCTAGTCCCCAAGGAAGTGAGAGACTAACAGAGTGTTCCAAATGATAATAAAAGAGGGATGTCATGGGGGAGAAGATGTCTCTCTTGTTCCTCTAACACTTGACAAAGCACTTTGCCCCCCTTCCCAGCACTAGTTTCCTAAGCAGTTTGGGAGGGAAATGAGCTTGCTTGCAGATATTTTTGTTCTTTAGCTAAAGAAACAAATGCATTCACTGAATATAGCTCTGCCAAGAAAATAAGAACATGGGCAGGGCTTTGAATGGAGTCACTGATGGGAATGAAGGAGAGGAACAGTTTGCTGTTTGAATTGCTCATCAGGAAGAAATAAAGATGGAGAAAGGGAGGGAGGAAATGGAGCTGTTTGAGTGAGGATGCTGAATGCAAAATCTGAGTGGAAGAAATAGTAAATGCTGAGAAGAAGCTGGATGAGTCTGAGTCATGCAACAGATTTTTTTCCCCCAAAACTGTGTAAAGCAGACGCTGCAACAACCGACCTCAGAAACCTTTCATGCAATCGTTGTAGGAAAAATGACCCCAGGGCAAGGTCATATCCTCAACAGATGGACAAAACCAGCTCTTCTGTTCTTCGTTCTCTTGCCCAAGTGGGCTGGGATCTCAATGGTTTTGAGTGGCATCTCAGAGATTTACAGCACATCATGATAAAAGGAGTACTGCCTGCCTCCTAATGCCCTAATCACAGGGATACATAGATCCTCAAAAAATCCTAATTTTTGCTCTTTTCATACCAACTTTCCTAGCACAGCGATATTTTCAAAATACTGTCTGCCAGTGCCCTTCTGAATTCCCTGTAATTTATAACACTCTTAATTTAAAATATTAGAAACTAAAGTAACTAACCAATTTTCAGAAAGTATTTTAGTAAGGGAAGGTATGTCTGCATATTTCCAAAAACATGCAAGTAAAGAATCTGATAATTTTTTTTTCATCCTAGTCTGGAATGCTATTCATAGGCTTATCTAGATTTGAAAATGTATTAATATAATTATTCTTGGAAAATGATTTGGAATTATTCATTTCCAAGTAATTCTCTATGTGGAATCAGAATGATCAGATACTTGTGCCAAAGGAAACAATAATGAAATAATTATTTCATAAAAGGCATATTAGTACATTTCCAATTGGAGAGGAGCTGGTATAAACAGGAAAGAAGCAAACCCTATTGTCTCCCTCATTCCTTACAGCCTTGTTTTACAGCCCAATAGGCAATAATGAGGCTGTAGATCTATGTCGTCTTCTTAGAATCCAAAAGGCTTTACAGAGTCTGTTGGATGAATTTCAACACCCTGTTCAAGTCCAAGGAGGAAATAAGCTCTTCCAGAAATTCACCAGTCTTCCTTTTTCTTCTTTGAGTCTGGCTGTATCTCAAAGGAACCTTATGGACCATCTGTCCCTCCTATCCTCTCAACCCCCACATGCCACCATCGATAAGACATCAATCTGTGAAGCAGCTCTGGGAGAGATTTTTTAGTAGTTTCTCCAGGAAAGCATCTGAGTGATTCCTTTGCAGAATCTATCTGCTCTCTGTGCCTGCTGGGGAAAAGGGGTATTGACCTCCCCCCATCTCTAATCTGGTCTGGACATTCTTCTCTTGAAGGATGCAAATATATTGGCAAGAACTTTAGACAAAGCCAAGAATGAATTAACCAAATCCAATTCAGGGAGGACATTGATAAACAGTGCATGGCCCATGAGAGCATTAAAGGTTTGGAAAACATTACTTACAGTGAGAAACTCCAGAAGAAAAGAACTAGGAGAAGGTTAAGAACTAAGTTCATCACTGTCTATGGGGAAATGAATCTATTGGAGTACTGTTCAGGGGCAATAATAGATGTTCCGGGTCTACGGTGTCTTTGGGAATCCTTCCTGAACTTCTCTTACTTTTTGTGCTTATGTGGGACTAACCATAATCTGATGTAGACAATGCAAAACACTGCTGCCAATGACTGAGATAAAAATGATTTGGGGCTGCATTTTCTTGATAGTCTAGACTAAGGCTCTATCTAAAGGTCTTAAAAAAATCTTCTACTGTGAGGTAAAATATCTCCCTAGGAAAAAGCACTATTACCTTCCAAAATATTCCTTTGGGACCTGGTCTCCTCCTTAGTCATGCAGCTTACAGAGAGAAATTTCCTGAACTCTTCTGTTTAAGTTTGTCTCTAGATATTCACTGAAATGCTGAGAAGCACTGAACTGAGTTCCAGAACTTATGGCCTCAATATTTACCCTTCTAGCCCGAGAAGTTCTCTATCCAACAATTCAACAATTAACGCGGCAATATCTTTTTTTTTCCCTGTCAAAACTTTGATAATTTTTGATCAAATAATGAGAGGATTTCTCCATTTGTATTGAAGAGATAAGACTGTCCACTGATGTTTCTCCAGGTTTCTTCTTCAATTCACACAAATCACAAAGTCTAACAGCTCACACACATGACCCCCATTGAAGGGAGCTATGAAAATATCCCATTCAGCCTTAGGACCCACGGAGGTTGTGTGAGTTGATCTCTGCTTTCTGCTTGCTCCAGTCACAGAAGGAAAGTGACCAAAGAGGGTAAATTTGTCCTGATTTGAGAGCAGCCAGCACACCAGTGGAAAGGGTCCTGTGCAGATGGAATGGCAAGGACTCCCATCAGGGGGAATCACACTTGATGGACAGTCAACAGCCAAAAATATTCAGGTGATGTTGAGGGACACTGTGACCTGACAAGCGACATGGAACCCTGTTGATGTGCCTTGTTAGACAGTAAGTCTAAATTATAGGCACATAATTTACAAATACATACATCTTTCTTCTATTTGCATAAATGTTTAAGTGAACCTTTACCAACCTAACCATCTTTACCAAACAAACTTCTAACATCTCTACAGCTCCATCAGGTAACACTCTAAGGCCTTTCCTTATTCTCCTTTGTAGACTGATCCCATGTCAGAGTTTCTAGTTTCCTGCCACCAGGAGTAAGTATCTGTAATATCCAAAGTCACTACCTTTCTTTTCCTGAGAACTAAGGCAGGATTAACACTTCTTCAAACTTCTGCAAACACAGCACTCATTTCATTCTCCAATATATGACGGGTCAAATCACCAGTCTGGGTAACAGGCTTCTTTAAAGACAGCTAAGAATGCATCCAGCAAATTGCACATGTTCCAGAGGGAACACCTTAAATGCCAAGGAGGAGTGGTACCAGCTACAGGTAAAGTTTGCTTTGTTGAGCACTAATGAAACTAATGGGGTATGTTTATGTCACACCTTTCATTCCAAATGATCAAGTGCTTTGCAAGCCTTAATCATTTCACCCATCACTGAACTGCAGACTCCTCTGGGGTGGAACATTAACAGCTGCTTGGTAGAGCACAGCAGCAAGCCAGAGCAATTAATGAAGGAGAAACACCCCTTCCAACTATAGGAGCAAAGGGAATTTTGTTAAGTGGAATGTAATTATCCAAAGCAGAGAGAGGGAGACATTTCCCTTCATACTCATAATCTGGGATTACAGCTGCTTTTCCAGTCCCTGTGTTACTGGGAAGTCAGCATCTTAGACTGACTCTGAGGTTGCAGTGATCCATTCTAAGAAAGAAGCAAAACTCCCAAAGGAAAAACATCTTGAATTTTTCTGTGGGATACCAGATTCTCACTCCTTCAGATGAGCATTACCATTTGCCTTCTTCAAACAACTAAACCAAACTAGCAGCAAACTAAGAAAGTGGCTGGAGATAAAGGCCCAGTGCATGAATGTTCCATACAAGCAACATGACTCTCCATCAGCTATAAAATCTGCACATTATACAAGTACAAGAAATCATTGTCTCTAAACTATTTGTGGCAGGGTGGCCTCATTTAAATTATAATCATGGTTTTAACCAGGAAGCAGAGAATCTTGATTTAAATAATCAGGTTTAATCTTGTTTTGCATGTGTGCTTTTCAGTTATTTTCTTTTAAAACTGGTTGATTCTCACTGATTGGTATAATTTGCTGCTTCTTTATGCTAAATCAAAAAGTATCCTATATCTATACATATTTATTTCAGCAATTATATAGTTTAGCATGCATTTATTCAGATTCCTACTTTTTTACATTTTTTATGAAGAGAAAATGGTGAACAACAGATTTCTTATTCAGTAGATGATTACTGGAGTTTTTAGTATTTTTTTGCTGTCTTACATTTATTTGAAATTCACGTCAAAACTGCATTTAAATGGAAACTGGAATATGGTCATAATTTCACCCCCTCCTCTCAAACTAAGGGTAATAAAAGTCTTCACCATGCTGGAGACTGAGAAGAAAATAAGTCTTGCACAGAAAATGAATTGGCGAGAACAAAGGAGGTGACCATTCTTGCTGGAGAGCTGGAGTGCATTTCCAAGAGAGTTTGGCAATGCTCCTTCCTTGCTGGCAACACTGGTTTAAATAGCCCCCAGATGTTTCTGTTATGCCACCCTCAGACACTGGCCCTTATTTGACGCAAATCAGGAGGATCTTCTGTTGGGTAGGATTTCTGCTGCTCTATAGAGCATTGAATTGATCTCTCTGGCATGGGAGCTGAGTGGAGATTGTGAAATCAGGAGCTCTCTGGGCTGGCACCCTTGAGAAAAGGCTTTAAAACACATGGGTTTGGGGGATAAGTCAGAGCTGGGCTCCATGAGCAGTTGCACTACCATGACCATAGGGATGGAGAGCCCATGAAAGGGCATGGGGATGGGTACCCAGGGTGGCAACCTATTAACCAAGGTGGTGCGTCAGATGCAATCATAAAATCACAGAATTATTTCAGTTAGAAGGGACCTTACAGATCGTGGAGTTCCAGCCCCTTGCCATGGTCAGGGACACTTCCTACTGGACCAAGTGAGTGTTTTAGAACCTCATCTAACCTTGCCTTGAACACTTCCTGGGATGGGTCATCCAGAACTTCCCTGGGCAACCTGTCACAGCGCCTCAGTATCCCCACAGTAAAGAATTTCTTTATATCATCTAATCTATATCTATTGTCTGTTAGTTTAAAACCATTCCCCTTGTCCTGTCACTATCTGCCTGTGTAAAGAGCTGTGAATTATTGTTTTCTTTTTATATACATGATTCAATAAGATCTTTGCAGTGGTGGAGAAAACTAAACTACAACCTGCCCTAGAGCATATAATTAAAGTTTTTAGGGGCAGTCCAAAGAAAAACTGAAAACTTTGCAGAATTAGGGCAGTAATGCATTTTCAATCACTGCCCTTGATTGAATGAAGTTGCTAAAAGTTAATCAAAATCCTCTGAGAAATAAAACAATGAGATTTTAATGAATAAATTCTCATGGCAGAAGCTATGCTTTCCTTTATTTGGAGCTCAGTGCGCACCTCTGGGCATGGGTAAACCAAAAATAACATGCTCTTTCCTCTCACTTTGTTCTGCTTATAGATGGAGACACATCTTCACTGAAAGAAACAAAGTCAGATACCTCAAGGGGCATTGTTGGAGACTGAACCAGATGTGGGCTAACACTGTGTGCTGAACCCAGAAGCAGATTCAGTGGCCCAAATGGGAATTTAGAAATACAGACATGGGCATCTGGAAATGCCCAGTTGGGAAGAACACTTGTAGAGGGAATAGTGGGTATTGAAAGCCAGGTGCACCACGCTTTCTTCCCAATTTCTTCTACTCTTCAGGGAATAATGCATGTCTTTGAAATGCTGGGATGATGAATGGACATGTCCTACCCACTGCAGCTCAGTGTGACCCCTAGAGATCCAAGATGAAGGAAAAAAAAGGAGAAAAGGCAATTGGGAAACAAGCTTTGGCTCCCTGCTCCATGCTTACCCAGCTGGCTAACTCTGGAAGCAGGAGTCTGTGGGCCACGCAAGGTAGATATCCAGCCATTTTGAGTTCTCAACCACCACCCCATCCTTTGATGGGACATAACTGTCTCCTCTAATTCTTGGTTTTTCTCCATGCTGCTTCTCTTTCGTGTATCCCAAAGGGATCAATTGTTTGCCTAGAATAGAGTTTAGGTCAGACCCTAAAAATAAAATCCTGCTCCAAGTGACCATTGACCCTGATTCCAGTACCATGTCCAGTGCCATGCCAGCTTTGATGGCCCTCAGTGTCCTGACCATAATCCTCAGTCCACGGCAGTAGCCATGGCAATGATGCACAAATCCCACCCCAAAACCAGGCTGGAAGCAAAGCTACTATTGAAAGGTTTCATGCTGCTGAACACAGGTTTATTCCCCTGGGGGTGTATCACACCACAAGAAATTATTTATGGCACTCAGAAACAGTGTAAAAAATGCACAGATTTGCTTCCAAAATACTTGGCAGCTTGCCTGCAATATTAATAAATGCAATTATTTTTCTTTAAAAAATCACCATGACAAGGCAGTTTAAAGTGGCAAAAGAAAGGACAAAAATTAATCACATAACTACAAAGAACAGTAAATTCTTACCTGTTGATGTTGTTTCTACATGCCCTCTTCACCAATATTCAGGCTAATAATGAGCGTCTTTTAGTGCTTTTTCCCTGCCTCATGGCTTCACCATCATCACAATAATAATAACAATGTGAAACCTACACACTAACCTGTACTGAACTGCAGTTCATTACAGAAGAATAACATTGGGAAGGACTGAAGTGTCAGCATCCTTTCAGATGCAGATTACAGTAATGCAGAAAGTACATTCTCTATGGGACACACCATACAGGAATAAAATTAGGAAAAAGGAAAAGAAAAGAAAATTTAAAAAGAAAATAAAAAGGAAATACTTCTTTTCCTCTAAGGACAAAGAGGCCAGCAATGAAATAAATTAGCCCTAGAAATAAGTGGGAATTCCTTCACTGTGAAACAGAATCAAGATACTGACCACTAATGCTGCACTCGAAATACTAAATTCAGATTAATCTCATATACCTTCATCTCTTAAATGGGGAGCAAAGATGCTTCTGGTTCCCTTTGTTGTGCTACCAAAGGGTCAATTGGCTCCCAGCTGTCTGAGAGGCAGTGACATCATCATTTTGAAAGTCGGTTTTACTCCCAGTGGGCAGGGAGTTTGTTGAATGTGAAGGGAGATAAGGGTCTGTGGTCCTAAACCCCATGAATTCACTGTTTCATACAGGTAAAACTTTCCCTGAGACTCTTGTGAAGGAGTGAGGTGGTGACTCACCTATTCACTTTCAAGAAGTATCTCAGGACTAACATCTAAAAAGGACAAAAAAGATAAGAGGACAGAAAATATGAGGTATCTATCATCAAGAATGTCAGTGATTAGAAAGTTGGATTATAAGTAAAGAAGATGTAACAGCCTTCAAGGGAGCCATTTTTCAGTGGAAAATGTAGCATTTGATGGTCATACAGTTAAAAGTCTCCTTTTTAGGACTAACATTCGTCATAGGAATATTAGTATCTTTACAGTTGGAGAGCCTGAAGGCACATGTCTTCCCCTGACCTTCCCATTTTAAGCGATCACCAAATCTCTGAATATCTCTGTAAGATGGCTTCAGTAAATTGCCATATCCCAGCAGTATCCACATACAGTTAAAATGGGGTTTTTTTTGCAAATTCTATCTGGAAAGGGGCAATGTGAGAGTTTTGAGAAGCTGAAATGAGGAAAGGTATCAGTGAAAATTCCCTTCTGGATGTGCTACTACTTTTTGTAGTTCTTCACTAAATTCTGCAATCGATGATGGATATTTAGGGGTAAGGGTTCTGGCTAATTTTTTATTTCAAGCTGAAACATGTTGTTAATATTGAGGTTACAACTAATGTGAGACCAGCGAAAGATGACAGCCAGCAGATGTCTGATCTTGCCTGGGCTGTTCTAATTTACTATTGTTTTCCCTTACTAAAAAGTTGTAAGGAAAACTTAATAAAATATAGCTCATAGTACATCCTTTTAAAATTACTATTTATTCTGAAAAATATTTAGTTTTTTAAAAAAATTCCTTTCTGAATTCTCCAGAATATGAGTATCACATTTTTGCCTTCATGGTTTGCAGAAGAAGCATGTCTGAAGCACACTCTCATTTACTGGAAGTACTTTATAATGCACTGTTTAATTCAGAGGAGAAAATAAAGAGATGATGTTGCTGCAACCACGGTAACAATGTTAACAATGGAGTGGATGAAGCCTGAAAGGAAATTACTCAGCAAAACATGGTAATAAAAAGAAAAGTCACCATGGATTATCAAATGGGGTATTTAACAAATAATATGTAATGCAGAGATTACACAGTAATTCTGGCACTGCTAATTGCACTGATATATTGGGCCAGTATATTGGTACTTTGGGCCAGTGATTTGGGTCAACATGATTTGGGAAACAGGAAGGTGAGTGCAAAGAAAACTGAGTAAAAATTCTTCTTCTGCAGAGAGTCAGAGCTATTAAGAAGTTACCTTGCAAGGCACCCGGGAGTAAATACAGACAACATTAAGAGAAGAGCTCTCAACAACCAAAGAGAACAAGGAAAACACACAGAAATAATTACTATTTGTCTAAAGCTCTCTTAGCTGTTGTAAAAAGACTCTGAGGAGAAAATATTTTCAAAAGGCTGATGAAATGTGTCTTGATCATTGGAAAGCTTTCTGATTTAATAAGAGGCCAAAATGGCTATCAGAAAACTAGCAGTGGACAGCATATTGTGATGTATTTAACCAAAGGTACTGGGATCATCACCATTTGGGCATGCTGTTTTCAAAAACCAGACTGTTATCACCATGTACCTAGGACCTGGTGTAACACTGCTGATGGCAACAGGAGCCTTCAAAGGCTTTGGCTAGTTCTGTATCAGTCACTACTGAATAAATGAAAGCATCAGTAATATTTATTAACTGCCCAGAGAAATAAAATTGTAGCATTTCTTTGGTGTTCTTGTTTGAAATACTTGTCTTTACTTATTTCCTGCTTTAATGTACCCCTGTGTTTTTAATAGGTTCTATAAGCATTCAGCTCTGCTGAGTCCTAAAACCCTATTCAGTTTCTTAAGCACTCTTTCTAGCAACAGTAATGGCTCAAGCAGTGGAAGCAGAGAATGTGGTGGTTACTGCAAGGAATGCCCTGTAAATCAGGTATTATGTCAATTAACATGGCTAAGAGTTGAGTCTGGGATGGTAGAGGACGCAGAGCTATCATGTGAGCTTTAAAGTTCCTGATTGCCACTATGCTTCAGTTTTACAACAGCCTATCAGAATTTTTCAGAACGGCAATTTATTTGATGAGAAAGCAAAAATTAAGTGTAACATATCTACTACCTTTCTGGTTAAGTTGGTAAGGCTTGGAGAGCATGTTTGGAGATGGAGCTGGTTGTTGCTTGGCAGTTTTAAATGCATTCATTTAAATGCAATTCAGAACAGCACTGACTAAAGGAAAAAAATGACAGAATGGTTTGCGTTGGACAGAACCTTAAAGGCCACCTAGCTCCAACCTCTGGGATGCCCTGGGAAGGCAGAGACACCTTCTACTAGACCAGGCTGCTCACAGCCACATCCAGGCTAGCCATGAACAATTCCAGGGATGGGACACAAGGGAAACTATTCCTCTTTGTAGGATGTGGGTCCAAAATGCTGCTCTTAAACCTTTTCATCAGTAAGTGTCTGTATTACTACAGTCACCACATCACTTTTGGCACTAACTGGTGCTTTGAGAGGTGAAGCTAAAGATAAATGAACCCTGAGATGAAACTGTACATCCTAAACAGAGATGATCAACAGATGTATGGTGGAAGTGTTGGGGTGATCAAACTTATATCCAATTCATCATTAGATGGGTGATTGGAGTCCAGTAGTAAACCCTTTTGCAATTGTAGAAGGGGTGAAGAAGTTTTTGCAGGATGATGGTTTCCACATGGCTTTAAATTGTGAAGATGGAAAGAAGTTGCACAGGGCAATTAGACAGAAAAAGGTCCTGCAGCTTGAATTTTGGCTTCCTGGGTGGTTAGATCTGAAATTTTAATTCATATCCACTCACCTTTCAGTGTGGTGAAGTCACACTTCAGCTACACTTCTGCTGCAAGAATTTCTTTACATGATAGATCACAGTTGAGCATCTTCAACTCAGCTGAATTGTCTTGAGCCATCTGATGATAATCATCCTGTCTGTGAGATCCTTCTGGCCATTTGATACTGCTCACATTCTTCCAAGGAAGAGATGATGGCAAAGAGAAACATCACACCACTCCTCACAGCATTAATCATGCCTGATTTGTCCTGCTAATGAAAAAAACTGCTTCCTGTCTCTTGTTCCTTCTCATATTTAACCAACTACTTGCCTTGGTGGATATGAACGCTGAGCCCAGATTACAACTGAAGTAAATCCTTAGTTTGGAATAGTTTGGAATGGCTTCTTTGGAATAGCTGAAAATTGTGCTGTACTGTTTGTTTGCTTGTTTGTTTGCTTTTAAAGGGCCGCAACTCCACTTTCGCAAAGACCAATTTTAAAAATGCTGTTGGTCCAGGTGTATGGTAACCCTGTAATGATTGTACTGAGTAAACCAGTAAGTTCATTATCACACTGAAGGTAGAGAAAAAAGTGGTTCGGTTTTGTTGTTGGTGGTGGTTTTTTGTTTTGCTTTTTTATTGTTTTTTCTTTTTCTTTTTTTTTTTTTTGGTGGGGTTTTGTTTTGTTTTTGGTTGGTTGGTTGGTTGTTTTTTTCAGGGTTTTTTTGTGGGTAGGGATTTCATATTGGAATATCTATGCATTTTCTGCCTATCTCTCAAGTTCAAATCTGTCCAGGGGTTACCAAGATGATTCATAATACTTTGGGTGGATCTGGATTAAGATCTCTATTACAGATCCAAAGGAAATAGACACAGCCCAGTTCCTGGATGCTTGCACGCAAACACTGTCCATGTCCACACATGTTAGGAGTCCCCTAGACAGTACAAAAGCCCAGCCTGAATAGTCCTGCATAGCCCCAGAGGAAAAAGGCGCAGCAGTGCTGCAAGAATTGAAACTGAAGAAAGAGGGATGCTTGAGACACCCACACAGAAACCCACACTAGACAGCATCTAGTCTAGACCTTTCTCAGCAGATCTTTGTCTAGTTTACACTTAAAAGCTTTAAGCACTGGAAGTCCTCAGACTCCTCTGATCTCCTCCAGTGCCAAACTGCCTTCCAACTGTTTATGAGGAGAGGAGACTCTAGATGTTGTCTTTCAACTCTTTTTTCAATGGGTGATGTTCAGAAGATGGAGTCAGACTGTTCTTGGAGGTGCTCAATGGGAGCAATGGACATGAGTTGCAGTTGAAATCCATACTAGCTCTTAGAAAAAGAGCTGTTCACAGCAAACGTGGTCACCTCCAGAGCCAGGATATAGAGGCTGTGGCCTCTCCATTCTGATAGATACTCAAATTCTCAAATTGCAACTGAAAAAGGCCCTGAGTGACCCAACCTGACTTCCAACTTAGCCCTGCTTTAAGCAGGAGAGGAACCAGAGACTTTCAGCAATGCCTTTCAGTTTAAATTATCCTGTGGTACTCTATTTTTATAATGATTTTCTTATGATTAGAAGTTTTTTGGGTTGGGTTTTTTTTTTTTTAATGTGACTAAACTGCTGAAAAATATGGCAATTTCTGGAAGACTATTACCTCGTTTTTCTTCAATGTGCTCTTCTCTATGGTAAACAATTGCTGGCTCAGTACAAATCCTGTTCAGGGTTAGCTAAGGTACCGCCAGGAAACTCCAGGCTTCACTCCAAATGACCACTTCAGGAACTTCTTTTGCTCGAATCAGTCTTGCTGAGAAATGGTGCAATCTACTATAGGAAAGAAGTTCTCCTAGAATCTCCTAGACTTCCAGGAACCAGACTCCCTCTGTGCTTGGTTCTGAACTGTTAATGGGAGTTCACAGTTCCAGTTCAGATCATGATCATGCTGCAGAAAACCCCTTGAGGCATAAAAAGTGCCTGCTACATCAGCAATACAGTATGATGGCAATGTCCCCAGGCAAGATGCAGCAACACGAGCTGTGCCTCTGTCCCCTCACTGTGCAAAGTCACTGTCCAGGTCAAGTGAAATGCACTGCCCACTGCAGGGGAAGCCATCGTGGCTGTTTGAGTGGGCAGGATGTGAGCTCAGGGCAATGCCAGAGTTATAACTCAGCTCTTTAGTGAAAACAAACTCTCAACTTATTAAAAGCATTTGGCCTCCTAGAAGCATTCAACCTAATGAAGGTGACCCTTGGCACTCAGGACAGAGGCTTGGAACTAGATGTTTTTTAAGGTTCCTTCCAACCCAAACACCTCTGAGATTCTGTGAAAACCTCATAACAGTTTAGATAAAGCTACGGATGGCTTTCCATGCCAGCTCCCTGTTTAAGCGATCTATGGACTACAATACACCATGAAACCAGGGTACTTCATAGACTTCCTTAAGGACAGGGATGGACTTTGACTGTCCTTTCTGAGCAGCATATCTGTTCCTTTAAGGCATCACCACTCCTGAAATAAAAACAAACCTACTTTTCAAGGGAGTGACTCCTCTCCTTTTCTAGGAACACAATAAATGTTTTGGCAGAATCGTCCTTTGACAACTTTGGATTTACAAGCATCAGAAGGAAATTCTGATTATTTATTTTAGATAAATAATGAACAGCATAAAAACTGCTGACTTTGACCTTCATTGGAGAAGTTGGTTTAATGAGTACCATAAACTCTTCTATTGATGGCAGGTTCATAAAGTCCATATTGACTTCCGCTAAAGGCTATAACTTCTATCAATACTGTCAACAATTAATATTGGCTCATAAAGGCATCCTGTAAACTGAGTCATAGCATTATGTTAATTTACATTGCCATTAGCAAAATTTCATGTCTTCTTGAAAATGTTTCTTCTATAAATCTGGGATTTCTCAAAATAGCATGTGTGATAGCTAGCAGCCCAGAGAAACACTACTTATGTGGAGTGAGGAGGTAGGAAACGCCTTTATGTTCAGCAGAAAAAGCTTCTGAGAGGATCTCAGGCTTCATTTGCTCCTACAGTAGGTCTCAGGCTGTGAGGAGTTTGTGCACAAAGATGCCTTCATCTGTGCCAAGCAATTACAAAGGAAAATGCTCAAATTCTGCCTACTTAAAAGACTTTTCCCTAACCTTCTTTTCTTTCTACCTTGCAACATTTGTTTACATATGTTTATATCACCAATTCAACCACAGTCCCTATATTAAAGTGAACTTTTTCTCAGTTCTGAACCAGTTTTTCTGACTGAACATGGTCTGATGTCTATGACATCTTCCCAGGAAAGTCTAAGCATCAGATGAAGCTCATCACCAGCACAGTTTGGATCTTAATGTTTTCCTTTAATCTCCACCACCTCTTTTTTGTCAGTATGAACAATACTATTACATACCGGACACCACAGCAATCTATGTTTTATTTGTGCTACACAGACTTTTGATTTCAGTATGATACAGCCTTTTTTCATTCAAAACACCCAACATCTAAGACTGCAAATGCCTAGGCTCCAAGGAAACTCTTATACAGCATTGTGTGTTCTCCACCTCTCATTTCTCTTTTTCTAGCTGCTATGGTTCAAAAAATGGTTAGCGTGCCATTAAAGTTAAGGAAAGAGGAATTGAAGGCTGTCTCCAACCTGACATGAGTCCTTCTCCCTCTGTGATTACTTTCAGTAAAGCCTTTCAAGGCACGTGAAGTTGCTACTGTGCTGTTTCTAGTATAATTTCATTTGAAAGTGATCTGTAGGTACAAAGTTACATTTGCAGGTGTAGAGAGCAGGGAAAAAGACTCCAACAGATAATGCAATTCTTCTCTGTTAAGACCAAAGGGGCGGATGGGGGGGGAAACCAACCTAGAATTCTGTATACTGCTTTTCTTAGTAGGCATGGAAAGAAAAAATGTATGGGATAGGATTGCAGGTGCTCGTATGGGATAGGATTGCAGGTGCTCATACATCACATGGAAAGCACAAAAACAAGTTTGGATAGAGGAGAATGGGATGGCAGTGCAAGGCGCTTGCTTTTGGCTGTTTTCTAGCAATTTCTTATGAATGTGCAAAACTGTAATTGACTGTGATCATCCCTCTGATTTTTCATCAAAACACAAGGATCAGAAGGAAAACAATGCAACCTGCCACTATGTGTCTGCTTGTAAGACACTACACTAAGAATCTTTTAAAAAGTATGATAAAGATAATTTTAAAAGATTCTTCTGTACATCCTTTGAACAGAAGACCATTTATCTTTGAACTCTGCCTAATATATCATTATCTCTGAGTAGAAACTTAATAAGCTTCAACTGTAATTTTGTTGGAGTTAAACATAAAATCATGTGGGTGGTGTATGTCTCACTGTCATGGCTTCCAGAGGAAAACTTATCATCATTTGTCACTATAATACCGTGGCAGAAAGCATGAAAAGAACAAGCGATACAGTCATTTCACATGAGCTTTCTGCACCGAGCACAAGTGCCCAATGACTTGCACGCAGCAGCTATATCAAGAAGCAGGCTGTGCTATAATTGAATTAAAGGTGCAAAGGCATATAGGACTGGATGAACTCCTGGGTCAAGTTGCAATTGAATCAAAGTCCCCTCTCCTTCTCCTACACTGCTTGGCAGAACTGCTGACCAAAAGGTTCCCAGACCTACAAAAGGCACACAGGAATCCCTGCAGGTGGGGACACAAAGTTACAGAGATTAAAAAATCTGTGACCTTCAGCTTTTATTTCACACAAAGAAAAAGGCTTCTAAAAATATTTCACCATCGTTTTCCTTCAGAGAGCAGTCAGCCAATTTACATAAATGAAGCGGTTCCTGTCAAGGAACCAGCAAGGAAGAGAAGAAAATTATCTGCCCAGAAAATCTGAGCAAAGATAAGAGTAGCATTGGCCAGAGGAGGGGAGATTTAAATGCCTTCCCTCTGAAAGGTTGCTGCAAAAAGCAGGGAGAGTATTACAGCTATTTAATGATCTCTGTCGCAGTGATAAATAAGTAGGAGCTTCTCCAGCAGTTCATTAACAAAGACTCTGTAGGACAGTAAAAAGGCCACGACTGGGGCTGTTAGAAGAGTGTTTTCATGGAGTCTGATAAAAAAACTCATCACTAAACCTAAGGAAGATTAAAGTGGAGTAGTAGGAAGAGACATTCCTTATAGAGCTCGGGGCTGACACTTGCATGCACTGTTACCACTTACCTGTTTCAGTATTCTCATGCTCCGTGTCGGTGAGGGTGAGGTTGGAGTTGGCCCGGCTTGACAAGCAGGAGCTGCGCCCGGACTTGGTGTTGCGTCCCCAGATCCTCACTGGGTGCTCGGGTGACATGACCACATCTGCCTCCGTGTCGGCATCCGAGCCGGCGCTGAGGGAGTAGCCACAGTGAGGCAGCCCAATGTCGGTCCGGTACAAAGCCCCATGTGTCGGTGTCACATCTTCAAGTCCCAGCTCTCGTAAAGAGAAGTTGGCTCCTGTGAGAAAAACACAACAGCTGGGTTATTCTTTAATAGGGCACAGTGCCATGTAGCACAAGTCAAAAGCTGAAGTGTTCATCTTCTACCTTCATGTGGGACACAGCAGCGTGACAGTAACACACAGCAACATTATACCAAAGATACCCTTCTTCTATGGTCTTGCTCTAAATGAGACCAAGAGACCACAGAATCATAGAATCATTAAGGTTTTAAGATCATCGAGTCCAACCATTACGTCCAAGTCTACCACGAGACAATGTCCCTAAGCATCTCATCTACACTTTTTTTTTTATAACAATTCCAGAGACAGGTGATTACTCCACTTGTGTAGGCAGCCTGTTCCAATACTTGACCACTCTTCCACTGAAGAAATTTTTCATAATATCCAATCTCAACCTGCCCTAGTGTCACTCAAGACCATTTGCTATTGTCCTATTACTTGTTACTTGGGAGAAGACACCAGACTCCACCTCATGACAACCTCTTTTCAAACATGCCAGAACTAAAAAGTGGCTGCATTCCTGCTTCTGGAACCTGACAAAAACGCAGGGCATGTTCAATTAAATCATCAAGTTTGAAACCAAAAACGGATGTAGAAATGGTGCAATACTTTAGGAGAGGCAAAAAGTAATCTTCTTGTGAGAAAAGCAAAATGAGGCGTGCAATGATCAAAAGTCCTACCATACACCTGACAACTTCCCTACAATAGGCAATTTGAGTGAGTTCTGCTCATTGAAAACTCTGAAATTACATACTGGGGATTTAAATTTCCTTCAGCGATTTCACTTTCCCTGTGCTGACCACTCACACCTTGACACACATTTAGCTATTCATTCTGATAGAGGTTATTTGGCCACAAATAGATGCAATTGTTTAGCTGACTAAAAATATGACCTGAAAAGTGACCCTTGACTCCATATCTAGTTACCTGCAGAGCTTCAAAATCAGACTGAATGGATGTGAATAAAGCTTCAAATATTAGCACACTTTGTTTGGGAAGTTCCACAAGAAGTTGGGGAGAGCAATTTTAATCCACATTTATTTATTAATGCATGCATTTATTTTTCAACCCTGAATATCTTGAAAAGATTTTGGCCAGTCACGAGTGCCTTTAGCTGCACAGTGCATTTATACAGCTCAATGCACCCCTGCTTCTGTTATGCTATGCTTTGGATGGATTAAAGAACTGAGCAGTTTGCAGTTCAGGCATATTTCAACAAGATAAATCTGAATGCACAATCTCCAGGATATTTCAGGCACTAACCTTCCTTTGAACACTGAAGTTCATAACTACTCATTATTGAAATCTGTTCATCAAGTCTGGATCTCAAGGTTGTATCCAAAGCTGAATTACCATTTTCTCCTTTCTCAAGACCCATAATTGTGTGGTTTATCTCACATTTCTATTTGTTGATGTCAAATATCATACGGTAGAAAATGTGTATCCAACAGAAACAGTCAGTTTTCTACTTTTCCAGAGTATGGTTTCATACTTGTGGAAACACTCTAGCTTGTCCTTGAACCCTGATGATTGCGGAAGGTCTCTCATATTAGAGCACACATGCATCAGATGACACGTGGCCAAAAGTAAATGCTATGTTACTACATTTTTTCATTTCATTTTTTCAGTTGACTTTATAGCTCACAGTGAACAGAGAAAAGATATCTGAATGCAAGGTGAATAGCTAAGACTGGACAACATTTTCATGTATAGCTCAGAGAATGAGCTGTTTGCAGGAGAAAATTCGGATTCAGGTCGTTCCGGATCTGCAGCTGACAACACTCCAACTGCATAAAGGATTCACGAACTTCACACCTTTTTAATTGACCAAACAAGATTATGCTTTCAGACAGACAGAAAAGGTTGCTTGGGGCTCACACCTCTGCCCGACCCTTGCTTGAGAAGCACAATGCAAGCTTGTGGCAAAGTAATAACTTAACATAATTACAAAGTGGTTTGAGAGATTGTCCTCTACATTCTCATGGCATAAGGAAGCAAACAAACCCGACCTAAGTTATAAATGCTAGGGAGTTGTATCTCCCCAGAGACCTTGCTCTTCTCTTCTAGTTTCAGCTTATGTTTAAGACCATGGTTTTCTAAACCATCCCTTGTGGAGTACTGAAAAATATATTTTGGTTTTCCTTACGTGTTTGAGTCTCTGATGTCATGTTCCACCTTTGCTTGAAAGAAGCCATACTCAGCATCATCAGACACATCAATGTGCAACATGACTGATGTTCTCCAGCAACAGCAGCTCATAAATTATGAAAAATGACTGCTACAATTAACTCAAAATCAAATTTATTTGCAATAAACAGCAGCAGATGCATTGATTTTCATATTCTATGCTCACTGTTGCCTTTTAAGCTGGAAGAACTCAAGTCAATAAAAGGAGGATAATAAATATCCAAGACTTTTTAATTCAGATCTGGTCTATTTTCTCCTGTGCTGACTTGCACATTTGCTGACACTCACTCTAGCTAAAACCATTTAAATGCTGACTTGTTTATTTACTGAATTTATTTGGTCAATTTGAAATGTTTCCCTCCTCTGCCTTCCAAACCAATGCAGGAGAGAAATTCACTTTGCCTTGTTGATGTCAAGCAGGCTAATAAGGCTTGGTTTCAGTTGGCCTCAAGCCAAGCAGCATCACAAAGAGAGGTCCATTCATGGCTTACTGCCAGTGAAAAATGTGGCACAGAAAATCTGGGATAATTGTTAACACTCCTCAGGCCAGTTTTGGGACCCTCAGGATAAACTGAGAGAAAGCTTTAAGTGTAGCCATTTGTGAGAGTTATATCAGAGACAGAACTGGTGCTCTGACATGGTTAATCTTAACTTTTCAATGAATTTCAGCTACTTTGACCAGTCATTTTTACTATTTCTCAGTACCTTCAAAATTTTCCTAGGGAAGCATGAGCTTGTGTACAGAAAAATTACACTCCCTGCCAACAGACTAGATTTTCAGGAAAAGTAATCTTTTGTGGACTTCTTAGGAGAAGTCCATAGATCTGCATGGCCTCATGAACTTCCAAGTTGAGAACCGCTGACCTGGACTAATTCACATCTATCCTGCATGGTGAATATATTGTATCAAATAAGCAAATTCAATGACCTAAAAAGTTTCCTTTTCTTTATAATGTCATACATTCCTTAGAGGGGATGAAGTACTTCAGAGTTGCTAAGAGGGAAACTGCTTTCATGATGTCACAATGTTACTTACATCAACTATTGGCCCTTTTGTTGATTATTGCAAATTGCAGCTATTCTGAAACTCAAACACCAAAGCCATATGCATGAAGATACTTCAGCAAATCATTTTACTTGCGTGTGCCTTGAAGAGGAGTCTTGCACCAAAACCACAAGTGCATGATTTTTAAGGAAAAATCAAGCAGCCCCCAAGTTTAATGAGTGTTATTATATGTTGGGGAATCAGCTGGGGAATCAGCTTCTCCAAATTGCAGAGGATGTGCTCAGAGTACTCTGAGTAGGCTAGTTTATGTCCATTTTCTGGAATGCTGCCTACTCTGGCAGCATTTGACTCACTTTACCATTTTATGCTTTTCTTGATGGACTTCTAAAAACAATTTATGTGAAGTCCTGGTTGGAATCGGAACTACATCTCTACAGAAAAATGAAGATGAGTCTTATAGTAGGGGACAGAAATCTTCCTCATACAGGCAACAACAGCAGTGAAAATGGTAACTGCACTGACTTCAGGGTATCTGGAATCTCTGTTAGAACTGTGGAGTCTGTGATGACTCTTGAAACTCCACATCTTCACCTTCACCTTCACAGATACTGGGACTCAGATTCACTAAATGTGCTCCTCTAAGGCCTAAAGACGTTCCTTACTCTTTAACATTGCAGCATGTCCCCAAGGCAAACCTAAAGCCTGCAGACTGTGTACAATGCCAAGAGGGGTCATTCCACCTGGAACCCATTTGTCTCCTTTCTTCCAGGGTTCTTGGGTTTTGCTGTAGACCAGATGGACAGTGTGGACAGTGACGCTCTCCACTTGTTGCCTCCTGCCTCAGCATCCTTGTTGACTTCCCTCATGACCGAGCAGACATGTGACACAGTGAAAGTTCTCCTGAGCAGGCAGGAACATTCCATGCCATGTCAGTACCGTGCAGCACGTGCACACAGGGCTCTAGTCTCATGGTGGGAAGTGGCAAAGTGCTGCTGCAGACAGAAAGACTAAGACATAGAGAACGTGTCTTAGTAAATGCTAATGCACACGGGATATGGGTATGCCACTTAAGGACACTGGGCTGCACACAGTGTCTTGTGCAATACAGGGAAGGTGATCTCTGCCGCTCTCTTTAAGTCTCTCTCTTACATCATGCTTTTGGCCTCAGAGTCTTTCAAAGGTAGCCTCCCACTCAACTCTGGCTCTCAGCTGATTCCCTCATGCTGCTTACAGCTGCATCAGCTGAAAAGCACCCACCTGCTCGGCAGAATTCATCAGCCTCCTGGTGCACCATGTCTTTGACGCGATTGCTGTAAGTCAGCCTGGAGTCCTGATCATAAGCCTTCAGGGTCTCGCTGGAGCTGTAGGACTTCTGGGGTGCCTTGCTGTCCTCACTCTCGGCTGAAGAGCTGGTGTAGCGGCGCTCAGTGTCGCGGCGCCGAGTCAGAGATCGATACGGCTTCCTTTCCTTTACATCCATGGCACCCTTGTCTGAGTATTCAACATTAAAATAATGACGTCTGTGTGGCGGTCAGATTAGAATAACCTGAAAGAGAGAATTCAAAAATGTCATGCCTTTGGGCACTCAATGGCTAGAGTTTGCCTTCTTTATACATTCTTACACTGAAGCAAAGGGATGTTACTTAATGGATTCCAGAAAAACCCTCTTAGAACAATTATCAATAAAAAGAAAGTCTCAATTATGTGTGACTCATTTAATAATTGCCACTGCTAACAGGATACATATATGCACCAGCCTGCATCTGTCTGAACTAGACATACACTTGGGAATTTGAAACTGACTGTGATATTGTGTGTCTTCTTTCTGCAGCAAGTGATTCAGACACCTCAAGGAGGCATGTATTCATCAGGCATCTAATCTCTGGGAAACCAGGTAATGCTGAAATGTCTCTATTTGGGCAACTGGAGGGCTTTGGAAAAATGCTGTCCTGTGGTTTCAAAAACTTTTCCACAGATCATGAGGTTAGAATGTATGAACAAAAGTCTGAGATGGTATAAAAAGGCAATTGGGAAAGGAGAGGGAGAAAGGAAGGACTGAAGGAGTGACATGTGGATGGAAATTGCATAAAAATGTCTTCCTTTTCAGAGGGCTCATCTTTACTCAGCTGGAAATATATTAAAACTTAAGCAGAGCTGAGAAAGTGTAAATAAATGACAGTGTTCTGCTTCATGTAACAACATGGCCTGGGATTTATTTCTGTGGAAAAATCAATGTATATATAAACACAGCAATACAAGTGTACATATCTGCACACAGAGAAAACGGATATCAGAAAAAAAATGTATTAAAAGTATTTTTGTCAAAATAACTAATAAATGGTATTTTTACTTCAAGTTTATTAAATGCAACAGAAAACAGAAAAAATAAAGGCAATGCCTTGCATCAAGATGGAAAAATATGTTTTTTAGTATCTAAACTTGTTTATGAGGAAAAATAATGATAAAATACACAAACCACACATGGAAAATCTGTAATTATGTGCTGAGCTTCTCTGAAACTGAATCCTTCTGACTGCTAAAGAACAGAAGTTTATTCTCTAAATGCCACCCCAGGATATAGTTGTTTACCATCAGCATTTAAAAACAGAAAGCAAAAGTTTCAGAAAGAACCTATCAGCTCCTGGTATTTTTCACACCAAATACATATGGAAATATATGGCAAGAACTGAATCACATTCTGTTGGCATTTCTTTCTTGAAAAGCTAAATCCTGAATGTACTAATCAAATCTTTCTCATCCTGACTCAGATCCTAGACTTGCTTCAGATGCTGTGTCCTGGATTTCAGAGAATCATAGAATCCTAGAATGGTTTGGGTTGAAAGGAATCTTGAAGATCCTCTAATTCCAACTCCCTGCCATGGACAGGGACAGCTTCCACTAGACCAGGTTGCTCAAAGCCTCATTCAGCCCGGCCTCAAACACTGCCAGGGATGGGGCAGCCACGGCTTCTCAGGGCAACCTGTCCCAGTGCTTCACCACCCTCACAGGGAAGAATTTCTTCCTAATACCAAATCTACATCTGCCCTCTCACAGCTATGGTGCAGTAGTTGAGGATGAATGTGCTGTGAGCTTTGTAGGTCAGCTTAAAGGGATGTGGTGTAACGTAGCATTTGTGGGTTTTAAAACTGAGGAGTTTTAAGCAAAGGATGTGCGAAGGATGGGAGACTCCTAGCACAGGTTCAGGTAACTTACAAATCATAATAGTAATACTGAAGCCTGAAGACAACATTTTATTATTAATCTCTTGTTTGAAAAGCTGTCTGGCACAAGCAAAACTACAAAAATATTGGAGTTGAAGACAGACTGAAGGAGGAAGCAAGAATGACAGGAAGGCCATGAGGTAGACTGGTAGCTGGGCAAAGAAGCAGGGTTGCACTCTTGGGTCTCTCCTATTTCTGGAATTCTGATTGTGTTAAAACTGCTAAAGGATTTTAGTCCAAAAACACCTCCAAAACCAACTTTGCAATGACACACCCCAATTCCAACACCTTGTATGGCTTCTGTAGCATTCTTCCTGGGAATTAAGGCACTACTATAACAACAAAAAAATATAATCCATTTTCTGCAGTCTATTCCAGAGATGGTGGCAGACCAAGCTCATACATTCTGTTTGTCAGAAAAATGCATAGAAACTATTGAACACTTAGGAAGGGAGAGGGGGGAGGAGGAGTGTCTTTAACAAGCTTTATCTAAGTCATCCACAGAGACTTGAGCACCACTTTGACTTCAAATATGTTTTTAAACCCACCAAACTCATTGGCTTAAATTCATTCAGGTAAATGCACTACAGTGAATGCAAATGGGATTACTCACGGGCCAAACCTGACATGTTAAATGTATTGCAGAGTAAGGGTACAAAACTAAGGCCTGAATGTAGAAGCAATAGTGAAGGAGATTGCATTGTGCTATAGAACAATAGCAGCATGTATGAGATCTACCAAATAGGAGATTTTTTTTTTTGCATTGAATCAAACATATTGGTGCTTTCACACTGGAAAGAAATAAAAGAAATAGAGCATCTGATTGCCTTTCAGTGCACTGTCATCTCCCCTTTCTTTAAAAAAAAAAAGATTTTTTTGGCTTGAAAAATTGTGACTTTTTTTACACTTGTTATTGAATCCGTTTGTCCCCTTTATAGCATCTCTGTTTGAAAATCTTAGAAGGAGCAGGTTTGTTATACTTTTGAATATAACACCCTAAAACAGGCTCCTTAACAAAAGCCCATATTGTGAGCCGCTATAATGAACACTGAAATTGTGGTTTATTGTTATGGAGGATGAAGATAGCAGAATGTGAGTGAGAAGTGGTTACTCTCTAAGAAAGAAATGAGGAAAGGTGGTTTCTGTCTGCTCCCGAGTATTGTAGCAATTCCTACCTAGGGCTGGTCATTTAAAAATCCTCTAGCAGGATAGTAACATGTGCCAAGGAAATCTTTTTGCACTGCTAGAGTCACAACGTACAAATAGGGTCTGTAATTACCATTAGTAACCTTGCAACTTAGGAAATGACAAAAAAACATGAGGAAATTGACTGAATTCCCACCAGATGAAGGGTTTTCTTTTTGTAAGGAAAGGTGCTGAAAAACTGAAAATTCTCCTACAGTTCATCAAAAATAGCCCTGTAAATTTGCACCATCCATATGCACATTCCTCTGCAACAGTGTTTCTATTCCCAACTCATTCATGTCTTTATAAATTTAACTCCTCTCAACTTTTTATTTCTCTCTCCGTCACAACTTGGGTTGACTTTCCAAATAGAAAGGTTACCTCCATAAAACATAATGAAGGATTTTTTTAAAGCTATTTTTAAAGACTGAACTGTTGTATTTATCTGACTTAAGTAAGTTTCCAGCACTTCTCCATGGACATGCAGTTCTTGTCATCTCAGTTTTATGGCCTAATTCCCATATGGTTTAGATACCTTACTTTCAACGGAGTTCTGTTGTCAGAGAGTTTGCCTCATAGCTTTTCTGTGGTAGATTATTATTTTTTTCTGCTACTCCTTGTGACTAGATTTTACTTCTGCTACAAGTAGAAGTGCCATCAACACCTCACATTTTTCCTGACTTCTCTGGCACATGACAAACACAAAGAATCACACTCGTCTCAATTACATACTCAACCACCAGTTTCTTTCCGTCTTTAGCTCATGATTGCTCCTCATAATTTTAAAAGCTTCCATAAACTTGCTGGACTGGATGTAAAAAAACAGGCTTTCTAATATGGACCTTTCCATTTCCGTGTTCATTTTCCCTCTATAAAAGCACAAAACTCTTCTGCTCTGAATCATTTACATTTGGAAAGGACTTTCTTGTCCTATAATGCAGTGTTTCTAGTTCTGTTTGTTTCTTTCATCATACTGCTGTCTGCATAACATATAAAATTTCACCTTTTTTTCCTTTTTTAAAATTCTACTTTAAGGCCAATTAGTTGCAGTAGCCATTTGTAATTTTGGCAGCCTTCTGTGTATGGAGATCCAATCCCAGCCGAATCACAAACTGATCTGGAGTACAGCTCACAACAGAAGCATCCTTCTGTCTTTACTTACTCTACTCAGAAAAATCCCACTGACCCCAGAAAGGGTTACTTAGAAGTAAAAGCCTGTAAAATCAGATTCCTTGATATAGTTATATTTTTCAGGAGTGTGGGACCCTTCTCACATCCCTGCACACATGTCAGGGAGTGGAGTAAAAAAATCAGCATTCTGGTTCTGGTGCAGTAGTGCAGCAAACATAATGCTTTTTTGCAGCACTTTTTATTTTGCTTTTGCTTTGGCTGGCTCCCAAACAATCCTTTTTATGATGTTTTATCCTTTATATCTCTCCTCCTCATTCTCAGTTCTGTTGGTTTTTGTTGCTCTTTGGAGCTTTGATTAACCACACTGGCTTTGTGCTGCAGAATCGCACTCAATGAATGGCAAGGGGTATGATTTATTTTCTGAGTCACTGCTCAAAAGAGAAACTTGCATCAATCAAAAACCAGACAAGGGAGTGTGACACCACAAAGTGATATGCTGGGAGGTGCTTATAGCAAAAAGGACAGGTGGTCTTTGATAGCTGACTTACATTGCAGGTCACTAATCACAGAGATTAGCAGCAAGGTGATAGACAGTGCCTGTTCTGGGAGGCAGCATGTCATATCATCCAATTTTCTGTCAAAATGTGAGGGTTTAAACAGTACCGATAGCTTTATGTACTTCCCATATAGTTATGGCAACAGGATGATGAGAAAGCTGGAAGAGTGAAATATCTTGTCTGCAAGAAAACGTGTGCATGAGCTCTGGTGGGTTGATTCCACCTCCACCTTTGTGCTGAAGGAAGCAAAAGGACTACTTTTCACTTCTCATTAGTTTTCCTCTGCAAAACTGCCTATGCAAAAATGGTATTATTTTACTTGTCAAGGCATGTTTTTTGTCTTCTTGAACTCAATCTCATTTCACTGCTTAGGACAATATTTTTCCCTATTTTTTATTGCTGCTGCCCCTTGTAGAATGAGCACAGCCATAGGATGCCGAGCAGTAAGCTTAATTTTATATTCCCTCCTTTGGGCTGCACAAATCAAATCATTAACTAAGACCTAAAGCTGGTAAGTAGTGAGCAAGTATCCTTTCTTACACTTCATAGAGGAAGAGATGAGCCAGGGGAAGTCAAAGCGAATTGCTTAAGGTGGTACAAGAATAAAACAACACAACTCAGGGCAGCAACTTCATCTCCAAGGCTGAGTCTGATACTGAGCCCTTGATTTTTTTGAGAACCAAGTCACATAAGCATAGTAGAATAATTAATTTTAAAAACTGTGGCCAATGCATGCCTGAAATCATTGTTGGAGAACAGTAGCATGAACTTCAGGTATTATTAACAAGATGCTTTTTCATGTTCAGAAGGACTGTGGAGCATGGACAATTGCAGTTGTATCTGACCTATGAAATCCCATGGTGAGTGATGAAAACCCCAGAGTCAAAAGAGAGACAGATTTTCACCTTCTATATAAACCTTCTCAAAGACACCAACAGATACTGGGGGCAAACCGGCAATGTTATTTGGGAAATTAGCTCCAACTCAAGACCACTAAGCTGCAATCAAAGAAGCTGCGAGTTCAGATGATTAAATGACTTTGTGTTAGTGATTATTAATATCCTACACCAAATTAAGTCATCATCTTCTTTCATCATATTTGAAAGAAGGCAATCCACTCTGACAATCCTACCATGTCCATGAGGATGAAATGTCTTGTTCAAGTCTCCTTATTGTGATTTCACAGGCTCAAGGAAAGGCTTGGGCTGGAGGGAACTTTAAAGATCATCTAGTTCCAACCTCACTGCCACAGGCAGGGATGCTATGCACTAGTTCAGGTTCTTTAGAGCCCCATGCAACCTGACCTTGAAAAACTTGGCCTTCTTTATAGAAAATACTGAACCTGAGCAATCTTATTTGGTCATTTTTATTTGTCAAAAATTGTCTAAGATATTGCCTCCCATTCTACCTCATCTAAACCACAAAGCTGGAATAAATGTAGAGGTGAAAGTTCTTTCTGATGCATTCAGCAAGTACTTCAGCATGTACTCAGGGGTTATTCAAATCAAATTGGTATTGCCTGGTGATCAGAGTCAGCAATGATCTGATCTTAGCAAATACACTACTGTGGCTTAAACAGTGTGATGCATTTTACCATGTTTCTGGGAGATTCTTCCATAACATAAAGGATTCCTGTGTTTTTTATTAAACCTTAAGCTTCAGATTTATAACAGAGGTTCAAACCCCAAGAGATCTTCATAAGAAATAAATTAGGCTATAGGTACAACATCCTCTCACATTTTTGGCAAAGACTTAGGAAAGAAGCAGGCACAAGAGAGGAGGAGAACGAAGAGTTGAATTAATACTGCTTGGCTTCAATCCAGTACTCAAAGAAGGTAACAAAACCTCCCTTTTCTGGTCTCAACCACTAAGCCTTTCTTCTGCTGGTAAGAGACTTGCTAGACAGTTGGTAATGCCTTGTCCAAAAGATGTGGTTTGTGACCCTTTCATGAATAAATCTAAAACTGCATTAAGCTGGAGGCCCAGGAAAGCTTGAAACAGTAGTGGTGGGAAAACATGGAGGAGGCTGGAATGCAATTATCTCAGTTATTTCTGGTTTGCAACTCCCTAAGTCTTCTGTCATGGGCTGGAATATTTAACTTGTGCTAGTGGAAGATTTTAGAGCCTGAAGTTAAAAATTCTTTTGAATTATTTTTGTCAAGTATAAGCAGTCTGCAGTTGCAGCCATCAGAACCCTACTCTGGATTACTTCAAAATAGAAATTACTTTGGAAAAAATCTTAGTTTTATACTGAAATTCTCATTATGAGTCTATTAGCCATTCTTGGATGAAGTGGGTTTTCTTCAGAACCTCAATTTAATAGAGAGTGCATAATGGCATTTAAATAATAAATGCTGCAAGACACAGCCTGACCACATACACTCTTTTATGATCAGCCTACAAATTTTTCCTAACTGTCTTTGTCAGACTCAAGGTTTGGGTATATCATCAGCAAATCTCAAGAGTGACAAAGAACTGGTGACATAAAATGCTGGTATTCATTGAAAGTATTCCCATTCTTTCTCCATTACCCACATTTTGCTAATTTGGGCTCTTACCTGGGATACAGGAAGCTATAATTTATGTCCTTCATCTGCATCAGGACAAACTTTTGAATGTGTCTCAAGACTCCTAGGTGAAAGCTCTTGGTATAGCCTTTCTCAATCTGTTTGGGAGAATTTTTCTTTTTTCTTCCAGAAAATAAAAACATAGCCTTGGGTTTGTTTGTTAAAAAAAAAAAACAACAAACAAACAAACAAAAAAAAAACCCAACAAGAAAAAAACAAACCAAAAAACCCCAAAACAAACAAAAAAGAAAATAATTTCTAGTCACAGAACTGTAGAATGGATTCCATGACAACAAATAAGATGTCTTTGTTTTGGAAGGGACCTTAAGGATCACCTGCTTTTAATTCCTTGCCATGGACAGAGACATCTTTCACTAGACCAGGTTACTCAAAACCCTTTCCAACCTGTCCATGAACACTTACGGGATGGGGCACCTACAATTCTCCTGGGCACCCTGTGCCAGTGTCTCATCTCTTAGACAGCAAGAAAAGCCTGGTACAGGACTCACTCAGGGTGTTAAGCTTTATAGCCGCTCCTGGGTAAGCTTTGTGTCTAATTCTCAGTGTTCTGTTGTGGTCTACAGGAGGTCTTTGTAATTAAATTGTGACTCAAATGAAAATGTAGCAACAATCCCAAGACAATTCCCATGCACACCTTGTGCCATCCAACCTCTTTATTCCACAATTAGGTAAGTGAATTCCCATGCCTAAATACACTAGCTCTGTATCCCTACTTTCCTGTCAACAAATTGAATAAGGAAACTATCCATCTTTATTACCCCTGTATGGATTGGATGCAGTCAATTTGGAAGACAAAAAGGGGACAGTGGTTGTGAACTTAGGAATCAAGGTTGATCTTTCACCTGTATCCACTTCAGCAAATTTCTCTGCAGGAACACTGGGTGTGACAGTCCCTCATGAGTATGTCCTCAGAGAGTTTGCCTAATCACATTTGACTCTAAATACTTTTGGCCTTCACCACATCCTGTGTGCAGTGCCTCAATGTGACTGTGTGTGGCGTGAACAAGTAATTTTTTCATTTGAAGTCACTGTTTATGGTTTTTTCATGGGAGTATTGATGAACCATCAGCCTTTTCCATAAGAAAAGAGGCTTTGAACTCATACCCACTCTCAGATGTATCTTTTTGCTATTACACATTATTTCTGAAAAGAGCTGAATGGAGGCTGAGACTCTTTTAGGAAAGAAAGCATGTCTGCCTTTTCTGCCTGCAGCCACCACCCTGTATCCATATTCCTCAGCAAAGGTATCACGTTGATGTGCATCTCCTGTTTGAAACAGAGTTCAGAGCATCCTCTGTTCTACACCTTTCAGATGCAGCCTGGGGTTTGAGCAGCTCACAGGATGACAGCTGGAATTGAAGGAGACCTGTAGTATAAAACTTCCAAGATCTGAATTTTTTCTCCTTTTTGTCATTGTCTTGACTGTGAAAATAGAAAAGTAGTTTTGGACAACACTGCCTTTCACTACTGCCATTGAATAGCAGGGAATGCCATAAGCTCAACTGAATTTGGAGGAATATACTTAGAATTATGCTCAAAAAGTATTGCTAGGGACAGATTTATTTTGTATCTGCCTATTTATTAAGACTAATTCTATAGACACTGCAGAACAATAAGACAAAAAGCTTCCTGCAGCAGGGGGAAGCTCTTACCTAATGAGGCAGGACACTCAGAGTAGGGAAAAAGTATTACTATCCCTCTTTTACAGGCAAGGGCAACTATCTTATCCAGTTACTTGAATTCATGTAAGCAACCCAGGAAACTCCTGCAGGATTAGTCACAAGGCCAACCTGTCCTTGTCTTACTGCAGTATCACATGTAAAAATGTCCCTGCTCTTGTCAAGGATGCTTCGGTACTGGGTAATCTCTCCTTGCCTTCCTTTAGCGGGGGGAGAAACCAACCTATTTTCTTGTTCTGATAAAATTCCCTAAAGGGTTGAACTCCAAACTAAGTTTATTAAAACATGAATTATCTCTAAAAAAATACTGCAAGGGCTCATGAATTGATTCATTTTAGGACTTCTCTGTGAGATAATCAGAGTGCATTGAGAGATGCCAGGGATTGATTAATCAGTGTAACCCCTACTGTGTCCAGAGCTTCACTTTCAACAGCACAATAAGCTTATGCAGTAGGAAGTGTATTTTTCTTAAGTAAAATGTCTATGGGGAAAAAAAGAGAGAGGTAAAAATAGTAAATTAGAAATAGAAAGTGTTTGGGGTTTTTTTCTGAAACAAAGGGCGCCTTCATTGGAATAAAAAGGAGGAGTATCACCTCTAGGAAGAGATTTTAAGCACATGCAAGACGACTTACTCCTGATTGCTGGGCTGCATCTTAGCACTGCATGTACAGGGATACCGAGGAAAGGCTCTAGGGAGACCTTACAGCACCTTCCAGTGCCTGAAGGGGCTACAAGAGAGCTAGAGAGGGCGATTTGCAAGGGCATGGAGTGATAGGACAAGGGGGAATGACTTTGGACAGATAGAGGGTAGGATTAGATTAACTATAAGGAAGAAATTCTTCCCTGTGTGGGTGCTGCTACACAGGCACAGGTTGCCCAGAGAAGCTGTGGCTGCCCCATCCCCGGCAGTGTCCAAGGCCAGGTTGGGGCTTTGAGCAACTGGTTTAGCAAAAGGTGTCCCTGCTCATTAAATGATCTTTAAGGTCCCTTTCAAACCCAAATCTTTCATGATTCTGTGATTCAATCACCTTCCAAAACAGACATCAATACACTCTTCCAGATGTATAAATGCCACTTGACTGAAAGGTGCATTAAGGAGGAATCTTGACAAGGTAATGACAACTGATACTATAGTTCAGGTAAAAAAATCAAACATTACATTTATTCTATTCTTGCAAAATGCTGCTTTTCTACTTGCCCAAATCTAACAGAGTAACAGTAGGGTTTATTTTTACTTTTCTTTTTTTTTTTTTTTTTTTTTAACACACAGCAAAAACTCAGATTTCTTACTGATTTTGCCTTCAAGTCCATTTTCATCTCTCCCATTTTACAGGCAGGACAGACCAACAGAAAGGAGGTGACCTGACCAAATAATGCAGGAAGTCAGTGGCACAGACTACACAAATCCCAGCTCCTGTTTGCACATCAGAAGCCTGTTTACTGGAGTTCTTGGATTCTGTGCCAGTAATAATGAAATTCAATCATCTTTCAGTTGGTAAAATGCTAGATAAGAGATTAAGGGGTTTATCCAAGTACAAACTGAAAAATGAATTCTGCACTGTTGGTATTAAGATCACTAGTTTAGAGACTAAGTGATAAATCTTCTGGTTTGTCATAGGAAAATATATTATATTTGACTTTCTGTGGCAAGACAGAATGACTTATTAAATCTTTCTTTTAAGAACAAGTTTTGATAACATTTAACAGAATGAATTGAAAGGCCCACTCTTTTGCTGAAGAAAAGCTTTGCTGCCATGCTAAGGAATCCATCTTAAAGAATATTCAGCAAAAAGACATTGTGGGAAGAAAAAGAAAAAGCAAATAAAGGAGCTGAGGAGGGGAGAAAGCAATTGAAGATATAAATGTCTCTTCTTAGTCATACCTTTACTGACTAGCTAGACCAAAGATTAGAAGTAATTGAACTAGCTCTCAGTCAACAAAAGATGCAAGTAGATTGCAAAACAGAGTGGGATTACATTAGTTTACACTAAACCAAGAGTAATTAGTGTTTGAGCAGTGCTTAAAAAGCAAAAAGTGATATATAAATGTTAATTATTACTATTTGTTTCAAATGGATGCAACAAACACAATCTTTTATATGCCTTAGGAAGTAAAAGACAATGAAGCAAAACTCACTAACAGCCTCCATCATGGAGATCTGTCAGATGACACTTGGGAAAACACATGGAACCTTATTCAGTGGCTATCTCTGAATCCTGTTTCATGTGAAGTCATAGGTGACTGTCTGTCTCTGGAAAGCCTATATTCTGAGAAATGATAAAAAAACAACAAAGCCTACCCAAAGCACAAAGGTTACCAGCTCCACCAATGTCAAAATAATAAGAGAATTTAAGAGATGGAGACAATAGTTTTCAGTAGCAAGTAAACCACCTTCATTTTGGGCCATGCAACAGTTGCTGAGATGAAGAGATAGTTATGTCTACTGCTGAGAAGCAAGAGCAAGACTCTGGGAAATAGCACCAGTTTCTCCTATGCCCTGCTGTACCACTAATTTATTGTGTGATCCTGGACAAGGCATTTAACCTTCTGGGCCCATTTTATGAGAAACAGATATAACCATTCTCCAGCTGTTTCACAGCCAAGTAAAAGGTCTTTTTTGATGCTTTTAAGCATGTCATTTCAATAAATAATTTATGAGACATATCACTATTAAGAAGATGTCTGAGAGAGTCTAGGAGTCTAACAAGAAACTTATGAGGTGAGATCATACAGTTTCAGGATGGATTCTGGGCTATAACATGCTAATGATTTGCAAAGATTATTAGGCTTGTTGGAACCATGGACATAAAAGAACCCTAAAGTACAATGCTTATCTACTTTTTTGCAATAAATTTTCTACCAATTTCCTTCCCACCTTGGCAAACTCTTGCAGAGAAGAATGATAAATAGCAGGGGTCTAACCACATCGTAAGTTTTAAAAATCGCAAGGGATAATTCAATTACAAAAAGTAATTTGTATAAAAGAAATATTTTGCCAGGATATGAGCTAATAAAAACCTATATTTAAGCCCACAATTTCCAAGGCAGTATACAAATGTTAATTTATTAGCAATCATGTCTGTAAAGGAAGCAGTACAGATGGAGACAGAGGAGACAGCAACATCCTCAGTCACACACTCCTGAAGCCAAATGTCTTATTGTACATATCATTGCCCAAGTGAGGCTGGATCAATGCTTGCATCTGTTGGATGCAGAAATCTGCAGGAAATCCAATTGCCAAGAATCCTTTAAACATAAGTTTGTTTTCACCAAAGTGCAGGCTCCTGGGTTTGAAAATGTCAACCTCAGTAGAGGAATGGTTCCCTGTTTCAATGTTTCTGATGACAAACCCTACTTGAGATGTTCCCTCCTGCGAGGGCTCAGCCACCCTGCTGCTTCCTGCCTCCCTGGAGATACTGATGCAGCTGTTCATAAAACCACACCATAAGCACATCAGGGAAATTGTCTGGAAATTAAAAGAAAAAGAGCCCTTATCTCCCAAATCCTTACCTTTTTATTTTTGTAGCCTACCCCGACTTTATTCAAGCGAGATTAATATCAATCTGGTTTTATAGGGGCACTTCACAATTAGATGCAAGGCTCAAGCAAGAGGAAATACACTGGGATGGGAAGGAAAACAGATTGAGATACTCTTTTCTATCATCTAAGTTGGCAGATGGAGCTGTTTCCACTTTGGGTCATGCATGCAATAACCTGCCTGACCTAAAAATCCTATTTCTAACCAGTTTTCAAGCAATAGAACTGGAGGGTTCTAATAACCACTCCAGAATATCTTTTCCAGCACTGGCCCCTTCCATCTATGGGCAGATGTACATTTTGTGACTCTGAGAGATAGTATTGCTCCATTCCTTAACAAGAGAGCTGCTGCTGCTCCATGGAAGCCGCCTTGCCATGCTGAAACCCCAAGGGGTTTCAGGGGTTTCCGTGTCCACAGCTCATCTTTTCCTCCTCCTTGCTTACAGAGCAAAGTTTCTCTGCCCTTAATTGGAATTTCTGTTGAGACTTTATTCTCTCTTCCATTACCTTTATCATACTGTTCTCAAGAAGAGTTGAAAACTGATGTAAGCAAACCAGTTAAATGCAGCCAATGTATTTTCCTCCCTTCACTTCCTTGTTTTTCTTTCCTTTTTTCCTTTTTTTTCCTTTCCTTTTATTTCAGTAGCAATTCTTGGTATCCCATGTAGGAAAAATTAATGTTAAAAACAACTCAGACCTTTCTTACTACTTTTTAGCTTTTTCCTTTGGAAATCATGCTGTGTATAAGCTATATCTTAAGGTATTCCACAAATCACTAGTTTTATTCCTATATTTCTGACCAATGAGGAGTGAATCTGTTGTGTCATTTCCTGACTGGCATTGAATTTTATACCACCATGGCTTTTGTGAACTGTGCATCTGATCCAAAGGCTTTTAAATTACTTAGAAGTATTTTCCATTCATTTCACTTGGGGAGTAAAATGGGGCTTTATAAGCTCAGCTCTCTGTACAAAACCTTTTAATGTTCATTTTTATGGTATGGGCTGCACTGCATCATATTTCAGTCTCCAAAAGTGTCAGTGCTGAGGACAAAAAGGAATAAATTAAGAAATTGGAGTCTTTTGAAAATCTCCTTCTCAGGGTGAGCCAAAATGAAACTATGAAGAAACTTGTAAGAGAGCACATTGGCAATTTTCTCAGATGCAACCTGTGACCTTGGGAGCTGCTGATTTGCCCCCATGGACCCTTGAGAGGGCCTGGGTTTGATGGAGCAGTTTTTTCTCTAAAATTAGGCTCCTTTCTGACATAATAAGCATAGTACCTTTTATGATTAAGGCATTTTAAAAATTTTCTTTCCATAATTATATGTAGCCGGGGTCTGGAGCAGTCCAGCCTTCAAGCTGTCAATAAACATGTTTAGTGCCGAGTTGGGTCATTAGGCTTACAAACAGGTTGAACCTAAACGCTGGGGTTTTTAAGCTGATTTCTTGGGTAGGTAAAGAGATATTTATATTTTCATTTAGTTTGAGTGATACCAGCACCTGCCACGTGCTCTAAACAAAGCAGTTAACCCACAACTCCCTCTGTCAACTCCTGTTGATGAAAAGCAAAGCAGATAAATTAATGGCTCCCCTGAGAGGAGAGAACTGAGAAGGCTCATGTAAACAAACACCTCACAAAATACAACTGTATTAATGGAAATGGAAATGAAAGAGAAAATGCCTCTCTCCATCCTTGATAGGCACAGCAGGATGGAGGCAAACACTCACAATGAAACTAAAGGTGGGGAACACACACCAGGCTCTTAGGGGCTCACTCAGAGGCCATTAGTGCAGATGGAAATATTTCAGTCCAGCTGACACCACTGGCAGCTTTTTTGGTGCATCTGACTTTGTAAATGTGACCTCTGCCCCTCTATGCTGGCATGGGCACGAGGTCCTGCTCCTGGGAGTTGCACCCTGCAAACACTAATTAAAAGTGAAAAGAGGTGAAATATGTGATTCTTTTAAAAATCTGTCTTGCTCTTAAGGAAATATAGAGGATGATCCATGCTCCTTGGCTTTTTCCCCCACCTGAGGGTGGGCTTCAGTATCTTCAGCTGCTCTGTCTCAAATGTGCTGAGGGTATGGTGCTGTGACATAAACTGAAGAACATTCAACTACTTCATGTGTGAAGGGATAATGTTAGGACACTTAGATGTCATAGATTCATTGAATGATCTGGGCTGGAAAGGACCTTAAGATTATCTAGTTCCAGCCCCCCTGCCATGGGCAGGGACACCTTCCACTGGAAGATGATGGGAATGACAATCTTATAGAAAGCCAAATGTGCAGGTCAGTTGCATGGGCTCTAGACAGGAATAAATCTAATTAAGAGAATTTTTTTCCTCCCATCTCTATGACCTTCCTCTCTCAAATATGTTTTTCCCCTTTTCTCTGTAATGGGAAATTGGATTTTAGTTTCTTTTCCTGTAACTGCTTTGGAGTGGTCCTGGGTACCACAAGGCTTGTGCACCTCACAGTCCTCCAAGGCAGAGGAATGTCTGCACAGACAAAAAAATTACAGATCTCTTCCCTATCTCACCCTGGCTGGTTATTTTTACCCATGCACGTCTCCTTCCTTGAGATAATACTGGCATCTGTGTGACTTTCATCTGGCATGAAATGCTTGCAGAAATTAAAATAAATCAAAAGTGTGGTTTTCTTTCTGCAGACCAGGGATCCAATCTGGTTCCCATTGCTACATGGTAGAACTGGGTGTAGGGCAGCCAGAATCTGCTGCTGGCCAAAGCTACAGCCTAAGAAAGGACTTATAAAAGACAATTAATTCTGTGCTTAGGACAAAGGCAGGTCTCACGTCTGTGTCGTCCTGCTGTACTGTTCAAGATGGCAATATAATTCCAGTCTGCTCTGCATACCCAGAGGTTGCATCATCTGGACAGAGGGTATGAAGATTTTTGCCAGACTGGAGGATCTTAAGTGCCTTTTTGCCTCCCACACACCTCAGCTACTCCTGGAATGTGGAGGAGAAGCCCATAGCTGAACTTTCTCAGCTAAGCTGAGCTTCTGTTGGGCTACAAATTGTAATTTGGTGAAGGATGTGTATAAGGAAGAATAAATACAGCATCAAAGCAAGGAGCTGCAAGTGAATTCTTATTCACATGTGTTTTAACTCCTACCCTGGCATTGCTTATTGCCTGTGTGTTGGCTTGGACCAGAGCCAGGGAGTCAAACAATGTTCTCTGCGTAATTATATGCTTAATGGAAACAAGCAGAGGTCCCATGGCCTGGATTTGGAGAGGACTGTTTTTTAAATAGTTGCCTCTGAAGCAGAGCTGGGAAGGAATGTGCCAAAGCCACGTGCAGAAGGGACAGTGGAAGGGCACCATCCTTAGAAGGAGCATGTGGTCTACGGACTGTGCTCTGTAGCCAACTCTTGTATCAGTCAATGCCTTCTTTGGCACTTTCTCAGATGGTAAATCAAGAGCAAGAAGTTGCACCAAGGGGTCATTGTGGCTTGCTGAGGAGCAGGTATCTGCAGCTCTGAAAACACATGATATGACTGATGCCAAAAACAGAGCCCAGGGGTGCGACAAGAGATGATGTGGCTGTACTTGTGGTGACATGGAGTATTTCCCTTCCTGACTGGTTTTCCACATCACCCTTTCTTCTAGAGGTTAATGGTCTTATAAGGGCAGCAGCAATAAATAAATGTGCCTAACCTGGAGCCTCATTCGTGTAAAGCCCAGCATTACATACCTATTTATTAATGTTGCATAAACTGGGTTGGCACGAGGATGGAAGCATGAGCCTCCTTCCACCTTCCATTCCACTGTCTCTGCTGTGACAAGGGCAGGAGAGCAGCTGGGCTTGAGCATATTTTAAGCTCCTGATTTTATGCTGCTGTGCAGAGCTGCTCTCAACATGAGGCCTCGGCATAAATGTACAGAGAAGGGGCGATAGGATCACAGACAGACACCGTCAAGATCCTGGCCCAAGGCAAACATGCCTGTGGCTTTCTTACTTCATGCTTTTCAGCTCAAATTAGCTTATCTGTGTCAGAGAGGGCAGCTGTTCCATGGGGGAAGGAGGAGGGAAGGTGTAGATCACGTATCTGACTCCAGAATTGTGAAAAATAAGTAAATGCAGTGGGAAAGGGACAGAGACAGTGGCTGAGATCCCTACCTTGAGCCCAACACTTTCTCCCATGGGACTGCAGAAAGAGAAACACTCCTGGGAAAATGCTTAAGCAGTGCATTAATTGTGTCAATATTATTATCAGGCCTCTCTTTGTCCCTTCCTTAGCTGACACCTCCCACCCTTTTTTTCCCTGTGTTTATTATAAACTGGTATAAGAACTACAGCAGATTTACAGTTGGCCCAGGGTTTTATATAGGCTAAGGCTGAAATTAAACCATTTCACTAAGACATAAGAAATGGTTGGCCTCAGTAATTTTTAGGTTTGGAAACAAATGTATATAAACTTAACACCCCCACCCCCCTGCCCCCCCCTCCCCCAACCCTTAAGCAAACAAACAAGCAAGCAGCAATAAAAGCTGTAAAAGGCTTTGATGGTTACATTTATTACTAAACAGAAATGCTAGTAATGTGTTGGTCCTCAACCTGATTTTTCACCAATCTAATCTGGGAACTCAGCTCAACTGAAATCAAAGACACAAATGAGATATCTACACTAGTAAATTAAATATTTCATTACAGTAAATAACTGTCTGGGACTAATCCCTGGAACTGAGGTCAATTGTCATGGGGAAGCCTTCAACTATATAAAAAAACCTCCTAGGATCCAAAACAGGGTGATGTAGTTTGCATTTTGGGAATGGTTTCTGGGCTACGCTGGTGCCTTAGTTGTGCTCAGAAATTGTATGCCCAGGTCAAAACCTTGCTAGGAACCTCTATTAATTGCTGTTTAGCTGCTGTTCAACAATATAAACAATAACCCCTTGGCATTGTTTCATTTACTAGCATAAGCAGAGCCAAAACTGCCTCTTGCCAAACTGTAAGGAAATAGATACTTCCATATTTAGAATAGTTTTCAGATCCATTTGTAAAAGAAAACTTTTTTCTTATGATTATGAGTTAATTATGCAAGCCCTGAAATAAGTGTGATATCCTGTTCTAAAACCCAGTCTAGTATTGCCTTACATGTATTCCAGAGCATGGAAGAGCTGCATGTTGGTAGTCTCAGAGCTGGCAGGTGCAAATATAACCATAATTCAGACCTTGGGTTTGGTTTTTTAAGGAAAACCCTGCTCCTTCCCCTCACTCCCAAGATTGTTGAGCAGTGTAACTTTTCTTAGCATTCAATTTAATTTTCTTTCTTCCTCTCTCTTTTTTTTTTTAATTTAAGAGAAAAAAAAGTCAAATTAAATGAAACCGATCTTTCATTAGAAACCCATTGATGGAGAAGATATCATTTAGAACAGGTTGCCTGGGAGTGAAGGCAACATCAGCCAGAAAGGAAATGCTGCCAACTTGCCCTCCTGACTCTAATCTCTGATTTTGAGCTATTACATGAAGCTCTGCAAATCACCAAACAAAGTGAACAATAATGAAGGCGTGTTTAAGGAAGAAAGATGCCATTTGCAGGGGGATTACTGGACATGAATGGTCTCTCTCCCAGCTCTTGGCAAAGAATGAATTGCCACTGCATTGTCGTCAAATCAAATATTCCTACAGCACCCCTAGGGATTGTTTTGCAATTTTGTTAATATTTTAAAAGCATCCCTTGATCTTTCCCATGCCTGCCTGCAGCTATGATTTCATTTTGCTCTGAAACAGATGTCTTCTCTCTCTCTCTCCCTTCTCCCCTCTCTCCCTTCAAGTGTTCACCTTAATAAAGTACATTATGAACAATTGATTTTGAAGCCCATGAGCACATGGAATTCAACAGCATTCAGACCACTTTAATCCTAGCCATATTTGGAGAATTGGCCTTTTTGCCAACATTGGTCAGACATGAGTCTTAGAAGAAAACAAGAAAAAAACAAACAAGAAAACAAAAGCTCTCTCTTAGAGCCACAGGACAGAAATGCAGAGTCATGACTGTTCAGAGCACCTTGGTGGCCCAGTTCAGAAATCTTGCCTTCAAGATGAATTCCCAACATTACTGTAAAATTACTTATGAATTACACATTAAACGAGGGACAAACATTTTAGCGGGTTTTGCTGAGCTAGGAAAAGGGATAATTGTTTTACACTAAAAGAGGATCAATTCAGACTACATATATGTAAGAAGTCTTTTAAAATGAGGGTAGTGAGACACTGGCACAGTCTGCCCAGAGAGGTGGCAAGTGCCCCATCCCTGAAAGCATTCAGCAGGTTGGATGGGGCTCTAACCAAGTCGATCAAGTTTAAGATGTCTCTGATCTTGGTAAGTGGTTGGACCAAATGGCCTTTAAGAGATCCCTTCCAACCTAAACCATTCTCTGCTTCAATTATTTTTTCCAATGAAAACTGAGTGAGCTAATACTGGAGTGGCATACCAACAAACGAATCAAAGCCTGGGCTCTTTGTACATTTTTCTGTGAAAGAAGACCTATCAGAGTCCTAACCAGAGCAAGGCTACCTACCCTAGCAGCATTTATGTTGCTGTTTATCTTCAGGATATAGAGGTGGAGTGTCCCTGAAGGCCAGGGCTGTGACTTTGCTTGACATCTGCAAAGCACCATCCATCACATGAATTAATTATGACTCACAAGATGATAGAAAGTGTGGCAAAGGCAGGTCAAATGCCCTGGCCCTGGCTGAAGCACAGGCAGCTAAGTGATACTATTTGTTGCAATGACCCACACTCCTACCTATCCATCATGATAAAAAAGACTGGCTTGTTTTCTGGTTGAGCCCTTTCTACTGATTTCCACTTGTTTTCAATAATTTTGTGGTTCTCAGATGTGGATATCACACCAAGGTAAACAGGAAGGTAGAATAATTAAAGGACTTAACACTCATTAGTAATAGAGGTTTACCTGTTGAGCTGTCCATGGGATGAATAAAATGATCTTACTCATTAAAAGCTATGAAATGACCACAGATTGTGTGTGGTAAAGCAGAACTCCAGTTGCACCTGGAGAAGCAGAGGTACAGAGGAAGAAAATAGAGGGACATACCCATGTGGTGAAACACTGGATGCCTCAGCTGGCAGCAGAACCAGGGACTGAACAGAGATCTTCTGTTTCCCAGTCCAGACCTAGCCTAAGTCTTGCAGTTAGGCTGCTTTCAACTTTGAAAGCATGTTTATGCTTTTCTGTCTTATTGCAGAGTAAGCATTATCCACTGGAGAGCATGCTTCCATCCTAAACTTGCAGGCTTAACAGCTGAAATTCCTCTTTTCCTCCCTTGCCTTGGCTTGGCATTTTTCCTTCCCAGTTAAGTGTATTCAAATATGCAGATGCTTCAATGAACTCAGGAGTGGATATTTCAGTGGTGACTTCACATGCTCCTCCTAAATTCATCTAGTAAGCAATTTTCTTTAACTCTCTTTTAAATGAAACAGAGCTGGATTGTCAGACATTTCTTTTTATCTGTATTGCTGTTCAGGTCTCATTTAATATGTATACTCAAGACAGAAACTGTCAGACATATGTTTTACTTCTCTAGAGAGACACCAGTTTGATGGCAGAGGACTGGCCAACTTTCTGCAGTCAGAAGCAGCCTAATTCACAGAGTGAAATAACTGCTGCTATTTCAGATCTGATCAGCTCCAAAGACCATCCAAAGACAAGCCTTGTCTCAGAGAGGCACCTGCAGACTGGGTTGGCAACTGGGTTGTGGGGATTTTTTAGCCGTGGTCCTGTTTCATGGCTCTGCTGAGTCGGACATTGTTGGTCCCAGGACAATGTCTGGAGGTCCTGCCTGCAAGGCTCAAGTCTAAGCAGGAAACACTTCCACATCATTTGGGGAGAGGAGGTTATGCAGAGCCTGGTGGAGCCTGTTAATTTGGCATGCACAGAGGGAGGAGACAACACCAGGGAAAGTTAAGAAGAAACTTTCAATGGATGCAGTCTCCTCATAGCCACCATGGAATTTTCTTCCCCAAATCAAGAGAACCAGCTTACAGTACTATGGAAGAAACAAATAGGATGTGAACATGCATAGGAGCTTAAAAAATCAAATGTGCTCCAGGATCTGAAATGTAAACAGGAGAAAAATTTGAGGTAGGAGCTTTAAGAGGCAGTAAAGGGTTACCCAAATTAGGAAGAGACTGACATGGTGGAAGAAATGCACAGCAGAACTGTGAGCTGTGAACCTGAAGTATTTGTTTCTAAAAGACTCTAGCAGCTGGAGGCTGGCAGGCCCTGATAACCACTTGTGAGCTGGCTGATAAATGGATCAGATGCATTCTGTCACACTTGGCTGGGGATGCTGGCCATGAAACAGAGAGGGGGACTGGTGTGGAGTAGAAGGTCCATGTAGCCCATGCTGTTTGTGTCACTGCCCTGTGACTCATAGCTGGACATAAAAAATAGTACCTCGAAGAAGAGCCTGGAAAACACCATGCAGTGGAGATAATCAGCAATGTCTGTTTCAATAGGATGTTCCTCAAACTTCCCTTAATTATGACCTGAGCCACTGAAATGCATAGTCAGAGTGACAGCAGGGTACTCATGTAATATTTCTATCTTCTTAATTATACCAGAAATATGACAGATACTTTTTTATTGCCTTAAAACAGTAACAGCAGCAGCAAAACCTAGTTTTTATCTGTTAAAGGTCAGGAGGAGGGTGCACATATTCCACAATTTGTTGTGGAAATACAAGAAAAAATGTAGGAGAATCTCAGGGTTTGTCATGGTGCATTAGAAGCTCCAAGGTAAGGGGAAGCTGGCGTAACCCATGCAGAAAAATTTGTTGCCTTGTCCCAAACAAGCAAATGTTGTACCTAGTCCAGTTCAATTGAGTCCCAATGATCCCAGTGCAGGGCATGTAAATCCAGACTCTATTACTAATGCAATTTAAATAGTTTAATTATGTCTCTATAACTCTATACCTGCAAAGGACTGTCTGAAATTCTGCTCTTGCCTTCCATACTTGTAAAACAGGAGGTAATTTTATCAGCAGACCAGAAACAAGGATTATTCATTTCTCTATATGTGCTTCACAGTGCAGAGCATAGGCCATCGTTATACTTTTTTCTTCATTAATTATTCCACATCTTTCTCTCTCCCAAGGACAATCACGCCTCTGGTATTATGGTGCTATTGCTTGTGGAGGAGAATGAAGTTGTGGCACCATCCCTGGGCAGGAGGGTTGGAACTACATGATCTTCAAGGTTCCTTCCAGTCCCCTGAGGCCAAAGGGGAGAGAATATCAAAGTTCAGCTGATCTCAGCAGAGTCAGCTGCTTTGCTACTCCCTAACATCTTAAAAATAAACTGGGATGGGGTTAATTCCTACATCAGTCAAGCTACAGAACATGAACAATCAACGGAGTGGTGATGTTTTTCTATACATTTGATTTAAAGTGTTCCTAGGAGGAAGGATGGGGAAGATACAGTGACCCCTTTATTTAATTCATAGACTGGTGTCATCACTAAGTCATTACAGTTTGCTAGCTTCTACAGCAGGGAAGTGTTTGTCTCTCTCTACTTGACTGCTAAGAGCAGACTCGAAGTGTTTCACATATCCCTAGGTGGTTAGCAAAAGAATATACATGTGGATATACTTATGTACAGCTTGAAGAGAGTAAGTAAGAAGAATTGGTGCATTAAACATCTGCAATAAATGTATGCAGATCAGCAAGCAGTAAAAAACAAAGGAGTTATAAAAGTCCAGAGGAATCCGAAAAATGTAAGGAAAAAAGAATGGATTATCAGTGCTACGATTAAATTCAGAAGAAAATTTGATTAAGAAAAAGGAAATTTCTGATTATCACAATGAAATATTTTCCTAATGATCAGATCCCTTAGGGAAGTAAAATATTATAAATAATAAAGAAAATAATAATAGTAATAGTAATAGTAATAGTAATAGTAATAGTAATAGTAATAGTAATAGTAATAGTAATAGTAATAGTAATAGCAATAGTAAACAACATCTGGATCTGAACATGAGAAAGAACTTGTGCAGGTGACAGGGCACTGGAGCAGGCTGGCCAGAGAGGTTGTGGAGTCTCCCTCACTGGAGAGGGAGGTATTCAAGAACAATGCAATCCTGTGCCATGTACTTTAGGATGACCGTGCTGGAGCAGCAAGGTTGGACCCACCCAGAGTTCCCTCCCAGCCTGATCCATTCTGTAACTCCCCAAAGCACTATAAAAACAGAGTGTTGTACAAAAATGAGCAGTCTTATGTTGGATTGGAGGTTGGACAGCCTGGTAGATTCTCTTCCATTTCTTAAGTTTATGATACTGTATCATTCACAGTGGAGCTAGATAAATCTATCTCTGTTTCTCAGTAGCCCAATCCAAGGAGATATGGACCAAGTTCCTAACCACTTTGGGACCACCAAGATTTTTGATGGAAAGAGAAAACAAGTTGCTTCCAATTAGTGGAGATCCATACCCATACCTCAATGCTGAGGTACCCTCCAGGCAACCAGAAAGCTTCGCTGACCACAAGGAAGTCTGAATTCACATCCTCAGCATTGGGAGACCAACTGTCTATAAGGAAAACCTCTGAAACTGCACAACTTCTGTACAAGTCTCTCCCTGACCCAAACATCTGCTTGTTACTTGGGTGGAGTGTGGTCTAGATTTCTCACTCAATGGTAATTCTCAGCAGTTTGTAATGGGCCCTTACTAATCCTTAACTTATGGCAACAGCTGTTGGAAGGCAGCCCAGGAGGGTGGTTGGGTTGACAGCTCGACTGAGAGCAGGAGAAGCTTCTCATTGCAGCTTTGATGGAGAGTCAGGGCCACCGGGTAACAGCACTAAGCTTCAAAATACCCCAGTGTTCTTGCTTTTGTGAGGCACACACACTGGAGATCTGGAAACTGTCAGCTTTTTCCAGCTTTGTAGTACCCTCAGGGAGGAAGCAAATACTCTGAAGATGTGCAACTCTAACTGCACTAACTCAATAGCAACAGTGAGTCAGGGCGAACAGACCTACCACTACAGAGAGGACACCAGAATGGAGAGGCATTTAATTGACAGATGTGAACTGCTTAGCATTAGTGGAGACAATGAAATACCACATTTGTGAGCAGTAATGCAGACTTTATCTGATGTACAGTACATCTGTGCCTTAAATTTCCTCTAGAGCACAGCTGAGTGCTAATCCCCTTTTCTTGTTATACCCATCTCTGGCAGTGAATACACTTGTCAATTAAAATATGTTCTTTGAAGTTATTTCAAGCTTTCCAGAGTAAAGAACTGTGAAGTCTCACTATGACCCAGGATTAATTGAGAAGGTCCAAATTTGATCTCATTTATGGGAGTGTAAATGTGTCGTAATGCTATTCTCAGCCTAGCAAGAGAAAATATTTACTCTTTGTTGGTAATGTTTGGGGTTTTTTTTTCAATCGTTGGTCAGGAAAAATTAAGGTAGTTTTATTCTTCAGCTGATAGTCTGTGGATTCCATCTTCATGTGGATTTCTGTGGTGCACAGCTGCAAGTTCTTTCTTTAAAATAAACCCAGGTCTGAGACAACTTTGGGCCACAAAGATGATCACAGGGCTGGAGCATGTCTCTTGCAATGACAGGCTGAGAGAGTTGGAGTTGTGCAGCCTGAAGAAGATAAGGCTTCAGGGAGACCTTAGAGCCTCTTCCAGTACCTAAAGGGGCTAGAAGGGAGCTAGAGTGGGTAATTTGAAAAGGGCATGGAGTGATAGGACAAAGGTGAATGCCTTCAGACTCAAAGATGGTAGGTTTAGATTAGGTATTAGGAAGAAATTCTTTCCCAGGAGGGAGGTGAGGCACTGGCACAGGTTGCTCATAGAAGCTGTGGATGCCCCATCCCATTCAAGGCTGGATGGGGCTTTGAGCAATCTGGTCTAGTAGAAGGTACCCCTGCCCATGGCAGGAGGATTGGAACTTGGTGATCTTTGTTTGTCCATTCCAACTCAGACAATTCTGTGGTTCTATGATAAGTTATCCAGATAACCATAAGATGTAATCTGCTGAAATATTTACCAAAAAAAGGGAAAATTTATCTTGTTTGTTATCTATCATTTAGAGTGTTTCGTCTCTCGACATCTCTGGACGACATCTGTGCTAACAATCCTTCCACTGATGGTGTGAGTGAAATGGACACAGTATTGAAAATCAGACCCTCATATACTGTTTCATGCTTTTATTACATATGCTCTGACAGAATCAGATGCAATTAATTGCTCTTATCTGGCAGCGATTTACTGTATAATAAATTGTTATTCAAAGTTATCATTACTATATATTGCGTCTCCTGGAGAAGGATGAAGAATCCAATATTCAAAGTGGTTCTGCAACTGCATGAAAACTCTCATAACAGACTGGAGAAAGTCACAGACAAACCCAGTTCAGCATCAGATATATATACCTCCTCCACATGAATTGAAAACAATTCCTTAGACACACATAAGTTAGTAGATTCACAACCCTTTCCAGTTAAGAAATGATGCTATAGATGGAGTTTGCATATGGAAAACATGCTGCGTATTCAAAATTGAGATGTGGCATGGAAATCTCACATGAGCTGATTTGTGGGAACAATAAGATACCCCTTGACAAGCTTGCTAGGATGCTACTGAGAAGGCCTGGAGAGCATTTGAAGGATGTAAGATAGTTTTTCTTTTAAACTGATAAAAAATAGGGCAACAAAAGGTCAATTTGATGATCAAACTTGTTTCATTGGTATTTGAGATGTCTCTGGTCATTGGAAAGAGCTGGGAGGAAGCTATGCAGGAGAGGAAGGGCAGGGAGAAGACCAAAGCCATGTAGGTAGTGACAGCAAATGCAAATGGAAAGCCATTGCCCACAATTATCATTTGATAGATTTTTACCTATATTTACAGAGATAAATGAACACAGGAGGGATAAAGTGGCAAAAAAAATTTGGTAATATTTTACAGTGGAAGTCCAATTGTATAGCAATGGTCTTTCAACAATATAGAAAGAAAAACAGTAAAAAAAGAAATCACCAGCTGAGTGTTTGGACACTTGACTATTCCTTGACTATTTCATTAATCCACTTTCATTTATTTCTAACTTGATGGTGTGATCCTTAGCAGTTGATTAAAATGTAGAGAGTGGCAATTAATTCAATTAATGTTAAGTAAATGAAAGACAAGCACACGTTACATGAGTCTTGCAAAATTTGATGCAATAATAAACTCTAACTCCCTGTGCCTTCTTCAAAACATTAACAAAGTATCATCACACTTCTATATTGTATTACAATCAGGTATTATTGCCAAGACATGATTTCTTAGAAGACTATTTGGAAAACAAAGTACATTAAGCACCCTCATTCCACTTTGCATTTGACCTGTGTTTACGCAGCTAAATTTTGCTTCTTTGGGAAGGTTGTGAACATAAATAATTTCATCTGCTATTTATGTTGCTTTTATCATTGCATTTTACTGCAAGAAAACACAGTTAATAAATCCAAATATGTATGAGAAAATATAAAAACAATAAACTCCTTTTGCTATTTAGTTCTCTGAGTGACATTCTTGAATATTTTAATGTTAATTAATGATGGAATCATGTGGCATTCATTCACACATGTAAATGGAAACAGAATCTAGCCTCCTATTATAGGATGTTTGTGTATATTATTTTTTAAGTGGAAGCTGGTGGAAGAAAAATCAGTCCACTGGGTTACTTCAGAATTATTTTCAATGGGTTTCAGCACTTAAAAGTGCTTCTAAAATTATATTAACTGAAACTCAAGTAGAACCCTGTTGAGTGCACTCATGATGCTGCAGCTACAATCACGAGGCTTAGAGAACTGTGTTACACAGATGTAGACAGCCTTGATGTCTCTAGTGCCCATGTAATGTTCTCCTTTTCTCTCTCCACATGGTTTCTTCCCTTTGCTCATTTTTCTTATTGTATTTTATTTTTTTTACAAGGGCAAGAGAAGGGAAAACACAGCTGTTGACTCTCACAGATCTGCAACGTGGCAAGACAAATCTCAGAGGTGGTCAAGACTCAAAGGCTTGCTGGGAAGCCTGTGCCTTTTGACTTCTGCTCTCTATTATTTCTTGATCAGCATTCATCAGTACTGCCTTTGGGAAAAGAAAAGAAGAAGGAATGGGAAACAAGGGTCGGATCTTTGTGCTGTTCATAGGGCTTGCTCACTGTACAGCATCCTAAATAGTCCCCTAACTTCTTTGGCTATTTCTCTAAGTAAAGAAGCAATTCACTATAATCAACAACACCAGTCTTTTGTAAAGTAACAACTCCCTTTCGAAACCTAAAATAAGCTTCCGTATCCATGTTAAACCTTGCCTCAATTCTTTCCTTACAGTATTTGTCTGTCATCAGTTCTTCCTATAAAAAAGGCCTTATTTAAATCCTTTCCCTGATCCTGCACTCACTGTGTGCTTTTATATATTCTTTTGCTCTCTGACTTAACTTGCCAGACAGCTTTGGGAAATGGTTTCAGAGACAGGGACCCCCAGGTAAGAGATCTATTGCACTCTGCCACTGCCCTGATGTTTGACCTTGGGCAAGTCAATAGTAGATGGGTAACATTAAAAAGCTGCATTTGCCAATATTTAACAGTTGATGTTACACAAATAACATTATAACTTCTGGTTGCTGGAACAGGATTAGTCTATTTAAACTACATCCAACTGGCACTAATAAAGTGAACAAGAACCTTTCCAAATTTGAAGAATAACATAAAAAGAAAGGTAAAAAATTATAAAATAATAATAATTTTAAAAAGTAGAAAAACAATCCAGAGAGATTAGAGTCAAGAATTACTCTCAAAAAGTTGTAATAGAGGTTCCATTTTAATGAATCACAGAATCAATTAGGTTGGAAAAGACCTCTGAGATCATGAAGTTCCTATGGACCAGACACCACCATGTCAATAGACCATGTCACAAAGTACCATATCCAGTCTTTCCTTACCATCTTCAGGGATGGTGACTCTACCAACTCCCTGGGCAGCCCATTTGAGTGTCTAAACACCTTTTCTGTGAAGAAATTCCTCCTGATGTCCAACCTTAACCTCCCCTGGCACAATTTAAGACTACATCCTCTTGTCCCATCCATAGTTGTCAGGGAGAAGAAACCGACCCCCACCTGACTGCAAGTTCCTTTCAGGTGGTTTTAGAGAGCAATGAAGCCACCTCTGAGCCTCCTTTTCTCCAGGTGAAACAACCCCAAGTTCCTCATCCTCTTCTCACAGGACTTGTGCTCCAGACGCCTCACCAGCTTAATTACCCTTCTCTGGACACGCTTCAGCACACTTCAATGTCCTTGCTGAGCTGAGGGGCCCAGAACTGGACACAGAAGTCGAGGTGTGGCCTCACCAGTGTTGATTTTAGGAGCAAAATCTCTTCCCTAGTCCTGCTGGACACACTACTCCTGATACAGGCCAGGATGCCATTGGTCTTCTTGGCCACCTGGGCACATGGCGGTGTTGAACAGCATTTCCAGGTTCTTTTCCTCTGAGCCACTTCCCAACCACTCTACTCCAAGCCTGTGGGGCTGCCTAGGGGTTATTGTCATCCAAGTGCAGGACCTGGAACTTGATCTTTTTAAATCTCACATCACTAGTCTCGGCCCGTCAGTCCAGCCTGTCCAGATCCCTCTGCAGAGATTCCTGCCCTCCACCAAATTGACACTTCCACTCAGCTTGGTGAAGGGCAACTTTTAAAAATTTAGGACACAGTAAATCAGACTGCAAGTTTCTACTTGGAAATATCACAACTGTGAGACTTCAAATGTCAAGCTACCATGCAGAGTACTAAAACACAGCCAATACAGGGTAGAGTTAGAACGTAATGTGCTTGGGAAATGTTTCTTTCCTTTTAGTGGAGAAAACTTCCAAAATGTGTGACTGGAAAATATCTTTTCAGCAGCTTGATCTCCCCTGAGGGTTCTCTAGAACTGGCCATGAAACATCAAGCTTTGCAAGACACTGATGCTCTCTCCATCCGAGTTACTTTTTCCTTGTCCACACAGCCTGCTCCGAGCACTGGCCTTAGTGAAACTCAGATTGACAAAGCAAAAAGTAGGGAAAATGATGAAATTCAAAGCAGTTGGAAAACAAACCCACTCCCAAACTCCCTCACAGAATCAAGCAGGAGAAAAAGGACAGCATCCTGGAAGTGTTCAAGACCAGGTTGGATGGGGCTTTGAGCAACCTGGTCTAGTGGAAGGTATCTTTGCCCTTGACAGTAAGGCTGGAACTAGATGGTCTTTATGATCCCTTTCAACCCAAACCATACTAGAATTCTATGATTCTAAAATCAGATCAAAGCAAACTCTATAGCATTTGCTGAGCTTTTGTTCTGTTACAAAGAAATTAATTGTTGGGTTCTTCTCTAACTTGCATTTCTGAGTCATTTGGTTTTAATTAAACCTCTGATTGTCATATTTTCTTGGATCTTGCTATTGTGTCCCTAAAAGCACCATCTATGTTCTGAGGCTACTTTCTTCTGTTTTCATCCTAAAGAAAGTCATGTTGTGGAGGTATCCAATTTCATCTTCTTCTGCCTTGATTAGGGAAACTGATTGTTGAGCGTGAACTGAGCACAATCCTTTCTAAATTGTCATTATTTGTCACCCTTTCTAAAGGTACCCCCTGATCAGATCCCAGACTCCTAGGGTTCAATATACCATCAGTACTGACATTTATAGTAGCCTTGAGTCACAAAAACTTATGGAAAAGCAGGGATTTCATTTGACAAAAGATGCAGGTGTATTTGCACTAATTCCCTACCAGTGTCCTAGTGTACTTTATGGTTTCTGCTAGGCATAGATAATTTTCATTCCCACTGTGAGGTAAATGGAAAGTTTACCATTAAATGGAGGCTGGAACTGAGTGATTAAGGTCCATTTCAACCCAACCCTTTCCATGAAATGCTGGGAAAAAAATGCACTGAAGACATGTCCTTTGGAAGAAATTCCGATTCCTTTCCTTCTAGCCTGCAGCAGCTCAGAGCTGCACATACTCCCATGGAGAATGACTGTCCATTCCTAGCACCCTGCACAACCCTATCACAAGATCTCAGCCCGTAACACAGCCAACCATTCTGACTGAAACACAGCCTTGGGTTGCTGTCTCACAGGATCAAAGAGCAGCTCTGAAAGCACAAAAGCAAACCAAAAAAACCTTCATGCTGGTAAAAAACCCCAAACAATCAGAATTTGTGATTTGGTCTATACTGTGTATAGATGGAGGTTGGTTTGAATTTACACCCTTGAAGAACTAGAAGCAGTGCTCAGGTCAGAGGAAAGCTCTCTAAGGGAACTCAAAGTTCTATACTGAGCCCAGAATCATGCAATTTGTCCATCAATGACTTGGATGAAGGGACAGATTACTCTGCAGCAAGTTCACACCAAGCTGAGAAGAGTGGCCAACACCGCAGAGGGCTGTGCAGCCCTTCAGAAGGGCCTTGGAGAGATGGGCAGAGAGGAACTTCTCAAATTCAGCAAGGGCAGATGCAGCGTGCTGCACCTGGGAAAGAATAAACTCACAGAGCAGCCCAGGCTGGGGGCTGCCCTGCTGGAAAGCAGCTCTGCTCCTTCCAGAGAAGAACCCAGGGGTGCTGGTGGACAACAAGCTGTCCATGAGCCAGCAGTGCCCCTGCTGCTAAAAAGGCCAATGGTATCCTGGGCTGCCTCAGGGAAAGCACGGCCAGCAGGGCGAGGGAGGTGACCCTGCCCCTCCACTCAGACCCGGTAAGGCCACGCCTGGAGTGCTGTGTCCAGTTCTGGGCTCCTCAGCACAAGAGAGACACGGAGCTCCTGGAGCAGGTACAGTGGAGGGCTATGAAAATTATTAAGGGACTGGAGCATCATTCTTAGGAGGAAAGGCTGAGGAAATTAGGCCTGTTCAGCCTCAAGATGAGATAACTTGGAGGGGACCTGACTAATGCACTGAACAAGGAATGAACTATGGTCCTGAACAAGGTTGTCAGGAGGATGGAGCCAGGCTTTGCTCAGTGGTGCCAAGCAATAAGACAAGAGGCAGAAACTGATGCACAGGAAACTCCATTTGAACAGGAAGGTGCTTGGTCACCTGCACAGTGACCAAGAACCAGAACAGGCTGCCCAGAGAGATTGTAGAGTCTCCCTCACTGGAGATACTCAAGAACCATCTGGACACAATCCTGTGCAAGGTGCTCTTGGATGGCCCTGTTTAAGCAGGGTTTGGACCAGATGGCCCACTGTAGTCCCTTCCAACCTGACTCATTCTGTGATTCTTCGAACACTGAAATAGGTAAATTGTTTCCTCTGGTGGCTCTTTGCAGCTACATCACTGCACACTACATGGTCCTGCGGAGCACAGAGCAGTAGAGATTTTGGTCCCTGGAGCCCAGGGCTGGGAAAAACCTTTCATTTATTCTATAGATAGAGGCATGAAATGCAGCATGGAGGAATATAAAACAGAACAAAGCATGAGAACAAACTTAGCTCTGCTTAGACGAAGGACTTGTGATTGCTTCCTTCTCACCTTCTCTCTCATGACTGCATGGAAAATAAAAACAGTTGTGGCTATAAATAGAGCCACTAAGGAAGGAGGACAAATCCTGCATCATTCATGAACATGAATCTCAGACATTCTGCCAGAGCATAACTTAAACATTTGCTTACATCAAAGTGGAGCATGATCAAAAACTGCAGGCTTCCCTCAAGGCTTTCATTCAAAGGAGAAATAGAGAAAGAATTGCACTCTACCTCTGTCACTAGATGCATTGTATAAATGAAAATTAGTGTAAACAGTCTGGAGATAACTAAATATTAAATGCACACAATTTATATAGCTTAAAGGAAAACAGTAATTGGTTAAGCTCACGAGAGAGCTGAAACTCCACACTCTATTGTTTTGTTCTTTAGCAAACAGAAAGAAATGGGTAAAAAAGAGCTACAGCACCATTCATAGGTCATCATTATCTCCCTGAGTACCAGAAGGGAATGCCTTTATGTTTAGGCCCCCACAGTCACAGGCAATTATATCAAATTCTAAGACCTACCTAAATTAAGACACTCTGATGGATCCGTCTTTCCCCCAGGACTGGAGTAGCCCACATCAGATACAGCAAAGCCACCCTGAAGATGCCTAATTTGGCAGGAAGGCTCCTAATGCACACACTGAGTTATTCAGCAACAAAGCCAAGCCCTTGCCCACACAGCATCCACTCACACACCCTGAGCACAAGCCGTAAATCACTCCTCTAGACAGCGCAACAATGGAAAGACCTTCAGCACCTATAACCACAAGAGGTAAAATCTACACTGGGCCACCAATAAAAACCAGGGCAAACTAAGGGCATGGCCAGTGTTGTAAATCCCTTTTAAGGGTGGGAAGTATCTTGCGAAAATTCCTCAATGGACCACCTGCCACTTTTCTGGAAAAGCTTTGTCATTCTGGCTAATATCACCCAGGAAAAATTCTTTGATGAACCTGGAAGACTCTTGGTGTTCCTGCTCTGTCAAAGACACACTCTCCTGTCAATCAGTTAATCCAGTTAATGAGCAATAGTTAATTGAGTTGATGACTGCAAACTTAAGGATAGGATATTACCAGGGAGCTCAGAGCTTTTCTCCCCAGGGTGCTACTGTCTACAGTCTTCATGGAAAGCCAATTTTTTCCCCTTTAGCATATTATTCAAGGCCACATATCTATCTTACTATAAGTTTGCACAGTGCTGAGCACAACCAGGCTTGGGTACCATTGCAACACAGATTTGCCAGGTTTTTCAGTAAATACTCCCAGTGACTTCAGCAGAGAACTGCGCTGCAAAATTCCTCATCATAGCTCCTAGTAAAATTTGAAGGAGACAGAAAGAATGTTGAGGATAATCTCAGATCCTACAGCAGATCACCAAATACTCATGTAAGAATACTTCTTAAGAGTAATTCTAAACATATGTAAGTCCGAAAATTACTTAAAATTTCCAAGTGTATCTCATGTCCAGGTAGCAAGTGGGATTCAGATCCCCAAATTTACACATCAGGAAGTTGTGTGTTTATATTTGAGGTATGCTCAGACTCCAGATTCTGTTAAGAGTGGAACAAGAACTTCTAGCAGATAAATAATTTAGTCATGAAATAGGCATCTGAAGTCAGACTTAGGTTTTAAAAAATTAATAATCTGAGGAGTTGAAATTTGTGTATGATTGGTGAAGGTACTGGCAGTTCTCTGTTTCCTGAATCAGCTTTTTGTCTTTCTGATACAAACCTGGTTGCAATGCATCTTCCTGGATATGTGTTTTTTTTTCCTTTTCCAGGTGAGGATTAAAGTCCCGCTACATTTGTGTGATTTGGTGGTGGGGGTGGGGCGGGTTGTGACCTTTAAAGAGCCATCAGCATTCTTCTGTTAAAAATATTTTTTCCTATGTCTGGTAAAAATTTCTTTCTCTATTTATTTTTTATTTGTAAACCTGTTCACCCCCAAAGGATGGTCAGTCAACAACATGTGAGCAGCTCTCATGGAGATGTTTTAGAGATCTTTTGAAATAGAAAGCATTATAGTAAGTACAGCCTAACAGTGTGGCTGTAGGCCTAGCCAAGCATATCAGCTTTTTCAAAGGGTCAGGGTTCGGCCTTATTTTAAATCATTCCTACTGATGACCAGTCTTTTGATGTCTGCACTGTGCTATCAGGTCATGGTGCATTTAGATGCTCCTTGCATATTTGCATGTCCCTGACAGACTTTGCCACAGTTCCCCATTTAAATGGCTCGGGTAAGTGGGTTATAACCATCAGAATTTGCTGTGATGGTAGAGGGGGAAAGCAATGCAATTTATACTTCTGTACAATTTTAGTTTTCTCCCAGCATTGGCCAGAGAAATAACAAGCACTATAATGATCTCTGCATCATGTATGCAGCCCAGACAAATGAATTAAGTTGTCTGTCAAGGAAGGAGCAGTGCATATTACTTCTGATACCTTTCTCCACTGGATTTTTCCCCTTTTAATCTGCATATTTTATACCTCCCTATACATAGATAAACATTATTTTTTAGATTAAGGGCAACTAGCCAGCTAGTCCTACACAACAATTTAGAACAAAAACAGAGTATGAATTCCTTACAGGTGTTAAATTGAAATACATCTGATTTATATTCTGGTGTTAAAACAGCTCTTTCAATGTTTCTAATCTCCATTTTGAGCATTTTCTTGTCCTTTAGAAATCTATTATTCATGTCCCCTCATGAACTTACAGCTCCATATAAACATACAAGTACTAGGGAAGAAAAGCGTCTGCCCAATGGAAATGGAGACCTAAATTTGGAGTAAGTCAGTATTGAAAAGGATGTTTGGGCAAATGGAAATAGATAGGAATTGTCTTTTGGGGAAAAAGAAAATAAAGTAATAAATATTGAAGGACAAGGAAGAAGCAAATTTGTGCAAAACTCTAAATGACAGAATGGGGATAGCAAATGGACTTGGTGTTTCTTCCTCATTGAAATCCCACTGAGAATGCTTCTCCAAGACTACTGCTTTGGATTCCTAACTCTAAATATGGAACTCTTGAATATGTGCAATATTCAAGGCAGTTCTCCACCCTTCTTTGGAAGAATTCCTGTGAAACCTATTTTGCAGATGTACAACGCTGCCCAGTTTCTTGCTCCACAAGCTGACTGAGCCCTGAGGATGAAGAGAGAGTTCCCATCAGTTCCCAAACAAGCTAAAAGAAAATTTCTGGCCAATGCACTTATCATTTGGGCTTTATGTTTTTTTCCTAATGTAGTAAAGATTCAGGACACAAGAGCAAACAGAGAGTGTGACCTCAGAAAAGTTCCATAGTAGGATTACTTTCCACTTTCCATTGGCATTGTTCAGAAGGGAAAGTGGATCAAGAGAATGAAGATGTTTATTTAAAACACACTGGACATTATTATCCATCAATTCATGAAGGACGAGAGAGATTGCACCAAAGTCCTCAATAAACAAACAGCTTCCTATCTTGAAAGAATTTTGGTCATGGTCCTATCTTCCCTAATGAATCTCTTCCTGAAATTTAATCATAAACTATCAGAATTACTCATTCTGTATCAGTAGCACTCACAAAGTTAAACCACACTTATTCAAACCCATAACTTTATTTTTTCTTATATCATGTGGCTCAAAGTCATTGAACTCAACAGAAAGTGAGCCATTTCCTTACTTTCTGTGCCATATAATTATTATTACATGTTCAATTTTCATTCCTTATTATAGATGTATTTCACAATGTGTGTAACTGTACACAAATAAAAATCTAATTTAATCAATACCAAACCCACATTTTCCAGCTAATGATACCAATAATTCTCCTTTGTTTTCTCTATTTATGTCAGTGGATACCTGAAAAAACAATTAATGCAATGTTGCTCTAGAGCTAAGGAAGTAAATTGACTTCTCCCCCCAAGCTAGGGAATTTTTGCTGAAAATTTAATTTTCAGAATGACTGAATAAATAAGCCATTGTTATTTAAAAATTAAGCTTACTCATATGAAGCCTGACAAAGCACTGTCAATAACCGCTCCTAATAACCACCTTCTTCTACAAGAATATGCTGATCATAGAAAGGTGGTGATAAATAACATCCTGTTTGCTCTTCCACAGCAACGCCGTTACTCACCCATATTTATAACATGCCATTTACTAAAGTGTGCACGTTTATAGGCTCTCTGGAAAAGTCTGATAAGGACAGAGATTGGTGGCAGGCTATGCTCCAAATGACTCAAACTTCCTTGCTGCACTGACGCCGGCTTTCAGCAAAGCTGGACCAGAGCACTCAGCATCCTTCAGCAGCTCATTTTCCGTGCTCTCCTTGAGCTTTGTGGCAGCGGGTACGTAAGGAATGCAAAGTCATGCTCTTGTGTGCTGCCCTTTGGCTTCATTATTTACTTTACACTCTTCTACCTGAATGCATCAGAAAAGGCTCTTTTTAAGACTTCTCCCTGCTTTCAGCAGAAGCCTGCTGTGTGGCACTGTTAGTCTAATCTAAGCTGGTGGGAGGGCCTGCTCGATGGCTTCACCAGGTGCTGGGCTGGAGGGGGCTCCTCACAGCCATGTTCTGAAAACCTTCCTTATTTACCCCTCTTCTTCCAATGCCCACCCACCCTGCCTTCGGCATGGCCATTCTTTAATTGCAGTCCAAGCTTAAATTCTTCCTGAAAGCATTTTTAGGCAGTTCCAGAGTTGCTTTTCACTTGTGAGTGCTGAATGGCAGCTTTGATGGCATATGCATATCTAGCTTAGCAAAACGTGTACATAAAAGAGGTAAAAAAGGGCTTTGTTGCGCTTTCAAAGCTTCAGCTCCTGCCAGTGCCATGGGAATTTTTCCAGAGTAAGAAATAACCTAAATAGCTATTCCACTACTGTCTGATATGGAGAATAAGAAATAATTATTAAGAATTAACTCATTATAACTTCAGTGTGAGGACACTGTGGAGAGTCCACCAAAAGCAAACAGCAGAAATCCAGCCTGAAACTTCTACCAGAGCTGCCAAACTTTGGAAAGCTGGCCTGAGAGGTGGAACAAAAGCCATGCTGGTAATCCACTCTGCTGATAATGTCCTTCCATCCATAGTGCGGCCCCAAAACAATGCCATCAGATGGCCTTTCGTCAAAAACAAATTTAGACCAATCTACCATATGTATTTCTCAGTCATGGCCTGACAACATACTGCAGTTATCCCCAGCAGACACAACTGTTTACATTTTACACACATAATTGGGTCTGGTTCAGTAACATTTTTCATTGGTGTGTCTGCCAAAATTATTAAGCTATTAGTACATGCTGAATCCGTGCCAAGCAAAATATTTGCCAATAAAATTGGCCTTATCTGTATAAATGCCAAAAAGGTTTGTGTTTTTTGGTGTGTGTGTCTATTTTTAAGACTTTACTCCGTATACGTAAACGTTGAACAACATGACTGGACATTGATGTAGCATATTAGACTAAGATAGTCCAGTGTTTGGATGTGATCCTTGGGATCATGTCTTGTCTGCCATGTTTTCTGCCGCATAGAACCATAGGGTGGTTTGGGTTGGAAGAGACCATGAAGATCATTCAATTCCAATCCTGCTGCCATGAGCAGGGACACTTTCTGCTACACTAGCTCGCTCCAAGCCCTATCCAACTTGGTCTTGAACACTTTCAGAGATGGGGCATCCACAAATTCTCTTGTCTGTTGCCACAGAGATGTATGGTGTCCAATAGTAAAATCCATGGAGGAATCTTCTTATATCACTTCTTAGCAAGGTGTGAAGGACTAGACACCATATCCACACTGAACTTGTGGGAGAGGGAGATCCTTAAGCTGGAAGTCACTCCCCAGCACGGAACATTCAGCCCCATCTTTAAATATGAACCTGTAACACTACACAGTTCAGATTATCACAGCCACTCTGACATCTATCTTTCTGTATAACACCCCAGACTATGTATTTAAATTCAGATCCAGTCTTCACTACTTACAAGGAATTACAGAAGTTTAGCTAGTTGCATTTTTTTTAATGCACAGCTTTTTAAAATCTTAATGTGTGTTGGTTTTGTGATTGGTCACAAAAGTAACCAGAGAAAGAGCAATTTTGTTACTGGGAGGTAGATTCTTTTTCAGTACTATCTGCAGCTTCACCAACGATTCAGGCAAATGCTTTCTCAAAACCAGTTACTCACACTGCATCTCAGCTTCCCAACTGAAGAGGAGGTGTGCTATGTTATTTAAAAATGCCTCTTTTTAAATCTTGTGGAGAGGAAAATCGTTTGTAAGTGGCAATTATTCAGGGAAATTTTCTCCCACCTCCTCAGGAAATAGGTTGTTTACTGTAATATTCTCAGTCATTCTTATTCAGACCTTCAAAATGTGAGTCCCTCAAACTCTCCAACTCCTTGAGATCTCTCCTTCCTGGCAGCCCATTCCTGGGAAGCAAAGAAAGACCTGAACTCCCACACACTTAGGCAGGGGTTACTGTGGCTTAAATTTATGGGGAACAGGACTGATTATTAGTATTGAGCCTTCTGTGAGGTAAAAGAGCAATGTTGAGATAAAGAACAAAAGCACAAGCTTTACTCTTCAGTGTAATTGGACATCAAAGATGGACACTTGTATTTATTTGGGTTAGAAGGTGCATTATCAACAAGGCAAAGGTAGATGACAGAACTTGCAAATCTGTGACACGATAACATCAGACCTCAGTTAAAATGAAGAAAAAGAGGCAAATTTTCCACCCTCATTAAAATGTCTGTGGTATAAGTATCTTCATGGGATTTACAGGTGCAATTCATCTTATCCTAATGCACACATATAAAATACATCAGCTAAGGAGCTCTGCAGAAGGCTATTTCCCTTCACTGACAGAAGATAAAGTCCAGAGTGACTAGCCAAAATGTGGATGCTTGCATTGCTGAGAGCTAAAATACAAGGCATGGCAATTTCAACTTCTATGAATTGCCAAGTGGTTATGATTTTTTTTTTAATCTGCTTAATTTCTCAGGTCCCAAAATTTTGATGGATCTTTTAATACTCAACAAGCGCACATGAGTAATTCAACATCTGGGAAGATCAACATGCCAGTAAATTATTAGTTTATTAAACTGAAAAAACATATTCAGTTTAACATCTCCAGATAATGTGCTTCCCTGGAAGGAGCACACAAATCTATGAAATACAGGACTTCAAAATCAAATTCAATCCTTCTATATTTTTAAAGACCATACTTTGAGAAGCACAGGTTTTCATATCACCATATTCTGGCATTTTTAGTGCTTTTTATTTCATTCTAGTCTCCTTTTTTTGGGTAATCTACGCAGAGTTGCGCCAATTCTCCACCCTTTGCATAACATCCCCTTAAAAGCCATTGAGTATGAAAGAACAGCAAGTCGGCCTTGACCTCACCTTCTCTGTATTTGAAAGGGGACCTTTATCTTAATGTTCTCAAGTTGTGTGTCCTGCTTTGATTAATACACCCATTAGCCCATTGCTTCTATTTTTTTTTAAATCACTCAGCATACAACACTCATCAAGAAGCCTTAAGGTTAATTTTAAATGATTTTTCCATATGGTAACTAAGAGACGGCATTCCTGCAGCACTGGCTGTGCAGCTGCACAGGGTAAGGTGGTGGACTTTGTCTTCAGGGATGCAAAGAACAGTTGGAATCAATGAACTTAAGCATCTTTTCTGACATAAATGGTTCCATGAAGACACCAAGGCAATGTTTACACCTACGTGGCCTTTGGGCAACATGAGGTTCAACTCCATCTCACCCAACCTGGCTGATGTATCTAGGTATTAAAATAAGGATTTTCTTCCACTAAAGGGTACAGACAGAATGGAAGTTCCTGAGGGTGGTTTCCTCCTTAAGATCTATAAATCTCCTCTGGAAGTGACTATATCTTTATCCAAGGGATGCAGGAAATAGGATTAATCTCACAAGACAACTGCCCCTTGCTAGTTTTCTAGACTCTCCTAATGTATAGAAAATAAAAAATTACACTTTTGTATTCAATTCGGCCATCCTGCCTTATTTGTTCACTGAAGATGAGAGGAACTGAACACTTAAAATTCCTTTTTTTTACGTAGTTAAAAAGAGACACTGAGAGTTTTTTTATGTGAGATGTACTGCTGAAGTAGTGAGAAGCAGGGTGATCCCAGGCTGCAACTCACCTATTCATTATTTTACTGTACTGTGAAAAATGGAAATACACTGTTTCTTGTAATCAGAGAGGGGTTAGTGAAATCCTATTAAAAATGGTTATAAAATTTCTATGGAAAAAAAAAAGACACAGGATGGTTTAGCTGGAAGGGACTGCTCTTGAATTGCTCTCCTATGTGTCACATCTCTACTTCTGGACACATCTCTTTCCTCTTGTTTAGTTCCCAAGGGCTATTCAGCTGCTCTAAGAAAGAAGATACCACCATTCCTGCAAGAGATGATAATCCTTCATCACTTACACCTTTCCACCCTGACAACTGCAGACTATGGCAGGAGCAACACAGAAAGGAACTGCCTTTATTATATATAATTTTTTTTTTTAACATCAGTAGAAAATAAAGCCTCCCACCTGCTATTGTGCAGCTGAGTTTCTAATCTCTGGTGCCAGCATGACTGCTGGGAGATGACCCTCAAGCGAGGGGAAGCAGGGTTAGGCACGCAGGGGCAGGACAGCTGTGCTGATGTGATGTGACACACACGTCTCTACAGCACCCAGTAAAGATATCCCCAATTGTTAATTGCTGGGCAACATTCATTATTTCCCCCATGGGCAGCAACTCTGGACTGCATTCAGCACGCTGGCATAGAAACTAACATCAAAATTATTTCACTTGCTTTTCCTATGGAAATACACAGTATTCAACTTTTCTTTTTAGAATTTTAATTTTTTTTAATGATCAGCCATAAGGAGGTGGCAATAAATCCCAAAGGACAACTCCACCTATCATTGTTGGCTCCAGGTAATGGTGGGACTGATAAAAGAAATAGAGTATGAGAACATGGAGCCATTGATAAACTGATAATGAGTGCTGCTTATTAAGTACTTTTCCATGTGTTTTTTTTTTATTTAGAGTCCAGGCCGTAAATAGCAATTTGTTTACTTTATCAACAAAACAGTCTGCAAGGCCTTCTGCAGACCAAGTAGGTGAATGCTTCCAGATCTCTCTGCAGTTCTTATTTTTCTGGTCAGAACTCATTTGTCTGCAGAAAATTTGGGTTACAACCAGAGAAAAGTCACATTCAATTTATGCACAAATCCAGACACTAAAGGACTCAGAAGGTGCTGAACATCCACCAGGTTTTTATGATTACCAGGGGCCTCTGCTCCGCTGACAACTAAACCTGAAATATTGTGACAGCCAGCATGGGTGACAGAGGAAGGGATGGTAGGAGCTGAATGTCTGGATACCAAAAGCAAAGGTAAAGAATCAGTGCCATAGGCTGTCAGTACGAGATAATTTTGCAGCTGAAAGCAGTGACTTAGGCTTACTTTCAGACATCAGCTGGAAACTAACTTCAATTTTCTTATCTATAAAATAGGTCTAATTCTATTTGTCTTCCTCTTAGGGGACCATGATGCCTTTGGGTTGCTAATGTTTTTGGATGCTCCAGGCTTCTTAGGAAATATGAGCTACCCAAGCAGCAGTGGAAGTGCAGTGAGCACAGGTGCACTCTGCACTATACAATATGTATTTCATCCATATAGGATGCTAATGCCAGTTTAGAGAGGAAAAGGAAGTCCTTAGAAGATATTTTTTCTGAAGTAGCAAAGATTATAAGGGTATAGCAGAGTTTGAAAGAATTCCAAATGAGGAATCAAACCAGAATTTATTTGGTTATAAAAATCCCCATGAATCTTTAACAGGAATGAGTGTGAAGACTATCCCTTGATTTAATTATACATTTGTTCATTATTTATGTAATATTCTGACCTACCCAAAACTTTTATTTGCATGTGTAGTTCTTTACTTAAAAGAGTGATTTTTTCCAGCACTCCAAACATAGGTCCATTTTAAAAATTGGTGTCTCCATACATGATAAACAAGATATTGGGAGGGACTCAGAGGATAAGTTAATGCACCTATTTGTACAGCACTCTCAGGCTGGTTTAATGGTTATGGATGAGGATAGATGTTTCCAATGCTAGGATATGCCACGGTGAAGCCACATCTAGTCCAGAAAAAGTTTTGGTGATGGAGTTTTGGAAATGGATAAAATTTTTTGTGAGGATAGAGTTAAGTTTCACCATGGCAACTGTATGGTGCTACACTTGTCTTCCCAAGAAACCATTATGTGTGATGGAATCCTCACTTCTCAGGGGTAGCCAAACATCTGATGGAAGTAGTACACGGGTTTCTTATTTTGTTTTGGTTTGCCTGTTAAATTATCTTTATCTGAACTCATGAGCTTTTACAGTTTTACTCTTTCAATTCTCTCTTCCATCCCACATGGGGAAGTGAGCCAGCAGTTGCGTAAGGTTTAGCTGCCTACCAGAGCTAAACCACAACAGTGGGTTAACCTTGAAAATGCCATGACTCAAAGTAACACTAATGGCCACCTTGAAAAACCATAAGAACGCAGAACTTTATCTAATGGCCAGGCACACAGTCACTTTCAAAGTGAAGGGATTTTAGCCCCTTCCTCCAGTGAGTATAACCCATGACACTTGCCATCTAGTGTCCTTACCAGCATCTGCCTACAAGTCTATTCCTATTAGTGGTTACTATAATATGCCTTCCATTGAGTTCTTAATTTATATATACATAGGTATAGATCTGCTGAAAGGAAGGAGTCCAAACCATTGCAATGTGGACCAGAATAAACTCTGGGATGTTTCAATTTATTTCCTTAAAATGTTTCCTCTGTGACACTGTAAGACTACAAATCTCCCTCAGATCACGCTTGTTACTTGCAAAATAGTAATAACATTTCTTAACAAACACACTTTCCTATCCATTTTCTTTTATAGAACAAAAACATTTAGGGATAGGGAGTCTAGTATTTAGTGCAAAAGCTCTCACACTAACTCACATTACCAGATAGTTTCATAAAAAATTGCTAAGTGATTAAGGTGTAAGCATATGACAGAAGCATCCCTAGATGCTCCTGTTTCCAAGAAATTTAGCTACTGGAAACTTTTAGAAATATAAAAGTACATTTAAATCCACAATAATGATACTCAGTTTGAGTTTTGACAGAAGGTTTTAGGTATAGTTTTAGCAAAATCTTTTTTCCATATCAGATAAAGTCTCTGAGAAGTCACTCCTATCTCCACACTGATATAACTTCAAAATGCCACACACGAAGCACTCCAACATCATTAACTGGTGTGCAGTGTTGATTTTTATGTTGCAAATTTGATTGAAAACAGAAGTTTATCAGTGAAATGCTGAAATAGCCTTGAATATGGGGAAGTGAATGAGTATAATTGCTGATGGGTTCTTTTTATTATCAAGGAGTCTTGATTATAGCTTCATAGACTTAAATTATGGCAAATCAAGGACAAGATCAATTTACTATCTAAGCAAATATTTATGTGAAGCTGGAGATTGGCATATATTGATCTGTTTATAAGGACCATAATTCTTACTGCAAAATGCATTGGCATTGAGAAGTGCTCTTTTCTCTACATGCTTCCTCAAGAGCAAGGAGCTGAAAGTCATGAATCAAAAAGAAAACATAATTTGCAAAGTCAGAGGGCTCATTCCAGTCAAATGCAGCTGCAAACCCAAGTCACTTATTACGGACAGTCCTTTAGATGGAGACTGATTAATGCCGAGTTGTGCATTGTAGATAAATTGATGAACAGTTCTTATAGTAAGTTAGAAATCCTGCGGAAAGGACAAGAAAGTGCTCAGAGCATCTAAATTGTCAGGCTGGCAAGTATTGATGGGCAACATCAACCAAGGCAGACCATCAGCTGCAACATCCTGAGTCTGCCTGCATTTGCAAGAGGTCACTTCGATATAAAGTAGAAGAGTGTTCCTAACTTGTGGGATGAAGAAGGATCCCTGTGGAATGATGACCAATCCCAACAAAGGCTGCTTTTGTTGGAGGAAAAGGCGAGTGTGGGGGCAGGGAAGAGAAGAGGTCAGATTATCTTTTGTTGCATTTGACAGTTGAAAAGGCCCTGGTGAATAATTACCCTTAAAACTAACAAACAAGGATAAAGAAAAAAAATGCATTAAAAGAGAAGAAAAAAACCCTTGACCTCTCCCCAGACACAATAGATCCCTTTGAAATAAAAACAAAATAAAAATAACTCATAGGGGAAAAAAATAACTTAATTTGACTTTCCTTTCTACTTTTGGGAAGTATACACACATGCTCACATATATATATATACACAATAGGCAGTCTCCCCCTGTCACAGTTATCTTAAGCTCTTCTATACTTGATCTATTCAATAGCAAAGCTTATGCAAAATGCAATAAAAAAAATCAAGGGAAACTCCAGCAGCAAAAAGAGCACCCTTGGTTGAAGGCTCTCTTGGTTTAGCCACAAAAGAACAATTCCTGGTGAAAGTAGTTGTCACCTGTTTTGCATACTCCTTATTTTGCTCTTAATTGGCATTATATGGAAACTTATCTACAAGGCCATGGGAACCAAGAAGCATCCCTTACCCCCTCCTTCTCTGAACAAGGAGAACCCAATTAAAGCACAATTATCTCTCTTCTGCTATTACATCCTCCAGCAACAGAGACACACAGATAGGAGAAGCACTGTTAGTCTGACAGCAGCCACCTTTTCTTATGAAAATTTTTGTAAAGGTCATAAAGAAAATAAAGGAGACAAAAATGGTCCAGGCTTTGGTGAGCTGAAGGACAGTATTTTTTTTTTAATTATTTGATCTGGATTTCCAGATGATTTTCTAAATACATTTATTTTCACCAGGGAGTAACTGACCTAAGACTGAAAATGCACTCATTGTGTTTGGAGGCAAGCCTGGAAAAATAAAGGAGATGGCCAAAGAACAAGAGGAAAAATAGACACAGGTGTCTTCCCAGAAAGTTCAAGCTGTCTCAGAAAGCTGTGAAATTGACAATTCCTCTGGCAGGACTATGGAAAAACATCTCAGGGGAAAACAAACAACCATTTTTCAAACTGAAGCCCGGTCACTCCTAACTCCATATCCTGCTGCTTAACATCGCAAATCTACAGCCTACATCCTGCATCCCCGACATGGATGGTCAGCACTCCAAGATGATCATGACTTGGAAAGGGTTCCAGTGACATGATTCGTGGGTTTTCTGGACACAATCTTTGAGGTGTTCTTGGAGAATGAACACCCACCACTGTTCTCAGTTACATAGGTGCCTGGCTGTGACGGACTTCAAAGATAGCTCTGCATACCCTCCTTATCAGAAGCCATCCCCAAGTTGGCAAACATTTGCACTACCACTCATCCTGTCTCATCAGCAGCTACTAAGAATATGTATGTGTCAGGAAACATCATGCATTTCATCACTTCAGCAAGTCGTGCCATCACAAAGCAATTTGTGTCCCAGTTGATTCCCTCAGTTTCCCTCTTGGATGACAACTACAGGCTTTAAAATACTGAGCAAGGAAACAAACAAGCTCACCTATTTTTCTTCTTTTTTTTTAATTCTTTGGGATATTCCTCTGCTGTATTTCCAACATTTAACAGATCCAGTTCACATCTTTTGTTGAAGAAGAATGCAGCATGTCCAGGCAGAAAGCTGAATTCTCCTCTTAGAGGTGCCCCAGAGGTGCCTGTCTGCTGCCCCAAGGTCTTGCCAGATAATCTCAATGTTAACCTTTTTAGGAATTTCAGTTTTACGCTCATTGCAAGTACTTGCAAATTGATTTAATTTCCCAAACAAGTTAATAGCATAATGCCTGGAAGGATGGTTTTTAGGATGTCATCAGCTCTTTGACCCCCTACAGCAGATCTCCTCCTTTCTTCTCTGGAGAGCTCAATGCTGCAGCTACACACTTCTCTTGTCCAAAGAGAAAACCATGTCAGTGCACATGTGCTGTTTGCTTTTGTCATGGCACACACGGTTTTTGCTTTCACCATGGTTGGCCAGTGCAGTGAGATGGAGACAGACAGTGCCCCTTCTCCAAGAGCCAATGGAACAGAAGTGGCTGTTGTAGACTCTCTACATAAGCAGGGCAATTGAAAACAGGAAAAACAGTTCTGCCAGTGGATTTATTCCCAGATTAAATGGAACTTCTGCTAGTTGGGTAAGTGTGTTAACAGATCACCAAGGAATGGTAAGGAATTGGTTAAAGAAATCAAAAGATCAAACAAAGGGCAACAATGTGAAAATTATGCCACTGCATTTAGCCACAAAAATAAAAAACTTTTCCCTGTGTCCTACTACCATCTAATACCCAGAGGCTGCTCTGAGAGCAGTGGAGCAGGATGAGCAAATCCTTGTCTTGTAGCATAAAGATGAAACCTGCAGGGAGACAGCTGCAGTGGAAAGGATTGAAATTAATGTCAAGCAATAGATGAGATTTCGGTGGAGATTCTGATGAGATTTATTGCTGAAAATGTTTTCCCTGGCAAATGTCACATCATTAAAATTTAAAAAAACACCCACAATAGAATTAGGAAAATAAAGAGAAACTCAAAACCACTGTCCTGATAAATGGCAGCTTGAAACTCAGTCCCCAGGCTCTCAGGGTCAAAGATGGTCTTCTTCATAAGGAAGTGTGCAGAAGTGCTAAAATGTCCTTTCAGATCCTTCCACCTCATCAGGTCCATCATCTGTGACTCCAGAGCACATGTTTTATGGACAGTAAGGATATTTTGCCAACATCTGGCAGGGTGTGGCTGAGTCTAACTGGGAACAGCCCTTGGAGCAAATTCTGCAGCTGAGCACATCCCAGCAGAGCCACATCACTTATACACAGTCTAATATGGGTGAATTAAGATCCTGTAAATATAAACAGTGTATTTGGCATTTGTCTGTTGAAGAAGGAAGCTCCTTGGGGAGTATCTTCTATGCCATCCTTGATGGGACAGCCAGAAGAATTATTCCTTAATGCCTGGTAATTACACATGAAAGTGCCAGTTCCCTGGCACAGACAGCAAAAAATGAGGATTGCAGGTGAATTGTATGTTTGCCTCAAACAGGACAGCAAATCTGCATAAGGTTGGCCAAGCTAATTTTTATTTTCTCAAAAGGATTGAATGGTCTGTAGGTCTGAGTGCATGCCTCAGGCACACACCTACCTGCCCCTCCCAATAAGTATCTTGCATTTAGTAATCCTTGAAGAAAACAAATTGTTTTTATCATGCAGGGATGAACAATCCTCCTCGAGCCAGATGCCCAGCTCAGAAAAACATTTCTCCAGTCTTTGGATTCTCTGTACTTGGGTTGCTGTTCTCATAAGCACTTTTGTTTGTTGGTCCAGCTAGATTTGGAAGATCCTTGTGAGCATGGTTGCATGGAACTTGTCTTTTCTGAGCTGGCCTATAATTCAGAGGTGCTGATATCTCTATTAAAACCCAGTGTACCTACCTTTACCAACAATACCATGCTAGGTTAATATACTGGCAATATACCAACAGTGTAAGAGTTACCTACACATATAGTATTTATGTATATTGCTAATATTACTAGCACTACACATGTTCAGAATGGTAGTTTCACCTCAGTCAGACTATACCATTCCTGATAACAGGTTAAGTCTGATAAAATAAAGAACTTATTTCTCTGCCTAGACCAGGTAACAGCTGTGTCTGCTTGGCAGAAAGAAGAAAATAAACTATTCAAAAATTAGCAATAGAGCAAATTTGCTCTACTTACCAAATTGTTGACTGTCCATTATTATCACTGGTAACACTATGCTGCTATAAGAAAATGGAACTGGGGAAGAATCTCACCTGTGGAAGCATATTTTAAATTGTCTTCTGTACTTAAGCCTGTCCTTCAATGTAGGGCTTAATAGAATTCCTCACAGGAGCTAAACACATGTTGAACAGTTTTACAGCAACAGTACTCAAGGGTGCTTTCTTGTACCAGGTGAAGACAGATTCTGTAACTCACTTTCAATTATTTTTCCATACTTCTCTTGTTTAGATTAGCCTGTTGCATAGAAATTAATGCCCCTACTCACTTTGTTGTTTGTTTTGCCTGACGACCTGCAGGGGCTTCTTAACCCCAGTGAGAATGTACACAAAATACAAACTTCCCCAGCAGCAGAGTTGAGGATAGTCAGACACAGTTGCAAAATTAGCATTAAAATGGGATGAAAAAGCTCTGCTTTTTCACACAGAAACATTTCATGCTCTCCTGCAAAATGGAAAGTATGCTTATGTGCCCCAAAGCAAATTTTGCTTCCTCACTCCACTGTCACCTCACCCTAAAAGTCAATGTCTAATGAGAATCTGTATATTAAAACAAGCCTAGATTGGCACAGATGGAAAATTTGAAAGCTTTGCCATGAACAAGTGAATTTACCTCAGCTATCATGAGTAAGCAAAAGCATCTTCCAGTGCCTAAATGGGCTACAGCAGAGTTGGAGAGGGACTTTTGACAAGGGTGTGGAAGGACAGGACAAGGGGAAATTATTCAGACTGATAGAGGGCAGGGTGAGATTAGATATCAGGAAGAAATTCTTCACTATGAGAGTAGTGAGACACTGGCTGTGAAGATGTCGGTCCTCCGTCCCTGGAGGTGTTCAAGACCAGGCTGGATGGGGCTTTGAACCACTTGGTCTAGGGGAAGGTGTCCCAGCCCATAGCACAGGGCTGGAACTAGACAGTCCTCATGGTGCCTTCCAACCCAAACCATTCTGTTAGTCTATGAATTTATGGTTTTATGAAAAGAAAACTGAGATGATAATTCCTGGATGCAAAGTTGCCTTGAGTCCTGAATAAGTTAGCTCTCTGTTCCATGGCTGTGGGTGACAAACAAGGGCTTGCACACAGTCCCCAGTGGTGGCACGTGGCACCACGGGCTGTGCTGCTCAATCAGGGCTGCAAAGTAAGGGGTGCCACAGAGCTTTGGCCATGGCACAGAGGGGTTCTGACCAGCTCTTGGACGATGGCACAGTGCTTATAGGAGCTACACATCTGCTGCAAGGGGAAGATATGCAGGCTTGGAGAGGGAACTGAGGATGCACAGCTCCCACTGAGGCACCTGTGCTGTTTGCAGTCACTGGCTGTGACAGCAGCACACACGAGCTGTGTGGGCCTCGTGCATGGCACTGTTAGACAGATCTATAAAGTACATTATGAGACCATCCAGAGATACACAAAGAAGCCCTGAGTGAAACTCTGTAAGATCATAAAAGCAGTAAAACTGTGCCAGAACATTGGGATGGCTCAGCCTCTTCATGAAGGTGGGGGGTATGGCTAAAAGCTGTCACACTTGCAGGCTGTGGATTAAGCCCATGTCATTATGCTCTCCATATAGCACATAGTTTTCAGAAAGAAAATGCTATGATATTTTGGTGTATTTGTTAAACCTAGGAGATGAGCAATAAGTATTCCCATTTCTCTGAGATACACTATATCTGCAGCTAAAGGCGATTCCCCTGCTATGAAGTTCTCTCTTTTTCCAAACAGAGTAATGATGGGATCTTTGTTATTTCTTTGCTGTTATGTATCGGTTCTTTGGAGGGTGTGAGATCACATCTCCTGCGTGTCACAATAGGAGGAAAAAAACTGGGCTGAAAATCCAAAGCAAAAGAAAAGAAAAATCTGATGTGTCCAAGAAATGCATCTGCAATTCACTTGCAAATCTAAACAGGGAGAAAATGATTGACAGACAATGTAAAAACAGTTCTTGTAATAAACTTTTGAGTTCATACTGGTTTCTACAGCCATCCCCCAGCTGCTGCATACTCCACAGTCAAGTTGCTAATTACAGCCTTCCTGTTGTTTTCCAGTTCCTCCTCTGCTAAATAATGGAAGAATAAAGGTTTAGGGAAACTGATGCACTTGACAGCAAAAATAAATAAGGAAATGAATACATAACTAACTAAATAAATAATTAATCCAGTCATCTCCAAGACAAGGCTCTTCTATCATACCTCTGGTACCTTGAGCCAAACTTCAAGGGTTATTCAAGAAAAAAGATGATCTGGCACCTCAGAGAATAAGACATAAGTATCAATGCTTAATTAACACTGCATGACATTAATTTAAATAAATAGAACCTTTTAGAAGGATGTCTCTCTATATTGTGGGTTGAAACAAGATGCCTTGTGGGAAGAATGACAAGCTCCCTAGGATTATGTAACATCTCTATGGTTATAGCACCTGGAGGCTTTGAGTGTATCATGAGCACAACGTGTTAGATGCTGTATAAATATACAGTTGCTGAAGATGCTTATCTTGGATTTGTAGTGTAAACAAGAAGACATGCCATGCAGTTCTGGTGACAGGTTGATCAAGGCTAAGAAGACAGGGGACGTAAGGAAATTTGAAAACACATTCACATTATTTAGCAGTTTCTAATTTGTTTGGACAAGGGGATTTTTACAAAAACTTATTCCCAAAACTTTATCAATGTAAAGTGCTTGCAAAAGTCCCCAAAGACATAAAAGTTGCCTTATGGTTTAACAGGAAAATAGAAAGGAAAAGAGTGCACAGGTTGCAGCAGAATAGCATGACAGTCAGCAACAACAATCAGTGTTTTCAAGCTGGGTACCAAATACCAACTACCTAATGCCATCTTTCCTCACCTGAGTAAGAGCAGTCTGATCAGCAATGAGCTACAGTTTCCACTGAGAGCTGCAGGAGGACAGCAGCTCCAAAAATCATCCTCTTTCCAGATTAATGTTGGTGGCTTCTGAGAAACACTCTATACCCCCTGAGGCATGTTGTTACTTTTAATGAGACAGTAAAATAACAGACCCTGTTATTTGTACTGTTCATATTCATCTTGTGTGTGCATTGAAGAGGGACAAAAAGGTGTTTAGAGGGCTGGAGACCTTCTCCTGTGGGGACAGGCTGATGGAGTTGGGGTTGATCTGCCTGGAAAAGAGAAGGCTACAGGGAGACCTTAGAGCCACTTCCAGAACTTAAAGGGGGCTATAAAATAGCTGAAAGAAGGACTTTTGACAATGGCATGGAGGAACAGGACAAGAGGGAATGGCTTCAGTCTGGCAGAGGTCAGGTTTAAATTGGGTATTAATAAAAAATTATTTCCTGTGAGAGTGGTGGGGCACAGCCACAAGCTGCCCAGAGAACTGTGACTCCTCCATCACTGGAAGCATTCAAGGCCAGGTTGGATGGGGTTTTGAGCAACCTAGTCTAGTGAAAAGTGTCCTTGCCCATGGAAGGGGGTTTGGAATTAGATTATCTTTGAAGTCCTTTCCATCCCCAAACATTCTATAATTCCAAGACTTCGCAGATAGTATGGGACCAGCTAGTATGGCATACCTTTGAAGCAGCTCTGGAAAGACTCCTCGAGGGGAAAATGTGACTCATAGCTGGCATGACTGACTCCACTATCCAGTTGGACATAACTGGGGAAAAATACTGTGATTCCTCAGGAAATAACTGATTTGGATTCTATTATTGACTCTTGACCTTATGTCACTACTCAGATCTCCTGGTAGCAAAAAGGTTATAAAAAGCATCATGGTTGTAAAAAAACTGCATTTTGAAATGAGTAGCATTTTGTAATGAAAAAGTCTTCAATTACATTGACGAGTAAGAATTCACCTTCAGTAAAAAGCTATTTAGATATGTCCTCTAAAATTTTTGTCTCTTAATAGAGAGCTTGTCATGTGCAGCAATTCCCAGAAATTTGAGAAGTTTTACTTTAGAGATTTCCTCGTCTTTTCCGTACTCCACTCAGCTTTCTGTCACCTCATTATACTGTTACCACTTACTATGAAACCTTGACTTTGAAAACACTTTTTCTCTTTTTCTTTTTTCCTTTTTCTTTCTCTTTGTTTTTTATGCCTAGTCATCTTGCAGTGAGATCTTTCTCAGGGGTTAACTTTTTGAACTCTTGCTACAGACATAACATTTCAGCTCACACCAGCCCTAATACTTCCCTGCTCATGGCAGGAGGGGATTGGAATTAAATGATATTTATGGTCTCTTCCAAACCAAACCTTCCTATGATTCTAAGATTATGGAAAAGAAAAAAAAAAAAGGCAATTTAATTCCTTATAGGAGTACATGGTTTCTCCCTAAGGAGTAATGAACAAAGTCCAGGACATGACTCGTAGGCAAAATTTTCATGCTTTGGGAACTGCCTCTTCTTTTTATGCCAGTATCTGTGTAGTGCTGGTGATTAAAGCACTGGTGTTCACTAATCACTTTCATTCTGTCTTGGAAGTACACATAATTCTGCATTAATTTAATTTAAATATCACTTTATATTCATGGCTTTGACTTTTAGAACTCCTCCTACTGTACTTGTAGTTTTAATATTAACAGACATTTCTTCCTCTCCACTCATCACTCGTATCAAGATTCCCAGGCTGAGGTGAACATTTGCTGCTTCTTTATATGGCAAGAGCCACAGGTGCCCCAGCTCTTCAGTTCTAGGTGAAAAGTTCTTAAATATCAGCCCTCAGCAACATTCTCCAAGAAAGTGTGTTTTGATTTGAAAGGCAACTAGACAATCTCCAGTGGTCCCTGCCAGCATCAAATATTCCACGATTCATTGATTCATGCTTCTGCTTCTCTACCATTTCCTTGTAATGTTCTGTCTACTGAATAGCCCCAGCTTGCTTGACATGTCCCAGCAATGATCTCCAAGCAACCTTTCCTCTTGATCACTGTGGACAATGCCACTATCCTGTAACCTTGATTATCATCTTCAACTCATGTTCCTGTCCACTCCAGATGCCACTTCCCAGTTACACTGAAGCTACACATACATTCAAAGTATGTTTTGTGTATCATACTTCAAATAATGCCTTTGCTTGCTCTCTACCCATCTAGGTAAATCTCTTGTCTCAGACCTTATCTTTAAACATGTCAATTTCTGCAGAATTCCTTCATTTCACTTACATCACAAGGGTAAATTTGCCCTGATGATATTCCCTGGATACAAAGGCATTTTTCCAGATATATCATTGAGTTTCCTTCCCCATTTCTATCAAAACTAGGCTGTCTGCATCTGATCAACCCATGTGTTTTCCATGATCTATGCGCTGGATTTTCAAATGAGTGCTTTTGTATTTTCTTTCATGCTGATCTCCATAAACAGATATAAAATTACCTTGCTAGTGACTTTCTTTCTCTGCAGCAACATCTAAAATTCTCTGACAAGGACTAGGTTGCAAGTGTGCTATTAGCATTGCCTGTCATACTGACCAGCACTTTCTCATCACATCCAGGGGTCTCCTCTGTGTGTCACTATCCATAGCTCTTGACTTCTACTAAGACGTAAGTAATTTCATGCAGAGAATGTCTGTTTCTAGAGTGCCTGGCACAGCAGAAATGAATCCATGACTGAGATTGTGATGCAAATTATCCTTGTCAACTAATAAAAATAGACATGGGTCAACGATAGACCCGTTCTAGAGAAATTAGTGAAATTCCTCATTACTCCAATTAGGGAAATCTCCTCAAGAAACATTACAAATATCATAATTTTATTTTAAACAACAAAACATGATTAAAACATCCCAGGTACTGGAATGAGTACTCACTTTTGGTAGTTGCCTTATAAGAAATATCTAGGAACAATCCATCAAATGCTTCTTGTAGGATACTGTTTTAACCTAGACGTGTTATTCTCAGTCTACCTGAAAAATATACAGACATAAGAAAAAATCAGTGTTTTGTTCAGTGATTTTTAACTTATTTGCTATAGAAAAAGAAATTAAAACAACTACTTACTGTTATACAGGGTATCTAAAACAGTCATCTATACATACGTGGTTCCTGCTGTAATATCACATCAGCACTACTAGGGTATGCTTAGTTAGCTCATAGAAAGAAATGCATTTGTTAAATACAAACTAAGATTTTTTATACAGCACTCAGAATTGGTGCCTGTCCTTGACCAACTGTGCAAACATCCACATCCTCTTTTTGGCAAGCCAAAAGAGTAATTCATCAATTCCTCTACTGGAGGTTCAAGAGTTTCCAATTAACACAGTAGTTGTTCCTTTCCTCTTCTGTGTTTTCGCAGGCTTCAGAAGGTAAAAATAAAAATATATATTTTTTTAGTTTATATGGTTATCCCAAATATCTAGTTTCTTCTCTTCCTTTGTTAGAGAGAAATGGCTGAGATCTTCCACAGATGATCTGATCTTTCTGTTTCCACTTTCACATCAGTAAACTATCCTGTGAATTGTGTGTGGTATCGAAGAGTCCAAATTTAATGATGCGTGTGTCACAAACCTACCGCACTACAAGTGGGAAGTTCAACGAACGTGTGGAGCAGCACTGGGGCTCCTCTTCTGCCTCTCATTAGCTAGCTAGTCTCAAGTCCCTTTTCTTAGCTCCCTTCCTTGTCACAGGGAAACCACGTCCCATATAGACTGGGAAGGCAGAGAACACAGAAAGAGGGTGTGTGTAGTTTCACTGAAAGCCACATTTGTCAGACACATCAGCTCTCACAGGCTACCCACTTTGTTAGATATGCATCTATTTTACATTCACTCTGGTGCACAAGGTCTTGAAGAATTGGAAAAAAAATAGAAGGCTGAGTGATATGGTAGCATACTGTTAGGGAAGTGGGATTCCATGTCTTTCTTTGGCAGCTTCTTTCTGCATATATGGTCCAAAACTACATTGACCTTTGAATCTTGCCAATTGCAAATTAATTTGAATCCAAGCTGTCTATTGAAAAGGTACAAAGGTCACCTTTAAATAGCTGCTCTGCTACATTGCCCTTTACTCCATGGTCCACATCCTTTGTTTTCTTCCAATTAATTCTGCTTCTTCAAGAACACTCCTTGCTGCTGATTGTGCTCTCGTACAGATTATTTCTCCTCCACATGCATTTTTCAAAGCCGCATCTCATTTTGTCATTTCCTGCCTAAGGTTTCTAGTCTCTCTATTTTTGCTGATTTATGCAGTGCCTCCCAATTTGGATCATTTGTGATTTTAATTAACATGTATTCTTCTCCTGTCTTCTGGCTAATGAATGAAGATATTTAAAGAAGACTGGACTCAGGACTGCTCCCTGATGTTCCCCCACTAGAAAACTCATGTGATTCAACACATTTTCATTTATTATCTCACTTCACTAATGGCCCTGTAGATGGTTTTTAATCAACATCACAGAGTCCTTATCTAAGCCAATCTGAAGTAATTTTCTGAGTATCCTCTCTTGTTGATGCTCACTTCTAATAGAAGAAAACAAAAGCAGAAGAGGACATCGCTCACCAGAATGCTTTTCTGTGAGACCTGGAAATGAGGAGGTAGTGAGAATAAATTGTTCACTTTCCTCTCTCAGGACTCTTGTAGACTTAGGATCCCCTAAGTCACCATAATACCTATACTACTCCTGATTTTCAATATAAGTATGCTAAAACTGTTTGTCAAGGCAGGGAAGTGTTATTATTCTGACTTTGGAGAATAAGCTCCAGCACAGAAAATATAAGGAAGTGGTCTGCTCTGCTCCTTTAGCAGTCATGGTTAGAAACTGAGGGTTTAAGGTTGCTCTTGCATTTACACCTGTCTTCTGAAAGTTACTGTGAGATGCCTACATGTATATCTCTGGGATGACCCATCAAATGCAGCATCAAAATGATTTCATCTCTTAAACAAAAAAATAACCAACCAACCAAACCCAATCCAACCAAAAAAATACAAACCCCTAAACGTCAGTACATCTGCATTTATATAATGACCTGAATGCCATTTTGAAAGAACGGGCTCAAATAACATAAAGTGATTTAGAAAAGGTGAGACTCAGGTATTCAGAACATAAAACTGCCTAATCCAGACCACAGGATACAGAGTAAGTCTTATAGCGGTACCTGTTGGATCTGGTCCTTAAGTTATTTGGGCATCTCTTTCCCACTCAGCTGAGTTTGAGATATTCCTGAAGTTCTGGACCAAAATGCTTTCCTTGATGCTATACAGGATGTTTATACTGGATTTGAATACAGATCAACAAAGCCTAAAATGTGCTCCCCACCTAAGAACTTCTTTCCTTTCCTATCAAGAGTATAATTATGCCATGTGATGGACATTTCAGATCCAGTCATGGTTCTGTGTTCCCTAAAAAGTAGGGTCCTACTGACTACATGCACAGCATCCTCCACAGTCAGCTCCCGATAAACAATTTTAATATGGTAGTTACATTCCTTTTGGATGAAAATTAAAAACACCTTTCTGCTACAGCAAAAAGGCATGTATAGCATTGATTTATTTATGTGGGTAATGTATTTTCTAAAATATTAATTGATGTTTCTGAATGAGCTCTGAATTATTTTCAAAAGCTTGAAGCTTATGTGTTTTTTAATAAAAGCCAGCAGGACTTATTTAAAATGTTGATATTATCCCCTCTTCCTACTCACCCTCTTTAAAAAAAAAAAAAAAAAAAAAGAAAGTAAAGGAAGAAAAAGAATGAAAAAGGACAGGGACCAAATATTTCCAGAAGCATCAGCAATCATAAAGAAACCAATCACAAGCTAAGAAATTATCTAAGGGAGCACAGAGGGAGGTAACAATATGAAGAAGACTATTTAGAAAATATTTGCAGGAGCAGAATTTATAAATACTCATTATATCTTTTAAACACATGTCCAAATTAATATGTGTTCTTGCTTCTTCCTTTCCCATTAATATATTTAATGCAAGAAGATATGCAGGATAAAATATTGTCACCAATATTCTCTTTCTATTAGGAAATAATTACACAGTTTTTTCACTCCAAACTTTTAAACATGGCCCAGTTGGAAATGAATTGCCTTTGACTTGCTAAAAATAAGCATGAGAAACTTAATCTAAGTCCATCACCACCGCAATTTATACTATACACCACTTCTGTAAGGTGTAATTAACAGTGCATTGCTATAATTTATTATTGGTTTAAAAAGCCTGAAAATCAGATCCTTACAGCAAAATGGGAAAATGGGAAGCTATATGCCAGGCATATTATTTTGGCTTATATTAATTCAGTTATTTTACCTTTGGTGCACATCTATCTATCCATACAATGTGAATGCTCCATTGAGAATGATGCTGGGTACTGAACCTTCGGCTCAATATGAAATATGAACTCTGAAGCATAGCTCCAATAATACTTCCATTTGCATTATTATGATTAACATTCCTCTGAATAGGAAGCATCCACTAATATTAATTGCAGAAATAGTGAGATTCCAATTGTCATAAATCACTGTGCAGTGTAAAGCAAGAAAACAGCACAGAAAAACTCTTTTTTGGTTTTTTTTTTTCTGAGTTCATTTCAACCTCATTTTAACCAGGCTTATTCATTTGTGTCCATTGACAAGGCAGTAGTTATGCTTTTCTCTTGATTAGCACATTCTTTAGGGTAAGGTCCCAAACAGCTTTCACATGAAAGGTTGAATCCAACAGAGCATGTTTTTTCTCATTAAAGACTTAGCATTCACCCACAGGTAATTTATCACACAGATACTCCCTGTCTCACAGGAAGGAGAGTGGCCTTGAAGCCAATGTTCTTGGTCTGATCAGAAGTTTTTTCCACAACAGCTGAAATGAATGCCTTTTCAAAGATGGTGATTGCTGAATTTATTTAGTAAGTGAAAATATGGGAAGGGAAAAGCACAAGGAGACATTTTGCCTTATTTGAAACAATATTATTGCAAAATCTGTATGATCTTATTGAAATGTAATTAATATATTTATATATTTGTATCAAGTCAACATTTCCCCTTCACTACCATTTCTTTCTTCCACAGTTAGCAAAACTGTCAATATTCATTGATTCATCAAAGCAAGCAACCCTGACATTTGGTGCATCAGCTTTCATTTGTAACAGGCATACGATGCAATGATTTATTTTGATGTATTACATTTTACCCTACAGAGCATCCAAAAATAAAAATGCTTTCATTAGAAGTGTTGTGAAAACAAGGCATCTTCACACACAAGGAAAGAAAAATTTCTTGCCACCTGTGCTCTTTAGTCCAGACTTTTGATGGTTGGATTGCTTTGGAGTTTGCCTGTTTGGGGGTTTTTCAGACCCCCAAATGTATCATATATTAAAAAAGCAACTGGAGGGTCTAAGCAGTCAGAGCTGGAAAAAACAGAGATTTTCCTAGCTGGTGTCCTGCTTTGATTAACTCACAGTAGGTGAGATGCCCCTGAATTACTGTGGTATCAACTGAGCTCTTAATGACAGGGCCCACCTTGCAAGAAAATACTTTTCCTGAGACAGCAATTAGTGCCAACCTCAAAGACACCAGAAATGGTCATAGATGGCCTGGCTGCTTGGCTGCCAGTGGGAGGGTGAGGAAAGTCATGGACATATCCTCACCTAGGACATTCATACTAACTGGCTTTTCTGGCCAAGAATACTTTAGTCCCCATCTTTGCTCCTGATAGGAGAATCCACAAAGCAGTTATACATTTTCAGGTAGGAAACATGTTCCAACTGCACATTCTTTTAGCAGACATTAACCATTAAGTACAGGTTTAAGTCTCACCAGGGACATCAGAGCTTCAACATGTGCTTGAAGTCAAGTGTTCCCTCAGAGGGCTGTGGCTGAATGGGGATAGTCTAATGAACTGGAGATGCTAAGGACCAGGAGTAAATACATATATGCCAGCATATACTGGTCTCTGCTGCTTCTGATTGTGTCTGTGCTGCACATTTCTCTCCAGCTCCTTTTCCATTATCATCCTGTGCTGTAAGAGATGATGCTGACACAGCGACTAAGTGGAGCGAGGCAGGAAGCGGAGGCAGGACAAGAAGAAATGAGCTGAAAATCATCCTCCCAAATGAAGCCCTGCTCACAGGACAACATCTCATTATTTTGTTCCCCCATGGAGAACAGAAAGGCATGGCTGATGTGTTTGGAGATCATAGGCATGTTCCAAAAAGCAGCAAATGAAAGCAGAAGAGAATCTATTTGGGTTATGCAGAGCCAAAGGACAGCCTTCTGTAAGATGGCATTTTGCTTTGCAGTGACTGAAGCCCAACCACCACCATAACCTTTTCATTCTCTACAACTCCCTGTAAGGAGGTATTAGCAAGGTGTGGATTGGTCTCTTTTCCCAGGTAACAAGCAAGAGGACAAGAAGAAATTGTGCCAGGGGAGGTTTAGATTGAATATCAGGGAAAATCCCTTCATTGAAAGAGTTGTCAGGCACTAGAACAAGCTGCCCAGGGAATTGTGCAATCTTGAACTTCAACAGCCAGAATGGTGCCCCAGTGCAGTGGGTGTTTTTCACATCCCAGTCTGTCCCAGTTTTGTTGTAAGGGCCATTTCACTGTATTTTATCTCTTATGTTTTCTTTGTTTGGTTGTTATTTTTATGGTTTTGGGGTTTTTTTCCTTTCAAAAGGGTGAAGCTGTTTTTTAAGTAGCTTATAGAAGAGGTCAAAAAAAGGTTGCACAGTGGAGGCTTTGGAGGCTTCTCAGAAATAAGATAATTTCTCGGTGTGTAGTAATTTCAAGTGAAAAACTGGACTTCTAGGAAATGATAACAAAAGTAAAGGATGTTGAATGCATCGCAGAAGAATTACATTTTATTGTTCATCAATGAATTGCAGTGCTGTGCTCTTTGCATACCAAGCTCTTCTTTCTCACTTGAAGGAAGATCACCAGATATGCTTTGTGTGAAAAATTAGCTTTCATGTTCTAGTTTTAACTGTGCCATGCCTAAGTCTCATTTTCTTGCATACGCTTTGGTCATCAGAGATGTATCCAACTAACCTCATACATCTGTATAATAGAAGGCAAAGAGCTATGGCCTAGACTAAGTTACATGTGTAGTTTTAGTTAAATGAGTTACCAGTCAGTGAGTCTCACCCAAAGATATGTTTTCTCAGTGTAAATGAATAACTGCTCCACCAGTCATTAATTTTAATGCTGCACTGACAAAGGCTGAGCAGCATTTCAGTAATGACACTGTTCAAAATATTGCAATACACCACAATAAAAAATGTGGTAAATAACTTATTTTATCAAGCCAGGAGAACTCAAGGATGAAATATCCTCTTCTGGTCAACTGGAGCAAAGAAACAGGGCATTTCCATCAGCCTGCAAAGTTGCAACCTTGATTGAGCTGCTTCAATTGTGCAAGTTTCACTCAGTGAACTTAGATTTCAGGTGGACAAAGAAATTGTATCAAAAGGCAACAACTTCTCTCTCACAGAAAACTTGGTCCTCTCTTTGCCGAGTTTAAAATTAACACACCATACTATGAGGCACTGGAACATGCTGTCCAGAGAAGTTGTGGATTCCTCCTCCTTGAAAGTGTTCCAAGCCAAATTGGATGGGGCTTAGAGCAGCATGGTTTAGTGGAGGGTGTCTCTGCCATGGCAAGGAGGTTGGAACTAGACAATCTTTATGGTTCCTTCCAACCCAAAACATTATAGGATTCAATATCCATCTGATCAAGGCTTGTAAACATTTTAGAAAGCCATCATTCTTGCACATGCAAAACCTTTTTTGGATTGTACTTCAAAATTTGCTTTGACATGCTCATAATGCATATAGCAAAATTCAAAGCATTAAAATACGCCTTTTATGCAATAGCATAGCCAAAATAAATATTTTCCAGGTCTACTGTGGAAAAAAGTCTTCTCTGGCTTCTGGATCATTTTTTCAGCTACTTCTTTATCTGTGGGAAAAATATTTTTTCTGTTGAGTTCATTTAATAAGTAAAAACATTTCTTCTGGCCTATTTGAACTGCGTATTTAAAATGTCATTGTAAAATAAAGAGTTTTTGTATTGCCTAGAAAAGTATCACAGTATGTTGTCCAGTTCACAACAGATGTTTCTGTAATTGTTCTTTGATTCTGTAGCAGCTTCAGGTCTTTCAGCAAAGCCTTGACCAGCAATAAAATGTAATTTGACCATAAATACACTTTTCGTTAAAGCTGTTAAATGGAAGGAATTGTCTTCCCCTTTATCCACTGCTGATCTAATCCAAAACCCTTCCAAAGCTTTCAAAGGATGGGTAATTGCTGCCCCTATTTTTTTTGCCAGAGGGTAGGTAAGCTGACATTGAGAAGTTTAGAAGAGCACAACTATTGAGCTCAAGGATGGAAAACTTGACCCTAATAAAGGCTGGAAATTGTGGACTAAGCTATATGGACCCCATGTTTCTTGTAAACTATGACTACTGCTGCATCTCACCTTACAGATCCAGTCTGGTCATTTTCTAAGTAATTTGTACATTTGAACTTTGACATCCTCTGGCTTGGAAATATTGAAGAAAAGTGGGAATTCTCTGCAAAGTTTTTATGCCACTTGCCACTGATAGTACTTTCACCTCAAAAAATCCACTGAAAAATCTGTCTTGGCAAATTTCTTAAGGGTAGAATACAAAATACGCGACACCAATGATTAACAAGATGTACGAAGTGAAAGCTCTCAGTATAACCATTGCATCAAATTACTGATACCTGAAATGAACATTAAATAATATTTGAACATATTTTTAAAAGCTGTTTTCTCAGAAATTAAAAAATTATATTGCTTCTAGAGTGGACCAACAGGTAGTGGGTCAGACAGTTGCATTAACAAGAACAATACAATGTGAACAGAGGGCAAGGACACTGCTCCTGAATCTGAGTGCTTCTGTGTTGGGAGGATGTGCTCCTCGCCCTTGACTCCTCCCTTCCTGGTGCTGTAACGCTGCTAGGGAGGGTGCTGAGAAAGGGAAACACTCCTGGTGGATTGTGCAGGGACTTGTGATTCCTGCTCCTGTGCCTCTCCCTCTAGCTCAATGTGATCACACCCCAAGACTTGACAGGCCTAACAGGGTATGGGCAGTGCTTTACAGGTGTCTGACCAAGTGTGCTTCTGACCCTGAGAGATGTCACCACCTATGTCAGGCATCTTCTGGGCTGGTGGGTCAGACACGTCACTTAAGGAAGACCTGCACCTTTCCAAATCAGTAAAGAAAGGCCAGGTTGGATGTCCTGGGACATCCCAAATGAATCAAACCTTTAATTAATCAGAGGATACATTCATAGCTGTATTCTCCCTCTGCAGCCCACAACACATTATGTCTACCCTGTTGCTGTGTGCTTGGTAGGCTGTCCTGCTGGCCCTCATGCTGAGGCAAATGTAGGCATGCTGTGATGCCCTCTCTGGAAACCATGGAAGAATTTACCTCATGTATTTAGGCAGCATATTGACATCTGAATGGCTTTAACAGGAGTCTCTACTGCAAGGGAGCAATCAAGGTTAGAGCTATGAAAAGGCTTTCATTTGTGATGACAGGAGAAGTCTGTAGCCTCTGAATGCCCTTTGCTGCCTACTTTGCCTATTCTGAAAACCCAGGGTGAATAATTTAGATACTTCTGGAAAATTGCAAGAATGAGGTGGTATTAAAAAAGGTCAAATCATACACATTTATTTATGTGGCTGGACACACACACACACACAAACAAATGTATCTACATATATGTACATACACATGCACATATATATGCACATAGTGAGATTTTCTGTTCTCCAAATAACTACAAATAGCACATGAGGGCTGAACAGCTGGAGCTAGATTGGTATAGTGTACTGTACTGTAGTGACTCAGCACAGGAGCATTTAATTTCCTCCCAGAGCCAGGATGTCTCTCCTTCTCAACTGGAAAGACTGGGGCGGCTGAGCTGCCTTTATTTCTTACTGAGTATCTCTGATGACACCTTGTAAGGAAGATTCTGTAGATAACAATTGCAGCGTTTTTCTTAATTTCCCTTAAAATAAATTAAAAATGGGTATTCAGAAGAACTCAAACCTCACAATATTCACACTCAAATGCAAAAATCCCACTTAGTTCCTGTGCCATGAGAAAAGCCCCATCACTAACCCTCAATTCGGACCTTCTTTCTATGTAACCCCTTAATTAAACAGGAGCACATATTTTTTCATGTGCTGGGACAGCAAGAAGGAGCCTGTTTAATGAGATACCATAACAGCCCCTCCACCTGACTTGTCACAAATATCTTTACAGCTGTGCTTGTACCAGGAAAAATGCACTGAATTCAGGAATAGTTCACTGAATTATTTTTTGTAATCAGCCTTACTACCATCCCATCCCTACCCAGCTAATAAATTGTATAAAAATAACATTTCTGCTTCTATAGAAAATTTGTAATTCTCTAATGGCAAAAGCATCCCTTATCCAAGCTACCTCTCAGGACAATATGTTGTACAAATGATACTAAGTTTTGACTTCAGCTACTCTTCCACATTTAATTTGCAAGGAGAGTGTCAAGCTAATGTTATCATCTCAAGTAAATTGATGGGATCTTTCCGCGCACAATAGAAGTTGAATAAAAGCAGAGGATCCTCATGCATCCCTCTTGCTCAGCTCCCAGGACTATATCCCTCCTGCTGCTGTGTAGTGTAGATTGGTATTTTACTTCTTATCAATAGATCTCCATCATTCTGAATGAGAATGACGATCCCTCAGACCTGGTTTTTAAAGCAAACCTATATCCATAGGAGCAATTAGTCCCCCGCTGTGAGTTTAGACACACCAGCTCCACTGCAGCTGCTGTCTGTTGCCAGCACTAAATTTTCCTCAGTAGTGGATACCCGTGTTTAAACACTTTGATCTTCTTTATCTCAGCCAGGAGATTTGAAAGTCTCCTGGTTAAACAAGTTTTCTTTTGGGTGAAACTCCATCTCATCCACCATTTCAGTGCAGATCCAAAACATTTGTGCTTTATTTACTGGAGGGGCATCGTCTTTTGAAATGGCTTCTCACATCCTCTCAGGAAGACTTTTTTTTTCATTCCCCCCTAACGCTGAGTACTTCAAACAGCAAATAAGAGGCACAAAGGGGACTCAGTCTTCTACGTAGCAATTCAAAACCATCTTAATCTCCATCATGCACTTTCTGATTTTCTTTTTAATCTCCCGCAGCACAGTGTGCGCCAAACACAGCTGAGAAGTTGCTATTTAAGCTGCCTTATTACTGTTACGCTAGGAAAGCTTAACTCCTGTTTGGAAGAGATGAGCACAAATGAACAAACACAAGGGAACAGGCATCTTCAATGTGGGTACAGCAGAGTAGTTGACAGAGGATAAGAAATAGTGTTGGGCTGAGGTTTATTCTGTTTTCTCACTTCACAAGCAGCCACAAGTGAACTATTAGTGATGTGAAACTGCTGAGCAGGGAAAAGCATGGGGTGACTGTTAGGCTTATTCCTCCAACCACTGCAGAATTCCTGATTTTCCTAGCCAAACTAACTCTTTCCCTCTTTGCGTACCATAGGGTTGATACAGCTGTGAATAGGGAATCCAAATCAAATCTCATTAATGAAATTACTTACCTGAGCTTTGGATTGTAGATTGATTTACCACCAAACTGACTAAATTTATTCTCATATAAAATGTTACCTCCAGTGATAAAAACAAGAATTACACTGCTTGTAGAGCTGTTGGAAAGAGGCAAAGAACAAACCTTACTGCAGCCTTTCAGAACTTAAAAGTGGCTTATAAGAAAGATGGGGACAGACTTGAGTAAGACCTGCAGCAATGGGACAAGGGGTAATGGATCTAAATTAAAAATGGGTAGATTTAGAGTAGGCAGAAAGTTTTTTACAGTGAGGGTGGTGAGACACTGGCACAGGCTGCCCACATAGGTGGTGGGTGCCTCATCCTTAGAAACATTCAAGGTCAGGACTGCAAGGCTCTGACCAATCTTGTATGGTGGAAGATGTGTCTGCCCATGGCAGGGGTGTAGAATTAGATAACTGCTAAAGGTTCCTTCCAACACAAACCACTCTGTGATTCAGTGATTCCAGAAGGAGCCCAGAGAGTTTTACTGATATTAAAACTTTCTGAATGTTAGGATCATATTAAAAGGGCTGTGCTCTTATCAAAATACTTGCTCAGAAATGCAGAAAAAGCATTTTCCTTCACCCCAGTACCAGGTGCTGGCAGTGACACAGAAATAACGGAACAATTAGAATAAACAGCATAATTAGAGACTTTGCCTTTTTTTTAAGGGCTTGCTCCCTAGGCATGATTTTAATACTACAGACAATCAGAAGAGTTGATAGAGAGACAGATAACTGAGTCAAAACTTAGGTGAATTTTGTTTCTGCTGCAGTTTGAGTGTTCCCACCCTGCACCAGCTGGTTTTATTACGCAGGTGGATGGAATGTGTTCTGCTCCATTTCCAAGGGAGCCACACAAGCCTAGCATAAATCAGTCAGCGAGTACCTTGAACCACACATATTAGGAATGTAAGCAAGAGGAATTCCAAAATGAAGCATGTTTAGACAAAGAGGCAATTATGGCACAGAGAGGAAAGGAGTGTAAAAATTTCATCTTGAATCAGGGATGGAGCACAGTAGCTCAAGGAGGTGAAAAGTCTGATTCTTTATTTATATAGGCACATAAATGGGGTGATTTTAATCCCCTGCATATGATATAGCAATATCTATTAGAAGTGAATATCACAGACTGATTCCCAAAGAGGATTTAGGAGACTGGTCTTACAATATCCACACAGTTCAATGAGGCAGACTCAGGTCTCATTTACAAAGAGTCTGCCCAGGTGTGCTTTTATGGACATTGGAGTTACGCAGAATGGAGGCAAATGATACATAAATGTCGTGCGTTTGCACCGCAGACAAAGGAGGGGTGAACAGAGCTGCTCGTGTCGCTGCATGCTGCAAGCTTGACCATAAAAATGCATTCCCAGTGGGTCAGCACCTGTTTAGATAAATGGTTTGCTTGAAATACACAATGCAGGAGAGCGCGCTCATTTATCCATATGGCACTAACACGAATTGCCAGCTGTGGCCAGTCGTCCAATATGTTCTCTCTCCATCTATGACATATGAAACCATATGGAATCATCTATCCATTAGGAAGAGATCATTTTCAGACAGGAAGGTTTTCTGACACAATTATTAGCTGCGGCGTTCTGGACCAGGAACAGGCCGAAATAGTCAGGAAACAAAAAGAGGCTTATGCTGTCTTAAAGGGTCATGTGAAGAATTTCTGTTTTTAAATTCATCTTTAAAGCTTCTCTTTTCTTTTTTTCTTTTTTTTTTTTTAAAGAGTGCCTTTCATCTCTCAGCCTAATGTCATTCTGCTGCATGAGATGCCTTTCTCTTCATCCATTTCTGCAGCAAGTAATCATGGCACAGGAGGCTACTGGCTTCTTTAGAGCTTGGGCTTGACTGGGGCCAGCAGGCAGGTACATGACTTGCTGGAAACAGCCTCTTTTAAGAGTAACTGCTCAACACCCTGTTCAGCAAATAAGTGGTCCCAAAACTGTGACTCAAATGTACTTCGTTCCCAAGCGTCCTTGTCTACACAATGTAGACTTTGCTCTGAACTAATGCTAAACACTGTATATCAGCATAAAATCAAAGGAAAACAGCGTCAAAACAGAGTCACTGGCTGAATTCAATAATATCTTTATTGAGACAGAAAATCCTATTAAGGCAGTTCGCCTGCTCTGAATCTGGAATAACTCAATTACTCTTGATTTGCACCAATGCAAATGAGATGAGAATCTGCCCCCAGAACACTTGGTAGCTATGCTCATTGACATGATCAGAAGTACAGTGTTCCCTATAATCAGCCTTGGTTTACCTCTAATGGATATAAGCAGAGACAAGAGCCTCAGGCATTTCAGGCTGTGGAGTGAATAGCTGATCCCTGTCTGCTTGTAGAGTATGCAGATTATGTATGGGGAATCAGAGAGGCTTATTTTGGAAATTAAGCAGCCTCCAAATGAGTCTGAAATCCAGAATTATTTCTTAACAGCAGCATTTACAGGTAGAGGATCTCTCCTCCCATATGCATTGCATCTCACCTAATCCAGCAGAAACCTTCTGAGTTAAATCAGCATGCAATGAAAATAAGCTCTGACCTTTGGTACAGCCCAGACTATCCATGGAAGAGAAAGACAGCATAATTACTACTAACTTTAAAGCTAAACTGGAAGTAAGAAGTCCCTTGATCTAGCACCCTAGTACTTGAAATAAGGTTCGGGCTCCTACATCCAGTGATTAGAGATAGACCAGTCCACAGACAGTTCAAAACTCAGTTGTGCCAAGTGCAGACTCAATAGATGATGCTAAACACAGGTAAAATTTTGTAAAATGATTGGTTACAGTCTTCTGCTTAACACACCAGGGGCCCATATCCAGTCCTTTTCTTCCCCTTCCTGTTTTATAGGAGTTGAGGAGATAGATCTTTTGAAAGGATTTGGATCTGGGTAACAAGTTTTGTGTTTTCCTGCTAACAGTGTCATATCACTTATTCTGAAAGAGAGAGATAGAGAGCTGCTTCTCATACCAACACAGGCCACAGTTAGGGAAGTAAATGGGAAGCCGGGATGAAGACAAAATATATATATCTTTGTAATCTATCTATCAGAACACAGTAAGAAACACCAGCCAAAAACCTTTGCAAGCAGTCTAGAGGCTACTCACACCATAACAAAGCAATTTCATGTGCAGTAAGTGGAGATTTCAGGCAACTTTTTCCTGGCTAGATGTCCATATGCAGAAGGTGACCACAACAAACACAGTAAGTGAGAATTCATATAAAACACTTCAGAGTGTTTTAGGCACCTATTTACAAGCAACACAAAGCACATAAAATCAGGAACCTAAACCTTCTGCTAGTTAATGCAGAAGTTTCCAGATAAGGTAACACTTAAAATTAGTATTTAACTAACAGATGGCACAGATAGCCCAGTAATTGTCCATTTTGCTGACAAAATAAGGAGACAATGACTCAGTCTTGCCTAGAGACAGCACTAACTGGGAAGCAGGATACACCGATTTGTTTCTTGTCTATATGGAATGAGCTACACACATTACTATTTTCAGGGACATTAGCCCATAGTTTTCCAGTCCTTTTCTGACACTCCAGTTCAGATAATAAAGGATGCTGTTGACCATCTACTAGTTACAAGCACTTGTTCCAGCACTTCTCTCTTTTTCCCATTACCAGGGACACTTTTGTGATGTACCTGATGCTTATGATGTGTTTCTGAATACCTGATTTTCTTTCCCAAGCTACGATGATATGGAGCAGTACTGGCATATTGGCATCTCAGAAGGTTTCTAGTATTCCAGCTTGCAGGTTGTGATCCCAGTTCTTTTTGCAATGGCTTACTTATTTTTGTGACATCATGACAATTGTTCTCCCACTGATGATTTGCCTTTCTTTGGTCCTTTAACTGCTTATACTTGACATGTCTTCATCATGCATACCTGACATATTTTAAACACCACATGCAAGCATCTCACCAGAGGAGCAGTTTAGCTCAATGCCATGTCATGCCATGCCTTAGTAGTTCAACCCATTGTTTTCCCAGATTTAAATCCATACCAGCAATTTTCTCACTCATATTTGTCACACTCTGCCAGCCACAAAGTCAACACACCACTTCAGCTCTCAAATGTATATCTCTACTTTAGGCTAAAATTTAAACCAAAATGTTTCTTAAAGCTACTAGTGTATTGGTTAGGACTGTGGAGATCATAATCAATCAGAAAGTCATAAAACAAGATAATTCATATGCTTTGATCCATTTTTATGCACAGACAGGGTGTTTAAAACATACAGATCTATAGAAATATTCCACATAGCCACCAAAAGTTTATAAACTGGCATTTGCTGCTTTTATAACTATATTTGACCAAAACATCCTAAAAATTCAGCAACATTTAGAGGTTGTTGTTACAACCTAGTATATTTGCTGGGAATTTATAGGATTATTTGCTTTGTTCAGTCTTCTGCTGATTCTACACCCACTACAAATGAGCACTACACCATTGGTGCCAACCTGAAAGAGTATTCTGAGAACATGGATAGTAACAGAATTTATTTCAAGCACAAAGCTTTGCGGATATATAAAGCATTAACAAAGCCTCCATCCTGCACAGACCATGATATCCAACTTGAGTAATAATCTCTTCTACAAAAAGGTTGCCTTCCCACTTATAGGAGCAACAAGCTCCTGAGCTGCCCAACAGCTGACTTCAGAGCCGTTGCACTAAAATCTGGAGGAAGAGTCATCAGAAGTTGTCTGCTTTAATATTTGTCACATTTAGCCTTTAAAAAAATCTTCCAGGTACATTTATTCTCACAATTTTTTTAACATCTCTGGTCACAAGTCAAAGCCAACTTCCCAAATGTGGCAGAAACTATATCAAACTGTAACAGGACCTGAATTCCTTCTTATATCTGTTTTATTTAGTGATTGGGAAGAAGATGCCCAAGACATACTACAAGGTGGATCAGTATGGAAGTGTTGTTTCATTCTGCAAAACTAAAGATTCCAGCCAGGTACTCTTTGAAAAACCCCTGGAACAGTTACTCCCCAGAGCTGCAAACAACAAACGAGACCTTTAGACAGGTGGGGCCTAGCCAGAATTACCCCTGCTTTTCATTAATTTCAGTAGAGATGCATTGACACTGACATGGAATTAGTGTGAAGAGTAGTTTGTCTCTTATTATAAAAGGCCAGTGCCATCCAGATTCAGGGATGATACCTGCATCTTGTCCATTGCCATCATTCAACAGAATTATGACTCATCTTTGCCTCCTATTCCTTTCCCCCTTGTCTACTGAGATGTGATGCCTTCTGGGACAGGGTCTCTCTTATACACATTTAGCTGCGGGCTGATGTTGCCTGAAACTACAGCAGCATCCAACTGCTGTGGTGGTGTTCAAATACAAATACTCAAAACAACAGCAAAATGTCTACACCTACATAATATCTTTTCTGTGTGGAAAAGGGAATAAGCTGCAAAAGTCAAAGTCAGGTCTGCTGTGATACAGCACCATGGTTTGTAACAGTACAGTTATTTTAGCAGAATATTTATATTCTCAGAAGACATAGTTATACTGTTAAAAAAATCCAGTCTGTGCTAGAGTAGAATCTCTCACAATGCTGCTGCAATCTTGGCTGGTACCTGTGGATTGTACTGCAATGAAAATAATGAATAATAAAAAGTAATAATTGAATGTGAACTGCATGCACTGGGCTGTCATGTGTGGGCAATACAAATGACTTGCAGAAATTCTTCCTGCTCCTCTGTATTCTGCTCTTGGTGACAAGCTCTTTGTCAACTTTTCCTTCACTGTTAGCAATGAAAATGTGCATGTGTGGCAGCCAGTAACTCAAGCTTCCCATGGGGACAGTTAATTCTCTGCTCCTTGGTCCTGTGCTTATTTCCCTCAGTCACTTTTCCCCTACGGATCCAGTAACAGAGCAGAAAACGTGCCGGAAAGAGAATGAGAGCAATAATTAACCACAAGGAATGAAGGAATGGGACTGCTTAGAAAGCGCAAGAAGCAATGGCATGTCAAACAGCAAAACATCACTGCCTAATGGTTTAAACAAGGGACATGAAAGCCTTGCTCTTTCCTTTCCAGTGACACAGGAGTCTCCCTATCCACAGAAATATCTCTCTGTTAAAGGATAACATTAAACAATCCAATCTTTAATAAGCCACTGGAAACCCAGAGGCACAAGACAGACTGCCTTTGTTTATCACAGACCTTATATGCTCAGAGGTCTTCAGATGAATGAGGTGCCAGACAGCAGTCTGGGGGGACTGGGGGTATTAACTCAACACCCTCCATCAGCTTCACAAAACCATCCCTCCATGCACTCAGATCCCACCCTGGCTTTCCCACACTGGCTGAGGATAATGAGGAAATTATTCCAAAACTATAGAGTCTAAAATAAATTTGCTTCTATCTGAAAGTCAGATTTTATGCCATATATTTATACTTTACATCACATTTTTACAGGATCCACATCCAGAGGGAAAAAAAATCTTACCATTTATGAGTTCAGCAGTAAAACTCCAAAGGAGTTACTCACTTGCCAAATAGGGGCTTCTAGTTTTGATTGAGATCTCCTGGGGTGTCCCACAGCTTGTTGCCTATCTCATGTCCACCTTCTAGAACACCTTATGGCACCTCATAAAGCAGTGAATGCCTGTGTCAGGTACCTGAGCTCTTCAGTATATTCCAGGCTACAGTTTTACCCCAAGGCTAGTTTGTGATGAGATGGCAGAGTTTGCAGAAAGTTTTCTTTTCTTGCTTGGATCACACTGACAATTAGTCCTTGGAGAACAAAACACTGCAGAGGCAGGACGAAAGCATGTGAACAGCACAGAGCTCATTTCCTCTCTGGCTGGCACGGGGAGTAGAAAGAGCTTTTAAACAGCGAGTGTCAGAAGAAAAACTCTTAGGTCTGGATGTCAGGTCTTAAAATTTTTTCTTATTTGTAGGCTGAAAATTCAAAACTGTAACCGGTTAAATAGGGATTTGCCTAATACCTCATATAAAGCTCACTGAGTTTTGCTCTAATGCCAGTTCTACACCTGTGTAACAGTGTTGGCTTCCACATTTGCAGCACTGGGGCACCAGCTCTACCTAATTTAATTGCAAGCATTAGATCAAGCTGCAGAGACACACTTTCAAGAACTGGGATGTTTGAAGATCCATCCAAATCCTTGATCAAGACAAAGCAACCCCAAGCTACCTGTTTCATGTTTCTCTTTCAACAGCAAACTAACACATTTGGGAAAAAAATGAGGCTTGTGCACTGTTCATAAAGGCTGGGCAGGCAAGCTTTGCCAAGAACTTTTTTCATATCCAGCTCCACGTGCAGCCACCTGGGAGCCGCTTGACTCCTAGGCTTGGTGGAAATCATGGCAACTTCCCAAACACCTAATATGCTTGTTCTAAGAAAACAGACCCAGTTTTTATCTTTATCTTTAAAAGTGAAGCAACCCAGAGCTCTGTCCCATTAGCTACACAGGACAGATAAGTTCAAAAGCACTTTGGCAGGGAACGTGTATCTGACACCCTTCCTATAAATGATGCCTCTCCAAATAGGTTCCTAAGCTAAACCTATAATAGGACTTTGTTAAACAAAAGGGGATTTGTGAAGGTATGTGGCAAAAATCGCCAGATGATAAAACAGATTATGCCTAGAAAACTCCTTTGAGCTTACAGTTCATCTAGCTGGATAATCCCATGTATGAAGGCGGGACCTAAAAAGGTGGTGAAGCCTTATGTAAACAGGTAAGCAAATCCCTGCACAAAGCATGATCCCTCTCTGGAAGCTGTAACGGAGAATCAAATGCATGTGGGCTGGGTGTGAATTCCTCATTTGCACCAGGACAGCAGTGTATAACAGCCTCCTTTGCTCAGCCTCACTCCTCACACTTGCAGAATAAAGACTCACAAAACCTTTAAAGATGCCAGGACGATGTTTACATCTTGCTACAAGGAGCAGCGAGCAGCAAGAATTTGATCAAGAAAATCTTCTTCAGAGTAAAATAATCACATGAAGGGGGAGAGAGAAAACAGACTGATTGTAGTGTGATAGAAATAGATACTATGATTTTTCTTGAACTTACAGAGTTAACTTTTGAGAAATTGCAGAACTTCCAAGGGTTAAGAAAACCTCCAGTAGAATATGAGCTTATTCATGATCAATTTGTCCAACTTTTTGTTTTCCCTTTCTTACAGACCCCTTTGATGATTTTCAAGGCAAAGAAAGCCGGGCATTTTTTAGAAGGGGGCATCATGGCGAGGGAAGGGTTACAACAACAGATGCCCCACATTTGAAGTGCTTCTCTAAGCCTCTGTATGCACACAAACAAGAGATGCTGCTGAGCCTCTCTTCACATTAAAAAAGATAAAATCAGGTCACTTAAGATAGAGAGAAGAAAGAATGAGACGAAAACACTGCTCAGAAGTCACCACTAAGGGAACATCGTGTACATATAAGAGTAATGCAAAGGGAAAAGTAAAATTCCTGCAGACTCCAGCTCTTGCATGAATTCTCTCTGTTGCTATGAGAATGATTGGGTTTTTTTTCCAGCCTTTCTTTCCCCACCTACAAAACGGGGACAGCACTTACATAACCACTTTGCAAAGTGCATAGGAGGATTAGCTGGCTGTCATCTGTCATATGAGCAGACCTATGAAAGTGCGAAGGAGTATTTTTAATAAATACCTCATTACCTTGTTATATTTTTGACTTAAATTCTTCCCAGGAAGGTCAATTGCATTTTTTTTTCTGCCATCCTCCCAAAAATGGGCAGACCCCTTAACTATCTCATCCCTGATGAGCCATCTTTACCTAAAATAACTTGCACACAACATGATGTGTTTCTCTTGGTCAGTCACGTATGCAAGTCACAGTGAGCCACACATTAAACAATAACAGATTGATTTGTTTTTTAATAATCTGACCTTGTTTGATCTGGACAGGCAATGGTGTTTTACATCCTGTCATGCTACAAACATGACAGGCTATGGATCCTTGTTATGCTGCTGTGAATATTGAGTGATTCAAGTGAAAGATTCAGAATTCCACCACAGAAACAGAAATCAAAATAACTGTAAATAATGTGGGGTATTTAAATAACTTGGAAGTGGCTGCAGCCTTACTCTTCAGGCTTTAACCTGCACAAGCCCATGAGATTTTGTGCTCTTTGCTGCTAAGGACTGGGGCAAATTTCCATCATATGCAAAGCCTATTTCATTTGTTCTAATCAAGTTGACCTGGATTTACTTGGCTTCCTCCAAGCAAAATTCACTGTACTGCTCAAGAAAAAGAAAAAACCAAAACCCTCACAGTATCTGCCAGATGTAGTGACCCTCAACTAAAAAAAAAAGTAAATTCATCAGCATATTATTTTATTTCTTTAGCTGATTTGCTTTTGTCTCCTAAAAGCCTCTGGGACACAAAGCCAGCACTAACTTTTGTCCCCACCACAATGCTCAGTGATAACATTAGCTTGACCCACTTGAGTGTTGCAATGAGTTATGGTAATAAATGACTGAAGGCAAATTGACTCTCCCGATTCTCCACAATGCAAGTCTCAATGCATTTGAGAAGACTTGCTGGTTTTTCATCATTTTGAAGGCTTACCACTTACCAAGGAGCTCTTTCTAGGGAGAGGGAAGATGACCAATGTAAAGATAGTAATAGTAAATAGTAATTTAGACTCGGTTTTTTGCACATTACACAAAAGAATGACTATAACAGGGCTGGAATAATACTGGAGACTACTTGAAGGGCAGGTCTGATGGACATGACACTTGGGCTATGTTGCAGAAGTGCAAAATAACAGTCTCAGAAGGCAGCCAGGAAATGGAAAAGGATTCAGTCTAACCCTTCTCCTGTTTTTTCCATGGAATTTTCCTAATGGTGGCCTAACTGCTCTCCCAAGAAGTTACAGCACAACTTCCGTTTCTATTTAGTCATGTCATCTCCATAGCAGAACAAACTGCAGCCCCTGGCAGACTTTGCTCATACTAGAAGACGGCAGCTCTCTGCCCTCTTTGCTTTGTTAGGTCCTCAAGTAACTACTCTAGATGACTGGATACACTCCTATTGCCAAAGCAAAATTTGAAGCCCTCTTCAAATTTCTGTTATTCCTGAGTGGAAGCCTCACTCACCTTCCTTCACCAGGCTATGATGAATGATAGTCCTTCCTCTCTTGTGTATGAGACATACAGAAGCAGAAGTAACTGTTTGCTTCCATACCCTTGTGAACCATCTAATTCCAAGCCCCCTGCCATGGACAGGGACACCTTCCACTAGACCAGGTTGCTCAGGGACCCATCCAACCTGCCCAGAAATGGGCAGCCACAACTTCTTTGGGCAACATGTGCCAGTGCTTTGCCACCCTCACAGGAGAGAGTTGCTTTTCAATACCTAATCTAGAAGTGCCATTACTCCTTGTCCTCTCTGTCCTTTTCAATAGTCCAACTCCAGCTCTCTTGTAGCCCTCTTAGGCACTAGAAGGTGCTCTAAGGTCTTCCTGGAGCCTTCCCTTCTCCAAGCTGAACAACCCCAGCTCTCTCAGCCTGTCTCCACAACAGAGTTGCTTCAGTCCTCTGAGCATTTTCAGAGCCTCCTCTGGACCTGGCCCAAGAGATCCATCTCGGTCTCATCTTGAGGACCCCAGAACTCAATGCAGTACTCCAGGTAAGGAGCTTGGGCATTAACCAGAGCTAGTCTTGTCATCAAATCTGATTAGGCTTGGATGTAAATGGTTGCAAGTATGATGCTTTGAGGAAATGAAGATGCAGTCAAAAAGATCCATCTGTTCCTCCTGAAGTCTAGAGAGATATTTGTCTGATACAAGATGAAGAGAAAAATGGCACACAAGACAACTGGCTTTAGACTAATTTTAAAGATGTTTCCTCATTCCGTCATAAAACATTCTGACCATTTGCTTCAGTGATGGTCAGAGCTGGATGTGTCTTCCACGGCTAAGGAAGTGATGGTCTCCATTCACTGCTTACTTGTAACTGGAGGGTTCACTTCATGCTGGAATTTTGTTAGGCAACATGGAGTGAAGGGAAGACCATCACATGGATTAAATTAATTAGCAATCCATTGCTAGTAAGCATCATTGCTAATGATGACTTTTTTTTCCCCACATCAGAAGGCAGTTCATGCCAACAGAGCATTATAATGAGAACAGGAGGCTACATTTCCCAGATCAAGGTTTTGCATACCAAGCTGGTAGAAGGGGAAGATACCTTCATGGGTTGGAAACTCTATCAAGCAGGCTAGGATTGCTCTATAAATTACATGCTGGACATGAGTTACACTAATCTCCATCACTAGAGACTCATTAATTAGACATTTAAGAGCAAGCACATAAATAAAACACCTTCAAATTGTAGGCAGATTACATGCATGCATTCGGTTCTGTTATGGATACATTTTCTTCATGATTCATGCTATATGGCCGCTGGTAAGATTTGAAAACTCGTTATCCCAGGCTGATAAGTCCAGAAAGTACTTCCCAAAAAATCTACTGCCCACACTGATCTAAGTTCAACCTATAAATGGTGCATCAGGCAATTGACTTGGATTGTCACTGTGCGTGGTTTTATGTCTTTTCTTGCCATTCTTCCAAGATGATATGAAACAATAGCTGCATTCCAGGAAAAAAAAAAAGAAAGACAAGAATATTCTTAACTTGATACTTAGTTGAGGAACAAGAGTAATTCTTCCAATGGATTAAAAGAACACCATTAAGCAGTTTTAGAGCACAGTTTGTGAATGCAATGATACTAACAGTTTACATCACTGCAGGACCTTCACTTTCAGAAAATTCTGAAGATCTTTGCAAATTTGAATGTGTGAGGAAGTGTCATACAGCAATCTGAGTTACTTGAGCAACTCTGTGTGAACACAGCAGCAGGACAGTGAATACTATGAAAAAGGCCTGGTTAATGTTTTCTGTGAGTCAAAACCACCCACTGTCTCAAAATTAATTCAATGTTTTAATGTATATGTGATAGATTAAATACTCCGTTTGTCCAATGAAGGAATTTTCAGTTCTTCACCAGATCATTGCACTTCATAAATTTTTGTAGATTTCCCAAATCTTTGCAACTTGGTCCATTTTCTTCAAAAATTCAGTTTCAGTTGTGATCCTTAACTATATAATTGACAAATAAAAAAGCGGCAACCAAATCTGGTGGTATATCGTCGCCAGGTCTATAAGTTGGCTATTCTTTATAAATAGAATTATTTCAACCTTTTTTTACAAAGAAAATCTTAGATTATAAATTTTCACAAGGTTATTTGTAATATTATTTTTCAAAAAAAGTTTAGAAACTCTACAAGAATTGAGGCATTTTAATTGACTTGAAGTACATGCATTTGTTTTGGTTTTTTCCCTTGAGCAGTTGCTTGTATGTCTGCTTTAGCTCTGCTTGACACAATATTTCTGCCCTCTGTTTTTTGGAACCTTAGGTGAATCCCAATCTTATTTCACAGCTGCACTGCTTCATTCCTACTTGCTTCAGGGTGAGGGGAGCATGCCTGAGCAGAGCCTGAGCTCTCCCTCAACACTTCTCGGTATGTACATGTGGAACATGAGATGTGGATTATTACCAAATAACACAACTTTAGCTTTAGGAGAAAGGCAGGCATGGAGGAAATTGTGACTCAGAGAGGAACACTCTGTAGTACTTGGCTTCTTCAGGGCTGCTGTAACTGACTCATGGTGTGCAGCCCTTGCTGAAGGCTGTGCACTAAAGTGATGATGCTTTCACACTTGGTGAATGTCAGTACAATTCTACTGAGTCAGAGAGTCGGGGGGGATGATGACTGGCATCTGGCTTTTCCTCCCACACTCATCACTGGTCAGGCTGCACCTTGAATCCTGTCTTGTTTTTGGCCCCTCACTACAAGAAACACATGGACGTACTGAAGTGAGTCCAGAGAAGGGCAACAGAGCTGATGAAAATTCTGGAGCACAAGTCTGATGAGAAGGAGCTGGGGCTGTTTAGCCTGGAGAAAAGGAGACTCAGAGTGACCTCACTCACCTGTCGTAGTATTAACTAAAACTACCTGAAAGGAGGTTTTAGATAGGTAGAGGTTGGTCTCTTCTCCCAGACAACAAGTGACCGGACAAGAAGATAGAGCTTTCAGTTGCACCAGGGGAAGTTTAGATTGTTTATTAGGAAAATTATTTCGACCAAAAGTGTTGCAAAGCACTTGAACAGGCTACCCAAGGAAGTGGTAGAGTCACCATCCCTGGAGGTAATTTAAAGACATGTAAATGTGGAACTTGGGGACATGGTTTAATGGTGGACTTGGCAGTGCTATGTCAATGGATGGACTTGGTGACCATAAAGGTCTTTTCCAATCTAAACAATTCCGTGATTCTAAGATGGAGCATGCCCCAGACTCTCTATTCCAGGTGAATGCAAGTCTTGTCCCAGGTATCACATCAACCCCCTTACACTACTGGGGCCAGGGGCTGAGCTCCACCTGACTTGCCAGTTGCTGACATTGTTTGGCTGTTGGTGTTACATGGTTTTGGTTCTGACCACTCTTGCTGGAACTCACCAAAACAAATCAGCTCTGGCTAAGGTAGGAATGAGGATGTGAGCTTCTTGGTTTTGTCCTTTAGGCTATGGATACTTGTCCTTTAGTTGTTAATTAAGTCTCTAGAAGTCTTTTTTCTCTGTTTTTGCTTTTGGTTTTGGGTTTTTGTTGGTTTTGGGTTTTTTTTAAACAGCATAAACACAGCTGCAGGGATCCCAAACAAACCGCCTACTTCCAAGGGAAATTTCCCTGAGCATGCAATTCTCAGTTTCTTCCTTTTTTTGTGGTTGTATTTATATATTTATTTTTTATTTACCTTTTTTAAAATGTATATCCTATGGAAGCTGTGCCACTGACCTACTTTTTAAAATGCATTTTAGAAATCCCTAATCCTTTAGATGTTTTAATAACAGCATTTATATTAGAAAGGGTAGTTCAAGCAGGTACCAGACCAGAGCAAGCATTTACCATAGTGTGTGTGTAAAACAAAAAACCAAAACAAAAACCAAACAAAAGATCTTTATAAAAATAGATTTCGTCAGGCTTTTGAATAATGCAAACAGTGAGCTGAATTGTGTCAAAACATAAACCAAGCAATTCTTTTTAGTGATGCAAATCTTCTGTAGCCAGTCTGAAGTCTCAGCCACAAAGGTTTTTCTGCAATATTAAAGAGCAGACCTTCCTTTCACTGCAGAGTGATAAAGAGGCACTAAGCCCTGCTTGGTTGTTAGTCACAAGTCATTTTAATGTGGGTCTGTAACGCTGTGAAAGGTGACCTGCAAAAGGCAAGTGGCAGGCCATAATTCAGTGACTTGGAAGGTAACACCAGGATCTACTAGCTGATAATTGACTTTCCTGTTATACACTTATCATCTGTAACACTTTTGGACCCTCAGTGGGTCCTTGCTAGCTGTGTCTGTGTTAATCTCTGCAATGGGGATGGAGCAGTAAACTGTTCAGAGCATGGGAATGACTTTCCCAGTCTGTGTGAAAGCAGCAGCAGCAAACATGTTGCTGTCAACCCATCTCCAGTTGTCAGTCACAGGCCACGACTTAATATTATTTTTATACAAACACTACCTGCCCTCAAAATTGACTGGGATCCTGTTGTAGAAGCACAGGGTAAAATTACCGCTCTCCTAAAGAATTTATAATCTGACCAGCAATGGGATGAAGAGCATTTGGGAACGCCATGGCATTTGTGCCCTGTTCTCAAACACCTCTCTAAGTGCTGACACGTGGCTACTGTCAGAGACAGACAGGAGAAGAGGTGGGCTTTTGATGTGCCTGATGTGAGCTTAAGGACAGCAAGAGAAAATCCATGTATTAAAGCCTCAAGTGATTTAGCCAGAGCCAGGTCAAGAGCCGAGCAGTGCAGAGAGCCCAGGGGTTGTAACCCCAGAACTGCTACAGTTCATCCAGACAGGTGTCTTCCTCCTCCTCCTCCTCTCATCTCTGCAGACTCTCAGAGAGTCTCCTAATACCTGTGCATACTTTCTTTAAGAAGAAATTTCTTCCAGACTGCAGCAGGAGTACTGACAAAGACAGCGCCTGGGCTGCTGGCACTGCTGCTCCTCCACATTTGACATTTCAGAGAGGCAGGACTAGCTGCAGAAGCTAGCCTGGTTAGCAGGAATAATGAGGAGAACAGTGTGTACCTGCTCAGAGCAAGCAGGGATGTGTTCACAGATGTATTCCTGTTACATCCCGCTTGTGGAGTTTGATATTCACCTCGGTGGGATAAGACAGCCTTTAAGGCAGCACTGCTGATAGCAGCAGTCTGCTGGCTGCTTCTTGATACATGCAGAGGTTTAAGCAGGGAAGGAGAAGCAGTGGAGTACGCTGAGAAGACAAAATACAGCTGGGAATTTCTGTACTGCTCCCTTCTAGCTTGGAGAAAGGTACCACCAGTGGAAGAACATGAGCCAGTGGCATTATTCAGTTTACAAAATGCAAGAACAGAAAAAGCCTTGGCTTTATGCTCCATTGCTGCCTTGATGAAAGATGTCCCACCTGTGATTCCTCATTTGCACTGTAATCCTCACCTGCCTTAGTGTGTATATTTTGGAAACAGACTTTAAAGTTGTGATGGTATCAGGTTTTCAATAGAGTTTCCCCAGATATACCTCACAGGAAATTTGTCTCTGGTTTATTTTGTAAATCTGATACATGATCTCTTCCTAAGGCAACTAGATGTGTTGTCTTTTGGAGGGCAGAAAGGGAAAGAGCAAAGAAAAGGATTGGGAAGATTTAGCGAAATCTACATTCAAAAATGCCAAACTGCAGTTGGCATATGGACCCATTTTTTTTCCTCATTCCTCTTTGGTTGCTTTAGCTAAATAATGAACTAAGACTGACTCTTACCGATAGCTCCTTTGGGATGTTGAATATGTGATGAATCCCAGAGCATTAAGTTTTGTTATACTAATTTGCTACTATGAAGCTGAATTTCACCAAAGCAAGCTTGTGGCTCTAAAAAAATGTCTTCAGCCACGCTCAGTTCTGAACTAGACCATGAAATTGTAAGTAACAGTCATGTCTGCTGTAAAAAGCGAAAATATGTCTGTAAAATACACATGAATGTAAAAACTTGCTTTTGAGGGACAGCTCAACTTGACCATCAGAATGTAATTTAGAATGACTGAACAGGAATGTCTGTACCCAAAGGAGAAAAAAAATTGAAAAGTATCTAGAAGGAGGCTGCAATTTTTTATTTAACTCCATCATATCTGTTTTCTTTATGTTAGGTACCTCTAAATGCTTGTGAAGAGCTGCAGCTGTTTGAAATCCTGATACCAAATTGAAAAACATCCTGCCACCTTGAATGCAAAAATCAATACTGAGCCCCTTTACCATGAAGTAGCAGCTTTGAAGGTCAGTCTTGCACTGGCAATGTGGAGCCAGGATGCATGTTGCAGTGCAAGTCTTTTTCCTCATGCATCTGGAGTAAAATATGTATGATCTATATCTTCGTGATTTCCTTTATTCCAGTCAAATTGGATACCACAGACGTGAAACTCAACCACTTTCTCCCTTGATCTCCCCCCCTTTAAAATGACTTGTCCCATTTTATCTGTTTGTCTTCTTGTCCCATTTCTTTTAAACTCAGAAATTTCCCCACTCAAAACACAGCATTTAGTAGCATTTCTGCCTGAACGCCAAGTTTTCTAGGAATTCAGGTTCAATCCATCAGTTAGAAGGATTATTTCTGATTCCTGAAGACTTCTGACTTCTGCAGTCCAAAATTAGGAGGATAAACTTTTACCTGCAGAATTCAAAGTACAGTCAGGTTTATATCATTTACCATATATACCTATCTCAATCTTTTCAAGAATTGATGTGTTTTTGTAGTGACAAATGGTAAACTAAGTCAGGGTTTCTGAAGAGAGGTTCCTCAAAAAATCATTAAGAAGAGGAGTCACTAAACCTAATCTGGACTTTGCTATGAGAGCTAGAGCTCAGTGGGGAAAAAAAAGACAACTGATAGATTTTCTGATATTTTTTGTCCTGTTCACTTGTAGTCCAAAAAATAGTTCACATAGTTCACAGGAAGCTTAAATGACGTTACAGTATGCAACTTGTTAAACCAAGGGGTTAGGGTTTTTTAGGTTTCTTTTAATTATTTTTCTCCTTAAAGGAAAAAAAAATATTTTTAGAGAAAATGTCATTTGCAGCAGGGAAACAGTTACAATTTGTCTGGTTTCCTGTGACTTTCACCTTCTATGCTCCGTGGTGTGAGAAGGTCTGTTCTGTTTAGGAGAACCAAACTGTGACAATCATTTTGTTCTGGGACACAGTGCTCCTGTCTGGTGCTTTTGAAGATCTAGTGGCCTAAATTCAAGCACATCTGAAGGACATTTCTGGTTGCATGAGTGAAAAAGCCATTTTATTTCTAACTGAACTTTTTAACAAAATATGGATACTGAGTAGGGAGTTCTAATGTTAAGGGATGGCACAGAACACTGGGTATTTCATTCTCTAATGCATGTTGACATAGATTTATATAAATACATATTCACACATATAGAATGAAATCCATTGAAAGTTTTATATATAACACTGTATGTACAAGCAGTAATCAATGTACAGAAATATGCTCAAATGGAAATATGTACTTATGTGTAAATATAAAGCATGATTTGATGTTATTAATCTATACCACCAAGACCTGTTGCCATGATCTGGTTAAAGCACCTCAAACCACTTTTGTCACTAGCATTAAAAACCAGCATTCAGGGAGTTAATGCTAAATGAACAGTCAAAATCTCTAGCCAGTAAAAATATAAATCTTCATAAACCAGGCCTGTAGGTACAGCTATACCAACAAAATCTGTCCCTGTGCAGACCAGGTTTATGCCCTCAAAGGAAAAACAAGCCCTATGAATGTCTCTAAATTTCTTTCAGGTACAAGTGTAATTCTTTCCCTACTGCATGAGGAGCCACATAGGAATAATGCAGTCACAGCTTTTCAGAGTTACTTGAGGTTGTATGCAACCAATTCCTTTTTACTTCAATCACCTTTAAGATTTCAGTTCTAGAATTCTATCTTGTATTCCCAAAGCACCATGAATTTATGATAAAGTTAATCAGCCTTGTCCCTTAGGATAAATCATGCACCCCAGGAAAGGCATTCCAAGACCTTTAGAAGTGTAGCAAAAAACCCTGCAGGTTAAGAAGTGCTGTGCCTTAGTAGAAACACTTCCTCCCTTGTCCAGGATGGCTTTGGCTATCAAGAGGTAAAAACCACTATGAAAATGCTGTAAGTCTTTGAACAACTCTCTTTGGCTGTCAGAGAAAAGGACCTTTATATGTTGTCCATGATACTCAAAGTTATGTTGTGCCCTTGACTACAGTGCTCAGGTTCTCCTGCAACCTGCACAGAAGAGAAAAAGTAGAGACACAAAGTACTTTGCCCAAGGTCCCTCTAGAGTGTTGAACTACAAGTGGACCTTGGAGAACAGCAGCATTCAAATTTCACTGAAGAAACCTCTGAGTAAGCAAGAGAATACAAGAAAATATCTCAGCCTGGCCAATGTACAGCAGCTGAAATCAAAGATGCAGCCAAGCTCTGAGCCTTCCCCACTGGTTAGTGCATGATTACCAGGTCATCAGTGAATGCTTTGACAAAATTTTAATTAATCCTGAAATTAATTTCCAGTTTGATTACATTTCCACTTTGCTGAGAACGCACCCATTTTTGAGGCATTTAAACATATCCTGATTCCCACTGAAGACACTGAGAGAAAAGCTTATTAGCTACTTTTTAATTTAGAGCAATAAACCTCTTAAGGTTCTCAAAAACGTTTAGCATTTCTTGATGGTTTGCTACTTAAAAGCAGGGATCATCACTCACAAAAAACCATAAAGGTATACCAAAGCCTTAAAAAGAATGGATTTATGTAGAGTCCTTTATTTTACAAGCACAGATACCACAAAAATCTACTGATTTTTACATCGCTGAGATCTCTAACATCCCACATAGCCTTCCTTTCTCCTGTGATGGGGACCACAAAGAACATGTCCCTAAATGAGCAAGGAACAAAGAGCTGTGGGTTCCTGTAAGGTTTCCTGCCATGCTCAGGGAGCCTCAATGTGTCTGCACCTGCTTCTGAGGTCCCTTGCTAGGCTCTGCAATTCTACTCAGGCTCCCGACACAACTCACCTTCTACCACAAAGCTCCTTCTGACTTGCTCCCATCCTTTATACAACAGAATTCATTTTCCCATTTGGTATTTTATTTTGATGTTCCAGGCATAAAAAAGCAAATGGTTCCCTCAAGCCATTTTCTCTCTGTGAAACTGTGAAATAGCTTTGCAATTTTGGAGCAGTTTAAAATGCATTGTTATATTGAGAAAGAAAAGGGGAGTAGGGGGGAAGCTCCTGACTATGAGCACTGAATGCTATAGGAAAAACGGATTGAAATTCTTCAAATAAGGATTTCATAGCTTCTGCAGCTATCAAGGCGGATGGCTCCCTATTTGCATACTGCCATCTATATAAAAGAAATGAGACTCAACGGTTTTATTATAATTATATAGCTCGGGTTTTAGTATTAATAAGCCTATTGTTATCACCACTGCCTTTCGAAAAATCCTCCACATTTATGTCATACAAACTGAAATATCTGAAATACTGCAATTTATTTTTAAGGCACATACTAAAAAAGTAAATCCTTTCCAAAGATTCTTGCTCAGCACTGAACTAGTTTGTTGGAGATTATCACCAAGGACTGTGTTTGATCACTGTGTTTTTCAATATTCTCTTGCTTGCTGAGTGCTTTATTTAAAATTCACAGCAGAAGGAGGATGCATACTTTAAAGATGGTATCAGTGCCATTTTCCATGGGACTTCAGGCAGTTCCTAGGTGCCTGTGTTGATGTTCTATTAAAATGGAGCATCCTTCATTGAGCCACAAAAAAAGGAGACTGATAATTAAGGTGAAAATGCTGCTCTCCTGTCTATGCGGCAGAACTCTTATCAGGCCTGTGAACTCTTATCAGGTGCTTTCTTATCTCTCCTCCTGTGCATCCTCTTCTGGAATCCCACACCAAACTCCCATGACATCAATGGAAGCTCTACCCTTAGTGATGTGAAAACACAATTGCTGCTGGAGTCACCAGAGTGTGGCTCTGCAAGCACACTGTGGTCAGGGACATGGTACACACAAAGGAAATGTAAAAGGAAAAAATCAGTGGCTTTTGAGGCTGATACAATGTGTGACAGCATACTACTATGTATATGTATATATTGTTCATATGTAGCAAAGTTGTTCATTTGGTGTCGCAGCCAGACAGATAAGTTAAGCCTCAGCTGAAATGCTGCAGTTCCAAACATTCACAGGGACACATTCTGCTGAGTAAAGTAAGTTTGTCTTCCAGAGCAGAAATTTTTAAAGCAGACTGTGTCTCAGTTTCAGAGATTTTTTGGGGTTTTTTTTTTGCATAGGAAAATAGAATCATAACTTTTTCAAGCAGATAATACAAGGAAGCTTTGTGGAGAAGATCACAGTGATAAAAGTAGGGGTTTATCTAAGCTAAATCTCTGCATGCCAGTCACTTCAGCTTCAGAAATGCCAGCAGGTCCTATTTGCCATCTCATGGCTGATCTCAATCCATTTCTTATGGACACAGTGATAGAAGTGGGTTTTCAGGGAGAGGTTGGAGAAGGACAGATATTTGAGGTATTTGAGGGAGGAGGGCAGAGGCTTTGAACACCACAAGAGGTTTGAACATAAGATGATGTAATAGAGAGCTGTCAAAACACATGAAAGGTGAATGAAGGAGAATGGGAAAGAGATGTTTTACAGCCAAACAACACTAAAGAAAAATTTCTAGAGCGAGCAGAGAAGACAGGGAAATGATACGACAGAGAAGGGGTTACTGCAATCAAAAAAGATAGTAAACCTTCATGGCAACTTTCTTAAAATTATCAAGTTCACAATAAACTCATTCTGAGCAACACTGTCTGATGCCTTGCTTGAACAAATTACCACTGAGATTTACTCCTCTCTACAAAAACAGCTCTAGCTCATTCTTCCCCCACCATGAAAAAGACCTCAAGTCTAGATTTATCATGTCCCTGCTGACTTGTCACCTTGCATTATCCTGACAGAATACAAAAAACTTGACATATACCCTCTAGTAAAAAATTCACAGGACTCCCAATGTGGGAAGGATTAAGCATCATAATAGCCAAACCAAACAATTTCTTAGGGGGTTCAAATAAAGTCTGTCAAACATGTTCCATAGCTCTGAGAAGAAAAACAAATGCAAATGTAAATCACCTCTAGGAAAGGCAAATTCTTTAAGGTGTCCAAATGCACTAAATCAATCTCTGTATTTTCACTTGGGCAGAGTCCACAAGCTTTCACCAGTTAAAGAACCACAAGATCAGAGAGCACACAGTTTGGCATATTTGTATCAAAAGTTCCCAAGGCAAGTACTGAAGGTACTTTAATAGAATCCAACTTAGCTGAAAGAACTTGAGCAAGGAAGGAAAAAATATGATTAATATTTAGACAACTGCTGAAGAAACTCCATCTTCTGCATCTTCCATAATCACATTTTGAGAATTTTATTTTTGACTTAACATGCAAACACTTGGACCCAAACTGGCATCCAGCATAATATACAGTTATTAGCTATGTCCACTGGAAGACTTAGCCAAAATGAATCCCAGATAGAGACACTTAACTGCAAGTTTGGAAGAATCTGGACCCCTTGGCTCTCTCAGGAAGCAGCAGGTATGGCCATATGAATTACTGAAGAAATTGCATGCAACAGGCTAAAGAAAACCTTACTCTTTATCATGTTCTAAGACACTCTTAAAGCAACGAATTTCCCTCAGTAGCAAAGAAAAAAAAGGTAAGCACTGGAAGAATCCTTGATAAAGAGTTCCTGTTTCAATTTCAACTTCAGAGGTCTGTTCCTTCATTATGGGGTTAATTTGTATCACAAAGAAATATCCATGGTACTAAGTGAAATACATCTGCTAACAGAGGGACTATCAAAGGAAGAGACAGCAACATTTATTTATGAAAGCAGAAGCTAATTAAATTCTGACTAAAATTGTTTAAACTCAAAGAACAGTGAGAATAGTTATAAAGTTGCCAAAAGCTCCAACAGTCACCAACATACCATATTTTGGCATTGATTGAGAAAGTCCCAGCCATACAAATACTTAATATGTTGCAACTCAAAAAGGGCACTGCTCAGGGAAATGCTGCAGTCCTTGTGATGAAATAGATGCCAGTGGTTGCTATTCTGGCTTTCTTGACTATGAATCTTTTACTTGTTCAAGTCTATGATGCAGAGAGCTCCTGTTCACTCTCACTATTTGTTAGACCTTGAGAAAACAATTATGCGTCTGCTCTCTTCCTCCTCTTAACCTGCCTTAGGCTGAGGACTCTTCTGAGGACACTGTGTCTGAGTCTGAGTCCACAGCTCAGAGATGTGCTCCTGTGTGGGAGAATGAACCACTATAATTTCAGTGGAATCCATCGGTAACACAGTTTTGTTTTCCTGCTCCTCTTCTCAGATGTATCTCTCAGCAACTTTCCCTGAGTTAGTTAATGCAGCAAACGAGATTACACTGTCTGCTGCTGTGGATATGCTCAGACAGCATACTGCCCATGTTCTCAATGTCACTCTCCACCATCCTCCTCCATTCTTGCAAATTTAAACATTTCAAAACCTCTAGTCAACATGGACTGATCTATTACTAATCTCTGACAAATCCTTTGTTAATCCTTCCTCACTTGTGGCCCAAAAAGTAGCTACTGAAGCCAAAGGGAATTTGACTCAAAAAGACATGAATTTATGGCCATGATGCACAAACAGTGTTCAAATATGGAGTAAAAATAGATCTGATTCCTGCCAAACAGAATTCCAGAGAAATGGGCAGACTGGGATGCTTGTTGTCTTCTAGAGGATTAATGCGTTCATACTATATCACAAGAACGACAGAGCTGGCCCTCAAACACACCATATTTTTTGTTAGAGAACAGTAAAAATTCTATGAGGACTTATAATTTGGTAAGATTAATTTCCTTTTCTAGACTGTTTTCCTCCATTTTTAGATAGTGTTTCCTGGCATGGAGTTTTAAAAGTCATCCTCTTTTTTTTTAGATTCTAAGATTTATTTGTTGTTATTTTTTATTCCACATCTTCCAGTAGCTGCCAGGAAAAGCAATCTGGAATCAAGGTTTTCTTACTTTATATTCTGGACAGGCAAATATTTCAAGAAAATATTCTGCAAACAATATGTACTGTCTGGATCTGCAAAGATATTAAATAAACACAGAAAGAAGGGTGAAAATGAGGGAGTAAGATCACAAAATGAGAAAATCATCTGGCAAAATGAGCTTCAATTTACTTTGTCTTTTATTAATATGAGAAGATGTTATTAACAAGCATGAAAATCTCTATGCTCTGATGGTTGTCACATTGAAAACTGTAGTTAGTACCTTAAATTGGAAAAGCCAGAAGTCTGAGTGAATTTCCAAGTGTGTCAGGTGAACGACAGACCTAATTTCTGTAACTTTAGAATTAATCACTTTCTAACATGCAAACTGTATCTCTGGGACTAAAGATTACAATAATTTTACCTTTTTATTTTTTTTTAAATACAAGAAGAAAATGCAACGATTAAGTGATTTAGCCAGAGTTACATGGGGAACTTGGTGGTGAATTCAAATGCCTTATGCTCAGTCTTGTTCTTTATAATATGAGATCCTCTTTCTTAAAAAAATACCAGAGAAAATATACAAACAGCCAGTGGGGAATTACCCTAAACAACTAAAAGTCAGTCATGCTTGCCAAAACAATTGACACTCTACATTTTGCAGAGCAGAGGGACTCTTTTAGGCCTATGTGCTCACTTGCTAAGTTGCATACTTTGTAAGACACAAATAAAGATTTACTCTAATGTGCTGTGGTGGTTCTCACCCAGGGGTTTTTGCTTCAACAAAATGAAATTTCATATGAATCACTCAACAAGTAACTAAATGTGACTGAGAATACATCCTTGTGGTGTGCTTGAGTGTTATCTTCATTTTACCAAGGAAACTGAGGAATAGAAAAATTAAATGTTAACCCTAATCAAGCAAAAAAATGTTGATCTTCAAATCTAGAAACAAAACCTATTTAATTTTTTTGTCTTTAGCTTTGTGCCCTGGACTATTTTTCAGTAGGATGTGTGACTGTTGTATGTTGGACAAAAGAGTCCTAAACAAAAGGACCAATGGTAGTACTTCTGTCTTGATTAAAAGTCAAATATTCCCACATTGAAATTCTATGTAATTGTGATTTGGTTTCTATAGAACTTATGCTATCTACTATTTTAACAAAGAAATCCATAATACAGGACTTTTTAAAACATCACAAAAGATTCCAATAATGAGTTCTTACTCTCTATTTACTCCAGAAAAGCCTTTACTATGAACTACAGAAATCAAGTACCATCCTATTAAATTCAGCTGACATTTCCTAGACATGACGAATTCCTAAAAATTGAGGAGACCTTTTTCCTAATCTCTTCCATGAGAAGGGATCCAGACATGAAGCCTCTCTTCCCTGTTGCCTTCATTCCCAATGAATTAGCATTAAGGCTACCAAAGCCCTTTTCTGCCCTTCCCTATACCTCTGGGTTTGCTGCATGAAAATGGCACCTTGTTCTTGCCTCCTTACATGGTAATGATCAGTCTTGACAAGGGTTTTCAATGCAGGGGGAGCAGTCATGGCTACAGGCAAAATCACAGCTTCTGAACTTCATGCTTGTCAATAGCTGTTTGAGTTTGCATTGCCATACTAATGTGCCTTATATATATTCCCCAGGGCTCTCCACACCATCACATTGCTGTTGTCTTATTCATCAATACAGTCAAAACAGATCCAGATGCTGTCAGTTAAGGTCAAGACAGGCCTATTCCAGATCTATGGAGCAAAAAGAGCTTCATCCTATCTTATAAAAGAAGGAAACATTGTGTATTCATTGAATAAGTAACTATTGGGTTGTATAACTTTACCAGGATGGCCCCAATAATTAACCTTAACTGCTATACTGAGATTAACCTTTTATGCCATCCTCTCTACTCTCCCCGCCCATTTCTCCTGGAGTGTTTTTGGTGATTGGCACCCACACCACTGCACAGTCTGCAGGCCATGCTGTGTGAGATGGCATCTGAAGGGATAGGAAATGACAGCCTGTCCTTCATCCCAAATGGAAGAAAAATCAAGTGAAGGACTGGAGTGTGAATGGTTTGGGGAAGGATGGCCTCTGCTTATCTACAGCATGAAGGTGCAGCATGCTGGAGCTTCACCAGCATTTCCTGCATTTAAAACTCCATCACTGGAGACACTTCTGCAGGTGCTCGTACAATTCAGTTGACTGGTTCTTAGCCTTCTCTATTATTTTTTTAATAATTTCAGAAAATTCCATCCGAAAGCAGTGCACCCAGTTGGACCCAGATTTTAAAACAAACTTGAAATCCCTTAAGCTTGAACATACATGCTACTATACACCAACAAATACAGACCAAATATTTCCTCTGCTCTTTAACTCCTTTGAAAGGCTTGTGATGAGTTCAAACTGCAAAGGAATGACTTTCAACATGATGGTCACTGTGTTTCTATTTAGGCACTGATATGGGATGGATTCGGGACTCAAGGGGAGCTGAATGCTTCAAAATATAACTCCAGGGCAGTGCCATTTTTTATGAAGTTCTTGGCTTTTCTACTAAGATTAGTGACAAAGCAGACACCTGGCATGTGCAGGGGTTTCTGCACTCTGCAGATCTGAGGGCGCTGCCCAGAAAAGTTGTCTCCTCAGAGCTTGCCCTTGTGCATTCTGCCTAAGGAAGTTTGCTTTGTGAGCAATCTCTCCTTGCTTCCACTGTCTCAGCTATCACCACCATATTCATTCCCAGGAAAATCAAATATACCACTGTTGTTGCAAATATTCAGCTTACCAACAATTTCAGAAGTATAGTTTGATGAGTTCTGTGTGAAAGCACAGTGAACCCATTTGTGGTGCCCTAATTGCTACATGTACAAATGTAACAGAGACATTGGCTCTTACTTTAACACTAGTTCTCTTCTGCAAAAGACAGTGTCAGAGAAGTAAGGCAGCTGCCTGCGCAGAGACACAGCAATAGTCTAAAGATTTGAATAAAAGTGGCAGCAATAAGAAAGTAAAATATAGCCTCTGTTTCTCCTGCAAGCCTAGTTTGATAAAATCTGTCATCGTTCAGTATACACAAAAACTACAAAGACATGCTGAGCATGCAAAATTGGTAGACTTTTCTGGGGAGCAATAGGGACTGCAGACCTCCAAAAGCTATTCCTTGTTCTCTTTTCAGAAGGGAAGACCTGTCCTGGCCTTCTTTTTCCTTTGCTGCTCCGCAATCATCTGTTGATAAGCTGTCCCTTTCTAGATACACATTTCTTGAAGAAGCACAAGAGAAGTATTTGCTCAAAATTTTTTCTGCAAGCTCTGACTTCCTTGGAGCTGTTTCTCTGCCACAACCTTACCTTGGTGGGGATTTTGGACCATAAAAAGAAGATTGGCTGTCATCATGCTGAAAGTTTCCTCACTGTGCAAAGATAAGCTACTGATTGTTTTTATTTGATGACAAACTCTTGCCAAGTATTGATGCATGAATAATATTAATGTCCGTCCCTCTTTATGTCATGTACTTTAGATGTATCATTCTTATAAACCAGCCCCAGGTTCCTAAACCAGTCTGGCCTATGGCAAGCAAGAAGTATAAAGAAAAAAAAAATAGCCACCAAAGATGCATCTTGTGCAGAAAGTACACACCACACTGTGAACAGGGGGAACAGCAACATCTGGAACTGCCTCATGACCAAAAAACATCCTGAAAGCCAACTCATGCAGATGTGTTCAGCCCAGAGGGTTTACAGTGCTCATCCCTAACCTACAGAAATGCAACATGCTCCAGAGAAATAAATGGAGTAAAAATATGTATTTGATTTAGGATGAACAGGGGAAGAAGGAAGAAGAATGTGAAACTTTCCATTGGGTTATTAAACTTTCCTTTTCAATGTTGTTTCTGTTCAAGCAAGTGACTTGCCAGCATAGCTGAGCTGATAATTTCAGAGCCAAATGTGCTCAGTGCCAGTGTCATCAAGAAGGATAGATTATAGAGCTGCTTCTCATTTATGTGCTTGTTCTGATGAAATACAGACATTTATCTTTGTGGAACTAGTAAAACAATTGCATCATTTTCCATTGCAAATTGAATCAATGTACCCAGTGGCTGCTGAGCTGGGAGCAGAGCTGGAAACTCTATGTTCTGCTATGCAGCTGCTCTGATGGTAGGATCCATTTTGCATTCAGCTTGATTGCCTTCACCTTCCCTGTCCATTCCCAATCCTTTTTTAGAAAACCCACATATACAATAACAACAACAACAACAAAAAAAAATCCCAAAACAAACAAACAAACAAACAAAAACCCCCAAGAAATCCCAAAAAACCCAAGCGGCCAAAAAAATCCAAACAAAACAACCAAAGATAATCCCCAAAAACCTAGCTTTTGTTTTGTTTTGTTTTCTCCACAAACCCTCCCCAAGTGAGCCTGAGGGCTGTAATACTGGCAGCCCTTTGTTCAAGTTTGAATTGCTGGAAAGACTACCCTGCATCCATGAAAAATACAGATCCGACATGGAATTCCTGCCAATGCTTAGAGATATTTGCCCCTGATATTTTGCTCAGGTCATCTCTCCTTACAGAGCATCACACCGTGCTCCATTCTCTTGTCAGACCTCACACAGAGCAAGTAATTCAGGAAAAAATCACAGCTGTTTAGTCAAACAGAGAGGGCATGGACACTTTCTTTGAGACCTCCGGCCACTTGGGCAAGTCTAAATTTCTGGAATCACCTATCCAAGTGTAATCGCTGTATAAACCAAAAGATTGCTCCAGAGACTATAACTTTGTATGGGGAAGGAAGCAAGTGCATGATACATACGGTGGATCTGCCAAGAAGCTGTGTGAAAATACAAAAAAGCACCTAATCAATATTGCCATGACATGATTATTAGCTATTACTTACATCACTAATGTTCTTCAAGTCCCAGGTAGGACATGCAGGTGGATTTTAGTTACTTATATACTATCCTGCTTGGATTTTACATCACAGTTATCATTCCAAGGTGGGAAGCTCAGATAATGCTGGACTTCTACAAAGGCTGCAGATCCAGCTGGTACCTGTGTTCCACCTGGTACATATGCAAAGACAAACATCTCTTCCAGCGAGGAATCCTGCCCCTGACAAATTACAATTTAAGACGATAAAAATTATAGAATCAGAGAAAGGCTTGTGTCAGAAGAGATCTTACGGGTCATCTATTTCCAACCCACCTGCTGTGGGGAGAGGCACCACCCTCCAGATCATGAACAGAGAGGAGAAGGCAGAGCACAAGAAAATGATGAAACCTTAGTACAGTGCTCCTGTCACAGCTGGCTGATGGCTGGGAGTTCTTCAGCAATCCAGTGAATGACAGCTTCTAAAGGTAATACAAGTAGGACAGTGGTGCAGCTGTAATTGTATTAAGGGGCAAAGTCTCCTCCAAGCATGACTGTCAACAGAGGAAGAAAGCATGGAGGTGCTTTCTGCACTGCTACAAGTGTATTTACAAATCAGGCAGAACACATAAATGCTGGGGATTTTATGTAGGTCTTTCAACTTCTATTTCTGTAACTCCAGGGCAAGAAAAAATAGCCCTGTGAAGAAATAGCAGCAGAGATTCTAACTACAAAAGTAAACAGTATTCTAAAGACCTTGGAAATGCACTTATTTATGCTTTTACAGGTGATTTTAAAAATCTCCAGCTTCCTACAAGTTATTTCATTCTTGAAATGGTTTGGTTTTGTTAATCTGTAGTTCCTGATTTCATTTCTGTGCATTCCAGTAGTGTTTAGAGACTCTAAACAGCATTAATGGTGCCTACCATACAAACCCAGATAACAGACAATGTTTACCCTGAAGGCAATTAGAAATAGGGAGAAGATGCATCTGTGGTATAGAATCGAGCAGAAAGGAAAAAGCTGTCATGAGGAAGGATCCAAAGGAAATCCAAGATTTGCAAAAGTGTGGTTGTTTATAGGGCCTCAGGGTTTAGCTGCTCCAGCTGAGATGCTTCCAAAGGGGGTTGATAATGCAAAGCATTCATTGCCATGAAACAGGATTCAAGTCTGCCTCGAGTTAATCACTTACAACACCAGGAACTGAAGATCTTACACTTCTGAAGCAACATCAGTTTAGACTTCCACAAATTAATCTTCATCCAGTGCTAATGGTGCTCAGTACTGGCTCTTAAGACTCCACTCTTGAATAGTTCATAGTCATGCTGCTTTCAGGTTTTCCTACTTATTATGAGAAAAACAACAAACACTGAACTCAAGTGAAAATATGCTTTGAAAGAGGCAACATTTTTGGGGGGGAGATTTTATCTGCTATTAGCCCAAGAGATTAGCTTGGAGAAAATGAGTAAGTTGTTAGGCACATGCTGAGGCTTGAAGCAGAAAAATCCAAGCAAAATCAAAACTAGAAATATTTAATCCAAATTTGTCATCCTACAATACTTTGGCAGAAAAGTTGGTGCAAGTCTGTACTCCCAGGCACTCAGTCCTGCTGGATCCCCACCATTCTCACTGAGTTGGGGCAGCACCACCATCTGAATCACCACAATTTAAATAAGTGTATTAAATGATGCAGATTTAAAAGTGTTATTTCCTTTCTTTAAATCTGAGTTGCTTGACTGTAAAATCAGACTCTGCAAAAGAAGCAAAAAGATGGGGATAAGAATTATTAAGTGGCTTTAATGCCAAAATTATTACACATTTAAGTTTAATTAATGTGTTAATTAGAAAACCAGAGAGAAAAAAAATACTGCCGGTGGTTTTGGAGCAGAGGGGGCTTCTGTTCAAAAGAGATGGTTTGCCTCAATAGAAGAGAAACAGCCATTCACTTAGTTATCCAAGGCACTAGTTTAAAGATTGTATTGCACTTCATTGAAAACATTCCTACTGTTCACTTGTGTCCTGTACCAAAATATCCTTCACAAGACAGTTCCAGGTCATTCACCAGCTCATCAGCAGGGTTTTGCTGCTCACTTCTGCATATGGGTAACAGCATGAAACCCACGCTGTCTGCCAAACAGCCCATATATCAGAGTTTACCAGGCTCTGCTGCTGCTGCTGCTTTTCCTCCCCCTGTAGAATGCCACAGGTTACAGACAGACAGATGAAACGGGAAATACTACAGCCTTTCAAAGGACCACAGTAACTCTTAGAGGGAAATTATCCTTTGATTGCACAACAGAGATTCCCACACACAGCTGATATTAGGAAACACCCACGTAACGCTACTTCCAATAAAGAGGCACAACAAAACGTGTTTCTCAAGACAAAAGAATGAAATCTGGCAACTTTGCATGGCTGCTTGGCAAAGACTACAAGCGCTCTAAAGTGGCTGGTTAAATGCTAGAATTACAATGATAATTGGAAATGGAAAAGTCTGGAAACATTCTAACTTTGGAGGTTTTTGGTGTTCATTTTCTGTTTCTCCTGGCTGGCTGTAACGAGACACTACAACTGCTTTCTGAGCCTGTTCTTCTGCATAAATACATGCCAAAGGTAGGAGCAGACAGCTGCTGAGAAATCCATCAAGGGCTGTTAAACACAAAGATACCACCTCTGGCTCAAGCAATCCCAGAGCAGCAGATTGCTGGGAGGTGCTCTGGGGAATTGTGCCATGTGTCTGTCTCCCACCCACGTCTCCGCAGGACAGAGATCCGGTACCACAAACGGCAACTTCTGCCCTCAGCCAGTACAGCTCTCTGTAAGCTCTGCTGTTAAATGAGCACTTCATAACATTTCATTCAACAGACACTTTTGGAAACAGATGCTTCCCAAAGATGCTTTCATGAAGGATTTGAGCCAATTAAAGGGGCTTTCAGGAAAAGATACCTCCACATGCAGTGAAATTTACCCTTTGCAAGGGTTTGCAGACAGGCTGCTGTCTCTTGTACCACAGTAAATCCCCATCAAACATGGTGAGACAGCCATAGGCTGTATTCCACTGAAAAATTCAGATCCTAAAATAAATCTTTTAAAGTGCAAAGGTATTTGGATGTCAGGAAGAGAAATCTCTTTCAGGTCAGTCTCTGCTAACAAGTTACTCATCTATTTTGCTGCAAGGATTCAGGGCTCAGTTCTCATCTCAAAACATTTAATTAAGCATTTAGCCAAGTCCCTGAAGTCTGCTTAGAAAACTAAAGAAAATGCAAAAAATCTAGATTGTTTAGGCATCAGAACACTATTTCCTTTTCTTGCTCATCTACATGTGAGAAAAAGCCTGAAAAGAATTTGGTCCAACCTGGCACTGAAAAACTCCACATCTGAGCAGAAGTAAACATCAGAACGTTTCACCTGATGCAATGATCTTTTCAGAAACTTTATCAGCAGGAAAATGTAAGGAATTATAAAGAAGCAGAATCTGTAACATGGAATGTGACAGTGGGCTCCAACAGAAAAAATATTACTTTGTATTTATGTATGTAATGTTTGTATGTAATAACATGTCAGAGTTACTTAGAAAATAAAATGACTGATGTATAAAGTTGAAAAGGAGGAACTTCATTCTAAAGTAGAGGAAGAAAAAATCAGAAATACTATCAATGTGCCATCTAACCATCATAGCTCAAAACAATCATCATGTGCCACTGCTTGTTGGTGGACTTGGTCAGATCAGTGGTCACAAAAGACAGAATTTTAGGAAGTTCAGGAGGCCTATTAGTATTAGGCACCCAACCTGACAGGAGGCCTATTAGTGTTAGGCACCCCGAGCCTGCTGAGTTTAGCCTGGATTTGGGACAGCTATAGGATCTTTTAATGTCCAAGTGCAGGTATCAGCACCTAAAATATCTCTTTAAGAATCCTTAGCTCTTACTGCTCTTTTAGAAAGCTGTGTGACCCTTTTGTCAAACTCAGTGACATTTCTAAAGTTGAACAGAATCAGAACAACAGATTTTGGAGCTCATAAAGCAGTTGCCATATGGGAAAAGTTAAAAAAGAAACAGGCACACATACAAGACAGCATGAGAAATGATGGCTCTGCTTGGCCTGGGCAGTGTTTGTCCTCTCCTCAGAGGATTTTCAGCTACCTGAGCAATCAATCCAAGCACTAAATTTGCTGCTTCTTGTCTTTGTTAAAGAAAATCTACCAATAAATCCCCATAAGAGTTTGTGCAACCCAGATCAGTCAGTTATTTCTTTCTCTCACAGCATTCATGGCTTAACCAGCTGGCTCCCACACTGCCCAGGCACAGACCTTGTTAGGCACCAGCGGCTGAGGCAGCCTCGTGCGGCATTTTGAGGAGGCCGATGCACTGTAAAAGCTCCCAGAATATACTTTCTGTGTAAGTACAAAGAAGCAAGAAACCCCCAAAGTAATTTGTTTTCTTTTATGCTAAACAGGAAGATGTATGGGAAGAGGAGAACTGCTTATTAATCCCAACCAAACAGTAAACTCCAGCTGAGCAAACTCTGCCATTTGGTGGACTGAATTTCTTAATCAGGAAAACATATGGAGAGGCAGTTTCAGCAACTGAGACAGGAACAGGAACATTCAGCAACTGAGACAGCAAATGCTTTCCTATTGGTGTATACCAGAAAGACAACACAGTTTGCATTTACGAAAAATGGAATATTTTTGCCTTTTTTGCCTTGTACAAGCAAATTAATGTTAAGGGAACACAGCAGCTTCCCTGTAATGTCGTGAGAGCAGCAGAACCAGTGAAGATGGCTCAATTACAAAAATAAGAATGCTGTATGCAAGTCAAAAACCAAATGAAGCAAAACTAACCCATGCTTCTGATCTGTTCATCCCAGGAAAGTATGTCAAGAAAACAGCTTAGACTCTGGAATTTGTTGTCAGGAAAAAAAGCAAAAAAACATTCATTATCCCAAGAAATGTCAGAAGCAAAGCCTTGAGAGGAAACCTGCTGCCATTTCCATAAAATCATAGAATTTGGTTTGGGTTAGAAGAGACCTTTAAAGCTTATCCAGTCCAACTCCCCTGTAATAAGCAGGGATATCTTCAACTAGATAAAGTTGCTTAAACCCTATCAAGCCTGGCCTTAAACATTTCCCAGTACAGGACACCTCTCTGGGCAACCTGTGCCAGTGTTTCACTATCTTCATTGCAATATCATTCTTAATTATATCTAATCTATTTATATCTTCTTTTAGTTTAAAATCATTACTACTTGACCTATCACCACGGACCCCACTAAAAAGGCTGCCCTCAGGTTTTTGACAGCAGGTTTATCCAGCTGACAGCATCTTTCTTCCTTAGTGAAGCAGAAGATAGCCAAGCACAATGCTGATGGACACTGCTGATGAATATACAATCTCTCAGAAGAACTTCATGACCCAAACTCTTGAATGTTTCTGATCATGTGTACAATCAGCACTAGGGCCATCAGCTCCTGCCTGGCACAAGAGGTTATGGGTGGATTGAGCAGATGCTCTGTTGCCAGTGCATTTCTGCTAGAATTATTCCTCTGTGCTCTGTGAAGCTTAAAAGGAATCATAAGGGCCCCAGATTTTAAAGTCAGAGAAACAACTAAATCCCACAGTCCAATTAATACATGCAGAAACAGTGTCCCTAATTTAGGCAGCAAGGTCCAATCAACATAGTTCTCTGGCACATTAAACAGGTGGAGTATATTTAAGTACATGTTCTTGATGGAATGTAAAGTTGGTAGAGGGTCAGAAATAAGGTCTGAATTTTCAGCATGATCTGGTCACCAGCTTGTTTTGTGTTGCATATCAATATTCAGCATTTCACTAAATTGTGCATATTAAAACAAAATTATGTACAAACTTTTATTTAAAGAGATGGTCACAGATACAAGGCAGCTTGCAAAGAGATACATAGAAATGGAGGGTTACTGTCTGAAGAAATTTCTGTGATAAAGGGACATGTGTCATTAAACTATTCACAACCAGAAAACCTGGAGTTGAAGGTAGGACACTAACAAGATGTGCCATTTGTGGGACAAGGGTAGCAGAGTAATACTGATTCTTAGATTTATATAGGATAAAACTTTATATGCAGTACAAATTACAACCCAAAATACAAATTTTAATTAATTCATAAGCTGCTTTGTAAAAGTAGCTGAATTCCTACTCTTTTTTTTAACCCCACTGTGGGAAGTTGTGTGATCTGACTTTCCCACAACAATCTCAGTCTCTTTAGACTTCTGCTTACAGGTAGAAAAACACATTGTGTTGTAAGCAATCCTCATCCTCCCTGCCTTTCACAACGGTGTAGGATCAAGAGTAACCCCCTGCTGAGAAGAAACAGGCTGACCCCACTGTGAAAGAGAGATCAGTAAGGCCAGATGGGTTCCCAACACTACACTGAGCACTGAGGGCTGGAGGGAGCAGAATGACACCAGAAGAAGGGCTTTGCTGATCTCACCACGGAATAACTGCAGGGAAATTTTCACCTTCTTGAGGCACTGTACCAACATCTGTTTGTCACCAAATTCAATACAGTGGCTCCTTGGTCACAACTGAATTAGGTGGCCCCATCAGGAATCAGTGTGAAAGTAATGAAAGGAGTAATTGGCAGTCAAGGGAGGTGGCTGCCCCCCTCTACTCCACTCTGGTGAGAGCCATCCCAGAGTGCTGTGTCCCACTCTGGGGTCCCTAACATAAGAAGGACACGGACATGTTGGAGCAACTCCAGGGGAGGCCACGAAGATGCTCAGAGGACTGAAGCACCTCTTCTTTGAAGACAGTCGGAGAAAGTTACAAGTGTTCAGCCTAGAGAAGAGAAGGCTCCAGGGAGACCTTAGAGCACCTTCCAGAACCTAAGTGCTCCAAGTGAGCTGGATAGGGACTTTTGACAAGGGCATGTAGTGATGGGACAAGGGGAACGGTTTTAAACTAAAAGAGGAAAGATTTAAATTAGATATTAGAATGAAATTCTTTCCTGTGAAGGTGATGAGGCACTGTCACAGTGCTGGAGAAGCTGTTGATGCCCCATCCCTGGCAGTGCTCAAGGCCAGGTTAGGTGGGATTCTGAGCAACCTGGTCTAGTGGAAGGTGTCCCTGTCCATGGCAGAAGTGTTGGAACTAGATGCTCTTTAATGCCTCTTCCAACCCAAAGCATTATATGATTCTACATTACCCCAGCTTGAAAAATCACGGCTCAGCATCAACAGAGCAGCAAAGCTCTATTTTTCACTCGCTACAGGAACTTTCACCACTCTCCTAGAGGAGGTTTCTGACCATTTTAAAGTATAGGTTTTAAAGGACATTATCCATCTCATTTCTGCTGCATTGTTCTGAAGACTGAGCTTTGTGGATTTTGACAAGATTAATCTCTCCTATCTTTAGACACCTAGAAAGTACAACTTCACATCTGATCTGATCCTTTGATATCCACTTTAAAAGAAAGAAAGGTGTTTCTGGGGTGGAATTCCATCCCATCCCAAGGTAGACATCTAAAACAGGTCAGAGAAATAGTACTTGAAGAGTGTCTATTTTGCCCCTCCATTGACTGCAGGAGTTAAGCTGAGGAGCTCACATGCAGAAAATTACACTGGAATGTCTGAGGCTGGAGGAGGTAAATCCCACCCTAGAATATCTTTCCCAAGAGCTGTCAAAGCTCTTCACTGAAACTCTTTGAGGCAAGGAGTTATTTAGACTGCAAAGCTTTAGGGGGTCTTTTACTGTAGGCTTGAAAAGTTATTGACATATTGGAAACTCGGTTTAAAGGAAAGTCTTTGCACACTGTAGTGGTACTACCTGGTGGGAGTTCTACACAATTTCTGCTTAAATGAAAAAGGAATATGAACTGCTGCTTGTTGCTAAACATGATCCCACTCTCCAATATGCAAAATCCCATAGCTAATGAGTTGGATTCTCATATAAATTACCCTAATGCAATGAGAAAGGGCACCACCAAAATTCAATTACATCCAATTATAGTGGTTTAAATCTGAGATAAAGCAAAGCCAGAATCAGGTCTAGTCTGTTCCACATTGATTTCTAAGTTTTCCCTATGCTCAGCTCTCAAAATAGCTCAAATATTGATGACATGCAGAAGTGAAGTTCTACAAAATGTCATTTTGATATTCATTTAATTATGCTAATTGTGACTTGTTATCCTCTACCTCTTATTTGTACATTTAAAACATACTCAATTCCCCTCTAGCAAAATTCTTTTGTCAAAAGAGATCCAATAATTGTTGTTAGCTTATACTTCAAACCTCATCCCAGGAAAAGATAAATTAAGATATTTAGGTAAATGCAGAGACAGAATTTAATAACACTTAAGTGCATGCAACTGCTCAAACATTAAAAATACTATTAGTAAGAAATTCTATGTCTTTTTTGCTTGAGAAGTTTCTGTTCCTTTAATGAGGTTGAACCATTTTGCCTCAGAATAAAAGCTTCCAAAGCGTTTTAAAAGGTAAGAAAATCTAAATAAATTTTTAAGAATTCTTGAAGTAGCCTTTGCACATACAGCTGCATTGCCTAGAGTCAACCACCACATTTCCTTGCTCTTCCGTGATGCAACTCCATAAGGACCCTTCCAAGCTCTCTGGTTCTGCATTTCAATCCCTACACCAGGGTTTCTTGTTTTACAACCAGAAGAGCAACCCTGAGCGTAGCTTATTTCTGAGCTTGCCCACCTTCCCAATGTGTCACTGCTGTGCACTCATGACAGTGAATGCACTTCTTACAGGAAGTGCAAAAACCTGTTTGCCCCCCTGTGCTGATGGCTCGTGGGGACTGCTGCGGTGGCAGTGGCAGTGCTGTGAGCAGGCCAGCGGTGCTGCAGCACCCACAGACAGAGATTCATTTCTCCAGTGGCTTCAGAGCTGTCCTCAGATAACAGGGACTTTTGTGGAGACAGGAGCACTGCACTGTGCTGATGCAGCACCTCTCTGTGCTAGTCAAACACAGGAGTTGTGGGGTGATGAGTCTTCCACACCTCATGGGAAGCACAGAACCAGGTGTGACAGCAGCTTCACAATACCTGTCATGGCACAGTAGAAACTAAAGATCTTCTGTTCCCTCATATTAATACATGATTTTTTCTATCCAGATGGCATATTACCACAGTGTTCCACAAGGGAGAATGTTCATATGCCCTGAAGATGTCAGAGGAACAAAATCTGCAGCAGAAAATGAAGCAAACTTTTATGCTTCAGAGTCCCAAGCTCAACAAAAAGTACCTGTGCATGCGTGGGCATAGACTTACACACGAATACCTACAAAGGCATGGGGAAAAGGGTATTTTCAAGAATATAAAAAGTTACCAGTTTCTAATCCTCCAAAGCCCTAAATATTGCACAGAGAAGACTCATATTTAGAAACTCTGACTCAAAAGTGGCTGAGGTCTGGGAAAGACACCTGTCACCTGTTGATTTCACAATGGTTATAGATAAAGCTTACCACACAACAATGCAATTTCTCTCATTAGAGGATGTTTATATTTAATTAGGTAACTTTATTTTTTATTATGTATTAGTTCTCCTTGTTCTTGTCATTAGGATATTTGCTTACAGTAGCAGTAAATGCTTTAATAATAAAAAATTGCTGAATACAAGTTTATTAGAATTCTCTTCCTTAAGGAAAACTAAACCAAACCAAACAAAGTGATTTCAAAGCCACTAATTACACATGCTGTTCTTCACGAGAGGTATTTCCAAATGCAATGTCTCTAACAATTTTGTTCTACTGCTGTGACTTGCGTTCAGATTCTGTGGGGTCTAAATGAAGCAGAAGGATTAATTGCATACAGATGCTTTCCTATTTCTGCTTGCCACTGTTTTTTATTATTCTTTTATGTTTTTTTAAAAAACAAAGCCAATAAAAGGATTTTACACTATACTAAGAAAGTTAAATACAACCTGTAAGAAGTAATTATAGGCACAAAACATATGGAAATGCCATCTCTTGTTTTGGTTATATTTGCACATAATGTATGCAGAGCAAGTCATGATTAGCAGACAGGAAGCACGGTCTGTGATTATGCAGGATTTGGTAATTGAATCCACCAAGGATAATGATGCTGACCTTCCCCTTCGAAAATAAACTAGGCATTCAAGTTTTAAGTGGTTTGCATTAATTCTAATTGTATAGACATGTCTACCCAGACTGCTGCTGGGAGGACCCGGAACAGGTAAGTAATGATTACATTAGAGTGTTTTATTAACAGCAACTAAAGTAATGCTGTTTACAACAACAGTGCTTGGACCGTGTAAAACCAAAACCTGAATATCATCATTTTCACAGAGGTACACACACCAATGCTGCACCAAGCACAACAAAAAGTTGCCCAAGGGGCTCTGTGGCTAGTGAATACTCCTTGCAAACCTACACAGAAGAAACGAGTACCTAATTCATGAGAAATCTGCCTTCTTGCCTCTTCTATTATCCTTCAATCTTGTAAGGAACATAGAATTCCACAAGTTAGAAATGCAATGGAATTAAACAAATAAATGAATTATCTATCCCAGAGACATGGCATGTTTTGAACTACCTATGAAACCACAGGTTTTTGGGTTTTTTTTCCCCCTTGAATTGGTAATTTTTAGCAGAGATATTAACTTGGTTCCACTTTTGTAGTTCAAGAACAGAAACTATGGAAACAGACTGGTGTCTTTCCTATGGATATAGACTGGTGTTTAAACACTGGTGTGTTAAATCTGATATCTTGCCTCCCTGCAAACTGACCTAGTTCTCAGTTAGCCCAGGGAATCCACCCCCAAGTCCATCTGTGATGCTCTTTCCTAAGCCCTGAAGGCAAATTTGCCTCGGTCCAAAGCCTGCAGCAGTTTTACTTACAGTACCACCAAGTCTATGTGTCCTAGCCTGCAGTGGGACAAATCTGCCAGAGAATAAAAAGCAAAGACCAATGGCTTAGAGAAAGCTGCATGACCCTCCTATTTGCAGGATCACAGCAAAAACATGTTGCTGATTGGGAGCAAAGTAAAGGCCACGGTCTCCTAGATGCTGTCTCTGCTGGATATAAAATCTGTCTAGAATAAGTTGGATTTTTTTTCTGGAAAAAAGTTTAAGGGTTTTTGCATTTCTTCTAGACTTCTGATGTGTGTCAGCCCATCACATGTGAGATCCAGTTGCCTGCCTCAGGTCTGGAAATTACAGACAATTCCATTTTTCTTGAACATATCAGCTCTGTGGTGCAGGCATGGAAAGCAAATATTTCCCTCTGGAAATGCCAGACTTGCACATACTCCATAATTTCTGGTTGCAAAATTCATGCTACTGATTCTTGCTGTAACACACAGGACTCATATAGCAAGCTTTTGGTGTGTGCATTGGAAGTCCAAGGCGTTCAGGAAGCACTTGGCTTATTGCATGTGCACTTTACAGCCACGTACAGACTTTCCTGCCAGGACAATGGCAGAAAAAAATACTGCACTTCAATTTCTGCTTTCCTTTACTCCCTGATGCAAATAAAACTAAGCCACTGATGAATTTCCACCTGGCCCTTAAAACTGATGACTGATGCCCATAAGAATAGCTCAAGGACCCAGAACTGCAAACTCTAGGAATCCGGCCTCAGTCACAATACACGTGGATCCAGCTCTGCAGAAACATCCCTGCAGTGTCTAACCACCTGATTAATCCTGTCTGCCAGGACACAGAGGTGGGAATGACTGTTCACCAGTGATTACAGAGGAAAAAGTTCCCAGCAATAGTAAGAAGCAGGGATGGCTGTTCTATGGCAGACTACTGACCTGAGCAGGGAGTGCTTAGAATCTAAATTACTGAAAAACAGATTAGAGGAATCACAACAAAGCTCTATAATTGCACTGGAATTAAGTTATGTGCTTAGATTTTGCATGTGTAAAAATTGGCTATATGGAATGCACAGGCTTTCACCTCTGGGTAACTGGCTTACAGCTCTATTATATTTAAAGGACAAACAGGAAAACATTATGTAGTCTTCACTTGGAGTGTATTTATGACTCAACAACAGTCTAAGAAGTACGTCCAAAACCATTTTTTCAGCTCATTAGAATAACTGCAGGAGGGAACCATGATAGTCTGAGGTTTGTAAGGTGACATGAAGGTCAAACCCATATTCCAGGATCATTGTTTTACTAGTTGCTTCTCACTCTCTGCTGCCTAAGATAGGGATTGAGGGTCTCAGTCCAAGTCCAGGTGCTTACCTACATCTTTCATACATCCCCCACATGGGTAATAGGCAAAGAAAGCATACAGATAATTTACTTGTCCAGAAGAAACAACATCTTGTATCTCTGAGCACAAAAGTCAAGCCTTCAGTTTGGATAAAGACCTTTAGGCCTCCCAGACAATGGAAGAGAACTTTATCTCTTGTTTCACTTTTGCCCCATTTGCAAGCTTCTGGATACAAGTAGATTTAAGGACAACAACCCAACTCAAAGGCCTAAAGAGCTTGTGGAACTGTCTGGACACATAATGAGCTTTTCACAGACTTCATTATACTGCCACTTCTCCTTGGCCCTACAGACCACACGCTTCTACTAAAGAAATTTAGCAGCAGTATGGGAGGGACAGGAGCTTGAACCTTGGTGATAAAAGTAGTGATAACAACAGTGAGAGCTCAACACTGCAACACTGAACTACCTCATTTTGTGCAGCTTTGGAAGAGAGATGTGGTCGCGTCAGTGGGACAGCTGTTCGCATCCACCTCTGCAGGGAAGAAGCGAGTGGGCTCCATCAGCCCACATCACTTGCTATCAGCCTCAGCTTCTCTTTCATGAAAAAGGTCATTGAATCTTCTGTATCATCTCTAGCAACAGGAAAGCGACAAAAGGACCAGAATTAGAAATGTTCCTCTCCCTTTCCAAGACTTTTCTGTCTGCAGAAAGACAACCTAAGAGGAAATCTGAGTCGTGACCTTTTTGCTTACTGAAGCCCCCTGTGATCAGTGGCCTACAGACCACACGCTTCTACCAAAGAAATTTAGCTGCTAAGGCAGCTTTGGTCTTTTCAAGGGTGACCAGCACCCAAAACAAGTGCTTGTGATATTCAAACTAGAAATGAAGGGAAATATCCACATGGAATCCCTTCCTGCTGCTGATGGGCAGGATGGTGCACACAGACTGACCTGGATCAAGCTGATAATAGACTGCTCCTGTTCACAGATGAAGGAAAATGAGTCTCAAATTACCAGAGCTCTCCCTGGGCTTTGATACTATCATGCACACTGCTGCTATCCAGCCTCAAAGTCATAACAGGGGCAAGCACTGTGGCACCAAGGAGGGACAATGTGGTTTGTAAGAGCAGATGCAGGCAAAAAGAAAGAAAGAAAAACAAAGGAAAAAAAAAAGAAAGAAAAGCACATCCTTTCTTACATTCACCATCCAGCACATTTAGTATCATGATCCTTGTTTTCTTATGGTATGAAATCACATGGGACTTAAAATATTCCTCAGGTTAATAAACAATCAACTCAGGCCCAAAAGCTACAACCATTCCACCAATTTAAACACGGATGGGTTTTGGGCTGGAGAATTGAGTGTGACTGACCACATTGTTAATTTCAGCACTCTCTCTGGTTTGGGTTTGGTCCACAATAACAACCAATCTCTTAGGAAAAGCCCAGGCAAATACAGCCAGTAATAATGTGAGATGACAAAATGCACAACAGACTACAAAGAGCGTGGCTCCACTTTCTTAGCAAATTACCTTGGTACTTGTTTCTTCTAAACCCCTTTTCCTGAGTGACACTATTGAGACATTAAAGGATCAGAGCAAAGGACAGTGAACTGGGAGCCACAACATTAATTATGGCTCTGACACTGGTTACTGAGGAGACCCTTGGCAAATCACAAATTTTCTGTGCCTTCTGAGTGAGAAGACGATGATAGCAAATCCTTACCACATGTCAGGAAGGAGAGACCTAATTAATTAATGCTCAGAAAGTGCTTTGGAGATTAAGTGTGCAACTCTTGATGCCATGAGAGCTAAATATTATTACTGAACACAGATTCATACATATGGGCAAAGGTTCCCAGAAAGAGAAACAACAAGGGTGGGAAGCAAAGAATGCTCTTACAGAAAAATACTCAGTGTAACTCATTCTGAAGCTCTTTCCCAGTAGCCAAGTGATTGTTTTCCTCTAGGTATAAGGTTAAAAGGATTCCTGCTAAATACCCAGTATCTATCAAGGTTCAGGGATATGACATCAACTGCAATCTTCTCCTAAACAGCTCTCACTATTAGTAGGGGCATGCATTTATTTAACCAATTATTTAGGAGTAGACATCACTATGAGGAGTTAGGGTTTTCATCTCTGTGTCCTCTCAAAAGTACTCTTTAGTAGACAGCTGAAGAAACACTGTTAAATATAGGCAAAAGACTCTACCTCTGATCACTTATTATTCTACTACTATCTGTATGGTACTGTCAGAAACTGGGAGTTCAGCTCAAATGTGATGGAAGTTGGGCCATAGAGAAAGGAACAAGAGAAGGTCCAAAGGGAGAGCCACTTGAGGCTAGCATCAAATTCTAGCAGCTCTTGCCCAGAGCAAAAAGAATCCAACACTGCTTTTATAAAATCCTTTATATGTCCCTTTCTTTCTGGAAAATGAGCTTTTTCAGAGACCTACCCTTCTTGAACAGGTCAATTTTTTCCTCAGTAGAAAAGGAGGCAGCAATATGCTACTGCATAGGTGGTCACAGAAGAGAGCTCAGTGTGAGGAGCAGGATGAGTTAACATAAAGAGGGCATGAATCTTTCACCCATGAAGCAAATCACAACTTTACCACAGACTCTGGCAAAAACGCATGAAGTTGCTATACACTGATACTCACAGATTCATGGATTTTAAAGGACCTTCAAAATCACCATTATTCATTCCTGCATAATGGCTTTGAACTAGATCTTATCTTTTAAGAAGATATGCTATCTTGATTCTAAAATCCCCAGTTATTTGCAGGATTAAATATGACCCTTGAGAAATTGGAGCCTAATTTCAAGGTTGAGGTTGTCTTGGTTCAAGCTGCATCAAGATACTCTCAGCTCATTTCAACAGACTGAAGAGCCATTTGCAATGTTTATTTTCTGAAAAAGTACATGTAAGAACCTAATCAAGCCTCTTTCTGCTTCTTTAACTCAAACTATATTTATGGTATTCTGAAATCTTCCATTATGTGCATGACTCTCAATTGCTTAATCATTCTTGGGAATTTTGCCCGAATCATCCCCAGTTTTTAAACATCCCTGTAAAAGCCACAGGCAATATTCTGATAACAGTCTCATCAGCACAAATCACAAAGATTATACAGTTAATTTTATTCAAGCTACCCAAAACCTATGTCACATATTTTTGGCATCAGTGTTCTGTGAGTGATAAACTAGGATCCCAGCATATCTCTGAATCACTGACTCTAAAAATAGAACCAATCTGTGGCCTTTGTTCCCACACATTTGACTTTACTTTTGTCTCATACCCTGCTATCAAGCAATCCAGATTGTTCTGTATCACTGATCAGTCCTATTCATGATTTATCACTCCCTCAAAACATGAAATCTGAAAATTTTATCAGTAATGAGTACATCTTCTTCTGTGTTCTTCCTAGAATTTTCAAAAGCTGAAATTCAGCAAATCATATGTGCTTGACCCACTAGAAACAGCCCAGCTCTATGTTCCCATTCACAAACACATTTTAACACCTAATATTCATCCAGGTTTTAACATTTTAATGAGTTCTGGCTGCATCTTCTATCATTCTGGTTTCCTAATCAACACGCCATGCAGCACAAAGTCAAGAAGTCTATTACATCAAAACTAGTACCTTTCTACACCAAACTTGTAATCTCCTAAAAAAGACATCAGGATTATTTGACAAGAAATATAGTTTATTCAGAAAACTACATTGATTGGCATTAATTGCATTACTCTCCTGTATGCCTTTAGTATTTGAGAGCTGCATCAACCAAGCCATTATTTTGCCTGGGATCAATGTCAATCTGACATGTCTGTAATTACCTGGGTTGTTCCATTTACCCTTTTTGAAGCGTAGGTACAATGTTACATTTCCTTAAGCTTTGTTAAGGATGCAGGTTTTCATGTCCACATTGACACGTTGAGGTGACAGAGACTGAGGCCTCTGTGGGTGAAGTTGTCCTTACAATGACTATTGCTTTGCATCTTCTCTGCTTGCAGAGTTAAAAAGGGTAGCATTATTCCCCAGAACCCCAGTTTGAGAAAGTCTGTATAAGGAAAAGTTCAGGAGCATGTGAAGTCTCATGCAGTGAGAATTAAGTTGATCTGATACCACCTCACGTGCTTCCATCACTATCCCAACACTCTTCCTGCAGGCATCCATGACTCACTGTGCCGTCCTCCTTCCCACTTCCTGTATCCCAAATTTCTGGCAAGATCACTAGCTACAACCTGGTTGTACATGAAGTCACCACAGAAGAGAAGCCTTCAGCCCTGCACTGCTGGGCATGTCTTGCCTCTGAAGAAGGCTTACTCAAGCCATTAAAAGCCAAGGCATGCTCCAGCATGGGAGAGGTTAGCTGGAGAAAAGCTAGATCTGATATAGTACAGGGAAGACCTAAAACAAGCTATTTCTGAGACCACACTGCTGGAAAGGCTTCTAAGAAGCCCTGTGATTAACATGCAAAGTGGCATTTCCAGTGAATAACAAATTTAATAATTTAAAATCTTTTCTGTCACTACAAAGAGACTAAGATGCTACTACAAAGACAAGGCTGAGGTGTAGACTATGATATCCCCATTGGAAGGAACCAGGTTTGGCAGCAAAGCAAAGAGTTCCCTGTAGCATAAAAGGAAAATTTGGCTAAAAATAGTACTACCAAATCCAGCTGTATCAGACTCAGTTTTAAGACTGGCCAAGTTCAAGCTTGGCACTACTGCAACGCCTCACTTTAGTTCATCCAAAATTCACATCAGCATTTCTCCCACTCAGTGCACTGACCTGGAGAACTGTGGCTGTGCTGCATCTCCCTGGCACACAGCAACTTGCTCAAGGTGATTCACAGTCACATAAAGCTGTGTTCCCAGACACAACAGTCAAGATGCTTCCTTAAAACCTGCAGAAACAAGTCCATTTTCACAGCTCTTGCAGCTGTAGGTTTTGCAGCACATCAGCTGTGCTCCCTAGGACAGCAGAGATTATGTCTGGCCATGACATCTGCTCTGGGTTGTAACCAAGCTCACAGCTTTCCAAACTGATTCTTTTCATTCTGCACTTTTATGAGGGTTTATCAGATTTGAAATATCTGCTTTATTGATATTTGTTTTATCCATAGTGTTTATTTCAGTGATTGATTCCAGCATTTCTAATTTAAAAATATATATATACTTGTCTAAACTATTAGAAACCAATCAGTCTGTGTAATACTCTGAAAGAACAGGTCATCAGCCACAAATTCATAGGCATTACCTTCATTCACATATGAAATTATTTCCTAGACCAAGAAGACAATGCTGAGAGCTGTGTTTGATGCATGATACACAGTTTAAATTCCAAGACAGTATGGTCTGAACTGAGGTATCATTCCTGCTACTCGCTGTGATGCTCCATATCAGATGTTCATCCTGCATCATGCTTAAAGAAACAAAGCACCAGAAGAATTTTATTCATTATTCATTCCCCCAAAAATTGTGTGGAAAACCTCCTCACTTTCTTGTGAATAATGTGTACCTTTAATGTACTCCATCTAGTTGATGATGTAGAAACAAAAGACAGAGGAATAAAAGGAAGGAGAAAGCATGTTCTGTGCACAATTAAATATGACCATACAGCATATAATTTAATTAAGACACTGTAATGTGCTCCTGTGTTCTTGTTGCTTAGTACCTGCACTCAGGCAACAGTTAATTAAACATGCAGCTTAACAATGGTGACTGCACCACACATTTCATAATACTTTGTATTAAAATTTTATTTGTGACTCAACCCCAAAAAAATTATTTGCTTTGCTTTCTCATCTTGTGTAAGTGCAAAGAACTATAATCAATCCAAGAAGGCACAATGTTTATGATTTTTAATACTGGGTAAGATGAAGAAGAAATAAACATATTCAGAAAGTACAAGATGAGTCTTTGGGGATCCGCCATATAGGGAGAGAACAGACTCTGGTGCTGTATCTCATTATTGTATTTGATGTAAAATAAATAAATAAATACATAAAAAGCTTGAAATATGCCTAGGCTGGCAATGAAACAATCCCTTCATAATTCATAAATGATGAACAAACTACTTCTTTTCTTTGTCTGCTGAAGATATTTTAAACACTGTTGGGATTACCAGATGTGTTTGGTTTGAGGTTTTTTTTTTTTGGTACGGACATGGCACATGCCAGCTGGAATGGCTGAACACACAGACCTGAGTCCACAATGTAAATAAAACCCATCACTCCTTTTTTCTCTTTGCTTCTGCCCCGTGAGCAAAGACAGACTCAGGGCTGGTTTGTGTAAGTGGACTGTTCTTCAGCTCAATTGCTTGCTGTTGAGCCTGTGACTGTCATACAGCAAACACCAATACCCACCAGCATCTTTACCAGCTTCCCTATGGAGCCTTCTAGGACACTTACTGACACATCATCATCAAGAAGACTCTTTAGAATGCATCTCATTACAATGTATAGAAAGGTTATTGCAAAATTATTCACTTTGTCAGTACATTAAGGTGGCCATATATTCAATCCCAGTAAATTAACTGACCAACACAGTCAATTATCTAATAATAAACCTGGACCCTTCAAGACTTCCAACTAAATTAAAGGGTCTCTTGCAGAAGAAATGGAGTCGCCATAAAACTCTCTGTGACTTAACACTGTTAGAGGAGTCTAAACATTTCCTGACTCCATTTGGAATATAGATTTTTTATTTTCTTCCCAAATGACCACAGGAAACAGGTTATATCATTTTAATTATTGCTGATGCTACTCAGGGGTTCTGAGAGCAAGCCAATAATCCCGAAAACAGGTCTCTTTTATGTAGTTCTCTTCAGCAAGCCTTCTACTCCCACACTTAAACTCTCCATCCACCTTATATGCTATCTTTTTTAAGGAAGCCTTCAATATTGGCCTAAAACACTTTCATTCTCTCCCTTCTCCCATCTCAGTTAGTCCTCCCCCCATCATTAACTATAAAGTCCAGATTGTGAGACTCAGAGGCTAATGGAATGTCTAATGCAGAGCAGCTGTACATTTTTAATGCAAAAGGGGAAAAATAAAGGCAGCATATGGTTTTATGTAATCTTCCTATGAATTTTTAACTGAGCGTCCTAATTCATGTCAGACAGAAAGAGCTTTTTTACTGGTCCTTTGTGGTTAGAGCCTGCTAGCATGAAGCATGCAGTACTTTAGAGCCATAGTGAGTGCAGGTGAGATTGCTCTGCAGTAGATGCTGGTATGAACGGCATTTGTTTCGTATTGATGCCTTTAATAATGACAATTCAGTGGCTAGAAAAACAAAGGGATGTATGAGCAGAATGGATGAACTGGTCTCCTCTGCACATGACTGTTCCTGGGGGTTTTGTTTCATAAAAATAGAAAGTGCTGTAACAGCTTCTTGCCCTTCTTTTCCTATAAAGTGCTCATGAAGTCCAAAAAAAGAGAAAGACAAGAGGGAGGGAGGGAGGGAGGGAGGGAGGAAAGAAGGAAGGAAGGAAGGAAGGAAGGAAGGAAGGAAGGAAGGAAGGAAGGAAGGAAGGAAGGAAGGAAGGAAGGAAGGAAGGAAGGAAGGAAGGAAGGAAGGAAGGAAGGAAGGAAGGAAGGAAGGAAGGAAGGAAGGAAGGAAGGAAGGAAGGAAGGAAGGAAGGAAGGAAGGAAGGAAGGAAGGAAGGAAGGAAGGAAGGAAGGAAGGAAGGAAGGAAGGAAGGAAGGAAGGATTTTTTTCTGAAAGTCAATTTTAAAGGCTCATATTTGTTGACTCTGCTCCCTGACCTATCATATGTCAATATGCAGGGCACCACAATGTTTAAATTCCTTCAGTCCTAAATGACATTCATTTTCTCCCTACACGACTATTTCCATGAGAGGAACTTCCTAAGGGTAAGGTAAACACAGAGATAAATGATCTAAGAAGTTTGTGGAGTCTTCATCAAAGGAAGTCTTCAAAACAAATTACAGAAACATGCACCAGAAATGACAGAGATACAGCTGATCCTGCCCTGGGGTTTTTTGAACCTCTTTCAGAGTTATAATCCTGTGATTCCTCTGTAGCCTCAGAGCTGACCAATGCAGGTTCCTGTGCTACTTAGCTATTATCCTCTAAAAGCCCCCATATTAAACTGATCTCTCACATCCATCCATTTTCTTTGCTTTCAACTTCCCTCCTTCCCTAGCTTGTTGCTCACTCTATTTTTCTTATGCTATATTTAAGAACCCTCTGCTTCCCCCTTTTTCCTTGCCAAAGTGGCTACCCTCCCTTTCTAACATACCAGCCCCACTCTTCATATTCTGCTTTTTCAGAAATCTGTCAAACTCAAAAGTGTTTTAGGAAGGAGACTATTTTACAGGTGAAGAAACAGAATTGGAGAGAAGGGAAGTAACTTCCCAAACAGGCGGCAAAGAAGCAGGGATGCCACGCCAGTTTGAAACCCAAGAGGAATACTTTGTTGTTAACCATTAACTTCTACCTGTTGTAGTCTTCTTTAAAAAATGGACAGGGGAGCTGAGGATATAGGGTGAGAAAATCCAACAAGTAGATGAAGAGACATTTATGGTGGTGTTGCCATCCAACAGGGTTGACACATTCCCTAAAGATAACATTTTTTTAGGCAATCATTGGCCAAAAAAATGTTATCTTTTCTTACACATCACAGTCCTCCTGAGTCCATACATATTTACGTGCCAATAGCAATTTCAACAAGAAGGTGGTGGGGGGAAAGAAAAGGGAAGAGGAGGGGAGGGGAGGGGAGGGGAGGGGAGGGGAGGGGAGGGGAGGGGAGGGGAGGGGAGGGGAGGGGAGGGGAGGGGAGGGAGGGGAGGGAAGGGAAGGGAAGGGAAGGGAAGGGAAGGGAAGGGAAGGGAAGGGAAGGGAAGGGAAGGGAAGGGAAGGGAAGGGAAGGGAAGGGAAGGGAAGGGAAGGGAAGGGAAGGGAAGGGAAGGGAAGGGAAGGGAAGGGAAGGGAAGGGAAGGGAAGGGAAGGGAAGGGAAGGGAAGGGAAGAAAAGAAAAGAAAAGAAAAGAAAAGAAAAGAAAAGAAAAGAAAAGAAAAGAAAAGAAAAGAAAAGAAAAGAAAAGAAAAGAAAAGAAAAGAAAAGAAAAGAAAAGAAAAGAAAAGAAAAGAAAAGAAAAGAAAAGAAAAGAAAAGAAAAGAAAAGAAAAGAAAAGAAAAGAAAAGAAAAGAAAAGAAAGGAAAGAAAAGAAAAGAAAAGAAAAGAAAAGAAAAGAAAAGAAAAGAGAAAAGAAAAGAAAAGAAAAGAAAGAAAGAAAAGAAAAGAAAAGAAAAGAAAAGAAAAGAAAAGAAAAGAAAAGAAAAGAAAAGAAAAGAGAAAAGAAAAGGGGTACAAGTTTTTCTCCTGGATCTTAACAATTCCTTGCAGAATTAGGACATGGTTTCAAGTTCATTCCTTCTGTCTGGAAAATCTGAGAATAATTTCCTTTTTAAATGAAGGGTGAGATTTTTGTCTAATTATCTGACTGTGAAAGTTGAATCCCAAATGTGGTTTGACTAGCATTAAGATTGCTAACACTATCAACACTGAAATCTTTGAAAAGAAGCTCCTGCTTCAAAATTAGTCTTTTTCCTATATTACACTATGTAAAAATGTTTTATCCACTTTGTATGGAAAAAGCCAGTAACATTAGAGAGATCTGGTTCCTATTTTCAACCCATGATGGATTATCTGGAACCCTGTTTTCTAGTGTTGCCTGCAATCTTATAAGGAGAGATCTCCGGTGACATGTCTAGCACCGTGCCATGCACTCCAAGCACCTTCATCTTCTCTCTCATGGGACCTTACTTCCCTTTAAAAATCAACTGCTATTACACATGAAGATCTACACATACATGTTTAAATTATAAATGCAAATGAAGATTCAGGCCCATGCAATTGTGCCTGAAGATAAAGAAAGATATTACTGACTTAGATCTAAAAGCTGGATTACATTGCAAAGATGTTGCTGCTATTGCCAATATCTTGCCTTGGGGCTTACTATGAACTTGACTCTTGTTTGTTCACTTATGTAAGACTGACACTAATGCAGCAAAGCCAAACAATTCTGAACTTATTCTGCGCTTGCAGGAGAATGACATTTGCCATACAGCCATGGGCCTCATTCAGCCAGGGAGTGTCAAGTATTTCTACAGACAAGAAGAAAAAGGAAGCATTTAGGCAGGCTACAGTGCTTGGGCACAATCAGCATGGCTGCTTGGAGAAAGAAATGTATAATAATCCACTGTAACTGAGCCAAACACTGAGTCCAATGACTTATCCAAAGGCAGACAGAAACAACCACAACACACATTTTCTAACCATATATATTTAGTAATGCCTTCTGTATATCTGACTTCAAGGTCCCGTGGGCAAGTCTTCACGAAACTCACATTATTTAGGACTTTTATTTTAAATAGAGTAAAAAATTGGATATTTTCTGTCCTGCTTTTATGAATAAAATCAAAACTACTCTCTCCTGACCGGTGTAAAAAGAATACTCTCTCACTAAGAGAATCTAATTTAATCTCAAATATCACACAAACTCATGAGAGCATTCACCATTACAAAGCCAACATTTTGTCTACCACAAACATTTGCCTACCACAGTGACAGCGAAGAAAAAAAAATGCAAACATATTTTTTGTGAAAAGTGACGGAGTTTTATTCCTCCTCCCAAACCACCTTTACATGGTCCAAAAATATATTTCAAGTGTTGGAGGAAAAGGTTTTATGCTGAGCTTGGCTGTGCAACCTCTGCCATTCACCTACCTAATTATTTCACCTAACTGTCACCACTTTCCCATCACATAAAATGGACTAGTATTCCTTATTTATACATAAAGCACTTTGAAACCCTTTACTTATATACAGTCTCAGTGTAAGAGATGTATGGAACAACACTAAAAAGTCAATCACAGAGGTGGGGAAATAAAATTCTTTTTATTTTTCTTGGTTTTGAGGCAATATTATTTTTGTGAAATGTGTTTTCACTGCACACCTCTCCTCCCCACCTCATTTTCTGCAGCGTGCAGATATTCTGTTCCATTCACAGCTTCCCTGCTGCTGGCCTTGCAGAAGATTGTGTGCCACAGAGACGTGAGAACTGCAGGACACAGGACAGATCATGATGGAAACCTCTGCCTATTAGATGCTAATGAAAAAGGCTTATGAAATAATAACAATAATAAAAGGATTATTTGGAAAACCTAATCATGATGAAAGTTGCCATTATTTTTTAATTGGAATAGTAAACCTGTTGGGATTACCCTGAAAATGCTCCTTGTCTAAGATTAAAGTTCAATCATTTTTTATACTATGAATACAATAGTTTACCAACTATGCACCTTTGTCTTCTGGACCAGTGAATAACTGGTTCAAGCTATGGCAGGAATTCATTCATCCTTGACATCTGAATGAGTAAGGGAAGAAAAACTCCAAAGACTTCCTGCAAGGAAATCTGCAAGAAGGAAGTCTCTTCTCCCAGGACCATATTTGTCAAAAGTTTCATTGTCCATTTTCAGTGCTGCTCTGATGATCCACACAAGATCATGAGGAACACAGCTTTCTGGGAGTAGTGCTGCATTCACAGCCACAAGTCTCATGAAGCCTAAGTTATGTCAAAACAGCAGGAGTTCATTAAAAGCAGTCACCGTCATAGCCCTTTGTTCACAGGAATGTAGAAGGATTCACTAATGAGGAATGACTTCCAATAGTAAACATACAAAATACAGTTATGTGATGACAAAGAAGGTGTCTAAATAGCACAGAGACTTTGGGAGATGTCAGCATCTTGGAGATGAGTAAGCTATTTAAAATGGTACAAAACACTTGGAGCACGGGGATGTATTTAAGAAATGGAAATACTAGGGTTATTAGAGGAGGAAGATATCAAAATACTGACGATAAAATGGTTTATCCAAAATAGGTGCCTTGTCAGTGGATTCAACTGCTCAGGCTACATTTAGTTGGAATAGAAAGTTATGTCTGTTAGGGAAGTCTGCCTTTCTACCTTTAACTCACAGAGAATGCAATTCAGCTATAGCATCCAAGTGGGTTCATGACGATTTCCTTTTTTCCCCCCACTTTTATTAATATTTAGTTTCTGTCTGTGCTCACAGAGAGCTGAACACACACCCACATAGCAGTAGTTAAACACTCCCTTGCTAATGCTAAGGTATGTCACAGGTTCTATAAAAAACATTCCTACTTTTCCCACCCTGTTAGCTTTAGTCAGGAGGGTATTAGAAAGATAAGACCTAGCAGTAAAACAAAGAGCATCAGAATAATTTCCAGTACTAATTTCACATATCACTCGAATCCCAGACCCTTGAATCTCTAGTAAAACTCTGCTGCAGGAGTCCAAAAAGCTTCAGAGTACACTAAAAATGTTAGTATACTATTAACAACTAGTACACTACTAGCAACTTTTGTTGACTTAACTGAAACTGGTTGTCAACAATAGACCACCCTTCTCTGAAGTCTGATAATCTAAAAAGCACAAAAAAGGTCCTCAAATATCCCAGGTGGCTTGAAAATCTTTTTTTTTCAATATGGATTTTCAATAATTTCAACTGAACTCAGTCCCAGCAGCATATTCACTCTTTATTAGAACTGACAGCAACAATGAATTTCATGGAATCACAGAATGGCTTGGGTTAGAAGGAGCCTTAAAGACCATCTAGTTCCAACTCTTCAATGGGCAGGGACTTCTTCCACTAGACCAGGCTGCTCAGAGCCCCAACCAGCCTGGCCTTGAACACTTCCAGGTATGGGGTAGCCATGACTTCTCTGGGCACTGTGTCAACGCCTTACCACCCTCACAGTAAAGAATTTCTTATTAATATCTAATCTAAATCTACCCTCTGATTTGTAGCTATGTAAGTCATAGCACCTGGTTAGTTTGGGTTTCCCTTGAACCATCCTGTGCTTTTCACTTTTAGAGCCAGGATAGTTAATGGGATTACTTTCGGAAATTGTTCCTTGATATTCTCCAGTACCATGGTTTTGTTTTTGTGGTTGATTGTTTTGGGGTTTTTTTTGCACATATGTGGGAAAGTGAGGATACAGATAACAGAAGATTCTTAGATTTTTTTTCACCTTTCAGTCACTCAGATAGTGCTTATAAGACTGGGCAGTATCTTGTGAGCAGGTATGATACTGCTGCGTCTACAGGACTCAGCTCCAGGTCAAAAAGTGTGACTGTGTTAATAAGGTTACAAGTCTGAGCTCTTATACCCTGCTAATACTGAGCCTACTAGTATGGGTTTGGCCACAGGCGATGTGGTAACGCTGCTTGCTGCTTGGCTTGCAAATGCAGGCCCCAGTGGCACACATCACAGCATTCCATAATGCAGAGAGAATTGCTGCCTTCTCCACCTGTGAGTGGAGTTGGCACCAAAGTGTATTTGGAAGCTTTGTGCTGCACTAATGGCAGTAAAGGAGTTGTCTCTTCTACATACAGAAAACACCAAGAAGCACACGATAACACACAATGATGGGTACTCATCCCTTTGGAAAGGACAATAAGAATAGCTTCCAAAATCAAAGAATTTCATGAGAAAAAACACTGAGAAGTGCAAAGGCAAGAAGGATTTTTCATCTTCACAGTCCAGAGGAATATGTTTGTGTTTATCCCCTTGCTGTGGGATTCAAATGGCACTACACTGCAGCTCGTCCAACTGGCACTTCACTGAACACCGAGCATTGGCTGCAGAATGTGCACATTTCACTGCAAGATTTTATCTGTGCAGTTGGAAGGCTGTTTGTGCACACATTTCAAGTAATCCAAACTTCTTCAAAGATCAGTTAGTAAATTATACAGATAACCATCTCAAGCCTGAGCAGAAGGTTAGGGGTCATTTTTGGCTTTTTTAGGCTGCCAGGAGAGAACAAATATTACTTTCTCCAAACTGGCACGCATCCTCATAACAAGTTCTGGTGCTTTTTATTGGCTAACTGGACTGTGACCCTTGAAGCCAGCACTCTGTGCTTAGAAACACACATAATGCTGCAAAGGCTTGAGAAATTACAGATTGTTATCAATATTAGTATGATTTTTTTTTTTTGCCATTTACTTAGCAAAAAGACAGAAAGAGCCTGGGTCAGTGGCAGTCGTTCAGGCTTGTCACTTTTCATCAGCTTAAGTGCTGAGAGCAGATGTGAATCAGGTTACAGCTAAAAGCTTTATACACCAGTATTCACAGCCAAGAGTGCATTGGATTTGGTTAACTTTTATACGTTATGATTCCTAAAAGGGGAAGGCTCTCAATGACTACGAATCCATTTGAGGTAATGCAAGCTTTCTTGGAGCTAACTGGCTCAAATTTGTTAAGGAGTACATGCAAATAACCTGAATCCTGCTGCAAGCTAAGCTGACAACTCAGTAGCACCCAGTACAGACAACAACAGACTACAAGAAGCTTCAGCGCACAGCATCGTGCAGCTCATGTGAGCACCTCCACCCCCTTTTTAAGCACATAAGTCACATTTGTTGATATTAATATCCAGCAGATGACTATCTAATAAATACAGCACTCAGAAAAACCTGTATATGCATGCAAAATGGGGCTTACTCTCTGGAACAGCTCTTTGAATGGACTCATTCCAAGACAACTCTTCTAAATTTCCTGTCTCCATCCAACTGCTCAGTTAGCTGAAAACAAGTAATCATGCTTAGAAGATAAAGCGTTCTTGCATCTTCTGGGATGCAAATTCCCATTTTGCATTTGGAAGTGTTTGGAGACTGGCTGCAAGAACATCCATCTGCTTGCTTGCCAGAGCAGAAGGAGCTCCATAGCTGTTATTAAGTCTTACACGTCATTTCCGAAGTTCGCTGCACTCTACTGGGGTGGCAGAAAGGCACTACTCAACACCTTCTTAGTTTCAGTTAATTAGATGACCTAATTTTTAACCATGTTTTGACATGGAGATCTGTGGATACGCAAATAATGAGTCCAAAGTGGTAACAGTATGTTTTAAAGTGGTTCAAGACAAGTAAAATTAATTTGGGATGATCTTTAAGAAACCAAATGTTTCTAAGGTGCTATTAGGATGAGCCCCATAGATACTGGTTTTGATATCTGGCATATCCTTCCCACCTCAACATAAAAAATCACCCAATCTGTGCACAGACTTACAGAAAGGTGTGGAAAAAAACCCCAATTTTTTTTGGTAAAACCATATGCAGTCTGTATTAGCTGCCACATTTTAGAAAGCTCCCGAATGCAGCTGTCAAGCAAGAAATGCAAATAACAACTCTACCCTGGCTTAAAAGTAACAGCTTTCTAAAACCCTGTTGTCTGTATCATTTCCATGTTTCTTGTCTTTTAGTAACTCTATCCTGCCATAAGAAAAATGTCAATTGTCTTCCTGTGCAAATCTAGGATTAATGATGTAGAGAACAGATGCACTACAGAAGAAACAGGCAGTAACATTTTTGCTTAACACACTAAGTTGTAGATAGGGTTTGAGACTGCATGTAAAAAGTATAGGAGAAAGAGATAAGGTTTCAAAAACCAGCCTAATGATTCATGTTTTGTTCTGCCCAGTATGTAGAAACCTGAATAATGATGACAGCAAATATATACATGCACAAATGCACACAAACAAAAAGGAAGAAATGAAGCAAAATATTTGGGTCTCTTGTAAAGCTGCCACTGAGAGAACTATGGCAATCACTGGCAGTGATCGAAGTCTCATCATATATTTTAGCTGCTAATAGCTGGACCAGTTCCAGCTTGTACTTTAATCCTATTGCCAAATCTGCTGATGCTGTAGAGAAGCCTGGTACATCTCAGGCAATCTGAATGTGAGCAAAGGCAGCAAGAAAAGGTTAACAGCATCAAAGAGAAATTTTCAGATAAACCAGCAACTAAAAGTGCTAAAAGTCCCTAATCTTCATGATTTGAGTAAGACACTGACCATGAGACAGAGTCAGAAAAAACCAGCAGGAGCTATGGTGAAGTAGAAATAATTTTGTTTTCTTCTGAAGTGTGTAGCTTTCATTTCAGCCTTGGTAGAGGAAGGGTGGATAAAGGGCCAGATTCAGACACCTGAAATTAGACCTCCACAGGATAGGCAGGTGTCTTTCTACACTTCAATTACAGTCAGAGGAGACCTAATCAGCACAGTCAGTGGAGTCTAGAAAGCCATCTGGCTGGTCAAATGCAGGTGTCTATCTCAGGGTCAGATAAATAGCCCTCTAAGCTACATTGTCTGCATTGAATAAATCAAGTTTAAAAGGAACTTTACCATCTAGCTCACAATTCGATTCACAAGACACTAAAATTAATCCGGTTGAACGTGCTGATAAATCCTGCCCTACGCTTATTTTTTTTTTATATCCTTATTTATTTTGATGTGGCGCTTTCCAGGTCATGTCCATGCCTGTATTAAGATGAAGCAGTGAAGCAGCTCAGGCACAGCATATACAGCATATCTGAGACCTTACAGCACCTTCCAGTACCTAAAGGGGCTACAAGAAAGCTGGAGAGGGACTTTTGACAAGGGCAAAGAAGGACAGAAGAGGAGGTAATGGATTTAAATTTACAAAAGGCAGGATTAGAGTAGGTTTAGATTAGACATTAGGAAAAAATTCTTCACTATGAGGGTGGTGAGGCACTGGCACAGGTTTCCCAGAGAAGTTGTGGATGCCTCATCCCTGGTGTAGTTCAAGGTCAGTTTGAATAGGGATCTGAGCAATCTGGTCTAGTGAAGGTGTCCCTGCCCATGACAGGGTGGTTTGAACAAGATGGTCTTTAAGGTTCCTTCCAACCCAAACCATTCTAGGATTCTATGGTTTACCAAAATCAGCATTTTAACTATGATATTACAGACGTCTGTCAATATTACAAGGCAGCCAAAAACTGCACACTGCCTTGATTGCTGTGCAACTGCAGATTTTCAGGAAGATAATAAGCAATATGTTTTTCCCAAACTGAAAAAAACATTTCATGCATTTCTACATTCCCCTCATTCTGATAATGCTCACTCTCTCCTTCATACTCATCTTCCAGCTTATCGTACTTTAATGAATTCCTCCCATGCATACTTACAGATATACAGATCTGAGATAGTAAGCCAAGGCCACTGCAATGAAAGTGGAGTACTGAAATACAAGTACCTCTCCAAAATTTGTAGCAAACATGTAACACAATCAATAAAACCCATTTTGCAACAATCTAAACCCAATTTATTGTATGTTAAGGGTTATTTTATTCAGTTGCCTTTTTTCTTTCCCAAAGAAATCTCTTTGTAAAGAACAAAAAGCAGCAACTTCTACAAAATAGATATTATTCAAAATAACCTGCACTCACAGCTTTTCATCTTTCCTCACCTTGAATCAGAAAAATCTCAAGTGAGAGCATATTATGTCCAAACAGACTGCTTGACCTCATCTAAAACAGTACACCAGGAGGAAATGAATAGAAATTGTCTTTATTTTTCATAAAAGCTTATTCTGTCCTTGACAAAGTGCTAACAAGGAAGCATTATGCTCAATTAAATTGTTTATTTCTGTAAAGTCTCCAGGCCAATGTGTTTTGTTATTGATTATGTGGAATCAAAGGCAGCATTTTTACAGGAGACAGAAAAGGCCAAAATTTTACTCCAAACTGGTCATTTTATTTACACTTAAATTCCTGAAATGTGCCAAACTCTGTGTAGCAATCAAAGCCAAATGATAAATCCCCACACCTCCTTATTTTGGTATAAGTACCTCCTATGAGCCCCATACGATGGTTACACAGACTGGGAACAAATGTAGTAATTGAGAGGAGAGATGAAATTTCAAGAATTCCTGCATACCAGCCTGCATTTAAATCACTAAAAACCAGAAAAACTTTCTCCAGACAATAATTTTTGTGCTCTATTTCTTCCAAGGTACTTTTATAAAGGAGGTCATATGTCCCCCTTTTGGTATGAAATGGAGCCCTTTAAACCTGTTGAGTTGTAGCACAACAGCAATGACATTGTTAGCTCAAATAATCAACTTGCAAAACACAACTTTCTTCATGGCATCAGTTCCAATGGTTTTAACAACCTTGTTGTTCTTCCACTGACATCAGTGTATGCTGAGGAGGTGGGAGAAAGAGAGCAAGAAGTGGGCAAAGTTTGGCCTGTTTGCCAGAACAGCACAACAGAGTTTAAGACATTTGTCTTTTTAAGGCACATATCTTTTTGACTAAGTAATTTCACACCTGTCACAGGAGAGAGTCAAATACAACTCTTAAATCTTTGATATACCCTGAAGTTCCATCACTTAATCTCTCCTGAAACACAAAATTGTTCATTTCTCATTAATTGTCCTTTATGCAGAGAGTTTTCAATTAAACTGGGAGTAGTGTTACACTCCTTACTTTGTGATACTAGCCCCCAAAGATTAATAGATTGCTCGTAATTTCTCAACTGCCGTCTGTGTTCTATTACACTCTCATCATTTGTTCTGATTATGAGACCAAACCAGAAAGTGTCTCACAGAGAGTGGCAGTAGCCATCAGGATCCCTGGGGGAGCCCTTTTGGCAGAAAGAATGGCTAACTTAGTCTGAATGCAATGACAAAACTAAAGTGATTGCACAGAAGCCTAGGGCTCCATGGAGGATGCCATCCAAACTTAGGTTGCATTTACTAACTAACTCTTCAACAATGTCATCCAAAAAGGTGTCTTTGTGTACCATCACCTCTGTGTGCTTCTGAGTTAGTGGGGGTTTGCAGTAGTGTCGAAAAAGAGGCTCAAAAGAAAAAAAAAACCCTATAATTTTAGGAAAACATGATTTTTAAAACTAAGCCTTCTGAAAAGACAATAGTGAACAAAGTAATGGGAGTACATTTGCTTAAAGGAGTCACATTGTGTCACTAACCTGTTATACTTACTACTCTGCTTTTATCATTGCTGTTTCATACTTGCACTCAATAAATACCATACAGGTGTCCTAATAAATTTGCTAAGATTAACTCCATGCTCTGAAATATTACAGATTTCAGAAAAAAAAAGTGTAGTTTTATATTCACATTCTTGTCACCAAAAAATAGCTTTATTCGGGATGTTTCATCCTTTAACTCTCTTGGGTTTGAAAATAATTCTCCCTACAAACAAGCAGAGCTGAAATAATCTCTTGCTGGGATCACGCCAGCTGCCGAAGCCCTAGTGATTGTCCACCATCTTCAGTGGTTCCCTCCAGGGCTCTGAAGGACCACAGATATCTGACACAGCTCATGAACAATGATGTCCTTCACAACATCTCTGTAAATTTTTCCAGCAAGACAAGGGTTTGATTTTGGGAAATAGTCCATGTTTTGATCTTTTTGTCCTGTGACCTCTGGGGCCTCCAGTGCAAGACAGCCACGGACAGACCTGTTCAACCAGGTGCAGAGGGGGGTCACAGATGTATCTGAGGGATGGAACAACTCTCTTATGAACACAGGATGAGAGAATTGGGGTTGTTAGCCAACTCTCTTCAGGAGAAGAGCATGCTCTGAGAAAGACCTTATTGCGGCCTTTCAGTACTTAGAGAGGCTTTTAAGAAAGACAGAGACTTTGTTCCCCCTTCCTCCTCCTTTATCTAAGTTTTACTGTTGAGCAGAGCTCTTGTGATATGGAATATCACTTTGGTCAGCTTGGGTCAGCTGTCCCAGCTGTGTCCCCCTCCCAAGAGCCCAGCCTACTGGTGAAGGGGGAATATTGGAGAGACATCCTGGATGCTCTAGAGCCCACCCCAGCAGGAGTCCAAGCACTGGCACATTATCAATACTTTTCTAGCTACCAAGCCGCAGCACTCTAAGGGCTGCCAGGGGGGAAAGTATCTCCATTCCAGCCAGACCAAATACAGCATCCAGGATTTTTATTTCTGGTATTTTAAGTTTTGGTCCACCTCAATTAAAATCAGTTAGAAGTCAATTTCACAGCTGTTGGTTTTTAAGATCTCACAAAAATGATAATTCACTTCTAGGCAATAATTTACTTCAGCACAGCAATTCCCAGGATAAACCTGACACATTTTTAAATCTCTCTCACACTCCCTTCCTCATGTCCATCCTTCTGAAAACCAGGGCTGTGGAAAGGACAATGATCTTTTTTCTTGAGAAGTATGGGAAGGAAGGGAACTACATATCTGTTTAACTCACCCACAGCCACATCTCACTGAAATTAGTTTCCAACTACAAGAACAGGAGCTGTCTGTGCTTTGTCCATTGAAATCTGAAACCTCCCTGTGCTTCACTTTGCCTACACTAATGGCATCTCATGGAAAGACAAGCCTGAATGCAAGACATTCCCAGACTAGAGCTTCAGAGGTTTTTTTAATGTGAAATCTCCTTTCTTGGTTAAAATATTAGGACTATATTTACATTTTGAAACCGATCCTAAGCACACTCCTGATGGATAAGAACAAGATCAGTCCTCAGATGAAATTTATTTTTTAAATAAAGGTTGAAAAAATTGTGCTTGAAACCTTAGACACATATTAAAGTGGATAATTAAACTCAATTGCCCCCATGGGAGGTGGACTTTAGTGCAAGTTGGTTGCCAGTACAAGTCCATTTAATATATTGTATATTATTTCTTTCAGGTTTATTTGGTTTATATTGGGCTGCATAGAATTAAAAATAGATGGGGTAAAGGCATTACCTGAAGTCAGGTACTTGGATTGCTCACAGGGGTGAGAAAGATGGAGGAGTATTACACCCTGGACCCCCAAATCCAGCCAGGGGCTGCACTTAGATGATGCAGAGCACCTCTGGAATGCAGCCAAGAGAGGGATGCCGTGGGGCTTGGTTCGCTTTTCTGAGGAGCACAGGAAGACATGCCCAGATCCAGTGGAATTAAATTCATACATCTTTTTAGAGCAAACCTAAGCCCAGCATTGCAAAATTTGAAGATTGACTCATTAGCTCAGCTGGTATATTACTGACTTCTGGTAAATCTCAAGCCTATCTTTCCTCTGGGACAAAATTCAGTTTATTTGTATAGCAAGTAGCAAAGTGATGCCTTGATCTCAATTAGTTGCTAATGTTATATGAACACACATCTTTAATAGCCACAGTCTACAGAGGCCTGACAAAGGGTCAGGTAAAAGGATCTGGATTTAGTTGAATCCTGATAAAGCTCTGTTTCCAACACCAGGTCTAAACATTACCCAAGTTTACCTTCCCTCTCCTAAAGACCATGCTTTCAACACTAATGAATTAACACAGCTCCCACAAAGCTAGTGGGATTATGCACGTACAGCACTAACTGATAATTGAAGCACATCCATTTCCTTCAACATTATTTTCACATCTTTTCCCCAATGACTGGCTCCCACTTATTTCTACATAAGTTATTAAAGTAGATCATATGCCATCTGCCTTCAACCTTACCCTCCATTACCTACGTTTGACATGGTTAGTTTTGAAGGGGTCTACAATGTATAATAGGTAATTAATGTATTCCTAGTCATCTACTCAACATGGAGGCAGCCTTTGTTTTATTTTGTAAGGCATTCTGTACATCAAAGTAAGTTTTCATGCAAATTATCAATTACTGTATCCCAGTGTATCACTTGCAAAGTACTTTTAGATGGTGAGACATGAATGCCACTGTAGAAACATTTATCATATATTCCTGATGTGGACAAACATGCCTTAACTGCAGCCCACTACTAATTTAAAAAAAAAAGCACCATTTCAAAGAGTCAAACATCTGCCCAATTCCAAAGGACAGCATCAGAGCACTTAAACAAAAACACAGCAGGGAATTTAATCATGAGAAAACTGAAGTGAAAGAAGGTTTTGTATAGGCAGAGCTAGTTTTAGTTCTTTCATGGCAAAAATAAAGGGGTCAGAGAGATCAAGAGGTCACCCATTCATGGGTTAAAAAAAAAAAAAAAGAACAAAAAAGGACTTTTCTATAATCTACTATGCAGTGCTAGGAAATGTCCAGATCAGGGTTTCCCTACCCTGTATTCTACCCACCTTGAAGGATAAAGAAAACAAAATCCTTGGGCTTCAACCTCCCAGCCAGCTTTTATCATAATCCATACTATTCGCAAAATAGACTGGAGGTGACTTATGTGGTGACCTCTCACCACAATTCAAAACGAGTCTTAATGAACTAGGGTAATTCATTCCTGTGGCAGAGCTTATGAGATAAGGCAAGACTGCACTGGTGGGCTCAGCAGACTGAAATGTTAATCTTTTGTAGTCCCTGCTCCAGAGGACCCCCAGGTCAAATCCTGGTGCTGCCGAGAAGTAGAAGTGCCTTTGTTTGGGGTTGGAGAAGCATGGTTCTTGATTTCAGTGTTGCCATTCACTCTGCAGAATGTAATGTGCGTGTGTGATAGTAAAAACAGCCTGTAAAGTTATTTAAAACCATACAACAGAACTTTCTGTTGAAAGGCAGAGAACAAAGGCTTAAAATAAGAAAAGAAAAAAAAAGGGAAAAAGAAAAAAAAAGGGGAGGAGATATTTAAGGAGTCTGAAACAAGAAAGATAATAAGGCTGTGGTCCCAACCTGCACTTCTGGCCCTTGTCCTCCTTTTTTGGGTCATTAAAAATCCACTGTGACATTGCTTCAAGAGTTAAAAACTCCAAGTGGAATGGTTTTGATTATTCATTACAAAACAGGAATGCATACCATTTCACCCTACAGCAGCAGCATAAGTATGATTTGCCTTATCAAATGACATGACATAAACATCTCTCATTTTCTCTTTCCTGCTCCTAGATAAGCTAGCGGCTTCTGAACTCCAGTGCACAGAGCAGTCACTGGGATTTCTTCCTTTGAATCAGTAGAACAGAGATGCTGAGAAAGATAAGGATCTGCTTAAAGTTACAGTGGTAAAGTATGGAGCAAAAATCGGTCTAAAATTCACAGATCCAAGTTCCTGCCTCAGTTTTCCTGCTTATGCTTTTCTTTCTCTTGGCCCTGGCAGCATTTGCAAGGCAGCAAAACCAGTGAAAAGGTCTTTGGACATTTGACCAAAAGAAACAAGTAAGAAGAAAATTATAAATTGCAAGCCTGAATGTAAATAAAGTAATGGAGAAGAGTTAGCAAGAACGGTCTAAGAGACTTCCTGGGAAAAGAAGTGGACATAAAGTTAGAAAAGAGTTTTAAACTGATTAAATGGTTTGCTATACTCTATCTCTTTTCCAAGAAGATAGCAAGGTGGATGTACACAGGAAATAGAACTTCTCTAATACTGTAATAGCAGACTCTAGACTGCTGGAAAATTATATTTAGGTGGAGAAAATATATCTGGGAACTGCTCATAGGCATCCTGACCTCAGCAAGTTCATCCTGAATGTGACACGTTTGTGGCCAGCAGAGACCAGCCTACTGGCCAAGTCCAGGACTAGAGTCAAAAGACCAGTGAAAAAAAATCTTGCTTTTTCTTAAGTTATGGTGAAATTTCTGCTATGCTGTAATTGGGTTGGAATGGTGGGCTGTAGGCTGACTCCAGTGAAATGAGAATGTGTGATAGGTGCTGCTTCAAACTACTGACACATTTCTGAATTTATTAGAAAAATATTCTGGTATTGAGAAATGCAGCTGTACTTCTGCCTTTGTGCTCAGGGGGAATGAAGGACCAGTTCTGAGATCCTCTCAGTACACAGCATTTTAAGGCATAGTCTCTTTTGATTTTTTTTTTCTTGTTCTTATTTCCATGTTGAACTTGAGAGTGTTTGAATGATGAACCACACAAAACACAATTAAGTGCCATGGAAACTACTCAGTTTTCAGCTCAGTGTGATCAACTCACTTGCACATTATTGTTGTTGCTGTTACTATTATTGCTATTAATTTTTAGGAGTATGACTAATGCACCTATGGATATGTGGATATTGTATGGCATGGAAAGGCAATTTGGCTTTAGTTATAATGTTACATTTTTCACCCAACCTAACTTCTGCAAAGGAGAAATGAGAGAAAGGTTATTTCCAGACAATAGCCAATTCTGGGGTTGGGTTTGAACAGGGGTGAGTGCCACATCACATCAGGGAGTCCACAGGATCTTCAGTGAGTGGATCCTCAAGATTTCCTGAAGTGGAAACCTCAGTGAATAGCCACGATCTTTCATGCAGGTGCTTGGATTGGGTAACTAGGACAGCAAGGATAAGGGCCATGACAGAGGGCAAAGGGCACCCGCCTCCAGAAAGAGAAGTTCCTCCAATTTTATTGTCAATGATTTTACATCAGTGTATCCTGCAAACACATTCCATCCTTGCATGCATCCTTTACAAATAGGAACAAGATTTTTTAAAATAATTTTTGTCTTTTTCCCTTTGTATTAATATTTCTTTTTTACTCCTTGCACAGCTCACAGATTTCCCAGGCCTGGTTCCTACAACCAATTAATCAATGGAGATACAAGCAAGACTGGAAATTGAACTTGAGTGCTACATTAAGAAGGCTTACCACTTTACTTCCGGGTAATTAAAGCTACTCATGGTTAGATTTGTGCAACAACTAGGAGGCGTGATTTCAACAAGTTGATAATTTTCTTTTGTGGCCAAGCATTTGAAAAATATTTCTGCAGTGATACCAACTCATGTCAATGCAAGCTAGTCACCCAAGTTTGAAGAATACTTCTGCTCTGAAGGCTGCATTCCTATAAAATTATAGGGAAAGCATTTTCTTCATTACTTTCTTTTAGTTGGATCTGTAATGACTTTTATCAAAAAAGAGAAATGAAAACAGGGAAAGTACAAAAGAATATCTACCATGGAGAAATATACTTGGTGAACTAAAAAAAAAAAAAAAAAATATACAGCTATGTTATCACAGAGTAAAGCCCTGCAATTAAACCTATTCTTTTATTTCCTACAAGTTTGCACATTGTAATTCACTAAACCAAAAGGCCAGATCGCTCAGCTACCTAGATCCCTTGCAGTCTACTTAGCCAAGGGTGAAATCAATTGAAATTCAATGGTAATATGCTGATTTACAAGTAGAAGATCTTTCTCAGAATACCATAGAAGTCTCTTTTGCTTTTGAATGGAGCGTGATTAGATTTAGATTAGAGAACATATAGAAACACAGAAAGATAAACAGTTGCCACGGCCTTTTCTTAGATCATAAAAATAATCGGATTCAGGGTTAGCTTTCTAAAAAGAACAATCAGCAGAAAGAAAAATAAAGGAGCATCTTAAGCTGCTGTCACCACACTCTAAAGTGCCCACACAATAGGTTCACTTCAGAGTGAAACCAGTTCTCCTTTTGGTTCATTAGCTGACATTGTCTGATGGGCAGCTTTGCTCTTTGCAAAAAACAGTTCAGAAATCCTGAGTGAAGGGTTCAGAGCTGGACAGAGCAGACAATCATTCATCCATTTCACGATCACAAAATTCAGGCACCTGTGTGGCTTGTGAGCAACTGAAAACCAGCATGTGAGAAAGGCTGCTTGCTCCTGGAGCAAGTGTCTGAACTTGGGCCCCCAGAAGTATTTAACCAGAAATCTGCCTAGAGGGTCTTTTTGCCATTTGTCTTTTCTGCTTCCCTCTGTCTCTGAAAGGGTTTCTTTTTGATGAATGATTGCTATCTGCCACCACTCTCCTTTAGGTGAAACACTATGCCCTTTAAACAGCATTGATCAAAGACCAGGGAGTAAAATAAAAGAAAGAGAGAAAATACCTTTGTCTGGAAGTGTTGGAAATCCAGGAGAGCAAATCTGAGTCTTGCTCACTGGTTAGTTATTGAAAACAGAAGACTTTGCCTTAAACACCCCTGAAGCATCACATTTAACTTCTGCCTGACTAACCAATGGAGGAAGATGCCAAAAGCGTTGCTGCCTTAATAGGAATGCATTTGTGACCAAATAAAGAGCCATCTCTGGATACCAGGGTTTTGTGTGAGCAGAGCACTTATACAACATCTGAGTATCTGGGCTGCTGACCCAAAAAGCAAGATTCTGTCTTGTGCTCCTGTGACCATGTGTCTACCCTCCCTTACTCAAACACCTTATTAGAAAATATTACCCCTGACAGAGAGTTTACATGGATGTGGGATGCTCAGACCACAGAGATCTTGAAATGAGCTAAGGTCAAAAAGCTGTTGCTAAATATGTGATTTAAAAAAAAAAAAAAGGCTTTGAGCATTACATCTGCTTATTAATGTCTAAGGTCCTCTCTCAGTCATAAAAAAAAAATCTGTTGACTTTCTCTTGTGTGAAGGCTAATAAAGTGACAAGCAAAGTGAGCAGGACTTGGCATTAATGTGCCCCAGTGACTGTCCTCACTAGCAAAATCAAATTTTGTCCACTATCAAATTGCTGGGATCAGCTAAGAACAACAAGCTAGGATCTAGACATTCCATGAAGAGCCAGTATTATACAAGCCCATGTTTTCACTACAGAACCTCTAAAAGAAAGAGTTTGATCTTTCTGGTTGTTATTCTGATCCCAGAGAAACTCTTTATCTTTAGCATGAGTGCTTCTAATTCATAGTCCCAGCAAAAAAGTTATGAGCTGAAGTAACAGGAAAGCTGTTGTACCACTGCTGTCCTTAGAAGCAAGATAAATGGCACAGAATGTTCCCTTCCTCCCGAAGGCCTCCCCACCTGATTGAGAAGTCAGTCTGGTGTGTTGCCTTACTTGTAAAATTGCCACTTAGAGGAAGACACAGTTAAACGTGGTCACCACTGGAGATAGGCCTCCTGTGAAGTGATGAAGTCGTCAGGTGGCCACTAGATAAGCCAGCTAAAGAGGGTCAAGAAAGCTGTCCTCCACTTGATAGCAGCACCTTAATAGCTTTCTAAAAACAGTAGGCCATCAAGTACCCAGACAATTTAATTTCACTTCTCAGCTGGAAAATAAGTACAGTGCCTAGTTTCATTCAGAAAAGAGAGGGAAAAGGAGAACTCATCTGCGCATTGATGCATTTGTTCACTCATTACCTGTGTTAACTCCAATCTACTGTAAGCTGCAAACTTTCAGGAAATTTTCTATGCCAATATGTGATGACACTTTACCATGAGTATTTTCCCTGACACCTTTCTAAGCTCTTAGATTGCTTGGCTGCCTTGTTATGCTACAGGAAATGTCTCTGTATCATTCAGAGATGATAGTAACTGCATAAATGTACTCCTGCTACTCTACCTAGTAGTGATACAGTTAATAACAAGAATGTACTTAGTGGGCACCTCTATCTCCTTAAGCTTGTGAAAAAGTCTCGTGCTGAGTTAGTTTTCCAATTTGACACAGATTGCAAGCAAGTGTGAGCCACTTACAGTCCTCCAGAGTTTCTTGCAGACTTGCACAGACACAGACACACTGTTAAATTACATTCTCTAGTGAATGGTTAAACAAAAATCTGGAGAAGGCCCAGATTTTACCAGCTTCTTCATGAATGGTTCAGGACAGACATTATTTCATTTTGTCATTAACTGGACTGGGATGATACTTCATCATGCAAACGACAGTGTTTGGAGATTTGTGTACCTATTTTTTTTTGGTGTAGCTTTAGAAAGTTTCCAAATGAGTAAGATAAAGCAGAGATTTGACTTCTGCCTTGCTCAATCTTCACCAAAGTGGGACTGCAGTCTCAGAGTACAAACACAGTAAAGATCCCAGCCATAAGCCTCCCCACAGCAAAGCCACTGACTGCTGTCAGATTAACGTGCACTGGCCCCAGGGGCAACAGACAGTCTGTAATGGCAAGAGCAAATCTGTGATTTATCTGCCAAATTTAGGATGTGTTGTACATATAGTGACTCATAGTAGTATTTGAAACATCTTTTGCTCCAGTGATGCACTTTAGTCAGTGCTTTGGTATGGCTACAGCTCTTCAGCCATGCATACTAGACTTGATAAGCTGAAGACCTGCCTATAGGTCTACAACTTCATGGAGACTTCATCAATGCTGGGGATGCATGGCATTTCACCACAAGAAATAATGGTTCTAAACTAGTCTTGATGAAACTGTTTTGACTGGTCAATGAAAGTCTGTGTGGTAACTGAAAAACTTTAATAATGTTATTAATTATTAGTGTGATTAGAATTGTCCTTTTCAGTTTTCTAAGCTATGATACATTCCTTTTCAAATCACTGAATGGAAATGCTTTCAAATAAGACAGTCTGGAAATCCCTTAAAGTGCTCCCACCAATGTTGTTCTGCCAGTCTTTTATATTCTGTGCAACTTCACAGGCAAAAATCTCATCAAGGTACCAAATTAAACTGTCATGCTGCTCTGTGACTCCTGAACTGCTGGCACGCCCCAGCTGTAATGCATGTTATTAATAACACCAAGTTGTCGGGAAAAGAGTTTCCAGGTCATATTGTAAAGGCAGCTAATTGGTAACAATGAATGACAGATTCCCTTTAAAGTTCTGCAAATAACTGGATGCAAACAATGCCACATGATGCAAAATATAGAGACAGACAAGATTAATACTTACTTTTGTCACAGTTGTACCTCTTACTAAGACCCTTCTAAAAAGCCAAACCAAAGTATTTGCAGAGAATCTAAAGCATTCAAATGCTTCACTTTCCAGACAGGAATTAGTTTGCAGGCAGCATAGCAGGAGAATGAATAAATGATGTGGGTCATGGTTGATTATTATTGTTAATCTATAATAACCAGCTAGCCAAACATAAAGTAAAGGTTAAATTTCCAGAGGTGTTGAGATGCTATTGATAGATTCACTTGCTCAAATTAAGACCACCAAGCTTATACTTCAGATTTCCTCTTTAACCTTTGGAGAAACAGAGGCACTGCTCGGACATAATTCATCACATCTGCAACAGTTGTGAACAATGCCTCCTTTAATAGTGCCTCTTTCCTTACCACCAAGCCTAAATATAGACCAAAGTGCTTAGCATAGATGGAGACTTTGAAGTTTAAGCAAGATGAATCACATTTTTTGAGAATGAAAGCCACGTTAAGAGTGGCCTGTCCAAAAAGATGGGTGGAAGGGTACACTTCATATGCACCAGGTCAGTAAGTCTGGGAGCCAAACTGTCCCAGGCTATGACTTCTTCCTTGTGGGCACAGCTTCATGAGCCAGAAAAACAAAAAACCCATATAAAGCACTGTTTGAATGGCTTCTGTTTATTGTTCATCTTATTAAACTAACCTGCTACCTATTTTGCATACTAAGAAGTAATGTATAGCCCTCTGGGGTCTGCCTTTCAGGCAGCCTCCAGGGACAGGGCGGACACTTGGGATTTGAACACCTCCTGTGATAAGTACTGAGCAGGATGCCTATATTCTATGAGTCCTTCTAGTCTGAAGACAGGAAGGGGTTTAAGCAGTACACAGGTGTAGTCATATCACTCTGCAGCAGTGTGAATTTCATCCTTGGTGCCTCTAATCATCATCTGCAGAATGATTCAGAGATGTGCAGGGTATAAGGCCAGAGGGATCTGTCTCCAGCCCTTCACAACACACAGACAAAACAGCTATTCCCAAGAGGTGGATTAAGCCTTCTGAAAGATAGCTAACCTTGTTTTAAGGAACCAGAAGGATGATAAGTCTAACACCAGTCCTGGTAAGGTGTTGCAACGCTTAATTACCCTCCCTGCCAGAGAATTGCACTTTCCTTCAAGGTTGAATTTAGCTTTGTATTCCAGCCAATGAATCATGCTATACCTTGGTTTGCAAGACCAAGAAGAACTCCCTGTCTAAAAGTTTATCTGGGCATTGGTACCTGCATATGGAAGTCAAGCCCTTGTCAATTTGCACTTCCATGAACAGCAAATGGTCGCTCTGTACCTCTGTATCATAAAGGCTGTCTCCCCGGACCTTGTTTTTGGGCTCCCTTGCAATTCTCTAAGTTTTCATTCGCTGCTCTTCAACTCAATTGAGGAGTGATCTCCGGCTCCTGGAGATCCAGATAGTACTTGCTATACTGTACATTGTTTTTTTTAAAAAGACGTATGAATCCAGCTTAAATATACTGCCACACACTCTCACTCAGTAACTTCTTGTCTGGTTTTTAAAACCAGGTTCCTGACATGTTAAATGGAAACTGTGTACAAAGTACAAAACCCATGTTACATAAGTTTAACTAATTATTTGTCATCTCTGTCTGAATTACTGTTTCAATCTTCTTCCTCTTACACAGAAATTCTCTCCTCAACTAGAGCCAATTTCATAATTTCTCTGCTATTTGTGTTGCGTCTCTCTTAAGTTAATATTGAAAAAATGCAAAATTGTACCATTATTTCACAATATTTAAAATATTTATAGCATAATAACATACAATGTAATATTTTCTTCCCATTTTGACTACCATTGATCTATTACTAGAGAAATTTCCAGTGAATTTTGTGCAAGCAGAATCTACCTTTTTTTTTCTTTTTCCCTTTTACTGGGGGTGCAGGTTTGCAGACACTCGACAATCAGGTAATACATCAGGAAAATTTGAAAAACATTGCAATCAGCTTTCTCCGATTAAGGTTGTTTAAGAGCATTGAAGTTCAGCCTTGGTTGAAAATAAAATTGTGAAACCAAGTAGCAGCAGAATTGTGGAAACAATGCATCCTACCATGAGTCTGGGTATGTGTTGCTCCTCTACTCTATTTCAGTGAGACCCCACCAGAAGTCCTGTACCCAGATCTGGGAACCTCAGCACAGAAGAACATCAACCTCTTGGAGCAAGTCTGGAGGAGGCCACAAAGCTGATCAGAGGGCTGGAGCACCTCTCCTATATAGACAGAGAGAGAGCTGGGGTTGGTCAGTCTGGGGAAGATTCTGGGGAGACTTTAGGACTCCTTCCAGTATGTAAGTCGACTCCAAGAGAGCCAGAGAGGGAATTTTGACATGGTCATGGAGTGATGGGACAAAAGGGAACGGTTTTAAACTAGGAGATATTTAAATCAGGTATTAAGATGACATTCTCTATTGTGGTGAGGCATGAACAGAGGTTGCCCAGAGAAATGATAGACGCCCCACTCTGGGAAATGTTCAAGGCCAGGTTGAATGGTACCTGGCAACATAGTCCAGTGGAATGTGTCCCTGACCATGACAGGGGGTTTGGAACTGGATGACCTTTAAAGGTCTCATGTAACCCAAACCAGTCTGTCATTCTATGATTCTTTAAGGTCAGAAGATCGCAGGCTTTTGCATAAGAAGGGGTGTGTTTCACCACCTGAGTAAGATGGGAGGGGGAGTGGGGGGGGCAGAAATGATAAAAAGAACTGTCCCTGAAGAGTTATTCAACAGTTAGATGAGATCACATCTGCAAAATCTGCAAGGTAGCAATTCCTGGGACATGCTGACAGCAACACAAACGTTACTGGGGCCTTGAAACTCTAATCAGCTTCACAACACTGTGGCTGAGCTGCAAATGCTGTGCCTTGCAACAGCAACCCATGGTCACAGTGCTGGATGATTCTCCAACTGCTGCTACAGCACTGCAAGATAGTTTTTGAAAAGGCAGGATAAAAAAGGAGGCAGTGGATAAATATATAAATAAAACCTGAGGAAGAAGACAGTCTGAAGGGCTGATGACCAAATAGGGCTACATGTTGTAACTAGCAAAAGAATGCTTCCAAGTCACGACCTGCATATACACATGTATACATGGCCTGTATAGACACATGTGAAAAAGAAAAGGAGACAAAGAGGGAAGACAGAAAAGATTAAGATGGCAGTGGAAATGGGAAAACAACCAACCTGGACAGTAGAAAGAGTAGTGTTCATGAAAAAAGATACCCCTGCACAAAGGTCATGGGTTAAGAGTAGAAGTGGTAAATGTAAATTATAGATATGTAGACTTGGTAAGAATACCCTCATTCCCATAGGGCAGTGAGAAACTAAGGTCTGATAGAAAAAGGATACTTAAGAAAAAGCTCTAGGTTCTCTCTTGACTCTGACAATGCCTCTGCCAATATAGACAATGCCTCTGAAACTGTCAACAAGCTATTTCAAAATTGTGAGCCTCAAGTCTGCTTTGCTTAAAACATAACTGTGACTGGAACAACAACCAGTTTATACACATTATTTATGTTCAGACATAATTGTGAAAGTACCTTGCAGTTGTGGAATATAAGTATCACAACAGCACTTGAATAAATTTTATAATTATCCGTTTTGGAAATAGGGAAAGTAAGACACAAGAAATGTAAAATCAGAAGTCTGGCATCCATGCACATGTTCAAATCAATAGTTCAAGGCTCTTTTTTAGACTGGCTGCCTGATGTAGAGCAGTTCATTGCAATAGTGTGGAAACAGGATTTCTCCTAAAGTGGGATTACTGTACTATCCTAAAAAAAAAGCCAAGAATGTAAAATAGGAATTTCTGTCAATCTAATTAAATTTATCATTGTCTTAAAATGCTTCTTTCTTAGCACTGTCAACACCCATTGCCTCCTGTAGAAGCTAAACTAGCTTGGACTTCAGCAGCAAGCTTCTCCTCAGTGCTCCAACAGCTTGCTGGCCTCAGTGACCCCAAAAGCCAGTGCTTCATGTCCCCATTTATCTGAGAGCCAACATGAACTCTACCTTGCTGTAACCAGCATCCTGGCTCTCCTGTGGGCAGTTCTGAGCTCTCTTATCTGCTCAGAATCTTTTCGTAGATTTTTCCTGCTGTGGTGGACTAAATACCACAGACAGAACAGCAAAATATAGCTAAAGCAGGAGGTAAGTGTTCCTTTGCATGTGCTTCAAAGCAAGAGCACTCCTGTGGTTTTCTGCCTCCCACCACACCCTGCAGCTTCAGAGCTGGTTCAGGGCCAAACCTGGCCTAAAAATCCTGTTCTCAACCTCTTTCTTGGGTGTGGGCATAAAAATTGCCCACGGAGATGAACAAAAGGGAAGGCCACAGGTCAAGTATATTTCTGACATTGCCTCATCCTGGTAATTTCCCCAAAAAGACTTCCATAGAACTGTTGAAGAGAGCCCAGAGGAGGCCACAAAGATGATTAGAGAGATGGAACCCCTCTCCTGTGACAGAGGTTGTTCAGCTTGGAGAAGGCTTCCGGAAGACCTTAGAGCTCCTTCCAGTTCTTAAGTGGGCTACAAGAGAACTGGAGAGAGACTTTTGACAAGAGTATGGAATGACAGGACAAGGTAGAATTGCTTTAAAATAAAAGAAGTGAGATTATGATCAGATATTAGGAAGAAATTCTTTACTATGAGGCAGTGAGGCATGGTCACAGGCTACCCAAAGAAGTTGTGAATGTCGCATCCCTGAAAATGTTCAGGGCCAGGTTGGATGGGGCTTGGAAACTGGTCAAGTGGAAGGTGCCCCTGCCCATGCCAGGGGCATTAAAACTACATGATCTTTAATATCCCTTCCAACCCCAGTCACTCTGTGATTCTGCAATTCCAGGCTGCTAAAATGCAGTGTGTGACTAAGCCTGCTCTACATGCAAAGGTACAGTGGAAAGACACTGGACAGGCTACTAAACTAAGATCCCAATTATGAGCACCAGGATATAATTTCTAATAAGGCAGGATGCAAATGGCCTCTCTCTGCCTTGCCACTCTTTGCAGGCCGAGGTACCCGCCTTTTTGTACACACACAAAACTGGGGACCACCTGTCCTAATGACACAGATGATAAAAACTTAATGCTGAGCTCAGGTAATGTGCATTAACAAGGTTTTATCTGCTGCAAACAAATGGCACTTTCCCATCCTTTTAGTATTGTAAAAAGATATTTTGTAAAATCCATGAGCTTGTTTTACTAGCATTAAATAAAGAAAAGATCTGGAGAAGCATCTATCTATCTATCCTTCCATCCATCCATCATTAGATGTAATTTAATACTTAATGACATTTGTGATCATCATGCTATGCTTGTAATTGAAAATGAATAATTGAAATTCCAATTACCACAGGGGTCAGCGTAAGGGGAATTCATATAGTAACTTGCTAGGCAATAGCCTAAATTTGCAGTCATGTTAGGACTGCAAACAATGTGTCTCATTCTTCAATTATTTATTGAGAAATGTCGTCTTAATTTCGCTTAGCTATTTCTGTGAACACTCAGGGCATTGTCCTGAAAGGCAGAAAATCTAGACTTCCTCATGCTCATTCAGCATCTAGCTAGAGAGTCCTGGATCAGCACTCCTGTGGGGCTCCCTGTTGGCATCTGTCCTTACCAGAGCAGCTGAAGGTACCACCAGCAGACTAAGTGCACTTCAATACAGACCTCACATCTGTCAGCATGAGGGAAAGGGCAAGAAAGCACAGAACAGCACAAGACCAAGAATACAGGATACCAGCGCAGTTAGCCTTAAATAATCGATCTTGGGCCTCAAACAACATCCAGTGGCAAATCATCAACATAACAAAAGAGGCTCATTTTCAGGCTATTAGCTGCTTGCAGTACAAGGAACTTTTCTGGCTTTCTCAGAAATCTGATCCCCTAATGACTGCAGAAAGGGCAACAGGACAGAAAATAATTACAGTCTGTCAGACAGTCTGGCATTCAACCTTCCACATGGTCCAGCAGACGGTGTCAAAGATTTGACCTCAAGGGGGTTTAAAGCACATTGTCACAAAATACTCATCTAAATGGTCGACAGAGCATCCTACAGCTGATCAATGTCTTAAGTGAGCAATACTTAGCAGCTGAAATGTGTTTGATTAGTACATCTAACCCCTGACTGACTGGTTTTCTAAATAATTAATTGCCTTGTTTGTGGGGGAGCAAAATAAAACTTTAATAAGTGACAAGGATCTCAGTTTCTCTGTAGCAGGCGACAAGAATGCTAGCCCTGCTTTTCACTGGTCAGCTTTAGGTACACATATGAAACCACTTGTATATTTAGATCCAGAGTTGTAGAATTTCAATGCTTTCCTAATACCCAAAAATGTGGCTTAGTGGAAATTTCTCTCCAACTTGCTTCAATGCCAGGAATTCTATATATTCCTTTAACATGTCTTTCAATCCATCTGATCTTTCCAGAAAGATATGACCAGTTTGGATATTAAACTCTGAACACGCGACTTCAAAAAAAGGAATGAATACAATAAATTATATATTCATATTGGGTTTTTGATTAGGCTGCTGATCAATTTACATTGGATCTCTGTGTACAGGCAAGGCTCTCTCGGCTTCTCTTTGAACCAGCAGAAGCAGGCATCTCCAGAAGGCAACTTGCTAGAACAGGTCATGGAAGGCAAATAGAATCATGGAATGGCTAAGGTTGGGAAAGATCTCTGAGGTCAGAGTCTACTTGTTAGGCCAGCACTGTCAAGTCTACCACTAACCCATATCCCCAGGTGTCATATCCACTTGCCTTTTGAATACTTCCAGGTATGATGATTCCACCACTCACCTGGGCAGAAGATTCAAATGTATGAAACTGATCTCATCTGCCTTAAGACACAGATCTTTCAAGTGCCCAGATTTGTGAAGTGATTCCTACCCAGTGTGTTAGGCTCTATGTATTTGATCAAAAAACTGCAGAGTGCTTCTGACATCCCACTGCAGATTCAGGTTCACAGGTAGAAGGAGACATGCAACCTGTGATAACCAGCTCTAGTCAGAGGTTTATATATAGTCCTTTGTTAATTAAATCTGGAAGGAATGATGATTTCAGCAAGTACAGCCTGGTTTGAAATGCAACTAGCAGGACTGAAATTATTTCCATTTCTTCTACAGAGATACCAGGGTGAAGGGCAAGAGATAATCATATCACAGTCTGGTGATAATGGCCCTCTGGCCTTGTCCAATAAAAGCAAGTACCACTTTTTACTAGAAAGAAAAGGGAAAGGAAGCCTTTGACAGAATTATCTGGAAAAGGCTCATCTCAGTTCCAATCTTAGTCCATTGCACTCTCCCACCAAGACTAGATTCATCTTTGCAGCAAATAAATATTTCCTAAATATTCCAAAATATCTGTACTTCAGGACATTACATTTGTGCTTTTCCCTATGTGGCCCTCCTGTCTTGGTTGGTGTTTCTTGGCAGGATTGGATAATAGGTGCTAAAGGGACTGTCACTCCACTAGGGAACACCCTGTTCCTCTTCATCAAAAAACAAAAATTCATTTTTTGATGAAGAGGAACATGCCTCTCAAAATTCAACCAACATCCTTTCCTCTTTGCTGCAGAAATGCCACTGCAGGAGACAAGAGCATTGCCAAGCCAAGTGCTAGTTAGTCTTCCATACCGAGCCAGCCACTTCACCTGCAGGTCCATGGCATCAAAGAAGTTTTTCTATATTGCAATTTAAACTTGGAAATCTCTTGGTGTATAAATAGTAAAGTGTTAAAATTATCTTCGTGTTGCTTGAGCCTGTGCCTTTTTGGGTCAATACTACCACAGTGCCATCCAGGTCACAATATTGTTATTAGTGTCAGATTTATAAGGACCATCAGTGGGTGAAGTGTCCTTAGAGAGGCTTTTTAAACAAACGTGATTTCAGCTTATGGAACCAGACCATCATTATGTCTCTCAACAACCAAAGAATGTGTGTTTACACAAGAGGAGGCCACGGGTCAGAGGCAGAGAGCAGAAGCACAGACAGTGCAAATCAATATTTTTAGATAGTTTACTGTTAAATAAACTGTAAGACCAGGCCCAGCTGGTTTGCATCAGCTTCACCACTCTTAGTATCAATGGAAGAAGGACTGTTTACTTGTATCACAGTTATGGATCTCGGCACAGTCATCTCAACAAACTGCTGCCTGGAAAACCTCACATCTTCTCTAATTAGCAAGTCATTGAGAATGTGGAAGAGGTATACAGCTTCTTGGCTTACAAATAAAGCAATTAAAGAGCAATTTAGACATCAGAGTAAGGTCAAATATTTAACTTCTCAGAGCCTTTGAGTAATCAGGCACTGCTGGGTGTCAAACAAGTCATGGGATTGGAATGACCTGATCAAGAAAAGCAGTTCTTTCCTCTCCTGATGCTCAACCCAGGGTTTTGCCTTCTGGATGCAAAGTCCCATCCCTCGTGTGCACACCAAAGGCCAAAAGGCAAAAAGCTTGCCAGCAGAGAAACAGAGACAGATGCCAGTCTGTTAGCTGACAAATCTAGGAAATTTTCTCTTATTTTGCTGCAAGGTTGGCTGTAATGACATGGTGGGATGGAGGAGTTGCCTTCGCTCTGCTGCAGAGGGCAAAAGGATTTTGAGTCCACTCACAAGAAATGTCAGGCAGAATAAATTTGCTGCTTGGCTTAGCAGTGACAGCATCAGGTTTTTCACCTGTTTCCTTGTGAGTCATGTCCAACTTTTGGACATGCATTTCCTGTGTATCCAACACAGCCTGAGGTGGGAACTAATGAGAGGCCTGGTTTTGACATGTGTTGATGTACATAGCACAGTTGCCTAGCACAGGTGCTGGCTTGCACATATTTCTGCTCACTGCATTTGTAAGTCAATGGGAGCTCTGGCTCTGTTCCTCATGTGGAAGTCTCCACTCCAGTCTCTGAATTCTCTCAATACTCAGCACAACTTTCATGAATACATTAAATACCTTTAGATCATCTACATTCTGTGAGAATTACTATAAGTCTTGTCTGATAACATAGCTAAACAATTACAAAACTTTGACTTCTTTTAACCAGTGAAGATTACAATGAGGTTTCTTTTTGCCTCTGAGCTGTCACGCCTGCTTCCTCCCTTCTGAACTTTCACAAACTATTTTTTAAGGTTTAACCTTTAATTTACTTTTTTTTCTTATTGAAATAGACAGAAAATGCTTTTTCATTATTTACCAATTAAGTGACAGAAACGCAAAGGAACAATCAAGTCACCTAAAGGCTAAAAAATAGAAATATTTCATTTTCTTTGAAAGGCAAAAAACTTTTAAAATTGTCTTTTAAATCATCTTTTAAATCATAACGGTAAATGTTGATTGAAAAACTCAATTCCATATCACTCCAATGGGCATTTGATTAAAGTCTAATCTAGCCAGGATATGTGTGTGATGGCTGCTTTTTTTACTATTATTATTAACAGAAAATATTTATACTATAGTAGAACATAAAATTTCACATGAAAATTAGCATTATTACTACTTCAATTCTGCTGCACTAAGTATTTTTCTTATCCATGTGTAAGTAGATGTAGTATTACATCACTTCATTAAATTTAATAATCAAACTTTATTTCCCAGCCAACATCTTATTGACTGTCACTCTGCTGACTTTTTGTCACTGCTGTCTTCATTGTCTTTTGATTTTCCAATATTCCCTATATATTTTCAGTGCAGCATTCCCATACACAGGACCTCATTATGAGGTCATTACAATCAGCACCGGTTTGTCATGAAGATAAACTTTGCCTCAGGTTTAAAATGAAGTAATAGCATATTTCACTGCAAAATAAAAACATCATCCACTATCATTATGAGTAATGCATACTACAGCCATTGGTTATGCTGCTGAAGGGGTTTTGCAAGACTCTGGCTTTGTTTGCCTTTTTGATTCACAGGCTGAATCCCAAAAAACCAAAAAGGACCAACTATATCTTGGACTGACTTGAGGGAGCTTGCTTACTGTTTTCCCTTTCACAAGAAAGGCAGCTGCAAAGCTTAACAGGAAAGAAAAAAAAACAAACCACAGAATGGGATCAACCGAAACATTTTGCTTGGACAGATATATCATATTTTCCTTTGTGGAGGCTGGATTCTACCTTGATTCCCTAGCATTTTTATTTATTTAGGCCAGCAGGCTTAAACCAACAGTTTTTAATAAGCCACTGAGATATTTTATGTCGATGTTTTTCTAGTTTTCTTTTTTTTCTCTGGGGGAGAGTACTGTTAAAATGTATGGATGTCCTATACAACAAACAAACTATCAGAAATAGTGTATGCATGACCATTAACCAAAAGATCAGAACATATCATCAGCAAGGAATTAAGGCTCACACACACTTAGTACAAATTTGTTCTATCTGGCAAAGAAAGGATGAACTTAAAGTAAGAGCTGTCTTCTGAAACTTCCTCTGTATTGTCATTGTCAAGATTTACTTTCTGTGACCTCTCTTATGGATTTTCCACTACAGCAAGATCTTCTGCAACATGTCTAAAAGTCTATTAATTTTTTTTTTCTTTGCTACCCATCAAAACCATGCATAAAATTTAATCACAGTTGTCTCCAGAAAGAGGGCAGAGGAAGTCACTAAAGAGACGATGTCCCCTTGACACTGCCCACATTTATGGCTTTAAAACTGCAATGATGTGGTTTATCTTAACTTGAGTTTCCTAGGTTGGCCAGCCCTTCTCAACCTCAGTAACCCTCTCTTTGTTCATCCAAGACATGGACAATGGTACCTTGCACGGTTCCTTACGCTTTTTTGCAGAAACATACTGATCTAAACTCTCACAACAGAAATAGATTTAGGTTCAAACCTTGCTCTGCAAAAAGAGGTGAGACAGGGTTTCTGCTAACACAGGACCTTACTCCTTCTCTATTAACTGATCTTAGAACCAATTTAAAGGCTGTTTGGAAGGGAATGCTCTTTTTCCTCCTGGTTGAAGTTTTTCCCCTTTGCAGGCAAGAACACCAGACAGCCAAGCTACTAGCAAAAATGGGATCATCATCATATGGCTGCACAGTTAGGACATTAATCTCTAGCCCCGATTTTTCAACCAAGAAGAGTGTCTCTTCTGCACAGTGGAGCAATTTCAGCATGAGTGACAGAGAAAGATCCCATGCAGATAGGAAGGAAAATCATATCATTTTAGTCATCCTCAGTCTCTGTCCAAACTTGTCACCCTGGGCCGCTTTTTATTCCCCAGAGAGAAGCAGAGAATTTTAGGCATATATGATGTGGTTTTATTTTAGGTGTGTCTTCTCTTTCAACCTGAATGTGCTTGTTTCTCTCCACTGACGTAAAAAACCAGTCTGTGATGACTGTCTCAGCTGTGAATATTTACATTTGATCAGATGTATCTAATACCAGTCTGGGTTTCTGTTATCTTCCTTTCCAAAATAAACTTGCATTTTGTTAAGAAATGTCTTTCATACTATCTTAAAACAAAACTTTTATAAAACCCAGAATGAAAAAAAAAGTCAAATTAACCCTCCTGGTTTTAGACATTCATGTCCTAGAATAGACCCTGATATGCAACCACCACTGTTTGGGCAGCCAGAGGGAGAAACAGACTATAAACAAAACTGAAACAGACTTTATTGATTTTTCCCCATGCAAGCTAAGCCCCATGCAAAATCAAAATCAAACACAGAATACCAATAACTAACAACAAGTCAAGTGCATTTTCAAATTAGTTCCCTCTCCATGGTCTAAGGCAGTAAGTCAGATTAAGAAAAATACCTGCAAGTTATGATTTGAAGTGGATTATGTCCACTTAAGGATTCATTTCAATAGGTTTTCATGCTGATGACCTTGAAAGAATAAAGGAATTTACATTATCCAAAAGCTGTTAACCATGCACAGTTCTCTACTGCCTTTGCATCATAAAGCTAAAATGATTTCTCTCATAGAAAAAAAGCTACCATGGGACTTGTACTCTTACTCCAACATCTAACCCCTTTTATCTAAGCTCTGTATACACTTTTCCAGCTTACAGAGCTATGGTACCCCACCACATGACAACTCTGGCTCCAAGAAGAGACTCACAATTAGGGTTTAATCAAGCAAGATTCGTCCAAAGTTGAGAGCAGGTCATAGATATACAAGGAGACACTTACTGTGAACATGCACAGGGTAGGATTTATCCCTCATTAAACTCTGGATATTGACTATACCTTCACATAAGCTAGCCACGCACAAATCCTCTGGTTGTTGATCTGATACCATTAGCTCCTTCCAGCTGGGATGAAACCCAGCCTGGGAGTGCATCTTAGAATAGAGTCAGGCTAATACAGCTCCTGAGCTGCTGCATCACAACTGTCCTGTTCTTCTAAAATGTCCTCTCTGTGCACAGAAATGCTTGTACTGGGGTGACTTCCTTGTCATGAACTAGCTTGCTGAAGAATGCCTGACACCAAATAGTTCAAATTGCTATAAAGACACATCTGTGAAATACAGATCCCTCCAAAACTGTGTGGATGGAGAACTTCTGAAATATTTCATTACAGTCCCAGACTCTTCATACTATCTGGGCTACTTTATGTATCTTGCATTTTAAATTCCCTGGACTTTTTCTCACAAATAAACATCCTAAAGGAAGGACAATTCAATTTACATTTGGTCAGGTTCAAAAGTCACTGTAATTGAATAATAATTTGCCGTGAAGTATGGATGTGAGTCCTCACGCTTGCCTCTTGACCTGAAAGGATACGGCTAGTGAAAATGTCTAGCACATAATTACTGTGAGGCTAACCCTCAGGCTTGGCTATTATTCACAGGTCAGTCTCTCTAAGATAATTCCCAGGATAATATTACTGAAGAAAACACTCCCCCTGCATAATGCAACACCTGTCTCTGTTTTGAGACTGGGGATAGAGATGGGGGGGTTGAGCTTTACCTGTTTTTCTATCTTGTCATTAAGGTTTCCTACAGGGCAGGGGATGAAAGCAGTAAAAGGGGGGAGTAAAGAAAAAGTCACTTTAAAACAATGAACTTGCAGTGATTTTATATTCATTACTAGGTCTATAACCAATCATAGAGCATGTACAGATGAGGAAGATACAAATTCTCAGATTGTGCAGCAGGACAAGGCGCTGCAATTGGAGAATGGAAGGGGACAGGTTTCAATACACAAAGTATTTGTAAGCCCAAAAAACACTAACAAAAGGGCCTTGTCAGAGCATATAATCCTTTTCTGGGCACAGGATTATGCACACCTCACATCATTAGTAAGAACTCATCTTTTTAAGTCTTGACAACACTGTAAAGAAATTGGTGTGCTTCTATTTTGACTGCCAGCAAACCACGTCTCTTTATTGAATTCTACTGCAGATGACCAAGAAGAAAAATAAACATGTTGAAAAGTGATCTCGGAAGATCACTTAAAATCATTATTAGGTCTTCTTTCTGTCAATATACTTCCAGGACCGAGGGGGAAAAGCCATGGAATTGTATCATTTAGGTTTGGAAAAGATCTCTAAAATGACTGAGTCCAGCTATTGTTAACCCAGCACTGCCGAGTCCACCACCAAACCATGCCCCCAAGCACCACACCAAGCTTACAGTTTTGTGCACATTTGTGTCACAGCACATATCTACAGGCAGGTATGCACCATATTTCAGGCAAGGTCAGGATGCTCCCTGGACTTCTACAGCACTGCAAGGTACGTGAGCATGGGACAGATCAGGTCATAATCATGAGCTGGGGTGAGCCCAACCTGCTTTATTTCCCATCACAGAAACCTAGTAAAAGATCTCTAGAGGTCATCTAGATCCTCCCCTTGCCCCGAGGCAGGGTAAACTAGAGGGAGGTCATGCCTGACAGCTGTTTGTTTTACTTGTTCTCAGAGTGATGGAAACTTCACAATCACTGCAGATAATCTGTGCCTAGTCTTAAGTGTCCTCATCACCAAAAGTCTTCCTTTCCCAAGGTTAGAAATCCACCCTTGCTATTGGAAGACAAGAAGAAGGAAAGAGCAACAAAAGGAAAATGCACAAGAGGGGAAAAAAATCTAGGGGAGAAAAAGGAGAATAAAAGAATAAAACCTACAGGGGTCCATGGATTGATTTGCATAAGTTCAAAATTTTGCAACTGTGAAAGCAGTGCTGAAGGGGAAGTCTAGTTGTCCCAGTGCCAACAGTAAGAATAATAATTAATAATTATGCATCTGGTCAAAGGACAATGGTACAGTAAGGTTACATGATTAGTCTGATCAGCAACATAGAGGAGTGATGGGAAAAGGTATGCAAGGGTCCTAATTAATGCCACTTTAAATGCTATTAATAATGTATGATTAACTACTAAATATTAATCTCTTTCATTACCTTCTTTTACTTTGCCATACTGCATAGCAGGCAAAAACATCTCTGCCTATGACAGTATATCTGTAAAACTTGTTGGTAGGTTTATCAACCCTGTGTTGAGCAACACGATGTTCAGATTTTAATTTTTACAGATCTCTTCAATTCCACTTGTGTTAATTATGCCTTTTAGCACTTTAGCTGAAAGAACTGGGAGTATCTTAATTACTTGCTATACTCATTAGTATTTTTTGTATTGTTGATTGTTTTGCTTCCAATAATTTTAGAAAATACAGTTGAATGAACTGGTTTGTTCTAGAATAGCAACACAGCATGGAACAACTCCAAAAGATACGTTTTAAATTGGAAACACTTGCAAAAGAGGAAACCAGCTATCAGTCTCGAGTTACTACTACTGTAACTGGAAACAACTTTACAACTACATTTGTATAATTCATATTATTTTGCCAACACTTTGAAGTTACACTTTCTTCCCTCATTTCTTAAGTCAGCAAGAAACGGTTATTAAAGGCACCTTTTTAAAAAAATGAAACTGTCAAGATGTGGCTTTGAAATCTTTGAAAAGACGCCTGTAATGTATAATGTGCTATAAGCACATCTATTAAATCACAGTTCTTGTGGTTCTAACACAGAAATACCAGAAAAGAATTCTTTTCTTATAGGGTCAGTAGCTATACACAATAATGGGAAACACTTGGACTGAAAGACAAAAGTTGGCTAAAGTAAGCTTCTTCCCATCTGCTTGTTATCAGCAGTTGTAGGAGCAGAGCAGGTGACCCATAAATATATCTATTTTTTTTAACTGACAGGCTTTTGTTTGGGACTGTGTGACAAGGAAGGGCCTTATTTTAATTTATAGATATTGTCCAGGAATTCAAAATTAAACAGCAGGTCTTAGTAAAGAAAAGAGCAGTGGTGAGAGAAACTGAAATTATTTCCCCAAGTTAGAATTAAGAAAAATGTTGAAAAAAATTAAGTCCTCAGAATTTGCCATGCATTTGCTCGAAAACAGAAGCAGCCTGAAATCAATAGGAAATTGATCAGTTAACTTACCCTGTCCCAAGTAAATGAAATGCCAAGAAAAGTAAAAGTACTGGAAAAGACATGAAGAGAAAAACTTTGGATGCACAAATAAATCCAAGAGGAGAAGACAGACATCAAAGTACACTCTATTTAGTATTGAAAGGCACAAATCAAGATTGAAAGGCAAAGTTGAACACATTCATACTAGAAAAAAGTGTGAATTAAATATTAATAGTGAACACACGTGACCACTAAAGCACAGTTGTGTGATGGGATCTCAGTCTCTTATCATGCTCAGTGCATCTTCAGAAGGTAAGAGTTGTCCACAGAAGTTGCTAGGCTCCAGCTGGGAATGAATGAAATTCCATCACCTCCATTAAATGGAAGGTCAAGGTGGAAAAGCTAGTGGTTTCTGTGACCTCAAAAATCTTTGAAATTATGAAACCATTAAATTAGGTTACTGATCTAATTGTCCGGGTCACTTGGAATTGTGGGGATTTTATTCAGGCTTTTAATTTAATATATGACTTACCATAGTTGAGATAGATTCAATAATTAACCTTTAGTTATTTTTCAAGACACAGCCTCTCTACAAACAAGGGATTTTTGCAGATTGTAAGTGCTGGTTGGCATTAAGTAACTACAATTTGAAAAAAAACCCTTCAAAATCCCTTAAAGCCAATCTGTACTGCATCCTCTTTTAAATATTTTGTCATCAAGAACATTACTGAATTGCTAAAGCAATTAAATATTTGTTAATTAGCAATAAAGAAAAATCAACTTATGTAATTATAACTGAATTAAAAACAATGGAATTAATTATTAATACTAAAGATTGGCATTCTTCCCAGAGCTGTAAGTTTAATTTTACTTGTCTTTTTAAAGCTAAATTCCTTCTGTGCAATACATCCAGCAAAATTATTGATGCTTGTTTTGTATCCAAGCATTTTGTAGAAGAAGGAAATGTGGAGCACTCCTGCAGCTATATGCCTTGTGTCCTAATTCAGTGAAAACAGTGCTTCAAATTTCTTTAAAATTCAGTTTTCAGGACAGATGTTTCTCAATAACAAAGGAAAAATTAAATCAAATTTTTAAGGAACCTCCAAGAGTCCAGACATGACATTATATTCGTAAATAATCTACTAAACTATTAAGGCAAAACTGCTGCAAGTAAGCTTTTCCATTTAAATAAGAGCAGCCTGTAAAATTAAGACTAAGATATTGAGTTACCCAGGGAAATGGACACATAACCAAGAACACTTCCAGAGTTCAAGAAGCATTTTGACAATGTTATCAGTCACAATGTATAATTCTTGGGGTTGTCCTGTGCAGGACCAATGTTTTAGTCCGTCCCATCAAATAGACTTTGAAGTCAAACATGGTCCTAATCACCCTATTTTTCATGATTGTCTAGGCTAATTCCCCTCTGAGAATTATCTGTCACTGTGAATTGAAGGTGTGATTAGAATAACAAGTATAGAGTCTGCTTGGTATTACTCCATGATGGAGTAGCAACTGATTTGTCAATATTCCCTTCTTGTGCTGGTCTGGTACTCATTTTAGCACACATGTAAAACAAAAAGTTAGAGAAGACCAACAAAATATCTCTTTCTTTGGAACAAAGAGTCATTACTATGAACCAGGAGTACCCAGGCTGATGCGTGTGTCCCTGCAACTCAGCCATCAGCCTGAACACCCTTCCCACAGTACTACTGGTATTTCCTCAGGGATCAGTTTCTATCACCAGTGCCAGTACTGCTTCCACACTTTCCTAAAGGAACATCTGCAAGCAACTGAAGGAGCAAAGTGTTGGCTCCAAGGAGTTGTGATTAGTCAGTGTCCAGGAGAAAAGGTCAAGGATATGAACTGCCAGGCTTAACACAGGTTTAAGACAATGGGAGCCTGTTAAACAGAAGGTGAAAGTAGGTTTCTTCATCTTGATGTACTCCATATGCTCATTTATTGAAAAGCAGCTTCAGAACTTAGGTAGAAATTCAGCTCTTCTCTTCCCTCAGCCCCCTAACTATGCTGCCACAGTTCCTACCATTTCAGCTCTGCTCTTGCTCTACCTGCTGTTTCCCTCTTGTTTCCCTTCACTCTTACCCCTCTTTTCTGTGTTGTCCCTCCTGCTCAGATGTATTTTTTCATCTTTTATTTTACAAATTAATCTCTCTCAGGTCTGCTCTCATCATTTTTCGATGGCCAGCAGTACTGTGGATCTGGTGCCTTTCACTTTTTCCCTGCCTATCAGCAGCATTAAGGCATGAAGCTTGATAAAATAAAACCAAACCTGCTGACAGGCCTGGCCAAGCAGTGGTTTCATACAATTAAATACTTACTCAGATTCAGATTTGTTATAGTTTGCAACCAGTCAAATCCAAATGCCACTTTGTCCTTTTCACAGTTATGCCATACTCTCCTTAACACCAGCAGAACAGGCATGTGGCTGTATGTATTTCCATGGCAAAATAAATGTTGCCTTGCTACAAGTATATTAGTCTCTCTCTAGAGACCATGTGTTCTAATGTAGCCCAAATATTCATCTTGAATCCTGAAAGAACTTTGGGGGCTTTTTGGGTTGGCTTTTTTTTTTAGCAAAACAATTATACAGCTGTGGTTTTAAATGATTATAAAATGGATATGGAGCTAAAGCTCCCTGATGAGATTACAGGACTGTGTCGTACCATCATTGCCTTCTTTCCTGAACTGTGCAGTATGGTCTTGGCTTTTTAAAGCCACTATTCCAGGCTTTAAAAAGCCAAGACCATACTTCTTTACCTATATGCCTTGGTCATTTTTAAGGGCAGTTAGTAACCTGAATGGCTATAGTATTGTAGAACTCAGTTTTCAATTAAACTCATTTATGAATTTATGAGCATCAGGATTCTGTGCATCATATTTCCTTTACAACAGGGGAAGAACAGCAGCAGTGACATAAGGCATACTTATACTGGTAATGAATTATTCCCATTGGAAAGAGATGTAAGTCTTCACTTACAGTTGTACAATGTAAGTATCACATCTATGAAGGGCAGAGAACCCTCGGTCAAAATGTACTACGGTCTCATCTAGACTTTTCCCAGTCATACCATGAAAGAATGATCCATTTATTTTATTTATTTTTTATTTTCAGATTTTATTTATTTTTTATTTATTATTATTTTTTTAATTCAGTTTTTAAGATTAAGTCTGAAAATTAGCAGAAATTGGAAGGGTCACTGTGCAGACACAGTGAACAAAGACTTAATTCCATGTTGATATTGAAAAGTTGAACATATGAGTGACTAGTAGAGGAAAAAAAAGGTGCTCCAGTTTTCACTCTAAAACCAAATAGTATTTTCTAAATATTTTGTGGCAACACTTGATTCAAGCCAGATTTCTTCTCTTGAAAAGTTCTGCCATCTCAAGTGTCTTCAACAAAACAGAGCTGATGATGTCCAGTTATTTATCCTTGCTGATACTTAAACCTGATGAAATTTTTAAGTCTTTCCATGTTCTTTATTTGTATATATTTTTACAGGTCTTCTGAAGGCTTCAGATTTATTCACGTCTCCACTCATGCATGAAGAGAAAACACAAAACTCAGAACTTAAGAACCTCCCAGCAAAATATCTGTCCATGCCCTCTTATACAACTCTACACTGGCAGTGGGAACATCCAGGCTTTATGTGTGCTGAACCCATTGGTCAGTCTGGCTCCCTGTACATCAATACCCCAGCAAAAAGTATGCCATCTATCACCACCAGATCCTGAAAAAAGACACCCGTTCAATATCAGTGTCCAATCTCCTGAGTGAAAAAACACATTCAGGGAGTTATTATTATTTCACAAATGTTGTTTATAAATCTGATGGGCTATAATGTTTGAATTTAAAATGAATCCTTCTAACATAGAAAATGCCGTCATCAAAGATACTATTGCACAGGTTAAAAAGAAAATCATTTTGCTGTGCATAATAACTCTTCTGCTAAAGATGCTCAGCAATCCTTTGACCTACACATACTTTCACCTATTGTTACACAACCAGCATGAGGTACTTAAGGTGGATCTGTATGAACTCCTGTTTAGGTTGTGTACTGATGGTTTGAAAGAGCAGCTAAAGCCAGGTGTGAAGCCATGTGAGGTTGACTGAGTGTGATAAACTATCACAGATGATAAAGGATCAAAGAATGATATAGGTTGATGAAGAACCTTAAAGAACATCTAGTTCCAGTATGCCTGCCATGGGAAGGGATACATTCCACTATACCAGGTTGTTCTAAGTCCTTCTCAACATGGCCTTGAACACTTCAAGAGATGGGAAATTTTCATAAGAGGTCCTAGATAAGTGCAGTATAACTGATTACAGGAATGCTAGTAAATGTAAAATAACTTAATGTTTCACTCCATAGTGAAATGGAAATAATTGGCAGAGTTAGTAGGAAAAATTACTACAGATTTTTATACATGTCCTGAACTTGATTTTTGAGAAGTACTAGGCATATAACTAAAACACTAAAAATTTCAGCTAAAACACTGGGAACTGCCAGAAATATCATCACTATTTAATGGAAAGGGAACATCAAATGTTAAGTATATCCTTATCTTGAGTCTGACTTATTGTAGAGAAAAGGCAAATTAATTTTATGATGATTTTAGAGTTTGCAGTACCTGGCATCTATTTTTAAAACTTACTAGTAAGAGGGTAAATATGATTTCAAAAAGAATCCTCTCAATATACTCCAGAATTGTTTCTGCATATGCCTTTTGAAGCTTTTCTCATTTTTTTGCCCCTTGCACCTATTAATATAGACTTTGCAATTTATCTATCTTTATCAGCACAAAAAATGAAGGATTGAAAGAGTTCCACAATATCCTAGTTATGATACCAGCTTGTGATTTGTTTGTGCCTTTCCAGACAGATGTCAGTTAAAAGAAAAAAGGGAAGGGGAGAAGAGGGGGATGGCGGGGGGGAAGAAACAGCAATAGTACAGGACTGACTGACAAGTGGTATCATACAAGATTTCCCTCAAATATTTTATGAAAAGGACATTGGATTTCATTAAATTCTGTTTTCAAAAGCCATTTCTACTGAAAAGAAGATGACCAGAGGAATTAACTGCTTCTGTCCTTTGGATCACGTACCAAATTCAGAGTTCACCTTCTTGTAGCAGAAGGCCTCTTTCCCACCTGCCCTATCTGCAATAGGAAGATAAGAAGCAGGTGAAAAGGTCTTGCATCCTTATTATATGCAAAGGATAAAGGCAAGTTTACAGGGCTGGGTGCCTTTTTAAGAACCAGCTTAAAATACATAATTGCTGTACCTGCTGATACACTGAGGACTGGGCTATCTAGCCACACAGGTGTTGAAAAAAAATACTCAGAAAACTGCTTCAAAGATCTACTTTGCAATATTTGCAGTAAATCTTCTCCCTTTGAAAACCTCCTTAACTATTCTAATAGTATGAAACTTCAAATCTCTCCTATCAGTTGAAGGCCACCCAAGTGCAGTGGAAGTTGACGTAGCAGAAGATCGTGGCTCAGACAATCCTATACTTCACACACCCTTCAGCCTGTAGTTGTGTATGTTTCACTAAAATATGGTAAATTAGGACTCGTGCAGCAGGGTGTGAATTTGGAGAGGCAGGAGAACACCTTTCAAGATGTATCTTACATAGATATAGCAGCTGGAGCCACCAAAAATAGCACAGATCAGAGTCAGGGAGGAAAATACAGTGTGCAACAGAGCAGTAGCCAAGAAAAGAACATTTTGACTACTTAGATCCAACTTCAGGAAAACCTGAGAAGCATATCCAATTTAGGAATCATACCTGTGAGGGTTGAAGAGCCTGAAATTGCTCTTCTGGCTCAGTGCAGAGTTACCTGTGAGAACGGCATAGATATAACGGATATTATGGAGCCTTCTTCGCAAATCTCAGTCCTGATACACACACTGGTGATTTCCTGCCTATAGTCCTGCCTTCTTTTAGTCCAGAAACAAGGAGGCAAGTGGAAAAACGTGCTTCCCCCCCTCATGTCATTGGTAGAAAAGGAAGTAAGGATAAAAGGATGGAACTGAGTGGAGATGAGAAAGCTGGAAGCAGATGGTAGGAGAATTCCAGAGTATCTAAGCATTGTCTGTATGACCTATCTGTTGGCTGGCTGTCTTGCTTGATGTTGAAGCAAATCACAGTGGTTTTGGGAGGAAAATTTAATAATGGGAGAAGCCCTTTGGCCCGTATGTTTACTCTTCAGGCAGTTTGGATTTGTCTACTGTGTCCATCATATTGCTGTCAGGAACAGCCTGAGCTGAGGACCCAGAAGGATTAACCTCCTCCTTAACAGGAATATTCTGAAGGGACTGATAACAGCTCCCTTCATTGCTCATGTACAGCAAGTCCAATGACATGACACATGAAGAGAACCTGTAAGGATGGGAAAGTATCCAGCTAAGAATCTCATCCCACTACTTTACATGGGTATATCTAGTGCAGAAAAGACCAGTGCTTAGTCCCCACTACAAAAGTGATAACTTGGAGAAAGGGAACTTCAGCTAACGCTTAGCTGAAGCTAATTATGAGTGTCAGCAAATTTATCTGACCTCTTCTCACACTGTTTCAAAGGGCTGTCAGAGAAGGTGGCCTTGTCCTTCACTGTTGGAAGCAAAAAAACAGAAAAAAACCCTGAGCCACTAAGACATCCAAAGTTACAGAGATGCCTTTGGATGCTGAAAAAATTATCTTTCCAGATTTTAACTTGAACTTTCATCTTTGATGGCCTTTCTTCCTAGAATCACAAAATAATTCAAGTTTGACCAGATATAGTAGGTGGATCAAGAACCTGCCCCACTATTTGAAAGTCACCACATGTAGACATTACCCAACTTTTCTGGTCAACCTATTCAAATACCTGATTACCTTTATGTGGAAAACCTTCAAAAAATTTGTTGGCCATTTTTCCTTCTTTAACCACTTTGCACCTATTATACAATTTTTTTTCTCACAGGCTGAAGTCACTGATAGTGACTTCAAACCTGAAGCTAGCACATTGTCAATCTTTAAATTACTTTAAAAATATTCAGTTTACAAAGCTGGTTTTGGTTTCGAGGAGAACTCTGTGCCTCACTTCACATAGTGTAGTTCTTCCAACAGGTTTATGTCTGAGGTAAAAATTACTCCACACATCAGCAAATATGGTTTCTTTTGTCCCAGCTCCAAAAACAAAATCAAATTTATCTGAAAGTTTGCTGGCCTTCTATGCCTTTCCCAAATCCTGATAAATTATCATGCAGCAATGTCAACTATTCATTATAGAAATGATCCATGCCTAATGAAAGAGGTAGTGTACTTTTATATTCCAGCGTACTGGAAATTAATTTGCATAGTGGAGGCTTCAAGGGTCTGAGTATACCTATATCTATTCCCATACTGGGCCCATTTTCTGGAAAGAATACGTCATTAACAGAAAAAATATATAATAAAACTACGCATTTGCCAAGGGGTATTTTTATTCTAATGTAAGCCAATCTTATTAATTTCATTGTATAAATGTGTGGCATAGACTGATATAATCTATCAAACCCTTACAAATCCAGAGTAGTTGTAAAATTACTGCAGCTCAGCCCTGTGTTCTCCACACTGGCCACACCACTGCCTTTAACTTCTGACTGCTGAGCAGGACCCAAAACTGCAGTGTGATAACAGAGAGAACAAACCAAGAGGGGTACAATGTGTGAAATAACATTGTCTGGGCACGGTCAGGTAACTATCTGAGATCATCTCCTGTGTCCCTTTTGCATAACAGAGGTGAACCCTGACATGGAGCAACAAGTGCTTTATTTTGTAGTGCGTTAATCTGCAGTCTGGGTAACTTGAAGGACTGCCAGAAGCATCAGAAAAAAAGTGAATTTCATAGCAGAAACCAAGAAAAACCATGCTAATTAACTGACCATCCCTTAACAAGAGGAATCACAACACTTCCCATAAACTGGCTCAGGGAAGATACTCCTACCTAGACATAGTCTAGCTTCTACCATAATTCAGCTAGGTGAAGAGATGCTTTGAGAAGCAATAAAACCAAAAATTATCAAGTACTGTATGTTTCCATGAACCTCCATGAACCCCCTACCTTGTAGAAACAGGTCTTTGAACCTCAGGGTCTTTGAGGACATGGCACCAGCAAAGCAATAGCCTTGATTCTGTAGATGCCTTACAGTGGCTCCCTGTGTGTCTGTTATGGAAGCCCTACAAGCAGAGCGTGCAGCCAAAGATTATTTTTCTTCCAAAGCCCAAACTTGCATGGAATTCTGTTAATTACATGCACCGTGGAAATGTCAGCCTTTACTCCTCTATATATACAGCATTCTTTGTCCTACACACAATGATTTTGAAGCGCTCTGCAAATATCATTTGATAGAATAATAAGGTATTATTATTGAATCTTTATGTCCCCTGCTGTCCCAGGAGCATTGACCTTGCTTCCCCAATACAAAGGTCTGTCTGCCAGGCTAATCACACTGATATCTGAGTAGCTCAGGAGATCCTTACGTGGCAACATTTCTACAGGAACTCAAAACTGGCCAGACATACTGATAATATCCCTGTATTACTCCTGTGCACTTCTGCAAGGTTATAAACCAATTCCAATTTCAAATGTAAATTCCCTTCCTGGTGACATGTGGAGAGATGCATGGTTCAAATAACTCAACCTGTCCCCAGCAGTCAGGGTTCCCCACACAGGTAGCAATGGATGAGATTTCCAAGCAGATACCAACCACAGGGAACTAAGATGAATGAATCCCCCATCCACTCTTTTCCAGCAGATATGCAGTACTGATAAATGTCCTTGAACCACTAAGTTACTATGGGAATACGCTTTCATTTATGTCCTTCACTTTCATTTGCCAGGACAATGCATTCATGCTGTATCTTTTAGCCATGAACAACCAGATATTAGCTCACCTTCCCGTAAGTTGTTTTTTTCCCCTTGATTTGACGTTGTATAGGCATATCCATAAATATCCATGCGCACAGCAGGGTATATGCAATACATCTGACAGGGCATAGTTACCCCTAGCACAATACCACTTTTTAATACAATTTTGGCTGGTTTCCATAGCTGTCAAAAAGTCCGGGTTAGGTTGATAGGTCTCTTAAAATGTACAATTTCTGGCAATCAAGTGGTTTTTTTCTTCCTTTAAGAAAGTCCTGATACTTATGAGGAGGGCATTTTCTTTCAGGAATGAGATATTTTGATAGTTGCTGAACAAATTATGATACAAAAGCTTTTATCTACAGTTATGCAGATACTTCAAGGCAGCATCAGCATCCTTTACATATCTGCACAGCTGCAAAAATGTCCAACAGTTTCATTTTTCCACTCAGAAGCTTTTTATTTATTTTCTTTTTTGAAACGAAATGCGAGAGCTCTACTATTGCCTCACAACTTTTTATTTGTCCTGAAAAGCCTTGTTTTCTCCCTCTAGTGCAGTGAAGATGCCTAGGCTATGGTTCCTTTTCTTGCAATACCTCTGGGAACCTCCAAATGAACAAGGGTTTTGATATCACGGCACTATTGTTACACCAATTTCTACCAATCAACTACAGTCAGAAATCAAAATATTCTTTTAAATACACTTATTTTAATTCAGACCTTTCAAGAACAATCTGCCTGTCACTGGTACAATATGTATGTTTAAAAACTTGCCCGAAGCTGCAAGAATTCAGGGTAGTCTCATTACAATACAAACACAATAATCTGAAATATGTTTTATAACCTGGACTGGGGGAAGAAAACATTTATAAGCTTATGCTTATTGCTTAAAACCAAAGGAGAATCAGTACATTCTTGAGACATAAAGCTACACTCTGAACCCTATCTGAGTAAAAATTCTCCTGCGATGAATTTCAAAACCAGAAGTGTCATAGGACTCAGCCTTGTCCTTATAAGTACATTACAAATCTTGTTAACTGGTTTCTGTAGTTTAAAGTACAGTGTTCCTGGCTTCAAGTTGTAGAAATAAACCCAGTTGGGTTTCTAAGTCTTTATGGCTCATTGAAGTCTTGGTGCATGTAGGAACAATTCAAATTTCTTTCGTTCTCTCTGAAATGTTTTGGGATGGACACTCATTTGTAAACCTGAGGTACAGCACACTGCAGCTGACAAGTTCTACTTATTAACTGTTGCACACAAACATTTTTTATGGGAGATAATAGAGATCTAAAAGGCACCTTCTGCAAAACCATTAGATGAATCAGAAATAGTATATCCACGTGATATTTTGGTTGCTCTCATTCAAGAAACGTGTTGGGAGTCAAGATAAAGTTGTACTTCAATATAGAATTTATTTGGTGGGGAAAAAAAGTGCTATCTTTACTTGAACTGGGAGTGTGCAGGAGTAAATAGATGAGTGTTGGTAGGTATTTGGTGAATTGGAAATGCTGGTAAAGCACAGGGAATGGAGGTTCTGTGGTATGGAATAAATTATACTAAGTAGTATATAAGCTGCCATGAAATTATATTTAGGTTATTTCTGATACTTCAAATGAACTTCCAGACCAGCATATTAACACTGACAGTATCATTTATTCAAGCTTCAGGAACCCGGGATCATTTCTCATCTTGATTCAATCACTTTGGTTAAACCTCTTCTTAACAACACAGCAAAAAAATGGATTTTCCAAGTGATCACTATTTATTAGACAATAAATTTAAATGACACTGCAAATATAATTTCATGGTTTTTGCTCTTTTCATTTCTTTAAAAAAAAACAAGGACGGAGACAAACAGCACTGCTTAAAATATCATGAGAACAATCTTGATTTATCAACTCCAATATATACACACATCAAAAGAAAATTATAAATGTCTAAATACCACACCCATGATAGATTAAGAGTTGTACTTCTTTGACTCATCTTTACAAATAAATCTAAAAAACAATGATAGTGTACTTACATATTTCAGATCCTCATCTGTCTAAGAATAGAAAGCACTGAAGTCATGTGTCAGAATAACTCGGGTGGTCTCTTCTCAATTCCCTTTTTGTGATCACCATCCACAAAAATCAGTGCGCCACTGCAATGGTCCAGCCATCCTCACTACAGAAAAGGAGCCAGGTATTGAGTGTCAGACAAGACTGGCATGGATTTGTAAAGGTTGTTTGCATGGCAGCTGTCAGGATTCTAAGACCCAGATTCCCTCTATCTGCCAGAGTACCTCCATCAGAAGCCAGGGTATCACATCAGACAGTAACTGGTACCTTTCTCTAATGTCTGTACTGATATGGATAAATGGGTATCTACCTCCATATCTACTGGCTAGCCATGTCCATGCTGCCTCCCCATGCTTTGATTTCCCCAGGAATAATTATAACATGTTCCAGGCTTCTTCCTGCCCAAGATATGCACACCATGCCACTATCCATTGGTGGCTTCACACATTAGATGTGGTCTCAAAGGCTGGATAAGGAGTATATCAAATGTAAGGTGCTCCAAGCAGAATGGAATGAAACTGGACCTAAGTTAGCATGCACACATGTTTAAGCATGAAGAAAGAGGCAGTATGTTTTTCGTGGGACAAACTTTCTAACTGCATTTTTTCTTCCTTTTCTGTCTATATTTTATGCTTAATGCTGGTAAGAAAGCATATTTTGGGGTATTTTTTAAATATCACTAAAATGCTGTAGGTTTTTGCAGATTATATTGCTTTTTTGGAAGAAATTTAGGAGAAACACTTCTATGTCTGACACCTGGATGAGTCCAACTGTTTTAACACACATCATCAAAATCACCATCTCAGTCCCTTACTTCATATTGCTCAGACACCTTCACTCAGTAATGTCCTGGGCACTTTTTTTAGCAGCTCTATATTTAATGGGGACTTGAAGACAACTCTCAGTTTTAGAGGTACTTGAATCTATATTTACCATGAGACACACTGGGTAATGTCACTCTGTTTAGTGACAACATTCACTAATAAAATGCGTGGCACAGCAGTGAAAATGAGCCAGTATATGATCTTGCTAAGGGCCAACAGTTTCTGGTAGGCCACAATTAGCATGCCCCTCAGTGTTATCAAAAAATAGCTTGAAAAGTTGTGACTGCAGATGCAAGATGCAGCCCAGCTCAGCTGTCCACATAAAACTGTCCAGTGCAACTAGAGATGCCCTCGTTTTTCTGACTGTCCTTCAGCTGCTGTCCAGAAAGACATGGGTTTCTTGCAAATCCTGCATCATCTCTGCCAGTCTCTTAAACAAGCTTGGGCATCTAAAACAGCTTGAGGCACCTCAAATATCTCTAAGTTTATTGTAAAATTAAACTTTGTACTAAATCACAAGTTATACACTGACAACAGGACTCTGTGATTCCCCCCATCTCACTACTGCTACTCCCCATACACAAGCCCAGCAAATCACCCCTTTCCACAGGTATTTTCAGGGAATGAGTTGTATAACAAGACACCAAAAATTTTGTGTAGTATGCTACTTATGCACATGTATGCATGCTATATCAGACCTCATATTTTTCATTCTTTAATTAATATTGCTTTTTTGTAAAAATTAAAGCAGTGGGATTCCAGAAAGCCACTATGTTTTGCTTGCTAGGAGCTGGCATAAATTCCAGTAGAGATAATGCTGTAAATGTTGATCATGTTACAAGTTGGCCCACCTACTGTCACTTCAGGAAGCAGAGGTTTAAATATAAAACTACTATTTTTAACTGAGTTAATATTGGAACTGAAGGAGAAGACGTTCAAGCTGGGGTAAATAGTAGCCTGGCTGATGTAAGTAGCAGCATATTGATTTACAGCAGTGAAGCAACTATCAGAAACAGTAACTCTTTACTCCACCAAGAGCTCCACAAATGTATTTATAATTTTATTTTGATAAGGAAAAGAAAAAGTCACAACAGAAAGTTGAGATTATTCAAAGGTATCTCAGAAGTCCTGAAAAAATTCAATGAGAAAATAAATGGAAATATAGAGCTTGTGTCCTAGCCCAGTAGACTGCTTCAAATCCCTGAGCTAAAATATGCACATTATATAACTATGTGTTTTGTTTACAATGAGCAGTATATTCCAGACATAATTAAAATAAAGAAAATTGTTATTGGATACCTCTGGATGATAAAAAAGGCCCAAACAACCCTTCACCAAACCTCTGAGGTATTAAATAAAAACAGGTTTTATACCATAAGCATTCATTTATGTTTTCTTGTTGAAGCTGCAGTTCCTAAAGTACTGTACGATTATTATTAAAAAATAAGAGCATGACCATCCAATTTTATTACTAAATTGGAAATAGGAAAAACAAAAATAACAAAATGCTCTAATACTTAAAACTCACAATTTTACATACCTTAGTTTATCTTGATTTATTACATATTCTAATATTGGGCATTCTTTTTGGGTCTACTCAATAGAACTTGGCCTTTGTAATACAATATAAACAAAATTAGAAAAGTCTAAGAAGTTTAACCCAAGAGAAACCTTACTTCTCAAAAAATCCAACTAAAGGAGCCAAAGCTGTGTTTTCTTTTAAAATTACTTTCTCTCTCTTTAGCTGAGGTGTTTAAAGACTCCATAATGAAGCACAGCACTGAGCGCAGCACAGGAGGACTGAGACTATGGGCTTTAGGGAGATTAATGGCTGCAGAGCGGTTCGCTTTTTGTTACATTAACCTGCCCAGAAAAGCAATTCCTTCCACAGCCCCATACCCAATCCCCATAAGTGGAGACATATGGCAGTTCTGTGATACAGAGAACACACTGTGGTGGTTTTATTGATATTGGGACTGCTTCTTAGCCGGTATAAGTCTTCTCCACTCAGCTATGAATTGATCCCATTGACTCTTGGCAAAAGCAGAACAGTCATAAAGGTTAATGCTGCCCTTGCAGTCAGATTCCTTCTCTGAATTGCCCTGTGAAGGTGCCTCTCTCCACTGACTCCAGGGAAACTGGCAGATTAAATTTAGACTGAGCTAACTCTTGTGCCTCTGCCGCTTTGGTGGGATCAATCTGTAAAGATGTGCTTTTCTCTTTGTCCATGATTCTTAGATGTAAGTCTTTTGACAGAAAACCATCAGAAGTAGCAGAGAGTGGTGCAAGTTGTGCATGGCCATCACTGTCTTCTTATCTGGAGAAATGTAAAATGAGCAGAGCTTCTTTCTCCTTTCCTCTCTCCCTGCCTCCCTCTATTTTCTGCCTGTCCATTATCTATCTGAGAATAGTAATCATTAAAACATTTCAGAACCCATATCCCAACATTTCCATGTTGAACTAACATGAATACTTGGAATTGGAGAGCTGTGGTGCATTTTGGAAGGACCTTACAAAAAGGGTTTTCAGCTCAGATTCTTGGCTAAAGGACAAAAGGCTTGGCAATGTGGCACAACATTGCACATACACAGACACACAGAGATAATTTCGTATTTTCTGCTTCCCTCCTCAGATTTCTCTCTTCCAGCCATCAGCTTCTCTGCTAACCTTGAAACTACAAGGAATTTCATTCTGTGGCTTGTGTTTCCTCCAAAGCAGAATTGCAGGACCTCAGTTCCTCCCTAGAAACTATGTCTCCTGGAGTCATTATTCCCTCTTGGCCTCAAACCACTTCCTGCAATTTCAGATCCACTGAAAACAGCAGTTTCAAATTATCTATTAACCCATGAAGGCTAAGCCAGCCTGGATTCACCAGAGCTCCTTTGATGCATTTTTCTTTTGTCACACATTTCTTTCTTCCTATCCCTAAATTTTGAAATAGAATTGAAAAGATTCTTCCTCAGACGAGTTTTGGCCCATTTTACAGACCTTATGCTCTGAATATTGTTTTGTTTCCACTTCCAGACTACTGCAGACTACTATTTACCAAATCTATCTTTCTTGAAAAATTCTGATGACCTGTAAAAGCTGCAACATTAACTATCAAAAACCTTGGGTATAGCCAAAAACGATTATGTAAGGTTCAAGGCTCAATGCCAGATGAACAGGCGACAGATCCACTTATCATCAGTAGGAACAGGCACATTAATTGGCTATGATACCGGTACCGTCCTGCAGCATTAACAAATCTCTTCTTGATTCTGAATGTTTCCCCAGAACACCCTTTATTAAATAAGATAAATAATACTGAGGCCAAGAGTCACACTGCTTCATCTGACAAAACTCAATTATTTATGAACACTTCCCTGACTCAGGCTTGGTAACCTGTAGGCTGGCAAAGAGAGCTTTTTGGTCTACTGACTAAACATTATTATTCTACGCAGATGTGTCTTCTGTATTAGAGAATCAACAACAGAGAAACAAAAACACATTAGTCCTGTAAAGCTTCTGGACTGGGGCAGAGTGCTTGAACACTGGAACACTTTATTCTAGAAAGGCTGCAGAGACTCCATCCTTGGCAACACTCAAAACGTGAGTGGACACATCCGTGGGCTCTTGTGGCTGACACTGCTTTGAGGAGTGTGTGTTGGACTGGATGATCTCCAAGCTCCCTTCAAGCCTCTGTGATACTCTGTAGTTCTGAGTCCATGAGACGAAGCCACAGTAGTGAATTCCTCAGATTCTGCTCTGTACTGAGTGCACGGCCCTTCCATGTACTCACACAAAAGCCAAAATACTTGTAACTGGCTACTGCTTCCAGCTGTTTAACCACGCAAAGATGAATAAAATACTAGGAGACCCTCATGCCAATTTTCTTGCCTGCAGGTGAGAACATGAAGTAACCTGTGGCCACCGTTTGGTATGGTACATCCAGAATTCCCCTGCAGTTAAGTGAACTCTTCTGTAAAACGATTTGACCCTATTTGGCATAGCTGCCATGCAAATATTTAGTATGATTCCAGGCACACTGTTTGTGCGTCATCATCGTCAGCATGGATAGTACAAAAGTAGTGATACACTCCAATAACTCTGCATGAGAATGGAGAAAGTAAAACACAGATAATTTTACTGGAATACTGACCGCATGTTAAAACTTGTGGAAACAAAGTGTTTCTTTCAAAATTGGCTTTCACCTACTTCTTGAGTTGCCAATAAATGGTTCTGTGACCCATTTCATAGAAGAAGAGCTCAAAAGTAATAATGCAATAGGTCATGGAACTCAAAGAGGATTTTCTGGGTCAAGTCCATCTTGCCAACACAATTTCTACCTTGTGGTCACATGCTGCTACCTTGCCTGCACTTGATATACATAGATTTTGATGCTATCAACAGCCCTCTCCATGCAGCTTGTTAGCTAATTATGTGTTCATCCTACTATAAATGACATTTTCCCCATCCTTCTATCCCCTTTTGATCTTGACAAGAAGGAGAATAATTTTTTTCTTTCTCCCCCAAGGGACATGGGGAGTTTTCCTCAGAATGATACAGTATTTCCTCACACTTGGAACAGAGCCTTCTGTTTGCACACAGTACTGGGGAATTTTCAGTGCTGACACCAGTCACGCTGGCATGCACACTTTATACCTGCATAGCCAAAGGAACTGGCAGATGGTTGGTGACAAAAGGAGCATCCCATGGAGCTGCAGGAGAACCATCTCAACAGATCCAAGATTTCAGAGCCTGAAAGACACCATGCAACAGCCCAACCGTATGAATGCTCAGCATTCAGCCAGAAGTAAGGCAGGTGCTTGAAATGTTTGCCAGGACTCACTCATTCAAACGTGTTCAGTCTCCAAGATGGAAATAAATCTAGCAAATGAGTGTGGGATGCTTTTACAAAGAGATGTAAGAGCAATCACCTGGTGTAGGACAGAATATACCACCTTGTTTCTTTTTTTGTGACTTTTTGGTAGCTGAAGGAATGACTTATAAAAATTGTCCCTCCCAGGCCTCCAGCAGGAAGAATTGTCCCTTCCAGCAGGAAAGCCAGTGAGAGTAAGTAGGAGTAATGAGAATGTAAGATTTTTAATTAAGTAGTGCCTGAAAGAGATGTGCTACCAAGCAAGTCTCATTTCAGTGTGGGTCTCCAGGACTAAACATCTGCCATTCCACAGCATTTGGTGAGGACCATTTCATGGGAGACGGGTGACTGCTGATGGTCCAGTGCTGCATAAACACTTGAGTTGTAAGCCTGATGGCTGATGGGACTGGAGAGGAGGGAGTCAAAACTATTGAGCTCAATATGTTAGACTTGTCAGATTTGGATCAGTTCTGCTCTCTGCTTGACAGCTTCATATTTCATGTCATCCTACCCTTAGCAGGCAAGTGACACACCTGGAGCTCTGTCTCCCATTTAAACTTTTTAAAGAAAAATGTGGGGGTTTTCTGCATCTTTCCTTTCTGAAGTTGGTGGCAGACTAAGGAGGAAGCATTTAGGTACCTGCTTCTCACTATTAATTTATTTCTTAACTCCCCTGAAATTTTTCAAGTACCTCAACTCCTGCTCAAAAATTTCCCATGCTGTAGCTACAATGCACTGACATGATTCACAGTTCTTGTTAAGCAACGGTAAACCTGTCCCAAATGTGTGGAGCTTCTTCATTCTACAAAAGAAATGAACCATAGCAAAGATCATTGCAGCTAATCCGTCTTCAGACACAGGAAGATTCTTCTGCACCTCTGCATTTCAGAAGATGACCTTTATTAGATGTAAAGCCTACAAATATTTTCTGACTGTGTAGGGCAAACTACAGATACAGAATTTGATGTACAAATGTAACAGCCCTTCTCCTATCATACATCAGCCAGTGTAGCACAGATGCAATGTCGCAGAAAGAAAAGCATAAAATAGACAGAACAAACATAAAAACTAGTTTATAACTTGCCAATGGGAAGAGGAGACCAACTAAAACAATTTGTAGTGAAGGTCCAGTGGAATACCATGGAGTTAGTCTTCCTAAGGGAACGAAGGGAAGACAGGAACAATACTAACTCTCTAAATCCTAACACTGATTGGGAGAGGTGGTGCTTCTGTGATCTGCCAACAAGAGTAAGAGTTCTTTGCTGAATAAGCAACTGGCTAGCTGATGTAGGGAGCAGTGTGCACATTGATGCCCTAGGGAATCAATTTCATGATCAGGGGACCCTGAACATGCTTCAGTCTTCTCATAATGAGTGGATTGAGTGTGTTCACTAAAACTGAGATTTCAGGGCTCAAAGTTCAAAAAGCTACCAGAGCTTTAATTTTTAATAATTTTTAATAATTTAAAAATTTTTTAATAATTTTCCTGTTTCCTCCTTCTCTTGTGCCTTCCAAAAACAACTTCCCTATATTTTTTTTTTCTTGCCACTTGACTGAAATCACCTGGGGGTTAATTATCTTTCTGGGATGAAAACCATATGCTGTTTCATGTTCTTGCATAAGGTTAAGCTGAATATGATGAAACCAATCAATTAAATCTTATGGGAAGACAATGGAAGGGAAAGGAGGGTGAAGACTTGCCAGGAGTTAGTGTTCTCATTTACTGACAATGTAATCCAAGGTAACAGACAAATATTAAAATTTGCTTGCTCCCAAGGAAAAGAGCAGAGAAAGTGCTGCCTGTGTCACCATAAAATGAAGCTGGGGAACACTAAAACAGGGAATATTAATTTAAACAAAGTGGGGGAAATCACTGCTTATGACTGGCCAGATTCAGACTATGCAAAGGTCACATTATTAAAAAAAAACCAAATTTTCTGTGTATTTGGTTTTGTTTCTTTACGTTTTGGCTTTTTTTATTTTGCAGCTTGCAGACTGCTTTGAACACTGATGGATATTTTGAACACAGCAGATACTGTGCTGATGTGCATTCATAAAATCCAGCCTGTTATGTGGGTCTACACCTGTCATTTCACTTTAGTGCAGGAACAGTCCCTAAAATGTTAGCCTGATTTTCCAATCTATCTGGCATGTGAGGCTGGTTCTTATCACTGCAGATAGTTTTCCTTCAAGCTAGAATATGGACTTTTTGTGCTGGTGTGGCAGGGATAAAAGAGAAGAAAAAACAGACATGGAAGAGCTCCACTAAGAGTCCCAGGCTTGTAAAATTCCATGCATACAGAAACTGCATGTGGAGAGAAGATCTACAGCCACATGCAAGTTACTGAAGGCAAACAGCGCAACATAAGCTTAGAGTTGTTTACAAGTAAATTCTTCATAACTCCTAAGCCAAAAACTTCATTGCCTGACTAATTTCCTTGTCAAAGAGAAACATTTCTTTGCCAGTGAGAAAGAATAATTACAAGAATCATTCAACCCCCAGCCCGGCAGAGTTTAGGTTGTACATGGGTTAACATTTCAGCACAGTTACACTCCCTCAGCAGCTAGCATTTGGAAAGTGTGTTACTGAAAAGAAATAAGCACAAACATACACAGATGTCTACTGTTCTGCGTTCAAATAACCCTTGTGGAGAAAGAGTGGTGTATATACATATGGGTGTGCACGTGTGTGGGCATGCATGGGAAAGCAAAAAGAGCTTTATTTTTATTCTGAATCCCACCTAAACAAAGATCCTAATGTTATCCCTTGGAATGAGGTAAGAAATATGATCATTTGGTTCCAAGACCTGTCTGAAAATACAGTTTTTGTAGCCCTGAAAGCGCAGCAGCCAAAGTAAAAGAGATCAGATGAACCGCATTTAGAAGTGATGCAGTGAACTGGTACGAGGGGAAAGTGCTTTTAGTGATCGATATGAAAACAGGGGGCTTTCATCTAACCACAGTGAGGATGGCAAAGAGGAATTTGGGCAATATAATATGGGATAAAAGGGTGGATAGCCTCTCATTTCAACCTAAAGACTTAATGATGCTTATTAAAAGGTTGTTACCTGGTTTCATGGAAGAATTATTACCCTCTACCTATTTCCTTAGAGTGAATGACCTGACAGGGAAAACCAAGTTTACTTAAGTCCTTGGTCCTTGTTATGGAAATGTTCTTCTCATTTTCCTGTGACTTTGCCAGAAGACCAACCCATGCAAACCAGCAAGACACAGTGCAATTCCCCAGGCAGCATGTTCATATTACAGCACTTGGGTCATTAGATATTACAATTTGATTCACATAACAACTGTTTAGATTCAGGTCAATGTTACAAATAAATGAGAGCTTTGAAATAGCAAAGTGTTCTCATGCTTAAAAATTGCACTGGGCCAAAGTCATGTCTGGAGGAGACACACTGAAGACAATGAACTTCCAGCAGGTGAGCCAGGCTGCACATTTCTGCTGGGGAAATCTTTCCACCACTGCAGCATTTCATTATTGCTGTCATTTTCTCTATGAATTATTGCCTTCTTGTCAGATTTACCTCCCCTTCCACTTGAAAACAGTCATCTGGGGAATAGGCCAGCAATAAAACAAAACCTCCTGGAGGTTAATGTTGCAATGACAACAACAAAAACAGGAGCTGGTCTACCTCTTCAACTAGGGGACCAAACCACATGGTACTGGTTCAGCTACAAGAGTTCAATCTGTCTGCATCTAAATATAACAGGCAGCACTGCTTTTCTGGCACTGAATGACAACAAAGTGTTTTGAACTCACAGTTACTAGATTTGTTTAAGGCTATTTGGTCTGTGTCAAGACTTAAAGTATAAAGACTTAAAGCAGTGAAATTCAGATGAATTCCTGTACCATTAAAAAAATATTAATTAGGTTTTCAGTTAATGTTAGGAAGTCTCATGGCATTTGACTATGAGTATACAAGGTGCCAGCATTTCTACAGTTCTACAGTAAAGAGACATGGGGCAGAGATATGCCCTGGGAGACAGGAAACCAAAGCATCAAAATGCCCTTCTTCTTACCAGAACTCATCCAACTGCATAAACTGGCCTTTTCTGGTGAAAGAACTATCTTCTCACTTACGTTAAACAAACTGTAGTTTAGCTACAGTTAACTGGGCCAAATCTATGAAAAGCTATTATTTCTCCTGTATTCCACATGAATATGTTTGTCTTATACGTGAAACCTAACTCTGGAGTTAAGTCTAACCAGAACCCAGAGGGAGCCTAGATGTAGATTCATGGAATCATTTAGGTGAAAAAAGACTTCCAAGATCACTGAGAGTAAAATACCTTTCAAACTGCAAAATGGAGGAAATGTTTTTAAGTTAAATATTTTGAGACATGTAAAATGTGTGAGGACATTTCTTTAGGAATTACCATGGCATGGAATCAAGCCATAATCAAATGAAATCAAAGAACCTTTCCTATGTTGCCTTCCTTGAATAGTCATTTATGAACCAGAAAGTAAATGCACAAAGAATCTTAAAACAACAACCAATCACACCAGCAAAACTTTGACACTTCTTCACACTACTAAGCAGCTTAGAAGCTAGAACGACTGCAACAAGAGATGAAATCCAACTTTACTGGAACAAATTGTGCTTTAAATTACATTGGTGCAGTGCCACAGAAGTCAATGGGATATAACCTTCACAGCTAATGAAAGAGGTCCACTAAATTTGTCCTAGTCATCTTGGCTGCAGAACCCCTTTGCACACTCTGTGCACAGCCTCTTGTTCCCTCTCTTAGAATAAGTAAAAGATTTTCAGTTAAAATATAAGCTAATGAATTTCAGAAACACCTTTTTACAGTAACTCCTCAGGTAAATAATGACAGTACACTGGAAAGTACAGATCAGATTTACATGAAGACTGCCAGAACTCGAATTTAAATCATTGCAGTCTGTAACTTTCTTGTGAAGGGAAGAGGGACAAACACTGATCTCTTCTCTGTGTGACCAGTGACAGGACCCAACAGAATGGCTTGAAGCTCTGTCAGCAGAGGTGTAGGTTGGACAGAAGATACAGGTTCTTCACCCAGAGGGTGGCTGGGCACTGTCACAGGCTCCCCAGGGAAGTGGTGACAGCACCAGCCTCACAGAGTTCAAGAAGTGTTTGCATGATGCTGTAAGGAATGTGTGCGACTCTTGGGAATGGTGCTGTGCAGGGTCAGGAGCTGGACTCAGGGATCCCTGTGGGCCCCTTCCAACTCAGCTTATGCCAGGATCCTGTGAATCAAAGTCCTTTAACCTTTAACCTCTTTGTAAAGGAGCAGATTTACTGTAAGGTGTAGGAGGCTGGCAAGCATTTCAGGGCATTGCCCAGTGCACCCTAGTTACTGCTTGTGTGACTGCAAGAGCAACTGTGGAGCAGATCCTTGTCCCTTGCCTCCTTCCCTTCCAGAGCAGTTCTGATTCCAGCCCTACATATAGTAGTGGGGTAAAGAAATTCCTGAGATGCTTACACCTAAAATTTATGATGTGGCAGACATTCACCTGATGATCCTCTCAAATACACACTTCAAAAATGCCTACAGAAATGAGTTTATTTATTCTTAAAGAAACTGATTCGGCTGACAAAGGGAAGGAAGGAGTCAGTAAAAATAATGAGAAAATAATAACTATCATTATCCATAAATATTAAAGCAGATTAACAGATTATGAGATAAAAAAGCGAATTAATATTCCATAGTTTAAAGTTCTAACAGCATTAAGATTCTATTTCCTGTCAACTAATTTTAAGTTAATCACCATTAATTTTTCAGAGCTAAACAGCAAAAGAAACAAGATTCCTCTATTATTTGCCATACACTCTAGTGGTGTAGGGAGTCCAATATGAATGGAATGTGGTGAAAAAGTCTCATCACAAGATAATTTAAATTATGGCTAGAAAATACTTACTAATCCATACCCCTGCCACTGCAGTGTCCCCTCTTCTATGGAGCATCTGATGAAGTCTCCTACTCAAAAGGTTTAAAAGTGACTTAGTGGTTTGAAATCTTCTGCTATTAATTGACTAAATAATTTTTTTTAGTAAAACCTCTTAGCAAGTAGTCTTTAAGTACTCTATGCTATACATCCCTACACAATCCAAAATACATAACACATTAGAAAGGCATTTGAGCTCAGTGCAAGTGACAGAGAGATTGTAATTTCTTTTCAATGCAAATAGCTCACTGCTTCCTTCCAATTTTAAACATTGGTGCATTTTTGTTCAGTAAATGCCACCATCTTGCGATGTTCAGCTTAGGCATGTTGAATATTTTTCTAATTGTGTATTTACAAAATTTTGGTGTCTGAAAGGCTCACACAGGAAAGCACTTTAAATCAGCAATTTCTACCCTGCTCTTGATGGTTGTTAGGAAACCATGAGGTCCTAGAATAGCTTGGGTTGGAAGGGACCATAAAGATCACCCAATTCCAACCCCTCTCCTGCCACCTTCCACTAGACCAAGTTTCTCGAAGTCCCACTCAACTTGGCCTGCACTATGAGTTCTGGTATTTACAAAGCATTTTGCACATGAAAACACTTTCTCTTTGAAGACTGTATCACCACTACAATATCAACAATACAAAATAGTACCAGTGAAAAACCCTGTACAACGGCTGGATAAACATTAACTTACTCTGCTGAACAGAAGGGCGTACACATGTAGCCCATCAGCTAAAAGGCTGAAATCAAATCAAAAACCACTGTGTTGAAACATCAGTAGAAGGTGGAAGAAAATCACAAGGTATTAATGTTAATGTTTACTTCCCAGAGAAGTTCAGAAAACAACTTCATGCAAAGCCATAATTATATGTCTAATACAACCAGCAACAAACCAGATACTTGCAGGATACCTCAGGTCATCAGATACACAAAATGCACAATTTGAAAACACAGGTTACTGTATTTGATTTCATTTAAATTTAAAAGAGGTAACTGCACAAATGTCAGAAACAAATTAGGTTCTGTTCAACTTTTTCTGCTGACATCTCCTTCTATCAGTGTAAATAGTTGACCATATGCATGAGCAATTTCTTGGTCACACTGTAAGCAGGAATTTCTTCCTGCTTTGCAGTTCAAAATTTATTTTGTTTAACATAATCCCATCATGCCAGTCTTTGTCACCTTGGGATAAGAGAAACAATCTTTTCCCTTTATCCTCTGAGAGCATGACTTTCTGTTTCCTACCAAGTCAGGCTGTTCAGCCCCTAATGATTTTTGCTGCTGTTCTTGGAATTCCCTTCAATTTGTCAACAGCCATCACTATATCCAAGTTGCAATCTCATCACTGCTGTACAGCAAAAAAATCACCTCCCTATAGACAAAGGAATGACGGCACTGCACATACAGAGCAAAGTCACAACCTCCCTTTCTGTAATCCTCTAGCATTGCAGCATGCAGATATATCATTTGCTGTCCACTAAAACCCCAAGGCCTCCTTTGACATTTCCACTTTCCAGGTATCTTTGTCTGACTTAATAATTGTGCTTTAGATTATTTCCCTCTCAGATTTATTATCCTACATTTTTCTAGGTCAGATCTCACTCTCTTAGTTAAAGCACGTATTTATGCCATGTCCCATTCTCCTTGCACTGTTTTTCAATAATTAGACATAGTTTGTTATTTCAAGGCAGAAGTTGGGAGATCCTTATTAAGATTTGGACAGGATTTGATCAGAGTATTTCAGTCCTTTTATCCTTTTATGTCTTGCATTTATTCAATTGGGTGCTACCTCCATGTCCACTGCTGGATCACTCTTTTTTTTTTTGTCAGTGTGACTGCCTGTAGAGTGCCAAAAGGCAGCCCTGGAGCTCTTTCTTACTTTTACATGTTAACCAGAAAGAAAAATGCAATCATCTTACTAATTGTAGACAATCCATTCCTGAACAAGTCTAAAAACATCCACAGTCAAAGGAATTAAAAAATGGACACGTTCAGGTTGCAACTAATCTCATCTCTAAATATGAATCAAAACAAAGTTTAACAAGCTACACCCCAGAAATGTTTGTTTCATTTCAATGGACATGGGGCGAGCCCAGTACACCTGGCTGTAGATACATAAACAGCAACAAACAACAGCAGAACATTGTGGACATCTTTGACATCATCATTTACTCTTTCATTTTGTTCCTGTCTACTAAAATATAAAAGCATTAAAACTTCTTCATATTTAGTTTTTTCTCACGTAATAAATTTTTTCATCTGTGTAACTTAGGAGCATTTTTGATGATCCATGTTTAACAGTCAGTTTTACCTAGCAGATTTCTAGGCAGTTAAAATAGTACTTGAGTACTATATTCTTTATCCAGTTTTTTAATAATTGTTCTAATTTTTTTTTTTTTCATTTCAAGTCTTGAGACAGATGCCTACTGGTATCTTTCATCCTCTTTAATTTAATTTCAAGTATTCCACTTGCTGCTATTCATTATCAAATTGTATCTCAGTGCCATTACAAACATGATATTCATTATTTCAGTATATAGTGGTAATATAAAAAAATAAATGAAGCAGCACAAAAAACAAACCACCCCTCTCATATATTTACTACCTTAAAGACTTATGAAGGAGATATTTCTCTCAATGGTATACAGAAGACTCTTCAAGTGTTTATTGCATCATTTCACTAAGAAAAGTTAAGATAGTTTACCACAACTATAACTGCAGCAGCCAACTGTTTTTAACTTAATAAATCTATTACAAACGAAGAGTTGAAGGTGAAATTCTGATCATAACCTGGCTTCTCTAGCTCTGCCATAACATAATCCCTGAATCCCATTAAACCTACCAAATATGAAGATACTCGCCTCCCATATGATACTGTACATTAAGTTTATTTCAACATGGGAAATCTCTTTAAGTTTTATTATAGGAATACCTATGATTTTTACTGTTTGTTTAACAACATGGAACATTCCATAAAGATCTGAAACCTTAATTACACTCCTCTACCTAATCCTCCAGGGAATTAATCGGAATAGCATATTAAACACTTTTTTTTCCTGTTCCTATAAGGGGTCTTCTGTTATCCATTGCCATTTCCCACACTTTTTAAAATTAATCAAGTTCAATGTACTAAGCAGCTTTATAAGCCAGTGGGCTCCTGCTTTCTCACTAGTCTCAAAAATTTACGTTTACAATGTAAGCGGTGTATCTTTTTAACACCTGAAATGTTTTTGTAGAAAACAAAGCCAGTTCTTTGCTGCAGTGATAGCAACAAATACCTTATTAATATGTGGTGCTAAAATAAACAATGACTATGCAGTAACAATGCCCTATTCAGCAGGTTTATTCCCACCTCCCATGTTCCTATTGATTTCAGTGGTAATCTTTATTGTAAAGCTGTTCTTACAGTTCCAACATGAATGCAAGCAAAACTTACATCCTATATGTACCTCCTCAAAGTAACTCTTCATTACACTTCAAGTTTATGCATCAGTCTGCAGTACGAGGGCTGAGTATCTATCAATGAGTTCATCATTTTAAAAGGGTGATAATCGGGGGAAAAATATTATTTTAAAGCATATCTCATTCAGAAATGCTGGGAAAATCCTGTTTGATTGTGAGACACCTTGTATTTAAAAAAAAAATCCTGATATAGGCCACTATATGAGATTACAGTAGAATGAGTTTCAAAATAAAGGGTACAGAACTAAGTGAAAGCAGCAAAAGCAGCAATGCCCGTTCTGTGTATTTAACTGTAACTACAAAGCAATTTTAATGACAGACCATGGCATCCAGATACAGATCAGCACATCCCCTTGAATTAATTAACAGTATAAAAACGGATAGTATATTAGGAATGGTGATTTCATTACTGAGTTTAAAATATTCCATGTGAGAGCAAATATTAGCATTAATGGTGTATTTTGGATTATGTGGACAGTAGTAGAACAGAATCATAGAGTCATTAAGGTTTGAAAAGACCTTTAAGCCCATAAAGCCAAATCATCACCTTAGTACCACTGCCATGTACACCTTAGAGCCACATCCCATACATGGGCAGACATATCCGTGTCTTGTTGGAACACTTCCAGGCAGGAGGATGTCTCCATAGAATGTGGACAGTCTGTTAAATAGTTTTCCTGATACTCAATCTAAACTTCCCCCAGCCTGAGGCCATCTCCTCTTGGCCTGTCACTTGTTGCCAGGACAAGAGAATGACACCCCACTGGCTACAAGTTCCTTTCAGGCAGTTGTAGAGAGCAATAAGGTGCCCCCTGAGCCTCCTTTTCTCCAGGCTAAGCACCCCCAGCTTGCTCAGCTGCTCCTCATCACACTTGTGCTCCAGACCCTTCCTCAGCTCCACTGTCCTTCTCTGGACACGCTCCAGCAGCTCAATGTCCTTCTTGTCCTAAGGGGCCCAAAACAGAATGATTTGATCTGTGGCCTCACCAAGTACAGGGGGACAATCAGTGTCCTGGTCCTGCTGGCCGCACTATTGCTGATACAGGCTGTGATGCCACTGAGATTCTTGGCCACCTGGACACTCTGCTGGTTCATGGTCAGACCAGTCAGACAGCCGTATGAGATTTTTATTAAAGGGACAAGTTTTCCAAACTTTGGCATTTTCAAAACAAGGATCCATCATTACTGAAGAGCAAAATAAAGTTTGTCATGTCCCCCAGGACTATGATCCATGAAAAGCATATACACCACGGAGTGTGTTTGTAACCTGCTGTTGTGTGACTGAAACTCCAAACATCACAAGTGTGATGTGTGAAATATTAGGAACAGGCTTCCTAGAGAAGTGGTGGAATTACCATCCCGAAGGTGTTCAAAAAACGGAGTAGATATGGCCTTTAGCATTACAGTTTAATGGAGACTGGTATTTTGTCAAAGGCTGGATTTGGCCATGTTGGAGATCTTTTCCAGCCTTAATCATTCTATGATTCTACCTCATCCCACAGAAAAAAGCAATCTGGATTACATTTTTGATACTAAGAAGCTAACAGTTTTCAAGTGATTGTTTCAGAATAAAACATAAAAGATGGTTTTGTTTCAGTGCTTTTAAAATCAGAATAATTAAATTAACTAGTGCACTTAATGTACTTTCCCATTCCTGGAGGTGTTCAAGGCCAGGCTGCATAGGACCATTTTAATGAAAGATGTCCCTGACCATGGCAGGGGAGTTGGAACAAGATAATCTTTAAGGTCCCTTTTAACACAAACCATTATGTGATTCTATTTGCATTGTTTCATTGGACAGCAAGACACACTTACTATTTGTAGATTCTGGTTAGAAAATGCACGTATCTGTAGACAATATTTTTACTTAAGTACAAAATCTAAATATAGTTGATCTTGCATAGTCAAGATTAGCAAAAATTCTAAAATACTAAAGACTAGAAGCCTGCAGTAATCTTCACAAGTTGTTCTAGGAAGCTTTGAAGCCATCCTTAACTTGGATTAATTTGGATCCTAACTAGCACTGCCATCCCATACACTACAAGACAAAAATTATTCCTCCAAACAATGGTTTCTCCACTTTTAGATGATGAGTAGACAAAAAATAACTCATTATCCCTAAATGAAGTGGAAAAGCACAGGTAGTTCTAGAGGGAGCACAGCATTAGGTGAGAACATAAAAGTAAGGGACAATAAATAAACCAGTTCAACCAGTTCAAAGTGGACATGAAAACACAAAACCAGTTTTTGCTTCTGTTTGTATTCTTTCACCTTGCAGGCTAAAAGTAGTATTGGATCAAATCTGCATTTTCTTTTCCAAAGCTATTTCACAAAAATGAGCAATTTTTCAATATTTATTGCAAATTTTCTATTACTTTTTTTCCAGGCAAACCAAAAATGGAAAAAAAAATCCAGCAACACAGATTTTTGCAGTTGAAAAAAAAACGCGATGCCAAACAATAAAGCCAATAATATCAATAATTATTTTAGGAGACCTGATGAAGCAGGCTTGCATGTGGGTGTCTGTTGCCATTTCAAAACCACAAAAAGTAGGCTGCCAATAGCGCTAACTGAGAGGAAACAAATACACTTGCAACTTCTCGGCACTGAATAGTAACTGGTATTTATTGCATTTAAGCTCATTTTATCTGACTTTTCATTTAATTGCACTTTGCTTCTAACAGAGTGCATTATATTAAATATTTACTATCTTGGTTAGGATGTCAAGACACACTTTACTGTCTTTTTAGATTACTGAACAGTAGTTCATGTAGGAATTACTTAGGGTTGCTGAAGGCAGAGAATTAAATGTGATGGGGTGAAATTAGAAAAGGAAAAAGTATAGGCAGTTAAAGTAGTCATATCCAGAAACCTGTAAACCATTTCTCAGGGAAGAACAGATCTTTCCTTTCTTCAGATTTTTTCAAATAGACTAAAGGACTGACAACAGCTGTTCAATAATAAATGGTGCTGCACAGAAAGAATAAATCATGGTCTTTGTTGATAGCACAACAGTCTCTTGCCGTAAGCAGAGGCCTGGGAGTCAGAAGCTGTTTTCCCAGCTCCGCCACTGACTTCCTTTGTAATCTTTTTTGGATCACCTCAGCAATTTCACTCTCTCTTGGTCTCTTGCAGAGTCTTAAATCTCTCCAAGTGAGGTCTAACTGTAACTGGGGCTTGTCATCCCTGCAATGCAATGTTATTGTCACTTGCTACAATGCAAATAATAAAGAAATGCTGTGTTTTCTAGTAATGCTCACACTCTTCATCTTACACCACATTGCATTAGCTTTTTTCTCCCCATTCACTTGCAGCAGGATCTAAAAGAACCCAATCACTTACTTGGAAGCTTGCAAACTTATACCCCTGGAAAACTTCATGTTAAAAAGACTTTATAATCTACAAGTGAAATGATCACAGCTCTCAGAAACTCATCCCTAATCTCTTTTACTCTAGTCCTTTGTCAGCTGCCAACATCCAACATCTGAAGAGGTCCTACACTTAACACCTCTTTTTCATGACAGGAACAAGACATAACTTTCTCAGAGATAGATGTTCTTGTGCTGTTAGTCACCAGGCTGCTTCTATACTTGAGCAATGAGAACCACCTCCAGAAAATGTTTCTCTTTCTATTAATAAATCCAAGATATCTACATGATTCCTCTAGGAATGACTATGCTGGCTTGGACCAGTGACTCATCAACTCAAGTGACCAACATGGACTTTTGAGGAAACTGTCCAAAAACAGATAAGGATATTGAGAGCTATGTCTGCTGAATATTTTCCCAGACCCCACGTCTTCAATCAGAGACAGAGATGTTGTGATTAATTGCTTTCAAAAGACGTTTCTCCATGAAGTTGTTTGAAACACGCACAACCAGCTAGATAAGTAATCTGCTGATGTTTATGGTTACTAAAGAAGCAGCTCAGTCTGTAAACTCTGTATTTTATTGCTGTTTTGCAGCAATTTTTATTTTTATTTCTGGCGGCATTGTACTGTCCCCTCTTTTATTCTGTAGGAGAAGGAAGCCATGGTGCTACAGAAACTGTCAGCTTGAACACTATTCAGGAGGCTGGGGTATTTGCTTGGAGGAGACTGAATCAAGTGGTGAGATTACCTACAGGGAAAGCAGAATAACTGAGAATCATATGCCAGACACATTGTGGATGTCCCATCCCAAGAAGTGTTCAAGGCCAGGCTGGATGGGACTTTGAATAGCCTGGTCTAGTGGAAGGTGTCCTTGCCCTTAGCAGGGGACTGGAACTAGATGATCTTTAAGGTCTCTTCCAATCCAAAATATTCTATAATTCTATGAAAATTTAAGGCTGGAGGAGGAATTGAGAGATAAGGGGAATGAAAACGGTTCCTTTCTACCAGTAAATAACCACACTTTCCAGGTGTGGCCTGGAGCCAAGGCTTCTGTTCCAAGTGCCCCTCAGAACTTGGCCCCCCACACTTTCCAGGAGGTCGGTCACATTAAACTGCTCCTTGTATTTTACTGAGAATTGATAGATTGTTCTGCTGATCTATGAACTCCCAGTCCATGCAGTAGCTGTCTTTTAAATCATGGGCTGGAGTCTTTCCCAATTTTCCACTTCTAAAATCTACCCAGTTGTCATATAACTACTATTTTCCCTCACACTTCCTTACAATAGGACTGCTTTATGTTTGTTTATTTTGCTGCTGTGGGTTTCTTTTGATCACAATGGATCACTGTCAGGACATGAGTAATATCTACAAAACTGCAACTACAATCCCATCTATCATCACAAAACTTCTTGAAAAACAGTAGTACACCTCTTCTGTCCTTCAGTGTACTTTTGGACCAATCCTCATTGTACTTCCCCCAAATCCAGCATCAGTTTCCTTCTGATGACAGGAAAAAAAAACAATAGGAAAGTCTTCCTGGATAATGAGAGAAGGACTGGAGTTTAGGTCAGAAGAGCACTCAAAATTTAATGATGGAGATCACAACTGTCATCTTCTTATGTGCATCTCCTATTGTTATTCAGAGAAAAGAGATAGAATAGGATTTTCTTTAAGGAACTTCTGGTTTTTTCCTATATTATATCACATTGAGTTCAATATAAAACAACAGAAAACATGTTTTTGTACATACAACAGAAGATGAGCTCTCCATTGTACTCTGTTTAGTAAGATGTTTCTCAGCTAGCTTTCTCATTTGTAAATAGAATCATAGAATCATTACCGTTGGGAAAGACCTCCAATGTGTCCAGCTTTCAAAAAATACTCTATGCCAAATAAACCACATCATGAAGGTTGAAGCTGACCTTGTGGTCTTCCTGATTTAGAATCCCTTTGGCTAAATTCATGCTTGATGGGATGGACTCTGAGTAGGGTATGGAGAAGGTCTTGGTGTTTAAGACCAGTATCTGTTACCGAATACTCCTGGGGGAAGCTGGTGACAGAATTGAGAGGATAAGCCATATTCTGGAAACTAAAAGTAATAGATGGGAGTAGGGAGGAGGAAAAAAGTCAGATGCCAATGGTGAAAAAAAAAGCAATAGTTTTAAACTGCCAAAATGCCCAATCAGCTCTAGTCCACAGCACTGTCAGATAGTTTAAATCCACTTCCAGTGTCAAAGCTGAAGTGGAATCTGTTCAGTGGTCAGAATTACTTTTCATTAAAGGAAGTGGCTACTGAGAGTACAAGTTGCAAACAGGCTTCGGAGGAGAAAACAAGTAGGGAGAGGATCAAGGACATCTCACAGTGAGGGAGGACTAGAAAAAAGCAGGCTTGATCTTCCTCTCACTTAAAGCAGTTCCACATGTTAAAACAGCTGATTTCAGAACAACCTGCCCCATATTTTCAGCAGTGTAAGAACATGAGACCAACTGTGTCCCCAGGGAATGCATTTTTTAATATATATCATCCCTGTATTCTTTTGTCTATCTTTTTTTTAGCCATTTTCATTTATTTCCACTTTCAGGAAAAAAAAATATGAGTAAATAAATTACTTTATTACAAAAAGGAATAAAACAAGCATTTCCTCAGAGTTCACATTCATATATCTATTATGATGGTATGATAACTAAGTTCTGAATTTGGATTAATATTATATACAGGTGATGGCATATGGCAACAAGGATGTTTATTAGCATATGTTTCCCCCAAACCTTTAATTCTTGTCTCAATGTGGTGACAAAATTTGTTATTTTGTCTTATCTAACAAGAAGTCTCAATGTATTTGCAATAGAGTAGTCCAGGGAGTATCAAAAATTTTGAGTTATATATGATATGGTCAGACAAAACAGCCGAATCAGTTTTAAGGCAAACATTTTGTATGATGCTTGCTGATCAAGCAGCCAAGTACTCTACAACCATAAAGCAGGCTGTGTTTACATGTGTAAGCATGAAAATTACTATCAGGCACAAATATATATCAACACTGTGTTGCCCGGCCCCTGACAGTTGAGGCTATGGCCGATATATTACACACAGAAGTACATTTTGTAATGCTTTCATTTAAAAGGTTTAAGCTGTTTCCAAGGGGACTGCTCCAGCTCCCAGACAAACGGCCGCTTGACAGCTCTCCTAGTGCTCAAAGCTCTCATGCAATTTTGTTCAATACACAAAGTGCCAGACTGAAGGAAATTGCTGTTCCTCATCTGATGCTAAGTGATTGGCTTTCTATCTTCATTAAGTGTGTGCTACTCCATGTCTCAAAGACATTTTACCTTGTCCTGGAATGTGAACTTTAGCAGCTTTTTGAAATACCCAGAAGGGCTTGTGGAAATAAGAAGGAAAATCCTAAAGTCCTGCCCGCCCATGCCCTTACCCCTGTTAAATGGATTAGAGATTGGACAGATCAGATGTTGTCTCACTAGATGTGCTGAGTTAGTCTGAAAAGTTGGTTTCAGAATTCAAATGAGATTCTATTCCCCATGACCCCAATCTCATCTGCAAAGGTGAACTGGGAAAGGAGGAAAAAAAAAAAGAGTAGAAAAGAAAGATTTTGTCTGTGAGGGGAGCATTTATATATGATGGATTACAAAATTAAGGCAGTACCAGGGCAACATTAGCAGTGCTTGTGACTCTAGATTTCCCTGGCTCACTACAGCACCAGATGCCCGCCCCCTTTTTTAAGTCCAATGAGGATCCTGATACATAGATTCATTAAAAATGGGGTTCAGCCTTTAGAGAAATGAACATCCACTTCTTTCTCTCTCTCATTTTGGTAATAATGAAGAGCTGCTGCACCTCTCAAAGCTTGAAAACACAATTGTACTGTTGAAAGCCACTATAATGAGATCTCTGTTTGAGAGTCAGGTCTGATCAAATAATAGACCTTCCCTTTTTGTGTTTAAATATGGGTAAACAATGTCAAAGTGAAACCTAACCAGAAGAAATTGCATGAGCTTCTTACATTTGTGCAGATGTTTTGTTCCACTGCAATTTAGAGCTTTACTGGTCTGTGACTGGTCTAAGGTCTGATACAAAGCCACTACTTATTTATGAAGAAAGGTGACTATTTACCCTGCTGACAACTCAGACACTAGATAAAAACTGAAAACAGCAAAAGCATTATGCCCTGTGGACAATATAAACACCCTTGAAAGTCTGGGTGGATGATGGCATTATGGGCCCTCATCCACTCCTTCCCATACTCCCTGAACAGCCAATGCCTGTGTGTAAAAGGGATAGAATAGTGAAGGCATCATTACTGGGAAAATGTACTTTGGGCAGCATAAGAAATAGTCCCATTATAGTCAAGCATGTGGGGACAAATTTGCATTGAGGAATCTCAGGAAGAGAATGGTGCCAGCTTTCTATTGGAAATGACCAAGCATCTGGCCAGGTGAGGAATCCCATAATACTTTATGATGCACTGGAGGAGATTCACTCACGGTGGAGGAGCATGGTTGAGTGGTGGACTTAGCAGTCCTGGATTACCAGTTGGAGTCGATGATCTCTGCAGTGTTTTCCAACCTAAGTGATTCTATGACTCTATATATGTAGTTATGCAAACATTCTGCTCCACCCCCTGAAAATGTTCCAGCCTGCACAGTCTACATCATCTGAACAGGAAAATCATAATAAACTCAAAAGCTGTGGAGCTCTTCCATCTCAGGGATGATGGTAATGGTCTCCAGAGGCTTTCTGCGCATTTGAAGACCTTTCCAGGTGCTTCTATATGATTTACCAAATCAGTAACTCTTCATCCAGCTAAAGCTTAGCACTGGAAGATTTTGGGGGACAGATTCATCTCACTCTGACTTTGAACATTTAACTGACTTGCTAAATTAAAAGCATTATCCTTTTGTGGAATGGAAATAATTTATTGATAGATAAAAGTGCTTCTGTTCACTGGCTAAAAAGGCAGTCTAGAACAAATGAATTTGTAACATAATTGACACTGATACAATTCAAAAATTAAACAGAAGGAAATCCGATTATTCCTCTCACAAGACAGGATTCCCTCTAGGACATCAGCCACTGTGTTTCTAAAACCATCTTGTGTGTTTAGAACCCCCACCTGATCTGCGTCATGCCATAATCATGAAATCAGAAAAGCAAACAGAAAAAAATCCTACTTTTTAAAAAGTGAAAGTATTCAGGAGTTAAAGTGAACTGAATGTTCAGATTAATAATTTCCCAGTTCCAAAAAAGCTGTGTGATCTAAAGGAACAGATAACTATGCTGATGACATTTTGTCAGCAGCATTCCAGGAATCCTTTGTGAAGGAACAACTTTTGTCTTTACTTTTCTATTAAGAAATGATAATTCAAATAAATAGCTGACAGGTTTTTATTTAAATTTCAGATCTCTATTAGGATATATATGGAAAAAATTATATTTAGAAATTTGAGAGCTTTGTCTGTTAGATGATGCAGAGAGACTGGCTACAGGAGATCATACATGAGAAAGACTGATGTTTTCCCAATGCAAGTTGCACAGGAATGGGGATAAACAACCAATCTACATGGAAACACAATTCCAGTAGCAGTTGTTAGCATTTATGAATGTACAATCCTATCTTTATATTCCACATGTGTATATATTGTCAGCCTTGCTCTGCACTTACCCATATGTCATACCTGTGAAATATTTTATTATATAAACAAAACCATGTTTCACTTTATGGGCCAGTATTTCCATGCAGATCTGACACCAAAAAGGGTGCTGTGCTACACTGTTATTATGTCGTCTATCAAGAAGCTCAACCAGCGCCTTTCAGCATGCAGAACCCGGAGACAGACCCTTCCACACTAATCTTGAGACAAAGAGGAAAGTATATAGTCTTTCCTCCCCATTTCTCTGCTGTTAAATCAGGGAACCAGCTGTTTCTTCCACAGGGTGGTGAATGTTTGTAAAGTTATCAAACAAGTACATGAAATTATTCATGAAGCATATAAATATTAATGGTTTGATTCAACATAGCAATAATCTGTCTTTCTTCAAAACCTTCTATTATTCTCCATCACCACAGCATCTAAAAATGAACCAAACTATACAATATTTCATGAGCAACCAAGAGCGATAGAAAAGTTCTGGGACTTCTTGGTGCTGCTATGGCTTTTCTCCTTGGTAATAATTCTTAGGTTTTAGACAGGAGAGTTTTCCATTTTTGCTCCTGCTTTGATTTGTGGTTTTGATGGCTGATTGATTTTTCTGTGTAACTGATTTTATTTTGCTGTTATTTGATTTACTAAAGTCAGTAAAGTGAGGGTTGAGGCCATGACTGTGTTTTGAACAAACTTCATGTTATGTTGGAAGGATTTTTTGAGTTTGCACTAGACCTTTATTAAGACCCACGCAATTGTAGTTTTCCATCAGTCAAGACTCTCCATTGGTACAATGGGGAAATTTTTACACAGTTAGCAAAACAGGTGTAAAATAGGGTTGAATCTAACCCATTTGTTCCCTTGTGCCATGTTAACTACGCTATGAGGCTGGGAAGATATGCCCAGTGTCTTGCCCCATCTGTACTGAAGGACAAGGGTGAAATCAGAGCTCATCACAGTCGTGAGGACTCACCCCAAGGATGATGTTCTCACAGGGGCTGGACTAAATTCAGCTTCACCTTCAGAGGTAATTTAAATACACAAAAACCATCCACAAGCACTGAGGCCAACTGGCACAGAGCAGTGAGCATCTAAGCCAGCAACCTTTCATAGTCTCCAAAACAACACAGATGCATAAAAGGGACTGGTGGAAATGAGCTCTGTTTTTCTTTTTTAGTTCCTGATCCAGACTGAAGTATTACTTGGGAGAGCACCAGTTGACACAGGTGAACACCATATCACAGATGCTTCTGACAGTGCAACGGCAGAAATTACTGTATTGTAGTGCATAGGACTGTTTCCAGACACTGTTTAATTTACTTCTTGGACATAGTCTTCATATTCTCATCTGTGAGATGAGCTCTAACATCTACTGCAGAGGGAAAATACATGCCCTGACTATGCCAGAGCAGGAAAGCCTGGGAATATTAAAGTAGTTGCCAAACAGTAATGCACAATGTTTTAATTATTCAGAACCACTCTGCCATGGTCACAGAGAAAAGACAAGGGCTTGGCAGAGATAAAACCCCACCATCACCAGCAAAACCAAGAGAGAATCTGGAATCCCCAGGTGTTTCTTTCCAGATGTTGTCTCTGATGATGCTGCTGTGTGGGTTTAACTCTTGAGCCAGAGGATAAATATGAAAGTTAGTGTTCTGTACGTATCCACACCTGCACCTTTTTAGTACAAACAGCACAATTCAAGCAGAGGAGGTTAATGATTTCCCACACAATGTAATCTAGTTTATAGATCTGTATAAATGTTTTATGGCAACACTTGATTATGTGATGTCCCAAATGATTTATCAAAGAAGCTGATGTAAAAGACCAGCAAGAAATGCTGGGGAATTAACTGTCTCATTCTTTCTGTGGAAAAAACAAATACTCAGAGCCCTCAGGAAACTTGAAACCTGTCTGGTGCAGAAAAAAGCTTGTAAATTGTTTGCATTTCATGACTCCCCTTAGTTGCAGGTAGTAGTGATAAATTCACAATTTGTGACAAGTAAAAAGAGGAGCAAGGAAGGTGCAGTGCACATTAAAGTAGTTTAATCACCTACAGAATACAGTTTCTGCATAGCACTTTTTCCTCACTGTGCCTTACTGCTCAAACTGGTGAAAAAAAAAGAGGAAAAGCAGGCTTCATAGTGGACTTTAAAATGCTGAAATAGCAAAGTATCAGGAATAGAATGGCAAATAAAAAAATGCAGATTATCTGGGAGAAGTGTATCATCCAACTTCTGTATCAACAGTGTCTGTCCAAGAAGGGCAATAAAGCTCATAAAAGGTCTGGAGTATATGCCTTATGAGGAGTGGCTGAATGAGCTGGGGGTCTTTTCTGGAGAAAAGAAGGCTCAGGAGAGACTTTATCAATCTCTACAACTACCTGAAAGGAGGCTGTAGTCTGGTGGGGGTTGGTCTTCTCTCCCAGGTAACCAGCCACAGGACAAGGGGAAAGGCCTCAAGCTGTGCCAGGGAGGTTCTTGTTGGATATTAGGAAAAATTTCTTAATTGAAAGAGTTGCTAAGCATTGGAAGAGGCTTCCCAGGGAAGTGGTGGAGTCACCATCCCTGGAAGTATCATAAAAGAGTAGACATGACACTCTGCAAAGATGGTTTTGTGGGCGTGGTGGTATTTGATCAAAGGTTGAACTTGATAATCCAAAAGGTCTTTTCAACCTTGAAATGCTACAATCACAAAGACTGGTAATGAGGACTACCCTCCCTAGCCAGGTTACCAAAACCCAACATGCATCTGTGGTACTTTCGCTGTGAGCCGTGTCTGTGAGTGACGAGCTCCTACAACCTCCTAATGAACTTCGACAGAGGAAATCACAAAATGGTCTGGGGATCAGGATGCTGCTCTTTTAAGCACTTCAGCAACTCTGTGATGATGCCCTGATCTGTTTATTTTCCGCATGCTTGGACAAGACAGACAAGTCACAGACTCAGCGTGGATTGTAAGCACTTACATGAAGCATCTGAATGAGAAGTGCAGAGATCCAGGTAACTCAGAGAGAAATGCAGTTCATATGGTGATAAAAGCTCCTTTATTTTAACCTGTGGTATCCATGAAACTAGCTTTTTTATGCATAAACAAAGGCAATCTTAGCCTTCTTCTACACAATGAGCTGTAAGTACATAGAATAAAGAAACAGCTTACAATTGTTCCTGAGGAAATTTTCTGCTCTGACAGTGCACGTGCTGGTTGCATTCTTTTACTAGCCTAAGAGACTCACTATTAAAAGGATGGTATCTTATCCCTGCCAATTCCATAATTCCAATGCACAGTCTCGGGAATACCCGCAACTGAAGAAGCAAATGAACGAGCACAAAAGAAACAGAGTAATGCCTGGGATCTGACCTTTTATGTCAAACATTATTATAAGTGAGTAAGTGGGAATAGATGCAATATTCCTTCAAGAATCAGAAACAGGTGTTGGCAAAAGATTTGCAAAAAAGGCTGAAAACCTGACTGTTGTGTGATGCACCTGACCTAAAGACTCATCAGTTTATTTCTCTGTCATTGCAAGATGATGATCTGATTTAAAAGGCCAAAGGTGGCATATGTATCGGCATGTCACTGAACACAATTCTTGTGTATAAGGTGCTCACTGAACAAAGAGTATTTTATCTATAGCAAAACTATATTAAGATAGTAGCTTTGTAAATTTGATCATCAGAAAGAGTTACTCTGCATAAATTAAAGAGTGTCAAAAGTATGAGTATTAACCTGTGATTGTTCCCACTTTAGCTGATATGATACCTGGAAGAGTTTTGATCCAGCACTTAAAAACTATTTTGGAGAATATTTAGCTTGTACGGGCAAGAGGATATCCGAAGAGGGTGTGTGGAAATGTTCAACTCTGTATGAAGGAAAAGAGAGTTTAGAGATAAATTCTTAAATTTTACAGGTTATCTGAAGTAACACCTTTGAGTATGTGCTTTGATTTAAACAACATGAGAGAAAAGTTAAAAACAAATCAGACAAGAGGAAGTGCCGTGATCTTTATTAATTCCTGAGAGATAAACAAAGGGACATTCACTGGAACGTGGCCAACATCATAAACTGTAGGCCAAGAACAGAAGAAGAGAAAAAGATGGCATAATCCACAATAACTTGCAAAGTTAAACTTTTAAATGCCCAGCGTTAAGAAACTGAAGCCCACCTAAGCTGTTACATGAGTGAAGTAAGGAGACAACGCTTGCCATCAGTTTTTATTGCCTCTTGACTTCCATCAAGCAGCTGATACGGACAACAGCGTCCCAGAGGCAGAGGTCTGCTGGCATCACAGAGTGGTTTGGGCTGGACGGGAGTTTTAAATCTTACCTAGCCCAACCTCTCCGCTATGGGCAGGAATACCTTCCTCAGACCAGGCTGCTCAAAGCTCCATTTAACCTGGTCTGTAATATTTCCAGGGATGGGCCACCCACCACCTCTCTGGGCAACCTGTGACAGAGTTTCTCCAGGCTTATTTTAAACTTCTTCCTTATATCTAGTTTGAATCTACACTCTTCTAGTAAAAAAAGTTACCCCTTGTCCTATTGCTACATGCCTTATTAAAAAGTCTGTCCCCATCTTTGTTGCAAGTTCCTTTTAACTGAGTCTCCCTGAAGCATTCTGTTCTCCAGGCCGGACAACCTCAACTCTCTCAGCCCTTCCTCACAGGAGAGGTGCTGCAGCCCTTTGATAATTTTTGTGACCCTCCTGTCAGCCTGCTCCATATCTTTCCTAAATTAATAACATTTCTACATATTTACAGCTGATGCAGTATTCCATTCCTGACTGTGAGCTGTTGATTCACTGGTTCTTGGAAAGGTAGGAGAACTGGAAAAGAAAATGTGCCGTATCAATCCTTAATCAGAAAATATTTTATGAGAAGCTGCTCAAAGAAATACACTCTATAAACTGTTAAACAGTTGGTTGGAAATCACAGCCCGAAATGGCCATTTTCAAAACAGAATTCTTTGAATCTATGTGCTTTTGTATATGTTTATGTACACATATACACTTATATGTGTACTTATATGTGTAGCTATAAATAAATAAATAGTAGGAAAAGGCTGCTTCACTAACACGATGAATGATACTTAATGTTTACAGAAGACAAGAATCTGTGGCTCCGGCTTGGAATCAAGCCATACTGGTTCAGTGTAAATTAGTAACTGCATGCCAGGACAGAGCTGGTCTGCTAAGATATTTGCAGTGTTTTATTGCCTGGATTAATTAATGCTAATGGTTAAGAGAATGATAATCTACTGGCTTCCAAGAGGGAGTCAGGCAGTCTTCCCTGCTCAATGGAGTGTCAGAAGATTTGAAATATCTGAGATTTATACAAGTCAGTGCTTGAGCTTCCCACTCCTGGAAATTTGTTGTTAGAAGGTTCCCTGGAGCTCAAGTGGATATTATGGCTTCCTAATGGACTTTTATTCTTTTGTAATTTCAGTGAATTTTGGTTCTTCAAAAAAACTATGTATTTAATACTTTTTTTAACTTGCATTTTTTAATGCATTATGCATGTTTGAGGTTTAGCTGCCATTCTCTGGTTTGATCACTTTTGTACAGAATCAGTCATTTTAAGTCCTTGCCTAAAGTATCACTACATAACAACCATTCTCATTCTCACAATATATTTAAATTTTTTATTAAGCTGTTTATCTTTCATTTCAAAATAGCACTGTATGTGTTCAATGAAAGATGAAATCCATTTTGTTTTCCTTACTGTATGATAGCTAAGACTGTCAGTTAGACTTCTTGTCTCAGAAACAGACCTGAAGATCAAAGAGGATCTGAGAAAAGGAACCATTCATTAACTCAAGAATTTTAAAAATTTGAGCCATAAAAAACCAAGCATATTATGAAAGAGGAGTCAAAAATGTTGGAGTGATATTTTAAGATTCTACCATTCTGTTGTTGTGGCTTCTTTATATCAATAGAAACTTATTTTCTACAGAAAAAAAAATCACAACTATTATTTACATAAATATTGTAGGGAATATTTCTACTACAAAAATTAAAATAATACTAAAGACACCCTGATAATAAGGAACTTGTCACTCGGAGGATTGGAAAATTGGTGACTAACTGAATTAGAAACTCAAGACTTACATGCCATTGCAATATAAATATTCCTCAAGGATTTCTTTTTGCTGTTATTTACTGAAAATAGTAATTTTTAACTAGAAGCAATCATTAAAGATTTACATACATACAAGTCTAATAAGAAAAAGGAAGTATTTATATTTCTTATTTTTTCCAAAGAGTAGTGCTGTTCCTATTATGTGAAAATGATGAAGTTCCTTTAAGTATTTCTTAGAGAGAAAGTTTTGTTCTTGAAGATTGATCTCCTTTATGACAACAACTCAACACAACTCTGCATCTTTCACCTGAGAAGTGTGAGACAGGTGTGGAGAATATTTCTTGGCATGGAACTTTTATGTTTTTAAGTTCCCTGTATCTTTATTTTATTTCCCTCTAGCAGCTGGCGCAGTAGATTTCTAAACCATTCCTGTAACTTTTTTGGATGAAAATTTTATACCCCTTCAAGGACACCTACAAGTCATGTATTGACTTGACAGGGAGGCTGTCAGAGTCTTGATAGTATTTTCAGTTCCTTTAGTTTTATCCTCTCAGAAACAGTCTTTGTTATCCAAGAGTGGCTACTGAGTACATGTTTTGACTGGCATCGATTCAGGCACTGCTCTTTTCACTGATGCTAGCTGGTTTAGATATCAGCCTACACTTTCAGAAGCAGGGTCTGAAAACATAGTCTAAAAATTACTCTGGCAATCACATCATTTAAAGCCAGAAGAGAATGCAAGATCATTTTGCATGACTGCATGTTATGTTACAAGCCACTACATTTAAGCATTACACCTTACTAATTTCATAAATTCAGTTTGACTGTGCTGTGTAGGTCCAGATTCATCCTGTATGACATAAGACACCCAGTGCAATGCCCATCTTGGATCCTCTGCAGACAAGAATCTATAGAAAAAAACAACCCCTCAAGAGGGCAAGCCAGACCAGGATATGAGCTGTCCTGTGAAGAACTCCTTCTTCATGTACACAAAGATGGCCTTGAACTTCTAAAAAAATGCCTGAGAGTTTTAATGACTATTTCTATGACCCTGTGGCAACTCACATGGAAAAAGCCAAAGAATATCAGGGAAATTAAGGAATAAACAGAGAACAGAAATAAAATATTATTATAACATTGAATAAAGTCCCAGTATGTCCAATTCTTGCATATAAAATGCAGATTCCCAAACAGCAGAACTTTCTTGACAAAAAGATGTGAAAACTAGAAATTTAAAGGACACAAAAGTATAGGTAAGCTGGCTGATTAGGAACAACTAAATACACTGAGGTTCTCCAGCTTGCCAGAGGCAGCTGAGACAGACTATGACCGAGACAGTCTGGATGTTTTCATGGTCCCTTTCAACACCAGAGCCAGCTAACAGCAAACGAAGCCAGGTGGCCAACTGAACCAAAGGGAAGGGATTTGTGTGTGTGTGTGTATCCCGGGGTCAAACCACGAGAACACAGCCGTGCTGCTCAGCGTGTAGTTACGCGGTGGAACTCAGAAGGCTGATAAGATGAAATAAGGAGCATTTCTTGTCTATGACTTCTGTCCTCCAGAGGTTTTTAAAACAAATCTTATAATTTAACAACTGTGCTTAAATAGGAAACCCATTGCTTATTTGAACAGTGCATGAGGTATAAATGACAAAAAAATGAGAGAAAAAGTTCATTGACTTGCAGCTTTTGCAGCTCCAGGAACAGACACTGTGTACAGACAGAATAGTAGCTCAGGAGTGACGATGACTGCTGTTGGGCAAAGCAACATCTGTCTGAGAAAAAACATCTGGACTGCGGGAGGATTCAGTGAGGAGTAAAATTTATCTTGAAGATTTTCCCTGTGGACTGGCAAAAATGCAGTTTTTACACAGCATTGTTTTACAGCAGTTCAGTATAATTGTATTAGAAATATTAAGGATACTGCAAAGTGGCTATTACTGATACTCTTTTAGGGAGTTTTGCCATTAGCATCACATCAACAATATCCAAAACACTTCCAAAAAGCCATTTGAGAACCAGACCACACCTCATATTTGAGATCAATACACAGAGACCTTCCCACTTACTCAGTACCCAGGGGTTTGGATTCTATTTCAGATATTCTCAGCTGCATTTGGGCCACAATGAAATGCTACAGAAAGCTGTGATCCCACTCTCACAGATGTTCAAGCAGCAGCCTGGCTGATATAGCTCATAAATTCCGAGTAGGGGGTGGCTGGAAAATGCTGCTTTCAGCTGTCCAATGTGAATGTCACAAGGAACAGGCATATGGTTAAAAAAATCATAGACTGTCCTAACCTGGACCTGCAACTGGATGCAGGAGAAAATATGCCTTTCTGCTTTTAAAGAATTAATTATGTAACAGAACTAATATGCCAGAATTGCAGCAGTGATAACTGACTTCATATAAGCAAATTCTGCCTGATATAAAAGAATACAGTTGTTCCGTGGTTAGTAAACACAACCTTTGTGAATTCAATCAACAAGTTTATAAACACTGAGTGACATTAAAAAGAAAGTGACTAGCTTTAGGGTATATGAAGTATTGCAACCCCATAAAGTTTAAGCACTGGCAGGAAAAAAGAGTAATTGCTACAGCAAACAGCTCAGCAGCTGGTTTAGTTGTGTTCATCAGCAAATGGTGATGAGCATGATCCTGCCCTGCATTCTTGCAGCTGCAAGAAGAGATGGCCTATATATATATATATATATGTATATATATATACAGAGATACATAACATAAGGCTACTGAAACTACAGAATGATCAAAATGGAGAGAGACTGCATATCAGGAAAGTATTTTTCACTGAAATGGTGATCAAGCATTGGAACAGGCTGCTCAGGGAAGTCGTGGAAACACGACAAGCATGAAGATGGGGGACATGGTTTAGGGACGTGATTTAGTGGTGGACTTGGCAGTGCTGGGTTAATGGCTGGACTTGGTGATCTTAGAAGCATTTTCTAAGCCTCAGGATTCTATGATTCACTGATCCTGATCCATGCTGCAATGTTTTCTGCACATCATTGCATCAGTAACGAAAGATGATACCCCTCTGTAATAATTCTGCAGCTCTCTGCAATTTAACTTGGTGAATGACCAGCTCTCCTCTTTTGATCATCAGATGATGAGTGCTGCCTGTCTAAGTAAGGAGTCCATGTTTTCAGATCGACCATGTACCTGCTGAGATCAAACAGCAGAGTCACCTTTCAGGTCTAACATCATATATCCAGAGACACCCCTGCTATGACAGAAATTACTCGTGCCTCTCGTGATGAAGGATTTGGATTCATCCAGCAGGAGGTGAAAGAAGACACCTCCTCACTATGTGTTAATGTTTCTGTGATCCAGCAGCCCATGGGGAACCAGCTCCACACTCCACAAATGCCCAGCAAGACATAAACTGTCCATTTATGAGCCCACACTGGCCAGCACAGAGGACAGTTTCCAGTCCTTCTCAATGTGTAAAACTGAGGCTAAAGTCCATACAGCAACTACTCTAAAACCCTCTCTTGTGTGTTGTGGCTACTATGGTCTCAGCAGCCAGCAATTCAGATTATTGCTCAAAGCCTGGATCCCAACACATCCTACCCACTGAACAAAGGAAAAAAACCAGGACGCACAAATTAAACATTGATAATGATCTCACTGCAATGAATAAAATTTAAATTATTTTAAATGACTTCTTGATTTGTGGGCAAGAATTAGCACATTCCTGTTTAAGTTAGAAAATGCAAAAAAACCCCAAATTCAAAACTAAATCAAATACCTAGCCACACAGCTCTTAAAAGTTGCTTCATATGGGTTATCTATAAGTCAAAAAAATTCAGCCCATTTGGAAAAATATATTACATTCAATATATATTAGACTCAAATATCACAGAATCATAGAATGGATTGGGTTTGGAAGGGACCAACCCGACAGTCATGGGCAGGGACACCTTCCACTAGACCAGGTTGCTCAAAGCCCCATCTAACAAGACCTTAACACTTCCAGGGATAGGGCTGCCACAGCTTCACTTGGCAGCCTTTGCCACTGCCTCACCACCCTCCCAGTAAAGAATTAGTTCCTAATCTAAACCTATTCTCCTTAAGCTTAAAACCATTACCCCTGTTACTGTCACTCCATGCCTGTGTCAAAGGACCCTCTCCAGCTCTCCTGGAGAGCCCCTTTATGTACTGGAATGTTGTATAAGATCTCTTTGAAGACTGCTTTTCTCCAGGTTGAACTGCCTCAACTCCCTTAGTTTGTCTATATATAATAGACTCCAGGGGTTAAGCTAGAGACACACAGGAAATTAGCATGCAGTGTCTGAGACAAAAGGACAATATTCTCACCTACCTACAAACAGCAATTTAAATGCCCAGACACGTGAAGAAATGTTTTTTCTTAATCCTATTAAAATTCACCCGTTACTAAGAATGCATTCTGTTAAACGCATGGTTTGCCCTAAGTGTTATACTACTGCATTTTACTTGGAATACTTAATTGTTTCCCAAGAATAGCAAATGGTTAACAGCTCTTCATACAGGAGCTGTGGAATGGTTTCTGTAAATTTCACTGCAGTTCACTGCCTGCATTTACACCAAGTGAAAAACGGACTTTCAGGAAAGAAAAAAAAAAAAAAAAGGGGAAAATACACAGGATAAGCAGATAAGCTTTATAGATCCTAGAAGGCAAATGTGGAACTAGTGCTACAAAGAAGCTGTCTGCTGCTCCAGAGTGCAGAGTACCTCAGAGGTGTCAAAATACGAAGGTAGAGAGATAGAGCTTCCTCAGGTTAATGGTCTGATAATATCACTGTTGAGACCTGGAAAGCCATTGCCTCAACATCCATTTCTGGCAATGTTGATATAAACTCCACAGGGGTGGGGCTAGGGGCAAATTCTGGGGCTTTGCCTGCCAGGCTGATGAAAGAAGGAAAATCTATTTCACTGCTTAAAAGACAAGAGTGGCTTTTGGTGCAGGAGGTCAGACAGATACACGGGTAAGTTGCTGTATAGCAGTAGTCTCAAAAAGGACGACTGAAATGAAAACCAGATAAGGGCCTGGAACAAGATCCTACAGTCTATTAATGCCCTGGAATAGTGTAAGAGAGACACATGGGAACTCAGACATAAGGAAAGTGATTGGGGGGGGGGGTGGGTTGGAGTGTTGACAACAAATATGTTTGTTCTATGGTAGGTAAAAAACCCCTTGGAACAAAAAGCTCTTGCAGGCTGATATGGGAAGAATAACTTGTTTGTGGTGAATACAATGGGGAATTTGTTCACGCTGCTGCAGACAAACCCATCACTTGAAAGCTGAAGTCGTTGTTTTGACCCTGTTCACTCCATGTTATCGAGTCACCCCAACTGGGCATTTAATCCCTCCAGGACTAAAGAAATCCATCTCTCTCCCCTCTTGTGAAAAAAGGAAAATTGACTGCTCTGGGTGTATCTCCAGCAGACTTAGGCCCAGCAGGTGCTGGATGTGTGCAGCATCCTGTTCATGGCTGCCTGCATTTCGCAAGTGTTGCTATCAGTGCGAATGAGAAAGCTGCTCCACACATGGTCCCCAACCAGTGCTTTCTTCATTTCAGACTAAATCCTTAGCTAGAAATGGATTTTTTAAGTTCTTCTCAAACATAATTTAGGGTGCAGTCATTTCTATAGAGCCTTCTGGTACAAAAAACATTTCAGGTTACAGGGCACAATGAAACACCAAGACGATGAAGCAAAGTTAATCAAAAATTACTGTTTCGAAGAAGAAGAAAAATGAGCACTGTATTCTGATTCTCAGTAACAATCTGCCTCCATGAAAATTTCAGGTGGACATTCTGGGAAGAGGACAAGGATGAGTTCTCAATCTCGTGAGACCCCAAACCAGCACAGAGATCAAGAGCAAAAACATGATAAATATCTGGCTGAAATCACTCCTGAGGCTGATTATTATATGCTGGATGTAGTTTGCTGTTGAAGCTGGGCTTTTCTGAGTTACAAGGATAGAAAGGACATTCTGGATTGAGACAGGAATCCAATTTTACTACCAGCATAACACGGGCTCCCTTTCATATCATATGAGCATCCTCAGTTCTCTATCGCTGAGAACACAGGAAATGAGTTTGGACTTAAATAATTCCCTGGGTTAAATAATTTAGGTTTCTAGAAGGAAAGGTCAGCTTGCAAGTGTTACTTTAAAATTAATAAAACAGTATAGGTATTCAAAAAACAGCAAGAAGCAATAATCTCATCCAGGCACCTTATATTTTTTTAAACATTGCAACAAAGGAATTTATAATTTTCAAGGATGGAAAGGACTTGCTCTCCCAATAACAAACTGGAGATCCTACCACATTATCCAGCAAATCTAAATCTGATAGTACCCTACATCCAAGACCATTGCACCGTTGAATCCAGTCCACAGGTCTCACATTCAAACCCCATGAGATAACATCAAGTCCAAACAGTCCTTCCAACTGCTCTATAAAAAGTTTCTCCTGTAATAATAAGGTGTTAAGCATTGCATTAAATATTTCTGGTTGGGCAGATCTGCCAGAACCTTGCTTCACCATGGGAGTCCTCTGTCTTGAATAATGTCAGGAGGACACTGCAATGAGTCAGTCACGAATAACTATATTAAATATTTATTATCTTGTGGTCATCATCCTTAATGAACGATCCAGAAGAAGATGGGGGTCAAAGACAGGATGAAAAGTAAGAGATACTGCTTTCAGGGCAGCAGAGAACAGAACAGGCAAGGAGGTCAGAACAAGGGTACGTGGTTCTACAGGCGCATGGGTGATGGCTCAGAATGGAAAATAAAGGATGTCACATAGCTATGAAAGAACAGGGAGCCAGAAGAATAAACTTCCAGAGCAAGACAGCTGCTGAATGAAGTCATCTCAGAAGGTGTACTAGCGGCAGCGCTTGGCAAATAAAAGTAGTAGTAGAGCCTCTGAATTTACATGGTGGGAAAATGAGAGACAGATGTAGGGGCAGAAATAGGAGTGAGGAGGAGAGAGGAAGAAAACAGAGACCTTGAAGACGGAAAGATGTGGGAATAAATTTCAAGCAAATGTGCAAACAGTAATGGATAATAATAGCACTCAGATGTTATGTAAGATCCTGTGTGTTTGCTGAGGGAACAACAAACTTCAGGCTCAGTAAAGGATGGGCGGGTTTACGACGGGAACGTTTGTGTACAAAGTAGCAGCAGGCTTTCTCAGCAGCGGCGAGATTTACATCCTATGCAAAGATATCACGGAACAACAGAATGGTTGGTATTGAAGGGATCTTAAAGATCATTCCATTCCAGCCCCTGCCATGGGCAAGGACGCCTTCCTCCAGACTAGGCTGTTCAGGTCCCCATCTACCCCAGCCCTTGAACACCTCCAGGGCTGGGGTAGACACAACTTCCATGGGAAACCCATGCCCGTGCCTCACCACCCTCATAGTGAAGAATTTCTTCCTAGTATCTAATCTGAACCTAACTTCTTTCTGTTTAAAGCCATTCTTCCTTATCCTATCAGTACAAAAGAATACATGTCAAAATAATGTCTGTCTGAGTATACCAAACAATCATGCACTTCAGGTTGTGAAAGTTCTACAATAAACAAGCCCAGGGACAAGGGCAGCTTCTGTTTACATCAGTGCTGGCACTCTTCTCGCAAGTCCTGAGGAAGGACCAGAGCTCCGAAGATGCTGCCTGAGGTAGAGTACATCAAGGACACAGCATTATCCATTCCTGTCTTATTGCCCAGAAACACACTCATCTTTCATAATCAGCAAGACAGCAGCAAAACTGTCTGGCATAGCACCACGTTTTCATTTTTCTTCATTTAATTGTGCTCTGTCCCACGGCACGGATCAACAAGCAAACAACAACATGCAAAAAAGAAACTAAGAGCTCGTCAGCAGGTCTGACTGGGAAGATTTACTTCTTGAGAGCTGGGCACAGAGCCAGATACATCGATGGCGGGACTTGCTAAGGGACATGGAGGCAGTGCTGGGTTTTGTAAACAATTCTGAGAGAAGAGGCCAGAAAACCGAAATCTGAAAGAAATAATCTTTCAATTTCACATTACTGACATTAAACTCCACTGGAGAAACTGACTGAACTCTGAGCTGGTATCGCACACTTCAACCTGCACCAGAGCTTGCACAAACAGAAATTTACAAGAACGGAGCAAGGCCAGGTTCCGTATTCTCCCAACTGGCAAAGGAATTCTGTGGCTTAACTGAAATGGCTTTTCGGACACAGCATATTTTAACTCTCACACATTCCTTCTCTCCATCGCTCCCACCCCCCCCAAATCGCACTGTTTCCCTGAACAGCACTAATTCCAGTCGAATCTCAATCTGACTCCCCAAAAGGTGTGGAGTCCCCTTTTCCCTCTCTCCTTGGCACCTGCTATCTCTACAGCAGAGACTGGACCTCTTCTCCTGCGCGCGGGCTCTCGGCGCTGCCTTGGCCATTCTCCCACCGAGGCACGGCCTTCTCGCACTGTAAAGAACTGCTGCAGAGCGGCTTGTTTCACCATTGCCCGGCTCCCTCGATAAGATCTGGGAAGGCAGCGGGCCATGGTGTTCCCTGGCGGGCCGGCGGTGGCGGTCCCTGGCCAGGGCGGCCCCCGGGCTCCGCCCCGCCGCCATCGCAGCCGAGCGCCCTCAGCGCCGAGCTGCGCGTGCTGCCGGACGCTCGCGCGCACCACGCGCACGTGGCGAGCGGGCGGTTGCCATGGTGGCCAGGCCGGCGTGAAAGCGCCGAGTCTCTGCCGTAAAGCGGCGCCGAGGCCGCTGGCAGCGGGGGGACGGAGCTCTTCGCGGGACGCCGCAGCTTCCTAGTGGTCATTCCCTGTCTCGCTTCCTGTAATTATTGGCTTTTTGCTCTTTTCTGTGTTATTCCTTGCTCTTTTCTTTGATGGTGAATAAAAGTGAATTATCGTTTTGATTGCCACCGTTTGACCTCGTTTGTGTCTCCGCGCTCCGTCTATTCGAATCCGTCCTGCCCCGCCCTCCCGCTCCGTTCGCACCTCAGGACACATCCGGATCGGGACACAGACACCTGCCAGATGCAAGAAAAAACTGTGCTCGGTGGTTAAACTCATGCATTTGGCAAGACAGCAGGAAGGAGAGAGAATGGTGTATCCTTGTCGTGGATTTCTCCAGAAGCCGTGGTAATCTTTCCACAAAACCCTTTGACAACAGATGCGACTCTGCCACCTCCAGGAAGATTCCAGGGGCTGGAGCACAGTGCCAATCCCGTTTACAAAAGGCAAAGGAGACAACCAGGAGCAATAACATGGTTCATGGATACACCATCCTGAGATAAGAAACCCTAAGAACACTGCTGAGTAATGCACAGCCTGCCTGTTGCACTTGTCTTCCGTGAATGTCAGGGACCTTAAAAAGGCTTTAAGTATGGTTAGCACCATATTAAATATTGATCAACTTGTTCATGCTGAAGTGAGTGACTTCACCAAGATGATGCAGCAGTGGCAAAACCCTGGAATAGACAACACCGTGAAGAAAAGCCTCCCACTCAGAAATTGCCTTGTTGACATAACAACTGCATATTTATGTAGTGCTGTTGTTCACAACGTACCTGTGAGACACAAGGGGTACCTGGAGGTCCTCTTGCTCATTCCACAGCACTTACAGAGTTATCTAAAGACATGCAATGCAATGCAATGCAATGCAATGCAATGGGACCCCATTCTTTATTTCGTTAGATTTGGATGGGGCATTGATTCCTCAGGCTGAGAATGGAGAATGGGGAATGAGGAAAATGTGCCCACCTCATTGAAGAAGCTTGAGTAAGAAGAAAGCAAATTGGAGGTTCTGAAAAAGCACAAACATGTTGCTTTTATCTAACACAGCAAATCCTACTGACTCTACTATATGTGTGTTGCTGGTGTTATTCCTTCTGTGAAGATTTTTATCCTATCTGTCCTTCAGACTAGATTCCTGCATTGTGCTCATTTTAGATTTAAACCCAAAATTTGTCCAGAAACTTCATCTGAACCTGAAGCCTAATTATCACCTTCCTTTGCAATATTTTATGTATCTGTCAAGATAAACCATAGTCAGGTTTTGATGCATATTTCATGTTGCTTAGAATTATGGTCTGTGCTAGAGTGACAAACAAGATCACTTGCCTAATTTTATTATTGCTCAAAAGTTATGATCTGCTGATAAATTCTAGATTTATGTACTGTAAGGCAGGACACTCTCATATGAGCAAGTCTCAATTTTAGCAAAAAATTATTTTTTTCTGTGCAACAAGTCCTTGCTATCCATCAGGGTGTATTTTAGGATCTGCCAGTGTATTTAGACATACTCTGTAGTTTGGCACAGTAGGGGATCAAAACACTATTTCAGGATTGCTGACACTTTGTCAATGTAAGTGATTTCAGAAGGTAGCTTTGTTATATATTTTTGATAGACTAAAGATGAATTTTTTCAAAAATGAACAGCAAGGGACACATGGTGAATGGGGAGTTGATAACTGTGAAAAAAGCAGCATCAGCAAGGAACTGGGTCCCCAGCTTTCTAGGGACTTCTGCTGTGAAATCTGGCTTCTTGCCTCTTCCCTTCAGCTTTTTCTTCTAAAGAGTGATAAAATTGTGCTACTAATTCTTGACACAAGGAGGAAAATGGAAGCTCTGTCCAGACGAGATGACAGTGCTGCAGCAAATACATCTGATGTTCTTGTGAAGGAGTAGCCTAGCAGAAAACCTTCATGTGATTTTTCCTTGCTAGGAAAACACAGCAAAGATGACTCCATCCATTTTGCAACTTTGTCATGGCAAGACATGATTTCTTAAAAATCCAGACAACAATGGTTGTTTTAACAAAGGATTTGTATGAGAACAGGGATGCTGTTAGGAATACACAGGAGTTAATGCCTTGGTTCACATGGAATGAATAAGGTACAGAAGGTGAAGCAAGAAAATGAGGACCTGCTCTATGTCATTTTTGGTCCTGATGGACACTTTTTCATGTCATTAGTAAGCAATGGTTTGGCCTGGTAGGGATGTTCAAGATCATCTAGTTGCAACTCCCCCAACCATGGGCAGTGACACCAGCTATTAGATCAGGTTCCCTGGAGCCCTATCCAACCTGGCCTTGGACACTTCCAGGGATGGAGCATCCACAGCTTCTCTGGGCCAGTATTTTACTACCCTCGCAGTAAATCATTTCTTCCTAATCCCAAATTTAAACCTGCTCTCTTTCAGGTTAAAGCCATTCCCCCTTGTCCTATCCCTACATGCCCCTGTCAAAAGTCCCTCTCCAGCTCTCTTGTAGCACCTTTAGGCACTGGAAGGCTCTCCAAGGTCCCCCTGGAGCCCTCTCTTTTACAGGCTGTGCTGCCCCAAATCTCTCAATCTGTCATCCTAGAAGAGTTGTTCCAACCCTCTGATCATCTTTGTGGCCTCCTCTGAACCTGCTCTAACACTTCCTTGTCCTTCTTGTGCTGAGATCTCCAGACCTCAATGCTGTAGTCCAGGTGAGAGTACAATATTAATTTAGCTGTCCTGTTTTCATGTTGGGTTTGGCAGTTGCAGCTGAGCTAAGTAAGTTCTCCCTGTGTTGTCACTTCGTAGGAGAATTTCTCATTCTGTCCCCAGATTTCTCATGTAACGAGGCAGGATGCTGTCAAGACAAGGTGCTGAGTTTCACCCATAGTGTGAAGACACTACAAAGGTACATGATAGAGTTATTGCCAGCAGCATCTGTAAAACAGATTCCAGACAGGGCTGTGCAGGTGTGAGATGACAGTCATCATAACCAGGGTACCATCAGTCAGTTCCCCATCCCTCTTAACAATTTCCAGCTGATGGCTCCATGGGTTGTCATTTTAAAACCAAATGGAAGACCCATCATCAAACTAGCCCCTTGTGCCCTCCTATCCAGCGGTATCTAGAAAAATCTACTGACCTTCAGAGAGCAATTTAGGCCTAAGGCTCTGAAATTAAACTGGCAGGTGTGTATTAAAAGCACTCATTTAGTCTCCAGTGAATGGGAGGTTAAGTAAGGTCCGAGTACCTGCTTGACTTACATCAAAAAGTTTTTCTGTTAATTTTTTTGGTTGATCTTGACTCTTTCCCTGCAAATGACAACACTATTATTAATGTTAATTAGCCTGGGCCAAATAATGGGATCATTGTGGAAGGAACAGCTTTAATGTGTACAAGTAACATCTAATATGTGGTGTAATAGTGCTCTGTTACTACTCAATAAAAATATATTTCCAGTGATTAAATACAGGAACTGGAATTTCAGTCCCATTAAGTTAATGGCAGAACTCCCAGTAACTAGAATGGGATGAGCAGTGCTCACTTTTATAAAAATCCACTACTTTCACCATTTTTTTTACACTTGAGTAAGCCAAAGGAAATGTCACTCTGCCATGCCAAAGACCTTATTTACTCTTTTCCACAATTCTTGTCTTCTCTGTCCTCAGTTTTAAGAATCAGATCTCTGTCTTTCTCACTCCATCTTACCGTCATGTTCAACAGACATGCACCATATTACTTAAGCAACACAAACTTTTGTTTCAGATTCTTAGATTGAGTCAGAAATTGCACCTGCTTCTTTAATGTTTTAAATATCACACCTAAATTAAAATAGTATTGGTCCACAATAGGAACATGTACTCATGCTTTTATATCCATTTAAATAAATGTCTTTATCTTAACCTCAACAACACCATCTATTTCTAACCAAACTTTTTTTTTAAAGATAATTCAAAGATGGATATTGAGGGCTCAAAATATCCATTCTTGTGACTGGAAAAAGGTTCAATTAGAAGAATTTGTTGGGTAAAAACACCTCCACAGGTCCCTTTCTTACTGAGCTGTTCTATGACTATAAAATATTTGGAAATCCCAACTGAATGTCTTCTGTATGAGTGCATAGCAATGCTCTTCTGAATAAACAAGGTGTATAATTCAGCTGCGATGCCCCTACCACTCCTTATGTACTTTGGACAACCCACTCACATGTTAACAGTAAGTCTGATGCATGTGGCAGATAATAGACTTGACAAATCTACACATCAGCACAGGTGTGGTAGATCTCATGGTTCCATAATACTTCAGTCCTATAACACATGGATTTCCTGCAGCATAGAATCATAGAATATTTTGGTTGGAAGGGGTCTTAGAGACTATATAGCTCCAGCTTCCTGGCCCATGGGGAGGGATACCTTCCTGACCTTGAACACTTCCAGGGATGGGGCAGCCACAACTTCTTTGGGCAACCAGTGCCAGTGCCTCACCGACCTCACAGGAAAAAATTTTTTCCTAATATCAAATGTCAGCCTGCCTTCTATCAGTTTGAAGCCTTCCCCCCCTGCAACTACATGCCCTTGTTCAGAAGTCCCTCTCCAGCTCTCTTGCAGCCCCTTTAGGTAGTGGATGAAAATCCAGGTCCTTCCAGAGCCTTCTCTTGTTCAGACTGAACAAGCCTAACTCTTTCAACCTGTTTTCATATCCACCAGGTATGACCAGAAAGTCAGAAATCCGTATGGTGGGTTGAGTTGACATATATACAGGCCTAAGTAAGCCTGCACAGACTAAAAATACCCCAGAGAGAAAGTTCAGCCTTAAGCAAACTTTCACATTAGTCAGCAGAGCTCTAAACACAGCCACATCTTTTGTTCTGTCTATACAAATCTTGCCAGAGACTTTCTGTTGCATAGTGCATAAATAATGTTGTGCTTCTATTCTCTCTCTGCATTGATCCACACTGGCCTTTACAACTTCATCTTGGGTGACCCTACTGTCAGAGGTAAGACCTGTCTGAAAAAGAGCTGAAGACCCAGAGTGTAAAGCAAAGCTTACTCTGTTGTGACTGTCACCATGATCTGCCCGAGTGCCCTTGGTGAATTGCTCCCAGCTCAGGTAGGGTTTTCTTACCTGAGAGGTCCCAACAGAACTGGAATCACTTCACACAGAATTCTTTTTATCTTCTTTCCTACATCAATTCCTTGAAATCCGTTATCTTGCCTGAAAGGAGATTATTATCTTGCAAAAAAAAAAAATTTTAAAAAAGGGCATTTCATCTAATATATCTTAATTGCCATAACATTTAAAGAAGATACATGATTCCCTTAATTCAAAGGCTAATGAATCATTTTTAATCATACAAAAATGTCATGTCCTATGGTGGTAAGCAGCCTAAAAAGCCCAGGAGAAGTTGGTAGGCATATGCTGGCTTGCTCTTTCTGTAGCGTGAAAAAAATGCTTGAGCCTGCTGCTGGCTTCTGACTGCACATGCCAGTCTTAACTTTGGAGAAGTAATCACTTGCTCGTCAACTTATTCCTCTCTTTTTATTATTTGATTGCAGATTCCAGATGGGTTTGGTAGCCAGTAATTACTTTTGTAACTAGAACTCACTTGCAATGCATCAGGTTAATGTAAATGGCATTCTGTACAGACACTCATAATCTTCCCTAACTTCTCTTCTCTCCCATGCCAATGTAATAGTATTTCCTTAATACTAACCAAACAGTGATCTCTTATCTTTTTTTGTTGTTGTTGTTTTGACAGCAGGTATGTGGGAAGGAACAATTTATATTTTTTCAGGCTCCTCACTCTCCTTCACTATGTTTATTAAATCTGCATGTGTTACTTTTATTTCTTAGTGCCAATGGATTTTTGTTCTAATTACAGCAATCTGATTTCAGTTTATTTAAATGCTGATTTATGTTTATGCTATCCCCTGGTATCAATTTCATTCCAACTAGATCCCAATCTAGCTTAATTACTTGTAGTCTTGTCATTCCAAACTAATGCTAATTAAAACAGTTTTATTACTGGAAGGTATTAAAGATTAACCCCTCCACTGTTCTATAGAAAAGAAAGTAAAGTGAAGGTGAGGAAAAAAGAAGGTTTACAAAACCAGAGAAAAGAGTGCACAGGAATGTCCATTACATGTGTTTTGTTTGATCACATAGTGTGCTGTAGTTGCCTAGGGTTCACAGCCTGATTTTATTGCCTGGTCTGGGGATTGCTTCCTGTTCTCACCCCTGTTGTTTCCATTTCCTCTTCTTTAACCTCGTCTGGGTGCAAGAGTTGCAGAAGATGAAGGTACACACCTACTGGTAGCCAGCCTCTCCTCTCTTCATGTCCCCATGTCCTTCTTCGTCCCCCTCTGCCACACCTCTCCACACCTCCTCTCAGTGTATCTCACTTTCTCTACCTCCTCCTCTTCATCACATATATCCCACTCTTTGCCATTCTCTCAAAGCACACACTTGTTCACATTCAAGAAAAACAGTGTTTTAATCTAATGATCCTCCCTGTAGGCATGTTTTAATCACACGATCCTCCCTGTAGTCTTAGCATGGGTAAAAATCTCTGTTGGTGCATTGTTCACTGCTGTTTGATTGTGTCCAGCAGAAGATGAAGTTGAAGCACCGCCCAGCCTAAGCTTTTAATTGCAAGCACTTTGCAACCAAAGAGAGAAGGTGTGTTGGGGTGAGTTTGAGTAAGATGTTAGGAAAAGTTTCTTCATCCAATGAGTAGCTGAGCACTGGAACAGGCTCCCCAGGGGAGTGGTCACAGCACCAAGTGTGGTGTTCAGGAGTTCAAGAAGCATTTGGAAAATACTCTCAGGTACATGGTTTGCATTTTGGAGCTATCCTGTGCAGGGCCAGGAGCTGGACTCAGTGATTCTTGGGGGTCCCTTTCAGGATAATCTATGACGGTTTTTTTTTCCTATGTGGATTTGACACGATAACATAATATATTGCAATAACAGAATATATTGCTACAACTCTTCAAGCAAACTAGGGGAGTTAGTAAGCTGATAAAGCACCAGCTGAGTGCAATTATGTCCTGTGCAGTGCTTATAAACTTTACCTGCCTCTTCAATGCTTCCCATAAATCCCCCTGACTGCAGCATACCACTGTGGCTTCCCAAAATCCCTCCCCATCTCAGACACAGCTTTATTTTCCTCTACCTTATTCCTAAGTTCACATTTGCAGAAATGGTAATAAACTAACTCAGTTATTTTAAGAAAATCCCCAAGTCCTTACTCTTTAATGCTAAAATAACTCCACATATATCTTTACAGGCTTACATATGCACATGTATGCAAATGGCCACAGTATTGGACTCAGGTGTTTGGCTTTCCATCACAGTTTTTTGGTTGGTTGCCAGGTAACTGGAACACTTCTGATACTCATGTGCAGAAGACATACTTAATTGTTTTTCACATGTATCCAAATTAGGAGCCAGCAAAGGCTACTGTTATTTCTGCTGATGAGAAAGTGACATCTGTGGGAACACAGAAAGCTACAGAGTGTGTCTGTCTGGGGCTAATTGATTTATAAAACTTGCCGACAGACAGATGTGAACAAACACTTCTGACAAACAGCATGATTATAAATTAACTTCTTCTTTTTATAGGAGGTAGGCTAAAAACACACAGCAAGGATAAGTAATGGGTGCAGGAGACGTTATTTATTTTCTGCATCCAATGAAGCACAGCAATTGTAGTCTTGTTCTGTGGGCTGGTTTCCTGTTGGAGTCTGGGAGTAGGGGAAAAAGAACTGAAGAATGAGGATGATCTCTACAAAATGGGAAGCATATTGCAGTATCCCAGGAAAAGAAATAAATAGGATCTCTCTGAACTCTCTGTCTGAATTTGTGGGTTTTAGCTGAAGTGGATAGGTCTGATTGTTATTAAGGAATTTCTGTGGTTTTTTTCTTAATGAAAATCACTCCTACAGAGACCAAGCAACTTAATTTCAGGATTTGTGCATTAGAGGAGAAGAGAGTGTGAACTTCATCACATTGCTTTGATACGTAAATAAAGCTGTGCAATTCCTTTGAATTGTCTAAGTCAGTGAACAACACAACTGGTTTCCCCAGGAGAAGAATGGAGGGTGTGAAGGGATGGGTGTGCCTAACAGAAAACTGAAGTCCTCTGTGGATTTATGTGAATGCAGAGACTATTCTCTAAAATAATGAAGTTCTTTCCTCAATGTCCCAGAAGAAGATTACAGGGAAAAAAATAGAAAAAAAAAAAAATCCTACCTCTTCATACCTACATGAAAGAAAAAGAGTTCCACAAACTATTGTCTAGATGAGTTTCACTTTATTTTCCCATATATAAGCAGGAGGCAATAAGAAATAGAATTGAAATTAATTTGTCTCAAAGTAGTGGAAATGAAATTTTTATAAGTATTAAACATGAAAACAGACCACAGAAAGTTACAAGAAAGATTACGTTATCTAAACTCATTGGTAAAGCAAGAGGAGAAGTTTAAAATACAGGTAAAAAGGAATTTTCTTATTATCCCTTAAGCTCCCAACATCCCTATCTGCTCCTATCCGTGCTCTACCAGTGCCATTACCAAGTATGAGGCAGCAACAACTGGGACTAGTAGAGAGGAGTATGTGTATGCCTGCATTTTATACAGAGGGAAAACTTGCCATCCATCATCACAGTTCCAGAGGGAGAGGCAATGCTGAATCTTTCCTCTACTATGCTTTCCACCACCACACAAAGAAATCTCAGTGAGAGAGAGAGAGCACATGAGTGCTAAGTGCACCAGCAAAAGGGTAGAAATGGAAAAAAAAAAAAACTCAGAAAAGTCATTACTCATCATTCTTCAGATTTACAGCCTTCAAGGTCTGGGAGGGTGGGCGCTCAGCACAGGCAGCAGCAGCACACACCACTGCTCCTCAGCTGGGGCACGACCTTCCCTGACTGCCCAGCCCTGGGTATGCAGATGATGGGAGAAGGGCAGGGAAAGTTCCTGCTGCTCAGTTCTTGGGGTGCTGCCCTTGTACAGCTGCCTTGTACAATTCAAAGCAGCAACACCCAGCACTGGATCTGTGAAGGGCAGTGAACAGCCAGCAGCAATTCTGGCAGCCAGTGAGGGATTTTTCAGGACGAAAGCTGAGTGCAATCAAGGAGAGGTAGGCAAAGCAATCCCCAGAGCTGTGGCTTCTGGGAACAGCTAGGTACAGAGGCAGACCCTTGCAGGCAGAGGCTTGCTGGATTCATGAGTGTTCATGGTATTTACCCTGCTGAGGGTCTGTGGTGCAGTGAGGTTTAGTACTGAGGGTCCTGTTACCCTCATTGGCATCCAGCAGAATCTGGTATGAGGAAGAAATACAAGCAAAATGAGGTCCCAAAGCTTATACAAACTCTCTAATCTAGGCTGAAATCTTGGCAGACAGGACATGCCAGTGGGACACAGGACTTGGAGTATTCTTGGGAAGATGATGTTAATTATTCCTGTCATTAAGAGCAGCAGGAAATGAGTCTTTGAGAGCAGCTTGTCTTACATACGGACACACACAGACACACACACACCCAGGCACAAGCAGGCTTCAGGAGAAAAGGTTGTTGCTCCGTGTAAAGGAAACTAAGTCAATATTATCTTTTAATAACAAATCTAAAAGGAGGCAAGCTGTCCCAAAGAATCAGCCAACAGAAAACACGATTCACAGGAATATGACAGATAAAAGGGCCTCAGTTGAACAAATTAGCATGTGCAAATATTTGGGCTGATGATCTTGATGGAGATTTAAATTGTAGAGACCACATTAATAAATTGACATCCCGAACTGGAGTTGCATAAAAAGAACCTTTCCCAACCCAGGAATTGTTTTTACTGCCTTGTTTTCTTTCAGTTAGTAGAAAACATTTTTCCTTCATGCTGTGAGAAACAGCCTTTTTTTTTCATCCCTGTCCTTGCTCTTACTTTTCTGATGACTACTTTGAGTTTAATAAGATGCTGTCAGACATGTGCAGTTAAAGCTTGGGGATGCATTTCTGTTTTCTCTTGTTCTTGCACAACACAATTCCAGTGGTGTCGCTTTTACAAGGCATAATGTGACTCCTCACAGGAACAGTGCAAGACAAAACCAAGGTGTTGATGGAGCACTGAAGCATCCCTCCCCTGCTGTGGGACATATGTGCAAGGAGAAGATCTCCTGTAGTCCCTCTTCATCTTAAACCCATCCAGGTTTTTCCAAAGTGCTCTCTAAATAAACAGGGCAGGGAGAATTCTGTTTTATATGCATAGAAATTGCACAAGTTACCTTTTTTCTTTTCCCCTATAGAATCATAAAAAGGCTTGGGTTGGAAGGTATCTTAAAGATCATCCAGTTCCAAGCCCCCTGCTGTTGGCACAAATGCCACCCACTAGATCAGATTGTCCCATTCACCCTGGCCATGAACATTTAATATGCTTTCATTTTTCATGCAAATTATGCATCCAAGGAGAAAAGGAGAGACTGAGACAAACTAATTTTGCTTTGATTTTTTTCTTGATCCCAAGAAAAGAGAAGATGAAGTGCAATCCCTTTTCTTATCTGGCCACCTTGGTCTTTCTTTTTACTGCCACAAAAGCAAGGAGAAAAATAATGCTGGAAATTCCTGTGCTCCAGTGTATGGTAACTCACAACTTTGAGGAGTGAATTAACCTGCTAGTGTCATAATGTCTGCTAAGTCAGTTAGAGCAAGGCAGCAAGCTTTTGTACTTATTATGCTTATCTCAATTGCTATTCACAGTCTGAAGCCTCACTTCCCTGCCATTTTATACTGATCACTGTGCTAGACGGAGGAAAAGCTTATGACCATATGGTAGCATTTGGCTGCTCACCCATTCTCAGAATTTCACCCAGTTCTCATTGACTTTCAATGGCATCTGGATGACTAATTGCCATAGGCATCTCTCAAAGCCTCAGCTACAGCACCCCAAAGTATGCAGGTTACTTTCAAGTCTAACCACACAGAACAGCAGGTTCCTGCCTCCAGGCGTTTGCACCTACTGTTAGATGTTTATCCTTAAGTGGTAAAGATAAGTCAAGCAAGGCAGAGTGGTTATGGCAAGTCTCAGGCCACAATGTGTAGCTGGAAGTTTTCGGAAGAGCTGGGCTAGTCAAATGAATGTTATCATGCCCTTTACAGTGACCATCACCAGAGGTAGCAGGAAAGGTGCTGAGCAGCCTGTGCCTTGAGCTGCAGGACTTATTTTGTGCTCTGCTGCTGATGTCCAGTAGAGCCTCTGCCAGGTCATTTAACCCCTGTGCCATTTTTCTATATCAGGTCACAAAGTGTTGAGAACAGGACAATGTTGAGAGCAATCTTCCAAAGGAGTTTGTCATGGAGACTGGCATTGGTTGGAATCTGACCTGGAAAAACTCTGGGAGAAATAATAGCAGCAAGTATTTCTGTGTTCTCAAAAGAATTGTGTGGACACATCTGCACCGTGTGAGCTGACAGTACCCACATAACTGACATGAAAGTGGCTGCACTTGGTTTTGTCAAGGGTTTTTTCCTTCACAGCCCCCCAGTTTCTGCAGGGCAAAGGAAATCCTTTTGAACAAGATGATTCAGAATAGAGGAAAGCAGCATGTCGTGTAAACAACTATGTGAGGCAGGAAAAAATAAAAAAGAGACTTCTTCTATCCTAAACAACAGCAAGACCATTGCAGAGGTCAGAATGGCCAGGACTGTAAAAAGCTTCTAAAAATGTATGTGCTGCTGTTGAATTGCTTTGCCCTCGTCTCCAGAGCTTCTCAGGGAATTGTATTCAATCTCAACTTTTATGAAGACAAGCCCAATGAAGATTTGGTCTGCAGCATTTCTGGCTGTAGTCTGAAATGTTGCTCAGGATGTCTTTAAAGATTTAAAAGGAATTTAGCTTTAGTGTTGTTTGTGTGTGATTATTGTTGGGTTTTTTTCCCAAACCACAGAATTGCTGAGAGGTTTTATACCTTTTCTACTTTCTCCCTTCAAAGATTACGGATAGACTCATCACCTAATTATTTTGTTTCCATCTTGTAAACAAGATCTGGGGAATAAGATAGAAAAGAACATATTTCTGCTTGTATCTTACAACATGCCTACACTGAAAGAAATTATACATAACAAAATTTCATTCCAATTTCCTGTAAACATGGCACCCTGTGAAATGGGAAATAAAAAAGAGGAGACGCTGTTAGGCACAGTCTGTTCTGTGTAGTTCTACTCTGCTCCAAAGGAGTGCTAAATGGAAAGCTTCAGTTTCAATGAACCTTTATTGACATATTTAGTAATATTAATAAATTATTAAAATAGAAAAAGAACAAAAGTTCCTATGAAAATATACACAGATGTTATTTAAGCAGCCCTTGCCTGAATTATAAGAAAGCCAAGTTTCTCACTTCTGGAAAGCTGAAAAGTAAGTTGACTATGAAGCACAAAAAAAGGTTCTTTAATTGTTTTTTTATTTAATTCATCTTTCTTTTCCAAATTCACTCAATACCAAAGAAAGTAAATGTTTAAATGGTCATTTTTACAGTTAGGTTTTAAAAATTTTTGTTTGTAGTGTAATTTTAGTTGGCTGTGCTCCTTCAAAAACAGCCAGAATAATGGCCTATCTGCATTCATGTTCAAAATGTAATTTAGAACAAGTGATATACCACATATAGTATGTTATATACATCATCTGTTGTATAAATAAATAAAAAATAAAATATTAACTAAAACAACAAGCATCTGCAATATTTCACTCATTCATTTTATAGTCTGAAAGCCATCTCATGAACTTAAGAGAATCTGTGTTGAGATCATGGGTTGAAGACATACATTCCTAAGGTAAATATTGCCACTCGTCAAATACATTGTTCCTGGACTATCTGAAGAGATTGATGATAACACCCTGTGCTTCTCAGTGCAAAGAAAAGAATATTCTGAATTTTAAAAAAATGCTTCCCATAGTCAAATGTTAAATAAAGCATTACCATAGATATAGTTTTTACTATGTCCGGTTGTATATATCAAGAAAAGTGTGGGAAATAAATAAGACCTCCCTCATTAGACCTGCATCCTGAGGACAGGAGGTGTATAAGCACCAGCATGTGTTTCCTGAGATTTGCAAAACCAGAAAATTCATGAGTGACATAAATCAAGGCAAGTCTATGAAGCACTATTTCATATTTTGGTTTCCCTTAGCAAGTATTCTCCCTGAAATGTCTGACTTCAACAGGAAAATGCAAATGGAGGCATTTGCCCTTGATGCTTCAGACTTGCGTACAAGTGCCTGAGTCCTGATTTGGCAAGAAGGTAATGGCCATCCTGATTTCAAAGGAAATCTCTGGATGTTGGGGCATCTTTAAGGTCATAAAGAGATCCATGGGATTCCAGCACACATTTAATCATGTGCCTATGCATTATTTCTGAAGTGGGCCCAACAGCACAATGGAAGCTTTCTGAAAGTCTGAAGTCCTTACAGACCTCAGGCTGTGCTTTCCCATTATCTCACCATTTTTCCTTGAGATTTTGGCAGTGATCTATGTGTGTTAGTGCTGACATTGAGCAGGATGAGAGATCACCCACTTTGGAAATGCTCTGAGTTTGCAGTGCCCATCTGTGCTTGCAATTTCTGCTCTCCCAGTTTTCCCGCTATACAGAGGATGTAGAGGCATCAGGGCTCATGGGGAGCCTCCCCTCTGAAGTCTTCTACAAGCATCTCCACCTCCATGGAACTCAAATTCACACAGCAGCAAACCACCTTTGCCTTTTCTTTATGCAAAGTCTATAGAATGTAATGGATTTTTGAATAAATGGTGTTTCTGTAGCTTTTCCTCCAACAATTTCTTTTTGCTTATAAATTTTAAGCTCAGATTCAATTTCATTAAATGCACAGATGAGCTGCTGGACTCTAATGAAGACTGAGCATGGAAATATAATTCCATGCTTTTACTGGTCATTTCACCCAAAGGTGATGTCTTTCATTGCTGAAAGGAATTCATCAAAGAAAAAGGTGATGGGGGAAGTCAGCCTCTTCTCACTGCCTGCTGCCAGTTCAGGGAGAAGTGAAATGAGCTGTCAGAGCTCAAAGAGAGTGTGAGAGGGAGACATGCCTGTAGTTCATTGTGTACCTTCTCCCTAGAGCCTCAGGAGGAGATTTTGATGGTGCAGTGATCAGAAAGATGAATTCTCTGGTGCTCTGAACACACCGCCAAAAGACAAAGCCCTCCCTTTGCTGCCAAACCCTTACATGAGCGGGGTTCATGAAATGACAGATCTTGAACCCCATGTATGCAAAAGGGAACCAACCCAAACATCTTTCTCACTGGTGCTGGATAATCCCCTGCCCCATGGCAGGGTCTGAGTGTAGCACAGGACCTTCATTGACAAGAGCACTTAAATTAATAAAGAATTTCTTTCCATAAAGGCCACCAACCTATGCCAACCCAAGGCTGCAATTTATATTGTCCTTGCTGCTCTGAAGATCTCTCCTTGGCCCAGAAGAGAGGTCCCCTGCTCCTCAAGGCAAGCTTTCTTGATTGTTTAACATCCCTTGTTCACCAGCAGCAAGCTTCAATGATAAAATAAAATTCATAAAATCAGGATCACAGAATGGTTCAGGTTCTTAAAGATCATCTCTTTCCAACCTCCCTGCCATGGACAGGGACCCTTTTAACAGTAGAAGCATTAAGGGTAAATCTGATCATTTGTAAATGTACTAAAGGTAAGGTGCACTTCACTCCCAAAGAAGCAAGGAAGCATGTATTTATGCTTTAAAATCAAGGGAAATAAGGATAGCAGGTTAAAATGCTTCTGTAAGATGGAAAAGCTAGAAGGAACATTTTTTTTTTCCCCAGGAAATCACTACTTGAAAATTTCACAGACAACACAGCCGCTTGAATAATGAATAAAGCAGACTGGTTTAAATGCAGTGAAATTGCCCTCTCCTCAGCTTTCTTTTAATCTTTTGTGTCCCTACAAGGAGCCTTAGAAGAGGCAGCCCTGTGACATGATAATCCAGTCTCCTCCAGCAGCTGAGCCGAATCAGTCAGTAAAACCCAAAGCCACTATACTGCATTTTCAAGCAGGAACCTCAAGTTCACTTTTTCATGGCTAAACACTTGTTGGTTTTACATAGGCTGAATTAAAACACTGAAAACCCCCAACCAAACCAACACCAACCACAAACAACTTAAAGGACTAAATTCACACTCTTAATAGTTCCTTAATTGCTAACCTGGAGGTCCATAGCAGTCCTGATTGTCACTTAGGTTATTTTATAAATGCATGTTGATTTTGAAATTGTAATGGTGCTGAATTAGCAAATGGATTAAGAATGGCAGAAGAGTTTTCTGTGTCAGGGGTCCTACATTATGAATTATAAGGTTTCCCTTTCCCTGTATAACACCTGGGATTGCAAAACATTTTCCAAAAATTAATTTCTCATCACTCAGAACACCCTAGGAAGCAATCAGATGTTTGTGTTCCACAGAAATTAAAACCACAGCCTTAACAAACCCAATGGCTTCTGTGTATCTTGCCATGAGGTCCACTGCTACATTAAGACCAGGAAAGCTGATTTTAATCAAAATTTGTAGACACATATTTTTCCATGGGGCTGTGTGTTGTAATTAGTTACTGATGTGTCTAGAAATGAGCAGACTCCAGCTAGAGTCACACTTTCAGCCCTCTCCTGAGATTCCACACTTCTCTCTTGCAAATGAGGAACCCTTCCTGAGCCCCCCCAGCTTAGATTGTTCAGAGGGTCACCTTCACTGGGGACCCAACAACCTTTGGGACTGTTATTTGACTGAGAAGGGGTAGCAGGGGCACTGACAAAAAGAGAACGAGAATCATGGAGTCATTTAGGTTGGAAAAGATTTATATGATCATCAAGTCCAACAATTAACCTCACACTGCCAAGTCCCCCAGTATGCCATGTCCATGTCTTACATTACTCACGTAAGAACAATGACATTACATGAACCTAATTTTGGAAAAAAGAAGCCTAAACCCAGATTCTTTTGCTTTTTATCTGTGCACTGCATGAATCTTGGTAATTCTTATTTTTCTGTTTTTTCCTGGTGCAACCAGATAGACTATAAAACTGGAGTCTGGTCCTTGGCAGAGAACTCAAGTGATTGGGAAAGCCTGTGACTGGTTAGACTTCCCTGCAACAGCAGGGATTTAATGTATTTCTCCCTTGCTGTACAGAGCTTTTGAAAAACTGAAATAAGCTTTAAACGCTTTTGCTTTTTTTCTTAATCAAATGGTACTAAAGCATGCACAGTTAGAAACTGATTTTCCTTTAAGGAATAAAAAAATAAACAAGTTGAACACGCACCTTCAAAGAACCAGCTTGACATTACTTGAAATTATATTGCAGAGAGTGGAACCAAATTCTGGCATTAGTTTTTATATACATTGAATATTTGATCATCTTCTAGTTCATGCCTTACAAAGATGAAGAAACTCTGGTGGCACCAAGCTAGCTATACACACTAGAAAAGCATCCAAGCAGCCATGTTATTATTTAATCATTTACTATTAGAGAATATCATTCCACTATCAAGGTATGCTTTTAGTCAGTCTGGTATAAATGGAAAAATAGATTTCCATATGTTAAGGGTTGACCTGAAGCTCTTCAGAATTAGATCATAATTATTAGAAAAAATTTCTTTTTCAAAGAGTTGTCAAGCGCTGGAACAGACTGCCCAGTGAAGTGGTAGAGCCACTATCTCTGGAGATTTTTAAAAGATGGGTGAATATGGCATTTAAGGACATGATTTTGGGGTGGACTTAGCAGTGTCAGGTTAATAGTTGGACTTGATGGTCTTAGAGGTTTTTTCCAACCTAAACATTTTGTGATTATATGATTCTAGGATATTTACAGGGTTAAAAGACTTCTCTGGAGAAGCCAACAGCTGATGAATATATTAGCTTAACTCAACTGCATTTCCCTCCTGACTGTGCAAAAAGGAGCTACACCAGTGTGCCCAAAATGGGAATCAATTACTCCTCCTTCTCATGCTGCTAAATATTCAGGTCCTGTTGGTGCATCTCCTCCTGTTTGGCTCGAGTTCTCTTGCAGGTTAGCAAGGAAATCAGATGCAAATCACATAGGTGATTCCTCAGCGGGAGGACAGAGCTGTGGCTGCCAAGGAGGAGGCAGGCTGCCTTTGTGTTTCTCACACAGCACTTAGCCACACAGCTCCCATTGACTTTCAAATGGGAAATATGTAGATGCAAGTAAGAGTTATGGAAATGTAGCCTTTCACTGTATCATTAGTTTTTTGTTTCCATATGACAGAAACTCATGATTTATTTTGAATATTTAAGCTGTGCCAGTGCTTTTTTCTTTTTCTTTTTTTTTGGTTCTTTTGGTGAGCATGAAATAAGCAACCCCAACAGTTTGGCATGCACCATAAAGAAGCTAACACAGCTGAAGGGTCTGTTTTGTATGTCATCTAATCTAATTGCAATGTAAGTAGTCTCCTTGTAGTTAAAGTACAGTAATATGGAGGTGGTCACCTGGGTTGTGTTCCTCTCTGCTAGAAAAATCAATTAGTCTATATGCATCACGTTTAAAGTAGAAATAATGTTTTATTCACATGGGAGTTTTAAGCCTTTTTCGAGCCTTGAGGAGTGCTCTTATATTTTTGGATTCAGTATAACTTACTATCTAGGCCATACACCGATACCAGCAAGCTTGAGACTATTATAGTTGCTTCACTCACACCATCCCACTAAACATCTTTTATTGCCACTTTTTTCTGTGGTTTAAGACTGGGCTACATGGGGCACAGTCAGCAAGATTTTCTGTCCTCATGTTAACACCAAAGAAAACTAGAAATTAACTCCACTAAGTGCAAGGATCCATTCTGTTTCAAACTGCTATATATATATATATATATATATATATATATATATATATTTATCTCCTGAAAATCTTATACAATCCTGAACATTTAGATTTAGCAGAATCCTTCACCTGATGGTTTGATTTATCTTGCTCCAGCCAGCAAAGCAGTTGAGCTACTTAGTAATTCTGCTAAAATTACTGTTGAAAAGCACAGACAGGTGCGTCTCTCTGAATCATGTCTTTATCACAAGAAATTCAGGGGCTACCAGATGATCTGACCAAAGAGCTAAGAGGGATCATTTCTCTTAACTAAGCTTTTCTCAGAGGGAAATGGCTATTTGCATATTTTACCAGAAGTATCAGTCTTTTATTAGTTATAAGGAAGCATAATGGTATCTGCCTATATATTATCCGTCCAGTAGTACCTATCTATACCTTATTTTTCTATTCAGGACACTTTGTTGAAGCCTCTACCCTTGTGCAGAACTAGAAATTACTGGCCTCATCCTTTTCTCAATTAAGTGACAATAAATCATGAACTGTTTCACCAAAACCAGTGAAATTTCTTTTTTTTTTTTTTTTTTTTTTTTTTTTTTTTTTTTTTTTTTTGTGTAAAACTGGTGACGAGAGACAAGAGGGCCCTTGATTCTAACAGTTCTGTCTTTAAAACACTCCGTCCAAGGGCCTTCACCATACAGCCCTTCTCTACAACAGAGTGCATTCCAACAGGAATCTGACACATAGTATTTACAAAGAGTGGAGCTAAACTGTTTTGTTAGGGTTTATTAGATCATTTTTAATGGAGCAGAGCTAAATACTAATATACTGCCACAGGCTGCCCAGGGAAGTAGTTGATTCACCAGCCTTGGAGATGTTTAAAAGACATGTAGATGTGGTGCTTTGGTTTAGTGGTGGGATAACACATTTACTGTTAGGTTAATTGTTGCACTGGATGATCTTAGAGGTCTTTTCCAGCCCAAATAATTCTATGGTTTTAAATGCAGCACATAACACAATCTTCCCAATAGGCATCTATTCATTAGAGAATAAAGGATGATCAGCTGCTTCATGAGTGGGACAGCTTGAAAACGGAAGCGTGCCAAATAACTTCCTGCACACACTCTCCAAGTCTACAGAAGAATTTGGGTTGAGTTTGATATTTTGTCAATAACTCAGCATAGATAAAACTTTGGAAAATCAGGTGGGAGAAACAGTTCACAAAGAAAACAGACAATTTTGTAACAGTCTGAACCATTATCTAACCTATCTCTTTGAAAGGCTTGGGACAGACTATAAAAACAGACTGCAATTACAAAAGAGGAATGAAATGAATATAGTTTGTATGTTAGGAGGATCTTTCTTTCTTCCTGAAGCCTCTACAAAAAACATAATTTGTGCTGGCATTGACCTGCTTTTGGGGGGCTCTTGTATTTCTTTACTTCACAGCCTCCTAGAGGCTTTTGTGTGGCATTAATATTGATAATGACAGAGTCTCTTTCCCTAATAAGATATAATGGAGGTGAAAAATAATTTCTATGGCTTCTGCAAGGAACAAACACTGTGTTCAGATTCTGAAAATTCAGCTGTTTGTTATCTTCCTGCAGCCATAGGACAAATTGAAAATGTGTATGTGAGAAGCCGAACAGGTTGAAGGGAAAAAGGCCTGGGAGAAAGGAATGCAACAGCCCTTGTTTCCACGTGTGCCTGGGTCTCAAGGTGTTTATTACCCTTGCTATAAATATAAGGCTTACAAAATTTTTTTCCAGAATGTCTTCACCAATTTTTAAAATTTCTTTCTCTCATTTTTTTTTCTAATCCCTGCCAAGCTCCTTTCTTAAGGATATACCAGGAAATTCTTCACAGACAGGTTATTTCAGAAAAAGTTAAATGCAGGCATGTTGGCAGCTATTTTGGTTACCTAGAAGAAAAGGTGCTGAAACTGCAGGAAGGAAGGGGAAGAACCAGTTTTTAAGCTAGGAAATACCAGAAACTTCCAGGGTTTGCAGGCACATAACCATACTCAATCTCCGAGTATGTGTTTTGTTATCCCAAACTGGTGAGGAAGATGAAATCAGTGTTCACAATCTGGTCTTGCAGGTGCAGTGTGAGGGTTTCATCTCTGTGATCTCCAATTGCTCTTCATCCTTTCTTTCAGTCTTTATTCTCCCTTCCCCTCATGATGACAAACAGGGGCACAAAGAAACAGGGAGGAACAGAGTGAAGTGCTTCTTTCCAGCAGCCACTCGAATTTCAAGCAGAATACTGAAAGAACCAGTGCAAAGGAACAGAGCTGTTGTTTTTTTCCCCTGCTTGCTCCTTGTTAAGCTTCACAGCTCAACAGGTGCCCTACTTTGAAAGAGAAAAGGCAACAAAAACATCCACTCACTTTTCTAACTTGTTAATTAACCTTTTTGCTTTCCCTGTCTACATTTCTTTTCTCCAGGGCTCTCCTATCTAATATTGCCTTTTGTGAGACAAGATGGTGGAAGATGAGACAAAATGGCAGAGGGATGAACTACCAGTTACTGGGAATCCTTTCAAGCAAAACATGTTGAGAGCATATGCAAAGGTGCTGCCTCTCTTCTTAGATCATTCCCTTGTCAGCAGGATGTGATAGGCAAAATCAAACCAATATTCAGAGATTTTCAGCTGCAGATCTCAATAACTGGCAAGGATTTTATAGTTGTTTTCCAAATGGGAAAGAAAGAGACAGGGAATTTGAGAACATATGGTGATAGAATAATGAATGGGTAAACAGACTCCTTCTGGGCCCTGTCCTTCATTAAACCCAAAGGAAATTAACAATCTTAGATTCAGTGTTATAATTATAGACATTGACCATGATTTCATGACCAGAAAGAAGCCATTGCAAAGGTCTTCAGCCTCCTTCTCTCAAAGCTGATGTACAAAAGTAAAGTTTGGAAGACATATATAAAAACTCACCACTGTGTTTTGCAATTTTGCTACCCAATGTGTTCCCACTTACTCGTGTTGAGCAAAGATCAAACAAATCATGGAATAGAGAGGTCAAAACTCAGTTTTACCACCAAATGCATTTCTTATCTGCAGATGTCTCATTCACTAGGAAGCTGCAATTCTAAAAATGTATCTATAAAGATGATAATAGATACAAGGATCTTGTTGTTTACCAGGATATTCTTCTGACCCTGAGGCCATTCACAATCACATTAATCTTAACTTTGGAAATACATTATGTGTTCAATTTAGCTAAGAACAAAATAATGAGCAGCATCCCAGCAAGTATTTGGTTACCTCCTCATCTGTTTACCATGTGGGGACACATGGAAGAAGATCTGTTTCTGAAAAAGACACTTCCTTTTATTGCATTGGTTGCCAGCACCCCTGAAGTTTAAAAAAATTAAAAAATGGGAAAAGTAATTAAAGCATGCTAGGCCTAATTACTTTCCTGCCTGCTTTGACAGTGTTTTGGTGGGGAGAAATCGTAGTACTTCAAACCCCCATGTCTGCTTAGGAACTTCAGTCCCCAAGCCTTCTGCTGAGTAGAAAGCTGGAATTCTCTCTTCTTAACTGGACAGCCTCCTGCTTTCATCAAGAAACTTGACATTTTCCATAGCCAGCTCCACATGATATTCCTTCCACAAGGTACTATTTGAGATCCAGGGATCTGAAGAGGAAAATACAAGTTTATATTCTCAACATATTAAGAATATTATTAATTGGATGTTGCTTGTTGGAGAATGCTGAGGATATTTAAACTTAGAGGGTAAATACTCAGAAATAAAGAAGATTGTTGGAAGGCAGAGGATGGTTCATGCTAAACAGTTCCTGTAACTACTCCAAAGTTGGCTATATTAGAGGTATAAAGGTTGATACAGAAAAGCCCTGGAAACATCATAATACTAATACTAAAACTCAAACTCAGAAGAAAAACTCTGACAAAGAGTGGAAGAAAATGCAAAATCCAAAAGGGAAGAAAAATAATGGCAAGAGAAATCAGAGAAAATTAATGTAAAAAGCAAATATCTACTACATTGTTTGGGGAGCAATTTTCTAAAAAAAAACCAAACCAAAAACAACCAAACAACCAAAACCCCAAAAAACTAACAAAATTCAATCAGATTTGAAGCTAGGGATAAAAAAGTTTTTGAAATAAGGAGAAAATGAATATTTCAGGAGAAGTACTTTTTTCCCATTTCTCAGCGTTCCAGCCAGCTCCATCTGGAATGCTGCATCCAGCTGGGCCCCTAGCAAAAGAAGGCTGTTGACAAACTTCAGGGAGTCCAACACAGGCCACCAAGGTGTTCAGGAGGTTGGAGGAGGTTGGAGCAGATGATGTACAAGGAAAGGAAGGCTGAGAGAGCTGGGTTGGTTCAGCCTGGACACTCAGCAAGGATTTCATAGCTGCCTTACAGCACTTCTGAGCAAGTTTTTTAAGAAGAGAGAGCCAAGTTGTGATGCATGACAGGGAAGGATCCATCTGGATTAAAGGAAAAAAAATCCAGTATGAGATATTTAAGCCCAAATAAATTGTGGAATCTCCATCCTTTGAGATTTTGAAGGCCTGACTGGAAGAATCCCTAAATAATATGTTTTCACTTCAATGTTGACCCAGCTGTGAGCAGAAGCATGGGCTGGAGACCTTCTGAGGCCCATTCCAGCCTACATGATCCTCTAATAAGAGGAAAGCTTCAGCAGAAACATTTTAGATAAAGCAATCCGGGAGACATAAGAGCTCGAAAGCAGAGTGAAAGGCTGTTGTTACTGGAATACAGGGCAATCTAGACACAGGCCAAAATATTTGGCATTTAAAATGAAACTTTGGAAAAGAAACTTTGGAAAAGATGCAAAAAGAAATTAGCTAGTCAGAATTATACTCTGTGAATTTCTTCTTTCTAGGGTAAAGAATAAAGTGTAAGGTGAAAAGTGGGCTCGGTGAGACCATGATTTTCCTTTGCTTCTACCTTTTGAATAACCACGGAGGGATAGATTTTGCAGAATATCACTCAGTGCTTTGCTTTCTTCCCTTCATGAATAATTTTGGTTCATATTTGGTTATGACCCAAGTTAGCATACTTTGCACCTCTGTTTTAATGGGAATAGCTTATGCAGATGAAACCTTTTTGTTGTCATCCTTCTTATCATCAAAAGCATATATATACTACATTGATGCACGTTGGCTCTTGTGTCTTCAGGCCTATCATTACTCTTCTTTTTATGTGAAGTGGATAATAGGAGAAGCTGATACATGAACCAGAATATGAAGTATGTATTTGGATGGGTTGTAACAAAGTTTGGCCAGAATTTGCTTTAGCAGATGCCATAGTTACTAGAGGTGTATCCTTTTTTTTTTTTTTGATAACAGACAAAAATTGTCATTCACTTTGCACTGGGGCACATTCTGATTGTTTTTTCAGTGTTTGCACTTGACTCCTCATCAAGTTTTGCTGCTTCTTGGGAAACATTTGTAGGCATTCCTGAGGGTAAATGGAGCTTTGTTCTGCTTCTGCTGAGGCCAAGATTTTAACAAATTGTAGTATGTTTGACATTTAGGAAAAAAATATAGCTCACATACATCACCAAATGATAGCAGCTGTACAAAATAGCATTGCTGTGATATTTTATTTTGCACTGACTGTTATGTGTGTTCATTGGTTTCGAGATGTCCTGAAGTTTCATTCCTTGGAACTGAAACTCAATCATTAAATTTGATGCCAAGCCTGTTTTGCAAGACTTTTCATTACAATTGCTTTGCTACACAACTAAGAAGTACAATTGGGAACAAAAGATGGTACTTCCCACCCTTTGCTGCCAATTCCTCAGACCTCACCACAAATTCTTTTCCATCTTGGCCCTTCTTTTATTTGCCATTTGTCAGTTACAATGTGTGTATTAGAAAGATTGCCTTCACAGAGAAAGCTACTGAACTTTTAAAGGAGCTCATTGACAGGCTTGAATAAAACATCCATAAGTTCACCTTCCTGAGCTCTGTGCAGCTGATTTATCTTTCCAAGATCTGCAATGCCCTGATGATGATTTGGAGACATATTCTTGGATGAAGAATTTCAGTGCCATACTTCTGTAATTATAAAAATGAAGAACTTATTCCCTTTCCAAGTAATTCTAAATTTTTTGTAGTCTTACATGAAATCAAGTATTTTTCCAGAGAAAATACATGCTAAAAAAATTCCCACACATTCAGTGACAAACTCCCAGTATTATGAGCACATGGGACCACAGGGAAATACAGTGTGGCATTTACATTCCTACCACCAGTCCGTAAGACTTTATCTATGTGGCTTTGCAGGATGATGTGATGAAGAGTCTGGTCTAAGAGACATGCTTTTCCACTGAATTTAAAGTCATACTCCCAAGTGATGGTAGAAGTAATTGCCACTGGGTACTCAGAGACAAGTGGTCAGAGACTGGAGGTATCAGGTGATATTTGGAAAATGACCAAGTAGCTCTCTTACTAAGACAGAAGATGCCCTGTGAAGAATTTGCCACACTAAGACTTATATCCACTAAATTTCTGACACCTTTTATTTCAAGATCTCTCCACAAGATAGAGCCTTGAGGCCATCTGCTTTTTTGGAGACTCTTCTATGCTAGTCATTTCTAGGGATCCAAATAACCTGGAAAGGAACATAGAGTCTTAAATGCAGTGGAGAAAAACGTTTCCTGTGATTGCCTCCACTTACACTTCATTGCAGCTGGTTACTATAGAGTTTTAGCTATTCTACAGACTCCAAATTTTGCCCAAATCCGGATAGTGCTGACAGATTGCCGGAAGCCAGATAGTGACAGAAAAAGCAGGACAGAGTATTCTCTGCTTCTAAGACGTGCAGGGATGATTTGCTGGAGACACTGAATTTCAGTACCCCATTTGACAGCCACCTTCATCTTATACTTGTGAAGTTGAATAAAGTGGAAGTGTCGCCTCCTGGGGTACATAGTCTACGTGATTTGCTCAAACACCACTGAAAGCTCCAGGGCCCAAAATTTCTTGTGATGGGCTGGACAGTGCAAGCAGCCACTACTGCTGCTCTGATCCACACCTGACACTAGGAAACATTCGCTGTTACAGAATCAAAACCAGCCACAGCTAAAATTTCTGAGAAGACCAGAAGAAAAATGACACAAGAAAAGGAGGGAGAGGAATTAAAATTAAGTCAGCTGCTTCATTTGGCACTTGATATTCCAAGGGATCAAGAGGAATTATATAAGAAAAATGCACAGAAGACATACTGTGCATTGCTGTTCATTATCAAATTAGCACATTTTATATCATGTTTCAACCTTCTTTCAGGCTTTGCCTTGTAATATATGTGATTAGAAGGGAAGTAATATTAGCAATTTTTAGTGACTACTTAAAAGCAAAAATGAAAACCCACTTTTACAATATTTTAAAGAATAATTAATTAAACAGAGGAAGGTATACTAAAGACACAAAACTCCATGCACATGAGAACACATGGAAAAAAATTTCCAGGCCTCTGCCTTTAATTGCACACAAAAGTCATTGCTCTCCAAACAAAAGAAGCCATAGAGTGAGTGTTTTATGTTTCATTGAGTCTTTATAAATTTCCATCACTCAAGATGAAAGACACACCAAGTCATTGGAGCTATTTTTTGCTGGTCTCACTGCCCAAGGTATTTTTCCCAATTGATTTATTTTAGCTATTTTAGTTATTCATGATTATTCTCCCATCTCACGATATGACACATTCACATGGTGCTTTTTCTCTGGTGACCGCAAATTCCTTAAGCAGGTAATTTATTTTACATCACTGTGCTTCAGAGAAGATGCTCTGCAGAAAACAGAATCAGACTAGTAGGTTGCTCAAAGTCTGAAGCCAATGGGTAAAAGAGTTAACTTTCACATTGTATTTTATTATTAATTTGTTATTTATTTTAAAATTATTATCATTATCAATATCATTATCATTATCATTATTATTTTGCAAATATTTCATTTTATTATTTATCTTATTATTGTATTATTATTTATTGATTTTTTAAAAGTGCTGGGTAAAAATCTGTGCATTCTCTCCTCTGTTGTGCAAAAACACAAGATCAGTGCATGGTGCAAAGTTTTAAAAACTATCCTTATTCCTAAAAAAAGGACATTCGGAGTTGTTTTTTCATTTTACCAAAATTAGTCAAACAACAATTCTTATAGAAGATACACTAGCTAACAAGGAAAAGCAATATTTGTAGTCTTACTGTTTGAAGAGTACTGAGAAGTGTAAGGAATAATTTTTATGCCTGTAAATGAGAAAACAGGAGGATCCAGACAGGGAAAAAATATTCCTGAATGAATCACACATATATGTGTGATTTAATTTTCACCATGGATTTAACTGAAGGAACATATTCCTTTTCCCTTGCTTCTCAAGTTCTTTCCTTAGCCCTCATTTTTTAACACACAATGAGAGAGGGAAGAGAAAAGAAATAAGTTATGGGTGTCCTCGCCATGCATTTGGATGCAGAACTTGGAAAGGAAGAGGAGAAAAGGAGCTACAATGAGACCTTTAAACATAGGTGTCTCTGGGGTTAGCAGAACTCAGTGATGAAGGGAAGCATTAGGATTTATGATAAACATGCCGTGCACACAAATCAGACACAGTTAAATCCCATCTGTCCCCTGCACACATGCAGATGATACATTTTTCTTTGAAGTAGGCTGGTGACACTGTCAAGTATTGCCCCCCTGCCCCAGTACCTACCCCACGGCTTTGAGCATCATTCCTTATGAAATTCCTTCTGTGAAGAGAGCTAATCAGGAGCAGCAGTCAGGCACTTCAAATATTTTGTGGGCAGCATGTACCAATAAGGATTACCTTCCTTTCCTTCACAGAAATAAGACATTATAACCATTAAAAAGTAAGCCAGTGGAGACACCCAACCTCTAGCTTTGAGTTCCTCAATTTTCTTTCTTGTCAAAAACCAGAGGTAAATTTTATTTATGGAGCATAAATACATGACACTACTGGTACTATCTCTTGACTTTATAGGAAACTTTAATCAGGAAAAAAAAAAAAAGATGTCAGGGAAACTGGATCTTCCAATCACCTAATTAAGGCTACGTTTGCATACTGATTTCAAGGCTGAGTACCTCTGTCCACAAGGTTGAGTACCTTTGTCCATTCACTCAACATGGACCATATGTAAGAAACAGCAGGATATTAATCACAATGAAAAAGTGTGTTCTCCCCATTCTTGTACTCACTATAGTTGTTTTTTTCCTAAATGTTATACGTTCAGAATCAAGGAATTACTACTATAAGCTATTAAAATGAGAATAATACCTTTCAATTGCTCTTTTGCAATAGGAAGACAACATATATTTGCTCTGTCTTGGAAAATGAAAAACCATAGAGATGATTTTCTGCTGGGTTTTTTCCTCTCCATGCTTAGTAATACTGTTTCTGTTTTTCAGACAAGCATCTCTTCTCTCCATGATCTCCAGAGATAAACTGAAGGTCGTTTTGATTTGATCCTTCTCACTTTCCAATCTTCTTATCTCTTGAACTAATGTTCTCCTCCCTGGTCCTTGTGTTTTCAAGAGCTGAAAACACTTTGAGACACATCCTGGTTTGAAAAGTTCTTCTCTCCCCATTGCTGTGGACTTTCACTGACACACACACACACACACACACACACACACACACACACACACACACTCTCACACACACTCTCACACACTCATACAGAGATTAAATCTTTCTTCCTTGGGTTTTCTTTATTTTCCAGGCTTCACTGCTTCTCGTTTAATCACACATATCATGAACATGATTATCAATCCCAGACTACGGGATATCAGACTACAGAGAACAGATTAAGGCAGAATTATTCTGCATTATTATGTTTTCATTTCCTGAAGTTTCCTACGTGCAAATCTATTGAACTTATTATTTTAAACATTATTTTTCATTTGTGCATATAGAAAAAGAAAGTAGACACAGAACTATTCATACTAAATGTGCAAATTCAAAGCAGAAGATTGCTATCACAGGCACAGCATACATATAACTCAAATAAAACTGTACCTTGAAAAAAACATTTAAAAATAAAACAAGCAAACAAATGAAAGCAGGTCAGTTTGAAAGGGAACAGAGGCGAGAATACACCAACATTCTTAGAAGAGCAATCTTCAGTCCATCCCCACTGGTTTTGGATCCCTGTCTTTCTCCTCAGCTGTTTTTCAGTCACTTTCCCTGTGTGGTGTTTTCCTCACTGCCTTCAGGAATCTCTTTCTTCTCCTCCTCTTTAACTCTCCATCTTCTTACCGCTTCTCCCCCAGATTCTGCTACTTATAGAGGAAATATTATTCCCATCCTGGAGTTCTCCTAATTTGTTCCCTGATTATGGAAACATCTATCCTAGCTTCTTTTCTTTAGTTCTTTTGCCTATTTTTCTCTGTCCGCTATCTTTTCCATGACAATCCTATTTAATTACTCCCTCTTCTCTACTTCCTACCTATATTCCTTTTTCAGAACCCTTCAGAATTCATGCTGGGAATCTGATAGGTAATTATTTATTGCCAAGCCTGCAGACAAAGGGAAAGTGCCTTTAATGAGCGGACATTGGGGAAGTCCTAATGACAAACCATGAGACTGCTGCACAACTCATTTAGGAAAATCAGGAGATTTCTAATGAGATGAGATCCTCAATTGCTATAAAAATGTATAACTTCTTTCAGAAGATAATCAAGGATCTGTCGCTTCAGGATCTGTCCTTCAGATAGAAATACAGAATATAACAACATCATCCCATATATTTTCAAAATGCCTTGGTTTTCATTTTGCATCTTTAATTTAGATGTAAAGAGAACTGGGTTCTGGGTACTTTAGTACCAGGGAACTAAATACTCAGTTTGGAGTTTTATCTGGTTTTGGTTTTTGGTTTTTTTCCTCTTTGCCTGTTTACAGTTATTTTTTTTCCCCCTAAACTTATATGCAGAACTTGATTTTTTTTTTTTTTTTTTTGAGAGAGAGATAATCAGACTTTTTGTTGTTATTATTATTTATGTTTAACTCTTATCTGAAATTAGGCAGCAAACAGGAGCTGCTCTGCTGGCTCAGCAGGCTGAGGGGCTGAAGTATAGATTGGTTTGTTCTCAAGGGACCGGAGGCTGATCTCCTTCCCACACAAGCTATTTGGGTAGAAAAATCACAACTGCTGAAATGAGTAGTATCTTTATTTCCACGTGTCAGCTCAGAGGGTGGTCTTCTGGGAGAAAATTAAATGTGACCTTCCACTGTTGATGGGACACAAACACACATATATTGCAGAAGCTTCTGCATCAATGGCTCCTGCTTGCAGTTCTCTAATGTGCAGTGATCCTTAAGAAGGGTACAAGGCCCAGCACTTTTCTTTGAGGATCCAACATCGTATTTGAGAGATTTTGGAAGTGAGCTGAATATGACAAGCATTTTTGGACATACTCTCATTGGTACAAGCTAGGTGAAATGCTGTTAATTTCAGTGTTGCCCCTGAACTAAACATAGAATAATAGCAGAATTTGGTTCCTATTTCCAAGGTAAAAAAATGTCTTGTAACTTTACAATATCATGGACTCTAGGACTGTGCTGATCTATGCCTTGAACTACCATATAAGTACCAGATTTCCCAATAAAAACACACTGCTGGGAGATGGCAACAGCATTTTTTAAACCAGATTATTCTTCTGAAGTCAATGACATTTTCAGAAGCATGGAAGAGATCATGGTTCAAACCACTTAATATCCAGCTTTTTATACCACCAGCCTTCATTTCCTTCTCTACTTATTTCATCTTGGACTTTGCATACTAATTTTGGCTGGGACAGAGTCAATTTTCTTCATAGCAGTTTGTTTGAAAGTTATGATTAAAACTGTGTCGCTACACTGTGCTTAGTTATTGCTGAGTGGGCTTACACAGAGTCAAGGATTTTTCTGCTCCTCATCCCAACCCACCAATAAGGAGCCTGGGGATGCACAAGGATTGGGAGGGGACATAGTCAGGACAGCTGACCCCAGCTGTCCCAAGGGGCATCCCAGACTTTATGGTGCTGTGCTTAGAAAGAAACCTGGGAGCAGAAAAAAGGAGGGATGTTTAGAATGATGGCACTTGTCTTTCCAAGTCGCCACTAAATACGATGGACCCCTGCTCTCCTGCACGTGGCTGGACATGTGCCAGCCATGGGAAGTGGTGAATTAACTCCTTGACTTGCTTTGCTTGTGTACAAAATGTTTTCATTACATATTAAACTGTCTTTATCTCAACCCCATGAGTTTTTGCAATCTAACCCCTCAGATTCTCTTCCCCATCCCACTGTGAGGGAGTGAGTGAATAGCTAGGAGGGGTGTTAGATGCTGTCTGGAGTCAACATACAACAGCTTGATAGATAAAATTGCTTCTCCTATTTAAGTGGGTCCTACAGACCTACCACATATAGCAGAACATTTCTTACCTTAACCCTTACATCCATTATTGTACAAATCTGGAACTAATCAAAGGACTCCCTTTAACCAAACATAAATACCAGGTGCACTAAGGAGTCTTCTATCTCTATGAGGCAGGACCACTTTGCAAAGAAATTCTGTTTCTCACAAATCTGTCTGTAAACAAGGGACAGAGACTTCAGTGAACAGTGACTTGATGGTCAGTGACTTGATAACATGAGCTTGATGAAACTCTCTTTTCAATCATCTTGGAGAAATGAAAAGAGCAACTATAATCTGAAGCCTGTTTCTCATTTACTGTAGCAGACTCATAAATAACTGTGGCAGACACTATATTGCATTGTTTAACATGGATGAGTCTATGGATCAAAACCAAATTTCCAGGATATAGGGATTCACCACTCGATAAAACCACTGATGGTGAACATATCATTCCAGTGATGCCAGTGGAGTCATACCAGCCTATAATTACAGTAATGGCAATGAAAACCCATTCCAGGGTAAAGATAAATAGATATATAGCATTAAATAAAAATAGACAGTCAGAATAACTACCTCAGCCTTGAGTAATATGTTGTGTAGCAAGCTTTACTATTACTTTTACTCATGGGGAATTTTACACATGGAGGATAGGCTAAATTTCATGTGGAAGAATCAATTCTTGGGACAACAGAAAATGACAAAGATAAAAGCAATGACAAATATGGCTAAAGGTATCACAGAGAAACAATTGCTTTTCAGATTAACCACCCCTTTCTAAACTGCCAGTGGGCGTCCATTGTAAAAAATAGGGTGTTTCTAAAATCAGTATATTAGGCATTTCAGGTCCCAATTTGGGAAATTGCTTTAGAAAAGGAGGAAATTTTTGTATCATTCTTCATTAATTCTCCACTTCCTTAAGTGCTTTGGGAATTATCTGTTAAAACAGGAATGCAGTGAAGAAAAACTAAAAGAATGTGAGGAAGTACATTAAGTTGGTCCCATGTCAGCAAAGCCTGAATTGTGATAAGCAAGGCTTCATGCAAGGAGTAGGTATTTTATGATGTCACAATTTTTGGTTCAATAATCAATTGTCAGGGGTTTTAAGCTGCAATAAAAGCTATTGCTTGCCAAACAAAATACTAATTTAGAAAAAAGGAATAAGGCCATGAACACTGTTGCATTTACAAGTTACCATTACCTGTAGTAATGCTCATGAACCTATGGTCTGATAAATTTTGTAGAGTCCAGCAAGTTTTCTTTCCAAAGCCAAATAATGTGGTTTGGCTGAGTTTGCTTCTGCCATCCCCATTCTCCAAAAGCCCGTCCATTCCCATAAAGCAGAAATCCCAGTCCCACTCCCTCCCCTCTGCTGACAGCAGACAAGATATCACTGCTCTCTGCTCTAATTGGGATGACTGAAATGAGAACACCTGGAAATACAAAATGGACAGGAACATTTCTTTCTTTATAGTCCAGTCCTTTGGAATCTGCTTTTCTTCTTGTTTGACCTTGAACTATGAAAAATCATGGGCCAAAATCACCAAGGGACAAATGGATGCCACAATCCACAAACCGTCTTCTCATTTAGCTTGCTCTTTATTAAATTTAACGTACAAAAAGGGGTATTACTCTATGTAATCCAGAACTTTCTGAAGTGACTTTGTCCAAGTATTCTCTTGTAGGATTTATCTTGCACTGGTGCAAATGGCTGCAAAATCCAATGCCAATTAAGAAGATGGAGGGCAAAAAAGATGCTCAGAGGTCTGAAACCCCTCTGCTATGAAGACAGGCTGAGAGAGTTGGGATTGCTCAGCCTGGAGAAGAAAAGGCTCCAGGGAGACCTTAGAACACTTTCCAGTACACAGAGGGGCTACAAGAGAGCTGGAGAGGGATTTTTGACAAGGATGGAGAATGATAGGACAAGTGGGAATGGCTTCAGGCTAAAAAGTGAGTAGGTTTAGTTTAGCTTTTAGGAAGGAATTCTTCAGTGTGAGGGTGATGAGGCACTGGCACAGTTTATCCAGAGAGGTTGGACATGCCCCATCTCTGGAAGTGTTCAAGGCCAGGTTAGATGGGGCTCTGAACATCCTGGGATAGTGGAAGGCATCCCTGCCCATGGCAGGCAGAATGGAACTAGATGGTCTAGTTTGGTCTAGTTTTGGTTTGGAACTCCCAAACCAAACCATTCCGTGATTTTCTCCATCCAGTGGCCACATTAATCAGGTTTACAGGTGTTTGAAAATATCCAAGTGAAACTTGGATCAAATTATTTTGGTTTTAAGTTGTCTTATTTTGGTTGCAGGTTGAGGGAATGTATAAATGAGCAACTCAGCAGTTGCTGCAAGACACAGCAGTTTTGAGCCAGCAGCCTCCTCTGCCTCCAGACTTGTTCACATGCTTGTTCACAGCCATTCCCAGTGCTTATATCTCAACTTCCATGCAGGCACAGAGTTACTCTAAGAGGAGCATACATAGGCAATATAAAACAACGGTAAGAGCAGATCAGAGTTCCAGCTTCCATTTCAGTAACACCAAAGAAAGGAGAGAACAGAGTTTTCCTTTTTCCTTACTTTTTTCTTTGCTTGCTAATAAGATTAATGGATTTCTTGTTGTGTTCTTCTCAAAAGAAAACAGAACTCTGTGTGATGGGAAAGCAGTATTGCAGGCTGGGCCAAACCAGAAAACTGAGGGAACTTGAGACTGCAAAAAACCAAATGTGATGCATAATGGGACCCATCTGCTTGTACTGAGATCTCTCTGGATGAGCAAGAGATAACAAATTTCAGATTAAATAAATACTATATATTCGTATCCATGCTTTCTCCACTTCAAACTGCTCAAAATCAGAAAATAACCATTTTCTCTTTCCAGAGTCGACCATTTTTAGAAGATTTATTTCACTTCTGTATCTATTCATCAATTCCAGTTCAATCTTGACCCAGTAGAAGACACTTGAATTTCTGCTGCTTCATATTCTTTATCTCTTGTCACATATGGGGTATACAGGGATGTAAACTGCTATCAAATTATAAGTGATTTGCATTCATTTTGTATATATGCAGATTAGTGCAAAATATGAAATATGGCAATCAATCCAGATGATTAAAAGAAAACCTTCTTACATGTTCAGTTTTCTTTTATTCAGATTTAGGACAAGTGAGTACCTCTGAGCAAGCTCTTGACAAGCAAAAAAAAAAACCAAAAAAAAAAACCCCTGAATAGTTCTGAAAATCAAAGCTCTGCTCAGGAAGTGTAGTTGTCACTATTTCTAAACATGTACAGGGCAAAGATCACTACTATCCACATGGGAGATAGCAAGAATGAGGTCCTGAATCTCAAAATAGATATATATTGTGTATTCAAATGTTATACAGGTAAGAGAGACCACTAGGAAGAATCTTCATGCTGCATAGTGTAGACTGTAGGTAATTCAACCTTGAGCAGAAGTATTTACTAAAAGGTACAAAGCCCCAAAACATATTTTTCACCTATATAATTATTACATTCCTCCCCAGGTTGTTCTCTTCATAATAAATAATATGCATTTTGCTTCAGGTCTCTTTGTCTAGAGTTAGTTTCCTGACATTTTTTACTGATGCCTCTTTGCTACATCTGTCCAGCAGAGGCCCCTGCCAGTGAATTTCTGTTGCCTCTGCAAGTAGCCAAAATAATCCCATCACTCCTTAACTTGCACTTTGAGGAGATAAACAACTAGTGTTTTCCTTGTTGCTCACAGTGTGATCTCTTACCAAGCCTTTAATTATTCTCATATCTCTTCTGTAGTTTATCAATATCCTTGTCTTTTCCACGGGTACCCAACCAAAGAAGTATTTCAACAGAAGTTAACCCATTCCACAGAGTGAGATGGTTTCACTATGCCTACATGAGGCTTCTGTGCTTGAGTAAGATTTCACATTAAACTGAAAGCTCCTCTTTTACCTATTTATTCATAATGCCAGAGAAGTGTTTTGCAGTTTTGGAGTGCCTGAATAGAGGATCCCCAATGAAAAGATTGCCTTGCTTTTACTTCTCTTTGAAGAGTTTATATTTCATTACATTAGAGATGAGACCACTTGCCTGTACACAGCTCACCAAAACATGTAGGTGTCTGTCAGTATCTCCTATTCTTCCATTACTAACTCCCCCTGATGCCTCAAAGCATCAACCCAACTTTTTAGATTGCCTGCAAACTATTGGCAATGGCCTTGTTTTTTATCCCAAGTCACTGATAAACATGGGCAGCAACATAAATCTAGGAAATGGAGTCTATAATATTTTTAGAATTGAATTGGAAAGACACATAAGAAAGTAAAAATATCAATAATAACTTACGGAGAGAGACTTACACACGGTAAGTGAACAATTCCCTTTATGAGTAAAACTTCAGACAGAAATAGTTCTTCTTACACAGACAGGGATTAGTTAATCTGTGTTTCTGTATCCAATATACTTTATGAAGGATAAAAACCATTTTGAATTAATGTGTTGGGGTTATTAAGAGTCAGCTGACACCTGCAGATAACTACAGGCAAGTAACAGGAATACTTAAACCATTATACACTTACTCATCTCACAGAGGGGTCTTTAACCTCCTGGCTTTATTCTTACATAGTTTGATTACTAAAGCAGCTCTTCTATCATCATAAGTCCTTGGCAATACTAGACCCCCTCATGATTCCAAAAGCTAAACCCTTTACCGTAAAACACTTTTCTGGAATTTTTTTCTTTTTTGAACTATACTCAGTATCGTCCTGCAATATAGAATTTTGCAATGCCTCTGTCTTTATCTCTTTCAGTCACTGTTTCTCAAGTTAGAAGTAATATGCCTAATAATCATATGGAACTTTTTCAAAGAGTAGTTGGGGTGCGAAGAATACATACCAAGGACATCTGTGTCATCCTCATACCCTCTTACCTCAGTGTTAGCTGTCCTATCAGTCATAAAGAATTTCTAATTAGGACCGTCAAGATACAGAGCCAATAACAAGAAATAACAGGGAGTTACTGGCATGCTAGTTTTAATTCAGAAAGACTTAGAAAAACCTAGAATTTCAGATGAGTTTTCTTACAATCTATGACCCTGCCCAATTTTTCCGGTAAAAAACCCCTACAACACGTGGTCTCATATGCCTGTCCTATATTAAAGTCAAGAATATAAACTGACCTGATTTGCTGGTAAGAACCTAATTAGCATGGCTACAGGGTGAGCAGTCCCTCCAAAATAATAATTTATTAGCTAGAATTCCCTGGGCCTTGCCCAATGCAGATTCCTGCCAAGGAGATCTGAAGAAGAAAGGGATCTAACCCACAGGATTTTCTGACTCTTAGCACAATGGATTTTGGCAAGGAACCTTTCCTCACCATGTTCATTGTAAGTTAATAGGAGAGGAGAAAATGGATTTGAGACCAGTTGGGCCATGGTGGCTACTTTAATTTCTATTAGTAAGCTGCTCTTTGGAGACCACAGGGTAAGTCACTGTCCAGAGCTCCTGCACTATTCCTTTATCAAAGAGAAAAGCAGCGTCAGCTTTGGACAGGCTCACTAAATAGTTGCTTTAGCTGGACAGATACTGGGAAAAATGTTGGCATCTTTGCCTCAGAGTTTTGTTATCTGTCTTCATCATATCTCTCATTGTAGCTTTTTAGAGAAGATGAAGGTTTCTTGGGTTAATCTTCCTAAAATATAATTTCATACTTTTTTCTCTCCTCTGGATGGCCCCCCAAAATGATGTCTAAACTAACATAATTGTTATGAAGGTTTGAAAAGATTTAGGCTTCATCATCTCACTTTGGATCCTCCTTTCCTGGTGTTTCAGTATTAGTTGGAAGATATGATCTTTTCTTACATATTAATCTGACTCATCCTGTATGGGCCTTTCATAAGTTTTCTGATTTGTGTGGCTTTAGTACATCTGTTGTTCCTACCAATCACAAGTCAGTTAAAGAAATCTTTAAGACTTAAGAAGGCTTTCTCCACCTCCCAGTCACAAACTTCTCCCAACACCTCATTCAGTGAGGCAGAAAGCAGCCTGGACATAAGTGGTACTTGACCGAACAGTTGAGATAGCTGTATGTTTTGATTTCATTCTTTACATGGTTCTTTTTTAAAAGTAATGAGGAAAAATTAAGCCAACAAAGGAACTTGCTTTCATCCAGGAATGCAGATCTTTTCTCTGTTTGCATGCCAACTAGTCTGCTTCCCTTGGCATTTTCTGTCTCCACCTCAGTTTTCAGGGTAGAAAACACTGAGTCATTGCTGATAAAACAAGCAGGAAAGTTAACTATATTGTTACCACCTATCAGCTTCCTATATGAGGGGACTGTATCTAAACTGATTCAACAGGGCTCTCACCCAACACTCCACTAATGTTGCATCTGAGATAGTTTTGACACCTTATTCCTCTTTTAAGACTATGCTTGGGATGAGAAGATAGAAAATTTCATCACCAAGGGCAGTAACTTGGAGTGATTTTGTACCCAGGTCTGCTTTGATTTGCTTTGCTTCCCGCTTCCTACCTTATTGTTTTTCCCCCCCTTTCCTAGAAGACAGAGTCATAGAATCATAGAACGGTTTGGATTTACAGGGACCTTTAATTCTCATTTAGACCAACTCACCTGCAATGAGAAGGGACATCTTCAACTACAGCAGGGTGTTCAGAGCTTCAGCCAGCCTGACCTTGAACATTTTCAGGGATGGGGCATCTACGACTTCTCTGGACAACCTGTGCCAGCATTTCACCACCTTCATTATAAAAATATTTCTTCCTTACATCTTATCTAAATTACTCTCCTTTAGTTTAAAAACATTACCCCTTGTTCTCTTGCTAGAGGCCCAATTAAAAAGTCTGTCCTCATTTTTTCTTACAAGCTTCTTTTACATATTGAAAGGTTACTATAAAGTCTCCCCTAAGCCTTCTCTTCTACAGGCTGAACAACACCATTTCTCTCAGCCTGTCTTCAAAGAAGAGGTGCTCCAGCCCTGAGTATTTCTGCAGATCTCCTCTGGACCTGCTCCAGCAAGTCCATGTCTTTCCTGCGCTGATGAATGCAGAGCTCCAGATGGGGTAAGGACAAGACACAGTCCAGCCAAAGTGTGTGCTCTGAAATTATCAATCTCTGATGAATATGGCATCTGCAGAAATGATAGATATACTTTTTGCAAGAGTGACACAGGATTCAGCCCTTTTGGTATAATTCAGAATTCAGCTAATTTCTAGGTATTTTGGGACAATGTTGGTCTGGGAGAGCACCTGTTCTGAAAAAAGCCTGTTACAGACATTGCTGGACCCTGTGAGCTCCTGGCAGCTAAAAGGATAATCTTTTCAAAGGTGAAGTAACAGTTCTGTCTCACACAGAACACTGGAGTTGTAATTCAAAAGATCTGATAAATTTGGAAAGGATTTTGTTCACATGTTTGAAGTAACTGACATTTTTACAATCGGGCCTGGAATCATCTTCTAGGATAACATTGAAGGGATCAAAGTAAACACGTGTAGGAACCTAATAAAACCAAATGTCCCAAATGACAGGTCAACTAACTTTCTACTTCACAGTGTGACTATAAATCTGATTCCCATTCAATAATTTTGTGCAAAGAATGATGGACTGAATTTCTGTAGCCTAAAAGGAATGTGCCAGGACGCTGCAGTGATATATTAAGGGAAGGGAGAATGGGACAGAGCTTCCAGGACTCCAAAACTATGTGGCAAGGAGGAAATAACTGGGAAGTTATTAGAAGACTTTTTCTATGGACAGATTAATTGAGACAAAAACACAAGTGAGTTCTCCTGGCTCACAAAAGAGAGCTGCAAACAGATCAGAAGTCCTCATGTCCCCTCCTTTCAACTACTTTCTATGGTCAAGGTGTCTTCTCAATAACTAGTCAGTGTAACTAGATCAGGACGTCTGGATTTGTTTTATATTTATGTTTCAAGTTTAAAGTTTACCCAGGAACTGGAAAAGGTGTCCTGGGGAGTATGCCCTTTAATTAATGTCTCTGTAACAACCAAGAAAAGGGAATCATCCATCTTGCCCTGTGGGATATGATCTGCAAGACTGGGAGTTGTTCAGCTCCTGTCTGGCACATATGCTGTAAAAACAAGTGTCAGCTAATGGAGCATGCCCTCATGCTCAAGGAGAGAGGAAAATGCATTGTGCTGCATGTCCCAGTGGAATTGGGATCTGGACAGTCAGAGACCCATAGACATGGATGGCTGTGCTCAAAGTGTCCACCAGGTGTTAAAATTCAATATCAGTCTGTCATTTCCCTTGTTTTCCCTTAAAGCTGATTAATCTGTTTGACAGCTGTCATTCCAGAATGATACTTTCTTGGGTATTCTTACTTAGAGAAAAGGACAATGTCTATCAGCCTTTTGAGTAGGATCGTGGCTGCATCAAGGTTGATCACAATCAAATATTTTGTCTATATTACAGACAAAAAAACAATAACCTTGGACAAAATTAATCAGATTGGCAACAGAAATTTTAAAAAGACTGTCTCCAAGGAATTAACCTGAAATCTACACCGTAGACATAGGGTTAAAATCAGCGATGATTGACATTAAACTTCCCTTGTTCGTTGTCCCAGCTGCAAGAGTCTTGCAGTGTTTTACCTGGTGAGACAAGGAATTACTGGAACTGGTCCAATTCGACCATGCAAAACAGCTTAACAAGCAAAAGCATCATTTGTGGCAATTTTCCTGACGTTCCAGAATGACTCTCATGGAACCTCAAAGGTGAAATGATCTAACAGAAAAGTGGAATTGTTTTGAAAATGAAACCCCCACATTTCACATTAAGTGGAGCTAGGAAATAGGACCCAAAACACCTTGCCTCCTCCTGCTCTTACAGAAAGTGGTTAATTGCTATATTTGGTGAGAAAATGTATTTAAAAGCATAAAATTGAAGGTTTAATTATATTTGGTATGTGTTACTGGCAGAGCTTCATGAAATGATCAACAATTATCTTTCTCATCCATCAAGTGTTCAGGGATCACACAAGGACAGGGAGTAGGAATATGAAGTAAGCTGTGCCAAAAACATAAAAATGTGTTGTTTCTCTTGTAGCTTTCTTCATTTTTTCCCCCACACTTTCCATGCACATCATTCAAATTAAAGTGGGTTTTTTCAGCATAGCTACTTTCTGACTTATCTGGAAGCAATCAACCCCACAAAACCTTTTGAGCATCAAACTCGCTACAGGACACAGTGGAGTCTCATTTTAAGCCAAGAACAAATTAATGCATTCCAATTTAACTTCAGCACTTGATTAATCCAAAATGAATAAAAAAATGCTGTTCATTGACATGCAAACCCATCTTTATTATATTGCTACTCGTAAAACTTCATATGCAATGGCACAACGCTGCCAAAACATTCAGACAACAAAACCAGATTAATTTTGGATATTTACACATGTTTCTGAAAGACTGAGATATTTCATGCCTACAACCACTTTAATTAGTGCTAAAATTACAATACAATGCATCCCATCAAAGTAGGCATGGTATTTATAGCTGCATATTTAACTCTTGGGTTGTCAGGTGCTCTGTACATTGGGATCACGAACATCCTGTTTAGCTAAGAAATTCAGAGCTTAAAACACAGCTGGAGGGGGATGCACAATATTCCATGCTGTGAATGCCACTGGAAAGATGTAACTCATGAACAGTGGCTTTATTAGTACTCACACGCTTATCTATTTACTTTGTGATTATTTCTCGTTGAGGTGCTCGGCCTATTTGTGAAGGATGAACAGTAGAAAGCTTGGCGCTGCTAACAGATGTGGATGCACTTACTGGGAAAATCCATTACTTCAGGGAAGGGCTGAGATTTCTGTGGGATTCTACAAAAGGCTAAGCTTTTGACACATATAAAAGTCCCAGAAGAGCAGTTATTTGTTGTTTATTATAAGGGGTTGTTTGGAATGGTGGCTTGAGGCCTAGAGTGTTCTAAATTCATCACGTAACACACACAATTTTAGTTACCCATAGGGGATCACAGCTTGAACACCAGTATTTGGTGTTCCAGCCTGACCACCGTAACCAAAGCAGAGCTCTTCTTGTTTTCACCATCCAAAGCTGGAATTCAGAGAAGTGGGGCAGCACAATGGAAATGTTCCCTACCACACCACAATGCACAATGTGTGCACACACATCAAGCACAGAGAGAGTCAGAGCTTGCCAACCACTTTGGAATTTAGTTTTGTCACGCTTTTATTGAAGACCCTTAGCAAGCAGAGGGAGCAGGTAACAGGGTGAAGGAATAAAGAGCTCCTTTAACTTCTGTGCTTGAAATCTGTTTGCCCCCAATTACCATCTGTCAAGGCAATTCACTCAGGTGCTTGCATTTAGCTGGGATGAACAGGTACACAAAGACATGGCAGAACATGTTGCACTCAATGTAGAGGTGACACAGAGCACTTTATCCACCATGTAATGAGGACCTATAGCAGATATTTTGACCTGGGTGTTGTGTGGAGCCAACTTCCACTCGCCATGTCCGATATGCTATTAGCACTGCTTAGGTTTAAGGATCTCAAGTTTATGCCAGTTAGTGCTGGTTAGATAATAATGATGGGAGGCTTTGAAAACAAATCTCTATCTTCTGTTTTTAAGGACAGAATAATCCAGTGGCGATTCCACAAAGTAAAAATTAGGGACTCTGACTGCCCAAAACAGCTATTTTCAAAGGTCATAGGCATTGTTAATAGAAGCTTGAATAACGGCGACAAATAAAACCTGTGAAATATCCAATAACTCAGATGAGCAAACAAATATCAGGTTGTAGACAACAGAAGCATGAGGAATGATCCCAATATATAGATTTCCTTTCAAAAGGAAACTGGATGTCTACTTGCAAATATCCACTAAAAGCCCACACATTAACTGCAAAGGAAAAAAAATAATAGTTGAATTCATTTAGTTCTTTTGTTCGACTGATGGCATTTCATGGCCATCAGTCTGAAATGTTGAAAGAGGCCCACATTGAAGATAACCCTATAAACAGGGTAACTTGGGATTTAAAAAAAAAAAGGCTTAAAAAAAAAGGTAAACTTTCCCCACATATGGTTCTAACAGATGTGGTTTTAAATTACCATTGGGACATAATAATGTTTTTTGAATAGACTGAATGTTAAATAGTTGGCTCCTCCTATGTGACAGACATTAGCGCTCAGTGGTTTAAGCAGAAAACTCCCCATTTGTGTATTTAGCTGGCATGTACTTCATTTTCAGCCCACGCCGGTCAGTATGATTTAATACCTTGGCCTGATGTCCCTCTCACCAGCAAGAGAAAGGATAAAATTGGATTAAAGACATGAAACAAAACAAAACCAGGCAACATCACCCCCCCTAAGCAGCCAATGCCAGGCTCCTGCATTGTTCTTTACACAACAACTCCCGCAACCCTGCAATGGGAGCTCACTGGAGATGACAGCTGAGGAAGAAAAACATTAAATAATTCAAAGCCACTAACATCAAGTCTGATGTAGGTATAAAAATAGTTACAAAATACCACTCTACATGTTTTCATTATAGGAACTTTGACTTACTTGGAAACATCAAGAAAACCTCAAACCTATGCCACTCCCAACCTCACATGCTCAATTAGTCCAGCAGTGGAAATGACATCCATTTCCAAACCAGCCTTCAATTTTCATGGCCATTTTTTGCTTCTGCACTGGGGGAGCCAGCTGTGTTCCACAGCAGGAGTGAAAAAGCCTGATCCAGAGACCATTAAAACCAACAGGAGCCTTTGAATTAACAGTAATGATTCTTGAATCTGGCCCTGGTATAAGTTAAAATGTTGTGGTGCTTTGGGGATTGAAACAAGATGCAACGTGATTGGCTTTTGTTATCTTCAAAAAAATCTCTGTTGCTGGGAGTGTCCATTTTCAAACACTCAGTCTGCCAAAGCAGTGCACATTTTAAATAAAAGGCCTTAATGAAATTTATTAATAAGGAAACATGATGGCAAGGTGAGATCCCACATAGTCTGTGTAACATTAACTCCAGGTGTTTTCATTTGAGCAGAGGGAAGGAGAGAGAAACAAACAGGAGTATTGATATATGAGGAATATATGCCCCCACACATTAGATTAGGCACCTTTACTGGGGCTGGGTATCCCAATTTTATTGATTTATGTATTTCATGCACAGCAGAGATGTTACAGAATTTTCAGTCTTCCATGCTCTGAAATGGAGGATGGGAAGAAAGAAAACAAAGGGGAAAAAAAGAATCAGAATCCGTGTTCTCAGTTCACAGAGCACAACAGAGCACCAGCTGCAGGAATCCAGCACTAATGATGAAAGAGTTGCTAGAGGTCCCTCTCTTCCTGATGTTCCCCCATTTTCTCACCCCCTAAAAGATCTACTTTCATTCCCTAGTATCAGCTTCTGATATACCCTTCTTCTCTGTTACCATCTTCTCAACTAAATGCTTGCTGTGTCTGATACTCTCTGGAGAAGATATCAGCCAAAATAAATAAATACATAAAATTGAAAAAAAATTAATTATGCAGAAGGTATAAAAGAATACAAAGCAAAGTGATGCAGGTGTACAATAAAGTTGCTCTCCAGAGCCTGTGATCAGCAGCGTTCAGCACAGAAAGCCACAAACAGATGACATTTTAAAGCATATGGGGGACATGCAGGGCTGCAAGCAATGGTTTGTAGCTTCTAAACGAGTCATTTGTGCATCCCTCCAATCCCAAATAAGATTGTGAACAGCAGCAACAATAATAAGCCATAAAAGCTAAGCCCTAAAGAAAGCCCTGTTCAGGTAGACCCAAGTGCTTGCCATGAAACAGGGCTCTAAGTGACAGGCAGGTGGCTTTGTCTGCTCACACTTTCTTGTGAGATAAAAGCAAAACCAAGAGAGTAGGAAAAGTTTCCAAATCCCAGGTGTCTTTGCAGTGCATCATGAACACAAGAGGGATTTTAGGATAGAAAGAAGATGGAGGTACAGGGGAAACATGTCTGGCTGTGAGAAGATGATCATTAAGTTGTCCCTTGGTATCAGGATTCTGGTGGTGCAATGTGGAGGAAGCAAGGGCATAATTTCCTGCTTTTGGGAAGAGCAAACACTGGCTAGAAAGAACTATGAGAAAAAAAGACTGTTAGATGCTGACAATGAGAAGAAAAACATTTGAGCAACAGACAACTTCACAGTCAGATGTCACAAGACAGTCAGGCTGGTTGTTCTTACTTTATATAAAAGGTATTTTGTTGGTTATATATTTGCTCAGATTATCCCCAGGACAAGAATAAAAGTCAAAATGAGAGCCTGTTTCATTGCTGGGCTTTCTGATTCTCTCATGAAGCCTCCAACCATTACGCTTCAACCTACTTTCACAGTACTGGGTAACAAGCTGGGTGATAAAAACATCAGATGAAACTCAGTATCAGTAAAAGCAAAATAATGCATAAAGGGAAAAACAGTTCTAACAATGCATACACAATATAGGCTGTAAATTAACTGCTGCCCCACAGAAGGCTGGTTGAGGGATTTCCATGGGATGCCCTCTACAACTACTGGCTCTCTGCTCATGCCAGTTAAATGCACAGGAAAAATTCTGAGATACATTAGGGAAAAAATAGAAAGTGAAAAGAGAAAAATCATAGAATCATTTATATTAAAAAAGACCTGTAAGATGACTGAGCCTAGCCATTAACCCAGCACTGCCACCACTATACCATGTCCCTAAGAATCACATCCACACACTTACTGAACATTTTCACCCATGGTGATTCCATCACAGCCTCATTCCCTCATCAGCCTGAGTTTCTCTCACTTTCCAATGCCTGGTCCCTCTTTCAGTGAAGAAATTTTTTCTAATATTCAATCTAAACTTCCCCTGGTGCCACTTGAGGTCATTTCCTCCTGTCCTGTCACTTGTAACTTGGAGAAGAGACTGACCCCCACCAGGCTACACCCTCCTTTCAGGGAGTTGCAGAAAGCTATAAGGTCCCCTCAAGCTTCCTTTTCTCCAGGTTAAATATAATATGGGATGATGTTTTATAAGGTAACATGCATTTCTGTCTTAATGCTGCATACATTTTGGTTCTAACCATGTCTAAAATACAGAGCAGAATTAATAAAGACAGAGGAAAAGGAAAAGGCTGAAAAGATTATCAGGAATATGGAAAGACTTGCAGAATAGATAAAGTAGGGTGGGGATTTTCATCTTGGAATAGAAAAACAAAACCAAAGAGTAGAAGGAATTTATCCTGCTGTATAACCCACAAAGTAGGAGTCATCTAATGAAATTACCAAATTGAGAAGTTAAAGCAGAAAAACAGGAAGGCTTATTCACTCATTGCATGACTTTAAATTTTGAAACTTTTCGTTGTGGCAATCACAACTACATGCTGGGTTCAAAAAGAATCCAGCAAATTGTTAGAGGACAGTGGCTTCAAGGCCTACTAAGCAGGATGGCTTGAAAGACTGTCCTGAAGATAGAAGACTGTAATGAAAAAGTGCACTCTGTATTTTAACATGAATAAAATTAGACTTTCTATCAGTACAATCAAACTGCTGTAAATAATTGGCAAGCTAGGAAAAACTCCTTGGTCATGGGACTAGCCAAAACACCCCTCACTACCACAAAGCTGTTTGTACCCCCTTCTTTCTCTCTTCTCCTTGGCAAATGCTTCCACCACATTGACTCAATGTAAGTCACTAAGTCATCAGAAATAAACCAAAACCCCAAGCAAAAGATGGAGCTTGTTTTGTCCTGGGTTGATAAATTAAATGGTAGAATCATAGAATCACAGAATGGGTTGGAAGGCACTTTAAAGATCACCTAGTCCCAGCTCTCTGTGCCATGTGCAGTGGCACCTCCCACTGGACCAGGTTGCTCAGAGCCCCATCCAGCCTGGGGGCATCCACAGCTTCTCTGGGCAACTTGTGCTACTGCCTCACTGTTGTCACAGGAAAGAGCTTTTCCTAACATCTAATCTAAATCTGCCCTCTCTTATCTTAAACTGTTACCCCTTGTCCTACCGCTAGTGCCCTTGTCAAAAAGGCATAAATCATCAGACATGTTCTGAAGGAATCGAAGGACAGAAGCTGGGGAGGGAGGACATTGTGAGGGGAGGAGAGTGGGAGAGCAGGACCCCTCTCCTTCCATGCCAGTGGGTCCTGAATTTGGCTCTGATGCTCTGATGTGAAACTGCAGCCTGAGAGTCACTTGTGATGATGATAAAGAGAGAAAAAAGCTGGCCACATCAAAATGCAATTATCTGTTCTTTCAGTTTTCTGGGTTTCCATTTGGTTTTTCCCCTTGTTTTTTTGGGGGGTTTTTTTTGGCTCTGGTTTGTGATAACAGTTGCTGTTACAATATAACGTTGCTATACTAAATAATAATTCCTCTGTCAGCAGGACACTGAACCTGAGGGTGGGATACATGGGAATTTGTGGGTTTGCTCCGTCAGTGCAAGATCTCCTGAGATTTCTTTGGATTTAATTCCATCCTACAAATCCTGCAATGCTGTATCACTTTGATGTGACTTTGTGGGATTCTCATTACTTGTATTCACTTCGGTTTCCAAGAAGCTTGAGATTTCATCATCTGCTAACATATGCTGAAATGCATGTGTCAGATCTATAATAAATTTCCAATATAAAAAAAAAATCTATAAAACACACAAGTACGAAATTAGTTTGTAACACAATCTCCAGTTCTCTGTTTATTAGGAAAAGGCAAAGTTGGTAGTGCTGTCAATTATGGGAAGAGTGAAGCAGCTTTAATAATAAAACAGCATTCACAGTTTCTTATAACTATACTAAGCAAATTGTTTGGCCTGAAAATTTCCATGCCAGCTGTCTGCCTCAGGCTGAAGTTTTTTGGAAATTTTCAGTCAAAACAGTTCAGCAGATTCTGAGAACAAGGCTAAGGAAAAATATGTTGTTTTACTAATGTTTAAAAAAAAAAAAAAAAGCTTTAGCTTTCTTTCTGAAACCTCCTCTGGGATTTTTAGGACTTTAGAGGAAGGACTTGAAATTTGCCTGGGAGAGAACTGTTTTTCTTCTAATGAGTTTTGTGCCTATCTGTGTGAATTAAGCCAAGTTTAGACATCTCTGATAAAAACACCGTTGCTACATGCTCCTGGGTGCATTTGTACATATTTGCCAGCTTCCATCACTTACATTTCTACCTGTGTATGACAAGACAAGATGTTTTATGCTATGGGAAGTGCCAGGTCTGTATTCAAGTGTCAGAACTGCAATCAGAGATGCTCTCTAGTTCTTGGTATGACCTCAAGCTGGTAGGAACTGAATGAAGTTGGGATGAGAGACTTGGAGAGCGGGGGTTAGAGAGGTGAAAACAGGATTGTAGAAAGGAGCTGGATGAGGCAAGGCGTGAGGAGAAGACCGGACTGAGTGGGATGGGCTGAGAGATCTGTTTAGAGGAGCAGAGTACTCTGTTAAACTAAGCCATTGACACACAGAGAGTGACCAAAATGAGGCAATGTCACAAAGCTACTATCTCTTGGACGACTCCATAAAACCAAAAGAAATCAACAAAAACGAGACTAACAGACCAATAATATGATTTAAAAGTATATATTGGAGACCCATAATTTAAGTAAAAATCAGAATAAAAGTTGCCTTACTCAGGTGTCTGAATAATGAAACAGTAATTATTTACAAGACAGTGTTTTACCTGAGCTGGCCTGGAGATGAAGCAGTGAGAATGAGGAGTAGAAGAGGAGGTTCACAATCCCTGTCTCACCCGCTGCAGAGCTGGGAGGTTGGTACTCACCAAGCAGAGGATTGTAGAATGAGGAGAAATGTGTTTCAGATTGAGGTAGCCAAATGATGCCCCAAGACTGTGGACAATGCTGGGCAAGTCCATTAACCCAACATTCCATAATTGCGTCAGAGTATGTTGCAGTGCATGGATGATCATCTTGACAGCTCAGAGGCTGATCTGCTGGAGTGTCAAACATCCACAGCAGCAATTATAGGCTGTGTGAACTTTGCATTGTTTTAGCACCACCGTAAGGAAAGACCGTAAGTAATCCCTGATCACGGCTCTGTCTGCGGGAACACATTGGCCAGCTGGCTCTTGAGATGGTTCTTTGCTTTCTAGAACAAAAGTCTGTGCCAAAAGGCTGATCACACCTTAAACCCAGCTGCCCAAAGGGTAATTTTCTAGAAATAGAAGCATTTGCTTGTTCCAAACTGACAGGATCTGTGCTGCCCACAGCCCAACCACCTAATGCTGTTTGTATCAACAGGCAGAAAGCAAATTCCAGCATCTCTCATGCTCTGTCAGTTTTTCCAACCACTTCTGGCAGTCACTTCTAAAAGCTTTTTGGCTGACCAAACTCTCCCTTCCTATTCTTCTTTATGTTACAGAGAAAAGGATGAAATGTTTTTCAGCATCCAAAGACACAGAGGCAGTTCAAAAGGAACTAGCAGAATATTGAAAACCTTCCATTATACAATTTGGGAGTTCAGTTCATTTGTAAGACTGACCCATTTAAGTCCAGATGACCCAGTGGAAGAAATTGTTTATGAATTGCAGTCCTCCAGGACTTTGCTCTTATGCAAACAGACAGTCCTTGAAGATGCTGCTGCCTAGGAAATGAATCCTGGCTTCTCTTATACTCAACACAGCATGATATCATAGGATCATAGAATATCCTGAGTTGGAAGGGATACATAAGGTTCATTGGGTGCAACTCCTGAGATAGAAAACCAAGATTGATTTTATGAATTGACCCAATATTCCCCAGAAGAAACAGGCCCAGACAGGATTTTTTTAAAGCAATTTTAAGATTTACAGTAGACATTTTGGAGTTTTGGAGGGGGTGACAAGAAAGCCTACGAGCCCTTATTGCACACATGATGAAGGGTTAGACTAAAACAGAAAAATAGGATTTAATCTTGTGTTTCTAACTTTTTACTGTATAACTAATCAATCTCCAGAATACTTTGAAGTCTCAGTGTGTGCAAACACCTGTGCAGGCAAGTGATACAGCTTCTACTCTGTGCTTAAGGAGAAAACTGCACTGAATAATCACATAAGACCTAAAGCAATGGGGAGTGAGACATCTCCTGCTTTCATGTTTGCTGTTGCTGCTGGGGTAGCACATCTGCCACAAGTGCCTAGCAGTGATTAGGGCAGTGGAGCAGCATTCTGGCTGCAGTGCTTATCCTAGAGCACAGCAAATGCTACTTCACTAAAATGTGTGGAGATATTGGTGAAATCTCACTGAGCCATCCCCATTTAAATGAACTGATAGATGCACTTCAGTGAGCTCCTCCACCTAAATCGAACATCAGCAACTCCTCTCCCCTTTTTTCTTCTTCCCCCCACTTAAAAAAAAAAAAAAAAAAAAAAAAAAAAAAAAAAAAAAAGAACAAGGATTGTGTCACATCCTAGAAAGCAACTTTAACTTGGAAAAGGAAACTTATCTGTCAGCCCTAATTTGTTTCATAATAGGCTTTCCTTCTTCTTGCTGCCAACACACTGGAAGAACAGAGAAATCTGTGCCTGCTTTCATGGACTTCTTCACATTCAAAAGATCACCTCTGCTGATATCCAGCAGGGCAACATTCGAAGTTTGAATCCCCCTACAGCACAAACAGCTCCATTCCAAGCAATTTGGTATAAAGGCAAAAGGATTTTTGTGAGTAAGGCTTAAACTTTCCAAAATTTGAACTTTCTGTAAGAAGTGTTTGTCACTGCACACAGACAAGGAAACATGCCCTCCTACTCACATTTCAACTATCTCTACAGATGCTCCAGGGAGAGTAGAACAGCTGGCAAAAAAAAAAAGCTATATGTTTCTAACAAAATTATTTATCTATCAAGGGAATCAAGGGTGAAACAGCATAGAAGAATGAAAATTGTACATTTATTCCTGACTACTGTAAGTCCTATAGCCATGCTACTGCACTACTCCTCTTGTTAGGCTGACATAATTAAGATATAAATTTCTCCATTATTCTTTTTCCTTTTAATCTAGAGCAAAGAGGAAATGCACATATATACTTATGCTTTTAAGAAGTGTCACATTATAGGACATTTTTCTCTGAAACATATCGGTCAAGGATCCATGAATACCCAATTCACTGGCAAGTGGTGCAAGTTACTCTGTCAAAGCACCCAGCAATGCCAATTTGTCAGTTCAAAGCAGAAACAGAGTATTTTAGCTTTTAGTTACAATAAGCTATGCTGATGGACCTTGTAACAGGGCAGGTAACAGCCAGTCTTTAAATCTGAATTGACATTGATTTACAGGGTTTCATTTCTTTGAATCAAATCTGAGAGAGAGCGAGTTTCAAGCTACTTCATCTCTCGAAATTACAACTACGCATTTTTTAAACACAAGAGTTTGCTTTAAGAAAAGAAAAAATTAAATCTCAACCGTCTACACAGTTAAGATAAAAGGGAAAAGTGATGTTAAAGATACAAAACTAGCAAGGTTTTGTTTATTCATCTTTTTTTAATTCTGCTTTTCCCCTCCATAAATTTTTAAAACCGCCTTGATTTGAAATCCTAATAATAAATATGCCATGCAACATTCCTCCTGTCAAATCTCTCTCTTCATGGTATTACTGCAATATTTGTAACTTTTGATCTGGAAACATCAAGTTACATAAGATCATAGTTCTTCTTCTTGTAAAGATGTGATTCTGTCAGAAAATGAACCATTGAAGTGGGAACTCAACAGAACTGGAAATGACTTTCCCAGGGAAAAGGTAGTTCTGCTTAAGCATCTCAGCTATTTTAAAGTGCAAGAACTCAATGTTTTATTCTCCTGAGCAGAGAAATGGCAAACTACCAGGTTAAAAATAATCACAGTAGGCTCTTAATTGGAATAGTGTACATGTTGTAGACAGAATGAAATAACATTTCTTTATTATGCACTCCAGGAAACCAATAAAATAAAATAAAATAAAAAATTCACTTTGTAAAACAAAAATAACATTTTCCCTTGCCAGCATAGTATCTGCTCACCAAAATAAAAGGAAAGTATCTATTTTAATTGAGTCAAGGAAAATAATTAAGCTACGTGGACTTAAAATAAGCTACATGGACTTAAAATTGCAGCCTTCTCAGCCCAAATCTCACTCCTTCCCCAAACCCACTGAAATTAGAGAGATGTCTCTCTTTTTCCATCCATGTAGTAAATTAAATCAGGGGGAGGGGAGACTATTTCCCCCCCACCAGTGAAAACCAGAAGAGCAGTTTTACCCTTATCTCTTGATGATTTTTCCCTATCCTTTAAAATTAGAGAAGGCAAATTCTCCCCAGAAAAGCCTTTCTAAACCAGGATCCTTTGCTAATAAGAAAGGGAAACTATGAAGTAAACTTCTGCATCTCCTTTTGCCTCTTACCACTTTCCTTGCCAAAGAACAACCTGAGAACATTTTTCCATATTAATGACCCTCTTTCTTCACCAAAATATCACATTTCTTCTCCAGGTCACACATATAAATAACAGATGAATTGAAAATCTCCCCTTGTGAAGATGTGAACACATTCATGTGTGTATGTATGAGAAAGGAGGGTGAGGCACAGAGGCAGAGTCCCTGTAAAGATATAGTGCATCTCAGAGCAGTGGCCAGTAATTCCCAATCTTGGTGATTCTTTTTTGAGGGAAAAAAGGGGAAAAAAGTGAAACAGGTTGTCTGCAAAGGTAGCTCTCCTCCTCCCCTGCCCCAGTTGTGTGTGCAGACCCCCTTCCCGGGATCGTGGGTGCAGAGCAGCGGTCCTGCTCCCAAGGAAGGTGCAACACAGGTTTCATTTTCAGGTGCTTGGGAAATGCCCGGCCACACACTGAGACCTCACTGTCGGCCCCCTCTCTGCCTCCAGACCGGCTGCAAATTAGCACAGAACCTACTTTTCTTTGGCCATGCACTGACCTGGGGATTGCCTTCTCAAGGGATCATGGCAGCAAAGAATTCTCCTGGCTACAAACCAGCCCACTCCAGCAAGGACTGATCCAGCAGCGTGGCAGAGTCTGGGAGCTGGGAATTTTACAAGGACGGGCAGCTCGCAATGGCCACAAACGAGCAAATTCCTTCAGCCCTGTAACACAGGCAGAGCCGAGTGAGCTGCTCTGAAGTCCTGCCTCGCTGCAAAACTGTGCAAGGGACGCATCTTCCTCCCTTTATGCTCCCCCCCACTGCACTACACATATATATATATATATCTATATATCTATAGATGAATATATATACACACACATACTCCTTGTTTTTTCCACCCAAGCCCATAAAAGTGCTACAGGCAGAGGCAATAGGTGGGAGGCGTCTGGCTCTGAAGAGGCCAATGAAATAAATTAAATACAAATCACTGGCTCAGCCCCAGCCTCCCCCAACTACCAGGGGAGAGGTTGGGGTTCCTGACGGCCAATCCCCGGCTCCTGCCAGAGCCAGAGTGCGGGTGGCATACGCAGACTGCTGGCATGCTATAGGTGAATGTGTGCTAAGCCTTGGGTGTTGCAGGCACATATGGTGCACATGTTGGGAGCAGAGCACTTTCCATAGGAGAGGAGGGGCTACACTACTAGCAGGCAATTTTATTAGGGTCAGCGAAGCCGAAAGAAATGGGATTGGGATAGGCTGGGAGCTGCCAATTTCCCCTACCCAGCTCCGGCGCCCCAGAGCAGAGAGCGGCACGCTAACAACTTGCCAGACTAAAGCAGAAGTTTACCTATAAAAAGCACACAGACAACTTCAAACTTCAAAGATTTGCTCTCATTTTCTCATTTTATGGCCCTCCCTTCACCTGGGACTTTTCTCGGGGGAGAAAAAAAAAAGAAAAAGATGCGGCTGTAGAGGTGAGGCTTCACTGCAAAAAGTTAAGAAGGAAGATAGGGTTGAGGTGGAGAGACTAATTTTTAGTTTGATTTAGGAGTTTGGTGTATTGCCTTCTTTATTTATTATTTTTAAATCATAAGAAATTGAACTTTCCAGGAAAAACCATGAGCAAATGCATTCAAGATGCAGAAAGGTCTTACCCATCTATTCAATGACCATTTAGTAATTTCTGTTTTGGCTGTATGAAAAATGTATTTTGGACTATGTATCCCCTAAATAAAGGTAATGGCATAAATATGTTTTTTTGGCTGGGTTTTGGTTTTGGGGTTCTTTTTTTTAGTTTGTTTTGTTTCATTTTGTTTTTGTTTTCAAATCATGTGCTTACATGGTTGTAACCACCGTGAATTTCTAAGTGTGGTCATGATAAGAAAGTAAATAAATACTGCCTTGTGAATACTTCTAGAGTTTTGGGGGGGAGCTAATTATTATTTTTTAAAGATTTAGAAATTTCTTAACTACCACTTTTTTGAAGTAAAATATCCCAGATATTTTACACTATATTTTCAATCAAAACAAATCCCAGGAAATAAATGCCCTCTGGTAGCAGCCTGGTTTCAGGTTCAACAGCCCAAATTTGTATTTGAGAATGCAAATTGCTGAGAATACAAGCACGAGTCTGAACCACTGCATTTCTTCCAGGCACTCCAGCATCTTTTCTCCAACACCACACTATTTGGGCGATCTTTTAATCCTGGCAGGGCATGGCTGGAAGCAGGGCTTTAACATTTAATGCCTAAGAAACAGACTTGTCACTCAACTTGCAGTCAAGCGCATTTCTTTCTTTTTTTTTTTTTTTTTTTTTTTTTTTTTTGCTTTTTGTTGGAGGCAAACCCACCTTTCCTTGGAAAATGGGAGACCCCATCGTCACCCCCGATTCTAGCGCGGATCCAAATGTAAACATACACACACTCCCACCACGCACCACCCTGCAGCAGGACATGAGTATGGGGGTCTCAGACAGAGCCGAAGGAGCCGACAAACACCAAGGCACTTCTTTCTTATTCTATTTTTTTCTGCCTCCTTTCCTCCCTGCTTTTACTATTACATAAATAACACCGATTGATCTGAAAGCTGCATCCTTGCTCCAGTGCCTCCCAATCTGCACTGCTGCCTTCCCCCAGCACAGCCGCACCGCTCGGGGTGCAGAGGGAAGGGTCGGGGAGGGGGAAGGTTGGGGGGGAGAATCCACTCCAAACATACCCTGAAGCAAGGTTTTGGCAGTCTGGGGGTGCCTGATCCTCCCCCCCCCCCCCGCCCCAGCCCGAAGCTTCCCGCAGCATCTTTGCTTCCCTCCGAATTGCTGCAAACTGTGCGAGGGGAGGGCAGGGAGCTGGGCAGGAGGGAAGGATGGATGCTGGGGAGGGAAAGCCAGGGATTCAGAGAGCTTCTCCCCAGCCCCAGTCTGTGTGCCTGGCTGTTTGGTGGGAAGAGGGAAGGGGGAAGGGAAAATTCAAGAAGGGTCTATGGCATAAATACACTTTTCAGAGGAAAAGCGAAGCTTACCATGTCTGCAGCTTCCCCCCACCGAAATGCCACTTCTGTGTCCAGCGATCCCAAAGTGGAAACTACAGGCAGGCACCGGAGCTCATCTCCGCAGGCAGCTCAGACATACACCGCTGCCACCCCCAAAAATCAAAATCAAAATAAATTAAAAAAAAAAAAAAAAAAGAACAACGACCGGTCCAGCTTCTTTCCTGACAGGAATCGTCCTGGTAGGACTGCCCAAAATAAGCAGCTGCAATCCAAAGGCTTTATTTAAAGCTTCCCCCCTCCTCCTCCCTCTCTCCGTGCCTCGCTCGCTCTCTCCCTCTCGCTGTTACACACAGAGAGAAAGAGAGACACACACAGGTTACATGAATGGGAGGCAGGAGCCGGCGCTCCCGGCTGGAATGACAGGCGCACATGCGGCGGGCGGCTGCCCGCCCCAGCGGCGTGGGAACAGCTCGGACACGGCCTGCGGATGCGGGGAGAGGGGCACGGGGTGGGAACAGGCGTGGGCTGGCATGGGCATGGACGTGGCAGAGGCGTGGGGCCGGGGAGGAGGACACAGACACGGGCACGGCAGGGACGTGGGGCTGAGGACATACAGACATGGGCATGGCCACGATCACAGAATAGACATGGGCCAGGGATGTACAGAGACACGGGCATGGGGAGAACACCGACATCAGCATGAGGTGGGAATAGGCTCAGGCATGGGCAGGATGCAGTCGTGGCATAGGCATGGATCAGGGGAGGACACAGACATAGGCATGGGCACTGGGAGAAGGGCTCGGGCATGGCATGGGCATGAAGGGGATTTGGGCGTGCACGTAGGCATGCATGGCATGGAGAGAGCATGGACGGGGCTATGGGGAGGGGATGGACGTGATGTGGGCATGGACAGATATATGGGCATGGTGAGGCCATGGGTCAAGTGTAGACATGAGAATGACAAGGTAATAGAGACAGGAGAGGATGTGCTTGGGTATGATAGGAACGGGTTGGTCTTGGCCATGGATTACACATGGGGATGGGTCGGAATGGCACTGACTTTAGCATGAGAATGGAGTGGGGATCAGGATGGAGGCAAGAAGTGGAGATCTGCCTCAGGTGGTGCCTTCATGTCCTGGCCATGGTGAAACTCCCTCTCTTCTTGGGGTCAGGTGGACTCTAGTTTCAGGCCACATCACAAGGAGGAGGAAACCTCTGTTTCTCCTGTGCCTCTAGTTAGGCAGCTTGCATAATGTCTTGCTTTTGGAGTCAGGGGGCATCATCCACAATGGTGTCAGGGGATGACATGATTATCATTATCAATTACTATTTTTAAACTTATTTTACAGAATTGTGCTGTTTGATAATTAAAGTCAAATTCTCAGAAAGTAGATCAATGCTACCAGTTTCTGCCTTTTATTTATTTGGGGGGGGGGGGGAATTCGTTTGGTTTTATCTGTTTTTTAATAATTTTTAACAGTAGTGACAAGAATTTACGTCTGTTTAACGCTGCTATTCAACATGCTCTGAAGAAAGAGAGGGTTACAGTGTTGCTAAGTGTCAGGCCCTGCTACTGCTTCACTGCCTGACCTTGGGCATGTCCTCAATAACTTATCCCTGTCATGCTGTATCACCCATTGCCATTTACACTCAGCCTATCATTTTCTCATTCACCAAATAATCACATTTTTCTCTTTCGAGTCCCTCCTCAAAATTTACTCTTACAAAACTTTTCAGCAACAGGATTTGTGTTGACATCACAAATCTTGGAGTGACGCTGGATTCAGCCCTAACCCGCATTGTAAGAGGAGTGCTGAACATAATGGACTGCAGTACTTCCTGCAGTGCTTTGAGCTACATGGGAATCATCCTCTTCATGGCATACCTTTAAATCAGCCAGATGCAAGTCTGCTGTGGTCTGCCTTTTTCTTCTGTCCTAAAATTTCTAGCCTTTGTGGAAAGCAAGAGGTAAGATAGGTGTTTTATTCCAAATCCAGAAATCTCAGTAAAAAGGCGCACGGCAAATCAGAATATCATCCTGAAACAGCAGAGTCCTCGACATAAAGGTCTGCATTGCAAAACAGCTGCTGCTGTTCACTGGTTTTTTTCAGACATACATATTGAAAATGAAATATATTTGCATTGGCCTTATTACCTCTGGAATATATTCCACATCAGGAATCTAGACTCTAGACAAAGGTAATTTAGGTCTCCGGAAGGAAAAAGTTTAACTGAGAAATATATATATTGTTGGGAATAGACCTCATCCAAATTCAATGGTAATTGTATAAGCCTTTCAAAAATCATACAGTATGCAAGCTTCCAAAATTTCGGAACAAGAAACATTTCCATTTAAATGCCAAGAAGCAATTTTTCCTCTCTTGTTCAATACTAAATCAGTCACATGAGCAGTTTGCATTTGATTTTAGAAAGGAAATGGAACATCTTCTCTTCCAATTACATATAACTTTTTCTTGTTCTTAGTGCTCTTACTTGCATTACTTAGTTTGCATTACTTAGTTTGCATTACTTTCCTGTGGTTTTGAAACACTTAGTTGATATACCCATTCACCTCAGACATTTTTTTGGTTTTTTTAAAACTCAAGTGACATTATTAAGAAAAGATCAGTAAACTGAATTGGGGAGTAGAATGCTGTTTATTTGAATTCTGGCTGGTGAATTCAAGTTTAACAGGTCAGCACTGTTTGTGTAATTGGCCTTTTTCTGTTAACAGAACTAGACAATAATGCTCCTGGTAAAAAAAGAACAATAGTAATTTAATGGAAAAAAGTGACTTTGCTTAGGAAAATCCTGCTCCTGCTTCAATTCACAGTGAATTACTGTGGTCACAGAAGTGTGCTGAATACCAATTTGGAGCATATTTTATGAAGATGTACATTCAAAGTATCAGTATTCATCAGCCTGCAACGTTGTGCCTGGGTCCTGCACCCCAGCAATTTTGCACTTTGCTCCTTGAGAACAGTGACTATCGAGCCAAGTTCTCCTCCGTGCAGGGTTTGTAAGAGTTTGTAAAGAAGCCACACCTGTGGGACAAGAAGGTGAATGACAAGACTAATGCCTGTTAGACCCTGTGTGCCAGAGAGCAAGGACAGCAAGTCCTGGAGCTGCCACTCCGATTGGCGCCTGGTGCTCCCAATGCCGGCTTGTGTTTCCATGTTGGCATTCTCTCCAACGAAACAATGAAAACACATTTTGTAAAGTCCCCATTCATCAAGCAAAAAAAGCAACATCTTGTGGTCAAAGGCTTCTGGCTGGCCAAGTTCAACAGCAGTTGGTTTGGTGAGCCCTTTGCCTTAGTGGAGACATCTCCTAAGGGGCTGCACTGCTTGACAGCCGCTACTAAAGATTTTAATTTTTTTCTACATCCAGGAGAATAATCCAGAGGGAAAACCCATGTATTTTAATCAATGGAAGTGAAACCATTTGCCTTTCAGAGACTATAAAATACACACCCCAGGGTTCAATGCTCTTTTCTCCTCCTCCAGAAAATTCTTAAGGGGAAATCACTCTTTTCTTGATGAATGTGCAATTCAAATGCGGAAATATGCCATTCTTCATGCTTTCTCCATAGGGTGCAAAATGATTTCTGTAATTAAACCCTTTTTGCCAACATTTCCTGATGAGATTTTTTTTTTTTTTTTAATAGAAGGGGAAAAGTTATGTACAAGAAGGTTTGCAAAACCAGGTCTGGAATGTTTGACCTTTAAGCTTCTATTTGAATTAGCTATTTTGTTTTAAAGGTGCCTGAGGACATGAGGATGAGGAATATTAGCTATTTTGTTTAAAAGGTGCATGAGATTCATGAGGATGAGGATGAGGAACATGAGTAAGGGCTGAAGCTTAAGTTTCCAATCAGGCACTGATGAAAGAAATGTCTGCAGGAGAAAGAAAAATATGAGTACCACTGCTAACATCAGAGTAGCTATTAGGGATGACATTATAACGGGGAGCACACAGCCCAGTGCTCAACACACTTTAGCAGCCCCAAGTGGGTAACCAGGGTCTGTGTGGGGATCATGCTGAAATGTGTGCTACAGCATCAGTGCTCCACTGGTTCCCATGGTAGCTAGATCAAATCCAGCTTCTCTGGTACATATCAAGCTGTGAGGGGCAGTGTAGACAAAATTGGAGTCAATTAAGAAAAGCACCTGTGTGAGCTTTTGTAGGTCTTGGACCTGAAGTTCACAACATATTGCTGGTCACCACAGCTTGGACTATGTAATATAGAGAGATAAGGAAACAGGACAGAGCTTTTAGCCACCTACACAGTTAAAGGGCGAAACCCCATTCCTGTATGATAGATGGCAGGGCTGAACCAGAGCTGGATGCAGAGCTGAATCCTGAAGTTCCCACTTTGAGTTATGTCTCTCTGACAAAGCTCTTGAACAAGGTGGTGGAGCAGAAATCACTGGTGCTCTTTATCAAAAGCAGGATTTCCCTTCTCTTTCTCTTCACTCCATGAATTCTTGCAGCTTAAATCTGCCTGCATTGACTAGAGAGATGTTTCCACTACCATAATCTCATGGTGCCATGAGATTATGTCCAGACTGGGGACAGAGAAATGCTATCATGTATTCAATCACAGAATTACTAAGATTAGAAAAGACCAACTGTTGACCTAGCAGTGTCAAGTCCATCAGTAACCCATGTCCTCAAGTGCCATACATCCACAAGTCTTTTGAATGCTTCTGAGGATGGTGATTCCCCCACTTCCCTGGGCAGTCTGTTCAGTGAAGAAATTTTTCCTAATATCTAGCCTAAACCTCCCCTGGCACAACTTGAGGCCCTTTCCTCTTGTCCTGAAGACTCTTTCCTTTTGTGAGGGTCTTTCGTTTTATTAGCAGATTTTTATCAGGCTGCTAAAGGCTGGAGAGGTGTCACTCTATGCTGACTGTGCCTTTTGCAGCATCTCAGTAGATCATAAGTCTTGAGAAGAACAGAGCTAAGCATCTACCCTCAGTACTGGGTTTTATATCCTTCCTTTCCTTCCTTGCAAAGCACCAGTGTCTGTTGTCATACCTGAAAACAAGCCGAGGCATACGATGGAGCTGAGAGCCTGCTCCGACTGCTTACTCAGGAAAAGTTCCCATCAAGTGAATTGGCCATTTGCCTGAGTGAATGTTGCAGGATTCGGCCCATATGCTTCTCAGCTCTTACATTTGCATAGTGCAGAATATGCTTACAGTACAGTGCCAATAAAACAAAACTATATACAGATAAGCACAGAAAAACCAAGAGCACAGTTAATACCATTTACAAACAGCAGCTGAGCTCTGCAGCTGACGCCCAGGCTTAGAGACCATGCTCTGATGTGGGTAATATGTACAAGACAATTATTTATAGGCAATTAGGTGGAAGGTCCTGTAAGTATATAGGTCTGTATTCTCCTTTCCTTAAGCCTATTACATTCTTTTTCCCTGTGTATTGTTTATATTTTAACTCTGTAAATATGTCCTTTTTACTTTCTTTTTTTTTTCTTTTCTTTTTTTTTAAACTAAGGAAAACATTTCAGGACGCCACTTCCATGGAAGACAATTGTTCTTGAAGTAAAGATTTTGGGATTGTATAAACATACTGTATGTACCATATAAAGTGAACTTCAAATGAAATATTGGTTTGTTCAGTCTACTGAAGTAGAATGAGATCTCTCTTATCCCCAGACATTCCAGTGATGTCTTAGGAAGAAGAAAAATCTTCATCAAGAAGGTGTAGATCATGTCAAGAATTGTATAAGTTGCTCAGAGGATCAAATTACACCTTTTCAAAGACATATTTTCCTCTCTAAAAATCTTAAGCGTGCTTTTTTAAATCCAGGGATAGGATTAAATATTTCTCAATTCACAGCACATGATAAAACAGCCATGAACAACTCTGATATAATACATCTTCAATACAATTGACCATAAGTATATTAAAAGAAACTCCAAAAAATAATTACCCTGTTACCACACTGTGACTTTACTTCCAATTTTGTTTACCTTACTGTACAAAGCAGATGGAATAGATGGATTTTATATTTCTAATAATAATGGAATGTTCAGGATTTGACATAGAAACCTGGCTACCAAGGTAATAGGTACGTATAAGAACCTATTTAGTATAGCTGTGTGAATAGGAATTGCCATTAAATTACAATGAAATACTGCAGCATATCAAGCAATATCAAATAAAACTTAGAAGGCCAATCTGCAGCCATATTCAAGACATACCCTCATCATGAAAGAGACTTTTTTCCTGATGAAATCTTCTGGTTTAGACACATGTGTGATATTTTTGAATTCTCCAATAAGGCCACGTATCTTGACTAACTTTGTGATCATTCCAGATTTATGCCTGTGCAATAGCAAAATTCATAATAATAGTCCCATTCACATGCTAGATGCTCTTGGGAAATGAAAAGCCAGTTATTTCAATCACAGAGCGTCTTGGTCTTCCTAAAGGAGCAGTTCTGGAGACATCTCTGCCCTTTAGAGAATAACATCTGAGCCAGCAGAATAAAGCCCCCACTTCCCCAGCACCTTCACTTCTGGCACCTCCTTTTCATGCGTTGAACCAACCATTGACTTCTGAGATGGCAAAGTACCCACATTATTTTATGACAACAGAGAAAATGGTGATCTTGTGGTATCGACACAGCAGATCTGAGTACAGTGACTGGTTCTGATACACATTTCCAATCCTTGTTAATTTTTTAGGACTCAACCCCCAGTCCATCTCACTGAATCCTCACCAGAACAGTAAATAGCATGAATATTCTCTGCCTCCTGCCTGGGCTGCCTTCATCAGCTGACACGTCACCACTCACAAGGAGGGAGGGATTGAGCTCTGCTCCCACTTTCTGCGCTGTCCTCCAGATAAATTGTGTTAGTTTACTGGCAAAATTTAGTTTTTATTATTGTTTGCACTTCAGAGTCAATATGGATATGGAAGAATAAGCTGAAATGTATGCCTTTTGCATCCTTAATAACAGCGTGGCCTCTCCATAGCTACGCGACAATTCCCTAACACTTTATTTAACGGTAGCAATTTATCATGTCTGACGTATCACAGTGAAGTAGTTCAGTATCCCCAATTTACAAGAAGCGCTGTTCTCTGTGCCTATTTGTACTGCTTATTTCAAGACAGACCAACAGACTGAGTGCTAGCTTTCAGCTTGGAAAACCCAGATTCAGTTCCCTGGCATAGCAAAAAAAAAAACTATCTAGGCTTCAGTTTCCTCTGTATAATATGCAGATAAAAAGACTTCCTCGCTTTATCAGATGTTGTGAGGATAAGTGCATTAAAGACTGCAAGTCCCACCAGCACTCCAACAGCCATAATTATCTCAATTAGACACACGTGGTGCAAGTACAGTGATATTTAATACATACCCTATGTGTAGAACCCATGAGTCAGGGCTGATACGAACACAAGCCATGCTAAGGAGTTAAAAATGCTGCTCACCTGCATGCTCTCCCCTGGCTTATGCTGCGTGGAAGTTTGTGTGTCAGAATCCAGCTTCGGCTCGCGGTCACGACGGAGCGCGGCTGCTCAACTCCGTGGATTTATTTCAGTCGCACACTCCTGGAGGCAGGGGCCCATTGTCTGGGCTGAGACACTCAATCTGGAAGGGAAAGAATAAAAAGGCTCCAGTGTGTAAAGTCATTCATTACAATCTGGAATGAACAAGGAAATCAGTGGGGTTGCTGGAGGTTAAGCAAGGGCAGAAATTGGTCTTTTATCATTGAAATGCCATAGGAAAAAAAATTACATAAAGTAAGGGGTCTAATCCTGCACATCTCTACTCACATCTCTTGCCTTTATTCATTGCAAGGGGTCACAAAGAAACAATCATGTACATTTGCAGGACCAGATGTTAAATGCATTTATAACAGAATTTCATAAGCAAGCAACTTCTTTTTCCTTGGACAGAACTCCAATGAAATTTTGATACGACCTTTATATACTTTCAGATAAAATAAGATTATTTGGATTACCATCCTACATAAGTAAATTTTCTACTATAACTTCAAACTCAGAGGCATGAGAACATGCTTCAGAAGTCAGCAAATATTTTTGAAGATTAGATCTGGTGTTCTTTTAAGAGGAACTTCTGTAGTGAAAGAAAAGTAAAAGGATTGATTACAAAGCTTTCAGTACTGAAGGTGCATCATATTACTGGAAAGTGTGGAGTGAAAGTTGTTCTGAAAAGCTCCAGCAGCATCTGTGCTTATTTTATTGTACTAGTTACCCTTGGCTATGATAACTTTATGCACGGCATCAAAATAATGGGATGTTTTCATAGCTATCCTACAAATTTAAATAAAACTGCAAGCAACACAATTGCTTTCTAAAATGCAGTAATTGACATTACTTTCTGAAACTTTTTATTCTCTCAATTTCAGGACTGCCCGTGTTGCAGTGAGCATCCACAACCCAACATCCAGGCTTCAGATGAATCCATCAGTGAGGACAACTCAAAGCCTGCTTGCTGAGCAACAGTTCTTCAAGCAGGAAATTGGGTTCAACCAAGGGTTCCCACCCACTGTCCTGGCAGGAATTCCATAACCTCTGGAGCCAGGTTTTGTTCATATATCAAATTTGTACATGATAATCCTCCCAATTAAGGCATTTCACCTTTCACTTCCTTTACATTCCCCACCTCACATGGTAGTTCACAGTGCTGCTGAGGATGCTACAAAGGAAGGATGCTACAAAAATTAATATCTGGTGGTAAAAAATGGCTAAATAAAACAGGTGGTTGATCCTATAGACTGTTACTCAGTCATGAGTCTAACAGGGACCAGTCCAGGACCTGTGCTAGTGCACCACCACTACTAAAGCCCAGAGAAGGGTTGCAGAGATTAAATGCCCTGCCCATGGAACCACGGCTGAAACTAGATGATCTTTAAGATCCCTTCCAATCCAAGCTGTTCTGTGTGTCTATGAATTTTTGCTGTAGCATTTTCATATTTAGTGACTACAGATTTAGAAAATGAGGTTAAGTGGTGGGTTTTAAGATTCAGTAAGCAGCACATTTAAAACTGGCCTTTTTTCCTATTTGAAATCCCCAGATATAGACTACGTAGCCTGTTAGACCTGACCATGCCTGATCCAGCTATTTTCAGAGTGCAGCTGGGTCAGAGGATGGGTTCAAATAATTTTCAGGGTAAGAGACTACAATCTTAATATGCTACTTCATTTACCCTCTTGGGCTGGGTAAAGAAAACATCAGAAAATCTTTCATGATCTTGTTGGGTGAAATTAGGAAAGGCCACATGAATGCCTTTAAATGACAATCCACAAAGGACTAATGGAGCTAGTGACAAATCTGCCTTCCTTTCCCTTTCCCTTTTGAATCACTATGTAGCTATACCAGTCTGCTGTGAGTTTACTTAAGTCAGAACAGGACTTAAACTCACACCTGCAAGGCAAAATAAGGTGCTTCCTCTCCCTCTCCCTCTGCATCTCTCTGCAGGAGTGTCTGACACATGACATCTGTTAATGAGGGTTATAATCCCCCCCCATCCATCCTGTAACCCTGTACTAGTAGTGCTTAGACCCAATGGCCTCTTTTCCTAAGGAAATAAGGCTTTTATAGGAGTGCTGTCTGTCCATCTGGCTCTCCATCTGTCAATCCTGTGCCCAGCAACGTATTCTGAACCTGGTGGCTAATTTCACCCCATTCTCTAGAGAGGTAAAAGCTTAAAAGATACAAATATCCTACATATATTATGAAAATCAGTGGCGTGTGAGACAAAGCACAGCTCGTGTGAGTGAAAGGCTGTGGTATAAGCTCGTTAGCTAATTGCTTGGCTTGGGCTGCCAGCTGGCCAGTCAGTGCATGCAAACCAGCCAGCTCAGCTACCTGTGAGTGACTTCTTGGATCTTCACACAATGCACCTGGCAAGCCAGCAGAAGAGAGGAGACTTTTGTGGAGGGAGTAGGTGTGCACAGGGAGAGACAAAAATGGAAAGGAAGACTTGCCAGGGGCTGTGGTCAAAGAGAAAATGGTGTTATTGAAGGGGAGGAGAAAACAAAAGTTGGAGGGTGTGATTTTTTGGAAAGGAATATATGATTTAAGATGCTAATAGAGTGACTTGGTTGTTCTTGAAGGACAGGGTTTGACTAATATCTTGAGTGAGGATTTTCCTTCTGTCTTTTATCAGAACATAAAAACAAGCACTCTGTTAAAAGTAAGCATCCTTATAATCTATACCTTGTTCCAGATACTTGAAATGAAGGAAAGAGCAAAAAAAGAGGACACTAGCAGAAGACACCTTATGGAATGAGCCTTACTATACCCTCTCCACAGCTACTAAGCAGAGGCACCAGAAAACAAACTGGATTGCATTTTAAAAGTCCAATTTAAAATGCTCTCAGTAAAGGCATACAGTAAATTTGCCACAGTGTCAAAGCCAGAGCATCCAGTCTCCAAATCTCTGGTGCTGGAATTTCCCTGGTGTACATGGCAGCAGAGTTGCTCTGCTCACCTCTGCGTTCAGTGACAGATGCAGTGTTTGGGTGTGAATTACTACCCTTGCTCTGTCAGTGGAGAATGAAACCCTACTTCTGTCTTGGTTCTACCATCAGTTATTCAGATCCTACTGCCACTCCTCTTTCAAGTACATTTTGGGATTATTTAGTACCATTTCACTGCCAGAACACTTGGTTTTCCCCATTCCCCTGCTCCCTCACCCCTTACATTCCTTTCTGTGTTTGATGCATGTTCAACCACAGCCTAAGAGATAAAGAGCAAACATTCAGAACAGACAGACTCCTAAAAAATCAGCTGAACTCAGGATTCCTAGTGTCAGATGATAAGGTGCCCGAGCTAACCTACCGATAAAGTATGTGGTAAGCAAACCCTGTGATCTACACAGATAGCTTAAGCTTCTGCAGTGCTAATTACTATTACAACCTTAAGCTAATATTTGAGCCTTTCTTTTGAGCAAGGATGTGTAACAATTAGATTACAGGATTTGGAGCATTACAAAGAGAGATAAAAGCAGCAGTTTCGTCATGGTATGTGGTATTTTGTTTACATAGAGATAATAGCAATGATGATGATAATAATTTAATAACAGCTATTTTATTTAGGTCCAAATTCTGATTTCAGGTGCATCACACCTGCGACAGAATTATCCTGGAGTGATTTGGATTGAGGCATGCAGATCTATAGTCAGAGACCATTTTGAAGTGAATTGTCCTGAAGAGCCCAGCATGGTGTACAATTAGTTCTAGGTACTCATGGTAGTAAATAGTGAGCCAATATTTCCAAAGAAGGGCCTGGGATTGAATATTTCTCTTCACTTCTGCCCTGAGCATTGCTGAGAACTCAGATGATATGCATTGCACCCTGATCCTGATGACAGCTCCAGCAATGAAAGGGACCTCTGTTTCTTTGGTCTCTGCCACCCTTATGGTTTCCTCTCTCCCCACTCCACAAGAATATGCATATGTAAAAACACAATATGCTTGGATACAGTGGTAATGCATAGGGAGAAACAAAACAACAGAGAAACAGCAGTTTACTCTAGCTGTGTGCCAGATTTAATACATGTTATGCTTTAATTTGCCTGGGACATCATCTTTAGAACTTTCTACAGTGTACTAAAAAGAAAAGGCATCTTTTCTGCATGATATTTCAGCATGTTTTTCTATGTCTCACTGTTTTGTTTTTTTTTTATTTCTTCTCCTAGGCACCCAAGGGGAAAAAAAATCACCCCATGTCCATGACAACAGACAGCTTTTCTGATGAACCATAAAATTCCTTGCCTCAGAGATAAGTCAGCTCATACAAATGAGCATTTGGCCCCTGAAATTTTGTTGCTGCTGAGATCATAGAAAATATATGACAAAAACACCCTTTGCCAAAAATTGAAATCAAGATTTTCCTCTGCTTTGGAGGCTAAAATCAAACTTCCTAACTATGACAGTTTTTCAAGTATTTATCACCATTTCCTGTAAGACAGAATCAGTCACACAAAGCAAAGCTAATTTGTATATCCACTCAGGAATATTAAAAATGCTATTATAGCATTAAAAAATAAACCTATCTCCTAGCCGTGGATTTAAAGAAACTCTCAGCAGCTGAAAATCTGGTCCCAGACACACAAGCAGAAAATAAGCAAGGCAATTAACTGAAAAAAGACAAGGACATGTTCTAGCAAGCCCTCATTCCACTCTTAGTCTATCATAAGTATATAGGAAACCTAAAAGCAGGCAAGGTAGCCAGATAGGATATTTTTCCTTACCCATAGGCACCAGGGTCTTTTCAGAGAGCTGCATCTCACAGGCAGTCAATACTTGGTTGAAAACTTGAAAAACAGGTTTTAAGCAAAAACTCTTCTGAGAATTAGATCCAGACTGGAGAGGCTGAAAGCATCACTCGAAACAGCCAGTTTAATTTATTCAAAGAAAAGCCACATAGCTCAAGGACAGGTAAGTAGGTAAATAAGCCATTGTCAGCCCCTTCTTGGCAAAGAAAGGTACCATGAGAAGCCTACATTAAAGGAGAGCTCTGCATGGGAAATGAAGGAGCCTCAGGTACAGACATTTGATTTATTTTTTTCAGAGTGTGGCACAGGGGAGCGTGCACTGGCTCAACCTGTTGTAATCTAACATGTGGGTTGCTAGTTGTTGCGATGATATTGCAGCAGCCTCTTCATTAAAGGAGCTGTGTCTTCAGCAGCAATGATGCATTTTCTACTTCTGAAATCAAGACTTTGTCACTGCTGCTCTTGCTCTCTGTTGCACTTCCCGCTTTACCACCTTTTTTTTTTTCTTTTTTCTTTCTCATAGTGAGCAGTATGAATGCAGAGAAGGATGGATGGGTACTATATGTTTCTTATTTGCTCAGCTGACAATCCTTTTGCTACTTCATTTCACTTTAATAGGATCTTCTTGTTACCCACCTACTGTATCTCAGCATGGAAAATCCCAGCATCAAAAGGTTGAAAGCTGGAGGAAAAACTTGCCTCCCTGCAGCTCTAGATGAGGTGAGGATGAGACAAAGTTGCTTTGCAAACAGTATTAAGGCAGTTCAAGGAAGTATAGGTAAAGGACATTAGCTTCCCCCTGAATTAATCTCCAGCAGGCTTTTGCTTTTTCCAAAGGCAAAGAAGATGGGGGAAGAGTCACAAGTATCTTAGAAGTGTAAAACTGTCAAGAATAAATGGTCAAATGATTTCTTCCATATGACATAGCTGTGCATTTCTATTCAGCTTGTGTAAAAGGAATTCCAAAAAGGAATCTTGCGACAGAAAGATGTGTGACAAACAAAAGAAGAGTGGAAACTGTGTCTGGGCAGCCCCCAGCTGTGTGTTGGTGTGCAAGGCTCTGAATGTGCATCTGTGTGGGGATTCACTGGTAGGCAGCACTGGGACCATCTGCACAAGCCCAAGTTCCTCTATCATATCTACTGATGAGTTTCAGGGAGAGCAGCCTGGTTTAAAATAGCCTCTGGAATATAATATTAAAACCTTCCACTTAAAACCAAAACTGTTTTGAAGCCTTAGCTGCACCTCTATTTCCCAGCAGTTACTCTGGGCTTCAAAATCCAATGTCTTATGTAAAGTCTCACTGCAGGGTGGGAGGTGTTACTGAGAATTGGATGGGAGACACCTCCTGTCTTGGTCTGGGGGAAATCGAGGGGGAGATCAAGGGGACAAAGAACCAGAGGGGATTAAATCCGGCATTTGTGCTGGCAAGGAGAATGAGGCGGGGTGGGGGGGAGAAATTTCAGCTCTGCAAACGCCAGACCTGACATTTCTGCTGTGTGCTGTGCACAGCGGCAGCACGGAGCGCTCTGGGAAGCGTGTGTGTACCGCTTCCCTCTGCTGGAGGCAGCCCAGACTGTTACCTGCCTCCCTCCATCCCTCAGTATTTCTGTAGGTACTAAAAATGCTCCAACCCCTATCATCTGGCACAGCAGTGATAATGAAGTGGCCACAAATCCTTTCAGTAACTTTCATTTATACAAAAGTCTCAGTGCTGACTGGGGGGTGGAACACAGCAGCTCTTCCAGCACAGAGGAAGAAAAAGGATGAGAGGGAAGGGATGTGTTTTGCAGAGATTGTTTAAGCTGACACATTTTGAAAAGAGCCAGAATACCACAGCCTGGACATGTAACACTTCTTGAAAGAAGAATGAACTGTCTGATTGCTCACAGCTTTGCACAGCCACGCACAGCCTCCCCCAGCTCCAGCACTGTGCAGCACCAGCTAGGGAATGCTTTGGCCTTGTTCAGTGTACTGGTGTCCATATAACCATGCACTGATCAAGTTTGTTTTGCAGCTTGTGCAAGATCACAGGTCAAGGGAATGTGGGGGACTGAATGAATTAGTGCAGAGAAAAAGAACCTGCCTGCAAGCTGTCTTCCCTGTCCACCTCTTGCATCGTCTTGAGCTGTTAAAATATTTAATACAATACAGTGTAACTAATAAGTTTCCCCATCTAATCCCTTACTTAGAGATTGTGAACATCAATGGTTTTATGCCCAAGGTGAACTATAGGCTATAGAAATGGATAGTTCAGATGGAAATGATTTTTTTTTCTCTTTTGAGTATGCAGAACACTTCTTAATATTTAATATTTTATATTTGCCCTTAGATATATCCTGATGACATTCTCCAGTAGCCTTGTGAGACCAGCCCCAGCTGGAACAGTCCCAACAAGACTAAGTTGGTTGGGGCTTTGAGCAACCTGGTCTAGTGGAAGATTCCCTGCCCGTGAGAGGGGTTGAAATGAGATGATCTTCATGGTCCCTTCCATCCCAAACATTCTGTCGTTCTTTATCCTATGACCACCACTCCTATAAGGCCACTGAATGTCACAGGCTTCAGGAGTACAGGGAGTGTGAAAGCCTTGGAGAGCCAGGGGGGTTTTGATACTCTTTCATTTTGCTGATATCAGCCTTGTCATTATCCTCTCATGAGAGCTCTTAGAAGAGGAATCACAATCTAGTAGCTCTTTGGCATCAATACACTAAACCCTTTAAAGTTTTTTTAAAAAAACCAGACTGCTACTGCAAGAAGCCACAAACATGTTACACAAAAATTTCCAGTGCATGAAAAAAGCACTATATTTATTACAAAGGTATTGTCCATTAGAACATGAAAAATAGAAGTCAAGTTTATGTTTTGTGCAAGAAATATTCTTGTTTACCTACCATTTTCCTCAGATAGACTAATTTTGTAAAGGATGCATATTATCCCTAGCCTTCCTGCCATCCCAGTGGTGTGGAAGATCATGCTACCTCCTCAATCAGTCACCCACACCTCTGGTGAAACAAGCTTGCTTTGTGATTCCTATTGAATCTTAGCTGTAAACACAGCCTCAGTAAAACAAATCAACAAATACCTCTTTAGTAAGAACAATAGGGAGTGGGTAAATACAGAGATTCCATAATTTCACTACTTATTTATTTATTTTTAAAGGGAAAGGGATGGCAATTCCTCACAGGCTGAATGATGACAGCCATCTATGCCAACAGAGATGCTTGCTGCAAACAGGAGCTTATTTTTGTTAAATAAGCCACCAAATAAAGGTGTAAATTTAAAAAAAAATGATGATTTCTGTATCTTATGTGTGTATCTACATTGGCATTTAGCTTTGCATCAGATGGGTGCTATTGAGCACCCCAATCTGTTGGCAGCACTTCAGCATTTCTACAGAGACTAGAGGGTTAAACAAGTAGGAGACATCTTGTTATGATTACGGAAAAAGACAGCTGAGAGAGACTAAAACCATTGTATATCAAGATATTACTAGGTGCCAAGGCAGAATTCTTCCTAAAAATCTGTGACATGGACAGGACCTGTCATACAAAGGTTACCAAATATAAGTGGAAAATAGGAGAAGAACGTCATCTAAGTACTGTCCCTCCAGTTAAATGCCTAACACTTGAATTTTGAGAAATTTCATTATGACTGTTGTGTATAACAAAAAATGTGGGTTATTAGCTCCTATTGGCAAATAATTACTAAATTTATCCCATGTACAATTGCACCAAAACAAAAGACATTACAGAAGTGAGGTTAGCCTGTAGTGGCCACTCATGTCTTTGAGATTTTGTTCTCCTTGGAAGTGTGAAAAATTAGGTTTCCACTTTTGCATCAAATCAATAGCAACCTCCATAGGCACTTCTTTATTTGTATTTAAAAATAAAAAATAAAGAAATAAGGATGCAAAAAAGAAGAAAAAAGAGGAGAAAAATATGGAAAGGATAAACAAAAAAGGGAAAACAAAAATGAGAAGGAATAGGGAAAAAGGAAAACATAAAGGAAATCAGGGGAAAAAAGAAAAAGACAGAGAAAGATGTAACCAGAATATTTTAAGATGTGCATTAAAAGGACTGCTCTCTAAATGAATAGGAAACAACAGATTTTCTTCTGTCTTTCTTCCTTCTGATAAGAAAATTCTGATTTCCTTACTTCAAGCAAGGAAAGATAACTAAATTAATGAGCATGCTGGCCACACTAGAGATGCTTTAATTCCAACCACATTTGATCTTTGTCTAATATTCCTGATTATCTCCACCAGTATGAAGTACTCAGGCAATGAATGTCCCCGCAGGTAGGGTATGGTACTGGATATGATGTTAAATACAAAAATCTCTCTAACTGACTTTTAAAACTATTTCCATTGTACTTTTTCAAGCATTCTCTGTCATTGCCACTCTTCTTTGACCAGAAAAAAAAATCAGACACATTAACAAAATCAGAAATGGAATACACTTTGAGGGTGATTTCCTGTGCAAAGGGAATGAAAAGGAAAATACTTTCCCCTCTCATTAGAGGGACAGCCTGTAGTAGGGTGAGCCTGAGCAAGGACAGTGATGGAGGGAGAGACCTGAGGCAAGCCAAGATCTGGACCAAGAGCTTTCCAGGGATTGTCACATTTGGCTGAGGACAGAGTGGTTTGGCAGGGCTTCAGCCTGTCCAGCAGCCTGCTGGGAAAAGAATGGGTACATAAGGCTGATGAGGGAGGAAACACTGACCTTAATTTTGCTTCCAAAGACACTATTTTTTCCTAAAGTTAAAAATAAAATAAAATAATAAAATTAATAAATCAAAACAAACAACAACAAACCCAAAAAAAATATGTAATATGGTTTTGTAAATGTGCAATACAAAATTAGATAGCATGTGTGACAAGTGAAAATTATTCTGGTCTGTAACTGTTAATGCACAGTCTGAGTGGCACTCCAGCCTCCATGGCCTCTTTCCACAGCTCTCACAGGACTCTGAACAGAGACTGACACAATGAAGTTTGAGCCCTTAGACAATGCACTGCTGAACCTGTTTTCCTCATCCATAAAAGTTAATTAATAAATGTTTTATGAACCTTTCACAGGCCTATGCTATCCTGTGCTAGAAAAAGGGCTAATTTTGTTAAAATATTTAACACAAAATGTTTTCCCATTGTAAGACTGTTTTCAGAAGAACTGCAGCATTTGACCATCAGCTTCATAAAGCTCTGTCAGACCTCAAGCTACAAGAAATATTATGGAGCTAAATATTACTTCACCATCCTTGTGCATTTTGGCTTTACATTGTAATAAGTGTAAGGTTCTCTTCAGAGTGTCCCTGCAAAGGACAGGGCTCTGTCTCCATCTTTTTTCTATTCATCAGTGTCTTGTACTTTGCTCTGTACAAATGTTTGCAGTGATTTGTAAGCAGTCTACGCAGAGGTAGACTCAGCTGAGAGTTATTATTACACTCAGACAGCTTTATGCACTGACCGAAGATAAAATACACTCATCTCCTTAATACTATATATACACTTTCTCTATATATAGCATTAAAATGTCCTTACTGATGCTCAAACCATAGGATCTGTAGCTTGAATTGATATTTATACTTTTTTTTTTCTTTAGACCTACCACAGCAGTATTCAGACTGAATCAAGATAGCTTTGTTTAGTTTTGTTCCAGACTATATAGTGCAGAGACACAGTGGTTCAGAGCATAACTCTTCAAATCAGGAGGCTGGACAACTGCTACTGAGCACTCAAGTCTTCTTAACTTCTTTGTAAACTGAGGAGAGCAGTGATTTGTCAAACTGCCTTGAGATGTGTGTCCGGTAGATGCCAAGTGTGACTATAAATATAATTTGGGCAACTAAAGGGGCTGAAGCCAAGCCCTTTCAGAAGCACATTTTTAAACCAAGGAGGCTGAAAATCTCAGGCTCCCCTATTTAAACTAGAATGCTTTCAAAGCTTGCCAGATCATCCACATTGAATTTGGACAGAGAGTTCCAGAAAGAAGGAAATACTGTTGACCAGGCTGGTGGCTTTGTGCAAGCTCTCTGTGACCACTAAAATCAGGAATGTACTTATTAAGTATTACATCAGAGCTAAGATTGTTAGAGGATTGCATTCCTCATTTAGCAGAGATCTAGAACTACAAGAAGAGTTTCGGGCCATTAGTAAAAATAAGGACAAATATGTGCTCCTACATAGAAGAACAGTCTGGCAAATTCTCTCCATTACCACTGAATCCTGATTGAAGCCTCCGTAATGCATGGTAATCTTAGCATGCAGCAGCTCTGCTAAGATTTCTCAAGCAAAGTCATTGCAGCCCATTGCAGAATCTCTTCCCTCTTCTCTAGGTTCTGTGACCCATGGGTCAGGGCTGTTAATGTGGATTTCTACGCTGCTGCAGCCGTAGTGTTAAATGACAAGGATGACAGTCTTGCTAATTTATGCAGGCACCGAAAAGAGAGCTAGCCCATAATTTTGTTATGTTTCCAGGGCTTGACTTTTGTTCTAAATGTCAACAGGGTGTGCAAATGCCACGCAAGTCTCCCTTAGGACTTGGCTCAAGTTCATATGCAGATACTTCTGAGAGTGTCTTGGATTCATGAACTTAAAAGCCTCAGCTTAAATATACAAAAGTAAAACTAGTCTTGATAGACAATATAAAAATACTGCATAAACTCCTGAGAATTTCTTTAAATTTGTGCACAGATATGCACAAATGCACATATATATCCACACATACATTCTCTGTACACAAGATTTCAAGATAAGAACATTGGTCAATTTTAAGCAGTCCAGTTTACCTCCTTGGATTTTATTTGTAGCTGATTTACTGGCTTTCCCCATTTTTCTTTTAACTACTATGTTGCAAATTTCTTAGAATGATAGGCTTGCAAGCTGTCTCCTCAAAAGGAAGAGCATATAAGCACTGTGAGAGAAAACTCCTCCAGACTACTCCAGCAGTGTACCTCAGGGTTTTTCTGCATAGAAATGCTTTTAGATGTGAAAGACCCGATGACACAAAAGTTCCTATGTAGATCCCTCCAGGGCACGGCAGTGCTGAATTGCTTGGCAGGGCTGAATGGAAATATCTGTGCAAAAAGCTGCCCTAGCACTTGCCCATGCAAATAGAGGGCTTGTGTAGATCTCAGCTGAGTGATGATCAGGAAGGCAGAGCCTGTTCTGGATGAGGATATAGGGTATTTTAGAAGTGAGTGTTTTGCTGGGCATGTTGAGGAGGTTAAAATGTTTGAAGAAGAGAATTTCCAGACAGAGGATGTCTCTGAAGTTCTCTGTTCTTTTGTTAATGTTCTCAGATAAATTTTCTTGAGCCTGGGAAAATCGGAGTGGAAAAGTAAAAAGAGCTGAGAGACAGTAGAATAGCCTCAGAATCAGGCAATGAACAAAGGTGTGTGAAAGCATAGGAGACCCAGCTCTTCATAGGTGTTTAGATTATCCAAACTCAATTTAATCTGTGATATCTGATCATCATAGCAAGCTTCCTAGGAGCTCAGTTGATTTGATAGTTCTGACTTGTTATCCCCTCTCTGCCAGATCTGGCATATGACAATTATGCCCATAAAGAATTCAATTATATATTTAGTAATAATTGAAAAAGATTTATAAGGCCACACACACAAATTCTTTTCCAACTGTGATCTTGGACAAAGACACCATTTATGATCATGAAAGCAACACGTTGCCATCCAACCACTACCACTATCCAACTTAATCTCTTGTACTGTTCAGCTTTCACACCAAACACTTCTTCTGTAGAGACCAGTAGACTCATTTGAAGACAGCATCAATGCTGGGGTTTTTTATCACCATACCAAGGGAGGTACAGAGCTATAAAGCTGCTGGCTAATACCTTTCCTTAAAAACTGAACATCACTTGAGCATGTGATATGCATTGCAGCATGCAGAATGTTTGACATCCCAAATCTTTTCTTGTCAAAGCAGGAGCAGTACCTGATTCCTCAATGGCTTGATTCCTTGTAAAATTGCTAGCAGCTATTGAGTTTTTCAGATTTATTCTAGAGCAGGTTTTCAAGACTGTCTGTAGAATGTCAGTATCAAAGATGAAGCTGATTTTATTCTTATATTTTGGGCTCTTGACTTAAATACACATTTTTGAAATGTCTTTCTGAGGCTTTCCTTATTAATAAGGGCTTTCAGAAATAAATGTTGGTTGTCACAAAAAAAATTGTTTCACATTTCTGTTTTGTTTCCTGTCATTTTGTAAATTCTTGAAATCAGACATTTAAAACAGTAAAAAGATGTTCCAATAATAATTAACAAATATTTCTGCAAGTGAGAAGCTAAAAAACCCTGCAAACCTTGGAATATCTGTTCTATGCTATCTATAGACCCTCCACCACAGCATCCCATTCTTTTTTCCTTCCTTTTACTTTCTTTTTTCCTCTATGATCTCAACTCCCACTTCCAAAGCCTGCAGATATCCTGTAGATAATCTTTTTCCCTAGGTACCTTCCGTGCCTCCAGGCTCTCTTCTAAGTCTAGCAATTATCAGCTGGCAAAAGGCCCCACATGCTGTGACTGGTTCTAAGATGACTGCTGGTCTCTACATGCAGGCTGATTGTGCAGGGTCAGACCATGCAGAAAAATGTCCCATCATAATTTATCTGACCAAGGGTTGCTCCCAGATTTGGAGGGTATTAATTTCAGTCTTTTCCTCCCACTTTCTCATTAATTTTCATGAACCTTATCAGTACCTCATTATATTTTCTGGGAGATATCTAGTTCTCGTTCAACATGACTAATTCAAAAATGATCTCAGGTTTTCGTAAGGGAACTGATAAACAGATGGACAGGCAGAGCAACTGCATAAGGCTTCAGGAACCCAGAGGGAAAACTAAACTGTCACCAAGTTTGTACTCTAAGGATCTCAGGAGAATTGATATCTATTCATTAATTCTGCTTCATGACATCACCTCATCAGAGAGACAAATATTACTGTTCTTTAATTTATAAATGGGTCAACAAAGGCATGAAGAGGTCAGGAGACTTCTCATGGTCCTAGACCAAGTCTGTGGTGGGTCCAGGGATATTTTTTTGACTGGCCTGTACTGTAACCTCAAAGTCACTGTGTACTCAACCTGGTTCTTTATTAAAGGTGTGGCTTTGTCATGAAGCAGGATTAGGAATAAAGGTGCAAGCCATGGAGAACGTCTTGGGACAGCTGTCATGGCCTGACTTATTTGATCCTTGACCCATCCCAGCTACAGGCAGCAGGTTCTGCTGCGACACCTGAGACACCATCCCTGCATGGGCAGAGGGGCACAAAGGGTAAGGGACACAGACATCACTTGCAGACTCATTAGACTTCTGAAGATTAAAGTTACTGCACCTGATATCCACCTTGAGCCCTTGGATCCACACATTTGCCTTGTGTGTTTCCAGCTGCTCATCCTCAGGTCCTGTCATATCCCATGGGGCAATTCCTTTGAGTCTCCTGCTGCACAGATACTGGCCATGCCCAACTTCTTCCTGTAACTAGGTTTGCTCCTGCACCATCTCCCCTCAAGTTCAGATTCATCCTCTTGCTCAACCTTATTCTCTTCCCCCCTTCTTTTCCTTGAAGCAGATGAGAGCTCCCTTCCACAAAACATCCCCAGTGGATCTGAGACTTGGGAGGGGAGGGGAGGGGAGGGGAGGGGAGGGAAGGGAAGGGAAGGGAAGGGAAGGGAAGGGAAGGGAAGGGAAGGGAAGGGAAGGGAAGGGAAGGGAAGGGAAGGGAAGGGAAGGGAAGGGAAGGGAAGGGAAGGGAAGGGAAGGGAAGGGAAGGGAATGGGGTTTTTCCATCTGTACTTTTCTATCTATGTTTTTCTGTTTATTGATGAATCAGAAATGAAAAAAATGCTTATCTCCTAAGTTAACTACAGAAACCTTGATTTGATTTCTGTCTATCGTGACGTCTGTCTGCATGACCTTGGGCCTGCTATTTCCTCACCTTAAAAAGTAGTATAAAAACACATTCTTGCATTTTTGGCTGAAATAAATCATAGGCTCATCTGACAAGACTTGCTTGTCACTATAGCCTTGTATGCACATACGGTCCTGATCTCAACTGATGTCTCTAGGTGCTAATGCAATGCAAAGACTCTGCAGTCAGAACTTTGCAGTCAACTGTGCTAAGTCAATCATCTTGTGAAAATAAAAGCTTTGAGAATCCCATGAGAAGTAAATAAATAGATAAATAATGAGCAATCCCACTGCACTTGAGATCATGTGGTTTTGGACAGAAAAAAGAACTTAGCACAGGTGTAAATAGCAGCCCTCAGTTCTTCTTTCTCAAAACTCCCCTTGAAATGTCTGCCATCCTGCATTTTTAACATTTTATCACTGGAGCACAACAAGGTACTTAAAATAAAATATATTTTTACTCAGCCATCTTGCCACTTGAAGATTCTAGACAATTATGAGATGTAACAATCTCAAATTACTTTTCTCATTTTTTCAAATTAAAGAGTAAATGCTTTTCTCTTCTGTGAACAGGGTTTAGCTCACAGAGATTGCTGGGCCAAACCAGAGGCCTGCCACTTACAATCCACTTCATGTCTTTCTAGATCAGCAATTCTCAAGTGCCTCAGGGCAGCTGGATTTGGATGCTGGGAGCTCTGAGTATGTTCATAGCACTACCAGATAAACCACATTGTAACTCATTGACAATCAAAACCGTAGTGGCCGTGGATTTGTATGGGAGCAGCTGCTTAGCAAAACTGCTGGCCTGCAATTTTTAATGAAATCTGCTTTTCTGTCTTTCATGTGAAAATATTAGTTTGCTGAAACCAGTGCCAGTAACAGAAAGGACATATCAACTTCAGCCTAAATTTTTGTGAGAAAAAGGTTTCTGGCTGCGGCTATGAAGTTGTGAAGCAGAAAGTCACTCACTCAAAAAAGCCTGGCTATTGATGACTAGCAAGTCCTCTTGCAGCTGTATAAATAATGAAATACTCATTTGGCCAGAAAAGACACAAGCTCTTTAGTCCCATGCTTAAAATCTAATCTGGGATGTGAGAAATCTGCACATTGAAGTCCTTGCTCCAATAAACATGCATTTATTCACCCAAAGAGTGTGGGCACCTGAAGATGAGGGAGAGAGACATGCCTCAGGGAGACCCAGGAAAATCCTAATGTCCACAGTGGCTTTTCTGAACCAAATAATTACTAATGGCATAGCACATACATATTCTTTCCCCTCCCTCCCCTGCTTTCCCCCACTGCTTCAGATAGTTCAGTTTGACTTTAGATCAATTTTTTTTAAACCTGAACAGTTTTGTAGGGACAGGAAAACCATTTCCAAACCCACCCAACTCTACCTGGCATCCATCACCACAGAAGCAGACACTCAAATACTAATGGTGCCTGTAAAGCAGAAATTGAACTTTACTAAAAAAAAAATTAAACCAATTAATCATAGGCCAAAACTTCAGAAAAAACCCAACAGAAATCTTGCAGTGTGCTGTTAAAGCTGCCAACTTCTGGGATTTGCAGCAGTCTCACAGGAGCAGTGTGTTACTCCTCTTCTGCAACAGCTACATTGAAAACAGAGCTTTAAGCAGGGCCAAGAGTGCTATGGTTTAGAGAGTCAAATCTATCTCAAATATGTGCAAATTCACTCAGACTCAAGATTTTTTGCTTTGTGGAAGTCTTTTGTAAAACTAGAAATTACCCGAGGAAATTACACGGGCTAGAAATTACCCGAGGATCAATTGTTTGGCAGTTTGACAGGTCCTTCTTCTCCCAATTGTCTATTGAAGGTAGATACATTCATAGATATTTGTCTCTTGCTCCTCCTCCTTTCCTCATGATAAATGATATCACACATAAATATATGTGTGATATAGCAGGGGTACACACAAGGAAATGACCTTTCCATAATTGCCTTTCAGTGAGTCTCCCCTCACTTTCAACAGTTTATCCTTTTCCATGAGCCTTAACAAGAGCCTCAGTGGTTACCCTTGCAGAAGAAGTTAATATTCTCCCAGAAAATGTTTCGGCTTTTTCAGGCTGCACAGCTGCATTGTGTATGGGCACAGAGGGGCAACAGCCTTTCAGGAATGCCATTTGCATAGGTGTTGGCAAGCCAGGTTGGCTGGAGGAAGGTTGAATTCACACCGCTGCTCCTGATAGGCAGAGCTGTGGACCCTGCCTGTTAGCGTGCTGTGAATGGGGGCACGTGTGCTTTCGGACAAGAAGGACTCCATGCCTTAATGCACTTGCCAGGTGACTCCTGTACTGCCTAGCTCAACGACTGTGAATTTCCACTAGGCTTGGCTGCTGTGCAATGCAGAGCTATTCACCTTTACAATCGCTCCCTCCCCTCTCCCGTCATCCCCCACTCTACAGCTACTTAGAGAGCTAGGCAAACTTTATCATCAGAAAACAGATCAAGTCATTTGGCTCAAATCACCAGAGCGCAGCAGCAGAGCACAGCATGTTGGAAAAAAAGGGAAAAAAAAAAATCTTAATTTTTGGCTTCTTGTCAGGTTTGGGACCATATTTGCCAAGTATTTCATGAAGGATAGTTTGGATATTATTCAGGGATCCTCCTGAAAGCAGCATGTACCACAAAACGCACATCCCTACTTAGGCAGTTTTGCAGACTCAGGATGTGCTAGATGAGCCTTTCCTCCCTGAGATAAATCCAAGAAGCAATTATTCTGAGAGATATTTTATCCTGGCAGAAGCAGGGGTGTATTCAAGTACTTTAGGATTTAAGGGTCTTGCATTTTGGTGCAGGCTTCTTTAATCCAGTTTTGCTTTTTTAGTAGGGTATTCTGTTTTGTCCACACTCAGTAATACTTGTCTCTTTTGTAAAGGACTTGGAAATGAACAAGTGAAAATACAGCGTGATACAGAATGCTTGTTTACAGGGATGGTACCTCTACCACCTACCTGGGCAACCTGTGCCAGTGTATCACCACCCTCACAGCAAAGTATTTCTTCCTTATGGCTAACCTAAATCTACTTTCCTTTAGATTAAAACCACTACACCTTATCCTATTGCTACAGACCCTGCTAAAACACTTGTCTTCATCCTAAGTGCCATCTAGGTCTTGGAAAAGGCACTAAGGTCTGCCCAGAGCTTTTTTTCCAGGCTGCACAGCCTTAACTCTCTCAGCTTGTCTCCAAAGCAGAGATGCTCCAGCCCTTGGAGCATCTTTGTGGCCTCCTCTGGACCTGCTCCAGCAGGTCCATATCCTTCTTATCTTGGGGACCCCAGAGCTGGAAGCAACATTGCAGGTGGGGTCTCACCAGAGCAGAGGGGTACAGTCACCTCCCTCGCCCTGCTGATCATGCTTCTTTTGACATCACCCAAGATATTACTGACTTTCTGGGCTATGAATGCACATTGCTGGGTCATGTCCAGGTTTCCATCTGCCATAAACTCAACATGATTATTCTTTTTTTTCACTGTTGTATAGAGTAACAAGTATAGATCCAAACTTGATGTTTTTCAGAGAAACAGATAGGCAGAAGTATCTTTGGAGTATCTAAAAAGATGAATTTGAATTCTACCAACATTGTACTGTTCCTACCTGTTTTCAAGCTCTCCTTGTTACATGGGATCTACAGTACTAAGAAATGGTGCTTATTTCATCACTGCAGACCTCAGGGAAACACTGAACAGAATCAGACAAAAAAACTGACAATTGTCAACCTTCATGTGGAACCTCTTTTCACAAACAGGAGATGCTTTTAGCATATCTTTAAAAGGCTGATGTCTCACAATCTTACTGAAGTCAGGGAAGAGGGTTGACACTGGGACTTTATCATTACCCCAGGTTATTGAGGACAACTCTTAGCAAAACACTTTATTTCCTAAATATTTTATGATATAATCTGCTGATTTGAAAACATCTAACTGGTCCAAACCATTGCTCACCATATCCTCCTCGTTTCACTATTGGCACTCTTTTGACCCTGGTATGAATTTTATTAGTCATCCAATCACAGTTAATCTTTCTAGGGAAGAAAAAAGCATAAAGTCATTGAATGCTTCCGCCTCATCATCAGTTAACTTCTTTATTTGTCCACTGAATAATGGTCCTGCACTTACATTTCCTTTAGTGACAGAAGTGCTCTAGGCAGCTTGCCCCTCCTCCTTTCCTTTTGCCATCCCTCCTTCCCTTGCTTACCACTCATTTGTGCCAGTACAACAGTTTGCAGGACTGCATGGTGAACAAATTAACTGACTGAAGTTAAAAATAAACATGTTTTGCTGGGTTATTTCATCATGCTCTTATCTTGCTCTTATTATTATTTCTATTGCACTTACCCAATATGCTTTTATATTGCTGTAAATCCTTTGCATAACATTTTATCCTTTCTTTGTCCCTATTTTCTTCTAGTTATATTATTTCCCACTGATTTGATCTATCTTCCATTGTTTTTCTCATTGTTTTTTAAATTTCATAGAATGGAGATGATCATGCATCAGACGAACTCTTATTAACCTTCCTACACCTTCCACATGATAATTTGAGCCCCAGAGCTGTCTTAGTCAGCTTTTGGGAACTCTTTCCCCCTACATGTGCTGCCCCTGAGATCGCTTCTACCAATCAGTTGAATTTATTAATATACCTTTGCCTAAATACTTTTTTTATTTTCTGTTACTCTATCCTCAAAGGAAGTAGGGTGTCATCCTCTTCTATGTGTTTTTCTACTTTATTTTCTCAACCAATTTATATATATTGGTCAGAAGAGTACCTACAAAGTCTTTTTTTTCACATCAACCATCCCAATTTTTAGAGATAACAGGCAGCTTCCAGAGCAACCAAGGAATTTGCTCTTCCTGCAGTGTTTCTATTCCAGCTGTAGTTTGGTGTCGCTATGCCCCACAGACAACAACCCTTGAGGTTTGAAATATTCCAGTAGCTATTCAAGGCATTTATCTCACTTGCCTATCTGATGGTTACTTCAGCCCAACCCATCACTCTGTTGGCTTCCCTCCTACCTCAGCAAGATAGTTTCTGCAAGTGTCACACTGAATTCTGTCTCTCAGAGCCAATGATATGCTTTGGTCTATAAACCATGTCTTCTCTCTTTTCCACTTTCCTCTCTGGACAAGCCATACCTTTTTACATCACTATTCCAGTCACATGAATTAGCCTAGCAAACCTCTGCTAAGCCAATTAAGACATAATTCTAATTATGTATTAAGATTCCCAGTTCCACTGGCTTATTCCCCATACAGCTTACATTAGTGTATAACCATTTAAAATGTTCAGAAGATTGACCCAGTGGTTTCCTTTTCATCTCCCCTTTCTCCCTTTGTGTGCACGCTCCCCTATTTCTGGCAAATTTAGGTGCTTCCACATCACACACATTCATAACTGGTAAGCAAAGTCTGGGACCACACATTTTGATACTGAGGTAAATTATATTACTCAAATATTGCAATATTAAAATACTAAAATATTCTCAAGCACTAGAATTTTATAAAGGAGAGTATTTTCTGAAATATCAGCACAGTTACTGGATGTGTTAATAGCGTTAAAATAAGAAGGAGTGAGACAAATAGGTATTAGTCAGTGGAAAACATAATCCACAAATAAAAATCAGACAGATTAGAAAAGAGTCATATAGATGATTTATCATTAGTAGGAATTTTTTCCAAATCATGTTAGACCATCCCCACATCTCATCCCCGCCTCAAGCTGTCAAAAGACAAGGCAATACTTTATTTATGAATGGTTTTGGGCTTTCTGTGCCTTGGAAAATATGTTTACAAATTGACTTGAATAGCCAAATTCCAGAATACTTCAAACTGCTGACAAAGCAGCCTCTCCCTTTATCTCCTACATTAAATATAAAAGGCTTCCATTGCATTCTTTCATGCAAATCTGTACCTGTACTTATACATTCACAGACTTGTACATACACAGACACAGATTCACAGCCAGCAGACCAGCTATAGCTTCCCTGAAGTTGCAAGGAGGCAAAAGAATTTTTAAAAATGACATATTCAGCTATAAAAAATGGCCACATTACACTTTGGTAGCAATAACAAATGATAATATTTTGCTTAGTATTTCCATTTCACTTTCCATCCATCATGGACTTGTGTTTTGGCAGCAGCTTTTTGTTCATCCATTTCTTGCTGGTATTTGCCAATGCAGCAAACCACTATGCCTTTAATCCTAAACACTTTGAGGGTCCTTTGGCCACTTCAAGCATGTGGCATTGGTCATCATTGAACAAGCTGCTATTGGCCTCTCTGGTATCCTACAGAAACATTGCTAATATGAATCAGGCTATAAAATCGGGGGTAGAGCAAATAGCTCAGTAATGCAGCCTTCACTTTGTGCTGCTGCTCTCTCCTGAATTAGGTATAACACCATTAATAACCCATTTTAATGTACAAAACACAAAGAAATCCCCAAAAGATCATACTCCCATTGACCTTAGTTTGTGAGTATTCAGCTTGTGAAACTGTTAGATGATCCTTACATTTAATGAGAGACCTGGTAATCTTACACTCGGCAGTCAAAAAGTGAAACATTGAAAACTGGGATTGCACCAAACCAATTAGCTGTAAGGAGCAGATTAACTATGAATGTAATGAGGGTTTTTTTTGTCAGTCAGCATATATAGGAAGCTCCAATGGGAGACTGAGATCTTGTAGATCTATCAATTGCAGAAGAGCCCTGAGACTATGAAATCAGACTCTTCAGTGAAACACCTGAATTAAGCAGGGTGGATCCAAGCATACATGATTCATGCAGACATGACAGCAAAGCCAGGACTAGAAACAGCTTCTCAGCTCCCTGCCCACCATTGTAATGATCATAATATGTCTCTGGCAGACAAAAGCCTACATCAGGAACCTGCAAACCAGGTACTTGCAACACCTCCAAACCACTGCCAAACCCAGATACATAATTTACTGTGCACCACCCCACCAATGGGTATCCTTCTCAGAGTCCTAGTTGCAAACATAATTCAAAATTGGTTTCAAATATACACTAGAGAAATGAGCAGCCTCAGGGGGTGAGAGCCCTTAAATCATGGCTCACCATGTGAGAGTGCATGGCTTGCCTCCCCTATGGCTTGACTCCCCTGTGGACAGTGAAGCACGACAGTGATAATAGAGCAAGGCTGCTCACAGCAGACACAGTCACATCTTTCAGCCCACTCTGTGTGATAATAGATGCACTAACGTTTTGACTACAGCCTTGTGTTTACTGTGGGTGTTAGCTGAGACATTTCCATGTAAATAAAACATTCATCAAGCTCACAAAAATGTCTGCAGAGCAATTATTGCACAAGAATGGTGAGCACTGGAGAAGCGGGGTCATTCATCCATTCCATTTACCTGCTTAGGCTTGTTGCAAAGGAAGATGCCACTTTCACGGATGTTGGAATTAGGTCAGGTCTCCTGTGTAGAATCTGTGTGGGCCAAGGAATAAGGCTTGGCATCAGGAGACCTGGTTTCTATTTGCATAACTTCTGCTGAGTTACTCTATGGCCTTGAGCAACTCACTTTGCAGCTGCATGATGCTGTTTCCCACCCATCTGTAAAATGGGGTTAATGGTACTTATCAGCCTTCGCAAAGTACTTTTGTGATATAGAGATGAAAATAATGGTGACTGCTAATTGTTTTCACTCTCTCCATGGAGAGAAGCTTTTTTCCTTCCAGGAGTGTAAACCCAAGCCCATTTTCTGCTACTTGCAGAGTTTAGGTTTCCATTTGCATGGATGGCAGCACCCTTTCCCATAACTTTTCATAAATGCAATGTGCAACATCTGAGATTGAAGACACCTGGGTAATATACAGCCTCAGAGCAATGATGGACAGCACAACTGAACTCAGACTACAGAGAGGGCAAAACAGGGTAGAGGAAAACAACTGCTATTCACAGGAACTGAGGGCAACAAGAGGTTGATTTGGCTCACCAAGTTCAGATGGATATGCTTAAGAAGCTGTCATGAAGTCCAGGTCTCCTTGTATTCAGATTAGTGAATTAACCCTACAAGCTTCCTTCCTTTAGTGTCCTTCTGGATTAATAACAGGCATTGCCAGAAAACTTTTCTTTGTGGTTTAGTTTTCATTTTCAGAGTGTTTGTGCTCCCCAAATAGCTATTTTTCCTACAGACTGATCACTGACAACATACAGCAGTAGGGTAAGTATCTGAAATTTCTTAGTTACTGGAAAAGAAGAGCTTCAGAGACCTTCCCTTATTAGCACATTAATTGCAGCTGTCACAGACAGCAATTATTTGCTCAATTTTCCTCAAATTCATCATTTTCTTAAGAAACAAAACCAAATCCAAAACCGCAGTAATGAATATTCAGAGTATCCTGGCACTTGAAATCCTGTTCTCATTTTGTAGCTGGCACTGGCTTCTTCCTATCTGAACACCTTGCACACCTTTCAGGCATGTATGATTGACAGCTGTCCTGCACGCATAGCAAAATGAAGTTTAGTCCCTCATATCACAGACAAATGTACTTTGACAGCCTCAGTGCTGAGCACCACACCACACAATCCTCCCAGAAGAGGTTCCTTCCAGAGTAAACACCAACTTCTCTTAACTACAGCGGACGTTTCACATTTCTCTGCAGCCATCTGGGCGTACTGGTTTTGGCTGGGATGGAGTTTTCTTCAAAGTATGGGAGACTGAGACAGTGTTTTGGATTTGTGCTGGAAACAGCTCTGATAACACAGGGATGGGTTTGTTACTCCTGAGCAGTGCTCACACAGAGCCAAGGCCTTTTCTGCTCCTCAATCCCAGTCCACCAGCGAGGGCTCTGGCGGTGCGCGAGGAGTTGGGAGCAGATGCAGTTGGGACAACTGACCCCAGGTGATCCAAGAGATATCCCAGACCACACGGCATCATGCTCAGCATATGGAGCTGGGGAAAGAAGAAAGAGGGGACATCTGGAATGATGGCATTTGTCTTTCCAAGTCACTGTTACAATATGATGGAGCCCCACTGTTCTGAAGATGGCTAAAGAGCATTCTGCCTGTGGGAAGTGGGGAATTATTTCCTTGGCTGATTTTGATTGTGTTCACAGCTTTTGCTTTCTCTATGAAGCTGTCTTTACCTTAATTTATGGATTTTCTCACTTTTGCCCTTCTGATTCTCTCCCCCATTCCTGCTGGGGTGTGGGTGAGGAGCTGAGTGAGGCTGAGTTGCCAGTTGGGGTTAAACCATGACACTGTACAATGAAAACCATCTACAGATCTTGCAGCAGTAGACGGGGAAAATAAGGCAAGTAATTCCTAGGATCCCTTTAGCCATGTCAACTAAAAAAAGATCAGGAAACCATGTTCCTCACCTTTAGTCTTTCCCTGTTTAAGCTATTTGCCTTCATAGGCTCCCTCAAGAGTGGAGAGTGCAGTCCAGATGAATTACAGTACCTCTGTGAAACAGGCAGTTTCTCCACGGAACCTCAATTCTGAAAAAAAACATTCTCAGGAGCCTAAAAGTGCTTCTTAAAAATCTCCATAAGGCACTGCTGATGTATGCATGGAGGTATGTATGAATGTATGTATGTATTTATATATGAATGGACAATATCGCAGCTTTCACACTGAGAAATGATGAGTTCAGGAGATGATGGATTGGGCTATAAATAGTCTGTAGGAGGCATGAATATATATTGTTGGGGTGCAGAGGAAGCCAAGTACCTTGTCCACGTGCATCAGACAATAAAATGCAGGGAATTTTAACTGAGTAACTTTGAGCTGGTATGGCATATGCAAAATCAATTTGTTATGATGGAATATTTAGTATGATATTTAGATTAGTGCATTTTATCACTAGACAATGCTTTTATGACCATCTAGTGTAACCTACATATCACGTAGCAATTTCTGTAACTTCATGACTAATGGCTAAATTAGAGCATATCTTTTAGAGAGACACCACATCTTGATTTAGAGCCTCCAAGTCACAGAAAATATAACACCTCCCTTGTAAATTGTTTCCAAGGTTCATTACTCTTCCTGCTAAAATTTGCACCTTATCTTTAGGTTGAATCTATCTGGCTTTGACTTCCAGTAAGTGGATCTTGTTATACCTTTGTCTGAGGGATGAAAGAGCCCCATCCTACTGAAAGCTGTCTTCCTGTGTAGGTGCTTACAGTGCCAGCAAGTCTCCTCTTATCTTTCTTTCCACAAGCTAAATACACTCAGTGTCAAAATTATTCTTTCTTGGGATGGGAAGATTGACAAACTCGGGCAACTACCTGTATCTACTTGCCTGAGCATCCTTACTTAATCAGTGGAGGCTCCTCCAGATGACAATTTAGCTAATTTCAAGTGTAAATATGCCCTGAAGGTGTCTCTTTCTCTCTCAGTATCTATTTAACGATTCTAGGGCAAATATGACTCTCACTTGGATGCCTCATTTAAGCAACTGGAGTTTGGTGAGGTTTCCAGCCTTTAAAAAATGTTTGTCGCTTTCTGTTATCCTTTGTATTTTCTCACAACTTTTTGAAAGGATGAACATGAGAAATGGAGACTCATGCCAGCCCCAGCTTCCCTCAGTAAAATAATACACGGTTAATGATGCCTCCATTGTCCTGTTTAAATTTTACCAAGAGCAAAATTAGCCTTGTGTCTTAGCCATCAGCTCCACATTCACAGTTCATATTCAGTACATTGTCTGCAATGACCTTTCAGTATTTTTTCAGAGCTTCTGCTTTCCCTGAATACAGTCCCACATTCCCTAAGGCTCCGGGATACAGAATTTTCAATTTAGGGTTATATTAAAATAGATTTGTAGTGTACTTGGAGCTGCCAATCAGGATCAGGACCTCACCATGCAAACAAACAGTGAGAGACAGTCCCTGTCCTGAAGAATTTACACTCTAAATTAGACAAGACAGACAGTAGTAGTGTGTGTGGGCGGTTAAATGGAGACACTGAGAAATGAAGGCCACAGAGAGGTTTGAGGTTTCTCAGACCTTCCCACTTATCAAAGGGATGTATGAGACTTGTTTTGCTAGTGCTCTCTGGACTAGTCCATCTTAACATCCTTTTTGGTGCAACCCCTCAGGGCTTCAGGTGCAGGGCTGCTACCACATGAGCAGTTCTGTCTGACCCATATCCCACAAATACACAAAATGTATTTTGTTAGAAGTATGCACTGGATGGTAAACTCTGAGCTGCAGGAAGTTCCAGGGACAGAATCATCACTAAGTTGAGGCTTCCTGCCAAAGATTCTTCCAGGCACAGGCCCTGTTTATGGTTGTGGCCAGGATCAAACTAGGGCTCAGCCATTCCCGGAAACAATGCCTAGCTTTTCAGTGGCTGGACCAAACTAAGGTTAAAGTGGCAGGGTTTCTTCTCTGTTAGTATTGATTTATCTCTGAGGAGCAAAAGAGATGTACAACATGTTGATCTGCCCTTCTTACCAGCGCACATTTCTTCTCACATGCTTCAGGGTGACCACCCAGGCTTTCTTATGACTCTTTTGCTCCAAATCTTTTCAACAGGAAGGATTTGAAATATATTTTAGAGATATAATTGCTCTTTAAAGGTTTTGGAGAATATTTAAGTTGTGTCTGTCAGCACAGACTTTCCAGCTGAGTAGTTTGAGCCCTATAGCCAGAGGTGCAGCCAAGGGACAACGGCTGTGAATGGGAGGGTGACATGTGGAGCACTTGCTTTCATGAGATTTTGGGCCATCCTCTTGCTCTGGGCAGCTGGGCAGCTTGTGGATATGTGAGCAAGCTGGAGATAGGGTTTGCATGGTACAGTTTTCCACAGATCCATTCTGCTCCAGTTAAAGTCCATGTACCTTCTTTTGTTCTTAGTAGGAAAAGGAGGATTTGACCCTTATTTTAATCTCACTTTTTCTGTCATTTCCCAGTTTTTATTCCTTTGTAGGTTTTCAACATGACATGGGATAAATTGACTAAATGTTTCCAAAACAGGGCTGCAGGGTAAAGCCAGACTTTCTGTTATAATAATTATCCCTATTTACTCCAAGTTGGAGTCAGGAACTAAGTTATCTTGACCACGTGACACCATACAAAACTGTAAGGCCAAAATGCAAAATGGGAAAAAGCCAAACTGGAACAAAATAAAGCAGAAAACTGAAAGAGGGCTGGGATTGGTGATGGCAAGAGCAAACAGGGACTGACAAAAGCAGAAAGGATGAACCCTATTATATGGTGTTATGCTTTGAAACACGAGCCCTGCAAGGCAAAATAGGAGCTAATGCCTCTCCCTTACCTCAACGAAAGATATAAATATCAGTTAATTAACTTTCCTCAAGGACGAAGGGAAAAATTGCTGAACACCTCTAAAAGGAACATAGGTAAATCAAATTCCTTGCTTGTAGTCTATTAGCCACAAAAAGGTGAAAATTATATACACATGCATAATATGTTTTTTATAATTATATACACATATGAAAATTAAAACAATATTGATAAAGACAACTAAGGAGTAAAAAAAAAAATCCCTACCAACAAAACCCGTTTTAATTTTATTTAATGAATACTAAATAAAAGACAGTAAACACTTCACAGGAAACCCTCATTTTGGATTTGCTATATTTTTTAGTGTTTGACTTTGAAACATTAATAACATTTGTCCAGGCTGGCTTGGGATGTAATTTTTTTTGGGTAGCAATGTCATCTTTCTTTGTAAAATGCCTCTTTGCCCTGTGCTGCTCTTAGGGAGACAAAGAGAAAAGAGAGATAAAACCAGATGTGCTGTGTACTAATCTGATTGCTTAACATGTTTTTCTGGAAGATGCTCTGATACTGTGATGATTCAAGCTAAATGAGAACTTGCAGATAAGTGGAACTGAGCCCCAGGTTGTCAGTAATGAACTTCAACTAACTCACACTGGGCCCAAGCCCAGTAGCACTGGGCACTTTTACCTACCACAGTAGGCAATGATAAGACACGAGTATGATGGTCTCCCTGCGGATCCAAGATATTATACCACTTGCAGGCAAAATTACATTAGCTGCTCACTGTGCTGCAAATTTTAATGGTTTATAAGCAACAAGAAATTACCACATTGTAAATTTGGGATAGATGACACAAATCAGACAGACTTACAGAGGATGCTCCCTTTGCTCTCAGCTGAGTTGTACTTTATTAATATCCTGCTATCTCTTTGTTTACAACACTGATTGGTTTTATGAGTGGGTGAAGTGCATTTTGCTCATTTGTTTTGGTTTAGCATAGGGAAACAAGAGTAAAAGAAAAGGAAAAAAGAGAATCACTCTTGCAGCTCTCCTCTTTTCCCAGACCTCAGATCCACACTAGAGGAAGAGTTATATTAGTGACAGGGTAAGTGCATAGCAATCCTCACACTGTTTTCTTGATGATGTGCTTAAATGACATTGTGGTAGGCGTGCTTGTTTCTGAATAGGGACATCTACCCTTTTTGCTATTTGCTTTGGGTTTCCTCTTGCTGCTGCCACCACTTCTCCTCATAAAGCAGAGTGCACACAGGACCCTGGGCCACGTGGCTGATGGCACACACAAAAACCTGTCCTCACCATACATGCATGCAAAAAATTCCCTCTTAGCAAAGCACTGCCCATCCCTGCCCTCACTGCATCTCCTCTCTCCAGCGAATCCACCGGCACAGCAGTGTAAGAACAGATCTCTGCACATTACTATTGTGTATAAATATTTCCTGATGTCCTGCAGGTGATGGAAAGACACAGAAGTTCTGACATGAGCATCCTTTTATCCTGCCATGTTCACTAGAGAGGTAAATTTCACATATAAATTCTTGGGGCAATTACTCCAGCTATTTGGGTGAGCAGTCAGTAAGTGGATGTATATGGTTAAAGCCTGGGATACAATATTTGACACTCAGCCTGAAAACCATTGGACCTTTAAAGGAAATCTAGTCCAAGCCCTCTGCAATGAGTAGAGAAATCTTCAACTAGATCAGGCTGCTCCTCAGTCTGACCTTGAATGTTTCCAGGGATGGGACATCTACCATCTCTCTGGGTAACTGTGCCGGAGCACTACCACCTTCTTTGTAAAAAATGTCTTCTTTATATCTAATCTAAATTTACCCTCTTGTAGAGAAAAGCATTTAGACCATGTCATATTGCAACAGTCCCTGCTAAAACCTTTGTTCTTATCTTTCTTATACACTTAAGGTACCAAAAGGCTGTGATAGGGTTACACAGGTCTTCATGAGGCTGACATAAATTTTTGTTTTTCTTTAACATTGTAAAAGAGGATTTTAACTCTTCCTCTGAGTCCTGAGAACTCAGGTTCACATCACTCACACTAGAACATGCAGCCAGAAGTGAGGACAACAAGCAAGTATGCTTATGCACAGGTCTGTTTCTCAAATATATTTACCTCTAAATGATTGGGGTTAAGGTGTAATGAATTGCATACAGAGCAATCCATTTTCCTCTGTCTTACTGCTGAGCTCCATGCTCAGAGACACAGTAATATTGTATGCACAACTCACGAGATGAGCACACTTATATTACAGCTGCCACTTGGAAGGCCAGTGAGGAGGGAGTAACAAATGCTGCATTGTCAGTTTGCAACAATAAAGAATCATTTTCATTCCTTGTGCACAAGAGCTCCAATTATAATCTAATTCAATTCAGATTAACTATGCTTTGATGGCATTTCCATTACATAAAAAATAAATTTATTAGCCAAGTATAATATGTTTTGTCTCTAGTTCTAATGCTAATAAGGAGACTGTTTAACTGCTTTAATGCTGCATTTTAACCACAGTTATAAGCTATTTCCTCAAAATTTATAATCAGGGTGTGCAAATATTACACTGGAAACTCACAGAAAGGAAAGTTATCAGGATTTACAGGTGAGCTGCTAATAAAGGCTTATAATCCATTTGGTTTAAATCCCACCCATTAAGAATTTTCATAAGGCTTTCAAAAAAGATTCTTTCCAGGTGCTTCATCCCATGCTAATTGCATGGTCTGGTCAAAGGCAGCAAACATGATGGGATCAAATTAACACTGCTTTATCTAAGGATTGTTAATGATTCAGTGCAGGTATTTCTAAACTACAGACACCTAATCTTATTATAGCACCAGAGCTGAGTCTTTATGTTCTCTAAATGATCTTGATGGCTTCTGTGCCACCAGCCTCTCCAGTAATCCTCAGCCTGTCCCTGAGTTCCTGATGGGTTTGTATCCTGCTATTTTAAATGCTGTGCTGGGGTCTTAAGGACAGGCTGCTCACTCTTGCCCTCTTTGCCCAGTGCACAAATGGATGGAGGCTCATAACTAATTAGGCATTCTGATTAGTGGAGCACATATTTATATTTCCACCCAGGGCTGTAAGGCATGTGTTTGAGCTACTACAGATGAGAACCCAAAGCAATCCTCCCTCCTTCACAATGGAATCACAAGGCTGGATCAGCATCTGCATCACTTTGCTGGTCTTCAAGCAATCATTTTTGGCAGACTGTGCACAGGATGCTAGCATGGGGTTTGGAGTCTGAAAATTCTGCTCTGTGCCAAAACATGAGGGGCTTTGCAGAGTTAGAGCAAACTATGAAACTGTATACTGTGAGAAAACACACTCAGCACAAACTCAACCTATTTAGTGCAGGAAAGACCCTGACAATCCATCTCAAGGTAAAGGATAATTTTTGAGTAACTTGCATTTGAACTGAAATGGCCACTGCTTGGGCAGCTTGCTTCAGTCAAGAAACAGTTGTCTTGGAAGAAGCTAGATACCACAGCTCAGGAACCAGTCAAGATGGATGCAGTAACAGATGGAACGTTCTGATTACTCCAGATTGATATCTATGGAAGCTCCGTTTTAATTACATTCTACAGTGACAGAAAACCAGACCCCTGCTGTACTTATGAATTACTTTCTATTCCAATTTACTTATCATGGATGCCATTAGTTTATGTGAACAGAAATTAACATTTGTTTTCTTCTTCTCTTTCACAGTTTCTTTTCAGAACAAAAACACTTTCACTGGGCAGTCATCATTAAATCAAATGATATCTGAGGGAAAATAAAAAAAACAAAACAACAAAAACAACAAAGCACCATAAATAGCCCCCCAAAGTTCTGAAGTAGTATCTTCCAAAAGGAGTAGGAAGACAGAAATGCCAAAGGCAATTTGGTCCATTAGTCAGCCTTCTCCAATTATTTATGATAAGCAATTTATCCAATCTTTTTAATAGTCTTATAGGGAAAATGCATTTTCCACAAACAGATCAGCAAGTTGATAGTTACTTTTTTGCCCTCAGTTTAAATCTTCTTTTTCTTCCTTAACAAACATCTGCAGACAATATATCTAAGCTTCTAAAATTGTAATTTTTTTTGCAAGTGCAGTTGCTTACACGGGTAAGAGATTTATTATAGCTATCTAATAGATCAAGTAACAAGAAGATCTAATGACCGGACTCTAAAGCTGAATTAATTAACTCTGGATATGCTGCATAATTTTTTAGTTTTAATTTTTTTGGGGGGACAGTTAGGGCAATTAGTCATTGGGATAACTTAACTGGAGATAAGGCAGAATTCCTATGGCTGCAAATCTCTGATACAAGACTTTCTAAAATACATATTCCAGCTAAACTGGAAGATGGAAGCTACCTGTCAAACTCCATGGCCTTTTGCTTGTAGGATGTCAGGTTAGATGAGCATAGTGTTCCCTTCTGGCCTTAAAATTTATGAAGTATTTATTTCAGACATGATCTGTACTAGTCACCTAGGTCAAATAGTGGGTCAAACGTTTATGAAAAACCAGACAAGCAGATACAAGCATCACCATGGGGCAGAAAGTGGTGATCTTCACCCTGTGTTTCAGCCAGGTTCTCAAAATTATGACCAGAAAGCTGAGGGTAACCTGGAGTTCTAATCCCACAGCTCAAGTGACAGCTTGAAGTGAAACAACTAACACTGAAATGAAGTATCATCACCTTAGACGGCAGGTTACAGCTGCTGAAAATGTGCTTGTGTCTAAATTAAACACAAATTTACAATTGAAACATAAAGGGGGGGGGGGGGAAATCAAACAAAACCCGACTCCTCCCAAAACCCTATCAAGACTTTATTCCAGAGTGCATGAGAAGAATCAGCATCATGTTTCTGCACAAGGTGGTTACAACCTCTGCTTTGTGCCCTGTGCTGGTGACACAACCTCTGCAAAGGTGCTTGGTGGAAACACCTCGTAATCACACAGAGCTGGAGGCACTTCAGAGGCATTGGCTCCAACAATTAAAGAAGTAGGAGGACTGATCTGTGAGGAAACAGCCTCTGAATAACTTGGGAAAGTGATGACTAAGGCACTAAGTTTGGTCTTGGTGAATTTTATGGGAGGTTTTCAGCTTTGCTTGATGAAGGACAAAGATGTGCTAATCAATAGCAAATGTTAAAAATGTGTGAAAAAGAAGAGGAAAAGGAGTATTTTGCCACTGCACAGAGTATAAATAACATAGAATTAGAATGGAAAAAATATAAGTGAACACTTCTAAAATATCAGAATTTATAACAGGCAAATTATGCAGAGAAAATGGGTGGAACAATCCAATATAAGAGAATATGGTTTTTATACTTTTAACTAACTTTTCTTATGAAAGATGTATTAGGAGTTGAGAACACTGGAAATTGAGATTTCCTAGTCCTTGGAGATGAACCTGGATAAGGCCTTGAGAAATTTTCAGTTGATTCTGTAAGGTTTTTTTTCTTTATTGTCCATCAAAGCCCTGTGACCTGAATCTGTCCAGGACAAGAGGTTTGCAAAAACAGATTCCTGTTCCCCAATTCTTTCGCCATCAAATCTTCGGAGCAAAACCACATAACCAGGACCTACCAGAGACTACATCCTGCTACTGGATTTAGCAAAAAAGAGGGATGACTTTTTGATAAGATCCTATATATATATATAAATAACTCAGGTAATGTTTTAGAGGCTTGTGTCTTATTGTTCATTGATGGAAAGTCTGTATTTCATGCATGGAGTTGAATTAAATATCTATTGAACAGTAATATAATAAGATGCACTTATGTATCTAATCTTCTGACCTGCTCAGTGAAAAAGTGCTGCAACAGTTCTTGTCTTTTGCCTTCCTATTATTCATTGTTTGTGTACTCCTATCCACGTATTTTAATTATGAATAATGAGGAGTCACAGGAAGGAAATCTAGTTCAGTATTTCTTTCCATTGAGATTAATTATCTTTATTTTTCCCTCATTTGAGTTTTGGGGTTTTTTTTTGCTGTTTGTTTAGTTGTTGTTGTTAGTTTTGGTTTTTTTGACTGGAGGGCCAGCACTACAAGAAAGATCACCAATTCTAAGAAGAGACAGTTGTTATCAGTTTAATGACCAGTAAATAGCCAGATCCTGCCATGACCCAAGGGCTCTTGGTTCAATGGGAGCCAATGACTAATAAAGATATGCAACTTTTCTCAGCATTGATTCTTGCTTATACAGTTCAGGAAAACACTGAGAGCAGGGAAACCATGTTGATGGCAATAAGGCATTTATGGCCTTGAGAAAATGCTGTTTCCTGGCCATCTGTAAGTAAAGCCTCAAATTTTTTTCTGACTCTGAATCTGCTACAAATGATATGAAATGTTGGTGTTGGATTCAGAAGTACTTTAATAGCTTTAATTACAATATAAAATATGCTGAGCTCATTTTGTATGCATCCTCCCCCTTTTAGCAGTTGGCCTTCCATTTTATTTTTGTGGAGGTGCTGGATATTGTGTGTGTCAGGCAGCTCTTTCCAGATGTGAATTTGAATGCATGAGGAAGAGAAAAACGGTCAGGCATGGAAAAGTAGTGAGAACTGAAAAATAAATTGCAAGATTCTTCAGACAATGTTATATAGGAAGAAAAGAGATAGCTGCCTCCAGATGGATCCCAAAGCAGTCCATCTGGTTGGTCTGCATGGAAGCAGTCCCCAAGCAAGGAGTGATGATTCAGCAATTAGAATCAGAAAAGGTAATGGACCCCATGCCAAGTTAGCAGAGCTGCTGTAGACCTTTCTCTGTTTTGTGTAAGCCAAAATATACAGACTTATTGCCATGTTTACACCATCCTCTTTGCTCTAAACCTGGTGTGGTCTACTCCAGGTGTGATTCTCAAAAATTGGAAAGTCTTTAACCCTACTCTACACTACCTACATGTCCTACTGGATCCACCACAGCATCTACACTCTCCAAGCACTCCCAGCAAAAAGTCCTGCGTGTGCTGGTGAAACCTTCTGCCACAAAACAGGCAGGAGAAGACTCAAAGTGATGACCAGCCATAGTGTCTATCCTGGTCTTCCGGAAACTGGTGCATCATCCTATATATATTCCTCTTTGTCCGAAGGCAAGGACTGGCTGCAGAGTGAGTAAAGTTGGGATTTTCTTCTGAGAACTCCGGCTATGCAGAAACTGGGATGCACTGAGGAGAAAAATCCCTGACATCCCTCTAGACTCAGGTGCCAGTGTGAACAGCCACTCCACAGAGCAGGAAAGTACTGAGCACGTGGCCTATGACAGGCTTTATATCACTGAAAATGGGAACTCCCACAGCAGTGCAACAGCATGAGAAATGAACTACAGAGAGAGCAGAAGGAAGAATGGACTGGAGCATGCTGAACAAAGAGGAAATCACATAATCAGGAAGAAAATGTATGGCCCTTAGCAAGACCTCTGGTAGCAAAATCTATGTTAACCATATGACCTTGTAAATTTGTTGAATGTACATAACTATGTTTCCTCTGGATAAAATTTTTATTGTGAAGAAAAGCCTCCCTCAAAAGATAAATATGTTTCAAAGGAAGTTTGAATGAAGTTTTAACAGATCACACTTATACTTTTGTATAAGGGAAAGAAATGCAACATTCAGACAGTACAAATGAGAAATTTACGGCAAGTTGCAAGTCTTCTTGTGTTGTTCCCCCCCCACTCCCTTCAAATTATCAATAAGGAGGCCAGCTCAGTTTGTTTTTCTGACATTATAGGCAGCAAACATTTTTTTTTCATAAGGTTTGTTGTGTCTCAGAGTGATATTAAACTATTTGCATTAACATTACTCAAGGCTATCTACCATCAAACCAAGTTGTAGACTCAACAGCCTGATTATATCATCTTTGGGAGAGGAAATGAAGTTTAGCATTCATTTGAACATAAATAAATTTAAGCAGTTACTAAAAACTTTTAAATCTCATCTCCTACTCAGTTTCATAGGGATAAAATTCTCGTAGCAGACTAGGAGAAAGGGAGCATCTCAGGTATCCTGACCCTTTCACTATTTTGTTAACAGCTATTAATTTAATAAAAAGTGCATTTTAATTCGGACTAACACAAAATCCTGGCACATGGAAACCAGAGATACTGGTTTATTGAACAGACCATACTTAAAAGGCAGGGAAAGGCTATGGCCAGCAAGATCTAAAGCTTCTCTGTGGACCACCAGCTGGAAAAAAATAGTACAAACTATGAGTTGCTATAAGAAAGAATGTAAATAAAATCATTGTGTGCTTAGCTATCAAGTTGATGGGACTTACGAGGATTTTTTCCCCTGGACTGTTCCCAGTAATCACAGTTCCAAAAAGATATTAATTAAAACAAGATTTTGGATAATCTAGGATAGAGAAATATGCTTTTAAGGGGGAATCAGTTTCCCAATCTGTTTAGTATACTGGTAGATGATGCAGAGCTGACATGGTCATAGGTTATATGCATTGAGAGCTTTCTGACTGTAAGTTGATCTTTAATCTCACAGAATCCTAGAAAGAGTTAAGTTGGAAAAGACCAAGTCCGCCTTTAAGATGACCAAGTCCACCCATTAACCCATCCCTGCCAAGTGCCAAGCCCTCTCTAAGACATGTCCCCAGGTGCTACACATACATATCATTTAAATGACCACCAAGGCTGGTGACTTAACAACTCCCCTGAGCAGACTTGTTCCAGTGCTTGAGAAACTTTTTGGTGAAGAAGTTTTTCTTAATATCCAACCTAAATGTTTCCTGGCACACATGGAAGACTTTTCCTCTGCCCTATTGCTTGTTTATTGGAAGAAGAAACTGACATCTTCCTTGAACCTCCTTTCAGGCAGTTGTAAAGAACTTATTTAGAACAAATAAAATGAAACAAATTGCACCAGCCCGTGTTTGGAAGCAGAAACTTCCAAATTCATACTGAAACAGTAGCATGATTATGTCCTCAAAAAATGTGTCTAGATTTCATGGTAGCCCTTCATCAGTTAAACTCAAGTTTCAGCTACAGCACATTCATTTGAAAAGCAAAACACATACAGGCAAAGGTTTCTAAATTGACACAGAGGTTACTGAGTAAGTGCTGTGCTACTGGATAACACAAAATTGAAGGAGAGATCTGCCAGTGAGGTCTCTTGTGGACAGCTACGCCACTGAAGGATGTGGTTGGGAGGTACTGAGCGTTTCCTTCCTGCTGCTGAAGCTCTGGCAGCCCATCCATTCCCCAGCACTAAACTGGGTTTTCTCCAACTTCTTGACCCCGGACCTCCAGGCACATCCAGGCAATAATCCAAGAAAACGGCTGTTCCTGATCTGTCCCTGATTCTCCTGCAGTGGGTGAGAGACTTCTGCACTGGGCAAAAACCAAGGGGCTTGTGCCTCATTCTGTCCCACCTTTGCTGTCTGTGTGCAGCAGCAGCTGCCTGTCCTGGTGCCTTGGCTGGAATTCTTCCGTGTCCCACAGGCTTAGGGGAGAGATGCTCAGCCCTCCCACTCCCCACATGGTTGATTACTGCCCCATGTCTCCACACTGCCTTGCTGGAAAATGAAGGCAGAGGATCATGTGGATTTTCATTCACAACTGTTTTGCATCTGTAAAAATTATAATTCCCATCCTTTTTCTTCTCCTTGGATACAGAATGGTTTATACTTAATGATTCAGCCCACACTAGAAAAACACATCTATCCAGAAAACTGCCTGATGTGTTGATGATGACTTTTTTTAATCATCATCCATTAAGCATTGACAAAGATTAGTACATCTTAAAAATGTATTGTTTAACTGTAGCAGTTAACACATTTTCAAATAATACAATTTTCATATTTAATCTCTAAAAAGGGGTGATTAGAAATATGACAAGTATCTGCTACATTCAGCTTGTTTTTCTAGTCGTGAAGAAAGTGCATCTCAAGCTACATTTACAGAATGAACTTTTGAAAGCAAAAAGGTCATGTCAGTTTTATAATACCATTATACTTACAGGCCGAGGTACCCCAACAAATCCAGGTTTAGAATCACATAATTGTTAGGTTGAAAAGGACTTGTCAGATCGCTGAGTGCAATGGGTAACCCAGCACTGCCAAGCCCACCACTAAACCACGTCCCCAAGTGCCACATCTAAAGGTCTTTGCAGTCCCTCTGGGGATGATGACTCCATCACTTCCCTGGGAAAACCATCATCACATCTCTTTAGCTAGCTGGAGTCAGCTGCCCCAGCCAAGTCTCCTCACAGCTGCTGGTGCTCCACTGCAGACTCCCCACAGATGGGATGATGTGAGAACCTGTAAAGTCCCTGACTCAATGTAAACGTAGCTAAAATTTTCCTCAAATATCATAGCTACTGTCAACAATTTTGGATGTTAGCAGTTATGGAGTTTTAAATATTATCAGAAATATTTCAAGTACAACCCTTTTTTTTCCTCCACTACTTGTTTGGAAGGCAAAAAAGCAAATAAATATTTATCTTATGTATGTATATATGTATGTGTACACACAAGCGTATAAATATATATGTGTACACATATAATCTAATTTTTTACTTCTTTATTTTACCCGTATCTATCAGTAATCTTAGAATAATCTGTTACTCCATTCATCCATTGTGACAAAACCAAGTTTCACAAGTAGTAAGGTATGATCCTTTTCTCTTGTTGGATAGAAGGAAAATGCTCAGACAAAAACACAACTCACTAAGTATGAATAAATTATTTTGATATGGCATAATAGGTATACTATGCAAAAAGTCCTTATCTGCTTTAGCTTATCCTCAGTAATGCATTTGATTAGATTTTTGTTTCCTTGTTTTCATTTGTTTAAACCAAATTTGACAGTGATGAGTATCTTCTAAGAACAGCGTAGCAAAAAAAGGACTGACATTATGTATGTAGAACCTGCTATAGGAGTTTCAAATGCTGCAAACAGACTTTGGATAGATCCATTGGAAACACTTTTAAGAATGAAGAGATATGCTAATGCTTTGCTTTTTCCTTTCATCCATAAGCCACTACACATAAGTGAAATACTGTATTATTTTACAAGGTGTAAAGAGCACAAAAGATTTTGACTTTGCAGTGGACAAATCACCCTGGGATTTCCAGGTCAGCTGCAATGAGATTCTTCTCAGCAACTCAAGGTAATACAATCTTTATCTCTGTGACTTTTACCTAAATGTGCAAATGGAAAAAATAAAAGACCTATCAGCTTTCTGCTCAGCCAAATTAACTGATTTGGATTTTCATTCTTTCACAGTTGGCTCTGAATGGAAAAGGTGTTCTGCTTCAATCCCTACTATGTATTTTACAAGTTATTACTATGCTTATTCCTTGTAATAGAACACGTATGTACAGACCTGCTGAGGCACGATGAGTAAATATGTACATGCCTACAACATCACATTTATGTATTTCTTAGGTATCCAAAGGGTCCTTCTGCTTCTGTCAGCAGCCTGGAAGGACTGTGTGCAATTTAAAGAAGTCTAGGCTGACACTAAAGGAGGATGGGGGAAGATCACAATTGCAAACCACCCTGTATTCCTCACCAAGGACATGAAACTAGGTAGACTCAAGTGGAAAACTTCATTACAACAAATGTCTTGCATAAAGGAAAAAAAAAACCTACCAATAGAGGGGAATCTAAAACGAAAGCCTCTGGGCAGACTGGCCATTCTCAGCATTACTAAGTAGCTACAGCTGCTGTGTCAGAGCCTTAGGGCACAGCCTGACAGGGTTCCAAATAATAAAAATTGGGATGTTTGCTACAACTTGGTTCTCTTGTTGATACCATTCACCACATATTCCTTAATTTCATACACTGACGCTGCTGCTTCCATAAATTATCACATTTTATGGTTTTATTGCTAGCAAAATAAACTTTGATGACATATTTAAAAGGCATCAAGGCTATGAAAATGAGTTTGTATTTGTGGAATATTTTAAGTTGTATTATTTTCAATATATTACAGTCAAAGGTGGAAAAAAAAAGTGTTTAAATAAAAGTGACACAGTGAAGGTTATTCTGACCACATATATTCACAGACACACGTAAAAATGACTTGAAAGATGTCCCATCTGCCAGGGCTCTCCATCTGACTGCAGCAGGGAGTTGCTTTGCAGCCAACCCATGATAAATAGAATGAATTCAACAAAAAATGTGGCAGGCAGCTTCTTGTCAGTCTTACTAATTAAAAAAAAGCAAACAGATGGACAAGCAATGACTCTTATTCAACAGGAATCTGGGCACTTTAAGTGAGAAGGCACTCTCAGAATTTTCCTAGGATGTAAAAAGGAGTGTCCTTACAGATCAGTTTCCAAATTCTAGAGCTTAAGGCTTGACACTCTGTTTTTGATTGTCCTCCTGCAGCATCTCCCCCATGCATACTGGTATTGCTCTTATACAGAGTTCTGCCTTGCCTTGAAGGAGCAGGGCTGAGTGGTTCTTGGAGAAATGGGAAAGGGCAAGGGAAATGAGAGATCACAGGTTTGATTTAATTATGCTGTCAAACTTAGTGTTTTTTAATCTTCAATTTGTAACATATATAATATTTAAGTACATAATTTTGCATTTTGATTTTTGTTTCTTATTATTAATAATACAATATATAATAGAGATAACATATAATAAAATATAGTCACCTTTTACACTAGTGAATTATTACCACATCAACAGTGTCTGTGGGAGGATTGCTAAGAGGGAGGGTGATTGCTCCTGAGGAGCAACAAGCCTGAAAGCAAACAAATGAAAGAGGAGAGGGAGATGCAGTGCTTGAAGCTTGCTCTGAGATGAGAGTGGAACAAGATGGAAGAGACAGCACACATGAAATAACGTGAGCTGAAGTGAGATGCTGCCAGGGAGGGTTATGTGGGCTCATGAAAAATGTGCTTCAAATCAGTGCAAAGCAACTGGGTCCTGCAGATGATTATAAAGGTGAAAAAAGGAGGGAGAAGAAAGGGGATAGCCGCTACCAGGTAGAAATTATGATGGCTTTATTTGCACCAGCTTGGGCAGAGCTAAGAGGGACTAAAAGTGAAGTGGAAGTGACAGGAGACAAATTGTAAAGGTGCTAGTTGAGTGGTAGCCACACAGGCAATGAAACATGATCACTACTTTTTCAAAGGAGAATGAGCCCTGATTCTACTACATCGGTATCACAAGAATAGGACACAACCATGGACAGAAAAATTTTACCTAAAAACACAATAACAAAATCATAAAATCATAAGATGGTTCCGGTTGGAAGGGATCTTAAAAGATTGTCTAAGATCAATGCCCTTATCATGGACAGGGACTGTGTAACAACTGATATAGTGGAAAAATATGATTTAAAATGCATTTTTTTTCTTCCATTTTCTGTCAATATAAACATAAATTATCTCATTTGAACTTCTGGCACCTCTGTTAAAGACATTCTATTTCAAAACATCATTTCTACAAAGACTCGCAGACATTCTGAGGTCTCTACATAGTATAATGTTTGTAGGGCTTTATTCAGTGCACAGCAGTATGTATTCAAGCTTTTTTTATTGTATTTAAGGGCAGGAAGAATACCAATTTCAAGAACTCCAGAACTGATGAGCTGAGCTGCCAAAGCCATGAGATTTAGTCTGGAAGTTATTAAAATTTTCTGTGCTAGCCTCCCAAATTTTGCTTTTTGAACAGCCTCTTTTGACTTTGAGCAAATCAGCCAACTCACAACAGTTTCGAGTGAGCAGGGCCAGCTTTCTAGTCTCTTTGGGAGCCTCACTAGAAGAACCAGCTGGGACTAAACCACAAAAAGCTGCCAGCTGGTGTAGCCACCTTTTCCCCTCCAACCAAAATGCCCAGCAAGAAATAACTCTGTGCTTCTCTAGCTTACTTTCTGCCAGCTCACTACACAGCCTTCTTCCTCCACCAGTCCTGAGCCTTCATCATGCAGTATGGCAATTAATTTTCCATTCTTCACTGTAACACATTTTAAACCTGCTATCAGTAATGCTGAGTTAAGTCACACACCCTGGAGGAGTTGGAGGACCAGAACCATGGGATATACCCTGGGGTCCTGCTTGCATCCAGCACGTGCCTCTTTCTCTGTGCCAATACCATCACCTATTCTTTCTGCCTGACTCATTCCCAAACCTTCCTGATAGTCCTGGAAGAGGAGAGGGGAAGCTGCATCCTCCTCTTTATAACTGATCCAAATACCTGCAGTATTTGGAATATTCTAAAACTCTGACTATTCTAAAATCATTGATCGCTCTCCTGAAAATATCAACTGGATACTAAAAAGCTGGACTGGAGTAATATTTTCAAATTTCCTTTTATAGATATCTGAAAGCTTAGGTCTTCATATGAAGGCATCACTTTGGAGGTACAAATGTAAAAAAAAAATTAAATACACCAAAAATTTCACAGAACCATTACAGTGAATCTCTTGCCTGTGAAATCTCTGAACAACTCTTAATTTAGACAGTTAACTGATTTTCAAAACCAGTGCACAAACTACAATGGGGTCAGTAGAAAAGTTCTAACAGATCTGTAAAAGGACACTGAGAGAAATCAAGTGAAATTCAAACAGGTGACATCTCTTAGAGGGGAATATGTCCAATTCAAGATGTTAATTCTGAAATAAAAGAAGGCTAAAAAATCACTGGAATTGATAATTTTATCTTTTACAGTCTGACTGAATATATTTAGTTCTCTTTTAAAAATCAATAACAGAAATCTCAACAACTATTTTTCAGGGAAAATCTAAAACCCAGATGTACTGGTCCTGCTCCCAGTTATCTCAGCATTAAAATGAGAAAGAAATTCATAAATGCAAATGTAATTCAAATCAACATCAGCACTGTCATCTGCAGGGAACACAGTATAACAGAATCAACATCTACAAACCTTTGAGTTTTATCAGTGTTATCATTAGCAAAGCCAAATTGTGAAATCCTCAGTCTGCTTCTCCTGCAGCAAAACTCCTCCTCACTGGTATGGGACTTCAGGACTGAGTACGAACATCAAAGCTTAGACTCATCCTCTGAGTCCCCAGATTCCATGCACAGTATTACAAATAGGATTTTCAGGATTGTAACACTTCTGTGATTCAATCCGTGGTTAGCACTGCTCCATAGAGTCCTGGATAGGACTCAAGATTGGTCCTTTTCCCTCAAAGTTCACAGAGAAACCTTTTAACTTTAGGACCTACTGAGTATATGAGAGTTTTAAAAACTTCTGCAGGACTACTACAGACCTTATAATCTGTTTCCAACTTAAACAGAGAGCTGGATGTGCATAAGAGGAAGGAAGGAAGGAAGGAAGGAAGGAAGGAAGGAAGGAAGGAAGGAAGGAAGGAAGGAAGGAAGGAAGGAAGGAAGGAAGGAAGGAAGGAAGGAAGGAAGGAAGGAAGGAAGGAAGGAAGGAGAAAAAGAGAGAGAAAGAGAGAGAAAGAGAGAGAAAGAAAGAAAGAAAGAAAGAAAGAAAGAAAGAAAGAAAGAAAGAAAGAAAGAAAGAAAGAAAGAAGAAAGAAAGAAAGAAAGAAAGAAAGAAAGAAAGAAAGAAAGAAAGAAAGAAAGAAAGAAAGAAAGAAAGAAAGAAAGAAAGAAAGAAAGAAAGAAAGAAAGAAAGAAAGAAAGAAAGAAAGAAAGAAAGAAAGAAAGAAAGAAAGAAAGAAAGAAAGAAAGAAAGAAAGAAAAAAGACAACACCCTCTCCCCAAACCTACCAAAATTAAACTGTCTCCCACTTTTCAAGGGGAGTGGTGATGGGAAAAGTGGTAAGGGAGAACAGTTCTTGATGTGACAGTTGTTAGTCATAGTGCTTAAATGCTCTACTGGAAAACACTCAGATAAAGGCTGGGTATGAAGCAGAGCATAATTCTGCCTTTTCCCTATCATGTTTTGTAGTCTACATCCTCTGCTCTTTCTCAGACATGATGAACCTTGTCTCTCATTAGGTACAAATGGAATTTCACAAACATTCACACATCAATTTTGCTCATTCACTCAGCTGAATACACAGGACTAGGAAAATAATCCTTTGGTGGCCTAAATCAAAGATTTACACTTTACTTTGCATATAGGAAACTGCTAAAAGATCACAATTCCATAACAAATCTGACTGAGTAACAAAACAATCCCTCCTTTTCTTTCCTCGTTATTTCTGTTCTCCCTAATGTTTTAGATGCTTGGTCTTTGTAATTATTTTATTATTTATTCAGTACAGTCAATGTACTCAGAAAAAGACACACCTAAAATGACAATCCCTAATCCCTAAAAAGCTTGGTGAAAGCAAGCATTACGCATTACACTGCCTATGCTTATTTTTGACAATTCCTTATTTTTCTGTCCTGAATAATTAGTGGAGTCAAGATGCTACTTGCAACATTACATGATATAGAAAAGACTTTTTGATCAATGCTGCACATTTCACAGGGCTAACCATGCTATCACTGTGAGAAATAAACCAAATACTCTCAGTCTGACATAATCATATTTAATAAGGTTGAATTTTCAACTCAGAGATTTACATTTTTTCAATGGCATATATTTCCTGAAGGATTAGTTGCAAAGCAATGGCAATACTTTTTATTTTTTCCCTGAAATTTTTTTAATTGAAGCCCTGTGTTCTGTTCCTATTACCCCTTCTTTTATTAGGGCTTCTCATCACCAAATACCCAAGTATATAACACTAAACGCTTCACAAAATTAACTCTAAGAGTCATTAGAGATGTCTTATAGTTGGGAAGGTGAGTGAAAGGGTATAAACCCAGCAAACTCAGGATCATTACACTACAGGATCTTGCACAAAAATCAGGTTTGGTAATATCTCAGGTAATAATAAAAACCATTGTGCTATGCTTAGTTCTGAATGAACCAATGCATCAGCTTATCCTCAACTTATTTTTCCATTTTCTGAAAATAAAGGTAATAATTATATTCAGTGCTAACATCACTAAGAGGAAAAAAAAATCTTCGGTTATTAGCAAATTTTATGCATAAATTCATGCTGTGTGAGTAAAATAAAAAGGTATTTGTTTCATTATCTCTAATAGGATACTGAATATCATTATGTTTCTATTGATACCAGCTAATTTGAAATGGAAGAGAAGAATGGTAACTTCTGCTCTGAGTGTTGGACAGCAATAATAGGCTGTTCTGTATTGATTTTATCTTATTTTATTTTATAATAATTTCATTGTATTTATTCTAACTTACTCAATTTTATTTCTGTTATTTTAATCTGGTTTGTTTTTTTTTGTTTTTTTGTTTTTTTTTTTTTTTTTTGTTTTGATCTTTTTAAATTTCTTTGGGCATTATTGTATTTAAACCACTTCAAATGTAGAAACTTTTATTTAGCAAATATGACATTGGCACAGTCATACAACAGGGCCATCTTGAGAACAAAACTGAGTAATAACTGAAGCCCGGGCCTCCTTTTCCATTATCCATCGTGAATTTGTGTCCTAAAATAACTCCATTGGTTTCAGCCTTCCCTGCAAACCCTGGATCGTCTGAGTACACACAATAGAACATACCCCTGGACAAACAAAAGGAAGGCAGATTCAACAAAGACTGAGCAAGAATCAGAAGTACCAGCGTTGTAAATCTAACGTGACATTTGAAAACATTCCTTTTTTTTTGCTCCTTTCTGACTCTTTTGCCTTTTAGTTATTCAGCCTGCAAAAATCATCTTTTTTTCAGGTCAGGGGTTATGTTTTATTCTCATTGCTGAATGTAAGAGGGACCCAGTTCAGGGCATTTTTCTAGTGTGAAGGAAATGATAAACATGACCGATGTTAAGAGGAGCTTATTTTCAGGAGAGAGTGCTGGCATTTCACAGAGCTGCTACTTTATCTGTATTTTTAATTAAACTATCAGCGACTTTTTCTGCAGATACATGTTTGCAAACATGTTATTGGGACACAGCATAGGAGGAAAATTCAAAGGAGGTTCATGGGAAGGGGTTGCTATATTTCAGCACATGAAAAATCTCTACAAAACCAACAAAATTCCCAAGCCTGCATTTCCTGATAGGCAGCATGGACCTGCAGAAGAGGAGTCAGTGCCAGCCCAGGGATGCTGAATTCCAGCATCTCACTGCAGCATCACAGCTGACAAACTTCCCAGTGTCACACCACCACGTTGGCTTGTCTGGATCTGCCTTGGGAGCAGCTACAATAAAACACATCCTGCAGCCTTATCACCCTGTAGTTAAATGAAGTAGACAAAGCTCAAGACAGAGAGCAGAAAATAAGATGACCCAGGTGCTCCAGCAGCAAAAAAGGTTGATACAGACGTCACCTGCTGCAAGTGTGGCTAAAAGTGAGAGCCACTGCAGGAGGCTGAACTGCGTGGGGAAACAAGGACAAGCAGTGTTTGGGATTGCTCCAGAAATACTGATTAAAACCTGTACAGCAATGAGTGAGGGAAAACTGAAAGTAGGAGGCAAGTTGGTCTCTTATTATGGGTTGAGAAAAGTTTCAAAGGAGAAGCAGGACATATGCAAGAGAGCAGGAGAGAGACTTTTGGCAAAGGCATGGAGTAATAGGAAAAAGGGGAATGGCTTTAAACAGAAAAAGTGAAGGTTCAGGCTGGGTTTTAGAAGAATTCCTTATTGTGAGGGTGGTGAGGTGCTGGAAGAGGCTGTCCAGAGAAGCGGTGTCAGCCCCATCTCTGGAAGCGTTCAAGGCCAGGCTGGATGGGGCTTGAGCAACCTGGTACAGTGGAAGGTGTCCCTGGCTATGGTGGGGGCTTGGAAATAGATGATCTGTGGGGCTCACTCCAACCCAAACCTTTCTATGATATGTGAGTGAATAGCAGATAATTTTATGTATGTCAAGGTTTAAAACAAACACCCTTTTGCTTTAGTGACTGAGTTTAGTGGGGGGAGGGAATTCCAAACCCTTTGTTTTGTTGTTTTTTCCACAGCAAAAAAAAAAGATATAAAGGGAGACTTTGCTTAGGATTAATTATTGAGTGTTCCAGAGCTTTATAATATATTTATATACTCCCTTGAGCTTGGCAAGCTCTTTTTCTCTTTCTCTTTTACTCTGTCATCTCCAACCCAGCACTTTTCACTCAAACACCCAATGAGACCCTTTGTAGTATCAGAAGAGAAGGAGGTGCTGAGGGAAATGCTGGAACCCTGTACAGCTCTCATGAGTCTTGCTCCAGCTAAGGGCTTCCTGAGCACCTCCTGAAAGCAGCCTTGCTCCCAGGATTCAGGAATATGGCTGCAGAGGAGTATATTAATGCCCAGGTCTAATACGTAAAATTGAAGCTATTTTAGCAATACATTTTACTACCATAATTATTACCCCCGCCACAGAATTTTATTTACTTGTGCCCCTTTTCTACATAGTTTGGGGTTTCACTTTAATCTTATCCCTCTCTCCCATTACAGCATTAAGAAGAAAAACCAGATTAAAATGCATTTGCAGTTTGAAATAAGGATGGCAGGAGGATTTTGATAAATGTCTGCCACAGGAGCATGAATTTTATTAGATGGAAGTACAGCTGCTGAACAACTCAGATGACCCAGATGATGCTGAAAAGACTACAGCTGATGGATGAGAAAGTAGAGCAGCTGTGGTTCCAGGGCTGAGGAGTGAAGACACAGCTCTGATGTTTGCCACTGTTAATGAGCCCTTTGCAGGTACATGGCCTCTCCAAAGCCCTAAGCAAACAATAATTAACATACTTATTTAGGGTCTTACACTTGCAGGGACAGTGAAAGAGTTAAATAAGGTGAAAACTTGGCCCCATTGACCTCAGCAATGGCTAGATCACTTTTGTGGAGCCAAAAGTTCGCCACAAGTGAAAGTGGTTTTCTACAGATTACACTAAAAACAGCATTCTAAAAACAGCTTTTCACCGTTTTTATGGTGGTGAGAGGAAGTGCCTTGGTGACTGGTGACTATCTGGTGACTTTGACAAGCAGAACAACTAGACATGATTTTATATAAATGTTCTAGACATATGTTTGTTTGTTTAATTGTTCTAGACATTACCTCTGGAGCTTGGGACAGTAGCAAGAAAAATCAATTCTGCATTAAGATGCCATCTACACTTTCCCTGTTTTGTACTTCGGGCCATGTACAAAAAATACCACGACTCTTCATTCAGACTGGCATGATAGCAATGAAGAAATGTCTCTGAGATACTGGTTACACATCTTTGAATTATTTCTCATTGCTAAATAATGCCCTGGTTACATTGCTCTTTACAAATTGGTGACCTGGAGTATTCACATCATTTGTATGTTAAACCACAGCTAGGCTTGTGTATTGGGCACTGTGTGCTTACATGTACTCCAGTACAGACACAGGCTGTAAGTATGAGGATATGTCACAATCTATTGAACTAATAGCATGAATTTGAAATTCCATGATAAAGCCTTTACATGAAGGATAACAGCTTTATTGAACTACCAAAACAAGCACAGTTTGCAAGTTATTTAAATTCTGCATTTGAAAGTAGAGAGGGTCTCGTAGTCTATCTAGAGAATATAGATATGGCTCCAGAGGAGGAATATTTGCCTAAACACAAACTTCCACAATGTGTAGATATCTTCATCTGAGTTAGCCAATATGAGTTAGCTTCTTTTGTACTTCTCTGACTTCATGTAGAGGAAACACACCTCCAGAAGCAGAATCACTTAATCTTAAAACAAACTTATGATTTTCTTGACTCACTCTGGAGGGATTCAGTCAACCAGCTTACATAATGCTACCTACACTGCAGATATCTGAAATTAGGGGAGGCAAATCTTATGCCTGGTAGTTTATGTTACTCCCTCAGCAGCATCTCAAGTCAACACATCCAAAGTCTTCAGAAATACTTATCAGAGAAATAATCTAATCCAAACTGGCTAATGGAGAGAGATAGCTACATACAGACAACCAGCTCTGTCCAACATGAGATACTGTCCTATGGAGTTATATTTCTCTCTCTATCTCCTCTGACTAGATAAGATACTTAAATTTCATGTGGCTACAGTCAGGGAAAAAAAGTCCCCCAAGGCTGAATGTCTTCCTGTGGTTCAATGAATGAACAACCGATTTCAGTTTAATTCTCTCTCACCACGTTAGAGGAGTGTGGAAGAGTTTAGCTTTAGTCTTGCTACTTCCTGCCTCTCCTACAAAGGACGCAATTTAGTGAGTGATAAAAAGTGGGAATTTAAGACTATGACTTCCTTTACAGGAGATTGCATTTTCAAAAAACACTGATGAACTTGGATGGCTCGACATTCACAGGTCAGACTTGGATTCCTGAAGAGGGTGATTTTCAGGACTCCTCTTTGGCTCTCATAAGGTCTAGTGGCATTTATTAATTATTTTTGTCTGAGAAGTCAAAATAACAAATTGTTTTGTAAATGCAGTTCCTAGTACAAGTAGTGCTTACAGAAAACTGTAACAACACCAGAACCCTCAACCCCATGTAAATATGTTAGCACTTCAATTACATCTGTTGCATGTCAATATTTTAAAATTCAATTTTCAAACTCATGGCCAGATCCTGACTTAATTAAAGGCATACTTCTTTCTAAGAGTATTTAAATTCTATAAAAAACATTCTCAGAAGAGGCAAGAGGGAGAAATACTTTCAGTTATCATAAAGCCAGCATAAGAAGTTTGGTATCTCACATGGTATCTCCCTGTTATCATGTGAGGGCAAACGGGGTAAAATAGGACCACACTGCAAAAAATTCTCCCTAGAGGCCATCACTTTCTCCTATAAGAAGCCTTATTCTTTATACTAATTTTGCAAATAGTGATTCAAAATATTCCCTATTCCCCTTATACTCCCTTGTCAGCCTGCCTTCACCTTCTGCCAGATGAATATTGATGCAAGAAAGTCTCAGTTCTGTCAGCCTCAGATACTTCTTGTCATCAAAAATCACTTGCAAATCAAGAAAAACAGCATAATTTGTCCTGCTAGAAGTAAGTAATGAAGAGCATTTTACAATGGCCCACACTCCAATTTTAGTGTGGCTGTTAACCAGCTGAGATCAGCTTCAGCCTCCTGAGAGTTGTGCAACAGTTGATCAGTGAATGTCCCTAACTCAGCACTTAAACACAGATTTGTGCTGCCCACTCCACTCCAGCCCAGAGCAAGTCTTCACTGTGTGTTCCTTTATATTCCATGCTTCTTCAAGGGCAGTATTACAAAAACTTTTTACTCATTTAAGTAATAACAAGCCTGCTGCCATTTCAGTTTATCGTCCACAAGTCTGCACATTTGTGTTAGAGGACAAGACTGTTTACAGCCACAGTTCACAACAGTAATCCCTTTTAATACATTTGATAGAAGAGGGAAACATCTCCCATCTCCCTTTCTGTTCCAGCTTTCAAGACTAATGTATTGACAGTACTTCTTTCCTGGTAATCATTTTCTTAATCTCTGGATTTTTCTAGAATTTTTGTAACCTCCCAGAGCTTTGCTTTGGTTTTGTGTTTACTCAGTCTCCAACAACAGAGCTTGCCTCATCACCGTATATAGTCAAGCACTTCTCTAGCTTCATGTCATTAGGCTTCAAGGAAGTGACCCATTCTCCTTCCAATAATAATTCTGGAGTGCATCCAACACATGGAAGGACTAGCTTTTGTCTCTATATTCCCCCCACTGGATAAATGCTTGCTTTCCAGTAGAATTCCTCTGTTTTTATGCATCATTCAGTACTATCACTCAGTGACTACTTGGACTGAAGTAAAAAAATAAACAGCATAATAAGACAGAGTACCACTAATAATGTAAATTTTAAAAGAAGAATTAACTACTTATTTTGCTATTTTTTGGCTATTGGCCTTTCAAAGCTTCTATCTATCTTAGAAGTCTTACAGGAAAAAAATAAATCTCAAACCATGCCAGGCATAATTCAATCCATAATAACAAAATTCACAACTTTGGGCCAGAAGAGGCTTGCATGAGCCAAAAAGAAAGTCTGCTGTAAGATTTCAACTCCTGCCTCTTGGACATATCACTGCTGGCCTTGGCCAATGCGATACTGCAATTTGGTGCCAAAACTGTCTCCAACACTTTAACACCTCTGTTATTTCTTTGCTGTGGACAATAGATAAGCAAGGGTGATGTCCAACTTTGGCCTGGTTCAGCAACTTTGGCCTGGTTCAGCAAGTGGGAGACTTGGGTTAAATGACTTCCCTTGTTGAAAACACCATTCACAGATCTGTAGGGAGCCCTGAGTACAGACTAGGCAGTGCTCTAGCTCCCTGCTGAAAGTACACCAACAGGCAGGGAGAAAACACACACTGTGATTCCTGGGGTTGTCCTCTTCAGGGCCAGGAGCTGAATTCAATGACCCTCATGGGTCCCTTCCAGCTCAGGAATTCTGTGGTTTTATAGCTCTATGTGATTCCATGAAATGAAGTTTCAGATGGCCAGAAGTAAATCATGCAACTCAGGGACATGAGAACTCTGCCATGAGCAAGTAGCCCTCATTCCAGTTTCTGCTCTGGTCCCGTGAGTCACATGGATGCACTCCTGGCTGCACTGTATGTATGAAATAGACTTATTGTGGGTAGGCCACAGTGTTGAAACAGTCCTGATTCCATACACTTTTCCAAGTCAGGTCTCCCTGTGCCACTCTTCTCTGTGCAGTGTCAACATGTAATTTGATTTGATTTCTGAATGGCTCCAAAGGATGTCAGCACTAAAATTCAGTGTAAGGTATTTGCTGCCTGAATCTTTTCGGGATGTAATTTCCTAGGCTTCACCTCTGATGTTAATGTAAAATGTAGTTGCCTAGGCTTCACCTCACATGTTAAATGTAACATGTTATAATGCACCTGGAGAGAAACTGAGTGAATTTCCCACCGTCTAACAACGAGGCTGCTGCAGGAAGAGATTTAAGCATTGCTGCCTGTCATTTCCATGAAGATACTACTTATCTCTACTTCCCCTGAAGTTGAAATTTACATGAGAAGTGTCTGGGTGGTATGGAAAAGGAGCAAAGGGAAATTTCAGAAAATAAAAAAAGGCTAATGCTTGTTCCAGAACAGGCAGAGGTGGGATTGAAAACAGGTGATCTTTAAATCCTTTCCAAACCAAATCATTCTATGATTCCATCATTCTATGAGCTTTTTTCCCCAGCCACAATTTTCATTATTTTATTCAGGGCCTTGTCGTTCTAAAGAGGAAACTGGTGGAATTTATTAAATGTAGTTGTTTCATAGAACTTATTACAATTTGTCAGCAATTTTACACTGTTTTTTAAGGAAGGGTCTGTGAACTGGGCTGGGGTCTGTGAACCATGGTGACACAACATTGACACTAACCACTCTGCCACTGAGAGTCAGTCATTCCCTGTTGCCAGTGAAAGCCTTATGTAAAGATGAAAAGTGAATCATTATCCCAATGAATAGCAATTATATCTTATCAATTACACCATTTTTCAAAATGGCATTTTCTCCTCCAAAATCACAACTTTTTTACACTTCATCTTTCCCTTTGTTTTTTTCTTCTCTTTTTATTTTTTCCATTTCTTTCCCTTTCTTAGTCCTTTCACATTCTTTACTACAGAAACTCCTAGTTTCCCATCTTGAATTTTACCTTAGTTTCAAAAGGATCAATAATTTCATAGTGAATGACTATTTGAGAAAGACTGTAGTAGAAAATAGAGATGAGAAATAAGCATATTCCAAGCATATGGGTTTAGGTTACTGATTCAGTAAAAAAAATCAGTACATCTGAATATTTGGAAAGTTTTTTCCCAACTAATGAATATACTTCAGATATATTTTTTTAAATCAACCTATCCCTTAGATTCTTCCAAATTTGAAGGTGCTGTAAACATAAAAAGCAGAATGTAATCAGCCCTCAAAAAGGATTTTCAACACCTCTGTTCTTCACGTTATCTTGTCTCTCCTCGATTCAGGCAAACAGCAAAAAACCTCAGTGCCAACCTTACAGGACTCTTATGCCTCTGTACGAATTATCTTCACAATTGTTGGGTACTGTAGGCACACACCTGCTCCTTGTTTTATGACTGGGTCATGGGGAAATGGACTGGCTTCACCAGAAGTCACTCAGAGAAAGAGTGTCAGAGCAAAGTATAAACCTGATGATCCCAACTGTGTCTCATGAATCAATTATATTTTCTCTTTATCTGTTATTCTACAAGGATGCTCTAAATATGTTGAATTATGTTTTGACACTTTTGAAACAGACTTTTTTTTCTAAGTTTTTGTATATTCCTTTTATACCATCTGCAGAAATTCCAAAAGCTGTAGTTTAATTTGGCTTTTGTTGTATTGTACTGAAACAGAGATTTACTGAAACTCATATTCCATTCCATTCTATTCACAGTGAAGAATAAATCCTACTTTGCAGTACAATGATTAATATTGATTATATTACTTGAAAATGTAAGAGACTGCACACAAATATATTTTCCATGAACCAGTGTTCTAGGAAGGACCTCTATTTATGGTAGCTGCTAAATATGATCAAAGAAGTGACTCTTTAAAGAAGATAGTTAAAAATATGGAATTAAATATCAAGATTCAGTCTCAGAGGAACAACACTTCTATCTATACAGGAAAGATTGGAGAGCAAACCTATGATAAGAAAAGCTCACAGTTAAGGGGCAAAGTTTGAAATATAGAGTTTTCCTCTGGTGGAACAGGAAACAAGGCTGAGGTTCATGGCAGACAGTGCACAAGAAGGAGTGGAGCATCCTATGGGTGTCAGAAGCTGATGAGTTTCGTGAGTTTCAGATCATTTTCCATCTCAACATCGATGTTGAAAGACACCAGCTCAGTTCATTTGGTGCTGTCACACGTCTCTGTACTACTTTTCCTCTTCTCAAATTTCTAATCTACCTTCTCATCCTCTCCAATCACGTAATCTGCTTGACCCTCTCATCCTGCCCTATGCATGGCGAACTGCACATTTCAAAAAAGCAGAATCAGTGATGGGGCTGGAATCACAGTATTACAGAATGACAGAAACTACTCGGTTGGAAGGGGCCAACGCCAATCACCAACTCCAACTCCTGGCCCAGCACAGAATGGCCCTCAGAACCACACCATGTACCTGAGAGCATTGTTCAAATGCTTCTTGAACTCTGTCAAGCTTTGTGCTGTGACTACTTTCTGGGGAGCTGGGTGTGTGGTCCCTTTGAAGAAGTTTTGAGTTGCTCAGAAGCCAGTGAAGCTGTTCCAAGATACTATCTGCAGGGATTTTATGGCACAGGTGCACATGCAATGAGTTTATTTGGGTTTTTTTTTCCTTTTTTCCTTTTTTACTAGCTATCCAATTTAACTGCATTTTTGAGTGTGTCAATAATCCACATCAATCCATAGTATAATGACTATATTTCAGAGTGCCAGTGATGTTTGAGATCCCATGATTTAATTTCACTATGACTTCATATCATACATTTACAATACAGACAAAATACAGACCAGCAAACAATTCCAATTGTGCATTAAGGAAGCCATGCATTTTGGAATTGATGTAAACCAGCACAGGACTCGATCCTCCTTTGGGAACAGCATGCTTTTGTCAGAGCCAAGTTGATAGAGGTGACCCTACCAAACAAAGCACTTCAGATACTGTCCAGCAGAGATCAGCAGTGAATAGACCCCTGTCAATCAACAGAATCACCTTTCTGCTGGTAGTGGCAGGCAGCATTTGCCAAGGGCTGTGCACCAAATCCAGACTGCTGAAACACCAGCACAGTGACTTAGCCATGAAATCATCCCACTTCTTTGCAAATAGAGTTGGATATTGTTAGGAGACAGGTTTAAGAGAAGGAGGGAGAGCACTCCTCTTGACAACTCAAATTCATAAATCAGAGCCAAAAGAAGCAGCAGGTTTCTGGCTACACTGCATTTAGATCAAAGGCTCTGTTATAGCTTATATGATTAATGAAAGATGAACAGCATTCCAAAGATTAACAAATTTAATTCCTGAGAGTGTAGCAGTTATCTGTGTGGGCAGACTGACCCCTAATCTCTGACTCGGTGCTGGACTGTGCCACCCTCACATTTTTTCTCTGCTCCCCCTCCACCACCACCATCACGCTGGCAACTGTAAGATGACATTGAGTAGATGAATTCTGAACAGAAAGATAAAACAATGTGAAAGGATAGAGATTGGGAGCTTATCAGCCAAACAGGACACCGGATATAAAAAGTAATCAACTTAAAGCTCTTATCAAAATGTTTCATGGGAACAGTTTTGTTTGGTATTGTTGGTTTTTCGTTGGGTTTTTTAAAATAAAAATCTGTCATTGCTCAGGAAAAATTACAGGATTATTTTGAAGTAATTGCATCTGATATATTCTGCATGTGGGCGTTTATGTGTTCCCTGAAGAATGCACATAGTTTGTAAGTTGATGTGTTTTAAGCCAAGGGAATTAAATTATCATGTACAAAAGGACTTTATATGCAAGAGGAACCCAGACATAACTTTTTCTGTCCTATTTAAAGGATGAATGGGAAAATACTAAAAAGGAATGCATACACTGCAGTATGTTAAGAATATAAACAATTAACAAAATATTTAGACAAATTACATATAGTTATGTGCTAAAACAAAATAGCTGCCTATAAAATCATCCTTACTAGAATTCCCTGGAACTTTATTTGCAGAAGTTATTTGAAAAGGTTTTGAAATCTTACAGACAATTCCATAAACAAACAACTCTAGAAGTAGCATATTTTTTTTGTTTTCTGTTGTTGTAAGAGTCAGCTTTTAGGATAAATAATTTTCAGTTTACATGCCTACTCTAGTATGAACCCATCCTGTTATCCACTGCTTAGGCATTTTCTAATCTGGACAATATAATTTCACTCATTTTAACAATTTTCTGCTCAACAGAGAAAAAAAAAAGTGATATTATTTCATGAATTTTTTTCTAGCTGTCCTTTTTTTAGTATTATTGCAATGAAAAAGCTATTGGGCATGTGAGTGCTGGTTTTACAATGAAGGGGAAATACTTCTTAATGAGCTAGATAATATGATAGCACTAAAAGAGTGATAATAAGAAAACAGAGTAGAAGAATACAGTCACATGGAAAATGTTTCAATACAGACAGAGAGATAATTTCAGCATCTTCATTCCTTGATTCCATCCTCATTTCATCATGGCATTTGGCGTAGTTTACTTGGGGTTGGGTTGAAGGCAAATTAGGCTTTTTTTGTATTCCAGCAATTCATTTATTTGACAGCATAAATCATGGGAGCCTTGGGGTTTTTACTTAACTTCCTATGCCCAGATTCCAGACTATGTTGTGGTTTAGGTTCTGTGCTGGCCAAAAGACCCTTGTGTGTTGGAAGCCTACCAATGACACAGGAAAGTATGCTATGGTTTTAGTAGTGTTTAAATGAACTCCTTTGGCCAGAGAGATCTCCTAGCTGGATACCACAAGGTGATCTCATTAGGGAAGGACACAACTCCAGCTGCCCCGTCTGCTTTTCCAGAACACAGGAAGTTAATTTCTTTCTGTCACAAAAAGAATCTGTGCAAAACATACCACAGCTCTGCCTGGCGCCCCTACCTTGGCATTCACATGCATACAACAAGAGGTTCAGTCAGGCTTGAATTCTGCAGGAGGTGTGTCCTTAATATTAAATTTCTTATGAATATTTAAAAGTAATAAATGTCAAATTAAATGTTTCATGATCTTGTTTTGACTAAAAAGACCTTGAGGAGGATCAGGAAGAAGCCAAGCTATTTAAATTGGCCAGTCAGTGAGCTCAGAGGAACCCCCCACAATTTCTATTGCTCTGGAGCAGCTACCCTGTGATAGCAACAGTGCTTGAATCACAAGAGACAGGCACACTGATGTATGGTGTGCCTACTCATAGAAGCAATAAAAATGTCTGTGCCTTGCTCTATTCCAACAGATGTAGTCTAGATGGAACCCAAAATAATGATGCAACACGCAACAACATCTTCAGTGCTTTCTTTACTCATTGTCTCATAGTAGCTATGGGATTTTGTTGTGACCTCTTGACACATTGAGGTGTATGAAGTAGATTTCAGCAATTTTAAGTAAATCCAGCTGCTTAAACTATCCATTTCTATGATGCTTTATCGTGATCAACTTGGATCTACTTGGGTCTAGCCTGAAAAGCATAGTTGTGGAGAAGAAACCTCCCACCGTCACTGGAAGGTGGAATTATCGGCGCAGACACAGATATTCCAAAGAACTTTTTTGCAGCCATCTAGCATCTGCCTTATTATAGCCCATTTTTAAAGAAAGTGAGAGTTCAGGCCTCATTACTGCAGACTGTGGAAGCAACATCCATAATCTCAACTATTAAGGAACAGGGAAAAAGAAGTTAATTATGTACAATTACAGTTATCTTCACCTTGGTGTGCTTTAATGAACTGCAAGAGTTTAACTCTGTACACATGACTTTTACAGAGGTGAATAGATTTGAGACAAACTTGTGAATGACCTTTGCAGAGTGAGAGCTGGTACAGGGGGCAGAAAAGGTGGCAGCTGAAATCATAGGGAGGGAATGTATTGTTTCTCAGCCTCTTCACATTTAGTCCCTTCTGTGTTCAACTCTTATGGGCTTGCATTATTGTTGCATTTACTTGAAAAATAGCCAAGCTTTTAAAATCATGCCAGAGAAATATTCCTTTAATAATTTTTTTGTTCTTTCTTACTGTCTTGAATTTTTTAGGTTTGAATGAAACCAAGAAAATATTAACAAGCATTCAACTAAAAGCCACTCATCCTATTCACACACCCCAGTGTGGCATTTGCCTCTGGACTAATCAAGTTAGTCTTGCTTTGCCAGTCAAAGCTGAAGGCAAACAAAAGTCTCACTTCAGTTAATTGAATCTCATGTATGCTGTCCAACAAGAATGCAGATATTTAATTTGTTATCACATTATTTCCACATGGCAACTACCTAAAAGTTCATGTGGGTTGGGAATCCAGAGCTTTAGGCATTTCCCAAACACACAGTTAAAGGGCAGTTTCAAACTTCAAGACCTTATTTTGTAAGTGAGATCCCTGGAGACCAGGAATGCTGAACTGCCTGGACTTCCTCTGTTGACAATTTCTGGTGGAACAATTTTTTTGCTTGTTTTTCTTTATCTAAAGTAAGTGCAAGTTTTTCTTCATGCCTGTAGGAAACCTTTCATTGACCCATTTCCTGAACCAAGCAAACAGCTTATAATTGGGTGAATTAGCCACAGGAGAGAAAGCAAACTTTAAAATAATTGCCCTTTTTCCTCATTTATATCAACATTTTTTTCTGCAACAAGCCACCTGGCTCCAAATATTTGTTTTCTAATCACCCAAGAATAAAACTCACCAGACAGCAGATCCTGAAAAGTCCTAGAGCGAAATTCTACTCAAATCACATCAGCTTTCAAAAGCCATTCAAAAGGAGAAGATCAGCAGAGCATACCCCCATACTGTGCATCCTTTGGTTGGAAAAGTGAGCCCTCCTGCAGCTCAGAGCTAAGGAAGAGGGAATTTTACTCTTCAATTCTCATGAAGTACATAGAGAAAAGGAGGGAGGGAGTGAAGGGAAACTAGTGCTGATCAGAGGAACTACTAATGGAACAGGAGAGTTTGAAGATGTCTGATCTCTTCTCTGCCATGACAGCAGATAAAGTCTCAGATGAATTATGAAACACAGATCCCTGTCATGCCCCCATGCAAGTGCAAGGAATAGCACAGTTGTGTACTCCTCACAGGATACTCCGCCAATTTTCTATTCATTCCCCACCTACGTTATAGAAATAGATATTTTATATATTTTCGGTAGACAATACATGCCATCTTTTACCAGTTTTTCTCTGATGTACTCAGGGCAAGGGTGTCTTTAAAATATTCCTTGTGTTTTTGCATCTGTGTAGGAAGACCATTGGAAATCATTATACTGCTCTGATTTAAACATTTTGGGTTCCAAGAAGGTTTATCTCCACCCTGCTGCCTGCACACCTACAGCTACAGGAGTCATCTCACCTCACTTTCACTCATCTCCAGGGCCAACATCTGCATGCAAGCTTGTTTTCACCTTCTCTTCCTCACAGTCACAGGAAAGAAATAAGTCCTCCTAGGGAATGATTAATTTGACTGATTTCAAATAGCTGCCGTATGGCGAGATAATTAGGCCTTAGAAAAGCCTAATTATTTCTGTTGGCTATAAAGGGAACTTGATGATTCCTAGATGTACAGAAACCTACTCTGGCTCTGGCATTTCCTGAGCTGCAGATCATCAGTAGCTGGAAGAAAGACAGCTCCATGCTTGCCTTGTCCTTTTGCTTTTCCCTCAGCACCCACCTTCTACCTACCATGGACAAAATGGTCTTTCAGTGAAGGACAAGTTTTACCAAATTGTGCAACCTTTCTGGAGTAACTCTCATCCTTGGCTCTATCCATGACACCTGCTGCAAGGTAGAAACTACAAAAAAAAGGTCTTTAAACGTATCCAAACTCCAGGTAATGTAAGAAGCAATTACCCTTTGCGACCTGCCAGTCTGCTTGTAGAACATACTCTTGATATGTAGCAGTGCAGACATTCTTTGTGATTGCTTTGTATATGTGGGAAACAGGGACTAAGGGGGCACAGACCTTCTCTTCATGGAGGCTGTCTTCAGAGGGGTAGGGAAGTTGGGGCCTCCTACCTACCTGGCTTTTCCACTGAGTCAGCAGAAAGAGACCATTTAGCCCTCAGGTCCTTTCTTCCCTGTCCACTAAGACAGGGCTCTGAAGCCAAATTGCAAGGTTTTAACTGCCATGAGGTTGTGGATTGACCATCGTTTACCACCATGAGCCCACCAAGATGCTATTTCACTCTTCCTCATCAAGATGGGAGAAAATACAGTAAAAACTCATGGGTCAAGATACAGACAGGGAGATCACTCACCATGTACCTTCAAAGGCAAAACAGACTTTTCTTGGTGAAACTTATTTAATTTCTAGATAATTAATACAAAAATAGGATGGTGATAAATTTAAAATCACCAGGTACCTGCTCCTCACTTCCTCCCAGGCTCAACTTCCCTATGACCTTTCCACTGCTTCCTCCCTGAGCAGTGCAGGGGGATGGATGGGAGTTGTGGTGAGCCCATGGCATTTCACCCCTTCTGCTCCTCCTTCTGCATGCTGTTCCCCTGCTCCTGCATGGTGTCCCCACCACAGGGCAAAGTCAGATCCGCATGGACCTCTCCAAGGTGGGTTCTTCCCATTGGATTCAAGGACTGGTTCAGAGTGCTTTATTCCATGGGCTGCAGTCCTTGAGGAACAGACAGCTCAAGTGTGTGTTGGTGTCTCTCATTGACCCTTCAAGCAGACCTGATCCTGTGGGCTCCTCTCAATAAGCCACAGTTTCTGCCAGAAGCCTGTTCCACCATGGGCCTTCATGGGCTGTAGATGGAACTCTGCTCCACCGTGGACCTCCATGTGCTGCAGGGGCGCAGCTGCCTCACCATGGTCTCCATCGCGGGCTGCAGAGGAATCTTAGCTCTGGTGCTTGGAGTACCTCCTCCTCTCTCTCACTGACCTTGGTGTCTGCAGGGCTGTTTCTCTCACATTTTTCTCATCCCCCTCTCTCACTGAATAGCGTTTTTAGCCCTTGCTTCCATATGTTATCACAGAGGCATCACCAAGGTTGCTCATTTGCTCAGCTCTGAAGAGTGGCAAGTCCATCTTGAAGCCAGCTGAAAAGGGGGCTTGTCTTCCTATAGAATCCACCCCTGCAAGCCCCTGCTGTCAAAACCTTTTTATTTAAACACAATATACTTCACAAAGGCCAAGATTTCCATCCGTGTCTTTTCCTTGATTTGTCAATCAGTCAATGTATGTATGTATGTTTTATGTATGTATTTATGTATGTATGTATCTCATCTATCTATGTATCTATGTATCTATGTATCTATGTATCTATGTAGCTATGTATCTATCCATCTATCTATCCATCTATCTATCTATCTATCCATCTATCCATCTATCTATCTATCTATCTATCTATCTATCTATCTATCTATCTATCTATCTATCTATCTATCTATCTATCTATCTATCTATCCATCTATCTATCCATCCATCCATCCATCCATCCATCCATCCATCCATCCATCCATCCATCCATCCATCCATCCATCCATCCATCCATCCATCCATCCATCCATATATCCATCCTCTCTTTTCTGCAGACCAGACTCTTCTTTGGGCATATTTTTCCTTATTCCTCCTCATAACCTCAATTTAGGGCAGTAGTAATTAGCCACAGGTGCAAAGAGTGCAGCTTCACACTCCTTGCAAGGAAGAAAGTGATAAATTAATTTTCCATGTCTCTCTGCAACGTGCCTTTTAGGCTCCTTATCAGGGCAATACTTCATCAGTGCTGGTCCCTTTGCTACTGTCAGTTATTTCAGGAATGCTATGAAATTAATGAGACTAATGGCTTTTGTTTCTTTGTTGTTTGGGTTATTTTTTTCTGTGGGTTTTTTAAAAGGTACAATTTGTTTAGAGGTTCTTTTTAGCCCTCACAACTCCCATTACACAACTCCCATTATGTGCACTGACTGCCCACGGCCTCTTTTTGAAAAAGAATAAATTGGGAAGCAGATATATGCAGTCAACCTCCCCTCTGAGGAAGTTAAATGGAAAATTGAAATTATGCTGTTTCAGAAACACTTCTATACAAAAATTTTAAAATGTGATTTAACAAACCAGGTTAACAGGCATTTCAGGATGGCTACAATAAAATCACAGGTGTAGCACAATATCTTTAACCCTATTCTGTCATTCTTGGATGCATCATGAAATAACTTTGCAGCTTTCATTGTGCTGTGGAATCGGGCCTTTTGTACTTTCATCATCTATATACCCACATCAAATTCCTTTGCATAAGCATATAAATTAACATATGTATACGTAAAAATTAATGGAATCAAATGTGAATGTCACTAAGCAACATAATCCCAAGAAGACAAAATAAACGATGTTACCTCTGACTTCAGTTTTTCTCTCTATATCTCCTATTCTGTTGGAACTTCCATACTTTCCTTTCTAGTGTAATTTAAGTATTTGGTGAATTTTCAGCAGTCAAGATTTAGACTATGGAGAGCGTGAACTACATGTTCTACGGTAGATTAGCAGTTTTAAGGCAGTTGTGGGAGGAAGTCAGGATTTTTCTTTTTCTGTAAACCTATCTTTAGGATTAGTGTCAGGTTTTATTTTGAAAGACTGTTATCTTAAAATCGTCTTCTAGTGTTACAGTTGTCTATGTCAGAGAATCTCCAAGAAAAACTTGTCCATAAGTAACTAAAACTGCTTTTCCAGCAGAAAGAAGGAGCTGTAAGAAGGAAAATATTCAAAGCTTGTATTTGAGTCCTTGTCCTCCGCCCAGAGGTATACGGGATGCACTGAAATCTGCCTGAGGTGCAGACTCCACAAAAACTTTCATGGATATGAACACTGACTGATGTGTTCATGGAGCTTCTCTCACTGGTAGGAATGCTCCTGTGGAAGCTACCTTCATTCTCTGAGGGGACAAGGAAGTTGGAAACTGTACTAACGGAGGCTCAGTTATTGGTACAGCTGACCATTTTTAATTTTTGCTTCTTAAACATGAAAGCAAAGAAGAACATGGTCTAGGACACACACTACAGTAGCCAGGGCAGTTCCTACATACAATTACGCACACACACATGAACATATGTATGTTCAATTCTCTGGAAAAGTGATCTAATTATCTATAGCAGATCCCTAGTCTGTGTCTCTTATCTGCGTTTTCTTTTTCCTTGTATAGGGAAGTGTCTATCTTATCACAGGCAATAGCAGTCTACGATAGAGGCTCGTTACATTAAAGCCCAACACCACCAAAAAAGAACTCTTCCTTCCACTTCAATACATAGTGAAATATCTCCCAATATGCACACACAGACACACAAATAAACCTATAGAATGAACAAAAATAAAACACTGATGGGGGATGGGCTCCTTTGTAGTCATCTGACAGGGGCTGTGTAGCTACAGACTCATTTTACTTAGCTTTGAGTTACATTTACCATTGGAAAACATTAGCAAGCCACCACTCAAGGTTCATGCCTGCTCCTCTACCATGGTGTCACATGAGAATGTCTTTCTGCTCACAGACAGGGGACCCTACAGGGTATGTTCCTTGGCTAATGCACCAGTAAACTTGTCTGGCTAAGCACTTCAACCCCATATTGCTCAGCTGATATCTTATCACAGTGTAATGGAATTCTAAAATGGTTTGGTTGGAAGGGATCTTCAAACCCCCATGCCAGGGGCAGGGGTTCCAGACCAGGTTGCTCCAAACCCTATCCAACCTGGCCTTGGACACTTCAGGGATGGGGCAGTGTGGTGGCTCTTCCTCTCCCCTCCTCTCCCGGACCACACTATGATTCTTTAAATGACCTTAAAACACTCATTCACAAGGGGCAGCCTCTGAGCAACCTGTGCCAGTGCCTCCCTCACCACTCTCACAGGAAAGAATTACTTCCTAATACCCAGTCTAAAACTACTCTCTTTCAGTTAAAAGTAATTCTCCCTTGGCCTATTGAACTACCATTTTACTCAAGCATCTTGTGATAGCCTTCCTCAGTTCAAGGTATAAATGTAATTGTAAGAGTAGGACTATTGTGCAGAAAGATCAACACTTTAACCACTGAAATATCTGGATCTGCTCTGAGTAAATGAGATACCAACTCTGCCACCAAAATAGGCTTACTGGACTGGCTAAGAACTGGGTTGCACCAAGGAAATTCTAAAGGAAAATTATGCTAGTCCAGACATATAAATGCGCTGGTAGTGTAGCAAAATAACTTTTTTGCTAGCATGTTGTGAATTTTATAGAAAGGATAACAGAAAATAAAGACAAACAGAGAAAACCCAAGCAGGACATTGAGAAATTCTGACAAGGACGGTTTTGAGACTGTGAAATATTCAGAGGAATGCAAAAGTACTAAAAGAGGCTGAAAGTTATTTTTATTTTGTCTTATCAGTTTGAGTTGGCTGCTAATCTGGGAAGCAGCCAGATTTTTATTTTCCTTCTCTTGTGCCTTGTAAATGCTTACTTATTTAGTTAAAATGCAAAGATTGTTAAAAACACTTTACCAGATGCTTCCCTGGGTTCAAAACACAATTGCCTTTGGAACTCACATTTGGTCTTTTTATTCTGCTTATGGTAATTTAGTCAACCTGTGTGATAGCAGTTAACTGCTCAAAACCTCACTTCTAAGACGTATGCTCTAGGTCAAGCGTATCCTCAGAGATTGTGCCCAGGAAATCAGGGCTATAAATATAAATATCGCAATCTAAAATAATGTAAAGAGAACCTTACTGAGAACACCATGTAAATGACAGCCTGAAACAATATACAGAATTCATTATTGTTTTATTTGTGCTTTTGCATCCTTAAAAGCAAATTAAAGGAGATGTCTGCATAGAGCTTTGGGTATTCATGTCCAATCTAGAAACTGTTGTAAATTTTCTAACAATTTAAGGAACTCTGACTGAGATGGGTGTTTCTGTGCTTCTCCTCTCAGCCTATTCCACTACAATGATCCTTGAAGAGAAAGCATTGCTCTGGAGAATATTCAAGCCAAAGGGTGACTACTTGCAATTCAAATGAAACGCCTTCATACTTCATCGAGGAAGGAGAAGGGAGTCACAGAAATGTCACTGTCAAGAATTATCTTTCTTCTTACATGATATCTTTATGCTGAATTTTTAAGGGTCATGGGGAGGATTGCCAGTTCAGTTGCTGAGTTGTTGAGATCTGATGTGTCTGTCAGGGTGCTTTCTTAGCATCTGTGGACCAAGAAGACAATGAAATGGGCTATTTTTGCTAGAGAGCAAACCTCTTTTCAAGTGAAGCAGGCCAAGACCACATGTCCTTTTGAACTTTAGAGCTCTAATCTGTGTTGTTGCTGTCAGTTTTACAGGGAAAATGAATTTTGTGGTGGAAAGTGCTTACTTAACCAATCTGAATCACTTAATGAAATACCAAAGTATCTGAAATATTGATACCTGAGAAACATTCCATGACCTGTTGATACCCTGTGAACTAACCTCCAAGGTAAAAAATTGGTATATTTCCCTTCTCCAAATAAGAAGTCTATGGCAGAGAAATTCAATGATAGCTAAAACCCACACAAGCCTGATTAGGAAGAGAAGAGGATCTGTATTTCGTATGTCACTCGACTGATGATTCCCTCAAACTCTGAATGTGCAAATCAATTTTTTCTAATGGAATAACTGATTCTAAAGGAATCCAGTGAGAATTTGTTATAATACCTTAAGATTTGTAGCCCACTTGTAGATAGGAAGCAGACCAGACCTCCATCTTGCAATTTAGGTGGGTGACAGTAGTTTCTAGTCCTCATTTTCAGAAATATATGTAATGGAAATATGAGGAATAGTAATGACTGTCCCCTCCATCTCCATCTCCTGCATACATATTTCACACTTCCATATCTCAGCTTGGAAGATTATCATATGTATTTCTGTGATGCTTAAGGCTCCTATCTGCTTTTAAGATCTACACAGTTTAAGTATTGAAGTTTTATGTTGGAAGTATCTTTGAAGGAACTGGCCTGACAATGTGAATATTTTTATACTGTTTAACAAAACCTCCCTAAGATGGCCTTTCATATCTGTAATGATGTCTTAAAGATGGAGACTCTACACCTTGCACTTTGAATTTAACATAAGATTTTCCTTTACTTCAAATAATGAGACCAAAGCAAAACCAATTTGCAGTTCCCATTACTGGTTTTATCCAGGAATCGAGAGATTAAACAACCCCACTATATTTCTTAGAAACAAGGCAGCAACATTACTGATCATGACTCCCTAAAGCTGGAGGCCTTGTTATTAGTAATTTCCAGCTGTGCTCCTAGTGGATGCTTCCACCCTGGTCCAGCAGGATCCCAAAGGGCATGTCTACACTTCAGCTGCTGAGGCACCCTTAGATTTATTGTCATAACCAGGAGCATGTTCTCTGTAATGAATAAACATTGCTGTGGCTCTGTCACTTTCTGATTGCACCAGTTAACAGATGGACATACAAATTTGGGTTGGCACCTGCTACTGCACAGTTTTCCCCCTTGTTTTCCCAAAAGGGAGAGAGTTTTGTTTGATCTTGGGTGTTTAAGAGTAGAATCAGACCCTCGAAACTCATAAGTAAGGAAACACAAGTGTCTGAAAAGATAATGGTTTGCACAGCCCTGGAAAATACAAATGTAGATTGTTTTAAATACAAATAAACTTCAGCAAGCTCAAGCAATTAGCTTGGCACAGCCCTGAAATGTGTTTAATGGCTGAGTGATCAAAAGGTTTTCCATCAACTTTAGCTGAATCAAACTGGTAAGTAAATCTTTCCTTCCACATAATTTTCTGAAGTTTGAAGTGACAAATTGGACTGAACTCAATTAAAGCAGCAGGTTTTGTACGTTTAATTGCAAGCAGTGACTATGATTGTGAAGGAATCCAATTCAGAATGAAAACACAGATGTGGCTGTGGCAGAGCTCTGTGAAACACAAACAGGCGAAATGAAGTTCAATCAGAAAAAAAGTTACAGGCAATGTAAAATTATGTATTCTGCCGTACTTGTGGAGCAATAGCTGTAGGCAAGTATTAGAATATAAAATTGGGAAATGTTCACCTAGCTACACCACTGCAGTCCAAAAAATGCTATGTGAAAAAGTAAGTAAATATTTGTACAGCAGTTTGACTGTGGAAAACACCAGAAAATACTAATGGCATTTTCTATTACTATGCAATGACACTTCAAATAATTAGTTGTAGCATCAGTTAGACTATATTAAAAGGAAAAAGTTTGTGCTAAAAATGGTAATTAAAGAACAACTTTGTAATAGGACACTCAGTCATTATGGGGGAAGTGCTTAGGGGGTACATTTAGTATTTAGTCCTTCAGTATACACACATGGCTCCCATTGATACTAATGGGAGCCATACACATATTCAAGGGCAGGTTTCAACCTACATCAGGAAAGCTAAACTGAAAAGGAAGCAAATGTATCAGATCAAATTATTCTTAAAACTGACCCAGCTGAACAAGACATGTGCTAGCATTTTTAGCCCTACACTCAGTGAAAATTAGAGTTGTTAAATAAGCAATGGAATCAATTTTAAGCAATTGCAGTGTGTATTTATAGAAAAAACACCTCCATTAAATATCTAAACAACTAAAAAGGGAACCTATTAGTGTTTAATTCTGGTCCTTGGAAAAAGATGATTTCCATAGCAAGGAAAGTGTAAGAACCATTTTAAAATCTCAGCAGGGAATTTCTGCACAGCCTATGAGTTCTGTTTGAAATTGGGAGCTTTTTGTATGTATCTGTGTCAAGCCACAGACAGTATTTTGGATGTGGGATTTTTGTCCTTTCACATCGTGGTTGGGGGTGAATAGTACAGGCTGTTGTGAAAGGGCTAACCTATCAAAAAGAATAGAAAGATTAAGAAAAAAAAAAAAGAAAGAAAAGAAAAAAGGCCATAACGCCAAAGATAACGTGGTAAAACAACTAAGGTGAAAACCCCTGTTTGAACTGAAAAGATAATCCTCAGAAAGCAGAATGAAACTTTCCAAAAACGAGAAACAGAAAAGAGCTAGTTAACTATAAAAGTATAGTAAAGAAGGACAAAGGGAAAAAAAAATCAAGAATGCATTGGTAAAACCATGAAAATGAAAACTTTTTTCCCAACATGTCAGAATGTTTCTAGGTCTGAGATGATCAAGAAATAAAAAGATCATGCAGAGAAGATTGGGCTATAGAAAGAAAAAATCTTCACCATGATCATTATCAATAAGTTTGGGGTGATTGCCACACCAGAAACTTTCCTTAAAAAGAGGTGAATTTGAATAGTTGTTTCAAATTAGACTATCAGTAGAAAATTTTAGAGGGAATCAAAAAAATTAACAGTATTGCATCACCAGGACCAGATGGTATTCACCCAAGAGTTCCAGAAAAACTGAAGTATGAAATTGTCAAACTATTAATTATGTTGAGTATTTTTTTTTTTTTTGCCTAAAACTGAGTGCCCAGTACAGAAACATGATGCCAACGTGGAAAAGAAAAAAAGGGAAAAGGAAAAATGAAAATTTTTTTTTCAGAGGAAGTATTGGAAAAAACAGATGATAAAATTGTTCTAGTCAGTTTGATTAAAATTGTAATATAGAATGGAAACAGGATACACATGGAAAATAATGGAAAGAGATAATTTTTTGAGGGGGCAAAATTGTGATTCCCAAATCTATCAGAGCTCTTGTTATCTTCTAGGCTTTTTTTAAACATATTTTTCGTTATATTTTGCCTCCTGCTGAGTATCTTCCTCAGGTTAGAGGACGGCGAGGGAAGAGTAATGTCTTCCTGAGGAGGATATACAAGAAAAGACAGCATTGGAGGCTTTCCAGGGTAGGAAGAAGAAGGCAGTGTCAGTGTGAGATTTCATTATTCTCCACACTTGCAGATCTACAATAAGACCTTATTAAATTTATCTGAGAGGTGCAAAAGCAGTGGACTTCATAAAGTATCTAGACAGGATATGTGCTGGTATAGGCGAGGAGCAAGCAGTCTTCTCTTGTAAAAGTATGCACTCTAGGCATGTAATAATAATTACTGCTTTTAAAACTTTGATGACAATTTTTAAAAATGCCTTTTATGAGGAAGCTTCAGGAGTGACAGGTGATGATAAATAATGAGAGCACACAAGCTTGCCCACCCATGGCAGTTCATTTCTCCTATGTTTCCCAAGCATCTGCAATGGCTGTTTTAGGGAAGTATATAGAGATTTATTTAGGCAATTTGTTCAGTCCCTTTTTGATTCTGCTGATGTTATCTGCCTTTATGACCAGTCATTAAGAAAATGCCTGTAATTTCCTGCTCAGAGGCTCAAGAAGGGCTTTTTCCATGCTAAACCCATCTTCTGCATGCTCTGGTTAAGTGTCCACCCAGCTCCTGTATTGCTAAATGGCAGCACTTCTAAATTCACTTTACCCACTGTCTTCATGACTCCAAGCAGTCACTTGATCCCCTGATCATTTTAGTTGCCCTTTTCTGTTTCTGGTCTACATCCACCACACCCTTCTTGACCTTGGGAAAAGAGGCCTGACTGTATTATCCTTAATGTGGATGCAGACCAGTTTTACAAAGCAGGGATATAATGCACTGTGTCTTATCTTCCATCCTCCTCTTCATTGATGACAATGTTATTGACCTTTTTGGGTCTCATTACCTGTTGAAATTATTGTTTCAGGAAAATATCCATGGTGACTAGAATATCTCCTTGCAATTCTCTTTTCTGAGTGCAACATCATATATCTGTGCTTCACAGTCTTTTCTCTAGATTCATTCATTGCCTTGTATTTTTTTTATAGGAACTCATCTGCTAGCTTGTGGTCTCTTTGCTCAGTTTTGTTAGGTTATGAAGCATTTGACTACCTGATAGAGCTTAATGTAATTTGTAATCATAAATATTTCACCGTTTTCTGCTTCCTCAAGGGCATTGATGATGATGTCAAATAAAACTCACAGCAGTCCTGGGGCATCCCAGTGCTGACTATGCTCCATCCTGAAAAGCAACAAATAAGCCTTTGCTACTTATCCTTTTCAGGGTTATTTTCTCAATTCCCATAGCAACTTACTTTAATAATGTTTGACATAAAGACTTACCAAAGTTAAGCTTTATTATTTTTAGTTTTTTTTTCAAAACTGGTATACAATATGACCACTCTATTCTTTTTTATTGAGGTGCTTACAACTTCATGTTTAAACCGCAGCATACAGTAAGATGGAACTTCCCTTTACAAAAGCTAAGCTAATTCTTTCCTAAGAAGGTAGTGCTTGTCTGTGTGCTCACTGTACAGTCTCAATGTTCAAAATACAAATAAATCCAGCTCAGGTGTTTAAGACATGAGGAAACAACAAAATTGGTGATAAGCTGGTCAGCCTACTAGACTGTGATATGAGAGAAATAGCAGTTGCACTGAATGAAAGTATTATTTGTTATTATATTTTTGTATCTTTTAGCAAATTAGATGGAAGAATACTGAACTTCCTACTGAAAATCAATTGATTTCAGATCTGTTAGACAAAAAATAAAGCTATTTCATGTAATTTTATATTAAAAGTATGACCATTAATCAGTCATAAAACATGACCTTTGCTTTATCTCTCTTGTAATAGCTCAAAGCTCCTTGACTGGATAAAGCCGAAATGTTTTTTACAACTTTACAGCAACCAAACCAGTCCTAAATCTGAAGTAGTTTGTTTATCACTAATTTGGTGCACCTGTGAAATTTCCTTGTCAACAGTTTCTGCTTTAAAAGATGATACTAGATCTTACTTGTGAATTTAGATATAGCTCATCTGAGAGGAAGATTATATTCAGAACTGAGGACACTTTACATCTGAATAAGAGTTTCCACATGGGGTTTTAAGATGCTTGAACTGTGATGCTCCAAGTTCACACCTCCAATTAATTTGAATTAATTTTCCTAAGTGTCTAGATGTCAGCTGGCTCCAGAACTCTAGATATAAACAACTTCACACTCTGGCAAAGCCTAGATATAAACTTGACAGCTTGGATGCATTTTTGTTGACTTGAAGCCAGGACTTGAAGCAGACAGAACAAATTAATGTGTGAAATACCCTTAACCAGTATTTCAAAATTCTGAGAAACAAGTTTTACCAAAAACTGCTTGGAAAAGTCTGAACCATATTTCGACAGTTATCATGTTTTAATAAGGTTTATCTGAGCTCAGCCTCTGGAAACCTTGAAGTTTGCCGTCTCGATAAAACTTGTTTCATTCCATATCTACACATTCTGTGCTTAAATGGGCTTGGCACACTTCACATCAGCTAATGCTGCATTAGAGAGCTGTATATGACACAAAAATGTCAAAGGCAGCTTTATAATGTAATGAAAATGCTCTGAATGGAGACTTGGATAAAGATTCCTTTGCTGTTACATATTGGTACATGTAATACTGCACCAAGAGATATCAGAGCTTTGATCTTACATGCACCTAAAAATATCCAACTTCAATAGAGCACTCAAACAATTCTTTTCCCTCACAATGAACCCATATGTTCTTCCAGCACAAAAGAAAATTAGCTTTTACTGCTCAAAATTAAATGCTGGAGAACAAGCCAAATATAGGTCATTTCTAGCAGGGCTGTGATCCTGTTAGATAACAGACAGCTAAGAAGGCTCAGGTCTGGGCAGCACACGCATGGAAGACAGCCAGAGGGTTCAAGAAAGCTCTAATTTGGCAAATAAATTGGAAATGGACCAAGTGATGCAACTCAGTATTGAACTCTGCCCTTCCACTGTTGCAAGGCAATGCCACGGTACAGAGGCAGGACATACTGGCATGAAGACTTGTGGTCACTAATGATGACGTGGCACTTGTACAGGAAGAGTTTTATTAGCCCCAGTGTCCCAGATTTGTTGCAGTTTCAGTAATGATATTCCACTGACCTACATTTCCCTTGCAGGGAAATGGAGCTGGCTGAAGCTTTCCTCCTGTTTGTGCCTCGGTGGCAGTTCATCATTGCTGTGTGTTGACAAACAGCTGTTGTGCTCTACCCAGGAGATGTGTGTGCACTGCACACAGCATCCAACAGCTGACGGTGATACAATAAACCCCAGAACAAGGGAGATTGGACATATGGCTCTGCACCTTTCTCAGCCACCACATCTTCTGTCATGTCTGTACAGCATGATGTGGCCAAAATCTGTGTAAGGCTTTTTGGGACCTCCCGGGACACTACTTTATGGCTCAATTCTATTTCCGATATATTTAAATTACAATAGGAAGAATCTGCATTTTTTGGTTTAAAAATTGTTGTGTAATTGTTTGGTGGTCAGGCACTGCCACAGGCTGCCCAGAGAAGCTGTGGATGCCCTGTCCCTGAAACCGTTCAAGGCTGGGTTGGATGGAGCTCTGAGCAACTTGGTCTTGTGGAAGGTGTTCCTGCCCATCACAGAAGAGTTGGAATTAGATGATTTTGAAGGTATCTTTCAACCCAAACCATTTTATGATAATTTATTTTGTATAAGAATTTCTACACTTATATGAAAAAAGAAAATAAAAGGAAAAAATTCAGGGCAACAATTTTTTGGGTGAAAGTGCTACTTTCACCTGTGTTTTCTACACATGCAAACAGAGGCACCAGCTTCTTTCAGCGTCAGCTCATTGTTACACTCATCCACTTTCCAAGCCAGACCAGCAGTTAGGGTTTGACGTGTAAGACCAAAAGATCCAGTGGTCATTGTCTATGAAAGTGCTTTGAAATGAACAACAAACTGATTGCCAAGACAAAGGTGAAGTGAGGTACCTGCAGTGAGAGAGAGCAATGAAGCGTTACCAGGTAGGAGTAAGTGAGAATATAAAAGACAACGGAGAAGGCAGGAGACAAGAAAGATGAAAAAGAGGGCAAGGGGGTCTAATGAAAACTTAATGGGTTTGTGCCGGTGAGTAGCGCTCCTCTGTCACAGCAATCTTCAGTGTGAAGCAGCAACACTCTTCTTGCTGTATGTAATTGTGTCAGGGAGACCCTATAAGAAATAGGAAGAGACAAGGCTGTATGCATTCACGATAAAGCCTTATTCTTGAATTTCCCCTTTGTGGAAAGCATCAACTCAGTGGCTAATCTAAAGTTTTGGTAGGCTTGAGTTTTGTTGCCAGGTGTATCCCCTGAGAGTGTGGAGCACAGAGCCATGGGTGCTGAGTGGGTGGCTCAGCAATGGGGTTCAGAAACTTTTGCCTGTCTGTCAGGAGTTAAATGTCTCTTCCGTGCTGGCTGAGGTGGTCCCAGCTGATTCCTGTACATGGGCTGTTTTGAGACTGACATGAAATTAATTTGTCATCCTAAATCAACAGCAGGTCAATTGAATATCTTCCTCCCATGGTGAATGATGCAAGACATTACAGAGAGGAAAAATAAAAGGAATATGGAGCACCTGTCTCCACTGCAGAAACGATGTCTCTTCTGGGACTTTTTCAGTGCCAAACAACTACATTTTCCATGCACACATACTTGGAAAAAGGATTCAGTTTGCAGTGCAGCCACAGCCAAGTAACTTCTAAAAGTATGGTGAAAAAAGGGAGGAAGAAATGAAATAGGGTAAAAAAATATTGAGGTAAGTTAGGAGCATGCAGGAAACAGCCTAGTTTTCTATCACCAGTACCCTGGTCTGGCTGAGGTGTACTTGTACTTGGGTTACACTCTGGAGCATGACCTGCCTGCTCCTATTGCACTGGTTTCTTCTAGGGAAATGAAATATTAGCCTATTTTCTTAACTTGTGTATTAAGAAGACAAGTTAATTTTTCACCCCTCTAGTGAATTATTATATGATCAGTTTATATGAGAGATGTCCCAGGAGTAAGAAAATGAGTCATAACTCAAAGGAGGTGAAGCTACAAATGAGTAATGAAGAATGTGAAGATCATTCTTTCCCCTCAGTGCCTGCACTGGCTTGTTCTGCAATTAAAAGGGCAAGGGAATAGGTAAATACACAGTTGAGCCACGAGTCATCTGTGTATGCTGTGATCTTTGGAAAAAAGTCTTACAAAGTTTATTTTTGTTGGAAATGAGCATGTGCAGCTATGAAACACATTAAAAGCCCTTCATTTTCTACCTAAGATTTTCATTTGAGTGCCAGGTTGTGGAGCAGCTCGTACAGGTGAGTTTCCTGAGGACACAACAGTGACTCATTTCAGAGCTCTGTTCCTCTCCATTGCTGTGTTCCCACTGTCTCTTCCTTGGAATGTTCAGAAAAAGTTTACTCTGTAAACTGAGCTTCCAAAAGGCACACTGAGAATGTATTCCAAGCCCTCATTATTATGGAAGTGATCTGTGTGGTTGAGGGGGAAACTCCAGACTGAATGGAAATATATTTTTAAATGTCCTCACTTGCCTTAGTTCTCCATCACCTGCCCACAGGCTACCCATTTTGACTGCTTAAAATTCCTTCCTTACCCATCTAGTTGCTTGCAGTACAGCAGTCAGGGTCTGATCTGTTCTTGCTGCAGGTTTAGTTCCACAAGGTGCAAAGACCTGATTTCAAGATCCCCACACTTCCAATGCTTATTCCAACTCAGCTGCTAGTTGGAACGCTGTAAAGAAGAGCTTTAATTTTCTTTTCCGTATGTCATAAAATCATGGAATCTCTCATTGGTTCAGGTTGGAAGGGACCTAAAAAATCATCTCGTTCAACCCCCCTGCCATGGGCCAGGACACCCTCCACTAGAAGATTTTTCAAAGCCTGATCTTGAACACTGACAGGGATGTATTCCAAGCCCCATGCAGTGGTGGATAGTGTATGACTTGTGTATGGAATCTGGCCTCTCATGGAAGGAGGTGGAGAACTAGATTTTGGCACCTCGGGATGAAATGGAAAGTCCCTGGTTGGATGATAGTGCAGACACTGCTGGGTGGAAAGTTGAGGAAATCTTCAAAGACTCAGAAACTGCATCTGTGAGGTGCACTCCTCTAAATCACCAGATATCTGCAAGATTTAGTTTTTGGTGTAATAAAGCTGATAGTTTTTGGAGGTATGTTGTCTTTTGTTTGAATTATCTTCTGACCAGGCCAAGGTAACCTCAAGGGCATCTAGTTTTCTTGCTGTTCCAGAGGTTGGGACAAAAAATCTTTGCTCTCTGAAATTCAAATATCCCTAAACCCTTGGAGAAATGTGTCTCCACCACTTGTCTCAATTTCTCCTTTGTTGGAACAGTAATAATAGTCTTCTTAATACCCACATTAATATGTTGGCTAAATTTTATATAAATATCAAGGAAGGATCGCAGATGCAAATGGCTGCTGACAAGAGTGATCTAGAGACTTAGATTGTATGCAAAACTGTATCCAGTTCACTGATAATTCAGTATAAATGCATTTTCTCATCCCATTTGATAAAATTTTACATACTATGCCACAGTGTGACTGTTAGAGAAAGAGGAATAGGAGCAGTAAGAAGACTTTCTCTTAGACAGGACTCAGATTGGCAACAAATCTCAAGAAAGGTAGAAACCACACATCTGCTGACATCACTATCTAAATACAAGGGCTTGTCCTTCATGATGTGAAAGCCAACACAGCTGCCAGCCCTCCTTGAATACTGAATGAAACAATTTGTTACAAAAGGGACCTCTCTAGATCAATCTAAAAATCACTACTATAGGCCTGGAAGCAGATATGACATGCAAAACTTGACACCAATAACCCTACAAGGGTTTGTTCATTCTAATGATGCCTGGTGGATTCTTCCTCAGCATGTGGAAAAGTGCTTAAACAGGCTTTAAATAGCAACATATCAAAATCACCAAGTACACAAGGCAGTTTCCTTCCACTCCTTTACTAGATTGGACATTTGGTACATTTTGGAGTCACGTGTAATACATAAAAGTTGTTTTTTCCTTTGCCTACAGACTTGTAATAAATTAATGTTAATACATCCAGGTGTGCACTTGGATGGTTTGCCTTCCATTCCCTCACAAGGAAGACGCTTGAAGGTCATATAGGGCCTCTCCCATTTCTCAGATACATCTGTTTGCTAAACACATTTTTCTCATTACATGCTACTGATTTCAGTTGTATTCCACAACAATTGCCCCTTGAGGTTAACAAATACAATAAGAACCACCTACTCAAAGTAACTTGAATTTTGAGGGCTCCTAGCAGCAGTTTCAAGCTGACCTTATGCTCCTATCTGTATGATCAGTTCTCCTCAAAGTCATATTATTCCCTTCCAAGCAGCCATGCATCTGAACCCTGCATCTGAAAATAGTGCAGAGAGTAAAAAATAAGCAACTGCTCAAATCTTCTTTAGCAGAGTCATCATACCCAATTCAGAGGTCACCTGCAGTGACTCTTGTAATTCTACTTCATGATGTTAAAACACGAAACAATACAGAAAAGAATGTTCTAATTTTTCAAAATAGAAGAAAGGATGCAGAATTCCAATGTATCCACCTTTTGAAATGGATACATGTATTAGCAATCATAGAATCATGGAATAGTTGGAACAGACCTAAAAGATCATCTCATTCCATTGCCCCTGCCATGGGCAGGGACACCTTTCACTCAAGCAGGTTTCCCAGAGCCCTGTCCAAACTGACCTGGAAAACTTCCATGGATGAAAATACATATGTATTCCATTGCAGGAGAAATAATGCTCCTTTAAGAATGTTACATATACAGATTTTTTTAGGATACAATCTAGACAAATTCTGTATGACCTATTTATGTTTCATGGAGTACCCTGTAGTTGTTGAGGCTGTTGAGGTTGTTTTATTGAGGGATATTTCCAGCATTTATGGCGAATGAAAAATCCATTACCAGGCAGCACTCTAGAAATGAAGCCTTGCAAAGTCAGAGGCACTCTGACTGGAGAAAAACTAATTCAGCTTTAGCAGCCAGGCATAGGCAGGGCTATGATGCAGCAGGGCTGTGGCTCAGGCTCAATATCATCACTGGTAACAAAAATTTTGCCAAGAAATGTGGAAATTCTGTTTGACTTCATGAAGCCAGACTGTGATCCAAGTGATGCAGCCACTTCAAACTCTGTATTGCCAATATGGACTGTGTGTGGCTTGCACTCTCACTGCTATTGATGCCAACTGTGACATCTAAGTTAGGTCAGGGAGAGCCAGCAAACAACACAAAGACACAATGGAAAACCTGCCATTATGCTAGTTATTAAGCAATCTAAATTGGAGAAACATCTTGTGAAGGTTTGACTATTTCAGAAGTTGCACTCTTATTTTGTGCTATCTCAAGCACAAGATAAAATTCCATATATTCACTGAGAAGTAATAAGATGCAAAGTCTTTCCCTATCAGATAATTTTCAACTTATTCTCCCAAGTGGATTTTCTAGTTTCTAATACAGTGTTGACCTAAAAGCACAGTTTTCCTCTCAGCAGGGGGATTTTTGAGGCAGCAATCCATTACATAGCTGTTTATTTGCATGAATCTTATGAAAAAAATAAAGTTGATCCCTTATGTCTGTGCCAAATTTCTCAGTTAAGACCATCTATTCAGAGGCTCCAAGAAAGTACACTGAAGGAAGAAGAAGCTAACATGCAATGTGAGTACAGCAGGCTTTTTCCTGAAATGCCAGACTAAAACTCCCCCCTAACTTGTAGACACTGTCTGGTTTACATCACGATGTTCTGAATGAGCTCATTAGTGTGTGGGGTGCAGTGACACCGAGCTCAGTGCTGCAGCTGAGATGGTGCTTCCTGCCCCAGAGAGATTACTGCAGGTCCAATACCAGAGCAGCTTGTTGAAGTTTTATGGCTTAAGCTATAAAGGAGGCAAGACTTATGGCTTTGGAACACTGAGGAGTTATGGCAGCCTAACAGGTTACTGTCTCTTGGAGGAGATGTATTTTTGAAAGGTAACTGCCCGTGTGTGCTCCTAATCTGTCCCAATTGCAAAGTAATGGAACTTAGCTTAAAAGTCTTCCAGTGAAGCTTAAGCTTCAATGCATTACATCAGTTTTAGGGTGGGCCATGACCATGCCCCACAACTGTGCCAGTGGCTCAGAGTCAGGGGTAATTTGTTAAGCCATGGTAATGCAGCTGTGGAGCTGTGAGACCACAGTCTGTGATCTAAGGATTCCTTCCAGCAGCAAACCCCATGAATCGTGTCCCTGGCAGAAAGCATAAAGGGAAAGGAAAATAGAAAACTGAGCAAACAGAAATGGTTTGCCGGTGTCATGGCTCTACCTTTGCCTTTGAATTTTTATATGGATGATTGTGGTACAGGCAGCACAAGCTTCTAATATAGAGGCATGCCAATTAAATTAACTATCATCATTCTCTGCTTTGCTTACTTGAGGCTTTTGCTTACCTTTGCCAGAGCAATTGAAGCAATGCTTAAAAAAAGGCATCTGGTCTTCACTAGCTGGCTTAGTTTCCAATTGATTTAGTTAAGCTAAAGCAGTATTTCAGGTCTTCACAAGCTCCTAACTAGCTGAATATACCTGTTTTTGACATTACACAGGCTTCCTTCTACGTAAGTTTTCTGCAGGTAAGTGCCACACTTTCTATAGCTAAAGGACAATATATTTTCTAAGAAGATATTTAGTAGTTTGGATTTCCATTTATTTGTTTTTGGATTTGTTGGATTTTTCCCTAAATGGAAAATCACTTTGGGACACGAAGGAGGCAAATTCAAAATCAGGGAATTATGGAATGATTTGGGTTGGGGAAATCTTAAAGATGGATCACCTAGTTCCAACCTCCTGCCGTGAGCACTAGCTCAATTTTTTTAACTCTCAAAGGACCTTTACTGGATTCAGAGGCTTGTTAAAGTCCTAATGGAAGGATAGGTATTGTCTAGGTGGACCGTCAAGAGATTCGGCTTCAAGGTGGAAATGCCTTTAATCTGCACAGATGATATTCTTGGATTTAATCTTCCCACACAGCTTTCACCCTGCTTACAAACACCTCTTTTTATTAAATAACTGGTTTATTTCATAACCACTGTTGCTGATTAAAGTGATGTTTACTGGCCAAAAAGAGTCATACCCACTCCATTTAGACCAGATGCAACCAAAAGTTTTGAAGTTTCAGCGATTTCTTAAAAATTAAAAAAAAAAAAGTCAGGTGTATGGAAGAACTTACTGAGGACACTGCAAAGATATTTCAGGAAATCATAATAAACATAGCATGACCATTCTTTGGATTTTATTCAAAATTTAGGATCTACAAATGCATATCATTTGTAGATATGTCTAAACTGTCCTTTACCCAATTATACTGGCTGTATGTAGACATTAAAAAAAAATAAAATCCATTAGACATTTCCTTCCAAATCAGTATAGACAAAGTTAATCAGGATTCATTAACCCTGAGTTCTGTGCCTCACTCCTGTGTAAGTAAGAGAAAGACAATATGTAATGATGCAAATTCGGATGTGACCAACCATGAAGAGGGGAGAATGGGAAGTGCTTGTTGAACCTTACTAATGTGAGGCTTTTTGGGGAGCTGTGTGAAATGAACAAAACAGGCTCTGGAAAGTGGTGTCCTACCGAGCAACATTTCCACAAGAGGAAATTTGCACAAAGAGCAGCTGACTGTCTATACAGCTCATTCTGTCACAAAAGAAAAGAGTCCCTTAAAATTTAATAGGACTGGAATGAAGAGAAATCTTTAGAAGGGTTTAAGACAAAATTAAGACAGAAGACTTTGAGACAAAGAGATGGAATAATCCCCCTTACATGAAATACTTAATGACTGAGCTCCTTTCTCTGCAATTTTAAGTTGGTCAAAGGAATTTAATAAAGGTTGCATATTTCAAGAAAGATTTCTGTAGGGAAGCTTAAATTTCTATAAGAAAGTTAATGTTCTTTTTTATAGTCCATACTGCATTTCCAGGGGTGTTAACAGAATATCATGGCAAAAATGCCTGGAAACAGAATTGTTGTGCTTTGCAAAGTGGTTTGATGTAGCTCACATATACAGTATAGCTGCATTGTGTAAGCAAAGCCTTGCATGGTCAGGATTTACTGAACACACAGGGAAACCAAAATTGCATTTTGTGCCTTTAATACCCTCCCAGGCAAATGTAGATAACTACAGATAAAAGCACAAAGTCAAGGCATTTGGCTGGTGAAGAAATTAGTCAGGGAAAGTTGCAAGATTAAATAAAAGGAATATTGCTGCAGTCTCTTATTTCATAAATCAGATAAATCACCTCTCCTACATCTCTTCTGTGGCACTTTTCTTTTTCTGGCATCACAAGTGTTGGCTTCCTAAAATTTTTGGCCAGTTACAGGAATGATGAGGAGAAAAATCCCACTACTTTTAAGATAACAAAATGAAATTCCTAGGAAAATTGTTTTAAATATTCTAGTCATAATTAGAATAATAGAATATCCTGAGTTGGAAGAGACTCACAAGGATCGAGTCCAACTCCTGGTCTTGCACAGGATGTCCCCAAGAATCACACCATGTGATTGACAGTATTGTCCAAACACTTCTTGAACTCTTGAACATCAGGTTTGGTGCTGTGACCACTTCTCTGAGGAGCCTCTTCCAGTCCCCAAACACCCTCTGAATGAAAAAGTTTCTGAGTTCTGAAGTTTCTGAAGCTACACAATACTTTTTCTCTTTGTGCCCCAGAAGTAGTCATTTAGGCTGTAGAAGCACTTATTCAGAGTGTTGAATTACTGAAATAGGACATTAAAATAATCCTCAGGAGATATCAGGTGTCTTACATTAACATCTGCATTTCCCTTGATGAGTACCTTCTGTGTTTCAGTAGATATCTTATTTGTTACTTTCAGGTTCATCTATTTTCTACTAGTTGAATCACCCACAATTAACACCTTAATTATTAAATGTCTTCTGCTTGAATTTCTCTGAATTTGGAAGGAAATTTGACTGGCTGCAAAAGTACTCCTTATTGCTATAGCAGAGTCATTTATAACGAGAAAAATCAGCAAACCAAAAGCAGTGGATACCAGTAATCTACAGGGTTTATACTTCTAGTTCCTCCAAAATTAGTAGAAGATTGAAAATACTAATAGAAAAAAGAAATATTGTAATAATTTAATAGAATCCTGGAATGATTTGGGCTGTAATGGCTCTTAAAGACATCTAGTTGCTACCCCCCTGCAATGGACAGGGACACCTTCCACTAAACCAGCTTGCTCAGAGCCCCAACCAGCCTGGTTTTGAGCACTGCCAGGGATGGGGCATCCACAGCTTCTCTGGGCAACCTGTGCTGGTGCCTCACCACCCTCACAGGAAAGAATTTCTTCCTAATACCTAATCTAAATTTTCCCGCCTTCAGCTTAGTCATCCCCCCTTCTCCTATCATTGCAAGGCCTTATCAAAAGTAGCAATTACTAAGGCACTGTGTTTGGAATTTTTCTGAATAGACTTCATGTCACCTCATGGCAATCGGACTTATCAGCTGTGTAAGTCCAGGTACGTACAATATTAGCCTTCAGCTGAAAGGACAGAAGGGACAAGTGCAAAATTAGAAAGGTCTGATAAAAGGAGCAGTGTCAGAAATGAATTGCAGTCTGCATAATTTGTGTGATCTGCCCAGCTAATTATATTGGCATTCAATAGCACTATCTAGTTAAGGACCTGTCAACATGTCTTCCAGAAAATCTTATTTGCTGGATTTTATAACTTAGTTGTAAGGAAATCAATTCAAGAACGAATCTTGACATGCACGGCTTAGTACTTAAGAGGTATTGGTTTCTACCAAGCAACAGGCAAACTGCACTCAGCATTTAAATAGCCACCACTGGCCAGCATGGCAAAACTGGAAAAATGGAGTATTTCTTTTTACTTACATCAGGAGAACTGCATTATCTGAGCTATGTTATTGTGAGTTTTCATGGAGGAAAGACTCAGGTAAATAAAATAGATTTTATAGGTATTTTTCACTTATATGATAAGTAAATATCCTTTACATCCTTTATTTTTCATTTAATTTTTTTCTTGTATGTAGGTAAATTAATATATCGAGATCATTCTTTGTTCTTATACCCCTTCCTGTCTTCCTATCTCCTCCCTGCCATGGCTTTAATGTTTCAAATCTCATAATGAAACACTTTGTAAAGTGTTGCTTAATGCGCTGGCACAATGATACTGAAGTTCACCTCACAAACTTAAATTTCAAAATTCATGCTGCTTACAAAAAGATCCTTAGCCTGGAAGCAAACACCAAGTGCAGACCATATCATCCTCTTGTTGCTACCAATCTGTTCAAATCTACATCTATGAGCACTTAAGGCAAATGCCAAGCATAGGAAAAAGCAAGTGAAAACAGCAATGTTTCTGACACGTGATGATGAAAAGCTATGAAAGAAAATGTTAGCTAGTTCAGTAGCAGGTGCTGTCCCTGTGCTGCTTTACATTTCAGAAGCTTAACTCTTAATGTGTCTCACTGGTACTTTTATTTGTTGAACAAATGCATATTTCCCTGCACTTTGGAAATATATTATTTGCAATATTCAGGGTAAACAGAGCAGGAGAGCCTTGTTACTCTGGTATTCAGTATCTATCACCAGAAGCAAAATTGTTACATTTTTACATGATTTTGAGGTGTCAGTTAGTGATGTCTTCTTATCTATATTCATGCTTGTTCTTAACAATGTATTTTTCAGTGATTTCTCTGATTTACTTCCTTGATTTTTTAAAGTGCATTTCTTTTCAATTTTCCATGGCAGTAATTTTCAGTGCCATCAATTTGTCCACATCAATAGGAAATGAATTCTGGATATCATACTTTGAACTCTTGCTCTGGAGACAAAATAGGACCCCTTTTTATCTTGATTGCTTCTTGCAGCATGTGGAACCCATTCCCATTGTGGCAAAGAAAATGGTGTTAGTTTTTACATAGAGCTTCATGATATGCCAGAAATGGAAACACACCTGAGGTGTTTCTCAGAGTAGCATTTGCAAGCTACCTTTCTGGGTAGCATCCATCTAGATGATAATTGCTGGTGTTTAATCAAAGTATTATATGTTTTTGACAAATCCCATCAGAAATCTTTCTTTTTTGTGGAGTCACTTATTTTCAATGGCTAGACTTTGCTTCTCAAAGCTTAAAAAGTGTTTGCTTTTTCTTATATTGTTCTTCCGTTTTCTTGTTGCCATGCAGAGGGAGTTTGTGGAAGGATTGACAGACAAAACCAAGGATTCAAAATCTTGACCTTGACCAGTCTTGACTTTAAAAAACAATGCTAGAGGCTTAAATTAATAAAATGTTCAAACAGGGATCTGAATGTAATCTTTCCTCTTTGTTTTTAAATTCAGAACCAGCAAAATAAATATCTCAGTCTTGCAAATTTCCTTAAGGTTTTTGAATTATTTTATCTCTTCAGGAAGCATTTCTCAGATGTTCCATCAGTTTTACCCCCTGGCTCCCTTGAGATTGAAGAGCTAATTGTTATTTGCACTTTCAGCAAGGCTTGTGCTGTTCTCCTGGCATCACAGTCATGAAGTCTTAATGTAATTCTTGTTCTTCTCTTCTCTGAGACTATCCCAAAGGTCTCCAATGGGCGGGTAATGAATGATAATATACTCAGGTTGCAGCCAGACTGTGTGTGTATATATACATATTAAGAAGACCGCTTGCAGTACAGAAGATTTAATAGCATTCACATTGCTCTGGCTTCTTCTTTGACCCATGACCTTGAGGAGAAGTTACCTTCAGAACTGTATTCTTAACGCTTCCCATTTCTGTTCTGCAACTTCTGATCTAACATGCAGAAACAAGAGTGTTCAAAGTCAAGGTTGTTGAAAAATGTCAAAGATTTTTCAAGAAATTTGGCTTTAATGACTCAAAGAATGCTAGAATACATATAAAAAAACATATAAATGTTTTTAAAGTTTTTTTTTCAAGTAGGGAAACACATTTGGCTAAAAACCCTGAGGAATTTTGACTAGAATTTCTGCAGAAGTTATGATCTAGTGTCTGGGCTCCAGTCTAGCCAAAGAGAAAGATATGTGGATGCCTTTAATTTTCATAATCTTGATAATTAGAAACAAAATATTTTAAAAAATCAAAAATTAACTGGGAATAAATACTAGCAGTAGTAAACAGCTTAGAAAACTCTTTTCTGTGAGTTAGCTATGTCTTATTGGGACAAATAGTTAAAGGTGCAATAGAGAGAGGGTTTGCCTCTCTCTTTCTCATTCTCCCATTTCCATCTATAAACTGTGTTTTGTCATTCCCCAGCTGTGCTTAAAGTACTGCTAGGGCAAATGAGCAGTATTTTTCCTTCAGCAGGAGGTTCCTGAGCTGTTTTCTGCTGTCTCTTGCCAGAGACAGGATACAGAGCTAAAGGGACAGGTGGTTTGATCCCATAGTTGCGTACGATCATTCTTATAAATGACATAACTTGTCTGGAAACTTATTCAGGAAAATACCTTGGGTAGAGGAAGTTTACTTTTAGGCTGGGTCATGTGAGGGATGTGGTTTATGCTGCTCCCCTGGTGCAGCTCTTTCAGCAGAAGCAGTAGAGGGAGAGGGATAAGCAGCAGTGAAGGGATGAGGTGGAAGCCGTAAGGGTGTGCGGGTATAGAAATGTCAAAGCTATGTATGGCAATGATTCTGATGGCAATATCTCATGCAATTTCAACATTAAGTCATGGCTTTATGCTATAAAGCTCTTCATGGCTAAGAAATCATAGCATTGCCTCATCCCAGCTCTGCAACACCTCTGAGTTTCTGTACTATGGTAAAGCATTTCTCTCCTATACATCACTAGCTGTGTTGGTAATTGGGATGGATAAATGATCCTGCTTTTAGAAAACAAACCACTGAAAAGCATTTGGCTTTTAAAAAATTTTTTTTTGCCACTAAATGAGAAGAAAGGTTGTGTTCCCGCTTAGAGCAGCCTCACAGGGCCTTTAGCTCAGCTGAGGGGATAACATGCTTCACTGAGTAGACAGGGAATATTTCAAGTTCCTAATGACACACAAAATCCTCTGCAAGGTAAAAAAATGGCTTCTGACATGTACAACAACCCTTAAATAGCCCCGTTTTGTTCTGTAAGCAAAACCACATTCACCAGCTGCATTACAATTTGTCAGAAGATTTCCAATCCATGGAAGAAACCCGAGGATTTATGTTTCATTGGGGTATAAGTCATACCTGTCTCTTAAAACATAATAGAAAATCCTGTATTTATTACTAAAAAGGCTGGATAAATTTTCCTTGATAACTGTCCTGTCCCTTCAACTTCTGCCTTCATAGTGACAGGCTCTCTGCATTCAAGCATCAGCCTGTGATCCCCACAGCTGACTGAGGAGCAAAGGGTAAAGAAGCATCTGTCAACTTTCAATTATCCCATGGTGGTATCCTGATAATGTCTGTTAGCCAGAGCTGTGATGTCTGGGCTTGTATGTGCTCTCTTTGAATTCAGACCTGACCTACAAACACAACTTTGGAGACAAAAAAATGGAATTCAGGACTAAAATTCAGTACAGAATAGAATGCTTATACGAGGTTGCTTATGATAGGTTGTACTTGGCACTTAAGCTTACTGTATTCAGTGAAGATGTAGAACTGCATTAGATTGCTCAAGCTTTCTTGTGCCATTTGACATGTCCCAGGACAGCCAAAGTGGATACCAACTACTGGAGGACATGACACAGAAGTTGTAGAAGAGTTTGGTCACCTAGAGGAGCAGCTGGAAGACCCTACAGAGTATCACACAGTCTGAGATCTCTACATGGGGAGCTGAATGAAGCCTCGAATGTACACATAGATATTTCCAAGCAGCAACACAAGTACATTTTTTTTAAGCTGGAGCTGAGTCACACACCAGATGTCTGCAAGAGAAGTATCTTTGTGAAATATGAGTATACACTGAGATTTGTCTAGGCCCTAAATTTGAAACATAGGGACATCATGCCAGTAGAATTCACCACAGTAAAGCTCCAGGCTGAAAACTAGGACATACTGAAAGTATAGATGTGCATATATGGGTGGCAGGTTTTTGTGGTTCCTTTTTAATGTAGGAAGGAAATTAACATCCTCTCTTTCCAAGCTGAGTGAAGCTATTTCCTATGCATAAAAGCCAGAAAGCGGCCTATGTACTACTATCTCAATCCACTAAAAACATTGAATCAGGGATTTCAAATGCAGTTTAGCATTGCCTGAGTCGTCTTCTGGCTCTTCTATGGAGTTAAACAGTGAAGGAGGAAAGAGAAAAGCTCAGGCAATGAAGAGCTCCTTTATAAGCACTAAGATTCTTGGCTATTCCCAGACAATAAAAACTGACTTAAAATCCTTATAATGGATGCCTTGTTACTTCACTGCTCCTGTAAAACAATACCTCCTTAAAAGCAGTCCACAGCTTTATTTTTCACACTATCATATTCCATTCCACTACGATCAATGACAAAATTTCTGCAGCTTTTAGAAGAGGAATTAGCATGATATAAAGGTATCTCCTCTCATTTCTGTCTTGTCTAACAACAAAAATCTATTATGTAACTTTTTCTAAAACATTTCTCATTCTGGTCTAAATACTTTTGCCATGATATCACAGCTCTTAAAGGAGAACAGGCTCAACATTACTCCCTCCTCATGCATAAAAGCTATGGTATATTCATCATTGCATTTGAGTCATTTTTTGATACTTATTATTTAGATGTTCTGTTCTTTAGCCACTCTATTCTTCATGCAATCAAGAAACCCTTTGCTAGCACAATATCCATGGTTTTATATAACCAAGCCCTATTCAGACAAGCCAACATATTAGACCTCTTTTACTGCAGCTGCACTAAATAACATACAAAATGTAAAACACTGGCCAAGACATGGAAAAAAAGAGTCTATTTTGAGTGTCCAACTTGATAGTTTTACAAAAATTCAGCATCGAGATGATGGGCTGCTGCTCTATTTTCTTTTGAAAGATGGACGCTAAGATATCCCAGGCTGAATGTCAGATGTGAATTGTCAGACCCGTTTTGCATTTCATTGTAACTATAATTCTATGTGAACTCTAGAGCATTTGGATGCTATCTGAACATCTCATACATTCAAGAGCATTTCAACTGATTTCAACATACCAGCTGCTTCATTCAGTAAGATATGGCCTTATTAAAGCTAGGTCTAATTTCAGGCATTGCACAAAATGAAGGGCTCAAATAAAAGAAGTTGAGCTGAGCAACAGTGGGAGAAGGAAGAAGATGGATCATATATGCAGGACCAAGCAGTAACAATCTTCTTTCTGGTTGTGTAAGAGTTAGCCATCTGCTTGTTTTCTCTGAATTCTGTTTTGGGGAAACTGATCCAATTACCCTCCCTAACCACAGACCTCTTGCTTTGCCTGTGGAAATGAGGATAGGAACTGATTTAGTCATGGTGGGAGTCAGAGATTTGTGATAGAAATGATTTTGGGTCTCGGTTGGGTTTTGTTTGTTTATTTGTTTTCTGTTTTTTACATTTTGTATACGATTCTTCCTTCTCCTACATGGGTGGGAGAGAAAAGTAACAGATGAACAAATTTCTAACATGAATACTTGAAGAATTACATATGACAACACTGAGAAATGTACTTTACATATTCCCCACTATTTTTGTAAGCTTTTCAGTGAAATCCTGGGAAAATAGTTGCTACAGGAACAATATGGAAGCATGAATCCTCAAGTTACTCCTTTTGGATCAAAAGGACATATCAGGTTCCTAGTGGTTTGTGGGCTTGATTATTGTATTGAGCTCTGTGGTCTAGACACTTTTTTATACCTTACTGGTTGAAATGGTATTTTTTCCTTGTCACACAACCCTTAAAAACTGGATGATTGGTTTACTTCTAAGATACATGGTAGGTGAACAAGCTTAGCTTTGCTACGGGTCCAAAATACAAGTCTCATCTGGTTAAGGTAGAGAATGGAGTTAGTTAAAACAGCAATGGATCATGGGTGACAAAGGTGTCTAAAACCCAGAATATAAGGCTGAAAAAAATGAACCAGAGACTTAGGGAAAGACAATTCCTATGACTTGGGAAGAAAAGATGATATAGCTTTGTGCAGTGCATCTATGAGAGGTTGTGTCTGACAGGTCCTACCTTACTGTAAAGTTGGAAAGTCTTCTTTGCAGGGCTCACTCTTCTTAATAGCTGTGTCTCAGCACTGCCTCATGGGATGGTATTCTGTACACTAAGACAAGGTTGCTTGAAATGTAGCTAAGGAGAGAATGAGGAAGGAGTACAAGAGGTGAACACCACAGGAAGATTTTGCTGCCCTATTCCTTGATCCATTTTTCTTCTCTGCTCATGTAAATCTCCCATCATCATCTGTTTGGATGGTTACTGTAGTAATAGTTGCCTTTACACATTATATGAGGAATGGGAGGTGTTAGGTCATGGACTGGCTGCCCAGTAGTTCAAAGCCCATGTGGGAGGCACCACACTTCCTCACAGACAATCAAGCTGTCTGGAGAAGGAATTTTGTTCCTGGCCACCACATGCCCACCCAGCTGCTTCCCTGCCAGTGAAAGCTGACTTCATGGGGCAGAGGAATTGGAAGCTCTACTCAGGAACTGCTCTGAGTCACACTCTGAGAGCCTCAGCTGGCCTCATTCTTTTGGTGCTTCAGTTGGAAAGTAACAGAATGTAGTTTCACCCAGTCTGTCTCCTCCAACTTTTCACCAAATATCTAAGTCAGTTCAAAACAGAGTTTCTGGATCATGGCAGGATGTGAATGGCACTAGTGAAGATCTCCAGAAGCTTCTAACCAGCTGCAGGATGGACAAACTGAGAGGATGAAACCTTGCAGGGACAGCGCTGCTCCAACAGAACTTGACCTAAGGTCATGCTGCACAGAACAGTGCCTGCTGACTTGTCTTGCTGGGAGGTGTAACTTTATGCAGTTACACATCTAGCAAAATTGCACTTCAGTCTTGTGCTTTGCTGTGGGAACGTCTGAGTTCAGTTGCTTGGGACAGTTAGTTGACAATAACTTTTTTCTTCTGTAAGAAAATTTAGGATGTTTTTTCTCCTCATTATCTTTTTCTCCTGCTCTGTCAGAGTCTTTATTATAACACAGCCTTCCAGCCTGTTTAGAAAGACTTGAGAGCATTTTTACTCCCATAAAATAAGGTCAATTACTCATTTTTCATCTATTGGTATTGACACACAGGTTTTAAGACATTCTGTAGTAAAGGAAATAGGCTCTTTATCCTGATAAAATTGTCTTTGGAGGTATTCATAGACAACTTAGTTGTGTATCATGTCAGTACCTCAAGGCTGATGTATCATTAATTTTGGACTCTTGTCAAAATCTAAGGTGGTATTCAGTGCGATGAATAGATAAACACACTAGACTGCTGACCAAAAGCTTTCAGATTATCTGTGAATGTCTGTTATAATGTACTTCAAGGACTGTGTGTTTCCTCTTTGTCTGTAGAAATGGTGACCTTAAATATATGAGGATATGTTACCTGTACTTTCTGTTCTTGTGTCTGACTCACACCAAAGCACCTTGGAGCCCTGGGTGATAAAGTGCAATCTTTCAGAAGATCAAATGTCATAAAGAAAAATACCTTGAGAACCTCAGAAAACACAAATGTCGTTTTGGTAAAAACTTGTGTCCCATAGAGATTCTTAAGATTATGCAGACATAGAATCTTTTTTACTAAGAGCAACCACCAAGAGTCCTCCTAAACATAACACCTCAGATGCAAGTGTAATATTTTAAATAGTAATTTAATTATTTTAGTGAGGCATGTGTTTTTCTCCCTCCATCTAAAGTAGCAAGTGAGCTTTTCAGCCTTGTCCAACAGTTCTTACTGCAAAAAAGCCTATCAATCTCCCCTTTTAACTCTCCCTTTTATATAAACTCTCCACACAGCATGAAGATGTTATAAGCTATTATAGTTATGAACATCATGCTAACAGCCTATCAATTCCCAGCAACACACCTTTTAAAACTCTTCTCAATTCTCATCTTCAACGAATGTAATTTTATCAAGAACATCAGTAAGATGTGTTTTCAACCCAAAAATATTTTGCTCTATACTAGTCCTATTAAACACTGCATCTTTTCTATTTTTATTTACATGTACAATTGAGACATATATTCCTTTAAGAAGTACAAGCATTCTCTTACATTTAGCCTGTTTACCCTTCTAATACATGTAGCTCTTCTACTGAAGATTCCAGAATGCTTCAATCAACAGATTGGCTTCTGTATTATCATCTGTCTTAAAAGATTTAAACATGCCATTTCATTTCTGGTTGTTGATCTAAATTGCGTCACAGTTGTCTCTGCTCCCTTAAAGAGCACTACCTTAACACTGTGCTATCCACAGCCAAACACAATGATGGTGAAATGATGGCTTGAAACTTTTGAAAAGTGGCAAAATCTATTGAAGCTTGTTCAATTTTCCAATGTATCTGACATTTTTCTTAATTTGTGCTGGTCTTAAGCATTTATGCCATGTGCTATTCTTGTTTTTCTCTACACTTTCCATGATTTCCAGCTCTCAGCATTATGGATTCTCATGCACATTTATTCTGTTATCACAAATAACCTCCATATGCTTCATTCTGAATTGAGTCACCTCTTTGTCTTGGAAAATTAACTCAGTCTCTTGTAGCAGTTTCTAAGTGGTTTTGTTCCATCTATAATCCAATCTCTTATCATAGCCCAATGAAAGAACTGCAATACTGACTGTTTAGCTTCTTCTTTATGAGGTTTATTTAAGTATGCTCGCACTCTTTTTTAAATCCTTTGAAAATATTTCATATTTATATAGCGTATGACGCATCCTTTTCACTTCTGAAGCACATTTTCATAGTCAATAGCTGACTTAGATGCCAGCAAACTCAATTTGGAAAAACAAAACCTTTTGAATTGCATTTACTGTAGCAAGAGATTCCTAGCAGCCAATGTTTACAGCCTAAAAATTTTGTGTATTTCTGTCAGTTAGCATATTTCTAGACAGCTTCAGTTCAGGCTTCTGCAGCTATCATATCACAAAAATGCTTGGAAATTGGACCATTTCCAGTGACATCTCATCACCTCTGACAGTTCAGCACCCTCCTGAGCAGTACCTCTGGGCCCTCTTTCACAGCTTTTCCAACTACTGGGTGTCTGGATGTTTTCCTGCCCGTGGTAGGGCCTGGAATTAGAAGGTCTTTAAGGTTCCTTCCAATCCAAACCATACTCTAATTCTATGATACATATACTTGGCAGTTTAGGAGTTTGTGGTACAGGATACACCTCCTTGGCTGTTGTACTAGATTCCCTGTAGAAAGGATTTGCTTTGATATTTCCTAGATATCCCTGAAGCCATAACACCTCTGCCGGCGTATGGATATTTTTTGTATTTTATAACTTGTTAGCAGTAGTCCACAAGCAACTGGTGTGATCTGTCTGGAGGGAGCTCTTAGAAGCTTCAAAAGAGTGCAGAATACATCAGATCGCCTCTTGCAATTACTTGGAAAGAGTGTGCTCTGTTCTGATGATAAAGCCAAGTGATAGTTACAGCCCTTTAAAGGTAAACTGGTCTGGGCTCCAACCACCATAGGTTCCTCCTATCGCTGCTGTGTCCTGAAAGAGCAAGTGAAAATTCCCACAACCCACAATTGTCCGTATTTGCAAGACTTTAAGCACAATGCAGAACATGCATGATGAATTGTCTCATAGTAACAGTGCTAGATAACATCTTATATTTTGGATTATGAGCTGATGAGCTATGACTCATCAGTTTATCTCACTGATTATGATTTCACTGCTCCCTTCTGCTTCCCCAGCTGTTGTGTTCACTGGTAGCTGCTTACCTTGGACTGTAAGCTCTTTGGGGCATGAAGTACCTTCCAGGAGCCGTTGTATCATGTCAGAACAATCTGTGCAACAAGTTACCCTCTCTGCTAATGTAGCAGAAAATAAGTGGTCATATTAGTATGTAACGTTGCATGCTATATGTCCTCAAAAATCTAAATTTTCTTTTATTATTTACTGAGGGATCTTTGTCCTGAAAGCATGTTTTTATATCACCTTGTATCTTGCAGAGAGTAAGACTCTGATTTCACAAAGTCCCTCAGAAGTTCCAAACTGCACTAGCTGCAGGTTGAAATGGAAGGACCCAAAAGCCCACCATACCTCAAAACAATGTTAAAGAAGGGAGGAGGAGCTGAGAGGATCCCAAATAAAGTCATTTTATTGAGCTGTAACACTGCATAGCAGCAAAGATCTCAAATGCGTTTTTGTAAGGGCCAGTTTCAGAAGTCAGATTTCAAAGTCAGAATTTCAAAATAGCACAGGAATTTCTTTAATATATCCTTAAGTGCACTTTTCCAAATAGACAGGTTACATTTCCATTTTCGTTTCATCTTTCCCGGACTTTGAACTCCTTTCCCTCTCCACTTCCTTTTTCCTTATCCAGATATACTTAAAACTGTTCAAATTTTTCTGGGGATTTCTTTGGTCTATACTTCAGAAAATTTACATGCCCTTTTCTTATAAAATTTTCTTTTTCTTTGTCTGATTTACAGCTCTTTTGCTATTGTCATGTCTTGTAAGTATCCATAAGGTACAATAACTTTCTATGCCTCGAGGTTTTAAGACTTCTATTTAAATACCTTTCTGGTGATTGACTTTTTAACTACAAGTCTGGGAATTTAAAAGATGCACTTTCTTGTCAGAAAAGCAAAATTGGACATGACCAGCTGAAGCTCTTAGTGGTCTAAAACTGGTCTCATTAACTGATCACTCAATATACAATCAAACTTTCCAGAGCATGTTTCAATTCAAATTTCAGACACAATAAACTCTCCTTTTAGGCTTATCAAACTGAAGCATAGCCTGCTAGGATCATATTCTGCATGCAAGGAAATTGCCTGCTGAAGTTCTCTTCAGCCCATGTTGCACATATCTACAAGGTCATCAGTAATATATATATTAAAAAAAAAAGATTATGTAAAATATGCTCAATGGCAGCAAAATTCATATTCCTGTAATATTTTGCTATTAACAGTGGCGTTAGGGAGATTTAACCTAGAAAATGGATATACACTAAATTTAAGTCAATAACTAACTGATGAGAATTAGGATTAAATTTAGTTATACTTTATTCCATGTTTCCAGATTATATATTGCTGATAACTTTAATGTTTAGCATTGGCTATGAAAACATCTGATAGTGATGCAGAAAAAAATTCCCTTAAATAGATTAATGATGTGATCCATTGTATTTAATCTCATATCCCCATGTCCTCTGATATAAATTGTGGCACACTTCTGAGTCTTGTTAAAAGGAGACCGTAATGCTTAGTCTTATAATGGCAGAATTATAGTGATACATTTTGAAATGGGCAAAATCTTGTTGCTATCTAGCATTTTTCAGAACATTGTGAAAGAGTAAAAGTATTGCAGGAATTACTGGGTTGTTTTTTTTTTTGTTAAAATTGTAACACCGTCTTAGAATGACAATCTGCCTTCCCAGCTTCCATCTGGAGTTTCCCTTCAATAAATATTCTTTTCCTCTCAAGTTTGAGAACTAAATTATTCAATGATATTGCTTTGTGATGTTAAACAGCTGTTGTGTTTCACCCCTAAAAGCACATTTCATTGATGGCTGAAGCAATTCTTTCATTTAAGCTTTATTTTTAAAATGTCCTCTGTACCTTGAGCTAAATGCAATATATGCATACTAGAAAATTCTATATATTTTATCACCTGTGATGAAAGCAAGATCTTTGCAAATGACAGATTTTATTAATCCCACAGATGCCACTGAAAAAGGTTTTTTAATAGTAACAATGTTCCGGAAAAGCATAAACCAATTCAACAGACGTTTTGTGGACATTTCATGGACATTTTCCAGGGGAAAGATGAGGGAAAGGCTGTGGATCTTGTCTATCTGGACTTTAGCAAAGCCCTTGACACCATTCCCACAGCATTCTCACAGAAAAACTGGCTGCTGAGGGCTTGGAAGGGCGCCCTATTTGCTGAGTAAAAAAAAGTCTGGATGGTTGGGCTCTGAGAATAGTGGTGAATGGAGGTGAATCCAGTTAACAGCTGGTCCCTAGTGGGGTTCCCCAGAGCTCAGTATTTGTTTAATATCCAGTGTTGTTTAATATCTTTGTCAGTGATCTGGATGAGGGAAATGAAGTCCCCCTCAGTCAGTTTGCAGATGACACCAAGCTGGGTGGGAGTGCTGATCTGCTGGAGGGCAGGAGGGCTCTGCACAGGGATCTGGACAGGCTGGATTGGTGGGTCAAGGCCAATTGCATGGGGTTCAATATTTATGAGTGCTGGGTCCTGCAGTTAGGTCACAGCAAACCCAGATAGTGCTACAGGCTACTGGGAGGCCCAGTGGCTGGATTGCTGCCTGGTGAAAAAGGACTTGGGAGCAATCTTTGAAAACTGCGGAACATGAGCCAGCAGTGTGCCCAGGTGGCCTAGAAGGTAAATGAAATATCACAAATATTAGAAGAGGCTGTCCAGGGAAGTAGTGGAATTACCATCCCTGGAGGTAATCAAAAGATGTGTAGATTGTCATGGTTTACTGATGACCTTGGCAGTTATCAATTGGGCTTCATGATCTTAGAGGTCTTCTCCACACTTGGTGATTCTATGATTCTATGATCCCAGAGAAATAAAGGAGTTGTTTTTCTGAGAAAGCACCTACTTTTACTTACTGATGAGAAATTTCACAGGGCCATATTCTGCCTTCAGAGAGTCATACATAAATCAAATTGATTTCAGTAGAAATTGGTTGCTTTTACTGGAGCAACAGTATTGCAGAATTTTCTATAGAGATTCCAGCTAGATCTGCCTTTAACATCAAAACCCCCATTTTACACTTGAATCAGCAATTTTAGCTTCTAGATCTGACAAAATCATCCAGAGGGAAATAAAATCTCCCATGAAGAGCTGAAGCCTGGCAGAATGTCCTAGAAAGAGTATCAGCTTGCTTTCCTTCCCCAAGCATCTGCCCCAGGTCATTCTCAGAGCCAGGGTGCTGAGAAGCCGGGATCATTTTTCTAACCTGATAGAAGCATTCCTAATTTGGGATGCAATGAAGATTTTTTAAATTATAATTAGTGTAGATCTGAGAAGAGTGAAAGGAGCCATGGCAGTTTTCTAACTTTTCTTATATTTATTATTCCTTATAATATACCAACACCAAAGCCCTACTATTTGATCTGGCTCCTTATAAATACAATAATTTCATTTACTAGAAGGGCAAGGTCATGTTAAGATCTGTCCATGTAAAACTTTCAGTCAGTTATACTATCAGATGGTCTAGCCTCTGAGTGATCCACTAATCAGATACTTGATGGCTTCTGGTGAAGAAAAATCAGCTAGAGTAAAACATGACTAATATGTTCTCCTGCTCACTGTGACCTGTTGTTTTGCTTGAATTGCTTGAATTTTAGGATTCACAATATATTTTTCTATTTCTTCCTAACTTTTACAGCAGCATCATTTTTCGTCTGTCACTAGCTGCCATCTTTGGAGCTGAGCATCACCAATGTGAGCAGGACCTGAAAATTGCTCAAGTCAGGAAATGAAAGTCCCTGTTATATCAAAATGGAAAGGGAAAGAAATGAAATAGTCTACAGTTTTGCGTCTAGACACCATTGCATTCCATTCAGGAAGTTTCACACAAGGGATATAATGTACTATCTAGCAGGTGAGTAAAAGGAATGTAAATCAGATTTACTGTGTTCTCTGATCTTTCCAATAGCAGTGATGTAGAAGATACCAATGAGAACTTTGTTAAGACTCTCCATGCTGTGGTCTATCCATTTGTATAGTAATATTAGTGTTTGCTAACATATCTGAAAAGTTTACATTTAAGCTGCAGAATTGTAACCTGGGGGCTATAATTAACTCTGACTGTTACTTAGACACATCACTGTGGTCCCCAAGCAGCTCCAAGCTGAATTCCCCTTCACATCCTAGTGAGTCTTTCTTTTCAACTTCTAATGACTCTGGAAGAGCCATGCATAATAAATACATAGTTCACAGACAGCTACTTAGCCTGCTGTCTAACAAATCTCTAATTTGTTATCTAGTAAATATAGTAACACTTAAAATACAGAGACTCAATCAATGAATCTCTCTCCCTGTCTCATGTGTCTAGAATACACAAATGAGATTCACTGCTGCTGTTCGTGGGCCAGCCACTCAATAGGTATACATATTACAGTAAATATACATGAAACATCTTTTAAAAAATGTACAAAGAGCATTAACATGCTGAAGGGAAACATATTATTTGCTCTTCTCTCCTTGTCTCCTCTCCTGTGATATCCTTTGGCTTCCCTCAAAAGGGAAAATGAGGGAGTCAATTATCTGCAAAGGGAATCAAGTAACTGCAGCAAATGCCTTGGGTCTACACCTGATTTCCATGTGCTATTCTTTATTTTATTAAAATAGGACTAGGCAAACCTACTTCAGATTGGCAGGATAAAATTCAATGCTGCATGTTGTAAATATTATAATTCCTCGTGACAGTCGCTGTGAGTTACAAGGTAAAGGGAGGAAGCTACAAAAACTAGTAATCAAATGGGTTTATTTAAAGGTAATCCAGTTGCTATATGGAATTCAACAAAAATATTTGTTTATATTCCTGAAAGAGAATTACAACACCCCAAGTATGTTTCATTTCAAGGACTGGACAAAACAACCTCTAGTGGTCCCCATTGACCTCAACCATTTTGTCATCTGTGGGGCAACATGTTGAGTTTCCAGTAACAGAATGAGAGTCTGTGAGTCTACAGTAAATTTTTACATGTAATTGGACAACTGAAACTGAGAAATCTGTATCCTGTAGGCACTGACTACCCCTACTAATGAATTTATTTAGTAGGAATTGTGTAATTCTCTGCATGTGGTAATGAAGGCATTGTGCACTACCTGACAAAACACATTAAAGTTTGAAAATGCTGCCTTAAGTGCATAGTAGAGATTTTTTCAGGGGTTGGTAATTTTATCCCACTATTTGGTTTCATTACATGGAATCAATCATCTCCAGGGGGTTGATTTTAGACAGCTCAGAAATTTTTGGTTTGAGGAGTACACTGAATATTTTTCAGGATTTTAATTTGCATGGGTGGGTGATCCTTCCCCTCTGATTTGTTTTAGTTTTGAAATAGAAAATAAGAAAGCTTGTCAAAGCCTTTGTTTTTGTCTGGCTTCATGTCAAATCCATGTAGAATTCTGCATTCTGGCTGTATTTTCATAGGCTGACCTGGATTTCATGAAATTAAAAAGATTTGTCAGCTTTCAGAAGAAGTGCAGCTGAGATATCAGTTTGTAATTATATCTGAAATGTGGTCGTCAGTTGAGTTTACGTTTCATTGAAACCATTATTCTCAGCATTGTGTTTTTAAAACAGCATGTTTTGCCAAAGAATGCTGCAAATGATCTGTTTGAGACTAAAAAGCAAACCAAAATATGTTAAATGAAAAACCTAACATAATTACCCAGGCTAGTCAAACTCTTCCCTCTATTTTTGCTGTGACTCTCAAGATACTTAATTGTTTTCTTGCAATGACACCAGCCACCCCTTCAGCAGTCAGTGCTTCACCACATCACTCAAAAAGGCTCACTCTTGGGAGGGAAAATGCAAGTGAGAATAGACATGTTCTAAAAACACTCAACAAACTAGGCATGCTTTTCCAGAGTTGGGATTTTGGGTTATGGAATAAAGAATGACTATAGAATTGATAAGGAACTAAGAAACACCATGAACATTTGATAGGAATTCTCAGAGAGATTTCGTTTTTCAAAAGGACATAAGCACTACTGATAATGATTAAAGTTCAGTTCCAACATCCTGTAACTGTCTTGTTTTACTTCTATTTATATTTGGGTTTTTGTAATCTCTTTAGAATAGATAAAGATAAAAATCTCTGATGATTTTGATATAAATAAATAATTAAATAATAAAAGCCTGATTTGATAGTTATGAGAACAATGAGATACAGAGAGCTGAAGGTGACTAAAATATTTCTAAAATTTTAAAGATAGACCACAGAATCTGGAGGTGGTAAGTAGAGGGGTTTTGTGTATTTTGTATGCTACCAAGGAACAAATGACTTCTTTTCAGTCTTTTTCAGTGTTTACATAAGTATATTTGAGCCAAATCCAGGTCCTTGTCTAATTGATACAACCCAGAATTTCCATATTTGGAGAAGTTTATCAGTTGCCTTTAACAGGAAGTTAAAATAAATAGGACAGTTGATTACAGGGACACAGCTATAAACAATGGAGTGTTTTAATGCTGACATAGTGAGATTAATGAGCTATTAATGAAATCCCCATTTAAAATTATTTTGTCCATGAATTGTGTGTGGTGGGAATCTCTATACCCTAGGGGAAACTAGTCAGCATTGAGTAAAACACACACATATATGTTTAAAATAGAAACACTCACATATCTATTATATATATGTGTGTGTGTGTGTGTGTGTGTGTGTGTGTGTGTGTACACATATATCAATCAGTTTTCTGATAGACAAGAGGAAGCCAAACTAGAATGCAAATATAACTTCTGGCACAGAGATCAGGTCAACCCAAACAAACTAAAATTAGTTGATGATTTTCCAAGTATAGATTTACATATAAAAAGAACAAAGCAGTTTAATATATTTGCTGACTTAGAGACCAATTCATCCCCGAGGAAAGAGAAATTCTTGAGTATGGCTGTTGTCCAAAGTATTATAATTAGGAGAAACTAAATGAGATTTTACTTTGGTCTTGCAAAAGAATCTATTTTTTTCTTTTGGCTTTCACGGGATGAGTAGGTTGAAAATTCTGTATCCAGTCAAAATATTGAGGATCCATTAACAGGATTTTAAGTGGGAAAACAATGGTGTTTCTTGTTAAGAAACTTGTTTGGGTTTGATTCAATTTCTGGTTTAGTCATTAAGGCTCTGCTGGCTAGTAATTTTGATATGAAGTTGTGTGTGACATCCTATCCTGTAGTTGCACGCTGCCACAAAAGATACCTTTCTTCACCGTGGGATATGTGATCCAAATGGAATGGTTTCTATTATGCTTTCATCAGGTATATAGTGGGGCATGGTGTTTTCAGTGTTCAGCCTCTTTTCCTTTTTGTGAACAATAGTTTACAGGAAAAAAAAAAACCAAACCACAACCCAATCCCTGCCAAAAATGTATTTCCCTTGCTTTAGACGAAAGCAAACTTAGGAGTGCAAGAAAAGGTCATATTCGTTTTTCTTTGAAACAGCTTCATATGATTTCAGGCAAATTCCTCCCACAGCAGAAATGGATTATGAAATTCTAAGTCAGGATTGATTTTTGAGGACCAGCCTGCATTCTTCAGCACCCTTGAATCAAAAGGTTAAAACAGCAAATGACTTGTAGCAAGGAGGAGTAATTATGGATGTCCTACTTTATCCACACTAGACATTAATTGTAAATCCTCTCATTGATAGCAAGTGCCTGATCTGACTGAAGTCTAGCAAAGAGCTGCCAAGGACTTCAGAAGTTATTAAATGAGAATATACTTGTAGCACATGGCAAGGAAAGAGTATACTTCAGATACTAGGTTTTTATTAATTTGGGAAGATAATTAGCCTTCTTCCTCTCAAGCCTGCAATGATAAAAATCAAAGGATTTAAATCGATCTTCCCCTGTCAGAAATGACATTTCTTCCATTCCCGATTACAGTTAGGAAAGGAAACATGCTCTGCTATCCCCATCATCCATATCTGACTTACTACATTTTCTTGTGGAAATGTACTTTAGTGCATTTCACCTTGGTTTACTTGTTATTTAAGAAATAAGGCATCATCCTCTTAAACGCCTTACATGTAAGTGCTGTGAAGTCTTTGGCTGAAAATCCTACTTAAATCTAAAACAAGAAAACAAGCCTCCTTGGAATTGTCCCAGCAATATGTCAAAAGCAGAGGACAGCTGAGGAGAAGGGTGTTGTGTATGTGAAGGAGAAACTACAGTTTTGGCTTTTTTCCTCTGTGTTACTTACGCACACAAAAACACACGCAAAAGCACCGGGGAGGGCTTCTCAGAGGAAGTGAGAGAATTTACGCTTGCTATACCTCAGCAAAAATCTGATGCTGGTTGGCCAAGTTGAAGTAATTTTAAAAGCAAGCAAAAAAATCCATGGAATACTCAATAAGCCCTTTTGTAGCTCCATTCTAGAGCACAGGTAAGGTAGAGCAAGGGAAAAATTGTTAAGCAGTAAACACTTGAATACAAATTGGCTGACACTGAGTTACTTAAATAGATATTTTAAAGTATTTCCTTTTCCTCTTAATACAAAGTTCACTCAGAAAGACTGTACACATAGAGAATTCTTCCTAACCACAGTGTTACAAATAAACCAAATTATTTTACCACAGGCAATAATTAGACAGAGAATCATTGGTAAAATCCTGCTGTAAACTGTATGCTTGCTGCAAGAATAATCAAGGAGTTTCAACAGTGCTTTTCAGAATTGTTATTTCCTATCCCTTTTGAATAAGCATTACCCATTTTCTTCATCCATCTCTCAGAAAGGTTCCCATGCACATCCTGAATGCATGTTTACTAAAATCTGTCAAACCTCCATGTTCAGCTAGTAGGAAGTGCACATCCGCTTGCTGGATCTAAGGATGCCCAAGCGATGATGGTGTTCCCAACAAAGGGAAATAAAATTGTGATCTTCTTTGTCAAATCATCCCATATATACAAGGCTACAAACAAGCAAACACTGCCTTAATAAAAGAATTAAGAAATGACCCTACAAAATATTTCCCTTATTCTAGACTTTGAGTGCAAGTCTGTAATTTTGGCTGTATCACACAATAAAAATACATTGATTTATGCAAATTTTTACTTCCCAAGCCCCAAAACACTTTATGAGCTGTACAACATATACCAGAACATTTTCACTTAAGACTAAATGCAGCAATTTCTGCAGTGGAGTTCTGCATCTGTTAATTAAGGTACACTTGTAGCCCAAATTTCATTTTACAATACCCTTGTGTGCCATCTCCATACCTCAGCCTGGGAACTAAAGCAGTGAGGTTGCCATTAATCTCTCCAGGCTCAGGAACTCTCCCAGAGAGATTATGAAACTAGATTAAATCTATATAGAGAGCTCATGGGAGTACAAAGTGTAGACGTAGGTCAAAGTCCTGCATTGAGGGAACACCCTTTCCCTATCACAGAACATTCTCTACATAATGGTTTAGTAAAGATGATCTTTAAAGATCATCTAGTGCCAGCTCCTCTGCCATGGGCAGGGTCACTTTCCACCAGACCAGGTTGCTCAGAGCCCCATCCAGCCTTGCCTTGAACACTTCCAGGGGTGGGGCATCCACAGCTTCTCTGGGCAGCCTGTGCCAGGGCCTCACTATGCTCACAATAAAGATTTTCTTCTTAATATCTAATCTAAACCTGCCCTCTTTCAGTTTGAACACGTTACCCTTTGTTCTATCATTTCCCCTTTATCCTATCAGGGTACCAAAAAAGGTGAGTGGTATTAAACTTGCAAACTACAACAAAGATTTTCTTTATCCTTCCAGGAGATAAGAGTGGCATTTGGCCTCTGAAAACGTTCATTGAGTAGGAGGTAGGGCTTTTCAAGCATCATAATTGATAGATTTGTAATTAGCAAGCTTTGCAGCAGGAAGAAAATCATTGCATGATGACTAGATTACAAACCCTGTTCTTTCATCCTGCTGCTTGTGATTTTGCAATGGCTTTGATTGTAGCTTCTCTGACATTTGCATACCTTCCTAAGCATTTGAGGTGCATGCTGATTTCATGTTTTATCTCCTTTTGATATGTTGCAGGTGCTTGTCAGTGACTAGCTGAATTTCTATTAGTGTTAGCTTTTATTTTATTGAAATATTTGTGCAGAATGATATATCACTGAAGCATAACATGACTCCATCCAAATCCAACTGTGTGGAAAGACTTACAGAAGGCACTGAATGCACCACAGAAGAGAGGTGTTTTGGTCTGATCATTACAGGTAGATGGGTAGGGTACATTTTTTTAACTGCATGCAGTGCATGGGGAGCATTTAAGAGCAGTTTTGCATCCATTTGTATTCAGCAGGTTATCTATGCATATGATTGATGTGGCCTCCCCTTTTCCCTCAGTTGCTGCCTTTGCCTCATGATTAACACCAATCTAGTACCTTGTCATGACTGAGGCATCAGTGGGATTTCAGAGTGACAGATGCCCTCATGGCAAATACACTCAACAGCAACTGGAGCTAAAAGGCCACTCTTCAAAAATGGGACATGTTGACAGCTGTGGAAAGGTATCATAGTGTACCATGTGCTATTAGGTTATTTGATCTTGTGCTTTGAGGAAAGATTTTGGGCTGGTGACTTAGGAATGTTACTCCAAATCATTACTTGTTGGCTTCCTTCACTTCTGAAACCTGCATTTCTTCACCAACACTGATGATAAAATCAAAATATTCAACAATTTTATGTATGAAGCTTTAGTCATTCAGGTGTTTGTAGAAATTTGGGATTTTTCCATGATGATACTTGTAGAAAATGACTAGCAGGTGTGTAAGATTATTTTCACATAGCTGTAAGAACAGCAGGCATCACAACCTATTTTTCAATGTCTCTTTCAGCCTGTTATTCCATTTGCTCATTTTTATTTGTTATTTTAGGGCTCAGTTCTGCAATGAGAGATAGGCAAATCACTTAGACAAAATTCCTTCAGAATGACCTTTTTTGGGACAGAGAAGCTTAGTTCACAGTAATGGTAAATGGGCATTTATATAATATAAAAGAATCTGTGCAAAATAAATTCTTTACTATGACTGGGAAAAAAAAGATTAGGAAAGTGTGCTCAAAAATTTCACTGCCCAGCTTATATTTTTACAGCAAGAAATGTTGCTAGCCTGGTGTTCAGTTTAAAGGAATCATGAAAGCATCAAAATTTCTTGTTTTCTAGCCTTTGACTAATAATGTGGAACAAAATATGAATTACCAACCATCAGCACTGTATTTTTGTTGTTTTCCTCAGTCTCCAAAGGGTTTTGGGATATCAACAGGACTGTGCCTTCCAACAGGAATGAGGTTAAAGTCACCTTCCACCATCTCAAACTCAAATTGTGCATACGGGGGGGACAAAGAATAATAAATTACAGATGGATTTTTTTACTGTATTCAGTAGCAAATGATACCATTGTATTTTTTATTGTTTCAGTATTTTTTGAGGTTGGCAGAGAGTTGCATTTATTTTTCTATGTGTGGTGCCTAGCTACAGAGACACTGGTTTCACACAGAGGTATATCTGGAGAGTTGATATATCATTTTTATTTATTTTTAATAGCAATTCATTTCAGTGACCACAGGAAGGGCCTGTGCTTTAGAAAGCCTGGCATTATCTGATTATTATTTTTTACATTAAAAAAGGTCATTCAGGATTTTGAAAGATTTTTCTTGAACTTCAATACCAAGTTACATTCAAATCAGCAGTTCAAATCAGCAATCACTTTTAAGAATATTAGTTTGGTTTTTTTTTTTTTAATAAGTGGGGAGCACAATGGAGAGTGTATTTATTTATAATTATGCCATTTTTATTATTAACCAAGTAGATGACACTGAATATTCATAATCCCAATGTAAAACCAACCTCCGGAAATTATAAGTAATACTTAAATCTTTTTTATTTCGGTAGTGATAACAGATATATTAGAAATGCGGCTTCTTTATAAGAAATGGCTAAATTTGCAAGAACAGGTTTATGTGTTTTTCCTGAAGAAACTCTCTGTGATATAAAAATAAACCCTTGCTTTTTTTTTTTTTTATCTGCATTAATAACTGCACCTAGAAATAATACAGGCAGTTTTGGTAGAATATACATCACGCAAACTCATTTATAAACAAATCTAACTTTATATATGAGAATAATGACAAAAGGGAGGTCTTTTGCAAGATAACTCATTTTTATAGAGGAAATGGCTCAGCTGCCCTTGACAGGTTTTTTGAAAACAAAAGAATTAGACTTTGACCAGCAGCTCAACAGGGATTTTTGGCAAGGCTGCTTTTATCATTTACAAGGGCCAACAACTCCCTCTGCCTCACACGCTGCACAAGGAACAGTAAATGAGTTGGGGAGGGCTTTTATTTGCAGGAAGAAATGACAGTGCCAGGACCACTGAATTTTTAAATAGATGAAGATAAAAAATGCGCTTCTTTGCCCCTGCTTTAACGCGCTGACGTGCCAACGTCACTTTAACAGCCTAACAAAATAATGTTCGCAGAGATTGAACCTGCCTCTCACATGCTCAGTGGTACATTTGCAACCACCCGCTCCTAGCATTCCCCCTCATTTCCTTGTAGAATTTAATCTCAGATACAGTAAATTAGATGGACAACTTATGCTGGATTCTCTCCCTAATGGGTATTGCCAGCAAGATGCAGGGTATTATGATCTGTTGTCCTGCATCTCAGAGGGAATCTTTATGCCACAGAGATGCTTTCCCAGGCTGTGCTATTCATAATGACTTGAAGCAACATTTCGATCCTTCCTCCTCATTTCATTGACCCATGCTCATCCCTTCCTTGCCATTTTCCTTCTGACATTCCCTCTTCCATTTTGTTTCCCTGTAGGTACTTTCCTCTAGAGGTAATGACCTTTTGTAAATATTGTTGTCTTTATATTTTTTTTCTAAAATGACTTGTATAAGGGTGTTTACAGCTATATTCAAGAGTAAATTTGTAGGCTGTCTTATTGTTGACAACCACAATACAGTATTTCTCCAATAAGGTTTAACTTAGAAATGTTGCCACTCATCTCAGTGGTTTCGACTCTGTCCTCTGAGGCAAAAAATCATCATAGTACCATTTAATGATGAACTTTGGGCATCAAGTTGGAGTGTCTTGTTGAATGCAACAGAAATGCTCCTTGCAAAAACATGTTTAATATTCAGAGGTGTGTGACCTTTGGTTTTGCAGTCAGATAAAACTTGGCTTCTTTTTTCCTGTCTAACATTACAAAGGTAAGGAAATAAGAAGATAAGGTAAATTGCATATTTATGCTTATTTCTATCTCCCACAAGGAATCTGAGAAGTACTTAGAATGCAATTATTTAGTTCAGATATTCTGTCCAGGAAAATGTTTCCACAAGTGTTTTACAGACTTACTGTAAATAATGCAATCACACGCTTCAATCATAAATAAGCAAGGAGGAGCAGGAAAGAAAGAACTGAGGCATAAACAGAGATTTGAAGTCTGCTGCTGAATCTAGGAGACAGCAGAATGCAGAGTGGTTGCTCCAGGTGACAGAGGAGAAACCAGGTCTACCAAGGATGACAAGGCTGGGTGAAAGAGGGAATGGAGGAGCTGGAAGTGTGAGACAGATAAAAAGTGTGAAGTCCTGTGCAGGAGCTTCTGGCAGCTCCATTTGGAGGGGGTTTAGTGGTGGGGGAATTTTTGCAGGTTGTGTTCTGCTTTTTAATCACGTCTTAAAGGGATATGCTAGACCACACTTTTTTTGTTTTTTTTTTTTTCTTTGTATTTGATTGTGAAGGTGGGTAACTTCATAGCAGAAAAAGAAAAAGGAATTTTGAGTACACTCTAGTACCATGAACATGTTTCCTGTTACAGAGGAAGAAAACAAGGATCAGAGCACCACATCTGGACAAACAGAAAGAAATGTGTCTATCACTTTGTTAAGCCAAAGGACACTGAATAGTGTTCAGGGAACTCTTACTGTGGTTCTAGTGATGGAGATGGGTGAAGAATCCTTGGAGAACAAGATGGGAAAAATGGGTGGCTGTTCTCAGGTGTTTCCTTTAAGGGAAGCAGGAAGACTTTTTTTGAGACATGTGCATAAACACACAACAGTAGCTCCTGGTGAAACTAGGAGCTTTCAAGAGGAGAGGAAAGCTGTTCTATTATTATAGTGCATATATATATATATATATAAAATGTATATTATAGTATACTAAACCCTAATGACCATTATGTTGCCAGAGTTGGACATCAGACGTCATCAGTGTCTGTCCAAGAGTGATCCTTGGTTCAGATCAAGGCCCATATATATTGGTCCATTGTCAACCTTTTGCCTAACTTAGGTAATATATGCAAAAAATAAAAAAGTGTCAAACTGAATTTTGGTGACTATTTCATGTAATGATTTGGAGATTCTTGTCATAATTGAGCCTTCATAAAAATGTGAACTATTCACATGTAAGTTTGGTATTTAAATGAACTCTTGAAAAGGCTCCAGATAATAATATCCTGAAAACTTCATGAAAATATGTTATAAGCTACTGGCCACAGTTGGCTCATATAGGCCATCATTTTCCCTTAGATGACAGCCTTCTTTATGTCTTCCCTGACTTTTTTTCCTTTAGTTTCCCATTTATCTGCCTGTCTCAGCTCTGTCATCTCTTGGCTACACCATAACTTTTTCCTACTGAATCCTTCAAAGCTGGAAGGCACAATATGCAGTAAGAGTTATGGCTTACCCGTGTCTTTAGCTCTGTGATTGTCATTCTTCACTTTGCTTTCAGGGATGGAAATTCCAAGATTTGCCCTTGACTCTGAGGTTATTTTTTTTCCTCTCACAGCTTTTCAGCCTGTTTCCATGCATAGAGCTTTCTCTGGAGTGCTGCCAGAAGTTATCTTTATCCCATCACCCCCCTGCTGTTGCCAAAACTCTTACTCATATGCCAATTGCAATTCAGTAGTTTATAATGTCTCCTAATTTCTCGTATGCGCATTTTACAGAGTAATGCCAAGCTACTGTCAAAGCACATCCATTTCCAATCCATAAGCACCGTCACTGCTGTCCCCATGATCTTAGAGCCACACAAGAATCAGACACAAGGGTTAAATTAAACAGGGGTGATGAAGGGAACATTTGTATCAGATACTAAATTAGCAGACTTTATGCCTTCATAATTATAAATTTCTTACCATATTCACAAGTCACTTGTCAAAGTCACCAGTGGATCCAGCTTGGGTCAATTTCTCCTTCTAGAAGCCATTTTTAATTTGAATGTATGTATGACATTTTAAAACTGCAACAAAAATCTTCTTTAAATTGAAAATGTGTGTTAAAAATATCAATACCTGATGCTGAGATCATCCCAGTGTCTGACACTACCTGCCACCTGGTGGAAAGGTTTCTTAGTTGCATTTTTCTCTTGATTTAGTTGATTAAAGGTTTCTGGGAAAATCCCTAGGTTTTTAATGTGCAGTGCAATCCAGAAAGGATAGATTTTAAGTAGCTGAGAAAGGCTAGAACTAACTTGCTAAATTACCTTCCAGACATAGCAGTTGGGACCCCATAACAACACAGACTGGGAAATCTGCTGAAGATAACTCTGATGGTTACTCACAGTAGGCTTCATGGTGCCACTGCTACCCTGAAGCCTGGATTGTCTTAAAGTTGGCTTGAGCCTGTTTCCATAAGTCAGTCACCACATTTTAGGCTTACTATAAATCTGTCTTGTGCTAATTTAAAACAGATTGTCCTGTGGCTGTTTGAATTGTGACAACAGTGGGTGTTATGTCCTTATTGATTTGAGCACTGTTGTTCACTCTGTGCTCTATTCCATAAAATGGGAAGGATGGCAATGTGAGTGAAGGCCCTTTTTGTGTAAGGGGTATATTCTCTTCTATATCTCCTCTTCTGTAAATACCACGGTGAACAATTGCCACTGCTATGAAAGATGCTGCGTAAAGATGAAGGTCTATTGAGAGTGAAGGTCACACTCTATCTTGAAAAGTTGACTTCAGGCCTTCAGGCAGATGAGGGGCTTAGAGATTTCAGGCTCCAGTTACTATGTTCCATTATGTCTAAAAAAAGATTTTGTAGCTGATTGTGAGCCATACAGATATGAGAGAGATACAGCTTGAGGCAAGGGCATTTTTAGTTTCTGGATTGTGGTAAGGACTTTTTTAGCAACATGCTAAATATACAAATTCTGCATTTTATCCAGTAACTCCTGGAGGTAAGACATACAAGCTATTCTGAGAGTAGATTCAGAACCTCAGGATGGACATTTCTCAAGTAAGTACTGCCTATTTTTGGGATGTAAAGCTGTGCTTCATCTTGTCTTCTTTTATTTCACCTACTGCATATCTGATTGCACTGTGGTGCAGATTAAACAGCACAGATAGAAGGTGTCCCTCTTTCCACACCAGTCCAAATGCAGGTTTACCTTGAACCTACCTAAAATTAATGCTCACTTTTGGACTGGAAGGTCCTGAGACTTATTTTGCAAAGGAATTGCCTAAGCCATAATGAAAAGTATGAGAAACATCTCCTCTTGATCTCACCCTACTACTACTACTACTTGCACTAATGGCAGTGACAGTAATGATTGCTCCTACTAAAAGTTTCTTCTCCTACTAAAAGTTTCTTAGTTTTGTGTCTGAATCACCAGAAAACTTGGTACTTTCAGTTTGCAGTGGCTGAAGAACACTCTTGTGCTGCCTGAACTTAATATATTTAGACAAATAGGTGAAGAACTGCTTACAGAGTGACTCAAGATAGCTCCTAAATGTCATTGAATTCCAGAATTTCACTTCAGATGACAACATTGGCACTTCAAAGCATCTTGCCAGAGGCAGTTGTCAAGTTTATAAGTATTACAACAATTGATAGACCTAGGAATAATTAAAAAAATCTGTTTCCATTGAGACTTATGAATCTGAATTAAAATTATGCAGCTAAATCCTGTGGAAGCTCTAACCTGAAAGTGATGGGAATGTTGTGCTGAAGAGCAGAATTGGATCTGGACTTGAGTTTGAGACCAGAGACATAACACGCCACCTCCCTCCTCAGATACTTTCTGAGGTGAAGACATGCAAAGTCTGTCACAACACCACAACCCATAAGATAAAAGCAAAGCTTTTTTAATATTGCACCCACTCAAATGTCAGTCAGGGAGCCTCTTAATCCTACACTGAAAAGAGGTGTCAGGTACCTTGCTACAAAGAGGCGTTCATTTTTTCAGCAAGTTTCCTTGATTGTGAACAAATAGAAAACCTTCCTAACTTCCTGTTTTGATGCAACAATACTATGGGTAAAAAAAGAATTTTCCTCTTCAGCCTGTGAATGTTGAAATATTTGTAAGACTATTCATGTGACAAAACTCTTTACCTTGAATGTTCCTCAGCTGAGATCTGTGTAATCTAATCTTCCTCTGTATTTTTTGAGGAAAAAACAAGGAGAAAAGAAGCTTATATGAAAAAAAAACCCCAACATTCTACAACCAATTTAAAGTTTTACCTAGGACTGCCCTATCTTGGCTATCATTATAAATATCTATCAGCTAAAGGGATTAATTTTTTATCAGCATAAAGGGATAAATGTCTATATGGGTAATCAGACTCACTGTGAGAAGTAAAATTTGCTTTCCAATTTCAGCTGAGTTCACTTAAACTGCCCCTATAACTTAAATTATAGTTTTATTGATGTTTAGAACTCTTATCAGAAAAAACAAGGTAGAATAATAAATTCTATTACACAATAAATTCTATTTACACAATAAATTCATCCTGATGGAAGTTCCACAAAGAGTTTTTGGTTTTTTTAATTGGTAAATGTGAGCCTCTCTTTGCTTGTGTCTACTTAGCCTTACTTAGGAGGTATCCCAAGTTACTCCTCTTACTTTGTAGTTGGTTTAAATTTATCATTTCAATACTAAATTTAAGGGTAAGTGCCTTACTTCATTCTGTCCTCTTGAATGAGGTTCTTCAAAAGCTGGGATAATTTAGTATTATTTTTTCATGCTAATTAGGTATTGAAGAAAGCATCTAATAGTGTAACATGGGCATTTTCCTGTGGATGCAAACTGAGGTCTTGGGAGTGCAAGTTTACACCTTTAGTCTTGCTGAAGGACAGTTTGTTCCCCTGTTAAAAGAGCTGTGTACCATCACTGGCAAAATCAAAAGCTCCAAGTAAACACAGGTTTTCCCTTGTCTTTATCATGCTTGTGCAGCTACAAATTTGCAGCAAGATTTTCACAGCAGTGTACCTTCAGCACACAAATGGAAAACTCTCTGGAAAATGAAATGAGGGAGATGTCTAGTGAAAATAGAAGTTTTCAGAGGTATATGTTAGCTTCCATTGACTTCTCAAAGTAGTTAACCTCTGCAGAAAGATTGGGTTGCTGCTTCATTTGCATTGAGAGCTATCTAAAGTTCACCTGAGCCTTTGAAACTTTACATCATAAAGGAAAAGTGGAGACATGCGAGAATCAGAACTGCAGAGAACGTGTCTTGCAGCTATGGTAAAAAGGAAAGAGAAGGAAATAAATTTCAAAGTTCCTCAGCAAGTGGCTTCTCTACTTGTTTAGGAAGCCAATAGCTGTAGAACCAGGCAGGTTATTAAGCTGTATTTAAGACTGAGAAGAAGAAATCAAAACAAAGCTGAGTGTGACTTTGGTCATTGTGTATGGGATGACAGAAATAAAGAAGCAAAAGGTCACAGGAGGAATAAGTGCTTGATCTTCAGGAATGATGAATGACAGCGAAACAGAAAGAAAAACTTACACACTGAAGTCGATGGAACTACCTGGACCTTGAAAAATCAAGCTAAGGAAGAGAGAAACTCTGAGGGAAATTTGTAGATGTTGATCTCCTAAAGAAGAAGAAAGCAGAAGGGACAAGAACCAAGAAAATTAAAACAGAGGAGAATGCAGAATTGAAGCCAAGTTCAAAGTTAATTTTATTAGAACCGCCTTAGCATTTCATTTTAATTTCAGTGAATGTCGACCATGTTTGCTAGCACTGAATTTCACCTACTGCCGTGAAGCCACTTCTTTTGTGGGAGACAACTACTTGGAGAAGACATTGTGTTTGCTGCATTGTGTAAATGCTAACTCAGCAAGGTAAGAACAGTAGAGGGTACTGTACTATAGATGTCAATGCATTTATATTTTTGAGGGTACCATATGATTCTTTCCGTCTCAAGACAGCCTAGTGCCATATGTAAATACTTTGTTCTCATTCTTGTTCCATTCCTTTCATCACCTGGGCCTATGAAACTGATCCAGCATGACTGAGACAGAAGGATCCTTCACTTCACAACCATTTATTTTGTTTTATTTCACTTAGGTGATTCCTAATCCACTTCAAGACTATGCTCCTTACCCTGTGGAGATTTATTCTCTCTGAGAGTTCCTTATGAAAAAGTATTAAAGCAAGTTATGTCCACTGAATCACCTTTATGTACTGTTTCATTAACTTTTCCAGAGAATCTGAACAGGTCAGAGGTGCGCTTTTTTTTTTTTTTTTTAAGAACTTATGATCCTATTCTGCAAGTACTGTTCTACTCTTTCCTTAATTAAGAATCTACCATTTCCTCATTTCAAATTTGTACCTTAGCTGAGGTAGTTTATGTTCCAATATATTCACAGGTAGGATTTCCAAATATTTAAACCAAGCTTTGTGATTTGCTTTCATTTCCTGACCACAGATATGACATAATTTATATGCATTAAAAATGTAAAGGATCTAATTTCACAGCAGGAAAATTTCATCTTAACAGGAATTATTGGCTTGAACAAGTTTTCCACTGAGAATCACTCTATTCACTAGAGAAACATGACCTCTGATTCATAAACCAATGGAAAGGTTGTCTGGAGGAGACTTCTGAGCACACATTTCTGCTCGATACAGTGACAGCGCTCCTATGACTAGGTGTGGCACACTTTGTGACTTTGCCCAGTAGAGTCTTAAAGCCCTCCAAGGATGGACATTTCACAACCTCTGTGGGTAACTCTGTGGGTTCCAATTCTGTACTACCTCCTGAGTGATTTTTTATCTAATATCTGATTTGAACCTGTTAAGCCACAGAGTGTGGCTGTTATTGCCTTATCCTTTGTTTTGCCACCTTTCACTTACTGGAAGAGTCTGGGTCAATCTTCTCTGAAACTCCCCTACATGCAGTTCTTGGCCAGTGTTAGATTCACCTGTTTGACTCTATTTTCTAGACTAAACTAGACCAGGTATTGTTGCTGTGGACCAGCCATATGCCTTTGGCTACTGCTGAACCTCACAACCTCTCTCCACATTATTTTTAATTGAATTGAGTACCAATCTCTGTGAAGTCTCACCAGTGCTGGGAAGAGAATGATAGTTTACTTTGATCTGGCGGCTGTACTTTTCAATGAGCAGTATTTCCCTTTTCTGGTGAAAACACCTTCAGTAGCTCATATTCCACTTTGGAGACCACCATTGACTTTTCAGTGGGGCCATTACTCTGTGAGATTCTTGCCATCTTGTCTGGATGCTTAGGATCACTCTGCCGTATGTGTAGAACTTTCCACTCTTCTTGCTGAATCTAATAATGTCTTTGCTGTACTATTCCTCAAGTTTGTCTAGGCCACTCTGGCTAGAAGTTCTGACACTTGCTTTCAGCCTCTCTCCAAGTTATAGTCACCTGAAAATATACTAAAGATACACTAGATAGTTGTCAGAGTCTTTGATGAAGGTGTTGAACTGTATGGGATGTAGTACTTAACTGTGGGTTGCTCTGCTTGTTGCTGTCAGCCAGTTGCACAGTGATCTCCATTCTTTGATTCTCGTGATTCAGTCAATTTTTCCTCACCTTACAGTCTATTCATTAACCTATATTTCCTTAGCTTCCAAATGAAATGCAGCAGGAAACAATATCAGAGAATATGCACATTTTGATTTGCATACATGAAAAAAGATAGTTCCCTTGCATCATTTCCTATAAGCCTCAATAGCTTACATTTCTTTTTGTTATGCTATCTCAAGAAACAGTTAACTACATTCCCCAGTTTAATGCCTTGAATATTGTCAAGATAAATCTCCTTTTTCTTTTTTTTTCTTTTGGGAATCAGATCCTGGACAACACAGATTTGGGGCTCTTCTCATGCACTATCTCCTGTGGGATGATTTACGCAAGTGTTTCAGTGAATTACAAGACTAATGTAGCACCTACTCCCACAAATGCGTGCCCAGCAGCTCTCAAGTACTGCAGGATATAGAGTTTCAGTTCCCCATAGAGTCCTTGGTGTCTTCTTACCCTGATCAAGACTTCCCACAGTCAAAACTTCCCCTTCCACTGCTAGGGCAGGAAGCAGATGCTATTTGTTGATGGGATCCACACCGGACCTGTAAAGACATTCACTGAAACCATCTCAGAGCTTTTCTTCAATAAGGACCTTCTTAAAATTTCCTTTCTATACCCAGCCACTGAAACTTGAGAATTGGTGTCTATTTCTCTCTCTGTAGCTCCAGTCTGTATTGATCACTGGGTTTGGAATTAGACTCGTATGGTTAAGGGTGGTGGGCATTATGAGCATGGACATACAATAAAACTTATTCTTCTAAGTAACCAGACAAAAACACTTTTAAGTTGCATAAAAACAAAACCAGCAATTGACTAATTGTCCCTACTTTGGGTTTGTTTGTTTGGTTTTATTCTCCTAATACAAACCATTTAAAATTCTACTTAAACATAGGAGCCACATCCACTAATCTAGACAAAAAATATTTACATCATGGTTTGCTTACTGTCTCGGTCATATCTCTGACCTTGAAACTGTAAGCTCAATATGTGAGGCAGGCAGACACCATTTCTGATTTATTGCAATACTGGACAAAGTACTACTTATGCTGAACACAGAATCTTCTCTTCAAGTGTTAGGCCACATTGCTCCTGTATTTCTGCAAAGGGTGTCTCAGTTATTGACCACTGTGTTATCCTTGTTCAGAATATTGTGCAGTTTTCTCTGAGTAAATGAGATTTTACAGGAAAAAGGTACCAAGACCAAATATCTGAGACCAAATTAGATTTTTCTGGGAACTTTTATCCAGATCTCACACCCATTTTAATAAGCTGCCTAGCACGTAACAGCTGACTAACTATGACCATCACTCATCCCCCACCAAAATACAAGCAGGCTAATATGAAGTTAAGGAGAAATAAAGAGATTATTATAGGGATGAAACACGTCTCCTGTGAGGAAAGGCTGAGTCAGAGTTGCTCAGCCTGAGAAGAGAAGAGAAGACTCTAGGAACATCATGTAGGACCTTTCACGACCTAAAGTGTCTGGAAGAGTGGTGGAGAGGGACTTTCGAGTCGGACATAGTGAAAGGAAAAGGGGCAATGAGTTAAAACTAAAAAAGTTTAGGTTGAATATTAGGAAGAAATTCCTCACTGTAATGGTTCATGAGACACTGGCACAGGCTGCCCAGAAAAGTTGTGGATGTTCCATCCCCAGCAGTGTTCAAGGCCAGGTTAGATGGGGCTTAGAGAAACCTGGTCTAGCAGAGGGTGTCCCTACACATGGCAGGGGGTGTTGGAACTAGATGATCTTTAAGGTCACTTCCAACACAAAACCTTTTATGATTCTGTAAAGCAGTAGAAAAGACAGGTATGTAAAGGTCAAAAGGCCCTTGCCTCCCTACCAACTTGAATAACAATTTGGAGGGATAAGATAATCTTGCTCCTAGTGTATGCATTCCTCAAAACCTAGTGCTCAAAGCTTGTTTCAGTTCCTAAAAATATATTTTGCTTACATCCTTCACTCATACTATATAGAATATCCACAGAAACGGAGTCCAAACCACTGGCAGCATTATCTCTGAGAGCTGGAACACAGCTCAGCATTCCAGCATTGGCAAATGAAAAGTAGTGAGTGTAATTAGTTGAAACAATACTTTAATGCCTTGGTACATTTGTAATCCTATGCAAACACCGAGATGACTGCATCCCCACAGTAACTCTGATGACTTTAGTATACTTAAAATGGATTTAGCTCATCAAGAGAAATGCTAGACATGTCTCACTCTTTAAATATATTCATTTCCCTTTGAAATTGATTTAATGAGGAGGCTGATTTAGCCTATACAATCAACAGAATCAGACTTTAAAATTGCATACTATATTACATTATCTATATGTATATATATGCATGCACAAGCACATGCACATCTATATTTTTGTATAAACAGATATATAGATAGACACTGGTTTTGCTCTTTGGTCACCTCTAGTCATCTTTCCACAGAAGACAGTTAAGAAAAATAATTCAGGAATCCTATGCTTCCTTAAAAAAAAAATATAATCTGGCATTCCAATTAAAGGTTTATAACATCTGAGACCCTGAGTGTTAGGGGTTTCTGTAGAAAAAAAGAAGAGGGTAATTGCAAAAGGTAGCAGCAGATATTGTATTCTTATCAGATAGTATATTATTTATATTATATTAAATATTATATTATATTGTATTAATTGTATTATATTAATTATATTATGTTAATTATATTATATTACATTTATAATATATATTCACCTTCAACACACAAGCAGAATGAATACCGTCCCATTGATTACAATGATACATCCCATTTGGTACTGGAAAAAAAACAGGTTAGGATTTATTGCAATATGTGTGTGCAAAGTATTTAAAAACTGGTAGCATTTTAGGGAAAATTGCAGTAGCTTGTTTTTTCTACTTAGTTAATGTTGAATTTTATGTACTAAGACTGAATTATCCTAATTTCTTTCCAGGGGAATAAGAAATTTGTGACAACAGTAGATTTTGAAGCAAAGCAATTTAAATTTTATAATTACTAGGTAGTAAGAGAAGGGGTAAAAGTTCAGGAAGTCTTCATTTGAGGCTATGTGTGCCGATTAAGTCAGGATGGAATTGCTGAGGAGCATTAGCTGGTTTCTATGGGATGTGTTCATATTTTAAGCAGAAGAAGTGCAAAATGCAATTTTTCATATTGTTACTGTATAAATCACGTTTGTAAGCAATTCATTATCTCTATTCTCACTTTTTGCATAAGCCATATCTTATTTACAATGCTAGTTTACACATAGTAACCTAAGAACATAATCTAATACGAGACATCTATAGTCACAAAATGTCCCTTTTCCATTTGCGTTCTATTCACTGGTTTTTAAGAATGGCAACATGCCTAGAGACGTGGAGAGGAAAATGATAGCTGCCTGAAGCTATTCGAAAGGTTTCAGTTAAAAAAAAAAAAAAAGACAAGAATTAATTTATTGTAATGCTGGATATAGCTATGAGTAATTGGATAAAACTGAGAAATGGAAAATAATGGCTGATTATTGAGAGTAGAAGTGGGAAAAGAAGATGGAGAAAGAGCCTGAGATCTATTAATCCGTAGAGTAGTCTCCAAAGGGGAATAACATAAACCCCATTTCTTGGCATTTAAAAGTAAACTGAACAAAAGGTGAATAACTGTACGTTAGGGAACAATACCACATTATCAAAGAGATTAATGAGAGATCTAACAGAGCTTTGCTGCCTGTGTAACTGTCCACTGATACAAACTTATAAACTCTTATGGAAAGTTCTCGTTCACTGCAAACATGACAGGATTTTTCTTAACTTTGATCATAATCTCCCCCAATTCTTTTCTCCAAGTCCTCTCTTTCCTGCATCATGAGCTCTTATAGCCATGTATCAGGTAGGAAATGCCCCAGGGAGTCAGCCAACCTTCTGATGAATCTCAAAATCATTGCCAGAGCTCAAAATTGTGGAGACAGTAAAATAACATTGATGATTAGCTGTACTACTAAAATTTTTGAAAATATCTTTATCTCACAAGAATTATTGTGTAAGTTTAATGAATGGTCCATTCATGCTATATTCCTTAGATCAACTGACAGGACATCTTTCAAGAAGGATACCAAAATCTTCAGATAACTGCTGAAAGTAAAGATTTGATCAATTTTTCTCAAACACATAAGGAATGGGACTGGATTATCTTTTTGGGTTTTTTTGTTTGTTGTTTCGTTTTGTTGTTGTTATTTTTGGAGTTTTTTTCCTGCTCTGTCAGGCTGCTCTATAATTTCTTTTGTAAATTGCTAAAACTTCCTGGATAAAAAAAGTTCATGATATCATAGAACCATACAATGATATTGTTCAAAGTAACTTTAAAAGTCATCTAATCGAACCCCTTCTGGAATACTGTGGGACACCTTTCACCTTCTCAGATGACTCAGAGCCCAGTCCATGCTGACCTGGAATGTTTCCAAGAATGGGCCATTTACCACTTCTCTGGGCAACCTGTTCCAGTGCCTCACCACTTTCATTGTAAAAACTTCATTCTTGTATTTAGGGCAAACTAACCCTTTTTTCATTTAACAATTACCCCGTGTACCACGACACCATATTTTGTTAAAAAGCCTGGCCCTGTTTTTCCAATAAACTCTTGAAGTGCCCTCACAGAGCAGTCTTTTCTCTGGGCTGAGCAACCCCAGCTCTCTCAGCCTGTCTTCAGAGGAGAAGTGCACCAGCCCTCTTATCATTTTTGTGGCCCTCCTCTGGATCTGCTCCAACAAGTCTATGTCTTTCCTGTGCTGAGGACCTCAGAGCTGGACACAGTATTCCAGGTGGGGCCTCATGAAAGGCGCGTCCTTTCACCTGGCTATATTTCTTTAGATACTGCCCAGCATTCAGGTGGCTTTTTGAGCTGTAAGAGCACATTGTTGGCTCATGTCCAGCTTTTCATCCCCCACCCTGTGTTGATATTGGGGATTGCACTGACTCAGATGCAGAACCTTGCACTAGGCCTTGTTAAACCTCACAAGGTTCCTGTGAGTCCACTTCTCAAGCTTGTCCAAGTCCTTGTGGATGATATCCTACCCCTCAGGTATGTCAACCACACAACTCGGGTGTACGTCACTTACAAACTGCTGAGGGTACCACTCAATCTCACTGTCTATACCACTGATGGAGACATTAAACATTACTGGGCCCAGTACAGATCCCCAGGGGACATAATTTGTCATTAATCTCCATCTAGACGTTGAGCCATTGAGCAAAACTCTGTAGATGTGACCATCCAACCAATTCATCACCCACTGAACAGTCCACCCATCAAATCCCTCTCTCTCCAATTTAGAGAGAAGGATGTTGTGGGGACCTTGTCAAAGAACTTAGAGAAATCCAGGTAGATGATAGCCACAGGTATTCCCTTGTCCACCGATGCAGTCACTCCAACATGGAATACCACGAGGCTGGTCAGGCTAGACTTGTCCTTGGTGAAATTGCATTGGCTGTCTCAAATCACCCTCCTGCTCTTCACGTGCCTTAGCAGAACATTTAGGAACACCTGTTCCAATGAATCTAACTAATTTTTTCTCAGTTCTATATATTGTTTGCATAGCAATTTCTTCTTCAGTTCCAATTCCACTGATAATTATTAAATATGAATGTCCTAACTGGGAACTGTGCACAATATTCTAGGAGAGGAATACCTGTTGCAAATTTGATAATATTTTCAAATGATGGTGGTGTTAGTACATGAAAGATCATGTGGGTACAGAATCACGTTTGTTATTTTTCATGGTCATATTACACATTGTACTGAAGGGTGTCCTGTGACTGGAAGAAACAGAAGTCTCCTTATCACCTCCTGATAAAAGCATTCAGTTTAAAGTGGACTTTATGTTCCAAGTTCCTCGAGGCCTGAATCTCAATTTTCACTATTAAATGTCCTCCCTCATTTTTTTTTTCTCACCCTCAGAATGATCCCATTTACCCTGTACAATATTCTGCCTGCTGACTGATCTTGCAATCAATGTATTCATCACATGAAAATGCACCCCTAACTATCTACTTCATGAATATCTTTCCTCCCAGTTATAGTTCCTTTTCCAACACACCTTTTATAACTCTCCCATCAACCTGTTCCTTAACCACCTTAGTACTCTCACTAAACTCATCTTCATTGATTTAAGTAATTGTTTCCATCCAGTCTTTCACAAAAAACTTGATAAATCAAATCCTCCCATGAATCACATAAAGCTTTTAAATTCAGTCCAAATTGATTAAATATTAGTATATTTTTCATTTATTTTTCATTTAAGGAAAAGTCTTTTGATTTACATTCTGAATAGTTTATCTGATATACTCCAACCAAAGTAATCTCAAATCCAAACTGAAACACAACTGGTTTCATTATCTCCACTTGTCTGTGGTCACGTTAATTGCCAGTTTTTGAATTCTTTTTATAGATCCTGTGTTCTCTTGTTGAATACATGTTGAATACATTGCTTCTGAAGCAAGACACTTGCATTTAAACTTGTGCTGTGGCTTTCAGCATTTTCCTCACCAAATCACATATTCATGTTCTAGATCATAAAATTCATACTCCTAACTGCCAGAATTGAGGAACTGCCATTACATGAGGGATCACTTCTGTAGGTTGGTAGGGAAGAATACTTGAGGTGATTGGCTTCAATTTCCAGGATAAGGGGATTGGGTTGTCTACATTAATTTATGAAAATGAAATCCTACTTAGCCACATTGATATTGTTCATTACATGATGATTGGCTCAGTGGATGAGAACACTGGTTGGTGTGTTCTCTGCACAATTTCACATGCACACAGTTCCATTTAAAAATTAGAAAACAGTATTTTTATTGTGACAATGGTTGAACACAAGTTGCATAGAGAAGTGGTGGGTTGTCCAGACTTGGGTATATTCCAGCCTGGACTGCACAGCCCCTAAACAACCTGCTCTAAGAAGACGGGTTGGATCATGTTATCATCCCCAGAGGTTCCTCACACTAACATCCAAAACAACATCATCACTTCTGTGATACATTATTTTTGTGGTTTGAATAATTTACATTTGAGTTGTTGAGAAAGGGAGTTTCCCGCTAAAGTGTTATTCACTAGGGTAACTGAGAATTTCTTCCTTTTGCTTTGCCCTGCAAGTGACTCTAACTTCTTAGCTATAAGACTTTTATGGAGTGTTGTCATTTTGAGCTATTCTTTGTGGAGGTCTGAAATTTGTGTGAGATTTGTATGTAAAAATATGAGTTCTTTTCCCTCTGCCACCCTCTCTCAGAGAAATACAGATGGATGAATTCAGTATGCTAGACATATTTTCTTCTACAGAAAGAGCAAAGAAGCCTTTCTGCCCTACTTTTGGTAGAATCTGAGTCAGTTTGAACAACAACAACAACAGGTAGTAAAACAGAGCCTTTGTTTAAATAGATAAGATTTTGGTGTGCAGCTTTTGCAGACACTGTAGTTAAGGTTTGACTCTTAGCGTTTCCTAAGGCAGCATCCAAAGATATGTCATGTCATATCAAAGGGTGGCTGCTTGAGGAAATACCCACGCTGAATAGCTTTTCCCCATTTCTTTCATTGTTAATATTATTCAAGAAATATTTTCTTGAGTTGGTGAGATTTAAAATTTTTTTTCCTTTTTACATCCATGATCTGGAATAACCAAAACATGCAAGAAATGGTCATATAATTCTGATTTATGGAAAAGTTTTTGGTAGAATTTATTTCATGTCTAGGAATGGTTTGTTTGGTTTAGAGACCTACATTTCCAACTACATTTTGAGGAAGAAATGTGGACAGAGAGAGGGACAAACAGGTGTTCAAAAGTGTATATACACACACACACACACACACACACATTAGAGTCAAAAGGCAAAAGAACTCTTGTTTTGTTTTCTCAGATAGTTATAGCTTTGTATATTTTGGTAATGAGATAGGCCTCTTAAACAGAAGTCTGCAACAGGATAATAACTTTGCAAAATGTGACCGACAGTTACTGCACAGCCTCTTTAACCATGCTTTTACATCTATCAAGAAGGCCTTATACTTTCATCACTTTTCAAACATGTTCCAGCTGCATGTGCTACTGAAGCTTCAAAGGAATGAATAAAGAGAGTTTGCATGAGCTAGATGAGCTGACATGTTCAGTGAACACATGACAAAGAGAACAATGCTATGTCACACAGTCACACCAATAGAAAGGACTGCTTTACCTTCTGGATAAAGTATTCACACAAACAGACTGCATTACAAGTGATATTTTAGGTAGAATTTATTGCTAGTGGGTGTCCGTGCTGAATATCTGTTGTAATTATATACCCAATTGTATTTGACAGTTTTAATAAAATCATAGAAACACAGAATGGTTTTGCTTGGAGGGGACCTTTACAAATCATCCAGTTCCAATCCCACTGCCACTGGCAAGGATTTCTTCCACTAGATCAGGATGCTCAGAGCCCCATCCAGCCTGGCCTTGAACATTTCCAGGGAGGGAGCACCCACAACTCCTCTGTGCAACCTGTGCCTTTGCTTCAGCACCAGCACAATAAACAATTTACCCCTGATATGTAATCTAAATCTACTGTCTTTCAGCTTAAAGCCATTTCCCATTTTCCTATCACTGCTTGTCATTGCCAAAAGTTCCTCTCCAGCCTTCCTTATACATCCCTTTCAGGTCGTGGAACGCTGTTCTTGCCATTCCTGTTTTATTTCTCAACTGATGTAGAATGTTTTCCTTTGGGAAAGAGCAGTTTCAGAAATCAAGACGTCTTTCTATCATGCTCAAGAAAATAAGAAATCAATAAATTCTGGCTAAGACTGATGGGAACCTGGGACTTTTACTGTATGTGGATGTCATAGGTTTGGTAGCAAACTCTGAGGTTCTTCAAGTTTTTGGGGTCATCCAGCTCCAGTCCTCAGGAAATGATCATCTCATCATATTTCTATTTAATTGATATTCATTGCAGAAATAGAAAGCAGAGGTACATCAGGCAGATGTGCATGAGTAGCTCCTTGACTGTCCAGCCCAACTTCTACAAAGGATAGAGGAGATATAAGCTTTATTAACTCTAATTTCCTACAATGGAATTGCTTTCAGCCCACCACTTCTCTCACTTGTACATGATCTACTAGCCAAGATTTTTTTCTTGCAAGGAAGGGATAAAGAGCTCTCTCTGGAAGATTTCAAGCCCTTCAGTTGGAACTGGGAGCATAATTATGTTTGAGGATTTCACTTAATCAAAGTTCTGGATTTTGGCATCAAAAAGCAAAGCAAAACTAAATCCCATTATTTTAGAGGCATAGAAATGTACATATAAATCCTCTGAATAAACTGCTTGCTTCGGCTTTAGAGTGTGAGTGTGTGAAAACTTAAATTTATACTAGAAGTGATGCCTCTTCACAGCAATACAATAATCATTATGTGTTAATGATTCCCTAATGACAGATTTAACTGAACATTCAGCAAGAGTTTGCAAGAGATTAGAACTTGCCAAAATTTGCTTTGATGATCCCATTGAAATTAGAACAGTCCAAGAAGGAAGATTGCTTTGAATTTTATGAGTTTCACATTTTTAGAAAAATCATGTTGACTGAGCAGTGGCCATCTTGATTGTGGGCTTTGTGTTCAGTTATGTCAGTTTCATCTACAATATAATTTTTGGTCCTGGTACCTATGGCCTCCAGCCTGTAGACCACACTTAAATTCATTCACTTGATGTACACTCGATTCTTTCTTGAAAGAAGGTAGGAATGTGGGATGAAGTTTATGTATCCAGGTCCCATCCCTATAAGGGGTTAAATTATGAACAGCAACATGCCCATTAAGGATAAGAAAAAAAACCCAGAAACTCTGAAGAGGTTGTTCATCGTGAAATTCTCTTTAACAATGTTATTCACCATCCTCTGTCAGAGGACCTAGAGCAATGAAAAAAAAATACTATCAACCTTAAAACAATTTATGCAAATGCAATCACTGCACAAGGTAATGTACTTTAGCTACATGGGAAATTGAAAAGGCCCACATTATCACAATGATAGAAGAGAAAATATAAAACATGGATGTGTTTTGTAAAGATTAATTTGCAGACTTTTGGAGGTTTATCATATGTATGAATTTTGTGGTATAGCTGGTCTGCAGCTAAGCACCAGGCAGCTGTTTGCTCACTCCTCACTGCATCAGGATGAGGGGAAGTGGATTCAAAGGCCAAAGTGAGAAAACTCATGGGTTGATGTAAGAACAGTTTAATATAATATTAATACTAATATTAACAATAATATTAGTGATGAAAGTAAAAATAAAAAAGAGCCTTCAGATTCCTTATACCCCTGGACCAAAACTGTACCAGCTGACCTTCAGTCTCTCCAGGCATTTTCTACCAGAGGCTCCAGGTGAATCTGTTATCCCTGGCTGAGGTGCAAAGAACATATTTCACACTTTGTCTTGTCTGGACTGTCCCAAGAACTATTGCACGGCTATCTCCCATTTGACTTTTTTTAAGGCTTGCTTCTGCTCAGGTGCCCATTCAAAGTCATAATTCTGGGTCACTCCATAGAGAAAGCTTATGATCAGACTGTAATTTGGAATGTGCATTCTCCAAAAACCTACAAAACTTAAGAAATCCTGTGTTTATGTTCTGTTAAGTGGTCAAGACAGAGCTGTTATTTTGCCTTTGTCAATGGCTTTATCAGTACCAAGTGATCCCAGCTGCTAGATTTCCTTATGCTCTAATTCCTGACTAGTGGCCCCAATAGACCATCATCAGTAAATAACATTTCATATATCTCAAGGCTCACTTAGAGAAAGGGATGAGGAGATTTCTATTGCATTTATGATTTCAGTCTTTTCCCCTTGTTCTTATGACTGCTTTTCTTCTTTTTCCTCTTTAGAAAACCTTCTTCATATCTTACTAAATGAGTCCTCTTCTCCCTTACAGGAGACCTTCCAGAACCATCTGGAAGCAATATTGTGTAATGTGCTCTAGGGGTTTTTCTTGAGCAGGGAGTTTGGACCAGATGACCCCACTCTGGTCCTTTCTAACCTGACCCATTCTGTGATTCCAATTCTCCCTTTTAGTTTTAGAGGGGACTGATCTAGTGTCTGGATTACTGGTTTGTTTTGTACTGGTAGTGTACTGTTTTTTGGTTTGTTTTCCGCCTTTCTTGCTGAGAGTGATGTGTCATAACCAGCAGGATTGTGCCTCTTTGGAATAGTCACAGCATTTTATTTTGCAAATGTTCTACTACTTTGTCTGGATCTTGTAACTTTGGGAGTGAAGTTTCAGAACATTTGAAGTCACCTTTGAGACACCTTCCCATATTTTCCCACATGTTGTGCCGCCCATCACCATATTCTTATAAGGAATCTTATTAGCTTTAGGCAAAACCAAAGCAATATTCTTAAGAAATACCATTAGAAGTATTCTAACTATTCTCAGTTGTTCAAGATACTGAGAAGTTATTGTGGCTTTCATAGAAGAAGAAAAAGTGTCATTCTGTCTTGCCTACACAAAATAAAAAACCCAAAACCCAAACCACAATAACAAAACAAAACAGAACCAAGAAAACTCTAAAAAATACAATCCCCCCACCCAAAAGAAACCAACCCACCCCCCTCCAAAAAAAACCCCAAAAAACCAAATAAAAAAACTCAACAAACTAAACTAGTAAAAAGCATTATTGTTTATTGTCCTCATGAAATTGCATCTACAGTACAGAGCACAAATACCAGATTAAGCTCAAGGTCAGTGATTTAATAACAAATCTCCCCAGCAAAATATCACTAACCACTACAGAGCAAAGCAAACTGCAAAAGCCAACACCAACTTTTAACATGTACAGCAAGAAAAAGGGAAGGTTACAGATCAGATAAAATAATATCAAGAACAGAAGGATCAATATTGTGACCCAAAACCGTTAACAAGTATAAATCCCTTCTAATACACTCTGGTCAATCTGTTATTAAATGAAACCCTTTGAGACTCACATTGGGTGTCAAAAAGATCTCTCATGGCTTAAGCCCAGCCAGCAACTAAGTACCACACAGCCACCCACTCACTCCCCATACCAACAGAATGGGGGACAGAGAATTAAAACGGTAAAGAAAAGAAAACTCACACATTGAGATAAAAACAGATTAATAACTGAATTAAAATTAAATATTACTTTATTACTACTACTCCTGCTGCTACTAGTACTGCTTCTATTAGTACTACTGCTACTACCTCTACCATTATCCTAATGAAAATGAAAACAACAGAGAAAGACAAGTGATGTAAGTGAAAACCATTGCTCACCACCAGCTGGTCATTTTCCAAGCAGCGGCCTCTTGGCCAGTCTCCCCTTCATTTACTGCTGACCATGACACCATATGGTCTGGAATATCCCTTTGGTCAGTCAGGGTCAGATGTCCTGCCTGTGTCCCCTCCCATCTCCTTGTGCACTTCCAGGCCACTCATTGATGAGTGGGTGAGGAGCAGAAAAAGCCTTGGCTCTGTGTGAGCACTGCTCGGCAATAACAAAATCATCCCCTGTGTTATCAAAACTGTTTCCTCCACAAATTCAGAGCTTAACCCCATACCAGCTACTCTGAAGAAAATTAACTCTACTCAAGTAAAAACCAACAGAATAAAATTTGTCATTTTGGGAAGATATGCTATATTTCTATGTCTAGCATACAGTTTGCGTTTCAAAGTCTAAAATTCAAAACAAATCTACTTAGAGAATTCTGACCCATGCTTATGGCATAAAATAAATCTCTCTCTGAAATTTATTTATAAAATGAAAGTTTTGGAGAATGTGATCTTTGCCAGTTTCTTCTAGTGGCAAAGGAAATGAGGAGAATGGTCTTTCAAATGGAAGCCAGTCTTTTTTTCTTCAGTGGAGAATGAGTGTTCGTCATACCACAGTTAGAGCAGAGGCATAAAAATAGAGCAGATCCATCCAATATTTTGAACTTACCCCTCAGTTAACTGCTAATCTCTAGTAATTTGCAGTTCAGAGACACTTGAGGCCTTTCTGCCCCTGGAACATGGTCAAGGTTTTCTCAGAAAAATTAGGACAATCAAGTAGTGTCTTTGGAGGTTTTCAAAAGACAAATGCAATTTTCTCCCTGTGCTCCAAATTTTAAAAAGGGAAAAAATTGTGTCAGCAGGTTCAGCTCCTCTTCATTTTTATACTTCATCTCATAAAACATAAGACATACTAGTTTCAAGCATTGATATGTGTTTAACACTTTTCACACTAATGAAGACTGGTTCATGTATGGTCTTGAAGCTATCATTTTCTGTCATCAGTTCATTCCTTATTTAGTTTGTTTATGAATGTAACTAAACCAGCTTGCCAAAAGTGATAGTAACAACTCTCTTTTCAACAACTCTCTTTCTTCCTGCTTTCTTTTTTCTATGCTTGCCTGCCCCTGCCTCGTGGTTCCCTTAAATAATTTTCAGCTAATAATATTCACACAAAAATAGAATTAATTAAAATGGTAATATTATGTCGGCTCTAAAATTCATTTAGTCAGCAACAGGACCAACATATACCTGTTCACCAGTCAGATGTAACTTTCTTGCCTGTTTTCCAGATAAATATAGTATTTCCTGATATGCATGAAAATATGTAATATACTGATTTTTTTAAATGTTCACTTTAAATTGGTGCATTATATAGAACCCAATAGCCTTGATCTGGTTGTAATTTTTTTTTCTTATGGTCAGGTGAGCTTTATTAATGGAATGGAGACACAATGTAAAAGATAGTAGAACCACATATTTGTATGTGTGTATGAAAATTTTTTGTAAACTTTGTTGAGTTATTTGGAGCATATGTCCAAATCCTCCCCTTTCTCTCCAGCCTTGACACAAACTTCATTTTTAAACACAGCTGTTTTAGACATGATTAAAGGCATCCCAAATTATGGGTAAAATAATGATTGTATTGTTCACAATTCCTACTTTCTAACTACGCAACTGTAGCTCAGCATGAAGCAGATTGGCCTTTTCCTATCTGATTCAATTCCTCTTTCAGGCTTGAGTGTTGACTGTAATTTGCAGACATGTAAATATGTAGAAGTGAACCATATATAAATTAGTAAAGCCAGAAAAAAAAAAGCTAGGCTCTTTTTGGAACTCTTTCTTTCTTACAAATCAGCAACTAAAATCTCCAGCCTAGGAGACATACAGGAGTTCAAGCAGTATATTACTCTGTACAAACACCTTTTTACTACATTCTGACAGCTTTTGACAAATGTAACACAGAGCAAAATCATTTGCAATGGCTGCATCTGCCTCTTTAGAATCTGTGATGAGAACTGCAAAGACTGGTTATTTATTTAAAAGTCAAGCCTATGTGCGGCAGATTTTGTGAAGTGTGAATGGTGAAAGCACTTCTGTGCCATCTTTTCCTGTGTCTAAGTGCAATGCAAGCAGTTTCTAATTTCCTAACCTGAACCTTTGGTATTTTAGCTTATTTCCAAGGAACATTTGGCAAATAACCTGTAGAAACAAACCCTTGTGAATTAAAATTCACAACATCACCTCTGAAATGAGGATGCATAGGCTTGTTTTGCCTAGGAAATATTGTTGTAACCTGATTGTATAATTGTTCTTGGGATCACTTGGATGGTGGACACTTTAATCAATGGAAGCATTTCTTTATTTATTCTAAGCTTGATTGAACATTTCTTCCCATGATACATAAACTTCTAGGATCTCCTGGTACTGAAAAATGGTAAAGAAATATTTGCACTGGTTGGCCAGTTCTAGTGTTTAGTGTCGCTTATGATGGTGAAATTTGTGAGAGTCAGTTAACGGAAAAAAACCAATGGATTCACACTTCCAAGCTTTGATGTAAAGATAAGACTAGAGGTGTTCTAGTAAGGCAAATGAATCAAGTTTTCATGAACTGCCTGATTTTCTTTATATTAGGACTGAACTGAATTCTTTCTCTCTTACCAGTTTTCATTATCAGCATCTGACAAATAACCAATTCTACAAGTAAAAATTCAGGTTCTTTAAATTAGATTGCTGTGAAAGTAACACAGATTTTATTCAGGCTCCTAGTGTTAGCCTGGTTATTTTTCTTGTTTCCCTTCTCCTACAATTTTCAAAATATACTTTAAACTACAAGAAACAAATCATATTATCTATCCAACAGCCTAATTCAAGTTGCTATTAGAAACGCGACAGCAGAATTATCTCTATTATCTGCTAATTTAAGCATATTGACCTTCTTTCTCCCTGCTTCCTGCCAAGGACTAGCACTTAAGAGTTTGCATGGGTATAGATGCTTGTGTCTCTTATGCAACACTTCCCAGCTACGGGGGCTATACCTGCATGAGATGATTCCTTATTATCTTTCCCCAGGAGATTATCTCCTTCACAGCCTCAAGATTGATTTTTTTTCCCTGACACTGAATTCCTGAGCATACTGCAGGCAGCATTCTTCACATTTTATATTATCTGCAAAAAAGCCCAGCCCAACCTATTCTTCCTCTCAGGCAGAAACACAAACTCTTATTCATTATCTCCAAAGACAACGTGTTTACTCTGGAGTCTGCTCTTCCATATCTTTCACAGCTTTCAATACAGGAAATAGTAAGTGTTTCTCTTCTACCTGAGAGCAGAAAGTGGTCTTACACTGATTTTTCAATTTTTTTTTCTTTCTGGAAAGGGTGAATTTCTTTTTAATTGCCTGGGCTTTGATCCTGTAGTCAAAATCACACATGTTACAGAACAGATAAGAAAAAAGCCTTGAGTTTAATGCAGAGGATAGAAACTTAGCAAATGGATAGAACATGGGATTGAAAGGCAGGAGGTTTGGGATTTATTCCTGTCATTACTATTTGCTTCTACATGATCATTGTCAAGTCATTTAACCTCTGTGTCACATGTTCCTCTATATGCAGAATTAAAAAATAACATTTCTCTATTCCAGGCAGATACTGCATAGTGTGAGGCCTAATTAAAGCCAGTAAAGTGTTTTGAGATCCTTGGATAAAAGGTGCTATAAAAAGTTCCAACTATTAATTGCTTTGTGTTCCCTAGAAGATTTTAAATCACATACCTCTTTGAATCATGGATCTCTATAAAATGAAGATTGCTATCTGTGCAATCATGCAGTTGTTGGCTTTTTAATTTCAGAAACAGATGTGTTGTGAGAGTGAGCCATCCTTACTTACACACTAACCTAAAATCTTAGCTAATGCCTCCAGACTTCAGGAATAACACATGAAAACAACACACCACTAACCCAGTTTACTCTCTTTGTAGGTGTCTGCAAATTCTTTCGACTTTTAAGTCCACCACTTTATGTCTTTTCCTAGGAAGATCAAATCTAATCTGAAGCTGGTTTCTGTTTTGTTTCCTCACCCCCGTTCTGTATAGAGCACCTCCGGGAGGAGATGAAGGGGATGGAGAAGGTGTATGAATTGACTGAAATCTTATGCTTCTCAGATTACCAAGCTGTAGACTATGCTCAATAAAATGGTATTATTAAACCAATATGATCTTGCATGAATTCTGAGAAGTCAAGAGTTTCTTCTGAACATTTGCATGGATGTGAACCACTGTGCAATGCAATCACTTTTCCTTTGGTCACCTTTTCATCCTACAGGGTTGAAACAGGCAAAACACTTAGCAGACACCCAAAACCTGTGTTATTTCACTTCTCCTTTAAGGAATAATCCGATTTCTTGCAACTCTGGCAAAAACTGGCCAATTTTTTTTTTAAGAGAGCCAAGAAATTTACTGACTATCACTTTACATATGACTTCCCAGACTCCCTAGGCAGGTATTTGGTTAATGGCTGTATTACTTTCAGCAGAATGAACTATTTCTTTTCAAGAAGATACAAACACAAATTAAACCACACCTTTAAAAGACAAAGCATTCTGTAATTGTACCATACACCTATCACCTTATGCTAACAAGAGTAGCATGACTAAGACCAACAAAAGTCAGACTTTTTAAATAAATAACACACATCCAAACACAGTTAGCTTCACTATCACTTGGCAAAAAAAATCCATTAAAATATATAAAAGCCCAATTTCTTACATGCTGAATTAAAAGCCATTCATGATCTGGACTTTTGCAATTAACCATGAAGCTGGTAAAAGGCAGAAAGTAAAAGAAACATGTCTTTGGTAAAAAAAGGTGAAACTCTATTACTGAACCATCTTACTGCTCAATTTTGAACCATCTTACTGCTCAATTTTGAGCATTGATTCTGTCAGCACACTTTATCTACCTGAGCACAATTTAGAATCGTAGAACAATTAGATGGCCTGTGTTGGAAGGGATCTTTAAAAATCATCTTGTTCCAGCTCCCCTGCAATAGGAAGGGACACCTTGTACTTAACCAGGCTGCTCAGAGCTCCATCCAGCCTGGTCTTGAGCACTTCCAGGGTGGGGTACTCACAACTCTGGGCAACCTGTGGCAGTGACTCACCACCCTCACAAGGAAGAGTTTCTTCACAATATCTAATCTAAACTTACCCTCTTTCAGTTTGAATCCCTTCCCCCTTGTACAACACGCTCTTGCAAAAAGCCCCTCTCCATCTTTCTCATAGGCTCCCTTTGGGTACCAAAAGGCCAGAATCAGGTCAACCCCAAGCCTTTTCTTTTCCACTTTGAACAATCCTGATTCTCTTAGCCTTTCTTCTAATCATCTTGGTGGCCCTTCTCTGGACTCGCTCCAACAAGTCAACATCCTTCCTGTGCTGGGAACCTCAGAACTGGATGCAGTACTTGTGTTGGGGTTTCACAAGATCTAAACAAATGCAGTGGTGCTGAGAGGGCTGTGAGGAGTCAAATTCCAAACAAATTTTCACATAAAAATTGACTTTTTTAGGTGATTCAAGACTAGAGAAATAGACTGTTCATTGCCAGACAGAAAATGTCCATAAATGTCAGAAAACCAGCAATGATGATGAATGTAACTTTTTCTAAAGTAAAACTGCCTTTTTAAATATTTCCAGGGATAAACTACAAGTTTTTCTCCATCAAAAGCAAGATTAATTACATCTTCTTGACCTAGGGTCTCCTATGAAAAAGGAGCCAGCTTGCTGTATTCAAGTATTGGAGAAAGATCCCAGACTCTGTTGTGGGTTGTATTTTACTACTTATTCTAAATTCTCCAGCTGCAGCTGCAGTCTTTCCCTTCAATGTTTATTGTTATTTAACCCATAAGGAAATGTAAAGGATGAAAACATTTTTGATCAATGGATTCAGTCCTGGAATTTCTTTGCGTGTGGCTCCCTATGATTTCTGCAGTGTGAATATCTACTTCTAACTTGACTCTACAATAATTTGCCACTCAGGAAAAGGTTTTTGAGTGGATATTAGCAATTTTATTGTCTTCTCCTGTATCATTGCTACTGTTTTGGTCATCAGAGAGTGAAAGACTGGAAGATGATACGTGTGCAATCTTACAACTGTCTTTATTGAATGCAATGGCAATATTTTTGAGATTGCCAGTCCTATTTCTATGGTTTATTTCAAGCTGTTTCCAACAATTATATAGTAAAGCACCTGTGCTGCATGAGTATCAAGTGTGTTAAGGACAGAAATTTTTGCAGATAAAAGAACTATTGTTTTTATTTAAATTGATTTTTTCTTATTCAAGCAATCCAGCAGAACAGTCTACACCCAAATTTATGAATATGTTAAGGCAGAAGCAGAAAATTAAAAGGTGACTGTATAGCAGCAGATCTAATTGATATTATTCAATCTGGTGAAGTACAAGAGCACAAGATATGAAAAGATAGAGCTCAGTTCTAAAAAGCCTTTTTCAAAAGAGTTCAGATTCTACTAGTTACACAGAAAAGAACTGCTATAACTACTTATATTTTTATACAGTTGAGATATACAGAGAAGTGTCAAATCTCCCAATTCATTCACCTAATTGTAAGGCATATAAACTGCATGATTATTTGCTAAAAGGATTATGATTCCTAGTGTTTGGAAACAGAGCTGTTACTTCTTGTAATTATCAATTGAGTTCATAATAATTTCATTTCAAGACACAGTGCTGATTTCTTGTGCTTCCAAAATGATATTCTGCCCATGCATGTGGTACAGTTGCTGTGTATGTCCATCACAGCTGTTTTCTGGTGTGTTTAGAATATGGCTTTGGTGGCTTCCCAATATGGCTTTGGTGGCTGCTAAAAGCATCAATCTATGACTTTAATCAGTAGATATGTCAATGTGATATGATCATGTATGGAACATAAGGCTGTTGCTTTCAGATAGGGTATCCAAGCCACACCCTTTCAAAGCAAACAGGGCAAATAGATATTGCCTTTATGCTTTTCAACACATTGAGAATGCAGTTTCAGATGGTTGTTAATGAGAGTCTCCTGTCAGGGATTCACCTTCCAACAAGCCCAAGTTGATGCTGGTTACTCCTGAGATAGACAGTACAGATTTCACCAGGTGAAGGTTGCATTTGTTGGCCACTATAATGTAGAGGAGACAGGGGACTTTACCCACAGCCTCCCTTCCCCCTCCACCCTTCCTACACAACCATTTCCTTGAGCAAGATCATCTGGTAAATTTTGCTCTGGATTCAGGGGCAGTGTACTAGAAACAAGCAGGGCTGGGAAAGGCTACAGGAGATGGACTTAATTCTATATCCCAATGGGGATCAGTTATATCTGACTGAAGATTCTCCAACCTGTTCTGAAAACCCTCCAAAATACATCCAAGCAGTGTATTCCAATCTGTCTAAGCTCTCTGCTATTACCTAACCTGAACTGAGTTCAATTTAATTTCGCAACATTTTTCTTTCTCCAGGATGAATTTAATGGAAAGAATAAAGCATTTATTTCTTTTTTGAAAAGCTTATCACCTATTTTAAGCTCATCACTGTAAATCAGCCCAAGCAATTCCATCTTTCTTTTCATTCTTGCTCATGAACCTTGCATACTCATCCTTTTTTATCCTCAGAGGTCTATGTCCAGCTAGTCCATAGCTTTTTTATAAGCGTCCCATCATGGATATTCCTGAGGTTGTATCAATACCAAACAGAGCATAGCAGGTGGTTAATTTTGCATTTTGCAGGCTATACTTTTATCCACACTGCAAAATGACATTTTTCCTTTTTACAGAAACATAGTATTCTTCACTCATATTCCCCTGTGGTGTTTCATGGCCCTCTGCTAGGGAGACTGGACAGAGTTCCCTCTGTAAAATAAGTCCTGATTCCCCAAGTGAGCTTAAGTTTTGCTCAGCATGTAGAAATCTGTGGCCTCCAGCAATCAAAGCATTCAGTGATCATACAGACTTCTGAGAGCAAGTCATACTTTAAAACAAAAGCATTTAATTTAAAATCTTAAAACCACAGGGAAAATTATGTGCACATCTATGGTATTAAGTACCTAATTATCTCCCACAGCTGGATCCTAACCTTACTAAAGAAATCCCACTTCCCCTTTTCTGGCTCCCCAACTTCCCTCTGCATCTTTAGAGTCCCGTTGCTCTCATCCATTGAATATTAAATCATGAAATTTGTCTTAAAGATTAAGTAAAGTACCTTGGTGTGTGTATATCATAAAATAGTTTTCTGATCATCACACATCTCACCCAACTACACAGAGCCCCAGCATGTTAGAATAAGTTAGGTTGGAAGAGACCTCTGGATGTCTAGTTCCCCCTTACTTCAAAAGCAAGTCTAACTGGATGAGGTTGCTTTGGAAATCATCCGGATGAGTTTTGAACATTATCTGTAGAAATAATCCCCCTTCTGCCAAGGACATATTTTGATCCCCTCCTCCTGGTACATATTCAAGTAATGTGTGAAAATACAACACTAATATTTTTCCCAGATATTTGCTTTCTTCCCAATAAAGACTTCACAGGGGAGATCAACTTAAGACATTTCAAAGTGTCAAGTATTTCAGTCACTGTGGCTGACAACAAATAAAATGTCCTTTGTATTTCAAAAGTCTCTAGAACATGTATCTTTATGCAGCAACCTAGCAATCCAAACATGGTGGTATCACCTTTGGTCTCTTTTCCACATTTTTGATACAAAATCCCAGCACTAACAGCATTTCAAGTGCAGATCTCACACCCAATGGATGGAAGTAGCAATCAATATTGCAAACAATATTGAAAATGCACGAGTTAAAGCAACTCCATTTAAAACAAAAAATTACATTTTATATTATTAATTTTTTAAAAAATTTTAAGAAGTAATAGGTTTTATCAGGCCTAGTGAAGATAAGTGACTGTTTAGTCACTCTTAAGAGCTACCTGGTGATCTCTCCAATTATGTAAAGAAGAATAGTTCCGTTCATACACTACTGTACATGCATTACTGTATCTTCTCACAGATGCACAGTTTCTGTTCTTCAGAAATTACTCACTCAACATCATACAATAAACAAGAGGTATCAATAGGACTATAGCTTGAGCAATTTTGGCCAGTGACCTTAAAACTAATCTTTTAAACATGTGATTTTCTTTAGCACCTGATGTATATTAATTAGCTACAAATAAAAGCTGCACTGATGTTTCTAGCCCCACAAACACTCTTCAGCATCAAAACTTAACCAAAAGCACAATATCTACAGTAAATAAAACAAGACCAGTCCAAATAATAAAAAAAGTGAAAAAAAGGATTAAAAAATAGTAAAAAGTTTTATGACTCTTGCAGTAGCCTGTGAAATGAACTTTGGACATTTCTGATGAGGGAGTACCTGTAGATTAAGAAAACCTACAATGCCTCATGATACACAATAGCACAAAGTGGAAACTGAAAATGTTTTCGTAAGGGAGGGAGGAAATAGGATCTAGTAGTACTGAAGCTATTTGGGAAAGGGAACCGCAAATATTTAAAATATACAATTTAATTTGTTTTCTTCTGTTTTTCTTTTTTTATTAGTGAAAATCCAATTGGACATGATTATAAACCTTCATTCACATTGTTGGACCTGAAATGTGGCAAAAGAGAAGAAAAACTACAATCACTTACCAGCAACTCTGTTTGCCAGGTAAATATTTCATCCAATACTTGTATGATACTCTATCTCCAACAGAATCCATGTATTATTACCAGTGTCCTGTAAAATGATAAAGACAAACCATAACTCTTTGAGGAATATTGTAAATAAGAAATGCAAGTACAGTGTCAGTGAGAAATACTGTACACTATTGAAATTTCATATCATATCTACTAGAATAGTGTAGCTATTATTACAAGGCATTTTAACTAAGATTACTATTGGGAAAAATGACATTTGAAAACAATATAGCAAAATACTGGCAGGTCTTTATAATTAAATTAATAAAAATTCTTATTAATTTATATTATAAAAATCATATTCATGATAAAAAATGAATAAAAATTAAATTGTGTTGATATACTTGAATGAAGAGGTTTTTCTGTTGCTACTTGAAAATCCAATGTCAGTCTTGCTAGAGAAAAAACTGTTTGAAAGTATAATCTGTGTTGCTCTGCTTTACCTCCTTGAAGCTTAGTCTAAGATAGTTACTAGATTCTTGCCTGAAGCTGGTAGAGAAAGAGAAGTACCTCTGAGAGCAAACCGAGTCACCTGTGTGGATGTTCCTCTCTTCACACAATTTGTTTAGATGGTCAGTTCAGCCTGCACTGCCAGCTCGTTAACACAGAAAACATGAATCCCACCCAGAAAGTGCAGGGGAAACAAGAATCACATCGTCTATTTTTATTTTGACAATGTTTTGCTGTCTCCCACTCCTGCAATCTGCAAAGTGGCAGTGGCTCAGAAGGCAGGCATCTTCAGGGTTGGGAAATTTTCTTAGATGAGAGTTCAGGCTTTAATAAAATTAACTCCCCATGAGCAAACCCATGGTGTTAGGGTCAGAAATACTGCAGATTAAACTTCATGCACCTTTCCCAAGACCTCCCCTGAGATAATGAGAGAAGTCAATGGACAAACCTTAAAGCTGTTTTTTCATAGTGAAGGATCAGAGTGCACAAATCCCTGTTCAGGGCCCCTATTTGAATACACTTTTCATCTCCTGAGTATTAGTAAGACACATAAAGCTCAATGTTTACAAAGAAACTGCAGTATATGCAGGCTACAACATAAATATTTTACAAGTGTGCAGAACCCGCTAAAAACGATCTTTTCTCGCTTTTACTAATGCATCCCTCATACCAATAACAACCTTAGTACATGTAATCACTTTATGTAAAAGGAATAGTCTTGCCAAATATGAAATGGTTGCTGAGATACAGACCAATCTGCCCAATAAGAAACAAATATTATGTTTCAATCTGTTTTTAGTGAGTCCAGGAGCGTCCTCATCTTAAATGCTCTTTAAGACTATTTTCTCACTTAACATGCACCAATTAGAAGGAGGAAAAGCAGATGGCCAAAATAAATTAGAGACAGCATACCAGCCCTGCCTCAGATCATCACCATTGGCAGATCTGAGCAGCATCTCCATCCAGTCAGTAGTTAGGAAGAGAGCTATGTGGATTTTTTTTCCTCTATTCCTTTCTGGAATAAAATTGGAGAGACACTGCAGCTGTCAGAGTACTTGGTTAGCAGATCTGAAGAAAGCGGAAATCTGGCCAAGGATATATAAACCCTTCTAGGAAGAAATTTTCTTAATATTCAATTTAAACCTTCCCTGGCACAAGCTGTGACCACTTCCTCCTGTCTTACTGCTTGTTACTTGGGTGATCAACCCCCACCTTGCTGCAACCTACTTTCAGGTACTTGTAGAGAGTGAGAAGGCCCCTGAGCCTCCTTTTCTCCCAGCTAAATGCCCCCAGCTCCCTCAGCCTCTCTTCATAATTCTTGTGCTCCAGACCCTTCAGCAGCTCTCTTGCACTTCTCTGGATAGGCAGAATGACACGTCTAACATGACATCTGTGCTACTCATCAAGAAAACTCCTGAGTAATTTTTTTTTAGATTGTTTGTTTTGTTTGGGTTTTTTGGGGGTATTTTATGATGATGGCTGCAGCTGCTCCATGGTGTTGACGTCAATGGACAGCCATCCCAGACTGTAACACAGCATTATGGAGTACGCACATGGTGGAGCTGAGGAGCAGAAGTCAGGGCAATAACTGGATGATGGGGAAAAAATGGGACATTAGGGATAGACCTCATCCTGTGTGTTGGAACACCTGAAGCTTTCTGAGGCAGCTGAGCTCACTGACCTGCTTCTGTGCTTGCAGAAATTAGTCACACCAAACATAGGTTTTGGCAATCCCAAATGACTTATCGAAAGTATTTTATCTTTCTGGTGAGAAAGTGAGAGTTTGAAGAAAGATCTAATGGCACAGTTTCACTACTGGACCAAAATAACAGATCAACCAACCTTGAAATGTTATTGTTTGCTTTATACGATTGTATAAGAATTACCTAAACAAGCTATGAAGAGTATTAAGCAATACTGAATGAATGCTGAGTGAATAAAGAAAGTGATTGCAGAGCAGTTAAGCATGAAAGAATATCTGAAAGGTTTTGGGTTGTTTTGATTTTTTATTTTTTCTTCTGCCTTTTAAGCTGAAGATAAATTGCAGGCCACACGTGCACAAGCTATAAGCTGGCTTGATTTTCACACAGACAATGTTATTTTTTGCAGGTATTTTTCCCCAGTTGTACTACTAGAAAGTGTAAGTACTATATGCTGCATCTAATTGACACAGCTGCATTTCTAATTAAAAAACTTCAGGCATGTTGCAACTCAGAACTGAGCATTTAACATGCCATGAGCTTTATAAGATACCATTTGTCACCAATATGAATTGGGTAGCCCAGTCTCTGCACAACTAGGGGCTATTGTGCTTTGCCATGCCATTTTGAATGTCTTTTATTTATGATAAATAGTCCTTGTTAGTGTTTCCACTATTGCTGAAGGGTGTTCTACCACTTTATATTTTACTTTTCTTGCCATTTGAAAAGCTTTTTTTTCCAAAAGAATCAGCTTCTAAATACATTACTTTTGTCCCTTAGACCTTGTATTTATGATATATTTTATAGTTGGGCCAGCATTATTGTAGATAGGATTTTTCTTGGGATGAAGATATGTCAAAAATGTGTTTGCCAGAGCTTTGGGAAAGCCTTGCATGTGGGGACCTGTGCCAGATATCGCAAAAGAATAGATTCATGTAATTCCAACATTTCCAGAAATCCACTTTGTTAGAAATAACTTTTTATAGCGTTTGAGCTTTTTCAGGCTCAAATCTGGGATTCACAGAACTGTGGAAATATCATATCATGGCATATAACACCATTTGAATTAGAGTCCTGCTGTGCTAGGCATTGAACACAAATTACATCCAGATTGTCCTTTAGCCCTAATTGCTCTCGGTTTTTATTTATAGTTTTAAAAGAAGAGACGATCAGCCATAGAAAGTTCTAGTCTTTCTTAATAATTACTTACAGACATATCTCACTGAGAACAAAACCAGTTGCCATTTTCCATTATCTATGACAATCACTCACAAAGAATACAAATTCACCCTCCTAAAATAGTACCTCTGACCTTCAGAGAAAGTGGTGATTTGTACCAACAGCCTAAAGTAAAAACTGATGTAGCCAACTGGAATCTGGTGGGGCAAAAGTGATTTTTGAGTCATAACTAAGCAATAAAATCATGTTTTACTATGAATTTCAATAGTTGCAGCAACATAGCCATAAGAAACTTAAATATTTGTTTTATGGAACTTGCTTATTGACTATTTTGCACTGAATTCTCAAGATTTACACTGCAGAATTGAAGATGTTTTGACATGTGTGCAAGAATAGAAGGTGGGGTAGGACTACAAAGAAAGATACATCTCATTGTGGTATCATTGCAAAAAGAAACACAGCGGAGAGGCTGGAACTAGATGACCTTCAAGGTCCCTTTCAACCAAACCATTCTATAATTCTATATGATTCTTTGGTTTGCTAGGATATGTGGCTGCTTGGATACATGATTTTGAGTGGAGGTCAATTTAGAGTCAGGAAATGTGAATTCTATGGAGATTTTTCTTAAATTAGAAAGTCAACAACATATGACTTCACAGAGTCTAAAAGGCAGCTCAGTTGCCACAGAATACCGGCCTCTACCAGACGCATAACAAGTGGCCTCTGCCACTTACATAATAGGGTGAAGCATCTCAGCTTTAGGTTCCAAAGAGCATGTCAATTCCTAAAGGACACACCTCAGAAGTCTTGTATCAGATTACACACCATCATGTAAATGGCTGGGATGCACCCTGCAATATCTCTGGAACGCCAGAACACTCCCTTGTTAAGGGAGTTTGTATATTAGTGTAAAAAATGAGTATTTGTATATATATACACACATAGGATTCTACTGCACCTTCTCAGGCCCCTAATTTGTCCAATCCATCTTGCTATTAAATCACACACACAGGAGATGGATAAAAGGAAGATAGACTAGGAGCACGGCATGAAAGATTTAATGCGATGAAATGAAAATCTGGCCTTGAATTCCCTTCTTCCTTACAACCATCTATTGCCATTCAAGTTACCTCAGGGAGGCAGGTCGCACCCACACTTTGATTCCTCTTCAGATTTTGTGGCTGACAAAGGGAATGTTAGAACTCCCTGTACTTCAAAACTAATTTATATTTACATCCATTTTGCCAATGTGTTACTTTAAGCGTGATGTGAAGGAGCAGTCAGTTTAAAGACTATAGTAAGCATTTACACATATCACTTTGGTATATCTCACAGTGGGATATTCACAAAGGCTAACTCAAGTCATAGGCAACTTAAAAATAATTTCCCCAGGCTTCCATTATAGTCAGTTCAGGGAAAGGATCCTCCAGAGAGTGATCCAGATTAGAAGACTAACTTTTGCTAGCTTTTCTAACTGTCCCCCAAAGAGGATCTTTTTATGAGTAATTGTCAGTCAATTCTCTTGCAAATAAACACCTGCTTCAAACATACAGACAACATAAAATTAGTCTCTTGCTGGCATCCTCACTGATTTTTCAGAGTAGCATACATTCCTATCAAGTTACAATTATTTTGCAAAATACCACTTTAACAGCAGGGTAGCTGTGAAAAGCAGCACTCAGCACTTGAACCATCACTGCATCACCTTTTTCAGCACCCCTACACTGAAATGTCAAACCATGCTTCACCTACTTGTCTAGGTAGTCCGATTTTAGAGATTTCTATGTGTGACCAAAGCCCAGGTTAAAGACGATGCTCCTTGAGTTAACACTACATGGAAGATAAGTTCTAATGAAAGCTACAGAAAAAAAAGGGGGACTGGACAACTCTACAGAATAAGTGCCTGCTTGCATTCTTACATCCACATGAATATCCAAAGAAGTGTGATCTTTGGAAAGATGAAGAACAACACACTTGTACCCCTGCAACCCCCTCACTGTTGTTTTTGGTTTTTTATGCAAAAATCAATTTTCTCTTTGGAATTTCATAGAATATGGTAAAATTCTCATGGAGTCAGCACTGTTAAGACAGTTCAATTTATGTTATCTAGTAATGTGATGATTTATGTATTCCTTTCCAGAATTCATCTGTGATTTAAACAGAAAGTCTTGAGCTCCTTGTCAGCAGTTCAGATATTCTTGTGAATGCTGTATAGATTTTGTGGAAAGAGAGAGACTGACAAACTGTATGTGGTGATGTATCTGGTCACTGTAATGATTCATTTATGTATTGCTAACAGGCACTGCTAGTGTCAGCTAACACCAATTCATTCATAAAATTTCTTTAGTGGCAGCTAGTTTCTGGTTAACAATAGTTAGAAATCTGTCAGTCATGGTGCAAAGAAAACAAAAGCAAGCTTCTTAGTTGCTACATATTTACAAAATGAAATCCAAAGTCCTAAAGTTCATATTAAGATTTTTGTTGCTAGTTTCTGTATTATATTTTTGTAGATAGACCTGGAGTTTATATTTGTGTCAAAATTAATCCAAGACACCAAGTTTTAACTTGAAAGAAATGGCAACATGGATATTTTAAGTATTTGAAATATCGATGGAAGGATGAACACAGTGGAAACTGGACTGAAGTGATTTGAGACAAGGTCAGCAATTTTACATCTGTCTCTGGGCATATTTTCATTTTTTAACAACCCAAGCACTGAAAAGGAGTAAAGAAGAAAAGACTGTTGCAACAAAATGAGATTATATTGAAGGCAAGAGAAAGAGCTCGGGATACTTGAACAGGACAACAGTGCAAAAGTACACAGCAGTGCTGGCTTCCAGCTCAAATGTTCTTTAGTCACTGCTCACAAATGCTTAAAATGGCAAAAGTTTTATAATGCTTTAAATCCATAAAGATATTTGGCTTCCTACAGGACTTGTTTCCAAAGTTTTCAGTCTGAAGAAGGATTATTTCTACAGTTAACAAGGAGGGACAGGAGAAACCCTAGAGAGAGTTTCATCACACCTAAGTTGGACATCTGCATCTGAGCCAGTCACCCTAGGCCTCCTTTCCAGTCAGGAAGAGTGAGCAGCACTGCTACATTATGAGACATCTGTCTCTTTTAGACTTCTTCTTCAAGATGACATGTTTTTCCACCCTAAAACCCCTTGTTTCTCATCTTTGATTTTAACTGGAGTCTGCTTAACTACCTCAGATAGTAGATGTTTAAAATGAGATATGAAAATCCTTTCTCTGCTCTGTCCAAACTCCCCCAGAATGGGCATGGGGCATTTCCCAGTATCAGCTGTCATGCTGAACGTACAGAACTGTGTCACTCAAGTTGAACTTCCTCACAATATTTAAGAAAAGCAAGGAGCTAGAGTTTGCTGCAACTGAGTTTTTGATAAAAATATTTAGCTCATTAAATTAAATACATTTTTCTTGTCATATTTAATAATGATTCTGATGAATAGACACTTAGGGGACATGATGTTTTATGGGGTTTTTTTGAAAGGTCTCATAATGGGCCAGATATATAACTCTCCACTTACATATATCTCTCCACTTTTCAGTAGGAGATATATGTAAAAATTCCTAATAAATATTTTCAGTCAGAACTTTCACATCTTTTTAACTCCCAGTGAGGAGATTTTCCTGTTCATGTTTTTCATAACCATGGTATTTCAACCTTTTTTAATACAAGTGAGTTCTTTTTACTCCTTATGCATACAACTTTGCATTTAGATTGTCCACAATTATATTTATTGACAGGAAATGCTGTTTTGCATCCAAAGCTACACAAGACAATAAAAAGATTTTTGCTTCTGTACATACCTTCAAGAAATAAGAAAAATGGTCTTTAAAGAAGCATTTGGAAAAGCTTTTGTGATTTACTGGACAGCAGCTAAACTACAGAGATTCAGGAAATTCCTTCACCTGAAGATGGCTAGAGGATAGAAAAATATTAGATGTAAGCATCAAATCTGCATGTTCAGTTCATCCTTTTTTCCTGCAGTCTGCTTGTAGCTACTGCTGGAGAAGGAGAAATGCTAAATGAGCTCAGGTTCTCCCGCTCAAGCCTTTTTAACAGAAATTGAAAAGCTGAGGATATACAATGTGAGATGGTGGCCAAATAGCAGAGAACACTTGTCAGCTCTAATCCAACTAATTTACGTAGCTGGAAAACATTAGTGTTACTCATTGCTCTCTAACATTTCATCAAATGTTCTTCAGGTGCATACTTAAATAGCAATGAAATAAAAATATTGAAAGTTCTATACATTTGCACATAACCCACTTCAGGTCTGACCTTTTAAAAAGTGTTTGCAACTCATTAAGTGGAATCAATACCCTTAATTAGCATTCAATTGCTAAGAAAGGCAAAGTCCTTTAAAATTTTATATAGCATGTGTAAAAATGGAGTTAGGTGTATCAGTTCCTTTATCAGCAGAATGAGCCTAAAGATTGTTTTTTATTATGTGCTGACAAGTATCTAAACTCTCTCTATTTTCTGAGAGAAATCAGGTGTGAGAAAATTAAATGGGCAGAATTTTAATGTATTTATTGAGCTAAAACAAAAAAAAAAAAAAAAAAGTTATACTGTATCCTTAAACAGAAAGGTTAGATTGGATTCTGGTGGATATTCCCGTAGGAAGAAAAGACCTAACATCTCTTTTACTCTTTCACCCAAACACTGCAAATAATAAACAAGGAAATCTTCTGATTTCTAACGCCATTGATTCAGTCTTTAGTTTGAGACTGAATATTTTTCCAACATTTCCAACACTAACCTCCTGAGTATTTTAATTTTTATTTTTTGACATTTGACTAGATTAGGAAAACAAAAAGAAAAAAACTGGTTACTGATCCTGGCTTTGTAACAAGAACCTCAATCACTATTTTCTGCTTCAAATCAAGAGTTTTCAATCACAACATTTTTTTTCCTCATTTGGAAAAAGGAAACATGGTGATCTAAGACGTTGCACCAGTGTCCAGGACTAAATTCAGCAATAAAAAAATTGAGAGTGGAAAATAAATGTTGGTTATTGCTATCTTTCATCATCTGCATTGTGAAGATTCACATATCTCTGTTCTAGCTTGGACAGTCATTGCAAGAACAGACTTCATTCTAGTGTTCTGGATAACTATCAAGAAACCTGTTTTGGAAAGCAAGCTCAGGATGGTGGAAATGTGTTCCCTCTTTTGTCTGATACCTCTTGTCTTACAGCAGAGTACTTACACCAAACTGTTGTTTCAATCCCATTATGTGCAAACATCTGGGCAGTTTCCGAATAACATAAAACAAAATTATTCAACATTTGCCTAGTCTGTGTGGATTTAAGGTCAGAACAGATCAGTAAAATACCTGTCTGATTTCTGGAAAAGCACATAACAAAGAACTTCACATGTATCAAGATTATGGCTTCTGCTTGAACTACCACAAACTCCAGTAAAGGATATCTAACCTCAGCTTTTAGACTTCAGGCAGTGAGGAATCCATCATGCATCCAAGAAAGCTTTTTCAGTGCCTAATTAGCTTTACTTAGTATATGTACCTAGGTTCTAGCCTGGGTTTATCTAGCATCAGCTTCTACTCACTGCAACTCATTATGACTTTCCAGTGAATTAAAAAGTCATTACTATCAGATGGCTTTCCTCACTTAAGTGCTTGTACACCATGATGAAACCACCTCCTAAACTCCATTATAAGATAAATTGATTAAGAATTTTACCATATCTCCTCAAAGGGCATTAATTGCTTGTTGAAGTTATTAGGTAGCAAATATAAAGACTTCCACAACCTCTCCAGCACATCATAAACACAATATTCAAGAATCGTAGTTCTTTTTTTAAACACCCCTTGTTGGTGCATGCTGGGAATTTCTAAGCCAGCAGTAAGTTGCAGAAAGAGATATGGTTTTAAATTCTGTGAAATTCTTCCCCTCTTTCTGCCTTCCAAGCCTAACTGTTTTCCAAATGTTTTAAAATGTTACAGTTCTTGTCTTTTGAGAATGGAAGCAGTTAGGCTCTCTCAAAAAGATTTAAAAATCTTGCTCATAAAATCCATTCTGTTACTCCCTTCCAGCTAGTTATCCTCAATCTTCCTTCAATAAGGGGATTTCCCCTTCTAGTTTTATATGTAGGAAACACATTGTCTAAATATGGAAGGTTTTACACATCTATATAAGAAAAAAATCCTGCCTCTCTAATCTGTAAATTATCCTCTCTTGTAATCCAAAGCAAATCTTATATATAAAACTTAGCTATGTAAACCTGTTTTATCTCACACACTTAGGCAGAAACTCAGTGTTAAACAAACAGCTAAGATCTACACTTAACTTCAATAAGCCCTATAGACTCCACTTCTCTCTCAATACATAAATTGTTGTGGAACTTATTACTCTGGAACGTTTCCTCCAGCAAGAATATGCTATAAGAATGAAAAATAATTGTCACTAATTTTGAGATCAATTCATGGCAACAACAGCATATTCCTCTTTGAATGATGCTCAGTTACCCCTTGCTTGCAATGCCTGCTATTCAGTGTTTGCTGTAAACCTGATTAGGATCAATTTGACTTGGACTGCAAAATTCTTGTGTGTGTGTGTGTGTATCTATATGTATATATCAGCATTTTTTGCCACTTTCAGTAAAAAATGAGGTGATCGATGTATCTTTTTCCCTTGTGATAGTGCAGCACAGTAACAGCAGTCATATTTTGACTCCTTTTAGCTGCTGCTGAAGGTAAGAAAGGTATCGCCCCACTATTAAAGTTGCACATATGAGCAAGGAACTTTATTTTGAGCAGTCCTTATCACCTTTTATGGGTGGGGTTGAAAATGTCAGATCTGAAAAAAAAGAAAACTTCCATAATCTGGAAGGTATTTTTATTTTCACACTTTATTATCTTTCCGTATGTTTTAAGATGGCTCTGAAATATGAAGCTAGAGCTACACCAGCACTTGCCTTGGTTCCAGAGGGGAGGTGGTATAATGTAGGCTACAGATTGGTACAGTCACATCAGGGTGTGAGGTTTCCAGGTGCACAGGTGGAAGACACTGGCTCCTCAATGCATGTCTTGGCATTTGGGTGTCCATGCAGTGTCCATAGGTTCGGACAAGTAGCAGTGTCAATCTCGAATTCAAAAGTTGTATTAAAACATCATGGGTTGACAATATCCCACAGGTGAATAGAATGAATTATATTTGTATAGGGTTATTCAAATATTCGTATTTTCGCCTTGTTCCTCCTTCCTTTAGATTTGTTTGCTAGGTTATTATGTGAGTAATAGATCTATAAAATCATGCATAAAAGGGTAGCACAAATAGTTACTTATGTTGATTTGACTTGACAATCTCTTTTGCTTCCTTTTTCTCCTATTTTTTTAACTATTTCTCTTGACATAACTCCAGCTACTTTCAGCTTCTGAGTCCCAAAGCTACCATCTGGCCTGCAGCTTGGAAAAGCTGTTCTCAATGTAGAATCTTCCTTATTTGACACTCCAGTTAAGACTTTTTATAATCTCTACTCCCACTATCCTAGGCATGCTAATAAAAAAAACAACAACAAATATTACCAAATGAAACTGAAGCAAAACTTCTATGGCAGGAAAATAATTCATGCCAAAGATGCTGAGAAAATTTGAATTCACTTCAATACTAGCAATCTGCTTACTCGAAAAAATAAAAAGGCAAAAAACCCCACAACCAACCCCCAAATACCAAAAATCCCACCTGATGTGATTGTGCAGCAGATACCATGGGAAGAAGTATCTGCTCCATCATGACACTACAATACTTGAGCTGATGTTCCACTTGCTGCTGTTATACTACTAGACAAAGTCATGAAATGGCCAACCAGTCTTTTTATTTCTTACATGAAACAATGAAGTCCATTAATTTTTCTTTGGAGGGTTTGTATTTTTATGGTAGTGTATCAAAATACTGCTTTTAGTTTCATCTTTTGTCTTGTTGAGAACAATGAGTGAATCATTGCTTAGAATGTAATATACTATGCTAACTGTACAAGTATCCCTGAAGTAAACACTTTCTAAATCTGATTTGCAATACTCATACCCTTGTCTTTGATTTGTCAGGAACTAACTGCACAGTAGTACAATAGCAAGCAAGGACAGAACAGAAAATCACACTAATGTAATTATTATCAGGGATTGGTTGCAGTATTCTAATAAAAAGAAAAGAAAAGAAAAAAGACTCATAAACTGAATCCTCCTGGTGAAAATAGGTTTCAGAGAAGTCTGCAAGAAGAAACCAAATCTAAACACCAACTGTAGCTTGAAATAAACAAAGGAGACTGGAATGTTTCTTACTCCAGCATTTTATTTGACTCGTTTTAATAGTTCTGCACATTCCATGATTGGGAACCATTTGTTTATAAAGTCTACTGAATAGCTCACTAAAGCTAAAGACCCACAGAGAAATATTTCTTAGAAGGTCATATTGGGTCACTTGCTAATGCTCTCGTGTTTGGAGACAACTGTAGAACTGGCCAGCACCAGATGCAACAGAAGGATACACAAACCTCACACGAGCGAATATTGTTGGGTCATGGAGTTGTGATCAGCGCAATGAAGTCCAAAAGAAGTTCGAAAGACTGCTGATTGCCAGTGGTGTTAGTCAGGAATCACTCCTAAAGATAATTCTGCTTAAAGTCAGTGATAATGGTCTAGGCAGTGGACAGACAGCTCAGCAAGATTTTGGGTGAAGCTAGATCAGTGTGGGGAGCACTCAATAAGCTGATAAGGTCAGCCAATCGGAGGATACTCAAAAGGCTGGAGATATGGATTTGAAGGAACTTCACCAGAGAGAAAGTATGCAGTCCTGAAATGGAGAAGGAACATTCCGTGCTATAACACAGTCTGTGATCTGGTTGTGACAGACTGTAAGAAATGGATTTCCTTAATCTGGAGAACAGAAAGGTAAAAGGAGAACTTGCTGTTATTTACAAGAATCTAGTCAGACAGTATAATGTGGATGAAAACAGACACAGAACTACAGAACAAAAAATGGCAAAGGTGGAGCTGCAGGATGGGAAAATTCTGATTATACATGATGAAAGGTGACAAAACATTGGATGAGGTAGCACAAAGAGGTTGTGCCACCTCTAGGGAGAGGTTGTGCAATCTCTATCTCTTAATTAAAAATCCAACTTGGAAAAGATTCCAAGAAATCTGGCTTAGGTTGGCCCTGCTTTGAGGAGCAGATTGGACAAAATTGGCTTCAGTGACCTCTTCTGGTTTAAACTAATCTACGAAATAATATTTTAGTATTTAAAGCTTAAAAAATGCTGTAATTTTGTTCTCTCACAAAATCTTCTTCTGCTTCTGCTGTTATTTCTGAATATTCTTTTGGGCAATAAATACAGCTCAATTCTTGTCTTTAATCTCTTGATAACAGAATTCTGCTTATCTCACTAATAAGTTTTTACTTGGATGTTCAGTCTGATTAATCTGGTCTCCTGTTAAACTTTCAAATGACTATTAATTTTGTTTGATTTTACTGATCAATGGTATTTTTTCTACAGTGGGAATTCTACTCTTTTTTTTTTTTTTGAGTTTTTCCATGCTGCCTATCTTTTCTAAATCTCAGTTTCTGCAATATTCAGTGTGAGATTAGTAGTCTACTCAACACTTAAGCAGGGATACCACTGCTCTGTGGGATGGTATAATCTATGCTGCTTTTCTTTCCTTTCCTTGTTTACTAAAAAATATTTTGCTTTCTAATACCAGCTGCACCTTAAGAAAAAGGTGCTATGTGTAAACATGCCATGCATAAAATATACGAAGGCTGGATTTCTAAGTCGAAAATTTCATTAGGATTAACAGGCAATAAAGGGGGTAGTGGTGGAGGAGCAGGAAAGCAATCTCAATTGCAAGTTCCCTCTGCTACCTACTGAAAAAAACCACTATTCTGTGGAAATAATTCTTGGCTAAGGAACAGTATGCAAAACCACATCACAGTCTCTGCTAGCTGAGGATCCATTCTGCACTGGTATGAAGATGTACAAGTATACATCTCTTTGACTGCAGAGGCTTTAGTTGTGTCCTTGTTTCCAGGCTAGATGGGAAGTGTTACTATCCTCTCCAGTGTGTTAATTTCTTCTAGACTCCAATACTTATATTTCTATTAATCCTATGAGGAATCTATTCCATGAAGAAGCATGAGGTATAAGTCTTAATAACTTAGGCACTAATATGGATTTTCAAGAGACTTCGATATCTGATCAACAGCTAAAATACATTTTCTTTTTTTGAGCTTCTTAGGGCTGGTCACACCTCCTCCTAGAGGAAAGGAGGTTGTGTGGCTGATATTGACAGCTCAATAACTCCATCAGTTCTCTCAAATTGCATTTATCTTAATTATTTGGGCTCTGCAGTTCACAGACATGCATGAAAGAACTTTTGTGAGACTGTCAAGTACAATGGTCACATAGCGACGTTTGCCCCAGAAGTCCTGTATTCCTGTTGGATTACTTCTGGGATCTTCACAGTGTGTAACACACACCAAACTGAGAAATGAAAAGCAGATACCCAGAAACTGGAGCCACCTCAGAGGCTGTGCCCATGTGCCATGATGTGACATGAAGAGGGTCTAGCTTGAGTTTTGGAAGTGTCATTACCATATCAGCCCACTGCTATATCAGGGGAAACTCAGTCTTTTAAGAACAGAATGCATGAACCCTTTTATCTTGTTGCGCTTTGAAATTGCTAGTGCATTAGAAAAAATAAAGCTTAAAATCGTTCAGCTGACCTTTTTTGAAGGCAGATCAGAAGCTCTTACTGGGAATTTTGTACATTTACGTGTATATGATCGCATGGAAAATATTTAGGTTTCTTAAATTCTTGTTTTTCTATACACACTACAGTACACAGTTGTTCTGTGTGAGGGCAAAATACTACATAGGTTGCAATTTAAGAGAAAGAGACCATTAGTACAATGTCTTATTTCTTTGACAAGCTCATACTTTTATACTGTATTAAAGCAAGGTCAACTCAAATTTTACATTACTTTTCCTGGAAAATGCCAAGAGGCAAGAAAGTGCAATGTAACATCTCTTGATTTTATATCCAGGTTCTCAAAGAACAAAAGGGAATTAAGCACTCAGTGAAAAATTTTACCGTAAATATGTATGTAGAATTTCTATTCATTGAGAACTGTCTAGGAAGACTTGATTCCCAAGTTGTAAACTTCCATTTGCCTTTATAATTAGGTGATCATGTCCACATAGCAATGTACTAGCACACAGTGCTATACAAAGAATGCACCTGAAATTATTCAGGAAAGAACATATTCCTTTATTTCATTGAAACTCACCTCACATAAATTAAAATATTTAAAGCTCGGAAAAAAAAATGCCCTCCCTTTTACTTCTCTTGTTTTGATATTATTTTATCATTTGGGTAAAAATATGGTAAGATATTCCATATTAATTCCATATGTCTACTGTGAATATCCAGGTGTGTTAAATTACCAAGCAGAGAAAAAATTTAACTTTGCAGATGACTAGAAGGAAAAGAAAAAACAAACAAGAAAAAATTAAGAAGGAAGAAGGAAGACCTCAGCAATGTGACAAAAATATTAGCTAACCATTGATCAAGTGAATGAATATTTCAATGAGGGGGGAATTAAAACTGAACAGCATAATAAAGAGAACTAAAAACTAAGGATGGTGAATCATAGTAAGGAGTCTGAACACATTGCAATTAAACATGGAGTATAAAAAGTGGTATTCAGAGGAGAAACTTTTTGCCCCTAAATAGTAGTTCACATGTGCATTCATAGAGGAAACAGTTTTTAATGAGAAATTCCTTCAACTCCTTTCATTAAGAAGTGACAAGTTTCATTAGAGGAATATTTGGCGATATATTATCTTCTCCCCATCCTTTTGGTAATTCATCCCTACTTATGTCACATCCCATTATTGTCTTTGGTGAATTTTCCAATTTATCATAAAAGGAGCAAGTCATCAGGTCCATATTTTACTAATATGGAGCAAGAAAGTGTTAATGAAACTTCACTCAAAAGACAAGAAAGCCCAGTAGTCTCCAAGAGCTAATAAACAAAAATTCTACCCAGTTTAGGGGAATGCTTTTTTGTTTTGGTTTGGATTCTTTTGCAAGGTTTCTGCTTGCAGAGGACACATATGCTAAAATGTATTTTTTTAAAAGGTCATTATTTGATATTTTTCCAGAGAAAATGGAAAAGACATGAAAATATAATTTTTTAGCTTGAAAGGGCTGCTGAGGTCAGTGATCAGAGAATGAACACATGATAATATAGCAAATAAGCAAAGAAGTCAGAGCTAGACTATTATTTTTACATTAAAGACTCAGGTTTCTGGCAGGCAACATTTATGTCAAAACAGGATATCGAAATACAATACAGACTGCTGTACATGAGCAAATTCTTGGGAGTTTTGAGGGGGTTCTGTGGAGGGTTTTTTTTTCTCTTCACAGGCTTTATCTTACACATTTCCAGCTACAGGAGAGAAAGCTAACCCACAGAGAGCCCATGAGAAAACCAGCTGATACTGGCGTGGGCACAGTGACTCTGATCTAAGTGGAGATTGCTGCTCAGCAACAAATGTAATGGTTAGGAGAATAAGGAAGCAGTCAAAGGGGTGATGGGGCTTGAATAAAATTCAAATCAACATATTCATGGTATTTTGAATTAATCTTTATAAACTGAGTACAGAATGATAAATCCAGGCTGAAAGAAAAAGAAAAACTCTTCAAGCATTAAATAAGAGATACTTGTAGTGATTTGCAGTTATGATAATTTATTTATGACTTTTAATTGAAATATTATTTATAAAGCAACGGTAGCTAATGGCCATATTTTTCCGTGAAATGTGTTGAACTACATAAACCAAAGAGAGTGCCTGCCTTGTGAATTAGATGGAAATTTCAATGATTAATTTGTTTCTGATCTAATCCTGACCAATAATAACTCCCTGAATTCCTACAGCACCTTCATAGGAAAAAGGGAAAATATAAGGAATTCCTCTGGGTCTTATGAGTAAAAATCTCTGGATGAATAATCATTGCAACTGATACTTTTACCTTAATCACTTAAACATCCTGTGTCTTGTCTTTTATAAGCTGGGTTAAAAATATAAAGTCATAATGCTTAAGTGAATATTCAAGAATAATTTTTAAAGGGATTATCAGCACTTTATCTCCAAATTCACAATTCTTCATCTACCCTATTTTCCTACCCTATTCACCTTCCTTCATCTACCCTAATTCACAACTCTTCATCTCTTGCAAAAACCCTAACTGGCTAAGCAGCATAGTTTTCAATAAAATAACATCATTTGAACAGTATTTCAAAAAAGGCTACACAGCTTTTTGGGGGAAACAAATGAATTATGCATCTTAAATATCAACAAATATTTATACAGCTAACAATCTGCATCCTAAGTGGTCTCTAGAAATTTAAAGAAAGGGCATACTGTAGTACTCCATGATAAACTCAGTAATAATTAGAATTTCTAGCAGGCTGTTAACTAATGCAGACATATTAACACGTATTTTTAGCTGAGCTTAGTTTGTTCTAATAAAATTTAAAGAAGCATAGCTGAAGGGTAAGAAATAGTAGCATCTGCTCTACTACCAGCTCTGCATTCTGCTGTGCCATTTAGGCACTGCCAGTGTGTATGTTTTTGAAACACTGAAATGAAGACCTAAATTGATCACTATTACTACTTGAAAATAGTCTGTGTATAAGTCTCTGCTTTTAAACGCTGTGATACAGGATTTCTGGAGGGCTGCAATCCCAAAAGTAGCAGCCTAAAATAGAGACTTAGCTCAACAGAAGTGATGGCACTTGATCCTTATGGCAGTCTCTCAGAAAACAGATCCCACTGCATGCATCCCTACACATAGCTGCGTGTTTCTCTTTGATGTCCAGTCTCACTAAAAACAGACTTTTTCAGTTTTTCAATTTTTCTAAATATCTTTGTACATTCTAACACTGCAGGTATCTGTTTCATGACTGGGAATCATGCTAAAGCAAGATTGGCACAAATGTTAAATGGAAAGTGATTTGTTTGGTAGAACTGATGTTTCTTAAGTGATAGAGATTTATTTGAAGGAGAAATTTCAGGTGAAGAAGAGTCTGGGCCTTTACATATGATTTGGGGGAGTAAATATTGCATGAAAAAGTAGTTCTTGGAATCTTTGCAAATAGCTTGCTGCATGCTTTCACCCTTCCCTTCATATCTGCTTGCAGGCTGTGCAGTCAGAGTCCTGTCAATGGCGTTTCTAAGATATGATGGGTTAATTCTCATCTCTCTGGGCATCACTGGTGCTTGACAAGGTGTGAGATGTGAGGGCACATCGGCAGTGTGGAGCATGCTGAGAACCTTGGACAGTGTATTTCAGACACCTCAAGGAATATCTCCCCCAGGATGTCTCACAGAAATGAGGTTATAATCTCAGAAGTTGTTCCACTAGATTTGCTTTCCTTTAGGAGTTGTGAAAAAATATAATTTAGTTGTCTTCAGGCAACAGGACAAATCTCTTCAGACTTCACACACCAGACAGGCAGAAAGAAACAGCAGATCTATCCTCTTTACTGAGTATAGCTTGATTTAAGTGACCAAGGTAACATTAGAAGGCATGTAGCAACTTTTGGGAAGGCACATGATAAGAATTAATTTAATAAGTTGTGAAGTATTAGAAAGAAATATTTAACCTTTTGTTTTCTTTTTGGATGGAAATTATATTTAATCTATGGTGTATCTCTGCAAATGCTGTCCTCCTTCCTCAAATATTTATTCTGGGGATCTCAGTATATAAGCACCTTTTATTGCCATGTAATTTGCCTACAATAGTGGGAAGGGAAGGGAAGGGAAGGGAAGGGAAGGGAAGGGAAGGGAAGGGAAGGGAAGGGAAGGGAAGGGAAGGGAAGGGAAGGGAAGGGAAGGGAAGGGAAGGGAAGGGAAGGGAAGGGAAGGGAAGGGAAGGGAAGGGAAGGGAAGGGAAGGGAAGGGAAGGGAAGGGAAGGGAAGGGAAGGGAAGGGAAGGGAAGGGAAGGGAAGGGAAGGGAAGACAGATGAGTCACTGCAACAATTAACAAGTTACAGCCAGGGATTGCGCCTCTGAAGCAAAGTTGGGAATCCTGTTAGTTGTGCCCCTTACAGATGGCTCACAGGGATGGGAAGCACATACATGAGTGTGGGTTAGTACAGGCGTGGTTTATTGGGGCAGGGTCAGGAGGAAATTTCTCAAGCTTCCTTTGTCAGTGTGTTTTGAATGCCTGACCAAGAAAAGCATCCTAAGCCATCATTAACAGAAGTAAATAAGAACCTAGCAGGAATATGATCCATATTGCAATGCAACTAACTGGTGTCTAGAGAGTAAGAAAGTGTTTAAGTAAGAAAATAAATGGGAATGTTATTGACAACTCCTTTTCCTCCAGAGATATGGTCTTCCATAAACATCTTTTGGTTTTCAGCACCTTGCTCATTTTTCCAGCAGGGGTATGGGTCACCTTATAGTAAAGCTGACTCCAGTGCCAATAGGTTTGCTTTTTAATTGCCTTTCACAGGGGCTTTAGTGGGAGTGTAGAGATCCCAGGAGACACTCAAGAGCACAGAATGAAGAGCATGGAGGTAGGACTGTCTGCACACAGACTACATTTAGAGAGTAAATATCCCATATGAGAAAAACAAGAAAGATTGCACTGCACTTACAGTTTTTTAATATCATTACACTGCTACTCAATGCAAGAAAAGAATTCCACAGCTCTTAACTCTTGAGTTCCTCTCTAAGTTCCCTACACTTTTCCTCCTGTGCTGCTTTCTCACCATGCCTACCACACACTTTCAGTTGTACAGCCTTTCATAGCATCTGATAACTGCATAAAACAAGAACTTACTAGTTTTCAATTGTTTATCTCTAAATATTAGTGCAGAAAATTGTTATAGTTGTCATGTTTTTAGTTAAGTGGGAAATTTGAACTCAGTTTTTGTGTGGCTGCACAAAGTGACAAGTAATATATAAATGTAATAAAATATTTTGCATTTCTCAAGAAAAAGTTTATGTAGACTATTTAGAGATTATGCTGTTTTTATAAGCAACTTTACTGTTTATATTAATTTTTTATCTACTCTATGTGCTTACACAATTACTATAATACCTTAGAACCTCAAAACCCTTTGAAATGGAGATGTTAGTAAGATTGGAAAAGAAAACAACAGAGCTATTATTTAGCTAATAAAGGAGGCTCAGAAGCCCAAGAGCCTTTTGACACAGTCATGTCACTTGCAGTTCTATGCATCTACACCTGTAAGGATCTAGAAGAGCAAGTGGAGGCTGGTTTGGCACAGTATATGAACAGCTAACTATATATGTCTGAATTTGAAGGAATTTTCAGCAACTACTGTCCAAGTTTGCATTGGTGATAACCATCAATGACAAAGACAAGAGACTTTTAAAAAATATCCAGCAAAATTCTCTCTGTTGCTCTGATTTTTTAATACGTTTAGAAAAATTGTGTTCTTTTGGCTTTTTATTTTATTTTATTTTTTTAAGATTGTTGCATAAAATGTAGGTAAATCAGGGTTTTGACTTTCTAGACTGCTGGACTACCTCGTAATACAAAAATCACTATTGTTTGAATGTATTTATTTTTCTTTGTCTGAGGAAATTTTAACCAGTCTCAAAATTTCAGCAATTCAAAGAGCATACCTTTTCCCTGAATGTTAATTAGCTTGATAACTTTGTTTATTTACAGATTATTAAGCAACCTGTTAAATTAATATGTAGCATCACAGCACACCTTTCAGGTTTCTTGCAGCTGCTTGCTTGGTAGATTGTTTAACAGAGGAGCTGTGGCTGATGGAATGATGGTCTCACAGGATTTGCAATTTACTGAAGGAGCAGGTTTTTTTGCACAAGTTGTATTTGTGGCTCATTGGATTGTCCCAGAAGTCAGATGTTAATTGTATCAATAAACATAGCAGCAGTGCCTTTCACCGGTCCCAGGATAGCCACTTTTGCTTCAGCTGGGGCTCTTAAAATGTTCTTTGACGGTATTTTTCCACAGTTGACTTGTACCAAACAGCTAGCATTTCTCTCTGAGTCATCTACCAAGAAAATTGGAGCTGCTGGTGAAATATCCACAGGCCTCACTCTGCTACAGGCATATCAGGAGTTTCAGAAGCAAATCAATAAATTATTCCCACAGACCACCAGTCAGTAATAAAATGAGATTTTCATCAGTAATAGTAGATAATTTTTGCATTCATGCAAACCTCACCATTATTGCAAATTCAATTAGCTCTGATATTCCTTGTTAAAATATTTTAAAACTTGTAAAAGTGGATTTCAAGTTCTGCAGTGTCAGTTTTATGATTGGAGGGAAAAGCAAAGGGATACAGGTAGTTCTGCATGTATGTAAGATTTTATAAGAAGTTCCTCTCATAATGAACTCTGAAATTCTTTATGTTCACATTATGCTCTTTATCACACCATTACAATTTCAACCACTTCTAAGATCTTCCATTATTAGTTGCATTGAATCAAGTACCTATCTCAGAAGAGATAAACTTTATATCTTAGATTTTAGGGAAAACACTCTAATAAGTGGAATCTGAAAGAAAATACTGTTGGTTATTACTGAGAACATTATAAATATTTTAAAATGTCATTTTTCAGTTTCTTATTACATAGTAATTAACACAAAATTGAAATAAATTCTGTGCAGTACATCTCATCATTTCCTAGCTGGATAGATGACACTGACTTAAAATACCTGCACAGCAATAAAGTTTATAAACCATTATGCAGCAAAAAAATATAATCATTACTAATGAAATGCTGAATAGGAGCTAAATTCTTCTCAGTCCCCAGCAGAGTTTAATAAAACAGATGAGTTGAGTATCTATCACCTGAAAATCCTAGAAATTCAGTAGTTCTCTCTTTTTTTCTCTTTTTTTGAGGGAATGATTATGGTTGGAAATTACCACTGGGGAGAGGTTTTTTCTTTTTATTTTTCCCTACTTGAAAACATGCACTGATATTTAGCACAGCCTGGTAAATGTCAGTAAGAAGGGCTTTTATTTATTTATTTTTTAAATATATGTTTAATTAACCAGAGTAGAGAAGGCAGTTTTACCATTGTGGGGCTCAGAATATTTGCCCATGTCTGAATCTGCTCTGAGGTACATGGTTATACAAAGCCTTGGCTGCCCTGATCCACTGCTGGCCCTGGTCCTCTCTGAGCTTCCTCAGTCCCTTCCAACTGTCCCTTCTATAACCCTCTGATGGTTTGAAAGGAGTGGGATTAACCCACACTTAAAATCTTGGGGTTTCTGCAACTGATTTCCAATTGATTTATCCTTTGTATTTATTTTATAATCCCCCTTTGTCTCACTGCTGATATGGTCCATCAGTTATCACCAGAGAACCCTGTGTCAATCCTTCAGCATGCAAACTCAATAGGTTTTCAATGTGACTTTTCCTATGGCAGAAAAAAAAGAAATTAATCTGTTAAAAATACAGTCATTTGAAGAACAGATAGGCTATTTTGAGTTCACTAATATTTTTCTTAATGTAACAAAAGTCAGGGTAGAAGTCATGGTTTAATTCTTTCTGGATTACAGTCAAATCAGGACTTGTTAAAATTGCTCCCATGTGGAACAATAATCCATAAACAAAGAAAGAGAGGAGTTGAGCCTGCATTTCAAGCACAACCCCCCACTACTTTGAAAACCAAAACTCTGTTTTTCTTGCCATCGGTAGGAAAGCTTGAAACACACATAAGTGATGCACAACTTGGAGGAAGTCTGCTCAAATGGCGTTATGAACAAAATATATGTTGAATGACAAGAGAACTGTGGAGATTTTCCCCCCACACTCTCCCTTTTTCCATAAGGAAGTCTAGAAATATATGGTATAATAAAGGACTTAGAAAAAGTATGTTCAAATGGTATTATGAATATACTGTGCTAACAGAGGAGCTACTTTCCATGCCTACATGAAAATAAACCAGCTGCCTTCACTAAAGTGGATGGGGTTTATTGTTATTCTGTCTTAATTCAGAGATTTCCCTTCTGGTAGAATTCAAATATATATTTATATATATGAAATAAATTAATAAGAAAAGTAAAAGTTCCTCCCCCCCCCCAAAAAAAAAAAACCTTTACTTAAGTAAAGAACATCAAAAATGCCTTTGATTTTCTCTCTAATTTTTTTAAAACCTGTTCCTCACAGACAGTTTTAAAACTGACTATTTAGTGCAGCTCTGGACACCTGATGATTTTTAATGCAATAGAAAATTTTTCTGTTCTTTTCAAAAAGAGAAACCATCTCCATGTGGGATTGAAGACAAATACCAATCAACATGACAGGCAGAAACAAAGACATGCTCTGCTGTATGTTCTAATTCCCTCTTCATCCAAAATGGTAGATATTCAAAAATCACAGAAATTTATACTGGTTTTTAATTATGAACATAGGTCTCAGGTTATCCCAGAAATGCACACTTCAGTGACTGGTGCATTCAGTGGACAGATTAAAGATTAAACAATGAATTTTAATTTGCTTAGAATAAATGCAGTAAATTCCATTTTATGTTATGCTGTAAGTACACTGATTGCAATAAGCAGCGTATATTGCTCTGTAATTCCTATTTTTCCCTTCAGTTGTTTCTGTGATATTAGTAATTTTTGTGTATTCACATTCTAGCACCCTCTCCAGGTATCAGCATACAACATTAGATCAGAAATATAAAATAATCCATCTAGAAACTCTGTGCATTCTGTAAAAACTCACAAAGGCTGAGAAAGCAGATATTACACAGTATTTAGGTATAGCATAATAGAGACTAACACTGTAATTCTGCTCCTAATGAACACCATGGACTTCTGTCAACGACTTCTGTAAGAATAGGACTTTGCATAAGAAAAACACCATTGTACGGTCACCCACTATAATCTGCATAAACATGTCAGAGAAATCTAGTAACATCATTGAATCACTTCTCATTATACTGGAGTACAACCTTTAAATCCAATTTGAGCATGAAACTGTTAGAATTATAAAATCAAATCCATGTTAAATACACTCAATTTCTCTCTACTTTGAATTTGTCTACTTTTAACTTCCAAGCACTTGATCCACCCGTAATGCTTTTCTGCTGTGAGAAATCTTCCACAGTTTTACAGCACAATTACTGTCTTTTAATATTCTTTAGCATGTATTTGCTACAGGGAGCAAAATCTTCAAACTGGTTTGGTCTAAATCAGCTGTTTTTTCTGTCATTAGGATGATTTCTATTTGCATTATATCTCCTTTCATCAGCTGAGCAAGACAAAGGGGTTCTAAGGAGAGTATCCTCATGGTCTCCCCCACTCAACAAATAAATATATTTAAATATATTTATGATAGAGGCACACTGAGGGAAAATTAGGAAGAAACACTGGTTTTCCCTGTTAATTAAACTCAGTGGATTTCTGTAAGTAAGCCTGGCCTGTCTTCTCTCACAGGCCAGAGAGACCTTCCCAGGCTCAGGAAATCCAGAAAAATAGCGCTACATGTAGCCACAGGCGTCTGCTGCAACACCTTCCCTAATGTGAGATATGTGCCGTGGGTAAAGCTCCATTTGAGCCAGCGACCCCAGAGAGCCTTTCCCAGCAGTGAGAAAAGCAGCCCCTGCTCAAGCGCAGTTTATCTCTCCTAAAACAGACATCTGAACTCAGCCAGACGAGTCGAGGCCTGCAAGGACCTCCAGCCACCAGAAATGGGGGCCAGGGCAGTAATCTCAGATGGAGGTGTACTTAGAGGGGCTACATGCAGTTATGTTTAATTAATTCCACCTTCCCTGTAACGCTTTTGAAGAGAAACATTGTTTTAGGAAAAAAATGCCAAGATTCAAAACTCATTTCTTGTGTGGGGAACAGGGGTGTTTAATCAAGAGTCCCTGCTTCCTAAGGAAACAAATAAAATTTCTGGTTTCCAAACAGATCTTGTCAGAAAGAAAAGACCATTTCAGTGTTTGGATATAATGACATAAAGGGTCAAGATGCTAGCACGACTGGATGTTCTGAAAAATACTTTTTTCTTGGTAAAATTGTATAGAAATTTCAGATTTATTAAAACTGTGACCAAATCTCTAATAAATATTCTTTTCTTTATTGAATACTTCTTTAGCATTGACAATAGATTCAGTTAATGGGGTATGAATATGAATTAAATATTTGGGTATTTAGAATTCTGAAAATATTCACTATTTCATTCAGAAAATACATTTTCAAAGGAAGTAATTTTTTGCTAGATACAAGCATCTCATATAAAAATCTTACATAATTTAGAATTTGTGTTTCTTCCATTTTCAGGTCTACAAATATTTCATTATCATTTTAAGAGTGATTTGTCAGAGTTAATTTATGCAACTAAGTATTTTTTCCAAGATAAAACAATGAACAAGAAAAAGAAAACAATTTTTCTCATATGGTTGATAGAGAACCTGGGTTAAGTATATTTATAGTTACTGTAAGCATAATTTTAAAGCAGTAGTGATTTTATCTAATTGACAAATTAGTTTAGAAATTAGGTAAAAAAAGAAGTGAAATATCATTTGGAATGGGAGAAATTTTTTAATTACAGCTCTTTCCTTATAAAGGGAAAGATGCAAATACAAACCACAGAAAAAGTACTCTGCTGCAGTAACCTACACAGACAAACTGAATAGCAGATGCAGAACTGAACTAATAAATAATTTATTGAAAACCTTCAACTCCAAACTAGCAACTAGTTAGTGTGTGTTGTAGTAAAAGGGTTTTGTGATTTTAGTTAAATGTTGATTTTGATGAGTTTAAATGATAGAGAAATATTGTTGATGACATGTTTTACATTTCTGCAAAACATTTGAACTGATATCATGACAGGTCCTGCTTCATGAATTCAAATAACAAAATCTGCAATAACAATAAAAATATGCACATTATTTTACAAACTGCTTTACGTATAATTATGAAAACGTCATTATTAATATGGAACTTTATCTGAGTACCTGTATTTTCCCTCAGTTCATCAGAGGACTCCCATGTTCTATGTTACTTGGACATTTTAAGAATGACTGGGATAATTACATTAGTGCTGAAAAAAAATCTTTTGGTGACAGAACAGGGGTGGGAGTGGTTAATGAAAAAATTTAGATTTGGTTTCAGTGAAACAGTATCTATTTCAATATGGCCAAGGACAATGTATATAGGAAAATAATGCAAACTACAATAATGATATAGGTTTTCTAACCTGGGAAATAGTGATGCTAAAAAGTACTTAGGGCCATGGTGGATAATCAACTAATAATGAGATCCCAGGTGACACTGCAGTAAAAAGAAATAATGGATAGAAATATGGGATGGTGAGTGGGAGTTGTGAGATTATAATACATCTACATTTGACAATAATGAAACCATTCATGGAATAATTTGTCCATTTCTGCTATTAGTGTACTGAGAGATGCTAAAAATCTGCAAAAAATTCAGAGCAGAGCAAGGGAGTAACTAAAACCTGGAAGGTGATGTGGCATCCTAGCAGACAGAAGGTACTCCATCTTTCCAAGGAGAAAACTACAGGGTCAGTCGATGGTCCCTAAGTGTCTGTGTGGACCACAGAAATGCAACAGGAATCTTTTCAGTGTAGAATATTACGACAAAACAACACCAATATAGGAAAGCCAAGATGACTGGCATGTAGGGATGGAACAAGTGGTAATTTTAAAGGAAACTGGTCTGGCCGTTGACAGGCTGTGGCAGTGGTGCTGCCAGCTCCAGGGACTGTCACTGTGGGACTGAAGGCCCTTCACAGCAGCAGCTCCAGTGACCTGACGGGTCCCCACTTGACTCCCCCCACACCCACTCACACCCACACCCACACCCACACCCACACCCACACCCACACCCACACCCACACCCACACCCACACCCACACCCACACTGGTTTCCTGACTGGCTCAACCCACGGCAGGGTCTCTGATGCCTTGTTCCATAAAGCCATTTATTCACAGTGCAGAGCTGGTGGCTCCAAGGAGGTACCCAAGAACAAAGGAGCCCCTGTGTTTTTCCCCCTCCCATGCCAAGCATGGGAACTCTGGAGTTGTGGTCACCAGGATGGACCACAGGTGTCTTTGTTATGTGAAGGAGCAGCTGTTCACAGCCTCTGGCTCAGCCTCCCATCCCTGGAGCTCGAACATGCAGCTCCAACTGCAGCTGCTCACCCAGATACCTGCACTAAGTGTGTTCCTCAAGAGTAATTTAAACTGGCAGAGGGAAAGTTTAACTTCAGTATTAGAAAGAAGTTCTTTACTGTGAGGGTGATGATGCACAGGCACAAGTTGCACAGAGAAGATGTGGATGCTCGACCCCTGGAAGTGTTTAAGGCCAGGCTCGATGGGGCTTTGATCAAACTGGTCGAGTAGGTGAGATCTCTGCTGATGCCAGTGCAGTGGAACGAGGTGATTTTTAAGGACCCTTACAGCCCAAACCATTCTACGATTCCATTATTTGAATTCAGCAAGAAAAAAAAAATAAATGGAAATTATTAATCTGTGGAATCACTTTCAGAATTTTGTGGTGAAGTTTCTGTTATCAGAAACTATAAAGCCAGAACAGGATGTTGTTTCACAAGACACCACATACTTTTCTTCAGCTCTGACTATTGCACTTTGGGTAGGAATTCATGCATGGTACTCTCATGGTCTGAACTTATAATAAAATTGGAGTCTTCCCTAAGGCCTACCAAAATCTATGAATGGTGTTTATTGATATGGAGAAATAGCTGGCACTTCCAGATGTGATTTGGAATATTGCCTCTCATTGTGGACAAAAAAATTGTTTGAACTTTTATTAAAGACTCCAGCTCATGTACACTTAAGATATTATGACTACCTGGAGGCTAAGGTCTTAGCCACAGGCAGTAGATCACAGGCATGACTTGATCTTACAGATGCTGGACACATGGAAGTGCATGTCAAACTGAGAGCATGGTGGGTCTGCATGATTGTTCTCAGCATGAAGGGTGCAAAATTTGATCACCTCTGGTCCTGATGTCCTGTGCTCACACTGGGAGGAAATCTGCCTAAGCCAAGAACTTTTAAAAGAAGGACATTAAAGGGCCAAGTGCCATTTGGTTTTGCCAATTGATAGTTTGTGGTGGAAACCTCAACACTGATGAAGGAAGACACTGAAACTGTTCCCTTTACGTGGAACATTCTCATCTGGTTCCCCTTATCAGAAACAGACTCCAACATCTTCTGCCCTTGCCACCTGGAGTGCAGATCCTGGTCCCTTGTAGGAGTCTACAGTCTGCAATAAAGGAAATTACAGCAAAAAGAGCTTTGGGGGAGAACACTGCTACCTTAAGCCTCAATTATTTAGAAAGACCAGTCTGATTTCACAAGTTATTATTCTCCTTCTTATTTGTTACACCAGTGGTTTGTTCCAATGCCTTTCCCCAGGAGGCTGAGCCTGAATTGTATTCCAGGGGCAATTCAGAAACTAGAAGGCAAGCTGGGCCTCATTTTTGAAAATTAACATTTAACTTTAATTGTTCCTTCCCACGCTACTTTGAAAATTATTCCTCTGTGCAAACTGAACAAGAAAGGAAAAGGTCACGTTCAAATGTAGATTTTAAAAAACCCTGAACTTTAGCTCTAGTTTACCACCTTGTCTTCATCTTAAATATAGCAATAAAACCAAAACAAACCTTGTCTGCATGCCTGCTTTACATTAGAGCCTTGCAAGAAAAGTTATATGTTGTCTGCTTCTTTGCTTAAAAGAAAAATAACCAATTTGCTCTTGTGTGGTTCAGGGGAAAATAGCCTTGAGAAAATGTTATTGATGTAGTGTATTTATGTAGGGTTGCATGACAAATTATGCCATCAGCAAATAAGGTCAGAGTAGCAGAGTGAATTACTGGCAAAAATAGGTTCCTTGCAAAGGACAAAGGTTCTTTTAAATGCATATAAACCTTGAAGCCATATGAGAAGAAATAATACAGATTCAGTGTGGAATGTAGTATTTTAAAGATCCCCAAAACTCCATATGGTTTTTTTGTGGATGACTGTTACTTTTTCAGGAAGGATGAAGAGGTCTGCATGGCAGAATATTTGCCTGTGATTACTGGGAGGCAATTTAAGGGCTTCCTTGAAGTGTGGTGCAGCTGCTGCAGTTAGATTTGGACCCTGCCTTCAGAGGGGAAAACATTGCATTTAGGGATGAGTTCCTACTGCTTCTCATGGAGTCCTAATGTAGTTTTCTACAGTGGGGAAGAAGCAACACATCCACAGATGCCAAACAACCTTCTTAATCACAAGTATGCACAAGAGCACACTGCAGAGAGGAGCACACTATTTAATTTTTAACAAAGAAGAATTCTGCTCTACAGTTCTGAGTATCTCATGTAATTCCTTATCTATCTGAAAGCTGTTTAACACAGGTGCTGCTAAATTATTCCTAGTGCACTTCAAGCCTTTCGGTGAATCATTAAAGTGAGTTTTGAAGGTTTATATCTGGACAAGTTCTGGGTTATTGTAGCATAATTGTTTAAGAAAACAATCATAATCAGATTAATTTGATAATTAGTCTTTAAATAAAGCAGCCTATTAAGCATGTACACAATGCTTTGCAGTTGCATTTGGCAATAGCATTTTTTAAAAGACCAAAGTCATTGCTTATCAGATGCACCAGAGCCCTCAAGCTACATATTTCACACTAGTCATTCATGACTATGCAAACTTTGGAGAAGACAGAAAGATCTTCTCCTTTTTAGGCATGCCCTTACATTTGGGATAGAGCAACACACAGGATTAGTTCACAGGCACAGCCAAAGCCAGGACTGTATTTGCTGCTCTGAGCAACCTCAAGACCATCTGCTCATGGTTACCACCAACTTGACAGAACTGATACTGGAGAGGGTGAATTTGAGTGGCCCAGAGATGAGCCAGTGAAAGAGCTGACCCTGTCCTTGCAGGTGGTGAAGGTCCCCAAGGCAATCTCCATCCTAATCCCATACCTGACTGGCAGCAATCATCATGGTTATGCGTGTGTACAATTGTACACATCAGGGCTTGAATCCTGACATGCAATGATTTCTTCTGTTCTCAGCATATTTCTCATCCCAGGCAAAACCAGACATTGCTGATAGGATCATAGAATATCCTGAGTTGGAAGGGCCCCACCAGAATCACTAAGTCTGGCTCCTGGCCCTGCACAGAACAGACCCAGGATGGTCAAGTACAGCCCAAGATCTGTTCCTGATAGGCACTTTGGGTATCAAGAACTTATTTTCAGGGCTTGGGAGTCTTGCTAGGACATCACTGGGCTGCATCTGGGACTGGCTGTGGTTGTTGGGATGGGCTCTGGATGGTGAGATACTGCTCTGCTCTGAGGGGATGCCTCTGTCTTCTCCCACCCCAGGAGCCGCCAAGCCCTGTGCCCTCAACTCCTACTGTGGGTGACAGTGGGCAGTTAGGAGACAGACATTTAACAACTGTTCTTTCCAAATAAGAACTTTTTCCTTTCAAACCTTTAAATATCATTGCTGAACTATCTATCATGATAGTGAATCATACAGCATGGTCACTGATGTTAAACTGGCAGTTAAACCAGCTTTTTTATGCTGTACACTGCTCATTTTTAGCTTTCCAAAACTTTGTAACATCACCTCTTACTTCCTGGGCATCTAACATTGTCACTGTGCTTTTGCTTTCCCAAATGTTACTTGCTGCATAAGACTAAAGAATATATCTGTCCTTTGATTGTGGCAAAAGAACAAAATCCTATGAAGGAGGTTTATGCAACAAGACAGTAGAAAGGGACTTTAAGCAGTGTGATTGAGAAGAAATTATCTTCTTTACACAGGAGGCAGGTGCTTAGATATATACAGTTCATAATTATAGGCTAAGAAATAGGTCTAAAGAGTTCTGTGGTGCATCAGCTGTTAAAGTAATAGTCCGTGAGACTGGGTTCCTCGACTGCAATCCTGATTTATCATCAACTTCTAAATTAGTGGTAAGTAAGATCTTTCTGAGCTGAAATCCAACATCTTTTAAAGGTGCTTCTTGCTGATGTAACTCAATTGATTCTAATGGAGTCACTTTCACTTTACGTCAATGGAAGTGAAATTGGGATATCATTACAGTCTCAGTTAACTCATCTACCAAGTAGATTCAGTTTATCGATCAGAGCTAGGGGACAGTTTAGAGCTGGAATTTTTATTTTGTTCTTTAAAACCGCAGCTTTTTGTAATTAGAAAAATCAGTAGGAAACATGACAACTGTTCTTATTTAAAGACTGTGACTCAAAAAAGAATGCATTAGACTCTTGCATTGAAAAATTGCATGATTTTTATAGAATTGTAGAATCATTAAGTTTGGAAAAAACCTCTAAATTCATGGAGTCCAGCCACTTACTTCTGAATGCAGGCAAGGAAATGTGACAGGAAATCACACCTTTACAAGTTGTGATTTTTTTAAACATTCAATTCCTTGACAATAATTTTTTGTTTGTTTATTTCAGCTGATATTTCAAGATGCGAAAAATTACTGAAACACCATATTTTTTTCAAGGCAGTGTTTAAAATATTGTTTGCATGACAAGCTGAACATGTGTCAGCAGTGCCCTGGCAGCCAGGAGGGCCAACCATGTCCAGGGGTGCATCAGGCACAGCATCACAACTGGGCAAGGGAGGGGATTGTCCTGCTCTGCTCTGCACTGGGCAGCCTCACGTCAAGGGCTGGGGGCAGTTTTGGGGACCACAGTATAAGAAAGACATTAGGTCATTGGGGACCATTGAGAGGAGTGCCACCAGGATGGTGAGGGCTCTGGAGGGAAAGCCATATGAGGAGTGCCTGAGGGCACTTGGGCTGTTCAGCCTGGAGGAGACGAGACTGAGGGGAGACCTCACTGTGGTCTGCAACTGCCCTGGAAGCAGAGGGGCAGGCACTGATCTCTTCTCTGTGGTGGTCAATGTCAGGACCCAAAGGAATGGCCTGAAACTGTGTCAGCAGAGGTAGGATATTAGGAAAAGGTTCTTCACCCAGAGGGTAGTTGACCACTGAAACAATCTCTCCAGGGAAGTGGTTGCAGCACCAAATCTATCTGAATTCAAGAAGTGTTTGGGCAACGCTCTCAGGCACATGGTGAGACTCTTGGGGATGGTCCCGAGAAGGGCCAGGCACTGGACTTGATGATCCCTTGGACCGGACTTGGGTCCCTTCCAACCTTCCAACTCAGGATATTCTATAATTCAGTGATTCTATGATCTCTTGTTCTCATTTATTTTACAGGGGTGTTTGATGACTCAAGTTAAGTCTAAAAAAAAATTAAATAAAAGTTTGGGTAAGAAGAACTTAAGAATAGTTAAACCTGTATTCTACTACAATTTCCACTAAATATCTGTTACCCACATTCACCCTTCTAGCTTTCTTTTTATCCCATGTGACACATTTCTAGCATGTTTTTATTCCCTTTAGGCTTTATGCTTTCTTGTGATGGGCCATCTGGCTTCCCCAGAGGAGAATGGTTTGTGTTGGAAGGGACCTTAAAGATCGTTTAGTTCCAATGCCCCTGCTGTGGGCAGCGGCACCTCTCACTACACCAGGATGTTCAGAGACCCATCCAACCTGGCCTTGAACGTTTCCAGGGATGGGGTAGCCACAGCTTCTCTTGAAAACCTGTGCCAGTGTCTCACCATCCTCAAAGTAAAGGATTTATTTCTAATGCCCAATTTAAACTTTCCCTCTGTCACTTTAAAGCCATTCCTCTTTGTGCGGTCACTACATGCCCTTGCAAACCATTCCTTTTCAGTTGTCTTGTAGGTCCCATTCAGTTAAACAGAGTGGGAAACCCTAGAGCAATGTGCTCCATTTGGCTTGCTTGCAGAATCTAGATAAAAATCTGCATTTTTCTATCTAGAAGGGTTTTTGTTGGTTTTTCTTCTTTCAATTTCTGTGGGCAGGGTGCAAGTTTTTACATCTTGAACCCAGCTTCAGTAAAAGTTGGAAGCAGTTCTATTTTCTCTCTTAACGGTACAGAAGAAAGGACCAGCTTACATCTCTTGATGTGAAAAGGGTATTTCATTTGCATTCTTAGTTATAGGAAATTGTCACTATGGTACATAAAAGGGCCATTCAATATATTTACTCTACAGGGAAGCACATAAGTACTTTATCCCTGTGATACGTATGACAAAGCAGAACCAGACAGACTGTATGCTAGATATTAAGAATATTGAATGACTAATTTTCAGAAAGCCAAGATCAGGTGCCTGCTAAAATTAGCCTTGTTTGGGTTTATTATTATCGTTATCGTTATTATGATGATAGTGACTGGACACCTGCTCAAGCAGCAGGTTAAATTGTATTAGTCAGTATCTAAATATACACAGAATTAAAAATCAGTTTCTGACTACAGTGCTTACTGTCTCAGGATGAAACGAGAAACCAAAAAGGGATTTGGACAGAGAGGGAGCAACAGAGGGGTGAGATCCAGAGCTACACAAGGTTTCCAATATGATATCCTCAAGAGGCATCACAGACATTTTATGAGCTGTGCAATCGATCTGAGACTGCTTCTATATTGAATAGATTTATATCTTTATAGGTGCTTGTATACACACATACAAATACTCATTATGCAGTTTCACAGAGGTTTGCAATAAAATCTTTCTGTTCCTGCAGAGGGCCAGGTGAAAAGCAACAAGGTGCCTTTTTGAAGGTATTGCACATATGTTCTAAGGGCGGACTTCTGTAGCTGGTAACTAAGACACTGTGTTTTAGTAGATGGTAAGTCGTGAAGATCCTTGAATCTGAAGATTGATGGTTTTGTTTAATGCTATGCAAGAGCAAATAAGGGAGTGTCTAGAACAGAACTGAGATTATCAGGAAAAAAAGGGAAGGCTAAGGGAAGCAACATCCTTAAAAAAACCAGAAGTTACCACATTTTACTTCACAAGACCAAAAAATCAAATAATAAGTCAAATAATTGAGCTGTTGCATGACCACAATAGGCACAATACAACTGATGTGAATGGAGGATGACAGAAAAGGCCTAAGAGGTTGTTGTGGACTAAGCATGAATCAGTATTTGCATGAGAATACAACAAAACTGCTCCATAAGGACAGCAAGATAAAAGAAAAAAATATCTTCCTTTACTTACTCCCAGTGAGGCCACACTTGAAATAATGGTGTAGTTTTAGACCTCACTAATTTAAGGGAAAAAATTGGAGGGAATGTGTCAGACAGCTGCCAAGATTATAACTAGCCAAGGCAAGTGACGTATGAGGTGAGTTTGAGAGAACTGAGCTTGTTTAGTCTGACAAAAGAGACATTCCATAGCAGTCTTCAACTTTCTGAAAAAAATGGAGTTATCCAGGGTGGATATGGAATCCCAGTTCTTGCAGTTTTTCTATATTTGTCTAAAATAATGGCTAACTTCATCTGGTGTTGGTGGTGGTCCCGGTCTGGGTGAAAAGTTCAACCAATGACCTCCAAAGGTCTTCAAACAGCATTTTTGGGATGACAGAGCAGTAGCTATTTTGCTGCCAGTGGTTCACCTTTTTAAGGAACCAGAGAAAGCTGTCTGACCCAGACAACTACATGTAAGAACAATTCTGATTAAGTGATGAAAATCATGCAAACCACAGGACTGGTATTTATAAAAGTATTCCTGAGCATCACTTTGACACATAGCATTGAAATTGAAAGGGTCCTTTAGTGCTGTGCCGCAAAGTCCCAAAATTGCTGGTCAGATATGGGTCAAGCCAAGGGAGAAAGTGAATGATCTTTCAGGGATAACAGTACCCACTAAATTCCTAAGAGTTCCTGTCCAGTTATATTAGGATCACCATCTATGAATAAAATATGAAAAGAAGACTGTATGTATTCCTGCACAAAAATTTAAAATACTGGAGAATAGCAAAGTAGCAGTGCGTGGAACTGCATTGACTCAAAGTGGAAGTTTGGGAGATTGAGTCATAAGAATAGGCAATGAAGTTGATTCTTTATGTTTTGAGTTTTAAAGCATGATTGGGACATACTAAGGAGACAGTGATATATTTACAAGGGAAAATGGACAAGAGGGGCACATAGGAGGACAATTTTTAGGTTTTGATGATTCCTTTAGGGCTCATGTTTGTGCAGAATTATTAAGGACATATCAAATAAAACATACAGCATCAGTCAGAACAACTCAAGATCTAGTTTCTAGCTTAGAAGTTTGTCCCACTCACTGACAAACAGTACATGAAGAAAATGAAAAAATGAAGCATGGAACTTGAAAATGAAACCTCAAAAATGTGAGAATCCTCTGACACAAAGCTGAGGTTTGGCTTCCTGCATTACCCAAGAAGCATGATGGCCTCTCAGAGATGTCTTTCCCCAGAGGCACAGGCTTCAATTTGCACCAGGCTCCCAGAAACTATTCAGTGAATTATCACTAAGTTATTAAATCCTCCAGGGCTCAACCAGGTCCCAGTTTAACTCCCGCTGAGCATTGGCAGAGAGAATGTGATAATTAAAAGAGAATGTGGTAAAAGAATGGACATCTATTTGAGATGTTGCCTGGTGTTAGGAAAAGGGGTGTGTTAATGTCCAAAAAACATATGAAACAATGCCAATTATAATGATGGTTTTCACCAGAAGGTACTCTTAAAGGGCATCTCTCATCCAGAATTGAATCAAATTATTTACTTCTAATGCCAATTGGCAATGTTAATTAGCACAGTCCTTAAAAATCTGTTCCTTGAAGAAGCCCTTTAGATGGTGTAACATGCCAATGTGATTCTAAGCCCTTACTTTTTCATGCTGCAGATTTTTAAAACAACTACCCTCTGTTCAGTACTGGCAATGCCAGGAAGAGCTGGAGAGCCAGGAAGAGCTGGAACACCAGCTCCTGTAAGGGCCATCTTGCTGTCATGGTTAATCAAGAGCTGCTAAGAGGAGCAGCCTTTTGAAATGATAATAACAACAACAACGGTAATAACCATGGTGGTGGTGATGAGACATGTACTAAACTACAGGAAAAAAAATTCAAACAATGAAATCTGCCAAGTTGCGGTGAGGAATACTGCATAAGAGTCAGCTACTCTACGGCTACAAATATTCAGATACTAAAAGTATATGAAGCAACTGCAAAGATAGGCTAGGGTAGGTTTAGTTGCTGAAATCTTTTATTTCCCCTAAATTCAGACACAGGTGCAAAGAAGAGTGACACAGATAGAGAACATATTTTGTGAGAAGGGATTAAACTAGTTTATTCATTTAACAAGATGAAAGTATTTATGGGATATGATTGAACCTATACAAAAATATGCTTTCCCCTTCTCCCTTTTTATCTCTATAATTATGTAGGGAAGATACACATAAACTGGTCATCAACATCACTGGAGTGGCTACTAATCAGATATTTATTAGTTCAGGGGTAAGGTGTCATCATAGCTCTCCAATAAAAAGGCTGTGGAAAGGAACTGAGACTAGGAAGGAACTGAGATCTCTAGGACTGAACGTACTGCAAATACAAGGAAGACTTAGGATGGAACCTGACCACTGTAATTGGAAATCAATTTCCATAATCCGCCAAAATAGTTTTAAAACCTGAGATCTCCAAGCCATTATCTTTTCTGTCTTGTAATGATCTAGTGGATTTAGAGCAGGGAGAGGATGTAATTTTAGGCATAACGCCAGAGAGCAGCAAATAGATTTTGGGGACCTGCAGAAACTGGGCAGCTTTAGCTTTCCCGTGTTTTCTTCTGTGCCATGGTCCATGCCTTGGCTGTTGGACGGCCTTGCTGGTCTTCTTTCCAAACCAGTGCTACTTCAAAGTGTCTTCATAACTCTTCACAAGCTCTTGTGGTAGTGAAGGGTCTGGAGCACAAGTCTGATGAGTAGCTGAGAGAGCTAGGGATGTTTAGCCTGGAGAAGAGGAGACTCAGGGCAGACCTTATTGCTCTATTGGAAGTTGTAGCCAGGTGGACAGTCAGTCTCTTCTTACAAATAACAAGTGACAGAACAAGAGGAAATGGCCTCAAGTAGTGTCAGAGACAGTTTAAATTAGATATTAAGAAAATTTTCTACAGCAAAAGCATTGTCTGAAATTGAAAGAGACTTCCCAGGGAAGTGGTTGAGTGACCATCACTGGAGGTATTTAAAAGATTTGCAGATGTGGAACCTGGGGACATGGTTTAGTGGTGAGCTTGGAAGTGTTGGGTTAACAGTCAGATTCAGTGCTCTTAGAGGTCTTTTCTAAATCATTCTATTTTTTCCAAGTGTCAATTCTTATTATTACTGAAGTTTCTTAGTGCTTTCCCTTTTCTCTCTTTTACTTCTGCCATCTTTTTCTCATTTTTAAAATGATATCCAGAACCTCACACTTTCAGGACTTGTTTTTCAGATAAACTTCATATAGCAATGCTTAGAGCCTGGAAGCTCTTCAGATCTCACCAGCTGAGATTTCTCTTGGCATTATAATATCCCTTGCTGGCATGCAGTCAATGAACCCTGCTAATATACCATCAATCCTGACTGGCCCTGGAGAAAGGAGAGTGCCGGGACTTGGCCAGAATACTACTGCATTTGGCTTATTCCCAACTGGAGTTGTTTAAAACAGTCCCCAGGATGCTTTAACACATGCCAAAGACAGCTCAAAAATCGGTGAGCTGACTCCCTGAGTCACCCATATCCTGCATCTTCTGTGCCCAGTGGTCTCTGGGCACATCAGGCAACAGGGGCCAGGCATCTCTTCTGATCCCCTGCCACTACCAAACTTCAGCATGATCAAAGCTCCCCAGAACACCTATCCCTCTGCCAAGTAGCTGAGGATTGCTGCACACAGGATGAGACGAGTTCTACAGAAATGTTGAGACACTTAGGTGAAAGTTTCAGATATGTAAACAACTGTTTACACATTATCATGCTTTAGAACACTGTGAAACAAAGTTAAATCATGAACTCCACATGTTTCAGCGCACGTGTTCATGAGGCACAATCTCCCCTTTCTGCATGTGCTTTAATTGGCACACACTAATAGGCCAGTAGTCTCTCTTGCCATAAAGCAGATGTGTAGGCAGTTGCAGAAATGTAGCCCATTACCTTTCATAAATTCTTTATTTTTTTCAAATATGATTTACTTTGAAAGCAGTGGACAAATTCAGTGTGCGAATTGCTACTAGTTGCTCTGGCTTTGTGGAGATAAAAAAGGTGCAAAACAAGTATAAAAACTGTTGTTACTGTCTGTGTTTCCACTCCCTGTGCCCTCTGGATGTAAACAATGACATAAGGCAATAAATTTTCTTGGCTGAGACTTGGCAACAGAATATATTCAAAAGTCCTTCATTCTCCTCCACTAAACTCATTTGATTTATTCCTTAAATCTGCTGAAATCAATATGAAAAGGCTAACTTCTAAATGGAATAAGTTCTTTGTTCAGACACTGAGCCATCACCATGACAGTGTCCATTTTCCATGCTCAGTTGAATCAGTACATGCCTGCCTGCCAGCTCCACCGACTTAGCAATGGCAGGGAACGTGCACTTAGCTTTGCTGGGAATGTTTATTCTGAACATCATGGCAGGGTTTTTTTTTTGGGCCAAAGAACACAGGAGGGCTTGTTTGTCCTGAAATTCAACCTGTCACTCTGAACTCAGGGATTAACCTTATTTTGCTAGTGGGTTTTGGCAGCTGTGGCTGGTAATTTTGTAACTTTTAACTTTTGTGGTTTTGATGTGGGTTTTGTTGCTTGTAGTTGTTTGATTGGTTTTTTAGTTATTTGGGTGTTTTCTTCCCTTTTTAAAACATTTTATTTTAAATAAAGCCACATCAATATCTGTCTTGTTGCTGTACTCAGGCCTTATCTTATGAAAAAAATCTATTTAAAGATAGCACCATGGTGTGCTAAGTAATACTGCTGGACATGTTGAAAGCTGCTGGGATATGTGCTCTGTGCTCTGATATGTGCTGTTGGGATATGTGCTCTGTGCTCTGCAGATCCAGGGACCATAAACCCTTCAAGAAAGGGACATTGTCTCCTACTCAGTTTTGCAGACTCTGTAAACACCTGTTAGGTTAGGTATAAAAAATTGTTTTGGGTAAATGATGGCTTTCAGGCAAATACAGAGAATTTTGGGCAAATTCAATGCCTTTAGATAACAGCTTAGATTAATGTAGTTTAGTGGAATGTATCCCTGGGCATGGCAGAAAGGCTGGAAATACATGATCTTTAAGATTCCTTCCAATTCAAACGCAATCTGAGATTCCATGAATCTATGAAATGCCATATTCAAATATCCAGCAATATATCCAAATCTGTTTCTACCAGCCTGATTACCACTAAAATACCAATTCCCTCAAACAAGAAATTCATTGAAACTGCAGTAATATTTTTTAAAACTTTTTTTTTAAGGCTTATCAAAATCTCTTCAATTGCATATCTGTGCCTTTATTATGGTTATGTTTCTTTTTATTAACCTTCCTTTATTTTCCTTATTCCACTCTCTCACCTGTAAGAAACACTTGAAATTTGACCAGTTTATTTCTGAATCCTGGGGTACACCATTTGTGCTGCACACACTTTCAACACAAATACACACTGAATGCTCTTACATAATAGAACTTTCCAGAGGGACAAATAAGGTAAGGGACAAAAGTTTAAGCCTGTTAGTCAAACACATGGGCATTTGTTTGTTAATGGCCTAAGCCCTAATACAGTGTAGGCACAACATAGTGCATTTACATATCACAATATCCACAAAAGGATTAGAAATAAGTTTACAACAGATTGTCACCTTAAATGCAAGAGTGTCAACATCTGGGGATAAGTGCAGTTCTTTAGATCCAATTACTGAATAAAATAATGAAAAGAGATGTTGACGGAAGACTCTTCTTTTTGTTTACAGTGAGTGAGCAGCACCAAATAAACTTCTAAGCCAAAGCATCAACTGTCTGCTGAGACTTGACAAGCCTCACAGTGATCTGATCGCCTGGTCCTGAAAAGTTAATAGCAAGCAGCAGAGGTCTTGTCAGGTGCCATGTACTTGCTGTGACAAACAACTTAGATTGTGAAAGACACAACTAATGATTGGAGATTAGTCTGAAATGCATCTTGAACTGGCTGTGCTTCCACATATATGGGAGAACTCATTGTGACCTTCCAGCAATCAAAGGGGGATTTCAAAAAGATTTAGAATGATTTTTGCATGAGAAGATAGTGATAAGTACAAAGAGGAAAGGTTTTGAACTACAGGAGGGGAGAGTTAGGCTGGATGTTAGGATGTTTTTTTTATTCAGAGGGTAAGGAACAGGTTGCCCAGAGAATCCGTGGCTGCCCCATCCCTGGGAGTGCTCAAGGCCAGGTTGGATGGGGATTTGAGCAGCCTGGTCTAGTGGGTGGCATTTCTGCCCATGGCAATGGGGTTAAACCAAGATGACTTCTAAGATCCCTTTCAACCCAAACCATTCTATGACTCTCTGAAAATATTACTCTCCCTTTGTTAACTGTCCTGAAATTCCTCATGTTGGGGAGAGAAGTCAATAGTCAGGACAAGCATGGCTGTATGCAGACCTTATCAAGCACAGTCAAAACAAAGGCAGCGTCTACAGTGTGAACAAGAGGAATAATTATGAAATCATACATAAATACATCCTTTTTTCCATAAAGAAATTTCTTCTCTGGGTCAGACCAGTGACTCATTATATTCAGAATGCAGTGTCTGGAAATCTCAGACACATGCTGCTTTGAGAAAAATATCAGAAGTCTCTGACTGTAAAATTCCCTTTATTCTAACAGCTAATGCTTAAATTACACCCTAAAGTAGAAGTTTTGTATCCAAAAAGAAGGGAGGTATGCACACAGATCACTCTTGTCCCAGTACACATTTAGATGGTGGGTAAGGCCTGCCCCCACCCAGGGAGTCCAGCTTTATCTTGCAAAGTTGTTTTCCGGGCAATGTATTTCACAGGCGGCATATCCTTGTACCACATTTTCTTTGCCTACTTTTACTTTCTAAGTTTTCTTCCTTCTTCCTTTCTTATGTGCTAAGATACTTTGCAACATGTTTTACCTTCCCTGTGCCATTCCTTATTTTATGCTTGCAGCATATATTGTAGATCTCTGAAAACATATCCTACCAAGCCTTGCTCTTTCATGAGCCTTATTGTTTTTATAGCCAAGTCAAAAATTTAAAATTTGCTTATACCATGAATTTAAATCACACACCACCTGAGATGGGTGAAAGCTTCCATGTGGCACAGGAAAGAATATGAAATAATCTCTATAAAATAATTAAACATTTCCATTCAATGTGGCTGTGCTTCTTTTCAGAAAGAAAAATGCTATAGAGAAACGTAAGATTGTAGGAGTCAGTCAACAATCTGTGTCTGGTGGATTATCTATGTCAGATGGATTATCTGTTATGCTTATTTGTGTAAAAAAGATAAGTTGTATTTAACAAACCCTTCCAAATCTTCTTCTACTTGAACTTGAGAACAGGAAGACATAGCAACCAAAATCTGAACTTATTATCTCTTGGCAGCCATGAAGCCAGAGGACCTTAGGGCAGAAGCCAACTGACAGCGAACATAAAACATGGAAAGACTGAGACAATTTTGCAGAGCCACACTTGTGCACTGGAATATCTTGCATGGTCAACCACAGACTGCACGAGCAGTGGTGTCTGGAGTGCCATAGGCAGGAATATGGGCAAGACATGGGAATGCTCTACTGGGAAAAATAATTGCAGGCTTCAAATGGAGTCTTAAGGGAAATGGAAATAATCAGGAAACTAAAATATGTACCTTTTTATTCATCAGGGTATTTCCAAATATCTGAATAAATTAATTAATAAATACATAAATAACTATGATGCACAGAAGGAATCTGGACAAGATGAAGCAGGCTCTCTACTTCAACTCTATTTCACCACTTACAAACTTGTGTGTGAGCAGACCAGTAAATGAAATCTTGGGCACAGATATGGTTCATTTTATAAGAAGAAAAGCACTTCCACTTCAAAAGCTGTGTGAAGACAAGCTACCAGGAATCCATACCTGAGGCAAGGCAGGCCAAAGCTGACTTGGTTTTCAAAAGCGCATTTGAGGTTTTGCTTATGGCTCCTCAGATCATTGTTTTGGGCAGCTGGCACTCTCCAAAGCATTTTGATGCTGGCTTGTGGTCTGAGTAGGATCCCTCAGTGTCCTACTGAGCTCCCTGCTGGGACATTGGTTATCACCCCTCAGTTTCTACAATGAAGCTTTGGTGTGGTGGTCTCTGGGACCCTCCCAGCATCTCTTTCAATTTTCACTTCTGCATTGAAAATGCTCGGTGCTCACCGATACAGTGATACAAAACCAGGGTGCAAGGAATGGCTCAATTGCTTGCATTTTGAGGAGAAACAAAATTAAAATAGGTGCTAAAACAAGCATTATCAGATAACAGGGGTTGCTATCTGGATAGCTGCAATGAAACTTAAGAGTCATAGCAATGTAACATCAGCTGCCTCAGAGTTTGTTTGCTAAATACCAAGAGTCTGGACATAATGAAGTGAACATAAATGCCTTTTAGACCAGAAATGTCAGCTCTGTCTCCTGCCAGCTACCATATCATCCAGGCAGGTTGGACAGTTGTAACATCAGTAACACAGTTCAGATCAGATGCATCACAATCTGAAACCAAGAATAACACCAATGTGCTCTCCAGATCAAATATATTTTCACATCAAAATAATAGTTGCCTGTGTTTGCTGTGACACTCATTGCAATATTCAGTTTACTGAATTTTAATGTCCTTTCTTCATTGTACTTTCTTTATGATGAACTCCTTATTTCCTGCCTGAATGTCTATGGTTTGGTACTTCACGTTAGATTTTCTGCTAGCTTTCTTTTCTCATTTTGTGTGATATTAATTTGATGAGGTCTCCCATGCTTTAGCCACAGTCTGCAAGCCAGGAACATCAAAAACTCCACAATTCTTTCCAATATAACAGAATGATGAATGCCGAAGGATGCAATAAGACAAAGAAAATCAGTTCTAAACTAAAAGAAAGGGATTTAGATTAGACATTAGGAAAAAGTTCTTTACTCAGAGCATGGTGAGGCACTAGAACATGTTGCCCAGAGAATGTAGATGCCACATCCCTGGAAGTGTTCAAAGCCAAGATGGATGGGTCTTTGAGCAACATGGTCTAGTGGAAGATGTCTCTGCCCATGGTAGGGGGGTTGAAACTTGAGGATTTTTAAGGTCCCTTCTAACCGAAGCCACGTTATGATTCTATGGGAAAGAAAGAAGTAAAAATTCCCTTATTTCTGTAGAAGACTCTGGGCTGACCTATTCAAACAGAATATTTTTATCAAAGCTCACGAGAAAAGAGAAAAGAGCTAGAAAGCTCTTAAGGGTTTTCCAAGGTGGACCGGATTCAGACAGTTCTGTTGAGGCTCTGGGGTTCATATGTCTTTCTAAAGGGTTGCTCAAGGCCCCTGCATGAATTGTCCCTGCCTGCTGCTGACTGTGTCTCCAGATGATTAAATCACTTGACTGAATCAGTTGTCTGGGCAGTTTTATAGCTGCAACTGTCAACCCCAATACAGGAAAGGCAACAGCACTACATCTCTCAAGCCAAATATTAAGTATGTGCTCGGGGCTCTGAAGTGCTGAAATGCTCAGGCTAACACCATACTGCAGATGCTCCTGGATGGTTGAAGAGCTCATTCCTGTGGTCAGAGTGCTTGGGTGAGGTTTTATGAGCAAGCAGTAGGTGGGATGAGGGTATCCTCAGTAGAAGGCTCACGACATCTATCTCCTGTGACCATGTGTTCATTTTTCTCCAAAAAGGAAAGGGTGATCAAGTTGCAGAGTCCTTGGTGGCACAGTTCTTTGGGCCAGGTGTCAGGGGATGAACAAATGGACTCTGTTTCTGTTGCTCCCAGTCAGACATCCACAGCAGCATCTTTTTCATGCCACTACCATATTCATGGGGACCACTGCAGCTAGACTTGGACATGGAAGAATATATTAGCAGTCAGGGACAACAGGCAGCTTCCAGGTAGTTATTGTCAGTTGTTTCTCTCTGCTTGGTGAGAGTCTTATAGCAGTGATCTGTTTTCAGCCTCAGATGTTGCCTGGCTTTCCAGGAATAAGGCATTTTTTGTCCCTGAATTTCTCTTATCACTACTGCTCATTCATCTGCATAATCCTCTCCTGTTTTGCCTTGTACTCAGAACCAGCAACCAAAAATCTGCTCATGGTTCCAGACTAAGCATTTTCTAAGTGTTATCGGGATATTTCCTTTGGCAGATGGCAAGCATCAGAAAGGGAGGCAAGATAGATTTGCTAATGCTGTATAACACGGCATCTCAGGAGCAAACCCAGTGCCAGTGTTGTAGCACTGCTCCCCACTGCTGCTCATGGCAGTAGAAGTCAGGGAAGGTCCACGTAGTTACAAGAATTGAAGAAAAAAGAAATTCCTATACATTTATGGATATTATGTATTATATAAGTATTTATGGATATTATATTAATATGTTAATATATAAAATATTATCTTGAGATGTAGTAGCAGGCTAAGGAAATTTAAAGGGAAATAACTTCCTGATAATGGGATAAAATCTAGTAAAGACTTTATCTCATCATCTGAGCAATGGTGGAAACTAAGTCAAATAAAGTAACCCTGGAGCCTTCTGGGATGAAAAGAAGTTGTCCATAGGGCATCCAGCATTGTTCTTGATGAAACATCTCAAAAGACACAGGAATAACAGCCCTTTTATTTTTCTCTCTTCTCTCCCTTTCACCTGTTGAAATAACTTGTAAGAAACATCAGCATGTTACCTTGGTGACCACTGAGCAGTGGACAGTTTCTTCCTCTGTAGTTGTTTGAAATCATAAGAATATTTTTGTCCATTTTTATGGTTTTTTATTAGTCTATTATCAATAAAACAGATTATCCCTATTCCACAGGGGTCGATACATGTGAGAGTAAATGGACTCCATTATTTGTGTGACAACATATCCAGATCAACACCTATAATCATCTCCCTAAAATGAGACATTAAGGCAAATGTAATTCATAAAAGGCTCTTCACTGCTCAACCTCCCAAGTCGCGTGCTGTCAAGATTTACTTTCACATGCAGCCACTTTAAACTTTCTCCTATGAAAAACCCATACTGAGAATAGCTGGCAATGGTGCCTTTGCACCCTATTACAGGTAACCTTAATCCTTAGCAACACATCTTGTCTCTCTCATATAGAGGTCAAAGCAGGTGCACAACTGTTTGTTTCCATCTTCCCCTGAAAATGCTGACCTAAGAGGTATCCTGCAGCCAATCTAAAGGACAGTGTCACTGTCAGGGACTTTGGAAGTTATCCACAATACAAAGACCTTTCATTGCAGCTCTGTTTCAATATCTCATGCCCTTGGTTTTAAATCTTATCCAAAAGGTAAGGAAGCCCTTCCCAGAGTACAGTAATACAGGCCAGATATTATCCTGAAAAAGATTATATAGGATCCTGAATTTTTGGTGTCAATTTAATTTCTATGTCTTGTAACTTCTATCCCTCTCCTAACTGTTTTCTATAAGTCTGTGCACTGTTTTTTTTCTTTTCCACTCTACTCATCTCCCCTGCCCTTCAAGAAGTAGAGGTAACCACTAATATCCAGAGTTTTATGAGTTTATGACTTCCTGGTACAGGGGAAGACCTGCAGCAATAAATTTCATAAAAAGGCCCAAACATGGGCCAAGTTTTGTGTTTCAATTGGAAATTGGCTGCTGCTAAGCCTCTCTGTAGTCATAACATGTCAATCACTTCTTTCCCTGCTTTCCCTGTACCCAGTCAACACAGCTGAACCTGAATACAGAGTTCCTTCATAGCATCTATTCACCTCTTCATATGTTTAATCTTTGTTTTCCTGATCACCCATACTTCATAAAAAAAACCTGGCATTTTCCTCTATAAATACCCCTCCAGGACGTTCTTCCTCTTAGAACAAAAATCCACCAAGGTGGGAAAGAAAATGGCAATTTTCTCTTGGGTCTAACTACACATGATGTCTCTTACACCTAGTAAAGCCAAGAATGATGACCACAGATTCAAAGAATAATAGAATCAAAGAATCATAAATCATTGAGGTTGGAAAAAGATTTCCAAGATTATTGAGTCCATCCATTAAACCAGCACCACGTTGGAGATCAAGAAGCTGTGTCCTCAGGTGTCACACCCACACACCTTCCAGGTATGGCAATTACACCACTTCCCTGGGCAGCCTATTCCAATGGCTGAAAACCCTTGCAGTGAAGAAATTTTTCCTAATATCTGGTCTAAACTTCCCCTAGCACCACATGAGGCCATCTGGGGGAACACGTTGAAGAATATGTTTTAAGTCCATCTCAGAGGATGTTACTCGTAAAAAAGCTCCTCCAACTGCTGCTGGTTGTGAGCTGGCCATAGAGGCACAGCAAGGATAGCCATTAACAGGTTAGGTTTATGGCTGTACTCAACGATTTTAGAGGTCTTTTCCATCCTAAATGCCTCTATGTTTCTATAAATCAGAAGAAACCTTCAGTCTGGTAACAGCACAAATACTTTGCATTGTTAACCGTTGTATTGCACAAAAAAACCCCAACAGCAAAGCAAACATTTCCGCTCCCTGTGTTGAATAAATGTGAAGAAAAAAATAGAACAAAAATAGAAAAAAGGGAAAAAATGCGCTAATCTTTTTGGTGTAAAAACCAATAGCAAGATTCGCAATGACATCATCTGTATCTAGGATCATCCACTAGGTTACACACAACATTTTGGGAAGTGGAAGAAAACATATTGTAAATTAGCCAGCAGTGGGTGCCCACAGAGTCTCATGAATTCGTTGGAAACATATTACAAATGTTCTGAAAGAGGTTAATTAAACATTTTATACAAGGATTATAGGCTTCACACAAAACATACCAAGCTTTGAATGTACATAGAACTTCATGGAAATCAGACTTAATTTACTATAGGTTTTGTTTCTTTGCCAGACATTAAAAAAGCTGAAATGTTCAAGTCAAATGCAGCCTGTTTATAGGCAATAAAGATAATTATGTGGTGAAAATGTGGCCATCCATATTCCAGTGAGAGGGAATCAGGCATACAAAATATGTAATAAAGAAAACCCTTTAAGGTTTCAACAGTCCCCTAAACCTAAGACAGAAAATTTATCTCCGAGGACACATATTCTGCTTGCACATTATGGGGTTCTGAAATAAAGTGCTGCAGTGTCAAATTAGGTAAAAACAGGAAAGGGGAAATTTTGCTCCATGTAAAAAGACACGTGAACTGCCAGAACATACTAAGAATTATAAAATAAAGTTGGATAAGAAAAGACTTGTGTGACTCAAACTAATGATCTCACAGTTCCTATCAACAGCTCTATGGCAATGTAAGCTATAATCAGTTATTTTAATCCCTCAATATTAATTATAAAAACTATTGACAAAAGAAAATGGTAATGCATTCTGTATTTTTTCATGTTGAGATTAAATGTTCAAATAATTATCCATGCAATGTTATGGTCAATTATATACACCAGGGCAAGGCAGAGGGAAGACTTAGCACTTGTTCATGTCATGAGCAAAACTCATTAAGCCAGAAGGTTTAGTGCTGTTTCTTTACACTAATTTGCCTTGATCTGCTGTGGTGACACTGTTCTGTTATGTAAATTATGCCCAGCATAATTAACTGTGTACATTTTTTAATAAGGTTGGATACACTTTTCTAAATGGGGCTTTGAGTCACTTGAAGGTTTTGGATGGAATTTTTAAAAATAATGGTGGGGTTAGGAAATACCCAGACTGTAAGACTTAAAAAGTTGTTTGCACAGTATTGTTACCCTGCTATATACATGATGGGTTCTATAATTCTATCTATATGGGAAGAAAGCTGCCAGCTCACACATGCATACCCTAAAAGCCTTCTGTTTAAAATCACCTTGTTAACTCACTAAATGAAAGAGAATTAAATCTATTATAGATATTTCTAAAGAAATTTTCTTCTTTTTGGATCCTTCCAATAATAAAGAAAAGAAACAAAAATTCATGAAAATTCATTAAAAAAAAAAAAAAGGTGACCATAATACCTGAATGTTTCCAGGTAGATGCTTTCTGGCACCAATTAATTTTATTTTCACTGAAAGAGTGGTTAAGCTTCAGAACAGGCTCCCCAGGGAAGTGGTGGAGTCACCATCCCCAAAAGTGTTAAAAAAAAAAAAAGTAGACATGGCACTTTTTGATATGCTTTAAATAGGCATGATGGCATTTGGCCAAAGGCTGGATTTGATCTTGGAGCTCTTTTCCAAACTTAATAATACTATAATTCATTCACTCAAGATTATTTGCTTGTTTGCTGCTTTAAAGAGAGTATACAAAACAGTTCCTATTTTTTCAGCTTAAGGAAAGTACTTAACCATTTTTACTCAGGAAATTCCCTGTGGAGCTGTCTAAAATGGTATTTTTGCTGTATTTAAACACAATTGTTATATTTTTATCTATTGTTTGCCCAAGGATTTCAAGACTTTACACTACTCTTAATTAGGCCTCACAGCGAGTTTTTTTCTGGCGAGCACGCAGATGTTATCAGAGAAGTTTTGTACATGGGGAACCCGAAGCAGAAGGGAATATTTTGGACAAGCACTCTGTGGCACAGATAAGATTGGAATCAGGTCTACTGACCACTTATCCTGTGTCTCTAAGGCACAGCAAACCTTTTTCAGTACTTCATGTATGGAGAGCCCTGACATAGCAAAGCAAGAGAAAAACCACTGGAGTTCCCAGGCCACTTCTTGCAAAGCCTGTGTTTTAATTAACATTTAGCTAAGGGAACTCATGTGAGTATTTTATGGGCATAGCTAAAATCCTCCTGCTTGATGACTGACAATATTGCATCCCTCCTCAGCAGATGGATTAAATGGGAGGTATATTGTGATTCAAGTGATGGTCTTGGCTTCAGAATGTTAACTATTTCATACCAGATACAAAACTGATATTATTTCACTTCCCACTGTCTTTACTACAGAAAGCAATAGATGGATATGCTGCTCAGAGGAGCTATGGCTGCTTGAACAATGGAAATGTTCAAAGCCTGGTTGGATGGGGCTCTGAGCAACCTGGTCTAGTGGGAAGGTGTCCCTGCTTATGGCAGGGGGGGGTGGGATTAGATGATGTGTAGGGTCCCTTTAAATGAAAAGCATTCTATGATTTTAATTATGGATTTTTTGGGGGGGATGTGGTGGTGGTGGAAGGGAAGAAAGAGCCTTGAATAAATAGATAGTGCAAAGAGGTAAAACCAAAACCAGTGATCCTGTTGAATCTGTCTTCTGTGGCAAATATTTCTGACAAGAGGATGGACAGTGCTATAGGGAATGATTTATATTCAAAACTAATTACAAACTCCTCTATGATTATAATATTATTAATGGATTATAACCTAAAAGATACGTGCAGAAGTGGAAGGCAATATTTTTTTCAGAAGGGTGCTGACTCATGATCATCTGAATATGACCAAATTTACTCACCCATTTCTAACTTCAGCCAGGTAAAAAGCTCAAAAATATTATTTGCTTTACTTTTTCAACATTAAAACAATATGTTTTGACTTTCCAGTTCAAAGAATTGTTTCTTGCCAAAAGTCAGTTCCATGTTTTAAGTGATTTTAAGAAGGGGTATAGAGAGCTTGAAATAAAAGGCCATGTGACAGATCAAACAAAATGTTTCTTCTGCTTCAAAAATCTGTCATAAGTTTCTCTACCCACCAATGAATCAAATCTGCATTTGTTTAGACCCAAGTCTGCTCTAGAAAATGCATCAGAGGATTGACTAACAAATTATAGAAGGCCTGTAGTAACCCCATTGTGGGATTTAGCACTGGAGGACAGAAAGAGTGAGTGAAAGTATGAGGGAGGAGGTCACACAAAGAGTGGGATTGTTACTTTTTTTGTTAAACTGACCTAAGCAAGAACTTCATATTCTGAGAAATCTCTTGAATTGTGACCTTACATCATGGTATTTAAAACTGAAATGTACAAAGGACTGGAAAGATACAGTATAAAGATCAATTCTGCAGTAGGATGTCATAAGAATTAAATAAAATACTTTTCTAGTTTTCTTTCTAAACCTTTGTATACCAAACACAAATCAAATTCATTTCATAGAGTCAGAGAATGGTTTGGGTTGAAAGGGACCTTAAGAACCATCTTGTTCCAACCCACTGACATGTGCAGGGACACCTTAGCACTAGACCAGGTTGCTCAGAGCCCCATCCAACCTGGCAGTGAACACTACCAGGGATGGGGCAACCACATCTCTTCTTGGCAAAACTGTTCCTTCACCACCCTCCTAGTAAAGGTTTCCTCCCTAACATCCAAGCTAAATCTACCCCCTTTCAGCTTAAAGCCATACAAATAACTGCAATATAAATGTGGTTGCCCCAAGCAGAAGCTGTTTCTAGATTGGATAATTCTCTTTGCCATATGACTTGGCCTGCTGACCCCAGCATCTAAGATCCTGGAAAACTGCCCTGGTTTCTCTGCCCTAAACCCAGCTCCTCAACATGGCAGTAATAAATGTAGATTTCCTCTCTAGTAAGATGTTCAGAGTCATCCCTTTAAATCTACTCAGCTATAAACTTGTACCTGTGCCAAAACCTCCTGCTTAAGGAGATGTAAAATTACACAAATAAAAAGATGTAATTGAATTAAATATATGAATGAATTAAGTTTAATACATAGGAAAACTTCCTAGTGGCAAGAAGTTGACTTCAAAGGGGTTGAACGTGGGTGCAGAGTTTGAGGCACTGGAGAACTGATTCCTCAGGTAGAGGAAAATGGAAGAGGACAAAATAAAGTCAAGTTTAATTAGCTTACAGAGTCACATGGGAAGCAGCCATATGGGTCTGTGCAGATACAACTCTTTGAAGAGAATTAATTGCTTTTACCTGGTGCTGATTACAGCTAGGAGAGAAGGTAGGACAAGTCTTACATTTGGAGAAGCAACTTAAGGGAAGAAAATGCTAAACCTTGAAAAATGGAGTGACCACAGGAGTCCTGGAGCAGAGAGTGACTTGAAAAGTGACCCATCTTTAAATCCTTGACAAAAAACACCTCTAATAATTCAGTAATTAGGCTGAATGGTGATATAAAATGTGTTCCCCTACCTCAGACATCTAACCTACCTTCAGCCACAGTATCCCAATCCAGAATGTTGCTGCAACTGCTGTGTCATTGAGGACTTAGCTATATAAAAGTCTCTTAAACCTTCTCAATAAAATAGATCTTCATACACCTTTGTAACTCTTGATTTGCTTTAAAAGGTACACACTGCCTCAGTAAGGAAGACTGCCTCAGTCTTATGTAGGGAAGTACATCTTATGGTACTACTATGCCCAGCTTTGCCCAAGGTCAGCTCTTCCTGGCCAGACTGAAACTTATGTAAATGGAGAGGGTAAGGAAATCAGGCACCATTCCCTCTGCCAGGCAATCCAGAAACAATTTTCTCATTAGATTTACTTCTTCTCACTTACTGAGGTCATTGTATGGCTGTATCTAGCTAAATCAGGAGTGGATGATACACTGACTGAAACAAAATTATTGTTTAAAATTGGAATCAAAACACTGACAAAATCACTACTGCATCAGGGTATCAGAAACTGGCTTAGAGATATAATTTAGAAACAATATAAGAAGTTCTTGTAACGAAGGAAGGACTTCTCACAGGAATTTCAATTAAAAACTTAAGCCTATTAGGAGTTGATCAAGTTGAAAGAGCAATTATTGAAGAGATTTTATGGCTGTTTTTACCAGGTGCCCGTTATTTTTTTCCCAGTAGATGAATCCCATCCATTATATCACATATTGCAAGAACACATCTGATGAGAGAAAAATCTGTTCTTAAAGAGCTTAACATTATTAGCATATGCTTTTTTGCGTATTTAAGGCTCAAACTAATCTTAAACAATCCTGTTCCTTGTGGCTAGTTTGGTGGATTCTAATGCAATTTCTTGGAGGGGTGGTCTGTACTGCAAATGAGAACACCTAGCCTTTACGTTGCTAAAAGACTGTAGAAAATTGCTTTTTAGCCCTGATTCTTTCATTATTTCAGCTTGATTTATGGTTTTGGGGTGGGAAGTTTTTATTTGCTTTTGGTTTGGTTTTTATTGTTATCTTTTTCCCAGCAATGTTCTATTAAGGACTTAACTTCTTAAAAGGAAGGAAGGAAGTGCCGGAAGGAAGGAAGGAAGGAAGGAAGGAAGGAAGGAAGGAAGGAAGGAAGGAAGGAAGGAAGGAAGGAAGGAAGGAAGGAAGGAAGGAAGGAAGGAAGGAAGGAAGGAAGGAAGGAAGGAAGGAAGGAAGGAAGGAAGGAAGGAAGGAAGGAAGGAAGGAAGGAAGGAAGGAAGGAAGGAAGGAAGGAAGGAAGGAAGGAAGGAAGGAAGGAAGGAAGGAAGGAAGGAAGGAAGGAAACTATAAATGGATTTGCTTTGATAAAGTTTTTTTTTCACACTTTCAAGGACACTATTTGTCTAAATCTTCTGTCTGGAGTTAGGTAAAGCAGAAGAGCAGGCAGGTGTTCATGAGTTACAAGCAATGCAGAGACTTGACAAATCTCAGGGCACATGCACCGTCAAAATTTCATGTACTTACTGGGCAAAAAGTATAAAAAAACTGTAATTTTTTTTCACTGCTCTATTGCTTTTTTGCCTTATTGAGAATATACTACACTGTAAATTTTTTGAGCAAATTCCCACATTGTATATGTTCTATCACAGGCTCTACCAAGAAAAAAAAAAATCCTGGCCTTTTCCTTGATGTAAAAATTTCCAGCAAGCATTAGATTTCTGAGTTTTGGATTCCATTTCTATAATTGTCACGTCTGCTCAACTTTCATCCCCACTTTTTTTTGGAAGATAATCCTGAGCTGTTTATATGGAAGAAATATTTGAAAATATTGCAAGTCTCATAGTGAGAATACAAATCGCGTTGAAGGTCATGAAACAGTAACAGACAAGAATAGCCAGCATGTAAAATAAGGAAGGATACGGATCTGTGAAGATGGCCTTGTAGGATCAGATAAACCAGACATCAACAGGCAAAGACCTGATCTGGTCAACAGTGGTGCTGGGAGACAAAGGGTTGCACAGAATAGAAACCTCCTGGCACATTTGGGAGAAGAATGTGGTACCTATTATTGGGATACTTTAGAGCATGCTGTGACAGGACAAGGGCTTTAAACTGAAAGAGGGTAGATTTAGATTAGATGGTAAGATATTCAATGCTGTGATGGTAGTAAGCACTGGAACAGGCTGCCCAGAGAAGCTGTGGATGCCTTGTCCTTGGAAGGTTGAATGGAGCCCTCAACAGCCTGGTCTAGTGGAAGGTGTCCCTGCCCATGGCAGAGGGATTGGAATTACATGATTGTTAAGGTCCCTTCCAAACCCAGTCATTCTGTGTTCCTATGATTCTATGGTTCTATGATTCTGTGATAACTTGTCCTTGCCCCTTCTTAGGGCAAATTTGATATTTGTCAAACCACTGCAGCCATTGAAATTTCAGGTACTGAAGTGGCAATGGCTAGAAAAAAGGACCCGATGTCTTGAATTTGCAATGTTGTCATAAATAAATTGTAAAAGAGCCATTAATGCAACTCAATGTACCTACTAGAAGAGGACTTGGGTTTACAGCTTGTGCTAGTAAATCATCATTGTTGCTCATCTACTTAGACTAATGTGTATTCCTGTTGTCATTCTGCTGTTTAATTATATGATCTCTGTTGAAATACCACATGTAAAGTAGGAAGTCCTGGAGGTCTTCCTTTCAATATTGTATATTAACAGGACCATAGAGGGCAAAGATAACTGCAAAATGATAAGCAGCCTCACTGAACACTTGGAAGCGATAGTAAAAGGAGGCCCTCTTCTCATAAATTGCTGAGTAAGTGTGGGAGATATTTATTTGCCCAAGATAAGCACATTAAAAAAATAAAAATTAAAGCTTGTTTAAACATAACATAAATGAAGATAATGGGAAGAAAAAAGTCTGACTGAAACACACCAACCTAGACATTAATAGATAATTCTATTCCTTAGGGAAAGAAAGCTAGTGTTTAAACTTAATGTTCTGCTTGTAATTTAATGGAAAATCATAAAAACCCCAAAACCAAACAAAAAACAAAAAACCAACAACAACAAAGAAACCAAAACCTCAAACAACAAAACCAAAAAGAACACCACAAACAACTACTGTGTTATTTAGGGCAAAGAGCCAAGTCTTCATTTCAAAGGAAACATATAACAATTGTAATTCACAAGAGGCTGTTTGTATATACTTGTTCAATACAATGCCTAAAGCAGCCCTCAGAAAAAAATGAAGAGCATCCTTAACTGGCTTTCGAGCTTGTTTTCGCTCTTCTTTTTCTCTGAGAAGGAGCTTTTTTTAATTGTGCAGAAAGGCCCTAATCCATAAACTTCTGATAGAGTGGAGACTTTCCATTGACTCCCACTGGACATTGGGAAGTGGATTTATCCTCAGGTCAGTAAATCAAAGAGTATCATTCAGCTATAGGAGCCACCACACAATCAGTTCGATCATGTTGGACTAGTACCTGTTTGCAAAGGCATCATAACTAACACTGAGGTGTATATCAAACCCTCCCTTGGGCCAGAAGAGTTTTGCTGCTTGAATGGATATTTTATGTGAAAGAGGCAATCACCAGTTTGGGCTTGGTGAGGTATATCCTCCTTGATTTGGAAGGGATAATCCAAACTTTCCATGAAAGAATGCTACATAGGTTGAAATCATTAATATGTCTTCCACTGTTCCTGTATCTTAAAGCAAGGTAATTGATGAACAAAAACTTCAGCCTTGCAAGATACCCTGATTGAAGCAAGCTGTTTGTTTTTATTTTCAAAGGCCACCAAAACCCATAAACACTGAGTGGCTTTCAAAGACCATTTCTCTCAATATCTTGTTCTTTAACTGTGTAATTCACACACAGTGAAAAGTGAAAATACAATTGGCTGAAGTGTAGGCAGATAACTTGTGTACTACTTTCTTACCTCCCGAGTGAATTCCCAGCTGTAATGGTAAGGTCTGGCTTCATTTAATTGGAGTGCCAAAAATCCAAGAAGGACAAAAGCCATGTAATTAAAAAATACCCTGCACTTCTTCCAGGGAGTGATTTGAACATCCTTGTCCTCACTGACACAAATTGAAGAAGAAAACCTCAGGTTCAGTGAGAATCAACAAAACAGGCTTTGTGAAATCATCAGTCAGCTGCTGTAGTCCATCTTTTCATCGGATTTATGTCTGCCATCCATCCTCTATTCAGAAGTGTTATCTTCTTTCTTTTTGGCAAATTTCCAGAGCACAGCAAAGAAAATGCCTCAACAGATGGAGAAAAAAATATATCTGTTCATCTGTAGGAGGCATTTTTGCTCACTGATAACAAAGAGCTAGAAATGAGAAACTTTTGTAGAATAAAGTACAAGAGCTAGTGGTGAAGGATGAGGAAGAATAAAACCTGCCAAGATGCCTAGGTTCTTAGTGAGTTTTCCTTAGGTTTTTCCTGTTTATTACTGGTACACGTGACTTCTTGCTTTGCAAAAAACACAGTCTGCAGGTACAAATGATTTATGCTGTGCACTTAATGGATGACTGGATCTTTTAATTTATGGACTTTGCAGCAACAATAAAAAAAACCTGTAGGTTAGTTAATGAGCTTTAGCAGTCTCAGGCAGTTAACACTACATGTCTGATATTATCAGAGTTGGTACTGTAGGTTAAGCCATAGATTTTGCAGCGAAACACAAACTGATTTCTTCAATGAGTTCATTCCAACTACTGTGTTGGCTACTTCAAGATTTGGAAGACTTCAGAAAAGCTTTTTTACTATACATTTTATTACGCCTGAAGACGAAATTTCTATTTGTAAACATCAAAGTTATTGTTTCTGGTAACCACAGCAAGTATCTCTTCCAGCCTGGTGTGCCAGCATCACATCTGTGCTACGAGTGTGTACAGGCTCACAGATGCAGTCTTCCTCTTCAGCTGCAGTGAGTTTACACCATGCCCAGAGGAATGGTGGAGTGGAGACCCCCTTGCTTGGCCCATTTCATGTCTGGTCTTCAAACTACATAAGCTCTACTGGTGAAGAAGGAATCTTCAGCCCATTTTCCCCAATCAAAGTAAAAACCCACTCTGTTTTAACACTTTTCTGGACACCCTGAGCCAGTTAAGTATAATTTGCCATAAATATCTGATGCATGTCAAAGGTTCCTTTCATTTACTGTAGCAGTGATGGAGATCTGGTTCAACACTGACCAGAGGAGACTTGCAGATTTCAAATTTTTCAGCAGCTTGGTGTTTCATTCAAGTTTTCTGACATCTGCCCTGATATCTTTATCCTTCATGCCATTCCCATACACTGCCCCAGTAGCACACTGAGGAGGTTTTTGCAGACCTAAGCCCTAGGCTTTCATTTATCACTTGAAAAAGAGAAAACTTGCACCAAAATATTCAACATTAACATTTGTGCAGTTGGGCAACCAGAAGAAATGAGGAGGTTAATTTAATTTATTTTCTCTCCAGATTACTGCCAGGTTGGAGGACTGGGACAGGACAGAAAGAGAAGAGGCAGAGCATATGGAAAGAACAAGACTGACTATTTAGATGAATATTTAGATGAATGACTCTGTAAATTGCTGTGGATGTCACATAGCATTAAGCCTGTTACATGAAAGGAAAATAATCCTGAAATTTGAGACCCATTTTTTTATTGTTAGCTTGGAATAATGCTATGGGCCTTAGTTTTTCTACTTTCTTATTATATTTGATACCACAAAAATGAAAAATACAACATTTAGGTGGTAGGGAAGACAGGCTGAGCCCTTCAGTTACAAAACACTGTGGGCACTGAGCTATTTTTAAAGTTTCTTGCTGTTCTACTATGCTGTTTGAAAGCTGCTTTTCAGTTCAGTCCAGCATGACACAGGACTTGGTCCTACATTGCATCACATTCTCCACAGGTTGCAGGAGATATTAAAGCTCAGATGGTCCACATACAGTTTTGAATCTGCATTTTATGTGTTTAGTTGTTGTTGTTTTATGAGTTTAGTTGTTTCTGTTGCATTCCTTAGCATTGCAGCAATAACTCTACTCTGTTGGGCTAGACATCCTCTCAAACCCACAGCTACGCTTTAAATTTAGAGCATTGGCCTGTTGGATGTTGGAGGCAGGAGTACACAATGTTCTGAAGGATTGTTCCTATTGCTTTTCAGCAAGGTGCTCTAGTGGTATTCTTTTATTCTAAAAAATGACCAAAAAGCTTTTCCTTCCTGCTTTTAGCCCAGGAATCAGCTGAACCCAGGACTTACAGAGTTAAGCAACCACCCATGAACCATGAGTATGGTTTCTGAGCATATTAATTTGAGCTGCCAATCACATAGAACTCTTTTCTGTATTTAGAATATTCATCTATATTTAAAACAAATAAATATAAAGGAAAATAAAGAATGTTTTCTCTACTGACTCTATAAGTAACTAAAGATAAGATAGAAAATATTTTATGAATGTAAGATGTACCTTCTGACTTAGTTTATTCCAGAGAAAAAAGCTAAATACATATTGTTAGGAAAAAAGTTTTCTAGAATCTATAACAAAACATTCTGTTAACTTGTAAGCCTTTCTACATAGCTACAATGTGATTCTGATCTGTTTATTTATCTCGAGTCTATAAGTACTGGTGTAACAAATAATGATAATAATAACCTTGGTCATGCATTATTGAAGTTAATCTTACAATCCCACTATTGTTAATAGCAAAAAAAAAAAAATAGATTCTTGATGATTTCCATTGAAAGTATAAAGAAATGCTTTGAAAGTATAAAGAAATGCATAACTACACATCAGAGTACACATATATAAAATTACTTTTAGGGGAAAAGCTGGTGCACAAAACTTCAAAATCAGCATTTTCCATTCCAAAGTTTCTATATTATTCAAGTTTATCTTATTTCAAATGAGCTTGTACTTTGCATGTAATGTTGTCCCTAAGTAAAAATACTTGTGTTTTCTTCTTTGATGATGGATCCAATCAAATTTTGTTCCAAAAAAAAGAACAAAACTTCTATAGTCTTAGAAGTCAGTTTTTTCTTCTATTCTCAAAAAAAGTGATTGCCAACATCCATTTTATTTGCTGTGAATAAATAATTCAGATCTTGTTTACCATATTATTAAATTTTAATTGTTCTCTTGCATTTTCTCAAATGTAAACAAACCTGTGTCAGAACAAAACACTGCTTAATTATGGCAACTTCAATTGCTCAACAAAAGAGACATTTCAGAGCAGAATTTTTAGATTGTCTAATTCTTCCCTAAAGGCAAACTCAGCTTTCTCAAAATTATTGCCTATCCATTTTATTAGGAATCCTCAAAGGTAAATTTTCTAAAGATATTAAAATAGAGAGCATTTCAGCTCTTGAATTTTTTTTTCAATGAAGATAATTGCATATTAGTGAAATTTTTCTTTGTTTAGCACTGTCCAGAAACCTGTGTTAAAAGTGATGAGACATTCATATGAGCCTGTACACAAAAAAAGAACACAAAAAGTACCACAGTACCACTGGGTAGCTTCGGATCTTTTCCAGCCTTAATGATTCTATGATTCCATTCTGTGATTCTATGAAGTGACACTCACAGGGCTTTCTGGAGGACAAAGCCTCACACAGGTAACGCAGACCCAGCAAACCAAGTCCATATTTCACCTTAACTTGTATGACACGTGGACAGTGCTTTCCCAGGAGTCTCAGACATGTAAGATGGTGCATGCAAGTGGTCCTGCAGACCTGCAAGATGAGGCAATGACCAGTTCCTTATTTTTGCATTGCTTCCAGTGAAAGAACTCTAGTGATTGAGAAGTGACCGCTGGTCCCAGCTCTACGACAGTGAAGGAAACCTCTGCCTGCTCCCCAGGAGTCAATATATTACCACAGCACTATGATGGTGACGTGTGCCAGCAGAAATCTGGGTTGCAGTAAGGAGTGTAACTGCAGAATATACATTGATGGGTAAATTGTCTGAAATATTAAAAACAAGCATGACCACATTGGGACTAGTTAGTGAGTCACAGACCTAGGTAAACATATTTGAACAGTTTGTGGGCTAGCCTGGACCACAGGAAGAACAATCATGAAGTTCTCAGTCCTCAGCTCTTGCTGACATGCCTGTACAAGTGCATTACATGGACTACCAGTGACTCAGGGCTCTGGGCTGTTAAGCGGTCAATGGGAATTTTTCAGTGTAAGTGTTGAGAAACTTGGGAAAAACAGATGAACATCTCAGAGCCAGAGCAGGAGAGTTGCTGTAAATGGAGCAAATAAACAGCGTGTTACTGGAACAGGGCCTCCTACAAGCCTTGTGGTTTTTTGCTTAATGTGTTATATTCCCATTTCATATGCCTCAAATTATGGACAATGGAGAAGATTTTTGTTCATATTTAGCAATGATTGTAGAACGAAGAAAAAAAAGCCCAAGATGCTGTCATCAATATCCAGCTGCAATCTTGCAATCACAGCTTCTCAGAGAAAGTCTCTTGCTCTATCAGAAAATACATGTGTGGTCTGATCTTAGCCAGAATGTTTGTCTGGAATTCCTCTGCTATTCTCATCTAAGACTAATGTTTATGACTGCTTTTGCACAGCCTTAGGGGCCCCATGTCCTACCAAGAATTCGTTTTTCATGATGGTAAACTAAAGGACTCTAGCTGTAGCCAAGTGATCTGCCACTCCACTTTAATATTGGCATGACACAAATTTCTGATACACAAAATAGACCTGTTCTTCAGCAAAATTTGATGCCCCCTAAATTTGTTGAAGAAATAGCATAAAAGAATAAGCTGCAGAGAGCTGCCTGCTTGACATTCAATCCCCAGTGAAGAAGTGTCTGCAAGTTTTTTTTCATTCCAGTGTCCTTCCTTTGGAATTTGCTTGTGCCAGCAGCAAACAATAGATCTGGGGAAAAATAGTACATTTCAGGGCTGGATCCTCAGGCACAAGCTAAGGGACATGTAGTGCAGGCTCTAAGTGAGAGCTGAATGCTGCAAAGCGTTTAGCAGAAATAATGTAATAAGGGCTGCTGAGACAACCCAGAGGTGAAACCCTGCAGAGGTGCCAGAGCCCTCAGATGAGCCCAGAAATCTCTTACTGCCTCTCTGTGATCCACTCCAGTATGTGCATGTGCAAACTGAAGTAAAAATATAATAAAAAGGAAATTTCTACCCCTGCTGCGCCTCAACACAAATAGCTCTTGAGCGTCTTTTTTGGATTATCAAGAAAACACAAGAAATGAAAGGCAACAGAAGAATTGAACTTTTAAACACTATTTAAGAAGGGATTAGTTTCGTTTGTGATTTTTGCATCTAAGGGCTTGGAGAAGAAAGGTCAGGAACTCAGAAGACAGAGTGACCTACAACCACCAGTGGTGTCACTCATAAAAATGGATTTCGAAATATTCCTGCTTCCCTTGTATTGTCACTTGAAATTTGAAGTTTCCATGTGTCCCTGGACAATGCAAATTTTTCATGTAAACTTCACAGCTAATAAAGGGCTAACAGAGCTGCCATGCCAGTTGGAAGGGATGGAGACTTTTTATCACACCTCTAATTATAACATGTGCAGGGCTTTCAAAACCAGATAAGAAATATTCATTTTGAACTCTCCATAAGCCTGAAATAAACTAAATAACTCCTTCTGTCTGTTGCATTTGCAAATCTAAATGTAGTGCACAAGTCCATGGTGTTTAAATTGTTGCTGAAGAGGAACCCAAATCCGACCTCAGACCTAACCCCCACTGTAATTTTGTTTTGATATTGGGAATTTCTGTCTGGACAATTTCAAATATAAGTGACCTTTCCCTGGAACTCTTTCCCCACGACATTTAAATAAAACTTGCCCTAAAATTCAAGTAATAAACAGGGCTGCATAACTCTGAGGCTTGGTTATTAAAACAAATCAAGAAGCTGAGAGGAGAGCTGAAAAAATGTTTTTTTTTCCATGTGTATTTCTCTCCCTAATATTTTGCCTTGTTTTGAGTAAGCTTAATATATTTCATTTTTAATTCTGTTCCAATGCTCTATTTTATTGCAGTAACATTTAATTGGTATTTCCATGCATCTTCCTCTTTCCAGCATAGATTACTTTTAAATAAATGTAGGATAATCTAGAAAAAATGTTGATAACAATTTCTTACTTATTCAAACTTGAAATGAATTTGCAAATAGTTTTCCCTTCCAAACTTTTGTGTTAAAAGAAATCTCACATTTGTTAAAAATGTTCCCCAGACCAGGTTATGTGCACCTGTCTGACTGACATTTTTATTTTAAAGCATGCGATTTTAATCCGGTGTGCTCAGTGACACCATTCTCAGACCATAATTTATGTTGCTAATAATGTGCTTCTGTAAAAAAAGAAGTCCAAGGTGATGGTGAAGGAAAGGTTTGGTTGTCAGATGCCACGGCAGCAAGAGAGATTTGACAGCAGGAGCACAGGGTGAAGAGGAAAGAGCCAGCTGTTGTTATGTGTTATGTTCCTCCATGAGAGGGGGAAGACAGAACCACTCCTGCAGTTTCAGCTCTTTCCCCTTCAGTCAGGGTGCTTTTTCTTGAACTTTGACACCAAGCTGAGGAGTTAGGATGTCATTTTGCAGACTGAAAGCACAACAGGGCAAGGACTGTCTGGTTATTTGGACTTATCCCACACTCAGCACAATGGAGGCTCGAGAGAGACTGTGGCCTGGGGACAGTGCAAACAATCACATAAATAACTCCACACATGCAGGAAAATCGTGCTGGAGAGTTTAATTGTTGTGACACTACCAATGATGGCTCAGGTAAAAGTCTACTTAAATTCCAACACTGCATTAGCAATCTGGGACAATTTTCCTTGTACGTTCACGTCTCAAGTGTATTTTAGATGGTCTGAAAAAACAACCCCTGCTGTCAAGCATTTCAGCTTTGCTGCTATCCAATATTTTTATTCCAAACACACATTTTTAAGTGCAGATAGGGCTAAGTGACCAGCAAATCTGATTACTGCCAGTGCATAATGCCTGACATCCTTTATGCACTTGGTTCTTGACTCAACACAGTGGGGGTTAATGGGAGCTGTGAGGCTAATGCCCCGTGCAGCAGGTTGAGAGCACGCCTCTGAAAATTAACATGGTAGGCTTTCCATCTTCATCAGGCTGCTTTGCTGGCTATGACAGTGATAGGTGCTGTGTAACATCAAGAAAGATCAGACCATGGCACAGGCAGAAATCCTGTCACACCAACTCAGAAGTTCTTAAGGACCAAAGACGTTTGGAAGAGGTCTCCTATCTCAGGAAATAAATTGAATATTATTCTAAAAATCACACCAGTTAAAAAAAGACGTGGTGGAAAATTACCACTATAAAGGAAGATTTTCTTTTAGTCATCACAAAAAGGATGGCCGTGGAGGGAAAACAATAAATACAGTGGAAGCTACTTTTATTCTCTGGGTTTTCCACATATTCTACTGATCTTAAGGACAGCCACATTTCTTTCTTCTCACCCTACTGCAGGATCCAGTGAAATTATTAATTGTTCAGGGAAGGGGTGATGCCTTGTTATGTGTCTGGTACAATGGCCAATGAACATATGCTGGTATTTTTAACAGCTCCACTGTGAGAGTTGTAAGAATGTCTCAGTGAGAATATAATGCTTTCCTTGTGTGGGAGGTCAGGCTAGATAATTTTAATAGGCCCTTCTGAACGTGAAATATATTATCAAACAAAACCACAGTGATACAGGCAGCAATTATTTTCATAATGAGAACTGGTAATTGTGTGGACAGCACTGAGTAAAAATAAATGAGATCTGTAGACTAATAACAGACTTCTGTAACACTGAGAGGAGCAAATACTCCTGTAAACAGAATCGGTATTGCCACTACTTCACATTCATGCAGCATTTTGCAGAGTTGTTACTTCATTTTGGAGAAGAAGCATGAACAGAACAGAGATTCAGTGGTTGCCCAGCATGCAGTGATGCACAGGATAAAGCTCTGGGTCACCTCTGCCAGCCTGTCTTCTCCCCTCTCACATCTTGCACAACTGGAACACAGCACTGGTGAGGTGTCCCTCTCCTGACCCACACTGCTCCTGTTCTCTCAATGCTGGGTGACACCCTGGGGACCTCTGACAGTTGTGTCCCCTCCAGCATCAGCTCAGACTGCCAGACTTCCCTCCAGCTCCTGCTGGCCCCATTTCAGGTGCGGTGTTTTTATCAGGGCAGGTTGGAAGAAGCAAACATTAAATCAGTCATGTGATGACCTTTACCTGCAGCTCCACCCTATCTCTGAACACATCCTTTTGACAAGCACTCTCTCAGAAGTTACCAACACTAGCATATACTTGGGGTTGTGAGAGTGTCATTGTGCATGCCTGCGTGTGCAGGCATAAGAGAACAACTCAGAACAACTCAAAAATACATTTTTATTGTTCTAATTGTTTTCTTGCTCTTTCTTCACTGGCCTTAATTGAATTTAGGCTGAATTCTTTTGCTCAGAAATCTTGCTACCTCTGATTTTGGATTATTGGGTTTTGCCTTACATCAGTAGACACATGCATCCTCACTGAGTAGCTTTCCTCTTACCCTTAGTGGTTACTGGAGACCCATTTGCACACACTATGTGAAATGTCTATAAGGCCTGGAGCCAAGTTCTGAGCTGATGTAAATAAGGAGCTGTACCAATTTTCACCAGCAGATAATTTGCTATGACACTAAATTTCTCCTTTCTCCTGTCCCTGATACAGGATGGTCTGTCTGCCACATGCAATAACAGTAAAATGCTGGTAAGATTAAAGGCCCCTTCTAGTAACCTTTTGCAATCAGATTTAGTAATTGGGCCATGGGACTCACAAAACAGTGTGGTTCTACCTCAACTACTAATTATCTGGCACTCAAATCCCAAATTAGACCTTATGCAGGGGATTGGAGTCTTAGGAGGGTGTGATTCTCTCCTGTCATTTTAAGGAAACAGATCCTTTCATACACTGCATGTATGAAAATGGGAAGAAGATGACAGGAGCAATTTTGGTTCCTTGCTATTAACATTCATGACACCCATGCTATCTGGAAAAAAAAAAAGAAAAGAAAAGAAAAAAGAATTATGCTACAATAGGGATGTTTTGGCAGTCTCGGAACGACTGCACTTATGAAGGGCTATTAATAGATTAAGATCGTGTCTGCTGTGCTCCCAACAGTTACCTAAGGATCTTGAAGTGTACTCGTAATAATAGCAATGCTCAGCACTTACAGAGTTTTACATCTCCAAACTACTGCACAAACATTAACTAATTGATCATCAGATCCACACAGATCTGTCAACATTCATCAGAAAAACATTTTGAAGGAAGACCATTCCAGTTTTCTAAGTGTTCATGCTGCAGATCGGTTCAGTAGAGGCTGAGTGCCTTCAGAGCATAAAATTCAGCATTACAAGAAACATCTGTCATGGACGTCCCATTTTCTCATTTTGACCTCATGGGAAGAAATATTACAAGGCAGAACATTTTCTCAGGAGAGGTTTTTGTATTGCATATGAAGGTATTATTTGCATTTTTTTAAAATATAGGTATTTGGATTAATCTGTAGGAAAGAGGACACTGATGAAAATTTATATAGTGTGTTTTTTGGTAATTCTTGCTTTGTTGGTGAGCATTCTCCAGCCGCATCCTTAGAAAATTGGATACAAGAGAACAAAGTCCTTCATTGATGTTTTTACACCTGCAAAGATGGTTGTCTTTGATTATGAAAATGAAGTGGACCTAAAACTAGGAAATATAGTGGTTTTTAATTTTTTTTTTTTTTATTTTTTATGGATTGCTATGTCATTTCATTGAGATAACAAAGGGAGACAAATTTCAGTTTGACTTGTGCATTTTATTAAATTTGGGAGGTTCTGGAGGTTCGTTTTCAGCACAAGGCTGAGCAGATGCATTGGTCTCCTCATACCAAAACTGACATAGAGGACTGCCACAGAAATCATTTCCCCTTGGTGAACTAGTTTATGAGTCCTAAATGGCAAAGGAAAGAAATTACTAGATGTTAAACCTTATCTGATAATGATGAACTTGTTAACTACCTGCAATACACATAGACATGATCACACTGAGATGCTGTCCCCCTTCTGCATCCCAAGCTCCACTAAAAGAATAGCGTTAATAAACAGAAAGTCAGGCTCTCCAGGGAGTTTTATTTACTTATCTGTCCTTAAGCAAACTTAAAAAATTTGTGTGTATGTATCTTTAGATATATGTGTGCGTGTGGTTTTGTATTTATATACCTTTTTTAATCATATAGTATTTTTCTGACTGATCTGATCTCTCTCGGCCCAGAATTGCAATGATACAGAATGTTGTTTTCTTGTTTTTACACAGTATGGAGGTATTTTTTTGTTTTGTCTTGGTGGGTTTTTGATTTATTTTGTTTAGTTTGGGTTTTGTTTTGTTTTTTTGTTTTTCCTGAACACTTTTCTGTTCATTTCCATATGGGAGTTTCTGTCATTTGAAATGCTCCAAATATAGTAATGAACTCCAGCTGTATTGTAGTGCAGGGTAAAGTATGATAAAAGAATAAAATTATTTAAGGTTTCTCATGCATTTAGATATTGAATGCTTGATTGTTGTAATATTATTGTAATTATACTTTTAGGGAGGTTGTTCACATGTAGTTTATTAGATTTTAAAAAATTACAATAGTGAAAAACAAAGCAAAATCTCATCCCTTGACGTAGTATTAAAACCTACATGATTCATAGGCAGGATTGGAAACTTTAGTTACATCCAATGAAATTAAAAAATAAGAACTTCTGAGTGGTAACCTAAAAGATTTAACAAGTATAAACATTTTATAAGAATTTTCTTCTGGGTTTACTACTTTTTTGTTATGCAGTTGCTGTTGTATAACTCGCTTGCTGGATCCCTTTTGTCCTTGTTAAACTTCCTTCTCCCTTGCTTTCTTCATTAAACTTTCTTTCCTTGTGTGTAGTTTTTTTCTGACCTAGACCATGTGTGTATCAGGATGATGATTTACTGGGTGTAATGTGAACACAGCACCATGTAGGTGCAGAGGAACACTACAGCTCAGAGTTAGCAGCTCAGAGAAAGCACAGACTTTTGCTAATCCTTAAATTCTGGTACATGCCACAATCACCATGTAAGGCTGAATCATTGTCCTTATCTTTTATTAACCAGCACTCTCAATCTGGAGCCGAGGGAAGCTGGAGGACATCCTCCTCAGGTTCTGCATGTTCCTAACAAAACTTGTCCCTCACAGCACTGCAGGAGGAATTTCTGCTGTTTCCACTGGCAAGGGTAACATTAGGATTTTTAACTTGTTCCCTATCACAGGAGCACATTTAGTGATTTGTGGTTTCTCATTTTAAATTTCTAAGTATCACCTCCTGACCATGAACTTCTCTTTTTCTTAAGGGGCACTGATGCACTCCCTCAGTACTACACAAGGTAAATGAAAGAGGCAGAAACAGAAGAGCAGGCAGCTCTTCAAAAAGAATTTGGACAACTCTCCCAGGCACATGGTGTGACTCTTGGGGCTGTCCTGTGCAGAGCCAGGAGTTGGATTCCAGTGGTCCTTGTGGGCCACTTTCAACCTAGCGGGTTCTAATATTCTATGATTTCACTATGAGTTCTGTCACTAAAACAAGAGACAGCAGCAAGAGCAGAGATGTGTCTCTTAAGGCATGGTTGACACATCTTTTGCAAGTCCCATAAACCTTTATGCTACAAATGTGGATTGCAGAGTTTCCACTGGTAAAATCTCTTCAGGCTGTTAGAAGGAGTGTTATGACTCTGCTAATGAAAGGATTTTGTTCCAGCCTTTTCAAGTGCTACTCCCAGACTTCTAGCCCAGAGTGGCTCTCCTTCCTCCTCAGCCTTTCAGTTTCCTCCTTTGTTATTCAGTTTCAGTGTGTCCTTTTGCATCCTCTTGTTTCCCTTCATAAACTCCAGGTTTGCTTTCTCACACTTCTGCTCAGACGCAATCCCTCCCAATCAATTTTGCTCATCCAGTCCATTTTATTCACTCCCGCTTCTTATCTGGCCTCAGTTTCCTCAACAACCTCAGACCTACCTTGTGATGTTATACCTTTCTCCTGAATCCTACATCTTGTGAAGCATACACAATACCCAGCCCACTTACTTCTCTTTAACCTCCCTCAATCTATATTCTCAATCTTCCATTTCCAGGCCCACTGCTCTTATTAATTTAATTCCCTAGGATGTCCTATTTCCAACTCGTTTTTGACTCAAATGAATATGTCTTCCTACCAGCTTGACTTCTAGTAGAGAGAGAGGAAAAACGTTTTTCAATTGTTGCAGAACCTGGAGCATACCAGGCTAAGAAAAGACAGACATGTCCTTAAAGGTCTATCTGATTTACACCTCAAGGGGTGTGGAAATTCAGGGTGCTCTTGTGCTGTGTTATGGGCACAATGAAAAATCCCTTAGGCTAGGCTGGCTTTAGAATGGAAAGCAGTATGACAATATCAAAAAGGTGACGACTTTGAGGGTTGCCACCTTCAGTCTCAGCATGACCCCTGTATAATTACTCTTTCCAGCACTTTTTTCTCCCCATCTAACTCTGACCTTGCTTAGGTTTCCCCAACACATCACTAAATCATCCTGATCACATATGCCCTCCATTCCGTGGGGGATGAGCTGCATTAGATGAGCTCAGGGAACGATGAGATACCCAAAGAAGCTTCTTGGCTCTTCAAAGAATCACATAACTTTTAAATTACTTGCTTTAAGTTACATGTAACTTTCAAGAATGTGTTTTGATTGTTTCTTGGCATGCACTTGCAGACTGGTGTCATAAAGAATGAAAGGGTACCCAAAGCATGTAGGAATTATTAGACATCTCGTGAAGGTCTGTCTTGCTTACTGGGTTTCCAAATAATCAGTGATTTTCAGATAAGCTTCCAAGAACTGAGCGTCTCCTGTGGAGTATATCCAAACCTCCAAGGACTACAAAAATCCAGCAGATAGTGAAATTCCTGTCTAGTTATGAGAATCCAAGCTTCAAGTATACAATGCAATTTTTTTTTTTTCTAATCCCAGATGAAGTCTGAGAGTGAAAATGAAATGAGAAGCTCTCTATTGGAGACTGAGTCTGTCTGTAAGTCTTAAACACCCTTGGAGAGGGTATTTTTTATTTAAAAAATGTGTTTTGCCAGTCTATTGGGAGCCATCTATGTATCACTTACAAATTCTGTTGAGTCTATGAGCTCTCTATATTTCTACTTTTGTGGTATCTTTTAGTGCATTTGTTAGATGAAATCACATCAAGCCTGTGGGTTAAAGGGAAAACGAATACAGATCCTCTGAAGCCCAGGTCAGACCTCTCTCCATTAAGACAAACTCTCCACATGCTGCCAGTTAAAAGTAGGATTTTTTTTTCCCTTGATGTCATGTCAAAATACAGGTTGAATCAATGAAGTAGAACCAAAGCTTTAAGGTTTTAGCTTTGAAATTTCTCAGCACTGATACATGAAATGGATACTATGAAATTATTTTGTTTATAGTTCTATACCATGGGATAAAAATAGATTAGTGAATTTTCACAGAGAAACTGAAGCCTCTTTTCTCTTTGTTTTGACTGAGTGCTGAATGCAGCAGAAGCACCTTTTTATTTAGTGTAGTCTCATGATTGGCTACACTCCCATTCTGTAATTAAAAAAACCCAAACCCATCAACACCCAAAACCCTGCACAGAAACAAGGCTTTCTGCCAGACAGACATTTTTGTGTGGATAACAGAGCAAATTAGACATAAGCTTGCAGTGGCAGCACAAAATAGCTGGGTAATTTCAGAAAAGTTTACCTTCAATCTTTAAAGGAGCAGCATTGTGATGCTGAAAGTTGTCACGCATAAATTGCTATTTCATCTCTAGAGCAAACACAGACACAGAAGAAAATGTGTTTCAAACAGGGTGAATTCCAAGGTGCTATAAAGGATGTTTTATCATGGTTTCCACTTTAGAAATGCAGAGAAAGGAGCATAAGCGTGTCCCTGGCAGTGCAGAAACCCTGTGTGGTTTGTACCCTGTTAAGGTGGGGGGCACGAGATGACCAGTATGTAAGGCTTGGAGTCAAGAATTGCAACCTGGCTTTTGTTCTGATATCCTTGAGACTCCAGGCAGGGAAGAAATTTCATTTCTTGCCTTAAGTATTGTTATTTTTAGAATGTGCATGAAAATGTTTTCCTGTGTTAGAGGACAGATTTGAGGGTTAAGACTCAAAACTGAGAAGCTGAGACTGCTGATAGGGAAACAGGAAATATCACTATCCTGCCTCGAGCAACCAATTCCACTCCTTGTGTGATGGCAAATTACTTTTGATTGATTCAAAGTTCATATCTCAACACAGGCTGTCCTTTGAACCATGCAATCCTAACAGGCACTGAGATTTGAAGGCGCAGTTCATAGAAATAAAGAATCATAGAATGGTTTGAGCCAGAAGGGGCATGAAAGACTTCTTGTTCCTATCCACCTGCCTTGAGCAGGGGCATCTTCCATAGACCAACTTTTTCAGGGCTCCATCCAGTCTGGCCTTGCACATTTCCAGGGATGGGGCAGCTGCAGCTTCCCTGAGCAACCTGTTCCACCCTCCCAAAGAAGAATTTCTTCCTAATCCCGAATCTAAACCTGGTCTCTTTTAGGTTAAATCCATTCCCCCTTGTTCCCCCTTACAAAAGTCCCTTCCCAGCTCTCTTATAACCCCTTTTAGGTACTGGAAGGGATTCTAAAGTCTTCCTGGAGCTTTCTCTTCTCCAGGCTGAACAAACTCTACTCTGTCAGCCTGCCTCCACAGGAGAGGTGCTTCAGATCTTGGACCATCATTGTGGTCCTCCTCTAGGATTCCACAGGCCCACATCCTTCTTGTGCTGAGGGCTGGACCCAGAGCTGGATGCAGTAATGCAGCAGCGGGTCTCACAAGAGCAGAAATCCTTGATCCTGCTGGCCACTCTGTTTCTGATGACCAGCTTTCTGGGCTGCAAGTGCACATTGCTGAGCCATGTCCATAGCTGGACTCATAGTGACCAGGAGGAGCAACTCTCAGACCTCTCAGATCCCACCAGGGTCTTTTCCAGGAAACCCAACCACATGTTCCATTTCCATATGTGTTTGAAGCACACAGAGCTGGTGAACACCAGCTCTGCTGATCTTCTGTTACAGACTCTACTGAGCTCAACACAAACCCACTGTGGCTCCTTGCAAAACATTTGCTGTGTTTCATCTGTTATGGTTACAAAATAAATCAAATATCTGTTCTTGGATGTTTTCCCTCTCTCTATCCCAAGCTGCTCTTTCAACTCACTGTCCCTCAAGGATCCTATTTCAGTGTTAATATTTTATGCATTTACCATTATAAATAAAGAATATAAACATGGAACATAAATGCATTCCTGAAGGACAAAATAGCACTGCAAACCCCCTATTTTGCTCTGAGTTTGACAAATTATTTCTCAAGAGAATAAAAGGTGTACCTAAGGAAATGTCTGCCAGTCAAAAGTTTAAATGAAAAACAGAGCAAGAAAACATGCAATGTTTTAAAGTTCTAACTAAATTTGAACAAAAGGTACCTTGGGGAAGCAAAAAAAAGACTGGTATGTGTCCATTAAAAGATTCACATTTAACCTTTGATTTCTTTTGTTCAGAGGACTTTGAGATGATAGGAAGAAGATGTTAAAATGGGATTACATCATCAGCCATGCAGGGACTGGGGGAGAAGTCAGTCACTCAATACACTTGTCTCATTTTTTGTGCAAGATGTTTCAAGTACTCTGAAACTAATAAATGTGATGCATTAAAAAAATCTCAAAATTGTAACCACTGATATATTTGAAGACTTTATTCTGGATGCAAGAGGCTATCCAGGCAGTGTTACATTTCTTGGCAGAGAGATTCTGCAAATATATATTAAAAAAAAAAAAAAATAAAAAGGACAATAAAAAAAGCTGCAGAGAATATGCAGAACACCTTATGTACTAGATGGGAAGAAGGGAGTATAGAGCACCAGTGAAGAAAGGTCTGAGCAGACTCTTCTCTTCATTCCCTGTGACCTAACCAAAGGTCCTGACCATCTAGGGGAAAACTTCCAGTTCTTTGGAAGAATGACAGAGCCAGACTTTTAGTCCAGGTCTAGTGCCAGAATGAGATAATAATCATAGGAACATTGAATAATTGAGGTTGGAAAAGACCTCCAAGACCACAAAGTCCAATGTTACCTGATGCTTCACTGGGCCTATTGCACTTCTTCCCTCCATCATTTCACAGATGTTAAAGTGTGATCTTTGTCCCTTCAAGAAGGTGAACAGCCAGTATAGGTGAAAGCCTATATTCCAGATGATGTCACAATTTCTAATTTGCCATAGACTGTTATTTTGCAAGGGAAGAAAAAAATCCTGATATATTATGAACTATGAATTTCTAGGACTCAGTAACTAATACTAAATCTGGATGGAGACCTTCAGTTTACATTATAAATTGGTACAAATTATGCCATTTACAGCACTCTGTCTGGTTTCAACATGAGGCCTACAAATGTCACTTACGATTAATAAAATCTCTGTTCCCAAATGCATTTTACAGTTGTTTTTTTTTTTTCCCAGAGAGAAGTACTTTGCACTTTTTGAACTTCCAGGCTGATGGGTTGAGCACACAATTGGTACAGGTTTTTTATTGAAGTGGATAATCCAGTACACGGCTGAGAAAATGACAAACCAGATGCAAAGTGGATGGTCTCCCTTGGGGCTTGGAGAAGTGGAGAAACAACAAAATCTACAGGACATTTCTAGTGAATCAGACCCTTGTTCTCCTCCACAAAGGATGAGGGGGAAAAAACATGGTGACACATAAAACATGTGGTAACAAATTGATGGCAACTTCTACAAAATGGGAATATGAACTACATGGCATGTAGATAAAAGAGAATGCATCTGCAAAACATGTGAGGAAAATTGTGAATATAATTCTAGCAATTATTATTATAGTGTTGTATACGCTACTGCACTTAATTACAATTCTCCATTCTTTTCATGCTATGGAAATGGACTAAATGTATCTCAAAAGGACAAGCAATCAGTGGCATGAATAGAAACCTCCTTTATCTTAATACAATGAGGCCCACATTTAACAAACATGGCAGCATCTCTGTGAGAATTTTGATTACAAAATGAACATTGTGATAAAAATTAGCAGTCTTTATTTTTTCATCTGAGAACATGAGTAGGATTATTAGTATTATTAAAAAGATTTGGATTGTTTTGTTGCTTTTTAAAAAGTAGTTTCCTTTAGGAGTTACATTAAAATTATCATCTTTCCTTTAGTAAAAATATTAAAATTTTATTTTATTGGAAGGGGAAGAGGTCTGCTTTAAAAAAAATTCTCTTCATTTGTGTGCTTAACACTTTCCTTCTTTTTTTCTATTGGAATGAGAAAATGTGCAAGTTTCATAGTACACACATACTCAATTAAAAGTTAAAACATGTTCATAATAATCCATCTTAAACTGTGAACCAGAACAGTTTGTCTATCTAGATCTGTGAAATATTTGGCAAATATTGAAATCTGTTTAGGAACACTGGTCTAGAAGGGAGGCCTCAGGGAACTGAATTAATATACAGGAAGCTTTTGGTATGCATTTAAAAGTGTACACTTGAGTTTTAGGTGCTGGTTTCAGGCAGTTTTCAGAAGTTCCACTGAATTAAATGAGCCAGGGTGGATTTACAGGATCTGGAGAACTAAGTCATCATATCTCTTGAGAGGGGAAGTGGTATGAAAGAATAGTGTGGTACAACACAAGGTTTTTGGTGGCCCAAATTTGGGGCAAAGGTGTCCTTCTGTATAGTAAAATTGTGAGATACACAATTCTTTGTAAAGATGCACTGATAAATCTTAACAGTTCCTTACTCCATCATGTATACTGAAAAGTTAATTCATTTTATAGGTTTTTTTTTTTTTTGGTGAGTGTTTAAGAGTTCAATGAGTTGGATAACTTCCCTCTAAAAAACTCAGAAATTCTGGCTGTATGTTCACAGATGAAGACTTTGTTGCATGGCGGTGCTGCTACTGGCCATACTGGCCACTCTCAGACCTACTACCCAGGAACACACTGCAGAGAAAAGAAACCAAGCCAGAGAAAGGCATATAAACCTGCTTATTATGACATCTATATGGTTGTCATTATTATTTCTTTTCTGCTCAGAAAGGCTTTTGAAGGTTGGAGGGAGAGTTATTTACTATCAAGTGAACCTTGGATTCATTGGGAAACTGCACACTTACCTCCTACAAAAAGAAGCTTAAATTAATCAGAGTTCATTAAGCTCTGTAGAAGTCTTAAGTGCCATGGACAACTGAGATGATGCTCTCCAAAGTACAACATGTGAGAGTAGCACAACCAGGAAGGAAGAGACAGTGTCCTAGCTCTGCTGAAGCATGTGAGGCTTGGGAGCACCCACACCTAGTGATCTACACGCAAACACAGCTGATCAGCTGTGCCTCCCCAGCAAAATCTGTGTGTAGGCCACATGTGAGTTGATAAAAACTGGGTTGAATTTATTTCTTAAATATTTTTAAAGTATTGATTCAGATTCCAGATTCTCTGTAGAGTTCAGGTAGAATTCTCTAGTTTTCCACCATCTGCTATAATTCCTGCAGTATATGATGTAAGGTAGGACATAAACAACACTTCTTCTCCTAGCTGAATTCAGGCTAATTTAGACAATTGCAAATGTCCAATATGTACACTGGAGAATTAATTACTATTTGTAATTCCCACAAGCCACTTGCAGTGAATTTTCCAGCATTTGCTTTGCCTGTTTTTCAACCAGTCCCTATTGCTGCATTCTGTACAAAAGCTGACATTGTCACTCGAGGTCACCTAGCTGAGCATTTCTTTCACCCCCTACTGCCTGCCACAGAGGCTTTGTCTAGACTTAGAAACACCAGCTAACTGAGATGATAGATTCATCCCAGTCTGGATAAGCTGTATAGTTCTCAATCTCAAATTTGATCTCTTCCCATCTGTATTATCTTGGATTCATCATAACCCTTTCTCTGTAACCAAGACATCCATGTTTTAGTACTAAATATCAGAACTCCAGAATCTACTACACCTTTGTCACTGTTTGATTAAGTTTCTGTTTCACCTAAAGCCTGCAAAGGACATTTTATTTCTTTTTAAGTATTTTTATTTTTGCGCACATTAATATTTTTCTTTAGGAAGAGAAAATTCTTCCTGTGCAGTATTTAGTCCTTGATAATAAGCAGAAGATGATGCCTTTTTTCCTTTTCTTTTTTTTTCCTTTTTTTTCATGGATAGCCATATCTAGGAAAAAGCTGACTGCTAAAAAGTTACTTTGAACATATATAATCAGATAAGAATAATTTAATTAAAGTCCATTAAAAAATCTAATATTTATTATTAGCTTGTGTACTTCCTAATTGTTTTATAGGCTTTTATTTTTATGGCAAGATTCCAACCATTACAAATACATGGAACTTGATACATATCCAAGCAAAGAAATGCATTTGCAACTTTGTTTAAAGAGGAAATTGTCAAAAATGTCAGAGCATAACCTTTCACAACAGAGAAAAAATAACTTTGCTTTTAATTATGTGGTTCTTCTCTTCCTTGTTAATATATTATAAAATACATTACCAATTTTGGAGGGCAAAAGGGGAAAGGGGACTGCACTTAGAAAGTGTAGGACTGTGTAATGTCAGTAATGCCAAGAGATTAAAAAATTAAATCAATATATCAGTGTTCACCCAATGCATTGTCTTTTCCAATTTTTTTTGTGAACACCAGAAATAGATTCTGACCTCAGCCAAATCTTGGTGCTGTAAATACTATCCTTATTCAAAAGAGAACTAATTTAACTTTTTTTTTAAATGAATAGCAGTTTATAAATTGGGGCTTCTGAATGCAAATATTTTTCTAAAGACTCTCTGGGACTACTCTGTGCACTTAATTAGGTAGTATCCTTATGTCTGAATTAATGAGTTAAAAATGTAGAACCCTTACAGATACAGTAATGTCCACTAAAAAGCTCAGAGAATATGAAATGTTAATTCCATTAGTTCTGGTTTATGAGGAGCTCCTGATATCTTGATATCATTCATTGTAGTCGCGCACTGATTTTAAGAGGTGAGTAATGTCAGAAAGAAACATTTCTTGCTGTTTTTTGGTTAGCAATTAAACACAAGTGTAACAGACACAAATATAGCTTAAACAGCTTTAAATTTAAATTTCTAGTCTGAAAGTCAAAAACACAGGCAATGGGAAAATAATGATACCACGGTTACCTGGGGAATTCAGCCAAAGGGGAATCAATTTTATTGTAAAGATCATGCTTTTAATCCACCTCTACCTGAGTGCCAGATGGTCAAACCAAAGAATCAACACATTAGGCAGATGGACTTGGTATCTGATTCCCAATTACTAGAGTTGCTTCATGTGGAAGGTTACTTCTACTGATCAGAGAAAATTATTTGTGCCCAGATGGTGACAAAAAAATTGCTCACTCTTTCAGTATTAAAGGTTTCCAATTATCTTTCAAAGAAAGGCAGTATCATTAAAGATTTCATCCAAGGCTCATGGAAGGTATCTATTGAGGTTGGTAGGTTTGGATCTACCTTAAAAGTGGGTGATAAAAACTTAGGGACGAGGAGTTGTTAAGGTACGTAAGCCAGGTGATTAAGCTCTGCCCTATGTAGAGCAAGAAAAAAGCCACTGGACATCACACACGAAACCATGGGATGCAACAAATTACTCTGTGAGACTCAGGCCAAAGCTTGCAGGGAGAGATGGATTCTGTGGGTGTTTGAGGAAGAGTCTGATCAGACACAGCCAAAACCCACAAATACACAAGGGGGCTCAGGAGCTTCTGAGGAGCAGAGCCTTGTCAGGACTACACGCAATGTACACACAGAAGCAGCAGCAGTAAGACTGGTTGGGGCTGAGATTACATGAACAACTATAGCAGAAATACAATATTTGAGTTCAGATTTGACAGAACTGGGGCCAATAGAGAGAAACAATTGTCTGCAGATTGTTTATTTGTGAAGAGACAAAAGCAGTGAAAGAACCAGCATGCTAAAATAGAAAAGCAGTAGAATAGGAAGTGGGAATAACCTTGAAGCCTGACCAGCTGGAGAGGAAAGCACAGGACAGGGCCATCAATACTACTGAATCCCATGTGACATTACACTGCTTCTGTTTCTGCAGGTGTTGCTAAAGCTATGGTTCCCTGTTTGGGCTGCTCTGTTCACACACAGTGTGTGCATGGGATTGCACATTCATCCCTGCTCATGGATGGACCCCAAAATGAAAAAAACAGCAGCCTTATATCCAGCAGTCTAGGAAAGAAGAAATCCTCAGGTCTCAAGGACTAGCAGATGTCTTTTCCTTCTAACAAAAAGTGTTAAAAGTATTTAAAATAATCTTAGTACATATTGTAGGACAATAGACCTGAAAACAATAGAATTCTATGAAAGGCAATAAAGCTCCATTAAACCTTGTTCAGGCTGCTACAGACAACGTTGCATTAGCTGCCAGCTGTACATAGCTATTTAGTCAAATTCTCTATTTCAGTGACAATTCACCATCAAAGGGATAAATGGAAGCATTGTTTGATGGATTCAACAAGTTGGCTCTGTAGATATCTGTGCATCCAGAGGTTAGAGGCAGGCATTGTACTGACTGGAGCTCATGCCTTCCCAAGCTGACACACTTAAACTGGATTCCAAATTTCCTCCCCCCATCTCATGTGCTCATAACATTTGCATTAACTAGCAGCCTAGGGATGAGAGACTGTTAATCTTGATACTGAGATATAAATAAATGAATAAATATTATATATACATAACATTTATAAGCATATATGTAAACTCACTATGTATTCTTTTTGGGCCAAACCAAAACGCACACTTTCTTACCAAGTAATGTGTATTTCCTTTGGAAATAACATTCAAGCCAGTAAAAATCTTTTGTTTTAAATGAAAGTTGTACTATTTAGCGTTTTTTCTCCATTTCAAATGCCATCACTATTTTGAAATTATTAATTTCCAAAATAGAATTCTAGCTGGGAGACAAAGAAACTGGAATTATAGCAGACATCAGTATTTGGAATTTTTAAAGGTTTTTCTTTTCAGGTTTTTAATAGAGTAGAATCAGAGAACCATATAGGTTGGAAAATACCTCCAAGAACATTGGGTCCAACCATTATCAATTCCCTCAAACTTTGAATCTTGTGAATAGTCTAAGTACCTCAAAAATTATCACTCCCCACCCCCAAATCTCTCTCTAACCTCAAAAACCTCATTCCCTGTACCACCTGTTTATCTGCCATTATCTGCTGCGCAACAAGAATGGAAACTTATATGAAGTGCAGATTATTTGACATTGGGCAGATGCACAATACCCTGCACATCGTCTTTTGGGTGTTTTTATAAATACCAATGAAATTTTACTCCCCAGCCCAACTGCTAAACTTGGTCCAGCTGTAATTAAATACAGCCTTCTGTTGTTAAAACAGATCAGCTTTCCAAACTACACTGGTTTCATGGACTGATATGTCTGTTCAATGACCAAGTTTAGACAGGGAGGAACTTCTGTTCCTCCTTGTCCTAGGGGACTGCTTTAGTTTCATACAAATATGACCTTTGAAAGAAAAGGATAAAAAACGCTTTTTGCCAGAAAAGGCTGGTGAAAGCCATTTCCCCTGTGTATATAAAGGGAAAAGACCAAGATATTTAGTTCTTTTGAGGAACAGTTTACATCTGTTTCAGGTGCATCTGACAGGAGAGATAATTTTAAATGCAAGCACTTTGCAACTTTGACAGTGATATTTGCTATAAAATACTGTAACAAAACCAGGAAAATTGCCTGGAAAATCTGAAGGGAAACTGCAATGATCAAGAATGGAAGAAAAGTTATTTTTTATTGCAAACTCATGTTTTCTGTGGCTAAATATCATTTTGAAATTTTTAGCTCAGTAGCCAGTGCCCATTTGTTTATATTAAAAATGAGGTAATAAAGACTTTAAATAGTAATGATAACATTATTGTTCTTTAAATTTAAACTCCTTCATTAGAAATAATGAAGACTTTTCTTACACAGATTACCTGTCTGGGCAGGCACTGAGGGTACAGGGCAATGCTAAAGCTGCATGACAGGGATGGCATTGCTTTGCAGATTTACTGCACAGCAGGATAAGCAGATAGAGCAGAAATGCAAACGGCTGTGTAGGTGAGCAGGTGAGACGTGACATTGACCAGACACTTTAAAGATAGTTTACAAAAAGAGACAGGATTGGTATGACCTTCTCCTGACTCTCGTGTTATTTATTCTGTAATGACGGGTTAATGATTCTCTATAGCAACCACCCCAGATTGGTTCAGGAATATCCGTGGCTCCCAAGAGACTCACTTGAAACAACCCCTCTCTTTATGTAATCATTCATCTTATCTCAGAGCAGTGTAAGACTATAAGGTAGGCTATAGAATAAATATGATAGGAACTTTATTGCTTCTATCTTAATTCCTAGGAAAACCTGATTTCTTGGGGTACTGAAGAAGCAGTGCTAGGCAGGTAAAGGAGACCAAGAGCTGACAAGCAAAGGACAGGAGCAGACAGAAGAAAAGGTATGTGGCAAATAGAGATATTTATAGTGGCTTTATGGCCTTCTGCTTCAGGGGGTAATTTTCTCTTTGGGTCTGGAAAGTGTCTTTGATGAGTCCCAGAGTCAGCCAGGACTTAAAGCTGAGCCTGTCAACACCTCCCTCTTAAACAGAGGGCCCCAAAAACCCCAAATGGGCTTGACAAATCTTGACAAAATTTTATAAGAATATCAAGGTGATCATTAAACTTTGTAAAACAGAGAAGCCACAGAACTTGTTTACCAAAATGGAAAAGAATTTGAAACAAAACACCCCTCTGTTGATCTGTTCCATAGGGAGGCCCCTTTCTTCCCAACTTCCCTCTACAAGCTCTGGGTTAAGAGCCTTCTTGTCCTCTTCATCTTTCTGCCCCTGGTTCTGTGTTTGCCCCAGTGGCTCCCATTGCATGCAGAAGCTCATTTCTCTCCTGATTTGCCCCATCCAGCTCTGCTGCTCTTCTGGAAGAAATAACTTTCCACCAGTCCGGAATGCAGCCTCCTCATCTCCTGCTTGCCAACCACATTCAGTGAAATTGAACACTGACCCCAGGATCCTCTGTACCTCTTCTTGGGCTGCAGGGAATTCCCAGCAGGGCTCTGGGCAAAGGATGCCTCCCATCCATCATATGGATGTTCTCCACAAGAAAAACAAGACACAAGGAGCCCTGACCTCCATAGAGGAGGGTCTGGAGTCCAGCTGGGATGTGTGGCACAGCTGACTTGTCACCCAAGGCCTATATGCACCCAAACCCTTCCCTACTCTCAATGATTACATAATATGAATACAGCATTTCCTTTCCCTGTATTTGGTCATTAGGCCTACCTAGCTGATTACAGTTGAACAGGAAGAGTTTTGGCCTCTGGATTTTATTTTCTTGGTAATTTTCATGGCTTTTTTTCTGTGCATTAACACATTTTGAAAAATTGTTGTTGCAGAACATGCCCAGAGGTGAGACCATCCCTATTTATTGTAATTTCTCAGTTTGTAAAGCAGGAAGGACTTCTCTAGCTGTATACCTCCATACTTAGATTACGTCAGTGATTTGTAGAGAAGAAGCTGTATATATAAACCCCAATTTATTTTAGATGGCATTCATTGAAAATGAAAGTGCTTTGGAAGTATTAAATGCAAATAATTTACAAGACCACATGCACATAAAATCAAAAAGATTAGAAATCTTTCTTAATGTGTCTTATAATGTCTCATGTACTGGAACAAAAGGAAAATTTTGAAATTTTAATTTTCTAGACTAAGGTATTTGGCAGTACTGACTCTCCTACACCAAGAAATCTCTCACCACAGGAGCAAAGCCTATTAGCATTGAATCATGAGAGACAGTTTGGTTGTTTGTCCAAATTTGAATACTATTAAGATAATTCTAAAAGATTTTCACCCTTTCCCATGAAAAAAACCAAAAACCATATGTGTATATACACATGGGCATATTTAAACCATTCTCTGCTTTGAATATGCCCTAGCCAGAAGAAATCGCTAAATTAGTTGTTATTAGGGTAGATTTTTCCATCCATTGCAGGCCACAAAATGTCAATTAATGCACTTCCTATGGTCATCCATATGTTGCTTGGGACAAATATGATCCAAATACAGTGCACTGCATGTGGGGGCAGAAGGATAACTTTATTTTCCTCATCTCTATCTGAAGTCCAAAGCATGTGACAAAACTTGCAATATTGTGTGTGCTATAATACTTCTAAGGACAGAATTCCCTGATTTGACCTTTTTTATTAAAGGAATCACTGAAGATGCTCTGAAAGCCTATATATCCATGGGCACAGCATATAAATAAGTGCATGAAAAATCTCAGAATCATTGTATATGAACAATCAACCATAAGACAAGAATAAAAGTAAAAGTGCAATTTATATGATCAGTAGGACTACAAGTTGCTTGTATGATGGCACAAGATCCTTATCATACTTTCTTTTTTAATTTCAAGTCTTTCCTCAAAGGAAAAGACACCCGCAATAACACAGTTTAATATCACATGGAGAAACTCTATAAGAATAATTAGAAAGACATAATTTCTTTTCACATTCATGGGGTGTGCTCCAAGCTCTGAAACAGCTTGGAGGCAGACAGAGGGGCTCTAGCTGCCCAGCCTTCATGGATTGTATATAAACATTGAGATTATCACTTCTTAGAGTTTCTTCTCCCCACCCAGTGTGAATTTATGCTTCTCATCATTCAGTTCATAAATTTTATTGTTGATAAGGATGCTGTTACAGCACTGGATTGGAAAGAGGGGAAAGAAATCAATTGCCTAAATACTGAAGTGGTGCTTTAGACATGCCAGGTTATTCAAAACATTCCCATGGAGAGGGTAGATATGACCAGGCAACCTCTGGAACAGCAATTCAAAACCTAAAGGGATATCCCAGGGAATGTTCTACAATACTAGACAACTTAGTTTAAGAAACAGAAGCCTATCCTGAAGGACATGGGTGAGAAAGATGCAAAATGATTTATCAGGCATGCCTCAAATGCTGCATCATTTTGGTCTGCTGCAAAACTCTCTTTAGCACCAGAATTAACTTAACACGTTTTTTTGGAATGTATTTGATACCAAAAAATATAAGATTTATTTTTCCTTTTATTTTCAATAATGACATATGGAAAGTAAAGGCTGAAATATAGTCTTTATTCAAGGGGACACTGTCTGCCAGTAGGTAAGCCAGTATATTTAAGAATTAATTTTTCTTCTGAAGGACATCAAGAGTGACAATATTACCAAACAAAATGCTGCAGGCAATACCAACAGTGAAGTTCTATGAAATTGATATTTAGTTTCATCAAAGTTTACTCAAAAAAAAAAAAAAAAAGATTGGATATTGGAGGCTAAATCACACATTTCTTCTTAGAGTGAAGACTCTTTGAAAGGAAGTACTGGAGCACTTCATTTATTTTTGAGTTCGTGCACTTCAGACAAAGTTCTCGCCTTTGTTTTCTTTCAATTAAATGGACTCATTTTGGTCACTCCCCCTTCTCTCCATCCTTTCAATGTGTCCTAGGAATACATCCCAGTAAGTCCAGAAAAAATATCCCCCCAAGCAAATATTTTTCTTAGAAACATAATAGAGAATAAAGTAGGGAGACAGCAGTGCTTCATTGATATTAAAACCCAAATCTATGAAAATTGATTAAAAGGCTGATTACAAGTTTTCTGAAATTGGTGGCAACTATGCAGTTTGCCTGGTATATCCACACCGTCTGAAGACAGCAAGTAAGACAATAAACCATTAATTGATAGATTGCTGGTAGTTGCATTAAAGAATTTGCTGTTGTTATTAAAGAGGATTTTTATAAAATTGTCCTCTGTGAATATATAAATCCAAATAAAATTAAATGTTTTTTACAGAAACCTCATCTTCATTTTGCAACTTGATTAATTATAGTTTTGTAATGGGCCAACATAGCACTGCAAATTTTCCCTTTTTTAATACACAGAATGTCCAAATAATCAACTGCAGCATAGGTGAAGTTGACCTGTATATGTGCAGAAATCCCATTTACAGAATTATAGAATAGTTTAGGCTGGAAGTGACCTTAAGAATTCTCTAGTTTCAACCACCTCGCCATGGACATGGACACCTTCCACTGGATCTGGTTCCTCAGATTCCTATTCAACATGGCCTTGAACACTTCCAAGGATGTGACAGTCACATCTTCTCTGGACAACCTGTTCCAGTGCCTCAGCACCCTCACAGAAAAATTTCTTGCTAGTATCTAATCTAAACCCACCCTCCTTCAGTTTGAAGCCATTCCCCTGTGTCCTGGTTATTATATGCCCTTATAACATATGACATGCTTGTGATGACAGACATGGGATTTTTGCACTTTTCCCAGGTGCAAAATATTATCCTTTGTAAGAATAATCCATAGATATAATCTACAGATTTAACACATACTATTTTTAGACACATATGTCTGTACCTCACACAGGCTGTGTAGCCAATAGTGCGAAGTGGAACCACAGGCTGCTGCATCACATTTTAATTTATGGGCAGAACAGTGGTGTGTGTGGGTTAGCAAGTAATGTCATCAGCAGTGTGGAGGTAGTTTTGATACAGAGCGATAAAGAATTAAATAATAATGGCAAATGATTTCATTTTAATTGGTACTTAGTAACAGCTCGCCTGCTCTAAGCGAAGTTTGAATAGGTGACCCTGAAGCATAAGACTTACATCTGTCCTAAATCCATCCTGATCAGAAATTGAAGACATTCCCTTGCTCAAATTTTTGTTCCCATTGCAGAATTGCTAAATGTCCATCCGAAACTTTTCCACAGTATAAACTCACCTAATTACTACTGAATAATAAATCACTACCTTTGGAGTTTAATGAGATGTTTTACACACCACAATTGCAGGGTGCTCAGTTCTATAGGAAGACAAAAAGCGTCGTAAAAAAAATAGAAAATTTTACTTCAATTATAGTTAGCAAATTGTTTTGAGTGTTTGAAGATGAAGGCTGAGACTGGTGTCATCAGTATCTGTCTGTGGTGTGTCTGCCACCTTAGCTGGTCACTGAAGATAATTTTTTTCTCATTGGAGAGAGATATTTCTTTGCTGTGATTCATCTGACCTTTTTTGGATGTGTGTGATGAGTTTGATTGCATTCTTGGAGTGTCCAGGTTCTGTGAAATGAGCCGAGTGTCACTAGGCAGGGGCATATACCTGCACTCTTGAGTGTCTGCCTCAAATGTGAATTCCTCCTTCTACAATACCTTAATTTGCTGGCCCTGTTCCTTAATGCACTAGGGGTCTCGAGTATCCCAACTAACCTGAGACTACTCTAATAATGGCTAGATTTGTCTGCTGGTAAAGAGGATCAGGTCTTCTCTTATTTCCTTTTCATAGTGTTTCATTGTCACATTTGCATGCTTGTTTGTTCCCCTCTATTTTATTTCCCCTGGTGTTTTCAGAGGTGAGGACTCCTACTCTTTTCAGCTGACATTTAGTAAATGATTTGCTGGATTTTATGAAACTTCTCTTTCCTGGGAGTAAAGTTCTGGATTCAAAGTGGGAAGATGTGGGTGTGCATCCTTCGAGCTTTCTTTTGCCTGATGGGTATCTCAGCACAGTGGAAGGAGATATGTCCTTTCCACTTGGTTCTGCAGTTAAAACATCAGAAATGAAAGAATAAGCAGAAGCGTGGAGGCAGTGATGCTTGAATTCTGCAACATATCTAGGTACAGATCTTAGAATTGGTGCTGAGATCTCCTCTAAATGGTCAGAACTATTCACTTAAGTGGTTCCAGGAATACTAGAGATGACTTTAAAAAGATTGAGTTTTGTCTTCTAAAGAACTTTATTCTGATTTATGAATTATGTGGCTTAAAAAGGCTTAAAATGACTGTATTTTCTTTTTAATTAACAGTCTCTTGCTATATAAATTTTTAACAAAAGAAACTAAACAAACAAACAAACAAATGCACTTTTTTTTATGAAGTTACAGCCTCAAATTAGAAAATTTTTGTTGAGAACTGGAATTTTTCTGTATTTAGATTTTTCGTCCCAAAACAGCTTTTGGAATTTTTCTCTTTACATGCAGACTGGAATTTTCAATGGAAACATCTCTGATTACCTCTATTCTTAATATTTTGGAGCATGGCTTTTGATGTGTCCAAAGAGATCTGTGACTTCTAAAATGCTTGGGACTCATGTCTAGAGCAAAAAAATCATGAAAACTTCTCCAAATTACATGACTGTATGACTGTAAAGTGACTTAAGTAAGCTAATTCATATACACATTGATTTCCTAATAATATGTATTTACATTGCTTCGTTAAACCATTAAAAATTAATTTGGAATTAATTTCCTGCAATCTCCCATGCAAACAAATTCTTACAGAAAGAGGTAATTACTTTTCTTTGGGTTGGCATGCAACTAATGTATCTGTCTAGATATTTAGCATGCAGTCATTCATGACAGATTAAAAATCTTGAAAGGGTACATGAACAAAAACAGTAAAGATATCAGGTTTTTTTTGCCTGTGCTCTGCACAAAAATACTTTCCTGGTGCTTGCCACATTTCAGTAAATTGCACAAAAATACTTTCCTGGTGCTTGCCACATTTCAGTAAATACTGGCTAAGCCCTATGGTGAGGAAGCATGGCCATGGATACTGCTGCCCATGCTATAAGATGCAAAGCCTGTAAAGTGTAAGGATTCAAGAATGACAGGGTGTGGCACTTGGTGCTGTGATTTAGTTGACATGGTGATGTTTGGACAAAGGTTGGACTCCATGACCTCGGAGTACTTTTCCAAACTTAATGATCCCGTGAATCTAAAGGTCATTTAGAGGAACTGGCACAGGTTCTGTCCTACACTAGGTTTAGGGTGAGGATGGTGAGGCTCTGGCACAGGCTGCCTGAAGAAGCTGTGAATACCCCATTTCTGGAAGTGTTCAAGGCCAGGCTGGATGGGGCTTTGAGCAACCTGGTCTAGTGGATGGTCTCCCTGCCCATGGCAGGGAGCTGGAACAAGATGATCTTAAACGTCCCTTCCAACACAAACCAATCTACAATTCCATGATTCTATTAACTGAGTACATGTCATGGAAAACCCCTGGCCCTACTGATCTATCCTTTTTCCTGTGACGACTTCTTTGCCCAACAGGAGGTGACAGTGGAAACAGTATTGCTTTCCTGTTGCACCTGAGAAAGTATAATTATAATCTTAATTTTCTTTTGCTCCCCAGAAGAAACATATCCCAAAGGAAGGCAAGGCACCATTGCTCTCTTCCTCTGGGAAATTGTGCCTCACAAACTGTACCAACAACTCAGCATTTTTAAAAGGTGGCAATGGAAACAGTATTTTGACTCCTCAACTTGTGTTTTTTGAATGGAAGATGATTGCATTGTGCATGGATCCTTTTGCAATGACTTTTTTCTTTCTGCTGATAGGAGAAGCAATCTTAGGTGCTTCTCAGGATAAGCAGCAAACACCAGCTTCCTAATCCTGTGTCATAGTTTTTCAGGCAAAAAGTACAATTTTGTCATAATAGGTAATTTAGTTTTCTCATTGCCAAGAGGAATGAATGCAACAATGGATTGCTTTTCTAGGATTGCCTCTGCAAAAGTTTCTGTAAGTACTGCTTTGCAGCGGCCCTGAGCAGAACAAGGTATAGCGTCATCAGAAGCATCTGTTGATTTTGGAGTTTTGGGGTTTTGGTACCAGCAGCTGGAGCAAGTGCAAGTGCATATGGCAGTGTGCCAACACCAGTAAACATCCAGTCAGGCTAACTGGTGAGTAGGGTGGAGTGATCATAAGCTGGTGGGGTGTATGTGTAAGTGGGGGTGTGACAGCTGAGTGCAGTTTGTCCAGAGAAGCTGTAGGTGCCCCATCCTTGCAGGTGTTCAAGGCTGGGTTGGATGGGCCTTTGAGCAACTTGGTCAAGTGGAACGTGTCCCTTAACCAAGGGATACCTTGACATGGGGGCTGGAACCAGATAAAGGTTCCTTCCAACCCAATCCATTCTGTGATTCCATGATTCTACAATTTCATGACATGGCTACTGGAGGTACTGGGGGTACAGGCCAAATGCTGCAGAGACTGTAGTGTTTCGGAGTTGACCGAGTTAACAGTGTGTGTGTGTGTGTCTAGAGGGGGCAAGTGGGAAACTTCTGTTCCAGCCAGCTACTGGGCAGACAGAGTCCCCTTCCTGAGTGGATCTACATTATATATCTATACATAACGTTTTTTTTTTTTCCAACTAGTGGCCTTTCCACTTGCTAGAGAACAGAATGAGGCCATTGCTGCTGTTTGTGCTCATGTAAACACTGAATTTGCAGAATGTGCTGTTTCATGTGACCAGGCATGTGCCTACAGGGAGCACATGCCCAGACTTGCTCCTAATTGGAACTGGGGACATGGGGGTCCAGCTCCTCACCATAGCTGGCCTATCAGTTTCAGCAACCCTCAAATGCTTGCACGTACATTTGGGTGAAACTACCCATCCAGAGTGAACATTCCAGATGCTTCTCTCTTGTGTTGGATAGGTGATTCTCAAAGGCAGAATGAGTCTCTTGTATTTCAACGACATTGACTGAAGCAATAATGAATAATTCCAAAGAGGCCTCTACTTCCTATTAGTTGTGTGCTCACAAGCAGCAGAGCAGAGAAGGAATGTTGAACATTTTTCAAGCTTTCAGAAACTGGCTTGAGCATCACATCCTGTTCTCCTTGGCTTGCTATCAATTTGCAGCATATCTGAATTTTTTTACCCTTCATTGATTCTGATGGGTCCAAATTCTCTTGGCTCTGTTCTTTACATATACCCTCCAAAAGACCTTTCTCATTCTGGACTGGCTCAGATCTACAGCTCAGTGTCCTATCTCCTTCAGTCTGCTCCCAGACATGTAAAAGACATTTTTGGGACCCCTACCAGCCATCCTCTTTGTCTGACAGGGGCTTTCCAAAATCTTCTACAAAGCTGTAATTTCTTGCAGACCCTTTACCACAGAGCCTGCTGAAAAAGAAAAAAAAACCCTCAAGAAATTGGCCATTGCTTATCAGGCTGACCAAGAAAGAAAATGTTTCCTTCTGTTGTCCTGTCTCTTCGCATGAGGCTGTTTTCTCTTGCCTTACATTTTACATACAAGCTCTGAGAGACAGAGATTGTCATTTTAATCTGTATTTTTCAGTGCTTAGCAAAACAGCTCATGACGAGGGCTCTAGGCATTACAGTATATATAAACAGCAGCAACAAAACAGATATGATGGCAATTCCCAAGTCATGGCTTGAAAATCCACCTGGTCACTTCACTTTTCTGGGCCTTTATTCATTCAAGGTCAAGGAGGTGAAAGAGCAGAACTTTCTCAGTAAAATCTCTCAACCTTTCCTAACCCAAGTAATGTCTGCAAGTTCTTTTTATTGTTCCTTGTCACATTACAGTTCCGCACAGTTAAAAAATATCGTAGAAGCTACAGTTATTATAGTTATTAACATTTTATGGCCTTGTTATTCATACCTTAAGCTCCTTAAAATGAAGTGGTGCATTTTAAGAGAGCAGCATGTATTTAATTGATTTCACTGTAAAAAGGTTGTCCTACTTCAGTGGTTTCCAGTCTTTTTCCTTGGGTTTTGTTTCTATTAATGATGACAATATCAATTTTATGTCTTTAAGAGAAGTGACACAAAACACAATTTTCTTACTGCGCTATCTTGGTTTAAAAATCCATGCCTCTTTCATAATCAAACACCATGGAAAGATTTGCAGTGTTCTGAGCTACCTGTTCATGCACATATCCATGTCTGCTTTGGAGTACAGTGTCATGGATTCATTGGCAGTATAATTGTTCTTGAGTTATGCACCTTTGCCATGGTCTAAGTATCCTTGGAGAGCTATCAGGAAGTTGCTGATGTCCAACAAGAGAAGTTTATATTACCTAACTTTTAAATGCCTATAGAGCAGATACTTGCATTGACAGTTATTTCTTTAGAGTCTACTTTCAACTGCTGAAGAGAAACAGGGCTGCTGACTTGAATAACCTTAGGAATATAGGGGACCTTAAGATCAACCTCCCTCTAGACATGCCCTCTTTTCTTCTTTGAATTTGTGGGAATCCTAAAGTAAAATAGAGTCCTACATAGGTCTTGTGTAGTGGCAGCATCTTTGTATGATGAAATTTCTCTGTGTCAAGACCCAAAATCTAAATATTTATTGAACATTTCCCTTTAATGTTGTCCATTTTCACTGCAAAGGGACAGGGAATACTACCTTATTCTAAGTGATATACAGATGCAATCCCAGAAGTCTTAATTCACCACCAGGGATTGTAATCACTGGAACATAAAACTAAAGCATTCTGGTCATTCGGAAGTACTGAATAGCAACTTCCTTATCTGTTCTGACTGAAAGAACTTCAGACACCTACATTTGGACAATGTAAGCTTATATTTCTATGAGATCAGGAAGGTCAAAATCAAAGAGAATGAAAAAAAATAGGCAATTGAATTACAGAGCAGTGATAAAGTCAAAGTAGTATATGTTCATTTTATCTTTCCCAGACTGCATGAGTCACTACAATTTTGATACTTCAGTGTACTGGCAGAGATTGATGGAATCGGAAATGGCTACTCATGCATTCATTTTCATAAAAAGGGGCAATGAGAAATGAAAGAAATACAAACGTAACCCCTTTTTTTCTATATCACATACCCATACACCTGGCACATTTCTGCTGTCTTGGCAGCTTCGGCTGTGGACAAAGCCAGGAGTTGAATGGGGCATGGCTGTTGCCAAACACACGGAGACCAACAGAGGGCTTGTACTGTAACTTATGCAACACAGGAAGCGTGTCAGGACAGTGTCTAGAAGGTCATGTAACATCTGCCTGTGTGTTCCCATTGGTCTGAAACCCCAAATATACCCAAAGATTTAGAATACATGAACATATGGCATGGATGTCATTATGGTTTAGTATGGACTTGGCAGTACTGGATTAATTCTTGCCCTCAATGATCTTAAAAATCTTCTCCAATCTAATAAATTCTATCATTCTGTGATTCTAAATACAGTATTTTCACAGTCTATAACATACTGTATCATTCATACAGCTTTATTATTTCAGGAAATCTCAAGTAATTTAAGACTACCACTAGTTCTGCTTCTTTTAAAAGAAAAGAAATTTTAAACTCTGAAGTTTTAGATATTTTCCTTGTTCTTCTTCAAGGATATTGCATAAGCACATGTAGGTCAAAGAGAGAGCTGCTAGGAAGAAAAGTGTCTGCCAAATATTTTTGAGCAATGTATTAACATTATTCAAATTCCTTTAAAGAGCAGTCCTTCCCCCCACAGTTTCTTCTTGACAGGTGTCAGTTGATGAAGAGATGAGTGCGGGGGTGGGTGTTCTTATCTAAAAGGATTTTAAATAATGTTACTGACATTACTTGAATCAAAATTGCTGCCTAAGTAATGTTACAAGGAGTTTTGTCTTTTAAAGGGTATTAAATTATGTTACATTTCTCAGTAGCCCTACCTTTCATACTCACTTCTCCCCTCTATGTGGGACACAAGGATTTGCATTTTTCTGGGTTATCAGATGCCCTAGTGGCACATGATAGGTCATTGTTAATAAATTGAACATTTCACAAACATTGGTCTATAGAGAGACCAGTGAGCCTCAAGGGTCTGAAATACTGGCTTGGTTTGCTGTGCACCTGTGACAGTTCAGCAGCTCTGTGGCTGTGGAGAGGTCAGGGTCTAGAAACATTGGGTATGAGTGATTGGGTTTGCACTTTAAGAAGTCCTTTAAGAAGAGCTGAGGAATGGCAGAGGATTCCTATCGAAGAATTTTAAGTGAATTTAATATAACCATATTTGTGCTCTGTGCCTTTTCTCCCTGCATTTTTTCTGATCTATAATTAATTAAAAAAAAAAAAAAAAAAGGAAAAAAGAAAGGGATAAAAAAGGAAGTGATTTTCACCCCCTCTGAGTGACCCTTTTTGAAGAAAAACTAATAGCATTTTTTTTGTTAAACTTGCCCTAAAATTAGGAATTAGAAACCTGTGATGTTTCTATTGAATTTAATTGTGCATATCTTTTAAGATGTCAGCCAAGAGACTGGCATAGTTTTATTACAGAGTGGCAGATGACATGTTTGAGAAAATTCTATATCTTAATAACTGTTCAAAACTAGATGCTCTTGTTGATAAATGCAATAATTGTATTCTACTCAATTCTTTGCAAGGAATATAATGTGAAATGGAAAAAGTAAGAATAAGATTCTTTTGAAATCTATATCTGATTCTGCTGGAATAGATCATCACAGAAAAGTTTAGGTCTTGTTGCCATAGTGTCTCTAAACTGATGCATCAATGTTAGTACTAGAGGTGTTTGGAGGAAGACCTCAAGATTAAAATATTTTTCCTAATAAGGGTTTTTAAAAGTTGAAATGCTGTGGAACTGGAAGCATTTTTCAGAAATTATTCATGTCCTGCATATAGAAGGGAAAAAAAAAAAAAAACGCATTTTATAGTTTCTAATGGAAAGAGTATAGAGTTTGCTAGACAATCAATATGACTGTGATGGCTCATGATTGAAAGCAGTTGTTTGCTGAATATTTGAGAGATGATTGTATAAGTATAGGTATCTTAAAAAACCCAAAAGAAAAGTTAAATAAAATTAGTCTTCAAAAATAAAAAATCAGAGAAACACTGAAAATGTAAGATGCTAAAAAACCCCAAACCCAAATCCCAAGTCCCATCTTTTTATAACTTGGATCACTTTAGTAAATTTTCTAGATCTGTGGAAGAATTCTTCAGCCCCTAAAGAAAGTATTTTGTTCACTGTGTATTTCTTTGTTCTATATGGAATTAATCTGTAAGGAAAACAATCTCTTAGTACATTTTCTTTTCCATAAGCTGAATTTATTAGAGGTTTAGAGATGTTGTTCAATGTTATTAGCAATATATTGACTGACTGCATGAACAGATCAAAAATTATTTTTGCATTTTTAGTGTGATTTAGAGATTTCATTTTTAATACATATACAAATATTTATCCTATAAATGTGGCAGAAAAACGATTCCTAGATCTGCTGTGATTTTCTATTAGACAAACAACCACCTAGGCATGTAAATATGCAATGGATGGCCAAGGAAGGGAGGTAGTGAACATAGCAAAAAGTAAAATCTGGAAATTTGTGTTTGAAAGAAGCAGACCTGGTGCCTCTTTTTCTTCTTTTTCTCCACAAAGGTCCATAAAGGATAAGTTTTTCTGTGCATCTGAGAAAGCTGAGATGACCCAAATTTGTTCTAAAATGCAGAATTATTTTGGATGATTTAACTTCACCTTTTCATCCTCAATAATGACTATTTATCTAGTGTTATATCTTTGTGAGGTTCTCTTCAGATATGATGAAAAAGACATGACCTCTGTTAAGAATAACAAGAGACAAAGGAAAGTAGGTGGGGAAAAAGGTTTATAACAAGTAAAGGTAATTGGCTGGCAATTGCACATAAATTTCAGAACATCAGCTTAGCGTCAGGACAGAGAGGAAAAGGGGAGCAGTTTAAGTTAAGTGCTAAAAAAGGTATTTGAAAGTGAGGAAAGTAACCCCCAGCTCAACAGACAAAAGTGCACTACAAAACTGTACATGAAGAAATTGGAAGACTTGGGGTTGTGAGTTTCTAATAGTCTGCACATCTTAGTAGGCCCTAAAATTGTCAGAAAACTAGGATAAAAGGAGAGATTTTGGATCCCTAGGTCCTTCCCTTATATTTTTCTCCACCCCACTGCTTGTGTTTACATGTCTTTTCTTGATATGTAATGCCTGGAAATGCAAAAGATGGACAGCACGGCAGGGTCTGAGCTGTGAGTCTGTGATAATTCATATGTTTATGACCCCAGCAGACCCCAAAGAATACAAGGAAAGAAAATGTTCTTCTTCTGAAAGCTGTCACACATGAGGGACCCATATGAATCTCTCCTCCATGCTGTCTTCCTTCAGACAACACTGTTAGCAAGAGATTGGCAGATGAGCATATCAAAGGTTTGGCTTCCATTCAGTGTAAATTTGGAAGAAAGGTTTAGGCATGCATTACAGAGAGAAATGTCTTTGGTCACTCCAGTTCTTTGTACACCCTAACTCACAGAACATTTTTTCAGAACGTAAGCTACATTTTGAATTTTGTTCTGAAGTAATTTCTCCCTTACTCTTCCAGGTCTAGATTTTTTCTAGTATTTGTTATTTTTTTTTTTTTACATAGTTGCTAATTCAGCCACAGTTATGTCCAGTTTAAGACCAATTTAACTTGTGGTTCTAGTTCTTCCCTGATATTTTCCCATCCAGTATATATATAAAGAGGATTCACAAACTGATCTCACTTTAATAGAAGTTTCTCATTTTCTAGACATTCCAAATAGACCTCTTGTACATCAGACTTTGCACATGCTCCTGCTCAAGTTGATGATGATGCCTTTGAAGACTTTTTCTGTACCACCAACACTTTGTTATACCATTGAAACACACACCTTCCTATAAGCATAATATTATTCATCCTATTTTCTTGCTCTTCCAGCACCTAAGAATCTTTTCCTCACTTTTCCACAGAAGACTGCAGTTATGGTGACATGTGCATTTTTCACCTCTATGCTGCACTGCTGTTTTTCATTGCATGCATTGCTGAATGGAAGAAAATAATGTACAGTCTCAGCTAGGTACTGACCTCCCCCATGTATCAAGATGAGCCATAAACATATCTGTTGCTCCCCTGGCTGTTGGTGAACTTTGCTCTTCATAGCAATTCATACATAAGGCTTCAAATACCTTAGAGATTTCCCTTCTAGGTGCCTCAGCAACTACTAGAATATTTTCTAACTATTTAAGCATAAGTCATACAGCAGGCAGGAGAAAAAACCCCCTTTCATTGGAGATGAACAGGTTGACTGCACTTCCAGGAAACATCAGCCCTGGACTGAACTACTTCATGGCTGACTGAATCAAGAAGTTTCCTGGCTTGATTAAAATCTCCCATAATAAACAGAATGGAATTTGAGTCTATTATCTCCACATAAAAGTTATCCTATCTGGAATACAACTTTGCCCATCAATTAGCTGCTAAACCCTCATATATAATGGTGGCACCCCACAACAAAGACAACAGAAGTACAACATAGACTCTACTCACTTGAGTGCCAATCAAAGAGCTTTTGCTTTTCAGATCAGTGCATGTTCTTCTAAGCAGGAAGAACATGAATATTATAGTGGTCCATGACATTTGCAGGGATGTCCAAAATGAATATTTTTTAAAATCAAAATAGAGCTTCTCTGGAGTCCAGCTGGTGTTTATTAAACTCTTCCGTTAAAAAAATTGCTAGGACCTTTTCTTGTGTTTACAAGATGAAAATGAATGAAGATACATAGCCAAGCAGGAAGCAAAGGAAAAAAGGAATTAATATAGCCTCTATTTTAAAATAAATGTTTTTTTGGAAGATTTTTTCCCTTTTTTATTAAGCCAAGACATTCTCTGTAAACTGAGGTTTCGCAGGATGATATCTAGAGGGAGTTTCAGGGAATTTTTAACAAAGAGCTGTGTATTTTCTTTGAAATATACCGAAAAATTCTTTTTACTGAACAAATAAATAACTGATCAGTAGTGATCATGTGGAGCTCACTGCCACAAAACAGCCTGGCCAAGCATATAGCAGGATTCCCAAGGACATGCCCTGTGCTGCAACATGCAGTGGTGGAAGAGTCAACTAGTGTGCACAGTTGTTTGCAAGAATGCTGCCTACAACGCAACAAAAAAATTAAAATACAAGAACATCAGTTTTTTTTCCTACCTAGCAGAGCAGGGACAGCAAGGAGAGACCCACAGTCAGTGTGTACATGTCTCAGTGCACACAGGTGGGAATTGAGGGACTGCAGGTACTGATGTGGGTACCCACAGTGGTATGGCCAGCACATCTCCAATATGAATGTTGCGAAAATGGGGAAAACAGCTCTGAGAAGAGGGCTGTGTTCTTCTGACTACAGTATCCTGGGAGAAATCTTGTGAACTCAACCCAAGGAAGTTGAAGGAGGCACCATCCATGAAGGGGTTTAAAAGACAAGTAGATGCAGTGCTTAGGGACAAGGTTAAAGGGCAGACTTGCCAGTGCTTGGTTAATGGTTTAATTTGTTAATCTTCATTGTTTCCACCTAAGCAATTCTATCATGCTGTGATTCTATAACTCTGTCTGCATACCCATGCATGTGGGTGTGATTAAAACTTTTGGGGAATAGTTATGGGAGGATGTCTCAAAAAGCACAGGTGTTTGTTAGCATTTTGCAAGCATCAGATGTTGTGGTTTATTTGTGTTATTGCTGAATTGATCCTTACTGTATAGCTCACTGATTGTGAGATAATGATGTGTCCTTAATGAATTGACATACCTCCTTCATAATGATTTGATTTTAACCACATGAATTGAGCAAGGTTTTCTTTCCCTGCAACACATGGGAAAGGAGGAATTGGTTTTAAGGCACAATAAATGAATTAATCTTAGGTTAAAAATCAAATCTAAAGAGAATGTGCAGTGGTGGGGGGGGGGAACAAAAAAAATTAGAATTCTTACTTGTAGTAATTGCACTAATTTTCAAAGTGGTACCTTATGACAGGATGCTTCCAGACCATTTCAGCTAAACAAAACCAGAAAGCCTGTCAGAAATGGCTTTCCCAGGACATTTCTAGGTCATCATCATACAGAAAAGTAGTGGTTTCAAAGGTAAATGTCTGCACTTTTTGCTTGGTAAATCACCCTGGTCTCCTAGCTGGAGAAATTCAGACAAGATTTTGGCTCAATACTCCATTTCATGATTTCAAGTGCGTCTCCAGTTGAACTTCAGAAGCATATACTGATGGAAAGATAATAAGTACAGATCAACAAAAAGATAAACACTGATAAAGTTAAATATGAACAGGAGCTTCTATGATGATGCTTTTCTGCAGACAAACAAAGTAAATTAAGATGTCAAGCTGTGAGATATCTACCAAATAGGCTACCCAGTAAGTACCAGAATTTAAAGTACAGCCAGAGGTGTTGGAAAAAAAATACACAGAAGCTTAAAAATATATAAATAGAAAGATAGAAAGTAAAAGAATTTGAGAATTCAGAAGTACACCAGAACACCCACTGAGTTTGTTTTGAACTAATCCCATCCATTTCTATTTTTATTTTATTATTTTTTTTCTGAAAACTATAACCACAGATTCTTTCTCAGTGGCCTTTATGCCTCTTTTAGCTACTTAAAAAAACCCCAAAAACATAATCAAAGAATTACAGCACAGCACCACCTATGGTTGATAAAACTCCTCAGAGCAACAGTGTTGAGACATAAGTACGCAGGAGAAAATGGACTTTTACTCAAAAATATTAAAGAGCTGAAGTAGCAGTAATGGGAGGGGTGTCTATTGTTAGGGCTACATCCAGGAATAAAACTACACAAAAAGTGTAACCAAGTGATGCTTATCTAAAGTAAAGGAGGAGAAAAATATTCCACTGACGCCGGGAAAGAGTGAACACAATACTAATATGTGCAGTCTAATAGCTGCAACAGATGAGTCAGGATATCACCACATTTCATCACATTGCACCTTAAAAAATATCAACATCAGCAAGCCTTGCCACATCTAGCTGTAAGCAGTGATACTCTATATTTTTGGAGGTTTCTGTCAAACTTTTAACTTCTGAGAAGAAATACTTTTATTATGTAGTAAGTTTTAAAAAATGGTAAAACCAAAGCGCTATTTTGCCTAACTGAAAAATGAAATGAAAAAAGCAACAATTACTGAAACATGCAGACAAAATTCTTGGCCAACACCTTCCTAAGTGACACACTTTTTCTGCTTTTTCCTTTTCTCTTTAGCCTTTTCATCCCTGTCTTTAAGAGGATGTATACATGACATGCCTAATACTCCTGTCATAGTTGTTTGTTTTAAAAAAGACCTAATTCTACGGCTGCACAAAGAGTTATTTCTTTGTTCACTGAATTACACCTGCTTTGCTTCAGTGTAAATGAAGGGAGTTTTAAACAGCTTCTGAGGATACTAGAGACAATAGCAAAACTGCAAGAGGGTATACATCAGACAGACAGATGAGATGTCAATCCAGAGTTCTGGCAGAAGAGGTTGTCATGGAATTACAGATACTTTGTAGGTGTGAATAATGTTATTTTGATGTCTCTTGAATTGGATAAGGAAATATTTGTCAGTAAGTTTGGAGCTTACCTCATCAAGGTTTCTAAAGCTAGGTGTGATTCAGAAGACTGAGAGACCCTTGCAGTCTGAAAACTCATGAGGGGGAGAGGAGGGGCAGGCTCTGATCTCTTCTCTGTGATGACCAGTGTCAGAACCTGAGAGAAAGGCCTAAAGGTTTTTCAGAGGAGGCTTAGGCTGAATATTTAAAAAAGATTCTCCACCCAGAGGGTGGTTGGGCTCTGGAACAGGTTCCCCAGGGAAGAGGTCACAGCGCCAATCCTGACGGAGCGTTTGGACGGAGCGTTTGGGCACAAGCCATTGTGATCTTTGGGAATGGTGCCTGTGCAGGGCTGGGTGTTGGACTTGATGATGAGCCTGATAGGCCCCTTCCAAGTTGGGATATCATGTGTGACTCTGTGTTTGACTCTGATTCAGGTTCTGCCTATGGTTAGTAGGAAAACAGAGACAAAAAAGTCTGATCATGTTCGTTATCGTGAGTATTCAGGTTGGGATGTTTTTCTAAATAGCTTCCCTCTGCTGAATACATATAGAAGGAACCTCATATTGGCCTAAAAGTTTAATTTTTTGTGGTTGAATTCAAGTAAAATGGATTTCACATTTCACCTTATTTTAGGAGGGTATTATTTGGCCTTGTTCTTGATCTCTGAAGACTAGAATACAGTCAAATAGGTCTCAGATAATCCATCTGAGGACAGAATCAACTCATTTGTGATCAGGTGGAAACTCCAAGTTTAAACAAGCTAAGTAAGTGAAAAGCAACAGCATCTCAATATTGATATAGGATTGTAAAAAACTGAACCTCCACCCTGCAAGATGTGGCAGGATTTGGGTAAAATGTTCTGTGACGCCATTTTGGATATTTCCCTTGAAGAGAATGCATACATTACTCATGATCAGGCGCTCAACAGTATAATGGCAAGCTAATATCCCCTTCAGTTTGGGGCTATATTTAATAACATGCCCCAACATCAAATTTCTTGTTAACCAATTGGTTTCAATATAGATCATCTGAGAGGAAAATGAAATTTGTTGCAGAAGTAGCTGTTCAGGTGTGTGTAACCTCTGAGCATGATTGCTGTAGTTTAGCTGTAGGGAAAAATATTTTAATACTTTTGATCATACCAAAAAGAAAGAAAAATCCAGGGAAGGTGACAGCCTTGTTCATCAAATGAAGGCACACAATCTTCAAGTCAGTGAATGATGCCAAGTAATGGCATGCAGAAGATCATTTCAGTGACACAGAGAGAAGAGGAAGAATAATTCTTTTGTTAATTACAACAATTAAATTCTGATGGATAGAACATTTAATGGTACAAAATAATTACAGAAGGATTGCCTAACTTAGTTATTTGACTACTTAAAAATTTGAGAGAGAAGCTTTTCTACTCTGCAGGATGCACTGTTCTATTTCACATGCTGGTAAGGAAGATGAACAAGCAGGTGATTTGGTTATCTTAAAGTCCTTGAGAAACAGGAACCTGAATCTGGGCCTCATGGGTATCTAAAAAACCCATGAGAGGTACTTTTTCAGTTTCTCAGTCACTTCAAGATGGGAAATACCCAACTCCACAAAACACCCTGTTGTGACAGGAAGAATATTTACAAGAGCATGTAGCCATAGGACAAGGAGGACTGGATTCAAACTGACAATGGGCAGATTTAGAAGAGATATTGGGTAAAAATTCTTCACTGTGAGGCTGCTGAGGCATAGGAACAGATGTCCAGATAAGGTGTGAATGCCCCGTCTCTGGAAGTGTTCAAGGCCAGGTTAAATGACGCTTTGAGTAAGCTGGTCTAGTAGAAAGCGTTCCATGGCAATGGCAGAGAAGTTTGAACTAGATGACCTTTAATGTCTCATCCAACCTGAACTGTTATATGATCCTGTGACCCTTTGACATCAACAGTAAAAATCCAGTTGGAAATGGCTGCAGGTTATAGTTCCAGTCTGAAAAAAAGCAATATGGCAGGATTTTTCTATAGGCATTCTTCTTATATAATGAGGAATTGGAGAAAAAAGATAAATAGCTTCTCATCAGTAAGCACAGTCACCTCAGCTAAAGAGAGAAAAAAATCTATATAGTGTATTCTGAAAAAGCAATAACCATATTGTATTTCTTCACCTAACTGAAGTTTTCAGAAGACAAAGCTTGAAACTTAAAAAAACAAAAAAATCAAAGAAAATTAAGTAGCCTGAATTTACATCAGGGAGCAAAGTGAAATCTTTTCTGAACAAGTGATTATCAAATTACAGACCTGTCACTACAATTTCCTGAAAGGGTCACCACCTTCTCTTGTTCCTGACAGACAAAGAAAGTGTGACAGGTTTGATCAATATTTCAGTTAACAAAACAGCTGGCTAATAAGAGGACTTATGACAGACAAAGGTTTGTTTCAAGGCAATAAAATAAATATTTTTAAAAGATGTGTTTTGATTTCCTTGGTTTGTTTTCTTTCTCTAGTTTGTTTATTAATTTTCATTAATCTGCATTTTCCTTTTTCAAGCTTGAGATATGTGTGTTCAAGATTAAATTTGACAAGATATGCAAAAAAGAATAATCAGGAGGCTGTGTAAACTAAAACAAGAACATTTTTGGTTATCTCTCAGTTGTAAAAGGATAGCTATGTTGAAAGGAAATTTTAGCACACTAAATGTATGTCCATGACACTTTCATGTTATGAACCCTCTCCTTTTTTCTGCGTCTGATTCATAGACAAAAACACAAAGGTTACAGGACAAAGTAGGCAGATCTGTCCAGCAGAAGCTAATATCCATTGTTAAATTATTTTTCTTATATTAGCGCTGTTCGAATTCCAGATGATGAAACTCCACAGAAGCTTGAGCAATTTTATAATACTTTTAAATCTTGTGATGACTTCTTTTAACCTAGCAGCACCCTACTTTAAAAGCCAAATCCCTTTCCTTTAGGTTTCCAGAGACCTCCCAGGGAAGTGAATTTTAGTTCGAGGCAAATTAATGGAGTCTGACATTGAAGCCTTTTAGTCTTTCCTCCTTTGAGAGCACAATTTATGTCTTGCATGAGGGCGGGGTCTCTCAAAAGGGAAATGTATGCACGTGCCAGTGGTGCACTGCAATAAGAAGAGCACTGAAACAGCTGCACAGACCTTGATGATTTCCTAAATCCTGTCTTGGCAAACTCTGTCCCTTAACTGCTGCCCTTACCAGTGCTTGTTCGGTCACAGCTGGATTTAGAGGACAGCATCAGAGTGCCCGCCTATTCTGCCATGCACAAAGAATTCTGAAAAGGATTAGATCGCTGATTTCTCCTTCTGTGTAGTCATAACATTTAAAATACCATTAAACCTTTGCTTTTGCTTCTCTGTGGGTTCCTGTACCCTACAGCTTACCACATTTCAGTGTCTGCAGGGGTTCGTATTGTACTCCGAGCTTTGTGTAATGTTGTAATGTTTCCATAAAGCCATTACGTGGAAGATTGTTGCAAACTTTGTTTTTCATTTTTCTACAGCACTTTTGTGTGACACTTATTTATATACCTTATTATGCATTGTAGTCCCTAGTGATCATTTTTCATAGTGATCTAACTTGTCTGGTATTCTTCCCCTAAAGGTTCTAAACACAGTGGCTCTAAATAATCTCAAGGCTTTAAAGCTGAGCTGTTCTGATGCAGCATTCAGCAGCTAAAGCTTTCCACTTGAGCTGTCATCTCAGTGCGTGGAGTGGCAGCTGCAGCTGATTCGACTCAACATTTAATGTGACAAAAGCTGTGCTTCTGGGAAGAAAAACCACCCCAAAAGATGCCTCTGGGCAATGACACACGTTGATCTCGATGAACAAGCCAGGTTTGTGCAAGGCGACAGATGAACCTCCCGCCACCTCGACTCCAACCTGCCAGGGATGAGCTGCAAACTTTGCTTTGTCAGAGAATGCTGAACCTGAGTTACACTGATGTGACCAAAACCAGGGTGTTTAAATAGGAGATTGCCCCATTTGTAAAATATTTGTGTCCAAGCTTGCTACAAGTCAGTGAAAAATTATCTTAACAAGAGCTGCACCCTAGAAACTTTGCTAGATATCCAGTATATATACATATATATATATATATTTATTTTTTTAAAGCACACATTATTATGTTACCTCATGACAAATTCATTCTAGGGAAAAGGAAGAGAGATGAGATGGAAGGGAAAACTGGAGCTGACATTTTGGTGGCTTCTGTTTGTGTTTATGTTCCCACCCCCTATGGCCTTTACTTAATGCCTTGAGAAACCTTTTATCGAGCCAGAAGAATGCCAGCCCCAGCGGGTTATGGTAGGGCTTATGTTGTTTGATTCAGACTCTCATGCTGATTCAAATTACTTTCTATTACACATCAAAGAAACCTCCAGAATTTGTCATGTTCAAATTACTGCGCTATTCCTGGTTGTTGCTTATTACCATTAAACCCTCAAAGGCTCCAGACTCAATTAGTTGTTTCATTTTATGACAGCCTTTAGCATCCATGTATTCATGCACGAATCCATCCCTCCTTCCTTGTAGATTCTGAGGGCTATCTTCAACAAAGCTCCCTCTAAAACTTATACCCTCAATGGCTCAAATGGACAGGGTTTTCAACAGGGAAAATTCCACAGAGAGTGCTATGGATTTTGCTAATCACTAGACCTTACATAGTTCAAGTGGATTCCCAAAACTTTCTCTGGAAGACAAATTGCCTTAAAGGCCATTTATTTTGCTCAGCTTTGGTTATAAAAAATTTGGGCAGTTTAAAAAACCAAATTGCTTAATTTCCCTGTGATTACAGTGAAGAGATACTGGCATCAGTACTGAGCAATTAATTCCTTTCAAGACTAGATATCTGAGATATTTAGGATAGATTGCCTGTAGAGGTGCTATATTCTCTGTGTTGGCTGTAGATAATTACCTTCGATGATTAACTTTCATATGGATAAAATTAGATGATGTGATGATAGACTGACCTTGCACAGGAGTGGCAATTTCAAAAGCCTACGAGCATTTGGTTGTACAAACGATGAGATATAAACATGAGGCTTTGGTAATAACACCGATATTTACATACTTCACATTTTTCAGATCACTTGAAAACATCAAATAATTGCTGAGTTCTGACAGTTTTGTGCTGGTTTTATTTATTTTTTTTTTTTAATAGTTGAGGCTGATTTAAAGCTCATCAGATGAAATAGACTGAATCTAGCTGCTACATCTCAAGGCCCACATTACTTATATATGTGCAGATTTTCATGCCTGAGATAAAGGAGTGTTAAAGAACACTGGCAAGCCCTTAAGTCATACAGAGTTCTGAGGAAGATCTACAACATGTTTTCCTTAAAATGGGCATTCAGAAAGCACCACAAAGACTTCAGCACTCTAAATGTAATTTTTTTGTTTTCTTTGAAAAACACAGTAGTACATTGAGGTTTAGAAACAGAGGAATTTATACAGTACATAAAAAAATGAAGTTGTTTGAATATAAATGCCCTCCTTGCTCATTGTGCCATCTCTTTCCTTTCCCCTTGTTTATTAATAAATCACATCTGGCTTTGTGGCATGTAATTGTTCCAATGGATTCCTCACACTCCCCTCAAGGTCAAAGGTCCATAAATGCTCCATTCTCATTGTTTGAGAGATGAAAATGGGAACCTCATTTCATACTAAGATTATGGAGCGCTTGTTGCACCTCAGCTCATTTCAAAAATGTGACCCTTTACTTCAGCATTCTTGAATTTTAGAATAGTATTTTCCTAATCTCACCTGGTAATCGATGCTATTTGCTTATAGTCCCCTGCCAATGACTATTGAATTCAAATAAAAATAATAACAGTATAGAATACCCATATAGTGGTTAAAAAAGTGGTCATGGTGTAAACCTGTCTTGGCTATCCAAAATGCAGATTCAGACATTCCAGGGAATCCCCTCAGTACAGAATTCCAGAAAAAGTTAAGAGGAAACTTAGTGTTTCTCCCAGAGCCACTTGAGCTATAATCAAACTATAAGGAAAGAATAAGTAAATGAAAAGGTGAAAGCATCTTCACATGACCAGAGGTACTTGGATTTTTCTGTAGCTGGGTTAAATTTCCTTTGAAAGATTTCCACACCAAGAAACTTGTGAAACCCCTGTCTGCTCCTGGAGCACAGACCAACAGAAGTGTAAAAGACTTCACTATATTTAGTTGGATTTGTTAGCTTGTATTTCCTGGTCCCAGTGTAGACACATATTTGGCTTTGTGATGAATTGAAATGATGTGAACTGCATGGCATTTGATCTAAGACAGAGAGTGTGATGGATGCAGGGGTTTCAAATAGTCTATGACAGATGTGAAGCATCTGACAGGGAGAAAAAGCTGTTCCATATCACAAGAGAAAAGAAGTTTCTGCATTATTTCTCATTTAATGTCATGGTTTAACTCCAGATGGCAACTATGTACCACGCAGCCACTGTCTCTATTCCACCTCCAGGGGGATGAGAAGAATTGGAGAAACAGGTAAAATCCGTGATTTCAGATAAGAAATTTAAAATTGAAATTTTAAAAGAACACTAATGATAGCAATGTATTATTGAAACAGAAAAATAATGATGATGAAGATGATGATAACAACAAAAACCAGGGAAAAAATGATAGAGAGGACTAAAACCCAAGACAGACAAGGGATGCATAATACCACTGCTCACCCACTGACAAATGCCCAGGTCATCCCCAGCAGCAATTGACCAACTCCTCTCAGTTTATATACTGATGGGATGTTCTATTGTGTGGAATATCCCTTTGGCCACTTTGGGTCAGCTGTCCTGGTCATGCTCCCTCACTGCCTCTTGTGCACCTGTGAATGGGAAGCTGCATTTAGGGTTAGCACAACTCAGCAAAGACTAGAACATCAGTCTGTTAGCAACACTGTTTTCATACTAAGCCCAAACCCTACAGCACTATATCAGCTACTTTAGAAGAAAATTAACTCTGTCCCAGCAAAAACCAGGACATAAGCTGTCATATTCCCTCCAGAATCTCATGTTTCTCATCAGGTGTTTGATGCCGTATTCAAGTTCTAGCAAATAACAAGAAGGAAGAATCTCAATGAGGAAGGGAATCAGATTAGAATCAAGAACCAGTGTTAGCAGGCAGCAGTGAGGGGTATGTTTGCCCAACATCAGAGTGGAAGTGTGGGTTTTTATGAATAATTACAGAAACTGAAGTAACCTTTCAGAAAAAAAAAAAAACCTGAAAATTTCCTAGTAGAAAAATACAGGAGATATTTCAGCTGATGTGTAATGGCAGAGAAATATTAACACTGCTTCTTGGATCTGGCAGCTTAAGCACTGCTCAGAGCACTGCAGACTGTACACATTTATGATGTTTATTCTCCAAGGTTAAACTTCAGATTTTCTTAACATTTATAAAATATACTCCCATTTAGAAACAATACAATGGAATAAATATGAAAAATATTAATACAACCATTCATATTTAAGAAGAAAAAGTGCTTCACTGCTTTTGGTCTTTTAAAGATAATGTTTTTCTGTATTTACTTCAAATACAATGTAATCACATAACTTCAGCACCTGCTGTCCAGAGTCCTTGGGGTTAGGTGACATACAGACAACAGCCTTGGTAAATACCTCAGCTTTTCTGTCCTCTTACTTTTTATCAGGATATAAAATAAAGCAGCAGAAATTTCTTATCTTCCTAGTAAAATGCTGTGAGTAATAACTAGCAAATGCCTGCAAAGTTCTAATAACTTTAATCCTATTTACTGAAGAGGTCAAACTCTTGTGCTTCCAAGAGGAAACAAAGATTTTATAATGTGAAAAAAACCAGAGATTTGTTCCAATGCATACATTAGTCCTGAGGAGAGACAGTTATCCTTTCAAGCTCATGGCAAAGAATTGTAATGTGTGGTGGATAATTTGATACAACTTTATGTGAATTAAGATCAAGCAGTTTTTCAACACTGTTTTTATTTAAACCCATGTTTCATTGCTAGGCTGTGCACATCTTTCTGCCTTTGCTCCAAGACAGTTCAATAGAATAAGCTCAGATCTAAAGGTGCTTCTGTTCTCAGTGAGGTCTACCTTGTTCTCTTGAGAAAGAAAACCAGCTCTGTCAAAGCCCCTCAGAGAGCAAGTGGAATGGACACAGATGTATGTATATAGATTAATCAGCCCTCATTAATGCACATGATAACTTTAATTTTTGTGCTAACCAGTTCTCACTGGGGCAACAAAAAAAGTCCAAATGGTCATGTGGTAGTATATTGTAGCTGTGGGACAGAGACCAATCATCCTGTGTAACCCCACTGAGTGACAAAATAATTGAATGGAGATTTTTCATGGAGTTGCTGGTATACAGCAACTCACTATCTGATGGTCAAAAGCTTAAGAGCAATGATATTTGTTGATTGAGAATCTTTGAATAAATGAAGCGTCTCCGCCATGCAACCTCTGCCCATACACTCAAGCTCAAGAAAATCCTTCCAAGATAAGCTTCTAATGAATTTAATGTTCTCAGGCTACACAGGCGCTATACACAACCTAATACATAAATTAGGTTACAAAAGTCTACTTAAAATGTATTTAATCTCACCTGCATGAGAACAGATCAGTAAAATGGTCGACAGTATTGTTCTTAGGCATTCACAACAGTTGTGATAAACTGGCATCTCCTCACTTTGGTTTATTTTAGCTTACATAGAGCCCATTGGAAATGAAGAGTGAAAAACAGTCTGTAAGCAGTGTATTCTTTTACATTGTTGTCGTATTCCATTGTGTCATTTCAGCTGATATTAAGAGCTGTCAGATCATATTAATGCTATAAGTCAAGGAAATGGTAATGGGATGAGACATACGAGATACAGATACCAGGAGCTAAATCACAATTCATTTGCATGTCTTCATTGACTTCATTAGTTGATTGGTATCTCACCATGATCACAGCAGTCTTCAGAAAAATAGAAATATTTTGCCTAAGTACATGTAGTTCGAGTATCAGTACTGAGAAGTTAGACTACATATTACAAAAGATGCTAGTTTTAGATAAGTGTATATAAATTTATTTTTGAATCTTAAGCTCTGAGAGACTTTTTTTTTTTTTTTAATAATACTGTCCTTAAGATAGCTTTTCATGTTCAGTAACTCTAAGGGGTTTTAGCTTTTCAGTAAAGAGTCTCATCCATGGCATTCTATAAAGCTATATGGAAAAGACATTTATGAGTAGAATACCTGTAAATACATAGAGATTTTCAAACTCATCTGATGTTTTAAATTCCATTGACAGTCTGGAAAACAAATTTGTTGGATTTGGGATGTTTGCTAGTGGTTTGGTTTTGTTTGGTTGGGTTATTTTGGTTTGGGATTTTCTTCCCTTTCAAGGGACAGTATTCTTGACAAACATTAAATCTTTCTGTGTCAATACCAGAACCATTATTTCTGATGCATTCACCAAAATTTCTTAAATTTCTCAGTTCCCTTTTATGCTGCAAATAATGAAAATAATCTTTTGTCCAGAGAGTTTAATTCCATTCTCAACTCTGAGTTGACACTCAGGAGCAAGAAGATTCTTGAAACACTTCAACATGTGCTTGCAGAGAAAATAGGGGGGTTGAGGTACTTTCAGAAAATAAAACTTCTCATAACTTGCAGGTTTAGATATCCAAGTCATCAGTAGAAATAAAATTGTTTAAAAAAGGGCTGAATACATCTGGCTAATATGAAAAAGACCTCGATATACTATCCTTCCTTAAGTGCTAGTCTCAGAAAAAAAAAAAGAAGAACAACAAATAAACCATTGAAGGATCCTGCCTATCTTCTTGCAGTTCTGGTTTCCAAGAGGATAGCAATTTAGTCAGTTTAGAACTCACTAAAGTTACCATGCAACTTGAGCCATGTTGAATTGAGCATTTGATAGACTAACTCTGTAATGTCTGCATAATGAGCACAATATCTTCAGGACCAGCCAGGCCACTGTACATGACATAATGTCACCATTTCCCTTAAGAGATTTCTCAAGTAAAAAATATCCAGGAGCAAAGAATAATTGACAGCCAGATCTTCTGATAAACATGATGGAAAGTCAGAAAAGACATTAAGGATAGAGAAAGGAGCTACAGATGTTTCACACAGATGGAGAACATGTTAGATATGATCTTATTTATACAAGATCTTAGCTATAGCTGACATGCTAAGATGGGGTTACAGAATCAGATTTTGGTTTCTTTAAGCACTGGGTCTGTAGGTCTTCTTCTTAAAAATGTTTGATGTTTAGCCAAATTACAGCTTCAATTGGATGATAGAGCAGTCCATACAACCTTTATACATACAAAACATCTGGCACTGAAGGCCATGATCTGGATTTAGTTCTGTAACTAATCATTAGATAAACAACAAGAGCAATGAGAGAATAATTCAGCAGTTATCAAAACACTGTGTTTCTTTAATAGTTTTAATGTAATTTTGAAACTAGTTTAACTATGTGTCACTTAGAAGGTTACTGCAGATGCATAAGATCTTTTGTTGTTAAACTGAATGGTCAAATCAATCCCACATTTTATTTTTTCCCCAAATCTGAACTGTTATAGGTATTTTTTTTTTTGTATTAAAATAGAAAAACTCTGAAAACCAACCTCTGTCTTAAACTTTTTTTAGCAGGAGCATAATCTGATATTATGACTTAGGCTTCAGACACATGTAAGCATGTCATAAGATGAATTTATCCTGGCCACTACCTCTGTAACCTGGGGACTATTAACAATATTTAGCTTAGTGGAGCTCTTTCTGACATCTGCTAGTCCTGAGCAGCTTCTTTACTCTCATATGCAGTGGCATTGATAAAGTGCATCAGCATGATAAAATTGTCCTCTCTTTAACTCCCTCTCTAATTGGGATTCTGCTCTTGAGTTTTGCCTTCCTCATTGAAAAGATCCAATTTGAGCAGAATGAAGCAGACTTCCCATTTCTCGGACAAAGAAACCGAAATTGCGCCTGAAATTTCACCTTTTGGCATTTCTTCTTTCCATCTTAAAAAAACCACTGAATTCAAGGTGCTAACCTTCTAGATGACCCTTTTTGTCTCTAGATTGTTGTTAAAAATACAATCAAAAATCTGAATAAATGCAGCTGTTATTTGTTCTAGAAATAAAGTTATTTCCATTCATTTTAGCTACCTCTTTAGTGAGTTTTTGTGCCTCCTTGCCCCAGCTCTGTAGTCTACAGCATAGAAGAGACAAGGTGATTAACAAAAAAAAGCAGTGAGGTGTGCTGTGTCTGTTTGCTACATTGATGGTTTCTTAGAGTTTGGTACCTGATGATCATCATCGTGTCCAGCTGTTAACTGAGCCCCGCCAAGCCCACCACTAAAACTTGTCCCTGTTTTCTACATCTACACATCTTCGGAATACCTCCAGATATGGTGACTCCACTGCTGCCCTGAACAGCTTGATACAGTGCTTGATATCCCTTAATAATTTATCTATATTTATGTTGGATGCAAACGTATCCTGAGGTGTATTTTGGTTGCCATCTTTGATTTCCATACTATTCAAATAGAAATTGAAAGATTTTTCGTCCTCTTCCAAAGTCAGAGTTTTGCAAAATAATTAGACACTTAAATATCAGTCCCACTGACATGGCTGCTTACACATATCTCTTCGACAGATCTGGGGTGGATCAGGTACAACAGCAAAACAAAAGCATCTACTGCATCCCCAAAGCTGTGCCGAGGTGTCCAAGGCAGGATTGTTTTCCATATTGCTTCAGCTATTGGCAAAATGATTGACAAGAGGGTTTATCATCTTTCTTGAGCAAGTTCATCAGTGACTAACAGTCCTCCTGATAATCACTGAAATACCGCACCAAAACAATTCAGCTATTAATTTGTCAGATCAGAGCATTCTTCTGAGTCATAAGGCAAATTCATTTTATTTGAATGTCAATTAATAAAACAAGGAGAAGGGAAAAGAGACCCAGGCTTAATAAAATCTCTCATTAGTCTATTAATGTAACTGTAAATAGAATTTTTTCTCATTCTATTGTTTAAATTTGTAATATTACTTGCCTTCTTAAATAGAGGAGTTTATATTAAAGAAAACCAAAAAAACAAAACCCAAAGCAAAACCACCAAATAGAACCTACTCCGGGGAAGTGTATGAGTTAGAGGAGAGTCTTAGAATTTTTGGGTAGCATATCTGATTTCAGGAGCTACTGATGAGGAGCTACTGATGAAAATCTCTGTTCATGGAAGCCAGCAGAAGTCAAAGGCACCCTCCTCTCCCCAGATGATGTTAACAGGCAGTTTATGAATTCTTCAGTGAGCAGATGATTCCCTTAGCACACTTTGGGCAGACATATTCCACAGTCTACAAAATGGCCACATTGGACTTATCTCTGTTATTTCACAGCAGCAGCAGCAGCTCTACCCCATGACCTGTCACTTCTCTCTCATCTTATATCCCAAGTGCATGTCTATGCATGATGTTAGTTAATACAAATTACTGCAGAGGCTCCTAACTTGCCTCGTATTTGTGGAATATCCAATCTGGGCAAGTAATTCCTGGTTCTTAATCTCTAGTAGTGGGTTTGCCCCTTACAGGACCTGAGGAGAAGTGGATCCTGCAATCAGAGAGAGCTGCTGTCTGTGTTACATATCTCAGACTCAATTAATGGCATGCCAAGTGCCCCTTGCTTTGTCAGACATGTCTGTTCCTACTGCCCGAGAGCTCTTAGAGATAATTGATTCTGGCACTTCTATTACTACCCAGAAACACAAGGGCATATTTTTTACATTCACTCAGACAGTGATTCCTGGAGAACGGTTTTACTGCAGGATAATTCTTGCACTACCTAATTGTGCCTTTGCTGAGGATGTGTGCAGACATGGCACTCAAATAACATGGTGATGAATGCATCATAAGAGTGATAGATTCAGCATGCTTTCTGTTTCAATTTTCTTGTTTCTATACATCTTTCAATTCAGTCAATGAGACAGCCTTTAAATTGAAGAAATTCCTAGCACTCCAACATCTAGAAAAAAAAATTATCTGATATCTTCTTCCTTTTTTATTCTTTCCTTTCTGTACTTTTTCACTTGTAACTAAACATGGGTGAGAACCAGCTTCTAAGTTACAAAATGTCATAGATGTCACAAGTAAATAAAGACAATTATGTATGTGCATTCACAAGTAATTTCATCACAGAATATTTGTGGGATGCAGAGATACAAGTACACACAAAACCTCTACATTTGGTATTATTGGTCGTGATTTCCTTGTCCAGCTGAGTGCTTGCACACACAGAAAAATGGTTGTGCTATGAGAATTAAAGAAATGGGAAAGAATTGGAAGAGATGGATTTTTGGTGCTTACATATAGGTAAATGTCCAACATGCACTTAATTTTCCTGCCAGTTCCTTAAGACTAAAAGCTTATGAATATAAATTTTATCAGTGACTTTTCTGTGATGTAGTGGAAGGAAGAACTAACAGCACTATATTTGAACAATGCAAACTTAGATCAAAATTTATTTTCTAAAGTTGATAGGCCAAATATTCACAAAAATCTTATTAAATTACGAGTGAAAATCTACATGCAGACAATGAACTGCACATGTCCACAAAGAGTCATTTATACTCCATTTCTCCTATTATCCATAGGCACAAGCCTATTTGCTCATAAATAATTGAATATGGGTCAAATTCACAGCAGCAGGAACGTGACTAAGCTAAGAGATTTAGTCCTTACTGGGATCTGCTGCCTTGTGCTTCTATCTAAACACAGAATGCACTGCTCCCTCAATACTTCAGCTTGAGACGCTGAGTTCAAACCCTTGTAACTCAGATTTATATGAGGGCAGAGGACTGGGAAGAGTTTGACTAGTGGAAATGGCTACTGAATCTTCAGCTATCCAAGCAAGACCAAGCAAAACCTACTTTTTAAAAAATATATCTGGATGAAGCAAGCCCCTTTGGTGTTTCAAGAGCATAAAAATCACAAACTGCTTGAAAATACTGGTCCATCTCCAAAAGATGGGCCGAAGTACAATTTCTTGTGCTGTCAGAAATCTTTCAGTAGAGTTATTTGAAATGTGGGCTGAGGAAGATCAGAGGCATATGGAAGATACTTTAAATCATTTGAGTAGGTGTTTCTCTATGACTTGGGATAATTGTATGAACCTCACTGTTCCTCTGCTGCCTCTGCCTCACAGACTCCTTTATTTCTCTCTTTTGTCCCTCAGAGAGTATGAAAGAAGGAGATGTTGTGGTAGCCTCAGCTTTTCCAGGGGATGGGGCCATAATGGGAGATGTGTTCACAGAAAACACAATGGGCAGAAATACAATGTTACAAGACACTTGCTCATTGAGTGTTTTTCTCTCTCTCACCATGTCTGAACATGGATATCCACACACAAGACTGCTGAGCAGGGATCACAGGAAGAAAATTACTCCTAACTGTGAGACATGAGAAAATTATACCTTCATAGCCACAGAGTTATTTTGTACATTTTATTTGTGAGTTGCTGTTTTTAAATACTGAGGGAATTTACGTCTGTTGATAATTAGAGATGTTTATGACATGCATTAGGAGTAACTCTCCACACTGGCTTTTTGGAAACATGTGAATTCATGTTAATGGCTTGAGTTTGCTAACAATTTACAGGCAAACACTTACCACTCTAAAACAGCACTTACTCATTTGTTCTTCATATTTTTAATTTTATGTGTATCTCTGCCTGAGATCCAGAAATTACTTACTCCATCACCCATGCTGGTTCTCCTACTTAAAGATGTAAATGTGTCCCAATTGCACAAGATATTTAGCATATGCTTAATTTTAAGTGTATGAATACTCCTACTGAGGTAAATGGGACCACAGCTAAGAGCTAAGGCTTACACTTAAATTGCTTTTTCAAAGCTAAGAGAGAGCACAGACTTGGCTTCCTGAATCCTGCACTATCCAGGATTTTGCCTCATGAATTAGTGCTATGTTGTTGTGTAAATCCTCCATTGAATATCATCCTGCCAGGTTCTCTGATTTCTCACTTGTTTTCCTGAAGTGTCAAGCATCTCATTTACCTGCTTGCAAGTGTTTTTTTCTAATGCAGCTCTGAGTGAATAATAATTTCTGGAGTGTTCAGGCCAGCACTCATCTGCATGAGCATGACACTAGCTGGTGATCCAAGTGTTATCCTCAAATTGCAATGTGTCGCTGCGTGGATTTTACACAGTGAAGTACAACCTATCAAAACAGTGCTTTTCTCTGCTTTTCATATTTTTACAACCAGTAGATGTTTTGGATGATGGTTTTAAGGACAGCGAGGTCAGTAAAAGTCAGCAATGCAGTCTATCTTAATGTTCATAGAACCATAGGATGGTTTGGTTTGAAAGAGACCTTACAGGTCATTCAGCCCCAGTGCCATGGAGAGTCATCTTCCACTAGACCAAGTGGCTCATAGCCCCATCCAACATTGCCTTCAACATTTCCAGGGATGAGGCATCCACAGTTCCTTTGGGCAGCCTGTGCCAGTGCCTCATCACCTTCACAACAAATGTTTCCTTCCTGATATGCAATCTAAACTTTTCTTCTTTCAGTTTGGAGCCATTCCCCCTTCCCCTGTCCCGGCACGCCCTTGGGTGTTCTGCACAACACACCTGAAGCCTCAAAAAACAACACAGTCAGAAAACACAATCCTTATTTTGGGAAACATGACCCCAAACTGCTTTCTAATTCTCCAGAGACTTCACCCTTAATGAAATCTGACTATTTCAGAGACCCAGACAGACAAAATTCTGCTATTGCCCTGAATGTTTTTTTCTGTGAGGATCAAAGTGTTTATACACTGTCTTGTTCAACCCTCATAATACAGAAGGATTTCTATAAAAACTGGCAATTTATTCACATTTTAAAATCAAAACTATAATCTGAACATTTGAAAGACTGTTTGTCTGACCCCTCTATTTTTTTCTTTATGCTTTTCAGTTCTATTCTCTACACTTTTTGGAGCAGGGAATTCTCTTTTATGGTGTTTTTATATAGGACAGATAATAGGTGCTCTCTTTTAAAAAGGAGCTTTCTCTTCCTTAATACATGGTCCTTACCAAAAAATCAAAACAATTACAGCTGTGCATGCCTTTTATTTTTTTACAGCTTTTCACATGTGCTTCTCGAGTGCTATGTAGAGATAATTCTTACTATAATATTCACAAAATTATGTTTCTTAATGCACTTGTCTGTTAAAAGAAGTCTTTAATACAAGCAAAAGATTCAACATCTCTAAAGAAACAGTAAAAAATCCTTCAAATTTTGTCAATCTATTAAAAATAAATATTCATTGAAAAAAAGGAGACATCTTGGAGGTAATGAGAGCAGATGAGGAAGGATTATCAGGCAATACATTCATGTCAGAAAGCGTCAATTCCTGTTTTATTTTGACAGGTTATCTTTTACACAAAATAGTATTTCAGCAACTTTTTGTTTTCTTTAAAATTGCTTTCTAAAGACTATTAACAAAATAAAGAAAACAAAATTTTACCAACTACTCTATGTATTGAATAAGAATGGACCCAAACAGAAGAAGGAAGGTGTTTTGCGTGTTGGGAAACTGTCCTGCTAAAGCAGGTTTTTGGAAGGCAAATCCTATTTGGAAGAGTAGTTACCAATCCCTCCAAACAATATGCCATCTTTCTGGCCACACTAGGGTTAAGTGTTGCAGCAGGCAGGAGCAGCAGCAGCAGGGCCCTGGGGTTATGCAGGGGTGACCTGTCGCTGTGTGAAGGGGGCACAGAGGGTCAGGGAGTCACGTTCTTTAGAGTTTGCCAGGGACTGTGGTCTGGCAGCTCCAGGTTCCGCGTCCTGAGCAATGCCATGTGAATCGTTTGCTTTTCCTGTACACTCTCTGTATTGTTCTTACTGCTCTCTTTCTTATTTCATCGCTGTTTCTAATAAATGCTCCTCGTCTCAACCTGTGATCTTTACTTTTTTGTGCTTCCAATTCTCCTCGCCAGCCGCCGCAGCAGGAGGGGAGGAGTGAGAGAGCAGCGCTTGTCTCAGGTGTTTCAGTGGGAATACTAAATTGAGGAATACCATTCTTAAACCCTGACGTTCTACACTGAGATCCCACGGCCCAAAGGCATCCAGGCAAGCAGAGAAAGAGGATAAGTGAAGCAAACAGAAGATGATTAAATAAAATCTTTTTTTTACAACTGATGTTACCATTGAAGGGTTTACACTCAAAAAATATAGATTTCATGACGTCAGGGATGCCAAGAATATCTGAGGCTGAAATGTTTGAAGGTAAAATTGCCTATTGTCATCACACTTCACTAAAAAAAAAAAAATTCTTCTCTATTTAATCAATTGATCATATTTCATTTTAAATATGTGCAGATGGACACAATTGAAAATCACAGTGAGACAAATTCTGTAATGGTAATATACTCAATATCTGGATAAATGCCTATCTGATGCATGGAAACATCACCTACCGAGTTGTCTGTGGGTTCAAATTTCAGCAGAAATGTAAGAGTCAATAGTATTGCTTTTATACTTATGTATATACAAAATGATCATTAATTACAGCAGTGAATATTCCTCATGCCCTTAACACATATCTTCCCTGGAAATTCTCCTCTTTGCTAGTGAAGAATTCAAGGTCTGTATTTATTGCTCAAGGCAGCCATTTCTTTACAGCAAATGGAATCTGGAAAAATACTTTATTAGGATTTAACTGTTGGCTACATGTTGCTCTGAGAAATAAGACAGTGTGTATTTTTGAGCACTTCACCTGCCATAAACAACTTTCTGTAGATAAAACCTATTATCTTCATGCACTTGATTTACAGAGCTATTAGAAGTGGTTCTGCGTTTAGCAGGAGGCGCTCTTGCAGCACAAGAACCTGCTTCACCTGCCTGACATCAATCAGAGGGAGCTAATCACGATCATAACGCCAGTGCAGTGACTGGGAGGATGGTGGTATGGTCAAACCAGGGAAGGTGAGGGGTTCCTGACCACTAGTCTTTGTACTCCCACTCCTATCAATTCAACCTGTATTTTAGTGAAGTATATTCCCTTTTTACATAATTGGTGCTAAAAGTGGAAATGAACTACAGTGGAATGATGATTAGCAGCTTGCACATAGCATATTCACATAGCATATGATTATTCACATAGCATAGCATTCCTATTCTTCTTCCTCAGACAGAGGATTTACAGGATCTGATTTATCCACAGGTTGAGGCTTGCAGCTGGGACAGGCACAGGCCACCCACCGAAATCAGTAAGAAAGCAATATATCAGGTTTGCAGGAACAAGCCTTATAAATTGGCTTTTATAGGTGTTCCTTACTTGATTGTGTTCTCCTCATGCACAACTGGCCACAGCTTTGAAATAAAAAGACAGGTAAAGGCAAGCACTCCTCATTATAGTCATTAAAATAAATTGTTTAACTATACTCTCTCACTGACAAAAGTCCAAATCAATTGATGGGTTCTTATTCCAATTCTATGTGCTATTACATCCCTTCGGAGTAGATAATTACCCCAGCTGAAAGACATGTTGAACAGTTCTTTCCTGATCAGAAATAAGTGAACACTACCACTCATGGAATTTGCAAAGAAATATATTCCACAAGCAGGAAATCTGTACCCAAATGATTTGCCTACTCAACTCCAGGAATGACTGAACACAGAGTAAAATTTTGGACAAGAGTTTAATCAAAAAACAGAGACCAAAAGCTATCAGAAAATGTCATAATATGTGCAAGAGAAGAAAAAACTTTCAGTGTAAAAAATATGTGGTTTTCCAGTGCATAGATATTCATTTTTCCTGTCTGTACATTTCTGTTTACATTCCATGTAGAATGAGTGGCCAAATATTTACCAAAAATAAATGTTAAAATTGCAAGTAGAACCATTGTGATGAACATTCATGCAAATGTATTTGTGGTTGAATGGATTGTGCCTTTTTGCTGTCAACAATGAAAGCGAAACCCTGTGGTTGATTTAATAAATCTCTGCTAGGCATCTAGATGGAGTTTAACACAGAGAACACAGGATATTTGAGGCTTGCCATTGTGCACAGAAAAGAAAAAATCCCCAAATACATGGGGAGAAAAAGCAAGTAAACTCATCTATTTGTAGATACTATTATTTGGATAGAAAGAGAAGATAAATTTGTCAGATAAAATATTTATGGAGACTTTTAAAAAATGATATTTTCATCCTGACCAAAGCACAACATAACTGAACTGTGTACAACTGAGACATAATGAAATTACTTTCCTTAGATATCCAAAACTTATACAAACTTATTTAATATTTTATAGTCCCAGTATGACATTTCATGAGATCAGACTGACAGCCTTTGACAAAGAACAAACATAGAACAAAGAAAAAATGCACTAAAGAAATGAAAAATGAGAAAAAGTTCTGAAGCCAAAAGTAGTGTATCTTTCCTTTCAAAGGATTTTGTTTAAAAACATGGGAAAAACCCCAAATATTTAAATGAAGATATTAGCCAATGATAATCACATTTCAAAAGAGGATGGAACCTGATCTTATCAAAGGTTGAAATAAGTTTGTATGCAATCTAAAACAGATTATTCCCTGTAAATAGAAGTAAACCACCAAAAAAAGAATAAAAATAATTCACTACTCTATTCCAATAGAAGTTTGCAATATGTGCTTAAAAATAAAATATTAAATTAAAATAAATAATAAAATTAAATTTAAAATAGAATTTAAAAGAGTAAAATAAAATAAAATAAAATAAATCAAACCAAAATAAAATATTGGTTTTTTCAGTTACATGACTGTCCAAAGCTCCAGGATGAGTTTCCATGTTATTCTGTTGACTAGATATCATGAAAAACTCCTCAGTACTCCTCAGTACTGATGAACTCTGATTCAAGTGTGATCAAAACTCAGCTGCTTCTTTGGAATCATGGATTATTAGAAAGATTTTAAAAAATCCTTTTTATATACATATTTTTAAAAGAGATTTTGATGAGAAAGTAACTGAAACCACCATGTGTGGCATCTTCTGCTTTAAGAAGGGAGAAAATTAGTATTCTACAAATAGATAAAATATCATCAGAAAGTTCACCTTTCTTCACAATACTGTAATTAGTATTTCATATACTATAATTTTACCCTTGATGAGATAAGCACTTTCTGAGGAAATTTCAATACTTATATTGCTCGTGCTGGCAAAAAAAAGCAATTTAAAATGACAAATTTTAATACTTAATGGAGGTCCGAACCTTTTGATATAGTGGCATGAACATCAAATATTTTAGGTACCTTCAAGGTTTTAGTGACTTTATAGCACTGCAAACAGGCCCCTCTCAGCCCTTCCTAATTTCTCTTTATTTTTCCTAGTTCTTTTTGTCAAAGTCATCCTTCTGCATGGCCCAGCTTGGCACAAAATCTGTTTTTTCTGCCCTAGTTTGAAAGACTGTCAGTTTTGTTCACATCTAAAGAAATCTGAGATCGCCACTCAGGGATCCCTTTCATCAGCAGGTGTCAATTGAGCAGAATTAAAGTGCTGCAGAACCCCTTCATATTTGTGCATATTTGTGTAAGAAGTTGCAGCTAAACACAATATTACATATTTCCTCTTATCTTGTTGTTGTGCAGGGACTTGTGTCTGCAATTTCCAGACATGCTTATTTTCTTCCTAAATACCAGCTCACAAAGGTTGCACCATACTACAAAGCATTTTAAGGGACTTAGTTTACTTTGGTGTTTTGCAAGGATTAATTAAGTCACCATAAATTAAAAAAAAAAAAAAAAAAAAGACAGAATTTCTTTTTTCAAGACATGTTGGAGATCAGAAAAATATTATTACTTCACTTTAGAAAAATCCCCCTAAGGCAGCCAGAGCTCATGCAAACTTAATGGGACTGGGTTCTGTTACTGATCAACCCAAACTCACCAAAAGGAAAACAAAAGCCTTCAAACATTTTGATTAAATCTTTTTTAGCTTAGCCCGAGACAGGCTTCTGGGTTTTATGTCCAAGCCAGATAGAACTGCATGTTTTTTGACTGAGACTATTATGCTGTTCCCAATGATTCAAAGACAAAACTCAAAGGGAACAGGTGTTCACCTACATGGCTCAAAGGCAAAATACATTCTTGCTTTGTCAGAATGAAGATAAATCCCCAAATTTTACTCCATTGGAGTGATAAATCTTTGGTCTCATGAAACACAAAACAGAGAGAGAAAGAGAACTGACACTTCCCTGCTGTCTAGGCATATCAGCTGTATTTTCAAAGGAAAATGTGATCTTTGACTTTAAATTCACTCTGGCAACAACTTCCACCCTCAGTAGGAAGCACTGGGTGACAAAGGGCTTCCCTAAGGGGGTGCAGTGGGGACAACTGTTCCCTGCTTTGCTCTGAAAATAGGACACTGTTCCCACTGCTCCAGAACAAGCCCATTTAGTTTCCATGTGAGCCTTTGTAAGGATGCAGGTGCCCAGCAGTTGGGGGTGAGGGGGCAATGGCTCATGGACAGGCAGTGATAAAACCCCAGACTGGGAAAATCTGTGTTGCTGGTGTGTGGCAGTGCTGACAACCCTAAAACCTTTGTGCCAAGAGCTTGTTGCTAGTGGAGGCGAGAGGAAGTGCTTCCATTAGTTGCTGTGAAAGTAGCATGTGCTGTTTTGCTCAGTTCACCCCAAAATAAATTATAATAATATGGAGATTTAAAGCTTCCTGCCCCAGATTGTAAAAGTCAGGCAATGCTATACAAAACTTGAACAAGCTAAGTGACAAATTGAGTGGACACAAACTTCTTAATTTTTTTTTTCCTAAGAGAAATTGCATGTGATAAGGAAAATTATATCAAGGACTATAAAAATGCCTTACTATAGATAAAACTAATTTTTAAAATTGTCAGTGTAATTGGCAGAAAACAAAATGGAGACACATCTTAAGTATCAAACGTCCCAGGAACTCTGTGTCCTTTCAAATGCTTAGGAAACAGCTTTAAGCCTAGAGCAGGAATTTAGTCATCATACTTGGCTAAAACTGACCCACATGTCTTGCCAAAAATGTTACTGAAAAAAATAATTCAAATTAAAATTCTTTGTGAATTCATGAAATATTTTATGAACACAGATGATAAAGAAGCAGCCATTTCAAAGACATTTATTTTAGTTTAAGATGAAAAGAAAAATTGCAGGTTATATTTATTTTAAAAGAAACAGGCAAAGGGTCAAAAATAGCCTCAAAACCCACAGTTTGTATGATTTATCAGAAACTAAATTGCTAGCTCGTCTTCACTCTTCAAAACAAGCAGCCACTTCAGTAATGAACTTTGTAACAGGATTCCCTTAGGGAATGGTCTGAAGTTGTGTCAGGGGAGGTTTAAGTTGGATATTTGGAGAAGGTTCTCCACCCGGAGAGTGGTTGGGCACTGGAACAGGCTCCCCTGGGAAGTGTTCACAGCACCAAGGCTGACAGAGTTCAAGAAGGGTTTGGACAATGCCCTCAGGCACACGGTGTGACTCTTGGGGATGCCCTGTGCAAGGCCAGGAACTGGACTCAGTGATCCCTGTGGGTGCCATTCAACTCAAGAAATTGTACGATTCTATGAAAAAAAATTCAGAATGAATGGATGGAAAAGAAAGAAGTTATTGACATGTCTTTACCTCTTATAGCTTTTATATCAGCAGCTGTGTCACAGACATCCACAGAGAAAAACTCTACCATTAAGACATGTTAATTTTTGTCTATTAAAACTCCAGTGTAGACAAAGCATTTTTACTCGCCTTAGGAGAATCATAAATTTTCCAGAGGTCAGAAAATATTAGTCTGTTCAAATAAAAATGTTCTGTAAGAATGTGTCAATGTTTGCACAAGTATCTTTGCTCTAAGTCCTCTAGTTTCCCAAATGCTCCAGCAGTTGCCTGTAAAATTCTATTGCAGGGTAAACTGAAGTTATCTTGGTTCATACCTTCCTCGAAAGGTACCAGCAAGGTTCCACCCTGGCTGGAACTGCAATTTAAAAGCATTTCTCTTGGTCTGCCAGTCAAAGAGTTGCTTGGAAAGATGTGAGGGGGAGAATTTCCATTTAACAGTCATTTTAGGGAGTTTGCCTGTTAGTAGTAGATTGTCAGAGTCCATCATCAGAAGACAATCAACATTTTTAAAAGCATTTTTACCTCCTGCATAGGGAAACAAAAAATAGCCACAGCTGATCCATCTCTAAAAGGTGTCTGGGGAGAAAGTGATTATAAATAGGGCAATTTCTCAGTAACTAAACCCATGTGCTACATCAACATTTCAGACTAAATCTGAATCTTTTTATAAGAATTTTTGGCATGAAATACTCTCTACATCTTTACTTCCTCCATATTTTAAAATCACTGGGTGGAATCAGTGCTTGAAATCAGTCCTAGCTCTGACAGCTTTCTTGCCTGCTTAAGTAGGGCAGCATGAGACCCAGAAGTTTGTGGTCCAGGGATAATTGTTGAAAGAAGCATAAAATGACTTACGTGGGAGAAGACCTCAGCATCTTGGAAGCCTTGATATTGTCCAAGCAGGTCTAGTTTCAGATTGTTTGTCAGTGGATTCACCAATGCACTGCTTGCTGGTTACCCCTTGAAAAAGTTTTCTTAATTACACAATTCCACGTATACACTGTATTGTCCTGGCTGTGTTTAAGACAGCAAAACAGGCCACTCAGTGGGCTCATAGTTGTCTGAGACATGTTTAGAGTTGAGGTGGTATGAAACAGCAGAGTAAGTAGACAGAAAAGGATTGTACCTGTCCACAGCTGTGCAAAGATTCTGTAAGAAAAAAAAATATTAAACAGATTTGAAATACTAAAAGTATCGTGGGCTGTGAGCTAGGACAGGTAGGAATGCTGATGGGCTGGATTAGATAATGTTCCTGGGAGGCTTGTGGTGATTGAGGGAGATGTGGAAGGAAAACAGTAGGAGATTGTCTCTTCAGGACTGTGACTGATTCCCAAGAGAGAAGAGGTGAAGGAAGAACACTAAATACAAGCCAAACTCAGGCAGTACACCTCCCAATACAGCCTCAATACAGAAATAGGGATCTATGTATAAAATGCTCACAAACTGCAATTCTTCATGAAGTAATCTCTTTCCTTGCTGTCATTACATTGAAACTTGAGGTGAGAAGTATTTGCAAAGGCTGAGTCCCCTGGTTGGTCTTAGGAGAAGCTACAAAGACATAGTCCATCCTTCAGGTGATAAGAGCTGCTCTCACTCTGAGGTCAAAAAGAGAAAAGCCCAGGAACATCAAAACTTCAATTTCGCAATGATAAGTGGGTCTAAATTGTTAATTTACTGTTGATTTTTCATTGACACATGGATCACAACCAAACTATAGATACCTATAGGTAAGTGCACTCTGTATAAAAAACACATGTGGCAGGATAAGTACACAAAAAATTGCATCTTATTGCCACTGGAGAACTGCACAGCCGTGTTTTGTGTGAATATTGTCTGTGTATAGGATGTGCATAAACTTGCACTGTTACTTTTACATTAAAAAAAAAAAGCAAAATAAGATGACAAAAAGAAAAAAATTGCAAAGACATAATTTTAGTAACTTCTTGACAAGCACTTAATGTCTTCCAGTCAAGCAAGAATAGAAAATATGTTAGTTGCTTTTTAAACTCTTATTCCAATAAAAAGTAATTATAGTGATTAATTGCATAATGATTACTGTAATCACAGCCTATTCTTAGTTGATTAAGAAAGACAGAAGCAGCTCAGAGAAAGCTTTCCATTAAAACTATTTATGTTTATTTTATTTGTCTTTTGCTAATTTTCTTATCTGAACCCGAGTGGCAATATTTCAAAGACAGCCTTGCCAGTTGCTTTGAGACTAATCCACTGTCCATCAATAGAAACTCCATTTAAGAGGTTGACAAATGTGTAGAGTGTTATTATAAAGGCAAGAAATTCTTTTACTTCAACTACTACTGTTTTTTTTGTTGCTATTACAGTTTTTCCTGCTTTTAAACTGAGTACGTCTACCTCATTAGAATATTTTGAAAGAATTTCCATGTACTTTTAAATACATATAAAAATTTTAGCATAATATGTATATTGAGAAGGCATATGAATTCCTATGAAGAAATGACAATGGTGTGAACAGATATGGGTTTTCATTTTGGGGGATGGAAGTCTTGGATGCTGGTGAAAATCATCACATTTCTATCAGTTCGGATGGAGTTGTCATAAGTGACACCATTTAAGACTCTGCTCTGTCATGTTGTTCTTCCTCCCAGTCCATTGGGACACTGGCTTTTATTAATTTGGTGTGCAATGAGATCAGAAACTGCTATGACAGTCAGCATTACAAAACTCAAAATAGTCTGAGTGATGGACAGAGATCTCAAAATATTGAGATCTACTGTTGACTTATATAGGGAAATTGAGAGAAGAAAGCAGCTAATAACCAAGGCAGATGCTTTAGTTAAAACCTGTTAACTGCAAAATGACTCAGTGATTCCTAGGTCCCACCCATGAGCTTGATGTTGCTGTACTCCAGTATGCAAGAAGATTTTTGGGCATAGAAGTACACAATGGGGGTGTGTTCCAATGATAAATGGCTGAGGTGCCTGAAAATATTCATGATGAGTATCACACAAAGCATGGAAATGCAAAACAAATAGAGAAGGAGTTGTGATATATGAGAGAACCAAACTGTATCAATGGGTGTCAGCTCATTCCTCAGTGTGTGAACTCAGCTGTGCGAAAAACTCAATGAGTTCAGCTGCGGCACCAGCAACACAGCAAGATCCCCTGTGAAACTGTCCCAAAATGTTCTCCTAATGCCATATCAGTCTGCAACAGCTAAAGAGTGAGCTCACCTCTCTTAAGTCACATCCCAACCCTTCATCCCAGTGCCAGAGAGCCTTTCCATGATGGCACAAGTTCAAGACAAGCCACTAGACTTTACCCAGCTTTTGGTACATCTACTACGACTACAGACAAGATTCTAAAGTCGTTCAGATAAATGTCAATGCACACGGTAGCTGTTGAAAAGGCAAAACACTTTCTTCTGTATAATTCCTCCACCTGGTGGCCAGGTCAGGGATTTGGCTAGTCCAGGTGTTGGACACAGGGCCGACCACTTCCCAGCTCATTATGCCCTTCCTGCTTAAGGTGCTATTTACCCTGAGCTGTCAGGTGGAGCTCAAACTCACAGGAGCCCTGACCTTCTGTTTTCTGAAACTGGACAGGTAGCCCATATTATGTCAAGCACATACTTTACTGGTAAAGAGCATCATGATTTTCCAGAAATTCTTTACCTTTCGGGGTTCTCCCCTGAACCCCGAAAATAATAACTTTCTTCAAAAGTGAAACCATTTGCAGAAAGGGACCAGTTGTGAAAAATATCACATTTCAGTTTTAAAGAAAATATATCATGGTTTGGAATTGTCCAAATACGCTGTTTTGACATTTGGAAATGAAAATAAAGGGAACTTTGAAAGGTCACTATCAAAACAAAGTGATTCCAAATTTATAACTGGGTTATTAACTCAATTTCTTTGAAAGAGTTCTTTTATTATTGTTTTGCTGCTTTTTCCTCTTGAGCTGTCCTTTTTTTCTTTTTCTTTCTGTCGTCCTTATTCCTCAGCTATTCAGTACTGGAACATCTGTAAGGCAGTGAGATATTTAGACATCCTGCAAAATTTTCAAATGTGCCAGGATGCATTACTTCTTTCATAACTAACAAGACCAAGAAGCTTCTTTCTATCCCACATCTCTAAATCCTCAAAGTACTTGCAAAACGGAAGATCTGCTTTGCACCTGGCACTCATCTGTATACTCCATCACACTGTTTTATAGTCCTCTTGAGTTAAAAGACACACAATTATCTCTACTGCTTTTTATTATAAATTCATATGCGCATTAGAGGTGCATTTCTCTCTGTCTCACTATTTTTTTTTTGTTGGGCTGTAGCTTTTTTAGTATGTTCTCCATTGCTTACTACTCTTCTCTTTGCAGTGAGGATATATTGAACCTGTCAAGTTTATTTAAAGAAAAGTTAAACTGGGGAAAAATCAGGAGTATGTTGCCTAGACAGGGATGGTAAGGTATTCAAGACAAGGCCTTGCTCCACTTAGCAGACTACAAATCCTCCAGATGTCGAGGGAAGCACAGAAAAGCAGATGATAAATGGCAAGTGAGAAACTGTACATTGATAAATGGGACTGCAAAGAAAGAATATATCTCCATCAAATCCTTCATTGTTGCCTGCAACCCAGCTGAATTGCAGAGTGCTATTTTTATAATCAAACCTGCCAGTAATCAGTCAACGGGAGGCATGGCCCTACATGTGTATGAGCCTAGAAAGTGAAAGGAAATTGTAACAGAGAGAAGGGAAAATAATCAGGTTGTTCCTGTCCCTAAACAGATGCCCCTCTTCCTCATCAACTGTGGACTCAGTGTCCTTTAGGGAAGGGGCAGAAATCATGAACTCTGAGAGGAGAGCAATCAAGGAAAAGGTATTAAGAGAATTCTAATACAGCCACCGATTTTCCTTAAAATGTTATTGAAGAAATTAATAAAAGGCTTTTCTTCATCTATAATTATATGATCTTTGTTACTACTTGGCGTGTGTTCCCTTGAAGGATGTGTTCAGGCCATAGATGGGCTAATGACATGTCAAAAACATTGGGTAGTCTTGCAGCACCTCTTATTGCGTCTTCTCTATTAATTTGGTCCTCAGGCACAATAACATTGAAGAATCTAAAAGGAAGAGACAGTAAGCAGAGAGGTGACCATGAGATAATCTACCTTGCTTGTATTTTGTGGGGATTCTTTAAAAGAAAGCCAATCTTTGGAGGTAAAAATCTTCAGAAAAACAGAGATTCAGGCTTTGAACTGCTGGGACAGTTTAAATGGCCCCAGAGTACAGCCTGAACCCAACTTAGCAACTTTGGTTTCTTATCCACAGAAAGGAATCTGATCTCAGCTCGCTGCCCTTACACAGCTGGTTTGAGTATAACATTTCTTTGATAAGTATGATTGTTGACAACCCCTGCATTTTGATGCACCCCCTAAAATAGGCAGGTTATGGAGCTGTAGAAGTACTTTGGAATGGTGTGTCTTACATTCTTTGTAAGGGAAAGGTAATTTTCGTACAGGCACATTTATACCAATGTGTTGTCACTTGTGTAGCTGTAGGACTTCATTTATATGGGAGAGTTGAACCAGTTCAATCAGGACATAAGACAGCTTTATTCCATTGGTTTCTCAAGGTCGGTATTGAAGGCACTTGAGATGGTAGTTCATGTTTGGACTCAGGTGTTTATTATTTCTGATCAGTGAAACAGCCTCAGAACCATGAGTTCAGCAGCCTTTCATTAGCAAGGCACAAAATGACTAACTATCTCTTGTTACAAGGTCTTTTAAGACTAAACTATCCAATTAAGAAAAGACACCTAGATTATTTTCCCTTTAAACCCAATAACTGATCCCTCAAGGCCTGCAACGTGGACTTTTCTGTCCAATTACAGAACATCACCCAGACTCATGAAGAGGTATTAAGAAGGTAAAGATGAACAGTGTGTCTCCACCCTAAAACTTCCATCTTGCTTCATATTTATTTCTATATTCTAAAACCTCAAACTTTAAGTTTTCCACCCTGTGATATTAAACACTTCTAACCAACTACACACCCATAATCCCAGTGCTATCAATCAATTTTTAAAGTCTTCTCCACAGCCTCAGGTCAATTGTAGTGTTCTCTTGTAGGTCTGTGCCTTTAAGCGCAGAAAGTTTAAAATTCTCAGCATCCAGGATTCCAACATTGTTCTACTGTTTACACATCTTTCAGCCCACAATCACTCCAAACTGAATCCATCCAACACAAGGCTCCTGGGCGCTGTTAATATCTGGACAGGGATCACATGAGAATCTCAGGTGCTATAGGACTAAGGCAATAATATTAGTGAACATGAACCACAAACCCAAAGTCGGTGGAAAGACTTCAATGAGCTCCGTTGTACTTGCTGTACAGCAGGATAGGCATTAAAAAGTGGCAAAAAATAGACATCTCTTTCCATCTACACATGTTTGCAATTCATATCAATATTTATATATAGATATATGAGACATGCTTCATAATAGGATATCTTGAGGTCTTAAAATTGAATGATATGGTTTCTTGCTTGTAATACAGCTACTGAAAGAACCTCAACTTGCTGTACAGAATATCTTTCCCTTCCTTCACAATTTAATTTTAAATACCTTCAGGAAGTTTAAACTCACATATAATATGCAAATTATCCATATTCTGAAACATCATACTGATTTACATTGTAATTGTTCCATTACTGATGATAATGGAAGTTGCATGTCCAAGAGTACTTATTTTTATTAGGTAGGAACTTTGAAAAATAGGCTGACATTGCTTTGCTTTTGCAGCAGTTATTACAATGTGAATGGAAGAATCATAACACACCAGCCATATTGGAAGAATATTGAAAATCACCCTGGAGAGAGTCTTATTTCTCAGAGGTATATCATAAAGAAAAACCCCACTAAAATGACAAAAAACCCCACACCATCTATTCAGGACTTGATGAATACAGCTAAAAATAACAGTAGTAAATATAAAAATACTAGTGATATAGTTCATGCCATGAAAATTCATACTTAATATCAGCAAAGTTATGAAAAATAGTGGTGGGGGAAAGCTTGCATATTATCTAAGTCTAACTAGTTCTGACAGTGCTGCCTACATTAATCTGTGACAAAATGATTCCTGGAATGGATTTTTTTTTTTGCTTCCTCTCTTTACTCTTTTTTTCCATAATTTTGCTCCTCCCACCCTTACTCTTAGGGAATATAACACTGCTTGATAACTTTAAAGATGGACCAAAAATAGACCACCTACTTGGCACCTACTATGGGTATAGAATCTCCAATCAAGATATAAATGAGAAATGAGATCATAAGAAACAGCAAAGATACACATTTGATTTATGAAATTGTTAACACAAATCAAAGGGAAAGATTTAAAATTAAGTATCAGCAGTATGCATACTCAAGGAAAAGTAAAAGCAAAGATCCAATAGCCCAAACTCATTTGTTTTAATTTGCAATATTTGATGCTAAATAAAATATATAAGGTATACAAAATTAATAGCTTTTTTATTATGTTCACCTGAGATTTGTAGTCATGACATTTCTATTTCAAGATCAGGTGATAAAAAGGAAAGCTTAGATATCTTTGTTTCTGTCTCCAGGTACAATGACATAAATAGTTTGACCTTTGGATGATGACCATGGAACCACTCTGAATGGTGACTCTAATGCTGAGTTCATTGCAGTCTCAGACAATTCCTTTGACTTCTGTGACTCTCAAAGATTCATAGTGAATATTTGTATGTAAGGTGAAGAGGGTATTTCCATAAAATTGTGGAGTAGGATAATTTAGGTTGGGAAAGACCCTTAAGATCATTGAATCTAACTATTAACTGAACATTTGCAAGCCCACCACTAAACCAAGTCCCCAAAAGTACATGTCTTTCAAATACCTCCAAAGGTGATGGCTTCTCCACTGTCCTGGACATCCTGTTCCAGAGCTTGACAAATTTTCTGTGAAGAATCCTTCCCTAATATCCAACATCAATCTTCCCTGGTGCAACGTGAGGCCATTTCTTCTCATACCATCACTTGTTGATTAAAGAGACCAACCCCCAACCTCAATTCGACCTCTTTTCAGGCAGCTGTAGAAGACAATGAGGTATCCCTTGAGCCTCCTTTTCTCCAGGCTAAACACCCCCAGCTCTCTCAGCTGCTCCTCATCAGATTTGTGTTCCAGACTTTTCTCCAGCTCCACTGTCCTTCTCTGGACACACTCCAGCACTTCAATATCCTTCTTCTAGTGAGGGGCCCAAAATTGAACACAGGATTTGAGGTGTGGCCTCACCAGTAATGAGTACAGGGGAGCAATCCCTCTGCTGGTCCTGCTGGTGACACTATTTCTGATACAGGCCAGGACACCACTGGCTTTCTTGGCCACCTGGGCACTCTGCTGGTTCATGTTCAGCTGCTGTTCGCTAGCAACCCATGTCCCTTTCTGCCAGGCATTTTTCCAATCTCTCTTTCCCCAGCCTGTAGAACTGCAGGGGGTTATTGTGACCCAAGGGTGGGACCTGGCACTTGGCCGTATGGAACCTCATACTATTGGCTTCAGCCATTCTATCCAGCCTGCCCACATGCCTCTTCAGAGCCTTCCTGCTCTCCACAGACCAACACTCCCATCTAACTTGGTATCACCTGCGAACATATTGAGGGTGTACTTGATCCCCTCATCCAGGTCATCAATGAAGATATAAATGAGGCAGGCCTAAATACTGAGCCCTGGAGTACACCACTTGAGATCAGCCACCAACAGGAATTAACTCCATTTACCATTTAAAAATGTCTACAAATAAAATGTATAAAACTGTAGCCAGGGAGACTATAATCACTCACTAACAATTCTGGTCAGACCTCTGTAAGTCAGCTAAAAAGGCTTAAATGTTATGTAGATTTTTTCAGGATTCAGTTTTGACCAGGATCATTTCCTGACTTCTCTCACTGTTTGATTAAAGGTCCTGCTCACAGAAGAGGAAAGCAACCTCCTTAATTTATGATATAGGAAAGGATTTGCCTGGGATATTTGTGCTCCGAATATGTAACATCATTCTTTGTATTTTCATTTCTTTATAAATTAACAATGGACTTTGCTGACGACTTTCTGCTGTATGGTAACATTAGACATTTTTTTCTGTCACTCTTGTTTCTCCTTCTTTTGTAGAGTGTAGTCCCCATAGGATATGATCCTCAACAGCAAATCTGAATTAGGAAAGGAAGTAAAGATGATTTCCCATAGAATTTGCAAGAATGTAGACTTTTTTTTTCAAATGTCCATGTGCTTCACAAAATCTTTTATTTATTTTTGCCTTAGGTAGTGATAATTCATTACAAATGTATGTGATGATAAGAGGAATTAGTTTGAAAGGAAGAGGCCTCTCAGAGTCACTCCTGCCTCTTGCTGCATTTGTTTGTGTTTATGTAAGCAAAAAAATGGCATGCATTATCTTTTTATGAGCCTTGCGATTTATTCTGTTTTGTTGTCAGACCTTTGGGAATGCATTCTATAAACTTTATTGAGACAAGATATCTAGAGGCGTTTGCATATTTGTGAGCTCAGCACAATATTACTTTTTAATGCACTTTTGACTTTGCATGGTGAAAATGGAGTAAGAAAATGTAAAACAAATATATTTCAGGTAGCTTCATTTTTATTACCTGCTTTTTGTTTCACTAGGTTAAAAACAAGTAAAGATTCAATCATTTAAATTTAATAAACACTGAGATCTACTAGCTTAATTTCTGACTCTTCTGTGGCTAAAAATGAAAATTACTTGTCAAGGTCTCAATTTAAAAATCTATTAAGCATAGATCTATGCTAACTGGAAGATGCATATAAATGTATTCTGGTATGGTTCTTGAATTGGGCTTTATGACATGTGTCTGTTTGCAGTAAAAAAAGACTTGCACAGATTTTGATGTGGTTTTAATTCTCTATGTTCTTCCTGATATTGCCCCAAATTGGCACGCACACGAGTGCAGTACTGTGCTCAGCTGTGCAGAGATATTCCTACACTGATGCAACTCCAGCAGTACACCTATGAAGGTAGCCCAAGGCTCAAGAATGTGCAATGTATAAGCAATCAGACCCTGAAAGAATTGTTTTTGGACAGCCTTGAAAAGAGAAATTGAAGTGAAATCTTACTGTGGTCTTCAGCTACCTAATGGAAGGAAGATATATGTGGAGCCTTCTCAGAAGCATGCAGAAGAAAAGGGGGCGATGAAGAAGGGAAAATCTTTCCACTGGGCAGGTAGACAAACTGAAAAGGCACCCAAAGAAGTCTGTCATGTTCCCTTAATTGATAGAAATTTAAATGTATTTTTTAAACAGATCTTAAATGATCCGTACACATTTTACTTTAGACACTTTATTCACATTAGTGGTTTGTCACTGTTGGAAGAACACGTTTAGGTATTAAAAACAATTTAATTTTTTTTTTTTTTAATTTCTGTTTTTTGCACTTCCATCTGTGTTGATATCTGAGAACTCTCCAATGATGTCAGGGGTTCAAATATGAGAAGAATTTGCCATTTCTGGTTTATTTTAAAAGAAAATATTGGGATACCATGATGAAGTTGAAGTCCCACTGGCTCCCATATTTCTTTTTCCCTTCAGCTAGTTTCTTTGTCATGATTTGTACCTTTTTTTACCCAAACTGCCCATTAAGAAGTTAGAATTTATGAGCACTCTCAAAGAAAAAAGAAACAGATTAGACAGTATTTATGGAAAACCTACTTATACCATATAGAAACACTTCTGATAGAATCTGGAGAATGAAACTCCCTTTGGAAAGGTTTGTGATTTGTTATATTTTCCTTCTCTGATAAAATCACTTGATTTTAAAATAACATCCTCACTGTCAACTTGGGTAAGTGACACAAAGCATCCTCTCTTCCTCATAGTGTAGAAGTTCCTCTGAAAATTTTCTTTCGCTCTGAATAGAAATAAGAATAATGTTTCCTTGTTTTTAAAAGAGCATAGTGATTTTCACACTCTCTCTCTGTAGAAAAGAAGGGATGTATTTGGCCCCACTGGCACTCTTCTCTTTCCTCAATTTCCCTCTATAACAGATAGGTGTTGGTTGTGATTTTGACTGTGCTGTGATACATGATGTGCACCTGTTGCAATCTTGTTTCATTATGCAGACAGAGGAAAAAGAAAAACAAACAAAAGCAAAGGGGCAGTTTCTCCATTTAGACACTAATGCAGCAGTACATACTTCATCATTATTCCAGAAAACATGCCATGAACGTGCTGATGGATGTGCTCAGGTCTTATGTTGAATTAGGGACTTAATGACGAAAGACAAGCAGTAGAGCTGAACAGTTCATATTTGGAGAACCATGTCCCCATGGAACTCAAATGTTAATGACAATCATATACTGCATCACAGGGAAAAAAACAAAGATAAATAGATTTTGAGGAAACTGCAATGTATGTTGTAGCATTACAAGTAATCACCGTCCCTAGAAGCGTTCAGACTTTGCTTTGAATATTAAAACTTTGGGGTTTTGTTGAAAGTAGAAACAATATGAGTGAAGCAATAGTGTGCCGGAGCTTGTTGCCAGAGGAGATTGTGGAGACACAGAGTATCAAGAGGTTCAAAAAGGATTAGAGAAATTAGACTGACAAATTAGATGAGGCAAATTAGACATTAAATGAGCAAAGTCAATACAATGCTATTGAGTGACTGACAAAACAAATAAAAAAGCCATAGTCTAGAGGGACTTTGATGAACTGTAAGGTTGAATGAGCAGAAACTTCATGGAGTTTGGCAAGGAGAAGAGCAATGTCTTGTACATGAGCAGAATAAAGGCATTTATCACTATGGCTGTTAACTGACAGGCTGAAAGAGTTCTGCTGCAAAGGACCTGGGCACAATGGGTGGACACTATATTTAGCAGGAGCCAGGAGCACAATCACTGTGAAGAATGCATGTTCCTTATCTCTATACAGTATGAGGAGAAGTGCCAGGAGACTGAGAGTGAGTGTTACTCTCACCAGTGCAGATAAAGTTCCAGCTAGAAGAGTGCTCAGTCTTTGACCTCTCAAATTCAAGAAGTGTGTAACAAAACCAGAGGTAGCAGAGTGACAAGTGTGATTGAGGCCCTAGATTACAGAACGTGGAGAGATAGAGGAAGATGAAGATATTTATTATGACTAAGGTGAGTAAAAGAAGAAGTCTAATGTCATCCTGGAATTGCTTCAAGAACAGTTACAAGGATTACAGAGTCCAGTTCTTCTTATTAGTGGCAGATGCTAAATGAAAGTGGAATGGACACAATCTGGGGCTAAGGGGTCTAGATATTGGAAAGATCTTTCTCTCTGAGAAAGATCATAACACTGCAACAGGAGGAAGAATCCACATCCTTGGAGATTTTCCACATCTTGTTAAATAATCACCGCTGACCTGATTTAGTTTCAGCAGAATTCATGCTCTGAGCAGTTTTGCAGGATTCAGGGAAGTGGGTGCTGCTGGCTTTTTAATTATCTTTTTAGTGACATGGAAAACAGAAAGCTTTAACCAGACGTGAAAGGGAATATGGAGAAATGTACCCTCTAACATCCCTACTACAATAATTTTGGACAAGTAATCTCCATTCAAAGTTTAGACTTGCATATCCTCCCTAAACAGCCTTTTATGCCGCTACTTTCAGAGAAAGAATAAGTGTAGGTAATATCGATAGGACATTTCTTGTGTTTTAAGAAGGCAATTAAAAGATGGTGCCTCTTTCTCTCCACACATCCTCTCTTCCAAGCATATTGCTGTCTTAAAAGTTGTTCCTCTACTGTTTACTTTGTCTTCCAACAAGCAAAGAAAATTTAAATCTATAGTATTTGCCCAGCGTCTAGTTCAGGTCTAATAACACAATATAAGAAAAGACATCATCATACCAAGGACCTCTTCCTTGTCTACTGTGTGTCTCTTTACAGTGTACTGATCCATTATAAGTAACAAAAAATTGGCTTTTTGGTGGAAAATAATAGCTTCACAATCAAATAATGAAAAAAATTCATCTTCAAAGGACACAAGGAAGTTAGAATATGGAGAACTAGTGAATTCATTGATAATACACCCAGACATACAACCAAGTATACTATTTCAACAATTAGAAGCAAAAATATATGTGATGTATTTTGTTTTCTCTTTACAGCAAGTCCAGAAACAGTATGAGTAGGAAAAACTCATGGTTTAGAGTAGTTTTTTTGATTTGGTTTGTTTTAAGAGAAAGTGGCACAGCTGGAAAAATTACATGTGTTCAGGTTTACAAATTTATGACGCTGTATCAAAACTGTCAAATGACCATTCTTAGATTGTCCCAGACGCAACCTACAAGAGTAAGTAAAAAAGAAAGTAAAGATTTTCAATTTGACTCTAGATGTCACAGCAGCAGTCTTGGAAAATTCAGGAGTTTTTGCCTTTGAGGTGTTTACTGTATAACTTTGATTTTTAGCAGACAACTTTGATCTTTAGAGACATATTCTCTCTGTCCATTATTTTCCTTCCCTCTCTCCTTGAAGTATCTTCATGGCCCCTTCTTGCTTAACTGGAACTCCATGCAAAAGTCATCCATCAGCAAAAAAATTGGACGGAGACTTATCTACTGTTTACACAATAAAAATAATTATGTTTCAGAGGTAAATCACCACTACAGTGGAGAGTCAGTGCACTTTTCAAGCAATGCTAGCCCAGTACTGTGAGTGTGCAGCTATAATGCTACCAGTGTGATTGCCTGGGGAATACAAATGCATTAACAGCTAATGGGATTATTGACCTCATGTCACAGAAATGAAATAATTTCTGTTTTGAAACTCTGGTTTAATTGTCATAATTAAGAGCTCTATCCCTCCTGCCTTGACTTTCACAGGCAGTAGATGTATGAAATAAGAAAGACATGTACAAAAATTCTTCATAAGGCTGGATGGGTACAGATAAGAATATAGAAAGTTGGCAACCAATAAATACACTATATTTTTTGAGATTTTTCATGCACAGTGATTGGTTTATCAGTAAATTTTTTCATATAAGTAAAGAAGTTTAAGAAATTTCCTTCCTTCTTTTTCTGGGTAATCTATTTGTCCTCGCACCAGCACTCATTACCCTCCACTTTGGCACTGATAAAATTATCTGTAAATCCCACAAGGTAATGTGGGCCAGAAAAAGATTAATGCATTGGAAGATATTATTTTTATATTTTTAAATTTCTTTTCAACTTCATTCATATCAGTTTTATTTGCTAGATCTGTTTTAAAATGTTTAAAATAGTTATTTTTTTAAAAAGTGAAAATATAAAAATGTGCTTGTTTGTTTCTTCCTTGTCTGCTTAACAGAAATTCCTGATTATTTAACCTCATAGAGCAATATTGGCCCATCCTTTAGTAACTGGGTTTTTCACTGGCAAATAATAGCTGAGTCCTTTCAAGAGTATGTTCAGCATTTCTCTGGAGAAATTGACTTCCCATCATGTGGATGGATGTACTCTTTCCTGAGTAAAGAACTGTTTGGACAGCTGGGCCCAGAGAGAAGTGGCAAATGGCTTTGATTCTAATTGGTGGCTGGTCTCAAGTGGCTCAGTTTGAGCCAGCCCTGTTTAACATCTCCATGGGTGACCTGGATGAGGAAACCAAGTACATCCTAAGACAGTTCACGGACACCACCAATCTGTGCAGGAGTGTTGATCTGCTGAAGTGTAGGAAGACCCTACAAAGGGATCTGGACAGGCTGGATTGATGGGAGAAGGCAAACTGTATGAGGTTCAACAAGGCCAAATTCCATCTGGGTCACTACAACCCCAGGCAGTGACGATTCCTCCTTCTACTCTGCCCTGGTGAGGCAGCACCTTGAGTTGTGTGTTCACTTTTGGACCTCTCACTAAAAGGACATTGAAGTGCTGGAGGATATCCAGGGAAGGTAACAGAACTGGTAAATATCTGGACCACAAGACCAATGAGGAGAAGTTGAGGGAGCTGGAGTTTTTAGCCTGGAGAAAAGGAAGCGCATGAGGCAACTCATTGCCTCCTACGACTGCCCAAAATGAGGCTGTGGGAGTTTCAGCATCTCCTCCCAGGTAAAAAGTTATAGGATGAGAGGAATTGTTCTCACAGTTTGCCAGAACCCAAGTAGTTAGATATTAAGAAAAATGTCTTCATAGGAAGGGTTGTAAAGCATTGGAATAGGCTGCCCAGAAAAATGGTAAAGCAGTCGCCATCTGTAGAAGTAGTCAAAAAGTATGTGGCTATAGCACTTGAAGACCTTGAAGACCTGGTTTGTAAACATGGTAGTGGCAGTTAGCTGGGGGTTGGATTTGATGATCTAAAGGTCTTTTCCAAGTTTAACAGTTCTATGATCTTCCAATGTTCCTATTTAGATTTTCTTGCAGCCAGGTTCATAGCTGACTTCAGAAATTACTACTGTGCTATACAGAGACTGACTTTGACTTGGATATGTCCTATAGGACCCCTGAAAAAGACTTGTTTTGTGGATAGGCTTTTTAACTACAGGAATGCTGTTCAATGCAATGCACCAGAAAGAGCCGATACATTTGTCACCTTGTTTTTCCAGACAACTCAGGGATTTATATGGTCATAAAATTCCTGAATAGATCAGAAATTTCACAACCATGGATGGAAATCATATCTACAAGGGTGTTCCGTCCTCCCTATTTCTTTGAAAGAAATGGGTGAGAGAAGGAAAATTTTCCATTTGAAATAAAAGGTCAAGAGTAGAGATAATGAGATGGAAAGAAGATCCTTTCCTCCATTTTGAAAATCACAGGATCAAAGAATGATAACATTAGTCTAGAGAAGTCTCACAATTAGCTTTTTCTTGAGATCACCTTCAATTTCAATCAGAAGATAAGTGTTATTTTATGACTACTTTCACACACTGATGGTTTTCATTACCCCAAAGATATTTTAAGCCAAAAGTGTGCTGTTCAGATGCAGAAGCGTACCACTGAAGAAACCTAGATCCCTGTTACGGGGATGTAATGAACGTAAAATCCTGTCCAACTATAAATAACTTGATCATTTCTCAAACATTAAGAAGGCAGCAACAGATATGCTTGAGTCAGTGCGATTACTGTGAGAGAAGAAATGAGAAAGGTGGTTTCCCTTCTTATCTAATTCTCCCTACTTCTTTTATTTTAATGGTCTTGCTCATGTGGAACAGAAAATATACAACGTAGCAGAGGCAGCACCTCTGCTGAGGATCCCAGTAATGGAGGTGAAGCCAATTCTGGAGTGCACTTGCCACATGTCAAAGGTGATGAATGGGAGATGATTTATTAAGTCACCTGGGCTGTTCCCTTCTGTGCCAAGGTTTGCTCCAACAGTGTTTCTGTGTGTTTAATGGATTAATGCAGTTCAATGAAGTTTATTCATGAAAGAGAATGTGGGCTCAGCATTTTCTCCCAAGTAAAGTGTGTGAAAAACACTGCTTTACAGAATTCTGATTTCATTTGCCAGGAACAGGACCCAAGAGGACAAATTCACTATCCTTTACATCATACCTTTCCTTTAGCACAAGTGACAGAAATGAGATACTTAGTGCAACTCTTGCTTAGTATTGGAGTATGGAAAAATTCTTAACAATGCAAAAAGGGCCAACTTTAATCGCAACTGCATGTCCCTGAGCAGCACATATGATACAATAAATACCTCTATAAGTTTTGGAAATGTGGACTTTGTTTTTGGAGCAGGAAAGATGGGAAAAAAGCAAACAAAATCTAAAACTAAACATAAGGGTATTTTCTGTGTATGTGCTGACACAACAGTGTTTTTCAGGAGAAGTTTATACTTTGCTGTGTTTTTCTTCTTTCATTGTAAAAGGCATCAAAGAAAAAGCAAAAATCATGGACTTGAGTATTTATCCTCAAAATGGAGGCTCTTGAGGGAATGCTACTGATGATTGAAAGAGCTTTTCAAACTGTTTAAATTTAAAGGAGTTTTCTAAGAGTAATAAAATAATATGAAAAATCAATCTCTGCTTGTGTAGTTATTTGTGAAACACATAAACATTTCAGGGGCTAATACACTAAACAGAAAACTGTTGGAGGAGAAACTCTGGATTATTATATAAAATTATCTGTTGAAAAACATCAGATAAAAACAAATAGGAAAAAACTTGACCCCCCCTAAAAGAAGAAATCCCCCTCTAATCACATTTCTTTAGTATTAATGAAAGAAAGAGTTTTTGTTTCAGATTTTGCAAGTCAAAGAGAATTCAATAAATCTTGATCAGTATAGTTTCAGGTATGTGGTGTGAATAAAGATGAAGGTTAGGTTTAGGATGCCTGTAAGGAATGGGTTATATTTCTAATTCTGGTTTTCACTGATTGATAATTATAAACAATCAAGATGACCATAAGTTACTAGTTATTTCATAACTAGTAATTTCTGAAGTGTTGTATTGCTTTGCAAAGAATCTTAAGGTCAGAAAAGGATGTAAAAAAAAAAAGAAACTTGTGGTGCTTTTCTAATCTTCCTGATCTTTCAAATTTTAAACTTGTGTTTGGTGAGATGACACATCTGATTTTCAGGCCTCCTAGTTCACCAAGTCAGAATGCCAATTTTTTTATGTCCAGAGTGAAAATACAGTTATTTTTTCTTGCTCTATGGCATATATTTCTCTTCTACAAGAACTATTTCATCTGCCTTTGGTGTGCAAAGAACACTGCAACTATATCACATAACAGAGTACATTCTCAGCAAGTATACTTCAAATTCATGTTAAGAAATAGACACCTGACACCAAAGTGAGGTAATTCACTGCAGAAAACAAGAAGTTTATATGTGTCATCAGCATTACTTATTCTAATTAATATATTACTTATAATATCCTTACTCCCATATAATTAAAACCAGAGTATGTGTTCTGCACCTCTGTTAGGCATCAATCAAGAATACTTGTACAACACACAGACAGACATCAAGTAGATAATTTTTCAGAAGGATGAAATTAATAAATAAATCTGGAAATCCAGAGATGGAAGCAACACATTGATGTCACAGCTATTAAGTTTAATCCATCTCGGTTTGTTTTATTCTTTCCAGTGAGAACATCTACAATTTATCCCCAAAGAACAGAGAGGAACATGGGGAAATTAGAAGTGAGTTTTGTTTCTTTTAGCAAGTAAAAATGAGTCATGGGAGATGATAAGTTTGGAAAGTTCATGGAGTTTCCTCTTTTTTTAAAATGTTTAAAATATTCCTTTATTGTCTTGCATGGCATTGAACTTAGTTCAGCACACAGCCAAAACTGTGCTGGGGAATGTCCTGGAACATTGGATTTAGCACAAGAGAAATTCCATGACTTCTTTAACCTTTTTTGCCCAATTTTCTTTCATTCTGTTTTTGTTATTCTGCCCTCCACCTCCAATATGTTGGAAAGGATTCTGAGCAAATAAAGGGATCACCAAGAAGATAGAGAGATTTCTTGATTTTGTCAAGGCTGCATACAGGAAAATAAACTCCAGAAGCAGTGAATCCATCCTTCAGGCCAGCTGGATTTATGACAATAGCACGGACTGTCAAATGAATGGGCAGTGCAGTGCATAATACCCCTTAGTGTCTTGTACTGCAATGTGACAATTACCTTGGCTCTGGATAAAGAGTTTGGAAATCTTCAGAAAGAATCTAACTGTAAAAAGGGATTTTTTTTTATTTTAATAATAAATCTTTTGAAGCAGGCTTTTGTTTCTGAGTGTGCACTGGCAGGAACAATCATCTAAATGTGTGGCTTGCTTGCTTTTTTTAAAAGGCAGCATTTCGGGAATGTTGTCTAGAATTTGGAATGTGAAGTAAGAGGAAAACTAAATAACATGCTCAGTTTCAGATAGTCACATATAATGTAACATAGAATAATATTTTTTGTTCCATATGTTGACATGTCTTTGACATATGGAGATTTCTTATTTATATACACATTTTTTATTCATCACTGCAACAGATAGTTGAATAAATATGAATAAAAGGAATAATTTGTTCTTAAAATACTTCAGTCTGGATGGAATTTTGCATCTTCAATACATGGTTTTGGTATATTTTGGGCTAGTAACTTGGTGGAAAGACTAGGAAATGTACAGTTTTAAGCAAGAGTTTAAGGGGTTTTTGTTTTGTTCTTTTCCATACTGAAAGGATCACAAAGTAGGAAGTAATATAGGACACAATTTTTGTTTCAATTATGGAGTTACACTGAGAAAATACCAAAAGTTTGATGGTTCTGAATATTAGAATTTCTTGTTTGGGCATTAAGTATTCTTATCCTGTCAATCTTATGGAAATGAAAGTGGTATGGAATAGGTGTTAGAAATTAAAGCCATTTCATATAATTATTAAATGTGCCACTCCATTCTGAAACGGGTGCAGCATTAAATGGGCTTTGTTTGATATTAATCAAACTTTCCTACCTGAAATACCTTCTAAATTTAATGACTCTGTTCTGAAGTCAAGATTGGCTGTCATTCAAATTCAGTCTATGGGAGGATACGTCTTTTAAATTTTTTTTTTTACTGTACACAGAGCCAAAGGAAGCTGTACAAAAAAAAAATGTAATTATATGAGATGAAAGATAGAATAAAACTGTGGGAGAGAATAAAGGTGTACCATTCAATATCTCATATGTTCTTTGTCATGGAAGTGATTTCTGCAGTTGTAAGAAGAATGATAATTTACTCGGGTTTAGATTCTGCATTTGTTAAAGCGGTGTTGTACTCTTACAGTGCATGTCATGTAGATAAAGCTCAGTAAAAGGAGAAAATAGAAAGGAACATGTCTCAGTGGCAGAAACTCTTCTATTTTGCTTTCATAGGATGTTGCCTAAAAGTCTGCATTTCAAAAAGATCAGTGTTATTCACAAAAATCAAGCATTTAAAAATGTGAAGAAGTTGTTACACATCATCAGATTTTCATTGAAGGTAAGTTTTCACAAGAAGAAAACTGCTAAATAATATGATTGAAGGGAATTTTACTGATTTACACCCTTTGAGAGTCACAGAAAAATGCGCTATGGCAACAGATTAGCTACACAGAACAGAGGAAATTTTTTCCCCTCATTCCAATTTTTCCCATCCCAGTGGGATTTGAGTCCATTTTTCTGGTAGAAGCAGAGAGAAAGAGAGAAAAACTCTTTTTCTACCTACTGATCTGACACCAATCTTACACTTCTGGAGCAAGTTGTGTGAATGAGCCCTCTCATGCCCATAGAAATGAAGCAACTTTCAGTTCAAACAGCAGCTATGGGCTTCGTTCTTCAATTGCAAAAGTAAAGCAGATGGAACAGATGCTATTTCTTTGTGGCTCTCCTCCATTTCAGAATTCATATCCTTTCACTCAGCTCTGTGGTCGCTAAAAAAATGATTTTCATGCATCAAATTGTTTTCCTGGTTAATGAGATGCTGAGGGACAACTGAGACTATAGCCCCTACATTATTACTGTCTCTCCCTGCAGAGCGCAGGTTCCAGAAGTGACCAGTCCAACATCTTGCCATGTTCACAGCATGACTTGAATTTTAATGTAAAATTCCATTCAAAAATACTAATTAAAGTTATAACTCCAGCACAGGAAATTAAGGATGGTAATAAAAGAGCTGGCTGGAAAAATTCCATGCAAAGGGTTTTTCTCTCGTTCCATGTTACTTAGACAAAACCAGTTCAATTTTTTTTTATGTGAAATGACATTAGCTTGGACAAATTTGTATTGTATGGTATTGTACAGAAAAAACACTTTGAAAATGATGTAGCATGACTTTTTAATTTCTTGGGAAAAAACTTTCTATTTTGAAAAAAATTGTTTTAAAGTTATTATTACCTAACAAATTTAGAAATATTAAAATAATAAAATATTTAAATGAAATTATTAACCCAATATAAGGACATGATGATGTTTTACTCTAATTTCAGCTGTATTTGACAAACTAACATATTTTTAGTGAACAAAAATTAGTTCTTTTTTCACGTCTAGTTTTATCTCTCCCAGAAACTAAAATTAAACTGGCCATTTTACTTTGGCTTTATAAACATATACCAATTGCATTATACCCTGAGAGAATTGATAGATAGCATAATAAACAACAAAATATTTAATCTGATCTGTTTATTGCAAGGTGTATACTTTTCTTAAGAAAGGAAAAGCAATAGATTAATTGATGTCTCAATAATGTGCTTCATAATTTCTCATATTGGTGGTCAATTTAGAAATTGGAAAAAAGAGGATCAGTAAAAAAAAAATAATTAAAGGTAAACAAGGGACTTGATAAACAGAATAGGAGACAGCAAACAGGAAAGAGTCCCAAGAACTGATCTGTATAAGAGGCTTATGAAAGTTTCTTAATGTTTTGGATACAAAAGTTAAATGTGAGTTCACAGAATTTGCCGATGTTTCAGAGAAGGACTGCACAGCAGAAACAGAATCTGAGTATCATGGCAGAATCATTAGATCAAAGGAGGAAATGAATAGAATTGTAAAGACATTTAGGACATCAAATTGTCTTGAAAGAGCAATTAAAATTTCTCAGATGAGCTAGGGGCTTTTTGCTCAAAAATAGCATGGGAAGAAGACATTGGTTCATCATAAGATGTCTAAAAAATGTCATTATTAACCATCAAGAAGAAGGTAAATGTGGAAATGAAGTGCATTAAGCAACATATTTTCAGTAGAAATCAGAAAGTAAACTTAGGGAAAATAGAATGCTATAAGAAAAAGAACAGATTATATTTTTACCAAAGGAGAGTAAAATTCTTGTCTCATTTCATCAGGTTAAGCCTGAACAGAGAATATGATTTCTTTTTGCAAAAGGCATCACTAGGGACAATAGTTATCTTGGTGAGGTTGAGTAAAGAATAAAAATATACATTTCCCATAAAGTTTTGTGAGTTCAGGATGGGGTTTTTTGTTGCTGTTGTTGCAGGGTGGGGGGATGGTGGGGGTGATTGGCTTTTGTCATCATTGTTTTGGTTTGGTTTCTTTAATCCACTTGGATTTCTATGCCAATTTGGTAATACAGAAAGGACACTGTTAAGTGCAGGCCTTAAGACTCACACTTGTAGGCTTTAAGATTAACACTGCAGCAGATATAAAATCTGTTGGTAAATATAAATTCTGCTTCTGAACTACACATTCATAATTTTTTAAGACTTAATTTCTCAGCATCTCGATGCCATTTATTTGAAACCCCTAATTTAAAGAATACCTTAGTTAACTAACATTTTATGCATACCAAAATGGAATCCTAACTATGGGAGGAAGTGGGGGAGCGGGAGGGGAAGCAGCTCACGAAAAATGAGGATGCCATGATATCAATGGTATCATTAGTTTCTAGCCACTTAAGATGATACTACTTCTGGCTGCAGAATACTGAACATATTAAAAATTTTACATTCAGAAAACACTGATACCTACATCAAATGTGTCCTGGACTAATATTCACAGTATCCTCTTTTTTTTCCAAAATCTCTTCCTACATTATTCTTTTGAAGTTGTTATAATATCTATAGTTTTAAAAAGGATGGTTTCTGTATAGAGATTTCCCAACCATTTAATTCATTTCTCCCAGGGGAGGACATTGCTTCATTTTTTTTTATTGAAGCATTAGGAATAGTTCTTAAATTAATCTATCAGTACTTCTTTTTTTCATTTTTTGTTTTTCTGTTTTAATGAATTCTCAGACTTATTTATAAATTTGAATTAAACAGACATGGAAAATGTAACTACCCATGCTGTGTTCCAAATGGTTCAATTACAGGTAGAACTCTCATGGGAGACAACATTTACATTCGGTGATGTCTCAGATAAATATTTTCTCATTTTGGCTGAATAACATAGTAATTTCTGTATTTCATAGGGACAGCTGAAAGAAGAAAATAATTGGTATAGCATTACTGCCTTGTCCTTTATAACCTCGATCTTAAAGAATAAATGTCCCTTAAATGTGATTGAATGAAGACTCATTAATGGAAGTTATATGAGATAATCAGACTGTCAGTCTGCATTTTTTGGTGTCCAGAAAATGAAAAGCAAGCAAGACACTTACTAGAACAAGTGAGACATGGTTTTTGCTGTGATAAAGATGCAATCCAATACAAATCTACTAAACGTCATCTTCTCTTGGAGTCAAAATGACATCTTTATTCTCCACACTTTTAATCCTGAGGCACCTCACAGCAGCAACTGTCAAACTAGTGCTAATTCAAAAAGAGCCCTGGAGGTGAAAATGTTTGACAGCCTCTCTCAGTTATCCAAATGAAAAATCAGGTTGTTTTCTTTCACCGTCTTTTTTGTCCACTTCTGTACAAACTTCCTTCAATTTGCTTTTCAATTTCATTGTCACTGCCAGCCTCCCCAATTATTCAACTTTAAGATTTCTTTTCCTCTGCTGTTAATGATTCAGATGGGATTTTTTGTAGTGTAACATACACACAAATAAAAGGTGTGAATTCCCTAATATGAATGGTAAAGGTACCTTTTTTTGGGGCTATACACATCATCTGAGAAGAAGAAAAGCCTCAATCTTATCTTTGTTTTGCAGAAGGACTCCCTGCTTTCTGAATATATTAATTTACATAATTAACATTACAGTAAAAGTGAAGATTAAGAAAAAAGCGTTAGTGCCAAAGTAAGTTGGAAGCAATCTTATAGGGCTTTGGCTGCTCTTGGCTTCTAATTCACTCTGTATTGATGCTCTATTAGGTGTTATAAAGGCATGAAATGTGGACTAGTGATTTAAATATAATGCATTTATGGTGATTTTCTATCTCTGTTGCTATGAACAACATTAACTTTATAGTATACAGAATATGCAGAAATTAAATAGTCAGAATAATTGCTTAATCACTCCACAGTATTTAAGGTCATTGGGTCACAAGGCCACCCCTTCATTAAATTGCAAGTCACTGAGTTCCTCTCAAAGACCCAGAGATTCTCATAACAGAGATGTTTGTGGATGGCAGGAAATGTGGGATGGCCCCAAGCACATATGGATGGAATAAGTGTAGCTGAGACATTCAGCGCACCACAATGCAGATGTCCTAAGGTGTGTCTCAAACCAGTGCACATGCGATGAACTAAAGGTGAACCCAGAGTGAAAAGTTAGCCAGCAAAAAGATGTAGTGCATGGCTGCATTCCTGTCCCTGGCGGTGGCTCAGGCCATCCCATCAGTGTGGTACATCAGCAGCCTGGAATTCTCATGGACTAGGTGTGAATAGACACTCAACAAAAGAGACCACAGGGCTGTCTAAGCATAAGACCCCTATCCTGGCTGGGATCAGGGTGACAGTCGAATTCCAGGGTTTTACAGTCTAAAAACTGAATCATTTTACATCAAAATCATGCCATTTATCAGTAAAATTAATTGTTTTCAGAAGCCTGAAAAAAAAAAAGACATGGTAAGCAAGTGAATTTTTTGTTTGTCTTGAATCTTAACCAACAATCAAGATTCAGTATGTCAAATTTTAGCCAAACTGTTCAGCTGCTGGGCAAACTCTGGGAACAGAGTAAAAGTTATAGTTGCATTTGTGTATATACTCTGAAGATTTAATGGAACAATATCATGTTCAAAAAGTCCCTTGCTGGGGATGACAAGAAAAAGGCAAACAGCACATTTTTGCACAAAAACATCCTGATGTACTCTTCTTTTGTGAGTATTTTGTATTCTTAGCTTCATTAGATTGGCTGTGGAGGAATTAAATTTAATGCAGCACTCTACAGTCCTACTTTCCAAAGGTCCGTTAAAGAACTTTCAAGCAAATATCACTGGCATCAATGGAAATGGGATTTTCCCATTGTGCTCTGTGAGCTCTGGATCCTATTTCTTGTTTACAAGTTATTTCTGTGTTATTTTTCAAACTGTCGAAGGTTTTTTGTAAGGTTGACATTAAGCTGTGAAGAGCAATGGGACTAAATTCACCATCTTAGAGCCAGTAGGTTATCTCCAAAAGGGTGTCATGGCTCTGATTCATTCATGAAACAAGGTTCACACAATCTGTTATGTATTACAGTTTGCCTGACTACATTTTCTTCTTTGTATCTTGGCCAAGACATTTCAGTGTTCCTGTTCCTTTGAGACCCTCTGTTTAAGATGTGAGTGATTTCCAATGCAGAACATTATTGCTGCAATTGATTAATTAACTCTTTGTTAATAAACCCACCACTGAAATTCTAACTTTTTAGTCCAGGCGCTTCCACTTTATTTTATTCTTTAAAGTGTTTTTTTAATGGTGTGTGAAAAAACCACAAATATCAGAATTAATTTTGATTATTTCATGTTGGTCCTCTGGACATATCAAGAAACAGAGATAAGAAAAACTGGATAAGGGTTTTCCATCTCACTCCAGACAATCTTCAAAGAAAGTAAATTACATTTATTATTGATCAGCTGGGAAATTCATAGTGCACAAGGGAATATCCCCATTGGGCAGATTGGTTCTCAGGCACAGTTATTTACCCTCCATTTGCTGTCTTCTAGAGAAGAATGAATTAATCTTTTCATCCTTTAAAACAGGCTGGTGGGAAGATGCATGGAGGATCTTTACCTTTTCAAATAAAATGTCTTTTAAGACGAAAATGAAAAAATCTGCCTTGCCGTGTGAGGCCCTATGAACAATACATTCATGGCATGTATAAGCAAAGTGTTAACATTTATGCAGAGTTTAATGTTTTTTTTAACTGCCAGAACCATAAAGTTTTCTGATTTGCTGCTATTCTGGATTTTCAAGAGCTCGTGAGGAGACCACTCAGGCCAAGCTTTTGAGCAGAAGCGCAGCAGTAGTGCACATCATCCTGTACCTGCCATTCCAATCCCCTCCTAATATGAGGGAGATTAAAGTTCTGTGTAAATGAAAATCCATATGGGTTTATCATTTTCTGCAGGTGTATGATTTGGCCTCAGATAACTAAGCACAGAGTCTTGATTTGTCCAGAATAATATGACTAGTAGAACAAGGATAAATAGTGCAGATTTTCTCATTTTTAAAATAAATATCGCATTGCTGATCTGCATGGAATATAAGTTTTAAAATTCAGATGTTAAAATTCATAGAAGAATTGAAAACCTTTAATTCTACTCCTTGCATGAACCTAGTATTACCCCAGCTACCAAAGTATTATATGATTTAAATTTTTCTGCCTAAGTCCTTTATTGCATTCATCAGACAAAGTTGCCAAATCCTTCTTCAAAGTGGGCTTGGAGCCAAAAAATGTCATAGCTCTTACAGCTGGTTCCAAAAATCCAGAAGGAATAGATTTCCACCAGAAATGTAACTGTAACTTGAAAGTAAAATTGAGGAATCACCATAAGTTAGAAATGGATATTTTGAATTTTCATTCTTTGAAGTGCCATGTGGATATCATAGAATCTTAGAAAGGTTTGGGTTAGAAGGGACCTTAAAGCTCACCTATTTGCAGCCCCCTACCATGGGCAGGGACATATTACACCAAACAGGGTTGCTCAAAGCCCTATCCAACCTAGCCTTGAACACTTCCAGGGACTACTTCTCCTGGCAACCTCTTCCCTTACCATCCTCACAATAAATAATTCCTTCCTAATATCTAATAAAACCTAGCCTCTTTCAGTCTAAAGTCATCACTCCTTTTGTCTATCTCTGCATCCCCTTGCAAAAAGTCACATATTGGCAGATAACCCAAGGTTGTGATAGGAAGCAGACATTTGACCATTTACAAGTTTTCCCTGGCTAGAAGTCGCTAATACCCTTGCTTCACACATTACCATTCCTTAAAAAAAAATGCTGCAAATGGGCTCTTCACAATTTCTGGCTGAAGAACACTTCATATTTTGGTTTTGGTAATAAAAATCTCAAATAATGAAAAAGACTTGGAAGGTTTCTAAGGATCTCTCTCAACATGACAGTCTAACAAGTGCATTATTCTGGATTCTTAGTGAATTCAGGATATTGCATCAGGTACTTGCCTCTGCAAACTCTTCTCAATTGCAATAGTGTTTTATGAGTAACTTAACTGAGATGGGATTTAAAAGATGATTGGGAGATCTGGGAAAATTTCTTCAAGAATAATTAGCAAAATGGTACATCACTAAGGATAAAGGGAAAGATTGCCTTTGTCTTGCTTATGGTCTAACAGTTGTGGGCTGAACTCCAGAGCGAAAGCCTCACAGCACCTTGAAGTATTTCAGTGTGAATATTTCCATCAGACGGGTTTGATCAGTTTATTAAAACATATGAAACTGGGACGTGACTCAAGATATTGTCTACATTGTGATTGTAGTTCAAAATTATTTATTTTGTCTAAAATGTTCTTCTGTACTCTTAGCTGCATCTTCTAGTTCGATTGTCCAATAATTTTGGGGTATTATATTTTTAAAATAAAGGTCATCCATTTTAGCAAAATCTAATATCAAAAAACTTTGCCAAGCACCCTCCATTCTAAAGCTTATTTACTGGTTAGCTCTATAACATAATTACAGGTTTAGTAACATGTTTTACTTTTAGCCAGTTCAGATATTCACTGTCAGTGAAGCTGCTTAAAACTATAGAATCCTTATAGGGCTTATTCATCACTGAAGTCTTATTTTCTGAAGTAAATTAATGATTTGCTATTCCTGGAGACTTTACTGCGCTTATCACTGTATTAACTTGCATATCACTGTATTAACTTGCATCAAAAAAATCACACTAAGCCATTTTTCAAACCTTGACAAAAATAGCCTAGAGACATTCTGGTGAATGAAGGTCTTGAGGGAGAAAAAAAGCAGGTATATTTTGAATAATGGAAATGTACTCAGTTAACATCAGGTGTATTTGTCAGAGGTTATTTCCAGCATTCAGGATCAGCCTTCCTTTTATGAAAAATAAGTCAGAATATAGTAGGAGATGATATTGGGACGATTTAGAAAAAGGAAACCCATTCATAGCAGTTAAGACTTTGGCTTGACTGTGAATATTGTTTGGGTGCCAATTGGCATTGGCATTGTGCATCTGACACTTGGAGATCGATTCAAAAAATCCAGCAAATGCTTGCAACAGGCAAGACAGTAACATCTCCGAGACAGATCCCTAGCAGAGGAAAGAGTGAAGATGAGAGAAAAGATTTGTAAATGAACAGGTATTTTATTAATGAAAGTGGCACCTGGAAAAATGAAAAAAATGTAAGACAATGTTGAAAAAATATTACCAAAAGAAAAAAAGAAAGAAAAAAGGGGATTATGGTTTTTTTTTTTTTTTTTGTTTGGTTTTCTTCCCCACAAGAGAAGAATAATATATCCCATTGTCTCTTTTATTCCATAAGGTAGTAGTTAAAAGCTGCACTAAAACTAGTAACCGTGGAGGTGTCTTTCCAATGGCAATTAACATTGTGATAGATGCTAACAAGAGAATCAAACGACTGACCTAGGAAGAGCAGGTGGTTCGAGGACAATTTCTTTAATTTGAAGATTCCTAGGAAAAAGATTTTTGATCAACAGTCATAATAACCATAGAATTATTAAGGAAAAGACCTCCAAGATCATCAAGTCATCAAACTCTGTGTAACGAAACCTCTCACTGCATGTGTGTTTGGTCAGGTACAACAAGGATGATTTCTGTGCTGTACTGTAATCGACACTGAGCTACCATGTGTCACAGAGTGAAATAGGCAGCAGCTCATACAGACTAGGAATTACACGCACATTTCAAAATATATGAACAGTTACAAAATTGTAAGATCGGTAAAAAAGTGGAAACAGAAATGAATTAATTCTTGGACTTCACCTATCAGGCTTATGCAGAGATTTTGATGTTCCAAGCACTAACCAAAAAACATCAAAGAAAAAGTCAGAGAACTTAGTAAGTAGGAAATCAGAAGAAATGAGTAGGAAAAAAGTAGTGCTTCTGACAGACCTTGAATCTTTTTCAAGGAAGTTTAAATAAGCATGAAAAATTATGAACTAAATGTTATAATGTAATGCAATGGAGAAGAGAACAAACAGATCCTCTCTCAGACATTCTTGTGACTGGACTATAGGAGTGCTGCCAAATTTGCTGCTTAGTTATTCTCAAAGATGTTTTTATAGTGAAATTTAAAATTTCCTATTTTCCAGTTTACTTGTATTGCATTTTGGAAAGAAGAGTAGGGTCTAGGGAACTTGTAAAATTTGGAAATGACAGTGTTCCATGTAAGAATAATAGGGGTTTGTTATGCAGTTTGCAATAAATTTTCACGTGGCTCTTGTTTCAATAAAGCAGTTTGGATTTATGGCAAGAATGACTGAAGGGACTAAACATATCCTTTCCATCAAATCACGTCATATGCATTCAGAAATGAAAACTGAAAAAATAATAATCATGTGCTTTGAGAGTCTAACTGGAACACTGAAAAATGAAATGGTTTAATTCATCTGTCTCTTACAGTTTACAGCATTTAATGTTTTCCTTCTAAGTTAATTAGTGATATTTTGAATAGAATACGATTAGAAATACAACCTAAAATGCAAAGAAAAGCTCATATGATTGCTCTACAATTCAGAGACTTATCAATATAATCCCTTGTGTGCAACTTTCACCCTTGTGGCTTGATAAATAATTTCTTTGTAATTTCATATACCTGACCTGATTAACAAAGGATTGATTATTTCCTAAAACAGTTTTGTAATTAATACCAAAGTCACACTCCATCCCCCTTGTTGATCCTTCCCTCTACATGTTTCTGATAAAATATAATTGTGTTAATTCTCTCTGGATTGATTAGATATAATGTTCAAAGGGAAATCTACTTTATTGCTGACCTAACGTACCTTTATTAATAAGAATTTTTTTAATATTACACTTCAAAGATGAAAGTTTCTTAATTAACAGCAGAAGCTTTTCTGAACCAAGTCTATTACCGTCACTACGCCATTTCCTGAGGCTCTATTATTTTCTTTATTAACAAAATCCATTTGAGATACAGGCTTGAAAATAATATTTAGACACAATGAAAAATGTAGTGCTCTGAACATCGCTAATAATTTTAAAAATAAAATTTTATGAACTAAACTTTTTATGTAAAGAAGAACAACTAAAATGTGTGCTTGGAGTGAAGTTCACCACTTCACTTCCATTTGGAGGATTTAAATGGCACTCGAGTGGTTCACATGCCTTCAGATCTGCAGGGGGTGAATTTCACCCCTAATCAAGGCAGTTTTTATTATGTTATTTGAAAAAGTGATCTTTTCTAACTCTGAAATTCATCTCAATATTTATGTTTAATTGATAATGTGCTATTTTTAAAGTCACATTTATGGTAGCAGAGGTCAAGCAAGATATTTGCCAGGAAAAAATCTACACTGTAACTATTCCAGCAACTAACAGTCAAATAAAGGATTTCATACAGTGGTCCATAACAGTATATAAAATTCACCAATGCAGAAAGGCTGTCCAGAGGGGCTTCAAATGGCTTTTTTTAAATCCATATTGGTATTTACTTAGCCATTTATGGTATCTGAAGATGACTTATTTATGGCCTATCTTTAACTACTTCTCCTTGATTCTTTTCTATGTTCATTATTTTAAAAATTAATAAAAAATAAATTTAAAAGAAACTGCTTTCTTTGTTTCTGCCTGTTGACAGAAGAATATAATATTTAAGGCTTCTCAGCAAAACTAAGGTTAAAAGATCTAATGGTGGTTCTTCCAATGGGAAAAAATCCCAAATAAAATAATTTCTAAATAGAGATGCCAAACAAATTTTCTCTGAAACACACTACTCAAACATTGAAGCCTGTGTATTTGAGGAAGTGCAGTCCTGTACCTGTTCTTCAGCAGGCAATACTGGCAGGTTAACACATTCATGGTAAGATTAATTAGGCCCAGTAAAAATTGCATGCATTATCATTAGCATGTTGTGGGTCTTAAGCCACCTCAAATTTGAAGACTGACATTGACCTCTAAAATTCTTAGAATTTATGTAAGTTATTATCTCCCAGTTTAATATGCAAACATGAGGGGGAGAGAAAACTAAATTTCCCAAGAATTAAGGAGTTACAGTTTTAGGAATTTTATTCTGTTACTATTGAAAAAGTTGCCACCAGTTTTTAAAAGTTCTCCTTCCAGGAACATAAAGAAGAGAGAGCTGCTTTAAAATGTATTTTTATTAGTTTAAAAAGAACACTGATGAACTTGCCTGAGAAAATATGAGAGTCTCTTTATTGCTGTGCATTTCTATGAAATCCTATCTTTTTATCATCTATTTTGCTTGAAGAGTATTGAAAATCAAGGAAAGACAAAAGAAAATATTCACTGAAAAGAGCTGTAATCCACTGGTTATCACATTGATTATATATATACATTAAAATTAGGAACATATGCTGGATATTTACAAAAAAAAATCAAAAGAAAACTTGGAAGAATACAATACAATGGCAATGTCACTGAAATAAATCAGACAAATTAGAAAAAAAAAAGGTATAAAATTCTTTTTTTTTTAAAGGAAAACCTTTTGAGAGTATAGTATTAAAGACGTGCATTATTCATATGCAGTCTGGCCACAGTATTTGCCTTCTTTACCTCTCAAATACATATTACATGAAATCACTTGCCTTTCGTTTGTCTACTTCTTCCAATGTTTTGGGTTTCAACTACCTATGTACTATCTGTACATTTTACAATTACCAAAATATAGAGTGGAGTTTGAGTACAGAGCAGCTCACCAGAAAAGGAACAGGAGAATGAGATTACTAATTACAATAATATTCATACAGACACATCAAAAAGCAACTTCAGACCAAATTCATAAACAGGATTTTTATAGTTAAATGACATGAAACAACCTTCACTTCCAGTCAACTCTCTTAAACTACACTGGTCCGGAATATCCTTTTGTGAGAACTATGTTCCAAGGAAACTCTAAAGCATTTAGACAGGATTCAGAAGATAAAAACAAATTAAAGGAATAAAAACCTTGAATTAGAAAGTAAGTCTCCAAAATACGTAGTGGTTGAATCTGTGTAATAAAAACTCCTATGAAGATCTGCTAATGATTTTCAAATATTTTAAAGGCTCCATAGAGGAAGAATTAACAAAAATTTCCATGTACCTATTGTGGGGAGAATAGTTGTAGTGGGAGAAACTGCAGTGGAGATCTAGGTCAGATACTAGGAAGAAATCTTTTAATGATAAGAATAATTAATAAGTGGAATTCCTATCACTTGAGTTTTCAAAAGAAGGATAGGAATGTATCAGCTGTTGTCAATTTGATTCTGCCCTGGGGCCATGGATAGGTAAAATGATTATTCAAGTTCCCATCTACATGTATCTTAACTCTACTAATCTAGGATAGATTGTCACTTTATAGGCATCAGGTTTTGTGAAGATGTTAATGAAAAAAATCAAACACAGGATGTGAACCTACTCCTCTTGCTGAAGTATTTTTGAGAGACAACTAGATAATAATGTCTCCTTGTCTGAATCTCTTCAGGCAGTGATAGAAACGTAAGGACACTGTAAACAGTGGCAGTACTGTAATTTTCTGAGATTTCTGGAAAGACAGAAAATCAGAATGCATGTTTTTCTTGTCTTGAAGCCATTCATCAGCCATCAGTTGCACGGGAGATGATCTACACTTAGACATGATAAGGTATCGCAATGAAAATAATCTTCCCATTGCTTTTGCTCTATAGAAACAACTGAACACTGCAGTGGTAAGTGCAGCAAAGCATATTTTTGCAATGCAAGTTCGTTCAACTTTGGAAAGAAAATCTGGTCGTCTCATTAGAAAAAGGAAGGCCACCAAGAAGAGAAATCTGCAAAAAGACTGAAGTCAAGAACATTAATGTTACTCCTCAGTAGTTTTGTATTTGCAGGTTTTGCTTGAAAAAATTATACTCAGGTTTTTGACCAAGGACAATACAATAAATTAATGAAGATACATGTTTTTGGAAATTAATAAAAATAGATTAACAAATAAAGGTTGCTCCTGACAAATCAACAACTGTAGAAGATACGGAATGTAATTCACTTGCTGTGAATTCTAGTTCATTGTAGGAAAAAAATTATATCTACAATCTAAACATGAAATAGGTTTTCAGATTTCAACAAAGCACAGAATTTTAAAATGGAAAACCCACACATTATATTTACAATGGGCTTTAAATAGAGTAATGAAGATACCTACTCATTACCAGTTTGATTTCATGTCTTTTCAAGATGTTGTAAATAGTTGACCATCTCAGGCTCAACAATTGCAGGCAGAGCTCCTTGCCATATTGACAATGGCATGAAGACTATTGTTTCCAGTCTCTTCAGATCAAGTTCACATGACTGCATTTATTTGAAGTGTTAAGGTGGAACTCATTCCTCTTCAGGAATTCCTAATGCCCTAAATTCTAATTCTACTTTTTGTCTGTGGTGAAATCAAGTCAGCTGACCTACCAGCAGGGGCAAGATTCAGCTGCCTTATCACAGGCTATGGTACCATTTGAGATGCCATTTGAGATGGGGTGTCCCATCTGCCCTCCAGCTGCAAGTCCAGAAAGCAATGTCTCCTGTGAGTTCAGCATCATGGCTCTCACCTCTCCTGATGCCTGGCATAGCCTAGGGTATCATCAGGGGCCATATTTAAGCAACCAAATTGAGAAGTGAGTGTTTAGTTTATGAAGACAGAAACTGCTCTCTGGAGTTGACTGAAAACACCTCCAGCCACTATAAGGGGACTTAGAAACCTACCTTCTCTGCAGACACCTCTACTTTGGAACATAAACATAGTTGAAATTATTTCCACGTTTCATAAAATTATATATATATATATATAATTTTGACCTCACAATTGCTGAGAACAATCTACTTTAAAGTTCTCTTTTTTTTGATGTGTTTTCCCTGTAAAGGTCAGTACAGGTTAAACCCATTGACCCTCTGGGCACATTTCAAACCCCTTGACTGAGGCTTTTGCCTTAGGGGAGAAACAGGGCATTGGGTAAGGTCTATATTATATTGGGCAGCTGAGTCTCTTTCAATTTAGTTTCACATCAGTCATCCATTACTCATTCTTCTTAATAATTTACATGGGCATCCAGAGAGATTGTGATGAGCATAATTTAAAAAAAATATTAATAATTAAGGGATCTAAAGTAAGAAGTATATGAATGAGGATGTCACACTGAAAATGATCTATTGAGGATGATGTATACCATAACAGAAAAATCAGATACAGTGTTCTTATATTGTTAAAGCAAAAGGAAGCTTCCCTGGTTATGTTGAGTAATCTGAGGCTTTAGAGTCTTGAACATAACATGTGAAGATTTTCTTTATCCACATTTACCTTGAATAAGAGAAAATACATGCACTGGTGAGTCAGTAGCTTCTTTCTCTATTAACAGATATAATAGCTGTCCTGTCAAAAGGATTATCACAGGGATTGTCACAAAAATTACTTAAAATTGTGCCAGTCTAAGCACTGATGAATAAACTACTTAGAAAATATATGTACCAGTGAATCATGATAAATAATTCCTTTTGCAAGAAATATTACTCAATCAGAACTCAACAGTGTTGTGAACATCTTAACATGATTAACATTTTGTGCCCTCAGTGCTCCTGAAATGCTGCATATATGTCACTGTTTTCAAGTTGAACAAATAATTACTTTAAGTTGAAAAACTTAGAATAAGAGAATGTTAAAACAGGAACAAGAAATAGGGAGAACCAAAGGACTGAAATAGTACAAACCAAGGATGTTATATTTTCCTGCAATCATAGAATCATTAAGGTTGGAAAAAACCTGCAAGATATCAAGTCCACCCTTTGACCTAATACCCTCACACCCATGAAACCATATCATGAAGTGCCACATTCAATTGTTTTTTGAACACTTGTAGGGAAGGTGACTCTACCTTTTCCCTAGAGAGTCTATTCCAATGCTTAATCATTCTTCCAGTGAAGAAATTTTTCCTAATGTCCAACCTAAATCTCCCTTGATAGAATTTAAAGCCACTTCCCCTTTTCCTATCACTAGTGGCCTGGGAGAAGATACTTATCCCCACTTTGCCACAACCTCAGTCAGTTTTGCATAACCTTTGCTTCACCTTGTACATGTCTTCTGATTCATTAATTTTATAATTTTATCATTTTATATCCATCTTCACATTGTTTCTTTAAGAATAATTTCTTGTAATTGTTTTGGTGCATGTCAGTTAATACTGAAGCATGATTGTTGCAGGTTCAAGCAACTTCAGTCCAACTCTTGCAGTCATTACTGTCATACTGCTGCTTTTCCTACAGACTTCAATATTTTTCATCTAGTTTTTCACTTTTTCTTCTTTTAGATATTTAATTTTCTGGTTTACCCCAATGGTTCAAGTTTTTCATTCAACTATGTGTGAGATGAGAAAATAAGCAAGACAGAAAAAGCAGTGTATGAAAGCTGCTATGCCCTAAAAGAAGTACCAAAGTATAAAGAGATACAGCTAGGTATAAAGAAAAATAGTTATGCATTTATTTATAGTAATTGTAGAGGAAAGGCTTATAAAGAAGAATATTCCTTAAACTAATCTCAGGATCACATTGTAAATATGGATATGCACATACAATGCAAATACCATAAAATATTACATTGATATCTCAACAGTAAGGGAAGATTTGATCTCTTCCAATTTCTAGTCTATCTTCTGGAAACAATGATTTCCAGCATGCACAGGCAATAAGGGAATTCAAGCACTGAGAATTATGCCATGTTGCACTAGATAGGAGGACAATGTCCATTGCCCAGTGCATTTCTCCTTAATTAGTACCATTGCTCATTATAACTGACTCATACAGTTTTGTAATTATGTTAGAGTGAGGAAGGGGAATTAGCATGCATAAAAATTGTCAATATTTTACAGATTTCAAATAGAGCAATATATAGTCACAATTTAAAATTTTTTTTCAAGTTTTATTTTTGGATTTAGTGGTGTTCAAATTTTTATAGATTTATGATTTACAGATAATGAAATAATCAGAAGAAAAACACCTTAGAAGAATTTCTTGAGGTAACCACTGCCTCCATTTGACACAATCCTTTTTACAAAAACTCCTATGTCCATCAAGCACCTACTGTTTTATTCCATCTTCAATTCTAGCTTCTTTGTGTCAAGCAAGATACTATGAAGTGAATCTACACCTACAGTTTCCTGAAAAATAAGATACCCTGCGCCATATGCTATAGGTATAAAGAAAATCCTTCTGAGAGAATCACAGGGCTGCTAAGCATGACTCCTCATGGCTGTGAATGCTCTAAAAGACAGGAAATTTTTGTATTGTAGTGCAGAAGTGTAAAGGAGTGTGTACATGCTTTATACCATTTTGGCTTCATATGACCAGAAGAGGCTCAAATGCAATAGAATTCCAAAATGCACTAGCAATCACACTTGCTTTTCTAAATAATAGACAGGATAACTGGAGCGAAGAAGGGCGGGAATACCTGCACCATTGACACTAGATGCCAGAGAAATAGCTTGGAAAACTGTTGAAGCTGGGCAATTTTACATGGTACAAGTAGGGTATGAAGTAGTCACAAAGGTGAAGTAATGTCTAGAACACAATTCTGCCATTTCTGGGCTGAGCACCTAACTTTCTCAGATGCTGTATGTTAAAACACATATGCACCACATAACAAACCTTTTAAACTTCCTCATTGGGCTGGAGGTTGGAAAAATATTTTCCCCCCAATATGAAGTTTCAATAGCCCTGCGGGCGAAAAGCAGGCATTTTGGAGTATTTAGGATAATTTCACAATAAACTAGAATGCAGAAAGAAGATTTCTGTGTCAAATTTAGGCACCTTTGCAATTATATAGTCCTAAAAAGTGAGTGGACTGGATTGTTTCTCTTAGAGTTGTGTCCTCCAAGGTTCAATAATGAGCCCAGTGTTGCTTGACTAACCATCATTTGTTTGGATGAAGGAGTAGATGCCTCGGCAGCAAGTTCACTGGTGACACAAAGCTGAGAGGAGTGGCCAACACCACAGAGGGCTGTGCAGCCCTTCAGAAGGGCTTTGACAAATTGAAAAGATGGGCAGAGAGAAACTTTTGAAATTCAACAAGGGCAGATGCAGGGTGCTGCACGTGGGAAAGAATAAACACACAGAGCAGCCCAGGCTGGGGGCTGCCCTGCTGGAAAGCAGCTCTGCTCCTTCCAGAGAAGAACCCAGGGGTACTGGTGGACAACAAGATATTTTGTATTTGGGAAGAGATAACATTTCTTTGCTATGAGAGGATACTGGATGAAAAATATATTTATATGTGATGAATAAGCATCAAGTACAATAAACAAATGCTTAATAGAAATAAGAATTATCAGCTCATTAAAGTTCAGTGTGAAAGTTCACGGAATGTAGAGATTACACAAACAAATAAGAACTAAGGAATAACCAAATTACCATTAAACCAGAGATTGAGCATTTAAATTTTTTTGTATTCATGTGATACATAAGATGATGCAAGTTTTCACTGCTTCCAAAAAAAAACCCAACAAAAACAAGGAGTGAATAGATGAGAATTACTTGTTTGTGGCATAAATAAATGACTTGCTGTGGGCTGTTGTGCTGTAGGCTGTGCATGTACATAGCCTGTTATGAAACCTTTACAGGGGTTTTTGGCTCATTTCCTGTACTAAGTTTCAAAATTTCTCCACTATATTGGCATTTTCTGGAACTCCCATTTTCTGTTCATTTTTATTTCAGCTTGGATCTGGTTCTTTTTTATTTTTTTCCTTTAGTAGTCTCATTTTCCTTTGTTTTCAGATTGAGTTTTTTAAGGATTATTTAAATTAGAGCTGTTTTGCCGCCTGAATAATCTCTGTCATCTTGTGGATGACTGTGTTTGGTCACAGACATTTTTACTATGATGGAGGTCAACCAGTGGAATAAAAGACTTGCGGTTTCTCTGTCCTTTGAGACACCCAGAAAACAATTTGCCTTGAATATCCTGCTCTATATGACTCTCTTTATTAGGAGGTTGGTCCATGGGTATACTGAAGTGCTTTCAAACTCTTTGATCTTATGCTCAGCTCTTACACTCTGCTGACCCAGATTTATTTCTGTAGCAAGTTTGAATGTGTAAGGAGGGTTTATTGCAACATTCAAAATGCATAAAAGGCTCCAGAAACTGAGAAATGCAACACAAGCTGAAAGCACGGTGGAATCTAGGCTGTGTAAAGGCTGTTATGCTGGAACTGAAACGACACTAAGAAGTATTCACGTGTCTTTCCTTTCCAGGAGCAAATCACACTGGCACACCCTCCCACGTAATTCTTTCCTAAAATATTATTTTGTCATTCAGAATCTGCTGAAATTCTGGTAGCGTTTTTCAGGAAATATCCCATCTTTACATTTTTACACTACGTAAAATAAATGAGTAGTTCATATGTGCCTATTAATATCTTGGAGACGAAATGCATAAAATCTAGAAATAAATTATTCTTAGCAGAGTCCTTGGTATATTACTTCAGAAAATATTATTTTGTTATGTCTGTCATGCCACATGCCATCAGCCAGTATCTCAAAGTTTTCTCCACAATTTTAGGGAGACTAAAATCACGCATAATCCCAATCTTACCTGTCTCCCTTATCTAATCATACAGTATTTCTTTCTCCTGCCTTTCCTGTCATGTTGGTCTCTTGCAGTCCCCTGTTATTAGGCCTACAGCACTATCTATGAGCTCAATCCAATTGATTCTCTGGCATTAGAGTTCTTTTATGTGTCTTTTATTTCTCAACAGATAAGGGCAAATCTTCTGTTTTAGATCTTTTCTTTCAAATATCCTATAATCATGTATTCAACATAAAAGCTTGTTTTCAGGGAGAAATAAAAAGAAAAAAAGAAAAAGGAAAAAAAGAAAAAACCACCAAGGCTCTCACTATACTGTGATTTCTGTGCATTTTCATACTCATTTCTGATTGTAAATAATTAACTCTTCACCGTTGGAACAAGTTTATATCAGCAATGAAATTTTTACATGTTTCACATCAGGTGTTTTTGTAGCCTGATTCCATAAGTCTATGCAATGTCCTAATACAGTATGTATGTGCCTACATGTGCTTGTCTATGTGTCTGCATGTTTGCATGACTGTCTGCCAATTCTTTAAATTTTAATAATTTGATTTCAAAATGAGTTCAAAAACTATGAAGAAACATTAAAAATTTTAATTTCCTTTAAATTTCACATAGTTTTGAATAAATAGAGATTCCCTTTCTAATGCTTCTACTCAGAGTTGGATAATCTTGACCTAATAATCAAAGAATCTACAAAGGAGAAGCACACACGAGGGTGGCATAACTTCTGCTGTCCATGTTTGTTACTTCAGTGGATTATCATACTTTGCTTCCTTTTCTTACCAGATTTTACTCTTCTTCCTCCTTTCCTTAATTTGTATGTGTTTGTTTAATTACTAAAATTATATTGAGAACAAATGTAAAGGTCATTGAAAGACAAATGTTAAATACACTTTCCTCAGACGTTTTTAAGGGGAAAAACAACAGCAACAAAAAAAGATCATTTTTTATTGCCTCTTATTCCACCATCATTGTATTACAGGTATTTCCATCAAGGATACAGCCAGATCTTTCTGATATTGTCAGCTTTTAAGCTGCATACAAGCAGCATACTGGGTTTGCTGAGGAAGGTTATAACACATTACTGCAAATCACTAAAAAAAATTATATCAGTTCTATGCTTTTGATACCAACAGAAAGCAATAATCTAAACCAAGGTGATGTATAAGATAATGTCATTTTAGCTGAACTAGAATTGTGGTACTTGATCTCCTTACATACATGATCTATGGACAAAAAGACATTATACATTTTGTGTGTTGTCTCCTGTATCCTTTGGTAGATTCTGTGTTTTCTACTATCCTACTATATGCCAAGCTAGCACACTCTGCATGGAACACAGCTGTGGTTTCTCCCTCGAAGAACTGAGACGCTCTTTCTCTTCATGCTTCACTGGCTCCTCAGACCTTCTGCAAAATCCTTCAAAGACACGTGAAATAGCACTGCACGTATGGAGAGCTGACACAGTGCTCAGTGAGTCAGTTTGCTTCTGGCAGCGATAGGGTGAGATTCTCAGAGTGCTGTCTGTATTCAGACACCCCATTCTTCAGTTATTTCCTCCACATCTTGCTAAAATGCACTGAATGGGCTGAGCGCCTCAGGTCAGTTGTGCATCTGGGGCTTCTTTCTACCATGCATGGCCTGTTCAGTCTTGGAACCCTTCCAGGGAATTCATTCACACTGACATGAAAATGTCAGCCTAAATCAGCCTGAGGTTACTACATGGAGTTTAAACTACAGATAAAAAAGATAGAGACACAGGAAGGAGAAGGTGTCTAATTTATGTTGTGTTCATCCCTAAGTTTGGTCATAAAGCATCTCAAAAATTGACTTAAGGTTTTGCATTGCCTCTTGCCCTCTCTTGTTCTGAATGTTAGTTTTCCACATCAAGCAGCTAAGGCACAGGACCTCATCAGAGGTAAGCAGTTTCTCTTGAATGTGTTAGATGCAAGAATGATTAGGTTTGCCAAAATTCTTAGCTACCGAACAGATAAGGTAAAAATGAATTTAATACCTTCCAATCTCTTGAAAGGTATTAAATGCTAAATTATAAAACGTTTCTAGAAAACAGAGATTATGTGTCTCCTCTGGATCCTTTTTCTATTCCTATGAGAAATGTAATCAATGAACAACCTGAAGGTGATATTGTTCTGCCAAACTTGAAAATATCCAAAAAGCTGAGAAGTACTTACAAGTTAATTATTAACACTAATATTATACAGTACTGTCATTATGTTCCATGTAGTAGAATATTTTTTAGACAAATTATGTCTTGAAATGCTTTTCAAGGTCATAATATACACCTTAGTGACCCAAATTATAGCAAAAAAAAAAAATTGAAAAAAAAATAGCATAAAACCAGTGAAAGACTATTTTGAGGTGTGCTTTGTAAATGTATTGAGAAGAAGAATGTGATAAAAAGAAAATTTGAGACAACAAATTGTAGTGACAAGATTTTAGAAAGAAACTACAGGCAGGTGTTGCATAAATGAAAAGGGAAGACACTGGGGAGGCTGCTGAAATACTGTGATATAAATAAAAAAACAGAATGATCCCCTACTAGGCTTTCCCTTTCAGCTATGCTGGAAATATGCAAACAATATTGTTCAGAACATATCTGCCATCTAAATTGTAAATATTTGAAATATTCCCTCAAGTTGTAACTTTGTTTTCTATAGTTTGATTTTAACAATACATACTTAAGTAAAGTTTTACTTACAAAAAGAAGAAGTGGTAAATCAATGGAAATACAAATTTTTCCTAGGCATTTTTTATTTAGTTACCTGATTATAATGCAAAAAACCACTAGTTCTATATGTTGTGAAATTTATGAAGACTGGGATAAGAGTAGTCTCATCTAAGTCTGGCATTTACAATGGAGAACTTGACATCCAAGCTAGCCATCCAGGGGTACTTTAGCCTCTGAAGAAAAACAAATAATTTTGGAGCATGGTTCACATCTCTCTGCACATCTGCACCAGGTTAGATGAATGGTGCCCTGCAGCGATTATTTTTGCCTCTATGGAGGAATGAGGACATTTCATTTCAGCACCTACACTGAAAACCTCTGCAGGTAAATGAGGTGAAACATCTCCTGAGCATCACAGACTCCATGAACCATGAAACCACGTGTTTCCTTCATTAGCTACAGCCTAAGATAGCCAGATTTCTAGCTGTGTTGTCTCCTATCAGACCCATATTTGGGCAGGATTTAGGTTTTAATGCACCATAGCACTTAGAAAAAACGTCTTGGATGAGCTTTAATACCGCCCTTTTAAAAATTTTCAAGGAAAAATCATCTTGAGTGTGATCAAGTGGCACATACAGAGGCACATGAAGACAACTGAGGGATCAGGTCCAGTGAGTGTGGGTTTAGAAAAGGCAGGTCCTCCCCAACGAACCTGATCTTTCATGACTAGGTGACCCTTCCAGTGCATGGGGGAAAGGCTGTGAATGGTGTCTACCTGGACTTCAGCAAAGCCTTTCATAATGTTTTCCACAGCTTTTTCCTGGAAAATCTGGCAGCCCATGGCTTGGACAGATGCACTCTTCTCTGGGTTAAAAAGTGGCTGGGTGTCTGGGCCCAGGCTGGGTGAATGGTGCCACATCCAGCCGGTGCTCAGTAACTGGCAGTGTCTCCTAGGCATCAGTGTTAGGCCCAATCCTTTTTAATGTCTTTAGCGGTGATCTGGATGAGAGGATCATGTGTTCCCTCAGAAAGCTGGCCAGTGACACCAAGCTGGGTGGGAGTGTTGATCTGCTGGAGGGCAGAAGGCTCTGCAGACACATCCATGGGCCAAGGCCAGTTGTATGAGGACAAGCGCCTTTGGGTCACAGCAGTGCTGTGGTCTGGGGATAGAGTGGCTGCAAAGCTGTCCAGTGAAAAAGAGCCTGGGGGTGCTGGTGAACAGCAGCTGCACATAGGCGAGCAGTGTGCTCCAGTGGCTCAGAAGGCCAGTGCCATTCTGGCCTGTGTCAGCAATGGTGTGGCCAGCAGGACCAGAGCAGCAGGACCCCTGTCCATGGGACTGGTGAGGACACACCTCGAATCCTGTGTCCAGATCTAGGCCCCTCAATCCAAGAAAGACACTGAGGCACTGGGAAGCGCCCAGAGTGTGGAAAGGCCTGTAGCACGAGTCTGATAAAGAGCAGCTGAGAGAGCTGGGAGGTCATATAGTCAGCATACCTGGGGGTCTTCAAGGAACCACTGGACATGGCACTTAGTGCCATGGTCTAGATAACATGGTAGTGTTCAGTCAAAGGTTGGACTTGATGTTTGCAGAAGTCTTTTCCAATTTCATTGATTCTGTGGAAAAAAAATGCTTCTCACACATAGGCTGAACCAACTGCCCAGAAATCTTAAATTTTTAATTTTAACCCAAACTGTTTTCCTATCAGAATCCAGTATCTGATCATTGCTGAGCTTAACTTGACATTTGCCCTAACTTTGCAGCCAGTCACAGTTCTGTAGTTGACAGTGGGGTCTGTGAGAAAAGACCCATTAGCAGAACTTATAGTCAGGATAAAACACTGTGACAGACATTTTCATTTCAGGCTGAGTCCAATTGCCTTGACATTGACTTTTTCAGGTTCAGTTGTCAATTAATAAAACAAGTGTAGGGTTTTCTAAGATGTTTTCAATGGTTTAAATTGCATTAATTTTCTTAGGTTTCTACAGTGACTATAAATTGAATAATTGTGGTACAATCCCTGTTTTTTAAAGATTGGACACATTTAATCCTGAGACCCTTTGGTTATACAACATGACCATTGTCCTGTATTTATTAGGTATGTGTGAGAAGGGGGGTCCTGACCTTCAAAAGCTCCATCTGAAATGATTTAATCAAACTTTAAGACAACGATTTCGGCAAAAAAGAATAATCTTTTCAGATATGGACTGTTATACTCTCTATTTGCATACAAAAAATGTGCCTTGGATGTTGGTCAAGTTGCCTATAAATATGCAATAGGTAATGATAAAGCTAGACAATGCAGCATCCGTGAACCTGAGACCCAATTTCATATCAGTCTCCACATCTTCCTATCATTACACTGTTAAGCTTTGGGGTGTATGTTACAGAATTATTTTACAGATAAAAACCTACAGACATATTTTTTAATTAGATTCCACCACTGTCTCAGCACGATGAACCCACCTGTACTGACTTTAATTTTATGATGATTATCTCTAGGACATTTCTTGAAACAAAAAGAAAGAAGAAATCTCCCTAGCTTGAGGGTGATAGACTTCTTTATCTGAAACAAACTAGTTTTATTAGCATGCTGCCAGAAAACAGAAAAAAAATATATTTGCTGATCAACTGGAATAAAATTTAAGATATACATACAAATATGTCTTGTTTTATATATGAACATTTGATTCTGCTTCATAACAGTATTGAATTATTATTTGTGTGGAAATTGTTTAATAAAATGCAGAAAGACCACCTAATGCAAAATGGTCATAAAAAATGTTGCTGTGCATATTAAGAGCATTTATTGATCATTAAATGCACAGGATGAGCCAAGTGAGAGCCTGTTCTGCAGTGTTTGATGCTCCAGCCAGAGTGACTTGGGATGGTCTCTGCCTTTCTGTTTATGGAAGCACAGAGAGTTGCCCAGAGAAGCTGTGGATGCCCCATCCCTGGCAGGGCTCAAAGCCAGGCCAAGTGGGGCTCTGAACAAACTGCTCTAGTGGAGGGTGTCCCTGCCCATGGCCAGGGGCTGGAACAGGATGAACTTTAGGGTTCCTTCTGGCCCTAACTGCTCTATGATTCTATGAAGTCATCAATGGGTGTATTTCAGTGCATTTTTTCCCTTCAAATCAACCATTCACTCAGTCCACACCTAAATTGAGCAAAAATCTTGAAGATAAAATAACAAACTCCTGCTTAGCATGTGAAAAGCCCAACACTGACTGCCATCCATGAGGATATGAAAATGACTTCATCCTGGATCATCTTAGCGTATTTTGCTTGCAATATTCCTCATCATCTACCAACAGCAAATAGGACATACAGAGAGGATTTAAATGGAATTCTGATATTTATCAATTGTCAATTCAGCATCTACTGCAGAGAAAATAATGCCACGCATTGACACAGCCACCACTAGATTCTCAGTTTGACTTTTCACAGAGAACTTTATGGATTTTGTGATTTAAATTTCCTTTGACATTTTTTATTACACAGTTTTGAAAAAAATGTCAAAAGGTAAGAAGAGAGCAGTGAGTAGTATCAGAAAAATGGAGAATGTCATGAAAGAAGCAGCCTTTTGGGTTAAAAGAAAAAAAAACTCTGACATTTTTATATAAAGGAATAACAGATATTAAAATGGTGGGCATTAAATGTTACTTACAGGGAAATAAGCAAGGTTATAAAAATGTTATTGAGGCTGAAAAAGTGACCAACTCAATGGTTTTCCTTGCAAACAAAATTCTTTGTCTCAGTGCACTAAATGACAGAGGCATCCCCTGTGATCATGTAAAAAATGACAATGTGACAGTTAATTGACAATGGCCTTACTGCTTCTCAGAGGAAAAAACAGTCACTTGTAATACCTCATAATGAAATGCATTAGGCAGCCTAAATGTACTGATTGCTACCAGCTTCTCCTACAACTGATTATATTTGTGAGATTGTTAGAATATGGCTTATAATGAGAAATTAACTCAACCTTGACAAGAGAAAGATGTTAAGTTCTCTTTAGTTAACCTCTGAATGTTATGAATTATTGCATAGAGAGATATTCAATTGCAATGCATGCAGATCAAACCCTCGCTTCTATTATTTCGTCAGTTGTTTACAGAACATCAAGTTCATACCTCTCAGGGTTTTTTAAAATATTGTGTGAATAATTAAATCATACTATCTCCCCTGTACATCCATGCAGGACTGAGTAACATCACTGTGGCTTCCTAACATTTGCTCTATAATCCATATTATTTACAAAAACATTTTCAATAATGTAGTTCTGCTCAGAGAGCTTCTTACATTGTTTTTTAAGACTTTTTCTGTTTTTCATAGCAAGGCAATTCATTTCAGAATGTGTAACAATGTGTATCTGGTATTTTAATATACAAAGAAAAGCTTTGCTGCAGACGTTGCCTCAGTACCCAGTTTTTGAAAGGCAGCTATTTTGCAATTTTGGATTTTGTGCATTTCACAGTCTAGAAGTCTGTAGCTATTACAAAACTAAATGTGTTTTATGTATAGATTTCTGCTTGGAAACACTGATTTTCCACACAACAGGGACTTCTGTCTCAAGGCTAAAAAATCTTTTAAAAAAAGGTTGTTTGTTCAGCTTTCCTAATCAAATCTTTAAAGAACATCAGATCAATAGCAAAATTACCTTTATTTACTGTGCAGCATAGATTCTATATATATATAGGTTGTATATTTTGCACACCTTTGTTTCTACATCACCCTTTGGGAAAAATTCAGCTGCTTGATAATATCAAAATCAGAGATTTTGTTGTAATATACTCTCAACCCTGCAGCATCGTGGGAGTCTCTCGCTTCAGTCAGTGGTAGTTGCTTCAAGAGAATAGGTAAAGCCGGGAGACTTAGAGTCCTTATCTAGAAATCTGATGCTGATGATGCTGCACCTCCACCAAATTACTGATTTTGTTCCAACGTAATTGCATCAATGAACAAATTTTAAAGTTTAGGACATTACAGTGGATGAACTGTCAGAATATACATTTGGTCTACCTCTCAAAACCAAGCAATGAAAAGCAAGAGAAAGAAGAACGACTGAGAGGTATCTTCTATTGTAACTATTTTCAAACACCTTGATAAATTCAATGTTATTGTTTTCATTGTCCTCATGTCATTCAGCAAAAGTTTTCTTTAATGTTTATAATCTTAATATTATTTCTAAAAGAACAAGGGGAAGACATAAAATGTTCCTACATTCTGAATATTTTACTTATCCTGCTGGGAGTAGAAAGACAAATTCAAGACTGAGTTGTGATTGTCTTCATCCAGAAGTTACAGCAGTAGTTTAGTAGAATATATGACAATGAGAAAAAGTCCTTTTGCCACTGAATATCACACTTTCTTGTCCTTGTTTTTATTACTGCTATAGTAGCTTAGTATTTCATTGAACATTCATGCAAATTTATTGAATAAATCATCAATCTGCAAGTCAGTTTGAAATATCAAGATAGTAAGCTTTCATACTGGATCAGAAATCCTGCCCACACAAAAACAAGAAAACCCAAAGCCACCTGTATTAAAGCAAACCTGTAAAGACCTACCTCTCATGGAAAAGGTAGTGGGTGCAATTGTAATATTATACTAATGAGCTTTGGGAATGAATGATTTAAGAATTCCTAGCCTCTCAGCTATGATCCATTAGTGGGTATAGATTCAGTGGGAGTTAGCACAATTGGGCAAAGGCTGCCTAAGTGGAAAATTGATCCTAGTAAGTGCTAGCTTACTTGCTTGACACCTTAATGGCTCCTGTTTTAATGCTTTGAACTTTTGCTCTGTGATAATGCGAGTTCAAGTCCCTCTTGGGACGTTGAACTTTCACTAAAGTCAGAGTGAGCAGAGGGGAATCTGTCATTCCTTTACATTTTAATTAAAAGGACAAGTTGAAAGCAATGGAGAAAATATAATGAAATTACCATCATCATCATCTAGCTCTGGAACTGGGAAATAGACCTGTTCTGTCATTTAATCACGGGAATGGTTGACTAGGGACTTGAAGCAGGCACTGATTAGTATTAAAAGGTTCTCTCTCCAAACTCTGAGCTCTTCAGTCACTGTCTCCCTTTCTGGCCAGCCTGATGGAAATAAAACAAAAAAAGTAAGAAAGAAGAAAACCCCAACATAATTTCAATGACTTTGAACAGAGTTTTCACTTCTAGCACTTATTATTCAGACATAATATAAATAAAATGAAATAAATGAACAGTTTCAAGAACACCTCCCAGACTAATTAAATAGTTCTCATAGAACTCTTGGGAGATGGGCAATTAAGTAATTTCCCAAACAGATAATTTATAAAAGTTGGGTAGAGAGATGAACTAGGGAAAGGCACCAGGGAGCACAGTTAATGATAATGTGGAACTTCCTCAGGTCCCATCCTTTGCTTAGATTTGTTGAGCGAGACTAAATCTACAGGGGAAAAAAAAGCATTTTCTTGGGTTATTAAACGAGCCTTTTACAAGTAGGAAAATGATACCAGATTTAAAATAATTCAAACATTTGTCCCTCCTTCTTTCCCCCTCAATAGCAATTTCTGCCTTGGTATGACACAAAATTTAACCCTTTAACTGCAGAAAGCTTTGAGATTTCTCTGAGGTTAGTATCACTTTATAAGTATACTTGGAGAAACTCAGCTCAGAAGAAAAAAATACATTTTGTTTCTGTATAAGCTTTCAAATTTGGATTCTTGTGAAGATTTATGGGCATGAAACTTTTTCCTTGAAAACTTACCCAAATTTCAGAACAAACATATCCAAAGGTTCCAAATTATTTTGTATGATCCATTCAACTTTGATTTTCAAATTTCTAAGGAGAACATCTGCCAGAAATCACAAAGCTTCTGCTTTGTTTAGCAGACTCTAGGTCTGGATAAACCTTTGAGATTTTGGATGTTTATCCAAGTTCACCCTGAGGTTTTTCCATACCTCTTAGGTGTGCTACTGCACAAGAGGAATAAAATATTGACTCTCCTTGTGACTGGTAGCTAGAGTTTCTATTTCTGAAATGGTCAGCATTGAATGATTACAACTTGGTAACTTAAGCACTGGTACTTACTCTTGCCATCTCCCTGGCAAGATGACCAGAGAAAATGAAAAACATTTGTGGTTACCTCTGGTATTTAAATATTAATGTCAAATCTACCTCTGATGGCTAAACACCAGCAAATAAAGGTCTCCACTGCACAGCACTTGGTGTGTCATCAGTTCATAAAGATGAAGAAAACTCTTTTCAACTTGAAGGCTTATCCACGTTTTTAATGTCCAATTTTCTTCTGAAATAGCATCTTTCAGCAGATAGACATAACTGTTCATGGGTTGTTCTCACAACTACCTTTACTACACTGAGCCAAAGAGCTCAGAAACAGACTCTAATTAGATTTCTTTCATATTTTTTACCACCTTCCAGAGTTGTTCTCATCTGTTTCCAAGCATATAATATTTGCTTGACTCCCAGTGTTATAAAAACTGGTGAATATTGTAAGCAAAAATGACAAATTAGTAGGATCCCAGGGAAAGTGTCTGGGCAAAATACTTTTAGGAGGAAAATAAATGGAAAAAACTGTAAACCACCTTTCTTCCTTTATTTTAATGGTTGATCCTAAGGCACTATTAGTTCAATCATGCTACTAACAAGGTAGAAAGTCTGGAAAGAGTCTCCCTGAACTGTTGGACTTACCTGTAGCAATTGGCTTCTTGTTCATAGTGGCTTGGCATTGCTTGGCTTGCAGCTTGTGGGAGTCATTTTAAATTCAATGAGAAATGGCTCACAATTACATGGACCACTGCCCAAACAGTAAGGCTGGCTTCCTTCTACCAATCAAGTCCTCTTCCTAAAAGTTGCCACCATGACATACATAGACACCAAGGACAATCAACCAGTTTGGCCAGATCACCTGTTTACCATATATTTACTATTAAGGGGATTTTTGGGACTTCAGGAAATCTCAGTCCGAGAGTTTCAGAGGTTGTATTAAAGAGACAGCGATACTAAATGTTTAATCCACAACTGCTAAAGAGAGAAAAATGTACCTTTAATTATGTGATCAGAACTAAGCTAGTATTTATAACGTTTTCTAAACTGTGCCAGAATTGGGTTTATAACTAGTGATCAATGTTCAGGTAAATACTTTCACAACCAAACCACTCTGGTAATGTTTACAGTGATGTTTAGGCAAAGCCAGACATCTACTTTTCATCAGGTGGTCCATACCTGAAAAGCAAACCAGGCTCCCAAATAGAGTATTTAGAGCATCCCAAAGGAGAACTGAGCGCACAGCATTATGAATCATAATCAGACACATCCTTTCAGTCTTTCCTTTCTTCCCAAAACTTTGCACAGACTTTTGATATCATCTACCTGAAAGAAAATTAATAAATAATAAAAAAACAATCTGGATGCCCTCTGCCCTCCAATCCAAACCAATATTTGCTCACATTATCTGGCAGAGAGGCCAAATACAGAGAAAATGAATTCCTGGTATCTGATAAATAAGTGGGATTTATTTACACAAATTTGTTTAATTCTGGTCTCCTGCTTGTCTGCTGGTTCATCTGCTCTATTTCACTCATTTCATGCAGCAGAGGGTTTTTCAATTATAAATCTGGGCAGCACAGTATATTTGAGCATTCTGTCAGCTTGATTTGTTTTTATGCCTGTAATGAATTTTAAACTCCTTCCTCAAAAGTCAGCATGTACAATCTGGAAATAGAATTTCTGGGGTTTTTTTTGGTGGAATTACAAATAACCAGATAAATGGGAAAGGACTGAAGGTAACTACCAACCCTGCAGGAGTTGGTGATGAATCCCAATAGACTGAGAAGAGTATAAATCTCCTTTTCCTTCTGTTTGCGTGGGGTCAGTGGCCGGAGACAGGGAGGACACACACCTCAGAGATCCTTTTGATCACAGAGAGTGTTTTACTGTTCAAACTCACTTTATGCAGGGGGTTTGAAACACCCTGGTCTAAGCCGCTGATGGGTCTCAACTTAACACCTGGCAGTCCTCTGACCAGTGAGATGTCTGCAGTTTAGGATAGAACATAATTGGGTGAGGCCCCTCTGTCACCTAGGGACTGGCTTATTGAACCGGGCTGGGTTTCTTATTTATTGCCAAATTAATTGTTCAGCCACAGACCAGCTGTGACATTTATTTACTCTTCAGCCTCCATAGTCTCCTCCTTCTCTTTCTTATTTAATCCAATTTATTTATTAATGAGTCTCTGATCATTGTTTATATGCTATACCGAACACTAAAGAAAAGCTAAGCCATAATTGACCTAAATAGTTAAAATTTTTGGGCTTGATGATTTCAATTCCCAGAAACCAGAAACTACAGTGTTCCTTGTTGGCAGCAAAGAATCCCATGGGAAAGAGCAGGAAAAGGTGTCTACAACTTCAGGCACAGTGTCCTCATGTAGGATAAAGCTACACCAAGGTGAGATCATCAGGGCTGAGCAGTTTCTCCTGGAGAAGACTGGAAAATTGAGATATTTCTTCTTCTCTTTCCTCAAGATGCAGGATGAATGGAAGGGACATGTTTTCAACATCATGTGTGTGCACACATATATTTTTATAGATAAGACTATTCCCTGCACTTGTATTACTGGAATTACTCTAGGGAAAAGGAATATATTTTGGAAAAAAGCTGACTCATAAGGTATTTTATTGCAATGTACAATGACCTGGAAGAAGATTGTAGCCAGGTGTGGGTCAGTGTCTTCTCACATATAACAAGCTCAACATGAAATGGCCACAAGTTTCACAAGGGGAGGTTTAGATTGGATATTAGGGGAAAAAAAACCCCTCTTTTGAAAGGATGATCAAACACTGGAAGAGACTGCCCAGAGAAATGGTGTAACCACTGTCCCTGGAAATGTTCAGAAACCTGTGGATGTCATGTTAGGAGACATGGTTTAGTGGTGGGTTTCACAGTGCTGGGTTAATGGTTAAACTGCATCTCAGAGAGAGGTCTTTTTCAGCCTTAATTTTCTTGTGACTCTATAATTGTAAGACATTGAGATGTATTTACAATATATGTACAAAAGTTGTCAAAGAACTGATGTTTCATCAAAGGAAAATAATTGATGAGCAGCCTCTCAATGTTGTTTTTTTTGTCTCTGTAAGAACAAAGTCTGCTCAAACACCAAAATTCTACTGAGGTACTATGGAGCATGTCAGTAATGAGCTTTCTGTGAGGTGAAGGCTAGAGGTATGAAATAGCAGCTCATTTCAGGGCAATCCAAACTATTAAATCTCCCACTGGCAATCTGATGAGTACTCATGTTCACTGTGCCCCATGAACAAGGATGTGTTTTTCTTGCTAGATCTGTTAAATTTATTGACAACCTTAAGCAGTAGAAAATACACTGCTGTTCTGAAACTCAGGGCATTCCCAGGACAATCATCAGTAAGTGGCTAGCAAACAGAATGGCAGAAGAAGTCTGTAAGAAATCAGAGATCACCAAATGTTCAATACCTACTGGCTGGAAAGTGAATAGCTAAGAGCTTTGAGAAATCAGGTAATTAACCCAAAATTCTCTTCTGTCAATAGAATGTACTTGCAATGACAAGTTATTTTGCTGCACAATTATGCTGTCATACCTTTTATATTACTCTATCTGGTTTGTGTGGCAAGGTTTTGGTGGCTGGGGAGTTACAGGTGTTGGCTTCTGTGAGAATCTGTTAGAAGCTTCCCCCATGTGAGACACAGCAAATGACATCCAGATCCAAAGGTAGACCCACTTCTGGCCAAGGCTGAGCCCACAGCAATGGTGGCAGCACCTCTGGGATAACATATTTAAGAAGAAGAAGAAAGGTGGATAAAAAATGGACAAAAACTGCAGCCAAAGAGAGGAATGAGACTGTGTGAGACAAACAGTTCTTCAGACCTGAAGGTCAGTGCAGGAGGGGGAAGAAAATCTCCAGGCACTAGAGATTCTCCTTCAGCCTGTAGTGCAGACCAGGGTGAGTCAGGCCGCCCCCTTGCAGCCCATGGAGATCCAGAGTAAAGCAGATATCCACCTGTAGCCCCTGAAGGACCCCAAGTTGGAGCAGGGGGAACCTGAAGGATGCTCAACGCCGTGGGAAGACTGTGCTGGAGCAGGCTCCTGGCAGTCTCCTGGCTCTCTCTTCAATGGAGGGATGCTAAGCAGGTTTGATGGCAGACTGTGACCCTGAAGGACACCCATTGGGGAGCCTTTTGTTCCTGAAGTACCGCACCCCACAGAAGTGTTGCTCCATGTTGGAGCAGTTAATGAAGAACTGTAGCCCATGGGAAGAATCTTATGATGCAGAAGTCTGTAGAGAATCGTTTCATGTGAGAAGGACCTCACACTGGAGCAGGGGAATAGTGTGAGAAGTCCCTCCCACTCCCTGTCAAGGAAGAACTATAAGAGAAAATGTGTGATGAACTGACCACAGCTCCCATTCCCCATCCTCCTGCACCGCTGAGGGGGAGGACAGAGGGAAAATTGTAAATGAAGTTGAGCCCAGGAAGAAGGGAGGGGTAGGGGGAAACTATTTTCAGTTATGGTTGTTTTTCTTCCCTGATTCAATTTGCAATACATAAATTTTCCAAGGTCCTGTCTGTTTCACCCATGGCAGTAATCGGTGAGTGATCTCTTGCTGTCCCTATATTGACAACAAACATTTCAGTATATTTTTTCTTCCCTTTCCAGCTGAAGATGGGATGTATAGAGTAGCTTTGGTGGGCACCTGGCATTCAGCCAAGGTCAACCCACCTTGCTTGGTCAAAAGTAAATGGGTTATTTCTTCATTGTGACAAGGGTAACTGCAGTGTACTTAAATCTGTGCAGGTATTTGGTGTTTTTCTGCACACATACTAAAATACTGGCATCTTTGCAATCCCTTTTTTTCCACATAACTTGGAGCTGGAGTTTCTGAAACTGCATATGAGTGACTGAAAGCAAATTGTACAGTTTATTGAGCTCTGAAGGCTTAATTTTATTTCCTGAGTCAAGCCATTACTTTAGCCCTTATAAGAGTCCTCAGTATAGTTCTTATGGTAGCCACACAAAGAGTTTACTGGCTCTCTGATGGAACTAGAATGAATTTTGCCCACATAATTATCTTCTTTCCTGCCTTTGTCACCAACGCGTCATTATCCTTACTTGTTGCTCCAATTAAAGAAATGGTCACAGGGAAATTATGTGGGAAACTAATGTTCTGTGGAATGTTGGAGAAAGTGAAAAGGTAGGATTTTGCCCATATGATTTTGAGACGCCACGAAGGGAAGGGAGGAACTTGCTCTCTTCTCTTTGGGCATGGCTGGCTGGGACTTTGGGTTTTGTGGTTTTGGGAAAGACTGCACAGCAGAACGAATTAACAGTCTCTGATGCTGCAGCATTTATGTCCTAGAGCCAACCCAGAAAAGAAAGAATTACAGAGACATGTCCACCTTGAGTGTGTGCTACTTTTCACAAAGAAAGGAAAGCACCTTTCACAGTCAGAAAATCCCTGTATTGTTAAAAGACTGTAGGTAGCTTAACTGATAGCACTAGATGATTAATTTTTTATGTACAGTTACATGACTGGAATCTCACTGCTACTGAATGAGCAAATTCAGGTCAGGAGAGCATGGTCTGAGAGAAGGGCTGTTTCAACAGACCTTTGTTTGCATATTGGACTTGCATTTACCTTGAGAACAGATGAAAGGAGTAAGTTTAAGCCTGCCAGGGGAAGAAAGAGCTTGTCAGCAAATGTGAAAATAAAGGTGTAGGTGCATCCTGACAGCAAGAGATAAGTGACCTTGTAACTCTTGGATTTTTTGCACTAATCAAAGCCACTTTTCTATAGCATTCAGAATTGAGATACTTATTCTGTAGTATATAATTTTTCCTGGAAAAACATATGTTGCACATGTATGATGCTACTGAATTTTCCTCTGTAAATGTGCTAACATACAGAGGAAAGGCAGATGGATCATTGGCCCCCAAATTAATTGGCACAAGGGAAACTTGCAAAATAAAATAAAGCGAACACAAAACAATGAGGGGTATGGTGCTTGGAGGACAAATTAGACACAACTCAGGACCGGAACAAGTCTTGCAAAACAGCCAAGGAGGCAGTGAGATGAAGAGAAGCAGAACATTCACTTTATAGTTCAGAGGCCTTCCTCTCCAGTTCTCCAAGAATTTAAACTCCAAGTTGGATCCCAAAATGTTGCTCTCTTTGAGTATTGCATATATGAGAAATTCCTTCATTTTGCCCTTCTGTGTATTTCTGTAGCTGCCCAGTTGTACGTCTGCATTGGCTCTAGCTCTGCTCACCATGTGTTAATCTTTTTCCCTGGATGACTTGTGGGAACAGGGGTCAGTGAACCATCTGACAAAACCTGGCATGTGATTTATGATCAATCCATTTAGCACCTTATTTTACTGAGGAACTAGCTTTTGAATTAATTTAGGCACCCTTGTGAATTTTGTGTAAATTTCCAGCTTATTTATATTTGGAAGTAATAATTGTATTGATATTTTAGTTCTTTTTAAAAATTACATAATCTTATCTAATTTGGTGAACACAGCTTCTGCTTCATAATTTCATGGCATTATTTTCTTCCAAAACTCTAATGGCATTGCACACTACTATTAAATACACAAACTCATGCTGCTAACATCTTTTTACACAGGTCTGATGTGGAATTTGCAGAGTTTCTTATTAGATTTCTTTCCCCTTTCCCTGCTAAGCTGAAGCTTCACTGTGATGCCAGGCTATAGTTCATGACAAAACTCATTTAGTAAATGAATGAGGTTGCTGTAGATGTCTGCACCAGAGCTAACCATGCTCAACGCCTTTAATGGTTGAAAGAGAGAGACAGACATTTGAAGGCCACAAGTCATGAGTTCCTGAACCTTTGAGTTGACTGGAGCCATAGAGACCCTCTTATTGTTCATGACCTTGAAAAGATCCTAGCTCAGCTGCAGACATCCACATTGAACTGAATAATCCCACAGCTGCCCTTCAGCAGCCACACTGTAGAAATGACTTCACAATATTTCCTAATTTTCCCAAATTATTAAATTAAGACATGATTTGTAGGGTCAAATCAAAGTTCCAGCTGACTCCACATACTTTTTTGTGACTTGGATACTTTTATTGCCTCTTGTGTCTGTTTGTTTTGTTGTTAAAGAGTTCCTAAAAGTATAAAGCTGATGGTACTTGCACAGCTGAAATGTCTTAAGTGAACATAGTCAAGAAGATAGATGCTTTGGACTTAAAAGGAGAGTATGGATTTTATTATGGATATTACAGAAAGTGCTATGAGTGGATTTTCCAGAATGGTGCTATAAAAACAAAAGTTGATTGATTAATTCAAAACCTATAGCTAGGCAATGTTTTCCAGGGATACTTGCAGGAAATGTACAATGGGCTATGAAGAGAAGTAACTTACTATGTCACTGCCATAGCCAAAGGTATCAGATCACTGTAAATTTGCACCGATGGGCAAATTTACAGTGATCTGATACCTTTGGCTATGGCAGTGACAGATGTAACAAAATTTCCATTTTTACACTCACTCCTTCCTGTCATGCTGAATCAGAAGATGAGTATATCAGGACTGCAAACTTAGTGATATTTCCTAATTGCATCTTTCAAATGTTTAAGCATATAGGAAACGTGACTGTATAGATATAAAAATACATGGAGAGTTTGACTTCAGATTGTAGGAAGTTCACTAAAACTAGCCCTGGTTAAATGAAAATATGTGTCAGTGCACTATTCACCTTATGCTGCAAGCGCAGTAATGACAGAAAGGGTGATTTTGCCAAAGCTTAATGCAAGTTTGTCCTTTGCTTTCAGAGGTCTTTGAACCAGGCCATACCTGCTTCTAAAACCGCTGTTTGTAAGAAAACAAGAGTGTTAATGGGTTTGAATTATATGCTTAAGAGGCAGGTTAGACATGAAATGCTAACCAAATAAAAAACTTTGGGGAATTTACCTGAAGAAAAAAAAAAGTTGAAACAAAAACGTCCCTCCCTAAATTGTTCCTTTCCTGGTTTGGTTGAGATAATCGGGTTGTTGTTCCTCCATCAGCATTTTCTCCTCTTCCACCAATCTAGTTACATCAGTTGGCAGATTTAGAGGTATTCAGCATGCTTCTCATGAACCATTTTTACTACAACATTTTTTGTAATCAGAGGTAAACCGTTGGCTATTTCCCTGAATCATAGCTCTTCGCTTCTAATGCAAAAGTGTGTCCCTTTTGACCTTGCAGAGGTACTGAAGAGGACAACTCCTGGCTCACTGACTTCACCCTCCCACTATCAAAAGCATAACCTGTTTCTGATGTCTTTCAGAAATAAATTGAACTTGATTTAATTTCACCCAATGATGGCACAACAGCTTTAGAACCTCACCCTTCTAAATCATCATCTTTTAATAACCAGCTTAAATTTATTAATGATCAATTTATACGGAGACATTTTTGTGTCAGTTAGGCAGCCCCTTTTCCTTCCTAACATAAACATAGTTTTGATTTATTTAAAAGGCTATACCACCAGTTCAGTTACATGAATTCAAACTTATGTGTATACTGTAATGAACATAATTATTCCAAATGTTTGTAGTGCACACAGGCATAATCATTGGCATTTCCAGTGAACAGTGAAATAAAAATATTTTTAGTCAGATCCCATGTGCTTACCCTAGAAGAAAAAGATATATCTATTAAATTGAAACTCAAGGAGAAAGAAATTAACACATGAACTCATTTATTCTTCAGTGTACTTTTCTCCACAGGAAAACTCTTTCTCAAATTTATTCATATGGGTGAATAAAGGTTTAAGAACAAACATTTGCTTCTGTTATGACATTATTTCATGGTTAGCTAACAACATAATGGGCATTGAGAAAACAGCAGCATATACAGATATCTAAAAAATATAATAAATGCTCCCCTATAACAAAAATACATAATACAGTTCTCTTCCCCATTTTCATAAAATTACTGTTTTCTCATTTGTGCCTTTTTTTTTTCTTTTTAGCACAGAAGATGTATGGATGTGAAATGCACATATCAGGATTATCTTAATTTCCTTTTTTTGTGATAAAATATGATAACTTTAAATTGAATTTTGTCATAACGAGGAATAAGAAATCACTGTATCCTTGTTGCTGGTATTATTGTGTCTGTAACTCTTTGAATTGGTGTCTGTTCCTGAGGCAAAATGTCCTAATCTGATTATTTAAAATTACATCATTGATTAGGTGTGGACAAATAGACTTATGAAATGGAAGGATGTACAGCATATCATGATTAGACTGTCAGATGCTCCTGGCAACATGCAGGTTTAAAACCTCTTACATCTAACACCCCTCCCACTTCCCCCCTTTAGAGATATAGTGTAGTTCTGCTGGAGTCCAACTTAGGATGTTCTTAGCAAAGGGATCTTAAGCTACTTTTATAAAAAGAAAATCCGTGACAACAAAGCACAAAACATGACTTTAAAATATCTACTGAGAATCTGGTTTTGATAATAATAAGGGTAACATTTAGGTGAGACTTATTCTGAAAATGCTGCTCAACACATTAATCAGGATTACTTCACTTTTAACTCCTCTCCTATGCCTGTATTTCATTTAATGCATCTTTAATCTCTGAGTTTGGCTAGAAACATTTAGTTGTTTTATGTACAGCATTTAGAAATTTTGTGGAATAATAACAAGAAAAATAAGGATGAATCTTTCTGATAACAGGACATTAGATTTCCCTTTTCCTTGTGTCTATAGATCTGAAAACAACGAACTCTTCAAAAATTTTTAAACACATCCTTTTGAATAAAGGGCAATGTTTCATATTAATAATAAAGTAATAAATATTCAAATCATGTTGTTATCTGCTTTAAATCCTAAGATATAAAGAGTATGCACTGGAACTTTGAGAAGACAATGCTACTTCACAGTCCTTGTACATTTGTATTTCTTGTGCATTTTGTTAGACTACTTGAGTCATGGGTGCTGGTGGGTATCAAGGTGAAGAACACAGAAGCAGATGCAGAGGGAAAAACTGGCTTTGTCATTCACCAGTTTAGGAAGTCAGAGGACATTGGGAAGACCCCCCCCTAAAAGGTACACATCACTTTAAGCTAGTCAAGTTTTTCCTTCTATAGAAAATGAAAAAGGAAATGGAATTTATCCATCTTACATATCTAGAGTTATGGAAGATGAAGCCAAACCTTAGTTTTTAACCCCCCCAAAAAAAGTCTGCAATAGAAAGATTCTTAACATAAGATGTGATATCCTAATATTTTATGACCCAACTTTGAAATTATAAATAAATAGACACATATATGTTTTTTCTAGTTACATGTTGGTTACAAACTGTCTTGAAAGAACTCTCAATTTAAATTGGCTAGCGAATGTTCCTACATCAGCACTGAATTTTCATAAGAGGTAAACATAAGAGCAGAAAAAATAAACTTAACCAGGTCATATATGCTATTGTTATGCAAGGTAAAATCTAGAACTTTCAAGGTTAATTACTATAATTTGAAAAAAGACAGTATTCAGATATTGCTATTTCTATGTAATTAGGTTGTAATTCCAGCATAATTGCACAGTGGTCTTGCTTTGCAGTAGGTTGCTAAACTGTATTTGTACAGTTACTTATGAATGAGTTAATGACACAAATGTTGATGCCATATAATTTTTTTGTTACAAAATTCCTTCAATTATCAAATGGGGAGTGTATATTTTTTCAATTTTCTTCATTGTAGAATGTTTAATAACATTTGCATGTCATATGTAGGCAGCATGCAAAGCTTGTAGGAGTTAAACACAAATCTTAGAAGGCTTTACGTTATACATTATGTATTATTTCTCATAACACAGAGCTCATAAAAAATACATATCACTTGGACTGATAAAGCTGTGAGCAAAAGAGGGAAGACTGAAACCTTAAGGCAAAAATTTTCTAATGAAATGTAATAAATACACAATAGGAATAGTGCTCAAGTAATTTTAAAGAAGTAGTGGAAGTGACAATTCATCCAGTCTCATGTGACCTCCTGTTACCCAGTTACAGGGAATGATGGACAGCTGCACCAGGAGAGGAAAGCATCTTGTACTACAGAGGAAACAAACTCTTCTAAGCAATTTTTCTTGATAGATGTAATCGTTGTCACACAGAAAAGGGAAAAGAGAAAGGAGAAAAGAACTCTTTAGAGCATGCTGTCCCTTAAGCAAATAACAAAACCTACAAGGTGGCTTTAGAAGCTTGGTAAACTGTTGGAAGAGCCAAGGAGAAGTTTTATTGTAAATTCATATTTTATTCATGCAACTGCAAATAGTTGTTCATTCAATGTTTTGGTCTCAATTTTTTTTTTTTTTTTCTTTTGGACCAACAAAGCTTGTTCTGATCACAGTAAGGAAGATTTTGTCATGGGTGTGGCAGGTCTTAAAATGGTTATCCTTCCAAAATAGCTGACAAAGCACTTCAAAGCAGGGTGTTCAGAAGGTAATGATGTTGTGCCTCTACCTTAGTGCACAGGGTATTTAGAGAAATTGTAACTCAGACCTCTGAGGGCATGTGCCGGTTAGCCCCAGAGATCTCTGCTATGTGTCAGTGCAGCTTGCAGTCAGCAAGCGTGAACCCCAGGCCATGAACATCCACAGCTGAAAGCGTCCAGCACCAGCCTCACCAGGCCAGCTAGCATGAAACATTCCTCTGCACTGCCAACAAAACCAGTCAGCCTCCAGCACCCAAACTGCATCCTGGGAATCATTCTTTGCTGTGCTCACTTCCCAGTACCGCCTGGAAGCTGCTAGACAGGAAGTGATTTGGCCAGGTTGTACAAATTCTTCCTTGTCGAGTATCGCTATTGTATACATTACATAGAGAAAATATATATCAATATGATATATTTACACATTTTGGAAAATAAAGAAAAAAGAGTGTGATGTATAATCTTAATTGTAATTAACAAAACAATTTTTCCTGAAAACTATTTTTACTAGATGAATAAATTTTTCCTGAAAACTATTTTTACTAAATGAATAAAAAATCCTATGAAGTTAAGCACAATCTTACTCAAATGGATTATGTCATCTGTGTAAATAATTTATAGTAGTTATTTAATAGAAGGTCAGGTTTGCAAATATTGGGATTTTCATTTGAGACCTAAGTACCTCTCCAGCACCAATGAGCATCCAGTGTGGGCCAATGTACAGCACATCAGCCATGGATACACAGTAGAACAACTCATAATGCAGTTTGAGCCAGCAGTTTTGAAGAAGTCATGACATAATGAGGTTTTAACAGAAATACTCCAAAAAAATGCAAAACAAAGAAATAAACTGAGGGAGAAAGCTCACTGGAGATTCCCATGCATTTTTAATCATTGCAGCCAGGGTTTACAGCTAAAATTTTCATAAGAATAAAGTTAAAAATCAGCATTATTTTAAGTGTTTACGCCCACTATCAAGTTGAGCTTGTACTTTTAGCTGTCTTGAAGATCTCTTTGGCATATCTTCCTTTCGAGTAAGCAAGCCCCCTGAAATACTTTGTCTGTCAGAGTGATGATATCGGCTCTCTTTGTCATCGTGTAAATACTTAAAGAATACAGAAATTTGAAATCAGAAAGTCCTGAAGAAGAAAAGAAAAACCAGAGAAAAAAGAAATTATTGCTGAACAAACTACATTTATGAACAGCACTGTAACTGATGTCTCCCTTTAACAGCAGTCATCACCTTCTCCTGTCACATCCCACAGACACAAGAAAATAAAGAGTTTAGAAACCGGATTTTTTATACAGTGGCAATACTATTAGCTGCCTTTAAACACTTCTGCTTTCATATGAGAAGATGCAGTATTCTTTTATAACTTTTTACCAAAATTGAAATTCTATCAAACAGGGCTTCTTTTGCCAAGCAGAAGTGCAGTATCCATTAAATAGCTGTTTGACTAGTATGCTGCTGGAATGCAGGCACAAGAGTTGATATCATTTGCCCAACAACTCCATAATGAAACCTCTTCACAACAACACCCATTTTTTTTGTCAGGAAAATATGATATATAAACACAAGTAATAGTTGGTTTTGCATCCAGACCTCAGGATCTGTCTCAAAATACATGAACTTTATAGACTTGAAAAAGTAGAAATGTGGCAAAAGATCTGTTTTCTTCAGATCTTTCTCTATTCTAAATTTATTTGGGGGGGGGGGGGCATACAAGTAATGAATTTGCATAATAGTTCCAGATATTGATCTGATACTGTAATTCTCCATGTCTACTTCAGTGTACAAAATTATGTCTAAAGCTGTCATTAGAACAGTTATTAGAAATAAACAGGGTATGAACAAAAACTATTAATAGAAAGCACAGGAAAAGCTCCCTTGGGAAGTATATTAAGAAGCCTTTTGGATTGCATATGCAACAGTGGAAGAAATGAGAATACAGTACACCATGGTATCATAAAATCGTATGTCTCATCTATACAAAATTTCGTATAAAACCCAAGGGAGACAATGACATTGTACATATGCTGTGGTGTGATATATTAGTAGAGATGTATCTACTGCAAAATATCAATTATCATAACTCAGTATGTTTTCATATATATATATATATATATATATATATATATATATATATATATATATGTATATATATATGTATATATGTAAATATGTGTGTATATATACATACACACACACAGATACATATTGCTTTAAGTTAATAACTGGGTCACAAAGTCCAGTTCTAGATACTATCAGAAAATCATAATGAAGAAGTCTAGTAGTGAAAGCAATAATGATAGACCTATCATGGTGAGGCTGATAAACAAAGCAGTCAGCCCTAACTGCTGTGATGTGTTAGTTGCTATGACATGATCTCTGGTATATCACACCACTCACAGTCAACACTGTTCTTCCAAGACAATGTCTTGATTTAGTTTTGTTTTAAAAGTACTGTAGCTAACTCATTATCTTGTGGTAGTTAAACTAATCATTTCTGATAACAACAAAATTAGAATTTAAAAAAGGACAAAAATGCACAACTGCCCCCCCCCCCCAAAAATCCCCCCCCCCCCCCCCCAAAAAAAAATAAACAACCAAAAAAACCCATCCTCTGTCATAAAGCTTTGGCTTTATCACCGGTTTTTATCACCTTTGCTTATCCTATTTGGAAGCTGGCTGCTATCACCCCCACTGCATCTCACTAGTCCCTCCTTATTCACAGGAAACAGAGATAACTTAGACTCCCTCATAATGTTCTGCTTGAAGGATTGCTGAACAAGGCATTGGCTGGATTGTCTGCCTCAATGTTTTCCTGGAATGATTGTCTGGCATCAGATATCTTAGCACTCTGAAGGCCTGAAGTCTCAGTCTGGTCACTTTAGAAAGAGTGAGGAAGCCAAGTTTCTTCTTCTGCAATGCCATAGAATGGTTTGAGCTGAAAGGAACCTTCTAGCTGCATGCCCCGTGCCATGGACAGGGATACCTTACACTAGTCCAGACTGCTCCATGCTCAAAATAATTGGATGAAGACTGGCTTCCCGTTGTGCAAAAAACTGTTCTCCAACACTGGTCAGCTTCTAGGGTGCCCTGACACCTCTTTACTAGCAAGAGACACACTTGTGATCATGACAGGAAAAGAAAATCTGAACTTTCAGATCTGTTGTGGAATAGAGTTGATTACAGAACAAATTCTGCTCAAAGAAATTTGTTATAACTTTTCTTAATTCTGACTGGAAATAAATTGTTACAGAAAGAATGTTGAGAGTCATAAACTTCAATGTCTACTTTTGCCAAAGCAACTTATTTTATTTATGTTTTGCTCATTACTCTATAAATTTTAATTCCAAGAAAATTATGTTCCCTCTTTTAATATCTACATTAATTGGAAGCCAAAATAATTTTTTTTCTAAGTTTCTGTGTTTCAGATAAAATGTAATTTCTCACAGAAAACAGTTCCATCAACACTAAGTCATCACAAAGTTATCAGTATCCATAGTCAGCACTTGTAGCCCAGTGCTGGGAGGACTCTGATGCCATACCCTGCCCATTCCCCTTTGGAAAAGCTTTGAAAAAGCAGTTGCTTAATTTCACAGGGTACAAGGACCACAAATGTTTCTGGCCCTAACATTGGGAGTGCATTCAGAGGAGGCTGCCGGCATCATCTAGCAAGATCTTGGCTTGTTTTATAACTGAAATTAAGCTTCGCCTAAGTCAGAAGACACTGTGAAGACATGGCTTTTGTTGTCACTGGACTCCAGTTATCAAACAGGCTGTATTTCAGGGTGGTGTAACCCAGGGAACTACAGAACATTACCTTTGAAGAAAGGTATCTTGCAATAATCTGTGCTTTCCATACATTCCTTCCCTCCTGCCTATTGTCCCGTTCTGTCAGTAGCTATGTTTTTAGGAAGAACTATGAATAGACACCTCTGAAATGCAATGTGGTCTGTTTTGTGATGGACCAGATGGCATCCAGTGACAGATATATTTCAACAATACATTCCCAGAAGAGGACACTTCTGTTCCTCTGACAGTACCTGAATGATGCAGACCATCTATATCTTCAGTAAAATATTCGGAGATTCTCCAACAGTTATATGTAAAATTATTTGCTTCTGTTCAATAAGAAAGCACATTTTTGGTGCTGTTTTTTATCTTTTCCTTATTTTTTGGTTTTGTTATCTCAAAAAGGAAGATAATAGAGAGATCCATGCTCCTTTCACAGACAGCAGTTTATGACTTTATTTTCACCACTAAAGTTATGCATATTTTCCATCAGTCTCAAACAGATTAGATATTTAATGCTACAACTAGGCTTCATTTGATAATTCAAGTTAAAAAAAATCAGGTATAAGTCTGCATGTATATTATATTCACTGACATCTGAGTGAGTTCCGTATGACAAAGGCTGTGGTGCTCTGCCTTGCATCTCTCTCCAACAAAACACAGAGTGTGCTGTCATTCACCATTATGGTTGGGATTCAGGGTCTTTAGAAGCTTGGCAATAAAACATATTGAGGCTTGAATACATTCCTTCCATTCATGGATGAATGCCTTTTAATCACCAGAAATTCTCTGAATAGCCTCTACCAGAATAAAATAAGGTTTCATTTAAAGTCTGAAACTGCTTTTATTTTAGGAATCATGTCTTATTTCAGTTCCATAGTTCTGATTCTGCTCCATATTCAACAGCTATTTATTCTTAAATAAGGTCTAACTTAAATTCTGGATTTAGGAAAATAATAATCTGAAGTTTGCATGATTCTGCTGCATGCTGTTTCAGGTGGGCACACAGGGACTGTGCTCAAACTCTGGAGGTTATATGCATTTCAAACCACTCTTTGAAAGCAGCATCTTAAAAATCTCTGATGCTTCACTAGCTCACACAGCTAAAAACAAGGTGATTGTTTTTGCAAAAATGTAATTGTTCCAATTTTTATCCTACAATTAAAATCACATATTATTCTACCCTTGTGCTTTTCAGAATTTTTCACTGTAGGACCTGCTAAATGTGAGTTTGTAAACTCTATGGGCCTTCTCCCCTTTTCTTAATAGCAATTTGCCACTCAAACTTCTGCCAACTGAAACAGTCAGAAGTTACTTTTATGCTACTGAAAAGAAATAAAGTGATTTTTGAAGCAGCGGATATAAATTTATGTTTAAGTAATAGAAGTCCTATAAGCTGATAGGCGTAAACTGGAGTCAAGGTTATGTAAAGAACTTAAAATTCAGTCAGAACGATGCTTTGATATATTTACACTCAAACTCACATTTCCAGTTTCACACATTACATATAAATTACCAGATATCATAAGGCTGGTAAGAACTGATAATTCAGAGCTGTGGATATAGTTCAGCAAGAAATGATAGGTTTTTTTTTCTTACACACGACTATAGAAACATCATCTGAAATGCAGACCTATGCTTTGAAGTAGAGTAAGAGCAAAAATTCTCAACATCTGCTAACAACTGTTGCAAGGCTTGGGTTAGAACTTGGATATAATCAGTCAATTTGCATCAATCAAGTTTACTTACAATTCAAGACATAATGAAATATGACCAAGAAAATTGAATACATGAGCATACTATTTCAGCAAAATGCATTCTTGATGACAGTGGGTAAAGAAACTGCAGAACTCAGAAAATACTTCTGATTTTTTTGAGTATATTTAGGGAAAAATGCTGAATGGTTTTGGCTGTTCTCACAGAAATTTCAAAGGGCATGACTAGGGCATTTCTAGGTGCTACACCACTGAGGATTTAATCTGTGACTAAATAAAAAAGAAATTGATCATCTTTCTGTAAAGAATGGGTTCAACCATCATTTTAATATGAATTGCAACCTATAGACTGCATAGAGGGTATGTAGTGTTGCCCATATATAAACATATTTTCGCAATTATAACCTTAGGTATTTTCTTTAGATTTTAATTGAACAATGATGACAGACTTCATAATCAAACCATCACAAAAGCATCATGGCTTTATCTGCCAGCCAAACTATTACTGAAGTTGTGACTGGACATTACTATAACAATGTTAACCATGCCAACACCATGCAGAAAAGGTGATCCCAGACAACAGCAGCCAGCAAAACTCATCTCTCATCAGTTCAACTGTAAAAAGATTTAGTCTGTAAGATTTTCTTGAAAGCATCTAGACAAGTCTATTATGTGACAGAAATAATCTGTCAAGAATTGGTCACATTTTACATACCTCCATATCTGTATTTAGTTCAGTAAATACCACTGATTTTTATAATTTTGTGTATGTGCAATCATTAAAAATTTTCTTTAGGACACCTGAACAGCATTTAGGTGTCCTAAAGAAATTATATAATTGTTTAAAACCCACTGTTTTTCTGGTTGGTAAATAAGTGAGTGATCTAAAGAAAACAACATTCCTGCATCCCTTTTCTCCAAGCAGCGCACTGCAAGCTATAGATGTGATGAGCTATGCAGAAAACTGAGCAGGCTGCCAGACAAACTCCATGCTGAACCTGCTGGTGGTAATCCCACCACACAGAGCATAAGAGGCTGGTAAATCCATCTGTTTCTGAAAACTGGCCTCCCATCATTCCCATATTTATCTTTGATTTAAGCATTTGATTTGATTCACAATGCTGCTTAGAGCAGGGATTTGGAAAAGCCTTTACAAGAGATAGCCAGATCTGCTCCCACTGGCTTGTGTTGGTGTTTGTGAATTCCACTCCTTTAAAATGCTACAACTTTATGTTTGTTAATCCATGCCTCTAGAAGGAAGTGGGTAATTTAGTTTCAATACATCAATACTGCCTATTCAAATTCAGGCTATATTAGAAAATGAACCTCAGTGGAAAATTATGTGACCTAGAGATCAATCTTAAATTAGTTCTTTAGGAGTGTAGGAATCAAAATTTGCAAATTCTGTAAGTCTTATTTTCTTTGAGTGGGAGTGAAGGGTCGTAGTTTATAAAGCTGTTTTTCAAATTTTATGCTAACTATAAAGTGTTCCAAAACCAGATTTAGATCCTCGGGCCTTAAAATTCCTGCAGGGTGAATTACTTTACAAAAAGAATTGTTTTCTTTAGAAAGGCAATCTATTCCCACAGGCTGGTAAAATTTAAATCTGTGATGGCATCTCTAACAACAAACCCAAAAAGCCCACAGGTGCTGGTTTAGCTAAATAAGCTCTTGTAACAATTTAGTCTTTATGTCATTAAAAATGCAACAAAGTAACTTTAGTTTCTAAAACAATTATGAGGAAAGAAGAAGTACAGAAAGATAATTACAGGCGGGACTTCTGAAGCCATGAGCGATTGCAAGACTGTAAAATTGTAGAAAATCTGAAGATATTTCTCTTACCTTAATTACAGATTTTCACCATGATGTCCCAGAAGCAGAGAACATCTTAATTTCCAAACAAAGAAATATGTCCATCCTACCAAAAAAATAAAGAGGAAGAAAAACTGAAATTGGAAAAAAGACTTTCAATTTCAGAAAGTTTGCTTCTCTCATACAGTTATGGAATTAGAAAGTAATAATGAAGTTCTGTTTAGTGCCAGAGGAAAGGAAGTTTAATTATATTTGCTGTGAGGAGATCATAGTACTGTGAAACATTTAAAGAGTGTTAAACTAAGACAACATAACAAAAGTGAGGGCTCTTCTTGTGTGGCAGATTCAAAGAGCTTTTAGAAAGTCACCATTTTTTTATATCATGTTTCATGTCATATAAAGGAGATTTTCTGAGTTGTTATTGACAGAATGCAGATTTTTATTTTGATTGAAGCATATTGAAGTATAAAGCAAATTTTATATTTGTCTGTAGCAAGGTCAGTGAGCCTCCATTCCTGGACCTAAACCTAGAATTACTGATATATACACTCAATGGGAAAAAACTGGTCTAGGTATACCTAATAGAACCAAAATATCTATCTTATATACAACTGCACATCTTTGTTAACCACCCTGTATCCCACTAGGCCAGCAAAGTTACTCTGTCCACTTAAAGCTGTAATACTTAGCATTCAAGACACACACATTTACATGTGTATATACAGTACAAATATATACATATATACTTTTAAGGTAATACACAATGTAATATAAAACCAAAACAATTAAGTCAGGACCCTTCTGATATAATTTCATTTTCCCAAACTGTTAAAACACTATAGAAGATTGTCTTAGTACAGAAGCAGAACAGATTCATAGAATCATAGAAACAAAACCTTTTAGAGTGCAAAAGATATTTGAGATTATCAACTCCAACTGGTAACCCAGCACTGCCAAGCCTCCCAATAACTCATGAACCCACGTGCTATATCAACACATCTTTTAAACATCTTCAAGGAGGGAGACTCCATTGCTTCCCTGTACAGCCTGTTCCAATGCCTGACAACCTCTTCCAAAGAGAATATTTTAAATAACCCAATCTAAACCTCCCCTTACACAACTTGAGGCCATTTGCTCTTCTCTTCTTCCCAAATTCTGGCTAGCTGCATTGAACACACTGATCATATTTTTCTTTTGTTGAGTGGAAGAGTATTTCCTGTTTTCCCTGAAATTGTCTGTGCAGTAACAGGTCCCTTAGCTTTGACTATTGGGGAGTCAAACTTAAAATAACTCTTACTTCCCAAGAAGTTTTAGAAATTTTATGAGGTGATTTGAGAAGGAGACTCTGCTGTCATTTGAAATTCAAATTGAGAGATTTTGATGCTACTAATTCTGAACCTAAATCTGATGTGGATCTTGGCCTCAAATCTAGCCATCCCAGAGCCTGAGCCTTAGAATCATAGACTGAGGTTGGAAAAGACCTCAAAGTTCATCAAATTCAGCCATCAACTTACCACCACCACCACCATGTTCACCACTAAACCATGCATATCTTCAAGTGCCCTATCCACATGTTTTTTTTAACAGTTCCAGAGAGGGTGACTCTACAATTTTAGCACTTATCTAAAAGTGACCAAGCCCTTTCAGTAGTTTGAGCTCATTCACCACTGTCATAGCAACATAGTAACATAGTCACAAAATGACTTCACAGGCGAAGGAGACTTTGCAAATAGTTATCTCCAGCTTGTTCAGTTCCTGATTCCCAGCTGTTATGTTTTAAGCAGCGGGCTATTGACACCCAGCAGTGAAAGTAAAAGAAAAAAACAACAACAACAACAAATAACTCCAGGCAAACTTCCTGGAAAATAAGAGTGGCTGAAATTTACAGAGACAATATTTGTCACTGAAATTTTGTGGATTGTCCTTCACACTTAGAGAGGCAAACCGATGTGCTGCCTTTGTCTTTGATAGCTAAGGTGATGAATGTAAAAAAGATGAACTAGAAAGAAAATGTGTCTAGAAAAATAGTTTTCCTCAACAGAATTTTTTTCCTTCTTGTAATTTGCATATTTATTTGATCAAAATGTTACTTATATAAATCATGACTATGTCAAGCATTTGCTTCTCCCTCAGTTTAATAATATAGAAATCAGGAAAATGTATTTTTTGTCTTGGACTTTCACAAATCCTAAACAAGAACAAGGAAAGAACCCACACCTAAGAATGTGATAGAGTTATAATGGTTTAATGAGTTACAGCTTATCAATTGAGTTCTGTGAATTATTGTTTTCACGATTTTCAGCTCTCCCTGCCTTTCAGGTTAATATGAAACTTTAAATCAAGGAGAAGATGTATTAGCTTAAATAGCTTGACTTTGAACTCAGGATGGCTACAAGGAGACATGCTGGCAGTTACCTGGGCATAGCTAAGAGTAAGGTGTATTATTTTAGGCCAGTGTAACTGAAGTCGGTACCTAAAGGAAAAAGTTGGTGGTTTTTTCATCATGGATTTCAGTGAAAGTACTCTACATTGTACTCTACCTTGCATTCTACCAGTGCTCTACTCACTAATGTGAGTGAAAGAATTGGATGATAATGACTTCTGAAATCTAGGAGGATTTCCTTCTTTATTTTCTTCCATTCTATTTTATTTCTAATTTCTGCTATACTGGTGGTGCTTTTCTCTTTTAATTTGCTCTTAAAAGTTGATCTTAGTTACTTCTCACACTGTAGGAACTACACCAGTTTAATGCTAACGAGTAAAAAGTTCTAAAGTCTAACAATAATTAAATATGCAGTTGCAATTGATGAGCACTTGAGGTGAAATGCTGTTCTTTAACTCAAAGGAAAAGCAAATTCTTGGTTTGGAGAAGGGAAAGATGAAAAATAAAATGAGGAAAAAATTCTGTCAGAATAGCTGTGAAACAAACAAACAAGCAAACAAATAAATATAGCAATTTTGAATATGCCTATTTAAGCTTGTTTTACCAGCAACAGTGGTGTCCTTCCTGGAACAACATAGTCCTTGCAAGATGCTGCATTCACACAGCATATCAGAGTTAAAGGAGAGACAAAGAATTCATTTTATCATCTATCTATCTATCTATCTATCTATCTATCTATCTATCTATCTATCTATCTATCTATCTATCTATCCATCTATCTATCTATCATCTATCTATCTAACTGTGTTGCAGAATGAGCCATTTGTCAGGGATGAGCCATTTGTCGGGTGCAGGGAAAACTCGGGGCTTAATATGAGACATCAGCAAGTTCCGTTTATTGAAGAGAGCATCAGACACTTACACAGCAAGTAATAAGCTCATGAATATTCTGTAATTTACACCATCCATTGGCCACACCACAACATCAGCTCTTCCCCATTCCTTAGGGGTTACATCCCTCTTTTCTCATGTCTCTTTCACTATTTGTTATCATACTACAGCTAGGCCCAGCAGGTGCAGGACTCGGAGTTTGCCACAGCCTTGTACTTTTCCGATCTCTAGTCAGCTAAAATCCCAACATATCCATCTATCTATCTATCTATCTATCTATCTATCTATCTATCTATCTATCTATCTATCTATCTATCTATCTATCTATCTATCTATCCATCCATCCATCCATCCATCCATCCATCCATCCATCCATCCATCCATCCATCCATCCATGCCAGAAAAACCCTGTCCTCACAGGGGGAAAAAAGACTCTTTTCAGTGCTTAATTTAATTATACAGAAAAGTGTCAAACACCTTTACCCTGCTTCTGATCCCCTTCTAGCCACTTCTGATCTCACCTTTTCCTGCTGAGGCTTTTTAATTTGTGGTGAGGAGCAATTACCAGGGAAATCATAGTGAGACTGGACTAAGCAAACTGGACACTGGTCATTCCTTGCCTCTCCCCCAGGCAAAATTGTAGGTCATAAATAAGTGACATTGCTGAAATGTCTTTGACTTCAATAATACAAGAGGGAAATGTATTAATTGGTCTACCTTATACTGAATTTTACAGATAATAAATCAAAGGATGGTTGATTAAAGGTCTGTCACAGGAAGAATGTGGCTGCAACCCCACCTGATAAACTTTCTTGACTTTGTGACTTAACATATCAACAGGAGCATAATCCTATTTTCATATCACAGAATCATAGGACTGCTTGGGTTACAAAGGACATAAATAATTTCTAGTTCCAATCCTCTGCCAAGGGCAGAGGCATGTTTCACTAGACCAGGTTGTTCAAAGTCCCATCCAACCTGGCTTTGAACACAGAATCATCAAGGTCAGCAGAGATTGTTAAGCTCATCTAGTCCAACTTCCAGGTCAGCACCACCATAATAACCCCTAGCCCCTATCCCCAGACACCACAGTCAGATACCTCTTGAACATTTCTGGAGTCAGTGACTTCATCACTGCCCTCAGTAGTTTATTCCAATGCCTAATCACTCTTTCAGTGATTTTTTTCTCCCTAATATCTAGTCTGAAACATCCCTGGTGCAATTTAAGGCCTCTCATCTTTTCACTTAAAACACAGCAGAGGAAATGAACACTACATCACTTCATCCTCCTTTCAGGCAGTTGTAGAGAGCAAAAAGGTCCCTCAGAGTCTCCTCTTCCACAGGCTATACAGCCACAGCTCTCTAAGCTGCTCCTCAAAAGACATGTTTTCCAGATCCTTCACCAGATTTTTCATTCTTTCTCTGGACAAAAGGACATTGGTGCTGGATGTCCTTTTTGAAGTGAGGGGCTCAAAACTTAACTAGTACTTGAGCTGCAGCCTCACAATGCCAAGTGTAACAAGACAATCATACAATTTGTTACAGCATGATACTGGATAAATGGCAGATATCAGCCCCAGGCAGCCACAGTGCTTCTAAGAAGTACATTTTCCTGGTCTGCTTTCTAGGTGTTTTTTTCCAAATTCTCCTTGGAAAGCTGAATGGATCATACATCTCCAGGGAGCAACTTTTTCTTACTAAACTATAAAGTCAGAGCCCATCTATTTTTCTGTTATCTCTGCTATGATGTTTTCAGATTGATAGACTGGGAAATAAAATTAAAATTGACCACTCTAAAACATCCAGTGTGATTTCACCCATAATACAGATTTTAAAAGATAATAACTTTTTATCTGATTGTTGTGTGAATTAAAATCATCTGTTTACTACCCTCAATTCTACAATTTATTTTTCTTTGTTGTTAGACCAACATTTGTTATTGCATTGCAGTTCTCCACTATATTATGCTTTTGCTGCTCCAGTTTAGTCACAATCATTGTGGATAAACTCCATTACAGATGCTTCTATGAGCGTCTCCATGGTGAAGCTAAAAATCTAGGTCAATTTTTTCACTGAAAGTGAATCAAATTTCTTTCTGATGACATTGGAAAGTGTGATAGAGTAAACTCTGATGAACTCCTAAGCTTTGATCAGCACTACTAACCCATAGCATGGCATTATGCACTTCTATGTGCAGCAGCCACTAATAACTCTAACACTCATCCAGCTAATACTTCATTACAGTTGGGGCTTATCAACTCTGGTTACCACCTGGCACTCTCATTTACTTCTGTGTACTTCCAAATTCTCTCATCTCCATGACACTGTGACCAAGCATGAGAGAGTATGAGAGAGAATTTAGCCTCATGAGTCTTTATCATGGGGGAATTACATAAGTACATGAACAACACTGAAAACATGTATTAAAAAGAATCTTAAGTAACGTGTTTGAAATCCTCTGCTGTCCTGGGCAGTTTCAGCAGCTTCCCTTTTTTAAGCTTTTAACCTAAATAGCATTAGCAAAAATAGCATTCCTCTGAGTCCACTGTGTTTCTGGACATGAAATGCCAATCTAGCATTCATAGTGCTTTATGGAGTCTGTTTGGGATTTCACTAATTTCTCTTTTAATTCTCTATCTTGCCTAGCAGCTTGGTGGGTTGGACTGGCTAGCTCTGTTCTGCCTTATACTGTAACCTTTTAATCCTCAATCAGTCCCACAGGAGAAAAGAGATGCACATGAAACCTTTGGCACAACTCAGAATGAAGTCAGGTTATGCAATCAGAATTACTGGCATATCTAATGCTGTCTAACTTTTAGGATATTTTTGGTCAAGTAGGATAGTTTTCTCCTATTTATACCCTCGTTGATGGTGCCATTTTATGTAAGGAGTGCAACATCCTTCTCCCTGCTATCCTTCATGATGTTCTTTGAGGTCTTCTGATGAAAGCTGCTAAAATAAGCACCATGTATTATTCATATATTAATTTGCTCTGGCATATTGGTTTTCAGAAAAACTTCATTTAAGTGCACTAGGAAATCAACATCAAAGAAAGACAGTTACACACAATGAATACACTAAGCAATGGAGCAGGCCAGGCTTGACACAGCTCTGGAAAGCAAATAAATATCATAGAAACGCTGTAATCTCCTGACGATCAGGAAGAAAAAAAGAAAAAAGAACGGAAAAAGAGGGAGAAAAACAGCAAAAGAAGGCCCTCTAATAACTTTTCATTACCTCTTGGGGCAGCTTAGTAGTGAATTAGACCTTATTGATAGGATTTTGTAGTCTAGTCCAAAATACAGATAAAGACCATATAGATAAGAAAAAAAACATGAAAAAAACTATGTGGTCCCTGAGCTCCTTGGCTTTCAGCCTGAATATTTCAGGGGAACTTCTTTAAGAATTTAAGATGCTGCTGCTATCTATCAGTCTTCAGAAAATCTTGGACAGGACATTCAAAAACTGATCACTCCAAATTTCCACATCACTTCTGAGGTTGCAGAACAAACTATCAGCAGAATATTATTTTTAAAACTTTTCCCTATTCATTCTCCAGGGTTTTTCCTTAGAACATTTTTTTTTAAGAACTTTATACACACACACACACACACACACCCATATATATATATATATATATATATATATACGCACACGTGTACATATCTATAAGGATGGTAATATTTTTTGAGTTTTCCTCATTTTTCTCCATCCCTTTGAAAAATTATTTTCATATATGCATATAAGACACTGTGAACTCTGGGGGAAAAAGTAGAATTTTGCCACATAGCATCAACATATTCCCAAAATCTTTATGGCATAGTTACTCATAATGAACCTTGAAGCTTAAATTCTCGCTTTCATAAACAAAGCCAGTATATTTGCACTGAGGGAAGACAATTCGTAGTAATTTTGTCAGCAAAATTTTTACAGTAAAGGCCTAAGCAACACTTCATCTATCTGTCACTTGTCTTGAAAGGGCAGATTACTTTTTCCTCAATCTTGGCACATCCAATTAAAGTAGACTTACAAGCCAGGCAGGTGTAAAGTGCAAGCCAGCACTTGTTCACATTAGCAATTATCAATGGAAAAAATACATAAGTGCTGAGGCTTGGCACAACAGTTACCCTGGCAACTGTTCATGCTCAGAACCTCAGCAGAGACTAACATGACAGTTTGACATCTTTCCCCATTAAAAAAAAAAAAAAAAGATGATTGCATTCTCTATTTCTCTCTCTGTTTTTCCCTTTCGTCTCTTTTCGTGCTTTTTTTCCAAAGCTCTTGGCAGTGAACCTGTCTTGTTTAACTCTAGTTGAACGCCTCCCAGAGGAAGCTCTCCTATATCTTGCCAAACTTTAGAGCATCCTTTGTGAGCACCAAGTGTTAAAGTTTACCTGGGCAAGCCTGACATCCAGGAAGAAAGGAAGGTGGGTTAGAGAAGCTGTATTAGTGCTATTGGCACAAGAGTGACATAAACTTGTTGGCTGAGACAACTTCACTCAATGTTGGGAAAAATAAAGAAAGGATGAGAGAAAAGGGCCTCAAGGTGCACCACAGGAGGTTTAGATTTGATATATGAAAAATTTCTTCAGGGAAAGAGAGCAAGGTCTGTCAGATTTCAGAACAACCTTCTCAGGGAGGTTGTGTGGTCCACCATCCCTGGAAGTGTTGAAAAAAACATGTGGATGCTTTGGGATATGGCTTGGTGTTGAAAATGATGGTGGTGTGAGCATGATGGTGAGATTTGATGATCACGAAAGTTTTTCCAACCTTGACAATTTACAATTCCAGGAATGCCTTGCTATTTTTGTCCTCATATTCTGGAATATCCATGCACACCATTCATCTATAGCAACTTGCCTTAAGATCCTGGTCTTCCTGACTTATGCATTGACCTTGCAAAAAGTTCCCTTTTTGTATTCTCTACCTTCATAAATACAAGAGAAAGTCAATAAGACTGCATGCATTTTCCATATAGGGGTAAAATCCCAATTCTCCTCAATTCCACTAAGGAACTCAGCCCAAGCAACCTCTCCACAAATTACAGTGTCAGGTCATACCCAATTGCACAACCACTGAGGTCAGAAAACCTTGAAGACTCAGCATTCTTCTGGATTAGGCTTTGTTCTGTGGGAAGCTTGTGGACTAAGTTTTGTGAACTTATTGACTGTTAGCTGCCAGTTCCTCTTTCTTTTCTATCTGACATTTTTACATCAAATGGAATTAAAGAGTGAGATGAGTACATAGAAATTTTGCCAATTAGTGACTGTTTCAGTTAAAGGTTACCTTTTGCTACAATTTATGAGCTTTTTCTGTTTTTTTTTTTTTTTTTTATTATTTTTAATGTCCCATTTTTAGGAAGTCTTTTAACACCCATTATTATCCTTCAGTCTTATTTTGTCTTTATATTTGTTCTTATCTTTCAATGTTAAGTTAAATATTAAAAATCTGCATCTCTTTCGATTTTTTTTCAGTGATTTATTTTGTTTCCTTTTTCTCCTTTGATGTGTGTCATTCATGTCTTTCAGCTCATCATATTCTTACTCATTGTCATCTCTAAGTGGAGAACAGTGGAAGGATTGAGAAAAACTGTTCTACTTTTTTAGGGTGAAGGTAAAAGAGAAAACATTTGGGAAGTCTGGAAATACAGTAACGGCTTTCATAGTGAAACTGATTTGATAGTCTGGTCTTCACTCTTAAATTCTAGACAAACCAAACACATAGGCTGAAAGATATGCAGAAAATCAAAGTAAACATCTCACATTGTTTACAAGAAAATTCTGCATTTGCTTATTATTGCATAGGCTATAGCCCTAGACCTCACAGATTTCAAAAGAGTAGGTTTTGGCTGTGGAACAACATTGACCTGAAAATTCAAGATGTGGAGCCAGATCTTACTGCCTGCGTTCCTGTGATCTTTCCCATGGGCAAACAGAATCAGTAATGTAATCTTAATTCTGTCAGCAGGATGAAGGCATAATAAACAAAAGTAATAAACATTTTACAACATTAAACAATCTTTCACAGCTATTCAATCTGACAATTTTGACCAGCATTAAATTTGCTGGAATGTTTCTGATAATGAATAAGAAACAAACTCATACTTCCTCGGATACAGTTGCTTCGAATTGATTCGAAGAGTGAGCTAATAAACACTATCACTACCTTCATATTCTGGGACAAGAAACTTATTCTTTTCCCTGCAATTCCGTGGGCTTCATTGCAGTCTCTTCTGCAACAACATAATTTAATTTAAAAATCATGATGCTATAAGTACTTGAGAAGCACTTAAAGCCATTCAGTCAGAGAAAGGTCATGTTAACATAAATATTGAAAAGAATGATAATTAGGCAAGAAAAACAGCAAAACACATTAAAGAGAAATGAGGCAATTTTTAAATGTTAACATCTCAATTCAGAAATGTTTACATTACATGTAATGGTTCCATTTTCAATGAGCATTTCACTAAAAAAAATATTGCTGAGCAAAATTATGAAAGAGAATTACAACCATAAATGACATTGTATCCTTTTTATCATCCTGAGAGAAAATGAATTATCTGAATCTTGTTAAACACAACAGAATTCAAATCATCCAAGCATGACTTACAGCAGAATGAAGCAAAGTACTCTCTTACTAAGAGAAATGTAGTCAATTTTTTAATGATAGTTCATGATGTAAAATCCTGAATATTTGAAGGAGTTGCAAAACATTTCTTCCTATGAATTGTCCAATACATATTGACCTGAATACAGGTAAGAATGGCTTAGCAATGTTGGCAATTTCATACCCTAAAATATACTGTGGTTGCTCCTCAGAGCATTGTTTTCCACATAACCCCACCTTGAGATCAAAAAATTCAGACTAAGTGGCACAATTAAAACTCCCAAACAGGCTAATCTGATGTTTTGGGATAACTTTAACTTACAGTATGTGATTTTCAAGTTTAATTTTGAGTCATGGTTTATCTCAAAACATTACAAAAACCTCTAGTCTTTTATCAAAAGCTTCCTGGTAATAAGTAGACTGAGTTTTTTTCTTCTTTTTTTTGTAGCTGTTACCATTTGAATATGCTAATTTTAAAAGAAATTTTAGAGTAAAAAATGAAAATGCCCTCCCAGAAAACTGTGAACAAGTGTTTACTCAGTTTTGTTATCTATACAGATGCCACAATCAGAGTTAGAATGCCATGATATTGCGACAGGAGCATGATACAGCTCCCAAAGAAAGGCCACTGCGATGCAGATAACAGGGATGAAAAAATAAATGGCTAAGCAGAGACACAGAGGACCAAAGACATGTGCTTATAATTTAACTTTAGGGTTTTTTTTTAATTCTCATTATATTTGCCACAATATAAAGTCTCACAGTTCAACCTGAACAATTATCAGGTCAAGAAAATATTTCTGGGTTTATTTATTTTTTTAGTCAAATGGGAGGGAGGAATGGTAAGATAGAAATTAGATATTAGGAAGAAGGGTTTAAGACATTATGAAAAAGAACAAATTTAACCAAGAGTTTTTTCTTTAATTGCCACCTCCTACACCCTTCTTTAAAATGCAAATGCATCTACTTAAGTGAATTGTCTTTAAAAGAGCTGTCACAGGAGATCACCTTTATTTGAAGAGACCTGAGAGAGCTCAGAGCTACATGTGTATATAAAATATCTTGACAAAAATGTGTTCCTGTGGTTTTCATTCTCAAAGGTGAGGTTGTTTTCCCTTCATGCAGCACATTTGCCAACAATGTAAATGCCAGCAGAAGTCAGTATGGCATCACAACAGCAGCATGAGAAAGTTACTTGGCATTGTTGTAAACACCAAGATTCTGATTCCAGCAAGAAAATATATGGGCTCCATAAAGTTCTGCTACCTGTTACATTTCTTACTACCTTCATCTCTGGGCTGTTACCTATGAATTTTATATATTTAAAAATAAGTGTAGACAGCAGGTGCACAAAAGTAGAACAGTCCTGTGAAGCAGCAACAGCAGAAGCAGCAGAAGCCATATCAGAATTGTGCTATGTTTTTTTTCTTCTCCTTCGTTCTTACATAGCTGCTTACCCGGTATTGCTCATTGTGACTATTGTCAGATTATTTTCAGGATACCTAAAGACAGAACTGCAGTGACTTCTGTAAATAGACTGTTTACAAAATAAAAACTGACTTTTGGTCTAGACTCGAAGTCTCATGATGAAGCATCTACCTGCAGAAAGTTTAGCAAAAATGTGCTTCTACAAAAGAAATTTAATCCTAAATTTCTCAGCTTTACTGGTATTTTGAAACAGTGTAGAAAGTGTGAACATGGGAAAACTGGAAAAATTAAAATATTAAAAAAAGTGAAAGATTAATAGAAAATAATGTAAATAAAAATATGATATAAAATAAAATAAAATAAAATAAAATAAAATAAAATAAAATAAAATAAAATAAAATAAAATAAAATAAAATAAAATAAAATAAAATAAAATAAAGGAGTGTCAATATATTCATTGATACCTATGTAGAGGGTGAAAAAAACACTTCCTGGGTCTTGATTTGGGCTTTTTTGTAAAATCCTGTGGGGAAGATGCTGCAGTCTACTAAGCAACTTAGTCTGGTGTTTTGCATTCTTGTTAAAAAGTTCTCCCAGCAGTTTTACCCACTGCTTTCTGATGCAGGTGAAGCTTTTGCTTCTAACTATATTCAATGAGGACAAAAAAATGTTTTACTTCTTTTCTCTTTGAAGGTCATTTCTGTATATTTGGAGATGATTATCCTGTTTTCCTTCAGGCTTTTGGTCTCTAGACTAAACAGTCTCAGCTTTTTTAGGGATTTTACTGATTTCATAATGTCTGGTTGCCATTTTTGGAATTTGAACAAACTCAACAGATGTATAGTGATACTCGTTTGACCAAACAGAGTATTTAAAATGTAAATATGCTTTACATAGCATTTACACAGAATTTCTTGATTCTAGCAGAGGAAATTCCTGTTGACTAACAATTATAAAGATAGCAAGGAACATATTGAGGGAACTAACATGAGTAGCACTGGCCAGTGGTTTATAAAATCAAATTAGTGAATCATAACTATATTTTTTACTTATCATAGGTCAGACCTTTGGATGGTATTGCTGAGTTCAAAATGATTTGATTAACAATATACATGTGATTTTCAAAAGAAAAGTACGAGCTATTCCACATCTTATATTTGTGTTTCTGTGTTCATGTGTTTCTGCTGTAACAATCATTATAAAAACTCCTGAAGAGAAGATTTTGCAAATGGCGTATAACTCTCTCCCAAGAGCTAAGCTGGAGTGATGACACAGACCCTAAAAACCTTAGCTTTTATGCTTATTTTAAAATCAGGATTTGGAGTCTGCACGAGCCATTTGATATGGGGACGCAGCCTTTTTCCAGAGGGATTGACTACGTGTGCAACAGCTTAAATCTGTGGAAATGAATCAACGGAGTCAGCTGCTGATGACTGCAAAAATGTCCTGGATGCCATTTACTGTTACCTTTTTAAATGGGAGCTTGAAATTAGGAGAATTATAGCAAAACTGTCACTGAGGAGAGATTGACTGCCTGGAATTTGCAATGCAAACCTATTATCCCTTATGCAGAAGGAAGATAAGTGGGGGAAAAAAATTAACAGCCATAAGAGTTCTCTCCCAGCTGCAGTTTTATCTTATTTATTGTTGCTATTTATTTATATATATGTATTTAAAAGTTTAAATGATTTGTTAGCTATGCATCAAGCTAACCCCTGTAAATGCATGTTTTATTGTAGCTACTACAGCTTTTAATATTGTTTATTATTATTCTTAGTGCCTAGAAACTGGAGTCGTACTTTAAAGCCCCATTGTGCAAGCCTCTATGTGAGCAAGTGACACAACAACTGATGCCATCTCAGAGGGTTCACAACATAGGATTTTAAAAGCATGGAGCATGTGAGCAGGTAGACATCAAGAGGCACAGGTGGGGTGGAAAGGTGAGGTAAATGGCAATATGTTTACTTGAGGAAGCTAGCTTTGCAGCAGAGATAGGTGGGTCATTGCAGAATAGAGGAGAGGTCCTTCTCTTCCTCTGCTTATTTGTGCTTTCTGTCACTTTGTTGCTTCATCTGAAGTCCTATCCTCTGCCTGGCTCTTTCTGTGCTCCTCACTACCACTGTGTGGAGCCAGTGGTGGAAAGAAGGCAGATGATTTCCAATGGAGACAAGTTCTAGGTTTATCTAACACTAATGAGGTATCTTTTGCACAGCTGGAGGAAAATACTAATAAAAGCAACTTAGATTAAAATTACCAGCATCTGTATTGAGCTAAGAACATCTATTCCATAAATAAATTTTAAAAAAGAACCGAACAACACCAAAACCATTAGCAAAGGACTATAAATCCTCTACAGCCTTAAAAGAACAAAGGAAAAGTAAAAAAAGAGAAAGAGGTACCTAGCTGGTTAACAAATGCAGACTGGAAAAGCAGACAATCCAGCTGAAATAAATCATAGTGAATCTGCTCTGACTTTTTTCACACTGTGAAAGTTCTAGCCTGAATTCTTCCTTCAAGGTTGTCATTATTGAAGAAGAGATGATTTATTAGCTATTCTTGACCTGTCTGAGTCTTTGTAGGTTAGAACCAGCATCCTGGTTTCCAGTGAGTTTCACAAAAATGTGCATTCCCTCTTTTAGCGTTTCTGACTAAAGTCAGGTCCTATTGCAAATCAATTGATTGTCATTCACTGTTCTATTCAAAAGGATTTTTTTATATATGTCTATGCATGTTCTGGATCCATCTCCTACCTCAATAAGCCTTTCCAAGGCTGAGATCAACTGAAGTGGTTTCAGAATTAGTCAGAGAACAGGAAAACATAAGTGCTGGTAAATTGTGATCTCAACAAGGGCACCCAGCTATGCATTTAATCCACTTCATCCTCACCTCTCTCCAGGACCCAGTAAGGGTTTTGATTGAATAAAATGACAAAACAGTTATGGAAATGCCACTTAATTAGAGAAGCTGTGGATTCCACTCCCTTGGTTTTTTTCAAGGCCATGTTGAACGGGGCTTTGAGTAGCCTGGTCTAGTAAAAGGTGTCCCTGCCCATGGCAGAGAAGGGGGAACTACACTATTTTTATGGTCTTATTCTACACAAGCCATCCTGTGATTCTGTGATTTAATTATGCCCATTGTATTCTTAATTTTAGGATCTGCTGTTAAGGTCATCTCTTCAGTGAGAAAGGAGGCAACAAGAAACAGCAGGTCAATGAGGCTCTGTCCTTGAAAATAACTGACTTTGCAGCAGAAGATGACAGACAAAAAACCCCCAAACAACTGTTTGTGAGGAAGACAGGATTGAATTCCTTGAACTCTCAACCAATCAAAGCTTTTCCCCCTGATGAATGTCCAAGCTTCTCTGGAAACTTATCTTTTTAGAGCACCTATCCCCATACCATATTTTCAGGGTAAAGTTGAATTATGCTAAATTATAGAATAAATGAAGACAGAAAAGAAACAGACTGCAGACCACTAGCTTAGGTTGGATATCTGATATTTAGAGTGTGGCAAGGTGAATTTCATTCCATATTCCATGAATCTCATTCCATTCCAATCTCATCTCAATATTCCATATTGAGATATGGATTTTTTTAACTCAGAGAATCTGAGTTAAATAAATCTGGATAATCTGTCAGATAAGATTCTCTTTACCTCATAACAATATTGTAATGGTTAAATACATTTTTTTTAAATGCATAAAGATTAATGTAATGCAGACTACAATGGCATATTAGGCAGGTGGAAACATGAATTAATATGAAAATCAAAGCAAATATCATAATAGAGTATGTTTTAACCTGGAACATTGTTTGACTTCTGCAGGTCATGGTAGGACACAGAAAGATGCCATAAGTCTTTATTCTCGTGATCTCAGTCTTTCTTTGCAAGCTCTGTTCCATTACTGTAAAATCTCAGCAGCCATTTAGGATTGACTCTACTTTAAGTCCTTTACATAGGTAATAAATTGAAGTTGCTGTCAGTTTTGCTACTTTTTTTCTTGCCTTAATTCTTGGTCATCTACCATTTTTGTAGCATCTGAAGGAGACTAGAAGGGAAATTATATTTCATCTTCTGTATAAATGTACAACTTTAGCAGTGCAATTCCTTTATCTACTCCTTTCACTCCTCTATATCCTAGTGAGGCATACTAATGTTTGCCAAAGAGTTTTTCTATTTTCTTGGCTACTTGTCTTGGAATTGCAGAGTCTAACACCTTTGAGATTCTGTACTTCAACATTTTTCGGCTATTCTGATTACCTTGTGATCTGATCGTAGTAAATAGGAGATCTCTTTACCATTCTCTTGCTGTTCAAAATAACTCAACTAAAATCTGTTGATCTCTCAGACCACAGAATCATAGAATCATTTCTATTGAAAAAGACTTCTAAGATCATGTCCAACTGTTAAACATGTTCATCAATATACTGTGTCCCCAAGCACAATTTCCACATACCTTTAGAACAGCTCCAGGGATGATGAGATCACCCTGGACAACCTGTTCCAATGCCTGACCACCCTCTCAGAGAAGAAATTTTTCTTAATGTGAATCTTCCATGACAATACTTGGGGTAATTTCTTCTCATTCTGGCACTTGTTATGTGCAAGAAGAGAGTGGCCCAATAAGTTGTTACAGTGAGATGTGTTATCCTAACTTGTCCCTCATTTGTGATAATTGGTGGACACTCTCACTGACATCAAAGTAAATTTTATTTTTGTCCTTCAGAGGCAGGGCAGAACAGCATGTTGCAGCTGAATTCTTCAGAAATTTGCTTGAACTTCTTTTCATTACAATTTTCCACTCTGGAAACATTGAGCAATTCTTTCTAAAGTGCCTTTCAGTAATGGAGCAGTGAATAATGAGAATTTATTTCCCTTTTCAAAAGTAATTAATAAACAAAGAAAAGATATTGCTTTCCTCCTGAATCAATAGATTAATAGAATGCTCTCTTCCTGACAGCTATCAAAGAAACATGAATTAATGCAATGCTAGCTCTCAGAAATAAAATAAAACTGTTATAGTCACTTGATCTAATGCTACTTGTACAATACAGAAGTGAAAGCAACACCTGGACTCTCTAGATGAAGACAATACTTGCTGTGGCAATGCAAAGGTGCCTTTTCTTTTAGAAAATAGTTTAAGTAATAGTTCAGTGTATGAACTGTGTTTGCTAATCAATTTACTTAATTGGTTAATTTAGAAAAAACTATCTTATACTGTCTGTGGTTCAATTGATAGAAACAGAAGTTGAGGCAAGGAAAAACAGTCAAACAACATGTTGTTTTGAGAACCTGGGGCTCTTTAGAGTGTGCGCTGTGATTCCCAGTGGAGTGCATGGCAGAGGATGTGCAGAAGAGGAGTGAGGGTATGGGAAGCATAAGGACAAAACCAGTTCAGGACAAAAGCAGAAAACAGAATCAGATTTTAGATATTCATTGTCCATTCTTTCATGTTAAAGTGCACTGGAAAGAGACTTTGAAAGGTGAAAAACACATGTGTTTTAGCGGAAAATCTACTGTCATAGCACTGAGAGGTGTTAAAGGTCAAGGAGGAGAGATTACAATCTTTAAAGTCAAATTGGAATCTTGAAGCAATAACAGGAGGCAATCATGTTCAGTAAACAATTAGGGACAGTGCTAAGGATAGCCTAAAAACTATTTGCATGCCATATGAACAAGAAAATGGGAACAGAAAGTGAAGAAAGAGGCATAAAGAAACAATTAATTGTTTTCACAATAAAGAAAAATATGAAATAATAAAATGACATCAATAAAAGTGTTGGTTTGAAGTTTTTTGGGCTTTGTTTTTTCTTTTGAAACTTACTGCATAACGTGGGAATAATTCACATCCTCTGGTAATCAAAAATGTTCCTTAGCGAGTAGCTAAGAGCCTGGTATAAATTAACTATCAAAATTTGACAAAGGGACAAAGACCCTGCAGACAGGGCAAAAAATTGCTGTAATCAGTATGCAGCTGCTACAAAGGCTGCCATACGGTTAGGATGCAAAAGGAGGAAGATTCAGACTCCCTTTTGATGTTAGCGCAGAGGGGGAAAGCAAAGCAAGAGCTCTGCAGTTTGGATTTTTGTTTTTTGAAAGGCTAAATGGTTCAAAACCTTCTTGAATTCCATTATAGGAACACTGTCAATAAACTAGATATGTTTTATTAAGTATAGAGCAGATATAATTCTCCACTCTGATTTTAACCTGTTCTCATTGCATACTTAAATACAAAGAAAAACTGGAGAAGTGGCGCACCCAACCCCCCACCTCAAACAACCAAACACAAAAAACTCCTAACCAAAAAAACCCCAAACATATTTTGAGGTAGAAAACTCTAAGCAATATATTCAAACTGAATCCTTTGCACTTGCAAGCATACCTCCCTGTCTGTGCACAGCCCTTGCCCTCAGCTCTAACTATCCTGCGCTTATTTCAGAGCAAAACATCAAAGGCAAGAGGATTTCTCCTTGAACAGCTTGGAGCAGATCCTTGCTTGTTTCTCAGTGTCTCTAACTCCACCCAGAGGCAAGAAACCTTTCCTGGTTGTACCATCAAGAACTTACAGAACTTGTCAAAGGTTCTGCCCCAGTTCCCTGATGTATGGATCCCTTTGAGCCTCAGCTTCAAATCGCTTCATGTTTCTCATGACCTTATTTAGGGGTCAGATCTGAATTCCACAATTGAAAATGATGCTGAAATGGGATGTGGATTAATGTGGGTGAAGACTAAGGAACCAAGCTTGCATGGTTGACTGCCCCAATCAAAAGCAGTAACTATTATGAAGTTTTCTATCAAAAAATGTGTCATATAGGGAAACAGAAAAAAAAAAAAAACAAAACAAAAAAAAAAAAAAAACAACAAAAAAAAAAAACCAAAAAAAAACCAAAAAAGGCAAACAATGTGTGGATTATATTTAGGGACCTCAACATTCTATCAGAGATATTAGTGGTTCTGCTACCGTAGTTCAACTACAGTAACAATTCAACACTAGTTTCCTGATAAACCCAAGCTTTAACCATAATCACATAATCAGTTACTTCAACTTGCACCCATAGATGAGAAGCATTTCTAAAAGGACACAATGTAGAGCAGGCAAAATTTCAGTTAAAATACTCAATTTTAGAGAACCCAAATTACAATGAAGCAATGAAATACGTACAAGCGCTGCTCCCATCCTGTCCTATCTATTGGGAGATTTCTCTCCAAAATGCCAATGAAAGAGATTGATCAGTGTGCAATAGGGAGGAAAACATGCAAAATAAATCACCAGGAAGCTGCAATCAAAGCAGCCAAGGCCATGGTGCTCTCGGTGCTGCTCTCAGCATCACTCACTCTGCAGCCACATTAGCTCCCTGATGCCGTTCACTGAGTGTCCCCAGACTGTTAAACCAGCAACACTGGAACCAGGCTGGATACAAGCACGAGGTGGGCAGCAGAAACTGATGCACTTCTTTCCCCCAGAAGACAGCAGAAGGAAATAATTTGACAGAAACCTGAAAGCAAACATCATGTAAAGACTGCGACTGAAGAAGTTGCACCTTAGCTGCTTTCTGTGTGCTCTTTCCAGCACCATGTGATTTCTTTAAATCTGCTCAGGACACTTCCAGGTCTCCATGGGAATTAAGATTTCCCCTGTTTAGAAACTACAGGTGACCAGTTTACAACAGAATAAATCAAGATATTGGTAATGAGATAGCAAACAGAGGTGGGAGGATACAGCAGTGTGCAAATGTGTACATATATGGAGGGAAAAATACTTAAAATCCATTTTGGCAACTTGGCATGTTGCAATAGTAACCACAAAAATTAGAGAAAAGGGAATTTTAAATATCAAAACATTACAAGAAATTCCCACTGATTAGAAGGCAAGATCAGCTGGATGCTAAGTAATAAGCAGTGTGGAACAGGTTTTGTTTTATACTTCTGGCAGGATGTTCCCCTGTTTCCATTTTAATGAGGATCTTCATATGTTCATGCTTAAATTGACTCACCATTTTATTTTTTTCCTGCTACCTAAAATTCTACTGGGTTTACAACTACAAGCAGAAAATTTAATTTTGTTTACTTTCAGCTCTCAGAGTACCAGTAATTAGCCACAACCAGGAGTAGTACAATTGAGATAACTACTTTGTGTATTTTATTGGTAATATCAAGATATTACTCTTCAAAGTTTTAGGACATTGTGGCTATAATGAAAAGTGTTGATTCTTCGTTCATAGGCCATGGGAATAAGTGTTCATCCAAATCTCACTATCACTAAGATGGGGGAACCCTCCCACTTCTAAGATCTCATGTATCATAGTACCTACAGGATCCTCTGCCTGCTTCTTCAAAGCATCCATCTACCAAGGAGGGCTGAAAAGCCATTTCTCAGTGCTTCCAGCAATGCAGAGCAGGATATAGAAGCTGTCACTTATAGAATTTAATACAAAATTTTGAAAAGAACATTCTTTTTTGATTGATTTAAGAGTATCTGTATTATGAAGACTAAACTGTTTACATATCATTTAATAAGGATGAGGTCAACCTTGCAATTTCTATCAGAAAAATGTATTTCTGTTTTTTCATACAGCAATTACATGCTCTGTTGTTGTGCTATCTCCGGCACTTCGTAGAACGTGAGCCACAGCCCTGTGGAACCGTTATGGTCCCACCACCCCGGCACAATGGGTGAGGATGTAAGGTAAATGATCAAAAATGCTGCTCTTCAGGCAGCCTCTGCAGACTGCTTGTAGAGCTGTTGGCTCTAGTGATGGCATTTGTGAGGAAGGTGTTTTTTTCTCTGCTGTTTCAAACATTGCATCATTTTGTGACCTGAGATCCCATGGATGTAATCTGCTATCTCTTACCCAGTTTGGTGCAGGAGAGACAATGGTTGCATTACTTTGATGCACAGATCTCAAATAATACACAGATTCTGATGAAGCCATGGCACACCCAGATAAAGTAGGTTTAAACTTCAATACCTTCAGAAATGGGACATGTACAACTCAAACACATTATGCTTAGCACTAAATTTTCCTGCTTAATTAAAAGGGAACAAAGGAAAAACGTGGTAACTATTATTGCTGTGCAATAATAGCTTGTCAGCTTAAGGTAAAGGATTGCTTTCAATGTGTGTGCTTCATTGCTTAGGAGCAAAATCCTGACCAACTTAAGGCTGTACTTAGTTTTAAGTATGTCTTGTTAATGCAGATACTTCATTCCTGTAGTGAACAAGAATTAATGCTGCTTTACTTAAGTGTTCTGTCCTTCTGCCAAATATTGTTAGACCTAGTTAGTATGGAAGTTAAAAAAAAATCAACCCCAAAATTCCATTTATTTTCTTTAGGTGTCTCAATTTCTTTTACAGTGTCATTTTTCTCAATGTTGATGCAGCAGAAATAAAGCCTTGATTGGCTGGTTTGTAGTGCATCTCACTACATCTCTCCCTGCTTTCATCCTGATTTGCAGTTTTTGGGGCTAACCCACTGCATCAATTACTACATCCTTCAGCACTGGGGGAACTGGAAGAAAACTGCCCTGTAAAGGATGACTGGTGTTAAATTTCTTTCTGCAGAGACAGACATAAAATTTGGCATGTGAGGCATCTTTGCTGGGAATGACTCTTCTAACTTCATTAAACTATGAATACGGGATTCAGAGGGGAAATGATGCCTCTTTAAGGGATCTTATAATCACTAACACAGTGATTTCCTTCTTCCCTAAAGGAAGATTCGTATGACAAATACCTTGCAAGATAAGTGAGGTATTTCTATGGTAATTCTATGTTGTCCTCTGCCATCCAAAGGCAAGTGCAGGTAAGGAGAAAGGAGATGAAACATAAGTCTGACATTTCAGCATGTTATTAGCTACATGCAAAATATCCTCAAAATTCAGAAAGTGCCTGCTTGGAAATACAGCCTGAGTGCTGCTCTTGAGCTATGCCTTACATTTTAAGATTGCTTCTTTTTCTCACTGTGTTATTGCCATTTCCAATTAAAGGCACTTTATGCTAAAACATCACTTTTTCAGTTTCTCTTTTCTGACAATAACTTTTCTCTCACAGCAATTAACATCTGTTTTCTGTCTGCCTTGCTATTTAAAAAAAAACAAAACTAATCATGGGTTTGGACAATATTCCCAGTGCAGATATCCTTTCCCATCTGAAACATAGTGGAAATTCAGCACTGGCTCAGAGGCTCAGATTTCTCTATTATGATAAGAAAAGTGGAAAGTCCAGACATAAACATGCTTGAACTTTAAGTGCATTTTGTTTTCCAAGTTCTGGTCTTACATGAATTTTAACTCTGTTGATTCCAATAAAATTATTTCTGGCTTAGACTATCTTAAGGGAAAGGAGGAATTAACGCAAAAGAAAAAAAAAACTGAGATAGTTTGATACCTATGGGGTCAAACCTTAGAATATTTTCTTGATACTCACTAATCCAATATTTTACTAAAATTATACACTGCTTTGGATCAAGTAAAAGCTAAATATGGTATTCCAAAGTTGGCTTATATACACAGAGTTAGGACGCAGATTTTTCTCTACATTCAAGAGAAATAAAGTCTGTATAATTTCTTTAACTTTTTTTGCCTTCTTCAGCTTTTTTCTACATTCTTTTAAATTGGCAGTTGCAGTATGTTACTTAGGAATTCAAAGTTTGTTAAAAGAAAACATTTAACTCTTCTTTAGTGTCTTTTTCTCTTCCTTTCTTACAAGCATATGTATGGATACAGAGGATATCTCAGATGTGCAAGGAGTCAGGTCAATTATGAATATGAAATAAATATTATATATATGTTAACTGTATAGTATATGTGATAAATAAACTTATTAAAATGAAAAATAATAAAGATATACATAATTAATAAACTTAATCTACCAAAAGAATGTCAAAATTCATAGTAGACACAAATTCTAGGACAAATTAAAATCTTTCTACCACTTCCTTTAACAAATTTTTGTCATTTAAGTGTTGTAATTTCTCACCTTTTGGATGCTGCCAGGCACAGATGCACAAAAACTACATTAGTCCTAGACCAGAAAGATATCCTAACATCTCACCTGCATATTTCTCTTTTGATTACTAAGTTGCACAAATGTTCTTTCTGCATGTGACCCACATTTTATTTTGTTTAGGACACTCAGGCTTCTTTCAACACGCTTACACAGTTACCTATGTGATCTTTATGCGTCATCTATGAAAGAAGAAAAATAGTTAAGAAACTGGTGTCAGTCCTCCAGCACTAAGTAGGATCATATCTTCATAACTGGTAGAAATAAAACTATGCATTATTCAGTTTAGAATAAACTGGCCCAAAACCCAGGGTTTCTTTGCTCAGGAGATTGGATCAGAAGAGTAAGTGATATAGCTAAGGCAAAATGCTGGCCTAACCAGAATTTTGAGATCAAAACTTGTATTGCTGAGTAATGAGTACCCTGGGACCAAACAACTCTGACTGGCTTGAGTACACACTGCTCAGTAGTTCCCTCCAGATGAGACTTTTTTTTGTGTGGAGTTAATTGGAGTGCAGCAGAGAGCCTGGGAGAAAGCTAACAGTTTTGCAGTGAGAGGAGTAAAGCTCCAGGCTTTCTCCCTGGCTTTCTGCATAGTGGTTCAGAGCTAGACTTCCACAGTGATTCCTTCCAATGTGCAAATCCCAGTGAGTTCAGAAGAAAACAAAAGGCAGAACAGCCTCTGTACCTCTCAAGTTGTGCTTGGTATTGCCTGAGACTCCCAAATGATCTTGTTGCAGCATTGCAGACAAGGAACTGGATGGAGCCCTTTACTCAGTAACAGAGAATGTGTGATTTATACACAGCCTAGTCCAATATTAACAAAAATGAGATCTTGGCAGTTTGAAAACTCAGGGAAAGAAAGGGAAAAGGGGGGAAGAGTGGGGTATGTGTCAATCAAAAGCACAAGAGGTGAACAATCAAGGTATATGTTGTGGTATGTGAGAGCTGTGACAAAGATTTTTCAGAACAGCTCAGGATGTGTAGAAGATGAAAAGATACCTATCTAAAAATGTTACAGATGTGTGAGAGGAAAACAGAGAAGAAAACAAGAGAAAGAAGGTCCATTACACCAGAAACATATTCTATTTCCATTACAGCATGATTAGGAGATACTTTCATTACAAATTATCCAGCAGCTTGGACAAAATATTTGACTTTTCAAGAGATGAGTCAGTCAGGTCATTAAGTGTAGACCCAACTCCAGACTGCAGGTACCTAAATTTGAATGTCTCAATATGCCTACAGGGGAGATGGATTGCTGATTTCTCATTATACTCAGTGGTAACCAATGTAATGAAAGGAGCCTAGAGAATTGCTCAACTCTCTCTAATACAGATGCATTGAGCTAGGCTCCACTGACTGCATTAACTAGCTCCCAATTAGCTAGAAAACTGAATTAGGCATCTAGTTCAACACCTGCTCCTAGACATCTACAATCCAGAGCTAAATCCCAGGCCAACAGTGTGATGCTGCAATTAAAGTGACATAAATGTACTGATGTTTAATCAGGGAGATTTTCCTGTTCTTGCAAAACAATAGTAGAGATTTCCAGTTATTAACAAGCTTTACCATTTCTATAATAACTGTAATAGGACTGGTCTGCATTTAACCTAGTAGAAGTAACAAGTGCTTAATTAAGTCTTAAGCAAATCTGATCATCGGTGCAATTGATATATTGAGAAGATAATAAAGATTATGGTCCACAATGCCAGACAGAAATTGTTGGGAAACTTTAAAGGAAAAAGCTTCCCTAACAGTTCTTGCTGTGGAGGTAAACCAGCACTCACAACACCCTGTTTGCAAAGCCATCAGTAATGGATGGAGAATGGGGGTCAAGCTGCTTTTAGTGTTGAAAAGTGCTGAAACCAACCTGACTAATCAACCCCAAAGCTAAACACCCTGTGGAAGGACAATGTTTCCTGACAGAAACTGGCACTGGTGAGGATGTTGCAGACACAGTACCTCATAAAGGAACCAACAAGAGACAGTACTGATAACCTATCTATAGCTATTGAGCTGACACAGCTGGCCTGGACATGTATGACCAATAGGCATTCACTTTATACTATAAAAGTCTCATCCCACTTTCAATTGTTAATATCTTCTAACCAACTGCTTCTTGGAGTGTGTGTGGATTTCTCCCTTGAGTAGGGATGCCCCTCAAGGTTCCTTCTTGAGGCTGAGTGAAAGATATCTGCTCATGGCCCTTGGTAGTAAGATGAATTACAAATTAAACATCAATTACAATACAAGCATGGGAGTAACATCAGTTTCTATGTAATAATTTGTTTTGATAGCTTTAATATAATTGCTTCAATACTGCTTCAAAAATATCAACATCAACAGCCTCTTTGAAGTAAAAATTGCCTATATATATATATATATGTATATCCACTCATAGAGTGTTGTATATATTTTATCGTGGAATACAGAAAAGAAAAATGAAAAAATAGTTTTGATTTAAATATGACTTCTTAAATTAATTATTTGAAGATTTTTAATTAATCATTAGAGTATTTATTGCTTCATTTAACTTTCTTTGGAGTCCCTCTATGCTTCTAGGAAAAAAAAAAATTAGGCCTTCCTTTGCCTTCATCCCAATCTCTACATCAACTGGTATTTTATTTTTATGGTGTTTATGGAAAAATAAGATTAAGCATTTCTGATCTTTATTTAGGTATGTGATATATTTCTAAAGGCTGAGACTGAAGGCACAAAAATTTCCAGAGCTATATATTTTTGTTTTAGAGCAAATGATACCATAACATTTTCAAAGGATGAACCTAGGATTGCGCATTTGCTCATTCAGGACAGATACAGCTCTTCAACTTTCAGTTTCTCTTTTGCATTGTCAGTGGCTGAAGTACAAAACAGGAAAATAATCCTAATCAGTTTGGAATGGAACAATAGAGAGAGAAACACAGTTGTGGAATGAAGGGAATTCTCTAGTATATATTTCTGTAATAGTTTGGGCTTTTAGTGACAGATTAAAATAACAGCACTGTCCTGGAATAAAATGTCAAAACCTAGAATGTAACTTAGATATTGTCCCTAGACTAATTAGAGTCTGGAAGGTTTTTAATGGTATTTTTAAATCTTGATCAAAACCACTAAGAACTCTCTAGGTTTTTCACTTTTAAATTGCAGTAAATGTATTCCTATAAAAACTGATTATTTTCTAAGGAGTTAAGATAAATAATGCACAGAAGACTGAAAAAGAATGCTAAGGGGATCACACAGAAAAGCAGCAGCATTTTTGGCGCAAATTGTGTTTTGTTTTGCTTAGCTTGTGGACAGAGTTAACATATCTAAGGAGAAGGAAGGAAGGAAGTGGTGGAAGGAAGGAAGTGTCGGAAGGAAGTGTCGGAAGGAAGTGTCGGAAGGAAGGAAGGAAGTGTCGGAAGGAAGTGTCGGAAGGAAGTGTCGGAAGGAAGTGTCGGAAGGAAGTGTCGGAAGGAAGTGTCGGAAGGAAGTGTCGGAAGGAAGTGTCGGAAGGAAGGAAGGAAGGAAGGAAGGAAGGAAGGAAGGAAGGAAGGAAGGAAGGAAGGAAGGAAGGAAGGAAGGAAGGAAGGAAGGAAGGAAGGAAGGAAGGAAGGAAGGAAGGAAGGAAGGAAGGAAGGAAGGAAGGAAGGAAGGAAGGAAGTGTTGGAAGGAAGGAAGGAAGGAAGGAAGGAAGGAAGGAAGGAAGGAAGGAAGGAAGGAAGGAAGGAAGGAAGGAAGGAAGGAAGGAAGGAAGGAAGGAAGGAAGGAAGGAAGGAAGGAAGGAAGGAAGGAAGGAAGGAAGGAAGGAAGGAAGGAAGGAAGGAAGGAAGGAAGGAAGGAAGGAAGGAAGGAAGGAAGTGTCGGAAGGAAGGAAGGAAGGAAGGAAGGAAGTGTCGGAAGGAAGGAAGTGTCGGAAGGAAGGAAGGAAGGAAGGAAGGAAGGAAGGAAGGAAGGAAGTGTCAGAAGGAAGGAAGGAAGGAAGTGTCGGAAGGAAGGAAGTGTCGGAAGGAAGGAAGGAAGTGTCGGAAGGAAGGAAGGAAGTGTCGGAAGGAAGTGTCGGAAGGAAGGAAGGAAGTGTCGGAAGGAAGGAAGGAAGGAAGTGTCGGAAGGAAGGAAGTGTCGGAAGGAAGTGTCGGAAGGAAGTGTCGGAAGGAAGTGTCGGAAGGAAGTGTCGGAAGGAAGGAAGGAAGGAAGGAAGGAAGGAAGGAAGGAAGGAAGGAAGGAAGGAAGGAAGGAAGGAAGGAAGGAAGGAAGGAAGGAAGGAAGGAAGGAAGGAAGGAAGGAAGGAAGGAAGGAAGGAAGGAAGGAAGGAAGGAAGGAAGGAAGGAAGGAAGGAAGGAAGGAAGGAAGGAAGGAAGGAAGGAAGGAAGGAAGGAAGTGTCAGAAGGAAGGAAGGAAGGAAGTGTCGGAAGGAAGGAAGTGTCGGAAGGAAGGAAGGAAGTGTCGGAAGGAAGGAAGGAAGTGTCGGAAGGAAGTGTCGGAAGGAAGGAAGGAAGTGTCGGAAGGAAGGAAGGAAGGAAGTGTCGGAAGGAAGGAAGTGTCGGAAGGAAGTGTCGGAAGGAAGTGTCGGAAGGAAGTGTCGGAAGGAAGTGTCGGAAGGAAGGAAGGAAGGAAGGAAGGAAGTGTCGGAAGGAAGGAAGTGTCGGAAGGAAGGAAGGAAGGAAGGAAGGAAGGAAGGAAGGAAGGAAGGAAGGAAGGAAGGAAGGAAGGAAGGAAGGAAGGAAGGAAGGAAGGAAGGAAGGAAGGAAGGAAGGAAGGAAGGAAGGAAGGAAGGAAGGAAGGAAGGAAGGAAGGAAGGAAGGAAGGAAGGAAGGAAGGAAGGAAGGAAGGAAGGAAGGAAGGAAGGAAGGAAGGAAGGAAGGAAGGAAGGAAGGAAGGAAGGAAGGAAGGAAGGAAGGATCTGTACCTCTTCCACCTCTTCCACACTGGTGACAATATTTAATGGGTAAATTCCTGCTGCACTCATTCTGGTCATGGCAGACAAAAAGCAGACACCTAGAGGTCACTCACTTGAAAGATGGCTGCAAGTTCATAATGAAAATGCAATGCAGAACATGGCCACCATAAAGCTTTATTTTTTTTTTTCCCAGTTCAATATGCCAAGAATACAAATTTAAAAGAAAATAAGGTACCATAACTGAAATTTGGTGTAAATGAAGAGGTGATGTAGAGAAATACCAGAAAAATATAATAACCATGACTGTGAATTCAGAGTTATTTACATCAGAATGATTTCATGGGGGCAGCATAGGAATGTAAGAGTGTGATATCATAGTAATTTCTGGTTCAAGACTGTTTAAAAAGAAAGAATAAATAAGGTGAGGTCTCTAGCTTGGATTACGAACCAACACAGAATCAAAGAATGGTTTGGATTGGAAGAGATCTTAAAGATCATCTGGTTCTCACCCCCTGCCATGGGCAAGGACACCTTCCATAGACCAGGCTGCTCCAAGCCCCTTCCAGCCTGGCTGTGAACCCTTCCAGGGAAGGGTCAGCTACATCTTTTCTGGACAACGTATGCCAGTGCCTCACCACCCCCAGTGAAGAATTTCTTTCTAATATCCAATCCAAACCTACTCTCAATTTAAAGCAGTCCCTCCTTGTTCTATTGCCATGTGCCCTTGTTAAGATGAAAAAAATGTTCATCATTAAATATATAAGAAACTCCCTTGAGGAATTAATTTTTACTTCAAAACAAGATTATTGGATTATATTTCTAGGTCAAGCTTTGACAACAGAAGATAGAAGTGGGGGAAAGAAACTTTATAGACTGCATAATTAGCCACTGAAGTGGGGTGTAGGTGGTGAGGCTCAAGACTCTCAGCTGCTTCATTGGTTACAAAGATGTCAGTCACAGTCACAGCCTTCCTGGGAAGATGGTAGTGCTGACGTGCTTGTAGTGGGACATGCAGGTCTTACAGTCATATGAAATATTCATATTTACATTATATACACATATGTATTCTATTATTTTAAATATTTCATGCAATATAGAACTATATTAAATATAGTGGTCCATGTACTGAGAAAGATTAATGACAAGGCTATCTTTTTTAACAAGCTCCTTCACAGAGGAGATAAAGACAGCCAGTCGCCAAAAGCATTGAAGTGCTTCATAGAGCAAGGCACACCACAGCAGCAACAGGTGAGAGCAGCCCTCATCTGAGCACTGCCCAGCTCAAGCCAGACCGATGCTCATCCCCTCCTGCAAACAAGGAAATCAAACCAGCTGCTCACCTCATTTTATATATTACACTTCTCCAGACTGGAAGACAACTGAAAAATCAAGGGAGAAAAAATCCAGAGTCCTGAATGCTGTTATTTTTGTGTCACTTTGCACCATGCTGTCTCATTTTAAAATTTGCAACAATTCCTGTTATTGTTATATTGCATGCAACTACTCCTTTCTGCTCTATTAGAGCATATTTCTCTGTTATGCAGCTGTCTAAAATCTGCTTCTGCTTTAAAGACAGATGCAAACAGCTGTTTAATGAATCTGTCTTTTCCTTATCTCCTCCATTTTGTCAGGCTGATTATTTCTAAGTGCTGCACTGTCTTTTAGAGACAATTCTTGTAGGAAGAATAAATCACATTTTCTTCTGATTTCTAATATTTATGTCAACTTGGGGAAAGTATCCTCTCAACATTAAATCTTTAGAACTAAAAAAAACAAAGCGAGGGAATTAGTTGATGTATTAGACATTAAATCTGATGTGATGTTTTACAAGTTTGATCTCACAAGGAACATGTTGTCAAAGGAAATTCTACAGCTTGTTCACATGCTCGTGAACTGAATGCCATTTCATTGCTTGATGGAAGTAATTTAAAATAATATGTTAAAATGCCATATATCATAGGCAAGCACTTTTCTCTGAGACCTACTGCATACAGTCTAGACTGATTTTTAAAAATACTGTCAGTTACTGCTATAGTCTAGTATTCCTCAAGTTGACACATTTTGAATGGCAGATTGAGGATTAGAGTGAAATACGCTTAAATGCGAAGATAAGGAAAAGCTAGGAAAAAAAAAAAGAATGTAATTGCAGTGAGATTCAAGAGGTACTATTGTTCAGGTCTACAAATTGCAATCAGGATGAGAACCATAAAAAGCCTACTAAGGCATGGCCAGGAAAGTTATATGTAAAAATCCTGTTTGAATTATATATGTGCTCACCATCTTTTTTCAAAAAAGATATTGCTGAACAGTTTTAAGAAAGTGAGTTATACTGTAAGAAAGTGATACAGTTTGATTTTCAGTTTAGGATTAGTGTTGTGGTCTTTTTCTCTTGAGAAAATGCGAGTCCAAGGTTTGAAATTGCATTTTACTGTAACTTGGACTCACAGTCAGTTTCTAACTTAAGAATCATATTTGAATTACGGGCTTTGAAGCAGAAACAAGCCAGAGGAAAAAAAATATATGAAAACTGGATCACAGAATCATAGAATGGTTTGGGTTAGATGGTGTTCAGGAAACTCCCCTGTCTGACCATCCTGTCAGGAGTCGCTCTGACAGACACACTTGAACCACCTGAGCTGGAACTGAGGCCCCTTTGAGCCTACACACTCCACACTCTCACTCAGAGCGGGTTTCTTTACTGTTTTGACCCCAGATTTCCCGTAGTATAGTTGCTGATATGCAGATCCTTACAACAATTTAATCTTGGTGCAATAACTAAATAAAATAACAGCTCAAGCTGGTGTTTCTGAGTAGGCACCCCGAACAAAGGAAACCCTGGGATTTTACCTACTCAGTCTAACTCAGGAGTGTGGAGCTCTCAGCTCCTGCTGTACCTGTGAGCGTGCAGTCACCTGGATGGGCCAGAGGTGCCCTTTGCTGTGTGAAGGTTTGGCTGCTCACTGTCTTGGGCTCGGGCTCCCGCACCCCAGAGCTCGAACTGCAGCTCAAACTGCAGCTGCTCACCAAAGAACCCGCACTAAAAGAGCTCTCCCACAAAAGAAATCTTCAAAGATCATATAGTCCAGTCTCCCTACCATAGGCAGGCACGCGTTCAACTAGGTCAAGTTGCTTGGAGCCCTGTCCAACATGACCTTGAGCATTTTCACGGATGGGACATCCACCACCACTCTGGGAACCTTTCAGACTAAATAATCAGTGGTTTCCTGATTGGATCCAGCCTGGTTATTTTTTGGGTAACTGCAATCATAGGTCTTCAGGTGCAGTCAGCTTGTGAGATGAATCAGTGATGATTCATCAAAGTGATGCCTCTACCTTGAAGAGGTCTGGGGTTATACATAGACTGCTCGCCATCAATGTACCCTGGGTCACTCAGACATTCCAGAGTACTCATAAATCAATTTTTTTAAAAATTCATTTTCCATCTTTGCTATAGCTCAACTCATCTCCACATCAAGTCATGGACAAGTACTGGTTAGACATATGCTCCTATATGTTTCTATCATGAGTGCAGTCAGACTGCAGCAGAAAAGCCTCTCCTCTTCCAGCTTCTTCTCCCCTCATGCCAAATCCTTTTCCTCCCTTGGACAGTGTGTTCTTTCCTGATTTACATGGGCTTTGCAGAATCCCAAATACTAGTTCTAGCTGTAATATCAATTACTTCTGATTTTTCTGCTACTTATATTTCAAATGAATACTCCAGTCCTGCACTATAGCATTTTCTTACAATCCCAGTGGAGATACTGAAATTACTCATAGGGAAGGAGTTACAAGGGGGTCTTATCTTCCTTTTCTCTTTTATATGCAAACTTGAGGCTGATCTAATTTTCAAATTATTTTTCACCAATGGAAAAACAGAACTACAAAACTGATGTCCTAAATCGTGAAAAAATATTGAGTAAAAATTGTAGACATGTGCACTGGGATTCATTATCTGGAAATGCACAAGGTAAATAAAAAATATTGGTTTTCTTTTTTGTTGCTGAAGTCCTGTTTTGATGAGGTATCCTACTGCAAACCAATGCCCTGGTTTATGGTCTTGTACTAGGAAAAGCACTACTTGCAATTTCTTAGACAAATTTATTTTAACTGACTGATGTGGCAGCCTCAAAGAATGAAATATAATTACTGTTCAGAAATATATATCTAATTTTAGGAACATTTTTAAAAAATTGCTTCCTGTATTATCTTTTTTTTTTCAAAGCTTAAAAAATCCTATTCATATATTAAGTATCATATTATATTTTTTAACTATTAAGGTTATTTTAAAATGGAATCTCTACATTTTCCATGGAAATAATGAAGGGGTAGGGGGGAAGAGTTATTTGTGTTGAACTCTCTCAGTATGTAGTTTTCTCTCAGAACTTTTAAAATAGCTGCATAGTACTTGGAATACTACTTTTACATGGTAAACTGCAAAACAAAGAAAATGCCAAATGAAAGTCCATACACAGAAATAAATTATGATAATCCTACATCCAGACAGTAAGACAGGACTTTATCCCCAGCTCATAATGGAGAACTTCCACTGACATAACACACTTCTAATATTAGATTGCATCATCATAGCAGACTCCTTAACCTCCTCAAAATTATTAAATGACTCTCAAGTTTTACTTGTTACTCCCAAAATTTAGTTAGCAGCCTTTTGCGGAGCATGATGAATACAATTGGTTTTGCTTTCTGACATTTCAGTATAAAATTTTCTCTATGTTTCATAATGTTTGAGAAGCTTTTTGAAATTAAATTACTAATGAATTGAACTTAGACTAATGCAAGTAAGAATAAGGAAAAAAAATCATTTCACCTGGTAAACTGAAATTAAAAAAAAAGTAAAAATCTTATGGAAAGATAGTATCTGTGGTCAGGATATTTTTTTAAAGGCTCATATATATAGTGATGCTCACTAATCTGTAAGGGGTCTGGCCTATATTCTCAGTAGTTTTGTTCTCATCTTTACTGTATATTTCTTGGAATTTGGAGAAAATTTGGAAATGGATAAATGGATAATCCTTGTCAGCTACCTTGGAAGAGATAAACATTCAGACTCAGATATTATTCTACCGGTTACAGCCCCACACAACCCTCAGTGGACTCATTTTAGCTGACAGCTTATTTCAAATAAGCAAAGAGACTAAAAAAATTACTTGGTTAAAAGGAAATATTTAAATTATTTTTCATTCTTCTTTCATCAATCAGAAGTAGTCTCCTACTAAAAAAATTCCCACTGGGAAATAAATGGGATTTAGCTATTGTTCGTAAAAACACTGCAGTAAAAGTAAGGAAATTATATATTCAAGTCATTCGTAGATGATCACAGAATCCCAGAATTGATGACAAATCTAAACGGTGGGAATTGCCCAGAAGGGCAATACATCTATAAGTATCCCAAATAATATGTATAACTTTCAAAGATACACTAAATTTACTGTTTTATTAGTCATTGTTCTTTTACATCAGAATTTTGTAACACTTCAGTTACTACTTAAGTATCTGCATTTCTGTGAATTTTTCTTGCTGATTTTCACAGTTGTTGGTTTTATTTTTTTTTTACAGGGGTGAGGGACAGTTTATAATAGGTCCTATGAAAATCTCAGTACAGAAGTAAACTGTATGTCTACACTCTGCCGGATTAGCACAACAGCATATTTTAAACTGGAGTTACTGGGAACATCTATAAATTTGTGGGTTTACTATTTGCTCTACTTCAGGTAAAATCTGAAAGGATATAAAAGTCTGACTTTGTTTTTGTATTAGATTTAGATCAATTTAAGGGTGATTTTACCCTATTAAAGGTACCAAGGCAGAGATCAGTTGTTTTTTGGTTTATCAGAAAAAAGGAAAAGTGTGACCTGTCAGGTAGCTAAAATTAAGCTGCAAGGACTGGGGGAAAGAGCTACTTTGCATGATCTCAGGCTGTGAATAGTGTCTCTCCTCTTCACAGTTCTCACTGAAGATAACTCCTGGATACTGACAGTCCCAACATCTGTAAAATGTTAGATGATGCACAGCTTTGAAAAGGGGAACATCAGTAACTCAAATCTCTCAGCTACTAACTGAGGCTGGGAAGGTTGTTTCACCATGCTTTCCTTATAATTTTTTTAATATTTTTACTCACACAAATCTTGTAAGGTCTTGAGTGCTCCAACTCTCACAGTTTTAGAAAAGAATCTATCTGCCTTCTTACTTCTAGTCACCTTGAAGCCAGGACTACACTTTGCATGGAAGCACAGGGTGTATTTTCACAGAGTTTCACAGGTGGACACCTTAATCCCGTGTGTTGTCAGTACCATGGGTTTAGCAAGTAAGCCCTGAGGCATTTGTTCCATGACGGGCTGATACATCCTAATGGCTTGTCTCATCATCTCCCATCTGGTATATATTTTCTTGGCTAGCTGAGACAGCATGTGGTTTACTTTTGCACATGTTCCTTGTTCTTTTTATATCAATAATGACAGAGTGTCATAATAATAGAAATAAAAAATAACAGCAATTTGCCCCAAACTGAGAGCACTGATCTCTTTACTAACAGACAGTATTGGCTTAATTTGCCTAAGACTTTTTATGGTTTGGTCATGCTGACAGTGGTGGTGATTTTCCAGATGCAAAGGATTAGGAAGTCTTGGACAGCATTGTCATTTCCTGCAGATTTTACTAGGAAATTTACAGAGCTGGCATCATGAAACAACCCAGGTCTCACAGTCACATGAAAATCTAATCTGCCATTTTAAAATCTAGTTTCAGCTGGAGGAAATATGCAGCACCTTCTAGGGAATGATATGACTGATGTTAAGTCGGCTCCACAACGTTTCTTCTTCACTTTCATTTTTGTTACAATAGCAATCAAAAAACCTGCCTGTAATTATTAGTGTTATTCTTTTTTCCTTCACCACCCTACACAGATTCACTGTAGTCACTGAATTGGCTCATCTATGTTAGTTCCATATCCCAAGCTTGGCACTACTCAGTGATACAGTTAACTGGGCAGTGATTTTGTTTCTGACATCTTAAAAAAAAAAAAAAAAAACACCAAAAAGCAACAAATAAATAAAAGGTTCCAACCAATAACCCCATAAAATATATTTTCTTTTAAAAAATTTCACTCAAAATATTGTAATTATTTTTTTCAGATTTTTTGAAAGTCTTTATCTCACGTCACCTTGAGTCACTAGGAGAAAACAAAAGTACAAAAGAAAAACTTTGTTAAAAATATGAATGATGAGCTGAAAAAAAAATTAAAATTTAATGTTCATCTTGCTAAATTAATTTCCCCATAGATTTTTATTAGCTTGTGCCTCTGCCTCCAGAGGAAGAGACAAGGAATCCTGAAGCAATACAGCTAATTTTGTATCTCCTAAACTATAAAGCATGATGACTCCTATTTTCAGTAAGTTTTGAAGGCAGAATTGCACCTGTTTAACATTTTTTCTCTTCAGTGTTGGAAATATAAATAACAAATAACTAACTGCTTGGCTAAACCCTCAAATGCCAAGCAAGGATTGCATTTGTAAATACTACAAAGCAGTATTTACAATACTAATGAGGCATCAATGACTAATAGCTCAAGGAAGCTTATTTAAGAATCAGTTCACAGCTGGTAATGAATGATTATAACAAAAAGGAATTATAAACACTGAAATCAAAATTTAGTAGAAATCTTCTTACATTCATGTTTTACAAACTGCTCAAGAAGTACTCTGTTTTTAATTTTTTTTTTTTTTTTTTTTTAATGTGAGAGCTTGAAGACTGCTTTTTGGTTTTGTTTCAGCTTTAGGTGTTTTTTGCACTTGGCTTCTTGGGCATCCAGATTCATCTAAACCAAAAAACAGACCTTTGTGCTGTGTTAAAATACAGCACAAAAGAATCATATCATGAAACGTCACTTGTGAGAAGAGAAACACAGTGCAAGAGGAATAGATTTTGCTTTTTTTTTTCCTGGTTTTCAAAAGTTGAAGTTCATCTCATAATTATAAAATTTTTCTTCCTTATCTGCTCATAGTCAGTTCCTTCCCTTTATATTTACATTTGCTTTTCAATAAGTCATCCTAACATAATCATGTCCAGTAAATAACAGTTAAAAGGAGGCATGCATCATGAACTTCCAATCTCACAGCAGCTCAAGCAGAAATGTTTTTAGTCAAGATATTTAAATAAGTTGGGAGGAGATAAACTGGAGATAAAATTGACATTTTCAATAAAATCTTTCCAGATCCACTTTGCTATTTCTCAAACAGTTGAGATAGTCTCTTCTTTTCCTCTCTTCCTGCTATTTCTTTCACCATTATTGCTATAAAATAATACTTGATATGTGAGAAATAAACTATTTTCTTCTGTGCTTGAGAAGAAAGGCTGAGAATGATGCCAGAAGAACATCTATGGAAATGAATACATTATTAATCCACATAGCAGATGCATACAGGCGGAAATAGGAAGCGTAATTCAGTTCTTGTAACGTACCTTTCAAGGGATTAATACAAAATAATTCAAAAGCCCCCAGAAACGTAATATACCAAACCAAAAACCTCCAAGAACATCTTGTCCAGACTTTCGTTGGTGGGTTTTTTTTCTTTTTTTGTTTTGTTTTGTTTTATTTTTCTTTTATGTTTTGAAGCTATTTTGACTGGTTCGACAATAAACGTGAGTGGAATTCTTCAGAGCAACCAGTCTTAGTTGATATTCTATTTCAAACACATTAAAACTATTATAATTCTACCTTTTAAGGAGTCAAGCTGTGAGCAATATAATTTTCAAAATGGGAAAGAGGGCTATGCAATGGTTATGGGCAATCTGTTCTCGTAAGTTCTATAATCAGCCAAGATGATGAGCTATGGCCTTCCTCATTATAAGAGACAATCAGATTTACCTCTGTAAAAAGAAATGGCAACACTTAGCATTTATATAGCCTTTTATCTCTTAAAGCTCTTTAGAAATATTAACTAATTACAGGCAGAGAGGCAGAATTTTGAAGCTTATTGAAGAAACTACCACAACCTAAAATTTTGTGAAGGGAAAAAAATTCCTACAGGGAAGAGTCCTGGAAATGCAACTCATTTATACTTAGAAAATTGCTGGAAGAGAAAAAAAAAGAAAACTCTATTTAAATGACATTAAAATCAATCCTGTTACAATAGTGTATTTAATATTTTCAATTGCTCTGTAATTATTTCCAAAGAAAAACTTTGGCCATGCAGTTATCAAAAGGAATACCTGACATGGGTAGCTTTACTGTAATGTGACTTGGTCCCTTGAGATGTTTTTTTCCCCAAGTCTGTGTTGCATTATTTATGTGTGAGCCATTTCGTTTAGTGAAGAGCTACAGCTTAACTAGTAGAGCTTAAAGGCGTAATTGCTCTTTTAAATCATTGGTTTGGTTGAATATGCTAGGTTGGACAATCCTTCCAAGAAAAAGTATTAAAGACAGGAGTAATAGTGTTAGGGTAATAACATGATAAAAATTTGCAAGATTTTTAAGGTATTTCTGCTGTTCTCCAGATGACAAGTGGCATCTGTTAGAAATTTTTGAAACAATTATGTGGAAATGTCTTTTACAAGGAAATTCTTGGATTGGAACAAAATTTGTTGTGATTGCTCTTTCTTTTACATGTAGGTAGATTTATATTTCTTATCAGGTCTTTTATTCAGTAATACGTCCTATCTGTCTGCTAAGGGATTGTAATGGGGCAGCTGTCATTTCTCTTCTGTTTGTATAGTGGAGTGATATAAATCTTTTATTTTTTTAATTATTTATACCCTTATGCCTGCTTGAATGCAGGCCAAAGAAATACCACTCACATTTTTACTTCCTCTTTTACTCTCCCACTACAGTACTATCATATTTAAAAATGTGTCTATGTGTAAATGAAAAAAAAATTCTATGTATTGGATGAGTCGACTTTTTAATCATAGTCTTCTTCCTAGAGATTTGTCTGGCTGGAAATTTTGTACTAGAAGTAGGTTCTTCAAGATTTTTTACTAGATTCTGCAGGTACTTCATGCTTAAATCCAGTATTGCTGAAGCTCACGTGCCTGGAAATTGCAGTATTTATGGCTTAGGTCAGGCTAGCATCCAGTGGAAGGAAGTAATTTTGTAACCTGACAGATGTCTTAATCATATATGTTGCCATATGAGAGAGCAGCATCTGTATCCCGAAACATTTCCAAGACATTAATTCATTGCAAACTGGTTTCTTCAGCCAAAATAAACAATTATTTTTTGGAATTATCCTTTGCTTGTCACATTAATCTCTCACCTAGGCACACCCAAATAGTCTTTGCTTATGAATCAATCTCGTTGTAGCACTGCTTCATCTTGTCAGTGATGGTAGGGTTGCATCTGGCAGAAGACTGGGAGTCACTTTGCCTTATATGTGTCCCTCTGATATGTTTGCCCATGCATCCAAGGAGACATTTGGTTCATTTTCATAAAGCCAGTGAAGGTCTAACTAACCTTAGATACCGCAAGAAAGAAACTTATTAAACTTTAACATCAGCAGAAGCAACCATGCAGAAGTTAAACAAATCCCAATGTACAATCTATTCACCTCTTTTCCCTGAATCAAGAAAAAAAAGGCCAATCATAAAAACCATAATGTGTAAATGATAAAATGTCAATATAATTGCTATCCAGATAAAAGGAAGGAAAGGTCTTAGGAAATAGTTTTTTTCTCTTTTTACTCTATTTCTTAGATACAAGGTCTGGACAAGAAGCTACGTGAATTCTTGGACATTAGATGCTGACAGAGTTTCTGAACATGTGGCAGATGTTGCTAGTTCATATGTTCTCAAAGATACTCATTAAATGACACTCCCTTTCATCCACTATAAGTTTTATTTCCATAAAGAATTATGGAAATAATTCTATTAGAAAACAGATTGTATCTTTGTGTTAAGGGAAAATAAAAATTGTGAACAATGGAACAAAAGCTCTTTAAGCTTAGAGATGGGTTACCTTACTGCAGGCCTATGGTTTTCTTTTGTATCATATAAATCTTTCTCAAAAATTACTCCTTTACAGAAAATGAAGTTGTTTTGTTTTGTTTCATTTTGTTTCTCTCAGAAAGGTTTAAATTTATCTTCAAGTCATTGACACATTTGCTCAGAGTTGAATCTGCACCAAAGAAACACAACATAAGGATATGGAACAGCTGCACTAGGCTTTATTTGGTCTTGATTTTGTAATTGCAGCGGTCAAAAGTGCTACTGGAAACCAAAAAAATACTGAATTGGACTGCAAGTTGCAGGAATTATCCCAGCATGAAGCCTGACAGATGCTTCATCTCTTGGTCAGAAACAGATCCATGGTCTTCAGTGTGACAAACACTATGTTTTGGCACCATGTAGTGCTATTCCCATACTCTCAACAGAAAACTGCACTGGCAGAGAGCTACAATGTGTTTTATTGTGAATTTTTTACCACTGCTCTATATGCTAAAACACTTTATATATTGCATGAAATGTTTATCCATCGTAAAAATTTGGGAAAATATACTTTAAAATGAAAATAATTAGCCAAACGCCATATTTATTTCACAGTTTTCCAATTTGAACACAAAAGGGCAAAATAATATATTTCTCAGTGTAAAATTTTCTTGACTTAGAAAAACACATAAAATTTATGTGTGCAGAAAAATGAGGAAAAAGTGGTTATTTTCATTAATTCCATGATGCCATGAATATCATTAATTAAATGGTACAACTTTTCGACTCTAAGTAGCTGTTAATTAGTGGTTTCCAGTTTCTGGCAAAGCTCAAAGCCATTTCTATTCATCTAATCTGCTTGTATGATATAATAGAGGGAAAAGAGTAAAAATCAGAAGGCAGTATGAGAAGGAACAAGATATGCCATACAGACGACTTTCCCAATCCGATTTAACAACTTCTGTCATGATGTTAATCAGGCCATGTTAGTGCCACTGAAGATAATATCCTTGGGGGTGTTGAGTGTAGAATCCTCCTCCTTTCTCCAGTTTGCTCTTTGCACAGCCTTACTTTGACTTTGCTGAACACAAAAACACAGAGCTAATCATCTGTAAAATACTTAAATTTCACTGTTATGTAGTTAGCGCCAGCTCTCCCAGGACTCAAGCTGGTTTCACTGAAGTCGTGTGCTCTCTAATCTAGGATGACAGAGGACTTTTGGCATGATCCTGTATGACTCAACTCAGTGGGAGTTTTAGCACTGATTTAAATGGAATTGGATCCATGACAGCAAGTTAGAAGCTCACTTCAGTACACCTTTGCCTCTTTTTGGTTAGGAAACAATACAATTAAAAACTGTTCCTCCTTTTTTGAGGGTAGTTGTCCTGATTTAGGGTGGGTATGTACACAGCAGTACTGACATAAAAAAAGAAACTCTCATGAGTTCATGTCACATTATATTGAGTGTTAAATAAACACATAAAAAATAAACAAAACCAAACCCACACACCTAGTGCCTGTCCTCAGAGTTTCATAGGATTTCCTCTCATATTGTACATTCTATTGTCACATTGTTGCAATGTCTCCAGCACGTTACTGAGGTTAGAGATTGAAGGTATAGACACCTATGAGATTTCTCAACCTACAAATACCTATATTTAATTTTCTTTTTCCACTGGTGCTAGGAGCAAGGCTTATCATGATTTGAACAATGGAAACCTACATAAAAAGCTGTCAGGAAAATCAATTTAAATCCCCCAAGTCTGAACAGACTACAATGCATGGAAAAGGAAAGAAAAAGGGAGAAAAATAAAGAAGCCCTAGTCTGGCCTATTGTATCTGTTTGGTAATGCTGCTATCCAGGTACCATATTCTTCACACAGTTTCAAAAACCTACTGATTATTGGGAAGAGTGGAATTTTACAGAAATAACACAATCTAACCCTGTCATGTGGGTATGCTGCTGCAATTATCTGTTTCCAAACTATATAGTTCACTGAACAACTTCCATAAAGATTAAACGACTCTTTCTGTTCCCATCCAATTTTTCTTCTTCCTTATGTTTTGTCATGTCATGCTATGTTCTGTTATGTCCCGTTACGTTGCTATGTTATATTATTTTCTACGCCTGTAGCCCTTAAGGGATGTATAATGAGAATAGCAGCGCAAATGAGAAAGCAGAAAATACAAAGCACTAAGCATAGATTTAGACAAAGTGACAGCTGCCATTAGAGATAAGGTAATTCTTCTAAAAGGCTCCAGCAGAGATTTAAAAACTAGCCCACACTGCCAAGCTGCCAAAGAAAGAAAAGAGCCTTTTTCCAGGTATTGCCTACTTTTTTTTTTTTTTTTTCTCTTTTTTTTTTTCTGGTTGTTTTGTTTGGTGGGATGACTGGTGAAATTCACAAAGAATTTATCCTCATCTTTCATTTACACTTTCCTATAAATAGCTGGGGAAGGAAGAAACAAAAAAATCCTCTTTTACTTTAAGGAATATAGTTTTTTATTCCTATAGATCCTCCAAGCCCAACGTGCTCCTGACTTTTCTTGTCACACTCCAGAGAAAAAGAAATCACAAAGATGAAATGTGCCTAAACATGGTGAACTCGAAAAGGCACATTCAGCCTTTTGTGAACATGAGTAACAAAATGACTGAGTCACTCAAGCTCCACCTAACATAAAGAAATGTTAAAGTAAGCTAGGAATGGGGAGAACTTATGAAAGACTTCATCAAATTTTCAGCAATCACACAACAGACCGAACCCACCTTCTCCCCTGGGGACACCTATTGGGTAAGAACCACACTGCCAGTACTGAATAATTTCACTGGGGATTAGAGCTCATCTATGCATTGCTTTGAATATCTTTTTGCAGTGACATATCACTGACAATTCTTGAACCTTCTTTTATATTAATAAAGAGCATTATTCCATAAACTGTTGGTGTGTGTCCTGAACAGGTGCTAGCCATTGCTGGTAACAGGTAACATACTCGAAAAAAGTGGAGACACCACAGAGGGGTCAGAAAGTGGGGAGAGCCACTAAGAGGTCTCCCTTTATGCTGTTGTTCTGTGTCCCTGAACAAGTCTGTCAAGCCACCTCTGACCCAGAGGACTGTTCAGTGAAGGGTCCCCATAACGAGACGCTGATAGGTTGATGGCACACAAGGCTCTCATCCTTCCTGTGGGCTGACAGACTATCAAGGACTAGGGCTTTGAGGAAATCTCCCTTTTTCACAACACATCCTTAACATGGGTTAATAACCTAGAACTATAAGCTGCAGGAGATAAATACAAAGAAATTAACAAACTGATTAAGTAAATCAGAGCTGATCTACCTATCAGTGTAATTGGCAAGGATTTTCACTTGAAAGGTGGAAAGTTTAAGCAGCCACCTTAAAAAACCAAATTACCTTGGAATAATAATTACTATGAATGCTTCAAACACAATGAAATCCAGCTTTGATCCGATTTGAATGCTGTGAAGTTTGATAGGAAGGAGCAATTAATACACACTCTAAGGGGCAAACTCGAGGCAACGAAGATGACTGTGCTACCTGGAATCCTCTTAATTTTAAATCCCTATATATTATTACCTCATAAAGCTCTTGGTTTTGTTTTGTTGGTTCTTTTTTCCTATGTTTTTCAAGTATTCAGACATTTTAGTATTATCTTAGCTTTTATTTGTAGTTTAGTATACTTTTGAAAGTGATGTTCATGTGCTTCATCTCCCCATCACAGATGAGTACCACAACTGCAAAATTAATGGGCATTTTGTCATTTTTGTAATTTTTTAAAATACAGACTTGACTTACAATAAATGTGTGTGCATGTGACCATATGGTATCTCATCCACAGAGAAACTAACCTGGAGTTCTCCCCAGATGTAAATTTTGACCCATTAGACAAATAAGCACATCCTTTGCATATTCCATGAAGTGTTGGCCAAGGCAGATATCACATACATCTATATCCACCCACACACTGGGATAGGTGACTTAAAAACAATTGTAAAAGGTCTTTTTTCAGTGATGCAAACAAACAAACCCCAAAATTCAAGGAAACTGAGCTCTTAACTGAAGAGACCAATTGAGTACTATTGCACTTCAGCAAATCAGCCACTCTACTGCAGTCAGTGGAGTAGTTTTCAAGTGGGCAAACACCTGCCTGGCACATTTGGAAGGCAAATTTAACCACATATAGCTTTTACCTCTCTAAATCCAAGAAAATGCCAAGCATTTTCCTTTATTTTCTTTTTTTTTTTAATGGCTGAGTATATTCCTGAAATAACCTATATACCTACCTTTGTCTAATGATTCATCTAATGTGAGGGTCACCATACAAGTTTGTGCTTAAAAAGAATTTCATATAAAAATATACCCATATTAACATATGTATTATGTATATGACATTAATATTCTATTTTAAATAAAATAGATTCAAATATATGTATGTATACATGATTTAATCTGATTCCTAAAATCACAGCTCTAAATCATGCATACGGTGAGAGGACAGCCTCTCTTTTCAAACTTTATAGAAATTTAGAAGATAGAAAAAGCTATGAGCAATATCATGGGCAATATCATCTACTGAGACACATGATTAGACATCTGACAGACTTGAACTGGAATAGTATAACCAGGCAACCAAACCTATTAACCTTTTTTCCAGCAGCTGGCTAAATCTAAAAAGCTCAGCAGTATCAATTTATTCGTTTGTACTGTCCTCAATGAAATGGAAGTAGAGTGATTCAAAAGGAAAATCATGTGCTGATCTACAACAGAATATTAATATCCAAGCTTGGGAGAAAATTGTACAGAAATCCCAGCACGAATCTCCTGAACTAGGAATTTAAAGACAATTAAGACAAAAATAGTATTTACGTATTGTTGGACATCCTCTCAGATGATGCGAGTGTGTATAGATGGTGGTAGTATGACAAAGGAAGAATGGATTTAACCAGATGTTTCAGGAGTGGAATCACAAAATAGCTAAGAAACTAAGCCAGTGTCACTATATATAAAAAGTATAGAATTAAGAAGTTCTAGACCATTAAATTTAATGACATAGGAGTAAGCACTTTTTAAAGGCTTTACATACTGCAATCACATGACTACAGTAGAGGAAAAGGGTGACTCATGTTAAAGGACAAAACCTGGCCCAAAAATGTTTATATTATCCTTGCACCACACCACACGTGCAAAGGGAAATAATAGTGAAATGAAGGGAAAATCACATGTAGAGTGATTTAATCTACTCTACAAAACTGTAGAGTAGTTTAATACTAAACTTTTTTTTTTGCATGTAATTAACTGCTGAAAAGAGACAAACCTATAAATGGTTTTGCTTTCCTTCCTTGTCCAACTTTTCCTTTTCCTTTCCCTTTTCCTTCTTCATTAGTTGCATACCCCTCTGAAAATAATTTGTAAAGTTGAATAAATTCAGCAAATAGAAAACAATATCCTTACTCACAATGTCACTCAAATTACTCATGCTTCTGGTATTTTTCAGCAGATTTTTTTTGTCGTTTTTGGTTTTTTTGTTTTTTTTTTTTTATATGACAGGTGATTATCAGTTCTGATTATCATCTGTATTCTTTGCTGTTATTAGCTGTCCGGCTTCTTATTCTCAGTATGGATGACCTCAAATATATAGAAAAGACCTATGAAATCAGTTTCTGAAGTCCAAAGAGCAAGAGACACGCATGTGGCACTCACATTTGCAGATATCTGAATAGAGAAATTGATATTTTTCAGAATGTGAGCATGCTGACAGGCAAAGCTGAGCAGCAAGTACGTTTACCTCTGAGTGAGAACTCTCTACCTTTCCACCCCAGCACCCTGACACCAGCCCTTTTTTTTGTTTTTACTCTTGAGCAGCTATAAGTACAGCAGCAAAATACTATTGAATAACTCTGCAATCTGTGTCATCTAGAAGACAGAAACACTGTAAAGAGTCGAGCTGAGCCTTGGTTCCTTCAGAAAGAAAAACCTGGGGAAAAGATTCAGGACAAAATGATGGCCTGGGGAAAATAAATTCCCTTCCTGCTGTCTTACTGCTTGCAGGAAAATAACGAGAGGTGCATGTTGCATGTTAACAGTTATGGTGTCACTAGCACTGCAGTTTGCTCAGCCTGGAAAGAGAATGCTTTGGGGAGACCTCCTGGCAGACTGCCAGTACCTAGAGGGGACCTAAATGATAGAGTACCAAGAGGGGTCCTAAATGACAGCTTGAGAGGGGCTTTTCACAAGGAAATGTGGTGATAACACAAGGAATGGCCATAAGCTGAAGGAGACTAAGTTTACATTTGACATTAGGAAGAAATTCTTTCCTGTGAGAGTGGTGAGACTCTGGCACAGGATGCCCATAGAAGTTGTAGCTGCCCCATTCCTGAAAGTGTTTGAGGCCTTGTTAGAAGAGCAGCCTGGACTAGTGGAAGCAGTCCCTGCCCATGGCAGGGCAATTGGAACTGGATGGTCTTCGAAGTCCCTTCCAAACCAAGCCATTCTGCAATTCTCCAGCTCTAAGCAGTGCAGAGACCACAGAGCTGCTCTGTGTTGTGCAGCTGGTGAAATCATACTCTGTCTTGCCATTAGTGTCCTTCAGTAGCACTGTGCACACCAAGCCTCTGTCAGGTCCTGTTTACTATGGACAGCAATGCAGTTACGCTGACAGGTTAAAGGTGCAGAGATGCTCTGCCCCTTGCAGTGCTTCAAGAACATTTGCATTAGAACAGCAGTGTGGTTCACTACTGAAGATGTCCTAGGTTACAAAATCTGTTATATTACATATTCATGATACAGATCTGCACTTTTACACACAATGGCAATAAGAAAACTAAGTATGAATTTAAGGTGTAAACATTATGTAATGTATAAACATTAGACTTAGATTGGCAATATCTTGGCAACTTACACTGATGTTTATTGCTTTGGGTGAAAATGGGCTATCACATTTTATATTTCCTCTATACTTTCAGTGTTGAATATTTACAATAGATCTAGCAAGCAGCTTAGACATGCATGTTCACATTTGCTCTAATAACTCCCATAAGTGACCTCGTATAGGTGATGTATATGAGGTCCTACAGCAAATCAAAACAAATATCTGATGTCAGGTGTTTTCTGTCACTGTTCCCACATCTAACCCAGTAGATCACTGTGACCTTAGACAAGTCATTTAATCTCTGTTTCTATTTCATGTTCACACGTTAATGGACCTGAATGAAACTGCAGTGAAACAGAAAATAGTTTGCTATTACTCTGAAATATTCCTGCATTTAAAACATTTAACATAATGATGCTATAAAAGAACTGATGTAGTACTGCTGCAAAGCTGGAACACAGATTTTTGTGATCACATTGCCTATAGTAGATGATACCTTGAGGGTGCTTCCTGTTTATGAGGTGATAACCATTTCCTAAGCCATATAAATTTCAGGTTTATTATACAAGGACACAAATATTCCAGTGTTAACGGCAAGAGCTCTTAAGGTGTTACATAAAAAATTGGTTCTTATTTTCATAATCAATCATACCCTTCTTGATTCCAGCATCACTGCAACAGACACTGTGTCCCTATTGTTCAGAAAAGTTAAGCAACACAGACAGAAACAGCCAGATTTTTTTTTGCATTTGATCTAAGAGGTCCGTGGAACAAGATGCATAATGCTACAGCATGTGCAGCATACAAGGTTTGCTAGCAAAAGAAAATCTGTGAATAAAGCCATATATTATTGAATACAGGCACACTCTAATCCTGAAATAAAAAGATCTGATCTTTTAATGGTGTGAGGGATTTTTGCAAAAAACCCCAACTTTTATGCAGCCTAAGTAGGTAGGACTGATCACAAATTTCCCCTTCAAATTTGAGTATAGTTTATGGTATGATGAATCAAAGTTAATGTTTAAAAAAATAATTCTATGCTGTGGACACTATGATGATTTTGGTCTGGAGAAAAAGATGCCTTCCGGAGAGCAGCCCTGATTTACCTTTGCAACGTGAATACACTAAAGCATTCAGCTCTTTCCTGTGGCTAATTATTTTCCTGCTGAGACCAGAAAGTAAGGAAAACCTTCAGTATGATAGGAAAAGGGAAAGAATTCCAAACAAAGGTATTATAGTGAAATTCCCTTGTTTAGTTTTAAAAAGACAGTTTGTACACTTTCTGTCAAAGAAAGAGATAACTTCAGAAGTTCCATGAAAAAGAATGCTTTAATTAATCTTTGCCTTTATATATTTAGTCCCCTTCCAGGAAATATGTATATAACATGTGTAGTTTTAGTTGCCTGTTTATTCTTTTTTAAAAAGTCTCTTACTCTTCAGTTTCAGGTGGGAACGCTGAAACCAGCTTGCTGGACAGTGACAAAATTGAGTACATCCTAACGGGACTTCAACAAAGTACCTGAAAATATCACAGAATATTTGTTATGACTCCTGGTAGGAAATTCTGAAGGCTGAGGACTCCCAAGGTGACATCATCTCATGTCCTCTACTGTCTTGCTGCCCACAGAAAGGTCTAAACCGGAGACTCTGTCAGGCCTTCATTTGTAAAGCAATGGGATGTCAAATGCCATTCTTATGTTGGAGGCTCTGCTGTAGCTCTCCCTTAGACAAGCACAATATAAGATACAAAGCTCAGCTGCAGCCTGTCAGTTCATTTTAGCACTTAATTTCAAGAGCTTATACAGTGTTTTTCATGTCTAGTACCATGTATAATTATTCAGGCTTTCTCTGTGCCTATAATACAGAAAAAGAAATATTACATATTTATCTCTCCTTCACCATAGTACTGTAGAATCAAAGAATGGTTTGGGTTGGAGAAGACCTTAAAGATCATTTAGTTCCAAATCCTTTCCATAGGCTGGGACACATTCCACTTCACCAGGTTGCTCAGAGCCCCACCAAATTGGCCTTGAACACTTCCAGGGATGGGACATCCACAACTGCTCTGGATAATATGTATGCTTTGCAGTATTTTAAGTTACATCAGTACACAAAATGCTTTTTCCTTTCCTTCTTTCTTTGAGAACACAGGAGCTAATGTTTAATCTTTCCACCTTTTTAGGTTGAAGGATGTGAAAATTTAGGGCAGATATTTGTTCCCATGACAGTCTTCCCTCTCAGCATGCAGTAATGTGAAACCAAACACTCATTTGGTTATAAATCCACTCGGAGGATTTGCAAAAGTAATTCCCCCCAGCAAATGTATGGAAAGCTCAAGATGGCTTAAATTGAAACCTAAATTATTCTCTGTTAACATTAGTATTCCCCTAAGAAATACATCTGCCAGGTTAGCCTGTGTGTGTGGGAAATGAGACCTGAAGACCAGCACCAACAGTCTCACTCAGCTGCTCTGCTCCTTCACTTCCTAAGCAGCCTGTCAACACACCTCAGCATCAGACACAGGATCTGAATCTAAGGCAGACAGGTAAATCTCTATTCCAGTTGCCAATGCCAATAGACAAAAACAGAAGGAAAAATAAATATGGGAAGAAGGCATTAAAATATTCACAGAACAGAATCATAGGCTGGTTTGGGTTGGAAGGGACATTAAAGATGATCTAGTTCCACCCCCCTGCCATGGGCAGGGATGACACCCTCTAGACCAAGCATCTTAGGGTTCCATCCAACCTTGCCTTTAACATTTTCAGGGATATGCCATTACAACATGAACTTGTCCTCATTAAACATGAACTTATCCCTCTGACCGCCTGTTTTATGTTTAAGCTTTTTTGGCAAGCCTGAAAAAAAAAGTATATTATTCCAAATTTCCTATATAAAACTTTGATACTGCCTATACTAAAATAATTTAAAACAAGAAGGAAGGATTTTAAATCCCGAAGCCTTCCAATGTAAGACATCTGAATTCTGTCTCAGCCAGTTCTGAGTACCACTACTAAAAGGAACAAGGGAAAATATTGTTTAGTTCTAGCATCCAATCTGAGAATTCAGTTGCAGAGAAATCTAGAGATATTCATGCTGTGCCTGGCAAAACAGGTGCCTGTGCTTGCAAGCTGGATTAATGAAGAAGACACAGAAAAAGAACAAATCTTCACAGAGAGGTAAATAATTCTTGTGCTGATATTCTAAGTTGTAATTGAACCTGGACAGGAGGATAAAATAGAGTTTAAAAATCCACAGAAATAAGGTGGAATTATCTTATGTAAGGAGTTGATGACTAATGCATAAAGTTTTACAGTGTGATTCATCTAATAATCGGATATGCATGTTTACAATAGGTCAGAAAAATTCCCCTGAAGAGCCCAGTTTTCTCCAGACATGATAAATACAACCTAATGGGATTACCACAGATGTAATAATCTCCAGGAAATATAATGAAGACTGCTGTTGCTGTCTGCACTGCAAAATGATTTACAAGTTTGGTTTACAGGTATTTGGGGAATATTTTCTTCACTTTCCAAAAATCTTACTAGATTCCTTAAGAACAATTTTATTTGAAGATTCATCGAATAAAACTCCTCAAACATCTAAATAAAATATATTTGGGTTTGTGAATGAAAAATAAGTACCAATTACTTCACAAATCTAAAGTAGATTCATTTCAAATAAGAAAATACCTATCTAAATTATGAGAGGACATAGACTACATGATCCAGTACCATGAAAAATAAAGATGAAAATATTCTTCCTAACTACTATTGCAAGGACTCTAAAGACACAATTAAGGAAATATGAAAGAGTGTGCAGATAATTTCAGAACAACCATGACTGGAGAAATACAAAAGTATACAAAAGAATTAGTCACTTAGAGAAACTGAATATAGTCTTTCTTTTTCTTTTCTTTCTTTCTTTCTTTCTTTCTTTCTTTCTTTCTTTCTTTCTTTCTTTCTTTCTTTCTTTCTTTCTTTCTTTCTTTCTTTCTTTCTTTCTTTCTTTCTTTCTTTCTTTCTTTCTTTCTTTCTTTCTTTCTTTCTTTCTTTCTTTCTTTCTTTCTTTCTTTCTTTCTCTTTCTTTCCCTCTTTCCCTCTTTCTTTCTCTCTTTCTTTCTTTCCCTCTTTCTTTCCCTCTTTCCCTCTTTCCCTCTTTCCTTCTTTTTCTTGTTCTTTTTTTTCTTTAGTAATAAAAAATAATACTCCAGGTCATATTCAGGTGAACAGTAGCATCAGATAATAACCATAACCCCTAATACTTTTGGGCTATCCTGGACATAGCATGGACCCTTCCTATTTTCCTGTCCTTTTCCCTCCTCACACAATAGGAATCCCAATGACAACTGCTGAATTTATCAAGAATATATTCACCCAGTATATTCACCCAAAATATATTCACCCAGTATATTCCTGCAGCAGCAGGAAGGTGATTATAAATCAAAGCAGAACACACTGTGGCAAAAGAAATAAAGGAAGTTCTAATGTTGCAAAAGGAAGCAGATGTGTACATTGCTGTGACACCAGAGAAATCAACTGCTATAGATATTGCTATATCACACAGCAGTCAAAGAGGCTCAGTGGCTGGATTAACCTTGACCCAGAGAAGTCTGGGTTAACATCAGCTGCAGCAGGGTCCAAGCTTGCAGATTTTCTTTGAAACACCTCTTGGGATGGTACAAGTGAACATTGCTGTGAAGTATTTGTGAGGAAATGATAGCTGAAGGTTGTCTGATAGCTGTCAGAGGGCTCAGGACCCCTCCTGACTTGCAGACAGGCAGCAAGACTATGATCAGCTGTTCAATTTTTCCAGAACGTCCCTCCAGCTCAGCAGGCTCAGACCCCTTCTCACAGCTGGTGTCTACAAAACTGAGCATAGAATTGGGATTTCTCTGCCAGCTCTATCCCTCACCTCTATACAAGTCAGAGTCACAGTAAGCACAAAGTCACAGCTCTGAATAACTATCTTGTGGTGTTTCAGTAGAGATTTTTCTACCCAAGGGCCCCTGTCTCAGCAGGGGCAATACAAGGGGTTAGTGTCTTTACTGGAAGCATCAGCATTGCCCCTGGCAAGCTTGAGACATGTAGAAAGGTGTTCTTGTAGGATACTGCAGGTGTATTTATTGGTATTTCAGTACCTGAGTACTGATTCTTCATCCCTGGTGTGCAAATCTACAAGGTTAAGAGGTGACAGAGGTGTTCTCTACAGTTGGGGAAGAGATGCAGATGTTTTAGGGTGCCTAAACATGATCAAATGAACTACACAGAGGGAATGCCTCGTTGCTTCTACTTTGTGCATGGAGCCAAAGGTGATCACATTGCAGAGGTCTAAAATATTACTGCATATATCCCATATCAGCACTTTTTTAAAGCAGGGCTCCAGATTTTTTTTCCTAAATTAAATGATAATATAAACCTGGCACTACAACTTACATTACTTTATTTTCTTTCTAGTGGGCTTCATTTTCTGAAATGCAAATTCAAATGAATTTATGCCATTAGTTCTTTAGAGTAAATATATTTGTGGAAAGTAATTATTCATTGTTAATACAACACGTATATGATTGCTCTTTTGTTTAAATTAGATTTAAAATTATTTGCTGACAGAGTGATTGCACAATATTTCTGGCTAATGGCCTTAAACAACACAGGTTTCTGCTTCAAGGGACAAAATCACAGGCAGTTAAAGACAGCAGAAAAGATGGATATCTTCCTCCAAAATAGGGCCAAAGGAAAATGTATAAGCACTAGTTAATGTACTACTGATTAACATTAGGACTTGTTTTGAATTTGTGCTGAAACCATGTGTACTGGATTAGTGGAGCAAGGTTTTGATAGGAGGGGGACTAAAAAGAGTGGCTGGTGTGAGAAGCTGCCAGAAGCTTCCCCTGTGTTTAATGTAACCATTGCCAGGTGCCCCAAGACAGAGCCTCTGCTGTCCAAGGCTGGGTCCAACAGTGACTGCAGTAGTGTCCCAGGGATAAAATGTTTAAGTCAAACATTGGAAGCATTCAATAGAAAGAACCAGGGACAGGTCGCTCAGGAAAAATAGTCTGATCAAGTGTGCATGGGTGGGGTTAGGAAAATATGGTGAGGGCTTTTCTGGGCAACAAGCAGGGCCTTTTCAGGAACAAAGGGAAAGGGAATTAAATATGACTGTGGCATGGGGCCTGGTGGCCTCCCATTGCTGAGGGCCAATGTCAGTACAAGGGCACGGCAGACTGTCTTTGTAGAGGTAGCAATCAAAACTTCCTGAGGATGGAAAAAAGTGAATATATCTGGGAAGCAGATTCAAAACAGAAATAATGTGTGATGTTGAATCTTAATCCATTCCATGATACCAGGAGCTATGAATTTGCAAAATGCTGAGTAGGCATTTCAAAAAGTTTGAGTATATTTTTTGATGTGACCCAGTATATTTTGTTGAGATATTCTTAAACACTTCTGAAGCTTTTCTTAGAAAGAGAACAAGCAACCCAGAGAAGTTCCCACAGATCGCCATCAAGCTGCTTTCTCAACATGGTTCAAAGACAGAAAAAAAGGAGAACATATCATGCGACACACACTAAACAAACACTTTGTGCCTAGAAGTTGCAAAAATAATTGTAGTCACCAGGTATTTTCACGCTTCAGGAAAGACTGCAAGAGACTGAAAAAGCTTACTTTTGAGAAAACTAGTCATCTTTATAAGATTCCTCCAATAAATAAAGTAAATAAATTGGTGGATTTTCACAGCTTTTGACTGGAATAAGAAAATCATAAATATTTGCCCTAAAAAATTGTATTTTTGTATTTATATTAGGTTGTTTGTTTCCCCACCCTTTCTTTTCCTCTAGAAACCAATTTTTTTCAGTTAATCACAAAATATATTCCCAGAAGTAGTGCTAAAGGCCGGTTCTTTCTTATATGTGTTCAAACTCACTTGAAAAAATGCTATTTCTAGTGATTTTTTTCTTATTATTTTTGAGTTTGTCCTACATATTATGGTGCATGACACTAAAGCAGCATGTTTCTTTTAAATTACAATTTAAATTACAATTCAGAAAATATGTTCAACATATTTTAACAACTAACAACCTAATCTATACCTGATCATTACATAATGGAATGAATTAGGATTTAGCATGTCTGCTTTTCTCCTAACAGAAGTAGGGATTGCAAAATAAAGAATGAAAATTTACCTAGTACAAGGCTCATTTATAATGTAAGTGACGATAACATATATTTTTCTTCTCACCTTCTGCCTTTGATTTAAAAGGAAACAGAGGTGAATGAATGAGGCAAAGAAGATGCAGTGTGCATCAGCTTACATTCTGTTGTGTCTACTTAGTGAGTTGCTCAGGGAATAACCCTGCTTATTTATATAAGAATACTACAGAATAAGAAAGCATCATGACCAAAGATCAAAGATAGTGTCTTCCAATGGCCTAACAAGAAATAACACCAGCTTACTTTTTTCTGCATAAAGTCATGTCTGGAGCTCCTCTTATGAAACACCTGCCGGAACCCATTTTCTGGCATGCAGGTCACTTGGCATTATTTTCTGAATACAACGTTATTCTGGTGTCACTAATTGTATCATCTTCTGTACTGAAAATTTGTTATTTTCATGCAATTGAATCTCATTGTTACCAAGGATTACTGTACAGTCTTACATAACAAAAGGTTATTTCAGTTAGTGGCAGTCAAGGCTGCTCCTCTGATTGAAGAGCCCTTAATTCCTATTTACTTAGAGTGCCAGATATTTTCAGCTGGACATTTAGAAATACTAGCCATTTTTAACTCAATAATTGTGTTGGGATCATGAAATAGTGTTTTGAAAGTGCACTGAAAGAATGATAAATTCTCTGTTCAGCTGATTGGGTGATAAAACAGGGCACTCAAAGCAATAAAGTTATGGGATGAAAACATGCTGCAACACTAAAAAGTCCTGTCTTCCACCAAGTTGGCAATTTTAGCTCATGTCATAAATTCTCAAGAGTAGCAAAATCAATTTCAAGATGTTGATTCTGCATATCTGCCATTGTAATCATCTATTGATCGATCTTTTCTTTCCCTTGCAGCTTTTCTGGACCTTCATTTCCAAGATCAAGTATTTTTTGAGGCTGTTTAACTCACAGTTCTATTTATCTTATTTGGAAAACATTTTCTTTCCCAATTTCTGTAAGGTGATGTTTGTTTTAGAATGTATTGTCTCAGTAGAAATGTTTCTTGCTGGTTATTTGATAGATTGCTCTGTGATGACACTGACAGAAGCAGGGGGGATGGATATGACTGACAGCTTATGCACCAGAATAAAAGACCACAGAGTATAATACAGGTTATTGGACAAAACAATTTGGAAATTCAGCAATTAGGAGCAATAAGGAACACTTGGACAGACTAGATAGAGTCCAAACAACAATTTTTCCAGTAGACCTCACCATTCACACTAACAGATTATACCAGAGCCTGAGTCTTTTGGGTGTAGGCTGGGATAGAGTTAATTTTCTTTATCTGGTATGGGGCTGTGCTTGGATTTGTGTTGAAAACTGTGTTGATAACACAGGCATGTTCATGTGAGCAGCGTCAAGGCCCTTGCTGCTCTTCACTCCATCCCTCCAGCAAGGGGGCTGCGGGTGCAAAAGCAGCTGGGAAAGGACACGGCTGGGACAGCTGACCCTGACTGGCCCAAGGAATATTTCAGACCATATGGCATCATGCCAAGCATATCAAGTCAGGGTAAGAAGCAGGAAGGAGAGGTAGACGTTCAGAGTGATGGTGTTTGTCTTTCCAGATCACCGGTACACGTGATGGAAACCTGCTTTTGTGGGGAAGGCTAAATACCTGAATTCTGGTGAGAATTGGAGAATGAATCCCTTGTTTAGCTTTGTGCATCTCTCTATCTCAACCCATGAGTTTTCTTGCTTTTACTTTGCTGATTCTCTCCTCTCTCCCCATTGCAGGCAGTGAGCAAGAAACCCTGGGAGACTGGGTTGCCATCTGGTCTTAAATTACAACAATCTCCATTAAATTTCTTGTAATCTTAAATTTAACCTGAATTTTTGTATTTCAAACATTTTTTTCTTATTTCAGTACTGTGTCCTACTAAATTCCTTTGTCACTTAGATCAGCAGTGGTCATTGTATTAATAGCAGTCGGGGATGAAAGTTTTGAAATGTGTCTGAGGAAAAAAAGAAAAAAGAAAGGATTTTATAAAACTGAAGACCATTATAAAATGTTATGAAGAAAACTATGAATCAGCATAGGTATCTTTAATTTAATCACAGACATTAAAAGATAATCAGATAGAAAGTACAGCCTGATTTTTAACTGGGCAGCTGCAGGTCTTTCTGTGAAAAAGGCTAGATCACACTTTTAATTCATAACAATGGACCTGGCTATTGTTAAGGATAAGATTTCATATTGCCTTTTCTCTTTTGATGTCAATGGAAACCTTGGGGGAATAAAAAGATAATAAGAAAAGGTAAAATATGGCATTTTGCTGTTTTTCAATTGTAGAATTGATCCCAGTGCTAGGAAAGATCTTCATGGTTCTTCAGCCTGGTTGCTTGAAGACCACAGATTATGGAATTTCATGCCCTAAATGGAGACTAGCGATTCTACAGCTTTTTCTGTTTTCGTTCTGCTTTCGTTCATCACTCTTTTCATGCCTTCTCTTCTCTTTCTTCCCTTCTGCTACCCCTGTGATTTCTCAATCTATCTACTTATTTCAGACAGACACTACAGTAAACAAAAATGATCAGCATTTCAGTAATAAATGATAATATCTGAGTGCAAGTTCCAAACAGAATTAGCACATAAAGGAGAACACAGGGTCAAGGAAAAACATAAATAGTGGGGCCATAACTCCTGGCTGCTGGTAGACCCAGGATGACAGCATTGAAGTGACTACATTAATTTTCCCTAAATTCATCAGGATAGGAGTGTTTTCAATTTATTGGTTTTGAAAAGTTATTTATTTAATGTGATGAAAGCTGTCTATGTTGCTTGGGCCAGTGGAAATGCCCATTTATGTTTAATGCCTGACTTTTCTGTTTTGCAATGTTGAATTAGAGCAAGTGGATCTGATGTCCAGCTCTCTATGACAGAATTGATTAAGTTATGAATATCAAAATTTGCCAAGAATGAGATGTACTTTTCCTAAGATATCATAGCTTCCTCCAGTGATATCAATTTCCCCAAACACTAACATATTCCTCAGCAAATAACTTTCTGCTGGACACACAGTAAATTTTTGACCAAATATATTTATGTAAAACAAACTAGACTGGTTTTTCTTTCTCCTGTTCATTTTTTGGCAATTATATGTCCTATTACATTTAAAGTCCTCTTACTAATGACAAAGGAGTGTTGCTCTCATCCTCTTGTTTGTCCAGAGTACCAGAAATATACTTGTGTGTCTGGGTCTGTAAGAGAAGTGTAATATTCTTCTAAGAAAGAAGATAGATTGATATATAGATAGCTAAATAAAGCAATAAAAATTTTGACTAAAATTTTATTTAAAAATACCCAAAACCCCAAAAATGAAAAAAAAAAAAAAAAAAAAAAAAAAAAAAGAACACTTCTACCTACAAAATCCCAAACCATCAGAGCTATATTTTACCTCATTTTCACCTTCCCAAACTACTGACAAAAATCACCTGGCTATATCAGTTCTGCCTTTCTTAGCCAGCAAAAAGGGTCAAAGCAAGATAGGGGTGATCAGATGCTTAAAAAGGTTCAAATTCAAATCACAGCTTAGAAGATGGCTTTGTTTTGCAAGCTCGGTTTTGTGTAAATATCCAAGATGTCTTGTTCTCCTTTCAAAGACTGTCATAGAAAAAAAAATAGAGCAAATGGCAACATACAAACCCAGAAATCTCTGCAGGCTACAAGTGCAGTGAGAAGTCTGCAATCTTCTGATACCAAAGCAAAGAACATAATTGTGAGAAATGACTGTAATGAGAGTGTGAACACAGAGCACTATGTACAAAAGATACAGGCACCAAGGGCTAAATAACAGGATTGGTGCAAACAACCTGGAAATGGCTCCCTGTGTATTTGAGATGATCCCATGTGAGGACAATAAAAGCCACTGAGACAGGAAAGAAATAGCAAAGACCAATAAGAGCAAAATGAGATTTTTTTCCTTTTAATTGGATAAGTGTGTCTCAGGAAATACAGATACATCCTCCAGGGGTAGGGAAAAAAAAAAAAAAAGAAAGATTATGAAAAAGGAAATACTATGGCAGAAGAAATACAATGGTTACAAATCTTTATGATCCTTAAAACAGCCACCATCACTTGCAATATTTGCCTGTCCTGTCCTTAACACTAGAATGCTATTTAAACTTAAGTAATTTTATTGTTTGCTTTCAGGACAGAGGACACTGTGGAAATATTTTCAATGGTACATATAGCTGTCCAGAACCTAGAAATACTGATGTGGAAAAAAATAAAATAAGAAAATCCCAATTTTTCTGTAAGAGATGGGTTTCCTGTTGGTATCTTCATTCTCATTCTATTTAATGCTGTCTGGAGCTTTCAAGTGTTAAGGAATCTATTCATAAGTTTTTGGTTTGTGCTTTTTGTGTTGCTTTTTTGTGATCCTGTCTGAATAACTCATTCAAAAGCCAATTTGTCTATATGTCTTCTCTCTTGAATTTCACTGTGTGCCAAAGGATACTTCTTTTTAGGTATTTAAAATGTTTTCTCGGTAACATCTCAAACAGGGAATAACTGGAAATGGAAAGAATAGAAAACTGTGATGAAAACTTTGGTATTTGGTGAAAAAGATACTTAAAATGTGCAAAATCACTAGAGTGGCAGTGAACCCAAGCGCTTTTTACTAGTGATGTCAGCAGAAAACCATAAAGTTTCCGTACGAGCAGCGGAGACACAAATCGTCATCAGCTTGCTCTAGTTAGACAGCATTACAAATGTGGCAAGGATTTGCTAGAGGACTTAGGATGCAACCTGGCCCTGAAAAACTACCTATGGTCTGAACACCAGGTATCTTCCAGGTGCTTATCTGTGCTGGCAAATTTACTCTGAAACATCTATGGATTTAGAGGTCTGGGTCAACACAACCTTAGCGTCTGATGTAAACGTGTTCATTACTGCCAAAATCAAGGAAACTAAATTATTTTTATGTTTCTGACTCATTTGAGCCTGTTTGGAAAATGACTGTGAAAAATGAAACATTTTAGCTGTTCCGTTATTAGAAGCTTCCCTGCATGATTACCTTCCTCCTAAAGAATTTCTAGACAGTTCAGGAACTAGAGTAGGCCAGGGGCCATTCCCAGGAGGTAGTCTGCAAGCAGTTTTGGAATACAAAGACACAATTAATATGCTAGAACAGATGTAATTTATTTGATCCTGGTCAAATCCCTTGTTCCTTCCATTTTCCTTCCTGCAAAATGGAATAACAGGATTCTTTCAACTCTCCAAAATATACAGATGCATCCCTAAGCAGCTGGCTGATACATAGCTGTGAGGGTTGAAATGGCAAAATAAGGGTGATTTGTATCAGTTAAGCATATGGGTTTTCAAATTAACTGCTTTAAAATGCACATTTGAATGCAGGGAAGAGCTAAGCACTTCTCAAGTTTGTATCCTATTTCATGTTTGCCAGCCTTCTAACATCAACAAACACAAAGTGACACCAACATTTCTCTCTGTATCAGCTACTTCTGCTAACAGAGCTGTGAACCAAGAACTGGGGAAGTCTGTGGACATTTTGGAAGGCACAGAGGAATTCCAAACTTAGCTACGTATGATGGAGAACTATTCACACTTGGCGTGCTGCTGGCTTCTTTGAGGTCTGGGCATCATATTTTCCTAATGAGAATAAAAAAGGACAGGTTGTTTATGAAATAAGCTTGTCCCACATGACCAGTTCTCAACCAACAGGGCTAAAGATAAACAGCCTGGGCCGAATCCAGACAAAAGAATCCCTCCAAAATGTGTTTCCTTAAGGTCTGTTTCACAGCTACCCAACACTTTCCTTGCGTATGCCACAGGGAAGTCCAGGAAAAAGAGCCAGCCCAGAGATACTTCTGGGTATCCCAAACACATGCAATGCAACGTCACAAAGGTATAAGCTTGGATACTTCTGGATATCTCTAGATTGTCAGTAATTGTCAATAATTGAAATACTTATTTTAATAAATATGCAAGTTCCCTTGAACACTCCAGCTTAGCTACTGCCCATCTGGTTATAAGATTTGGAAGAGTGGCTGATGGTCACTTTGATGCTCAGTCCTGATTCCATGACTTTTCTGACCATTTCTGATATTACCTTTATGGCTAGTAGCTAATAAAAGCACACTATCACCTCTTAACCCACTGAGCAAGAGGCAGTGTGTGATGGTGCTGGCAGCATTTTTCAAATTTATATTGTACACGTTACACATGCATCTGGGTTATTACAAGCTCCCTGCTCTCATCAACAACAGTAATTGCAAGCTATTTCTATAAAGTCCATTGAATTGGTACATTTCAATAATGCCTCAGAAAGAAGGCTACTCCAACTACTGTATATATTTCTGTGGTTTATGAATCAACTTTATGATTTTAATTTTGGAACTGTTATTAAAGAGACAGATTGCATTTAATAACAATTTTAGTATTGCCTGATGCTCTAACCAGCAAGCAATAAAGCAAGCTAAAATTAAAACAGGAATCCACTGCTAGGAGGCAAACACATACAGAAGGTAGTGGATTGTTGTTCTAACCTTCATAAAATATCAGCAGACACAGTATTTCTGTCACTGTGGTGCTTATTCCCATGGTTGCAAAAACAAGCTGCATGCACTGGGAGTCATTTTTCCAATTTAAAATAAAACTCCTTTCTGTGGCTCTGTCCTATGCTTAGTTTATCATGGAGACTAGCTGCATGAATTTTGCACATTCAAGTCCATTCATGTCCGAATTGTCTGTTATTTTTACATGTGTTTTTTTTCTCATTGTTCAGCAGAAATGTAGAATTTATAACAACAGAATCAATTTCTGAGTTCTTGGTGTCATACATAGGGATTATTTGTCAATCACAAAGGTTCTGTATTAGCACTTCTGAATTGGTCATAACTCAGCATTAATTGATATAGTGGAAGTTTTTCAGCTAACATTCTACTGTAAACATTACTTAATTCCTCCATCCTTATGCAGGCACTTATTTCCTAGTACATTAGAATGAAACCACTGATACTATTTATCTTTACATGGCAAAAAATTTATATTCCTCAAGGGTCTTGGTTTACCTAGAATACATTAGGATGCATGGATCTCTTGTATCAAAAATTTAAGATGAAAGACCTCATGGAAACAGACTTCCTCAAGATTACTTCAGTGTTTTTGTCAGGCCAAGAGTTAGAATTAGGAGGTCCAGTTCACATGATCTTATGATTGGTTTCTCACCAGAGCCAAACTGAGCAATGATATGATTTTGGAAAAAGTTTTTTTATAACCTCACAAGTGTGGGCGGGCAGTTGGGAATTGGGGAATTAAAATGGCTGGTGAGGGTAAGGACCCTTAACATGGGTAAGGACCAAATTCCAAAAGTCAACTTAGTGTCTTGTTTAGAGTGTGAAAATATTTCACAGTATGGATACAGGTCATTCTGTATGTATTTATTATTGTACAGAGGATGGTCTTTAGACTATTTAAATAGTTATAATTAAACCCTTCAGAAACACCCTTTAACATGATGTTGTCCCATTAAAGCCTCACTCATTCATACATGGAAGTTGTAAAAAGGTCTGTTTGTAATTGCAAGGGAAAGAAGAAATAAGTCTTGCTAAGTGCTGTATTATGCAGAGTCTAAAAGGTGAGTTAAGAAATATAGTTCCCTGTTGTTCCTTAATCCCTATTGAACTCTAATCATCACTGCTCTGTGAGCAGCTCTGTTCATCACCTAATGCACTACAGAAAGCCTTGAGATTAACTTCCTGTTCAGTGCTACACAGACCTGTAGGAAATGAGAACTTTCTGGGTAGGGCACTACTCGATCACCATGGCTGGGGGTCACTGCTATGGAGGTGAGAGACCTGATCTTCCCACTATTTCCACCAGATCAGTGCTTCAAGCCTCAGAAGGATTTAGGGTGAAAGGGAAACTTGTAAGTAGACGATGCAGCTTAAATAGATCAGAGGATCTCCCTTTGTAGTTGGACAAAAGAATGGCGGAAAGGTGCATCTGAAGTTAATCAGATTCTTCTTTCCTCACTTCATCCCTTATTTTATTTAGGAGAGACATGGTGCTTCATAACTGCTGCTTCAATGAAGAGCTCCTAAACTGGAGCTGTAATGTTAGGAATGCTTCACGCAAGAAAGAACTTCTTTAAAGCAAGACACTCATCTCCACTCTTTTTGTACATGCATATATATTACTTTTAATTTCTCAGTTTCTGTTTGCCTATAATAAAATTTCAATTAGAGAAAAAGGAAGAAAGCTTCTGTTTGCATTCATACTCAACTAATTAGTGACAATGAGAAGGGGATGCAAGATAGTTTAATAGGGGTTTTAACAAAATATTGTTTTCACTCAGTTTGCCTAAGAATGGCAATAATTCTTTAAGTAAATATGAATTATTATACATGAATCATTTGTGTACAAATTTCTTTGTGAGTCAGGATTAAAATATGTAAATAATCTACATGTCACTCTTCAAAGGAGAGTAACTTGCATTTAGAGAAACTCCTTTTTCAGTTGGAAATTGAGATGACAAAATATAGCACAATAATAGGAACTTGCAGTGCTGCCGTTCCTTAAAATTGAAAGGTTTGAAAAAAAAAGCTTTTGAATTCTTGGGTTGCTTTGGTTTTTCCTGATAACAGCTCATTTTTCCTTTATGTGGGGAAAGCTAGGGTGGCTCGGGTATCCTGCTTGGCACGCCTCTGTTCAGGGACTTGTGCCGCTCTCAGGGAAAGGTAATTTCAAAAAAGGAGAGTCCTTTAAATTGACATCTGTGGGTGCTAGATCAAATCCTATTTTAGATGAGTGGCTGAGCCATTGCCAAGAAAATCCTGGAATCACTGGGTTGTGGTACAAAGCCAGCTTTGGCAGTGTCTTGAAGAGGTTCATCTTCTGGGGTCAGCAGGTCAGATCTCCATGTGCCAAATTCAGCAGCTGGCAGAATGTACTTGGTTGAATGAATATAGAAATGTCCAGCAGAACAGCATGGAGAAAATTAGATTTGTTGGAGATCCTTAAAAGCAAAGGTTTGTGGTTTTCATTCATGCTTTCCAGTACAGCTGATGAGACCCTTAACAAAAAAAGTCCATATAGAAGGAAAGGAAGGACTGCAATATATAATTATTACGACTCCAGCAAAACATCTCCACATTGTGCAATAAAGATACATTACATGGAAACTGAAGGGAAATTTTCAGTCAAGCTACTCCAGCAGTCCTGATTGTGCGTTCTAATTCCCTGTCTGCCTGTGTGGCGACGTTCATTTCCAAAAGGAACTGGTCTGGAAGGACATGATACAGCGTGTCTCTGTCTGATAATTGACCCAGGCTGTACTTCCAGAACCAACAAATGCTTCCAGCTCCAGCACTGTAAATATGACAGTAACATGGCTCTTACCCAGCCGTGGGCAGTCAATAAGTAGTGCAGGGAATATCCCTCCCTTTTGAACTACTTTCTGGGCTGGATATGATACCGTGCATTAATCACCTCAATCCACACCAAGCCCTTCAGTAAATACTTCAGAAAAAAAAAAAAAAGCGTTCTTCAGTCAGTAAACCACATTGATAGCTTGGACCATGACTGCAACCAGAATCCTTTAAATTACAGACAAGTCTCACTACAGTGTTGCAAAGGAAGATGGATGCACACATATTCAGTGCTAAATTAAATCAGCACACTGAAAGAGACTTCCCTAGTAATTGCAGTAGAGTACCAGTAAAATATTGGGCTGGGTTGTTTGTCTATTTTTGGAGAGTCACCATTATAAATATGTTTCTTTTAATTTTCCAGCAGATTTATACAGAATTTGTTGCAGACATTGTATACATGAAATGAAAAGTGTACTTTAGGACTTGAAATGGTAAAAATACTACAGTTTTTAGATGGACAGCTCAGTGATGTTGATTTGATAAAGGAGACATACAGCACTTGAGAGTTTCAAAGAACCCTGAGAAAAAGATCCAATCATTTCCAGAAATCTGGATCCTTAAGCCTTAAAATTCTATCATTGTCTCTGCATAGACTCAAAATGTAAAAAATGGATGCCCTGCAGGTCATGTACAACTTTGCAGCTCCAGGGTTGTATCTCTTACACTGCTGGAGAAAACAAAGTAAAAGAGTCAAATAGAAGTTATAAAAGAAGTCAAAAAACCCTGCAGAAAAAACCCAAACATACAAATCACTAAGGTGCAGACTATAAAAAATGATAAATACAGTATACCAGGAAGACAAGCAGGGAAAACACAACACAACTTCTAGGAGAATCACTGGAGACAAACCTGAGATGACAATAGATGTCATGTTGCTCTGTTCCCAGTTACACCCAGGAGATTTGAAGAGCTCTTTGGAGCAAATAGTTGATAAGACCTCTCCCTCCTGTCCTCACATTCCTTTCCTGTGCAAGAATTATTGGTGCAGTACTGAAACAAGACTTTATAACCAGGTCATTGCAGTCTGTATCTCCCTGGCATCAAGAAGGGCTCTTATCATTTAGGAAAACTTGCTCTTCACTTAAAAGCAAGAAGGTTCTGTCATAGTCATGGGAATGTTATATTTGTCTTCTTATTTATTCAGATCTCTCCTCCTATTAAAAGCACTTATTCCAAACACATTTTAACATTAAACAGAACCAAAAATCTTATACTCTATTCATCCCGTTAACAGTGAACTAAAGGCTACAGTGACCTCTGTGAAAAGCCTAGAATAGGAAACCATGTAATGTAAGAAATATCCAGAAAACAAGACACTTTTTTTTCATCAGGGCACTGGAATTGCAATAAGGAAATTCTGATATAGAAATGTCTGCTGCTCCAATGTTTGAAGGGAAGTCAGAAGGAATTCTCTTAATATATTAACAAAGATTAACTGAAATCCAGCTCATGATACTGCTTTTAGCAGGGCAATCCCAGGGTGTTGTTTCCATGGATGACCAAAGACCCACTTGTCATAAAGGAGATTTAGGGACATAACTGCTGGGTGTCATCAACAGCTTTAACGGGCATATGGACAGTGACTTTTAAAAAGCAGAATAGTCATCAGTGATTGGAAGTTTTTCAGCTGTGTTATCCACATCGTGTGAAAATGATCCCTCCTTCCTGCCTTGATCCTCATAGATTCCACATCTTCAGGTTAGAGTCTGAAGGGAGATAATCCTTGTGACTCATGGGCAGAGAAGAGGATGGGTGGAGATACTAGGGCACATAGAATGGGTGATTCTAGGATACTCACAGTCCAAAAACTGGTGTATACTATGCAGTTAAAAGTAAGTTAGCAATATTAGTTTGTTTTGTTTTGTTTTGTTTTGTTTTTTCTTTTTTCCCCATAGTGGAACTAAAAATGGAGAACATTTTCAGGAGCATTAGAACTAACATGAAACATTATCATTGTACCGACTGCTTCTCTGGAGACCTCTCAGGGATCTCTGGGGTGTCTTGTCTGTGCACTCGTGCTGACACCTGGTGGCAAAAAACGAATTCAGAAGAAATTGAACGAAGATGGCAGACAGTTTGCTTTCTTTGGGCTTGTAAGATTAACCAGTTCCCAGGTTAATTTAACATGTCCATGCTGAAAATGATGCTAATCAAATGCCTTCTGGCATTTCTTCTTGGCTCTTGTCTTGACTTCCTTAAGAGGTCATTTGGCAAAATAAACATTTTTTGAGCTGAATCCTAAGAATGGTAGTTATGTGGTTCATTTTCCATCTCAAGAAATTACAAATGATTATGTTTCAGGTGCAATAAATTGCTGTAATACTGATGAACAGACTCAATGTTGCATTTTTCTGCTGCTGCTATGGTTAGAAGCATAGAACCCTAGAGAAGCTTGGATTAGAAGAGATCCTAAAGATAATCTGGTCCCAAGCCTCCTGCCATGAGAAGGAATGCCCCCCACTAGATCAGGTGCTCAAAGCCCCTGTCTGACCTGACCTTTAACATTTGCAGGGATGGGGTATCCATAATTTTTCTGGGTTTAGCAGGATTTACTAAGACATTTGTGGAACAATGTTGCTGAAATATTTTCATGGCTTTCCAAGGGCTGGATCTCAAATCTTGGCTACAGATTACACGTTACATTCTCTATCTTCCTTTCTTTCTTGTAATTAGATTTAAAGCCAGCTCAGGATTTTATGATTGATTTTTCTTCTCATTCAAAAAGAAGCAAAGTTGTACCTAGGAATATGCTAAGGGTTAACTTATTTACTGACTCTGGAGCTGGAACAAACCCAATCCTTAAATGCTTACAAATTTTACAACGCTTTCAGAAATCTCACATGCCCACCATTGTTTCCCAGGAAGTTACTTCATTTTAAGACCTAATCCCATGTGTAAAAGCATAAAGCCTGATGCCCATGAGATCCTGCAGCTGAGAGTCATAGAGTAAAACTGACCACCTTTCCTCCTTTCAAATATGAAAGATACATCCCATTCAGTAACTTCTGTCACCATTACAGAAGCCTCTAACTCTCATTAACTAATTAATGTCAACTTGCCCCCATAGTGGCTATTTAATTTAACATATAGTGTTCTAAGTGTAAAAAATGAGGTCTATCTCTCCTATGTGGAAACAAAATCCATCATAACTAACAATTTATTGGACTTTCATAGACACCATCAAAATTCAAGGAAAGACATGAATTTGAACCACACCATAGCGACCTTTGTTTCTGACCTGAGATATATTCTAGAATGTATGTGAGCAAGTTCCATGCAGAAAGGATTATTTTCTGAATGAAGATTATGAAATGGTTGTTTACTTGGTGTCTGATCAAGGTAAGGAAATAATGCTGGACATGTAAATAAAATTTAGAAAACTGTGCTCTGTCTCAGGCAACAACAGAATCCATTTTAAGTCCTTATTTTTTTTGCTATGCAGATCATCCAAGTCTGTAAAGAATTGGATCTGTCATTTATTCTAATGAATTGAAACTGTATTTGCTTAAATCTACTAGCTTAGTACCTTTCCCAAGAAATCTATGCACCTAAAATGTTACAGGAAACAAATAAGCACACCTCTCATTGTAAATGAATGAAAAATCTCAAAATATCTTTTGACCAAGAAATGACAAAACAGATTATATTTTCCAACTGAAACTCTTATCACAAAGACTCAGTGCAGCTACCTTCTTGTTTACTCTCTGTTTCCCCAGGGAAAATGAGGGATGATAAGCAGTGATGTGACCCAAATGACAGGAAACCTCAGCTAACAGATTTACCTTGTTTTTCTTCTCCCCACCCCAACCATTTTCAGGCTACAAGAACATCAAGCAATAAAGCATTTTTATCCCAGATTAAATGCTGACATTAAAAGCAATAACTTTTTATTTCATCTAATTTTTGCTTTTTAACTATTTCTTAACAAACAGAAAGCAGAGAAAGTTACAATTACAAAACGTGATGACTAAGAATTTGTTCATGTTTGGAGTTGTACATGTAAGCAGATAGATGCAGTTTCTTTCATGAAAACAATACAAGCGGAAAATCTGAATTCTGCATATTGCAAGCCTCAATCACACATGAACCTCTCCTACAGCCCTGTTGATAATCTTCATCAGCAACAGTTTTAGCTGTTCATAACTCTGCAGAGCCAGTGATCTGAGTCACTGCTCCATCTGCACCATCCTAGTGGAAATGTCAGTGGCAGCTGCTGCTAGTTAAACAGGATTTAAGATAAAGGAGACAGAACAAGTTATCAAAATACTCAACTGGGATTTCAGCTGGCTCCTACTCTCTTTCGAGTATTACATTTTGGAGTTATCCCAGAATACAGTTGTACTCATGTCACCTGTAGGAAATGCAAAGCTCCTGCCAATCCCTGTAGGATAAAAGGCTGACCCTTGGAGCTGTTTGCATGCTTGCTGCTCTGTTCCCAGAATTAGTGCTTCAATCACTGCAAATCAAATATGAAACACAACTGGTGGGAATCATATGACCTATTCCAAAGCTTGAAAAAGACTCCTAGGGAGAAGAGGTAGTTCTTTTTGGATGAAAATACTGCAGAGTGGTAGCACTGCCTTGTGAGCAAACCTGGGGGAGAACGTAGCCTCCAGGCCTACAGCCCTGAATAACTGAGGAGATCCCCACAGCCTGTCTCAGACCAGCAGCAGTCACTAAAGAGCCCCTCCAAAATTACTCTTAACAATGTTGAGATTTAGTGAGAGTTTTTTCTCTTGCTGAGAGAGAGAAGGATATTGCTTTATATTGTTTTTCCAGGTTTAATTCAAACTCATCTAGCTAAATGTTTGACCTGAAATCCTTTAATATTTTCACTTAAACAAACACTGAATGAAAAGAAGAATAAGAAATTCTGAAAGGGTTATTTTTTGTGTCACCAAGAATGAAATATTTTTACTTTGTAGGAAAGTTGTTTCACAGTATGATATAGGTACCCTTCGTTGGAAAAGGGATGATGGTCATTTTGCCTTTTCCTTTGAGTCCCATAGGAAGGAGCACTCTCCTTACCACCATCTCTATAGTGTTTTTCTCTGGGGTGGAATCCAGAAACCCTACTCTTGCAGACCTATCCTACATCAGGGCACAAAACCCTCTCTCTTCTTGATGATCCACTAATATTAAACTAGCCTAGCTCTGTATTCCCAGACCTTTCTAAAACTATGTATGTTCAGTTCAGCATAAGTGAAGAAGAATGCCTATGAGGAAAAGTTTAAGGAATTTCCCACTGCTGCCAGAAAGAAAAAGATAAAATGTGATTAAAAAATATCACTCTTGTAGATTTTACTGTCAGCCCCATTCTGAACATACATACTCAGCTTCACATTAAAGTTACATACTGAGGGCAGAGTTACATACTGCAATTCAGTTATTTTAATTGGCTTTCCCATTGCTGAGAGCAATGTTGGATCACCAGGATCTTTCATTTGTCACATATGCCTAGAGAGATTGAAATTTCTTTCAAGTCTAGAAGGTTTTTGTAGATAAATGCAGATGGAATAGTTGTGCTGTTTTTTCTCTTTGAGCAAGGTATGGATACTTGGATAAAATATTCCCTAAACAGTCAGTATGAATTAGCACAAGACTGGGAGTTAAGAGCCTGAAGTGGTTATTCAAAATCTTAGCAATGTTTTTGCATCTGTGAAATTGTCTTCCTAGACACAAATATGCTTATTTCAAAAGTCTTTAGCATTTTTCTAGAAAGTGCTTTGGATTCTGTTTCAAATTTAATGATTTCTCTTTCCCCTTTCCAGATCCTAAAAGCGCTGCACCTTTGGCCTCTAACCTGGTTCTTTAAATCTGTAGTGCTTTAAAACTATGGACATAATTCTTCCAGGAAAAAAGATTTACAGAAAGTGGTAATAGTGAGACACTTGTAGAAATTAATTATTTTTTCAACTATAGATGAGTTCTTTGTGTTTCAGAGCATTAAGATGCACTTTCTTTGATATTCCCTTGGTATGACTATGTTTTTTATCTACTGAAATTGCTGCAAGCCAGAGCTCTTCAGAAAGGGACCTGAATATGTCAGGTTATTTATACTATGATAAAGGTAACAAGAATCTTTTCTCTACTAAATGTAAGTACATTATTCCCCTCACTAATAAAAATTACACAAACACATCCAGGAGGCTTCAAACATTAATATGACCTTATTTAAAAACGTCATATTACTTTTACCTGTAAAAAATGCCTAAAAATTTACACAATCCCTATATCATTAATTCAATAACCTTTATTGATAGACCAAGCAAGAGATTCAGGCAATATTTAATTACTCCTGCTAGGATTTTACGAAGTTGTCAGAACTTTGAGCACCCTGCTCTAGTGGGAGATTTCCCTGATCATGGGGCATTGGAAACAAATGATCTTTAAGGTCCCTTCCAGCTCAAACCACTCTGTGATTCTGTGATTCTATGATTTGGCCATGAGGTATGACATTCTCAACATGAAGGCTAGGAAACAGAAATACCTGTGATCTTTACAGGATTCTGAGGTCAAGGGAAACTCAGACATCATTCTTAGGAGCTTAGGGACTTTGCTGAAATGTAAGATATGCAAAACTTTCTCACAAAAATCTTATTTGTGGATCCAGCCACAACTGCTTAAAACTGGATTTTCAACTCAAAGACGGACCAGAGACAGAGGTTGTGAATGTGAAGACAAAAAAATTCTTATCCAATTTGACTGATCTTACAGGGTAAAGGCAGTGCTTGATACAGCCTTACAGAAGTTCAGGGAGTGGATATTTTTAAAGCCAGCACAAATAACTGCATTGCCTTGACTACGGTCTGGAGATTTCTGCTTCAGCAACTAAAGACCACTCAGCTGTTAATTCAAAGGTAATTCAAACAGCCAGAGCCCTGGCTGTTTACTTAAAGGGGGCTGAAACATTTGGAGCAGGACTGAGATTTTTCTCACAGCTTTGCACCACTCATGTCTTGCACTGCACACAACAGCCATGTTACACAAGCTTAGATGCATCTCAGAAAAGATCAGAAACCATTTTTCTGTTTGTCCTTTGTTACAGAAATGCCACGTTCCCACTGGAGCCTTGTGTTTAAACTTGGAAAAAGTAAAATAAAATAAAATAAAATAAAATAAAATAAAATAAAATAAAATAAAATAAAATAAAATAAAATAAAATAAAATAAAATAAAATAAAATAAAATAAAACAGCTAGAAGAATATCCACTATTTTTTTAAATTCAAATAGGCTTTGTTTACAATTGCGGATTTTCAAATGACGTTTATAGTATTATTGGCTATTTACAGCTTTTCTGAGCAAAGTAAAATTTTGTTTAATTGGACGTGTCTTGCAAATTAGCAATTACAGTTGACATTTGTAAATTTGTGGCCATTTTTATGGTGACTTACTTATAAAATAGTCCTGTGGTTTATGTGACATTTTGCTATAGCCTTAAATGTTTACGAGGGCTTTTGTGCCTTTTCAGGCAGTAAAAGTCTTGTCAAAAATTTCCCAAATATATAGTCAATTTAATAACAGATCACAGAATTTTGTTTTAGAACAGCATAAATTGAATATTATCTCTAATCCAACCCAATGTGCAAAGGGCCAGCTAGAGCAGGTTGCTCAGGACTGAGTGCAGTAGGGTTTTGAATATTTCTCGGAGTAAAACATTCATAACCTCTCAAGGGCTTTTTTTCAGTGTTTTGCCACTCTCATAATAAAAGACTTTTTCTTATATTTGGTAAGAGTTTCCTGTGTTTAATTTTGTACCCATTGATTCTTGTCCTGGCACTGGACACCCCTGAGAAGAGCCTGGTTTTGTCTTTGTCACTCCCCCCTCCATTAGGTGTTTGTATACATTGATAAGATCTTCTCAAGATATTTTTTCTCCGGGCTGAGCAGTCCCCAACCTTCTCAACCTCTCCACGTGTGTCAGGTACCACAGTCAGTCCTTTAACACTCTTCAGGCCCTTGGCTGGCCTTTCTCCAAATGTGTCTCGCTGGGGCTGAGTAGAGAGGAAGGATCATCCCTTTTGAGCTGCCATCTGCACTCCAGTACAATGCTACCTAACACAGACCATCATTTCTTAGCAGTTCATCATCTCCCTCCCTTGTTCCTAATTTAATCCATGCTCACCAGCATGGCAAGTGTGTTGGCAAAGGTGCTGTTGCCCTGCTCATTAACGTGGCTCCCTCCTTAGTTTTCCTCCCCTCTAAGTGCAGTGTTGGATGTAAAACTCAGAGAATATTTTCTTAAAAGACAAAGCTGAGTGAACCTAAAGCATAAACTAATCTGAGGCACAAGAGGATGGCGTGGTAATAGTTATGCATAACTAACAGAAGAGCAGTAGGAGGGATTTTTAATGAATGTGTAAATTCAGGGAGTAATACCCTGCCTGAAGAATGGCAAACATAATGGGCTACATGAAAAGGGAAAATAAAGGTGATCTCTGCAATTACGGGACTCTAAATTTGACTTAAATGCTTTGCAATTTATTATAAGCATTCTTGAAAACAAAAATAACTGAGGACACAGAGACAAAGACAAGTTAATAAATGATCCATGGGGTTTTATCTAAGGTGTTACTCTAATCTAATACCTGATATTTTAGATTATGTGAAGCAGTGGATTTAGTATATGCAGATTAAAAAAACAACCAAAAAACTAAAAAACAATCTAAACCAAAAAATCACTATAAAACCACCCGAAAGACTAGATGCAGTTTTCAATTGGAAATTACTGCTTAAGGAAAGGATGGTGAACATTGATATAAAAATACTAGGCTCATAAAGAGTTGACTAATGAAGAGACTGCAATGGCCTATTTTAAAAGAGATGAATTGGAGAGGAGAAGAGCTCCTATTTGTATTCTCCTGTCATCAGTCTGAAACTGATTCCACTTAATTTGGCAATGACCTAGAGATAAGAAGTAGATAAGTGGTCATCCAAACTCTTGGCTGGAAAAACTGGAAGATGCTGCCAGTATTAGGGAGGACTGAATCATCATTTAAAGAAAAATGTTGAATCCAGTTGAAAAGTCTAGATGTGTGTTGACATTCAAGAATGCAGGGAGGGAAGCAATGAAGTTTGGTATAAACAGGGAAGACACTACTTGAAGGCAGAAATGAACTACCTACAGGTGGATTCCCTGCCCTGTCCTTGTCCTGTACCCATCCCCATGGCCCTTTGCCTGTGGCTGCCCTCCTGCTGACTGTGTTGGGACAGTGTGCTGGGACAGGTGCTGATTGTGAGGCTCCATTCTTCCCAAAATTCCAGCCCCCAGGGAAGCCACTGGTCTTCATGGCACTCTACATGTAACTTACTTGTAGTATTGTGTGTAATTCCAGACAATTATGATCATTACACTAACTTTTTCAGTAAATTGTATATTTACATCTTTTTGCAACATTTATTACTTCCTAAACATGCAAAATTACACCAAACATTGTATCCTTGTTTCCCTGGAGATAATTTTAAAAATTGTGAAGACAAATTAAAGAGTGGTTTTTTGGTATTGATTCAGGTTTCAATTGCCTCCCCATTACATCTCTTTTCTGTAATGAGAAAGGCTAATTCTGCATTTGAAAACTAATCTTGAGCGGACCAATACCTAGAGTCCACCTCCCATGATTCCAACAAAAAGAAGAGAGGAATATCACAGAACTCAAGAACCATAAGAATTGGTCACAAAGCTTTTTCAAAATCTGAGACCCAATCCTCAGTTGGGCCAGCCCCATCTAGTACAGCACTGAAATGTGTCTGCTTTCCAGGGAATAGCACTTCCTTTATGGATGATAATTTCAGGATCTTACTTGAAATTTATGAATTTGGATATGCAATCAGGCCCAGTCTCTGAAGAAGTGTGAGATTAAATTTTAAATTGTTATACAGGTAGATCGTGTGAGACAAGCTGCCAATTTACACATCTGAAGCCATCAGAGGGAAATTTTGTACAATTTCTCATTTTTCATTTTTAGGCAAAAGATCAGGTATGGAAGATCCAAATCATCTTGAGATTCCAGCCATCTTTCATAAGCATCTCAGCCAATTTTTTAATACTCAAGATATTTCAATATTCTCAGAGATGTTTACCATGCAGAATCATTTTGAGCTGTATCTTGTTTTTTTCTGAGTTCAGGTCTCATTCCTGCTGCCATTAGGGATCAGAATTTTTGTTGTTAATGAAGCCTGTTTGTTAAAACCGCAAGTAGAGATGGGCATCAGTGAAAATTATGTAAATGTATTGCAGTTTGGATACTCATCCTCTCAAGCCTGATTTGCACATGCCAAACTCCTTTTTTTTTTTTCTCTCTCTAAAGAATCACTGGATTTTTAATCAAATTTCACTCCTTCATCCTCAGTTGGATTTGAACCATGAAACTAAGTTGCAAGGCTTTGTCTCTTGCAGTAATTCCCGGCACATATTCAGTCCAAGGCGTTCTCTCCTGTCAAAACATGGAATTTTGTAGTGGGATCAGGAAATAGCATGACATTCTTTATTCACCAACCAAATTTGACATTCAAATTATAACATGCATCCATGCTGCAGTGGTTTAAGTTTTGTGTGGCTCTGTGTCAATCTTTTCTTTTTATTCTTCATTTACATCTCTCTCTCAAGTCAGAGAGGATGGAGGGCTAGGGAGGGCCCAGAAATCAACTTATTGAGGAAGTCTCCTTTGCAGACTTGTAAATTACCTTCTGCTAAATATACATGAGATTAAAATTGTGGCATCTAATTCTAGGGAAATCCGAAAATGAAATGAACAATATCAATTTTTTCTACTCAAAAGGGTAATAATGTGTGCAAAAAAATATTACAAATATCCTATAGCCTCATAAAAATTTTAAATCTCCAGTCTTATGGTCTACAAAAGTTGTGCTGCTGGTGAGCATGATATTTTATCAAGTCCATTTAATTTGCTTTAGAATAAAAATCAACAATTCAGAATTTAATTCAAATTCTGAAGGAATACTTGACTCTTGATTACAATTTCAATGACCTGCAGTTCCTAACTGTTGAGTTGTACTTATTACTACCAAGTTCTTTGCTTTTCTATTCATTACAGATAATTGCTACTTACACTTTTTCTCCTATTATGTTTTTTAGCCTGGTTTTCTACAGAAAAGAAAGCTTCTGTAATCACTTTGTGATTGTGTGTTTGTGGAGGGGGTGTGTTTCGTGCATTTCCTAAGAAAAAAAGGAGGTTTAACCGATTGGCTATTCTGAAAGAAATTTGACATATGCATAAATGTTCTAGAGTTATGAATTTCCTATAACTTTACTGAAATAGAAATTTGCATAGAAGCTTGGAGCTCATTAAGATAGAAACTTCTTTGTAAATTCATTTATTGCTAGAGACCACAAAATCTCCTTTGCTGAACACTTCTCTGAATGACCTGGGAGAACAGCTTCAATCAGCGATCACACTGTATTTGATACAATGTCATTGAAAACCCAAGTTTCATCAGGTCGACTGATTTTAGCTGAGAAAAACTTCTTTTGAAGGAGTGCAGAAACTTGCCGGCTTCTTGTAGTGCACATAAAGGAAAAGCTTTCAATAAATCTTCCACATTTTAGAAAAGTTCCGTCTTGTTCAATTTGTTTCTATATCATTCCATGGCAATGTCATAGGAAAAATGTATTTATGATAGCAGAACATTTAAAAAATGAATAAATATACATGTGAAATTAAAGAAGATATAAAAAGCTAACAGATTAGTTGATAAGAAAATTCATTGATTTTTTATATTATTATTCGTAGTAATGGAGAAAAAGAAGAGAAATGGTGAAAATGGTATTTGTAGAGAATTACATCTGACAGTTTTTAAAATCTGAACCAAAGAGACACAAAATAAGTTTTAAAAAATTACCATAATGAGTATTACTTGTTTTGCCAAGTATAATTATGATACTATCACTGAACTCAGAAGACAAACAAATACAGAAGAAAGAGATATAGAATACATAATGAGAGATTGTAAACACAAAATATGATACTTTTTAAAAATCTCATTTGAAGACGATGATATTCAGAAATGCAATTACTTCCTTTCTTGAAAATTGCTAATGGTCTTTTCTCAGCAAGCTGTGCCTCAGGAAGGAAGAGGAATTATAAATTATTTTGCTCTCGTGGCTTCAGAAGAGTGAAATAGGCAGTAGACCTACAGATTGACACATGCACTCTGTGAATCAAGTGATTAAACCTTCTTAATGATATTTATTTCTTTACAGAGATTCAAGTTCTGTGCCAGAAAGAAGTCTGTAGCCCCTAATGTTGCCTGGATTTATATTATTAGCTGAATAGTGGGCTTCAAATATCATTCAGAAGCTTTCCTTGATTTTGTTGGGGCATTTTGATTGTTTTTGTTTATTTGTTTTAGGTGGGGTTTTTTGGCTTTTTTTTTTTTTTTAATTTCTGTTGTTATTGCTTTGCAATTAGTTTAAAAAGAGGCTTTTAACTTAAAAGCAAATGTCAGTAGTCCTCTAGAGCATTAATCTAATCTGCATAGATGCTCTGGAATGTTCCAAGTTGCTCATCCTATCAACATTCTCATGTTCTATGAAAATAATATTCGGGGATATGGAAGTGATGTTTTAACAACTGCAGCTCAATATCTGTGCTCCCAGAATTGGTACACCATAAACAAAGTAGTCAGGCCCTTGGGAATTGCTATCTGCAGCTGCACTAGGATACACAAATGAAGAAATATGAAGAGAGAAAGAAAGAACAAAGACTGAGTGCCCTCCTTTGACATGAGTATCTTAAAAGTTCATCCATGACACTGCACTTTTTGTTTTTCCTCTGGCTCAGTAAATATTTTCCAAAAAATAGCAGGAGGACCACAGGCTCATTTGCCCTGTGTTTGCTTCCAAGCAATCAACATGAACCAGCAAAGCACTACAAACTGTTTAAGAATATTTTCTCAGAATAGATGCTGTTAGAATGAAATAATGAGCTTTCCATATCTCTTAAGTGAACCACCAGATTAGAAAACAGTTGTTTGGCTACAAAGGTATGAGCATGGATCCTCCGCTCCTTTCTCTAAGAGCAGATATTGAGCAGAGGACAAGTGGGTTTCACTGTGTGGGGGAGCAAAAAAGATACAGCATAAGATGAGTGTAAGCTGATGCTCCAGTCCCTTGCTGCAGCCTTTGCAATCACGTGAATTTTGTGGGAACCCAGAGGCTATTTTAACCAGGGGAACATAACCATCACACCTTGGAGGGGCACACAAAAGTGTCTTTAAACTATACTCCTCTTATCTCCTATGCTATTATTTTTTCCCAAGCCTATAATAAACAAAACCAGTCTTGCCTACCTCTTACTTTTACCCATTAAAACCAAGTAAAACAATTAATTTAAGGTAAGCAAGAGGGAGTCAAATGCACTATAGCCTCAACAATTAACCAGAAACCCAAGCAAAATGCAATTTAGTGCAAAACTAAATATTTTAAAATTGCAGACCAAGTTTTAAAGCTTTGAAAATCCTGACTCCCTACTGCATTATGCAGCACCGTTGCTGTCAAACAGCAGGAGCACAGCTGAGAGACATTCTCTAGGTGTTGTGCTAGCTCCATAAAACATGTCTTAACAACTCAGTCCCTAATGATTTCCAGCACTATATGCTGCAAAGGGAAGACACTGAGAGCCAGCAGGTCAGCATTAATCATTTCCTCACAGACAGCACTATGGAGGGACACCAATGATATTAGTTTATTAGCTCACAAAAATAGCCAGTATAACCAGAGGAATCTCCCCCGCATTCAGTCGGGCACTTGAATGGAACTGCCAAACACTTTGTCTGACTCTGCTGCCTTGGCACCTGGATTTGGCATTTATGCTCATGCTTAGGGGCCATGAGCAGCCAAAAAATTAGACCTTACCATTCATATGGGGGTAACACTCTGTATCAGTAGCTTCAGTGGAAAGAGACGCAGATTCAGATGTTATGAGCTTATACAATCTTTTTCTTTTACCTACAAGATAATTGGACTAACAGAGCAGAAAAATTCGTGTTTGATCATATCAGAGCCATTGCAGCCCTCTGGTGATTTAACTCCTCCCTTCAAACCAATGGTGTTGAACATATGCTAAAACTGCAACATCGCTGATGCCATACTTAATTGTCTTGCTCCTGCTTCTAAAAGCTCTCTTTACGAGCATTTTTGTGCTCTATGAGGACTCAGACTCCCAAGCTCCATGCTGGTCTATTCCACCACCTGTTTATTACATATAATTGGGAATGCAATGCTGATTCAAAAGTGCTGGAATGCTTTGAAAAGCAAAATTGTATTACTTCCTTGTTTCTGAGGACATAGGCAGTAAGTGCTACAATTTTCTTAATTGTCTGAGACCTTTTTCATTTGTTTCCCTTTTTTCCATCAAACAAATATGAATCTACTACAGAAAAAAGAAATGCTAGCTTTATGCTTTTATTTCTTTTAAGCATGTTTTCTCTTAAGCTTTCACTTCTTTTCTAGTAGAAAGCTAGCAGGAGAACACCATTCTTGTGAGAATAAGTGGAAAATGTATTCATGTATTCCTGTATTTTATTTTATGCAGAGAAAACGCAATGAGGAACAAATACATAATAGAAAGTAATGAGCTACCCAGAGTTACCAGGCTTGTCAGAACATTTTTATTTTTAATTTTAGATTGTCTATAGGTATGTTTAAAATTTGGGAAGGGTGCAGAGGTGCAAAAGGTCTAAAAGACTCTTACTATAAAAGCCAGGCTTGTACACATGGCTGTCAGAGTGCAGGCCTAGAGGTGGATGGAGAAGTAATACAGATGACTTTATGATCTACTTAGATTTTTCTCATTGTGTAAAGGACTCCTAGTGTACATGATCGTCAGTCTGAGATCTCTGCACATGTACCTACGTTGATGTGGGTGAATGTGAAGAGAGCATATGAACATTTGTCATGAAATTCTGTGGAAATATAACTATATATTTCATGGAAGGATACCCCCAACTAGAGTAGATTGTTGGAGAAGTACTTGTGTAAAGATACATCATTTAGATGTAGAAAAGCAAGGAGAGATTAATGCCACAGGACAAGAGCAAGTGGTTACTCACTTATAAATGGACATAATCTTTCAGATACTTAAGAAAAGCAGCCATAAAACCAACCCTGATAAGGAATCTAAGCAGTGTTGCTCCAAGTTGAGGAAATTTTCAACTTTTTTTTTGTTTTTCTAAGTGTGAAGAATTCATGCACATGCCCAGGTTACTGATACCATTCCCTACCATTCAAGCCCAAGTACCAATCTGCCAAACAGTCTGTGTTCTTTGATCATCAGTATTTGCCCTCTGCTTGGTATCAGTGATGGATTCCTAATGCCCTGAGTCAAATGTTGGGGAAAGTTCTTTCAGGTTGTATCAATGCAATGATATTCACGAAGCTATGAATCAAGCTGGCAGAAAACCAAGCTGGCAGAAATAAATTACATCCAAAACAAACTTTAGAAGGAGATGGAGTCACATTCTCCTTACACAAATAATACATAAGATATTACTACGAGGCAGAAGATTTAAAAATGTTACACTTTAGTAAAAAGATATCTTGGCTCTAGAAAAGAGACACCATCCCTGCTACAGGAGCTCTCTTCTAAATCCATTAAAATGTGTGGATCACAGGAGTCTAATATGGAAGAGTTCTACATTTGTTATCAGTAAGAAGTAATATCTTCTTGCAGTGTGCAGTTTTGGGCATCACAATATAAGACATTAAGCTACTAGAGACCATTCATCGGAGAGCTAAGAAGATAGTGAAGGCTCTGGAGGGGAAGATTTATGAGGCAGAGCTGAAGTCATTTAGTCTGTTCAGCCTGGAGAAGAGGAGACTAAGAGGAGACCTCATTGCAGCCTGCAACTTTCTCAGGAGGGGAAGAGGAGGAGCACACATTGATCTCTCACTGTGCTAATCAGTGACAGGACCCGAGGGAATGGCGTGAAACTGTGTCAGTGGGGATTTAGGTTGGATACTGGGAAAAGATTCTTTACCCAGAGGGTGGTTGGGCACTGGAACAGGCTCCCCAGGGAAGTGGTCACAGCACCAAGCCTGGCAGAGTTTAATAAGCCCTTGGACAATGCTCTCAGGCACATTGTATGAACAAGAGTTGTTCAGTGCAAGGCCAGGTGTTGGACTCAATTCTTTTAGGTCTCTTCCACCTCAGAATATTCTACATTTCCATGAACTTTGTTAGCAGAATCTTGATGCTCAGTTTAAAGAGTTAGATAGGCTAGAATACCAAAGAGGGTACATATTCTGTGCTTGTTTCTTTTTGCTATGCCTTTATATTGTCTTTGTAGGGATTTCAACCTCACATCTCCTATGGAAGAGTCATCCCAAACAACTTCAGTTCATATGTCCAAGCTACCTACAAATCACAACTGCGCCTGATCACATCAATGTGCCTGAGAGCATTGTCCATTCACCCAGTTTTGATTTTGTTTTCTGCTCATCACTACACAGTCTGAGGATTGTGGGGGTAAATGATGACATCTACACAAACAACACAAACAACAGCATTAGTGTTTTCTGTGTTCCTGTTGCTCGATCCTCATAACTGAATATCTACTTTAAATGAGAATCAGGTTTTAGACTAATGCAAATACTTGCTCTCACTGAGCATTTTTACAGGGTCCTGATTAATGATGAACAGAAAGCAAGAGAGAACGGAATGATTTCACCATGCTTGCTCCCTTCATGCTACTGGAATGATATTAATTCCATTATGCTCTTCTCTCTTACATAACCAGTACCTGGTTACATTACAATAAAAACAGAAGGATGCAGAAAACACCACAGAGTTGTATGAAGATGCCAAACACAGAATATATAATATTTTTTCCAGTTGTTGAAGTTTTGCTCAGGGATTTTCTAAAATTTGGTTAAAAGAAATAAAATTTTCACAGGCACCCTCTCCATAAAAAAAAACAAACAATTCTTCTTCCTCTCAAGGATAAAGATCCATATTGATTAACACAACATCTCTTTTTCCAATCAACTCATAGAAAATATTTTAACAATTAAGCTATTTAGTTTAGGGTCTGATCCTGGGCCTCACCATGCCTAATTTCCCCTTTTGCAATGCAGAGTTATTAAGTGTGCTTAATTATAAAAATGGGGAAAAAACCCCATCAAAACCAGGAAAAAGGCTTCGTAGCATGCACCTCATTAGTTTCTACACATTAGTAAATTTTCAAATTCAAAGTAAGACAAATTTAGGAAGAAAAAGTCCAAAGTAAGTTCAACACTGAATCTAAGCTAAAAGTCTAGCTATTATGGACTTCAGGCAGAGCAAAAAAAAAAAAAAATGACAGCTTCAGATGCATTTTTCTTTAAGTTTTAGCACTTAAATGTTCATATCATATAGATGACTAAGTGGCGGAAGGTTGATTTGCAATCGTTTCAGTTGCCAGGTTATTCCCTCAAGAGGTTTCTTTCTCTTTCTTTCCTTCTTTCTTTTCATTTTTATTTTCTTTCTTTTTTCCTGCCAGAACATACAAATCAATGCGTATTCCAAACATGAAACACACTGTTTTGAAAACCAGTTAAGGTTGCCAAGGCAACTACAGCATTGTCATTCTCACATAATTTACAAAACCTATGCACTTTATGGCAAGGAAATTAATAGTTAAAGGCAATATAAATCTTATACTGACAAAACAGAGAGCACATGCATTATTTTCTTTGGGAATATAGAAATGGAAAGACAAAACCTCTGATCATAAGAATATAAGAACATGTGGGTTTCCCTTGAAAGCTAACAGTAAATTCCTTTTAGCTATAAGCAATGAATAGATGCATTTTGTAAGTTCCAGCCAGCCAGAAATGTGTTCAGAAGAACTTATAAACTCAATGTTTTAATAAAATGACCACCCAGCTAGGAAGAGGTCATCTTTGCTTTGTACAGGAATGCTGTGAATATGCTTTGATTATGAAAATTAAGCCAAAGGCATCTCAAGCTGTGCAGCCAAACTGGGCTGCCCATGTTTGGATTAAATTAGAGCCCACACTCGAAAACATTGATAATTGTGCCTCAGCTTGTTCCCACTCAAGTAGATGGTCAAAGAAAATTTGTCTGACTTCAAAGAGGGAAATGTTATGTCCTTACTTCCTACAAAAAAAGTGTGACAACAGGATTCATTTAAAATGCAACAGCATTTTCCATTACTGTGAGGCAGTATTTAATGAGTCTGATTGTTTAAAACAATGTTATAAGAGGAGAATAAAATCTCATTTTGAAAATTACTGCATTTATGGAAGGGCTAATGCTTTTCCATTGCATTTCTGAAGACTTTGTCTTTGTTACACGATTTGCAATGTTGTCCAGATATTTGCTGATTGTAAAGAAAGAGTATTTGTACTAACTTCTCCTTGACACTTATCCACATTTCATTCTTGTATTCCAATCTTGCTTAAAATATATAAACTCTTTTCAGCATCAGCCCTTTCCTACACGATATTTGTTTCCATCTAGGCACAGCTCTTGACCTCTGTTGCTTATATTCTTCCTTTATTTCCACTGGATTTAGTCTTGGGGTTTAACCTCAGATCCAAAGAAACAAGCTTTTGCCCCAACCTTAGCTCTCTTTCAGCTTTAACCTCCTTCAAAACCTTACTAGGAAGTAGGTTCTGCCCATCTTTTGCCAGACCAAACATCCTACTTGTTGAAATGTTTGACATGTCTGGCAACTTGTGTTGTGGCAAGACCATGTGGAGCTTGGACACAGTGAGCTGATGTGAGGTGTAGTGACACCTGTGCTAAACTAAACTTCAGCTGCACTTTAGTACTATGTCTGATTCCATCCTTAAATTTCTACTTTGGTTTGCTTTCATATTGGATTTCTTAATAATTCCTTGATTTCTTCAAAATAGTACTAATATTTCTATCCAAGTAGAGGCAGGAACATGTGTTAATTATGGTGATGGATAATTAACAGATATATGCATCAGCAGGATGGGTGGGGAATCATGCACAACAGCTTCTGTGGGCTTCCATTTCTCCTGCATTGGAGGTCAACAGCAGAGACTTCCATGGAACCATAGAATTACAAAATCACATGTTATAAAACACATCTAATATCCTCAGGTCCATCACAGTGTTGCATCATAACTTATTGATGACTTTCACTCTCTTCTTTTTCAGAATTCCCTATTGTATGCCCTGTGCTAGGGAGATGCTGAGTGGTTGCAGCCTGCAGAGGAAGGACTTCTTGGAGTCAGAAGTGCTGAGGTCACTGGTCTTTGTAGTGACTTAATAAATAATGCTGTTCCCTGGGCTTAACCTCCACCCCAAATAGCCACGCGTAAATCAATTTGTACTTGCTATTTGTTCAGCCCTTCAACGGTAAGTGGAAGGAAATAGCACATCTCTGCAGGAAGATGCTTTAGCAGTGCTTTCCATCCTGTGCTAATACACATAACCCTTAGATTGCAAATAGTAAGATAAAATAACCTGTTGATGATGGACTTTTCTATAAGGCAGTGAGTATTCCAGAACACAATAACTGATTTCTGGTGAATTAATAGAATGAATATATAAAACAGTATAAGTAACAGCAAATGATGTTGAAAGAGGAGTGGAAAAATAAAACCATTAAATTGACTGGATGCAAAGCATAATATAGGAATGAAGCTAACCGTAATTACACCATCTTTCTGAATCTGAAATGTTAGAATCACAGAAAAGTTTGGGTTGGAAGTCACCTTCAAAGGCCATCTAGTCCAATCCCCTCTGCAATTAAGAGGGACAACTCCAACATACAGAGACGTGCTGGATTAGCTGTTGGAATTATTTAAAAAGCTTCTAACTAAACCCAATTCCAAGCACCAATCCTGCATTTCCCACCAGAAGCCTGTGTGTTCTGCCAGCTGTTTGTAAGATTACTGCAGAAAGAGGGGAAGATTTTTGGTTATTATTTGTGGAATGGAAAATATTAAATTTCTTAACATTTTGTGAGTGACTGCAGACTTTGTATACAAAAAATGATTCTTGGAGAAACTGCTTCATCTCATCTTAGCCTAAGCCTTCGACTGATGGGATAGGTTGTGTTATTTCTTCCAGCTGAGTAATGGGTGATTCTGGGCAGCTGACTTGAAACAGATATCTAAAGATATATGGGACGGCTCCTGTCATGGAAGAGTTTATTAGATCTTCAATATATTTCATTTATTACAAGTGAAAGGGGGATATAATAGTCTCAGTGCCTATGAAAAATATTTAATTATCTCAAAGGGTAAAGGACAGCCATTGAAAATTGTGAAAGAAATTAAGAGAAAATGTGTGAACTTATTATACATGATTTTAAATATAATATTATTACTGGTAGCATGAGTTCTGTATTTTCATCCAAAATACACTACAAAATTTTCAACAATTTAAGCTACTTCATACCACTTTTTCTTGTAAACTTAAGTCTAAGGAAATTAAAATGCAATAAATTATATATATTACTCAAGAGAAGATGAATAAGAATGCAGGAGAAAATGTCATAGGGTGAGATAAAAGCCATGTGAGCCAACATCTTGTCATAAAATTCAGCATTATGAATACAAACAAGTTTTGCAATGCCTGCTATATCTGTTGTAGCAACAGATGTGATTTTAGTGAAGGAATTTAGGGTGATTAATCTTTCAGATTCTGCCATTGTCTCTGGTGTTGTGGTGTCTACTTCCAGATCAAGTGATGAAACAGTATCTGCATGTAGCTGCAGCAGGAAATCCACCTGTAGTTTTGATCTTCTGTGGGTAATATAACACCCACTCTTAAATTAAAATCAGTACAGTGATAATACAAGGGGTAATGGTTTTAAATTAAAGGAAGATAGATTAAATAAGATATTAAGAAATTCTTTCCTGTGAGGGTGGTGGTGAGGCACTGGCACAGGCTGCCCAGAGAAGCTGTGGCTGCCCCATCCCTGGAGTGTTCAAGGCCAGGCTGGATGTGGCTCTGAGCAACCTGGTCTAGAGGAGGCCGTCCGTGTCATGGGGATGTAGATGATCTTTAAGGTCCCTTTTAAACCAAATCATTCCATGATTCCGTGATTTTACCTGATAGAAGGCATATAAGAGCTTGTGGAATCTCACTGGTAATGTAAACATTTATCTACTGAGCTTCTATGATCCAGTCAACTTCCATGAAGAATTAAAGAAATGCAGCTACTATGCACAATATTAGAGAATTTCACCCTATACCAGCTTTAGCAAAATGCCAGATATTCTAGCTATATTCAGGCTCTTCAGCACGACCCAGTTAAATACACATTTGACACAGTATCCATTAATCTTACAAAGCACATCTTGAGTTACTCAATCTTGTGACATAATGGATTCCTTTCCTACACCTTGGATGAGCAATCAAACAGAGATTGATTTTCTTCATTTAGTCAAATAGATTTATCTAAGCTGTGTTTCAAATGACTAGATTAAGTAGGGCAATGTGGGCTTTTTATGTCTGAAGAAAAATCCATTTAATGGAACTGTTCCTTTGATTTTAGAGAGAGAATTACTATCAAAACACTGGACTCTTTTCTCTGTAGTTTTTTGTTATAATGATCTAGACAGTCTTATCTGGCTGTACAGCAATTGAGGGTATTAATACTCCCATGTCTGCACTAAAGTAAGTTCTTGGACAGAGGAGACAAAGAGAGTCCCCACATGAGGCCATTTATGTACTATGGTGTGCATGGTGATGAGGACAGTGAACAAATGTCCTTTTGTTATTATGTCACAGAAATTATTTTCATGAAGGATTAATTCATTAAAAGCAACAAAAGGCCATTTTTTTTTCCTTACTCATAATTAATTATGGGAAGACAAGTGTTCTGTGCAATAGAGAAGTGTAATTAGCTTGCAGCAGGGAATTTAACCACTCCATTGCACTGTGGAGGTGATGAAGACAGAAACTCCCCAGCTTGTGTATATTCTGGAGCCCTCTGCTGAACTGAAGGAAAACCTCTCAACTCCTTTTCAAGGCCTTATCATAGTAACAGAAAACTCAATGACATTTCATCAGGAGAAAAGATCTCAAGGGCGAGAGAAGGAAAATTCCTTGAGATTTCCCCAGAGCCATTCTCAGAACTTTAGGGAAATTTATATTTTTAATTCATTATGAGTCTAATATGTTTCATTTCAGTTTATAGGTGAATTTTTATTCGAAATATGATCACTGGAGATATTCTGCATTGTATAAAGGAATCTGTTGCAAACTTGTCTAATACAATTTGAACACTAACAGTTCATACTTTTCCTAATATTATAACTTTTCTTTGAATTCAACATTCCAAGCAGAAAATATGAAAATATTTTGGGTTTTCTTTTGTTTTTAATATTCATAAGGTTAAAAGGGAGGAAAACTATTCTGTTTCTTAGCAAACATTACACAGTGACCTTAGAACAGTAAAACAGATTATTCAACTGAGAGTTGTGTTTCCTGACATCTGCTGGTGAATCTTTGGTTGATGTAGAAAGCGGATTCCCCCACCACACCCTCAACTTTGTGAGGATTTCTAGTTCATCTTCTAGCTCAGTGTCAGAGAAACACATTGCCTGGCATGTGGTAGACATGAGAACACTGTTGAGTCATAAAATTGGGATTTTAGGAGTGTGTAGCACATGGCAACACAGGAAGTGCCAAATATATTTGCCTTGTGGTACTTATGGTTTTATCCCACCTTATCCCACCTTGAGCTTTGAGCTCAAAAGAAGACTTTCTTTCTTCTGTAAGGAAGGTATTTGGCATCCTTGTATCCACGCAGGGTGAGAAAATACAGAAGAGAGCAGTAAATCCATGACCATCTAGAAGAATGGGCTCTGAATCTGAGAGAATCCTGAATCAAGAGACCACAAATAATCACCTATTCTGACATTAAATGTACCTTTAACAAAATGACAACTGCTTCTCTTGAAATCTTACAAAATTAAATTAATTAAATTAATTAATTAAATTAATTAAAGAATAAATTAATTCGATTTTTTTTATGTTTCCAATGAAGAAAATCTCCAGTGAACTTACCATGAGCCTAGGAAATTAGGAAATCATCATTTCTCCAAGTGTGCATCTCCATTGTCATCAGGCTTTCTATTTAAGTCTTTTCAAGTACTGACAAGATCTAAACCTAAGTTTAGATAAAATAAATAATCTGATGGGATTATGTATTTCTTGAAACCTAGTATTTGGAAACAATGGACAAAACAGCTATCATAATCAAGAAGACTTGACAATATCTGTAAGACTTTCAAAGTACTAAATCTAAAGGCATTTGTGAAACTAATCTTAAAGTACCTCCAATATAACACTGTGGTGTCAACCCAAAACTATTTCTCAGTGTAAAATAACATGAACTCCATATTGTGAGTTCCTATTTTGTAGGTCATTAAGTAGCACCAGCACATCAGTAGTACATTGATTTACATCCAGTGATGTTCTGACCCACATAATCAAATGAATTTGTAATGTTAGCAACTGAAAAGCAAAAGTACAGCTGAAGATAAAAAAACCTGAAAACTATTAATTTAAACTGAAACCTTGTCTTGGAAATTAGCAATATAGTGTGCAATTTTTTTCAGAAGCAGCATTTATATTAACTGTGATGAGCAATAAGTAGATGGTTTGCATAAAAGCCAAAACACAGTTAGTATTATTTCAGTAAATGACACTTGTGATTTGGAAGAAAAAGACACTTTAAACCTGACTGACCATGAAGGTGTCCTTACAGCTGCAATGGCTGGTCAAAGTACACAGATTTGTGTTGTTCACACATTTCCTTTCTCTCCTTTTTCTAATTTACATTTGGAAGCTGATTCAGATTATTTGGGTTAAAAAAAAAAAAAGAACAACAAAAAAGCACTACAGCCCTACAGAGTAATGTTGAACTAAGCAAAAAGCCTTTGAAAAAAAACCCCACTAGTTATACAAGCTGCTTTTGTTTCCCAGATCAGCCATATGAAGGGATTTCACTAGTCCAGCAAGATGACATTCTTTTGTCAACACCAATACAGCAGCTTCACAAGGCTCTGCTCTGACAAAAAAAAAAAAAAAAAAAATCTAAAGATACTGCTTGATAATAGCTTTCATAATGTTGACCCCAATAAAATATATTTTTCTTTGAAGGGTGTATGAAGTCTTTAAGCTTTACTGTTCAGCACTATCCTGTTCTAAGATAAACCTCAAATATAAGATACCACCAGAATCAGATGCTAAACAAGTGGTGTCTTTTCTAGCAGCCTTCCAACAACATTGGAACAGGAAATAAAAAAGTAAAATTGGAAGTCACAACTTTCAAAAGATACCTTATTTTTATGTCCACAAACAACTCTAAAGAGCCTTTCAGATTTTGAGGAAGATATATTGGTCTTGAAAGTTTCTTCTGCCATTGATTACACATCTTGCAAAACCTCAAATCTTGCTCAACGCTCACTGGACAAGTCTACACAATCTAATTTCAAACTGAGATCCAGCTTTGAAAGAATCATAGACCTCAAATCATAGAACACAAATCATAGATCGGGTTGAGGGAATGGATCTTAAAAGTCTTCTAGTTCCAACCTCAGCCATGGACAGAGACACTAGTCCAAGTAGCTCAACCTGTTCTTGAACATCTTCAAGTATTCAAGAGGAACTGGTCTGACTGGCTTTGGAAGTAGGTTGATCAGGTGATTTCAAGATGACTTTTCCAGTTTAAGTTTTGATTCTGTTTTCCTTTCATTGGTACTTGCATCGGTATTCAAGGATAGGCAGACTGAACCCGTGACTAAGAGAGGAACACATAGACCAGAAACCTAAACCTGCAGGAAAAGGAAGGTAATTTTTTTATCCTAAATCGGCAATACTTTATTACTGTCACATAACTGTAGTTAGGGGTAAAAGTCTTTCAATCATGCAACAAAGTGCTCTTAGCATCACAATAGGATATGTAGTCAGATATATCATGTACTACCTTTCCTTTACAATGGTAATGAGAATTCTTTTTCAAACAGCACTGCTGTCCCTATAAATTATTCAACAGCAGAATAGGCCGTATATAGATTTTTTAAAAGGAATATTTCATTAATATGACAAATTACATCTTTAGCCATGAAATGCTTAGTTACCTTCATGAATTTAGTTGGCAAAGACACACAATTTTATATTTCACACTGTGGTAGTTTATTCAGTAGAACTAGTTAAAAAACATTGGATCCAAACATCTGTGAGTCCAAGCATGTACATTTCAAAGATTAATTAATTTGAGGTTTATTAATTTCACTCTCACATTATAAGTACAGATTAATATCTGTTGGCTTCATTTAATTTCCTTTCACTTTTTTATCTAAATGGACTTACTCTGATGCTTATTTTTATCTAAATGGACTTACTCAGAATCATAGAATCAAGGAATGGTTTGGAAGGGACCTTAGAGATCATCATCACCTCCATGGGTGAGGACCCATTCCTGTATGCTCAGAGCTCCATCCAGCCTGGCCTTGAACACTTCCAGGGGTGGGGCATCCACAAATTCTCTGGGCAACCCGTGCCTGTGCCTCACCACCCTCACAGTAAAGAATTTCTTACTATTATCCAAACCCCCTCTCTTTCAGTCTAAAGCTATTCCCAGGTCAAGGATTTACTTAGCCAAGGATCATTGATTTTACTTATCACTTTTATGCTACCTTGATATGAATTTTTTAGTGATCTGCTTGTAATACCAGCTGCAGATGGAAAAGTGACATTTTTGGAATCTTGTTGACAATAATTATTCAGCAATCAAATCAAATATTATTGTGGGGATTTTTTTTTCTGATTTATGTATTTTAAACCGTATGTAGTTTAAGTATCTACAAACAAAGAATTTACCACATATGCATGCTCTTCAAATAGGAAGAAGACTATTAACATTTCTTGGGGCTTTTTATTTTGAGAGTTAAGCCAAAGAATTTTGGGGAGAGAGAGTGGCTTAGATTATACATCAGCACATAGGTCATAGTTTCAGTGGCTTAAGTAAAAAATGGTAGCTATGTACACTATATGCTGTCTGCATGTAGCCCAGTGCTCATCACCTCAATTTATATCAGTGCAGCAGTGTACTGACAGTTTCCTAAAGCTTAATCAACCAATGCCTTCTATGCATTTGCAGTTAGATGAAACATGGAACACTAATGGAAAGAGATTTCACTACTACTACTAAATTAAGTTCCATTTAAAGGCATTTTCAGAGTGTTACATATATTTTGGTTTAAGGAGCACTCAAGGCTCAAGTGTTTTTATAATGCTATTTTTGTGAAAAGGTTTTGCAGTCTTTTTGAAAAGGTTTGCTGCTCCTAATTTACTGTAGCATTGTTCACTTGTATCTGACCTGCTGCTGATTTAAATATTTTAACCATGAGATGCAGGTCATGGTGTATTGTTAATTATATATTGTCTACTGTTGTTTTTTCCTTTGTAAAAGCTCTGTAATAGAAAAAAGATGAAAGGCAGAACAGCTGGCAGTGAACTACCATGAAAACACTATTTTCTTTCTTCAAAGGCCTTGTTTACAAAATGTAAGGTCATTTTGGTTGGAATTGAAAATACAAGCACAATAAGGTAGCTCCAAGGAATCACTCTGAAGGCAAACTAAGGTAAAATTGGAATAAAACTTCAATTAAATGCCTTTTTTTCCTTCTTTTGCTCGGAAGGAGAGAAATTGGGAAACTTATGGAACAAAACTAAACTTCACATCCTCTTTCAAGGTATTTTACATAGATACATACACAATTAATTGCAGTTAGTGGTTAGGATAAAAACAGTGACAGGTTTTTACCATGACTTTCAGCTCACATACCTCCTTCAAACCCAATGGCACAATAATTTGAAAGCCTTCAGAACTGTTTGCTTCTATCGGGTGATCTCTAAAAGTATATCAGTATATTCTGATTATAAAGGCAGGTTAAATTACCTGTTCGAGCTAAGCACTCACCAAATAATCAACCTATTTTTTCTTTTGATTTGCCATACCAGCAGATTAAGCTGCTAATATGGAAAAAGACAGATGTCAATCACTCAGAATCTTAGCAACCTGCTAATGACTAAGCTTATGCACTTTAATAATACTGCTTACTTTAATGTTAAGGGGTAGAAAAGCTGAAAGAAAAACTGATTAGAGCAATGAATTGCTTGTTTTAAAAGATGTGATTTTAGCATAAATCTATTTTTTAAACCAGCTTGTGCTTGATTGCATGTAATTTTTTTACCAGTGAGGTATTAGTAGTAATTTTACTTAGAAGAAGAAAAACAATAAAAATACACAGAAGAAGTAACAAAAAAACCCTCACAAAAAGCAACTGAAAAGAGACTCTTAAAAATATACATTAAAACTCAGGCCTTTAAGAAAGTATAGTTATGTCTTCTTTACTTAATAATGATTGCACAGTAAAGAGATGTAATGGGGTAAAGTCAGGATTCCTGCTTTTGACAGTCAGTGTAAGAGTTTTAGTAGCAAAAGGGAATAGAAGCCCCTAGCAGAGTAATTATTGTGGGCGCCACCTAGGTAGCTAGGCTTCCTACATGTGTGAAGGGTACATCAAATTGGGAAAGGCAGTTTATCACGGCATCAATTTTTAAATATTTTTCCCTTATTTTTTTTTGTTGATGGTTTTTGATTGCAGATCAAATATAGCAGTCAGGGTGCTGGAAGCTGAGTTGCAGCGCGAGTAAGCCATTAGTCACCTCCTGCTGCATGCATTTCAGTTTGACTGATCTGCTGCTGCATGCTGTTCAAACATGCACTCTGGATGAGTCACCGTCCCTGGAGGTATTTAAAAGGTGTCCAGATGGGGCATGGAGGAACACAGTGGATTGGCAGTGCTTGGTTGATGTCCAGACTCAATGACCTTAAAGGTGTTTTCTCACTTAAATGACTCTGTGATTATATAGACTTTTCCTGCAGTACCACAAAAGCTCAGGTGTTTATACATGACCACATTACACATGAGTATTTAGACATGGGGGCGTTGGTGTTATGCAGGGCTGTGCAGCCAGGTAGTGGGACATGTCACATGAGGTCTGAACCTAGTTCTGTTGGAGGCCCAGCATGGGCTATCTGTGTCTGCTCTTAGTCCAGAGAGACAGCTCCTCTTCTTAGGATATGTGCTGAATTGAACTAGCCATGTTGGCTAGCCTGGAGGTCATTCATCTACTCTGCAAAGGGCAGGAGGCCTTTAAAATCTCTGATCTAATGATTTATGCTGAGAAATGACCTCCAGATAAAACCTGTGAATTCTAAGCAGACGTATCAGTACGCTGGACTCCTATTCGCCGCTGAGTGACTTAATAATTTCATAATGTGGTCTCCTGCTTAAGCAGAAATTCAGAGGAGGCTCACTGACATAGTGTTTTGATTCATAGGTCTGGCTTCCACTCCAGCCTCCTCCTCCTTCCACTCCTAAAATTACTCTTTATAAGTAATCTACACGGAGTATCTATCTCTCTATATAGGTAATCTTAAATATTTATATGGCTTTAACTAATTGTATGCAGAAAGAGAAAGGCAATAAATTAAACTTGAATGAATTACTTATGTACTTCTAAACATGAACATTTCCAAGCTCAGGGGACCTGAAGTACTAGGAAAGTTTCTAAAATGTCACTAAAAATGTGAATGTCATGACTCACCTCCCTGCGGTTATAGAGGAGTATACAACAAAGTAGGGAATTGCACACAAAGGAGCCATGTAACACCCATATGTGTTCTCAATGCTATTTTCCCCCTGATCTCCAGACTTTTGCAATTAGGAAAGGTAAAACTGCAGATATGTCACTTAACTCTACTGGAGTGCATGAAACCCAGTGGTTTGCTTTTTCTCTTTGGTGAAGCAGACAGAGTAACAAACTTGCTGTCTTGGACGAACTGTTAGGTAAGGAAAGTCTGGGGTTTTAGATGTCCCAGTTTTCCTTTCTCTAAGCTCATGAACCCCCTCTACTGTCTTATTCCTTATTCCACAGTTTCTTCATACAAGAATAGGGTAAATTTTGATTTTCACAAAGGTTATAAACCCTCTCTGAGGCACCCCAAAATTATTAACCCATGTGTTATGAAATATATTCTTTGAAGTAAAATTTGACCAGATGTACAACTGGATATATGTGTATCCAATTATCTATACCCACTCTATACATAAATCTGTATATGTATATGTGGGCATAGTCTTTCCACAGTGAAATCCAAAACTTGATGTATTTACAAGATTTACCAAAACTCATAAAAATATTTCAGAAAGAGGAACAAAATAGAGGGGTTTTTCTCTGTCCTGGCCCAATATGGAAGTGAAAATATCTTGCTTTCTTTTTTTTTCTGGCATGAAGGAGCTACACATTTGCTGTTTACCTCACAGAGAATGAGCCAATTGCTTGACAGGTGACTGTAAATAGCAGATTGTGGCAGAGAATTTCAGATGAAGGAAGACATGAATTTGTCTAGAAATGCATTTAGACAGAAAGACAGGGTTGTAGGTAAGTCAAAATAACAGCAGTGTACTCTCAGAGGGTGGGAAGAGCCACGTTTGAACAGAAAGACCTGACAAATATAAAATTAGGCTGGCAACACATTTTCCAAGATAATAGAATCATCAGACCTGGAAAGGCAATTTCAAGGCGTCAGGGTGGGTTTTTCTGTTACTGTTATTTTTCACCTGACGTGAAGTGCAGTAACTAGGAGGAGGTTGGAAGCAATGATGTCATTAACTCTAGATTTCAAGGCAGAAATAGAAACCAATTAGTGCCCTCATTCTGTAAAACTTACCCCATAGTACCACAGATGCTCAAATGTTCATATATCAAGTTCCTCATGAGTATTTAGACAGATGTTTATTGGTACTGAATCTCCCAGACATTGCCTGCAGCCCCAGCTGCCACCAGGTCACTCCACAGCTTGAGTCTGTCTATTTGCTCAGTGCCCTCCCAGATTGGTGTCACCTGCAGACTTACTGGCAATTGAATTGCCACAGGAGGAACAACCCTGACAAAGAACAGCATGAAAGAGGGCTGTCTTAATGAGAAGAGTTGGTCTAGATGTCAGAGAGTACCTCCAGTTTACCTCAACCTCTTTTTTTTTTTCCTTTTGTGCTAAGAGCATTTCCTTTTGAACATTGATAAACTCCATGATGAAAGGATGCTCTCAGCTATTGCCAGCTGCACAGCCTCGTTCACACCTGGGCTGTGCTCTTGCCTTGGCATGAATTGAGGATGTTTTCAGCTATAAGAAAATGAAGCAAGGTGAGAAACAGAAAGCTCTCTGACTTTTTAGATTGTGCTGTACTGTTCTGTCTCTTAATTACTAGTTAAGTGGAAGCTGATTAATGCTATGAGATTTGAAGCTTAATAGAGATAAAACAAATGTTCTTCATATAATGGAAAAACAGTGAAAGCTTGGAAATGCTCTAAATCTTCGCTACCAATAAGTAACCCCAGCCCTCTTGTGATCACTAAGTGTCCCTAAGGATTTCACCACTAATTTGTTTGACTTTTAGTTAAAATTAGGCAATCAATTTCTTCCCCTAGGTAGTTGCTTAAGGCCACTTTCATTGTACATTCAATTTGCTCAACTTCTCTGAAGAGAACTTTAGCATAATGCCATGAGTTAGGTGTTAGGCATGTTAGATTTGGAAATTACAGTTCTGGTTTTTGTTTCTTTACTCTAAATTTACTTTCTGCGGGAGAACATATTAGTGTTTCATGTCTGTATGTATTTATTTCTTCTTTACAAAATGAAATATTTATTGGGTTCAAAACAAGATTATGTTGCTTGTATTACCTAGCTTTAGCTATACAGAAAATCAAATTAGGTGATGGCAAATTTTATCTTTACAAGCTATGTATATTTGGACTGTCTTCCCAAGAAACAACTCAGAATGTATTATCAAAAGTTTGCAAGCATAATTCCTTCAATTTAAACAATGATACATGCAAAAATAATTTGGATTCCTTATGCCTTTTCAAACACTGCTACCTGGAAAGCTGGAGTTCTTAAATTAAGTCCAAATATTTCTACTTATTTGCATGTTTTCTCAGACACAAAAGTCAAAAGTAAGTAAGCAGTTAGAGTGGATCACTTTCATTCCTTGAATATATAAACTGATTCATTTTGAGGAATGGTTTCACTGAATACAGCTAAGATATTGATTGGGAAAAATTTCAGGGTCAAACTCCAATGCTGTTTGGCTGACATTAATTTGTCTTATTTCTAAGCTCACATTCATTCATTAACTGCTTAAATAATTGCTTGATTCGAACACTTGCATTTTAATATTAATCAATTCAGACATTTTTAAGAAATATAGTACTCAAAATGAGATTCAAATGTGACACCAAAGCAATTTATTAGGTAATTAAAATTATTACTAGATGTGAAAAATTGCACACTTTAAATAATTCAATTAAAATGTGATTACCTCCTCAGTCTAAAATTTTAAACTACTCCAGACAGTCTCCCGTTAAGAAATAAATAAACAAATCAAACCCCAGAAGATGACTATAAATGTTTGGGTTCTTTTTTCCTTTAGCCATTGCCATTAAGCGTTTGAGGATTCACTTTCCAACCATGGGTTTCACTTTGAGGCAGCAAGTTTTTCTGCTGATTAACAATAGGCAAAGCAAGGAGCGTTTCAAATGGGAAATAGGGAGATGCTCCAATGGGCTCTTGGCTACAGCCTGTTGCTCCCTTAATGGGACATGTGGTGTTGTGGATAATAAAATGGACTAGTACCAAAATCACTGACTCCACGAGTTAGAGCCTCCAAGAAATGAGGAACACTAGGAGACCATAGAGAGTAAGAACAAAACTTCATACATCTTTATTTATGGCTACTGAAATGAGCCATGCTTGGTTCGTGCGAGTAACAGGGATGAGAAGCAGTGGTGGGATTACTTGCAGCAGAAGGGTAAACTTTCCAGTTAGCACATTCTGCAGCATCTCCACTCGTGGATGTACTGCTGGGAGGTTAATGACCTGGAGACTGAGCCTCTTCCTCAGCTGCTAGCTGAACTGATTGCAGCTGAGCTGCACAAGCAGGTGGATTTGACTGGAGAGGGTTTTCAAAACAGCTGCTATGCATGCCAATACACTGGGTGGGATTAAGCTCACTGAACTTCAGCCACTGCAAACATACTCTCTTTATAATTATTGTATGGGTTTTCTCTATATTCAGAAGAACTGGACAAGGACACCTGGGACATGATTTGTCCCATTCTACAATAGAAAACAGTCACAGATACAGCCATGATGCTAAACAAAGTGCATCCCTAGTTTGCTCCTTGACTTCACACTGTATTTGAAACTGTATTCCCACCATATTTTTTTTATTATCTTGAGTAAAGTAAGTAATTCTACCAAAAAAGACGCCTGGATGTGTTTCTAAGTCTTGCATCCTAGAGGTAGCTTGCTTTTTGCACTCAAGATGTTCCTCAACACTGGTCCAATAGCCCATGCACAGCTGTTTCCAAGTCAGGGCAGATCAAAGGCATACAACACAAACCTGAGCATGAGGTTATAAAAACAACACTCTGGTAGACTAAAAAATGTCCCTCCTTGTCTTTCAGCCACATGCATGATTTGGGGTGGAAGGGAGCTGCAAGGGAGGCCCAGGCCTTAGGGAAGTCACCAGTCTGTAAATCCTACCCAGTGTAAATACCACGTTTGGAAACACTTGGCCCTGAGGACTTACTCCCTATGTGTAATGGCAATAGATTCAGAGATAATAGAGGTCTTTCTCTGGAAAGAGTTTAGAAAACTAAGTTAGATTTGCTGCTCAGCCTCAAAATAGTCCCATTAAAAGCAATGCTTCTCACCTTAGCATCCAGAGAAAACTTGATAATAAGCCTCAGAATTTTTCCCCCTCTAAACTAGCTCACAAAGGACAAGAAAAATTTTCACAAAAATGCTGTTAGCTCAGTCACACAGCATGGAGGTCAGGAATCATTTAGCACGAAAGTGGCCGAGAATGTTCTACTGCATTTGTTGTCTGATCAGTAACTGCTTAGAACTGCACAAAATGAAGCACTACAAAAAGTTAAGTGCAGCTCAATTTGCATTTTGATCTGCAGTTTTAAAAGTAAGCTAGTTCTTTAGATTTTGAAAAGAACAATACAGACTTTTTGCATGTTAATGAAAGTATATATGGACACTTACGTAGTCTAAATTCTACACATATGCATACCTGTATGTATATACATACACATATATGCCTACATATATTTCATTTATTATTAAATAAAATTTTATACAAATATGTATTTGGAGGAGTGTTTTGTTTTATTTTGTTTTTTTCCAGGGTAATTCTGAAAATTCTAAAAGGTCTTGGATTACCCTACAGCTACTATTGGTGTCTACTTTCTGTCTGTCTAGAATAAGAGGAAACAGATGTTTTCTCTTATTCTTCGGGAAATTCTATGGAAAATGACAAGAGAAAATGATTAGAGAAAATTATCAAATTCTTTGAAATATATGTATTTCAGCTGAATTTCCAAGGTTGCCTGATTTTACAAGAAATACCACATGTGGTTGGGATTTCAGCATTTTAAATGGTCTCAGAACTGGATGCATTGTCTTCCACCTACCTTCATTTTCAAATACTTTTAATAAGATATAGGTAAATTAAGAAGTCTCATTTGTGAATGAAGCAGCAGACAAGAAATAGTGATAAAAGTAAAAGTAATGAAAAGGCAATTTGAAAGTGTCTTGTCAGGTGAAGAGTATCTTTGCTCACAGGAAATATCACATTTAAAGGTATAATTTCTTGCCTTAAATCTTGATAAGAAAAATATTTCTCCAGAAGGTATATGTATTTTCTTTCTGAGGAAAAGAACTATGAAAAAGACAGAGGGTTATTGCTTTACAGAAATCCTGTATTCAAGTAATTGCTTTTTACATAGAGACCAAGCTTGTAGTTTGCTCTTTTGCTTGACAGCATTCCATTTGAATTCATGACTGTGTCAACACCTTTAGGAATTTCTAAATAGCTTTATTTTCATCTAAAAACAGTAGTAATTTCTTTCTTTTAAGCTCTGCTTCTCATGTGCATCCATTGAGTTTCCTCCACTTAGTTGTTGGGGTTGCTCACATCATTCTATGCTGAATGATGTGAGTAAAGGAGAAATTGCTATGAATTACTGTTACTACATTCTGATTGCAACTAAACAAATATCAAAATTCCTCCCTCCTGCAGCATAAGTCATATCAGGGTGAGTGCATCATACCAGTCATAATAAGATGAGACATTGTAACATGTACCTGCCAGGGGCAACAGAGGTAAGGTCATTGGTAAAAACCTCTGGGATAACTCAGAGCATGGTAAATACTTCTGTGAGTTTGTAGTTCTAACTCAGAACTCAAAGACAAAACACCAAGGGAGTGTGGCACAGCACTAACTAATGCAGTCATCTCTACCTTAAGCAGAGATAATGAGTTCAGGTGTAACTATAACAGTACATTCATAAATGTTTTTAGATCTATTCCGTGACTTGACCATCTTAAGTCAAACCCCATAAGTGACAGAGATCCTTTGGTCACATCGACGTGTAGATGGACCTTATTTACATTGAATCTGCACTAATAAATAAAATCAGACTCAAAACATTTATATTAATCAAAGGCAAAATTTACTGCTCTAGTCACTATTTCTAGGGTGAAGAACCCCATTGGAACCATGCTAAAACTTTCATTTGAATTTGAGAAGCCTGAGTTTCATCTGGAGCTTCCATATTTTCTGTATTCGCTCTCAAAACTTTTGCTAAGTTTGGAAATGTAGCAATAAATAAACATTTCTAGAGTATATATATATATTAAGAACATAATTCTAGTAGAATATTTATGTAACAATGATAATTCTGAATGCAGCTTTAACTTCCTGCTGAAGAATGAATGATGTGGTATCCAAGCTATGATGCTGAAATAGTTAGAGCACCAGAAGTGTAGCATCAGTGAAGCATGAATTGCTGTCTAATTATCATAATTGAAGCTCTTGCAATTATGCTATCATTTTATTTGTATTTGCACATTTGGTTGAGGTATCAAGGTATCCCATTTTTATAGGTTAAATCGAGATTTGCTGTTCTGTTCTCATACTTGAGATTGAATTGTGATCAGTGATTATCTTCTGGCAGGAGACATTCTGCAGGAATGGTTACAACATCATCTTGAAATTTAGACAGATCCTCATTCTCTGGGATATGTTGTAACAGTAGGTCTGAAGATGCTTTTCCACCCCTTTGGTTTATTTAGATTGTGAGTATGTCCTTCTGCTTACACATGGTAGAAATACAGAAACATATAGAGCTTTTTCATACCAGTAGCAACCAAAATTTCCTATTATCTCAGCGCTGATTCTTATGAAATAAGTATGTTATTTACAGCTCTAGTTTAGTGCTGTCTCATTAAATAAACACCCCAGAAATTATTAACTTGGTGTGTATTTGATCACTTGTAAATAGGTAGTTTTGCTTTTAATGGAGTAACAGTAGTTATTGTATGCAGTCAAAAATTGAAACTGAAAAGACATAATTTTTAGATCATGATTCTAGAACTTTTATCCTGAGGTATTGGAGATGTGACCTTTTCTAGGATGACTACAAAAGGAAGGTGTGCTAATGAATATTACCTCACTGATTTCTTGCTCTCTAGCCATCCTTTTTCTCTCTGCCTTTGTGGCTTCTATTTGCCTTTTTCTGTTGGCTCTGAACTGGATAATAGCTCTTCATTATATGCTTTATACAAAGCTGAGCACATGAGATATCTGATCTCTGACTGCAGCTGCAAGGTACTTTCAGACAAAACACTCTGGTACATGAAAGCATTCATATTTTCAATATACTTTGTTTCATCTTCAAAATAAGCCTGTGCACCTTTGGAAAGCTGCTCTTAACAGGGTCATAGTGCTTATTGCTCACCACAGCTACCCAAGTCAAAGTGTAATACAGTCCCTAAATGTTACTAGGGATCAGGAGGTGCCTACTTAATGGGATTAACAATGGTAAATTGACTGTACTCTTGAGCTCTAACTTCAGGCGTACTGAGGTTGTCTTTATTGTACACCATTTTTCAGGATGGTCCTACTTGCCTTCTGATGTTGAAAGAGCTATAAATTATTGCTGGAAATATAGAGTAATAGTTTATGTAGACATAAAAGTTGTGATATCAGAGTGGGGGGAAAGACAAGGCCAGAAAATAGGAGGTTCTTGCAAGTAAAGACATTTCAAAGTATTTTAGGATGGAAAAACCTGATCATTGAGTCCAAAGATGCTCTTTTATTATATAAGCTAATTTCTGGTCAAAAAATATAGAATGGCTGGATTAATACCTAACAAAAAATCTCCAATCTTTAAGAAAATTAGTGAGAAGTGCCAGAGGTTTTAAGGGAAGGAGCTGTGAAGGAAGATGGAAGCATGTGCATGTAAGGCATAAAAAGAAGAAAAGAAGAATAAAAAAAATCTCCAAGGTGAAATCACATGACAGCCAACAAGGTGTTTCAATGCAGAAGAGTGTAGATTACCATCCCTTGTATCAGATATAAAGCAGAGGGATTTTAAAGCTTTTAAAAGGACAAAAAAGTGTATTGGTTAAACTAGGATTTTCCAGTAGCAGAAGCAAGGGAAAATGCAGGAACTCAGTGTTCCTTAAAAGCATTAGTATCCATTAATTCAGTGATGTCTAAAAGAAGGGAAATAGGCAAATTTTTATATCTATGGTTTACAAGTGTTAAACAAAAATCTGAGTCTGTGAGTAGTACCAGTCATAACAGTATTAGCTCTCACCACAGGTTACAATCTATTTCTGGTATTTCTTTCTTCTTTTCTTTTTATTTCTTTTGGGTTTTTTTGTTTTGTGTTTTTTTTTTTTTTTTCTTGACGGGAAGATTTTCAAGTTTCTTCTCCAGTTGTGTTTTTAAAGGTGTCTTAGTTGTTGAATTTGTTATGTGAAGTGATCACAATGATTAAATCCTGAAATTCAATATGCCTAAAAAGTAAATGATGGCACTTTTAAGTAAAGGTACTTTAGATTTCAATTCATGAATACGACATCCAAAAAATTAATAGAAGTTTGTTAGTCAAATCAGTGAGCAAAACTCATGCCTAATCATCTGACTTGAGGAAAGGAGAGCATTTATTTTAAATTGGAAATGTCAAAATGTCTTCACTGCAGCTGTGTGCAAATAATCACCTGCCCATAACTATCTTCTCCAGAAAAATGTAAGCAAATGTTACAAAAAGGACATCTAAGAATTTTGAACAAATATTCTTGAAGAAATTTAAGGACTTCACAAAGAATAAAATACAAAGTTTATCGAAAACTAGGGTTAGCAAAATATCTTGTCTTTTTCTTTTGTTTCAATTTTTAAGTGCCAGCATGTTACCATACAAAACAAAAATTAACAAAAACCCCCAAACAAAACAAACAAAGCCCTCCCCCCAAAAAGAAAACAAAAAAACCCCCACCAAACCAAAGTGAACCAACCAACCCAAAAATACAAACCCACATCAGCAAAATAACCTTCCTAAAATTCAAACCAAAAAATCAGTGACTGAATTCTGGTTCTCAAAAAATGTTAATCTCCTGTGTGCTCTGTAAACCACTAACTGGATATTGTCTTGGGTTTTCCACTCCTCAAGAAAGAGTTTGTCTTCTGCCACTGAAAGGTCAACGCATCAGGTCAATAACTTCTAGAACTCAAGGTATGCAGGTACAGAAAGAAGATAAAACCATATTTATCTTGGAATATATTCTTGAAGAATCATTATCTTAAGGTGTTGGTATGATATGATTATCATATCATTATATCACAGTATGTGTTGCGTGTGTACATTACACCTAGTCCAAAGAGACTGCAACAGGCAGTCAGTCATCCACAGCAACAAGGTATGAAATTTCATCCACAGGTATAAAATGCTTGAAAACTGCCAGAAAAGGCCAAAAAAGGGGAGAAGACACAGTAGCACCAGTGTGTCTTCTACTGTGTCATCACTGTGTCACAGTAGCATCCAGGATCTGACCTAATTTATGAAGTTCACCAATCATCCTCTGGGCAAGATAAGAGACTATCTCTGCACTATCTCTGCCCTGAAGTGCATCGCATGTATTGTTGCAATCCCACTTTTAGCTCATGGGGCAGCTGGGCCCCACACAGCCACTTGCTCCCAGTGGGATGAGGGAGAGAATCATAAGGGTAAAACTGAGAAAACTCGTGGGCTGACATAAACACAGCTTCCAAGGTACAGCTAAAGCCATATGTGTAAGCAGAGCAGAACAAAGAACTCATTCACCACATTCCATGGGCAAGCAGGTGTCCAGCCTCCAGGACACCAGGCCCCCATCATGTGCAATGATGACTTGGGAAGACAAGGGCCATCACTAGCACCTCCTTCCTTCTTCTTCCACCATTTTTTATTGCCAAGCAGAATGTGATATGGTTTGGGCTTAATATAAATATTGTCTGACACATTTGATCAGCTGAGGTCAGAGCTGTGTCCCCTCCCAGCTTGTGCACCCCTGGTCTCCTCGCTGGTGGGATGGGATGAGAAGCAGGAAAGGGTTTATTGCTGTCTAAACACTGCTCAGCAATAAAGAATACATCCTTATTATCAACACTGTTTTCAGCATAGATCTAAATCACAGCACTGTAGAAGCTAAAAAAAATAGAAAAGGAAAAAAAAAAGAGGGACCCCTTAGCCTTTCAATTCTGCTCCTCTGAAAACTTAATAGGATAACAATAATTCACTGAATTTAGTGAACTGATCAGAATTCTGCAGTAAGTATAGGCAGTGAGTCCAGCAATGTCCCAAATTCATAAACTATTATTATGCCATTATATAAATTGATGGCATGTTCTCTCTTGAATCTCGTGCTCAATTCTGGTCACACCATCTCAAAGAAAGAGATAACAGAAATAGAAGATGTCTGTAGTAGGACAATGAAAATTATTAAGGGCACAAAAACGCTGCCATGGGAGGAGAGATGAAACAAATTGAGGCTGTTTAATTTCAGAGTTAAGTAAGAGTTGATGTCACAGGGGCTTATTAAATCAGAGATGTTATGCTAGTCAAATGAGTGTTTCTGTTTACTCCTTCATGTAATAGTGAAGGAACATATAAAGGAAAAAAAAATCTATCATTTGAAATGAAATATAATTTTTATACAACATATTTCTGAAACAAACCAAGGAGCTCAATGTAACAGGCTACAAAATTACTCAGAAATAGCCTCCAGCACTCTGAGAAATTAATATAAAATCTTTAGCTATATTTGATAGAATATAAAACTGGAGAGAATAAGAAGAAAGAGAAAAAATACAGGACTGTCTAAATCATGGCCCTTCCTGTGGTTCACCCATGTTTCACGGGCTGCAGTGCACCTGCTCTCACCCTCACACAATGTCTTGTTTATACTTTTCAGATGTTTGCCCACAAGTAGATGGTGAAGATAAACCACAGGTATTTAGTTCTATGATTTTTACATCCTAAGTCATTGCCATCACACTAATAATTCTGTTGCTGCTCTTTACATAACTTCGAACCAGTGTGGTTTAGAAAAAGATTATCACCTCGACATTATCTTCTGCATTGGATTAGCAGGCTGAGACAGTTCTGCCTGTTTAACCTGGAGAGGAGAAGGCTTTGAGCAGAGCTCTTTGTAGCCTTCCAGTACCTAAAGGGGCTACAAGAAGTCTGAGAGGGACTTTTACAGGGACAAGGGGTAATGGCCCTGAGATGAAGGAGGGCTGATTTAGATTAGATACTATTAGATTCTATTAGATGAAGTTATCGTGCTTTGAGCATGCCCATCCTATTCTCTTAGAATAGAGTAAGACCTGCCTGTACTAAAAGAAAACTGCAACTGATTAACTCAGTACTTTGCTTCAACTGGGCAAAGTACAATGGTTGAGAGAAGAGAGAATGGTGATTTGGACATTAAAATGTTGCCTATAACTATAAAAACTATATAAATGTCAGGTATGCCTCTTCCCATTATTTACCCATATTTTAAAAATGAACTCAATTTTTTTTTCTTATTCACTACAATTATTTTCCTTTTCAAAATCTGAAGGAATCACAGCACTGGGTTTTATAATGAGACAGTCAAAGATGCAGAGCCCTAATGGGAACCACTCCAGAAAGATTTGTATTATTCCCAGATGTGACAGCTTGACTGAATGGTGCACATTCTAACTTTCAGCTTGTTCTTTTATCATATTTTTCCACTAATAACTAATTCACTTGAATTTTATAATTAATACATTTGGAAATATGTTTTATAAACACTAGTTGCCGTGTTTAATGTAAACTGCTTAATGGAATATTTTTGCTGCGAGTTGAGAGCATACTGCAAATGTCAAGTCATAAAGCACGAGGCTAGATTAGTCAGAAGTCAACTGTGCTGTAATAAAGAAAAAAGTACATCTCTAATGTGGAGCACTAATTAGAATATCACAGAATAGAGCACGAGAAGAGTGAAAAAATAAATTTGTTTTAGTTTTCTTTGCTGGAGAAACATTAAGAGCAAGGCCAACCCCAGCATGCCCTGAGGCAAGTGCTCCAAACCAGCTCTGACACTGGAAGTGTTGTAGCCATCAGTTCAGATCAAGTACAGCCCAGCATACATATGGCACCCTACTCTGAGACAAGGACATTCCTCCCTGACCATCACACCAGCAGGTTACTAGCAGCTAGAGCACAGATCCTGCATTGCAAGAGAGAAAGCATGAGATAGCAGCCTTCCAGTAAATGAGGAAAACCTCTTAAACACCACTGCATCCATGGGAGAAAGTTCATTGAACACTACCAATTGATTAAGTTTAGCTTTTTTTACTAATGGAATAATGGGATAATGGAAGGATGTTGTATTTTTTTCAGTAGCAGTAGCTTTTATATTTAAAGGAAAGTTAGAATGGCTAGAAATAAAGAGTTCTCATCAATATATCTTTGCTCTCACTCAGTAGAATGTTCTTATATTCTTAACAGTAAGTAGGGTACAGGCTTTGCTTTAACAAGATTTGGAATTTTTCAAAGTGTCCATATATAAAATACTAATATTTCTAACAACCCTGGGACAAAAATATTTTACGTGGCCATTAAGCTATTTGTGGAATACTGATGTAGGAACCTCAAATAATTTTAGAAATAAATTAGTAAGACCTATAATTTAAAATTGCACTCAGAGGTTCAATTTCTGTTAATAGCTTTCTACAGAAAAGCATATAAAAGAAATTTCAGCTGATGTAACCATTTGTAGCCAAGCTCCCTACAGAAGAACAGTTCCCAACAAAAAAGTGGATTCTTTCTATTCAAATGTTCATTTAGTTTTGATACATTCACTGTCTACCCCTTTCAGATAAAGCTGAATGAATGGATGAGAAGCAGGATCTAGGGGAGATAAAAGAAACTTAAAAATGGACAAGCTGAGGCTAAGATATTAGAACAAGTTTCTTAGTCTCCAGAAAATTCACTGCAGCACAAATTCCTACAAATACAAAAGCTTCAGATGCTTCTGACTTCACTACTTACTGAAAAAAAATTTAAAAATGACTCATCAGGCAATGGGATATCAGGCTGCCTTCATGAGTTTCAGTAACCATACTGCTACTTGCCTTTTTACTCTTTTTCTTCTTTTTTCTGCACTCCCACATTATATTTTTCCCTTGATTTCCAATATCAGCTATTAGATAATTTAGCTCCAGCATTTAGTTGTGTTTATGTACCATTAAATCCTGCCTACAACTATTCACTAATGAGACATTGATAATGAGACAGTGATAGCGTCTCATGGATGGATTAACCATTTCTCAGCTGAAATATCTCAATAATGAAGGAATTTTTAGCAAAAAAAAAAAAAATCAAATATCAAATAAAATAGTTGCTGAATGAGGTCTTTCAGGGAGCAAAATGGATCATGCATGTAAAGCACCTTATGATCCAAGAGCAAAGAAGTGACTCCTGTAGCACAGCACAAATCACACCATACAGGCTGGTTTAGTGCACAGTAGAACTTCTGAGATATAATAAATTAGTGAGTTTCAGGTGTGCGTGTTTCTGTTCACTGATTTTACAAGGACTGTGTAACAAATAATTTCCAGATCTGACTTTTAGAGTAGTATCTTAGCTCAGGGATGCTATTTTGTGAGAAATTGGAACAAGCAGAGTTACAACTGACATTGCTTGCCCTCTTGAATATTTTCTGTGTTTATATTAAATTAAGAGAAATGTAGTAGGTGCAATGAGGGTTTGCTTTGGTTTTGGTTTGGTTTGCTTTTTTGGTTTTTTTGCTGTTACCTCCCCCATCCCTCTCTTAATGTTACGTATGTTTTTTCAGATGGATTTAATGCATTACAAGATGTTTCCTTTGGATGCCTCACCTCACATTGTTGCACCCTTTATAATCCCTAAAGCGAGAACCTGCAGCTGCTGTTTCAAATGCAGAAGGAAGACAAATATCTGGCAGTCAAGGTCCAGCTGTTTCCAGGAGGGATTGGTACTGCCTTCTATGCTGAATCAATAGATGGTTTTGTGAAGTATTCCATACAAGCTAGTAATGGGGGATTCAGACAACAAATAGAGGAAGGAGTTTAGAAAATCTCTTGAAGGTGATTATATAGGATTTTCTCACACACATGACTATTATTTCAGTAGGAAAAAATAAAAAGCTTAAAAGGCATTCGTCAAGTTTTGATGCTGTGATTAATAAGCTTCTTGGACCAATGGCTAACCTTAGAGTTTTGGCTTTCTCTGGCAGTTTGCCTCTGCTTGCAAGATTTACAATGGGACACTGGAAAAGATGTTCAGAGAACTTGCAGTTGCTCTATCCCTGGAAGTGTTCAAGGCTGGGTCGGATGGAGCTTTGAGCAACCTGAGCTAGTGGAAGGTGTCCCTGCCCACGGCAGGGCATTGAAATCTGATGATCTTTAAGGTCCCTTTGAAGCCAAACCATTCTATGATTCTTTGCTTCTGTAATATTACTTCACCCTACCTGACTGTCCCTTGTCAAACACTGCAATTTGGGTGAGCGCCTGTGTGGGTTTTTGAGTCTCTGTGTGTGTGAATTGCCACATAGTGTATTTGTCATCAAGATATGGAGATGTATTTGAACAGTTATGTACTAAAAAACCAAAAAATCTAATGAGGAATTGTCATGCTACATTACTGATTCATTACTGTTGGAGCTGTAATTGCTATCAGTTTCTTCAAGTACCATGATCTGTCTTCTAAATTCTTTTTCTGAATGAAGGTCCAAGTAGTGTATAATTAGTCAAAAACCCTTGAAGGAAATCAAGGCTCTCTATGAGCTCGATGAATCTTCATGTTTCTTACACTCTTGGGAAGTTTATATTTCCTACTAAAACACCTACACATCAAACTCCTGTGGATTCTGATTCATTGTTTATTTTCTTTGCATGGGATTTAAACCTCTCCAAAGACCCATTTATCTCTTATGATCCATTTAACCCCAACAAGGAAAATTTTACCTTTGAAGCATGAGATATAAATAGACTATCCTTTCCTTATTCAGATTTCACTTAGATCCATCGGAGTTACACTACTAGGCTTGATCTTTCCAAATGCTATACAGCTTTAGGTACAGAGTCCGGGAAATTCAAAAAAAGGCATGGAATATTCTTTGCTTCAATTTTAGGAAATTTTCACACCATCTACATTTAGGTTTTAATGTAGAAGGCTATTCAAAGATAGGTGATTCTCTATATGCCCAGTGGAAAACCAGGCTTCCTTTGGTACTAGTTTGGGATATTTATTTGAAGATCTCAGTGTTTAGTATGAGTCCTAATGTTCAAGGAATGTTGAGCATCATCAGGAAAGGCATTGCAAACAAAAGAGAAAGCATTATTTGGTGCAGTAAAAAGCCTTATGTATCCACAGTTTGAAGTGCTGATCTGTTCTCCTCATCTCAAGAGGAAAGTTGTGGAGCTTAAAAAAGCTTTAGAGTAACTTAATCACAATGGTAAAGGCAATGGAGCAGCTGTCCTGGGAAAGGGAAGAGCTCTGGCAGGAAAATCTGAGGAGGAATATGATAATGGCTAGCAGAGTAAAAAGGGAGAATTTAAGGGGAATATAGAGTTATTTGGTTGCCTCTTTGTTATTTTAACCAAAAATCCTACTATAAGAAAGATGGGACACTGTCTAAAGCTTGAAGGAGATAAGTTAAAAAAAATCTGAAACTCCACTTGAAAAGTAAACCTCCAAAAGCTGATGTCAAGAGAAATTGGTATGAAAAGAGTAAAAAAAAAATTCATAGACTGCACATCCATTAAAATAAACTCAAAAAAGCAGGAATGTAACCACTATCTCAAAAAAATAACCCCCTTTTTCTGGATGATGGGAGAATGAAAAAGAGTAGTTTGCAGTCAGTGACAGGATTCAGTGATTTCTGTAGGCATCTTCTCTTATATATTTTCCCTCCTAGGGGCCAAATACGGGGCTAAATGGTGCCTTCCATCAGGGCACTTATGTTTCTTTAAATACTGAAATTGAAATTATATCAGAAATAAAAGTAAAGTATGCTTATTAATGACTCGTCAAATGAGTAAAATAAAGTTTTGACAGCAGTTTTACCTCTGACCTTTCCTTTAAGGAGCTGTGAAGCAATGTGTAAGAGAAAGGAATTCTTATATTGAAATTTCTGATTGGATCCCAGTGATTTCACATGTGGGTTCAAAAGGCCAAGTGAAAATCAGGAGCATCCTGTTAGAACATTGCTGTGGATTTATTCCACAACATTGGCAGTTTTATGATATAATGCATTTTAGATTTCTATCTTAAGATACACTGAATCACAGCCTGAAAGTGCCTATTTGTCTCCATTGAGAATAAGATGTGGATTACTAGCTCTGACACAGACATTCACACAGGAGATTTCTGCAGTGAAATGAGATGAATCATGACAATTCAATTTAAAGAGATTCTGATTCAGTTGGATAAATCACTACTTGCTCTGGAAAATATGTTTAGTTTATTTTGTTAAAAGAAAAATACACAAACATAGTGGGGAAAAAATCATATTGTGTCAAACCAAATTGTCATTAAACCCAGAATTCATCTCAGAGAAAATAATCCATTAGTAGAAGACAACAGTGCAACAGCCTCCATTTCCAATAGTCTGTATCATGAATGCCTCAAGAACTTTATGAATCAGAAGGTTTATGCAGGTGCTCTTAAGCTCATGATTGTACTCTTAGCCCTGGACATTTTTTATCTATGCATTAGACCACAGAAACAGCCACTCTTTGCCATCCCTGTACAGTTAATGTCACACATGTAATACAAGAAAGCAGTCTGTACTGTATCCCTGTGCATGGTTTGGTACACCTTGAACTCTCTGCCCTGGTCAGAACATAAATTATGGTTTTAAGGCAGAGAAAATATTTATTAAGTTTTTTAATTACTTCATTAATGGTTTCTGCTTTTATTTTTCTGATCTAAGAGGCTTAATGAAGAAATAGAGAGCATAGAAAATCCAGCTTTCTTACTTTCTTTAAATCATGGTTTAACCCCAATTGCAAACTAACCCTCACCCATCTCCTCACTCACTCTTCCAGGGGGATGAAAAGGATAAAAGAGAAAGAACTAATAGGCTGAGACAAAAGCAGTTTATAAGGTAAAGCAAAGGAAAACAAGGAATTAATTCCCTGCTTCTATTGAACAGGGAGGTGTTCAGCTGCGGATTTCCATCACAGGTCTGTAGGCTTCCATCACATTGACCTGGGGAGACAAACGCCATCACTGAGAACATCCCTGCCTTACTGCTTCTCCCCCAGCTGTTCTTGCTGAGCACGACACGCTGCAGTTTGGGCCATCCCTTGGGTCAGTCAGGGCCAGCTGTCCTGGCTGTGTCCCCTCCCAGCCCCTGCGCTGCGCGAGGAGCATGAAAGGCCTTGGCTCTGTGTGACTGCTCAGCAACAGCAAAACCATCCCTCTGTTACCTGAACTATTTCCAGCAAAAACTCAAAACACAGCCCTGCACTGGCCGCTATGCAGAGCATTAATTCTACTCCAGCCAAAACCAGCCCAATCAAACATGTTTATTTTTCAGTCATCGTTGAAACAAAATTTGATCTTTCAAAAACCTGAAAGCAAGTTACAATTTTATAGGTTTTAGCTGTCTACACTTAATCTTTTTCTAGATGAACAGGCAAATATCAGTTTAATTTATTAAATTTTTGTGAACTTGTTTTTATTATACATGTTCCCAAGTCCAAAGTAAGTAATATTCATCTAGCAATTACCTTTGACAAATCCTCCAATTTCACTAATAGGAAATTGAAATGAATTAAGCCATTTTCAAACCCCATGGCTGCACAAATTGATGTGTATATGATCTTGATATTTACAAATAAACTGTGCATTTTTACCTTTCTTTTGTTGATGCTGCAGACCACTCACTCATACAACAGAATTAGTGTTTATGAGACTTTTATCCATGGGAGGCTTAGTAATTGGCAATGAGCACATTATCATGCATATTCTTGTACCCAAAAACCTTTAAAGTAGAAAAGGTAGGAGGGAAAAACAAAACTAGGAGGTGATTGTTTGAAGCTGGCCCATATCTGCTGATAATTCTTCTGATACTATTAGTTCTATCATTTTAATTCTACTGATATGATTAGCTTGTGCTTTTACTAGGAAATTTAAGAAGAAGGTCATACCTCAAATATTTTCTTTCTTATTAGAGACTGCAGAGATAATCTAAGATTTATGGAGCCTTTGAGGCTTTGAAGCAGTAGCTACTGATTGATGAAATGTTTTGTGTATTGGAAAGGGAAGTAAAACAGAAAAAAGAGCAATGCATTTCTGCACAGTCTCTTGAGTGGAAAGCATAAATGTCTAGTTATTATTTCTGATTTGCTTTCAACTTTTCAACTCAAGTTTAAAGATTCTACAGAGAGATTAAGCTTTAGAATTGTCTGTCTCAAATGTTATAGATGTAAATGTATTTCATTAAAAGAGGGATGTATTTAAATAGAAAAACTAATCAAGTGAAATTTCAGCTCATAGACATCAATGAAAGCTTTTGCATTGCTTTCAGCAGAGCTAGCATTTCACCAAGACATTTCATTTAAAAATCAAGTCAAAACCACTTTCTTTTTTGTCACGTCTCTATATTTCAGATTAAAAAAAAAAGATTAACTGAAGTTCAAAGAACAACGAACTATTAAAATTCAAAATTAATCTTATTGAACTATTTAGCCATGCTAGTGAGACAGAAAAGTGGCTTTGGCAATCTCTCTTCATGAGAGCACTGCTGTGGCTGCAGCCCCTAGATGGCACTGCTAGAAATGGTCTTGTGAGCCAACCAGGCACTTGCAGTTCCACTGAAGAAAATAGATTTTGCCAGTTGTGGTGAAGCTTACAGCAACAATAATCTCGTTCTTTACCTAAAAGTCTGTCCTTAATGGAGTGGTTTGTTTTGTTTTGTCTTTTTCCAGTGTGTAGCAAACGTGAAAAAGTCATACTCATGAAAATAAATTACGTCAAAGGGTGTCAAAATTCACACCACAAATGTGAATTTATCTGCATCATTTTATGAACCCCACTTAGCATTACAGGATGTTTGTGAGGCATAATGGGTAAAAGCTACCATTTTAGCTCTTCTAAGGACAGGATTGACCTCATATGACTTTCAGGATGGAGTTCAGGTTTATTCTCACACATCAGAGTTAATATCTCTGTGAACTGTGCGCTCACGTCTTTCTGCTGCTGCTCCAATGGGGTACAAATTTCCAATATGACATCTGTGATTTCAATGAGCATATCTCAAGTATATCAGGCTATCTCAAAAGGTACAATAAACCTGTATATAGACAGCTGAATTCTGATCCTGACATTCTGTTAAATGAACTACATATAATTTAAATTGAGTGAGGAACTGAATAATCAGTCTTGGAGAGATTAAAAATTAATGGCATAAGATAGCAAAAGTTGTGCTCATGCCTATCCTCAAAACAACGTACTTCCTTTTTTGTGGAAACACATTTTACAGCAGCAATACAAAGCCATCAGCTTTGATTGCATCTCTACTTCTGTCCACCTCCTGAATATAAGGACCAAGCTTGAGATACAAACTGACTTTAAAGCCTGGCGATTAAATTTTCTTGCAATTATATAGGGAGGTTGTGGGGAGAATAACATGCAAAAAAGTCACTGTAAATATAATCCCTGTAGAGAAATTTAGGATAGAACATTGTCAGTATCACAAAAAAGTTAAAGGAAGATTTTTGCACTGCAGAAAGTAATGACTTTTCAATGACTGGCCATTAGATTAGATGGATTAGGCAACAAATGAAGTGTAAAGGAAAGGGTGTGTTAGCATTTGCCAGCAATAATTGTGCCCTGATGCAAGTGCAACTTGGAAAGAGTGCTCAGTGGAACTCCTCAGTGGGAGATGATGATATGTACATGCTTGTGCCTACCCTAGAAAATAGCTAATGTTGTCTTGCGACAGCAGAATTTTGTGTCAGAAAAAGCTGCTCAGGGTAAGTCCAACTGAAAAATTATTCCCCTGTAAAAATGAATACAAAGCAAATAAAAAATATTCTCCATTCTCAGTGGCAACATTTTAATAGTCATTTTGCCTCATTATATTTATGCAAGGTCCACTGAATTTATGGCAACATAAGATACATCATCCACAGGATTTTTATTTTACACCTTTGTGTCAGAACACCAGAGGCTGTAAGTCATAGCTGTCATCAGTGTCTTGGAGTGCCTGACAGGTTTCTCTGTTCTTTCTTCAATGACATTTTGACACTTTGGAATTTTTGTTCTGATCTGTGGGTGTGTAGGTGAATGAGTAGCTCATGTATAAGTCATGAGACAAGACTGAACAGCAAGAGCAAGGGCCAGCAGTGATATCAGAGATGAACTCCCTCCCTCTAATCTCTGAATGCATAAAGCAGTCTGAGGATGAGTAGGTAACATACCTTGTAAATAAAATACAAAAATATACCAGTAGCTACTGCATATCTACCTAGATAACACAATTTTCTATGTAACTGAGAAATAACAATAACAATAACAATAATAATAATAATAATAATAATAATAATAATAATACCAGTTAATATTTAAAAAGCACATATTTTTAAAATACCAAATCAAAAGAAAGAGGAACAACATCAAGAAAACACTGATTTAGGAAGCAGATCTAAAAGGTCTGAACACCTCATGCCTAACATTAAATACAGATGGCATCAATACCATCTGTAAAAGAAAAGAAAAATTCTAAGAAATCCACACAAACATGTTATTTCTATAGGCTAAGCTAAAATAAATCTATTTGTCATACATTCATGCCTAGCAAACCCACCCAAATGAATAAGGATCCATTTCAGAAAAATGTAAAAAAATTTAGGGTGTCCGTTACATTTTCTTCTACATCCTGGTGCAATTTCCATGATTTTTGGCACTTTAACTTTGCTTGTTCTTTAATCTGTCAGAGAAAGCCCCCTCTATCTCACGTAGACTGGAACCAAGAGACAGGAGGCTATAAATAAAAGTGAAAGGGGCATGCCAAAACTCAAAAGACACTGCATACAGCACCCAGACAAAGGTTCCTAAAGCATTTTCTAAAGGCTAACCTGTCTCTACTCCCTTCTCCCACAATGACTATAATGTGATCCAAATGAAGGTCATCCTGGTTGAGCAAAGGGCAATGCAGCACAAATACTTCTTTGCAGTGTGACGGGTAACATAGATCAAAAATGTTTTCCATGAATCACAGAATGGTAGAAACGTTTAGGTTGGAAGGCACCCTAAAGACCATTTAGTTTCAACTCTTCTGCCTTGGGAAGGGACAACTTCTAGTAGACCAGATTGCTCAGAGGCCATCCAGCCTGGCCATGGACACTGCCAGGGATGGGACAGCAGCAACACATGCCACCTGTACAGGACCTATTGTGTGAGATTAGGATGTAACAGGATATAGCAGCCAGCTTTGTATTTACCTCCAAGGTCGAGCAGCATTAGCTATCCTTAGGGCATCTCTCACCAAAGAACATGGAGTTTTCCTGGCTGTGTCTCTTGGTGCAGGATGAACTCGTGCCAGAGGGAGTCAGGGCTGGAGCACCAGCAAGCACCTAACCTGCACTGAGCAGTGAATTTGACACGTCCAGCATACAACCCATTTTTCCTGCTGTTTCTTTGAGATAAAAATGCACTACATAAAGGAAACCCAGCCCAGATTCCAGTTAATCCATAACAATGCAGTGATGAAGATAACCCCCCTTAGAAATGTTTCCTTCAAGAGCATGGCTGACTATTCTGTGAAGCTGGATTGAACTACAGCATGAGAGAGTAGCACTCCAAGCAAGAGATCTGTCTTACCATGTGTTGTGGCTTCATTTTGAGCCAGCATTGAATATCTAGAGACAAGTAAAAGAAATGAGTCCATTATAAAGTGATCCTTTTTCTGTGCCTCTCAAATTCTGGGAATCAATAGGTTTTATGATTTCCTGGGGGAGAGGTGAATCCAGTTATAAGAATAACTGGCAGTTAGAGATATTTTTGTCTCCTAGGTCTCTGGCACAGAGAACAGCTAATATTAGTGACACAACAGAAATAAATGTACTAAGTATATTAATTAAATTTTCTGAAAATCCCTCTCCCATCATTAAGAAGCTTGTTTTCACATATTACTATTCGAGGTTATAAGAAACCTTTTTGAGGATAAAGTGTGACTTTGGCCCCTTATTATTGATTGGAAAAAGGATGTTGCACATTTGGAAGGACTCTTGAAGTGAAGAGTGTTTGTGAAGGCATGCATAGGAGAAAGCAAATTTTTAGTGTGGCACTGGTAGAGTATTTTGACAGCCAATTACAAATATTATTTCTGATCCAAGCATCCTGCATCACTTCACAGTGAGTAACACTGATCAGATGAACCTCTGTTTCCGCAGCTGTAATTCCTTTCTGGTAGTTAAGATTATTAAGCAGTTGTCCTACCTTCCCGTATTAACTACCAAAGCTGAAAATAACTCCTGTGAGTCATACAGCAGGCACTTTGATACCTGCATGCTCAGGTTCCACAACAGTGCTGACTGAGAACATGAGAACAGCTTTTCAGCTGCCTAAAGGAGAGGCTTATGAAATGCCTTTTAATGAAGAAAAAAAAAAAAGAAAAGAAAAATTGTATTCCCAAATGCGGCCCCAAAGCAGTACACAGTTCCTTTTTCAGAAATCCCACTTTGGCTAAGATGAGATAAAGATACTCATGTTATTTGTTCACTCTGAGTACAGAAATACATGGCAGGCTAAGTTCAAAGACAAGAGTACAGTTTTACCAGAACACACTAATGAAGGATTAGTGATGAAGTTTGTGTTTGGGAAAGCATTTATGAAATGAAATCAAATTATTACCCTTGGCATTTGTAGAGTACAAAGGAAAATGCATTAGATTTTATAGAGATGGGGTCAGACTTTTGAATACAGACTTCTAAACTGCACATTGCACTCCAGAAAACCCATTAGTTTAGACAATCTGAACAAATGAATGTGTATGTACTGCTTAAAATCTTATTTAGATATGCACAGGGATTTTTAGGATTGTACATGTTGTGGCTTGGAGGGTATCTGAGGATATCCTGTGACTCAGTGCTCTACTGCCATTTCCTCTGCTACTTATTGAAGAATATCCATATGGCTACTCTTTCTTCTGCTGGACCCTCTCTGACAACATGTGAAGCCACTATTCCACTTAAATGGGAACTCTAAAGCTCAGATGTATCAATGAAAGAAAGAATACTTCTCCTAGCTCATATGGTATATTTAGAACAAAATGTGCTTGCTCTCTCCCAAGTTTCTAAATTAATGTTCTGTCTTAAAGGGCTGGATGTTCCTGTTCATCTTGCGGTCCTGGCACACCATGAGAAGGCTAGCACTGAGTACCAGGAGTTAACCCAGACTTCCAAAATGTCCAATCAGGTTGAAGAAGGTGTGAAAAAAAAAATAGGAACTCCAAATCTACTGTCTATCCAAACTGAGATACTAATACAATAGCTAGACTCCCAGTATACCCTTGGCTTATACAATATAAAAATCTTATCACCAAAATTGCAGAAAAGGACATCAAGAGTCTGATGCAATTTAAAATAGTAAGAGGGCCTCAATGCATAAGAATGTATAAAATCCTGATGCTTTAATTCACAAATTATGCCTGCTTAGTAGGGTTGTAAAATAAAGAATTCACTTTGGATAGAACAAAACTAGAAGGACTCTGTAAGAGTTAAGACCTTCTTGAACATTCAGGTTTAAATATACCATAAGACAATTCATAACATTGATCCTCAAAACTTTCTTTTAATTTTTTAGCTAAAAAAAAAAATTAGTCCAAAAACAGAGTTGGACTAGAGGTTGCTAATAAAAAACTAGCAAAATGTGCCGGATTTACTATATTCTCATTGTAATTGTTGTTGACTATCTCCTAATCTTACAATGTGTTAACTATAATTTTTGAATTAGTTATTTTTTGAATAGTTTGATTTCTGTGTAAATTCTCTGCAAAGCTATTTGTGTGTGTCAATAAGAGGTGACTTGAGGCTTTTTCTCAGACTCTCTAGGCTTTGAATAAAGGGTGAATGCAGCATTAATTTAAATCAGTGTGTTGATTAAAGAAGATTGTTGGGTTATTTTAAACTTCAGCTATTTGTCTGCCACCAAAGAGCTCCAGTGGCCCTTCTGTAGCCAGAAGTTTCTTCAGTTTTTGAGAAACAGTGGTTATGCTGGTTTGCCAGGCCAGTACTTCTCATAATTGTGGAATGATTGAAGTAGTGATATATGATTCGTAACTGGGGTGTTTAGCCACATCTTCATATAATTTTTTAAAACTAGGTTTTTAAAATATATATTTTCTTTTTGTTTAATAAAATGTTGTGGTTATGTAAATATGTATACATATACAGGTCAGTTTGTTTGAAGGAGAAAAGCACACACTATCTTCATTAAAAAAGAAAACAGAAAGGAATAAAAATAATGTTAAATAAATTACCTTTCCTTTTGAATACATTTCATATAACCATAGAACAGCAGGTACACCTGCCACTAGACAAGACTGCTCAAAACCCCATCAAATCTGACTGAACACTTCCAAGGATGGGGCATCCACAGCTTCCCTGGGCAACTTGGGCCAGTGCCTCATCACCCTCACAGAGTGTCATCTGAACATCTACAATTCTAGGAAATGTGCACAAAGCTCTCTAACTCTTGAGGGAAAGAAAAGATGATTTAGTAGATTTAAATTTATCCTTCCACCATACAGTCAGAGGGATGAAGTAAAAGAAAATACCCCATTTTAAAGCCTACTTCCATTTTCTAGCTGAAGCAGTTTCTGCAAATTATTTTTTGTGGTTTGTTTTGGGGTGGTTTTTTTTTTGTTGCTGTTGTTGTTTTGTTGTTTGTTTTTTTTTTTCTTTCACAGATATAATTAAAAGGTTGAAAAAAAATTCTGCTTGGTTTTCTGTTTTTTCTTCCTCTGTATTAATTCATCTTAACTCCAGGGGCCATCAAAGAGTTGTTAGATGTTGTAAAAGACCTCTGGAAAGTTCTCATGTTTCCTAATAAAAATCTGCAAATGCTTTCCTGTGTATTTGTTTCATACAATGACTCAATTTATTCTTTTTACCAGCAGTGATACATATTATCAATTAATATCGCATTTGCCTTTTGGTGAGTCAGAAAATAGGCTGGGATAAATTAATTCCTTAAATTGCATGTTAGGAAACATTCAACTATAATTTATGACACCCCAACCCATTCCATCCTCCTGCCTCCTCTTTTCCTTTCCATCTTCACAGCACTTCTTGAAACAAAGGCGTTGGGAAGAAAAAAAGGCGTTTTTCTCCGGCACTCTTGACATCTCAAAGGTTCAGAAGGGCTGGAAACTACAATTGGCACTTGGCTTTCATGAACCCCTAGAGAGCCTTTTCTCTCACACATTAAATGCACAACAAATAGGACAATCTCTGGTCTTAGAGCAGTTTTTGTGGAGGTGACAAGTCTGTTGCGATGGTGTCAGGAGCCCAGCATGTGTACTCTCCCTGGATGTGCAATTTGAACTCTCTGTTGGTAAAAATCAGCATTGTTTTCTCAGACTTCAGTGGAGCTATTCCTGATGACAGCTGTTGAGCTGTTGGCCAGCAGTTTCTAAGTGCTTGATTTTATGGTAATTTCTGAATCACAGAGGTGTGTGGATTGTCCCAGACTGCAGAGCTTTCCCTTTAATATCAGTAGATCTTTTAGTAAATTAAAGAGGGTTTGTGAAAAGACAAGTATTCGCTATTGGATGTTGCTATCCTGCAGATTTCCATAGGAACAGAATGTAGTTATCTCCCTAGGCAGTCATTTCATAGAGTTATGAAGCAATATACACTAGAAATATCTTTTTCTGTCATATTTATAGCAATTATGTCAAATAGTGAATTTAAATAATTTGAGCTGATTACTGCAGGTTTGTGAAAACACACAGTTTGACGTATTCACAAGTTTCAATTACTGTATGCGGAATGTAATTATGTGGAGTACAAACCTCCAGGGGAAGTGGTGTTTTCTAAATACACCTTGTCTGTAATGCAATGATCTTTACTCCTTTTCTGCTCCAGATTTGAAAACATCATAAATTTTGGCAATGGCTGATCACTTTTCAGATTTCACTTTTAAAATCTGCATAGACCTAAGTACAAAGAGAAAAAATCATCACAATCTCAGCAACCCCTGTGCTGTATGATCATATAAATGGAATAACTCTTCAATTTTGCTTTATATTTTTCTGGCAACTGTTCAAGACACCCTGGGTACTGTTTTTGCTAAGAGAAAGCTTTGAGTACAGTGTAATTTCTTTCAAAACAAGCCTTTTTAAGAAGAAACTTGATAATGATTAATCAGCTGATATGTTTTCGAAATTTTAGGAGCCATTCTCTTAGAGTTATTATACCAGCTTTAGTGGCCAACTGTTCCTTATGGCAAAAAAAGATGAATGATCATCTGATCATCAAGTCCTGTCACCTGTGATTGTAGCAAGCGTAGAGCAAATGTCTTACACATATATCCTCCCAAATCCCACACAGCTCAGACCTTCTGAAAGGATCCTGCCTAAAATGTGCTCCAGGAAAGGAGCAGGAGGGCTGAGGGCTGTGGAAGGTGACGGTGGCTGGAAGTCAGCATTTTGCTGTGCTGCTGATCCCAGTGTTTATAACAGCTTTCTCTTTTGTCCTTGCAAGACATTTTCTGTTAGCCCCAGTGCCACAAACACTGGCATCAGTGGTTGTATTTCTGTGAGATCTGCAGTTTCATCCACAGACCTTCCCATATGGAAATGCCGATTAAAATTTATATTATGCTTTTAAATACACAAAGTTTCAGAGCTGTTAAATTTGATCATCTCTAAAGCATCTGTGTATTTCATTTGCATCTTTCAAAAACAGATTGACATTAAAATCCATTTTATTTGGGTTGCTGTGATAACCCCAAATAACCCTAAATTCCTTCTGTTCATATTTACTCACATTCATGGCTTTGGAAACTCCTTATCCTTTTGATGTCTTTATTTTCATTGCTAGTGAAGCTGTTTTCATATCTAGCATGGGATGCAGATCTGTTTATTTTATTTTTGACAAATTTTGAACCACAAATGAAGGAATACATTTGTGATTATTCTTTTTCCTTAAAAAACTACATGTCCTTTCTATTGTGACATTTATCAAAATAATTCTAATTATTATCATTTAAATTTCAAATCTCCTTCTTCCTAAAGAGCTGGAAAATATGCTCTTGACAGGATTGACAGAGATTTGATGTGGACTTCTGCTTTAAAGGACGAGTAAAAGCCTTTTTTACTATCTGGGTAAATATGACTTTCAATCCCCAAATAGTACAATTTATTTCTGATTAAATAGAAATGTGCAGGAAAGGAAGTGAGGAAAAGCTTTCTTTTGAAAAGAAATTTTATAACCCCTAGGTCCACTCAATTCCAATGTTACTTTGACACAAGACAGAACCTTCCTATTGACCTTGATGACTACACATTTTATTGCTGTACCTTTATCTGATAAACATTCCTAAAAGGCAACCAGGGTGATATGTCATTTCCCAATGTGACCACCGTGTCCCAGCATAATTCTGGAAGAATGCTGATCTCACGTTCTGGTCACATTGGTGTAATGTTTTGAAAAAGATCATCAGAATAGAAAATCAAAAATGAAAAAGTCAAACCTATTGTAATATAATTTAGTTTCCAGAGCCTTTGAATGTAGAAGTAATGCATTCCCTATTGACCATTTTCTACATAATGACTTACACTATTGCCATTTCCTTTAACCTATTTGTATGGATTTCTAGAAAGAAGTAGTCTACATAAATGAGAATATATTTCCTTTCCTGAAGATGTGAGCAAGTTTTACATAAAAATATAAGTACATTTACTTGTTCGGAAATCTAGAATTACCTGTATGAATAGATGAGAAACCAGTGCCACTTTCATTTACACAGTGTATTAGTCCAAGTAATGCAATTAGCACAAATAACGACCTGTCTACATGATCTTCACATTAATCTTCTCCCATGGTAGTTATTTTCCACTGATTTAAATTTCTGACCAATTAGTTAATAGTTCAGCAATGAATATAAAATATGGGTGTCTCTGGGCTCCTAAAAACGAAATAAACCCAAAATAATTCATGACAATTAACAATAGAGAAATTAATTGTGATTGACATAGTGACCATGTATGTACTAAACACTGTATGTGCTGCTGATACTGTTATTAGCCAAATAATAAATGTTAAAAAAAAAGATGGATATATACAAATAAATGAGTGGCACAGGGAAAAACAAAGCAGGTTCTCTGTCATGGAGGCCTTGATGAAACTAGAATAGTTTTAGATAAAAGGAAACCAGAATATCTGCATATCAGGGAATGCTAGGGCATTGTTGCCTGGGAAGGGATGAGAGATGTCCGTAATTTCCTGCATATATTGGATCCTTCTTGAAGTCTGCTGGATTAAAAATTGCATCCTAATTTAGTCCAATGCAAATAATCCCAGCAGAAAGCCTCTTGAGACAGTGAGGCGAAGAACAAGAAGAGTAATTTTTATCATGGAACCTCCAGTAGGGCTCAAATTACATATTAAGTTATCAAAACACAATGGTTATTGACCTATTCACTGTACATTTCTAAATTAAAAACAACCCAGATAAAGTTAATTCAGACTACCTGATATTCTTCACTCTAGTGTCAGAAAAGGGCTTTTTTCAGAGCAGACATTCTGACTGCCCTGAAACACTGATTCATCTGCCTGTGTGGTTAAATAAAAATTTCTTATGTATTCTGTCTGTGCCATCAGGACTCATTTTTTCCTTTTAGACAAGCTCCTTTTTTCTATGAGTATGAACACAGATATCAGTTCTAGTAATTTTCCGTCCTCTACTGCCTTGAGATTCTTACTAGCAGCCAGATAGCCTGAATCCTCTGTAATTTTTATCAGATCTTGGGGTAGCTGGTGTGGAACAACAGCATCAGGTGTAACGCTATAAGAAGGTCATATCTTGGCTTTTAGTAAAAGATCTAGTGAATTAATTTAGCAATAACATCAAGTACTAAGCCAAATGTATGTTTTAATTAACAACAAATGTGTGTCATAATTAATAAATTACCTTAGAGGCAAAAATAATTTAATGACTTGTAGGTTAGAGATCAGTATACACAAAAAGAAATTTAGGCATGGGAAATATATGAAAGGTTTAATAAGAGGTAAAATTTTTCACATACATGGAATACATTAATATTTAACCTCTCGAGATAAAAACAATTCTGCCACAGGATAACTGCATTCTTTATGTCTAGTGAATTGATAAATCCTGTCTGCCGTATTGAATCCTTGAGTTAGAGAATGGCTTTCAGGAGGCTTCTGTTCACCAAACCTGGATGTCTTTAATTAGCACAACTGTTATAAAAAATTCTATTAAAAATTTAAAATTAAACTTAGGTATTGCACCAATGAATAAATGTGCACTACATTTCAAGAATAATGTTTGCTTCATTTTAGAGTCCTACTCTGAATTCAAACCAAAATCTTCTGAAGCCTCTAGTTTTGAATTTGTACCATAAACTTTATAGAGTGCCCATGAATCATCCTCTTAGGCCTAAAATAATTTAATCTAAATTAAGGCAGCTGAGATGCCCATGCCAATGAAGCCAAGTTACAAACTACTACAGAGAATGACTTCTTTAAATTATTTTTATGGTAGAGACATGACAGTTTAAAATAATTCTAATAAGATATGTTAATCCTCCACATATATATTGTGATATCTGTGATATTCTAAACTACCTAGTTGTTTTCACTGCTTCCACAAAGCAGTTCAAAGGGAGATATTATTCAATTAATAGAGAATAATAGAGTGTAATCACAGACTATCAAAGAATGAAGGAAATTAAACACTCGAAATAAAAAGGGAAAATTTTTAGTAATTTACTCAAAGTAGCAGTATTTAACATGATACAACTCCAACTATCAACAAAACATGAGAGCATTTCAAATAAAGAGTTGATGGGGGAACCACTTTTCCAATTCTTCAGTTCAAAGGCCAAATTTCTCTGCTAAGTCTAGAGTAGAAAAACTGAGGTCCTTCACAGCAGGGCAATTTAAGATGTTTACTGCAAGAGCCTAGGTCTCTGTCTTGATCAAAAAGGAAAAGGTCTCACCTTTTCTGTAGGTTTTTCTGTACCTGCCTTTATTGTTCTCTGCAGGAAGTTAGGATCTCACATGAAACTTAGTGAAATCACCCAATTTTTTAGCTATTGGAGCTCTAAAAGTAGAAATTAAACCAAAAGGTCCAGTTTGAATCTAAACAAGCTCTCATAGAGACTGGAGGGTGCTGCCCACATTGAGGGACCATGAGAACAGGAATTGATGATGTTTCAACAATGTAGGAGTTGGAGATGACTGGGAGACTCCCTTAAAGTGTTCATCCTGATACAAAATAAAATAGGGGATTTAAGTACTGTAGGTGAATTACAAACTCTATAACCATCCTGCACAAACTTTGGAACATCTAATGGAAATCTCTCCAAGTGAAGCTGAGCACTATTCAAGGTCAGAGAAGGACATTTTATTTTTGTAGAGTAGTACCTTTCAATTTGAAATTTTTGAGTTTGTCATCAAAGTATGATTATATTTTAACCAAAGTCAAAATCCAGCTCTGAAATTAATGAACAGGGAGAAAAACAGATTTGAAGCCTTTCCATTACAATTTCTGTAATTTCAGAATTGTTCTCAATATATTGTTCCTAGTGCTAGGGTTTTAAGAGCTGCTCCTGTTAGGTCTGATTTTGGAAGCTTGCTGGTATATTCCATTGCAAATGACCTCTTCCTCTGTCTTTAGAGCTGAACTTGAACATGGGCAGCATCACAAATCAGCACCAAACCAAAGGACTTGGTCCCCTTGTCCTGTATTTTCCACTTAGTCCCAATCCCAGAAAGGGATCTGATTTTATCTGAGTGAAAGCATCAATCACAAAAAGGCAATTAACAATAACTCCTGTTAGGTTACCTCAAAGCTGCAAGACATCCTCTTTTAGAACAAGAGGAAATGGTATAATGTTACACTAGGGGAAGTTTACATTGGGTATTAGGAAACATTTCTTTGCAGAAAGTGTGGTCCAGCCCTGTAAGAGACTGCCCAGGGCAGTGGTAGAATCACTGTCCCTGGAAATCTTAAAAAAATATACAGATATGGCATCTGGGGATATGGTTTAGTGGTAGACATGGCAGCAATATAAAACAGTTAGACTGCATGATCTTAAAGGTTTTTTTGCAACCTTAATGACTCCAGGATTCCATCATCTCTTGTACAAAGACTGTGCTATTAGAGGATCAGAATGTCTCAGTAGCCTCAGAGTAGAGAAAGCAGTTCTGATTTGGACTGTTCTATGAGTAATGTTTCTTCAACAAGGGAGGAGTTGGAACCTAAACCTTGAGTTGGAACCTAAACCTTGAGCAAGTCTGGCCCAACCATCCTTCTTGCATGAATTAGAACATGTTCCAAACTATGGTGCTTTATATCAGCCGTGATATAGATTATCTGTCTGGCTTAAGTTCACTCTTTTGGTGGGGAATAGCTTTTGATTTGAAATCTTTTATAAAAACATCAGATCTCATCCAATGCTTTAAAATAAATAATTTCTAAATTTTTCAGCATAGAAATGAGCATTCACACTTAGGCACTGGGATAAAAATCAAATATATTTCTGTTTAGAATGAACTCTGCCCTGAGATTTTTCACAAATTTTACATCTGGTTCCCAAATGAGCTCAGCTGATTAGTGACTTATGAGGAAGCATCAAGAAATGTGTCTTTTCAATCTGCTTACAAGGTCAAAAAAATCCCAACAGGATTTAATATATGTACACAAGCCTGATGTATCGGAGGGCTGTGTTTTTTTTACAATGCCAACAATTTGATGAGAATATCAATTAAACATGACTGTATAGTTAAAATTTCCATCTCTAAATGCAGCTGCGGCAAGTAACAGGACTGCTAATCAAAGCAGTGTTATAATTTAGCAGTGATGAGGAAAGCAGTAGCCGTCAGAAGGGAATAACAGAAAGGAGGCAGCTGCTTTCGTATCATTTTAGTGTCCATTTCTTTAATGAGCCCAAAGAGACAATTCCCTGCTGACTATTCATTAATTAATGGAATTTATGAGAGGAGAAGAGCTATCAGCATGCAAACAAGTGGAGAACAGGTGATGACGGTCTGTTTGCAGGGAATGAGCATATTGAGGGAAGGAAGCTTTTGAATAAAGCAAATGATCTGGAAGAGATGTTTAACAAAAAGCTAAGTTACAAATTCCTCCTCTGGGCAGCAATGATGTGTGGCTTACAGGTTAACAGAGATATAGTATTAAACTCAGGTTATGAAAAATCCATGGCAACATCTGGGAAAAAAAGGGACTCAGCCCAGAGGACTCCACACCTGTCTCTTTCCTGTTCTGAGGGACTTCCACCATTTCACCATTACTTGATTGCATAAATAAACAGTTGGATAGATCCCATTAGAAAACTCTGCCTCCTTCCCTCTTGGTCTTTCAATGTTATACTAGTGTCTTGACCTTTGGCTGGGACCTCTGTGATGCCTCTCAAGGCAAACCAGACTCTTTCCCAGACATGAAGATCTCAGAGCTCAGAGAAGATTTTGCCAAAATCAACCTGCAGAGATTAATAAAGAGAAGATAATATTGCAATGCTGGGCATAGCCACCCCTCTTTCTGGCTGGAGACCCTTTGCATATGAACGGCATCAAAGGGTAGCTGACATTGCAGACTTGATTGTAGCCTCATGGTATCAGTTCACACCGGAATTCTTTGAGCCTCTTTGCACAACTTGAATTTTTGTAATATTAAACACCCTCAATCCTGGTTGCAACTAATTCTCTTTGATCAGAAAGTTTAAAGTGCTTGCATTTAGACATATTTGTACTAAACAAAACTCCTGGTAATGCTGTTTCATTTTCTACCACGGGGATTTTGTGTAGGATGTGAGAGGAATCTGGTGGAGCTCAGCTCTGCAAGTGCAAGCTCCTTAAAGATTTGATGTTAGCAACATAGGTAAGAGTAGCCACAAGCCTGTTGTAAACAGGACAGGCTGAGGCAGTAGATACTGGATATGTGAGATAGACTGTGACTGCAAAAGTTCCAAGCACGATCCCACCAGGTTTTGGGGATTTACATTATAAAGGCCATAGTGACAATCACACTCACAAAGTACAACATTCTTAGAAGTCTGTTCCACGCATTCTTGACTCTTCTGCATATGCAGTAGCCAAAAACAAGGATTTCATTTTTGACACTATATTCTACATGCAAACTGTTCCACATATGTTCACTGAGTGGGTAGCTATAGCACATGCTTTTTCTACTGAGATTTCTAAATGTCAGGGATGTTACACATTTTTCTCAATGGCTCTTCTGTCGGGTGGATGATGAAGTAAACAAACAACAAAAAGAGTTGAGCAATTTTGTCCAAGGTCATTAGTTATGACACTGCAAAACAAATCTGGAATGCATCATTAAACATAAACAAAGCAAAACATGGCAATTTATATGAGAAAATATGGAGTACAGGAAGACCCCCTCCTCTTATACAATATTGTTTTATCAAATTTGCCTGATCTTAGGGCTGAGGGGAGGAAGAGGGATTCTGTTAGCATTAGGGAGACTTGGGCAAATAGGGGTAAGGCTTAGATAATAAATAACGTCCTTGATGTCCTTGATTCCACAAGTATATTTATAGTTAGTTTTAAGAATTGTCCATTAAATATTCTTAGATTTGTTTCATTTCTCACATCTCTTTGAATTTTTTTCTAAAATCTGAAGCTCCGGGAGTCCTATGAAAACCTAAATTTTTTTATAACATGGGTTAAAATAGGCAAAAACAAAACAAACAACAATCCTACAAAAAAACCACAAAATCCACGACTGCCAAACCAAACTGTAACAATCTGAACCAAACCAGAAAGCTGGAAGTTAAAATATGTATTTTAAAGAATTCCCTCAGTTTTTGAACCAGAATAGAATTTCTGTTTGATTTCTTTTATATTTCAAGGGGATGCTCAATTCATCTTCCTGACTTCTAGGGGTGATTCCTTTCACAGGAAAAGTGACTCCTATCTACAGATCATCTTTCTATCTGTATGAAATTTGTTCTTTTGCTCCAATATAGTTCAAGAGTTCAAAACAATTCCAGTAAAATATGAAATAACAAAAATTAATACAAATAATTGGTGAGTAAGGAAATTACAGTTGTCACTTTCTCAGTATATTCATTCAAGACTGTATGATAGAGAATGGAAGCCTGTCTCGTTCCACTGTAAAATATTTAATTGACTTCTAATAAATAATATGCAGCTTTCTTGGCCCAGCTATTTCATTCATAGGAATGATCTATAAAACCCCTTGAGGATAAACCACATACTGCTAATTACAAACAGAATATTCTGATTTTTACTTGGACTTTTAGCACTTTGATGAGAAATGTTGAAAATATTGGCCATTTATCTACTTTCCTGGCTGGAAATATGTGTGTAATGCCATCTTGGTCCAGGCAAAATCTAGCTAGTGAAAATATCATGCATGAGAACACACATATCTTTTAAGTTTGCTGATGTATTATAGAAATCACGTCTATCAGAAAAGACAGGCGGATTGTTCAAAGCATTATAGGCCAGGCTCCCTAAACTTTACAAAAATTTCCACATACCTGAGGGGAAAAACTAGCAGAAGTTTAAAGTGGTTATTTCCAAAAGAACCTGTGACAAATCCACACACAAGCCAAACAGATTCTGAAATTATAACCTGAGTCATATCACATCTAATATGTAAGAAGAGAAAGGAGTTGTTTTCAAGGAGATAAAGAAAAAGAAATTAAATTATTGTTTTCCACTTCATCTTTTTTTCTTATATATATTTTTTTTTTTTATTGAAGCCTCTCTTCCACACATACATGGCCTGACTGTGATGAGCACCAACAAATTAATCCTGAGATTAACTCTGTTGGTTAGAGCATAATACTAAAACCACTAAGTTTGCATGTTTGAATCCCAGAAGGGCCGTTCACATAAGTGCTGGATTTGCTAATGCTTGTGGGTCCCTTCCAGCTCAGAATATTCTGTGATAAGAATAGCTATGAAAATACAAGTGAGTGGTGGAATTAGGAACTTCGTTATCTCATATTCAGTGGATGCACAAACACTCCAAATCTGGCGCAGGTAATGGTGACATAAACCTCCAAAATCAGCTCACATGGTTGCAAAATTTTTAGGCATAAAATTAATAACTTTATCCACTCTTTTCATTTGATAATATTTTTTTTTCCTCTGACACAACCTCCCTTTCATGAATGCTTAATTTATCTTATACTTAGTTGCGCATCAAAGTTGATGACAGAGAGTTTTAAAATATATAGTCCATATCTTGTACTCCTACCTTATTAAAGCCAGAAGGATGTCTGACAAAATTCTCTGAAAATGCAGCCAACTTCCTAAAGGGAAAAAAAGGTATATGTGTATCTATATATGTATATAAACACTGTGATCAAAACTATGCTTGTGGAACATATGAAGATAACCAGTCTGATGAGAACTTCAGGTACCAGCAACAAACAAAGATACCCATCCTTTCCCCCAGCATTTGGTCAACCCCATCTGTAGATGAACATTTAAATTTTTATTGAATATATAGATATTTATTTTATTAATTGCTGCTATTATTATTTTCTTTTCCCAAGTCTGCTCAGCATATGAAACTTGCCTATATATTACATCAGAAATTGTAGAAGAAATTAATAATGATTGAAATGCATTCTTATCTTATCTTTAATGAGTAATAAAGCAACTAATTTCTAAACAATAGCTGAAACTTCCCTGCAGATTGCTAGAAAGAAGATAAATTTTTAAGATGTTCCACATCTTTTTTCATCATTTCTGAAGGTTATCATTATTTGTTTTTTCATGTTTAACTGAGACCTGAGATTGACAAAAATAAAAATTACAGATTTTAATATAAGTTAAAAATATTTAAAAAATATCATTTTACTGTTCTTCATGCAATTTTAGAACAATCAGTATAAAACAAAGGCATATAATTCCAAGACAGATTAAAAGATTGAATTGGTGGCATTATTACTCAAGTTTTAGTTATAATATAAGAGCAAGGCAAAATTGAATAGATTTCAAGGAAAGAAAATGGAAAACTTGTTAAGAAAAACTTACTTCTTTATAAGTTTCTAATTGAGCTTCTAAAACTCATTGCTTCAAGATACCTGTGAAGTGGCTTATGAAAGCACTTAGCCTGATTTCTGAACTTGCAGAAAAATGAAAATTACTGGGCTTTAGGATTTACGTCTTGAAAAATTTATCTCAGTTCTACTTAGAGAACTTCTCACTCAAATACTTTGGCCTTTGTGTTTCTATGATGAAATGACCAAATGAAGTAGTATAAGGATAGCCTTGGACATTTGTTTTCAACAGCTCAGGTATGCATCACTAATTGTTCTGAGAGGGATGAACAACCTCAAAGAAAGAAGCTGAATTATCCCTGATAATTCAAACACTTCTTGAATTCTGTCAGACTTGGTGCTCTGAGCACTTCCCTGGGGAGCCTGTTCCAGTGGCCAGCCACCCTCTGGGGGAAAAAACTTTTTCCTGATATCCAGCCTAAGTCTCCCCTGACTCAGATTCATGCCATTCCCTCAAGCCCTGACACTGATCACAAACTAAAAAATTGGTACCAGCCTCTCTGCTTCTCCTTGTGAGGATGTTGAAGACCCCAGTGAGGTCTCCCTCAGTCGTGTCCTCTCTCTGGGGACATCCTGTACCTGCCTACACAATTCTGTAATGCCTTCAGCTCCCTTAAGGCTGTTTCCAAGTGTGTTAAGGGATTAGCATCTGCCAGCTACACCATGGAGAAACAGCACTTACGGGGAGCATGAGTAAAGAGGATGTTAGAGCTACAGCTGGAACCCATAACATATCTTGAGGAAGGAAGTTGTGAGGAATTGTATTAGTTTTGTGAAAACTCCAAAGTGATGTGACAGTCACCAGGAAGATTTCACCAGTATTACTAAACGCAGGAGGAGGCAAGACCAGCACTGAGGTATTCGAAAAGAAAGTGGATAGGAAAGAAGGTCTAAATTAATTTCTCTAGGGAGTAAAGACAGGATTGACCATGTTTTCTCTATTTTATCTAAACTGGTGGCAATTTTGTTTTCAAGTTTCTGTATTTTTTTTCCATTTGCAAATTGTAAGAAAAGATAGGCTGTGAAACAAGCAAGGAAAAAATACACTTTTTCTATCATTCATTTTTCAAATTCCTGTTATTGGAATTGTAAATCCTGGAGGTCCTTTCACTCAGAAGGAGGGACCAGCAGGTGGTTTATGTATCAAAACTGCAAAGCATTTGTTTGATTTCCAACAGAAAAAAAAAGTAATTTTCTGTGGATCACAAAGTTAACCAGTAAGAGATGAAAAATAGTCCAATCAATCCTCCAACACTGCAATTCTCTATTCTGTGGCTGAATAATCAGATCCTTCAAACTCTAGACTAGAATTTGCTCTGCAATTTACACTAGATTGTAAGCTCTGGGTGACTGTTTTCCCCCATTTCCTTAAGTTTATGTTAACATGGCTATAATGTTATGACTATTTCAAAATAAAATCATAAGTCACATGGATCATGTAAATACAACTTAGGAACCGTATTTTAGCCTGGTCTTCTTCTTCATTGCATGAAACAGGTCAGTCCCATTGAGAAAACGTGATATCTATTATTTCTAATTCCTCACATATGTTATGCATGTCTCTGTGTTTTAGCCAATTTATATTCATGTCCAGTATTCTTAATGTTCCCATTTACTGTAGCTTTAAATTTATGTCCTTTTATTGATTTCAGTTCCATTTTTTCACAGTTCACTTTGGCATTACTGGGAAGAGAGTCATGCACACCGTTCTTATGATGATTTGGTATCTTTTCAAATAGATGTTAAATTAAACCCTTCTGTGATCACTTTGAGATAAATTTTGTCAGATATTATATATTTTTTTAAATTTTCCATCTATTGCAAGTGTGCATGAGTTATTTGAGATGTTGATTCTTATAAAGAAAAAAAAACTTTCATAAATTCCATTGAGTAACAAACTATTTTGAATGACTGTATATTTTAGTAGCTCACAAATGTGCCTGATCTCAGGCCTAGATTTACTATATTTTTAATTTCCAATAGATTGGCCATAGTTTTAAGGCTTTCATCTGAAGTCTGGTCTATTTAAAGGGCACAATGTACTTAACTATTCAAAAAGCCTCTTGATCCTATGAATGCACTTTGCTAGCAACGGGATAGTCATTTTCCAGGCCAGTAAAAAGCTATTACTCACTGGAACACAAACAGATTGCAGGAGGGAAAGCTCATACTGATGGCTGGCAGCCTGACAAAGGGAAGTGGGAAATATGGCCCTTTCCTGAATTAAGTTGCATTGACTCTATCTGTTCCAAACATTTGACTCCTTTCTTCTTGTGATACTTATGACAATAATAGGATAACAGATTTATGTCATGAAGGCACTGACCTTTGTCAGAAGGAACATTTTGACAGGAAAAGATGAGATATGCTGCTCCGCTCTGTAGTTTTGACAATGACTGACAGTATGGCTGTATACCGAGATGGCAAAGCTTATGCTTATGTTTTTACATTGTCATCCTTGGATTAACTCCTGGGTTTTTACCATATTTGATCACATGTCTTTTCTAATGAAATGCCTAGATAGAGACAATTTGCCCTGCTGAGAAGCCTTGATTCACCTTACACCCAAAGACGTGACTTGTGTTCTAAGATGAATTTTGTGTGAAGGGACAACTAAACCTAGTGAACACTGATGCTTCTGTTCCTTTACTCCATGGTAAGGATGCTTTTACCTTAAGAAAGCCTAGTTTATACTGCCTGCTTTGTGGAAAGTTTTATGTTAATTATGAAATTTGATTCTTCTAATTCTTCTGTGAAAGGGTTGGATTTGATGCAATGTGTCTAAACTTTAACTTTGAGAAGAGATGTGTTACGGCAGGGAATTTAAATATTTTGTATATGATTAATACATGGGTGAAATTTTTTTCTTTGTCTTTAGGATTGGTGGGCACAGGCACTTCATCATCATAGCAGCAAAGAAAAAAAGCCATATATCCAGATAATTAGAAAAGGCAAAATGGAAACAGGCACAGAAAAACCATTTGTCCAAAGAGAGGGTGCAAATATTCAGTTTGGACATTTTTTTAATTAGAAGTTATCACTTCCCATGTACACTTCAGTAGCCAAACTGAACTGTTCATATTGCCTGTTTTTCCTGTGTGTGCACTGACCTCTTATTTGGTGGGGATTGCAGCACAGCAATGTTGTGTAGCATGCAGCATTCAACTCTTATGTATTTTTTATTGTAGCATGAAGAATATCTTCCATACTGTGCAATGCAAACAAAATTGACAGTCTCTGCCCTTGATGATCTTATCTTGTAAACTCTTACACATGTGCAATTTTTATTCACTTGCAGTTTACTTCTGTTCACAGTGAAATCACTGGTGAAATTCCACCAGTGAACACCTCCGGCAGAGCAGGATCAAAACTAGGAATATTAACATTGACTTTTGTGGGAGCTCTCAGAGAACAAATATCAAACTGGAAGACAATCAAAGCAACAAAAAACTTGTTTTCTGTCTTTCACCTTCCAAGATTTGGATATAAAATTGCATACTTTTCATCCAGCTCTTTGAGTGACATATAATGAGGTTTCATTGTTCACTATGACACTTTGACAAATGTTGTGTTACTATTGCTCCTAAGAGTGACTATAGAAAACATCCCCACTCCAGAAGCATAGTGCAAGTATGGTGAGAATCCAAATGAATTATGCATGAAACATGAGAAAGGAAGCAAATGTTAACTAATCTCAAAATGGGTCAAACTCATGACAATTTAGTTAGTGACAAATTAAGTCATTTTTCTACAATATTAACCAACTGTGCCCCTTTTGATTTGTGTCCCTACTGATTTGCAGAGCACAAAAGGTCATTTTCCAGGCAGATGGGCAATTTCCCTTGCAGAGGGGAATTTAGCTTCTACATGCCAGACATAATGAGAACCAATAAATTAGGCAAAACTGCTGTTTACCTAAGATGAAATATTGATGGCCAGGCCCACGAGAATGCTAATGTCTACATTCATCATTTTTTTTAAGTCTTGAAATTTAGAGCACAGTAACAGAAGTTGTGATAGATCTATATATCACAGATACAGTAACATTAGAATAGGTACCAGCTACGGAATGCAAATATAATGCAACTGAAAAATTTCAGTTGCTTCTACATTAATTTTAGTTTTACCAGGTAAAATGAAATGGGATGTAAACAGCACCAAGTACAAATGGCATGGCTTGAAGTATTGAGAGCAGATTAGAAGATCTTTTCACTTTTATATTACCAGTGACTAGAAGCTGGTATGCAAGATATGTGACATGATCTGGTGATCTTTATCCCATTCCCAGATTGTGATGCCATATGTCTCCTTCATATGGCAGTGTAATCTAGGCACAAGGATTAGAACAAACCTTTCAAGACAGGAAGGTACCACATGACAGAAAAAAGCAAGATTAATATCTTAAGTTAGGAGAATAAAAGTGATCCATGTAACTAAAGGCCTTAAAGTCCAAATTCTGAGGTCTCTATTCTGAAAGAGAGTATATTTAAAGGCATAAAAGCAAGTGGAAAATAAGTTAAAATACAATACTCATTTGGCATGATAATATTAAGTGCCAATAATCTGGTAATTCAGACAACTGGAATGGCCTGTAGGAAACTGTAAACACAAACCCATCCTGTCAGCACATGCATGGGAATCACAGAAAGTTTTTTCTGAAGATTTCTGCACAACTACAGAGCTATGCAGTTACTGGCAAGACAGCTTGCAAAAACAGAGTGCAGCAGATGAATGCAAGCATGGATGTATATGTATTATATGTATGGATGGACAGCATTTGCATGGAAATAATACATACAGAATCGGCAAAGGAACAGGCCATACCGTTTGTTGAGACCTTATGAGTGATGATCAGAGGTGAGATCATGGGAGAAAGTGGTGTCAAGCCTCTGCTGGTCAGTCTGATCAAAAAGAGACAGTGGCTGAAGTCTCCTTGAAATCCTCTGTTCATTAGTCTTGGTTTTCATGGAAGACATTAGCCATACTTGCTACAAGGGTCACACAATAATCTTGGAAATTTCCAATTTGTTTAATACAACTGCTTGAATGACTTGAGAAGATCCCTGCCAAAAAGGACTTGAGGATACTGGACAATAAAAACTTCCTTCAGGTGAGTAAAGTGGTGATTCTCCCCAGCTCAGCTACCATAAGAAAGTATCCAGGGTACAATGCCTAGTTTAGTGCCCCCTTGTAGGAGAGTGACACACTGAGGAAAGCCCAGCAGCAGCCACCAGCAAGATCAGAGACTGGAGCACATGACCTACAAGCAATGCAATGAGAGAGCTGAAAGTGTTTAGCTGGGTTAAAATAAAAGCTCACTTCAATGACAAAGGAAATTATGATAGAATGGATAGACAGGCTCATCTGTGAGGTCCACAGTAAAAATACAAATGGCAAAAAGGAAAATTCAGCTTGAATATTAGTACAATAACTTTTGTGATGGCATTGATTTCACACTGGAGCAGATTTCTCAGTGAGGCTATGGAGTTTCCATCACTGTTGAGGGTCTCAGTGCATCCCTGAGCATTCTGGTCTGAATTTGAAGGTTGTCCTACAGAAAGTTGGACTAGGTAATGTCAGAGTCTTTCCAGTCTTAATAATGGCATGTTGCTCCATGATTCTTTGACTTTAATTATATAGCAAAGAACAGAATAGTGAGAATAGTGGAGGTGAGGCATAGGAGGATAGTAGGAGGCAGCAGTGAGCACAGTTTTCCTAAGTGTTCTATGGAAATGTTAGTAGAACAGTACTTGGAAGCTGAATACAGTGATTTAACTTTTTTCCAACATCTAAAGAGGGATGTTTTAAGTAGAACCTCATTCTGAAACAACATTCTGAAACCTTCAGCAACTATTAAAATGGAAAAAATAATAATGCTTATGCAATTAATAGTAGAAAAGGGAAAAAAAAAGTAGAGGAGACAATTTGCAAGTAAGATTGAAAGTAGTGTGATGAGATACAAACTGTATTGATCTAAACCTTTTGCTCCTGATATAGCTCCTTTGCACTGATCTGTTAGCTTAATGCTGAGCTAGTAAAACTCCTGGGAGTTCTCCTCGTGTAAGGAAAATCCCAGCTGGCAGAGAAAGCAAGCACGGCCGGCTTTGCTCCAGGGTACTGCAGAGAAGATCATTTCCAGGGCAGGGGTGGGAAGCTAAAATAGCTCATTATAATGGATACTGGTTTTGACAGTAATGAAGAATATCACCTCTCCATAAAAGTATCTAAATATGTTGAGCAATGAGACTATTGAAAACAGATGCGCATTTCATAGGATTTTGATGCAAATGTTTCACTTTTTAAAGAAACCCTGCAACAAAAAAGCTCATAATAAACATTGAGTTTTGGACACATGTAAATTTTATCAAAATAAATTAATACTATAAAATAATCCTAGAGAGAAAAAAAACTGTATTACTTCCTGGAATTATTTCTTCTGTCAGATTTATATTGTTTTTCATTGCAGTAGTTGAAATGTGATGTTGAATTCTGATTTTTCTCATATAACAATACAAATCCAAAGAGGCTTAATGATTTGAATATTTGTTTTGACCATTTACATGGTTTTCTAAGGTCAGAACTTAGTTCATATATTTGCAGCCTTCAAGCATTTTATGAAGGTCAAGGGATAACTGACTATAGCACAAAAAAATAAGGATATAATCAACATTTTAAAGCACATTCCTTTTGAAACTAAAGCCATCTAAACACTTAGAATAACATTTCATAAAACACACAAAAGTACTTATTTACAGACACTAATGAGAAAAACATTAAAAATCTATTAATTAAAAATCTGTTATTTAAAATCTATATTAGCCATATATTTGTATTTTCTTAGGGAAAATAGCTGAATTCTAGATGAGCCTGTCCTGCCAAATAATTTTATTTATGAATAATGTCAAGGTATAATTTTCAGTACAGCCCAGAGACTGAAAAGTCTTCCTCTGTCATTCACATTTGGCCTAGTTCTGGATTTCATATGAAATTTCAGACAGGAAGATTTATGTAATATGCACAGAGTGCATTAATCCACTGCACTACAAAGTCCATTAATTTTGAATACTGCTATCAATTTGGCTACATGGCATGGTGAAAACTACACTATTACCTTTATAAAAAGGCCTGTGCTGATACAGAGCCTCATTTTTACTTTCTGGATACTTTATGAAGTTTTGCACGCACACATGATAGGCAAAAAATCTCAAAATTTATACATGTATGTTAAATCTCATTTATATTTGTTACATTTTTAGTATCATCATATCAGGATGCTTGCTCAATTAGATTAGAGATCTTGTGCTTGTTTATTTTCATTGTTAATCTTTGCAAATTACATTAGCCATAAATAAAAGCTATAGAAATTAAATACCAACAATAGAAGGTAAACCCAACTAGTCCTTGTCTTCTGTCTGTTTTTTTATTTTCATGAGTTAAAAGAATCAGAATAAGGATCTAAGGGGAAATTTTGGATTCGGTAAAACATTCAGCAGATCAACTTTTTTTTTAGAAGAGACTCACATTGTCTAGATTCAGATACTTATGACTTTTACCCTCAACAGGAAGGGAAGAACTAGGTGCTTCCTGATAAAGTTGGAGCACGTTAGCATGTAAATCCATGGACTAAACACTAAGGCTGAACTCAGTAGGTTGGTGAGGTGGACTGGCAGAAACTCCATGGAGTTCAACAGCAGAAAATATAGTTTCAATAAACATAAGGATTTTTTTTCCTAATTTGACCTTCTTTGAGCAGGTCGTTAAATTAGAGGGCTTCTGAAAGTCCTTCCAAAGTGAGTTATTCTCTGAATTTAAAAAGGGAGTTTATTGCCATCTTCAGCTAGAAAATGGATGTGTATAGGACAAGACACAAGCTGGAACACAAGAAATTCCAGATAAATGTACAGAAAAACCTCTTCATCATGACAGCAGTCAAGCACTTGGAAAGGGAGAAAGAGAAATTATGATATTTCCAGGCTTAGGGATATTCAAAACTTGGCTGAAAAAGATCTGAGCATTCTCATAAAATTTTGAGGTTAGCTAGCCTTGCTGTTTGTGGACTTCACCAACTATAAGGTCATTTGCCACTGAAATAATTAACTGATTTGGAACATATAAAATTACCATAAATTTTCATTTCATTTTAAAGTCTTGCATGAAAGGCCCCTTCCAGGAATTAGGCAATTTATTTTTTTAATAGAAATATCAACATCTGGTTGCAAAAACACTCCAGAACATTTATCTTCTCCACATATATTCCCACACATATTCAGTGCATTATTTTCCAGCAATTTCTGGCTTAAGTTTGCATTTGCAAAGCTATAAGCTCTTCTGAAAATATGGCTATTTATGTATATGATCAATCACATAAAATGCATAGGCAGTAATTTACCACAGATTTCTGCTGCACTTGTAAATGAGACAGAATTGGTAGAGCTGGAACTAATCAATGATTATACGACCTAATCTAATTTTTGTTTAGTTTTGGATTGTCTCCAAGACATGCTTATGACACATTAACTGAAAAAAAAATCCCTCACATATTTTTTTCCAGACTCAGCTTCATCCCCCATTTTCTCTGCCTTCTCCCAACACCAGCTGCATGGTGGGAAGGCAAATGGGGGCTGTTGTCAGTTCATCATACGTTGCCTCTGCTCCTTCTTCCTCCTCGGGGGAGAATTTTTCACACTCTCTCCGTGCTCCAGTGTGGGGTCCCACCCACACGAGACCATCCTCCATGGACTTTTCCAATGGGAATCCTCCCCAGAGGCTACACTTCACACACAGCTCAGCATGAATCCCTTCCATGGGGTGCAGCATTTCAGGGGGCTCCATCTTGGAGCTGGCTGGCAATGATTCCCTTGGATGTGGGGGAAGCTTCTATAGAAGGTCGTTGCAGAAGCCATCCCTGCATTGCCCCGACTACCAAAATTTTGCCACACAGACCCAATGCATGTGGAGTGGTGTTATTGGTCAGGCTTAGAATTTATCTGCTGGAAATGGTGAATTGTGCAAGAGATGTTTTTGCCTTATCACAATAAAGGTTTCATCTTTGGTCTCAAAGCCTCAAGATTGTCCCTCAAGAGAAGAAATACTGGCAGTGATAATTTAAAGAATATTATTAAAGAAAAAATGTAGAAGAATTCTATTCAGTTTGGTTTTCCTCAAACAGTGTTTGCTGTGTTATCAAATTGACACAAGTCTCACTGAACTGATTCATTGTAAAGTGTGCACAATATGGCTCACATTATTCCCCTCAAAGAATATTACTTTTATACCACACCCTCACCATTCAGCTTTGCTTCTCAGTAGCAAACATCATGAATGTTTTGACCCAAGCAAAATTTAAACATCTTTTCTTATAGTACCTTCAAGTTAATTGTAACTGAAACATCAGAAAAGCTAAAGATATAAGAAAGAGGATATTTTTCATCACTATGGGACATTTCTTGGTTGGATTTCTTCCTTTTTTTTTTTTAATTTCTTGGGACATACTGTATTTTAAATAATATTCCATGGAAAGCATATTGCACAATTCATTGTATTTGTCCAGTTTTCCCCCACAAATACTAGAATATGGTGGAAGGAAATATGTGACTCTCACCAAAAATGGTCAATTCCTGTTCTTCTTTTATCAAAACTGATGTTATAGCTTCAATATCCTCATATTTCCTTTTAGATATTTTCATTATTTTAGTAAAAATGAAGTCTGCAGGGTTTTTTTTTTTCCTCTCTTCTGTACTTAAACTGTATCATAACTTTGCTTTGACATTTTTGGCATGTTTAATGTGAATTAAACACTGAAAAAAAATTTTTTTTATAAAAATCTATACATTTGTTTTATTAGGATCATGGCTAAAGGGACTTCTTTCATATTATTTCTATAGCAATGTAACTTTTAATATTAAGTTTAATTTAAAGCAGTAGGAACTCAAAACCATGCCAATAACTTTAGTGAGTTTACCATGAACTTTGAGATGAGGCTCAACTGAGATGAGGCTCGACAGGTGGAGATCATTGAAGCTGGTCCAGATTTACCTCAGTAATATATTAGACAATGAATCTGAGATTTGTTTACAGGAGTATAAAAGGGGAAGTTTTCAGAGGACAGTACAAGGCCCAATTTAATTACCATCAACAGCATCCTTGAGAAACCAATGACTTAGCTTTTATTTGCTGAGAACATTCTCTTACAAGCTGGATGGTTTCTTGGAGGAGACAAGAAAGGGCAAAATCCTCTACAAGCACTGGTAGTACATTGTCGTATCTCTGACATATTTCTGTTAAAGTATTAAATACAGCTCAGCCCTTAATGACTTTCAACAAAGAAATTCCAGTTCAAATAGCCATCTTTAGGGTCTTGTGTTTATTTGGTTTTTTTCTTGAGCTATCTTCTGTGGCATAAAATATTACTTATCATTTAATAACCTGAAAAACCATTAAAACATCATCTGAAACAAAATATATACACCTGTTTATTAAGTCCATTTGTATATGACATTGGCTTCTAAAACCAGCCAGTCTTGTTAATTTAATGATTAGACAATAAAAAATATGTTCTGCTCATTTGTATTAGCGTAACATCTAATAAAACAACCTCCAAGCCAGAACTTGGAGGGAGAAATTTATTTTCATATTATTCACAGTGAATTGCTCTTGATATTAATTATACAAGAGCAATGATATTGAAACCATTGCTCTTTAGAGCCTCCTGTACCCTGTAGTCTGACTGATCTTCATTTTCCTTTTACAACATATCAGGGAAAATATGACAACTGCAATATAGAACTGGACATGTACAAGCTGAAATGGTCCAAATTAGCTGCAAGAAACAGCTACTGAGCCACAGCTAACAATGCTGTGCTCAAGGCTAGGAGACTGCCAATGGAGGAAAAAATTCACTACCTAAAGGAAATAAATCTTAATGTTGATGAGGCAAGGGAAATTAAGGAAGTACTACAGAAAAGCCCAAGACAGCTTAATCAAGAAAACCAAGATAGCCTTAATCAACTTGCTGCTTAATTTTTCTAGCTAGGGTCATTTATAGTTTCTTTTAAACCGGGGGGACAGTTGCATTGTCCTGCTGGGATCAATGCTATTTTCTATCAATTTCGGTTTGGTATTGTCCTTGAATTATAGTAGGTGCCGTAGTATAGGCCAAGCTTGGTTAAAAATAAAACAAAAATAATCACACAAAAAATAGGTTTTTTGCTCAGTCAAGTGACTGTGGTTTTAACAGCTCTTACATATTAGAAGGTGAGAGAGAGAGAGAGAGAGAATGAGACATTTAAAAATAAAGTTAATTGGGAAGATGGAGAATTTAAAGAGTTCTTAAACCAAGTTGAGGAAAAATTTGAAGGTGGAAATAAAAACATAAGGGGTAAGAAATTTCAGAAAACTTAGAAGATGTTAAAGAAGCAATTTGCCTACTTATATATAGATTTTTCTAACACTGATGAGGAAGACAGTTTCTATTATTTTGTTTTAATTTTGTCAAAAATGTTCTAACCCTGTGAGGAATCATTTCAAAGAAAGATATGTGAAATTCAGGTAAAACTGGTGAAACAGCACCACACAGAAAGAGCTGCTCCAAATTTTACACATTGATGATCAACTCACACATATAATCAAGACAGAAGTTTCCCAGAAGAAAGTTCCCAACACTGTGAAATTGAAACAGTTGGGGGTTTTTTACATCTGAGAAATAGAAATCCTAAATTCTGTTATTTTCCTCTAAAAGAGTCAGGAGATAATGTCATATCTATAGAATACCAGCCATGGATGCCAAATTCTAAAACTTGCTTTGTTGAAGTCTTAGAGGTATTTCTGGTGAGTTAATTGCTCCTTTTTGTAGAATGACCCTGTAAAATGTTGTAAAATAAAGATAACTGAAAGTTTCCCCTGTGGAGTTCAATACGAGAAGACAAAGAGACAAGGACTGTGCAAAGACCATGATCTTTTCCTGTTTCCATGGTGATAAAGTTCTGGAAAAGATACACCCATTTCAACTGGTGGATCCTTCTAAAATATATTATTAAGCAGATGTAACAGTGCTTGTTAAGCATTGCAATGAAGTTCCTGAGCCCTATTCAAACTCTTTCCATCCCTCCCATTTAGAGAGCATGAGCTAAGAGGAATCATGATGTAGAAAGGCCACAGAGAGCATGAAGATTCATGAAGCCTCACATTTTCGAAAAGATAGGATTCAGAGGTACAATCTCCAAAAATGATCCACACTCCTTACATATTTATTGGAATATAGATTTTCTGCATAAAAAAGTCGCAGAGATGTGTCTATCTGTTGATCAGACATCTTCATAATCTACCTATCTATTTACCTATGTTGCTGCATGCTGGAACTTTAAACTCACAATTTACTGATGACATGAATTTTGATGATTCAGTTTTGAGTTTTCTCTCCTATGTATGCACTTACAGTAGCAAGGAAGATGAACCATTTAAATGGAGATAGAACCTGTCATAGTAATCATACCTATTAAAACATTAGACAAGCTACTGGGCATCCATTTCCCTCTTGCAAACATCAGACCTTGACGCTAAGGTTAAGAAAAAAATGCTCAATGTACTTGTGTTAGGCCACCCTTGAAATCAGCATAGGTCTGAGAGTGTGTTAACAGGGAAATAGGACAATTATCTCTCATGAAAAAAACAGAAAGACGGATAGTCATTGTCTGTTGTCACTGCAGGGGAAGTAGAATATAATATGTGGAAAGATCAATCTCTGTTTAGCTCATTGTTTCTGGTCCTGAACAGAATTATGAATACTCCAGACTCTTCATTTCAGAGTGACTTTTAAGTCTTCACTGAGAACAAGGAGAGAAGGAGTGACAGTTCTGTAAGAAACGTTCCCTTATTTTCACTGGGCTGTTTCCACTCTTGATTGATTATATGAGTTTGTCCTGCAGTGTAATTGTTGCTTGGCTTATCCTGTGTTGACACCACGAGGACACTGCTACCCAGGATGAAATGTGCTACATCCTGCAACATGGAGATGAGAGATCCATAAATGCTGACATTTCTGTTGTGGGATTATCTACCGTGGCAGTGGCTGGGATCTGTTAGTGTTCAGCTCTGTGTCACACAAGTTATAAACAACTTGTCTCCTCATTTTACCTAGAAAATAATTATTTTATTATCTTTCCCTGGTAACATCCAAACTCCACTGTACTATTTTTTCATCAAGGTAGACCAACTGGCGCATTTGTTCCTGTCTTGACTTTAAGTTTGAAGTGTCTTTTTTCTATTTAAGATACAAAGAAATGTTCATGTACCTGACAATTGAGCTAATGTTTCACTTCTAGCAACCAGTCTAGTAAAAGGTAAAATTTCTATTGGCCCTGCTTATAAGCCTCTATCAAAAATATCCTTGAATTTTCATCCAGAAGGGGGCAGTAATGGTGATGAAAGGGTTGGAAGGAATGTGCTGAGAGAACCAGTTGAGGTTTTGTCTGATTTGGAGAAAAGATGGGTGAAGGGCAAAATTTTGGCTGCTCCCTGAGGAGGAAAATTTTGGCTCCTCCCCGAGGAGGGAAGTGACAGGGGAAAAATTTAAAGCTACAGCAAGGGAGGTTGAGTATGATATTAGGAAAAATTTCTTTCCTGAACAGTTGCTCAAGCAACAGGCTTTCTAGAGAAGTGGTCAGCATCCCAGTCCTGACTTGGACAATGCCCTTAGCAGAAGGTTTTACTTGGTCAGCCCTGAGGTGGTCAAGGAGCTAGACTGGACTGTTGTGGGTCACTTCAAAATGAATAATCATATTATTTCTACTCTATTCTATTCTATTCTATTCTATTCTATTTTATTCTATTCTATTTTGTAACTATCACATTTATTATTAAATGTGTTCAGACAGCATTCTGTGAACTTCCAATATCTCTTTTCCTGTCCTAGCCTTTTAGAGAAGTCCATATTTCTGTTTGCCTACACTCTTTTTGTCTATTCTCCCCCAGAGAAGTTCATATACATTCACCAATTTCCAGAGATGTACCAGTGTTGGTGAAACAAATTTCAGTAACCCGCTTATTTCCCACAAACAAAATGTGTTTTGCTAGTAGAGAAAATCCTTTGCTTCTCTTTGTCTCTCTCATATTTTCTGTCTCCTCATTCAAAAACCCTTCAGCACATTTCAAATTGTTATCCTTAAAAAAGATGCTATGTCATTGTGTTTTAATCCTGCTTTTCCTGTGCAATCCATATAATACAGCAGCAGACCCATATCCAGCTTTTCATCTGTGCTTAAAAAATCAGGTTCTTGTAAAAATACAGTTTAAATTCTTTTGAATCTTTAAATATATTAGGGATTTTTAGTTTGTTATTTTCTCTTAGTTGTCAGAGCTGCTTTTGGAACAATATTTGTAAATAAAATTTGATCTATCTCATAATATCATTTCACTTAATAATATATTTTTTTGAGTAGCTGGATTTAGACACTTTCAATTTCTAGTCGCAGTCTAATATCAACTGAGTAATCTTCCACAGATTTCTCGGCTCAAAGATAATATAAAATCTTTAATGACATATATTTAGGTAGTGTTTTATTAATTGGAATTTTTAATTGTAGACTGAAATATCAAGTAAGCAGAGAGGCAGTCCTAGTTTACAGGTATCAAATTATGTCATTAAGAAGCACAGAGAAATGAGTCACTGATGTAAGGATTATTAAATTTACTGTATTATGTATTAATTATTTAAAGCATAAGTGTTCATGGTCCTTAATAAGACATACATTTTTAACTTTGACATCAAAAATATTTCATACTATCTTAAAACAATAGAAAGATATTGAGAAATGCTACATTAATATAGAATCTGATGAGAAATTTTTAAAAATAGAGATTTTTAGTAATCCATCTTGTTTTCTTTAGCCAGTTGAGTCCAAAATAATTTTTTGAAGCTCCATAATCACAGGAAGAAGTGTATTCTTTTGGTACACTGGTCTCACAAGTTTAAATGGGAGTTCCAGAATGAGCATGCCTTTTCTGTAAATCCAGGGTGACTTCTGCAAAATTAGAGTTGGGACAATGTCTCCTTTCCAGGGATCTCCATTTGACACCTAAAATAGGTCAGGTGAATTTTATACTGACTGTGCCGCTTTCCTTTCAGAAAATCCAAAGCAGCCCAGACTGACCATTTGGGTTAGGACACACAGGACACTTGAAATGTAGAAAAGTGAATTGGAGGGGAATAATTTTCTATGCACAAGTTAGGAGTGCTTTGTCTACATTTTAGAAGAGACAATTCATTATGGATGCCCTATATTCTTGGTACTTAATCTCAAAAATCAACGTGATTCTACTCTCTGAGGTAATCATTCCAGTCACTAGGAATATTGGGTGTCCTCAGAGCTGTCTGCTGAAACTGCTGTTGTTTTGAGAAATATTTATGCTTTAAAGAGGCAAGGTGGCATTTTCTTCATGCAGAAAGAATGAGAACTTTTAAAGTAAGTATCTTTAATATTTAGAAAGCACAAACATCCAAGAAAAAATGTACATTTGTCAAAGTGAGGAAATTCATTCACCAAGATTAAGCAGAGTCAGGGTTGATTCTTTCTCTAGCATGTCACATATATTTTTCAGCTTTTGGGAGTACCTTAAAAAGAGTAATTTTAGCAAAAGAACAAAAAGGTGTTATTTTATAAAGCCTCTTAATATTTCGAAAGCATTTTTGATTGTAGTCAACAATTATAACCATTTTAACATTGTAACCCTTGTGAAAGATCTGCATTGCTTTAGCAAATAGAAGGGCAGGTTCTTTTATGTTAATGACTGACTTTGAATCCATCACAAAGGCTTTAAAATGCCATTACTTCACTGCACTCTCATTAGACATTTGCAAGGAAGGAAAATAGTTTAAGGTGATTTTATCATTTGTATTAAGTGTAAAAGACAGTAGAGAACTGACAGTGATACTTTCATTTTGACAGGTCTCTTTCCTAGGCTAGTTTTGAAAGCCCTACAGATATTTTAATCCAAGCCAGTGACACATTTTAGCACCTGAATAGTAAGATCAAAGACTGCCTGGTAGAGAAATTTTAGCTGAGTGGAACCTACTTATATGTAAACCAACACATTGGAATTCAGTGCTCTAGCCTAGCTAAGTAAGGTACAAGCAGCTCCCTCCCTCTGGAATGGGTGGACCACTCATTGAAACCCTAATCCTGAAAGCAGCAAGGAGTTTCTGAAGTAAAATCCCTATCTCCCTCTCTCTGCATTTAATTGTTGATCATAAACAGAGTTGCATTTCCCAGGGAGAGATAGTGTTGTGTCATTTCTATATCCAACTCAAAATCCTGGAGCACGATTGCTTTCAGTAGTACATTGAAGATATGAATAGTACAGCCAGAGGTCCTTACTCATGTGAAAACAATTAAGTCTTCGAACAATAAAGATGCCATAAATATTTCTTTCTGTTCTTTTGAACTGGTTTAGTTAGCCAGATAATTATTCTTTAATTTTATAGTTAACAGATATGTGAAAGGTTTTGTTATCAGTTAAGGAATGTAAAAAATAATGCCATTCTTTACACACGTGGTAAGTCTGACTGTTTCAAATTGGAATATGCATGATCATGGAAAATATTATTTATATGTGTTAATTATTAATAAAAAATTCTTGAAATGGAATAAATCTCTTGAGATCATTTTGTCCAACGTCATTGCTCAGGAGTATTCAGATAGAAGAGGTTGCCCAAAGAAATTATGATCTTTTAAGTCTAAGTCTCTTCCAACCAAATCCTATGATTCTACAATAAGGCAGGTTGTCTGGGACTATGTCCAGATGAGTTTTGAATATCTTTAGAGATGGAGATTTCTGAAGGCCTCTGAAGATCTGCCATTTCTTATGGAGTGGATGTGTTTGGTGGGCTACATGCTGCTCCTTACATTTGCTGCTGTCTTGTCTTTGGGTTTATCTCCATAGTTTGCAGATGGGAAGGAGAAGGAAAGCTCATGGTAGCTATCACTGAACAAGCACTGAAGAATTGATGAAAACTAGCTGGCAGACCAAGCTGCTTTTAATTCTACTTAATTTGTAGTATTCCAGCGGACATGGCTTTATTGGGAATGATCCAATTTTTAGAAATATGTGAGACAAAATAAAAAAGAAGACAAAAAACTGAGAAAACTCTTGAGGGGCAAAGAAAAGTAGGTGAAAGACAGAGAGTGGTCAAGGAGACCGAATATCTGTCTGTTCCAAAGGACTATAGGATTTAAACGTATGGATAGATTTATCCACTCTTTTAAATATGTTTCTTTTTTCTTTTTTTTTTCTTTTTTGATACTGCAATTTAATTGCTGCATACAAAAGAGAAAAGGCGTTATTAGCAAGGAGAAGTTGACCACTATACACCATCCTTCATCTTTCCTGAAAGGACTGCAAATACCCAGATTGCCTCAGGCACAGGAACAGTTGTAATACAGAGGGCAGTACTGCTTAGATGACACAAAGCAGAGAGAGTTCTGACCTAGAAAAGCACTTAAGCATGCAGACTACTGAAATTCCATTAAAATCATAAATAGAATAATAGTGCCTGAGTTTTGGTGTGCTTAAATACATGCTATGAACTGAGATGGTGCTCCCAGGAAGTGAACTCTGAAACATTTGAGAGGTCCTACAAAACGCAGTAGTCCACCCACTGGGGTTTTATCTCTCTTTACTAAATCACTGTCTTTTGTAAACTAGGGATTACAGTATTTCCCTCTTTCTATCCCTTGTCTGAAATCAAGGTTTCTCAAAACAACAGTACCTCTCAATCACTTAATCTCTGCATAACAACAAACAGAATGGGAGTTGTTTCTGTGTGGGGATTCTCAATGCTTAAATGAAAAAAACTCCAAGCAGATATTAACCAAAAAAACTCCCTTTAGCTCTAACACACCAGCATTTTATTTTTCTACTGAACTTTTATCCTCCTAAAGTTATTGTGCTGTTTGATTTTTAGTGTATGGAGAATTTAGAACATAAAAGTGATCTTCAACTTTGTTTTCACAGGGCTTTAATAATAAGCACTAAACTGCAGATCTGGTGTGCATGGGAATCAATTCTTATATCCTCACAGTAGTGGCTATAAAATATGAAACATAAAATCACACTGCTAGATACTTAGTAATTACAAATAATTCATCTTCATCTCCAGCCTTCACAACAAGAGTATTAGTTTAGCCTTAAGGAGCTGAGGTAGAGCAGTAGCTGAGAGATATTTGAGCCCTTTCTGTCTTTCCATCAGTGTAAACCAATGAGCCATTTCTGATGGCATAATTACAACGCACTTTCCTTGTTAATAGTCCAAGTATATTTCCAACAAATAAAATATAGATTTTAAATTATTTACCAATAGCTGTCTGAATTTAGCAAGTTTCTCTAGTCTTTTTTTTTGTTTGTTTTTTTGAGTACAACTCAGCAAGCATAAATGCAAAGGCACATCCTCAAACAGAAACCAAGGGCAGACTGAATCATACTAATCTACCTCAGGCAAAATCCTGTCTGGACAGTTTTGGTGTTTGTTTTTTTGTTTTTCTCCATGCCTTCAGGTTTTGCTGCATTACTGGTGGAAATTAGTTCCAGAGGGGAGAGTCTTCCCTTGAGTATTTGCCATCTCCTGCCCTCTCAACAGCACAGAAGCAAAGAAGCATTCCCCAGAAAACTGGACCTAAAGCATCTGAGAGAGTAGCATGGGTTTATTGGCTTGTAGTTTGCAGGGAACTCCCTTGAGCTGCAATAACAGCTTGTGCTGTCCATAACTAATTCCTCCTTTGCAAGCATTGTGAGAAAAGCTGTCCTGAGCAATGTGCTCCCTATTGTTCTTTATTCCCAAAATCTTGCTCTAGATATCAGAATTACCGAAATAGACTGCTAGGAAACTTACAACAGTTCTACAGCTGAGAAATTGGAATTTGAAGATAGGAAATTAGGTTCAGACAAGCCACATCCTGCCACAAAGCAAGAAAGTGACTAATTTATGTAAAACAAAAACATTTTTAATGTTCCAACTGAGTGTAAGTTTTAATAACTGGTGTTGTAAATAGCATACCTTTGACATAGTCCTTGATCAAATAAAGACTCGTGAGGTTTGGTTAGTATCTTAAAGACAAATACAAGTGGAAATTGTCATCTTTTATGTGCATCTGCCTAATACATATAAGTTTAAGCTGAATTCCATACTTCTTCCTTCTATTTTTAAATCAAAATTTCATTGTAAGAGCACAGTCATACTGTTCATTTTATTTACAAGTTATTCTGAGTGTGATGTCATTTTAATTAATGGTTTTCACAAAAGAGAAGACTGTAATCAATTAGGGATATATAAAAAAGCATTTTAAAGAAAAGGCAATCAAGTAAAATTTTCAGAAAATCAGCTCCTTTTCAGAGAATGGTGTATTGATTTTACAGCTTCACATGCATACTGTGTCACTTAGAGAAAATGTCTCTTCCAAATGCCTGCCTACTCTTTGTGAACATGCATCTGAAAACCTAAGTAGTTTGCCAAGGTCTAGCCTAATTTATTTACATTGCAGATTGTCAACAGCAGTAGGTGGCAATCACCACGAGACCAAAAAAAGGCAGTTTGAGAGCAAGTATAAAACAAAGAATAAAGATGGTATTTTTGTACAAGATCAAAATGGGTTGTGAATAAGCTGGACTGAAAACCAATACTTAGGAATTATTTTGACTTTTATTAGGCCATTTTGAGGGTGAAACTACTTTCAGTCTTAGTAGATTTCACTAGTTTGTCTATTTAGGAAGGCTATGGAATTTTAGGAGAGACTGGTGCTTTTTTAAGATAATCTGAACTCTGTGTTGTGTTTGATTTGATATTTTAAGTGATGGGCACAGAAAGTTCTATATTGGCAAACAAGAGTGAGTGTGAAGCTGTCAAGGTTCAAGTACAACCCTACTGAAACATCAAGGACTGTCTGGATTATGTTCTTTGTCATACAGTTTAATTCTACATACCCCTGTGAGGAGCAGGGAAGTGGACTTGATGAACCTTTCCAACCCTTCCTTAGGTTCCTCCCAGCTTGAGCTATTCAGTGGTTCATGCTTAGAGCAGCTAAGACAGAGTGATAATGGGGATGACAGGGCACAACCAGTTGCACTTGGCTGAGTATTAGATTTCATAGCAGCATAAATTACTGAGACCAGGAATTTCTCCATGTGGCACATGACCAAACCCAGGACATCTAAAACTTCTTGTACAAATAGAAAGAGCACAGACCCCATGTGATGGAGATAAGCACTAAAAATGGAAGAAGATGATACAAATGTCTGCTGTACATAAAGGGGGCTTCCAGTTCCGAAAGAGAACTTACAAGAAGGCTGGAGTGGGGCATTTCACAAGGGCATTGAGTGACAGGACAACAGGGAATGGCCTTAAACTGAAGGAGGGTAAATTTAAATTAGTTTTAGGAAGAAATTCTTTACTATAAGGATGGTTATGCTATATCCTTAGAAATGTTCAAGGCCAGGCTGGATTAAGCTCTAAACAACCTAGTGAACGTGTCCCTGCCCATGGCACAGAGTTGGAACCAGATAATTTTTAAGGTCCCTTCCAGCCCAAGCCATTCTGTGATTCTATGATAACTGGGATCACAAATATGAAAATAGGGTGCAACCCATATGCCAGTTTAAGATTCTGGCATCTAAGATGTCAGCTATGCCAGATTCATAATTTCATTTCTGGATGTTCAGAGCTACTCTAAACTTTCATTGCTGGTAGATATTTCTCTGAGGATATTTTAAATAAGTTAAAGTTGAGGAGCGGAGCAAGGTAGATGAGGTGCTCCAAAGGAAAACTCCTCAGTATCATAGCTGGTGGGTAAAAGAAAAATGAGTATAATTTACTTCTTTCTGCATACCAAGTCAGTACTATATTGTGAAGATAGGTGTCTATCCTATTCTGTGGGTAAAAAGTCAAAAAAAACCCTCATGTGTGCTCTGCTTCTCACTGTAAGGGACAGATCTGCAGGCTTAAAGCAAGGGTTAGCTTAGAGCCAAGTCAAAGAATTATCTCATCGGGAAATGGAGGGTTGGGGGTTTTTGCAGAACATGCAGTTTTGAAACCATAGCACTCAAGTACTATGGTCCTTTTTTTCTCTCCCTTAACTTCACAATATAGGCTCTATACTGTTCTCACTTTTTTATCTACTTTAAAGAGAAATGTAACTCTGCATTCTTTGGCAGGCTCATTCCTGAGTTATACTCTGGAGTTACAAAGTGAATGACAACCCAATATGAAACATATGATTGTGCAGAGTGAATTCCATATTGGCCTGCACCCTGTATAATTTCCTTGAAGTCAATCTAAGCCATGCAAGCTATTGCAGATTTTTTTTTTTACATGGAAGAAAAAAAAAAGGAAAATTAAAGAGCCCATGTCTAGCATTGTGTTTTATCCCAAGCCAAATGCGTAGACAGCTTGCATTTGCCAGCCTTCTCAGAAAGAGCCTAAAGGGACCTGTTTGCCAACATTTGATTCCCTGGCAGCAAGCTTTTTGTATTTCCATTAATTAGCCAGCTCAGGGTGTTTGCTGTTTCTCTGTAATACTCTAGCCAAGGGCAGACTCTATGGACAGACATCAGAAAAAAGCCACTGACTGTATAGAAATCCATTGAAGAATTCCATCTTCAGCGCTCAGAGGATTGGAACAGATGCACTGAAGAGAGGAGTCCAGAAACACAGATTTTAATGTATGGTTTTATCAGAGCTTAACAATCCTTTAGTGGCATTTGTTTGAGTTGCCAAGCAGAAGGCAATGGTTTCATCTGTACCAGGCACTTAGGCAGAGCAGATTGTTAGATACCATAAACAAATATGCTACAATGAAAGCATACTTTAATTTGTTAGTAGAAGGGCTAATTTTTTGTCAGAAAAGTCTGAAATATCAGAACTGGTTTAATGGAGCTATAGATGCCTAAGCATTTTAAGATATAGACATCTTCTTACACACATCCGGGACAAACTGCTGAGCTAGAACCCAACAGTACTCAGCTGTTTGTGACATGGAAATTGAAATCTCCTGTCAAATAATCTAGAAGAATGCAAGTTGTAGTAAAAACATGAATACATTTAAGAAAAGAAAAATGCAATTTTGATTTTTGTTTATCATAAGTTGATTTTTTTTAAGACATTAGATATTATCTCAGTACATTGAAACATAGAAAGCAATGTATACCCAGGATAAAAATTTTCAGACATGTTTTACAAAACTATTGAAATGCCTGAAAAACTTCTTCCAAGGTTCAAACACTTAAAGATTGCCAAATCAAGTGAGTCTATTAAATCCACTAAATTTCTTCACAAAACGGGAAAGTTAGTTGAATTTCAGAAAAACAGTAGGTTGCTTTCTACATAGTGAAAGCATACCTGCTAACATTAATGATATGCCTGTGCTATCAGGTTTTCAATGTCTGTTACCTGAACAGCCATGTCCTCTTCAGAGAAATAAATAGAGAGAAAAAGCACATCTTGACAGATTCAGAATATCTTAAAAATACTTGGAGTGAAATGACGGTTTCTAAAAGACATTTGAAAAAATCAAGAGAGAAAATTTATTCTGGTCCAGGTATTCCCGATGGTCCTGTGAACAAAGGGTGTACTTAGTATACTGTTTTTCTGGTTCCAAAGCAGAAAAGGGTTTACTTTGTAACAAAATCTGTATTGCTCTCAATGCACACTTTTAAATACCTGCTATATTTTTTCTAGTAGTCAGATATTCAATCAAAAGCTGCTTTTCAAGACATTGAAAGAGGAACATATCATTGCATGGTGCAAATTGTTTTGATTTCATGCAAACATTGCATCCAATGTGTTGCAATCTTGATGCCAATTGTTCCAATAATTATCATACTCTCATGAATTTACTGCAGCTGGTGGATGGCTTATTGTAATTTTTTTATTCTTTTTTTTCTCCCTAAGAAATTTAACAGGCAAGAGTGAATTTCAAACCACAACAAACAATTACATAACTTTGTGAGAACAACAATTTTCTGAACAAAAAAGACCCTATTTAAAATAGGATGAGTTAACATTATTTCACCTTTTTGTGCACCTGCCTGAGAGAGACAGAGGTGAAAAGCAGTATTCAGAAGCATACACCATAACAGGTCAATGGACCAACCACTATTTTGACTTTGACAATGACCTGTAAAAGTGTTTCAAAAGGAAATCTAAGACCTTTATGACACATCTAGTGAAATACCACGTGCACAAATGGAAATTTCCCATAATCTCATCATCTTGCTGATTGAAACCTTTTCCTTTGAGGTAAAACAGGTGCAGGAAATCAACAGAGGAAATTAGCAACTATCCAAGACTATTCAAGATAAAGAGCTAAAATTAATTGTCTTTAATGTAAAGGTAATTTGTATAAATTTAAAAAAAATTAATTTCAAAGCTTTAGTTGCTATAAAAACAGTGAATAAACCCCAAAATTTTACTAAACTCTGCAATGGTCACTTAAGCCTAAGTATTCTTTGTCTTTCTACACCTAATTTTCCTTCCCTTTGAATGTGCTGATATCAGCAATACCCTCTTTTGATGACTACCAAAGTCCTGTCTCTCAAGTCCAGCTGAAGTTGCAGAAACCTTTATCAAGTTCAGGGACAATGGCCTGAGAGAAATCACTGAGCCTTTTGATCTTCTTAATTTTTCTTCTTTTTTATTAAGATTTAACTGAGCTTTGTTTCAGAGTAGTGGACTGTGAAACTAGGATAGGGACATTAGACTTTGCTGGGAAAAATATATGTATGAAATATTACTATGGCAAGGTTGTGTGGATAGTTTGTGATGTGTGAAATGAAATCCCTACTCAATGTGCCTAGGCAATGCAATTAGTGCTATCCTGGTCAGGGATTTCATGTTAGAAATGAAAAGATTTGTCCTGAAAATAAAGTAGCACCCTAAAAATTACAAAATAACAAAATCCTTAAGAGATCTACTTTGATTTATCATTTTTATGCATGTATACTGAGTTTAAGTGAAGAGTCATTTTCAATAAAATTTTGTGGCTAAGCTGAATTACTGAATTACTGTATTACTGAATACCTAGTAAATTGCTGATCAGAATAGTAAATGCAGAAAATAATTAACTTGGTCTGGAATTCAGTCACTTTGTAGAAATGGAAAAACTCAAGGTGACTAGGAGGTTTTCATTCAACTCTTCTAGTAGAATATACAATCTTAAAAGAGAAAGAAAAAACCATAATAGAGGGATTTTTAACTAACCTCCCCCCGCCCCAAACAATCAAACAACAACAAAAAGCAGCAAAAATCTGCCCCACAAACAAACCAAAAAACCCAGCCTTGATATTTCTCCCAGACAAAGCAAAGCACAGTGTGCTAGGCTGAAATTACTTTATCCTGGAGAGACAAAACTGGCAATATATTTTCCCTGCTGAAAATATGAATTTTGTTTCCTCCCTTCCAAAGATGAAGTGCAATCTTGTTTTCCTCTTTTACGCCAATTTGTACTAAAGGAAAATTCTTTCAAAAATGGCACTGGTGGTAAAAAAAAAAAAAAAATTGTGTCTTTTAGCCAAGCACTGCCTTCAGAAACTATACAAACAGCTCACTGAGACTGAAGTGAACAGGTTGATTTAGCTGTTAGTCTTTCTCATAACCCAATATTATTTAGGATAGAACTACATATTCCTGGCTTCAGTGGTTTGAGTGGTTCATAAAGTTTTGTTCTGACCCTGTGCACAGACATGAAACTCATATTTACAATATTATGTCCTTGCTGTAAATACAGTTTAAAACTATATAAAAATAAATTAAAAGCTTCTAATAATTTAAGTCTGTGTCAGAAATGTGGCTGAATCAATTTTTAGATGAAAACAGCACAAATACTTGACATGGTAGGAAAACTCATGGACTCAGGAAGCTTCCTAGGCACTGGAGTGAGTTACAGGGTCATTAAGCTGTTAATATCTTCTTTGGCATGAATTTTGCCAGCCTTTCTATACAGTTCCCTGATAGAGTTTGGCTGTCAAAATATTCTAAAGGTGGTTCCCAATGCTCAGTTTCCACAGTGTCTCCTTGTATCTAAAGCCAAGTCATGGTGCTTAGCCTCAGTGTCAGGAAATGTTTCTGGGCACGTTCAGTTTGCTAGAAGCCAAAATATCCTGACTTTTGGCTGTCCAGATGTTTGTGTTCCCTGTTTGTGTTCATAAGGGTAGGCAGAAAACACAAGGTTACTAAGATTATTTCTGACAGAAAACAAAAACAGGTTAGAATATTTGATAAAAATAAAAATAATTTTTTTTAAGCAGATAGCATGATTTTTAAAAGACAGCATGATTGAGATCAGGGTCTCCAAAAGCTGAAGTAATTTACAAAATAATCCCTTGACTTGGTCCCTATGGCAGTCTGGAGGGACACATAACCAAAGAAGTAAATCAGAAATCTAGCTTGGAACTGGTCTGGCAAGGAACTATATATTCCATGTTCATCTTAAAATAAGAACTGGAATGAATAGTTTCATTTAGAGGGTTATGATTAGATGGAGAGAAGATGCACTTCACTCAGAATAAAGAGTGATTTTTTGTACTGTGTAAGCAACGCATTTCTGCGCCTACAAGTTTGTCCTGTTTTCAGTGACATAAAATGAAAAAATAAACAACCAGGAAACCATAATACAGATTCTTGGAAAGATAAATTAAATTCTCTTTACTTTAAAACTTTTAAATGCAACATCATCCTACTTGTTTCATTCTTTTTCAGGGTCTTCTCAGACCCAAAAATATGAATTAACTTCTAAAAAGCGTGTTTTCTTTACTCTATATTTCCTAGTTCAGAAGATCTGTGATCCTTATTAAAATATAAAAGTGCATTATTACTACTAATAATTCCACCTTATTTCAAGTATAAAGAGCATTGTAGTCTTTAAATTAACACAACTGCTATGCCCATTTGGAGTCTTTGAGCTGGTAACTAGTTCTCAGGGATGGTGTTGAACCAGGACAAACTGTTCTCCATCTTGATTGGATCTTCAAGATGCTATCAAAATATCTATTGCCAGGAAGTAAAAATTAGCAATGTTTTTTAGATTTAATGAAGTCAAAAAACACAACATGAGATAAAAAAGCATGGGCAGGTGTCTGGAAAAATTAATTGAATCATAAAATGGTTTAGGTAGGGGACTTTCTAAGACCATCTCATTCCAATCCCCCTGACGTGGGCAGGGACACCTTCCACTAGATCACATTGCTCAAGGTCCCATCCAGCCTGGCCTTTAACACTTCCAGGAATGGGGCATCCAAAACTTCTCTGGGCAACCCGTGCCAGCACAGCACCACCCTCACAGTAAAATTTCAAGGATCAATACCTAGGTGACAAGAGATTGCAAAGTGTAATCTAATACAGGTTCTTACTGTGGCATATTTACTGGGGAGCTGAACGGATCTTTTCTAAATAACAATTTGCAACCTTGTGACCTTTTCCTTCTTTCCATTCCAATTTCCCTTAAATTATCATTCTAAATTTGTCAAAGTGTCTCTCAGCAATCTGACAGGTTATAGCTACATATTGAATAGAGAAAGCATTGATTTGAAAGGAAAAGTAATTTCTTAGAAGTTCTATTCTGCAAGAATTTTGTGTCTGCCAGGAATTTAAAAATTTGTATGTACTCAATGAAAATTGCTCTTACACAAAGAGTAAAATATTCTAGCAATAGTCTGTTGTTGGTATCTTAATTATGTTATTTTTACTTGGCAAACAAAGATTTTGAGCATGTAAACTAGAGTTAGCTGAAATGCATTTTGATTCAAGCCATATTCAACAACATTGTGCACTAAATAAAAACTCATTTGCTCTTTTATTTTTTCTAAAAAATTATCAGTCTTAAAAAAAGAATAAACACTCCAAAAGGCTAACATGTGAAAAATCTTGATTTCTCAAGACCTGAAATGGTTTTGATTGTCTCTAGTATATTTCAAGGAAATCACCATTCAAGCCACCAGTCTTATAGGATCATAGCCATGTCTACCTATTCTATAACTGGAAAGAAGTGTAATTCATCTTCTCTCTGTCTCTTGATCTTTTTTGTTCCGGTTCTCTCCTGTAGCCTCTCTTGTAGGCTTTCACCTCCTTGAGTGATATTGGAAAGCCTGGTTGGGTATATGCTAACCCCATGTCTGTAAGGACACCACAACTCATAGAATCATGGAATGGCTTAGGCTGAAAGGCACCTCAAAGGTCATTTACTTCCAACTCCCATACCATGGGCAGGCATGCCACTCACTAGTCTTTTATGTATAGCTGACTACTGAAATTGTCTGCAGGTCCCACCACCCGAATAACATAAGGCAAATAGGCTTCAATCAACCTTCACTGATTCAGAAATATTCTTCCGCTTCATTAATTTTGTCTGCAGTTGTAAAAATCACAATAAATTATACAAATAACAACAGAAGCTTCCCAGGGTTAACTATTTGCAAGGAAATCTTAAGATGAATCTGTTTAATCTATTCTATTATTCAATCAGAGCTACAATAACACTGTAGTGTAAATGCTTACTTATTCTGAATCCCACTGATTAACATTACTTGCCAAATTATGTACTTCCAGTTTGTTCTATGTGTTCAGTAATGGTTTGAGTGTGGAAATAAGATTTGTTGGGATCTTCCTTGTGATTCCCAGTCCCAAATTTGTAGTCAAACTGTGATATCTCTGTTTCACAGTTACTTTAATGAATACTGAGTTTAATAAAATTTGTAGGTGAAGCCTTCAATTTTCATCCCTTTCATTTTAAATAAATCTGTTCCCATCTTGTAATTCCAATAAAAGGTTATTTGCTTTCTTTCAGGTAAATAGTCTGAATTTCCTGAAATGGGTGTCAGAAGAAAGATGAAAGCAAAAGAAAACTTTTTGTGGGAATCAAGCAAACAAAAAAACCAAAACCAAAGCAAACCAAAAACATGTTAACATAATGAGAATTGCAAGACAACCACTCATAGAAAAAAATGGCTTCTTTGTAACTTGTGAATTGCAGGTTTGCAAATAAAGCATTTGAAGTCCATGACAAAATGAACAGTGTGCCCTTGGATTGCCAAGGTCTTAAAGGTTCTTGGTCTTAAAGGTAAACTCACAGTCTAGTAAAATAAGCCTCTGGACCTGTGATAATGGAGAGTGGAAGGCCGGACAGACAGATTTAATTTTTTTTAAATAGGTCAAATTAGAGTATAGGTCTTTATATTATAAATCCCTGAGGTCACTGACAATCTGGGGCAGATTTTAACTCATGCTGGAAGGTTTAAAATCTCAGAGCCACCTTCCTGGGCCTTGCTATGTTTAGCTTTTTAGCATTCAGACTCTGTTTTTTAGCTAGTTACCTCTTGTTTTCATCTTTGTTTATTAGCATTGCAAATGTGTTCCTAGTACAAAGCTTACTGTTCCTTAGACTGTGTTTCATGATTGTCTCTAAGGTATTTATAATTATGTGAAAACAAACATCTTCTAACAATTCTTGTTTCCAGAACATACAACATTTTTTGAAACAGAAGGTTCCAAAGGGACTAGTGGTTTTGGAGTGATTTTTGCATTACACATATTACAACATACCTTGTTTTGTGCTGCCGAAAGATAGGATTGTTTTTCACTAAAACATATATATTTTAAGATGCATGAATACATAAGAGAAAATCATAGTTTTCGTGTAATTATCTGCTGGTTAAAGTTGTGTACAGGTCTAAGTTTTAAATATCATTGTGAAAGATTGTTTCCCATGGCATGTTGCCTGAAGTACATTTTATTTTGAATGCAGATTGAAATAAACATCTTGGTTTTTTTCCCCTTTAGTCTTTTAAGAAGCTGCTAGAGTTCCTAAAAAACCTTTTCACCTCTCTCTAAAGCTGTGAATATCTACAGAGCAACCAAAATAGCAATAGACCATTTACTGCAGTAAATACAAGCTAAAGCGTTGATATTATAATTGGAAAACTATTTGTTAAAAGGTCTGACTGAAATAAAGGTTCCTGGCATAAATGTTTTGCTTTATCTAAAAGTAAAAGTAAAAAAACCAACCAAAAAAAAAAAAAAACCAAAAAAAACAAAAAAAAAACACCAACAAACTCCCCCCCCCCCCCCCCAAAAAGAAAAGAAACCACCAAAAAACCACAACCCTTCTCCCCCCCCACCCAAAACAAAAAAACCCCAAAACAGCTAAATATCATTATGGATCCAATAAACAAAGAAAATATAGCTATTAAAAAAAATTACACAGTACACCTTCAAAAGCAAAATGATGGTATAAAAAATTCAGATAGATGATTCAGACATACCCCCTGTTGTTGTTACCTTACCAGTCTACTTAGAAAAATATTAAAATACATAAAATATATACAGGAATTTGGTTTGGTAGATGATGCTTGCCTGGCTATTCAGAGGCTATTTAAAGGTCTCTTGAACTTGGATCATTAGATCATTTTCTAAGAAACTAGAATAGAAATAGCAGCATGTCTCTATCCCCCTCATGTGTCCTGCTCTTATCAGAAAAGCCTTGATTTAAGAGGTTTTTTGTGTTTTAAAATTATTCAGGAAAATGAAGAAACTTATATTTTTGAGAGCTGATCCAAAATCCACTGAAGCCTCAAAAAGATTTATGTGATCTTTGGATGAGGCAATAGTTAGTGTGGTTGCTTCAGTGACTCATCCAGTCTGTCTAATGCTCCAGACTAATCTTACTCGGCTTACTGTCTGTTTTGCTTTCTAATGGTTGTACTTTGCATAATTAGGTAACCATAATGACAAATCATGACATTTTTCAAAAGTCTTGAACTGAGCTTTGCAATTTAGTAAAAAAAAGAAGAAACATAAGATCCAGTTCATATACTTTATGGTTACCAGAGGGGAAACCAGGAGGAACAGAATGAGATTATTTTTCCTAACTCCACTGCTTATCTGCTTGCACTAAGCAGGCCTTACAGTAGTGGCCACTGTAGTCAGACTGAGGATTTTTATTTGTTTTGTAGGTTTTTTCTCTATGTAGACACTAAAGGACCTGCTGTCATACTGCTTTTTCAGCAGTTTGGTGATAAGCTGTCCTTCATAGAATAACAGAATGAATGGGAGAGAAAGGCATCTCTGGAAACATAGCAAGGTCAGCTAAGTTCTCAGGGCAATTCCAATGCTAGAGACACCACATTATCTTCAGGCTACACATACCAGTGCTGAACATCTTCATCAAGGTAAAAAAAAATTTAAAATGAACTTTTTATCCCATTTAACTGATATTTTTGGTATTACACATTGTACCCATTCTCTCTTGTCTACTATCATGGTACTACTGAGAAGCTTGTGGCTTCACCTTCTTTATTGCTTCCCATAAGTATCTGTTCATGTGTTTACATTCCTTCTGAGCCTTGTTTCCTCCAGGTTTAGTTATAATCTTAGTTATCTCAGTCTCTCCACAAATTAAAAATGCTTCAGTCTCTTAAGTCATTTTTGTTTCTCCCTGCTGTACTTCGTCCCATATGTCCACATTTGTCTTGTACCGAGGAGCTCAGAAAGGAACACAAAATCCAGGTGTGTCTTACCAGCACCTCTAGCAGAGGGGAAGAAACACCTCACTCAACCTGTTGTCACTTTGCTGCCTAATACACTCCAGCTGATGTTATTGCCACAAATGGACACTGACAACTCCTGTTCAAGTTCTTGTTCACCAGGACATTCATGCCCATCTCTGTCAAGCTACTTTGGAGCTGGTTGGTTCTCTAGCTTGTGCTAGTTTAGAAGGCTCACTATCCTTGTGGCCAGGATTTAACACTTTCCCTTCAGTGAACCTGAGGTTTGTGTCAGGCTATTTCTCTAACTTCCAGGTCCTTCTGACTGAGGGTGTAGCCATCTGGTTTATCAACACTTCTCTCTACCCTTTGCCAAGTAATTGTGATCTTGTCAAGAAAACTGTTTAAGAAGATTCAAGTATTTTGGTGTTGTAGGATATATAAGTGCTCAGAAAAATATTTTACATGTTATCTGGATCGCATGAATCATAAATTTTCAAGATCAATCAGCCAAGTTTAAGAAGCAAGACTCATGACACTTCATCAATGCATACGCTGCTCTAATCACAATTCATATTGGTGTGAGGGTAAATATATCACTTCAGTGAGTTGACAGATTTCTTAATGGGTGCTTTGTAGGAACAAAAATTCTGTAAGATAAATATCTCTATAAACCTACCATTATGAATGTGCACTAATGTACACAGAGGGATGAATACATTAACAAAAATCTGCCACTTGTATCCCTCTATCTCTTTTTACACTTACGGCAAGGCAACCAGATTGAATAACCCTGTAACTCTGTTCCCTTCTGTGATCTTTACTCTGTGTCTTTTATTTTCATATGCATTCACGCATACTTGAAAATGCTCATAATTGTAATGCTACAACAATATACCTTCTTTTGAAAATGTGTTATATTATGAAAAATATGGAAATGTATAACAGGAAAGGTTGAGTGCTGTGGTAAGTAAAAAATTGTCAATATTGATGGCACTAGCCACAATCCTTTTCCTCTGAACATTTTTTGATTATACTTATTTGAAGAGCAGTCAAATTCATACTGTGGCATGTGACAAGTCAAGATGCAGAAGATCAAAACTTGGTCCTACCTCCACTGATTTAAATGCAAGGAAACTGTACCATGCTCAAGTGTTCTTAGTGAAACAGTTGAATTTTAATTTGGTTTCCAAGTACAAAAAATGTGTTTCACTAGCAACCTGTTAGGGTTTTCTCTTCATACTCCTTTGATTCATTTCTTGAAAGTATGCTTATTTATGCATTCTTTTATAAATGTAATCCCAGCTCATTTTGTGTTTCTCATTGGGATATCATTTAAGCATAAGTCAAGCTCTGCCATGTGCAGTCAGACAATTTAATAGAAAAGATTACTTAAATACTAAAAGAACTGATTGAAATAAAGCCCTGGTGGATTCTTCAGTAAATATTTTTACAATATTACACATAACTTATAATGCTTTCTTAATAACTGTAGACATTGATGGGCTCTGGTAAAGATTAGGTTCAGCAATCCAGGCTAAAAACTGTGGACAAAATAAATTCCTAAGACCAGATGTCTGTTTACATAGACCAGAGCCTTTATGTTCTTGTCCATTCATTATCAGGATCCGGAATATCATTTCATTTTTTTTTATTCCTTCCTGAACATGAGAATTTCTGCTTTTCCAGGTGATGAACCTAATTCCAAGCTCACTTGCTAGCTCATACAAAGAATTGCAAAGTTGCCCTACCATTTTTGACTTTAGGGAAGAATAAAATTCCTACTGGGGCACGTGACAAAAGATGACTGGTAAGAACACAGCTACAGAGCAAGCTGTGTCCAGGATGTGTAAGTACTTCAGTTGGTTTTAAAAGTACTGCCATCTGATAACAAAATCTGCAGCCAGCTCATAAGGAAATTATTGAGCATGCTGATTTTGGTGCTGGTGAATGCACTTTTCAGTACATGTGATCTATTGAGCCTTTTTCAGGGAAATTTGTCAAAATATACCCTTACTCTTCATGTTTCTAGGTTTCTTTTCAAATCTTCCATTATCTTTTAAGTGCAGAAATTACTACGGACAACCAACAAAAGAAAATTACTGCTTAAACCAAGAAGAAAAGACATACCCACTGGGGATGTTGGTTGACAGGCAGCTGAATACTGACCAGCATGTGCCCAGCTGGTGAAGGAGGTCAATGGCATCACGGCCTGTACAGAATAATGTGTCCAGCAGGACATGACAGTGACCATACCCCTGTACTGCTCGCTGGTGAAGCAAGTTCTGTGTGCAGTTTTGGGCCCCTCATTGCAAGAAAGACCCTGAGGTGCTGCATTGTGTCCAGAGAAGGGCCATGGAGCTGGTGGAGGGTCTGCAGCACAAGCCTGATGAGGAGCAGCTGAGGGAGCTGGGGGTGTACCTGAAGAAAAGGAGGTTCAGGGGGCCCTTAACGCTCTCTACAACCATCTGAAATGAGTTCATCTACCTAGGTGGGGGTTTGCCTCTTCTCCCAGGCAGCAAAAAATGTGACAAGAGGAAATGGCCTCAAGTTGTACCAGGGAAAGTCTAGTTTGGATTTTAGGGAAAATCTCTTCACTGAAAGGTGTGTCAAGAACTGGAGCAGGCTGCCCAAGGAAGTGGTGGAGTCACCATCCCTGGATGTATTTAAAAACATGAAGATGTGACACCTGGGGGCATGGTTAAGTGGTGGACTTGGCGGTTTTGGGGTAAACAGTTGGACTTGACGAACTTAGATTGCTTTTCCAACCTAAACAGTTGCAATATTTCTGGGATTTTGGATGCTGTAAGGTTTTGGAAAATGGTAAAAAATAGATTAATCTTACTTTTCTCTTCAAGGTATTTGACATGTCTCTTACTTCCAGGTGATACCTAATCATATACTTTCAGTGACAAGACTTAAAATCTACTTAATAACTACCTTGGGTTTTTTATGGTTTTTTCTTCCCTTTGGTTTGTTTGTGCTGCTTCCCATCATGTGCTTATCCCTGGAGACAGAGATGACTTTGAAATTATTTGCACAAGTACCTTTGGAAGTTCCCAGTGCAGCAGAGAGCTCTAGAGAAGAGACCTTTGTTTCTCTAGAGAGCAACAGAAATGAAGATTCAATGACTGTGTGAAGGTAAGATGCAAAATCATGACAGCCTTTACAACTGCCTGATGAGTTTTGGAAATCTTTATATGAAAACAGACATCATAATGCATGCACAAAGGAAGAACAACAGAAAATAAGAGACACATGATTTCTGTAAAAACTTTATAGACACCTCAGAAAACATTGAAATCTTCTTTTATATTTAGACCTCATAAGTTCGAGAAGGAAGGGAGGCACACAGCTACTGAGGAAATATGATTATTGCTAACGAGTTAGGATGAAGTCTCATGAAAATGTTGTGTTCCAAAAAATTATAGGAGGAGAATAAATTATTTACTTTCTAGTGGTATTTTTCTGATGATAATTTTTCTGATGATGCAAACTTATAGCTCACACAGTACCCTATCTTCTGTGCAAATAGAACTTCAACTTAGCTTAGGAAAATCTGGGTCAATGAAATCTGCTTGGAATGAATGAGAAAACTGTAAATGTATAATTGTATGCATAATATTTTCTGCAACGACTACCTCAATGTTTTTGACTGAGTTAATAGAGGAATAAAACTCTAATGCTATAGATAAGAGAGAAAATTTTGATTCCTTGGTTTTATTAGCAATGTAATATAAGTAATGTATATATAATAGTAATGTAACATAATGTAATATGTCATGCTGATATAACAACAGAAATGCAGTAATTAGAACTGATATAAACTTAATAAATAATAATAATTTGAAAAAAATTTAAACATTCTCTTAGGTATTAGCCACATTTAGTTGCAAAATTTTGGAAAAAGAAGGAATGTATACTGATAACATATGGAAATAAACAAATGAATATGATTCTTTTAAATTCTTGTCAAGGCTAAATATAGTAAATCACACAGTAAATACAAATGTAGTTAGCAGAGTTATGATGATTTTTTCCCTATTTTCTCCTATTTTATATCATTATTGGATACATCAGTTTTGATTTTATATGGAAGCACTCATAGATGCTTACTGAAGTCATCCTTTGACTTCCTCTAATAACTCCCATATACATAACTAGTTAGATATTAATTTTGCTAAGTAGTAAGTACTTAATTGGCTTTATCTAATCTGGGTGTAATCAGACACTCAACAGAGCAGAGGATTCTTTTAACCAAAAGGTCTCCTAAAGAGAAGATTGTCTCTGCTTCAGCAGCAGCCTCATTAGGATTGCCCGGAGAAAATTTCCTATTATGGCAATGGATTAGTTAGCCTAGAAAATCAAAGGAAACATTTTAAAAGCCTTCTTATTAGAAAATTAGTGTTCCTGAGCTGAAAACTGCAGTCACAGCCAAATAAACATTTACAGAAGTTGCGATTCCATTTCCTATAGACAGAGCAAGTCGTTTAAAGTGTCTCTGAATTGTCAATTAGCTTGAAGTTTTTTAATGGCTTTGACCCAGGAGAAATCTTTTTTTTCTCTGATATACTCTTCTGTAGAAAAATTTCCTTATCCTAGCAGAACTTCTTCCCATTTTATTTGTAATGGTGGGGTTCTTTTAGGTTTTAACTACTTAACACCTCTGCTGTAAAATGAAAACTGCCAGATAGAGTGATGCACAGATGTCTACTGATAGTACCAGAGCCTGCACAAGTGTCACTTTGAGCAGGTCAGGGAACAAGGCTGTTTCAGCTGTGTTAAACCATTACAGTTGTCTTCACACTGTCCTCTTTTAATGCAAGAATCATCTTTATTGCGTGTAAAATTGAAAAAAGATACAGAAAGGCAATGGACTGAATAATTATACAATACTTTTGTTAAATTGCACCCCACAGAGGAACAAAAAATGGGAAAAAAATCAGTTCAGGATCAATGCGTATTACTTGTTCTGTGAGAAAAATGTAAGCAAATCTGGATTTGAAAATTTTATTCTAGATTCAATTGTGAACCTCACAAAGCCTTCAGCTGAGATAATCAACTCAGTGTTTCTGTAGTTCTCAAACATGTAAGACTAGAATTTCTGAATGCAAACTTCCAGCCCTGATGATGCTTGACAAGGATAACTGGAGCTACTTTATTCCCTGTCTCAGAAGAATGCTGTGTTAGTACTGCCCATTTGCCTGAGCACTCATGTCTTTGGCATAAGAGAAGAGGGAATGAAATTTCAAAATCCTCAAAACTTCTGAAATGCTTGAAGTGCTTAAAGTACCATGTGAAATACTTATTGCTACTCTACACTGTTTGTTTACTGTTTGTTGAGCTCTGAACACTGAACAATAAACATTCCCCTTAGGAGAGCACCTAGGATATTAAATATATATGAAAAATAGACCTACCTATGTATACTTATACAGTCATGCAGCACTCCAAGACAATAGGAGATTGATGTGAGGGAAGTGAGAAATGGCCTTTCAAAAGAAAAGAAGAAGTTTGTATATTTGTGAATTCTGTTTTGCTGTGTTGAATGGTAAGTCACTACAAAAGAGTCTAAGAATAAGACACACATATGATGATGTTTTCACAGTGTATTTCCCTACTGCTTTGAACAACCTATAGCTTGCAGAGTTTTTGTGTTGGTGCTATCTTTTGTTTGTTAGATCTGGAGAGATTCCTTTTCTTATGAATTTAATTGCTGTTAAAACTTTTTTTCAACACTAAATACTGACGCAAGTTTTCTATGGTACTGAGTTTCACAGCTATGCTATATATTTTGCAATGGCATATCTGTTTTTTCTTTAACTTGACTATTGAGTAAAATCACATAGATTTGGCTATTTTATACCCAGAATTCTCTATTCATTATGATTTCATGATGCTCTATCATTCATATACTCTATGGGCTCATCCAGTCTGGAGGATTGTGGTTGGTTTAGTCCCTTTTGACTGTTCACTGCTTACAACTAGAAGCTATTTCATACTTGGGGTTGACTCAATCCCCTTTATCTGAATTTACAAAGAGACATGAAGCATCTGCAATATCTGTTGCACAAATGAGTTCAGTAAGACACAAGCTACCAGGGAATTTTATTGTAGTACAAAAGAGAAATTGCAGACACTGGCAGATGCATAAATAGAGATGATAATGTATAAAAACAGGCAAAACTATACCCAGACATAAAGACTGTGCAAGTAGATTAAATAGAACTTCAAATGCATTGCATAGTTCCTAAGTTTTTAAGACAAACTAGACCTTCTGATCTGCTCTGCACTGTGGATATCTTGCTCTTTTTCTTTGTAGCTTCCTCTTTTTCTTTGTACTGTCTTAAAGCAGTTTACATTAATTAGAATACAGACACTCCTTAGCTTGAAAAGCAAATAATTTCCCGGTGATGATTCTTATTCAAATAAGGAAGAATGGAAGTAATTTTTTTTTTAATTTTTTGACCAAATTTCACTCTAACTCTTAGAGGAAAGTCCTGGCTCTTACACCTTAGCCATTCTTGAAGGTTAATGGAATAAAATTCAAGAACAACAGACATATATTTATTGCTTTGAATCTATTGAAAACTAATGCAATTTGTCTTTTTCTGTACTGCTCCTAACCAAAACATTGAAGCATGGACACTCAATTTTGAGTCATGTGGTGAGGCATTTTTTGAGGTACTTGAGCTGTCTTGAAGCTCACTGTGAGAATTTACCACAGCTGATGCAGTTACGTGAAATGTGCCATCTGGTTGAACTCACAATGAACTCAGAACTCTTTACTACATCTTCCCTTTGGGTGAAAATCAGAGACATAAAACTTCAAAAGGACTTATAAATCATAACAGATTTCAATATGACAGGAGGATTTTTAAACATGATTATCATGACAGGATTTAAGGGCACATTTATAGCCTAAACCAGATATATTTCAAGAGCTAAATGAGATGGGCTGGCTGAAATCTTTCTATTTGGGATTTTTAACTTGATTTGTAGATCTCTCGTTGAATTTGTCTACCTTTGAGAAGGCAAAGAAATGGCAGAGGAGTCTGCGGACTTTTTTTTTTTTAGATCCACTTTGGAATGAGTCAAATGTTTTAGAAATTATTTAAATGAAATGTGATCTTTAAAATAAAAGTCTCTAAAATAAAACACAGTCCTGCAGATTTATTCTGAAGATTTATAAATCATAGCTAAAGAACCTTTTAATAAAAACATGTTCTGAAGATGTTTAATGTGTAAATGTTCCTACATTTAAAACTATCTGGCTTGATTCTGCAACCATCTCTTAGTTTGGCACAAAAATAAACCCTCTAAAGATTATACATTTCTATAACATGTATGGAGTCACCTCTGGTACTAAGCCCAAACTATGAATTCCTGCTTCAATAAAAATGAAATTATGCATTAGACCCAACTTATTCGGACATAATTTCACTTAACAATAATGGAATACTTGGAATGTTAAAGTAGAGAGGTTAAATAATCTCTGGCCACTTCTGGAAACACTTCTTGCTGCCTTCACTACAAGAGTTTGTAGACTTTGCCTACAGCACCTTAATGATTCTATGATTCTAAGGCTCAGCAGAGTTATGATGAAATAGGTGGCCTAAGGAGAGTTTATGTCACCATGCATTAATTCTAATTAATCTTGTGTGGCATTCTGGTCAAGTGACTTTCTCTCTATCATGGTTTTTCATTTTTTATTTTGTTAATTAGTTTGAAGAAAAAATCTCTCATTCTTTAGGGCAGAAACTGTATTTCCTGCACATCTTGTCAGGGCAGAAATGTTCACACTCAGACCAAGAATCAACAGTAGTATTAGGCATTTTGCATTCAACTGAACTTTGAAATGGGTCATAATCTTCGTCTGAGGAATCATTCTGCTACAGATTAACTCACTTTCTGCAGCAGCAGCAGATAATTCCTATCTTGAACAAGTTGTGATGTGAGCCAATATTATCATTATCACACCTCAAAAATAGGAGATAGCTGAAAGAAAGTAATTTAAAAACAAATAAACTGAACTTCAAAAGTGTAACAGAACCTTCAAAGCGTAATTATGGGGCTCTACAGTCAATATTGCTTCTGTATATTTCAGCTGGCTGATTAACTGGCAAAAGTACTTTAAGCTACTTCTGTCATTTTAAAATAACAAATATTTTTCTTTCCTGGTGTACTTGGCATTTCTTCCTTTGTGTTGCAAATATTTTTTCTCTACTGAGATCGTACTTTAGCAAAATAATTAATTTTAGACAAAGGATTAAGCAGAATATTAACTTTTATCTTTGTTAATAAGCAAGAAAAATGCTTCCGTGAAGCTGTTTGTAAGCAGAACTGAGTAGGAAATAGTTTCAAACAATGATCCCTGTAGCCAGTTAGTCTGGGCTTGGAGTAAAATCCAAACCATTTAGGGCTGGCAGCAGATATACAAAAATAATCTTGATTCCAGTGTTGTGGACTCCCATGTCAGAGGCATTAAATATCACTGAAATCCTTGTTTAAACAAAAGAAGACTAGGAAAGAAGAAAAAAAATTAAAAAGAAATAAAATTTGTTTCTATTGACTTTCATTTAAAGCAGAATTTCAGAGTTTTTATAAAGCCTAAACTAATGTGACTTAGGAAAAATTATAATAAAATTACTACATAGTCCCTTGCAAGTATTCTATTTTATATTTCATTACTATAAAACAATGTTGCTCATCAACAGAAACCCAAATATCTTCCTCTTTATCTATGTTTGGACTGTGACAGGTAGAGTTGAGGAATTAATGTCTCAAGAACTGGTTCTTAAAATGCACCTGGACACAAAGAAGTCCCAGTCAAGCAGTACTTGGAAAAAGCTGCATCCCCCCAAGTACAAGCAGATGATTATTGTCTGTGCATATTATTGGCAGATATTTTGTGATTACATCCTGCCTCACCTTTTCTGACTATGTGATTCTGAACCGTAAACCATTTCACGGTCAACATCTCATCCAAAGAAGATAGAAAAAGAAAAATTTAGTAGATTAGTCATGTTTTATATAAACAGAAACAAAAACAAAATCTGTGAGAAAATTCTAAGTGGATGACTTCATTCTGTGAGGAAATTATATTAAAAAAACCACCATGATAAAGTAGACAAAAGAATGCCACGGTCAATCTACAATGATTGCAGCAGCCAAATGAACCTGTATGAATTGGCATGACCTTACTGGTGTCAAAGCATGATGTTACTGACATTAAAAAAAAACTCAGGGGCAAGTACAACCTGCTTAGTAAATTATGTGATTATCTGTTCCACAGAGCATTACTAGTAAATGGTGGATGAGCTGTAAATTGAAAGGTAGTCCTTTTCGTAATCTTGAAAGTATAAAATATCTTTCTGGTGATTGTTAATCAACAAATTAAATATTTCTCAATCAGATATAAACCAATGACATTACAGCCTCATATTGCAGTCTTCTGCTTTGCAAAATGCTTTTATAAGCACTGTGGGAATCAGCATTATTCTGAATTCCTGTTATTAATTTTTGTCAGAATTAAAACGACTCATATGAACAGCTGCATGGCAGAACCTCTTTTAGTCGACCATAGAAACAAGAATCACCCTGGTGAAAAAAAAAAAAAAAAATCAAGTAACAAAACACGTCTCTAAAATGTGAGCCCCAATACTGCCAGTGAAGTTCTTAAACACAAAGGATTTTTAAAAAAAATTATTTGAGCATCTCTACTAGTTATTTTTCACAGCAAAACAAGGGGGTTTTTCCTCTCTTAACCCATCATGATAATCATTATCATTACCCATGTACATTATGGGAAAAACCCTGTGGATCAACATAAGATCCATCTCTATTAATTTTCAGGACAGAGAAGTAGCAAGACAAGGATTTTTTATTTTTTTTTTCCCAGAGAGCTCATAATATGAGTGACAGAAGCTAAATCTATACCATTAAATTAAAAAGCACCAAGAAATATTCCCAGGCACCAGATTTCAATTGTTTATGATGTGAAATTGTCAGAATGGTTTTAAGTAAGTTTCTGGACAGGTCCAGGCAGCACTCTTCAAAATGAATCTGAAGCATGTATCAGGAGGTAGTATGAACCAGAGGCAATTCCCAGTCTCCATTTTGAATTCTGACACCTTTCACAAATTGTTAACACAGCTTTCACAACACTGAGGAGCTATGCACAATCCAGCCTCTGTTCCCCTTGCAAGACCTGAAGAGTGAGATGGGCCAAAAATGTCTCATTGACATCTCTAGCCCTCAGTTAGCTACACACAGCCAAGAGAACATTTTCATTTTTGCAGTTGAAATCTGGGACAATGAAGTATCATTTTTTCTATTGTTCTAAATGTTTCTCTTTCAAATTGATAACAAAATTCTCAGTTTGTCCATGAAGTAGAGAATTCTCATTGTTACCACATCCTTTCCTCTTCACTTGGGCACAGCAGAAAGAAGGCTTCATGGGCTCTACCAAAGTCATGTTTTGCAGGGGCTTAATAGTGCCTCAAAGAGCCAGGCATTCACAGGCATCCTCTGGGGAGCTGTGTTCAGGTGTCTGGAGTTGGCAATTAGAAGGATCTTTTCCATTCTTACGATCCACCTTTGCTATCCTACCTAGACAGTTGCACTTCTCCCTGTTTCTCTGATCAAGCTCATATTCCAACTTAGAAGTATATTTTTTCAAAGGCATTTCTGCACTGCCAGGGCATTAGTGTAGCTAAACATGATTATTTCTGCAATGTTCTCATCCATTTCCTTGTGAATTGTCCTCTCAAATTCACTAGATCTCCTTGTGCTCTAAAACTGAAAAACTTGAAAAATATTTTTTTTGTAAAGGGAGAAAGAGGAGAAGCCTTGTAGCCTACATCTAAATATAGTTCAAAATACTTGATGGTGAAGAAGGTTACAAAGTTTGTTACACTTGTTATGTCTTTAGTGGGTTTTTTTTTTTTTGTTTTCTCACTCAGCTTAGTGTGGTATGCTCACTTTGGGATTGCCTGCTTTGCAAAACAAGCTTCTTCCCTTTATGTTTGATCACCCAAGCCAGTAATGGTTTCAACACTTAAAAAAGTGGGTAATCTCCATGGCCAAGACACGGACAAAAGGACACATTCTGAAGCTGCTAACTTAAAATCCAATTGCGTGATTAATATAAAATAATGCAAATTTCTAATCATTAGAGACAGAAAAAGGGACTTAACTTTTTAAACTGTAATGAGATGAAATTTCATTCTCATCTGCCATTTCCTACTTATAACAGTTAATAGAAGGAAAACCAATTTAATTAAACTTCAAGAAGGGCTAATCCAATAATGTTTTGAAGTGGATTTACCTTGACTCCATGTCAGAAATCTGCTCCCAGACTGCCCCTCTGAAATAAATCTGATGTTAACTTTTCTAAAAATTCTCTTGCTGGATTCATGCAGGATTCAGACTGAAGGGTGCTGCTGATTCATCAGTTATGGTGGAGAAGCATCTGTGAATTTATAAGGACACATGGATATGAAGACTCTTCTGATGGCAAGGAATGACCCTTGCAGAGGTGCAGAAGTGGGTGAAATGGCACAATATTTCCTGCCCTGAAAATTACAGTTACTCTGTGACCTTTACAGGCTCTGAACTTATATTTCTAACCAGACCTACATGAGTCCCTATATATTCCTCAAAATTGAGTTGCATCACTCTGTGACATCTGCAACTTTTTACACAAATAGTTTTGGTGAGTCTGGAAATAGTTCCTGCACAAGTAAAAGAATTCATATTTTGAGAACTGAGAGTCCACCAGTATGGAGCTGTTGGAGTGAGTCAGAGGAGGCCATGGGGATGCTCAGAGTGCTGGAGCACCTCTGCCATGGAGACAGGCAGAGGGAGTGGGAGGTGGTCAGCCTGGAGACAAGAATGCCACAGTGGCATGTTAGAGCCCCTTCTAGCACCTAAGGGAGACCCAAGAATGCTGAGACCCAAGAGGGACTTTGATCAAGGCCATCAAGTGGCAAGACAAGGGCAAATGGCTTTAGATAGAAAGAGCGTAAATTTAGGTTACATAATAGGAATGAATTCTTGGCTGTGAAGGTGGTGAGGGACTGGAACAGTTTGCCCAGAGAAGCTGTGGAGGCCTCATCCCTGAAAGTGCTCAAGGCCAGGCTGGAGCAACCTGGTCTACTGGGAAGTGTCCCTGCCCATGACAGGTGTTTTGGAATGAGGTGACCTTTAAGATCCCTACCAATCCAAACCATTGTGTGATTCTATGATTCTGTATAGCATTAGTATATGATCAGTTTCAAAATTCAGTCTTTGCAAACTCAAACCAGAAATAATGTAGCTGTTTTTTCTTCTGGAATTAAGAAAAAGATATGTTCCTCCTGTGACCTGTGAATGCCACGATACTTAAATGAGAAGAAATAACTAGCAGGCAGTTTTGAAGGCATCTGTGTAAGGATAATGATTTAACACTGGCAAACAGGTTTTTAGTATTGGCTGGTATGTTAAACCATGAGGAGAATGAAAAAAAAAGTCATATTGAATCACTGAAAATGTGTGAGTGGAGCAGCAGCAGGTCCCCATGGATAGGTTACAAAGATAGAGAAGATGCTGATATTACTAATAAAACCTGCAAAGGAAAAGAGAGAGAAGAGACACAGAAAAGAGAGAGGAGCAAAATAAATTTGGAGAAAGTACATTATACTTATTCCAATTACCATGCTGCTAACAAAAAGAGGGATTTATCTGAAACTTCAAAAGAAATCTTGGAGGAAAGGAAACAAAATATGCTTTTTTGTCAAATGACTCTTTTAAAGGGCATTATATTTAATTAATTTTTTTTAGAGAAACCTAAACTAGAGAGTCATAAAAGATTAGGGTCTATGAATGGTGACATATTATCGAAAAGCCTTCATTCACAGTAAATTAGCAAAATAATTTTGCATTGGATTAGATCACCTGAAACAGCAACTATGAAAACATTTTCCAAGTTATTTGGCATGGCTCATTTGCATCCAGCAGTTACATTTATGATGGAATAATGTTCAAATATTATGCATTTAATTGTTTATTGAATATACAAAATTCAAAAACAGCTGCAAATCTGAAGGACTTAGATTCTGGAAGAGAAACTTTAAGAAAACTTTAGAATAAAATAAAATAAAAAATTATAGTGCTGGTATGTATGGTATAGTTGAATTCATATGAAAACTTAGCATAATGTCACATGGTACTGTGATTAAAAGTTAAATTTTATGCAAGATGGATGGCTTAAGTCCTATGATAGAGGGATTAAATCTGCTTTACTAACAGATTGCAAAATGCAATTGCTAATTTTGTGCAAGAAGAACTCATTACACAAGGTCACCCAATAATAGCACTCTTGTTCCAGTGCTATTTAATATTCCTAGTCTTGATTTAGATGACAATTTAAAAGTATTTCTGATTAAGTGATGGATAGTACAAAAAAAACCACACAGTGGTATGTAAAATGTGAAAGACACTTGGTTGATGTTCAGTCAGCCTGAACTGCCACGCTAAATGGTCACAGTTCAAGGAAACAGGATGGTAAGCTTTTGTGTAAAGAAATATATTAGGAAATGAAGGAAAACTGGGAGATTATGACTTGCACTCAAAATGTTCCACGGGGAAATGGATGCAATCATGAGTAGGGACAACTTTAAGTGTCAGTAGCTGGTGCACCCAAAGGAGTGCTAAACATAGAAATTCCATACTAAAATATGTGTCTTAAACAGTTCTGATTACAACCTCCCCTGAAATATGTAAAAGTTAGTGTTTCAATACATTATCTTTCACATTTTGTGAAAAATGTCCTTTGCAAAAAGTACTTGTTGAAAGGAAAAAAAAAAAAGGCAACAGAGAAGAGAGTAGGACAAGGGGATTTTCCTCTGAATCACTTATCTTTGACTTCTATTAAAAAAGAGATGCTAAACTTCATATAGCCATGTAATGCCTTCTGTTGAATAACAGACTTTTATCTACCTGGAGGTTTACCAATGAGTTTAAGGATTTGTTTCATTGAAACTAGCACCTTGTTTCCCTGAAACCTTTTCCTGAACTGACATCCTCTTATTCAATAATGCTTTTATAGCTGCACTACAATAAATATTTTTATCCTGTGTGAACAACCCTGAAAATCATCGAGGTTTAGAGTAATATAGAGTAATGCTTTTTATTGACTTCTATTTGTGAATTCAAAGCATAAACTGTAAAATTCTTGTTGTCTATTTGCTGAATTTATCTTTCATTGTACTGAAATGCTTTTTAGCTCATGTGTACTGATGCTTGCACATTCTTGAAGATGACAGCAACCATAAGGTTGAAATACTGAAGACCATCAAAAAACCTAATACGAAATACTCATATCTGCAAGCACTTAGAGCATATCAAACACGCAAGAGAAAAGAAACCATCTTCATCTTTATGAATGAGACTTAAAACAGCACTGCAGCTTACAAACACAAGAAAATTTGGGCATTGAAAGCAGATAAATAGTTTTTTACTGAAACTATGTGTTTCAATTGCACAGGTTGATTTGTAGAAATTAGGATATTGGTTTTGCAATTGTTTAAGGCATGTATCAGTTTTCAGAAAAGGTCTCTTGGGACATCCATTAGGAAGTGTGAGAATGATCTTGCAAATCATAAGCAAATTTCAGCATTATTGTAAATGAACATCTTGATCATAGCTTTCTGACACCCTTTTTGGAGTGTAATTTATGTACATTCCTTTTGGTTTCCCCCTTAACCGTATTGTTTTGTGTTTTCAAGAACATTTCCTTATGCTAAGTATCTTGAACATCAACAAGATAACTACACACCTGTACACAGTAACTACACATGGTACAGATATCACAGGAATTGTCACCATTCAGACATGAATGTCTCAGGGCTCCAAACTCACCCAAGAGAGCAAGCATCTGATAATCATTTTCCTAGGGCAAGTTTTGTTTATCAGTCCTGGGATGAGTTATTAAACAATATCACACCTGAACTACCTCAGCCTGCTCAGTTTTTCTCTGCAGGCAAAAAATTGTTTGCATGGAGATCATGATATCCCTTTGGAATTCCAAGTACACACAATAAGGGATGTCCAAATAGATGTTCCCGCAGTTGAAATATCAGCCTTGAATGACCCCTATAAAGAAAGGATGGAGGTCTTGGGGCTATCTCATACATTTGGAAATGTAAACCTCTGGCAGCTCACAATACCACATCAAATCCCAGTTACTTCAATGCAAGCAACATAGTCCACATAAAAATTTTTGAGTCAAGTTCCCTCTGACTGGAGTTCATTTATTATCCTTCTGAAAGTCCTCTAAAACATCCTGCATTACTGCCAATACTTTCAGGCTGACACCAGTGTTTTTAAGTTAGAAAAAGAATAGAAAATATGAGTGTTATTGCAGGCCACTATTTAAGTGAGTTCTCAGCTGCTTGGCAATTCTATAGTCTCTGGAAAACTAAATGCCATTTTATTTTAGTCTGTCTATTCTTTATCTCTTTTCAGAAGATAGATACATAAATTCCTGATGTTTAGAACTTCCTCTGTACCTGACTTCTTCAATAGGATAAGACATATGAAGGTGATAGAAGGATACTCTGGGACAACTAACTCCATAGTTTTACAATTTCAAAGCTCAATAATTATTTGCAAAAGTATCTGAATACTTTGATCAACCCTGATCATAGCTAAATGTGAGACTAGAGAGGATGTCAAAGTGTTATCGGTCTCCATGTCTTAAAAGCACTTTTGTCCAGAGAAAATATATTCCAGCATGAAACAAGAAACTCTAGTAATTTTTCAGGTAAATGAGGACTTCTGAGGTTTCATTGCTGGTGTTTGTGTTTTATTGGGAAAATACCCTACTCTTCTCTTAACTGAAACACCTTGACTGCTTTGCAATTAATTTGTAAAGATTTCTGTGGTAAAGCACTCCTTTACTATTTTCTGTAAGCACATTTCACAAAGAGAAGTGCTTTTAAGAAACACATTAGTTGATGAAGATGATACACCAACTACATGGCAGGAACTACAAGGCGGCTGTCAGCTCAGAAAATCACCAGCTTGCTTAGTAAAGTCAATGTTGGTTTCACCAGAGAAAAAGAAAGGCTAAACTCTGCAAAATCCCTGAAACACATAGAAGAACTTATGCTGTGGGGCAGGTTTTTAATTCCTGGGGTGTTCATTCTGATAGAACATAAGTTGTGATTCTTTAAATGTTATGGGTCTGATTCCAAGATGTCAGATGTCAAAACTTATTTTCCATGCAGCCTTGGCTTGAAATATTCTCTCTCCAAGTGACGAAGTTTTCACACATTTATTTCACAGTAGCCTAAAGAAAGACTGATTTGTGGTAGCCGAGCTTTAGTTTCATGACGGAGACAGGCAATTGCTTTAAACATAAATAATTTTCCCCCAGTGAAAATATTTCAGGTTTGAACATCTGGTTTCTACACTGTGGTTGATTTTATAAAAACTCCAGGAAAATGGAAGTTTGCCTTTCCTTCAAAACAACGGGAAAATATTTGACCAGCTGATTTTTTTGTTTTTTGGTGCAGCTGTTTGTGATGTTTATGGTAAGTTAGAACAAAGTTCATTTATGTTTAGACGCTAAACTTAGGCAGATTTTGTGGAAATAATGTCATAGTGACCTACAGGTGAGTAAAATATGAGTCCATTCCTACCAAGTATAAGTCACAAAAAGCAGAGGAAAAGGCATCTTGCTCTCTGCCAGAACTTCAAATGAAGACATGACAAAAAGCAGAGATACCATGGCATGAGTGTTGTCTTTAAAAGTCCTACAATTCTGTTCTTAATCAGATTACAAAAAAATGCAGGTTGAGTCTCAGTTTACTCCTGGTACAATGAATATCCATGTAGAGGGTTTCCAAGAAAACCACAACCATTAGAAAAATAAAATTGTAGTGAATCGTCTTGGTGGTGGAATCTGGCTGATATATCCCTTGAAACTCAAGTATTTATTTATTTTAAATAAAACTGACACCATCAGACATCTGTGAACAATCCAACTATGTCTAACTCTTCTGACCTTTTCTTGCAGTACCAACTGCCTTGGCGAGTGTAGTCAAACCTCTGCAGACCCTTTATTCAGCTCCTGCACATGTTTTAAATCAATCAAATGCTGTAAGGGCAATTTCAGCCTGTTTATTTCCTTCTCTGATGCTGTAGCTCCTTCTTGGGTGCTTCATCCATCATTAACACACACATTGCAGAGGAGATTGGGCAGCTCTGAAGGTTATTAATGAGATACTGAACTTTTTAGGTCAGACAGTATGACAGGTTTTCAGAACAGATTAGGGATTTTGGCAGTTCAGCTACACATGATGAGAAAAGCTGTTCTCCAGATCACGTATATTCCATGCACTTTGCACTGCAGAAACCTCCCAGGGTTCCTAAAGTAGGTGAGGCAAGGCTGGCAGAAAGAGTTCAGTTTTCTTGTAGAATAACTAAAAAGTCTGAGGAAAAGACACAGGTCTTAAATACCAGGTTTTCAGGTTTTTTTTTCAGGGTTTTTTTTCCAGGTTTGCAGGTTTCCACTAGTCATTTTGTAAAACACAAATGACTATTGTTTATACTTTCCTATAATCTCTTTCCATACAGGCTTGTCCAGCCTAGTGCATGGTTTGATTACAGACTCTAAGAGATATAATTATGAAATAGAAACAAGAGGTGTTTTGGGGACACAGCACTGTACCAGCTACTAAGAAGAAAATTAACCAGCTGAAAACAGTACCGGCCACATATCTTAACTAGATGTCACTTACTGGTGATAATTTTGTGCCCCAAGATGGTTTCAGATTTAGAGAGAAGCCTCTCCTTCACTTGCCCACACAAATATAACACTTTAAAGGGTGCAAGAGTGGACTTGAACAACGTGCTTGTAGATCTGGAGTGCGCTCCAGGGGAAAATGAGAAAATCTGAATTAAGCTCATTTATGAAGTATTTCTTTGAAAAAATGCCTGGCTATAAAGTAAAGATTTTTGTTAAGATCTGTGGATAACTATTTTTACTGGATATAATTGATTTTCATATTTCATTTTGAAAAATATTCAACATCAATGTGTTTTAGAAATATGACAGAAATTCAGCTTTTATTTGATGAAGTGAATGCACATTCACATACATGGAAGTCATTTTATATAATGTATGTGTGCAGACCTACATTCTCATGCACATAAGTAAGCACACATGTACTATTCTTTATCTGTGTGCTTATGTGTGTGTTAGTAAGGGGGAAAATATTCTTCTGGCATATATCTTTATCTGGATGAGAATTATGCAAAGTTACCCATGACCTGGTGTATCTGGAGGTGACAACTCAGATGTTTCCACTTCATTGGGGCAGATCCAGATGTGCTCTGATTTACAAATTTTGCCTTTCATTCTCTATTCAATTGACTTCTCTACAAATATTGAAGAACTCTGGATAGTATAACAAGGAACACATGTGCATGGAGGAAAATGTGATATAATCTATATAAAAATGTTATATAATTAGGTGGTTTTATGTGGAGATTTACGATGACAGTAAAGATTGGAATAATGAATCCTTTCTTGACATATGTATAAATAGAGAACAAAGAAAACCAGACATATAGACATTCCAAGCCTTCTCCAACAGTGCAGAATTTTTTTCCAGAACAGGACATTTTCCACTTCTCCTGCCCTGCTACCACCCACCATGTGGTTTACAATTTGTAAAAAAACCCAACTATTCAGTTTCAATACAGTAAACTTTCCTTACTGTAATTAATGCCATTATTCAAAGCCTGGACAGTGTAAGAAATTTAATTATTTCAGTGGTGCTCCTCTGGTGCTCATCACCATGGAATCTCAGTTCAAAAACATTAATGAATCATATAATAGAATGGTTTGGATTGGAAGGGACCTTGAAGATTGTCTAGCACCAACCCCCTGATCTATCTTTCGAATGCCCTTACAAGATAGTAACTGTAAAATAGAAAAAAAAAAGTAAATAAAGCCCCTTCATTTTCAAGAGAATCCTTTGAAAAGGTTTTTACTAATTTAAAAGATATAAATCACAAGCATCCACCCATTTCCTAAAAAGCAGTGACATTACAGTGACACATGGCTATTAAACATTCACTGAAGGCCTTTGATTTATTCATCCACATTAGCCCTCTAAAATACAGAGGAATTTTTATGGTTTCTCCCAGTTTAAGAAGTTTTAAAGTGGCTATTTCAAGGTGACCCAAAAAACCACTATGTCACTATTACTGAAGCCAGCTTAACAGATCCCTTAAAAGAAGGAATATGGAACAGTTTTGAGGAGATGGTGCATAAAATCATAAGTGAAGCATTACTTCCCATAATGGTACTGACCTTTTGTAAGTGCTGTGATAAAACAGAGCAGGATCTGGAACATGACTACAAGAATCGCAAGTCACCTTGAGAATGCCTCTTCTAGATGTCCATTATCTATATTCTAATGTATGTCCCCATAGAGCACACATTGCCCCCCAAAAAGGATGCAGAGAAGGGTACAAGTGTGAAAATGGGCTGATTTATTATTATGAATATGCAATCTCTCTGTGAATGATTCCTTGGGATCCCCTAAGGATGTTTATCTTACTGTTATTTCTGCTTTAAGAAAATATGCTGAAAATATTGGCTTGAACAGTATATATAACATAAAGCCAGGACTGCAGAGCGGCCAGGGATATAGCTCTGGACTTGTGATATCATGCTGTTCCTACTTTTTATGAAAAAATGAGAGTTTTAATATGGGAGTTTCTGGTTTTGTTTTGTTCTGTTGGGGCTTAGTTCCTTTTTTCCCTCCCCCCATAAATACATCTTACTCCTGTAAATCCTTACCCCTTCCTTACAAAACAGGAAACCTTTCCTTGAACATGTCCTAGGCTTTTAAAATCAAGAGGAAAAAATGAGCAAGAAAACAAAGGCAATTTTGTGGTTGCACAAGTTGCAGTCTTTACACCACCTCATTCTGGCTTCTACAAAAGGGCTGTTGGGCTTTTCTTTTTAGCATTGACACTATAAAATGTTTTTTGAATGGTTTAACTCAGCAGACATTGTAAGTCACTTCAAGCAGAATTTCTTATACATCCTATTCAATCAACACCACAGTTATTTTTTCTCAAAGCCTAATGCATTTTACTGAAATGAAGCTTTTCTTAGAATGGAAATGGGAATTTCTTAGCAACTGTACATGTCTAAAGGTAACCCTTTCTTTTCCCTTAGAAAAGCATGTGCTTGAGTCAGATATCCACTCTCTCTACAGAAACTAAAATACACACAATTAGAGCAGAAACTATAAGCTAAAGTTCTCTCTTCCTCCCCTCTGCAGCATCTTCATTGTGGTAGGGGTGTGGAGGTTTTCTCTCTTTAGCACTGTACAGAATACCAGCAACAGAAAAGATGGTGACTCGTCTGCACTAAAATACCTGAAAAAAAATCTGCCTTCTCAGATAAAAGGTTATTTTTTTTTCAATAACAATTCTGTGAAAGAGGTTTTGAAACCTTATTCTAGATATATTGTGTGAGAAGGACATGGACTCTTGGAGAGGTGGTATTACACCCAAATGTATAAGCTCATACAAAATATTTTAAAATATAGTTAATTTCTGATTTAATGAATATTTCACCTGACAAACAAATAATTATTTTTGTAAGTCACTGAAAGTTCTGAAGTTGTGTCAAGAGGGCTCCTCCCATGTAAACCATTCAGAGCAGGTGTGGTTGGTGGGCCTGCTTGTGATTATTTAGTGAATTTGAGCTAGGCAAGGAAAAGATTAAGTCAAAATTAACTAAAAAAATTTAATCAGATGCATGACATGCACGTGCTAAACTCATTGCTAGATTTATTTTTCCTTCATTTATGAGGGAAAGATTCTGAGAAGTACTGTATCATTAAACAGTTTAGAAGTATTTCTATTTAGAAATATAAATAAAAAACGATAGCATATCTTTAAAGGAAAATAGTTTGGAATTTGAGATTTTATGTCAGAATGTAAGTTTTTCTCTGTCAAAAGTTCAGTGTCAGATTTTGTCTGCATGAGCTTTTAATTCATGCAGATCTACTTCCCTTTCCGAGCTCCACAAGTTAACTTTTTTATTCGCACATGAGACTGAGCTGTAGATTACATTAATGAGCCCTGAGAAATTCTGTTATTCTTGAAAGGAAAATAGTGGAATGAGCTTGGACATCAGAACATGACATATAGCTGCTGTGTGCAAAAACTTTGGTGAATTTTTATCTTTGAAATTATTCTCTTCCTGCTCTCAAGGAGCTGCAAATTCATGGGCTGACAGGCTAATATGAGCCTTGATAGCCTTCATTCTGCCACACTCTCTTGGACAGGGTACTTAATGCAAGTGTATGAGATACTGTAATTGACATTCTGATCAATAAAGGTCTGCTTGGCAAACTTGCAAACGACATTGAAGTGGTTTCCCAGGAGCTATTTAAATATCAGCAGAGGGGTACAGCACATGATTGCCTTCAGCCGCTCTGCTGCGCAGCACGTCAGTAATTAAGGCTCAAACATTTTTATCTTCTACTTCTTAAAGCAATAGTGGGTTGCTGGCTGAAGAAAACAGATCACACGCGCTCTTTTATCAAAACAATATGCAGAGATATATTAGTATAATGAAATGGGATTTCTTCATCATTAGGCATTGGATTACAAAAGCCAAACGATAAAGAAAATTTATTAAAAGATGGAAGTATTCTATCTGAAGAGATAATATTTTTTGCCTTGGTGTCCTGGTTTTGGCTGGCCTAGAGTTAAATCTCTTCTTAGAGGATAATGCTGTGAGGTTCGAATTTAGTATGAGAATAATATTGGTAACCCCCTGATATTTCAGTTGTTGATGAGTGGTGCTTACTCTAAATCGAGGACTTTTTTGTGTCCCACGCTTTGCCTGTGAGAAGCTACACAAGAAACTAGGAAGGAACATGGCCAGGACCCAAATTGGCTGGAAGGATATTATATACCATAGAATGTCCCACCCAGTATACAAACTGGGGGAAGTTGGCCAGGAGCCACTGTTTGCTGGTGGGGGAAATCAGCCAGTGGATGATGAGCATGGTATTGCACATCACTTGTTTCTCTTGGGCTTCCTTTTAATTATTAATGTTGTTTTTTTTACTACTTATCATTAATTATGATCCCATTGCTGAATTATTATTACTGTTACTACTACTACTACAACACTACTACTATTACTAGTACTTTGCTTCAATTATTAAACTCTTCTTCTCTTAAACCATGAGTTTTCCTTTCTTTCCAATTCTCTGTGAGTGAGCAAGTGACTATCTGGTGCTTTGTCACCTGCTGAAGCTAAACCTTGACACCTGAGACAGTGAATTCCCAAATACTGCAGCCACTATATGACCTACAGCACCTATTTTAGGATTTTAGCCTTCACTCTGACCACAAGAATTTAAAATAAAGGAAAAAAGTAAATTCTTAAGTTCTAAGGGAGACATATAACACTTTTATGCATATTTTTCATCAGACTAATAACTAATTTTTAAAAGGAATGGCTTAATGTTTACATTGCTAACAAAAGGGATTTGGAGAAGGGTAGGATTAAAAGATTAAAAAAAGTGTTTAAGCATCTATATGCAAACTTCAGTACTGGTATGACAGCAATAACTAATATAACCATGTGATTTTTTCCTGGTAATTTGAAAGGCAACTGACCTGTGTTAATAAGATATAAATCCAGAACAACTCCAGCATCTTATGCTGAAAAAACATTTCAAAAGATGCTATATTCTTCAACTTCATGGAGATTATGACTTCAGCAAAACCCAGAAGTGTGGCATAATTAGACCTTCCTTGGTAAGTGTGCTGGTTTTCACTAGGATAGAGTTAATTTCCTTTGCAGTAGTGGTGTGGAGCTGTGTTTTGGATTGTGCTGCAAACAGCATTGGTAACACAGAGGTGGTTTCACTACTGCTGAGCAGTGCTCACACAGAGCCAAGGTCTTTGCTGCTCCTTAACCCCAGCTCACCAGCGAGGAGGCTGGGACTGCACAAGGAGGGCAGAGCTGCGACAGCTGACCCCAACCGAGCCAAAGAATATCCCAGAGCACAGGGTGCCATGCTCAGACCATATGGGGTCATGCTCAGCATGTAAATATGGGGAAAGAAGGAGGCAGTGGGGGACATTCATAGTGATGGATTTGTCTTCACAGGTCACCATTACGCGGGATGTAGCCCTGCTTTCCTGGGGATGCCTGAAGACTTGCCTGCCCATGGGGAGAGGTGAATGAATTCCTTGTTTTGTTCTGTTTGCATGCACAGATTTTGCTTTTCCTACTAAACTTTATTTTTCTACCCATTACTTTTCTCACTTTTGCCCTTCCTGCTTCTCTCCCCCATCCCACATGGGGAGGGTGAGTGAGAAGCTGAGTGGGGCTGAGTTGCTGGCTGTGTTAAACCACTAAAGGAAATGAACCAAAATGTTTGCTGAACATGGGCCCTGAACGATTTGCTCAAGATCATCCTGTGAATAAATACTCAGTAGGGAACCCAGAGAGAACAATAACTTAATTGCACCTGAAAAAAATGAGTGATGCTATATACTCTTGTCTGCTGTGGAACTTGCTGTTAATAACTATGAATAGAGAGAAACCTCTTTTCTAATGCACATGGTTACACAGCAACTGTGTAATTTGCTGGACAGATCAAATGTTCTCTTAATTTGTAATTCCAGCACTTTACCTGTGTTTTGATTTTTTTTCAGAACATAAACTCAACAAATACATCATGTAATAAATGTCAAGTCCCAGGCTGCTTTTTAGCAGCAGGACAGGCTGAAGGCACAAGTACAATGAAATTTGTGCACAAAAGAGAGGTGTTGAGGACTTGCCCAGGTTGCAGTCTCTCTGCTGAGATTCCAGTGCCTGTCCTTGGCTGTCGGATTTCTATACAAACTCACCCCCATGCCCCTACCAAACATAACAATGGTCAAGGAAGCAGTTGTTTCAGGGACGGTGAAGCCACAAAGGATGCAAGTAACAAACAAACAGAGGAAAAGACACATAAGGGGATTTGATTATAAGTACAAACTTGCTTTGAAGCAGTCTGAAGAGATATGATAACAGGGGAATATAGAGCCACAGCTAAAGAGACACTGGGGATCCCTCCAAGTGATGCACTGGAGACAATACAAGCTCTAAGGATTAAGTTAGCTGCAGAAAGGCAAATGAGGAAACCAAACCAAAAAAAAAAAAAAAAAAAAAGAGGAAAGTAAATCAGAGCTACTTACTAGGCATAAATCAATGTCTCAAAAGGTCTGCTGGTCTTCCTGGGATGGGGGAATTAAGAGCTTTCTTTCCCTCAGGTTATTACTGCAAAATGGCTGGAGTCTCAACCTTTACAGGGCCACAAATTCCCATTTTCTGAGTCTTCTGCTTGAGCTCTTAAATTCCAATAAATCAAGAAAATTGACATTTCTAAAAATATCTCTTTTACCTATCCTGAGATAATTACAGCCCAGGAGTATTTGAAACATACATGAAGCCTTCTGAAGCCCTTGGGGTATGATTCATCTCATAATAACCACCCCTCTTTCCTGTCTCATACCAGCTAATCATCAAAAATCTCCCAGTTTCTCCGCCTCCCTACACTTCACCCCTCTTCCCTTCCCTGTAAAGGATGTCTGTGAAACAGAAAGTTGATACAAATAAATGGGAAAAATAGCTTTTAAATCCCCATTGTTCCATTTCTGGTAGAAGAGTTTCTCGGTCTTGTAGAGCAAGAGAAAGAATCTCCAAATACTGCTGTGGCTCCCTGTTCTCAATCTCATAGCACTGAAACATTTTAGCATGGCTGGGAGTAAATACAGAAAATGGTAAAAAATGAAGTCTTGAAAAAAAAGATAACGTAAAAGATGGAGGAAACTAGCTAGAGTTTTGTTCTGTGGAGGGATATGCTTACACCAATGGGAATCTGTGGGACTAAATACTCCCAAACTAATTTAGGCTGTACAGGGGCTGAGTTTTTTCTGAAATTGAAGACTTCCTAAGAAGTAGACGGTATTTTTATTTCTCTTACCTGATGGAAACCTTTAATCTTTGTGTTTCAGCACAGAGGAAAAATTCTAAAACATAGGGGCTTGTGTTTACGGACAGTCCCTGTCCATGCTGCACGTGGCACAGCACAGTGGAGTGTCTTATATCACAAGAGCATCTGTGACAGACAACAAAACAAATTACATGGATTTTCATGACCACCAGTTCCACTTGAAAAGTTAATGTCTAGAAATTCATGGTGCAACTCTTGACTACTTGCTGGGAACACAATTGACCAGCAGCATCAGCAATCAGTTAACATGTATTTCACCAAATTCTTTCAGAGTTGTTCAGTTTATGAAGCAGACTGTAACACTACTGGCCAGGAAGTGTCTCTTGGGGTGTTATGTAATTCTGAAAAAGGAGAAAAAAATGTATTTATACCCCAAAAGTGCATAAAGATTAAAGGACAGCCAGGCTTATCTTCAAGATAGTGGTGAATCTCCTCGATATATGTCCTGAACTGGAAATCCTAAGTTGTCTGCCATGGTGGTTTGGTACTTGTCTCTGAACTTATCTGCCAGTGGTTATGACAGTAGGAATATTACTGCATTAGGCAAATTTAACTCATCCACAATGATGGTAGTTTTCCCAAGAATATGAGTTTATATATACTCATCAGTTCAGCTGTCTGCAAAAACTTAAGAAGTTATTATTACTGTAATATTAAAATATAGCTTATTAATACCATCCGCTGTCTTTGACATCACATATAATAATTACTTTAGTGCTGCACAAAATTGTTACATTTCTGAATGTTAATCCAAGAACTAACTTTTGTCTTCCCCCTCTCATTCTTATCCTCACCCACATGTTTATGAAGAAGTCTTGGCAAAGAATTTTTCTAGGTTGTTAATTAGATCACCGTGTACAGAATATTATTCCTTCATTACAGTAAATTGCAAGTGTGTTCTTTTCTAGCAGAGACAGAAGAGTGACTTCAACACACACTCTCCTCTCTCATTTGCTCTAGGAATAGTTATAAAAATCCACAGGAACCAGGAAGCAATAACAGCAACAGTGCAATGACTTTGTTGCAGTTGGACCTGAATAATCAAAAAAGCTATTACTGAATGCAAGCGGAGATTTCCCCAAATCTGTTCAATAGCCCCATGTTAGATGATTAGCTTTGTATTATCAGTTTAGACGGCCTGACTTTCAACCAGAACAGCTGAATAATGCCACTTCATTAAACTAGGAAGAAGACAGTCCATTCCTGTTTCTGAATTCTCTTGCAAGCCTTTGTGAATAAGTCTGGAAGTAAGAGAACAAAGAGAACAGCTCTGAGATGTTGGCATTTAAAGTAACTTCAGAGTAGCCAAAGGTGCCAAGTGCAAGTGAGGCTACTTTTACTGACAAAGGAAAAGATAGTAAACAAATTCCAATTGATGAAAACATTGATGTGAAAAGGTCTTCAATACAGATTGATTGTTCACTTTTTTTGTTTTTGTTTTTTTAATAAAAATTCTGTATGAAAATCATTCATCTCAATGGCTCATGGGTCTTGAATTGGTTAAACAGACAGGAATATGCAGAAGACAGTGGCATTGTGAAAAAAAGTCCAAACAAATTTCTATCAATTTTCTTGTGAGCCTGATGATAGCTACATAAACTTAATAAAGGGTGGAGCAAAGTTTATTTTATCCATTGTGAAATGACTTTCCAAGTCTTAATAACATGTATTTTTGTAAGATCATATACTAAGTAGTTATTTGAAGCTGTTCTAACTTTTCTTTAAAATGTCTTTTCCTTTGCATTTTATGTTCTATCATTTTGCTAGAGATAAAGCAAATTACCACTTAGGAAAGAGAGTAACAGTAGAGAATCAGGCATAAGTAATAAAATTTAATTAGGATTACCTTGAGCAACCAAGAAGAGCACCTCAGCCCTCATTCACGGAATTTTTTGTATGTCTTACACATTCAAATGTTACACCAACCTCAGCAGGTGAAAACAAAAGGGTAATACTATATCAGTTTGTACAAACTGTCAGGCTCAGCTGAAGAGTGCCTAGAGATTTTAAGACAAAAGCAGCGTTATGAACTAATACATTTCAGAGCTACCTCTTCTTTTAGACATTTTAGCTGTGTACAGAGATTAGGGTCTTAGGAAGGAGTTTACAAAGATCAGGGAGTCACGGAGTGGTTCAGCTCCACTAACTGCTTTTAAAAAATCTCAGCCAAAACTGTTTCTTTTTCAGCAGGGTTGTGTGCTATGTTCTGTTTACATACTGAAATCACTGATAGAAAAACATTGTTTATTTTGGGCCAGAGTTAAAGCTGTAGTAGTGTGATGAAATATGCATTTCCATCTGGTTGATCAGAATAATCCTCTTACATCTATAATGTATTCAGCATACGCCTTATGATATCTTTAGCCATTAATTCCCCTGACATTAAGAGTTTGAAATTTAAATATGAGGCAGCAAAGTAATGCATGGGTTGTATTTAGGAGCTACACTTATTTTTCAGCAATATTTTTTTTATTTCTCTTGGAATTTTCCAGGTTTTTTCTTTTCCTATATAAAAAATGATGAACCAAATAACTGAATCCAACAGACTGACAAAAAACCCCTGATGATAAAACATACTTTATTTCATCTTCCAATTTTGAGATCACCTCTGGAGAAATCCGCAGGTTAAAGGCACTGCCTCTAACTCTAAAACCAGCATGTTTTCAGAAAGCTTGTGCCTACAGGACTACAATGCCAAGAAACAATTCATCTCCCCAGTACCTCTCCTTCTAAAGTTGAAAGAATTCATCAATAGCAGAATCTCTTTTCTATTGCTACCTTTGTATACCTTGGTGCAGACATGTGAAAGGACCTTCCCATCTCACCTCTGTCAAATGCTCTGGATAATATCTTTGCCTTCTCACTCCGGGAGCCTCTTTCCTTCTTAGGAATTAACTGCTCATTTGACTTTTTAATATTTATTTCAGAGTTGCTGTCATCAACAAGCGTATCCGTACTTGGATAATTTATTGAGTCAATTTTCTTCTCTGCCTTTCCATTTCTTGGCTTCATTACAGTCAAACTCTACACATCTCTGAACTCACACCTTTGAACTTCAATGAGCAGACCTGCCATAATTTCCTCCTCATTTTACATTTTTTTCTATCTCCTAGTCTCTTTTTCTGGTTTCCTCTGCTGCCCTGATTTTTTTTCCCGTTGCTATCCTTCCTTCCCCTCCCATAACATTTAACACTTTCCAATGAAAAGTCTATTTCTTCCAGGCCAAAATCTAGTACAACACATTCCTTTGTGACCAAAAAAATGTGTTGGGAATGAATGATAAAAGTCCAACTGGCTCTCACATCCACAGGTTCATGGTATAGTTCTCAGGTTTGTTTCTGAAAATACCACACCTATCACTCAAAGGTCTTTTCCCCAGAAATAATTTAATTTATTTGTAGCTCAGTTTCTGCATTCATGAGAGTAAGAGTGTCATGTGGCAATTATGTGGTTTCTTAAAACCTATGCTGTTCTTGCATTAATTTTAATCACTAGAGGGATTCTCAAGGCGTTTTCAGCTTTGAATCATGTCCTTAACTTGGTCCTGACAAAATAAGAAAGTGTATAAATCATACGTAGTTCTGTTTTTGTTTTTTTTTTTTTTAATTTGTTTTTCCACAGTGTAAATGAAGCCTTTTGTGATTTTAACAACCAATCTGCTTCTTGCCAGAGGAGACAAGACTGCTGTGAGACCAGCCTAGGAACAAGTTGCAATTCCTCTTTTTAGCCTACCTAAAGCATTGATAGCATCATCAATAATATCAGAACAGTAATTTGCTTTTTAAGTTAACCTGTGGGTCTCTGCCAGCTGCCTGGCTGTACAATGTGAAAAGAACTTAGCATTCACAGTAAACATCTATTAAAAATACACTGTTGGCAATATTTTATTTTAAACAAAAAGAGATAAACTTTATTCATATCCTAACCTGCCTCTGGAAGTTAATCGTACCTTAAACAATTACTTTAATATAGTTACCAGAATTTCCACTGCAGTCTTCTATGGATTTAGCTAAAAGTCAAATATGGTAGGTGACAATTTTTACTGGTCTCTTGGGTAATGGCTTAAGACAGGATTCACTGTGTTGCACTAGAGTAGGTCAGACTTTCAGGGTCGAAGATAATTGCTAGTCTCTTTTGAAAGTGGGGCATTACCAGGCAACTAAAGCTAGCTTGTGAACATAGATAAGAGACAACATATTAGGTGTCCACTATTCCAGTCAAAGCTTATTTCTTGCTTATTTAGTACACAATGAACAAACAAAATGGATGTGACATGGAGGGTCAGAAATTCTGTAACCCTTCTTCTCAAACAGTATGTCACAATATTTTATTTGTTCAGTTTACAAAAGCAATTCAATAATTAAATGCAACTCCCATGTAAAAACACCACTGAACAAAATCCTACTTACTCCTGTGATGGGAAAACAAACTAGACTAAGCTAAATATGATTATTAAAATACCAGACCAAATATTATCTATTGTTATTGTGTCAGTCTTTAAAAAAGCAGACAAGTATATATTTTACATAAGCAAGCAATTTATGATAATCATTTCTGCAGCTTAGATTTTTGTTTATAAAGGCTAAATATTAGGTGTCACTGAGATATTAAAAGACTTTTTTACCTCTCATTTGCCACTTCTACTTTTTTTTTCTTCTCTTTTTATGCTATCAGTAAGAACTAAAGTATTATGAATAAATATATTTAACATTATGTGTTAACTCAGAACACACACACACAAACACACACACATATATATGCATACTCATTACCAAAATAAACTTCAATTAAACTACCACTTTGTTTGCAAGGGATATTGGGAAATTAGGTAGGACTTTTCTCAGTTTGTTGTGCACAATATGTACATAATTTATCATTTCCTTCATCCAAACTGTCCTTACACTTTTAGCCTGAGTTAAAGTTCAGCAATCTTTTTTTCAGTGTTGCAATGATCAATCTCCTTACAAGATTTTGTGAGGCATCCAGTATTCATTGAGGTTCTTTAAATAGATGCTCTCCTCTGTGTCAAGTATTTGTGTTTTTCTGATGCTCTTCTGTAGTTTTGCAGGTTAAACTAAAGGCATGCAATTAACATTTTATTCTTCTTTTAAGTAATATTCTATTAAACCAATAAAGGGTTTGACATAAAAGAAATAGTGCAAAGATGTGTAGTAATACTTGTGATGAAGCAATGCAATTTTTAACACTGACATAAACATATTTAGGAGAAGAGCTTAGCATTAAATATCTTTTTAAATAGTTAATGTTTGGAAATAATTTGGAAATATTGATGAACAGAAGACAGACTTGTGCATCTGAAGTCCAAATTCATATTAAGATTTAATCATGAATCACTAAGAGTCAAATTTTTGATATCTTTTCCACCCTTACTGATATTTTTTGCAATGTAACAATATTCAGTATGAATTGATTTTTTTGTTTTTCTTTTGAAATAGGGGGAACACTCAGTTCTTAAAATGTATGTTTGTAATGTTTGACTCAGATTACATTCTGATCTTTTTAGCTAAAAATATAATAAATAACTCAACGAGTCAGATGATCAACAGCAGTGAGTCGTAATATTCCCATGAAAAGATAAGAAAAACATAGGCAGATGGATTATTTTTTCTGCATATTTCTCCAACCTGCAACAATTTCTGAGTTTGTGTGACAAAGTTTGCACTTAGATCATCAAATTTAATGGTCTCTGATGGATCTATCCTCCAAAAATTTCCTAATTCATCTTGAACTTATTTACATTCTTAGTTTCCCGAGCTGTATATTTTAATTATGCAGCATCCAACAAGTAACTTAATTTGATTTTTTCTTCTTAAATTTAAATAGCATTCTAGCTTAAATGGTGAATATGAAGAATTCCTGATCAACCTTTCAATATCTTTCATTATATTAATCTTTTTTTTCCCTTCAGTACTACTGAAAGAGACATTCAGGGGACAGACAAAAATGCAGAGAACCCTCATCAGTGTCCTGAACCTCTCAGGGGCTCCTCAGGAGGATCTGGCAGCTCTCACATTTGAGATATGATACCGAAATTGGTGTGAAGAGTGTAAAAAGCTCTTAAAACCTGGGTGTATTGGAAAATCACATGGAGAGAAATAGATGGTCTGAAAGAAATAATGTTTACAGATTCCCTCAGTCTTGAAATTATTTGACAAATCAGAAGTGATTAATGTTATTTGTCAACAACGGAACAAAGACTCTCAAAAGTACCAGAACATACCAGCTGACTGGTGAGCTGAGTCACAACAAGCTGTGTCTCTGAATTAATTATTCTTTTAAACTTGTAGAAAGAAAGCTAGCAGTGGGATATTTTTTGCAAAATAAACAAGTTTCAGCCTTGCAGCCATCTTTCACTCAACTGCAGTGGTTTTGCCTTTCAGTCTTGATGTCTAGGTCAATGGAACTTTTCCACAGCAGAAAGTGAGGAACAGAAGAGGAAGAAGACATTCCTCCCTTTCTTTAAAAAATTTAAAAGGAAGATTATTTTTATCTTATTTCTGTGAAAGGTGTAAAAACTTTTCACACACACACATTGACAATTGCCTAAAATTAATTTTTCATTGGAAGTGTAAAAGAAATCAGCATATCACAGCAATTCAGACCCTGTCATGGCCTGCCTAAATAAAACAGTAAAATCCCTCTATCACAGCTACACAGCTGGGAAAAAGAAGTATTGTGGATCTAGCATGCATTCACAAGAGTTTAACCAGATATTAGTGTTCAGCAGAAGGCGAGAGCTGTATTAAGAAATCATAAGGAAATGCCTGGAACATCAACATAAATTATGATTAATAAAATTCATTTGAAGCCAGAAGCTCAAATAACTTGCAGTTAGATCTGTGACTACAAAGGCCTTCTCCCTTGATTTAAGTCTTAAAACTCCATGTAAATGTCATTTTACTCCTGTAAGGTCTCTCTGACATCTTGCTGTGAGCTTCTAAGAAACTTCAAGTTATATAAATAACTTGTCTCACTGGCACCTAATATGTCCTGACCTTTGATGACCAGTGTTAATGTCTGGCTTTGCTTTACCAGGCTTGTTTCACGCACTCAACACTATCTGTACAGAACTTCTGTTCAGTGAATTAAATAAATGCTTGTATCTCAATGGAAACCCTGACAAATATCACAGGAGAGTAGCAGTCTCTAGCATGTGTAAAGCAATGCTAGAGGCAGCTAGCTTTTGACATCCTTTAATTTGTTCTATTCTCAGAATTAGAACTAAACCCCTGATAAAATCTTTTTCTTGTTGAAGGAGCAAGCTTGGAATTTTTCCCTGTCTGAAACATGCCACTTTCAACATGAAACAGGAAAGCTGAGCAACTTGTCTGCCCTGTAATTACATTTGAACAATAACCAGTCATGCTTTTTATCACCAGGTAATTTTGTTCTGCCTGAAATTTGCCATAAATTCAAAACCCTCCCAGTGTTGCTTCAATGGTGAGAAGTATGTTTTGTTCTCTTGGAAAATAAGAATATCTGGTCCAAAAATAGCAGGTCAAACTCCCTGCTGGCATAACATCATTAATTTCAGGGACCTAGCACTGGAAGAGAAGTTGGCCAAGAAGGTCTAAATGAGAATCTAAATTAGATGCGAGACATCAGTGGAGATTTTAAACTTTTTTTATTTTTTTTCCCAGTAATCTCCAGGGACCAGATGCTCAGCAGGTATAAATTACTATAGTTGCACTAATTTCATGAGCCATGACAATTTGCACAGATTGAGGATGTAACTCCAGGTAGCAATATTCTTTCCCAGGAGTGAATAGATGAACACTTGACAATGCTGTCAGAAGAGGTCATATTCTGTTAATGTGAGATGTAGAGAACTGCAGGACAGATAGTGCCACAATGCTCTCAGTTAATAATATCCTTAAAATAATTTGGAAATGAATTTCACTTCAGGGATATGAGATAGTCTTTTGATTTCCCATAAATGGCCTTTCTAGGTGAGATCAAAATTCTGCCTAGTCCAGTATTCTGTTTCAAATGAAAAGTGAAGATGTGGTGAGGAAATGGAAAAATAGCGTAATTTTGTAGCAATCCTTCCCCAGAATGCTTCTATAAACTCAAGTGATTTGTGGTCTAGGGAGAGGTCAGGCCAGAGGAGATGCACTGTAAGCCAGAGGAATCATAGTAGTTGTAAGGGAAAAACTCAAGTCATGTTCAGCATGAATACATAAATCATACTCTATTCATTAAATCACTGTAAAATTCAGGTTTTATTGCTTGTTTTCATCAGAGTTGCTTATATTTGTATCATATTTTTTTTCCAAATGTACTTTTGTAACAGAAAATAACATTTTGGCCCTAATATGTTATTGAAAGGGCTTGATGAATTTAAATGATGCTACTGGAGTTCTTAAACCCAAGTCAAAATTCAAAGCAAGGTATTACAATTATTAAATTACAATTGTTATAATTGCAAAAATGATAATGAAGTTCTTTCTCTCTATTTCAATGCAGTTAAAATGTTCTCTATGTTAGCACACAGTTTATCTTAACCTCTTAATTTGAAAAACACCAAAAAGAATTGGGGGTAAAAAAATAAAAGTAAGGAAAAAACCCCTAAATATGGCTGAAAGAAATATCTTTAAAAGAATGGAAAAAAAGGCCAGCATGTTTGAAAGTGGTAAACTCAAGTAGTTAATATATGTAGAAGTCTTAATGTTTCCTCTGATGATTCTGGCACATGGTTTGTATCTTGTGGCCTTTCTAAATTGTGTTTTTACAAATCTTTCAAGTTTGGAAATACATCATGCACTTTGTAGGTTCTGCTTGGGGTTTAGCAGGTAGCAGTGGCCCATATAGAACAGGAATAACATCTCTCCAGATCAATGTATATCAGACATACGTAATATTTTAATTTATGATAAATCCACTAACACAGGTAACATAACAATAGCTATAATACAGTGAACAAAATGAACCATTGGGGGTTTATTTGTTTGTTTGGTTTTTTTTTTTTTTTTGAGGGGGAGAGCTTTCTCCATATTTGGGGTTTTTAAAATTTTACATGGCAGTCTGACTTTCAACATTCACATTAAATTTATGAAGGTTAAAGTAAAAATGTTGTCTATAAAAAGAAAAGCAAAGTCAATAATGGTAGGTCACTTTGAAACAAAACTTGAGACCATTGTTATTCACAGCTAAGGAGTGTATCATTTTGAAAGGCAGGGCAATAGTGTGAAGTATGAGAGCTAGCTGTCAAAATTAATTCTAGAAAATTAAACGCTTTAACATTATCCCATTAACATAATGTATTTTATTTTCTTTGAAAATCGATATAATAGTTATTCATTTGATACAGGGTAGCATTTCATCCAGACTTCCAATAGATTAACTATATCTTTATTTACAAAAAAACTCAATAAAACCAGAGAGAAAAGATAACACACAGACCTCCAAATGCTGCTATATAAACAGGAGACTAGAAAATTTTTACTGTGAATATATTGTTCTAAGAATTAACCTCATCAGAACAGGGCAAGATTTTGAAAGACTACATGAAAAAAAAAGTTACTTCCATCAAGGAAAGCACAGTTTGCTTAAAGATATAAAACATTGTTGTAAGTGGAAGCAAAGAAGAAAAATATTATGTCTGATGCGGCATGACATTTGGTGAAGATGCTCACAAGGCTGTTCTCTATGTCCCAATGTGTTAAGAAGGTACTTTAGAATTGAGAGCTTGCTCTGCTGTTTCAGCTGTTTGGGGTTTCATACAATCTTAGGACAAATGCCTGGGATTCATTATATAGGCAGTATTGTAGCTGTAATGCCTTAGTCCCTCATACAGAAATAAATCCCCTCTTGGCAAGTATCATTTTTGTTTGGGCTGTTGTTACCATCAGTTACTTTTCTATTGAAATGAATATTCACTGCTGACTGGAAGGACCTTCAGCAGCTCAAGCGAATAAAATGGCTTTTATTGGAAGACAGCTAAAAGAAGCAGAGGAATGAACATGATGTTTGTTCTACTATTATTTGTGTGTCTAGGGCTGTATATCATTCTACAAATATGTCATATTTAAGCATGGAAAATACAATTAAAATTGGTTTAATTAAAGAATACAATTACACTTCCTCATGTTCAAAAGGGAAAATAAATAAAATGAACCATTGTAGAGGCCTCATTGATTTGCACAATGACAGAAGTCATTAACTGAGCTCTGGTTAAATGGCACTCATCTGCTTCCAGAGGAAATATGCTTGTGCTGTAGGTCTGTGATATATTTCAAAGTATTTTGCTTTTCATGCATGATATGTACAAAATATGCATTCTGTTGACTGGTAGCACAATCAGTAGAATGTACTTTGACAGCTAAATGGCAAATTTAATTGTGACTTTCTTTTTAGAGATCTGGAATTATTTTTTTTCCTCTGCATGTGTAATATAGCCCTGCTGAAGTCTTTAAGCATCTCATGTGGCTTACCCTTAAAGTATCTCTCCCTGAATCTAGATAAATGTCATCATGTCCATCCACTAAGTGTAAGTTGAACATGCTGCTCTCTTATGATTTATTTTCTCAGGAATTTCTTCAGATTCCATCCCATGATAACTGTTGCACCGATTACCACTGGAATGCAGGGACAGAGCAAATTCTGAGGCCTAGAAACTCTCTATTGACAGAGAGAACTGAGCATATTTTATATTTAAATGGCAAAGTCAGTTAAAACGTTTCACTTTGCATGATTTTTTGTTTTTGTAGGGGGGCAGGGGGAAGATCTAACTCTACAGTTTTAGTGGCTAATTAAGGAAAATCTATTAGAAGATATTACTGTGCAGTTTTATAGTGTTCATTACTGAATGGTTTCAAAGCACTTTACAACTGCTGGATTGGTTCCTCAACCAGCACAAACTGCTTTCATGCACAGATTTCATGAAATTATTTTAATGAAGTTATAACAACACATTAACATATTTAAGAAACCATCCTGTTGTCACTGTTCTTGGTATCATTTTACAGAAGAGTGGAATGAGAAAGAGATTAGAAAGCAAGACTAATTCACCTACTTGGAGGGATTTGATTCAGTTCAAAACATCGAAATCTAGTGATAGTCCAGCATGGGACTTAGTTACACACACATAAGTGGGTTTATAACACCCTACGATATCAGGCATCCACTAGGAGCTGGCACAGGAATGACATGACTAAACCATTATGAATCTCAACGGTATTAGGTACATATATTCAGGATGTGATTTTCACCACAGATATCCTCTTTGTCTCTTGGTCATTTTTGGTAACTCCACCTGGATTTTCAGGACACCTAAAGGCAATTCAATTGGTAATTTTGCTTTTTGGAGCTGATACTTAGTTTATCTGGAGACATCTAATTTAGATGACATTTAATTTTAATCCAGACTGTCTGGAGATATCTGGAGCTTAATCCCACAACAGACATTCATAGTTTAGGCACCAAACTTTAGATCACTTTGGAGTTAATGGATGGTATAATCACTTTTGGGACATGAATCATCTGCTCAGCTTTCTACCATAAAACAAGAAGAATCATAAGATCTAAACTCAAGTCATATAAACTGTGTTCCACTTGACTACAATAGTATCACAAGGCTCCCTGGAAGCTAAGCATGCTGTCGGCATGACCTAGTACTTGACATGAAAACCATATACCAAGAGCCAAAGAAGACAACAAAATCAAAGAGAACCTGTATGGGTCCTACTAAAAGTAAATGAAAGGAAACTGAACACATAAATATGTGTAGCATCAAAATAGCCAAGAAAATAAGAACAGAGTTTACAATAATGCAGTAACTTTTAATTCAGTTAAATAATCCTATACACAGATTTAGAAGTTGCCAGGTGCATTTCAAGCCTAAAATTTGGGGTTTTGTTCTAACTAAAAGCTCATTTTGTCTTTTACCAGGTATGATGTAGTGAAATATATTAGTTTTCCCTGAAACTTTTGCCTCACTGAATAGTTTGTCAATCTGCACACGGTCTGATACCTGACAAAGTAGACCTTAATGCATTACAGAATGGTCAGTCAGAAATTGTGTAACTTTCACAGGTAGTCTCTCTGAAAATTCAAACCCTATCTGCTTTTGTGTGTTAACCACGGGACTTCCTGAAAAAGATAGATGAACAAAACATTTCCAGTCATTCCCAAATTTTTCTATTAAGTGCAGAAAAAAGGTGACTCAGTATTGAAAGGAAAAGAGTTAGCTGAACCATAAGAAAGAAAATTGTACTAAAACCAGGCAGATAGGTAAACTTTTTCACTGTTGTGATGGCAGCATGACTGATGGGCTGAGGTCAATTGTGACCAGAGGGTGAACTGTGCAAGTGTTGGGTCCAGCTTTTGGGTCACAACAACCCCATGCAGGGCAACAGGCTGGGGTCAGAGTGGTTGGAAAGTGGCCCAGCAGAAAAGGACCTCAGCAGCATGAACCAAAGTGTGCCCAGGTGGCCAAGAAGGCCAATGGCACCCTGGCCTGTACCAGCAATGGTGTGGCCAGCAGGAGCAGGGCAGAGATTGTCCCCCTGCACTCAGCACTGGTGAGGCCACAGCTCCGATCCTGTATCCAGTTCTGGCACCCTCTTGAGTGGGCTGGAGTCTGTCCAGAGAAGGGCAATGGAGCTGGGGAAGGGTCTGGAGCACTAATGTCATGAGGAGCAGCAGGGGCTTTGAGCTGTGCTGGGGAGGTTTAGACTGGATGTCAGGAAAACTCCATTGAAAGGGCTGCAAACTACTGGAATAGACTGCCAAGGCATTGATGGAGCTACATCCCTGGATGTACTTGAAAGACATGTTTATGTAGTTCTTAGGGACATGATTTTGTAGTGGGCTTGGCAACACTAGGTTTACAGTTGGACTCCATGATCCTAAAGAACTTTATAAACCTGAACAATTCTATTATTATATAATAATAGTTTAAAGATTAGGTCAGCATTTTCTTTTTATACTTTAGAAGTAAGTAAAAATTCCTTTAAATATAAAAATAAACAACATGGTGCTATCTTGGGAGCAGAAAGTGAGCGTCAATCTTATTAAAGGAGATTAAAATTATTATGAAGACACAAAGGAAGATAAACTGTCATCATTATTACTGCAGGTTGTTTAGAATATGCATAAAAAGAAAAACCTGAGGTAGGAAACTCAGAATTAGTATATGTAAATACCCAGATAAATCTCCTGTTTGGGGCATTCTCATTTCTGTGTTCTGGTGGATGCTGCTTCCATTTCATTTCGTAAATCTTTTCCCGACCACAGAAAGCCAGGCTGGGATTTGTCTTGTCTAATTTTAAGCATCAGCATTACAGACACCTACATGTGGGACAATCACATGCTGAGGGTGACTGACTTGATGTAGTAATTCACACAAACTGCCTTTTTTTTACTTTAAAGGGAATTTATAGTGATTAGCATGGATAGTAGCTGCCTAAATTTCATCACATGAATTTCACCTTAAGTAGTGACAAAGAGAGTCACCACAGTACATACATAATACCCGATTTATGAAAAACATCAAAAGCACTGAAATGAAAAGCTATAGGTGTTTTTATATTAAAAATAGGTCTGTGTATGGCTTAACCAGTGCCACAACTGTGCCACAGTATTAAACTGAATAAAGCTGACAAGTTTTGTTTTTATTTGTGCATTATGTTGCTTTTAGTGTTTTCATAGCATATAGAAAAAAAAATCAGAAGAAACTCCTAAAAACAAAGGACAATTAAACCCTGATGGAACAGCCAGCATTTAGAGGACAGTATGAGCCATGTAATAGGAACCCATAAAAATGTAAAGCACACAGGGATAGCGCTTCAGTACCCAACATCTAATGTTTGATCAGTAGAGCCAGTTTAGTAAAGAGGAGTATAATGATTCAAGCTTGTTATAAGCCAATAACAGTCCAGAATTATTCTCTCTACAAACATTTTTTTTCTTGGGTTCTGACTTCCTAAGAACCATCCTATTCTGAGTTTGACTAATTTATCTTTTCCCTGTCTGTAGTAGCACAGCAATGATGCAGAGTACATTTACAAAGAAGTTTGCCCTTCTTGTTTTCCGTGAAGGATTGACAGCATTACAAAGATAAAGCAATTAATGAGGGAGAAAGAAAACTGTGTTTTCTTTATCTATCCAACACTTGCAAAATTATATCACAAAAAACTAAGATAAGTGAGAATAAATTGTCAAAGGAAAAGTCAAGAAATTTGAAAATCCCCACCTTATTGTCAGTAAAAAAAAGAAATCAAGTAAGAAAACAGGTCAGTGCAGGCCAGGAGGAAATTCTCTCAAGCATTGTAATTCATTATTTTCAGTTTAATATTTTAGTAGGGTGTTTTTTCTTTTTGTTCTAACTAAAAAACATGTAAAGTTCTGCAACAATTGAAATAAAATGGTTAAGAAAGTACGGAATTTCTGAAGATGCGCTTTCTTAGCTGCACAGTATCTTCTAAATGAATTAAATTTATTTCAGGTTCTTGGCATGCTTACTATGGAAATTCTGAATAATGGCATTTGCTTTCATTACCTCACATATATTCAAGGCTTTATAGTTATCAGGATGATACATTTGGCTGGTTTCAGACTTTGCAGACTTTTTGTCCCTGGCCATTTGGGGATACCAAGGCAACAAGCATTATTGAAATCAAAAAGCATGAAAATGAGGAGTCTGATAGGTGGTATGTCCTCAAAATTCCCAGAGTTGCCAGGCACATCACTGTCGCAGACATCTTTTCATTAGAAATCCTTCTTTAGGATTTTTTCCTTCTGAGAAGCTGAGAGGCCTCAGAAACAAAATGTAAACAATGGTTATCTGCTGCTGTGGAATGCAACAGGTGGATCTGTGATTGGTCTCATGTGGATGTTTGGAATTAATGGCCAATCACGGCAGAGTTGGTTCTCTCTCTGTCCGAGCCACAAACCTTCGTTATTCATTCTTTTTTATTCTTAGCCTAGCCTTCTGATGACAACTTTTTCTTCTATTCTTTTAGTATAGTTTTAATGTAATATTTATAATAAAATAATAAATCAAGCCTTCTGAAATATGGAGTCAACATTCTCATCTCTTCCCTCATCTGAAAACCCCTGTGAACACCATCATATGTCACAACATTGTGTCAAAAACACCGAAAAAGACTCTCTGAAAGAATAGGCACTGGAAGACCTGGGTACTTGGATCAAAGTCTTGAGAAACTAAAAACAAACCACCTCATTATTCTGACAGAAAGGTGAACAACCTTGAGGTGGAACTCAAACTGTAATTCAGGCAAGGTTTTGTCAAGCTCAAAATATTAAGTGCGAACTTTTAGAACTAATGAAATGGATGGGTTTTGACAGAACTTGATTTGTTAAGAAAAATTCTGATCTTAAGGATTGGGAGTTTTATAATTCATCAATGTTTTTAATTATGGAAGCATCAAATATCATTATTAAATTATTAATTTATTATTAAATATTGGAAAAAATTAGTTACAGTGCATAGCCAGTATTCATAAAAGCAGAAAAAAATTCATACCATACAGGTTAACCTCAGGCTGAGTGACAATTTCTTTCTCTCTGATAGGCAGAAGAAAATCTCCTGGTGGTTTTCAGAGCTTTGGGATGGAAGAACCAATGCATTTGGTGATGGAAATCATCCCTCACAGTCCTTACACTAAAAAAACTCAGGAGCACACCCCCACTGGTACCTCACCCTAGGATGCACCATTAGAGCTGCTTTTATCTCTGAACCGTACCGAAGATCTGTAGCTTCTCAACATCTGTAGCAGATACATGCTGCTAAGCCCCTGAGCAGCCTTTGTGGCACCAGGGCTGCCCAGGCCTGTGTAATCTGTTCCTTGAACAGGGCTCAATCTCTTCTTCTGCAAGAGGGCGGCTTCAGAAACTCACGCCTGACACAGCGCTTCTGCTTTGTCTAGCTCCTCGTTTAATTCCGAAAATGATAAATCAGCTAAAGAGGTATAAATGAAGGCAGATTAACCTTTGAAACTGCTACTAGGGGCTGCTGATTACCTCATACAAGTCAATGAATCTTCACCAGGATCTGCATCACACACACACACACACACACACACACACAAACACACGCACACAGTTTTTAATATCAATATATTGAATATGCACATATTTTTATATGCCTGCACCATCACAATAATCTTCTACATTTTCTAATTCTGAAGGTATTTTTTTGAATATAGTTTTCTTATTTTTGTCATTTCAATTTATTAGTGGAGGGGGATTGAGAGAGAACATTTTCTTTTCCTTGGAGCATAAATACCCCCTTGGCAATCACATGGATGATATACTTTGCACTAGTATTATAATATATCTGCACCCTTTTTTTTCTGTTCCTGTGAGGTCTGCAAAACATCCATTTTTATGTTTTTACCCTTCTTAGTGACATCTGTGTCAAATGACTTCCTCTAGCTTAAAATGAGTGAAACTGAAGTGCTATTAGCCCTTGTTCTAAATTGCTGCTGACTTTCCTTTTCAATCAGCCTTTTCTCTTAAAGAGCTGCTGATTAAGCCTGAATGAAGACTTTGACAGCTATTCTATTTAAAAACAATTCTATTTATATACCATATGATTATATTTATGGATACATGTGACAAAACCTGGTTTCTTATGATTAGTGAATCTTGTATGAAAACAGGACTTTGCTACTGCTATATTTTCCTTTCAGAAAAATGTCATCTACCAAATACAACTCTATCCCTTTCTAAAAACTTAATTATTTCAAATGCCACTCTAAAAGGGAATGAAACATGGACAGAGGGCCCATTAGTGATAACTACCAGTGGGTAGTTATCACTTGTTAGAAAACAAGTGGTAGTAGGCAAAAATAAGGGATAAAATAAAGTGTTTTGAGATCTTGCAGTTAATCTGTGACCCAAATCTGGCTGGTAATATGAAAGAAGGCAAGATAGTAGATGTCGTTAGCTGTTTCTCAGTTTCTTTTTGAAACTGTAATTTGAGTTTTTACTTTGCATGGGATTTGGTCCACAAAATTTTTATGGCATCTGTGAAGACCATTATACTAGATTTTAAACTCTGGCTCAAAAATTAAATTCTTATCCCTTTGTTTGGCAACAATAGTCCCTGCAACAGCATATGGAGGAACTTAAAGGCCAAAAAATCTGGATTTCCAGCAATGAGCTCAACTAAATCAGATAACTGGAAAGGTTTAAGCATTGCATATTGCTTCCCTTATATTATATTTGAGAGCACCTATGGGACTGCCACTCACAATTGCAAACCTCTTTCAGTATAAAGTCAATTTATTTTTAAGTACAATTCCACTCACTTTACAGTAGTGACAAAGGAGCAATCACGATGTGGAGTTCAAGGCATTTACCAAAGAGCTTAGAAATATGATTCATGTGCATTATGGGCCTGCAGAAATAAAAAATTATGTATTTTTACCATACTAGGACAAAATCCTAATCAGTATTAATGGCCACCTGACCATCCTTACTCTGATCTAAGTCCACTAAAATGGATTTAAAACTGGAACCTAAATTTTACAGACATCAAGAGCAGACTTAAGCTGGGCTAGACAACTGAAGGAAAGTTCAGTTGTCTGGACTTCAGTAAAGCTTTAGACACCATTTTCTAATTTTCTCTTTCTGCTGCACAAACTGTCTGCTCAGTGACAAAGAAACTGAGCAGCTGCACTCTTTGCAGGGTAAAAGTTGTTCAGGCCCAGAGAGTGGTGGTGAATGGAATTACAGCCAGTAGGTGTGTGTGAACTTGGCAGTGTTGGGTTAATGATGGGATTTGATCCTTTTAAGGATTTTTCCAACCTAAATGTACCTTTCATTCTACAGTTCATAATTTACAGTAAAGTTTATGCTAAATGTTTGGTGCTGCCTTTCTCTGGGCGTAGGCCTGAGTTCATGAACATTATTATAGAGCTTATTTTCTATTAAGCTATTTCTAAAATGAAAAATTGATTTAGGTGCTCTCTGTGCTCCTTCCAGATTAATAGGATTTCATAAAATTGTTTAATTTATTTATTTTCCCAGGAAAATATTTTCTCACATGGACTATAACAATCATAAATAGCACCAGGATAACATATGTTCAACTGAATCCCTTAAGATTCAAACACTCATCTAAGGAAAATATGGAAGACTGGTCCTTAGATAAGGTGGTTCCTAGTATCTGGTAACTTATGTATATCTCTATGTATATCTCTATATTGGGTAAATATTTACCAAAATTATGCAGAAGTAGATATAAATTTATAACATGCATAAATTTCTTTCTGGGGATACACTTTTCTATCCTATAGTAAAGAGTCTTTAAAATACAAAAAAAAAAACAAAAAAAAAAAAAAAAAACAAAAAAAAAACAAACAAAGAAAAATAATCCCCAAAATTAGAAGTAATAAAAATGCAGATTTTGAAGCTAAAACATATTCAAATGATGAATAAATCTGAGTAATGTAAAATTGATGATAATTGAAGAGGAAAATAACTTAGAAGTGGTGCCTTCTTGGTCCCTTGAATCTTGAGATTCATTTTAGATCAATTAGACCCCTTTCTCAGGAATATGTCTATCAAGAACTTCCAGAATAAAATCTATGAAGTAGGTGGACAGACTATTCTGACTGAATTCCTTACATTTAAAGCCAGAATTTCAACCTTTCTGTACTCACTGGAAGAAGATTAATTTTTTAGCTCCAGCCAGCCTTAAGTCTTTATATTATGAAGACTCCTCTGCCTGCATAGTACTCTACTGATTAGAAGATATTAATTACAGCATAGTAAGGCAAAGACAGGAGAGAAGGAAATATGGGTGCAAGGCAGTAGAAGTTATCACAATTCATAAAATGAAATCACCAACTGTTAAGTGCTTTCCACTACAATATTTAGTGTTTTTAAAATATTTTGATCTTCACACAAGGCCAAAATCTGAGAATGTAAGTTAGTAATAAATGATATTCATATTTTCATGCAATGGTAGAGAAAGGTCCTCTTCAAATATGATACTATGAAAAGGCCTGCATAATTATTGAGGGAAAATGGATTAATTTAGTGATATCAAAGAGAATGTCATTTGATTTTAAAACTGAAAGATTCAAAAACCCTTTGGATATTACTAAATAGTATTTAAATGTATAAAGGGTATTTTAACAGTTTTTTTGTTTCTGAGGGAAACACATAAAGTTTTTGTTATGATGTTTCTTGGCTTTTTGAAAACAGAACTTTCTACAGAACTATGTAGTCATGGAACATATATAAGACGTAGAATTTACTTGGATTGAGTCTTTTTCAACTAAGCTTTTACTTTAACCCATGAAGGACTTATCATGTTTAAAAACATAAAGTTTGATGAGATCATAGAGAGAAGAACACAGTGAGATATAAACAACAAAATAAATGTTAAGTCATAACCAGTTGGAATTCAGCATTTTACTCCTAGAAAAATTCCATCAACACCTACATTTTGTTAACATGTATGGGAAACGAACAATTTAATGGGAATGATTCTGATTGATTTTGTTAACCATGAAAAATAAAACCAAAAAATGAATACAATAAAAATTTTAAAACAGAATGAATAGCATCTTGTAAAAAAAACCCCTTATTTTTCCATAGTCTTTTGTACAGTAATAAAGTATTTTATGGGGTTTTTTTGACACTTCGTTGGAACAGCAGAAAAACAATTAAAAGCATTTTTAACTCTTTTTTGTATATTGCCTACTAGAAAATTGCAAGGAGTCAAAAACCCAAAGATTATTTGAATTCTTTTCATGATTTACATTTTTCTCATTAAATTGGGAAAAATATAGTTTAATTTTTATCATGTCTTATATCCACATATTTTTTCTTCATATTTGTTACTCAAAGTTCTATAAGCTTTTATAAAATCACCCTCAATTCAGCTACTGTCTGCACTGAGAAAAGGTACTTATTCTTACTTCAGCTTTTCTTAAAATGACTATTAATTGGACTAGACAAAATTATAGATGGACCCACATGGAGGTGTGGAAACCTGGGCAGTGAAAAAATATGCCCAAGCTCCTTTTCCCATGACTCTTGTGAGAATGGCCAAACTTCTTCCCATCAAAATACCCAAGCAAATAATTTACAATGTATTTTCCCAGTTCTAGTGAGCAAGAGGACTGGGTATCTCCAGGTGTCGGGAACTGTCCAGCAACTGTCGGCCTTGATTGCCCTGGATGTGTCAGCTCTTCAGCACACATTATTTTGGGTTATTTGGAAACCCCCAGTGCTACCCTGGCCTTTCCAGAGCCAGCACTGACTAGCACAATCAAGGGAGGTGCATTTGAAATATTGCATCAGACATGGCTGAGCAGCCCCAGTCCATCACTTCAATCTTAATGGGAGAACATGGTTAAAGGGGTTGGGTGGTGATGATGTTCCTGTTTTTGTAATTTTTTCCTGCTTCTTAGAGCCATTTTGCCTCTTGTACATGGCCTGGCCAGTGAGCCAGATGGTCATAATATCTGATAAATGTTTTGAGTGAATGGAGTGGATACTGCTGTGCATTGACAACTGAGCATCTGATGTCAGAAGTAATCTGTTTATGCAGAATTACTCAGAGAGGAGGAAGTATAATTGAAGGACACAGAGAAACAGAAAGGGGGGTTTCTACAAGAATGATAATGAGAATGATTAGGAGATGAAATAAAACCCTCCTCCATGAATAGAGATTGCAAAGAATAGTGTGATTTCCCCGAGAAATTAAACAAGCAAGAGGGGACACAATAAAGTGTTAAAAAACAAATGCTGTGTGGCAGGAGGAATAGGGACTAATATTCCTCCTGGCATAAAAGAGGCCTTCAATCAAACAAGAAGAGACAATTGCTGATTATTTCTAGACAATGGATAATTAGGCTGTGCAATACACAGCTGCATGGTACAAAGGGAAGACTGGACAGTTATATGACTAGCAACACTACTGACTTAATGATTCAAGTTTTGGGTAGGGACATAAACCCCATAATTTGAACCAGTGTCTTTCAGCTATTAATAGCAAGTCTTTTGGAATTAAGCAGGCTCTTTTATCTGCTCCTGCACCTAGTTGGTGTGTATTATTTTAAATTTTTTAGCTACTTCTCTGCAGCTACTGTTGAAGAAATGTAGATGAGATGAACCATGGGTTTCATACCTTATGACTTGCACTAAACTCTCACAAAAAGCTACAGCATATTTCACCACAGTAGATGACAGACTTCTAATTTTGGGTACTGTACGTTGCAAATATATTGCCCTGTGAACAAGATGTAAAATGATCTCATTTTGGTAGAATTATGCAGAACCTAATAATCTCCTATTAAGACTCACTCTCAAACTTTCAACTGCTCATGTAGCATAGAGATACGAATATCTTCAGAAGCAGCACTTTCTGTCATAAATTTTATAACTAATGGGGAGTGCAGGTGTTAGAGATACAGAAACCCAGCCTTAAAAATTTCCACAGCCTTCCTCTTTCAGCTTAATGGGCTGACACTTGTACATCGCTCAGCTGGCTGGCAGTAAATCTGTCCTGATCTGACCTCCAGGCCATGCAGTTCTGATTTGCTGCATGGTGTGGTTCAGAAAAAGACAACTTCTGTTCTGCACTTACACCTGAGACTTCTCGCACTGAGAGCTAACATGGGCAAGCTGAGCACAGTCTTAATAACCTCTCCTGATTTTTCTTGTTGCTGATATTTCCATGGTCCAGCAGTTCCAGGAGCAGTGCTTCACATGCTAATTAATTTTAGTGTAGCTTTTCCCAAATAATTCTTTTTCTGTGACTCTTCTTGTTCAATAGAAATTTATGAGTCAGAAAGCATCCAGGAGATGCAGAACTGAAGTTTTGCCCTTTTAGGGCTAAACATTACCATTCACAATCTATGCATTTGTTAGACAGCTGTCATGATACAACTGCTTGGCTAAAAGCAACAGCGAGATCCAGATCCCTGAGGATTAGTAGGACCTTTGGACAGTGAAACACTTAGTAAATTGGCATGCCTCTACATCATGCTGACTTTAACTCTGCAGGAGTCCACTGAGCATCACTCCAGTAGAGTTAATCAGCTGGCAAGTTTTCACAATGCTCTTGTCCTTGAGTAACCTGAAATGCTGGTCTTTGGCCCTATTCCTGAAAGTAGCCTTGCCATGGAATCACTGAGTGGAAGGCACCCACAAGGATCATGGAGTCCAGCTCCTGGCCCTGCACAGGACACCCCAAAGAGTCACATCATGTGTCTGACAGCATTGTACAAATGCTTCCTGGACTCTGCCAGGCTTACTGCTGTGAGCACTTCCCTGGGGAGCCTATTACACCGTCCAATGCCTCTCTGGGTGAAGAACCTTTTATATACAGCCTAAACATACAGCCTAAACTTCCCCAGACAGAACTTTGGGCCATTCCCTTGTGTCCTGTCACTGGTCACCACAGAGATCTGTGCCTGCCTCTCCTCTTCCCCTCATGAATAATTTGCAGATTGCAATGAGATCACCCCTCAGTCTCCTCTTTTCCAGGCTAAACAGACCTCAGCCACTTTTTATCAGGCTTCCCCTCTAGACCCTTCACCCTCTTCATAGCTCTCCTTTGAAAACTCTCTAGCAGCTTTATATCTTTCTTATATTGTAGTACCCAAAACTGCCCCCAGCCCTCAAGGTGAGGGTGCCCCAGAGCAGAGCAGAGCAGAGCAGAGCAGAGCAGAGGAGGGACAATCCCCTCCCTTGCCCAGCTGGCAATGCCTGATGCCCCTCAGGGCACGGTTGCACCTTCTGGCTGCCAAAGCACTGCTGGCTCACATTCAACTTGCTGTCCATCAGGACCACCAGGTCCCTTTCCATGGCACTGCTCTCCAGAATCTCATTCCCCAGGCTGTCCATACATCCAGGGTTGCCCCATACCAGGTGAAGAATCTGGAAATTGTCTTCATTAAACTTCATACAAATGGTAATTCCCCAGACTTCTAAGGATAAGCTACCAGAATAACAGATGTGATGCTAGAGAGGAATGAGAATTTTGTTCCTGGCATAGAGAACTTTCTGTGTGGAAGTTGTGACTTCACTGAGGATGTATTGGTGTTGGCAAGCAGACCACGGGGGTGTGAGATGGAGGAGTTTCAGCAAATGGTGCTGATGGAAAGCACCATCTCTACTTCAGCATGTGGGGGTGAATTCAGTGGGGAGACCATTATCACCTCAAGAGACATAGCACAGTGTCTGAAGCAGAGTTTATTTGGTTTTTACTACTCTTCATATTTTTAATCCTTCCTGGTCCAAAGAGAGCTCACTGGAAAGTCTTGGAAGGGTCAAGCATCCATTACACCTCTTTACATCTGCTCATGTTAATAATTTAGGTAGGTTGCCTAGGGAGGTTGTGGACTATTGGAGTATAAGGGTCAATGGAAGTATTCAAAAATTGTCTAGTCATGGTCTTGGGCAACCAGCTTTGGGTGGCTCCACCTGTGAGCACAGGGACAGGATGGGTTGGACAAAACAACCTTCAGAGTTCCCTTCTAATTTCAACTCAAATTTCAATTCTGTATTCTATTACAGCAATGATAAGGCAGCTACTTAAAATTGTTTATTTAAAATTGGCAATTGTGTGGAAAAATATCACTGCTTACAATCTCTGTTATGATATCCCCAGGGTTAGAATGCAATGTCAGAGTGTCAAGACCCCTCAGTCTTGCAACAGTAAGGCCAGACTAGTGAGGCAGACCATTGCCTCTGACACACTGGTGACTATAACAGCAGGGGAGACCCATGTCCTACAGCCCCTTCCACATCAGCTGATTGTGCATGAGATACCATGAAGACAACTGTTTCTCTAGCATGGGACAGGAAAATAACCTCAGTGGCTGGGAACATGTTCTTTCCACTGTTGACTTCTTTTCAGAGAGAAAAAAGGGAAGAAGAAAGGCTAGTAAACTGTGCAGCCCTGAAGAACTCACACCTAAGTGCAAGTAAATTTCATACAATGGAACAAAATGTACCCTGAACATGAGGCAGATATGTTGCACCAAAATGGTATTTGCTCCAGCTTCAGAAGCTACCAGGCTGCACAGTTACCTAGCCCCTGGCACTGGAGACACTGCTTTTTTATAATGGCAACTTCCAAATTTTACTTTTTAACCAGTAATTAATCCTTCAAAATCAGAAAGTATGTACAGAAGATATAATGCTTTCAATTGCTTAAATCAAACTCACATTTTCATTTACCTATGTAAATACAAAAAAATCCGACATCTCTTAGAAACACATCCTGTCTATTATGCAAAATCATTCTTTTGTAGTAAAAAATACTCCCAACAAAGTTCTCATTTAAATGCAATCATCTGGGCCAAATTTGTTTTGAAAAGATGAAATGCAAAGATAATTTGACACAGGATTCTACTGTCGCTGGGCTGCTGGGTTGTTTTGCAAAGCTACAGAGAATACAGTGTAATCTGGTGTTCAGCGCTGGAAATGGGGCAGCCTCAATTCCCTCTTTCTATTGCAATCATAAATGAGATGCTTGACTTCCCCATGTATGCCTAGAAATCTCCCAGCAAGGTCCATATAAGTAAATGGTTCAATAAGTATTGGGAACTTCCTTCCTTCTAGCTCAAGCATGTCTCTGAATCCTGGGATGAAAATACTTTTTCACGTATGCAAGAGTATTACTCCAGGCTGTCTTTAAGCACACCTGCCTCAGAAAGATCAATACCACAAAGAAAGGCAATAGTGGTCCGTTTTTTCATGGAATGTTTAGATGTCAGCGAAGACGGGACTTCAAGGATCACAGAATCACAGAATGGTTGGGTTTAGGCTGGAAGGGGCCTTAAAGATCATACAGCTCCAATCCCCTTACCATGGGCAGGGACACCCTCCATTAGATCATGTTGGTCAAAACCCCCAAGCTTTCCTTGAACTCTTCCAGGGGTAGGGGCATTCACAGCTTCTCTGCACAACTTGTGCCAGCACATCACCACTCTCAGGGTGAAGAATTTCTCCCTAATATCTAAATTAACCCTGCTGTCTGTCAGTTTGAAGCCATTCCCCCTTGTTCTGTCTCTTCATGCACTTGAACCCTCTTGAAGCCCCTTTAGATACTGGAAGGTGCCCTAATGTGTTCTCAAAGCCTTCTCTTCTCCAGGTTTAATAATCTCAATTCTCCTAACATGGTGAAAAGATTTCCCCTGTCCAAAGAAAAATGTACTCTGCCATAAACATAGATGATTGAAGAAACCTGGCATTCTTTCCCCCAGCTTATTAAGGTAAATGAAGATTCAAATTAAGTGGTAGTGAGAAAAAAGCAGCAAGCTTGTAATCTGTAACAAGTTCCATCAGACCTACACATTGTAGCAACACCTTAATAATGTAAAGGCCTTTATCATGCCCGAAAAATATTCACCTTGTCTAACACAGCGAAATGTGTTGCAAAATCACGATTATCTCTGAACATATCAGGTCTGATCAGGCTCTATTCATCCCTAGTTTTGAATACAAGAAGGTTTTTCTATGCTCTTTCTCACAGAGCTCATTTTTTCTCAGAAGTACATTCTTTTCTCAAAAGCACATGACAAAACAGACAAAAGTATATTCGCAAAAAGTATAAGCACACATATGAAATATCTGGGCTACAAAGTCCTTTCATGGTAGGGAACTTGGGGCTGGGGAGCTGCAGAGCTTGGATTGTGTGTTTCAGTCAAAACATAGGCATTAGGTCAGGACAGAGTTTTTTATCGGATCTGAAGCAGTAATATGATGGTGATGAGAGACCATGGAAGTCCTTTGACTGTGAAAGGAGAAAGTCTCCTTGGACAAAGGGAAGGAGGCTGGATTTTGTCCTATGGGACCTCATAAAACATCACTATCTCCCTTTATCCAGCCTCACAGTGAGCTCTGTCAGCAACTAAGACAGGACTCATAAATCTTCCACTCACCCATAGCCCCTGCTAACCCCACTGTCATCTGAAGGAGTGAAAAGCTAGCAAAACTTTCCTGTCCTACTCTAACCCACAAAACTCTCCATTGAAGCCATGAGCTACCTTTCTCTGTCATCCATTGTTCAGCTGGGAGATATCCTGAGAGGCACTGAAGCAGGAAATGCAGCCCAGCAGCATGTAGCAAAGTCAATAAGGGCACAAGCAGCAGGGGAGGACATGTTCTGCGTAACCACACTGGCCCAAAATACTTTACGGACCTAGTCCCTCTAAAAGTTAAGGGAAAGTTAAAGAGATATCTAGATAGATGATAGATAGATAGATAGATAGATAGATAGATAGATAGATAGATAGATAGATAGATAGATAGATAGACAGACAGATAGACAGACATTCTATTGCTTTTTCTACCTTCAGCGTCACCTTCCATCCCACCAAGCCCGCCTCTTTTTTCTCAGTGGAAGCCCAGCGATCATTTCCCTCTGCACTGAGTCCAAAGATGGCACAGGTATTAGCTGGCAACATTTGTGAACTGTGATGAGCATTATTCATGAAGTTGATGAAAAAAATTGGTCTTTGCTGTTTCAGTTAGTTTGAAAACAATCACTCTATAATCTCACAGAGGTTTTGCAGGGCACAGCCAGCATCCTCTACTCAGAGGGCATTTGTGACAGAGGTGACTAAGCACCTGCTGCAGTGAGCTTATCAGCGACAGGTTTCCACATGGAATCCAAAACAATGTGTATGCACTCCTTGGTTGGTATGATAGCATTACTCAGCAGCACAATAAAAAACCTTTCTGGCAATACAAACAGATATCCAAATGCTATAAAGGCTCTTTCCTGGCATGGAAATAAGCATTTGCTACAGGCTGGAGTTGAGAGGAATCAGACAGTGCATTTTCTCCTACAAAATTTCCCCAGATATCTCTAAGGCCGCCTAAATGTTTCATAACATGTGCTGGTTTTTGCTGAGGTAGAGTTTATTTTCTTCACATTGGATGCTATGGGGCTGTGTTTGTGCCAAACACAAGGCTGATAATGCAGAGATGTTTTTGTTATTAATGGGCAGGGCTAACACAGAGCCAAGGCCTTTTCTGCTTTCCATACTGACGTGCTGGTGAGGGGACTGGGGGTGCATGGGACATTGAGAGGAGACACAGCCAGGACAGATGACCCCAAATGACCAAAGGGATATTCCAGAGCATATGGCAACACATTCAGTGTATAAAGTGGAGGGTAGAAGGAAGAAGGAGGGGATTTTTATGATGATGGCACTTGTCTTCCCAAGTAATCATTACGTCTGATGGGGCCTTGCTCTTTTGGAGATGTATGAACACCTGCCTAACCATGGGAAGCAGCGAACCTGTTCCTTGTTTAGCTTTGTTTTTATGTGTGGCTTTTCTTTCCCTATTAAACTGATTTTTTTCCAACCCTCACATTTTCTAGCTTTTACACTTGATTCTCTCCTGGATCCTGCTGGTGGGGGAATGAGTGAGGTGCCTGTATGGGACTTGGCTGTTGCCTGGGGTTAAACCAGAACTCAAGGCTTACACCGGAATGAAGTCATAACGACACTGGATTGTAGGGAAGACCATCCCAAGCACTGCTCATAGACTCAGGAATGGACACAAAGCAAGGGCTAGATGGCTGTGTATAAGAGGGAGGGGGATGCTAGCAATCAAAGGGGTAATGTTTAGATGATGGCTAAGGAGACCTCAACCATCCTGACCACAGCCAACATGTCCCACAGCTCAAACTAGTAGGAGTCAGAGAGAGCAGCTTGGGAATAAAGGAAAATCATGATCTTTAGATCAAGCATGGTCTCCCAAAAATTTGCTCAGCTATTGCAAAGTGTGGGGACAGCTTATAGCAGGAGACCTCAACTCTGTGCACCTTTCAGTTCTGCTCTGAAGACACAACAACTCCACTAATTTGAGTTCTCCTCCTACATCCATCAATTTCCTCTGACTGAGACAGAGCAGTGCTATTAAAAAGGGGGAAGAATACAAGCTATAATTTTGGGAACACTGGTAACAGGTCATAAAGAGTTCCCTCTAAGCCATATTCTGCAGACATACTAATTACTCCTCCCTGCTACACCTGCCTGAGTCCAATGACCACACCAGGAACTTGGCAGGAGAGGGGAACTGGACGACAGTGCCACTGTACTGCTCATGAAGCAGGAAGAATAGGACAGGTAGGACATAGAACAAAAAAAACCTCTTGATGTCACCCAAGAGAAGAAATTAAGCTTGGTTCCAGCTTCCAAAGGGGCTGACACCATGAAAAACAAAACAAAACAAAATAAAACAAGACCCTACCACCCAAACTCCTGTCATCACTTCCTGTAAAGCAGATGAAAAGGCAGCATAGTGCTTCTAAGGATGATCTACTGAAAGATCTCTTGTTCACAGAGAAGATATTCAGGGACATAACTATAGTTTGGGCAGCTCCAGGCTACATGTTTATAGGGGATATTTTGCCCTCAGAGCAGGCTAGAGGTAATCTAGGGTAAAAGACTTCAAATATCTGAAGAACATACAATAGTTGGCACCACGTTCTTCAGTCTACTTGATCTACTTTTGTTGTGCTAATGAAAACAAAGGCTGGCAAATGGATGGCAACCTGGACATCAGTCAATGCATTTTTGTCATCTCTCAGGCTCAGCTTTTAAAGGAACCAAATAGTTTCCTCTGATGATAGAGTAAGGAGAATTGTTTCACAGTCCTCTTTCCCTCTCACACTCCTTAGGGAGTGCTCCATGGTTCTTTCTCCTCTCAACCATCCCGTTCACCTGCTGCCAATTCAAAGCATACAATATGTGCATTTGGCTTTTGCCATGTCTGGCACTTCTAGCAAGTTATAAAAGAGGTCTTAACATTTTTGGAGTGCATTTTGAGCTGAAAAATAGTATAAAAATATTTCCTCTGAATGCAATTCCTAGGACCTGAAGGGGATTCAGGGTGCTCTATTGTGTAAGTGCACAGTTCATGCTCCACAAGGAGCAGTGTGGGTAGAGTTTGCAGTTTTGCACCATGAATAGCTCAGTTGCAGATCCTTTTATCACTGCCAGTGTTTTCTATCTGGTACTTATTGTCTGCCACTTCCTCCTTAAATAATTGCAGCAACATCAAATAAAGCCTGCACACCCACACACACACAAAAAATCTAAATAGCTGAGATTCAGGAAATGGCTCCAGTGATCTTATTCTAAGAGATCAATAATTTCCCTTCTTTTCCAATTTTGGGAGGAGGGAAGATTTTCATGTTAGCTGGCACAACTAACATTTCAGCAACTCTACAGTCCAAGCTTCCACAAATGTTAATTTAGTGATTATTATAAAAGATTCACATTGTCTAGGAAGGCCCTCCACAAAATTGCGTGATGTCAATATGTATTTTATATAATGTAGATATTATATATTTTTATCCATGTATACTGCCCATGCTTAACTTATCAATATGATTCCTTCATCAAGTCTATTCATGTTTAACCAGCTATGTGCAGGAAATCAAAACCAACACAGTGAAATCAATAGTCTGACAGGGAACTCTCTCCTAATAATTTTCCAGGAGCCTGTGCTTTTCATCCACATTAATGCTCACTCAAAGGGCGAGGGAAAAAAAACAGGCAAATGTCTTGAGAAAAAAAAGTGTAATTCGAGTGCCAACATCTCTCCTAATAAGTACAGAGCAATTTTACACAGAAACTAAGCACTGTAATGATTGTCCAATAAAACCAAATTGCTGTATAAAGTGCACAAGCAGTCATTTGAAGAGGCTGTGAGTGGATGGATAGTGGCCAAGAGCAAGTCACAGGGGAAACAAAACACCCAATGATACTTCAGTGAAGTGTTTGCATGGGGTTGGACTGTCAAGTTTGTGCTCTTTTGTGCACTGAAAGATCTGCCATTTTGTTGAACTTGCTGCAGCTGCATGACCTGTTGGCAGGAGAAAGAGCTCTGCATGCCCAGTGTTGATTTCCTCAGCTTCAGCTGACTACTTTGCCAATCAGTCAGATGCAATTTACAATCAGTTTAAGATTGCTCATCATTTCCGATGACTGGCACTCTGACTCTTTGACAGAAAACCAAATTATGGCCCAAACCAATCAACAGCATAAACTGCTTTCAACCCTTCTCCCTTTTTTAGGCAGTGGCACATTTTTCCTTTTCTGCCCTGGAGAGGTTGGCTGCCCTTTGCCAGTGGAAAGGGTGGGCATGATGGAAGTTCATACGGAGTGGTAGCTTGAATTTTTATATGTGCATACACTTATGACAGTATCTGCATTTAAGATAAGAGTGATAAACGGAATCTTCCTAAGAAAGTTCCATTGTCTCTCAGTGCAATTAATACAAAAACAGCAAACTGCTCTGAGCAGCAGCTTGAGGTAACAGTGGTGTATCCTTCTGATTTCCATAGGTGCAAGCCCTGTTCTAGCAGCATTGGATAGAGTATTTCCATTTTCTAAGACTTCACAGAGGAGAGGCCTCATGGTCACATTCTCAGCACTTTTAGCAAAACTACTTGTATGCACCTACACCAACAATTTAACAACACTTTGACCACAACTTGTTACATTAAACTTTGCCATTCCTTACAATAGCAAACACTCCATGAAACAACAGCAACCTGAAGAATTTATGCTGGCTCCAAAGAGCTGAAAAAATTCACATTAGAAGTGGTAAGCAACTCTGGTTTAGGAATTAAAATTGTTTTATGTTACCACAGTTTAATATTTTGGTACTATTTTCTGCTGCATTCAAACTGTGGCTTGTTCACTGTTTGAGTTTACATCCTTTTAGAGAGGACTTTCATTAACACATAAAAATCTCTCCTATTTAATTTTAGTTTATTATCTCCTTTTTCACTATTTTAGTATTTTTGGTTGGTTGGTTTTGCTTTTGGTTTTTGTTTGATTTGGTTTGTTTTTTTTTTTTTCATGGTTGTCCATTTTCCCTGTTTGGGAATAATCTTCCTAGAACTAGTGATTTAAATTACCTTAGCAGATAGTCTCTTCTTTTGAAGGCAATCAAGGCTCTGTTAGATAAGGCAAAAGATTCAAATTACTTGCTTGATTATACCTCAATACTCAGATCTGTTCTCAGAATTGCCTGGTAAATGCTTTGTACATTGAACCTGAGGAGTTAACTTGCAGACTATTCTAAAATCAGTCAGACTTGAGCCAAAAACTTACCCAGGGACATTAAAACAATTCAATGCACTGGTAAGTATTTGGGACATCTGCTTTATTTGCTGCAGGTGCTTCAACCTGGAAATCTGCCAGGGAGAGAGCTCTTATAAAACTCCTTCACCTTATGTAAGCAAGGACACACTCCTTCAATATACATATACATAAGGGTTGGAAGAATCAGAGCATCAGGATGCTTCTAACACGGAGGAAAGCTCCAGTGACTCCAGCCTTCCTGAACATCAGAAATAACAGAGCAGCTGTGGCTGTGGTCAATAAGACATTTGCCTAACAGAATGTTAAGCTGCTTTCCTTTACAATCATTTTACAGCTGACTGATTCGGATGTTTTTGTATAAATGCCTGGTTTGACAAGTTCATTCTTGTCTCTGCATTTAAGATAATTTCTCTGACCACCATATGGACAGGATTCATTTGTCAAATAACCCATCCCTACTGTTTTTGGAAGCAGCAGACTTTTTTATTTTCATTTTTTTTTTTAATACAGTAAAGAAATTCTATAACAGTAACCTTACAGGATAAAATAAAAGACACTGAGAGGGGATATTTTCAAAGAGTTAAGACTGTATTAGTGTTACCCTTAAAAATGTCCACAGTATCTAAAAGAGGCTCAGTATTTAGAGAGAAACACAGAAAACCATGCAGGTTGAATTATTTTCTTTCACATTCAGTTGTGGTATAATCTTGGGCAAGTCTGACTATTTCTGTGTCTCAGCTTCAAATAGGTAGCACAGAAATTCTTCTCCCACAAGTAATTATAAAAAGGCCACATATACTCAAAGGCACCTCAGAAATGGACAAGTAGTAAAATCTCTTTAGATATAACAGGATCAAATGTGCCAATTTAAATAGAGGCTCAGCCAATCTTCCCTCAGTTATAATTTGGAAGAATGCATGTGCCTGTGAGGAAAACACCTTTTTACTCACATGAATCTGGCTGTTGCCCCATTTAAAGTACTGTTTAAAGGGGAAGTGAAAAACAGTATCTCTCAAATTTGAGTGTCAAGGGTCTTTGCTATTCTTCCAAAGATCTGCTCTGCAGTATTAAGAAAATACCATGTAAGATATATTTTATCTCTATATTTAATACAGACAGCCTTTTTTCCTCACTCACTCTCAGAGGAGGGTAATTGTCACCAGGTAAAAATTGTATATTAGAGAATTTTAAAGAATTAAAGTGGTTTTTAATTTTACTTCTGTGTCTTAAATGCAATGACATAACCAAGGTGTGGGCCCATGCTAAATTTCCATAACAATGAGTATTCTGTTTCTGTATCAGTAGGTATAGTTCCAAAATCAACATTAAAATACACTTCAAATACACAGTCAAAATTTCTTCCAATATCTCCATTCAACTGTACACTGTTAAACCATCCATTTCCCACATACAGATCACTGCAAAGTACTGTCTCCTATCCCTTCAAATTCCTGTTTTTGGTGTTTTCACATGGAAGATTTTTTTTCTGACCTTACAGCTTAGTTCCTTTACTCCATTGCTTTTGAAGTGGAATAATTTCTGATAAACCACCCACATTGTTTCCCAGATGAAAATGAACCAATTATTTATTTCTATTGCAATTAATGTCACATAGGCAAGCAACTATATAGAAAGCAGTAATAATTCTACATCTCTCACAATCTATATTAAAAAATCTGTTGCCACTTTATTTATGCAATTTATTTTCCTTCAATCAATTCTTTCATTCCCTGTCTCCCTGAGGCACCTGCTAAGCTCTCCTTGAAAGTTCCTCCAGGATCACCCCAATGCCAAAGCATCATTTTATACTGAGTTATCCAACCTTCAGATCCTTGCAATTGAAATCTAAATCAGAAGGCATTCAGCTTTCACTTTACTCTCTCAAGCATGACCAAGAGCAATCATTGCAGGAAGCTGAGCATCCTTGTTAGCAGCAGCAGCATTCTCTGTCCTTACAATGTTACTGTCATGCCACTGCCATTTACCCTGGACTCTGGCATGCCCTGATGGGGTGCCTGGTATCCTGGGAATATGTCCCAGTCAGATTCAGCAAGACTAAGAAAAGAATTCACCTGTTAAAAGTTTTCATTCTAACTGGTGAGCAGTGGCTCACCATCAATTGGTGAACTTGATTGCAATTTAGAAGCTGATGCAGTAGTCTTGTTATAAAAAATACTTTTTCAATGTTTCTCATCCAAACACACATTCTTCTCCACCAGATTATATGCAAACCCCCTGATTTAGCATATTTCATAACATTCATGACACAGCTTTTATCATTTATTGAGCAATAGATAAGGTTTTTATCATTAGGATTAAATTATCTGGCCATCTTTTCTAAGAAGACTGAAAATTTACTTAGATTGCAGAAATAAAAATAAGGATGAGATATCCATCTTTTTAAGTTCCAGAAACTACTATATTCCCCCCCACACACACCTTGAATAGCCACTCTTTTTAGATATTTATTTGTTCAGAATTCAACCAACTGTTGTTTAGCTGTTCTTTGTAAGCAAAATCCATTGCAGCTTACTCATTGGAGAAAAGGATCTCAAATTACTCTTCCACTGGTACTCAGTAAAATGTTAATACTTCCTGGAAAGGTATTTTGTACTTATTGTGAGATTAAAAATTTTAATTTGGGAGAAAAAAAAATAGCTCCATCTATCTACTGAATTTTATCCAACAAAATTTTAAAAAATTATTTGATTGGCACACAGGAAATTCTACAGATAATTTAAATAGTTTGAAGTTCTGGCTGAGGTTCAAGTCCCTTTTGATGCAGATTTCCTGAATTATTTTATGCCAGTTTGATGAGAATAAAGTCATCTAAGCATTGAAATATTTAAGTTTGTAGCTGAAATTCCTCAATATTCACATTATTAAAGATTATTTTGCTAAGTTGCAGATAATATTATGAAGTAGTGACAGCCATGTGAGTATCTTAGAGATGAAAAATCCACCTTAATGACAATCAGCGTTGGGTACGTTCATTACACAGTAGATGTGTCCTTTAACATCACAGATATTGGCCCAAGAACATATTTTGCACTGCATTTCAAATTCTGAACACAATGAGGCCTTCAATTTGATGAAGCTCCAGTTGCTACTGTAAAGGAAAATAATAAACAGAAGAATGGAGATTAAGAGACTAGTAAAACTGGGGAAAAACAATCTTGGAAAGATGCATGAGGCCAATATTCAATTAATGGATCTGATATGTCCCAGAAACTTCAAGAAAAATTTGTCAGGTTTTTTCCCCCAGAGAGTTCCAATACATTGAAATCAGCAAGCCAGTTTTCTTCTGAGAACTTTTTCAGAAGATGGTGATTCACAAAGGGGAAAAAAATAATAATAAACAAAAATAAGTCATAGAATCATAAAAGAGTAGAGTGGCCTTTTCAGATAAATGAACAAAAAACCCATAAATGTAGAGGTCAATTTGCTATGAACTAAAACTAGTCAGAAAGAAACATTAATTTGAATCAATAGATGGTTGTGAAAATGTTTGAAAAACCTAAATAATTGCAACACTTAATTCTGTTGTCTTAAAGGAAAGTAGAAAGGTCAGGTAATTAAATTGTCTTAATGTGAACAAGAGTAAAAGCTGCAGCTTTTAAACACATTGAAGTAGTTCATAGAAAAGAGTAAGAAAGTAAATTATTCAATACCAAGACAATTAAACTAAGAATGGAGAACCCCACACAAATTGACAATTCTTGAAACACTTAATGTAAAACCCTAACAAAACAAATTGCCAGCAAAATGAAAATTGATAATTTGTTTGTTTCAAATGATTTTCAGTTAGTCACATATTGTGAAAAATTGTATCATAATTCACAAATGTAGAGCCAGGTGCCAAAGACAAAAAAAAATATTGAACCATCTAGGGAGAAATGCTGTTTACTCCCTAGTGAGCAAAGGAGATGCTTGCTTTTGCACTTTGCCAGTCAGTTTGGGATAAAGTAGCAACATTTGGGAATAAAGGAGACTGGAATTTTGTTTTCTCTCTGCAAAGCAGCAGTATTAGGCAGAAGAAATGTAATCAGCCTTCTCCTGATACTGTCATGTGCATACCGAACTACTGATCCCCAGATAGACTACCATAGTCTTGGGTACAAGAGACTTAATTCAAAATAACAGCCTGTCAGCATTAATTTTATTGTACTATCTTGGTAAAACCTCTCTTCAAAGGATTCCACCAGAAGATGATTCTACATTCAAAGCAGGCACAGAAATTGTAAAAAAAGTGAAAACTGTGTAAAAAATGGCACACATCTCAGTTTTGTACCAGTTTCCCTCTCTGCCACAAGGTTGCCTTGGGGCCAGAGCACGCTTCAGCTTCTGTTACCTGGCACCACTTAGCGAGAAGCGCTGAGGAGAGAAGCCCTGGCTTTGAGAACTGCGTGTCTCTGAAGGCAGATGGCTCAGAGCCAGCCCAGAAACTCCCTGGGACTTTGGAGCTTCACTTAGAAATGACATTTAATACCCCAGTAGTACACAGAATGAATCAAACCAATGTCGCTCTGCAGTAAAATAAAGGAATGCATACTAGCTAAAAAGACAAATTTGCTTCATAAATTATGATTTTTTTTCAAAAATTATAGGGGTTTCTTTTAATGGGAAAAAGACAATTTAACTGGAGATGATGGCATTGTTACATATATGCTGTGGAAAACCACTGTACGAGTTACTGCTTGTAAAGCACCTGTGTATACAAGGAAGATGAGGATGCCTTGGCTATATTTAGAGAGCTGGTCTGCCCTGATGTCTTACACTCAGTGAGTCCCCTGGAGGAGCTGTTGGAACAACTCAGAATTCAGACTTATGGATCAAAAAACATCCCATTTCAAATATCTGATATTCCCTCCTTGTCATGAATTTCAACATTTAATTCCTCTGTAAGACTGTGTAAACCAGTTTTTTACTCAAACTTTGACTCTTGATTAAAACCAAGTTCTCTTACTTTAGAAGAGAGGAAATCCAGCTCCAAACAGTGGTAAAAATTGTGGAAATTTTCCCTTCGGGATCTCTGGATTTATCAGAATGTATCTCATTGAACAGTATGTCAAAATGAAAATTTCTTGGTTGGAATGTTGGAAGTTAAAAGCAAATTAATATCAAGAAATGTCATTTTTTGATTAAACAGCTATAGCTTCTTACATAGTACAGGAAAGGATTAATTATAATATTGAAAATTAGGATTTGCTTAGGCATTGAGGAGGGGTGGAGTGTTTTTTGTTGTTTAGATAGCAGTTTGCTTACTCCTAATGAGGTTCTATACTTTAAGTATATATAAAAAACTCCACTAATTTAGAAACTTTCTTTCATTTTTAAAATAATTTTCTTTTAAACAAAATTAACAGAACCCTTAATATGTGGGGAGAGTAGGAGACTTTTTGAATACTCCAGTCAAAGCATTAGAGCAGTCTCTACTTTCAAGCAATGCTACAATAAATACTGCATTCCTCCCTTCATACAGAAACTGTTTTATGACCTACAGTTCAAGAGAATCTTCCCTCCATACAAGTGCCACAAAAATGATTTCTATATGCTATTAAAAACCTCCTGGACAGGAGAATCAGAGGTTTTAAGAGAAATTATAAGCAAAACAAAAAGAAGACTCAACAAAACAGTTGAGTCTTCATTAACGTGGTTAATAAAAAGGTAAATCAATCTCCCAGAATGACTCAGGACAAGAAATTCAGAGTAGTGTTATGTAAAACAAAACCAGACAAAGTGACAGTGTCATTTTCTTCACAAAGAAGGAAATGGAAGCACTTGGATTCTCACTTACTGAAGTTTAATACTGGACAAGCAAGTTAACTGGCCTTGCCGCAAACTCCAGTTTTGTGTCATTTGTCTCTTTTCTTGCCCTTGTCACGGATAAGGGATGGAATCTCTCCTATTAAGACAGGCTGAGAGAGTTGGGGTTGCTCAAACCAGAAAATAAAAGGCTCTGGGGAGACCTTAGATCTCCTTCCTATATGTGAGCAGGGCTACACACAGACGACAACAAACTTTTTAGCAAAACCCACAATGACCAGACAAGGGGCAAGAGTTTTAACCTTTAGGCAGATAAGTTTAGACTGGACATAATGAAGATTTTTTTTTTTTTTAATGTTAAGGTAGCCAAGACACTGGCACAGGTTGTCCAGAGATGTGGCTGCCTCACCCCTGGAAGTGCTCAAATGTGCTTTGAGCAACCTGTTCTAATGAAAGTAGTGAAAAATGAGATTGGGCCAGATGACCTTCTATTGTCTTTTCCAACCAAAGCATTCCAGGATTCTGTGCTCTGTGTTATATGTGAGTTGATATGAAATGATGTTGTCATTTATCATAGAAACCAAACAAAGAGGCAAACAAACTCCCTGGAGACAAACAATATAATTAGATTGAAGAAAATAATTAGGCTACTTCATGTACAATAGGGATTAGGGATTCTCATCCATAATCACACAACTCTGATGGTGGCTGTTGAGGAAGACAGTGTCTAGGCTGGCAAATTCTCCCTGTGTAATGTCTCACACCATCTGTGGCAGAGTAGGGACCTACACGCCCCTTCACGCAGACTATTGGTGCTTTACTTGTGTAATATGGTGAAGCTCTCACCCTAAAATGAAAGGACTTTTTGGTCACAGGCTCTTTGTATTTATATATCCACATCACCCACAGTATGACAACAGATTCAACACCTTCAATTACTAGCCAAAGCAAACAGTGCATGTGGTCTCCAGCCAGCAATCAAATTCTGATGCCGCTCTTGCATCTAGTATTTCTTGCAACATCTTTTCTTCCCTAAAGAAACAATGAAGTTTAGGTGGAAATGACTGACAGTTTCTAAAGTTGCTGGATGGAAGAGGAAAAAAAATTACAGGGCACTCTCGTAAGACTTTTCCTCATAGAAAGAAGATAACCTCCCCCTTTTCAAGAAGATACCCTGAAGTACCACCAGCAGTCACAAATATCTGGAAGGAGATGAAACTCACCACATAGAAACAAACAAACAAAAAAAGGCAAGTATTTAAAAATCATTAAATGCCTTACTATGAAGGAATACCAGCTTGGTTAATGATGTACAAAAGCATTCTCAAAACCACAAATGAGCTGTGTAATTCAAGTAAATAAATACTCTAAGCAGCTTTATACTTTATTAAACCTTTCTGAATTCAAATGAGAAATGCTTTTAGGTCTTTTTTCAGGCACATTTAAGTGTTTAGTAACAACTATCTTTGTTTCTTTGTGTTCATTGCTACATATCTTAGCAGTTTAGGGCTCTCAGATGCAAGTCCTACATACTGATTCCATGATTATTTCCTGATAAATGATTGTGCATCATAACATCATTTCTCATGCAGAAGAAAGAGGATAAAAATACAAGTTGCCAAGTCTGTTGGAGTTCAGAATGATTCTGAAAGCTGGCAAATTTTTCCTTCATCTGTTCCTTCTTAGTATGCAGTAATACTAATTTCAACAGGAAAGTCCTTATTGTAGTCCAAAGCTTCAAGACTGGAGCTCCTCAACCAGGAAGGAAAAGGCGTGACCTGTCCACAAGCCAGGAGAAGGTGACAGCTGGACCACCAGGGACACCTTCCCAGCCTATCTGTGCAAGATGATGTGCACAGCTGCTTAGGGGCAGGTTCCACCAACAGCCCAACCCCCAGCACACACATGGGAAGCGGCAAATGCCTCAAGTCAAGGCAACCAGCCAGGGCTGGCAAAGGCCAGGGCTGAAGGCACATCTATGACAGAGCTCAGGTCCCAGGGCTGAGCTGAAATGGGACGCCTGAACACTGGGAGCCTGGGTGGGGATCATGCTAATGTAGGTCCATGAATACACTCAGAACCCTTGAAAACACTTAGCTCAGCTGCAAGAGGCTCAAGTCAGGACAGGCATACCGGATGGATAGCCCTAACTGGAAGTTTGTCTTGATCTGATTTACTGTGAAGAAGTATTTTCCATTGTTATTTATTATCATTCCACAAACCCTTGCATATTGGCTTCTCAGATTCCAAATATCCTCACACTAATTTGCAGAAATAATTAACACAAAATTTGCTCTCAACATCAGCATATAACCATATATAATGTAACATTTTGACATAATGAATCCAATAAACAAGTACAATGTTATTTCATTTTATTTTCCTTACCTAATTGCACAAAACCTCAGACACTTATTTTAAAATGCAAAAAGAGGGCAACTTGCAGAACATTTAATAAACAGAAAATGTATTTGGTTATTTATCACCCTACTGAAAATACTGGCATTCCATTTGCATAATTTTTTTAAATTTATTATGGCTATTCCTTCTTTTAGATAGCGAACTATTTTTAAGAAGAGAAAAACTGTATACTCTTTTCATGTAAATTACCTCATTCTTCTGCTCTTTTATTACAGATATATTTACTGGTTTGTTAATACCCAGGAAAGCTGTGATTGGAGGGTGCTATCTTTATTCTCAGCCCTTAGAACACACAATCAAGGCTTTCCCATTAGTATGTTATACTGTGGGTCTGCATTTCTGAAAATACTGTACAGTCATCCTTGACAGTTCATTAACAGTGGGTACAAACAGATGCAGGGTGAGAAGGAGCTTACTACACTTTTTTACAATAAGATACGATTCTTTAAATTTCAGTCCAGCTCAGTTTGATAATCATAGCTCAGTGTGTTTTGGCTTTTCTTCCAGAACAGCACCAGACAGCTGCAGGCTTGACACCTGTCTCTGAGGGTCACAGTTTGTGCCAGCCTGGTCTGGAAGTCACACATCATGATGCAGAGCCTTGATTCCGTGCCTCTGATGACTTTAACAGAAAAAGATGCACAGGAGTGTTAATGTGAATATGTAGTTTCCAGCTCATCTGGCTTAAAATCTGGCCACAAGCTATACAGCTGTAGTATGTATTATCCAGTCATCACACTCTTCTCAGGCATCCAGAGGTCTAACAGGTTGGTCAGTGGTGATCAACATAATTCCTTGGACTCAGGAGGCTGAGATTTGGCTACTACCCTGCACTGTGTATTAAGGCAATTCTGACATAAGGCAAGCAAGGAAGAAATTTATGCCTTTTAGCAGAAATACTAATTCTTTACAGAAATTACCTGGTGATATTAGGCTCTGCATGATAACTAAAAAAGTTGAGAAAAATGAGGAAGTTGGGAGGGGCTCTGAGCATTTATTTATTTATTTTTTTAAAACTTCCCTTTTTTTACAACCTGCACTGCGATAACAGCAGAACTAATCACAGGATTAGGATGTTATTGCTTTGGAAAGCTCACTGTATATATTTGCAATTCTGAACAGCTTGCAGAGGTCTGCTTATGATATTCACAGAGATATTGTCAGCTTTGATGACGGCTAAAATAAAAATAACTAACAATGAGAAACCTGTTTTTTCTCTTACTACTGTATGATTAAGGCTTGTTCCCTACACTCTGAAAGTGGACATTCCACATTATTCTTAAAACTAATGCCATCTGCTAATAGTTATTACAAAACTATCTCCAAATAATTGTTGGTTTTGTTCTGAATCTCTTTTTTTTTGCCAAAATTCTCAGATAAAATAGCCTTAGAAACCAGTCATGTGCCATTAGTTTCTTGATATAGTGATTTCTCATAGGGAAATGCGCCAATTATAGTGATGGAAATTAAGACATTAGAATACAATGCAGATGAAATACTTTTTTATACATCAGAAGGACTCAGATGGGTGTGAGAATTCCCCTTTTTTATGTTGAAAATTTGCATAATGTGTTGGCCTGGTGGAAGCCCAAAATGAAGAAGAGAAGAAACAAGAGTAGCCAGACAGAGAGCATGAAGGGAGATCAAGCAGATACAATGAACCTGCGACAAAAGAGAGCTCAATCCCTCTTTTGGCTTTTGCTCTATCTTTTAGAGAGCTTTGTAGACTAAAACACCTTATCATAACCCTGCTGCAGCACCACTCTGCTCCTCTATCTCTTTTCAAATTTTCAGATGGGTTTGTATTTCTAGATACATGTGGCTGATGAAAGCACACTCTTCTCCATTAAGTTACTCTTCTTTAGTAAACTATTTACTACATTTTAATAAAAAGAAAGGATATTTGAATTTATCCAGTGCTTCTCTAAAAGCTGAAGCTAGAACATTCATTCTTCATGGCCATGAGGAATGAAGGACAACTTGGAAATGCTTTGAGCAACCTGGTCTAGTGGATGGTGTCCCTACCAATTGTGTTGGAATTGGATGATCTTTAAGATCTGTTCCAATGCAAATCACTTATTCTTTGACAAGGCTTCTCTTGAGATTCATGTTCTAAAGGATAGGAAGAGAAAAAATAGAATAAGGAAATTAAAAAGTAGATGGAATCTAGAAAAAATTATAAAATATAATTTTTGACCAACCAGCTTGACAGAGCTGAGGATAAAAAGGGGCTTTCAAGAAACATAACTATGAATAGATGAGGGGTCTGTCTCTGACCTTATGAATGCTGTTTAATGCTTAAGGATCATTAACAGGGGCCTCAAGCGTTGCTGTACTTTAGGATGAAATGTTGAGAAAAAAAGGAATTTTAGAGAAGTGAGACAACAAGTCAATCAATGCTTTAATGGGAATGACAAAAGACACCATGGTACTAAGCAGCTTCTAATATCAGAGCAAAGGAAATGGGATTGGTAAGACAGAAGGACAATTTTCAAGTGTCCTTGCAGACCCAAAACTATTTTGATCATTGGCTGTCCAGACAAGCAATTATTGAATAGCAGAAGACAAATACTTGTCCCTCTTAGAAGGCAAGACAATAAAGTTCTCTCCCTAATTTGTCATTTTTATCCATTTTCATGAGAAAATCTGAATAATGGTAACTGATAAGAGAGCCAAGTCACAAAAACAGGAAAATCAGAGAATTAGCATTTATCCTGATTCCTTGGATGAGACTGTCAAGAAAAGAGCTTGTTATGATTACAGGATATTAGCCTAGAAGCTGCCACAGTTTGTTGATTTTCATTAGTTCTCACATGTTAGCTCTAAAAATAAAAAATTACATGACACAAATTTAAGAAGATCTTCTTTGATAATTAAGAAATTAAGCTCATATGCCTACCTAGAAAGGTTTTTATAACACTGTATTTTCCCCAGCTTAATAAATTGAATTTGATATTTAATTATCTGTGGACTTAAATGTTAAAGGAATTTTATTCACATTTCACCATGAGACAACAGTATCATCAAGTTGTTTAATACTTCTAGTATTTACTTCACCACATCTTGTCTTCTATAGTACATTTGGTATTAACACATCCCAATTCACTTTTCACCTTTCAGATTGTTTGTGTTAGCATTCATTTTGCAAGTATTTTACCAATAATTTCTCATTTGAAGATGTTAGGATGTAATAAGAATATTTCTTATGAAACACCCCATCTAGCTCATATTAGATGATGTATTTATGCATTCAGGATATATTGTACATTCTTTTATGGAAAAATAGGTAATGGAGATTAAAAAAAATTAAATCAAGCTAAGAAGTCATACTGGGTACAACTAAACTTGCTAAAATTTGAGAATATACAAAAAGATAAGGTCCTTTCCACAAAAACACTGCAAAGGATTTGCAAAACCAGGTTTTTTAATCTGTGTTAATCAGAGTGATATTTGAAGCCTTGTTTTGCAAGGTTTGAGAAGGCTTTCGAGATATTGACAATACATTTACCATCCATTGAATTATATGTGCTATTTGTCTTCCAGAAAAATCAGGGGGAATCTATTTCATGAACTGCAAACTGTGAGTGCTGTTTCAGAGCTCAGCCACCTTCTCTGGAGCTGCAGAATGGAAATGAGACATACATAGAGTCAATGAAAGAAAACTAAGCAGAGTGACAGAGGAGGAGGGTAATGAAAAGTGGGTTTGCAGATGAAGAAGGGTTTGAAGGAGTCCTTTGCAAAATTCCTACAGGCAAAGATTATATCAGATATATGAGATGCTCCTCAGATCTAACCACCTAAAACAGGCCTCGTGATGTCTGATGTGTGATAACTCTAGAGCTGCAGATACTGTGAAGCATCATATTTTTTTCAAAATAGGAATTGAACAAATGAATTGAAATACAAGAAAAACCTTTGCTGATTGCCTCCTAACCAGTTTATCTATCCCATTGCATACATTGAAAAGCATCACATGTGCTAGGAATGCTCTAATATGCTGTCAGATGCCTCTGCCCTGTCATTGCAAAGATGCTGAACTGGCTTAAAGCTCGTAGTAGAGGCATCTCCACATAATATTTCTCTCCTAGATAAAAGCATTTTGTGGAAATCAGTCCTTATTTTTCTGCATCTTGCTTCTGTTTTACTTGCTCATAGATTTGACCTCTGTTTGTTAAGCAGAATACTGAAAATTCATCAGTTCTATTATCAGTTTTGTGTGGCCAGACCCAATGGACTCAGCATTTTAATGCTTTACATGCATTCAAAAAAATTTCTTCAGTCACCGTGGTCTTTTCTCAAAGCAAAGCATTTTAGAATGAAACAATTAAACTATAAATTCATGGAAATTGAAACACGTGAGAGTGGTTCATTTACAACCTAGCTACAAGTAATGGGTGCATTGTTCTTGTCTATCGTTTTTTTCTTATTTACTTCTTAGAATATCATATCTTTAAATCTGCTAAATTTGTATTTGTAGTTGCCATCTTAACAGCATGTTAGCCTGTGTTTTTGTGAAATAAATACAAAGCTTTAAATTTTGCATTCTTCACTGCATTTACTGCTCTCACAGAACCATCCACCCTGTCATCCTTTTCAGGCAAAGTAGTTACTTTTCCTGCAAATATCGCTTTTTAGAAAATTATTAAAAATTTCAGCAAACTATCGCTTTATAAGAGGAAGTATGACAGAGTTTGCCCTATAAAATGACAGTTTACATCTTACAGAGGGTTGGGTTTTTAGGGGTTTTGGACATTTTGATCTTCACTTTTTTTTTTTGAGAACTATATAAAACTTTGAGCTACAAGTTACTACAATCTTTTCATAAAAATTTTCAGCTAAAAAGACATTGTAGCTTTATCTGAATCAAACAGTTTCATTTTGACATTTTTATTCAGTGAAATTTTCAATGTTGGCTGCCATTATTTGAAGTATTTCCTGCTCAGTAAGATAGTCTATGGTCTATTTTATCTTTATAATTTGAATATCTTTTTTGTTCTGACTTTACTTTCAATGTTATATATAGTATTTCCCTGGCCACTCTGTTCTGCCTTACAAAACTTCCGTGCCTAGAAAAAAGAAGATCAAAGCTGAGGAGACACACTCACCCCCACTGCTAATAAAGAAAAACATTTCAATTATGAGACATGTTGAAAGAGAGAGAGAGCAAAGTAAACTGAAACTGTCAGGGTCACCTCCCCTTCCAAAGCTCAAAGCTACAATGAAAGGTCATCTGTGATGTGAACAAATTTTGTGGAAAAGGGATGCCTTTTAAACTCCTCTGAAAGAAACCCCATCTGGCATGGTTGCTGCGACAGACCAGTGAAATGTTCCTGCCGATGAACGAATTAGCAGTGACATACAACTCTGAAACGATGTCAGCATGGTCTTACATGGCAAGGTCAGAAGATGAGTAGCTTTTTGCAACTCTGTCAAATCAATTACTACAGGCCACCCCAGAGGTCAACTCATTGCCCTGACCATGATCCAGGTCTGTGGTGCTGCAAGGCTGCACACAGGGGAACTGAGTGGTCTGTGACCATGTGAGTACAGCCTAAACAACACTGCAAACAAAGACATCAGTGTGGCACCAGGTAAAGCAACACCAGGGCTGGAGGGCCCCAAATTAGTGGGGAGGCACTAGCAATGGATATGTGAAAGGCCTCAGCATCTTCAGATTCCACATTGTGTGGGTGTATGATAAAATCATCAAGCACAACCCTTAAATGCTATTTTGTCCTCACAAGCTAATGCTTTAGCAGTTCAACTGCATCACATTTTTTGTCAGGTTTCAGCCATCTCCTTTGATATATTCTCCCCAGATACCTTTATATTATGAAAGGTAGAAAACAGATAGATGGGAGTTTTTCAGTGCTATGGGTGTCATCCCATACCATTTATGACTTAGACACAGACTGAACTTTCTCAGCACATTTGCCTGCAGGTCAAGGTGCTCTTTTCTTAGCCAGATCTTTGATACTTTCACAGCAAAACCATTTTGAGTTTTAACTGATGCTCATTTCTAAACCTTTCAACTACTAAAGCAGTTCAAATGCTTATGTACTGCAAATACTATGTAAAATTGAAATAATCTGGAATTTCAGAAGCTGTTCCTGACTCACACTGTATGAAAACTGTCAGTCATGCACAGTTACTGTAACCAAGTTTAAAGCACAAAGAGCTAAGAAATACATGTGTAATTTGTGTGTTCACTGTGTCTTCAAGGATTTAGAAGTATCACATTAAATATCATCTTTTCTTTCTACCTCCAAGATGTATATGCTGAATTATTAATAATACAAAGGCCTCCCTGCACTGTTATTTCATTACAGTATTTTTATATTGTTACCAGAGCTCTTTTAGGGCCTTGCCTGGTTTTTAAAGCTAACCTATTCTGCATTATCAGCAAACAGAGCTGAATAGATGTAATCTTTGTGAAAACAAATGGTGAGCAGTATATACCAACACACAGCTGAAAAATCTCTTTAAATATTCCTTACTTAAACTGAGACAAACCTAAAGGGCAAATTCTAGCCTTAGAGTCTCAATTTCAGCAGGCTATATACATACAAAAGGAAGAGAAAATGAAGAGGCTGCAATGACTTGGTTTGTAGGGACACATTACTCATCCACATTTCACAGTAGCATTAAACTGAAATATCAGGTACCACATTCCTTTCACACCAAGCTCAGCATAGAGTGTAAAACACCAGCTTTTTGCTTGGTCAAGCAGCTCACTTGATCACTGCAGTCACTACATTTTATAAGATCTGTATTTTTCACTATGTTCTTAAAATAAAAAAGGATGCAAAAATAGCATTTGGATGATACTTAGTTTCACTTTCTATCTATATCTTTAGAACATCAAATGATCAATATTCCCTTAAAGTGTCTTTGTGGCTTAGATTAAGGGAAAACTAAATCCCTGAGAAAAGACCTGAATTCCCCTGATCAAAGTTAGTCAGCTCCAACCAGGTCACAAAGAACTGGGTGTGCTCAGCCCTTCCTGAGCTTCAACCCTGTTAATACAGCCAGATCCTGAAAACATCATCTTCCTCCTGAGGCTGTAGCTCTGGGAATCAAGGGAAGGAGTGCAATCATGGCATGCAGAATTCACAAAAGTAGGTGAATAATTCAGACATTTTAACTATGCCATCTAGAAATTCCATCCTCAGTTCCAAATCATCCATTGGATACATATTTCAGTTCTTTCAGGCACTCAGTTTGTAAAAATACAAATCCCACTGGTACCAAAAAATAATGCTGGAATAATGGGTTCATTTATTTTTTTTTTCTGTGTGTTAGAACAATTGGAACTCAGTGGCACTCCAGCGAAATACATATGCATCTCAAAATAGCTTTTGTGGAAAACAAATTAAAAACTAAATAAGCCAGGGAGTGAAACAGGAATGAGATAAATTTGGAAAGCAGAAAGGAATGCTGATGAATTGCATGCAGCTTTTCCCTAGCAAAACCAAGCACGAGGTTTGACTGCCAGCCAAACACACTCATTGTGTTTCAGTAGATCCTCATGACTTAAGATCATGTGTTGTTTTTGAAATCATCAAGTTTGTATCTGGTTAGCAACGCACATTGATCAGTGCACAAAAAGGGCAGGTGTGGTGATGGTTCCAGTGCTTAAAATTCACTGTCATTTTTCTTGCTGCTCTTGGAATTCAAAATCTGGTTTAATGAATACAAATCCTGAGTTTGTATCCAGATGCCTATTGTGCTGTTGCTCAGAGTAGTTAAACCCCAAATTTCAGCTAATACATGTAAGGGGAATGTTCAGGTACCAGAGATTTAAAAACTTGATCGTTTGTAGAAACATCATGATATAAACCTCCCAGAGACATTGAACTCTGAAAAGAATCTGCTGTGATTGATCTCACAAATGTTCATAGACTTTATAAGAAACTTCCTGGAAGTAGAGAGCTAGGTTTTGAAACTAGTCAGCCAGTTGTCTGCTGATTTTGTTTTGGAATTTCTTGTGTTCTGTTTTATACTGTTGATCATTTTAATCTCCTGAATATAAAAATATACAGCTTCATTATAATCTAAATGGAAAAGTAATATGTGGAAGGTATTTGGATTGGCGCTACAATTGCACAACATTTTCTTTACACTCAAATCCAAGAAAAAATGTTTCCCCACTTTTTTTTCCCCTTTTCCCATGTGATAAGTGATCTTTGATAAGAAATCTGGAATGCTATTTAGTGGCAGAATGTCTTATTTGTGATTTGTGAATGTGCACTACCTGGAATTACAATATCCTGCTTCTCCAGTACAACATTATCTTCTTCCTAGAAGTCAGAAAAGCAGCTTTTTGGTGGGGGTGGACAGGTATCCAAAATACCCATCCAGTCTAATTTATGAAATTACCATGGCTTATTTTTTTATCTAGTAGCCTATTGAACTAGATGCTTGTGCCTACAAATGTATTTATTCTAAACCTAAATGTCTTGAATCTACATTTGGCACTATTTGATGTGACAATCTGGATCAGGCATCTTGTACTTCTTTCCTTGAAAGTATCAAAATTCAGTATGACTTGAGATAGATTTAATAATCTGATAACAAATATACAAATATGGAAATGGTGATATTAGATTTCAGTAGCTCCATTTTTTTTTTCCTGTGGAGTATAAATTTTTCCTAAAAATCACATAGCATTCCCATTTGAGATAAAGCACTATTTCACTGCAATAATTTTCTGTTCCACAAATATTTAAACAACTAAAAATACAGGTATTTCATTTTCTAAGGAAAAAATCTCCTTTCTAAGGAGAATGGTAAAAAAGAAAACAACCCCCATTTTGTTTATTTCTGTCTTTTGAATCCAATGTTATTAATACTATCAGGTTCAAGACTTCAAATAATAATTTTGTGGTCAAGGACTATGTTTCTTTGGGAGTTTTGTATGTTTGAAAAGCACAAAGGATACTTTAAACATCAGGAAATCCATAGAAAAACTTCTATTATATTTTGTTGCAATACAGCATACACAGGTATCTTGTACAGCTAATATTGATTTCCAGGCAGTATTGTCTTTATATGAAGAGTTGACAGTAATTCCACTTTCCAGTACTTATCTGGTGCTGGAAAGCTTTTGGAATCAAAAAGAACAACTTCAGATGAATCTTTTTAATTAATTGGAGTGGTGAACAAAGTCTGCTGTTGCCTATCTTGCTGTTAAGTCAAGTCTTGGATATTTTCTTAGAAGGCTATTTTACAAGAAAAACTGTGGAAAGAAAGGAATTTCACTTATGTTCATTACAAGTTTTTATCACATCATTATAGTAATGTTGATTCTGATTTGATGTAAAATGAAATAACTCTTGCTCCACTAAAGCAAAAAATTTTATTTTTATAAAAGGCTTAGTTATTGACGCTAGCCAAAAAAAAAAAAAAGAGCATCTCTTCCCAGCTCTCTGCAACTCTAGACTCTCTTGACTTGTAACAAATTAAACTGATCAATAAATTAAATCCAGTCTGTATTTGTAAAAGGAGGTGCATTGCAGCAACCTGATGCAAGAAATGTTCACAAGACCAGTGAGGGAAATTATCTTATGAACAAAAATGTATAGGTACCTATCACTTATCAAAACATTTCATCCAAAACTTAAATCCAATTTAAGAAACTGGACTTCTGAGTTCAAAAAGCTAATTAATTTTTGTATTCATAACTGTTCAGAGGCCCCAAGGGAACAGTGTATTTTTAAGCGTGCTGGGGGATGGCAGGTGATAGTTTTCTCCACTGTTGTCAGCTGTGATCTGGAATGGTGATAGACAATTTCTGCAGGCCATTTTTCCCTTTACTTAATTACTTAAGCTTTGTGAAATGATCTTCTTTTTCTTTAAGAAATCAAGAGGTATTTTTTAGATTAAACAGGTTTACATTTGTAGAGGCCGAAGGAAAATGACAATGCAAAACACAGCACAAAACAGTTCTTGATGTTTCACATAGAACTGTTCTCAGAAATCTTTCAGAGTGAAGAAATTAAAAAAAAAAAAAAAGAAAAAAAAGCCAAAGATTGGGAACAAAGAGAACAAGGAGATAGTAAAAGTTTAGTAGAGGCAGAATGTCCTTCTGAGGGAGATGAAACAAGTCCTCATCTATCAACCCTCTGACCAGCTTTACTTTTCTTCCCCATTTCCCCAGAGGGAAGTAGGAGATTTGCTCTGCTGAAGCCAGCTTGTTTCACTGATAAGTAATGCTTACCTTGCCAGGGTCTTGCTGCTTACTGCTCTTGCTGCTTTAATGGTGCAGTTATTTTGCTTTCACTGCAGGAAAACAAATATTTTGGCTAAATTTCTTTGATGTCTTGGTTTAGTCACCTTACAATTAGAAAGCAAAAGGAAAATTACCAATGAAATTAATTTTCTTGTTACCATGTCAATTTTGAAGTAAGTAATCTCTTCGTAAGGCAGGCATTTCTTGCGGAGTTACAAAAAAATCTTGCCTGTGTTTTTGTTACCAGAAGAGCTGAATGCAATGCTACACACTGGCACAATTTCTAAATTTCTTTCTATCACAGCCAATGAGTGTGAGCCTAAGTGAGAGGACAGAAAAGGCAACTTCCACTACTTGGAGCTGCTTCTTTCTCTTAATACACAAAGTATATCATCTGAATGCACCTGCCAAAGCTCTAAACTGTCAGACTGTTCCAAGGCAGAGTCATTTTTCTCTGATTTTATTTTGAATTTGGTTTGTGGATGTGGGTGTGGGTGTGGGTGTATGTCTAATACCTACACATATATTTCCTAATTTAAAAAGAAACATTTAGCAATTAACTTTTTTATTCTTCTTTATAAAATCTATGTCCCAGAAGCAGCAGCATGCAGCACTTGCCCCCATATATGTTTGTGCTTTATTTCCAGTCAAAGACACAGGTTACACATTAAAATTTATTGTAACATCATTACATTTTACCATGGGCAAGGACTGCAAATTATGCTGAAATATGAAATAAGTTTTTATTTGTCTTTTAATGAGCAGGATAATGGATAATAATTAAAGTGCCACAAACTTGCCTCGTGTGAGGCAATAATGATAATAATAAAGTAAAAACTCTCAAGAATGGATGTATGAAAGGACTATTTTTTTAAACAAACAAAGCTAATAATTGTTCTTTGTTTCATCTTTTTTTTTTTTTTTTTTTTTTTTTACTTCTTTGAGCTGTCACTACTTTGTTAAGTTTACGTGTTGAATTATTTTCCCCAGTAGGGTTTTTCAGAGCCTCCTGCCCCCTGACTTGCTGGGGGCTAAGTGCCCAAGTGCGGCTTGGGGAAAATCAACCTTGAGCAGTGTCAGACAACAGGGCAGCTCAGTAAGGGTCTGGTTCCAAAGTTTCTGCAGCACAACCTTTCCTAAGGATTCCCTTCCCAGCAGCAGCTTTAAGATCTGTAGCCTTTTCATCTGATTTGCCAGGAAATATTTGCCCCTAAATATTTTAGTTTCAGAGGAACCCTCTGAATTTGTTTAATCTGTTTTTGAAACCCTCCACTTTTCAGTGTCCTCAGGAACCTAGGAATGATCCAAAGGTTATTCCAAATGATGGTGGATTCCCTGAACTTACTCATGGTCCTTGAAAGCCATTCTTGTATTCTATTTCTTTAGTTTCCTTAGGGTCTGCCAAAAGCCTCCTTTTATGCAAAGGAGACAAAACATCCTTCTGAAAAACAGAGTTTAGGGAGTGAATTCCTAAAATGACATTATTTGTTTTCTTAATTTTTTTTTTTAATCAAGGGCCTTATCCTGGTCCTTAGCTATTAAATTGTTTTTATTGAATTATATATGTGCATGGATTTTTTGGAAAAAAAAAGAATACTAATAAAACCAAGTTTTTAAAAAATTTATCTATAGACATAAAAATTGGAATTCACTGAAAAATTCAATTGAAAAAAACTTCCTAGTGAATATGAGGTCATTTCAAAAATAAATTATGTGATAGGAGCTCTTTATTTCTTATTAAAAATCTTCTTTAAATACTGAAATAAAAAATCTTCTTATGAATATTGAAAAATAAATAATAAATAAAATAAATAAACTCTTCTCATGAATATTGAAATAAACCTGAAGGTTCTAGATTTTTGCCTTTTTGTGAGGAGTACAGACAAGTCTTAAATATGTTGGATTTTGACACTTCATTCCAAGCAGTACCCAAGTAACAAAACACCTTAATTTATGGGATGTTATTTAAAGTAGTTAAATTTCTTTAAATTATCGATTTGAGCAAAATCTTTGTAGGAATAGTCTATGTCTCAATACTTCTCTCCAAAGTGAAACTCTGTATGTATGTAGAACTATATAAAAACTGCAAAAATTGAAGTGTTCTTTCAGGTTTTGACGCCTGCACACACATTTTTTACATACACAGGTTCAGTAAGGCCTTTACAATGTTCCTTATATAAATTATTTTATTTGTTCCTTTAAAAACAGGAAGACAGATAATATCAGCCCTCTAGTGATTTCTGTATAAATTAAAATGTTATAACTCAGATGGCAGGAGATAATCTGTGAAAATAAAAGTAAACAGTATTGGTAAGTAAGTACGTTTTGGATTACTTCTACTGTTAGAAACTACATTTTTAATTACAGAATCATAGAACAGACAAGGATGGGAGTGACCTTGAAAGCTTATTTGGTCCAAATTTTGTGGATAACTCAGACTAGATGAGATTATCTATCACCCATTTGTTTCATTCAAACCACTTTCTTTCTTTCTAGGAGGGCTAAAATTATTCAAGGACAATTCTGAGACAGATCAACAGATGTTCTGGAATAATTCAGTATTCTGTATATTTCTTCATACAGCTTATGTATTAAGAATGAAACCAGAAAATTTGAAAATGAAAGACTGCAGAGGGTCTAAAAAGTCTACGTTATTTAAACCACCACCAAGATTCTGATTCAAAAACAGTGGTTTTATTATTTGCAAAGAGGACAGTTTTTTATTATTTGCAAAGAGGACAGATGTTCAATTTCACCAATTGCAAAAAATCCCAGAACTCATATTCAGGTGTTTTGAGCCAATAAGCTCTTTTATTAAATTTTAAAAGGCAATTTTCCTGCCATGTTATTGTATTAATTATTCCTTGAAGTGTTGTGCTTCTTAGAGCTCTAGCGAATTGCCATACATTTCATTAAAGCTGCAGTGTAATTCACCTTAAAATATTTAAGATTAATAAAAGCATCCTGGGCAATTAAAATGATTAAAAATGAAAAAAATAATTTTAATTTTCTTTGACATGAACAGTGCATTACATAGCTGGAAGACTAGAAAAAGGAAAAATTCAAAGAATGCTTAAATGGCAGTATTATTTCTGAAAAGCTTGTGCATACTATGAGATTGTATTAAGGTACCTCTTGATTGATTCAAAGAAAAAATCATTCAGCACCAGGAACTGCCCTACATGACCTACATGGGTTCTGTATTCAGATTTTGTGTAACTTCATGGCTTGGTAATGAACAGGGGCATAAATATCACTGGAATTTAACTGACTGCATTAAACTCTTTTGTGTTTAGCAGTGAGGGCACATTTGCAAACCTATATTTGAGGAAGATAATGGCTTTGTTGTACCCAGGGAAGATATGGAGGGACTTGTGTTCCTGGAGAGATTTTAGGCAAAATGCCACATGACTTTACAAAGTGTTGTTGAAAACACAGTGCAGGAAAATGATGCTCATGTTCCCATAAAAGCTCCAACTAGATTTCTAAATACTGATTAGTACAAAATTCTTGAATATTTAATATATTTACCATGTTAAATATAATTTATTATATTTAACATATAATAATATAGTAATATTGACTGATTTGACCTCTCAAAGAGTTGATCACCAAATCAAAGCTGTTCATATAAAAACCTTTTGTCTTAAGTAGACATCATATGCCCCTTCAGAGAGTGATTTGTCCCATCATGAGATGTGTATTCTACACAACAGGAGTGATGCACCCATGGCAGGGGTTAATTTGTCTCTAGTGATTCAAGTGTGAATTTCTAGTACATGGTAGCATGCTGTGCTTAATAATAGATATACTTGTTATTGTGCCAAGGAAAATAATGTACATTTAGTGATTTAATAATATACCTAGGGGTACATTCTATTTATATTGCTCATTTCTCAAAGGAGAAAAGAAAGGTGGCTAATTTAAATAGGCAGTTACTCTAGATATTTCTTTCAAATTGCTTCTATGCCTTCAAAATAAATAAAAAAATAAATTTAACCCACCCCCATGAAACACACCTATCTGACAGTATTCTATCTTGATAATTTTACCTAATTTCTTTTGTTTTTCTCCCTAGAGGACAAGAATCTGACCCGTGTTGCAGGACAAATTCTTCTATATCCTCTCCAGGTTTAACAAAATGCTTCTTTACTTCAAAATATTCAGTCCTTTTATTTTTGGGGTTTTTTTCCCCCTTAGAAATGAAAAAGTAATGTATGACTCAACAGAGAAAGAGGGAAAAAAATATTTTTTTTAGTGTGGTGGGTCACTTCAGAGAAAGAGAATAAGAGTAGATGTTCATTTAAAATTGCTTAAGGATTTAATGCATTGATCATTTAATGAAAAATGCATAAACATTTATTGAACAGCATAATCCACTTGCTTATTTTAGATCTTGAACATGTGCAGTAACTATTGGCCATAATCACAATGCAAAATATTTAGAGCTACTTGTACTCCATCTGAGTTCTTTGACAGCCACACATAAATAGGCACCAGTTAAATTCAGAGCCAGGGTTTTGCCATTGAGATGGGCGAAAAAGCTCAGTGACTGAGTCAACACACCCAGAGCAGTTCCCTGCCCAAGCAAGGAGGATGTATCAGACATTAAATTTTTCATTTGATTCCATCCAGATTTCAGATTTGTTTGACTTACAACATTTTCAGGTGAAGCTTTTCTGAACTGTTTATCCTTCTCAGGGAAAATCACTTTCAGAGCAGCACAAACTGCCCCCGCTAAGGAAAAATGAGGATTTTTTTTTCCACATGTGAGACAAAGAGCAGCAATGTCTCCAACCCTTCTTCCCCATGCTGGGAAACAAAGCAATCATTTTTGCTATTAAAATTGCTGTCAGCACAGCACAAAGCTTCCAGCTTCCCCTTTCCACCTCTCCCAGCTTTCTAGTTTCTTGTCTGAATAATCTTCATCATTTTCAAATTTTCCTGTTAGCAGATTCAATGCTGCAATAACTATTACTTTGCAATGCAACACAGAGTGACCCCAATTTTCCATTCACTAGATTTTCTTCATTTTCTGAGGGAAAAAATAGTCCTTCATTAAATATCTATTCATCTGTGTTCTTGGTGAAATGCAGCATTATCACATGAAGAATCTGTACTAATTATTTATTTATTTGTTTAGATATTTGTTAAAGGAGAAAAAGAGGAGATGGCTGGGTCATTAAAAGGGATTAAATTGCAGAATTTTTGAAAGGAAGGTTTAAAATATCATTATTACTAACCATTAAATGGACATCCTATATCACCAATGTAATATTTTATTATGACATAGAATTTTGAATAGCAATTTAGGGTTCCATTAAAAATTGTACATAAATATTGTTTTTAAGCATTTGAAAACGCAAAATTCAAAATAAGATGTCATGCTTTTCACTGGTATTATTTTTAATCTATGAACCCCATTCCTGGACATTAAAGTCTTTTATGTCATAAAACTGATGATACAAAGCATTGTAGTTTTGCACTAATTTTTCATTTTCTTGCTGTTTTTTTTTTTTTGAGGAAGAGTAAAGCCAACCATTCTAACATCAGGAAAAATGTTTGTTTTGCTCTGTGTCAGGGATGCTATTTTTGCCAGAGGCTGTCTCACCACCAGATGATAGCAGAAATCAGGAGTGGTGGTGACAGAAGAAAGATCCTGCCTTTTTCAGGACATATTTAGAATCACTGTCATTAAAGAGGAGACTACCGAAATTCTGAAGAACATTTCTATTCAGTAATTCTTTGTAGTACCTATTACTCCACCACTGATATTGAAATAAAGATCCAAATGCTTCATGCAAAAATTTGATTCAGCATTATGGCATTGTGACTAACATCTTGATGAGTGGGGTGTGAATCATAGCAGCCACTGGAGACGTTGGTACATTTGAGCAGGAATTTCAGGCCGTGCCTGAAATGATGAGATTTTTAATATTATTGTTGGAAGTTTCTTTAAAGAAGGCATCCTAAATTCACTTTCAGAATAAAATACTAATTCCTAATTCCAAAGGCTTTATTTTAATCTGCATCCTAGGTTTACACTGTGCTATTTTACAAAATGTTAAGAGAGTTTAAATTAAAAAAAAAAAAAAAATCTCATGTCAGTTGAAATCCTACTTCTAGATGTTGCAAAAACATGAAATGTTTTCATGACATGGACTCCATTGTTTTGGAGTGGAAGCACACCTGTGTGACAAGTTATACATGTAATCCCATATGCAGGATTACAAGTCTGTGATCCAGGTTGGGAGGACTAATAAGCACCCTAATAAAAAGACCACAAATCAAGAGGGAGATTTGCATGTCTCCTTTCCAGATTTTTTCAGATTTTTGTTATCTTCCCTCCCTCTTCCCACAAAGGCACCCAGGGATAGCATTCTGCATTTATTTTTAAGTCAGCACAAAAAAAAGTAATAACAAGAAAGAGAGAATGAGAAAAAAGGTCAGGAAAATTACAAAATGCTAATATATCTTGAAAATCTGTTGCTAACTGCATGAAATGGCAATTATAGTTTTGCATCCTAATATGCTGGTTTTTATTTGTTGTTTAAAAATGTAGTTGATTGATTCACATAGTTAAAAATAAACTTTTCCTAGTACTGTTAGAGAAATTAATGCTAAATGACACAAATTACTGCTAATATAAAATGTACTTTGTATTCACATAATAATGACATTTCTGAATATACTGAACATTGGGAAATGTTGCATACAGCTAGAGAATCTTAAAGCCTTTCTGGGTTTACATGTGTGTGGGTCTTTATGTGAATGTGTGTGTATGTGCTCACAAAAAGAAGCATTTTCCTGTAATTTTCAAAATTTGAATTGGAATACTCTGGCTCTCTGTGTCTGACTCTCTAAAATGGTGTTCCAATAGGCATTAAATAAAAGAGGAACTTCTAAAAAAATCTAATTTAAGAAATGGACTGAATCTTACTGTATAAGGCAAGAAATTTTAAAGTCTTTCTGGAGTTGGGATCACCATTAGTGTCGGACATGAGAGGAAAGAGATGTATCTCTAAACCTCATTTATTTTCTTATTCCTCCTAATTTTATTTTCTTCATTTACTTTTCCCCCATTTCCCCATTTTTGCCATTTTTCCATTTTGCCCTTTTCATTTCTCTTCTTTTTCTTTTCCTATTCCTTTTCTCCCCTATTCTTTCTTTCTTTCTTTCTTTCTTTCTTTCTTTCTTTCTTTCTTTCTTTCTTTCTTTCTTTCTTTCTTTCTTTCTTTCTTTCTTTCTTTCTTTCTTTCTTTCTTTCTTTCTTTCTTTCTTTCTTTCTTTCTTTCTTTCTTTCTTTCTTTCTTTCTTTCTTTCTTTCTTTCTTTCTTTCTTTCTTTCTTTCTTTCTTTCTTTCTTTCTTTCTTTCTTTCTTTCTTTCTTTCTTTCTTTCTTTCTTTCTTTCCTTCTTTCTTTCTTTCTTTCTTTTCTTTGTCTCTTTTCTCTCTCTTTCTCTTTCTCTCTTTCTCTCCTCTTATTTTTTACATCCAAAATCACACACCTGAATGTGTTTACAGACTTTTATCAGACATTACTCTCTATACAGAGGTGAAGAGAAGAGACATTTCTTTATGAGGATTGTGGCAGGAACTGAATAACTTGGTTTCTATTTTTAGGATTGTGACTTTATTTATTATCTCAAACCACAACTAAGGAGAGGAAATCAACATAAATTGTTGTCACTGTTTTTTTCCTTGTTAGTCACTGAATAATGTTTTAGCCACAGATATAACAAGTGGGAAGACACTGGTTTTTCCATAGCAGACTTTCAATAAAATCCTCTTGTTCTGAGCTTCTCCCAGGTATAAAATCTCTGCTGAACACGGTTGGGTAGCTGAATTTGCCTATGGGTTTTGGTCATGTTCATTTTACTTCTGGAAACATGAGCTGGTACATGCAAAGAAGTGGTAGACCTTCATCTAAGTTAATTGAGTAAGACCTAGTTAATTTAATTTTCTTAAAAAACAATGATATAATAGCTACTGGGTGAGTTAATGAATGCTTAGTATATATATAGTAAAGATATGAAAGAGAAAGCAAATGAAGGTTGACACAGAAACTCAATATCTCTAATGCAAAATGTTCTAAGAAGATTGCTTTTACTGTACTTTCATCAATCCTTCCAGGAGAGATTACACAATTTAACAGATGTGCAAAAGGGTACCACTTTTTCTGATGGCATCTAAAAATGAATCTTCATAAGCAGATGTGTTTCGAGACATTTGTTTCCTCTGCAAATGCTCTAATATATTACTCAGATTTGGATTTACTAAAGGTCTATTAAGCCAGGATGACCTTACATATTTTTTCTATAGAGTGCTTCACTATTTTTTTAAGCTAAAGGACAAAAGTAATATCTCATCTGCATATAATTTATGACAACAGCTGAAATAAAAATGGAAAACCTAGAATTAACTTCTGTTATTATAAGGTGGAAGAAAAATTAAAGAAAAGAGAAAGTATAATTTACTGGGCTGGAAACAATTTATTGGAATACCTCAATGACCAGTTTGGAAATAACCTAATTTAATTTTTGTAATCATGGCATGACCTAAAGTAGTTTAATTCACAAATGATGGAAAGTGAGAGGGCATCACCAATACAGAGACCATTGTGCAAAATGCATTGTAAAGCCTGGAATAAGAAATGGGGTGAAAATTTGCAATATAAATTATAAGGTCATTTTAATAGAAAATGATGCAGAGAACACAATGCTGAGGAAAAACCTGAGATCCTGAATATAATTTAATATTGTGACCACTCACATTTAGAATAAGTTAAAGTTATCTACAATAAGTACAGAAAAAGACTACGGGATAGAGAGCAGAAAGATTAAAATGTAGAAAATGGAAAAAAGTGCCAAAAAATAGAGGGTTCTGAGAGTAAGCAATGCTTTGTCACATAAACAAATGTGTCAGAAGAATAAACAATAGAGATGTAAAAAAAATTTCCCTATTTCCCTTAAAGGCCAAGAAAAAGATTTGGCACAGAATAAAAGTGGTGTAAATAGTCTGAATAAATTTATGATAGAAATGAGAAGACCTCAAAACATCAAGACAAAAATTTTTGGTAGATCACTTCAATAGTACATGAGGAGAGATGCAAATATAATCAACTTTGCAGAAAATTTCATGATGTGGAAAATTGGTTTATGTCTGCATGATGTGATCATTTGACTCAACAAAGGAAAGGACTCTCATTGCCTAAGTTGGTGATTATTTGAGTTCTTGGGCTTGTAGAATAATCAAATTTATTTTCATTTCATAGCTATTCTACAAGAACTGCACTTACCTATAAAGAAGGGATAAAATAATGATTTGATAATAGTTTCTTACAGAAATTATTATATATACATATAAGCCATCTGTGTTAAAGCTGTCACATATTATCACTGTTTTTTTAAACTAGAAAATTAATAGTTCATTAATACTGAAAAACTACATATGCAGGTGTACAGCTTCAAAAAGTGTATGGAAACAAATTTGTATTACTCCTATGGGTTTAAGGGATTGACATTGAACTAACTCTTACAGTGGTTTCCTTATGGCTCTCTCCAAAATTACTCAATTAAAATAAAAAAAAAAAACAAACAACAAACACCCACAATATCTGTTTCAAGGACTGAAATATAGCTTTCATACTTCTTCCTGGAACCAGTGGAAACTTTTTGTTCACTATGTTTGCTCTTTTTCTGCTTATTGAGTTTATAAGACTGACCTGAAAAGAAAATGCTCAGATATGTGAAGTAACAGCAACATGTTTGATTTTCCAATAAAGCTAGTAAGGAATAAAGCTCCATTATAAGAAAGATGCAGCCTGACAAGTCTCAAAGGCAACAGTTGACCACAATAGACATTGAGTAAAGGATCTAGAATAAATTACTGAAGGTCAACAAAGTTAAATACCACAATACTACTGCTGTTACATGTCTCAAGTTGGCTTTTATTGTCAGAGAGCCCAGGTAACAAAATAACTTGTTTGTCAAGAAAGAGGACTGTCAACTGTGTAAACAAAGCATCGAGCAAGAGGTGCTGGTCAGGCAGGGTCTCCATTGGGTAGTAGAGCAACACGACCCCCAGAAACCAAGGAGTCATAATTGGCCAATTATTACACAGGAAGCAAGATGCAGTTCCAAGCAAAAATAATTTAACATTATTTTTAAAAGAGATATGCTTGCACTAAACTTTCATGACACCTATAAGATGGGGTCAGCTAGCTCTGAGGCTGGAAACAGGGTGACTTTGGCCTTCCTCTCTTTTTTGCCCTGTACTTTCTTTCTCCTTCATGAGGGTACAGGCACTACATCAGCATGTCAGCATGTAGTAAAATAAATTGTTGAATGAATTTGAACTAAAATTTCCCATTTCTGAGTGTGTTTGTGTGTGTGTTTAACTGGGATCAGTTTTCAAAAGAATACTATAAAATCTAATTTTCAACTGTTTGCCAACTTCTGGCAAATGAAATTGCTTCTGGACCTACTGAACTATGTTATATTTGCAGTTCCAGAGTCCAATTTCTTCCAGGAGCAGTTAATTTATGAAAAAATTCAAATTAATGTAGGTTTCTTTACATTGTGTCTAACCAAATCACTTTATTTAGCATAAAACCTTTCTTGAAAATTGGCTGAAAATCAGAATTTTTGGGAATGAACTGCCAGTTGTTTGAACTGAGTGCTTCCAGTTCCGAGTCTTAAAACCTTGCAGCATTTGAGGTTAATATATGGTGTCGATATGCACAACAATTAATAAATAAATAAAAATTAATTTTTAATGTTATGTTATGTTATGATGCTATCTACTGGGAGTGACCAGCCAGGACGTCATTAAAGTTCTACTGAACTCGATCAATGAAGTCAAATGTTTTATCAACAAACTCTGCAATTGTTTGGTGGGCAAGTTCAATTGGACTGACTGTATGTCAGCTGTTTTTCAGAATGACAGAAATAGTAATGGAGTGCTTATTATTTAGTGCTAATGAATGATTGTTTGGAGAGGGAAGAAAAATCAATTATGACAGCTGTGAGAGCTACTGCCCCTGTTCCATTATTCCAAAAATAAATAGCAAAGCTGCCTGCTAAGGTAGGAAATCAGCTAGCATTCCCAGTGAGACACAAAAGTTATAGGCAAAGAAGCAACTCCAACTTGTGTTTACTGCACATAAATGATGGCAGGGCCCCAAAGTAGAAGCAGAAGTCCTTGAACTACTGAAAAAACTCAGTGCTTTTTCCTGCTTGTATTGCAAGCACTCGACATGCTTTGTCTCCCCACAGTTGGAATTTTCCTTGAGCATCAAACTGGGTTGTTTGTTTTTTTTTTTTTTTTTTTGAAAAACCTTCATGCCTGATCCAAAATGAACGAACAGTGGCTGAGAGGAGATGATAGGTGAAAGACCCTCATATTTGGACTGCTAAGAGATTAAGGGACATTATGGTTTTAAAAAACAACAGGAAGAACCACAGTTTAAAACGAAAGTCCCAATCAATTAAAAAAACTAGCAGGAAGGCACACATTGGGCAGTTTAGAAAAAGCCCATACAGGACTGTTCTCACTCAAAAACTACTTAATGTGTCATTTCAGAGGAACTCTGTTCAACTAAAAAAGCTAAAAGCCAAATGAGAAACACAACTTCAGAAAACATAGTATGCAGCATGATGGATTCATTCTAAAAAGACAGCAATTAATGCAAACTGTTTAAGTTTCCAAGGGCATTTTATGTTTGTCAATATGCATGCAGGTAGCTAGATAGATCTAGAATCAGACACAGATTCCAGGTCATCTGCCATCTCAGCTGAATGCTGCCATCTCAGTATTAGACTGATTGCCAAGGAGGGGCCTAGTTTCTCTCCACTTCTCAGGACGGAGGGAGCCCTCATTCACTGTGAGATCAGAAGGAAATGCGACAATGAAGCCATGGAGTTGGATTGTGCCAGAGCTCACCAAGGAGCGCTGAGAGCCAGCTCCCTCCTCACTGCCTTCTCAATCCCTTCCCTTATGGAGCAGACCCAGGGCACTCTCCATGTCCTGCTCAATGGCAGCACCCTGTGGCCTGTGTTTCACTCTGCTTTTTCTCTCCCACTAGTGCAGAGAAAGAAGATGACGATGGAAGGGATGGATTGAGTGTGCAAGCCACTTTTGCACAGCTTTCTTCTGTGTGCAATGATAGACATATATGAGCTTCTTTGAAGAGCAGAATATACAGGTGTGGTCAGAACACTGACAGACTGATTCAACAGCAATCTTCCCCTAAATTTCATTAGACATTGATCAGGGTCTGAGTATATTGTGGAGACACAAAAGAGCAAATTGCCACAGACATCTCATCCTCAGGATACCTAACCTGACAGGTGTCCACTGACAAATGGCAAAGAAATAAGACAAGAAAGAGACAATATGTTAAAAAAATAGGTTTAAAATTTTTCATTAAATGAAACAAGTTTAGTCTGTGAATTCTTTATTCTAGTGACAAGCTGTTAAAACATCAGTTGTACGAATGTGTCATAAAACTAGATACATATTGAAGGAGACTAAACTTTCTATTATCTGAAACTCCCTTGGTAATGGAATGTGATTACTAGAGACAATTGCTAATATGTCTTACTATGAATTTATCTGGGAACTAATGCCTTTGATTACCAATTGAACTTAGTGTATTAGTTTAGTGTATTTCTATATGACAGCACAGTCAAAGGGAGATCTGCTACTGAAGTCAAGGGCAGCAGGAGAAGGATATCGATTTGGCTATAGGACCTTTTGAGGGAGCTATTACAAACTTTAACAAGCACAGTATATAAGCTAATTTTGGAAAATGAAGTTTCGAAGGGTACAAAAACTGATGGTGCTGTTATGAGAGCAACCTCTCCAGAAGAAGATGAAATGAACACCCACCATCTGCCAAATCTGAACCTACCTATGTCTTTCTGGAAAACTAACCTTCTTGGCAAATGACAGATTATTTGTGGGGCACAGAGTTATAATCTAGCCTCATTATTCTTAGGCACTGCAGAAGGTGATAATTATCTCTGTATAAGCAACAAAAGTTGTAACAAAACATGAAAGTTGAGTCTATGACTGGCTATCAGTCACAGAAATCATTAAAAACTATTTTTCTGTGAATAATTCCATGGTATAAAACTACCTAATATTGAAGTAAAATGGAAAACCATTTAGTGGTTAGAGCATTTAATTTCATCTGAAGGAGACCAGTAGGGACTATTTTGTCCAAAGTAAAACAAAATAATTTTCTTTTTGATCTTGGATTCTTCTGGTGGCCTTAAATTCTGAGTGTCCTCTTGCAGAGCCCTGTCACAGTTTACTGTAGAAGTCCAATGACAGTCCAGTAGGAAAATTTTACAAACAAGGCAGAATATATAATAAAGTGTCATAGCCAAAAACGCCCCTCATTTTACAGGACTGCTGAGTGTACCATTGGTCAGCTTCAAAGATTTATAATTAATAATCAAGGAAAACTGCAGATCACTTAAAAGCTTTCAGTTCCAGATAAGATGAAAGATCAAGCTCCTTCTTCAATAATTTTGTTGCTGCCAAATTTCTCTGAACTAAATTGTCATGCTATGACAAGCTATGGATAGATTTCTGAGGAGTTATAATTTTCTCAGACAAATATAATTACAGCATGTATAGTCCAGGATTTCTTACTGCAAATAAAAAGTAATGGTCTTCTAAACTGAATATTCTTTAAATCTGATCTGTGAACTGAATCAATGTAAATTAAAAAAAAAAAAACTAGCATAATAATTCAAAGTATTGTTTCATTTTCAGTCAAATCAAAAGTTTTGCCCAACACAAACCAGTCTGCCTTACTTTTGGTGTCTTAATGTTTGCATTAAAAATATCATTTTTGTCCAGATTTGAAAAATAAATCATATTTAAGCTATAAAAAATTATAACATTGAAAATATTAAATGACAGTAACATTGTAAAATGAAATAGACTACTCCCTTGTTCATCTGCTCATTGGAACTGGGCAGGAAGCACAGATATTACTTTCTCCAGTGAATAAAACAAGTGGACAACAACTTTGAGGGTTTGTAAATTTTGTAAACATGTCATGTGTCTTGTAATGTGGTTTATTATTACTGTGGGTTTCAGTGGTCTGACCAGAAAAACATTCAGAGTTATTGCATTTCAGTATGGTTCCTATTCCTAGCTCCTTATCTAGGGTGAGCTTTGGGGGCTGGAATCCCATCTAACTTTGGAGACCTGATTGATTTACTGTCATGGAGACACACTCACCTTAAGTCAGTAAAGCAACAGAAGGACACAGAAATGTCCTCTTGATTGGGTCTCAAACAAGCTATCTGCCCTCAAAAAAAAAATGTACAGGTAGAACAACAGGATTCAAAACTCTAGTCAGACATCTTTGGGGGTAAAAAAAGGTTTTGGGGAAGGGTAAAATCATGACCAAAAAACCTAGTTGTCATTAGTTCTCACTATTGTATTGAGGTTTATGCTATCTGAAGCACATAATATATGCAGTTTGCGGGAGGGAATGTTAGCAAGAGAACATTCTGATTGCATTAAAAATAAATAAATAAATAAATAGACATTGGGGGGGAGGAAAGGCAAAAAAAGTAAAAAAAAACCAAAACCAAAAAACAAATTAAAACAAGAGGAAGAATTTGGTTTTGTTGTGTAAGAAAAACCTGGACATATTAATCTGAAAGGATTAACATCCAGAAGGAAACTTAGGAATAGGATATTTACATTTAGAAGAAGCAAGAGAAAAAAGCGGTTGCCAGTTGTTGAACCAGAACTGATACAACAATGAAATGTGGAAAAGAATACTCAGAATTAGAGAGAATACTTGAAAACAAGAGCTGAAATGAATATTTTAATGTGAAGTAAAATGCCCTAAATCATCTGTTAATAAAGATGTGTTTCTGGTGCATCCTTTTTTCAGGTCTGCCCCTCTAAAAAAAACATGGAATTTTTTGTAAATACTATACAAGTTATTGCATGCTTGCATAGTAAACTTAAACAAGATGTATGGCTTCACCCTCCTGTTTGCTGAAGTCAGGCAAGCATTTCTTGAACAACAAAAAACCTTGAACAATTTCTCATGCTCAAAATCCCTTGGGTTGGCAGAAACAAGATGTTAGGAAAACAATTTTAAACTATACATATTAATTTATGGATATATATGGAATATATTAGAGTATAACATACTGGCTAAGCATTTCATTTATATCACAAAAACCTTAATGAGGGTTTGAGGTTCACCAAAGTATCATTATTAGAGCTTGGCCTTGGAAGCATCTAAAATTGTTTGGTGTCAGCACAGCTTGATTCCATAGCCATTGCATCAGAACAGTTGATGCTAACACACCCTTTGCATGCCCTCTATGCACAAGTCTAAACTAACAAATCAACACATTACAAGGCTTATTGCCTTGTTATCCATTTACTAAACCATGATCCTTCTCCTGTGTTCAAGGTAAACCCTGACATGATCTCTTACATATAATTACAGTATATAAATGATAAAACTCTTCATCAGCTAGGTCGCTCAAGAGCCTGATTGCTTCTGCCTACTTAACGAGGAGCTTTAATATAGGCAACAAAACAGTGTGTCTAAATATACATTCTAAGGCAAAAAAGTTTTCCACGTATTTTAGTGCACAGTTTCCAAAGGTTTTTATCACTCTTTTTCTCTGATGAATACTCAATAGGCATAGACAGAATAAAGATAGGTAGATTTGTTCCAAGAATTCATCTGAAATTTGCAAATTTCATTTCTCATCTAACATTAAGTGAAAGACAAAAATTGGTCTATAATTCAAATGTTCTAAATTAACAGGTTGGCTGCAAGAGTAATGTGAAGCTGTGGAGATGCAAAACTATAGGGCCCAAAGATACGCCTCATACCTTCCTTTTCAGTCTCCTTACATAGTGGAAGTTCATTTTTCCCTGTACCTGAACCACACAGCATGGTAACCCTGCCTAGTCACCAACCAATAATTTGGATGTTTTATTTAACATTGCCTTTACAATCTTGAAGTCATAATTCTCCTAAGGAAAATCAGAAAAATCTGAGTTTTTAAAGAGTTGTATCAGAGTTTTTCCACTCTAACAACCAGATAATGTCTTGCATACAGCATCTCCAAACTCTTCGAACTGTTTGCAGGATCCTTCTGAAAACTGCAGAAAACCTGTGCGTGGCGTATCTGATTTGGATCTGGGAGGGCTGAGAATAATCCTGGAGTCCAGATTTATCACTGTTGAGTTGTTCAGACACTTGTGTACATGGAGAGAACAGAGTTACTGTTTAGACAAACCTGCACGTGATGCTGCATATGATATTCCTACCTGGCAGTCTTTCTGCAGAGAAAATTTACAATTTAACATTTAAATAGCATGTATGATTGATTTGTTCAAATACTCTTATTATTTCTTTCCTCTATCCAGAAACAATTATAATTCACTCAGTCTCTGTAGTGTGATGATCAACCTGTATTAGTTTAATAATTAAAGTACGAGTTTTTGAAAGCAGTTTTAGATGCCTGTACTGGTGCCATGTCCTTTTAGAGCTTTTTATTTTTTCAGTATTTCACATGTATTTATCTTTAGACTGTTTGGTTGTTTCCATTTCTGAGTTCCAAGATTTTTTGCTGATACACTGTGAAAACACAGTTTTGTTCAAGTAATTTCATTTACCCTAGGAAGAGGACTGGAAGAGAAGAGAAGAGAAGAGAAGAGAAGAGAAGAGAAGAGAAGAGAAGAGAAGAGAAGAGAAGAGAAGAGAAGAGAAGAGAAGAGAAGAGAAGAGAAGAGAAGAGAAGAGAAGAGAAGAGAGAAAAAGGGAAGAGAGAAAAGAAAGAAAAGAAAGAAAAGAAAGAAAGAAAGAAAGAAAGAAAGAAAGAAAGAAAGAAAGAAAGAAAGAAAGAAAGAAAGAAAGAAAGAAAGAAAGAAAGAAAGAAAGAAAGAAGCCTCAGTTCACAATCTATATCAAACTTTTCTTCTTTTTTTTTATTCCTAAAAAACAGCAGAAGGATCAAATGTCACAAGCTTCCAAGAATACTCTCATGATTGATAAGTATATAAGTTGATGATTGTCAATCTTAATGAGGACATACCAAGATTGCTGGGTTTCATAGCTAAATTTTCTCTCCCTGTAGGCAATCAACACCATCCTAACGATGCTTTCAGATCTATGTATGAGAAAATTAACAACCTGTAAAAGTGCATTTCTTTAGGGATTAATACTGCAAATCTGAATGACACTATGGTGCCACTAGAATGCTGAAAAAATTACAGATGTAAATATTCTTTTCTGTCTCTACTCTGACAACAACAGGAGACCTTCAAGTTTTTTAAAAGAGAGAGGCTGTGTACAAGCCTGTGGTCTTTTCCTGGTTTTTCTTTGGTGTTTTTTGGGGTTTTTTATTGGAGGAATGAAGAGGCAGCTGTGAAGCTTCACCCATATCTTCTGCTAGTTTAACCCTGACACGGTTTAACCCTCGTCATCAGAACAAATCTGTCTGTAAGGAGGTACCAATTCTCACTTCCCTAACAACATATCCCCTCACATAATCATCCTGTTTCCAGTGAGAGTTTGTTTCAAACAAAGCTCAGTCCAGTTTGGAATATTTTGAATCAATGAGAATTCATCAGAACGAAATCTTCACCAGCTAATAATTTTCTCGGTGTGTACAATTCACCAGGTACTCCAACTGCATTCTCTTATCTGTCTCATGTGCCTTAAAGTCAGTCTAATAAGCAGTGCTGCTCTGACGTGCAATACTTCCCATCATGGAATCTCAAAGAACTGAAAAAAACATTAACTAGCTTGCAAGACCTCAGAGAAGCTCAATTTAAATACAATGAACAAGTGAGATGAATGGATAAGAGAGTTTTAATGGAGACTCACAAAATAATTCTACCGTACACAGCAAACAAACATCAATTTTTTAAATAAATTTTTTCCTCTAGGGTATTTTGATAAAAATACCCAGAGTTTGCAAAGAGTGGATGTTTGAAATTTTGAGAATATCGTGTAAGTGTGTTTCCTTGGGAAAAAGGAAATATATTTAATGTAATTGATATGAAATTTGAGCTTGAAATAGTCCCAGTGATCTTGAAGTTTGGTGCCTCTCCAAACACAGGAAGACTATGAGTGTGTTATGGAGTCTGAGACATCAAACTTGTTTCTAAGTAAGAATATTCATCTCCAGAGGAATGGTAGAAGGTTTGAAGAAGGAAAGATTTTTTTTTCTGTATTTGGGCATGGTGATGTCAACAGCTTGAACATGACAGCAGTCAACAGAGATATGTTGGAAGACAAACATTCTCTTTTCCTCTCATTCCTTCTGGAATGGTCTTTCCAGCATTCATAACTCCGGCAGACAATAGTCCAAGATCTCTGAGATGATAGTCCAAGCTCTCGGCAGACTCAGCAAGATGACATTATTCTGGGGTGAAATTTTCCAAACGTTTTTCTTAAATTGGGATAGAATACTTTTCTTCCTGAAAAAAAATGAAACTGAAGCTTGGAGGTCACCCTGGTATGGGTTTTAGTTTCTGGCAGTTTTAGTTTGCAAAAGATCTTCTTTTAGAGCAGTTGATTGCTCCCAAGCCTGTCAAGCAAGAGATCAACTCTTTACTGAGTTGTTTAATCCCTCAGATTACCTGTTTAGGCTTCAGGAGCTAAAAATTTTAGCATTAACACTTATTAAAAAAGTTTTTTAAAAAATAAATCTTGGTAATAAATTGCAGTTAATATCGTTCTCTGTATTAATTTCTGCTTTCTCTGAAATAATTTCAATTCTATTTAAAACACTAATTATGGATTAGAAAATAAGATTAGGGAACTATTTTTCTTCTAAAGATAAAATTTAGATGTCACCCATCTTTTCTCCTTCACTTCTCCTAGATGCTAAATAGAGAACAAGGCAGAGTATTCAGCAGATGCTGATGCATTGGAGGCAATTTCCTGCTCATCCAATTCCACCTCACAGGATATTAAAATGACACATAATTAGACTAGTTTCAAAGAGATTACAGTGTTACCAGTCTTGCTTGTTCTTTCTATCTCTTCACCTTTTGCTGCGCCTCAAACAGGTGCTGATTATTCCACAGATCTCATAAGCTCTCTTTGCCATATATGTTTTTTCTTTCTGAAGTCCATCTACTCCCAGAAGAGTGTTTCCATTGTGTTCTATAAACTCCAAATCAGTTTTCATGATCAAATTCTAATCTGATTTCCAAATTTTAATATGTTTTACATTAATTAGAACAGGTACAATAGAGAACGAATCAGAGCTTAAATTATTCTTCCTCTGGCAAGTGTTCAAACTTTCACACACATTTAAGAGTCAGTAATAAAAAATTCTAAGGAAAAGAAAAACATAACATGCCTGTTAGCTAAATTTCTAAATGCAGTCTTAGAAAGGATCAGGTTATATGTTTCCTATTGAAAAAAAAAAATTTCTTCTCCATTAATAATCAAGATATATATTAAAGAGAAACTACTAAATATTTTCAGTTTAATCAATTTAAATATCTCCATTACGCAATCATAAATTTTCTGACAAGCAAAAATCTCTGAATCTGCGCTGCTGAATTTTAATGGGTAGTGTAACAATACCCAAAGATCTGAGAGAACACTGATGTCATGGCAGTATCTAAGGAAAAGATAAATAAGGGTTAATTATGTAATTTAGTTTCAATACGGTCTCAAGTACAATCATATAAATCAATGTGGTATGTCAACAGCAAAAAATCACATTGATAATGAAATCAAAGTTGCATAAGTGCATCCATTTGAAGGATATTACATACTGTCACACAACATTTTTACCTTTTATAAAAGTTTGGTCTGTACAGAAATGATGCATAGACTCTTACAGGATATTTGAATAAAGCTTAATATAAAAAAAATAAATGAAAAAATATAATATCAAGTGGAACAAATAATTAGATTTCAGAATGTCAGTTAAAAAGGGGAACCATAAGGCAGTGAGAATGCTTTAAGTAGGTATCCCAGAGGTTGGTCTCAGCTTTGTGTATTCATTAAATTTAGAAATTGTGTGCAATAAAAGAGAAAATAATAGTTGGCAAAATTTGTAGATGAAAAAATAATTAAAGCATGCAAAGTTGGTCTTATTTCAATGTAGTGCACTTGTAAGGAGTAGGGAAAATTGATTGTTTATGAGCAATTAATATTAGTCACATTCTCAAACTAATCAAGATCCCAGCATCCTCATATGTAGGGAGTGCAAACAGTCAGTAGACTTAGAAAAAAAAAGTAGACTTTGTCTAATTTGTTATATTCTGCCATATAAATGACTGAGATAAACATTTTAAAAGGTTTGAGGAAAAAAAAGAAAAAGAAAAACACAAACCAGAACACACAGAGCCCCTATGGACTGGTGAACACACAATGAGAAACTAAAGAGTTTAATAGTTAAAGTCTCTCTACCTAGTACTGTGTCATTTGCAAAAACACCTCTACAATAAAGAGGTTTCTGACAGCTGATTATTCTTTTATGGAACCCTAGAATGGCTTCAGTTGGAAAGGATCTTCAAGATAATGTAATTCCAAACTCTGCCCAAGGGACAGGGGCGTCTTCCACGAGACCAGGTTTCTTAAATCCTAATCAAGCCCAGCCTTGAGCACTTCCAGGGATGGACCTGTCCAGATTCTCTGGACAACTTGTTCAAGTGCCTCAGCAGCCTCAGTGTAAAGAATTTCTTTCTAATATCCAATCAATTCTGTTTCAGTTTACCTCATGATGGAAAAAAGTATTGGTCATGTCTAACAGCTGGAAAGTAAAGTTAAACAGATGTATATAAGAGAGGAGGTTCTCATTTTTTGTCAAGAAAATAACACCTGGGACTCCCTGCTTAATAATGTTGATGCCCATAAATCTTTCAAAAAGATACAATCTACCTCAAATAAAGGTACAGGCTTACTCCGGAGGAGCTCAAGTAGGACATTTAGGCTATCAATGAATGAAACAGATCAGATATTTGTCAGAATTCTTCCCAACCTGAGCTTTATTAGTCCATACGAAAAGTATAGTTTGACTGACATCTTGAGTGTACCCAAATTAAACATGATAGGAGGAAAAAAATCATAAGTTTTTTTGACAAAGTTACCTGTTCTAGGGCAGATCTCAACCTCTGAACTACTAATCCTGCATTTTCTGAGACCTAATAAAAGTAACAGAGACACAAAGACATGCTTCATGTCAGTGTTTCTGTGGATGATGGAGAAGGCTGAAATATCTAGGCCAGCTGCATGGGTCTGAACTGTAAATACATGCAAATTTGTTAAATCAAGCAGCTCTCTCCTTCAGAGACATAACACTCTATAACAGCAAGAAAAATGGGGTGAAGACAAAAATCAGGACCAAGCTTTCAGAAAGAAAATATCAGCAGCATAAAAATATAACAGCTTTTAGCATTTGTGATGTCTGTTCTCTAACTTTTCCACATGGAGAGACTATCCCAGAAAATATCTTAGTGTCTTCCAAATGTGTTGCTTAATGATTATTTGCAAGATCAAGATGATGACCTCAAAGTTTTGCTTACTCTTTATTTTTAAAGTCATGTCATTTGGGTACTGAAAACTGTTTTAAAGGAGTTTCTAGCAGTTTTACAAGCATAATTTTTCAATATGAAGTAGAATCTTCATAGCCTTGATCATTACAATAGTTCATAAATGGAGTTTAAAGCTTGAAATTACAGCATTTCAAAATGAACAAGGAATCATTGCTCTCAGGGACCAGTCATATCTCTCCAGGAGGTGTTTATTTGTGTGAGTTTTTTGTTTCATGAATGATAGATCTGTGGGTTTGTCTCTCATTCTTCTAGTCTCTCAAGAAAGTGATATTTACACACACTAATTGGCAAAGCCACAGAAGTAAAATTATGTCAGTTAATACTCTCACGTGGTCTCATTTTTGGCCTTTCTGTTCTGACAAGTTGCCATCCTTAAAGATAATGAAAGATTTTTTTTCAAGTAACATATCAAGCTGAAGTTATTATAATTTAATTTTTATGTGGCACACACATTGTACAACTCTGTCTTTATCTTTGTGAACTAGAAATGTTATATAAAGTTATACACATGCAAAATATAGTATCCTTCTAAGGCTTTCCTACAGAGTCTATATGGTCCATGTGGATCAGGCTAAAAATTACCATTCATTCAATGACAAAAAACATAACAAACCCAAATCCCTTTGTAAGACTCCAGAAAAATAAATTAATGGTTTAACTAATTAAACAACCATGGTAAAAAACCATGTTAAAAATGCAGGCCTTTGTTAAGACTACTCAAAATATTCAGACGCCAACACCATACTACATTTATTTTATGGACAGTGATAAACCCTATCTTTGCCTTTCTATCAATATTTAGAATAGACATGAAACCCTGGAGAATGAAAAAGATGTTTCTAACATTGATAATTTTGCATTAAAATCTTCCTGCCTTACATTTGTGTATTAAAAAATAAATAAATCAGAAGATATGAAATATAAATCTAGACAAATTTATTCTTTCTTCATGAAGGTTGATAATTTGCTGAACAATGCAAACCCTCTTGCAGACAGACACAATGATTAAACGTACATAGAATGCCACACTATGCATCAAACCATAGATATTTCCACTCAGTCATAGAAAAATGATTTTAAAAGAGAAGAATCACCAGTTTTCGAGAAATATATATAACAGATTATAAAATATAATATTACATATAGGTGGGGTTTTAGTTCATAATCAGATTTTGAATTCAGTTTTAAAGTAAGAATAAGAACAGTGGAGCAGAAATGCACGTGTGTTGTAATTTCAAGTGTTTCTGTTTGTGTTAATGTATATCATTCTGTGTGGGCCTTGTTGTTCTCATATATTTCTTCATTAATTTATTATTTTTATTCTGATCAAATTACTCCTTAATTTATTCTTGCAGTGTTTCATCTCTGAAATGTCAAAATTACATTGAAAAGAATAATTTCATCTACAAGCTTCTACCAATTATTTTATTTTACTATGAAGATATGACAGGAAATACAGTGTATTCGTAATTAAAATAGGTGAAGTTTTCATTAAGTTTAGAAGTTTACCGCGAACTAATCAGATGTTCACTAGAAAAAAAAAAACAAAAAAAAACCAGCAAACAACTTGTTTATTTGTACCTAAAGTGTATAAGTACAACAATATAAGAACAGTTAAGAATAAGCAATAATTTTCAGTCTTTGAGGTCACCTTCTGCGCTGTATCTCCTGGTACAGTCTGGAAGGATGGAGATGAAAGGGAGTCGTAGAATCAAGGTGTAATCTAGGTTGAAAGAGACTTTGGAAGTTACTTTGTCCAATATCACCACTGTACTGAAAATTCCCAAACTGGATATGCTTTGCGATGTCCTCTCACAAGTGGGAATGGTGGGATACAGACATTTCCTCTGCTGTATTTGCTCTTATTAATGTAGCCCATGGTTCTGTCAGCCTTCCCTGCTGTGACTGGCTGGTGGATTCCCCAGCCTGATTCTCCTCTGCAAAGGTGCCTTTTCCCCAGTCAACTCCTGGCTTGTACGATTATATGGCAGATGTGTGACTCTGCATTTGCCTTTGCTGAATTTCCAGAAATATCTGCCTACCTGTAGAGGCTCCATTGGATGACAGACCTCCAGAACACTGCTTAGTGCAGGCTTTTGCATGGTTCAGGTTGTTAAAAAAGACAAGAATATACTGACATGCAGAACCTTTTTGGCCACAAGAGCACATCTACAGAAGAGAGCTACAGTCCATATCCAGAGCACTTGAGGCATGCTCATACTCTATAGCATTAAAAGGGTATGAAGTCACTTAGCACACAGGACAGCACACTGTGAAGTGTAGTCATTGTAGGAAATAAATGTTAGGTAGAAAGAGAAAGCCTCACATTCGGGATGTCTGAGTACATTGCTTCCGGGGAAGGTCAATACTTCTTGGTTTGTTGCTTTAAAAAAATACCAACTCACAAGTGATACATTAAGAAATGGAGTATAGATGACTCTGCAGTGAGAATTATGTCAAAAACCACAGAAAATCACAAGGAAAAAATCTTAAAGAAGGAAAAAATCCTGAAAGCCACACTAAACATGATGCCATAAACCCAAGGCAACATCCATAAAAGTAAATGGCTGAAAACAGAGAAGGCTTTCAGTATATGATTAAGAGCAGTATTGAAAAGCCCTGGTAGCATGGCAGTATGGATTTAGAGGACAGAACTTTGTGACCCATGCTGAAAGTACTCTACTGGATTGAAGAAGTCAGCAGTCTAGAATCTCAGAGCTTTTTTTAGAATTTTCCCGATGTTAGAGAGAGCAGGAAAAGTCTACAGATAATCACTGGAACGTTACCCTCTATGGGACAAGTCAAGGGACACAACACTCCTAACAAGAATGTCTTTTTCAAATTAGTCCTGGGATCATATCACCCACTAGAAGGTTGCCCTGCTCATTGCAGGGTAGTTGGAACTAGATGAACTTAAGGTCCCTTCCACTCCAAACCATTCTGTCATTTTATGAAACACCTATATCCCTTTTCAGAATTATTCAAGTATTCCCACTAATGGCCTCCTATGTGGGTTCATGCCCTAAAGGTGAAATACACTTACTTTATAACTGTTTTAAAAGAAATGAATTATCAAACTGACTCCATGTAGCAGTCACAGATACGTGTGCAGTTTTGACCAACATAAAAGACATAGCACCTAGCATCTCCGTGCTTCTTCTGTTATGAAAATTCAATTTCTGTATTTTTAATAGCAATTTATGCTTTATTTAAAAGTAAGGAGCAATGGGATTTATAAGATTAGGCATTCAAGCTTTTAAATAGTGTTCAGGTATTATTATTTTTTAGCCTAGATACCATTTATGAAATTAAATTTTTAATAACCTTTCAGATATTTAGCCTTAGGGAAATAATTTCCTTAACAGTAGTTCAAAAGTTTAATGTCACAGTAAAGGCTTTGAAATACGATGTGGTTGCTTTCATTCTAGAAAGTTAGCTTAAAAAAAAAAAATCAAAGTAAAATTGTTAATGAGGAAAAGTTATGCAGTCCAGCTCCAAAACAAGACAGGAAGATGAGGAAACAAACTCTGCTATCGAAATGCTTTTATAAGATTTCATCCTCTGTTTCCTATACAGAGCATTAGTTCCAAAATCTTCACAATCAGGCTTCCAAGATTTATATTTTGAAAATGTGAGAGTGGGCAGCAACTCTGAACTTCCTCTTCAAGTGAAAGCTAGACAAGAGTTTGACCCTGGGAACATTTTCCCTTGCCTCCATCCCATGACCGATGTCTAGCCCAGATCTATTGTGGTAGAAAGGGAATATGGAAATAAACTGATTGATGAGATGCAGAATGGCTTTTAAAAGGTTGTATTGCATCCACAGTGTTTGTCTGAACCTAAACCTCTGCCTCATACAAGTTTTTTTTCAGAGATTTCCTATTTCATCAAATTTCAGCAGATGTACATTTAGCAATGGTCAGTCTGGGTTTCAAATGCTGCCTTTATTTCTCAGGATAAGGTCACTGCCATTTATGAAATAGGAGACTTTCTTCTAAGGTCAAAGAGGACAGAAACCCTTTTCCAGAAAGTTGCTGAACCACTTGGATTGAAAATATCTGTAGGAGTATTCATTCTTTGTCAATTATAGATGTCTTTTTTTCTTTTCCCAAAAGGCAAAAATAGTCCCACTAGTTAAAGTTTGCTCATATTGTAAATAAATGAAAACAGACTTTTAAAAGATTTATCTGACAATTCCTTTAACAGCTTTCAGCTGATTTATAAACATCTGAATTGTCCATTCCAGAGCTGACCTGCATTACTGAATGGCAAAAAATAGATTTCATCTATCATGATACTGCTCACATTATCGTGAATAATTTGGATGATAGTATACTGTCAAAAATTATAACAACTATAAAAAAAAGATAATAGCAAAGAAAACCCCATCTACCTATTTCAAGCAGAGTTGAGTGCTGAAATATTAAATTTATGTTCATCAAGAAACCAGAAAACATTAATTATCTTCATATTTTCCTATATAGACTATTACATAGTTTTAGTAATAATTCTGTCCAAAACTTTGATACAATGGAGATTTCACAGCATTCATGGCAGTGGTGGTGGACGTACTCCAAAAGCCAATATATTGCTATTGACTTTCAAGGTTTATGGCAGTCTCTTTTCTTCTATTCTCTTCCTAAATTGCAAATGTCTGACTCCAATATGGATTATATGCAAATGTTTTTATGGAGCAGCAGAAATGGCTGAAAAACAAGTGTAAATTTTGGAGAGACTGCAATCTGTCTTCTTTACTTAAGCTCCTAGGAAAAATTATGTAAATAGTGCTAAACAAATTAAATATTTCAATGCTTATTTGGAGCTAAAACCAGTAGACAAATAGACAGTTAAATATGAAGAGTCCAAGGAAAAAGAAATCAGATTGGTCAGTTGGTGTCATACTTGTTTCCCCAAAAGCACTGCATAAACAAAGATTAACAAAAATAATACTAAAAATATATTAATAGCAAGCTAGCACACCATGTAATATTGAAGAGATCATTATATTTTGCTATTTACTGTTTAAAGTTTTGTAAGTTAAACAGAATTTTATTTCAGTTGAGTTGGGCTACTCCATCATCAATCCCAAGGTATAAATAATAAATTTGGCCTATGGGCCAAATGGGAAATAAACAGGCTCAATCTACAAACAAACCAATAAAATTCTGCTTTTCTGGCATGCTGGATGAAATACCACCAGAAAGAGTAAAAATATTTGCAATTTGTTTTCCATATTTAAATTTCTTGATATTCCTTTACAAAATCTTTTGATGATTGTGGTTTTGCTTATTTGTTGGTGGGATGTTTTTTCCTAATCCCTGGACATCAAATAACCAAGGAGAGGGAGAGAGGAAGAGAAAGGAAAAAAGAGAGGACAAAACCAAGAGGGGTGAAGACAAACCAGTTTCATCTCTTTTGAAATTAGATGTAGTGTTTTGTGTTTAAATTAATAATTCAGAAACTTTCTGTTTAATCTCCATATTATTTCTGTAGAAAAATATTTTCCACAGAAAAGGATTTTTTTCATGGTAACTTTCCTTCCTTTTCTCTTTGAAAAAGTAATTAGACATACTAGAAACAATGCAAGATTTCAAGTTCTCATTCTTTTCAGCATAATTATTCCTATGACAATTAAAAAAGAAAGAGAGACAGAGAAGATCAAAGCCAATTAGAGATTAGGTTTACTAGCAAAACAAAAGTGAAAATAGATTTTCAATGCAAACTTTTCTTGATGGAACATTATCAATAATTTTTTTAGCTCTATTAGAGAAAGCTTTTTACATCCAGTTTACCCTCCTGGGTCTCTTCCAGATGGAAACAAGTGGGACAATCAATAAATGAAGCTGCTCAGCATGGTTGCCAGATTTAAATATTAAAATGCCATCCCAGGGAGGGCAATCATGCGTGCAGTGCACATATAAGTGTGTATGAATATGCAGGTTCAATGTCTCAGATGTAACCCAGGCCAGCTAGTGCTGTTTTATGCCTGAACATTACCCAGCACACACCTGGCATCAGATCCAGTGTATATTTCTGATGTATCCCCAAGTTTGATAAAGCCTCTTTTGGGCTGATATCATTCAGCCTCTCACATAGACATAAATTAACTTTCTGTGATTGTAACTACTTACTGTAGAAAAATTGGGGCAGAAGAATTTACATAGGGAATGCATAGCAAGAATGGGATTTGACTGTATAAAACAGCATAGTCAGATCACATTAGGAATTTTGGCAGCCATCTTTCCACTCATCTTTTTGCTAGTAAGCTTCCTTTGATATGGTGGCCATAATTAACTGATTAATAGCTTGCTTTCACATATCAATATTCCACTAAAAATATCTGTGAGATTCTACTTTATGTTAAAGGAGAAATTACAAGATATCTTGTGTAAGTCAATGACACTCATATGAGTTTTGGAGCAGGAGAAAACCCAACAGCTGAAGACGAGCCAAATTATGATCTCAGAGGACTCTATGTCAAGCTTAATGGCTTCTTTGGAATAACCTCAAGTTTATGTGAGAGCCACATAGATCAGAATATCATATTAGGTCTGATATTTTTCAGTAAAAATTATCCAAGAAGAAAAAGAAAAGTATTTCTTTTGATCAACCCACACACAAACATGAATGATATTATTATTTTACAAGCCCATCTCAGATCTGCATCCTCTTTTGCAAAGACATAGGGGAGGATGGGTTGGATAATCTGCTTCAGCATCAAATGGCTTGAGTGTGCAAAACAAAATGAGATAGATGCACATCTTCCTAAAATCCTTTCGTTCTGTTTCACATGACTATGTTTAAAAAATGAAGTAAAAAACAGCTAAAGTGTTTCTCCATCATGTGGCTCTGTGATATTAAACAAATTCAATTAGTTTGCCTACTATATTTTGAGTAAAGCAATAAAAACAAGAACATAAAGCAGACACACCTCAACAAGGCTATGCCATGTAGTCACTCAGCATCCTGCTATTAGTCATTCTAACTACGAGTAATCTACCAGCACAGATTGCAATATTGATGCTTTTTTCCCCAGCACAGATGTTCACGTTTCCCTGATCATCTTACAAAGTGCAAGATTGTCTGCAAAGGTCAGGTCCATTCTTTTTCTAGCTTGAATACTGTGATGCTTTGACCATTTAGCCCTGAATTTAGGCTGTCATCAGTCTGAAGATTTAAAAATGAGTGTGTATATTTGCTCCTCCCCTGCTGCACGATAATGGCTCTCACTGTACCCAGGATCACAGCATGGTCACCACTTCACCTCCTTACTTTCTTAGGCATTTGGAGAGATACTCCAAGCTCAAAATGATGCTGCCTAAAACTGTGTCCCACTTCTGAGGTTAGCTGGCAATTTAAACAATTTAATATGAGTGTTGTATATTGAAAAGGAAGACAAAACAGTGGCTAGAAGTAACAAGAAGAGGGCCTTTTGAGGTTTCTTCTTAGATTTCCTTGTGTCTTGGTGGCTGACTGCAAGGAATGTAGGTCTGATGGAAAAATTAATTATGGTTTCAACAATAAGAGATTTCAAAATACGTCCCTGCACTTTGGCCCTATCACCTAAGAATCACCTAAGAAACTGAATGGATTTTTCTGAATTGTCAGAGTAAAGAGGAGTAATATAGCTCTTCAATCCTGTAAAAACACAGAATCATAGAATCCTCTGGCTTGGAAGGGACCTTACAAATCATCTAGTTCTGATCTCTCTGCCCTGGCCAAGGACACCTTCCACTTGACCAGGCTGCTCAGGGCCCCATCCAGTCTGGCTCTGAACACATCTGTTAGCACACATTTCCATTTCCCACTCTGACATGGTGCCTCCACAGTGTTCTTTATCCACCCTCATTGCTCACCACCTAAAATTCAGACATTCTGCACTGGAAATCCGTGTCCGTGAAGATTTGATTTCAGAATCATCGTAAAGTATCAACACTTTTCTTTCATATAATTGCTCTGGCCCAATGCAAATTCTGTAAGGTAGAAGGCAAATGTGAATCCACTTCTATATTTAGTTTGATCCCTCTATTCCTCTCCCCATATCTCCTCTGGACTTTTAATAATGAAGATGATAAGTATCAGATTCCCTCTGTAACATCTTAGACCTAAGAATGCAAAGTAAAAATTGGAAATTATGGTAATGCCACATGTTCAGTATTGCTCTGCAGTGCAACACATCTCACTTGATATAAAATAGATTCCAATCCTTATTAATTGAAAAAAAAAAACCAACATGCAATTTCCATGTAGGAAAAAAGGATTAAAGAAACAATACAACCTTAACTTTAACTGAGACATGGAAAAATCCACAGAGCAAAGCTAAAAAGTAAAAAAAAAATAAAAATAAACAAGCAAAAATCTCCAGTGTAACAACTTTGGTTTTTTTTTTTCCATAGCAGCAGAGGAGATTATATCTGCTGGAAAAAGATGCATTTTCAGCTTTGCTTTAGTAGCTGAAGCCTTGGCTTTGACAAATTCAAGAAACATAAACCGAGTGGTGACACTGTAAGGGGGAAATGATAGAGCATAAAAAATAGCAATGACATCAAAATGAATATTGTTCATGCCTTGCATCAGAATAGTGAAGGGGTAAAAAATATTGCTGTTAGTCTAGTGCCTTACATTTTTCTCCCTTTAGAACATCCCCATCACCAGTCTCAGAGCAGTGAATTTGTATGAGAATTTTTGTAGAATGGTAGAGTCAAAGGCTGGAGTGCTCAAGTGTAATTTTAAGTCAGCTGCATATGTTTGCATTCGCCCATCTTGTTCATCAATGTTCACAATAATTTTATTCACATTAATTTTATTCACAATACAGTTTCCTTATTCTTTTTTTTTCCCCTACTTGAAAAGAGGAGAAGTCTTCCTGATAAATGAGTCACTATTATGTACTGTCAGATCTCAAAAGACGAAAAATAAGGGGAAAAAAATAATGTTGCCACTCTTCAGCACTGGATTAATTCCAGACCTCCCAATTAACACCATTGTCATTTAAATAAATGCTAACCTTTACAAAGTTTTTTACTTATTACCCTTTTGTTCATTTCAATATTCATTTATAAATTATTGCATAAAGAGTGATAGTCGCATAAGAGAGTATGTGGGAAAGCATAACATCAACAGAAAAATTATTTAAACAATTAAGCTGCAGGGAACTGAACATTAATATCCTTCACAAGTATTGTGTCTAATAGCATGGATTTCTCTAGCAACTTGCATCTGATTTAAAGTGTTCAGCTTCATCTGTTGTCTTAGATGTGTCAAACATGCATTGATGAAACTGATAGAATCTTTCTAGAAATGAAACACATTGCCAAATCCCATGTCGTGACTTTATTTCCTAGCCAGGGCAGCTAGTCCTTCTCAAACACACTTCTAATATTGCTCCCTTTTTGCTTTGACCTCACCTGGCTTCTTTTTTTGCTATTCCAGCTCCTTATTCTCAACCCTGAATTTTCATTATAACTGTAACTCTGGTAATTTACTTCGTGATTAAAGTAATTCAGTCTTTCTATATTGAACATAATCACTGAATCAAAGACTCTTGTCCTGAGGGAACATGTCTTAATACTAGGGCTGCTTACTCTTCTCGATAATATGGATGGTCTGACTGCAAGGCATCTTATTTACTATCATTTTGTTAATCTGTAGTGATGATGACAAAGAAACCTGTGCCTTTAGTTTAAAGATGCTTGTGTTACAAATTTGATTGTTACAGATGATATTTGAAAATTACAAAGTTAAAAGTAAGACTATATTAGGATAAACCCAGAAATATAATCAGGAACTGTGCTAAATTTGTCTATTTCTTTCTTAATAGATTAATCTTTATTTTGACAAATAATTTTGTTTTAACATGTTTAATTGGTTTTAAAAGAGTTTGACTGCATCAGCATATAGTCCACAAATTACACTAATTAGTTTTCTTTCATTTACAACTAATAAAATCTTTCCCTTCCTAAATATAGGACACTAGCTGAAAGTCCAGACATTGCATTTTGTAATGGGAATTATTAGTACAGCCAAACCCTCCTTTCTATTCTACAACAAAAAACACATCTTTTTAATCTTAAATCGAAACTTCTGGTTGTAATTGCACCTATTTTTTTAAGTAGTGCATAGGGGATTACTATAGCTCTCAGGAATAAGTTGACAAGTCCAATGTGAATGACTATAAGCCAAAGATTATCAATACAGATCTTTTGAGAATTCACAGTACTTGGGACATTACTTCCAGCATAGGTCCTACTCCCATGAAAAATCTGTTGGTCACAACCCTGAAAAGCACCAAAATACCTCCTATGAAGATACTGCTCACTGTGAAAACACAAATTATCTAGGAACTGTTGGCTCCTACAGAAACAATAAGTTGTAAAGTTTTTAATGACCTAAATTGTCATTTTTCTTGCATTACTCCTTCAAGATCCACTTTCTTTTCCAGATTTTTGTACCATGATCATAGTGACAATTAATTTTACCAGTAGATGGGAGTGCAGGGACAACCATGAGCACATTACTACACAAAGAGAAGGAGCATGGAAGGATGGCACATCTGTTATTACCCAACATTTCACTCCATATTAGGAACAACATGATGCCAAGACAGAGTTATTACTATACTGTCACACCTGAACCTAAAGAGGAGTGCTGGGGTTATGTGACAAGGTGGACATATGATGTGACAAAAATGCCTTTTCTGAAATATTTTAATTCATAAATTCACTCACTGAGTAATTTTCTACATTTTCTCAAGGCAAATTTCATGGTACTGTCTTAGATCACATTGGGAAAAACACTTCTTCATTAAGTTTTCTAATTAGAAATACGGTCTTTGGCTGCAGATAAAAGTTTTGAAGTACTAAATGCCGAAGAGGTACTGATCAATGGGTTCATAAGGAATGACTGGCTTCTCTGGCTGTCAAAATATCAAGTTACTTGCATTAAAGAAATTAATATATTTCTGCTTGCCATGTCTTTAGCAGAGAGAGAACAAATTTGGAGAAATAAAAACTTCCTTTGCACATTTTACTTGTTAGTCTTTCAAGTTCATTTCAGGTACTTATGCTGTTGCCCATTTTTCATATTCAAGATGCAATGGAGTCAAGTTCCTCACTCATGCCTAGTTTTAAGGTGTTTTTTCTTTTGCATGTGAAAAGTCAAGAGAGAGAATTTCTAAATATGTAGAAGAACATTATAATTTCTAAACTCTGATTTCAGAACTAACTGGGTCCTAAAATACAATTAATTTTACATTTTAAAGTAATTCTGCTGAATTTAATTTATATCTTTCAGAAAAAAAGCCCTGCAAAAAAAGAATATATTTTAATATTTATTGAGAAAACCCCCCACAACCAACAAACAGAAAACCAGAAAAAATAGGTAATAATTTGCTTCTTCCTTCCTTTTGAAGACATTTTTAATTTAAAATTGACCTTATTTGGAGTGCTTAAGACCAAGTAGCATCCATGAGCACCTTCCAATCAAATCTACTCAACGACTGTATGATATACATGTGCTAAGGCTGAATTTTTCCACCAAATGTATCAACCTATGTAATTTATGAATAAGCACAACTTTAACTAACTGATACCATATACAAAATAGTGGAATTAATTAAAAAATAAACTAACAGCACACAAGGTGATACTAGAAGATGTATATTCATGAGCCTGAGATAATGGCCTGAAAGTCATTAAAATGCTGGTACCTATATTTGTCTGATTCAAAGTATGAAGAATAATTTTGATACTTTTAGAGGAATGGTCAAAAATATTAATTTAAATAGAAAATTGCAATGCTGTTTAGATGTCTCTGCATCATGTTTATCATATTGGTCTAAATCACAGAAGATTGTTGTACTTTTCTATTTAAGCATACTGTTACATTTTCAGAAAAAAACCCAGGTGAATTCCAAATTCTTTGCTCTAACTAAAAGAGATAGAGAAAATTTGCCAAAATCTTAAAGAAAGCTAGCTGGAAACTGAATGTGTCCTCATTCTTAAATTATTCACACTGGAAAACACTGGAATGCTGCGTGTCCAACCCACAATTTTGTTGTTGTTTCTTCTCAGGGACAGATGGTGCTACCAAGAACTCTACTTCACATAGCAGAGAAAGGGTTGAGAATGAGCAGAGAACACTTAACCTGAGCTCTGAAGAGCAAGCAAATAAAACTCTGTTTAAAAGAATGAGAAAAAAATCATCAACAAAAGCCAAAATCTCAGCAACATATCCAAGGCTCAAATACTCAATTTACCAGTTGCTAATGTTGTACTTTTGAGCAAACACATTATATTGTATGCTTTGTAAGATGCCAGTCATTTCTGATAAGGTTTCCTCTCTGAAGACCAGAGTATAAAGTCTTCAGCCAAAGCAGGGCAAAGATTGCCAAATATCTGCTACAAAATTCTTCTGAAAGAAACAGATCCTTGATCCCTCAAGGTCTGCTACTGGCAACGCTTCATTTGCTAGGAGAAATGTATAGGATAAAGCTGCAGCCCTTTGTATTATACTGGAATGTGTTTCATGTACAGCAGCCTCCTTCCCAAAGGTACTGATACGTCAGGTCTGAAATTCCACTCACAAGCTTCTAGATTTTGCCACATTCTATAGTCACCATTTGCAATGCCAAAGTCATCATTACAAATCAAATGCTCTGTGTCTGATATTTACTTGCATGGAAATTAGCATAAAGATAAAACACCAAGAAAAAAAGGCATGAGAGGAGGATACAGTCACACAGGTTTGCTTTAGCTCAGTGAGGCTTAAGAGCCCTGAGTTTAACTGCAGTCAATGGAGAAAGATCAACATCTCCAAAAGCCAATGTTCAAAATTAGGCTACTGCACTTGACCAGGACCCATGGGAATATGGCTTTATTATGTTTGGGGAATATCAATGAAAGAGGTTATTCAGAATTCAGAAGTCAGTAAATATACAATTGCAATAACTGTGAAGGCATTCATTAATGAGTTACTGATATTCTGTATTATGGTTACATGACAAGGTTTTGGCACCAAGGAGTTTACAGGTTGTCAGACAGACTCCATGCCAGCTGGCAGAGGAGAAACTGACACTGGCCATTATCTAACTCTGATTTAATTGTAAATAAATTAATCTGAGGAACTAGAGTGATAGAGGGGCTTTGGTGAGCACCTGGTGTCCAGCCAAGGCAAGTCCAACTCACACACAAAAACAATACTTAGGCTGAGAATATTTCTGCATGCCCCAGACAGAGATTGAAGGCATCAGTAAGTTTGATACAGGTTAAACTCTTCTGCTAGATGCAGTAACACATAGCTGTACTGTGGTACTGTGAGTGATTAGGGTCCCAACAAGGCAATGGAAAGGAGAATGAGCACAGTATGAAGTTACACACGGTAGTTTAGTTTATCGGATGTCTTTCATACTGTTTTCCTAAATGGGGTTGATTTCAGCTTTTCCTCCCTCTACAGGCCCCTAACCCTTCTAACAGCAGATTTAGATGCCAGCAAACTTGCCCTTTGTCTTTTAGTGCTATGTCCATAATTTTAAGATGACACCATCTAAGGAGCTTAGAGATGTGCAGCAATACCGTCAGTGAATCGGGCCACGTTTTTAACAGGTAAATGATTTTTTGTCTATTACATTGTAGAAGTTAAAATCTCAGTGTAGTCAAATCACATGAAGTGTTGCTTTGAACTTTTTGTATAGTATCTCTGAAGGGTCTTGAAATGCAGAACCAGATCAGAGCATGACAGTTGCAGATTAAATGTAACTATTTGGATTTACATTTAGTGTTTTTCTTCTGCCCTCTGCAGAAATCAGTTAAGAAGTATTTATCTGAATGTGGAGGATATGAAGGATATTTTCTAGGAGAAATAGTGCAGAAGTTTATTAGTGACCCGAACAGCATTTGAGAGGTAGAAACATAATGCTCAAGAAGATAAAAGCAGAATCTTATTCATGTCATTAAATCTCTAAGTGTCACTCCTACTGCTGATTTTAGAACAAGAGAGGACAATCAATTCATTGGTACCTTTCCAAAAGCTCTGTGCAATAGCAGAAGAGAATTCTGTATAAAATCCTAGAGAGAAGTGAAAGGAGATATGTTGCTATCCATTTCAATAAGAAATATAAAAGAGGAATTCACCCAAGGTAGATTAGAGATGACAACCCAAAAATTGCTAAAAATCATTTGGTAAAAGTAATAAAACCAGATATTTTTGCTTAATTAAAAATGTTTTTTAAAAGTTTAAAAAGTTTAAAAAAAAAGTTTATCTGAAAAATAAAAATTTAAACAAATGAGAGCCTCAATGAATTTTGTATTCTGTGCTACAGAAGTTAGAACAGTTTTGTGACCCCCGTCTAGGTACAGCTATGCATTTCAGCAAGAAAGGTTTGAAAAGAAAAGAAGAGCTTACCTATGTCACCAGTTTCTGGTACAGCACCAATCACATCTTCACTTCAGAATCACCAATAGATTAATGTTGTCTGGAGGACTACAGTGTCCTGTAATGACAAGTTATAAATCATATGAAAAAGGAATCTATCATGTTCAGACAGTAATAGCATAAAACAGCCCAAACTGGAATCCAGAGCACTGTGTACATCTGCCATCTCTAAACAGATGTCTACAAGGCATATATTGCTTTGGTATGTTGCAGCTACATAACTAATAAGTGGAGAGAAAACTTACATTTTAATATGGGTAAAATATTAATATCAAGTTTTAAGCTTGACTATTATTATTATTATTATTATTATTATTATTATTATTATTATTATTATTATTATTATTATTATTACTATTATTACTATTATTACTATTAGTGCTGCTGCTTACAGGATTGAAAGGAAAAGGAATAATTCAAATAACACGTTAGAATATCCTTAATTATCTAAAATATATTTGTCCATGTCATGTCATAATTTTGAGGTGGACTATTCTGAATTCTTACTGTCATTTTGATATAAAGAAATTTTCTTCTCCTGCACTGTAATCTATGAAGATGATTTCTCACTCTTATATCAAGTCATATACCTAACCATAGATAGGAGGGGACTGGATTAAAAAAACCCTAATAATCCAATTTTATTGCTTTAAAAGAAAATAGGATGAGTCTGGAAAGTATAAACAGAATGGAATAGAGCTCTGAAATGGTTAAACTGATACAGGTGATTTGTGTTCTCCTCCCTTTGATTCACATCTGAGACTTCAACACTGGTCATGGACGTTAAGTTTTCCATCAGTGTGTTCATTATTCTCGTCTGAAATTCAGCAGTTCATTCATCTGTGTACTATACATGTATGTGCAAATTCAGTTCTGGACTAAAGAAATTGTCCATGAGAATTGACATATTTCATCAGAGGAGTTTATTTTAGATTTTCTAGAAGAGGAAAATGGTCATTGAATAAACAATCAGCATTAAAAATGAATCTACTAATACCAAACCAGTAAACATTCTAATTAAAACTCAAATCACTGTAATTAAGATTTGCTAAGAACTTAGCATTCATGACAAATATAAACAATGCATTCCTTTTTGAAATTTTTAGAACAGTCATGGGGATAGGGATGTGCCTTATATTTTGGTGAATGATCATTGACATTAACAAATTTCCACTGCTTCCAACACATCATTGTCTACCTAGGACTCTTTAATGTTCTTGGAATAATTCTGCAAACCCAGAATTGTAGAGTTACAGAACACTTTAAGTTGAAGGGGCCCTCTGGAGGCCCTCAAGTCCAATTTCAGAGCAGGTGCCACCTTGAAATTCTTTCCAGCTCAGTTTCTTTTTCAGCACACCACTCCAGTTTTCATGAATTGTTCATTTGTGTTGCGCACACTATTTCATCACAGAACACACACACAATTTTACTAATTTGAAGGCATCACAGGATTAGAGAAATATGAGATCAGGTACTGAAGCACATACCAGAATATTAGAGACCAAATGCAGAATTGTTTCAAGTTTTATGAACTGAATCATCACTATCTTGGGACTGATGAAACACTACCCAAGTTCAATTAAAATTTCCCAAATGAGACCTCTTTTTCAAAATAAAGTATATTTTCCCCATATTTCCACCACATGCTTCATGTCATTTGTTGGCTTGCTGGCTTCTTGTCCATACCTGTCTCTTGGTTTTATTGTATAGAGATCCTATGGGTACTATGCCCCCGTTTGTCACCAGGACCTTAGATATAAACCTTTGGTTAGAGAGGATAAACTTGGTCCCTTATGTCTTCATGAACAGTTGTATTCCTTATTTTATAGGCTAATAAAGCTGGATATATTTTATGCAAGTTTGGTTTTTCTTTCCTCTGTGGTGTCTTACCATTACAGAGTATTGGAATAGTCCCAGCTGAGGAAAATTAGTTTTGCAGTGTGCTTTCATAGATTGTGAAACAGGCAGTTTCTAAATATGTGTGTTTTTTGTCACCTAACATATTCAGTCAGCATACTATCTGAAAAAATAAATTAAAAATGTAAAGTGTCAGCTTCCAGAAGAAATAATGGAACAATTCAATTAGCAGATGCAAAGTGTACTTGGGCCACACCTAATAATCTACATGTTGTATTACGTCCCACTGAGTAAAGAGGACATGCACTAAAAAAAACCCTTGAAAATTTGTTTTGTACTATTCTAGAAATTATGACAGCAGTCTCTTCTGCAGTGTTCTGACAGTTTGGAAAAAAAGCTTATTTTCTTTCTTTCTATAATCATTGAAATAACTCTAAGCAAACTGCTGTGCATCGTATCACTGACTTTAGTAATTTGCAGGCATTTACAAGGAGTAAAAACAGTGCCACACACAGAGAAGACTGGTGTTGAATTATGCAAGAGCAAGCCACATATTTCAGCCTGAATGAGAAAAGTAAGAGCCATGTTGGATATTAAGAAAACATATCAGGTTCAGAGGTCTGCAATTAATCTTGTCAGCTCATGAAGCCAGGATAACGTCTTTGCAGGAGCACAACATCTCAGCGTCTTTTTCTCTTCTATGAATACACAGTCAACCATGGACATGTGGGATTTGAATCCATTAATGTGACTGGACATAGTCAAGTTCTTGAATATTTTACTGCATTCTTAGAAGTATTAAATATTTACACCAGTTCTTCGCAAATGTTGTACAGAGAACAGGCAGATGGAATGAATTTCTGTAAGCTACCCTACAGTATATGCAGATAATACAGATATTCCTAGACAAGAATTACATTCTGCTGTCAGTTGGAGCAGAGAAATTTGGTCTGCAGTTGATCCAAGTGTCTCTGATTGATAGATACAAAAGTCAATACAGTACACATAGATACACTTTTAAAACAACATTGTCCTTTTTTATACAACCAGTGAAATATCATAATTGAATACATTTACTTTTAGAACCTGTTAACACTAAGATACATGTAGTGAAATTGACTGAAAATAAATTAAAATAGATTGGTTTTCTTTATTGACCTTGACAAATGTACAAGTGCCATAGATGATGATTATGATGATCCTTATACAAAGAAAAATATATAACCAGGCATTCTGCAAAGGCCACTTCCATTAGAAGGGCTCTCTCTATTGATTGCATGAAGCCTTCCTTGAGAAGTACAACAGGAGGTGTTTTTTAAGAAAATTGATTTTAATGATTAAAGAGACCTCAATTTCCCTTTGATGTTTCTCACCAGAAGTATTCTGTAAATATGAGAGCCTTGTATAAGTTCCTTAATGGGAACAAATAGATGCACTCCCACATTCTTCAAAACTTTACATTCTAGTATAAAATAACACAAATATATCACAAAATATGTATAAAATATCACAAAAATATGTCAAAATTTTATCAGATTGTAACTTTTTTTTTGAGGCTTTCCCTTCCTTCTGTAATCAAACACAGTTTTCATATATTGAAATCTTTTTCAGAATTCTAACTTTCAAAATATATCAGGCTAACCTCTGATGTTGTTCTGGACATGACTGGAAGGTGGACTTGTCATTGTTGTGTCATTTTTCAATGTCTCAGCACATATAGAGCTGATTATCTCAAGATGTTCTGCTTCCCACATAAAAATATCTACAAGACATTTTAATCCATATATGCATCCAATGAAGCGGTGTAAACATCTAGGCAGACATTAGAGATCTATGTAAAGTAGAAAAGTAATTTTATGGTGTTTTAAATAATCACTGATACGATAGAATCAGTCCACTAAAATTTCATGCAAAGTTTACATTTGTGACTGATTCTCCTAATAATCATAATCTCTGAGCACCTGAAAAGTCATCTAAGGCAAAATCAGTCATTTTACAGAGATCCCCTATGAGCTCCATCCTTCTGGATTTCCAACCACATAGAACAGATTTCTATTTAAAATTCTCCTCTGCTTTCCAAAAATCTTTAGTACGAACAAGTTTAGAAATTTATGTTCTCAGGTGCCATTTTCTCCACTCTGATAAAGATAATAAATGAAAAAGTGAAAAGATAAAGTAATTAGCACTCTTCCAAACATTTAGAGACAGTTATGAAAGTGTGATTTACTGCCTGTTCACAGTATTAGAGTGAGTCTCAGATGCAAGAAGTTGATGTTTCTTTTATGTACAAATCTTGGATTAATTCCATAGCTTTTGTAAGCAATTATAAACTTCAGCAGCAATGACACATTTCTATATTAAGATTAGAACTGAACCTTGAGCTGATTCTTCTGCTCACTTCCAATGATTTCAGTGGGAGGCAGTTTCAGTTGTCTTGACATACAGGTCTGGACAGCCAGTCTTGCTCAGTAAAAGAGAATAAAAGCTAAGGATGTGAGCAAAAGCTAATTTTATTTCATAAATCAAATACTTTCTACTGCACTAACTGGAATCTGTGCATTTTGGACTGGAAAAGGGGAATGGAAAGAAGGAGATGAGATAGAACATAAAGAATGGAGAGTGTAGTAAAGATTTTGTTCAGCAAATCCATTCATATTCCCATCACTCCTACCCACAGTAGCACTCTCAAGTTCAAAAAAGGAGAGACTGCATTTATAAGTTATCCAAGTATTAAAGTAATGTCAAAGACCCTGCTTTTGTTTGAGCTCTAAGCTGCCCAAATGTCATATCAAAACCTCTCTAAGCCTTGAAACTACTTTTTTATTTTGCAGAAAAGGAAAAAAAAAATTAATGGCCTAATTTCTTGCTTCCACAAACATGCTTAATAACTTCTGATTTTTTTAACACAGAAAAATATACCTAATGACCTAAGACAGCAATTTAAACACAGTTTTCTACTTTAGCCTGCTCTGTAATGTTTCTTAGTAATTTAGTTGAAGCCTTTTTACTTCATTAATCATTAAATTAATGCATTTTCCTTACAACTTGGAATCTTTCTGGCCCAGTTGATGAGGAATCTAGAAGATGTAGCTGCCTTGCAATGGCTATAAACAGAAGTTATGAAGTGCAGAGCTGACTAGTTGTTTCCAAGTACAAGCTTTCCAAGTGAGATTGCCTGAGCCAAGGAGCTCAAATAGCAAGGATGAGATGAATCTTGATTCAAGGAACTGCAGTTCTTAACCAGTGCATGAAGCAGATCCTTTGCAGCAGCAAGAGAAAAAAGCTGAATATGTTTTTGTGTAACAATCCAAAACAAAAGTATTAAGCAAAGCAACCTAATTTCTGAGAAAGAAAATGGTTCTTTGCCTTATTTTCACTACAGCACACTTCAGAGAGGTGGATATGAAAGTCATTACATGTAAAACAAGTTTTCAAACAGAATAATTGTAAAATGGATATAGGCACAATTTAAAACTCTACTGGTTTTGCAAAGCGAATCTGTCACTCTGCTTTTATGCATCTTTTATTGAAGCCGAGTAAGCCATAGAAACAAAATCATACAGCCAGCTCTTTGGATGTCAATATTTTCATTCATGTTATAAGATTTTGCTAGTAAAAAAGTACCTGGTAAAACAAGGAAATCTCTTCAGATAACAATCTTCACTGTTTTGGCACTTACTGATATGAATGACTGACTGTTTTAGTCTTAGATTTGCTGAGAAAAGAGGATAAAGGAGAACCTAGAGCTAAGAGGATGTGATTCCTTCATCAGCTTCCCAAGTCCTTGTGTAACTATGTTCATTAGGAATATAAAAATTTTGGCACCAGACACCTTTGTAACACTTGTATATTAATCAGAGTATTATTTACTGAACCTGTTCTTTTTTCTCCCAGAAATAAGTCTTTAATCTAAATGATGATAGGAAGAATGACATATGAAAAAATAAAACTAAATGCAATGTCATGATATTCTGTCCTGACAACTTATCTTCCTATTTCCAACTTTTCATGTAGTAAAAGAGGATATATCATGAAAAAAATAATCCCTCTAAGCACCAGAAATACAGATAAAAATATATTAATTTCCTCAGCAGTGCTTAGTTATTGTATTTCCTTCTCTTAACAGACTTAGGAGTTCCCAGGCCACTGTTACAAACCTTAAATAAGGGATATAAAGTAGTATTTATACTTTAATATTATCATAAGCACCCTTTGAAATCACAGCTCCTTTCTGCCAGGCCCTGAGCAAACACCCAGCTGGAGAGACTTCCTGACCCAGAAATCATATACTCCATACTGAAGGAAAAATAAGAGCAATAATACATAATAGTATGATTATTGCTATATAGTAACTCAGCTGTAGAATGTGAAAAGAAAAAACTTCTGGATCAGATCATAGGACATATACCCTGCTAAGACTGTCAGCAAAGGACATGCACTAGAAAACAGCCTCAGCTAGAAGCTATCCATCAATATTTCTCATCCAACCTTCTGTGTCCCACTGGTTTCCTGAGACGCAGGTGCTGTCTTTGTGCTTAATATTCCTGGATTAATTCTTTCATTCAATAAATTAGTTCAAATTAATTATTTTAAAGACTATGTAACCTTTAGAAGTGCAGGTTCCTTGATATCTGGATGAGCTAGCCAACACTGCTGTAGATGTGAGTGCAACATCATCCTGGGATTTAAATACCTCACAGAGTGTGGAACAGGGCTGACTGCTGGGATCTTATGATTTTTTCCTTTCCTTCAAGTGTCTGAATTCCTCATCACTATGTTATGCAAAGCACCTCCTTGGTAGTATTTGATGTGATTATTCAGTCAAAGATCACATTCGTACTACCGCTGGTATTGAAACTTTTAAAGGTTATATTTATTTAAAGAATATCTGGAATACATCCTAGTCTATACAACTGACCAACTAATTTAGATTTCTGCACGTAAGGGTTTGCCTGGATGATACAGGGATGATTAAACACCTTAATAAATATAACACAGCACTTTCACTTTCTGTTGAATCACCATGGGCTATACTTTAAAGAAAATCAGGCAGATGGCTGGATGGCCAACAAAGATGGAACAAAACACTCCTACTAGATACTTTCATTTTACCATGCTCTAGAGTTCATCCATCTGTAGAACAAACCACCTGCCAGTTTGAGCAATACGACTGGATAGGCATTGTTAAGTACTCTGTAATAACAAAAGTACTGCTGAAAAAGAGCTGTGTACAAGGTATGCACACTGATGGCTTTTGCAGACAAAAAATGCAAATTAAGGCTCATAAGAATGCAATCTTACCCTGCCAAAATATTTATTCATGGCAAGCATTATCTGCACAATTCAGAAACACGTACACCACTCCATATCACAAACTGCTGACAAGATGTAGAAAAGGCAATAACACTCTAATGTCTATGCACTTTATTCGTTACTCTGCTGAGGTAGAAGTACATGCATACATTTTCAAAACTAGTTAGAGAGCTGATTGTCAGCAATTCATTCCCTAGAATTTCTGCTGCAGATTCTTCATTCACTTAGCCCCAGAGCCATCAGCATTTGTAGGCAAATGTGGAAAAAAATCCTTGCAGCAAGCAATCGAAGCAGACATCACATAGTTATGTGTCCAATGGAGGGCTGATATCTGACTGGAAAGATCAATTGGCCTGAAATTTTAAATGGCCTTGTGACATTAGGTCATTGTCCCTTTTCTATTACAAATTAGATGTCTGTAAAAGGCTTTAAAAATCCTAATTCCTTTTTTTGAGATAATATGTTTGAATATACTTTAAAACTTGAAGCATATGAATTGTTTCTGTTTGTATTATTAAATTCTGTATCTTATTCATAAAAGAAGAGTAATTTTATTTCACATCATTTTTCACAATCTTTTGGCATTACCAGTGATATTACTGGATATTATTTGCTATGCAATACCTCAGTGATGTGTAACCAAGGCATATTTTGGAATAGGTATTGTGTAGTGACGTTATTAACTTTCTTTCAAGGGAAAGCAAGGCCCATAGGCCTGAGCAGGCAAAGCACTGATGCCTTTTTCTGAGATCGTCACTACTTTCAATGTCATCTTGGGATGCTATGTCCCATACCATGGCCTAAGATCCTTGTGCTTGAGTACACAAATGTCAAACATTCTTTTAAATAGGCATTTTTGGTGCACTCACAGTGCATGAAAGTATAAATTGACTGATACTCAGAGATAAACTCATGGCACTTCTATTTCCTTTCAGACCACATTGATACTAAGAAGAACACCTCCCATCTTCCTCCACTCTTTCACAGAATCAGAGAATCAAAGAATGGGTAAGGTTGGAAAGGACTACAAATGGTCCAACCTCCCTGTGCAAGCAGGGTCACACTCTAGAACATTGCACAGGATTGCATCTTGATGGTTCCTGAGTTATAGGCAGTGAGGGAGACTACACAACCTCTCTGAGCGATCTGTTCCAGTGTTCCATCACCTGAATAGTAGAATTCTTCCTCATGTTCTGGTGGACAGTCCCATGCATGAGTTTCTGCCTATTTACTCTTGTTCTAGTGCTTGGCACCACCAAGAAAAGGCTGGCTTCATCCTCCTGACCCCCTGCCTTCAGTCTCTTCTCAAGGCTGAACAAACCCAACTTTGTCAACATTTCCTCATAAGAGAGTTGCTCCAGTTCCCTAATCATCTTTGGCACCTTCTGTTGGACCTGCTCCAGGAGCTCCACAGATCTCTTGTACTGAGGAGCCCAGAATTGGATACAGCATTTCAGATGTGGCCTCACCAGAGCTGAGTAGGATCACCACCCTTGATATGCTGAAAATGCAACCCAGGATAACATTGGCCTTCTTGGCCACAAGGACACACTGCTGGCTCATGGGCAGCTTGTTGTGCACCAGGGCCCCCAGATCCTTCTCTACGGACCTGCTTTCCAGCAGGTCATTCCCAGCCTGTATTGCTGTGGGGGTTTATTTTTACCCAGGTGCAGGACCCTGCATTTGCCTTTGTTGAATTTCAGAAGGTTCCTCTCTGCCCATTTCTCCAATCCCTTGACAGAAAGTTCTGAAGGGCTGCACAGCCCTCTGGGGTATATTGCCCGCTCCTTTTTGCCATCAGCAAATTTCCAGAGGAGGCATTCTTTCCTTAGAGTAAGAATGCAGACAGGAGAATGCTTATGAGAGTTGTAGGGGCAAAAGCTGAATTCTTCCATAGCAGTTTGCATAGCAGATGTTGAGGTTTCTCTAGTGACACCAAATCAAACACAGTGCATAGAGGTTCATTTCTATCTGCATTCCCATATCTTTGCTAGATACAGATGCTCTGTGCAAAGAATGAACACTTGTTCAGCTGCCAAAAGCAGGCACAACATGTTCAATGGAATCTTGAGAAGTATAAGAATAAATAAAAATCCTTGTCCATGCATACAGAAACATCATTATATTTTTTTAATATTAACCCCACCCACTCTTACAAAGAGAACTCTTAGCTTTAAATCTCTGCCAGTGGTTTTGTTCCTAAACCTTATTATATATTTTTTATTACTAAACTCAAAGTCCCCAGTTAGGATGCTATGTTTTAAAACCGTGCTGATGATTTTTCTCAGCTGACTGAATTCAGCAGTAGAGAGGTAAAGCCTTGATTGCATTGCTGTGTTTATTGCAGGGTAGAGGGTTCTGAGGCACAGAAAGGGTACAGCCTATTTCTTTTCCTGCCAGTGTTGTACCCTTCCTGCCAAACTGTGAGAGCAGGATTACAGAGCTGCTAGATCTCCCCAGTCAGAAGGAAGGCTCTCTGCATTTTCATTCTGTATTTCTGTTAGCAGATGCTTGGCTTACTACATTTTATGCTGTGCAGATCAACCACGAAAAATAGGTCTTGAATAGAATTACAAGTTCTGCAGGTCCTCTGGAGGGGTCTTTAGTTTCCAGTAATTTCCATATTTTTTGACTCTACCTCATAATAACATATTCCTCCAAATATAAACAGGATTACCCAATACTGATCTGTTGCTTGCAAAACTCTAGCTCAGGTCAGACTGGAATGGCAGAGTTCTCATTCACCAAAATGGGATGTCTTAAAATGCAATTGTAATAACACTAGTTTGTCGAAGTATTATTATACTTGCATTAGAGACAGAGCAGGAGCCTGAAAAAATAGGATAAAAAACTGGACAGCACAGGAACACAGGGTCAAGGGTTCAAAATTTTTATGCTTAAAATTTTATGCATTTGAGATGCTGGGACAAAACATCTGGTTTTGCAACTTAAAGAAATTAATATTTAAGTGAGATTCTCCAGTATATCTCATACATAATGAACACAAAAGCACCTCAATGAGCATCTCATTTTTACTTTAGTATCTTTCTTGTTGAAAAATATGGAATTTAATTTGCATTGGGAATGGGTGTCATTTGCTTGGGCTGGTGCTGGACATAAGAGCCATCCTATGGATTCTAGGATGGCTCTTATGTGCAGTCTGAAATCATGTTTTTATACATTTATAGTATTTACCTCACTGTCTGAAAAAGATGAAAAAAAACGTGCTTGTGCTCTGACGTTTGTTTAACTCTAGGAATGCGTGGGTGAAAGCAGGGAATACAAAGAGTTGATTTGCATCAAGAGAAAACTGTTGGGAGTGAAGGGTGAGAACTAAGCCTGTGCTCACAGAACATGACATGCCTAACTGTACAGGGTCTGGGGCAGATTAGTCTTGTCATGTGCTATCTGTGCCCAAACAGAATTTCCCACAAGGAAAATTCCACCTATGTTCTCTGTGGGAGGTTCCAAAATAAGCTATTCCACAAGTGAAGTTTAGGAATCTACAGAAGAAGGAATTATTGTAACTTAAAAGCTTTTTTCTAAAACCATTTAAAGGGGTGTAATTTGAGATATGAATTTGGGAAAAAATAAGCAAACAGCAACATCAACAACAAAAGTCATTCCTCTTTTCCCCAGTTAAAGGTTATAGATAAAAAAAGGTAATAATTAAAATGGCAATTGATAATATTTATGACAAATGACGAGAGGAGATTAAGAAAGATTTCTGAGACTTGAGCCATCTGTTTTGTTTTCGCCTTAAAGTTGAGAAAATACACTAGGAAACAACCATTTAGTACTCAATACACTTTTATGAACAGATAACATCATAGGCAAAAAGAGAAAGCACAGTGGAAAAGAAGTTTAGAGCCAAAAGGAAGTTGAGCAGAAGGAGCAGTAGTCTGTCTTCTCTACCAGTACAGGAGGACCCTCTCTGCAATGAACCTGGGAAAACAAGGTAGCAACTAATAAGTAGCAGCAGTTTAATTTAATTTGGAAAAATAGGAAGACTGTCATGAATGTCTCTGCAGCTTTTGCTTGAGGTATTTCAAAGCAGACAGTGTCACCACAATGGGAAGCATGGAGACATAATTGAACCAGGTAGGAAGAGATGCAGTATTTTCTCATATATCTAAAGACACTCTGGGGGCCAACACCAAGAATCACATCCAATTTGTATTACGGAAAAGCCAATCAAGGCTGAAATAGGAAAAGGCTGTCTTGTGAAGTCATGATGGCTATGGGGATCTGCATGTACACACTTGGGGGCCTTGGTGGGTAAATTTATATACAAAACCAAATCAAGCAAGAACAAACAAAAACAAACAAGCAAAAAAAATCCAAATCCAAACCAAAACAAATAAAAAGCAAAACCCACACAAAAAGACCACTGTTGTTGAGTCAGGAATGGGAACAAAATATTCCAGTCTTCAGAAGGTGTAAAGAATGTGCTTAATGGGGAATTGTGCATCTCTTATAACCCGACTTGCTAAGATAAGATTTGATTGATCTTAGAGTAAAAACCTCTCACACTATTGGTGAACTAAGAATAGCACACTCTGGAAGATCATACCTATAAGCAACATGTGCAGAAAGAGAGATAATAATTGTTTGAATTCTTTTCTCTAAGTTTCCCAGGCTTGGCCTGGGAGAAATTGTCTCTCTTCTTTCTTCGACCAAACTGAGACTGTCCACAATCCCCAACAACCAGCCTTAAAAAAACCCCAATCAAAGGGGAGAAAAAAAAAAAAAAGGAGAGAAGAAAAAAAAAGGGAGTGGTGGGAGAGACTTTGTACTCATCCAACAAAATTCATCAGGTTGTTCATATAGTTTCTGAAGCTTTAGTCTGAGATGAATACCAGTCTTCCAAAGAATTTCTAGGGATGTTCTGAGCCAGGATCATTTGGAAATCTCCAGTAAAAGCTACAGAGTCCCACTGTCACCCAGTAATGACACGCAGGAGCTGGCCCTGGACACAGTCCATCCAATAAGTACTCCTGGATCCTCACTCTCCCTGGATGCCTCATTTCTAGAGAGAGACACACATTACCCCTAGAGAGATATACACAGCACAGTTTGGTAAGTAAAGGTGAAAAGGATATGTTTTGTACATATACTAAAAAGTGGAAAAAGATTTTAAGTCATAAACATCAGCTAAGGGGGAACGTGAGGGGGAAAGGTAGATAATATTAATATGAGCATCTAAACTAGTTTCAGACTCAGAGAGCTGCTATTAAGATTCTTCAAGAAACTAAAGTCTTTAAGATAATGAAAAACATATTGCAAATGTTCTTAGTTTCATTTGTTTACTGCTTTCACAAACTACTTCAAGGAACTCATTAATGGAAACTAATTGGAACAGGTTCTGTGTTCATGTCCAGTTTCTTTTATAATTGCTGAAGTCACTGATTTGCCATGAAACAGCTCCTATTTAATCTGACTGATTAGAAAGGGCACTTTCTCTTGCTGTACTCATTCAAGTGGAAATGAATTGTTCACTGTCATGCACCAGGCTGTTCCCTTCATTTTATAAACCAAAGGATTAGGCAAATTTAGTCAAGGAGTCTTGAGGACTCTTCCCTCCCTCTATTCCATTCCTATCATGAGGTGAAACACTGCACTGATTAGGAGACCTCTTTTTAATTTTTTGATTACATGAATTAATTGGACTTGCAGACTGGAGTGAATTAATCTTCAGTAAATTATTTTCACATAACTGTGTTGCTTATTTGAAAGTAACATTAAAATTCCTTTGTCCTAAAGAAAAGCTCAGTACAGAATGCAAAAAAAAAATGTTTCATTCATTCCATCTATCAGGATGAAGATGTGTGGGCCTGGAAAGTTTTGGTGTGATGTTGTCTGAAAAAAGGAAGGAAGGAAGGAAGGAAGGAAGGAAGGAAGGAAGGAAGGAAGGAAGGAAGGAAGGAAGGAAGGAAGGAAGGAAGGAAGGAAGGAAGGAAGGAAGGAAGGAAGGAAGGAAGGAAGGAAGGAAGGAAGGAAGGAAGGAAGGAAGGAAGGAAGGAAGGAAGGAAGGAAGGAGGGAAGGAAGGAGGGAAGGAAGGAGGGAAGGAGGGAGGGAAGGAGGGAGGGAAGGAGGGAGGGAAGGAGGGAGGGAAGGAGGGAGGGAAGGAGGGAGGGAAGGAAGGAGGGAAGGAAGGAAGGAAGGAAGGAAGGAAGGAAGGAAGGAAGGAAGGAAGGAAGGAAGGAAGGAAGGAAGGAAGGAAGGAAGGAAGGAAGGAAGGAAGGAAGGAAGGAAGGAAGGAAGGAAGGAAGGAAGGAAGGAAGGAAGGAAGGAAGGAAGGAAGGAAGGAAGGAAGGAAGGAAGGAAGGAAGGAAGGAAGGAAGGAAGGAAGGAAGGAAGGAAGGAAGGATATTTTTTCCCCCTAAAGACCAAAGGAAAAAGAGTCCGTGTAACAGCAAATCTGTAACAACTTCAATCAACTTTATGTCACAAACAGAAGTAGCTTTTTATTTTTTTGCTTGTTTCCTTTTCCGTACTAAAGACCTCCAAAAGGTGTCCATGCTGATAAATTAATAAATATGTTTTTCTAGAAAACAGACATATTCTACATTTTCTAGAACAGAAGTTGCAGAAGTGTGGACACACAAGAAGTGTGTACGCTTCCACAAACAGCTAGGAGTCCATGCAAAACAAGCACAATACATATTTCAGCGATTAGTTGCCTTTTGCAGACATGGGGGACCCACCACTTAACATGACTAGTATGAATCACAAAGCTGTTAATGGTTTTTTTTATTTACAGAATGCCCTAGCCTCAGAGTGATTTGATAAATCATCTGCTCCCCCTAAAATAAAAGGCCTCAGCTTAGTGTTAAAGATTCCATTTACTCCAGAGCGTCAAATGTATTTAGAATATCACCTCCCCTTTTTCAAGCAGCTTATCAGTATCCTAACACTGAGTTCTGGAGATAAGAAATCTGCAATATTATATCTGACTCATTTCTGACCAGGACTAAAATTTAAACTTTTCAGAAACTTCCTTCCCTTGTGAAGCTATTTCAGGTGTGACCATGCTCCTCCTTGCAAAGTTTATTGTGAAAATACATCTTCCATGACTTTATCCAATCACAGTTTATTTGTAAGGTTAAGTTTTAAAGAGTGTACAGTATATTTGCCCCAAAACATGGCTTTTTAGCTGTACTGGATTTGCATGGCCAAGCTTTGTTAGTGAGGTGGCTACAGGGGTGGCTTCTGTGAAAAGCTACCAGAAGCTTCCACCATGTCTAGCAGTGCCATTGCCTGGCAACTCCAAAGACACATGTATTGCTGGTCAAGTCTGGGCCAATCAGAAATAGTGGCAACATATGTTAGAAGAAGAAGAAAAAAAATGTTATTGCACAGTTGCAATTGTGGCCAGAGAAAAGCAGGATGAGAACATGCGAGAGGAACAACTCTTCAGACACCAAGATCAGTGGAGAAGGAGGGTGAGGAGGCACTCCAGGTGTTGGAGCTGGGGATTCCTCTGCAGCCCATGGTGATGACTATGGTGAGGCAGATGCGTCCCTGCCACCCATGGAGGACCACAGAAATGCAGATATTCACCTGCAGCCTGTGGAGGAGACCCACACCAGAGCAGGGGGATGCCCAGAGAAGGCTGTGATCCTGTGGGAGACCCATGAGGAGAGGAGCCCACACTGGAGCAGCCTGTCCTTGAAGGACTGCACCCTATGGAAGAGTGACCCATGCTGCAGCAGTTTGTGGGGGACTGTTGCCTTGTGATGGACTCATGCTGAAGAAGTTTATGGAGAATTGCCTCCTGTGGAAGGGACCCCACAGGGAACCAGGGGAGGGACTCCTCTATCTGAGCAGTGGGAGAAACAACAGGTGTTGAACTCACCTCCACTCCCTGCCTCCCTGCACTGCTGAGCAGGAGGTAGAGCTGAGAAGGAGGGAGGGATGGGATGAAAGCATTTCCAAAGTTTTACTTTACTTCTCATCATCCTGCTTGGATTTTATTAACAATAAATTCAATTAATATCTCTAATTCGAGCCTGTTTTGCCCATGATGGGGTTTGGTGAGTGACTCTCCCAAACCTTATTTCAACTCATGGACCCTTTCCTATATTTTCTCTCCTCTGTCCAGCTGCACATGGGAGGGGGAGAGAGCCTTTAGTGGGTGCCTAGCATCCAGCCAGGGTTAAACCACTACAGTGTTTTTGTTACTTTGGCCAGGAATCCAGCCTGGATCAACTGCTTGGAAGGTAGCTATGCTCACCACTATAACACCAAAGCAGAAGGAGGGAACCTTCAAAGCTTTTAAACCCACAGAAATAAACCATGCCCCAATGCAATCCAAACCAAGCTTTGCAATATTACCAGACAGCTGTGATATTGTATAACTTAAAGTGCACTGGTGCTATCTAATTGCTTGGTTGCATGAGGAACTTCTAAAAGGGCCCTTCCTGCTCTCTCTTGAGGGTAATAAAGCTGAGTGGAGTTTTGGTAATACGCCAGTGAGCTATGGTTTGTGTTGCACTGAATCTCTTTTGCACATTTTATCTGTTCTTAGGGCAAAATTGACTCTTAGACCTTCTGTAATTCCACCAAAATCAATTGGATAGCCTGATGAACAATTCAGAGCTGAATTTAAGCCTCTGAGACACAAGTGATCCCTAACTAATTAACCTACAAACATTATTGTGCATTGACAGTTTGCCAAGGTAGAGTCTGTACTGACGACCCAAATCCATCAACATTTATGAAGTTTTCTCTTCCTTGGTTAAAATGGTATTCCCAGGTACAAGCTTTCTCCTAAAATCAGTGCTGAAGTGAACCAGCATACACCACTGAAAAGCAAAACTTTTGTGCTAGGAAACATCTGATGGCAGAAAGCCAACTACCAAAGCAATTAATAAATGAAAGAATTGCAGCTTCATTCTCATTGGTACAGTTAATATTATTCAATAATGGCGAATCTGAGCTGCTATTCCAAAAACAACACTTAGCGGGAGAGGTTTTGTGTTTACAATACTGCAGTGCCCTGCAGCTTAAACAGCTTTGACTCTCCTAAAGATTTGTATAATTTCTAAAAGGACTGTTGTGGTTTAACCTCAGCCAGCAACCAAGACCCATGCAGCTGCTCACTCACTCGTCCACCCGTGGAAGAGTGGAAGCAATCAAAGGGCAAATGCTAGAAAATTCATGGGTTGAAATAATGACAGTTTAATAGGGAAAACAAAAGCTGCACACACAAGCAAAGCAAAACAAGGAATTAATTCACTGCTTCTCATGGCCAGGCAGGTGCTCAGCCATCTCCAGGACAGCAGAGCCCCATCCCATGTAACTATTACTTGGGAAAACAGATGCCATCACTCCAAACCCACTTGCTCCTTTCCTTCACTTTATATACTGAGCATGATGCCAGATGATCTGGAATATCCCTTTGTTCTGTTTGGGTCGTGTGTCCTGGCTGTGCCTCCCCCCAGCTGCCTTGCCAGTGTGGCAGTAAGGAAAGCAGAAATGGCCTTGGCTCTGTACAAGCTCTGCCCTGGAATAACAAAAAGATCTCTATATTATCAACCCTGTGCTCAGCACAAATCCAAAACACAGCCTCATTACCAGCCACCATGAAGAAAGCTAACTCTACTCCAGCCTAAACCAGCACCCCGCCTTATGTCTGCACATGCATCATATCTAGCAGTAAGGCAGTGAAGAGTATTACACATTCCCAGACACATCTGTTAACATTGACCACCTTACTCATAAGACCAGTGAAATCTCATCAGAAACCTCAACGAATTGAGGTAGGATCACAGACAGCATCAGTCAAAGGCAACGCTGATGCAGCAAGCATATTCATTGGCAAAACCTCATTTGGAAAAAGGATCCCTTTTGTCATCCTTATGAACTGAAATAAATTTGTATAGGTGTTTAAAAAGTAGAGGAGAAAGGGAAACATCACTTTCAAAATGATGAAAGTAGACACATAGTATGGCACGTAGCATGAGGCAAAAGGCACCTCCTCAGAAAAAGTCTTTCCAGTAATTGCTCTTTCCAAATGGTGCGAAAATAGAAGCTGTGAAACACTAAGTTTCTTGCAATATTGATAATTCTTATTGATGTGAAGACCTCGCTTCTTTTAAATTTCTACATACTCGTTCTCCAACAAAAGAAATCCATTTCCGACCACTACTCCCTCTGATTCTTTGACCAATATCCATCATTTACTTCTTCTTCATTTTGACTCTGCTGTTCAAAACAGAACTAATATATTTTAATTTTTTGAGATAACATTGCCATTTGCAGTTGTTAAATATTCTGTAAGCGCTCAGTATGAACTCATCACCTGTGTTTCTGGTATGTTTATTTTCTCAAGTTGTTTTTGGGTAGGAACAATGCAAAATGATTTCTCTCTATTCAGAAACTCTGATCAAAATTCAAAAGTTGTAAACATTTGAGAAATTGAATAAGTGGCCATTATTTTTCATTAGCTTCATTTTTTATTTTCCCATAAATGCCAATTTACTGAAAGTTGTCTCACTTCTCAGTGGTGATTTTTGCAAACAAGCAAAAAAAGTCATTCTGATTTAAACCCTTTCTGGATATGTACCCTGTGTCATACATCATATCAAGTCAGTCTAAAAATCTATTTTTTTTTTTTTTTAGGAAAGCCATAGACAATAAGAATAGAGGAAATAAAAACGGTTTTTCCAGTTCCGTCATAATGATATCGTGTAGAGCTTGTCCAGCTGTATTTCACTTATTATTTACAATACAAAGACTGTACCAGAGCATAGACAGATAACAAAGGAGTGGTTTGTTTGGTTTTGGTTTTTTAAAAAGTGGTAACTGCTTTGGTAAGGCCTGAAGCTTGACAGTTTTAGAGCTCAGTTTTCACTACAAAACTAGTTTGAATTTTGATAGTCAAAATAGTAGATTAAAATTATTTCATCTTTTCTTCTCATTGCACTGATGAACAATATATTTTATAATTTTTCTGCATCTGTCTTACATGCCTAACCTAGAAATGACCTGCCTATGTAATATTTTATTAGTGTGTCCAGATTTTCTGATGTAATGGTCCCCCCTAATGCCAAATATAGATCCATTTTTAATATTTATACAAATTCCACTGTGAATTAACATATTTTGCCCCCAGGCTTAAAAAGGAGAACAAAGAAAAAAAAATAAAACAAACAATTACAATGAGAGTAAGTCTGGTAATACAGATGTACAAGAGCATTACATTCAAATAAAATATTTACTGAGGATAAGCAATGTTTTTGGTATACTACGCAATTTACATTTCAAGTAGGATCAACTAATCTTCCACACATTCTGGTTTACAATAATGAAACACACACACACCCCAATGGAAGGGAACAGAGTCTTCATTAGGATACCATTTAAAAATAAATGTGTGAATATAAATGATCTATTTGAATCCAAGCTCCAGTAGACTGAAAATGAAAGCCAAAAAAGCAAGATGGTGTTGAGTAATATTGCTTCCGAGAGCTGATTTATGTTGGGTTGTGGTACTAGAGTTACTCCCAGCTTATGAGTCCTGCAAAACAGCAACAACAATATCAGCCTAACAGCAATGAAGATTTCTGTTACTTAAATGGCTACTTACTTAATTTTCTAACAGTGCTGCTGATACCAATTAAACACAAGTGCACATTAACTGCTATATAGACGCTATTAGTTCTTCTTTTCCAGTTGGTAGCTCAAGACAAATAGCCAGGCTGCTCTTGTAAAGATTACTATGTGAGCACGTGATTTTTGGGCTTCCTGACAATTTGGAGCAAGTGAGAATAAAATTATTTCAGTTGGTGTAAACATTTAGTAAACTGATATATATATTTTACCACACACCAAATTTAGAAATAAAGAATTTTACAAAAACCAATATATTTTTGTATGAGCATAGTTGCTTTTTGAACTGAGAAATGTCTTCAATTTAGGGGAAAAAACCCCCAAAAATATCAAAAAACCTCTGACAAAAATTGACATTTTAAAACTAAAGCTTTCATTTCAAGTACAGAAATAGAGATGCCTTCTATCCAGTTTTTTCCATTTCCCTTGACTTTGTACTAACAAAAATACAGAGTAACTGAATATTTTGGGTTTTAAGGGACCTTTAAAGAACGCCTAGTCAAATCTGTCTTGCCACGGACAGAGATGTCTTCTTAAAAGGAAGTACAAGTACAACTTGTACTATTATAAAATAAACAGAAAATTTAAAGTATTTTACAATCACCAAGCCTAATATGTCAATGAAATTTTGCAGTACAGTGTGTCTCCAGCTCTAGCCACAAAAGCATACACATATTTATACATGTACATATGCATATATTCTGCATCTATTTACACATATATATTTAACACATACATTTGTACTGCAAGTTTCTCTTACAAATTTAATACAATCTGGGTTTCTACATTGGAACAAATGCTACCTTTAGTTTCTCTTCTTTTATTTGAGTGAAGAAGGTACAAAGCCTGGGGTTCACTGGTGCATGTACAGAGCAAGGGTCCAGGACCCAACAGTTCAGACCATTTTATTTGACAAAATAATTATTCCTTCTCCAAGCACAAATACAGGCTGGGTGGAGACAGACTGAATGCAGATCTGAGGAGAAGGACTTAGGGATCTTGGTTGATGAGAATCCAAACCTAATCTATCAACATGCATTAGCAACCCGAAGCCCTGGGCTGCATCAAAAGCAGCGTGGCCTGTGGAGGACATGGCCCCTGTACTCTTGTCTCACAAGACTCTGCCTGGAGTATTGTGTTCAGGTCTGGGGCCCCCAATGCAACAAGTACGTGGACACAAATATGTGGAGGCCATGAGGATGCTCAGAGGGCTGGACCACTTCTGCTATTGAGACGGGCCGAGAGAATCAAGGCTGTTCCACCTGGAGAAGAGAAAACTTCAGAGACCTTATAGCACCGTCCAGTACCTAAAGTGGCTACAGGGTATCTGGAGAGGAACTATGGCAAGGGCATGGAGTGATGGGACAAGAACTAATGACTTTAAGTGAAAGCGAGTAGGCTTAAATTAGATATTAAGAAGACATTCTTTACTATGACAGGGGTGAGGCACTGGCACATATTGCCCAGAGAAGTTACTGTCCCATACATGGAAGGGTTTAAGGCTGGTTGGATGGGGCTTTGAGTGATCTGGTCTATTGGGAGGTGCCTGCCCATAACAGGGAGGTTGGAACTAGATGATCTTTAAGGGCTGTTCCCACCCAAACCAGTCCATAGTCCTGTGATTCCATTATTTAGTGGTTCTGTGATTCTACTCAATGGGATTGCCCCAACCAGTGGGGACCAGAGGCCCCGTCAAAGAAAGGCTCACTGTACTCCCCTCTGAACCGCGACCTTTATTTAGGGTGAGCTCTCAGAGGCCTTTGTGACCCTATGCTGATTTTTTATAATCCATTGGATCTCCCCCTTTGCTCCGCCCCTGCACCCTTACCCCATTGGTTTCCAAATTTTGTCCTGCCCCTCACTTTCCCTAAATAACCTGTTTTTCCATGGTTCCCTGGAGCCTCTGTCCCTGCCCCTTCTGTTGCAGGTCCTGCTCTTAATAATGATCATTACCCCGTGGAATGCTATCCAGGGCTCTTGTCCTTTTCTCCCAGTTGTCCTGAGGAAGAAAGCCATAGCCAAACATTGCACACTGGGCTGGGAGAAGGGCATGCCTGTGCCCCTGAGCTGTCCTTCCCAGGACACCCTTCAGAAAAGTCACAGTACCCTTTCCACCCCCTTGCTGCCATTGCACAGACTGATTTCCTTTATGAGTCTTTATGAAAAGGGCAGATAAATCACACTATTGATGAAACAATGCAAAGTTTTACAGTTTTATTTATTCAATCCCGATTTGAATCCAGCTGGAAGCTACCCAGGGCCTAGAGTAGTTTTACTGAAAGACTGCTCCTGTATGGCACTGATCCAGCTCTGTATCTGAGGACTTTCACAATCACAGATGTGATCATCTAACCTCTCAACTAGCAATCAGCTTCCAAATATGGCCTTGGCTCTAAGGGCAGCCTGAAGTGCACAACATTGGCATTTTTCTTATGCTATGGTAAGTTAGCTTTTGTTTATTTGGACGAGCTTATGGAAGTTCGCTTAGCCTTGATTTAAAATTATCTCCCTCAATTATATGCAGATGATGATTAAAATCACTACTTGCCTACTTTGACCAACATTTTGTATGTATTCATTAATGTTGCAAATGTAAAATCTTCTAGATCTTTAACAAACCTTTCCAATTTGAACTCTTGAGCATTCTGAGTAGTAAAGCTAGTAAGAAAGGAGGATGTATAGGCTTCCATTTAGTCTCAGTGGAAAAGTCAAAGTTTTTAAGTGGAAAAAATAAAAGCATCCCAAATTTTTTCTTTCTTTTGGTCTGAAATATCAACTGTTATAGAGTTTAAAGGGAAAAAAAAAAGATATTTCCCTTAGCCAGAACTGTCTGTTCTGTTCCCAGTATGTATTATTCAAGTTTTGTGCACTGAAGTCTACAAAGTTCTGTGAATAACAAAATCCTACTGGAAAGAGCCTGCTGTAGATGTGGAATACTTAGCCCCATCAAACCAATAGATTTTCCAATGCATCTGTATGTAATCCATGGTACTTTGGTACTTTTGACACTACAAGCAGTTTTCCCTTATGGAAATAGAGCTACAGTGAGCAGTTTGTTGAAAGAGCTTTTTACTTTTTTTTTCCCCCCAGTGTACACATAAATGCCTAACATTTGCGGCCAATTAAAATAATAAACAAACAGTATAAACTGTATAGATTAGGAAAAAAGTATAATTGCCCTTTTTAGTCATATAAATAAGTGTTTGTCTTGCTAAAGGGAAGATATAAACTAGACAGGAAGAGACAAACTAGACTGGAATTCATTTTCACCTCCCAATGTGAAATCTTTTATTGTTTTTCTGTGCTACGGTGGTGGAATACAAAGCCTAAGTTCCAACAAAGCCATAATGCTGCATTGATGCAGTCCCAGTATCGAAGCCATAGGCAAGCAACGCTACTTACTGTCAGGCCCCAATTCAAGTCTCCTTCCAGCCCTCTGGGCATATCCAGACTAAATAGCTCTGAAAGGGGGAACAGCACATTAGCAGTCCCTCTGAGACAATCTGAGTAGAGTTACTGCATAAAACCCACAGTTTAAATTATGTTAATAGACCTGCAAGCTGCAAAGAAATTATTTATCAGAACTAGCGCAAGACCCTAGAGTTTATGCATTTTTTACATGATACTTCCATTCCCTCACTGCAGTCCCGAGTCCCTCGTATAAACCTTTATATGTCACCAGGGAAAGGGAATCTATCATTTGTATCATCTGTTCTTTGACCAGCTGTGGTTCTTTAACTCCATTCATGCCAGGGCTTCTCTGTGTGTGTTCCACAGAATCCACCAAACCACTGTTAATGCCACAAATGCATCAAAGCTTTCAGTTCCCTCCCAGCATGGGATGGAATGAGATGACATTCTATGAATGATGACCTCTGGAAGTGTTCAAGGCCAGGTTGGATGGGATTTTGAGCAAGTTGGTCTAGTGCAAAGTGTCCCTACCCATGGCAAAGGGGTTGGAGCTAGATGATTTTTGAGATCCCTTCAAACCCAAACCATTCTATGACTCTCTGATTGTTTGTGTGACAAATAACACAGACCATGGCCATCCTCACTGCGGAGACATGCAAGGTAAAGGTAAAGTGCTTTAAAGGTACTGATGCATCTGCCTAAACGCATGCCACATGAGTCAGGAATGTCATTTTTATATTTTTGGGAATGACTACTTTTTCACTGCATGTTAATAATTAAGAACTTGACCTTTTAGCACAACAGTGTGAAATGAGAATTGCCCAAGACCAGGTTTCTCACTTTGAATGTGGACGTATAACAGTCTTCATGGATCAGAAAAAACAGAGGAAAAATCCCCAAGAAGCGAGTGAGGAGAGGAATAAGACATGTATAAATTATCTGAAGTGACTCTCAAAAGGTTAATTAGTTTGTTTCTGGGACAACCATGTGCTGATGTCTCAGATTATGAGAATGTCCACCAGAGGATGCTGCTGTTGAAACCAGCTTGGCTTTAAGGAAGGAAAATTAGATTGTCTCCAGTCCCAATTTCATCCTCTCTGATTGTACAGTGCTCTGATTTTTCAGCTGTTGTAAGGAGGGAGAACTGCTCAGCAGAATGCCATTTGAGATGACTGAATAGCATTGCTACAATAGCAAGGGGTTTGCATCCAAAATTTCATCAAGAGAGATGCTGCTGCATGGCAGGACCTGATTCCCACTTTACTAACATCAGCTCAAATCATCAGCCGGAAGTCAATGAAGTCAACAGACTATCAAGAACAATGGGGTTAGACCCACATTAAATGTGTGTGAAAATCAGGGGGAAAAGATAATGGCTCAACATAACTGTATGTACTTTTAAATTTGCAATTCGTGAAAATACCAAGCATGAGAAAAATCAAAGGTAATTGCGTAATATAAATGGGTCCATTTAGTTCTGACATTAAAAGGTGAGTGTCATCTTCCTAGCTTTTAGGTCTCTAATAATTTCATTCTACTTTTCCATTATTCATAGCCTTTCACAATTTATTGAATTGCTCAAGACTACTCACCCTTTCTTTTTCTCTTTTCATTTTAGTTCTAAAATTTGTGTGTGCGTACAAGCTTAGGAAAAAATGTAAAAGAGCTACTTAGCATTTGAAGGAGTGCTGCAAACAGTTATTTCAATCTTTTTGTTCTAAAATAAAATAAAAAGCCAAGGGAGGAGACTTTTCAAATTTAGTTCAGAAGAGTTTTTATCACTAAGGTTTAAAAAAAAGGTTTTCTCCCCCTGGCATAAGCCATCATCAATCTTTGGTGCTGCTCTAATTTACACCACCTGAGGACTGGAAGTGACATAAAGTGAGCAACTAAAAAGAAAGAGTCTTCACGTGACTAACATCTGTCGCATTCCTTACTACTGTTGCTCAAGGAAAGAAGTGACAAGAATTGGTGGAGTGCCAAAAATCAGAACAGGAGAAAAGCTTCAATTTTGTAACATACTCCCTGTCAGTACTCCTAAAACTACCTTAGAAATTCAGGAAATAGAAATACAAGAGTACATGTTAATATTAGTGGAAATGATTGGGCAGTTTTATCATATTTTTAATGATGAGCTGTTGCAGGTAATTTTGAAAAATTACTTTTACAATCACATGCAGCCCAACCCAAGGATCTCTTATAGAATCTTTCTCATGGATAACCTGTATTTTCTTCTATTGGCTTACTGAGTAAACAGATTGTAAAACCAAGCACTGAATGCCATGAGAACATGGGGACAGTGCACACATGCAATAGCATGCAGTCACACAAGCGAAAATCACTTTCTTTAAAAAATTGCTTTGGGGAAGGTGTGGGCAGAAGCCAGTCTCAGGGTCTATATACCAATAAAGAACTTTGTTCTGGATGCCTTGTGAATTGCCTTGGAAATGAGACCTTAACCTTATGGATACTACAAGAAAAAGAATTACAGAATTATGCCAAGAAATTGCAGAAGAAATCTCATAACCCCAGGAGCCCAAAGGCAGAAGTCACTCTGTTGTTTAGTTAAAGTATACCTAAGTTCAAGATGTGTAATATCATGATTAGCCTTCATACCTTATATTGCTAACAGAATATAACTAGCTATAAATGTAATATTATGTGGGATGATTTCTTATAAAACAATAGATGAATTTTCACAGTATGTCTACTTTGAGTTCTAATCAAAACAAGAAGACTGAAGCATAGAATATGTGACTAAGATTGATAGTACTTTTATCAATAAAAGAATCCAGAGAAAAGAAGAGAATAGGGGGACTAGACAAGCTTTTCAAGTGGATAACCCGAAAGCAGGTGATGTTTTTCTGCATTTGTAACTCTACGTCAGCAAAAAGACAACAAAAAATCTTTGTGTGTGTGTGTGTTGTCATTTACTCCTAGAAGAGCACTAAGCAGTGCCAACTTATCAATAAACAATAATGAAAATAAGAATGTGTATAAATGTTCCTGGAGGACAACACCTTGTTGACTGAAAATATCCATCTTTTGTACACCGTCATGCAATATTTTCTTCAGGCATCACATGAAAAATAATACAAAGGAAACCTAGTTAGCATTAATGTGAAAACTGCCAGAAGATATGCAATGTGGAGAGTTTAGTTCAAGCATGGCTTAAAGAAAAAGGCCATGAAGGCATACAGTTGAGAGAATAGTAAAAGGTAGTTGTGAAGCAGTTCCAAAAGCAGTTCCCAGGCTGATTACTATAAACAATTAGACTCTCTCATGTATCACTTTATAAACAATAAGGTTCTCAGACAGTCTTCCCATAACAAGCGAAACACCCTCTCTGGGAAAAGATGGCACCCTGGGAACAGATATGGAAGTTTTGGGAACCTTTCATATCACAGTGGGAACACTGGTTTTGTTTTTAATAAACAATTATAGGTATTGTAAAATAAAAGGAGTGGTTAGAGTTTTCTCTGTTAGCCTATAGTGAACCTGGATTTTGGAATATGCATGAAGTTAATTAACACTGTTATTTAAAGTGACTGATCGATCAATAAATCGGAGTTCGATGCATTAAAGGATGGTCGTCTCCCCTTCACTTCAATAATGCAATACACAATTTTCCCTTAAATAATTTCATGTTTAAGAAAATCCTAAAATATATGCCCATAGTTGAGTGAAGCCGGGGAGCATTATTAATCATAGGGTCAAGTCAGACACAAATATTTCTTCCTTCTCAAAATGATGCAAAAATATATAAACTATTTAGAAGACACCTTTGAGTTAAGTGGCATCCATGTTTGTGTGGTCATAGGTCTGGTCTGAAAAAATAACTATAAAACCATGCATTTTATTACTCCCAAGACCATGACACCATGATCATGCTTACAGTATTTAGGCTAAGAGCTGGTTGATACCAAATTTTTGGAAGAGTGGGCGAAGTGAGGACCTCTCTGCCTTTGGGCCATGTAGACATAATTGGATAATCGTTTGGTTATTCAAACAGTGTTGTGCAATGCCCATCCCTTCCCCAGCTACCATGATGGGGAGAACTGAAAGCAGATCTATAGAGATGTATTGAAAGCAAATCTATACAGAAAGAGAAATAAGCCATAAGAATCAGTTATTTCTGTCTGATATTGTTAAGCATAATTTATCAAATTTAGAGCAAGTTACAGTCCTGTTATGACACCAGCTATTTCAAGAAAAAAATCATTCCAGACCTTCAGAGGCAGGCTGGGTCCCTAAAAAAGTGCTAATGTGTGTTTTTCCATATCACCCATTTACACATGTTGTATTCATGGCTTCACAAATTCCAGGCTTACCCAAAATCGTGGAGAGACACACTCTCCAACAAAATACAGGCATGTACTACATGTGACAATTTCTCTCTAAAAACCCCATGGTTGTGCAATGCTATTTTGATGTACTGCTTCTGTAAGAAGAGTATGGGTGCCCTTCTCCAGACTGTTCAACAGATGGCAAGGAAAAGTCATATATATGTCCTCAGCAGCTAACCCCATATGGGGCTTGAAGAAAAAAAAAATGCAGAAAGATACAGCAACATGACAGAATCCATTAGTGGCTTTTAATCCTGATAGTGATGCAGAGCAGAGCCACGAGCACAGCTGTATGTGCCTTCGGGAGAACACTTTGCCCAGATCCAGTTCAGAAACAGATCATTAGAAGTAAATCAATATAACCTGCCGTTCTTCTTCACTCCGTCCTCTTTCAGAAAACTAATCAGCAGCACTGTGCTGGATATTGAGAGCTATATTCTGGCTGTACCAATTCACATCAAACTGAAAACTAGAGGAAATGAGAAGCAGAAAAAAAGAGAGAATTTTTTCTTTCTACAGAAAAGTGAGGGTAAAAAAGTCACTTGCAAAGAAAATGTTTATGCTGTTTCCAGGATTTGAAAACCATGATGTGATAACCTGCATCTGTAATTTCTGTGCAGGAAAAGACAGAAGATTTTATTTTTGCCTATTAAAGCTTTTGAAGTGTTTTTATAAAAGCGTTTCCATATTTTTGTGGTATATAGTAATACGCCAAGTCCTAAAGATCATTTGTGCTGCACAGTAAAAGACCACTGTCATAAAAAACTTAAACATAGTATTATTTTGCAACCTTTGTTTCATGGCTGAGAAAAAGATAGGAAGAGACCAGGTGTTTGTGTGAGGCTCTGCAAAATGCATATTTAAAAATGCTGTGCTGAATTATGGAGCCCTGAATGCCAAGACCCTGCTTTAACCATATCACATCCTTATCTTCCTGGTCTAGTGATCCTACAAAGGTCTCCACTGCTCTGAGCTAAACATTTTTGCCCTCTGAGAGAAAGATGCTTTAGCAGAAGATTTGCTAAGTTTTCAAAGTTACACACTGAACAGTTTCTGGATCTCTCAAGAGCACCCCCAGTCCTCCTGGAAAAGCTAGCTAAGAAAGAGAATGTCAATTTTTGTGAAAAAATGTCACAGTTGAGGCAAAACTAATTTTTTAAAAAAGGAATAAAATTGCTTGAAAAGTGTACATAGAAAGGAAATTCAATAGTATGTCTTGATGATCCCAAGAACAAGCTTTTGTATCCTGAAATACATTCATAGCAGCTCTGCTGAAGTGAATACATTTCCACTCTGGGATACTGGAGGGTCCTGCCTTCTGCTCCCCTGAAATCTGATTGCTGATCTTCTGCACTGCTGTCAGGAGGCATTTTGACTAAGACAAGAAAGTTTCTTGGAAGGCAGAAGGTGGGTGAGCTGGCAGGAACACAAGCAGGTTTTGTTGTTAGCCCTGCTCCTCTTGGAATCAACACACTCCCAAGGGACATTTCACTTAGAGAAACTGGCATTTTTCCAGTAGAAAGCATTCTGTCAAAATACTTGTGCCCACTTATGCTGCACCTTCATCCTTTTTGCCCTGATTGGAAAATTTGACTGCTGAGATTATTGCAGATCAGCAGCTTTTATCTCCAGGCAAGATGTTGAACTTGTATGTCCCCCACCCCTATAATTGAATTAGAGAATTATGGAATTGTTTGGCTTGGAAAGGACCTCAAATTTTGTCTAGTTCTAAACCCCTGCCATGGGAAAGGACACCTTTGACTAGATCAGGTTCTACAAGCCCCATACATCTTGGCTGTGAACACTCCCAAGAAAGGAGAAGCTGTCACTTTTCTAGGCAACCTGTGATAGTAAAAGGCTTCTTCCTAGTATCTAATCTAAATCTACCCTGTTGTAGCTTAAGGCTTTTCCCCCTTGTCCTGCCATTTTGTGCCCATGCCCCTGCAAATTTCCCCTCCAGTGTTCCTGTAGGCCCCCTTTAGATCCCTGTTGGGTACTGTCCTTGGGCAATATCAGTACGATGTTAAATAAGAAAATTTTTCTTGGGCTCCTCTGTTTCCAAATTCCTTTTACACTACCCTGCCAGAATATATGCCACATCAAAAGCACAGAAGTTATGTTTTGTCCCTTGACAATGTTTATGGTCTTCTTTTAAGAGAACAGAGGTTGGGGTTGATTTTTGTTTACAGTCTCTACTACAATGCACTTAGATGTAATAACAGGTGAGTGTGTTATTTATAAATCCTGCACAGATTTAATTACTGCTACTTGCAAAAATATATGCCACTTGTTGCCACAATTATCAGGTACAATAGCAGACATCAAGCACTCTGCTATTTTAATGAGAAGCAGTCTCTCCATTCAGGTCCCCTTTTTCCTCCAAAATGCAATTAGAAAACGGTGATTAGTTTGAGCCAATTCCAAATTATATTCAAATGAAAGCAATTTGGCTAGTTTGTAGGTCCAATAGGTGATACTTTCTAAAGTCCCTAGAAAAAATAATTGCATTTTTCTACTCACACATTTTCTAGAGAGGGGAGAGATAAAAGTTCTCTTTCATGCAAAGGCTTTGTTTTTGACAGTGAAAATCTTTTTCTAAAAGCATATCTTTAGGACCAGCCTACAAGAGTGTCTGAGAAATTTGTATCTGTGTGGAACTTTTCTTCCTTGGAGAAAATATTGTCCCCTAAGACACAATGTTTCTGTACCTCTGAAACCTTCCAGCTACTGACATTTTAACAAACTTCCCACAAATAAGGATGTTTTAAAATGGTGAAATATACTTCATGTTCAAATCCTGAAAGGAAACATTCTGATGTATTCCAACAGCTTCTAGCAACTGATAAATCAGTGATGTATTTACACAGATGTGATTTCCTTATCTACTTTGAAAAAACACTTGGTCAGAAATCTCAGCTTCACAGTAAATACAGAACATCACTGCAGATAAATTTTCAAATGAGTTCAGACCCAGAAGCTGTGGCAATATAATGACAATTCTGATGTCAGGATTAGTGATTTCAGGCCCTACCCAGAGCAATCAGAAAGATTTCTGTTTATACCTAATTATTTCCACATTATTCTTTCTCAGGTATCCTAAGAGTTAAAGATTGGAAAAAAAAAAACTGTTGCAAAGTTTAAGTAACCAAGAATGCAAGGGCTTTAAAAAGTTAAGATCAGTCATTCCTCAGAATCTCTCACAGACTATTTCCACAAACCTAACTGGATTGCTAGATCCTGTTGTTTTATATGCATTATAGATATACATATATAGATACACACACATATACATATACATATACATATACATATACATATACATATACATATACATATACATATACATATACATATACATATACATATACATATACATATACATATACATATACATATACATATACATATATATGACTGGTTAAATAATTTTTTTTTCCTTTGAGGCTTGTCCAAATTCTGATTACCTTCAGCCTGCCTAGACTTCTACTTTAAGCATTGATGAGATGTCATTTTCTTTAATTTCTGTCCTAAATTGTTATAAAGTGCTATTAAATGGCGGCCCAAACCTGCCTCAGTTTTATGTTGAACAAAATAATAATGGATTTATATGCAGCATACAGACACAAGCAATAGTTATGCTACACAGGTGCTGAAAGCCCTGTCATGAGAGAAAGTTATTAGCTGTGCAGGCTGACCACCAGCTGTCTCAAAACAGATACAATAAGACTTAATAATAAATGCAAGGTTTTATTTGTGATTAAGGACATTTTATGGGTTTGCATTGAAATTTATCCTAGGATTTGCTTGTGACTCTGCTTGCATGACAATTAAGTCAATAAAGGTTCACTGAAGTAAAAAATGGATCTGGTTTTCCATGTTTTCCCCTCCACAGAACTGCAGAAGTAGCTGATCTGCATTCAGTCCCCAGTAAGGATGAAAACTCATTGCGCATAGATGAAAACTAGAAGCTTAAAAATGTTATTTTTGTTGGTGCTCTAACCAGATTGTTCCTATGTGGTAGTTAGGGTTGCTGCTAGAATTACAATAACCAAACAAAGTCTAGGAGTTCTGTTTTACCTCAGCACATCCACTCTTCTCTTACCCTTTTGGACAATCACTTTTAGTCACATCTCAAGTTTTGAAATTCACACAGATGTATGGAATAAAACCCCCTCAAATGTTCAGAGATTTGTCTTTTGTCTTTATAGTCCTCGTCACTCATTAATGACATTCACAGACATGGCTGTTTTCATTTTTTCTCCTCCACTCCCCCTATTTCATGTTGCACAAAGAGCTGTGAAACAAAGACTCATCAAAGTCACCATTACACTACATTTAACTGCACAGAACTGCCTTTCTCATCTATCAGATTTTTAAAACATTCCAAGTCCTTCTGTGACTTGATTCCCCCTCATTATTTTGGCTGCTTTGACACCCATTGCTGACTATTTCTGCAATTGCCCTCCTCCTCTGTTCCCCTTTCTCAATTTTTTTCTGGGTCAAACACCATTATGCATAATCTTTCATTTGTTTGAATTCTAACAAAATTGCACTTTTAGTTATTGTTAACAAAATTAAAATTTTAAATGAGTTATTGTTCACACTGATTTCCATCTGTATAACGTATTAGGCCTTTTCTTTCATTTTCAGTGAGCAAAAAAATCTTTGCTGGTCAACTATTTTTCTACATTGTTATTAAAGTGTAGATATAAAACAACTGTGCAATTTATTTGTATCAGATTACCTGCAAAATTACCCTTAAAAAGTCTTTTGTAATAGATCATAGTTTTTTATAGGTAAAAAAGTAGAAAGTTACCAGTGAAAAAAGGAAAAAATAAATATAAAAATTGTGGGTACTGTTAACCACAACTCTTCATTGCCCACTAAAAGGAGAAAGTACTAAAATCATTTCTCTGCCCCATGAGATGGTGACTCCCTGCATTTTAACAAGCTGCCTTTTAGACCTTCACCATCTTTAGATGTCCCACGAATGGGGAGGTTTTCCCTTACTCTGCCTTCTTTACTCCCTGTTTCTGTATGTTTATACATCTTGATAAAACCCCCCTGAATTTTCTCCAGTCCAATCAGAGCCCTCAGCCTTTCCTCTTGCGTCAGGTGCTCCGGTGCCCTTTCCTGGGCATTCTCTGATATGTCCATGTCCCTCTTGTCCTGGGGAGTCCAGCACTGGATGCAGCATCCCAGATGTGTCTCATGAGACTCGACCAGAGAAGGATCTCCTCCCTTAACATGCGGGTAAAATTCTGCCCAATGCAGCCCAGCAGACTCCTCCCTCAAGGTGAGCTTGGTGTCCTCCTGGACCACCAGGTCATTCTCTGCCCAGATGCTTTCCAGATGGTTGGCACCTGGGTAATCCTGGGATTATTCCTTCCCCAGAGACAGGAATTGACGTTTTTTTTTGTTGCACTTCATGCAGTTTTGGAAAGCCATGAGCAGCATTTTGGCAGTGATAGACTCTGACATAATCTTTTGGGTAAAAGACGCTGGAGTTAATTCTCCTGACATGGAGAAAGAAAAAGAAAGCCAAACAACCCCAACTGAATTTCTAATATAACCTACTGTTATTTTATATACTTATTTACTACTATATTATATTAAATATTTACCCATGGATTTAAATCAGAGTAAAATAGGGGTGCGCCTCGTCACTTGTAGTCTAACAAAAAACAGGTGCCACATTGTTCTCTTCACAAGACAAGTGAGATGTATTTCTGAAAGGTCTACTACAAAAGATTCTGAACATGAAGAATTTTCCAAAGCACCTGCTGATGTACTGTTGTCAGTTGCATAAGGATAAGATGTACCACCTGAATGAGAACAGCCACACTAAAAATATAAACACCTCTGACCTGAAGCAAGGGTAAAGATGAAATGCCCTTGTTCTAAAATCTGTTATCACTTTTCCAAAGATCTTTTCACAGTATTGTTTTAACTCGAGGCTCTGAGTTTCACCATTGATTTTCATCTGGAGTCCACAGCACAGGTCACTTACAGTTACATGCTGATGCTACTTTGTAAAACAGAAGAGGTTACAAACCTTCCTGCCAGAATAACGATCTGAGCAGGAAGAAAAAAAAGCCCTGCTACTGTACTTGATCAATTTTGCTGCACTGCTTTGTATTCCACAGGCAGTCAAAATGTGTAGGATTAATATCATCTGCATACTTAGTGGAAGTCCCATGGGTTTTCCTTTTATCTGTACATATGACAGAAATCCCTGTCTGCTACCATAGTGGGAAACTGCAGCACCCTTTCAATTACACCTAATCTAGCATGCTGCAGTTTGAGTGAGATTGTTCTTTACAATTGTAGATGAATACAGAGAGTTGTCAAAGCAAAATTATTCCTAAAAGAAAGATGTTTTATATGTGGTTACAACTTGCTTTTCAATAATTAAGCAACCTAACCAATTTCATTTTTTCATATTCAGACTTTAAAAACATGCATGTTTTTTAAATGTTTGTAAATTTTTCACGCTCATCTCTTTCCTTGTTGTTGATTTTTTTTTTTTTTGTAGGGGGTTTTGTTGCATTGCCTAATAAAGGTTAATAGCTATTTTCAAATTAAACTAAATTAATACGCCAGATGTACCCAGTTTTGAGCACACAAAGCCCCCAACAGTTTATAATAAATTAACACATATGGTTATGGTACATCTTAACATGAAATTCTCATTTTCATGTTGGATGCCAGATTCTATTAGTTTTGCTTCATAATCCTTAGATTAAGTTTATCTCAAAACATCACTCTCCACATCAATAAGTACAATTAAGTACATATTAATTTGCCCTAAGTGGATTTTCCTTTTCTGGTTTATAACCCATGGATTCATGTTTACTTAAGTGTTCTAAATTCCAGCATTTTTTTACTGCCCCACAAAACTTGTAATCCCTCTCCTCTGTGAATTTTCATTATCCAGCTGAGACTTGCACTATTTTTTCAGTTCAGTTAATACAGGGACCATTGCTTTAAAATGGCATTGATTTGGTTGTCACTACAATTAAGTCCATAATCAGCATCTCAGCAGCAGCCTCTCTTCTTCATTTGTCTTTCACTAAAAAGAAACTCTGGAAGCACAGATTCCTTCAACCATTTATTGAGCTTTAAGTTCTAGCAAAGACCAGACATGAAGGCATCATGACTGCTTTCAGCACAGATAACTCCCAAGATTACGCTGAAAAAGTCAGATCCCTCTAGTTGTTTGTTGTCAGATCCTATAGTTGTTTGTATTTCAGTTCTGGGTTCCATTTCCAACACAAATGTCTAGAGCAATTTGTTATGCTTTAAAATATCCTATTTGGCTTTCAGTTTCTGTTCGAGAATGGTGCAGTATCCTGCAGATCCTGTACCATAACTGCCTGACTTGCTATGTGCTAAAGGTGTGTGTGATAAAGCTCTATAAATACTCACACATATGGTTATATAAACTAAATCTTCGAGGTAACCAGAAGCATGAATGCCTAGAAATTACCATTTTGATAGAAGAGTAATAATAGAAATACTACCCACACACTGCATTAATGCTGCACCCATATGCAGTATGGGTGCTCTATGCAGAATACTAGGAGAATGCTGTCGCATTCCCTAAATATTTTTAAAATCAAACACAATACAGTAGGAGTTATTTTGTGACACTCTTAAAAACGTTAAGTGTCTCACTTCCTGTACAGACAGAAGTCAGGATATTCTTATATCCACCAACTATCATTAAAAGTTTTATGAAAACTAGATAAGAAAGAAGCAGTTAAGAAAATTAAATATAATTAGTATTGACTTTTCTTCTGATATTGTTTTAGCTGATAACTGATATTATTAATTTTGTAGTATTTGTTTTCAGTGACAGTGGTTTTACCATTGAGCTATTATTGGGAAAAATATGTAAAAGTAGTTACAACACTGTTGTTTCTTTTTATTGAAATGAGAAAAAAAAAAAGTAATCAAAACTTGACTGTATGGATTTGCCCATGATGTAACTGTGATTAGGATATATTAGAAAATTAATGAAAAGTAAAGCCGAATTCATTACCAGTTAAATAACTTAATATCTGTTCCCAATACTGCATTGTATCTTTAATGATTAACTAATTTATGGCATTGGGCTCAGAAGCTTTCTCTTCTGTAGAAAGACTAAAGTAAGTCTTGTGGAAGAATAGGAATGTCCCTAGGATTTCCTGGAGACTTCAAGAGAAGCTATGCCTTTTTTGGGAGTCAGCAAGCCACAAAATATTACATTCAGTTTCACAGAGGAAAATGCAAAAATATTGAACAGAAACATTGCAACAAATATTTTGCCAATTCAACATTCTTATACAGTGGATTGTATTTGTAGGAAATGTGGCTTATTCTACCCATCCATAGAGAATGAAATTGAGCTCTAAGGAGTGGCATCAACATTCAAGTCACATCACTGGCCTGATGAACAACCTAAAAAATCTGGAAATGATCCAAGAAAATCTTTGTGGTTTTCTTCCCTGATCTAATGGCTTTTTATGTATTTACCTGAGAGTCATTGGTAAAATAACATTGGAAGAAGTATCTGGGACCAAGACTTTTTCTTTGCGAGGTAGTGACTTCCAACCAACCTCCAGGTTCCCTTACTTCTCCTAATCTCACGAGTCTTGCTTTCTATTCTGACTGTGACCAGAACCATAAGGGCTGTTGAGAATGCTATCACCAGCAACAACTTTCCTAAAGGCACTCTACAGGCAGATATGAATCTTCTCAAAATGAGAAGGATACTGGATCTTGATAATTTTGTTCCTTCAAATATGATTCTCCAAGGCTCTGATCATCATGACAGTTAATCTGAATAACCTGCCCAGGAGGCTCCTTAGTTCTGTTTGGCTCTTTGAATAAGAGCTCTTCTTATTCAAAGCAGTGGGTGAGAAATATTGACCAAAGACCAAGAGATAAGAACAACCCGGAGGTTACCACAAAAATGAGTAACAGTGGCTTTGAAGGGTTATTCAGGAACTCTAGCACCCCTCTAGAAATGATCTTGCTTCCTACCACCTTCTGATTGGCAGCCTTCACGTTGGTGTCTCATGCGAGGGAAGCTGGGAAATATAAGCACATCAGGGACACTGGTCAAAGATGACTTAGAGGTGATGGGAGAAAAGGAAAATGCAACATTTTTTGCAGGCTCACTCACACAGGTAAAACCCAGAACTTTTCATGGAAGTTCATCAGGTTTTTAAAAGACAAAGTAGTTATCCATGTGTAGTTGCTACACAGTGAGACTTCCGGCAGTTGGCTAATACCAGTAACCATTGGATAAAAAAGTTTTGCATCTGTCTCCTGTAGATGTTCAAAGATCTCCCAGGCGGAGATAATAGATCCCTTCTAAAAATACATTAACTTTTGTCACATGGATTGGTGAATATTCTTCTCTTAATCTTTGCTTTTGCAGAATTGTCTGGCTTTTTTAGAGGTCACTCTTTTTGTGGTCAAGGTGGTTGAAGTGTTAAACTTTGCAAGAGGTCATTGTCACTCTGGAATGAGGAGATCTGTATGCTTTCAGTTGTGTTTTAAAACACCTACTGGGTAGCAAAACCATCCAGTAGACACTTCTCTGAAGTAGATAGTTGCAATTCAGGAGGCATATTTTGATAAAGTGAGATATTCAGCTGGACACCAATATTTTATGAATCATTATGGAATTTAGAGGAGGACAGAGGATGTATAAAGGGATGCCCTTTCTGAGCCCTGTCAGCAGCTGATTTCAGCAGTTCTTTCTGTTCTGGGTCAGCTGGTTTTTTCGGTGGAACTAATACTATACAAATGGATCTTTTAAAAATCAAAAGAGAAAATTAGTCACAGGCCTTCTAAATTTCCCATTTTGGCAAGAGAAAAGAGAAAAAAAAGAACGGTGTCTGTTTGTTAAAGTCACATAAACATTGGTGTATATAAATTGTACAGGACAAAAATAAAGAGTTGTAGATAGCAGGTGTGACAATGGAATCTAGTAACATTTTAGCTTGTGTTCTTTGCCCTTATCATGATTCAAGGGATATATACCAATGCATATAAAAATAAATTGTTACTAGTACAGAAGTGAAAGGTTTTCTGAAAAATACTTATTGTGATAGAGCTAGTATAATTGGCATTGTTCTAGCACTTTGTACAGTTTCTTTTTTACCCTAAACCCCTAAATTTCATATGATTAATAATGACTTTCAGCACTAAAAATGTGAGTTTTTTTAAGACTTCCATTGATACTCTAAGGAACAAAAACACTTCACATGCAATGCACCTAAATACAACAGTTAGAATTTTAAGCAGCCAGCATTTGCAACGAAATGAAATGCAATCTAAAGACCAGGACTTTTCCAAAGGAGTTATTTGCAGAATAATAAGGCTTACTGGGAACTGCAATGTGCTCTGGGAAAACCTGCAAGTAGTAGAGTAATTCACTGAATGGAATATTCATTATTTGCTTAGCTCTGGTCACTACCTCTCTAATTATGCCACACAAGGGAAGCACTATTTAGTGTCCAATGACATTAAGACAAACCCACAAGCCTCCAGTTCTAGGCACATTTCATAGAAAACACAGGATTTAAGTTTGTGTTTGAGATACTTTTCAAATTTATGGTTTCCAGCTTTATATCTTCTGCTAAAAAAGGACCGTGATTAGCACACCAACGTCCACAATCTGACTATTCTAAACAGATGGAAGAAGATAAGTATTTTCCTGGCCCAATGGAATTTTTATTAGTTCCTATCCTATCTCTCTGGTTTTTTGGATGAAGCTGAGTATTGTAAGATTAGTTTTCCAAATTATTGCTATCAGATGCCTGCTCCAGAATTCATCTCCTCCTAATGAAGTCACCTTCCAATTTCTTTTTTTTCCTTTCCTTTTTTCATTTTTTCCCATGAACCATTTTTATCCATTTGTTCTTATCCTGTTGTTCTGCTTTAGGTTAACCTACACCTTTCTTGATGTCTTCAACTTCATGCATTTATCCTCTGCAATGCAGGGCTAAGCACATTCAAATCCAAAGGTTTCAAATTAACAAAGTATTCAAATCTGCATTGAAGTCTGAGGTCTGTGTAAAAGACTTGTCTAAGTTAGAATTTAAGTACATAAGGCTCCATATTGATAAAATAAAATCTGGATTTTTAGGGCAAAATATCTATCTGACACTTATGCCTTCTCAAATATTTGTTTAATCCACCATGCAAGCTGTTGTTAACACCCACATAGATAGGAGAAATGGTGAAATTACAAGAGCAATATTTTAATTTTTGGACATTTTTCTAATGTTATGCATTTGGGCTAAATTTTCTAGTCAGGGTTATGTGACTAAAGGATTTTATCCATGAACACAAAGAGGCACAGAAGAATGGTGATGGGCACATGCTGATTTCAAATCACCCCGAGAGAGACAGGAGCCCCTGACCTGGTGCCTCCTTGAGGGGAACCTTAGCCCCATGGGCTGGGAGTGACACTGTCCCCACCGGGCAATGGAAAACCACCTCATGGACTGCCATAAGCGTGGGCTGCGGGATGAAGTGGAACAACACTTGGGGATTGCACCAGACTTACTGGGATATAAAATGGGATGTTGTGAGAGAGCAAAGTGTGAAAGGGTAATGACTCAAATAATCCATTTGCAAAACTAGCAGGTGTTTTGCTGAGGCCAGGTTTGCAGTCTCCAGCTGAAAGGCAGGAAGAGAGTTTTTGGATGTTTGATGGCAGAATTTCTGAACTGCATAAGAGCAGCCCAAGTGCAGAGGGGGTGTGCACCCACCACTAGAAATTGACCAGGACAAACTCACCTTTTTTTATCAAAAAGCTGCAGTTTGAGCCAGGTAAAGGAAAAGGCTGACAGGAAGCAGATCCTGCAAGGTGGGATAATGCTTTTTATCATGACGATGCCCTCCCTCTGGATAAGACTCAGACGTAAATCTCCCTGACTCCTGGAGGAGGTATTCAGTGTCCTTTCACTCTAATCGGCCCCAAGGGATCTATTAAGGTCCTCAGGGGTGGGTGGTTAAAGATGAACTAATAGAGCAAGCCAAGGCAAGTATAAGAATAAACCAATGTAGGAAAATAGTGGTAAGGAGACATGAGTCTGTAAACAGTGCATGCTCTGGGCACTACTCAGAGAGCAGTGAGATAGATCCTGGAATGAGTTCCCAGAGAAGTCCAGGCTGCAGGAAGTGTTCAAGGCCAGGTTGAGGGGAGCTCTGAGCAAGCTGGTCTAGTGGATGTCATCCCTGACCACAGTGGGGGTTGGAGCTAGGGGACCACTAAGACCCTTTCCAAAACAAGCCTGTCCATGATCTTCTATGAATAGAGCTACAGCAGCCTCACCTCTGTCAGGCTCCTGCATTAGGAAACTCATGGTCCACAGCTATTTGCTTTACTTCCAACAAATATGCAAAACAATAAAAATAACATAAACATTTCTCTAATATGTGTCGGAAAAACATATATGAGGTCTTCAAGGCATAAGGAAGACACTAGAGAAAGGAAAATTGAGTTTTGTTTGAGATTTGTGTTTTGACATTTAAAAAAGTTAGTTAAATTTGCCCAACATTATGCATTCCTAACAAACCTAGTATTTTCCTCAAAGGAGACTAAGCACAATATGTATGTAAGCATATCAGCAGAAAGGCTGTAAAAAAATTTTGCATGGGGTTGTACACATCTATCTGAAAAATACTGGGAAAAGCAGGATTGTTCTTGCAGTGAATGACCCTGAACATACCATATTGCATCCCCTTAATAAAATGAAGAGAAACTGCAGAGTCCTTTAGGCATACAAGAGGTTTCTATGCGTTAATTATATGTGCAATGTGCACTCGGAAGCTACATTGCTAATGCAGTTTTGCAGTGACAAAGGTTGTCCCTTACTGTATCAAGTAGGGAGAAATATGGGAAAAGCATTCCTTATGGTGCCATCTTGTGTTTGAGATCTGGAAACGCTGCATAACTGCTCGTGGCAATCGATTTGCAACTAACTTTATAAAGTAAAACAGTACAAGACATTGGAGTCTGAACTTAAGTTGATAGACAAGAAATCAGGTTTTGGGCCTTTATTATGCAAAGGATTTTGTGATAAGTTTTATATTAAATTAATATTTTAGATGATGAAATAGTAATAAAAGAGTCTCAGTCTCTGAATTAATAAATATTTACAACTTTCCCTTTTATTTTGTTTTATTTTAAATTTTCCAAGTCTAAAGTCCATAGGGAAAAGAAAAAAAAAAAAAAAAAAACCAAAACTTTAAATAGTAAATATTGCAAGGGATTCCTAAAAATCTTTCAAAAGAGAAAACCAACAGATTGAAAAAATTCTTAGAAATACCTAGAGGAGCCTGCAAGTTACCAAAATGTTTCTTCGTAATTTAAATGATACAAAAAGGTGAGAAAAATGCAACCTTTTGCAAAAAGAAATAAAGCTCACAAGTCAGCAACACAGCTATCTGACTGCAAACACTCAGAGGATCACAAACAGCGCTTGTTTTTAGTGAAGCTGATTTCTTTTGATGACAGGCTTGCAAGATAAAAAATGGGCAAAGAAAAATGAAGACATCTTGACATCCAGATAAGCTCCATCATATATGCAAAAGCCAACTACTGGGAAAAGAAAATCCCACTCAAATCAGCTTTCCTTAAGACCCTAAAATAAATAGTTGCTGGTTAAAATTTATAATTATCAACAACTTTTTGCATACAGTTTGCTGATGGATTCAGGGAAAGAAAGAAGGAACATCTTATATAGCTTATTTTTCTGTTAGCTGTTGATGCTTGGATTGCAAATTGCTGGATGGTTTTTTAAAAGGTTTTTTAACCACTGCTGAGCTATAACGTATCCAAAAGGGAACCTTCAGTGTGTAGTGAGCAGAGCTTGCTCTCCTTGGTCTGACCATACAGGCCTGTTGGACAGAGTTTAACAGCACCTGTCAAGGCAATATTCCCATTTTGAATGGAATAAACCACAGGCTTTAATTTAGCTCTTTTCTAGTGTTGCTAGATTTTCCTGGTACAGCCTGTCACCAACTTTCTATTTAAATATGCATTTTAAAACCCAATACACCTTTCTATTAATATTAATAAGAATGTGATTGCAACAAGTATGGAATAATCTACACATGTTGGTTTCAGCCTTGATCAGCTGCTTCTCCATCATTCCCACAAACACTGTTGGTTTTTTTCTGTAATGCTCTCAGGACATGGGGAAAACCTGTCTGCAAGTAATTAACCTGATACTTACCCTTTTTTTAAACCTGTTATAACACATTGAAATTATTTCATCATGGCAGTGGGTAAAAAAAAACGTATACATTTCACACTAATACGTACTCCAAAAGCTACTTATTATTCCCAAATCTTTCTTCTCTTCCCACCAGTTTGTCCTAAAATACACAAGGGTCCAGATCCTGAAATTCCTTTATTCCTTTAATCTATCTGTAGAGGGATTGGCTTTGGACAGTGTTATTGCCTACAGTGTTGTTAACACTCTCAATTAAAAACAAATTAGGAAGGAACATTTTGACAGTGTTCAATTTGGGACTTTTTTTCTTTTGATGTTCTGTATTTTTTTAAGGGTCTGTCAAGCTCCACCAGAGATCTCAACATTCAGCAACTTTCATGGATACTCTTGGATATATGGTCTACTCCCAGCTCTACTCTTTTAACTGTTACTCTTTTTATTTATCTGCTGTTTAAATTTATTTAGATTAGTTTACCCTCACTGGTACCTAGTAGAATATATTTAGGGAATCTGCTTGTATTTATATGCTACTTCCAGACCAAGCACACAAAACAAACTGGTCACATTTCTATGAAAATGAGTTATGTTCTGACTTTGGAGCTATGGTTCACTTTATTTTTTTCAGGCTATGAAAATGAAAAATACATTTGGAGATAGACTTGACTTTATGAGTTATAGTTTAAAATAATGTTTATTAAGAATATTTTGTATAACACTATTTGTGTGAAGAAAGTGAAGCTCATAGCACTTTCAATAAATTATAAATAAGATCTTTGTTTCCTTGAGAATATTTTTTTAAAGTAAAAGAAGAACAAACAAGACTGTATCAAGAAGAAAATCAGTTCATTGCTATGGCATGATGGAATTTGTTAACTAACTGCTAGTATTTATGAAATATTGAGTGACTGCTAACCTGAAAATCAAATTAAATAGCTATGAACAGTAAAATAAAAAATGTTTAAAAGTCTAGCACAGGGAAAAAAACCAACCAGAAAAAACCCAACCAAAAATCCCCAAAACCCGAGAAACCAAAATATCCCGAAACCAGGAATTCTAACAAAACCCTTCTCTACTTCAGAGAAAAAGAACTGCTATAGTGTTTGGAATATGAAGTAACAAATCCAGGCTCAGTGACTTCTGTTAAAAATTGTGACTGTGAGGAAGTAATTTAGATTCAGAGATCAAGACATCTGCAAGTTCATGTCTACTTGATGTTTCAAGACCTTTCTGATTTCAGGACCAAGGACATCTTTACAAAAGATGAATTCTTGGAAGCCTGTAGCCCTTCAGTATTTCCCCAGCATCTCTGAGACAAAGCAGAGGTTATATAAGTACACTTAATACTCAGGTGTTGCTGCCTGCTGAAACACATATCAACATAGATGTAAATGTTTTTGTAAAGATAGCAACAAATGACCTAGAAGGTTTAGCATTTTAAAGATGTTTTGAAAAATTCAGTGGAGAAGAAATAATTCAAAAAATCAATATTTGAATGTGGATATTCATGGTATTCCACAACATCTTCAAGATATGCAACTCAAAACATTTGCCAAGAAGAATGATGTTTATCTATGTGCTTGTGATGTAGCCAAAGGAAGGAGAAAGTTTAGGAGGCACCATGCACTAACCTTCCTCTATACTTCACTGCAGACCCAAAATCCCACATTTCCAATTCCAGTTTTCTCAAGCTGGAACTCCAAATGAAATTAATGCAGTGAATCTGGGAAATTTCCATCCACAGAGGATAGTGCATGTATAGTGAGAGGATTGAGGAGGAGAAAACAGTTGCATACAGGAGCAGTAATGAATCTTGTTTCTCAAAGTCTTCTGCATTTAAGGAATAAATTCCAGCAACCCTCTTTGCCACTAAGCTACTGGAGGATGCAAGCTCTCAACGTGGTGAGATGTGTTAAAGTAACAGCCTGATGACTCATGGCTACATCGCATCAGAAGGATCTAAATATTTTATGAAGCATAAAATGAGCAATGAACTGTGCAGCACTTAACACTTGCTTACGATTCCAGCAATTACAAACTAAAGCACAGCAAATCTTTGAAAGGGGAAAAGAGAGGGAGGAAAAAGGGAACACCCTCAGTGTTTCTACAGAAAAGCCCCAGTACTGACACATAATTTTGTAAAGAATGCAAATTCTAACTCAGTCCACAGAGGAGCAGACCTGGAGGGTGATATTAAGAGCTTGAAAGGTGGCAGAAGAATCTCACATCAAAAAACAGTGCAAAACAAAGGAAATTTACTGGTTTAGGACAGGTTTTGTGCTATTTGATTGCAATTCCCCTGGGTCTTGGGGTTAGGTATAACAGGGTTGCTATGGACTGCTGCTCAACAGGGGCCTTTGGACAACAAATCTGTGCCATAAGCACAAAGCTTTGTGTGGCTGTCTTTAAACCCAGTAATTACAGTGGATGAGACTGGACTAAAAGCAGTGATCAATATACCAAATTTGGTCAAGCTGCAATTCATAAATGAGTTTTTTATCTTAGCCTGCTTAAGAATCACACTGAAACATGATTTTGGATATGATTTTCCCTTCTGATATGTCTGATGGGTCCTTTTGTTTCAGTAAATGAATAAATAAAACCTCTCTGTGTCTGACATTGTTAATGCAGTCCCAAGTTCAGTTTTTCTTAATGTGCTTCAGCCAAGTATTTCACTAATCTCTGTAGCTCTGTAGCAAATTAGGAACCCATCATCCATCTGAATCTCAATTACCAGCTCTGTTGCAATTAACTACAAAATTTTTTATCCAAGATCAGGCCAAAAGACTCCAGGCAGTACCTCCCGCTGAAATTTGGGTCTGGTAAGGACTTTTTTTCAATATGTTGTGGATCTTGTCTGCAGAGCTTAACTAAAAAATAATAATAATTAAAAAAAAATTAATAAACCCTTGGATTTAACTGAAGTTAGAGCATGGGTTTTGGTTGCCTTGAAATGGAAACTTTTCTCTTTTCCTTATAGCTAATTAGATTCTCTATTACTGCAAATGATTAAATTCTGCAGATTCTCCCCAATTTTTTCCTTGTTCACCTCTGAGAAGAGTCTGTCTCTTAATCTGTACATACTCCCTGTAGGAAGCTGTAGAGAGCAAGATGGTTCCATTTCTCCTTCTCTTCTCCAGTCTGAACAAAGCTGATCTCAGCCTCTCCTCCCGCATTCTGGCTTGCCTGGGGCCTTTTGCTGGCCTTTGCAAAGGTGCTAAAATATGTCTACCTCAATCTATAGAGCCCAAAAGCAAGGGAAGTACTGGAGATGAAGCCTGAAAAGGGCTGAGTGGAAGGAACCATAAGTATAAATATCCATGGAAGAATCACAAAACTAGCAAAAAAAAATGCCCTTCAAAAAAGAAGGAAGCTTGAAGTTTTAGGTCTTTTACAGTTCTAGAAAAGATCAAATTTCTTCCAAAAGGATGCAAAACAGTATATTTCTGACCAGTAACATAAAAATAAAAATTAATAAATTATAAGATCGATTAATTTAAAAGAAAAATTACAATTAGGCATTAAATCCAACAGTGTCATCAAAACTGAAAAAAGAGAATGAATACTCAAGAGGAACCATTGTAAATACATCAGGGTTTCAATTCCTAACTACCACTGTTACTGTTGGCAAAACAAATCTTTCTGGATCTGCTTACCTGCAGGGCAGAGTCCACTTGGCTGCAAAAACCCCATTCTAACAAATATTTCTGTTGTGAATAAGGTGCAGGTCAGACTCCCTCCTCACCCGATGTGTTGGAGCTGCAGTATGATAAACTAGCCCATCCCTTAGGGTATTTTCAAATTTCTGCTTTGTGTTTGCTTTACAGTTGTGTACAGACATGCACTGTGTACAGCCAGTGATGAGGATACAAATTATTCTCTGAGTAAGCAGATAGTTAATTCTTTTTTTTCAGTTAAATTTTGTATTTTAATACAAACAGAACAGATGTGGACCAGTTAGATCTGTAGCAGGTTAAAAGGCTGCACTCTCCTGTTTAAAAATGATACTGCACAATGTTTGTAAAATCAATCTATTCTTGAATGCTTCCTTTCTTTACACAACTAAATTTGCATATCCTGCAGCTGAAAAAGGCATAATTAGAAATTTGTGATTAATTTAAGCGGGAGCAGCTATAAAAATCTTAGGTATTTACATAGGTCTCATAAATTAGAGTCACAAACTGTAATTTGTTAAATTCAAATTCTGCTAAAAGCTTGCATTTACATAGATGTTCAGATGTTAAAGTGTTGACACGCATTTTAAAATCAACGCTGCTGGCACATTCATTATTCATGTCAATAAGCTGGAAGGATTATTTGGGAAGTTATTTGGACAGTTAAATGTGATGGTCAGTAAGAAACTGCAGTTGTAAATGCTGTAAACCAATGAAAATGTGCATCTTCTGTATGAAGAGTTAAAAACATTTCTTCAGAAGATCTGCACGTATGATCATTGCCAAAAATGGAGCTACACAGATTGATTTTGCAAAATATATTAGGTTAATTTCATGGCCCTGCTCCATAGCGATTATTTACAAGAAAAAGAAATCAGGAAATTAGCTTAAGTCTGTCAGGGGCAGCCAGCCCATAGTACTTGGTGGGAGTTTGCAGATCACAGAATCACAGAATGATTTGTGTAGGAAGGGAACATCTTAAAGCCCATCCAGTTCCACCCACCTGCCATAGGTAGGGACATCTTCCACTAGACCAGTTTGTTTAAAGCCCCATCCAGTCTGGTCTTGACCACTTCCAGAAATGGGACATGCACAGCTTTTCTGGACAACATATTCCAGTGCCTCCCCAGCCACACAGTAGAAAATTGCTCTTTATTATCTAATCTAAACCTGCCCTTTGTCAGTTTAAAACCACTACCCCTTGTCCTATCACTGCATGTGAAGACACCAAACAGCATGTTCACTTCAAGAATGAATTATAAAAAAAGTAAAAACTGTCTCATTTAGGATTTGGGCCAGTGCATCTAGAATCAAAATGAAAGGTCATGTAAGGTGTGGAAAAGCTTTTTTTTTTTTTAATAATGTTGCCACTGTCAATGTTACTAATGCAAATAGTAAGATGGTTAATGGACTGAAAGAAACATCAATGCCAGGTCACACATTAGCTGATGCAAGTCAGCCTAGATCTACAGAGGCGTATCAATCTTTATGCCTTCTAAGAATCTGTCATCTATGTAGTCAAAAAAGTTATGTTTTGCTTCTTTGCACTGAAGATACAACCATTTCATATTTTAAAATACTAATATGAAGAGTGCTCTGGGTAGATCGATGATTTTATTTTTGTTTTTAAATAACACCCTGTGTAGACAAATATGAGTAACGTATGACTAAGGGAATATGCATGTAAACATTTGAGTCTATACAGAAGTGAGAGATTATAGAATTTCCTTCTAAAATGTCAACATGATTCTATAAGCAAAACCCTGTAAGCAAGTTGTGGCAAAACAGGGAACTTTAAAAATGCCCAATCAATGATTAGTGATAGTGTCATGTAGAATGTTTTTCTGACTATCTTCAGAAATTTCTCGGAAAAAACTTAGTTTTTATCACTACTATTTATTTACAGAGAGCTGGTGAGAAAGCATCCTCTCCTTTCACTCAGCAAAGGATTTGAACATACTTGCCCAGATTCATCTCACTTGGCCTGAAGTGTTGGCACAAGAAATAGTGCTGTCCTTAATGCAGCAAAAGGCAAAGACAGGAAAATCTAGCTCCAGGTAGGATCTTAGAGAGCCCGAAGTTTCCTCTGAAGACATCTGGCTCTTTCTTTGTCACTTGGCGAGAATAATCTCTTTTTTAAAACAAGTTGGTGAGATGAATCAATTTCATTTTACTTCAAAGGTAAATAAGAAGTTTGAATTTTTGGAAAACTGCATGTATGTATCTCCATACACTGTAACCTTTTACCACAGAGCTAGCATACAAATTTTATTTTGGATTTCCCAAATTAAGCTCAATTATTTTCTGCTAACATTGCACCCAAGTCCATGCCTATATCCAGAGGTGATCTTCCAACAGAGCGACCTTCTCTCTTGAGATCCTTTCTGCCCTACTGCCCTGCGAGATTCTTTGCAACACCTAGAAGCTTCACCGGAGCATGTCTTAGGTTAAGTCAGATCCTTTGTGAATGCAGAATGAGTTTTTGCCTGCCTCTATGCCCCAAAAGCACTGAAGCAGCTGTTGGTATACAAGAATCCCATCACCACTGACTTGATGATGACTGATGTCTTTAGTGTGAGACCGCAGGTATAAATTAAGGCAACGCCCTTGAAACTGCCTGTAACAGTGAGTTTTCATGAATCCAATTGTATGGAAGAATATTTTGTGTCCAGGCAAAGCCAAAATACAGTGCAGTGCATTGCATTGTGGTGCTAATCATGGGCTTAGTCTACACATGAGGCAGCAGCCAAGCTGCTGTTTTGTAGGTGTTGAGAATACATGTCAATGGCAGCAGAAACTCAATAGAATGAAAAAATAAAATCACATCAGATGTAATTTTTAAAGTAGTAATTGTTTATTGCTATTTGATTTGGTATATGAAGTATTACATTTCCTTTCTTACTTTCTGGCTTTTTGCTTGAGATTGAGTCCCACAATGAGGTCTACTGTAAGCTCCTTAGGGAACAGAAAATTACGTTATGGGCGCCTAATTTCGATGCACAGCTTGCCACAGTGACTAGCTCTCCTTAGAAGAGAATCAGAGTCATTTGTTACTGCAAGCATGCTGCTGATAATATGATTAGAGGCGATAAGTGCTCATATTTTCACCACTGCCAATAAAACATAACTCCCACAGGTTTAACCATTTAAATCTTTACAGTGATCTGCTTTATATAATGCCAAACACCCAGGAGTTTCCACAGAAGTCAGAGGAGGCAGTACTCAGCAGTTTTGAAAATAGATTTTGAAACCAGAACAATCGCATTATCTAACATTTTTAACCTGTTCATCTCATAAAACATATTTATATGTCCTGATAATCTTTTAGAGACTTTCTTATAGACAGGTATATGTTAAATTAGCCTTGTCTATGGATTTTAATATTATATACTGTTACACTGTTCATAGGACACTTTAAAATTTCGTTTCAATATTTCTTGGGGGTAGTATTCCACTAATTGGCTTTTGCCTTGTTTGAATTGTGAGTTTCATACAGCCAAAAAACCACAAATTTACCCTTTTGTTTGATATTTCATCTTGTTATTTAAATACAATAGCCAAAACCAGCTTGCCAATGGTTAGATACTAGTTTTATTTGTTAGGACATGTGGAAATGTTTTTTGGAAACAAAAGGATATGTAACATAAAATATGCAATGATTTTGATTCAGTCTAATAAACTTACAGTGGACACATCACGAGTGAGATAGTTGGCACTCGATGAGATCTAAATAGTGTATCATTCTGCTTTGTTTATTTTAATTTTATTTTATTTTTTATATGGAACAATACCACTGTACTTAACTTGCAGATCATACTTGCAAATCTAAATCAAGATCCACACCAAATGACTCCAGCCAGGGCTTGCTATGACCAGAAACCTCCAGAAATTATTCTGTTTTCCCGTTCGTGATGCCATAAATACCAGCTACACTAACTGCATCTTGCCTCGGTATGTTCAATCTTCTAAATTAAATGTTATTGTTTTCTAAACAATAAGGAAAAATAATCTTATCTGCTCTGCCTCTAGATTTAATTAATCCTGACATCTCTTACTTTATACTCTAACAGCATCCAGGCTCTATGGAAGATTATAGCTACAATTTTTTCATCTCCAGACTCTAGCTCTGCACAGTTGTTCCTACTCATAGGAACATTAGAAAATCTGTCCCTAATTGGTCATATTCTATCTTTGAAAGGTCATACCCATGATTCTTATTCACTTCAGAGCAGTTCTTTTAAAGGGCAGGCCTGAGTGCAGATTTATAATCATGTTTCTATAGCATTGCTTGGTGGAACACAAAAAAAAATGTAAGCAAATCTTATAGGGCAGTCAGCTGCCATAAAATTTTCAATCCATAAGACTCCCAACTTGAGTTGCATCAATTTTTTTTTCAGGAAATGATCCAAATTCCTAAAGATTTTGCAGAACTTTGGACATTTATGTCTAGGCACATGCATTCACTTTTATAAAACTGATATTGCACAGGAGGAAAATTATCCATCAGTGAAGATGTTCTTTTAATAATATTTGAAAATACTAAAAGGCATTTATTTATCCTTCGAAGAAAGCTATTTAGGTCTCAACAGGTAATTTGCATATTTCATAGGTTTAACTAAGCAAGGATTAGCAAATTACAATGTAATTAGCTTTTTTCCCCCTAATTTGTCAAAATTATATATTCTGTGTGAGTGACAGGTGGGTGGTAAAGCTTTTAATCTAAAGTGTATTCCTAAAGTTTCTCTGACTTTGTAGAGAGTTTGGTGAAAAGTAGTCAACTGCACCACCTGAAAATGAAGGTATGCTTGGTGTTTGAGTTCCTAAAGCATCAAAAATTGAATGTATTACAAAGTGGTCCAGGAAGGCCTCCTTATCACATTTGGTCTTTAGTCCACTCTGAAACGTTGATTGTTAATTGTAGTTAACAGAACAGATGTTTGCCTGGCATCATTTTGAGAGCATGGAGGAGAACCTTTGTTTCCTTTCTAGAATGTGAGGGGAAGAGGAAAATCAGTCTGAGCTCAATGAGTTGATCCAAAATGCATTTGGTGTCAATGGATGATGCATTGATTTTAGAGGATTGATGCTGTGTCCCTGATGAAAGGAGCAAGGGACTACTCCAAAGAAACAATCCTGAATGTTAATTTCAGCACAGGGAGAAGAAGTACAAGGATAATGCTGATGGCACTTTTTTGCTTTGCTGCCATCATGTCTCTACTTGGAAGGGATGCTGCATTAATTCAGCTCAGCTTCTACAAGTAACACAGCTGATATACAAACAGAAAAAAAAAAAAAAAAATTCAATGTTATTCACCAGCCAGTAGCCACAAAGGACATCCTGAGAGCTGTCCATCTGCCAAATTACAGGGTAGGAGGACACCAGACAGTCACTGTATGTGCCCAGTGTGCTCCAGTCAGTAGCTGTAGGCAGGGAAGTATTCCTACCTGAACTAAACTGAAAAAACAATAGTTTTTTTAAACATCTGATTTTTTAATTACCTGAACTAGATTTGTTTATCCACCTTTGACCCTCAATGTCAATGTAAAGAGCTTAGTCTCATACATAGGTTTTGTTTGACCAAAGTAGGGCATTATAAAAATGCTTTGCATGCAGCTCGAAGTAAGATTCAGATTAACACAGACTGGAAGCATGAGACATATCTCCTAAAATAGCTATTCACTTGCTACGGGTTCCACTGAGGCTTGAAGGATGACAGAGTGCCATTATAAATAAGTTGTTGTCTGCTCAGCTTTGGATGACAAATTCAGGTGCTACAATGCTTTGCCTTTTGCAATACATCATTTTCCTAAAGCATGTGGTGGTTAAGGCAAAACCCTGCTCAGGTGCTGAAAATTCACAGAGGGACAATTAGCAGAAGTAGGACGATTGTATCTGACAGTTCAATAATAATATGAACCCTGTTGATTTGCCCAAATAACAGTGGTAAGTAATCCAGAGCCATAGTATATTTGGTGTTTTGTCTACAATTTAAAGGATAATTTACATCTCCTGCTGTGTGATAGCACAATTAATTATATTTTCCCACATGTGCCTATTTTTAGTGTTTAAAAGAGGTGAGGAATTTGTGACTGAAGAAAGAAAAAGACTTTTTTCCAAAAGAACACTAGAGACATGGTGCCATGGTATGTGGCTAATGTGCTCCCTGTGCAAGAAATGACTGTGGCCACTTTCCAGTCAGTCACCAGTTACCACTTAAATGGACATCTGACACCTCTGTCTCTGGTAATTGATAGTGCAATTGTATAATTCGTTTTTATTTGCAACAATTAACTGGTTTAAAATTAATAAACTAAACTACACAAATAAAATTAAAAAAAAAATCCCATGCTCATTCTCTGTTGCAGAGCAGAATGAGTTAACCGACAGGAGCAGTATGCTTGAATTGCTGAAGATTGTACAGCAAGAGTTGTGAGAAAAAGTTGTGAGAAAGAACTGCAGAAACTGAGAAAGATCCATAAAGAGGGAACTGCAGAAACTGTGTCTCTCTCCCAAAAAACAGAGCTGCCTGCTGCGATAAGTAATTGCACAAAAGAAAAATCATACATTATGGCCTGCTATGTACTAAATCTCACACAGACAGAACAATTGGAAATTGTTATACAGAACTAAAGCAGTGTAAATGTCTGTGCCTCTTGTCAATAAACGTCCTGGCAGCACCACACTGCTCAGTCCGTCTCTCAATCGCCGTTCATTCTTCCCACCAGTTCTCTGGGGAGTTTCATCAGGTGACCTTGGAATAACCACCTACAAAATATGCACAGACTGCCTGAACTTCTAAAATATTTTCCACCCTGAAATAAAACATACAAACAATCCTTTCTTTTCGTTTCCCTTATGGTCTCTAGTCCTATATACAGGAGATCGAGATACTGTATACAGGGACCAAAATCCTAGGAAACTATCCTATTACTTTATTAATAGGATGAAAAAGTTCTGGTAAAATAGTAATAGACTAAGAAATGTTAGTGTGGACAAGAGTTATCTGGTCCCCCTGTGGTGGGGACAGGAAACACCGCAAAAGTAAGACTTCAATTGTCCTCAGTACCTATGTAAATCTCACATCACAGTCTTATGGTGAAATTCTTGGGTATTATATGTGCATTCCTCTTGCTTCAGGTAGTCAATTATAACAAAGGGGAAAAAGCAGCACTTGATTTGATCCAGGATAGAAGAGCTTATTTAAAATTTTATTATTAAAGAACATGTGTGTTACATTAAGCCTCTGAAAAAAGGAAGAGTGGAACTAAATGTAATAGAAGTATATGAAACAAAAGTAACACAAAAATAAGTGAAAAAGCAGTGACCATTCACTTTTTTTTTTTTTTTTACCCCTATGCGGTACATAAAATTAAATTACTAGAATGGAAAATGTGGCAGAAACATACTGAAAAGCTTTTTCACACAGCTGGAGTTAAGGTTGGGAGTCTGTTGCTGCAGAACATTCTGGACTTTAAACATTTCTATCAATTCAAAGAGCAATTTGAAACATTAGTGGGGAAAAAAAGAGAAAGACACGAGGGCTGTGAAAAGCAAAAAATTCCTTTCTTCTTTTTGCTCCAGAATTCTGTATGATACAGAATCTAAGTGACTGGCAGGATTTAGTGGAGAAAGTGTAGCTGTGCAATTGCCCTGTTGTTATTATTATGTTTGGTCTCTTCTTTTAGGCCTCTGCTATGGACAGTACTCTGTAAATAAATGAACTATGGTCTGATGCAGTAATCCTGTTCCACATTCTAATGTAAAACTTCTAATCTATTCCTATTATATTAATAAAAAGAGATATCAGTCCCTTATACCTATGAACAGATACTTGCTCGTTATAATTACTTTTCCATAAACTGAGGTGCAATAAGGGAATTATATGCTCTTAAAATATAAGGGTTCATTCTGTCAATGATAGGGATGGTGTATGCAGCCAAAGGGATTGGATGGAGATATATCTTTGTCTCTCCTGCTGACAGAGATTGTTTTATCCACAGAAATCTGTATGGAGCCCCTAGACATAATATGTACTTAAAGCTGACCCTTTTCACATTTAGGGCAGCAGTCAGACATCACAACCCTCTTGCCATGGAGGAAACAATATTAACAGGCTGAATTATCATCTCAGTAGGCAAAAAACATTCAACAAATGTTGAACATCCAGAAGAAGAAGAGAGCAGGTAAAAGCACAGGACAGAGTAACAGCAAATATCTTTTAATTTTTCCATTTGAGTTTGATCATGACCCATGCAGATGGTGTTTCATGCTTCAGGTGTTTAAACCAACTAATTTTTAAGGGCGCCCACAGGGCATGCATCTCTTAGCACTCTGAGCAGCTTTTCACACTTCTGCTCTCTACAGGCTTTGGAAAACATTGGTTTACCTTGAAGACACTTTTGTTAAGTGGCCTGGAAGCAGGAATTCTGACCTGTAATTTCAGCAAATTTAGGTTTAAGCTGAAATGAAGAAACCTTGAGAAAGTTAATTTTTCTCATTTTAGAAAGCCATCAAATATTTAGCCTCTGGTTAGTCAATAGGAACAGCATGGACAACTCATAATTGAACTGTATATGTTAAAAGCACTTTCATCAAACTGCATTTATGGAAGCAACTACTGTAGTGAAAGACAGAGGGGAAAAAAGCACTATTGGGACACAATCAGATGGAACTAAGGCTCCTACACTGACTTAAAACAGAGTTTTACTAAATTTTCTAAGCCTATGGAAAAATCTAGATAGATTTCACTGCTTGTGTTGACTAAAAATAATACATTGTACCAGCAATAATGATACAAATATAATCCAGAGGGAGATTTGGGATCAGAAAATGGCTGATATGTGAGTGGGGATGGAAGTGGCAGTGACTTTAACAGCAACTCTGAGGTTGAGAGCCATTTTGAAAAGAGTTGGTACATGAGTTTGCTGGGCATATTGTTTAGATATGGATTGACTATGTCATAGGAATGAAGGAAAAATCAAAGCTGTAGGTGAGAAGAGAAGGTGAAATGCAGATTCAGTTCCTCTTTTCAGTCTCAAATTTCTCTGTGCTTTTACTTGGGAAATTCGGTTACTCCTGAGTAAGTACTTCTGCTTTGGAAGCTTTAGACATGTAAAGTTTGATTTTCAGGCTTGTGGACTCTGCTGTTGTCATTGATTTCATGACTCAGCTGTATTATTGATTCAAATCTCAGTATTCCTCACAACCTCTTACACCTTCTGGAGGATTGCTTAAGAGACCATTATTTCCCAGCTAAATTGCATTTAGTTACCCAGCATCACAGAACAAGATAATGTGCACGACAGCCAATCCAGTCCTGACTAGGAACAGGCATATAAAAACCTCCTTGAAAATTTTATGTCATCCTTGCTCTTAAAAATCTCCAATGAAAAAAGTTCCTCAATGTTATGAAACTGGCTATTTACTATAGTTAATATGTTCATCATTCAAATTCTTGTAAAAAAAGCCAATAGCTTTTTTTCCTCTTTTTTTCCTTTGGAACATGGGAAACAATAAATTGCTCTCTATAACAGAAATATTGCTCCATTTTCCAGGAAAAAAAGAAATGGAATCCACACCAGTGTTTACCTTTAGCTTATGTTTTCTGATTTGTTGATCATTGGTGGTTTCCTCTGAATTCTCTATTACTCATCTACATGTGCGATAAGGTATGTATCTCCCAAATTTGACAAAATATCCAAGCATCAACTCAAGCAGAATAATTATTTTCAACTTTTTTGACAGTCCTTAATTTTATTCTTAAATATATTTCAGTTTGTTTATAAAGATATCCCATTAAATAAATGCAGAATAATTAACTCTGAATTCTTGACATTCCTATTTATACATGCATAACTACAATTCACCATTTTCCAATGATAAGACATTAGAATAATATATATTAATATTTTAGCTTGGATTAGGAACTTTGAAGTGGATTTTCAGGCATTTCTGTTTACTATGCTTTTTTTTTGTTTTTATCATCAGAGAGCAGAGACTGATCTATTTTAAGATGAAAAACCACATGGAAGATTTGCCCAGGAGCACATGTGAGCACAAGTACTTTACCTACTTCCTGGTTTTAAGATCACAAAAAGAAACAGTATAGCCATAATCTTGATTCACTCACTCCTGGAAACACCTTTTATGTTGACTTTACATGCACAGCATTTTTTTCTCAATCAAAATAATTTATTCTGGGTACTAGTTATTAACGTAAACTTCAGTATTTTTGGACTTTCACCCCTTTTTTTTGGGCATATATGTACATTTGTATCAGCATCCTTTACAGACTGAACTAAACCTACATCAAAGCTCTTCTGGGGATCCAAGTGAAAGTGACTTAGCGTTACAAAATAGGATGATGGCAGAATGGAGAATTGAACACAAGTATCCCAAATCAAACTAATTCATCCTTCCCCCTCTCACATTAACAAAGGAATTTTTATGTGGTTTTCGTTGTATTTATTTTCTTGGGTTTTTTCCTCTCCTAATGCTGTGAGTTAAATTCACGTAAGTATATTTCTTATGACTGTCTACTATTATAGGGAATGTACTCTTATGGAAATAGATTTTTCCTGTTAACTTTGTTGCATGATATCACAGTCCTGAGGAACCCCCTCCTGCCCCATTTTTCATGTATTAGCTAGTTTGCTGGACTTGGTGCATCAGGAAAGAAAAATCCAGCATCCTCAAGTGTTACTTAAAATAATATTTTAATTAGGACTCTTCTGTATGCATTCTGTAGTTGTACTGGACCCATCTGTTATTGGTCAAGTACCATTAGGCTATCATATCAGTAATCTGATTTTACAACACAATATGAGCTCAAGGTAAAGAAACACTAAGTATTATTTGTCAAGAAGAGCGATCTTTATTAGATCTGACCTTTTTCTAAATCAACACAATAAAAAGGTGAATGTCATTTTTGTACTTTCAAAGATTAGTTTTGCTTACAGTAAGCAAAAGTTGTGTCTCTAAGAGGGCTTAAAATTCTCATTGGAAATAATTGAATCTCATTACCAAGCATGCACTATGAACCTCTTATGATTTGCCCCAATCAACTATTAAAAGCATGTTCCTATTCAAAATGCTACATTTCTAACTTCTGCTGCTACACAGTATAGAACTAGTAAATTGACCTTTCATGATGACTTAAAGCACCATGTAATTAACTTTTCCTCTGTACAGAGTTAAGACTTGATGAAACTGGGAGGTTAAATGCCAATACATCCTTTGCAAGCATTTTTTATAGTGCAATGCTTGGCTTTCAGATGTTAATGATACACTTTCTGTACCCATTTTCCTTTAAAATAAAGAAAAAAAAAGAAAATTTGTACAGCAGTGCACAATGCAGTCCAATTTCACTCTTTGAGCTACCCCAGTCAACAAGTAATAGCTCTGAAATGCAAAGCAATAAGCTGTGTTGGCAGTTATTTTATGTTCCTGATCCAAAAATCCATTGAAGCAGATGGAAATGTATTGTACTCATGGTTGCATGGCTTGCACAAATCTAGTTCTATACAGTTTCACTTTAGCAACCAGAGCAGCTCTGTGTAAGACCTCTAGATGGTCATCAATACCTTTTTGCAGGACCAGTGGTTGATAGGCACACTTCTGAATCAGAGTGATTACACTAGAAACAGGCTTGCCCTTTAAAGTCCTTTAAAGGGTTGAGTGTTGTTTCCTCCATATCTCAGTGACACTTGAAAGTTGGAGAAGAGATTTCCCATTTCTCACTTTATTTTTTTTTCTATATGCAGTTAAAGTTCTTTCACTGACTGTTGCATTCTTAGGGTACAAATGATTCTTCACATGTATTTCCTCGAGATCTCTGGATTCACCAAGAAGTTGCAGTATAGCAGACACTGTAAAAAGTGGTTCCTCTTGTATATCACAGAAATGAAATGTATTTCTTGATTGAATTAGACCCAGAAATATTCACTTCTAAATTGCTGCTGCTACTATTGCGTCTCAGTGTCATACCAAATTAATAGACTCTTAATACTCAGGCTCTTGTGTGCCTACGTTGACATGCATTGTATATAATAGATAATTGATTATAATTAAGACAATAAAGAAAGATCACATTTCCAGGGCAAATTCACTTTTTTTTCCCCCAAGGCCATTGACTGATACATTTAAAATAATTCTGAAATCCATACACAACTAGATGAGCACTGGAATTTATGAAAGCTATACTCCTGTCTTATCAGTTGGTTCACCTCATACATTTTATGATATATACTAGCAATTTTTATTCATATCTCAATGAAAAAAATAAAAAGTGGTGCTGAGCTTGTCAGACCAGAGCCAAGACCAGTTTTTCATATGCACCAGGACAGCAATTGAAAGTATATCTATCACTCAGGAGCAGTGAGTTGTTATAAGGAAATATTTAAAGTCATCTAGGAGGCAACAGGCTATAGGGCAAAAAGTAAAGGGTAGACAATAATCTGTTGAGGCTTCTTGACATCGAAGATTAAAATGACCTTCTAGAAAAAAAAAAAAAAAAGACAGAAAAAGAAAGCACATTTCTGAAACAGCTAGAAAGAAAAACAAATTGCATGGAAATTGTGCTTCAAGCATTGCCTAGCCCATGGTGCCACAACATACAAAAAGGCCAATTGCTTCAAAATCTCTCCTTTCCTGTTTCAGGGGAAATGCCTTTTATTATAAACAGTGCTGGAGAAATGTTTCTAGAAGGCTTTACAATGCCAGTGCTCACATATGTCTCAATCAAATGAATCGCATCCCAGCAGAAAATTACAAGGTATTAGGGAAAGAATGTTGCAAATTATAGCTAATTCATTGCTTATGAGAACCCAGAGGGTCCTTGAGTGGCTTGAGAAGTGGGCCTTTGAAACCTGAAGTTCAACAAGGCCAAGTGCAATTCCTGCACCTGGGTCGGAGCAATCCCAGTCAGGCACAAGCACAGGCTGGGTGGAGAACGGACTGAGAGTAGCCCTGGGGAGAAGGACTTGAGGATGTTTGTGGACAAGAAGCTCAACTTGACCCAATAATGTGCACTTGCAACACAGAAAACCAACCATTTCCTGGGCTGCCTCCAAAGGAGTATGGCCAGCAGGGCAAGGGAAAGGATTCTGCCCTTCTGCTGCACTCTTGGGATACCCACATGAACCAGTGCACTCTGTTCTGGGTTAATTTCTCTGGAGCAGTTCCAGAGGAGCCCATGAAGATGCTCAGAGGCTGGAGGATCTTTGATATGGAGACAGGCTGAGAGAGCTGGGGTTGTTCAGTCTGGAGAAGGGCAATCTGCTAACTAACTATCACAAGGAAATAACAGTGTCTAGGAGGGGAAGTCACACAAAAAATGAAAGCAGTGTTCTGGGAGCAAAGATAAATTATGCATCTGTAGATGCCACGCACAGAAAGTTTTTAAATTGAAGCAGAAAGAGGATTCTGAATTTCTGGAATTTAGGGATTAGTTGTGTTGCATTTTAATTTGTTTGAAGCAGGAAAAAAGTGCTTGCAATAATGACAGATTTAAATATATTTTTAAGTGCAAAGGAAACAAAAATTCCTTCAAAAATTTCTATCTACTGTACTCTCAGAAGAGACAGATTAATATTATGTAGCATTCCAGCAGTTAAGAAAAGTGTATAAACAGAAAATACCTATAATCATATGATTTATATAAAAGGCGTAGTATTGGTACATATCTTAAGGTCTGACTCTAAAGCGGACTCAGAGCCAGGTCAGATATAACATAGATGCAGTCAAGGAAGGCCCCAACAGGGACTGCAGTCTGGCCCTTTTATATTCCCATCTACATACTTCAAGATTTGAACTCTTGGCATAATTATCCCATAAATTCCTCCAGTTCTTTACCCTTAAAGGAACTTTATTTTCAGAACCATTTTACTTTAGGATCATATTGGATCAACAGAAACAAAGGAACTTTTTTATTTCTGAGCTTCTGAAGGATAACCACTGTAATATATTGTGCAACTGCTGTAGAATATTGTGCCTTATTGTCATTATTAATCTAATGAGGACATTCCAGATATTTTTAGAATGTCACCGATTCCTGATTTGAATATGAACAACAAATGACAAAGAAATCTGCTGTAAATTAACTTAAAAACCAAACTTGAGATGAATATCCCAGAAGATAAACAAAAAAAGAGATAAATTGTGCCAAACATTGTCTCCAACAGAGCAATTTTCATCTCTACATGTGAAAATGCACTGCAAATTAAGTTGTTTTATTATGACCACTTTCCTTTCAGATTGGTAAGTTTAGTCAAATTATATAACTCAACAGAGATACAGACTGAAATGTGAGAGAAATAATATATACTCTCCCTGAACACCTGGCTCTTTCTCTGCAATTAGCCATTAAATAAATAAGATTTAAAAATAATAAATAATAAATACAATTTAAAACAATGGATATGTATCAATCAGAACATCACAACAAGCATTCAAAACATGTCTAAAGTGTCCACCCTTGACTAGCGCTCTATATTTTAACTACACTTGAAATTCTGTCTGAAAGACAATGACATGATGGCCAGTATATAGTATTACACTAAGATCAACTTTCACTAAAAATATACAGATAAAATTTGACAATACCATAAAAAGACCTGGTCTTAAACTAAAAAAATCCCATGAACTCATAATGGTTTTTATTTTTAAAAAAATTTCTTTATACTCAATACAGCTTCTATTTAACTTGCAGTGTAGAAAACAATGTTGGTTATGATTTCAAACCAGTTGCAGAATTAGCTGTAATTTCATCTGCACAATTGTACACTGCTGTATATCTTAAAACATCAACAGCTACATACAAAAGAATAGAAGGAATTTATTGGCTTTTTTTTCCTTCAAGTTCAACAGTAATGCCTTCTCTCGATCTTGTTCTTCGGACAAAATAATTATTTCTTCTTAAGAATAGCACCCAATAACATAAAACCACAGCTACAGCAATATTAGAAACCATGGACTACAAAACAATCTTGGTTCTAATGCCTTTATGTGGCCGCTCCTACTTCCAACTCTCTTAAGTAGGAAGACAAGACAAGTAGGAAGAACTAGACAATTGTTGATTGTCTAGTTACAAAGGCAACTTTCCTTCTGGAAAGTCATGAAATGCTGCAATCTTCAATCTAAAACCTCTCAGAAACCATTCAACAAGACATTACATAACAGGGTTTTTGTTCACTGAAGTGTAGTTTCAATAAAAATTTTACAATTAAGAATCAACCTGTAAGCTGATCATGTTATTGTCTCTATAGGTCTGCCTGTGAGTGCAAGAGGCACCTTGGAAGAATTTCATTAACAATAATTGTCACTCTTACTAGATCTCTTTAGACGAAATCTCTTTGCTTCAGCTGGCACCCCTTCCTCAGGGTTGGTTCCTTCCTTTCTTCCTTTCCTTTCTTCTCTTTCTTCCTCTTCATTCTCATCTATTTTTCAAACCTTTTTTTATACCTTTTGTCTCTCTCCTCTCACTGATATTATTTGTAAATAACACAAGGTACTGCTGCAGATTCTGATCTTGGTACAATCTTGGAATGGTTCATTGTGTGAGCATGAACGTTCCACAGTCATGTTAGTTCCACGGACACCCTTGAGTTCTTCTCATTGTATTATTAAAATAACCCAAGTATTTTTGGAAGAAGCAATGAAAAATTATGAAAATACTCAAAATGGCTAGCAACAAACAGAACATCTTGAGCTCACATTGCATCAGCTGAACATCCAGCTACTTTTTCATCAGACTAGAACTGACCTTCACTTGTTCCTCTGTAAACATTTACAAGCTCCTGAAACACTCTGAGGTGTACAGAAGAATATGATTTTGAGAAAGGCATTTTTTGAGTTGTCTTAGTAGGAATTAAACCACTTATAAAGGATTCAAGAATGATTTCTGGTTATAAAATAGATTTTGTGAGCAAATCTTTGATTAGAAAGACTTATTACTGGGGGGAACAATAATTTCTGAGAGCAATTTAGCTTTCAAAAACAAACACTACAAAAAGTAATAATCTAAAAAAGTCACATTATTCAACAATTAATGATAAGGTTTTTTTTTTTTATTTAGTCATATTTCTCTACCTTGAGCCAAATAAAAACAAGTTCAGCAATTTGCTCTCTAGTGATGTCAGCATCTGACACTTCAAGAAAAACTTTGAATTAGTTATTCTAACCAACAGTGTGTTCCTACTGATCCTTATCAGCAGTTCCTATAGATCATCCAAAATAAGAGAACTTTTGAAGCGTCTTTTTACATCAGTTTTATTCTGGAGCCTATCCTCTGGGTAGATGTTCCCACCTAAGAAATACAGTAATTTAAAATAGGTTGTTTGGGGGAAAAATACTTGAAACATTCTTTTCATATATAAAACACCCTACCTTTTAATATTCTCTAGCTGCTATTAACTAACATTTGTGAAGCATATATGTGCTGTCAAGAAGGAAGCATGAAATGACAACAGAACAGTGGCAGGGTCTTGAAGAACTTGGGATATCACACTTACATGTGGATGTTTGTTGCTTTTAAAAAGAAAGATAATCACTTAAAGGATATCTAAATTAATTAAATGTTTTATTCTTGGGGAAAATCAACCACAAGGAAAACCATATTGATAAATATAAATAAAATCCAAATACTAATTATAATAATAGCAGGTCACTCAAAACTCACAATCAATTTTATTGAGCCTGTGTGAAGAGACACAGTCTGCAGTTTTAGATGATGACAGCATTGGCAGCAAAGCTACCAAAGGAAGTTCACAACCCCAGTCCAACCCTCACTATTCACTGCTCAAATTTGCTGATCTCAGTGAGGCAGAAAACCACAAACCCACAAACAGCTGTACTAGCACAGGAGAGACTGAGACAAACTGCATGGGAGGAAGACAGGACTGCAGAAATAACCTCAGCTGCCTTTGTGTGCCATGCAAGCATCTTGTGAAACTGCATCCTAAAAGTTTATCTACAACCCACAAGCTTTCTCACTTCCTACTTCACTGCTGCACTTGGTAAAAGAGAAAGTATCAGCTGGTATTTCTATGTAGGCTAAGCTTAGTTGTAATCCTCATTTCACTACTCTAGGTACCAGTGGATACCCACAGAAAGATGGATAAGCACAAACACTCAGAGCTTGCTGACTGCAGGCGCAGCGTCTGTTGGCTTGTATGTAGACATCCATAATGAAATTAGGAATCTTGGTCTCCCATGCAGACAGAAGATAATACACCCTTTCATAGCCTGAATCAGATGTTTAGATGAGACCAGGCAAAAAATATTATTAAATTTTTTCCTAAACTTTAGGCAGAACAATATTTTTTAGACTCGGCCTCAACTTAGGTACTTGAAGGCTGTATTTTGTGACATTTCCAAGGCATCTATCTATATATATATTTACTTATAAATGATGTCAGCAATCACCATTAAAAGAGTAAGTCTATATAAAGTTTGGAAATATTTGCATTTCAGATGCCACACTGCATTTGATGAGTACCTGCATTTTGTTTACTGAGGGGATCAAATTATTTGGCTGAACTTTAAATACAAAGCCGTACTGGATGACTTGTTTCAATGGCTTTACCCAGAGCTGCATTTAAGCTTTAAAGAACTGAAAGCTTTCTCTAACATCCCTGGGACTTCAGTTTACATCGTACTGAAGTGTTGGCTTAAACAGTGCTGCTTTACTGAGCTGCCAACTCAAATCCAAGTGGACCTTTAGGATCCACATCTCTCTTATGCAATGTATCACTACACTTCTTCAAAATCAGCAATACCTCAGTATTTGTAGAGTAGGGAAGTCAAAATTTACTCTTTGTATAATAGTTGCAAATGATATTTACTCTAATGTGCACTAATAAAAACAGTAAGGTAAATTTTCATTATGGGAAGAATCTGAAGCACAGTTTTGCATACTGATTTTTATCTTTGTATCTTATGCAAGACAAGAATGTCACTAGCTTACATGCCATGTTCAGACTTCCCTGTTTTATTATTCAAACTCTGTATGCAGTTGTATTTCTAACCTACTCTCTTTCATCTGTATACACTCATCAAGAGAAAAAGATCTGGGGGTCATGTGGGAACTGTGGTTTTTGCCACAGGTATTTTAAAAGCAAATAGTTCCCTTAGACACTAAAATGAAAACAAAGTCATTATGCTACATTTTCTGGAATGAAATGGTACTGAAAATCCCCTAGTAATATTCAAAACAAGTCAGGATTTTTATCTGATATTCTCTTGGTTTTTTGGTTCGGTTTTTTTTTCCCCTTTTTATGCAGCAACATTAGAGTGTCAAGCTACTCTGTCCCATTTCTGAACTTGTATGGAAGATTTTGGTTTGGTTTTTTTTTTCCCTTTTTATGCAGCAATATTAGAGTGTCAAGCTACTCTGTCCCATTTCTGAACTTGTCTGGAAGATTTCACTGGTTGAAGGGTAGGGAGGTTCATGGTTTCTGATAAAGGGTTATTACAGTGCAATGAAATTTTGTTTCGGGGTTTTTTTCAAACCACTTCAAAATAAAACCCACACAAAAATAACCACATGTTAACTGTGTGGTTAATGTCTTAACAAACTCATTGCTTTTGAGATGTTTTGATCACAGTGGTTGGCTCTGATTTTTCAAAAACTGGTGACATCAATACGGTTATCTCTCCGCTATTTTCCTCTCACCATTTCCTGTACTCATAACTGCTTCTCACTAATTCCATTTCATTACTGAACCACAGGGATTAAAGAGGACACTGCCATATACCTATAAGTAGAACTGGTCCGATCAGAACCTCTAAATTTCTGTGCCAACATTTCAAGAGCCACTTCAGAGTGACTTTCACTACAAGTGACCCCCTATTGTCAGCTTTAGAAATTTGCATTTTATTTCTAGTTTGGTTTTATACAGCTTTCAACTACCAAACACAGGATCGGGTAATCCTTCAGTCTCTTGGAGGATTTCTGTTGTCTTTTATGAAGACCAGTCAGTAGAGCCAAAAGACAGCAGAACTCTCTGCTCTTTTAATAAGTCTTTTATATTGACATTGTTTTTCAACAAGCATGCCAAAGTTTCCTTTGTGTGGTATCACATAAATACCTGATAGCTGTTGAGAAAAGTGATGGCTTGAGCATGGCTTTTTAAAATCTACATGGAAAGAATTCTTTTTATAGTAAAGGGGTTTTTAATCTGAGAAATATAAGACATAACAAGATCTCAAAGGTAGAAATTGAAATTATGTAAACTAATTTCAGGCAAGAAATAATAAGAAGAATTTGCAAGTTATTACTAATGAAAGCACATAATGTATTTTTAAGCACGTGAGATCAAAACTGAATAACTACTTCAACACATGGAAGTGTCCTTTGTGAAATGCTGAGCTTGAAAGAGAATGATTGGATGGACATCTGTTCCTGTGCTGTCATGGAAGCAAGTTCAATAAACAGGCTGGTCCCTTTTGATCTCAAATTGTTCAAAGAAAACAACTGTAGTAAAAGAGGATAAAACTGTATGCCAATGCAATCTATAAATAATCCTGTCATATTTAATTTGCCTTTTTTTCCCAGAAAAACCTCATCTTTAGCTATAAAATTACCAAAAGAGAAACAAACAACATCAATTTTATTATACAAAAATTTCTGAGTTGCATTTTTCATTAAATAGGTCTGAATAGCTGACCAGGAATCCCATATGTCTGCTACTGAAATTGTATTATTGACTGTATATCTTTTACACAAGTAAGGATGAAAACTTAAAAATAATAAAAAAAAAAGAGAGAGAAAGGTGAGGCAAAGGCGAAGGGAAGGGAAGGGAAGGGAAGGGAAGGGAAGGGAAGGGAAGGGAAGGGAAGGGAAGGGAAGGGAAGGGAAGGGAAGGGAAGGGAAGGGAAGGGAAGGGAAGGGAAGGGAAGGGAAGGGAAGGGAAGGGAAGGGAAGGGAAGGGAAGGGAAGGGAAGGGAAGGGAAGGGAAGGGAAGGGAAGGGAAGGGAAGGGAAGGGAAGGGAAGGGAAGGGAAGGGAAGGGAAGGGAAGGGAAGGGAAGGGAAGGGAAGGGAAGGGAAGGGAAGGAAAGGAAAGGAAAGGAAAGGAAAGGAAAGGAAAGGAAAGGAAAGGAAAGGAAAGGAAAGGAAAGGAAAGGAAAGGAAAGGAAAGGAAAGGAAAGGAAAGGAAAGGAAAGGAAAGGAAAGGAAAGGAAAGGAAAGGAAAGGAAAGGAAAGGAAAGGAAAGGAAAGGAAAGGAAAGGAAAGGAAAGGAAAGGAAAGGAAAGGAAAAAAAAAATAAACCAAAGCATTGAATACCTGTTCAGTCTGAAAACACCCAATTGTCAGCACTGTTTCACTGTAGAGACACCTGCTGTAGCCTCTACATGTTGATAACATACACACACTGACATATCACAAGAGTGTGATGTCTCTAAATAAACTATACAAACACTCAGAACAAGACATCTGGAGCAAACATAACAGATCTGTAATTTCATTCCCTTTAAGATTTTCAATTTGATTTAAGCAGTTTGATAGACCTTGTCCTACTCCTACCCATGCAAGCGTGATAAGGATGTTATTGACCACCTGACTTCATATTGCTTTGCTTTATTACTCCTTAGAAGTTTCATATGGTAAAACTGAATGGGCAGAGGAATCTAAAACTGGCATCTAGTCTAGTGTGAAATGGAGAATAAGAAATATTTTTGTTATTATTTGTTAATACTTTCCTCAGAGTATATTTTGCCAAGATTATCCAGCTTTTATGATCTCAAGAAGAGAGCCATAATCCTGTGAAACCTGCGTCAAAAATATGTTATATGTGGAAGTAAATTTTAACTTTACAGGCAACATTAAAGATATACTGGGGAAATTAATGTGGAAATTCCTCATTTACAGAAACCATGTTTGATCATGAGCCTTGAGTTTCACATTCTCCTGATATTTAGCATTAGCCAGGTGAGAAAGCAGATCTTTACATTTTTAAAATGTGTCCTGTTATGATCAGTTCAGACATAAACAGCTCTTAAAATAGTCAACCAACCAATAACTGGTGTAAAAGGGCCAAAATCTCCGGTCAGTTAATTCTCTGGCTTTGGATTTCTTGTGTTAACAGGATGTGACAAACCTGGGTGGGATCTTGCACAGAACAAATTTGTCAGCTTCCTAAGCAGTGGTTCATCTAATTCATTAGGAAATAGTTTGAAGAATAAAAAAAAATCACCAAACTCTATGCCATGCTCAGTTCACATACCAAGAGGACCATAATTATTGGTTCATATTTATCCTTTCTTCACACAATATTAAAAGTCCAGTGGTTTAGGGAAGATCAGAAATTCAGGCAGAAACCCTTTCTGAATGAAATAAATAATTTGATAGACACTGAGGAAAAGATACCATGTAAAAAATATGAGATTATGTTGACGTTAAAGATTCCTCAAAACATTGGATTTATGACATAAATGTACCTAATTTAAAAGTATTTTGGAAATAATTTCCTGCCCAGTAAATTCAGTGTTAGGAGAAATAAGAACCATTACTTATTGCAAAAAGAAAGAATATTCTTGAATAGTTTGGTTGTCCCCTTCCTCTGATCAGTTCATCTCTCTGAGTAAAACACAGTTTCACGGGCAAAACTAGTTTGTTTGCAAAGTTTTCAAGGTTTTCAGAAGAATAGGAAACTTAAAAACCTTGCAAATAATAACTGAAAATATTATTTTATTAATATAAGCTCTCTTTTATTTTACGTTCTCCAAAATTTTCTAGGAACTTGGAATAACAGCATTTTAAATCATGACATATTGAAGGAAAAGATATTTCAAAGAAAATATCTGCCATAGGCAGGGTAAAAAATAATTTCACAAACCACCAATTCAAGATTTTTATCCAAAAATGTCAATACTAAAGCTGCACTATGAATCTGCTTCTGAATAAAGTTACATGAAAGTGAATTGAGAGAAAATCCAAAGAAATATGCTTAACATACATAGACAGAAGAATCAGCTATTTTTTCTGAGTTTCTGAAACAGAATTTATTATATGATAGCCTCTTCTATTTTAAAAACTGTCTTTTTCTTTCCCAGATTAAAAGAGCAGACTTTAGTAAATCTTTTATCATTCACTCAGAAGCCTCTGTGTGTAAGCACAGAGAGAGGCATATGTTTTCTGAAAATAGTTATGTGTGTTAATATGAAAATAGATAAATATGGTTTTTAAAAATAGTTATTGGATGGACTGATTTTAGATTGAAATTCCATTTACTGCGTCCTGTTATTTTTGCCTTCATTTAAACACCACAATATAATCTGGTTATTCAATAGCCTTTTGTAAAGAATTGCAAACACAGAAGCCTTTATCCTACAGATACTCTGTTTCTTGTAAGAGGAACACTGAGGAGTTTCTCATAAACAGACAAGCTTCGCTTGCAGAAACAGAAGAGAAAGTTGCTAAAACTATTACATATGTGAAACATTTTTAGTAGAGAATCTGATTTGTGATTCTGCCAAAAAAAAAAAAAAAAAAAAAAAAAGATTGTATTTTCTTTTGCTTTTTCCTGGAGAACATTGTAAACTTTTCAATTATGACTAAAATGACAATCTTTTTTCTTTCCTATTACTACTTTACAGTTCCATATCTTAATGTTCTAACCATATGCTCCACTGATCAAATCAGCAGATGTTTCTTCTTTTGAGCTCTGCCTGCAAATATCTCAGCAGGGTCAAAAGAGCTGATTGCCAACAGTGCTAACTAAACTAAACATATAATAGGAACAGACAAAACTTTTATCAGTCAGATTCCTAGGGGTTTTTTTACTATAAATTTTTAGCTATTGTTAATCTCATCAGAAATAAAACTGCGGCCTCAGAATTTGAAATTCTCTTTGTTCTCAGCATCAGTGTGTCAGAATTCATCTTTGGGACATGATGCTGTTTATTAGCTCAGCTATTTTAAAAACAAAACACCCAGCAGTGTTTCTGAGCAGGTGACTGGCTAGAGTCAGGCTCAGCAGTCTCCTTGGGGGTGTTCTTTTTTACATCATTTCTGACCTTGCATACTAGGCCTGTCACATCTTTTTTTATTCATATCAATACACTAAAGTATATATTTAACATTTCACCCTGCTTTCCCTCCACCCTGTGCTGTTCCCTTTGAGATAACAATCTGTATGTAACTACAGTAGCTAGTGAAAGAAGTTCACTGAATTATTTAGCTTTGTTTGCTTTGTCTGAGTGCTGGAGAGAATACTGATATACACAGCTTTCTTACTCCTAGTCCTGATTCATGAGTCATATATCTTCTTGTGCATATTTTACAGCTGCTGACTACAGCCTTAGGGATTTTTAAGTAATATTGTTTTCCCAAGAGCTATTCTTTTTTGGGCAAACCACAAATGAGTCTAAGAAATAGTAGCTTATACAATTTAATTATATAATTAAATGAAATGAAAAAGATCATAGGATCACAGAAGAGTTTGAGTTGGAGGGGACCTTAAATATCATCTGGTTCCAACCCTTCTGCCATGGGCAGAGAGACATCTTCCAGTAGACCAGGTTGCTCAGAGCCCCGTCCAACCTGGCCTTGAACACTCGTAGGGATGGAGCAGCCACAGCTTCTCTGGGCAATTTGTGATTGTATAAGACTTTCAAAGGTCTTCACTTTTGTCTGAGATACTGATTTTACCCCAAATTCACCAAGGCTTTGCATTTTGTATCTTTGCATTTTGATTACATATGTACCAATAGTTCTAGCCTACAAATTCTGAGTTTGGAGAATGCTGTAGTTACTTCTATTTCTAAAAACACATATCCTTGAGACTATGAAAGATGTACTACTGACAACATCATTATGTCTATGACTCTCTGAAAGATTGGATTCTCCAGCTGCAATAAGGGATGTTGCATCCCTTCTGTCACCTGTATCATAACCTGTCATGTAGTCTTCAACCTAAGTGATATTGTTCTTTCAGGGCCCTTCTAATATTTTTTAAGGTTTTACCTGTGGCTGTTTTCTTTAAAATATGGATGACAGATGGCAAGTGGAGCCTAAAAAAATAGTGTATGTCATGATGTTTCAATCTATGTCATGATTCTGAAGTAAGTTTGGCATAAAAAAATAAGCATTATTCTAATATATCTAGGATCTAGCCTGAAATACATTTGTCATTTAGCTGCTACATCAGACATATTTTCACAATAAAACAAGCTAGGCCTCCAGTGATCATTTCTCTCTCTTCTAACTCTATGTTTCTGGGGGAATTTTAAATTTTTTTTTTAAATTACTACTATTTTTTTTTCCAAGCTCTATTACTGAGACAAACACGATTGAAGCTGTTGTTATTTGGTCACTGAGAACCAAGCAGATGGTAAATAACTGTGTTAAACCAATGACACTAACTTAAGGCATTCACTTGTCAGCAAAATCTTGGCAAAGGCTCTATTTTAGAATCAGAACATGTCCTTCAAAACTTGATGGACATCTGACATTTTTCATTGGTTGGGAGTTGAAGCATCCAGCTCTGACTGGGAAAAACAATTGTGTATGCCAACGGATAAATTCATATATCCTTCTTAAACTTTTAGAAATTCTAAGTTTAAAATTTAAAATAAAACTCTTCTACTGGGTTGCTATCTTATTTAATTGGACTTTATTGTAGGAGAAGCTGAGAAGAGTTAAGCAGAAGAAAAATTTCTGAAAATCCTTAGGAAAAGGCACATTTTTCCCTGCACTTCTAGGCACCTAGCAAAATAAAGTTCTGATCAATAATTAAAGATAGAGAAAAGTATTTGGCAGAACTAATAAACAGCATTCATGTGAAAGGTGTTGCATAAGGTATTGTTCTTTCTTTTTAGAATCATTAATGAACGCAGACTTTCCTCCTCATTCATGAGATGTACATCAATAATCGAGCCACTCATGAAAAGAAAACTGCAAAGCCCAGTATACAGTTAAATAGACAATATTTCCTCTGTCACAAAAGATTGCACTTTGCTAGGGAGAGAAACCATCAGCAAGCTCAGAAATGACAAATAAAATTGAGTTTATTCACAGTGAGATGAACCATTCACTGTTGGCAGTTTCAGATTATTGAACTGAAGGAAATGGACACGGTTCCATTCAAAGCTAAGAAATGCTCTTTGACAGGTGATTAATAGGACAATCAAAACAAGAACATTTAAAAAACCCAACACAAAGATTGGGTTTGAATAGGTCAAACATTTTATGCTACATTTTATACCCTGTAGGTCAAGGGTCAGACATTGTAGTACACTGGGATTTAGGTGGGTGACAAAGGTCTAAAGTGAGCAACAGCAAAAAATAGTGGGGAAAGGAAGGTTTGGACAGTGTGAGATTAATTCTTTGACAAGTGTGTTTTCTATATCTTCAGCTTCAGATCAACCACTTTTGCTGCAATTAACGTTCTATAATATGAGGAATTTGCAGACCATGGGTGGTAGAAATAAATTTTGATAAAATGCATACTTGACCTTATAATCAGAAGTAATTAACAAGGCAACTACTTTATTACACAGAGGCTTACACGCATGTAATACGCCAACTGTAAATAAACCCAATTAAGAAATTATGATCTATTTTTAGCTTCTGAGTCTCTAGAGATATCACAGTATACGCTTCTTATACAAGTACATAGTAGAAACATAAGTTTTAAGGGCAATTTTATATCTTGTTATCAGTCTTCAATGACTTAAACACAATGTATTTAATGCTAAACAAAATGGATCCTTCTAGCATTTTATTTATTGGATGCAGATTTGTATTATTCAAAAGAATGATGCAGCCTGACATAGTAGATAGCATGACTTTTACCCTAGTAGCTGCCATCCACCAGCACCTACACCTGGTAACAAAGCTAATTATTTTCTTTATTCATTTTTGTTATTATCCAGGTCTTCATCTCCTGACATTCACGTACCCTAACCCAACCTGATCCACTGCTCAATGTCTGAGTTACCTGCATCCTATTAACTGGCATCTCTGTTCAGCTCTGCTGGAGTCTGAGACTGAAACACTAATGACAAGATCAAAGACTCACCCATGCATCTATTTCTATATAGCAAGACAAATTACAAATAATAAATCTGAAGGCAACTACTCCTACATAAAATTATAGAACTATTGACACAATTGGGATCTTATGTGAGAGCAAAAAGCATGATAACAACGTGTTTTTTTCCTATGAAGAATTTTAGGGTGTGAATGGAAGGATCTCTACCAGCCCCTGGAGTGGGACTTCATCCTCAAATATTTGGCCATTTATGTGCCAGGGGCAGCTATGGGGCTGACAGGTGGTCTGAGCCCAGCTCCTGGATGTCACCACTTCACAGGTAAACCTCTCTCTCTCTCTCTGTATATATACATATATATATATATATATACACACACATACACACATATATATGTATATATATGTATATATATGTGTATCTGTATCTGTATATGTATATATATGTGTTTCTCTCTAATAGACCTTCACCCTGATTAGACACATGAAGGAACAGAATGAGGCTGTTGGTGTTTTTTATGTTTGTGTGAGTGCTGAGATTTGCCTGTGTGCCTGGTCATGTGTATACTTACATGTGTATTGTATACATGTGTCTGCATGTGTGCCTATAGGGAATGCACACTAAGCTTGATTCTTGGAGCAGGGAGCAGGGAGTTGTCACTGCCTCACATCTGTTGTGCTTCCAGATTTCATAACTGTTAAAATTAAGGATCTGACTCATCCAGAGCTACAAAATAGACTTTAAAGAAAAAGCATATAGTATAATATCTAAACTGTATTCCATTATCTATTCCCTAGAGGTTTTTCTCTTCTTCATATAACATGGAATTTTATTATCTGGGTGGTTCAGTAAATTTTTAGTTAATTAGAAGCAGAGATAGTCCTATAAAAATTAATTATAGAAAACAGATGTTGATAATTCTTGGAATCCTGCAGCCTCGTATTATAGAAGTTTCATTGTCCATAAGATTTATGCTTAGTTTGCAAGCCTCAGGACTGAAATTTCTTAGGTTCTTCAAGACTGAACCTTTGCCAAACTTCTTGAGGTTTTCTCTACTTGGTTTATCTGTGACCTCAATTTCACAGCAGGTGTCTGTTTATATGCAATTTGTAACACTTTTCTTTAGCCTTGTATGGTATGACCATAGTTATATAAACAGAAATAGTGATCTGTTATTATTCCATGTAAAATGAAATATTTCAAGACCATGTTAGATGGAATTTTGAGCAACCAGGTCTAGTGAAAGGTGTCTCTGCCCATGGCTGGGGGATTGCAGCTAGATGATCTTTAAGGTCCCTTCTAATTGAAACCATTCTATGGCCCTATGATTCTGACTTACAGCTCTCAGACAATGATGTAGTGTAAACAGATAAAAGCCTGATAGAACAGCAGAGTCCTTGAGAGGGAGAGAAACAGAACACAGCACAGAAGAGCACAGGCAGGGGACGACCAGTGGGGCAAGGCTGGCATTGGATTCAGCTCACCCATGGACAGTATAAGAAAAAAAGGTCTGGAGCTGTACAAACTGGGTTCAGGGGTAACAGAGACAATGAAGTTATATCTGACATAGGTACCATAACACAGAAAATCTGGAGGTAATGTGCAGCTGCAGATGAAAGTGTAGGAGTAAAAGCATATTAGCTAAACCTGAACTTGGGCACCAGATGGTTCCTAGGGTAGGGAAGGGAAAACCATCAGCATGAACACTGGTGGACTCCAGATGCTAATTTTCTGGAACACCTTCCCAAACAACAACCAGTAAAGTTAAACTGCTCAACCTGGAAAAGAGCAAGCACAACACCAGGACAAGGGATAGAGAAATGCATGTATAACAATTTTAACTGCATAATCCTTTTTTTTTTCCCTCTACATTTTTAGATTTCAATAACTATCAATTCCTGGATTTGACTGTTAGGATTTCACTTATACAAGCAAAAAAAATAATAGGTACGTATGTATATATATATATATATATATATATATATATATATATGTTTATAGAATGAGCTTTTTCTTTTTCTATAAACAGGATTTTGAGTGAAACGTTTTCATGTGAAATTTATTGACATTACTGAATTATATTGGCTGGAATAAAACCTGTATTGTGCCCAAACTAATAATGCATAATTTCCAAAAAAAACTGAACCAAAGAATAAAAGAAAATTAATCTTTTAAAAAACCCCACAAGACAAATAATAGTAACTACAGAAGCACTTTAAGAGCAATAATTCTCATGTGGAACATCACTGATTTAAATAATAAATAAATTGCAGAGGGAGGGGAACCTGAATCCATCCCACTCTTGCAAGTTTAATGCCAGGGTCAACAATATATGCCCAGAGCCTGGGGAGGGATCACAGTTCAGCAGGAGAGCACCTGAAAGACATTCCAGCCACTCCAGCCGGTAGCCTGGCTTCATCAGTGTCCCAGCTGATAAATGCCTTTTTGTTAACTCAGGCATAATGGGGAATAACAGGAGGAAATAGAGATGTGCGTGTATGCAAGGCTAAGACCAGAGAAAATCTGGGGTCTCCCCAGAAGGAGGTCTCCCACAATTACCTGGAATTTGCAGAAGGCTGATGTACTCAGTGACTTTTTTGACTTGGTTTTCTGGCAAGTGTTTTAGCCACACCCCCCAAAATAACTGTTGGTAGTAGGAGATTTAAGTCACCATTGCTTGTTTGAAATGTAGCTTCTAATCTTGCACACACTCTTCATTTATTGTAACACAAAGTAAAAATGTCTAAAATGAAACAAAGAAGACAATGATAATTCTTTAGACTAATATAATTCAATTCATATTTCAGTTCATTAAGGGCATTCCAAAAGGAACTACTCATGCTCAAATGAAGGTTGGTAAAGTTTTCTGAAAACAGGAGCTCGCTCCATTGAATGTCCCTGTTTGATTGTTTGTCACCATCTGATCAGGTACTTAATAATTTTACCACTTAGCAAATCTCCATGTAAGTCGCAGCAACTGGTTTGCTCATCTCAAAACATCTCACCCAGCCAGTTTCAGTCAAACATCTGTTTGTGCATATGATGACATGGTCTGGAGAAGGAAGAAATTTAGGGATTTGGCTGATTTGTCTGTACAAACACAGGCACTTGTGCCAGTCAAAATGCTCCTGCTTCCACTGTCTCTTAAGCCAGGTGTAAAAGGTCTTCCCCAAACCCTACATTTTGACTGCCAACCCATGTGAATGCCTCAGATACAATGGGATACCTCTTAGAACACCTAAAAATGTCATTACATACCTTTGCTTACATTACATACCTGAATCATTCCCACATGGTCTAAGTGAGAATGAATGAAAACTGATACTGTCAGAGCAAAGCTTTTGGAAAGTTATTATTTTGGAAGCTGAATCTTAATTGGGCTCCTGGCTAAAACTGTGCTTTAAGACATACCAGTAAAAACACCAAAATTATGTCAATACACCAAAAACATACATTGGAAGTCTAAAAAAAATTATTTTCAGGATGTTTCCCTTTATGAGCTACTTCAGTTTTTGTTTCTGAATGTCAGTACATTGCACTGAGTCAGAATTCCTTTCTATCTTTTGTTCTTGCAAATCTTTCAAACAAGCAACAGTTATTTTCCCTTCTTTCTTTATTTCCAGTAGCGAGTCTAAATAAATTCTCCAAGTTTGTTAGCTGCCTCTTTGCTTTCAGAGACCTGTTAATAAAATTTTGCTATTGAACTTGCCCTTGTTCAAAAAGTGTCTTCTGCCACAGGATTTCATACAACAACACCAAAACAGAAAACTCACATCAGATATGGCCACCTACCAGCCAGAAAAATCTGTGTGCCATGAGATTTTTGAATGCTCTTTACCAGATAGCTGTTACTGTACTAGGTGCTGTCAGTATCAACAATTTCTAGCTTGTATGCAGATGGTCAGGTGAACATAACTTGTTTTTATAGCTCTATACTGCAAGCACATAGGACTGAACCAGGACATGGACTGTAACACTGACATTTCTGAAAGAGTTCCTGTTCCTGCTGTAGTGTGAGAGAAGGGTTAAACAGACATGAGATTAGGTATTGTGTCCTTTTTTTGTACTACTATTATTATTATTATTATTATTATTATTATTATTATTATTATTATTATTATTATTATTATTATTATTATTATTATGGTGCTGTTAGTATCCTACCTATTTTAACAATACTTCAAAGTATCCAGGACAAATCAAGAATCAGGTTTATACCCATCTACTTATGCAAAATAAAACCTAAGTTTACAAGCCATTGCAATAAGCAACAAAGAATCTCAGAATTTAAGGATGTGAAAGAAATGTAAAATAATATATGTGACATGGTTGGGAAATGAACACAGTTCTACCAGTCCTGCATAAATTGAGATAAACCTCATATCCATTACATCAGCCATAACTGCATTGTTAGACTAAAATGATTTTATTCTATTTTCCTAGAATCGTAGAATGGCTTGGGTTGGAAGGGACCTTAAAGACCATCTAGCTCTAACTCCTCTTGCCATGGGTGGCAAACTATCCACTAGAACAGGTTACCCAAAGACCATCCAGCCTGGTCCTTAACACCTCCTGAGACAAGGAGTCCACAGCTTCTCTGGGCAGCCTATGCCAGTGACTCACCACCCTCACAGCAAAGAATTTCTTCCAAATATCTAATCTAATTATACCCCTTTTAGTTTAATGCCATTCCCCCTTGTCCTATCACTACATATCCTTGTGAGCAGTCCCTCTCCAGCTCTCTTGTAGCCCTCTTCAGGTAATGGAAGGTTCTCTGAGGTCTTCCAGGAGCCTTCTCTCCTCCACACTAAACCACAACTGTCTCAGCCTGTCTTAATAAGAGAAGTGTTCTGTCCCTGTGATCAACTTAATGGTCTCCTCTAGACTCTATATCTAGGAAATAGTTATTTATGAAATCTTAGCCTAATCTCTATTTCATTCCAAAATAGGAAAGTGGTTGCTATTTTGATTATCTGTCGAAGTAATTAAAGCAAAACTTTTGATTGCTCTGTCAATACAGCCTAAAGAGCCTTGTGAGTGTATTTGCTTCTTCCTAAATGTCATAGAACATCTGGATGGGCTGGATTCCCAGGTGACACTGGCAACCTTATTTTTCCTGAAATCAATGAACCTGGTTTCATACATGCCAACTAGGAATTTGAAAATCACTCCCTCTAAGAGTGTAGTTTTGACAACAGCAACATCAGCTGAAGCAGACAGTGTATGGATCTTACAAAGTCTTTGAGACTGAGAGAATATGTTTGCTATCATATTAGAAGAAATAATTATTATATTTTAGCCTCATCACACATCTCCTTTAACCAACAGTACGTACGAGTCCATATTGGATATGACAGTCTAACTTAAGAAAGATGTTTTTAAAAGCTATCCATTGTGACCCAATATATTTCAAGAAAAATTCATGTGTGACTTGTAAATTCATTACTTCAATCTATGCAAAAAGCTCAGAGTGTTGGGGTTGTTTGAATGATTTTTAGCAAATTTTGCTTTGGAAGGTGGTGGGGAAATTGCTTACCTTAAAAGAAAGGAACAAAGATAGAAAAAGGGTGACAAACGCTTTAAATGGCAGGAAAGCTGGCTTGGGTACACGATGTCCCTTGCATCAAGCACAAGGTAAGTGGTTTCAAATCAATCACCATGACCAGGAGAGAGAGCCTGGAGTCAAGTAGGGAAAGCAGGAATTATATGGTGAGAAAAGTGCCCCAAAAGCACTTGAAAATGATGTAAATTAATGCTGAAAGCTTTAGTAATAACCCAGGCCAACATGTCCTTCCACTCAGCTTCTTGGAAGAGAAAGGAAGTTTTTGCATCACCAGGCTTTTTCAAATGTCACATTTAATAATAATGAAAAGGTGCAAAATTTACTGAAAATGCATAAATTGCATCTCAGCTGTGTAGAGGAATATGGACTCATCATGAATTTCATCCTGCTAGGACCGTATCAGTGTAAATTGTGCATAATGGTAAAATTAACTACAATTTTGTGACCTGATCTTTAAAGCCTCTGAATGCTTCAGAAGAAATCCTGAATAGTTTTAATCAGCACTAACTCTAAAGTATATGCATATAGAGGAGAGGGGAGGAAAGCAGCAACCTCCCCCTGGTCACAGCACAGTCCCAGGCAGAGATACCTGAATGGATTCTGAACTAGCTCAGCCAGAAGAAGCAATAGGATATATGTGTACTGCCTCTCCCTGTGAAATTAGAGCCTTTAGAAGTGTGTTGGGATATGGGATCATTTAGCTTAGCTAAAACTGCCTCTGGCATCCCAGCTAGAAAAAACAGAAAAAATTATATTTGGACTAACAATAGTTTTCAGTGCTTCAATTATCTCAGTCTTCAGAGTCCCAAGTGCAACTTCTCTATCAAACTGTACATTAAGTACTTTAAGCTGTGTCAACCCTTTTTCTGGTACAAGTGTACTGCCTGTATCTAGTTCCTTCAGCATATTATGTACAGACAGCTCCAAATAGAAAGAAAATTTACATTTTTTCCCAAGTATTTTTCTAATAAGATAAAACTTGTAAAAAAAGAAAGAAAAATATAAAATTTCAGTGAAAAAACCCACTTACATACTCAAAACCCCAAATATTCTTTCTCAGCATAGCCTCAGTAGAAAAACAGGTTTGGATGTGTCTGTGGTTTTTAGTCTGACATGACACATAAGGCAATGTGAAAGCCTGTTTCTACAATCTAAGTGGAAAAATCTAATAGCAAGGTATTACCTTTTATCATCAATGTGCTTAGTTCATAAGAAGCTAATAAAAATGCTCTAAAATTAAGAATGAATTTTTCTAATTTTTTGATTAAAGATCAGAAATCAGTATTGTTAAAAATCTTCACTCTCTTTATAGGTAAATTTTTTTTTAAAATTATACAATGTAAATCTAGGGTTTTAAAGTATATAGTTTTCTTGTTTTCCTGTAGCAGCCTGGAGCTGAGCCTCCCATTGAGGAGTTTCTCTGGGGAAAGCTACTGCGGAACCAAAACTGGCAAACCCAGCAAGGAGCAAGGAGTATGGAGGACAGTGTAGTGGGACCAGAAAACACAAAACTCATAGACAACAATTTTTGGTTGTTGGTAGGGCCAGTAAAATCAGCAACCTCTGAGGCTGGTCCAAAACTGAGTTTTAACAAATCTCAAAATGTCAAAAACTAGGTGCTCCACTCATGAAGAACATATTAACATGTTTATGAATTAGACTTTTCTGAGCCGGGGTAAGAAACTAAGAGGCAATGAAAAGGAAGCAGGGTGAAGTTACAGAATGAGAGAGTGTTTAAAAAAAATTTAGTGGCAATCCCAAGTAACAGAACAAAATAATTCATGCTGTTGTCAATGGAGCCCTGAAGAAAGGGGCTCGGGTTCCTCACACAGGTTTCTGCAGATTGTGAAGTAAAATATATTCAGATTTACTTACTTCAATACAGCTCAATATATTATTATGCTACTAATATAGTAAATTATAATTTCCATTTTACAACAAGAGAGCAGAAGCAATGAAGTTAAGCACCCAAATTCACACCAATAATCATATACAGACTGCCTGTCTCTTGATGACAAGACCAATGCCCCAATCACTTTTCTTCCCTCATTTCCATTTCTCCATATGTCACACTTTATTACCATAACCATTCTTTGACTTATGTGTATAATCATTTAACAATACATCATTTAAAATACTTGCCTCACAAAGGCTGACAGAGAAAAACATTTCAGAAGTCATTAAATACTTTTATTGAAAATCACTTCAAACATTATATTATTAGCTGTATTAATAATAATTAGTAATGGCCATTAGTCCAGACATTTGTAGTGCTCATGATTCTTTTCACTAAAAAGAATCTGTCTTTTAGAGAACAACTGCTGGAAGTTAATTGTCAGGTGGGTATAATGATGTACATTTATACTGAGGTTATAATGGAACATAAAGTGCAGTTCCCCAAGATGCTTAATTGCTAAATCTTAAAATGCTACACTTAAAATTTGTATTTCTAAGAGAAGTTTAAGACAATAAAAATAGTTCCTAATAATTGATAAGCATATAAATGTGGGGCTTTTTTTTTTCGTTTCTGGACACCTACAGGAATGTATTGTCCTTTCAAACCAAATCAGTACTATGTAGCAAATGAGGCTTGGGAATTAGATTAATTCTAAGGGGTGTTGTCAGAGATTTGTCTCCTGAAACATAAACACAGAGCACTGGACAGTAGCATAATTACTCAGAGGGATTAGAATGCAACCATCTTATGGAACAGGACTTGCTTTTTTAATACAATTTCCTCTGTCCAAATAAGTTCTAATTTTGCTTTACAGCAAGAAAACTCTTCCTTTAAACACCATCAATAAAACTTCCAGCTGACCTTTTCACGCCTTCTATAAAGAAGCTAAATGTTACTCACTTTTCACATTCAATAAAAACTAATACTATGTTCTAGTTCAATGCATATCTGTGTCAAAATGGAGGAAAATCACTCTGTACTATGTGTAAATCCTTCCCTTGAAGCTGATTTCCAATCTTCTGTGTTGCTAAATGTGTCACCTTGGTTTATTCATGTGCCACATGCAGTATGTGACAAAGAAACCTGAAGTTCATCTGGAGGTCTTCAGTTGTTTGAGCTTTCAGATCTGTTTGTCACAGATACTCCATTTTTAAACACTAACCAAAAACTACCAGAGGCTGTTCAAAGCCAGACAGAATGGCATTGAGTTTCAAAAAATTTGATGTTTATTCTGGCCAAAACTTCAGTGGGTTTAAAGTGATACAGTGGCACTGTCTTCGGTAAAGCTGTATTCCCCAGCAAAAAATAGCTGAACTTCTATGATGCATCTCTGAATAATGATTCTGGTCAATATTTTCAGTGACTGGAGTCAAGTTATCTCCGTCAATCCCACCAAACTGATTTTCTTTAGATGAACCTCTCTATTAGCTTCCCGAGATCTTAGTAACTAATACCTTACATGTGAGCATTTTCTAAGAGGGATAATGATCATGGATCTAAGAATATTGCTGAGGGTTTTATTTTTTTTTTTTCTTATTTATTGTCCAAGCAGCCAACCATAGCAACATATGGCTGAAGGCACAAAGACTTAAAAGATAAATCAGTGAGTCACAGAGTCATAGAATGGTTTGTGCTGCAAAGGACCCTTAAAGATGACATAGTTCAACCCCTCTGATGTGGTCCAGGACACCTTTCACCAGACAAGGTTGTTCCAATCTCCATCCAATCTTACCTTGAACACCTCCAGGGATGGGGCATCCACAACTTCTCTGAGCAACCTGTGCCAGTGTCACACCATCCTTACCATAAAAAAATAATTTCTTCCTCATATCTAACTTTTTTTCATCTAAAAGCTTGTGCCTTTTTTCCTGTCCCTACAAGTCTGGGTAAAAAGTCTCTCCCCAGCTCTTTTACAAGTCACCTTAGAATTGAAAGACGTAATAGGAACTGTGGTAAAGTCCTTTTTTTAACTGGAGCTGTAAGGATCCTTCTACTTCTCTATAGCAGGAAGTTTTTTAGAGCTGCTTGCTCTAAACTAGCTCTAAATAATGCCTTTTCCAATTTTTTGTGCAATTAAAATATTGCTCAAAACTGTTGTTCATTAAAATCACTTATATAATATCTTATAACTAATATTTCAGATTCTTAGAACTCTAACATTGTAGAGATATTCTAACTTATATTCTCCCAAAATACCATACTAGAGTCACTTCTAAGCATTTGGAAATTGTTCCAAATGTTTGATACATAACATGTAATAAAATATGTGAAGTGACTGTCAAAATTTCTTAGAAGAATAAACCAGCCATGAAGGTCTCAGATATTTGCATTTCCCTTACTTTGTCTTAGTGATCCTAAGATCACTACTCTGAGATATCCTTAAAGCCTCAAATGATAGTGTGTCCCAAGCACAAGTACAAAACAACCTAAATCTTGTAAAATTGTGAATTTTAAACCTATGTGAATGCTTATGAAATAAAAGTCAGATCATCAAACACTTTGGGACACTCTGGTTATCAAGGTGAACGAAGAAGAGATTTTTCTAATATTGGCTTTTACCTAGGACAGACAATTTAAATTTAACTATGCTGATTGCTGGTTTTCAGCTGAAGTTGTAAAGGATATTCTGACCCAGTGGGCTCAGTGCAAATTCATTTCCATCTCATCGAGACCATTCTTAGCATCTGACGCCCACCATCTCCCAGGAAGCTCAATTGTAGCAACATAAGCCACTTGCTCATGAGACACTGGATAAAGCCCAAGTGGAGAAAGCAAGTGAGAAAGGCTATGTGCATTTGTAGAGAATCTCAGTGAAAATTGCCATGAGATCAGTAAGGAGAAGAATAAAAAGTTCCTTATATGTTCCCAGGTTACCCAGAGAAGCTGGGGATGCCACATCCTGGAAGTGTTCAACCAGGTTGAATTGGGCTTTGATTTTCTATGATTCTATTATTTATGATAGACATGTAGATGAAAGATTAAGTTTTCAAATATATCATTTATATTTTTCTTATTTCCACTCTTAATTTTCATTGGAAGTAAAAGCAAATAAACATCCTTCCTCTCTGTCACTGACTAGAAATTTCCTTTTGCAAAGGCTAGCCCAGCCTTGACATTTAGTCCATGTGCCCAAACAAAGATGACATGTCCCTTAAGAAAAGCCAGTTAAAGGAAAAGGAGAAAGGCAGGATCAGAAAATATTGTATCAAGAGTTCTTCAGCATGAGGAAATATCTCTGGTACAAACCAGAACTTTGAGAATATCAGGTCTGTGGGGAACACTCGCCTCTTTGTTCCTACAGTTCTACAGAAAAGAAAAACCTGCCTCCTACCTAACTCATCTTTCTCTTCTTTGCATAAGCCTTCAAAAATTGTTGGCTAGCAGGTAGCCTCAAATATACTGACAATACAAAAGAGCAAATATCAGAGTTCTTCCAAAACCCTAGATCTAGGAATTTTTTCCCAGTTTGATACACAAAGTGCTGAACATATCTTGCTATCCTGCTATTAGTATTCAGATAAATTAATAGATGCACAGACAATGAGAGATTTAATTTTTTTCTAATTAATTTTCCTATTTTGGTTTTGTTTTCCTGTTTTTCTTTTCACAGCAGTCTAAAGAATGATAATTTAAGAAATAACAATCATAATTACACTACAATTGTGTTTTCATCAACATCTACATTAGGTAGTAAAATGGCAGAAAAATTTAAAAAGAATCTTTTACTTTTTCAAGGAGGTTTCAGTCAGACTCTTTTAAATATCAGTGAAACTACCATGTAAGATTAAAATTTATTTATATGATTTTAGCAGCAATTGCATTAGAGAAACAAAATTCTCTCACCCCAAGTTATACAGTTCTATACAAATAAAAAATAGCAGTTTCTCCCTAACCAAGTCAGATTTTACAACTCTCAGTCAATCAGTTGCAGTCATCAGTTGTAAGTCATCAACTTAACTTGAGAAGCCTCAATGCAAAATTTCATCCAATCCTCTAAAAAGGACTATATCAAGTTAAAATATAAATGGACAGATCTGGATGGCATTTCCCAGCAAACCCATCTACTCTTAAGGTAAGATTTTGGAAAATCCTTGTCTATTTTTTTCTTCCTTGTAGTTCAAAACTTCTTTCTTTACCCTTCCTCCCTTTCTCACCTTTATTTAAAATTCTGAGACTTAAAATGCTGAGTCACTAGTTTGCCCCATTTCCCATCCTCATTACCACCTCTAGTTTAAACCAATATAACCCTGAAATAGTATTTTATAAAAAATACATTATTGTCTATTTTTCTGTGGCATCAGTCAGAGTGGTTGCAACAGACTTATGTCAAATATTCAGGGTCAGCTCCTTGTTATACCACAAGGATATGGGCTTTGTGGTCACAGAATGTTTCAGTGCCTCTACTTTTTCTGAGTAGTTATTTAACTTCTTCAGTCACAGAGGGGAAAAAAGCTGCTGCAACTTCAGCTTTGTCCACAAAACACAGTAAAAATTTAAATAACAGACCAATGGTCCCTGATTCCACAAAAGTAATTATAAGCAACAGTTTCCAGAGAGCACCAAATAAAAATTTTTTAAAAAAAATCTTCCTGTGCAGAAAAATCCCTATTAGTATGAAATTTGCTTAAAAGTTATTAAGCAATCAGATATGTGTGATGCAGATCATAGAATCATTTATGGAAAAGCCATCAAACATCATTAAGCCCCGCTATTAACCCAGCAATACTGTGTTCATCACTAAATCATGTCCCCAAGTGCCACATCCACATGCCTTTTAAACACTTTCAGGGATGAATCCCTGATGGAGAGATTAATCCTGCTTAATCACAGACATCCGAAAAGTATGTGCTCTGCCTAATAGGGTCGCCAGGTGTTCTCTTTATCATCAATAGGGAAAAGTAGTTTCTTTCAGTGTGTGATCTGACCAGTTTTTTCAGACACACTATAAAATGACTCTAGGATGACATCACAGGAACGTTATCTTTCTCAACCGATTAAAAGACATATGGAGATGCTAGCATTTGGTGAACTTAAATCTCTAGAGGTTCAGGAAAGGGGAAACTCCTCCATTTCTCTTCAAAATCACAATCTCAAAATAATAGCTTCAGGTCTTTATCAGGGGCCTACGCTAATTCAGAAAAGAAATGCGATGGATTCAACAGGAGGCATTGATACAGCATCGACAACAAACGTTGCATACACTGACAGGAAGTACTCAGTGCACACACAACTCTCCTTCAAGTGCTGGCCATCAAATAACCTTGCATGGCCACTTTTAACTTGTATATTTACAGCTTTCTTCAACTAGCATTGATTAGATCATCTTGTAGATGCAGGATGCGGTCTTCATTCCCTTCCATTGAGCCTCAAAAGTAAAATCATGGAATGAAGCCCATGGATTACAAGTGCAAGCATATTTTTGGTTGCCTATTCTCATGGCAGTTGCAAATGCATAACTGAATATGAACAAACTATTGCAAATATTTAGCATATTTTCCCACATATTTCTACCATAACTAGGTTAAGATTTTCCTGATATCAGCAAACTTTTGGTCATGTTCTGGGAGCAAATGAGAAATAAAGCAAAGCCAGGTGAACATCTGGTTGTGAATATCATCTAGAATTTCCTGGAAATCTTCACGTATCTGGACTGTATTCAGTTGGATGCAACATCTCAGTTGGGAGTGTAATACTTTAAGAAGAATTTGATTTCATATGTAGCATTAACACTTTGCTGACAAAGGACTTATCAAAGAAATTTTGATCATGTTTTAGGATTGTCACTTTGACATTCTGTAGTTCCATTGAATGTGTTGTAAAGTGCAATGTAAAGAATCAGTAAAACTGGTTTCTCAGAAACTAAAGAATTACCTTTTTTTTTCACAACCACATTCCTAATCATTCCAGGCATGTCAGAAAAATCGCTGTACTTCAGATACAGCAAAGCAAAAGCTCAAAATGTCATTCAGCTTGTTTATTTCACATTATTCAAAGTGGCTTAGAGGACAGCAATTTCTTTCCCAGCCATGTTCATTGTTGCAGCTGCAGAAAGCAATGTGAGACATAATGAAAATATTTTCCCAGCTCATCTTGAGTGGTGGCATATAAAAAATCCCTAACAACAACAACAACAAAAAAAGCCAACCAAACAACAACAACAACACACAAAATCAAAATAGACAATTTAGCAATTCATGTTCCTTATCGCTATTTTTGTTTGTTTTAGGATATTCCATTCTGTTTAGAGCATTATGCATTCATGGCAGCAATGCCATTAACTCCAGCAGCAGTTGTGAATGATCCCTACTTCCATAAGTTACAATTATAACTTTCTGTCAGTCATCCTGTCCCAACCCTGCCACACCTGTTGGACACATGTTTGGCTTCAATTCTAGATTCTATACTCATACCAGACTTGATTGTTTTTCTGTGTTGCCATACTAAAGCCAGGACGTAGGCTATAAACAAAGGATTGCCAAATCCCATCCTGCAGCTGAAAATAGGTCTTCCCTAGAATGTTCTCTCCATGTATGTCTTGAATGTTCTCTACATATGGAAAGGAACATATCAAATTGAGATATAATTGGGACATATATCACATACAGCATTAACTGTATCAGATTTTTAATGAACCTGAAATTCAAGCAAACAGCATTAAAAAAAAAACCCCAAAAACTGAAATAGTGGATGCCATCACCACCCTTTACAGGAAGGTTGGAATCAGATGATTTTTAAGCCTGCTTCCAACACGAGCCTTTTATGATTCTACGATCCTATAAAATATAAGGGTAAAGTGAGAAATTTCATATAACCTTTTATTATGACTGTGTTACTAGCTGCATCAATAAACAGAAAATCCCTCTGCTGAAGTTAACAGCATAATACATTCTGATCTGCAATTATCTCACATGAAAACTGTCAGCAGGTCCCCAGAAGATACTTTCTGAAGTAGTACATTTATTAAGATAAAGACATGCAGCATAGGTTTTCATGTCTTTTCACTCTTTTCTTTTTATTTCCCTACTGTATTAGAAATCTTGCATTCAAAGACACTATAAGATCACAGGCCAAGTTGTTAATGGTGGAATTTTACACACAATCTCCATTTCTGAAAGTAAACAGATAAAGTTCAAATCTTTAAATATTTTTATTCTTTTTACTAACTGAAAAATAAAGATAATATCTAAAGATATTTTCTCTTTTACTTATACTTAGCAGAGTTGCAACAATGGATTTCAAGCTCTTATAAATTGTTTTTATCAATTCTTAAAACTCTACAGCAAAATCATTGTGAAGGCTCTAGGGTTTAGTTTGGTCAAATCAGGAAGTTGCAACTGAATATAAATTTATTTATAAAAAATAATTTTAAAAATTAATACATCAAAGTTTTACCTTGATGATACTTCCCATTAAAAAGATAAAAACTTTTTTTATTAAATCTATGTGTACCAACTGTCAAAGTTTTATTGACCAGTGGGAAATTTTAATAGGATTGTGCATTATGTTATCAAACAAAATTTTTATCATTCTTGCTAAATCAGAAATCTGTTGTAACAACGACTACCTTTAAATTAATAAATTATACAACCTAAGGGTACAATTTCTAAAAGATCCAGGACAAAATCTATTGGACTCTGGCAAATCCTAAGTGCCAGCCCTTCACTGCAGGAGTATTGCAATAAATCCAAATAGTTTAAATCAAATAAAAACTATATGGTGACTGCACATCCTAATTGTTTCTGAATTTCATCACTTATCTAAAGACAGCCATTTTTAGACTCTCAGAAGGGAAAGGGATCCAATACTGTGGAACCCACAAGAGATGCCATGTACTAAAGCACCTACACTGAGACCCTGTTTTGTAAACAACACTGGAATATTTTCAAGTCAAAGTCATTCATCTTTCAGCATTTCATCCAAAATATGGAACCTGGCAATTCTGATCAATGACATTGCCAGTATTTTCACCTACTCTCTTTAGCTGCAATCTGCCTGGAGCATCCAAATGATATCTGGTACTTCAGCAAATGGCAGGGATAAAAATGGGAGAGGAAATAATGAGTAGAGCACAGCTGAAGATCAGCCTGTATTCACTCTTCCCTGGCATTGGCTGCTGGAGGAGACAGTTCAGATGTTCCCATGAGCAAACACAGAAAAAGCAGATGGCAAAGACCTCAGGGCAGAGACCTTGCCTTAGAATATAACATATAATTGCACAAACTCACATGAAATGTGTACAACAAGTAAACATTTCTCAAGACCTCTGCCATTTCTGATGATTATCTCTGTCTGTAGAGAGTACTGAGTTTTCACTGCTAAAAATGTTCAAAGCCTCCTTGAATGGGTCTGACCCTCCCCTTTATTAGATGGTTTTATACCAGTGTTATTCAGTTCATACTGTGCTTCTACAGATTTCAATTATTTTTTGTGAGACTCCTCTGTGTTCAAGAGATTATAAGAAAGGAATAGAAGCATGCAATTATAATGCTGAATGAATGAGACCTGTTTTGATATTTTGGTCCAAATGACCCTTCCTTGCCATCGTTCCAGAGAATGAAATGCCTCTCAATGTTTGTTAAAGGCCACTGAGAGAGCACCCTGTCTGTAGCTTTATATAACAGAGTGTCAAAATTATTTAATATTTCAAAACTTTCTGGAAGTCATACTGTGGTTGACTTTCTCAAATAGATTTTTGACAAAGTAATTTAAAGTTATGTGCTAAAACTATAAGAGTGTATTTGCTGTAGTCTACTAATGTTAATTACCGAAATTGGAACTCTGATACACATGTCTACTTTTAACAATGCAGATAGTTCATCTTATATATTATTCCCTCAAAGTTATCAGAATAATTTTTTTGGCATCAGATCCTTCCTATTTATTACTATAATTATGTTTGCAAACAGTGAATCAATAGGAAATCATTGTTCTTTTTGAAAAGCATTTAATCAAGCCAAGATATGAGACATTCACTCTAAATGAGTTCAGTCCTACTACATTAAATTTTATCTTGCTACACAGGCTGCAATCTTGGTCATTATTTCACATTCATAGAGACAATGGGAACAATTTTTTATTAATTTTTGTAGAAAAGACCCCAACAGAGAATGAACCCTATGAACACTTGGACAGATGGAAGAGACTTAGATGGGAAGAAAAACAATCTATGAAGGTGAAGTCATATGTCCAAGAGATGAAAACATACAATTACTCTATATCAAAAGATGCAGAAGTGAACTGGAGGGCTGTCTTTTAGTATTTTTTCCTACCTTTGGTTGACAGATTAGATATTTTTTCCATCCCACGTGCAAACAGAGAAATAAGGGGAGAAGTGTATTCAGTTTTCAAAGCAGCTCAAAAGAATCTTGGGATATATGAATTCAGGAAAAAATCTTCTAAACTGGATTTTTGCCTTGATCTAATATTGAAACCCTCACAAAATTATTAGATAAAAAATAATAAAATGATATAACACTCACTACAGATATATAGGGTCTATAATCCTTTACAAGGGTAGCTTGTAAGCTAGAGTAGTTTAAACTGTTTTAACAGATCTGTTTCTTTATACAGAAGACAATGTTATGTGATGACATAAAAGTTTCATTACAGCAAATTTGAAATGGCCCAGTGAATTATGCTGGCCAGACCAAAATTCTTCCAGTAAAGGTTTTATAATGCCATCCTGCAATTTGCTTAAGCTTCACATTTTATAAAAAATCTAGTTTATAATATTTTATTGAGTCTTTAAAAAAGGTATTGGAAAAATAATTTGTGGTTTTATGCCTATAAAATCCAGTCTACATTGATATCCTGCATCTAACTTAACTCTGTATGAGAAAAAAAATAATTGTTTTTTATTAAATCCTGTGGAAAACACTTAAAACTATTTACACCAGATTTTAGTCTATCTTTCTGATGTAAATACAGAAGTCAACAAAAAGATGCTGGTGAGGAATTGGAAACAGAAAAGGATCAGTCCTTTCTAATATAAATCAAAATGTCACTACTGTTTTAAGGTTCAATATTTCATCATCTGCCAGGTTTCTACATAAATGCTGCATAGCACTTGATGTGGCTGAAAAGCTGAAATTCCCAGCTCAGAAAGTGCATTTCTAACCCTGACAATTCTCAAGAGATTGAACCTTAAAATTGTCGGTACACCAGGGCTGAATACTGCATTACGACAACATTTAGCAATATAATTGCCAAGCTCTACTTTCAGTAGAGCCACAGGTGAGAGGAGAAAAAGGGAGCAGGGGAAAGAAGTGGATAAAAAAAGACTAAGAAAAAAACCTACAACCAACACTACCCCCATATTAAAAAGTCAGGAGATTTGTTTTGAAAGTCTGAATTATTTCTTCACACCTACAGCTGTGATGTATTTTAATAGGGGAGGTACACTCAGAAAAAGAGGCAGAAATTGTGTAGGTCTCTAGGAGTAGCATTATTTTCATTGGGGTTTTTTTTTGCCATTCAGGCATTAAATTATGTAAAGCAATACATTATGGAGAGAGAACAAGTCTTATGAAGAGCAGCTGAAGGAGATGGGTTTGTTTAGCCTGAAGAAAAGGAGGCTGAGGGGAGACCTTATCTCCCTGTATAACAATCTGAAAGGAGTTTGTAGCCAGGCAGGGATTGGTCTCTTCTCCCGGGTGGCAAGTGACATGACAAGAGGGAACAGCCTCAAATTGCACCAGGAGTGGTTTAGAGTGCCTAGCAGGAAAAATGTCTTCATGGAAAGGGTCAAACCATGGAAGCCCAAGGAAGTGCTTAAGTCACCATCCCTGGAGTATTAAAGAGGTGTTGATGTGGCGCTTGGAGACATGGTTTAGTGGTGGGCTTGGCAGAGCTGGGTTAAGGGTTGGTGATGATCTGCAGGTCTTTTCCAATACAATTCTATTATTCAATGTTTATACATTATAGTACAAGACTGAGCTGAGAAAAAGAAGGTGGAAAATATTTACAATTTTTTAATACTCTTTTGACATTCTTTTTCAAGCTAGAATTTTTAGAATTTCAATTATAGATTTCTATTGAACTGACTTTTAGGGTAGGATCTCCTCTACAATCATTTATTTTAATGCTGGATTTGTTTCCGTTTTTGGAATTTTAGTTTCTTTTTCTATGATCGTGGCAGGAAAAAATGTGGTTTGTGGAGATCCAGAAATTCTCTTGGTCTGGAGGCAGAGTTGCTGCATTCCGATTATGAATTATTGAAATTACTTTGGAACAAAACAAATTTTTCCTTTCAACACATTAGGTGTTTCTGTGCATTTGCATATATGCATATGGAAGGGATTTGTAAGAGCAAACTCTGCCACCTACACTGAAGTTTCTGTGTCCACACTGACCAGGCAGCTATCCAGCAGTCACAAGTGATCAGTTCTTTTGACAAAACCAGAAGAGAAACAGCTGCTCAAGAGTGCTGAGCATTCAGGGGAGTATATGCTTTGTTTAGAGTGCAACTTATCTGTGATATTAACACCGTATTTGCAAATTCACATGAATGCTGCAAATGCCACAAAATGGACGGACTCCAAGTCCTAGATGGTTAGGTGAATTCAGCTTGTGAATTCAGCAGCACAAGCAACTTGGCAAAATAAAAACTGAATTTAAAACAAGGGAAAATGTGATCACAAACCCAAGCTAAAACAGTTTATTGCTTATCAGATGTGCATTAATGCAAATCAAAATGTATTATATTGCAGGCATTAAAAAGAGACTATGAACATCCTGGATGTTTTTCTGCATTAAAAACTAAACATCAAAAAGCATGTATGAGTGAAGAATGCATCTAGTTTTTAGCTGGCTCTTAAATTAATAAATCAACTGTAACATAATTGTGACTTCTACCTTAACGACAGCTCCAATTAATTTTGTATTGCTTCCCAGTGCAAAGGTGAGGTCAAGGTATCTTTTGGCTGCATTCCTAAGTTTAAACACCAGACAATCTCATCTGTCTGGTTAAAAGTAATCAATACTAGCAATTTATCATAATTTGCTTTGCAGTGTACACTTGTGCTGTTTAATCAAGTGTCTTGCCTGATTTCTCTGCTCATAGTTGCATGAAAAGCATTCACTGAGCATGCCCAACACATTTTTCGTTTCCACACAGCAGCACTACAGTGCCTATTGCCCATTGATTCATGCTCCAAGTGAGCTGCAAGATGACTTATGCATATTGGCAAGGAGTAGAAATGAGACACTGCCACTCTAAAGATCTCATGATAAATGAATCATTCTTGGCAGCAGGTTCTCTGATGAAATAAAAACCACAGCACAACAACAACAACCAACAACAAAAACAACCAACAAAAAAGCCAACAAGAAAATAAACAAGCAAAAAATCCCCAACCCCCCAAACCACACGAGTTTGATTAACGACTTCCTTATATTAAATATAAATCAATCTTCAATGAGATTTAATGATAGAGTAGCCTAGTTATCTTAAATCAAATTTATGACCTGTGATCTTTTACAGCCAAAGGGCAAATGCATTATTTCTTGTTAGGACATATTCAGTTAATTGTATATAAATTATATATAGTATATAGACTAAGCAGAAAAGCAGCTGGCTTAGCTCTTTAATGAAATGGCCAAAGGGCATGATAACCAACACAGGAATTTAACTATCTGTGTCCCAGCTCAGAGTCAGAGAGTTAGGTGAGGCACAGCGTCGCCTATTTCATCTCATTTGTCCTGAAGTTCCCTGAAAGTAGATTTATATCAAGGACATCTCAGAGAGAGTGGTATGCTGTTGAGTTTGAAGTCTTGATGGAGGATGATAATTCTCTTGCAAGTCTTTTGGGTCTGGGCTTCTTTGGCATGGAAGCTGAGATATGGGGAAAAGGAGAAGGGTGGATAATATGGTATTGCCCTCACATGAAGTGTGGACACAGGCAGGATGCACTGCTATGTCTAGGAACATTAAGATGAGGTTCTGTTAAAGATATAACAAGGAAGGAAGGAAGGCTTCTTCGGTGAAGCAGCTCGCTCCTAAAAAACTGAACAGCCATCAGCTCCCAGGAGAACAGTTGTTATCCTCTAGTATGAAAGGCAAGCTTGTCTGACCTTTTGTTGCTAGTCTGCTGACTATGATTTGTTTGAGGTACTTTTTCATTCAAGTTCCAGTAAGCTTGTATCCTAAAGGTGTAGCCTACAATCACTCCACCAAAACCTGAATAACAGAGGTTTTGTAGGGGACCAGAAGCTATTTGTTTAGGGTGCTCATTCTTCAGGACATAGTGATGTGGTTGAGCTCAAAGTTTGCCCATGCACTGAGAGCTGTGCTAGACACCTAGGAATTGAAAGCAACTGCGGTGGTGGTGGATGGGATATACAGAAACATCTGGTACTGTGAATTGGTTTCTCCAATACAGGAGTCCCAGCACTGTTAGCCATGAATATCCCAAAAATACCCCAAAAACTGGGATTCTACCTCCATGAGCAGGGATCTCTGCTGTAGCTGAAACTGCAGGTGCAGTCCTCAAGCACACTGTAGAAGTGGGCCAAGAGAATCAGGAAGCAAAAATGTTAAAAGGAACCCATCAAAATCCAGTTTTTCCAGTATTTTTATCAAAAAATTTTACATTTTTCCCATTTGCCAGTCCACCTTGCTCTAAGTTGCTTTTCTGGTGGAGTTATTTTTTTTTTTTTTAATTCTCTTGTAGATTTCTGAGAAAGAGTAAGTTTCATTTTCTTTTTATAGGTTTCATATTTTTGAAAACACAGTTGTAAAAAAGAGGTAAAACTTCAATGGATACTACTCAAGTCTATGCATTCCTTCTGTGAAGGCATTTTTCTGTTTCCCAGTGTTTCCTTGCTTTAGAGAAGGATGATTGTCTGTGGCACTGTGCCATCAATGTTTTCAATCTGAAACCCATCCAAGGTCAATACAGTTCTATTCTGGAAAAATAATATGCTATATTTTAGCCTCTAAAGCTAATTCACACAAACTACTTCTTTACTTATATAAAAAAAAAATCAGTAAATTAGGGTGCATAGTATGAAAAGCATTTGCAAGCACCTGAGGAGATACAACTTCATAGAAGAAAGGTAATTATACTATACTGTCATGATGAAATTTTGCTTTCAATAACCTATATGTTTGGTTTTTACCCGCTCTAAATGGTACACTGATGTCAAAGGAAAACATCAGCTATACCCCTGGCTGGGAACTAGAAAATCAGCAGCAGGACATTGCACTTAAGTGTTCTTTCCATTCCTTTTGTTGGTTACTTAGATCTGAAACTATTGTAAATCGTTCAACTTCTTTTGCCTACATCTAAAGACCAATTTTAACCAAAAATCTTCCAAAAGTATTATTCTAGGTTTTCATTCCTGTGGCAAGCTTTATAAAATATATTTCTGATTCCAATATTTTGGGGAAATTCATTATTAAAAAGCCTGAACAAGCCTTGTAGCCACCCACTGTTTTCCATCATGTCTATGTGATGTCTGAAGTCCAAGAGTAATGTGAGGGTGTTAAACCATACTGACTCCTTAGAAACACTGAGACTACAAATTGGGTGAATTCCATGTAAAAATATGAAAGCTCAACCATCTAGAAGGGCTGAAAAAACACCCCAATAAAGCACATATTTTACATTTGTATTAGAGCTTAAAAACTTCTGAGGTTAAGCAGTGAAAAAAAAGAAAGCTCAGAATTTCTCAGGAACCAATGAAAAAATATGTAAGACAGAGTGACATAAGGATGATTTTACAGATTAGGCTTTTATTTCATTATTAGATTAGCTGAGAAAAACTGAGCTCTATGAAAAGTAGATAGTATCCATGATTTAGAGAAATAGACCCTTGCAGAAGACAATATTAGAGATTGCTTGTTGGACTGCAGTCACAGCCACTGAACACATCACAGCAGTAAGGAAATAAATGCAGGGAACTGCAGGCAAGGAGTTTATTATTTTTCTCCAGATGTGTACATCTTTTCTGATAGCTTTGAAGGAAAGAAGGGTTTTTTTCAGAAGATTTTGCAAAATCTTTTTGTTCTTTCCATTTCAGTCATTCAAAGCTGAAATGTAAAACCAAAGCTTCCAGAGAGTTGGAGATTCAATAAAACTGAATAGACTCTGCGGTCATTTCCAGACATGAGAAATTTGTGGGCTGGTGACAGCATCCCAGTTTATGCAGATAGCATCCCAAGTGCCCACCCAAAACAGGCTGCAGGTCAGCTAGAGATGGTTCAGGAGCCTGCTGAGATCTGGAGAACATGAAAGCTACACAGTGGACTGAAGTCCAAATACAGCAGTGTGGTCAGCCTCCTTCCAGGAGGGCCTAGTCTATGGCAGACCTTCTAGGGCAAAATTCTTCATAAGTTAGAGCATTTTCTACCCTATTGACCAAAACGTGCAGAGGAGACTGACTTCTGTTGTTGTATATCTTGCATGACAGCCAGCCCTCTCATTTCTGCCAGTGATGCTAACTTCCAGCAGCACACAGCCAAGCAGTTTCTACCAATAAACATGCAGTGATGGGCAAAGGCTCCCAGGCTGTACTAGCAAAGTTTCTGTAAACAGCTTTTTTTTTCTATCCTTTCCATTCTGTCTCTTAACTTAGACCAGAAATAGCAAATAGGTTCACCATGCAAATAAAAAAGGGCAGCATATATCATTTTAGTTTGAAACCCACACCTAGAGTTGAAAATGAAGATACAATCTGGAATTGTGGACTTTTTAAATCTGCACAAAAATGAACACATAATGCCATTTTCCTTTGTAGTTGGTTTTCTCTTTATAGATATAGGACCTCTGTGAAGCCAAGTGAGAGTTTTTCCATTTCAGTGGGCTTTAGATTATATCCATAATACACAGAGGGAGCATATGCCCTTTATGAGAGAGGGATAAAAGCAGCATCCACAGAGCAAGATGACAGGGTATGACTGCAGGAATCTTTGTTCAAGGAAGTGCACGATGCACGCTTTTCACTGCTACTTCATCATTCTTATAATCAGAACTGCAGATGATATGGAAAAGATGTTTTTGCTGAGGACAGAACACTAAGCATAAAATCAGAAGACAATAGCATTATAATAAAATTTAAAGGGCCTATACCACACCCAAAAAGGGATATATTTTCATTAATTTCACCTTTAGATATGTTTCTTCCCCTAGGGTTGATCACTGTTCAAACAAAAGATTCAGAAACTGACACTACATATGATTACTATCAATCAAGGGAACATGAAATGCAGTGGACTTCTGTAACAAAGCTCACCAAAGATTTGCTCTCATCTGTGTTTATGTCTGAGTCAATAACCTGATGAACAGTAATTGTATTGCTATTTAGAGATATTTCTCTCAATATCTCTTGAAGTCCTGAGAAATAAACTACACCATGCAGGTTTCTGAGAACTTCAGTGCTTTGGAAGTGAAAATCATATTGAAAGAATGTATCATAGAAAAGACAGGAAGATATTTGGAACAAAATGCAGAATATTAGTAGTAACTTGTGTAGACAAAAGGAATTTTACTTCAGAAGCCACATGACCAGTAGATTGAAAAGCTCTACCTACTGCAATACAGGTTCAAGAAGAGTAATATAAATTTTCACTTTTTCAGTTTTGTTCTAATTATTCCTCAAGCTCATCTATATTTTCCCCACTCACTATTACCCCGTGAACTGTGCCTTTGAGCCAGTTCCTCATGCAGCACACAGTGAGCTCCCTCACCCTGCAGCTGGACAGCTTGTCCAGAGGATGCTGTAAGGAACAATGTCCAAATCTCAACAACACCCAGAAAAACTAGAACCACTGTCACTTGCTGTCAAATGGAATTCATGTTAGGCTTAAATCTGAAATCATGAACTTGGTGAAAGAGAATGAATTTGTTTTTTTCTCCATCACCATAACACACCTGCTCGATTTTGGGGTAGCTTGAGGAAAGAGAAAAGTGACAGACCATATTTGCCTAGGAAAGGCTTGCACAGCCATGACTCAATATGCCCAACACACACCTGTGAGGACAGGCCATCCTGGTGAAGGGAAGAGCTGCCCTGCTGCACCATGGCTAATACAGACCTAGGATTTGGGGATTCTGCTGCAGTCCCATGGACAATGATGATGCTTCTTCCAGGTACTGCAGTATGATGATGCAAGATATTCCTCCTCAGAAGGGAAAAGGGACATCAATCTGGTCCTTCTCCTGCATAAAAGTCACTCCCTTTTGGCACCAAGGATGAAATTCCCTTAGGACATGTGTGTTTGCATAAATCTCTTCACAATAATGAAATATCATTTCTATATCATTGTCTGTACCATGCCTTCAGGACATCTATTTGCAAAACAGATAAGCTCTCCTACATTGGAAAATATAGGTGTTAGCTTTAGATAGCTTCTGTCCTGGTAACTGCATGTGCTTTCCAACTTACCTTTTTCTCCCTTGAAAGTTTCTAACACTCCCTATTAAACTTATTGAACACACTAATTGTTTCTTTAACTAAGAAGTTCCTACACTAAATGACAGATCCAAGATTAATTCTTTTCCCTCCCTTTTTTATTTGCATTATTATTTAGTATTTTTTAGTATATATTCTAGTAATAGACCTAGTGCTGACGTCAAGTATCCTGGTTGGATTTCTCTTTGAAGTCCAGGTGTTTTTGCTTTATACTAATAGGCAAGGACATAACCTAATATGTACTTCTATCTCCTCACACACATAGCTGTTTGCAGGCAAGAACCTCAGGTTTTCTGACTTTCTGCCATTTTTATTTTCTTTCAGTTACAGTCTTTCAATGTAAAATAAACACGGTCATAACAAAAATACAACACTCTGCATTGACTGCTTTCCTGAACACTCTCAATTAGACATCAGCTCCACACTTGAGAGTAGCTCCCAGTGATTCTTTGACTAAAACCTGCCAAACACCAAACTGATGTAATAAGTGAGAACTTCAGGGAGAAGTGGCAGAGCCTGTATTAGGAACTGGGATTCAGGTAAAATAGTGGGTTTGAACTATTTCAGGATCAGCACTGAGCTGTGAAGTTCCCAGATATTTGCCAAAAAAAAAAGAGAACGCAAAACTGAAAGAAAATAAAACTCCAATCCATCCTAAACTAAGGCATATTCTTAAAGAGCAGAAATGGAAACAACTACACTACTTCAGATTTCTTCCTTCCCTACTAGGATACTATCTGGAAGTTCTTCTAAAACAAATGTCTTGGAAATGAGCGGTAAAAAAAAGTGTTCCTCATAGAATCATGCACTCATAGAATTGCTATGGTTGAAAAAGACATTTAGGATCACTATTCCAATCACCAACATATAACTACCATCATGCTCACAGTTTCCCTAGGTGCCATATCTGCACTTCTTTTTTTTTTTTTTTTTTACATTTCAAGGGATGATGACTCCATCACTGCCCTGGACAGTCTGTTCTAATGCTTCATAACAAAAAGCTTTTCCTAATCATATCCAATCTCAACCTCCCCTAGCACAGTTTGAGGCCATTTTTTCTTGTTCTATCACTTGTTACTTGGGAGAACAGACCAATCCCAAATCACTACAACCTCCTTTCAGGCAGCTGTAGAATTTAAGCTGCCCCCTGAACATCCATTTCTTCAGGCTGAACACCCCCAGTTCCCTCAGCCACTCCTCATCAGACTTGTGCTCCAGACCCTTCCCCAGCTCTGTTTCCCTTCTCTGCACACACTCCGGCATCTCAGTGACTTTGTTGTAGTGAGTGGGCCAGAAATAAACATAGAACTCAAGGTGCCAACGACATGGAGGTAGTCATTGCCCTGGTCCTACCGGCCACAGTATTGCTGATACAGGCCAGAATGCCACTGGCCTTTTTGGATACCTGGGCAGATGCTGGCTTAAGTTCTTCTACTGTTGAACAGCATCCTCAGGTCCTTTTCTGCTAGACAGCTTTCCAGCCACTCTGTCCCCTGCCTTTAGCACCACCTGGGGTTGTTTTGACCCAACAGCAGGACCTGGCACTTCACCTTGTTGAATCACATACAATGGCTTTTCTCCATCAATCCTTGTCTAACTTTTAGCACAGCGTAGCTCATAATGATCAGCTCTCTGATTTCAGCATGAAAAACAATATAAGAATAGCTACAAACCTAATCAAGTATTTGCTACTGTATAATGTATCTCATAAGGAAATGTGACTTGTTGCCACAGCTTATGTCACAGACAAGACAGCCACGACACACAGACATCACTATACAGTTCCAGAAAGCATCAGCCCATACAGAGTAACATCACATCAGAGGCCTTCAAGCATCTGCCCTTCTTATTCTTTAGCCCAACGTTTTATGATTGTTCATGCATTGCACCTGTGTGCCCCCTGCTCCCTTTGTGACTGGTCAGTGCCCTGGGCACTCCAGGTCTCATTACCTCCAATGCTGCTCACCGGCTTTTCACAGCTGCACCCACTGGGGATGAGGCTCAGCCAACTCCCAATTACCACAAACTGTGTGCCTGTGACTTGTGCAATTGCACTGTCTGTTCAGGGTCTCTCTCCTGTCTAGTATCACTCAGTGTACTCAGTCTGAAGAAACTCCTCTAGTGTGAGGCGTCCCTGCCCAGGGCAGAGGTTTGGAACTAGATGATCTTTAAAGTTCCTTCCAACCCAAACTATTCAATGAATTTCTGAAAGAGCAGAGTTAATACATTTTTAGTCTAGGGGGAAAGTGCAGCTGAGAAGAAAGATACAACATCATCTATCTCTATTTTTATTCCTCTCCAAATGCCTGCAATGATGAAAAAGTTGAAAAAGGAGCTCAATGCTTAGATTTTTTTTCTCTCCTATTAAACCAGTTATATAGGCTGACCTATCAACATACACATTTCTCACAGCCTTTTGTAACATTTGCTGTGTCACTGCAGAAGGGGCATTGTTGAGGATCAGAGGTATTCAGTGAGTGGTAGCTTAAAAGAGAAAAAAGGTACTGGAATTGCCGGAGATACTGTAGTCATGACAGGAAAATCAAGTAAGCTGTGACATAATTCTACCTGAAATCATCTTTTGTTAGTTCTGATACTTGTGTACTTTTTGAAATTCTCACTAGTGTTGGCATGAGATTTTCACATCAATCCTTACATTAAAAATTTTAGGAAAAATCCAGAGAAACAAAGAAGCAAAACCCTGCAATTAGGATGAAAAAAGGAAAATCAAGGGACTCAAAATCTTATTTAGATTCTATCTCTGTCTGCTTTGGGGAAATTATGTAGCATCTTTTGAAGGCACAGAACAACTTTGATAAGGAAACACCACTGTATTAGTATCCCACATCATTTTCCACTGGGTTATTTAGGAAATTGCTGAGAATACAGGCAAATACTGTTATATTTAATTTTTGCAGCACCAGTTGCATGTTGTGACATTTACGGAGGGCTTTTTCACAGAAAAGGTGCAAGTTATTCATCTGTTGATATTTTTAAAGAAGTTTCGTGTTGTGGAGACTGCTCTGCAGGAAACATGATTTATCCTGTGGCTGCATGAATTCTGCTCTGCTGGATACACACAGGGATGGGAGGTGACCTACAGAGTTTGCTGCAGCACAGACACATTTAAGCTTCAAAACAATGTTGCTGTCCTAATGATTTGTATATGAAATTTAGGAAATATATGAGAGAAATTGTTAGTCTATGTGAAAAAAGCTGCTAAAAAATGCTAATCCTGATAGGCTTCTGAGGTAGCTCATGGGGAATCAGAAAATGTGTTTGTGAGACATATTATCTTGAATGTATAAGGTTACGAGCATGAATACTGTCCAAATTAATGGATTGTCCAGGGAACTGAAACAAATTTGCCATGACAGGCTAAAAGATAATAACTTGTTTACTGGAATTCCGAAGTTTACATTGAATGAATTGCCAGATGAATAAGAAATAAATCAGACAAGAATTATTATGGTATGATGGATGCCATCTGTAGGGCATAAGCACCATCATCTGGAAAAGTGCTGTCTTCAGGGTTTATGAGAACTTGAGCAGAAGCATCTACAGATAGGTTTTATGCCACAGTCAGCATGCCTAGCAGCCAGGAACACACAAAGCTTTAAAACTGGAAAGATTCTCAGTTTGTCCCCAGACACTGACATGGCAGTAAAACCCTGGATAAATGTATTTGGGAGTGGCACCAATTTTTATAATTTTCATAACTTTCCCTGAGGTGCTAAATTCTTGTGGCCATTGCAGATAACTTCCAGTCTGCTTTTCTCTCAACCCATTTGATGTCACTGAAATTTTACGCCACATGTTGTGACTCTGATTGCCAGAAAGATTAAGGTCTGAGAACTGATCACTGTGCCTACTGGAAAAAAAAAAAAAAAAAAAAAAAAAAAAAAAAAAAAAAAAAAAAAAAAAAAAAAAAAGAAAGAAAGAAAAAAAGAAAGAAAAAAAGGTGGTCAGATAAGCATTATTTATAAACTCTTTAACTATCTGACCAGTACGACTCTACCACAAAACCTAAATTTTTTGGGTATGTTTACAAGATGCTGCAGGAATTTCTTATTTTTAATAAAAATAAATTAAAAATACGCAAAAGTTTCTTTTTTGAGACCTGACCAAAGGAGAGACAAGCAAGAGGAAGTATTGCTCCTTCCAAATGTTGAGAGTCATTCTCCTTCTGCTACTGATTGTCAGCTCTGTGACAGTCTTATGGTGTGACAACCTTGGCACTTCTGCAGTAAATTTCTGGCTCTTATTATACAGAATGATAGAATAATAGGATTATTTATGTTGGGAAAGACTTCTAAGATCATCAAGCGCAGCTGCTAATCCAACACTACCAAATCCTCCTCAAAACCATGTCACCAAGTGCCACATCTCATGTCTTTTAAACACTTCCAGGGATGATGAGTCCATCAGTTCCCTGGGCAGCCTGTTCCAGTGCTTTATGACACTTTCCATGAAACCCTGTAGCTGGGGCTGTTTCCTTGTCCTAGGAATACAGGAATACAGGAATACAGAGGCAAGGGATCTTGAATAGTTACACAGATGTAGTTGAAAATATAGGAAATATCCACAACACCAAAGTTTCAAGGATCAAAGTTGGATATCTTGCCTGCCTGATATTCCTACAATTTACGGTCAATAGAGGATTCAGAGTCTTCCAGATTAGCCTCCAAAATTTAACTCAGTGAATTGCTCGGGTAAATCCCACCCCTCTTCACCAGTAATATGTAGCTCAGGGAGACAAACCAACCGAATTACCTGGCTAAGTTGGTCACACAGAGGTAGATGAACATGCCTTTAGCCATCAGTGGCAGGCAACAGCCATTGCAGTGCTGGATAAAAATGGGCAGCTGTTCAAGCCTCCCAAAAAAAGCCAGGTCTTGAAGGTGTCCAGCAATGGTGATACCACAGCTGCCCTGTATCCTGCAGAAAAGATACACCTACTGGGGGGATGAACAAACTGTCTATAGAGTATTTAAAAAGACGTCAGCTATTGTTTTGAAACAATTGTACTATCTTCTTTGCAGTGCAGAAGCAGATCAAAAGCCAAAAATCAAAGGCAGTGACATCAGTAAAGAAATGCTTAAAGTGATTTTTGTATGAAGGTTTAAAATGAAGATGAGACTTTATTGAAACAACAATGAACAAGTGAGCATCTAAGGAAGGTGCCTGTGAGGAAGAGAGAAAAATCTGAGGGATTCTTTTCAGTCTGTGAACACTCATGAAGTTAACTAAACTTCTAAAGACAGACTATTCTAATAGCCATATATGTTAAGGTCAGCACCCTGATTTGGCAAAATCACATATTCTTACAAAAATCTCAAGTCAATGGTAAATTATTACCTCCAGTTAATGTACATGCTGAAGATGTTATAGGAAAATAGAGTGTGGGAAAAACAATTCAGTATTTTGGGGATAATGCGTCCATACGTTTTATTGAGAACCTAATTTCTTCATCATTTTGGTTATAAGGATCCCTAAGCATGTAATGAATACCTCTAAGCAGAAACCTTGTTTTCAGCTGATTCACCACTATACTTGAACAATGTATTTTTTTAATGTGAGCTCAAATGTAATAGCTGAAATCACTCCTGTCCTTTCTGTATTTCAAATAATGTCTCACTTTCTTAAAGCCTCATTATGAGAAAGTTAGAGGCATTTGTTAAACTGCTTTTTCTGAAATACTTAGAGAAAGTCTAAAGAAGGCTTTCAATGCAATGTCTGCAAAATATAACCCCACTCTTTATGATGTTAAAAGTAGAGATAACAGTATGGCTTGCCTTAAAAAGTGACTTTACTTATTATTGTGAATTTGGGCAAATGATTTGGATATTTTTACATATGCTTAGTTTTACAATATTCAGAGATACTGGCTGACAAAACATATAGCTAAAACAAAAATATGTACAATAGGAAAGACAGGAGTATTTTTTTCTGATTAACCTTGATTTATTGAGATTCTGAGACATTCTGTATTTAGAGATTTTCAGAAAGACATTGTTACTTTTAAAACACTGGATATTCTAATTGTATTTTGGATGACTCTGACCAATGAAGCATCTATAAACACTTCCCAACAGTGGAGACCTGGAAAGGCCATAAAGAACAGGGTGAGATGAGGTTAAAAAATTCCTTTCTGGATAAAGCAGATTTTTGGAATTAAAGGATTCACCTAATATGCTAGTTTTGATGTCACTGTAATAAAATGAAAAAAAAGATATCAAATTAAATATTGAATTAATGCAGGTTCTTTTATGTTGCTAGAATAGAACCATCAATGCTCACTTCCTCTCACTGTTCACTGAGCTACAAGAAACTTGCCCTGCTTTGTCATGACTTGTTTCTGCTTCTGGCCACCTCTCCATGGATATGTCTGCATTAAGTTTTGTGAGAAGGCACAGACTGGTTCAGGCTTTTGACTGAGGGAACCAAGAGGTGTGAAGTCAATGCAAGACTGTAAATTATGCATTCATTCTGAGTGATAGAACACTGTGTTTTATTTCATCTTAGGGGAGTCTGCAAAGCCAGAACTACAACCTGGTGCTCAAAATATCTAATTCATAGATTTTGCAGTACTTGAAAGAATCCTGTTTGCTGTGTTCCTGGGGAGCAGGTTTATAAAGGCCATAGTTCATACACAGTTCATACAGCCCTTGATTTTTATGGCAAGATCCTTTTATAATTTTTTTCAGAGTGTAAAGCTTCATGCAGTCACTAAACATGCATTAGCTCATGGTTTTCAAGCCCGTTCACCTAGATTATGACAGTGAACAACATTCATTACAGTTCACAGAGGAGTTTCACATAAAGGTGTTCAGGCAGATTTATTTTTCACTCATTCAAACTTGAAATAAACCATACCAAGTACACAGAAAGCAATATATTGTGTCTTCATGGCTAAAGGTCACTGGTTTGCCTCCGTTAAGACATGTGAAGCAATCCTAACAAAGTTGTCATATTTTCAAACCATATTTACTGGACTTAATCTTCTTTGAACCATGTCACTGCTGCTGAAATAAACAAGGGCATGGTTGTCAAGGACTTTTAATTTTCACTGACAGCTGTCAAAGGGTCTTTCTTAGACACCAGTCATATTTTAGATAAGAAAATAGAGTTTCAGGCTTCATGCTGGCCACAGAATGTGAGCAGTTGTGATTGAAGATGCTCTCACTTCCTAAGTTTAATTTGAAAACATAAATGGTAAATTGGATTTTATGGTTCAAATAAGATAGAAACAGATAACAATAATGTCCAGTTTATTTATTGCTTTTATCAATTGGTATTTATTTCATAAAGTAACTGAAACATTGTTCTAGCTCAAAGAAGTGAGATTGGACTTTTTTATACCATGAATCTCCTATGCACTTTTAAGAAGGAGCAATGAACTACACAAAACCAAAGCCAAGGCTGTCGAACATCAGTCAGGCTGGTAGGGCCTCCCCAAGGCAATGATTATTGGTGCATGGAAATAAAGTGACAGATGACCACTAACTTTGAAGTGTTTTGCTTTATGGTTCTAAAAATGTTTCCATGAACCACAGGGAAGATGCATGATGCAGGATTTTGCTACAGGCTCAAAGATTGGTGCATGAAGCTAGAGGAAGTATAACATTTTCAATTATGTTTCTCTTCAGTTTGTTCATCTTCTAAACTTAATAAAGGAAATTTGGAAGTGGAGCCATCTGCAAATAAGAATGGGGGAAAAAAGAAAAATCAAATAAGTTAATACAAAGCAAACTTTTGAGATTTCTGAAATTAAATTTGTTATGTTCATTACTCACCTTCTGCCCCTTGAAATTAATATTTCTGTCTTGTAGTCTACAGTATCATTCCAAGATTCTCAAAGGAATCACTTGTTTCTGAAGGAGCCCACAGATGCATCATAGAGGCAAAGATTTAGGACATGCTTTAGGAAAACAAATGGAACAGACCTGAAGGAAGATTGAACACAGTTTCTTTCTACATCTCAGAGTTAATTAGTCTGCAAGAAGAGAAGGCAGAGTTATCCAAAGACTCTGTGTTTCTTGAAGCACATTTCGGAAAAAAATTCTCTTTTCTACAGAAGACTTCTCATCTATGGCTTCAAAGACCTTATACTGGAGTGGGCATATCTTCACAGCTACATTAATTCCACAGTTCTTCCCTTTACATTTGAAAGAAAAAGTATCTCTGAGCCTAAAAATGACCTGTGGAAACCCAGGTCCCACAAGAATCACTCAGAAGACATAACGCCGAGACTAGAATAAAAAGAGGCAGAACTCCTGACAGACATGCCTTATAATTTCTAAGTCATTCTACTGGTGGACCAAGATGAGAATTTGCATGTATGCAACAGAAAAAAAATGCATATATTCGAAAAGCAAGTTATGAAACCATCTTTAAAAGCAAAATTATTCTTTAACATGAGAGATATAGAATAAAATAAAATCTACTGAGGAAAAATATAGAGGATACATATTTTAGCTGCAATATTGACTAAAACTACAATAAGAAAATTAAAGTTTAAATAGTGTCTGTTTTCCCAGAACCTGTAAGAACATTGTTATACTTACTGTAGAGAACAATGAAAAAGATACTTAACAAGAATTGTTGAGATTTTTAAAATCAAGAATATAATTTTATATATAAAAGACACTGTCTTCATTATGGAAATTCTTGTATCATTTTGATTTGGTTTGATTTTTTTCTGAGAATGCAATGCATAATCTTTGGCTATTAGACACTTAAATCTTTTGGAAAGTATTTCTTGTTCATTTATAATTGGTTTATTGTTTGATTTTTTTCAAAAAAAAAAAATTATTATTAAGCCATTTTCTAGAGCAAAACAGCAAAAAAGATCTTTATATAATGTCACCATTCACTTTAGTAAACTCCGTTTTTGCTATGCACAATGAAGAATGCCTTTGCCTGCAAAACTGGTCTGCTCCCTTTGGACAAAGCTGAACCTCTCCTCTTTGACTGAAGCGTATTCATTCCAGAGGTGTCACTGAAATTTAGCTGTTAAGTGCACATAGGTTCTCAGACACCCAAATCCTACAGCACAGTTAGCATAGTTAAAACTATGAATTACAGCAACCTCTTTGCAACCCAGATTAGCTCATGCTGAGGGGAAGATGCCAGTAACTCAAAGTTCTTCTTTGCTTATCTTTTTGTGGTTTTCTGTTTTGTTTTGTTTACTTGCTTCACTAGGATAGACTGATCTATCATCAGGTTTTAAGCCCTTCTAATTCACATATTGCCACAAATTGGAAGAACAAAAGATTACCTTTGGCTCCTAAACTGTTATATTTTCAGTAGCTTTACTATTTTTAGAGGGTAAGCCTTGTGCTTGGTAAGTAGATGACATCACGTTTTCGGTTCTTTCTGTGATTTTAGTGGAAAAATTTGGAGTAGAATTTCTTAGGAGGAGCAAAAAGGAAAGACCCTTAAAAGATATAATTTTAAGAATAGCCCTAAAAACTTGAAAGTGTAATTCTTAGTGAGAACATCACATGCTATATTCAATTACAGATTAACTGGCTGTGTCCATATATATATATGACAAGGAAGGTTTCTGTATTCAAAAACATTTGGCTGTTTTTCACATTATTGAGGTCAAAGGTATATTCTGCATGTACCTCTAGTTGCTTTGACATTGTAATTTTCCAGGTAGTTAGGCTGAAAATAACATAATAGGCCTCTTACTTGCCCCTATTTGTGCATATTTCAGAACAATAGGCAAGCAAGAACATAATTTATTATTTTGCAACAATCATGCTGAATTAATATCACACTGTGTAGCACTCAGTATAGCACTCTGAGGCAATCAAAGGTCAGGAATGCTCATTAAGTCTTCACAGAAGTTTAGGAGCTGGCGATGAATAAGTCAGCAAAGGAAAAGGGTATTGGTATGAGCTACTGTACCCAGGAGGTGTTTGGTATGCAGTAAGCTGTAAAGGTGTATGAATCTCAACAGATTCCCAGCAGATCTCCTTCTCTGCAACACAGGCAGCCACCTGTAACTACACGATTGGAAAGTGCAAGGGATATACCATTATACCTTTATGATAATGTCTTACAGATTCAGATTGTGAAGACAGAAAACTTAGTTTGGAAAAAACACACAGTATATTGAGGGATGTAAACTCAATCCTCCTGACTATGAGAATTTGTTTATTATGTTATTTGTTACTTGTTAATTATATTTATTTTTCATACAGCATCACTCCACTGTTACAATACAGCTGCGGCAACACAACTGAAAAACAATTGTAATTCTGCTAAAAGTATATTGAAAGAATACTATTGCATCCATCAAATATTTGTTGCATTGCTATAAATTTCATCTCTTTGCATGTGCGACAAGAGGCTTAGTTTATGTAATTTCAACTCCAGTTCTTCAGAAGTCCTGCCATTATTCATGTGCAGATTAGACAGTGCTCAGCTAACACAAGGACCTAAGTAACAAAGATAACTTTCAAACTGGTCTTGCTTTCAGCAGGGAATTAGACTACATGATACCATAAGATTTCTTCCAATTTATATTTTTCCATCATTTTTTGAAGTAGTTTTTCTCCATTCATATTGCTGATTATATAAACCCGTATTTTATTATAAAATAATAAAACCTCCATGTAGAATAAATAAACTTTATATGATAACACCACCCTTACTCCATTTTATGAAATGGGAGAATCAAAATAGAAGCATCTCCAAGATGAAACAGGAAATGTGAAGGAGAATGAAGGAAATTTATTCAAGTCTCAGTGTAGTATTGTATCTACCATTTCAACCATGCTGGCTTCAGTACACTTTTTAAAATTGCTATATAACCATTTCTGGTTTTAAAAGCTGAAACAGCTGAATAGACTCAGGATTATCCTTTTGGAAGATAACAGCATACCTTTAGAGATCTTAAGCAGCAGTCAGAGCTTCCAATTCAGTATGCCAAGAAGTTCCATTTTCCTTCTTTCACTTATTTTCTGGCAGCTGCAACTCTAAATCACTACATTCCCCAAGCCCAGCCAAAGCAAACCTTAAACTCTGATTTCAGATACATTTCAGCAAGATAAAAGAATCATTAGAGTGAGTAATCATATTTATATTGATAGGAGTCAAGTGGCAAACATCGAAAAGTGTTAAGTGAGAGAACATGCCAAGAAATTCAGCTTCCAAGTCTGTTTCCATCACCCTCCTGAAAGAATTCTTTGCATCTTTTTATTAGTTCTTTTTATAAAAACTTGAAAAACAAGCTCAGAATCAACATCTTCATGTATTTGTATGACAGTGTTATCTACATTTATATAATGAGGTATGTGAGGGGGTATTTTTATTCTTCTTGTTGTTATTGTTTTTCAGAAAAATCTTCCTTCCAACTATTACCAGACTCCTATTGTGAAAAGTCAGCTCCCACTGGAATTTCATTTTTCAAGGCTCTATGAAGGCATATAATGGCAGGCAGGCTCAATCTTTATTGTCTCATGGGCTCCACCAATGGGAAAGCACTGCCCTGTTGAAAAGTGCTGCATGAATGCCAAGATCAGGTTTCCAGGGAGCAAGTTACCCCATGTACTTTAACACCTGGATCTGATTTTTTGACTTCATACTAAAGTGTAGTATCCTAAGTGAAATGACTGAATTTTGATATAATATATGATTCTGTTCAAAGTCCTCAGAGCAATGAGTTGGCACTCCTGCATTGGCTTCATGGACATTTTGTGGCATGGTGTTGAAGGTGTGGTTCTTAACCTTCTCATGCTAGGAAAACATATGGAATATTTCAGTATCCTTCTGGGATAGAGCTGGAGTACTCCTGTGTGAAGGGAGCCAAACACAGTGCACTCCTCATGTAGACTCTTTAACTGGAGAGGTTCTTTGGACAAATGTCTGTCTGTCTTTGTGGAACGAACATGCTGGTTTACTCCAGAGGCAAGCCTGGCAGCCAAACAGACACAGGTTAATCATGGGACAAGGGATCTGCAACAAGGCTGCAAAGAAAAGCAGCCATTTGTCTATTAAGATCCAGCAACTGAATAAATTTGTTGTAGAAATGTAAACAAGAGTGACTGTGAGATCCTTGATCCTGAGCTTTACTAATTACAGAAGAGTTTAAACCAAGTAACAAGAAAGTATTTTAGAGTTTTCCACTGATTTAGCAAGGTCTCGGTCAGGTCTAACTGTGCACTAAAAGCCTAATTTTACCATCAAATAATTTACTTAGACAGTAAATAAGATTCACCAGAGTATAAAAGTACATGCAGAATATTGTTTTGTAAAACAATTAATCCAAAATAAAATATTACTTCCCCCCAGAAATGTTGATAAATGTTTTATAAGAGAGACACAAATGTTTTTCTGACTCTTTTTTCAACCAGACAATATGAGAAGTACTGATACTATGCTAAAAACAGCAAAAGAGAAATTAATAACTGTTACCTGTTCTACAATATGTTGATATTTTACATAGCACCTTGTGTGACTTAAAAGCCTGCTCTTAATTCAGAATCATCTTTCATCATGGCATCCAAATCTATTCTCTCATTTGCACAAATCTGACAGTTTGTTAGTCTAGTAACCAGATGAAATTTACTTGCTAATTTACCTTTTGACTTGTTACTTTACCTATTTAGCTACATTTTTATCAAGAATATACCTGTATACTCACCCTGACTTCACAAGAACAGCTTTAACTATTTTTGGCTCGGAGGGCTCCCTGTATATTGAGGATCCTCCATCAGTGCAAATATACCTTCCACTCTGAATATTTCTAATTCCCTCAAAATGTGCCTAATGTTCTTCACCATTAACCCAAAGAATCAACAGATGTTAATTCTTCACCTTGTACTATTACTGCCATTAGTTATGTATTTGTAGCCAAGACACTTGTGCATGGGATTAATAATGTAGGAATAAGCTTCACAGCTTGCAAATGAACAAAGAGGTGAGTGTTCAAAAGGTTGGTAGAAACTTCAGGGAACAATGTGATACTAGAAAAGGTCAAATATAAAAGCCTTAGAGCCCTATTTACATGAAGATTGTAGGCCTTTATTTTGTTCAATGATTGATATCATTGGTATTGATAATCTATGATTCTATGATATACGCTGTGCTAATTACACACATCAAAGAGTTTTAAAATAATTACAAAATTCGAAACACAAATTATAATTCTATCTAAATATGTAAACTAATAAAGTTTTGTGGATTAGACAAGGAATACTCAAGGAATACATAAGGAATATATAAGGAATACTATAGGACTGTTATTTAAAAAAGTTCCTCACCATACACAGGTAGAAAAAGAGAGGGTGGATCAGGAGTATACATTTCCACTGCCAGAATTAGTTTAATCTTTGTTTTTTGAAATCAGGTGCAACTTTCAAGTGAAATTGACTGATCCTGTTTTGAAAGACATCTGGTATAGTCTAGGCTAGACTAGATTAGACTAGATGAAGACAACACACAGTATAATCTCAGAATATTCACTAGATGTACAGTATTTAAGGTCAGAAGGGATTTCAGAAATCACTTTTACATGCCAGCAGAGGACAATTTATACAGGCACCTCTGCAATGAAACAAGCATCCAAACTGGCAGTAATGAAATTTACCAGTAGCAGCCATGTATGAAAAGACATGAAGGAATGCAGATTTCCAAAGGAAGACAACTGCATTATGGTAGTAACTACCATTAATTACTATTTGAATGTAACAGTAAAAATCTAAACTGAATCTGATCAGTGATATTATCCGTGATTCAGCTATGAATAGCTGATGATAATTATTCTGGTTAATATGTTAAGATGAGCTATCAGCTATGTATTATCTATGACTGGCAAATATAAGCAATCGCATGCAAGTAAATCACAGAACTAAATGAAATTTAAATTTTACAGAACAATCAACCTGTGGGTTTCAGATGGAAATTCATGAGCAGTCCTATGCTCCTGGCTTTTGTCCAGCTTCATGCTGCCCAGATTTTTCACTCATTTCACTTTTATGCCGTGTTTAATCTGCTGATGCAACAATTGTTCTTGATTGACACCAGTAATGAGTCAAAAGGAATTAGCCCTTCCATCCACAATTAGCAAAGTAAAATAAGCACCAAGAGTAGTAAATAAAGTTTCACAAATATTTGCCATTAATTAATTTTCAAAACTCTTCCATTTTTGCTTCATTTTTTGCTGAACAAGATGCCAGTCATCTGCAAATGAGCAGTCATCTGGCTCTAATTCCCCTCAGGGAATCTAGAAACAATGAAGTCCTGTCTCCTACAGGAACACAGAAAGGGAGCTACCTATCTATAAAGTCTACTGGATACTATCCTCTTTCCAGGTTTTTTCCTATTTTCAGAAAATTTCCAGGCCATTTTAAGACTGAATAACTACATTTTCTTCATTACCCACGTCCCCTCCCTCTCCCCTCTATTTCTAACCAACATCCAAAGGGATCTTTATACTTTTACTTTTTAATTATTAGTAATAAAAAATTAAAGTACTTCTTGAAAAATTAAAACCAGCCTTCCCTAACCTGACCCCCCCAAAAAAACAAACTAAAGCAAACCATAAACCAACTGGCCAAAATCTTTACTGTTTTTAGAAGAAATTTAGCATGAGTTTCAAGTACCTCTGAGAATATGTCAGAGAGAGAGAGATACATGTCAATTTTATAAAGGTCTAAGTTGAAAAGCTGATTTATTTATGCTCAACCTTCCTCCAGAAATAAAAACAGAATGAATTGTGAGGGGGAAAAAAAAGAAAAAGGGAAAAAAGCAAAAAGGCATAACATTGAAAAAAACCCCAGCTATTGAATTCTGTATTTCCAAGACTCTTTAAGTGGAAAGACTATCCTTAGACCTGTTGGCCTCGTAACAAAGTGAATTTGTTATGATTTCAGAAATACGCTTTGTTGTAAATACACAAAGCCTTTCTGCCTCCTCCTCTCCCACTCCCCAGAGGAAGCGCGTAACTGTAGCTCTTCGTGTGATGCTTCAGCGATTTGCACAGCAATTTAATTCCTTGGTCTAGTCAGGAAAATCCTTACATGCATTTTATTGAAGGATGGGTAGAGGAAAAGGAGACTGAGAAAAACATAAAGGATGGTTGAAGGGAAAATGGAACAATAATTTGATTAATATTCTAGAAAAATCAAATAATTAAAAAAAAAAAAGACACTATGCCTAAGAATCCAGGGAGAGGAAAAGTTTCCTGTTCCTAACATTTAACAGAGACCCCTGATAGAAAGATAATCTAGGCCTCCTAGTATTTGAGCACAAACAGTAATTACTATTCTCCCTTCCCATTAGGCAAAACCACCACCAAACCTGGAGGAGACCACATCCATTTGCTTTTGGTGGTGCTTGTATACAGCTCACATCCAGTTCTTGAAACCTGCCCTTAGTAGGCAATGGAAAATATTGTCCAGGAGTTGGTCTCCTCCAGTTCTGTGGTTCTATGCCCTTTGCTAATAAGCTGCCTGTTATGCAGCTGAATCCTACACATGCAAAAAAATCCTAACTTGAATCAGCCTAAACACGTGAACAGCTGGAGCAAGATTACCATTTCAAACACAAGACAGGTACACAAAGTAATTTTGAGTTATGATTAACTGGTGGTCAGAATCCATTAATGTCCAAAATTTTGCATGATCCATCAGAAGTGGTTCTAAGGAAATATTCCAAGAAAGATAACACATTGATATTGCATATTTTTATTATGCATCTGCTTCTAGGAGAGGACTGTCTTGTTTAGGCATTTGGGGAAAATAGTAAAATACATAATTTAACCTGGTCTTTCTGTAAATGTAAACATAAAAGATTGTCAAATAATATCTAGGAAAGTCAATTTTTATGCAACAGAATGAACTTAATAGGTATGAAAATGACCTCTATATTCTACTAAGTTTGTCTGGTTCATTTATTAAGTTTCCAAGTCAATAAGAGTAAAAATAATGCTTAGCCTATTAAAAGGGGAAATCAAGGTTTTTTGGTGTTTTTTTTTGTGTGTGTGTGTGTGTGTGTGTGCGCGCACAGAGCCCTCAGAGGTTAATTAGAATTAAAGCTTCCTCTTTTATTTTTTTTAATAATATCTTATTTTCTTTCCAGCAAGAATTTTTAACAATGCATCCTACGTTAGTTTCTTTAGAGTGTAGCTGTGAATAACAGAACTAAAACCACCAAAATACTCTAAGGAAAACAGAACAGCTCACAGCTTGGATGAAGTTATGAGCTTGAGTCCTTGAGTTTACTAAATGCAGAGCAGATCCGAATTTACAGAAAAGTTGAAGATAGCTATGAGCTTAAATATTTTCTGATCTCAGTTTCATTCCCTATTACTTAAGAAATCACGTTTCTTTTTATTGTAAAAGCTCTTCTACAGTAGAAAGTTTCACAGGAAGGTCACTTAATCTGTCTATAGTTGGTCTTTCTAAAGAACAGTTGAAATAATATATCTTGGTAAATAAAAAAAGGTGCAACTTCTAAAAGAAAACACATCCAAGCAAAAACCAGAAAGGCAGTCAAATCCTCTGGGTGTTGATACTGATGTCCTGTGGCTGTACTACTTTGAGTTATGATCTTAGAGTCTCCTAGGACAAGCAAGGTCAGGCTTGGTCAATACACAAACAGGATGCCTACAAAGTAAATCTGGGTTCTGCAACTCATGGGGTCACAAATTCAGTAGTAAGAACTTTTCTTCTGTCTTGAGCATTTAATCACTCCTGCGGGCATGGTCACAGAGGTCATTCTAGTCCTAGAAGTTCTGCTTTCTGAACAGTTATAAAATTGCAGCCCTGACTACTTGAGGATGTTAGGAAAATCATGTCACTTCCAAAAAAGCAAAGGCATTAACCTTCCCAGCCCATTCAAATTTCAATCAGATATTAAATACTTTTGTCTCTGTTGTTTTACTGTATTTATATTTTTCATCAGCCTTATATTACTATAGTACTCTCTTGAAACATTATCTGACTCATTTTTTGACATATTTCCTATGTCTAAAGTCCTTTGGCATTCCTAGGAAACTGGGAACCTTTATCATATATGTCTTTAGAAATCATTTCCTTTCTGAGAATCACCAATGGCAATACTTTGACTACTGTAGTCTTTTGTGACTGGTATTCAAAAGGCCCAGGACATCTTTGTCAGATTTCCTTACACCAAAGCCTGGGTTTCCAGCCTGCCTTCAGATTGCCTATTACACTAGCCAATTTAGGCATCAGAATTGCTGGAGTTTCCAAGTTCAGAGTAAAAATGAACAATTTGTCCATCGTCAGAAACAGGAAATGTGGCCTGTTCAGGTCACAACAGGAAAGGGTCATGTTCAGGTCACAAATCCTGAGTGAAGGATTTGTGAAGTGAAGTCAGGGAAACTATCAAGTCAGAACTCACTGGTAGATAGTTATGGGTAAATAAGAGGAATCTTAGACTTACTATACGTTTTATTATTATGAGGTACCTTTATAGACATTAGATTTCTCTGAAGCTTCCTTGCAGTTTGTAACCATATACTGGGTATAAAAGATGAAATGGAAGGGACCACACTTCAGAGATGTTATGCACAAATCCTTTCTTCTTTAGAACTCTCTCATTTGATGTGAAAGTCTCTTCTATAAACAGCAATCATTCCCACATTGGAAGTGATTTTTTGCTGCAGAAAAATAACTTTTCAGACCTGTGAGCTGTTTTTTTCTTTACCAAATGATTTTCACCTAATATTCTCGTAGAATCACAGGTCTAACTGTTTATTTTTCACATCAAAACGCCATGGGAATATGTGCCAAATGGCTCCTTAAAATCAAGAAATGCATCTACTGTTCCAGTTCTATATATTAGACCTGCTGCTCTATTAAGAAAGTGATCAGACAGTTTTTAGAGTATTTGTTCTTGACAATTCCATACTGATTGTTTGTCCTATTTTTGTTTCTTGTTAATTTCTTCTTTTTTCTGTTCTTTTTCTTTTTCTCCCTAGATGGAGAGAGTTTTTTGGGTTTTTTTTTCCTAATGGGATTCCCTTTCTGATGACTAACAGAAAATACTATCATCTATTTACCAGAAGCCATGAAAAAATTCTGTCTTTATGGAGGAGTTTTTTGATATTGTTGAGATAGAAAAATAACAGAAAAGCTACTGTCATAGTGTGATTTGCTGTCCAACAAAATATTTTATAAATCAAGAAAATATATATGGGAACAGTGAAGGAATTGTCTACATTATAGAACACTGTTTTCAAAAAAAGTGACTTAGAGATGCATTTTGGATCATTGTACTTTTGCAGAATCACTCAAGAAATAGTGTGATGTTTGAATATATAAAAAGTAGCAAAATATAATCCCTTTGTTAGTTCCAAAAACACTGATAATAATTTCTTTTCTATATTTGTCTATTTAGCCAGGATTTGTACTATTAGATTTTTCATCTCTGCTGATTGTACATAAGATGTTCCAGTGTCTGGTTTTTGGGTTCATTTTTCTCTTTCTAAGTGTGACAAAATGGATTTGAAAAAAAGACCATATTAGGGAGTAGTTATAAAAAAGTACTGTGGCAGCCTAATATAAAAGTGGTGGATGCACTCATCTCCCACCATTTAGTATTTTATAAATGAAATTATACTTAAAAATTCCTTTAACATAGTGTCTGTATGCATGGAGAAAAAGAGGACTAAACAGATTTATGTGATAATCATTTTGGCTAAGAAATTTTTTATCTATCAGTTTTTCAGTTTTCCTGTTACTTTCTGCTTTCCAGAATCCTCTATACTGCCTTAATCAACCTAGAACTTAACCTTTTCTTTTCTTTTCTTTTTTCTTTTCTTTTCTTTTCTTTTCTTTTCTTTTCTTTTCTTTTCTTTTCTTTTCTTTTCTTTTCTTTTCTTTTCTTTTCTTTTCTTTTTTCTTTTCTTTTCTTTTCTTTTCTTTTTTCTTTTCTTTTTCCTTCCATTTTTTTCTTTTTTTTCTTTTTTTTTTTCTTTTTTTTCTTTTTTCTTTTTTTTCTTTTTTCTTTTTTTTTCCCCTTAAATATTTAATATATGCATAGGTAGAGGGAGATCTCTCTGACAGCTTTGGAAATTGGCTTGTGCTAGAGGCAGCACATCCACACACTCTTTTGTGACACTTAAAACTGACTTTTACCAGTGTTTAGCTACTTTCATTCTGTCCTTCTATCTGAACTTTAGTAAGCTCACTTACTAAATCCAGAAAATGTCTACTGTCAACTCTGGGGAAGTTTGTTGGCAGAAAGTGGAAAGGGGGTTGCTTTCCTTGCTACCTGGAGAAGATACCAGCTGCTCTGCACAGACCATGCCTGACATATGACATCTGTTCCAAAAATTTCAGGTACCGTAGCATTTAAGGCCCACTCAAATCCTGTATGTAACATTCATAATTTTGCTCTAATGACTCAAGTTATTAAGTCTAAATTAAAGGTCTTGCTTGCTTTGTTTTATTTTGATTAAGTTTTGGTGAAGGTGTATTTTGATGACCTTGCCAGAATAAACATCTGAGAAGGAAGCCTTCTACCCTATAACTCAGCAAAATGAGTAAAGAGTATTGTGCACAGCTACACAGCTGCTTTTTATCTTTTGGTTTGATGAGCAATCTGATTAAATCCATCTTTTTGTTATCAGGAAATACAGAATCATAGAATTATTAAGGTTGGAAAAGACTTCCAAGATCATCAAGTCTGATCTTCAGCTGAATACCACATTGACCACTAAACCATGGTGCAAAGTTCCATGTCCGCTCCTTTTTTTGAGCACTTCCAGGGATGGTGATTCCATCTCTTCTAGCCTGTTTGAATGCTTTGAGTACTACTTCAGTGAAGATGTTTTTCCTAATATACAACATGAACCTCCCCTGGTGCAACTTAAGGCCATTTCCCTTTCCTCTTACAAGTTGCCTCGGAGAAAAGGTCATATGTCACTGACTAAAAATCTTTAGGCAATGGGTGCAGTCCAGTCTAACAGCAAGTAGAAGAAATTTGTGGAACCTTCCCTCAAGTTCTGTAGTCCCACCCTTAGTACATGGAATACATCATAGAAACATGTCTTAGTAAAAAACTGCAAACCAAACATTAGTATTCCTTATATATGAAAAATTAATATATGATAATGTCATGAGCCTTCTTTCATAGTTTGACCAGTGCAGTTTGAAAGCATCTTTCAGCTTTTTTTTTTCAATATAACTCATTATTATTATTAATCCTTTGGCTGCTCAAAAAGAGAAAAAAATAAATTTCTGTAAAAATATGTGTTTAGATTTCCAAATGCTTTTTTATCAACTGAATAAAACAGCCATGATAATTTACACGATCCTAAGAATTTGTCTTCCCTGAAGTCATATTTGACAGTCAGGTGTTATGGTGATCTCACCACAGAATTGTGCAGGCTTGAAAAAAGCTCTAAGGCTCAGTCCAACCATTAACCCAGCACTGTGATATTCACCACTAAAACACATCCTCAAGTGTCACATCCACATGCCTTTTGAATACTTCCAGGGATAGAGATTCCATCAGTTTCCTGGGCTTCTTCGGAAACATACTCCATGCCACAGAGAAGGTCTACCAACACAGAACCAACTGTGAGAAGTACAGAGAGAGAAATAGGGCAAAAGAGAGAGGCAGATAGAGGCAAGACAGAGAAAAAGAGAAGAAGGGAGGAAAGGAACAGAAAGGAGACTGCCTTTATTTGTGTCCCACAGAAAATGACTGAAATACATATTTCAAATCTCAAAATAGATTATGATATCCTAAAAAATCCAAAGATCTAGTAGAGGAAATGTTAATGCTTCATGTTTCCCCAGCTTTCTAGCTCTATAGAAAGTTTCAGTTTCCTACTTAATATTTCCAAAATTGGTGTGAGGTCTCACACCAATTTTTTGTGCTAAAGTTTAACAATTTGGTTTTAGGCTGAATTTGGAATAAAATAGCAGTGCAGATATCAAGTTATACAGATATCAAGTTGTAGAGCAAAAGGCTGAGTGCAAATTAGAATATTTCACAATCACATAATTGACACAGGGAACCTTCATTTTTTTCATGGTGTAAAAAAACAACGAAGTAAAAATAAAAAAGGCCCTTTAATGCCATAATCCTGATAAAGTTCCATCTCTTATTTTGCACCTGTTTTATTTTCTTCTTTATCTTCCCTCTTTTTTTTTTTTATACATTTTATTAAGACATATTGCTGGAAAATGTGTTGATCACCTAAATCATGTAGAGAAAACATGAAGAAGCCAGGAATTTTAGATATGTTCTTGCACCTGTTGTTTTTGCAGCCAACTTTCCATCTGAGACTGATGCTATTATTTTGTTTCTTGAAGTTGGGTTTCACTGACATATTTTTAGAGGCTGGAGGAGGAGGAAGCTGGCTTTATGTAGTTCTGGTTTCTGAAGCTACAAGATCATCATCTGCATTAGGAAGATTCTCAGTACATAAAACAAAAACAAATCAAGCCTGGCCATTGTAAATTATGGCCCACATGGTGGATTTCTATGAAATCAGATACTAATTTCTCTATGCATATCCTAATCCCTTAGATTTGACATCCACATTTTGGATGGTGAAAGTTGACTGAGATAAATCTTATTCAAAACACTTACCTCCACTAAGACAAATGCTTAGACATGAGTTATTCTGACACAGCATTTCTGAATTTAACCCAGCTTCCTTTGTCAAAAATATCTGAAAATCTTTCAGAATTATAGTAGCAAACATTGATTTCTTTCTGAATATAGTCCTGTTCCCTAAATAGTAAACATCTCTGAATTATTGTTATTGTTATTATCTGAGACATCAGAAAATTTACAAACTAAATGAATGAATTAAATATATCCTGCTCTTTGCAAAGACAGAAAACCCAGATGTTGGTGCTCTCAATCGTCATGGGAAATGTATCATTATTCCAAGAGTCAAAAAAGTCAGCAGACATACTTATGAAGCAATACAGAGCTAAGCAGCAGAACAGGAAATCAGAATTTATATATTTTTTTAATTTAAAGCAGAAAACTCAAAATAGAGAACCTGTGATGTCTGAACAATGAAAACTTCACAGCAAATCACGGAGAAGTCAGAGCCAGTACCTCCCAGTAGTAATGCTCCAGTACAAAATCAATTTGTCTTATTTGCAAGAGTTCACCCTCTCATGGTGTTTAGGAGCCTGCTATTTTTCTCATCCGCCAGGAACACACAATGAGTTACAGGTAAGCTGCTTTGGGTCACCTCTTCTGCAGTGCCAAGTACCCTCTGTGCTGTTTTATAACGAGCAGAACCTGACTAGAATACAAATATGGTATTTTCCATGCTCTCCATGCAGTCTGGAAAACAACTACCTGGTCCCCAAGCAGATTGGCAGACAAATGGCACCAGAGCACTCTCTTGGCAATCTGTGTCTCTGTTAGGGCCCGAAACTCTTTGAGCAATTTCAGCTGTCAGATTGCAGCAGATGAGCCAACCATTATCCTGCTCAGCCCCACAGGCCTGATTAGCACCTGCACTGTCACTCTTCTATCTGCAAGGAAGTAACAAACCTGTTCAACAGCTGCATAGGTGACAATAAACCCTGTGGTGTATCCCAGCATCCTGCTATTTAGAGAGCAGCACTTAGCACAGCACAAATCTAATGAACTGGTTAATGCTCCTGTCTTGGGCAGGGACTTTCTGGTGTCTACAAGAATTTCCAAAGTGCTTCTTCCCCACAAGATTCAGGGACATAGGACAGGTTCTTCACCTAGTTCTGAATGGGTTTGAAATAGAGTCGTGTGATGTGTACCTGACTTATGAACCATACCAGGTTAAAGCAGGCAAGACTAATTAACACATGCCATGCAATGATGATGTAGAATATACCTTCTGAAAAACAATTTAATGTCTGCTCATGGTAATACAAACTCTGTAGACATAGGAGCCAAATTTCTAACAGCAAAACATATTTGTAAGAAGTTAAGGAGTTTCATGGTTACAGCTACATCGAAAATAAGAAACTCCACAGGAGAATGTCATTGTGGCATCTTTTTTTGGGTAGTGCTCATATTTTTTCACTGGCTGGAGATAGAATTCAATTTATCATCCTAAATTAGCTGCTTCAGAAAAATAATGAAATCTTGGCATAGATTTTAATATAGTTCAAATAAATTATGACACTGTGCATAACTATCACAATAACCTATACTGTAGTAGTTGGGCCGTATTGACTGGTTTGACATTTTTCTTAATAAAACAGTCCACATATTTCTTTCAAACTCATGAAAATGATTTATTGACACATTGATAAAAGAATTTACAAAATGTGTTAAAGGAATTTCAGTCTTTACAAAATATTGGTAAAGGACCAAATAATCCACTGAAAAAAAGTCTTCTGGGAGAATACAAATTTTGTTTGTTTCATGGGAAAAAAAGCAAGAAAAATTTGGGGGTTTTGTTTGTTTGTTTATTTGTTTCTGGGTTTTTTGGTTTTGTTTGTGTTTTCTTGGTTCCAATTTCCTAACAATGACCTTTTTTTTTTATTTCTTTCGTGGAAATTTTAACATTGCTATTTTACTAATTTCTGAAATAGGTGACTAATTTTCCTTACATTCAGAGAGAATTGTTCTTCATGTTACTCTGGAAAGCAGAATTAGCCTAGGAAGTGTAAGTAGTTTGCTTATATACTGCCGTCCTAATTAATATGGGGTGTAAGATCTTTGGGCTCACACTAAGCAACACATAAATGGCTGATCTGAAACTTTGGAATACATAAATGTTGAAATTAAAAAGAAATTATTATATGACTTTCAGGTGAATAAGACTGCTTTCACAAAGAACTAGCCTTTCACAGTGGAAATGTTTTCAAGAGAGGAAATATACTTTGTTCTCATCTATGATTTTCTACACTGCAAAGGCATGAGTCTCATTGTTTCTGTAAACTTATAAACTGATGTGACTGTTACTCTCAAAGCTTCCCTAATCTACTCAATGCTACATCAAATCAACCCAAGTTTATTTTTATAGCACATTGGAAAACTGTGCAAAGGTATTTGTGTTGTAATTCTGACACTCTACAGAATAGTTTCGGAAATAAAGTCTAAGGTTGTAGTGCACTAAGAAAATCTCGCTAATGGTCTTATAGTTGCAAACTTAAATTGGCAAAGAATACTAATAGAAGTTTGCATATAGCAAATGACATTTTTCCTATTACTTAGTAAATTGCACCGGGTGTCTGAAGCCAGCCATAAGCAAAACACACTTTAATTGTCAATTTAAGTGGGATTACTGTGATATGGTTTCTAAAACTCAATGTAGACCCTTCTAATAGGATTCATAACTGCACAGACACACTTTCTTATTCAAAATGAAATTGCCTGTAAACTGTTCTATTCCAAATAAAAGGTATTTATTAAGTTACTTGGTTACTCGAACGATGGTGGAACAATTGGGAAGTCTAGAAAAGTTATCTTGTAATGTGTATTAGGATTTTCTTAACAATCTCTATAGCACTCACATGTACTGCTTCAAACTGTGATTTTGTTCTGTTGACACTATCTGAAACATCTGAAAACTGCTTACTAGTTAGTGACAGAAAGAACAAGAAAATAATGATGCACAAACTTTTTGAAAAGCCAAGAGAATCGATAGCATGACACTTCTCTGTAATAAAATTATTTGAATATGAACAATATTTTGAAAGCCAGAGAATAATAATTGCAATAAAACTACAAGTACTCAAAGCAATGAACAACAGTTCATGTAGTTCACGTCATGTGGTTCTTCTAAGAAATATATCACACCTTTTTCTCTAATACACAATAGATCTACAGCACTACATGAATGTAATCTCTTTCTCAGAAAGACTTCTTGTAGTCTATTCCCACCACACAGCTTTGTAAAAACTTAAGAAATATTTCTTTGAATTATTTCACATGAGAATTCACAGTTCAGGCATCTGGCTAACAGTTTTTAATTAGTTTCCTTGATCTCTAGATCAAGATCTAGATTCTACGTCTCAATATGTGAAACATTAAGAGAAGATCTTACATTGAACAGACAAACAAAGAGAAACAAGGTTATTTCAACTGGTTTTTAGCATTAAAATAATATTTATAATAATGTTATAATGTTAAAAACCCTGCTTTTATATAACTTAGAATCAAGTTCTTCAGAGTCAAGTTATTTACACTAATATCGAATAAATCAACTAACAAACACAGAGCTCTCCCAGCATGAACCATTTTATATTTATATATTTATTTATTTATTTATTTATTTATTTATTTATTTGTTCATTTATTTATTTATTATTTATTTATAGTTATATATATTTTTATATATATGCACATATACATATATACAGTTCATATATCTGATGTGTATATGAACTGTATGTAATATCATGATACACAGTTCATGTACAGCATGCTGGAAGAAAAAGAAAAATGCATGTTTCTCCAAGGGATTTCCAAAATTTTTTTCAAATTTGGGCTTTCCAAATATTTCCAAATATTTTAGGCTGGGTTTTTGAGGGTTTTTTCTTCCTTTTTTTTTTTTTTAATCCTGAACTGATTGGAATTATTTTATTATTTTTAAAAACCAAACATGGAGTCTGAGATGACAAATGCCCTGAGAAAGAGAAAAGAATAAAGACTCTCTTAATAAGTTCAGATACTTGTTGGTCTGCCTTTAGAAATCAAGCCAGCTTGTCAGTCTTGGAGAAATTGGTTGTCAAAGACAACTAGGTGAAGGATCACAAGCACATTCAGTAGAGATTTAAATTACTCTTTTCAGCAGATTAGCTGTTAAAGAATGCCAAGTTCTCCACCTGAGAGTGGTGAACTTGTACCAATGTAAGAAACTCCACACTTCTTTCTCAGGACTGGGATCTACCATGAGGAATTGTCTAGTTTCAGGCAAGGTGGCAATATAGATGGAGACCACATCATGCTCTGTTACTTCAGCCATAATTCCTGACCAGCTTGTTACTATACTTGGAATAGAATCCCAGAAAGATCTTTTCATGAAGCAGGAAATACTGGATTTCCTAGAGTTACCACTATCAGCCATAATAATTTCAAGATACACAGTATCTAGTGACTGTGTTACTGGCTTATTATTATTTAAAGGATTGAGTTTATAGCATTAAAAATACACAGAGAAAAAAAATTGCTTTTGAGGTTGATTAAAGACCTCAGCAGAATAGATGTTCATTCTCTTGAGAATCGGTACAAAGAAAGCAAGACTAGATGAAAGGAAGCAAAGTATTTAATAAACGTTATTTCAGGATAGGACTTAATTTCCTACAGGGACAAATTCCTTTCATATTATCTGTACATTCCCTTTGTGCAGAAACTTTTCATATCATTCACATAATCTTTTTCATCTGTGAACAGTCACTGTCATAAAGGACCAGAGAATAAGAGAAATCTCTGAGTTTTGAAGCTTCTTTCAATTTCTTTTCCTCTTTCTTTCTTTCTTTCTTTCTTTCTTTCTTTCTTTCTTTCTTTCTTTCTTTCTTTCTTTCTTTCTTTCTTTCTTTCTTTCTTTCTTTCTTTCTTTCTTTCTTTCTTTCTTTCTTTCTTTCTTTCTTTCTTTCTTTCTTTCTTTCTTTCTTTCTTTCTTTCTTTCTTTCTTTCTTTCTTTCTTTCTTTCTTTCTTTCTTCCTTCCTTCCTTCCTTCCTTCCTTCCTTCCTTCCTTCCTTCCTTCCTTCCTTCCTTCCTTCCTTCCTTCCTTCCTTCCTTCCTTCCTTCCTTCTGCCACTTCCGCCACTTCCGCCACTTCCGCCACTTCCTTCCGCCACTTCCTTCCGCCACTTCCTTCTGCCACTTCCTTCTTTTTCTCCATACTATTTGATTTAGCAGTTCTGAAGAAATTTATAAGGAATTTTTTTTTTTTTTTGCATTTTGAATTAAGTTAAAATCATTTTAAGGATGTTTAGTCTAATGAGATAAAAGAGCCCCAAGAAAATCTTTCAAAATTTAACATTATGGCGAAAAAAATACTTCTGAACTCAGAAACATCATACCTTTTAGAATTGCTGGAATTGAGCAGACGGGTTAAATTGGAAAACAGTTTTGGTTTTGCCTATTCTTAATGCTGACAGATGTTTCAAACAGACGAGGAGGGGAAATGAAGATGCAGAATTTAATTGTTCAGCCAAAGAAACGTAGCATTTAGAAACAGTGAGTGGAACTCTCAGTTTTCTTAAAATCTCTCAGCCGTAATCACTGGATTTAATCCTGCTGTAATCAAATGTGTAGAGTGATGTCATCTCTGGCTTGTGGTTTCCCAGGAAACTGTGCCCCAAAATGGCTGAAAGTACAGTCGTCCCTGCCATTTTGCAACTACGTTTGTAATTACACTTGCAAAAATGAGCCTTGGTACTGACTGGGTATTGACTTTGAATATAGCACACAAACTGCAGAGTGTGCAGCACATCACACAGAAGCAAAGCATGGAATATTTCACACATGCTCCACTGGCTCTCAATTAAAAAGATTCAAACCCAATTCAGTGTGGTTGTTCTAATCTCCAAGGCTGAGGTACCAAGAATTCACTCCTTCTATTGTGAGCCATCTAGACAGATGGAAGACAGGGCACAACTCTTAATCAGAAATGGCTTAGTGGTGGAATTCAGAGTGTGCAACTCCTTATCACAGCAAAACAGAGTCAGCCTCAGCCTGGCAATCTTTGGAGCAGAACACTCCTCCTCCTCCACTCAAACAAATTATGCCACAATAATCAATACTAGCTGTGCGACGAGGGAAGGGACATAATGGAGAGTGAGAGGAAAAGCAACTGGAAAGAATGGCTGAATTGAATAAAAGCACAACATGTCTCCTTTCTGGCAGAGTCTGTGCAGTTCCTCATTTTGTTTTGGTGGTTTAGTTAGGTGGTAATGAAGGAGATCTTAAAGAAACTAAGGTTATCTGAACACCATCATTCATAGCCAGGAAAAAAAAATCTCAGAACAGCATGCATTTTTTCTTTCCTATTCTTCAAATATAAGAAATGTTCTGTGCTTCACTGATTCTACCAAATTTTTGCACTGAAGATTACAAAATTTCATGTTCCTATTATCCAGAGGATATTCCTATATTCCACAGGATAGGTTTATGATTGCCCAAATAAATAAATAAATTAAATTATCTTTCTGTGACTCTTAAGATATTATTGAAACAAAGCAGCAAACAGTAGTAATGTACTGAATATAATCATACCTCTAAATTATATCTTGAATTATTGATGGACTATTGACCCACACAGAGTATCTTTAATAATCCATTCCTAGCATCTATACTTACAAGTTTATACACCCTACTGATGTATTAACAGAAGGGTAGATGAAACTATAAATTCAAACTTCTTATCAATCTATTAATCTTTTGTTAAAAAAATTTTACCATGCACAAGGTTAAACCTAAAAGTTATTCAACATTAGTTTTACCAAGTTACATCACATAGGAGAGTTTATTAGACCATCCATCTTTAGAAAAATTGATTTTTGACAATCTATCTAAATTAAGAAAAATAATTAGTTTTGGTTTTGACTACAAGAGCAATAAGATTAGTGATATGAACATAATACTAACCTTGATGACTATGTTCCTTTAGTATAAAATGTACTAAAATGAATAAGAAAGGTACCTCTTTTTTGCTGTGTTTTGTTTTGCTAGGCTACCAAGGAAGCAAATTTTGTTTCATTTTATTGGCATATAAACAAAACAGAATCAAAATAACTGCTTCATTAACATCTCGTCATCAGATCCTGATCCAAGCTTGCAAGGTTGCCATTTGGGAAAAACAAAAGAAAATCAACCATTCCCTAAGGAAAAAACCAAACCTTGTGACATTCTAGTGTTAAAAGCTGCTTTTTGATTAATAAATTAACAAGATGACTCTGGAGTCAGTGAAGAATAATAAATTTGATCTCACTATAAATACTGTGCAAATAACTTGTAGACACCAAAGCATGCCAATTAATATGAAGATGTTTCTGAAGAATGTGCTTTCATATCTCTGCAAATCTCTATACAGTTTTGCATAGACAAGCATAGATATATATGTGTATAGATTACTTAATATGTTTACCTGTTTTTGAAAACTTTTATTGATTTATATACCTGATGTTATGCTTCTTCAATATGTTAACACACTAGGAGAATCAACAGTCTGCATTCTAATTTGGATAGCAGTAGAGTATCTGTGTAAAGGGCCTTTTGGCCACTCCACAAAAGCGTGATCAGTTTTATATCTCATATTCTCTGGTGGGTTTGAAGTGAAATGAGTGAGATTCAGGACAATTTGGTCAGAAGCTGCTGGGCTTTTGAGGTCCACAGTAATGACACAGTGTATTAGAGTATGAGCAAAGATTATGGGGATCGTCTGCCCTTTCAAAGAAGCCACAATTTCTTGTGGCTAATACCAAAATAAAGTGAAACATCAAACTTGTATGACAATTTTCAACTTTTTGGTCTACCTGATGAGAAATGGACTGGAATATATTTCCAAAGACAAAAATGCCTTACAGAAAAAAATTAGCCTTCCTAGCCTCTGTGAATTCAAGTAGTTTGCTGTGTCTCCAGCACTAAACTATACACTGGTGTTCTAGTCACTGGGGGAGGCAGACAAAGCATGCAGATAAAATACTCCTGTACAAATAGCAGAACCCATTATCATCCCAAAGCTCATCTTCTGTATATGCTGTGTTGTTAGGCTCAAGCCTAAAAATCCCATTTACTCCTCCAGCTGTAGATTTTCCTTTTGGATCCATTATCCATAGTGTCAGAAAAAGAAACCCTCATCTCAAAAAAGTGTAAGACAGAAAAGCTGACTAATTTAACATAAATCTCTGTAAAATACTTCACTCATGTAAGTTCATGCACAAACACACACAGAGGGTTTGACTAAACTGTGTGTAATACATTGCTTCAAGACCAAACAGATGTCTGTATAATATCTCTTCTTTCCTGATCCTCAGGGCTGCCTGAGCACTGCATAATTCCTTCTGAAGTTTAAGTCCCTTTCTTACAATCAGTAGCTGTTCTACTTCCCAATAAGAATCTATATATACAGACAGAGATGGTGGTGATAGTATGGGAAAACACTCAATTGACTTCTTTGAGCAGTTTCAAGTCCTCTGCAGTGTGATACAATTTAACCTGGTGTATAAAATAAGACCTGATTTAACCTGGGACCAATTCTAGCTTGTACTGTAGCACAGAAATAGGAACTAATTATTCCTACATTTTTATGAGAATCAGTACAGTAAAGCTAGGATTTGTCTCAATCTCCCAGATAATGGCAAAAAGTTGTCATTTCTCATTTTAGGAGTGAAGCAAATAATTGAAACAGATAAATTATAATTTGAAACAGATAAATGACAATTACACTTGATGTAAAGCAAATAAACCAGTAAGCCAATAATATATTGTGAACTGTCCAAGACATTTCAAAGAAGGGTGTCTTGAAGTTAAGGTCACTTCTTGAGTGACCTTCTACAGTAATGTTCCATGCAACAAGAAGAAATCACTTGGATATAAAGAGGAACGGTGTGATATATTGCAACTAGAAAAAATATTTATAAAGAAAGTCATTTTGAAAAATGCCTCCTGCACGTTTTCTTACAAATAATATAGAAAGTTTGCATTATGAAGACAAATAAAGACTTACACTCTTAGTCACAGTTTGCAGAGCTATGACCTCTGTCAAACTCTACATTTTAAAAAAAGAAATTGATTTCCATTTGGAAATGAACAGTGTTCATTCACCTGCATTTAAGCAATATGACAAAGTCAGAAAACTCAGAAGGTTCTCCTGGGTTTAAAAGTAAATAGTCTGTTTTACAGCTTTTGAGGCTATCCACAGAAGCTTATTCCCATAACTGCCATAATTTAACACATATTTATATAAAGTTGGAGTGGGAGTGTTTTCCAAGTTATTCACTACTATACTAATTTGTCTGGCTTTCATTGCATTTTCCTGATAAATTTTCAGAAGTAAAAATTTTGACAGCAGAATTGAGCACAAAGGAAGGGCTTCAGAATCCTGGATTGCAGGAATGGAATTCAAAAAACCAGATATTTATTGCTGACTGCTGAAATCAAGAGAATTTGAGAGCCATACCCAAAAATACCTAAGCCATATCCTACCCAAGCTATTATTTTGATGAGTGTGGAGGGAAAAATAATTATTTTACTAATGCCTCTTTTATTTTGTTCTTGGTTTCTCTACTAGGAAGAGGCTGATTTTATATTAGGATTGTAAATATATCAGAGACCTTTAAAAGAAGGTCCATTCCTATGCATCTGCATAATTACTTCTTCAGGCATAGAAAAACGAATAATCCCAAATCAGAGACAAGAATTCAATCTTATTTATAGAATAAATAACAAGTGTTGTCAGGGTTGGAAGCTCATAAAACAGAGAAGTTCAACATAACACAGTGCAATTCTTTCTGTTTGCGTCAAATTAGTTGAGTAGCTGCCTTTTGCTATCTCACCTTAGAATTTGATAAGCTACAAAGACAAGGCAGTCTCTGCTTTGATGTTGCTAGTCCAGGTCAGTTTTTTATTTTCCATGTAGACTTTATTTTAGTGAGCCAAAAATTGCCTCTGTCTCCAAAAACATTCTGCAGCGTGATGCGTGTTTCAAGCCAAAACCAACTTTACCCCAAAAAACACCCATGTAGTTTGAAGATGGAGAAAGGTACAGGTTACAGCTCAAGAGGTAATTGCTGCTGGTGTTGTGGCTATTTCTCTGCCATGCAAATATCCCCAGCCATAACGGGCTGTGCAGCAGATCCTTGGCCAGTGTACAAATCCCCCTGCTCTTCTATCATGCTGACATCTGAAGCACCCAGCAGAGAAAAAGAGAATGTGGCTTGTAAACAAATTACTTCTTCACTTATTATTTGAAGAAAAAGAAGAGGTAATGGATGGGCACGAGAAATATTGGGTAGTGTTCTGGGGCTGCCTGTGACTCTCCTGCAAGTCTTGGCTGATGCTGAATGAGACACGGAGCAAGAGCTCATTTCCCCTACAGTTACTGCACCCCTGCTGGTTTTAGTTTTCTATAAATACCATGCTGAGGCAGGAGGGAAACAGGTATTGAATACAATACCCTGCATTGTATCCAACGAATCCTGACTTGCCAAGAGGTTAGTGACACCTTGTCCTTGGGAACGGTCCCAATTAAGGGAAGGATGAGACATAATGACTGTTGCTCAGTGCTCTGCTTGGAAGGTGTTTCATGGTGCTCTCCTTGACAGGGATGTCAGTGGTAGATCAGAAGTTAGTTGAGGGCATTTAAAATTCATTAAACTGAGCACAAGTGGAGGGTTAGCACTACATCAGCCTTAACACACAAAAATACCCCCCACAAGCCTGACTAGATTGTCTGTAAAGAAACAGGCCATGGGTAGGCAGAAACACCTTCAATCAACCCTTTTTGTTCAGGGCCCTATTAGTTTCCAACATGCACATCCAAATGCTGTTCTTTCACACACCTCTGCTCTTAAATTGTTGATTTTTTCAGGCTGAGATTTATACTCGTATTTCAGAGCTGTATCAGCCCTTGTGTGCTGTCCATAAGGTGGCTTTGAAATATATATGTGTGCACCGAATCTCCAAAAAAGAAAAACATTCTTTACCAAGTTCCCAAACTGTCTATGAGGGCAGTACAAGCATTTTAAGCACTACTCATGCCCACATGGACATGGGCCAAGACATATCAACAAATTCATTGCTTTGTGCATTGTGCAAAAGGACCATTTTACATCAGTAAAATGTATATCTCAAAAGATAAAATCATGCAAACATTGATTTTTGGATGGGAGATTCCTCCTGCCTTGGCCTTGCATGTGATGGCTCCACTTTTGTGAAAATTCAAAAACATCATGAAACAACACCCAGTATGAAATATTAGCTGGCACGTAGGCAGGAAGAACTCGGTCCTTGTAGTCAAAGAAGCTTACTAACTTCAAACACCCATTTATCATGCCATTAACTTTGTACCCAATTTCACAAAGAGCAAAGCAGCCTTTTGAGGGGAGCTCACTGCTGAACTAAAGCTCAAATAGTTGCCCATTGTTCCTTTGCCACAGTACACAGGTTCCTGGTGACATTCAGCTAATGAATTTTCTTGATGATTAACTACCCATTCTATGGGATCATTGTAATAGAAATATATTAGCTCCTGTTACAAGTGAGGTGGATGTGTCATTACTGTAAGAGAGCAGGGCTTGATTTTATTCTTCTTCCTCGTTCTCCTTTTCCTTTCACAAAGTCTGAGAAAAACTTGGAAAAGTATCATCAAAATTCAACATGCTGAGAAACAAATGCTGCTCTATTGAGCAGTAAAATGTATTTAGGTGCAGCTTTTGCATTAACTGTTGAATTAAAAGAAAAGTAAAATGCAGACAGGGATATAAAGTAGCTCCTATTTGGAAATTTTATATTTATGTTCATTCTAATTGTAATTATGCAGAGCATGCTCCAGAAATAAGTTGGGAAAAAAAAGGCCATGAAGACACTGTGGATGTATTTCTCTGAGAACGGAGCTTATAATTAACTGCAGATATTCTCTTTCTTTTCTGTTGCCCATTTTCACTGCAGCTTACATTCTAAAAGTGCTCTGCTGTTGCTTAAACTGCACTGACATCTTGTGGCACTGAAACAGAAGAATCCAAAAAATTAAATTTGAAATCTTTATAAAATATGAACTACAGTGTTTACCTTCAAGTTCTGCTGTACTGAACTCCTAAACTGGCTAGCGTTTACTTGCTTGCAATTAGAATTGGGGTCAATCTGCCACAATCAACCTAAAATTTTGAGATGTCATGATAGAATTATAGAATGTTTTTGTTTGGAAGTGACCTTAAAGACCATCTAGAACAACATACTTTCCTGTAAAACTGAATGTGTTTGAAGTTTGTTGACTAAAAATCCCATGTCTGTGAGCATATACACTCAGACCCTTTCTCAGACACATGCAGCAAGAGAAAAAGCATTAATCTCTGAGCTGGTGTTTTATCACCTTGGCAACAGCAAAATGTTCAGAAAAACTTCAGATCTTTTTATCCCTGAGAATGAAGACAAGATACAGGCAATCATCAGCTAAATAAAAATCTCCTAGTGCAAGTCCATGTCCAGTATAAAGAATTACAAAGTGAATTAAGCTCCAGTTAATTCCAAAGGAATAGTTTTTCCATCTTATCAGAAGGTGAGGAAATAATTTGTGATGCTCCATTGGAGGCAAAGTAAAAAGCAAACTACTGCTGTGTATAAAGAAGGTTTCATGGGGAGGTAGCTGCAGCCCTTTTTTGTCCGTTTTAGTATAATTCCCCCACTGAATACTTCTAAGACCCATGAGTATTATCTGTGGCTTTAGGATCACATCAAAGGAAGCCACATGTCCCTAGGAAAACACAAGAAAATAGGTGCACACTTAAACCCTTAAGATGAAGCAATCTCCATCACACTCCTGTTTGTATTATTCATTGCTGCTGCAGTATCTGAAAATGCTTTGTAACATTGCATTAGGTGCACAATACCAAGTAGAGATAGAGAACTATTATTATACTTCTTTTAAAAATGGAAAATTGAATCAGAGGGAGATTAAGTTGGTTGTCCAACTGGAGAGGAATTTACGTGAAAGCATCAAATGGAAGTGAAGCAGCCAGTGTCTGAATTAGTTGGCACATTGCTGTCCAGTTCATTTGTTTCATCTCATTGTTTCTTCATGTGAAGTGTCTAATATCTGTGACCAGAGAATCCCAGAACCACATAAAGGTTTGGGTTGGATGGAATCTTAAACCCCTGACACGGGCAAGGATTCCTTCCACAAGTCTGGATTGCTCAAAGACCTGTCCAACCTGGCCTTAAGCACTTCCAGGAACGAGGAAGTGTTCAAGCACCATGTTCTGTGGTGTTTGCATGGATGCTGAAAAAAGGAATCCAAAGGAATTCCTGCTGGGAGAATAAAGAGGAAAAAAACCAAAAAGGAGTACAGACAGATCAAAGTAAAACAAAATATTCTAATTTCTGAAAGCATTTGGCTTTGGGAAAAGATCTTTTCTTAAACACAATTTCTGACTTTTACTTACAGTTCTGCTTGCATCAACTCTACTTGAACTTTTGTGTGAGGTTTCTATATTTGTTTCAGAAAACCTCCTTTACTTCCATGTGTGCTTGCAAAAAGACAATGAAAATGACTAATGGATTTAGAAAAAAACAGACAACTGAAATTTTCTCAGTCATATCCATGGAGTCAAATATTGATTATTTGTGCATGGGATCTTTTCCTACTCTTTATGTAAAATATACCTATAATGCTGTTGAAAGTAAGTCTAGAGTAGTCCAGTAAGTTTCTTGATTTTCTTATGGCCAGTTTTTAGGTTTAATTGTTGTTTTTGCTTCCATACTGCAGGCAGAGCTAGCAGTAAAGACACGCCTGAGGGACACCTTGATGGAACCTGTAGTACTACATGCAGGATTAGTAAAATACAGCTCACCCAAGCACCTGATAAAATGTATCTATTATTGCACAGAATATGGTATAATTGGAATATGTCTTATAAAATAAGACCTTGTTTTAAATAAACATCCTCTGGGCTACTGAGGTTTCCTTTCCCAAGACCTAAATAAGCATAATTATATAAAGATCATGGGCAACATTGCAGCAGTTAAATAACCAATGAATAATCTTCATATATTTGTGTGTTGATTTCCAGTAATCTGACACTCCAAGAATCTTCTCACAAGAGTTCATTATATTATTTTTTTATTTCTCTTCTAATATTTTCCTTCCTTTTTGCTACTAGATGTTGTCTATTTTGCTCTAGGTATTCTTACTTCCCATGTCTACTTAAAAACCTAATCATTAGGAACAAAGAGATAAGTCTGAATTTTGCTTTAACAGATTAAACTACAGAAAAATTCAAATTTAAGTCAATAAAGAAAAGCCTTTGCTACATACAGAAGAGCTTTGACCACTCCCATATGACCTTGACAAATGCAAAGTCCTGCCTGTGGGAGAGTTGAAAACCCCTCATTCCCAAATGTTAGCATTTGAGGATTGACTGTAACAATTCTACAGAAAAGTATTGGGGCAGGAGCCAGCAAAGAAGAGCAGCAGCATCCTGGGTTTCAAGAGCAGGAGTAGATTCAGAAGATCCAGGGAAGGAATTATTCCTCTACAATTCGTCCTTGTGACACTGCATCCACTTTTTGGCACAGGTTCATTTTTTCACCAATGACATATTTTCATATATAGCATATTCCAATATCTATCCCAAGAAACTATAAAAATCAGAGAAAATTCATTTATTTTGGACCATCACTTTTTTGCAGAAATACTGATATAACTGGACTACAAAACTAGGGGTGGTAAACTAACTACACAGATATACACGCAGAAGAATTTTCAAGGGACAGTGATTTATTTAGAGATTTCTAACTGAAAAGATACTTTTTTGCAAGAAAACATGCCAAATACCCAGGAGGAAGCTTGATTTTGCATTGCAAAGCAGCCCTAACCAACTTACTTAAGTTCATATTGGGTCTTGGAAGCCTACATTCTTCAATGTGTTTGATGTGGGATCTTGGGAAAAAATTAAAATCTGAGTTGAGGGGAAGCCTCATCTATTTTAGACTTCTACTGGGATCTGAAATCAGTGGGATATTTTTAATCCCTCTTTTTTTCACACTGAATAAACTTTTAACATATTTTTGAGTTTTACTACAAATACTTTTGGAGTGTACTTATTTCCCATCACATCGGGTAATTACTAGAGGTACAACTTCTCTGCACAGACTGACTTGGCTTTTGTGCTAATTCAACATAAATCTGTATTTGCACCACTGCCATTCACAGCAAGTCAGCACCTCAGAGCAATTTAAAGTGCCTTCAGTTCAGCATGCCTGAGAATTCACTGTAACAGGATGCCTCATTTCAAAGGAAGAGATGAAATCAGGTTTTTAAATACAAAATATGAGGTGATGTGATATTCGACATGCAGCTTTGCTCTATTTTAACAATATTAGGGACATGAATGTTTCTGTTTACTATTACTAAATAGCTTTAAGTGCTGTTATAAGGATGTTTTTTAAGAAATGTAAATAAAATATATGCAAGGTAGAAGGTACGAGCTAAATGAATGTCTATTATGCTCTAAATTTACTGCAGTTAATATAATACAACATTCCAGGCTTACAGTTAAACTAGGAGGAGATATTAATTTGTTTATATGAAAACTTTTTTGGGGGGAGTACATATATAAGTAGTTTTTAGAAGCATAGTTGTTAATATTTTCCACACTTTTCCCCCCAGCTTTGATTCTATATTCATTCCCCTCAGTCAAAACCTGATTTACTTCAGAATGAAGGCCACAGGCACTGGAATTTGTTTTTAATGACTGCCTCAAAAACAAAGATTGTGATATTCTGAGGAAACATTTTAAACAGTTACAGCAATGTGACCATGGAGACACTATTTAGAAAAAAACTTTCCCAAAAGTTTTCAATTTACGACTTTGCTAAAGTCCAGCTTGGTGCACAACTCCCAGTTGGTTCTATGGGAGGCTCCTTCAGCACACTTGAATAAAACTTTCAGGGGTTTTATGACTGAGACAATTCATTCCAACAACAAAAATAAAAGTTGACAAGATAGTGCTTCAAAAGTAAAAAGGGGTTGCAAGAAAAAAATATACGAAAAAATATAGATGTTTAAGGTAGTGATTCTGAAGATTTGTCTTATCACAATGAACACATCACATCCATCAAATGCAAAGACAACTTCTTAGAAGTTGGATGAAATTTAGTTTAAATAGACTGGTTTTGCAAGCATGCATGTTTCTTGTCTATTGTGATCTCTTAGGAGTGTAATTTCATCTTCTTGTTTGCCCATAAAAGAAAACATTTTCCTTTGACAGTCATGCTTCATGTTAAAGTGTTCTATAAAGTGTTCTATATTAGAAAATGTTTTTACACAGCACTCCAAAAACCAAAAAATTTTACAGAGACTACATTGCATCAAATTTTTGTTTATATCATCTTATATTTTGCAAATATAAACTGCAGTAGATAGGGAGGTTGTTTTGAGGCTGGCAGATAGTGCAGAAGCTTTTGGCTGCTGAGCATTTTAGAGTGGCTTTTTTTGTTTGTTTTTGTTTTGGAGGTTTTCGTGGGGGTTTTTTTGTGATTTGGTTTGGTTTTGGGATTTTTTTCTTTTTGTTTGGTTTGGTTTTTTGGTGAGGTTTTGGTTATCGGTAGGAGACTTTTTGAGATATTAGAAGAGTTTCTCAAAATATTAGTTTGCAAGAGTCAGCCATGCAGTTTCACACAGGTAACAGGAATAGGCACCAGCCAAGCAAGAATCCAATTTGTAAAAGCATTCACTTTATCACACCACCCTAGAAAGATGCTCTATGTAGTAACTACATGAACCATTCATAATAAATGACCCCAAGGGAAAAGTGATTAATCATATTTCAGTTGTTAGTTTAGCAGTATGAAACACATTCCAGCGGAAGAAGATTGCCTTACTGATACGTACTTAGAGGCACAAATTCAGGGGCCCAATAAATGGGCATAAAATCTAGAGGTATGCCATTTATTTCAAGAAACTTCTTTGCTAAAGGAAGGGTGGGGAGACTTTTTAAACCACAGTCAAACAAGCATTGGGAAAGAGTGATCTCTTCTGAGACACACATGGACTGGTCATATGGTTGATATATGAACAATCATAGGATCATGTTAAACAGATGGCACACAAAACACTTCCCTTTTCGCTCTAATTCCCAAAGGAGAAAAAAATTGATACACAAGATATGCTATGACATATTGTCACAGCCTGCTTTGCATTTAGGAGAAATATTAATACTACTGTTTTCTTGAAATGGGATGCTCTAACACAGTCTTGGTCTCAAAGATCTCCCCACCAAAGTTTCTTAGGTTTCCCTTTGTTTCTGTCTTCTTACAGAAATGTAGAGATCAAAGTCAACTCCAATTTCAGCAGATGCTGCAAAGAGCATTAGTCTTTCCCAGTAGCCTTTTGCATTAGTCCATCACCCCTCATATTGTGCAATGGAAGTATGACATGAAATACAAATCTACTTTTGCATTCCATTTTAAATAACTAGTGAGACATGTAATATGTATCTGCAACAAGGCCCTGTATTACACGTAGCCACTGGAGCTATTCAGAATGAGATCTGAGCACTGTGACAGTCATCATGTTCTATCAGCTTCACTGGACACTGGATTTCCACCTCCTCTTTCTGGCAATATTGTATAACTTGTTTTTTTATAGAGAGGAAGTGGTTAAGAAGGAAGAGTATTGATTTTGTTTCTAATCTAGTGTGAGCACAATGAACAATAAGTAATACTCATAGGCAGTAATATTCCATGATAATTTAAGTTTTATAGCAAATGGGTTTAATCTTCTGTTGAGAGGAATCCCTTAAAAAGTTTCCACAAGCTTCTAAGAGAAATCACATGCTGATTTCCTCTTGAAAGGGCCATAGAATAGTATTAAAGATGCCTGACTGAAATAGATAACATACACTCAATTATCAGAGCCAGTTATCATAGAGATTTTTAAAATTTTCCCACTAACATCTCTTAGCAAAGTAAAATTGTTCTTCCAGTTTCTTTAAAAAGTGAAGAGTTTATACTGTTTTATCAAAAAGAAAGTATCATGGTCCTCTTGGCCTTTGTTTCCTAACAATCAAACATTTTTGCCTGCGAGGTTCTGCCCTCAAATCTTCTATACTGAGATACAGTATTTCAATATTGTCTATTGAATAGCTCCTTCTACCTTCCCAACTCATTGGAATGCAATATGTTTTTTATTCATAGTTTGTGCTTGTCTTGTTGCATTATAGCACTACTGTGATTATTAATCTCTTCATAATGTAACAATAATATGAGGTAAATCAGCCCTCTGTTACCAGTCTGGAACTGTTACTTGCTAACAAAGTGCTAAAGTGCAGCCTTTTACCTCTGATAAAAATCTTGAATTAAATTTTCTTTCAGTAAGATCCTTTAAATCATTAATTTGGCTAAGGAAGGATGCAAATGACCAATGAAGAGATTTTTCTGTTTTAATCCCAGTAATGAATCCTTTATCTGTAAGTAGGAAGCTTTTCTATTTTCAATATGAGTCTGTTTAAAGTGTTACAAATACATAGGATGAGAACTGACTAAGTTGGAGGTTTTTTCCTTCTGCATTAAAGTACCTCTGAATGCACACAGATTAAATTTTTGTAATTTTTAACTTTGTTATTTCAGTGAATGGGACAGACTGGTTTTGCACAAAGACATTAGCAAGGGGACGTTGGGATACTACCTCCATGATCTTAGTCAAATTAATTATTGTCACTCTAGGAAGTGGTGGGGTTTTTTGTCCTCAGCTGAAAATGAGGACAGCATTCCACCCCTCCCTTCCCAAATTTTTTCTGATATTCCTATTTAGACAAAGAGGTCTTTGTCACTAAGAGGTTATTATTGTATTTTGGTATTTTAGGCCTCTTATCTCTACTGGGACCCTTACTGATTGTCTAGATATAAATATATGGTATTAAGAATACAAAATCATACACAAAATGCTTCACCACTTCAAATGCAGCATGTGAGAGTGAAATTGATATAGTTTTATTCTTACCTGTCTGGTGTCTGTACAAATTCTTGATTAAAACTAATTAATACAAATTGTAATCTTGGATGCTTTTCATACCATCCTAGCAAAGTCATCGTAGCTAAAGAATCAATTTAAATAATTGTACAAATTACACATATTGAAAGTTTTTGGAAATATGCTAAAAAACATCAAAACAGCCATTTAAAAATCAAGTTAAACTTCTTGTCTTTTCTTTCAAGCTTAGTACCTTATTCAACTCACTAAAGAGATCAGAGGTAGGGTTGTAAAGCATTGGAACAATTTGCCATGTGAAGTGGTAGCAATTCCATTCCTGGAATTGTTCAAAAAAAGTGTTGATATGGAGGACATGGTTTAATGGTGAACATGGTGGTGGTACTGGTCTTATAGTTGGACTTGATGATCTTAAAAGTCTTTTCTAACCTTAATGATTCTATGACTCTACTTAAAAAAAAAAAAAAAAGTCAAAGGCAAAAAAAACCTCTTTCCTCGATTTATTTCCATATTAGAGGTATAATACTAGGCACCAAACAACTTTAAACACAGATAAAATGTAACTATTACTGCAAATATATCCTCGTGGCTCTTTCAAACAGACATGAAAGAAGTTATGGACAAAATGTTGTGAAAAAACGCACAAGCCTTATAATCAAAATGGCTTGTGGGTCTATCATTTCAATGCAGCTTTGTTCTTTCATAGCACAGGACAATCAAAGCAGATTAGGATTTGTCATCACAAACACTGTATGAGCTGCACCACAATTACCTTGTTACTTGAGCATCTCAAGGCTTGTTGCTGCCTTAGGCAACATCCCTCGTGCTGTGTCATTGTGCCTTATCATAAATTATACTCATTAAGAGTGTATGAATAATGGTGACTTACAGATGATTTCAAATTTGTTTCAAAACCTTATTGTGTGGAAGCCTACCCCCTGTTGGATATCCAAAAGCCATCCATTATAAAATTGTATACTTTTCAGTTTATGGTTGTTCCTAATTCTGTTTCCTGTTTTACAAAACTTTCCCCAATGTGTTAGAGGCATAAGTCATGAAGATTCCTGGTTGTGCAACTGAAAGTGAAACAGCATGAAAGGCAGCAGCAGCTGGGACTGGGACACGGGAGTTTTGAGCATCTTCTGGTCTCTATCCTATTAATCTCAGGCAAGTAATTTTGTCTTTGAGTTCCCACTGGTTGTCTCCTCTGAAGAACTTATTACTTAATGAGATACTAAGACCCTACATTCAAATAGGATTTCTGTAATACAATATTCTCTACTCCTAATTTAGGTTTCCTAAGGAATCTGCTGAGAGGGGTGGGGGAAAGAAAAAGATAAATTTCCATACAAAATCAACTCACCACAAAAAAACACCCCAAGGGCCAACCAGGATTTCCAAGCACGAGGGAAATAATTTTGCACTTTCTCACAACAGGTTGTCTTATCTTGGCAATTCGCATATATTGATCAACTTCAGAAGAGATTACACAAATACTGTGTCGTTTTCTGGACCTCAGTATGCATGTAGAGTATTGAATACAGAACAGCAGCTTGAATTTTAATGTTCTCTGAATTGTCTTCTCAGCATGCTAAATTCCCATTTCAAATTAAACATGAATATAGTAAACAGGAGAGTTTACTTAGCTGTTTCATAGAATGTCTCTGGACTACATCCTAAACTCATAAATATTATTTATATTTACATTTTAGGTTTTTTACAGAAAAGGAAGGCATTTTTAAAACATGTTGTGAACTTCACTTTTTTAAAATGACAATGGATTCTGGATAAATATCAATCACCCAGACTGACATTCACCCAGAGAACTTTTCTGATGTCACAATATTTAGAAAGACCAGAGCTGTCTTTCAAAGTCCCCGATCTTTCAAGTAGTCTAGAGAGAAGCAGGGAAATAATGATTTAGATTTGAGGAGTATTTACCTCAAATATCATACTCAGCTGCCTTGTCAAAATAAGGCGCAAAGGACCTATCTTGGGGCCTTATGATGACTTCAGCCCTAGAAAGCTGGGACAGAGACACTACCTCAAAGAGCTCTGCCCCAAAAATGACTATGAAGTTTTAGTAGACCACCATATTATCCAAATGCAGCTTGCATCTGCACATGAATTGTCCTTGCTTCTTTGAAATTAGTGCAATAAGTGCACCAGATAAAGCTGGTATTTTCTCTTTTACAAAATATATTATTCCATTTTGCACTGTAAACAATATTTCATGCATATTGATCAATAGACTTGCTTGCTGCTGCTTTTCATAGACAAGACTCAGCATTAATCAGCCACACTTTTTAAATCAGACACTCCTGACAACTAGTCTTTTTCCACTAGTGTTTGTAGATGTAACAAAGAAGCAGCAGGATATAAAATCTATTTCCGCCACTAACATAGATTTACAAATTCACACACAGCACTGAACCTTTCTCTTCTGAGTTGCTTACTGATTATTATATTTTTCTTCCTGAATGCACTCTGTAGGGCTGACAACTTCATAAAGACATCTTGAGAATCAGAAAATTGTATTTGTAATATTGACTTGATAATTTTTCAATGTTGCTTTTTTAAGCAGGTTAAAATAATGTATTATTTTACATAATAATAATAATTTAAATAATGATTATCACCCTCATCAGTTTCATCACCTATAACTCCAGTTCACAGGTTCTTGCAGATGTATCAGAAAATCACCTCATTCCACTTATAAATAAAATCTCTGCACATATCTCTTATTTTAGAGATAGCACTTTTCCTGGAAAAAGCATTTCAAATCTGCTTGTTGTAACTATTTTGATATCTAGGTTATAGAGAATGGGAGTGGCATTCACTGTGCTTATAACGAAAGTGGAATCAGATTCTACCCAAAGATGTACAGTGGAAGAGGAAGAGGCAATATCAGCAAGGTGAAGCACAGAAATCTCAATTAACTTTGAGGAAAAAAACAGTGCATAATTAGAGTGATGAAATACTGGAAAAGGTTGCCCAGATTGCCTTATCTCCATCCCTGAAGATAAGCAAAACTCACCTGAACAAAATACTGAGGAATCAAACTTGTCCTTGAAGATAGTCTGAGCTAAGTACAGGTTTGGAATAGATTATCTCCAGAAGTTTCTGCCCATCTGAATTTCTTTATTTGGGTGCCTGAGTTCCTGTTTACTCATTTGGGAATTATCTACACTAAAATGTTATTGTTTTGAATTGTTAGCAATGAAACTGCTCAAGGCTTTCACCGAAGGGACAAAAACTGAACAAAAGATTGGCAAATGTTAATGAGAGATGGAGATGTAGAATATACTTTAGTGGACAAAATAATTTAAAAACAGACAGAACACTGGACCTGGATGGTCCAAGGTTAATATAGGAAAATTACGACTCATCATGATCACAACAGTAGTTCCCTCTGTTTCTGAAAAATATCACAGAAGGTTATAAAATTCTAAGCCTCACAGTAGAAATAGTTGCAAATGTTAGTGTTTCCTTGATGTGCAAATATTTTCTAATACTGTATGTTGAAATTCTATCAGCGATGTTTCAAAAACTTTTATTTTTTCTTTTTTTCACATTGCATATGGTGAATTACTACAGTATGATACCAAAAAGTGCTTATCAGTTGTTAAGTCATCTGAAGAAAACACAGTCACTGACTCTTTACACAAAATGAGGAAATAAATATAATTCTTGGAAATCAATCTATTTTGAGACAATACACAAGTTTCTGTCCCAACCTGAACTTACAAATGCCTTAAAAAGGTGAACAAAGCTAATAATGTTCAAATAGAAAATGAGAAACAGAAAGTATTTATGAATATACTGATGTGCCTAAATACAGCAAAACACCATGTCAGGTTTTGGAGCAGTTCTAGTTGAAGTATTCAGAATCATTCTATTTATCTGAATGCCAGTGAGGAGTGAGAGACAATTCCAGTGCCATTCATGTCAGAGGTAGAATTGTCCTCTGGAGATGTTTTTTTGCAAGGCTAAGCTAAGTAGGTAAAACTAGCTCAGAAAAGAGCTTACTCTTCACTTAGGATTTCTATGTTAGTTAAAATGAATTCAGGCTTAACTTATCATATGAAATAGTGTTTTTCTGCTTCAAGAACTGACATGAGTTGTAGCATACAGCAACTCTACAAAAATTAATGAGATAAAATCTGAAATGGTTACCTAGTTACGCCAAAATTATTGCAGAGCTCTACAACAATTTTTACCCAAATGATACCATTAAAACTATTTGAGCAGAGCTATAGTAGAAATGTTTGAAACTACAAGGGCTAGAATCAGGCTCTGACCCTTTCTCTAAATCCATACCTATGGGTATATCTCCATCACTTAAACAATGATCAATGGCTACTTGTACCTACTGAGGCCAGCCTGCACAGCACATTTCTCCATGCAGATGAATTATTTTCTGTGGTAAAACAGAATAATTTCAACCATGCTTCCAGGTTAGAGTAGCCTGTGGTTTATGATAGTCTTCAGACCATGGTGGATGTTTGTTGGAAGCACACAATGCATGACAAAGTATATGACACAATCTAGGTCCTTTCTAGTTTAGTTACACAGATGGATCATAAAATCTAATTCGACAAGAAGAGGTTGTAGAACCAGGATAATGCTCTGCCACAGATTTCTCTAAATTATGCTGGATGAAAATAGTGTTAGGGAAGATGATCTGTGGCATCTAGTTTTGACACCTTCTTAACCAGGTCCTAAAAGTTGTTCAACAAGAGTAAGGTGTAATGTTCTTACATAAACATCACTTTTTTCAAAGGAACCTTCTTATTCTGGCAATATTTTCTGTTCCTTCCTAAAGTCTTTCAAAAGTTGTTTTCCAGCTTCCTCGTGCATAGGTACCACAGCTGCACTGGGAGCCAGCGCCTGCCTATAAAGTGAAGGTGAACACAGTGCAGTCTGGAGAGGCAGAGAACAAACCAATAACGCTATATTTATTCGCTGCTTGATTTGATTTCTGGTTAGTGGTGTGATTTCCCCAAAATGAACTGTGACATTTCCAGCAGCTGCCTCCTCAGCATAGAAAATAGGATTCTGCTCACCTGGGACTGTCACAAGGGAAAATGCTTGCCAACTCTAGGTCTGTACACAGTGTAGGACAAAAAATTCTATTCAACTCTGTGGTACAGCTCAATCATAATGATTGCTTTAGAAAACCAGAACAACAACACATAAAAGTACATGGGGAGGACTCATTCTTGTTAACATTTAATATTTTCATATAAAATTAATCTTTCCTCAAGATGAGTTTAAGGTTGCAATCTTCTTCTATAGAGATGCAAAACTTAATGGAAAAAAATGACAAAATGGCATTTCTGATGGCATTTCTGTATGCATTAGTAGAGACATCTGTTTTACTTTCTTTTCCACCTTAGTGTACTTTTTAACATGTATATAATTTAATTCAATTGATTTGGTTGACTTGCTTCACCAATCATTTCACTATTAAAAGAGCTCTAAAATGGTCAATAAAACAATACAATTTCAAATAAAAATACTCCACAATTGTGGCAGTTTCATAGAACTAGATCCAAGTTTTTTGTAAAACATGTTGCATCTGTTTTGCTCCTATAAAATCTATTTACTAGAGAGTACATCTTTCAGAGTAAAATCACACAATGCTTTTTAATGCAAATATTTTATCAAGAATTCATAGGCAAGCTGATTTGGTGGATTGTCCAAAGCATGTTTAATTTTATTTTTTAATTAATGCCGTGAAATGATGGATACTTCAAGTTATAGGTACAAGAGCAGCTTAATATAACAAGTTTGTACTAGGGAATGGTAACATACTGTATATTATATTGACCTGCAGAAATAATTGGGTTCATATATTTGTGGACTCTCATTTATTATTAGATATGTTATTAGATAAGTGTTTTAAAGATTGCTTCTGTTACATAATAAAATATGAGTTTGATGGTCTAGTTTTCATTACATCAACATATAATACAGGAGTAAAACTGCGTGGAGATAAATGGCTAACTCCTTCAGGTCTAACTCCACTTCTAAAAATTTTATTGGAGATAATACAAATAGTTTGAGTATAACAAATAACTGCATTAACAGTCAGGAACTTTTTTGTGTCAACTTTAAAGCAGAATGACCCAGCCACAACAGAAATTGATAGAAGCTCTCCTTTGACTGGGATGGAAGAGAACCTGCTCCTGAAAAACACCCTGATATTTTGACATCTTCTCTAAAATACATCAGATTTGATATTCTGTGTATGAACCATACCACTGAAATCACATATACTTCTGCCACCAGAGACTAGGAGTTTTAGGAATGACAGATGAACTGCACCACTGAGAAAAGTTGTTGCCTAATCTCCAACATGTTCAGAGACTTGCTCAGTTGACTTAAAACCAAGTTATGTTGCAAAAGAAAATGGTAAAAGCTAAATCACTTTCCTTCAATATGAACACCCATTTGCAATGGCAAAGATTTGTTTTTGAAACCCTAATTGAAAGTTCTGCCTGTATTATAATGAATCAAATAATTGTTTGAATTAAATTGTGTGTCATGATGGTTTTAACAATCCAAGAAAAGCATTCAAACAAAACAAGTTGAAAATATAAACTATCATACCTTAAAACAAAAGGACTTACCAATATGTCAGTAATATTTTCTTGCCAGTCTTAACAGTAGCTGGGGCCTGGGGAAAAGAGAAAGCAAAAAGATTTGTCTCAGTGACTTTATACAGCAATGTAGGAGTCAGATGGGGGTGTCAGTGAATCAGATGCCTCAGGTCACTGGAGTCACCTCCAGCACATCAGTGCAGCTCCTCAAGTTCTCTGTGATGGCACAGATTTACACCAGAAGAGCATCTCAGAGCAAGTATGAGTGCAGAAACTCATAGTTCTGCAGTCTTAGATTTTCTGTAGATGCCTTTATGATATACAGGCTGCAATTTTTTAAACTATTGGAAAACTACACAATTTATTTTTTATATTCCTATAAGATGTTGTCATGACAATTGGAAAATTTCCTAAAATAACAAAACACTGCGAATCAGATATCTTGAACAAATTTCTACTCCTTAGCTTTTATTTATCAGGCAAATTGAACAAGAAGATATTAAATATGGTTAAAACGTTTTTGGTCTTGTTCTTGTGAAATGAAAGCCAGTGAACTGATACAAAAGTTTATAAAACTTGTGGCTGTAACAGTTGAAGACACAAGTCTGGTTTTGAGAACAGCAAACAACACGTAAACTGTAGGTTCTATGGAAAAGAAATACTTTATTCTAGATAGAATTCTGCCATAAATGAAGAACCAGGATACACTAAAAATATTATAATATATTCAGTGATAAGAAAACATGAAATCAAGATGTTGACCTATTTTCTGAAATATGGCATATTTGGTTACAATTCAATTCTAACCAATAAAAACAAATATTTACAGTAACCAAGTATGATATTCCTAACCTATAGGGTATATGCGAAGATACTGGGTCTCTTTTTATGTAATTATTAAAATGTATTCTCTTTTCATGTAATTATTAAAATAAGATTTCATTAATTTGGTGTGCATTAGTGCATTAGTAGTGCTCAAACTGGAGACAGAATTGAGCTATTTCCCTGTTTTTTCAGATGGTCTTTCAAAAAACTGATCAGCTTCACCAAAATTGATGTGTCAGATGAGAAATTACAGCTGAATTCAACATGGCTTTAAGCTGTACTGAAATATTTAAATTAACTGAAACAAATTTAATGAGAGCAGTGAAGATGCTAAACGTTATCGGACTAAAATGCCAATTACTTGTAAACACAAGGGACAAAAAGATTCTTAAAACCCAGTATTTTGGAGTATAAAGGATTTTATACAAGAAGGTGAAAAGTTCTACATACAGGGGTTTAAGAAACGGTCACTAAAGCCATTATGATACTTTAAATAGACACAACAGTAAAAAATGGCACTCCACAGAAAGTAATCTCAGCTCTGTTTTCCTTTAATACCACTCACTGCATCAGACCTGTAGTCTGTGTAGAGAGACTTAATACTTTATCTGAAGAAATCCCACTCAGCCTCCTTCACAAGCAGATAATGACAGGAAGCATTCCTAACAGCATTACTCATTTACAAACACTAGTAAGTATTATGGGATTTTATTCCAACATCATTTTATGCTTCTGTGGTTCAGAACTTTAATGAATTAGATTGCATTTCTAGTAGGAGCCTCTGTGGGATAAGAATGTCAAATAAATATCTACTTAAACTGTCTGTTTTCAAGCTTTTTACAGATCCTTTGCTTCAAACAAGCTGATTACATCATAAAAACAGCCAAATAAACAAAATAAATCTATGTAAATAATTCTGAGTTTTCCCAGCTCTGTATCAATGTTAGAGCTAAATTTTATTTAATTATTACTAGTGATGGTTTATTCTTATCAGGATCAGAGACAACAAATTTAAGGACATCAGTCTGAGGACTTTGATATGTTTCTGTTTTGTTTATTCCTGCTATCCATTATGTTTTGATTTCAAAACCTGCTCTGAAGGTACATCTGCTCAAGAGATGGTTACGGATGTGTGTTATTATTAGTCTGTTTTTTCCTGCAACTCACACCAAGCAATTCTCTCAATATTTACCTTCACTACTCAGCTATTTACAATGAAAACTGCTACTTATTTTCAGCATGGCTAGCCACAGATTGAAAATAATGGGATAGGAATAGCATCAAACAGAGGGAAGAACCATCAAATACAACAGAAAAGGTGTGAATGGAGACATGAAAAGGAGAAAAGATCCAGCCTACACAGAAATTAAGATAAATAAATTGCTTTGATGAATGCATTGCCTCTACAACTTCCTGAAAGGTGTTTGTGTCAAGGTGGGGGTCAGCCTCCTCTCTCAAGCAACTAGGACAAGGGGAAATGGTCCCAAGTTGCACCAGGATAGGTTCAGGCTGGAAAAAAGGGAAAATTTCTTCACTGAAAAGAGCCTATTCCAAAAGAAAAGTTTTAGAATAGGCTGCTCAAGGAAGTGGTGGAGTCACTATCCCTGGAAGTGTTCAAAAAAGGAGTGGATGTGGTACTTTTTGATATGTTTTAGAGAACATGGTGGTATTCAGCTGAAACATGCACTGGATCTTGGAGGTCTTATTGAACCCTAATGATTCCATGCCAGCTGGTTTATGTTGTGAAATATTTCCCAAAAATCATGGAGTATTCAAAAGTAGGGAAAAAAAAAAAGCCATATAAGGTTTAATGGAACAGTGCTCTTACCCAAGAAGTGGTTAAATGCCCAAACAGTGTTTTCTGTCTCTGACTCTTTTGAACTACTATGAACATAACTGAGGCCAAAAAAAAAAGTAGAAATTCTTTTGAGCGGCAAATTAGCTTCCACTGTCAGATTGTAATGAACCTATTTAGGTGAGTGTCCAGTAAGCCCATGGAAAGAATGTTTTCTGAAGTACCTAAGTACCTCTTGGTTTTTTTTGTAATTAAATGTAACTCAGAGAAAAGAAGCTGTGAATCTTCACCTCACCTTTTTTGTCAATTCTGTATTGCATTCTTTATTCTCACATATAGTGATAGTTGTGATTTGCATCCTGTCTATTCATACATAGATGTTTGAGATATTTGAGATATCAAAAAAAAAAAAAATTGTCACCTCCTTTATGCCCTTCTGCAAGAATAAATACTGATGTTTCACCAGGAATGATGGAAAACATGTTCTCCCCTTAAATTAGCAATTACTAAAACAGTCTATGTTAAAGCTAAATATTTAATTTACATAATGATGACACACAAATTGCCTAAATGAAACTGTAGCCACATTAAAAATGTGCTATGAAGAAGGTGAAAATAGAGAAAGTTGCACTTCAATCATTGCAATGATGAGGAAAAAGCCAGCTGGCAGGAGTGACCACACTTAGTGTAACAAATTATAAAGGATATTTTAGAGGCATCTACCACATGCAAGGGTCTGTTGAAAAGGTGAAAATACAGCAACAACTTCAAATGATGTGTCAGTCATGCCCTGGTACAAGTTCTGCTTCAAAAACATGTATTGATGTAACACCAGCACCACAGCATAGGTTAATTACCCATACATTACTTAATTACCCATACATAACTTAATTACTCATACATAAGAAGCATTTTTATTAAGATATCAGGGGGGTTACAGTTAGGATATACTGAATTTCAGTTTGCTGATACAACCTTGGATCAGTCTCCTTGTGCATAAATACCATGAAAATCCTGAATTACGCTCCCTGAGCCTCAGCCAGCTCACAGACAAACAAGGGTAAAGAATTGCAGTTGTTTTTGCACATGCTTTTTTTTTTTCTTTCTGCATAAACCAATTATTGATGATCTCACATCACTCCTCCAGTCTTGTATGTGGGTGTAAGAATAAAAGATCTGTTCATTTGATTATTCTGAAATTCTAAGTAATTTTGATGATGGCAGGAGAGCTCTAAGTAATCATTCACTTTTTGAACTATGTAATTTAGAGAGTATCCATTTGCAATAGAGGACCACAGGGCTGGGATTCATTTTATCTACATTTAGTCACTGAAAACTTAGGCTCTTAGTCTAAATTAGGCTTCTAATTTATTTCTATAAGTGATGGAGAGAGACAATCAATTCCAGATTCATTCAATCCTAAAATAGACAATTAAGATAAATGAAGGACTGTCGGAGCAATCCTGTCTCACTTAGCTGGCCTCATGACTGGCTTAGACAAGACCCCTAACATTTATATGGCTAATATGACATGATTGATTCTACCTCAAAATACACAGATCTCACTTTTCTTCCATGTTCTACCATGTGTTTGCAAGGGAGCATTAAGTGTCTAGATGAAAATAAATTGTAGGCATTTTCGTAAGGATAGGGCAATAGATGTGGTCATAAAACCATGCAGGAAAAGTGAGGAAGCCTTGGTCCATTTGTCAGCAAGGGACATGAATATTCCACTACAATAGTTATTTGGATTAAGACTGAATAACCATCTCTGCTGAACAGAATAAGTAATTAGTACTAATCAGACAATTAACGATTCTGATGTAAGCCTATGGTAGGCTTTCAATGCCATAGAAGCACACATATGTAAAACTAAAATGCAAAAGTGCAATTCATAATGAATAAAAGGAGGAATTGTGCATAACACTTTGAACACACATAAGTAATTGTCAGCCCATTACTAGATAATTTGGAATAATCATAAATTATTTAACAAAAACCTCAAATTTCAGAGAGGGGAAATGGTGTCTAGCCCTGAATTTTGCTAAAATTTTGAAGCCCCAAAACAGATAGCCTTCAAGAAATCATGAGTTAAAACACAGAATGTGAGGCATTTGAAGAAAGCATAGCATTAGGAAACACATAAAGCAATAAATCAGCTAAAGTATGAAACACAATGACAGGAAAGAGAGATAGGTATAGGGAACTGATGGGCTAAGCATGTTCAGAGCCAACAATGTCAGACTGACCCTAAGAACTTTGCCAAGCCATAGAGACCAAGCCAAGTACACCGGGAATTGACCAAATTAGGAGAAGAGTTCAAAAGTTTAAAGAGGAAGACTCATCAGGAGACCCCAGCCCATGATGAAGGCAACCGGAACGACCACCAAGATGATCCTCAAAAGAAGTGTCCCCGCCCACGCTCCGCCTACACCACGCCCTCTATGAATATTCATGCAAAGATATGATTATGTATATGATCTGATGTAATCCTATATTCAAAACTGTATAAAAGGCTTGTTTTGTTACGGGAAACTTAGAAATCCATTTTGTGATTTCTCCGACGCGTCGCAATAAAATACCTCCTGCTTATCTGACTTAGGCTGAGTCTCTTAAGCAGTTATTCTCGCCTTTTGGGGCAAAATTCGGCATCAATTTGTAATTGCTTTACAAAGATACAGGAAAAAACCCTGCAGATTAAATCAGACTTCTCATGCATGACCTGGGTCCCAAGCTGCTTCACAGGGCACTGGCATTGGCTGCCACCACCCAGCAGCCCTCAGGAGAGGCCAGTGTAACTACAGGAACAGGCTTCCAATGTTCTGTCTCACCCATGCAGATAACATATTCTTGTTTTGACAAAACTACACCTGAGTATTAAAAAAACCCAAGCTTTTAGGTGCCTGCAATCCATATGCTGGCAATAACCAAAGCGGCATTTGAGGAACTTTGGCATTCACAGATTGATGCAATCATGAAACGGTTTTGGGTTGGAAGGGACCTTAAAAATCATCTAATTCCAATACCCCTGCCATAGGCAGGGACACCTTGCTCAAAGACCCATCCAGCCTGGCTTTGAATGTTTCCATTAAATCTCCATTTATAAGTAAAAGTTATGTAGGGTGGGGATCTATCTGACCAAATCGAGATATTATGCTGGTATAGACAGTGGGTTTTTTCAGTCTTTAGCAGCATATTGCAAGTTTTGCTGTGATTCCTTCAGTCAACAGCTTGCCATGTTTTTCAAATCAAAACATCAGCTTAGAAATATCTTAGACAGAAATCTTTAGCAGAAGGAAATTACATAAAATATATTATTTGCATTTACTAACACAAGAATTTTAAACTTAGGATTTTTTAGGACTAGAGCAAGAAGAAGGAAATACAGAATGAGAATCAGCTGCCCACAAGATGTATGATAAAATATCTGATTTGATGCAAGAAATTACTTCTGTTTAGCTCCTATGAGCTCATAAGGAATAGCTTACATAAACAACAGAGTGGAAGAAAAAGTCAAAGTAACGCGATGAGACCTTCTCAAGGAACACAAGGAACAGCACCTCATCAAGGTACAAAACAAGAGTCTGAAAGCAGAAACTCAGATAATCTTAAATCATGACATCATATCTCCATGACCAAATCTCCCTTAGCTTTGCTTATATATTGACATGCAAATATTTGTAGATATGGATCTCCGAGCAGACATTCCCTTCCCCTTCTCCATTGAGCTGGTGGATGGGATGTCATTGTCCCCATAACCAGGGCAGCTGATGAAGGCAGCAACCCCAACTGACACGGAACAAATTGCTAAAGCCACTTCCACCCAGTGCTATGACGCATACAGTGCAATTCATCTCACTTTGCTTTTGATGCCCTTAGAGAAGACACCTGCAATTGGGATAATCACTTGAGCCTCCATCACTGGCAAGAAACAGGCACTTTCAGACCTTAGCTACCTAATCCTTATTTAGATTGTTCTCACCTTGTGCTTACACAAATCTGTTCCCACTTTTATTTGGAATGTCTCTACCACATTTTCCAACCTGGAAGAGCAGCTGCACCTCCTCCAAGGCAGCAGATGCAAATACATGTGGACTGCTGAAAACTTGCTACTGTCTTACATTTACTCATTTTTTATCTGGAAAGAAAAAAAAAAAGGAAAGAAAAGAAAAAGAAATAAAGAGGAAAAAAGAAAAGCGCTGGTTTTGTTTTCCTCAGAAACACAGTCGGTTATTTTGAAGCCCTTAATACAGTAACCATCCATTATCCAACATAAGACACTTTTACAGTTTTTGTGATAACCTCTTCAGCAGTAGTTAACTGTCATCATCAAAAACATTTAAATATACTTAAAATACAGCTTGACATAGTTTTTTTTTATCTTTTACTGGTTGTTTCATTCAAATTTTAGTTCTTTCATGCACTAATTCTGGTTTTGTGCCTTGAAGCAGATGTTAGCTTGCCAATGAAAATGTTTTTTTACACCTCTTTCCTCCCTCTTTTGCAAGCATGCAAGTAAAAGATACAAATAGCTAAAAATGAAAACGTTTGCTCAGCAGTAAGGCCTGGTGCATGTAGTGAGGTATTTTTCTGATTAATTCCCTAACCTAGCTATTTCCAGAGCTTGCTTCTTATGGCTGTATAAAACTTTCGCAGATGTGTTTGGTGCTTTATGATTTCAGTGTTTTTTGGTTTTTTGCTTGTTTTTTTTTGGTTTTTTTTCCTGACGCTTTGGGATACATGTCTAATTGATATTTTATGCTCTTCACACAAGCTTGTCAGTGCTGGGTGTACAATGTCCTTGTTTCCAGGGGTGGGTAACTCACTTCACAACCTTGAAGATCCCAAGTTTGCCTGACCTTGTAAGGCTTTATGTATCTTGGAGCCTGCTTATTTTATGTAAGAAAAAGAAAATAACTGGTCCCTTTTGATATTTTCCCCTGACCATGCAATACACATACCCATCCTTTCCTGTTTTGTAATAAGATTTTTTTTTGTTGTTGATGATCTAATCATCCTCATCTTCATTGTCATTATGGTAACTGGGGGCTTTTGCTGAAACGTCTGTGCCAGTCTGTCTGTCAGTTTAAAGACAGAAGATAAGAGAAAAAAATCCCACCCTGAATACTTGGCATTTTTCTAAGAGCAGGAGAGCAACTAGAGACCTGAGGCACATTTGGACGGCAGATCCAGTGAAGCATAGTAAGACATGAGTTTGTTTTCAAAGCTATCTCAGATACCACAGGCACCCAGAAACGACCATGGGATAATTTTTCTTAAATTAGCCCATGTGTTTCTCTCTGCTTCCTTGCTCAGCTGTTTCAAGGATGTGAGCTGGGGACAGGCATTGATGTGCAACATTGCAACACTGACCAAGCTTTCTGCCAAAGGAAAATCACATCTGTCCCAGCGCAGACAGGACAAAACCTTGTTCTGCATTACATTTCCTAGTGTGGATGCTTGAAAAGAACCATAAGGCGGCACAGGTCTGAAGTAGAAACAAAATAAAGGTGCTAAAGGATTGCTTTACCCTTAAGATTCTCTCAATCCTGACCATGCAGTGAGGTTCATGCCGTGGTTCCCACTTTACAAGATCCAAAAAGCCAAGACAGCAAATGCTTTCATCAGGAAAAGCACAGGTGTACCATGAATTTATACTACAAGAACCCATCTGTCAAACAGCTGTTCGAAGTTATAAAACCCAGGAGGAAAGCCAGGCAGCTTTTGTCAATCTTTAGTGTTGCATTTTGAAAAAATTAGCTAAAAGAGTCTTTTGGTAGCTCCATAACTACAGTCAACTGTTCATTTCTTTCTAGCTGCTGTAATTGATAAGCTTTCCCATTACCTCTAGATCTTTAGCGATTAATTCTTATGGGAAAGAAAAAAGAGAAAAAAAGAAATATTTCCTATTTTAACATTAAATCCAGTTTTGTGTTTTTAAAAAGTAAGCTGTGAAATACATTCAACATCTCTGATTAGCTGTTCTCTCCCAGAAAACAACCCCTACCTTACACAAGCATAATGTACCTCTTTCACATTTTGTTTTTCAATATTCAAACAATAAATGACTGTTCTAAAGAATTCATAAAATTTAAGATGGAAAGAGATCATTAAACCATGACATCTAAATGTCACAATTTCACCCAGTAAGCATACAGTAGACCCATTAATTGTATTGAACTAAATAATTCTACCAGGAGGGCACCTATTTTTGACTCAAACTCACTCAGACACACAGAATTAAGCAATTATTTCAATGGTATTTTTTAGAACCCTATGGCAGCCACTTGTAAATATTTATAACTAAATTTCAATTCTACCTGCAGCATTTTCTTCCATCGGTTGCTTCCTTTCACACCTCTTGAGTACATTGCATTACCAATCAAACAAAACTTTAGTGTGAAAACTGTAACTCTTGGTTACTAAGGTACTTTGGAAATGCTGATATTTTCCTTTTTAAGACTGAAAGTTATGACTAGTTTTTGGAAATTATTTTTTACACACAGGATTTTTCAAAAGTATTCCTTTATAATTGCATTCTTGGGGAAACAGAAGATGATGATAGAAGATCGTATAGAAAAGGCACAGAGAGGAAAATTCTTGTGGGATTCCTGAAGCATTACTACAGAAACAGTGGAACGTCTCCCTTATTCCTCTGTACTCTCTATCATGCCATTCAGGTTTAGGAAAAAAAAGATCTTTTTCAAATAAGGTCATCTACTTATGTGAAGCAGGAAGCCTATATTTTAATAATTGATTGATTGATTGATTGATTGATTGATTGATTGTTTATTCACAGTATTCATTAATAGAGGCCAATGGATACATTTGAGAACAGCCATGCCCTGTTTCATTTTCTGCCACAGGTGGTACCTGCTAGAGAGCTATTATCCAGATACACAAGACAACACTGATTTATGGTATTTATATTGGGAAGGATGGACAGTGAGAGAATAAAGCAACTTGTCCACTTCCCACTGAAGCAGAGCAAATCACATTTTTGTTTGTTTGTTTTAGTATTCTCCTGTGTCATTTCTGTAGCATTCTGAGTATACACAACTTTAGCTATGATTGTTGAAGATGTACTATTGCTTGGTGAAGATGTACTGTTGCCCTCCTTTTTACAGAGATAGAAAGAGGGAGAGAGGAAAAGTAAGTGAGGGGAAGTCAGGACCAATTGTTTGAACAAGAAGCTACTTTATGAGATGTGAATTTTTGGCATGTTTCTATAGTGACCTTAAGAAAACCATGTTGCTGAGCTGCTCCAGGGTATTAGCTATTACTGTATGTAATATACCTCACAAGAGTGGAACAAATATAATTTTAATTTGCTTTGCATTACACCCACTGTTAAAAAATGGCACTACTATAACAAATGCTCTTTAGTTTCTTCATTTGTAGCTAAATTCATAAATCTCAGTAACTATAAATGTATCTCAAGGTCAGAGTTACTACAGTAACCCATTCATTTTGTTTTCCTTTCACTAAATTCATTATCTGAACAAATTATTAGGTGACCTTTTTAGTTACAGCAATTCAATAAAACTTACATTAGATGGAGTTTCAGGAACATTAGTCTAATGTGCTTTAAAAGATCACCTTCTCTGAGCAATATAATAAGTTTGTGTGAAAAGCATAAAGCATGTAATATGTAATAAAATCCAGCCTTTAATGAACCATCTAGAAAAACTGATTCATGTTATAATTCGATGGAAACCCTCCCTTAATTAATGGATAAGAAACCAACAGTAACTACTGGATGTTACTTTTGATTATATATTTAGCTTGTTTTTCCTTTTAAAATGTATGCTCTTGATTTATACTGTTCAAGAAATTACAATTTAAATGACCTTGGTTTCAAGATTAATATGCTATGAAAAGGCATACTTTCACAGCTAATTAAAAAGGGGTCTCTGATTACTAGTTAGTAGCAGTTCCACTAAGATACTGCTTAATTTTCCAAAGTGGTACTAGGTCAAGACTGTAAATTTAATAAACTGTCTTAGATGTTTGATGGATGATGGTTTTCTTCACCAGATACCTCGAGGCCAGCCAGATAAACAATAAATAAAACACAGCTCCAGCTATCAAGTAGAAATTTTTATCAGGGAAGATTGCACATGATCATTCAAATCCATGATTTCCATTAAGAATATACATTAATCTGATTCTCTTTGCAAATAAAATAGGAATAAACACTTTAAAAACCCAGCTGAAATTCTCTACATCTTGTGCTGCCAGACTGATGTCAAGAAGAAAACTAGTTTAACTTTAATTTCTAATCAGTCTAGGGAGGTCTGTATGCAGAAGGAGAAGCAATAATAAATTTCCACCAGCTCAACATCAGCAATCAGTCATTTCTCCTGCAGATGTAGGCATCACAGGAACATGAGCCAACATAAAGGTCAGGACGCATCAAAATATTGAACTAAATAAGTTCCTCTTGCTTTTAGGGTTTATTGAGCAGTCCTGCATTCACCCAGTTTGTGGGAATTTTATTTAGCCCTATATTTTTCCAAATACTTGTGTGTCTGTGGCCCTGTGAACCATCTGGACACCTACAAACTTTTCAGGATCTTCTCCTTATTGCTCACCCACAGGAAAAAAAAAAAAAAAAGTAGTAATTATTTCCTTTTCCCAATCGGTACCTCTACTACTGATTTGAGATAGAGGCACTGAAAATATCAACAAAATTATAGAATATGTCAGATAATTGTTTTACAATTTGCAGATTGGATGTTCCATCCCTGGAAGCATTCAAAACCAGGTTGGATGGGTCTTTGAGCAACCCAGACTAGTGGAAGTTGTTCCCGCCCGTGGCTGAGGGTTTGGAACCAAGTGATCTTTACTGTTCATTCCAATCCAAACCATTCTAGAACTCTTATTCTCTGAAATGAAAACCAGTTTTAAATTGCAATACTACAGTTAATTAATGGATGAAATGTAAACAAACAGTTCAAATATGACAACTAAATGTTTGTATTATTTTTCAAGTTGCACCTTTAATTAGTAGGTTTATTAAATCACATAATAAATTTAGGAATACCATGAGGTCATAATGCTTTTAAAAACAGATACTTTTTTTTTGTTTCTGTGATGAAGCCAGTTGCATAATCTGTCATCTTCCACAGGTCACTTTCATTTTAACAAACAGGGCATTTAGACAGCAATCTCTCTGATTATCCTATAAAAAATTTCACAGCGCTACTCTGCTAAATTTTTGTGTAACATATTTATTTGAAATCCAAAGAATGAGAAGAATGTGAGTTCTTATGCTTGGGCTAGATAAGCAAATTCAAAAAATCACCTAGTTAATTATTTTCTCTCTTACAGTCATCAGTAGATATTAATTAAAATGAAATTTTTAAAAAGATATAAGGAATACTCAGTTTTCAGTTAGAGATTTAGTTCATAATCCTTTATCACATTAAGCACACTTTGATGTATGGCTTCCATCATGCCCTCTTCTATAATTTTTTTCTTCCTTACAGATATAACCTATTTTCTTGTAGGTTTATTTATTATTCTCATATAAATTACTGAGATATGTTAAATGGTCTGTTAGCTTTCCCTTGCTGTTCTGTGAAATTTAAGAGATTAAAAAAGTTGATTGCTAAAGAACTGCTTAAAATATGCTATGTTGCATGTTGATAGAGATCAGCCAGTGATCTATGTTTATTTTCCTTAAGTGAAGAATCAGCAACCCACAAACATAACCCAAAAAGCATTCACTTTATCATATGCTTTGCAAGTTTTTCCCAGATTACAGACAGCCCAGCTCAAGATGAATTTGCAGTGTCATGTTATCTAAGCTATGTTTGCTTTTTATTAATGTCTAAAATATTAATATAATTTCGTATCTACCCCTTTAGCTCATTATGGAGTTCACATATCATGGTCAAAAAAATGTTTTGTGTTTTTTTTTCCCCGTTGCTAATAATAACCAGTTTCAATTCAAAACATAATGGTCTCCTTTAATTATTTTTACATAAAATATTGTTTCCTCGCCAGATAAAGTTTTTGAGATTATTAATTTGGGCAGGAAGCAATAATTTATAGTTTTTCATTTTAATAATATTTATTCTCTTTAGTGATCAAGTAGGTCTTAAAATTTTCACTCTGGAAAATCAGAAAAAAACCCAAAATTTCATAAACAAGGTAATAAAATCATATCCACTTATAGTTTAATTGTAATAACACTGTAGCTTGACTGAAATAATACAGTACTAATGCAGTGTGAATCATCAATAACAATTATCAATTTAGGAACTAATTTTAAAAGCTTCATCTTTTAAAAATATCCTTGAAAGAAAAATCCATGTATTTTCTTTCAATTGCAATCAAACTCGCCAATATGAACAAATTCTGCTAAAAATTTCTAAAATAATTTTCTTCAAACTTTATTTTTGTCATTGGAATAAATCAGACACACTTACTTTTGAGAACTTATTGATAATTTAAGTGCTACAAATGGTTGCACATACATAACAGAGATACCAAGGAAAAAGCTATGCTACAATCCTGAAAGACTTTGCAACTGTCGATCCAAAATGAAAAAGTGCTTGGCAACTTAAAGGATGAAGCTGTGTTTACTAATTTTCTAGCTGGGAGGTTAAATAGGAAAGAATCAACTGCAAAACATATGTGAGCAGTCTGGCTTGCCCACTTCTGTAAGTCCCTAAACAGCTGGTGTGGAGAAAACCTACTGTCGTGCCGCTGAGCCACTAATGGGCATGAAGAGAAACAAAGTCAGTGACACTTTTCAAAGATCTCTCATGCAACTGTGTGAAATAAAACTCCTCAGGAAAAACCTTAGTGTGGCATGGCCTGGTCTTTTAACTGGAATGAGGAAAGATTAGGAGCTTTAACAGATGCCATGGCAACTAATTATCCATAGAGGCTGATGTAAATGAATTTATGAAGTCCATCTTAATAAGAGAATAGGCTTTAGAGGAGCTGAGGACATCCTCTTAGAAGGACATCACAGAAAGAGGAAAGCTTGGTATAACTGGCAAAGAAAAAACAAAAAGAAGCATGAAGAGATGGTTGTGATGGATATGTAGGGAGAATACATATAATTTACAACTTTGAAGGCAACCAAGGGGGGCTGAGATATGCTAAATATATCAATTTTGAATTTGGGGACAAGCACATGGAAGAAACAGGCGGCACCACAGTATGGTGGCAGTCGTTTTACTGAGCTGGTCAGCATCAAGTCAATATCAAAGGACAGTACTTCTCTATTTATCAGCATGAGGGGTTACTTCAAAAAAAAAAAAAAAAAAGAAAAGAAAAAAAAGGAGATTTTAACAAATTCATGAGAAGATAACCACCAAAGATAACTGCAGGCAATTCCCAACCCCAAATGTTTTGAGCCATCTGTGCTGCATTACAGAGTCATAATAAAGACAAATGCAGACAAGTTTCATGCACTGAGACCAACTGCACATCTGAATTACTGGGGAAAAAATGGTAGTTGTGGGGCTTTGTGGGTTTGGATTTTTGGGTGTTTTTTTGTCAGGTAGGTTGTTTCTTTTTTAAAACAAACAAACAAACCAAAAAGACAACAGGAAAGCAGCAACTTTACTTCTGTGACCTCCATTCCAGACCCTAGGAAAAAGGTTATACCACCCACATCAAAAGTGCAGCTCCTACAATTTTTTCCCAGCTAAAATCTCAATAAATGCTGTAGCATGCAGCAATTTTTTTATGTAACACCCCCTTAGATTAGAGAGTCTCCTTTTTTATCTTGATAAATACTGTTCTTCCTTCTTTCTTCCCTTCTATCTTTCTCTCTCTGTGTTGCTCTTTACCTTCCTCTCCCATACTTTGCTGCCCATACATGTTTTGATTATGATAATTCCTGTGATTCTGTTCACCTTTTGGACTATTCTAAAAAAAATAACTATTGACAACCATATTTTGTCCAGAGATATTGTGAATTTGTGGCACCCATATCTTTGGAGGCCAGGCTGGATGGGATTTTGAACAACCTGGCCTAGTGGAAAGTGTCCCTTCCCATTGCAGGGAGATAGGAACCAGATGATCTTTAAGGTCCCTTCCAACCCAAACCATTCTATGATTCTATTTTTTGGTCTAAGATCCATGTCCTTACATCTTAGTAGATTTATATGTCCAGAGACTGCTGATTTAAACCTGCCCTATCTCCTTTTGAGGTTTTCAGAAAACAGAATTATAGAAGAAATATCAGAAAAAAAGAATTTAGAGAATACTTTTTGCACTCAAAACATATTTCATAGCTTTTCTCTTTCAGTTATCCCTATTAGAGAATTATCTCTTCTCATATTCACTTGCTCAAATACAAACTCCAAAGTTTCTAAGATGTCAGGACAGGACTGGCTTTTTTATTATTGATAACACATAAGTGCTTATTTTTTAGCTTATAGCAGTATTTCTATGCATTAGTTTAATACTGGTCACAAAAGCAACCACGAAGCCCTTAATTTACGACTTTAAGAATGTTCCATGAACAAAGTATCTCAATTAGGTAGAATAAGAGATTCATTTAGACTTGGAGACTGTGATGCCAATTATTCCAACCTTGGCTCCAAGTTGAGCTAATTTAAGCTTTAGATGGAGTTGCTCCTGGCCTTTTCTGCCTTACTACGCAATTATTTCATTATTTCCACAGCTGGACATGAACAACCTCTGTGGGCAATCCTTCCTTCCTTTTCCCCTCACTAGGATTTCTGTACATTGTTTCTTATCCTTTCACTGTGTCTCACTCAGTCTGTCTGTTTTCTCTCTGACCTTTCACTAGGTATTTGAAGACAGGGATAAAACTTTTCCTTTACTATTTGTTTTTCAGACTGAACAAAGCTGGTTCCCCCAGGCACAAGGACAGCACTCCAGATGCAGCCTCACAAGTATCAAACACAGTAAAAAAAGAGAATTTCCTGCCACCAGGCAGCTATACTTTTGTATGGAGTTATCTTTCAACAGCAAGGGTCCAACGTGATTTGTATTCAATTTGTTGCCCACCAGAATTCCCAGGAAATTTCAATGGATCTGCTTTTATTCAAGTTGTTCCCCAATTTGTACTGTTGTAGTGGGTTAACTTCATTCCATTTTCGGAATTTCACATCCACTTCTGCTGAACTTCACAAAGTTTCTGTCAGCCCATTCCTGAAACTTGCTAAGATCCCTCTGAAGATTTACCCTGCTCTCCCATGTATCAATCGATTATGGCCCCAATCTGGTGTTATCCACGAGTTCTCTGAGACTGGTTTGTCTCATGATCACAAATTGTCAGTGAAAAACCTCTGAGGATTGTCTCTTGTAATGGCAAACAGTGAGGCTTCGAATCCCTAATTGCTACCCTCTACCCAACCCGTTTATCATTGGCTCATCAGGGAAAGGCTCTGGATTGCTACATTTGCATTTTGCTTGCCAATATATTGATCTTCCCTGCTCTATATACGATTTGCTATTTAACTAGGTCATAATTCCTGCCTTTAACTTGAGTTTTAAATTCCTGACAAAAAATTTAAACATTTGTATCTATATGAAAGGCAGAAAAATTATAAAGTTCCTGTCCATTTTCACTGTAAAAGGGGAGTTGGGGAGGATTCTTTTTGGTAGATTTCTCAGACAAGCATAAAGGGCAAACGAGGCAATATTATGTCGGAGAAGTGTTTGTTGATAAAGATAAGAGTTCCTGGTGAAGGGGAATAGAAAAGGGAGCAGAGAGGGGAAAAGAGAGACGCAGAGAGAACCCGAGCACCAGGACAGCGTCACCACAGTACCCTGGGCTTCGTGACGGCCTCATCTCGGCAGCCGGAGCTCTGGGAGCCGCGGTACGGGCCGGGCCGGGCGAGCAGCAGCCGGCAGCGTGTCCCTTCCGTGGGCGAAGAACAGGCTGCCTGGCTGCGAGCCCGAAGAACAGGCTGCGAGCCCGAAGAACAGGCTGCGAGCCCGAAGAACAGGCTGCTCCCGGGCGGCTGCGGCTCTCGGTGTCGGGGCAGGCAGGGGGAGGCGGCCTCTCCGTGAGGGGAGCGCCGTGGGGTCAGGGTGCTTCGGGGAGGTGGCAAAGCACGGCAGGACAGGCGCTGCCAGGGAAGGCAACCGGGGAAGAACCAGGACCGCAGGAGAAAAAGGCGAGGGAGGCCAGGCTTACCCTCCCAGCGAGCCCTGCTCGCTCCAAGAAAACCAAAGAAAAATTACTGCCGTTGTGGTGCAGTTCACTGCTTTTTGGTGCTAAGACTCTTCCCATGGCCCAGTTTTCCGGGCCTTTTATTCCCGGGCATTCAGGAGTCTGTTCCACCGATGATCAGATCCCTGGATCCCCGGGAATAAATTAAATAAAATCCCTCTGTTCCCGACAAAACCTCCCCGGGAACAGAGCTCCCAGCATTTGCACAGACCCTAGAGTAATTTTTCAACACATCTATAACACATATTGAGGTGTACATAAAAATCAGATTGGTCCCTCTCAGTTCCATTTAGCAAATTGGGTCCTGAAGATAAAATAGTAAAGAAATACTACTTTATATTTCCTCTTTTCCACTTCCTACTGCCAATTCCCTAAGAATTTCCACTATTTTCTGGGCAGTTCTAGCAATGCCTTGTTTACCTGTTTCATAATGAGTACCTGCTGGTTTTTTTTTTTCATCAGGTTGTCTTAGCCAAAACAGAGCACACACTGCTTGCTTTTAGTTAAAGACAACTGTAGTACAATACACTTTCTACTTGATCCAGTCTTGTAACAATCAACCCTTCAGTTAAGTACCTGATACAGCAATGCTTCATTGCAGCACATCTGCCCCCAAAGGCAAGGGAAAGGCAGGTCTGACACAGAGGGAGGAATGGTGTAAATGCTCAAACAAAAAAGATGAGACTCAATAAACAAGGTCATGCTAGACATCAAACATTTTCAGAAAGCTTTACACAAACAGCTAGATATTAAAAATTTAATTCAAAAGGTACTGCATTAGAGAAATAACTTGTTCAAAAAGACAAAGGTTTTTCTTTTGCCTTTTGTCCTTCATCTAAAGATATTCAAGGTCCATTTATTGAATTGTAGCGTGAAGGACATTAAATTATCAGTCAAAGCTAACAGCCCATACACTGAAAGCTTCATTTTGCAGGAATGGATATTACACAAGGTAAGAAATTTCTTTGAATGCTCTTATAGATGCCCATGCAAAACCACAGTCTCCACAAATGGACTTGTAAAGCTGCTGATTGAAAACAAACCACACAAAATAAAACCTGACAAAGGCTGCTTTTTGTGGTCTGCATATTATTTGCAGTCCCCCACCTTTTCTCTATAAATATCAGCTATATCAACCTGCCCTGGTCAGTACTTCATATATGTAAATCAGCAGATGGAAAGCCTGATTTACATGTTAAATCAAAAGAGAGTATTTTCAACCTAAAACCAGGCTATTAAATCACAAATTTCACTGCAGTTAGTGACAAAGCCCTTGTATTCAACAACATATTTCCAAGCTAAAGACAGCTCTCCCTCACACAAGGGAGGAACCATACCACTGCTTAATAAACAATTCCTTTCCACTTTTGTGTAGCATCCTAAGATAACATGACACGAGTAAAAATGGTAATATTTTGCTCAGAGAAAGCAAAACAAAACAAAACAAAATGCCAAACAGAAACCTTCAGTACTTGTTGATTGCCCAAGTTACAGCTCACAAACTCTTGACAGAAGCAGAACAATGAACTACTGAATGCTGCATGGAGTGGAGATACACTACATGATGCTAAAGGAGAACAGTGTTTTGTGAGCTGATCATGTCAGACAATCTTAGTCAGTCCTTGACAACACACTTCTGATCTGAGTTCTTTTTTTTCAATAGACAGCAAAAACTTCTCTACAAATTTACGTTTGTTCAATAAACGACCCAACAGCAAAGTCAGTGCTGTGAGTGCACCTGCGGCTGCCTTCTACCTGTTCCCCCCTTGATCTGATTGGTCAATGTTGGACTCTTCTCCAGTTAAGTCTGCAAGGTTTACTTCTTCAAATGCCACCTCCTACAAAGCTGAGGCTGAAGTAGCTGTTCAGGAGTTGTTCACTGGTGTTTGTAGTACTTTTCTCTGCACTTCTGGGCTGAACAGTGAAGAAAACAAACGTGGTTCTAGGGAAGTTGGAGGAGAAAGTCTCCATACATTTCACTGAACAAGATGAAGAAACAGGGTACTTCAGTTTGAAAGCCTGTTATGAGCAGTAGAGCTCACTACTTATCTCTTCAATAACTAAACTTCAGTAAAAAACAAGAGTGCAAGAAGTTTGGTCCTTAGATGCATGAAAAGAAGATCATCATGGAAAATTTAGGAACTTAAATTTTGCTACTCTAAAGTTATTTTGGTACCATTACAAGAATACTGAATTGAGGACCAGCATCATTAATACATCAGTGTTATCAAGAAGTCAAATGAGAGCCACAAAAAGTAGCTTGGGGATTGGAAAACAGACACTCCAGGAGTGAAATTTCAGGAGTTTGTCTTATTAAGGTAGGAAGTGAATCAGGCATTTCAGAGTGTTGGTGTAAATATCTCTGACAGTGGAGGCAAGTATTTCAGTCTTGCTGACAAAACTCTGAAAAGTCTCAATAGCTAAAAGATGTAACTTTTCTAGCAGCAAAAATATTAGGTTATAAGGAGAAGGTTGGTATTGGTTTTCCCTGGAATTATTAAAGTCAGGTCAATTATGTTTGTAAAAATAATATAGAAATTGTAGAAAGTGGATTAAAATAAACAGCCTGTGTAAATGAAAGCTGGATCATGTCTTGGCCAAAGATCATACCTGATCTTGAATATACAAATCTTTAGAGTCTGGTGCAATTGTTGTACATCATCTCTTTTTTATTTTTTTTTATTTTTTTTATTATATTTTTTTTAATTTTGTACAGGATGTCAGCAAAACCTCAGCCCATGGATGACATTTGTGGTTTTGTCTACCACTAGTTATTTCACTCTATGTGGTTTAATTAGATTAAGTTGAATGTGGATTACATCTGAACCTTAAAACTCAAAAATATCAGATCTTTATGTAAGTATTTAAGCAAGGGTCCACGTTTGAACCCATGTAAGGGTCTGGAATTAGTCTGGGGGTAACAGAAAACTCAGAGATAGTCAGAGACAGTCAAGCTCTTGTCTGCAAAAGTGAAATTGACAGTGACAGGATGACATTTCAGTTTGAGCCATTAACCAGTCTTGGACAAAAGAAAATTATTAAGACACGAAAAGCAAAAGAAACCTCAATGGGAAATACATAGAACTATTTCATTTCCTTCAGAAATATTCAAAAAAAAAAAAAAAAAGGGAAAAAAATGGCCAGTCATGTATTGCTACACTGGTAATTCTTTTTTTTTCCCTAATCTAAGATGTGAAAAAAAAAAAAGCTTTCTGCAATATGATAACTTGATCAACCAAAAGTGGTGGTTCTATGTTGACATTTGGGCTTGATGATGTTAAAGGTCTTTTCCAATCTTAATGATTCTATGATTCTGTGAAATATACTAGAAGATGTTGATGATGGTTTTTTTAATTTTACTTCTCCCTCTTGTGTTTCTCAGTCAATTATTATCCCTGAAGGTTTCCCTAAGGCATAACCACATAGTCATTTTGCGCATCACACTGGGTGTCACCAAGCCTCAGTGCTTGGTGACATGCTTCATCAGCACGTCAGACGTGGATTCCTGCTTCTGCAGCAAGACTGCAAGCAGGGGTTCATTTGGGTACTACCCCATCTGCCCTAGTCCAAATCCAGATCTTGTCAACTGCCGTCAACAGTCATAGAAACTATGGAGTATTTGAGTTCTCCAGCACTGCAGCTTAGCTGGGAAAACTGTAAGGTACCAAGCCACTTCAGCCAAAGAATCATCAAACTGCCTGTTTAACCAGGTGAATGTAGAAAGAAAGCTTTGTGTGACTTGACAGAAAATAGCTTGCATTGATTTAAGGAGTGAAAGCTGGCAATTAACACTGCTAAATGTTAGCACGGGGGTGATGAATAGTCTCACTGCAGTTCTAAGGGGAATTTCTCCCCTTGGAAAAAAAAAATATTCACACCAGAATTTGGCAGGACATTAGAGTTAATCACCACTATTCTTCATACAAATCTTTAATGATCACAAACAGTCAGGACCTCCAATTTACATCTCATTTACAAGATGGCATCTTTTAGCAGCATGAAGCCTCCCAACATGCTCTCAACTATTAAATGATTAAAGATTTATTCTTGCAGTACCTGGATTTTCTCAATCTAACCTTACTTACATCTGCTGCAATTACAACATGAAGATGCTCAGCCTGTGCTTACAGAAAAACAAGGATGTGTTTACACTTCATGAGTTTTTTCCTTCAAGAGGCTAAAATTGATCCTAATGAGAGAAAACAGCATCCTCTCCTTTCCTTCTAGCAAAATAGGACAAAAACCACTGTGCTCTGTCGATGAAGCACTCTCCAAAGAAGCAGATGAACAGACCAGATGTACACAGCTTGTCTGATACCTTGCTGCTTCGATAATTTTCATCGCAGTAAATGTTGCTTAATGCTGGTATAATTTGTTGCTCAAAGGAAGCAATTTTTGTTTCCTTTAATGCTGTTATGATGATGCCTGCTCTTTTCCTGAAAGACTCAGGACATCTCCTACCCATGGAGCAGCTTGGAGGTGAATCTGACTTTACAACCCTGAAAGGAAGTGGGCAGCCAGGGACATGTGAGCATGGGGTCACTGTGAAAAGCCATGAAAGCCTGGATAGCTGTGAGCCAGTGCAGTTTGTGCTGTGCATCAGCAGACATCAGCAACTGGCAACTGCTGGGGTAGCAGTCCTGTATTTACTTGGCATGCAACTCCTTTGTATGGACAGCTCAATTTGATTAATGGCCCCAAGTGGTTGAAATGCTATTTGCATAAAGTACACTTTGCACTGAAAGTAATTTTATGTAGGAGACACACATAGTTTGGAAATGTTGCTTGGAGGGCTATTTTTCTTGGGAAAGAATTTACAATGAAAAGTAAAATTATACATATTAATGTATTTATATCCTCCTTGATCCCAATTTAAGCTCTTTTCAGCTGTTTAAAAACCATCTTGACACTAACAAAGTCTTCCGTTTCTGTTCATGGCATGAAGATTTTTAAGAAGATTCTAGTCTGAGGAGCTGATTAATTTTCTGGTTTGGACAACTCACCTGCTAGGCTCAGGACTTGTTCAGTCCATAACATCCCTTAGAGTTTGCCTGTCACAGCACAGAAACAGTGTTTGATGCAGACAAAATTAGTAAAACTAATTCCCAAAATGGATCAATTAGTTAACATTCTTATGGGCCATTTTTTTAATATCTTTTGCAGACTGTTGCATCTTTTCTATCCTCCGTCTTGGTTGGAAGGCCCTTTTTTGAGCAAGATTATCCCATCAAAATTAAACCTGTATCTTATATGTACTTACTAGATATACAAATGCATTAAATTTTGCAATATAAATATTTACTAAACATATACCTAATTACACCTACTTATAGTTCAGTACAACGACCTTTCCCTCTCTTCTGTGTTCTTGCAATATAATGTTGTTAAAAGAGGCATAGGTGAGCATAAGAGAGGAAACACTTATTTAAGCAAGGGCAGCAATTTGTTAAAGCTTTCTTTGCCACACACGAGTGCAACAACTCTCCCTTGACACATTATTTGCACTAATTAGACTCTCATCTGTAGTGGCTTCACCCCAGCTGAATGCCAGGCACACACCAAAGCCTCTCTATCACTCTGCAGTTTGATAGGGGAGAGAAAATATACTGAGAGATTCATGGGTTGAGATAAGGACCAGGAGAGATCACTCACAAACGTCAACATGGGAAAAACAGGCTAGAATTAGAGATATTTATTGAATTTATTACTAACAAAATCAGATGAGGATGATGGGAAATAAAATAAATCTTAAAACCAATTTCCACTCGCCCCTCCCTTATTTCCAGCTCAACCTCCTGATGCAGCAGGTAGATATGTCATAGATGTTATGGTGAGTTCATCATGTTCTTTCTCACTTTGGTCAGAGAGAGAAATCCCTCCCCTGCTCTAACATGGGATCTCTCCCACAGGAGACAGTGCATGACTGGGTGTGTAGGGACTTGTTTTTACTCATTAAGTGGGAGAATTCACCCCAAAATTAGAGGTGAATGCATTGACCTGCAAAGCACCAATTTTGCTAATGTGCAGTCTTGTCAAAGAGTATTTCTGAGCAATGTAAAAGTCCCACAGTTCCATATACACAGCCTCGGCCTCTATACACTATCAGAATGCAGAACAAATGAAATCTAATAAAGTACATAATACTCAAATAAAGTATTGCTGCCACATGAATTAACTCAGTCAGACACACAAGCTCAAATAGTGCTGTTTGGGTCATTTGAGATCTCTCGTATGAAATATTATTTTCCCTGCTATTAACCAGTATTTACTTTAGTGCTTTTGTGTGCACCAGATTAATGACAAGAGAATGATAAATACAAATGTTATCTTAAAAGATTTATCTCTTCCCCATATAAGAGCCATGAACTTCAAAGTTAATACAAGCTTGTTAATCTGTCAAATACAGGCTTGCTCTTTTCCCCATTTGCAGAAGAAGAGCCCTGTCGCATATTAAGATATGGGGTTTATCTGGCTTTCCTAAAGTATCGAGAGAATAGTTCCGATATATAAATAGCATTTTCTGTACAAATAGTGGTCATTCGTTGGTTCATTTCCCAAAAAAGATAACTCCTGTAGCTCCCTGATATGCTTAACAGGTGCTTCTTTAAGCACACCTCCCTCTTTCATCATTCACTAACCTTCAATAAATCAAAATAATTTAGAATGCAAGTTCTGCTCTCAGAAATCTGCTGCTGTAACAGAAAGTTTCAACGTGATGGGGCAAAATTCTGTTAACTGCAGTGCAACAACGTGAATCGCCAAATTTGAAATGAATGAGCCTTGTAATGCTTCAGGCTTAACATTTTAGTGGCTGAGGTATTTGACACTACATGCATTTTGAGTTTCTATAATCCTGTAGTTATCCTGACAGCAGAGAAATCTCTGCTCAATAACAGTAACTGCACTGAGGAAATTATTAAAATACACTGTACATACACAGGAAAGAAATTTAGCTTCACAACTGGAGCTCTGTATTACATACCTGTAACATGAAATCAGCTTTTAGGTGACCCAATTATTCTATATTTTTTCCACTAAGATCCTCAACAGCTTTCATGTTTAAATATCTCAGTCCACTGAGAAAAGAGAAGGATAAGATTGAGTTTTCTTTCAGACACGCTAATTCCCGAGAGGAACAGGTATACATTGGTGTTGGAGCTGGCATAAATGAAAGCCCCATAAGGCAAATAAATTCCACAAAGAACAGAAATTATTTTGTCTAAAGAACAACTGTGTTGTTTCTGTCAGTTCTGAAACCTACACAAAGCTCAGCTCTTTTCTGTTCCCCCATGAAATTAATTTAGCCCACAGTTTCTCTAGGCAATACCATTCAATTGATGTTAAATTTGTTTTTAAGGACAAAACAGAATTGTACCACCTTAAAAATGCCCGAAGCACAGTTAAAATTATTAACATTTTTGTCTTCAGAACAAGTGTGGAGTAACAGAAACACTTTTATACCCATAGGTGGTGTTTGGATTTGGAGTATAATACCCAAATCCCAGCTAAAGTCAAGGAAGTGTCTGAAGTACCTAAGGCAATGCTGTAGCTGTACCAAGCTACAGCCAGAGTAGAAGACCATCCACATTCAAAGGAGGATTCAGCCCATCTATTTTTTCTGCTGATTTCAGAGGGAATCTAGAGGAACTACATGCCAATAGGAGATATCTCAGTTTTTGCAGCTACTGCTGTTTTCATCTTCAGAAAAAGCTCTTGGTATTGAAGTTGTGCAGATATGATCATCAAAGGTCCAAAGCTGAGATTGTCTAACAATGATAAGGTCAAGATCTGGTGAGAAGGTTCCCTTAGGTTACATTTAGGTGGATAGGTAAGGGGGAAGAAAGAGCAACTCCCTTCAAGTTGCATAATCTGCCTCTTTCCCATTCTTAATAAAAATATTCTTTATCACATGGCTTTGAAAGACCTAAAGCAAACAAAGCATGTGGCAAGCATAAATCTATTTACATTTATTTTAGCTCTCTCCAGTATGCTAAAACCACTCCTATTTTGTCTAACAGTATGTTAATAGGGAGACCTAAATATAATTATTTATTTCCCCAAATAAAATTAGTCCTCTGTATTTTGTTTCTGCTTTTTCCTAAACAAAGCTTTTCTGAGTGCGCTATACCAACACTAAAAATGAGGGCACTCTACACTGTGGAACATCTCCGATGGTGTAATGGGGATTTACTTCCTGTTTCATTGTACTTAATCACTCATAGTTTGAAGGCATCACATATGGAAAAAATTGTGAAATGTCAGATACAGTGTAATTAATCCACAACACAAAAATTTCAGCATTATTTTCACACAGGATAAAATACCAGAAATAATAATAATAGTAATAATAGTAATAATAGTAATAATAGTAATAATAGTAATAATAGTAATAATAATAATAGTAATAATAATAATAATAATAATGATAATGATAATAATAATAATAATAATAATAATAATAATAATAAATAATCTACCAACTCCAGCCAGAAAGGAACATAATAGGAATTGTCCCTGCTCACCTGCTCTGAGAATGGAAACTTTGCATGGTGGCTGATATTGGACGGATTACATGAGGAAAGAGAAGAAAAGGCTACTAAAATAACATCCAGATAAGCAAATAATAAAAGGAATACTATCAAAGACATAGCAACAGAAACATTTCCCTTGAATGTACATACATAGAGAAATGCCAGTAGAAAGTAAGAGCACTGGGCTTTGATCCAAGACAATTTTATTGTTATATCTGAGCCTCCTGTTTTTATTCATGAAGAAAAGTGATGGCTACTCTTTCATTTATATATTCTTGATGGGTTTTGCCTGATGATTTACCTGCACAGATGGACCTCAGAAGTGTATGAACTACTTCTGTGCTGAGCAATAGACCAGGAAGCCTCAGAGCCTTTAGATTTTTTCTAGAGTCCTCTTTGAGTACTGGAGGCTCAATTGTATCTCGTCAGCAGCTGCTTTTCCCCCACATACTGCTAACAGTGTAATAAATAAGCACTGGCTCATAGCTGCTATTTCATAGAACCATTATGAATCAAATCAGTGGAGGTGATTATCCTCCTCCACCCACCACTTGTGACACCTTACCAGGAACTGCTGCATCCAGTGGTGGTGTCCCAACACAAGAAGGACATGGATCTGTTGGAACAAGTTCAGAGCAGGGCATGAAGGTGCTCAGAGGGCTGGGACACCTCTGCAATGGAGAAAAACTGAGAGAGTTGGGATTGTTTAGCCTGGAGAAGTCTCCAGAGAGACCTTAAAGTACCTTCTAGTACCTAAGGGGGTTAAAATAGGGCTGGAGAGGGACTTTTACAAGGATGTGTAGTGACAGGAAAAGTGAGAATGGCTGTAAACTTATGCAATAGGTTTAGACTAAATAAAAGGTAGGAATTCTTTATTGTGAAGGTGATGAGGCACTGGCACAGGTAGCCCAAGGAAGCTGTTTCTGCCCCACCCCTGGAAGTGTTCAAAGCCGGGTTGGATGGGGCTCTGAGCAACCTGGTCTATTTGAAGGTGTCCCTGCCCATGGTAAGGGGCTTGAACCAAAATAATTTTCTAATCCAACCATTCTATATTTATAGGAATAATTATTTGGAAAAAATGCAATTCTAAAATATATTGGACATTTAACCAGCGTTAACAAATTTTGAATGGGATGTATTTCAACTGAGTCACTTATTTTTCAGCTGTTCACAAAATCAATTATATTTCCAATGCCTGAAGAGATTCCACCAAGCTACTTTGTAGGTCCCAAAACTAACCATGCAATTTCAATTATTAAATTAGAATAAATGCTTAGGATACAAATGAATAAATCGCAGAAAAATAACCCAGACCACTTGAGTCTCTGGAAATTCTTGGTGCACATAGAGAATATTTGATCAGGCCCCAGAACAATTAACATCACAACTCCCAAATCAACACAGAAACTCCTCAGAAGGAAATATACAGCTGGCAATATTTATGCCAGCATCTTTTTGCGCCTGCTGACTCTTTGTAGCTTTACTGTTTTTGTATATAATTTTCATTAAGTCACATAATAGGAAATCTGTCAACCAGATATATTTTCGCCTTAAATTCCCATTTTGTTCACATCCCCTACACTGCACACAAAGACCATCACATATGACTTACTAGTCATCTCCTCACTGGCAGCAGTAAGGAGACCTGGATACTTTTATGCTCTTGACCAGGTCATATCTCCTATCCAGTTGCCTATCACCACAGTTTTCAGTGTAGACAGTTGCTGTTCGTCTGGTGATTTCTCGAAGAGTACTCTTTGACCTTAACAGAGAGGCAAAGGTCACAAGCACTGATCTCAGATGCTGCACTGGCTTATTAACAATTTTATTTAAATTTTATTCATAGTTTACAGAGGTTTAACTTAGTAGGAATACCAATCCCCACTTATCCTATTCCTCCCCACCCTGCCTCTCAGGGGAGCTCGATCAGAGTAAAGTCATACCAAAGGGCAGCAGTAAACAAATTCAAAGAGCATACACTGATTTTTCTTGCTGAAACAATGTCATGGCTTGAGCTGCAGCAGTGCTTTATGGAAAAAAACTGTTGTATTTCACTCATATCTGCTAAATCCTTACAGCTGTGAGGCAAGCTGTTAACACTCTAGCATCCTTCATCTTAAGCCAAGACACAGACATCAATTTGAGGACTAGCACAGTTTAATATTGGTCATTTGTAAGAGCATGAATATTTACAGGTATTTCAGTCTCAACTCTGCACTAATTTGGGGAAAAAGTATTAAATATTAAAAAATAAAAGAATCCCGTGGTGGATTTTCTTGCTAGGACTGGATTGGATTTCACAAGTGTTTTACAGCTATGATTTTACCTGACAAGATAGCTAGATGGTGCTAAAACATACTTGTTGCAATACAGTTTTACTGCAGGTTACATGTTTTGAAATACAACATTTTATCTCTATGATTGCCTATAGCTACAATATTTATGTACACTTTCCTCCAGCAACTTCCTGAAAAAGTTCCTTGTGAGTCTGGAAAACATTTTTATTTTTACACTAAAAATGAGATATTTGAGATAGAGAAATAGAAGGACTATGATCAATCAAGAGATTTGGTGAGTCACAGATGAGTATGTTAGCCACAGGATACTGTGCCCTTTACAGAATTTGCCCACTACTTAAACGCAGATTCTTCTGGCACAAAATCCTTCAGGTTAACCACAAACCATCTTAAATAAAAATTTACATCTGAGTAAATTGGAAATTCAGGAATTAAATGTATTGCATGCTGTACCAATCTAGTCATCTGAAATATATAGTAACAAATTTATGAGAATTTTATGAGTAATAAATATGTATTAAAATAAAAAAATAACCACAGATAAAAAATATAACAAAAAATCTCGCCTTTTGTAATTCCGTATTTATTTAAGAGAGAAGGGGAGAATGAGTTTGTAAAGAAACTGAGATCAATTACAGATAACATTATCTTTTCATTGTTAACCTTTTCTTGTTGAAATTTTCCCAAGGAAGTAAATGAGTTTAATTTTTTCACATTACAGGCTTTCATGCAGAAGACTGCTTACAATGTAAATTAAATAATTAACCTGAAAGTAGAAATATTTGAAACAATGAAAAAAATATATTTACATACACTGCATTCATGTTTGTCGGAAAAATTCTTTGCTAAACACATAGCAATCTGCTGGTCATGGCCAGTAAATTAGATCAGTCTCATTACTTACATCACCTTCAACTGCAAAACTCCTCTATATTAATGCATTAAGCCCATTTTATTTTTTTAGTATTTTAAAATGTGTTTTGTCATAAACAGATAAACAGGAACATTAAAAAATTGTATTTAAGCAAACTTTTGAGAGCATCTTGTATAACTGAGCAAATCTTCCAAAGCTGATCTAGGGTGTACAGCATTGAAAAGCAGCTCAAGTGACTTGCTCTGAGCAGAGGTCTTCTCCATATGTGATTCCTACCTGCCACTGTTTGGAGTAACAACAGATTGTCTGGAAATTCATGAATGTGCATATTCCACACAACTGTTTTCTACAGACCTCCCCATTTTAGGTAGGGTTTGGAGGTGTAAGATGTAAGAGAAATTTGTTTATGCTGAGTAACCTATTGAGCTAGGCAGTGAAGAGGCTCACACAGTGATCCATGTGAAAGTTGGAAGTCATTCTCTGGAAGCTGCACAAAGCTGTCATTTTGAGCAAGGTCTTCTTTTATCTGGTTGTACTATTCGTTTTTTCAACAATAGACAAGATTTTATTGATTCCTCAAAGTCTGCAATGCCACCTTGCCAGACTCTTAATTCTTGAAAGAAATACCTATTTTCAGAAAGAATATGTTTATACTGAGCTGATCTCTGTACCAATCTGCCAAGCTGGGGCTGGAGCAGCTGGCTTGTGGAAGACTAGCTAAGGAATTTAACATATTGTCCTAATTCACATAGGCAGTTTGGCTGCTATATACCCAACTCTGAGGGAAGAACCCCTTCCAGAGATAGTTCCTTCTCCCTGTATTTTTTGGTTTCAGTCTTTTACTTGCCTGAAGTGCAAAGCTGGTGCACTTCATTGCAGCAACTCTCTTGAATCTGCTCATGTTCTTCTTTGTGATTCTGAGGATCTGCCAGGTTTCTTGTGCATCTCATTCAGTGTAAACACTAGAGCTACCAGTGACCTGGACCACTTCCTCAGAGCCCACACAGATGCAGGAGGGGAGAAAAGCACACAGCACAGCAAACTGATGAGGGAGGACTTGCTATTGCTGTCTCCTAATAAAATGTGAATTTCTCTGTCTTATTTATCTTGCTCTTCACACACACTAGTACCTGTGAAGATGAAAGGGTTTAAAACCAAGAGAGAAGGGGACACAGTAATATCTACACCACCTAGTGAAGAGTTTTCTTTTGTGTAGTGGCTAATAACAGATGTTTTAGGGGAAGATGCCAGAGTGGAAATTACTAAAGTTTTCCCATTAGGAAATGCCTGTGTTATGTTTCAGACCACTGTGTGGCTTTGTTGTTCTTGTCATTTTCCTTGGTTTAAAGTTCCTGTTTCACTTTACAATAAAAAATTGTCCAAGTCTTTAAAGCGACCTGTTCAACTCTGCAGGTCTCTGGACATTTTCCTATAGCTGGGTACAGGCAGCTGCTTCCCAAGTCCATCTACTCTGCTTGCCAGAGATGTATGAACCAGATCCAAGCCTGAGACCTTTCAAACATGCATAATGACCTTGCTGTCTCAGCAGGGCTCATTAGCATTGCTACTGCCCGGCTGCTGGACCAGAATGGCCTTGTGCCTGGCCAGGCTGGATGATGGACGAGCAGAGTGCCTCAATTTGTACAAAACAACAGGTAAAGTTCTTTTACTTTCCCTTACAGAGCAGATATTTTCTTTCATGTGTGCTGAGAGATGCCACCCTCAGGGCAGAAAGCACGGCTAACTAATAAAATACAGGGAATTTTTCAGCTAGGGTATCCTCTTGATTATCTGAATTTTGAACAGAAGAGCCTAGAAATACAGATGAGGATTTCTCTTTTCAGTGCCTTGAGGGCTCCCGGCTATGGATTTGAAAAGGCAATTTCCACAGGTGATGAAATGCTCTCCTTGTCAAAACAAGACTTTTTTTTTCCACAGGTGATTAGCTGGCAATTTGGCTAGCAGATGCTGAGTGATAGGATCTCACAAATCAGCAAATCCTGCCTTCCTCCCGGTCCACACCTGTTTTACTGTCACCATGATGAGTGCTGAACCTTAATGTGATTAAATTTAAATGCCTCCCTCAGGTGCTTAGGAAAAAAAAATTAAAAAAAGGGAAAAACATCACAATTTTGAAGAAGTAATGCTCTGTATTAGAAAGAAGCAAATTAAGCTGTAGGAAAACAGCATCTTGGCTTTTTAAAAGTTCATTTGCTCCTGCTGTTAATACCTTACCAAAAGCCACATCAGCCTGGGTTTCTGACACCTCAGCTGGTGATGTTTTAAAAGATTACGATATTGGATGGATTATAAATTGCAATTTTTCTGCTTTCATATGAGTTTGCCCCTAGCAAGAAAGGAAGGACACGAGTCCTTTTGCCCTTTAGAAAATGAGCAGCAAATAGGATCCTGTTTTCTAAACATTTACATAGCTATCAGGTTTTTTCCTGTTAAGGATTTGTTTTGAAAAGAATCAAAGTCAGATGTTGGGGTGGGGTTGTTTTTTTTTATGTAGACATTAACATTTTATTCCAAACTGCGAATTGTAACAGCATAAAAAAATGCCTATCATTGAGTAACATACAAATTTTATGTCATCTGCATGGCTTTCTCTACACCTGTTTCTGGAAAGCATATGGACTTGGAAGAGACCTTAGCAGCCAAATCCTTCCAGCATACTTAGCAGATCTCAGTTACTTTACCTGCTCATAACATGGTCTTATTTATTAATGAAGAACCTTTAAAGCATTTTATATTTATGATAAACAATTAAATAAGTGGTTGTCATGTTTCATTATGGATCTATTTTATTTGCCTGGAAAGGTTTTGTCTATGAAATGTAAAGGATTGGAATATCAAAAAAAGTTTGAGTAAAAGAGCACAAAAATACACAATCTTTTTCTTCCTAAGCAAATCCAGCAAGTCTGTTATCCTCTGCTCTTCTGATTTCATTACAGAGATATCAGAGGAATTACAGTGATATTAGATTGGAGTAGCCAAGTGGTGAATTAGGTCCTGTTCATTTCATTACAGAAACATAAAGCAGATGCCACGTACATATGGGTTTCTGATAAGAAAGAAATTACACATTCTAGTAATTTAAAAATGCCTAACTGGAGAAAGTAGTGCCATATTTATTTCCCATCAGTAATACCTACAGACGACAGATATTTGAGAAATAAAAATTAAAATTTGCCATCATTGCTCACTGTGATTTATATCATCTTACTTTCAGGTGATGTTGTGCTGCTTTAGGTTAGGACACAGCATGAAAACATGTTCCAATTGGAATAATTTACTCAGCTTTCAGGTCAGCTCAATGTTGGACTTTTGTGTATGTGCAAATTCAGTTGCCCCTTCATATTTGTCCATATGTGCAAATGAATTCTCCTCCAGCTTTGACAGGAATCATACCTAAACTTGTAGGACAGAAACTGTAGAATTCCTGCTTGTCAAATCTCAGGTCATCTCCTCAGTGCCCCCCATCCCTCCTTTGTTCTTGCTGCTTTTTTGTCCTTTGGATTTCAATGTATCTCCTATCATTCCATCACTGTGCCAAAAGCTTACAAGCTTCATCTCCTGACTTTACAATTTTAATCACTGGATTGTCCTTAGAATTCAAGGCTTTTTTCTCCTATCTGTGTTTTGCAAATTTGATCATATTTTTGTATTTTCACAATTCTCATTAGTATTTTTATTCCAAGGTCTTTCTAATTTACTTTCTGAATATTCCAGTCTGGAGGAAGATGTATGAACTCCATGAGGCAAGTGGCTGCATTTTCTTCACCTGAAATTTATTCAAACACTATGACACCTCTGTGACTAGAAGGATAAGGGAAGGTCAAGATAAACAATGATGTCTAAGAACAAGAGTAGAACTCTTTATGTGAGGTTATTTGACTGGAGACTGGCAGATAAGTAAAATCTTTTCATAGTGAAAACATCATTAAAATTGTTATAGAATCATTTTTATTGATGTCTATCTAAATATTTGTAAAATGCTCAGTGAACAAATTGTCTGATAGAAATGAATAAGCAAATAACTTGGTTGCTTGGAAATTTTACATCAATGAAAAATGCAATTTCTATACGCCAGTGATTTTCCATTTAAAAAATGCCTGTAAAAATGGCATTTTCAACAAGAAAAAAAAAAATCTAAAGTTCTGTTTATTAAGACAATTGAAATATTTTTAATATTTTGAATGGGTAAATAAATGGACTGAGTAGATAATTACCAGAAGCACGGTCTACTTATCTGAAACTCAAGATGAGGTAATTAGTAGAGTAAAGATAGTATTTTTTTCTAGAGTTTAAAATGAGTGAAGAGTGGAGAGGAAAAAGTGTCTCATATCTTTGTCTGATTTGCTTGGCTGAACTGTCTGAAGAAGGCACAACAACAAGTTCTGTACTTTCATGCTTTTTTGTCCTCTTTCACACCAGCTCCAGGAATACAGAAAAAAGCCTTGTAACCTCTGGAGAACATCACACCTGGAAACTTTTACCCAGGTTTTTCTTCATCTATAACTACCGTGTATTGCCCCTACTTTCTTAAACTGTCACTTTGAAGCATAAAACAAAGTAGAAAATAGTTTATGGGATAGTTAAGGGAGCTTTGAAAATCCATCAAGGACAGACTCTTTCTGCTGCTGTCCCAAGTCAGCTGGGTGGCAGCCACATCTAGAAACAATGTCTGCAACAGCATGATGCTCAAGCAAATTCATTTTCTTGGCAAAATAAATTAGTCCAAACACAGTTTTCAAATAAGACATCTATACTGTATTTTAGTGGCTGAACTGAATTTATCTGCAGGGGGAAACTGGCTATTGTGTAAGTATTGGTTAAACTAAGTATGTGTTCCTCTGCCTTAAGCCACTAATTCCTGGTGAGAGAAGCCTGAAAACAAATACATTTTGCCATGGAGACAATGGCATTCATGCCCACCCAATTTTATTTATGTAGACCCCTGGGAGAACCTTTCTGATGGTTATTTCCATCCAGCACAAACATCAGCTGTGCCCACACCCACCACCAAGGCAGGCTATCCAGAGCACTGTAGGAAACACACACCAGAGCATGATATATGCTCTGCTTGTGCTTGGAGACCACACCAAGTACAAAATATCACAGCTGTTAAATGCCTGCCAGATTTACAAAGCCTTCTTCACCCCTGCTCTAATGATTCTTAAAGATTCTTTATCACCTCCTGGTTCAGGGTTATTGTTAATTGTCATGCAATTAGCACAGTATCTTCTGGTTAACTTGAAATGCTGGCAGAAAAAGATCACATCTGCCTGAAGCTGCTGTGCACAGTCATACCTGGGAGCAAAGGAAGCTGTCCTACAGTCAACACCATTCATGTTTTCTCCCATCAGCATGCAACTCCAGCATGTCATGGAAGGCATGTAGCTGCTTTCCAAAAATATTGAATCCTGGAGCGCTTTGGCTGGGAAGAGACATTAAAGATCATCTCATTCCAACCCTCCTGCCATGGGCAGGGATGTAATCTAGTAGATCAGGTTGCTTATCAACTCCATCCAACCTGTTCTTGAACACTTCCAGAGATGGGGCATCCACAGCTTCTGCGGGCACCTCTTCCAGAGCCCCACCAGCCTTACATTGAAGAATTTCTTTCTAACATGCAATCTAAACCTACCCTCTTTTAGTTTAAAACATTCCCCTTTTCCTTCCACTATTCGCCTTTGAAAAAAAGTCACTCTTTATTTATAAACCCCCTTTTACTCTTTCTTTCTCAGCCTAGTGTTCATCCTGCACTCCTTTACCAAACAGACTTCTCCCTGCAGCAGATGGTAACAAGTAGTGTCCAATGAGTTTCATGGTAATCATCAGGAGAGGAGGTGAGAGAGGCTTGTCATGTCCAGAGGCCACAGCTGCAGAACATTTTTCTGTCAAGTGCACACAGAGATGTGGGAGGGAAATGCCTCTTTCCTTATCCCACATTGGGTAATCTTTGAGCAAAATAAGACTAAAGCCTTGTTGACAGCTCAGCAACCTGCCCTTGTCTTAGCATTTTGTTTCAGTAAACCAGTTATTTACTGTGTTTGTATAGACAGATCAGTTGTTTTGGGTTTTTTTCTTGATAATAAATACACAAAATAGCACTGCCTCATCAATCTGTCTAAGTCTCCTCATCCTGCTTTCTGCTCCACAATGACCTTTTCATGCTGACTGAATAATGTGTCCCTTACATGATTTGTAACAGATACAGATTGCTTACCTTCCCTTTCTGCTTGATGACATACTGATTAATAGCACCATGAGAACTAGCTCCTTGTGATCAATTAATCATCCGTCATAATTGTTCAGTAGCTAAACAATTATTAATTTTGGGTGCTTGTGATAGTGAAGGTTGACAATGTTAGAAAGGAGAACATGTTCCCTTTGCTTCACCGGGGACCTGAGTCTAAAAATCTCATAGAAATAGAGATGTGTCAAGGCATTTATCCTTCTGTACTTTGGATTGTAATAACTCCTTTCAGGGAATCCATCAAAGTATTCACTAAACGTCAGTTGCTGAGGGAACCTGATAATGGAAAAGCAATGCCTTTCTTGAGCACGCATTTAAAGCTTGAAGGCTGGGCCAGACAGCCCAGCTCTGCTCATGAATAGTAGGATTCATAGGTAAAATTGTTCATCTTCACCCACTATTTAATGACCTATGTGCAGAGAATTAAGCAGATTTATTATCTCCTGCTAGCTATCAGTGAACATAGATAAGTACTTGAAAACCTAACTCCTCAGAGGTAACAAAGGTGAAGCAGGGCTTCACAGAGCCCCCTACTTCAACACTAAGCTCTTGGCACATAGGGGATCTCTCTGAGACTGTGGAGGACTCAGTGACCCTCTCTTTTTCCCTTTAGATCTCTAGTTTGAGTTGCTACTGGAAAGCATGTTAGGGAGTTCATAACAAAGGAGAAATCTGATTCAGCATCATTATAAACCCAAGTGCTCAGAAGACAATTGAGCAGTGCAGTATTAATTAACCGAGAAGCATGACATGGAAAACTGACTTTGTCGCTTTTTGCTAACTCTTAAAAACCAAACCTATATAACTGTTTGTAGTACTATGTAGATATAATGATATCTGATACCACGCCTGAAAGGTTAAACCCCCCTAAATGATTTCTATGTAGAGAGATTTTACATTTTAAAGTTTCCTTCAGAACTAGTAAAAGCCAAAGCTACTTCTCCAATCCTCTGATTAATGTTAAAAATCTTAAACAAATCTAAGCACAAAACAAACCTAAAATTTGTCTAATAGGAAAAAATTCATTACACCATACATTCTTCCCTTCTTGTTTGAACACATATCCTAAGTACAGGGTTTGCAAGCAGAGACATGTAGGGATTGCAAATTAACATTTTGTGTTCATAAGTATTGTGGTGATGCAAATTCTGAAGATGGTATTCTTAATCCTCACTATTCCTAGTCCCAGTGCTATTCCAAAGGATTGATAATCCTTTGAACTTTATGCATCATAACATTACTGAAGGAAAAAAAAATCTGCGATGAAATTTGTAAATTTGAAATTTTTTTGGTTTGGGCATTAGTACTGGACAAAGAGCATTGAGAATACAGGAGGAAAGCAACCTTTCTTGGTCTTGTTTCTTCCCATTAAAGGAAGTACTAAATACATCTGAAAAATACACACAAAGACATAATAGAAGTAAAGCAAATATTCATGAATGTTCTCCTGGAATTTTGGATCAAAAACAAAACATTCTTGGGCACATACAGCAACATTTCCTTGTTTTTCTAAATTCTCAAGATTAATCCTCAGTGTTGAAATTACAAGTAAGGATTTAGTTATCCTAAAGATAACCAACTCTTTATATCCTCCTGCATTTTTCGTATGAAAACTTAGATCTGTGGTGGTATTTTAAATGAAATTATAATAGCACAGTTGCTTGAGCAATAATATTGATAAAAAAATCAGATTATGGAGCTCTTGGAATAGCCAGTTCTGTTGGGTACGTGTCTAATTACACAAAACAGGCACAGGGGTTTCCATTGTCTTGAATGAGAACCATTGGCTCTTAAGAACTTGGAAATGCAGCATTAATGAATGTTACCAAATTAAAAAAGAATTCTGTTCTGAAAATCTAATAGATTAATATTATTATTTCTATACAAATATATAGTATGACTTCTATGTTATTTCCTTAGTAAATTATATAAGTAGGAAAATAGCTGCTTTATGAGAAAGGAGTAACAATATTGTTAGAATATCCTCTCAAAGGATAGCAATTAAATTTGTATTTAATAATAATATTTGAATGCAAAGACAACATGGAAGCCAAATATTTACATTATGTTGGGTTGCCTCTTGAATAAATTACTATTCTTAAAGAGCAGCTTGAGGATTACATGTATGCAGACAACAGACTTTTCCAAAAATAATTCAGCATGATTAATAGTCTTTGACCAAAGAAGTTAATGATATGCTTTCCTAAAAGGTTAATTCCGACTCACTGTGGATCTAGCTATCTGAGGTTTTCTTTTCTGCACATTTTTTTCTGATAGCTGACATTTTTATTATTGCATGCTACAACATGTATTCCCTTGGAAAATATGAAACTGAAATCAAAATCATATCTTAAATTCCTCATAATTTTCAGTAATCTACAGATTTGTTAAAGTTTAGACCAGCCTCCAAATTTTATTGCATCAACTTCTTCCTTTTTTCCTCTGAATTTTTTTTTCTCCCAGTTGTTTTTACCTATAAATTTACAGGCTTTAAATTTGCTAGGCAAAGGTGAAACTATGCAAATGAATTAGTAAATTAAACTGCATTTGCTGAGAATAGATAAGCTGTCAAAACAAAATTCTCCTACTGGTCTGCAGAATTTACAGAAGGAAGAAAAAAGCCGGGGCGGGGGGGGGGGGAGTGGAAGAAAGTAAATCTCTTACAGAGAGTTTATATAAAATCTTAAAATAAATGATAGATTATATATCATGCTACCCCTCTTTATCTTCAAAATTCACTTCATCTTTATTAAAAAAGTAAACCAAACCCTGCCTCAAATCCTGAGGATTTAATATGTTTGGTACCTTGCAGAGCATTGTATCACTTAGACTTGTGCTTGTCAGCAAGATTTTCCACATCTGATCTGACCTTTAACTCAGGTAACCTGGCAGAATTCATGGACAAGGAAAGGAAGATATTTAGAATTGTTGCAAGATTAATTTCCTCTACTCTTATAGATGCAGATATATTTTAAATATCACTTAATTGAATAGAGTGATAGTTGAATTGTACCCTGAAAACACTGCCTTTGTCCACTTTACTAAAACATAAATATATCTTTTAGGTGATTTGACTCCACTTCTCTACCATGTCATTCTCTCCCAACACTTCAAGTAATAGTTAACTGTTCAGAAGAATTCAGAATTGCGCTTAATTACGTTAAGTATCTGAAAGTGTTTCACTCAAATGGTTTCAGTTCATGTCCTTCTTCTCTACTAGATATAATTCAATGGATAAGATAACGATGCCAGATAAATTTCACCTCCTAAGTTGTTTTTCAATATATATTAATAACAGATTATGATAATTTATACTGACTCTAATTTATATAGATTTTTTACAGGGCAAATTTTCCTGGGAAATATCTTCAGGTCACCTTTGCTTACCAAACTGCTCTTCAGTGACCTAGCGCTGGTGATATTCAGAGGTGCTGAAGTATGGGAATAACAAGGTTCTGTTAATTTAAACCATAGCAGTTTAATATGAAGCTGGTTTATTGTATTTGCCATAATGGATACCATCAATCACATAAAAGGAATTTTGACAATCCTACATTACTCCTGGCAACGAACTTTTATAAGTCTGTGGGTAATTCAGGCATTTTTATGGCCTAGTCTTTGGTAAACTGCTGGACTTTCTGTTCAAGGTAGAATTATGTCATGCTGCCCATGTCATAGAGACAAAATCCTTCTAAACTTTTTCAGGTGATCAATGCACTCAATTATTTTTTTGTTAGTTTATTTATTTATTGTCTCTTAGGACTTCTTCAGACTTTCTTGTTTGTACAATTTACTCTTCTGTATGAATGCGAATACTTCAACATTACCATAGTACCACTATTGCTATTCTTAATGTGTATTTTGATAATTACTCCTGTGGCAACAGAGAAGCAGCAAGTCTTTCTCAAGGTCAGAACTCAAACCACATTATGCCTGCAGGGTGAGGTTTGCAGTGAGAAGTAATACCTTTAGCAGGCTAATAGATGCATATGGAAGAGACACACGAGAACCTGGACACTCAAAGCATTCCTCAGAGAACTGTGACTGTCACAACCTCATGTTCCTCTTGAAAAAAAAGTTCACAGTCCCTCAGCAAAATGTATTATGCAGATATGTACATTAAATTTCTAGTACGGTCAGGGCAGAACTGGCAGAGTTAATTCTCTTGGGAAGACGTGTTCCCATTGTTATTTACTGAGCTTGAGTTTTCTGCAGATCTTTTTGCCAATAAAAACATTTTCATCTGAAAGCAAGCATAATGACAGTGAACAAGGTTGAAAAGTACATTTAAAAAAGGGCTTAAATTTTTATTTACCCAGCATTAATAAATGCCCAGGTGCTTTGAATCGCTTTTGCATTGCTAAATCAGTGCAGCAAATGACAGAGGACAAGAGGGAAAGATAAAAGGCATTTGTACACAAGTAAAAGAGTACACAAGACCTAATTATCTCTCAACAGGAATAAGGGAACTTGACTTAATACCTATATTATGTATTGTTACAGCTTTACAACATTGTCTGAATGAATTCCACACTTTAGCCTTTATTGAGTCATATTTTAAGCAATTTCTAGAAGTGGGCTGTAGCAAGTAAGCAGTCCTACTAAAGATCTTCACACGTCAATCCACAACTGCAGACACAAGAACAGCCTTAGGCATGTTTGGAACTCCAGTGGATTGTATCCACTTATGTTTAAATCTACAATCCCATGCCCTTTGAACAAGTTTTGTCCAACCTCAGAGACTTCAATGTTTCACAGATCCATAATCACCTGGTTTTTCAATATATGAAAAACACCATTATTTGTACCAGGCTTAATCTGACACTCCTTTTCCATAAGTTTTGTAATTGATTATAAAAAATGTGATGGATTAGATTTTTAAGAAAAAAAGGAGGCATTGCAAAGTGTTGTATTATCGAAGTCAGAAGAGGAATAAAAGTGTAGTAAAATAAAAGTGGCATAAAAGTGTACATAGCTAAAACTGGAAGGTTTGTTTTCTTGAGTTTGGTTTTGTTACTTTGGTTTGTTTGGGGTTTTTTTGAGATATTATAGTTATGACTCTTAATTCATCTAAAATAACAGTGTTTTGATTTTGTTCAAATAATTTAAAAGTAAAGCAGGTCTCACTGTTATGTTATGGTGAATAAAATAATGGCAATGTGTTAAACCTCCATGTAAATTATCTCATTTGTGCTGGTATTATTGTCTAACACCAATATTCAATATTTTGTACTACTGATACACTGAGATACTTGTGACAGTCTTGATGATCTAACGGAAAAACTACACAATAAAACTTTCAAACTTTGTTATATAAATGTTGTATAGTAACAGGTGGCTATGCCATCACCCTCAGTTTGTTTAGATTGATTATTGCCTCCTCAAGTCAGTCAGCTAGAAGTCAGTGTTAACATTTCAGAAATAATGAATGAACTGGTGACAATATATGGAAGCAAAGCAGGCTCCAGTGGAGCTGTACACAAGAGCTGACAGACTGTCAGAACCTGTCAGGTTTGCATTTCAAATACAGAAAGAGCATTTACAGACAGCTTTATAAGGAGTTAGTTCATCTCAAAAGGAATAGATGTCATCACAACTGCTCTGAGAATTCACCATACATCCATGCATCAAATATGAAGAATTATTGTATCTGAGCCTTCTGGTGGAGTCTACTGAATGACCCAGTCTGGCTAGGCTCTGGCTTTATATGAGATCTGCCATCCAACCCAGAAAAGCATAGATAAGTATAGACATGGGATATATCCATATGGGATGTATTGGAGGTCGAGAGGAGGCATTAGGAGAGCAATTGGAGATCGCCATTCTCTCACTTTGAACTGAAAGCCTGTGACTACCACATAGAAAACAAAGGGATAACCCCAAGGCCATGGACAACAATGCAAATTTTTCATTGTCTTCTTTTATGGATTTAAGCAGATTCCAAACTTGCATTTTTTTCTATTAGGATTTTATTTTATCCAAAAATGCTTTTCACTGAAAAGTCTAAAAAGAGAGAAATAGGTTAGGCCAGGATTGGGAAGCCTCTGGAATATTGCTAGAAGAGATTGCTTTTGTTTGGCAAACAAGAGGCAAAATGGAGCTATATTTCTTCTTTGTAGTTATACCAATGGGATAAACGACAGAGACTTAGATGAGTTATGTGAGATGAGAAACTGATGTAAGAACAAATATAAAAAAGTATAGGTTGAAAATCCGATAGTCTAAACATTGGAAAACTGTGATTTTAGATCAGACTTCCAATCACAGTATTAGAAGTTAAAAAAAAAATCTAGCAAGGTATAAAATGGAACTCATTTAGCTTATATGGTGCTTGGTCCAGACTGAACTGGTGAGGAATAAGACCCTGACTAATTAATTTCTCATAAGACCTTTTTTCCTAAATTATAACCTCTTAAAAATAAAAGAGTAGAGAGAAGCACTTCCTCTCTGTCCATCCTGTGAATAAATTGTAGGTGTCTCCTACACATTGAGATGAGAGGAAAAAAGACTGCCTGTGATTGTCTCCTGAGAGATCCCAAAATGATGGCCCCACCAATCTCTGTGCTCTGAAGTCAGTTTCTTTTCCATTTATAAGAGAACCAACAGGATTAAAGCACAAACCACCAAATTTTGGTGAAGTTATAAATATATTTTACCTTCTCTATATTTTTTTTCATACTCCCAGGAAGGGGAGGAGTAGGAAGGAGGAAGGGGAACAAGATAAGAGGATAAGCGGATGTTACATGTTGTAACATTAGACATACTTAGCAACAGCATGAAGGCTGTAAATCTGCAGTGCTCCTCTACTGTAGGACAGACTATGTGGAATCTCCACATACAGGTCCTCTAAGATTGCTAAACTTTTCTACTATTAGATTTAAAACTGTGCCAATAGCTTCCTTTTGCTTTCACTGTCACTGTCTCAATTCCTTTCCTGGTTATGCAGGGCTTCAGCAGGGCTTGGCTGTTATTGTTGAATTCCTTGTTCTGAAGGATATATGCAAATAACTAGGAAAGGCTGTTATCAGCTGCTTTGAGATAAGCTTTCTTTTTGGTCACAATGATAAGATTAAAAAGATTATGGCTACAACACATGGCTATGAAACATCCTGACTCTTCACTGACAGGAGGAATTGCTGCTCCTGGACAAATGAGGCACAGTAACTTTTACTCACTGTAAAAAACAAGTAAGCTAAAAGCCCTCCCCCAACAGCTACAACAATTAACAAGAAGGAAATTGCAGCCTGTGGAATTTGGTTACTCTCCAACTTTAAAGGTTTGCCTTGTTATGATCAAATTGGATTCAATCAATTCATTCAATAGATCACGTGCTTTTAGAGTTTAAAACATGGTGATTACATCTAACATGTATAAGTGTGAAATATGTCATTTTTAAAACAAACAGAAAATAGAAATTAAATCTAATAATGTTGTATAGATCAGGTGAATATATAATGTTACTGAAAGGCTTTTAGTTGATGTTGTTTCCTAAGGAGTATAAAAGAGCAGAGTGCTTCTTTTGACCCATAGAGTGGGTGAAAAAAAGAAATATCATTTTTAATTACAGCATTAGGTACTGAACCTCCAAAGCAATTTTTTTCATTGTTGTCTAGTAATGCTCTGCAGCAAAATATTAGTTCAAGACCTTGACATGACCTATGATGAACAATGAGGTGTGTGATTTTTTTGGACTATCCTCAGGTCTGAGCTGCATGGCTTTTAATTGGGTCAAGGCAGACTTATAATAGACTTCAAAGTCTTTTCTATTTTGTTATTATTGCCATAACAGTGGCTCAGTTGGATAATGCAATTTCAGAGAATTATCATGTAAGTAGCTTTCATATTGAATTAGAAAAATAAAACAGGGTAAGAAAAGTAATGCATGCTAGACATCTCTTACAATAAACTTCTGCATCTTTTCACCACAAAATGACATCTGTGACCTTTCTCTTCCCTTTTCAGTACAATCAGTCAGTATGAAAAGCTCTGCTCTACAGTTAAAAATAGATAACCCCACCTATTAAATGTTGTTCAGCAGAACATGCTTGTCTGACTTGAAAGCCAAAGAAAGAAGGTAGCGGTATGAAATTACTTAGGAAAATATATTTTTGTGTTCCTATTTTGTGTATGAGCTGGCAAAAATCTATGACAAGGACGGGAAAATAATTGACCGTGGTACTCAGGTACCCCAAGTATCTTCCTCCTTATCCAAAGGAACAAAATCCAGTGTACTCTGAACATGAAAGTAGTGAATCCTAGAGATAGAGCTGACTTGAACATTTACCCATTCCGGGAACAACAAAATCTCCTTCATTTGCATGATGCACAAGCAACCTCACAAATGCATTCAGCTTTCTTACTTGCCTCTGAGGGGATACACTTTTGTTTTACAGATGCTATGCTATTTTATTTATTTAATTATGTAACTCATAACTATACCAGCATATTTCTTAATCCTCCATAACTCTTTGTAGTTATGAAAGTTTTTCACTTACATATGAGAAACTTTCTCAAGGAGGTACACCTCTTTAGGTGCTGACAATATTACTTCATTGCCTGTTTTATTAATTAGTTACCAAAATATTAATCTATTACAGTATTTACTGAATAATTTTATCACTAGTCATCCTTCAAGGATTTGTCTTTATGTTTAATTTATGATTCAGAGTGCTATCAGCCATTATGGCATAGAGTTTGGCTAAAGGTTGTTGATAGACAGTTGGCTGCTGTGATTTGTCACAGCCTCAGCAGTTTGCATAGAGCTGTTTGCAAAGAATATTAGTGACACAAACTGAATATGTATGATATGCTCCCAAGAGAAAAAATGATGGTTTTAAAAATGAAACTATGGCTGTGTTGGTAACAGTCATACAATGAAGAGGAACATCTTAATCTCTAAAGTTCATGGCAAAAATAACACTTTCCTTATGTCAGGACTTGCGTCAAATTGTTTTCCTGCCTTGAATATGATAGGTAATAAATACACTTATTATGAAGTTTATTCACCTTGTACAAAAAATGGAAAAGAAACAGTAATGGTCAAATCTAGGTGAAAGCCCCATAACAAATACAGCAATAAAATAATAATAATATTAAAAAAGCTATCAGGTATGTACCATGGAAATAAAGAATCTGATACTTTTGTAAGTGGGTTTTGATTTATAGAGAACTGTATATTTCTGTACTTTACCCACCACTACCTGCTTTTCTGTTCCTTCACCTTTAAAGGTTTGTGCCCAGTGCTCCTGGACAGCTGTGGGTGCTGATGGTGCAATCCCAGCACACTGTGCTTCAGCTTCATTTTCCAAACAAACCAAGCAGGAGCAGCAACACTGCATGGGTTTGATAGGCCTGAGCACATCTAGAAAATATTAACCTGAGAGTAGATGTTTTCTATCTTGGCAAAATCTGGCTCTATACTGAGGACTCCATTCAAATTATAGTAATACTATGGTTCCCTTTTTTACAGACAGAAAAATAAACCAGGAGAAAGATTTTTAAGTTTTTCTCCTGCCAGTATAGAACTGGACTGTAATTTACCATTAACCAGTGTTTACCAGAAAAAAAAATAATTTACCATTAACCAGAGGTTACCAGAGAAAAAATAGAGATAACCATCAAAGAGAATTGTACACAGCCATGGAAACATGAGAAGGCACACCAAGATTCCATCCTGACCCATTTTTCCTCTTGGAGATGTATTGGCTACCTTTTCAAATGATAGGCACAACTGCTAAACCCCTGGCACCAATCTCCATTGTGGGTAGAGCTGCAAACCTTAAATCATGTGAATGATACTAAAAGCACATGTTTAAACCTTGGAGGGCAGGGTTTCTCTACACAGAGATTATTTAAATTTGTCTCTCAATGTTTGGGAATAAGGAATTAACTTGGGGGATAATACACAAATACATGTGATGCCTTGGTCCCTAAATCTCATAATGATCTATGACTTGTGATGCTGCTGAGAGACCCTGAATTTTTGAAGACATAACCTGTCTGTTATATATGTGTCTTGCTCTGTTTACACTGAACTGAAAGCAGGAAAAATAGAGATCAGGAATGGGTTTTATAATAAACCCTTAACAACAGAGATACTTCTTTGTTTTTTGCCCTTGGAGGACCTGGAAAATAAAGTATTAAGATGTAGTACACTGATTTCAGTAGTTTCTGAAGCTAAGCAGTAGTTTTGCCTTGTGAATCTGATGTACAGGAAAAGCAGCCATAATTTAATGGATTAAATTTGAGTTTAAGAGGTTGCAAGTTCTAGTCTATTAAGTGGATCAGCCCCTTTTTTTGGTGGTGGCTAAATACTCTGAACCTCAGTGACCTGGCTTATCTGTGCAACAAGGAAAACAAAGCTGTTATCTAAAATCAAAACAGGTGTAGGAAATCTAAATTATTAATAAAGCTGGGCTTGGTCAGAGCTTTTCATATCATATCTTTCTTTTTCCTCCTGTATTTGAATGTATGATAATTGAATTTAATGAGGGGGGAAAAACCAAAACCAAACTCACTAAATTTCTTGTAGAGATAATAGACATTAGATCTTTCTTTGAAAGATTCTTGGGAGTTTTATCCTTTTTTTTTTTTTTAAGCTGATAGATGAGAGTAGTTCAGGAGTTCCATGGGGAGCTGCTACTCAAGTACCTTTCTGTCTGGTTCATTTAATTTGATTTTGTTTTTTTCACAACAGTATCTTTCAATTAGCATCCCTATTTTTCCACTGTGGCTTTAGGCTTCTCATGTTTTCATGAACCTTCTGTTCTCCAAAATTCTCTCTTGCTTTTTTGTTCACACTTAAGTTTGTTAACTTTGCTTGCAGATGACTTCATAAGTTATAATTAAGAGTAATTCCACAATATCAACAAATGGAGGATTCTCATTCACCTTACAGGAATAAACCTCATCAGATACTATGTATCCCTGGTGCAGTGCTTCTCTTCTGGACTCTGCTAAATACCAACATTTTTTTGCTAGCTCATGGAAAATTTTTCCCTCTGTTTGCTGACAAAAAGTCTATATCTTGATTAAGGTCTCAACTTCTCTTTCAGTGATAATAACAGTTTTTGAGCAGTAACTGGTATAATCCTGCTAGATTTTTTCCAGAATTACTAAAGAAAAGTAAAAGTAAAGCAAAAAAGGAATTCAGATGGAAAGAAATAAGATTATTGTGTACTTTAATCTCCACAAATCTATTGACATCACAGTCATTTTCTTACCCAGTGAAACCCCATTAGGGCAAAACTGCCCATACCTCTGCTGACTGAAAAACAACAAAATGTTATAGCAGAGTGTAAAAGGAATGGATGTTTCTCACCAGGAAAGAAATTTCCTGTGTGCATTGCTAATTAGTCTTGTGACGCTGTATGTTAACTTCACTCTGGAGAACAAGAACTTGTTTCTCAGAGACTAGGAGCTGGAATGGTGAGTGGAGTTTCCATCAGTGTATGAGGCTATAAAGACAAATTACTCTGTTCCTCTGCACAGCACTTGGAGCAGAATTTCACTAAAGAACAATTTCTATCAAAAGTAAAACCTCATGTTGAATTATACCTTAGCTTAAAAGAGCTCTGATAGTAGTTAATCTATCACAATTTAATGCACTTTGCTCCAAGGGGTAAGCTACACTTCCAGATGAAATGAGGACCTTGTTCCTAGTCTAATTTTGTTTTTCTTCACCTCTCAGGCACTGCACCTTATTGAGATTCTCAATAAGCTCAATTTGAAGAGCCTTTTCCTACCAGAGAACTTTTCCCTGTGCAGGACTTATTGACTTTCTTTTTGATAACATTCTTAGCCTGAGTTACTTCACTCTTTCAGTCTCCAACAGAAATATTCTAGTGAAATTTTCATGAAGTTTAGACAGTCAACTGCACTTTTGAACCTTTCCTCTCCCTGGTGCTTTCACCCCAATATAATTCCACAAAAAGTTGGACATCATCAGAGCCCAACAGAAGTCATCAGAGAACTGTGGGGAGCAGGAAAGTACCACTACCAGCCTTAGGTACCATCATTCTGTCTGTTTACTGCTTTCTTTTCTCGCTTGTCCTGTCTTTGGACATCCAAAATTTCTCATATGGAAAAGAGATGATAGAAGGGAAACATCACAGACTTTTCACATTTTTGTTTTAAAATTTCAATTTTCTTGTGTAAGTTTCTATCAAAATTTTGACAAATGAAAATATACAGCACATTCAGCCTGAGATGTATAGCTGCTATACAGTATAGGGTTTATATAGATAATATAAGGCTTATTCAGGCTTTTTTTTTTTTTTAAGCTTTTAGATTTATGTAGAAAATACTCAAAATAGGATTCTCACTGAAGGCTCTTTGGGGGCTCTGTTGAAAGGCAAGAAAATCAATTGTTTATATAGCAGCATCACTTCAGGCATGGGCTGAAGCACACAACCTGGAATAAATCAGGTTGAATGAAATGCAGGCAAACAAAATAAAAATAGGAAATAAAATATTCTGCATTTATACAGCAAATCCTATGTATTATTTCAAACAAATTTAGAGTGGCAAATAAAAACCTTTTTATTCCTGCAGGACAATGAAGCATGGAGATGATTGATGTATCATTGGAAGCCCCACAGATAATAGAACTAAACTGAGATGCACCTTAGGTATGAGTCCCACTTGCCCTACTTACAGTGCTTTTTCATAGAACCTACTAAACTTTGTAAGGATCAGAGCCAGAATAATTTCTTTTAAATTCAGTCTGGAAAGACATTATTCCATAGAAACGTTTGTTGAATAATGTATTTGGATGAAGATTGTTCTATCAGTGCTATGAAAGTACAATGCTTGCAACTGCATGTAAATATATATTGTAAGAAGCTCAAGTACTAGAAGTTTGTGGGCTCTTCACAGCAAGCAATCACTTATCAAGCCACATGACAGCAAAGTGTATGATCACAACATCAGTTCAATGCAAAAAGTGATTTTCTGAAGAAATCATGACAGCTGGCTTATAGATAACTGTACTGCTTTTGCTGTCAACTTTTAAATAATAGGCTATAATACAAAAAAAAACCCTACACAAAGCTCCTATAGGAAAAAGTGTCTTGAGTGAAATGTTTGATTCTTAGTATTTCAATATGAGATTTAACAATTTGACTCATGAAAACTCAACAGCCTGCTCAACTGAAAGATGAAAGGATTCAAAGGAGTTCACCATGAAACTAAAATATAGAATTGTATTTATCTCTGCCTCCAAAATAAGTGAGGAAAATATACTGCATATTCACAAATTTTAAATTTTTTGTACTTTGCGTCGCTGCCCTTCACCTCAAAGTTTGGATATATAAGAACTTGATCAGTTCCAGGGATTTTCCTACTTTTGTGTTTGCATTACTTTGTAGCAAGTTTTTCTTAGAACTTACCCCTTAAAATAAGGATGGAATTTTATGTGTTATAATGACTTAGAGGAGGATATGCAACATCGAATCAATGTTGTGTTTCAAATGTGTTATAAACTGAGTATAGTGTATTTAAACAAGAAGCAGTGATCCCCAAAGACAGTGCAGGCAATCTTGGTGATTTAGCTGCACCAGTGGAATAACAAATAAAAAACACTAGAAACATAGAAGGAAAAGGGAAAAAGACAGAAACTGGATGATATTTACATGCCTAGATGTCCTGGAGCTGCCAGAGCTGTGAGATTTCTATCTCCTCCTTCTGATAAGTTTGAGGACAGAGATAATTAACTGATTACATTCAAAAGGAATGACGACAGGTAAGTACATCCCAATGGTGTCCAGTGGAATGATATGGAGAGCCAAAAAACCTCAGCATCTATCACCCTGATTTCTGTCAGAGGATTCATTACTGAAGTACAAAAGGAAAAGCTAAAATAAGCCAAAGTATTGAGAGAAGAAATAACATAAGAGACCATCAGTGCTCTGAGGGGTGATCTGAGAATCACCCAAAAGTTCCCAGTTTTGGTCATAGCAGCAGTTTGGAACTCGAGATGTTCATATAGGTGAAGAGGTTCCAAGGGAAGGTTACTCAAAGGCTGTTAAGCATCTCATTCCTTAACTTGGTAATGTATACAGGTTGTTTCTACAGTCAGCAAGAAAAGCAAGGGATTTCTGGAAGCTTCCACAAGGCCAGCCTGAGATTTAAACCTTTCCCACTAACCTTGTAAGGCAAATCAAGTCAAGTCCATGTTGATGAGATGCAGCAGGCCAAGGGACTGGGAAGGAGAAGTTTGGGTTGACTCATCGCAAATAGTTAATGAACCTTCTCCTTCTTCCCAGTCCCTTGGTCCAATGCCTACATATGTCAAGAACTTTTATATATGTGTTCAGCCAGTTTCAATCTTAATACAAAGTTTGAATTGTCATTCACTTTCCAAAAGCCAAACTCTCTTTTGACAGAATGTGCTTTGGAGCAGACTTTTGAAATAATAGCAGACTGGCTTTGTAAGAGCCAAAAGACGGGGGACCTGAGATTTTTAGCTTTTCACAGCCTCAGGGAATTGAAGGCAAGAGATTTTATATCTCAGAATAACATTTTCCCGGGGATATTTTTGGGAAATTTTCTCCCTTTTCCTGCCTGAGTATAGCCATAGCACGAGAAAAATGCACAAGTTCACCCAGTTGTAAAAAAGCAATGAAAAAGGAAACTGGCTGCTGCTGTAGTCTAAACATGACTTAAGAATGACAAAGTTTTTATATTATGTCTTTTCTCCTTTTGTGCTGAATTTAGCGGAGAGATAGATACTTATTCAACAGGGACAGATATATTTCTCTACATGTGGAATACTCTGCTCCAGATTCCTAAAGAAAGCTATGGGTACCTCAAGCAAGAGAAACATTATATCTGTTACCATGGAAAGTCAAATTATACCCACATGCTATGTTAGGGGTCTGGACCTCTGTTGGCTATACAAAGCTCATGTTGTGTTTCTTATGATTTACCAAATGAGCTCGATAAATACCTATTCATAGTTCCTGCTATACATCTTTATTGGAGGAGATTGAGAAGTTCCTCAGGAAAAAAAAGCTGATTTCTTTCTGTTCTGTTGGTGAGAATTAATTCTAATAGGCAGACTTCTGTTTTCTTCTTTAAGAGAGTGAGCAAGTTTCTCAGGATGCATTTAAAATAATTTTAGTCATGAACGTAGAATTTACACATGCAGTATTTGAACTCAGTGTTTTTCACTTTGCTGTTTGCATACGTGCAGCTACATTCTATTTCTTTTTCCTTCTTATCTCAATCCTAGGCAATGAAAATATTTGGATGGTCATCTCTACTCTGGAAGGGAAACAAACAGTGTAAACATAGCAAGGAACAAGTGTTTGAGGAATTGAAGGGTGGCGATTGAAACTAAACAGAGGAAAAGTAAAGACTTTAAGAATGACCTTAAACGGAGACAAGGAAAAATGAGAAAGAAAATAACAGTCTGTAAAAGAAAAAGGGATCCACACTGGAGTGAGAGAAAGCAAATGGCAGAGAAAGGACAACAAAGCAGAACTGACTAAAGTGGGATTTGAAAGGGAAGCTTTACATATCTCAGGGTCTCAGCAGTTTTGGTTTTGTTTGTTGGGGTTTTTTTATGTCTTTTAAATGCCTTCACAAGGAAAGGGAGAAATTTTATTTGCAATGTTGTCACAAAAGAAGAAGTATAAGTCTGCCAAAACCAATAACGTGCATTGAAATGTGTGTTCATTATAATAAAATAAATATGTGAATGAAACTGTCTTGATTTCATTGGTATATATTTTCAATAACAGCAGCAATAGCAGCAAAAATAGTGGAGGTTTTTCGGGGAAGTGGCAAGACATATGAGTGATAAATGTATAATTAATTTTTTCCTAAAAAGGAAAAGAAAAAGAAGTATTCAAAGGAGAGGGGAAAAAGATACAAAATGAGAAAAAATGAAATTCAAATATTACACTGGGGAAGGGGGCGGAAGAAGAAAAAAATAGAATATAATTGCCTACCAATAATTTTTAAAATTTAGGAATTATATCATACATCTTAATCTCATCACAATATCACATCTAAGTGCCTAAAGGCCAGAGAGGGTTTAATTTCACCCCTTTCCCCCAAGAGACAATTAAGAGATGATGATGTCAAGTCATTATTCCTGTTTAGCACTTTGCCTCTGCTTTTCCTGTGGCAGCAAAAGAACTGTTTTGTAGTGGAGCATTCAGTGCATGGACCCCAGTTCAGCAACAGCAGCTTCTGAAGGCTGCATTGCTGCCCCAATTTGTTTACCAATTTGTGTACCTGTACTGGGAAAAGAGACCAGCCAAAGTAAATCTCATGGATCTGTGAGACTTCTCCTCACTTTCCTCACCTCTCAAAAGCCCAATTAAATCCCACTGTAGCCACCACCCATACTACTACTCTGATTTCTGATGATAAAATATCCCTGCCCTTTCACACACAGATAGGCTGAATACTCAAGAAGGATATATCTCAATGCGGAGACAAGAAAAACTTAGGAATGAAAAACCTTCTGACCACTGAAAAGCTTATGAGCATCAGGAACTCTGGTTTCAAGAGGGCCTATGCTCTTCTCTGATGCGATTGATATCCTTTATGACTACTTTGGCCAATGTAAAGTTTGGATCCTTGCAAAAACCTAGATATTGGGAGGGAGAAATGGCACTTTGAAATTAATAAATCTTAGAAGTGATATTAACATGAGCCTAGTTTATATTTTTAATATTTATAAGTATTAAAAGCCATTTTCACATTAATTTATAAAGGTTTTTTTTAAATAAACCTTAAAACCCATGTGTCTGTGAAGATTTATATTCAACATTATTTATACACCTAACTAAGCTCCAACGACCTCCCACCCAGATGTCCTCAAATGAGGAAGAAACAGGATAAGAAATATTGAGGGGAAGGGGGATTAGCCTTCAGAAGTGTTTTGTAACATTGGAGAAACTGTCCTTGTGATACTAATGAAATGAAGGCTGAGTATTATGATAGGGAAGACAATAAATAAATAGGGATAAAAGTAATCCCATGTTATAATCCTATTATGAACTCTTACAGGAAGAAAAACTTTACTTCAGACCTTGCGCAAAGGTAGGAAGTCATATTTCAAGAAAAGATAGGTACACTGTGGCATTTCCATTGACACTTATTTTACTTTTCAAATTACCCAAAATTATTCAGAAAAAATTAGCACCATTGTGCTGTCAGCTGCAAAGAGGGTGAAAAGCTTCCTGATTACCACTAGAAAACCAGCAAAAGTGAAGATTGGAGTTTTAGTGGCATGTATAAGAACATCTCATCTGGGCTCCACGGAGCTGGCAGTGCTGGCTTGTGTTCCTAGCAGAGAGGAAAGGATGACTGCATGGCTAGCAGAGGAGAGGCAGTAGGTTAGGGATAGCAGAGTTCATATCCACCGCCCCGCTACTGATTTGGTCAGGTAGAGCCTCTGAATAATGCAGGCAAAAGGAAAGATATGACAAAGCAAGTTTCATCAACTGAAACTCAATGTCTCTGGTAGTTCTTTCTGGTTCTCATGCTGGACTGATAGTGAGAAACTTGCCAGCTTCATGAACATGCTACTGAGATTGCAATCAAAAGTCACTTAATTTCTGCCCAGCAAAATACTGGTTTTTCTGGACACAAAATTGTGATGAATTCTGACCCAGAAAAAGCAAGAACAAAGAAAAAAAATAAAAATTGGAGAAGACGATGAAGACTAGGTTTGATTTTTCATGCAGTGGGTGTGAAAAACTGCACTAATCACTATTTTTTTTTTCATACTCACAATGATCTTGGAGCTGCCACAATTTCTGGCCTTATAGAAACTACAGACAGTATTCTCCTATTCATGTTATTCCTATTTCATGTAACTTGAAAAGTTCCACGAGAAATGTACTGGTGAACAGTCTTATTTTCCATCATCGTATAAACACTTCTTAGATAATGAAATCTCAATGACGTTATTCTTATGATTTTTGGGGGCACAAATAATAATTGACAAAATATTCATCAGGTTTATTGATCTGCTTTCTGAAATAAACTAGATATAGAAACAAGTCTATTGTAATTTAGTGAGTGATGGTTTTTTTGTAAAATAATAATGAGAAAGCTTTTTTAAAATGTACCTGAAAGAGCAGGCTAGATCCGAAGAGAATGCAGAAGATTATTGTAGGATGGGGTAAGATGAAATCCAAAGAGCAGGGTAAGATCAAAAAACAAATAGAAATCTGTATATACTGTGGAAGAAGTCATGAAAATAAATTGAAGCTTGAGGGAAGGATGGAATGGAAAAGGACAAAACTAATAATTTATTTACCAATCCAGTAATTTAAAATTCTAATTTATGTACCCATCTATCTCACTCTATGCTGTGTGTAACAAAACTTTCATCAATACAACATAAAGATGTCAAGTCCTTGAGCTTTGTCCTCCTCTTCCCCTGGAAGTACTGGAGGATATTATTAATGATTGTGCCTGCCTCAGATCTCCCTCTCCTGAAGGTGAAGAAGCTGAGCAAGAGCTGTTATTACCATCTTTGGCTCTGATCCCTTTACTTCAGACTGTCTTTAGAAACGAGTTTGGAAATACCTGAAGAGAAATGAGCTCACTGGGGAAATTATCAGCTTCGGAAAGCCAAATACCCCTACCAATCACCCCGCAATAAAACAGTCTCAGACAAACTCATTTCTTACAGAGCACTTTCTTTCCACGATGTTGCCAGCTGGAATAGCTATTGCTGTGTGACTGCTCTAACCTTGGTGCATGCTGGCAGGGCTTGCAGCTGTAGAGCAGAGCACAGCAGAGCAGAGCAGAGCAGAGCTGCTGGGACATGAGCGTTATGGTTCCCACCTGCTTCCCTCGAGGGACTTCTGTGTCTCTCTTGATTCAGCAGTCCACCACTGTGGACATTATAGAAGATTTAGTTTTACAGTACAACGTACTGTGCCTCCAAATGCTGTGTTTGTGAGGTTAATGACTCTCCCTTATGCTCTGCAGTCTGAACCCGTGGTTTTCACATGCTAATAATCATATCATTTCATATCACACAGACATCCCCTTATGTATCCTATTAACACATAGATAATTTTCAAAAAATTTTAAGGTACCAATTAAAACCATTATATTCACTCTTTAATAATGTTAAACAGTAATTTGTTTTTCAAAGAATTTTATAAACTTATTACTCTGATGTTTCAAAAACTGAGAACACTCCAAGAATAAGTGTATCATTCTGCTCATTAATTTTATGGGTGGGACTGAAACTCTCACCACAGTAATTTATAAGCTGAGAACTTTAGAACAGATTTATCAAACACATTATTTGATAAAACACGACTGAACTTGCTAAATATATCTCACCAACCTCATGTGAAACTTCAGAGTAACATAAAATTTTAAACGAAACAGCCTTAGAAACATCTCATAGCAATATTGCTCAAAGCAATAGCAAATCATGACAATAAAGGCAAATCTATGATCAGAATGGTCAAGTCAACAAGAGCGAGATTTCCTACAGTTAGTTCTATGTACCTACATCACTTTACATTGTAATCACTATCTTGGTAATCCACTTAAAAGAAAATCAAACAAATAAGCATAACATATATTTCAAACAAAAGTATCAATTTATAAATAGGTATTTAACATTGCTACAGACATACTGGAATTCTAACACCAATAAACCTCATTCAAAATGCAATTTGATTATATTAAATGTCTGTGTCCTTCCAAATCTTAATTTTCCCTCAGGTTATAATCCAGTTAGCTTTTCCAGCCTAAAAGCACAATCTTTTTCCATGTAGCACCAGCTATGACTTGTACAACACGTTTTTAGTCAAATTTCAACCTTCTCAGGTAAAAAAATCCTTTACCTGAGAGCTGATACTTGTGAGCTCTGTACATTCTTGTCTTAGTCCCCATTTTTTTCAATTCAAACAGGTCATAAAACTTTCAGTCTTAAAATGATAATCTGAAATCATAAAGCAACCTAAAACTGGTTTCTTACTTAAGTACATTGTTTCCATTCAGTACATTTTTATTCTCACTCTGTATTAAGCAGGAAGGAAGAATCTGGAGTGGTGCACAAGTAAAGCAAAAATACACTTTATTTCAGATGCACTGAAATGTTAAGGAGGACTAGTCACAAAAGTCTCTGCAAGATGAAAGTTACCATTTAAGAAAAAAAACAGTAAAACAATTGATTTCATGTATCTTACTGGAGAGTGTTTCTCTCAAGCCTGGGGCTTGGAGACTTATCTTCCAAATGACACTTAAAATGCAAGCAAATTTTCCTAAACACCAATTTCAGTTTTGAATTGACTATGATCAGGATAATTGAGTGCATGGAAGGATATGCCTCAACTACAACTAAGGATACTGCAACTTTCACCACGTCTTTACTTTGAGATGTCGAGAGTATCAACAGAATTTGAGCTACAAAACTGGAAAGATACAAGATTAAGAAAGAAATAATGGATTTAATAGCATTTAGGTGAACATCTATCATAGCATCCGTGAAAGTATCTGCATAACATTGCATTGTCTTTCTGTGTTTCCACAGAGAAGTAATTAACAGAGCTGAGGTCACCACGGAGAGTACTAGAGGGAAAAAGCAACCTACAAAGTAAAGAAGCAGCAAATAGAGAGATGAACTATCCCAGTCCATGATATCAGCTGTGCTATTTTCTCTGCAGTTCCCTGTTGAGCTGCATAGGTAAGTGTTGGGTGTAATCCATAGTAAAGGAAGAGAAGTCATAGAGGAGATCACCAGTGATCCAAGAAGAAGCCATGGGACCATCCCAGCTATTCTGCACTTGATTTGCAGCAGCAGCCAGTGGGTGGTATTGATTATTTTTACACAGTACAGTACATAGAGCCAGGTACTGAACCACAAGCTGCTATGGTTTACAAACATCCACACAGCAGCAAAGTCCTTGTACACTGAAGCCAACTTGAACACATCAGCAAAGTAGAGACTGTGGATGTGCATCAGAACTGTCGCTTGCAAGATAAATCTTGATGTGCTCAGAAAGATCAGGATCATATCAGCAGAAGATGTCTTTTTGCTTTTGATCCAATTAATTATATTAACAGTTGTAATAAATCCATTTCCAATAAATCCAACAACAACTTCAACAGCTACAATGCTTATTGAAACAATAAGAAGTGGTGGCAGCATCTTGCTACTTTGGTCGCTTCTGCCTGATTAGCCTGTGTAGCTGTGCAGGAAGTTGAGCACTTCTGATGGTATCTGGCTAGTCCCAGCTCCTGCCTGCTCACCTTATATCTAGGAACAAAATGACCTCTGGAAATGACAGCAGATATGGAAATGATAGTGAGAAATTATCAATGTTCTTCCTGAATGTACAAAGCAGAGAAAGATTTCATAATTAATTCTAACCTTTTACGTGCATAAGATTTGTCTATGCTTTTCCTTAGGGGTGTGAGATAGCCAGCTGTATTAAACAAGCCATCTTGTGTCCAGCTGTTTATATTCTTGTCTAGAGTGACAGAAAGCCCTGTGGCTCTCTGGTTACAGCAGTACCTGACTGTGTGGAGGGGGTTGCAGCATGAAACCCAACAGAGGCACCAGTATATGTCAGCAAAGATGTCTTGTATTGTAACTAGTATCTTTCAGGCTGCATTGAAGGTTTATAAATTATAACCAGACCAATTAGTTGCAACCACTTTAGCAAGGAGAAAATTACACAGCCTCCATCCCTATTCTAGAGGAGCACTTCAGACAACAAGGCTGTCTTTATCCAAGGATTATTGCTGAATTTAGCTGACCACTTCTTATACATAGTCACGCATATGGGATCGAAAGATGACAGTAGCTGATGTGCAGAGGACAGGTTAGTCAAGTAGAGCAGTCCACCTAGCAGAACCCAGTTAAAAATCCCACTCTCTGCAGCTGTTTCACTGTCTCAGTTTCTATCTCACCAGCATGCCACAGTTTGATACTGAATTTAGACCTGTTCTTCTTTATAGGCTGAAAATGTGTCATCCATCTTCATCCATGTCTTTATCTGATGCTGTAAGGAGCACAGTCCAGAACAGTGGTGGGCCTTACTGATCTGCATCCTGTCATTATTCCATATTTATAAACAAATATGTCTGGTTTAGAGAACAGTGTGTCCTCACCTTCTCAATCCCAGACTCATGAATCCAAGTTATGAATACAATATTTGAAAATTTATATTGCTGGTATATTATTTCATGAAATACAGAAATATTAAATACAATGATGAGTGTAACAACAGGGTGAAAAGCAGGTGACATCATTCGGCCACTGGAAAAAGTCTTAAAGTTCATTTGGCAGTAAAATATTTACTGATTTTGTGGGAAAGTTGACATATATTTCTGGAGTCCATTTCTTGACAGAGTAAAATCTTTCAAAGTCAAAGACTGAGCTTCTAATCTGGACATGGTAAGAATTGTCAATTGGATTTACTACCTATCAATACTTTCATGCTTCAAGTTTTTGTTGAATTTCTAAGAAGACAATAAGTTAATAGTTATTCATTAACTTATTAAAATTAAAAGCTAGATTTAAAATCTTCATAGTTTTTGTTTCTGTCAATCAAAGTTTCATTAAGCTTAGATTTCATTTTAGGTCCTTGCAATCTCAAAAACTAGGAGCTTTTTCCTCTAAAAACTGAACATACTTTTGTTATCACAACACTGCAAACTGTAAAATATAATTGAGACATATTTACAAAACATTGTGTATAAGTTTCAGATTTTAAAAGCCTAAAAGAATAGAACAAACAAACAAATTTAAACGAAAAATAATTCATATGTTTACATTTTTTACCATTCTTTACCAGAAGTATTCAAGAGTGGAAAAGACACATTTTACTAAGGAAAAACATCACAAAGCCTAACTCAATGACTACTGTGTATTTTAAAGCTATATGCCTACAGCTTCCTGTATACAGAATGTGCATTACATAACTATAGTAGTCAGTTACTTCAAAAATGTGGTTTTTAAGATTCTCAAGGGAAAGTAACACTGTATTTTTACGTACTTGTGAAAAAACAGCATGCAATTATGAAGTGGGAGAATCTAAACCAGAAAATACATTCTAGAAAAGTGCATGATTGAAGCAAATTGTCAGATATTCCAACAGTTCCAAAATTCTGTTCTATCTTTGTATCAAAAACTAAAATTTGAAAGACAGCCATATCTGAGCTTTACCCACTTATTTGATTTTCCTGTGTATGAGCCCCAAAATGGGAACAATTTACTGAGAACAAAGTAACGTTTCTACAAAAGAACATGCCACCATGGTGAACTCCCACCAGCTCCTTCAGAAAATAGCTGCCACTCAACCTATGCACCCCAGTGATATTTAATCCTCAACTCAGGTAGAGGAAAAAGCCTGTTCCTCAGTGCTCGGTCAGGGACCTCAGTCTGATGTGCTCTGCTCTCAGGAATGGCCTCTAAATTTTGTCTTGCTTTGTGCCTCAGTAACTCAGGAGCTCCACAGCGAACTGCTATGATCTCCAAGGGTTCTCCAGAGTATGAGTTCACTCATGGATGCTGGTGACACACACAGGCAGGCACCAAAATACAAGAAACTGGTTTGTGTATCACTGCAACTTGACCACACATGAAGCTGGTCCAGACTGGAAATTATTATCATCTCAGCCCCTGGTATACAGATCCTTGAAAGTGCTCATTCCCCTTACTGCTCTTTCCTGACCTCACAGATAGGGTTGCCACATTTATGCTCATTAGCAGACCTCCTTTTGGGCCACAGAGTTAATCATCATGGTCAGGCCAGATTTATCTGGCAGAGGACACACAAGGGATCCTAAAATATGTCAGACTGCCTTGAACTTATCCTCTGAAAGAGCACTTGAGTGAACTAATAAAAGCAATTGAGTCACAAAGTAAAGCAGACTGTAATTTCTTGAAAATAATCACAGTACAATGTTAGCATGAGCAAATTATAAATACTAGAGAAAAGTGTCTGAATTTATACAACAATTTCCCTTGAAACATAAATCTCACTTTATGAGAACAGAGAAGACCCAGAGAAGTCAGGTTCAGCTCACAGATAGCACCTTTCCTCTTTAATTCATGCATTTCAATTAACAACAGTAATAAATATGCTTCACACAATCCATATAAGGGTTTTAATTGTTGAAGTAGTAGAGAAACTTTTGCAGCAGAACAAGCAGTTTTCAAATCTTGTGAAGCTCAAATCTTGTGAGTCTGTTCAGCTCATACAAGATCCACAATGCACCAGTTAGTGGTATCTGGTAAATATTTTGGTATTTCAGTGTTAGCAAGAATTGCATGAATACAATACTGTAATTTATTTCTGATATTGTTCAGAAAAATACATGCCTTGGAAACGTTGCTAATTGTCACAGACATTTTATGAAAATCCTTTCCTTGGGATTTTTTCCTCCTGAGAAGCTGAGAGGTCTCAGGGACAAAATGTAAACAATGGTTATCTGCTGCTGTGGAATGCAACAGGTGGATCTGTGATTGGTCTCATGTGGATGTTTGGAATTAATGGCCAATCACAGTCAGCTAGCTTGGACACAGTGTCCAAGCCACGAACCTTTGTTACCATTCATTCCTTTCTATTCTTAGCTTACCTAGCCTTCTGAGATGAAACCTTTTATTCTATTCTTTTAGTATAGTTGTAATGTAATGTATAGCATAAAATAATAAATAAACCCTTCTGAATTATGGAGTCAAATCCTCGTCTCTTCCCTCATCCAAAGACCCCTGTGAACACCATCACAGCTAATGAATCATACAACTATGATCACAGCTTCACAATTTTTAGTGAAAAATGGCTTCTTTGAAGATAGAAGAAATTACAACATGTCCAATAACCCTGGATTTTTCGTCTCTTAAATTTGTTGCCACTACTCAGTGTCAAGCTGGATAGAGCTTTGAGCAACCTGATCTGCTGGAAGGTGTCCCTGCCCATGGAAGTGGGGGTTGGAGTTAGGTGGTCTTCGCAGTGTCTCTCAACTCAAAAAATTCTATAATTCCATGATTCCATTCCATCAGGGATGGGATCCTATAGTCTTCCTCCTGTCTCCTATCTGAAGGCAAAAGAATACCCAGATGTAATCCTGGAATTTCATTTTGAGATTATATCCAGAGAGAAAAATCATAGAAGAATTTCAAATTTTTACTTAGGTCCTAATGATATTATGCCTTCATTCAGCAAGTATTGACCATTTGCTGATGACTACTGTGTAATTCTACAAAAACTGAATTGCAGAATTCACAAAGAAATTCAAGAAACCAAGAATGAACATTACCTTACTCACAAAGATTCCATTTCCTGATGAAAAGAGACAAGGGCATGAGAATAATTTGTTATTGTTTATTTTGTGTTGGAGGAAGGACACTGCTTTCCAGACAATCATATTTAATTAAATTCTGGTGGTGTAAGAGGCTATAAGAGCATCATGACATTTGTTCACCTCTACATCATGAGCTCCTTAGCAAATAAGCTTTTTACAACCTGTAGTAAATTGCACACAGCATTTATTGTATCATAAAGCCCATCTCTAATGGAAACCTCTGAACACCAGCATAAGACAGTGAAGTACAGCTACTATTAAGATCCTTACACCAAAATAATTGAGTAAAACAAAACATGGGAGAATATGTCTTGTAAAAGATGCACAAACTAGCCTACAAGAGAAAACTTGCAAAAATGTTTTAGGAAAGCCATTAACATCTGTGTTTAACAAACATGGAGAGAATGAGCATTTTCGGTTCTACTAATGGCTGATTGCATCTTCAACACTTTTAAAAATAGTTTAGCAAGTGTTCCTCAGATGTTTGATGAGGTATAGAAGATTTGTGAACCTCAATAAAATAACCTGTCTGTGGAAAGCAGCAATAAATTATGCCGCTGTTTAACACATCCCAGACTTTATATTGTACAAAGAAGTAATGTTGCAAATATCTCAAAAATGAGTGTGAAAGGGTGATAATCTATTTTACCATTAATTTGCAAGTTGTCATGCCGCTGTCATTATTGTACTGGAGATAATGTACTGTTAATTTCAGTACCACAAAATTATTTATTGTTTCTTTTAGGAATGACTGTCAAAATGGAAACCCCAACAGGCTCAAGCGATGGAAAGAATCCTCTGTAATTCATGCAAGGGGTCAAGAAGATCAAATCATATAAAACACATGAAAAGGAAGACGCAACTTTAATTTTAGAGAGGTGAGAATGCACACGCACCCCAAAAGCAAGGAGCTGGCAATAGGTACAAGCTAGTGAGGGTTATCAGTTGCTCCTTGACATGATCAAAAGGAGATTAATATGGATTTTCATTAATTCAAGACAGTATTTGTAAAGATGAGTTTATGGTTTATACCACACAAAGTGTGAAAAGCTTGTAGACCTCTTCTGATCATGTTGTTTCTTGCTATTAAGGGAGTCAATATGTCCAAAGGAATGGTGTGCTTTTCTGAGCTGGATTTCTCTACAAATCAAACAAGATTAAAGAAAGACTGTGAATTTGGTTCACCCTATTGAGGAAAATGTTAAAATTGCACACTAGAAGTTGAAAAATTATTGAACAATTAGCGAGTTTCTGTTTGACAGTATTCTCAACTGGTCCAGCTTCTCTATGGATTCAGGAAATTTTCCTTTCTTCTTTCCCCTCCTCAAGGGAAGCTTTACCTCTTTGGCTTAAACAACTCTTGTTGTTGAAATATGAATTGTTTTTCATATGTCCTTAACTAGACTGAAAGGTTAGACAGCTGCTTCTGGTTTCTCTTTTCCCAAACCACAGCTGCAAGTAAAGGCCTCTTCTTTTCCATATCCATTACATTTTATGGTTAGTGCATGCTTTCCGCACCACTGGATTTTCCTGTTCACAAAGTTGTCAGGGACTACAGTGAAACTTCACGCAGTGATCCTTGCACTAGACTCAGCACTTACAATTTGTGCTTAGCTTCATCCAAAGAGTAAATACACATTTCTTACACAGGTGAAAGACTTGTATATTGGAGCATATTTTTTGAGCCAAGCTCCTGCATCTTGCGTTTTGTTTCAGAAACCCTGCCATCACCAGCAGTTGCCCATTTCATGACCCCAGTTTGGAAATAGCATTCTTAAAAAATATCTCTATTCATTACAGTCTTTGTAGCATACACCTTGCCTTAAGATTGCTAATAAACTGCCAGCACCCAAAGATAAGTACAATTCTCATAGTGGATTTTTGTCACAAGTTAGGTTACTTTACTAAATCACAGTTTGTGTAGATAAAGCACATGAAAGAGAACCCATCTTTTCATTTCCACTACCACTTCAGCTGGCTTTCTTCACTATCTCTTTATTCTTGAATAATGAAAAAAGCACTAGGAAGTGATAAAAAAACCCATATTTTAAAAGAAATTAAGTATAAAATGCTAAAAATTACTTTAGTCTTTTTTATAGTGTAGTGGTGGACTGAAGAAAGGAGACACATTGATAAATTAAATCCCTTTCTAAAATGTAAAAAAACCTGCCTCATGAAAATACTTTTTAATGTTCAGGTAAATTAGTTTCATGTAAACTGCTTCATATATCATTTTACACTTAAAAGAAATGGTCTTTGACATTGTTATAGGAATGCTGTTGTAGTCTTTGTAAATTATATTTGAAATTGAGAAAATATGAATCTATGCTTCCTGTTGCAATGAATCTATCAAATAGAAGCACTCAGTGAAAAATGTTATGTGATGATATCATTAAAGCATTTACCATCAGGATGCTGCATAGACAACTGCAAATAAATAGTTTTACATTAAAAAATTTTAAGTGCTTACTTTTGCCAAAGCTATAACTTTAATGTAAATGTGCCTTTTAGTATGTGTAAGTACTAAGAGCATAAGACTTTTTGAAGGCCATCACCACTTCAGCACCATGGGCAAACAGCCCCACACTGACTGATGCTGGCTTCACTTATATTTGTATAGCCACTGTGCCATTTTGACAGCCAATTGCAATTCAAATCCCTTTTTCAATACTCTGCACCACCTGTGATGCAAATTTAACTTAATCCTGATTTTCGTGGCTTACTAACACTGAATCCAGCAGAGAGAGAGTGTTATCTGTTTGGAAAAATTCGCATTGGAGTTCCTCTTCATAAGCAGTATGAAGAAAGAAAAAGTGTGTATCCTGATACTATTTTTTTTTAATGCACACCATCTCAGTTACAGTCTTTGTACAATGCTGAGGCTGGTTTCACTCAGGTTTTTAGTCTGGATTCCCAAACATAAAGAAAATAAAAAATAAACTCCAGTTCAGTCACTTATTTTCCAGTAAGCAAATACCACATTGCTGGGAGCATTTTCTTGGGGTAGCTCAGTGCAATGAAACCCAACACAAATGTTCCCAGATATTATTTCTCAGTGTCCTATCAATTTTTTAATTTCACAGTCATGAAATGTTACTTTGTGTGATTACTAGAGCTAGGAGTGAATGATGCATGAATTAGAGAGGTGACAAATCCTTGAGAAAGTGCTCAGCACAATGACACATCTGCTTACTCCATTTAAAGAGCAAAAAATGAAATTCTTCCCAGGTGAGAAGGATGGAGACAAATGATGGTCTCTTCCTAGTACTGACTTGGAATATATTCAAAATCACAAAAATCTTGTGCATTTTTTTCCCTATTTTTTAGGTTAAAATGCAAAAAACATAAGATCAATTTATCCAATCACAAATTAATTTCTGCATATGGACTTTTCCTGGGACAGTTATAGTCATGCTTCCATAAAGTGAAGTACTAACTAAACTCTTCAGCAAGGGGGAATAGTCAGTTGTGGAGGCTAAAATTTGTAGGTGCATAAAAAACTCTCATATGAAGAAGACCAATAGGATTGATGATTTATTTTCTCTTCCAGTACATGAAATAGGTGACATCAGATGAAAGAGAAGTTAAAAGCAAACAAAATAAGGTGGTTTTTCACGTAAAACAGAGGGAAGATGCGGAACTCCTTGTCATAAGATATATCTGCAAGAAAAGGCTGCATGGATTCAAAGGATGAACAGACTAGCACACAGGAATGAAATCAATTGGGTGTTACTTAAATACATAAAAACCATTTCTGGTTCACATAATTCCTGTAAAAGTTTAATGTCTGGGAGAGTAATAGAAGCAAGTAGAATTTATATTTGCCCAGTTTGTGCAACCTTCCCTTAGCTCTCTGCTGGCTGTCAAGGAGAGGTAATTGCAAAGGCAGAACTTTCATCCCAAACAGTGTGATTGAAATAATGCTACTGTCTTATCCTGACTCATGATATCTTTTAACAGTTTTCAAATTATGATAAATCGTGGTTTCAGTTATGTCCACGTAAAAAATACAGCCCTGGTGCCACATCTATAATTACAGGTATCATTATATCTGTGTGGAAGGGAGAACTTCAGAAGGGATAGTGACCCTGCAAGATAGGCTGGAAGAGTGGACTAATGAAAAGCTTATGAAGTCCAACAAGAATGAAGTCTTGCACCTGACAAAACATAGTCCAGGAATGCAGCAAGGCTGGGATATATACCTGGCTGGGGAGAAGCTCTGTAGAAAGGGACCAGGAGTTTCTGATGAACACGAGCTCCATTTAAGTGAATAGGGTGCTGCTATAGCAAATAAAGTCAACAGGACCCTGCATCAAAGAGTGCTTCAGCATCAGAGATAAAGAAATCACTGCACCACTCTGCTCGGTGCTTTCCACACAACACCTGGAAATTTATTTTTTTCCCCTTGATACAAAAATAAAAGTGTGAACAGGCTGTAAAGGGTCCAGAGAAGAGCCAAAATGATTATCCAAGGAAAAGTTTGCCATGTGAGGAAAGTCTGAGAACTGCTTTGTTCAGCCTTGAGAAAACAAGACTTAGACATGTCACCATAATCCAGTATTTAAAGGTTGGCTACAAAGAAGACTTCCTCTTACAAGGAGTGCCATCGAAAAGATGAGGGGTACAAGTTACTCCTGGGGAGATTATGGTTTACCCTAGAGGAACATTTTTCACAGGGAGAAAAATCAGCCATTGGAGTAATCTGCCTGCGTAAGAGGTGTATTCCTGAATGTTGGACACTTTGCAGATTTAGTTGAACAGAGTGCTGGGCCATCTTGTCTAGACTTGTGGTTTTGCTTTTGCCAAGGAAGGTTAGACCAGATAATCCTTCACGTCCCCTTCCAACCTGGCATTCTATGATTCTGTGATGGATTCTATTTAGATTAGGAAATGAACATGACCTCAATCCCAGAAAACAGTTTAATCCCATTGTGCCAAAGGCTGTAAATACATGCACACCAGTAAGAGCAGTTTTGTCCCATGTAGCATACGGACAAAATTAGTTCCAACTACAATTTTATTGGCTTCAGAATGGCCTTCCAAATGAAACAATTCTGTTCATTCAGAAAGATTCACACTGCTGTTTCAACTCATTGCTCTTCATATCCAACAATAAAACAGAAGCTCAAATTCTGATTCAGTTGTATGACTAGCGCAGTAAAATACAGTGGAATTATTCTTGGTTTACAGTGTAGTAAACAAGAGAATAAAGTTCATTTCAGAAATGGCAATTAGTTATTCAATTCAGACTCAATTATTGATTTTGTTGCAGAACATCTCATTCTTCTTTTAGATGCTATTTCCCACAGTGTTCAACTATTTTGCATTTAGCTTTACTATGCACATCTGTCTAAATCCATAACTTTCACTGGGAAAGAAGAAGCTTAAAATGATCTCCAGGATCTTTGATGCAGATTTTCTTTACCCAGACTTCAACTTTTAAAGATTATTATTATTATTTGGGATGAGAAAAGAGTAGGAATACCACAAAAACATTGACAGATTTTTTTCAAATTCTGAATATCAAAACCTGTAATTAGCTTTCATGGCTGGACAGGTCTGATTGTTGAGATTTTCTCAGTGCACATAGATTATACATTGATAATTTATTAATAAAAAAAGTAGAATTAAAGCACAATTTAGTGCTCAGATACATATGAGACTGTGCAATGTCTCCCCGTGTCAGAGAATGATTTATCCTGCATCTATCAGATGATGCTGGTTTGCTTATGCCAGAGCTAGTGCCCAGCTAGTTCCCCATTGTGGGGATTTTTTTCACTGAACTGAAAATTTACACTCCGAAATAAGTATGTGTATTCTGCAAACCCAGCAAATTCAATCAGCTCAGTGAAAGCACTGAGATGAGCCCCAGAGGCAAGTTCCTATGTGATGCAGCTGAGAGCAGGGCTGGAGAGGGTCTGGGAGAAGAGAGGGCAAAATGGAGCTGCTCTTTACATCCACAGCACACGGGCACACAGATGGACACAACTGCACCACGCAAATATGCAACAGCAGCTTCTGGCAGGCTGCAACATAATCCTCACAGTGTTTCATAAACAACTTCAGGCACCAATTAACTATTTTGTCTTAAGATCCCCAGGGCCTCAGACAAGAAAGATGCTCTGTGCTGTAGATCCAGCCAATCTGCTCTGTGTGGAGACACCAGGTCATTTTGGTTATTTCGCTGTAGGGCCAAGAATCCATCTGTGTGTACTAAGCAGCTTAGGCCAATGTGTTCACATTCTGGATGGATTAAAAATAACAGTCCCTGTATGGAATCTTTTAAATGCTGTTTAAAACCTAACCCTCAGCTGTCTGTTATCCCAGACTCATCTTTCATCCACTCTACTTATCTTCATTCTCTATTCAAAGCTGGTTAAATATAAGCTTATTTATTAATTTTTTAAAACAGTGTTATTTCACCAATTCAGAAGCTTAATATTGGCTTCAATTAACCAAACTTATATTAGAAGTTACAGAAATTTCTACCCTTCTTTTGTCACTCAGTTTCTCCCCTTCTTTTGTCACTCTTAGACAGACAGTGATTTAAGGGGTAACTTTTCAATGTGTATTTGAGAGACAGAGATTTGAATCAAGTAAAAAATTTATGGACTGAGAGCTTACAGAGTTGTTTTGTGAGACACTGGAAGCATTTTGATTTAAGCTATAGATACAACTATTCCAGAGGTTTGTTTGAAACCCAGACAGCCAGTACATTTTATTTATTTCCCTCCCATCCCCACTCCCCTTCTGCACCTTTATTATGGATATGGGTCAATCACATCTCCTTCATTCAGGAAAGGCTTGAGCCTGACTTTTACAGTTGGGATTGCTTATCAAGTCACAGCAGCTACATGCTCCTCTTCAATTCCACATCCTTTTTTAGATGAGCCAGAAGGTCAATTTGATGACTAAGGACAGTGAAACCCAATTTGTCATTCTGCTGGGCTTCACCAGAGTGCCTTGTTATTTTAAAGTCCCTCTTCCTATGGTGGCATGTTCTTGTCCCCATATTTCACTGTCTCCCAGGGGAACATCCATCCTCTTATCTGATACCACCTTGCCCCCTGGTGACATGTTCTCATTCTTCTCTCCATCTAGGTACTGCGGGCCTGACTTCATTTTCTGCAGCATTTGTTCAGGTTTTGTTTTGGTTCACTATGGGTTTAGAACATACCCTTTTTTTTTTTTTTTTTTTTTTTTTTTTTTTTTTTTTGTGTGTGTGTGTATGTGTGTGTGTTGGAAATAAAATTTTACTAATTCTGTCTCTTTGTGATATCTAGTTGAGTCAGGTTCCTCCAGTCTGCAAGAAGAGCCCAAGTTTCTGTGCTGCTTTCAACCACAACTATATATATGAATTCATACAGGCAGGAGTTCTGCCACAGAGTTCAGTTATTACAGAAATCAGAAGTTCCTTTGCCTCTATCAGCATGGAGGTAGATGGGCAATGATATTTGCCATGTAGGAAATTAATTGGGAAATGGGAGGCATAAAAAGGGTTGGGAAGAAAAGTGCTAAAGTGAGGCACTGATAACCTGGAGGCACAGGGAAGGATTGTACAGATGTCACTTGTACATCCTGACAAACTTGGTGTGATGGGCTAGGCTCTGACTCTGGTTTTGACTGAGTTAATCCTGGTCCTTTCCTTTTAGTTTCCATTTAACAGATGGTTATAAAACAAGCAGAGACATCTCCTGTGTTTGTGGGAAATGCTGTGTCAGGAGCTGGTCACCATTCTTCCCACACAAAGAATTCTGACTTTACATTAAGGTGGACATTTGAAGTGCTTCCTTCACTCAAGGCTCTGATTCAGCATAATCCTGCACATTAAGGAGGTGTCATTTCTTTGCATCTGCTAAATATAATTTCTGAAGGCACTAGCTTCCAGTGAGACCTCTAGAATCGTTTTCATTAATGCATGCAATCTGCCTATACTATATTATCTCTCAAAAAAAAAAAAAACAAAAACACAAACCCACCTCCCCTGTAAAGGTCATATGGGCTCTGAGCAATCCTTATATGTCAAAGCTGAGAAAACATAGATGACAGAGAAGCTTATTGCCTAAAAATATTTTATCATGATAACTTGTTATGAAGCACCCTTAAATCAGAGGCAATATTATTAAAAATATTTTGCTGTCCTTGTTTAATGTTAATACTACAAATATAGTAATGAGAGATATTTTTTCCAAACTGTTCCATTCAGGTAATGAAATAGTATTTTGGACTCACTGTTTTCATTCTGGTCTGTAATCACCTTTTAGATCTGCTGTGATATAAAAGTGATTGATAAGTTGTGAGGCTGGTGGGGAGTATTACCAGAAATCAACAAATGCATTAGCACATCTGCCCCACACTAGTGAGGATTCTGCGTGATGGACAGCACATCAATTTCCAAATATTGAACATAATGGTGAGCAAGGTATCCCCAGATCTTCAGGAATAGACACTGGATCTTTTTGTGTGACCCAAGAAGAAACCACCTCTATGAGCTGTACCAAGATAGTTTTCACTAACACCTACTGCATTTGGGGGACTGGTTGGTTATGGCATCTGTTTTTCTCACAATCATCTGGGCAGTATTCTGTTTTCAGAATCCCAATATGCAACTGTATTTTTTCTAAGATAAAAGACACTAATGGGATCCTTGATAAAGACATGCAAGAGAAAACAATGTAGGCTGTTGGCAGTTTCTAAATCTCCCTGCTGGTTCACTGCATACCATTATTCTCTGTGCCATGACATTTACTGCTGCTCATGAGAGGTGCTGTATGGGGCTGCCAAAGATGCTATCAGAGAACAGCACTATTGGAGAATCTGCATGAATGTGACCAGACAACTAATTTAACATTTTTCAGTCAGCAGACTATAGTTCTTGGAAGAAAACTGTATGGTGGCAACAACAAAGGAACAATGCAAAACAAACAAGCAAAAAAATCCCAGGCCTCTGCCTGGAAGGGAGACAAACATTTTGACAAACACAGGAATTAATACAGAAGTTTTGCAGAATTGTGGCTTAGGCAGATTTGTTTTCCCAAACAGATTCATCCATCCTTAATCAGCGGCCCCAGCTGTCCCTGCTGGGAAAATCTGCATCTCTTTTTCTGCTTGTTGCTGGCTGTGCTGAACTGGCATTTCTAAAAGTAATTACCCCACAAACTGCAGTTGAACACTCAGAAATAGTAAGAATTGTTAATTCTGTGCCAGCTATGCTGGTTTGGCTAGCTGAAAACACCAGTTCATCTCAGCAAGAGAAGCAAGACTCACAGGGTGACAAGGGAAGCCAGGACTTTGCTAACAGGGACAGGTTATTCAGCAGCTGACTGGGAAGGGGTGCCTGGCTGCTTATGAAATGCAGATCCAAGACACTCTCTAGTCTACACTTTAGAGACGTGCTACACAAAAGCAAACTCTGTGTGAGTCTGTGTATCTGTGTCCATACACACCTGCTCAGACTGGAGAAGGGTCTGGAGCATGAGTCATGAGAGGAGTGGCTGAGAGAGCTGGGGGTGTTTAGCCTGGAGAAATAATAGGCTCAAGCAGGACCTTATCACTCTCTAAGCTACATGAAAGGAGGCTGTAGCCAGGTGGGAGTCAGCCATTTCTTTCAGGTGACAAGAAAGGGAATGAGAAGAAATGGCCTGCAGTTGTACCAGGGGAGGTTTAGACTGTACATTTGGAAAGAGTTTTCAAGTATTGAAACAGGGTGATTCTGTGGAACACAGAACTGAGCTGTTGAAAAATTAATGCTCTTATTTACTGCAAATCATTTCTAGTGATAATATTCTATTATCTTTTGAAATAATAACTTGATTTGAAAAACAGCAGCCTTAATTTTGTTCTACCTATAGTTTAGAAGCAGTGATATACTCTAAGAAAGTAGTTTACAATGCAGAAATCAAAATTCAGTAGGCAAACACTTTAAATCACATTGCAGCTCAGAAATATGATGGTATTATCTGCTCTTATTTGTATTGTCTAAGCGTGATCTGCACAGCTATTATCACCTCACAGACACATGCACCACATCGTCAAATTTGCATGAGAACAACAGCTGTCAAACAGCAGTAATTACAAGAAAGTACCAGGGTGAAAAGAGGCAGCTATGAATTCACATTGGCAAAATTACTGAATTCATCAGAATTAGCTTCTACATGACCAAATGGGATAGAATCACATCTACATCATGACGGTCCTCCAAGTACACAAAAGTTAACATTAATTAAAATGCTTATTTTCCATCTGTACTTTGCAAACCATTTCTACCCAGACTGCCCTGTGTGTGCACACTCCAGCAGGAAGTTTGCAGTCCAGACATTTACATTAAGATCCACATTTTCAGTAACAAGATGTGGCACACAAAGAGCAGTCACAGCTGGGAGCAGGGGATATCATCACTGGATGCAAGGAGCCATTTGTGGGCCTCCAGGCCAGTTATGTGATGAGTCTGCTAAAATACCTCAAGAAGTTTTGGCCATGATCATGGGGATTACCTACATATATGATCAGTGACAGAGAACATCCTTTGTGACACCACAAAAGCAGAGATTGTGACATAGCAAAGAAAATATGTACAAATAGGTCCTTACAGACATTCCTTGACATTCTGCACCTGTGCTAGTGACTTCAATGAAACAACCAATGTGGCCAGATGGGAACGGACTTCCTTTGTCACACCTTCAGCCCCTAACCATTTATTTACTTATTTATTCACTCACAGTGTATTTTGTACAATTTAGTACATTTGTTACAATGCATCAGTGAGTTCAAGTCTTAGTGAAAATATTGGTTTTGCTTTCAGAAGGGTTTGTTTGTTCAGCTGTTTTGGGTTTTTTTGGGGGGTAGGGGGAGGTTTGTGCTTGTTGGTTTTGGTTTGTTGTTATTTTGTTTTTTTTTTTTTTTAATTTTCATTGTTTATAATACCTACATTTTAGCATGTTTTGTGATTTTAACACAGCATTTAAATAAAGCACCCTAGAATGATGAGGTAAAAGGCAACAATTTAAAATAGATATCTAAAATTTTGAAGTATCTCTGGTAACCCGTTTACAATAAATATAACATTTTTTATTGCTTCATTATACTCATTTTATGCCCTTTTATTCCTGTTTATTTTCTCATTATAATTCCATACAATTATTCTTTATAATTTTACTCTAGTATCTGTATTATTAGCTTCCAGTACTACAGAAATATAATAAAAAAATTTATATAGTTAGTAGTCCATGCTAGCTTGGGACTAGCACCTGAAATCTGAACTTAAGCCTTAATTCAGGCACCATGAGAAAAAACCATGATCTTTGTGCTTAGGCCAAGTTGTCACAATTAGTCCTGAGAAAACCTGCTTTGTTTTTCTTATTATTATTTTCTTCAGACAGCAAACTATGATCCTTGATGCCAAAGGCTGCATCACAGTCTAGGAAGCGCTGGGATGCTGAGTATCTGTGCCAGCCATGAATGATACATGTGAGAGGAGTGAGGTTGTTCTGTGAGCAGAGTTAAAGTGAGTTTTGATCATCTGATCAAAGAGGGCTGTAAATCAACATGGGCTTTAATGTAGCGAATATAAAGTTTTGTTCCTTCCCAAATGGAGCTGAGTTGCTGTATGTAGGGCAGGGCTGTTTGTAACAGAGTGCTCCACTGCTTGAGCTGTCATTTTGTACTATGTGCAGAGGCGCTTCAAAAGAGTGGGAAAAAAGAATGTTTGCAAATATAGTTTAAGGGTTTTTTAAATTTTGAGGGACCTGTCTGGCTTCAATGCTTAGGTAGAAATCAGAATTCTGTGTTTCTATGATGTAAACATTAGTCTTTTTATTTTGATAGGCTATAGTTTTACATTGACTTCAACCACTGCAAGTAAGAGCGACTTTCATTACATGTGAAGTCCATTTAAACACCTAAAGGCTTCTTAGATGAAACTATCTCATGTCTTCTTGTCATCGAGATCAAGGGAGCTGGCTGTTTTCTGTGTTTGGCCTCCAAGATGCATTGAAGGAATTGTACACTATAAATGCCAATCTCTCCCTGCCATCTAAAGGAGGAGGTTATAGCTACCAGTGTAGAAAGAATAGACAGAGCTGCCACGTCCAGTCACCCTTGATCTCCTCAGAGTGCAAGAACCTGTCTGTGCATGTAACCAGGAGAGATGGGTGTCAGAGTGAGTGGTGTGATCTCCAGGGATGACTACTGTACCATGTTCCAGGGCCCCAGGATGCCTGCCAGAGACTTGCTTGGATTCAGAGAAGGGGCAATCTGTCCATGCACATGCAGAGACCCTAAATGTTCCAGAGGAACCACACATCCAAGCTTCTTATGTCACTTGCATTGACTAACATTACCTAAACCCTGCCTTTCTCATTCAACTTGAATCATGCAACACAAAGAATAATGTCTCCATGAAAGGCTCCATGAAAGAAACCTATGTTTAGTAGCCTCACACAGGCCTTCATTTTGCTTCATAATATGAGGATTGTGCATGCAGCATGCAGTCTGTCTCAGTCCATGCATGAATTATCCAGTGTATTTTCTCTGCCTTAGTACTGTTCTACCAGAGTTAATGCTCATGGGAGAAATTGTTTGAAAAATGAAGTATGAAAACAAGTTTTGCTTTTAATGTAGCAGAAAATAATTCTAAAGGGTGAATGACACAAACTCCATATTTAAAATAGGGACCTAGAGTATCAAGAAAAAGAACAGGAAAATTATCTGGATGCCAGGATTCAAACAAAATCAGTGAATCCCCATACTGAACATAAGCTCTTTTATTGTTGCAGAGTTTACTTTGAAAGTAAAGTGTCTTCAGGTCATGCATGTCAGAATAAAATTAAACAAAAATCTACCCAAACACAGATTGATATCCAATTTCTTTAATGACCTTTTCAAATTTTCATGTGTTATTTCTACTTCTACAGAACTGAAGAACATGGACTATTTTAGAAACCTCTATGGACAACACAATAAAAACAAAAACAATGAAGACACCAAAAAATGAAGGCTCTACATTGCAGTTTGTGTCATGGCCTAATTTTGCAACTCTAATTTTTATATTCTCACTAAAATTTCTAATTTATATAGAAAATCCGTGGACATGGCTTTTGCCAAGTGCTGAATAAACTGAGGTGTTCAGAAAGGTCTGGCAGCAAAATGCCCCTTCACTGAGAAGCTGTCTCATCACAGAGTCTGCTGAAGTTCTGTGCAATGTTCAGCATGTCCATTTGCACCTGCAGACTCTAAGCCCTGCCAGCTTACAGTGCATTTACCTCTAGTGTACCAGACAGCAAAGAAATGGAACCAGCTTTACTTTAAAGGTGCAAAAGTGAGTTCTGGGTAATATCCCTGTGAGTAGAACAACAAATGTGCAATGAGTTAGGAACAGATGCCAGCTCCTTAAATATTGACTCTATATTTAAGGATCTGCTTTTTTGCACATAACCGGAGTTTTCCTGAAGATAAAGCCTTCTGATTTAGTTTGAAGGTCCTGTCCCTTTATCTAAAGCACAAATAATCCAAATCTTAATGGCCTATTACTGACTGTGTACTTAGCCTGGATCAGTTCCAGAATTTGCTTATCTTATTATTGTGGACAAAATTAAGTGTGACTACAAGCCTTACAATAATTCATATGGATCCATTCCAGGTTCTCCTGAAGAAGAAATTCTATTTCTGATAGAATTTCACTAGTCCTAGATCAGCATTTAAGACAAATACAATAAGAACAAAGCAGAAGAAAAAAATGCTTGCATTTCTAGTGTTTGCAAACACTTTGGGAAAGTTGTCCTTTTTTATTGAAACTTTTTCATTTAAAGTACTCCTGGCCATCTCTCTTGGTGATAAAAGAGATGTAGAACCTAAGTTATAAATGGGATGTAAGAATGAAATACAAGTTTGTCCTGTCTATGCGGGCCGTGCCTGCACATAAAAACAGTTAATTATCGCACTGATGTCACAATTTAAACACTGGACGGGCTTGAGAAAGGGTGGTGGACTGAACCTTGAGCCACTGTCTTCACTAAGGAACTGAATAAGTGTTATGGGAGCCCTCAGTTATTACAGGCATTAATAACAAATCCCCTTGGCAGCTCATGTCTGTGTGCCAACCAGTTTCTCTCCATTTCATTGACTCATATACTCTCAGAATCTCTGCCAGTCAGGATGACCCCAAGATACATTAGAAAATCTCTTTTCCCAGCCTGGCAGTCAAAGAAGGAGTCAGGATTCTTCAGCTGTGGTTTTCAAGGATGTTTATTTTTTGTTATCTATTACATTCTTTCTCTGTCCTGGTGAGGTCCATTCAGCAGGTCAGTCTGAGGCACAATGCCCACCCTTGGGCTGGTGTCAACATTTTATGCTAAAAACTATGTGTACTTTATTTACAATTATTTTCCAGTACCTATGACCTATGTTAGACAGTCTGCCTCTACTTTAAGCCAATCCAAAAGTGCCAGCATCACACAGAACATGGAGGCTAGGAGGGACAAAGAAGAAGGACTGGACATGCCCAAATTCCTCCATCTTGGGACCCCAAAACTCCATTCTAAAAACCTTAAAATTCTACCTTTTTGCCCTGTGACAGCTAAGTATTATTCTACTTAAACTGTCCTGACTTGTAATTCTTCATGCAAAGCTGTTAATTTGCTCCATGGGTCAAAATCAAAGTCACAGGTGCCATTGGCTTCATGCCAGGTTCTCAGAGCCCCCTGCCTGAGTCATCCAGGACAGTCAGAGGGATGTCCTGGGTCCCGACAATATACCAGGTGAGGAAACTGCCATCCCTGGAGTAGGGTGCTCCTACTCCAGAGCTAACCATCCTGTACATTGGCAGGATTCTTCCAAATATTCAATAGGAACTTCTAAACATGCAGAAATCATCATGCAGAATAGGCTTTTGGACATAGTTAAGATCATTAGGAGCTGGTGGCAGATAGTTTAAAATCATTAACAGCAATGGAAGCAGTTTGTGATGAAATGAACACCCAGGACTTCAGGCCAGTTGGATGTAGGAACCCAGCAGAACAATATTTTGGTGAGTCCTGTCCAATGCTGCTGGAGATACCATTGAAAGAATGATCATGACTCAGATAGTGGCTGACCATCCAAACCAAGAGATTTTATTTGTCATAGAGGCATTATCCTTTGCAAAGATCCAAATAGATTAGGTATTTTTTTAGCAACTTTCCCTCCATGAGCATCTGTACAACACCTAAAGTCACATGTGCGTGTCTTCAATATGCTTCATGTACAGATGCATCAATCTGTCTTCAGTCATGTAGGCATTTATGTTTTGCTTGCTTGATAGTCTTTCTTTTACAGAAATTCAAAAAAAAAAAAGCTGAGGTGAAGTGCAGCAATCTCTCTCAGGCAGCCTCACTGTGAAATCAAAAGCAGAGTCACAGAAGAGCCTGAAGACTTTCATTCTCTCTGTTTCCAAATACATGGGGAATTTGCATTCTTTATTCACTGATGACTTTTTCAGATTTCACCTTTTCAGATGACATTACAAGCCTCCAGACTTGCAAAAGAGTAGAATAGTGGGTTACTACTATTACTACTGTAACCCAGTACTGAATTGTTTAAGTGGACAGTTCATAGTTGGTTAAAGCTGTGGAGAGCCTGGTTGGAGCTTTATTTTTATAAATTTTTTTGGTTAATTTTATATTGAACTGAATTGTCTAATTTTATATGAATCTGTCATATTCTGCATTAACCAATTTTCTTAGTCATTTGGTTCATGAGCAACATTTTAATGAGTTTTAACAGAAATTTTATTACATCCATAATTACTCCAAAGTGCAGACTTAATAAAAGTATTGCAAAGCATAAGTGGCCGTATGCAAGATCTACAGTGAATAAGAACCTCTAATCCATGCAAGATTGATCCATGTCATTTTTCCATGTTCAATATTATTTGTTAGGTTTTTTCAATTTTTATCTAATTGGGACTCATTAACGAATCTTTCGCTGGGGAGTCTGTTTACTTGCCAGTATTGTGTGTTTTATAGAATCATATAAAACACATCAAAGTTTTCTTGTAAGGGAAATGTACATCACTAATAAATACAACAGACATCCACAGGATATTATTCACGGAAGGTATACAAATTAAAAGCCATAAATGTTAAATAATTAACAAGGGAAAAGAATGGCTTTCTTTAATTTTTTTTTCTCAGCCTTCTATCAGATGCTGATAAGAGACAGGCAATGAATTCAATGAATAAAAGACCCATTTAGAAAATGTCTGGGCACACACCTTCTTGTGATTATGACTGGGTGAAATCAATGCAGAGGTGTACAAAGGGACAATTAGATAAGGGGCAAGGAATTATTTTTTTCTATAACTACCGAAAATGAGGTTATATTTGAACTAATTAGAACTTCTGAAAACAGTTAAAACCTTGCCGCTTTCTCATACACAGAACACCAGCTCCCTGAAAAATAATACTGCTTTTCTGGTCTCTTGGAAGAAAATCACACAAAATAAATTTCATTTCATGTATGTCAGAAATAAAAAACATGCCAGTCATACTGGCTTAATGACCATTTCCTCAACCTTTTTGCATGGCAGTGGTTCTTGGATTATGGCTCCAACTGCAGCAAAAGGCAAACCATTGAACCCTCATTTTTTCATGGAAATAGGCAAGAAGTGTTGTCAGTCACCATCTCCCCTGGGCTGCCTAACATGGATGGCTGTATGGAAGGGGGGGTTGCAGTTCCAAGCAATAATTCTTCTCCAGTTTCTGACAACAGAATGCTGATGTCAAGATGATCTCTACCTTTGAGTTGCAGTATCATTTGATGTTACCCCTGGGATAAAACCACATGACCTCACTCTCCTCTCTAGATTGTAACTCAAGGCATAAAGTAGTCCTCCCTAAGTGTTTGTGATTTAGGAGTTTCAAAGCACACATTGCAAAGAGTAGCCCAGCTTCAGAACCAGTGTCAGCACAGCTATACCAGTGTGATGCTAAGTCTTGGGTATTAAATATGATGCAAAGGCCAGAGTCCCTGGCACATACACACCCCACTGGGGTGGTTGCTCATTGTTTGCTCCTTAGGGATAGATCTTGATAATTTTTATGGCTTTGGGCTGCTCCCTGTCCCTGCTAAAGCAATCCATTCAGAGTTCAGAGCTGTGGGCTTCAATCTGATGTCTAGACATATGCTTAACCTACACTATATAGAAGCATAGCATAAAATACCTCTAGGAAAATAGGCATTTTTATTATGCCACCAATGCTATATTTCCATTGAATTCCAACTATTTGAAAAAAAAAACCCCTTCAGAACACTTACTATGTGCATTCACTAATATAGGCAGAAACATAATATTATGCATAAATATAATATGATAGGACATATATAGGCAGTATACAGACATATGTTCTTTTTTTAGAATTTTATTGCATTTATATTATGTACTTAGGGAGAGTTTGCTAAAGAAAGTCCCAAAGAATATTCAGTCAATCTAAAAATTTACTGGTTTCAAATATATAACCCATTATATAATTTTAGGTAGAACTGCCTATTATATCCCATACATATACATTTACTGACTTATGTATTTAAAGCAGAAAAAGAAGCTTACTGAGAACATGCAGAAACATAAATAGTGATTTGTGTTACAGCCTGCACATGGAAGTGGGTGCAGAGAGTTTCCTACAGATCAAACCATTGTAAGTGGTGAGACGTGTCAGCTGTGCATGTGGAGATTTTCTGCATCCACATCTGTTTGATCCATTCCCTATTCCCTCATGAGACTGAAGTTATGGACACAGCCGTATTTGTTTTCCATCTACAGCCCCTGGGTATGATTTCATGAAGTGTTCTCCATCTCACAGGCTGGCTGCTCAGATTGTTCTCTGAGGATAGGATTAAGACCCAGCTGAATTTTTTAGCCAGTGAGCAATTTCTATAAAAGAATCAGCTTTCAAAATAAATTACAGTTGTATTTTAGAAAAATAGAAATATAGTTAGGACCTATCTGACCTGCCTATATATTGAGAGGGTCTCTCTGGGTATTTCTCCTGGATTAATTTGCACTATGTGTCCAAAATGCCAAGATAGATATTGCAAGTGAGAGGTACATTATATCTAGTAAGAGACAGGAAATCTGATAATGATGGAGAAAGAAACACTTAGAAGTGTAAAAAGAACAGCTGCATCTAAAAGTTATAAAATGCTAATATGGAAGTTTGAGCTTCTGATTTAGAAACCTAATATTTTTTCTCAAAATCAATGACAAAAAAATCCCAAGAGAGCTACCTTATCCTATCAATTCATATATATAAAAATATAGGGTATTTTTCAATGTTAAACCATTTAGGGCAGGGACCCTTTTAGCCATAAGAACTGCTTCATAGACTAGCCTCATCCACAGCACATGACATTTGGCCTGGATCTCCTCTGAGCTCTTTTTGTAGGATTGCAGAAACTGTTTGAAATAATCTGAGGGTTGCTCTGGAGCCAATATGGCTGAGATTGCTGAAATATGCATCTGTGGCAATGCATTGCATGTTCTGAGGAGGCTGAATTAGATGACCCAAAGATAATTCCAATCTGAATTATCATAGGATCTCACGATGCTATGAGGTATGCCAGAATGACCTTGGGATGTTTAAAAGCACAAAGGAGGGCATTGGAGGATGAATGAAAACAAATTTAGAGAAGGTGGGTGTTTTTGTGGGTTTTGGGGTTTTTTTCCAGCTTACTTTTGGATATCATTGCTGGTGTACCCATGAATAATGTCTTAGCATTTTCTTGCACTGGCTGTTAGGCATTTCTGTGCCAGAGAGCACTAATAATGGGTTCTAGGGAAAATTAGTCTGAGCTACTATTTTTACTCTTTACTTAGCACAATAAATTCATGCACAGAAACTGCTTTCTTATTTAGATGAAAAAAAAAAAAAAAGGATCATCAGTAAAAATAATATTCTCCTCAGTGAAATGTATACTTTACAACATCAAAAGAGGCAAGATAATCTAATGGCTCTTCCTGGACTGTAATAATATGAATATATAAATGGAAAATTTAATACACAGACTGTACAAAGTTACTAAAATCATTTTAATGTATTGCTTTGTTCTCATGACACTGAACACACTTTCAGGTCTTTGATGACCACAGATTTTTGGTACTTCAAAGAAAAAGATGTTATTGTTATCATCTTTTTCATCCTGTCTTATTTGCATTTATTCTTTCCTAAGTTGTATTCTTCTTTCTACTGGTGTGTGTCAAAAGATGTCACCTTTGTCTAAAAGGAAGATGTGGTAGAAGAGAAGATGCTGTTGAAAAATCTGCCATGAGCAATACAGAAGACAGACATGTTCTACTGATATTTTTGCTTATTGTCTGTAACAAAACAGGAAAAAAGAGTTCTCTATTTAAAGGATAAAGGAAAGTTTCTCAATTCTGAGAAAAGTGCATGAAGATTTTCAAGGCAGTCAGCTGACTTACAAGCAGGAGTCCCAAGAGAATTAGTTAAAGGAGATTTCTGAAACTAAATTCTTATTTTGTAATGGTATATTGGTAACAGTGAATTGGCAATCAAGTAAACTGAAAATACCTCTAGGGATTGATAATAGTCAGTATAATTACTTTGTCTGAAGAGACATAAATCATGAAAATACAATTTTACTTAACTTGTATAAATACTGTGAATAAAGTCATGCTTGATTCATGATTTTACCAATAAAGAACCAAAGATTTAAAAAAACCTTAATTCTCGTGACCTTTATGAAAAACATCTCTCATGCAGGAAAGATTTTGTGGCAACGATCTGTTAGATAGCTGGAAGTTATTTTGTTATTCTTTACCTCAGTTTCTCTGCAGATTTCAATTAATATCATACGGCATCTATATTTAAAAATTTTAAAAGAACCCAAACTCTAGTATGTTTTAGGAAATTGCCACAAAATAGATCACATTGTGTATTCAAACGTAATAATTCTCACTTCCACTTGGCAAGTGGAGCTTTGATAGAATAGATTTTCTTAAAGGTGTACCACGACAATTTTAGAAGATCTTCTAATTAGCTGGGATTTATTCCAACATGGAACATTTTGTGTCAACAGCCCATCAACAGGAAGCCTTTACTGATGACATATGCAGGAGTTTTAAATCTCTGTAAAACACCTGAAAGAAGTGCAGATGACTGTTCCAGAGTTAACTAATATACTCCAGGATCAGAAGTATTAGCTTAATTTATGTAAAAGAATAGGAACTAGGGGAAAAAAAGTGTTGGAGTTTGAGAATAAATGTATTCATAGAGGTTCCATGTAAAACATGCAGTGCACAGTGGTAGGACATTAAAGTTAAAAATCTTAACTTTTGCAATTTAGCATAATTTCTTATCAACATGGGAAAACATTTACTTTGGATAGATACTTATTTCCAATCAGCAAACTTATATTGGAAGAATCTATCTTTGGCAACACATGCTGTAACTTGGCTTCGCCATGGCAATTCTTTCAAAAATCTGTGAAATTTTATATGGATTTGTAAAAATGGCAGCTACCCATTTCTCACCTCTTACTTCTCGCACTGCCTTTATGAAAATACAAATTCTCTTGATAGTGTCATCTCCCAGTGATGCACTTCTACCAGATCACACTGCAATTGGTTGGATTTCATAGAACCACAGAATGGTCTGGGTTGAAAGGGACCTGAAAAATCATCCTGTTCCAGCCCCCAAAATATTTACTTTTATACTTTTAAGACTTTGTGTTAAACAGAGGTTGAGAGGAATAGAGGCATCCAGTATTGATTGTTGAGGATGGAATTGAATTAGGGTTTCATTATTTCTGTTTCTTTTAATGAAAACAAAGCAAAACAAAACAAAACAAAAATCCCACAACAGTGACTTTTTTCACTGATGAGGACATCTAGTATAAATGCTTTGGGTCGGAATAACAGCTTCATCTGGGATCAGGAAGGATCCTATCAAATCCTATCAAAAAATGTCCAAAATACTAAAGATTTTTGTTACAGAGAAGGTTTCTTGGTAAGAGCTGTTTATATCTTTGACATTATAAATTCCTCACCCATTAGGGAAATTTTAGAGCAGGACCTGATGGAAATACAACCAAGCAAGTCCCAGCTTATAGAGCCAGAAATCATACAATACCTTTCATAAACTCATCAGGCTTTATCTGCAAGGGTGTTGGATCTTGCGACACTTTTAGTGCACTAGGTTATAAAAATATTTTTTATAAGTATGGTTTTTTACAAGACCATGGTTAGAATCAAAAAATAACAGAAAATCCAGATGTCAACACAAATCCTGGTCAAGGTCAATGAGATGAGGTTGCTTAGAACTCAGTCTAGTCAGGCTTTGAAAATCTCAAGGATTAAGATTCTGGCTTTGACAGACACTGTTCAAATATTTGAGCACTGTAATAATGAAAAAGAAATCTTTGTATAGGTTAATACATCTTTCTTGAATACACGTCATCAGAATTTTACTCCCTTCTTGAGATTAAAATTCCTTGGATTTATGCACAATGAATCTTGTGAAATCTGTGTTAAAAATTACTTGTACAACTTAAGAAGATGTTTGACTTTTTCACAGCTGGAACAGTAAAAATTATTAGTCTTTCATTGATGAGCTCCTGCCACCAAAGGCCTTTCTCTTCCAGGCTTTTCTAACTAATGTATTCTTGGATGATAGTGGACAGGTTTGAAACTAGTCTTCCAAGTTTATTTTATACTATCCCCTTGCACTTTATGAATTTCATCCCCTTCCTATTACCTCTGATGTCAAGGTCATTTAGTTCCTTCACTATGATGAGGCAATACTCTTCTGTCCTCCAAATGATGCTTCCCAATTTTGCTGCTATGCCAAGATCATAAATAAAACTATTAAACATGACTGTTCCCAAAATTGATTTTTGAGAAATTTCATTAGTATCTTCCTCCTAGGCTAATGTTTCCCTTTCAGTTGAGCTTCCTATCAACTCCCCACATTTATAGTTTCTCCACTGAGCAATATTGCCTTGATCTTAAATGTGTTAAATGTGCTTCCAAGCCAAATTATTTTCTGTATTTAGCAGCACATTTATTCTGCTTATTAATTAATTTTCAGTAAAAGCCATCTAGTGTGATATCTAGCCTGATATAATCTACTTCTTCAAATTGCTCAAATTGCATCATCTCTTTTTTTTCTATGTAATGTCAGTCACTTCTCCTTCAAAATTATTAAATTGGTGGCTCACAGCCTTTGTATTATCTCAGCTAATTATACTATGGAAAATCTGCAATTAAAGATAAAGCTCAATACTTTGAGATCTTCGTAGTGAAGAGTCCTTGAATAGAATAGAAGCATCAATTGTTGGGACTCAATATGTAGATATTCAATATATCAGAAGCAGAAACTGCTGGTTTAGGCTTCCAGTCTAAACCTTGTAAAAGTATAAAAGAAAAGTAAAGAAAGAACTTGGAAAGATTCTAAAGATATACTTAAGGTTTCTTATGCAAAAACATTGAGAAGAAGGCTTTTTGTGACTTCTGTAAAATTTATTTGCAAATTAGTATGAATTGGTACCTGAGTGCATTTTAACAAAAACACCCAAAAAACCAACAAAAACAAAAACAAAAAACGACCCCAAACGAACAACAACAAAAAAACCCCCCAAAAAACAGCAACAACAACAACAACAACAAAAAACCAACACATAAAACTACTGAAAGAAAACTTCAAGGAAAGATTGGGCTTCTTTCTCAAATATTCTGATTGGTCTTAGCATTAACTGCTTCCTAATCATTCTGTATTCCAGATTCAGAGCATATCCGCACTTCTTCCACAGCTCAGCAAAATAAACCTGCCAAAGTACAGTCACAAAGTATTTGAACAAAGACAAAATACCTTCCTTTGGCACTTTCTCTGCTTTAGAAAATAGATTAATGTCAGTTGAACAGAATCACGGTTAGATGAGTGAGCAAAGGAACTGTATTTCTCTTACACTTTCCCAGCCATTCCTTTGTAGGGTTGACATGTTAACATTTTGTCCCAGTTTATTGTACATACTGTTATCATTCCCTGTTAGGTCTTCAAGATCAAGAGGTACAAATGTAAAAGGAAAGGAAGCACTTCATCTTGCCACATCTATGCCTTAGTTTCTTATGTTCAAGTACAGCTAAGTGAGTAAGAAACAGAAAATAAACCATATAATTATTTTTTCCTTTTGTTCTGATTGTAAAATTTCTCTGATCGGAATGTAAAGCTATTTAAAACAAAATATTTGGATTTGGAATTATGTATGCTTAACTTTAAACTTATTCCTAGTGTAGCCAGCAGAGTCACTTAGTATATTTTAGACTGAGTGTGTGGGTGTATCTCTTTGATATCTGTACAGCAAGGAGTTAAAATATCTTTGATGTAGAATTCCTGTTCACTAAATTGCCTATTAAATCAACAGCACTGATCATGCTGTTTTTACACCAAATGACCTACATGCATAGTCAGTGTAAATTTAGTTACCAATCACCTGATTTCTTCCAAAATACTCCAAATTGTGATTAAGATTATGCTCTTTTGCTATGTCAGTAATCACAGTCTGAGTCTATTTCTGCTTAGTGAACTCATACAAATAATTAAACTCCATGAACTCCACAGCAGGCAGAAGCTGCCATGAATACATGCAGCACATATGAAAGTACAAGTGTAAATCCCACTAAATAGTAAATCTGATCTACATCCCAAGAACAACTAAATACTGACCTACCCACAGGCTGAAGTAGATATGGTGCAGATTATTCCTGAGAGTCTGTGAATACAAGAATTGGAATTTGCTGTCTGCACATTTAAATACTACACTCACTTTCTCAAATATTCTGCTATTAAACTCTCACTCCCAGAACAGTCCTGGAAAGAGAACCGAGATTGCCTTTTGAATTTGAAGATTATTCTCTCCCCATATGATCTCTAAAACACATCCTGATGTCCATCACCTATAATCCCTTCAGTCCTATTTTTTTTCTTTGACCAAAGTGAGGGCAGGAGCTGTTTCCCACATCCCTCTCTTTGAAGTGCTATGTTTTGCTTCCCTTCTTACCGAAGGAAAACAAAAGGGAGAGAGACAATTTCAAGGAGATAATGCATTTGACCTCTCTGTTAATATTCAAAATGCTGGCCAGGAAGGTTAGGAGCAAACATCAGCTTTCTTTCACACCTCTTAGCTCATTCCATAAATTAATAACATCGTACTGGGAGCAGCCCAGACGCTGTGCAATGAATGTTAGCCATAGTTACTGCTGGCTGCTTCCAAGGATGCATTTATTTTTCTCATTATCTTACACACAATCTTCCAGCTATTGTCTGCTACCCCTGCTCACTCAGGAAACCTCAGAAAGTGCTAAAGATGTCAAGAAGCAATAAGCCTCATTTATTTTTATGGCCTTCATCAGCACTTTCTTTTTTGCTTAAAGGCCTATAATAGAATCCACTGATTAGAATCAGCACCATATCAGAATATAGATATGATAGTGCTTTACAGAAGGTGAATGGGCTACTGAAGGACACTTTCTCCATTTGATACTTTTAGAGGATACTGAAGCTAAACAAAATTAATTGTGTTGGTACATTTCTACTTTTCTTTCTCCTTCTTGCTATTTTCCCAGGCATTTGGAAACTGATTAACTAAAATGTTAAGGAAGATGATCATAAAAGTCCTACTAATTAAAAGGGAATTAGTCAACTGAAACAATACCAGAAGGTAAGCAGTTAGATTTGATAGCTGTTAATAAAATGGTACAAATGAACAGAGAAACTTCCATGTTAAACACCATATTTACGACAGAATTAAATCAAGAAGCAAATAATTGGCTTCTGTTGTATTTTTTTTTCCACTTTAAATGTATCCACATAATAGTTACAGGTCAGTACATGTTGAATAGGCCTCCTGTTCTCTCCCTGCACAGATCTGATCTCAAAAATGTTCTGTTTTCAAACCCTAAGTAAATAAAGCTCATATAAATTTTTTAAAATAATTTCTTTCTCTTATGCACATCTTTTTCCCATAGACAATCACTGCAAGCAAAGGTTTGCAGACTTCTGGCCCAGTTCTTGTCAAAAATTTCAGTTTATTGCAAACGTAACAGTAACTTTTCCACTAGAATAATTAGCACAAGAAAATGACACAAGTAAGGCTGCATAAAAAAAGGATGTGGGGGATGCTTAGAGTGCAACCACTAAATTATTGTATTTTTGCATCTATATGCAATTTAAAATAGTTTATTTATATCTATAAAAAAATTCCCCCAAAGTCTTCCTATGAGTCAGGTGGCAATACCCTCACAAGCTGTTTGTATGGAAGAGACAGTGTACTTTTTATATATTCCTCTTATTCTGCTTTAACTTTCTTTCTCACGTTGTATCTGAGCTGTTCTGAGAGTTTGGAAATCTGGTCCCGACAGATTTCTATCATCTTATTTTTTAATAAGTAAGGCTCAGGCTAGTACAGGGACTAATATTTTAAGAATAAGGTTTTTCTTGTTCAAAGAAAAAAGGCACTCTGGATATTAAAAATTGAAAAATCTTCCATGCTAGGACCATCCATGTAGGAGTGCAGAAAAACTACTCTCAGTTACTGAAACTAAAATCCAGTGGGCTATTCAAGTATGCCACTTGCCTCTCATATATACAACCCTGAATAGTGCATTTTCAGAGTCAGGAAGGGTTGTTTTGTTTGGGTGATCAGGGTAAGAGGAAAAGTTGCTGCAGAAGATTAATGGAACAGCAATCTTGTGTGACATGGACAGATTTACTATACTTTCTCAGAGATTGCTTCACATTAAGACCAAAATGCAGAAATTAATCCGAAATCACATTCACAAAAGAGAAAACTCTCACACTTCCTAAATCCATCATGCTCTGAAAGATGGATTTAGGAAGAAAGAAAGAAAATCGTATTACTGTGCTCTAGATCATATAATGTAAGTTTTTTTTCAAACAGAACTAACCACCTATGAAAAGAGAGAAAAAAGCTGATTGTTGATGCCAAGAGCTCTTCTTAGAGAATAGAGAGTTATAACCAGGATTCAGCTCTAAACTGGAACAAGCTTTAATTTTTTGTCTGTATTCATTATGGATATCCAGCACAGGGAACCATTTCTTCCAAAACCTTGTTTATTTTATGTGACAGCTTTCACAAAAGGATATGTAATATTTACAGCTCTCTAATGCAAGTGGTCAAGCATAAAAATTTCCTGGCCCCAAGGTAGTGCCTGTAAAGAGATCTGCCCACATCCTTTGCAGACCACACAAAAGACTCTAAACAAAAAAAGACTCTAAAAATCACGTTTGGACAAGTCAGCCCTCAGATGTGCATGTAGAAATGCAGACCTTTGTGCACATGCACTCACAGATAATTATGAAGAAATAGAGTCCATTACTATAGTAGGTGGCATTTTCAGAGAGTATTATCTATGATGAAATGTGCGATTTAACATGTCCTAAAATCTCCTACCTTGGCACTCACCAAGCCTTGCTTCTAGAAATCAAACCTTTTTCCTTCCTGCAGAGAGAGGTGTCACTCAGTTCTTGAGTCTACTGACCTCTTGCCTTCACCTGACTGTTTGTTTTGGCCTTTGATTCTAATTTTTGGCATGGTTTATACTTCAATTGGTGCTCTCAAGCATGAGATTTGTGAAAGTCATCGATTCATGGAATTGACATTAAAGACCCTCTAGTTCCAATCCCCCTGTCATGAGCAGGGACACCTTCCACTACCTCAGGTTGTCCAGCCTGGCCTTGCACACTTCCAGGGATGCAGCAGCCACAGGTTCTCTGGCCAACTTGTGCCAGTGCCTCTCCATCCGCAGTGTAAAGAAATTCTTTCTAATATCCAATCTAAACCTCCTCTCTTTCAGTTTAAAACCATTGCTACTTGTCTTACAATTACAAGCCCTTCCTGGAAGTCCCTCTCCACTTCTCTTGCAGCCCCTTTAGATACTGGAAGGCACTCTAAGGTCTCCCTGGAGCCTTATTTTGTCCATGTCAAACAATCCCAGTTCTTTCAATCTGTCCTGATAGAAAGAATTTTCCAGCCCTCGGAACATCTTCGTTGTGTCCACACTCCAGCAGGTCTATGTCCTTCCTATGATGACACAGCTGATGTTTTAGTCTGAAAAACAGGGATTCTCCCTTCTCTTCCCAACCCTACAGCAGTTTGGAAATTGCAGATCACGTTTTTTCAGGTTCATTACACATTTGTACAGCAAAGCAATTCTTGAGTGCAACCCCAAAGCACCGGTCAGAGACCAGCACCATGTAGTGCTGTGGGGAAGTCAACCTCATTATGCACACAAAGTGTATTTGGGGGAATTTTAAGGGAGGAAACTTTTCTTTTAATCTCCCTACTCAATTACATGCATAGTTTTATTAGAAGTGTTGTGTCATTGTAATCGATCTGTTTGAGTTCAGAGCAGAAATTAAACGCAAACTGTGAGTGCTAAAGCCACTCGCCTTTTCTGAACAAGTTCAGTTCATTAGTTAGGAGTATTAAGATGCTGTCAATATCCTATATGGATGAACCACCTAATAAAAATGAGAAGCCAAAATTCCAGTATGAAATAATATTTTAGTAGGAAAAATCAAGCATTGCAGCATTATGCAGTGCCATAGTGCTAAACAGGAAATTCTCTGTGCATTTTTGACCAGTAATTTTCTAATTCCATACAAGTATGTTATTCATATTTTTCCCAAAGTTTACAGTGCTTTGGCTAATTTCTGCTTAAATGGGAATTTAGTTTTTGCTTTATTAAAAGTTTCATTCTGGACAGATGTTTACACAGGAATCATAAACATGTATCCAACATGCTTAAAACTTTTGCAATTCAAGGATAAAAACATCACTATAATCTTACTAGTGTTATCTAGAGAATGCTTTCCTAGGCAGACATAGACAGAGAGATGAAAATTGAGTTTTCCTGATATATTTAGGTCGATAATAAATTAAACAAATTGAATATCTTAAAATATAAATTCAAGTGAAATAAAACTGATTGAAATAGAGTACATTCTAAGATCCTTATTAAATATAAACAGGAGATTTTCAGGCCCTCTGGTGCCACACTCTTGAAGGGAAATTAATAAATAAAGGTGTAAAATTTGAGAGCAGTAATTTTTTAAAAACTGTACAAAGCACCCAGATTGCATGTAAATCACTTGAAAACACAGAGAACTACAACTTATGTCAGCCATCCCTTTTGTATTCAGAATCATTAATCTCTTGGACATGACAAATCTTTTTAGCAGAAGGGAATAAATTCAAGATAATAAGTTTTAAAGTAATGAATAACTCTTGCCTATGAAGTACTTTAATGACTCTCCTTGTCCGAATTCAGACTTTATCATTAACTCTACAGAATGGCAGCAGCCTGAAGAGATACAGTTACAAATCAATTTCACTGCTTTTTCATAATGAGTAACTAATTGACCTCAGTTTCTGATGGAGTCACGTATTTCCTCCCATACTTTATTTTAATGATGTGTATATCACAGATTTAGTGACTGGACATAAAGGAATTCATTTTAACTCTGTGTTGTCTTGCACAGCCTTTTAATGGCAGAAATATAAATCATTCTGAAAGTATTAAATTTAATAAGTGGGATGTATTATTTAAACTTTTTATAGTTAAGATGATTGTCATTTTGTTAAAGTATGTTCTTGATTTAGTTACTTTAAAATAAGAAAAAAATTCAGGTTTTTCCACATAACACTAATGATTTCAGACTATAAAATACCTTAATTATTTACTATGTGGTCTTGAAAAGAAATTGCATCAAAATTAACAAACAGCTTTGGTAAAACCATGCTTACTACACTCTGTGTAATTATGGACAAAAGCCTTACAATGGTACTTGGAAAATGAATGGCCAAAATATGTTTTTTAATTCCACTTCTCCTTTTCCGATTTCTATCTGCAAGAAGTTCAAACAATTTTCCACATCTCCTTGGGTGTTTGAACTACTATAAAATGAAAATATTTGCCTTGTTCTAAACCAGAGAAAAGCTAATGCAAATCCAGTTATTTTAAATAGGATTATTGTACCAGTCACACCTGACTTTGTAAGGTAAAAGAACCAATATTTGAAAGACACATGCTTTCAGAAGTCCTTTGGGAACGTGTATTCACTTTAGATCTCATTATGGGCATGATATAAAAGAGAGAAGGGGAAGCAGACATGAATAAGATGGCTGCAGGTTCATCTGCCTGTCTGCAGGTGAACCTTGCAACTGGTGGCCTTGCAACTGGTGCCACAGAGGTGGTCTCTGCATGTCTGGGGGCCATCAGCTATCCATTGGAGCTATCCAGTGATATCCAATGGAACTGTCCATTAGTGTGTGTCCACTAATGAATACATTGTTCTGCTGGACCAGATGTGGTGCCAGTGAAGTGCTGATTTTGGCTTGTGCAGTTGGGCTCTTGGGGCTGTGTGAGGACCGAGTACGTGCGCGCGTGTCTTTGTGTGCGCTCCAGGACATTCCCAGCGCTGCTGCTGGCTGGACCTGGACACACCGTACAGATGGGCTTGGGGGCCTGCTACGCAAGGAACAACCAAGGCTTGTAGAGAACCAGGAGGAGGGATTGCCTGGGTGTGCAAGTGCATCAGAGTGTGATGAGACTAGAGGCAAAGTATCACTGGAAAAAGTTGTTTGTCTGCACTTGCTATACATGGTGTCACGTAAAGGCAGGAAGAAAAGTAAAATTGCATTAAATGCTCACATTTAAGCCTAACCTTTGTACATAAATCAAAAACTCTAATTCAGCCATGAACTTTTAGTGGTTATCATTTTCACTTCTATTGTTATGAAAAAACAGTTCTATGGATCATAAAAATTTCAGTCATAGAATCACAGAGTAATAGAATGCTTGGTTGGAAAGGACCCTAAAAATAATCTAGTTCTTTCTCCCCTAGTTATGGGACACCTTCCACCAGACCAGGCTGCTCAAAGCCCCATCCAACCTGGCCTTGAACACTTTCAGGGACCAGGCCGCCTCAGCTTCACTGGATACCATATGCCTTGTAATACAAAGTCAGTCATATAATAATAATATATTTTAAACATCAAATTATGAAATTACTGCAGCAAGTTGATTGATTTGACTTTGCAAGTAAATCATAAAAAGATAGCGCAAGGAGGAACACAGCACACAAACAAATACCTCCAAAGCCAAATGCAAATATAGCATCCACACAGGCATCTTTAGGAAAAAAAAAAAAAAGTCCTTCAGCATCTTATCATGTCATAGGGACACGAACACATATATTGGTATTATCCAGAAAAACTGAACCACATTTTTCCCATAAAATTTCAGTGATGGCAATTAATTGCGGGGAAGAAGTAAGATATTCCTTACTTCACATATGAAGAGCACAGCACTTCTGTGTTTGTTGGTACAAAGGTGTCTGTTCTTTTCTAAGAATTAAAAAAAAGATATATTTAAAAAACAGCAGTACGTCATAGATTGAGAGATAACTCAGGCTTGGCTGTCATATGTCCAGACTGAATGTGCAGAACTTTAGTGAAAAATGGGAAAATTTAATATTAAAAAAAAAAGGAAAAAGAAAGACATATGAAGAACTCATTATGTGTGCCAGAACTTCTAGTCCTGAATTAATACAAGTCAGTGTGAAATAGTGCAGCAGTTGCAGCAGAGGAACATGGGGAAAAGCTAAGAATTGCCACCAGAGAAAAGAAAGAGAGAAATATGAAGGCTCTTTGGCTTTAAAGAATCCTGCGAGAGCAAAAAACTCTACTCACTAAAAATTATTGGGCCATTTTCACATAAATGCTTCTATTTCTTACAGGACAAAGAATAGAAAGAGCAGGGTTTTTTCAAACATAGTATGCCTCTTCTCAATTTTTCTTATAATACTATGTCAACTTCATACACTGATGGAAAAGCTAGAAACACTAAAATAATGACTATGTTTCCTTATTCTGATGTTTGGCAATATGGAGGAAAAGCCACGATTTAAGCCAATACAAGCATGCAAAGGTCAAGAGATGATTTGTACTTAATCTTGTAATTATAGGTCCATAGAATCCTTAAGATTGGAAAAGACTTCTTAGATCATCAAGCCCAACCATCAAGCTATGCTTTGGGTAGGCAATTTAAGCTGTTAAATGGGTGTTTGCTCCTAGCTGTATTGAACTATGACTTACCTCCCTCGCTGTTCAGTGTGCAGCACTAAAACACATAAAGACGTGCCATGCTTCTCGCAGGTTGCAGCCAGCCTGGAGCAACAGCTTATGCTCTGTCATCACTGGAATTTAGAATGCTTTTGATGTGTCACAGCTCTGCTGAAAGCTGTAGTGCAATCAGCCCCTAACTCTGATGGAAAGCATGGTGAAAGTGTACCCTTTCACTGCTGTCATTGTCTCCTAAAGGTGCTTCAAGGGCCTACAATTAACCTGACATGAAATAGTATTTTGTAAGTATTATGTTAATTATATACTCTTCTACATGCACCTATTTATCTACAGCATTAAATATTCTTCATTTTCTTTTGAGAGGTGTTTTTATTCCTTTCCTTTTCTGTACCACTTTGCCATATAAAGAAATAAACTAGTGTCTGGAAAACACTTTTTCATACATATATCACTTAAATAATTGCATTTCTGTGTGCACATGTTCAAAGAATCAAGTGGGACACACTTTGTTAGAAGCGTCCTTTGGTATTTCTTCTTCATCAAAAATATAGTCTGTATTATGCAAAAAAAATTACTTTGCTTTGTCCACACTCCATTTTTCTTCCTTGTACATTAAAAATTTATTAAAATCTTTAAACTGAAAACTTGCGCCATGGAAAATGTATAGAACACAAGCTTTTGCTCATCTTCCATAATGTTAGGATGATCTCAAGTTACACAGTCAGAGATTTATCCCCATATGACTTTGCCTCATTTAAAGAAACAGCCAATTTATTCCTAGTTGCTGTTTATCTCATTTTGTGTATGTGCCAGACATTATTTAACACAAACAATTGAAATCTTGCAACAATTCAGCATTATTAGTTTCTTAATGGATGCAGAGATGGGTGACAGACCGCAGGAGAAAGGAATGCTATAGGCAAGGGTGATGTTAGCAGTGCCAAAGTTGTGGAGCAGAAGAGCACTGAAGGATGTATGAGGGGCTTTGTGTAAATGGAATGGAATGGAATGGAATGGAATGGAATGGAATGGAATAGAATAGAATAGAATAGAATAGAATAGAATAGAATAGAATAGAATAGAATAGAATAGAATAGAATAGAACAGAACATTTCAGTTTAAAGGGACCTAAAAGATCATCAAGTCAAACTGCCTGACCAGTTCACAGCTGGCCAAGTAAAAGCATATTATTAAGGTCATTGTGTCAATGCCTCTTAAATGCTGACAGGCCTGGATCGTTGAACACCTTTCTAAGAATGTCTGTGCCAGTGTTTGACCACCATCTCAGTAAAGAATTGCTTCTTCATATCCGGTTCAAACCTCCTGTGGTGCAGCTTTAAAACATTCCTCGACATCCTATCACTGGACACCAAGGAGAGAGCTCAGCACCTCACACTTCATTTCCACTCCTCAGTAGCTGTAGGAGCAATGAGTTCAGCTCTCAGCAGATCCTGTCTGAAGTAGGAAAAACAGCTCCTAAAAAGGGCCAGAAGAGTGATGTATTATTTTCTTTGTATTTGAAGATAGCCTTGGGCTTTGGTAAGTTCATACTGACCATGAAAAATATTCTCCTTTAAGTTTTGGTCGCACATAGGCATGAATGGAACCTCAGGCAGAGTTGCAAAAGGAACCCTAACCCTTTATTTTAGGCTGTTTATTTAAATTTCAGAATTTATGGTTTTTGCATATCTGACTTATGATTTTTAAACACACAGAGGTTTCTCAGCTCAGATGACAAACTGACACCAAGAGTTTGTGTAGCTTCTGGAACAGAAGTCACATACTCACTTAAACAGCACTATTAGCAAATATTTAAGGCAAATTAATACCAAACAAAATGGTTGTATTAATCATAGATGAGCATATTTAAATAAAGTAAAATGTAAGATTATACCTATAAATTATCATCTCAAGTAAAACGTTTTCTAGACAAATTTTAATATTTTATTACTTAATTACATGTAATCCCTTTCCTAATGGTTTATAAATATTTAGAGATCTTAATTAACATGTTTTGGATATTTTGGACCTTAATTGACATGTTTGATAGGTGTTTGTTTGCTTGCTTTTTTAATTTGGCTAACCTCAGGCATAACATTTTTGTGGATTTTTCCCACTGTCATTCTAGAGTGCACTCATTGATATACATAATTGTAATGCCATTTGTATTAAAACAGAGATGTTTCATCATTTTGATATTTGCTCAAGAGAATATAATTAAAGAGGGGAACAAGATATGCGATATACTGCCTTGTAAACAGATCTCTGCAGACCTGGAGCCAGTGTTTAATCTGACCAAACAATCTATAAACACTTCCAAGTGGGATCCCTCTGAGCTTTTGAATGAATGATATACATCTCGAAGCCTTCCTTTATTACCTGGGCAGTGATTCAGGCACTTTCAGAGCAAGTTTCTCTCATCTTCTGAAGACAGACACATGACAATGAGTGGAAGCGTGTCTTAAGAAGTCTATTTCTCTCCACAAAAGAAGAGATTCCTGGGAGCCTGCCTGGTATGTAGACATCTGCATTATGTTTAGGTAAGGTGAATTACATCCAGCACCGCTAGAATGCTTTGGAATTGTTAAACTTTCTTGTCTCTTAATGAAACAAAACAATACAAAACAAACCCAAAAAAAGTAATTAAGCAGCAACCAAACAAAAAAAAAAAAAAAAACCAAGCAAACTTGAGTTTCCCAAATAATGGCATTTGGGAAATTTTTCTAGTTTACTTTCGTCCACTAACAGATTATTTGTAATATTATGTTTGTAAGCGTGACTTACAAACAAATAATCTGTTAGAGTGCACAGAAGAATTTTGGAATAATTGACAGAACAACCCATATTTAAAAGGCGTGTTTGGATCCACAGAAAGCTGCATTAATCTTTAGACCTTCCCTTAATGGCTCTGGCTGTAACATTGATAACAGGTATGAATCTTGTGCTCATAAATGACTGTGTTTGGTAATTCAGTAAAAGAAAAATCAGCAAATTTACAGCCAGCTTGGAATGGACTTCCTTTAGTTTCTGGAGCTACTGATTTGTCTTAGTTCTTAAGGGAGCTGCCTGGTGTCCTGGTTCTCTGCAGAAAGCACTGCTCTATTGCCAGAGAGGTGAGAGAGTCCTCTGGAGCAGGGATAACTCCATGAGGTTACTGCTCTAGAGAGTTTCTTGGTGGTTTTTTTTTTTTGTTTTTTTTTTGTTTTTTTGTTTGTTTGTTTGTTTTTGTTTGGGTTTTTTGGTTTTTTTTTGTTTTTTTTTTTTTTTGTTTTGGTTTTTTTTTTTATAATCATGTGACAAAAGAACAGCCCCAGGATATTTGCTGAAGACATGGCAATTATCTCCAGCTTCTTCATGTGTTTCAATTGTCAACTGAGATGTTTTGGAAAGACTAATGACAGGGTAGAGAGAGAGAGAAGGTGTGTTTAATCTTTCATAGCCCCTGGTCATGAGGCCTTGGTTGTACACACTGGCCATCTTAAACCCCCCCTGGACAAAAGCTAGAAGGCAATACCTGCTCCCACAAATATTGCTTCAAGAACATGCCTTATGGAAGCCAGCTTCACACATGGCTAAGCAGTCCAACCATGACACTAGGTGAAGAAACTAAAATTTTCACACAAAAAAAAATCTATCACACATTGACACGGTGAAAAACAAATCCAGTTCATCTTTAAACATATTATTTAGCTGTTCATTGTGGAAGAGGTTTTACAGCAACTTCTCTGAGCTAGAGAGAAGTTTTTTAAGAGGATCCATGTTTACTCCTGAAATAATTTCCTACCAAGGTCGTTGACATAGAAACCAAGAAAGAGAGAAGGACAAATAAGAAAAACCTGCAACTCTCTGTTCCAATCCGCACTTTATTTGTCTGTTCTGACCAATGAGTAAAGTGGAAACTTAGAAGTTTTTTGAATGTATAAAAAACATGCGTGCCAGAAAAAAAAACAGTTTTGAAGCCTTCTGAAAATGGAGTGTGTTGTTTTGTATTGTCTCCATCTCAACCATGACCATCTCAACTGCAACAGCGCATCACTGAGGAATCTAGCTGCAACACATGCTTAGGTTTCTGCCAAATATTCACCACAGCTGTTTCCTATTTTAGCCAAACAGATCACAAGAACAGGGTGGCCTGGCATGTCAAGGATGCTGAAGACTATTTTATTCTACCTACAAAGAAACTCTCAGACAATTTTTATGGCTGCTTCTTCAGATATGCACACATGCCTGGGAACATGTCTGTCTATCTCTGAGGCCAGCTGACATAGAAGAGCTGAGGTTTTACAGCACTGGTAAATTCTTAGCGTGCAGATTCTGATTGGAGAGGGCCTCCTGGCAGAAACCACTGGAAGAATCCTACTTCCAAACTGAACTCAGGAGCTGTTTAAGGTAGAACTGGCAAAAGCAAAAAGCCTGCAAGAAACTGCCTGAGAAATTCTGCAGTCTGTGCAGTCACATTCCCATGCCAGGCACTGTTCTCAGCTCTGCTTAATATACTGATGGGGGTAGAACCAGACCATATTTCACCTTAAAAGGGGAATAAATCTTTCATCATTGGGGTGTAGATACCTGTGTAGCTGGAAATGCTATCCAGACTGTATTACAGCTTCATAAAAATGTATCATGCTGAAAACAGAGCTCAGCCCTCTGGCACTATAAGAGGATAGATTTTAATGGCATCTCCAAAATAACACATCCTGTAAGAGGCTTACACAAAAGGTGTAAAAGGTCACATCAATATAACAATCCCTATCTTATATTCACCCCTCACACATACGCTCATGACAGTGGAATAAGGAAAAGAAAATTACTTTTTTAGCACTTGCTAGGGGTTAAAATATTGGTGGTTTATAGACTGAAGTAGGAAAAGATGGTGTTTCAAAGTTGCAGGACAACAAAGGAGAAACATTTATGTACACTGACAACTTGCTAATATAAAAGCAGTTCAATACATGCCTCAGTTGGCCATATCTCCAGCAACAGCACCAGAAAGAGATAAATATTTTTTACTTAGCTTATTTAACAAAAAATCCCTGAAGATTGTTTGGTCTGGAAAAAAAAATTCTTAAAATTGTTTAATGCAATAATTTCTGAAGAAATTTCATGTTCTTCATCACTCCCTCATTTCATCTATCATATTTCTCAGTTTAGGTTTTCTTTGGAAATGCTCTTATGTAAATGGGAAAGAATGGATATTGGTGATTCCCATTAACTTTATTCCATAAGTGTGAAATCAGACTGTTGATTTATATCTAATAAAATCCAGCAATTGCAGCATTGTTTCTGCAAGAAACTGAAAGAAAAAAAAGATAATGAACATTAGAAATAAAATGAAAGCAAAACATAGAAGTGATATACTGCATCATCTATTCAATTTCCGTATCTGAAAATAATGGCAGTAGAATTGCACAGATTAGTTTCAGGAATACCAATATCCAGCTTTCCCCTTCCTTTCCTTCATTTTGAAATGTAGTTATGAAATTAAATGCTGAAGTTACAGGTAGAAATATACCAAGTGACCAAAAGCAGTTGATTGGGGGATGTTTGAAGATCTCAATAAACTTAGTATTAGTAGAACATCTCAGTTTATCCAGGTACATTATATTCTTGCCAAACAGCACTGATTTATATCAATGTGGGTAATAAAACATCACAGAATATTTTGTTTTATAGTAGGGCTGACTTATAACAAAAGGAATCTTAGCAAAATTTTATTCTGCTAAAGCAGAAACTTCATTGGGATGCAGAGAAGAAAAGTAGGGATGCAAAAGGTCTTGGTGTGCTCTGTGAATTCCAGAAGTGCTCCCCAGCTCCCAGGCCTGAATTTGTATTTGAACAACTCCAGCTGGCATGATAGTTCCAGGAGGATGCAGGTCCTGAGCTGAGCAGCTGAGGCCCGCACCAAACACACCATAAGAGCACATCTCCCCCATGCAGCCTTCTGGTTTTGAAAGTCTCTCTTCCTGAGCACCAAATAACCATTGTATTCACTTCATTCTGGATTCTTCATTCTCTGTGACTGCCTTATTTCACGAACACTGCACTGAGAGCCCACTAACAAAACTTAGACAATCATGTATGCCTTATCTTCTCTGTTGAAGGACACAACCTTATACTCTGTCATGTAAATGTTTGAAGGCTTTTTGGACACAAAAACTATAAAGGTGTGGGTTTGGGCTATCAAAAAATCAGTGATTTTCATTCATTTATGGAACAAGATTACCTATCAATGCAAAAGAAAAGAGTTTGCACCCAAACTGAGCTCATTCTAGAAAGGAAACAAGCCTGTAACACTGGCAAAAATCAAACTTCAGATGAAGACATGCATGTAGGATGCTTGAGAAGTGACAGTCTGTGGGTTTATATGTCATGACTTCAAAAACCTTGTCATTGAACTTTTAAGCTTTTTGCCTGCTGCTTCAAATGTGTGACATGGAACAAGCACAAAGTTCTGATATGTAAAGGTGCACAATAAGATAAATTATAAGAGAACATTGAAAGATGCTTATTATTTTTCCTTTAGTAGTTAAGAATAACTGTTAAGAATAACTGAATTTTTAAAAATTTCTGAATTGAGGTTTTGTAGCAATTCAAAAGAAAATCTTTATAGTTTTGACTTTTTGAGTACAAAGGAAGCAATCGTCCAACTAGATTTTCTAATAAATGCATTTTGACAGGTGTCTTTTCAGACTGTATTACTAGAGATGTCAACTACAGGCAGGTCTTACCACCTAGAAACACAAGAGATTATCTGAATTGCAGCCTCTGTGTTTGAAATGTCTCCTTATTTGAACTGCAGGCAAGCAGGAATATATAAAGTTTTGTGGTTGCCTGATGACTGGGTAGTGTGCTCAGATTTCTACCCAGATTTTCATCCAATTTATTTAAAAAAAAAAGAGCACTGGCCAGAGTTGGAGGTGGATGTTCAACAGAGTTGTACAGCAGATTTGCTGCAAATATCTTTGCAGAAACTCCTGCTACCACCCTGCTGCTCTGTGAATAATTTTCAGGGCTGTCAGTTGATATCCTCATTTGCATTACTCACAGATGTCCCTGAAAAGCCATGTATCCTGGGACCATATTTGTGACACAGTCTGTGAAATGAGTGTTCTGTAATTCTAAATTAAACATCTGCAGGTTTTTTAGTTACCTATATTTCAAGAAATTCTGCTTCCATTTACAAGTTAATTCAGTTTAGTCCATTCAAATTCTAGAAGAACACTGAAGGTCTTTATATCTTGCAAGAACAGAAACCATCAATCAAGTAAAACATGTAACTCATCTCTTGCCATTTTGAAGAAGATCAAGAATAGCAGTAGAGAAATTAGAATTTCAAAGTACATTCTGGTAAAAGTACAAACAGAACAGGTCTATTGTATCCAAATTGATATCTAGATTTATTAGGCTTAATTTTTTTGTTGTCTTTGTAGCAAATTCCAATGGTTAAATTTCCTAGTCTTTCTTTTAATTTGCAAGACTACATTTTTCACATCTTAAGGCAGGAAACAGGCCTAACATCATCCTCAGTATATGGATTAAAGTAGCTAGTGTTGGTACAATCATGTTAGTATCTCTGGAGTAGAAAAAAACCACCACTGTCCTCATATTTTGTCTTAAACTATATATTTGAAAGACAAGGTCTCAACAATTTCCCCAGTTTCCTTCCAGATTCACTGTTTAAGCTTCTGTATTGAGATTATGCCAATTTATATATATGCATATTTCAATAAACTTTCAATATTCAGTGATATATTGCAATGGGGCTTAGAGATTGTATTATTTATATTATTTGTAATGCTACACATTACAAGTAATACTTAGCAAACTAAAACTCAAGGTACATTAGTGCAGCTTTGTTAAGTTTTGGCAGTCTGATGACTGCCCTAATTGTGCTATAGGTCTAAGAACCACTCATTAAAAACTAATATCAGAATCAAAGCTAGCACAAACTTTCATTATGCAAACATGAAATTGACTGGGAGAGCTAATGAGGGTAGAAAGATACCCCACATGTCAACAGAAAACCATCTACAGCTAACAGAGACTTTCTTCTGGGAATTTCCCTCATCTAGGGCAAAGATTTTGTTTACTGATATTTGAGTCAGACAAATCATGAAAGCAGAGTAAAAGAACATGGTGAATCTCAGACACAACCTCTGACTTAATTTTATTAAGTATTAATATATAATTACAAATAAATTAATAAATTAATAAATTAAAATATTAATTACTTAATAGTGCTATTGCTCTCGTTCTCAAATTGGTCTATTTTTTGGCAAGATTTCACTGTCATTGTGTCCTAAGAACTGAGAGAGTAAAGGAAACTGATGGATGTGGATTTGAAGTTCCTTTCATATAATTTATTTACATTCTACAGAATTAATTCTTCTTCTGTCTTTTAATCCATGTTCGGAATCAGTCCATTTGAATAGACATCCATGAAGAAAAGAAGATGGAGTAGCAGTAGATTTATGTGGTATTACCAGCTCTGCTTTGCCTGTTGATGACCTCAAACCAACAATTTTACCTCCAACCTAACAACTGCTATCCACAAAATGAGAATATAGCCAAGTAAGTACAAAAATTATCTCAAGAGATCATCTTGTTCATCTTTCCATTTTGAGAAAATCTTAATAATTTTTAGAAATTCTCCAAGGGATGTTTTCCTTACCTGTTTTTTTATCCTACAGGATTAAAAGGTTCCAAAATTTACTTTGCTAATCTGATGATTATGGGACTTATTGTCTCCTGGTAAAAGTGTTTTGAAAGTTGGTTATTAAAAACCTTTATAATATTAGGTCTCATTACAAACTTTATATCATGTAGTTTTATATTAAAAAGTTTGCTGACCCAAGTCACAACTGTTGGATGTTAGGAAGTTTAAAGATTTTGAAACAGCTTCCCAAAGTATTCAATATCAGCTGCAGACTTCAGTATCTGGCTTTTTTCTTCCTCAGTTTGTGGAAAAACTGAGGAAAATAACAAATTAGAAGACATGATGAGTTTCAGAGCAACATCAATTTATTCTACTACAGATTGTGATCTTGCCAATAAGGCGTCACTAATCCACATCTGTTCAGGATGGGGACATAATGATGATGGAAATGCTTTGCTTGTGTCTCTGTTTTATATTTGCCTTGGGAATGTGAGAATACATTTGCATATGCTAGGAGAACCATAATGTGAATAAAAAAAAGTTTTTCACTAAGCACAGTTGTAATATAAAGTTTAATAAGGGGAAGATATTTTCTAGCCATGGTACCTATGGAAAGGTGTAAAACTCGTGCTCAAATTACCAAGTTAGCACTTGTTTAATCTGAAACTTTATTACAAACATGGCATAAAGTATGGCATTACCTCCATCTCCTTAGAGCCCAAAATTAATTAATGGCGAGCCACATACTTTCTGATTATTGCTGTAAGAGGCTGTAATTTTGGGAGCATTACAGCTTATGACAGGTAGCATGAAAAAATAATCTGAGCTTTTAAATGAGACTTAAGATAAATCAGTGTAAAACCAAAATATTAAAATATGATATTACTGCTTTCTTAAGGGTACTTGGCAATTATTATGAAGGTTTCACAAAAAAAAAAAAAAAAAGGTGATATTTTTCATGGTTTTTGCAATGAAAATATGCAAAAAATCTGAATACAGTGAAAAATATTCAAGATTAGACACAAAAATGAAAACCAAGAATGACTGATCTATTACTGAATTTCTCTGTGGCCTTTATGTAAGTCACAGTTTGATGGATATTTAGACACTATCCGATGGTATGAAAGAATTAAATTGAAATAATTTTCTAAAGTACAAGAGTATACATCCTTCATTCTAATTACAGCATCTTTATTATTAATATCTGCAGAATCAGTAAGAAAGTACACCCCTATGTGTTATTAAATGTCAGCTTTTCCCATTAAGTAGAATTTAAGTCTCAGTTTAGTAAAGTACTTCAGCAGAAATATAACTAAGGAAGAACAGTTCCAGTGACTATATAGCAAGAGGCAAGATAATCAAATTTAAATATTAAGTGAAGCCTGTCCTGAAGTGGGTAATAATAGATTGCATACCTTGGACAGTAAATTTTTAATTGGCACTCTCTAGTCACTTTGCAAAAGAGCAAAATACAGTTACAACTGCTAAAGATGTGAGAAGCCACACAAAAAAGGCCATTTGGCCAAGGTTATTTCTAGTTCACTAGGCAGAACCATGGAAACAGCTCAATGTGTAAGGCCTGGTTCAGTTTTCCACTCAGTGGTCCATGATGCTTAACAAAATTATAACAAAAGCAACCCTACATATCTTTTATTTTATCCTAAAATTACTTTTTTTTTTTTTTTTTTTTGTAGATTGCTACATTAACAGAAGAATATTTCACTTAAGGGCAAGAATATCTGCCTAGATATAACTTTATCTACTACATATAAAAATGAAACTTTTGATTAGTAATTGTGTGCATTGCATATAACCTTGAAAATATGAGAGATTTTATCAACATTTCTGTAAAGATACAGGAGAACCAAATTGACTGAAGATGCAGTTAAAGAGATTTCATGCACTTATCCTACCCTCTATAGGATAATACTCTGTAACTGTCTAGACTCTCAAAATCCTAGGGAGATAGAAAAATAGCTATTGTTTTTGAAATGTTTCGTTATTTAATTTTCACTGGAGACTACTAAGTTGCTTAGAAAGATGGAACCAAAAAAGTCCTAGAAATTTAGCAGAGGAAATGTAGATCTCTGTATCTACTCTGCTCAAGATAGACTTCTTATGGATTTTATGGAGTACTTTATGTGACATTCTAAAATTGTTCAGAGGGATTGATCCTTAAAAGGACTTATTTGTCCCATCTGAGTACAAAGAAAGTTTAAAGGGAAAGGGAGAGAGGAGTAATAACATATCTGAATTCCGTTGATAAGCAAAGATGCAATTCAAAAGGTTTGAACATGTATTTAGAGGTTTCTGAAAAGCACAGCAGAGTCTCATTTGAATTATAAATATATTTAAAGATTAATTTATAGAAATATGTAAAGTCACACAGCAATTTTGAGAGCACAAAACTGAGTCTGAAATCCCAAGTAAATATCATCATGTTTTTTAGAAGAAGTACGAAAGACTTGTCTTCCCTCATGGAAAAGTCTGACTTTAAAAATTAAATGTTGACTCTGTGGGTCTGTGTGTAGATTAGAGATTAAAGACTTTGCTTAAATGACACCAGATTAAAAATTGTTTCTGGAATTGTGTTGCAAAGTTTCTTCCTCATTATAGGACATGATACAAAGCTTTATTTCAAATAGTGAAGTTGATTTTTTTGGTGAAAAGTCTGTTTTCTCCTTCTTCTGTAAATATTTCTAAAAAAGGGGGAAAAAAACAAAAGCAACAAAACCAAAATTTCTCTATCAAAATCTGATTTGGTTTTATAAGGAGACTGGATGAAGTATAGCACAGTTCCCATGGAGGTTATGGAAGCTACATCATTGGTTTTTTTCAGTATTTGACTAGATTAATTCCTGAGAAACTTTATTTAACTCTTAAAATATTGCTGCTTTGAAAAGGAGTTTTAACAGAATGTTTTTCCAGAAGTTCCTTACATCCTGAATTACTCTATGATTATTCTAATTGTGTAATTGTCCCTCTGGTCACCAGGTTCAATGCCTCTTAACGCTTCACAAGCAAGACACTGTATTTAAAATAACTGTAATTGGCAATCATGATTCTAATATTCTCTAAAGGCAGAAGAAATCCATGAAGATTTTTTCTATAAAGAAACAAGAAATACACAGACATTTAAAGATGGAAAATAATGAAAAGGAGCACACAGAAGAGGAAGAAAGATCGTAGTCACTCTTGAGATGTAAGGTCATGTGGAATGGAAAGATACATGAATATCCTGAATGCAGGAACATCCAGTCCATGAGGCTGACAGCAATACTACTTAAAACAAGGCCAAAGTCAAGAGACAAAAGAAATTAAAAAAAATTAAACACTGAAATATTTGAACTATAATGACATTGGGACATCAGAGATGGTATGAAGGACAAGAGCTCTAAGGTCACAGATGGATGGGCCAGTAAAGGAACCACTCAAGTATAGCTTGTCTGCCATGGATCTTCTAGGGAGAAAAGCAAGCTTTACTAGGATATAAACTCAAACTGTTGTTGGATGTTTGAGAAAGCTGGTAGCATTGTGTAAAATTTGTTATAGGATGTTTTGGGACTTAGTGAATGTGCAAAGCTTCTGAAACGTTTAGTGGAAGAGCCAAATGCCAGTAAAGGATTGGATCAAAGAGAGTTGAGAAGGAACAGACCAGAAAAAATGAAGGAAAAGGGGATTAAAATGTGTAAGATCTATGTAAACAAGCTGAAGATCAGTCCAAACTCACCCCTACTATGACCTGAATATCGTATTTCCTGTGTGACCTTTCTATTTGTTCCCTGTGTGAGTATGAGGGATGACTTGCCAGTGAAGTCAAGTGGGAGACATGGAGAGCAGTCTTAGGAAACTCACAAGACCAGAGCTGAGGGCTAGAAAAAGGACAGAGAATTTGGGCATGGATTCAGAAATTACTTATGGTGTGGTCTGCTTTCAAGGGACTTGTGGATGCTTATGTCTGTGGATCAGGAGACTGAGGATGTGCTCATATAAGAAATCTGGTCAGCCAGGGAGAAGAAAAGGGGTTAGCTGTCTGTTTTGTCCATGTCTCTGCAGGTGTCATATGTGTTAATCTGGGAGAAAATGAAGGCACTGCTCTCTGTCTGTGTTAGTCTATGAGGCTGGGCATGTGTGTATTGCATATTTTGTCATCTCTAATGTATACTGCCAGCTTTGTTGTGTCCAAACTTGCAAACAGATACAGCAGCACAGTACCACAAACACTAAAGTGGAGAAAGCCCTCGGGTCTTAGAAGCTCTCAGATTTGCATTTCCTTAACAATAGTGCTGTGAAATAGTAAGAAGTTTTTTGCCCTTTTTTATTTTTTTCCACAACACAGACTTCTGAAAGAAAGCTTTGCAGCCTTTTAAAAGAAGTAGTATACATATTGAATACATTTGAATATTCTGGTAATCTTGCCTACGTTGCTAATGAGATTTGACATCTTCATGTTGTGGTCTAGTGTGGCAACAGGAACTTGCCTTTGTTCTGTTAACAAGACGCCTAAATGACACCACTTGCAAGCAAAATTAACATTCAATATTCTGTTAGCACAGAGATGCTCCAATGACTGCTAAAACTAATGAAGTTTGTCTTCCCCATGACTTGTCTCCTATATTCCTATATTTCTTCTAAGATAGCTCAAACTTCCAAAATTTTCTTAAGAACTTATGATCTTCAATATCTCCAAGTTTATCTTGGAGTCCAGAACATATTTTGGCTTCTGTTCTCATGGGAGTCCCACTCCAATAAAGAACTTCATTAATGTTGATTTGCTATGTGGACTTTGCCAAATATGTGTATATGTGTATATGGTAGATTTCACACAACATTTTACTCAATGGGACCATGTGACTACCTCCTATTTGATTGATGGCTTTCTTGAAACTGGTGAAAATAAAAATCCTAATGAACACTAACTTTCTGTTAAATTTATTTGAAAATTATCAAAGAGCTCAGAAATTTCTGGGGAAAGAGGGAAAGGGAGATTAAAAGGCAGACATGGATTAAAAATTGCATGGGATTTTTTTTTATTTGTGGGTTTTTTTAAACAGGGAAAGAAATCCACAGTGCTAATACAGTCAGTTTCTTTTACGCAACCTTATTTAAAGGTTTCCACGCAATTTATTTTCACTTAGCTATATATTTATATATCTCCACAAAATTATTCACATGGAATGAAATAAGGTATTCTTTCAACTTCAAGTATGTTGTCAGGCCTCTCCTCCCACAGAGCTTTAGATTCAGACATATCTTAACAGAAGTTTTTTACATGTGTACGATATCATAAGCAAGTATTTTCATAGCCGTGAATTCACCTAGACTTGTCTTACCTGTAGGATGAAATTATGGAACTTTTAATCATCAATGTGTCAGATATTCCATTTTTGGAAGTACATCTACCATCAGAAGGTAATGAGTTTGAAATGGCTTATTGAAATGTATTGGTTCTATTATACTGTCTATTTTTTAATTTGTACCTTCAGTAAATGGGGAAATGTTTACCTTCTTCATATATGAAAAATGTGCCTTTTACTTTTTCGAATACATTGAGTGAAGTTTGGAAAGAGGCTGTGGAATATAGTAAATTGCTTTGCTTACCCCTTCAGGAAGCAATATTGAGACAATTTCTTATGACTATAAATTACATGTTCTGGAAGAGGGCATGGCTGCCTTGGTTCTCAGGTATGCGTGTAGATGAGAAAGCAGGCTGCAGTTCAAACTCACCTATAAAGTATAACCAGCCTAGTATCTCCTGAAAGGGACAACACAAGGTAAAAAAACAAAACAAAACAAAATACAAAATAAAAAATCTGAAAGGTTTCTCATGTACATTGATGAAAACTTCTTAACACTGATGATCAAGGAGCTGATGAGGTGCTCTACAAGACCATGCCTTCTTTGCCCTTGTCTGTGGTGGCAAAACAAGTCTTCTGGAGGGAAAGTTTGGAATAAGTAAGACTTAGGTTTCTTGGAGAAGGATGAGGTTAAGGAAGATTTAGATCTATAGGACTTGCATAAGCCTGGGGAACTTGGCAGGATGCATACACCAGTGCTGATGGCACTGGCCACTACCATTGCAAATCTACTTTTGACTATCTCTGAAAGGTCCTGAGAAATGGAGAAGGTTTCTGAAGACTGGAAGGAAGCAAATATCACTGTCTCCTACCTCTGAGACTCTGCATGCATCCAGTTGCATGGAGGTCACTCACTCATTCCTTTCTGATCTACACAGAAAACACAGCCCAGTATGAAAGGGGAGATTCCAGAAAAAGATCCCTCTGCTGATCTGGAACACTCTTTTCAATTTAAAACAGATTTTATGCACACATGTGCAATAGAAACATTATATCCATTCTAGATTTTCCAGATTGCAGTTATTCAGTATGCAGAGATAGCTGCCAAGAGGTAAGGAGGGTGACTTTCAAGGTCTTCATTCTCATTACAACAGAATAGTCCAGTTTTCACCCACACATTAAAACACACATTGCTTTTGCATGGGAGCAATTTCTCTAAAATAATCCCACCACAGCAGAGAGGGGTGGGGGGCTGTGATTTTTTTTCTTTTGTTTTGTTTTTTCATAGAGATTCCCTTCCATCAGAATTTGCTCTACAGCGGAACTCTAGTGTGACTGAATATACAGTGAAGCCAGCAAGGGGTGTAATGCAACATACACACAAAAGCATTTTGTCAGGAAATCAAGATTTGTTCCACAGCTACTCAAAGGAGCAGGGTGATGGTCTCTGGCTGGACAATTCTTCATTGCAGTCATCAGAGCTACTTGGCACTGAGCAGAGGATGTCCCAGACAAATATAGTGAAAATATGTCTATACAAAGTGCCTAACAACTCCCCTTCTCCCTCATACACACTATAGCAAACACATCAAAAAATCACCAAAATATCAAAAATCCCCTAAAAAACACTCACCAGAAACAACCAAACCTAAAGCCATACAATTTAGTCCTTAAATGGAGAAATTCTATTAGCACTGTATTGCTATGCCATTGCATACATAATTCAAGTGTGAAATGCTTTTAAATGCAATTTAATTAACCATGCTACTGCTTAAGTTTGCTTGGTTCATAACATAGTCAGGCAGCCTCAGAATTTCCAAGTCCCTAGGCATTGTCTTTACCAGGACTGAAACAACTCACTTGTCAGAGCAAATCACATACCATAGCAGATGTTAAATAGGTATTCAGAGGGATTATTACACCAGATAGCATAAAGGGGAAAAAAATCCAACAAAATGAGGCAAAGGAGGAAATTGCACCAGGGAATGAAATTTGTCTTTTTTTGCAGAATGCCTGTTATTGTTCAGAGTTTATAATTTTGCACTTTTTTTTTTTTCATCTTATGTAGTGTAAATCTTTCTTAATGGTCTTTATTAAATAGCCTTTTATTTTATTTCAGAAATGCCCCAAACAAAACAAAGGCAAACATCTGCTTTGGGAAACAAATAAGTTGCCAAGAAACTCTCCAAAAGATGACTTTTTGTTCTTATTAGTGAGAATATTTGAGGTTATGTCCTAACACATTAAGCAAGAATTTTATACAATATAGAATCCTTTGTAATAGATATTACAGATATATTGACATATATTCCAGTATCATGTGGTTTCACTTTATGGAAAAAAGCTCTTTCTTTCTTGTCAGAAAAATATTGCCTGAGATATTTTGCCAACAAAAGCCCATGGGTTAGCTATTCCTAAGAATTAAAAAAAATTAAATAAATTAATTATTGATAAATTAAAATAATTGCTTAACAAAAATAAAAAACATGAAAAAGCAATGGTAGTGAGGTCTGACTACATAATTAAACTTCAAACCAAACCAAAACATAAAAAATAAAAGACACACTGAAAAAACCTTCCCCAAAACACTATCGAAATAGCTCCTGTGTTTTCACCGTGTTAGCTTTAATAATTTCCATTTTTCTGGTGACACTATGCTGTCACCTACTGGTTACAGAGACACTTTAAAGTATAGTTATTTGAAGAAAAATAAGAAGCAGTAGGAGTTGCTTTGTAACATCTGGAAAAACGGTTCAGCTAGTTCAAATTAATACAATTTTCTTTAAAGTTAGTGGAATTTGGATGGTTTGCAGCAGCTGAGTGGCGACTGGCTCCAAGAGAGAAGATTTGGTCTTCTGAACAGCTATAGCCCTTGAGGAGTGCCTTGTTAAAATACAATGTGGGTGTTGGGAGGAAAGGGTTAAAAGCAGAAACATGGCAAGGAGGATGGTACATTCACTCAAGTGACCTTGCGGATGGATATCTGGAAAATACCAATGTGGGAAATCCCACGTATTATGCCTGCTGCTGTCTGTCCTCTCTGTTTTGAGAAACAGGATTTCTGTTTAGAGATAACGTAGGTGTCTGAGGGACTTGGAGGCACTCTCAGGGACCTGCCTGAGCTCCCTGCTTTGGGAGAGAGAAGACCAGAGCTCAGAGATCACAAAAGGCACAGAGCTCACAGCATGGTGGCAAGCTCCATGTGCATGGGCCCTCAATAAGTGGGTGCAAAGAACAGCCCTGCCAACCCTCAGGGTGGGCTCAGCCTGATGGTTCCTGTGCTCCCACTCCTGTGTCTGCCCAGGGGCTGCTTTGGGATCCTCTGGTTAGTGACGTAATGAAATAAATTTACTGTTTTGCATTTCAGCCATGGTTTTGTGGTTGTTCCAGCTGCCCGAGTTGTATAATGGACTATAAGCTTTCACATTCAAATGGGTCATACCCACAGATATTTTCTGCTGTCAATCACTATTATGTTAATGTGTTAATAAAGTCCACCTGTTACTAAACTCCTGGTTCGAATCACCACCACCGGCATTATGGACTAAAAGCCTCTGCACAGTTACCCCACAGTTTTGCTTTTCTTTCTTTTAATTTGTGTGATCTCTACTACGTGGGATCATCCTGCCTGTCACCCACATATTTCAGCCATGCAATGCAGCCAGGAGCTCTCCCTGCTCATTCAGCTCTTAGGGTGACCACATCCTGTTTGCTTCTGATTACCAAGCAGTTGTGCCTTGTATTCAACATGGTCTTGTGCTGATGGTCTGGACTTGCTGCCTCTCTGGAAAGAGGAATATGAATCAGTCCGTATAAGCTCCTGTCACTCCAGGGTTTGATCATACCTAGGATTTCCTGAGCAAGGCAAGGGGAAAGGGTTCAGCCCAAACTCCAGACTGTGACTCCAGGCAAAAGAAAAAAAAATGTTGGCCAGCCAATTGGGTGAACATGCGAGGAGTTAGTAGCTGCTCTGAGAAGACTAATTGTATATTTGCTGTATATGTTCCTGCTCAGCTTCTGTACCTTGTGATCCACATCTCTGGCAAATTGCCACTGCCAGAAAAAAATCCAGATGGGATGGATCCTGAAGTCATCTTGTGGAATTATAAGTGTTTATCCTCTTATCTTCATATAAACAAATAATGGTTTGGGTTGGAAGGTACCCTAAAGGTTATTTAGTTCCAATGCCTCTGCTATGGGTGGAGACACCTTCCATTAGGCAGGTTGTTCAAAGCCCCATCCAGACCAGCCTTGAACAAGTCCAGGGATGGAGCAACCATGATATCTCTTGATAACAAGTTTTAGTGCTTCACCACCCTCACAGTAAAGAATTTATCCCTAATATTGTATCTAATCCTACTCTCTTTCAGTTTAAAGCCATCTCCTGGGCTTGGTCTCATTATTTTTACTCTAGCCACTATCTCCTTCCATTACTTGTTTCTCAAAACCACATCTTTAATGGGATGCAGGAAAGGGAAGTTCTGGTTACTATTATATTACAAATATACAGCTATTATTAGAGATTTTTTTAAATCCGGTTATGCACTCCTTTACTGCCGTGTTCATCATCTTCTTGGCTTCCTGGGAATTTCTCCAGCCAGATGCTTTCCAATTACCCCATATTGATGGCAATATCATACGTAGAGATTAGCTCAGGAAACCGCATTTTAAACCTAGCATCAGGGCAAAAAGAGGTAGTATTAAAACAGTTTATCCAGGTCTCAGCTTCATTACCATGATGAGCTTTGAGCCAAGAGAAGTTACACCTGCCAAATAGCACTAATTTCCAAAAGGAAAATATGTAAAGTATTAAAATAATTCATCTCCCATTGTGTTACTAAAAAGTTTTATTTAGTTTTCAATGCATTTTATGTTACTTCTGAGGTGTGCTAAAAAGAAAACTCAAGCCCAAAACAGAGCTGTAGTCACACAGAATGTGCATGGAAATGATTGTCATTCATCAGCTACTACCTGTTGTTCACTACCTTTTTTGGCCATCTGCTATATGATTACTTGATTTACACATTCAAACAGAATTTGACTCTATTTTTGGAGACACACGGGGTGCAACTTCTTTAAACACTGTCAGAAATGTACATAACCAATTTTAGTCAGAACATCTGGACTTAAATAAAGGCTGCATATCCAGTACATGAGAGAAGAAAAGGAACACAGCTTGTGGCTTGATGTAGAACAGTTTATCCCACCTTTCAAGTGTACACAATGGGTGGACATTTGGAAAAGAAGGAGAATATGAAAGGGCCAGGTTTTCGTATGCATGCTTAAATATGATGTCAGAACAATTACTCCTGCTATATTTAACAATCTTAGCTGATAATATCTCAGCACTTCTGAGAATTTAGAAAATATGGGATAACTACTGGAAAACTGGAAAAGGATAAGTATGATCCCTAACTTCAAAAAGAGAAGGAAGTAGAAAAAGCAAAATGTAAAACTCTTAGATAACTTCTAATTCAAATGAAATATTTACGTAAAGAGAATTTCCATGTTGTTTTGATGGTGTCTGAAATGGAAGCCAAAGATTAGATCCATTAATTACTTCAATACATATCAGAAAGCCCAGCTATGAAAAGTCATTAATGAGTTCCAATTATATTACCAGACTTGTGTCCTAAGGGAAGCATATCTGGCTACACATACCTCCATGAAATAGCTGACCTGCTGGTCAATAAAATCTGTATGCTGGCTGATTTCCACCCATGACTTTGGGAATGTAACACCTTCCTTTTTCTCTGTGCTCTGTTCTTGGAGCTTTGCTAGAGAAGGTTCTAGCAGCTTATTTCTTAACATTTGTTTATCAGAAGGAAGGACCTCTATGGCATCTTATACAAGTCATATAATCTCAGAATCTTTAAGAAGCTCTTGTCTTTTTTAGAGCAATATTTGTACACAAAATTAACAACATACCAAAGGAATAATAAAAAAAAATATTTTCATCTTCATTTCATCTCTTATGTATACAAAAAAAAATTACAGCAATCAATCAGTGAAATACCTTGTAATAGAAAAGGTACAGAGGTATAATTTTATTAAAAATACAATACATGTATCAATTATATTTAGAGCAGAGTAAAAATAGTTGAAGGACAATGTGTGGTCAGTTCATACTCAAAAATTCTGCTAACCAAACCAGAGCTATAAATAACAGTATATGTGACAGAGAGAGAGAGACACTGTCCTCTGTCAAATGGCAATATTTAGAGTAAAAACCACCAAAACTCAAAGGGTTGAGATGACTCTAAATAAAAAAGCAGAAAACTCACATCAAATTGTATTTTGTGCAAATGTTTAATAGAGGTGAATAGGTGCACTTCAAATTTCAAAACAAGTCCTACATCTTGGAAGTACATTGACCTATTTTTTATAAGTGTTGCCAACATTTCTTTAAACAGGATATCAATTTTCTGCACACAGTACCAGGTTGCAAGGGTGGGTGGTTTTAGGACATCTATTTCCCTGCATCATTTCTAATGGGGTTACTCCTCCAATAAGAAGAACAAAACTGTAACTGCTGATTTTCAGATATCAATTTAACGTTCCAGAAGGCAAAATGCTAAATCTAGAAATACAGTCAGAAAATGCAATTTTTTATTCAAGTGCCTGTTCCTGGAACAGATACTCTCTGTTCTGAAGAGAACATTCAAACTCTCTTAACTAGGGATGTGAAATTCCCCATAAGAGAACTGAAATTCCCCAGAATATTCAAGGTACTCTAAATAATATCCTAAAACCCCCTTACTCATGGGACAGCTAAAGTCTACAGCTGTTCGATAGAGAAAAGTTAAAAAAAACCCAGAAGAACCAAAAAGAGCAGGTCCTGAATATAGTTTTCTTGGGGCTATGATCAGATCAAATTGTTAAACTTCATGAAAGAAGCACTGGATGAAGTACTACAGTCTCTTTCGCTGAGGAATTCAAAACTAGATCACCGTAATGGCACTTCTGGCTTTTATAGGCCATAAATCCGTTATATGAGGAAAAAATGTTTTAGTTCACATCACCTGATAAAATACTGAAGTCTTTTCTATGCACTCAGGAGCTTTTGTGAGAGAAATGAAATATGAATGTATTTTTACTGAGGTTAGAAAACTAAAAGAAAATGTTTATGTTTGAGACAGGCAATCTAAAACAGGGTTTAGCCTTTAAAGTATAAAACTGAACTTTCTGAGTATCACGACTAGAAAACAGATTTACTTTCATTTTGAAGTTATAGCAAGCTGGAAAAAAAACAGAGGGGAGAAAAAGACAGCATTTAATAATTTATAAATTATTTTAAAAGAAACTGATATGAAAACATGAAACATTAAGTAAGAAATTGAAGATGTTTGTTACTGAAGAGCTGTAAAACTCTTGTAATAATTAGTCTGAAAAGCTTTAGTCTAAAAAATAGTACATCTGTGGAGAGGATACTGTTTCATGATTGTCAAATGGGGCCGAAAAATCAAAAGTTGTTCCACACTGTGGTGTCACAGGTAAGCATAAAGATCTGAAATGCTGATTTACTGAGAGCAGGTGAAATTCAAGAGGGCTTTATTTGCATTTTCAAGGAAAAAAAATATCTTTTCTACAAGAAGAAAGTGGAAGACAGAGAGGGCCCAGAATGGATGATACTGAGAGTCAGGGCCCCAAGATACAATTTCTACACTGCCTAATCAAAGCAGAACTTGATCTTGGAATCATGCAAAATCCCATTATCCTATAATCTGGGATATATTTTGGTGGGAGATCTCTTCTTCCACAGTAGAGATAATCTACCCTAGACTTCAGATTGGGAAAAGTTAGCAGAACACACTCAAAAAGTGTCCAGTGGAAACATGTCTTTATTTCCTGTCTGCAGAGTAGTCTGAAAAGTCTTCTCTTGACAAAATACTTGAACAACAGATGATAGGTTAACCCTATGAGTGTACACAGCATATATGAATGTAATATCTGAAAGTGCCAGAGAAGGTCTTTTCTCCAAAACTGATAACACTAAGAGGAAATTAAAAAGAGAAAAATTCTCATAAATCAACTACTAATCATATCAAACCAGATTACCAAAAGTCTTTCTGAACAAGAAATGAGTCCCCTTGACATCTAAGAGGAGTCTGAAAATGAGTGACTGTGGAGAGATACACTGGAGTATGAACAGAGTGGCAACCAAGACTGACACTTCCAGAAGTTTAACTGGTATTACAACCTCCACACAAAGACTGTTGGAGTATCTCCCTGGCAGATGCAAGAACCTGTATCCTTGCTGATGGATTGGCAAAGTGTGGTCAGTAAGTGGGACCTGAGGGGACTTATTAGAAGGTGTCTCAGCAGATTGCTGGAGCAGCACAGATGCATGTGAAGATGGAGAGCCCATGGCACCTACAGAAGGGATGAGAAGGTAGGAGCTGCTATCCCAACTTGTGCTTGCAACTTGAGCATTTGTTGGGGTAGCTTGCATATAAATATGATTGTGTGATTTAAAACTATGGGGATTAGTTACAGAATGATGTTTTCGAATTTGTACATGCTTATTAACACTTTTTAAGTGTTTGATAAAATGATTCATCTGTTGTATTGCTGATACTGATTCTGGATGTATAGTCCACTGATTGTCACTTAATTGCATGTTGTTAATATATCAATACATCACTTTGATATTGATTTATTAAAACCACAGATGTTGATCACTTTTGACTCTATCACCAATATTTGGTGTGCACAGGGCAGTCAGTGCTGTGACAGTCTCAAAAATCTGGTTTTCCCACAGCTGCAGTTTTGATGTCTTCCAGGATGCTAAATACATTTGCCTTTGTTATTTATAAAAAGGCCGTTGGTTTTCTTGCCTGTCTTGAGACTTTTGGCAAAAACCTTCAATTCAGACACAGAAATTTCAGAAATTTCCCTTTTTGAACACCATAACATGCTAAATCAGATTTTGGTTGGTCTTTTTGTTCCCTTCCAATGATGCAACACCACAACACAGAATAAGACATGCTGGGAAATTCTGACTCCTGAACAAACAGTGTGCAGTTTACCTTAACCTTAGAAGAAGAGCTAAGCCACTTCAGCAGGCAATGCAACATGTTTCTCCTCTGGAAATTACTCTTCACAGAGTTATCATCCTTTCTTTTAGAGTCTGAATGAGGTTCTAGCTATGTTAGCTTGAGTCAACGATAAACATGCTTAACTGGACACCCTGCTGGACTTTCAAAAGATCTGTGGGGACTTGGTGTCATGGGAGGACTTTGTTTCAGGATATTTACTTAAGCTAATCAAATTCATTAACAATATTGTCTATAATTTTCTATCTGCTACAGATCGAAGGGACAGCATTTTTAAAAATTATTGCTACCGGAATCCATGTGTTTGTTTAATTCTGCTGGCTTGGGCCCAACTGATAGTCTGTTATTCTGACATCACACCATTTTTCTGTAAGCAAAATAGATGGATGTAAATATGTACACAAAGAGATGGCAACTTTATGACAACAGCTTTCATTCTCTGTACCAGACCTACTGCACTCAGTACTTCTCATGGAAAAGAGCAGATGGTCAAAGGCTTGATGCTCAGAGAACTGACATTATTTGGTAAAGGCTCTGAATTAATAAAACCTTATTATTCTTCAATGACTCTAATGCTCTGATTGTAATTTTGCTTCTAGTTCTTTTTTTGTTCAGTTGCTCTAATATCAAATCTCTGAGTTAATAATAGTGTAGCTCAGGTGCCAGGCTGAACGAAAATACGAAGTGAACGCCTTGCCTTTATGAATCTCTGAGATTGGTGCTTTCCCTTTGCCATTCTGTTTTCCTCCCTGACTTAAAAACTTGGACCACTGAAGCAGCAAAAACTTTGTGACCTCAACAGAACTGTCTGTGAAGTGGCCTTGTGTCAGGAAATGTGAAGACAGCAGTTGTATGTCAGTCTCACAATTGCTTTGTTAGCTTTATACTTGATCTGATAGCAGTTAACATATCATATATCCATCCAGGCTACATTAATGGATACACTTAAGTACCTTCCACTCTACTTTGTAAAACTGAAACATATGGCACTACAGAAAGAAGGCTGAAAGTTTTTTGTTGCCCAAAATTTCAAAATATTTTATATTTATTATATAAATACTGTATTTGTTAATATTTCTCTTTTTTCATTATTTTTTATTGCCTCATTACTGTAATTATCCAAGGAACTTTAAAAAAGAAAAAAGGTAATTCTATGAATGTTCAAATTTATCTGTGGCCTGCCTAAGGAAAATAATAACTTCAGGAAAAAATAATAATGGATACTCTTGAAGCATGAACTGTTTCTGTATTTAACATTGATTCTTGACACATTATAGAAATGTTAAGATTGAGACTATCATGATGGCCTTAATACAATGCATAGGCTATTTTGAAAAATGAGACTTTCTGTGTTAACCTTGTACCACACTCCTTGGAGCAGCTTCAGCTACAAGTAATTAAAAATAAATACATTATACATCGCAGGTCATGAAGCTGACAGCACTGTGGAGTCATATTCCCAGGAGAGGCATCCATTCTCTTCTTTCATGGCTGCTGGCTTTTTTTCATTAGGGTCTGGAGTTGCTCTGTAGTAAGGCATAGCTGGACTTGGTTGAGGCTCTCCTGCAGTCTCACAACCTGCTGTTCCCTGACACCCAATGTGTCTTTCAATGTGATGTTTGATGAGAGACTAAATTGGTTGTCACAGCTATGTCAGTGAAGGAAAGAGCTATGGATCTGGTCTGGTTTACACTGCCACCAGATTATTTTGCAATTTTAGGCTGATGGAGTCAAATGCTGTGTAGCCTAGTAAGTAGCCTGGGGTTCTTTTTAGAAGCAAAAGGACACGCAGTTTGTCTTGACCTTGCACTGCAGGGTATGATGCATACCATTTTGCCACAGTAATTTTTGAATTCTGCAACTGATGGGGGAATAGAGGCAAAAAGGGTGAAATCTGGTGCATAGTGAATACTCTTTGAATGACAGAGTTAGGAACTGCTAATTCTGGACAGACGCCTCTCCTGCTTGTCTCTGTGTGCTCCAAATGCATAGAACAATGTCACACTCACTTGAACAGAAGGAGCCCCTTCTCCTTGGAAGTGAGTCCTTACCCCATGAGAGGTGGTGTAGAACAACCACATCATGCCCCCTCCCAGCTGCTGCAAAAGTTAACCCTGTCCTGGCCAGAACCAGGGCACTAGTTCCCAGTTTCGCTTCACAACCCTTCTTATCCTCTTCCATTTAATTTTTAATTTATCTTCAAGCATCTAATGATGTATTCCTAACTGTGAGATTTTTCTGAGGCTTGTTGTCTGGCTAGACACACTCAGATGGGACAACACCTCCACTCAGGCCTTATCCCTTCCTCATTCAAATGAGACCTCCAGACAGTTCATGATATATTGCATCCTTTACTTTCCTTGTTCCATCTGCTGCTATTTTATTGCAGACTAGTCAGTGCCCCATGTGCTTAGACATGATATTTGTGTAAATTTCCAGGGAATTAGCCATAAAAATTTACAAGATATCTCTGAAAATGTTTTTAATTTAGTTTTCCATTTAGATTTTTTAAAAAACATTTCTTGGGTGCAACCAGTTTCCTTTATTCTGCCACAATGAAAATACTCACACTTAAAGCACTTAAGAAGTGGAAAGAAATGGAATAAGAGAAAATTTATTATTCATTCTTCTCTGCTTATGCTCCTGTAAAGAGTCAGACTTTTTTTCCTAATAATATTAAGTCACTAATAATCATTAGCAGTGAAGAGAATCATGTCAGGCAACCTAAAGATCTGTTATCCTACTAAACATGCTTACTAACCAGTGTTGAAACAATGAGGTAGGGAATGTGTCTTGGTGAGATTAAACAGAGAAACAAAACCAGTTTATTTCTAGTTGTAGGCAATTTACAGGGTGGGGGGAAGAGAATTAAAATCTGTATATTCAGCACCCTATGGATTCTTCCAGGAACAGTCCTTGGAAGAGAGTTAATATTTGTCAGCTCTTCAGTTACTACACTGCACTGTGCTCTGACTTCACATTTCTTGTGCTGCTCCTCTTGTTTTTCTCCTTATCACTCTCAATGAAATAACATGAAAAGTAAAAGGGTAATCTTCACAGCCATTTCCTCTATTTTTTTATCTTAGAATACCTGGTTTCTCATTATCCTTACACCCCTTCTGTTGCTCAGCTGTGTAAGGGATACATAAAAATACCAAACACTTTAATATAATCTCTACCAGATAAAGGAGTAAACAAGCACATCTTCTCACATCCCTGTAGTAGGTGATTCCACACCACTGTAGGTAACAGCAAGGCTTACATCTCAGGTTCAGGTTTTGAATTAACAGTAAAAAGATATTTATAGAAATTCTCATCTTCGAAATCTGTCATCTTCAGGCTGGCAATATTGTAAGAATCTAATCACTGATAAAACTTCTTGCATTGTTCTTTAGTCACTGCTGGAAGTTCCCTAAGAACAGTACCTTCTACCAAGTTATTTTCAGGTATTGTTCTGCCCAGACACTGAGTAAGAAGATCCTAAGTTTCAGCTCTTAAAACCTTTATTTTAAAGACAATTCTAAACCTGGACAATGTATTTTATTTTATTTCCCTTTCATTTAAGTTTTATTTATTTAAACAAGCCAAGGGAAACAAACTCTTGACATCATAAAGGTTGAGACATTCCAGTGACTTAAAATCCAGGGAAATCTTACACAAGTCTGGACTTCGTATTTCTCCAATCCAGTGCAGGAGATTGCACATGGCAACTCAGGTGAGGAGGCACTGGGGCATACAGCTCTCTCCTCACAAGAAGGTGGCTGGGATAGGCCCTCAGGAGAAAGAACTTTCCTCTTTGTGTGTGGGTGTCACTGTGGGACACCAGCTTCAATCTGGAGCTCTGCTGTTATCCCCAGTGGACTCCCCCATGCAAAGCCTACTGCAACATGCACCAGCACAGACACTGACAGGCATGTAACAAGCAAAATATTGTATATTTGGATCTCTAAAGCTTGCAGTACTCTCAAAAAAGCTGCATCACCTTACACTCATTTGTGCCTTCAAAGCATGCCAATTAAGAAATTAACTGCCAGTGTAAAACCTGAACTCTGATTCAGACATCTCTGAGGGTCTCACAGCTTTGTGAAAGAGGACTGGTGAAGATGGGAAAAAAAAGAAATTTTTATTTAATTCAAATAAAATTGTAATGTAGTAAAAGTCTGAAAATAATGTTTCTTTCAATCAAAGACCAATATTTTCAAACAAAGTGTTATACTTCTGCCTATTGAGTTCACTTTATTTGACTCAAGATTTTGTCTGTTGAGTTACCTGAAATGAATTCTAAGCTTAAAAGGATATAACCCACTAATCTATTTGCAATTCAAATGTGAAACTTCCAACAAAACTGCAGTGCATCAACCCAGAACAAACAACTCATCAAACCCCATAAATATGGCATGATCCCAGTAATGAAAAATGAGCTTTGCAACAGCCTGTAATTAGCATGGGAATGACAGGCACATTCTGAACCTTTCCCAACATATGGGTAATTATTGAAGAGCTATGACAGCAATGCATCAACAAGCCCATCCATCTCACTGCTGTTCTGCACCCCAGCTGCCTCTCAGTGGCTCTTAACAGGACATTCAGTAATTTGGTTGAAACCTCAGCACACAAGAGCAATGATAGGATTCCACCGTTAATGGGAGGAAAAAATTTAAAGAATCATCACTTGGAAGGAAAGTTGAGACTCCAGATAAGCACCCTAAAATGTTTTATATTTACACCTGCAGCCTTTCAACCTTATGATTGGCTGGTGAGAATTTTCTAATTTCTGCGATAGTAGGTAAAAAGCATGGCTTATAATTCTATAACAAAAAAGTGCAGGAAAAGAAAGAACGAAGACTTGTGCAAAATAGGTCAAAGGAAGATGACTGTGCTCTTCAACAAGTTCCATACTATCATAAATTTATTGCTCCAGAAGCATTAAAACTCCCCAAAAATAAAAAGTATTAATATCTTGCATTATGATAGCAACTTAAAGCTTTTCCACAGAGAAAGAAAAGAACTCACTGATAAGCGTTTCCTAGAAAGACAGATAATAAACGGAGAAAGTTTGGAAGAACTGGATGAACCAAACACAGCAGGTAGTAAAAAAGCGCAGCCACTATCACCACCTATTTCAAAAGGAAAACCTGGGGTACGGGAAGAGAAATGGTCATTGATCTGTGTATTAATGGTTACAGGAATAAACATATCCTGCCATCAGCACTCAATTTTTAATTTATATGTAACAACTAAGTGGGGTTCTTTTTGCATTAGTCTTGCAAGATGGAGATGAAACAGGATACTGGAAAAGAATCCCTAAGTGTAATTAGTCAGGATTTTCGCCCTAAAATCTCCTTTCCATAATCAGTAAAGCATGCAAGTGGTTTCAAGTTTGACTTTAATTTTAAATCTATAAAAGTTTAGTGGGGACAGGAGAGCGAAAAAAAGAAGAAGAAAGATTTGGTATAATATTCACTTCACACTTTACCACTTCTCACCTAGGTTATGCAGCAGAAGGAAATACAGGAGTGAGCTGACATCAATCATACTTATGGATCTTTACTTTTTATTCATTGTTCTATTGATCCCTTACAGCATTATTTCATAGGTAGATTGCAATAAAGTGATTTCTTATTATGTCTCCATTTTAACTCATAGAGCACATGACACAACTGTTTTTGAATGAAGGACAGGTACTCTAAGGGAAAGAACAAAATCCTGGGTAAAAGAACAGATTTATTGATCTCTTCTTCAATAATAATGATTAAAATCTAATGACGCATGATTGCCTTAATAAATTATTCACCTCTTTTTTCTCTTTTCCAGATTCCAACTCGATGCACTCAAAAAAAAAAAAAAGGACTTTAAGCAGAAAATGTTGAAAGTACTAGATTCTTCAATCAGTGAGCCATGATAATGTTAAAAATCATAATTAATGACAGCATTTTACAGGCAATAAATACTTTGGCACATGCCCCATCTCATCAGCAAATGGGGAAAGAAAACAACACATCTTATGGAAATGAGGGGAAGAGATTTTGTCAGCTTTTCTACTTTCTAGGCAAATTTAAAGGCACTATTTTCACTACTCACATTTTCTTTTGCAATGAAACAATAAGAATTGTCCCAATAGTCATATTTGTCTTATATGTATGGGAATCGATCCTGTGGGTTAAGCTGGAGATTTATACTCATCCATTGAATGCCTTCACCTCAAATCAAGAAATATTTAATTGTCAAGGCCTTTTATGACTAGGACTGCTCCTGGGATATCCAGCCCTGAAGCTGAAATTTTCAGATCAGGATGTGATATTCACAAAGATAAAGCTGGCAAAGAATGCCAATTTTTGGTCAACTTAAAATCTTGCCCCTTCATTTTAATTTGTTAAAAATTTCAGACTGATGTTTCCTTCAAAGTTCTTGATAGGATTAGTATATTCAGTATATATACTGGATGTCCACAAAGAATGAAATATATTACACAGAAACTAATCTATAGTCAGCATCCTTATACATACTGTACACGTGAATATTTCCCCTTTTTGATTAAAAGCTTGATTAAATAGTAGAAATACCAGGACAAGAAAGATAATATTTCTGGGTGATGATGATGCATTAAAAATGAATGTGTCATATAAGCACTCTCCAATTAACCTCTATGCCACAGCTATAGTACATAGTTATCTATTTGGATTGCTAGGGAAACACTTGTCTGTCAGAATGACTCTGAATATGCATAGGAGTGCATAAAGGTGTCAGTCATTGAAAATAAGATTAATGATTTAAGCTAAAAGGATCTCACATTAACATTCCACAAAAGGTCAGAAGAATCATATAAGCATCCACTTTCTCTTGTGAATGTAATTCATGTAGTTTTCAATCAAGGGCAATGTTTAAAGTGTGTATGCCTAGCTTGATATATCCTGATAATGAGATTTTAATAAGAGTAGTTATCTTTAAAAGAAGTTACCTAGCTTTATGGAAAGAATTAGCTGGGAGATTTGACAGATGAAGCAAATGAGATGATATTTATACAAACTTATAAAAGTGGAGAGGTTCTTTGAGGACTGTCTGCCATGGGAAGGACCCCATGCTGGAGGGAAAGATTGTGAAGAGTCCTGAGGAAGAAGGACCATCAGAGATGACATGTGATGAACTGACCACAGCCCCCATTGCCCAGCCCCTGTAACACCTGAGGGCAGGAGGTAGAAAAACCAGGAGTGAAGTTGCACCTGGGAATAAAGGAGGGGTAGAGGGAAATCACAGAATCATTAAAGTTGTCAAAGACCTCTAAATCTATTGAGTCAAATCTTTAACCCAGCACTGACAACAAAATACACTACAGAGAGATACTGGCTGGCAGGATTCCTCAGCAAGAGTGTGCATTTTTCCAGTGTGAAAAGCAGCTTAGGAAGACATTGACAGGCATGGACTATTGAATTTATGAGTAACTGGGCAGGCAGTGATATTGGTGCTCAATAAATTTTCACTCAGGGCAAGATTATCCTGTGAGAAAACCAATCTAAATGTAAAGGCATATGATTTAATTGTTTGCCCAAGAGAAAACCTTGAGGAAAAAGAAACAAAGTGAACATCCTAAGCTTTATTGAATGAGTACAGAATCAAGGTTTGAGTCATCATCTGGTACTCTTTCTCTCTTTCTCAAGCACACACCTCAGGATATGTGTTTTTCTGTCCAGCGGTTAGGCCACAGAATTACAAATGGGACTATGAATTCTGCATGCACTCCAACAACTCACAGTAAATAATTTATGTCGCATCCACATCTATTTCTAAGAGAAAGGATTAACTAAACCAATATTTTGGAACTGATGTATCAGATTTAGACACATCTTACCACTAAAATTCATTTGCATTCTCATAATGGAAAAGAGAGAAAATCAAAGCAAACTCTTTGTCCAGGATAATACTGCAGGTTTACAGTGGTGTTAGGAATGGGCGTTCCAACCCCATTCAACCCTACAGTGTTTCTGCCTCCCAGAATGAAAGGATCAAGTTTCAGAAGAGAGTTTCCTCTAAAGCTGCATAAAATTTTGCGCCACAAGAAGTCCCATTTGACAATAAAATGTGAAATTACAGATTTACACATAGTATATGGTATTATAAATTAACTTTTCAAAATGAGTGAGCAATAAACACAGTATTTGGGCTACACCTTGTGTCATTTGTGTACATAATCTAAGAGTAAAGGGACAAGGTGTTGTTATTGGCAGAGCTCACTATTCTAGATTTTGGAAGGAGGGAGTTAAGCACTCAGATGCTGATGGTAGGCACACCTAGTTAAAAGAAAAATGCCAAAGAAGGGAGAGAGTCCAAAATGCCATATTTGTATTATGTATTTGCTATAAGGCAAAAAGTAGACCTCCCCAAAGCAGCAAGTTAGCTTCTATAGATTCTGTCCTCAGACACCTCGTTTCCTTCATTAATAACAGAGACTTTAGGCAGGCAGGGAGACAAGTGTCTTTTTAGAATACAACTTCAGTGCATAGGTCTACTTGTAAATCTCAGGTAAAATGTTTGGCTCAATGTTACACAAGAAAGTTGAGAAAAGGAAATTTCTGAAACAAATGAAGGATGATTTGAATGGGTAGCTACGTAATGCCAGGTTGCTGGACCAGCTCTTATTATTACACCGATTATTTCAAAAGATGGACAATAGTCAATATAGTTCCTCAGGCAGGTGTTTCAGAAATAATAATCTAATTATTTTCTTTATTATATTTTGGAAAGGTTATTGAGAAATATTTTGGACATTTGAGCAATTCTTAACCTACCAGTGTTAGAAATCTCGATTTACTATGGAGGTTTAGGCTAGCTCCTACTCAGAAAAAATCCCTATTTTATCTTCCAAAAAATTCAGTTTGAGTTTTGGAAGCCTTGGAAACAGTTTACTCAAAAATTGTTTATTAACAAAGACATGCTGTATACACATCAATGCCTACCAGAACAAAAGCCTAATTCAAAACAAGAAAAGACCACTTATGGTAAAAAGAAAAGTCTTATATTTGAAAAGTATGATAGAAAAAATATCTTACGCTGACTAAATGTTGTAGGTTTCCAAGACAGTAGCATGTTTTTCATGCTCTGTTTTGTTTTATTTAACTGAACTAGAACTTATGAAATTAAATCAATGGATTCAGGAGAACAATAATTGTGCATGCACAACTTAATTTTCTGAAGTCTTATTTTCTCCTGTCTCTCTTTATAGGAAATAGGTCTCTTTGATTGCAAGGAACAAAAGCATTTCAGTGAAGAAATTTAAACTTTCCTCAGTTGACTAAATTTGAAAAGAATTTACAATTCTTTCCAATTGAAGTGTTGAAAGTGACATAGAGAAGAATTAAAAGGGATCATTTTATCTACTTATCCACTTTTTACAGTCTAGTATACCAGAAAATTTGTTATGATTATTCATGGTATTTTTAAATTTACAGTAAAGAAGAGAAAATATTTATTGATATATTGAGAATTTCATAACCTTGGGGACTTTGTCATTTAGACTGGTCAGAAAAATATTCTGCACGTGGATTGAAAATGCAGTGGAGGTATGAACAAGGTCTGAAAGGATTCAGGAAGAGTGCCATCTTTCATGAATTCTTTGATGAATATTCCTTTCTTCTGCTTCATGTTCCTCAATGAGTCTTCACAGATAAATAAGAGCCAGCTGTCACCTCCAAAAGCTGATATCCCAGTTGCAATAATGTATAATGATATGATTCAAGTCTACCTACATGTAGTACTGAATGACCAAGCAACGTGCAGTTAATTTGGATATTTTAAAAACATGTGCAACTTGGTTTTGTTTACATGTTACAGAGTAGATAAGCCTCTGAAAAGCTGTTAAACATGTGCCCCATTTATCCCCCTTTCCACACTATAGTTTCTGCTGAAGAAATGTTTTCAGAATATATTTGTAGATCTTAGAATTCATTGGCAAATACAGACTCTCTACCTTTCCTACTTTAGAAAACATAAATATTTAAACACATTTTGAGTTTCTGAACATAGAGGGGAGGTGTGAATGCAGCTCTGTTCAAGCATAACAAGAAGTGACTCCAAGAAAGAAGTAACTTTTAAAAGAATATATAATTAGACTTCACTGGCAAATGGAATTCTTGCTTCAAGTAATCTTCAGTTTCTTTTCATTCCTCCACCCATTAAAGAGACCACCATTTTGTTTAAAGTCTCACCTTTCAAGCTTGTTCCAAGAGCTGCTTTTGAATTAAAAGTTGTCAAAATCTAAAAAAGAGTTGCTTCAATTATCTTTACCTGAAATATGCGCTGTTCTATTCTATGCAGCTGTTAAAAATATATTAACCAATTTTTGAGATTAAATCTTTTTAATTGATCATTTTATCCCTTCATGTTTAGATTTGTGGTGATTTTAAAGATGGAAACCATGATCATTCTTGAAGCCTAAGACTATCATAACGTATCAGGAATAGCTGAGGTGGAGTTAATTTTCCCCATAGCAGCCCTCACAGTGCTGTGCTCTGCACTGGTGGCTGGAAAGGTGTTGGTAACATATCAGGGTTTTGGCTACTGCTGAGCAGAGCTGGAACAGCATCAGGGCTGTCTCTCAACATTCCCCTCCAACATCAGTAGGCTGGAGATGGGCAGGATCCTGGGAGGGAACACAACCAGGCCAGCTGACCAAAACTGACCCAAGGGATATTACACACCATAGGGCATCAGCTCAGGTATAAAAGCTACGAAAAAGAGGAGGAAGGAGAGGCATTCTTTATTCACAATATTTGTCTTCAGGAGCAACCACTAGACATGCTAAAGCCCTGCTTCCTGGAAAGTAGCCAGACACGCTTTTTCTTCTCTTTGCTTATTTGTGTGTGTAACCTTTCACTTTTGCATTAGTAAACTGTCTCATCTTAACCTGCAAGTTCTTTCTGTCTAATTTTCCCTCCCCCGGCTGAGATGACAGAGTGATAGAGTGATTTGGTGGGCACCTGCTGTCCAGGGTTAACCCCATGTGAAAATAGGTTGGGAGAGTTTAGAAAAAAGTGACTCTCTTGAACAATGAAGTTTTCCCCAGAACTGTATTAAGCACTAACATACTGATTTTACTCTTGATGTCATCCTAATTTCCTGAAAAATATATAAAACTGTGTGTTGACGCTGTGTATTGATCTGGAGAAATGACCAGTTAGGTATATTGCTTTCCATTTATACACATAAATAACCTCTTTTCATATCATTGCAAATTATATATGTTCAGCACTTCTTTTACTAAGGTAAAAAAAGTCAAGTCAAGTCAATAGTATGATTTAAAATATTTTCAATCGTAGAAACTAATAGTGTATTTTATAGAAATAATCAGTCTTTTCTTATACTAGCTGGACCCTGCAATTTAGATTTCAGAACAATAATCTGTTCTTATTTTGTGGGATAGTTCCTTATTGTTTGGAAACATTTGCTGGAATTATTTCAATTTTTTCATGGACTACTGAAAAAATAAATCAAATAAAATGGAACCATACAGATAAAAATGAAAACATAACAGAACAACTCACAAAAACCAAAGCCTGTACAAACTCAAAAAGGCTAATTTAAGTTGCCCATCCAATTGGAATTTTCCAAAGACAATCTGTTCATGCCTCTTTACTTTGCAAAGTTCACTTGCATGATAATTTAATCATTGGCAAACCCTGCTCGTTTGCAATTCAGTATCTTAGGTTCATGCCATATTAGATGGTATCTCTGTGATTTGTGTATTGCAAGTCAAATTAGGGCTTTTCCAGCTGAATAGAGGTAGGAAGATTTGAGGATGTTTGTTTTCACACTGGAGACACAGGATGTTGGTTTATTTGCCTCTCACATGTGCATGAGATTCATTATTGGAGCTGTGGTTATCCAAACAGAACTGCAGCATTCATATTTGGCTATGCCCAACACTCCAGAGCAGAGTGCTGAGGGTACGTAGCAGTGAGGCATCCTTGCATGGAAAGCCGTGAAATCTTTTGCCTGGGTGCATAATGCCAATCATTTGTTTTCACTTTCTTCTAGCTGAGATCAGGACAGCTAGCATGGAGTGAAATCTGAAAGTCAACTTCTGCTACTCATAATCCTGAAATCAGCTCTCCCATCACAAACACTGCAGGATATTATCCTAATCTTTAACAATTAGTCATCAGATAATGTAAAGATAACTTTTATAGTGTCTGTCATAGCGTCACCCTCTTCTGAAAGAAAAAAGCTTACACACTCTTTGCTCTGGCTTCCTTAGCCCTTAGGAATTTGGCTAGTTTCCATGTGAAACATAAGAACAAAGGGCCTATGCAAGACTTCATTTTTGTATCAATATGAGAGAAAATTTTCTTCATACTTCCTCTGCTATGCTCCACTCAGTAATGTGTATTGTTTTGATAAAGTTGGCTGCCTCTGTGTTTTCTCTTTTCAAGGCCCTAGAAAGTTTTGTACTGCAAACTGCTATTTTTACTGCATGGTCAGTGAAGTGCTTTTTACAGATAAAGATCAGATTCTGGAGAATTTAATAAAAAATGACCAAACATATCAATCTTCTTGGTTTACCAATAGATATATTTATTTTTTTCATCAAGTGTAGCCTGTTTGCAGTATGACTTTTTTTCAGAGAACTATTCCAAGCACAAGAAGATGCAGCTGTGGGTACACCATCAGCATAGACACAGAATATCAGAATGGCTGCCTGGAAAAGTAGAGCTCTTCTTGAAATAAAAAACTTTTCTTGGTTTAAAAATTTTTTCAGTAATCCATGGCAAACTTGTTTCATGTAGGAACAGAAATGGCTATTTAGATAGCAATGTCTCCTTCTATTCTTCTTGCCTTTATTCACTACATGTCTTTAAAGCTCTGGATGAATGAAGCAGGGATTTTGCAAACAGGCTTGTCTGATCACCCCAAATCAGATGAGCAGATGTACCTATAAACCAAGCCATGGGGCAAAAGACAGGGAAGAAATTATGATCTCATAATGTGGATACCTAGTGGAACATCAGAAGAGCACTCAGATATCCAATTTAAAAAGAGTTATCAAATCCTCACATATCCTTTCACTGTGCCGGTGAAATCTTTCCAGATGAGATGCACCATTACCGTCCATAAACTTTTTCCACCACAGACTGGAACAAACTTAACTACTTTACACTTAGACAGTGGCTAACGTGGTATGATTAGATTTAATAACAGGTAAGCAGATATTTGGTGACAAACTAAGGTGATGGACACACTTACTTGAGTATAAGTTGGTTGCACAAGAAATATTAAGAGTTGTGCACCTTCAGTTTGGGGAACCTGGTGCTTTTCTGAATTGATAAAAGTATATATTGTACATATACACACACATTTCATTACTTATGATCAAATGACAACAGTTATGAGAAGCAAAGCAAGTAAAATGCAATTTGAGAATTCATCTATTTCTACTTCACTCAAATCAAATCAGCCAGTTGAGAATTGCAGTGATCAAATGGATAATTAGCATTGTAATTGTTATATTTGTTTTTTATGAGACTTTAATGTGTTGTTTTTCCCCCTCTTCTTCTTCTTTCCCTCTTGATATTTTAATATTAATTGTTTAATCAAAAGACTTTAGTCAATCTGTGAAAGTAAATGAATTGTAAACTATCCACCCACTATGTCCCTTTGTCTGTAATATTAGCTATGATTGTATTTATTAATATAGATTTTTTTATCTGTTAAGTAGAATTACTGATGCTCAATAGCAACAGTAGGCACTGAAAAGCAGAGAAAAAAGTGGACCCAACCCAGAGGAGGTTCTAGTGCAAAATATAAATCCAAGGCATATCAATTAACTGTGTATGCCACAGATTATTCTGACCAATATTTTATATTTTTTTTCAGAGCTTGTGGTGTTACCATCATCTCAGTCAGGAAGAGGTTGGGTGGCTTTCCTCCTGACTCACTGCAGAAGAACCAGGTCATCGTGTGAAAAGTCTTCACATTTCCCAAACATCTTGCCATAGTTGAAAGGTTGTTAAATGTTTTTTCTTAACATAGCAAAGTTTAATTGTTGGATTATATTGTGTAAATGTAAGACTTTCAAAACAGTGTAAGAATGTGAAAAAACAGACACTTTGAATGGAATATGTTTCCAAGAGAGCCACAGCACCCTGATCTCAAACTATGAAGCCTACATGGTCTTCACTGTTTCTGTCCTTGAATGTGGTTGAAGCAAAGGGATTTATAGAGACTTAGTAACACAAAATTTTACTTTTTCATGCTGAATTAGCTTGTCTGACTACTACTATTTCAATATAGCATAGATTTTATGTTTGAGCTTAATTAAAAGACTGAATTCAAGTTCCATTTCATTGGTCACCAGCATAGTGCATATTGAAAAATAATGGCATAAAGAAGGACAAATGACCACCCATGACTTTAGGCATATTATGTTTCACCAGATACAATGAGATTTGGGAGAAAATTCATAGTGCTGTTAGGATTAGTGCTATTTCTCTTCAGACAACAACCTACTGAGAAGTAATAGATTTCAGAGACTTCCAGTGCACAGACATTTAAAATTTAACTACTGAAACACTAGTTCCTTGTTGGAAATTTGACACAACTCTTTTGAAATATGTGAAAGTACCTGAAGAATTTACATCTACTCCAGAAGACATAAGTAGATTATATAGTCCCCAATGGATTTCAATTAATTTGTTCTGTATGGACAAGATTTTGAGCTGACAGAAAAATTTATAAGCCTAAAATGAATCTTTTAATTCCCATCTCTTCAGTATTTTGAAGTTCATTAAATTACACTTCATTATGACTCTTACACTACTGAAAGTAGTCTGGAAGAAGCAAGCATCTTATAATATAGGATATTTATATCTCTTAAATATGAACACTTACTAAATGAATTTTGATGGATAATATGAAACGATTAAAACTGAGGATTTTTGTTACATGTTTAAAACCAAAAGCTTTTAAATTATTTTAGCAATAAAATTGCAACAGTAGCAGTATTTTTCACATGTTCCCATTGTATTTTAATCTTACCATTCTCCTGCAGAGCAACTTCTGACTGTACAAAGACTACCAATAGTTCCACACTGCAGCAGCAGCAGCAACAAAACTGCATGTTTTTGTTCAGAAGATGCTGTCATGTTTCTTTCATCATAGAGAAGAAAACAGAACTGACCAAGTTCATAAATAATAAATTCCCTTCCAGAAAAAAAAAAAAAATAACAAACCTCCAACAACCAACAATACCAACAATCAAACAACTGGTTCTTTGTCAAAGGCAAAACAAGGTATGGATTTTGTTTAAAGAATTAATTAATAAAAGTCTGAAAAGTAACTATAATTATAGCTATAACTAACTATAACTACAAGTATAACTAATATAAATATATCAAGACTCTTAATTCAGAGATAAGGTTATTTAGGAATCTAACAGTTTATCTCCATAGGCACTGGTCATTTCTTACAGTGAAAGCAAGCAAGTAGAAACCGGAGAGGAACTCAGCAAGGAAGTACTGTGCTGCAGTCAATCCTGCCAAGTGGCCCATTCAGCTCATTTATAAGCTCTGATGTTACCAATCACTCTTTTTTTCCCCCTTATGATCACATAAATAGTTCTATCCATAGGAGTTCGCTTAAATAAGCCAAACACTCACAGCACTGAACACTAAACCTTCATTTCATCCTTTATCCTTTTATTGAGGATGCTCTTAAAGGGTCTTAATGCCATGTACATTAATTTTTTTGTAGTGGTTTGAGAACTGTTCTTTGTTTTACTATTGAAACTAAATATTCTAAATCCTCAGTATCAGCAGGTCCCCTCCATAGATGTATCTAATAGTGTAGATTTAGTGGTGGTCATTCATGGCCAAAAACGTAAGTGTGCCCCTCGTTACAAGTCTTTCTCCTCTGAGCTTCTTTCCTGTTTGCACAACTGCTTTTTTGTTGTTCTGGTTTGGTTTTGGTGGGGTTTTTTTTTTGTTTTTATTTTATTTCATTTCATTTCATTTTACTTTGCCACCCTTTTTGTAGCCTCTAAATTTAAGGGGAAGAAGAAAAGACAGTGCATTAAGTACATCAAAACAGCAAATCACAGTCTTTGCAGAGAAGTCTGTGGACCAGTCTGGGATGACATGTAGCATGTAGCCACACAATTTCATTGCCATGTTCCTTAACAGCCACCTGTACAGCATCATAACAATTCAATGCAGTGAATTTCAGTGAAATGTATTATAATGGATTCAGTAATCATATGAACTCTAAGCTCTAGGTTAGGATTTATTTGATTTTTATGGGAAGGAAACAGGAAAATACTTTTAGGGAAGCCAGAACATAAAGAAGATTTTCATGTCTCATCAATTATGTAGAGAAAGCGTGTAGATTCCCCTTCATGCAGAAAAAGTTCTGAATGTAACAGAGACTGTTCTGTCATTTCCTCCTATCTGCAGTAATTATTCTTAGAATTATTTTTGTCCTTCATATCTTAGTACATGCCAATATTTTAGGATATAGATAGAATTACTAATTTATGTTACACTCAAAATATTGACATGCCCTCTTGTAGTTCTCATTCCCAAAACTACAGAAAGCTTTCATTCTACAGATTTTTGCTCAAAGACATGCAAAGAGCACCTTTATCATGACTATATATTGGACTAAGGTCTCCAAGGCAGAATGCAGGAGTGTCTTCAATTTGACTGGCGTAATGAATGTCCCAACTCAGCAAAGAAATAAACCAAAGCCAAGCCTCCAAAAATTAATATCTTCTGCCTTCTGGAGGCCACTGGCAAGCTGAGTAAGTATGAGTCAAATGGAGAGAGGATGAGCCAATTGAAAACCAATTCAGAATGGAGGATAACAGTGTCTTCTATGTTTTTGTTGTCTCTGGATTCAGAAGAATCAGTTTTCCCTTGGAAATGGGAACATAAACCAGTCCTTCCTTATGGATCAAATCTGGAAGATAGGAAGGTAGCCATATCTTTTAAACTGGTAGTCACTAGGTCACCTAGGCTGTATGTATAATACATGTCTATTAGCTGAATTATTTTAAAATACTTCCTGGCCTAGCCGCCTTCTACCTATTTTTTTGTTTTGTGTTGGAAGTAAATATTCCATGAAAAACTGAAAAAACAGAGTGATACAGGAAATAACTGGATATTTTTAGTGTTATATTAAGTATTTATTGAATCTGAACTTACCTCTACCTCTCCTTCCCTATATGCTCTAATTAAAAGGATATGGAATTAGGTACACTGCCACATTTTCTCTCTTTATGGATGTAAATATTTATTGCTAATCTCAGGCAATGTTTTAATTTGGGAGGAATGAGCACTTCAAATATCAGGATATTGATTAAAGCATTTACCTGGCTGATAGCAGGTACAAACACAAATACCTCAGGTGGAACTGAGAGCTGTTTCTACAGCATGTCAGGTGAATTGCCAGTCACTAGGTCACTGGATGGTGGATATGAGAAAGTCTCTGCTTTTGGTTTACCAGGGCTCAATCTGGAAGTTGCAACAGGATGCCAGGTGGTTTGCAACCTCTAAGTACAAAAGCTGAATAAACAGCTGCTTTGTTCATGCCCAGAAAACACAAACCAAACATCTCTGTTGTGAGCATTAGACAGGATATGCTCAAAATAGACTGTTAAATAGCCAAGAAGACAGATTGGCAAATATATATCTCCCTGGAGACACTACCTGCTTCCAGTTTGAGTATGAGAGAAGACCAAAATTTTGGCTTTGTCATCCATGGGTAGAAGTAAACAGCAGTTCACTTTGAAATGTAAATCACCATTATCCAAGGTAACAGGAAGATTTCCATTGATTTCATCAATTCACTTGTGACTTCAAGGTCTTTTGAGCAGTTCTGTCTCTGATATATTCAAAAGAGTGGCTTCAAAAGATTCTTAATAATAATCATCATTTTTTTCTCAAGAAAAAACCAAAGCCCCCATGACATACATTCTTAGAGCTGTATTATCTTTTTGGTATTATTATTGATTTAAATCAGACTTCAAGACACATTTACATTTCCTCATGACTGTTATATTCCATTCAGTTGAAAAGAAAAATGGTTTGGTTCACTTTAGAAAAAGACTAGCATTCATCATCACAACTTTGATGTTGGGTTTATTATATCACAGATTTCATAATAATTTTAATTAGAGGAGGGACTGCAGTAAGTATACCTTCTAACTCTGATGATAAATAATAATGTGCTTCCTCTTAATTAATATGAGCCTTTTTTTTTTAATTAAAAGGATTACTAAAGTGTCATTTTGAAATCATTACCCTGATTAGCATACCATTAGCTTGCACACATCTTGAAAAATAAAATAAGCATAAGTGCTTAGCCAAAGGAAAGACCTACTTTTCTCCATAATAATGACAGTAATAATCAACAGCCACAGATGTGAGGTTTATTTGCTAAATGCATAGGTTATAAAACTCACAAGACTGTAGCTACTTTGTCTGCAATAGTCTTGTAGTCTTTTGTCATGCAAAAACATTAACTCAGAAAGTTCTTATGGATACTAGGAAGTAAATTTCCTAGCTTTTAATCTTGGAGATTATGATGGTCTTTGTGTTGTGGACAGTACTTAGTGCAATGATGCACTGATCTCTGTCTGAAAGCCATATGTACTGCTTTAAGAGAGTTTGAAGACAGTTTCTATTGTGTAAACCCAAATTTAAGTGGTAAAATATGTGCTAGAAATAAGGTGAAATAAGTAATTGTGAAGACAAAATTAGTAACATCAAAATGTTGCCCAGGTGATTTCCCTTCTTTATAAAACAGAGGACACTAATTTAATTTGTTTGCTTTCTTTCCCAGAACTAAATGCCTGCTTTTCATTAATGTATGATTTATTGTCCATTTAAATAGACAAACTCTAAGAACCACTAGAGACAGTTCAGGGTCTGTTATGGTACATTTGTTAAACCATGTTTCAAATAGGGCTTGGATTTATTTCTTTGAAATGCACCTCTAGCTCTTGGTGAAATTTGAAGCCTATTCTTCTCCGCCTGACTAATTGTCCTTTTCTAATTTTGTCAGCAAATCAACTTAATAATAGGCCTATCTGCTTACCAAACCAAGGATGTGGTTTAAAAATGTCTCCTAAATGATTCTCAGCTTGGAATATGTGAAGAATAAGAATTTTAAGCATTTTTAAATGAGAAAATAAATTCAATAGATGATAAAGAGAGCATGAAATCTTGCATGAAAACAAAGAAGACTGAACTTTATCTCTCAGAGGAAATAGACAACATGTGCCTAAAACAGATTAACAGTTCCCTCTCATATTTTACTTTGATGAAACTAGAGGAATTAATGATAAAACAAACATTCAAATGTCCTCTGCATTTTTCTTGACAAATTATGAAAGTACTGACGTATCACCATGCTTAGTCTGTTCTCAGGACTTTTGCTTACAGTTAGTGTGATTTATTTCATGGAATCACATGAGGTGGCCTAATTCCTAGAGGTCATCTACTTCAAATTCATGCCCAGAGCAAGTCCATTTAAGGTTGCTCAGGAAATTTTCCTGTCAAATACCTTTAGACAGGAAATTCCTTTCTCTCTTTTCTTCAAGGAAGAAAAAGCCACGGCTTTAGTCATATCAGCTAATATTTTCATGTTTGAATAAGGGTGGGATTCACTTAATCTCATATATGTGTGATATGGTTATTGGGAATCAGTATAGAAGACTGAAAAAGTCTAGCATTTTATTAATCTCATTTTAGGGAAAAAAGCATACAGCATTATATGAATCATGCTCTGTATTTTTCTCCTCTTTACTGATCATAAAGACGCCCAAGCTTACTGATTCTAATGGAGCAGCTGTATGATAAAAATCTAAAGTCAGGCAGGATGTGCCTTATGCTAGGAGAAGAAAGCAAAAACTTTTTTTTTTTTTTTTTGTAAGAATGAAGGCAAAAGTATTGTTTTGAGAAAAATTACCTTGGTGAAATTATCATCAATTATGAAACCTGAAAGAGATATTTTCACACTTATAAAAGAGAGTGATGGTTATTCTCAAATTTCTCCACCTGCCTTAAAGAACATAGAGTTGACAATAATACTGTCTTTTCTTCAAGGAATAATCCACTTTGATATTGATCCCATAAAGTCATATAAAATAATAATGGAGGAAGTTCAATCCTATTTGGTCATCTAGTCACTGGAGTCTTGGTTTCTTCTTCCCGACTCTATAGTTTTTATCCACATGTTGACCACCTGGATTTGCATCACTTTTTTTAGGAAATACCATTGTGAAGATTCACTTTTGAACAAAGTTCTTGTCTCTTTTCTTCCAACTACAGCCCTCATATGAAAGTGATTTTTTTTTTTTTCTTTGCATATACCTCATAAATGTCAGAATAATTTCTGGTAAGATGATGACAAAAATAATGGTAAATAACTTTCTACTGAGGACTGATAAATCTTCCTTCACAGTTAATGATTAAACTCCCTTTGACCTCCATCATCAAAATTAAATGTTTAGTCGTAAATTAGCCTTCTAATTACTCCTCATTATTCAGTCATTTCAGCCACTTAATCATGAATCCTTTCCAGCGCCTTCCAATGAACAGCTGCCAGCTTGACTGAGGGTTTTTTTTGTTGTTTGATTCCCTCACTGGTTATTGACAGGAACAGTCTATACACAGTATTTCAGATGCAAAGTACTACCCAGAGGAACCTGATCAAGGACATGACACTTCTGTGTGCACAGCTTTCAGTCATGTTTTCTGAACTGTCGCATTACAAAATATTGCTCAGTCTAATTTACTCCTGGTGTCTTTCGGTCTCCCTTGGCAGTACTTTGGCATCTAGATTTCTTTGTGTGTCTCACCTAGTTTACAGGTTTTGTGGAGTTTTTTTGGAAGACTAATCTGATTTTCCAAATTCAAAATACCAGTATAAGAGACCGTAAAGGAGCTGCACACATGAGCATAGGTCATAGAATGGAAGAACCACAGGATGCTTCAGGTTGGAGGGGACCTTAAAGATCATTTATTTCCAGTCCCCATGCCATGGGCTGGGACATCTTCCTCTAGACCAAGCCACATCCAACCTGGCCTGGAACATTTCCAGGTATGGGGCAGAGAAAACTCATCTCTCAGCATGAATTTTAAGCAAATGCCACTGTACCAATCCTACAAAGTTTCATAAAATCTTCATGATTCATCCGTTCTGGTCACTTATAGGGCTGGACTAAGGATTTAGAATTCTTTCATGTGATTGGAACCTAGGCAACTATCTGATTTATTATTTTATTCACTTTTTTTTTTTTTTCCCCATGGTGTTACCACATTGCCTGCCCAGGGTTCCCAGGATTTAAATTAGAAATATAAGTTAGAATAAAATCTGGAGGCTTAGGAGCATGCTTAAGCTCTTTTCTCCTCAATTGCACACATCCTCTTTTCAAGTGTTTTTAATTCATGATATATTTATTTTAATAGCTTGTTGGAAAATAAGTAAACTATAATTTACTGAAAGTTTCCCCTCTTCATTTTGGGCCAGTGGCACAATCACCTTCCTATGGCGTTCTTCAAAATGTCAGTGAATGTGTCCTTACAGCAATAACAATAGAACACTTCTCCTGTTAAGAACTTTTATCCCAAATATAAAGACTCATGTCTCCCTGAAATGGCAGTACCTTATCCTATAAGCAGTGAACCTACATAACAGGTTAGAGCATCAAGTTAAGAATTTCATATCTGATTAAAACCACAGGTGAAATTTAGATCAGCAAAATGCAATTATCTGAACCGAAGGACACCTGGGTTATCTCATGCTCTTACAGAGGCTGGCATGGGATCATTAGTGGCCACATGTAGTCAGAAGCTAATTTTCTGTCTCATCTGAAAGGCATCATCTCCAGCAGCACAATAGCCAACACACATGCTGGGGCAAAAATTGAGAGTCAGGCTATTAACAGAAATGTTGACTGCACCTCTCACAGCACCTTGCTGTTTGTTGGGTGCCTCTTCCAGCATGACCCTGATTATGCAGTTGTAGGTAAATAATTTATGTTCTGTATTGGATTTCTGGGCCTGTGCCTGCAGCAGCTTCTAACTGTTCTGTTAAAATGGCACCTTTAACTTAAACTCTCTGTTCTGTCAGTTCTCTGTAGTGCATTGAAGGAAAATAAGGATCTGATAATTACAAAAAAACCTTAAATGAACTCCTGATGTGTAAAAACATTTCATAAACTATTGTGCAGTCATAAAAATATGGCCAGAATTGAATGGTCTTGCTAGGACATAATCACTTGATTGTAAACTGTCTTTAATCAATAGACAATCCATAGTCTCCCTCTTCTGATAGATTCCACATTCATTGGCAGTCAAGCTGTTAAACATAAAAAATTAAGACTAGAAGTTTTTCAGTCATCACAGCCCCTTGTACTCCTGCTTTCAGGCCATGGCTGTACCAGTCACCTTGTTACTTGACAAGTCATACCTTCCACAGTGTGACATTTAATTAGAGTTATTCAAGAGATTAGCTATTTGTACTGTAAGGGAAAAATATTAGAAACCAAAAGAGTGCATGCAGTCCTCAATGCAGGTTGAAAGGGCTGAATGAAGCACATATTTTTTCCTAACACACTCCTGTGTTCTCCTGTGAATTTGATGCAGTTGTCAAACAATGTCCCTTTGACACATGGTAGCACCAGATAATCAGATTACAATGAAAAACAATAAAATGGGAATTGAGCTGGGTCATTCTTCACCCACTCTGTCATTCACACTGAGGATCTTTCAAAGGTATCTGATGACAGGGCCATCAGAGGGCCATGTCCTTGAATAACTTGGCAGCTGCATGAAATAAAAGTCAGCTCTGCTTTCCTTCCATTGCAGTATTTTCTTTTCAAATCTCGTGTCTCCTGAATATTTGTGTTCTCTGCCACTTTTCTATTGTTAGCCTTGTAGAGGAGCAAAAGTAGAGATGTGAAAGTGCAACAAACATGGAGTCATAGAATAACAGAATATTCTGAGTTGGAAGGGAGCCGTGAGGTTCATTGAGTCCAACTCCTGGCCCTTCAAAGGACACCCCAAGAGTCCCACCATGTGCCCCACAGAATTGTCCAAATACTTCTTAAACTCTGTCAGGCTGGTGCTGTGAGCACTTCCCTGGGGTGCCTGACCCAGTTCCCAACCACCCTCTGAGTGAATAATATCTAATATCCACCCTAAACCCCTCCTGACACAGCTTCAGGCTATTCCCTCAGGTCCTGTCGCTGGTCACCACAGAGAGAGATCAATGCCTGCCCTGTTGCCTACCCTTGTGAGGTTAAGCTGTACACAACAATGAGGTTTCCCCTCAGTCTCCTCTTCTCCAGGCCAAACAAACCAAGTGACTTGAGCCACTCCTCACAAGGTTTCTCCTCTAGACCCTTCACCATCTACATAGCTCTACTTTTTCATAACCTCTCTTCTCTTCCTTATTCTCCTAACTGGAAAAATGAAAGAGGGTTTCATTTACCTTTATAACGGTATCAGTCTTAAGGTGATTTGACAAAATTCAAGATATCTTTGCTACCTCTGGACTTGATCAGGGTTGTTTTTTATCCCAGCAGTACAAAGAATTGATGTCTCATTCATTTGCAACTCACATGGGTTATTTTGCATCATTTTACAAAGAGGTGAATTTGGGGTCATTTTAGCATGTAAATCTAATGTAAATCTACTCATTCCCAACCCTAACACACACATTCAGAAGATCTGAAGTCCGAGCAGCATTGAGGCTTGGTCTCTGGGGTAATGCCCTTATAGAACAGAGGTTTTATTTGTTCCACATCTTTCTCAGAACTCGCGTTGAAATTGCCTAAAGCAATTTGGGATGATCCTTGGATTTCCAGTAGAGTCAACAGTTTGTAAAAAAGGCTTAACTCACAGAACTCTGAATGATCTAGGATCACAGAGATGAAAGATAAAAAAAAAAAAATTACATGTACTGTAGTCCCAGACAACATTCAATTGTTCTCTCTAGTCCATGATCTCAAGTCTTTCATTTTTTAGTGTGAACTAGTTAACAGTGTTGTCCTGCATGCTATTACATATCATTAATGAAAAAAGTGAATTTTTCTTTTTTCCATTCCATCTGGCACCAGTGTGCAACTCCTTTGTCTGTCACTTAACCTTTATTGCAACTCACTTCAACATCCTTAATTCCTAGATGTCCTGTAGATGTGCCAGGTCATTTCCAAATGAGGTCCCCACCTAATTTCTTGATTTTAAATACCTTTTATTTAATCCATATAGATTATCATAGCTGATTCCATAATCACGGCGTCTGCTTTTGCTGACTCCATTAACAACATAATATATGCCCAAATAGACATCTCCCACTGGATATGTCACCAGAAAGCATATAAAGCATACATCTAAATGTATTTGTCTTGTCAACCATGTGGCCAAATGAAGAGAAACTGAACCACTGTTACAACAAAGTCTTGCTTCCTGGATTTACAAATACTCATGTCCAAATTATGAAGATGCTGCAGCTGAGTGATAATTTTCAAAGGCCAATATTGTTTGGAAACTGGTGTAATTTCTCAACTATTTGGTAAGACTTTTGCTTTTAAAAGTTATATTTGCATGTTCCTCAATGATATCTGCTAGATCCTTCTGGTTCAGAAGATCCTATGTTCACAACTTAAGTTTTGCTGGCAAGGAGCACTTCCAGGCCCCAACTGTTTCTTACCCAATTTTCCTGTGCACTTCAGAAATTCAGCTCTGGCATAGCATATGTGGGAGATGCTTCAGGTGAGTCTTCTCTATTTAAGATTTTCAGAGGAAAAAATAAAGTTGAATACGCTAGGAGAAATTTAGTAGCCTCTGGAGAGTGTAAATGGCATTTTAATTCTTGTTCAAATTGGAATCCAATAATTTTTTTCAGGATTTAGGCATTTGGTCAAGCCTTACAAATTTCTAATTTTCCCTTTCTTAGCTTATTGTTTAATGAGATTATCTTTATACATAACTAATGATTATCTTCCAGCAGGACTATTTTAACAATACAGTGTGAACTCAAGACCATTAGAGACTGAGTCTTCTTCATGGAGAAGTATCTGTGGTATTGGGATGCAACCAGGGCTTGTATATGAAGTTGTATCCTCAGCTCAACACATGTCCTGACAAAGGTACAATTTCAGTTATAATGGAAAAGGGAAGGAATTTCATGTTATGTGGTGCTTTAACATCTTATCTCCTTTCTTTCATAAACTGGTAGGAAAAAATCAGAGTAAATCACTGAATAAACCCATCCACACACTTTCAGAAAGGAATTCAGGAAAGATTAAAATAAAATAAATACTTTGTGGCATAATATAATGCTGGTTGACCTAAGATATTCTAGTGTTTCCTGGGAAGTTTTCTGTCTTCTTATGCAAATCTACAGGAACACGAATTATTGACCAAATAGACCCTTCTGAAGCAGCTATCCAGTCAATGAGTACTTTGGAACACTTCAACATGCACATGATTGTCTAAGCAGACAGTCAGAGCTTCTTTGGGACCACAACAGTGTTCCATTGTGCCAAAGGACCCTGGTACTCATACTTGTATAGGATATCTATTTCATTTGTTCGTTAATTCATAAGTTACCTTTTCTTAGAAATTTGTTCCTATTTTCCACAGCCTAATAGCTCCATCCACTGTGATATGTTTTTTGTAAAGCATAAGCAAAGAATGACTTGATACAACTTCATTTAAACAAATACACTCTCAGAAACACTGAAAGCTCTCCCTTTTTACACCGAAATCAAGCAGAACTACTAAAGTATGTAGTCCAAGAGCCCAAAGATGTTATGATACAAAAATCTTCAACATCACAAATTATGAAGTATACAGTCAAAGCATTCATGCAGAGTCAGAAACGTCAATGGAATTACTGCTTTTTCTTTCATATGGCATGTTAAAATGTTTCTGTTCTTTTGCTCCTTGCCACAAACTCTGTACAAAGCAGGGCTAAGAATAGGATTTTGCAATCAGAGTGTGACTGCACAGCAAAGAGCTGTCTGGTCTTACTCAGCTGCTGCCCTCAGTCCCAGCAGGAAAGATGAAAGAGAAGAATCTTTCTCCTCACAGAAGTTACAGAAGATGCCCAGATAGGGGAGGCTTCTGGGAGGTAAATCTTTGGTAAATACAGTAGAGCATAAGTTGATAATATGAAGGGACATGAGGAGTTCCTGACAGAACTAAGATTCAGATGGCCTAAAAAGTAAAATATTCTACTTAAGGTTGTAGAGGGAATTAATAATACTTCATTTACCAGGTCGCCAAAGAGGTTGTGGAGTCTCCACCTTTAGAGATACTCAAAAGTAGTCTGGACACAATCCTGAGGAAGGTGATTTTGGGGCCTCTGCTTGAGCTGGACAAGATGACCTCCAGTAGTCCCTTCCAAAATTATCCATTCTGTCATTGTACAATTGAAAGAGTTTGAGCCACTTAAAGCCATTATTTTGAGAACAAGCCTAAAGGGAAGAGCCCATTTTTCATCATTTGTGCATGGGACTATTTTTTCTGTACCAAGGATTTGCAGCTAGTTTTTGTTCCATTTAGAGTGAATTTTAGAGATTCACAGCCCTCTTGGGAACACTTATGTTAATTTATTAATACATTACTGTTGTTTAAACTATTTTTGTTAAATTCTGCTTCAGAGCTATACAGATTTATTTTAAATACCTGTTTTCTCATTTAATCATTTTCGTACAGTACAGCTGTATATTCTAGAATTGTAATTGAAAACAGCAACAGATCCTTAAATGAATCAACATTATCTGGCACCTCTAATTAGCTACCATGGGGAGCTAACAGCATTATCATTACTCTAACTAATAAATTATGTTTTCTTACCTGAGTTCACAATGTCCATTTGCTAATGCCAGTACTGCTAATCTGTGACAGCCACCCTGGTGTTCTTTCAATATCTGTTCTACTAGGGCTCTTCATTGAAGCCTGCTGTGATTGGTGACGTGCATTATAATGCCAGCTTAATTACTAAACTACGAAAATGTACACGCTCACATGCGCTCACAGCTCTGAAGTGCTTCCTTTAGGCAACAGATAGCAATATAAACCAAATGCTTAACATGTACTATCAGGAGGAAAGGGGGCAGAAATTCAAAGCTTTCCTTTCAGTCACTTACTAGCATTTTGATGAGGTAATATTTTACACTGTGAATTCACTTTGGAATTTCTTCTACAAGTCCCCTTCCTTCTCATACATTTCTGCATTTTAGATATGTCAACTCACAGATGCAGCTAGGAGAGCCAGATGTTACCTGTTGTTCATATTAGTATGATTGCTAATATAAAAACAAAGCAAAGACCCCTTTACAGGTAATGACAGGGTTTTCACACATGCCAAGGAGTTCAACTTTAACCAACCAAAGACATGAAAAACGCTTACTGTTCTGTTCAGCTCACTTTATTTTCTACAGCATCATGCAATTATTGTACTATTGGGAGGTTCAGTGATGGATTTTTTGAAAGGCAATGGGTACACTGGCCTGTACCTTGGCCCTGATGCATTTCCAATATCCTTATATCTCAGAAATACACTCCAAGTAAGTAGATTTATAAATTTCCGGCCGAAAATTCATAGACAGCTATAGGTAAATAGATGGAAAAACATGAACTTGGGAGGGAGAGGGGAAAGTGCAGAGCTTAATAATATGACGTAAAGAAAGACCTGGAGTGAAGGGGTATTAAGTGAGCAAACTGCTTAATGGATGCTCTACAACTGTCAACAACAAAGCTGACAAGTGCTGTATGTTCTTCAGCAGCATATTGTGGTTCAAAGTATGAAACGAAACATTTAAGACATGGAAATAAGTTTTGTGTCATTCCCGATGTTGTGGATTTGGAATAATAAATTTTCCCCTGTGTTTTGGCTTCAAAGATGAATTGTTTTATTTCAATCTGTTTTACCTGACCATCAAAATCGTTAAATAGAAGGAAAGTCCATAAAGTACCTTGCAGTGAAATTTTTTAATTCCTATTCCACTTTTTGTTTGTTATTTCATTTTGCCATAATGACTGTCATATTTTATTTTCAATTCAGAAAATTCAAACTATATATACAATTCATCAAAGTTTCAATGGGTACTTAATATTCTGTCAGTGATCTCCTTGTTAAATAAATCCTCTCAGATGTTTTCAACTTTGCCTACTTTAACTTTCACCCACTTTCCTTTCCTAACACAACACAAAAAGTAATTTATCTTGTTTCATTTAAAAATTTTCAGTCATTTACTCATGAGCAGTCCTTAATTGCAATTGAAGTAGCAATCCCATAGAACCATGAATGTTACTACTTGTAAACATTTCTTTGTAATTATACTATCACTGTTGGGAAACACAAGCTTTCCTTTTGTGTTTGAAGAATTTCAAAATTTAAGCACAGAGTTTACTGCTGAGTCTCAAATTATATAGACTCAGCAAAGCCACACTACAAGAGTAATATAATGGTAAAGTGGTAAAGTAACTACAAGAGAAATATAATGGAAGTCTGAGTGTAATTTTGATCTTATACCTTCAGAATTAAATTCCCATTTGCTTCACTGGAGATTCTGATGAAGCACACTAATGTTGAATACCCAGCAGCCAACATCCAGTAGTTCACAGTCAAGTACAGGTGACTAAACTCAGAGGTTAAAAAACACAGTAGGTAAGTTGCCTTTATGACCTCTTAGTGCTCAAATGCTGAAAACCATTAGTCAAGTATGCTTCTTAATAAGACATTAACTAGCCTTAAACTGTCAAAACCTTAAAAAATAGGGTCTGCCTTCTTTCTTCCAAATGCTCTCTTATTCTAAGAAAACAAACTGAACCTTAGACAATAATTTAATAATGGATTTAAAAAAATACATCTTGATTACTTTGAAATGACCACCTGAGTCACGTGGTACCTTCAGAAAATACCACCTAGAGCTAAAAATCCAATACTGCAAAGACTGCACCTTTACAGCAAGTTTTGGCTTTGAAATTTGTGATTTCTTATAAAGTATTTTTTAGGTTTTTTGGTGTTTTTTTTTTTCTCCTGAGCTACTGATAATGATAACCTCCTTCTGTATGTTGCAAGGAAAGGGATTTAATGGAGAAAGTAATACATATATGTAGTGCAGATATATGAACCTGTAAGAGTTTGATTAAAATCAGCAAGAGATATATCAACATAAATCTATTTCTGGAATACTCATGAGTACTTGGGGAGGGAGGTACTATTTCAAAGCTTTCAGGTGCCTTTTTCTTTTCCTTTTTTTTTTTTTTAATGATGCAAGAGGAGAAATTGTTATTTCAAATATTTCATGTGATAGTTGTTACTGAAGTTGCTACATTGTTGAATTTACCCTGTTTCGTTTCCTTTCATTTCATTTGCAAGCTCTCACTAAATCCATGAATTCAAAACACTTACTGAATTGCAATTTATTGTTATTTTCTCTGTCTCTTGACATTTTCCTTCAAATCACAGTGATAGCACAACATGCAGGGTGTCACTGTGCAGGGTGTCACTGACTCCATCAATCAGGAGTATACCAGGATGCTTTGACAGGTGCAGTGGTTAACACGATTTGTTCAGATCACAAACCCACAACTCCACAGACCTAACGCCATGGCTTCTCTACACTCTCAAAAATTGCAGTCATAATGAGAAAAGTAATTGCTGAATATTGTGCACTGAACACTCAGTTCAGCATTGTGCTCACACACTCCTGAGCTGATATTTTTTGTTTCTAAAATGGGCCCACATTTCCAAACTGGCTGAGTCTGACAGCTTGCTGCATGTTGTGCTCTGTGGCAGTAGCATTGCTGTAAGCTGAGTATCTGCACCCTTCATTTATTTGTGCTAAAGGAAGTGGAGCAGCATCAGTGCACATCTGTGAAACCAGAATAATTAGGCTTATAGTCACAGTCTGGCAGTCTAGGACAAGTTTCTTTTTAAGAGGAAGGGTAGTTTTGTTCTTTGAAAATAACATTAGCAACCACTAAAATTGGTTGGTTGCTCTGTCCTTGTCCACTAAGGAGTTTTGAAAGCAACCTTGCTCTTGCTCCTAACAAAATATGAATACAGCGATGACACCCATCTCATTAACTCTCAGTTCTTGCCTGCTATTTTTCTTCAGTTAGCTAATGAGGGTATGTAAGGCATACGAGTAAATTTTATTTTTCTACTGAGAAAAAAAGATACATAGGGCTCTAGCTCAAGAGGAGTAGTCTGCAACCATAGTCTCTATATTTATCACCTGTGTTGTCACTGAATTGTTAGGCACCCAGTTTTGCTTCAGTTTGTTACCTCCCAAGATGGATATACCAGATGGTATTATTTCTTGTCTGTGTTATGCTCCTATTCTATTCCTGTCAATATACACACTTATGAATGAATTTCAGCCTGTCAGCCTTGCGGAATGCTCTGCGAAGGATGTAAGTGTTGCAAATAGATACTGATACTCATTGGCAAGATTTGTTCATTTATCTCAAAGCAATCATAGTGAGTTTGGCCAACATGTGCACACATAGCAAATTAAGAGGCACCCTGCAACACATCAATCAAAAGTTTAATATATCGTTCCCTCTCATCTATTCCACTCTTCTACAAATCTGTTCCCTCATTTAAATCAGCTCTAGAAACAGACATATCTAAAAGTGAACTTCAGGGTTTGAAGATCTGTGTTGCTCTGAGGTCATCTTATAGCAGGCTAAGATCAGTTTTTTTCCCAATACTTAGGACCTGCTGAGAAATAAATACTTTTGCTGTATAGTAAGAACCAGTGATGGCCTAAAAGGCAGCTGTCCATTCAACAGTCTTCCTATGTTCTGATTATGAACATTGTTCTGAATATTGTATTTCTTTTGCACTTAGCTGAGAAAACAGATACGGGGAAACAGAACATGCCTTTCCTAAGAGCATGTGTTGTATAACCAAAGCTCTTGATGCTGCTGAAGCACCACAGGTAACTTCTGCATCTCTAAGAGCAGTAGTGTGATCTGTCCCTGACTTGCCCCTCAGATTTCTTCAGTAGCTTTCATCAGTGGAAACTGCTTAAAGCTTAAAGAATTATGTATAATATGTATAATTTCTTTTTTCTCTCTATTTCTTTCACATGTCCCTGATCATGGATTTTTTTTTTCTGAACAAAAGAGTCAAGTTGTTGTTCTTACATCTACAAGTCAAGGAGCCTCTTATCCAACACTCTCCACATTTACCTCATCAAAAGAAAAGTACATAGACATGCATCAAGCTGGCTGCAAAGGATTTAAGACTCTTCCTGTGGGTTTGCAGAAAAATTCTGTTGTGAGAATAATTTTGGTTTGCCTCCAGACACTTTTAAAAGTTTTGTTGGTTTGTTGTTTTTTTTTCCCCCATCTGGTATGATGTCAACCCAAGATTCAAAAACTATCTTATAGGATTTAGTTAATCAGGTACAGATTTATGCTTCTGAGTTATTGCCTCTTTATGGTCCCCAGAGAGAAAAATTGGCCATTCCATGATAAAATTAACCTTATCTTGCTAAAACAGAGATTTCAAAATGCCTTCACTGACTGTGGAGATTTACAAGAATAGACAGCAGAGTCTAACTCAGACATGGCCACAGCTTTGTAAATATAAATCCCAAACCTATTATAATTTTTCAGTTTTGACCTTAACTAGTTTCTTTACCCCCTTATTTCCCGTAATTTGTAGCACCATATTTGTACAACATATGGTCTCTGTTCCTCTGACTTTTCAACAAATAGCACCATCATAAATAGCTTCAGCATCCTTAATCTCTCCAGGCCTTGTGGAACAATATACATTTTGGGGTTTAATTACTATGTGTTTCATTTGCTTCAGCAAGGGTCCTCTGTTAATTCACTCTGTTTTGCTCTTACAGGAAAATATGTTCTGGTGGTGAGTAAGTTTTGTGCATTCTCCCAGATCAAAACTCTCTTCTGTAGTCAGATTCCCTTTCAAGGAGTTGAATATCTTGGGATATCTTCTTTGTATATTTTCTTCCTGTAGCAGTAACAGGGTTCAGCTTCAGGCATGTTTAGCTCCCTAGGCCTTATTCTAAGACAAATACCAGAATAAGAACAGACCAGTTTCTTATGTCACTTTTTCTCATGTCTATTAAAATGTCACCCAGAACCCATATGCTTTTTTCCCCTTGCCTATCCTGCTTTCTTTTTCTCTAGTATTTACCTTGTGACTAAAGACCTCATTAATTCTGGGTACATTGTGTTTACACATTGTTTTGTTTCATTATGCCATCTGTCTGTTCTGCTGGGGGAAGCACTTGGGGACAAGAGTTTTATCAGAATCCACTGATCAGAAAAAGACTGTGTTGTGCTGGTGCAATATAGAGGTCGTAGAACATAGCATTCTACACAAGTTTTTTACCAGAAAAAGACAGAGGTGTAAATACTAATTAGAAAAAAAAATCCTAAAATTTGTATCAATGCTTCTGTTGCAGGGAAGAGAAGGAAACTGAAAAAGATGTAGCTCTCTTGCCTGTTTTTTAGGCCATTAAATAAAATAAATATTTTAAGAACACTGGAAGTATGATTGAACAAGTTCAGGGTTCTAAATAATTGTATTTTTGCTGAATTTTACCCTTTAAAGATTTTTCAAGTCTTTCCATGACATGACAATTATTCTCCACATTTTTCAAATGCTTTTCCATTCCTTCATTTGCTCATGATTGCCCTGATGACCTTTAAAAAGTGCTAGATTACAGGAGTACATTAGCAACTTACATAAATATGTAGAGTCATTCAGTTGTGTGCACTTCTAGTTCTTTAGGAAACCATGCGTTATAAAGTATGTGATGGATGAATATTGCTGATGATACAGTTTGAAGAATTCTCTCATTCTCTTTCATGCTCTGTCTCTTTTCCCTTATACAAACTCAAAGAAGGAAAAGCTTTAGTCAGATATCATTCTGTCACCACTGAGAGAAGTTTGACCCAAGGATGGTTCTTTTATGTCCAGAAGTCCAACTGCTTGGTCTGACCTTCTGAGCTACATATGAGTAATGACCCATGTGGAGGAAGACATTCCCATTCTCAGATCTTAAAAATAGAGCCTTTTTTTCTTCTTCTTTTTTTTTTTTTTTTCTTTTCCAGATACAAATCGTTGAATTGTAGAATATTCTTGTAGAAAGAGGCCTTAAAAATCCCATAGTTTCAACTCCTCTGCCATGGATAGGAACACCTTTCACTAGATCATGTTGCTCTGAGCCCATCCAACTTCTCAATTCTCATAATTTTTGCTTGCACTTCATTTACACTAGAAATCCCTTCAGGCAGGAGGTAGTTATAGAATTCAGGAATGTTTAGGGTGGAAAGGGACACTAAAAACCTTCTAGTCCTTAATAGCTTTTGTACTGTGCATGTTTGAATTATACTTCTGTGAAACCTCTGGTAGTATGGTACTTCAAATGACAGCCAAAACCACAACATATATTTCAATTATATTTTCTCTTTAAAATCTCAAAAACCTCAAGAAACAGCTAAGTATTGTTTTTATTTGTTCTTTAGAGAGTGTTCAGACTGATTACTGTCATACTTGCGTGAATCACTGCAGAAAGCTAGCATAACAGTTAATTATCTTTGTGAACCTCTCCCAGGTTTTTCATCAAAGATGCTTGTGTTTTGCACTCGAAGCCTGGAGATATCATTAAAATTTAGGGAATTGGAAGCTGAGGAAAAAAAAAAATTTTTACTAAACATCATCAGGTTTAGTCTTTTTCATTTTGCTGCTTGACTACAGCAGTAGGTAGGAGGAAGGAAATCAAAGGTGGGATAGTGTGCAGATAGGTTAGTGCCATGGCAGCCTGGCTACTCACAGCCTTCTTGCAGTCACTAGAATGGGGCTGAAGAAAATCTTTTGAGGAAATTGAGCAGAATCAGGACAAAACTTCTAAGGGATAAAACTGAAAACTGCCTCTCTAGCAGCTTGAATAATTTTAAGCTGTGCAGGAGTATTGATGGAAAGAAATACACTGGAGCAGAAAAGGGAAAAGACAAGGACCAAGAGAAGCTGTCTAAAGCAAAAGGCAACCTTTCAGACACTAGCAGACAGTATTTGTGACTGAGATACTACAGCAGAGAATAATGTGCTGGCACAGTATAGGAAATGTATAAATCTGAATGGGAACAGGCAGCTCAAAGAACCAGAGGTAACCACAACTTAAAATATGAATAGCTAAAGAGAAATTTTTCAGGTAGGGCACTCACAGGCAACCTGTACTGATATATTAAACAAGATCTGGGAAGATCTAAGCATTAATACATTATTGCACATGCATAGGTCTATTTTTATTTAAGGACATATTTGACATACAGCAAATTCAGAGTAATAATTATTAATTTTAGCAGTGATCTGCAAAATAATTAGAAGCATCATTTCAATTGGAATTTTCAAATATTAAACCCAGAAATAAACAACCACTTCTGTGGATGAATTGAGATTGTTTGATAAATAAAATAACCCTATTTTAATCCATCTGTCTGTGTGGAAGAAAGTCCCAGCACTGAGAAGAAAATAAACAAGCTATCTTTGCCAAAAAAGTAGTTTTGCTATCTAAGTGAATGACTGGATTTATTTTGCTGGTATCTAAGAAACTAACATGATTTCCTTCTGTACTGCCATAACAAGTGGGTCTAATACATTTTTTTGGAAATAAGAACAGGATTTGATGCAAAAACACTTTTATCATAGGAATCAGTAATTCCAAGGGAAACTTTGCTGACCAAGCTCTTCACGAGAAATATTCCAATTTGGTACAATAATTCCTTTTATTTTTCCTTACACAGCGGATTCAAAATATGCTTTTGCACAGCTACCCAGTGAGTAATCAAAGTTAGAGTTATTCCATTCATTGGTTTCTGTGAGGAACATTCCTCAGATAAATATCAAGGGATTTTTAGTAAAACATGTAAGATTTAGTGCTGCACTGAGATCATGGGGAGAAGGACTTAGTCCGGGAGAATGCTGTTGAAATGGTAGTAATTGGGAAAATGAAATGAGAAAATTGGAATATACTATATATATGACGTGCGGGAATAACTATGAGGTGGTATTGAAAAACCATGTGTTTGTGGATAGTAATGGGACTCATAACACAGAAACATTGGTACTCCTTTTGTTTTACAAGGCAAGGATGCAGAACAACAGAATCGCTATAACCTAGCCAATAAAATAAAATTTTTTTTAAAAGTTGAAGCAAAGGAAAGGCCAACAAAGAGTTAAATCATGTCTCAGTTACCAGGAAACAAAATATGGAAAATTGTGAAATTGCAGCTTGGCTTTTATACTTGCTGTTGTGAGCTAATTATTTTCTGATGAGCTGGGGTCTAAGTTTGAAAACTGGTTTACAAGACACTGAGCTTAAGAAAACTCAAGCATCAAAGTTTAGTGAATAACAATAAAATCCTTGGCTTTAACTTCCTTGTGTCATGTTCATTCCCACCAGAGCTTTACAGCCTTCAGCAAAAACCTTAGGAATCCTTTTTCCCTCCTACCCTTAAGCAGAAGCAGCCCAACTACTGCTACTGATCCCAGTATCACAACTTACCAGTGCAGGAAGAATACACTAGAGCAGAACTTATGCTTCATTTACAGACTAATCCTCAGTGGCTATTTCCCTGGTTATTCCCAAGGCTGCAAAGAGTTGTGAAGCAATTCAAGTTGAACACAAAAAGCAGCACACAGAAGTCCTGACATTCAGCTCCTCTGGGATTTCGTGTGACAGCTTGGCTGAACATTAAAAATGAATGTTGCAAATTCTTTTATAAGGTTATGATTTTTTTTATATGTCTGTTTTTTTCAACCCACAAATAAGATTAGTACATTTGCAAAGAATAACCTTTCCTACTCTGTTTGATGCTATCCCCACTAGCTAAAGAACCTCTGTACTGAACTGGCTCTGTCCAAACACCATTTGAGCATTAAGTATTAATGATGTCTGTAGTCCTTCTAACTAAGCACAGGAATCTGTGGCCATAAATAGCATTAGTTCTTTTTCTGCTGCAATGTCATTTATAAAACACTCTTGAATTTCCTTTTCTTACAAACTTTGCTAGTTTGTGCCAGGTAGCCTTCTCCCATACATGAATTTAACAGGGTTTATTAGAATTCCATCAAATCCTGTCATCAGAGAATACATTTGTCTTTCATTCATCCGCTACTCACCAGACTTCCATTGATTCCAGTCCATTTCACGTAGGATTTTGGCATTGCCACGCTACTCCTTGCCCTCTTAAAATTTCTGATTTCTCAAAGTTTTAATTATCTGACTTCTGGACTGTGCTAAGTACCTATTTTATGCTTAGCATCTCTACTAATGTTATGAACTCAGTTGTGTGAGATCAGATAATCCAGTGTTTAAACAGATTCTGCTAGTCAATTGCCCAAAAAAGGTATGGATTTTCATTCATGCTGGATGGTGGTCTATAAATGCAGGATCACTTCTATGCATAATGAATGATTGAAAACTTTGTAAAAATGTAGAATTCTTTTTGGTAAGTTTAAAGATGGAGACTCTTGTTATAAAAAAGAAAAAGAATAGCTATGAGATTGTGCATTTCAAGAAGCTTTAAAATAACCTAGAATATGTCAGTAATATCACCTGGTTAAGATTGCATCCATGTAGTAAAAAGACCTCTAAGGGAGTTTTTGTAGCAATACCACCAGATAATTTAACATTTTCCATGCAAAGCGGAAACTCAGGAGAAGATGAAACCAAGTTCCTCTCTCTTTGTCAGGACATCTCCATGGAATCACATCAAAGAAAGCTTTTCTTTTACCACCCTTTGGATATGAGCACCAAAGTACTTTTTTTGTTATTGTTGGGGTTTTTTTGTTTGTTTGTTTGTTTAACTGCATGCAATCTGTTCCTTTTATATGACCTTTCTTTGGAAACAGCCATTTTATTAAATAAATTGGGAGCTAATTGCAGTCATTATAATCTCCTTAGATTCTTAACAGTTCAATTAATATTTATGTGTGGAGCTGTTGGGATTGACTGAAAATGTATGAACCTACATGGCCTCACACAGCATTCTTTTGATTAAGAAGGGATGTCTCCTAAAGTAACAATAATGGATGAAGCTGGGGGCATTTACAGAGAAAAGGCCATATGCCTGAGATGCAGGCAATGCTCAGAAGACTCCAGAAAGGTTTCTAAAGTAATGAAGGAAGAGTTTTACTGTCAAGTAATTACTTAAGAGAGATGAAAACAAATTCATTTTACTGAAACAAGTCAGTCACTCGTGAGACAAAGTAGGTGTAGCAGACATGCCCTTTTTGCTTCTGTTGTTAACAGGAAGGGGAAAAAACATCCTTTACACAGTGACAAATTAACCACGAAGCCCAGAAAAGATAAAAGAAAAAGCAGCAAAGAGCATATGTAGCGTAATTAGGAAAAGTCCACATTGTGCAGACAGTAAGCCAGCTCTACCCTTTGTGACAGTCATGAAGCTCCTCTGGAGGGCAGCCAACAGTAAAATTTTAATGCCTCCAACTTGTACCTCCTGCCTCAGACTGCAGTACTGCTTAGTCATGGTAACTTTTCCCAAGTTATTTTTCTCTTCTAAAGGGTCTAAATGTGGACCTTTTTTTCTGGAGTCCACTTTCCACTGTGTCCTTGTTATCTAACATCCTGTATTCTATTGGCAATCTCTCCAAATTTCTATGCTTTTTCACCCCCCTGAGATACCTAAGCAATGAATTCACATTCATGACAATGAACTTAAAAGTCTTTTCTTCAATAGTTCAAAGTCTAATGACTACTGAAATAAAAATGGGTCAAGAAAATGATGGCCTCTAACACCCGTGGTTTTCTTACATTGCAAACATCTGTATCAAAACACATGCTTGACTTTTTCTGTCTTTTCACAGATGTTTTAAAACCTTTAATATTAATATTTAATATTTAATATTCTGGATCACATTTTCTTCTAATTTAAACTGGTGGGATCTCCTATGGTTTTTTTGGTCACCTCCTTGCAGAACATACTTCTTTGTGACTCTACGGTTACTTTTATATTGTTTAAGATTGTGAAAATAAGATGATCAGTCAAAAACAATTCTAGTTTATAAATTTTTGTGTCTTGGTTTAATTTCCAGCTGGCAACTCCTTCCCACACAGATCCCTGCTTCCCCCACCCCAGTGGGATAGGAGAGAGCATCAAAACAGTAAAAGTGAGAAAGCTCATGGGTTGAGGCAAAGAGATTTTAATAGGGAAAGCAAAAGTTGTGTATACAAGCAAAGATAACTAATTCACTACTTCCCATGGGCAAGCAGGTGTTCAGCCATCCCCAGGAAAGTGGGGCTACATCACATGTTAGGGTGACTTTAGAAGAAAAATACATCACTAAAAATGTCCCCCGCTTCCTTTATTTTTCCCCCAGTTCCATATTCTGGGCATGACACCATATAGTCCGATGTATCCCTTGGGTCATTTGGGTTCAGCTCTCTGGCTGTGTCCTTTCTCAACTCCTTGTGCACCCCCAGCCCCCTCACAGGTGGGGTGCAGTGAGAAGTAGAAGAGGTCCTGGCTCTGTGTGAGCACTGCTCAGCAGTAGCAAAACCATCCCTGTGTTACCAACACTGTTTCTAGCCCAAATTCGAAATGCAGCTCCCTACCAGCTACTGTAAAGTAAACTAACTCTGCCCCAGCAAAACCCAGCACACTCTGAAAAGAGCTTTACATATCTATGTACTTTCTTAGAAGCATAAATAATCTCAGTTGAGGGAAAGCAATTCTGTCAAGATGTTCCTCATCTACAGGCCAGATTAACTCAAAACCATTTATTCACTTGTATGCCAGGCTCATTTGCCCTTTCTTCTGTTTCTATCACCTTTATGGTTATCAGTATTCTCAGGACTCAGCCCTTGTTCAAAGACCTTGATTTCTGAAACACACTCTACCAGTGCACTACCTCTCTCTTCTGGTAGCACAGTTGCAAGTAGCATTTTGGCTAAATCTCTTTCACTTCTCCTTCTTCTTTTCTTGACAGTCTCTCAAAACGAGTTCTGTGAGTTCCTTTCCCCTCCCTCCTCCCCCCACCCACTTCAACAGATTTTATAACCTCACCAACATTTCAGCAGGCATACATTTTCAGCGTCATTTGAAATTCACCTCTGTGTATTTCTCCCCCTCCTCCACTTTTATATTTCTTCCAAAATATGTATATTCCAGCTGTAAATTCTTGAGCATTTTCAGCCATGAAATCTGTGATACAAGTATGAAATTTGACAATATCATGTTCCTATATTTTGTGACAAAAACTTGATCTGGGTCAGTATGTCTTTCTTTCTGCCTGAAATTCCTGTATCAGCAGCTGTGACCTTTTCAATGTTTACTACTAAAAATATTCTGGCCTGTCATTTTTTGTCAAGTGCACTGTTAATGTGTAACAATCCTCTACCAGGTCTGGAGTCAGTGGGAAGGACCAAATGATGGGAAGGAAAAGGAGCACCATGCATTATAAATATTGATAATTAGCCATTCAATCACTTTCCCTTAGCAGGAGATACTTGAAGTGCTCCATTAATTGATCAAATATAGTTCCACTTCTTTCTACATTCTTCAGTCTCCTCACATCCTTGTATCATGGTACTAATTGTGGGATCAGTTGCTGATGGTGATATCTAACTTCCATTAAATTCTCGAACTCCATGAAGAATTCCTAAATTTCTGGTCATTGTTAAACTTCATCCAATCCCATATATACGAGAGCATTGTAGATGGCCCAAATAGGAGATGGATTTCCTAAGGCAACCACTTCAGGTGTGGGTTGTTATTTTGTTGGTTTGAATTGTTATATTCTCTTAAGGTTCTACAGGACTCCACAGAACCATAACAATGTATGTGCTTATTATGATTCATGTCTTAATTAAACATTTCCACCTCAATGAAGGAATTCTGTATAATCTCTTGAGGCAATTGAGCTCTGCATCTTTAATTGCTGTGTCGTAGGTCAAGCATATGATAACATATTTACTGTAGTGGAAATAAAGAATTTACTCCTTATTTGCAGCATTCAGCTTCTCTTCATATATAAGCGCAAAAATCTCAACAGCATTAAAACAGTATAATTAGATAATTGTTACATTTAATGCTATTTGCCTCAGATTAAATAAAATCCTAAATAATTTCAGTTTCTGTCTCTGCTAATTAGCAAGTTTTTTTGTGTTTCATTTAAACATAATACTAGGACCAATTCAGTACTTTCACCTCTGGGACTCCATTTGTTATGGACTGGTTCCTTAGAGACCTAAAGCAATTAAAATTAAATTGAATTTATAGCTTAATCCATCCCTGAGAACTACAGGACAAAAATTATTAGAGCTTTCTAGAGGTTTTCTATTTCAGAACAATCCTGTTCACTGATTCAAATAAAGCTCTGCCTACTTGCACCAGCAGTAAATTCGCTCCTCTCAGCATAAATAAGTAATTATTTTTCTTTCTTATCATCAACTTTGCACAATCAGCCTACCAATATTTTATTTTTAAATAATGACTTTGAAGAGTACAATGAAAGTAATTATGTATATGCATGCTCATTCTATTTAGGTTTAAAGTGGACGTTGCCATGATCAAAGCATCCTATAGATTACAGTATCTACACTAAATATTAAGATTTTAAAATTGGCTATTTTTCTTCCTCTGTTTGCTTGCACTAGATGCAAACACAAAAAGGGCAAATTCACATGAAATACCATGTTTTCAGCCATCTTGGTCTTCCTTAACAATAAATACAGAATTAATTAAACAAATTAAGACTGGACTAATTTAGATGCAAACACCAGGATGAGATCAGCACTGGAGCAAGCTGCCTGGGGAATTGGTTGTGTCACCATCCCTGGCGGTTTTTAAAAGATGTATAGATGTGGCACTTAGGGGTGTGATTTAATGGTGAGCTTGCCAGTGCTGGGTTAATGGTTAGACTTCATGATCTCAAACACCTTTTCCAATTTAAACATTCTGATTTTATTCTATGAATCATGAACTAGTAGAGAGAGCTGCCTGGTCTCTCTAGGTCTGCTGCTTTATGTGTTTGGCAAAATGAATGCCATTCATAAACTTTCAAATTTAAGCAAACAGAAGTGGAAATGTTATTTTTCTGCTTGATCTAAATGTAAATGCCACCCAAGAAGCATATTAAAATAAACAAAATATGTCCTTGTTACACCATCTTTTGGTCAGAATTGAAGTCAAGTTATATTTTTGCGGGACTGTCCCAATCTAAGAGGATCCTACTCTCTTTTAATAGACTGATTTATACCAATGTAGGTGCTAAAACTTCTTTAATAAATGCTTTAAATGAAAAAGTTGCAGAAAATTTTATGATGTCTGAAGTATTACCTATCCTTCAGAGGGAATCACTGAAATCACATTGAAAAAGAGGTAAAAGGTAGAAGTAGATCAAAACTATTGTAGAGGTAATTTTAAGGAATGCTGAAGAGTTATGCAGAATATGAATCATATCTCAAAAAAAGATCTTGATCAATCCTATAATTAAGAATTAAATGTCCATCTTCTAACCATAACAGGAGCAAAATGTTTTCTGGTAATGGACTAAATTCATTATTAGCTGAGAAGGATAAAAAATGACAAGGCAGACACATTCTTCTCATTGTGTGTGTGGCACTTAATGTACTTGGCAGGAGGGTAAACAAGGATTTCATGCAAGATAAATAATTTAAAAATCCTCCACAGTTAGCTAAAGAAAATGCTAAATGATAAAGATTCATGTTATACATTATAGAACTGGCTTTACACATAGCTAAAACACAATAATTTTTAAAAACAGTTTGGAGCTGTAGTGCTAATTTATTGAGGTGAATTGAAAGAAAAATAAGTTTCTACTTATAAAAGATAAGGTGGGATGATAAGAGCAATTAGAGGCTGACTAACTTAAAATGTTTTCTAAAAAAAGTCACTGGAACAGAAATCATGTCTAGGAAATGTCAGTCTGTACAATATGCTAGAAGTAAGTCATCAAGCAGACTTCACAGGGCTTTTCAAAATTGTCTGATAAAGGAAGTTTCAATAATATATTATATTTAGATTTCTCTGATGGATTTAAGTAACACCTCTTTTTGTATGATCACAATGACATTAAACAGATAAAAAGAGATAAAATTCTACTTAAAAGGCCATTAGTGGTTAACAAGAAGGACAATAGATTAGATGTGTTTCTGTAGATGATCTCGCAGAACATAATCAAGGCTGTGATCATGGGAACGTAAATGAATTTACTTCTTCACACAAAGCTTCACCACCTTCACTATGCACCAATATAAAGACTATCCACATTAAAATCATGATATGTGTCCTTTGAACATTGAATGGATCTTCTGAGAATTTAAACCCACAAATCTTAATTAGCTTGAAAACTGAAACTATTTTTAACCAGGTAACCAGGTCTTTAAAGAGAGATTTTCCCGTGCCAGACAATTTTGTCCTTGAATGCCTTAGACTAGCTTGGCGGAACAAAGAATCATAAACAACATGTCTCAAGATTATATATTTTAAAAATAAGCTAGTTAAAAGAAGTTGGGTTTTTTTCCACTTTCATTCTTTGCTACTGACTTTCTCCTTTAATAGAGGTGAACATTTTATCCTTATCAACAAAAGTAAAGGAGGTGGCTTTCTCTATAAATGTCCGTCCTCTTCCATTATTCTCAGGGAACTGAAGCCATTGGCAATAAAGAAGGCTGCTTTCATGATTTAAGTTGCTTTGACATTTTCTTCTGCTGCTTAAAATCAGCAGTCTCCATGTTCTTTAAAGCAAGTTGATTTTATTCCTGTTGGTTTCATTTGAAAGTAAAAGGTAGCTGTTGTAGAAACTACTTCTGTTCCTGTTTCCAGTCAGCATAATGGATAATAGCTGCTGTTCCTACCAGACCAAAGCCTCAAAAGCCACTTATGCTTGCTTGCTGTATGTATAAATAATAACATCCAATTTAAAGAAAGTCTTGTCTGAGCTTTTTACTACTCTCCAAATATATTGTTCATGTCCCTGAAGTAGTAGAAAGTTGAATCCTTGAAAAAATATAACTAATGCATTCCTTTCCCACAGTGTTTACACTTTCCCAGTGTTTACACCAAAACAGCACATAATTTAAGTCCCTGGACTCCCCATATTTTTTCTCTACTCAGGTGTCTCCCTCATGCTTGTGGATGTCTTTCCACAATTTAGTTCTATTTCCGAATCTTTATAAGAATTGTAACATAATTAATGTTGTATCTCATTAATGCCAGGAAAACAGGAAATCTGTTTGATGTATGGTCAGTGTCCCTGATATACAAAATTTCCTCATGTTTTGTGCTGCTGAGATAGTTCCCCAAACAGCTTTGATTAATTTTGTTAGAGCTTCATGGTTAAAATCAAGAGTCTGCACAAATTTCATTTGCCATAAATCTCACACTGTTAGTCCAGCCAATTTCTATAGACAACATCCTGCCAAGTGTCACATGCCTAACTTCTTATTGCAGTTTTTAGCTGTTACATGGAAGACCAATTCTGAATTTGGTGTTGTCAGCTGTTTGACTTGTACACATGCTGAGTCACTGTAGGACATGTCCTGTGGGACATCTTGAAGTATGGATGTGTCCTGCCACAGACTCCTCTACCAGAAATTCTTTGATTGGATAAAACTGGTAGATTTCTGCTTACTTGCAAGAAAAGGGAAATCTGTTTCTACTAATGGATCAAACAAGAGATTCAGCTTCACTGATTTGTAATTATTTCCTTTATTCTGCTTTCATTTGTTATTCCTTTTGCACTAGATCTTACTTCCATCTAGATGCAAGATGTCATGTGAGATAAGATCGTTTGTCCATGTCAAGGTGCACCCAAGGGCTAACAGGGCATGGATCACACAGCCAGGGTTCATCCCATTCCATAGCAAGTTACTAGGGCAGATGAGGTACTGCCAGGTCCAAACAAATACCCAGCCAGGTTCATGCCAAAGAGGCAAATCCAAAGTCAGGCCATGATGTCGATTGACAGGTTGGAGTCCAGATCAACTGAGTCCATGGCCAGGCATGGGTATGGTAGTGAGGATCTGGACACTGACATACCTACAACACACTTCTGTCAGGTACTGGCAGAGATTATATGGGGCCTATGGGAGCATTTGGAAATGGATCTGATTAGGGGCAGCCAGGGCTTTTAGTACCCCATGGTAGATATAGACTGAGTGCTGAATTATTTGCTTCTGTATTCATTATGTCTGCTTCCTTACTACTTCTGCTGAGGTATGGAAAAATCTTCAGATAACAAATTGTCTGAAACTATACAGACTTTGTAGTGAAAAGGAAAACCTTTACCAGAATTATCAGGAGAAGACAGGGTTAAAGGGAACATAACAGCAATCCTCCAGTACCAAAGAGAAGGTTACTGAAAAGGCAAGGTCAGCCTCTGCACTAAGTTCAAGGAGAAGAGAAAAAGTAGTCCTGAATTAAAGGACTAGTGTGATATAAAGAAAAGAATTTTTACTATTAGGACAGTTAATCACTGGAACAGTTGCCTGGAGCACTTGTGTGATCTCTACCCTTGGATATTTTCAAGTCCCAATCAGAAAAGGCTTTGACCATCTTAGTCTACATGACCCTTCTTGTGGAAGACCATTCAGGTACAGAAGTTGAGCTGGGTACCACCATAGACCTTTGGCCCTGGTAGAGTGAAAACCATGGGAGAGATAAACTCAAGGCAAGAACAGAAGCAAAGACTGGTTATGCTGACTGCTCTGAAGAGAGAGAATGTAACAAGGATATTGCTAATGCAAGAATGTAAGAAGGACTCGATAACTGAAAAGATTGCAATGCTATGGAACAGGGGCAAAGGGATCCCAGTGAAAAATTTTGTTTGGAATGTAGAGACTTTAAATACTGGCAAACTGGTGTAATAAAGGGCTTTGCTTTGCTGGCATAGCAGAGTCCGTGTTCCTCAATCCTCACCTTTCTTTGAGCAGGGGACTTGACTACAGACTTCCTAAGATGCCTTCAGTATCAGAGTGCTACTATGATCCTACACTATTCACATGGAAAAATGCAAAAGTTTGTCTTCTGTAGATGCATAACAATCATCACTCAGTTTTAACTTCACATTTCTTGGGTCCCTTGACCTTACTCATAACCTCATACCCTTTAAACACACATCTGTTCCATACTAGATACAGGATAACAAAGGGGAAAAAAACAATATGTAAAGGAATTGAAAAGGAATTAGGGGGGTTGAAGAGACCAACATATAAATGGCAAATTTCTCTAGAATCAGACCTTACTCCATAGTGAGTTTTGTTTTAGAAGAGCTTAATGAGAACTTGTTGTAGTTTAGGAATGGTATTCCCTAATTTAGTGCTCCCACTAAAATGAAAACCACAAGCCATTCTCTTTCACCACCTTTATCTTCCCAGCCATAAGCTATGCATCCACTCTTTCTCAGAAGTGAGAATCCTTAGTTCTGCCCTCATCCATGGGGTAAGATGTTATAGAATAACAACCTAGACACCCACATGGCCCTAAGCTCCCACTCTCTCATTGTTGAGACAAAACTCTGACCTGGCCAAAGAAAATATAGAAATGAACACCCAAACCATCATTTCTGAAACACTTTTGAGCATTTCCATTTCATATTATGTGAAGTAACACTATTTTTGATGTCATGAACATGAAATGTTCATAAGATTTTCTCAAAAATTTGACAATTTCTCATTTTGGTGCTATCTGCAGAGTAGAAGAGTGTCCAGAAGAACAAAACAACTCCTTCTAATATATACTACCTTGACCATTACACATATCTTTTTTAAATATTATGCATTAAAAAAAATGACTAAAATGAGTAACCAATGCAAATTATCATATGCTGCATAATTCTGATTTGTGAAGGAAATGCTTCACAAATCCTTAAATACAGGTAGGGAGCTCTGTCTTTGTTTTTTGGATTTCTTTCCAGTTATTCTGTAATCTAGACTGCAAAATCTTCACTGCAGAAGCAAAATCACATACGAAGTCCAGATATCTCTCTTTTTTTCCTCCTAACTCTCTCTGTCCCTCACAATCTATTAATCTGTACTGGCTTATTTACATTGCAAATAATTTAGAGAGTGAAAACAGCAAGGAGAATGAACAATCCTGCCTGGAGGGCTTGACAGTGTTTCTAGGAGTGATGCATTAACAGGCAGCAGGTTTCTGAAGTGTGGATGGCATATCAAAGACTTCTTTTCTCAGCAGTAAGAACAGCACTCAGTATCGAAAGAGACATGAAACAAGGACCACTTCCCATTTGTTCTGTTAGGCAGGTGAACCCAACCAGTGCCCCACTCATTCTTCAAGATTAAAGGAAAATGCAGTAATATAAAAAGATGATAGTGTCTATAATTTCAGAGAGATCCATTTATGGATGAATAGCATATTTTACAAGGACTTTTATATGTGCCTCTTTGTTTTGGTGACTGTACAAATTCCCAGGGTTAAGAGGTTGTAAGGTAACATATGCAAGAACTCAGCAATAACTTTGAGTTAGAGCTACTTTTTTCAATATCTTCAAACTTCACATTTGATAAACTAAGGTTTTAAGACACAAGTCATTATTGAGGAGGGTATGTGTTATATATTATTGTTTTGTGATTCACGAAAAGTAATAGGACTTTGTATTTTGAAAAGCACTAGCAACAAGCTAGTTAAGGTTTGGTGCACACAATTTCTTTAGCAGCTTTAAGTTTGAAAGATTATAGTCCACAAGTCCACAACTTTCCATGGAAATGTCATAAGGGATTTTGTGCTATTTTTTGCCATGTATTTTAGAAAAAGGTACAGATTTTTCTAACTTCTGGTATCCTTAATACCATGATTTCTGAAAGATGTATGACTATTAAATTATTCAAAGTCCAGCAGACACCTTTCCTTTCTCCTGATAGAACTCACATTATTTACTTATATTTGACTGTTTACAGGTTAACACACAGTTCTTATTAGGTATTTAGCTGGTTTTAAGGTGAAAAATCATGCTCTTTATATATTTAAGCATAAAGCCATGCTTTTTTTCTAACCAGTTTAGCATTCAAACTAGGAAATAATGAACATTTTTAGTTTACTTACTAAGTTCACCAAGGGTTTTGCCATGCTATGACTGCTGGTTTTGCTATGCTCATCAAATCTGTGAATTTCAGGTAATCCCATAGAGTTAAGGAATAGAAGTGGGTTGTAGTTAGCTTCAAACATTAATCAACACAGTTTTGGCTATAGAAATGCAACTGCACATAAATCCGTATAAAAATTATGGAATCACAGAATTATGAAATTTGGAAAGGACCTCAAGGATCATCAAGCCCAACAATTAACCCAGCACTGCCAGGCCCACCAATAAATTATGTCCTTAAGCACCATATCTATTTTTTTTGAACACTTCTAGGGATGGTGATTCTACCTTTTCCCTGGACAGCCTATTAAATCCTTTTAGTGCTACCATCATAAAGGTGTATTAAAATCTCCAAATACAATTTATGTAGGTGGCAATACAATGGAGCAAGCTTGTTGTAAAGGAACTATTTCTGAGAAGTAGGAGGTAGAAGCTCTGATATAACTCATTGAACAAAAGACATTTTTCCAAACAACATAGCTAAACTCTGATATGACAGGTAACATCTTCTTGCAGTTATTTTTAAAATAGCATCCATTTTCTTTATCTGACAGAAAAAAGAAACCCTACTGATTTATCAATCAGCTGTGTTATTAAAACTGTGATGTTATTTTTCATTATTATTTTGAGATGATGATGATGTTATTTTTTATTATTATTTTGATTTAATGATCTCACATATTAATTAACTTTTGGAGGTTTCATGAAACACAAGAGATTTTTAAGTCAAATGAGTTAAGGTTTGGTGTACACAATTTCTTTAACATCTTTAAGAAGCCTATCACACGTTTGTTTTGGTTGGTTGGTTGGTTAGGTTTTACCACATAGTGGTTTTTTGCATATAGAATTCAGAGGATGACAGCTCTAATTCCCAGTTATGATGTAGCTTCTAATCTACCACATCTCTTTTCTCCAGTTTTATATTTATTATTATATTTGTCTCCCTTTTCAGCTATTTTGAGATCTAGGAATGTTGATAAATGGTAGTCTATAGGAAGTGGAAATTATTTAATATTGTTAAACTGGTTTAGTTTAATATTGCTGGGTTTACTGGTTTTATTTGCCAGACATTATGGTGAATTTTTGCAAATTCTATATATCTGGTTGTCCTCTGTCAAGAAGAATTAATTGTAAAAGGTATGAATTAACTAAGATGTCCTCAGGGAGAGGAAGTTTGAGAGCAGAGTTATTGTTTGTCAACTTTCAAAGACAACAGGTGTTTCTACTTTGTGGGTAGATACGATTTTATTGCCCTACAAGTGTGGATGTTCTTGATCCATGCCAGTGTATTATGTCTTCGGTGATGTTTAGCATCCAATTCTACTTTGCTTTGCAAATTGAAGTTCTTGCATACATGACCCATCACAAACACACCCTCTCCGAAAGAAAAACTTAGAAACATAGAATCACTAAGATTAAGAAAGTCCTTGAAGACCATCAAGTCTGACCATTAACCCAGCACTGCACTTTCCATGACTAAACCATGTCTGCTCTTCTTTTGAATACTCCTAGGGATGGTCACCCAAGCATTTCCCTGACCACCCTGAACCCATGCCTGACAACCCTTTTAGTGAAGAAAGTTTTCCTAACAGTGAACCTAAAACCTGCCTGGTGTAACTTGAGGCTATATCCTGCTGCCCTATCGCTTGCCACTTGGGATAAGAAACCACCTCCATCTTTCTGTATAGACAGGTCACATATATTCTTTGTTTTCTCAAAAAGTGTCTCTCTATATCTCTAATTATGTTGTAAGGTTGTATAACCCTCCTTGTCTATATCCTTGATAATTTAATGAGCTCTGTTTTAAATTTTATTAAAACCTCAGGAGACCTGAGCAGACATAAGTCAGTTGAAAGATTTTATAACACTTTTCAACATCAAAATATCAATCTTTTTTTCTTTACCCATGATCCTCAGAGCATTGAAACGCAATGAGAAAGAGTCTTCAAGTGTGATATTCAGCTCTCACATTAATTAGAAACTGAGCTTCAAAATAGGTCTTGCTGAACCCTAACAAATCTAAACAGATCATTTGGTTCTGTCTTCCCTAAATGTGTAAGTATGCCTCTTGTTTCATTCAAAAGAGAAAGGACAGTTGTTAATTAAATGTTCTTTTTTATCTGTTGATATGTGAAACAATTCTGGGAATATCATTACACCTGTGGCAGAGAGCATTATTCATTTTTATCTTTCAGAAGGGTGTTATTTAGGAGAAAAAGGAGTTTATTCTAATGTTTTTTCTCTTAATTTTCTCTATCTTGTGATCAATATGACTTTTCCATGGTAGAAGACTCATCACACACAGTTGTTATGCTGACAGCACTTAAAACCAATAAAACAGAATTAAATTTAAAGAAGCTTTTTTTTTATGGAAACATCATAGACTCAGACAATGGTTTGGGTTGGAATGACCTTAAAAATCATTTGATTCCAGCCCCCTTTGCCATGAGTAGGGATGTCACCCACTAGATCTAGTGGCTCAAAGCCCTGCCCAGGGACATTGCTAAATATTTTGCATAATTCTGGGTAGATGCCGTCCCCACAAAGCTATAACCCCATCACATGTCACACCAAATTTGTGAGGTAAAACTGGCCTGTAGTGCAGCCATGCTGACCCTCACAAATCACCTTATTATTTCCCATGTGCTTTAGCAGAGTTTCCAGGAGAACCAGCTCCATGATCTTGCCAGAAAAACTAATATTGTTCAAAAAGTATCTCAGACAGACCAAATGAATTAGTATTATGTATGTCTTTTTCATTCTTTTGGGGGAAAAAATGATAAGTGTGAAAAGTTTTCTTCTGAACTTTTGGGCCATAGACAATTTAGAGTAGATTTTCTTAGCGTGTTATATAATTTCATATTTTATTGTATCAAAAGCTCTACTACAGTTACTGGCTAGGACTCATGTTTTCTGCCTCTACCTTAGAAATTCTACGTTTAAAAAAATGCAATTCTTGAATACTGTCATAGTCCAATATGAAAAATGAAAAAGTTACAGTGCATTCTGCATGCTGCCACTGTTCCTTCATATTTCTTCGGGTTTTTGTGTTTAGGTTCTTAATTCACCTTAATATTGGAGCTCCTTTAGTTTATATCAATGAATGTGCTGTGATCATGTCTACTGAAGACAATTCCTACTTGTCCCAATCCCTGGTTGCTCCTTCTCTTCCATGTGCTGCTTTCTTCTCTATTTGTGCTGAAAAGCTGAAGCTTGCCACAGGAAACACCAGAGGAACTGATTATTGTAAAAAGAAACCAAAAAGAAAAAAAGAAGAGTAAAAAAAAAGAAAAAGAAATGTTGGTTTTGTTTGGTTTGGGGCTTTTTAAAGTAGTTTAAGTGGTTTTAGTGGCTTAGCTTGGTCTACAGTTGATTTTGACCATTGAATTATATCTGTAAAATACCCATTACAAAAGAATAGATCATCTTATATTATAGGACCTTGGAATGTGAAGAAAGTTAACGAGATCTTGATTCTGGGGTAATATTACCCAGTCAAAAATTTTGAAGTAATTGTCCGATGTACTCCCTATTTATTAGATATTGATTTTTTGTTTCTTTTCATTAGAAAGGTCTCCAATGAAGAAAGAAAAACGTTTAACAAGCTGCATTTCAATATTCATTTTACTTGCAGACACACTGGTATGATTCACACGCATACTGATGAAAACAAAGTCAAATTCAAGTTCTAAATCAATAGCCTCCTATTAAATGCATTCTTCCTGTCCTCTTGGTCTTCTGTGTGTACAGAAAACACTTTAAAACATGAAATAAAGAGTTTTTCTTTCCCAGCTACAATATTTTATAATCTGCTATTGCTACTCTTGTGGAAAGCGTAACACATCATAATATACATACATACATACATATATATATATATATATACACACTTATGCGTGTGTATGTGCTAACAAATACTTTCTTCTCTCTGCTTCCTAAATTTCTCTGCAAAACACTTCTTGTTGTGAAACATCTGTGTATAAAATTTGAATTCATATGATGCGTTTCAAACACATCTAATGTGGTTTCTTTTGTGGTTGCCATCTGTCATGCACCAACAAAAGTGATTTTTTCCCCCAAAAGAATGAAAAAGACATGCATAATATCAACAAGGATCTTTTAAAAAAATGTTAAAAGGTCCATAGTGAGCACATTCAGCATAAATCTCAGAGGAGATATGATTCTTTCTGAATCTCCATATAAAAAGGCTTTCATAGTTTACCAACATTTGATTTGAATTATTCAGCATAAGATAAACTGATGCATTATTTATGTTAAGTGAACCACATGAAAAATGCCAATTTTACGCCCCCAAAAATATTTGAAAAGCTAACTTGAATGCAGCTTGCAATTTATAGCTGATCTTTGTCAACTCATTAGAAGCAAAACTGAGTGTGAAAGTTCTGACTCAATTCAACAGAAAATGGGTTGGCAAGTGAAGGTGACTCCTAAATATGCTATTGAATAAAGGTACCTCCAAAATTCTTTAACACACATATCCAGAAATACACACTTTTCCATCAACAAGTTCGGTAGCCTGAAATAGTAGATCTATCACATGCAAGTAATTCAGTGTCATTGAACAATTTTCAACAGAATTCATAAATTTGCATTGCTGCCACCACCATTTAGACTATTTAGAAATACCCTATTATTCATTAAAGAAAATAAGATATATACTTGTCATTACAGCACTAAATACAAAAAGGATTGGACAGCCTAATAATGATTAAATAATTGTAAAGGTAGAAAATAATAATTCTACTCATTAGCATGCAGTGTGAATGACAAAGTTAATTGCTATTTTAAGCCATCAGGACAAATTTTGAGAACTGGACACTTTTGACATTTAGGACTAGTCCAGCTATTGGGGAGGGCAGAGGGAAGTGGAAGGGCAGTGGTTGAATAAGTAGATATTGTCAATCTCAATTTCTTTGTATGCAAAATCAGGGAATATTACTTTTCAGTGTTGTTGCAAAACAATAAAGTTCCCACTGACTGATTCTGTTGTTACTTCTATTTTAGCTAGTTTCCTATAGGGAAAATAAATCCATTTCATCCCTTTGGATAGTATCCTCAGAATTACCTAGACAAAAGTCACAGTTGATTCCTTAACTTACAGCCCCTAAATACTGATCAATCACCCTTGTAGCAACTTCTTTTCTTTTGTCCCTATCTGATTTTTAGTCCTTAGAGAGAAAATAGGGAACTACCTTACTCATCTCTTCATTGCAGAGAACATAGTATTTTTGCCCCCTTTCTTTGCTCTGACAGTGCTTACAGACACATCTGTCATTTCCAGCATTTCTCTCCTCTTCCCTGAGGTTGCCATGATGGTTTGTGTGATACAGATTTATCGGCATCTTTTTCCCCCTATCTCCTATGCTAAACCAAACTTTTCCTCTACAAAACTTTAAAGCCCTTCATCAATGCACTGAAGGCTAAAGTTGAATGTTCAATGACCTACAGATGTGAAGTATATTTGCCATTTCTCTACTGTACTTCTCAAGTTGTTATTCATTCCAATGCATTGATTTAATAAAAATTGTCATGATGGTAACTTAATTGCAAATTATTCTCATATATTTAGTAATTTTATTTATTTCAGTAAGTGACCTAATCCATAAAAACTCAAGATTAACTCCAAACATTAGCAAGAATTAGAAAATAGTTAAAACCTTTTCCAAATTTTACATGAGACACACTGCAAAATCCAATATAAACATAAACATGTCAGTCTGGTATACATTTGCATCTATATTCTCTTATGTACTGGATAAGCAATTCAGTGTCTTAAAAGGAAGACTGTTATCATACTATTGCCCATCTGTAAAGATGAACCAGTTGAAGTCAAGTATGAAACCTGTACTAGCCTGTGCTTTTATAATATTCAGAATAATTTTATATTTTCAAAAGCTTGAGTAACTCTGACCCACATAATTCAATAGTCAAAATAATTCTGCAATTCTGGGAGTGTTTTAAGGGCTGATGTGTTGAGTCTAGACATATTGCTGCATAGTTAACTATTTATCTTTGCTATGTAAAACTGGGTTATAAATTGCAGAATTTGTTCCCTAGGAAGCATATGAAAACATATTGGCCATTCTGACAAAAGACATTTATTTTTCCCAGCACTGTCGCCTGTGGGCTGGATCCAGTAGAATGCAGCTGGGATAAACAAAGCTTGTTGGCAGATCATTATTAACAAAGGACTGATCCTGTTAAGAGCATGAGAAAGATCTCGGGCTTTTTTGCTACAAAAAGTGCCTTGGAGGCTAAATTTAGCTTGTATGAGCAAAGGCTTAAGAGCTATCTTTCTCTCTTTCTCTTTCCCTTCCTTCCTTCCTTCCTTCCTTCCTTCCTTCCTTCCTTCCTTCCTTCCTTCCTTCCTTCCTTCCTTCCTTCCTTCCTTCCTTCCTTCCTTCCTTCCTTCCTTCCTTCCTTCCTTCCTTCCTTCCTTCCTTCCTTCCTTCCTTCCTTCCTTCCTTCCTTCCTGCCTCCCTCCCTCCCTCCCTCCCTCCCTCCCTCCTTGTGTTTCTTCCTTTTTCTCAAAACATTTCAAACTCCCCATGGGAAAAAAAGGGTTAGATGATTTCTGAATATTATGCAAGTTTTAGAACAGACTAAGTAGAAGTTTTAACATTTTTAGGCAACTCTTGAACCTTTCATCATATGCAAAAATTATAGACAGTTTCAAGCTAGAAGCATGTTGAAGTCAAACATCTTGAAGGATGATTTAGCTTGAAAGGGGAAGAAAAAGAATGCAGGGATTTCCATATTTGACACCAGCAATCTCTGGAGATGTCTCCCCAGTACATTAAATTACTTCGTGGGCCTTTCAAGCTATGATCTCCTGTTTCACATCACTTTCCTGACTGTTTCATCAGCTCTGCTTCACAGACACAGTATGCAGTTTGTAGTTTTCTGATCTGTCCTGGGCAGTGCCCACAGTACCCCAAAGTAACCAAAGCATACACCAGAAATTAAAGCTGAACTAAAGCAGGAAGAAGCAAGAACTGGCATTTTTGGAGTTAAATAGCAGGGCATAAACAATCACAGACTAACCCCCCCGTATTTTGCCAAAAACACATGGCACTAATGATATCATGGCACTGAATTAATGGCACAGGTAAAAATACAGCCATCCAGGAGGATCCAATGTGCTGCAATGTTCTGTGACATCTTTAAGCTAAACAAGATTCAGGGTGAAGATATTTGAACTTCAGATTCCAGAAATTTTGTTCTTATTGTAACTATGTCAGTACTTAAGGTTTTCACTATTCTTTCATATAGAGTTCCTTGTGTCAAGTGAGGTTTTATTCCTCGATAAACAGCAGCTTCAGAGGATGACCAGACTGTCTATAAGAAATTTTTAAAGTAGAAAAAAACATGGACTTCCTCTTTTCCATTGAAATCCCTCTTTCTACCTGTGATGCACTTTTTCAACCCAGTGCGTCATTAATGGATGTGTTTCATAATCCTTGTAAAAAGGAAAAGAGGTGTTTTGTTTTTTTTTTTTTTAATTAGATGTTTCTAGTCTTTAGAAACATCTTGGGATTATCAAGCATTTAAAATCCTTCAAGGGGGAACTATTTATTTGAAGAAGTTCTCAGTTAAGAAAAAAAAAAAATCTAAAAGTATTTGAAAGTTGATATGTGTGAGAGAGTGACTCATTTTTTCCAAGGGACTCTAGGAAAGCTTTCATGAAGAGAGAGAGATAAACTATATGATACTAAAAATGTTGAGAGAGAATAATGTTTCTGTTTCTCTTTTATAAAAATTGAGTAGTTCTGTGAGGTTTTTTCTAGCCTTGGTAGATTTTCTATAGCATCTTTTTTATGTACTTTAGGCATCTGAACAGCAAAAAGAAAATTCTGCAGCACAGAGGAGGCCATCCTCTGCATTAGTGAAGATGTACCATGATATTTTATTCTCTGCTCCTTTCAGAGTTAGCTCCAAGAACTTCACAAAGTCTTTATAGGCAAGGTCATGAAGAAAGGGGAGAAAAAGGTGAAAGGGAGAGAGAAGAAATTTAGAAAGGTCTGCTGAAGCACAGTAAATATGCATTTATGCCTAGGACCAATATGGTCGAACTGCCCTTAGAGTCTGCCATATGCACTTTAAAATTAAGAAATACAGAGTACTTGAAAATTTTATAGAATCATAGAATAGTTTGGGCTAGAAGGGGCCTCAAAGACCATCACTCCCCTGCTGTGGGCAGAGACACTTTCCATTAGAGCAGGTTGCTAAGACCCCCATCTATCCTGGCCTGGAACAATTCCAAGGATGTGGCATCATCATTTGAGACGAAGTATAAAAAATGAAAGTCAGATTTCCCTTAGGAACCACATATACAGGACTGCCTGTATGCCTTTAGCTGGAACTCTCTCAGCAAATGCATACAGAAAAATACAAGTAGCCATTCCGTCCTTAGCAGCTGTGTGAAACATTGAGTTGAGAGAAGGGCTAGAGCTTGTAAAGAATAATCTGTGTGATTTGATACCAGCTGTCAGGCTCTTCTGCATTCCTCTGTGTGGAGGAAATACCAGCTGAGCTAAAGCTCATCCAGTGTGCTCAGGGCCAGTTGCTGGGAAGAAGTTCCTCTTAGAGGGAACAGCCATGATATTTAATCCTCTCACTCAAACAGAAGGACTGTAGAAAAAATGCCTGTTTGGAAAATTTTCCTGGCCTTTGCTAACTCCCAAATACTTGTCCTGATGATTTTATGGGAAAAGTCCATTTGGCATTGGCCACTACAATCCAAGGGAGCACTGGGGTAACTGAATGGAATTAATACTGGGACTCCAGAGCCAGGACCAGCGTGGTTTAACTCATTTGTCCACAAAAATAATAGCCATCTCCTTGTTCCTTCTGCCTTCTTTAACAGCTTCTTATCTGCTATGTCTATTTCCTAGAGCTAACCTCATTCTCTCTTTAGTACAATTTGCTAAGCCCACTTCCCTCACCTTGAATTCACTGGTATGAAGTCATTGAGACTCAATTCCATGCACTCTCCCGCACATCATCAATCAGGAGCTCCTTTTTAATTAAATTGCTGCCTGTTTTTGGCTTTCTCTTCTGTTCAGCTAACTATACTTCTCTGAGCATGCATTTACTTGTACAGCCATCTCCTGTAGAGAAAGACACTGCTCAGGCCAGGCAATGGCTGATATTCTCAAGCCACTAGACGGAAACCATCAATAAAAATTTCAGAGTGGAGTTTTTTCAATACATAGATTTTAGTATGATATCCTTCACAGACTGTACTTCAAAGGTAGTTTTCCAAGGCTTTCTTTGGATAGACAATTCCCTTTCAGCCACTAAGGCAATTCCTCATTCACGTTGTCTTCTCTCAATTTCAGACTTCAAAGTAATTACTGTAAGGACTCAGGGTCTCAGACCTTTGACATCTTTAAGTGCCTATAGTATTACTATCCCCACAAGTAAGTGTGAAAGCAAATATTTTGTGATGAACATAATATGGCAGCCTAAATATATCCAGCTTTAAGAGCCAAAACTTTGCCCAGATCATGGTGAGTACTGACCCCACTTCATTTATAGAATTAGATGGCTTACATAGTGCATGTCTGTAGACAGAATGTGGTAAAGACAGAGAATACCTATTCTAATTTTCTATTTAGCCTTGCTTTATGCTTTTCTGAAACATGAGGAATATTAGAAATGGGCAGGACATCCATACTATCTCCAAAGATGGGTTGGGCATCTATTTACTCTCCAGAGTTCATTGCTGGAGAAGTCAGCCAACAGGACAACAAATATAATTGCAAAGAACGGACACAATTCCTTCTTCTGGGGTTGTAAGAAAATAGGTACGACTTCTCCCATGAAATGAGTTCATTAAGACTTACTATTTTTTGATTTATGGTAGGGAACCATATTAGTAATTAGACCAGAGGGATAGAGCCAAACTGATTCAATAACTACTGAAGTGTCAGAGGGAAAGACAGAGTTCTGTAAAGACCAATTTTCAGCCTAAAGCCATTCATTTAAGAGATTGATACAAACCTTTCTGTGATTTTCAACTGTCTTTAGTGCTGAGAGAGAACTTGACAAGGCTGCAAGTGAACCAGACAGGGAAATATACTGTTTATTTTTGTGCTGATTTGATTTTTTTCTTTGTGTTGATGCGCAAGATATGCTGACAATGTGATCTTTCCTCATCTATGAAAGGAGAAATGAAGCTTTTATCACACATCTCAGAAAGAAACACTTTGTGTTTGAGTAAGCTAAACCCATTGCTCTGGGCTGTCCTATGTCACAGCTCCTTTCATTATCCATTACTTAGATAATGCTAGAAAACAAGTCTTCCATAGAACTCTTTATCTTTAGATCTTCAGAAGCCTAGGAGTAAATACAATTCTTTCATTTTATAGATTGTCAGCAAGGGAAGAGAGGCAGATGTGAACAACTGTGTGCGGTAAAAAGGAGCCATAAGACTAAATTTTTAGAAATTACTCTTACAGACTAGCAACTACTATTCCTGTCTCATCAAATATCTTACAAATACCGATATTGCTTCAAAATTTGCTTAGAGAAATGGTTCTGCAATTTTTGAAAAGACACAAAAAGTAATCTGAACTGATTTCTCACAATTTCAGCTGCAACTAAAAGGCTGCATATAAACAATAAAAACATGCATGCAAATTAAAATGTGATAGATAAACTTAACTATAAGCAATTCAATCAAGATTTTCTCCAGCAGCAATTAATCTTGTCTTTGAAAAACTAAGCAAGTGAGGGTTGTGTTAGCATTACTAGAATGATTATATTTCACAGGAGTGATGCTACTCTAGCATTCTATTTGTCTGATAGCATTGTCCAATAGCTCAGCATCATTTGTTATCAATTTCTTGTACAAATACTACCATCATAGTAAGGTAATGATGCCATCAATGCAAGAAGTATTGCAACATAACCTCATCATTGCTCTTTGGGGGAGCATCAGATCATGTTCTGCCTCTCAGTAAAACCTCTGCCCTTCTGCCTGCTGACAAAAGCTATTTCCAAGATAAGAGCCAGAACTCCTATTTGCCAAAAGCAATTAGTAAAGGAAGAACATGCCTATGTATAAATAAATTAATACAAAATTACATAGGGACAATCCAACATTCCTATAATTATAGTTTGCTTTACTTTATGTCCCAGCTTATGTATAATTTTACTATGTAAGTGTGTATACACTTCTTATGTTAAGGTCTGAATCTTCCAAGACAAAATTTGGGATGTCTACAGACGGACACTACAATTTCTGTTTTGTCCTTAAAACTTCTCTTAAGTTTTATGGAGTCAAACACAACCTGGAATGAATCAGATATTTTTCAGCATGGCCAGAATAGGATTGAAGAACAAGTTACATCTCATTTAGGTTCACCTTGTGGAAAACATCAGGAATATGATCAGCTAACAGGCTGAGAGCATTGAAGTTATTCAGCCTGGAGGAGAGAAGACTGTGGGGAGACCTTAGAGCACCTTCAAGTACTTAAAAGGGCTGCAAGAAAGCTGGAGAGGTACATTCTATAAAAGCATGACATGATGGGACAAGAGTGAATGATTTTAAACTGAAATAGGAAGATTTACTTTAGGTATTAGGAAGAAATTTTTCACTATGAGGGTGGTGAGGCACTGGCACGGATTGCCCAGAAAAGCTGTGGATGTCCCACTCCTGGAAGGGTTCAAGCCCAGGCTGGACTGGCTTCAAGGAACCTGGTCAACCTCAGTGTAAGGATTTGAAGATCACTCTTGTTTGTCTTAAACACAGAAGGCCAGAAGGAACTTGCCATAAAAAAGCAGGGACTTGAGATAAGCATAAGAAGAAATTTGCAGCAGGAAGACACTCACCTAACAATGCCAGGTGAGGTCTGGTTAGCATATCTGAACAAAATTTCTGAAAAACTATAGCAAACTGTGAGAAAATAAGCAACTGCTTATACAAATATCACCCTGAGTTTTGGGACAGAGAGTATCTGCAACCACCAACAACCATCAAAGCTCCAGATTAATTTCTGGTGTCTTCCACCAGAAAACTGTGTATGATTCACCATGTTAAAACTCCCCCCTACACGGGAGGTACCAGAGCGTTCCCCCGTGAACCTGAAACCATATTAACTTACTGAACTCTTTGTTTCCTCAATGGATCAAGACTGCAACCACCAACAACCAAGTCTTGTTGCTGGATCTATGGGTGGTTACATATTTCCTCTCTGCTATCTACTCTTATCCTTTCTTTCTCTTTCTTTCTTTCTTTCTTTCTTTCTTTCTTTCTTTCTTTCTTTCTTTCTTTCTTTCTTTCTTTCTTTCTTTCTTTCTTTCTTTCTTTCTTTCTTTCTTTCTTTCTTTCTTTCTTTCTTTTTCTTTCTTTTTCTTTCTTTTTCTTTCTTTCTTTCTTTCTTTCTTTCTTTCTTTCTTTCTTTCTTTCTTTCTTTCTTTCTTTCTTTCTTTCTTTCTTTCTTTCTTTCTTTCTTTCTTTCTTTCTTTCTTTCTTTCTTTCTTTCTTTTTCTCTTTTTCATATTTTCCTCAGATTTTTATATTTCTATACTACTATAGACAATAGCTAAAATTGTTACATACCTCCTTTCCATTACAACCAATTTTTTCTAAAATATACATCTATATATGCATTAGTCATTCAGTGTCATTTTACTCTAATCGACCCCAAGGCATATATTTGAAAGAACCTCAGCTACCCTCACCTTCTGGGGCGAGTCAAAGCAGACAGGAGGATACTAAATAGGTGATCTTTAAGGTCCTTTCCATCCTAAACCCTTCCAGGAGTCTGATACGTGAGACTGTTGAAAGTTAGGAACGTGTGATCTTGTAGCACGCATTCATGTCAAGCTGCACTTATTTTCTCTGAGCAAAGAGCAGCAGCTTCCAAAGATATTATTAAAAAGTCATCTTTTTTACTGTATTAACTCTTACATTACTCCTAGACTATCTGACATTATTATTGAGGGGATAACAATTTATTTCATTCATGGATGATACTTAGCAGTGATGGCTAATTTGTATAATAGGAGAGAGTTTGTCATCACACCTGGAAATATTTTCTTGTAACTTGCTCCCATTGTGCTTGCTTAATCCTCATGACTAATGCTTCTATTATGAAAGGGTCTTTCAGTTCACAGTGTTGTTTAAATTTCTTCCTGAGTAAGAAGCTGCCTTAAAATCTTCATAAGCATTACCACAAATTTAAGAAAAAGGGAGAGCTATGAATATGTGCATTGTCTTTGGTGAGCAGGCTCCTAAACTAAGATGTCTACATGCCTAAGTGAATGAGGTGAACCTGAGTTCACTTAAGAACTACTGGAAAGGACTTGAAAATTAATATCATCTAATATACAAACTCTTGGGAATTTTCAGACATACAGGGAAGAACTGTTATTACAAGCCTCATGTGGAAGAGCAGTTTATATGTACTAAGTAGCATTTCATTTTCTTAACAATGTGTTTAGTCCTGCTTTCTCAAGGTAAATATCTTTCCAAAAACCTGCTCCAAATTCTACATTGGACATAATCTTTTCTCTACCTGCTAAATTTAGCCACAGGTACTCTGGCTTTAGCGGGATATTATTAAGTTTGAAACATATGCACCAAGACTATTTAAATGAGTTGTTAATTAGTCAGTGCTTAAACAAAAACACATTTTCTCTAGTGTACTGTTCCAATACTAATAACTCATGGTCTTCCCATCTGTTTGAATCCACCTGTTACCATTATTTTAAACCTACACTGAAAAGTCTGTGAGGAAGGAACTAATCTCATAGTGTATGTTCATACCCAGAAACAAAGATAATGGTTTCTGTTGCTATCACAAGGCACATGTTAAACATTTTCCTTCAGTGTTAACATTGTAAACTGAAATTCATACCAGAAATGAGACAATGATGCTTTGAGGCAAATTGGGTTTTATATTTTTTGAGGGGGAGGAGGTACTGGTAAGAAAAATATGCCGTATTTCCCCATGGCTGCATGTTTTTATGAAGTTAATATATAAGCTTTTCATGTATATTTCATTGAGGTGAGGTGTCATTCAGTGTCACTAGAGACCTGTCATGTGCTGCTGTTTCTGTTTCATGATCATTCTGGACCAACCACTGTCGTTTACTTCTCCCTTGGAACAGACAGCTTTTTCATTTTCCTGAGAAGCCACATGGGATGTAGGTGCTGTTATATCCAGGCAAATTTTTGTAAGCAATTTCCAGTTAATTTTTCTGTTTTCTCCAGAGATTTGAAACACAACTAATCAAAATGAAAAATATTTCCTGCATCTGCCAGTATCTTTTATTCAGTTCTACAGAATTGTCATAATTAACCAAAGAACACGGATTCTGCTATTCCTGTATAGCCTGAAATAGGACTGAGGATCCATGTATCATATGCAGGATATGTCCCGCCCTAAGGAGTTTGCAGTTGAGATCAAGATAGTGTGCAGGCAGGAACAAATATCAGGGAGAAGTAAAATGCAGGTAACAGAAGTAAGATTGAACAGAAAGTGCATGTTTTGACAAGTTAAACTATTAAAAGCACTACTTAGAGAATAGACAGGTGGCATGAATAGTAGGAGTATTTGCTGTGTTTGCTATGTTACTATATTTACAGGAGGGTCTGGCATTTAAGAATAGGTTAAGTGGGACTGAAGGTGCTGTAGATGTCTATGTCACAGTGTGGTGTTTTTTGGGCTGAGGGCTAGTGTGGGAGCAAGAATACAAGTACTTCTGAAAGGCATTGTACATTCAAGAAACACCTTCTGAAGATGGGTGTGTAGTATCACCCTGAGTACCTGGGAAGGAACTTCACTACAAGATTCCTTCCACCCTCACTGTTGTTTGGATTACAGTCGTAGGAGTAAATCAAAGACAGGTTTTGCTGTCTTTCTACTTTGGTATTACTTGAATACAAAACAGAAGTTTAATGTGTCCTACTAGTGAGACAAATATACACTACTGATGTTCTCCTCTGAATCCACTTTCAATTTCACCAGAAAGCGAAATCCAGTAGTACCAAAATGGTACTTAGAGTGGTAGCAGGGTATGAGTCCTGAGAGTGCCTTCTACTGCCTTGAGTTTGGCTTAACTTTATCCTGTCTTGTCCTGACACATAAAAATATGCCTGTGATTAAATAAAAAGCAGAATAACTCCACATAAATATTTCTGATTTAGTACCACCAAGGATTGCATTAAATTAACTCTTCTGCAGAAAAGACCAAAGCTTAAACTTAGTTTTAAAATAGGCTCTTATACAGTGCAGTAGTTGTACGAAGTATTCTCTCAGTGACTACAAAATTTTTAGGGCATTATCTAGCACTTTCTATAAATCAAAACTCATTCCTAAAGGCCACATTTCTGTATGGAAAGTACTCATCATTCACTGTAATACACTTAAAATATGAATTTGGCTTTGTTCTTGGGACAAGTCCTGAGAGGTGTCAATGGCCCACAACTTGCAGAGTTCTGAGAACTAACTGGCATTTGGACTCATGCTAATTGTGTTGCTAAAATATATGAGAGACACACATCTTTAGTTAAAGAGAGAGAAATGTCATATTCTATCTTGCTTTGTGCATTGTGGTTTCACAAAGTAGATTGGTTTCTATATAAGATGTACATTCATACATTTTTTGTGTATATATATATTTATTAAGTAAAAATGAGAGATATTTATAAGCAATGTTTATACTGAGCATATAATGTAAAGTTCCCCAATTAATTCTCACAGGTTTTCCAGGCTCTCCAAACTCCCATCTGTGCAGCACATAACTTAATCTAGGGAGGTGATTCTCCCTTCATCTCTACAATCATGAGACCTCACCTGGAGTATTGCAGTCTGCCCTGCAATCCCTACATAAGAAGGATATGGATATGTTGGAACACATACAGATGAGGCCACAGAGAAGGTCAGAGGGCTGGAGCACCTCTGCTATGAAGACAGGCTGACAGAGTCAAGTTTGATTAGTCTGGAGGAGAGAAAATCCCAGAGTGACCTTCTAGCACTATGAGGTACCTAAAAGGGCTCCAAGAAAGATGGAGAGGAACTTTTGACAAGGGCATGGGGTAATAGGAAAAGAGGTAATGATTTCAAACTGAGAGACGACAGGGTTAGATTTGATATAAGGAAGAAATTCTTCACTATGAGGGTGGTGAGGTACTTGTACAGGTTGCCCAGAGAAGCAGGCTGCTCTGTGGCTGCCCCATCACCACAAGTGTTCAAGACCCATTATTACAGATAATCACAGTGATTTCCCTGGAGAATTGCATGTCCTTCTGAAAGAGTTTTTTGTTCTTAATGAACAAAAAAATTGTGATAATCCTATTAGAAACAGTGGACTGCACCAGTTAATCCTGCTCCCCATGAAATTGACTTTGACCACAGAACTAATATCACTGTCTTTTAGCTCATGTGGGCTCTGGAATGATCTCTAAGCTCAAAAACGTTGCTCAAACTCAGCCTCTGGAAAGACTTTTTGAGAGCTTGAAAGTCTTTTTAGCCCAGCTCAGGTTTGGGAACAGGTCAAATTTAAACATTAACACTCACCTTAGAGAGAGTTATAGCTGCTAGGAATCACCAAGCTAGAGTCTGGGATTTTGAAGACCTACCTTTCAGTTCAGCATATCCTTTGCTTAAAATAGTATCTATTGTAAAATATTACCTATAAAAACACATTTCATTTCAAGTAACCTAATTTCTCCCCTTTAGCTATGTAAGGATGTTAACTCATAACTGAAATACTTTCCTAAATTCTTTACATTCCTTATACAATGGTTTGCTTTAATTTTTCTTGAGGAAAGTGATGAAATTTTAAAGGTATCTTTTCCAAGCAGAAATGCTCAACCCCATGTTAGAATAGCAAACACAAGAAGCTTCCAAACATGGCAGCAGATATTTGTAAAGTTTTGAAAAAATCAGTATGGATTTGATTGAGAAGTTTTGTTTTCCTTTTCTCTCTAGGGAAAATAGTTGCTTAGCTGGAAGTCATAAAGCAATTTAATTAGTTGAAATCTTATTAAATGCCTTTTTAACCCAGTCACTTTAATAAATACTAATTACAGGAAAGAAAAAGATGTAGAAAATATTTTACAAACAAATTTATGGAGAAAAAACCCTGTAAATATTTGTGAGTTTAAAGGAGGTTTTGTATTTTTTAATGTGTATGTATGTGTGTGTGTGTGTGTGTGTGTGTGTGTGTGTGTGTGAAAAAGTACAGAACATGGTGAAGCTGTTCTAGATGCTTCTTTTAGATTGTAATGCTGCATTTTGAATGAGACTATGTCATGGAATAGACTCCAATAAATTCTGAGTAAACAAAGTGCTTGATGACTCAGAGTACTGTGATTTGTAAGAGAAAGTCTGTTCCACCTCTGAAATATTGATCATGACCATGTTGCTGGGAAAACATTAAAGTTGAAGAAACATTTGACAAAATTACATTTACACAGCTTCTAGGACAGCTAAAACCCCTTTCCTACCCAGCCCAAACTTTTCTATATCTTCCTTATTGAAAGTACTTTACTCCATTCACCACAAAATTTATAGTGATTCCATAAAGAAGGGGAAAGCAGTCATGTCTATTTTACACAAAGAGGATGGAAATCCAGGTAGATCAGTGAAGTGAAAGTCATGTGACAAGTCTCTTGCCAATAAGGTATTTAATCCAAAACCTTAAAATGTGAAAGCCATACCTTCAGTTTCTCAATCATTCCGTTTTCTTCATTTCAGCACAGCAGTGGCTATAAACAATTTATGAAGCAAATAAATTTAAAAATAATACTGTTTTAAAAATAGGAATATAATATCATAAGCATAATAATAATCATGTCCTAGTCTTTATGAAGAACTGAGTGAGAAGAAAATCACACAAAACTAATTACCAAATCATGTTCAGCCTGTCATTAGCTGGATACCCAATCAGTTAAACAGTTCAGGGGCCAAAATTTCAGGAACTGACTGTGAATAAACATGTTTTCATGTATCACCTAATCTCTAGAGAAGCCTAAAATTAATCAATTGCCTCCATTTGAAACTACAGTGTTCCATAACTGCCTATGCAAACATAAGTTCCTTGGTATAAGGAGCCCCAGACCTCATGAAGTTGATAGAATTTAGGCACCTGGGCACACCTGCAATTTTGAAATGAGCAAGGAGGTACATCAAAACAAAGCCTGTGATAGGTGGTTTCTGAATAGATATGATTGACTTGGTCAGTTTTAGGTTTTCCTCAGAGCTAGGTGCAATATAGATGGGCCATATAATTTTTGAAAACTAAACACAAATTTTCTTGACCTTATGTGCTGATAATCAGCCCCAAGACAGACACCATGAACATGCAAAACAGGAGGCAGCCTTTTAGGGGATCCAGGGTAGAAAACAGAGCATCTCCTCATTGTTGTAGTTCTCCATTGCTGGATAAGGCTCCATATACAGGACAGTCTCAAAATGTGCTGGATCCTCCAGCTTCCTTATACCTTGCTGTCCTGTTTCATTTTTGGCAGCAGTTTTGGGCTAACCACCACCTTCATCCCAGCACAGCTCCTCTACCTGTACAGATGCTCATGGACCTCTTACAAACCACATGTAATTCAGGAGCCACAGGGAATGCTTGAGAAGGACACAGGAAGCCTGGCTGTCTGCATGGTGCTCAGCCCAAGAGAAAGAATCCCAGACTTTTCAAGAGTATTGCCTGATTGCCACTCAGTGGTCACATTTGGAACTTTCAGAATGTCCCTGGATTGTTAGCTTTTTTTATTCAGTAATCATTCACAGTAAAATGACACCCCCAAACATTCTTCTCCCAGGAATAATTACTGCAGGAATTACTAGTGCAAAACCTTAATGTGTTAGAAGGGTAAGAGGAGCAAGAACACCCAGCAGTAGGTGCACTTTTTCTTCCATTTTGGGAAGTATCCTCATTATTTCCAGTTAAAGTCAAGATCCAGCTTAGATCCAGATGCTTCCATCACAATAGCTTTTTCTTTTATCTATTGCTAGGCACCTGTCCACAAAGGACTATCAATATACTCTTTCTCATAACTTTGCCATCCACGGAGGCCTTTCTTATGTTAGATTGCAAAACTGAACTGAAATCCAGGCTGTAACTAAGAGAAATGTTTGTTTCAGAAGTCTAGAAATGTTTCTAAAGATCATTAAACCATTTAGCCATATGAAAACAAATTGCAGCGTATATGTGGCAACTAGGAGTAATATATCCTGGAAATATTTTTTGCAGTCAGTTTTATCTCTCTGCATGACTTAACAGCCATTTTTTCTTGTGTGATGATTGATATTTAGACAGCAGATAGTTTTGCTACAGATATCAAAGCATACAATCTGGATTTCAAATGATTACTATAGGATTTGGCTCAACCTCCTTCAAAGCAAAGCCCCTTTGCCCATGCTTTAGGTGCAATTTTTCAAGTATTATATATGCTGTGAGTGACTTTAAAGTTAATAAATATTACTTTGTCAAATAAAATAAAATAAAGCCTTTTCAGTGGGAAAAAGATCAGCTTCAGCACTATATAATATATGGTTTTAGCCCCTGGCAGTGGGTTCTGAGAGTCACTGTAGTTGAAAGAAATTTTAGAGTACAGCAGAGGGTTTAGGTTACAGAGTATCTGAGTTACAAGGGAAAATTATCTCCCTCTCAAAAAAAAATTAAGTTTATGAGGTAAAAAGGGTTTTTAAATGGCCTTTTAGAACTTGCAACAATAAAAATTTGGAGCGCATCAAAACTCTTGGAAAAACAGAGGCAAAATAATTTTGTATGCTTCATATTTAGAACAAGATTATTTTTTCTTTTATGTCCAATAAAGTATATGAAACATAGAAGAGCTTTACTTCTTAATTATAGAGCCATAGAATAGTAGAATGATTTAGGTTTGAAGGGACCTAAAGACCATCTAGTTTATACTTCCTTGCCATGGGCAGGAACACCTTCCATTACACTAGGTTGCTCAAAATCCATCCAACCTAGCCTTGAACACTTCCAGGGCTGGAATAGTCATAGCTTCTCTGGCAACCTATGCTGATATCTCACCGCCCTCACAGCAAAAAATTTCTTCCTAATATCTAATCTAATTCTACCCTTCTTCAGTTTAAAACCATTCCCTCTTAACCCATCACTGCATGCCCTTGTAAAAAATCCTTCTCCAGCCTTCTTGTAGGCCACCTTCAGGTGCTAAAGTGGTGATTTTTCATCAAGTTCAGAAGTCCTCTTTTTACTGCCTATTGCTAAAAGAGTGAAAGCTGGCAGCCTCTGCTGCTTTCATACCATAACCTTCCTCAAGGTGTGAAAGTATTGTTCCTAAGGAAAATGTAGCTGCTTTCAAACTATCATGGCTCCCTGTGAAGCAACAGCTAAAAAAAGCAACTCATTTGAAGGGCATTGAAAACAGAAAAGAAGGTAATAAAAGCATAAAACCTTGGTTACCATGCATAGTTCATCTCTGCAGAGCAAGAGCGACGTATTAAAGGTATGGAACAGAGCTACTTAAATGACAAAGAGGAAAAATCCATGGCTCTGTGAGAAGGGACTAAAGAGTTTTGTTCTCAGTCTTCATCTTTACTTTCTTCTTTTTTCTTCTTCATTTTAAGAAGAAGAAAGCTGAGGGAAATGTGTTCAAGCTCTACATTGTGAAGGTGTTGTACAAAATGAATGCAGAACCATGAATCCTCACCCACACATTACTGCAAACGCTCAGGGGGCACTTTGGGAAACTGGCTTAAAATAGATAAAAGTATCCCTTTTTTCCACAGGACTTAGTGAACTTCTGGAATGTTTCCACAGTAGACTGTGAGGTAGGCAATATCAGCAGTTTCAAAAATAGAGACGTTAAAGAACAATGTGTCTATAGAAAGTCAAGGCAGTGGTTGATTTGTTTGAGTAATTTGGTAAAACCAGAAGAACTTATGATAAGAGCAGAAGGACTTGCACACAAAAGCTGATGCCAAGCCTTAAAATAAATTTTATCTTATTTGGCTATTTGTAGATCTGTATGGATGATCTATGAATTGAGGATCAAGAAAAGGAGTGATGTCCTGGAATAACCTCATGTCTTAATCTAAAACCTTTTATCTTGCCCCCTAGCCAGTGTGCCTATGGGAATCTCTGAGTGCTCTCCTCCAAGGAACTTCCCATCCCAAGCTGACCTGGATTCATACACAAGGATTGCTTCCCTTCGGTCCCTGGCTGACTGAATTTCTCTTGGAAAGTTGATGGAGAACAGCTCATTCAGATAAAAACAAGACTCATCTATCTAATCTAGAGGCAGATGTCACTGAAGTTTTTAAAATAGCAGATTAAAAAGGAAAAGCATGAAAAATTTGGTTTCATAACATTTGCCCCAGGGTCTGCTTGATTTTGGCAGGTGACGGCATAGTATAGCCATTCTTTACAAAATCACCCTCTTTGGACAAAGTATAAAGTAAAAATAAGTAACTCTTAGTAACAGTTTTTATTGATAAGTGCTCTTTTTTCACTAGTCTGAGGCATGGTATACCCTTTCTCTAGGAAGAAAAAAATACCACCAAAGAAGCCAAGATTGTGCGTAAGATATGTAAGTATAAAGGAGGGAAAGATGAAGGCCCCAGATGCTTCCAGATACACTGTTAGACCTCTCTCTATATAATCACATTTCTCTATTACTTAACATAACTTCAGCATTGTTCTAGCATTGATATAATGCTCACAGAAGTCACAGAAATCTTTATATAGGGTTCATAACAATTTTAGATGCACATCTTTCTCCTAAATTTGAGATATCTAACAAAGAGGTCTAAGTGCTTACATTATTCAAACAAGCACTGACTGTACAGGAACTGAAAATCTGCACTGAGAGATCTTGCCTGGCAAATGGAGGTATCAAAGTTTAGGTCAATGGGGTCCCATCCACAAAGCCTTTCTGCATGCCCAACTCTTCCCATCATGAACAGAGAGTTGCAGCACAGTAGAAGGAAGGATTCCTTCAACAAGAGAGCGCCTTTGTTTCCTCTGCTGTGTGTCTCTGCTTTGCCTGGTTTGTGATCTTTACCAGAAAAATCCCTCTGCTCTTTGATACTAAGCTTCAACTCTTTGCTAGATCGAGTTATCATAACTGCAATAAAATTCAGGAGTAAAACCTCATTAATTATTGCTCCTGACCTAGAATACATTAAGAATTCTTTCACTATGGAAATTATATAAATTACATGAAGAGATATCAGATGTCAATCTCAGTAAAACGCTGGATATTTTTTGCTACAAAAACTTTTAGTTGTTCACTTGATCCATGTTTAAGTGTTTAAGCATTTATTGTTCAAGTTTTAAGGTATTTTCTTGAGTTTACACAAAGTTTAAAATTAAAATCAGTGAATCTTTATTGTCCAGATCCAAAGTGGACTTTTAAAGATCCGGAGTGGATTTAAAGATTTAGTTCCAATCTTTAATTGTCTAATGAGCTGTTCTGCACCATAAATTACTACATTTCTTTCCTCCTCACCCATGAAAAATGGAACAGGATGTTAAAGATGACTCCAAGCAAATGTTCTGAAGACAAGATGAGAGAAAGTGATTTCAGGAAGTTTCAGGAATAAAAATATTTAGTCTGAAAAAATATCTTTGTTTAGCATTAATAAAATGGAAAATAATCAGTCTTACAATGCTATTAAATCCTATTAAAATATTGAAAAAATAGAAACAAACACCTACATTTCACTGACACTCTATTCCTGTGCTAGCAATAATTTCTACATATACAAACAAGGGACTAAGGCATGAAAAATAAAAAAGCAAGCAAAGTTTTATAACAGCATTCATTAAGATGGAATTCCTTCTAAAATTCATTTAAATTTAATCCAGGCATGAGAAGAATAACATAAATAGCTAGAGTCTACAGCAGTCTAGTCTATACTCTGAGATTCAACTGATTTACAAGAGGGCCCATGTATTCCTGCTTCTTATTTTCTGTTTTCTGCTTTCTCATGCAGATTAAAATGTGAGCAAGCATTGATTTCTTTAATAATTCCTTACCTTCAAATATTCATGCTGAATTTTAAAGAGCTTTTTCTGACAATTAAACATTATAAGAATTCAGTTTGATCCTGCATAAAAAAGAGTTTGACATCAACATCAAATAACTGGCAGAGTAAGTAAGAAGATGTAGCATTTCAGTTCTGCCTCTATTCAGAAAACACTTCCCAATTTTTAAAAATAATAATAATAATAATAGTAACTTCATAACTAGTAACATTTGTTTATTTTTAAAAAAATCCTTACTGTCTTTCCAATCCAGTTATTGACAGACTAGTGTCAGTTCAAAGTTTTACTGCAATTTCTGGCTCGACTATGGAAGGATCAGACAATATTTCACTACTTAATAAAAATCATCTTCCTTAGAAGTTATAACTGATGCTATCAGAGAGAAAATATTTGCTTCTGTTGTAGTTGGTATCACCACAAAAGGTATAATGTTGGCTGTCAAGAAATATACTTCATTCAAAGTTTGAAACACAAGTTCCTTCCAGATCACTCCTGTAACAAACCACATTGATAAATTTCTAGGAGGATGAAATAGAAAAATTACTAACAATAAAGGAGGACAGACATTTTTCTCAGTAAATATTTATATATTGGAAAAGGGAGTTAATAATGTAGTTATAAAATGTAAGGTGAGAAAAATACTACTGACTACAACTGTAACTAATACCAATATTTAGCAGCAGTTATTAAAAATAAGAATTCTAAGATAAGCAGATCCGGGTAATACTCAGATCATAAAAACCAAAAAATTCTGTGGATCACAAATGCTCATTTTCCAATATATTCTGGAGATCTGGAGATGTTCTAGAATATAGACATGCCTTAAAAAATATGTAAGAAGCTGGTTTTTTTTTCTTTTGTATGGAAAGCTATAGATCTGTAGATACAACAGCATCCCAGACCAAATCATAGAATGGCTAATATAAAATGGAACTAATAAGAAATAAAAGAATGCAGCAATGTCGATGTTACTCTACATTTGTAGAAAATTTAAGTGAATTTGCAACATTTTGCTGTTTACAACTTTGTGTGATGAAAATAATGATGCTGCAACAGATTTCTGTAACGCACTTGAATTGGGACCACATAAAATCTTGAGTGACAAAGCTTGAACAATTTAACATTCACACAATGCATTAATTAAGAAGTAGTTAAATAATAAGATTCAGAACACAATGCCACATCTGAATCAGTGCAAATCAGCTGTGTTTCAAGTTGAAACTTACTTATGGTTTTGTGTTCTTTTTGACTCTGCATGTCTTAATCTTTTTATCAGTGGATTAGGAATAGATAAATACTAAACAAAACCACATCTAAAGATGACATAGATTTTGCTGATGACCAAATCCCTAGGGAGCAGTAAATAAAGAAGGAGGGAAGGCCATCCTTTTAGGCTTTAAACAGACCACATGTGTTTCAAATCTTAAACCACAAACCAGCGGTATACGCCATGGTAGTTCAATGGCAGATTCTGCCTTGAAAGCTGTGATTCTGCAATGGTCTTCAGATGACAATGTGTGATAAACTGAGAGCAGCTTCTCAGTACAACTTTGCAATCAAAAGAGTTAATATTATACTAGGATTATAAACATGGAAATATTCTTCATGATGAAAAACCCCAACAGAACATATGTTTGTCGAAGCTATAATTCCTACTGTAAGTCTGGCCACAGTTCTGCTTTCCATATGTTAAGAATACTAGTACAGAATCACAGAATTGTCATAGAATCACAGGTTTGTTAGGATTGGAAGGGACCTCTGGAAATCATCCAAATGCCAACTGGATGTCCAACTTCACTGCCCAGGCAGGGTCACCTAGAGCAGATTAAACAGGAACATGTCCAGGTGAGTTTTGAATGTCTCTGGAGAGGGAGAATCCATGACCTTCCCAGGTAACCTTTTTCAGTTCTCTGCTCCCCTTAATGTAATGAAGTTCCTCCTCATGTTCTTGTGTTTTAATTTTTGACCATTACTCCTTGATCTTTTGCTGGGCACCACTGAAATAGTTTAATAATAATGGACCTATTATTAAGCCCTGGAGAACACCACTGACTGCAGGCTTCTACCCTTGGAAAAGATTCAAAAAAGAACCACTTAATCACTGATGGACTAGAAAATACACAAAGTTGTGTAAAAAGCAATGAGATCAATCCAATTAACTTATCATACAAACCACAAGGGAGAGAGTCGATCATGTGTCATATGCACCTATTAGAGAAACAAAACTCAGACAATAGAAAAATCTTCACTCTAGAAGGTAAAAAAAATTTAAAATGTCACTTGTAAAAGAGATAGAATAGAAAGTAAGTTAAAAAAATGAACAAGGCCAAAATTGCTGTAGATGATGTATATTCATTTTTATTAAAACCAATTACAATTGCTTATTCAGTTCTAATTTAACACAAATCATTGCTGACATTGCATCTAGAAATATGGAGTCTGTTACCATTAACAGCACCCTGTACTTTGAAAATCAATGTCTCCACCAGGGGTATGAATTTCTGCACTGAGTGGAAGCAATTTGCAGGCTTCTGGTTCCACAAAGTCTCTTGGAACCATACCTTCCATTATTTACCAGAGAAATTTTAAACACAGATCCCTATTTTATCCTTTTTGTACTCCTCAGTATGCACGCAGTCTGTCTTGTCATGAATGCACAAAGTTATCTGGCTGTGTTTACCTGTCCTGGACAGGGATATAGTTTCCTGTCTGTTGCCCTTATGATTGTGTCAGAACTTAAGGTTATGATCAAAGTAAAGTAATTCTGAGGAAAAACATAGCATTCACAAATCCCTGACTCTGATAGCATTACAAGATGCAATGATAGTCCTAAATAAGACCGTTTGGCATACCAAGAAACATAATAAATTATGTATATTAAAAAATTAGAAATATTCTATTTGAATTCATGCTTTATCTAATTTACCAGAATATTTAACGCTCTCAAGGTGACCAGACAGTGTCAGAAGGACTGTATTGAACATTTCAACTTGGATAATAAAGCCCGTTTTCTAATGTTTACTAAAAATAAACTAAATTTGCATGTCAGTAAAAAGTAAAGTTTATTCCAGCCCTTATTTGCTTTTAGTCTTCTGGCAAATAATCTGCAGAACTACAGATTAGAAAGTCATTTTCAATAAATTCTTGTTTCCTGATCTACAAAAGAAGGAAGATGAGTATAGCACCTACCAGAAGAGCTCTGATAGGCAAGATCAGAGCTCAATCTTTTTGAGTACTGAATATAGTAAGTTCACTTCAGACAAAATACTATCAAGACAAAATGTGAGAGCATGTACAGGCCAAAGCACCTTACACACTGTCCTACCAGTCAGATCTATCCACTTGAACTACTTCTTGTAATCATCTGCAGAGACTACCCCCTTTGTGAATGTGAAACTCTACATACCACCAGCCCGCACAAAACACATTGACTGAGAAGATATCAGGAAGAAAGATGGCCTCCCACATGATTATATACAACAAGCATGGCATATGATAGAGAACAAAACCATTGGGAGAATCATCTGCATCAGAGTTTGAAAACTGAGACAGAGATTGTGTCTGCTCCATTTTTTTATACGTGACAAGCAGAACTTCTTCCTTTCAGTCCTCTCCAGGCTGTAATGCAACAATGGTATTCTTCATTTCATAGACTAATCCAAAGCCCTAATGGAAAAAATCTGTGTCACACCTCTTGACTAAATCTGACTACCATGAAATGAGCCCAATCCTCTGTATGGAAAGTGGTTTTCAAACTCAGCTTTGGGGCAACAGCTTTCCTGACACCCTCAAGAATAATAAAAATTCCCACTCATCCAACATTTCTGCGTTAATTATGCTGAAGTTAAACCTGAACATTAAAAACTGTGTACACTATTTTACCTGATTGTTGCAACACTCCATTTTTTATTGGCTGTCAGTCCTGAAGAAGATTTTAAATCTGATTTTGATTTTTTTGAGTTTTCATAATATAAAGGATCATATTTTCAAGCTTGCTCTCAGTGCTTTCAATGTTGCAAGTACTTTTCCCTATTGAAATTTGTGACTCATACATAATGACCTGCATCCAGGAGTGAATGCTTTAAGGACACGATCATGTATCAAGAAACACTGACTGTCTGCTTAGTTAACCCTTGGGAGACAGGATGTTGACTGTTTTTATGCCTAGAAAAGAGCTAATGGTATCCCCACTTGGTTTCAAGTTGATTCAAGGATACTCAACCACCAGCGTCTCACCACTTACACTTTTTAGTTCTGAGAACCATTGTTATTTTTTGGCACCCTGGATCAGTCCTTGAAGATTTTATACGCTTTATCAAATGCTCACTGCCTTCCACTCATGCAAAGTCATTTATAGGTCAAATAATAGAAATATGGAATCATAGAACAGTTTGGATTGAAAAGGACCTTTAAAGGTCATGTAGTCCAATGCCCCTGCAATGAGCAGGGACCTCTTCAGTCAAATCAGGTTGCTCAGAGCCCTGTTCAGTCTGGCCTTGCTCTTTGTGCCACCCCCAGATTTAGCAAAAGCAGTGCAGTGTCATTTCCTGCAATATCAGACAAAAAAGAAATCAGCATTATATCTCTGAGAAACATTGTTCTCAGTGAATCCTGATCAGAATGACTAAATCTGGGCATCTACATACAACTTTCTTTGCAGTGTCTGAAAACCTGCAACTGTAACTGTAGATGCTTGAATATATATATATATATATATATGAAAACTTGGTTAATTCTGGAATAATCTGGATACTTAATTTTAAAAATTCAATATGCTAGAGTAAGATATAGCAGCAAATTAGCACTTGTGGACCCTACTCCTACTTGTGCCACCAGTGGACAGGGTTTCTTTTTAAAATCTCCCACCCCATCATAATTTTGCTCTGGTTATTGAGACTGGCATCTCCTGAAAAGTTCCTAAGGACTCTCAGTAAATTTCAAAGTGCAAGTTACATATAATCATCAATTATTTGAGATATTCAAATTAAACACGTCAGTTTGAATTAACAGATGTATAAAGAGTTATGAAAAGAGTGGAGTGAAATATGTATCTTTAAAAAACATCAAGTTTATATCTTGGATAAGATCCAAGTTCACTGAAATGAGCCCAGTGCCTCCCTCACACATTTGCGCTACAATACTGCACAGGCAAATGCAGCAGCCGTTGTCTCCTCAGCAACAGTGCAAATGCACTCCCTGCTACATCCAATACTAGAGTTGCCTGATTTTCTCTCACTTTGGGATGTCATCATGGAAACAGTCTTGATTACTTAATGTTCCTTAAAATGGTGTTAGCTTAGTTAATCAATGTTATTCTGTTGTTAAGCAGGATATTTTTCCATTCTGAAACAATATTGATTACCTAATTATTGCCATTAAAAGCACCCAAAACCAAAACACATTTAAGCCAGTGACTGTGTGGCTGCTATTAAAGCTCTCACAAGTAACACTGCTTCATTTCTACTCAGCTTGCAAAGAGTAATACTACCCTATTTCTACCCAGTTTGCAAAGCTTCCCTGTTTTTGAACATCCTCAACTCTCTCACTGTTCTAATATTCATCGACTTTGTCCCCTCCCCCAGCTTCCAACCCAGACAGTGTAAAATTAGCAGCAAGAGACAGGATCAAACAGCTTGTTCCAGAAAGCAGCACAGATACAAGGCATAAAGAAAGGGATATGGCAGCAGGTATAGGCACAGCACCTGTTTATCATTTTTTTAACTTTAAACTTAATTCCACCTCATTCAAACTTATTTTAGAAAGCAATTGACAACAGGAAAAATTATAAAATTGGCAGGAAACTAAGACTTGGGTGTTGAGAATTAAGAACTTCAAACTGTGAAATAGAATATATATCTGTATCTATATATATGACTATTGCATCATTAAGAGAATTTGGGTCTACAGCTGTATTTATGATTATTGAAGCATTCTTCTGTTTATATTTAGCCATTAAATTGCACATACTTATATGCTCTTTTGCCTCTTTAAAAAGGTAGCAGCAACCTGTATGTTTTTGGAGCTATGGGATGCTTTAACCTGATCCTCAAAACTCTGTTGGATTTGCCCTAGATGACAAATCAGTGACATTTCTCTGTGGATATTGTGTGTTTTGAGAAACATTAATTGTATATATGGTTGCAAATGTGTTTTATTTTGTCTGTATTACCTCATGCACAGCATATGTATTGGGCATACACTGTTTTGTGGTATCTATATATGGAAAACAGAGTTAAAGTATTGCGCTCTCAGGTACAGGGTGTGACTTTTGGGGATGTCTTGTGCAGGGCTAAGAGATGGACTCCGCTTGGGTTGGATCATTGTGGGTCTCCTCTATCTCAGCATATTTTGTGATTCTTTTAGTTAGTACACAATGTGTATGATAAACAGTGCATTGCTATTTAAGATACAGGATGCATAAGCCTACACTGCATAATTATCAGAGGAGTTTTTTAAGCCCCAACTGTACAAAAGTTGCCAAAGAGGTAGCCCATCTAAGCCTCATGAAAGCACAATAACTTTTTGAAATGGGAAAGCTCTGTAAAGAAACTAGAGCAACAGGGTTATTAGACTGGGAAAGATAAGTAGACATGATTCCATACTTTCTTGGTGATTTCTGGCAGTTTTTCAGGTGTATGGCACTTCATGGTGAGATACACACCCCATCCCTAGAAATGTTCAAGGCCAGGTTGAATGGAACCCTGAGCAACCTGACCTAAGGGATGTCAACCTTGCCCATGGGCAGGTAATTTCTGTGGTCCTTTCCAATCCACACCATTCTATGATTCTGTATTCTATGCCTTCTATGTCAAAAAGTATACTCGAAGTATGCAAAAATAGTCACATCAATAGCTTTGCTTCCCATTTGGACTGAGATGTAGAAGATGGAGTGGATTCACGGGGACAGCCCAGAACATGTCAGTTGGGGCCCCAGCTGTACAGGCAGCTGAAGGTCCTTGCATACACTGCTAAAAGCTGAGGGTTGCCCAAAGGAGACAGAAAGCACTGCCTGCATCATTCTCGTTTTGCTCACTCAGCCTCAACACTTCAGTGAGAGGGACAGATGAGACAGACGTATTCAGACCTGTAAGCAGTTTGAATACAGGCCTGAAGGACAAGGTGGAACATAAAACTATGGCAAAGGAGGTCAGAAGAGAATAAAAATTGAGAGATTTGCAGCCAGGCAATGCTAATACTTATAAGACTCATCTGAACAAGCCTCAGTATGGCTTTCTATATATTCAGTGAACCTAGGTAATTTATAAACACTATTAAAATCAATAAATTTAATTAAATTTTATTTAAATTCAAATAAATTATTTTGATTTTTGTGTTCTGATTATTCTGGAAGTACAGATCAAGTTAAAACATTAATCTACTATAACAGGACAATGTTATCTTATGATAACACTAAAAATGCTGATATTACCACTGACAACAAACAATCCAGAGAACAAACCAAGTGCCAAAAAGGGAGTGAGGGGAAAGGAGGACAAAGGAAGAGGAAACTGTTCTGTTTCTTTCTCCTTGGTGCAGTTTTTCTTGCCAAGAGTGGACTTAAACTTGATTTGCTTCCTGCTATGGGAGCTGGCATACTGCCACATACGTGTTCCTGCTCACAAGCAGCACCAGCACCCTGGTCACAAAGTACTCCAGAAAAATATGAGGTCCAAAAATGTCTCCCTCTCTAAAAAGGTTCTGTGTGTGAGTATGCTTGTGTGCGTGATTTATGCAAAAATTCCTGTCAAAATATTCTGCTTCATCAAAAGTCTAATTTACATACATTTTTGGGACACTGTAGAAGCTGATTAACATGACGCATCACAATTCAGAAGGAATGTTGACTGAAGCATTTTAGGAGCCTGGGATACAGAAACACGAGGTAGATAAGCATATGGAGCTCAGTGAATGAAGCAGGAGGCTGCCTATTCTGCTGTGATTTATGTTCCTTGTGAGAACTTGATGGCTTTCTGAGATAAGAGATTTTGTTTGGAAAAAAATCTAGTGCAATGGAAAAAAAAAATAGAGCTTTATTCATCTTTAATAAGCCCAGCTATATCTTCCATCACCTTTTAGAGATATCAGAATTTGGGATTTATTAAAAAGAAAACTAGTAAGCATTATAGTTTTATTTATAAATAGTTAGTTAAAATATTTAATTAAAAGCATTTATAAATTATTTTTATCCCTGAGATTTACAGAAAGCACAGCAGAATATCTCTTGCAAAATAAAACTTACCAACATTTTATAGTAGGTCTTTTAAATTTATGTGCTAACTTACACATCTGAGACTGAATTAATTTTACATTTACTTGTTATTTATTTAATTCATTTTTTAAAATTGGATAATGAATTTCTCCAGAGTCTTGTAATATGAGACAATCTCATAATTTTTTCCCCTAACTGCTTTCTATATCACCAAAATAATGTAAACACCACTCTCTGGCCAAGTCCAAATGTCCAGCTAGTGGTAATATTTATCAGTAACCTTCCTGAAAGCAAATCACCTCCTGCATTATTCACTCTGCTGTAGCTCTGTTTAGTAACTTTATGGCAAAAAAACACTGTTTCACTGTAGTGAATTGTTCTTCCTTACCCTCAGGAAGTTCCACAACAGTTAATTATTGGTTTGCAAGGGTTGATAGTCCAGAGCACAGGAGACAAAGAAGAAATTACTCAGTAAACCAGTGACAGATTATCAGGTGATAGAAGGCTAAGCTCCCATTTTAGTTTAGAGTAAACTGGTCAATATCACCTGTAGAGCCTAAAAAAATGTATGACTTAGTAGACAGAAGTTTATTTCTGGATTAATTTGGAATTTAATTTAATTTTTGGCTTCTTATTACTAGTTGTGCTCTCATAAAAGTAGCTCAGAGGAATTTTCAGGCTATGTAGGGAGACTTATAATGAATTTAGTCATCAGTTGGGGCAGGGATGGCAGTGATTGCAGAGGAACTCTGTCACAGTGTGAGACCTGGATGTGGATTTTTAATTCCCATTTAATCAGGTTTTGAATATGCCTATCATGTGAGATACAGAATTGGAGTAGAATTTGCTGTTCATTCCCACATGTGCACATATAAACCCACTTCCCTAGTGGCATAATGTAGACCAAAATTATCAAGAGGTGTTCCGGAGACACTTTATTTAAATAATATTTCTTTTTAATAATTTACGCTCAATCTGCATCAGGTAGTGACAGACTTAGAGAGTAAAGGGAAGGAATCCTGAGCATCATCTTGTCTGAGGGTGACGTTCTGACAAGATTTCTGCTAAAGGATACCTTGCAGGGAGGCACCCAGGAGGTCCCACTGTCCAGCTCTCGGGTGCTCACTGTCACCACTGGGTGTCTCACCAACCAGCTTTTTGAAGAAGATGTGGGCACTGATGATCCCTGCTGTGACTGCACGAAGGAAGAACATATTCAAATACCAGTAGCAGCTTACAAGAAGACAGTAAGGTGGATCTGTAAGTTACAGGGGCAAACAAACCTATCTGACATCTAGCTTCAAAAATGTTGGCATGTGTGCAATACCAACCTGGCGTTTACATCTCCCTTGTGAAGAAATTCAGCCATTATTGCAGCTGCACCACCAAAAATTATTTCTGAATAGAGATAAAGCCCAGAAGAGTGAAAACCTTTCCCCCCTCCAAAAGGCCATTTTTCTTCCTTTATGTGCAAATCGCCTTGGTTTCCTGCTTTGCCTGTACTGTGAATGCATCTTTTCCATATATAGTTCAAATTGTTGCTACTGATGATGCAATTAGTTAATTAGCTCTGAAGGGGTTAAGAGATAAGTAAGAAAGTTCTCCTGATTGAGGACTATACCTGAAACCATGCATTTTTGTGGAATTACCCTGCAAAATCATCACACCAAAATGGCATTAAGGAAAGACAAATTAAGCAGGAGAGTAGTAGCCATGGGAGTTTTTAAAGTTAATCCACCATATTGCTGTAAAAAGGTTTGCCATCTGGATCCCTGTTTGCTACAATATTGAGTCTTCGTGGCATTTCCTCCCCTTTATCTTCATTTTCAGCTATCAGCCATGGGAGAGCTGAGGAACCTGAGCAGGACTCCAGTGCTGCAGCGTGTTTGTGTGATACAGGATGCTCTCAGAAATCCCAGGTACAGTGTGCAAACACCTAACTGTCTTCTACAACAACTCTGCAGCAGTTTGTGTGTCAGCAGCCTCTGATAGGCTCACAGCCATGCAGCAGAGGCAGTCTTAGAGGTTTTGGCACTCTAAAAGTAGACAAAAACCCAGCTCTTGCCTTTTCCAGACGGAAGGTTTGGATGCTGCACGGCTTTACCAATCACTCTCGATTCCAATAAATCCATTAAGCTTTTCAAATGAGCTGTTTCAAATCCCCCTCTTTCCGTCTGCTAAAGGCAGGCAACAGCTGCAGAGACCTCTTTGCATCCAATGCCTGGAGACACTAGGGGGCTAGTGGGCTCGGGAATCGCAGTGCTGGGGCTGGGACTGTACCCTAACCAAAGGCACCCGAGGCTCTGACTCGCAGGGCAGAGGAGAAACGCACCAGCGGCTGCATTTGATACGATCAACAAATCTGCTCCGAAGAAGAGCACGCACGGCTGAGGCAGCCAAGGGGTCAAAGTGAATTAACTCTCGCATCCTCCAGTGCAGCAGTGCAGGTCAGGAAGGAGCCTGATGCACATTAAAGCAGAAGAGGAGACCTTATATGTCTTAAAGGGAATTAAACAGAGATGTTTGGGAGGATGTTTTTCATTGGATATTTTTTGTATGTTGTTTTTTTTTTTTTCTCCTAGGTTTTGGTGAGGGGAAAGGAAAAAGGTGTTTGTTCTCAGATATCTGTTGTTGTCACCATAAACAGACAGGTTTTTTTCCTAGTGAGTGAAAAGACAAATTCCCCATTTTGGCTACTTTTCCTGGAATAAAGCCAGACTTTAAAGGAACAGAGCCAGGTCCTCAGGTCGCAGAAATTCAAACAGCACCAAGGGAAAGTGAGATTTTGCACCAGTTTGCACCTCTGTAAACAACTTCTGTTGATGTAAACAATTTCCTACTGATTTTGGGAGAGTAGTCTGATTTTCTCTCCCTGGAAACAGGTTCTGACCCATTAAATTGTTCTTTTTGTCATACATATTTAAATGTATTTCATGTCTGCAGTCCCTGCATATCTGCTGTGTGGAGGTGGGTGGCTAGGAGGGGATGACCAGAAACTTTCCACCTAAGCCCCAGACTGATTCAGCTGTCATTAAAAATGACAGATGAAAGGGACAAAGAGTTTTCCCCGTCCCCTGAGGAGGAGACACTAAGTGACAGCTCAGCTTGGGCTGAGGACTGGAGCAGCTGGGAGGCACAGGTCTCCAGCCAGGCTGACCTTGCCAGTGGTGAGCGGCACAGTCCAGCCTGAGTGAGGACAGGCTGCCAAAGAGGTGCCACTGGACATTAGGAATGCTAAATTCACTTTGAGCACGCATGGACAGCTCCACTTGTCACATTTTGGAGAAGCAGGTACCCCACAGCTCCCGGCACTTCCCAAGTACTGAGAGGATTTTTAAAGAAATAATTACAACATGCCTTAAGAGGATTTCTGAGATGGTTTTATATAACACAATTACTGTCTGGTTGTTTTCTTCACTTTGAAGTTACAGAAATCTGTGGTATGACCCATTAATAGAATATTTTTAGTAATAGAGAAGTCACTGAGATCTAGAGGCAGCTAGGATTACTTAACTTTTTTAGATTAATTATCTCTAGACACACATGAACATATGTTGCCTCTGTAGTTTCAAGACCATTCTACTTCTACCTGCAGGGGAGGACCATCTCTGCTGCTCATACAATTTTGATAAACTACTGACAGGAGAATTTTGCTAAGGAAAGATTACTCAAATCACTTTACATCCTTAAAATACAGTGAGATAGTAGTGGGCTCCTCTGACCCTAGAAACATCCCAAAATAAGTTTTCAGTAAGGGAAAATGCAGGATGCACCAAGTTAAAACTTAAGCATCATAAAATTAACAATGCCTTGGAAATGTTTTAAAGTCGTATAGCATTAGGGGAGTACCATCCCATCAGAGACCAGCATCTTGTATCAAAATCAATGTATTTGATTTTGACTGCTGAAGACCTGTTAGCAAAAGAATCCAAAAGTAAAAGCAACAGATCAAGTTGGCTGCAAGTAAGTAACTGGTACAGTCAGCTATGTACTGCAGTATATGCTTATCTATAATGGGTTTTTTTTGAGGAAATCCTTATACGTGGCTTATCACAATATCTCAACCTGCATAATTCTTTGTTCTAAAATCCCACCCCCTTTGAAAAGTCAGAATTATCATAAAAATCTTTGGAGCAAAAATCTAAACACTATGAATATTCATGCTCTTCACAGCTGTTACATTTATGGAAATAACAGCAAACTTCTTGTATTTGGCAAAGACTTTTTACCAGATGAATATATGCCAGTAAAAGAATTTAAGTGAAATGAAAAGCCTGGCTCAGTTCTGTTTTTTAAAGAAGTGTGCTGCAGTCCAGAGCATTTTGAAAGTTGGAGTCTTTTTTTCAAATCTCAAACCATGAATGCAAATTTCAGCTGTAAGTGCATACACAGCCCATATTTAATAAACACATCCTTTTGAAAGCAACGTTCCATGCCCATAGTTAAACAACCAATGAATGGACATTTTCCCCTGATAGAAATAACAGCAGTCTATTTGCTTGTGATGCTACATGCTGTCAGAGTTGTCACCTTTTCAGAAAGTTTATTCCAGAAATTTAAATTTACCCCTTAACAGACAATCAGCAATGGCTAATTGAAGGGGAGAGAAAAACCAAAACAGATTACCTGCCTGTTTATTCCTAATGCTATGATTTGTTAAAGCCCCTTTCCATCAGCTCTCAGTGCAAAACTGCATATACCAGGAATGTCTGCAAGTGAGATGCACAGACAAAAACATTCAGCACAAGATGTAAGGTAAAGAGGATTGCAACATACCTTCAGCAGCGTGCTCCTTCCTCACCAGCCAGCCACTTCTCAAGAACGTGTACTACAGATGGGACTAGGAAAGTGATTTTAAATGGACTACTAATAAGTAGGTCCCTGAAACCAGATGTGACAGCAGGGTGTCACTAGGTCCTTTTTAAACTTGCCTCCAGTGCCGTCTCCTAGCTCCCCCAGACAGAATCAGACAGTTGCTGCTCGGATCAGAGCTGAGGAAGCAACGGTGCGTTTTGACTGCAGTTGCTAATGCTCCACTTTCAGGGAAAGCGCAGAAGTGTGTGTGTGCCTGCACTAACTGCACACACTCATCAGCCTGCTACAAGCAGGGAGATGTGATATGCATACTGAAAGAGCTGTGCAGGGAGGAGTAGTTCAGAAGCACACCCAAGCCTGTTCTGCTGGTAATTGCACCCTGCTGACCTCCCTGGGCTGGATCACTGTTGTAGCATTCACCAATAAGTCTATCAGTCAATAAGCAATGGATCTGAAACTGTGCATACAGGGAGGGGAGAGGAGAGGGCAAATGCATCTCCAGCCTTCAAACACAAAACTTTCAAGATAGCTTGTTTAAATTTCTCTGCCCTTAATGTTCCCACTGCAAATGTCATGGTCCATAGTTGAAAGGAAATGAATTTCATTTTAATTAATAATCTGAAAGAGGATTTCTCTAGCCATGATAAAGCACATTTTAAAGAGGAGTTCCTAATGAGAACTATCATTGTTCCAGGGGTTATAGGAGTGCAGTAGCCAGCTGTGAAGATGGCCCCACAGAGCAAGGTGGTACCGACTCACTCTGCAATCTAGAGCTGACAGTCAGGTAGGAAAGGACAAATGAAAGAAATATCAACATCTTTACTTTTCAAGGGAGAAAATGAGCTTCAATGGGGAAGAGGTATGTCCAAGGTCACACGTGGAATTTGAACCCAAATCTCCTGCACCCAATGCCAGTTTCTTGCAAATAAAACTAAACTGCTTCTGTAGATAAAAATTATCAAAATACAAAGCATCTCAGGCTGCTGCTAACCAAAAAATTCATTATGAGCCAAAATGTCATCTTCATGTCTTCTTTTTAAATGCACTGTTTTCACATGAATTTGATCATACAAGCTTAGCAGCTAACTCTTCTGGAATGTTCTCCAACCTTCTCCTGGGAAACTGAGCTGTCACATTAGCTTGCACACCTTTTCCACAAAACTGTAGGATTAAAATTCCTTTGGCTGGCCAAGCTCTACTCCCTCAATATTGAAAGATCCACTTCTTGGCCCCACTTTGGTATTTGTCTTCATGGGTTAATGGAGGGGGAAAATCTCAAAACCTATAATGAGTAATCAGCACAAGGGTCTGGGAGCCCTGATATGGCTCTGGAGATCATTCTCCCTGGGACTGACTGTATACTGCTTTATTTGGGAGGTGTGATAAGATCACAGTTCAAAGGAGGTGTGGCTGCAGGACACAAACAGTAGGACATGAAAAATCTTTATGGAGATGTGCAGCCTCCAGAGTAGCAGAACATCTACAGAGAATATTTTTCTGAGTTAGAAGAAAGTTTCTTTTTTGTGTATTGTTATTTGCAGATGAGTGGGGAGAACAAACAGCCTTAAATCCAATGTGTAGCAACCTTGATGAACAAACAAGACAGACACACTGTAACACAAGTGGAGAAAAAAACAGTCACACGTAAAACACATTAAAAATCCTACATCTCTGTTTATAAATGCATTTTTCTAAATATGAACCTTTATTATCTCAATAAAATCATGCAGTATTAACTCAGTTCAGCTTTACAGTGACAATGAAAGTTTTTGCTTGTGCAGAAGAATTTTATCCCTGAAAACAGCTTTGGAAAGAATAGGTTTTGGATATCTACAGCCTCCCTGGGGAACCTGTTTCGGTATCTCACCACCCAAACACAAATTTCTTCTGTATGGCTAATCAAAATATCTCCTCTTTCAATTTGTACCTCTTACTTTTGATCCCATCCCTGCAGTTCCTGGTGGAGGATCCCTCTCTGGCTCCCCTGCAGGCTGCCTTCAGATATTGGAAGGTTGCTATGATGCCTCCATGAAACCTGCTCTTGGATGCCTCCATCCTCCAAACTGTCCATAATTCACATGAAGAGTGGAAGTCCTGCTCTTCCTCTGAGCTGACTGACGTCTCCAGGAAAATCCATTCCTAATTAGTGCTGCCAGTCCTGTCTGAGCAGGGCTCGAATTGGTGTGGGCATTGGCAGCATGGCCCCACGCTCAGGGCAGCTAATGCTTCCTCAGTGCTGTAGAGTCACCCAGGCTCAGTGCCAGGCTTATCACATCGTGGGTCTTTGCCCATCTGGTTACTGCTATACCTTTACTGTTGCAGCTTAAAAACAATTAAAAAATAAAAAAATGGAAAATCAGATCATTGGTTTTATTGCATGTTAACTTGGGTTCAGAAAGGATTCTAGGAGTTCTGGGACTGTTGTCAAATCTCTAAGAATTTGACAGTACTCAAAAGTTATATTAAACAGTAAATAAAGTGATTTGAGTAAAAAAAACCTCCAAAAATATCTGAACATGCCTAGAATCAATATCTCTATAGAATGAGCAAACCCATTAATTTTTTTTTTCTGCAAGATAGCCACTTTATATGAAAATAATCAAATATCGTCCTAGTCTAGAACAAAATCAAGAAATATGCGTAGTGAGCTGTGTTAAGGAATGCTCAAAGCAGTGACAGTAGTAACTTCCTACAATCTTTCTTCACAGGATGTTGCATTTTTCATTCAAATACATTATTATCTGAGTGAGATGAAAAAAAAACCAAATTTTTTCCTCATAATTTTTAAATGAAAAAAAGTAGACATGTCAAAAGGCCAAATAATTTGTCTGAGCTTCCTTTTCAAAACTAATTTCCTTTAGATACTTGATTTTAAGCAAATTTTTGAAGCATAATTTTACACAATCAGCGTGTGCCCTGGAAATCAGACTCTTTCAAAACTGTGCAAATAGGATGCCCAAAACCAACACTAATGCTGAAAATCTTAATTTTATACTTATTTCAAACTATTTAAGAAGACAAACACCTTTTTATCCTATTCCTAACCCATTGATTTACAATAGAATGATATTTTTCTTCTTAAATCTTTTATCAAATCTTCATAATAAATAAGGTCTAGAATTTACATAGGACACAATATAACAAGGTATATCCACTCCTGATTTTTCTCTAACTTCAGGCTAAACCAATCCTTAAATCAATGTTAGGAAATGTACTTGTGCCTAAATAAATTATTAACTCTAAAAAGAATGGATTAAAAGTGGCTAGTACTCTTGAATGTCAACCTATATATAGGCTGGTCTACAGGCAACACAAGAAAAGACTAGAAATGGTTGCTTAATAGTAATTCAGGGCTTATTTTGGAAGATTGAAGGCTGAGATAGACTTGGAAGATTGTATATCAACAAAACAATTTCTAAAGGCTGAAAAAGGAATAAGACAACACCTTGAAACAGTAGATAAGTGGAGGAAGGGTTCATATAAAATATTGTAAGACTCCTAAAATCTGCAATCTATTATTTGCCCAAATTTAGAAACTAATAAAAAAATTCTGTATGACAGGCAGCAGTGACCATTTCTATTCCTAAGGACTTCATTATGTCTGCACATAATGAGCCTTTCACATGCTCAGAGCCCAGAGGCTGCATATGGACAGACAGAAATCACCAGGACACTGCCCATATCCGTGTCCCAGCAGCTACCAAGGTGTCAGTGTATTCCCAGGGAACAGATTCTAGAAAATAACATTTAGGGAAGAAATTAAAAAAAAAAATCGAGAAATTAGGAACTGTTTTCCAGTTCCATTGGAAATGACAGACATAATGTTTAGCTTGTACCTATCAGTGGAACAACGCATATTCAACCAAAAATACCTCAAAAAAGATTGAAGCCCCCAAGACAGGAATTTCTGCCTGTCCTTGAAGAACAAATTAGCAAATGTCTACACAAACAAATTTTATAATATTTATCAAATATAAACTCAAATCAGAGAAGCTCTGATTCCTTCCCTAGGTCATAGACAGTTGTTCTGCAAAGACGCAATGATTTCCAAAAACTCCATTTACAGAGCCCAGAGCCCAGTTACTTCAGGTGGGAAAACACCTGGAAATCACATTTTCTTTAATAGCAAGAGAAAAATTTTTCTATATAGTACATTGTTCTATAAAGTAGTATCTTTGTGTTCAGATACATATATATGCATAATATTAATTTTATATATATATATATATATATATATATATATATATATATATATATGCATAATATTAATTATCCATTACAAATGGTCTGGGAGATCAGAGTATCTACAAATGTATGTACATATATATGTGTGTATCTATTACATTAATTTAATCTATATATAAATAATTCACATAGGTACGTGTGTGCTTATGTATGTATTGCATGTAAATAGACTGTGAGTGTACATATTTAAATTAAATGCTGTACTGTCTTTTTGATCCCTGTTAACTTGTCTGAAAGCAACATGGAAAAATTCTTGCCTGAGAATAGATAGATAGTATAGATAGGATAGATAGTATTTAGAAACTTAAAGCTCATATCTTGGCACTGTATTTCTTTTAGCCTTCCACATTTCCCATTCTAAAGATATTGACTTCTTCCTCCTCATAGTTTCAGAGCGAGGGTATATGAATGTCATTCAAGCAGGGCTGTGTATTTACCCAGAAGACACATTTTTTTCTTTAATGGTGAACATTAATAATTTACCCTCTAAGATATTGGAATAGCATCAAATTCTACTTACATTTTTACAAGATTTGTATGTGACATCTAGTCTTCCAGGTTCTTTTTGTGAGCAAAGTTCTTTGAATGTGTTCTATACATAGAAAACTGTACTTTCTTAAGTTATTATTAATAAGTGATTTTAGTACTATATTTGAGTTTCCAGTAACATTTTTATTTATGAAAATTAATGCCTGACAAAGACCTGTGAATGGGAATTCACACCAAAAGTCAAACATTAAAAAAATAAGAGATGTTGAGGCAATGTGATGTGACTGCTTGATTGCCTTTAATTTTTTTTCTCTGCGTTTATGATCTATTCTGCAGTCTCCATTTTAAAGTCAAGATGAAAGTCAATTCAGACTGAAGTCATGAAGACAAAAAGGCAATAATTTAGAGATCTGATTCTGATCTCGTGCGTGACCAGCTTCACAGAGGGATAATTCTCCAGCTTTTCCATATAACACTGTGTCTTCTCCAAGGAGAACTGGCAAAAGTTGAGGTCCCATTGATCCCTAATGAAGGTCAGCCATAGTCTTAAGTAGTTGTCCCTGTACAAATTTATTCTCTTTCTAATTTCAAGTCATGTTTCTGTCATACCAGGCGCAAGAGAACTAGTTTTTCCCACTTGTCCTAGATAACATGTGCATCAGCATATGTTTTCCTTAGTAGGGCAGCCATTGGAGGCATAAATGTCAGACATGAGGAAGGTGCTAGGTCATGCATTCTCTTTAACAGCAACGTGTGCACCCATCTGTCCCTTAAATCTCTCTGTGAACCTAGTTCTGTGCTTTTGAGAGGGAAACTGGACTGCTTTGCTATTGAAGCACTCCTGTACTGGGCTATGAAATTCCATATGTCTATACATTTAATGAAAAATGTATGCACAGAAATGGTATGAAGAATTTTGGTGTGTGTGAAAACTTTCAGAAAAGCCTTTCAAAAATACCATTGGTTTGGGAGCAGAGATCCCACAGATGCGTAAGGAGATGTGCTTCTAAGTCATGTGTGCTCTGTAATATGCACGTCTAATTACCCATGCTTCAACTAATTACTAAATGGAGATTAAATCTGAATGTTGACCAAAGTACTTCATCCTTCAAAAAAACTTTCCTCCATGCAAATCATTCAAATATCAAATTTTAAAGTCTTTCTCTCAAATACCTGTAAGAATAAGAAAGCATAAGTAAACCCTTACCTCCTAATCCATAAGCCAGAAAGCACAGCTGTCTCCAGCCACACTAATTCACATAAAAGCAAGCAGATTTTTGTGAACAACGGCCTTTACTGACAATTCTAACTTTTCACTGGAGGTGTATGTATGTGTTTAGATGGGATAGATTCTCCTGACCCAACATAATTTCTAAAAGTTGGACGAGATCACAACCCCAGGCTTTAAGTAATTCAATATGCTACAGAGTTAAAATCACTTGATCTGTGTCTGCCTTGAACTATAAATAAAAGGTTGACCATACTTTTTTTCTAACTTTGTTTCTCGGTTTTGTTCCATACTTCTTAATCTAATAGACATTTTCATCTCCAAAAAAACCCCAAAAGCATTTAACTAGAGACTCCTCTTAAAAAAGCAGTAACCACATTTACAAAAGCTTGTTCTTGGAGCAGAAATATCGAAGTCCTGGCTTTGAAACTCATAATATGGAACCAATCAAACCTATTACTGCAGTCCAAAAACCAGCAGAAGAATATTCAATATATTGAGAATTGCTGAAGTGTTAGCATGGCATACTGTTGTAAACTGGGCTGAATCACTGCAATGAAAACAAAAGGTCATTTCATATTCGACATACTTTATGCACTCAAAGAGCATCAAATATGCCCAGCACCAAAGGGTACCCACAGTGTGCTATTTTATTGCGGGGCATTTTAGATCTTTATACAGCAAAGTATTTTTGTGGATTTTCATTTGTTTAAACAAGACAGCATTCCCGTTGCCTTCAACGGGTGAGAGGAGTATCAATAGAGATCATAACTGAGCTGGTGTAAATAGTGCTGGGTCAGAGGAAAGAGGAAGCCACAGGATCGTTAGTGAGGTGCTAATTGGATAATGTGGTGAGAAACAGAGCTAAGTACAGAGGAAGGGTAAGAGGCTTAGATAACTGGAACAAATGTGAGTGCTGGAACACTAGGAACAGATATAAGAAGGGGAAAAAATGGACTCAAACTTAGTTTGATGTAGCAAATCATTACACTGGTAGAATCAAAGGAAACACAAAAGACTGAGTGCTGCTGGAACTAGTACTGAAACTCCCAGGCTGGACCTGGCTGATGAAACTCCCTTGCTAAAACAGAGAGAAAACCAACTATGTTGTTCTTTCAGAAAGCAAACCAAGAAAGCCAATGGTAAGTTTTTTGTTGCCTAAATGTACGTGACTTCTAATGAACTTTTTGAACACATCTTCCTAACTAATGCCCTTTTATGAGGTCACTGATACCAAAGTTTGGTGCTATAAAGGTGGCAGGGCCATTTCAGTCCCTGCTATTTATACAAGATCCTTAGCTGGCTGGGCTTCAGGTTCCCCTCGATCAGGAAACTGGGCAGTCAGAGTGCTCCCATGCACAGCATAAAGCCATTCCTTGCAACAGCACAGCAGGTGGGAGGCAGGCTTGGTAAAATTTTCAGAAGTAGCTCATGGTGTGGCTCAAACTCCCTGACATGCAGATAGTTATTTCTTTCTTTTAACCTAACGCAGAAATCCAAATCACATTCAAAAGACTTAAAAAAAAATAGTATTTTGTAAATGCTTGCTTTCTCTTATTTACTGGGAGTTAAGTAAGAACTTTGGGACACGATGATCTTAGTGATCTTATCCAATATTTATGATTCTGTGATTTTAAAACAGGATTGTGTCAAGAGACCAAACATGGAGGCTTTACTGGTCTGAGACACTTCAAACAGAGCTGGTAAGGAATCATCAGGAGTGTTCCCTTAGCCCCAGAACAAGGACAGGATGAATAAGTAGGTACTGCTAATCTCTAGGTTCTGTAATTTTAATAGAAAATATCTCTGTTCACAGAGATTTATGTCCTGTTGCTAAGCAGCAAATCTGTGCATTCCTGATTTGCTCTGGTCTTAGAAAGGACCAGAGGGATGTCTTGTTTGCCATCCAGGAACTCCAGAGATCAATTAGCTTTCTGGGCTGCCCTAGGTATAGCTTTACAATACTCAAAGTTACAAGCACATTCATGAAATCAGACACTTGTTCCTATTTGTTTCTACTTGGCAAACAGAGCTCAGGAGAAAGGAAGGAAAAGCAAATTAGAGACGTTGACAGAGGAGGGTTCTTATTCTTAAGAATGTCACAGTGTCTGTCCCTCAGATTATTTTTTTCCCCTGTAAACTGTAAGATGCTGTTAAAAGCTGTTAAAAGCTTCTGCATTGGAAGAGGTCTGCTGTGAGATACACTGTGTAGTAGGAGCATGGGCAGTGTAATGTAGAAAAATTCTTTCTTGAAAGGAGGTAGAAGGAGCAGCCAGGGTCCTATCCCATTTCCACAGCAAGGATAAAATAAATGCCAGCTCTCCCCAACAGAATCCATCACCAGGCTCTCGTGTCTCAGGTCCTTAACATTCCACCTCAGACCAAAACTGCTTCTCCAAAGTAAAGTTTCAAGATTTTACTCAAAAACTACATGGAAAATATACAGTGCTTTGTCGTATTTTCCAGAGGCATGGCCAAAAGATGCATCCTTCTGCTTCTATTTTGTTCTTGTCTTTTCCTAAGAAATATTGTAAAGAAGCCCAAGCGTGCCCCAGCAAGTAAGTATTTGTGACTCACTCCAAATTCACCTCTATGTCATCAGGATTCATTCCCTGCATGGCATTTCATAAAACTGCCTTCAGAAAGGTTTTTAAAGGTCTTCTGCTAACAATAAAAAGTACCAACAACAGCTCACTGTATTTATCCAAGAAAAGAAAAAAAACCACAGCAGTATGAAAAAAAGGGGAGTTTCAGAAGAAATAAAATAACCCCCTAAATTTCCTAACATTGCCAGCATAGTTGGAAGATGCCAGAAAACTCTTAGGTCAGTGATGACAAATAGGAGCATTTGCATCCCTAAAAACTGTCATCAAGAAAGAGAAAAAGTTTTGGTTTGGATTGCTTTTTCTGTAAGAATGGGAACTAATGACTTCTGGTTTTCCACAACTTGTAGAAACAAGTGGTTAATTTCTAGACCTAGATCTAGAGGTTGGATGGTATTTTCCAGAGCTGGTCATTTACAGAGGTTCTTGCTCATTTTTATATCTGCTGTTTAACATATGAGCTGATATTGAAGTCTTTCCCTCACATAGGTGTGTATTGGAAGCATTTGTAAAATTTCTCTTCCCTATTCACATACCCATTTTTACTAAACTTGTAATGTTTGAATCTTTTATCTATTCTAAATTATTATCATATCTGGCTAAAAATTAGTCAAAGAATTTAAAAAATCACAGATATCTGTACATTGCACAAATACACTAGGTACAGAAAAACTAAATCTTAAAGGAACATTAGAGAAGGAGGAGGAAGTGACAAGGACTGCATGTCCCCATTTACTCATGAAACTGAAGATTAGATTTGAGACTGATCATATGAGAGGCTGAAGATTCATCAGACTATGCACAACAGAACATACTAATTTCAGAAACAGTGGTGGAAATGATTATATGATCATATGCTTCTATGATTTTGTCCTTATATGATTCTATGTTTATCTGATTCTGTGCTTCTAAGATTCATATTCTGTAATGCTATGCTATAAAAGCACAAGTTTCCATCAAACAAGACAACATGACCCTGTCTTAGATATGAGGTGTAGGAGTCCATAATCTAAAAAAAAAGTAAATATTTCAAACAGACACAGAAATTTCATAATATCTACCTTCAGGAGATGTAGACACAGCTATTTGTCTTATAACAAAGTATGTGTTTGATAATTTCAAAGTTTATTTTAATTTTTCGCCTAGAAAACAGCCTCTAATTAGTAAAAATCCCACATATACATGAGTCAGTGGAAACTTATCACGCAGGATACCAGTCAGAGCAGAGAAAACTATACAGCCATGGACTGAATTCTGGGTCACTGCTAATTGCTGGTTCTCTCTGAGCCAAAAGCATTGGAGAAAAGGGGGAAACAGGCAATCTCCAAGGCAGAAGTATAAATCCAAAAAGTAGTGTTTGCCTTGGTGGACTGCAAGCATGGGAAGGAATGTGGAGTAACATAAGCATTTCCACACTGGGGAAGGCAGAAGCCCTTCTTGGGCCTGGAGATTATGTAATAAAAACAACATCAGGCAAGAAGGAGATACTTTACATTCAGATTGTTTGAAGTTACATTTTTGACTGCTTTATTCTCAGAAGAATGCACAGCAAATGCTACATACCACAGTGTCCTGCCTGTCTGCAGCTATGTGCCAGGCTGAGGATTCTGAATAATCATTGGAACAGGCTGCCCAGGGAAGCAGTGAAGTCACCATCCATGGAAGTGCTCAAAAAAGGAGCTGATATTGCACTTCTTGGTACGATTTAGTGGGCATGATAGCATTCAACTGAAGGTTAGACTTGAATCTTCATGATTCTATGACTCTGAGTTCCTCAAGCTCAGGTTTGCCTGCCTATGCAGGTGGACTATTTACTATAGAAGACCTTGAAAATAGGTTTATGGAAAGCATCTTAGAAGTCATGAGAATTGTTCATATATGTCATGCATTGTAGCACTATTTCTTTCCTTCACAGGATTTGTTACACTCTGAGGCTGGTGCCAGGATCTGGCGCTCCCTACAGCCTCTTACCTGGACCCCTGTATGTTTCCATGGCAATTCTCTTTGTGTTGCCACATCCTTTCTGACACACACACTGGGGACTTGGCACCCTGCTGAGTGGAAACCATTCCTGAGCTTTCCTCTTAAGCTGATGGGAGGGAGACTGCACCTTTGTGTTCACCCTGCCTGTGTGAGCTGCCATGCAAACCTGCACGCTCACACCACCCTGACTGATGCTGCTGGGTATGGGAAGCCCTGTACAGCCTGAGCTAAAACTCTCCCAGGACTTACTTCAAATGGGGATGCTGCCATCACTGGCTGACCAACCATTCAGAGTGTATAACCCACACGTTCATCAGGACCTTAGGTGGAATGCTCTGAATTCTTCCCTGAGAGAAAAGCAACTTCTGGAAAATTTGCAGTCCTGTCAGAAGATGAGGGGAAGGATTCAAGATGCCACTGCCTGACTGAGATGGTTGGATGAAAAAAACCTCCCAAAAATACATTAAAAAAAAGAACAAAATAATTAACAAAAACCTGCCCCCAAAAAACACTTTTCACAAGCATGGAATTTCAATGGCAAATCTTAGGATTTCTTCTCAACCCCCTAAGTGTTTTCACTCCAAACAGACCTATTCAGTTCCAAAATATATATTTGAAAAATCTTGCAGAATCTATGGTTCTGGCAATTCACAGTCCTAATTTCATTTTTGGGATTAATTCCCTGACATAATGCATCATAGTTCTCAGTCTTGATAGGAGGAGGCAATGCATCAAGTATGAGCTGAACATCTGTCATACATTAGGGGAGATGAAGTCCTGGAGATCTTCCTTGCTGTTTGTCATGGTCTCACTGCAGCCATCAACCAAGCACCAGGCCACTCACTCACTCTCCTGCCAGAAGGATCAAGGACAGAATTGGAAGGGTAAAAGATAGAAAAAGTTGATTGAGATAAAGCTGAACACAAAAGGGAAACAAAGGTTTAATTCACAGTTTCTCGTGACCAGGCATCTCCAGGAAAGCAGGGCCCCATCACAAGTAAAAGTTATTTGGGAAGACATACACCATCACTCCAAATATCCTTCTTCTTCCTCCTTCTTTTCCCTGCTTTATATACTGAGCATGATATCAGATGGTTTGGAATATCCCTTTGGTCAGTCTGGGTCCCCTGTCCTGTGTATATTTCCTCCCAGCCACCCGTGAACCCCCAACTTCCTCACCAGTGTGGAAATATGAAAAAGAGAGAAGGCCTTGGCCCTGTGTAAGCCCCACTCAGCAATAACAAAAACTTCTCTTTATTATCCACCCTGTGCTCTGCACAAATCCAAAACAGCCTCATACCAGCCCCTGTGAAGAAAGTTAGCTCTACCCCAGCTCACTGTTTAATAGAAAGACAATAAAAGTCACAGGAACTAATGCTGCTATAACAGCTAGGGCTGAGTTCATTTAACCCCTTTTGAGAGATCTGCAGTGTAGATGGACACATTGGAACTTGGCACCTTGCCTTTATTTGTAACTAAAGGGACAGAAATGAGCTCCATTTCACTGTAGATATCAACAACTGGTCGGGCGATTCCTCTGATTTTTATTGATTCTAGGGAAAGGCATGGGTGGACTAAATTCCTGCACTAAATGGCTACATCCCTAAAGGCAGGAATATAATTAGATGAAGAGATTTTCATTCATTGGAACAAAATTCACAGGGAAATACTTTTGTTTCTTTTTCAGAATTTTTTATTTGGGAGTAATTTTGTAAAGGAAAGACAAAAACTTTCTCTGAAAATAACGTTCTTTCATTAAGAAGATATCTCATCAAAGATCAACTTTTCCATCAGAAAGTTTTAGCAAAATTTACAGTGAGCCCTATTCCCTAGTTTTAGATAAGTACAAGACATGAGGTGTTTTTTTCTCCCTCTCTAACTACCAAGCATGCAAGCACGTTCTTGGATATGAGTCATGCAGTTTTCTTTCCAGACTGTACATTATAATCAAGAGATAAATGAAAGTCTATTTATTTTGTAATTTTACAGATAAACTTTAATAATATTGCATAATGTGTCATTCTTGCAATAGGACTGAACTATCTGATCTGTGCTGGTGGTTTGGCAGTTCACTTTACACCTGTTTATCCCTAAATTATGGAAAAGAAAATTAGAAATATTCTTTTGCATCATATAGGTAACCACCTCTACATGGTTGTTCTCTATATTTCCCTAATTTCTGGGTGGGCAGATACTTGACAAGTCATAAAGAGAACTTAAATCCACCATTCATTTTTACTATGGTGTGTCTGAAGAGAACTAGCTGTTTGAAGGCAAATTTGAAGATAAATCTAGCAATATTTATTGTATAGATTTTAGATGTATTTGATATTTGAAGGAAGACCCTGGTTTTTGTAAGAAAATGTTTCCTATATCATAATACTGACCCAAAGCAAAATTTCTGCCGATTTAGTGCCATTTTTTATCAGAAATAATCAAATTTTAAATTCTCCATATTAAACATTCTCTTAAACCTTCAGGTTATTCAAATTTAAATGAAACAAGTTCCATAGAGATGTTCATTGCATTTTAAGAGAAGAGGCCTCTATCCTACATATTTTACAATTTCTTACATCTAAATTTATCTAATTTCAGAAACCCTGGCCATTTTCAGGGAAAATGAATCTCTTCTGCACTTGGGCAAATACACTCTATTATTGCATCTTCCCCTAAGACTTTTAGAGTTCCCTAAAGAATTTTAGCCTTCCAACATGTGGTGAAAATTAGTAGAAGGCAAAATTATCTCAGTAACTGGCGTGACAAGCTGTGAGTCCCCTCAACCTTTGGTATCAGATGTAGTTTCCTTTTTAAAATAATTATAAATTCATATAGTCACATTTAAACTGATCTGATTTTCAGTCCTCAGACAAACATCCCATGACACCTAACTTCTCTGCCTCTGCAGTTGTTTTTTTTCCAAACATTGATTTTGCTTTAAAGCACTAAACAAATCCTGAAAGAATCAGTAAACAAACCTGACGCTAGACTTTTCCTTATTAATATATAAATCAATACGCATAGAGGAACACATTCATTAAGAACAGCAAAAGCCGTTATAAAGCACATATTTTAATTACAACCTCAATTAAAATGATCCTTCAGCTCTGGATGGCCTCTTGCATGTAAATCACTAGATAAACTCTATCCTTCTGCATCTCAGAGAGAGCATTAAGTTCCTATAATTACCCGTAATGAGGACGGTATTGCCCATAATCTCTCTGACATACTATCTAGGAGGGAAGGGCATGGAACTGGAAGCAACATCCCAGCCATTAAATTCAGCATCCTGATATTGTAGGGAAGAGTCTGTACTAACCTTTCAGTGAGCTGTTAAGATGAGACATAAAACTATTTAGGTTTTGACCACTTTAGGAAGCGTTTCAGGTTCTAACGGCTCTGTTTCAGGTCAGGCTATCTCTATCTGTTAATGTTTCAGACCAATATTGGGACCTTGGTCTTAAATCATTTTGCTTTCCTTTGTTCTTATTCTTCTGCTATATTAAAATGATTTTCCCAACCTGAAATCAGTCGATATAGCTGTTATCAAATATCTATGTCTTCCATCTGTGCAATCATTTTTATCACCACAGGGACTTGAAAGAACCTCTCCATGGAGTTTGCTTTCTTTCGATGAGGTTTGTTATTTTCCTTCCATCATTTGTTCACAGTCACACATAAAGCAAGTCTAGTCGAGTCTTGAACTCTTTCATCTGCTTTCTTTCATTAATCTTTACTAGGAGATTTCTTTGGACATGTTGATCTAGTTACTGAAAAACACTTTGTAGAATACTTGCAGTGAATAATTGAAAAGACTGTGGTGGCTACAGCTATTGTAGCACTGTATTAATCCTGCAGGCTTAGGATACCACACAACCAGCTGTGAAGGCATCTTCCTCTTTCCAGAGCTCAAAAATATTCAGTGCACCTGCAGAGTGGCAGGTTAAAGGTAGTATGCTGCTGATTCATGCCCTTAAACTTTATTTCTGCTTTGGTAATGAACTGTATGCATGTGTGTAGGAGATAAGCTGAGCTTCAGAACAAAAATTTATATTATTTATGCATTTGTATGCAGGAGGAACTCAGAATTCCAGTGTTTTAGGAAATATATGAACTATGAAAAATAGAAAGACAAAAAAATAAGGAGCTCAGATAGAAATGTTTTTATATGTCTAAGTATGGCAGTCACAAGGAAATGGTCAAACAAATTTAAGCAATACATAAGTCTGTGGGCTCTCTTAATTTCTTCTTTAAAAGATCTTAGGTTATAGATATAGATATCACTCTGAAATCAGTATTAAAGGACCATAATAAAATTGATTTCATGAGGATAATGAGACATAGTTCCCAGGGACATGGTCACAGCCCCAAGTCTGACAGAGTTCAAGAAACATTTGGACAACTCTCTCAGGCACATGGCGGGACTCTCGGTAAGGTACTGTGCAAGGATAAGAGTCGGATTTAATGATCATTGTGCATCCCTTCCAACTCAAAGTGTTCTAGGATTCTGTGATTCTACAATACAGGAGGAAGAACATGAGCATTTTTGAGGAACCAGAGTCACTTTTTTCAGATTTGCAGGTTCAGTGACTGCACCCTTGATTCAATTAATGTGCTTGCTGCTACATGAAAATCAACCACAGGTTTATGTAGTGCATGCAGTTCTTTAATTCTTTGAACTGAAAATGTAACTGTACACATTGTGCAGCCCATAATCATTTATTATGATTATGTCTGATTCTCTGGGAACTCTTAGCATGCAGTGTTGCCCGTATTATTATCTAGTCTTCTTTATAGAGCTACTTCTTACCTTGCCAGTTGACTTTTCTCATCATTTTTGTAATTAAAATCTCTTTTGATCTTATTTGGCATTCACTATATGCACACAAGGAAATACCTTGGAACTGGCCTGACTATGACTTCACACAGTCCACTAATTAAACTAGGTTTTAATCAGAATTTCATAATCACCCTTAATTTTCTGACTAGAAGGTGGTTGTGTCTGCACTCATTTCCCCAGTGACTTCCTAAAGGATGGATATACAAATGAAAACTGACTGTACAAATGAGATTGCATGGTTCCATATTTATTCCTTCACAACTATTCCTGGTCAGATTTACACCATTTACAAGAACAGTCATTATTTTTCTAGGTGCTTTTGGGGCAGATTTTAATCTGGAATCTAGAATTCAGGCTGTGTCTTTCACTGGTGCACCTTCAGCCAGAAATGCAGGATGAAAGAAAAAACAAAACAAAACAGAAATGCAGAACAAACCCCAAAGCCATCTTTAAAAGAGATTGTGATGGAAAAAACCCTACTTTATTCCAGTTTTTGTGTCAGCATGAAAATTTTTAACAAAAATATTCTGGATTTGAGTAGAAACCCTCTGAAAACTTCACTTGGTCTATATGAGACTGAAAAATTTAAAACAAGTTGAAAAGTGGCACTGGAAAATGTTGTCATTAAAACTTTTTTATCACATTGTCACCTGAAAATGTATTTCTCGCAAGTATCTCCATTTACTTACAAGATTTAGAGTTTAATCCACTGAAGTGAGGGCAACTTAATATTGTAAGAAGCCTAAGAAGGCTCCTTGACAAAAGATTTGGTCAGAGTGGAATATTAGAGAAGCACTTCTTATGTTACAGACAAAGGAATATTGTAAAACGAATAGTAAAGGTTGAGAGGAAACTGCCAGCTTGGGTTGTCTTCTCAGCTCTGTGCTGGTGCATAAATAATTACTGTTCTTCTCTCACCCTTTTTCCCTCTTCTGCTCTGTCTTCATCCTGTGTTTTGGACTGTAAGCTCCTCCACATAAGCAGTTTCATAGAAACATCATAGAACCATGGAATGGTTTGGATTGGAGTGATCTTAAAGATCATCCAGTTCCAAACTCCCTGCAGGGGGCAGGGACACCTTCCGCCAGACCAGACTGCTCAAAGCCCCATCCAACCTGGCCTGGAACATTTCCAGGGATGGGGCATCCACAGCTTCTCTGGGCAGCCTGTGCCTCACAACCCTCAGAGTAAAGAATTTCTTCCTTATATATGATTTAAATCTACCCTTTTTGAGTTTCTTTTATCTTTATACTTTGAGTGTAAACTTTGAATTTTTCATAATGAGGCACAATTCATTATTCAAGTTATTAATAACTGCTGTATGGTAAATCTTTATTATTTTCTGTTTCCATTTCTTTCTAAAACTATATTTTAAAGGGCTGTAAAGAATGCTAAGAAAATATATCTAAACTGCTCTGTAATTGATTATATTGTCCATCTATATACTTGTGGCTCATTTGTCTCATGTGAGAGCTCTTGATATATGTAGAAGTTGCTTGACAACTTCTTCCAGCTATGGTGGGTTGACCCTAGCTGGATGCCAGGTGCCCATGAAGTCACTCTATTGCTCCCTTTCCAGCTGGGCAGTAGACAGAAAATAAGATGGAAAATGACTTGGTTGAGAATATGCAGTTTATTAAAGCAAAAGCAAAGGTTTGTGCATGCACAAGCAAAGAGAAAAAAAATTATTTTCTACTTCCAATCAGCAAACAATGTTCAGACACTTCCCTGGAAGCAGAGCTCAGAACACGTAGTGGTTGCTCTGGAAGGTAAACACTGTAAATAATGAATGCCTCCTTCCTCCCCCTTCCCTTAGCATTTACATCTGAGCTGACATCATATGGTATGGAATATCTCTTGGGTCGATTTGGGTCAGCTGTGAGTTGTATCCCCTCCCAAGATTCTGCTCAGCCCCTTGATGGTGGGGGGGAATGTTGAGAGACAGCGGTGATGCTGTGCCAGTGCTGCTCAGCAGCAGCCAAAGCACCAGGGCGTTATCAGCACATTTCTATGCAAAGCACAGACTTGTGAGGGTGCAATGGGGAAATGAACTCCCTCTCGGCCAGACCCACAACCAAAACATTGCATGATCAATGTATACACAAATCTTACCCTGTTTTTTTTCAGTAGTCTCTATTTTCCTGGATGGTGTCTTACAATCCTCTTGAGAGTTTTGGAGATTCTGTGCTGAAAAGGCTTTATTTAACTTTCACTCCTCTTCTTTTTAATTGAACCTTGTCTGTTATCAGTGGATGAGAGATATGCATTCCCCTTTCCTGAACTTTACTTCATGAGTATACTGAGTCTTATATTCCAGTTAATTCTTTTTTCCAGTTACCAGAGGAAAAACACTGAAATTCTCTTACTTTATGTTATATACAACATTATATAGAAGACAGAGTAAATGTCAGCAATCTGATTACTGTGACTCAGCTTCCCTCTTTCAGTTCCAAAGGTCCTGCATTTGAAACTCTGGTAGTGATAATATAAATTCTTCAAGTTATAAATCTGAACAAGTGAGACCCAAGAATACAGAGGAGATAATGTTCTTAGGATTTCTGACTTGGATTCAGTCTTGTGCCATGACCAGAACTTCATTTGTGAGACTGTCAGACTCAGAGAAGGAGCCAGAGCAAACTGTTTACTGGTTAAATAAATAATCATGGATGATAAAATAATAAAATAGCCCAGAATGGAAGAGACCTTAAATGCTCATTTGGCCCAAACTTTCATGGTGAAGGGTGAAAAAATGAGGTTTAAGATGGGATTACCACCCTTTCCAACCACATCTTGTAAACCCTTCAGTTATGGGAACTTCATCACATCCCTGTGGAGATTATGCAAGTGAATGATTGTTTCTACTGTATAAAAAGCCTTTCTTATGTCCATGTGAAACTTTGCCTGGTGGAATTTGTACTCTTTGCCTCTCATCTTCTCTGTGTTGTTCTTTGTGGAGTGATTCCATCCTCTCTGTAGCTGCACTTTTAGTACTGGAATGCTATCATGAGGTCCCCCTGAGCCCACTCTTCTCCAGAGAGAAAGGACATATCTCCTTCTGTTTTTCCTCATAGTCTGGGACTAAATGGATTCCTAATTACAAAGTACTTGAAAACTACTCTAGACAGTGTGAGATGAAGGACTCATTTGGACTCTGGTCCTAGCTGCTGTGTCTGGCAAGACACTTGTTCCATGCAGCAGCCTTGTCCTTCAACTATATCAGAGATACCTCCGCTTTATTCTCCTTCTATTCTGGTGTGCCCCTCAGGGTTATCAGGGTTATTGACTATGGATTAGCAGTTGGAGGTCAGAATCCTTATTATGTGAGGCATGAGGTTGAAGAGCTGCCTTGTGTGGTGCTCTGAAAAACCAGGGGAGAGGAAGGTGCTTAAGGGTTACTCATTTCATTATCACATTGCTGTAGGTGGTGGGGTAAAATATGTGCATTGATACAGCCTTGTATGAGTGCATTGAGCAGGGCTCAGCTGGGAAAAAAAAAGAAACCAAGTTCAAAAACAGTGGGTATTATACAGATGTCAGAAAAATTCTGCCCTCACGCTGTTCTTAGAGAGGAGGACATGGGAAATGTGTGTAACACAGCTTATAGCATATGTCAGTGGCAGAATTAACACTGAACTGCACATCTTAAAGGTAACATTGGCAGGATACCCAAAGAATACTAGAGGCTTTATTGATGTCATTGTTCTCCTCCTCCTATTTCCCCAATGTCTAAGCCCAGGAATATCTCATTAAAACAGGTCTTTTCAGGGAACGCCAGGGAGTATGGGACTACAAAAAATTGATAGCAAAACAAGAACTGCGAACTGAAACCATCAAGATCATTATCTGGAAAAGGCTTCAAACACTGTATGTGTAACAGGGATGGTTCTGAGTGCTAATGAGCATCCAGATAGGACAGACATTTTCTTGCCCCCTGAGGAAGGGTCAAAACTAATCTGACAAATTCACTGTGCCTGAGCACTGGAGGAAAAATAGGCATGAAAAGGTCCACAGATGTCAGAGAAAGAAAACCTTTCAAAGAATGTTTAGAATGGAGAACTCGGATACAGACAGGTTTGGGGCAAGAATACATATACACACAGGGACATAGATTTGTGTGTATGTGTATGCATATCTATATGAATATATATACACATATATATGCATATGTATATATATATATATATATATATATATACACATATATATATACATAAATCATTACAAATTTTTGCAGACTGTTTTGTGTAACACACATGAAAAAGGACCAAACTCAATAATACAACATTTCAAGGGGATTATATGAAAAAATCAAAAATTAAAAAATACCTTCCATTCCACTGCTGACAACCTACCCTACTTCTACTAACTTCTACTTCCATATTTTCAACACTTGACAATTGAATTATCATCACATTGGAATGATCTGCCTAACTGAGGCTGTTCACTTTAGTCTTGCCACTTTACCGTCCCAGCCATTGGACTTCAATTTCTTTTTCAAGATCTTCCAACTCTCTTACTGTAGTGATTTTACCTTTTCAGGACTCGACAAACCATTGACCTGCAACTTCTGCCAGGAGCATGTACCATTACCTAAACATATTGGCAGTGACCCACAGGTTTCTAAGGATCAAATAGGCCTGCTCTAATCAAAAATTATTTCACACACTTTGGACTTCCAAAGTCTCTTATATGGTGTTGAAGATTAGAATAATGTTTCTGACTCTTGTGATTTAAAATACAACTTATGCCCTAAATTATGTAAGGCTAAAATGATTTGCTAAGGCAGAAGAGGCAAACAAAATAAAACAAAAGAAAAAGAAAAAAAAAATGCAAACAAGACTTGGGAAATGAATGCAGTGAATATGTTCTTGAATAAATGTATTCATAATTCATCCAGTTCTCATAACAACAGGCAAAAATAGTTTTTTCCACTAAAATATGTAGTATGTAAACACCAGCTCTCCTAGTACTTGAAGAACAGATTTTATTTGAGGATGAAGAAGCTAGGTTAGACTTAGTAGGTACAACTGAGACAAACACTACCATAGATCCCATTCCAGTACTGGCTGGAATGGACCTTCAGGACCATCCAGTTCCAATGCCCCTGCCATGGGCAGGGACAGCTTCCACTAGACCAGGTTGCTCAAAGCCTCATCCAGCCCGGCCTCAAACACTGCCAGGGATGGGGCAGCCACAGCTTCTCTGGACAACTTGTACCAGTGCCTCATTACCCTCACATAAAGAATTTCTTAATATATAATCTAAACCTGCCCTCTGACATTTAAATCTCAGTTTAAATAAAACATTAGCTTCTAAATAGTATATTCTTCTCCTAGCCATTATCTTCCCAGCTGATATTAACCCAAATCTGCTTGTCAAAACAACATTAACTTCACTTTGTCTAAAGAGTACTGGTGTAAACCCCAGAAGCTTACGCCTAAAAACCTTTGCTTTTACCTTCCCTTTTACAAGCTATTATCATAATCTGTAATTAATAAGTGCTATTCATGTAATTCTTTGTTAAATAGTCATTTTCAGGAGAATGTATGGTGTTTCTGAACAATTTTTACATTATGTTCTTGTCAGAATATTAAATTAGTTTGGAAACTAGGAGTTTTTATACTGGTCTAATGTGTTTGGCAACTATAACACAGATTCTCTCTACATTTTCCTCATTAAGATGTAAGATATGGCTAAAATGTGTGTAATTATCAGTATTTCCTTGCTCTTTTGTTAAGTCCAAATTATTCTTATTGTAAAATAGAACTTGATTCATGGTTTTATAACAACAAATTTTGAGCTGAAATCATAGAATATTTTCCCAAAGAGTGAATTTTCTTAGAAGGGTCACTTAAATCTTACATCTGCTGAATATGTGTCTCAAAAAAGCCAGAAAAATACACCTTCTTTCAATTTTATCACAGACTGAAAGAGTTACCCAGGTGCTTTTGACAGACAACATTTAGGTACCATGAATAACAAGGGGTCTGGCAGATTTGCACAACATGGGTATGGAAAACGTGTTGACAGAGCAATGCTTTTTAATTTTTGACTTGAAGACCGCACTGCAACAGCTGCAGCTGCCAGCCAGGGAACTTGTGCAAGCTTCTCTAAGTGTTCATGTATTATTTGTGCCTGTCATGTTCCATCAGACATCTTATCTGATGTTGTTGGTTCACCAAATGCTGTGTACCAAAGATGGGGTTTGTGCCTTCAAGTGTCTCCTGCTCTCTTTATTAGTATATCTTAATGCACAGAGATCTCCATGAGTTTTTGTTTTGTCATGCAACTACTTGATTTTTTACTAAAATTGTCTTCCCACACAGAAATTTTTAAATATGTTTTTTCCTGTCATTAAGATCACTGTTTTTCTGACTTAGGCTACCATTGATAACACCTTTTTCAAGCATGCGCCTTGTTTCAGGCAAAAAAAAATGACCTCTCTTTTTTGACAGCCCATCTGAGAACTACGAAAATACTGAAAGGGTATTGCTGCCAAAGAAAGAAAATCAGAACATAATCTTTCATATGTTACAAAAGACTGAAAGTGCCCTAAAAGGGAAGAAGCAACCCTCCATGTTATCTCCAAGAGTGCACTTCATTGGCATCAGTCAGTATATTTTCAACCCACAGAGCTAACAGTGCTCAATAAATATTTGCCATTGTGCCTTGAGATCCAGAAGTAGCTGCACAGGAACTCTGTTTTGGTGCTAAAAATTGAAGCTGTATTTTCCACAGGATCATCAGTGGCTTCAGACATCCAGGACTGTTCTCTCCTTTACATTGGGATAAATTGCTTTGGCTGACACTGGTCTGCTAGGTGGATGTCATGTAGATCTACAAATACGGTTAGCAAGGTAAAAAATTCCTATACCAGAAACCCAGAGCACTTCCACACAGTTTTTAGGAGCAGAGGAAGTCAGGAATAACTGGGAGTTTTAATAGATGATATTGAGAACTGCCAGAAGGGGAAAACAATACTCTGAATTTGGATGCCACGCGAGAGTGAAACAGATTCTGTGTCAAGTGACAGACAGGCTGGAGTGGTGCAAATGTGCCACACTAAGGCAAAGCTACTTACTGGTGAGTATTTCACCAGGAGACATGGTTATGCTGTGACAAAAAATAAACTGGGATGTCTTGTTTCTCTTTCCTTCTTGTCCCTCATCTCCTTTCTCCTCAAAGGCCTTTTTGGTTTTTCTTTTCTTCCTCCCCAAGGAAAAACACACAGAAACGCCAAGGGTGTAATAAAGAAAAATTCTGAATCCTGACAATTCTTCTAAAGTATTTGCCTTCCAGTCAGATCTTCAAATTACAGAAAAAAAATCGAAGCAACACTATTCACACAGAAAGAGTGGTAAGGAATATGACATAATGACAAAAAATACATAATATGACATAAAATGACATAAAATAATGACATAAAATATTACATAAAAACAACAACAAAAAACTACTGGAGTTGAATTTTGCTGTTGGAAAAATGGCAGATACTCCAGTCTGCTGGATAACAAGTGCCATACAGGAAAACAGACCACTCACAGATTTGTTACTCACAATAGGCTGTTATGATACCAAAGCAGATGCCCAACTCACAGGAGACAGCAAACCTTCCACAGCTCCTTCCTAAAGACAGGAGAAACACCAGGGGCAATAAAGCAGCATTTAGCCAGGACTGCATAAACACAGCACAGTGTAAAATGTGTTCAAAGAACACAGCAGTCCAAGAGAATCTCACAAAATTAAGAAACTACCTGCCACGTCCAAACTGGTTTGAAGTCAATGCAAATGTCTGCAGTGACTTGAAAGCTCTGAGGTCAAAGCTCTCAATGTATGGTTTCTGCTGGACATATTTGAAGATTTATGATCTCTGTAATGAAGACAAGGCTAAAAAGGATCTCTTAGGTCATCAAGTCCAGTCACACATTATTTCTGATATCTCATCCTATGCTGTCTTTCCTTACTGGATCAATCTCTGCCGGTAAATGTCAGAACAAAGATGCAAGAGCCCAGTATCTCTTCGATGAAGAGAAAAAGGCATGAGAGTTAATAGAATTGGTTCCTTTAAAACCTAAAGTATAATATTTAACCTATATGAAACAGAAAATGAGATGCTTATGACCACTTCTATGAGTCTAATTATGTTCCTTTTATGACCCAAGTGACAGGTGAGAAACCTGGAAAAGGAAGACATTTACACTGCATTTATTGATTGAAATTTAGTAAATAATTGTAAAACTCAGGATGTAAAAGACAGGAGAGAGAAAAAATTAATCTCTCTTAGGTATATCCATGTTGCACGGTTGAAAAGTAAAGGAAAGTGTTTCCAAAGTCAGTTAATTTGATTCTGAACCCAGAAAAGGGACTGCTGAGTAAGAAGAAACTATTTTTACAGTCTTTTTTCCTCATTCTAGAACCATAAGTTACAGCTCTCGAACAAAGGTTTGAAGTACATAAGCAATATTTTCTGCTTGGCATCTTCCCATTAAAAAAATCAAAGCAAAAGCTAACTGGTCTTATTTGATGTATTTATTACTGGAGAAATCTAATCCCCATTCTAAGAACAAATGCATAATTCAACACCTCTTACTTCAAAAAGATTATGTTCTGTATGGAGTTGTTTTTGGGGGGTTTTGACTCCTCTTTTTCTCTAGTAGGTTTCCTTTTTCTGTAATTCTTATCTGTTCTTTGAGTAGACACTACTGTCCTGAAAGAAGGTAAAGAAAGATTCATTATGGGTCATTTATAGAACCACAATAACTTCTTCCCTTTGCAGTTATACACGAAACTTTGTTTTCTCAGTTTTCATGGGAAGTTCTTGGGAAGATATTTTGTCTGTTTACCATCTTTATCATGCAGAATAGGCTTAAAATTCACCTTCTGATGGTGAGGTACAAGACTGTATCCTGTCACTGAAGCAATGAATTTCTGATAGTTAGATTTGTTGTGCATAACTATCAGTGCAAAACTTTCTTATTGCCAATACATTTATTTTGTCCAGGCATTTTGGCAAATGTTCTTGTAACATTTTGGGGAGTCACCAGATGGCACTAAAACATTGCAAGGTGCCAAAAATCTTTACATTTCTTGCCAAGAAATACATTACTTTGTAATAGTATTATTTTTTTTTTCTCTATTTCTGCTACAGCCTGGATAATATCTCTTTAAATTCCACTGAAAAAGAAACACTGGCACATGCTCATTGGATCATAGAGGGCCAGGATGAACTGAAGGGTGTAGGCACATCATCCATGCCATTATACCACCAAGAATATTATCATAGTTTCAACCTTCAGATTACATTCCTTTTCTGAAAATCTGAGTGTGTCAAAGTTTTATGGGTCCTGCTTACTACATGAATCAGATTAAACCTCTCACTAAGGCTCTAGTTCTTTCCTCGTGTAACATCATTTTCAAATCTGTCTTTCCTTCTCATGTCCACTGAGAAAGGGAAATATTTAGTGATATGGTGTTATCATATTTAATGCAAACCATGATTTAGATACCTAGTTCTCAATAACTGACCAAACATTTTTACCTTCCATTTCCTGTATTCAACAGTGACAAAAATTCCATACTTAGAGATTAATAGAACAAAACCTGAAACATTTTAAGTTCTATTTAGAGCTCTTAGGATATTCAGAAGTCTTTGGAAAAACATTGTTATGTAACTATATATATATATATATATATATATATATATATATATATATATATATCCTACACTGTACTTTTTTACAGTCTTGCAAATCCCTTAAGTGGCATATAATTTTAATTTTTTTCCTTTCTGAATTTATGTTCTACCCTCTTTATATTAGGAAAACAGAATATTTATATAATTTTCTTATTCTCTTAATTGTTGTAAGTTGTCATTGTTTTTTATAACCAATGACCGCAATCTTTACAAATGCATTTTACAAATATTGAAAGGATCTGTTAATTTTTCAGATGAAAGTACTCAGGTTGAGGAAACATATTGTTTATATAATCTGGTAAAATCAGTTAGAGAACAAATCACAGAACCACAGAATGGTTTGAGCTGAAAGGGACTTGAAAGATCTTCTAGTTCCAAGCCCCCTGCCATATGCAGGGGCATCTTCCTGTAGATCAAGTGCTCAGAGCCACATCCAACCTGGTCTTGAACAGTTCCAGAGATGGGGCATCCACCCAGTTTCGCTGGGCAATCTGTGCCAGTGCCTCACCACCCTCACAGGGAAGAATTTCTTCCTAAAACCCAATCTAAACCTGCCTTCTTTCAGTTTAAATGCCTTTCATATCCTTGCCCTGTTACACACCCTTGTGATAAGTCCCTCTCCAGTTCTCTTGTCTTGTGACAAATACAGTAGCATAAGTCATATTGAAATTTATGAAAAATCAAAAAGCCTAAAAATCTTCACTCAATTACACAGCAAACCAAATTACCCTCATGTTTGGAAGGAAGCATGTTCTATTCATCTATTCACTTTTTAAAAATACAGACAATTAAAAATATGTAGAGTTTTCATGGAAATTTTGAAAAAATAAAAGGTGAATTTCTTTTTAAGTTACAGTCAGACTGGATCAGCTTCACTGGACATGCTCAAGTCTCCAAGAAAATTAACATTCATTTTGATGAAATACTTGTTTTGCCATCTCCCCTTATGAGCATGGGAAGGAGAGCAGAGAGTGGAACATGCACAGTAGTTGATGCTGAATTCCCTGTTCTGAGAGCCTAAAGTAGGAAGAAAACGTTTTTTTGCTTAATAATATTTTTTCACTGAAACCTGCCTAAACCCAGTTTCAGCGTGGGGATTTGTCCAAAAGGCAAAAAATTAGTCACAACAGTATTGCTGCAATCGCTGCTCTTTGACTCTGTGTAAGCTGCAGTACTCAAAAGGTTCAAGGGATGCACTTGAAATAATGGCCCGGGGATAGTTACAGTGGCCCTGAAACAAGTGACTGTAGCAGGTAATGCATGGCTACCTATAGAGAAATTCCATCCCATGATTCATGTCAGGATGGATCCTGCCCTGGAGCTCACAGCTGCACTTGCTCAGAAACTATCTCATAAAGCCAATGTCCCAGAGCCATTCCCTGCTCCCCATTCTCATCTCAGGGTGAATGCAAGGCCACGCTTTGATATCCATCCATCAAGTTCTGAGTTTCTGCATTACCTTATGAGCAAAGTAAGGAGGCAAGGTATTTTTCTCTGGAGAAAATCCACAGAGTGATAGATGAAGCTTCACAAATACACGCTCCAGAAAGCATCCAATCACTTAAAGAACTCCCACGACCAACCGGAGTAACCTTGAAATATTTTGGAATATTTGATAAATCTCTCTCCCATCTTAAACTTATTTCTTTTCACATGAAAAATCATTACTCAAAACTTTGGTTAAAGTTGGCTAAATTATTTGCAGACCTTCCATCACATACTTCAAAGTTTCATTAGCCTGGATTTCTCTGGAACCGAGATTGCCTTTGAAGGGCTGTCAACTGCAGAGAGTATTTTGTAGTGTGCAAAAACATCTCCTAGGGGGAAACCACTCTAGGGTCCCCTGTTTCATCTTCCCATTTCTGCTTTCTGTTTCAGGTGGAATTCCTGATTGCTGTTTTCTTCCTACAGATGCAAGTCTAACAGTCTAAATATGGCAGCAGTGAAGCAGTTCATAAACATTAATTAATGTATCCTCATTACATCCCTCAGAGGAGAGTGATGATAGAGTGGTGAAGGCATCTTGGTATGGATCCAGAGGTGTGAGTTCATACCTCTCTCTGGACTCGTTCCAAGCATCACTCCCAGTCAGCTTGGCTATAAATGAGTACTACAGCACTGGGGCTGAGGAAATCAAAGGCATCTGGATGGATATTAGCCACATCACTCCCCTGTGGGAGGTTAGCAGCAGAAACTGCTGTCCTTGCCCCGGCGCACGCAATTAGCCCTTGTGGTGGTTTGTTTCCACTACGTACGGAGGTGCTGCTATCCCCCCTCTGATGAAAACAGCTGGGGCAGAGAGGGATGAAGACACAGATTTTCAAAGATGTTTGAAGATCTAAATCTCTGTGAGCTTGGAGGGCATTAGTCACATGAACACTCTGACTATTTCAGTCAAAGGGACTTGTTCTAAGTTCTGCAGCAGAATAGAAAATTGACCCTGACTCATAAGTCTGGTCAATTGGGATATTTGCTTTCTCTTCTGCAAGTCTTTGATGGTAAAAATAATAATTACTCAAGAGATTTATCCTACTGTGTTAAAGAAGAATATCTTGAAAATGTGTATGCATGGTCACACAACCAGGAATGAAGTTTATTTAGTCATATGAGATGAAAGCTGATAAATACTACTTTGCATTCACTGATTGTCATAGTCATTATTCCTATTAAAAGATCCAGAATTGTTTTCAACATGGAAGACAACCACTGCCTTGCAGGGCTTGTACAAAACCGTTAATTAAAAAAAACTTGCAAGGTGTTTATAAACAACAATTACTTAATTCATTAGAAATTACAATATGTCTTTATAAATGGGAAACTGAGGTACAGAATTCACTGTACCACTCAGAGCATCACTTAAGTTATGTCAAAATGGAAATAAAAAGCAGTATTATTGATTTCTTGTCCTGTACCCTAATCACTAAATCCATTTCCTCCTAATAAATAATTTGAATTGTTTTCATTTTAGTGAACTATAAAGAAATAAAAACTTGTTTAAATTTCCCCAGGGTGAATGAAGATGAAAAGGCAAAGCAGGTACATGGCCTCCTTTCTTCTAAGCACTTCATCATATTGTACAAACAAACCAATGAAAATGTTGAAAATTAAATGCTTCATCATTAGCTAAATAAGCAGAAGTGATAAATAACGGGTTCTTGCAGCACCACTTCAGGATCATACTACACTGTAAAGTATCCTCTTTTATCAGATATTTTTGTACTCTGCTAGAGTCACTGGAACATATGAAGCAATAAATACATCAAAATATGGATGTAAACAAAACCATAAAACCTCCAATGTAACAACTGAAACACCCACAAATACATAAATATTTATGAAGCAAGAGGTAGTTCTGAAACACCCAGCAAGTTTGATTGGATTGTGCACTCACATGATTGAGGGTATAAGAATTCCATAACAAGGAAAACAAACAGTGGATATGCAATAGAGTTCAACATTGTTTTTAAACTTCCCAAAGCATAAAAAGATGACCTTCACCATGATTTGAATATGGCAGTATCCATTTCCTGATACAGAGTATTCCAAAAGAAATCATCCCATTTTAGTTTTGGCTCAAAAAAGATGGTCATCAACAGCAATCATTTGAGTCTTATGCATTTGTCCATCTGTCCATCTGGATGGGGATCCTCAATCCTTTCTCTCTACTAGATCCAAAAATATGGTTCAGGGAGCTCTTGTCCTGTCTTGTGTACAAAGGCAACAGTTATATAATCAAATTCTTATGGGATTGCCATGAAAGCTGAAGAGAAAACAATAGACATTTTCAACATTTTTGATCATTTGCAATTTTTCCCAATTTAAAGACCATAAGGGTCATTAAATCATATTCTTTTTTAGGATCTTGTATGCATTAAACACAAAAGATATTATGCATTTTCTCTCTGGTGGGCAATAGGACACAGGCAATAAGACACAAACAATAGGACACAAGCAATAGGACACAAAGAAGTGGAATAAAGCTGCATCAGGGGAGATTGAGATTTAACATCAGTATAAAGTTCTTCACGGAGAGGTTGCTCACTCACTGGAACTGGCAGAGTTCAAAAAGAGGCTGAACAACATTATATGATTTAGTTCTAGGTAAACCTGGGTAAAAAACTCCTGAGAAGATCAAGGAATTAAGCTTAGTGATCCTAATGGACCCCATTCAGCTGAAGATATTCTATGATTCTATAACACCATTTCCTGGAAAGACCCCAGTAACTTGTGTTGTTTAAAGCACATTTTTCAGAAGATTACAAAGACTTATTCAAAGATAATGAAGATTGAAGAATTCAGTAATTTCCCTTGTAGTTTGCGGTCATCAAACTAAAATTAGTCATTTCTTTTGAGCCCCTTCAGAAGCAGGAACAAGGCTGTTGAGAGCTAAGGAACTGAACAAAGCAGATTGAAACAGTGAAAAATAGACTTGACTCTTGTATTTCTGCACTTTTGACTTATATTTCCCAAAAATCTACTGCTTAGTGATACAAATAATGTTCTTTCTTCAGAACTAAACTCTCTTTTAGAGTATTCTTTAAGAATATGAACCCAGATATTTTGGTGCAGATCTGTAGCTTCAGGGCTGAAGCAGCTTTTTTTATGTGTAATAGGAAATACAATAAAACCATGAAAAGTTATTCAGGCTACACAGGTTGATATTTACTGATCTTTCCCTCTCCTCAAAATCACTGTGTCCTGGCATTATGTTTCAAGATTTCTAAATCCTATACCTATGTGTGCAACAGAGCTGCTTTATAGGTATCTTTTTCCAGCCAAGAATCTCCAAGACTTATTCTTAAGATTAACTGCAATCAATACACATCAGGGCATTGTGCAAATATCTAATGCCTTCCCACCAATGGGAAATATATTTAGAGTTACACACAGAATTTTCTTTCAGAATTTGTTTTCATTGTGAGAATTTGAAATACAGTAGGAGGTTTTCTTGTGTAAGATGACAACTTTATGAATGTTAATTCTATTCCTAGATAAAGCATCCAACAGAAAACTGGTCTTACTAGTTTTCTGCCTGAAAGGACATATTACTTGAGATATATATAATAGCAAAATTTGTGGGTTAGTTTTCTCTGGTATTCAACCAGCTCTTTTGTATGACATCTAAATATAAATATAGGGGGAGGTTCTGCAACCCTTATTTTTGCCATGCAGCCTTTGCAGAATTGATATTGGCATTGTGTCGTTCTGTGGTGTCCCATTGACCTTATCCGAACATTAATTACAGTACAATTTGAACCTAATTTCAATTAAATCAAGGAAAGGAACCTATTGTTCTTATAGCTCTCCAGTAAGCAGATAATGACTGAAAGTTTGCTGATTCTGGCGCTTTTAATAGACTATAGAATTTGATTGAAAATTATGAATCAAACTGAGCTATCATATTAAATTAGCCATTGTACAGGCCTTATTTTCTCAGCGGGTTGGTTCTCAACCTTTATTCTCTGCACACACTCTGCAAGATGTCTCACCTTGGGTTATTTTGCTTTGAAGGGTTCTGGTTACTATATCATCATGGGTTTTGTTAAACACTATCTTTAGCCCTCCAGATCACTTCAGGTGGCAGGAGGCATTCCTGCTCCCAGCCTGGCTGAATACAGTATTTTTAACATTTCAGGAAGCACTTCAAGGAGACTTTCAAAGGCAAATACACTAGTGTGGGGTAAATGAGAACACTAAGTGCATGTGTCTGTTGCAAAAAACAATACTTCCATGGGACTGATCCTGCCTGGCACTGAGTGACTGAAAATAAACTTTAGGATGTTCAGGCAAGTCATTGTGTGTCTCTGTACAGAAGCGAAGAAGCAAACTATTTCTTCCCATTATAATTATCCCTGTAAGTATTGTCCAAGTGACCCACCATGTCTGTCAGCTTCTGTGAACTTCTCTAAACTGCAGAAGGCAGGATTCCAGATCTCCACATGTGAATTTAATGTTGGATAAATTTTATGGCCAAGTGTGCCAGTCCCTATCTAGAGTGTGTAATTATCAAGAAAAAAATAACTTGTCTTTGTAGCCCTGAGTGTTTAGATCAGCAGAGCTGCAGGTTTGCTTGACCTGACCTTGGCTGGCACGTTGGCAAATTCCATGACCAGACCTGAGAACAGAGGACACAGGGAGCAGCCACCATCCCACACTTGTGCACTGCACAGCACCTTGGCTGGAGCCTGCAGGGAGAAGGGATCTGCACTCTAGGGAGGCTGCTCATGGCCTGCACTTCCCAAAAAGAATAGAGTAGAGTAGAATAGAATAGAATAGAATAGAATAGAATAGAATAGAATAGAATAGAATAGAATAGAATAGAATAGAATAGAATAGAATAGAATAGAATAGAATAGAATAGAATAGAATAGAATAGAATATCAAATCAAGGTCGTTCACTGGCCTATTAATATCTTCACTAAAAAAGCTTGCCCACATCTTTCTGGAAGAGTATATACTTCATAAACTATTTTTTTTTTCTCCTGGAGAAAATCTCCATAAAGTCTTTTTTATTTTCAGATATAAAAATCAAATCTGTTGATCCATTAAATCTGTCTGTCCTATATCACAGCTCCTGTCTTACACATTTACATCTCTGATCATCTCCTCTGAACATCAACCCTACTGTGTGAAGCTCAGGATGCTTAGTTTGAGAGAGAGGGACAATAAAAAAAGAAGTTCTTTGTTACTACTGTCTTTTTTTTTAATTGTGCTGTGACAGGGATGACATTTAGCCAAATATCAAATAAAACCTCCAGGAATACAAATTGTTTGCAAGTGAAATTTTTGAAGGAGGTGTCTGAAGAGACTTGCCTATTTTTATAAGCAATGACTCCTCTAAGTCACATTGAGACTTAAGTGTCATCTGAACCATGAAATTTAAAATGAAAGTGAAGCTTCATGGCTGTGTATGCTGTTTAAATGTCACCTTTTATTCATCATGCTTATTTTACATCTAAACTAGTACTAGATCTTGTATAGAAAGGGGGAAGAAAAAACATATTTATAAAGTAATGTTTGGGGCTATATGTTGACATTATGTGGTGAATGAGTAAATATTTTTTGCCAGAACATGTACTTGATTTTACTAGAATCTTATAGTAACAAATTACTTCTATTCTGGGAACCCCTTAAACATCCTTTATCCAGAAAAAAAGGTTAAACTATAGTGCATTGAAACTGCCTCTGAGGAGGTAAGATGAATGTACAGTTGCTTCAGGATTAATGTGGCTTTTAAGACATGCTACAGTCCAAGGAATTATTAACACACACTGAAGATTGTATTAATAACTAAACAAGAGAGTAGTAACATACAGAGTACAAAAGAAAACAAAACCTTTGAAGAAAAAAATATTTTTTATTTTAATAAAAATTTCTTTGATATTTTGAAGTAATGATTTCCAGATTGTTGAAATTTTTCAAAATCTCAGTAGTTTATACAGTTTTGTTTAGGACCATCTTGGTTTCCTAGGTCATTCATATGCCAACAATGTTGTAATACAATGACCTTCTTCATACCAGCTAGATTCTCTGCTGGACTGTAGAAGACCTCAAACTGTGTGCTTTGGCTCAGGTTAAACTTAGGAGTAGCTGTCTATTGCCTCAAAAGAAATTTAAAAATTCTTGGTCTAGATGATGACATAAAAATAAAGTAATATGATGATTTTTTTCTTAGTAGGTATATTCATTTGAGCATTTGAAGAGGGGAGAACTGACGGGGGGGTCTATAACACCTAAATATGAGATTTGTGCAGTGCTGACAACCAGATGTGAGTGAGTCTTATCACCCTTGGCATCCAGAGAAACAAAACAGGCAAAATGAAATGTCACTGGGTGCCGGTTTTAAGACAGAGAAAAAGCAACTTAGAGATCTTCCATGAGCTACATTGGGAATCTACCGCAGCTTATGCATTTGTACAAATATGGCCTCCAACTCAAGTGTATCTGCAATGAATCTAAAGAAATTTTTTCTAAAGCCTCTACAGTCAAAGTAGAAAACAAGTCTGCAGTCTTGTTATTTATATCTGACTTTAACCCATAGGGTTTTTTTACAGTATAGGAAGGAAGATAGCACAGCCAGTATCCTCCTCTATCGCCCATGATATTATAATTTCTTCAAAAGTCTTAAAATGTTCAAATTAGTCATTTCAGATAAAACTAAATACAGGGGGAAATTCTATAGAACTGCTAGGGTTCCACTAAAATATTGCATAGTAGTAAATATTTTCTGTTCTAGATAGATAAGAATTTTATCTGTACTTACACTTCCAAAAGAAATAATTTTTAAATTTTTAAACAAATAATTCTTTTGTTTTTGTACAAGTTGGAATTCACTGGTCTTATTTTTCAATTATAAACTGGTTTATACTAGTCAGTTTGTAATAGTCTGCAATCTTAAGGCAAGAAAAATCAAACCTAGTACTAAACAGCCAAAATGTGCAAAGATTCTATTGCTGCTGTAGATCCAGGTCTTAATGACAAAAGTCATTAATTGGATAAGGAACAGGGAACAGAATAGGAGTGAGCAAATGCTTTTCTCCATGGTTCAAAATCCCATCTGGGCAAGGCTGTTGTGAATGTACTGATTGACCCAGGACATCTCACTGTAAGACTCCACACAACTGAAGGGCTTTCCTGCTACCCACTGATTTCATTTCCCCCTGTAGGAAGTCGGGTCAAGGCCAGCACAGCTCAGAAGTGCTCCCCAGCGGGTATCTCTGCCTGCTGCTGGTGACCTGATGGGATAGTACAGGGACAGATGGGTTGTACCACCACTGCAGGGCTGGTCATGCCATGTCTGACCTGTCCTTGCTGCTGTGATGTGAGTCCTCACTCTGCTTTTGTACAGATCCAGACACTTTCCGCTAAATTACTGCCAAACTGGTCTCAAGGTTGCACTTCAGTATGGCATTGTGTTGACAGTGTGCACTCATAACAGGAGTGTTTGGGGTGCAGCAAAGGCCCAAAAAACATTTTCAGAATGCATACATGTCTATTGAAAATGCCAACCGACAACAATAGCATTAGCTCAAGTGAAAAATTAAGGTTAATAATCATCTTGTGATTTTGGTGATGGAGAGTGAAAGAGATTTCACTTGCAGGACAGTAAATTCATGAGGAAATAGCTTCCAATTTCCTCAAAACCATATGGTGCTGGCAGTTGTGTGAGACAAGATACTGAGGCAGACACTGTCTGATTTAACACCTCCAATGGGCTCGGTGTACAAAATATGACTGCATTTTTTTCTCAAATGAAGACTGCACCAAATTGTTAACATCCTCTGATAAGGCTGATAAACATTGTTAACACTTTTTTACATGTCAGATCAGAATTCCCCAACCACAATCTCACTACTGGGCCTTCAGCCATTTGTCTGCACCTCATTTTACTCAGGTAAATTTGGTACCTGTTTCACATTGCTTCTGCTGCCTTTGTTATATATACAAGAAATTGTGCTCAGTGTTATGTACATCTCATCCCTTAAGTGCGTGCTTCTGTGAATTTCCTTGCAACCATGGCCCAGTAGATGAGAATTGGGTCAGATGTTTATTTGGTAAAGTCTTTTCTCTCCAAGGTATTTAATTCAATAATTTTATTAGCCCCTTCATGCTACACATTTATTAGAATTTTATTCCCCCCAAGAACACAGTCTGTTAGCTAAGCAGTAATTTGTTGCTGTAGTAGTTTATCAGGCAGCTATGTCTAAAGATTTCTGTTAAGAGTGCCATACTTTGTATGGCAGGTCCATGCAGAGCCTCACTAACAAGAATTGAGGAGAAAGCAAGGAGATTTTACTTGGCTATACATGAACAAAGCAAGTGGATTAATAGAAAATAATTTCAACTGCTGGATTTCAATCCATCCTTTGTGGCTTAATGGGATGGTTTAATAAAGAACCAAGCAATGGGGGGAACCTGCACCCTATCTAATATTTCATTTGGCCTGACTCATGACTCCAGGTGGAGCTTGGAGTTAATGGTTAATAGTTACTGGTTATCAGAGTGTGCCAATGCTTAACAGCTTATGTCGCTTACAGATACGGTGCTCTGAAACAGCAAAGCTCTCCAGAATCTGAGGGCAATCACAGGCTCCAGTTTCTTCTTAGAGTCCTTACCAAAGGTGCTTTCTCTAAATGTATCCCTCTATTTGTATGTCTGTGGATTCTGTATTCAAAATTTTATGTGATAGTTTTACAACCCTGCGAGCTTAACCAACATGCTGTAACAAGGATTTCCATAGCTTGATTCCAAACTATGCGAAGAGCTGCTTTTATTAATTGTAAACCTGTCACTTGATACTTTATTTAGTGACTCAAGCTCTTAAAGAGTATCAGACAATGAGCAGTCATTTTCCTGATAGCTCAACCTGATTTTGTAGATATCTGTCACACCTTCTTGTCAAACATCCCTGTCTCAGGCTGGAGAGGCCAAGCATATTTGGTCATCATCTCTCATATATAGAAGTTGCTTCACTTTGGTAACCTGAGAAGGAAACCCTTTCTTAAAATAATTTTCCAGCTTTAAGAAATCCTTGGAAAAAGAAAAAATAGATCACTTTTTTGAAAATTAGGTGGAGGAAAGTGAGAATAACCTTTTGGTGCTAAAACACACAGATGCATCATAGATTTCCATCCCTGCCTGTCTTTACCTTGACTCATAAACCTTACGTCATAATTTCTCTTCCCCATCCAGTTGAGAAGAGGAAGAATAGAGAAGCTTTGGTGGGCACACGAGGTCCGGCCAGGGTCAGCACACTACACTGCAATTCCATTACTCTTGCAACACTTAATACTTGGCCCTGAATAATTTAGGACTGTCAGCAACCTTGTCTCCGCACTCTTTACATTTTCCCAAATCCTCACTAATCTGCTGAACAGTGCAGTCTCTGCACAGCTTCTTTTGGTCATACAAACATGGAATCTGTCTTTTCTATAATTTTGAGACTTTCTTTAGTAATTTAAAAGTCTTCTCTCTGCTTAGTGTCACTGAATACCTTTGGTAAGGGATGCTGTTGACAGGACTTCTGGAAACCCATCTAAGCATCAGAGGGCTACTATTGTATATTAAGCCCATCAGCAGGATTTAGAAGATGTGTAGAACTACAAAAAATTAGTATTCTACCGGATACTGAGCTCACTGCTACTGCATACATGGATTAAGCAATCATAGCACACTGTGCAGTGAGAACACTTAGTGTTTACTAGTGCCTTGCAATTTTGTTTATGTTCAGGAAGACAGAAGAACTATTTCTATGAAATAATTCCTAACAAAGGTCCTGATCCTGAACAGATACTCACAAAAAAGTCTTTCTTTTCTTTCTAGAGCATTCATAAATTACAGCAATTATGTAGAATTCATGTGCTTAAGAGCTTGACTAAAGCTTACCTTAAGTGAAATCAGCCCCTGCTCTGATTTTGCCCAGTAGGATTGGCAGAGCACTGTGCTTGCAAGCATAAAATATGAGGTTCCTGGTCCTAGGAACTGAAAGCAGGAATAGAAAGGGGAAAACTCAATATTTTCAACGTAATGCTGCTGAGATTTTCATCTTCAGGTACCACAGTAAAGACTTTTGAGCAAGAGGCTGACACATCTGCTAGGATAGGTCCTCATCATGCCACCCTGGTCTGCCCATATGATCTTTGGGTTATCTGGCTCCTCATCACTGGCGGCCGGGAAGGAAGATGGCACCAGCCTCATGGCACCCACCAGGACATCTACCTGGCTGTGAGTTCCTTCGTTTTCTTACAAGACTGAGATTACATTACAAGGGCAAGAAAAAGCACAGTGCAACTCTGACTCGCCTCTGGAATGTTAAAAAATTAAATAAATATGTTTCAGTACTACGGGAAAATCAGGGTTCTGCAGTGTGTACTTCTGTGACAGACACCTGTGATTGTATTGATCAACAAATTTTATTTCAGATCTAATATTTACAAATTTCATTGGTTTTGCAAATGCAGAATGTACAAGACAGCAATCAGTAAATTTAACTGCAATAAACATAAAATAAATACGAATACCCTTGAAGGTGTATTGGTTTTACAGTGACAGAAAAAGGTGCAGCATTTTCTGGAGCTAGATTCAGAATACTAAAGCCAGAAAGTCCTCAACTCCCTCCTTTTCCAATTTTATCTAATTCTGTATCAACCATCACTGTGAAATTTTGACTGTAATCCCTCTATCTTACCCAGATGATCCACATCTACTGTGTTCTCTCACAGAAGAAAGACCTTAACAAGAAAAGAGAACACTCTCTGTTGTGAAGAAAATAAAAACAACTCATCTATTTTAACATTCTCCCACTATTCCAATAAACAGGGTAACTAATATATATGTATCTTTTTAGGTTTTGAGTGTTTTTATGTTACTGTCCATCTAATATTGCAAGAGTGAAATATATTCTTTGGGTTCTTTTTTCTGTTTCATTGTAAAGAGAAATTGCCCATGGTTCAAACTGGGGTGCAGATACGTTTGGATAAGAATTCCAAACTCAGAGAAGTGAATTAGAAATTAAAATAACTTAGAGGCAAGATAACATATGTTATTCTCACGCTTTGATTAAAAATGGTGAAAAAATCTCTTCAGATCTCTTTAGAGGTGTAACTTTGTCAATCACGTCTGGTTTCAGTGCACTGTAACTGGATTATGAAATCACTCCTGACTGATACAGATTTATAAAGAGGATCTACTGCAGTTTGGTAGGACTTGATTGACTTTTTGACAGCTCATGAATATGGATTAGCCCTAAACCCTCTAGAATCTTTAGAGTTATGTGGATTTTTTTCCACCATGTTAAACAATAAGTGAAGAGCCTTCTTATTAGAAGATATATATTAAACAGGGATTTGATGGCAACCTCACAAGAAAAGGATAGAATCCAAAGAGGAAGGAACAGAGTAGAAGAACATTTAGAGGGTAAAGGGTAACTGGGTGGAATTTTAGAAGGAGAAGACATTATGAGATGAACAGAAGGTCTACAATCCTCTTGGTGCATATTACCCAAAAAACTTGGAGTTACGCCCAGGAATCTTCAATCTTTCCCACTTTTTCATGAAAAAAAATAAAAAGGACCTGTTGAAGAGGACAATATGTGATCAGGAAATTAAAACTGCATCAGAACATATACATATATATATATATGCATATAAAAATTTACAAAACATATTTATGGATATTGCTTCTATTTCAGCTTTCTTGAGATAAAAGGAGGGAAGAAAATAAAAATATAAGAAATTAATTGCTTAAAAAGGTTTCTGTTTTCTGAGATCAAAACAATAATAAGAGGATATATGATTATAATATCTGAAAGAAATATCTACTCAACATGGTCTTAAACTGCAGAATTTTTTTCTGCATGACATTGCTGAGGTCAAGACCTTAACACATCCCAAAAGAGGCTGTATTTTCCAATAGACACTACAAGAATACACAAGAAATAAGAGAGTATTCCTCAAGAATACTTCTTTTGAGTGATAACTAATTCAGAAAACCTTAAAAAGAAAATACCAAGAAACAAAATAACTTGATTTGATTCTTACTACAAATTTTACCTTCTTTTTAATCTATGAAAGACATAAAAATGTAATGCTTTTACTACTCTATCACTGTATGTTCCTCATAATTGAATATGATGTATCATATCTATTTTGCTACTTTAATTGGTAATTCATTTAGAAATTCACATTATAGTGGATGAATTAGTGATGTGGCCGTCTTTCACTGGTTTAAGAATGAAGTGGTTCCTTATGCTGAGCATAATTAAACACATACCACAAGAAAATAACATTTTAAAATAATCAGAATGAAACCTTTTTACTTATTTGACACTAGTAATCTATTTAAAATAAAATTTTAATAAAATTGATCTGTTAGTGTTAATGAACCAATAATTTCTATTTAGGGTATTTCTATATAGTCTAGTTTCACCTTCATTTGCCAAGTTGCAAGTATAATATACTGAAATATTTTCTGCTACTGACAAAAGAGCATTGAAGATAAGTTTTGATAGAAAGTTGTCAATGAATGATAGGATTGATAAAAATCCACATTTGAAATAAAATCATATGACATGTATATGTAAATCCAGGATAATTTTGCTGATTTTGTCCCAACACTTTTTGTTCTCTGAGCAGTTTATTTGCTTTATGTGAACTGAGAGCTACCAGAACACAAATTGCTGTATCTCAGTTTAAAAAAACTAGTAGCACTCTGCACATTTATTAGTGAAGACTTTCTTGTAACTGTCATTGCAGTCTTCAGCTCAGAACATTTTTGTACAAATTAGGGACAGCCAACACGTCAAAGGACAGTTAAGCAAATAAACCTTTTTAATAAATCTTCCAAACGTAAATTTGAGTATTAAGAAGTTGGAGGAGAAAAAAATGAAACATAAAAAAACATTAGAGATACAGAATTATCACAGCAAAATTGATAACCACTGTTGCAACGGTGCTCACTAATTAAAACTATGTCATTTAAATGACAAAGCATTCAATATAGGAATGGATATATGATGAAATATAATAAGGAGATGTATCTGTATATTTTTTTGCACAGGTTATCACAGACAGCTTTTGTCAGAACAAATGGGGATTGGTAGAAATACAGTAATCTGGGAAAGAAAATTTCTGAAAGTAGTAGCAATTCATGCTGTCTCAACTACTCCCATCTTCCCAAAAGAGCTCATGTAAGAAGTTCAGGCTTTCTTTAGTTTCTCTGCCTTTATTCAGATCAAAATCATTGTTGTTCCTCTTGACTTTGAAATTGAAATAAAAAATTACTTATTATCAAGATTTTTATTGATACAATAGCATCTACTACAAAATATAGGAAGGCTGCACTTAGCAGACCACCACTTATTAATTCTAGCATATTTCCTGATTAAGGTCTGTCAGACTGGACTGAGAAAACACATTTTTTTCCTCACTCCAATGGCATCATGATGGCTTATAAAAACCAATAGTTATTCCCAGTTCAGTAAGGTACAATCCATGCATAAGGATATTGAAAAGATACATATTATATAGTAGCAATTAATTCTCTCATCCTCCACGACCCAAAATGAATAGAACAGAAATTCTCTCACACCAGTGTTCAATAATACAAATCCTCAGATGTGTATATCATCTCATCAGAGATTCATCCAGTTATTACCTGCCAGGAATACATTCATTCTGTATTATCTGTGAGCATTAACATAAGTAGAGCTTCTTCTGATACATATGAAAACCAGACTATTCACCTCTCTATTTCCTTCGTTCTCCTCAGTCCTTTAATTCTTGTTAACCCACTTGTTGTACAAAAGTCTTATTGGAGATTCAAGGTCATGTCTCAAAGTTGCCAATAATCTGCATTAACTAGAGGACTCATACAACTATCCAAATATCCCAGTCTTGTCCATTTCATTTGCCATTGTACTGTTTGAATCACCATTCTTTTTCTTCACCATGAGGCCGTAGACTTGGGTTGCAGCAATGTCCTCCCTCTCCCTCCTGCTTTTCTATAATTACCTCAATATTTCCATTCAAGATAAGCCATTACCATTTTACAACCCAAGGAACAATGATCAGGGTTCTGTCTAACAGGAACAACAATCAAATTACAGGTAAGATCCTAAGCATCTTATTTATGTAACTGAGTTCTGCATTTATATTTAGAATTATTATTCCCAGTACTATACCCAAGGGGTTTTTTTCTAATTAATAAAAAATATGTATTCTGCTTTTGTACCTGAGTAACACCTAATCATTAGGGGTCTGCATACAGCAACTATGAGGTCTAATGCTGTGTATTACCTTGTGAAAACTTGGGACATGCAAAACCACACTTGCACTAAAAGTTAGAGTCTTGTAGCTGGTGTGTTTGGCAGATACAGCTAATATTGCCTCAGTGTGTCCCCAGAGCCAAACAGTGAGGGCTCACAACCCAAACAAGAGCAAAACAAAACCAAGTAGTGCTGCTTATGTCCCACATAATTCAGTGTAAGTTTCAGCTCCATCACAAAGCACAGCCTTGCTCTGTTCTGTCCCCAGCTCCAGGTGTGTGGGATTTAATAGCTGTACAGCCTCCAGGTGCATTAGTTGAGCTTGATGCTCAAACACAAAACCTATTTTTGGTCGGGGTTTTTTCATCACTTCAATGAGCTGAAGAAATTCATTGCATGATTGTCCTTTCAAAGCATAAAGCAGGCCTATAAGAAAGAAGGGAACAAACTTTTTAGCAGGGCCTGTTATTATAGGACAAAAGATAATGTTTTATCTTGTCTTCTTTTAAACAATGTCATCTTTTAAACTAGAAGAGAGTGGATTTAGACTAGATATAAGGAAGAAGAATTTTTACAGTGAGAGTGGTGAAACACTGGCACGGGTTTCCAAAGAAGTAGTGGATGTCCCATCCTTGGAAGCATTCAAGGTCAGGTTGGATGGGGCTCTGAACAATCTGGTCTGGTTGAAGATCCTTATTCACTGAAGGGGAGTAGGACTAGATGACCGTCCAACCCAATCCATTCCATGATTGCTAAATACTGTTCCAGAAAAGGAGCTAATACATGCACATAGGAGCAAAGCATTGGAAGAGCCTGACTTTGGCATTGGAAAGGTTAGAAGACTTAGAACTCCAACAGATTTACTGTAACACAAACCTACTCACTGGTTGGTGTTCATCAGTTGCTGACCTGTACAATGCAGAGCCAAAGCAGTGTAGCACTTTCTTTCTTCTTGTCCTCTTAGTTCCTGTATTTCCTATAACTTCCCTGGATAACCATTTTTTCTTTCCATTTTAGTTATTCCCACTTTCTCAAGGAGAATTTAACCATCAGCTCAGATCATCCACTGGCACTCAAAATCTGCATTCATAGGCAGCTTATGGTATGTCATGTCACATTAGTCGCCCACAAGCTCAATCTTGAGTCACTGCTGAAGAGCCTGGCATGTTGGCTGTTAAGCAATTTCCCTTTTGTATAATCATGGTTGCAAATGACCTGAAAAAAGTTTGCCCCTTTTTTTTTGAATCGCTAAAACTTGAAGTTGTGATCTTAAAAACAGAAGGAGAAATCATGAACAGCTAAGACAGAAAGAGATTTCTTATATCAGCCTTTATAAACTACTTTCCATTTTTCATTTTATGCCTTTCTTATTTAATTTGTCAATTAATTAATGAAAAGGGGATACTTTGCCAAAGATGCACATGCCCTACTATTGCAAATAATTTGAGCAATTAGCTACAGTGCTTTGAAATCTGTGAAATATACTGCACAAGCAAAAGAGTCCAATTTTTTAGACCATTTAGGCAAATAGACATGCAAAATTGTCATTCAAGATAGTTTGTAGATGCTGAGACCTGCAAAATTTCTTTGTATTTAAGTGCTAGTTAAGCAGTGGGCTGTCTGAATCCTTTGTTTCCAGTTTAGCAGTCAAATTAAAAATTTAACAACAAAACAGGATCAAATAAAACTGAATTTTAAGAAATTCAATAAATATTTTTAGTACTTGGATGTAAGGGAGTAAAAGGGAACTGGAGATAACTCTTTCTGTGTAAAAACCCAGTGCTAAACATTATTCAGAGTGTGAAAGGCTAACCACAATTACCACATCTGTGTTTTTTCACACACCTCCCCACCTGCCCGCAATTCTCTTCACTGTAAATCTTTCCATAATGGTTTCCCTTAATTTCTTCTTTTGGATCATTTACAGTTTATGTGGAAGATGTTAAATTACCAGAGACAACAATTAAGATGATTTGCCAGCTCAGACATCAAGTCTCTCAGTCAGTGAGAGAAATGCCTGGATTCTCACACCTGCTTGATGGTAATTTGTGCAAAGAACTGCATTAACCAGAGGCTAAAATCTGTCACATTCCTCTTTATTCAAATACTAGCCTCTTCCTCCAGACCCACCTTTTGGGATATAGATTCCTGCATACAGAAGTGGAATTTGAGGTTTTAAACAGCCCAAGCCATTACTTTAATCATGAAATCTCTGTCAGATTGGAGTGCTAGTACCTTAGCTACTGCATGTTTTAAAAATCTAGCTCTCCATTAAAAAACGAAACTAATATCATATTAAAAAATATAAAGTCAAATCAGACAAATTAAGAAGAGTGTCAAAGCAGCCTTAAGTAGTGGGTTTGGCTGATAGAAACAACTTACTTCTGGAGGTAATGCAGAGATCTTATTTCTCTGTCCTTCAACACAGAAGGATCCCAATGCTGATACATCTTAAATGTCACTGCAAAGCAAAAATCAAGTTGGTACAAAATTTGAAAGCACTGCATTTCATTTCAACTATTTTGCCTGCAGCTGAAGACGTCTCCTACTGCAGGACTGAGTAGCAAATCAAACCCAGAGGAGACTTGCCACCTTGAAAAATCTGTGCTTTGACTGTTTGGCTTCAAAGTTTAGTTTTTGGTTTCAATCATCATTAGAAAAAAATATTTCTGAGCTGATTGATACTACATAAACATGGATTTTCCCCCAAACTCCATAAAAATCTAAGATGAGAAAGACTATTTTCACCTGGGAATCACTTTTGAGAATTTCCTTTCCTGAATTTTGTGAATTGTCTGAATAACTGTGTCTTACTGGATTCTCATGGGCCCTAGTGATTGTGCAGGAGGACAGAGCAAAGACATGCTCCTAACATTTGATCTCTGTGCCATTCATGACATTGCGAAGCTTAGTGGATCTCCCCAAATCATGTCCATTTCAAGATAAAGTGTGTCAGGTAGCTCAGGCATGTCTTGAAAGACCACAAACCCTTTGGTCATCCTTGCTTATGTACTCTGAACCTTTTTCAGTTCTAATACATAATTTTTGGACATGAAGGAACCATAACATCTAGGCAGTGTTCAGTGTTGGGCAAACAATGGGTTTATGCAAATAGTTTCTGTTTTGTTCTCTATACTCTAAGTATTTTTTTTTTCTTTATTTTTACTGATGTTGAGTGGGTGTATTCAAGGAACTACTCATCTCAGCCCCAAGATTTCATTCTCCAGAGGCTGGAGTGAGTGTGTATGGAGCCTCACATACATCTTTTTGTATGTGAAGCTACAATTGTTTCACAGATGTGTTTTTTTTGTGTATCTACTTCCATCTGCCATTTTTTTACCCAAACACTGGTAAGGACCTTCTGCAATTTGCTGCAATGGATTTCATCCTTTCCACCTTGAAGAAGTCTGTGTCATCAGCAAACTGTCACAACACATCTCCTATTCCTGCTTGTCTATGTTTCTGTTAAACAGCAAGTCTGAGAACAGCACCCTGTGTGCCTGCGCTGCTGACCTCCCTCCATGGAAAAGTCAGATCCTTACTTGCCCTTATCTAGTCTTCCAGAGCTTAAGGTACTTTCTATTTTCTTCATTTGGATGCAGCTATCAGGAGTTTTTATTACTTATTTTTAGAATTCATCAGGTACTTATTATACCTGATGAATTCTAAAAATATCTCCTTTAACTTTGATGCTGTCGTTCCTATTTTTTCTCAAGTTCATCACAACTGGTTATGTGCATGGGGACTGCACTTCCCATGCAGTCTCTCAAAAGTCTCTGCGTTACCTGAGAAGTTTAAATTGTCTTACTGACCTTTTTCTCAGCTTCTTTTTTAAAAAAAAATTCTCATTTTTTATAGATCTTTTTATTTAAATCTAGCACAACTGTAGTAACTTTTCTTGTTTGTTTTATTTTGACCTGTGTTGTGTATTTGGGGAGTTCTAAATGCTGTGACATATATTTTCAGCATTTGTTTCAAAAATATTTGTATTGCAACAGAAAGCAAAAGAGGAGTTTTAATGATCTGTCTGAAAGGTTTCACATCACAGTAAACAGAATATTCCAAGTTGGAAAGGACCCATAAGGATCATCAAGCCCAGCTCCTGGCCCTGCACAGGGCATACCCAAGGAGTCCCACCGTGTGCCGGAGAGCATTGCCCAAACCCCGCTAGAACCTTGTCAGGTGCTGTGACCACTTCCCTGGGGAGCCTAATCTTGTGGGCAACCCTCTGGGCTAATAACCCTTTTCCAATATCCAACATCAGCCTCCCCTGACACAGCACCAGGCCATTCCCTCAAGTCCTGTCACTGGTCACCACAGAGAGGAGATCAGTGTCTTCCCCTCCAGCTTCCCTCATGAGAATGCTGTAGCCTGCGATGAGGTCTCCCTTCAGTCTCCTCTTCTCCAGCCTGAAAAGACCAAGTGACCCCAGCTGCTCTTCATACAGCTTCCCCTCAAGACTCTCCACCATCTTTCTTGCCCTGCTTTGGACATTCTCTGATAACTGGATAGTAGTGGTAAGGATATGTGGCAGCAGCTCTCTGGCCCCGGAGAGCAGGCACAGGCCTTCCCAGGCATTTTCCCTGGGGAAGGCTATGAGAAAGATCAGAGAAAGAATTAAAACATTTCTTATCTCCACTTGCTGCACCTGTTGCTAGGCAAATGTGGAATGTGTTATGGAGATTTGTTTACCAAAGGGTGGTGGTGTTTTGGTTGGTTGACCAATGAGGCCAAAGCTGTATCAGACAGGCTGGAAGGGATTACGGATTTCTTAAGAATAAAGTATGAATATAGTACAGAAGAATAAAGCAATGGTTCAGCCTTCTGCATCATGGAGTCAGTGCTAATTGCACCCACATCAAGGGGACCTCTGCATTGACAAGGACAGACCCCAGCAATCTAACCAGAGAAGGGGAAAAATGGAGGAGGGCTAAAAAATACAAAAGTACACACAGCAGACAAAGGCAAGAGCAGATGGATTTGTGCAAAACTCTGCTGACCAGAAAATGGCTCTGGAACAGGACTTCTACCCCTCAAATATCAATCCTGGAAGCAAAATTATTATGTGATTATTGTTTGTAAAAAAGAGATGAAAGAGTCCTGCTCTGCCCCTGAGACATCTGCTGCCCCACAGAAATCACCCTTTCTTCATTCAGTCTTATCTTAGCCACAGAGAAACAACCTATTTCTCTGCATGCTGAGTCCTCACTTTTGAACAATATATATCAGTTTTCTGTCTTATCTATAGCTTATCAATCCTTTAATCAGAGATTGGTATTTTAAATTTTTAAAAAATATTTTAAAATGTGTACTTTTATTATGAGGATCCAGCTCATGACTGATGTCAGCAGGCACTAGAGTAATAGAAAAAATACTCCTAGAGGGAGCCAGAGATGTGGATCTCCTGAGGTAGAGGCCTCAAATGTTTTTTGGGAGAGCTACCTTCCTTGGAATATACATTTTTACTTTCCATCTTTCTTCAAAGAAAGACTCATACATAACACAAGTCAATTTTTACTCTAGGAAAATCTTGACTTCATAAAATCTGTATCTCCCCCAAAACTTCTGGGTAATAGAATTCACTTGAACAAAAGAGAAACAAATGTTATTAAAACATGTCATTAAATATTATTATTTCCCCTTGTGGTATGCCAAAATAATTTATGCTCCAGATGCATTCCCTTTCAGAAAAGTATAACAGGCTCCAATTCCATCTCTTCCTGATACTCTGTTTGTAAACCCCATTTTAGTGGTGAAAACATAGCCAAAAAATAAAAAAAGCAAAATACAGACTAAAAAAAAAATGGTTTGGCCTTAAAGGAAATGTCTTCTCTTTGAAAACCTCATACTGAGCAAACAAAAGCAAAAGTATCTGTTGATGTAATATTTATCACCCAAATCAGTAATGTTACAATGATCAAAGAAAATATATTTACCAGTAGAGAGCTGGGTATAGATGTTGTTAGAGTATGAAAGCAGGAACCATAAAAAATTGAATCCTGAATGCAATTTTAATACATTAGACTTCTGACACCAGCTCTGTCCTGTTATAGCTTAGTAAAAAAGAAAATACTTTTGAAAAGACCAAAAGAATAACTTCTGAAAAAATATTCTTTTCTTAAAATAAAAGAGGTGATAAGGCTTTACAATAATAAGCTTTCATGAAAATTCAGCAATGTGTTATGACAAAACAACTAAAAAGAAAATATTTTCTTTGAACTTTTGCTTTCTTTTTATGCAATCAAAATATAGTATAGAACAGGGAACTCTTTCTGAAGGACACATTCAGTTTCTGACTCACCATGGCACTATTTAGTTTTTTCTCTCCTTCAAACACTTTTTCCCGAGAGGATAAGTGAACACTCATTGACAGCAGTATTTCCATTGTTGGACATGAGGCCCTGATGGTAAGAAAGACTTGAGGAGTCAAGGGGAAATAACAGGTTTGCCCCTTTATCTCAAGTATATATGGTAAATATTTTTTAAAAAAGATGGCTGTAAACTGAAATAAAGCAGGTTTAGATTGGATATTAGGAAGAATTTCTTTAATGTGAGGATGTTTCTCCACTGGCACAGGTTGTGCATAAAGGCCATTGATGTTCCATCCCTGGAAGTGTCCAAGGTCTGGTTGGATGGGGCTTTGAGCAGTCTGGTTCAGTGGAAGATGTCCCTGCCCATGGCAAGAGTGCTGGAGCTAGATGGTCTTTAAGGTCCCTTTCAAATCAAACTATTCCACAATTCTATGAATCTATGATGATTTTTTTCAAACCTATAGTTCCTGGTTTTTTTAGCTAAATTGTTTATAACCTTAAAACTGTTACTCGATGAGAGGCAGAAACTGAGGAGGAGAATGTGAACTTGCACAGAATAATATCTATTGGGAATTTTTTCCCCTACTAATAACAAGATTTTGTAGGGAATTCTACTATTTTGACTACCTTCACCTCTACTTAAAGTCAAATAATAAACTGGGAATGTCTTCTGTGAATCACTATCTCCCAGCTGACACTGCCCATTTTTCCAGCTTCAAGTCATGTAGTTTATTGACCCTTTATGTTGTTAGAAGTTCCAACTTCCTAAACATAGTGTTAGTTTCTTGTTTCAGCCTTAAATTTTGTATTGTTTTGTTTCTCTGAGTTTGATCACTGAATGAAATGAGCATTGCATCTGCTCTATAGAGAGCATGTAAATTTTTTTCTCAGTTCATTGATGTACTAAATGAAAAACCTTACAGAGAAAATTTGAAGCCAAGTTTTACCTCCAGAGTCTAGGCCACAAACTGAAAATATTGAGGCAACCATAGGTGCCAGTCATGGACAGATTGTACTTTCTGTGGTTCCAGCAGGAATTATAAGTGCTTACCAGTTGCAAGACCCAAAATCTCCTCTTCACACTTCCATTTACACAGATTTTAGTGAGGTTAGGTGCTGGTTCAGTGCTGCAAAGACCTCAGCCTAGATCTTCAGAGGTTTGAATCACGAACAACCTATAATTATTACACCTCAATTTTATTTCCTAGTTCCACAAGGCAATAATAATTTATTCTTGAATTTTCTTGAATTTACTTGACTTTTCTTGAATTTTCAGAAAATGATGGTCTAGTTTTATTATAGTTCTTACCTCTTTTGTCAAACCAGCTAGAGTCAGGACTTTGGTCATATTTTGTTTTATCCTCATTTCAGGGAAGCAGTAAGCAAGTAAGGATGCTGGGCATGCCTGTCAAACAAGGACACAAGGATATCTAGAGGATCTTACAAAAACCTCTTGTTCCCTCTGGTTTCCTTGACAGAGTTAATTTCTCCAGTCACAAGCAGGCCTGGAATATCCAAATTTTGGCAAAACTTTCCAATACTCTGTTGATTTCTTCTTTACTGAGAATGTCACATGACTTCCATTAAAAATGCCATCACATTCCAGAGGATTTGAAACAATTTCATCTCCCTCTAGAACATAAATTAATTTATCCTGATTTTATAAGTTTTATGTAACTCTTATGTAACTCTCTCTTTTACCCTATGAATTGTATCTAGATGTTTCTACCTGTCTTTGGAAGAATCAGAGCCTTGTTTCCAAGTTTTTGAAAACACTACTGTTATTGTTCCAAACTCTCAATCCTTCTACTCTATCTTCTAGAAAACTTCAGAGATTAATGTTTTCTGAGCCCTGGTTTTACAAAGAAGACTCATTTCTATACATAAGAAGAGTAAAATATTCTGATTTCACTTGATTTTGCATCCATTGTTCTTTGTGCAGAAAATTGTCATCAACGTCATTCACTGTAATTACAGGAAAATAAAACTGAGCCATGGTGCCATATCTAAGTTATCTTTTAATTTTTCTTTACATGCTCCTGAAGAGCAGAATTGTCTTTGGTTTACTGAAAACACAGCTCCTGAAAAGCAAACCACTCCCCTAGGATTACACACAAAGCTTCTGGTACAGCACATATTTTATCCCTTAAATCCCAGCCTCACACTGTCTGCTCATCACAGCAAACATGGCACTTTTTCCACAATGCACAGTAGATGCTGCCTTGCCCAGCACCTAGATGCTGTGATTGCTCTTTCATGCGGCAGCCTACTGTGGACCAGTCCCAGAGCTGCCCTGACTAAAGTCTATAAAGGATGTATTTTGCCAAAGCTGAAGAAAGTGGCAATCTCAGCCTCACAGGCAGGGCTCTGCTATCATCAATCTCTATCACAGCAGTTAACCTAACCATCATATTTCTATTTTTTCCTAAGGAAAAAAATAAATATTCAGAGTATCATGCTGTTAGACTGAACACAGAATTCAATGAATTGTTCAAAGGCAGAGCACACACTTTGCTCTTCAAGCTCTTGCTGTTTTAAAAATAAGATGTGTTTTCAGGTTCAACTTATATTTAATGTCATGTTAGACCTGATTTTGCTTCTAAGTGTTGGCTTGGTAAAAACTTAAAACTTTTAAAATAAACTAAAAGTGTAACTGAGAGGGATTATAGTGAAAAAGCTTTACATATTTATTTGTAAATATATTTTTAAAATTATTTTCCTTGTCTAGAAAATAACTATTTCAGTCATCAAATAGAACAGCACTTATTCTGTTATGCTCTCATTTCCTGTTATTCTTCAATGCTGCAAGTCTAATAAAGGGTCCTGATCATCCTTGAGCCTTTTGGTTTCCATGTTCCCACGTGGTATCTCCCAGCAGGTCTTCAAAAGCTCGTGGCCATCACTGGCTTTTCTACAGCTCCTGCTGCTGTTATTGCTCACATAACTGGTACCACAGCACTGGGGATAAGCTGCAGCAAAACAAATCCAGTGCAGACTTTGAATGGAGGCACCCTGAAGTGCAGTGCCTGATGTATTTTTGTTTCACATTGTCTGCTGTGGCACCAGAGAAGAGCTCTCTGAATTTCTCCAGGATGCAGGAACACAGCAATGGGCGTACCATACTAAGTGCATGTACACTGTTATGCAGCTGGCTTTTCTGAAAACACAGCCATACTCATGGGGTTTTCTTTTTAAGTACTTGCTTTTGTTTTTTTATTTAACTATTTCTTCTTTCTGTTACAATGACTTTACCAAAAGTTGGCTACTTGTCTGTAAAATGCATTTTTATTTATGATATGAATTTTCAGTGCTTTAAGATAATTTCCACAAGAGCATTCAGGCAAGTTCTGAAGTAGAATCTACTTACAGACTTTCTTGCTTATTCATGTGGTTCTGGTTTCAATTTATTCATTTCTTCTCAAGCACCATGTTGAACAAGAAAAATCCCATTTTTAAATGTTGTTAAACGAAAGAACTGGCAGTCTAAGAAGTCTGAGAATCTGAGAAATGCAAGCACAGCCAGTAGCATTTAGTGAATGTCTTCAAAAGGGAAACACAAGGCAATAAGGAAAGAAGTTACTGGTCTGTACTTTGAAAGAGACCTCAGTAACCTCTTTCTCAGCCAGCAAACTCAAACTCTGTCAATGCATGGAAAAGAGGTTTAAGGATGTATCATAATGCATATATACAAAGGGATAAGGGCTCTTTTAATGACTTATTGTAGTGACAAATTATTTCATCCACCTGCCTAAGCTCCAACTCAGCTTTGGCAGTCACTGCATTGGAGAATATCATCAAAGCTTCAGGCATCTCAAGATGCAGACTTCACTGCTGAGGAAATAGTGGTCTTTTGAAAACCATATCCCCCTTGATCTCTGATTTGCAGTAGGGAGCATTTTATAAATCCCTGAATATGGACTAGAATAAGTCATGCTGTAAAAGCAAAAAAAAATATCTTCTGTATTGTCATCCTCAAAAAATGCAGTTTAAGATTGAATAGACTTGTCACAAATCACAAATTTTAGTGATGCAATGTGAAATTTTGCAAATGGAACACTTGAATTTTTTCTTTTTTTAAGGGAAAATGTTATTTTTAGACTGAATATATTCACTCTAAATGATGCAAAGAGTGTAAAAAAATAATACAGATTCTTTGTGTTTTGATGAGTCAAACTGGAAACAAAATCATTTGGGATCAACTAAAAATCAGTTTGAGTATTTTTGATATGTTTTGCGTCTCTGTTTCTAATAAACACAAAAGACAGTGTTTATCAATGCAAAATAAAATAAATTTTATTTTGTATTGATATAAGTGTAGCACCAGGTTCTCTCCCCCTTTTTTATTTTCCTTATTTTCCTACATGTCTTCCAGATTTATGCCTTTCCCTACTTTTTCTGTCTCCTCACACACATTCTTTCTGGGGTTTTTAATGTGTGAAGAGAAATTAAACAATGCCACAGTCCAACTTTATTAAACTCTCAGAGCAAACAAGACTAGATAGCAGGAAAAAATAAGTCATCCACACCATCCCTCTTCAAGCACTGCATCACTGCTATAGTACAATTACATTAAGTAACTGAGGTTGGTAAAAAGCAGTTCACACTGTAAAAGAAGTTTCTGAATAGTAAGATAGTGCTGACAGATCCTGACTGACAGAAAGAGACAGGTCTTCCCATTAAAAGAAAACATGAAAGTTAGTGAGGATGACAGTGGTAATAATACTGTAAAGCTCAGCTTCTGGCCATTTGCATATTAGAGATGATAAAATTATGTGCCTTTTTATGTATATATTCTCATATAAATTTCAGAGTTGAAATGCTTAATCTAATTAACTGCTTACCCTCAAAGGAACTCACTTAGCATTTGTGTTAAGGCTTTTTCACTCCATTTTCACCTGCTTTTCTGGAGTATCAGAAGCTTATGGGAAGAGGCAAGGAACAAGAAAGCCAGTTAATCTCCTCATGGTCTTTCAGCATCAAAGCAAAAGAAACTGAGCAGGACAAATGCCAACAGACTCAAACCTAGGCCCGTGCAAAACACTTTAGGTAGACACATATAGTTGTATATGTACATGTAAATAAATGAGCATTATGGCTCTGATCTGCTGTGTGCTGACATTTCTTTGTCAATTGTTGTCTATTTGTACTCCTATCTATTGGTGGATAGGACTATTGGTGGAAATGGGTAGCTGCTAGAAAAAAAAGCTATTTTTCCAGCTTCTAAATGAAACATTTTGCTTTGGGACTCTCCGTGTTTGTGTTGAAGCGACACTTTAAACTAATTTAAGCAACCAATTGAGAAATTGGATGCCCTTTGCACTCTATTGACATACTACATTCACACCTGCCCACATTTTATACCAGAATTATTTTTATCAAGGCATGGAGACATTGTATTATATTAAATAAAGTTTTTAGGCTGGTTGTAGGCACACCGAGATCTACTCCTGGCTCTATCCAAGGCAGAAAAAAACCCATTATTCCTTCCTCCCTCAATTTCCCTTTTTTCAATAAAGAATATGCTCCTGCAAGAACAGGTTAGCTCTCACTATGCATTTGAATAAGACCTGTCACCCAAATTTTAACTCATCTTAGATGAGTATTCTGAGTATCCTCAGAATATTTAGAATATTCTGGAACATTCTGAATATCCTTGAATATTTGGAAACTCCAAAATAATGCTATTGACAACTATTGGGGTCCAAATACTCATCCCATAAATCACAACATAAGCAAAGGGCTTGCCATAAATACACTAGTCTCTGCTTCCCTCCTTCCTCAAGAAAAGATGAGGGGAGAAAAAATTGTCTTTGCAGTATGCTCTGAGTTCCAATAAATTTTGGTTATGAAGTTCCAGCTGGGGTCTGAATCACAAACCTAAACATTACCTTCCAACCACTGCAGTTTGTTGGTATTGTTAGAACAACCACTCTTCCTGGACCTTAGCTGACCCCTCATGCAAGAGCAGCAGAGCATCTTTCCTGCTGTGATATTGAATTGCACTTGCAGAACTGACTTAAGCAAGGTACAGTCCTCCATTCTCTCTGCAGAGGATCTAAAGAATTAGAAGGATTAGTTTGAAACCTCAGTTGCAGAATGGGATCAGGCAGTCTGTCTTAGTACTTGATAATTCTCTACTTTTGCCCTCAGATTGTTTCTGAGCCATATTTTAAACTTCGTTCCTCTGCTGGCAGATTTCATAGCACCTCTAAAGGTTTAATTCAGGAACTGCTCTCTTCAGTGGTACCACAGGTCACCTAAGTGCATCAATTTGAAGATTTTGTGGCAGGCTAGCCACTCCACCCCTGAAAGGAGGGGAGTCTGGCCCTGAACCTTCCAACATCCCCTGGAAAGGCCTAAGGAGGGAACACATGGGGCAATACAGACTTTCAAAGCATTTTTCACACTTCTCATTAACAAATCTCTATGCATTTTTATTATTCATAAGATTGGATCTGAAGAAACCTAAGCCAGAAGCAGAACACTTTGGTTCCTGCATAAAGAATCATTCAGACTCTAAGACTGGAGTTATCTCCTGTCTTTCTGTATCCCAATGTATCTCACTCCTAGCTGTTTTTCTGCAATGCAGAATGTTATAAAAGTTCTCTAAAATAAAACCTTATGATTAGGAAACTCTCTTTGGAGCTCTGCATCCAAATCCTCCTCACTGTGAAGGCCCCACACCTTCGTCTTCCTAGAAAAGAGTCTAGGAGCATTGGCAGAATGTGAGAGGCAAATGGCCAACTAGGTATTTGGATAATTTCAGCATACCCTGGCAAGAAATAAGCAGAGAAACCACAGAACACTTTAAAGGTGTTTTTCGAGTGCTGAGTGAAGTTCAAGTGCACTTCAAACCAGAGAAGTTATGACGCTCTGTTTAAGGCTTGTTCCAGGCAGATAATTTATTTGTCACTAAAGAACTGATATTTAAAGTGTTTTCTGAGAGTTAAGTATGTCACAGGCTTTTCTCTAAAAGCAGAAAGGGCTCATATTTGCTTTAAAAGTATGTCTAGAATCCTCAGACCTGTAAGACCTCCATAGTTGGTACTGACCTGGAGATAAAACGTGGTTCTCCAGACACCAAGAGAAGCTTGGACCTGTCATTGTGTGACAGAATGAAGAGCAAATAAGGGTAGAGGCAGAGCAAGAGCAGAGAACCACACATGGCACAGCCAGATATGTCTGCAGTGGGATTTTTGAGGTATTCCCCTTTGAGACAATGCAGAAGTGCTGTCAAATAATTCATTTCTTTTTCTAAATATTATCAAAGTTTATGTCCCAGATCTCCACTTCAGAGTGGAAAGAAGTACTTTCCACCCACAAGAACCTTTAAAGTCTGATTTACTAGGTGTTTTTTCCATATTTTTTTTGATTTGGCCAATATAAACATAAATAAGGGAAAAAAAAAAAAAGAAAATAAAGACAAAACAACAAAACCTTAATTACAGCCTTTCCCTTGTTGTAACTGAAGCCACAAAACACAAAGAACACATTTTGGCTACCTCCCTTGTGGATATTTCAAGGTTGAATTGGCAGCAAATAATTAATAACTTCTGGCATGAGTAGAGGTGCTGCTTCTAATCAGGAACTTGAAGTTTCTCCAGAAACTTGGCTATGGGTTTGTTACTGAGTAACAAATGTAGGATAAAGGAAAAATGAGCATACAAAATGGTTTTGGAATTTACCTCATTCTCCTCTCCATTCTTATCAAAATATTACTTCATCTGCTCAGGATCATATACTTCTTATTTTGGGGAGTTGAAGCACTGCAGTGCTGGGTCCCAGATTTCAAGGATTAAATGTACCAGAATCTTTCTGGGAGGTTGCACATCTTGACTAGGAAACATAGTTCATCATATTTCACAAGATTAACATGAGTTTAATTGAACCACCAGAAGATGTGTCAGAAGAATAATGCACATAATGACACAGGTGTTAATTCTTCCTCTTCTATGTCTGATCCAATTCTCACTCAAAAGGAATCATTCCAATTGGTTTAACAGAAGATGGATTGGACCCACAGAGTGGATCCAAATTACAATGAAAGGCCCAGGAAGCCTTTCCTAATTTCTGTAAGCAGTAAATAGGCTCCTTATTAGTATAAATTAAATTGGTACTGAAATGTACTGAAGTGGTGGAAAGGTTAGAAAAATGAATTTTATTCTCGGTTTCTTTTTCCAGATTGATCAGAGTTACATGAATACAAAAAGTGTTATTCAGAGGTCAACGCATTTTGTACCAAAGCCTAGAAAATATTCCATCTTTGTCAGAAAGAAAATCCATTTTCCAAGTCTGATAGAGCAAAATGTTCCAGTAATAACATAGATTGGTAAAAATATAAATGAAAAAAATCTCAATTGAATTTCCTTTACATGTCCATCAGTCTAAAATCATTATTTAAACATTTTTTGCCTCTCTACATTTTTACTTTACGTAACCTAGAATAATAATATTTAACTCAAGCATAAATGAGAATGATGCCAGCTGGAAAGATCCTTGGATGGAAAGTTGGACTCTGATCTTGTCTGTGACTGATTCATTGAGGCTTGAGCAAGAATCAGTATATTACAAACTTAGATGTCTGCAGATGTCTGTGTTTGTCTTCATAAATTTATTTCCCTAGATTCTTTATATTGGCAGCGAAAAAGCAGGATTTTTTGGATCATTGTTCATTCAAGCTATTTTTTACATTTATCTTAGAAAGAGCTGAGTCATATCTCCAAGGTGCCTAATTCTCTCTAATGACTAAGAAGATTTTCTAGACAAGCAGCTTAAGTTTAGACATCCATATTCTGCATGTATAAATCCTACTCAGGGTAGTTCTCCACCTTTTTATTTCTCTTTTATTCTTGCCTGTGCTCAGACATTCAGCTGTTCCAGACAAGAATATATTTAGCTGCAGAGAAAATTTGTCTCATTGAATATTAGAGAGACAGTGCTTATGTACTTCATGCTTTGAAGTGGCAGCAGAGAGATTCAGTGGAAGTGTTATTTCTTTATGCAAAGGACATTCCACAGTTTCTGCAGTTGTGTCACATGGATGTAGCTATGGGTAGATTTTAGGCTTTCCTCTAAACCTACTATGGTCCTATAATTATGTTGCTTTTCTTCAGGATTCAGTTACATTGGGCTTGTTCCTCTTTGCTCTATTTCCATCCTGGAATTCTGCTGCTGAGTCGCACCCCAAATTTTCTACCAGCTGTGAAGTGGGTAACCTCACAGGGTGAGTGCATTTTCCCCTTGCTCCCCTTTCCAGCATACTCATCAGCTCCAATTTTCTGCTGCAGGAAAGATACTGTGTTACTCAACTTCTCAGCTACCCCTGCCTCCCTTTGTTGCACTTCTTTCACTTTCCCAAGTCTTTATTAAAGGTCAAGCATTATTCCCAAATGAAAAAAGTATTAACACATATGAAGAATACCTTATTAAAGATTAGTTGTGTATCATGCCACTAAATGGGAGCATGTAGCTCCTTCCTAGCTCTGGATGGCTGCAGCATGCAAAGTATCCTATACTGTAGCATGAAGTGTTATAGATCACCTCTCTAGCATTAAGATTTGCTTGTTTCCTTTCAGCAAAAGCAGCTAAATCCCCAGTCCCTCTGGCTTTTTACCCATATTCATATTAACTTTTACAGCAGAAGTCTTCTTCATTGATCTTTAAGACTGAACCAGTGATATTGCCCACAAGTTTAGATGCAACAAAGACATGCAAGTGTCTGCTTGTGTTGTACATGTGATTAACGTTTATGGTAAGGAGGGAGAGGACCTTACATCTTCTTTCCTATCAAACCATTTTTTAATAACAGAATCTATTTCTTCACCCTCTTTCACACCACATCAACTTGAGCCATCTCTGAACCTGCAGCAGATCTTTTCCACCTATAATTTCTAAGATTTATTTACTGATGCCTATGGCAAGGGAGGAACAAAACAGTAAGTACAATATATGACTGTTAATAGCTGCATTTTGATGCTGGTCATGTTTGAGCCTTTTACTGCTGGGTAATAATAACTTCTTTATGAATGTTTGGAGATAACATACATCTCATCAACTTGCTCCTTATGGGGCGGAACTGTAAACAAAATATTTTACATGAGTACTTGCTATAAAATTTAAAATAAATCAAGTTATTCTCTTAGCCAGGTTAAAAAAACCAAACTCTTTCCACAGATTTGTTTCACCCTCTTTCTCCAGGGTGAAGATCCGAGATAACTGTCAGTTGCACAGACATCACACTCAGTATTACCTCTTGTATTTTGAAATTGTTTGGAGTTCAAGCTGCTTAGACTCCTCTGTGGAAGTAGGGCTTATTAATGCAGACCGAGAAATATACTAACATATAGCTTTTGCACTGGAGATGGTTTACAGCATGGAAAAAGGAGCTCTTCTCTATGTGCACCTTCCTGAGGAGCCATCTTAATTGTCTGGCCGGGCCATCAGGTGAAGCAAAGAAGATTCCATCTCAAGTCAATCACACACAAGATGCCACTGTAACCAAAAGACCTTGATTCAAAGCTCTCTGAAGTTCCAATTCAGTCTCCCTTGGCTTTGATAGCACCTATTCAAAGATCTATTTCACTGCTTTTTCCTATCCCAAGTTCCTTTGAATTCAGAATTTAACTCCGTGAAAATGCAGATATAGACAAAAATATATTTCACCTGTATCAATGCAAACAGTTTTCTTTCTATTTAGAAACACATCTAAATTATTTTGGCTGACCTCTTTCAGCTGGAAAAGTAGGAGCAGACTTTGAGGGCTGCCACATAAGTCTCAAGTCTAAGAGGACACGTATCTTGATCTAATTTATGCAAAGTCAGTACCAGAAAGTTCCAAAAGTTTTTGCTTGCACAGATTCAATCTACTTAGCTTTAAGTTACATATTTAAGGAGGTTAATTGCTATGGGTTCCATTCATTAGCAGTTGATAAAAACAAGTTTCTCTAGAGGGCAATGAAATCTGTTAGGATAATGACTGCCTGCTAAAGATACCTATCCATACACAGTAACTATACAAAGTGAGTTGAGTGGTGAAAGTTTGTCATGTAAGCAACTCAAGCTGACACCCAAATTTTTGTTGAACAATCCTGCATGTATTTTTAGACTTAGCATCAACAGGTATTAGAATCATAGAATAGAATCATTAAATTTGGAAAAGGTCTTTAAGAGATTTTTTGTCCAACTTCTTCTTTGTTGGTAGGCATTGCTCATGAGCTGGGAGGAGGCTGTCCTTGAACATTAACCAGATCGTTCTGGCGCTTTCCATCGAGGGCTCTATTCCACATACTCTACCAAGCAGATCCCTGAAGAGGTCCAATTCTGCTCTCCTGAAGTTCATGCTCTGCACCCTCCTCACTGCCATAAGGGTTTTAAACTTGGCCATTTCCTGACCACTACAGCCCAGGCTGCCCTTGAGTTACACATTCCCCACCAGACCCTCCTTGTTGGTGAGAACAAGAACATACGGCATAGCACCTCTCATCATTGGGTTCTCTATCATTTGGAGAAGGGAGTCATCAACAACACATTCCAGGACTTTTCCGGTTCGCTTGTGCCCTGTGTTGTCCCTCCAGCAGATTTTAGTTTGCTGAAGTGCCCCATGAGAACCAGGACTTGTGAATGTGAGGCTGCTCCTCTCTCTATAGGAAGAGTCATCTGCTCATTCTTCCTGCTCAGGCAGCCTGTAGCAGACTCCCACTGTAATACGGCCTATCCCTGCTCTCCCTACAATCCTGACCTATAAACTCTCAATTGGCTCATCATCCAAGAGATCCATGGAAGAGCTCCGTGCATCACAGCTGGTCACTGACATAGGGTGACGCCCCCTCTTCTCCCTCATCTTCCCTTCCTGCTCTTCCTAAGGAGCCTGTATCCTTCCATTCCAAAACTCCAGTCATAGGCACAATTCCAAGACATCTCTGTGATGCCAATAAGATCACAGCCCCGCAGACGTGCACACAATTCCAAACAGTTTCTTGTTGATTCCCCCTGCAATGCATCTCCATAGAGGCATGTAAGTTGGGCCCCAGATGAAACCCACTCACTGGCTGGAGAGGCTGGAATACCTCTGTGTTATGCTTCAGGTGCTCTCTTTCATATCTTCTATCCTAAAACAACCTCTCAGGAAGCTCCAGGGCCAGACTCCCACACAGAAAGAATGCTCAGCTGTCAATAGTGGAAGGGAAGGCAGAATGTCATTGCCTACATACCATCTGAGAATAAGGCCTGCAGAGAGTAGGGTGAAACACCCTGGCTGCAACTCACACGAAGCTCAGTAAGATAATTAAAAATTCATTTTCTTTTTTCAATTTTTTATATCTTTTATTTCTCTGTTTCTCTAACTTGTGAAGTATTCTGCCACTTTTTTACTTTGTTTTCATTCTTGCTGTGAGTTGCATGTCTATACTGAGAGAATCCTTGCTGTAGAGTTCATCAAACGGATTTCTGTAGCAAAAGAAACATTTCTGTTGTTTCTTACTCCCACTCAGAACATAAATAAGAGCGGGATAATGGGTTCCTATCTGTGTGCCGTGATATTCTTCCTATAAAAATGCATATACAGTACAGTGCTTCTAGCTTGCTAACAGCTACAAACTGTTTTAGTATTGATACCATAATATATCCTCAGCATTTGTCATCAATTCTCAACAACAAACTATGTCCTACACTGAGGGTGTTATGTTTTAATCTCGACTGGGAGCTGAGTAATGTGATGCGCAAAGGAGATGTAAAGCCTCTTCTGTGTCCATTTTTTACACTAAAATCCCATTGAAATGTTGTTAAAATCTACGAAAATCATGATAAGCTACATATTGTAAGACTGAACATTTGAGGACAATAAAGGTGGAGGGACATAAACTTTGTGTTTTCTGAATTCTGTGCTAAGTTTTTTTCCTTGTTCATACCACATTTTGTTTATTTGTAATGTTTTGATTTTGTATGTAGATAAACTGTAAGAAATTCAAGTTCAAATATAAAAGGGTAAGAACATGTTTGATGCTAGTTTGTAAGGTTTAGCTGTGAAATCTGCTATCAGTGAAACATTTAAGATTAAACTTCAAAATTAACATTAGTGAGTGTTCACTAATGGGAAGTAAAGATAGCAAAATCTACATCTCTTTTTCTCTGCTCTACATGCAGAATTACAAAACCAAGGAACTTTGAAGAAACACCAGATTGGTTCTCCTAGTCATTTCATATGATATCCCACACTCAGTTTGCTATAGATTTCTAGAGCTACTATGCTCTATACATCCTCAAAAATAAATTTTAGCCTTTCAGATACACTGATATGCTTGAAAACAAAATTTCTCCCTGTGTCTGGAAACACTGTTCTGCATGGCATCTGAGTCACTAGGAGAAGCTTTGCATTTTCCCCACTAAATTCTGCCCAAAACCTTGCCCAGTTTTACTCCCATCTAATGATTATAATAACACTACTTGAAGGGGAAAGAGGAGCAGCGCTGTAATTGTGATATGTTTATCTAAGATATTTGCTCAATTTTTTCTCCAAAGTTGAAAGGTAGTGAACATCAGCATCTTTTCATCATAAGAATATACATATTAAATGAATGAAAATACATTAAAATACACTCAATTAGGAAACTTGTTTTAATGTGCTGATAGAAAATATTTTCAAGAATGGTAAGTCAGCCTAGCTTCACTGACACAAGTGCAACTGGACTGCCTTATATCAGCTGAGGAACTGGACCAACATGATAAGTCCAAAAAATAGCACTAAATATATATGTGGTCAAAACATCACCCCATACTACAACAGTGCTTGTACTTCAGCGTATAAATATGCAGCTCTCATTTGATTTCACAGTCATACAAGCTTAGAATAATTCAGCAAGCTTTATTTGTTAAGTAGCATGAGTTTGAAACAATATGCAATATGTTTGAGTTACAAGTTGCCGAGGATTCAGCTCAGGTTTTCTACTCCTATTGCCATTGCAAGAGCAATGAAAGAAAACTCAAGAGAACTCATTTCCAAAAAAACCAAATATCTTTACTGCTCACTAAACTGTGCTCATATGAACTGTCTGATATGGTGGGAAGATTTTAACTAAGAGAAAGCCACCTTTGTGCATAGAATTACTCATTAAAAGTCAAAGCATAGGATTCATGAAGCTAACAATTTTCAGATCACTCCATCCCCGCTTGGATAAATGTTATAAATGACCTTTCAGGGAGACTCCTGTGACTCCCTGACAGTCACACCAGCCAGAGAACTTTTCTCCTGTATTTGAGCTGAGTAATACCAAGTTACTGCCTAACCCTGACCTATCATTAATCATCACAGAGCCAGACATATGCAAAAAAAATATTAGCAATCAGATAGAAAAGTCTGGAAGGAAAGAGACTCCCTTGCCTGACAGATGCAGAAGTAATCTGGCAGGCTGCTCAGATTTGTAAGGCCCTCTTTGGAAGGCTGCTCTCACAGCAAAGAGGATCAATAGAAAAAAATCAAATGCATTATCTTTGTTTGCATCCTAGGCACAACAGTGTAAAAATCCTCACCAGGCTAAGGAGCCTGACGGGGTGTGATGGATGCCCTGTTTAAGTGACACCTTTGAAAGCTTTCACAATGCTCTGACAGAGGACTCACTGGAGAATAATGACTTCCCCTTAAATTACAAGAGCCTGGGATAAGAAGGCAGACAGTGTGAATGTTGCACTATAAATTCAATATGTTCAACTGCTTCTGGTGCTAAAGAGCAATTGTTAGTGGTGAAAACACATCCAAGATTTGTCTTTGACCCAAGAATGTTTTGGTTATCAGTAATGAGAAAGCTATGACATTTTATTTTGAATTATTTTTTCCACTTACAGAATATGCTTGCAATCAACAATAGAAACGTGCTTCAGGCTTGAATTTGCTATACTGGAAATCCATATAAAAATAATACATAAAAATTCAATGGAGGTGCTCAAGTGTGCATTGTGTATTATTCTTAAGTGCGTACTGAGAGTGTACCAGTATAGCTATTTGGTATATTATGTGTGTTATGAAGCTTTAGAATAATAGATGAAATATCTGGAGATGGAAATATTATTTAAAAATAGACTTTCCCTAGATAAAGGAAATATTTCATGCAAAGTATGTGGGGTTACTGGTAAGGGAAAGCTTGATCTTTCTATAAAATGTGCATACTCATGCTCTTCCCCTATATTACCAAGCTAAAAGTAAAGGAAACCTCTTTGGAATAAAATTGATGGGCTGGCAGAGACATTTACTTTTTCTGGTTTCTGGTCAATAAGCAAACCTATGCTAAGAAAGCAAAGCTTTTTCACCTCCAGACTGCATCTAGATACACCTGCATTCAGATTAATAGATACCATACCGGGAAAACAAACTTCAAGTTATTTCAGCCACCACATGCACACAAAATAAAAATCCTATTTATGAGCTGAGCCCTAAGTATAAAACTTTTGACAACATATTTCTCTTCCCTGCTCAGGTGGCTACATACTTCTCAAGGACGCTATTCTGAACAATCAGAATGAAAAAATTCCTCACGCTATAGTGGCCTTCCAAAGACCAGACTCAGGAAAGGATTGCGAAGGAGCTTATTAGGAGAAGACAGCAAGTCGGGTAGAAATTACTTAATTCCAGGATACACTAAACTCTCTAGGAAGTCTAATTTTTTCTTTTTTTGTCATTAAAACAATCCATATTTTCACATTCCTGCTACTTGCTGAAGGCAACTACTGATAGCTCTCCTAACTGAAACATTTACAAGTTCCTCCAGAACAGCATAATATGTGCTGCAAATACCCATATGCTGCATATATTATGCATCACTCTGATGGCCATTTTGTATAAGAGAAATGGAGATAAAAACAGAGTGGAAACTTGTGGGTGATAGACAAAATCAGAAAATATTAGTTCAAAACATAAAATACAAATTAATTACACCCATGAGTATACCAGTCATCAATAATGTGCATAGTCTTCGTAATCTGCTGGGAAAAGGAACAAACTACAATAACCTGAGGTTTCTTTAGTCCAAATGCAAAACCATGTTTCAGTGGTAATCTCTTGCTGGATTTTCATCGATTTGCCAAATGGATATCCCAAGGTCACAACAGGAAGGTGCCTGCCAAAAAGAAATGCAAAATTATGTGGGAACATCTTTTGTTCTTTTTGTTCCTTTTTATTGTTTTTTCCCCACGGAGGATCATGGACTTGGTAGAAATATATGTTCTTTAAAATTTGGCTGAAGAATGCCAAGGTGTTAGATAGAAATGGAATACTGGGTACCTAAGAAAGATGAAGATTTGGCCTTTAGACTGATCTGTTATTTACTTTTCTCCTCTTACTCTTTTTCAGACTTTCAGGTGTCTAATCTCTGTGCAATCTCATTCTTCATATAGAGAAGATATGCTCTAAGTAGACTAGTGAGATTCAAAAGATCCTACTGCTGTATTGCCCCACATAATCTGTAACTTTTAAGTAATGACTGTATAAACAAAATAACCTTAATTCAGTTTGAATATTCTTTGGCTAGTAATCAATTTTGTGCTGAGAAAAAGTCAGAAAATAACCTCTTTTTTTGTTTTTTTTTTTTTTTTTAATCAAATCACTTTGTACATTTCCCGAAACTACCCAATCAAGAATAAAAATATTCAGTGGATTTTGGAGCTGTCAAGCATAAAAATCTCTGACTATGAAAGTATCAATCCTATGTGGGTAAACCTCAGCTCATCATAAAGTCTACAAGCAAAGGTCAGTCATTAAATATTGATAGCAAAAGTAATAATAATAACAAAAATAATAATAGTAACAGTAGCAGCAGCAGCAGCAGCATTGTCATCTTATTTTTATTCTATTTTGCATGTCAGCATGCAATTTAATTAAGTTCACATGTCAACTCCAGTTAAACATATGACCCAAAAGCCAGAAATGCTTTCCTGGAATTTGATTTTCACTTAGGCCACAGGATGGACCTGAACCCCAATCCCAAATTTTGAATTTGGTATTTGACCTCACAGCTCACTTTAGACTTGACATCAGCATCCTCTGCCTACATATGAGCAAGCTTAGCTACATGATGTGCTGACTCTGGCAGCCCTTTATACCTTGCTATTCCTACAGAGTTATTGAAAATGGAATTGGTTGTCTCTACTTTAATCAAGGGTGAAAGCAAGACAAGTTGCAAGGGAGAGGGAATGAGCAGTGCAATTTGTTGACTACTGCAAATCCCACTCTATAATTACATTTTGTTCTATGGTAGTTATTTGAATTCACTTAGTACTCAAAGCACATAATTTCTAAAAAAAAAAGAAGAGAAAATAATTTACAATTGAAGCTAATGGGGTGTTAATAAAATATAAATCTAATGGCTGTTGAGGCTCATGAAGAGTGAAACAGACAATTACTGCTCTGAATGCTCCACTAAAAAATAAAAAGTTGTTTTTGGAAGCATTTGTTTAAACCATATTATTTGGTTTGCTAGAAATTGGTGGAGATGTGTTGTTGGAAAAGGTTTTTCAGGGGAGAACTGGGAAGGTATGAGTTCAGAATTATGGGAGTGGAGAAAAAAAGGATCTCCATTAAGCAATGCAGTTTAATGATTTCAGATGATGATCTGCCTAGGAAATATATATTTTCTAGCTGTCTGTGTTGTGTTTGCAGGGAGGTGCCTTTGAAAATTGGTTTAAAAAAAAATAAGATTAGGATTAAAGTGAAAGAGAAAATATTAAGGTTACTGAGAAAGTGTTTGGTCTGAATCTTTTTCTCATCAAATGTCCAGAAAAATATCAACAAGGAGTCAGGTGCTTAGGGGTGCCAGAAAGTGAATGATGTTTCACCTTGAGAACGATTTTTCTCTCCCAGTCATCAAGGAACTCTTTTATGATCTTAAGTAATTTTTCAGTCACTCACCCTATTTGTTCCACATTGGTAACTTGAATTTTCAATGTTAAAGCCAGCACAAGCTGAAAAATTTGATGCATCTTTTCATACATAACTGATAGCTCTTGTTTATTGCTTAAAATAATCTCTAAAAATAAATTTTTGAAATCAGTATTTGGGAATGGAAAGCCATGCCAAAGGTATTCCCACGCTGTGTGCTGACGTTTCTGTGTATATTAATAACAGGAAGGATATATCCTAAGAGTGTGTAAAAATGCTACACTGTCAAATGTTTTATGGAGTATGAAATTGTAAGTGTCAACACAATAATTGTAAGATGGGGGTAGTAGTACAGTTAAGAGTGATCAAAATCAATAAATTCAGAAAACTGTCTGGATGCATCATAAAAGCAGAGCGTTTATAATGGCTGCCTCTCCGTGACAAAATGAAGATAAACCAGAGAACAGAAAATGAACAATTATGATATTTTAGGGTCTAGCATCCACCTCAAAGTTATGTGCTTTGGTATTGGGCAGATGTCTATAGCAAAGCAAAGACTGAAAGCTCATTAAAGGAAACGGGATTCCTTCTTTTGGCCTAGATTGAAAAGATAAGTGAAATGTGAGACAGCCTATTCATTCACCAATTTCACTCTCAAGTCAGCCATAAAATTCAGTCTCACTGTAATGATGAATTTGCAGGTCTACAGAAACAGTGGAGCCAGAACAAGTCCTTGTTTTCCTTCTAATTAAACATTGGTTGCATCTCTGGCACCCAGTTCATTGTCATGGCACTGATTATTAATATTTCACAGTGCTGAGGAATTATTCAAAATCTTTTCTGATTAGCCTTTATTAGTTGCATGATGAGGGTCTTTAAAAAAAGTGATTTAGAATCCCTTAAATGTAAATTTACAGAATTTTGAGTCTAGTTGGCTACAATTGGGAAGTAACTGTTAAATGGTGCCCACAAGCATATGACAGAATATCTTAATATTTTTAAAATATATATTATTACTTCTTATGCAATATATGTTATATATATATATTTGTTACGTGTGTAATACAAATTATTTTGAGGGAAAATAGTGATATCCTAAGCTTCTGTTTTTATATGCCCGGTTTGAGATTCTGAAAATAAAGGTCTTGATATGTTATGACTTCTTCTGAATTGCAGCTTGGTAGGATTCCTGCCAGCAAGACATTTTTAGCACAAATTTAATTCAAATGCAAGAGCAATGCAAATATTTGCTGACTCAAAGTTGGATATAAGCACAAATATTTTGCTGAATGTGCGCCACAATTCTGAGTTCTCCACCAGGGAAATAGCACACATTCAAAGACAGAACATCATAAGGCGCAGCTATCCAAACTAATTTTTATTTTACCATGGTATATTGATGAACGTATTTTAAACATATGTTGCCCCACAAGTGTGGTACTGTAGAAAAATTACTTCATTGGGACAGTTTTAGAATAAGAAAAGCTAAAGATATCCTTAGTGTGCAGGGGTTCATTTCTTAATATGGGATAGTTATAATAGGACTACCATAGGCAATTGTTTCATTCCATTTGCTCCATGTCACTACTACCCTTAGATAAATTGAAGGTCTCTTTGTGCATATGTTTAAAATTCAAACATGGTACAAATTGAGAAATATTCTTTCCCCTCTGGTGCATAAAAATGAAGGGATGACATTTGTCCATTGCCTTCAACAGAATTAATTTTTGGATGTATTTAGAACACAGAAACCAAAAATTGTTTTTCCATGTACGCTACATTCTTGCCTTTGGATACCTAAAACCTGTGCAGAAAAAACCTTATACAGAACTGCTGAGAAAAAAAAATTATGTTCATAGTTGTTCCACTTATAGTGCCAAAATACACAGGGATATTTTTGTTCACTAAAGAACTCACAGCAGAAATGAAAATATTCTGTACAGAACTATACAAATGCTCAGTTCAGAGTCAACCACTGGTGATTTCTGCCTTTGCATATGGGAAGGAGCTGTTAAGGTTTGTTTAATTATTACTTACACCATAATACAGTCCACAGAGAAAAATTAATTGCAAAATGTATCCATCTTAGAGGGAAAGTAATATCAGCTAGGATAAAAGCTGAAGCTTTTCCAATTAAAGCTGCTGTCAGTAAAATGCAGAATGTGATTGTAAATGCAAAGAAGCAGTTTAACTTTAGCTCTCCTGCAAATACACCATGGACTGGGGATGTGAACACCATCTGTCCAAATACTGGCCAAACCAATCTTTTTAATAATTATATAGATTCAAACACAATCACCCTGACATGCAGACTAATCTTGCTCCAAGGTTATTTAAGACAAGCAAAATCTCTGTTTATCCATGAAGGACTAAATGATGAGTCACTTTCTGAGTATTTATTTAACCCACTTCCATTACATTCATTTGTTGTATCTCTGAATATGGGTTCAATAAAGCTTGAGATCAGAAGAGGAGCAGAGTTATATCTGCAATCCTGTTAAACAGTAATCCCATTTTAGTCTGAAGAGAGAATGGCTCAGTCTTCCACTGGTATTGATTGTCCTTGCTACCATATTGCCAATTTGAAATTATAAATATGGCATGACTAATTAATTAGAAGTTTTATTACTTTTTAATCTATTGTCTCCTTAAGAAAGCAGTTTAATAGACCAAATGAAATTTGTTGGCTATTTCAATTCAAAAAATATTCAAAACAATGATGTACAGCAGCACTTTCTGGAAAGTAATGAGATGATCACTCCTATTACTTTTTAAAATCATCTGAGGTTGACTAAGTGTTTTAAAGATCTTCTGGAGACAACAGAGAAATGTGTTGGCTTGTTTTTCTAAATACAGACTTTTCCTAAATACGGATGCTAGATGACGCCAAGTGTGGTCAACATGCCTGGATGCCATTCAGATGGACTTGGGCAAGCTCAAGAAGTGAGAACCTCATGCAGTTCAATAAGGCCACTTGGAAGGGCATGCACATGGGTCAGGGCAATCCCCAGTATCAATAGCTGGGGAAAAAAGGATTGCAAGTAACCCTGAGGAGAAAGACTTAAGGGTGCTAGTGAATGAAATGCTTCACATAAGTCACATGGAATGAATGTGAGTTCACATTCACCCACAGCCCAAAAAGTCAACCATGTCCATCACAAGAAACACAACCAGCAGGTCAAGGGAAATGATCCTTTCTCTCTTTCCTTTGTACTGGTGACACCCTATCTGGAGTATTGCATCCACCTCTGGGGCCCCCAACCCCAGAAGGACATGGGCATGTTGGAGAGGGTCCAGAGAAGGCCACTAAAATGCTCAGAGGGCTGTTTCCTCTGCTGTGAAGGCAGGCTGAGAGAGTTGGGGTCGTTCACCCTGGAGAAGGCTCTGGCAGAACCTTATAGCATGTTCCAGTATGTAACAGTGGGCTCCAAGAAAGATAGGGACAAACTTTTTAGCAGGATCTGCAGTGATATGACATGGGGTAATAGTTTTAAAAAAAAGAGAATGTAGATTTAGACTAGATACAGGAGAGTTTTTACTACAGTGGTGAAACACTGGAAAGAACAGGCTACCCAGAGAGAAGTCACATCCCTGGAAACATTCAGGATCAGGTAGGAAAGGATCCTGAGCAACCTTGTCTAATAGAATATTTCTCTGCTCATTGCAGGGGGGCTGGACTGGATGACGTCCTTTCCAACCCAACAATTCTATCATTCTGTGATTCCCCTGTTACGGGACATGACTTTTGGTCATGTAGGAGTCTGCTGTAATTAGTTGATGCTATTAGTTGTGAGAATTTATAGAAGGGAAGTCTTGAAGTCTTGGTCCTGCATAAGTTTTACTGACCAAGCATTTCATCCAATATTTTGAAGTGTGGAGTTAGGAATGAAAAAAACATATAACACAATACCTCAAGTCATAGTTGAAAGTTTAATAGAAAAGATGGAACATTCTCAGCTTGGATACACTTCTCCACACTTCATTCCACTGGTAAGCAAATATTTTCAAGGACAGGTCAGGAAGAGCAGATACTAATGTGTCAGCAGCAGTAATGTGTCAATTCTAACGTTAAGCAGAGTTGTAACTTTTGCAAAATAGATGAGTTTGAGTTTAGTTCTATTGCATTGAAACTACAGAAGTATCTATATAGTCTAAAGTTCCTCTGTACCAGCTGACAATCTAGACCACCAGGCTGTTACTAATTCTAGTTTGTGCAAACAAGGCATAGTATGCAAAAATGCATCCTTCCGAAAACAGCCAAAACAAGAAACTGTTGTTATGGAGAAGATGCAATAAAAATGGAGAAGATGCAATAAAAAAAAAGAGAATCCTTCCCTAAAATGGTTTTCCAAGCCCAACAGACTGTTTCTCAATGAAGTCCTGAGACTTTCTTCCATGAGTTTTTCCAGTAAATTTTTCAATTCATACAAGCTTAATACTCATAGATGTGAATTGCACAGCCTATTTACATGCTGTATAAATATTATTTTATGAGCTTGCCAACTACTGTTCATAACAGGTGCTGAAAGCTCGGTACAATTACTCCTTTATAAAGGAAACTCATAGGTTTTTTTCAGAAGTCAGAACTTAAGAGAAGTAAGGAGCTGAGAACTCTTCTTGGAGCTACTTTAGTATGCAAAAACTGTATTCAGGTTCCACATTCCAGTTAAAATACACATGTACAATACTCCAATCTTCTTTATACACTCCAACCAACTTCCTTTAAATGAAAGGAAGGCATTTCATTACTTAGGATTTATGTACAATTGCAAGTAGTCAACTAGGAGAAAAATTATTGGTATCACTCTCTAAGGGGGGAACAGTAATTTTGTATTAAAAAAGTCCTTATTAAAAACCTTATTCTTAAATAGAAAAGCAAGGAAAAAAGAGCAAAAATGTGAAGTTGTTACTAACCTGCCTTCTGACTTCATATATCCTTTAATGAGAAAGCTATAGAGCTATTGCTGTAAGAAACTTTGTTTTGTTAATGCTGTAAATCCAGGAAATGTACTTCTCGAAATATTATTCCTTTATATAAAGTTAAGGAAATGCAAATAATTAGGCCATTATCCAGCTGTAAAAAGCGACTATGTTATCCCTTGTTCATACAGCAGATTTAAAAAAATAGTAGTTTTCTGAAAGACACCATTTACTACTTGGTGAACACCTGTTCTTTAGTTTATATTATTAAAATGATCATGATATGATGCCTAAATTATTTTTGGTTCACCAGCAGTCTAAGACACAAAATATATACATTTCTTTTGTGTTACCATGACTTTTTGGTTGTATCGCACATCTTCTGTCGCGGTACCACTATCATATTTTTTTTAATTTGAAAATAAATTAACAAAAAATGGCCAGGGCATAATCTCCCTTCTTAGATATTTTTTACATAGCTTCATAATTAATCAATGTGTCTGAGACACAGAGTAACTAATGAGACTTTCTTAAGAAAAATGTCTTTTATCTCACACCAAGACATGAGGTGCTCGGAGATATTTATTCCTTTTAAAAGACCAGTATGTAAAAATATTTCATAAGCATCATCATTTTTTTATCCTTTAGAGATTATTTTTATATACTTGTTTTCATGTGTAATGGTTCTATTTTTCTTCTGCTGGTTACTCTCTCTTTTATTGCAAATAAAATTATGTTTGGATAAATTGCACATAAAGTTGTTTATTGCTGCTTAAATCTACTGGAGGTTTCACAAAAACATATTGTGCCGAAACTCTCATTCAAATTGGGTAAAGATTCTACCTCCTGTAAAATTCTATGCCTTATTTCTTCTACATCAGAATCTTGCAAGAGGATAATTAACAAAAGAAGCTGAAGAGGTTTGTTGGTGTTCATTGACATAGACCCAGCAAGCATGAAGCTAAGTTTGTTTGCAGGTTGTAAAGGCTGAAATCATTGCTGAATTCTTTATTTTCAGCTCCCTCTTTAATTTATGGTCCTTAATATGAAAATGCCCCCTGGAATGGTCCATGCCTGCACAGGGCCAACACACAGACTAGTAAACAAAGCAAGCTCCAGACAGTCCTTGGACCTAATGTGGTGTGGCATTCCTTGGGTGTATTTTTCTAAAACCAGGAAGGCCTCTTTTCTCTCTCACAGGAAAAGTTATTGCCCCTCCATTGTGTTTGAATGTGGTGAAAGACCATTAGCCATGGTCAGCTAAAACCATGCCAGGGAGTACAGGAAAATATAGGAACGTATGGGACAATCACAGGCCAGAGCTCACACCCAGCCAGTGTGTTATTAATTAATAGAGAAATTAGTCAGAGGGTTTGGGATAGGAACCTGAGTGACAAGCTTCAGTCACATGAACAAGCAGCTCCTGACCCAAAGAGAGCACAAAGCTGAATGTGAATGCAGGTGGCTCCCCAGCACAGGAGATGCAGATTCTCCTTTGTTTGGGGAAGTGAGAAAAGGCAGGAGTGCATAAGCTCTTTACTGAGGAAGTTTAAACCCCAGGTCTTCAGGTGACCATAATTACATAGTCTTGAACAGACCTGTTTAGTTAGCACAAATTCTTTTTGAGAGGTGAAATATACACATGGTCTATGTTTTCAAAGAAAATCTTCATGCTTTGAAAGACACATAACTGCATTTAGGACAGATGAACCTACAGCCTGTGTCATGGCCTACAAAATATTGTTTCAGCTCATATGAAATGGCAGAATTTTATGACAAGTGATTTGGGTTAGTTTCTCAGTGTGTACCAGAAGTACAGGAACATTTAAGCACATTCCTGAAAAGCTCATGCCCATGGATGTGACTGAGCTGGGTCACTAAAATCACCAATTGCTTTCAAAAATGTCAGACAATAAATAGAGCTTACTAATGTTAAATATTGGCACATAATTTGGTGACTCATCACCTTCTAAAAATCTCACTCTGCAACTGCTGACCAGTAAAACATCAGCAATGTCAAACAAAGAGAATAATTTCCTTCAAGAGGTTTTTCCATTTTGCCTGATTTTTTTTGCCCACTGAAGTCAATGGCAAAATTATCTAGGATTTAAAGGGCACAGGATTAGGTCATTGGTGTCTCCTAATCCATTTGTCTTAAACTTCCTGAAGGGAGGCAAGTGCTGTAAGTGTAGAAGAGAAGACATTTGTTTTAATTTTGCTTATTTGAGGTAACAAAATCTGGCACCAAATGCATTTGTGTGTCTGGGTGTAATTATTCTCCTTTCAAAGAACTGCTATTTCTCTCTCGCCTCAGGACCATTAAGGTGTTAAGTACAAAGACACTGCTTGATGGAAGTCGGCTCCAGACAGTCTGAGATGTGAAGAATCAGCCTGGTGAGAGTTCCCACATCAGACTGTTGATTAAACAAAGGTAACTCAGTACCATATCACCAACAGTGAGTGCAAGGGGGGTGGGGAGGGAAGAGGAAAAAAAAACATTGCAAGAATGGAAAGAGACAGAAAATCCTAACCCTCATATCCTTCACAAAATTATTTCCTATTACATGTTTTTTCCCTTAATGTCTCTCAAGTTTTAAGTTTAATATTTCTGTTGAGTATAATCACAGCTTTGTTGCTGCAACAATTTATAAGGTAAAGGCACACAAAACCAGAAGCTGGCAGCAAAGGTTTCATTAATAGCTGCTCTGTAAGTGTGATCATGGGTTTCAAGGGCTGCCTTCCACTCCCTCCACCTACTAACCCATTAGTCAACAAGGACAATCACTCATCACAGAAACAGGCTCAAGAAAGATGCCTCATTCTTATAATAAATTGACCTGGATATTAAAATGCAAATCTGTCATCATAAACCACTGCAAATGCATGTGGATAATGACAACAAATGTGAAGTTAGCTTAAGGTTTTGAATAATGATATTGAAAATAATTAAAAAGGAAAAATAAAGGTTTGTCCCCCATGTTTATCTGTTACCAAATGATTTAATGAACCAAAGTTTGTTACTGTGTTCTACCAACAATACCTGCAGACTAACTGGTGACAGGTGGGAGGAAAGGAAAGGAAAGAAACAGTCATGTTCTGGGGCTGCATTTGACCAGATAGTTGCAATTGGAGAGGTCTTGTCTGGTCATACAGGACATTTGCACTGTCACCTCCAGTGGTGTCTTACATTGGGTATTTTTCTGGTTTGGACACGGAAGTATTCACATCTGGACACATATCATGCATAGTGCAGATCAACTATTAGCTCTGGAAGGTCTCAGTCAGTCTGCGAAGAAAGTCAAAAAAGTAGTGATCGAGATATATTGAACTGAATAGAAAATTTAAAATTTCCCCATGGTCTTCAGAAAGAAAATAAATTTTTTCACAATTTAAAAAGACAGCCTCTTTACTTCTATGTATTGGGGATGATACTGGGCTTAAATACTATGTTAACACTAATAAATCTTTGTCTCAAAAACACATTGGGAGGGGATTCAATCATCTTTTGTCCTGGAGTTTGTTTGCTATTTTTTGTGTGAATGGTCACAAAAGGTGAGTTTTGGCTAAAGTATTAGGGTGTGATTGTGAAACATCGGTGGTACATAGCCATATCTCTTATTTTACAGGAAAGAATCAATGGAGGTCACAAGGCTATTGCCAAGATCATGTTATAGCTTCTGTTGAAGAGATTATAACCCAGATAAAATCTTTTTATCATTATAGAACCCAGCTAGATGGACCTCATATGCAGAGCTCCTTTCTGATAAGTGTTGGAAACAGCTGTCTGTCTGGAATAATTCTAGCAGGCGCAATACTGCACGAATCTATATGCAGAGAGTGGATTTCAGGATCTCTAAATAAATCAAGCTTTTTTGATTCTTTCTTTCTGCTGCTGGAGGATGTATTACAGGAAATAATGCAATAAATTCTGAAGTAGCAGAGATAAGTAACCGCTTTCTGGTTGTTTTTCACATTGACATAGCATATGTGCAATTTCTCATTAATCATGGAACACAGAAGACCCATCAGCAATGGATAAAGGCATGATGCAAACAAAAATTCTGTATTCTTACAATAAAAAGAAAATATATAAATAAATATATATATATATAATATTATATATATGTAATTATATAATGATGGAGTGGTTTGGGTCGTAAGAGGCTTTAAAGATCATCTGGTTCTGATGCCCTCCTGCCATGGGAAGGAACATCTTCCAGTAGACTGGTTTGCTCAAAGCTCCATCCAAACTGGCTTTGAACACTGCCAGGGATAGGGCATCCTCAGCTTCTTTGGGCATTTTGTGCCTGTGCCTCATGACCTTCACAGTGAAGGACTTCCTCCTAACGCATTATAATACCATTCACTCTAGCAATTCAGGGACACTCTTAGAAATAAGCAAATAAGAAAGTAGTACAGACATAAGAAAGAATATGCATGAAACATTCACAGTTATAATGGAAGCAAGAAGAAACCTACAGTGTCACCAGCTTTTCAACTGACCCCAGCAAGCTTCAAAAAAATATTAAGGTCTTCCTTGAAGTTGTAACGTTTGTATGCCAAATGAGTGAAATAGGGACTTCTGGAAAAAAGTATGCACCTGAAAAAATATGAGATGGCAGGGAGAGAGGAAGTGAAGGATAAGGCAGGGAGCAAGTTCCTGCAGGCAAATGTTATTCAGAAATTTGGGCCTTAACTGTGATTGACAGCAATGAATATTATCATTCACAAACAGCATCTCCAGTTCTTTTTAACAAGTTTATAATAAGAAAAACAATAAATACTTTACTTACAAAGTAGGAAAGCAAATTTGCAAATAATTTCCTATCTCCCAGATACAAATAAGTCTCTGTAGGTTTTTATCAACTAAAAGTCATCTTTTCCCCTTAGAGCACTACATCATGAAAGCATCAGAATATCATAACAAGGACAATATGAACTGCTGAAATGATGGAATGCAGACTTGGATGCCACAAACGAGAAGTGTATTCTCAGTGTGCCATTGATTGAGCCAGTGGAGCAGACTGGCAGCATACTTGTCATGCTGAAAGGTGATTGATAACAGGAGTATATTATTTATAGCAAGCTTTACTACATGATTTTTTATATAATTTCTTGCAGAAGAGTACAAATCCAGCTTGCTATATTTGCTTATCCTGAACAAAGTCTCCATATCTGAAATGCTATGGATAGACACCCATTCTGAGGTAACATCCTCTAGCAAACCTGCTTCTTCCTCTGCAGCTGATGCCTTATTTCATTTGTGTGAAGAATCATTTGTGCCCAATTTTGAAGGAAGAAGGGGCAGGCAACTCAGGAAGACTGCAAGGATGTTTGTTGTGTGGTCATGCAAATGAAAAATCAGAAGGGCCAGAGCTTAACTAGAATTTCATCTGTCTACTGCCATACAAGACTGTAAAAATCATTTCTAAAAATACATTAACAACAAAAGAAGAGCAAAGGAGAATCTCAATCCTTCATTGCATGCAGATGGAAACATAAGGACAAAAGGATGAGAAAAAGGCTGAGATACTAAATGCCTTGTTTGCTTTAGTTTTTAGTAGTTGGTCTCCAGGTACCCAGTACATTAAGCTGAAAGACAGGGACAAGGAAAAGAGCAAAGCCAACATAATCCAAAGGGAAATGGACAGTGGTCTGCTATGTCACTTAAACCTGCACAAGTCTCTGGGACTGGATGGGATCCACTCAATGGGTGAGGGGGCCAACAGAATGCTCACTGAGGCACTCCCCATCACTTACCAGCAGCCCTGGTACCCATGGAGGTCCCAGGTGACTGCAAGTTAGCAAGTCTATCTACAAGAAGAGTTGGAAGGAGGATGTAGAGAACTGCAGCCCTGTCAGCCTGACCTCAATACTAGAGAGGGTCATGGAGCAGATTATCTTGAGTGCCACCATACAAAATGTGCAGAACAGCTAGGGGATCAGACACAGCCAGCAGGGATCCATGAAAGACAGGTCTTGATATGTGAAATTATGTGTTAATTACAGTGTGATCATTGTTCTCCCAAAAAGTGATTATTCCAGAGAGTGTGATAGATTCACCTGAAGGCACATATATAATAGAAAACTTTGGAGACTAAATGTTTCTTAGCAACATATTTAGAAGTCTCAGACAAAACTATGAGGAGGCTAAATGATTGGGCTAATTTTATCCAGGGAATGTAGGGTAGAACTGGGAGATGAATCCCAGACCTTAGATCTGTATCTAGATCCTGAGCCTGAGAAATGCATTATCCTAATGGTCTTGGAGATCCTTTCCAACCTAAAAATTATGTGCATCTCTATTTCTCCTGTCTCTGCTGAAGCTTATGTACCATTGGTTAGTCTATGTGAAAATAGGTTTTGAGAGGCATCATGGCCAACTGATCCAGCACTACACCAATAAGTTTGTTGCAGTGTGACTTTCAGAATATTGTAATTTTAGGGGTGTAAATATTGTTAAATAAAGGACAGTTAGCATTTTTAAAAACTAATAAACAAAGAAAAACCCCAAACAAACAAAAAGAAAACAAAAACCCTATTGAACCTAAAAAAAATAAATCTGAAAGCAACCCAAACCCAACCACATAAATAGCAGAGGTATGAGAACTAAAATGATACAGGAACACTTGCCAATTGACACATTGCAACAATCAATGGGCTGCTTTTCAGAGTCATTTGCCAAGTATTAAAAATAAAATTGAGTGGAAGATGTTTTCAATTCATAAACCCCATCCACCATGTCCCCACGGGCAATGCCTGACCACAGAGGACCACCAGGAACAGCAGGGACCAAGCTCACATGGCCAGAGGTAACAAATTTAGCATGCTGCTTCTCCTGAACACCAACAACCAATTCTTCAGCAAAGCAAAGGGGAATTAAAAGTAAACTGTTTCTGCAGCTATACATTGTTCTACATATTAATAACTACTCTCTGTTTTCACAGAGACAGCAACTACTCAAAAATCCTTCATATGGACCTTGTTATTGCACAGAAATTAATGCTTGTGCTTAAGTCTGTCCTGACCTAACTCATGGCAAACATGCATTTGACTTGCTTACTCAGCACTTCTCACCAAAGACATGCACACGGGTTTAATTAAATATTGAAATTAAATAATTGAATTAAAAAATATCACCTGAGGAACACAGCATCAGTCATAAATGGAGAATTCATTCTGAAACAGAGATATGTCTGATTATTGAAAATAGGAGAGAAAGGAAAAACATCATTTGAGGAAAAAAAAGTAACTATTGTCCCATAAAATCTGTGAGGTATAAATACAGCCTTTGGACATACGAAATTAGTTGGTGTGCTTTGTTAGATGTTTTTGATTACATTCATTTTTCTTGAACTGATATCATTAGACTTAGCCAGTTATACATGCTCAGCAATTAAATCAATAATGGCTCTGTGTTTTATAGAATTTCCTTTTTAGCGCTCACAAATCTGAAGTATTTCTACCAGTATTTTGTCCAATATGGTGCAATAATTTAAATAGCAACATTTGGCAATCTAGAGAAAGTTTGTGTGGTATTTTTAGTAAATTTAGATTTACTCTCATGGATGAAACACTGCCTGAGAGAGAACAGCAAGAGGCTATCTGTGCAGTGAGGCTCAGTTTGAATAAGCCTCAATAATGATTAACATTTTTCCCTTTAGGGAATTCTTCTCTGCAGCTCTCTGTTCAAAACTGGTACCTTTTGATTCATCAGGAATATGTTCTATAAATTCACATGAAGGGCTCAGAGCACATAAATTATCCAAGACTGAAATTTCACTTAATTTCAACTATTTAAAGTTCAGTATTGAGACTAAGACAATGAGCTAAGTGCTTCCAAAACCCAGTAGCAAGGCTGAGGCACTTCTAAAGGATATTTCACTCCTTGCTAACATAGATATTCAGATGTGCAAGTACTTCCATTGGCTAAGGACTAGTCTGTGGACACATATAGGTAGCAAACATAGAGCTGAAGTCAGGTGTAGCAGTCCTAACCTTGAAACTAACTAAAAATCCCATAGAGATGATTAGTGGTATAAAACCATATTTTTTAGGATTTCTGGCAATGTCTGTGTATGGAAATCTAACAAGTATTTGTTTACTTGGGAACAGAATGTGTTTGGTATGTAAATTATTGACAGTGGACTTTCTCATTGCTGTTTTCACAGTGGAATATTTTCAAAGCAGCCTGTGCTTTTGCAGTAATTTTTCCCAGTAAATAGATTACAGACTGAAATTAAAGAAGTTGCAGGTATATTTGTGCATATAAAAGCCCAAAGATAGAGGGATTGGGTCCTGCAGGTACTTTGATCATCATACCTTTGCTTTCACAATACAGTATTAACTTGCTTTTTTAGTTAGTTTCTTCAAATATTGCCTCTCTTATTTAAAAATAATATTTTGTGTGTATCACTGTAGCCTTATTGAAAGAACTTCAAATAAAAGAATTCATGTTATGAGGAAATCAGCTCAAATGATGCTGAGCTCTGAATCATAAGTTGACTGCTTCAGCATTCTGCACGAAGTAAGGCACTTCCTAGTGGTTAAACTCATTTTACAAGCAGAAAATAACTGCTACCATGAATACAAGTGCTTTGATGTGAACATCTTCCATTTGCAGAAATGTTTCTGAGGACCACCGCTAGCTCAAAGTTTCTAAGAGAGGCAGGTAAAGTCACTTTTTCTACCCTAAGAATGAAGGGCTGAGGTACAGCTAACTTCATTGATGGTACTGGACAAGAAATAGCAAAGTTGGGTTAGAAAGAGTGGAAAAACCAGGAAAATCTTGATAGAGTACCTCTCCACAATTAGGGTGATTAAGAACATAGTGAATGGAAAGGTGAAGAGCATAATAGCTGTGAGCAGATTTAGTCAGATTTCCTTATTTATAGGGTTAGGACATTAACTTACAACATCTGATAACAAATCTTCTCAAACATAAGATAAAATGGATACCTTCTGGAAGTGTTCTATCTGGTCATGGAGGATGTGCTCTGAGACTGAAATTCTCCCTCTCCTGGCCCATCCACAATTTTTAACATCAAATTAGCATGGATTGAGACCGCATTAAAATAATGCAGATAGCAGAAAAAATACTGTTCAAAAGCTAAATCAATGAAAATACCCATATTTGAGTGAATCAGTGAATGTATCAGTCTGGTTGTATTGTGTGTTAACTAAATTAATTTTCCTTTTAAATAGATGGCTTTTTAAATACACAGCTATAAGACATGGCTGATGTTCAGTAGTCTTTTTATAAAACTGGTCTTTTAAGTTTTTATTAAAAAAAACTCTGTTGTTGATATTTTTAACTATTACTAGAACTATAAGATTATAAACATCTTTATAAATTTAATGGAGTTTATTACCAGCCTTAACACAATTGCAAGTCTTAACCCCAAATCACCTCCTGAAATCCCTGCCACAGGTTAGTAAAAAATCAGCATAATTGCAAGTAACTAAGTAGAATTTTAGCATAAAGTCTGCACAAGCACTAAAACTGATGCTAGAAATTCAATATTAATTGTGTTGGTAGAGTTAAAAAATCTATAGGTCATGAGTGATGAAAATAACTGAAAGAGTTTATATCATTTTGCTCACTGCATATACATTTTAAAACTTCTTTGTATATAAAGCTGAACGGTACATGACGCTAAATATAACAGCACCATTTTCTTTTTCATAACCAGTTTGGAGTTAATGTGCTAATTAATATGTATACACATAAATCAGAACTCTTATAAAAGGAAAAGTATGCAATAATGTTTACTTAAATGAGATTAAATAACCTAACCTCATGCTGTTTTCCTACACATAGCATTTTGCTGCAAGTGTAATTAGACAAATAAGATGCTTCCACTAGCACTGCATTTTACAGATAATTCATTTTTCAAGCATTAGTGCCAAGCCCCAGTGAGATCTCTTATCTGATATGTGTTATACAGTGCCATTTCCATGCAGGTTCTTTTCCTGTCACTGGAAGTATCTTAATCATGAAGAAAGTTGTTGTGAGGTTTTTCTTTCCCCCTAACTTATCATCAAACTTGTAGATGAATGTTTCAAAGTATTTAGTTAATCATGTATGAGCTGCATTTTAATAAGTTTGTATTGGCTATATCTTTATTGATATCTCATAATACTAACGGTGAATTTTAATCCTTTATTTCTCCACTATTCGCAATAGTTGATCATTATCAAATTTTAATTCCAGAATATCAGAATATCATATGAAATCAGAATGTCAAATGATGACCAAAAATACAAGAAATAAAAATACTAGTAAATTTCATTTTGACTAAGGAGTGCAGCTTTCTGACTTTTTCAATTTAATAGCATAAAAAAAGAAAATGCCTATTTGAGAAACATGGAACATTTAATTTCAGTTGACATGTCTAGGTTTAGCCTTCCTCTGAGCTCAAAAAAGGGCATGGACAGAGTTCTTTCTGCCTTCCTGGTATCTCTGTTCCAGCATTTTCTGACTTTGAAATTCTTTCATGTTGATATCCTTGTCAGTTGCTCAAGCTGTGCAATTTGTGATGAAAAAATCAGTTTTTCTGAAGAGTTGCAGGATCCAGGAAGTTTTTAATTCATCAGAAATTTGAAATATATTCTAATTCAGATTGACAGTGAACCAAAACCAAGTATATATAATCTTTTGGCAAACTGTAAGAGAGAAAAAAGAGAAGAAAAGAACTGTAGCAAAATGTTCAGCTGATGATAAAACCTGAGGGGAGTGGCTGATACACCTAAGGCTGTGCTGCCATTCAACAGGACCTTGATAGGCTGCAGAGTTGAGTGGAGAGAAACCTTATAAAGTACAACAAAGGCAGATGTTGGGTACTGCACCCGAGGAGAAATAACCCTAAATATCAGTGCAGGTCTGGGCCTGACCTAGAAAAGAAAGCAGCTCTGCAGAGAAGGAATGGGGAGTTTTTGTGGATGGCAAGTGGACCATGTGCCAGCATGTGCCAGACCTCCTGCCAGGAGGGCGTATCATATCCTGGGGTTGGGAAGAATGTGGCCAGCAGGTCAAGAGAGGTGACCTCTACTCTGCCCTAGGAGGCCACATGTGGGGTATTGTGTTCAAATCTGGTTCTCCACAGTTCAAGAAAGACAAGGAGCTACTGGAGCAGGTTGGTGAGGGGTCTGCAGCACCTCTCTTATGAGGAGAGATGTTTAGTCTAGAGAAGAAAAAGCTAAGAGGTGATCTCATCAGTACATATAAATGTCTCTAAGGTGGGCGTCAGGATGTTTATAATAGTGCCCAGCAACAGGACAAGGAGCAATGACCACAAAGTAAAATACACGATCCATACCAACATGAGGAAGAAGTTCTTTATAATGAGGGTGGCAGAGCCCTGGAACAGGCTGCCCAGAGGGATCATGGAGTCTTCCTCTCTGGAGACATTCAAAACCCACCTGGACATGTTCCTGTGTCACCTGCTCTCCTAGCAGGACAGTTGGACTCGATGATTTTCAGAGGTCACTTCCAACTTTAACAATCCTGTGATTCTGGTAAGAAACTTTGGAAAATTACAATAACTTTTGGAGCCATAGTATTTGACAGAGGCTGCAGAGAATTAAATAGAAAGAAGGTTTAGCTGAAAGACAAAGAGATATTTTCAGTGATTTTTACTAGAAATTCTTCTCTACAGCTCTCTAAATAGCAGGAAGAACAGAGGAATGAGGACAAAAAGTGTACTAGATTATAGAAGAAATGCTATAGACATAAAATTTGAGCCTAATATAAAAAAGGTAGTGGGTGGGGATGATGTAGATGACTACCAGTCTTTAAAGCCAAAGAGCAAAGATGCAGTAGAGAGTGGGAGTGATGACAAAAACATACACAGCACTGAAAAAATGTGGGAACAAATATTGCATGAGACAAATTGAGGGAGAACATTCATATAAAAGTAGATCTCTCTGCAATAGCAATCAGACGAGAAAAGTTTATATGAAAAAGGTGAAAAGCAGACATAGAACTTTCCATTTTCAAAACCCAGTGACTCTATGAAGAATGGTGACACAACATTTTAGAGACATGTCTCTGAAATACACTTCAAGGTATGAAAGTACAGTCTCAAAACCAGAATGCTTTCACACATGATCAAAGCTAAGCTGTGCGCGAGCTAATAGCATCCTTGCAACTATGAGCCAGAGTATCAGAGTTCAGCCTGTCAAGATACTGGCCCAAAAATATGCATTCGCATGGACTGGTCTAGACAAGAAGGATGCAAATTGCTCACATTCTCCAGATCCATTATCCATCCTGGTAAACTTTATAGAACTGAATTTATGGGAAACGCCCTAAAAAATTCAAGGTATTCCTTCACATCTTTCATACATGATCCAGTTACATTATCCGCTTTAAATATTAATATTGGCTGTAACTATAACATATAAAATTCAAGAAAATCATTAAAATTATAGGATTTTGGATATATTTTATGAGATTGTCTCATGAACCAATGTTGAAACATTGGCCTCTTTGTACTTAATGAGGTTAGATGATTTTTCAGGTGTGAGATAGGGAATGTTGTCTAAGGAAAGAAGGAAAAATCTCTTGCATATTTCAAATTAAAGACATAAAACTATGGAGAAAATAATTGAAAAATGATCATTTATTAACTCTAAATTTGACATATGAACTTCTGTTACTGCTCATGTTCCCATGGACTGTGCTGCTGAGGTAAAGAAATTTCATATATTTTACCTTGCAAGCGAGTTTCATTACATATAAAGATAATTGTGATAATCATACAAAGGGAGAAAGTCTCCCACACCGCCATGATAATGTTCATTTAGACTTCTGTATTATTTAATGATCACTCCTGCAATAAAAGCAAAAATAAATAGGTGAAAGACCTGCTACTCTATTCATCATAGCTCCATTTTAGTCAAGTTCTAGGGAAAAAATTACAATTTGATGCCTTGCAAAATGACTCCTAGCATCTCAACTAATGAGCTTCTAAAGTGGCAGAATCATTCACTTTTATGTGCAGTTGACCGTCTTGAAATATTCTTGGCTCTATATATAAATTATGTGTAGCTTTTATAAAGTCAGTTTCTTTAATTTTAACTTTTATTAGTTAATTCCTCCTTTCCTCTTAAAGCTTCCCTCATGTGTTGAATTTTGTAAGGAAATATGAACACAAAATTGGGGTAGCATACTAGAGAATTAGAAACTGAAGATCAGGCAGTGGCCGATAATACATGTTTTGCTAGACTGAAACTTGTGTGAGCCACACATGCAAAATTAGCCCGTTTCCCTTTATTATACATAATAAATAAGCAGGTTCTGATTATTTTGCTTGGATAGGATTTTCATGCACATTTTCTATATATTACTACTCAAAGCTTTATCTAACTACGGCAAATAATTTTATTTAACAGGCATCTGGAAAATGTATATAGGAGTCATACTTTGTCTTAGTGAAAAATTGATTATTCTTCCAGAAAAAGGTGTCAGGGTTCTGGAGGTTTTTCAACTCTGAGTCTTCATAGTAAAATCTCTGAAGACAGCTGATAAAATGAGCTTGAAGTGTCTAATCTATAGACTTATAAAGAAGTGCAAATAACCTGCACAAGAAGTAGTTACTCACAGAGGGCAAAGACAATGGTCTACATTTTAAGCAATGAATCAGGCTCTTCTCTTGTTTTTATTATTTAACTTTTATTTAAATTTGGCTGGTATACAGAATTATGAAACATTGTATGTACAAATTGTTTTCTTTTTATTTAATTTTCTTCTTTTTTTGGAAATTGTGTTTTAGTCTACTATACAGTCATCATCCCCTGGTGAACTATATATGTCCATTACTGCTCCTTTGTAACATTCAATAACAGGGAGTCATTTATTCTCAAAAGAAGACAAGATACATGGCAGAAAGAAATAGACTCTTCTCCAGCTGATTTTATTAAAAAATTTTTTAGGTTTGTCCTCTTCTATCCAAGGCATTCATGTAGACGTTGTGCTTTCAGTCATCAGAACATTTGTTTTCATGAAACTGTAAGATTAATGTTCATAGCTCACAGTGCCATAGTTCAGATCCAGATTTTTCAAGAGGCTCACTCAGGTACCATAACACTCCATATTGCCACCCTCAGCTCTGGAAATGGAATTCATAATCTCAAGTAGGGGCCTAAGTTCCAATTACACAGCAGTCAGATAGAGTTCAGTGCTTAGTTTCACAGCCCCCTACACACTGAACTCACAAAGCCCAACAGGAGGCACTGAAAGGAAAGCTTTTCATGGCACTCAACAACACTCCCAAATTGGTGGCTCAGACAAAGACCCACATCATTCCATTGCCCCACAAAAACTTATGGCATTTCTTTTTGCACAGATGACTGACTCAGGTCATCCTCATCAGCTCAGTCCACCCTGCAGCTGGCAACATAAATTCAGTTCCCTCTGCAGCCAGAGGAGGTTTGAACTATACACCCTCTCTTGTTACAAGTTTTTTATTCACACTCAGTTAGAGCTTAATGGGATAATGGAATTTCTATCCTTCTTGACTTTCTAAAGCTATAGTAATCACCTGGAGCAGAATTTGAAAAGACTGACCAAAATTAGAAATACGTTACAAAAAGCAGATCATCCTAACTTCCAGTAATACATCAAATACTGAGATGTAGTTCCAACATTCCTTACTTTCTTTTGACTTACACTGTGAGAAATGGAGCCTAATAAAATTCTCTATATTCACATATCTTGTATACAAATATTTTTGAGTTTGGATATTTATTCTGTTGATTAGAATTCCTTTTAGCTTTTCTTTTTTGTGTTTGCAATATGACTTTGCTGGCATCCTGCAAGCTTATCTTAAACAGCTAACTCCTAGTCAAATAATATTCTGCTCTGAAAGCTTTTGATATGCTAATAGAGCAATATAATTTCAGACTTGACTTCAGATTAATATACAGTAATTACTTACAAACAGGTGAGGCCCTTTTCAGTTTTACTGCCCCTGTTTACAGATCAAAGACCTGGTTTAGCCCTCACATCAAAGATATGATTTAACCTTTTGAGTTTCATCACAGGGAAAAGACCTGAATTACAATTACAATAATTTTTAATTGTCAATGAATAAAAGCATGATCAACTAGTCAGACAGCAACTTGTCAATTAGAAGCATCAACAAGCATAAAACCTGACCTACAAGTAGGAAGATTCAGGCTGGATTCTTAGTAGACCTACCCATAAGCTCCACCATGGGTGCTAGATAAATTCTCTGACTTTTATCATAAAAAGTACTCCAATAAATAATCCTGATATGAAGAATACTCACTTCAGAGAAAAAAACTTTCTATTACAATGCTATCAGAGCCCTATCTAGCATGTATATGTCCTTCAATCATTTTATGGATACACATTATTATGTTAAAGAGCATTTTCATAGGAATAAGTGGGGTTACTCTTGTGAATAATATTGCACAATGTATAAATGCAAGATCAGAGATTAATTTCTCAGTAATAAGAGGAATTAAGTAAATAAAAAATTTGAGAATATGTATTATGCTCTGTATATATTAATCAGTCTTCAGTAAGGTGTAAATTGTGTTGAGAAATAATTCTCATTGCTTCTCCATCAATGTTTCACTTAAAGTTTGCAGCGCCTATATTAATATATTTATATTGCACATAGTTATACCGGAAAACTATAGCATTTCTATTGTTCAGTCAGGTCTCAAAGGCTTTAAAGAAGAAAACTCAACAAATTATCAGTAAAATTATTAATTTGAGTTAGTCTTTAAATACATTTGAAAAAGCATTATTCCAAGTAAAAACCTATTACCACAATCATGAGCAACAAATAATGTTACAATGAATTTACTACCCTTTTATAAGTCTCTAGCTTACAAACTGGGACATTTTATTCTATCTTTTATGCTTTGTTCTTTACATCCATGTATGTAGATATATGACAGTGATATGTGAGTTTTGCAGATTATTTCTGCACAGCATAAGTGATAAAGAGTACACAAAGCATCATTTGCCTCCTCCCCCATCAGTCAGCAATATCAGTCAGCAAAATTGTAAAAGTATAATTGCCCAGGGAATTCATTGCTTGGGATCCCCGTGTTGAGGCACTTAGCTCAAGCTACCAACATCACAATTGATCTATGTCAATAAACCTATCTAATGGAGATAGGAGCCTACAGGCAAAATTTCTTTAAGAGCAGTGCTGTCTCTCATCAAATGCTGCCTGGTGACGCCCACCTCTTCCACTTGCTTTTCATGTCTTTACCATTTTCCTCTCTTACTGTCTTCCATATCCTTCCAACAATTTAATCCTGATGCCTTCAGACCCCTTCCAGATGATGATTTTCAACTCTGTAAACAGTTCAAGACCAGGTTGGGTATGGCCCTGATCCACTGGTCTGGTGGAAGGTGCCCCAGTCCATGGAAAGGGGGTAGAACTAGATGACCTTTAAGGTCCTTTCCAACCCGACCCATTCTGTGATTCCATGACAATGAACAGTTGCAATGCTTTTCATATGCAGATCCATCTCTGTACACTCATCTGTTTTCTCCTGCCTGATACTCTGAGCCACTTGTTGTGAAGTTTGATCTCTTTTTTTTATCAACTTAACATACTGAAGTCCTGATCAGTGATTAAGGCCTTGATACACCAACAAACTAATTGCAATGCATTTTAGTAACAGTTGTAACATTTGTAGCAATTAGAGAGCTCAGTTTTATTTTTAACAGTAAAGGACAAAATTCTATTTCCACCGCAGTTAGTATCTCTGAATATCGTATGAATGAGACGTTTGCTTTAGCCAAGTCATCCTCTTTTCTTGCTTTGGGAATATTTTAGAAATAATACGAGCATTTTTTCACAGTTGCATTGCTTTGCAAAAGATTTCATTTGTTGGCAAGGAAACAGCCTGCAAATCTTTCTTGTCCACGACATGTATTTCTTATTTATTATTACTTTGCCCTAGAAATATATAGTAAATAACTTGTCCAAGTTGTCTTGGCAAGGCATCATTTTTGCCTTTGTCATTCATCAAGGAACTAGAAAACCAGTACAGCTTTCCATTCAGCTTGTGTCAAAGATATTGGCACTGCTATAGAAGATACCGGCCACTATTTGTTGCTTTGACACTCAGAGTAATAACATTGGTTGGAATAAATTCAGTTTGTATGACCATATTATCCTCCACATGCACTCTACTTGGAAGCTTTGTGCAATAATATTTGTCATATTCCCCATTTCTGGCTGCAGTTAATACCCATGAACAAGGGAAACACTGCAACTTAAATTCAGCAAGTCAGAAAGGAGATCGACATTACTTAGGTTTATGTTTCTCGGTAGAAGAATACCTCTTACTCCTTTAAAACCTTCTTGATGAAATTGCATCTGTTATTCAAGAAAAAAAAAAATCTCTCAGTCTCTCAGTGGGATTCAATGGGATTTTCAGGTCTTGAGACACAGATCTGGTGTCCAGACCATCAAGGTTCAAAATGGCACTTTCCAGTAATCTACGGGAATTTTTGTGCACAATTTGCATAAAACAATTCATAAGGTCCAGATGGAAGTTTATGTCTGCATTCTAGGACAAGCCTTTAAACATGAATTTGAAGTCCTTTTCTGACATCAGGGTGTCTACCCTACACTGCCAAAGCATGTACCAAATAATTGAAAACCGATGAAGAACTGAAAACATGGTGATAATTTCAGATAACAATGCAGAAAACCTTGATTAGGTCAAGATTTTTTACCAAAATGTCAATAGGAATCCACCACTGACAAAAGCAGGAGCTGGAGCAGCACTTTTTTTGTAAGGACTGACTGAATTCCTGGTCGCACAAGTCTGTACCATAACAACCCCTCTGAGGCAGTTCTATAGTGTTTTGCATGCTTTCCAGGCGAGGACAATGATTAATCCCCTATGTAATTTTTAATTCTTATATCAAATCAGCAATTTGCTATAGGCTGAGCTGAAACCCTGAGAGACATTCATCACCTCTATGTGTTATACAGCTCCCATGCAAACCCTGGAAAATGCCCTTAAGGAAAAAAATATTAGGAAAAGCTGGATTTCATTCATGCCTATTTTAGTCCTCCTCCTTCAAAAGACAAACACAATCGCATAGACTAGAAATAACTCTTCAGTTGTACCAACTTTGTAGGCAAGAAAAAACATAATTACTTGTCAGTGGGTATAAAATACAGGCAAAACTTCTTTCCATAAAGTTGAAAATTTCACAAAAGAAATGCCAACTGCTCCTCGAGGACCAGCTGTAGGATGATTTCTTGGCAGTAAGGGGATTAGAGACATGACACATAGATTAATTGGAATAAGAAATCATCCACAGTGCTAGAGGAAACAATGAAATTAAGTATGAGCTTTACTAGTTTTGCCATACTCCCCTGGTCCAGTTTTGTTTAATGCAATATGTTTATGTTTTTAGTGCTCATTTTCTTGTCCAGTTGAACTGAAATGGGGACTCTATCAGGAACATGCTAATAAAGCTGTCTTCTAACTAATGCACATACATATAAAAGATAATCAAATTTGACAGATTTAGCAATTTAGTGGATGATCATAAAAATAACCATATTTTCTTCATAAGACTCTTAAGCTATTAACCACCAAAGTTTCATACACTAATGAGACTTCAGAATATTTATGGTTATTTGAGAACAAGCAATATAATGAATTTTACTTCCAAAAAATTTACAGTTTATTTATTTATTTCTCTAAATATTCTACAGGACAGGATAAAAATATCCAAAAAATAATAATAATAAAAAAATTCAAGTCCTTACTGGACTGGGATGTATGAAGTCTAGTTTATAGTTTTAGGTTACAGTGTGTGTCATTTGTGTTTGTCACATGGAGTTTACATAAAATGCAAAATCCATCAATGTAAAGAACCATTCACAGTGGGAAAAGGTATTATCATCCCATCAAGTGTGAAAACTGTCTCCATCATAAGACATGATAGCCCCAGTGAGCCATCAAGGAGACTGCCATTTCTGGAAGGATCCAAACCGAAATCAATTGTTCAGTGATTAATACCATTTAACCTATATACTTGTCTCTCAGCTGAATGTGAACCAGCTTATCTTCCTATGTCTGTTTTTAGGTCAATTCTACCCAGAGCTATAGTACATAGGGCAGAAACAACTCTGTTCACTCCTAGTCTATCTCTATCACTTTTTGCACAGGTTTGTAGCCCTGAGAAAAATAATTGAAACTTTCCTGTGAGCTACACAGTATTACATATGTACTGTATAAGCACTTTGACCACACCAAATACAAGGTCATTTGACTTAACACAATAGGCTTAATTAAACTTTAAATTGGTATGATACAAGATACATGCAGATATCTGTATTGCTGTCACATATGGAATTCCGTGAGGCTTACCTCTTATTCCATGAAATGCAAAAGATTGGATTATATATCCTAAACCTCATGTGAGGGCAATGAAAAGAGAGATGAAAAAGACTGTTCTGCTTCTTTCCACGTATGAGTGCAACACTTTGCTAATATTTTTTTTTTTAAATTCCAGCAATTGAAAGAACCATAAGATTTCCTTCTGTGCTTCCAGTTTCTTTGGTGACCTTCAGTAATTTCAGCCCCCCTCAGTTTCTCCTCAATTTCACCTCTGTTTTCGTCTGTAAAGATAACATTAAATTATTTTATTCACAGAAGACTTCATAGCAGATAGCAACGATTATATAAAAAGTGGAAGAAACCTGACAATTACTGTTAGCATTTTCACTTTTGGCTCCCTTTGCCTTCACTGCTTCTGTCACTGTTTTCTGTTTTCATGATCAGAATGAAGCTATTTCTCCCAGCAGCACAGGGAGAAATCTTCCTTCAACAGCTGCATCTCATGATTTTGCAGTGTTTAATTTCTTTGTTCACTTCTTTCTAATGGAAATCAAGTCCAGACTTTTCCTCCCAGACAAGATAACTCCGTAGTGAATTTTTATAGTGTCTTTTTATGACATTTTTGCCTAGGAGAGAGTTGATTTTCCCCAGAATAGCTGGCATGCAGTTTGGATTTTTGTTGGAAACACTGTTGATACACTCAAGGATGGGTTTGTTATTGCTGAGCAGTGCTCACACTGAAAACAGAGCCAAGGCCTTTTCTGCTCCTCACCCCACCCCGCCAGCGATGGGGCTGGGGTTGCACAAGGACTTGGGAGGGGACACAGCCAGGACAGCTGACCCTGACTGACCCAAAAGTTATTCCAGACTATACAACATCATGCTCAGTATACAAAACTGGGGAGAGAAGAAGTAAGGGAGAGAGGGAAGACATTCAGAGTAATGGTGTTTGTCCTCCCAAGTCACCGTTATAATGTGATGGAGCCCTGATTTCCTGGGAATGGCTGAAGAGTTTTCTGCCCATGGGAAGTGGTGAATTATTCCTTGTTTTTATACAGTTTTTTACATACACAGCTTTTCTTTCCCTATTAAACAGTCTTTATCTCAACCCACAAGTTTTCTCACTTTTACTCTTCCAATTCTTTCCCCTGTCCCACAAGGGGGAAGTGAGGGAGCAGCTGGATGGGGATTACTTGCCAACTGCAGTTAAACAAAGATACTTAGTTATGCAAGAAATGTGAGCTTGGAAAGACCTGCCATTGGGTGGATTGAATTGACTGGAAGACAAAAACGTGTCATGATCAAATTAGGTCAACCAGTGTCAATGACAGAGGAAGAGCAAAAGATTTAGCATCAGAGAAATTGCAAATTTTACCTGGATAGAGAAGTGGAGCACTCAGCACTATTTGTGTTTTAAGCAACGAACATTTTTCTCCAACACAGCTGAGTAGTGTTCATCACACATTTATGGTTATACTATGCCAGGACATACACATATATTTTTCATGCTGCATGCTCTGACTGACTTGCAATACCCTGAAGTATCAGCATCTAACCAGATTTGTAATATACTAGATTGAAACTAACCACAAGATGGAAAACTAGACAGGCCAGCAAAAGAAAACTTATGGATCAATGCTGGAATAGATTCTTTCCTCACAAAAGTTTTCAGTTTCAGAGGACACAGCCTCAGAGCATCCCTTTGGCAGGATGCAGTAAGAATTTTTATGGCAGTAAGAAAAGCCATATTTATGCCAAAACACACTTATAGCTCAGACAAATGCCCCTGAGCCTACAGAGTTCACTCAAAACCTTAATGCCAAGCAGAAAGCAGACACAACAGGGAGTATTCTCACTGTGTCATGTCAGGTTCCTAGAGTTGTCAAGGAAGGTTACAGTCCCTATGAAGTGCTCTGAATCATGCTATGAAGGACAGTACTTCTGGCTTAAGAGGGATCATGGAGTAACTTCTTGGGCATTTTGCTAGAATGACAATGTGTATTGGAATCAGTATTCATGGAATGGATGCCAAGACAGCTGCAGGCATTTCACTTTTATTCACAGTGCAGTGGTACTGAAGCAAAATGTCTGTGGAGATTCAGCACCCAGCAACAGAAACCAAGACATTTGTGGGACAATAAACTCAACCACAGAACAGGGGGAAAGAACAGGGGGACAATGACAGAACCATCTGCAGAGCTGAGGGACTGCTGCTGTCTTCTCCCAATCACTTCATTTCCCAAAACTGAATCTAATGCATGGAGGAAAAAGTAAGTTTTGAGTCCTCAGGTTGGCTCCAGAAGGAGGCAAGACTACTGATTAGTGCAGTCCAATACCACAGTCTGATGACAAAAAAGAGTAAACAACAGAGGAAAGATTACTTACAGTCACTAGGAGCACTCACTAGAAGTTTGCATGTGAATAATTTATGAATCACTTATGGAAATATAGGAAATCAAGAGGGCAGAGTCATAAGGACAAGGTAGCTCTAACAGGGAAAGTAACATTTCCAGATGCAGAAGCTATTAATTCAGATGCTCATCTCCTCTTTTAGTTATACTGCAACACATGTGGTGATATTATTAAGTTGGTATCGAAGCTGGAAGATGGTTTGGTTAATAATTATATGCTTCTTTTCATTATATAGTGATCTTCCCTGTGATGGATTTTATTATTTGGTGTAATTTTAAAAATAATTTGAAAGGTATCACTCTTGTCTTCCTTTAGTCACAAACCATTTTTGGTTCGTTTTTCTCAGGACTCAAATTTTATAATAACAAAAGCAGAAAAGTTATATTATCGGGACAAACTTGATAGAGACTTGAGTCGTTTCTTAGCAAAATTTTCTTTTGCAAGAATTAAAAACAGCAGAGCTGTTTTCACATCCTGCTCTTTTCTTCTGATATAATCCAAGACTAGGTTTTTTGAAAGCTTTTTGGGTTTGTATAGGGTTTTTTGTTTGTTTGGGGTTTTTTGGGAGGGTTTTGGTGGATTTTGTTTTGGTTGGTTGGTTGATTGTTTGGTTTGTTTGTAGGTTGGATTTGATGATGTATTATTAGCTTAAAGAATGTCATTGGTTATATATATATTCATAATAACCTGGATAGCTAGCATTTTAAGTGGATATGGCAGACCAAGGAAAGGAGAATAATTATCCTGTGATAGGTGAAAGGTGTTGTTCAAGTGATGTAAAAGGTTAGTGTTTGAGCTAGAAATAGATCTCAGATTCAGAACTCCTTGAGAAAGACCATGGGATGACAGAGCCTACAAACTTCTTCTCCCTGTCACCTTTAGAACTGTTGGACTTAACATATCACAGCAGCTTTCCAGCTTCTTCTCATTCCAAATTCAAATTGAAACCAAGGTCTCAAACCTCCCAAATCAGCCTCCCACTACACATTATTCCTAATGCCTCAGACCACACCCGTGATAAAATTATGTAGAAATAAGACAAATCACAGAATTGAAAGTCTATGACAACAGCTGGGTTTACAGTCTAAATATTGATTGTTGCATTTCTGTAATGCTTTGCCTGCATGGGAGTGTCATGAATATATTGTGGATGATACTTGGGTCAGAGTGTTGTATTAAGGCATTTGGACTACACCTTGGTCCGAGCTTGAGAAAACTCCACAGCAGTGACACTGCTGCACATGAATCCTAAATAACAGCACTGAGATGTCCTTGAAATTAAGAGTGACAGAATAATTTACTAGCAATGTGGGATGCGATTAACTATAATGAGATGACACTGACCAAAATGAAATTCTAAATTGAATGATTTCCTAGTAACAACAAGACTATTGGGATGCAGGACTAACCCTCTATGTGAAATGCTTTATTTTTTCACTCATTTATCTCAATGCAATCATCTGAATGAAAGCTGAGGTTGGACCAGAGATTGTAAAAGGAGAATTTGCTGATATGCACAGGACAGAGACTGAATGTCATAATACATTGTTTAATAAATAACCAGCATGTGTTCAAAAATACAGTGCCTTCTTATTATCCAGCCATAGAATTCACAAAGTGCAGTGGCACCAGGCAGTATTAAGAAATTAATAGGGTGTAAATGAGAAAAATGAACAAGTGCAAAAACAGTTCACATAGAGAGAACCCAAGCATTGCAACCAAGTCTTATTTTTAAAAATGGATCCTCAATAGCAATGAACATGAGGTAAATGGAGTGAATAGGTTGGTTGCATCTGCAAAAATGGTAAAATTCCTAGAAGACTGATGAGGGGTGTCTGGTGGCTCTTGTGGATAGCAGTATGAGACTTCAAAGAGATAGTTGTGAGTCTCTTCTGATCCAGAACTCAATGCAAATGAAGGAAATTCAAACTCCAGCATCTACATGCAAATTCAGAAACATTAGAAATTCTCCATTAATTGACAGGATGGGATGTGGGATGTCTGACCCTACATGACTGGAGAGACTGCTGAGAGGAAGCTTTCACCCTGCAGAAATGCATCTTAATAGTAAGGACAGCAAAACTGTCTGGGAAAAAGCTCCCAGCAATGACAATCAATGGTTCAGAACAAATACGGTTAAACAAAACGTCAAAGACAAAGTAATGAGCAAAAGCAGACTGACCAAGAGGACCAATGCCCAGTTTATGTATAGAGGGATGAAATACAAAGGCAGAAAGAAGGTATTCACAAAAGGGCAGCCATGGAATGGAACAAACAAAACAAGCAGAATATGTTGCAGTTCAAAATAAAAAGTTTCTGTGGAAAGAGAAGGAAGGTCAGTATGGAGAGCTTGCTTCTATGGGATGAGATGGATGCTGAGACTGACTCACAGAAGATATTAGAACCAAGAGCAGCATCACAGGTGGACATGCAGAAAAATTTGTTAAGAGAAATCTGACTCAATGTTAATAACCTGATGAAAAGTCTTCTAAGAAGACAGAAAAAGTCTATTTTCTTTTAAAAGATGATGAAGAAGCTTATTTGCAATTGTTATCTGAAGAACTACAATTGAAATATTCCTATTCATCTTCTTTTCACGCAAAGAAGCTGATCTTTCTACTTTGCAATCTTAATGATCAGTAAGGGTCGTAGTATCGGAATTTAAAGGGCTAGACCGAAAGCTTTTTTCTGTAAAACTAGAGAATAAGTGGAAGAGCAAGTTTGAAAAAGCAGGAAAACCTATGAAGAGTTATTTCTGTTTTGCAAAGATGCTTAAAGAAAAATTAAAAGTAAATAAAACACCTGATCCCAGAATGTGATATGCTTCCCTTAAATAGAAAAATATTTAGAGGATCATCCAAAGCATCACTTGCTACATTTCCTATTTGTTAAATTGGAAAAGTAAACCATTTTACTGTCAAGGAATAAGTGCAAAAAGGGAGAAAGAACAAAGAATGATGAAAGCATTTATTGATGAAACCGGTTCAGCTTAAACTAAAAATGTCAGTACTCTGTGTTAATTAAATACTTTAAAGTGATTTGTTTTTAAAGATAATATTAATTCGAGAACCCTCATGAGAGAAGACACTGAAAGCTGCATGTCAAGTGACAGAGTTTTTTACTCTACAGTAGATTCTCAGATCTCACTGACACAATGAACCCAAGAAAAAACATTCTGTAGACAAAACTTACTCCCCAGGTCTTATTAAAATAAGAAATGCAATTTCTCAAATTACATATACAATACTGGAGGAGTGGGAAGACAAGAAATGTAGAGAAAAAAAAATGCCACATAACTTCACCTAGCCCCTCAGCCTGGCTTTCCATCTGTTGCAAGCTCCTGCTTCTGTCGGCTCCTGCTCTCTACATGACCTCTAGTTACAGCTCCTTCTCCTGCTTTCCTTTTTGCCTTTTCCTATATTACCTCTTCTTCTGTGATCTGTAATCAGTTGTAATCTTCGGCTTTTGTAAATATAAGATCATTTCCAAAAAAGGACAATGGTACCTGCTGCTTCACAGTTTTTCCCAAACAGACATTTTTTTGCTCCCAGTGATGGTAGCTTTGATTTCCTACATGAGTAGACAAAATCTTAAAAGTGTGAGCTTTATGTACTTGTTTATGTATGGTCATAGAATCATAGAAAGGTTTGGTTTGGAACGGACCTTAAAAATCATCAAGACACTTTCCCTGAGATGGGCAGGGATACCTTCCCTTAGATTAAGTTTCTCCGATTCCCATGCAATCAAGTGGCCTTGATCACTTCCAGGGATATAGATATATTTCTGATATCTTGGGGTGGGTAGGTGGTAAAGATGAGATTTTGTATTGTGGCTGTCCTTCATGAGTAGTTTACAAACCTCTTTTACTATTTTGGTTTGTCTACTACTGGAAGCATACCTTTCCTACAAAATATTTTGGAAATTGCTTTTGGATCATGAAATCTTACTTGTCTTGAAAATTCCACTGCACATAACATAAAAATTCGTACTCACCTGTGCTTTTTTCTTTCATAGTATTTTTTTTTCTAATTTATTTTGGGATTCTTTCTCCTTAGTTTTTTCCTTTTTTCAGGACAGAGGAAAGGGTGTCCTATGGTACTACTGATACCTGCCATCGGCAATCTTTCTTGTCATTCTCAAGAATGTACTTTTGGTGATAAGTTGTATATTTCTTGTCCTTGAGGGGATAAATTTACTTTTATTTTTGAAACACCTGTACAACTGAATTTTAGTCCATAGGATAAAACACCATCCACCCTTAGTTTGGTGCCTCCAATGAAATTTGATGGAAATGAGATCACCCAGATTCAATTCAGACACAGTCTTCTGGTGCCTAGGCATACTTCAATTTATTTATATTTAGAAGGTCATTCTTCCCACATCAATGATTCAACACATGTTAACAATTCAATCACTCTTGATCCTCCTTTCCATCTCTGGAAAGGCATTAATTTAAATAATTTTTGAATTAGCATGGGAAGACAGCTTAATGTGATGAAAATTTTATACTCCCACTTCTCCTGAAAACACATAGCTAGATCTTTAGATGTAGATCTTCCAAGATGTTTATTCCTAATTGTGCCTACTGAGGATAATTTGAAGTTTTAGTTTAACCAACTCTTAAAACCTTCAATGCTTCTTCCAGAGGAATGGAGATGTCTAAATGGGATACAAGTAGCTAAGAGTCCTCTGAAAACTTGGAGTTTAAACTGTTTCTAACTTACCCATCTATAAAATGGGCATAGTATTGCAGCATCATAATATGCTAAGCTAGAAAATGTTTTTGAGATGCCCAGGTACAGCATTCAATAAATAAATAGCAGTGAAACTCACACGGAGTATTTAAATAGGCTTCAGATAATTTAAGTGAACCTGGGAGTAGCTTTCATCTCCTATGAATGGACTTTGAGTATGTACCCCTACCACCAAAGCCCTAGACTTGTTTATTGCCACTAACCTACAGTTTGCTAATCAAGTTATGTATGTTATCTGGCACCTCATTTGTACTTTTCAGACTACTTTCTTTATACAAAAAAAAAGGCTCTTCCCTGGAACCAAAACAGGCACTATACATTTTCAAAAGGTATTTTTTACTCTGAGATTTCAGGGGAATTTTCTGTAACAGAAAGATAAACAGTGAAATCTCACTAGTGAGAGAAAGAAAAAAAAAAAAGATAAAGACACAAGACTTGAGCTGGAGATGGATCAGACCTGAAGCCTCTTTCTGAGATTTTATTTTTCACTATTTTTTTCTACAAATCTCAGAAATTATGCAGTTTATTTTGAGATCAGATTTAATCAAGACATAATTACACCTTCAAAAAGAGGTATATAATGATTTAACTGGCAGACCTTAAACATGATGAAGACAGGTGTCACTGAAATACATTTTCAAAAGATGGAATTGGTCACAATTGTTTTCCAGCACCCCCTTTTATTTGCATTTGTATTTACTGCGTCCTATTTGTCATAGTGTTTCACAGGTCTAATTTCACACTGGCTTCCATCAGCTTTGTGACCTGCTTGTAATTTGAAGTTCCAGTAAACTATTTTTTCTACTTCCTTCTTCGGGTACCAATAAAACCTCCATCTGCGTTAAAAATTTAATATTGATGTGCAGATTGAGTACAAAAATATACCTAGACCAGCTTCCAACAACTCCTGATGATTTCATTAAATCTTTTTAATAGCCACTGTCAGTGGGAACTCTGTGTTCTCAGAGAAAATGACTTGCTCTATTTCTTCAGAATCTGTATTTGATTTTTAAAGCAAAAGGGCCCCAAGCTAAAATAATAGACAATTATTTTGCCCACAGTCAAATTGAGATTTGTCAACTAAAATACTTTATGGGACATGCAGTGGATGTAGTGTGTTTTACTTGGATACAAAAAATTACACTTTGTAGTTTAGTTTCACTGATTGCCCTATTAAAAATGCTGGTATATTAACTGGTTTAGTTATTGCTTTAACAGTTTTATTTCAGAGTAGGAAAAAGATTATACTGGTCCAAAGACTTTTATGGCTCTTCTTTCTTTAGCTTCTAAGGAATACTAACTGAAATGCGATTACAGCAATCAAACATTACAGTAGCTGGGCAAGCATAAAATGTAATATGGAAAACTCTCACTGTTTATTTAGGGTACTTCCCACAACCTGTGAATTTGATCAGGACATAAATTCAGATTGCTTCCTCACCATTTCAAATTTGGAAATACATGTAATAGATTCTAGTAGAGAATGAAATATGTCAGACTGTAGAACAGGTAGCAAATTCATAAAGCTCCCTCAAAAGGTTTCAAGGTAACAAAAATCCCTTGTTTTCCTCACTAGTTCTGGGGAAAATCTCTCTCATCTAGAACTGTATACATGTGCTATCATGAGATGAAGTAGGGTGTGGATTTAATATGTACACCAGTTGCTCTGTGAGTAGCAGTTTCCTGCAAGCACAGTTTTATCCTTCAATAAGCTGGATCATCACTAGTCCTGAAGATAAAGTAAGAGCCTGTTCAGAATCACTGTCCTGGAGTAAATCCCCTGGCTTTCTCCACAGCATCTTGGTTATTGCCATATAATTCAAAACAATAAGAAAAATTTAATTTTTTTTTAATTTTTTTCTACTGATTTTATTTCAGACAACCTCTTTCACTGCAATAAAGCTAGGATGGTGAACATCTCTCTCTTTCTTATAACTGACTGATCACAGTTTTAACACCAAGCTGTGTTTAAGGTCTTGCTGAGTGAGGAAATGCTAAAAGATTCATTAAAAATAATTTTATTTATCTAAGTTAGGCATTCTGTTTAAACAAGTCTGCGAGTATTATCAGTAGACACACAAGATCCCATAACAGGTCATACCAAAAGTCCATCTGTCTTAGCATCTTAGCTTTACAAGTGCTTACTACAGAGCAACATAATAGAAATGACTTGTAACAACATTTCCCAAATATATTCTCACCCCTTCCAATCCATTCTAGCTCAGTGACTTATATCTTTGTTTTTATACCCTGCACAGGGTTTTCGTCCAGGAATCTGTCTAGCAAGTTCTTGATCCCACATCATCTATTAGCATCCTAAGTGTAACTTGGGATAGAGTTCTTCTTGTGAGGAATCAAAATCTCAATATCACAGAGGCCAAATATTCAAAAAGGCATCTCTGTTCCATCTATATTTTTCTGATACTTTTAGCTTTTCTATTCAGTGAAAGAAACTCTGCACGTCCATCCAACATCTTTCGCTCTCCTACCAGTGGAAGACACTGCACCTTCATTAAATCTCTGCTTTGTCCTTTTCTAACTTTTTCCCAGTTGTTTCATATATATTTTGAAATGGAAGCAAAACTATGAACAAGATAGAGTTGAACAGTGGATTCAGTGGATAACTGAACCATCTGTCTGGCAAGACATTATCTGAGTTATTGTGTTTCCAAACCGCACGATATGATCTGATCTACCTTTCGACAACATGCTATCATAGTATAAGTAAGAAATAATAATATGTAACAGGATTCTGATGTAACACACCCCAAAAAGGGTTCTGAGAAACTGAAATTAGATTTTTATAAATGTGTGAAAATATTAGATAGCTATATTTTGAAAGGAACCTCCATTTTAATTAACATATGTTGCAAATGTTTGGGCCATGTTTATGAACACAACTTTTAGCAATTTCAAAAGATTATTTTAAACTATTTCTGCTAGTGAAAGGATGATCTTTGTTTCCTATTCCCAAGTATGCAAGTGTCTGATGACTCTCTGTCAGGATTGCAAAGGAGCTTTTCAGTCGCCTGTCCAGGACAGGACCTGGTTATTCCCTAGGGCTCTCCATGGGTATATAATACAAGCACAACTATCAATATATTATTGATAATTTATAGATTCCAAGGGTAAGACTGAAGGGTTTTCAGATTAAAGACAAAGAATTGGCATTGTGTGTGTACATGAGCCCCTCTGGTTTCTCTTAGACATGTATCTGTAAGGTTTACTCACTCATTGAGGTGGCAATAAGAAGCAGAGCTGATGCACAAGACCATCCAGTTCATTCAGGAGCATTCAACAGTCCTCTCTAATGAAAGCAAAATGCTAAATCTGATCATAAGCTTTTGTATTATTAAAATATGACAATCTCAAACATATGTATACCAAGAAATATGGTAGCTATAATAAAACTCTAAATGACATATCAGAATGGAGAAAAATTTGCATTGAAATCTTGATAAATTATGGCCAAGAATGTCTGCATCATTTATGAGAGCTGGTCAAGAGGAGTTTATACTGCATTTTCTGCATTTTAGCAAGGAAAAACACATTGCTTTTGAAACACTGAAGGGTAAATTATAAAACAGAAAAAATCTCATTAAACCATAGCATAGAATCATAGAAATTTTGAAAAGTGACCCTCTTTCAGTTCTGAAAAACAGTCACAACTACAGATACTCTACAAGAACATGGTGCAGACACACAAATTGTACACATATATCCCCTCCATAGCAGACTGCTTTTCTTTCACTTCAATTGATTGCTGATGGGACTTGGGTTGTATGCAATTTGTGTGTCATTCCTCAGCAGCAATAGGGTTGTTGAAAAGTTGCAAGGGTTAAATTCAGTAGAACTGATACCTGGAGAGGATATTTATTGTGCAGTTGCCAGTGTTTTATTGTCTAGTGATATTGGACAAAACCTTATCACTTAGGCAGCCAAGAGAGCTCCTTCATTGCCTTGGCACCAAAAAAAATCTTCTCATATTTCATAACAAATATCATAAGTGTTCCACATCTGTCTCACATGTTGTCTGTCCTTAGACAGCAGGATGGATTCATCTGCAGGAGAATGTTATTTCTACCCTGAGATTTTCAAGTCTTACTTCAGGAACCTGATGCAACCCTGAGTGATGACTTTTTACAAGATCTTGTGACATATTTGAGAGAGAGAGCTAAAATGTTCCTCTGGACGGGAGTAAACACTGAAGGGTTCATGTTCAAACAATAACATCTATTCACAATAAAATCTTTTCCTGGATTTCAAAGATCTAATGTGAAAGATCAATTTATAAAAGCTCTTTTGGTCAACTGAATCGTACTAATTCTACAGTTACAGACCAGCATGCATTTTATGAGGTTTATGAGATCTTGGGAAGTTATGTATTTATTAGCAAGCCAAAGAGAATGTCATGTATTTTCCCATTATGGACATTCTCTCTTTCCAAGAGAATAATATGGTATTTTCTATGATTTCTCTGAGACTCAAAATTCAAGTATGCAAACTCATTTTATTTATTTAATGAATTTAATTTCAGAAATTGGTAAAAAATTATTTTCTAGATAAAGTGGAAAGGTAATGTAATACTTCAGTGTTAATAATGAATGATTGAATAAAAAAGTATCTTGAAAATTAGAAAAAAATTATTTACAAGAAACTGTGGAGCCACTAACTAGAACTGTCTTTTTTAAAACTGAGCTGAATAAAGAGGAAACTGGATGAAGGCTCCTTAGCTAATACACATAATTTGTGAACTTTAAAAACTCATTAAAAAATATGCTCTTCATTAGCTTCTTTCTAAACCAAAGTGTTATTTTACATAAGAAAACTCTAAATTTGGGGGGAAATAACCCCAATTCTCTCTATGAGCACTCAAAGTTGTGTTTAAAATGAAACAAACTGTTGAAATAAAAATAATTCTAAGTTTAAAAACCAGTTTAGAAGTGTAAAATAAGTAAACTTAATGAACACAAAAACTTGTATTCCTTCAGACATTATTCATATAGCTTGCAAATCATCAGAAAAATATTTTATAGTCCAGTTCCAGTCACTGGAGCCTTGTTCCCAGACAGGTTCTATAAAAGGCACCTAATTTAACATCCAACGAATCTCAGTAACTCACAGACTTCAGGTGGGGCCTAAGTGTCGAATGGGAATCTGGGACAATTCTCTGCAATAATGAATGTGATACAGATTAAGCCTGCCCATGCATTCATGATTTGGCAGTTCATAATTTTGATGAATTTATCACATTATAACCTCATTCCATCATTAGCACAAGGAAAGCAAGAAATTCAAAACTTTATTGACAAGAGCTAAATTCTGGCTCCATAGAGAATGGCCATGGTTGGACGTCTTACATGAACTTGCTCTACTAGAAGCAAATTGAAATTAAGAGCAAACATTATTCCTTTGTTAGAATCAATTATCTTCTCAGAATAGCTTCATATGAACTTCAAATTCAGGGCTGCACCCTCTTTCAGGTATGTGACTCAGTATGATTTAGTGAACTCAGTCAATCAAGAAATAAGCACCGTTTCATAGAAAAAAGGGGGAAATTTATTACAGCTTTTTACTTCACAGATTGTTAAATCTACTTGTCACAGTCAGAATGCAAATCACTTGCTGCAAGTCCAAATAGATATCTGGTAGATAAATTCTTTCTTAGTATATCTAAGTTTTCTATTTATCTCCCTATACCACCATCCTCCCACCATTGTCACATTCTTCTTTAAGTATATTTGAGGAAAAAGCATTGCACACCATGGCAGTTTGGTCTTGGCTGGAAGTCAGTGTCTAAAAAAGCCATTTTAGCATGCCCCTCCTCAGCTGGACAGGGAACAGAGCATATAACAAAAGGCTCATGGGTTGGGATAAGAAAAGGGAGAGATCACTCACCGATTACCATACTGGATAAAAAAGACTCTATTTGGGAGAAGTTAATGGAATTTTTTACCAGTCAAAATCAGAGAAGAAAACAAGATCTTTAAGATGCCTTCTCTGCACTCCTCTCTCTTTCTCAGGCTTAACGTTATTTCCTATTCTCTGCCTTCTCTCTCCCAGCAGTGGAGGGAGAGAGGAGAAGCAGGTTACAGTAAGTTCATGTTGCTTCTGCCACTGCTTCCTTCTCAGGGAGAGGAGTCTTATTTTAGGAAATGTATCTGTAGGTAAATGTGAAGGTTCAAATGCCAGGTAATTTTCTAAGAAAAGCCTCGTTCTGTAGGACATTGCACAATTTCCACCAAGAGAGTGACCATGGCACAAGGAACTTAGATTTTAAATGTATAATACAATGTTAAAGACAGTGATTTCCTTCTTATCTTTCTGTATAGCATCAGTGGGTTGAAGAAAAACATCCAGGCTATTTGGAAGGCCATATTTCAATTGCTCCTATTCAATGGTTCTAAATACCTCTACCCCAGTACTAAAGATCATCCTTTCACTATTTTACTTCTATGGCATTCATTGTTTAACACAGCAGAGAAGATTAAGAGCTTTCCTAGTGTTACCAGGGTGGCTTTTTGTCTGGATTGGTTTAGTTAATTTAAATCATGCTTACAGTACAAGAAAAAAAACATTTAGCCTGAAAACAAGAATCTTAGACAATGTTTGTACAAGAGATTTAAAGGGACTGACTTAAATAACAAGTAAGCTATCTAATATCCCTCTATTTGTCTATTATTTCACAGAATATGCAAAGGCATTATTGCAACCCAAATGAAAACTCTTGGAGTCATTAAGAGTAATGGATAAGCATTATTGCTTTGTTGAAACCTCCAGGCAAGGTCAAAATTTAACATGAAAAGTAGAAGTGAAAAACAGTCCTTTTCCCCTCCCCCTCTAAGCAACAGACTAGAGAAAACCATGCTAGCTAGGAATCTCAGCATTTTTTGGTCTACATTCAGCCAAGTCTTTGGTTACCTATGACTGAACTTGAAATCTAAAACAGCATTAAAGCAAGAATTTTCCCTTTTTAAGGAAGGCAATATGTAAGTTTGTCAGCAGGCAGTAGTGAGGTACAAAAATACAAAGTTATCTACCTGGCATCAAGTCCTCATTTATATTTTTGCTTAACTTCTTTTGTAGACCTTTGATTTTACTAGAAAACACCAAAAGTATGACAACTAAATTACGGCAAAGCATCAAGATCTCTTTGATTTCTTATTTTCATATTTTTCTTTCAGGGAACTAAATTTTTTTTTTTTTAATTTGAAAAAGCAAGTAATTCTTCCTGCCTTTCATAGTTGGATTATTTTAGCTGTGACATCTGAGAAATTGTTCTATGGTGTTTAATTTACCTGTAGCACAATTCAATTTTTTTTATAAATCCCTGAGGGTCTATTGCTTTCTATGAAACATATCTAAAAAAGATACATCAATCAGCATGGCATCCCTAACTAGGCTATGATATTTTCCAAAAAAATTATTAGCCATCAGGGAAATCAAATACTCTCTATCTCTTTGAGGGTATCCTTTCTTCTATTAGGAGTATCATTAAGTTTATTAAATCGCTTCTCCAAACTTTTGACGTGAAGAATGTCCTCCATTAAGAAAGGGTTAGAGTGTCCTTTATCAGAGAAGGCATAGTCTTGCAGATTATATGATAAAAATTGCATGTGATCTGACTCTGTTGAAGGATCAAATCTGTTGAAGGATCAAAACTTCCCTTGGATAAAGACGTGATTTTTTTTTTTTTACAACTGACATATTCTTTCAATAGGTAAATATTAAGGGTTTTTTCAGTTTTGTCTCAATGGAGGTATGTTAATATAAAACCCACAGACACAAAGAGTCTCTGCTCCCAGAAAGTTTACAAATGGTACAGTTCCCTTTAAGAATATTTACATGAAATTTCAGCAGAATTGATATTTTGACAGCAAAGTTTCACACTGAAGAAACAACTCAGCTTCTAATAGGGTTTCTACAAAATTGCTTTTCATTCTCAGGAAGGAAATCTATTTCTGAATTATTACCAAGTAATTTTCAAGTTTATCCTACTTAACATAAAATGTATGATCATTTTGGAGACCTCCTGGTCAGCAAGTGAAAATACATTGTACTCCTACACTCAAAATTGTTTGTTCTGCTTCATAAGGGAAGGTCCTTCTCAGGCAGCAGGGAGTTAAACCATGTTTCCAAACTCAAGGTGAACGCTTGTGCATTATCACACCAGCACGTTGTCACACTAGCAACCTGACCCTCAAAGCCACATTCTTTCAGGGACATTTTCCCAGTAACTTTTGAGATAGTCACTCTGGGCTCCTTCAGCAGAGGAGGAAAATCAAAATGTTTTAAAAACATGGTTCATGAGGACAATTTTGCACATTTCTGTTTGGGTAAGTGAGAACATATCCTGCAAAGTGCTCCCTTTTTTCTTTACTGACTGTAAAATAGTTCTACTGACTCCAGTTCTTGCAGGCTGAATTAACATCTAACAACAGACGCCTATATTTTCCCAAAGGATTTACAGGAGGATCATCAACGTTTTTTGCTTTATTATACAGTGTTTGTTTGGTAGCAGGGCAGGTTTTGCAATGCCATTTGCATAAATTCATATCTCACATTCTCACTTGCAGACTTGTAATTTGCAGAAAAGTCTTAAGAAATTCTCAACAGACAAATCCAGGCAAAGGCTTGATGGACACCACTGTTCAAATTTTAAAAATTGTTGCTACAATTACTACATATATTGCTGCTACATGCAATATATTTCTAATATTGCTACACCAGACACATATAGCACAATATCTACATTTCAAGTAATGTCACAGGAAAGAGGAAAGGAAAAGCAAAAAGCCAAATTAAAATTCCTTGTCTACCTTAATGTAGTTAACTAATTAACATGGATATTTAAGTCATTTTCTATGTAAATAGGGATAATAAGTAAGTATAACAGAAGTAAAGCAGGAACCACGTATTGATCTAAGCCTTAATTGTTGTTCTCTGTCAAAAATAAAGAAAATTTTTCATGACGACATGGAATTAGGAGGTTAATATTAGGTGGAGGTCTGAGATTTTTCACAGAGACCAGCTGGTCATCAAGAAAGATATGTTTTCCCTAAATTAAGCAGTTTTTTCATTTAACCCTGAGTATTCCCCATCAAACCGTACTATTTAATTAATTGTTGCTGAAGTTGATTTCTGAATGCTGAAACCTTTTTTGGCTTCTTTCTGGAACACCAAATTTCTTATTCTTCCACAAGTTAGCAATAATTGGCTTTGAAACAATTGTACAAATAAGCACAGGCTATTGGAAAGCATCTTAAATGTGAAAGTTCAGCTAAAAAGCATCTCTGATAAAGGAAACAAGCACAAAAAGCTGAAAGCACCTGAGAAAAAAGCAAATTAACCAGGCTTCTGGAGTGAATAGATGTGGTGTTTAAATTGAGAAGTATGATTTGCCCCTGTGTTATTCCCTAATGAAACACAGAGGCAAGACAGCGTAGCTTACTATGTTTTCCATGCATTTTGCCAGAGGCTCACTTGCTTCCTTCTAGGGTTTACACTATCCAAAGCCATACACAAGAAAAAAAACCTGTTCTGAATATCCTTTACATGGTTAGGAGTAAAACTCAAGACAAATTCTTTTTTTTTCAATCATTGTGATTGATTAAAAATAAAATCTAATGGTTAGAGAGAAAGAGCATACAAAAGTGGACGATGACGTTAACTTAGTGAAAATATTTTCACTGGCTGCTCAGCTGTAATATTGTCATCAAACTATTTCATTAACAGGAGTTTAGCCAGCTCATCTTCTCTAATGCCCTATTGCAAAGGCTGATATAAATCCAAGGAGAAAAAGGTATGGAATATCTTACCCTGGAGGCAGAGATTCTTTATATTATTGCCTTTGTTATTGCCTTCAGATAAGCTTGCACAATTCAGTATGTAGTACAAGTTCAGACCTAAAAGTCATGTTAATCACCAGACATTACTAACCTTCAAGATGTTGAAGAGTAGCAGGGAACCAATACCAAGAATAAGAAGGAAAATATCTAAATATTAAGTTCAAAAGTAATTTTTCTAACTGGCATAATCTTATATGAGTGCTTTATTACCTGCTTGTAAGCAGGGTAAATTATGATCTGTGACTTTCTCTATCATCTGTCCTTAATATAGGACACAATATTTGTCTTCCAGGGTAGGATCAGATTATCAATTGTAAATGTCTATCAGTGAGAAAATCATCCTGGGCTGCTTTGGCAGTCATTGTAGAGAAATTGGCACATTTATCTTAAAAGTCTTTATATTCCATGTGTGAAATAAATAATTACTTTCACATTCTAAAGAAGGCAATTTTTAAATCTGTATTGACTACAAAATGAATTGCTCTGAACTTAGCTGAGAGAAGTCACCTTTGTGGCCCCCTCTCCAAGTGCTGGCACTTGGATCTCCATCTGCTCCTGTGCCTGTGACACAGGCAGTTTTTTACACAGAAAAGGGGTTAGAAAGGGATTTTAATGAGAATACAGAACAGACTATACTTACAGGCACAAGACATAGCCACATGCACACAATGACCAGCCCAGTTGTCTACACAACTCTCACCCTTTATCCCCATATCTGTTTTCCCATGTTTGTTCCTCTCCCAAACACCTTGGCCCCTCATTTTCCACTTCTGGTTCATTTCACAAGCATTCCCTAGTTAGTAATCCTGAAATGTTCTCCCCACCACCACACAATGTGTCTCGCCCCCCTAAGCAGTGAGTCCTCTGATCCAGTCTTTCATCTTGTAATATAACAATACATATTTTCAAGAATGAGCCCTAGAAGCACAAGATTTATCATCCAAAATTTCCAGACTTTACAGAAAGATCACTGAAATGCAAGGACTGAATCACAACCTAATACAAAACAAAGCAGCTCTCACCTGGCCTTTAATGATTTCAGTGCATCATCCCCTTAAATGTGCCTTTTCACCAGCTTTACCACACTGAGGAACTTTCATTTCATCTTCCATTTTGCAGGCACTGGACACGGCTAGATGGCAATATTGTCAATATATGTAACTACATGAAAGTTGTTTCTCTTCAACTCGCTTGTTAAAATTTTTCTGGAATACTTTAGGACAGAACAGTTACATGAGTATCAGGGTAGGTATGTTATGTTGATACATGGCCTCCATAAAATTCTCACAAGCTTTTAACTATTTTCTTCCAGTATATCACAATGAAGAATACTCTTTTGTTTTAGATTCCTATGAGGTCACAAGGAAAAAAAAATTTAAAAGGGAAAAAGACATGCTCATTATGAAAAGACAATAAAATATGTATGGGAAGCTTTACACTTTACTATTTTTGGCAGCTTTTCTTTCCTTTTTTCCCTTCCATTTAAAACCACTTCAATCCATCAGTTCTGAAGATGACATTCCTTTTTTCCCCTAGCAAACAAAACCAGAAAACTCCAAGTACCCAGCCCATAAATTTATTTCTCTCTTTATCTTGAACTCCACTTGAAATTTTGTTGTCTGACACATGCATCTCGTTCATTAGCAGTGATTTTGTGGTATCGCTTTACAGCTGACTTTGTTCTGACACATAAGATCAGAAAAGCCTGAGCCTAAATGCCTCAGTCATAAATTTTAACTGTCCTTCAATTTAAATGCTTCCTGAAGACTGTTCTCCATTCAGTGATTTGTAGATGCTGGGTTTTTTTCCCCTCTGTTATTACATTGCCCTCTAGAAATGCTGACAAGGATTGGCTGCACGAGTTCACCCTGTGTCAGCCTTTCATACTCTTCCAAGTTGAAATGTTTCTGTTGTCATTACCAAGAAAGATTCAACATATGTAGATGCATATTCTGCACACTATTATGCTTCCAGCAGCCAGATCATTTCTTTTATCATGCTGTCAGCTTTTTTCAGCCCCTAGAAAGTGCCAGCCTTTGCACATAAGACCCAACCCACCCTTGGTGATACAGACACTGCAGGAAATGCAGGTAATGGGGTGTTTGTAGGCACACACTGACCTGTGGACTCTCCATGGAGCAAGGAGAAGGGATCCCCAAACCCCAGAGTGTTCATGTTTTCTTCGGATCAGCTACAGTTGATAAAATATGTTCATGTATATGCTGTGTAAATTGCCCAAATTCTTCAGTTGTTATGATGCTTACATACTACACACAAAGAATAACTGAACAAACCAAACATCCCAACAAGTCAGGTTTTCAAAGTTTATAACCACATAAGTAACAGCTTCTTCTCACATTTGTCTATGATCACACTCTAAAACTCATGCTAATATAAATATTGAGAGCAAGAGGATAGGCAAAAAGTCAGTTTGAGCCTTCCCTGCCCAACCAAGCCCACTGTATGAACAAGGAGTGGAGTTGCTATGGTGGACCTATGCAGGAGATGGATTTGGGGCCAAAAAGCTGCTTCTGAATGAGTAGTTTTATGGCAGAAACCTGATGTGCTCTGAATCATTGCTTGTTATCGTTATTATCCCTGGAGGAAACCAGGATCCAGGGTTACACCTCTGTGGAGCTTCCTTAATTCACTTGTACATAACACTTGAGTGGTAATTGCAGTCCACAATGTTCTGTATTCTGATATGGGGTTAATTTAGATCAAGATAACAGCAAATTAAATACAGGTCAAAATAAATGCAACAATAACAAATTATGTTCTATGATGAGATAGAGACAGCAGGAGACAAATAGAGACACATATCAAATCCTGCATTCAGTTTTGTGCCCTTTGCTACAAAAAAGACACTGAGGTGGTGAAGCATGACCAGAAAAGGGCATAGGAGAAGGGGTCCCAAGCACAAGTCTGATGAGGAGTGGCAGAGGGAGCTGGGATAGTTTAGCCAGGAGAAAGGGAGTCTCAGGGGGGACCTTATTGCTCTACACAACTGTCTGAAAGGAGGCTGTAGCCAGGTCGATTTCTTCTCCACAGTAAAAGGTGATGGGATGACACAAAAAGGTCTCAAGTTGCACCAGGGAAGGCTTATATTGGATATGAGGGAAAAATGCTTAACAGGAAGGGTTTTCAAGTATGAACAGCATGCTCAGGGAAGTGTGCAGACACAGCGCTTGGGGACGTGGTTTAGCGGTGGACTTGGCTCTCCCGGGTTAAAGTTTGGACTCAACAATCTTAAAGATCTTTTCCTACCTAAATGATTCTATGTACAGGAATTATGGGGATATTTGAGACAGGGCTGTTTAGGCAATGAAAAGAGTCAGGAGACAGGAGCAAGAATACAAAACAACAATATGGAGAGCAAGGATTAAGGAGCATGTGACAGAATCAGAAATGGGGCACAAGAAGATCAACAGGAGTCTTTAACTTGAAAAAAAATGAACAGAAAGCAGGACAAGGAGAAGCAAGTGAAGAGAAATGCTGACTGAAGCCTGAACTCCTATATAGTATCACTTTTCCCTATGTGAAATATTTTTGTCAGACCATAGAAGGCTGTGGAGTGCAGAAATGGCCTTCCATCTGACTAGTAGGAGTAGTGTTGATAAGAATATTGTAACTATCTGTGATGTGGTAGCAGGCAAGAGCATCACTTATATTCACTGACTATCTGGCACTATGAATAATGCAGCTAAAGCAACAAAACAGGCACTAGTGCCATAGATAGCTCCTGCTGGCCCAGATACAGCAGACACCAAGAAAACATAACAAATAAAACTAGGAGAATTGATCAGGAAAGCAGCAATCATAGCTACCTGTGACCCAGGGACTCAAAAGTAATCTCTGGTCACTTTTCTTTCTTTCAGAAGAAGGTATATAAATGGGCCTTTTTTTCCCCTATCCCTATTACTTCACAAGGAGTATCATCCCACCAGGTCAACTCAGCATTTCCTACTCTTTCCTACTCTTCTCTGACCATCTGCAAATTATTGGCAATGATTTTAATTACCTTATTTTACCTATTAAACATATAATTTCTGACCCATAAATGAAAATAGCAGTAATTTTGACAACTCTGTAACAATACATCTGGCTTCCCAAGCAGGTTCTGCCCTGCCATCTCCAACAAAGAATTCTCTAACTATCAAGCTTCTATGGTGCTACAAGCTGCGTGAAATTCATTTCCTACAATGGGAAAACGGGAAAAATGTTCCTTTAATTTCTGCAAGAATAGAAATTAATTACATATTAGGTTATTCAGCCTCATACAAAGACTTCTAGGCTTGCATGTATGTGAGGTTTGAAACACTTATTTGCATAAAGCAAGTTCATGTAGGAATAGTATAGAATATTGACAAGTCTTATGTCATTCTACTTTTAATTTAAGAAAAAGGATTTTCTTCTTAAAGAAAATATTCTTTACATTTTTGCCATTTCCCCCCCCCCCCCCCCAAATGCAATAGCTCAAATCAAAGAAGAAAATAAATTATCCCCTTTGGATACTTCAAACAAAATTTCTCTATCCATGTTATTATCCATTAAAAACAATGAACTAAAATCAGAGCAGTACTTTACAAGATGGAGGTACTACTTCCGTTGTCACCTAATGTACTGTTCAAACCAACTAATTCTTACCACAGCTTATCATATTCCCTCTGAACAAATTATCCCCATGCCTGAATTTACAACCAAGCACATTAACCTTAGACTTCATCTTACCTCAGTAAATCTCATTCATTTCCTCCAAGAAGAGAAGGAGCCTTTCAAGGACAGTTTGGCTTACAATGCCACTTTCCATTGTAAAGTTAGGTGCTCAAAAAACGGTTTTGCTAGGGAGAATTAAATGCCTATTTGGTTTTTTGCAGTCATCTAGTATCATGCAAAACTCATGGACAGCAATGGCTTTCCTTTGTAGAAGTGAATTAAGTCAGGTTCTCAACTGACGTAAGGTGAGAGTTAAAATGTTGAGGTTTACCACTTTGTGGTAAACAAAATTTGTGGCCTTGATTTCCATAAAATATACTTTTTCATGACAAAACATCTGTAGATCCTAACTAACTAAATTTTCACAGAGTTTTAATTAGCAGGAATCTGAAGCAACTAACTGCCTGGTTCACAAATTCAGAAACACAGGTATGCAATTTCCTGAGACCTGAAGCTTTCAGGAAAGCTTCTTTGGTATGATACAGTGTGCTGGCTTTATACAAAAATTACACCAGCCTAGTTTCCTTATTTGTGAATTAAAGCAATCTTGTAAATTTGCAGGATATGTTGTGATATAAATGGACACGCCAGCTAGGGATGATGCCATATGACACAGAGAGTTCTGGAATGAATGAAGAGGCATATATTTCATGTGGAGTAATGTGACACACTTGCAACGTGTCAGATCAGGAACTTATCCAGAGAGTGATGCAGAAAACTCTGAAAGAAGTGAGATATATGCAGTTTTATACCAGAAAAGAAAAGAAAAGAAAAGAAAAGAAAAGAAAAGAAAAGAAAAGAAAAGAAAAGAAAAGAAAAGAAAAGAAAAGAAAAGAAAAGAAAAGAAAAGAAAAGAAAAGAAAAGAAAAGAAAAGAAAAGAAAAGAAAAGAAAAGAAAAGAAAAGAAAGGAAAGGAAAGGAAAGGAAAGGAAAGGAAAGGAAAGGAAAGGAAAGGAAAGGAAAGGAAAGGAAAGGAAAGGAAAGGAAAGGAAAGGAAAGGAAAGGAAAGAAAAGAAAAGAAAAGAAAAGAAAAGAAAAGAAAAGAAAAGAAAAGAAAAGAAAAGAAAAGAAAAGAAAAGAAAAGAAAAGAAAAGAAAAAAGAAAAGAAAAGAAAAGAAAAGAAAAGAAAAGAAAAGAAAAAGAGAAAAGATCACCATCTGTCCCCTAGTACTCTGACCAAAGATTAGGCGCTGAAATCAGTATCCTAAGTATGCGTGTCCTAAGCTCCTTCTAGAGATAAGGGAAACAAATATCTCCAGAGGGATTCACTCCACTGCTCTTCACAACTTTGTATCAGTGAGGCTTCAGGTCTCTGCTGAGATCCCAACAACGTTTTCAGGGTTGAAGAATCTTCCAGTGATGTTGCTGAAGGACAAGGAAAGCTGGTTGGCGCTAAAGGAGCACGTGCCCTCACCTGAGTGGAGACCATATAGTGCACTGCTCTGGTGTACGCTACAATAATCTTTGATGATTAGTCCAGAAATGTGGCATTTCATCCTCCCATCTGATATATCCTTTAAAAAGGTGTCTAGGACTGGAAAAATCCTCTTGTTTCCTTATTCCTATATCACCCTATCCTGCCTGAGGTGGCTCAATTATACGTCTATTGCAGTAAGTGTTATTTATCCAAGAGGCAGGAAGTCCAATATGTGTTCTTCATTAAACCAAACACAAACCTAGGTTTTTTCCAAAGGCAGAAATTTAGCCCTATCAAAAACATTGTGTTTAGCTTTCCAAGCAAAGAGATACTTCAAACTCACCTTTGTGAAGTTAAATCTACTTAATACAGGGTTACCTAATTGCCTCCCTAAGCTCAGGAGTTAAATAAGGATATAACCTGAGGCATGCTGCAAACACCACAGGGGACAAGCAAGGCATCAAGTAAAGTGTAGGCAGTAGTAGTTTTTCCTATACATTCACTCCTCCTAATCTAACCTCAGTTGCAGGGTATGTTGTCACCTTTCAAAGATTCAGGTAACCAGGGCTTAACCTACATTTCTGCTCATGCTTTGTTAATATGCACTGAAATACAAAGATGCAATCCCCCGTGTAAAATGAATAATCATCTGATTCATCCAGTACAGCAGTTCCCTATTTAATATCTTCATCAAAGGAAATTCCCATGAAAGTCAAGTGAAACTCTGCCAGATGAAGGACCTAATAAAAAACTTACATCCCCAACTGTTCATAACTCATGATTTATGCACTGCTTTTACCAAAAAATGCATTTCATGTATTCTTTGATTCAATACTGCACACAATCTTATTCCAGTTATTTTAAGAGCAGATACAAGCAATTTTTTTGCAAAAAAAAGCCCTGACTGTCTGCCAAGAATTTGAAGAGAAAGGCACTCATTTTCTGTACTGTTTGACAGCAACTCAATTTGTTTTAAGTATCCCTGAAAGGCCATGTGCACTCTGGATTAAAGAGTGGGAAGGGGTGAAGTAGGGCTAAAAGGCAAAATGTTGACTTTCATCAGACTGTGGTCTACATGAAAAAAATGTCCAGAGGTCTCAGGGTGACTCAGGACATGTCTGAGAATTGTCTTCTTGCACATTAGACACCTGCTGTTTTAAACAAATCCTCGGGCTTCGCAGAAGGGTTCAGCTCAGCAGAAAGAAAATTCATGCACAAAGAAATGTATCCAGTTACTTGAAAGCAGTTTCTAACTATTTCTCAATTTCCTTCAGCCCACATTTATAGTCATCAAAAGTCACTTGTTGTACATACTCGCATACTCATTTTTGTACAGCTTGCTTGAGGGTTGACAGGGACTTCATTATCCAAGGGTCACCTGGACATCTTAAGACTTGCTGGGAAGAAGAGTATCTCACTGTTTTTCATCAGTTTGGAAGAATTTTTCTTACTAGGAACACTATTCTGGATCTTTGTACTCCTAAGTATTTCCTTCATCCCTCTCAAGGATCTAGCTCTGCTTGTAGTTTTGCTCAGTGTTGGAGAAAGGTTGCTAGAGTTTGGCATCAGTTGATCAGTCTCTCAATTTCAACAATCCTACTAAAGAGACAAGGATATATTTCAGAATCTGGGTTCATCTAATATCAAACTGTGCCTTTTTGAGCTGAAGATGGATACAACAACAACATGAATACCACAGATGGATACTACAACAGCACTTCTCTCAACAGAGGGCATCAAAGAGACTTCAAACTGTGACATGCAGCTTCACTTTTCTGTTGGTCTGCTAGGTTTGGAGTATTGATTGGTTGATTTGATGGTTGGGGGTTTTTGGGATGATTGATTTCGGCTTTTTTTTAAGATAAAATTTAGGAAAATGATCATTCATAGGATCTGATTTTTAAAAATCAGAGAAAACTCCCAAAATGTATTAGGGCCTCATGTTCCTCTTTTGAAAAGCTAAAAATGCTGGGAAAATTTGCTCTTTTGAATATCCTGCAATGTACTGTCTGTATAAAAACTATATTATATAATACATGCAAGCATATATTTCCTTTGATTCTTTTTAGACTTAAAAAGGGAACATCTTACATAACATATATATCTGCAGAAGTAGATTATCCTTTTTTTTTTTTTTTCATAGGCTGGAGGAGAGCTCCCTTTTCATCATAATTAACTACTGAAAAGTGGAAGTCTGGATGATTAAAAGCATTTTTTTTTTCTTAAATGAAATTACTACTCCCTAGAGGCTAAACAGAATATACTCTACATATACACATTTTTCTCTGAATAGTGCTTAGCTTCATATGTATAGATTCAATATGATTGATCTAGTCAGGAAGACCATTCAGAGCAGTGGTACCTAGTAAAGAACAGCCTCAGAATTAAATGTGTGTCAAACCTCAATCTAATTATTATTTTTCTAAATTACGTTGGTCAATAATGTCCCCCTACTCCACAGTTTAGCATATTTTAAAATTCAAATCTCCTCACTACTTCCACTGGATTAGGAAAAGCTGGTGACAATCAAGACAGGGTACTTTCTTAATAAAAATTCAAGTACATGAAGCAATAGCTTGTCTTCCTTTTTAAAACAGGACAAAAACAGATGGAAACTATATGAATTATTTAATTCTTCAAAATAAGACATTCATGTAAGGATTCATAGACAGGTGATGACACTGATCTTTAGTCTTATTTTGTTAAAGGAAATTTCTTGCCTCATAGCAAATTAAGTAACTTAGCAGTGTTATATTAGTTTCTGCTGCATTATTAAAATTTGTGCTGAGTAGAAGACTCAGTCACTTAGATTTTTTTGTTAGATATTTACCAAAAGGAGAATGAAAGACAGGCTGTATCCAAAGCAGTTTGTTGTACAAAAACAAGCATTTTTGTGCCACGTTTTCATGTTTTCACTATTCCATGTCCAGATCATTTCTGATACAAGTGGGTCCTTTTTGTTCATCAGTTTATTGAAGGGAAATTGATTACTAATTGGAAGTACTGGGAAAATAAATACGTTGAATTAGTTCCCAAGGAGAGTAATTTTAAGACAGACATAAATCTCATATTTTGTTTAACTTCAAGCACAGATAAATGTTATGTTACCAAAAGGTCATAAATGCAACTAACAACATACTATTAATATTTACTGCTTTCAAAAGCTAAAATAAACTCCACCAATGAACAAAATGCTAACAGTTACTGAGGTAATATTTTGATAGCATTTTTGTTTCTTTCAAAACTACATTAAATTACAATACCTCAAAAAATTTAAAGAAAAATCCCTACATAAAATTGATCTAGACTCTGATAATAAGTTTCTTGTCACCAATAATACAGTTCAATAACACAGTTCAAATACACAAGATTATTATGAGTTAATGAATTGGAAGAGACAGTGACATGAAATATAAGACAGGATTTGAACTTACATCTGACTTCTTTTAGTAAGACTGTTCTCCCACCTTTATCTGTAGAGAAGGGATAGTGATACTGACCATCATTTTAAAGTGCCCTTTCAATGTGCAGATCAAACACACTGTACTACGTTTGGCGTGTCCCTTTGGGTCACATTTACCAATGACAATGGAAACACGGGACCCCAGCCATGTCACTAATGTGTAGAGTTAATTTGTAGAGTTATTTGTAGAATAAGCATAAGACCCATCAGAATCTGACTCATTGTAACACTAAGCAATAATTGCATAAGAATACTGCTTTCCCATAATTAGTATAAATGTTATTTTAGCAGGAAAATGCTAAATGCTCTTTATATTAGGAAGGAATATTTAGCATTATATTAGCAGGAATATTTAAAATGCTCTTTAAAGATTTGAAAGAAGAACCCATTGAAATTCCTCTCAAGACTCCAGTGGGAGTTTTATCCAGTCTTATCTGTTACATCTTCATGAGAACATTTAAATAAAATGGCTGACTAGAATAACAAATTTATCTGAATACATTGACATTTCATAAATGTGACCTATGCTAAAATCAAGACAGTGGTCACAGAACTGAGATGACATTAGGAATTATCTATTCTAATTGCCTTTCTTCGACAAATAACGAGACAGAAGATGTGTTTAAAAACTATTCTTAATTAACACAAGTTAAATATCAACTCTTTTAAAGCTTGCTGACATTAAACGAAAATTATGTTTGTTCTTCTTCTGCAGCAAATGAAAAATAAAATCATTTGCTGTGATCCAGTAAAGGACATGAAGTGTAGGGAAAACCTAACAAATCTGTAGGAGATCTTTGAACTAGCAATTACAAAAAATGCACTAAACTCCTGGTAGCTGTGGAAAGGAAACATATATTTAGAGTAGCAGGTGACTAACCAGTTACACTTGGAAAACCATTCCAACGACTTTCCAGACCACATCCAATAAACCAGAAAACAGAAGGATGATACTGAGCAAACCCTGGGAGCTTAATTAAAGTAAGTCATGAAGAATGGGGAAAAGCTGCTCTTTTCACAAAAAAAAAAAAAAAACAAACAAACCTGTGCCAGGTTTTGAGAGTGGATGATTTGAAAGTCTGAGATGCTGGCACTATGATTACAAACAGCTAATCAGTTACTGCCATCTACAGAGCTGATCTCACAGCTCCATATTGATTGTTTGGGAAGTTTTGTGTATTTAGTGTCACAGAAGTACTCAGAAGGTCAGATCTTCTTCTGTCTAATACCAGAGGGAATCTTTTTCACTGAATTTAACAAATGCAGAAACGTGCCAAATTTATGACCTGTTAGTTTGGCTCTGCACCAGAGAGTTAACCTGCCATATTATTATTTCTGTGCCTGAGAACATTGAAGAAAGCTAAAAAGTACTTTGCACATTAATATATTGTATATTTTTTAATTTGATAGAGGACTAGCTGAAGATCAAAGACATTGTTTTCTTTCTTTCCCACAGTTTTTCTCCAGTCTTCACTATCTTTTCAAAATACTCTACAAATCATATTTAGAAACAGCATGCCCTAAAAATATCCACACATGCACAGTGAAATTTGCTTCAAATTTTCAGAAAGCCTGAAACAACAGTTCTGCTATCAGGTGTTTGTGTCAGTAGTAGTAGTCTGTAGTCAGTGTCTCACTACTACTGTGTCAGTCAGTAGTAGTGACACAAACACCATCATTATTACAGCTCACTATTGCACACAAGAATGCACTAAGAAGAGAGAGGGATAAATAAGAGTGTCTTATTTTAAAAGTAAGAGTTATTCCAGATGGTATTAAAAAAAAAATGCATAGTAAAACTGAAGGATAAATGTGGCAGTATAATAATTTTCATCTTCTTAAAGATGCATATTCCAGTTTTTGTTAATGTGATTTCAAAAAAATATTAAATGCCTGCAACATATTTCCCCAGATGCCTGTAGTATATTGATATAAATGGCACAGAAATGTAATGATGTTTGGAAAGGATCTGTTGAGTTTCATCTCTGTTTCTGAGGAGAAAATGGACTTTTCTCCTCAGAAATGCATCTGCAGAATTCTTTTTCTGTCAGCTATGATCTCTAACTACAGAGAGGTTGAGAAATATACCATAAAACAAAAGTAGATATTTGGTTAGGATACTGGACCTGATGCTGTTGGAAAGTACTTTGTGAATTTAATTTGCTCTGCAATTTAAGTGGCAGAGCAAAGTGCTCTTGTACTTCTGCCTCTAGCCAAGAAAATGCACTTCAGACCAACAAAGGGACAGAAGCAATTGGCAGTTCTTGCAGGGGCTGCTGGACTACACAAGGCACTGACAGCACACAGAACCCCACACATCACTGAGCTGAGCGGTGGAAAAGGCAGGGGGATGGAGGGATTCATTTCCCTTAAAGTCCAGCTGTAACTGCATTTCACAGAACACCTTGAGATGGAAGTGACCTTAAAGATCACATTGTTCCTATCCTCCTGCCCCACTTGACTAGGCTGCTCAGAGCCTCATCCAGCCTGGCCTTGAACACTTCCATGGGTAGCCAATTCCAGGGATATTTGCACAACCAAACTTAACAGCAATATCATTTCTTGCCAAATTTGGGCACTATTTGCACAATAAAGAAAAACAGCATGAAAAATATGTGTACCAGCACCACCTAGTGATGTCTGCCAAATCAATGGTTCCTCGATGTTCAGAACTCAGAAGAAACCTCCCCAGCTGTATGCAGCACCTGTACCAGCATGCCCATGAACATCACTCAATGATCTTTGAGATGACTTTGAATTTTGTGTCTTAATCTAATTTTTATACAATACAGGCTTGCATGTTTTTGATTAAGATCTTTCTTCAACATACAGACAAAAATATTTGAATTTACTAAAAGATATGTGATTGATCAGTACAACGTGAAGTGCTGTAGCACTGTATACTATCTCAACATTTTAGAGGTGTTGGCTGTGAACCTCAGAGGATTTTGCCTAGAAGTCAGTTGTTGAAACATTTATTCACAAGTAACTAATTAGTAAAAGCCTGATGATGACATTGAAAGATGTCTCAAGTTTATGAAGACCTTGAACATTCACACTTACCAACAATAAAGTTTTGGACTTTGATCTAACTAATTTTTTTGTTACTACAGCAGTTGCTTTTTTATCTGGAGCTACTTTAATTTATTTTTACCCAACAGTGATATTACATTAAAAGAATACAAGGTACAATAATAATATATGAAATATTTAAACATATTTTCTCATAAAAAACCAAAGGCATTGTATTCCACATTTCAAAAGATCCAACAGGCATGATGCCAACAGAAGAAGTAACCTGTGTAGGCCAGAGCTGATTCAACAAAGCAAACATAGCAAACAAAATTCTTCTGAGTACTTAGTGTTATATGTTCATGATTCCCTCAGCTAGCCTGAGGAGTCATGAAGAGCAAGGAGATATCCCACTGTTCACCCCACCCAGCCTTGTTCTGCTGTGGAACACAGGTTCTCCTTATTCAAAGAAATGAGCAGGAAAGGGAGGCAAATATTGGAGTTACCCTAAATTTTGTCTTCTATGTAGTGAACACTATTATTACTTCTGTTGTTATCATCATTGTGGTTGTTATTTGGATGGGAAGAAGTGAATTTCACTTTTGTACCTTTGCCAAGGTGGCATTTCTCCCCAGATACCTGCAAAACTTGGGAGGCAAAGTATCACTATATGCCTAATAATTTTCTCAGCATGTAGACACGTGAAAATTTGAGAGTGGGGTAAGATGGACAAGGCCAGGCTAGATGGCTCTGACCAGCCTGGTCTAGTGGAAGGTGTCTCTGTCTGTGATATGAAGGGATGGCAACTGGATAGTCTTTAGGTCCCTTCCAACCCAAACCATGCTAGGATTCTATTTCTGCACCAGGGAGAAGAGATTCAACAAAGGATGGTACTAAATACCTACCTACAGTCTTTTTCAACAACGAAGAGGACAGCCTTTGGGATGTTTAACTTTTTTACCCATTTTTTCTTTAAAAGTAACTTGAAACCAGATGGTATCATAAAGATAAAAGAAACTCCATTAAGAACCAGCAGAGATGCCATTAGTATGCTAATGGCCAGATGTTTTCTTAAAGAAGATACAAAAGAGATAAAAGATATAAAAGGTGTCAAGAGAATAAATAGATCCTTTATTTTTTAATGTAGAATCCAACACAGAAATGACCAATAGGATAAAGCAATTCAGCAAAGGAAGAAGTTTAAAAAGTCGTTTTAGAAGTCTTGGCAACATTGACTGGGGAATTTAAAAAAGTTCCTGTTAAAAGTTTCTTTAATGGCTTTATATAAACCAGTGTCCCTGAGTGAAGAAGAGATGTTAGCTAGATAATGACTTTTCACTATATAACTATGATAAAAAATTACACCCAATAAAACCTCTTCAAGCAAGATAAAATGCCACAATACTTCACATATGTTCCATCAGTAGAAAACAAATCTGGTCACAAATATCTTAAACCAGCTACCTAATTTATGAATAATTTTACAAATAGGCCTTTTTAGAAATAAATTCTTTAAGACACATATGCATTTATTTTAGTTTAGGTACGTCAGAAGGCTCCAATTACATCCATATCTCAAGTCCTGAAATACTACCTGAGCTTCTTTGTTTGTTTTAAACTATTTTTATTCAGAAATGAATAAAAATATGAACTTGAGAAAAATCTTTCTAATATACAAAAGAGTCTTCTATCTAGGAAGTGGTAACTGTATCAAGCTGAAAACACTCAGAGAATGATTAGGTTAAATTCCACAGTATTATTATATTGTATGAAATGCATTAATGTATGAAAAGTGTAGGGTTTTTTCTTCTTTAGTAAGCAAGAAAGTCCTTGTTACCAAGTGTGTTCTGCCATGCAGCTGCCTGGCTTTGATTCTTTGACATAGAGGGACAGAAGTCCACATGTTTTATGTTGTCCAGTTTGAACGTTCAAAACTGAAATATTTGGTGTGCTTTGTAGAGACTTAAGGAAGGTTTCTCTAAGACAGTCAAGGGAAACAATGTTGGTTGAGTACCTGGTCAAACTGCGCTGCCATCCTTACTCTGCTTCTAGCCAGCAGAAATACTTCAGTAAGCATCTATGGTTAAAGTTACCTTTCTGGAAGCTAAAGATAATGATACCAATTTCTTCTAGGAGTAATCTGAGATTCACATGCGGAAAGTCCTGTATGAAAAGTGGTCTTACTAGATAGATGCAATTGCTCAAATTAAGCTTGTCAATTAGAAGCGAACACATCGATTTTTCACTTCAGCAAATAAACAGCTCTAATGTGAGTGTACTTGTGGTGTGGCATTAACAGTAGGAAAAAAAAGGAAAGGAAGAAAAGGATTTGAGGCCCACTAATTGTGGAGTTTAATGACTTAAAGTACTTTAGATGAGATGATGTTTGTGGGCCTCAGAGGACAAGAAAGGGCAGAGCCATATGGCTTGGGAAGAGAAAGAGGTTTAGCTGTGGTTTACCTGATTTGTAGTGCGTAATTTCTCTTTAAAGCAGGAGTGGGAACACTGAATTTTCCAGTCAAATTTTCATATGAGTTGCATATATGAAGCCTGGAAATTACTCTTACCTCTTCAAAAGAGGACAGACAACAGAAGTTTTGTAGAAATGCAGACAGCTAAAAGAACAGAAATTGAAACTTGTTAACAAGTTTAGAAAGAGCCATGTAGTGAATTTTGAGGTCATATGATAAATTTATAAATGTCGGTCTATTAGGAAAATGTCAATCTGATATTAGTTTCTGCATCCCAGTTAAAGATTTCAAATTAACCAGATAATTGGACCAGGTGAAGTACATCGGAGAGTGCTGATGGAGCTGACCGGTATCATCTCAACAAGGACAAAAAGGAGGATGTTGGAAACTCAAAGTCTTTCTTTAGTCTCTGGGAAGGCTGTGGAGCAAAACCTGAAATCTGCATCCAGGGTTTTGAAGAACAGTAAAATGACTGCAGTCATGATGGACTTAACAAAGGCAAGTTGCACCTTCTGCAGTGAGGCAAGGTTTTGCAGGTGATGTGAGACCAGTAGACATCAGTTACCTTGACTGTAACGAGGTTTTCCTCAGATTTTCCATACTAATACTTCATTTAGAAGTCTAAATACAGTCAACATACTAAATGTGTTGAATACAAAGTGTATAGCCAAATGACTGGACTGGCAGGTTCAGTGAAATCCCGCTGGTAGCCAGTTATGAATGACATTTCCCTGTGATCAGTACTGCTTTAAAGTTTTTTCCTGCAAGTAATGAATTGGAAATTGACACGAGTGTGCACAAACCAAATTCAAACCAAGGAGGAATGAACAGCTTGCCGGGCAGAGAGCAGGGCAGTTTTTTGAGGGATCTTTGAGTTTTTATGAGGGATCTCAATGTGCCGGAGAAATAGACTGCCACAAAGAGCACTAATTCTATCCAAACATAAACTATGTGATGGAAAACAAGCCCATCTAAAGGAAAGTCTGGGGGCTGGCTTACTGGAAAGCCGCTCTGCAGAACATTAGATGGGGGTGCTCATGCTGAACAAGTGGAACCAAGCTGGCAGTGTGTCTCTGCAGCAGTGAGGGCTTACCCACACGCTGCTTTAAAATCATAGCTAGTACACTGAGGGAAATGGTTACACCTCTTACCACAAAGACATATTATAGCTTAGCACAGAGGTAAGTATCTAGATAAGTGTTCAGGAAGTGCCTTTCTTTTTAAGTAATTACTTCTATACCTTTTTAATAATGTTAGTCATATTGGTTTAAATAGAGAGAAGGAACAAAATATTAGGGTTGAAAACACTTCTGTCACTTCCTGAAGCAGTAATTGCTGGAGACTGCTTGAAATGAAATTCAGTCCAAACTGCTAATTTTTTACTGATTCCCTTTTTATGAGAATTTAGCCTTTTCAGTCCTGTGCTATGGCACTTGCCGACTTGTGGCACTTGCATGGAGAAAAAAGCACCCAGCTAGTTACTTTGGATTAAAACACCCATTCAACAAGGAAGCATGTAAAAGTATTTGGCTAAATTAGCAAGTACTGCAGCGTCTCTACAGTGTGAGGGAAGATAGATCCTGACCTACACAGCATTTCAATCAACAGCAGTCTTTCTATCAACTTAAGCCACTTTAGAAATGTCTAGTGGTCCATTAAGTCTGCATCAGTGTAACAATGAGTTATTCTCACATCTAAATCTTCCTTGGTTTTAACAGGACTTAGGCATATGTTTAAACTTAAGCAAAACCTTAACTGGTTTCAATATAGGGAAGTTGAATTGTGAACCTTTAATGAAGGGAGAAGCTAACAGATTAGTATGAGCACAATTTCTGCATGGAGAATTAATTCTCTGATTATATGGATAGCTAAAATACTGACATAAAGTGATGCAAAACAAATCCTAGTTTGAAAGGAGCTCATTGTGTTCTGTCTTCCTGTGTTTATTTTTTATAAATTAAAAGTTATTTTGGAAAGAAGATCGTGTGATTCCCACCGATTCTCAGACTCTTGCCAAGTCCAGGTGCATCATGATATCCTACTACTTTCTGTTCATTATAACCATATTTTTAAAATTATTTTTGCAGACCTACAATGCTGTACTTATTGGCAAACTAAACCATTGATTGTGATGGCAGTGCCTGTTATCTTTGGTAGTGAATAGTTTCAGCTGAAAGCCCACTTGTAAATAAATCATATTTGATACAATAGCTTCAGTATATCAATGAGTTATTTAAAAAATACCATATGCCTGTTGTTTGGGGTTTTTTAAGGAGTTAATGATTTTTTGAAGCCTTCCAAAATGCATTAAAAAAAATGTTTCAAACCTTCTCTCTTTGCTGTTACTAAACAAAGAAATGACACTGCATTATTTACACTTCCCTTGCATTTCTTTGTTTTCTGGCTTGTCTGTTGCAGTGAAGGCTGCGAGCACTTTTCTGGGATGAGCAGGATGACCGACAAGACTCATAAACAGATTAAAAAACAATTTTGAAACAAAAATGGCACAAGGCTTACACCATTCCAGGAGATTTTGATGGCATAAAATGTGTCTGACCTTTTGTGCAATGGAGAAACATCATAAACTTTGTCTTATTCAACTCAATAGCATGGAAAAGCTTTAAAGAGCAGCTGTAATCTCCTCCTGAAAACCAGTGTTTTATAGAGAGGTTGTACCATTTCATCTGGACATTGTAAGAAATATGTTTATTTATAATTTCAGTTATCTAATTAACAATGAAACTACCTAAAATATGTCTCCGTATTTTATTTGGAATGAAACAGAACAATTATCAAAATTATTTGCCTGTATTTTAGAAGGTAGTCCAACAAAAACTTTACATTGTGTAAGTATTCACAAAGCTTTAAATATTCTCTTTTCTGATTTTGAGATTTGGACATTTAAAGAGGGTTGTGTTGTGTCAGTCTGGAAAATGAATTTTTTTCCTAAAATTTAGGAGCAGGGAAGAACAGAGTAAATACAATATTGAATTCAGTATCTAAAGGTTACTTTGTCTATCTCCACCCTTCTGCTTCAAAATACCAGTGCAAAGTAACTGTCACACAATCATGGGGAGTTAGTGATTGGAATGAAGGATATAAAAGATAGAAACCTTGCCTCAAAGGAATCTATTTAACTTAACAGATTTCAGATTGACTGAGCTAATTTATAATAGGTGCAGCTCTGCCCCAGAGATATAGCCAAAGGTAAACAAAGGTAAATAAAGCCTTCTCACTGGAACTCAGGCAAATTAATGTTCTTCTACTTATCTACTCATCCACTCTAAAAAGAAGATTTTCCTCACTTTTTTCACTATATATTCATATCACTTTTTCCTGAATATAAATATTCAAATTTATGGTATCGAATTTGCAGTACAATTTTATTAGAAAGAAACTGCTAGATAATACAGAACAAGATTGAACCTAATGACTGATTAGGTTCAAATGATTTACCAAAAGTTCAGTCACAGGTGAATGCATTCAAAGGGTCCCATAGCCTTTTATTTATTTGGGATAACACACCTGAAGAATGGCTTCACAGTTGAGGGTCTGACCTGTGGATGTAGCGATATGGTCTGACACCACTGCAGCTGCCATTAAGTCATTTTGATGTGTTTTGGGCTAGCACATTAGGAAAGGGCAAAAAATTTAAGAAGAAAACTGAAAATCAGCAAAATAGGACCAGCACCCACAGCAAGCAGTGGCTTCACAGAGGACCTCACCATTCCATAGTGACTCAGGCTCGAAAGGATGGGAATCCAGGCACACTCAGAAGTGCTGGTAGTGCCACTGTCACAAATGCCAAAGTAACCCTGAGCCATAAAGAGGATGTCCCCAAGGAGTACCAATTCACCAAATGTGTGCTCAGATCATGTCTAATCCCCTGGAGAAGCATTGAGTTCAACACGAAACACATCACTCATGGTTATTTTAATTCAAAAGTGCACAGCGAGGAAAAGTGGTACCACTGACCTTGATTTGCATAATACATACTTGTTAGAGCAGACCTGTCAATATGGCCAGGTCCAGAAGCAGCAGATTGCTCCTGTTCGGAGTTCAGCAGCCATTTGTCAGTAAATCTGGTAGTCTGCTGCCCAGATCATCACTGCTGCTAGCTCAGGGCTGCAGTTCCTGCCAAAGAGATGAAAGACATGGGCTCAATTCCTTCATGAGACAGAGTGAGATTAAAGCTGCATTTCTTCAGGTGAATGCCCTGGTCACTTGACTAACAAGCTTGCAGCAGAAGAGTGAGGTGGAAGGGAGCTCTAGATGCTTTCAGTGGAAGTGGGAAGCTGTTGAGCAAGGAACACAAAAGTCATAAGTCAAGATCCAATGAGGTGAAGCAGAAAATGAGGGAAATCCTGGATTTTGCTCTGCACTGATTTAGTTGTGCACTTTGCATTTAATTGTGGTGGAGTAAGATGTCCAATATTAGGAATAGAAATCAAACCCATCAGACAGAGTCAAGTCTGTTCTATCTGTTCTACTGCATAATTTTACTATCCTGAAGATATTAAGAGAGAGGATTTGTGGTGGTTTTTTCCTTTATAAATTTATTTTCCATAAGCAGGAACTGGATAGTTGTGAAAACATGTTCTATAAAATGGAAATGTTAAAGGCCACCATCTGACTGATCAGCTTTGTCTCCTTACTTGAATGTTCACCCCTACTCATATCATTATCACAGAGCATGTGAATTACTATTGGAAAAGTTTATTATTGTAGAAGGTAATGAAACTATAAACCTGAAAGCTGTTTGAGTCCTTCTGGACAAAAGAAGGACTCAAGTGACAGTCACCCTGACAAAAGAAATAGGCCAAACCTTTGTCTTTTGGGTTATATATCTGATTATGCTATAGGTATTTAAAAACCTGAACCTATTGGTTCTAAAATTGCAAAATTTACTTAAATTTTTAATGAAAAATCTTAATGAGAAATTGTGTCTACTTCTTATTTAATTTATATGCAATTTTAAAAGTCTTTCTTCCTGCTGAACACTATTACAGCTTATTTCAAATAAAAATGTCCTTGACTGGAATATTAGATTTTTACTTACACTAGGTTAGAATTGGTGTGTTCCTTCTGCTAAAATCATCATTTACAGAAAAAAGGAAGCAGTCTACTTTTCATTCTTTTAAGTTCTATTATATTTCTAAGAGTTTTATTTGCTTCACTGAAGGTACAGCTGATTCAGGAAGAGATGCTTCTGCAGGAGTTCAGAGAGCAGAGTCCTTATTTTGGATGTGTCAAGCTTTTCTTCCAGAGCCCTTGGCATCTGTAACTATTTACTGCAGATCTTTTGCACAATGAAGGTGCAACTGTTAGCAGAAAGACAAACACAGAAAGGAGATAAGTTTATTATGAAATTAGGTAATAGAATACAGACATTTACTGTTAGAAAATAGTGCTTCAAGAACACATAACAAAATTTATGGGCTGATAAGTCATCTATTTCTTGCAAAATTATTACTTAGTTCTGTTTTCAAGGTTTGTATCACCTTTCTCTGTGCATTCCTGCAGTTAGTATACCAGGACATTTAGTGGGTTGTGTCCTGGGTTGACTATATGATGCTTTTATCCCCAATCATCTCATTCTGTTTATGTTGAATAATAAGTTTTGTACCTTTAAGAGTGTTCCAGAGAGTGAAGGGGGGAGAGAAGAAGCGCGCAGTTTGTTTTCAGACACTGCACTCCTCCTCCACATTCCTGCTCCTGGACTGTGTTGTTTGTGGATGGACAGACAGTGGGACAGAGCTCTTCTTTTGCTTTTTAGTTAGTTTTTAGCTAGCTGAGGCAAAGAAGTTCCCTGGACTGTTTTTTTTTTTTCCTTTTTCTTTGGACCTCTTGAAACTGCTCTGGCCTGAACACCCAGGGGAGCACCGGCAGCTGCAGCTGTGGCCCACCGGGCCGGGCCTGGCCTGCGACAATTCCAGCACTGGAGGGACTGATCAGAGACTGAGTGAGCTGAGCTGCAACCCAGGGACGGGGTTTTCTCAGTTTGTCATCTCTTTTAGAGTGGCAAGGGGTCTCATTGTTTGATATTGTTTTGGGTTTATTGTTTAATAAACAGGTTTTTTCCACCTTTCTCAAGGGAGGTATTTTTTCTTCCCAGACCACTTGGGGGGAGGGGCTGGTTGGATCTGCTTTTCCCACCAGAGCTCCTTTGGGGGATTCTTCCCCAAATTTGCTCTAAACCTGGACAGTTTTGTTCCAGCAACAGCAGTCCAGACAGAGAGAAGAGTCTTGGAACAGTCCTGCAGTCTTTCAGCTCAGGCTGTTTCTAGTTGGGGTGATTTTTGCGCTTCACAAAGATATCCCACAAGTCACGAGCCCTCAGGGACCCAATTCGTTTAAGAAACTGAGTAAGGTTTCAATCTAAGATGCTGTCACACACATGAAGGATCTTCTTAATTTCACCTTCAAAACCACGTCAGCTCAAGTTCAGACTAGGTCAGAGGGGAGGAAAGAATCTTATATTTTTGTTTTGACTTCGTTTGCCCTCCCTGACTCTGTCCTGACAATACAATCAGGCTTTCAGCAAGGTCTCAGTTCCGTTTCAGTGGAGAAGTCAAGGACTAAAAACAAAGACCAGGCAAACTTTTGCCCTTCATTTGTCTATTCCATATCTGTGCCATAACACAATAACCAGGAAGAAGAAGATCTACCACCCTCATTGTCATCTTTCTATGAAAAAAACAAATAATCCTATTTTCCTGTTATGGAGTACCAAATTAACTTCAGAGTAGGGTAAGACAAACTTTTGAAAACTACTTTCCTAACAGCACTTCTGATCTCACAGACTACGTAAAAATATAGTATTGTGAAAATAATAGATGTGATATTAAATTACAGTATAAATATATAACATTGAACAGGCCATGATTTGAGGGGGCTAATCAGCTACATATCCTTCACAGAACACAGCATAATAGTCAGTTGTAAAAGTGAGTTGGGAAGAGAAGAAAGGAAAATCTTCCATCTTCAGTAGTCATCAAGGACAATAAATGTCTATAAACCTTTCAAACTTGTAAAAACAGTCATCTACTATTCTAGTCATTAACCAGATAAAGCATTTTCACTGAAACTTATGTCCAGCTTCGTTTCCTCTACACATTTATTGTGTCTTCAGAACATAGTAAGTATGTAGATTTTAAATACATTAAACTAAGTTATGTTAAACTAAATAAAATAAACCTAAGCTTAATTGATAGGCTTTATCAGCACTGGAGGTGATATTCACAGACCTGTTCCCATCCCATGTTCAGTCATGTAACAGAATGATTCCATATAAGTACTGACTCATTTTTGAAAGGAAATATGAAACATTTGAGTCAATATATTTTTTAAATGTCCACAGGTCCTCTGGCATCATATTTAACAAGGCAAAGCCTGGTGGTTTACTTTATTAGAGTCTCAGCGTTTCATGATGCAGTTATCTTACCCTGAGGAATAAAAGTAGGAAAGACAGACAGACTGGGGACTAATTAATGACTATGACAATGCATGCAAATGGCATGGCAACATCTGAGTGGTCAGTGGATAGATCTTTCTCACCTGATCCTCTTTCTGTTATCTCTTCCACACTGCAGGGCTGCCTAGGTTGTAGCTACAAGATACACACACAGATCATGAAGAGCTGCAAACATCAGGTGCAGCAAACATCAGGTGCCTTGCAGCCTCAGTTTCAGGTTTGTGCGTAATTCCCAACAAAAGCCTCTAGAAAGATCCTGAGTGTTAACCTTTAATGAAAAATTCCATAACACTGATGAAAGAATCAGAGGGGATGTAATAAGCAGAGAATGAGCATGTCAGGAAGCCTTAGGATTACACAGGAAGGTGACCTTCTTCTCAGATGTGTATTTCTGCAGAGTGAAGCCTCCCTGAAAGTCATGACTACTTCTTTAGGCTTTTAATCCCTTGTTTTCATGCGTAGCCTTACCACAAAAACTTAATAGTGCTCAACCATGTGTTCAGGAACATTTTAGCTATTCTGAAAGCATGACAATTACATATCCAGTTAACATGAAAATGTGTTTGACAGCCATGTTCTTCTGTTCAACTCCTTTCTGCTATTTTAACCCTACTGGATTTTCAGCTAGATTCCCCAGATGGTAAGGACTGAGGAAGTCAATGGAAAGAAAAGGGGGAAAAAGTTAAAATTCAAACTTGATAATAAAGGTCAAAATTATAATTAATTTTTCTCATCATAAAACAACATTTAAAAGATCTTAGATTTTTAATTTTTACACAATATAATTAGGGTGTAAAATGCACTAGCATTAAATGGATTCTTTGTCGTTACAGCAACTTTGGTGTAAACCTTTGGTAAAGAAATTGAAGAAACAACAGTAATCATGATACACTTGGAAGCTGTTGTGGTGTTTATTTCTTCCTTGATGAACAGCTGCTATAGCACTTTGCACCATTAAAATCATTTAGTTAGTCTCTAAAATGTGGAAAGCAATTTCTGAAGGGAATTAATTGCTTCTCTAAAAGCTTTAATGATTTTTTTTTCTTCTTTTCCATTTCAGAAATACTTTCCCCAGATATACATTGAAGAGTCATTCTTATAGTGTCAAAATTATACATTGACAAGAACATGTCACTAAAATTTTGCTTCTACAGCAGGATGAACTTCACCGCAATAGTTCAAATTCCTGTTTAAATTGTGCCTCTCTCTGCAAGCAGGAGAGTAATCAAGGCAGGAGGTTGAGGGAGAAATCCAACCCTGCCATATGGTTGAAAGAATGTACCTTTCTGAAGAAAAAGGGCAGATGATCTGCATAGCTTTTGCTGTGAGATGAACCCAGGAACAATTCATTAGCTGTTTACTGTGTGTTGATAGATATCGCAAAATCTTACATCCTCAGATATATCCTTAGACCAAAAATGCTAGGGTGTGCTTTTCTGAATGAAATGGAATCACAGCTCTGACCAGCTTTATTTTAGCAGAAACTTCTGTCTCATGCTTGAAAGAGTGTAATGATAAACACTCCTTCCATTTAGCACAGTTTTGGCAAGTTCACAGCAGTCCTCAAGGTTTTTTTTAATTATCTGAGCTGCAGCTAACATTTCCCAAGGAACTAAACTGGAAGAAACACCTGACAAGACAACAAAAACACAGATAAATGAAAGTTCATATTTGGTTCCATAATTATTTTTATTGCAATAATGTAGAATCTTAGTTTCAATTTTAGGTATTATGTCTTTCTTGTGAAAGGTATTGTTCAAATGTATGTCCTGTTCCTGAATGCTTTAGAGATAACACACTAAAAATATCCATGGTGGATGCAGGCAGAATGATATTTTTGAAGAAAATTATTCAGTCACTGGTAGAGTAAATAGTGTCCTTCAAATGCCGCTGGTATGACTGCAAAGTAGTCAGTGATTTTGTTGATGTGCAATCAAATAAATTCCTTTACAGAAAATTCAACCTAAGCAAATAATTAACTTTGTAGTGCCACTCAGCCAAGAATGATAGAAACCATAAATACTGTATTCCTTTTATTTTTTAAAGAACCAACAAATTAAAGGCAAGAAATAGCATTATGGGAAAAATGATACATCAATTCAAAATTGAACAGCAAATTAGATTAACAGAAATAAGTCTATGAAGGGATCTCTGCAAGGACAGGTCCACTGTCCACAATTAGACTGCAGACTGTAGTTGAGAGCCCTCAAACCTTTTGCAATAAAATCTATAGGCTATGTGTAAATTTCTCTATATTCTTAGTGATCTGACTAGTTGATTGGTTATAGTCACTGTAAAATGTTCAACTCAACACAGAACCCCACATCCAGGTGTCTTTTCTTTCAATAAATCCCTTACTACTGCCCCTATGTGAGTTTTCTTGTCAAGAAGGCTGCATTGAGGGGAAATAGACCCATGGTTGCCTCCCCCAACTCTGAGCTCAGCCTGAAACTTGTGAACATTCAATAAGTCAGGTGACTAAAAGCTACTGGTGGCTTTTTTTGGAGCTGGTAAATTTTTGGTATTTCCCACACTTTCTGTACCTAATAAGCTATCACCTTTTGTCCCCCATGATCTTGTCATTAAACCATCTAGACACAGCAATTAAATATTTATTTGGAAATACTGTTCTCCCTCCAATTGGTGTTATTTCATCATTTTCTTGGTTTGCTTCCTAGTTACTCCAGTATTCCTTTTCTTTTTCTGAACAGACACATACAGGGATTTCTAGCCTGATAAATTTGGTCATTCCTTTTTTTCTATTGCTAGAGTTGCATCCATACATTCTCTCAGATGTTGTAAGGCTGCAGTCTGCAGCTGTACCAGCTAATTCATCCCCTTTACTAATTTCTGTAGTGCTCTTTGCATGACCTAGGCATGACAGTGATTTCTTTAGATATTTAAGTTACCTATTTCTTTTCCATTTAATACTTTCTTGCCTTATGATGTGAAAAATTCCTATTCTTTCCAAAACATTTTAACTGGATGACATATCCCAAGGCCCTACAGCACAAAAATTGTCTGCTAAGAATCAAAAACGCTGTAGGTATACTTACAAGAGTTGGGAGTGAAGTATTAAATTCAAAAGGTATAGTTAAAAGAGCTAGGAGTGAAGAATTAAAATCTAGTGGAAAATTCTTTTAAACTTAACTCAGTGGAAAAATTGTGGGCTTATGCTATATTTTCCATAGAGTTTTCATGTACTATTCTGCAATTGGTTCCCTACAGTTAAATATGTATCCAGAATTTCAAATATTTCACACACTAACTAAAACAAAACCTCTTAATCTGACAAGAAGAACTTGTATTCATCAATACAGTTACATTGAAAAAGAGAGAGATGCAGACCAATACTCAGCTTACTTTTTAAGGGATGCAAATATAGCTGCTGGGATGTGTAAGATACCCCAAAATTTCCACTATCATCAATAGACATATCAAAACAGTCTTGGAATCCAGACTGTTCTGGAATCCAGCAACAAGTATATGACTACTTCTTATCTACAGGCACTTTAGATAATGTAGAACACTTAGGTGAAATACTTTAGAGTGTCTAGGAGGCTCCAAGAGCCTGGCAAATATGGTGTTGACTTCTGGAAGACCCATATTCCTTCTGATGTGGCAGCTGGTTAGCAAATAAGAAGTCACAGGGTATCTGTAGGGTAACTGACACCTTGTGTTTAGACAACTGAGTCCTACTCTGGATTTTCCCTTTTGGGAGCTGGATTGCTCTTAAATCTCAGCTGATTGCATTAACAGGTAGGAGTCTGTGAGTTGAATGACACATCTGACGTGTTTGCTGGAGTAGAATCAGCAGCTCTCAAAGTCAAAGAGCAAGCTAATGAAAAAAACCTCCCTTGATTTTCTTCTCCTTATGTTTCTTTCCACCTTCAGCAGGACAAGGGTGTCCATTTAACAAATTCAAATTTCCAGAGTTACAAGCAAAGCTATATAATCAGTTCAGGAGAATTATTTCATCACAATTACATGCTGTGCAGCCATTTGTGAAAGTGTAAAGTCAGCTTAAAGGAGGGAAATTGATATGTCACCATCTATTGATAGAGGTTCTAATAGAAAGCAAAGGACAAAAGTCAGATTTATGTAAATGCTACTGTTATCATTCCAGCTAAAAAGTGAAACTGGCACAGCTCTATTTCTTTAAGCAGGACAAAATACTCACATCCCATGTGCAATAGAGAGAAATCCAGTTTAGGAATGACAAAAAATCCCCCACAATTTTAGAAAGAATATATGTCGATTATTCAATTAATGCAATTTAGAAATTGACAAAACAATATATAAAACTGATAATCTCTGGGTATGTCAGTCAATCAAAGCAATTAGATTCCAGATTATCCTTTTTGTTAATTTCTTCACTGACGTAATGATGTGCCTGTGCCTCCCAACTGACTTTCAGTTTGTCTCTCTGGGTTCCTTTGACTTCTTTTGTAACCTTGAAGAGCATATTTCTTTCTAAGTAGTCCAGCAAAGCCAAGAGAAATAAATAGCAATGTAATGGTATACACAACATAACTTTGTCTGTAATAAATGTGTATGGCATTAGTGTGCAATTCCTGTTAGCACAGAACCCTGGAAACATTTTTCTCCAGAGAGGTGAAACTCACCCAGTATGGAACAGCAGAAAAAGGAGTGAAAGTCATTTCAGTTACTACTTCATGACACTCACTTTCTCTCTTAGTCTTTGTATTTTCTTTTCTGTTTGAAGCATGAGAGGCTATGAACAACAGAAGCATGAACAACAGCTATTAAAACTTCAGCACATTCGTCTGTTAATTTAATGTAAAGCTGCCTAGAGGAAAATGGGTAATCTTGTTCTCTTCCACCCAATCTTATGGCAAGAAAAACTATAATGTTATTCTAAGCAGATGTTTGCCTAAATCATTGTTTAAATGATGCAGATTTTGCTACTTTTATTGACATTCCTTAGCTGGTCTACCAGAAATGTTTTCCTAATGCCCATTTGAAATCACTCTTGCTGAATATTAAGGCTCTTCTTGTCTTGGATGACAGAATGGGGAATACAGTTATTAAACATGAAAATGTCATTACAAAGCTTGAAGGAACTGTAAATGCTTTGGAATCCAGAGAACAATTTACTAATTTCTATTTTGCATTTTTTTTAAAAATGGTTGTTATGTTTGCCTGCAGTCGCTCTTTTTCTAAATTAAATTTCACATATTTCCATATTTCTTCATTTTTCAAATTTCTGATCGTGTTCTGTACTCCTGTGAGATGACACACATCTTTTTTGAGGCTGAAGTGCCTCAAGCTCCAAGTTCAAGAGCTTAGTATTATCGAGTTAAGAACAAAAAATAATTATGTGTATCTAAACATAAATATGCTCTTACTTAATGCAATGCATGTCAATTATTTCAAATTCAGATACACTGTAGGAGAAGATACCTTTCTCTAAAACTGCTGTCTAAACAGTGGTCCTCTTCTTTGTTCTGTTCCATTAAAAATTTCTACCTTAAAATTTGTAATTCTTCTTGTAAATTCGTATAAAACAAATAAATTTATTTTCTTTTATGTTATCCCCATTGTAAAAAAAAACTGAAGTGAAAAAAGTCCCTCAGAAACCAGATGACATCCTAGCCCAGTATTTTCAACCACTTTTGCCCATTTACCTTAGTAGTTAAATCTCTGCCCTGTTGCTCTACCTCACCACTCTGGATATTTCAGATTCATTCTATGTATAAGTCTTGATTTGCCATTGCTGCTTAATCTGGGACAGTCATTATCTGCTTGCAGTCCATCAGAAGCTGACACAGACGATGACAAAACTCTTCAATAAAATCCAAAAAGTAATTCTTCCATGTGCAGGCAATAAATATTCTTAAGAGCTATTAGATTTATTTGGATCAAGGAATAAAATAAAAAGTCAGTTTCAAATATTTTTAACTACTGCAATTAACACTTGCCCTTCATATAAATATGATATAGATGTACTGGTCATAAGCTGGAATTTATACAGGCTGAAGTAACACAACTCATAATCACTAAAAGTGAGATTTATAAAAGTTTTGCACAAGTGCTGCTGAGTATGTGGCATTCATTTTTCCAGGAGCATTTCAAATGTCCTTTTAAAAGCCAACCAAAGGTTGTCTTGATGTGTCCATTTAATTAGAAGCTGAAAAATGTGATCCTCATGCTGTTGTCAGGAGCATACTGCATGCAGGGATTGAAATACATTTGATTGGCTCCTCAATGTGTAGCTGCACTTCAAGCAACAATTCTGGAGCACAGATAATTGGTGCCCTGCAGCCTTCCCCACTGAAAATCAATTGAATTTCCATTATGTTTCAATTGTCTTGCAGTGGGAAACCTACAGGGTTTCATTGGCTGTGTTTTTTTTATTATTACCTTCCACACAAGAGAATAAAAGTTTTTAATGCTTTTTCCTAGGTAAACTACTAGCAACACAAGAAAGTAATCAATTCAAACAATCTGCTCTGCATGAAACTCCCTTCCCAAAAGGGCAAGTAATCTTCTGTATAGCACTGATTTTCTCATACTTTCAAGCCTTGCCTCAGTCACCATGGTCTGCAGATATTTTTGCAGGGTATTCTTCATGTAGTACTTCATGTTGAAATAAAAAGGAAATCTGCAAGCTGTAGATTGAGATGCAGAAATGCAAACTGAGGTCTGGGTGAGAGCCCAAGACAAGAGGCCGTGAACTGCAAACCTTTGGGGTAGTAAAGGGCATGAAGATGGGTGCCAGCCAAGGGAAGAAATGCTGAAAGACACAGCAGGAGCAGGGAACTGCTGACCTTTTGCTGAACAAAGGAGATGAAGATAAGTGACTCCAGCGAGGTGGATGAGCAGCAGAAAGGGAGGGCAGGAGCAGAAGGACTGAGGAGGAAGAGTGAAACTGGGTAGATGGTGAGGGGGACCTTTGTTGGGAGTCCCTCCTTGGAGCCACCAGATTGAGCTGTTTTTGTGTTACTGCTCTGTGAATAAATGGCTTTATGGAACGAGACATCAAAGATCCTGCCATGGCAAATCCAGGGTTGAGCCAGTCAGGAAACCAGTGTGGGTGTGGGTGTGGGTGTGACTGGGGGGTGTGGGGGAAGTCAAACAGGGACCTGTCGGGTCACTGGAGCCGCTGCTGTGAAGGGGCTTCAGTCCCACAGTGACAGTCCCTGAAGCTGGCAGTGCCACTGCCACAGCCTGTCAATGGTCAGACCAGTTTCCTTAACAAAATAACAGAACAAGCTTCTCAGTTACTCCTTTGTATAGCCAAAACCTGTGCCATATAAAACTGAATGCAGACCAGACTGAAGCAAGGACGTGTTATCACCACTTTGTATTTTATTTACAGCAACTGTTTTCACCTTATTAGGTTGCAAAAGACATGACATCCATATTGACTTCTCACTCCTCTTCAACTCAAATTGGCCAGCACTGAAGGAAACTCTTATAGTCATTCAAAGAAAGTTGGATGAATGTACTTCTGTGTAATGAAATACAGCTTTACTAAGAAAAAGAATCCATCCATGGTCTTTCTCACTTTACTGACAGCCTTCAGAAACAAAGCACAATGATATTTAACTATCTGGTCAGAACAAACATAGATGGCATTTGGGAAATAAAGGAGTAAAGGAAAAACTAGTGCTTTATTAGATCAAATCAATTGGAAAAGAATGTTCTTAAAATGGAGGACTGTATTATTAACAGCAGTCTCCCATGCCTTATTCTGATATTGTTATGTGATTTCAGAAAACTCAGGGGAAAGGCAAGCATTATTTTAACCCTCTATCAGGTAACAGAATAAAAGATTTATGGAGAGAAAAAAAGTTGTGAATGAACTTGAAATCAATGTTCCAACAAGTAGTCTAACATCACTTTACAGTATAAAGAGACATCATCTGTGGCTCTGAAAACTTGACTTAACATTTTCAAGTTATATTTTGAATGCATTCCTCCTCTGTAATGCTGAAGAGTTAGATCAAACACTTGCTTCCATAAACTTATGTGTGCCAAATTCCTAATTTAATTCACAAAGTATAACCAATGACTTACTAATGGATGTTACATTAATATAGCTATAGAAACACAATTACATTAATTAAAACTTTGTAAATGCTGTAATTAAGATATTCAGTGACAGCTGCCTTTCCTGTCCCTTAGCTTCGCCCAGAAGTCTCTCAGCACTACTTATTTTGGAATTGGCAGCTGCATGGATGCAGGAAAAGCCATCTGTTGGTATTTTTTAAATGTTAACTGAGAGAAGTTCCAAGCAATTGCCTCTAATACTTAAAAAAATAATAAAATTAATTATTTCTTTTAAACTTGTGTCTGACTTTGGCAGGAATTATGTCATTAGCACTTAAAAATGAAGGCATCTTTGACTTCCTATCTGACTGATACACTCTACCAACATAGGTTCAGAACAATACCTTTGCCTTACTTGCATAGGTAAAGCACTTCAAGGTTCTAGCCCGGTCATATTTGAAAAGCTGTATTATCCAGAGAGATACTATCATCTACAAAAGGTCTATAAAGTCATTCTGTGGATATTTGTTCTTCTTCACTATCAAATCAAGGGATTTTTTCCCTTACATTTGGAATTTCAATGGGTGCAACAGAGATAATTTTGAGACCAGTCCATGTGACCCTTCTTTCTCTTCTGTAACTTCAGTATCTGCTAAAGCAGGCTGCCCTTCACATATAGGAAATTCAGAAAGCTACCAAAACTCCTCCATATTAAACTATTTGCTTTCATATTTTAATTTCTTACATATCTCAATGGACTCTGGATCTTGCTTGTCAGCACAGCTGACTTACTCCCTCTTCCCCTAATCTAGCATTCCTATTCTGTTAATTTAATCTCACAATATGAAGCCATTTCCTTGTGAATAACATTTCTCCCTCTTTGATGTTTACATCCTCCAAACAATCTGTTGCTGTTATCAGACCTGAAGGAATAATGAATTCAGTGAATTACACATTTTTTCCCTATGTCAGCAAGCAGATGGTATAATTCTCAAACTCATTCATCATTTAAAATTATATTGGAAGAGCTTTCAGTTTTGCTGCGTGGGAGCTACAGGAGTGACAGACATGCTGCACATCCACATTACCAGCTAAGTTAACTCCATGGTTTACTCCCATGTCCCAGTTCCCCAGTCACCAACATTATAAAAACATTCATTCACATTCACTTCTGAAATCTTTGGTAGCATAGACTTACTCTACCCTGAGAAGAAACAGCATAACATCGTGATAGTTTATTTCAAGCACAATTTGCAGCAGTCAATAAGAATAAAGTAGCATCAGGTCTGATTTCCTACACCCACTTCAAAAGCAGGCTTTGTCTGCAAACATTTTGAAGTACTTTGAAGTCCCATCCTAGCCTTTCAGGCATATACTCAGTACTATGTTAAAAACTCAATGTTCCCGTAATCTGAAACTCAGTTGTCTTCTTGCTTCAGACCCTGCAATAAAAAAAAAAAAAAAAAAAAAAAAAAAAAAAAAAGCCAAAAATAATCATTGTAGTCTAGGGCCATAGAGAACTCATGAAGAAATCTTCTGAGGAGGTTCAAATTTGCGTTGTACAAGGCATATTTGGCAACTCTGCTGCTAAACTTAAACAGCTTTGAACAGAATGGACACAATAGCTCTACGACACTTAACTGTACAAAAAGGCATTTAATATTGTAGAGGTAGCCAGGAAGCCTGCTTAAGAATTTTACACTCTTCCAAGGAAATGTTCTGTTTAATTCAATGGTGCAGTACCTCAGGTGAAACAAGAGCAACTTACCAGCTTTTCCACTGACAGAAACAGGTTGAGGAACAGGGAGAGCATGTAGATACGTATTTGATATTTTAGAGTTTTACTTTACAGAAGTGTGCCAGCCTCTACTTTCTGAGGTGACTTCTCATTCAAAGCAACCAGTTATACATATGACAAAAGATACAATGGAGCTTTTAAAGAATTTCATTATTAAAATATAAATAAAGCATAAATAAATCACTATGAAATTTAGTAGTTACCTTGCATGTCTAAGAATATCATAAATTTCTTGTAAATCTGATGTTACACTGTTTCTAGCAAACTTTAATTTCTAGAAGTCTGGGGCAGTCTAAGACAACATTTTTTTTTCAGAGCTGAATAGATAGAATGAAAAAGAAAATTATAATCTCTGATGCCAAATTTTCAGTGCTGACTCCTGTAATAGAATGTAAACCCATGAATTGTGTAACAGAAGTCTTCCCTAAAATGCCTGGAGAGAATAGCTCATCACAGAAAGGGACATGAATGAACCAGTCATAGATTAAGGAACCACTTAAACTTTTGTTATAAAAGAATATACCTCAAATCCAAAGCCAATTTGAGAGATGCATTATTTGGTACTAACCATCCTGAATCCTTTCCCTAAAGGGAAAGGATCTAAGCTCTTTTTCTTGGACAAGCAGAGAAAGATTTCATTCATTTATTTGAAACAGCTCTCTGTGCTCTATTTCATTATTTAAAACAAGTGCATTTCAAGTGCAAAACCAAATTCTTTTATTTCACTGAGGAGTTTGATCCTATTTCTCAAGCAGCTAACTGCCTACTTTCTTGCCATGTAGGAGATCAACATTTCATCAATATTTCCTTAGCCAGTGACTTTTTAGTACTAAAGACAAAAACTTTCATTCAAGAACTACATTGTGGTATAAGCAATTATATAGGGTTGCAGAATTATGTTAATTCTCTCAAGCTTAGTGAACTAAGCTACTATAAATCATGGACACTTACACTGCTTCTCTCACACATGCACCTGTGGTGAGACTAATCTAACTTCTACGCTTGAGCTGGCTTTACAAAATTAAGGGTAATTTTTAAACACAGTTTTCAGATGTTGTAATTAAGGGTGAATAGAGGACCTACGAAGATATAGTTCTGCTCATAAGCAAATTGACTGAATTCTTCTGCATTCCATTAACCTAGAATGTATTAATAACATTGTGATTCAACTACATAGCAATGCAAAAATATTTTCATTATTTCAGGGACTTCTTTCAAAGTTAGAGATTTCAAAATTATTTTAAAAGTTCTAGGAAGAAATCCCATAATCTATGGTAGGTTCTTTATATTAGCAGAGTTACAAATACTCATAAATGTTGCTTCATCAAATTACTTGACTTTGGATTAAAATTAATAAATTAAAAAAATAGAAAAAACTCCAGTAAAATTTATTTCAAATAGTCAGCATTGTTTCCATATAAACAAGCTATCAAGTGAACATATCAAACACACCACAATCTTTATGAACTTCCATTTACATCTAATTTATTCATGTTTAAAAATGGAGTTTTGTGATATAACTCCATTATGCCCTGAAAGGCATTGATAAGTCAAGAATTCATGGTACTAATAAGAGCAAATCTTTTTTTCATTTTTGAAATTGTTCCCATGAGTTTTAAAATAGTTTTTAAACTTTCATTTTTGAGACTTTCCGCCCTCTTAGATTGTAAATATATGAAAAAGAAAAATAATGTCATTAATAAAATGTGGGGGTTTTCTCATCAATAGTAGAAAGAGGAGAGAAGATGAAAGGGAAAATTCAGTACCCAATGAATTAAGGACTTCAGAAAAGTCTTGGCATAAATGTGAACCCACTAACATTTCCACTAGCAGAATCAGAGTATTAGATGTCCACCTGCATGAATATTTTGTTGTGGTAGTCTGGAAATTAACTTTGAAAACATTCGTAGCAGTAGAAAAAGTGTAGAAAATGTCTTCTACATTTGTAGTAGGGAGTAGGGAATGCTTGCACAAGGAGGTTTTTCAGGGTTTATGTTTTCACACATATTAATGATACTTTCAGAGGACTAAAAATCGTCACCCCATTGCATTTCAGAAACTGATATGTATATGGAACTAAACCTGAAGATAATTTTCTCTTCAAATTCTCTCCATCTTTCTTCCTCAAAGGAAACTTGAAGATGTCAGAACTGATGAAAATAGATTAAATGGGTTTAGTCTTACTTAGCAGAGCAACTGTTAGGGATTCCAGATTGTACTGTTGATATTAAACACATTCCAATGAAACAAGAAGGTGACAGAATTCTGTCCTTGAGGGATTAATAGATAATTTAAGAATAATTATCCTTCCAATTCACAAGGTTGAAGGAAAAAAACACATTTTAATCAAATAAGGAGAGCTTGATTAGATATTTGACAGTGTTCTCTATTGGTTTAGGCTAGATAGTGCCATGAAGGACCTGACTGCAAAGTAAAACACACTCTAGATAAACATAACACAGAATTCTGATTTTGATTCTAGTCAGAAACAGATACTAAGAAAAAGATTCAAGAAGTTACCAAGACAGGCAGGGGGAGAAAAAGCAGCCACTGCACTCAGCTGCACCCTGGTTTCCAGCAAGTAATCCTGTTCCTGCAGCACAGCAGGTTCCATACTTCGAGATTCCATCTGGCACTGGGGCACCCACAGCGAGTTTGAAGATGACAGTAAGCTGAGTAGTACAGTTGATAGCACTAGAGGGAAGGGATGCCATCCAGAAAGATCTCGACAGTCTTGAAGAACGGATTGGTGCTGTGGGTGCACTCAATCCCATTGTCTATGCTATTGATGTAGCTCTTAAACTGTTATTTGTTTCTGTACACACCCTTAAGGAACTCTGCTCCTCACTGGTATCCACTTGGAATTTGAGCCACTGACCATAACTCTTAGGATGCAGACTTCTAGCAAATTCCTCAGCCTCCTAACCGTCCATCCACCAAACACAAATGTTCCCAATTTATTGGACAAAATGTTGTGCGAGACCATTCCAAAAGCCCTACAGTAATCCAGGTGGATGACTTGTGTAGCTCTTCCCTTGACAATGTCCCCGACACTGTTACTGGACGTATTAGAAGGGCACTAAATTCATCAGGAATAATCTGCCTTTGATGAAGCCATGCTACCTGTCTCCAATCACCTCCTTGTCCTCCATATGGCTTGATATATTTTCCAGGAGAATCTGTTCCATGATTTTACTGGGCACAGAAGTGAAGCTGACTGGTCAGTAGCTCCCAGGATCCTTCTTTTTATCCTTTTAGGAAATGGGCATCGTGTTCCACTTTTTCCACTCTATGGGGACTTTGCCTCACTGCCATGACTTTTGAAACATCATGGAGAGTGACTTTGCAGCAACATTCATCATTTCCCACAGGAACCTGAGGTGCATCTCATTATGTATCCACAGACTTGTTTATTGCTCAGGTTTCTCAGGTGATCTTAAACCTAATCTTCATTGGCCTGTAGTAAACACCAACCCTGAGTTTTCTTTTGCTGGTTTGGCAGCTAATTTTTACCTATAGCTCCTAATGTGCTCATCCCTTGTTTTCAAAGACAATTCTGTGTAGTCAATCAATGTATTTTTTTACATAAAGGGCAACCCTTCTGGCCCTACCTCAGCCTTTCTTACTTGTCCCTTCTAAATAATTTGTATTCACCAATATCATCACTCTAGTAGCCTGATTCACCCCACCACATACCAGTAATAGTGATTAGATCACAGATTTCCAGCTGGACAGTGGCTTTCAACTTCTCTGGTTTGTTCCCCATCCTTTGTGCATTGGCCCAGAGGCACTTCAGCCAGGCAAGTAACAGCTTTTTAGAGGAACACACCCTAATTATTTTGAGGCTTTTCACAGGCACTTACCTGTTGGTTTCTAAAACATCGACAGCCCCTAGTTCTCTGTTGCTCAAAATTCTGTCCCCTTCTTGTAATTCTGGTTTAAATTTCTTTTTAAAAGTGAGATCAGCCTTTTGTGAAAGACCCCCTCAATCCACTTTATGAGCGATTCCCATCAGATCTCAACAGACTTGGCTTCTGAAAGGTACATCCTGGATTGCTGTAGAAGTCAAAACCTTGACTGTGTGACCATTGGTACAACCAGGTATTCAACTGCTCACCACCTTCTTCATAAATTCTCCTCTCTGACTGGGGGAATAGAGGAGAGCACACTCCCTGTGCTCCAGACTGTTTTAAGACTGCTCTGACAGACTTATCGTATAATCTCTTTTGATTGCTCTGTTGCCTCATCACAGTATCACTAGACCCTATGTGAAGCAGTAGGAAAAAGTGATAATCTGTAGGTTTCACCAGACTTGGCAGCCTCTAGGTGTAACACCGAGTGCAAGCTCCTAGTAGGTTGCAAATTTCTCTGGAGAAATTGTCTGTATAACAAATTGGTGTTTTGTTGCCCCTCAGTAAGGAGTGTCTAATTACCACTAATAATTTACATCCTTTTCTGGTGACACTGGTTCTAATGCAGGCAGGTGTTTGGATCAAATTGCATGGTTGACTTCTTGTGTGTCCTATTTTTTTCCTACATGCTCTTCATTATTTATTCCTACATCACTGTAATTGTTAAATAGGGTTGCTCCAGGGGAAAGGTTCTTCTGTTTTGAGCAAAGGCAAGGATCCAGTTCACTTCATCTCACAATTTACTTGTATCAGTCATTTTAGGGTTGAATTTAAACTTCCCTATTTCTTCAGATGTTCTTTAATAACATTTCATGAGGTTTTTTTGGGAAACTAATGCTCTGAGAAAATGTTTAGTCCTTTTTGCATCAGCCTTTACAACAGAAACTGTTGCACTACAAAATTTCATCAGCCCTACTTAATCTAGTTTAAATAATTGATATAGAAATGTTTTGTACAGCTGTGCTAGATTGAATCAGACCCCAACTTGCCATGCATTTTTTTTCACTCTGTAATCATAATTGGTGATACTTATAAGGAAAATCAGCAGACTTATTTTGAAACTGCTTGATGCATTCTCTGCTTTCATATTCATTGACTTCCTCTCTGTATTTCCATCCTTCTGAAATTTAGTTTTAAATTAGAAGCACTGAGAAAAAAGAAGCGTACATTTTGGTAATTTCTTAAATTTTCTCAAGAAAAACATTATGTGCTTCTGAAAGCATTTGGGTCAAAAGATTTGGAGAAATTTCTGGATGGAATTGTCTAGATTTGTCTCAGGCTAAAGAAATTCGAACTGCTTGAGTTTTCTACAGTAAATAAAACATCCATCTGAATACTAAAAATGGTGGCTTATGTTACCATCAACATTTCATTTAATGGAATGCTTAACAAAATCTGAAGGACTTGATGTTCAAAACTCTCACTGCTCCTGGCATCTCTAAATCCTATGAATATATAAATTCCACTGTATGCGAAACACTTTTTTTAAATGCAGGGAATTAATAGTAAATAGAGAGCCGTGTAACATGCAGGATGCACTAGAGGAGGAGAGGGAGCTGCTCTTGCTTGCTTTTAATTCAAGATAATACTGCCTTGACTCTACTGCCTTGACTCTAAATCACTACCAACATTTTTAAGAAGCAGACAAATTATATACAGCTACTCCTCTTCCTCCTTTGACTGAAATTAAGATAGTGCTCAAAAACTAGGTAGTGCTCAAAAGAGAGAGTGTTTGTCCAAAGAATTGGGTCACCAACCAAATGTGGGAGAGAGAATTCCATCTGTCATCTTGCTGTAGAGTTAACAGAGCTCATTGCTCACCTTCAGACACTGGAATCTAGGAATGTTTAAATCTCTTGATCTTCATTTCCTTAGAGCTCAATTACCATCCCTAAAGATGTGTTAAGTCTGATCTTAAATATACATAGGAATAAATGCATAATGATTATGAGGTCTTTGGACACTATGATAATAACTTCCATAAAAATATGAAGTCTACAGAAGTACCTCTGCTATTTTTTCTAATTCCATTCTCCTGAACTTCATTGATAAATATTAATGCTATTTTAATACTTAAACATCTTCCACTGTGTGTTCCTTGTACTTTTTACATTGGCACCTAAGCTTCCCTTAAGAAATTATAATAAATTTCTAAAGACCTCCCCAGCACATCGTCTCAAACCAAGCAAACTATCATTATAGCCCATTTTACTGATTCTTCCTGTGTTTTAGTAATACCCACAATATGCCATGCAGAGTACAGGTAATTAATATGTGAATCATTCAATTAGAGCTATGCAATTTGCTGAATGTTGTCTTATAAACACTGTATAGCTGAACAGGAAGAAACAGAAAAACAGAATTAATTCTTCTACACATTCACAATAAAATAAGAACACATTCCTTAGAAATTATTAATATTAAAGATTTCTAGCACTGTTCTGCCGCTAGACATTTCTTTTCCTGTTGGTTTCTAAAACATCGACAGCCCCTAGTTCTCTGTTGCTCAAAATTCTGTCCCCTTCTTGTAATTCTGGTTTAAATTTCTTTTTAAAAGTGAGATCAGCCTTTTGTGAAAGACCCCCTCAATCCACTTTATGAGCGATTCCCATCAGATCTCAACAGACTTGGCTTCTGAAAGGTACATCCTGGATTGCTGTAGAAGTCAAAACCTTGACTGTGTGACCATTGGTACAACCAGGTATTCAACTGCTCACCACCTTCTTCATAAATTCTCCTCTCTGACTGGGAGAATAGAGGAGAGCACACTCCCTGTGCTCCAGACTGTTTTAAGACTGCTCTGACAGACTTATCGTATAATCTCTTTTGATTGCTCTGTTGCCTCATCACAGTAGGACCTTCCAGTCTATGGAATGACCTGAAAAAAATATCTATTTTGTTATCAATTGATTAATTTTTTACAACTTTAAAAGTTCTTGCCTCTATTTCATAAACGTCATTAGAAATGCTAGACCCTGTTTTTGCCATTTAATGTGTCTGTACATAAAAAACTTTTTGAGCTTTGTGGGTGAGAAATCTTTTATTTATGTCTTTATTATTAGAAAGATTTGTAATAAGAGTTTATTTCTTCAAAATTAAGTAATAATGATAGCCCAGCTGATCAAGGATTAGCCAAAATGTTCATGGAGCATTAATTTTACAATACAAAAACTCCTACTGTAATTACTATTTGTTCTTGAACATTTCTAAATCTCTTTACCCATTCTAATACTTGTTAACACAGCAAGCCTAGTATAAATAAAAAAGGAACTAAATGTTATGTAAATTAGGAATATAGATATAATTGCACATTTATATTTCATATACTGCAATACAGTCTAGTCTGAGAACTGTGAAAGACTCCTGCACCATTTCCAGCCACAACTGGCAACTTCCCACATGTCTTCACTATATCCATATAGCGGAATATCATAGGAACAACCTGGGCTGCGCCTCTGTAGCCAAAAATATTTAACTTTTCAATTCAAAGACCAGGACAGGATGCTTTGGAGACTACTTTTTGATTTCCAAGCTTCTCTCAGTCACTGTGTCAGCCACAGATGTTTTTGGTCCAGATTATGTCAAACTGTGTGTTTACCATTAAATAGTCTCAATAATTTTTCTTAGATTAGTTTATTAAAGTAGACAAGCCAGAAGAATATTTTTAATGTCCTTATAGCTACTCTGTGAAATTACAAAATTCAGGAAGCTGAAACAGAATTGAAATTATGAATCAGTCTTAATAATCAGCTCAGAACAAATCTACAAACAAATTTAATATCTGAATTAACTCCACTGCATTGTCTTAGAAAGGGCACAAAACTTAATTCGAGAGAAGAAGGAACTAGCCAGGAAAGATATCTGTTGTGCATCATCACTACTGGCTCTATCTAAACACAGATAGCAAGGCATAGGTGCCTTCTTCCCTGACTTACTGACAGATATCTCACAGACCCACCTGCCTTAGGGCAAGCCAGGACTCTTAATACAATATACAAAGATGTGAAAAATCACTGGCCTTGAAGAAGATGTATTCAGTGATCTTGATAGTAGGGAAAAAAAGAAGGTAAAAGCATGGACTCAGGTCCAAGATAAGAAGAAGTGATCACAGGATATGGCCAGGATTTGTTGAATTAATACAAGGTGTAAGAAGCACACTGGTACACAGTCTCAGATAATTAGTAGAAATTAACAGACAATTAATCTGGAAACAGAGAAAACCATTCCTGTGCTGATAGCTGGTCATCACATACTGGTTTTGAAGATCTCAGGAGCCAGCAGTGAATTGCAGCAAAATAATGCTGATCTGCATCTGATTAATTTCTGCAATGAATTCATTCCAGGCAGTGGACAACAAACAGATTCACATACTTTGGAGATTTTTGTCTCCCCCACACCTGATTGTATTACAGGGTATCCAATAGAGCTGTTAAATAAAATCCGCTTAGCTGAACCAATAATAAGATTTGTTAATACTGTTTTTTATTTGATTCACTAAAGTGCCTAACATTCTAATAGAATTAGGTATTTCAGCAAAATATGCTGAAGTAAAAAACATCTCTGATTAGAAATTGGTGGTTTTAAAATTTCAGCTAAAATAAAAACATAGCAGCTTCGGAAATGTGAGAATTGACATTTTCCAACTTGTGGCAAAAATGTCAAAACAGTAGAACTTTTCACAAAAACACTGCAGTGCCATCATCAGTGATAACCTTAATGAAGCCAAAGAATCAGACAAACGTCATGCTAACAAGATGGTGAAGGCTCTAGAGGGAACAGCATATGAGGAACTACTGAGGACAGGAAACTAAGAGCTCCTCATTGTCTGCAGATTCTTCAAAAGGCTAGGCAGAGGGACAGACACCAATCTATTGTCTCTGGTGATCCCTCACAGGACCCAAGGGAATGGCCTGAAATTGTGTCAGGGACGTTTAGGTTGGATATTATGAGAAGGTTCTTCACCCAGATTTGGTTGGGCACTGGAACAGCTTCCCCTGGAAAGTGGTCACAACACAAAGCCTGGCAGAGTTCTAGAAGGAACTCTGTCAAATTGTTCAATTTGGACAACTGTGTCAGGCACAAGATGTGACTCTTGTAGTTCTGTGCAGGCCAGGAGCTGGATGTTGATAATTCTTGTGAGTGCCTTCCAACTCTGGATAGTCTGTCTATGAGCCTTTGAACATCTGATACTATACGTGATACAGAGAAACGCACGATACTGCAGACAATACAGATACATATCATCTAGAGATTTCCTCTGCTCTGCTGGAAAGGAATGCATTATATCCACATCCACTTAAATAATGCACTGTCATAGGAGTGGCACAGACTTTGACACAGTCATTCCAATCTGGTTGGTTTTTCCCATATCATACATCACTTTTGCTGCAAATGATCTGAAGGAAACCAATACATGCAGGTAACTCAACACTGGGCTGAGGCAGGTCAAATCATTATCAAAAGATTTTAAGTGCAGCTGAAAGCAGAGATCTTTGGATATCTCATGTGGAAATGTCTCAGAGGATATTCCCAAATTAAAGTGGTTGCATTTCTAAGGGATCTCCAGAATTGAGAATGTTTTTTTCTTTTACTGCTACTTATACAAAATGTCATTTAAAGGAGATACAAACAGAGAAATCAATGTTGATAAAGAATATACAAGTCAGTACAAGCTTGAACAAAACACACAAAACCCTAGAGCAGAGCTGAGTGCATCCAGAGAATTCTGTGACTAACTGAAAAGACAGAATCAGACATATCTGTTCACCTAGACTTACTGGTGACAGATGCCTGAATAAACACAAAAAAACCAGAGGCTAGTAGCTCATTTGCAGTTAGAACTAAAGCAGCCTGGCCTGTTGCAGCTCTGCACATCAGAGAATTTAAAAATAGGAATTTTCTACCTTGCAGAAGGGCTGAGGAAAAAAAAATTAGAGAGCAGGTGGATCAAAAATACAAAATCACCTGAAGTTTGTCACTGTCCTCAGAACAGGGAGCAAAATACTAGGATTTAGCTTTCAGGGCAGATTCATCATGAAAGATGGTAATCCATGGTAATGTCTCTGGGATCATAAATTTGCATGTAGTATAATGTGCAACTTCTGGCAGGGCAATCACCAGGCAGCCTTCCTCTCCTCACTGCGGAGACATTCTTCCAAGCATCCTAAAATGCTGAAATTACATCCATTCTTAGGTGTCTTCTGAGAAGTCTAATTAGTTTATATTCTAATACATCAATAGAGCATAAGGAAACAATTATTTCTTTACATCTGAATATAGCCAGATAGAGCCATTTCTGTGTGTGGATTTAATTTTATTTATGTGACTCTTATGGGCTAAATAGTCTCAATTTAGAATATTTTTATCTGAATTATTTTTTGCAAAATATTTATTTATTGATTTCAGTATTTGAGGAAAATAAAACACAAGTTTTTAAAGAAATATTTAAAACATTTTTTCTTCCTCAATCTCAGCTTAAGCCAAATTCTTATCCTTTCAAAGTCTCAACTTCCCTTGCTGTTAATATAGGTATTAAATTAGTAACATGAAAAAAAGTCCATGAACCCCATATTCAGTTCAAACAAGGAATTGTTCACACTTCAGCAGATTGAGCTGATCTGACTTCAAACAGGTGATGCAGTTCTGTAAACCAAAATGGAAGAAAACTTACTGAATGCAGGCTGAAAGCCCACCACAGAAAAGGTAGGGTAACCACAGTATAATATCTACTGGAAACAGTTTGACCAAAAAATTGTACTCAATCACTTTTAAAAGCCTGAAAATGAATTTTTTTACAATGTATAATGAATATACTAATAGAGTAGAGGGGAAAACAATTGGCAAAGTTAGATTTCTTCAGGATGAATCACCTGGAGCATTTATCCATGTTCACCACTTAATCTACTGGAGGTATTATTGAATGGGTGTGTGAAAGAAAAAAGAGCAAACAAGTCACTGAAAACAGTCCCTAGTGGATAAAAGTGTAAATGGGCAAAATTCAAGAAAACACCTTCTCTTCCACCAGTGCTTTTATAAAGGCAAAGTTCCACATATGTACAGTGATAGATCCACAAATTAGGTTAAAGATAGTTGGAGTCTCCATATACTCTGTAAGAAAATTTTAAACAATTGAACTTTAGAAGATGAATTGTCTTTTCTATGCTTCTAGTGAGAAAAACATTATTTTTAAAATTTTATTTTAACTCTATCTGAAAGCAATAAGCAAGAAAGAAAAGCAATTCAAGGAATGACTTTAAAATCGAATAAAAAACTAAAACCACTTTAATGGCCAAATCAAATTTTTCTGTAGATAACATAACTAGGAGCAGAGCAGAAAGAGAAGAGATAGAAATAACACCAAGTGGAATCTTTCAAGATTTTACATAACTAAGTGACATACTTCACAGAATTTCCATCTAATGCTACAATTCCTAAGTTTTTATTTTCTGGCTGTCCTTACAGGATAAGAATATTTTTGTTTGTTTGTTTTTACAGTCTTCTGCACAGGCTGAGTCCATTCAGGACTAGATATGGGTTTAATTTTATATGCACTTTCTTCCCTCAGTACCAACACATCCAAAATAATGCAGCAAGCTTTACATGGTTTTCAGATGACAGAGATATATCTGACCAAGAATCCATTCTTATCTGGCTGCTTATTCAGCAGACAACCCATATCCATGACTACATCCTCATACCTGCTTTCTCTACTGGGGGACACCTAATTCTCTAGCTGTTCACTTTTCATGTGTAGGTTGGCTTTTTCAGATCTGTAGTTACAACAAAAACCAAGGAGATCTGGTGCATTTCCTTGAGCTTAAGAGCTCAACATTCTCATATTCCAACACAAAGTGTCTCAGTAAATTGTGCTTATTTTCATCTCAAGGTGTACATTATGTATCAAAGATAGAGCTGAAGTGAATTAATGCACTGCCATGATTTCCATCATTAGCTTTGTCCATTAATTTGGTCTGTTGACAAACTAAATACTCTGGCTATGAAACATAGTTCAAAGCCCTTTTTAAAATAAATCTTGTTCTTAACTCAGTGGTGGATTGCTTTATTGACTAAAATGTGTCACATTCCAAAGCCTCTGTTTTCTGGAGGACATGAAGTTCTGGCAAACAGAAAAAGCAAATTACTTTCATGTTCTGAATTTTTCTCCCACATAGTGTGACTTGTTTACTCTTCAGCATGTTCTTCTTAGTAAATATTTTCCTTTTCCTTTTGCCCCAAATAACCCCAGAAAAGTGAAATTAGGTTCAATAAACTAATGAATTGAACCTCCCACAATTCCATGGTTTTTAAGGTTTCCCTTTTGAGAGTACCAGGTTTTGTTCTACCTAGAAATAGGTATTGCTGTCACCAGTGGTGTAATAACTTCATATTTTCATTTTATGATGGTAATAAGAAATTTAAAGACACAGGAAAGACTTTGATTGCTTTGTGTAGAACATAACGTTGTGTCCTAAAGACAAGAAACAGAAAATCAGATTATTATCATAAAAATATTCTGAGAAGTGAGATGTTTAAATATCTTTTAACAGGCAAGACTGAATCTGAGATTTTGAAACCTGTGCAAGAATCCAAATCAGTTCTTATTATTCAAAATTCTTCATAATTTTGAGTTGTAGTCCTTGATAGAAATATTCACTGACCTCTGTACTCTAGTTTTAAACTATCTGAAATATTAGTTTGATAAATGCACTACCCAGTTATTTAAAAATCAGTCACTTCATTTATTGTGCTCACCATAAGAATATCTAAGCAATTAATTCTAAAATAGAGTATCATCAGGATGTTTAATACATTGCTACATTAAAATATAAAAGTAGAAGCAATAAATGAAATACTTAAACTGATAAATTAACTTTTAGAATCAAAAGAGTAACTGTCTTTGAAATTTTATTTGTGTTATAAACTCAAACTACATTTTATTACTAATAAATTTTCATAGTCTATGGCTTATCTATGGAACAATAAAATTGTGCAGGAAAACTCTTTCTGAAAGTTACTAGGGGTAATAAATATCACTTGTCTAAGAACAATTGACTATAGCTAGCTAAGAGGAAAGACAACTCCACTGAAGGAGAGTGGAGATGGAGAAAAGCAAGACTGAAAGAAAAGCTGAGCTTTCAATTACACCAGAGGGTCAGAATCCCAAGTGGACTGAATGTAGCTAATTGGAAAGACTCTGCAAAAGACAGGATGGAAAGTTTTGTGGCCTAGAAGTCGTGATCTATAGTGAGAGATAAAAGAAACTCTCCTGACAAGAAATGTGTAAGAAATGGTCTTTGTAAGGCCTGCATTTGTCATACAGGAGATCTCTCTTTGATTGCAAATACCTCTTTAATCTAGAAGATAAAAGGTCCAAATGAACCCAGAGACTGAAAGACAGAAAATCTCAGACTACAAAGAAGATGCAATTTTTAAGTAATCAGTGGAATTAACTAATTAAATAAAAAACAACAAACCAAACAAAAAAAAAAAAAAAAAGGCAAAACAAAGCCTTATCATGAGCCCATGAGCCATAAAGGATTCTATATAATTTGAAAACTTTCAAAAAACAAGTTATGCTTTAGAAGTTTCATGCAACTATTTTGCGAGATTCTTTCTTTTGCCTCTAAACGTTTTAGACTTGAATCCATCTTAGGAGTTCTTTGGTTTAATTTTTCGGAAATGCAAAATTCCCCTGTAAAATCCTCATGTAAAAAGACATGCTTGACTGGTTTAATTCTTTAGGAATGCTCTCTAAATTTTAATTATGCTATCTACTGGCAAATGTAAAATGAAAATATTTTTAAAGATAATTCCCAAAGAGGGATTTAAGATCCTTTATACAAGAAGGCTCTGTATTAATACAAATTTAAAATGTTGACTGAATGTTGACCATGATGGAAATGGAAATGGAAACTGAACTACTCTTACCTATATCAGCCAGAACAATTCTTTTATTCAAAACTATATTTAAATGCTAAAATAGGTATCAAGGTCTCATTCATTTTTTTATGGATATCCAGACTTCTGTGGCAGAACTGAAGCACAAAAGATCAAACTTGCAATGGTTTTGTGAAGTCATCAACTGCAAAACGGGATGTATGGACATGGGTGTTTGGAAAACTGACCCAAATGATCAGCAGTGGAAAACTAAGAAGTTCAGTTTTAGTGTAAATTTTATGCTTCAGTCCTTGAGAAGTTAAAGTATTTGGTGAATATTATAACTGCTAATAAAAATAAAAAGAACCAAGACTCTGAAAGTAAAGCTTCATTCATTTCTACACATAAATATGGACTGACGACTCTCTCTTGCTCTCTCTCTCTCTCCCTCTCTCTATAAATATATATGCCTTAAAAAGGAATAAATTTATTTTCTCCTTTGTGTCTCACTTATGAAATAGATGTGCCCATACTTATCTACAGAAAGGCATGCACTCGTGGCTTTGAAATATTTAGGACTCTTCAGAATATTCTACACATGTATGAAAGAGTCAATTCCCTTTTAAAATTACCACTTCAGAGATATTATATCATTACAAAAAGAAGTTACTTTAATGCCATCATACAGTCTTTTCAGAATAGTTATTGATCTTGCCCTGATCTTCTAATATCAATTATACATAAAAGTGAACAGCTACACATGCAATATCACTATTAACATCTTTTTCCCCCACAAGCTTATTGCCACCTTATAATTCTTATGCTAATACAGACTTTTTTGAATTGTTCTAAACATATATTACACTGTCTAAATCACAGGCCAGAATGTACTTTGATCTGATATTTTCCTGAATGGTACTGCCTGTAATAAGCAATAATGTCTTATATGTTACTCATGATGAGTAAAATTTGATTGCATCCTTAAAACCTGTGTAAAGCTATACATTGGTGTTGTTTGTCATTACATATCTGCATCCAACTCCATTTTAAATAGCATAGAACAGAGAATTTGTCACAAGGGAAAACCACAGGCATCAACAACAATTCACTTGTTTGGATTTTTCTAAAGGACTGCATTAGGTAGGGAGATTGCCTTGATACCAACTAATAGAGAGTCAGAACTCAAATTCAATAATTTAACTAAAGAAGTGTTTAAGTTAATATCCTAGGGAAACTTCATGATGCTTGTATCCCCAATTGTCAGTTCTGTTTATGCTGGATTTTGAGTTCTGCACCTTTAAAACCACACCTGAGAGCACAGGGGAAAAGAAGGAAAAGCTGTGGAATTTTTTTCATGGTTGTATTCAAAAACATAGAGATAAGCAGAGCCCTCAGAGATCTCTACTCTGCAGACAAAAGGGGAGTATTCCCTTGCTGTTTTTGCTGTTTTTTCTCTCATTAGCTGAGGCCAGAGGGTTTTTGGAACTGTTCAGCCTCGGAAACACCAGGGCTATTGTCTGGGGGACCCCCCAAGCTGCACCGCAGCAGAGACACCCAACCCAGAGAGAGTGAGAGAAAGCCAAGGATACACCCACAAGATTCTCTCCAATCCACAGAAGGACTTTTTGAATTTGCCATCTCTTCAGAACAAGATATTTCATTGTTTAATATTATCAATTTTTTCATGTCTGTGAGTACTTTGCTTGTTAAATAAACAGTTTTTTCCACTTCTCTGGAAGGAGATTTTCCTCCCTAACTGGTGGGGGGGCCACTTGAATTGGTTTTCTCGGGGGACCCCTTCAGAGATTTCCACCCTAAATTTCACTAAACCAGTGCAGTCAAACCTGTATGAAATCTGTTCACTGAAATAAATTCTCTTCTGTGTGCAGTGTGCCTAGGAAAGTGCAGAAGAAAAATTGAAAAGGCCTATAAAGGTCTCTATAAACAGGCAATGTTTACTGCAGTTGCAAATGTTTTGTGTTGTCTTCAGTGATACACTGGCTCAGATAGAACAGCTCTTACAGACATCAGGGATCATCTTTTCCCTGGTTTTGTTAAGATCTAGACAAAGTTCACAGGTCAATATACATCAAAGAGCTACAAGCCTCAAGGTGCTCAGTACTGCAGTGCTTGAGATGTTTGGAATTCGGATCTGGCAGCAAAACAGCAAGGCCAAGGACAATGTTCCATGTACCTTGTTAGGCTTCCTGTTACATCTTGCTAGAACCAGCATTCAGATGGTTGGAAGGGGGCCTTAGACTTGCCATAATGACAGCCAAAAGGAAGGACTTCACTGCCAGAAACATGGACTCAAGGACTTGAAAGATGCTGTTAAACATCCCTGTGAAACCGGAAAATAGACCCTGTAGCCATACCTTTTCTTGGAATTTCATTTTAATAATTTTTCTTTTCTTTTCTTTTCTCTTTTCTTTTCTTTTCTTTTCTTTTCTTTTCTTTTCTTTTCTTTTCTTTTCTTTTCTTTTCTTTTCTTTTCTTTTCTTTTCTTTTCTTTTCTTTTCTTTTCTTTTCTTCTTTTTCTCTTTCATCTTCCTTCCTTCCTTCCTTCCTTCCTTCCTTCCTTCCTTCCTTCCTTCCTTCCTTCCTTCCTTCCTTCCTTCCTTCCTTCCTTCCTTCCTTCCTTCCTTCCTTCCTTCCTTCCTTCCTTCCTTCCTTCCTTCCTTCCTTCCTTCCTTCCTTCCTTCCTTCCTTCCTTCTTCCCCATGAAGAATTGCCCACTCTAGGGTAAGTAACTACTTAGAAAAATTTATATTTCATGTTGCTGCATTTAATTTTTTACACCAATAAACACGCCTTCACAACTTTCAGGCTTGACATCTTAGTGGCAGCCAGTTCCAGACAGAATACCCTAATATACACAAAAATATGCAGCATTGCCCTGTCATGACATGAGTCAGCAGCTAGTAGTATGCTAATATAATATTAGCATTGATTTTCTAAACTATTCCAGTACAATACATTTATAATACATACAACTATTGTCAGCATATGCCAAATCGGCAACATTGCACCAATTTGATCAAGAGAAATGGAAAAAAAATTATAAAATTAATAGAATATGCAACAGCAATATACTTAGGCTTTTTGGAATTCAATTAAATGATCTTGCAGCATCTTTCTGTGACCATACTACAGATCTCAGCTACCTAGTTCTTAACAGCTTTTCTATTCTTACAAGAATTGCTTAGCTTATGCATCCTTTCACATACCACTGCAAATATAAGACAAAGAATTTCCACATTCTGGAATTAGTTTTGTCAGCAAAGTTGACTTGAACTTAAAACCATTGGCAGAGAGATCTTTCATGGTAGTCACTTAGGATTTTTCTGAAATATTGTTCTTTACTACTGTGGTGGGTTGACCTTAACTGGCTGCCAGCTGCCCACCGAACCACTCTATCCCTTGCCCTCCTGAACAGGACAGAGGGAGAAAATACAATAAAAAGCTCCTGAGTGAAGGCAAGGGCAGAATGATCACTCATCAGTTCCCATCAAGGGTAAAACAGGTTCAAGTTGATTAATTAATTTAATGTATTGACAATTAATAAGAGAGGGGGTAATAAGAAACAAGGAAAAATTTAAAAACACCTTCACTCCACTCAATCTTTCTTCTCAAGCTCAACACCACTCCCTAATTCTCCACCTCTCCCTCCAAGCAGTCTAAGGTGATGGGGAATGGGATTTATAGCACTTCACAATGATTCATGTCTGCCCCTCCTTCTTCAAGGTCCTCCTCTGCTCCAGGATACAGTCCTTCACAAAATTCTCCTACATGGATCTTTCCCAGGGGCTGCAGTTCTTCACACAGCGCTCCACTGTGGTTCCCTTCCATGGAATGCATTTCTTCTGGAAAAGACTCTTTCCATGTGGGTCCCTCACAGCTCCTCACAGGAGTGTACTCCAGGGATGTCCACACAAGTGTTGCTTCCTGCAGGGCACTTCCACCTGCTCTGGCACGGGGTCATCCACGGGCTGTAGCACAGATATCTGCTCCATGGCGTGGTCTTCTCCACAAACTGCAGGGAAATCTTTGCCTGGAGCACCTCCTCTTCCTGCTTCTTCATTGACCGTGGTGTCTGCAGAGTTCCTTCTATGAAATATTGGAAATCAATCACATACAAGGGGATTCTAAATGCTGTCTTCTTGCATACCAACAGTACTATCTGTTATTCCTTATCCAAAAATTTCCCAGTTTTGGGGATGTTCAGAACTTCTTCAACTGATCACACAATTCAGTTATTTATCATCTATGTAAAAAATAAAATTTAAAATAAATTTTAAAAAACTCAAACAAACACAATCCCCATTTCCTGATATTGTAATCATGTCTTCAAGTATTGCATATGATGAAATGTACATTATTTCTAATTTCCTAAATCTCAGGACTACAGATTTCCAGAGTACCTTTCTTTTTCAGCAGAAGCTGGTTTTCACCTGTATTCTCTTGACTATGCTTTTAGTTTGCCTATTTTGTCATTTTGGTTGGTGGGATCAAAAAAAAACAAGATACAGGATTAATGACATAATCATTGATGACATAGAGTTGATGCATTTATTAAGCTCTTACTACTATAACACAACTAAAATTTTTTTTTAAAATTACCAATATTGACTCAGAGCTAATTGTTAGATAGGTAGACTTATTCTTAATTTTCCTATATGCACTGAGATACTTCCCAGAGCAGAGTAAGGATCCTATGGTTTGATATCTATTTCCAAGAGCATCTTCTTGCCTAGTGACTATTTTTGCCTAGTGTGTTTTATGCAAAACACAATTAAATAAGAATGCAGAAAGCTGCCTTGCGTCTCAGGAAGGGAGGCTTCAAGATAAATTTCCTTTTAAACTGCTAAGTACAGGTTCAATACACTGGATATTGTTAATAACTCCCTCACATAATTAATCCTCTCCACACTCTGTACATAAAGGTCAAACAGTCCAGGAGACAACTCCAATTTTTTTCAGCCAAAGATAATAGGAATTATAATACCTACATCTAGCTGTCTTTTCTTCCCCAAAGCCACACAAGAATGGGCAGAACAACTCAGATACAGAGTGTCTTGGAGAATTAAACATGAGGTTATATGAGAATATGTAAAAAGCACTGCAAAATGCATCTCTGATCAGGTAGCACAGAACTGTACTGCCTGGCACTTTTGAACATTTGCCGATTTAGCAATTTATGAAGTTAAACCCTACAGTGGAATTCATTAATTTCTATAATGTAAATTATTTCCTCAGAAGTGTATTTCCCATAAGTGAGATAGTTTTGCTGTGGCCATGAATAAATCAAAAATGAAGTAATCTTTATAGGCAGTGCTAAAAAAAACCTGACTCGGGGGAAATCTGAACGTAAATAACACAGAAAAGTTTACAGAAAAAACACCACACAAACTCATTAAAAATACATTTATATTATGGGGGAAAAAAGAACTACATGAAAAAAAATCTGCCTAAGCTTAGCATTGCAGATCTGACATTCATTGTATTGATCAAAACCCTGTTTTGTCAGGGAAATGTTATATAATATAATTTTGACATAAATTCAGTAACCAAGAGGACAAAGAGAAATCTTTAAGGTCTAACATGCAGTTTTGAGGCTTTAATCAAGAAAAGAATGATGACCAACACTTTCTTGAGTGAGTTATGATTTGAAGTACATTTTTCCCTGTGGACCTATCAAGAGGTGCCTTGAAGGGAATCACTAGAGGAAGAAAAATGGTCAGCATTTTCTGAAAGCTCTCTTTTCAAGGAGCTACAAAAATGGCAAATCAAGACACCTCAGCTCAGTTTTTAAAATCTATCTGCTCATTCTGTACCTATAGATATCCTTATTTGTACATTTGTATAGAAGGAGACAAGTAGATTCTACTGCTACTCCTTTGCCTTAAATTAGCTTTCAATTAGCAATTATTTTATTTTACAAAAAAGCAGATAAAAATCATTTATCTTACTTGGAGATATGTAACAACACCATTGCTGTTAATTACATGCCAAGAAGGTCTGTATCTGTGATGGATCCCAAAAACAACTCCTCCAGGCTTCTGTGGTCACTCCACACATGCCACAGTTCAAAGACTTTAGGTATTGTGTTTGTGCTAAGGAAACTTGATTGGACAGAGCCTTACATAGCATGCCTTACATAACATTTCATTATTTGTAGCTCTCACACAAACTGTGGTCTTATTTCTTCTTTTAGTCAAAAATTGCAATAAACAGGATTAAGCATTTTGGAACAGAGTTCATCTGATGGTGACTATCAATATCTTCCTTCATTAGCCAAAGTCATCCTATATATATATTTCTTTATGTGTACTCAGACAAGTTTTTTCAGGGTCAATAGTATACTCTTGCAGTTTGGACAATGGTGGAACCCCACTATCTGATGCTATATTATTTTTAAACTGCACCTGTAGAAATAAATAACTAAAAGGCACATAAATATAATGGCATGTGGAGCAAGACTGACAGTTCTCTGTTATTAAGACAGCCTAACACTTCTCTTTAGAAGAACCTGTTTCTCATGGTTATAACTACCTTACATTCGTCAAAATCATATTTTTTTTGTATTTATTATGGCTTGATTTCTTCTGCATGCACATGTATTTTGTGGAGTAGCAGAATTCTTTGGGACTTGCTCAGGCATCTGACCCTAACAACCAATGACTGAATTCTGCATCACTTTTGTCTCCACACAATGGCTAAGCCCAGGAACACTTCTCTTACAATGGCTTCCCATTAGTCCTCTCCCCTGCCTTTACACAGGTACATGGTGCTCTCTGAATGAACTGCAATATTTCAAGCGTGCCTTGTCCATTCCTGTGCACTGAATAATGGAGGAATCGTTAGGAGAAAAATATCATTGTTGTACAAGAATGAATAGAGAAAAGAAGGCAAAATTAATTGGCCAAGCAACCTTATTCAATATCCTAACTTCTGAGAGCTTGATGTGTCAATCTCAGTACTTTTTTTGCAGACAATATATTCAACCTATTTTATATATGTCTAGTTCTGTTTCAATAGTGCCTGAAGCCACAAACTAAAGTGAGATGGAGGTCAATCAGATTTATATATTTCATCCTAATTATGTCACACTATTTTTCCAACAAAAGAGGATGAATGCTAGATGTGATGATGTTTTCGCATTATATTTGTCTTGGTACCTCTGAAAGCAAAATAATATAATTTGAGAAAGATTTTTACATTACTTGTGGCTGTGAAAAAGTTCAGTTCATTTATGTTTGGTGTTAATTATGAAATGATATAAAGTCATATTACTGTAATAAGTGGTATTCTGGCATCAAACTTTTCAGTTATTTCTCCATTTTTGCAGTAATAATGCTTGTAAGTGTGGTTTCTGATAGGCATATGTAAAGAAACTATAAAGGGTGTGGGAGAAAAATCAATGAAATAAATATTTACAGAGGATTAAGGTCTGTAAATTATGCATCTCCTAAAGAACATAACTTTCCTGTCAAGCATCCTATTGATTTTCTTAGGCTCTTTAACCCTTCTTCCTCTCTGGGGAAATTATTCTCATGAGAAATAGAATATTGCTAAGTTTCAGAGATAAGTGATCCCTCAGACTACAGCCTTCTTTGGCTATCAAGGAGAACTTGGAAACATGCAAAAAAAAGTGGTACTGGCAATACATGTACTATTCTGAGTACTTCAAGAGTGTTCAGTCTTACTGATCCTCCTATCCAAGTAACAAACTTCTTGTAAAACCAATAGTCATAAGATACATGATACACACTTTGGTGAAGGAGAGAAAGGAAGTTGTGAAAACATTTACACATAAAAAAACCCTCCCAAAGAGTCTCACAATTATATCACAGAATAAATTGGAAATGGGAATACTTCTGGGGCACAAAGAGCTCTTATAATGTCCACTGTCCAAATTATTCCACTAGTAACAATAAAATAAATATAATATAATAAATATAATTAATATCATATCATATCAGCTTCCAGGGGTTGTGTCCTCAAATCTGGCCAATAGCAGACAGTTACAGTTGATTAAGAATAGAGTGAGTGTGCATTGTTGTCATGGTTTAGGCCTGGCACAGAGCCAGTGCCCCCACCAGAATACCCTCTCCCTGGTGTCTGCTGTGAGATGTGACCAGGAATAAGCAAAGCAGGCTCCTGCTTAGAAATAAAGAAAACTTTATTAACTAAACTACAAGAAATAAAGAAAAAAAAACATAAGGGAAAAAATGAAAACCTTACAAAAGCACTTTCCTCCTCCCGCTCCACCAAATTTCCCAATGCAATACATTCCCCCAAATCACCAACTCTCAGTCTGGCACCACCCTTTAGAATACTCAATCTTCAGTTCATGAAGAGGAGTCCTTCTTGCACCATGGGCTTCCCCTGGAAACACGCTGAAACCTTGTGTGCTTCCGTGTCGCTCAGCACCGCCCGGAAAGTCCTTTTGCCATCGTGACATCTTCCTTCCATGCCCAGTGCTCTCACCGCTGTGCATGGACCCGAGCTGCTTCTAGGGTTGTCTTTCAAGGATGCCTTGTCTCACTCCAAAAAGGCACAGTCTCTGCTTTGGGACATCTGTCCCCCCCAAATTTTTGACCCCCTGGGGCTGAGGGGTACCCACACTGAACCCTTCTGGTTCTGAGGCACTGCCTCCCCCTAAATGCAGTCTCTGTGTCACAGGAAAAAAAATGGTTCAGTCTATGGCCACACAAGAGAAGTCCAGCCAAAAGGCCACTCCGTCATCTCTCCCCCCACTCAGCCAGTCTTCTCCACTTCCCTCGGGCCTATCCCTTGTTATCTCATCTCTTATCTCTCTTCTTATTTAGCTCCAGGAGGATCAGCATTTTGCAAGGTCTCAATCATGCAAGAAAAGGGTTAAAAATTTCAGTCTCTGCCTGTCCCAGAGCTCCGGAACTCCCACGCTGCCCTCGCACTCCCCCCCTTCTCCTCCTGGGCCGGCGCAGCTATCGAATTCAGACGCCCGCTCTCCCTCTCTCTCTCTCTTCCCTGGGGAGGGCTGCCCAATGTCTCTTGGTGCTCCTCCACCCTTCCACCTTCCATCCTTGGGCTGGGCCTACCTCATGGCCGCCTGGCTTTTCCCCTCTCCCCGGCCAGCCAGCAGCTGGGACAGCGGGAGAGATCCAAAGCCTTTCCCGAATGAAGTCCAAAGAGACGCCCGGCCCCGCAGCTCTGGTTTTTAACCCCTGTTTTTCTCAGAGGCGGATCTAGTCCTCAGTGGTGGTACCAAATGCCAATCCTAAAATCTGAGCACCCATTGGCCTGATGGTAGTGACCACAGCATCCCAGAAATCCCATTTCCGGTCCAACCACCACAATTGTACTTTTAGAGTTCCCCTCACCTGTCTGTGAACTTCTTCAACCAAATTTAATTTCCACATACTTCGTAACACTCAAAGGATTTCTCTTTCATGAGCTTGTGCAGTTTTTCCTAGCATCAACATGAATTTTATGAGTCATTATATCCCTGGCAAAGATTGATCAAAGGCTTTGGAAAAGAGAGCATGGAAAGGAAGATTTGTCATTGAGAAGTCTTTATCCATATAGAAAAATAGGAGCACTTGTACTGTTTGCACAAAGAGCCACCTCTTTCTAAATGTGTTGAACCTGGTTGACTAAGTTCATTGAATTGCCCCTTTTGTTAGAAGAAAGAATGAACAATCAATTTATACCTATAGTATTTTTGCTGGGGGCTTTTTGTCATTCATGAATTGTGCTTCTCTATCACGCCCTCTTCTTCAGCTACTTCTGTTCCCAGATGAGTCTTGGATAATTCCACTCTTCTTTATACATAAGTCATCCCATAGCTCTGAACATCCTCACTCAAAATCTTATACATTCTTCTACGTCCAGGTAGATTCCACAGAACTGGCTACATAATGTAACCTGTCGTGGGAAATATATTTGAGCATGGTTACCCAAGTCTACCAAAGAAGCACATCCTGGTACCCTTCCAGTATGCTCTCTTTAGTCAGGAAGGTAAAAATGTGTTAATATGATACAATTTTAGTACACTAGCAATAAGTCAACCCTCAATGTATTCTAACATTGGATATAGCAACCCCAGAAAAATATTGTGACAAACTTTGGAGAAAGGGTTTTCTCTCCTCACTACGGTCTCCTTTCCCTTTGGAGTCTCAATGATACCCTATAGCTGTGCTTCCTGAATGTCATGGTAGCCTGAAAAGCATTTGGAAAAGTCAGCTAAAACACTTGGAACAGAGCCTTGGACTGTATAAATCTGGGAGCTGGGTTTGCTCATTTTCAATGACTGTGAAATTTCCTTGTCTGACCTTGTATCAAAGAAGACATGTCTGGGTAAATTCACAGCCCATAAGTGAGAGATCTAAGCTCTTTACAGTCAATTGACACAGCTGCTTATTTCCAAAGGGGCAGTCAAAGCATCTAGTCCAGAAGTGATTATATCTACAAGGTCTGCACAACGCAGTTTTGCAAGGTGCCAAAACCCATGTATGGACAGTTTGTGCTTCCATTCATACCTTCTTTTCTGCCAGCAAGACTCCAGAAACAAATCAATAAATGCCTATGATCAGTGATATCTAAGCATACCTTTGATATTTGTTTAAAGTTTGGCTTCCTTAACCAGTGTTTTGAGCTGCCAGGAAGCCAAGCAGCCACAACAGCACAGTGCTGAGTCTGACCCAAAGCCCTGTTAAGAATTGCTATCATATTTACTACCATTTTGTAGCTTCCACTTCAGAAAAAGTTTGGTTTAAGACACAGTTGGGTGACATCTGCTTGCCAAAGGCAACATCAGCCATCCCTAAATTTCTTTCTCAATCTAATAACTCCGACAGGAAACTCACCCCAGACCAATTCACCAGAAACTAATCTATGTATCATTAGAAAAGCTGAGAGCTGATTTATATACTTTGTATACCAAAGTGAAGAAAAACTGGATAACAAGCCTAAGTATTTTGTGCAAATTCGTATTTGGAGTTTAATTTCTTATTCTGTACTGAAACTAGAATTGTCACTCTTCTCGTCTCCAGCTGCTATGCAGAATTCATGTTCTCTATCAGTATGAAGGTTGATATGAGCTGCTTTTTATTTCTTCTTGTAAAAGAAGAGATCTAACTTCATTGGTCACATGAAGATCCACAGGAAAGGTAGAAATCAGTTCTTTAAATTCAGATATATCTGTGAAATTATAAGCCCGGTAGGGGTGTAAACTGAACACCAACACTATTGCATACCCATGACTTCCCCATAGAATATAAACCACTCCTGGTCAAATTCAGAGAGTCACAGAATCATAGAATGAGTGGGAAGGGACCTTAAAGATGATCAAGTTCCTACTCCACTCCCTTTCACTAGACCATTCCAGTCCCTAAGATGTTAGCACACCTTAAAGCATTAACTCCACACATGCTCAGGACCTCCAAAAATTGTCCTCTCTTTATCTGTAATGGGGCAGTGACATTTGTGTTTCCATTTCTGATAAGATGTTGGACTAGTCAATGTGTCATTCTCCAGGCATGGATCCATAAAAAACATCTTTTTTTCTCTAACTAAAACAAACTGTAGCACATGGGGGAGGATGAAGTCCCCTCCTTTGTGAGAGCAGCCTGTCCCTATGTCAAGTTCACAGATATCCCATAGTCAATGAATCTGCATATGCCTACTATTTCCTTTGGCAATACATTACTGAAATTTAATGGAGCTGTGAACATGTACCAGAGAAACAATAAAATCTTCTTTCCAGTTATGCTCACAGCAAAAATGTGTTCCTATTCAGGTTCAGGAGCTAATTAATAGCAGAATATATTTAAGTACAGTAAGTTGCTGTACATGCTTTGGAATTCAATGAAACCTAATAAGCAAAATCAGACTCTTTATGTAAACTAATCACTTATGGTTAAGCTCACTTTGTAACACCTTCACTGCATTGTTCCACAGACAATAAATTGCTCCTTTTAGTGTAGGCAATATTTCTCAACTCTCACATTCCATAAATCTTATTTTCTTCTTATTCTGCCAGTTTTATTTTAAACAATTGTACTGAAGTGTGCACCACAATTCACATACCATGTATTACCTCCTGTCAACAGCTGTTTCCTACCTTCCAGTTCCAGTTTCATATTTATGTATCTTGTCAGCTGGGAAAACAAATACTTTGAAATCTCTTCCACACTAAGAGGAGAAGATTATATTGGATAACGCTGTCAGCAGTATCTTGGGATTTTGACATGATTTTTATTGACCAACACCAGCACAGTTGTTAATGATTTTGATAACTAATATTAGAACATATTTCTGAGGTCTAAGGAAACATCTTTACACATTATTACACAATGTTTACTTTGAAGTACTGCAATTGCTGCTGAGGGCAGCCTGTTACATAGTGAATTGTTTTTATTGGTTTATGATGGAATGTTCATGTTTCTTATTTACCTTTCCCTGTTGATTAAAATTCTGTATAGTTTGATATTGACCTGAACAACATCTAGAAAATTAATTAGACTTACAGAAAAGAACTTCCATTTAAGGACTTAGCAGGCTTTAGGCATCACTAGGGAAAAAAGTAAAAAACTCCACCTCACAGGTGTTGAGAATTATATTCCAAAAGGTTGCAATTCCCAGTGATATGCATGGAAAAATGACTAAGCCCTCAAAACTAGGGAAGAGCCATGCTTATAGTGCAGTTATTGAAGAGAAGTCAAGAACTCACTTTTCCTGAACTAATGCTCCTCTAGTAATAAAAAATGCTCTCCTTGATGCAAGGAAGCAGTACCTTACTGGTTAATGCCTTAGGGAGGTTTCACTATTTGTGTGTGTGTTGTACATGTGCTAAAAGGCATAAGCAAGATCATGAGGCAGAAAGGTAGATAGATTATTTTGTTATGTCTTCTGAGTTTATAATCTCATCACAGAAGGCAATCAGCTTGATCATGTATTTTCCCAACATAAATTCATGCTGACTTCTTCAAACCACCTTCTTGTCTTTAATATGTTTGGAACAAGTTATCAGCTCATCCTGCTCTTGTTTTAAGGGTGCATTTTTCTCACACGGTCCCACTCTACAGAAAAATACCTGTGCCAGAATGAGTAGCTGTTTGCTAAAACCTGATCTAGATATATGGGAAGATCCAGCTTTTGTACAGCTTTTCATCATAGCACACTTTGATTTAGTTTGTGTTTTCTGGGGAGTTGGGGCTTGAGCAAGCAACAGAAAAGGAAAAGCATACAGATCTAATCAGACAAGTTAGCAGCAAACTGACACTCACATTTTCAGGGTCCATCTTTTGCCTTACTTGGTAGTTACTTTCTACTTTTTACAGTTTCACCATCTAGTAGAAAAGGAGTTGAAACTATGACATTTAGTAATAAACAGTTCTATGGGGACCTACAAGTAAAATTCTCTTGTTAGCCAGCAAAGAATTTGCATGAAAAACATCTGGCCATCCTTTTTCTATCAAATTCTGTTTGACAGAAATCAGGACTGTAAACAGGTAGATGCCATGAAAATGATTGTGACTTCATTTGGATCTAAATGCTATCTGCTCTTCACAATTAGTCTGTAAATAATATGAATTCCTGATGTAAAAAAGGTAGCTTGCATCTAACTGGGGATAAACTTTATGATCCCACATCTCCACTGAACTACAGAATGCTCTGTAGCTCACTATTTCTGTTACTTTGAAGTATCATCTTGTGACTGATTTAGTAATCAATATATCTGTTAAATATCTGCCAGATTTGTGAATTTAATAACCTGATAGGTCTTTAACACCTCTTTTGGACAAAGATTGAAAAACTGGTCCAAACAACTGCAGATTAGAGGCACCAGACATTGTATTGCTGTAGTTGAAATGGTGTTTCTTTGAAGTATGAATTCTTCTTCTTTTGACTGTATATCAAACACTAATTTATTGTTTACAAGTTTGCTATTAAAACTCTGTATTTTCAGTCATGAAAATAATGAGTGATAAAACACTGATGCTATTCTTCTGAAAGAACATTCATTAAAAATTTAACATGTGACATTACTGATGGAATTTCCTGCCCTTGCCAATCCTCCTATTGTTTAAGTCCAACAATAACCAAATTTCTGGCTGATATTATATGAATATTCAATGAAATTTTTCTTTCATTTATGTAAAAAGAAGGAGAATCTCTATTTAAGTGTTTAAAGCGATGATGAATGGAAAACCTCTTGCGGTACCAACTTCCCATTATTTTTTACTGTCTTTTTTTTTTTTTTTTTTTTTTTGCCAGTGTGAATGTTTTCGCTCTACTTTCTGGTCATTGGAATTGAGAAGCTACTCAAGTTCTAAAATGCATCAATAGCAATAGAATCATAGAATACACAGAGCTGGACATGATCCAAGAGAATCACTGAGTCCAAACTCTGGCTCTACCCAGATCTAGGAGTTAAACTGTTTATCTAAGAGCATTATCCAAAGGTTTCTGGAACACTGACAGGCCTGGTGCCATGACCAGTTCCTTGAGAAACTTCTTACAGTGCTTGACTACCCTGTCAGCGAAGAACTTTTTCCAAGTATCCAATATGAAAACTCCTGATGCAGCTTGATACCATTTCCATGTGCCATATCAGTGTTCACCAGAGAGAGATCAGCACCTTCCTCTCTATTCCCTCTCAAGAGAAAGCTGTAGAAAGCAATAAGCTCAGGTTGTCATCAACTGGTTTTGATGACAGAAATAATGTAATTCTGGCATATCGCAGTCATATCTGTAGGAAAAAATAGTGAGCCTTGGAGAGCTTTTCTTATGACCTCCCTTTACCAAGATTACCATTTCAGCATAATTTTTCTAGTCATTTTTTGCAAGTGGTTCTTTATATGACTTAAAGTTTCAACAACTTTTATACTTTGTATAAAATTTCTTAAAAACAGTTGCAGTAGAGCTATATTCATTGAAAGCAGTTTACAATTAATTTATTAGAAAAGGATAAAATTAATAAGTTTTTTAATAATTCCAGATCAATCTTCTCCATAATTTTGCCAGGCACCAGTAGCCCTTACAGAGTGCTTAGCACTCCTTGTTGCTCTACTCTTGAATTCTTTTTTTTCTGATACTCTTTTATCATCAAAATTGGATATCACCTTCCAGTATAAGTCTCATAAGTGTCTTTATTTCGTTTGTGTGGCAAGGTTTTGGTAGTGGGGGAAGCTGCAGGAGTGGCACATTGAGGAGATCAGGGACTGCCCCTCTCTTGGATTGAACCTGTTTATGCTTGCTCCAAAATGGACCAGCTTCTGGCCAAAAAAAGCAAGACCCATCAGTCAAGCTGGTTCTTCCTCTGTTGTAATGTTTTGAAGAAAGGGTAAGAAATGCTGTGCAGCATCTGAGAGAGATATGGACTGAAAAAAAAACTGAGAGAAGAGCGCTGTGGATAGCAGTCAGTGGAGAAGGAAGTTCTCCAGGCACCACAGAGATTTCCCTGTAGAGAAAACCACGGGAAGCAAGTTTGCTCCCCTGCAGCCCATGAAGGAACAGGCAGGAGCAGATATCCACACTACAGCACACAGGGGACCCCATGCCAACAAAGGTGACATGCCCTGAAGTGAAGCTGCAGACTGTGGAGAGCCCATATTAGGGGAGGCTTCTAGGCACATCTGTGGGCCCATGGAAAGAAGCCTCCAGAAGAGCAGGAGTCAGATTTTAGTCATAAAATTGCTTCGGAGAACAGTGAAAATGTGAATTTCAACTGATATTTGGAGGGACCAAGTAAATGGAATTTTCTGTATTTTTTTTCTGTATTTTTATTTCATTTGTATTTTTATTTCTGTATTTTTATTTCCTTCATTACACTGACTACAGGTGAGAAAAGTCTAGATCGACTTCCGGTATTGTCTCTTGTCAGGTATTTATATACACCGATTAGATCTCCCCTGAACCTTCCCCATACTAAATAATGCCAACTCACTCAGATTCCTTTTGTGTGGCAGATGTTCCAGTCCCCAAACTATTTTATAGACAACAGCTTCTGGCTCAGTGCTGAAGCAGACACGAGCCTATGAGCAGCTACATCTCTGGTCCAACCAGAGCTGTTGGTTCTTTTTCAGACCTACCTCTGTGCTGTTTCTCTTACCAGCAACTGAGGTAGCTCTGAAATCAGTGCTGAGTACACGAGGAGATGTTTGGCTGGCTGTAGAGGTGGTTTTCTAGCTGCACTGGATAGGTGGCTGTACACAAGTTGAGTGGGTGCTCCAGCGGGAGGCACAGAACCCTGGACAGGGTCATGGAGGGGATCATGGTGACAGGGGGGATCCATGAAGCAGGGCTGGAAGCAGGGGTCTCAGGCAGGAATGCAGGGCCAAAACAGACAGGAACACAGGAAGCAGGACAGGCAATGGAGTAGGGCAGGACACAGGCTACACACGAGGCTCGGAGGTCAGCTGGTGTCTGCCAAGAGCCCAGCCAGAGGAGGGTGATACGTGAGGGTGAGCATGGGCCAGCGAGGGCAGAAGAGTCAAAAAGCAGGCTGGAGCCAGGGCAAAAAGGACAAAACCAGGCTAGAGCCAGGGCAAGAAGCAAAAGGAAAACAGACAAGATCCCAGAGCTTGTGACACAGTCACTTTTACACCCCCTGGCTCTTTCCTTGGTCCGTCAGCTGACAGGAGACCATTGGCCTAGTCCAGTGCTCCACTGCAGTCCATTGGAGGAGCCCTTTTGTCAAGTGGAGAATCTCTCTGGAAGGTACAGTGGCGGTCTCCTGCTGACTGCCTGTCCCATGTGAGACATGAAATGGTTGCCCGGCAAAGTGACTCCCAAAACAGGGCCCTATGGCCCTATCCTGGCTTCTCCCAGTTGCCTTGGGCAGATGGCACACGTGTAGCCCCTCCCCCACATCCCTCTGATAAACGGAATAACAGATAACAGTGTTGAGACAGAAATCAAAATTAAATTGGCTCCTCACAGCAACATTTAAAACCCAGTTTAGGGAGCCTCTGAACTTTGAACACAAGGCGTGCAAGTCCACACCAAGTGCTCAAGAAATGCTAATGTCTTTGGGAACTCACCTGGAGAGTCTTTTCCCATCATATGAGTTTCAATAATTAAATTCTCAAAGCTTTCTGAAAAAGAGTTTCTTTGAAAGAGTCTCAAATTTTATATCACAATCTGTCTTTCCTCCCAAAGGTCCTCAAAAAAAAAGAAAAAAGCCAGCCAAAATTATTAGCTGCTTTTAAAAATCTGACCCTCATTTCATCCCCTAGGTTCTTAGCTATGCTGACAAACTCAGGAAAGCCTTCAAAACCCCACTCATGAAAACAAAATAATTAAATTTATTGTTAATTGAATTCTTCCTTCGCAGAGAGCCATCAGAGTCTAATATCCCACATACATCTTACTTTGGCTTCATGCTGCCATTCTGTACAAGATAAATTTCACCCATCAATAAAATTTTATCAATTACTCTTATTCTTAATAATCACATCAGGGCTTTTCAAAATTAAACATATGAGCCAAAAAATAAGAACATGGATGCCAGCCTGCTTGTAATACTGAGCATGATAGAACATTTTGCTGTCTTACTGGAAGACTCAGAGGATCTTGGTCATTAAAAGACAATAATGGAAGGGTCTCCCCAAGAGCATATTTTGATGCTCAAATTATTGTAAAACTAGTAAAAGACTATTAAATTCAGCTAAGAGGGCCATAATCCAGGAATTCTCTTCCTAAATAGCCAACCTTGAGCATTCCATCAAATCAAAGACTTTAGAATGCTTTATCCCTCCCTGTAGATACACTGATACTATAAACATTGGCATTACTAAAAGAAAAATGAAAAACAGAGATCCACATAAGCATAAAACATCTTTAGTAGATCTAGCATACTTACATCCTCTTCCTAGGGGACTGTTTCACAGATTATTCTTCAAGTATGCCCTTATCACACACATCTCTCTTTCACTCACATGTTCAGCCAGTGAGCTTCATTCTCTCATTTTCATTTTACAGCCCTGCTCTCATTCACAAAGGAGCTATTTGCTTATTTTCCTGGAAGTTATTACTACCCAGTCCAGTAAGATCTGCTACACTGAAAATTACTTCTACTGGCTTCTAATAGTAAGGAGAAAAAAGCTGAGATTTCATCACAGTGAAACCCAGGTGTCCCATCCCACTGTAAAAGGGGAGTTGGGGAGGATTCTTTTTAACAGATTTCTCAGATGAAAATAAAGTGTGAGCATGGCAATATTATATTGGAGAACTGTTTATTGATAAAGAAAGATCAGTGTTCCTACTGAAGGGTGATAGAAAAGGGAACAGAGAGGGAAGAAGAGAGCTTTCTCTCCCCTGATCGGCTGCCAGATGAAGCCTCCCCAAGGACAGGGCTCCCATCACCTGAAGAGCCCCTAGAGTAGTTTTTCACCTCATGTATTACATAGGTTGAGGCATAAATAAAAATCAGATTGGTCCCTCTCACCAGGCAAGATGGGGTTTCTCTAGCATTTTCACAGCTTACAAATAAATGACATTTTAAAAATTACTTTTGGGTTCAGAGTCTTTTTAGAAAATCCTTTTTCATTCCATTGTCTTCAAAAATGCTCATATGGAAGTAGGAATTTTGCTTGTACCTTTTCTAATCAAATAATATGAACACTTCCTGACCCCTTCAGGTCACGGTTAATTTGTTATCACTGTGAATGCAGACAGTGTTGCCTTTCTTCTGCACACTCCTGAGATTTACCACATGAGGTATTTTTAAGTATAAATCCCTTAACATCTGCCTTAATTTAGTAGATAAGATCATTAACAGCCATTATATCTAATCAACATCTAATCCTCGTAGAAGGGATTCATTAGCAGGATGAAATGGGAGCAGAAGCCCACTAATGATAAATGTTTATTTTCTCTGAATAAATTTCCACTAGGGAAGAGCTAGCAACACTTTAACAACCTCTTCCAGAACAGTGCTGCACTGCATATTGAAAAATCACCCTCAAGCAGTAGGTCATTAAGAATGTGCTGCTTGTTTTACATCTATAAACAAAAAAAAAGACTCCTTTCAAAAAGAAAAGGGATTTTCAGACAACTTAGATGCAGGTATAACAACTTCTCTTGAGTCCTGTGTGCCTTCTTGGGCATCACAATATAAGAAGGACATAAAGTGATAAGAGAATGTCTGAAGGAGGGCTACTAAGATGTGGTGGGTCTAGAGTGGAAACCACATGAGGAGTAGCTGAGGTCCCTCGTCTTGTTCAGCCTCAAAAGAGGGGAGGTTTAAGACAGATATTACAAAAAGGTTCTTCACCCAGAGGGCGATTGGGCACTGGAACAGGTTCCCCAGAGAAGTGGTCACAGCACCAAGCCTGACAGATTTCAGGGGGCATTTGGACAATGTTCTGTGGCACTGGTGTGACTCTTGGGGTGTCCTGTGCAGGGCCAGGAGCTGGACTTCAATAACCTTTGTGGGTCCCCTCCAACTCAGCATATTCTGAGATTCTCTGAAAGGTTTAAGAATAGTCAGGACAACCTTTTGTTTGCTGTGTCATCTGGAATACAATATTCCTCTCTGAATGAAGATTATGTTATTGTGTTTTCAGGAGCTTTTTGTTGTATTTTGACATACAGGACTACACACCATAGCACAATGTTCCTGAGTTTTGTATTAAAATAAAGAAGAGAGCATGACTATACAGCTATGAGCTGAGTCCTCTAAAGTCGCCAGGTAGACTTTTTGAAATTCCTGTCCTTGAGCTTCTACTTTTTCAAATTAAATTGTAGATGCCTTGTCAGCTCTATTAGAATGTAAATCACAGTAGCTATATATTAAAGGTTTATATGTTAGAATGGTTTATATGTTAGAACTTTTGTTCTCTGATTTTTAATTATTTCTTTTCATGATATCTATTTTTTTTTTCATGGAATAGACTAAAATTCTGCTACTTTTCAGTTTTAGGAGGGAGGAAGAAGGAGATTAAATTTAAGTAAATCTTTTCTCTGCAGAGAAATCCTACATGACCAAGTTTTTCTGGAGTGATTATTGTCTGTGAAACAGAGTTTTCCAAAGGAGAGCTACAGAGGAGTCAGAGAGAGACTCTTTGTCTGATCCCATAGTGATAAAGCAATGAGTAATGTGTTGTTCAAACTGAAAGGGGAGACAGCTATGAGGTCTACTCTGAGTCTCCTCTTCCCCAGACTGAACAGAAAAATTAACCTCAGCCACTCTTCCTGTGGCTTCCCCTCAAGGCCCTTCACCATCTTTCTGAACCTCCTTTGGATGCTCTCTAATATTTCAATATCTTTCTTATATGTTTAATAGTACAAATAAACCACACCAGTTTGTCAGTTGGGCTCAGTTTCAGAGACAAGTCCTGGGTCAATATAATTTATCCATATAAAACATAGCTACTAAGAATGCATGAAAGAGGATGGTGAATGAACTGACAGATTATTGAGATGCATTTCTTCAACTAAAATGACATAGTTCATCCACCATAGTTTTCTCCTTCTACAAAGAGCAAGAAGCATGGAAACCTGTGCTTCCTACATTCAGAACTGAGAGGAGGACACCTGTGTCTAGGCTATCACATCTAGCACTACCAGCATCAGTGTTACTAGAAGGCTCAGCTGAGACCATTGCACAATTCAGGATTTGGGAGCCATCTTCCCACACATCTGGAGGGAAATGACACACTTGGGACTTTCAAGAAGCTGCAGGCCTGCCTAAGAAGCACCTCTGAGGCTGAACAGCTGCAAGTTGGCTGCCTGGCACTAAAATAATCAGCATATTTTTCTACAGGGCCTGGTGTGCTTAGCATATTTGAAACGTGCACATCAGCTCAGTCCATGAAACTGTCATTCACAGCCCTGATGCTACAACATTTAACACTTTTTGGACAGGAGTAAACTACGTTCTGCAGTACAGTTTGCACTCATCAGGATTTATGGTATGTGATGATTAATTACTGCAAAACAGGCCGTCCTCCAGTTCACATCCCGCAGTCCTGCTTCCCCCCTGAACAGATCCATGGTTCTATTGCTGGCTGTGTATGCTCAAATGATCAGATTCTGTGCTCTGGTGCATCAGCTAGCTGTCAGGACATCCTGCACAAAAAAAAAAAAAAAACAAAAAAAAAAAAAAAAAAAAAAAAAAAAAAACCCAAACCAACAACAAATAAAACCCATTACATTTCCAGCACAGAAATCCAAATCCAGACTGATTGTGCAAAGGGACCACAGCCTGTTCTGACCCCCAAACTGTGCCTGAGAGCTGCTTGAGAGAGATGCCTGGAAAACAGGACGTGGATGTCATGCAAGCCTTGTGCACTCTCAATGCTGCTGCATTAATATAGGTGCAACCTTTTAATTCTTCAGTAGACATTTGGTGAGCTCTATTCACAGGCTATCCATCCCTTCAGATGAAAAACATACACACACAAACATACATATGCACTCACACACTTTAATGTGTACAGTTTAACCTTCCCCCCCTCAGGCAATTGAATATTTAAAGAGTCAGAACACGCTTACCTTGTTACAAGGTTCCTATAAGTGATAACTATACCTGGCAGAAGGGCACACCACTTCTTAATGACATCATTTTCTTCATGCCAGGGGCTGATTCCCACTGAATTTACACTGCATACCAGTAGCTGATTGCCAATACCATCTTCAAGTTCCACAAATAATCAAGGCAGAATTCTCAGAATTTATATATTTCATCTTGTATTACCTCTAGATTTTGGAAATGTCTTAAATACATTGTTTAATGAAGAGTGGGATATCCAGGGCTTTCTGTAAGCACTGCAAACAAGTAAACATGGAGATATTGATAATGGTGTGGTTTGAAAGCAAGCCAGTACATCAGCCATTTATAATGTGGGCAAGATAGAGTTTATTCAGATATAACTTACACCAGACCAGAAATATATCATACTCCAAAATCTTTATCTACATTTTATTAAAATTAATAGCTGTAGAGCGATTATCAAAGCAAACACCAAGTTTTATAATGAAGTAGGTGGACAATTTTTTGCTTCCTGCAATAATATCAGGGCCAAAATCATGCAGAGGACTTGCATCACATCTGTTTCAGATCATGACACAGCTTGTGCAAGACTACTCCCTTTCCCAAAGGGTGCACTGGCCTCCCTCTGTATGGGCATTGGCACATTGGCATTGGCACCCCTCCATATACATGGCCCTGCTAAGTAAGAGACCTCAGCCACAGCATGGCTGAGTAGTTCCTCTTCCATCTCAAGACCCCACATGTCAGAAGCAAAGGAACAGCAGACTGCAGTTCTGGGTAACCTATAAGCCACTGAGATACACCTTGATCTCTGAATCCCAGCTGTGAAGAAAGGATGCAGTGAGTATCAATAGTACAAAAACCATGAGCTGATCAGCTGGGAGTAGAGAAAGGGTAATCTGGTAAAGAATGCAGGAGAGTCAGAAGATCTGCATATATACCCCAAAACTACACTGGTACAGGCTGTGCTCATAATGTATATAGAACCATCATCAATTCCCTGTAAGTAAAAAAAGAGTGTTAGTATCACACTAGTAAGAAACTACCTACTTATAACCATGATTTCTAAGGAAGTCTTTCTGAGGTACAGCCCTTGTGTAGTTAATATAAACCCATAATGTTCCCTTCTGGTTTAAATGTTATGCTTAGTTTTAATTTAAACCGTAATCTAAACTAGTTTTTAATTTTTTTTTTGTTTGAAGTTTTATTTTTTCTATCATCTTGCTTCTCGAGAGACATTGGCCCCTTAAATGTCTCATTTTGTGATACATCTGAGGATCTCCTAAATAAATCATTTTCTCAGTATATTTAAAATGCTAAATGTTAATCAGATCATCAATCTCAAGAAATGCACTTGAGTATTTTAGTCCTGGAAGAATCTCCTAATTCTTACTGAGACAGTAAATTTTACTTTCAAATATATATAAGTAACACATTGTTGTCCTGTTCTTCTGCCTTTGTTTTAAATCTTCAGTGGAAAGAGTATACAAGTTACAGAACACTAATTATAGAAATTTATCTCTTAACATGATCATTTGCTATTCTAATTAAAAAGAAAAAAATTATTAGGTAAGGGCAAGTGATTTAAGGCATCAGCCCCTTTTTATCACAGTAAAACCTGCAATTGCTGACATAACTCTCGACCACTCTACAAAATTGTACATCTAGTAAAGGTGCAAGAATTGAAGGCTGACATTTTTAAACTTAAATCGTTAGATGCTTTCTTTACTAGCATTTTACTGGACTGCTTTTAATTCCAAAAAGTTGATATATGATAGCAAAGTCTCAATAAATTTCACCCTGAATGGTCAGAGGCACTGTCAAGACTTATCATCTTTAGAATGAAGGCAGAAGATCCTGGCACAATTCACTCCTAATTAAATTTTACTCTCCATTGAACATTCTGCTGAAGTTCATAACTGCTGGCCCCAGAGCAGAGCCTAAGGCTGTGGTGCTACCCCTGATGTGTCTAGTGGCCCTTCCACATTTCTGTAACTATCCTTGTATCTTATCACCTCATCAAAGCACGAGACTGATTTCTTAGCACCCTGAGGAAAAAACAGGCAGGCATGCTGTGTGTTACTCCTGGATCTAGCTAAATGGTAAACCTTTCTAAATCCAGGATTTAGTTGCTTTAAATTATGGATGATGACAGAAACCAAGAGAACAAGCATAGAGTATTAAAAATTTACACAGCTTCCCCAACTTCTATAAACAGATGTTCAGATACCATATTTTGTTACATTTTCTAAAACTAAAGAAACATACATCCTGTTTAAAGAGGGCAACTGTAAGCATACTTCTTTTTAGATAGAACCTTTGTTATAAAACAAATAGCAATTTATGCAGCTTATGACAGTATCACTTTTTCATACAGGAAGGAGGGGCCAATTAAACATTTGCAAAGCCTTCTTAATCAATAACCCCTAACCTTTTCTGCTCTGATACCTGTGGTACTAAATTAGGTGTTTGTGACTCTTACATTGTTATTAATGTTCTTACCATTACAATGTCTTGCACACACCTGTTTTAACTCCATATTTGGGCTACACTTTCTTCAAGGCAGAAAAAGTTGAAGGTACAAATTTTGTGCAGAACCTTTCACAAAGTGACACCAGATTCTGAGGGTAATTACAGGTGACAAGTCACCATGAGGAGCTGTTCCTCATGAGAAGTAAGCCGATGTGATCCTTACCCACCAACATAGAGGAGCGTACGTAGCAGTAAGGCACAGCCTGTAGGTCACAATTGAGATTGAAAGAACCTCTGGAGCTCCTCAGGATCAGCTAGAGCAGGTTGATGAGGACTGTGTCCAGTCAAGTTTTGAATACTTCTACTGACTGAGACTCCGTAACTTTCCTGTCTGACTATATGCACTCTAAAATCTTTTTCCCCTAAGCTTAAATGATATTTGCTGTATTTCAGTTTGTGTGCATCATCTCTTGTCCTGTCACTGGGCAGATCCCTGACTATTCTGTGCTTGCATCAGAGGAATGGGAAATCAAATCCAATGTAATTGCTTACCAGCTGCTGACTGAGGCCAGGCACAGATCCCCCAGATCTGGGTTTGTGAAAGTAAATCACACTAGCAAAGACCAAGGAAAAGAAGATATTTCATGCTCATTGTCACAAGGTCCTCTGACCAATTCAGCAGGTGCGCCACATTTTCTGGGGTTTCCATGTGCAGCTGCTATGCCTGCAGAAATCCTTTTTGTTGCCCATCATGTGCCTTGTGAGATTAAACTCTAAATTGACTTTCCTAAGTCCAGCCCTGCACACTTAGATAAATTCACTCTGTTTATCCTGTGGCACTTGTCCCTGCCTGCAGTTCTTGTACACCTTCTTTTTATACTCCAGTTTTGCCGGAGTTCCTTGTTCATCAGAGGAAATCCAGCCACCTTTGCATGGCCTCCTACTAAAACAGATCAGCAGCTCTTGAACTTGGAGTAGGTGATCATTGAAAATTAACTAACTCTCTGATCTTCCTCTTCTCTCCTCTCCTCTCCTCACTTGGGCAGTAACCCAGTGATAGTCTTCCAAGCAACTCTCTGAACAGTCCAAAATCTGTTTTTCTGAAGTCTAGGGTTGTGATCCTGTCATTTCCCTGGCTCTCTCAGGATCCCAAGCTTCACCACTCCAGGGTCACAGCAGTCAAATCTGCCCCCAGCCTTCACATCCCAACCAGCTCTTCTTGTCTGTAAACACAGAAATCTTTTGAGATAAAAGCGCAGCAAATAAGCAAACTAACCTCCTCCAGAGGGAGACAATAGATCCAAGCTGAGTCTGAAGTCATACTCTGTGTGAATCTAATACCGAGAATCTACAATGTAATATACACGTAAATATAATCCTGGCTTGGATTCTAGTATAAGGATAAATTGCTATTTCCAACAAAAAAGTGTTACAAAAAAGGATAGAGTTTACTGAAATATGAACCATAGTGCTTCTGGCATGCCTTCTGAACTTGATAACACTGTAACACTGCTAACTAGGAAATTGCTAAGAAATCATCTAGGAGAAAAGTACTCTTCCAATTTCTTTTTCTCCTCATTTCAATTTGAGTAGTTTGTCCAAGATTTTAGTCAAGGAGATAGGAAAAACCTCAAAATCTAATTTCAGCGTCTATTTCCATGTCCAGTCAATGGAATAATCAATAATGCAGAAACAGATTTTAAACCAAAGTTCAGTGTTTTGAGAAACATCTTCTACAATCTGAACTTGACATAACATTTTTGTTCACAGAAAACTGTTTCACTATAATATCACTTCCAAACAACTGAAGTAAATTTTCCCTTTTTCTTAGCAAAAATGTTAAAGTAATTGGTCTTCAAAACCTAACTAGTTCTGACATTCCAAAAGATTATTCATTGTAAGCAAAAGAAAACATTTCCCACAGATAAAACTAAAAACACCTTTAAGAGAGAGATTTTATCAGCTGATGTTGAAAACTCTTGGCATAAGAGTAAAGAAACATATATGGATTAGTTGTATGTTCCAAGATCACCATGACCAGCTGGTTCAACAGAAGTAAATACTGGTCTCACTTGACAGCTTCTCCCCTCTTGATGGTGGCTCTATTTATTGTCACAAATGAAGATTCTCAGCAGAGTAGCACACATGGTAACAGGCTTACATATTTTCCTATAAGAAAGGTAAAAGTGCAGACTGGCAAAGTGTTAGCAAAGATAGGTTATGACTGTTTGGTCTTTTTATCTATTAAAATATAAAGAGTATATTGGCAAAAACAAACACTAGAAAGGTTGCAAGTCTGTAAATCTTATCTACTACTTTGTTCTTATTGTTCTCATGCCTATTGTGTGCCTTTATTCACATGCTTTATAACAAGAAAGTAGACATGGACCTCTTCTTAAGGCTCTGAAGAAGTTGAGTGGGATCCTGAGTCTTGGAACATGAGAGAAAATAATGTAGTATTTACCCATTTTGGTTGCAAGTAGGGAAAGAATAGAACCCCAGCTCAGCTGCTCTTTGGTACTTTCTTTCAAAGAAATTTATGGAAAGGAAACCCTTATGCAAGAAGACAAACACCTTCAGTGACTATAAAGCCCTAGATAACTTTGATGTTTGAGAAATAAAAAGTGAAATAAAATTCTCTTCTAGGTTCTAAACTTGTCTGAACAAAATCTTTGAATCACCCGTTCATAGTGATGTAGAACATGAACAGACATAATATTATTATAAGGCTTGAGAAGCTTATATCTTAAAGTAACTCCAGGTGCTTAGATAAGAGAAACTGTCTAGAAATTGCTGCTCTTATTGTTATTGTTGTTATTACTATAAATATTTTGATGCTTATCCAAATAAGTTAGTTTGTAAAATAACAATTAACCTTGTTTTTTTAGATCATAACAGAAGAATAACAAAGAAGGCCATGGCAGAAAATAAAAGTCAGACGACCAGAATGTTGGTACATTCACATGCTTTAGTCAGTTAAAACCTCTGATCACAATCATTCACCTGTTTTCCCTGTTCTTAGTTTCCCCTGTACTTCCCATTAAGTATGAGAAGATGTGAGTACTGAGGAAAGATCTTCTGGATAAAATGGCTTTGCTACACAAGTCAAATCTAAGAATACTCTAAAATGTTTAGCACTAGGTGCCTTTATATCTCACCTCTGGTATAGCCACATTTTCCTGTGTCAGTCCTTTGATTTTTGCCATCAGAGCACATCATTAATCATTGTTAAAAGTCTGCAACTTACCTAATGCAGTACAGCTGAGGCCTTGGGGCATGACATAAATATCTATCAACAAGATGCCTTTGCATCATAAGATTGACCTTGTACAGTGTTCAAGTCTTATGAAGAAGCCTTTGATTTTGGAATTAGAAGACTTTGTCCATCTCATTAAATGCACAAGATCAAGGGAATAGAGTTTCCATTTGCAAGTAAGCAGGTATCTGCAGCATAAAACATCTAGTATTGGTCACAGGAAAAAATGAACTAACATACAACAGACAAAAAGCTTTTTTGGTGGAGAATATCTTCTCATTTGCTTTTCACACTGGTGATATATCACTATAGGTCCATAAAAATATAAACTTTTGTGCCATAGCTTCCTACTTCCTGGTTCTAAATGCTTGAAATGAAAGCACTGTATTCTCCATGTATATGTAACTAATTCAAACAAACAAACAAAACCAGGGGGGAAAAAAGAAAACAGAAGAAACACTGCGCAACCAGCTTCATTCTGCTTTAAATCCTCCCAGAGGTTGAGTATTCCTAATTTCCATTGATGTCAATGGTACTCAAAGGGAACTAAATTTTTGCAACCAAGGAGTCCATGATAAACCATCAACAGCACCTCTGAAACTACATATTCAAAGGCACTGCCTCCAGAGAGACCATTAATGCTGACACACAGAGCCAGCAATTGGCCTGTGCGCCTTCAAATGTTTGTTTTGGCTGTATCAATCACCATCTTGCCACGTGATTAAGTCCTTTTCCAGGACGTGGTTCTGGAAGTCAGACTGCCCAACTAATTATTCAAGGGACATCAGACAAAAAATTGGCCAGGTTTAGAATTAAGCCACAGAACTGATGTTCCTTTCTCAAAGTGGTCAGAAATGTACATTCATCACACACCGTCTACAGTTCAAAATATGTGTCATAAGCAAGGCTCTTCCCAGGGAAAATGGCATTAGTGCAAAAATCTCTCACTAAGCAGACACCAAGGGAGAATGCACAAACAAAAATTATATGATGACTGTTTAATATCAATAATGAAGATTTTCTCTCATCTGAAAAATATTTGTATTATTAGAAGTATCCATCTTCATTCTCCAAATACAGTCCTTTTAAAATGTCATTAAAACACTGAGATGGGTTCTTCAATCCCAAAATAACCTAGGAATTCAATACATTAGTGTCCTAGTTTAGTCCAGGACAGGGTTAATTTTTTACAGATATTAACTGCAGAACTATAGAGTTGTTCTACCTTTGGCCCAATGATTGTGTGATTTGCACAAAGTGAAATAACCCCAGTAGGCAAACCTAGAAGAGCAGCTAGGATTACATGCAGGGTTTGTGTCTCTTACTTGCCAGTAGGAGACCCAGATTTAGACACAGTCAATGCTGCTTTAAATCCATTTCATGGAAGTACGGTTAAATCATCAAAGTCTTATGACTTTACAAGAAAAAAAAAGATGTTTGTGAAAGAGGTTAGGTAAGACAAACACACCAACTCACATATAGCTAAATCTACTGTAGACAGAGCAGGCTCTAGTTTTAACATGAGTTACCTGGTCAGGATGACCAAGACTTTGTGGAAATCTGCCATTTGCCTTTGCTTGTTAACTTATTAAACCATGAAATTTTCCATTAAGTAGGAGGAAGAGGACGTAAAAAAATTTTTTTCCTTCGTAAAGATCAAGACTTTTGAAGCGATGACCTTTTAAAAATTTAGGGCAAATGTGGGTGTTTTCAACTGCCTATATTTCTTGCACCGTAAGCTGTCTTGTTAAATGCAGTATTTCTTCCTAATAGTCTTAGTCGATTGTTTAAAACAAGTTTACTTTCTTCACTTTCATTTGGAGTATACAGACTATGTACTGAAGAATACTATTTTTGGAATATTTTGTTTTTGCAGATAGCTGATTTCATAAAGAAATTGTCACATTTGAAACCATAAACCAGTGTAGAGTTTTGTTTGTCACTGTTGCTAAATATAACTTAGCTCTCCAAAGATAGAGATTCATTAAGCTGCTGCATGCTTTTATCCATTTTCATGTTCCTGAAAGATTTCTCATTTATTACAAAGAAAACATGGCTAATTGTTAATTAGAAAGTGCATATGAATGTGATAAGATTTAATTAACTCAAACAAATACAATTCAAACCTTTAATATAAAGATTTGGTTGCTCTCTTTTTTCTTTTGATTTTTCTCCATGGAAGAAAGTTCTAAGTTTGCAAAAGTCCTATTTAATGTCCCTGTTACCCTGCACAATTTGACCCTTTTTAATAAATTCCTTTAAAAAAGACAAAAAGAAAAAAGTAAAAATGATCTCACAATGTTTAAAGATCTATGAAGTCTGTACTTCAAACTTTGCTGGAAAACTTTAATTGAAAGAGTTTTCCATCAGAAAATACCCTTTCAATAACAGTGCCACTTTTGGCCCTGAGAGAGTTAAGGTTCTTCATAGTAGCTACTATGGGTCTATGTTTTGGAATTGTCCAAAACCAGCTTTGGTAACACAGGGATGGGTTTGTTACTGCTGAGCAGTGCCCACACAGAGCCAAGGCCTATTGAGCTCCTCACCCCACCCCACCAGCGAGGGGGCTGGGGGTGCACAAGGAGCTGGGAAGGGACACAACCAGACAGCTGACCCCAGCTGACCCAAGGGCTGTTCAGACCATAAGGTGCCACATTCAGCAGAAATACTGCAGGGAAGAAGGAATAGGAGGTTGTTCAAAGTGATGCCTTCCTCGGTCACTCTTGTGCACTATGGAGCCTTGCTGTCCTGGAGATGGCTGAACGACTGCTTGTCCGTGGGAAGCGGTGAGTTAATTCCTTCCCCTGATCTGATTGCTTGTGTAGCTTTAGGTTTCCCTATTAAACTTTCTCTATCTCAAGCTATGAGTTGAGAAAAGTTTTCCCACTTTTGCCCTTCCAAATCTGTCCCCCATCCTACCAGAAGAGAATGAACAAGTGATTGTGTGGGGGCGAGCTGTTGGCTGAGGTTAAACCATGCAAACAAGCTTGTAACAAGAAAAGCAAGTCAGTATTTATTTAAAAAATAAAACTTTACACCAAGAAAAAGCTGGAAATTTACTTTTCATAATAGATGCTATTTTTCAAATTGATTTTTCTTTATATTAGCTTTGTTACGTACGTTATGTTCTGACTCAGCAACAGTCAAATTACACTGAGTCTGTCAGGTCAAGTTGGCATCACTTACAGTCTCTCTTCCCACTGACTTCTGTATATTCAGGAAAATGAAGGACCAGGATGGAAGATAAAGAAGAGCAGATAGCAGGATCCCTCTATTTGTGACTTAAAGCTCCCTTTCTGGTAAATTTAGTTTGCAATGTGTAGATACAACCTAGCTAATAGAATCAAAAATTAAGAAAAATTGCCTTACAAAATAAGGAATCAGCATATACATTTATAATTGGAGTAAATTTTTGCTTAAATAAACTTTTATGAAATCTGAATGCAGCAAAAAAATATATTAATTTGCCCTTAAAATCAAAGTGCATGAAATATTTCAGATTGATGGATGCAATGAAAATTATATCTCACAATTTTCACATAAAAATTACCAATTCTTCTTGGCAAACATCAGATGATACTCTAGAAAGCATATATTTTCTCTGTAGCATAGCTTCTGAAAAATAATTACATAGGAAAGATTTACTGGAAAGTCTCTTAAGCTCTTTCATGTTCCTCTGTCATGTAAAGTTCTGTTGGGGAAACTTAACTTGCATCAGATTTGCCTGTATCTATCACTTCATAATTACATAATTAGATTTTCAGCTAAAATTTGGAAATAGATATTGTGCTTACTATGTATTTGGATAGCTGCTACAACCCCAATATATCAAGTGACTATGTGTGCCATCATCTATATATCTATTTTGATAAGCTTATTGTAATAATTTTCAAAATAATTGCAAAGTCAAAACTCTGAATCTCAAGATTTAGTATATGTGAAGTCCCACGAGGATGTGTGGATGTGTGTTGTCTTACAGCACATGCTGGGGAAGAAAAACAACAAGTGTATCATTTCAAATAGCCTTTGAGAAAAGGATCAATCCTAAAAACAGTTCTGAGGTCTATAGGGTATGCTAATAATGCACCCAAGAAGAACAAATTTTTTCCAGGCCATCTCCAGAGACAGGAAAAAACCTCACTCATGTGCCAAAACCAATAAATATCAGGCAGAAAAGAAAGAACAGTGCAAGATAAACTTTGGATTGGACCTTTCAGCACTTTCCATAGAGGGGAGGAGGCATAAAAACCCCAATATTATGCCTTGTAAACTCTACTAAATGTCCATATTCAGACTGTTTTCTTGAAAAAGAAACTAGATTTTATTTGCAGGTTTGATGACAGAACTCAGCTCTTGCAACACAAATCAGCAAAAGAGGACTCAGTTAGTCTTGGATATGCACTATCACATAGCCTCACCATCCTACAGGTAGAAAAAGTAGGACAGGAGGATGAGTCTTATACAGAGCTTGTCATCCCCTCTGAGGTCCTCACCAATGCCTTCATAGTGAGAGACTGTCTTTTCCATTTAGCTGAAATACCTTACATTTGTAATTTTAGCCCTACTGTGATTAATATTGTGTTTGTGTCAGGTTATCAGCTGCAAAATTGGAAAGAATGGTAAAGCACCCAATGAAGAACTCCTCTCATACTCTCTTAAAACAAACCTTGCAAACCTTCATAAATTATACTAAAACCCAGAATTTAACTGCATGAAGAAGCATATTCCCTACTCAGCATTTTTCATGTCTAAAAAAGCTATGCTGCACAAGTAGTGTGACTTTGAACACCATAATACACAACATCTGTGTCCACTCCCAATGTGACCGATGATTTTCCGCAGCCAGGATAAATTATCATCTTCAAGGATGAAAGCATCTGTCTCCATGATGTATAAACACGTCATCCCTTTGGCCTAAGAGAGGATTCATCTAAGCAAGGGAGCAGAAACAGGGGCATTACAGCAAAGTAACCCCTTGTGGGAAACCAGCTGTTAGCTATTTATCTTTGTGTGGCCAAGGAGCCTTTATCCAAGATACAGCTGTTCCTTCCTTTCCTCCTTATGAGCTACACCTGCCTCAAGCAGATGAGTGTGATTGTTAAATGCTTTTCTCAGTATTTAAAGTCTTAGACCTGATCCTAATACTCCCTTTTTCTCGCTGGTAGTATTTTAAAGATGCTATCAATTTATCTTTGTGGTAAGAAAGAGACAGGCTTATTTTTACTTTCATAGAGATGAATGAATAAAATCTCTCTTGTTTTTTTAAGGTGCTACAAATCTACGCAAGATACCTATTTTCTTTCATCCAACTATGAATTCTTAATGGAGCTGTAATATTATATGACCTCAAAATTTTTATTAGGACTGAAATTTCCCAAAGGAAACATGTACTCCTAAGCATATGTCACAAGCTTCTTTCTCTGTACAAAGTAATACTCATACAGAGATTCCAAACAAGACTCATACAAATATTTTATGGTGAATTACACCAACTACAATGACATTTTTCTGTTCAGCTGACAGCATTGGGTTCTAGAAGCACAAAGTCACACGAGGATATGTTTTCTACTCACCCATATGCAACTGTATACTTAAAGTCTTCACATTTGCTTTGTGTCCCTCCTCTCCTAAGTCCACATTCCTCGGCACTGCATGCTCATACAATTCAGCAAGATTATTTACAGAAGCACTGGAGGGCACCACTCCAAAACTGAAGCGCCTTTTCCAGATGTTGTACAAGCATGCAGGAAAAGATTGCAAACCACACAGATAAAACTTCAGAGCAAAGAACAGGCAGAGCTGGGAATAGATCACCGGTGTCCCAAATTCTCACTCAGTGCCCTTTTTGCTCATTCACAGTTGTCTTAATATTTATATCTGAAGCCACCAAAACATGTTTGGAAATGTTTGCCTAGCAGATTCAGTTTCCAAATGGCACAACACACACTGATCCATTTTGCTGAGGTTTCGACTTTGCTGCCTCACCTGGTCAGCATCCACAAAGCATCTGAAGTTCCATCCAACAGACATAAAGGTTGATGAGTACACTGAGAGTAAGCACCAAGGCAGTCAGAATTCATTCAATGTGAAAGCTCCCTTCAACTGAAAGAAGCAGGTGATTAAAAGCAGCTCCTGCTGGCAGCCAAGATCTTTGCTGGCTGCATGCCAGACACCTGCATGTCCAATGCCCTCACAGGTGGGGCTGCCTGTGGCCATGGGCACGCCAGGGCAATGCAGACTGCACGAGCTTGGCCTTGCACAGTGCCCTTGTATGTCTTGGTGGGAGCGCAGACAGTCTGTCTTCCTCCATTTGCTCTCAAAGCAGCAGCAGTGACAATCCAGGACAGTTTCACTCCTGACACCATTCTTTGCTGACTGGGACTCCAGCCTGCTAGAAATCCTAAAATCTGCAAATCGTTCCCTGTCTCTCACTAAATTCATCAGCAGTTGATGTCTTTTTCACTCAGGCAAGGCAAGGGATGATAATTGCAAATCATTCCAGTAGATAAGCAGGCCAAAAAAAGTAGTGTCTGGTAATTCATCTAACCAACTTCTTGGAATTAAAAGGGCTTTCTTGTAGATTGAGAATAAATTAATCATGAATCTATAAACCAAAAAGCACTGGTAAACTCAAAGAGAATAATGAGTACATGACAGGAAGCAGAGCATATTATATGCAAGGATGTATTTTCTCATTAAGCGCTACACATAAATATGCAACCTTCTTTTCTGAAGGACGTGAAGGATAGGCTGTAGGTGGAAAACACTAAAAAGGAACAAACAAAAATTTGTTATTATTCAACCACCTACATTCTTTCTTATAAAACTAGATGCATGCAGACAGAGAAATAAAACAAAAATGGGGGCATAGGAATATGCACAATATATTCACAAAGATTTTTAAAAGGGATTTTTGGCCATTTGGGAGGTGAAGATTGTTTGAATTTCTTCATTTAATTGGGAAAGGATTTCAGCAGCAATTAAATTATTTAATACAATTTACATTCATTTTTTTCTCCAAAAGCAGAAGGTGGAAGGAAGAGAAAATACCCTTTTTTCCCCTCTAATGCTTGCTCTCCCCACAGTCATCTGGAGGCAGCGCAACAAGGCTCCTGAGGCTTCTGTGCTCTTTGGCCACACACTAATATAACTTTGGCCTATTTTATTATAAACTCTGTGGGTTCTTTCTGGTTATCAGCTGCATATTGATTCTTACTACTGGCCCTACTGCAATACACTTTTACTTAGGAACTTCTAAATTAAATCATCAGGGAAGACTGCCTTCTGTGCTGAATTTTTTTCTATTCTCAAACAAACCCTGTACTGCCTCCTAATGTATTAGCTGGGAAGGGCTGCATGGTTGGGTACTTGTACTCTAAAGGTGGTGTAATTTCAGAACCTGATGTAAGGTTGAGCAGCATCAGTCAATGAGGTCAGTGCCTCTAGGGTCTTTCTCATCTCTCCAGAGTCACAGCAGTGAAATAAGCTGCAAAAGGCGGTCATGAAATCATTTGCTGTTCTACCTCTGTCTTTCTTGTACAAATGAAAATTACCCTGCGCTGTAGGAAAAAAAATCAAAAACCAAAAACAAAAACAGAAAAAAATTTACTTTATTTTCCAGCTCTTCTGGAAAATAAAATAGCCCTATTATGTGCCTCATTGTATAGGATATGGCATTTTTTTCTTCTTGTTCCTAATGTAAATTAAAAGTCTTATAATGTGTTTGGTTTCCCAGAGTGACCATCTCTTGGAGTCCTAGAGACCAATACATATTATTTCAATATACCTCTCCACCTTCATTTTCTCTTGGTTGCTTTAAGATAAAAAGTACCTTTTTAAGATTGAAATTGCTATTGTCATGGTAAACTTAAAGCTTTTTTTTTTTGTCCTCTTCATAATTTTTGAAGCACAATAAACTCAAACCAGTATGTTTCCTCAATTTTCTCTATTTTTTGGACTTCTTCCTGTTGTAACCACCTGTAGGCTCAAGCCTATCTGCCTGGTTTTTATGCTATCTTCAAGACTTTATCTTCAGTGTTTTGGGTTTTTTTTTCATTTAAGATTTTTAAAAAGTGTTACATGAAAATTATAGATATCCATCATGGCAGTGAACATGCACCTTCATTGTTTCTTACATATTCCTTCCTCTTTCCACTATGTCCACCAATGACCATGCACAATTGGCATCCTTTGCTTATGCTCTGCTAATGCACTTGCATTTAAATCCCTACTTTACTTATGCAATACTTTAATTTTGTATAAGCTATTTTAGTCATCTCTCTGCCTTTTTCTCTCTCTAATTCTTGATCCCTGGTATGCCAGATCACAACCATCTTCTAGGATTTAGGCCACTCCCTATTAACCTTCTGGAAACCAGACTAATTCCATAATGACCAAGTAAGAACCAGAGATATTATTCCCTATTAACCAAAGGCCCATTTCCATTCAGCACTATTTAGGAAAGGAAAGGGGGAAAAAAGCTTCTTCTAAAGTTCTGTGCTCCTTTGTTTTAGAAAAATTACAGAAAGCCAAAGAATTTAACAAGATTATGGAAGGAAATACAAATCTTATTTTAACTTGCACCCATCACTCCTGAGCTCAGTAGACACAGTTCACTTACCATGTCCCTTAGAAACCAGTCATGATATGCAAGTCTGGAGAAGCAAACTCTTGTATAAAGGATGATTCAAGTGCATCAACAGTGGGGATGGCAGGAATAAAAAATGTGGCAGGTGGAGAACATGGAGGTGACATAAAGACATGTGCATAAGACACCTTGGAAGGTCCTTAACGCCCTTCACAGAAAGGATGGCTGTCCCACAAAATGCTTCTATGATCATTATTGTACCAAAGGAACTGCAAATCTTGTTCACCTTGCACTCTTCCATGTCAATTCAGTTGAGTGGCCAGAAGAACTGAGAGGTTCTTCCCAGCACAGGCTGGATTTTCTTCCCAGTACCTGGAAAATTTTGTTCTGAGTATAGTTTAAAAACCCTTACAAGCCAATACTTCAGTTAACTATGCATATTTAGTTTTACACTTCTCACTGTTATACACAGCAGAAAATTTAAAAGATCATGTTGCTCATGTTTGATTTAATTAGTACTTGGGGAATCGGGTCTGGCAGGTTACATGGCTGCTTGCAGGGTGGAAATTCTCAATTAGCAATATGCAAATGAACACATAAAAGCCATGCTTCCTCATTTTCACCTTTGACCCTTTGCTCAGTTTCAGGGGATAAAGCCGGCCAGTTATAATTTTTGTCAGAACAGGATTAATAGCTTGAGTTCGCACATCCAACATGGGGTTGCTTTTGTCATCTCACAGAACAACAGTAAGTACAAACCACTTAGATGCTGTCATTTATAGCAGCTCATATGTTTTAAGTGTTTGTAAAGCTGGGGGCCTTCTAAGGTTCATTGCATTTCTACATTTTAGTCGACTCATTTTGCTGTTTCATACAGAAAGAGTCATCATCATTACCAAGACAAGGGGTTCTCTTTGAAATCAGAGTTTGTCTTTCAATTCTGCAAAACTAGAATATGCTTCTGTGCTGGTCATCTTGCCAGTCATAGAGAGAATCTTATTCTTTCGTCCATTTCTGTTTGTATTTCTTTCCTGCATATTAATTTTATAGCCTCCCTTTAATATTAGTAGGAAACCCAAAGAGAGTCACATGTCTTGCTTCTATTGCTACCACTGATAAAACGCTGCTGGATTTAATGGTTGCTGCATGGGCATCAGGAATTGGTGTCTGCATTCTGTGTAAAATAATATATTCAGCAATAAATAGTTGGAAAGCTGAGCAGTAATCAGCTTCTCAAGGTTTCTCTGAAAAACAAAATTCCATTGGGAAAACCAGACTGGTTTTGCTGTTTTGCATTTTTTTAACCTGGTGTTTATTGTTGCACAGTCCTTTTCTATGATCTTGTTGCTAGGGTCATTCACAGTACAAACATAATTTCCACTTATATGACACAAAGCCTTTTAGTATATTAGAGGGGAAGAGGGAAGATTCTTTTCCTTTCTCTATAAATGTAGAAGCTAGCTCAGCAATAGAAGGGATGAGATAACAACTGATTAACTTCTGTACTATGGAAATAGCAAGACTTTTTAAAAAAATACATAAAATTGTGGTCAAATATTATTTTTATGTAGGTGGTATTTCAAGAAACCCAATTTTTGCCCGTCTTGGTAGGTAATTGTTATCCAAGGATATTGGAACTATAAAATTAATTGAAAAAAGAGGGAAAAAAGGAAAATAAAAAATATTATTCTTGCCTGAGTGACTAGAAAGTGATTACTTCTTTTTTTCACAAAAAATAAATGGTTTTCTTTGATGAGCAATAAGAAAAGAAGCTGATGAGATATGTTTTTCTTCTCTGATTCATTTTTCAAATAAGTTTCTCAAGGAAGTTTCCTGCTGTTTCAAAATAATCCAGACCATCATACTAAATAATTACTAATAAAAATATATTGTCTGTTTCTGCAACTACAGCATAAGTTAGTTGTTTAACTGTAAAGAAACATAATAAAGAAATATGGTTAGATTACTGCAAATGTTGAAAACAAACCAAAGTTTTTGTACTTACAGTCTGCACATTCTGCAGGTTTCATACATCCGTTTCATATATACACTAAAAGAAAAAGATCTAAAGAAAAATTAAGTGAAGATGAAAAAACTATATCAATACCTTTCTGCCTATAATAATAATTGCAAAATTTTGGTTCTCTTAGAATTTGACACAAACGTTTGATTCAACTTCAGACTTATTCTCACTTTTCCATTTAAGAGGCATACATTACACACATTTCAATTAGATTGTATTTTTCAGAGGAGGAAAATAAAATAGCTGATATTCACATCTGAGATTACACGCCATGGTCAGGAGTCACCTGAGAGTCATAGCCAAAGAAGACATTTGTCTACATCTGTCCATATAGTAAATATTTCCTCAGAATGTAATAAATACTGTCAGAGAGTATAACCAAAACAGCAAATGGAGCAGCCTGCAGGGAAAAAAAAGATCAGACTCAAGTGTTTTTAAAATTGGATGTTTGAGGTTAAGCACTGAAGAAATACCCATTTATGCTGTGGGAAATGAGTTCTTTAGGTTACAGATGACTGAGTGCTCATGGACCAGCAGCACAGCTATCAAGCAAGTTTTACAGATGCAGGATGACCTGAGGCCAGAACACTCAAAATCCCTGAGCCCTGAAGTTGGGCAAGGTTAAACACTGAATTAGGGGCACTGTTTCATTCTTTGCATCACATTCCTGGCCTGTCAGCCTGGGCCATTCATTCCAGATAAGGAAAATACCTCCACGTATTCTTCCCACTTCTGAAATTTTACTGAAATATCTCTGCTAGTGCCTCTGCTTTGCTTCTCCTAAACTCCAGCCATGACCTGACATCTTTCTTGGAGCCTCACTTTTCTTCTGCAAGCCAAAATGACAGAATCACAGCATGGTTAAGGTTGGAAGAGACCACTGGAGGTTATCTAGTCTCTGCTCAAGAAGGGTTTCTTAGAGCACGTTACTCACGAGTGTTTCCAGTCAGCTTTTGAGTATTTCCAGGTAAGAAAAAAACACAACATCCGTGGGCAACCTGTTCCTGTCATCCTCAGTAAAGTTATTCCTCATGTTCATGTGCAACTTCCTGCCCATTTCTTCTTGTCCTATTGCTCAGCCAAGAAGAGCCTGTCTCCATCCTCTTAACAAAGGCAGCTGGATAGGGTCTTAATTTCCTTATTCTTCACAAAAGAAAGAATGCTTCAGTCTCAGCAGTTAGAAAATATCTTTCCAAACTTTACAGAGCAGGAGTATTTTTTACTACCTCCTTACTAGATGGCATTTGATTTTAATTTATGAGTGGATGCATTTGTCATGCAAAGTTTGTTCTTCATATTTGAATTTCATTTTCTGCCACTTTAATGATTTTGGAATCTCATAAAATTTTACGAGGGTTGTCATTTTTCTGATACAACATAAAAATCTTGGTATGATATAACAAGGACATATCTTTGCTTTTAGACTAAAATAAGTATTCAGAATTGGTATTCATCTTCCCCACTGCTGTCTAATTACTTTGATTAGGTCTAGTGTGTGGTTTCACTGTTCATTATAAAATGTGATCTGTTTTTATAAAACAGATGTCTTCCTGATCCTTTTTATTCAAAACTAAATTCTGTACATTTTGCACCCAACTGATGGCCTCTTACTGCTTTCAATGAATAATTTTCCATCAACAGTGTCATTGATTTGTGTGAATACATGCTGACCAGAGAAAGTAAGAGGATTCTTACATACTAATGATTTTATAAAGCAATTCTTTGCTGAAGTAGCAATGGCACGTGTTCACATATCCTAAATGTGATGCTACTGTCCTCAGTACTTCCACTGAGTCTTAGATCTTTGATGGAAAAATATTCAACTCCAGTATTTGTGTCAGAAAATACACTTGACACCTTACAGGGCTCCAAAATGCATCCATCCCTGCACTGATTTAAGACGAACGTGGGAGTGGACAAAGCAACCCAATATAGACAGGGAACACTTTCCTGCCAATTGCTCACAGGACAGATTGCCCTGAAGCCAAAAAGAAGCAAAGATGTTTTGCACTATCATCAGTCTTCAGAGCTTCTTCACTTCCAGAAGGAAAGCACAAACAAAAGAGCAGTACTCCAGGTTCCATGGAGTAGAAAGTTTGACTGGACTCTCAGCACGTGTGATGTATCATCAGACTGTACTGACAGCTCTGTCTCGTACTGCAGCCACAATCTTACCATGTAAAGCAGCTGCTTCTTGAGACAGCTGGAAAACTCTCCAGAAAAGCAGCTCATTGCTCTGAGAAAAAGTGTTCCAAGTACCATCCTTAAACCAGGCTGAGAATTTTATACCTACTAGAGAACAGCCTGTACAGAGATTTTATATCTTCACTGGTGGGTCAAAATCTTATCAGCTGACACCTGTGGGCTCATGCCTTGAAACAGAAATGTTTACAGACATGTGCATCTTCATAAATAAACAACCCACAAATCACATCCCTGTGTGCATTTTCCAGATGTTTTTCAGAGGAAATGGCTTGTAGTTGCACTTGTAATTTATGGTGGAGGTTATATGAGGCCCATCATGGGCAAAAAGCAACAGCTATGCTTCCCTTTTCCTCCATTTCAGTGACTGGCCCATAACTGGACAGCCCAACCCATTACTTCACAGCACCCACCTGCACCTTCCTGCAACTTGATCTTCCCAGGGCTTTCTCTCTGTACTAAGGTTCTGGCCCAGCACTACAACATGCCATTTTCCTTAGTTTGTTTAATGAAGTAAAATAGTTCACGATTTTCATGATTCCTGGAAGGATGAATGAAGGGAAATTCACCCATCAGATCAGAGAGGCACCAAGCATAAGTGGGTACAGGCTCGGGAAGTCTGTCTCAAACCTTCCACAGATATGGAGAAAGATTAACAGCATCAGGCAGGCTAATGTACTTCAAGCACCACTTAGTTATAACCCATAAACATTACTGCACATGCTGAATGAGATTTGTTTCAGGAAGTAACTCATCCATTTCCCAGTTTTTGGACTTTCTGAAGAACAGAAGAGTGATAATGAAAGTTCCTATGTAGGAAGGAACAGCTATTGAATACAATACTTACAGACCCTCTTTCCATCAAATTATTCACATCAATGCAATTGCATTTTGCCCAAGCACCTCGTAAGTGAGATTGGTCTTCTTTTAGAGATGACTTTTTAGACTGATAAGAAAATCTAAAACAAAAACCCCCTGATAGGAGCCTACACATTTTGTTAATGTGTTTTACCTGCTCAAACATTTAAACTTTTTAAGATTTAGGACAACAAGACTAAACTGCAGAGCTTATGTGGAGGAGCCACTTTCAACAGGTAACACACATAATAGAAGACAAAAGGTAGCACAAATAGCCAGGCATGCTTTACATTGATCAACAGTGGGTATTCACTTAGATATTGTATTTCTGCACTATTTCTGAGCTGGATGTGACATCTTCTGTTAAGTCTCTGGAGCTCTGGAGCAGGTTCAGAGTTTCAAAGAGATTCCAAAATGCAAAATTTCTGATTCTCTAATGAATTTATAACCAACCAGACAAACAAACCCAATGCTCAAGCTCTGCTACAGGCAGCAATGAAATATATTAAATTCTTGGCCATGTTATGTAGACTACTCTATGGTGTAGTAGAAAGTACAAAGCAGATCCACTTGTTGTCTTACATGCTCATATTCCTGAGCCTTTACATCTCCTTGATTTAAAATTAAATGTAAATTTAAACATGACCCTAAATTTAAACGTGTGCCAAGAAAAATAGCAAAATCAGCAGAAGACCTTGAAACAGAAATGGTGAGTGCAGTTATTCCATCTGATATTGCACTTTTGTTTTTCTAAGCCTGCAAAATCTCCTGTGAATGGTATGCATTTTTCTAATAAGTATGCTAATAAGTAAATAAATAAATAAATAAATAACAAGTAAATATCCTGTCTATCTTAGATAATCATATGGACATGATCAGGAGTCAGACACTCGTAGCCACATTAGGGTTCTTTCAGTTATCCAAGCCTGTTGCAAGTTTAGGAAACACAGACTAACATGATTGCTGACTTCACACCAGTGCCTGGGAAAGGTGGGTGCCATTGATTTCCAACCAACAGGAATTCCCACACATGAGACTGTGATGCAACAGGGAATCCCACAATGGAACTGAGTGTCTAAAAATAGTACCACACTTCACATCTGCCTTGCTTCACACAGTGACCTTAAAGCCATGCAAAATGCAATATAATGAGCCATGGTGTCTTTTTAAAACAAAACTCAGTGGTTGTGCCCAGCTTGTGTTAAGCAATCCTTGGGAAGAGGTTGTCACAGCAGAGGGTGTCCTTTTCATAAACCAGATTTCAGAAATTGCAGAGAGCAGTGTGAATATTGTGTGAAGGTTGTAAATGTCACAGCTGGTTACTGCCTGGGCACCTGTACAGAGAGGTGACAGCGCTGTAAAAATTGTCCCTCCTGGCAGGGGGAAGGGGTGTGCACTGCAACCCACTGTGCCTCCTTTGGTTGCTTGTCTTGAGCTCAAACTGGGCAATAGGAGCAGTCAGAAAGGGTTAAACCATTAATAAAATCCAACTGAATGACAACTAAATTTCTCTTTAGCAAGACACAGGAAAGAAATAAAGTAGGAAAATGTGATGTACAGCGAATCCAGGTCAGCTGACTCCAGTGCTGATCACCCTGCAAACAGTGCTGTTTTCTAAAGCAGAATTGAATCAGGGGAGCTTGGTGAAGGAACATTTTAACTTAAGATGGGTATTATTATTATTATTCTTGATTTCTTCAAGAACATTCAAACCTTGCAATGATCAAAGATCTATAAGTATCATGCTACACCATGCTATAAAGCTCAAGGTGCTGAACATTTAATTCTAAAGATCACAAACTGCTTCTAACTCCAGCTTGGCCAACCAATCTCCTGCATGATAAGAAATATATTTCTAAGTTTTAAATTCACTTAACTGCTAAATGATATATAAAGTTCTTTTCCCAAATGTTTGTGCATTCATACTATGATACCAGATATGCAAGATTATTAAATACTGTAAGATTTGCTTTATTTTATGCATGGAAGAGACCAGAGGTCCATCAAAATCAGTAACACCACAAAGACATGCACTAAGAGAAATCCAGCACCTAAGTTTTCTTCAGAGTTAATTTTGGATTGTTTTCAGTAAAAATGCTGCTTAATAGTGGTCTTGCTAGTCTTATTTTCATAAGCCTTTTTGAGTTTTTCTGATATTTGCTTTTGGGCTAAAATTGACCAACATGTAGTTTTTTCAGGAGAGGGTGAATTTCTAGGAAGCTGGAAGGAAAATAACTTGTAAATAAGCCCGGGTTGCAAATCAGCTAGCAAGGTAGGGAGCAGTTTTTTCATCTGCATTTTGGGTGCTTGATTGTATAGGGATCAGAAGTTGGAATTACAGAATCATGGAATCTTCAAGGTTGGGAAAAAACCTCTAAGATCACCAAGTCCAGCTATTGATTAATTAAGGTATACAAGGTATACACACGACTGAGATCATTAATTTAAAGAAAATTCATGGCTCAGAGGACGTGAGCTTTTCTAAAACATTGTTTTCACTGTATTTTCAGCCACTAGGTGCCACACTGTGCTTTGGGAAGGTCTCAGCAGTCTCCCTGGCAAACTAAAGAGCCAATGTCCAGTTTCAAGCTATGTGGAAGCCTGTTCTTTTTTTCCCGTAGATACAGATATTCTGTATGATCTCTGTTATAGTTCAAAATATAATTACATGTTCTGACAAGCAGAATTAACTCTCAAAAGATAAATTTTGCTTCTCAGTTTCTGAACACTTAGTTCTGCAGCCTTCAAGCCCTATTACTGTGGAGAAATAAAATGGAGGTGTAAAATATATGTGTGCTTGCAAAGTACTGCATTACTGAGTCAATACAATTGTTTTTCACCCAAGCAGATGAAAGGGATATGTTAGAACACTAAAAGTTAAACCAACATTGTATTGATATATAAAAGAGCTGATGGTGCAAAGGGAATAGAAACCAATCAACAGACTAATTGTAAAAGGAAAAATACTAATAGCTTCTCATTATCACAACTGCGATGTATTTATTAAAATGGACTGTATCCCTGTCTTCACCTGCTCATTAGGATAGTGCATTTCTTACGAACACTCAATTAGAAGAAAACCTATTCTGAGTTTACTTCTGTGTATAAGTCCTGAGAGCTGCTTGCTGTTTCCAAAAAGGATACTCACTTTATAATAGCATTCTATTTATCTTCTCTTTACTCCCCTGAAGTAAAAAACAAACAAGCAAACAAAAAAACCCTGACTAAACAACAAAAAAACACAGAAGAAAAAAACACAAGCAATTCAACTCCTCAAAACCTTCTTCATAATCCAGCTTTAACTTTGCATTCAGCTCAGCTGCTTTTGAGTTCATTCATTGCAACAGTATGAGCACCCTCACCTCCTGCTCAAGAATGGCACCAAAGCAGAGCACAGTTTATACTCACATTCTCGTCAAGTCTTTATTTCTGAGTGTGGCTTGACAGGGTATTGCCATTACCCTTTCTCTTCACAGTTTTTGCCATGAAGAATTAGATCATGAGTTTATCTGTATAAACAGGAACAGACAAACCTTGACCTAGCAGGTAGCCCTCATGCTTTTTGCTGTCTGCATGTGTAGTTCCAAAGTCCAGGAGATCAAATACACTGTATTGCTCAGAGTTTAATTTCTAGTGTGAAAAATTACTCTTTAACTGCCTATACAGTGTTTTTTAGCAACTGGCCCGACTGATGCTTCTGGCCAGACTTCAAAGCTCTTTCTGAAAACAATACACACTCTCAGGTTAAGAAGAGAAGCACCGATTTCTCCCTACCACTCAACTCAAACAGGTCTCTTGAACTGAATGACCACATGAATGATCCTGCTGTGAGAAATAAATGGGCCTGCTTTCAACAGAGACTCTACATGATACTTTAAGCTGTCTTCTGGGAAGTTTTAGCTTGGTTATACACAAATACAAGGTTTGGACATTGCTGCAGTCTTACTCCAACAGTGAGATATTTTCTGGCTATTCCTTGTATTTCAGGTCTTTACAATCCAACTCTCAACATCAACTGAAGCAAGTGGTTGCTTGGAGACCTTACTTTGGTAGTTAGTAATCCCACTGACTCTCTTATGTAACCAAAGTTTTCCCTTTCAATATCCAGGAACAAGTGTTAATGAGCCTCCAAGTTTAATAAACCTTCTCACAAAACCCTGAGAGAGATATCAGAGATATATCTCACAAAACCCTGAGAGATATCAGACTAGAGTACGCCACATTCCAGCATGTTTTGCTTCACTGCTGTTCCTTGTTTCTGGGCATATTATGGCATAATAAAAGCCCTGGCAATTCCCTTACAGGAGTAGAGCATATAATATAAATCTTAATCCTCAGGAATTAAAATAAAAATACCATAAAAAAACCCATGCAGCAGGTTTACAAGTATGCAATGATCATTTTTCCAGTGTGCTTTTTCTCTAGTAGCCTTCTGTAGAAATTAATGCACAACTAAGAATTACCTTGGTTCCTTTTCTCTCTACCACATATTCAACAATGAAAGCCCTTCCAGATAAATGACATCCTTTCTGCTAAATTTCATATCAGGTCCTCCAACTTTCATACCAGCCACTCGTATTCCAGAAATCCATTATTCTAGCTCTGCCCACTACCCAGGCTCAGTAAATGTACAAACCCAGAAATGAGACTGTCTCATGACTTTGTAAATTAAGGTGTTGTATATTAGCGTGTCTATTAAAAATAACCTCCAGTTTTCCTATTCATCACCTAACACAGCTGAGTTTGAAATAAATGCACAAAAGTAACTTGATTACTGGCATTTAACACCTGATCTCTGCACAAGACCATGGCTTGCATGCAAAACAGGTACATGCAACATAGATGTCATAGATGTAAGAAGAGCTACTATAAATATTAGAACCTCAGCAGTGGTCAAGCAGTATCTATAGTCTTCCCCACTAATATCTCAGAAGATGAAGCAAGTCTCTTTCTTCCATCAATCTGAAGCATGAGAGGATGTCACACAGTAAGAAAACTCTTCAGACATATTGTGAAGAAGTGCTCCTAGGTAAGAGCTTTGTTTTTCACTTTAAGACAGTCCAGTCATTAAAACTGTTATTTTCTTTATTTACAGATTTTTTTAGGATTAATGACACATAAAAAAACCACTGATGGCTTCATCGGCGGTGGCACATTCTTGTCTCGTTAGCCTGAGAGGTTTCAATTTATGTCGTTCAGTAAAGCTGCAGACACTCCAGTTATCAATGATTGCTTAAATAGAATGGTCACATACTGCTTGTGTCCCAGCCTTCATATTAGGACATCATAAAATACTGTCTTGAACACCAAAAAGAGACCTTCCAATCTTTGGGATGAACTATTCTGGTTCAGTGGAAATAGATTCCAACAACATACAGAAAGTTCTCACCCCAGGACAGTAAATCATTATCTTCACCCAATATTGATTCTCCAAGAAGGCCTTTATTTTCATCAACTATTTTTCTGAGGTCCTCTGCTTAAGGGACAGAAATATTAGCCACACCACATGAAATCAGAAAAAACATAATACATTTTATAAAGTTGCAGCAGTAAGGTTCCATTACTTGTCTGCAGCCTTCCTGTGAGCCCCTGCTGAAGCTGCCAAACGAGTCCCCAAGGAGTTATTTAGCAACTATCTTGGGTGTTAAGCTGCTTCATCAATTCTGAGTGCCTACAAACCTCTGCAGAGCACAGGAGAACTCCTGAGGTGAAGTTTGTTCCTTCACTAAGAAGAGTGTAGATATTTGGAAAGCCTTTCCACACAGAATGACTTTGCTTAGGGACATTGCTTATGACTATCAGCCCACAACACAGCTTCATGTCAAGACTTTGATACAGTCAGGCACCCTGAACACCCAGAAGGACTGGTAAAATGACCTGAACCTTATTATTTCACACTTAACACAGGAGCTATGGACAATTGAGGCCAACTTCAATTGAAAGAGGTAAAGCAGCATTTGAAGAAAAACATATCAGAATCCAAGAAATCCAAGACGTCCAGATGTGTTTTATTTATTCATAGCCATAGCCAATTTACACTCAGTTCCAAGCTTGATATGATTTGGATTCAAACTCGGACTCGGAACTAAAGCCACAGATGGAAGATTTTATAGTTTCTATACATAAATGCATTTCCCTTGACACCTCTGGAACCTTCAAAACTTCAGACTTGCCTGAAAGGTGAAAGGCACAAATCTGCTAAAATTCCTAAAAATATTCATACTCTTCCTGACACTTCTGATTAGGTATTTTCCTGCAAGACCTGAGTCCTCCATCAGTGGTTAGATAAGGTCCAGTTTTCTCTTTGATACTTTTTAATGCACACATGGAAGCACCAAGTTAATTGCTGAGGAAAGTTGAGTTCAAGTGATATGCGTGTATAGATTAAGTTCAGGAACTGTACAAAGACACGTAGCTCCTTTACTTTACAGTCTCAGGATATACAATCATTGCTGAAAAAGACTCCTTGCTAGGTGAGGTCAGGTAATGGGAATGCACATTTGGCTGAAACTAAATCCCATCGAGAGGCTGGATACAGGTGAGCATCTGCAGCCATAATGCAGCCTGTAAAATTAAACATACATACCTGAAAATCATCAGATTTTTTGACAGACCTGTAAGGCTGATGGATTCCTGACTGATATTATTGGTATTAAAAAAATGCCTCCACCTATTTTTATCAGATTTTTTTACCTAGGGCATTCTGGAGGATCCTGCTGTATGATGAGACAACCATTTTTAATGCCCTAATTTTTTGTTGGTGGTATGCCACTGATGTGATATAACTGGACATGAAATTCTCTGAGGCCTGATTTTAAACATCCAGCACTAAGACCATCACAGATATTGCAACCATCTGTCCAGAAACAAGAAACTTATCATCAGTCTTATCTATATATCCTATAGAAAAACCTAAAAATCTTCAAAAAGAAAAGTATCACAAAGTAAGATGACTTAAGTAATCTAGAATGACCATCTTTGTATGAGGCCTGCAGAGTTCAGATACACAAATAAGTAAAAACTTAAAGCATTCATTCTATCAACTATGTAAACACAATGATCAAACTTACTGAGACAATGAGACTTTAGCATTTGAGCTTTAATCTTTATTCTCTGTTTTGATTTCTGTAGCTCTTTTATGATCCCAGAATTCTGAATACTTATGTAAGGTCTGCCATCTCATCAATACATATAAAGACACATTTCTAAGTCATTTACTTTATTGATTTAAAGTTTACCAAAAAAAGCAAATGCATTGGAACCTACATAGTATGTGTATATATGTTTTATTGCAATTGTTCTGATTTCCTTTTGCTCCAGGCAAATTTACCACAATCAAAAGCTAGTAAACCTTGATCCAAAATGCAGGACCATATATAATATTGTGAAAGCAGAAAATATGAGGCTGGGTAGCAGCACTCTCTTTAGTTAAAAGTATTTTTAATGACTTCATCCTTCATGGTTGCCCAAAGCACCCTGTGAAATAAACCTTTAACTCTTACATTGTTTCTGTCTTAAGGGTAATGAGCCATATGTGAAGACATCTGCAATGCCTGAAGGGAATGATCATTAATTAGAGAGTAGACAGGACACTTTCTGATTGCTGATATGGGGTGGGGAGATGGGAGAAAGCCTTTCAAAAAGTCACGGGAATTAAGAAAGAAAATTAGTCCTTTAGTTGACATGAATCACTGTAGATATCACAAGATGTGAATACTGTAATTCTTATTTTTATTTCTTGTATGTGCTGGGAAGAAAAATTGCTGCATTGTGGGAGCAAGACACCAGAGAGGAAACAGAGAGACAAGAGAAAGGAATTCTGTGGAAAAGGCTAAGACAACAGCATATGTTGTTTATATAGAAATGTCTTTTGGAGTATCTGAAGGAAGATACAAAAGCAGGGTACAGGTTGTATGCTTAACCTCTTATTTTTCCCTGCTCTAATTGCCCTTAGTTTACATATTACTAGGTCAGGCACTCTCATTTTACAGCTTTCTCTGGAAGTAGGTGAAGCCTTGGCATCTCCTCCTGGCTGAATATCCATTTTGAGTCACCTTCCTCCCAACCTTTGTGTGGCACCATGTAGTGTCAGGCACAGCACTGTGCAGGGACAGCCCTATTTGCCTTCTCAAGGAAGCATATGAAGCTGGACTTGCAGCAGAGTGAGGGTTTTCTATAAATCTGTGATTTCTTCACTGTTATGAATCCCTGGCTTTTTCCTGGCTTGGGGAAAAACAGCAGGAAGTGTTTTGCAACTTGCAACTTAAGGAATAGAAGACACACATAGAATAGAGAAAATAATTTATAGGGAGAAGTGGAAAAAATGATTCATGCCAGCCTGAGATAAGAGGAATGAGTCATCACCTTGCTGATCTATCCCCATTGATCATAAAGGGAAATGAGACAGCTAGTTCAGAACAGATGCCTGACTCTTGGGCTCCTGAAGTCAGACAACCATAATCCCTGTCAAGATTGAGAGATTAGTGGTTTAGGCCCTCAAGTTCAACGTGTTCTTGGAGGTGGCTTCAAGCTAGAAGTCTCTCTTGTGCTCAGGTTTAATGCTCTTGGTCTCCCTCCCTTGTTCTCTATCAAAAATACCTACTTGGCTGTTACATGTTCTGAGGAGGGTAGCAAACTTGCACTTTTCATAGACTTGCAAGTACAATCTTCTTTATAACAGCTGCATATATAAATACCACTGCTTTTACAGGATTTCTTCTCTGCTGCTCTGTCTGCATAGATCCATGGTTTATATTTCCTGAGTTATATGAAAACAAACAAAGTAATTTAATGACTATATCATTTGCATTTTGAGAGTGTTAGTTGTTCATTAAATACCATACGCTCACCTATTGTGAGAAATCTCAGTATACAAGGTACAAACCATCTGATGCATCCACAACAGACTTGGTACCCAAATACAGGAATAAAAAGGGACAAAGTGAACATAAATCATCTTGGATTAACATGGTTCTGAGTATGAATTAATAAGCTCTGCTGTTACACCTAAACAAGAACTACTTGTTGTCATGTCACTTTGTAACAGGGAGGACAAATGCTCCAGTCATTCACTTCCAGCTAGACAGGCAACTGAAGCATGTCTTTTCTCAGCTGAAACAAACCCTCAGGACACACTTTTCTTCATTTTTTGCAGCTTTGGTTTTTTTGGCCATTATAGTCTTATTACCTACAGTTTCTTATTTTTTTCATTTCAGTGACCCAACAAATTATAATTAATTGATTTCCATGAGCGATTGAAGATTTTGCAGGGAAGGAATGAATAGAAATTTGAGAAAACTTGTTTCATGCTTTACATAAAAGAATAATGTTTTGATAGGGAGTCCTAGTGTATCCAGTGCAGGAAGCACAACTTACCCTTAATTCCTGGTTTTTAGATTCCTATTTAAATGGAAGATGTGGGCTTCATGAACAAGTACTATCTGTTTGTTCTGAGTCTGCTCAGCTAAGGAATTTTTCCCTGTGCACTTTGGCTGTTCCCCAGGGAAATATACCTCTGGAAGCATGACAGTAACTAACTGAGGATTTAGATGCATTTTGGGAATTTTTGGACTGCAAACCCTTGACAAATGGAGACAGCCAAGAACATTTCTGTCAGAGTTGAGCCAGCATTATGATTAATGTTTATACATGACCTGTGGAAGTTATAAAGAGTATCTACAACCAAAAAAAATAAGAAATGCCGACAAGAAACATCTAAGAGGATCAGCTTCCTCCTGATGCTGCTGTTAACACCAATAACCTGGGTGTTTTCTCCTAGATTCTTCAGAAACAGAGTTGGCTGCTGAATAACTATTACATTTTTTCCAACAGAGAAGGGTAGTGCCAGCTTAAGAGTTTATCAGGTGTAACATATTTCACTGTTTAGCAAGTTAGATCTACTGATTGCTTCTTTCTTGAAAGTAAGACACAACAACACCACGCATAACATGGCAGCTCCTCAAAGGAGCTCCTCATGGGAGAGGGGAGGTGCAAATCTGCACTTCTCTTTCTTCTATGTCTTCAGCCACACAAAACAGTAAATATTGTAGCAATTTTTTTTTTTAACAAGAATTAATATGTGCTTAAACAACACTAACATTTATACTCTGGGAAAGAAAATTAATCTGATCCTACAGCACAGTATTGACATCCCAGTGACTGACATGAGGGAAATCACAACTATCAGACAAGGAGATAGACCTCAGGTGATGCTTTGAATTAAGAAAAACACACAGAAAATAAAAACCTCTCTTGAACTGTCAAAAGAAGATTGTTTTAAATGCAGGGTTTTGCTCCAAAAAACAGCTTGGCAATTTCTGATTTTTAGAAGGAAAATCTGTTTCCTTTTACTTGAAACACTTATGGATCACAGCCCAGCCCTCAGTGACAGATGTTGATAACACAAAAACTGCATCTGATAGAAATTCTCATAATAAAAAAATATTATGACTAAGACATCCATCCTGCCAACATGTATCTGTGGCCTTACCTTGTAACAGACAAGCATTTTGATGTTTGCAACACCAGGAACAAAGTTTAGCTGGATTTTTTCCCTATTTTCTTTCGATAGCACAGCCTCTTTGGCATTTCCCCACAAGTGTTACTAGAGCCAGCAGAAGCTGAGTTATTGGTTGCAGTGACAAGGGATAAGCAGTCAGCAATTTTTAGGATTGAGGGTGCAAGTCCGGAAACATCAATAGAGTCAGGAATGTAATCCTGAAAACAGACAAAAGCAGAAAAAAAATTGGGAGGTTACTAAAATAAACCTTGAATTCTGCTTCAAAAGGGATATGATAAAACTCCGCACGTATTTATACCTTCCAAACACTTCTGTAAAGGAACATAATGGATTTCTCACTGCCCATCTGAGGAAACAGGTTCCTGGAGGAAAACAGCCCTGGCTGATCATATTCAGAATTACATCCTTGGATTTATAATAGAGGTATTTGGGGTATGCTCCCCTGGGAGAGCAAGGCTGATGTCAACAGAGGGATTCACCTCACCTGTCCAAGCAAGTCCTCTTTAGTTCCCTCTCAGCACAGCGAAGGGAAGCAAGCACGCATGAGGCACAATCCACCTGAGCTCTTTGAGGTGACTGCTGCAGACCCAGGAGAGCTGGAGAGTGTCCTATTCCTACATCTGTACAGGGATCTGAGGGTTATCACTGCAGGGTGAGCTCAGTGTTCTAAAGCAAGGAGAGATGTGTCACTGGGTTGAGGAAGCATACATAATTTTGTGCTCTAAAAAGATTTGGAAGTCAGAATTTCTCTGAAAAATACTTGCATGGTCATTGAGCGAGGATATGTCTGTTTTGGCACCTGTAACAGCTGCCTTTGCACTTGGGGACTCTTGCTGCTGGAGATCACACACACAGACAGTTATACACGCATCTTTAGTATCATCCTGCCATGCAGCAGCACTTTATCCTTATGTAACTACCTGCTTTTCTTGCCCAGCACCTCCTCCACAGAAGAAGCTTCCTTCCTTCCTCCTCCTGCTCCTCACGCTGGAGCTATCACTTTCCATCCAGGTCTCACAACATCCCTTCCTTCTCCCTTAATGTGATCTGCCACACTCAGCTTTTCTGTACAGCTAAGAGAGCTTTTATTGAAAGAAATTTAAAGTTCATTTAAGTCCATTTTTTAAATTTTAAAAATGTTGAAAAAACTCCCCCTTCATATTAAAAGCAGTATCTGCCATCCTGACATTGGGATATCAAGCAGAAACACAAGACTAAAAGCATCCAATTCTCTCTGTGTACTGCTGGTGTGTCTTCACAATTCTTGGCCTGTGGATGCCCTAGAGTTTTGGCTTTTCTTTTATAGTAGCATTTGAAAAGACCTCTAAAACTAGGGCAGGGGGAAACTCAACTTCCCTTTTCCTAAAATATTGAGATTTTCTTATTCATCCTTTGTTATCCTAAGGATAGTAAAGTTGCCTAGATATATGTGCTTCACCTGGCATTTTTCTTTTTTGAGAGATGTGGTCCAATTCCCCTCCCCATTCCCATCCACTGAATCACAAATTGCCAAGATCACCAGGTGAGGGACCATAAGTGTAATTGCACTTAATTGGCAGGACATTAGACACGGCAAACTGAAAGTTCAAGGGCAGGAACATTAATGACAGATGCGTGTACATACAGCGACAGTCATTTTTTTGATCGGGAATAGAATGCAGAGATGTTTTAATTGTCATAATGTTATACATGCTGTGCTACATTTAGCCTGTCTGAGAGCTGGTGTGTGGGTTGCACAGAGTTTAACAAATTGCTGCTGCATGTGGCTCCTGTGTGATCCTCAACTCCAGCTGCACTTTACAAATACTCATCATTTACTTAGTGTGGGAAACAATGCTTCCCTTATTAACTTTTCTTACGCTTCAACAAAGGTTACACAATTATTTTTTTCCCCAAGGTGATTCACCTCAAGTCCCAGTAATATTTTCATGGTCTCTGTTAGGTGCAGAGAAAGCAAATCAGGGAGTAGTGTGAATAACCTTCAGGACCCTGCATTGTCTATCTAGGCCATGCCTTCACGGCTCAGAGAACAGACACTCTGTTGGTTCATCTCTAATGGGTGGCTATCACTGGCTGCACCTTTAATGTTCTTCTGCTAATGGAAAACAATTAAGGGCAATAGGTTTTAAGAGGGCCAGCCAAAGAGCTGGATTATGGCTTAAAAGAGGACTGACTTTCAGCCACTGCTTACAAAGTGCTTAAAATTGGCAGGGAAAAAAACCATTGTGAAATGCAGAAATGATCAGCAGGATTTGAGAAATTCTGCCTTAAAAAGCAATAGCAGACTTTGATGGAATTTGGTATAACAAAGGTCTGTATAGTCACTGTTCAGTATAGGTACCTTTCAAACAGGAATTTGTGCTTTATGTTTATGTTCTGGTCCTAAATCCCTTATTTCCAAATGCACAGTCTGTGCTCACAAATGACCAAATACTGCTCATATTCAGGGGCAGAGGAGTGTCCACAGTTATGTGTTTATTCACTGCCATTTTCTAAAGGGATAAAATCTTCAGTTTCACTCCCTACATAGCTGGTTCCACTTCTGTGCACACACCACCTAATCTGAGGAGTCATTTAGTGCAGGAATGTTTCAAGTCACAGCTTCAAATTTTGCTCTCTTGTCTTTATGCTAGCTGTTATCAAACAAGCCTTTATGTGAATTAACAGGAGCCAATTAGCAGGACCTGCAGATAAGCCTTTATGTGTTTGATTGTATAGCAAAGAAATTAAATGACTGATGTTTTATCTTTAAGTTGCAAAACCAAAATAGCTTACTGGTATAACACAAGCACAGACATATCCTCACAGGAGCCACACATTCAGAATATCACTGTAATTAAGGTTTAAAAGAGGGGAAGTTAATGCAAAGAATGTACGTAGTAGTGGGCTTGTTCTGCAGACATCTGATAGATACATTATGAATACAAAAAAAGATATATATAAACAAACTTATAACATTACAGGAGCTTTTGCAAGATTTTCTCCTGTTACCTTGATTTTTCCACACATTAGCTTTGCAACATAGTTTAAGACCTACATTTGTTTATCTCCTGCAACAGTGGTAAAGACGGAATGCCCACAGAAGCAAGCTAATATCAAAAGATTGAGCAGAAACCTCTTTGCTGCATAGAAATTTGTCATTAAAAATTGTACTCACAGTTTGTTTTCTTCTGTGCTTGAGTGTGCTGATCTGTCCTATTACTCAGACCCATGCATTCAATGGATTATGTGTTTTCTTAACAGTGGCAGCACCTGCATCTGCCTTCCAGGACTGGTGCAAGAGGGCAATCCAAATTACTTTGTTTTTCCACTCACCCACTGTTGTGTACCTCAGAGGTTACAGAGGAGGTCTTTGGCCTCTTGAGAATTCACATTAATTTTGCCATCGATTTCCTGATTTCAGCTCAGTTATACAGTAAAGGAAGGAGGCACAGTGTCACAGAAACATCCATCTCCATAATTCACGTTACAGAGAGCTATGTCACATTTTGTCTTTGTGGACAGTTTCATGAAGGCAGGTGACAAAGTTTCGACCCATTTCCAACCAGACATGACTGACACTACAGTGGAAAACACAAAACAACAACAGAATTCCATCAATCAAATGAAACAAAGAGACATGTATGGAGAGAGATCAGAGCAACAGGAAGGATCAGAGGTCTGAAACAGTCTGTGACAAAAGACAGTAAATATTAGGGCTGTGATGAGACAAAAAGCAGCAGCTTTAAGCCACCAGAGACATCTAGGTCAGACCTGCAAAAATCCCAGTAAAGCACAGGGATCCCAGGGAAGACTTGTTTGGGGAGACTGCAAAACCCCCATCACTGCAAGTCTCAAACGCATGCCTGACAAACACCAGTCAAGAAGAACAGATGTATTGCTGACTCTACCTTCTTCTTACAGGCTGTTTTAAAAGATTTTTATTCAGTACTTAATTTCGTAATGCGGATTCACACATACTCATCTAAACAGTACAGAAAAAATTAGCAAGTTAGAAGTACAAGAAGAACAAGCACAGATTAAGAATAGACAAAAATTAATTTCATAATAATTACAAGGTAGATGGAGATACTAAAAATGTAAGCATGAATGAATCTTAATAAATTAAATTATCTTTAGAAACTAATAAATGTAGAAAGTAATTATCTGTTCTGCTGAAAACACCTTTTTAAAAAATAAAAAAAAGATAATTAAAAATAATAATTTAGAGAACTGCAAGTTATGGAAAAAGTTAAGAACAAAAACAGCTATACTAATATATCAAATATGCCTGGTGCTGAAATTCTCTGGCACAGAATAGTTTTTCTGCTTCTTCTCTAGCACAGAATGCCCATCTTCTTATCCTACAAAACTGAGTTTCTGTGCACGGATTCCCTCTTTGGAATGGTCTTTGGAAGCAGGTTTTCCTTCAAAACATATCACAAACTGTGCTGAGAACTACCTTAAGAGTTTAATAATGGGAACTCAAGTTCCAGTGCACAGGAATATTTTCTGTCAAAGTTAAATTTACTGGTGTAAACACAAGTAGTGATGGTAGTGCCATAGTTGAGTAATTCCCAAGATTCCCTGGGTTGACAGTACCACATGAGACTAAATTCTAGATGCCAGTGCCCAGAAGGTACTGTCTGGGGGCTGTTTGGGGCCATAGTTTTAAGCTTACAGTCCCTAAAGGGCATGGAGCAAAATGGTAAATGCAGTGTGGATGTTGCCTTTGCAACCTGAGATTAAAGAGAATCATGTGAATTTTGTTCCCTGAACTACAAAAGGGAGGCAAGGGGTTAAATACCGTTTTAAAATGCATATAGGATTTCAAGTCTTAAGGCAAAAGAAAAACAAAAATAACATGCACAATCATGCCATTGGTGTTCCCGGGCTGCTCCCATTGTTTCAAGCCCTGGCCATTCTGAGAAAATTAGAATATGGGAAGTTCAACCTATAAATGTGACTGAGCTTTGTACAGATTTTTGTTATTAGGGTTTGGGTCTAGCCTACTACATCACAGGCATTATTACTAAGTACCAGCCATCTGGCTAGAAACCAGGAACACTGTCTAATCCTGAATCCAAGAGTTTGTCTTTAATTTTATTGATAGGTGAGTGAATTGGATTGAAAGATGAGGTTTTGGTCTGCTCTCCTGACTGACAAGCGCGTTCAGCAGACAGTGCCTATAAGAAGAGTTGCCTTTATTCAAAAGCAGGGTAGAGAAGCCAAAGAACATAAAGGAAAAGAGCAAGCCCTCTTAGCCCTCAGCTCCATAGTCCTGCCTTTCAGATTGACATTCTTGGGTTTCCCTACTCAGCAGCATTAGTCTCATGGTCTCTCTGAAGCAGTTGAAAGTGTCCTGCTTTACATTAGAGCAGTCAGAAGTTCAAATCCTGGTAAAACTGTCACGCAGTTCATGAATACTTTCTCCCTGTACCTTGCAGGAGCACTAAACTCAGAAAGAAAATTAAAAGAGAAAAAATTCATGGTAACTGAAGCCATGCTGCAATTTCTAATAAGAACATGGCCTTTATTATAATAAAAGCTCTTTGTGTTAACTCTTTTATTAAGAGGGACCATGCAAATTTCTCTGTACACATGGCAGATCAGAAGAGGCTTTCATAATGCAAAGCCTTAGAGTATTCTCTGAATGTACCTGCATTGCTCTGAATTTGCACTGCCTGCTGTTCCTCTTCATCTCAATCAAAGAGAATAGCTCTGAACAAAGATTAATGAAAATCATTATTAAGATGATTATTGGCAGAGATTATTTTTGCTGTTAGTGGCTGAGGCATTCATAATATTATATGTAGAGGTGGGAGCCATTTTCATTAAAGCTCACAGACACACTTGCATTTTTTTTTTTAAGATCAAAAACCAACCTTAAATTAAAGGCACAAATGCTGGCATCTTGGGTACAACTGTTATTCCAGTCCCTCTGCTCAAAAGAAAAAGATTAAATGAACTGATATTATTTCCTAATTCCAGGCAGAAATGAATCACAGATCACTAGAGTATCTCTGCAGTTTTTTTTTTTTAATTATATTTATTGAAATCAAAAGTATTTACATCCCACTTTATAGTGAAGAGCCTGCTTCTCTGACCAAACGTTCTTCCAGTCTCAAATATGACAGAGTTACACACCAGAGATGATATCATTTACTCACAGAAATTGCTTTGTCATTTATGACCCATAGAATTCCACACTTGCCAGTCGTCTGGTTAAAAAATTATTTGAAAGACTTTATTTTTTATTGTGATCAGCAATTTCCATTCCCAAATAATCCAAGCATATAACCAGCACTCATGTCTAATTTAATGTCCGCAGTCATTGCTGATGTAATTATGGATGAGACACAACTTGCTTGATTTTAGGATTTGTCCTGTACAACTGTGTCAGTCACCCTAGGTTCCATTTCAAAGACTGAGAGTATGAATCATCTAATATACACTTCAGATATCTGTTGTAGGGGGAATCTTGCCCAGAATTTTCTTTTTCATTCCTCTGAGCAACTGCAGATACCTAAAATTTAGAAAGAATAATTGTGCTATGTCTGTGTCTGCTAGTCTTGCCCGTGAGACACATGGCCAGGACCTCTCTGGCTTTCTGGATGGCCACTACACCAGAAATGAAAGACTGCAAGACCTTGGTGCAGACATTGCATCATGGAACCTATCAAGATATGACATTTTCCATTTCAAATAAGAGTAATTATATGAGCTAATTTAAGAATCCTTTCTGCCTTCTCTCAAGTCCTCAGCCCTCTGTCCAATGGAATGTAAGTGACCAGCTCTTCCAAGTTGTCCAAATATTTTTTAAAAAGCCCTGACCTGTAGAAAAAACCCCTCCAATTAGTGGAAAGTAGGTGCTATCTTTCTTTATTACTAAACCCAAAACCTGACTAGCCTCACATGAACAGAGACAGAAAATAATGATCAGGATTATGACAGTCTGCAGGCTGAGGCAGAAGTGAAATCCTAATCCTGTTCCAGCAGGAGTGTGGTGCAAGAAAATACTATGAACACAAGGTCCTTTCCTTAGATGCTGCTGTTACTGGGCTTCTAATTATGTGTTGATTTCGAGCCATTACTACATTTCAGCAGTTTAGTTTCTTCCTTCCTCAAGAATGGAGAGATAGACAGGACAAAAGGTCAAGCTTGCCACTGCTGCTGCTGAGATTTTCAGGAGGGTATTCCTGCTGCAGTGGGTGATCATGCACCCATGTGCCCTGCAGACATCCAGCACACACCTCTCCCTCAGCCTTTCACATCTTTGAGCAAAGTTTTTCCATTGACTGTCATGTGCTTGTGGATGTGAAGTGCCTGTGGATGGGCTCCAGAACATTCCTCCACTGCCTGTTTATCTCTTAACCATGCCACAGCAATGGATCTATTGTGACAGCTAATGAGAACATTTGGGAAATCACGGGGATTCAGTGGAATCCAATGCAAGTAAAATATATCACTGGATATATATAGGATTCTTTATGTGCTAACAAAACCTCTCCAGTTCTGATGTCTGAGTGTTAGTCTTACATAATTTTGCAATGTTGCTGTAAATTCCTAAAAGACGGGCAGATGATTGATACATTGTAAATTGCAATACCTATAAAAGATGGGGTGACTGTACAACATTTGGGTTTATCTCTCCACTGAAGCGATGAATTATCCAAGGGAATATGACAAGCAATTTATCAAAATATAAACCACACAGTCAAGCAAGAGAGTATATATTCCCTTAAAACCTAAGCAAAAGCCATCAGAATTCAACAGCAGACTTTATGTTGACTTCAGGATGCTTTCAATGCAGACTGAAAGAAAATTCATGGCTAAACTGGAAGGTGGGGTGTAAAGTAGTATAAAGTGATAAGTTGAAATAATACATTTTTATCCTAATTAATTAATTCTTTTCCTCTGTAAAATTTATATGTTTGTTTATATGTTAGTATGTTATGTTTGAGGTAATTGCCTTAATCTTTCTTAGTCTGAAATGGAAAGATTTTTCTTTTAAAATAGGGAAATTCTACACACAGTAAATACTGGGAACATAAATTTCAGAATGAGAGAGTGTTATTCTCCTCTGGGGCAGCATATTCACCTCATCCTCTATGGACTTCCTTTTTGTATAACATCTTCAGCAAAAATGCAATTCTTTCTCCAAAGTGAGTATACATGACTTTATAGTAGAAGAAGGACCTAAATATTAAAGAATTGTGACATTTTCTATTAGAGAGAGAAAAAAAGCTGTGTTTCTCTGTGAGCCATGTCATCTGCACAATTCTTTGTATATTTTATGTCACTCTGCTGTGGTTTAACCCCAGGAGATAACTTAGTACCATGCTGCAGCTTGCTCACTCCCCTCCCAGTGGGATGGTGAGAGAACTGAAAAAAGGTAAAACCCATGGGTTGAAATAACAACAGTTTAATAATTGAAACAAAGCAAATTTAATAATGAAGATGATGATAATGATGATGATGATTGATTGATTGATTGATGATGATGACAAAAATAATAATAATGAAAAGGAAAATGAAAAGGAGAATGGAAGTAACAAAAACAAAAGAGAGAAACGAGTGGTGCACAGTAGCATTGCTCACCCACCGACTGATACCCAGTACATCACCCAGCAGTGATGGGTCCCTCCTGGCCAGCTCCCCCCAGTTTATATGCTGGGTGTGATGTTCTCTGGTACTGAATATTGTTTTGTTCAGTTCAGGCCAGCTGTCCTGGCCATGTTCCCTCCTGATTTCTTGTGCATCTCTTTGGATGGTAGAGCATAAGAAACTGAAAAGTCCTTGACTTTGAATAAGCACAACCCAGAAACTACAATATGTTAACTACAACACACTACAACAGAAACATCAATATGTTAACAACATTATTCTCATACTAAATCCAAAACCCACAGAGCTGTACCATCTACTAGGATGAAAATTGACTCAATCCCAGACAAAATCAGGACACACTGATGCCTCCAGACACAATCGCAAACACCTTGATGACCTCCCCTGCTTCAGCAGCAAGTTGTGATATCATTTGGAGAAGTGGACAAGAAAATTTTTCGCACATCAGAAGCCAAGGTGAGGTAAAAATTCTCAAGCCTATCTCAAAGAAGAAAAATCAGAAGCACCATCTGCTTGTCAGACATGTTAAGCCTATCAAGAAAATGAGTGCTGTATTTTTTATTAGCAAAAGCAGACTCCTACACTCGAGAGCTTAAACATAACTTGATTTTAAATCCTGTCTGATGTTGTGTGTTGTGCACTGCCTGTTTATGTGGAACTTACCCAGTTGCTGACTACATTAGCTGGTAAAACAAAATATGATAATTCTCAGTGCAGTATGTAAGGCAGAGCTTCGTGAAGTGCTTTTTACCAAAACCCTGGTGAACAGAAATCCTTCTGTCATCCACAGAAAAAACACAGGTCACCTGCTGTGTCTTAGTCCAAGAGATCCCAGCACTGTTTGTTTGGCTAGTGTTCCCTCCCTCTGCTGATTCCACCTCCTGCATTAAAGGCTGTCAGTAATAGCATGCTCTGAGGTAGAGCTGCTTGTCCAGCACAGAGGATATTGCCTGAATCATTTCATATCCCCCCCTAAAAATGCTCCACAAAAGCAGCAAATGAAACTAAGAATAATTTCAAATTAACACCCGCATGAGAGAGCACAGCCTTTCCCCAGGGTTCAGAGCCACCGTCTTCAAAGCTTTTCATGAAAAGCTTTTTTATTTGAGTTTTGCCAGGCTGCATGCACAATCTCAGGCAAGCAATAGCAAATACCAGAAGAGAAATTGTTCTGAGATACAGCAGGAAATTAATTGAAAGCATTGTGAATGTGTGCACACAAGTATAAAGAAACTGTCTGAGTACTTGAAGGAAGAGTTTACTGTACAAACATTTCTGTTGTTATTCAGTCTAAATAAACTCAACAAAATGTATTCAGAAAGGGGCTTTGTCAAGTAAGAATTACAAAGAGAGTGATAAATTGTAAGATAACAAATTTATCCATCAAGTTGAGAGTACCAAAGAACAGGGGCTTGCAGCAGCAGCAGCAGCATGAGAGTCAAAGCATTACATAGAATACATCAAAATGGTACTATGGCCAAGCTTAGCTCACTGTAGAACATAGCCAGAACTTAGAACTTAATCCCAGTTTTGGGGCAAGCTCATTTAGCAACAGGACAACAACCTTTCACTGTGCTCCTAAATCTTTAGGCCCTAAATACCACCCATCAAGTGGATCTAAGTTATTGAAGTTCACAGGAACTATTTAAACTTGATTATTAGAGATTTCTTTCATAGAGACAAATGGGCTTTTATTCATTCAGAATTTATATAAATTATTTCTAAGCTTTTAATGTTTAAATAAATGCCATGGATGTTGGTGGAGATACAAATTTTCATTCAGTGATACTCAGAACTTTCTCCACAAGCTGCTTCTTGCATCTGTGGACAGAAGAGTCCCATCTTCTGAAAGCAGCTGAGATGTTAGCCTGCAGGGTCTGATGAGGGATCTTTTCACCTGGGTCAAGACTGCAAAAGAGTGATATTCTTACCTGGTCTCCCTGAAGTTAACTCCTAGGTACAACATTTCGTGGATCCCCTAGGAGAAGCCAGGCTTGCCATAGAAAACAGCAGAGGCAGGGCTTTGCAGGGAGCCAATGTGCTACATTTAAAATACAGCAGCAATGCACTGTCTGCTCTACCCTCAACTCCCCAGAGGCAGGGCTGACATTCCAGGGCTCCCTGGCCACAGCAAGATGGTGAAGCTGCAAAAACTCAGCAGCCTGTGGTGCTGGGGTTGCCCAGAACACAGTTCCTCATTGAACATGCACAGTGATATAAATTGAATATTTTATAACATTCAATTGGATATTATATAATAATATTGAATATTTTATAATATTCAATATAAATTGAACATTTTATTAATCAAATTTAATATCCACTTCTTTCAGTGCACGATGTCTCTTGGTGGGCATTTTCAATGGCATTCCAATGCTGTGGCTTAATATGGCTGACCTTACCAGACCTCCTCCTCTCTGCTGAGGCCAGCTTCTCACCCAAAATCTGAGAAGACGCCCCGTAAAAACAGTAGCTGTGGTCAGGATTGGAAGAAACAGATGGCTGAAATAAGCTGTCTTAACCCTTTTCTTATGTTTTTTTAAAACTTAAGAAGACAGTTGTTCTCACTGAGGGTTGTCAGAAACTCTGCATTTTTCTCTAGCAGATCACATAGTTGTATGCTGAAATAGACATATTTCAATATCTTCTTTAATTTTTTGTTTGCACATTGTTATTTTGAATAGTCAGATGGATATATATATGTGATTTAACTTTATTCTCAATTCTTGATTTGAGTACAAATTTGAAGAATAAAAGAAGTGAACAGAGAAAAAGTGGAGAAATTGATGAGCATTATAAGAAGCATATAGAGAAATGCATTGAAGGGCAGGGTAGTGTGAATGTTTTTCTCTCTTAGGAGAACATTTTTGAAAACTGTAAGGAGTATTTGAGTGAGCTCTGAAGTCTGACAGTTTTTTGCAAGTTAAAGTAACCAAGGGAAATATTTTATATAAGCAGAGCTTTTCTTCACTGCTTCCTTTCCTTGCTAGCATTAATGGATGTTAAATATCATACAGCAACTGGTTCATAATAGCAGAAACCAAATCAACAAATCAAACCAAATCAAACAGCCAATAAATGGATGATGCTATGTGTGCCTTTGGGTACATCATATTATTTACATTCTGCAGAAAGCAAGCACCAAAATTAGCTTAACCATCAAGGCCACAAAAAGCCATCACGCCTACAGAAAGACACATCCTTTGATGTTGATGTATGGTGATGTATTTCCATGTATCAACAGGTTACTATTGAGGTGTGGCACTCTGTTTTGTTATCATCTGTGGCCTGATCAGTCAAGATCAGGATCCAACCATGTCAGTGTTATGAATGGATGTGGGGGTTTAGATAAGTCCTTGTCTTTTGCCCAGGCCTCTGCCAGCAGGCAGTAGCTTTACTGAGGTGCCCAGTATCCCAAAACACACTCTTGTTCCCAAGTTCTTTCATAATGGCTGATTTGGTCTATTGTAGAGTGAATTATTTATTTATTAGACAGAAAACTAACAGACATAAGACTAAAATAAAACTAATACTACACAGGAATAAGGATAAAAAGATAAACTACTGGTAGATATAAACAGTGTGAGGTTAGAGGTACCTATTAATGGCACAGCTAGCAAGGAAATAATATAACTTAGGATTCAACGTATTTTACCACCATTACATTGGTGGGGTACACATGGAGATCCTTTCCCTCAATCCCCAGTGAGGTAACCACAGAACCTGCATATGGGCTCCAGGGAGAAGTCTCCCATACTTTCAGGGTGTGTGTGTAGAAGGCTTCTGCCTCTGTGATATCTCGTGTGTCTTTTATGGTTTGTAAAACAGTGTCTCTTAGTCAAGAATATTTCTTTTATCTCTTCTCATCAGCACTCCAGACTAAGATGTTGATTCTTAGCTGAGGCCTGAGCCCTTTTGGTGCCAGAGATGACCCCTTGCTGGGCCTTCCATCCTGGGTTATCTTTTAATGCACCAACTATCTGTGATGGGGGTTGGGGGGCATCCTGCCATAGCCAGGTACCAGGGAAAGACAAGACAGTGCAAAGTCACCATCCTAAATGAACTCAGAGTCAAGCGATGAATGGAGAAAAGAGAGCTACCTAATCAAGGAGAATAATGTGAAGCCCAGGAAATAACATGTCAGTGGCAGGAAGAATTTAGTTTGTTTTCAGGTAAGTACAAGAGACACAAGTAACAAAGTAAATTGAAGGTCTAGGGAGTGCAGTGATAAAACAGCTCAGAATCAGCCTTTGAGGGGGAGGGTAGTAGAAACCTAGACCATAACAACCTGAAAAGAGACTGGAGAGAAAAAATTGAAAGGAAATATCTTCATTATATTGGCCTTGGCTTTTAGAGCTGCCCTTTCTGGCTGTAGGTATAAATAATAGCAATAACGATTCTGATGGCATAATCATTTTTATGTAATTTTCCTGTTTCCTTACAAAGGCTAAATAGGTATAATGGGTTGGAATTTCTCTAGGTGTAGTACTTCATACAATGTTTGTCTTAGCAATGCTAAACAAAGTCCTTATCTCAGTGTTTGGGAGCAGTGCAGAGGGAGGCATTCCAGGAAAGACAGTGCTGCCTTTTTCTGTTCTGCCAGTATCAAGCTCTGTATGGGAGACTGTTGTGACTCACACTGAGGCATAATTTATTTACCTATGACCCAGAAAGGCAAGGTGAAAATTCAGCCCATTTCTCATGCTGTCCTTTCCAAGATCCTTAAATGATAGAAATACTGTGCTTGCAATGTGGACTTGTCTCAGAGGTTTAAGAAATTATGCCTCTTGTTCTGCTGGATGTCAACAATAATCTGGTTAAGACTTGACATTGTAAGACACTTTTCCTAAATAGACAGCTACAACATCAATCCTCAGAAAAGCTTTTGCAACTTGCTGGAGGTGCACTCACAAATTTGACATGAAGTTGGTGGTGCTGTGTGGGGATTCAAGGTATTCTGAGGAGGGTGGAGTCTGTTCCCTTTGATGAATCTATTTTGGAAGAATGGGACACCTTGACTTTCTTCCAGCTGTCAAAATTACTCTGGAAAATGGATCATTAATTAAAAGGAAAGAAAAATTTCTTTTATTAAAGTGAAAAACTTAAGAAATAAGTGTGCTTGAAAGTGGATACGCAGATGTGAAATACAATGTGTAGATTGCTACTTCTAGTTACACTTCACAAGGTTTTCATTTAGCTATAAAACTGTCTCAATACTTCACACTTCTCTAGATAGGTTGTTATCTCTACTCAAGATGCTGGCTGCTGTTTGAGAAATACTGTTGTCCTTTGGGAATCCTTCTGTGCTTGAAACACAGGACATTCATGGAAACCACTAAGAGGTGATTTAAAAATAAATAAAAGGATGTTCTTTACATGCCTCTAGAATTTGTAGTTGCAAAAGGTGGGGGAGCCAGGTAGCATCAGCAGGTCCAAAAGAAGTTTAGTCAAATTCACTGCCAGAACATCCATGAACAAAAGTAGGAAATAGGCTGACATGCCTATCCAATGCTTACAGTTGTTGCAGGGAATATGAGGGAAAAGGACTGTGGAAGGTGGCCCGGTTCACATGCTGTCACTCAAAGGCATCTCCTATTGGCGCTCCTGGGCACAGAGTACCAGGCTAGCCTGACTCATTGGCTGGGCCTTTACCCTGTCATTTCAAGTATCTGGACATCTTCTAAAGGTGAAAGCAAGGCCTATGTATATACTTGGTATTTAACTTAACTGTAAGGAGTTCATTTACTCACTGAAGAAGTCATCCATGAAAACAGGAATGTTGGATTTAAATTTTAGTTGTAAAACTTTGTAGCAAGCATATTATACAAACATAATAAAAGCAACAAGAAAGCACCTTCTTCTTCTCCCCGCACTTGAAATTTCGAGACTGCCACAAATTACAGGTGAACCTACCAAGTAAGTGGGAAGACATCTCATTTCTTCTTACTGCATTGCTGCACCTAATAAAATAGAATGGAATTTAGCCCTCCGTCATCTTTAAGCTGACAAGTGTGAATTCAGATAAATTCTTGAGGAAGTACTTCAGCTGATAAACAGAGAGAAACTTTCAGACAGTGTGCTTCAGGAGAAACAAATTTCAACTCAATGCAAAAATCTACTGCTGGGAGTTTCATTTTAATCAGTCATTTTCTTCTTGTTTTTATTTGCACAGCAGTTCTGAACAAATTGAATAGTATTTTTTTCTCCTTTCAAGCAGGTTGGGATTCTACCACTTCCACTGTAAAGGAGAATTCAATTTTGCAGTGATAAGTTCAAGAATACACAGATAAGAAACTTGAAGGAAGTGGGTGTGGGGCAGAAAGACCAACAGGCAGGAATGGAAAATACTGAGAAAATACAGAAAAAGGAGAAATTTTCAGCTGCATTTTACATGCTGAACCTAGGGATTTTTCTCCAATCTATGATCTTCAGCCAGAGAGAAAGTAGTGAGCTTTGCTAATTTCATTTCTTGGTTGTTTTAGAAAGATGCATTTACATTTTCTGTGCGGATAAGCAGGACTAGACAGCTTGTGGAGAGAGATAACGTAAGCGCTGAGCTCTGTTGAACCTTGGCGGCTCTCTAATCTTTCAGGTTTTAATCTCAACTCATTGTCCAAACTCTATCTCTCTAATGGCCAGAGTAAATCCAGATTCAGATAAAGAAATGCATGGGTTCGACTGAAACGCTGGAGGAGGCTGGATGCTGTGTTCTGAGGTGGAAACAGCATGAACCTGAGCAAGGCAGGCGGGGATGTTTTAAACTCTGCAGCCGCCACTGCTGCGAACGTGCAGCATGCAATAGTGGGGACTGAGGATGGATGGCTGGTGGCACAGAATAGGCACAGACAAGAGGGAAACGGCCTGGGGTCAGCTATCTTGGCCTCTTCTCATCAGAGAAGGCCAGCAGCAGCTTCCTTGGCAGGAGGATACAGAGATCGAGGCTGTACAACAAGATTTGTCAGAATAGTCCTTTGCAGTTTAGGGACAGCTGAGCCAGACCTGTTGTCTGAGCTCAGTAGCTCTCACTGTATTGTTATTCTATGACTTCATCCAGTCATCTTCTCTATGCACACACAGCCACTTGCAGCAGGGGACTTCAGAGATGAACTAAGTATTTTCTTGCTTTGTTTCCTATGAAGCTACCAGCAACCTTCACTTGAAGTTTTTAGGTACTGTGTGGGTAGAGACAGAGGAGAATTATTGCCTACATGCCCTTTGTGTATCCCACATGAATTTATACAGCCTTTATACAACTCACTTTATACATCTCTCTATTTCCACTGCTTTTCCCTGAAGAGCTGCATCCTGTTCAGTCTACTCTCATGTGCAATCTGCATCCCACCATTGATTACCTGTGCCACTGTTCACTTGCCCTTTTCTAGGAGCATTATGCCCTTGAAACAGAGACTAGAACGGCACACAGAATTTAAGATGCAGGCACACCAGCACTTTGCACAGTGATTTAGTAATATTTTCTGTTTTATTCTCTTTCATAACAATTTTTAACATTCAGTTTGCATTTCTTACTAGAGCTGGGCACCGAGTTCAATAAAGCTATGTATTATAACCCCAAGATTCCATTTCTGTGTAATAGCAGTTAGCTCAGAGCCCATAATTTTATATGTGAAGTTTGGATTGTTTTTCCCCATGTATGTCATTTTACATTTATCTTTTCTGAATGTCATCTGCCACTTAATCACCAAGTCTTTTAGTGTCTAACAATCTTTCTGCAATTCTCTATACAAGTTCTCACTTTTAACTTGATGATTTGACTTAAATTTCCCACTACTATGGCACACCTGCACTTATTCTTACATCCTAGGAGTAAAACACCCACTCTGACCAGGTTGAGGTGAATAATTGAGGAGACTTGTGTTACCATTTTCATTCTAGATTTTAAATATTTGTCTGCTTGCCTATACCTGAAAACTTTTGCACTATTGGAAAGTTACACAAGCAGCGTTGCTCCCACAGAAGACTGAAAGAGGAAGTGAGACAGAGTGAATTCAGCTATCAGGAATATCAATGTTATTATCTGTAGAGCTATAGAAGACAACCCAGACAAAGGATTTCACAATAGCCTCCCAAAATAACTAATTTTTTATGCCATTAAACTTGAATTCATTGCATAGGCTCTGCATATTTATAGCCTAAACCAGCTCAATATTACCATTTCTGTTCTGACAGAGCTAAGGACACAGTAAGATGAAAGGTCCAGCCCTGAAGGATTACAGACCAATACGCTGATTTAAGAAATTTGTTGAGGACATGTTGAGGACATGTCTAGTTACTCAGTTGCGTTCTTCTCTAAATATGTCTGTTTTCCAGAGTTGTGGATGAACCTGGTGGGTCTGGACTGGGAAGTAAATCACAGCCCCTGGTTAGCATTGCCTGGTTATTTTTTCCTAGCTCCTAAAATTCTCCCTAGGATTAAAAAAGAAAAAACTCTAGGATTAAAAAACACCCAAACAAACAAAACCCCCCAAAACAAGCAAACAAAAACAACAAAAAAACAACAACATCACAGAAAAAAAATATACTTTTTTAAGGTGGAATCCTAGGTTGCCTCTAAACAGATGGCAGCAAGAAAAGGTTTTAATAGCCTCTTGCCACCACAACCTCCAGTCCTGCCACATTTGTTGAGTGATTAGTGACATTAGAGTAGCTCCAAACTGTACTTGAGATGCTCTTTAATTAAGCCACAAGAAAGCAAACAAATAAGCAAACAAATAGAGGCTTGACAACAAGCCATTCATGGTTTGAGAAATGCAGCTAAATTGCATGTAATGCTTTATTGCTTTGAGTGAAAACATTTGGCTTCAAAAGTTGGAAATGTATTATTCTGTAAATCTTCCCATTAATTCCATTTCATTCTGAATTCAAAGCCAGGCCAGCATTAATTTATTTCACTCAATTGCATCACCCCTGTAATGTTATTCTTCAGTTTTACTTTCAATCTGGCTCTGACTGATAACATTTTGAGATCAATAAAAAGGCAGAGGTTGTTACCAAAAATAATGGTGTGTTATAAAGCTGCTGTAGTCCAACAATTAAGGGCATTTTATTATGTAATAAAGCCATTGCTATTTTTTTCACTAAAGCCACACAACATTAATTCAGACACTAATTTATACATGGTATATTATTGATGGGGCAAAAATGCGCTAGTTTATATCAAGTTCAAAAATCATATATCTCTTAACACATTAAAATCAGAATCATCAGGAAGCTACAACGTGATCTTTCTCAGTTTAGACAACAGGTATGCATAGCATGGATTAGATCCACTTGTCAGAGTAGTGCTTCCTGAGCTGGGTGGTGTGGAAAAAAAGGAATAAACCATGTTCTGCTTTATAGAACTCACCAGCACTGCCTTAAACAGCATGACTAAAAGTTTATTCTCACTGCTACTATCTAGGCTGAGAAATGTATTCAGGGGAGTGGTTATCACTGGCAGGAGTTTGTTACTGTTTTTAGGTGCACATTTCTCTCACTTCATGTTATAGACTGACGAGTGAACAAATGCACCTGGTATTGGGAACAGAAAAAGAATCTCTGTGTCCTGTAACAGATCCCAGCACAGTTTAGCCTTGCCCCCAAAAAAAAGCTTCTTGAGCAGGGGAACAATATATGAATGATATAGAACTGTGCTGTGTCTGAGAAGTGGAGCACTTCTGGGTCCTCCAATGACATTTTAGATAAACTGTAGGCAGATCATAGCCATGCAGATTTCTTCTGAGGTTGATTCACATCCAGTATAAAAGGATTTGAGAGAGCAGTATATCCTTCCTGAAGCCTTCTGAGGAGTGAAAGCTGTGGCTAAGACCATACTTCAAGGATGGATTGTAAAATTTAGAAATTCAGATTTATAGTTGAGTCTTTAACACATCTGAATATGTGTTCATAGCTGCCACCAATGATAGCTACTGAGCTGCTTTGGTTGGATAAGAGCTGGTAGCATTAAAATCTAGCTTTGTAACAGCAACTGTTAAAAGTGAACAAGAATTCTGGAAAAAATAGTCATGCTTTAGACCTTTATTTATCACAAAACTTTGCTGGAGACATTTACTCATCACAGAAGTTTTGGGGAATTCTTTATGTAGTGATAGGATAAGAAAAAATCTTCTGCAGAGTGTCTGCTTCTGAATTAGACCCTCAAAGGTAATTTTTAGAGACAGGTTGCTGAGTAAGATGGAGGACTAGCCTGATTCACTGGGACTCTTTCCCTGTTTCAAAAGCTAGAATGATTCTCAGCTCATTAGAGAGTTATTTGCATCTGTCAAAGATCCATGCTGGCTTAAAGACAAAGAACTCATAGTCTGGGAGACATTTTTTCCATTCTAAATTATTCTATAGACCTTCACCATGATCTTTGTCAGGTCACAAATTAGACCTCATTTCCTCAGCCCCTGTCCTTTTTGAATAGTGATGATAGCACTTACTTACCTCATGGGAGTGCAGTAGATCTTCATAACCCAGAATCTGCAAAGCACCAATAGTATATAAGTGAGAATCCACAGGGGAAAAAAAGCTGTCATTAAACACCTTTCAAATTAACCAGATGGGGCAAATTAAAAGATGAAGGACCAAAACAACACTCTCCTGGCTCACAAGGGCATGACCAAAGTGATCAATGTCACTGTAGTTTCCAGCAGCCCGCCCAGTGTATGAATGTACAAGGGGAGCCAACACACAGATTTATGAAACCCCCAGAAAACATGAGTCCTAAATCCCAGTTTCAGAAGGAAAGAAAATTTACTCTGTCTACTACTGTAACAAAACACTCCAGTTCCTTTTAAAACTGTTGTTTAAGTAGTTAAAGTCAGAAGTGAAAAGCAAATAAGTAAAAAGGATATTATCTCTGAAAATAAATAGATCATGGAAGTATGCAGGGATAATATTGCTGAGTTGACCATCATTTTTACTACTGGATATAATTTTTACTACTGGATATCATTTTTACTACTGGATGTCAAGCTCTTTGTTAATAACTGCCTGTGGTTGTGAGATCCCCTGACAGAGGGCCATAGGTATCACAAAATCTCAGGCGCTGGAGATTGAGGATGTGGAGTTCAAAATTCCCTTATCAGTCATGAATTTCTTCATGGTGTGGTGGTTTGTTTTTGTTGGGGTTTTTTCCTTATTCCCCCATTTCACCAAAGTCAACTTTGAAATCACTTGAACTCCTAAAATGTCCCTAGGTTAAAAGGGAGAGACACTATCTATGCCATCATGGACAGGGTACCAATCTTCTCCATTAAATGAAAGAAAGCGGAAAAAACAATAATCAAGGTGTCTGAAGGACAGGAGGAAAATCAGGTTGCTTAGAATTGGAATTTAGTCCAAAAATATCTGAGAAGAGACTTCTTCAAAGAGGGATTGACCTTGCAGCCTACTCTTGTGCAGGGTATGCACAGGGCAAAATGACACAGACTTGGAGAACTGCTTCAAAGAAGCAATTTACACAGAAAGAGAGAAAAGAAAGAGCTGGTAGCCATTAAAATAAGCTGTGCCCACAGCCCACATTTGAAAAGGAGACCCACAACATCAGCAGGATGGAGAAGTCTGTGACTGGTGCCACTCAAGGGCAGAGATCTGTGTTTGAAGGGATCTTCCAGCCAGCTGCTCAGCCACTGGCTCTGACACTGGATCTGTAAAGGAACAGCGACCATGGCAATTCACACCTGGTGTTCACATGTGGATTGACAGGACAGGGATTCTTCTGGCCCTGTGCAGTGAGACCAAGCCCTGCACCATGACCATGGTGAGATCCTCTTCTGACTTGGAATGAAAAGGGGTCCTTGTTCTCTTCAGAGAGAGCCAGAACTCCCCACTACATTCACAGTCACAGACTGCACTCACACATGCCAATAATCAAACAGCTTAAGTGTCTCATCTCAAAACATCAAATCAAGGGGAAAGGCATAAAACCAGGGCAACTAGAGATGAGCCTCAGGGTAGCACACCAGTGTTAGAGGGATGGTGTCCTAGCAAGGTCCCTCGTTCTCCTATCTCACTCTCCAAAAGGTATATGCAAGGAAAGAGTGACTGTAGGGTTGTGGCATCACCCCTGGATATATTTTAAAATTGTGTAGGTATGACACTTAGGGACATGGTTTAGTGATGAGCCTGGCAGTGCTGGGTTAATGGTTGGACTTGACGATGTCAGATGTCTTTTTCAACCCAAATGATTCTATGATTCTATACTGTAAAGGGATGTCCATCTTGATTTTTAGAAGCACTGACCGGTTGGAGAGGCACAGCTCAGCTATCTGCAACAAAAAAGATTAACTAAGTATCTGATTTCTGTGCAATTGTGCTAACTTTGCTACATTATGGGAAAGGATGTGTCTGTTTGGTGTCTCTTGGCCAGTCTGATTGTCATCGTGCCTGTTAGGTGCTCCTTCTTCCAGAAATGGTCCCGGTCCAGGCATTCCGAAGTTTCACTACTCTGTGCAATGAGGCATCTGCCTTGCAGAGTGCAAATAGCAGAGAACATTAGGAAAGGATGAAGAGCATGGCAGAGGAAGGATCCAGAGACCCACGTGAACAATGTGTTGAAGGCACATCTATATCCTATGGCAAGTCTGATGATTTCTGGATGTGAAAGTGCCGTTGGGAGAGCCTGACTGCTATTGTGGATTGTATTTTTAAATGTGTGTCTCTGCAATTAGTGATCTCCAAAGTTTTATTTCTTTAACCTCTGTCTTATTTTTATCTCTGCTTAATCTTACAATTTTTTCCTAAAACCTAGCTTGCAATTTCTAAATCTCATTTAGGCAATGATTGCTTTTCCTTCCTAGAGTTTTAGATATAGGAGAATATTAATTTATGCATCTGATCATAAGATCGCTCCAGTCCATACTGGGACTCAATTTGACTGAACCAACAACAAACTAAAGGCTGCAACCTTCATCTGCCTCAGGCATAACCGAGAATGATTGATTTCCAGTGGGCCCTTTGCAAATGTGAAATTAAACAGCATGATTTCTTTTGAGGTAAGCTGGCTCTTTGAAGGATGATCAGGTATTCATTTGATTATCCCTTTAATCCTTGTCTGCAATTTTTCATGATGGTTGTGTCACAGCATAAGAAACATGGTGGACCCAGCAATGACAGTGGTACCCACACATTCAAGAAGGGACATGAGAAAGAAGTATACCTGCTTACTTCACCTTCCATGACTGGCAACAGGTTGAGAGTTAGTTTTGAAAATAATTATTAATTCTCTCATGCATTATTGGAAACAACATCTGGAATTCAATTCTCTGGCTAATAAGGAGCCACAGGGGATCTATCACACTGTGATGTTTTCTTTGAGGAAATGTGAAAAGGATTTTAGATAATAGATTCATCTGAGAGTTCAAAATCATTTGATCTTTTATAAATAGCAAAATATGATAAATTATTCCATTACCTGCCTCACTAACACTTTGGTGAAAATAAGGTTTGGCATGGTGTCTTTTTTGTCTACAACTGGAGAACAGAGAACCCAATAAAACAGCAGAAGAAAATTTAAAAAACATATAAGTTATGGAAATTGATAAGAAGGTGTTCTCTTGATAAGGCTTTAACTTTTAAATTTCTCACAGCCTCTTTTTCAACAACCATACTTTTCAAAAATGCCAGTGTTACCTTTTGCCTGATGCCAAAAAGCTAATAGGGCACATAAATAAGAATTATAATATACAAAACTATAGCAAAAACCTGCAATTTCAAATGGAGACACAATGTTCCCTGCCCTTCTCACATATTTTCTGATTATAGCAGCATACAGTACAGGGTAGTTTTGGTTTCAGTAGCAATCCTTTACACTTTTATGCTCATTTGGGGTAAATTTGAGTAGCATTCATGAAAATATAAAAATGGGATAGAATTCTGCAGTTCGCGGTGATAAATATGATCACATCATATTTCTACCTTATACATAGATATGAAAAATTAGTGTTTAAAAATTAACTAGTGATACAAACAGATCATGCTGAATTGTGGAGTGGAATGGAATGGAATGGAATGGAATAGAATAGAATAGAATAGAATAGAATAGAATAGAATAGAATAGAATAGAATAGAATAGAATAGAATAGAATAGAATAGAATAGAATATTTCAGTTGGAAGGGACCTGCAGTGGTCATGCAGTCCAAGTCTGATGGGAAATCGAGATGGCTCGTTTGGCAAGCACAGTGTCATTGACATAATCTTAAACTTGGATGAAGGTTACAGCCCAGCTATTTAAACTGTTTCACTTAGGACTTCTAAGTAGCTAGGATGGAAGGAAACTCAGGCTAAAAAAATTAACATAGATAATAATGTAATCATAGTAAATACTGAAAAGAGTTGTAAAGTTCACTTGAAGTCATGGTGGATCCTGGTGATTACTAAATTAGAAAATAAAATTATGTGACAGAAAATAAAAACTATTATATTCCTTCTCCAAACACCTTGAAATCTGGAAGGAACACTTTACCTTCCTCTCTATCAGTTGGGATATGTTTAAGAACACAATTTCTTTATTTCTTTCCTTTTACTTATAGAATCATAGAGACATGGAACACCTTGGGTTGGAAGGGAATCTTTAGAGGCCATCTGGTCCAACTTCCCTATAATTAGCAGAAATGTTTTTCACTAGATCAGGTTACTTGGAGACTCACTTATTCATGTTTGAAACCAGGATGATAGATGGCAAATACTTTTTGCAAAAACCAGTAAATTATTCACTGATTAGGTGCTGATAGCATGGTAAAGACAAAAAGTAAAAACCTTTGCTGAATAAGGGTATTTAAATCTGTGTTCCAAACAGTTCATCTTGTACATTCACTGCTGAATAATTCCAGAGTGCTAGTAACCAATCTATATTGCTGGGTTACTCAGCTATTCAGAGGAATTTGTTTTGCAGTCAATTAAATCACAAATGTTACCAGGGAGTAAGAAAGGTAAAGGAAATTGCATCTACTACCTTCATGAAGTAACTTTCTGAACAACAAATATTTCAGCATAATCCACTTCAATCATAATTACTTTTCATACACCAGTCCTTCAATTTTCCGTGCTGTTTTTAAAGGCAACAAAGTTATTCATTCTTTAGTAAACTACCTACTTGAAAATTTGTTTGTTTGAGAGATACATAAAAGCAGCAGCAACTTATTATGCACATCTTCATGAATGGGTGGGGGAAGATCCTGAACTCCTTTACCATCTATGTTTAAAACTGCTAATTTGCATGAAAATATGACCTTCACAAGTTGCTAGCTCCTTTTAGCTGAGGATATTCACATAGTAGGAAATTCAGTTGTAGAAGAAGAAGAAGCTTGAATTATCTATGTGTAAATGTCCTCCTATCTATGTGTAGTGAACAGAAGTTTGAGCTCTCCTTATATTATAGCCTATGCTCTAGTTATTGTAATTAAGAATCTTGGGGAAATTATCCCACTCTAGATTATACAATATGATGGTGATGATGATGATGATGATGATGATGATGACTATTATTATTATTGTTATTATTGTTGTTGTTGTTGTTGTTGTTGTTGTTGTTATTATTATTATTATTATTATTATTATTATTATTATTATTATTATTATTATTATTATTATTATTATTATTATTATTATTACTCATGGCCAGCTGAATGGTTTTCCAGGACTCACTGATAGCAATGACAGTTTTGGCACCTAAGACACATGAAGATACCTATAGCTAGATACAAATGTAGATGCTTTTATCTAGAGTTTAATCAATCCTTGCAATTTAACATGATTTCAAGTAGACTGTGAATTAAAAATATAATAGTGCTTCCTGATTAACTCCATGCGGCAATTCTTTTATTTTGTGCTAAGGCTTTAATGTAAGATTAGTTTGATTCCTGTATAAAGGAAAAAAATCCTCTTCAAAAGGCTCATCATACTTTTATGGAGCTGTCGAGCCAGCAGAAACATTCAGGAACGCTTATCCTACCTCTTTTGTCTGGAAGCTGAAGACAAAGAGTAAGACAGAAAGTGCTACAAAGAGAATGGAAAATGTAGATAATTTCCAACTGCTCTAGAGTGGGATTTTGCCACTGAGGACTCCATAATAGGCTGGCACAAAACCTGAATATAATTTCTTATTTCAGACAGAAAAAATATTTACACTTGTACTCATACCAGGTTTCCTGCATTAGAACTGGAAAGACACAGCCATTTTTGGGGTGCAATTCATCTGAAACATGGAAAAGAATTGCTACTTGAACGTGTCTATTCCTCTCCACTGAATATGGGGGGTATTTGATCCAAGCCAATAATTCATATGTAGATAATTGTATCTGATCAGAGGTGTCCCTGTATCGGTACTGAATGCCAAGGAATCATGGAGAGCCTGGGCTAAAGCAAGGAAAAGAAGTGTGAGACTTACTGATTCCTTAACTTTCTATTGTATTAAAAAGCATACACACATATTCCATCTGTAACAAAGAACAGCTGCCCTCCTCCAAAAAAAAAAAATCCACAAATTCCTCCCTCCCCACCTCAAAAAGAAAATTAACACCAAAAAGACCAGACCACATAGATGCACAGAAACAGCAGCAATAACAACAACACACCAGAAAACTCTTCTAGGAGAATATTTTCTGTGTAAACCCGGCCTCAATTAGATTTTATCCTAATAAAGGCAAGACATTAAAATCCTGCACTATCATAGTGCAAAGGTGCTCCTCACAGGTTTTCAAAGGCAGAAGGGCTGCACACTGATCCGCTTGAAGGACAACTCTAGTACTGCTATTTACAGTATTTTTTCCAGTTCTTCTCAACCTTCTATCTAGCCTAATACATGTGTGTAACTGGCTCCCTACAGCCACATCACAGAGTGAAAAATAAGTGAAAAGATCACAAAAGGGCTAGAAGTTACATCCTTCACCTATAATGCCTCTGCATGCTTAGAAAAGAAAATGCCTGAGAGAACAAAATGTTATACCTTTAATATTTTTTGTCTTGTAGCCCATGTTACAGAGAAACTGTTTTATTTCATTCCCTTTTTATATAATAAGTTGTCTCAGGATTTCAATTTTCTGAGTCACATTAATTGTGGTACCCTTCTTTCACATCCCTGCAGAGGGTACATTTAGAGACAGTGGACGAGACACATTATGATAGAGTAGGTCTTACTGTATGTTTGCCACTAGAGTAGATATTTCTCTTTCCATTGAAAAGCTGGTTTTATACACAACGTGCTTTTCTGCTCTCAGTATTATTCACACATGGCCATCACAGAAGGATTACCAAGGCAGTCACTAAGCTGAACTGTGAGGGCTGCTGATATCCCATAGGCTGCTACCAACCAGAATATTCAAAACTGGATCTCATAGCTCTCTTAAGACTCAAAATATGTCTTCTGTGTGGTAACATAGAAGTACTCATACACGAACCAGAGAATAAGAGATTCTTGCAGGCAAGTACCAAGAAGGTTCCATGAGGTATTCAGGCAGGAGGGTAAGAAGTTTATGCTGGACCAATTCCTATGTCTCATGGCCAAGAAAGAAAGTTGTAGGTAGCAAAATAAAGTTTTCATGTCAGATTGATCAACTGGGTATCAATGTTCAATGCCAGCTCCAGAAGCCGCATGACTTCAACAGAACATGTTCATGTATCTCTCTGCAGAGCAAAGTAGAGTGGTTGATATAAGCAAGCTTTTATCATGTTAACACCATGATCTGCAAGGTTAATCTGTCCTGACTGTCCCAGCAGGATAGTCACAGGGGCATGCATGTTACTTTCATACCCTCAGCATATGCTCACTAAGACAGTATCCGGGTCATTGCTGATCCTTTAGCTTTTAACCAACTAAAAGTATGGGAGACCAATACACTCAGTAAATCCTCTCAAGCCACTCTGAAAATCCCAAGGATAAAAAGACCTTCAGCTTTGTTTTGCTCATTCTGTTGTTTTCAACTTTTAGATTCCTTTGGGGTTTCCTTTCCTTCCCTTTTGCAATCCTTGCCATAAACCAAGAACCATACTCAAATGTTAGAAGCTAGAAGCAGCATTTTAATGACCTATTGAGAATGAAATGAATAATTTAAGATTTACAATAGCTTTAAATTGGCTTTTCTTGTTGTAGGGTGTAAACTTCATTACAGAGGGGGGATTTATTCTCTTTCTGTTTGCTTGCAACGAAATGATACAAAATCCTGTCTCATATTTTCTTTGTGTTAATTGGGGATTTAACTGTTGCTTCCTTTGCTTACAGTGATGTACATCAAAGCCCTTAAAATCCATTCTAATTGTGCTGAGTGGATTTGGTCAATTACACTAGCAATCTTCCTATTAATAAGCATGTGAAAAGAAGACTGTTCTGTATGTAAATTAATAGAGCTAATCAGTTGTCCTCCCTTTGTAATACATATTACAGCATTTGGCAGTACTTCAATAGGAAGTAAAAGTTTTGTGGCTTGTGCCCAGGATCATGTTTTTGCAGCCTACTCGAAGAGAACAAACTGAGGTTATTTCCACATCCTTTTAAAATGTCCAGAATTTATCTGGTCACCACTTAAATATCAGAATATGAGGGCTTTGGCTAGGAAGCATCCTCAGAGTGGGAATTGTAATGACTATACAGTTCAGAAGTTGATCAAGACAATTCATTTTTGTTAGATAGTACTTACTAGCCCTACTTATTGATAAGATCTTATAGCCTGGTCATGACAGACAAACAAGAGGACAATTTCTGGTGATATCTAAGAAAAGACAAAAAAGAAAAGAATAAAAAGATCCAAAAAAGACAGCATAACAGAGATTATCTTGCTCAGTGTAAGTGGGTCTCATCACATGAGTGTACTACTACTGCTACTACTCAGTCATGCACTTGGCTTTTTCCACACAAACAGCAGTTTTAGAAGAGACACAGTGTATCTCATTAAATTACTAGTAAGTAATATTTCTGTGATACCTTTGAACTTGACTGGACACCAGGTAGCCACCAAAGCCAACCCATCTCTTCCCTCCTTAGCTGGGCAAGGGAGGGAAAACATGACAAAAGGCTTGCAGTCAACATAAGGACAGGGAGAGATCACTCACCAGTTACTACCCAGCCAAAACAGACACAGCTTGGGGAAAAAGAGTTTAATTAGATACCAATCGGAACAGGACAGTGAAAAATCAAACTAAACCTTAAAACATGTTCCCCCCTATCCCTCCCCTCTTCCTGGACTTAGCTTCACTCGTGATTTTCTCTACCTCTTCCCCACCAGTGGCGCAAGGGGATGGGAAATGAGATTTGCTGCCAGTTCATCATGTGTTATTACTGCTACTCCTTCTTCCTCAGGGGGAGGACCCCCCTCACACTCTTTAACTGCTCAAATATGAAGTAGAATCTTCTGAGTCCTTCCAAAAGGCTACAATTCTCCACAAACTCCTCCAGCACAGACCTCCACAGGCTGCAGGGATAGTGGACTCATCTTGGAGCCAGCTGACATTGGCTCTGTTGGAATGGGGGAATGTTCTAGCAGTGACTCACAGTAGGCACTCCTGTAGCCTCCCTGCTACCAAAACCTTCCTACACAAATCAAACACATCGTCACAAAGAAGTAATTTGTTAAAAGTTTCTGGGATGCCCCTATAAATTAGAAAATCACCATGTGACAAAATACTGTTAGTTCATGAAGTGAGCAGGTCAGAGATGCAAGATAGGAAGACAGGCAGACTGAGGCCTGAAGTCACTATTCAAGTACTGAATTAAACATTATAGGTAGTAAGACAAAAACTTTCCGCATTTAAAGATATCTGCCAGTGAATTAAATGAGAACATAATCCAGCTGAAGTGCATTTAGAAATCCTCCTTTTAATCTCTTCATCTCTGAGTGGTGGTTTCCCAGAATCTGGAGGTATAACAGGGACATCACATTTTCTGGGGCCTCCTTTCCCCGCACAACTTGAGCTCCCTGACTGCAACTTCCCAGGATGGCACTTCACTGTCTAAACATAAGCATTTAAAGGCAATTGTGGGCTGCTGAGATTTTCAAGACACCAACATGACAGTCAATGAAAGACATGCAGGGCACTTGCACTGCTCTGTGGAGGCAGCTGCAGGCCGGGCAGGACATCAGCTTAACCACCCTATGCTTACACAATTAAATTCTGCCCTCCTTGCAGCCATACAGACTCTGTGCCAACAATGTCCACTTATCTCTGTAAACTGCAGAGCAAAGCACAGGACTGAGTTGAGATGAGAACAACTTTTTTGGCTCTAGACAAAGTCTAATGCATTTCACCTACAGTTGCCTCGTGCACAGACGTGCATTCAGGATATGTTGGACATAATGTGCACAGAATGTGCTGCTGATCTGTCAGGGCATCCTCTGTGTCTCATAGATCAGGTTACAGGTAGTAAACTGTAATTCTATCAGAGCACAGCCATAGGTAAAAAAATTCTTCAGATTCTGCTCAGGTTGATTCTATTGACAAAAAAAAGAGGATAAACTATTGAAAACATGGTTGTGGGACAACTCAGAGCATACTTGTGGCTGCAGTGCTGTGACCCTAATAGGAGTTTAAGTCTAAATTTCTGAAACAGAGGAAAATCAGGACTCATTTAATTAAAAATTAAAATGAGAGAGACGCAAGGGACCTACGTTACAATTTAATTTATGAGTTAAATGCCATATTGGATTTTTGGACACTCTCCAGTACTGAACATGCTTCCTGCTCATGTTAATAATTTCTGCAAGAAAAAAAAAAAATCAGATTACAAAAACTGTATCTCTGCCATTTTCAGGGTAACTCAAAGCCTTGGCACACGGTTGAGAGTCTATATTACATCTTCTATTGACATGCAACCAATGTGAAAGAATGTAACTTTCATTCAGTCAGAAAACGTTAAGCAAACAGTGAATTGGGGAAGACAGGCTCTGCTCTCTTTTCAGGCTCACAGACTGCCTTCTCCTGTATGAACAGGCTTGCAGCTCCTTCATTTCAATTCTAAGCAGCCCTCATTGCTAGTCAGATTCACCAAGGTGCTGAGTATGCACAACTTCTGCTAAAGTCCACAGAGATGCCCTGCTTAGCCAATCTACTGCAGTTGTGGGCTTCCTAAAATATCTTTTAATTCTCTAACTCCAATTTTAGATTCAGCTAACCTTCATCAGAGTTAATCAAATCAGCAATTTGCACAATAATCTGCAAAACCTATTAAGCAAGGCTAGTGGTTTACTAAGGCAATAAAAATTGTTGCCCATCCTATCGTTTTATTTTCAAAAGAGTTTTATTAATAGATTTGCTGGTCAGGACCAGTCCTTGAGAGATAACTCTCTACTTTCATGTCTTATTAAAAAGGTATAACTTTCAATAAACCACAGCAATATTATAGGTCAGCTTATGCTATGAAACAAAAAGAAACTCCTACTGGAGTAGTTTTGCTGTAGGAGACCTAATTCTAATTAGAATTTTCTCAGAATATAAATGTTACAAAACACAGGAAACCAAACCTAAAAAATGCAGCAAATTCCTGAGGCATAGAAACAAAATAAAAATAAATTATTGGCAGAACACAGTTCTCTGGTACTTTGATTTATTTGATGATATTCAGGAGGAGCAGCAGCCTCCTGAAAAAAGCAGTCAGTAACATCACCACATTTAGGGATTCTGAGCACTGACAGCAAGCATCAAGTGAGTTAACACGTAATTACAAAGATAATATTATCAAGCTCAGTCAAGCCTGATAAGCAGTTGGGATTCTGTTCAGGCCATCAAGATGAATTTTAGGATCCTCTTCACTCATTTCCCTTTTCTGTTACTGTGGTTGATTTTACTGAAGTTAAACTACTGTAAAAGTAGGCTCATGCAGGACAAGTTAGGCCTTAGTGTCATTGTTCCTCCCTGCAATAATTGTTTCCATAATTGTTCTTGTCATTTTAGTAGATGATCTGCACAGAAGAAGCCAAAAAAAAAAAAAAGGTTGTGTCCTTTCCTGCTACTTTATAAGGCATGATGATAGCTTCATAAAATTTTATAGTGTTACTATACCAAGACTATAATACTATTCTCATACTTTATTATCATGCCAAGAATTGGAAGTTGAACTCAGAGAAATTCAACATTGAAATAAGATGTAACTTGCTACCACTGAAGGCAGGGAAACATAGGAATGATTTATTTTGAGGGTTAAGTAAACAGAAGGAAAATAGAGGTTCTTCAGTGTTGTTCCCTTTTGCAGTTAGCAGTTCCTCACTCCAGTTTCACCATAGCTCTGTGCACAATAATCCTTCTTTCTGAAGCACTCCTGTAGGAGATATCTTAGTAATCTGTATGATGTTACCAGTTAATATATTCATACTGTTCACCCAAGTCAGAAAAAAAATCTCCATTACCTCAGTATAGTTGAGAGCTTGCAGACAGTTTTGCTTTTTTCTGCCTTGTTTTGTATGTTTTGTCAGCTGAAATAGAACATTTTTACCCTAATTGATTTGGTGTCCTTAAAGTCTTTCTTTAAAGACCCTACCATCAGCTAGTGTCTCCTGTTTTGTAAATGTGATTTATATTTGTCCAAACCAAATGTTTGGTTTAACTGAAGCTGGATAAAAGTAATGGTTTGTGACAAGTGATGGTGTAAATGGTCTCTTACAGACTGAAATGTAGTGAAAATGTCCTAATGTGCATTGGGTTCTTGTGGCCAGGTTTTGGCAGTGGAAGGACTAATGGGATGGCTTCTGTAAGAAGAGATAGAAGCTGCCTCCATGTTGGACAGAGCCTGTTCCAGTTGGCTCCAAGACAAACCTGACACTGGCCAAAGCCATGCCCATCAGCAACTTTGATGGTGCCTCTGCGGTGACATGTTAAGGAAAGGGTGGAAAATGAAGCACAGCAGCTGTGAAAGAGAGAAGTGAGGAAAAAATGGGAGAGAAAAAATTCTGCAGGCACCCAAGTCAGCGAATGGAGGCAGGAAGCACTCCAGGTGCCAGGGAGAGATCCCCTGCAATCAGTGGGGAAGCACATTCCCTTCCTGCAGCTCAGAGCACCCACACTGCAGCCCTTGGGCAGCCCCATGCCCTGGCAGGGGGATGTGCCTTGAGGATGCAGTCTGTGGAGAGCCTGTGCAGAGGGAGGCTCCTGGCAGGGCTGCAGCCCATGGAGGGGAGCCCGTGCTGGAGCAGGTTTTCTGGCAAGACCTGTGACCCTGTGGGTATCCACACTGGAGCAGTCTGTTCCTGCTCCAGTGGAGAGCAGGAAGATCTGCAGCCTATGTGAAGGGACAGCTCATGAAGAACTTTCTCCCTTGGGAAGGAGCCTACTCTGGAGCAGGGAAATAGTGTGGAAAGGAAGGAGTGGTCAAAGCAAAATGTTATGAACTGACCATAAACCCCATTCCCTATTTCTATCCCCATTTCCCTGTTCCTCCTCAGGGAACAGAAAGATGAAATGGAAGAGTTGGAAATGAAGGAATCAATTTGAGCCTAGGAAGAAAGGAGAAGTGCCTGTAAGGTGACTTTAGTTTCATCTCTTTTTCTCACCATCCTAATCTATTTTAATTGGCAATAAATTAAGTTAATCTTTCCCAAGATGAGTCTGTTTTGCCCATGTTGGTAACTGCTAAATAATCTCCCTGTCCTTATCTTGAACCAGAAGCTTTCCCATCTTACTTTTGTCCCCTCATCCTCTTGAGAATGAGGAATAAGAGAGATGTTGTTTGGGGGTTTGACAGCCAGTCATGGTCAACTCACCACATCTTATTCAGTAGTTTGTCTTTGGAGTTTTAATTCCTGAGATTTGCCGCCACCTTTTTTTTTCTTCCAATTAGATGTAGAACTTTCATAGATTTATAGGATGAATATCTTAATCTTTTTGCAAACTCATTGTATCTAATGTAAATTAACCCTCTTTTATGAAATGTACCCCTTCAAATCATAGAATTACAGAATTGTTTGGGTTGGAAGGACCTGAAAGATCATTTCATTCCAGCTTCACCACGATGGGCTAGATGATACACACTAGACCAAGTTGCTCAGGATCCCATCAAACCTGGCCTTGAACACTTCCAAGGAGGGGACAGTCACAGGTTCTGTGGGTAACCTGTGCAAGTGCTTTACAACCATCTGAGTAAAATTTCTTCCTAACACTTAATCTAAATCTCTTCCCTTTTAGTTTAAAACCTTACTAGGGATAAACTTCGAAAAACTCTCAGCAAATGGTAAAACTTGGATTCTTCCATTCTACAATGCATGATGGAAAGATACTACCCTATTTCTACATGGTACATCATCTCTAATCTCAACTCACTGCTTCCACTTTCACAGTGGAAACTCACATTACAGCTTCATCCTCAGATGCTTTGGTCCCAAGAACCCCATGTAGCTTAGATGAGTGAAACTAGATTATTTGGAAAAAAGAAAATACTATCATAATATTTTCCAAATATTATTTGGAAAAAAGAAAATAATGCCCCCCCCCAGCCCCCAAATATACAGTTACAGCATTACCTTGATATACCTAAATATGCAATGGGAACAATAAAACATGGAAGGTACTTGCTTTGCAGTTACCCAATAGCATTCAGTTCCAAAATTAAACAAGTCTAAAAGTCTATCAGTGATGTAGCCCTGTGCAAAAGATTCTGCCCTGTGTGGGAGTCACACTCCTGCTTCATCTCTCACAAAGATACAGGTCTCTCATATTCTCTACTGTCCCCATTCCACCTGTCAATATTATTCTGAAAACTGAGCAAATGCAAAAGCAATCAGTTCTTAAAGTCTATATCATGCCTTCTTCTGCACAATAAACAGCATTTTTGAAGTGGGCAAAAATAGCAAGAACAAAACAAACCTTTCATCTTCTTCCATAAAAGCCACACTATAATTTTTTTTCATGTTCCTTTTCTCTTTTTCCCCTTTGCAGTTTCTGGAGTATCAGCACAGTTTTCTTCATAAACAGATCTCAGACTTGAAAATGCCACTGTTAACAATTAATTATCCCAACTGTGGTCATCAATAGTTCTTTCTGTAAGCACTCAAGGCTCTGAACTGCTAATAAAAAAGGAAATCGGGGTAGAAAAAGATTACAGAGTATATAAATCTGACTAGTACAATGAATTTAATTGTTGGCCAGCACAATTAACTGGATGAAGCCAAGTCCTCAGGCATGGTGGACTGTGGTCTGCCACACAGTCCACTCTCACCCTACTGTATTTCTCCCTCTGTAGCTAGCATTTACAAAACCCACTAAATCATGGGTGACAGTATCAAATAGATTTGTCAGCCTGAACAATTTTTCTCCCACGGTAAATGGAGAAAATTCAATTCACTTTAGAATGACAAAAACCTCAGAGTTTTGAAGTCTCTAGCATTCACAGTTAAATATTAACAAGCACGATAACCAGCTTGAGCAACAGGATAAATAAGCGAATATTAATACAAATGTCTGTAGTTTAGATATTTATTGAACATTCAGTTCAAATTGTTTGTTGAGTTCAATAATATTTTTAAATGTACAGACTATATTACACAACTCTCTTCCCTTAAACCAAATACTTTTTAAACACAGATCAACAAAATGCTTTAAATACTCAAAATAGCAGCTTTAAAATAATTCAAATAATTTTTCTTAATATATAGTGTCTTGTTCCCCACTACATTAGGGAATTTCAGTGATTCTGTTGTTTAATAATGCCCCACAGTGTCTCAGCAGTGGGTGTGAAAGGGATGTGTAAAGGAATACGTATTGTTCTTCCCTTTTAAGAGAGAGAGAAACTGAGGCAAAGTGCTTTCCTGGGGACACTTTCTTGTTCAATAAGGAGATCTAGGAAAGCAAACAAAACCCTGAATTTTTCAGTCCAGGAAATGACCAGAGATATCAAGAAGATGACTGGCTGAGGCAGTTCTTTCAAAAGTAAATATTAAATTCAGAAATAAAAATTCTTGCTTTAAAGTGGAAAAAGAGTATGATTAGTTTGGAAAGCTGGAAAGCTTTCTGGCTGGCAAGCTGCCCAGAGTAAAAGGATCTGAGAGAGCTGGTCAACAGTGGCTGTTCCTGAGCCAGGGTGTGCCCAGGTGGCCAAGGAAGCCAATGGCATCCTGGCCTTCATCAGGACACTGAGGCCAGCAGGACCAGGACAGTGACTGCACTGTACACTGGTGAGGCCACAGCTCCAATCCTGTGTCCCTCACTACAACAAAGACATTGAGGTGTTGGAGCGTGTCCAGAGAAGGGCGATGGACCTGGAGAAGGGTCTGGAGCATAAAACTGATGAGGAGTGGCTGAGGGAGCTGGGGGTGTTGATCCTGGATAAAAGGAGGCTGCGGGGGGAACTTAGCACTCTTCTACAACTACCTGAAAGAAGGTTGCAGTCGCTTAGGGGTCAGTCTTTCCTTAGAGGTGACAAGAAAAAACAGCCTTAAATTGAACTGGTGGAGGTTTTGATTGGATGTCAGGAAAAATTTCTTCATGCAATGAGTTTTAGAGCATTGGAACAGCCTGTCAGGGGAGTGATGGGGTCACCATTTGTGAATGAAGAAAAGAAAAATGAAGGGCTATCCTTTAAAGTGTGAGAAAAACAAGAATGGGGAAGCTTTAAGTCCCAAGAAAGTACAATCCTAAATGAATTCTTTGTAAATAATTAGATGAGAACAAGGAGACAAATTTTTCTTTTACAAACAGGGAATTTCCCTCTAGAGAAATGGGGAAAAGCAACTGATAACCTTTATCTTCATTCTAGCCTGACTCTCTTGCTATTTGATATAAGGTTCTCAGAAGGAAGCTTAGGAAAGTTCTGTAAATTTGATGTAGAGGTGCCAGGAAAGTCATATTCAAAAAGTAGATATCAAGGGTATGCCTTTAAAGCAGAATGATGCATAAGGTGGGGTTTATCTTTAGCCTAATACACTTACATATCTGCTCAAAGGAATACAGACCATGTTTATTAAATACACAGGTGACTCTAAGCTGCAAATACATCATAAAACAGGACTGATATCCCAAAGGGAGAAATTGTCTGGAGAAAAAACAATAGAAGACCAGTTACAATTTAATGAGAGCAATTAGAGGACATAAGTGTAACCAACCAAATAAAAACAGATTGGAGAAAAAATAGCTTGGGGAACCAATAACTGAGAAAAAGTTGTGGGATTCAGTTTCAGGTGGATCAACACTGCCTGTATGTGTGCATAGTGCAGTGAAATAGCTACACTCTAATATGTGCTATACAACATATCACTTCCACTACTCTCACTGCTGATAGAATCTCTAATAAAACCTTGTGTTCAGTTCTGAGTATTGAATATCAGGAGAAATATGTGTGAATTAGAGACTGCTGAGGGGAAAGTACAAAGTCTTTGTACTTATGGTCTGGAATTCATGATCTATATGGAAATATTGATGGAATAGTGATTTTTTTTTTGTCTGGAGTAGAGAAGACTGACAAACATCATAAAAGTTCTCAAAGCCTGAAAGGCCTGCAAATGGACATGATATCCATGATACACAGGACATAAATTAAAGGCTGAAAATGAAACCTGAAAAAAATCATTTTGGAGACTTCAATAGGTCAGCGAGGATAGCAGAGCACTGGTACAGATTTCCAGGCAGCTTTTGAAACCCCAACCATCTGACCATTCTAAGAAAAAAAATTATACAAACAGTCCTCAGAATGCCACAGGAACAGCTGACAAAACCTTGAGGTAGGTGAATGGATTAGTGATTTTCTACAATTTTTTAAAGGATTATTTTTTCTGTGACTCTGACAAGGGAGAAGTCTTACTAAGAAGAAGCTTACAAAGGCACCTAACTTTAATGGGAATTTTTGAGGATCCAGTTCAATACACAAATAATCAGATTGCGAGTTTTCCTTCTTCATCTCATAAGACAAAGATTTTATTAGAGGTATCATCACCAATATCTACAAACAAAAAGCTTTGCAAAGTGTCTTTTTCTCAAATATTCCTATGAAAATAATTATTTCCAGTATCGCTCTACAGCTACTGAGATGGACACTGTATACCTGACTATTGATTTCCTTTCCCAAAGAACACAAGTGTGCCCTTGAAAGTGCATCCTGGTTTGAACCTAGAAAGGAAGCAATTATATTTGCAGCATTGCAAATTCTCTTAGAATTAGTTTCATTTCACTATGACAATCCTGCTTGTGATAACAAAAAGATCTTTTGGTTCCTGGGTCAAGATCTCCATGTGAAGTCTTCTTAGATGTTAGACCTCATGAATTTTTAGTGACAAGAAGCTAATGGCTCCTGAGACCTGTAAAATTCAAATCTATTGGAAAATGCATAGTCTGGGACTGATGCTGATCACATATTTCTCCTCTTATTTGCTCCCACTTGAGACTTCACACCTCAAACAAGGCTCTTGCTGTTCTGCTGCCATTGGGCCTTGATTTAGTCAGTCACAATAATATCCTTTTTTTTTTAGTGCTTATCTATTTTCAGCTCTCTACACAATTTCTGAGCTTATTTGCAATAGGACAAGGCTGTAAATTTAAAACCTTTCCATTCCTGGGGTGTCTTGTACTGCTCTGACTACATAAAGAGGCTGAGTGCTTTGTGTTCTCAGGGAGAGCCAACAGCAATCAGCCACATGGAGATATTTTTATTATCATTCTCTTCCAATATCTGTCTATGAGTATCATACAGCACAGATGTAGCTCTAAAAATAAATATTCCTGGCTGAAAATCTCTCTCATTGATAATCATGTATGGTTTGCATTTGAGGATTGTTTTTCCCCTTCTATTTTCCCTTAAAGTAGAACTGAAGAGTGAGATTTGGTGCCAGGAATGGAAATTGGGCCAAATCATGTCCCATGCTAGAACATATGCATAAACTGAGAAGAACTACCACAGCATGATGACAGTTTTAACCTCACCTGCCAGTATTCTCTTCCCATATGCATAAGGACTATACACCCAAGAAATCTAGTTAAAAATCTGATAAATTTAGGATGACTGGTATAAGCAGTCTTGGAGGTCAATGTTCTACACACTTTGAACCACACAAATGTGTCAAAATTTGAGTGATGTGTTTGCCTAGGCAACCCTTCAGGCAAGGAGAAGAAATACAGAGTTACAAAGCATAGGATAGATTTAAACTTTAATATTAGTGAGGATGGGCCTGCTGTAGGAATGTTATATGATTAGGAACCAATTAATCCACAGGAAATACAGAGAAAGATTTTTGTGTTTTGTCTTTGCCTGCTGTCTTTTTGTGCCTTTCGAAACAAAAAGTCAAATGGAGCTGCACTTAAGTGTCCAGAAATCACTGATAGAGCAGCTGGGGAAAGCCGGAGGCAGTGGCCAACTACACAGAAGACAGAAAGCCTTCAGATGTCTGTGAAGGTGAGGTCACTGCAAAACTTTTTTCTTTCCTATCACTGTAGAGAGATAAAATTGGTCAGGTAGTTTGGACACAGAAAATGCCTATTTCTCTTTGTTGGCTGTAAGGCTGACAGGGGACATAAGGTCCATAGCTCAGGTGGAAGTACCTTACAAGCCTCCTCCTTTGGATACCATCTGGAGGGCAGAGAAATGCTTGAGGAACTGGGTTTGCTGAAGATTGGAAGCAGAAGATTACGAAGTGCTTTAATTTATGTAGGAAAAACAAAAATTAGTATGATTTTTTAGTAAGTTCAAAATTCTATTAAAGGGAAAGGAGAAAAACAATCTATATGTAAAGCCAAGACCTTATTTTTACTATAATTGAAACTTAACAAGCTAATCAGAGAGTTATTATGAGTCTATCTCAATGTATTTTAAAAAAATTAAAAAGTGAAACAAATTAAAGTATACCACTACACATAAAAGGTATTAACAATAATAATAGACCAGCTAAGATGATTTTTAAAAGCACAGTCCCCATCCTCTACCCTTTTTCCTGGTATTATGTTCACCTTTTTATTGTCATCCAGGCCCTGGAGTTCGTGGCCAGGGAAGGGGAGATGGGTGTAGAGCATCCCAAGTCCTTCACTGGGAGGATTATGATGATGCTGGTGATGACTTCTTTCTGCTTAGGATGTTTTTTTGTTTGATAGCACATATTTACACCTTGATTTTTCTTTATCGGTTAGCCTGTCTATGCTACATGCAAATTTCATGCATAAATGCCATTTTACAGATGCTGCATGTTTGTTCACAGTTCTCTTTGTTATTCCTAAATCCAGTTTACCCACCAAGATCTGGATTTCTTTAACTGACCATGGCTGATCTGTTTACACACTTCGGGTTTCCATGCATGTCTGTACCCCATGTTAGCTAAACCAAGTTACAACAGAGCTGCAGTTAGGTCAGGACTAGTTCAGAAAGGCCAACCTTGACAAGGCTTCAATCCCATGGCCTTTCAAATTCAGTGCAAGGACTGTGGTCTTTAATTAAGGAGGGCAACACCATGTTGCTGGGCTGCAAGGCTACATTTTCTAAACACCCTGCTTTTCAAAAAGTCCTATGTACTGCTTAAGCCAACTTGATGACAAGTTATATGAGCTCTGTTTACTGTGCTCACATTTAAAGGGTTCTCTTTTTCATACTGTACAGGCAGCATAAGTGAGGTATGTTCTAAATGCATCATCTGCTCTCACATTTAGGCACTTTGTGTTCCTTCCAAATGAGCTGTAGCATGAATCACCCATTACTGAGAACAGAGAGCTAAAGTTTTATAGTCATCCATTCTAGTAGGAGCTGACAGTAATGACCTTAGAATTCCCTACACTACCTGCAGAATCAGACTTGGCCTGCAAATAATTATTGTAACATAACAAGGTCAACTTCTACTTTTCTTTAAAGACAAAGGGAGAGATCTTAGGAAATGAGTGACAGCATGAACATAATACACCCACCAGCCAATGGGAGGCTCTGTGGTATTACTGGTGGGTAGTTTTCCTCACTGCAACAACAGACATGTTTAAAAGCATAGACTTGAATTCAAAGAAGGCTGCTTTCCTAACCCTGAGAGATCCTCTTTAACCTTTCTAGTATCAGATTCCTAGAGAAAGCGAAACCACTACAAAACCAATATCACTTTGGCTCAAACAGTTCTGTATTGGCTGAACTTGGACTGTAGAACTCCTTCATTTGGCCTTCTGTATGCCCCTCAAAGTGGGCACCTGAGCACTTAAGTGCTCCAGTCAGCATCTACTAACAAACTCAACACTAAGATGGACTGTGAAGACCCCAGAATCCAACCTCCAGAAGACTTTTCCACTTCTCACTATATTGAAGTTACAGAATTTGTTTTAAAAATACATATATATTTAAAAAATTGTTACCGACTTTTCATTGATCGCTTACATCAACATAATCACTATAAATTTAAATTTGCAGGAACTGTGCAGTACTAAGCACTGACAGATAATAAACAGCTCACCACTGACTGCAGTCCAACAGTCTGCATATTTGTCAGACATTGTGTCTTCCTCATAGCAAACTCATGTATAATGTGCTGCATTAAATCACTCTTTTAGCACCTAGCAAAGCTGCTTTCTTATATTCATTCTATCCTGAAAAAACAATTGCTTTCATTGATGCTATAGAATCTATTCTTAGAAATTTGTTTTCTCATTTCAAAGTTTTCCAATAGAACATGTCTTCTTATTAAAATGTCATCTAGCTTGAATTTACTTCTTGGACTGGTACATGAGCTTAAGAGAAATTTGACCATTGCTCTTCAGTCAGATAATTTTGGCATGGATTTTTTGAACATGACTTGGAACAAAAAAAAAAAAAATTAAAACCTTGACTCCAAGTACTCAAAGGGAAAACAAATTCTATCCAGGTTATCACAACAGGAATGTCATAATATTTATTAAACTTGTGTCCAGCTCCTTGATTTCAGATATTTTCAAGAGAAACTGCAGCAGTCACATCCTGTCTTTCAGGATCCCTACTGTCAGTACAGTTACTGCAACAGTTTTGTAGAGTTGAATAAAAAACAGCTTCATGTATTAATCTTTAGTCATAGAATGTAGAATTGTAGGTTTCTGTGCCTGAGATCAAGAACTACAGTCAGGCTATGCATGGGGGATAAAAAAACAACCCAACAACAAAATGTTCAAATTCAAAAGCACAGAAGAAGAAATGTAGGGAAAAGAAAAATTTTGAGCTGACAAATGTGAGAAGAAGCTGTCTCTCTGAATAGAAAATTAAATTATTCAAATCCATGAGTCAGTTAAACCACTGGAAAGAAAACAGAATGAAAAAGAATTTTAACAGATTTTAAAGGCTTGGGGTTTTATACAACATCTTGCCATCATTTGCAGTCTCCTGCTGTCAGTTCAAAGGCATTTGGCCTTATTTCTTTAAGTCAATAAAGAAGCAGAAATCACAAAGGTTAATGCAATTCCTGAGCAAAATTTATAATGCAGTATTGTGGAAGAAGCTGACAAAGTGAAGAAGAGGTTGAGATTTAGCAGTGACTGACAAGCTGGAGAATTAAATAATTTGACAATTTTATGTACTATATAAATTGATGGGAAACATTTATGCTAGCTTTTTAGGCTATAATGGGCATATCTGAATGAGGGTCTCCTTTGTATCATTTTAAATCTGTAAATCCAAAACCTGGCTATTACAGTTAGGAATAATTTTACCTGTACTCTATGTAATGTACGGTGTAGCAGACCCACAGACACAAATTCACCAATTCATGGCTCAATCTGATTTTCAGAGCATCAAATACAAACCGTTGATAGTTTAGCACCACAGTTTTTGTGGGATTTGTTTTGTGAATTTTGTTTTGTAGGGGGAAGAAACTTAGAAATCAGAAAAAGAGGTTGCAAATTATATCAATTGTTCTAGCAGCCTATTTTTTGATTCTCCCTTTCTCAAATATAATTTCTCCAAATTCTGCAATTTATCATTCTTCCTTCTGCCTTCAGCAGGTGACCAGAAAGTATCTGTCCTGTGATCAATATGCAGGCACACCCCACCTTTTAAAGTGTTTCATACCTTTCCTTATACAAGAGAAAGATGTACATAGGGGAAGTAAATGATGAGGAATCCAAGCACAACTTGTTGAAAGACTGACCATCCGTCCATCCATCCATCCATCCATCCATCCATCCATCCATCCATCCATCCATCCATCCATCCATCCATCCATCCATCCCATAGAGGAAGATGCCTTTCTTGTGGCCATGGGATTGATATATCTTCAGTATCAGGATGAAGCTGGTGGATTTTGCCACCAAAGTGACTGTGTTCTCCTCAGGTAGCTGAATGTCATCACAGAACCTGGTAGCAGGTGCTCACCACTGCTCATACCTTCCTAAACTGAAAGACACCTCCCTGGTCATGTGCTGGAGAAATAGTTTAAGTTTGTATTCTTCAGGAGCCTCTGAAAAGCTTTTGATAGCTAGCTAGTCTGCCTAGTACAGAATGAAAAATCACTTCAGTAACAACATTTTGAAATACCCATCTCAAGACACATTAAAATCACTATACAGTAACACAGAATTTCTGTTGCTATGAGACATATACCTGAAGGTCTTCAGAATGCTGCATGCTGCAATCATTGTGTTCTTTATGTCTTTACTAGAACTGTGGGCATTTAAAGATTCCTTTTTCATCGCTATGGATTCGTGATGTTACATCTGCTTATTAGCATAACAATACATTCTCTTACAAAGCCACTAGCTCTACTAAAGAGGAACCTTTCATAGTCATTAAAATAACCAGTAGCAATAATACACTCAAGAAAAACAGGAAATTATGTTATTATTTTAAACTTTATAAACTGTATAGTGTTCAAAACAGTTTTTAAACCTCCTTTTTACATAAGTTCCATGCAAAGGTCTCTAATTTTGTCAGGTTTTTTTACCTTCCACCTTTCAGACTGTCAGTCTACATGGAGACTGTTTTCTTAGTGCTTGCTTGAATCAACTTAGCTTCACCTGAGGAAAGCACAATCTTTCTCTTTATCTCTTTTTTGCTGTATCTTTCTTTTTGGCTTTGAGAACAACTTATTAGTATTCATATTCCTCATGCCTATTCCTCATGCCTATTCCTCAATATCCCTACATGCCGTAAGGCCATATTTTTGTAGGCATCCTACAGACCACAGAGAGGATTTTCTGTTTTCCAGAAGTGACATACAGTCTAAGTGGCTTTAAGAGAAAATCTGGTTTTCAGCCCATTTTACATATAGGGAACTGGGACAAAGAGGCAATAATACTTAAGTATAATATTAAATGGTATTTCTACATCTCTATCCCATATAAAATAGTTTTGTACCTAAAGAAGGGAACACACACTCCTTGATAAAGTAACACAAGGTTAATATTAAACCAGATTTTATTCCACAAACTAATGCTTACCTATAGATCCTGAGCTACTGGCATGACCATGGCTCACACAGGCCAGCAGACTGGTAAGAGGGTCAAATTAAACATATTTCAATAAACATTCTCTTGGGAACACAGTTACATAAAACTATTTCCCACAGCTCTTTACAGATTCCTAGTGTCATCCAGTGGTCCAGAGATCACCTGTGGGTTGTCTGTATCATCCCAATTAAAATGAAGCAGATGGAAATCCTCTTTAACAATGTAAGCAACATTCAGCTGTGGATATAGCACACCTCTGAAACTAGACAATCATAGTAGTCCTGGTTCTTAGCACTAAGGACAACATCAAAAGCCAGATTTCTTTGGCTGTTAGTTTTCTTACAGGATTTTCTTACCAACTGTTTCTTGCGTTATCTACAAAGGACTAACTCCTTAAGCTCTATCTCAGTTGTTAAAGACTTGGAAACCTACCTAGGATATGGTGATATCAGTAATAGACTGAAACTTAATTTCTCATGAGGACCTCAGTGTACAGATGAAGAAAAGTGTATTTTTCTAACCAGGGCAGAAAGTGTCTTTCAAAAAAAAAAATCATCAATGGAAATAGGAAGTCAGAACACCCTGAAACCATGGATATAAAAACTGATTGTTCCACTCGTTCTAAATCTGCTCACATGGAATTTAACTGCGTGATGAGCTGGGCAACAGGATCAGCAAAAAGCCAAAGACACTTATTTAGCTTTTTTCATCCTAAAGCTTGAGCTCCTAACTGCCCCAGTTCTGTGTGCCTGTGTTAGAAAGGGGTCACTATGCAGCCAGGCTGACAGTGGACTCTTGATTTATTTGGCATCTTGCAATGGCAAGATTTTAAGGAATCTTGAGCCTTAAAATGGCTCAAGCAAAATAGTAAGTGCTCCTCTAGGCTCCCTTCTCCACTAAAGGTTAGTTTATAGTTTATAGTCTTGAACTATGAAATTTTTAACAGCGAAATAGTTTTGAGAGAACTCTTAAAAATTCTCAAATTATGCATGGTCTAGTACTTCTTCCAAGGGGAATATTTATGAATATTTGGGTAAGATTGCATCCATAATCTCCTGGTCCTATGGAAGCCCTTCTCCCTGCATTCTTGTCCAGGCTGTCTAGTCAAAGGTTGACTAGAATTTTATTGGTCCAAAAACAAAACAGGGACATTTCTGAAATTATTTGGATCTTAATAAAGGAAAAATTGAGGAGTCAGAAGTCAGACGTGGACAGGGCTGATGGAAACACAGAACAAATATTATGCTTGTATTATTTCATGGAAATGGAGAGAAGCCCAAACTAAGTAATAAAATTATTATTTTATAATTCTCCCCCCAAGACAAAAAAAACAAAATTAAAATAGTTTTTCTTCAAATGTTGGATGAAACTCTTAAAAGAACACCAGGGATTTAGAAAATTTAGAGATATTGAAAGTCTTTAAATACTGTCAGTAAATACTTCAAATTTTCCAAAAGGTTCATCACAAAAGCAATATGTTGATTGCATGTATGGGTGCAAATACTTTACCATTCCTTTGCTCAATAGACCTGATAAAATCAGTCAATTAATCTGATTAATTAGGTCTTTCTTCTTATTGGACAATGATTCTTGAACATACTTTTATTTTTATTCCATTAGTTCAAACTGTTCTTCACAAACAACTCCCTGGCTCTGCGCTTCATTTACTCTGGGTAAAATTGACAGTTCTCCAGCACAAGATCTGACCACTAGTCCAATTCCAGTGAATTCAGGAGCCTTGTGTTGTACAGCTGGTCATTCAAATCACACAGGATTTTTTTCTAGCATTTTTTCTGCTCCACACAATTTGGTTATAATAGTCAGAGAACAGTGACAATTGTAGGATATTCAGCTTTTAGCAACGCTCAAATTCATTAAAAAAATGACTGTACACAGCAACCGCAGCTATTGACCAAGTGGATAAACAGGAACATATTTTCAATCATTTTTGTGAGCAGAAACACAAAAGAGGAAGAACACTCAGTAAACATAACAAAAACTAGAATTCAAATGAACAATATGTATTGCTATCCAGTATTTGCACATCTTTTATTGGATTTGTCTGGAAGAATATTCATTGCTAGTGAGTTATTTGAGACCACATGCATGCATACTGTATATCCCCCATTTAAAAAACTGTTACATTTTTCCACAAATAATAATCAATCCATTTTTATTGTATCTTATAAATTTTGAAACTCTTGGGTAGTGCTATTTATTAATAACATTCTTAATAAAATATTCTATTTCAATAATATTAATAAAATATTCTATTTCAATAACATTAATAAAATATATGAGGATTTATTAACAAGATTTTTTAACATCACATTTATTAACACACATCTATTAAGAATCATCAATGCATGGTTCTATTGCATCTTGTTCAGCTCTAAGAGATAATCTCTTGCTCAAGTAACCTGTAATTCAGAAATTTCTACTGAAATTTCAACAGAATGAATCTTTTACATGACATCACAAGATAGTTAGCAATATATTAGAAATTGCTACGTCTGTGAAATATCATGGCTCTTCTTGTGTTATTCCCTTCTTTTATTTTCTAATAATGCTAACCCAACTTCCCAGGTGTTATAGAGACTGGCCCATTTCTATTATCCACACAAAGACAGCAGGACCTCAAATCTTTATCCTCAAACATTTGTCAACTAAATTCCTGGCTTCATTCCCAGGGCAACCAGGAACAAATTCAAAGGTCATTGACAGCTCTTTTGAATATATGTTGAAGAACAGTGAGTAAAAAATGTTCTTCCCAATACTGTAAGGGGTCGACTAAGACTTGTTTAATGATCATTAACCATCATTAACTAACCATTAACTAACACACTATGTTATTCATTTGCCAGAAGCACTGTGTAACACTTAAAATGAAGGAAGAGGAAACCATAAACCAAAAATTCTCTCCTGAATAATACTCTCCTGAATTGGGGGCTCAGTCTGGTATGTTCATTGTAAAGCTACGAGGCACTTCAAAAGTCTCACTGACCACAAAGGCTTTTATGCTGACATTGGCTCCAGAAAAATCCCTATTAAGAGCTACTTCAGGTCAGAGCTTCTCCTCCCAGAGAGGGCTGGAAAAAAAAAATCCTATTGAGGAAGAAATCTCAAGGGGAAGAGAGTTCATGGGTAGAAAGTTCCTCATTGAGACTTTTACAACTGCAGTATAAATATAAGATCTCAACTCACAGTACGTTCTGCCCTAGGATATCTACACGAGTCACATGTTTGATTATTTATCCAACCCAGACCTGAACTCAGCTGTAATCTCAGTTTGCAACAATGCACACTTTGGAAGATGGAGGCAAACAGAAATAATTTAACACAGATGGATCTCTGGCTCCTTCTCATGGTTCCTCTTTAGAAGTGAGAAACGTTGGGATAGCTGAGAAGGAAAGGATCCATACACTGATCATCATAACAAACCTCTGGATTTGGATCTCTGTTCATGCACAGCAACATATGTAAGAGTCTGAAGAAGACAGGTACAATGTAGTTGCCATAAGCTAGGAGCAGAGTCCTTGTGGGAATGCTTGCCCAAGAAGATCTTGCAGCTGATCCCATTGTTAATTACATAATATAAGGAGGACTTTGGAAAAGTACAGTCTAATGGCCTGTGTCATCCCTGGTTGCAATGGACTTTCCTCTCTGGAAATATTGTTCCAAGTCTACTCCTCTCCCCATGCATAGTCTACTGAGATTGAAGGCATCTCACTGTTCCCATGATTACTGGTTCTTCCCTCCTCCCACAACAGAAAAATAAAAACGCATCTTACACATTCCCAAACACTGACATTTAATTAAAAGATGCAATCAATTCAATATACATAGTTTCACTGCTTGATGCATCCTAACACACATAATGCAGAAATGAAACTACAAATTAACACTCAGCACAAATATGTAAAGCAAAAATGGTACATATACTAATTTTGTTTCTTGTAGATGATAGAGCTGGTATGTTATGGGAGGTTTGTTTTGCTTTGCACTGAGTATGAGATGTGTCACTGTAATACAGATGACACACTTAGCCAGCTTTACAAATTGGGATAATAGAGTGAATTGTTTGAACAGGCCCAAGATACACAAACAGCTGCCAGTATTTTATCTGGTTGGATATTTGTCAGCTAACTAATTGATCTGAGTGTAGATAAAATATGGGAAGTTTGGATATTCAGAATTTTTCACAGCAAAGATATGGAGGTATTTTTAAAACACTGATGATTCCAAATCAAAGTTTAATTGCAACTTTAGGTTTAATATTTTAATAGAAAAATGTTCAACAACTCCTACAGGAAAAAGGGGATCAATACCTCATTGTGGCAATTACTTTACAGTGGTATTGATTTTTACCAAAAGTCATTCACCTGTATTGAGAAAAAAACATGCAAAATTGTGTTTACAGAGCCAGAATTTAGCTAATGTGAATGACAGATATGGGTGAACAACTGTAAACACAACAGATTGCAGCTGAGACAACTTTTGAGGGATGTTCTTGAGGAAAGTCCTCTGAATCTGACTCATCTCTTCAATCTGCTCATAGAGAGTCAAGTTTTTTCCTTCATTCCAGCAGATTTCATTGCAGCAGTTTGAACATCTCCTTCCCTTTCCTTCCCCTCCCTGGACTGTCTGCACACCTGCCATCCCAACAGTACTTAAACCCAAAACTTTGTCAATTACCCTGGGAATTTTGTTTCACAGGGCCAGCGCTGGGACTGGGTCTGGCAATAAACTGCACTACAGGACCATCTTCTCCAGTGAGTGTGTCATTCCCTCTTATCTCACCATATGGCTTATCCATAGGGGCTGCCTCTGCTGTAAGGTTACCATAATGTCTGCCAACAGAGCAGAGACCTCAGTGCATGAGCTTCTTTCTTTCCTTAACAGATGCTCAAAAGACCCACAGCGTTCCATTTATGGTTAACTTAAACTGAAGCTGGATGAAGAACATATTAACCCTTGCCTTCATAATATTTGGGATGAAGAACTGCATTTTACCCAAGGTCCCTGACAGATGAATATAATTCTAACACTGAAACTCCAGCAGAGTACACACATACAGAACCTGCCATACAGGCCATACCTCAGAACTCAGTGGTTTAGCTAGAAAAAGAAATTAATTTAAATAACAGACATAGGTAAGAGGTCTCAGATTTCCTCCTTTCCTGAAGGTATTTCAATTCTAACTTTGGTTCTTACATTCTTACTCCTCTTGTTGCAAGAAGGACTTCACCCAGAGCCCAACAAAGCCAATGTGAATTTTTATGTTGCTGTAAATGGACTTTGTGTAAGAATCAAAGAGAAAACCACATCCCCAGTCAAACCTCTGTGAGCACTACAAAGAGCAATTAGAATGCAGATAACACATTGCTGTTTCTAATTGTTCATTATCATAGCATTATAGATGTTATGGCTGGTTTTTTCTCCTTCTTTGCTGATGCTGCATCAGTCAAATGTCCCTATAGCAAATTACAGAGACATATTTCAATCTAATTAAAAACTCACATCAGTGTGATTAAAAAACATCAGTAGCAGTGTTCTAGAGGGAGACAACATTCTGTGTATTTGTAATAGCTGGAGGTGGGCCTTTCTTATGCTGTAGTTAACTCATATTTCCCATAATAAGGTCCTGCTGCAAGGTGATTCTGACCTCACTGAACTCTGACTGCTCGGGTTGTGTTGTTATATGCCAGGTTGATTTCCCGTTTCTCATTTTTCTGGAAGTGAGACAAGGTTCCATGTGGAAAACTGTATGGGATTCTGTGAATGAGAACAATTAATTTTAAAACACATGCATGCAGCACTGAATTGAGGCTGTACTTGGAAATGTAATCTTGACTTTGAAATAAGTGACTTTGAACTCTCAATGCAGCTTGCCGCCTGTGGTTCTCTTATCTTGCTCTGCAGTAGGAAAGATCTCAAGGGCACAAAATCCTCTACTTAAACATTGCCCTGTGTATCTGTTTCTTGACAGGAGGACCTGCAGGCTTCTCTGGTCTCTGCTGAAGGACTAGCAGGACCCACCTCCTCCTCTTGAAACAGTGGATCTTGGATTAGAGGAGGATTTTGATAGCTGGTAAGAGCCAGCCAACTCCACCTTACAAAGTGAAGTGTTAGTGACTGAAACTCCCTTAAAGATCCGTTTTAAAGAGCTCCTTCCTTAATCTTTAAATGTTCAACTGAGTGTTGATAGTCCTATCTCTCATAGTTAATATGAATGAATGTCCCTTTTAATCAACCAAGCATTTATCACTGAAGATGTGTTGAATTAAGGAGAAAAGGCTGATTAATGACTCTGCCTATCTCTCTCTGTGTTAGTATCTCTTCAAAAGGAAGGGGAGTTATTCTCTGTATTTTTTAATTAATTGACACATTTGCTGCTATTAATTTAGCAAGTCATTATGTCATAAAGACATTTGTCAATAACTGTCAGTGAAGGCTGATAGAATATATTTAAAACATGGCTATGAAGACACAGCCCACAGATGCTCACAGAGCTTTTTGGAGATGTCAAACAGGAGGAGAAAGAAAGTTCTCATTGTTGATGGTAGCACGTAACATCCTTATGGAAACAAAGAATCAGGGCTTTTGCAGTGTTTAATATGTCTGGGAGCTATCTCACTTCCTTACTAAAAATCTGCTCAAAAGACGGTCCTAGAAAAGGAAGAAAGAGGTGTAATAGTACAGAATATCAAGATGTAAAAGATCATCATCTCTGTGACTCTGGCTCTAACATTCACCTTCTCTTCCTGTCAGATGTCACTCCCTTGATCTGATCTGTATAACCATTCCCTTTATTCCCCTCTTTTGTCACAGTGCAGTTTTGTCACTCACCAGAAGTGGCTCCTTTACAATTACTGTCCAGAGCAGTTACTGGCTGTCTTGACTTCTGTTTATCCAGCTCATTCAAACATTGCCATCTGTAGCCCTTTTTGATGACAGTCACTTCTTTGCAGGAGTCTGAAACTTCCAGGCTTCACTTTCCTTTTCCCATTCCCCAAATGATTCCTCCAGCAAAATTGCTCATGGTGTATCTGCCAGTCAGAAGAAAGAATATGAAATTGAAAAGGATTTTTTTTGCCTCTTGCTGTTATGCCAAGTCCTTTAAGGAAAGAATAATGAGCCATAGCTGCTGCCAGTCATTCATGACCATTGCCAGAAATGTAATGTAAATGTAACTGCAAAGAACTGATATGCCTACTCTTGGATGCAAAATTATTTCGAGTTTTCCCCTCCTCAGATATGATAGAAAAAGAGACCTAGTGCTCCCACAGGAAAAGAAGGAAACCCTTGAGAAGTGGGAAAAGCTCCATCGAAAATTATGTTCAATGCACCATTTCTATTTCTGTATCCCATCTACAGAGATGGGTCAAAAGCAAGCAAAGAACATAAATCCTGTGCAATCAAAGAACCTGTTAGGAACTGTCAGAGATTCTCCTAAGCTGCTAAGCTTGAGTGCAAGATCATGATGATTCACTCTCTCTCTCCCCTCAGTGATATTCAGTACTTTCTGTTAAACTCCAGCTTTAGAATTAAAAAGGCATTAAAAACTCTTTAGCAATGAAGAGCAATAACCTACATAACAGAACAGAAAGGTTTGAAAAGGAAAAGCATCTGCAGCCTGAAAGTTCAAAACCAATTGATAAATTGAATCAACTTATCAATACCAGGGTGTTTGATTTTTTTTTTTTTCATTTAATTACATAGTTTTAATCCAAACCAGGAGAGTTGTCAGGGATTTATAGTGCTTCTTTTCCTTTCAGAGCAACAGCCTGATGTCCTTCAGCAACTTTAGTAAACCACTCTGGTCTGCTTTTGCCATGATGTCCCAGTGCCCATTTCTCTAAAATTGAAATCTAACTAAGATTTTAAATTTTTCCTCCATCTATTCCTAGGATACCTCACCCATCTACCTTCATGAATAAAAATCTGAGCAAGCACACAGGCAGAGCAGAGTTCTTCCCCTTCCAAGAGTTTCTTCACTTGATTAAAAGAAGTTTTAGCAAAGAAAAAATGCTTATTCCTTTAAATGTGAGGAGCTTTATGTCTGGTTAACAAGTACATGAATACATATTTCTGTTGTTTGTGAAAGAAAGTAAGAGTCTGTGTCACCACCCCAACTTGTAAGTGTTTTAGCTTAACCTATTTCTAAGACTACTTTTGCTCACCAGCATGCACATGTAGATGATTTGACTATATCAAGGCTACAAATAACACCCTTGAGGCTTTTTGTTTATTTACTAGGCAGATAAATAAAAAAAATCTCCAATAAAATGAAAAACTTGTATCTCCCCTTGACAACATGATAATCAGTGCATAGTGAGTGAATAGCTTGTACCAAGTTTGTACAAGAATTCTTGAGAAATTATTCAAGTCCTGCATAGGACTTGAATAATTTGTTCCTGCTATTAAAACAGCCCTTGATACGGGAACTCAAAAGTCCCTTAATAACTCAGTTTCTTTGTGGAGCCCTTTGACCCTCCTGCAGAGTGCCACCACAAGGCACAGCCACCAGCACCACATATTCTGTGTCACTAGCCAAATCTAGTGAGCAGGTCTGCCACTGTTCATGGGGAAGCATCAACAGCAAACTTTTGGCTGACTTTTCCACTCAGTGACTTGCACTGCTGTTTCCAGATTCCTCCCTCTAAAGGAAAATCACATCGAGCATAAAACAAAAAGTGGTAAACAACACAGAGGAATATTTAAGCTTTCATTCTCCCTGCTTCTTAGTGTGGTGTCCTAACTCTGATGATAATTTTTTGTCCCAGTCTGGTATCCATTCTTTCCCATCCCCACAGATGTAGTCATCCTTCAGATCTTTAAGATTTATTTTCCCAAAACCATTTGAATATCTGTATCACCAAGGTCAATGTTATATTTCTGACTGTACTTTTCTCCTTATTAGAAACCCAGATGAGGGCTGTGCAAAACCTTATGCATTTATATGCAGATGACACTTCTATTTTCACTGAATGATGAGGTGTCCTCCCTTTCTAATTCCCTTTCCTCTGAAATGGCAAATGTGCTCATCTGACTTAATGAGCACCTTTTCATTCTTAAGGCTGGATAAAAAAGACATAGGCTTTGTGTTCCTTTCCCTGTTCAAAATATCTCTCTTGCACAATATGACCCACTACATTTTCATGACTAAAAGATATGCAACTCTTAGATGAAATTATTGATGTTTCTTACAGGTATTCACAGGACCACCTAGATGTTGTGTCCATCTTGTAGATACCTTGATGCTATTTAAGAGACTTGGCTCTATCTCATCAAGTTGCAGACTAAGTTATAAGCCATCTGACCTGGCCAAGGAGTAAAGCTAGAAGCAGAAATAACTAGGTATCTGTGGGTTTTGGATTATGAAGCATGATAACCCTTCTAACACTTTACATGTCATTCAATTCTATAACATTCTATGTTGTCACTTAGCAGTAACAATCTTTCTGAATGTAAATAAGACTATTAAAAAAACTTTTCACTCTCCAATTTTCTTCATTTCTAAAATCAATTAATTTTTAAAATGCGAAAGCCTGGACATAATATAACTGGTTTTAGTGCTTTCTGATTTATTCCTAGGAATGTAATGTGTCTTGTCTACATATAGACTTCTTTTTCTGAAGAAAAATCAATTTTGTGGTGGGGGGAAAAGTGTCCTTCCTGTATATTATTTTGTTAATCATTTAAAGGTCTTGCACATTTTGGCCTGAATACAATCACATAAGATCATACAGACCATCAGGTTGTGTGAATAAGCTTAGTTCACCTGAGGCACTAAATGTAACAACTTGGGAGTCAGAGAAATTTTTGACATGGAGTTTGTTAACGGGTAAAAATTAAATTCACAGGTCTTCCCTTTCTGCTGAAAAGGCAGTGAAGGGCATGGAGAACAGCTGAAGGTGTAGTGCTCAAAATGAAGCTGATGCTGTGATAATAAACCAAAAAACTAGACCCAAGGCTTGTGTTGAGATTTCAAAAACAAAAATTCTGAGAATTTCTTCAGAGTTAGGAAATAACCCCTAACCCCAATTACATTTTACAGCCACTGAATTTTGACAGGATAATTGCATCCATGGTCTTCAGCACTTACACTGTGCTGAATCACTTCCAATTGTCTTCTTGCTTCTCAGCATCTTGGTATTCTTTAGACATTATTCAAAAGTTTGTTAATTGGCTTCACTTTGTCAGACTCACTTAATCCATCAAATAATGATTTTGAGGTGGGGATGTGTTTATTAAAATGTTCTGTTTTTCTGGGGTTTTCTTCTACATTGAATTCAGCCTTTCTCATGTTTGTTTTCATTTAGACACAAATATTGATCTTACTGATAGCAAAAAATTAGACAGTCTCACAACTGCACCCAGTTACAGAGAAATAAGCAGTATATGCATTGTTTAGAAAAATAACATGCAAGATTTAGGCTAAAGTGTCTAAATGTCTCCAGTTAGGCAGGGCAAAATCTTACAGACCAAATTTACCAAGATATTTCAAGAAGAAATGAGGAATTGGAAAAAAGTTACAAACCTAAGCATTCTGCTAAATCTGTGCTCATGTGGAATTCAGTCTTATTTCTGCATTTAAATAGCCTACTTATTAAATAGACTTTCACAATAAATGAGTTCCATATACAGCATCAGAGTCCCTGCTACAGGCCTGTTATGACCTACAATAATATATGGTCCTGTCACATTCCTGTTAAGACCTAAAAAATTAATCATTTTGAATTTCAGATATTTCAGATGCCATTCAGACTCAAGGCTGCAGCTATGGTACCAGTGGTTTCCTCAAGACTGCAATTTGTCCCATATTAAAAGTAAATATCACCAGTTTCAGAGAGCTACATGGAAAATGCCTTTGGTTCATACTTTGTGTCAGAATAACTCTTCAGTGATCCTTTATTTTTTTTAATTATGAAAAAGCAGAGCTTCTAAAACGTTCACTTCAAAGTTCTTGCTTATGATTGCAGATCTTGAAGTGCAGCCTTGTGAATTTATGCAGGATGATCCTGTGTGTTTTATGCTCCCTGTGATATCACTGAAAACCAAGGATAACATCAATTTGAGAAATGCATTTAGTCCTTGCAGGAGGATTTCTGCTTTTCTGCAGATAACTGTTACATAATTCAGGTTCTGTTTCATTCTTGTTTTCTTCAGTAAGCATGAATAAATATTATTTTATTAGATTTGCTCATACATCAAGATCTAGAAAATCAATACAAGTATTTATTTTCAGGAAGAGAAAAACTTCGCATTCTTCCTTCCCATTGTTCCTTGAAATGAGTTGGCAGCAGCTGAAAATCTTGTAATGTAAGAAATTTAGGAGGAGGATATGAGAGGTAAATCACATAAACCATGCTAGGGTATGATACTTCTGATTTTGGATTGATCTTCAGTACAGAGAGTCTACTTCATTATTATAATCACCTATTGTCCCACGAGTTTCAATCAGTAACACTGGCCAATCAAGCAATGCCAGCAGTTTTCTACATTATAAAGGATATTTAAGTACAGTACATTAAAATTATTACAATCTCCAGAAGACAAGAATCCTTACATCTCCAGAAGACAAGAATCCTTACTTCCCTCAGTTCTTTAGCCCCACCAAAGAACCAGGTCCTCTCAGTGTAAGTTGTTTAGTTGATTCATTTCCTGTGAGATCAAAAAGGCTCTGCAGCCTCTTTGAAGAGATGCATAGGAGGACTCATTCCCTAAAGAGCACAGTGTTCAGAACTTGTGTAGGGGAACTTCATTCCGAGTTGTGATACTGATCAATTTGAGTGTAATTAAATATTTCCATGATTAAAATTCCTCTACCCTTTCAAAGTTCTTTATTTTTTATAATCAGCTTTGCTTGATCTATTTTGTCTCACTGCTATATAATGTGTGACTCTGTCCAAGAATAATCTGACTTTATTTATCACTTTGAGTTTTTGTTCATATCATTTGTTCTGCATCAGCCCTAAATACCAATATAATTTCTTGGCTCACAGATATATTGCAATTCTCAGCTCACAGTCATCCTTTTCTTGCTGCTTTCTTTTGTTCACAGCTTTGTCATACTCTGTATTCTGGAATTTAAAATTCCATTATTTTTTCTGGCTTTTCCATGTGCCTAATGTTCCCTTAATGTGATGCATATCTGTATCTGAGCTGAATAGCTGATTAGAAGGGATTCAAAGTCCAGTGCAGAAGACTTGATCATTTCCCTCTACACAAAGAAGCATCTGCACTACAATTAACCAAGTAAATGCTTTGAGATTAACCAAGTAAGATACATTCCACCCATCCCCTTATAGCAGGTATTTAGTATAAGACAGTCATTTAGATTCTCCCAATAAACAACAGAGATGGGCACCAGAGAGGGCGAGATGCATCCTATGCTTTGGTTATAAATTCAATGACCATGAACAGGGACATGTACATAGGCATATCCCGCAAAGTATTCCTTGGGCCAGAGAACACTCAGTATGAATTTACTAGAAAGCACAATTGTCCCTACAAGAACAGTTATTATCCCTAAAGGGACAGTGCTATTTCAAATAAACAAGGGTCCTTAAGTGGCTTGTGTCAGCTAACTTGGAAAATCTTTGCTAGTGTTTGTGCAATAATTTGTCTCCTAGCACATGAGACAGTCCCTAACAAAATTTTCACTTATGACATTCTCATACAGGGTCTTTTCAGAGCACAGAGTGTGCTGGCATCAAGCAATGAGTGCATGTCAACCAACACAAATGCATGAGAGGTGGGACTACAGGAAAAGGAAAAATGCTGGTATCAATACACAGTTAAAATTGGTCCTGGCCAGACTTCATTCTATCTTTGCTTCTGTCAGGTATTTTTTAGATAATACTAGAAAAGCCTAAATTGTTGAACCTTTATATAAATCCAACACAAGCCTCAGGAGTTTCACAGTGACATCTACAGACCGCAGAAACTTCACCTTGAATAAAAATCCACCAAAACTGTTGAACAGTCAAGTACTGTACATTTTCAGTTGTTCACATAGACAATGTTGGTACTTTCTAACCTAGCTCTGTCTATAAAGTTACCCTATATCTGTGAAAAATCATAGTACCACTATCCAAGTTCAGCAGTTCACAGAGGTTAAGATCCCAGCAATAATCAGAATAAATAGTCTGATCTCTTGCACGTTATAGATATAACCCTCCTTGGAGCACAGCAATTTTTGTCTAGTATATCAACTTTTGGCAGTATATCCAGACTTAATCCAAAGGTATGTGGAGAACTTTATTTCCATGAAACACCACTCCTCCCTCGTATGCTGTTCCTTAGAGGGAAAGGAAACTTTATTTCCTCCTAATTTCTCATTTAAGTCTACCTGATTTCATATTCCAAACTAGCTTCTTAATAAGCCAGTTAGTACTTTATTCCTAAATACTGTAATCATACCCTTCTATCATCCTGACACAGAGGGTTAACCTCTCCCACTACAAGTCGCTTTTCTGCAGTACTTGAATAAGTTTTGAGCTTCTTTTCCATCCTCTCCAATTTTAACAGCGTTTTTGACTGTGGACACTGAGTTTCACATAGTATAAAGTTTTATCCAAAACACATTTCTAGCACCATTATTCATGTAAATTCTACTTTTCTTCACAGCATCCTTCTAGGATTTCATGTTTAGTTGCTTAGACATTTTAACCATTTGAAAGTACCTTATTTTTATCTTTAAATCATTGACATGAAGCATTCAGCTCCTGCAAGAAGACTAAACTATGAAGTGTTTCAGGGATCATAGTAGGTGGTAAGTAGCAAATCTTATTTTCATTGAGATCTATCTCACCTAAACTTAAGGCATCTAAAGTCAGAATAGTTCAATTAGTTGTCTGACATTTAGATGCCTGAGATTAGGAGAAGTTAACCCTGTGATGAAAAAATTCCACAGCTTAGTTTGGAGTCTAAAGGCAAAGAGATGGTACATCCTTATTTGTGCTCTTCTGCCAATGAGGAGTGGGAAATGGCCTTGCCCTTGGTTTTAATTTAGTATGAAGGCTACAGTTTCTTCCAATACCTATATGCAGCATCTGTAACATAGGCATCTATAAGGCAGGAATTTCAGCAGTGTTCTTCTATGATGATGTGTCAGATGAGATGAAAGCAGAATTATTCACTTTTCTCACCCCACAACAAGCCATGCCATGCAGAACACTGCTTACATGCTGTAAAGACTGAGCACATCACCATCATGCAGACATATCCTAAATTTCCTCACTAGAATATAATGTGATTAAAAAAAAATCAGAAAGAAGAGGTCATAACCAGGTCTTGACACAAAGAAATGAGGAGCATTATGGAAATCAGGGAAAGTGAAGATATTACATACAGGAATGCAGGAAAAGTGAAGATATTACAAAACTGAGATGCCTGAAAGTCAGGCAGGATGCAGGGAGAATGATGTTTACACAACCAACCACACAGTATCAGGATGATGGAAGTTGAGCAGTGAAACTGTGCTTTGTCCAGGCTAATTAGTCCTGCTGAGAAATTCCATCCTACCATCATTATATGGCTTGAGTTCCTAAATGAGCTTGTTCAGAGTGTCCAGTGCAGACATACCTCCCCATCCCTGGAGAAGAATGCATTAATTCCTTTACCTCAGGAAGAAGCTTTATCTTGTTGAGCTCACAGCAAAGCACAAGATTAGATAAGAGTAAGTAATGTGCACTCTGTTTTGCAATAGCAGTTTCTGCAATCAAAAGTATTGTTTAGTTGCTTGTTTTGTGTTCCCCAAGGTAGGCAGCTAAGCACTACACTGCAGTTCACTCCTCCCCTTCCCCTACCCCAATGGGCTGCAGGAAAAGGGAGAATAAAAGCAAGAAAACTTCAGGGTTGAAGTAAAAGCACATTTGATAAATGATGGTCACATGGAGGAAGTGACAAATAAAATAAATCAGAACAAGCAATGCAAAGACAATCACTTACCCCCTCTCATGGGTAGACCAATGGCCAGCCTTCTCCCAAGAAAAAGAAAAACCCAAAGAACCTAACTCCTAAATATCTTTCTTTTCCCTTTTTATTCCTGTGCATGATGTTATATGACACGGACTATCTCCTTGGTCAATTTGGATCATCTGCCTGGTTTGCTCAACCTATTGCAAAACCCTCATTGTATTCACTGAGGAGGAGAGGGAAGGAAAGAATGAGAAACAGAGAAGACTTTGACTCAGTGAAAACACAGTTCAGGCAGAATATTATTATGTTATCAGTACTGTTTTTGTCAAAAATCCATAACAGAGCACCATTCAATCTAGTATGAAGAAAGTGAACTCTATCCCAACAATGTCCAGTACGTTGCTGAATAAAATAATTCAAGAGAAGCCTCTTGGTCAGATGATGGATTTGAGTCATTATAACACACACAAATACAGTGAGATCTGCAGCTTTGCAAACCAAACCTTCTGTTATTTATTACTTCCGGCACAAGGGGTCTTGTTATCTTCATATGTATTACAGTGAGGTATCATTCCAGATCTCTCTGAAAAAATATTTACATACACAGACAACCAAGTCAGATAGAAGTAAAGAAAAGCAAGAAAAAAGTTACCTGATCAACTGAACCCAATAATATATAAATACTTTCTATTTTTAATGCAGAGAACAAACAGACTCCATTTCTTTTCTCTGTCAGTAACACAAGGGTATGTTTCTTCCCTCAGACATACACTGTCCTCGTTATATACTCATTATATTTCCAGTGCCTTGGTGGCTATGTTTGGCTGTGCCTCTGAAACTAAATTCCCAGGTTATCTACATTTACAGATTATCCTCTGGGGAATACTGTAAACATCACCAAAGAAAGACCAAGTGCAAATCTGCAGAAGTATTTAGTTCTTGTTCCAAGGTGTCCCAATGTCCATTCCTGTAGCTCATCTCCTGAAATGTGCTATTTCCAACAGCATCTCATCTCAAAGGCCACATTGTCTGCCATGCCCTGGTATCCCTGACCCCCAGCCAACAATTTTCTAAAAGATCCCTCTCTGGTTCTCCTTTTTATACTAGAATGCTACCATAATTAGTCAATTGGAATCTGGGAACTGGAAGTTGCTACAGTCCCTTCATTCCTTTCCATGTTCACAGGATGTCAGGGAAGACAATTCCTCAAAACCACAGTACACGGCACAGACTTCATCATAATTTTCGCTGACATGTGTAGATATCAGAGCACACATAAAACTGTTTTTACCAAAACTTTCTGAATTGTGGCCACCCGACAGAGAAAAATGCTGAATATTTTCCCTGCTGTCCATGTCAAACCTAGAAAACCTATTGATATGAAAATTCTATGCTCCATTGTGTGAATTGATAAATGCAATTAACAAAGGCGACCACAACCCACAGCTGAAGAGCAAACACTAAATTTATTTCTATATCTCACTGGCTAGAGGATTCCAAAACAACAAGCGAGGACACACACACTGCTAAGCTTAGTCCAGTCTTAGCAGGGGCACAACACACGAGCCCATTCCTGACTGCATCGTGCCAAAGGGCTTGCCAAGGCACTTGCACAAACTTCTCAATGCTGTGATTTCTATAACCTCCAAAGTTCTTGCCTCTTTTTCTTCCAGCAGGAGACCCAAGACTGTCTGTGAAGGATATCTTTTAATTGCGACAGCATTCTGTTCTCTTCTACAGAAATTCCACTTCCCAAGACAGATAGAAATCATCCCAAAGCAAGCACAATATGCAAGCTTTCTCATACAGAATATTCTTAGCATCCCCCAGTTGAGAGAAAACAACTCCATTTTCCCTCCTCACCAAATCTTCCAGTTTTCACACTTTCCTCCCAACACCCAAGTCTATGGGATCTTTGCTAGAGATGACTTTCAGCATTGATGATCATCTTGTTGACTAGAGGCAACGTCAAAAAAGAATATCAACACTTTGCATGTCTGTATGCAAGTTGACCTCTGCTACCTGAGAAAATGTTTTGTATGTAATTACATCATTGTTGAAGAACAGTGTGGTTCTCAGTGTATGTCTTGATGAGAACTCAGAGCTGCAGACACAAAATACCAGACTGTACTGCTAAATATGACAGTCTTTCATACAGTACTATTCACAATATGCTTGTGAATAGTACAGTCCATGGCATAGGTTTGGGAAAAGGGCAACCAGCATCGTCCAGAACATTTGTCTGTCACCAGTGATAGTGTAAACCAGAGACCATTCTTGATCCTATAGACAGATTGCCCCCATTTGGAGTCCAAGATAATTTATTCACATAGAAATTGATCATTCCATGCCAGATGGTATCACAGAGAGAAATGTGGCCTCACACACATTTCATTTACAAGAATAAACAAGCAAAGAACCAAAGTTTGGTGTGGGTACTCTTCAGAGTTCAGCCATTTCTTCAGTATACAGGAGAGCAACAGAGAAATTACACTGTTGAGATTCACAAGCATCTGCCTGGAATAAAGCAGAAATGGAATAAGAAAATGTAGCATTTCACTTCTGTGATGGAAAATGTGGATAATAATATTCATTTCCCTTTTAAAAATGGGGATTTATGACACTGACTGTACAGGAAGAGCTCTGAAAATTACAATATGCATGCTGAACTTATGATTTATTCAGCAGTATTACTCAATTAACATTACTGGCATTAATGCTATTAGAAGAAGAAAAAAAGTGTCTGAATAGCCAGGGCAGAAACTGAACCACTTAGAAATTAAAAATATATTCACAGAAAGCCCTTGCAGAAGACAATTATGTCACAGAAAACTCAGCCATTTATTCAAGCAAATCAAAAAGTAGTCCACAAGTCAAGTAACAATTGAATGAAGATACCAATCACCATGTCTATTAAGCTTTTTAAGATTATATGACAAAGTTTAAAAGAACATTCCAGTACAATGTGAAATATTCTTCTTACTGCTACATCTAATTACAAAGAGGTGTAAATCACTTGGTTTAAGCTTTAAAAAAAAAAAAAAACTGCTTCAAATACATAATATCAAAAATAGAGATCAGATATGCAGCTACCATATGAATGGATTATGCACCAGCAATTTTTAAAGCCACTGTGAAATAACTTATATAGAAAATTTTCCTCTCTCCTTTCTTCAACAGTGCCATAGAGATAGGGCTGGGATGGAGGACAGGTCCAGTTAGCAGTCCTTGGTTCTGGACCCTGCATTACAGGACTGTGGCAGGGCTCCAAACCAGCATCCTGCAACATCACTAGGCAGGAACCGATCCTGTGCTGGTATGAAACAGTATCCTTGGACACGGACAGGGTGTCCAGGGAAGGCAGACTGGGACGTCTACTTGTAGTGCCCTTAACGCCTAGGAGATTTCAACTCATCAAAGCATTTAAGCAATACCTTAAGACCCAGGTAAGCAGTTAAGAATGTGACTGATTTTACCTTACAAACTGTTGATGTCAATGTAAATTACTGACACAGATTGAAGTGCTCCTTTTGAATGAAAGCTGTGTTTATTCCCTCTGAAGTGATAACTAGTCAGCTATTTAATACACTCAGCTGGATCAGGATGGCATAAAAGAACGTTATTCATTACATGATTCCTGTCCAACAGCATACTGCAATTGAATAGTAATGATATCATTAAATTTTAGGACTTCAGCATTTTGTAAATTAATTTGGCCTCTCTGTCTTGGGAGGCAAAGGGCAGAGAGGGAGTCCTTAAATACTGATGAATTTTTTTAATAGATGATGAGAGCTTTCATTCGTGGAAAAACACTTAGCTGGTTTATACCGTATTCCAGACATCCCTATATCACTTTCACTTCTGAAGTCTGATGCTGCTCTGAAATGGGATGAGACAGTAAAATCTGTAACATGAAGTTCATTGTCTTCTGTTTCCCTCAGACTGAATAAATTACCAAGCTAATAACATTACTTTTTTTAGACTATATTAAAGAACACTGCTAGTCCCAAAGTTTCCTTCTGAATTAATTCCAGTCCAAACTGGCAAATCTGCACGTAATTAAGTCCTTGTTAACCTAAAGAAATGTGTCCATTCACCTCTTCCTCTAGCAAATATTAATTGCTGACACTGATAAGTCAGTATCATCTCACCTGGACAATTTTGTGAAATACTCAGGGAGAAAGGTAGGATCAAGCAAGTGAATTTAATGTGTATTTTCAGGGATTGCACTGGTACATTCTTCATAGCTTGGTTTCATAGACTAGATATTTTGACAGGTGAAAAGTAATGACTTGGGATCTGTACTAGATTGGCAGCCATTCAAAAATCCCAGATGCATCCATTAGATACATGCAGACCATTGCTGTAGCTCACATGCTACTACTCCATGTTAGTCTTGAATGTGCAAGAAGGAATAAAGGTAATTTACAACCTATTCGGCTTAAAAGGCCCACTGAGTTTCAAATCAGCCCTTGTGTATACCCCATACAGATAGGTAATGTACAGTAGATTATATTTAAGAATAAATTCCTCACTGTAAAGGTGGTGAGTGGATGCCTCATCTCTGGAAGGGTTCAATGCCAGGCTGGATGGGGCCCTGAGCAACCTGGTCTAATGAAGATGCCCCTGCTCATGGCAGAGGAGTTGGAACTAGATTGTGCTCAATGTCCTTTCCAACCCAAGCCATCCTATGAGTCTATGATGATTCTGTGATATATATTCAGAGGGTAAAAAAGAATCTGGGACAGACCTTTCATGCTTGTTTCTTCCTGGCTAGATAGATAAATATCAAACCTGTGTGACTGTAGTAATGCCTCACAGGAAAGTGATGTGACATCATGCCTTTCAGCACCAAAACAAAGTTCTTCACCGTGCAAGTTAATGGTGGTTCTCGGTTGACTGGTAATGTTCAGAGGCTGTGTCTGCATTGGTGAACAAAACTTTACAGAATTATTGCCTGACATTGAAGCCAGCTGGCACAGTACACCTTTTATCAATCCTTTTAAACTCTCTGTCTCCAGTGCAGCACATCCATAGTCACAATACCTGTTTGGAATCATCACTCATAGCTTTCCAACTCAGCTTGGGAGACATTTGACCAAACACTGGGTGCCTCCAGTCAAAACCATGCCAGGGGCACAATACAGCAGAAGACCTGGCTGAAGTCCAGGCCACAGGAGCATATCCTGGCATTACTTAGTTTACCAGCATAGATATGACTACAAGCTATTATTACAGTGAGGCTAATAAAGAACAAAAAATACCCAATGTTTGTTAGTTGAATAAGTGCATATTTTTGTGGACTCGCAGATTTGAAAATTTGGTTTTATCTATTTATGTACCAGTATGGAACAAAAAAAAAAAAAAAAGAAAGGAAATTTATTTACCCTAACTTGCCTGACAGAGAGTCTGACCCAGGCTGAAGTTCCACAAAGCCCTTTTTCATTTATTCAGAAGTTAGACAATTAAACAAAGAGAAGTCACTCCATCAACCAAAGAGCACTACAAACAGACATTTCTACCCAAATTCCATTTTCATAGCCATTTCCTCCTTTCCTAGAGTGATGGATGAAAAAAATTAATTTCCAGACTAAAGAAAAATGGAGGAAATATCACTGTGGAAGTAGGGTATACAAACAGTCATGGCCTCCCTGAGGTAAGAAGGAAAGAAATGCAAACTCTCTTCATGAGGACCCAACAAATGTTATTTTTCTCCATAGGTTGTAACAGAAGCCTTGAGTAGTTGGATTAGACAGACATGCCTGTTTTATCAGAGGAATCTCTCCCTACTTCCTCCTTATTTTCCCCCTTCCTATCTTTGTCATACCTGTCTCCAACCACTTCCCTTTACAAGCCATTGATGCCCCCAGGCTGCTAAAATTCACTCACATTTCAAGTGATTCATTAGGCTGGGCTGGCAATAGCAGCTCTGTGCACTCCCTCCTGCTCTCTTGTGCCTTAGAGGACAAAATGAGATATCCAGGTCAGATTATAAGGATCTCTTACTTCTGCCTCTCCTTGGCAAAATCTGCACTTTCAGAGTATTCCAGTGACAGCCTCACTCTTCTTACACAAAGTAAGAAATATGACCTTGGAATTACAACAGATAAAGCAAAACATCAGCCACAAAAGCAGGTAAAAACATTACTGGTGTTCTCAGGGTATAATCCCAGGGCCAGTCCTGCTATCATCAAGTTTTCTTGTAGTACCAATCTGGAATGTGCTGTTGACTTTCTCAAGAAGTGAGGCATTGAAGAGGGATCAACACAGATTGGAGCACTGGGCAATAGTTAATGAGGTGAAAATTAACAAGTGCTAGATTCTACACTTGGGGTGGAACACCGGGCACAAGTATAAACTGGGAAAGGACTGCCTGGGAACAGTCCTGCAGACAGGGATCCAGGGGTGCTGGCCAGCAGGAGTTCAACACTTGCAGCAGCGTGTTCTGGCAGCCAAGAGGGCAAATCCCATCCAACACAGGGGTATCCAACACAGCATCACCATCCAGGCAGAAGAGGTGATTGTCCCGCTGTTTTCAGTGTTTGTTAGGCATCATGTGGAGCAAGATGTGCAGTTCTGGGCCCCACAACTTAAGAATGATGCAAAGGTCCTTGACTGTGTCCAGACAAGGGCAACAAAGCTGGTGACAGGGCTGGAAGGAATGTCATGTGGAGTGGCTGAGCACTCTGGGTTTGTCTAGTTTGGGGAAAAGGAGGCTGAGGGGTAATCTCATTGCCCCTTACAGCTTTCTGACGTGAGGACATGGGAAGAGAGGTGCTGAGAGGTGGGAATTGTTCAAAGCTGCAAAGGAAGGTTCACACTGGATTCAGGAAGCATTTTTTTATCCAGAGGGTGGTCAAACACTGCAATAAGTTTCCTAGAGAGGCGGTCAATACCCCAAGACTGTCAGTGTTTGAGGTACCAGACCTTTATAGTGGGAGCTATATGGCTCAATTTTGAATTATATATATAGATGTATATGTAAATGTAGATGTAGATGTAGATGTAGATGTAGATGTGTGTGTGTATATATATATATATATGTGCATATATACACATATAAGTTTTGTATTATAGATATATTATAGAAGTATTTAGTAAAGATTGGTTGTTAGAAGACAAACTGATTTTGTCTTGACAGTTTGATGCTGTTCATAATGGGAAAAATCTTGACAAAAGAAGGAGGAATGAGGTGGAGGAGTACCTGTGAATGAAACATGCTCCAAAAAATCTGGAAAGACCCCTAAATGCACAGAGTTGTAGACCCCTAAATGCACAGAGTTGTCATACCTATGCTGTTATGATTAGTAAATAATTCAAGAGATGGATAAAAATGGATGTGCTTAATGTTACAGAGAAAATCTGAGTTGCTGTGTCCTATGCCATATGAGCCTCCACCTCTGGAAACTTCCTACACTTCTGCTGGAATATACTAGTAATGTTCATCTCCATTCAGGTGTCACAGTTAGACCCAAGATCCTATTTATGCTAACCACAATAAAAGCAAAATTTATCATCCCCTGAAGCACCTCAGTTCAAGAAAAAAATGAGATCTTACTACTATCCTGTATCCAGAACCATTGAGTAAGGGTGCTGCTTGTGAGACGAATGCCACATCAGTACCAAGACGACTACTCCCCATCAACACTGCAGGTATAGGTGCCTGTAGAAAAAACTTTGAATCAATGAATGACCCTTGTCTTTAACTCAACTTCACAGTAGGCACTTACCTCTGAGTTAGGCAAGAGAAGAGTTAGACTGAACAAACTCTTTTTCTCTAGAGTGCCCTTCTCTGGAAATGAAAGGACACTTGCACTGTGAGGTGGAGAATGAGCCCTTGTATTCAGTGAAGGGGTAAGATGTACCAGCTCAGTCCCCTGTCTCCTCTTCTTCTGCTTAGTTGTTAGTGGTATGTCCCCATGCATATAAGAGGCAGATGGAAAATCCCACTAGCAAATATACTTCTGGGACAACACAACATATTGAAATTTTTCTGGTCTAAATTTCTGAAACCATGTCAGGAAGTTGGTCCCTCTGTTTTTAAGCATCAATAAAACCCAAATTGGCCTGGAGGTGGCTGCATTTCACTGGTGGGGAACAATACCACCAACGACAGGTGCACACATGGTCCTCAGTAAGGGAAATGGATAAGAATAATTGCAGAAGGATGGCCATTTGACTGTTGGAAAAACAAAACAACTTAAACAGGTAATAATTGAAATAGCCTGGCAGTTCCATGAGAGTTTGAAAGTTTTAAATAGCTGATATTTATAAGGTCCCATTTGGAACAATGGCATAAAGAGGTTCAAAGAAAAATGAAAAACACTATTATTCTTATTATCTTTCTAAGACAGTATTTTACTCACATTTCTGAACTGTTTCAATTTGCCATGAAGTTCAGCCATCTCTATTCCCTTTTGAATGCTAAATTAATTGGTACTGAGAACCTCTGACCTATTTTCTTCTGTTATTTTTTCTTTTTTTTTTAATCTGAGTCATGTTATTCTAGGCAATCTCCTAGAAAGAATCTGAAACAGCAGGTACTGTGTTTCACCAGACACTTATCTCCTCTCTGCCTACCTCCTTTTAAAAGGAAGCTGCACTGAAAATGGAATTTGATTACAAAAGAAATCAATGTGTAACTCAGAAAAAAGAACCTCCTTCATAATTTATATAGCCCTGCTGCTTCACCCTAATTAATGTTCATCTGTAACTTATTCTTCCTGCAGGTTTTCCTTTCTAAATGAGTGAAAAATGACAGGAAACCTTTGGACAGTAGTTTGCTATTACAGAATTACAGAAGAAACTGGATTGACTTATTTAAAGTCCCTAGTAAATGTCTCGTAGGCCTTAAGAAAATACTGTCATTCAATTTAAAGAGGGTTTTATTTGATCCAGGTGCAGCTGGATATCAGAAAGGTGATGTAAATACAACAATCTATTGTCAAGAGTGTAGGCAGTTTAATTTCTTTGCAGATGATATATACCTGGATTTTCTGTTTAACTGGCAGGATAATCAGCATGCACCTGTGGGAAACAATCATTAAAGTGATGGAATATGGAAATGAGCCTCATGCATAGATAAAGGGTGGAAACATAGTCCTGGGGTGAAGGACTGGATTCATGGTCTTGGCTTGATTTTTTTTCTCAGTGGTAGGCAGAAGTCTCTGTCTACAGAGAGAGAATACAGATATTCCTTTCTCTCATCCTTGTCTATTTATGTTTGAAAAGGTTAAATCCAAGGACCATCTCTCCTATTTTACATGTCTGCAGTCTAGGGCCTAAGACATTTCTTTTCATGCAAATGCATAAACTATCTATAAATGCATAAACAAATCTATATCTATAGTATAAACATATACTATAGATATAGAGAGAAAAGCAGTGTGTGAATCAAGAGCAGGTATATCATCAGACATATGTTCACCTTCTGCACTTGAAAAACTGGGTAAGGCAAAAAAATCAAAACTCTTAGGAATGCAAAAATATGTTATCAAAGGTTTTATAACATTTGCCACCTTATCACAAAGAATTATATAAAGCTTATTCAGTACCCTTATTAACCTTGCACGATCACAATGTAACACAAGGTTTTCTTTCACCACAGGGAAACTGATGCATATGAGCAGCCGAAGGAATTGTTCAAAATCAAATGGTGGAAGCTAAGAAGGATTTTTACATATGCAAACCACATGCATCAAATCCTAGACAGTATTTTAGGGAAAAAAAAAAAAGAACTATGTCTACTCACTTAAACTAATTACCGTTTTTCATAAATAAACACATAATGTACCCATTAGAAGCAAAGCTTTCTAGTGCTTCCATTTTGAACATGAGGAAATAATTTGTCTGGGAAAGTAATTTATTTGACTCTCCCAAGTATAATTTATGGCACACACATGAGGTTTTTCCAAAGCAACATTATCCCAACACTGAATTATAATGAGACAGAGGACAGTGCTGACTTTTATTTTTGATTGTCGTTCAGATAATTAAGATTACTTTAACATTTTAGACAAAGCAGTGATAAGACTAGCAATATATATGGAAATTGGATTTCAGGTTTTGCTGAACTTATTTCTTCTAGGTAACAGCAAAGCTCAAGATCTAGGCTCACTTGCTTCATATCACAGGGTATATTAAAATTATGCTTCCATTTCACATTTCTATGAATGGATTAACCTTTCTTAATTTAAGTAGTTTGCAGATGGCCTTGGAGGGTAGCTCTTGCTCCCCAAATTGTTATGTAGCAAAATTGCTCTGCTACAGCTCCAACAAACCTGCACTAGGAGGGGAAATACAGGAAGAATTAATGTTATCTGAAGGATACAGTCTAGGGTATAGGTACTAATGGTTAAAAAAAAGGGGAATAGTTCTGGCTATTTCCACTTTTTTTCACCACACACTTCCCATGCAACATGTCTAGATATATCAATTAAATCCACATTTTAAGAATTTTTTTTTGTTTTTAGCTTAAGTCCTAGTGCTTTGCAAAGCTGAAGAAACTCCATATTAGAGACTCTATACTGGTCAATAAGGCTGTAACTATAAAAAACAGTCCAGAAAACAGTCTAGGCACTGGAATACGATCATCAGCATGACAAAAATGCAAAGCATTCCTGAAATGAGTTTGTCCCACTCTAACTTTTAGTCTCACAAAATATTGCTTCCATAGTTCATCTGTTGATTTTCCCTGTCCAGAAACCATGGCTTTCCTCATCACTGTCTCGTCTACAGTCACTCAACCCACTTCAGAAAAAAGCAAGCAGATCAGGACTAGCCTTGGATTGTCTGACCATAAAAAAAAAAAAAAAAAAGGTTTTGAGAAAAGAACCTGAATCTGCTTCTCTTTAATGTTTTGGCATGTTTGATAGATCATTCATGTGTCAAGCAGAAAATGCTATATCCCATCTCACCATTCTGCTTCCTAAAGTGGATATGCTGAGCTAAACAGCTTACAAGCTGGACAAAAAGTATAGAGATCATGCTACCAGCTTATTTATAGTTACTTGGTGTTATTTAAGTTCCTCCTGGTTTACAGTGATAAAACTGAGAATGGAATATAGAGCATAGAGTGACAAAAGCTTCCATTTTTACTCCAGTATTGACATGACTGTTATTTCTGATAGAGTAAATGTAGCAGAACTCCACAAGATGATCATCAGTGGGATAAACTTGGCATTGGTGCCACAGAGAGCTCTGGCACATCACAATGGCATTGCAATAAAGGCAACTCAGATGAAACAATCCATGCAAAAGGACTTTGACTTAGAACACCCAAGCATGGCCTGAGGAGCCCTGACCTCTTGTTTCCCTGATCTCACCTTGAAAACAACTAACATTGATCTTGTGTGCAAACAGAACAATTGTTGGATTCGCATTGCAATTTGATTGAGCATTATCCACTATTCACTGGGAACCCTTAAAACAATACTGAGAAACACAACATTAAGACTGAGCTCGGTGCTGACCCTGAAATGGAACAGCGGATGCCATGAAAACATGAATTTTTCCTAGTGAAATATTAAAATATCACAAGGCTTTGAAATATAAGACCACTGTACTTGTTCCCAAGTCCACTGAAAGAATAACCTGACCATGTCTATCACAGAAGGAAGTATGAAGGGACAAAAGCTGAGGGAGGTTTATGTTACATATCAGGAATTTCTGTAATTTTGAGTATAAATAGTATTTCTCTGAAAAAATTTCTTCACACACATTCCCAGTTACAACCCATATGTTTTTCTAGAACACCCAATGACCTTGGGTATTTTGGTGATGTTAGCTCCATGACTGTGCCAATTAATTGGGGGTGCCCAAGAACACTGAAGCCAACTGACAACAATATACAGCTCCAGCAAGTCCACAGGGCCATGAAGACAGTCAGGAAGCTTGAACACATGGAAGAAAGGAAGAACTGCAGGAGGTGAGTTTATTCAGTCTGGGGAAGGTTTATAGAGAACCTTTTTGCTATTTTATTGCAGAGGGTTACAGCTACCTACTGAAAGGGTGTAGCACCAGTGGAGCTTCTCTTGTTTCTCAGAGGAGCATAGCAATAGCATAGAAGGCAGTGAACACAAGCTGCAACACCCTAAACTTTTATCAGCTACTAGGGACAAAAAAACCCCCACCTCTTCATGAGCATAGTCACATTTATGAAAAAGACCCAAAGAAAGAGGGGAGGGTGAATTGTCCATCCCTGTAGAAGTGCAAACTGTAGCTTGAAAGGGCCCTGAGATGATTGCTCTTAGCTGCTCTTGCTTTGAGCAGTATGGTTGGCTTGAGACCAGAGGCCACTGGTATATATATATATATATATATATATATATATATATATATACACAGATATCCTGTGCTTCTCTGACTGCATGATCACCTGCCCTTCCATAGCAGCTGTTTCACTGTTCGACAGCTGAAATTTTAGAGGGCTGAGTTATATTTACATAGAATACAGCAAACTGACTGTGGCTGTAAAAGGCCTAAAAGGCCTTTAAACACTCAAATTATTTGATATTCAGACCTATTGTTTATCTTCTCCCTCACAAGATATATGAGCTACACCACTGAAATTTGAGAATACGCTTTTTGGGAATATGTTCAATGCATAGTTTGACTTACTGACACACAAATTCTCCAAAACACGATTATTCTTTTAGCTATGGCTCTCTCTTCTTTGCTACTCTGCCCTACCACACTGTCCAATATTAAAATTAATAAACTAAACATTAAAATCCAAGATAGTCAAAACCAATAATGTTAAGACTGAAGGATTGTTCACATCTGCACACACAAAATAAGTCAGATGAAAAGAGAAAAGTCAGACACACAGAAAAGTCAGAAGAAATAGAACTAAACCAAAACACCAGAGGTTTATCATCTAACAAAACTGGGATAATGGAGAGGCTCTATCTGCAGAGTATTGTCCACAGTTCATGACTGCTAGTCAACCAAAGGTCTGCTCTGCATGCTGGGCACACACCATACACCTGACTATTAAATAGGATACACATAACTGCTCAGCCAAGCTTCACAGGAAAAAAAATGGAGACACAAAAATTGGTAGCCTTTGGCATGGAATCAGCAAGACTGAATGGGGCTTAGAACCCCCCCTTCAAAGGCAGGAGGAGGCTGAAAGCACCAGTTCAACAAATAAGTGGGCAAGAAGCAAACCTGAGATAAACAAGGCACCAGCACTCCAGCTATTTACTGGAGGATGTCGCTAATGGCCCAAACAAAACACCACTATTCACTCAAGGGTATCCTGACCTGTGTATCCCCAAAATGAATCCCCTCAGTATGATCTGCAGCTACAGTAAGAAAAAACAGAGGAAAAGAAAGCCAGCCACAGTTGTTAGGATGCTTAAGAATATTTTCAAGTGTGCATTTGTCCACAACATGTAGAAATCAGTCATGCCATTCACCTAGGGACATGCAGAAATTTTGTTGCAGATCTAAGAATTACAACAGGCATAAGCCAAATATAAAATTATTGCCACTACACAAATGACAAATATACAATAACTGTACACTGAAGCTGAATCTGTTCTCTGTGGATGAACTCACACTGGCAGGTATAGTATTAAATTTGAAGACTTACACAGCTGTCCCTCAAAACAATGGTGTGAGTTTAGGCATCACTTGAGCAGAACTTTTAATACATCCCAGTGTTTGTCTTTCTTCCAATTATTCTCTCTTTTCCATTATCCTACTTTCTTTGTTCTCTTATTTATGCTCAGCTGGTCCTGTATTCTCCATTCCATTTTTGGCATCATTATTATTATTACTTCTCATGGTATTTGTCTTCCTCTACCAGCTCTCATCTGTGCCATTTGCTTTGCCCTTTGTTTTATTCTTGTCTTCTGGACTGGGCTGGCAATAAGAGATGACTGCATGGCAGGGAAACCTTTCATCTCAATGTTCAGTCAGTAAAGAAAAGCATTAAGCTGACTCTCTGGCGTCGGGTGTTTTTTCTCTCCATCAAACAGAACAAAGTAAAACACAACAGATCTCCTCATGTAAAGCTCAGAGCTCTGTCCTCTGCCAGGACACTTCTTGTAGGTTCTACTGGATGGATGATCTGCATGCTTTGCAATCATAACTCACAGTTTAGCAGTACAGAGATTATTGTTGTACTGTTCATGCATCACAGCATTTTATTTCTTACCACTCAAAATTTCACAAAACATATTTAATGATGTTTCCTTCCTTTACAAAATGCACGAATATGTATTCAGAAAAGAGCATAGGGGTTTCAATTTTTAACATGCTCCAGAAACTTCATGTATTGCATATAATCAGACCAAAAATACTCCAGATTTATTTAAGTTCTTCAAAAGGAATTCCAGACACTTGATACAGGTAGAACTGTGCATTTTAGATGACTGCTGTTTATAGTGTTTTTTCTTTCAATTCTATCCAAAATTGCTATCTACAGAAATCCAGTATTTCCTTCTAGTTCTTTCTAATGGATTTAGAAGACAAAAGAGAGATTGCTTAAATGTCATTTTTTTCCCCCTGACAGATTGCCTATTAAGTAGAAAAAATTTCAAATAATGTGTGAAATAATGCTGCAAGTCAATGACAGGGTTCTGGCCCTCTAAATCTGACATCTTACAGCTTCTGCCGAGGGTCACAATTGCAGACACTTTCCCTTCTTGATTAAGTTTTTCTGCTTATTATGTTTTATCACCTTATGCTCTTGGTGTGAAAGAAAAATTTCCTTTTTTTTTCCTCTGTCTGCTTTTGAAAGAAATGTACCATGACCTGACCAGAAAAAACCATTTCGTATTGGCTGAAAAATTAGGGTTGATTGGCATTTAATTTTGTATTGCGAGTTTTCTCTACTGCAAAATAGAATAATTCTTCTCCAGAGATCTAATTCCTTAGGGGACCACCCAAGGAGCTTACACTAGTCCCACCTGTCTGGCTCACTGGCTGGTATCCCACTCATGTTTCTAGGCAGACAGCCAAAAAGAAAGGTCACCTGAGAGCAGCTTGCCTGGTGGAGGTGATAAAAGCCACCTGTACATCAAGGGAGCCAAGTGTCATGTTGGGCAAAGAACAGAGCAGCCTTCAGGCAGTCTGGGGAATCAACTGGTTAAATATTTGAAGTGTTCAAATAACTTAAATCTGAAGCAACTTGCAGACAGGTGTTCTGAAAGAAATTTCCAAGAATTGTGATGGTTGCTAAAAATACATCTTAATATACATTAGTACAGAGTAAGACTTACTTCTTGGTGATATTCAAAGAGGAAAAGGGGATAATCTAGGTAACTGCAGAGTAGTTAATCTGATTTCACTTTTCAGCAGAGAAATCCCAAAGTTGATATGGGATTCAATTAATGAAAATTAAAGGTAGAACTATAATTAACACCAGTCTATACAGTTTTATACGGGCAGCTCATGAAACAAATTTAATTTTCCTATTTGACTTCATCATGCTTGCGCAGCTCATAATGTACTTGATTTATTAATGTTTTTGACTTCAGATGGAAAATTAACTCTTCAAAATATCACTGATGCACATATTAAATGGTTTAAAAGCAGGATGGCTGACGGACAAGAGAGATGTCAGTAAAAGACCATCATCATCAAATGCAGGTGCCTCTGAAAGGATTCTTTTGGATTTGTTATGTGAACACTACTTACTAAGGAATGCATCTCTAAACTGGAACAAGTGATTTGGAGAAGGTTGATAGGCTGGGAGACCTGAAAGCAGGTCCTCTTGAACCCATAGAAGTCTATAAGGAAAAAAGGAAATCTATTTTCTTGTATGTATAAAGACAGAGGTAATCAGGATGACAGACAGCAGATGCTACTACCATGAGTTGTAAAAGAAAATAAGTCGGTACCTCTGTACTCTGCCTGTTGAAACATGACCAGAAAACTATACTGTTTACAGAAAAGGGATACAGAAAACCTGTGGAACCTAGGTAGAGATGCCTTAGCCATATGGGGAGAGGTGTCAGGGACTAAAGAGGTTTCTGATGCTGTAGGAAGATTAAATCAGGTATAGTCATAATACCGATTGCACACAACTTTTTCAAAGCAAGGCTGATTACCAGAAGCAGTGATAGTTTCTCCAGATTCAAGTATTTTCCAGCAAATCCTAGATGCATTCTTCCAGGTGCTCTGCATTTAGACTTCAGGAACAAGCTGTAATGTAGGGATAAATTGGTTAAATACAGATTTGGGCACACAGGAGTTAAAAATTAAGAAGGCAACATTCTTCTTAATCTTTAAAGTTCATGAGGATATACAAAACACCTTTGTCAGTTTTCATGAAACTCTGCAAAAATGGCTCTTCTCACTTCAGTAGTTTGAGGCACGTTTGCACGGCACAGGGCAAGAAAGAGAATGAAGATTCTTAAAAGTTCTTTGTCTTGGGAGAAGTGCAAAACCCCAGGGAGAGCCCTAGGGTGGGATAAGCTTGGTATTTCCCCTAGAAGCAGAGGTGTTTGGATGTCTGGCTTTTTAAGTGAGGCGCAGAAACACTATACAGAGACCACCAAGCGAACAACTGAGTTTTGAATGATCAACTCTAACCATCATTTTATAAAACATCCTTGTTAAAATAAAGCCCCTGATAAAGACATAGATCATAATTTGTTAGAAAGAAACTCCAGTTAACTTAGTTGCAGCTGTAGGACAAATCTTTCTCTTCGCTAAGTAACCTTTCATCTGATTCTGATTCTTTCTGACATATTAATGCTCTGTGTTTAAAATTCCCCTCAGCTCTCAGATTAATACCACCCAGTCTTTCACTAATAAAACAATCTTTTCCCTTTGCCCTTTCTAAGTTGAAGCGTATGCAAATTATATCCAAAGACATAGTCCTTGGATCGATTCCCTGATGATGGAAAGGTAATTTGCTTTCTCTGTGTCAGGTAATGCCACCCTCACACAGATGCTTGAGCACTGGTTCAATTTTCTCGATTGTCAGTAATGATGACATCTGTTACCCTGATTTTATCCCAGAACTATGCAAGGATTTTGTTATTTTACAAAGCTTATGCACCTGATCTTTGCTGATGCTCTTGCTGCTGGAAAATGCAGCATCACTTGAATGGCGTTGAATACAGCAGCTAGATGTTAAAAAGAAGTCTTGCCTTTCACGGCAAATACAGAGCAGTGTGAGCTAATCAACAGATTGTCCAAAAGCCAGACAGAAGTGTGGTATGACAGTGTCTTAGAACAGACAAGGAAGTGTGTGCCATCAATTCATCAGATGTCAGTCTAAAAAGGCTCACTTGATGGCTTATTACCCTACAACCCTAACAAGAGTGTTTCAAAAATCATGATTGTTACGTGATTTTTTTTTCATGTCCTCCTTGAACACTCTTAGAGATGCCTGGACTTCCTCCAAACTGAAGGAGTGCCAATATCCAAATGCTCAAAACCACTATATAATGGTCAGCAGTGAAATCTCTCCCATGGGAAGATTAGAAGATCCACAATTTCCAGAAGGGAAAAAATAGCCCCTTCCTTGGGATGTACAATGGTTACCTTTACACATAACAAATGGGCAGAATTCTGTCAGAACTCTGAATTAACCAGGGTAAAGTCTTCACTTACTCTTTCTTCAACCCTTCCTTTATGCTGGGGTAATCTAGCAGCAGTAATTGCTCAAGTTGTCTCCCACAGCAAGGCCCTGAATTCCCCAGATGTGGGCAAACACAGGGGAAAAACTCCCTTTGTTCCTCCACTACACTTAGTCTCTTCCATAGGAACTGAATAATTACTGGTTTGAAATTATTATTTTTATTATTTAAATTAATATAGCTTCCAGATTCCCCAGTCACAGTTAAGGCCCTGTTGGATCTGAGACTTTATGAACACACAGCAAGAGTCTATCCCCTTGCATAAAGACTTCAAAGTGCCAATGGATACCAGAGTAACAAAGCAGAAGATAAGTGAATGACTTGTCTAGGTAATTTAGCAGGTCAGAATAACTTACAAACCTTTCTTGTCCTCCAGACCCTGTACATTCATTCAGCAGACTTCTTCTAAAGCGCTGAAAGTTGTTTTGTGATTTTCTGTAAAACAACTAATTAAAAGTGGGGAAAGCCTTCTGAACACCAATGATCTTGCTCCCCTTCAATAAAGAAATAACCCAGGTGGGCAGGATGGTTCCTGAAATATGTTGTTGACATATTCAGAGATAATCTGGGAGTCCAAATGTTTTCAATAGCTTCAAATATTATTGTTGGCTGTTATTTAACCTATGTGGCTCTGATAGCAAAGGAGTTGGTTCTAGCAGCTCTCAGACCTTTCAGAAAGACATGAGTTTCTGTCATTCTGTTTTGTACACAGAACACAGTTGCTTAGCATTGTCTTTCTCTTCTCCATCTCCCATTCTTTCTTGGTAAGAAAAAAAAACAGCAAAAATGATTAATCCGCATGTCTGGATTGCAACAGTCTTGTCACCAAACCCAGAAATAGCATTTTCATCGTTAACCAATTTTGTGGCAACATTTGCTGTGAAAAAATGAGCTTTTTAAAATTAAACTTGTTTACAGGCAATAAAGCAACTAATAAGAAAGAGACAGGGAATTGACAGCTCAGGTAAAGAAGCGCCGCTAGATCAGGTTACTCAGAGCCCTGTCCAACCTGTTCTTGAATGCTTCCACGGAGGGGGCATCTACCTTTCCTCTGGGCAGCCTGTGCCAGGGTTTCACCACACTCATTGTAGAGAATTTCTTCCTTGTATCTAATCTGAATCTACCCTCTTCCAGTTTGAAACCACTACCCCTTGTCCCATCGCTACAGGCCCCGCTGAAAAGTTTGTGTTCAATCTTTTTATAAAGTGCCTTGAAGAACTTAAGGGCCACAGTGAAAGTGTCCCCAAAGACTTCTTTTCTCCAGGCTGAACAACCCAAATTCTTCCAGGTCAATGACAATTTTCTCTGTACTGTCTGATGTCCTGCCAGTGCTACAGAATATGCACTATTTCACATATTCACTTTAGTAATTCACATATTCACTTTAAGAAGAAAGAAACCTCAAAAACCTATAAAAATTCACTAAGGCACTCTTATTGCATGCTGCATATACTGATGAAAATGCATTACAGTTAATTGAAAAAAACCACATGGGTATGGACAGATATGTAATTAGACATCTCAAAATGCATTTATAAAATAGTTCCAGAAAATGAATAGTTTTGCAAAATGGAAAGAAAAAAAAAAATAAAGAAAAAGAGATTTTCACTAGTCTAGCTGTTGTGAGAGTTTAAACTCTAAAATAACCATATTTTGGGAAAATTGTTTTCCAAAAATTCCTGTGATCCATTAATATGAGATCTCACATACAACACTTAGTATGAATGTGATCTTGCACAGACAGGAGAAAATGTAGAAGGACTTCTCACTATTTTTGAGGATGTAGGAGGATATCTTCACTATCCTAAAAGTAGAGACTTCTGGAGGTACTAAATAATGATTGGTGATGAACAATGAGAAATCTTCTCACAGAATCAGAGAATGGTTTTTGTTCTAAGGGACCTTAAGGATCATCTTGTTCCATCTCCCTTCCCTGGGCAGGGACGCCTTCCTCTAGACCAGGTCATTCAGAGCTCCATCCAGCCTGACCTTAAACACCTGCAGTAAGCAGGAACACACAAGGTCTCTGGGCAGCCTGTTCCAGTGCCTCACCACCCTTATAGTAAAGAATTCCTTCCTGATATCTCATCTAAATCTACCCTTCTTCAGCTTACATGGCCACACATCACACCAGGGAAGGTTTAGATGAGATATTAGGAATAAGTTCTTCACTGAAAGGATGGGCAGATAGTGGGCCTGTCTACCCAGGAAAGTGGTGGAGTCAAATCCCTGAAAGTGTTCAAAAAGTGTGTGGATGTGACAGCTGGGGACATGGTTTAGTGATGAAAACTATAGTTCTGGGTTGACAGTTGAACTCCATGAACTTAGAGGTCTTTGCCAACCTTAATTATTTTATTATCCTATTCTATTCTGTGATGCAACAAGAGAGCCTACAGCTTTGCTTTCATTCCCAGAAGAGAAATGAAACACCTGGCTCTTGGGAAGTGAGCAGTAGTTCGTATCAAAGTTTTAATGTGTTATGTAAGGACCTTCCTCACAGAAATCCGGAGGCCACAAAGGAGAAAGGAAATGGTGGAAGCTAAAAATGAAAAAGTCAGTGATTATCCTAAAATGTGATGTACTTTTTCTTTCATAGCTAGAGAATTTCCAGGCACAGAAGGGCAGCAGATCTTGTGCTACTGGGCACATATACATAATGATGACAGGAAGTACTCACACACCAAAAGCTTCAATTAAAGAAGTAGTCAGACAAACTTTACTTCACTTTTCTTCAAATTTTATTATCTTTCCTTTTACCCTCAAGGACAGCAATTTGTGAACTCAGCTTTAAAGTGAGTAAAGGAGTTCAGAAGCTTTTGCTTTACAGGGTAGCCTCAAGGCTTCATGTATTAATGCCTGTCTCAGACTAAGTTCCCTTCTCATCCACACAGAAATGGATAAATTCACCTTTCCTTCAAAGTGAAATGGAGTCCACCTCTCATTAACATGGCATTTAAGTGCACACAGCAGGTGCCATCCTGCTTACAAGGAAATGCACTCATTAATATTAATTACAAATACCTACATTCATGAAAATTAATCATGAGTTATCTTCCTTTAAAATTATGTAACAGAGAGAAAAAAGGAAGATAAGTGGCAACATATCATAAATATAGATAGAGAGGGAGAGAGAGAAGATAGATAGATTAGATAGATAGATAGATAGATAGATAGATAGATAGATAGATAGATAGATAGATAGATAGTAGAAAGATAGATAGATAGATAGATAGATAGATAGATAGATAGATAGATAGATAGATAGATAGATAGATAGATGATAGATAGATAGATAGACAGATAGAAAGATAGATATGATGGAGAATCAGATCTCACCCACCATCTGGGTCTCAGCCCAACAACCTCTCCCTGATTTCTTCTGCTTCCCTCTTCTAAACTGATTTCTTCACAGTAAGACAAGGAGAAAACATAACGTCATCTCCATTCTCCCTCCCAAACTCAAGACATCATGTAGCATTATGAGCTCAAACTTGAGAAATATTGGCCCAGAGTTACTCTGAATCTAAGATTCCAATAACTATTACGAAAGGAAATAGAGATATTTGCAGATTCACTGGATTTTTTTTATCAACCATAGATCCCACTAATGAAAGAATAAACAACCAGCAACTGTATTTATGAGCCCATTAAAGGGACCATCTAAAGAAACTGCAGTTAAAGTCTGTTTATCATTGTTCCTGTATACTGCTTCCAGAAGCTTAACTTAAATGAGCTATAAAAAAAGGAAAACAAGCTATTTCCAAACAATCCTCACAATTTAAATAAAATTAAAAAATCAATCTAGCAACTATAGAAAAGAATAGCAAATAAGAGATGGACCCCCAATCAAGAGAGGCTGGCTGCCTCACTGTACGAAGGACTCCAAGTCCAAACCTGGCAGGGACAAGAACCACTATGTAGGTTTCTATGGAGTTGTGCCAGAGCCACACCAACTCTCAGTGCAGCTAGAGCCAGTTAATGCCCTGCTCCAGTGGAGATCAGTGGGCACAATAATCACCATGCTCTACTCGAGACTGAAAAGAGAAGGGGAGACAAGAGTCTTCATTAAGAAAGGGCACAGATGAGACTGGGGTATCATTCCCTAGAAGCTGTCAAAAAACGTGTGCATAAGGCAATTGGGGTCATAGTTCAGTGGTCAACAGGGTGGTGATGAGCTCATGGTTGGACTTCTCGACCTTGGAAGTCTTTTCAACCTGCAAAATTAAATGTCCTGGGTTGGGACAGTTTTTGTATGGTAGATATTGTCTTTTGCAACAATTGGCCTTATCAATACCGAAGTTCTTTATTGACTTGAACTGATAGGTCAAAGAAGTAGAAGTAGCAAAAAGAGCATATAACAAAAGGGACCAAACTGTTTCTCAGATCTCAGAAGTATCTTGACCCCTGTGTAGAGAAAAGTAAGAAAAGTATAACATATCAAAAACCCCACGGGTCCTATTTCAGATATTCTCCCTTCAGCTATTCCTATCACCTACCTTAGACATTCCCTGGAAAGTATTCATCATATTCTGTTTTCAGATTGTCACAGTCCTCATCAGCTATCAAATTACTTCATCTGCTTTAAAGCCTGGACCCTAATATATTTTGACCGTTGTATAAATTTTACTGTGTGCTTGCTTGCTCCTTTCAGTACCTAAATATTTGCAAAACTGTGACTTCAACTTCTGGCCTAATTCTACTCCTGATGACCAACCTGGGGAACTGACAAATATTCTAAATATACTCTGAGAAGCATCAAATTTTTTTCCCTCCTCTGAAGCAGCAGTAACAAAAGCACTGCCAAAACATTCACAAATACACCTCTGACTTATGTTAAGAAAAATGTAACAGGCTTGAAAGGAACATAAAATAAATGATCATGTTAGCATTAGAAAAGATTAAATAAGTCACAGTACATTAAATTACTTTTTCTGCCCTTGTATACTCCTCAGGTGCTGCTGGGCTTAAAACCAAATTACACAATTCAGTTTTCTAGGGAAAAATCCTTAGCACTGAAAGCTGAAATTTGCACAGTCCTATGGGAACCAAGGCTGCAGCATTCAAAACACTGACTTTGTACATGAATAATGGGAATGTTCAGTGAGTGAGGTGTTTTTCTCTTTATATCAACAAGTCTTTATATTTAAAACATATCTAGCTTGAGAACAAGTCCATGAATTGCTATTTATGCTCAATATTATACCCTTAAGGAACATGATAATGAAAATTTCAATTAAAAATGTGCTTTCAAGGCAAGATACTTGTGTCATGTGGTCAGATATACAGGTGGTGAAAAAAAGGTTTACCACCACCTAGATAAGAGTGCTCCTTTGGGCTGCTTCACTCCAGTGCTGGTATACACATTGTCTTGAGTTTGTCAGTTTGATGGTCAGCCGATGATTCTCCAATATTCAGAAGCAGATTATAGTCTGTAGCTGTTATTTTAGCTCTTCATTCCCAGTTGAAAAAAGTAGTAGTTCAGTTTATACCTCCTTTAGGAGTTATGTACTGTCATGCCTTTGGAGACCTCTATTTTAACCTTTTCAAGTTAAAAAAAAAAAAAAAAAAAAAAAAAAAAAAAAAAAAAAAAAAAAAAAAGTGAGGCAATCCATGTATTTAGTCCAATTAGTAAGATATCAAGTGCATCCTCTCTGAAAGCACTGACATGCTTTAAGATTGCAGTAATTTTGCTGTGTAAACATGCAGTGCATCATATCTGGGGAACAGAAATAAATGTTCCCAGTGGCATGATGAACTCTAAGCGATCCTCAACTGAGAGTCATAAGGAGTTATATAAGGCTCAGAGTGCTTGGGCCATACTCTTTGGATGTCCCAGCATTTATTCCAGAGTGCTTTGCATGGTAAATGTTATAGGCAAGTGTTGCAATACAGTTATAATTTGATATTTTTTTTAACCTTATAAGATGGGGAGGCCAAGACTGTTGTTCAGCTTTATTTCTAGTGGGCTTTGCATAAGTGTGCAAAATTTAAGGGATCATTGTATTTATTTTGTTTTAACAAATAAACTATGTATCAGGGTTTGAAAAAAAAGTGGGTTTTTTCCCCCAAAATTCTTAGAAAGTTGAATTTTTCATTTTTTAGCATCTTCAGTTGTTTTCAACTCTAGTTTCTCCCATGTCATGCCTTCCTAGTAGACCATGGCTTCACAAGAAAAGAATCAACAATGAAAACCAGATTACCTGTCCAAACTAAAGGTTACATTTATTTAGATAAATTACATTTATGCTACGTATAGACTGATTAGCAGCACCAGAAATTATCCTCAAGGACTGGAATTCAATCAGCTCTCCAGGTAGGCTTTATAGCAATCCCTGGCCATACTTTTGGCCCCAGCCTGGTTAGTCCCCACCTAAGCAATTGCTGGGAAGTGTTCAGAAGTCAGCAGGCACCAGGGATCACTCTCAATAGACAGTTTGGATGCAGGCATCATGTAATTGAGGCTGACATGCTTTAACATTATATTCATGCCAGTAGTCCTTATCACCAGAAAAAAACCCTTAGCACATTTACTGTGCTAGTAGATAGGTAGGCAGAGAGTCCAGGTATTTGAGAGAAACATAAATTTTCTTGTTGCAATACATTTTAGATATAAGAAATATTCAGATCCTATGAGCAGAAGACAGTTGTTTACACAGCCAGTGCCCTGAGGCTGCACTTTAATTAATTAAGGGTAGTGTTATCTGATTCCTTTCCATTGTCAAAGGATCTCTGTTTAAGAAGAAAATAGCCTGTGTGGATACACAGTGAAGCAGGAGATATGCTCACTGTGGCATGGTGTGTAGGTGTGAGTTATTTAGAGGGTGCTATTCCCAAGATCAAACATTGCATGACTGCTCCAGTTTTGGCTGGACTATGTTGGCTTCATAGGACTTCTCTGTCTACTCAGTTGCAATGAACACATTTCAGTGTAGTAGCTCTCAGGGTACTTGGTTTTTTTTCTTTAAAGTACCAAACTTTAGGAGCCCTTGATCACATGAAAATCTTCAATTTCAGAGTTGCTAATGGATTTTTCTGGGTCTTGTGACTTCAGGGAGTGGGGATGGGTGGGAAGGGAATAATGAAAATGCAAACATTGCAGTATTCAAAGCTGTCGAGAAATAGAAGGTATCTATATGTTACTTACTCATGTTTTGTACTCAGACTGGAGGCTAGTGGTGGGAGAGAAAATATGGTGTAATTTATGCATGTTTAGGCAGTATAGCAGTGCATCCTAGTCCCAAGTATATGATGTAGCTGAGTTATGTGCTGGTAATAATTAATGTGTGTGTATCAGTTTATATGCTGCCTTCGAAGCACATTTCAGAAGAGCGGCTAACCTCCCTGGAAAATGGCTACCTCTGATCTACCTACATTTTTTCCTAATTGAAAAACAAAAATCAACACTTTTGATTTTTTAATTACTACACCTGAAGAAACTCAAAAATATTTTTGAGAGGACTTATTTTTACAGCAAATCTCCAAAGGAGGCTTTCTTTTTGCTTTCATACCATAGCAGACATTCTTTAATTCCCTAGGTCAGCATGTGAATAAAATAGTTGATAAACAGCTGGGAAAACAAATAGACAACTGCTACAGTGTAAACAAATAGAAACTGTTACAGTGTAAAGGTTTTATCTGCTTTAGTATCATTTGTTAAACAAGTGGCTTTGCATATTTCAGCTAGGTTTTGATAAAATGCTGCTTGCTTTTGCTGCTACACAACCATTTACTGACTGACCATGTAATAAGCATAAAAGCTCAGTAATTATATGCTTGATTAGTGAATATTCTTTTCTGAGCTGCACTGCAAAGTCATTTAATTTGTATTATGGTCTATTACCCCATTCTTAGCTACTAATTCACTGAGTCTATGTATAGGTATTCATGTATGTGACCTGGGACCACCATCTAAAAACTTAGCAGCAGCCTACTCCCCAGGATATATCAATTGCCCATATCATGAAACATTTTAAAGTATATAGTTAATTTTCTCGTATTTGATTACTGGCAGATGGGACTGCATTCTGCTGGTTGCTCTGCCCTCTCGGCCAGCTGCTTGCACCAAGACCCTGAAATCTCTGTCATGCCTTTATGACTACACTGAAGCAGTCTATGAAGACCCCAGTGGCATAGCTGCTATTTCCATTTTTGACCAGGAGTCATCAACTATATCTGCGTTGTCTCCTCCTTTATTTGTCTTTAAGCCTAAGTCTCAATCTGTTCCCAAGACTGCATCCTCATACCATCCCACTTGCACACAGCAGGCTGGAGGGAAGATATTAAGTGTGCTAAGTGGAAATATCTACCTCTGATCAAAAAAACTTATTGTTTGTACCCTTCACATGTGATTATGTCCATCTGCCAATTTTACAATAGTCTTCCTGAAACCTTTTCTTTTTTTTTAATGTACAGTGATGTTCTTTCATCAGTACAACTTGTTTTTTCTTTCCTATATTATTTGCATCTTGCAAATTCAGTATCTCAATAGCTACCATATGAACCAAGGAGATGAATATTTTCTTTTCATAAAATAGCATCTGATTCACCTTTTTTATTTTTAGATTTCTGGAATACATGCAAGAATGTATTTGGTCTTGGTCTGGTTAGTTAAGTGCTCTCGTTAAATGGATCTTCATTTCTTGAAAATGGGTATCTTTGTTTCTTCTTTGCTTTATCTGCATTTTATGAACTTCTTCCCCAATATTTATTTGAACAGAGATTTTTTTTTTTATGATATCATCTTTCTAAAGGTTTCTAAGTCATCTCTTTTTCTCATCTCACACTGCTCACCATCTCCTCATTACCACCTTTTCCAGCTTTATGTTTTACACTGCCATTTTTCTTATCTTCAGCAACCAAAAGCCTTCTAGAGTGATTGTTCTTTGTCCCTGAAGGAATCACCCATATCACTGCTTTTCTCATCTCCTCCAGCTGGTTCCCCACAGGCTTAAAAAAGGATATTCTGGCTTTGGGCACAACAGAATGCTCTCACTGCATGCTCACATATTTTAAGGGAAGCATTAAAACTGTCCTGTGGTTTTTAAAGTTGCTCTCAATGTCATATGCATGGTGAGAAATAGTTTCATTTGGAAAACTTGAGCATTTTACACCTTATATCATGCAGCACGTCAGGGCACACAAAAAATGTTCCATGAATTAAATTTGATCCTTTTTGACACAGCATTTTTATACTGCAGGACTTCGTTATTGCACAGTAGTACATGTGGCATATGTGGAAGACAATCCAGTTACTTTAGGATGCAATTATTTTGTTTTTGATGCAGCCAAGGCTTGCCTGTGTTTGGCAAAATGGTGTTTGTCCTTAGCTGACACAGAGAAGATCAATTTCTCAGTAACTTCTGCAGAGTTATAACAATTTGCATCAAGTAAAATACTGCCAATGCCTTCTGGGGAATAAGAGACCAATACAGAGTTCTATTTGACCTTTCCAAGGAGGGCATTATTAAAGATTTATTCCTTCCAGAATTCTAATTGGCTTCTTTTGGTGACCTTTCTGGATAATGGTGATGTTTTTCTCAAACTTTACAATGCTCTCAGGTAGGGAATTCCTTCACTGCTCTAACACAGCAGCTGAATTTTAATTTGCATCCTAGCTCCATCACTTCCTTCCTCAATAATTTCATGCTGCAGTCTTGAGCAAGGAGATTTTTGCTGGGATTTTTTTTCATAGGTGCTTTATCTCTTATTCTTAAATCCTGAAAACTTAAGATCAGATTCAGGAAGTGTCTAATGGCACAGAAACATCCTGCCAAGATGGAAAAAGCATATGAGTAAGAATGCACTGCTAGTGACCAGCTGCTTAATTGCTATTGGCTACAACTGTTTTTACTTTGTTCTGTGTGCCCAGGAACCTGACTTGACCTCTGTGTTGCATCTGGAATGTCTGTGGGATGCAGGTCACAAAGCGAATGAAAGTTGCAGGATTTCTCCGACTGACAATTATTAGCTTTGCTCTACACTGAAGCTAGGAAAATCTGGGGGTTATCTGTAGTATGGGTGACATGGGTAGAAACTTTGGAGTTGATCAGCTTTATTGAATTGCTTGTGAATCTTTTCACTATTCATTATGAGGCTGTAAAGATGGAGCCTGATGCCTCTCAGTTTTGTCCAAAACCTGGCAAAAGGCAACAGACACAAACTGCAATACAAAAAAATCCTGTTTCAACACAAGAAAAAAATACTGCAGGTTGTCAAACTCTGTAATAGGTTGTCCAAAGAAGTTTTGGAGTGTTCATGTGTGGAGACTAGATACAGCTTTGAGAAATCTGATCTGTCTGACCCTACTTTATAATCTTCAAGGCCACGGACCTCATTAGACACAGCCCTGAGAAACTTGTTCTAGATGACACTGCTTTGAGGTCTTCAGAACCACAGACTTCATTAGGTCAGTTCCAGTCCTCACAATTCCTTATTTTATTTTTATAAATAAAGTAAAAAATCTGGCTGCAATTTTTTTTCATAGAAAATAATTTGATTTCTTTCTCCAGCTGAAATGTGAATAATTTTTTGGATATTACAGATGGAATATTATGGAATTTGTATTTAAAACATTAGATTTATTTTTTTCTGACTGATTGATTGATTTCTGACTGATTTCTAGTCCCCACAGAAAATATTTTTATTGAAATTATATGAAGGTGACTTTGTTCTGTACCATTCTGCCATGACCAGAATTACTTGTTTAGCCAGAACAAAACCTCTAAACAAAATTCAAAGTTCTGTTGCTTTGTATACTACCTCTCATTTTTACCATTCATTTCAGTAGCAAAATAGGTGGCCTCCTGCCAGAATTATTGTGGCACTGTCCCATATGAATGTTAAGCAGGCAACAATGATGCACTATAATTACAGTGCTTGAAATGACTGGAAATAAATTGGCACTCCAATTATAGATGCATGAAAGAGGCTCCAGTATATCACAGTCAGTCCATTAATTATTGAAATAGCTCAGGCGATCTCACTATTTTAGTGACATTTGTTATTCGCCGCTGCAATGAATCACAGTGAACAGTGGTGGGGCCCTGGAAATTAGCAAGTTGAAGGACATCTGGAAGCAGAAGAACCATTCCATGTTACTCTGTGCCCCAAAGAGAAAAAAACCTTCAAGTGCAATACTGAAATCTATTTGCTGCATTTTGAGGAAGAAATGTTAATGTAGTTTTTAGTCCCACCTGATGCCTTCAGTCAATTTACACAGTATTCCAAGTGAGCACAGAAAAAATTTTATGGAAATCTGCACGGTAAGCACATCCACATTTCTACAGTGTACTTCAAACATTTTAATGGGAAACTCAGGACTGCAAATGTAAATACTGCATGTTACATTTACTCATCTCAGCAGGCTATTGCTCTTAAGATAACACATTAGTAACTTGGTACTGGTAAACCATCATTAACTGGTACTGGTATCTGGGAACTGGGCTTGTGACTAATACCTCTGGTGAACACCATCTGTACAGAAACTTAATTTGTTTGATATTTTCTGTGGATAGGTTCATTGCTGTTGCCCCTTTAGTCCACCCTGAGCCTTAAAATACTTTGTTTTCCCCTGACCACGTACTGTGAAAAGTTACTGTCAACTGTAGCCCAATTTCTCTGAGGCTGTATCAGAATAAAGGAAAAAGCAAGAAATATCACTGAAGAAGAGAGGAGAAAGATTGTTTCGATTCAGGCGTCTACCAGTGGCCCTGTGGCTGGTTTCTACCAGCTCTGTGTCATAGCCAAGATGGGGAGATGGAAAGAGATATATGAGCTCCAGAGTTCCAAGGTCTGTCACTCACTGTATAATTCAGGCTCTCCAATTAATCAGTCTGAAAACTGAAATACTTTCAGTCTCCTCCAGAGTGCCCTGGGTAGTGGAAAGGGCTGGTCACAGGATACCAACCCCATTCCAGTTGGATGATGTTTCTGGGCACTAGAAATAAAGACCAGCATCTGAGCACCCCAAACAGTCTTACAGATTCAAACTTTTCAATAGGAATTTTAAACTAGCATAAAAATTTATTAAAAAAATTAAAATATACTTCAAACAATCGCTAAAAGACTAAAGCAAGTTATTACTACTAAGGCATCAGGCTTGAAATTCCAATTCAAGTGTTAGCAATTCCCCACTGCTTTCTCAAGGATTTGTAATTATGTAACTCCAGATTAACAAGCAAGCAATGTTAACCACTAGTCTATGTAGTTTCTTAAAATAACTGAAAATATCAAATTCTGATTTAAGAAAATTTTTTTTATGCTCATAAATAGAGTAGGCAAACCTGAAGGACAGATCAAGAACAAAACTAGTGTTACTATATTCTGTGGCTACTTTTTTAGAAAACTATTGTCATATATTTCACAAAAAAAAACCAACAAACTGAACACACCTGGAATTTTGAGTATCTTCTGCAACACGGAAATAGAGCAATCAAGATGTCTGGGATAAGATGGAAAGTGTGGTTTGTAAACATTCTGTGGGAATTTGAAGGGGAAGGAAAGGGAAAATGGAATTGAACTTAATAAAGAATTTCATAACAGAAATCCAAGCAATGTCTACAAAGTTTTAGAGAAAAAACCCAAAATAACCTTTCAAACAAGCATGCATGTTGTCCATGATGAAATTCGAAGTGTGACTAGTAAATGGAACTGTATTGATCAGATTATATTGGATATTTACCTCAAACATAACATATTTGTACCACCCAAGATGGCTACAAATTGTCTTGTCCAGCAGAAATCAAATGGCAGCTTTCATCAACTTTTACGGGGTTGTGCAGAAATCAGGATGTCTACATTTTCAACACATTTAAAAAAAACCTATAAAACCACTGTTACAACACCAGCAGGAGGCACAGCGTGTTCAATCACACTGAAAATGGACTTGCAAATGAAGACTGCTCCAGAGCTTTTGGGTAGGGATGTTTCAATGCAGGTGCATACAGATATCATAATAGATTCATGGAATGTCCTAGGTTGGAAGGGACCCATAAAGATCATAGAGTGCAACTCCTCCAAAGATATACATCAAGAACAAAGAAAGGCAATTTTGACAGGAATGGGAGACTTTAAACTGAAAAGTCGTGTTTCTGAAAGACTAGGAGTTCATCATGAATCAAATGAGAAATTAAGACATCAGTGTGTTTCAAAATCTACTTCACAGCTCTGAGCTTACCAAAATCTTCTCCTTAGCAGTTCAGGAAGCTTGAGTTTAGCTGTGTAGTTCATCTCTCATAGAAGTCAATGAAAAGCCCATTGTCAAATCTGTTGAGTATCAGACCAAGTCCAAAAGAGCACTTTACATTTTTTGAAGTGCTCTACAAAGATTAACTAATTGAACCTCTATCATTAGAAACTTCTTGGGGGGGGGGGGGGGGGCGGGGAATGAAAAGATTTTTTTAATAGTCGTTGCTTGCCCTAACCTTTCACACTAAACCTAAAATCCCATGACTAAAATGAAGAAGCTTTTTATTTTTAACATTTTATTCCCTTTTCCATTGACTTGGATCAATGTGTTTTAAGGAGGTCACTGTCAAATTGCCAACTTTGTAGATGTACAATTTAATCCTAATTAAAGGTTTGATAGAACTCTCTCAGTAAAATTAACTCATTTGAATAGGCAATAATTTAAGATCATTCACTAAGGACCTTTTCTACTTCCATACAGAACATAAAATTTTTATTTCATCTAACAATATAAATTTAACTTGATAAAAGAGGTGTGGGGTTTGTTCCAAACTTAGGGATTTATATAAAATGGACAAGTTAATACTATTCTTTCCCTTTGGTGGTACTATGAATTATGTTTCTAGCAAACTTGCAGAACTTTAATATACTACAGCTTTCTTAAAATACCTTTCAATCTCCTTGCTATCTCTTGATTTTGGTATTGTGTGAGTTTCCTTGTCCAGAACTATTTGAAAAACTTCTATTACTCTTATTAAAAGTAGCATCTCAGAGAAAAGAACAATTGTCAAACATTAGACAATGTTAGATGGGAATTTTTAGTTAGATGGGGATTTTAGTTAGATGGGGATTTTTCTGCCTGGAAGGTTTCAAGACTTCCACAAGAATAACATTTAAATTTAAATGCTGCAAAACTGTGTTACCCTCTGGGTTTGCTTACCTACCTGCAAAATCAGTTTGTAAGTTCCTGTTTATTCATCCATCACCAAAGTGCCTGACCTACAACACTGCTTGTTTCCCAGATTGCTGATTTTGACTCCTAAGTGCTCTATGCTGATTTTGAGAGTCTGTTCCTGACGTCGTATTAAGTGCAGGCTCCTCTTCCCACATACAAATTACAAATGTTATCATAGCAGGTTCAAAGCCAGGATTTGAACCCTGTATTCCTCAGACATCCATTACATTGTCAAGAAATGCCAGACACTGAGGTCAGAAGTTTCTGGGGATGTCTCTTTAATATTTGAGGAATGTCTTGAGACATGCTGAAAGATATGGCCAGGCTGGATGGGGCTCTGTGCAACCTGGTCTAGTCAAAGATATCTGTGCCCATGGCAGGGGGATAGCCCTCTATATAAATGAATATAGGGAAGAACAGGACAACCACACTCTGGTTCATAGGAAATGAGTGGTAAATTATTTGTAATCCCCTATTCTAAATGGTGCCCATGTTACTTTTGACTCAGGCATTTCAAATGTTCAGCTGTGACTGCTTATTTGCTCCTTTCAAAAGTTTATGAAGTCCTTGATCTAAGGTCACTAAACAAATCTGAAAGCTGTAAATGAGTTCAAATGCAGTATAACGGGAAGTTAATTTTCACTGCCCTGTCTCTAGATTAATCAGTTGAGGACAAAGATGAATTAAACAATATATTAACAGACTGATATAGCAATACAGAAGCTGTATTTATCTATCTCTGAACCATGCACTCCAACAGCTTTATATGCATTCATTTTCTCCAGCAAGAGTAATACATGCCTTGAACATGGTTCCTGAATATCAGATAAAGTCACTCACATTATACCAGTAGTATTGAATGAATTAATACCAGCAGAACAATTTCTTCAGATGCTGGTTTTACCTCAGCAAGAGAAAAAGAGAATTAAGCAGATTTGCAGTACCTTATTTACTAAAGTGCAAAATGCTGTTGCAAACCAGAAGTAACTTGATTCCAATCTCCAAAAAACTCATTCGAGTAAAAAATAGTGTCTTTAGGAGAAGGATCAGAAGACTGAGGACTTGCTGTGCTCACAGAAGGATTCAGGGAACCTTCCAGTACTTAAAAGGGGCTTGCAGGGTAGCTGGAGAGGGACTTTTGACAGGGGCATGTAGTGATAGGACAAGAGGGAACAGCTTTAAACTGAACGAGGTCACGGTTAGTTTAGCTACTGGAAAGAAATTCTTTGCTATGACAGTGATGAGGCACTGGCACAGGTTGCCCAGATTGTTGTAGCTGTCCCCTCCCTGGAAGTGCTCAAGGCCAGGCAGGATGGGGGTCTGGGCAGCCTGGTCTAGTAGAAGGAGTCACTGCCCACAGCTTGGGGTGGAGCCAGATGACAGTTAAAGGTCCTCTCCAAATTCAACTATCCTGTGATTCTGTGATTTCTAGAGATGAGGAGAAAAAAAAAAATGTTGCCTTTGATTAAAACGATCAGTACATTGAAACTCCCTTGAGAGATCCCACAGTCCATTATATTTCCTCAACATAAAAAGGGTAGCTGTCTCTCATGAGATACTGGTGATTACCACGTAGACAGAGGAATAGATTCATTAAGAGACCTTGAACCTAGCAGAGGAATGAAAACATGAGATGCTCCTGCTTTATTTTGCAAAATTTTCTTCATAGAATATAACATGATTTATTGAAAATAAATTCTAATGGATATAATCTTATCCAAATCTAGATAAGAAGGTACAAAATCACCTTGTCAATTCCTGTAGCAGCGTGTGACTCCTAAAATCAAGCCCCTCAACTTCACCAAAGTGCAACACAGTAAAATTTCAAATCAGGTCACATTCACCAAAGAAGCCATGACATTTAGGAAAGCAAATTAGCACAGTTCCTGCAGAGTGTCAGCTGCTATTAGGTATATACCTACTCTTTTCCACAGGGCAGCCCTGTGTGTTCCCCACTTCACAGCCCCTCCTGAAAGACACAGCTGGGTAGATCAAAGGATGTGCCGAGGCCCCGTGTCTTGTGTGGGAGTCAGAGAGAGGAGAGCAGCCCTGAGGTGCCAAAGCACGGCTTTTTCTCAGCATTGAGCTGAGGCTGGACAATAACTGTAAGGGCAGGGGAACAGCCAGTGACTGCTCAGATGAGCTAGTGGGGAAGAAAAGACACAGCAGAGAGGCTCAGAGATGACTGCTTTGAGAGCAAGTGAAAGGCTACCATGTACTGACTTCTGGTCATCAGCACTGCCTAAGGTTAAGCCCAAGAACTGGGCCAGTTCTTGTGTTATTACAGTAAGGTAAAAGTATTGGACTCCCAGGCTAAAGGTGGTACGATTCTATATGTCAGCCTTCAGTGCGTGTTCCTTCCAATCTATTTTGCCATAGGGGATCTTCAGCTCCTTGTTTGTTAGAGAGGTTTCTATTTTCTCTCTCCTGTTGGTTCTCCTTTGTTGTAGCTCAGTAAGTAGGTACAGTGTCTGAATGTCAGTGAAATTGCATTGACTCTGGGCACAGACAAGCATCAGGAAGTCAGTTTTGGAAGTGGTGTGCCACTCCCATCCCCAAGATCATATTTTGACACAAAGTGTCCATCTCCACACCTCTCCCTTATGGCTTTAGATCATGTATAGTTGTATTTTCAAAGAATTACAGAATGGTTTGGGTTGGATGTGACCTGAAAGATCATCCCCTTCCAATGCCCCCTGACACAGGCAGGGACACCTTCTGCTAGAACAGGTTGCTCAGGGCCCCATCCAACCTGGCCTTGAACACTTCAGAAATCTGGAATCAGAATGCTTCTCTGGGCAACCTGTGCCAGTGTCTCACACCCTCACCATGACTAATTTCTTCCTAATAGCTAACCTAATTTTTTTCGATTTTTTTCTTTATACATTTGTCAGTGCACATTGTTGCAGAGTGGAACTAGAAAAAGTGTTCACTGTTACATTAGTTCCACCCACAGAAGTAAGTGGGGGTCACAAAGCCCCTTAGGAAACAAGTTATTCAGAAAAATAAGTGTTTCATTAGCAGATTTTTAACAAGCTTGGATTTGGATGTATCTGTGTACTGCTTAAAAACATCTACAGATTGGTAGCAACATATAAAGCAACTACCTAAAGAAATAGAGTCCTGACTACAAACATTTCTACTCTATTCTTCAAGTACTAAATAATATTACTATAATTCATTTTAAAATGCTGATTTCAATGCTGCTTCTTCTCATTTTAAAAGGAAACAATTTTCATGATTTAACACACTTTCATCAAGGTTACAGTAAGTAGGAAGTGTTAAAGGAGCCAGCATTGCAGTGACATACATTCATATACTGATCAATGCTTCGTAGTATTTCTAAACATTTCACCATGCCCCTAGCCCCAGAAATTATTCTATTTCAGTGATATGAAATTATTCTACATGCATAGTATTTTCTTTACTGCTTCCCCTACCACTTGTTAAAACCATTTTTAAAAAGGAAAATATGTTCTTTTTCTGGTGATCTAGTTTTTGTATAAAGAATGAAGAAAAAATCTCAACTGGCACACAAAAAGCCCTTGAGACCTGATGCACTATCTAATGGCTATCTCTGGTTGAATGGTTGAAAATCTCTGGTTAAAAGGTTTACTCTTCTATGGTCTATTCCCACAGGTACAAGAAAAAAATATTTAAATCTGGTCCACTGGACAGAATGATTCTTTCTTTACAGCTAGACTTTTCCATTTTGTGTAAATTCTTTACCATTATGAATTAATTACCCATTAAAGGATAAGAGGAATGATTTTCCTATTCTACAGTATGACATAGTCACAATGGAACTAGAAATTGAAAGGATAAATCTTGCAATGAATGGTGACATGCTTTATACATATATAAGTACTACAGAAAAGATGATATTAACATTCCTCAGTTTTAATAAGTTCTTGATCTTGATCCATCTGAGAATTCAGAAGCCCAATTGCAATCTAATGCCCTTCCAGAAATAGAACAAAATAAAGCTCTGAGGTCATTGACTTCCTCATGGGCACAGTAGCATGCCCAGATTTTTTCTTTCTGTGGAGTTAAGTGAAAGACTATGAATATTACAAGAACTAGGCCAGCCTGTGAGGTTAGGTCCTGGGACAAGCACATGCTTCATGCAGGCAATGGTGCTGCATTTATGGAAGCCCTGAAATCACTACCATTCAGTCCAAGCTGGCTTTTTTACTACAAAGTCAAGCTAACAACAAATTGGAATTCCCTCCTTTAATGGCACTTTGTAAGTGAAGAGGGCAGAGAACCAAAGAAACAGACATTATTCACTTATCTAGGAGAGAAGAAAGGAGCACACAGCACTTAACTCCCTGCCTCAATGTGAGACATCTAGAGACACCATACTGCAGAACAAGCTGAGGCAATTTCCTTCATGGCCTGAAGGGAGCACATTAACTAAAGTACAACTAGAAAATACATTTCCCAGAGCAGAAACTAGTCAGATGCTCCAAACATTAAGCCTCCATTGCGATCAATACTAAGCTGAATTGCAGACTCCTGCTATGATTGGTGCTGTCTTTTACTCAGCATCTCTCCAGCTACAACCCAAAAGCTGCATCCCATAGGGGTAGATCAGAAATCAAATAGCCAATTAGTTGTCATATATTTATTAGAAAAATAGGTTTGAGGAATTCCTATCTCTGTCTCGATCATCTCTTGCCACTAATAGAAAATTTTCAATTTTGTCTTTTCCCTGCCTGCTATTCCACTGCCAACTCAGCCTATATGGGGTGGTAGGCTCACTCCAGCAGGGATCTTCTCTCTCTGGCTTTGCACACACTACTGAATAAAAAAGGGACTCAACTCACTGTTTGACTCTGAAGCCAAATGGCATCAATCAACATCCATCTACATTTCACTGCACTTGCCCCTGAATCTCTTCTGACTCCCTGCAGTGTCTCTGTGACATGGTTATTATTTAGCTCTTCTTCTGTCCAAAGTATGTAAGACAAAATGAGCCTGTGTCACAGCCAGCCTCAGTAGAAAATAAACAGGTACGGATTTTAGATATGCCCTGAGGAGACATGCCATGAAGGCACACAGGGTCATTTGAGGGCACATGAGCTGCTGAGATAGTCCTGAAGGACTCTGTAGACTGGAGGAATCATGGTCTTGTCCATATTGTTGACTAAGAAGGATTCCTGGCAAGTGATCATGGTCTCACACGGCCGTAAACGTTCAGTTGACTTGGACAATGGACAAGAGCTCATCTGCCAACCCTATCTCATCTAGACTATATTTATATAGTCCTATTTTTGTACTAATAAACTAAGCTGTGCCTGAGCTCATTCTCTGGCCAACAGTGAGAATGGCTGACACTCTCTGGTGATAAATGCAATACTAAAAATCCCCTTCCCTTCAAAAAGGTAGCCACTGCAAAAACAACTTCAGGGAATTTTCTTTTGACTGCACTAATTCCTGAACCTCCTAAACTAGTTGGGATGGTTAAAATTGTGCCAGAGGCTTTCTTATGGTTTAACAGAACAGAAAATCAAGGGACAGGGAGAAAAGAAAGTTATTACATGTGGATATTGCTCTTAGCAAAATTGTAAAAAAATCCTGCAGATCTTCCAACATTTGCAGATAAATTTGTCAAATTGTTAAACTCACTATCTATTCCTTCTCCTTTAGCACTGTGTCCCTATGAATTTTAATGTATTTCTTTTCTATCAAAGGTATTATTTGGTATAAGTGACACATTTGGTAGCTTTGTAAATATACATTTGAAGACTCCTGGCTGTCATAAAATAACTGGGCTGTCAGATTGCAAAGTCAGAGTAAAGCAAGGTGGTTAACTGAAATGAGACTCCCATGAAGAATTTTCTTGTCACTCTGTATGTGGAGGCATCTGCTGCAAATTCAGACTCTCAAGTCAACAGACAGTTTGATCACAGGATGATTTATATCAGCCATCAAACGTCTGAGTGGTAACCACACATCTGTCACCAGGACAATGTGGCATAAAAGAGAATTTAATTGCTTTTGGATTATAAATAAAATGAATATTGCAGGAATAAATTATGAGATCACTGTTAATTTGTCGATCATGCTATCAAGGGCAAGAAAAACTACTGGGCATAAAAATCAAAGTTATTTTTGCTCTTAGGAGATGCAGTTAGGAACGTTTTAATAATAAATGGCAACAATCTCCTTTTGGTAGGTACATACAAGCTGAAAAAAATTGTCAGTGTTGATGAATCTGGCGCATCTGTCTCATTTAATCAACTCTTGCAGGTGCTAATGGAGGAAACAATCTGGGATAAAGGACTAGTGAAAGTCAGCTATTAAAGGTATATTTAATATTTTGATTCACTTTCCCTATTTCCTTCCTCCCACCCATTATTTAAAACTGATGGCTTGGAAGAGAACCACTTCTGAGACAAAACAAGCTGTGTACTCACCACCATAGAAAGTTAATTTGTTTTCAATGTCCAACCAAATTATGGGTGTTTAGCATACCAGAACAACACAAAATTCCCTGTCCAGCCAGTGGAGAGGGGCCTGGACCTCAGCTGGATTACAGGATTTGGATTTATATAAATATTTGCATGTGGATAAGGTTTCCATATACTCATTGCTGTCAGTGGTTAATAAGGATTTGACTCAGTTGCCATGAGGTGATATCCAGTGTCCTTTTAGCTGCCCTAGGTTACCTGACACATCTACACAGGATTGTTTGAGATGACCCATGACCTCTTCCCTTCTGGATTAGCAGCAGGAGGCAAAGAAGGATTTCCCATGGCAGCAAAATTAGATGCTGGCATTAGGGAACTGAATCTGGCCTCTACTCAGTAAGGTCCATCACTTTATCCCCTGGTGTGGAAGAAGTCCACATTCACTCTTCAGTGAAGTATCCTGCTAGGCCAAATGCATGCTACTTGAGTGTTGCAAAGCTCAAGGGAGGCTTCCACAACAGGCAGCAGGAATACAGCACAATGTCCCTGCAAAGCCTGACATAAATGCCATAATTTCCCAGATGGAAAAAATAGAAGGGAGCAGGGAGAGTTGTTTTTATCTCTTGCCACTGTGACCCTGGTCAGGTCACAGAAATCCATTCTCCAGCCTCCTTTACTTTCATGTGTCTTTTCAATTGAAGTAATTTGTGAGACTCACCTTTCGTAGAGAACATTTAGGTTTATGGGGTCTCGGTTTCACAAAGTGTTCATGTAGTAGCATAGCAGTTGCAGAAATCACATTCTCAGCACTTTATATATGGACTGGTGAAGTGTTTTGTGTAAGCCTCAAGCTAAATGAAATTGATTGTCAATTCCTGAGCCTGTAGCAAGTGCCACTTATTGTAATATGCTACATAACTTGTAAGCATGATCTGATTCTCATACAGCCCTAGTGAGAGGTGTAAAGAATACACAGAGTGTATGCATGAATAACCACTGCTGGAGAGGTTAGAAGACTAGTCTAGGGTGAATTATTCATTGTGACGGATTTAACATCCCAATTTAACCCACTTTTTCTGCTTGGCAGTGATTGGCATCCAGGTTTGAGGCCTGATTGCACCTGCAAACTGACTCAAGTGATATAGCAGCAGCAGAGAGTCGTCAAAGACTGCCTCAGGGAACACCACAGCAGAGAGTTTGCTGTGTCTAGTATCACAAGAGCATAAGGGGTCTATGTCATGTTCTTTTCCAAATTCTGCCTAAGATGTATGACAAGGAACAGATGCTGTTTTCTCAGGTTGGTCTACTTTAACTCACATGCAGCAGCTGAACAAGTTGTTTCAGTTTATGTACAGGACCTTAGCTATACCAAAATATGAGGGAAGAAAAAGCTGTCTTCAAACCTCCTGCGGCTGACTCTGTATCCAAATATTAATTGATTATATGGGGTGTGCAGTCACAATTAGATGATATTATGCTTTCTTCCTTATAATATTCAGTAAAATAATTATCAGTTCAAAGCATACATATGAACTCTAGTCCCACCAAAGCCTATTCTCTGAGTTTGGACACAGAAAGCCTTTCTCATCTGTAGAAGAAGAATTTCTGCAAGTAAAAGTGATACAAATAGTGAGCTTAACTTAGTGGGTTAAAAGACTTCAAGGAAAGAAGGGTCACAGAGGATCAGGTGAGGAGATAAGGCATTAGTCGCAGCTACTTTCAATAACATGTAGAGATCTTAGAGGAAGATGTCTGAGGAAATGTGAGGCAACAGTAGCTGCTACTGGAGATAAAATACTAGCTTCAGTAAGAAGCTGAAAATACTGTGGGAGCACAAGAAAATCACAGAAAGGGAAAACGGGGATTAAGCGATCCAGGCACCAGAGCAAAGATGAGAAGATTATAAGCTCTTGCTAAGAATAAAAGTTTCTTCCTATAAATTCTTATACCTAACAAGTTTTTTTTAAGTGAAAAAAAAACCCCTCAGATTCGGCATTTGCAAATTCATTCTCATGGGAAATACCATGTGTAAAAACAAATATTCATTGAGTTAGTGGTGTTCCCACCATTGAAAGTCTTTCAAAACAGAGGATGGAATTTATATCTAGAGTGGCATAACATACTCAGTCTTCACTGAATCAAAGGAATGGACAAATGGTTTCCTTGTCCCTATTTGAGTCTTGGCTAAATAAGTGGCAAAGGAACTCAGAGACTGTTTTACTGCCTGTTTTTCTAACAATGGTTCAATTGTCTCCTACAGATCCATCCACACTCCACTGAGCCAGAGGTGTGAAAATCACCTGTGACAGTTTTGTTCTCCACTTCATCAATAGCAGTACAGCACTCCCAATCTTTTGCACAGATATTACTAACACTGCTTCCAGAGAGAAGTCACTTACCTCAATAATCAGACATTTTAAACCAAAGCATTTGTCTTCAAGCACTGAGGTGTCAATAGGACCTCTGGCTCCACAGGCTCTTAGACTTGCAGAGGGAATGCATTTATTCTTTCTTTTTTACCCACTGGCCCCAATGAATGGTAATGAGGTGATGCATTATAAGCTGGGTTGATAAGAAGTGCTTGGCAAGACTGATATCCCAAGGTATTCCAATACAATAGGAGAAAACCTTTCGGGTCCTCTCTTTTGAAGGGCAGGTTAAAAGTAGAAATCCAAGTGTCCTTTCTATCACCTTTATCTGCTCAACAACAGAACTGTGGATATGGCAGTTAAGATGCCTAAAAGGAGCAGGCAGTCTTTTTGAAGCCCTTTCAGTTCTCTTCTTTTTCCCTTCATAATATTCAGCCAGTTCTCAGTCTTGCTGTAGAATTTTGACATGCCAAAGCTATTCAAAGTTCACCTGGTGACACAGACTGACAAATGGCACAAGTTTATGTATCACAAAAATATTTGGAGGATGTTCAAAAGCAGGCAAAGTTGTTACCCATAAGGGCAGATGCAGCCCAGTTCCCAACAGAAAGGCTGGAAAAAGGATTAAAAATTGTTTGCCTTGCCACAATTTCTGCATATAGGATAGCAAGGTCGATTATAACATGGGAAAAAAGAAGCACAAGGCTGGGAGCCAGGAGACCTGAAGAAACTGGGAAAGCCTGCCAGAGTGCTAGTGTTGACTGAGATAGAATTAATTTGCTTCATAGTAGCTAATATGGAGTTTGGATAGGTTCTGAAAACAATGTTGATAATTCAGGGATTATTTTGTTATTGCAGAGTGGTGCTCACACAGAGTTAAGGTAATTTCTGCTCCTCACACCACCCCACCAGGAAGAAGGCTGGAGGACGGAAAGGAGTCAGGAGGAGAAAAGCAGATTTCAGTTTGGTAATGTTTGACTTCTTTGCTATGTGGGAAAAAACAGATGCCACTTCTCATGAGGTTGTTGGTTTGGTTTTTTTTAATGCTGATCTCTTTAATTACTTGCATTCAGATGTTCCAGCTTCTGCCCTTTGGGTCTAACTGTCCCTTAGATGAAGGGGACAGGACACAGAAGGAAGTGTGACTGCTCCTAGTGTTTCATGGGGGCTCTGGGTCACAGCTGGGCTCTCTAATGTGTCACTCCACATCCCACTCCTCAAAAAGAACTTTCTTCCATAGCTGGGTCACTACTTATTAGTAAGCATTACTTTTGTAGCTTGTAACAAAAAGCTATTTTAACATATAAGTCTGCAGCTAAAAATACATTGACAGCAGAATTTCAGCATGAATCATTTCAATGCACCTGAAGACGACCATCCTGCTGTTGCTTTGAATCACTTCCTGCAGTTTGCTGTGGACTGTTAGTCAAAAATAAAATGCTAAGAAGAAAATCTAAATTAACCCCTGGACAATACAAATGCAGCTAGACTTGGATTCATATGTTCTGATTTCACACTGTGTTGTCTGAGTATATACTGAGTGCTAGCATGAGGCAGTGTTCGCCCTGACTCTAGTTAAAATTGTTGGGTATTTTATTCACATGATGTGAATTTCTCCAATGGGATTTTGTACCAAAATAAAAGCAAGCCTTCCTAAGACTCTTGAACTGTGATGAAAAATAACATTACAGCCCTGTTTTGGCATCCTTATCACTTGGAAAAGGATTGCCTGGTACTAACTGATGCTGAAGATGCAGCATGGCTGTCATTGTGCAAGGGGAAATATTTACCCAAATCCATTTGCTTTTTTTCATTTTAAGGAGGAACATATGCTATTCACCAGAAACGAAAGTCCATTTTAGTGAGTATTTTCTTTCTGAAAAATATTCAAGTATTTATTACAGTATAGCACACTTACAGGGAGTCAAGGGTGTATTGCTTAAAAAAAAAAATAAAGAGGAAGCTTTCTGCAATCCAAACCACTGCTCATGTACTTTCTGAAGCTTTATAGCCACTCTGGAAAGGTACATTTATTCATATCTGACATCAAGACAGCTCCCAGGTAACAGAGAATTTCCCCATCCTTAGCTCACTTCTTCCTCTCCTGCTTCCCCTGTAATGCTTCAGTGTCCTGAAGGCCAGCTGGAACTGCCATGCTACGGTTGGCTGCATGTGCTAGCAATGACTTGGTGACTACCAGAATTTGTATTGACTGCAGGAGAATTGTGACATCAGCTCACAGCATCTTCTTTGGAAAATCATGATTTTCATAAGTCTGCAAAATCTAGCAGAAAAGAAAAAATGGTGTTGTTTTATAGGAATTTTTGGAAGTGTTTGCATTCAAAAGTGTTTGAAAGTGTTTAGTCCTTCCTTTCCCTCATTTAGGAAAATATGAGATGCTTTTTGTCACTAACTTAAGGCATGATTTCAGAGCAGTTCTCTTGCTAGAATTTCAGGTCAACACAGAGACACTGTCTGGACAGAAAGGTCGTGTAATGATTTCTTTGAGAGCATTCTTTGTTCCCTGGCTCCAGTCTGTATTGGTCAGAGAACTGCTCTCAGCTGGTGAGGCTGATTGCTTTGAAAATCATTCAATTTCTTGAATATATGTACAGATGTTTTTATTTATATACCTAATAAAAGTGCCAGGTTTGCAGCACAAACAGAATTGAGTTTGAAATAATTCCTGGTAGTACTGTGATTCAAAATGAATAACACTGCACAGTGTTATTTGAATAGTAATGGCTCCCACAGAGGCAGTAGTTTTGGAACTATATTATTAACAAGAAAGCTTGAATTACAACCAGTACCTATCTGTTTCCAATATACTTTAAAATTTTTGCTGTTCTACTATTTTTTACCCTGCTTTAAAGTATGGGTTTGATGTCCATGAATTGTGAAGCAGTATTCTGGGCAGTTTTAGGAAGGTTCTGTGGAAGTGAATTTGACGTTAATAAAGCAACCAACAATTTGTTGTTCTTCTTCTTCAATGTTAATGTTTTGATGGGGAAATACAGAAAAAAATCAGAACAAACTGTATAAATGAAGCAATGAAACAAAAATTAACTCAAGTCTACCTCCACTTGGGTGAACAAACCTGACTGTTTGCAAGTATTATGCAACTATCTGCTTGAGTTTTTTGGGGAACAACTTGCAATAATTTTAGCTACTCAGTTATACATACCATCCTCAGGACAGCATGTCTAGGCTTAGACCCTGCAGTCCTGTATAAGAAAATTGTGTGTCATCTATACATTAAAGAAAAGATCCCAAAAATACAGATACTGCTGCTGTTCATTTAACTCATAATAAATGACAAAAAAAATATTGCCTCTCAATGAAGATTTTGAGCAACATTGTACCTTGAGAGATTGCTTACTTCCTATTCAAATAAGCCACTCATGCTGGAATGCTGGAAAAGAGCACAGGATAGATCTTGCTTATCATAGCTACTGAGGGAATGTTCTGGCACTCCAATGCCAGCAGTGCCAGCATCACGGTCCACCTGCTGTGAGGCCAAGACTCCTCTCAAATCTTTGCATCCACCTCACTTGGATATTAGTTTAGACAATGTTGAAAGCTTGTCTCCAACAGTTTCTGGGAATAGCCAGACATATTCAGACTTTTAGTTCTTACTTTCAGAACTGCTCTAAATTGTTTAAGATATAAACATAAGCAAATTGATTAAGTTTCCTAGCATAAGTTTGCTGGGGGAGTGAGAGAGGGCATGCAGGACTATGTAAAGTTTCAGTATCTAAAGTACCTGACAGATTTCTGCATCCCAAAGGGAGAAAGTAGGGGAAATTGAACTGGAAAACTCCAGATGTTTTTCCAAAGGTTTTTCTAATTGATTTGTCGTGGCTTGCTGTTATTTTTAAGATCTGATAGCACCCTTGGGCTCAAAACTGGATCAAAATAATGGGCAAAGCCAGACACATGCTGGTTATCAGGGATAACATGGGGGGCAGGGGTAGAATCTCACATATCTTTTGTCAGCAAGTGATCTAAATTAGTCCATTTTGACTCTGCCTATAGTCAGTGTAGAAGGTGATTCATCCCATCCTAGGATAAGTATTGACTTTGGATGAGCCACCCACTTTTATTGAGTATAGAGGAAAACAGCATTGACTAGATGCAAAGAGTTAAAGACTGGAGATGAGTAAAATACAGCCCATCCATAATGGTAACTAGGGGTACTTTTAGGTCTTTATTAGATATAGCTTTGAAAATAGTAGTACTGTAGGAATCCATTGACCTCACAGAAATGAAGACAAAAATTTTCCTGCAGATGACAAAATTGTTTACTTGCAATAGATTTTTACTTACATAATCACTAATACGCAAGTAGGCTTTAATTCATTGTTCCATAATGCAGGCTGACTATTCTAACTGATATTGCCACAAGTCTGATTCCCTTTGTCCAAAAAGAAAAGAATGCTCCCTTTGGATACATGCAGGGAAGTATTAAGACTTCAATGATCAGGAGAATGCACAACTGTGTCACAAAGAGCTTTCAATCAGATGGCACATAAATTGAATGACAGCTTCTATTTCTAAGCAAGGTATCTTTAAACTGTGAAGAATTTGTAATGGAATGATTGATACTGACAGGAGTGTTTTATCCCCATCCTTTGATTACAAAGTGTTGCAAGTCAAAATTGATGAGGACCCCTCTGAAATAAAGAGAAGAACTAAGTTCAGAGCTGTTCTTGTGCAGGCCAGAGATAGAAGTGGACTGTGTTAGGGAGCTGCAAGTGATCACTTCATAATTTAAGAAAGATGGTGAAAAGAGTTTTTAACCCAAATCCACATGAAAAAGTGAATATAACTAAGATAATTACAAAAACTACTGACAACTGACCCTTTAAAAAGGAGCAAAAAAAGAGCAGAAAGTAGACAAAACTGTCTCTTGTGTGCTTGTGAGAAAAGACAAACTTCAATATGCACAGTACACAAACCATGAGCATTAACGTGCACAAATCTGTCTTCAGAAAAATGTAAAGAAGAACAAGACAAACTGTTCTCAGGAACACAAAATTAACTTCCAACATGTTGGATGAACACTACCCAAAGCACAAAAAAATCTGGTTATATACCAGGATTATATTTTATTCACCAAGAACCTGGTCAAATAGTGGAACAGGGTCTCAGAGAGGATTTACAGTCCCTGTCTTTGTCAATTGGAAAAGGCCCAGAGCAACCTTGGCTAATTGTTCCTTTTTTGTGTAGGAGCTGGACTAGATGACCTGTGGAGATCCTTTCAAACCTAAATTTTTGGGTGAATCTACAAAACATGCATGAGCACTTTAAGGTTTGTGAGATCTGCCTTTGCTGGGTTTAACAAAGCACAATTACTGAAAAAAATGTCAGTTCCCTGAAAGAAAGACGGAACAGCTATGATCTAATCTACCTCATTCTTGTTTGGGTTTTTTTTAAGATTCCCAATTGCTAGAATATTCCTTGTTCTAAAATTCAAAACAGATTTTTGTTTCAAAACAGTCCAAAATAAAAATGTTTGGAAATAATATCAAATTAAAGATTTGGACTAAGACCCTGAAAAGAGTTTACATTTGGTTTGAATCATGGAAAAATATATGAGTCAGCCTTTACTAAAAAGAAAATATTTTAAAAATCCATTTTTTGAGAAAAAAATTTAATCTTTTCTATATGAACACAAGACACAATATCAGCAAATTATTTAGGTGTGTTTATATTTGAGAAGTATGGGGTATTTTTACAACATATCACTGAGCCACAGAAGCAAAGCAGAAGGAAGCAGAGAAAGGAAACAACAGGTTTAGAGGCTTGGAGATAGTCTTTGCTCCTTAATTACCCATCTGGGAACTACCCTGTGTGATCAAAAGTTTCTTTAGGCTCTTTTTTACAAATAGCACCACTAGATCTGCACATTGGAGGACAGAAGAGCCAAGAGGCCTCTGCTTGGCACAGGGAGGAAGAAGAGGCCCCTGCTGAAGCGCATCTGAGAGCAGCTCTGGAGGCACTGCAGGCACTGGGACCAGAAAATGCTGCCAGCTGAGGAGGTACCAGAAGGAGCTCAGTAGCACTAGATCCTCAAGCAAAACAGGAGGTTCAGGGAACAGGGAAAAGCATCTGAATGGCTGAAAGAAATTGCCTGGGCCCTGCTGTGGTCAGCACTGGGGATCTAATGCATCCCACCTGTTTGGAGATCAGACAAGCTAATCAAGGAACTGGGTCCAATATTAGGTAACAAGTGTTCAGAAGCCAGGTATAAAAATCAGGGAATGGGGAGAATATATAGGAGATAAAGGGAGATGACACAGACAAATCAGCCAGACAGGCATGACAGAATAATTTTTGAGAAGAAGGTAGAAACAAACTCATAGGAAGCATGGCAAAAAGAAACAGGAGCCTAGGAAACAGGGAAACACATGCAAAGCAGAAACTGATGAAAAAATGTACCAATGGGATTAGAAAGAGGTAGCATGAAGCAAATTGAGACTGTAACACTCTTCATACTCCCTGCCAGCTGGACATCTGTCTGTTTTCCTGAGGGACAAAAGAGAGGATGGCTGTGACGGGTGATAATTTTGTATGTACACCGAGGGTTTTCATCTTGAGAAGAAAAAAGGTCTCTGTCCTTATGTTTTAGGTTTTCTGTTTAATTACACCTAATGGCATTCTCAGTGCATTACACTCCAGAGCAGCTGTCATCAAAACAGGATCTTTCTTCTCTGAGAGCCTAATGACCTATCATTTGTGCTTGACAGTGGGAGAAGCACTGAGCTGCTGTGAACTACTTATGATTGTACCTGGTGACTTCCTTCTGACCTCCCAGTGAAAATGGAAAAGTTGCTTACAGTTTTTTGAGAGAGAGATTTTTCCAAACTTGTCTGCAATATCCTTCTTGATACAGCACTGCTTTTTCACCAATCTGACTTCTGAGATTATAGTGAAGAACTGATTACAAGTCTTTTCTGTTATGAAATCCTGCTCCTTTTGCCTTCATCATAAGTGAGAGAAAGGGTGAATAAATTCCCTTAGCTTTTCTGAAGTGTAATAAGAAAGAACTAAGAAATTTATTTTACCAGAATTAAGATCTAAGTCAGTCTTGAAAGAAGTCCTGCTCACCTGGTGTCCTCTCATGCCTGGAAGGGTTCAAAGCCCAGTTGGATGGGGCCTTGAGAAAATTGATCTCGTGGGTGGCATCTGTGTCCACTATAAGAGACATCAAGCAGGATGATCTTGAAGTTCCTTTCCAACCCAAACCATTCTATGATTTCTATGATTTCTGTGGCAAGGACAACAGAGGATGTCTTATGTGCCAAGTAGCAAGATCAACATCTGGTAAGAGTTTTGCTACCTCTAACAGAAATACTGTGATGAGTTCTACTTTGAACATTACCTTGAAAATTTCAGACAAGTTAAACCAATTGCAAATCAGAGGCTGTACCATATCAGTGCTCTCTATTTTTCCAATACTTTCTACATTTGTAGAACAACAGCACATGAACTGTCAACTGAGATGAGAAATATTCAATTAGGAAATAATATGCAAAACTTGTTTCATCAAAAAGATTCAATAGCCTTCAGATCCTTACTAAGGGGTGTGTAAATCACAAATGTATGTCTTTTGCTCAAGAAGAAATGTCTTTTTAAAATCTTTGAGCTAATTGAATTGCAGGCTTTAGAAAATGAAAAAAAAAAAAGTTATTATCATTCTGGGATTTATGTGCTTCAGATAGCACATTAGAAGACTGTATGAGTTTCTTTTGGCCTTATCATCCTGACGCTGTTTAGATTTTCAGCTGCAGTTTGGGTGTGACAAACAAAATGAGACTTGTCCATTTTGGATATTGTGGTCATGTTGCAAACAAGATCTCAGACAAGCTGGCTCCTCTACATTATGCTCCACATGTCAAAACACATCTAGTGTGTCTGCAGACCCTCAGATTTCCTTCAATACATTGCTGCTAGACCCTCTACAAGGTAAGGAGAGAAGGAGCAAGTGACCACTCTCTCACCTGATAAATTGTTGTAGCCCTTGCCACTAAAATGAAGATGGTAGGATTTCATTCAGTGACCACTAGCTGTTAGCAAAACTTGATAAACTGGTTCATAAACTTGATGAACTGTCACATAATCATAACTTTTCTTCAGTGAATTGCTGGAGCTGTGCGTAACACAAGGCAAATTTGTTCCTGGATTCTTCTCCTCTGTTTCCCTGGATTCTTCTCCTTTCATTGGCCATGAAATCATAAGATGAAAATGCAGTGACTTAGGCAGTGTGACTTCCTGGAGAGTCACAGTTGTGATTTCTGCCTAATGTAGTGTCACTGATGTCATCTTCCCTGCATGAGCAGCATTTCATAAGTGTGATGCTCCAAAGAAATAAAGACCTACAGAACTGCAAAGTAATAATAAAGTATTTTTGTAATCTTATAATGAAACTCCATTTTTCCAGTCTTTAATCACCATGCATCCTTCTGCTGTAGTTTAGGGAAGAAATTAAGCATAGCTTTAACTACACAAACTGGGGGATTTTTTGTCATTTTCCCTGCATTTCAAGTTGAGCGCTTGTTTGAAAGCTTCTTCATTTTGGCCTGTATATTTAACCTTAGTGTTCACTTATGGCTTGTTGATAAAATGCAGTAATTAAAAAGGTTATGAGACAGGTGGAGTCAGCAGAGAACCTGAAGAGAAGTCCAAGTGCAAGAATTCTGATTCCAGGGGTTAATTATCCCTTTTAGGATGTTTAATGTCTGTGAAATTAAATAAGCCTTTTTATGTACAGAACAGATCTAACTATCATTATAATTTCTATAGTTCCTTGTGTCCTTTCTTTTCTGAGATGTTTAGCTGCTTATGACACAGAATTGGTTAACATTAGACCAGGGATACCCTTGGAATGAAACACTATGGGGTTTATATCACAGTATTGAACTCAAATCTTCCTGGGAGATCTTATCCTGTGGTTTGAAGACCTCCCTAGGCCTGCTGCTGTTAGGCAGAGTGATGAGTGAGCTGCTAATTTAAGAACTCAGCATGGAGCTCAGTTCTTATTGAAGAATTCAGCATGGAAAACCCTACAGAGGGTGAAAGCAAGGACAGGTAGCCTGGGAGGAATACAGACAAATTGTCCAACCAGGGATCAGGTTAGGAAAGCTAAAGCCTGGAAAGAATTCAATCTGACCAGGAATGTCAAAGACAACATGAAAAGCTTATATATGTATAGGTACATTTGATGACAAAATGAAGACTAGGGAAAATGGAGGCTCTTGCTGAAAGGGAGACGTGGCCACCTGGCACAGGGCAAAGGCTGAGGTACTCAACAGTATTGCAACCTGAGCTGTTTAACATCTTTTTTGGCAACATGGACAGGGATCAAGGGCACCCTGAGCAAGTCTGCTGACAACACCAAGCTGTGTGTTGCACTTGTCATGCTGCAGGGAAGGGATGCCTTCCATAGGGGCCTGGACACACTTGAGAGATGGGCCAGGGCAATTAATATGCAGACCAAAAACTAACGTCCCCATGTTCATCCACCTGTATGTTTTAACTTGGCCTTTTTATTCTTACTTCTTACCTTCTACTTTCCACCACGTACAACTGGAGCATGAAAAATGCCTTTATTGGAAGGGAAAACCAGCAAAATTTCCCACGCTTAATTTGAGAGAAGAGTCCAATTTCATGTTTTCTCTCTCAGGAATTTTCACCGATAGCCGCAAAGTTGTTGTGCAAACCCTCCAAGGCAGTAAGGGTTATATGGCAACAGTCATATAGGCTTGTTTGTATAGGACTGTCAATGTCATTTTAAATTTGACATTGCATCACAAATGTGGACTAAATCTCCAAATAATACGTTTTCAAGCCCATGTTTGCTTACATTTTTTACTGATTCTTCCTTCCCTTGGCCCTTACAAAGATTACTCCCACTCGCACCTGCACCTCAACTGTGGAAATTCTCACAAAGATCCCTGGAAATGTGGAGGTGTCAAGGTCTATTCAGAGCTAGGTGGAAGAACATTCATACTCAATGTCAGGCTCTGTTTTTTCTTCACTAAAACGCGTTTTTTCATTTGCTTCTGACACAGTGAGGTAACAGAAAATAATGTTCCTTTCCACATTGTTTCCTAACACATTCAAGATGCAATTATTATTATTCTATTTTTCAACCATTCTTTTAGGCTTTCCTTTTGCAGAGTCTAATTTTGGGAAACAAAACTTGACAGCACGCTACTCATGACATGTAAATGTCAATATTTCCAGAAGTAATTATATTCCAAATGAACAATGCTTAATTTAAAAAGCCCTAACCTCCCTTTAAGTTGATGTCTTAGTGGTGTGTTTTGCAGTGAATCATTGAACTCTTTTTGTTTCTATGTTTTAGGCAGTGAATTGTAAACCCAGTCTCTGGATATCTGACAAACCTTCTGTGTCTGATTCAGAGACATTTTACATGCAAGTTTTTAGCCCAAGAAGTCCACAATTCAACCCTCAGGAGATAAAATTCACCTCCTCAAGGAGCACTGAGCCCTCAGTTTTAAATTTGAACTGCTCAAAGTCTCTATCATTTGTAAGAGATTCATAAGCCAGGATGAATTTTGTAATCCTTTACTCAGTCAGAGCTCTGTGTCTGATCCCTGTCTAATCTAAATCATTTACAGCTAATCATTTAGGAATATGGATCAAGAAAAACTAGGAGGTTTGTTGGGCAGGATGCAGTCACTATCAATGGAGATGCCAACGGTGGTCAAAACTGAAATTTGTACATTCAAAACTTATTCTAAATCTGCTATTATTTCAAATAAGCCATGGCCACCTTTTTCAAGTCAGTTCTTAACTAGTCACCAAACCACTCCTCATCAAGGATTAGTTCAGTAGACAGTTAAAGTAAGCTTCAGATCTCAAGCTTTATCCATTTTTATACTTATAAAGAGTAAAATAATGCTGCACTAATTTTTCTTGGAGAAAAATCTCATTTTTGAGATGTAAGTCACAAATTATTTCACAGTTTTTATTCAAACTTTAAAAAGAAAATTCAGCTTCAGGCACGGTTTAATCAGAGGGAAATTTTACTTGAAAGAGTAGTGAATTTATTGAAATATATCTGTTAGAATGTAATATGAGGCAGCACTGGTGCTGACTGATATGCTTTGTTTAACAATTTCATTAAGTCAAGGTTTCAAGCATAGAATTTCATAAGGATGCTGAATTTGTTGCAAATTCAATAGATATCTTTTGTGTAATACATTTAACTTTTGCCAAAGAAATAGTCACAGAACAGAATTACTAGAAAGTTTCTTTCAATCTTACCAGGGAAAGAAACTGTTCTAATCTTAATGCTTGAAAAATATTTTGTGGTAGGAATAATGCCATGAAGACAGTGCTCAGAGCATAAAGGAAAGAAGAGGCAAATTGAACGTGAAAAAATCACTATTAAAAGAAGTATACAGTCATTCTGCAACTTGCTTAACTACCATTTATACCAAATATCAAACTTTCCAATTTCATTAGACTAAAGGAGGAATCATTGTTAAATAATGGTATCCAGGGAAACAAACCAGCTTAGACATAACATTCATTCCCTGATGTCTCTGGAGGTAACATCCATATTCCCTGCACAGTGGTCGGAGACCTCAAGCCAGCTGACTCCTCTGAAAGAAAATCTTGCATAACTCTACAATAGCCTGCAAATCTTCATTCTGAAGAAAATAAAAGATTGAGTGCAGTAAAACAACCAGTCTGGGAAAACCTGTTGTTTAATAATACATGAAGATGAACCTCTTTAAGGACAGTTTAATTTCCCCTAATTCTAGCTGTCTAAAATTCAGGTGCAAACCTAATGAAGAATTTCTTTATTGCCAGAGGAAAAAGGTGAGTGCCTCAGTCAGCAGTTTAACCCATCACAAGTTTGTTGTCATCAAAACTCTTACAGAGGGGAATTCACTGCCAACACAGTGGGATTTGGATTATATGTCCAAGCAGGATGGTACAAAGCAATAAGCTTTTTTCAAAACTACTCTGGTGACAGAGTCAGGGAATGAATAACACATTTTCTGAACAAACAAATTTCCACGTAAAAAAATAAAAATATATTGTATTTAACAAAAAGGAATTTGGGAAGCAATAGGAAAGGAAATTAAATGGCTGCAAGTTTTTGAACATTTGTTTTCAATTCAATTCAAATCCTGGGTAAATGTAACCAGGATGACTCTCCAGTGAAGTCAGAAATGCAGAATTGTAATCCAACCACCATTAGTAATGTAGCACAATGTAAAACCTATCCAGTCCCAAAAGATCTTGGAAACCAACCTGTTTCCCTTTGCCTGTACAGATACAAGAAATCTCAAGAAACTCTAGCTCTATGAAGAAAAGTACAGTCATTCTTGCTGCATTGCAGTACTGCCAGATGTGTAAGGGGTGGCATGGATAATTTTGAGGAACATCTGTAATAGACACTCCAGAGAAGCAGAATCACTTTTCCTGGCAATGAGTCACAAATGTTTCAATACCTTGTTTCCCAATTACAAGATGAGGATAGATATATCACCACAGATTGGCGATGCCTCATAGGGGCATTTCTTGTGAGCTGTAATTAAGCAATTTCTGTGAAATATATTGTCATAGTATCAAGGATGCTGATATAGGAAAGCAAAACACCTCTACGAAACACCATGGAGACAAAAAAATTGAAGGGCTTATACACTTATTAAAAACAGATCTTAAAGCCACAAAATTTCTGTTGTCCAAAAATAATTCATATTCACAGCATATCTCCAGTTATTTTCACTTTATCCCGTGTAAAACAAAAGATTTTGAATGTAAGAGAATTGTGTTATACACACATTGCTCTAAAGCAATCGGAAACCAGATATCAGGGTTCATCTAATTTGTTAAGAAAACCATTTGTTACCTATTGGTGTGAAAATCATGTTTACTGCTTATATTGCCTGAGGCAAAACACAAAGATTCAAAGTTAATTTTTTTTTTCATAAATAAAACATTGTAAAACTCTTCATTGCACTGTACTTTGAGCACAGGCTCAAGCACTGGTGCATGGATGCCATCTACTGGGTAGGACTTAGTTACAGAAACTCACAGGGTCGTCTTATTCTCTGCCCAACATCCCTGCAATCCAAATAAGTGGCTTTGTATATGTTTCAGAATTCTGAATACATTCTGTCTAATGTACTTTTTTTTCCACTTTCTGGGATGAAGCATAAAGAGCTATTTTTCTCTGTCTTCAAAAAGTATCACTGCTATTAAATATGTGGCACTTAAGGAAACACAAGCTTTCCCTTTTAGCAATGCACTGATGCTAGCAAAGAAACCTGAATAATAATTGTACTACAAAAAGAAACAAACACATGAGGATTAATACATAAGGCCATTATATTAAAGAGCGGCTCAGTAAATTGTATTTATAAATGCAGTCGGTGTGATTTATAAGGCATGAAACTGAGCACTGATTTCAATTTCCTCCTGAGATGCACACTGTGTTTACATAGTCTGTGAGTCAGCAAAGCTCCTGAGTGTTTGGACAATTTTAAGGAACCAATAATTCCACTGATTTGAACCACATTTCTCACCTGCTAAAGGCAAAATGTGGATGAGAAACTTCATGCTCTGAATAATTGGAACTCTATATAATAAGGCAGAACAGTTACCTTTAATGCCAAACTACTCAGCAACAGTAACTTGCATGGGTTATTCTAGGAGATTACTCCCAAGAAATAGGCATTTATGGCTTTTAAATGGGAAAATGTATCTCTCAAGACAGCATAAAGGGAGAGATGTTTACAGCCAGCATCAGGCAGGGATGTTTGCCACAGCCCACTTCTCTGGATTGGTCCAATCTACTCCTTCAGGCAGTAAAGAGAGCCCATGGAGTACAGCGTGTCAATGTCCTCGGAGTATAAATACTTGGGCATCAAATAGGATAAAGACCTGTGTGTGTGAAGCTCTAAGCACCTTTGCTAAGATGTTTTCAGGCCTTCAGTGAGAGAATGGGACCTTAAAACCATCCACATAATCACCACATAATCAAGGTCTGAAGGTCAAATAGTCTTTTCCTGTGGAGCTGAAAGGAAATGGTGAGTTGAATTTCTGGTTGAGTGAAACCAAGTAACTCTCTAAAGGGAGACTGGCATAGCCATGTCAATACTGAGCAAAGCTGAAAGAAAGAAAGAAGAAAGATGAGACATGGGACCTCAAAAAGAAGAGAAACCCTGAGATCACACAGCACCAAGAAAAATCTGAGATGGACAAAAACTCTCAAGCGGGTTTTATTCAGTGTAAATCTCTGTCTGACAAGTCAACCATACTTTTTCAAAGAACTAATTTGATTAGAGGCAGCCATTTGATGAAGAATTATATACTAGGATGATAAGCACACAAAGTCCTGTGCACCATTTTTGAATGTTTAGAGGACATTAGGTCTAATTTCAGACAAGGTTAGGATCCAAGGAGGAATGAAATGGCAAATGAAACAACGTTCTTCCAGATAAATCACCATAAACAAATGGAATGAGAGCAAAAATAAATCTCTGAAAGGAAATGTAATCTATGCAGTATAGGAGTCCGCAGTGACTGGTAATCAGCTAATATTTAAATGACTGCATGTGCATACCCATTCTAGAAGTCATAGAAATTAATTCCAAGCTTCAAATATATTCCGAGTTTCATCAGGTGAAGCCATGCAGTCCTAAAAGGGCTGTAATTTTAAGAGGGGATATGAGCATGCCATCATTATGAGACCTGGTAATGCAATAAATTAAACTTCTATGTGTTTAGATATCAGTACCATTGAAATGAAAAGAAAAACTGAATGATTGAGTAGTTGAAATAAATGTACCCCAAGGTGTTGAATGAACTTATTACAGTGTAAAGAAATCACAAAATAGGTATTTACTTACAAAATTGAGCACTACAGAGTATATTTACAGAACTACCAAAACATTAAAGGTTCACATGAAATACAATTAAATAACACTTCTGAAATAATGTTAGAGACCAACATTAGAATTAATATCAAATAAGATGAAAGGTAACCAATTCTTGTCCACAGTGAAGGAGACAGAACACTTTCCTCAGTCCAAGCACCACTGGAAATAAATAATTTTGGAATTTGGAAAAAATGTGGTGTTAAAGGCTTCGTATTGTTCCTCAGCTTTAGCAGAAATTTCTTGACCCTGCCATAATAGCAAAAACCCCTTTCTCATTCAATAGCTAAAAGCACTCAAAATAGCAGTTAGATTTCAATTTTCAGACCAAAATGAAAACATGTGTGAGAGAGAAAATAATTCTTCCAATTCTCTCATCTGTAGGTCATTGGTAAATGGTAATCCACAGGAAAAGCAGGTTCTTCCATATTTCTTATAGATGTTTTGCTACTTGTGATAATTCAACCAAGTCTGGCAAAAAGGGTTTTCCTCAAAATGGGCTGCTGGGTCAGTCTAATACGTGGCAATTTACAGATGATTTCTGTAGTTCAATTTACTGTTTTCAAAATATAAAAAAATATATTTTCTGGAACTTTTAAACTCATAGGAAAAAAATCATTTCTCAATAATCCAGAAAAAAAAATCTCATAAACCAGTCTACTCCATGATCATAAAAATCCACAAACTCTTTGTTTTGGTACAAACATTTGCACCATCCCACACATAATCAGTTGCCAATATGAGATATCCTCTTTCTAATTACTATCAAAACATTTTTAAAAAATTATGCGTTTTACTTCTGTCTTGGATGCCTTTTTCATAGCAGCAGAGGCTCTTGGGAAATGCACCAATGTGAAAGACCAGCTTGCAGTTTTTTTATCTTTGTTTCTTTTGAGACTTAAACATCTGCTCATCTTTCTAAAAGGTACTAGCAAAGTCAAGCAGGTAGATTTGGAATTTTTTTTGCCGTAACGCATTTGTCTTTAGCAGTTTCTAGTTAGAAGGAGGCGTCTTCCATTTCTTATCCTTTGAGAAATGCATCAGGAAAAAAAAGCAAGGAGGATTGGCAAGGCTTAAATTTTCGTTTATTTACTTAATAATGATTTGTTTCTTCACCTTAAAAAATTAGGCATGTAAGATGGCAGATAAGAGTAGCTGATTTAAAACCACTTGTAAACATTCTGTAGTGCAGGCACCACAAAGCTTTCGTCTTTGCCAAATATTCATTAAGCATTTTAACAGACCTGTTTTGCTTGTACTGCATAAATAAAGTGGTATTTTATGTGCTGCTTAAAGTAATGGGGCATATATATTCTGCAACTAGATAGAGGTCCCTTGGGGAAACACCAGGTAGCTTCATAGTAATCACATTTTCCTTAGAGTACTTGGTAATTACTAATTATTCTTAATGAGATCAAAAGTAATTGCTATGTAACCTTCAACCATGGTTTAGACATTGAGAAATAATGTGTGTCATCATAATTTACTCTTTAATTGTAACTATCTTGATATTGCATGCATTTTACCATATAGCTGGTTGCTCTGTAGTTACCAAGCAAATAAAAAGTCATCTGGTCATATTTATATCTATATTTAAATATATAGTCCTATTTACATTTATCCTTCTACATAAGCAGCTGCAGAAGGAGCAAAGAAGCTTTTCCTGTAGCTAACATTTGTGTTTGTGATTCTTCTGATTGTAACCCCTTGAACAGCTGAGACCCACAGCCTTCAACAAGCAAGTCAAGAGAGTGCTGAAGTACTGGAGTAGCTTGCCCAGAGGAGTCTGTGCATGCCTTAACCCTGGGAGTGTTCAAGGCCAGGTTGGATGGAAGTCTGAAGAGTCTGGCCTAGTGAAAGCTGTCCCAGCTCATGGCTAGCAGGGGTTATAAACTAGATGGTCCTCAAGGCATCTTCCAACCCAAACCAATCTATGCTTATACAAGTGCATGTTACAGATCTACCCAGGTCCCTTGATACAATGGAAAACTCTTATTATCTCTATTTGGAACTGTACAAGAATTTACATTTTTCTGTTTGGCAAAAGGGTGCATGCTATTGTAGTGTCTCACTTGATTTCTTATGGCACAGATATCACAGAATCTCAGTATAACAGAACATGCTGATTTGTAAGGAACTCACAAGGATCACTGAAGTCCAGCTCCTGGCCCTGCACAGGACAGCACCAAGAGTCAGCCTGTGTTCCTGTGAGTGCTGTCCAAACACTTCTTGAACTTTGGTAGGCTTGGAGTTCTTGAACTTTGTTAGGCTTGGGGCTGAGACCACTTCCCTGCAAAGCCTGTTCCAGTCCCTAGCCACCCCGTGGTGGTTTATGATCTGAGTTTGTATCTTCCCATGTACAATCTGGTCTTCTGCATGCTGCTTATCCTACTTAAAGTGTTCTGAAAGTTTTGAAATCCACCTCCCTTAACTGTTGTATCATCCTTTCTTTTGGCTTTGATGTTTTATCTGGACCTTTAATTCCCCACTTCTTAGTTATCTCTAACCTTCTCCCTTCCTCACACTCCTCTAAGACTTTTTTTTTATTCCAGTCCTTCCATAATTCCTATTTAACACATCCACCAAATCCCTTGTATAACAGAGCTTGTATGTCAGCTCTCCTACCTCTGTTGTCCAAACGTCTCAGTCACACATCTTCCTCTGATCTTCTCTTCCCTGCATCACAAGTAACAAGTAGAAAAAAATATCTCAATCAAAAGTTGAAAAGCCATCATGGTGCTTACATTCAGAGCAAACCAGTAGTTCACACAGTAGTACTAGAAAAAGGTGAAACTCTGCTCTGAATTTGCACAATTTGTTTATATTTTATTTTTCTTTACCCAATGAAGATGGGAGGCAATTTTATAAACCATCTGCCTGTCCTGGTCTATATTTTAAACTGGAAGGTCTCTGGAAAATGGGCTGTTATTTATTACAAATTTTATTTATTGTAGTTACCAAGCAAATAAAAAGTCATCTGGTCATATTTATATCTATATTTAAATATATGGTCATATTTACATATCTACATAAGCAGCTGCAGGAGGAGTAAAGAAATGGAACTGTTATTTATTACAAATCAATAAAATTTTGATAGAAAAGATCTAACCCAATTGTAGATTTTTCATAGCCCTGAGTTCATTTGATCATTCTTTTTATTATCAGGCAATATCATTGTCATGCACATGAATACAACACAAGGTGCTCAACACAGATCACATAACAAAATAATTTGAGATGTTTTCTTCTTGTTTTTCTCTTTCATTTTCTCTTCTGAACTCAGTTATGTATTTATTTTCTACAATCTGCTAAATTTCAAGGAGCTGCTTTGATCTATGTATATCTACATATATTTTCCCACTGCTACTGTTTTATTATTAGCTTTGTACGCTTTCATGTGTCTTTATCTATCAACCCTATTACCAAAGATGCTACTGTATAAATTCTCTAGACAAAATAAATATCATTAGATTCACAGGGAGTGTTCAGGATGGGAGAACCCTATGAAAGACAAAATTCTGTTTCATCTTCTTCTAAATATGTGTTTTAAATAGGTCAGCTGAAATCATCTAGAGGTGATTATCTTTCCCAGGGAACTTCAGAGGGAATCAGGAAATTAATTTAGGCTGAATAGTTAACTTTCAGATGGTTATACTGGAGAGAGAGGGGAAAGCCATTTATTTTACCTGAGAGAAGGCAGGTATCCCTCAAAAATCATAATGATAAACATTACCCTTATGTTTAGGTCTAGAAGTGTCTCAGTCTCAGGATCTTTAAAATGGAAGGAAAATGTTATTTTGGAAAATAATAACTGCACATTGCAGTTTTATGCAGTTTGAATGGGCTGAAGAAGTGAGCTTTAGGGCTGCCTAGGGGTTGGAGGGATTGTGGTTCACAGTGTGAATCCCAGAGCACACCTGGTCTCATGGTGTCCTGTAACAGTCTAGGGCCACTGCATTGCTTTCCACTTGACGGAGCAGGCTCCATCAGAAATCAGCAAAATTACCTATTTTCTTCATAAACCACCTAACAGCAGGACTGGGTAAACAATCTTTGCATGCAAATCAATTGCACTCAGATTTCATGCAGTAAGGAAATCCCAGCACATCCAAAGCCTTCACTTCTGCAATCTCCTGGAGTGTTTTGAATCAGTTTATGGCAGCTTCACACAATTTTCATGACATTAACTGCTGTAATGTGAACTGAAACTGTTACAGGAATGACCACACCAAATCACCTGAGGGTGAGAATATAATATTCAGAGGAGTGTTGCAGACATAAAGAGCTCTGACCTACAGCTGCCCAGCTGTTTCTTTGAGAAAATTATCCCCCTCCATAATATTATGAGCCCTGGTACCTTGCCCCCTTGGCTGTTGAGGCACACTGCTTGGATATTAAAGAAATGTCTTTCTTTGAGACCTGCAGAATGAATGAGAGAAAACTTTCCTTTCCCATTCTCCTTTCAAAGAGGAAAAGTCTGTTTCAAGAATCTTCAGTAAAATAATAAAAACTGTTTAAGATATGACAAAATGCAGCTCTTACACTATTACCTGAAACCCTCAAAATATCTATACAAGAGGAACAACTTACTAGGACTTTGTTTTATAAAACTTTGTTTTCTGATTCTTTACCTTAGGTTTCATCATAGACAAGGTTTCAAATCAGTGGTCTTCCGACAGAAGGAAAAATTGACACCATCATCTACATTTCCATTTTTTACTAATTTTAATTATCCTTAGAACTGATTTTTCTTTTTCTATTGAGATGACTAATTTCTCTATTTTGAAACTATCAATGATATCCATGGGATTCAATAACTGCAAGGTTTTGTACTTTTGTCAAAGCAAACCCTGGTATCAATACAGGATTGGGGATGAAGGCACTGAGAGCAGCCCTGCTGAGAAGAACATGGAGGTGCTGGTGGATGAAAAGCTGGAAATGATTTGGTAATGTGCACTCACAGCCCAGAAAGCCAAGCATGTCCTGGGCTGTGTCACCAGAGGTGTGGCCAGCAAGGTGAGGGAGGGGATTCCGCCCCTCTGCTCTGCCCCTGTGACCTGAACATTGCAACCAGATCAGGGGTCCCCAGCACAGGCAGGACATGGAGCTGCTAGAGAGAGTCCAGAGGAGGGCCACAGAAATTAGGGATGTAACACCTCTCTTCTGAAAAAAGACTGAGAGGATTGGGGTGGTTCAGACTAAAGAAGTGAAAAGTATTGTGGCCTTTCAATACTTAAAGGGGGCTTGTAAGAAAGACAAGGACAGATTTTTTGTTAGGGAATGCTGGGGTAGGACAAGGGTAGTGGTTTTACACTGAAAGAGGGTATATTCAGATAAGATAAAGGGAAGAAATATCCTACAGTGGGGGTGGTGAAGCACTGGAACAAGTTGCATAGAGACATGGTGGATGACCCATCCCTGAAAACATTCAAGGACAGGTTGGACAGGGCTCTGAGCCAAATGTTCCATTTGAAGATTCCCTTTTTCACTGCAAGTGACACTCACTTTGGCAGAAAGCTCCAAATGCTGGAATAGCCAAAAGCAGGGCTCTTGTGCATCTGGCTGAAACTTGTTTAAAAAACTTGGTCCTGATAATAAAAACTTATTTTTCTGGACTGTTTGAACTGCACTGTCAGCAGCATAGATACACAAATGTCAGCCAATAGCTATTTTTCTGTGCTAGAGGGAATGATGATATCTGATACAGAGCAGAAAATCAAGGGTCAATTTCTTTGTTTATGGGCATGTATCTTTTCAGCAGGTGGATAGAGAATGAACCAGCAGATTTTGCTGGTTTTCCTCAGGTTGACTGGTACCCTTATATACTTTAGATAGACCAAGTGGCTAGTTCTTGTATTTGGCAGCAAATCCTTGAGGAAGGGAGTCAAGGAACTTGCTCAGGGAGAAATTGGGAACAAATTGAACAGAGTCCCTACAAAATTGCTGCTTAGACAGGAGCCCTTTGTTCCCACCCTCTTGTACTGCAGTTCTTACTGCTATCACAGCAATAAAAGGCAAGCAAGTTACTGCTACAAAAGAGATGGATGGGAATTAAAATATTTAAATCACCCAGCTGCCCATGGGGACCTCATTAGTACCCAGTGTGCCTGTGAAAACACCACATTTCAGAAAGCCATCGTGTTATTACCTCACTTGCTGTACAGACACTGCTGTGTCATGACACTACATGAACCCCAGAAAACCTGCTGCAAACAGACTAATCCAGATTTCCTGCACAGCAGGAAAGAAGTCCAAAACCTGACAGAACAGATGAAGTGGTAACAAGCCAAACCAAGCCTTATATTACCTGCTTCTGGTTTTTCAAGGGGTCTTTTGTTACAGATTTGGATAAAATGACCCCAAATTTACTCCTTATTCACTTAATAACTGACCATTTCTTTTTCCAAATATTTTTCTTGCTCTTACAAATTGAAGTCATATATAATAGATCTGAGATTACTTTCAATTTCTTTTGAAATGTTGCTTTAAAAATATTAAATTGTCATTTTTCAAATGAGACTTGCCATGGCCAGAGCTCATTCCCATTGCTACATAAGCACTAACTGTCTTCTTCAGAAGGAAAATCCTGAGAGGGATAGAATTAATTCTGATTATTTTAACTAACTCATTCAGAAATTAAAATTAAAGACCTGTAGAAGTCATATGAACCAGCTGCTGTTCAGTGACCACTGAACACTTTCAAAATTCACATAATAAATTCTCATTTGAAATAAATCTTGTCTTCAAAACTTGTCATGTTGTAACATTTTCAGTCTAATGAATAATTATGTTTATGAAATGCAGTCCAGAATAACTCACAGGTAGCTTAAAGATTTAGGGAACTGCATATATAATCTAAAATGAACCCTTCCTCATCTCTCACAATGTTTATGTAGATAGGTTTATAAAGTGTGTTTTTTCTATTTCTTTTACCTGGAGAGCTTTTAAATGATGGGTCAGAAAGTTTAGATTGAGTTTTATCTCTTCTTCAGTGGAACATTCAAGTCTTAGCAGCGTGATGCTCACTAGCAGATCACTGCTAGTGGACTCTACCCAACCTGACTTCTGTCATCTGAAAGGTATCTATGATCTTCAAGTTAGTGATCTGTATTTAAAGGACAGAGAAATGCACTTCCAAAGTATGACTCCAACCACTCCTCCTTGACACTTGATGAATCTCAGCCTGCCTGTTCATTCAGAGTAGATTTAAGTCAAACAATTTCCTGAGTGATACAACATCGTGCCTGGATTTGCATCTCCAAGCTTAAGGATTTTACCGTAAAATGCAAAAGGTGGGCTTTGAAGAAATCGCTTCAAAAGAGCTTTAAAGACTTTGAATTATTTTTCCTGCCACTAAATTCCCATGACTTCTCACCAAGACCCATGAAACTTGAAAAGGTTGCCTATCTATTCTGCATACCTAATATATTCCTCTTCCCTCCAAAGCATCTGGATCATTTGCAGAGAGAAATGTGTTTTTATAAACAACTCAGCAGTCAGCAGGAGGCCAGATGATAGCTGGCTGGTGAGGTGCCAGCTAAAGACAAGATACTCCAACATTACAGGAGATCAAGTCAGATGAGCCTAACTCCAGGAGGGTTTTGATTTTTATCTTAATAATTCTCTGTCGCTGCATGGTATTGAGTAAAACACCATAAGAAACAAGAAAGAAAAAGTGGAAGTGTGTGACAAAAACTTTTTAATATTGTATTTGTCAGAAGAATCTGATTCAGAGGCTATTATAGTTTATCTGATCTTCTGGCCAGCAGAAGAGAATGAGATTGAATAATGATCAATTGTTACCTGCCACCCTTGTTAGATTTATTTTCCAGTCTGTCATGCTAATAATACTAACAAAAAAATCAAATCAAAAAAGCAAATTTGACTTTTTTACTGCCATCAAACAAGGAGCTGTAAAAGCAAAAACTGGCTGGCAGTTTGTACATCTTTCATTGTCACAATATCCTCAACCTTACAGAACCAGCCAGAAAACAAGCATTGAAAAGGACACCTTAGGGAGATCTTCAAAGACTGTATGCTTTTACAGTCCATGACATGAAAATTTTCATATTTATTTAAACTTTGTTCTTGTGCTTGTATCCCATGAAACATTTAGAATACTTCATCTTATTAGTGAATCCATTATTCTTTCATATTTATATCATTTCCTATGAGTAGGCATACATTCATTTGTATGGCTAATTAGAGGCATACAAATAACCTGTCTCAAACTGCTGCCAAAAAATTGTTCACTTGACAGTTTTCTGACACCCTTGACAACCCCTATCAGTACATCTTCTTCATGTCTTCTAAGAGCATTCTGGTTCTAGATTTTATTACTATGTAAACCTAAACCTGAAAAAAAAATCATTATGTCAGCAATTTTTGCTCCATTCTTTCTACATCGATGTATTGTATTTCTAATATAGCTCTCAACCAGCTAGATCTCTTCTACTGTACCTATTCCATTAATGTTGGCAAAACCTTCATGACTTCAAGCCACAATAAATAATAAAAACCTAAAAAATAAGAATGAGTAATGTGTGCATTTATTTTGTTTAATATTGTTGCGGTTTAACCCCTGCCAGCAACCAATCGCTAGACAGTTGCTTGTTCACTTCCCAACCAGCAGGATCAGGGAGAAAATTGGAGGGGTAAAAGTTGGTAAACTTGTGGGTTTGACAGGGAAAGCAAAAGCTGTGTGCACAAACAAAGCAAAACAAAGAGTTAATTCACTGTTTCCTGTGTGCTGGCAGGTTAATTTTCTTCACCATCTCCAGGAGAGCATGGTGAAGAAAATTAACTCCACCCCAGCCAAAACTACCAAAAATGGACATCTAAATTGAATCTGGGTATCCAGGACTCAGGAAGAGGAGTGATATCATGGTATTCCCCCACTCCTCCTCTCTGGTCTTGTCTAGATATTTCTGAAGGGATTTCAGGGAACTTACTGATTATAATGCTGCTGCAAACAAGAGAAAAGGAAATGGTATTCCTCTTCAGACAACCTTTTTTCTTCAAAGCTGTCACTTTTACTTCAGCACCTTATCAAGATAAATAATTTAATTACAGATAAAGGCAATGGTATTTGCTTGGGTAAGAAATTAGAATGGAGATGTAACAAATATCAAGCCAGTTTAGCCACTTAGTTTTAATCCTAATATCTCTTCCACTCATTCTCCTCTACTGCAAGATAACATTTCCTAGTAAAAAATAATCCAAGTTGTAATTTCATATATCATACTGAGGATAACACTAAGTTTTTGCACTCCTTAAATGGTAATCAAACCCTTCTTAAAAACAAACAGGTGGAACTTTGGCGGTGGAATGACTTGACAGCAAGATCTGCTGTCACCCTACAAGAATTAGTGACAGAATGATGAGCTGACAAGGAAAAGGCTGTAAGGTAAAAGTCCCAGGTTAGACCTGAGGAAGTCCTGGATTCAGCTCTCTGTGACAAGTAAACCCTTGGGGAAAGCACCTAATTTGGTCCATCCTGTCTTTTACTCCTTATTTTTTCTATTTAAAATGCATATTCTAACATACTCTCTCCCAATTTCTGTTACTACTGTCTGTGTAGACTGCAAATTCTTTAAGACAAGATCTCTGCCTCTTATTTGATGACAAAACAGTGGTGTGAAAGTGTCTCTAGCTTGGATGACTTTGTGCCACTGCACTTTGTTACAAATAATAAAATAAAAGCAGTGTTTATTAAATGAAATTTCAATGCACAAATGCAGATAAAAAATGAGAGGGGAGAAAGTAATAAAAAATGTGAAGGTAAATTGAAAAGGTGAAATTCATAATACACATCCCAGATTTTGGTCGAGGCAGCAATCTTACAAAGTCCCAGTGAGGGAACACATTTACTGAGGCTTGGTACAACCTGATGATAAAGCATAGCAAGCATAGACACCATGTGCAACAGTGGCTGAGGGAAAATACATAAAAGATCTTTCAGAAAAAATTGACAAAAATGGAGGGGATTCACAGAAGAGCAGCTAGAATAATTAGAAGCTAGGAAGGATTGATTTTATAGGAAAAGTTAAAAGAACTAGCTATAAACTAGATATGCATAGCTGTAGTAAGAGGGAATAGGATAGGGTAATAAGGAATTCAACTTCTTGTCATAGCAAATGTTGCTGTGGTCTGTTGAATTTTCAAGCAGAACACATATATTTAAAAACCTCCATGCAGCAGACATAATAAGATACTTCTGCTGCCTGAGGGCTGAAAGTTTTAGGGCTCAAACTGTCTTTCTTTATTAAACTTGAGAATGACCCCTCACAGTAGAATCCTTTGGATGCATTGACATGACCCTTTTCCATTGCCAGCCACACCCATTTAAAACCCCTCAACACAAAGACCAGAAATGGATTTGCAGAAGTTTGGAACAGATTTGATGGGCTTGATGTGCTTGCAGTATAAATGCAAATGTGTGACTATGCGTGTGGGCATTGGAAAAAAGCAGAAAAAACATTAAAATAGTGGCCTGTATTCTTATCAAACACCACTCCCAAGACACTTCTTCCTGGACACTGTTCCCAGTGGTCCAGATGAGAAATGTGTTGTTGATGTGACTCACACAAGGTTTTCCCTCTGATAAGAGCCAAACACAAAATGATCTGTCAATGGAAAGTATTGTGTTCCAATCGCAGGAAGATGGCAACACAGAGGCAGTATATCATATGCCATAAATTTCTATTCCTTTTAATGCAACAGGAAAAGACACATATTTCAAATGACCGAGGGAAAACAGACCACAAGCAGCAATCTTGACTAAGATTTATGGAGTCTGAAACAAGCAAGATTCTTAAGGCTTAAGAAAACTGATAGTGATTGTACAGGCCCCAGTCAATTCTAACAGGGGACCTCAACTGAAGTTTTATCAAAGAGCACTTTTAGCTGCTGCAGGCCATTAGAACAACACACAACACAAGTGCTTCTAAATGTCTTCATACTGCTGGAATTCAGATGAGCAAATAGCAATGTTTGGTTGATGCTGCATATGCTTCAATAAAACTAATGTGATGATTGGCTTATTATACAGCAAAATGCAGTTGAATTATTAGCTTTAGTGGCATTTCTAACTGTGTTTTGAAGAGACCATGCCAGGCACTATGAAGCTAATGTTACTTTAACAAACACAAATGGAAAGAAACAAAAAAATCTTCCCTGAAACTCTAAATTATTCATATGAATTACCTCTAAGGAAAGGTTGTCCATCTGATACATCAAAATGCAGTATCCACAACCTACACATTTAGCTCAATGAACAGCAAATCATCCTCATTTTTCAGGAGTAAAAATGCAAATACATAGTGGTTTTTCATGTTGCTTGTATATATATTACTTTATTTCATCTAGGTAAATTATATCCTCATTATCAAACACAGCTACCAGCAACTTCTGGTCAGAAGGTTACGAGCAACACACAGTCATTAGCTACCATACCTCTGCTCTCTCTGCTGACTTTTGACCCTGAAGTCAAGTTGGATTTGCCTGGCTCAGTGCTTGGAAGTCATTGCCATTCAGTGAATGGCTCTCTTCCTTCTGACTGGGAGTTGGTGCCCTGTTTGTGGTGGGAGTGCTTTGCTTCTAACAGTGCCAGCAACTGGACAAGATGTGGTACTCAGGTACTGATCATTTGCTCTGTACTGCTTCTTCCAGGAACATGAGTGAACACCTCATGCTTGAAAATTCATGTCTTCCCTAAATGCATTTGTTTAAAATTTCAACAGGATGCACCTTACTTTTTCACTTTGTTCCCTAAAACTCCTGTGTACAACCTCTTAGCCAGCTGAACTAACAACTAGGAGCTAAAGAGCAAAACCACATCAGTAGACAGTTTCATGACCTATGTTCCCTGTGGATCACCACTGTCCCAATTACACAGTATTGCTGCATCCAGGTTATTAACTGATGCACAGCAGCAGGGAGTGTGGTTCATTTCACTGGTAGTGATGAATACTATCCATTGTACTGTGCCCCAGAACCTGGAGTGTGAAAGTCACTACAGGAGGAGAGCAGTGACTTTATAGAGGTGCTATAACTATACACCATTATTGCCCAAGAAGAGAGACTAATGACTCTAAGCCTCATTTAAAAACTTCACTGGGTCTTTAAGTAACTTATAGCTCTCTTCAAATTCAAGGTAAGACTTAGAGGTTAAGATTTCACTAATAAGTACAGGGCCCTTTCTCGGGCTTCAAGGGCAAGTGGCTTGGCACTGTCATCTACAGCAAACCTCTCATCTCTGCCAAAGGTGCAGGGTCTCATTCACTCTGCCTGATGCAGATAGCCCAGCCATTGTCTAGGAGAGCACTGGATTTGCATGAGGCAAAAACCACAGCAGGGACTCAGCAAGATATAGACAGGGATAGAGTGGTTTTTCAACCCATGCCTTTGGTGTCCAGGTCACTTCTATAAATGAAAACCATCAAAAAAGTTGCCTGGCTTCGTGATAGGCTTTGCTTTGGCACTGTGTCTAGACTATAGGCTAAAAAAGAGTCATAACTCCAGGGAAAAGACAGAAGGTCCTGGGAGCTTTGGTTTAACAGGCAATAGTCCCACAAGGAAAAAATCAGTTGATTCAGACTGAAATAAAAGAGCATTAAAGTTTAATGCAACTCAAAATTTCAGGTAACTAGGAACTGGGGTTGTTAGCCACAATTCCCTGCTAGGAAGAAGACAATATTAGTGATAGCAATATTCTAAAACTTGCAAATGAGGTTAAGTCATGCAAAGAAACAACTTCCAGCTGATATGTTTGACCTAGGTCAGTGCAGGAAAAACTCCCGTTAGTCCCCTTTCTAAATGCAAATCCTGCTTCAGGCTCCACTGCAGTAATAATTCATAGCTTGTGCAGTCAGCCCAGCCACCATGGGGAGTGGAAATTGCACAGTGGCTAAAGCCACACAAGATATACAGATGTATTCACATCACTCTTCTGCCAAACCTCAACTGGCAGTCCCAAGGGCCAGGCTCATTTTCTGAAGTTTCAAATAAAGGGTGACTTGAACCCTTCTAAGAAACCCATAAACATTAAGTGATGATCTTTTATTACTTACTAAGTCACAATTCTTCACCTCTCAATGATGATTCAAGTGGCTAAAACAGCAGTCTTTTACTTCCAGGAGTGAAGGGAAACAGGAGGACACGGGACAATACAAACAACCAGTTATTCTTTTTCCAACCAATCCTTAAAACTCTGCTCTTGGACTTTTGGTGACTCAATTGCTTCTCTAATGAGACATGGAGCTGCGTCCCATCTCCTCTGCAGCCCACGGAACACTTGTTTCTGTCATATTTCTATCCTCTTCAATTTTTGTTCTCTTTTCCCTTTTTTCTCTCTGAAATACTTATTTCATTCACTTTTTATTCTAGTGTTAGAGGTGTAACACTAGAATCAGTATCAAAGCTCTACCCCAGGGAGCTTTAAATGGCTGTCATTGCCTCACTGGTCATAGCAGCATCACTGTGCAACTCTCTCATGCAGATAATATTCTGCAGGGGAAAAATAAGATGACTACAGTAATGCCAGCAGTGGTTTACTTTCACTGGGATAAAACAATAATATTTTTACTTTGTATTGATCTGATTGATTTTCCTTTCTCTGCACAAGACAAATGCTCTGACATCTTTTCCTGACTGAAACACACACTGCATTTATTAGCTGCTCCTGGAGACATCCAGCAGGTTCTTTACAGACAAGCTCCTGTGCTATCATTGCTCATGACAAGTGCTAGTGAGAAACCTGGCATCTCTCCTGTCCACAGAACTGAGCCACAGCCATGTACTGGTGGGTCACGGCTGACTCCAAGTCAGTTAAAATCAAACTTAGTAAATGCTGGAAAGCTGATGAAAACTTTATGGATAACAAAGACTATTTGTAACACTAACACTTGCTCAAAGTGAGACATTTACTCAAAAGTAGGGTAGAAGCAAAGAAGCAAGTTTGAAGGGTACTATGTTTTAATCAATGCAAAAGAGTTTTGAAGCATAGAGAAAAATAAATATTCAAGTTCCTTTTATGTATTTTGTGATGTCTCCAGTATAAGCACCTACATCTGACCCAGACTATATTCTTAGACTATAGTTAATAGAAGTTAACGAGTTAATTTATTGTTAACAGAACATCCTTTGATATTAATGGATGCATATAAGAAAGAGTTTCTTTCCATGGTCAACAAAGAAAAAGACCCTTAAACAAGCCAATTTCCTTCATTGTATCAGAGCCCAGTGCTGGGGCTCAGATGGAAATATCTAGACTTTCCTGTGGTAGGAGGGAAAGATCCTGCTGACTCTCTGGTATCCCATGTGGATTCAGCTTCCACAGACATCTCCTGGATTAGCTCTATCATACATTACTGTTGACAATCAAAAGATTGTCTGATGAAAACAGATCAGAAGGCAGTAAGGCAGTTCATTCTCTTCACTAAAGGTTAAGCTATTGAGTGAAAATGAATAAAAAGAAAATTAATATGAATAAAAATTTTGAAATAGTTGACTGAAAACTGAATATGCCTCTATAAAATAAAATCTCAGTGACACATGAGAGAGAGACCTGTGTTGTCTCAATTCTCCTCCCTCCTCTGTAGGCCAATTACCTTTATCATACAGCATCTTTCACAATGTATTGCATTGTGGCCAAAGACCGTTACTCATGGTGAAAAAGTTAAATAGAAATGTGGTTTTATTTGAAAATCATTTTTGACATGACTTTTTTAGTGATTTCACCTTTTTCTCCTAAAATGTTTGTCTTCTCTTGCTCACCGCCCCATGCCTACATCACAGGTCTTTCTCAAGTCTTCAACAATGATAAATAACAACAGTAATTACTGTCTTTTGCAGTTCTGCAAAAACAACTACCCAGACAGCAGAGTCAGTGCAGGAGGAAAGGCTGGATCTGCTCCAGGTGCCAGTGCTGAGATTCCCTTGCAGTCCATGGTGCAACCCATGGAGGACCGCAGGGATGCAGAGATCCAGCTGGAGCCCCTGGAGGAGACCTGCACCAGGGAAGGTGGATGCCTGAGAGAGAGCTGTGACACCATGGGAGGACTGTGCTGGAGCAGGGTCCTGGCAGGGACCTGCAGACTTGTGGAGTGAGGAGCCCATGCTGGAACAGATTTCCTGGTAGAACATAGGATCCTGTGAAGGACCCACACTGGAGCAGGCTGTGCCTGAAAGACTGCATCCCATGGAAGAGTGACCCATGCTGCAGCATTTTGGGAGGACTGTCTTCTTCTGTCACCTTCAAGGATAACCATTTGCAGCGAGAAAGTGTATTTCGATTTAACACGATTAAGTGCTTAAACTGGAACTTTGGGTTGTAATTTCTAAAGGAGTTCTTTTTTCAGTTTTATAGATGCCCTCAAACCTTAGACAAGATTGTAAATCCATCTAGAATCCATGCACAAATCCCAGGTACTGTTTATCCAGCCTCTATCTCCCACCTTGGATGTCTCCAGGTTCCAGGCTCCTTTTAGTCACTGGCTAGTCTTGTTTGAAGTTCGCTATCAAATCACTCACATATCTCCAGAGAGAGAAGAGAACAAGGCCACACAGCAAATAGTTAGACATAGACTTTAATAGGAAGATAGGAAAGATTACAATGATAATTATTTTCTCTTCTTACCAGATACAAAATTCTAGATTTAATCTCGCCAAGGGTGTGCTTGAATAGCTTCATCAGTTGCCTAATGATCACTGACTGGTCTTTGTTAGTGGCCCTATTATCTGTGTTACAGTTTAGGAAGCTGTGTGTTTAATTTTTGTTTTTTCTGTAACTGAATTTGATTTTTCCTGTACCTTGCCTTTTATGCTGAACAGCTATTAACCAGATGGCCTTAAAATCACTAGCCATTGTAAATATCACATATGAGGAGATATTGAATATTATAAACAATTTGTCTGTAATGTAAAAACATCTTTCTACTGTCCTTGTCCTACTGTCATTTGTAAGTGTTGTACAACTAGAGCACTACAACTGACAGCTGCTAAAGAGCTCAAGAGCTATCTCTCTAATCATGACCTAAATAGCAACATATCAAATACCCATTGAAATGTGATTAAGACATTCCTAAATCATGATGGATAGTAGAAAGGAAGGAACAAAATCTGAGCATACAATGATGCCTGACAACTGCAGATAGTGTCTGCATGGTAAAGGAACCATTGCAATGACTCTGTTTGGCATTTTAATTCTTACATGCTCCATGGAGTACAAGCAAAGTGAATAAAGAAAGTTATTTATGGTTGCTTCTGATCTTCATTGTGCCTCTTTTTCTATTTGTGTACACCTTGTGTGTGTGTGTGTGTGTGTGTAGAATAGTTTGTGAGCCAAGCATCCTAGAAAAATTGCAATGATAAGCCCTGACAAACGTAACTGGCTCTGTTGAGTCAGCTCCTTTGCTTCAGATTTGCTGTTTCAGCCTCCCAGTTGTTTACAGAGGTCAAGCCAAAACAATCTCATTCTGCTTTTTAAAAAATTATCTAGATGGAAAAAGGTTGAAGTGATGTCACATCTGCATGGAAGCAAAATATCAGTAATCATATCCACAAGAATATATGAGTAGAGGATTAATATTTATGCCTGAATTTACTGTGCATGGAAATGAGATACTGCATCCAAAATCACCTGAGGATACTCCTCAGGTGAGATTCTGATCTCAGAGAATCAGCTACAAATTAGGATGGTTGACTTTAATTAAGATACATTTGCATAAATGGAATCAAAGAAGCATCAATATATTAACTCCTATCTAATGATTTCCAAGACACAAAACAAGGATCAGAGAGTAAAATACTTGCCCATTTCTTCAGAGATTCCTTTTTCTAACAAAGAAAGATTCCTTTGGTGTTTTTTTTTTTACAGCAAAAGTCTGAAAATAGAATTAACTGTCGGGATATTTTAGTCTAGCCTCATTTGAAGATGCTTAAGATCCTCATCACAGACAAAGACAGTTGTGCATCCTTTGAATGAGTAGGCATGGTTCAGTGCAGTATCACTTCACACAGCTGGAGTCTGTGTTGACATCCTTTTTAGCTAAATCCTAAAACAGCAATCCTGGTCCAGTGATCCTGGGCCTCAGGTTGATGAAGCAATAATGATATTATATATAAGCCTGGGAACTTGACTTCTACAAAAGCCTAGAAGAAACCCAAAGCTATCCCCACCATTCTAGCAGTGTCTGAAGCACCACAGCTCTGCTAGGAGTCTGGGTCTTGTGAACACAGGGTGCCCTGAACAGACAACTAGTCAGTAATTAAGGCAGCTTTCAGACCTGTACTGACCAGTAGAACCAGAGATGAAATAATTACATTCCAGCATGGCAGACCTAATGTGCAATTACCTGTTAGAACACTAACGAAACAAAATATACTATTTGACAGATATTAAATTAATTTTCCTGAACTGAGTCTGTTTTGCTAATGACAGCAATTGGTAAGTGACTTCTCCTTGCCCTTATGCTGACCCCAAGACTTTTATTGTATATTCTCTCCTCTGCCCAGTTAGGGAGGGGAGGGATAGACTGGCTTTGGTGGGCACCTGGCATGCATCCAGGGTGAACCCACCACACAAGGACGAGCACATGAGCCACACGGGCATGCAAGTACTCTTGGGAATAAAACATTGTGCATGTCTTCTCCTGTTATCTGCTTGTGTCACTTCATGATCTCATAAATTGTAACTTTGGTAAAGATGACAAGATGTGCCCTTCATCTTTCCGAGGACAGTTGCCAGAAGAGGTAGCTCAGAACTGCTTTGCAGCTTTCTACAGGACAGAACTCAGAAATAGTAACAGCTTGGCTGCAGAAATGTAACAGTGGTAATGGCAAGTAGGGAGAAATTGAGTCCACACCACTATAGCAATCACTGAAATGAGTCCACAGCAGCTATAGCTATCAGAGAAAATCTAAGAATTCAATTACATAAAGTATTATCTCAAAGACAGTTTTGAATATATTTTCTAAATATCATCATATAACGTTTCAGCCTCATCTCCTTATGGAGAACAAGAAAATAGAGGTTTTCCCCAAGTGAACAAAAAGGAATAACTGTTTTCTGGCTTCTGTTCAATAATTTAATAGCAACTATGCAATAGAGATTAATATTTCTATTTCTGTGACATGATAACAGCCTTAGGATAGCATATGGCCTGGCCAACACACACAGCTCTACAGGTGTCCCTCGAGAGGTACCAACTCAAGGCAGCCAAGGGCTGAGTCTCAGCACTTGGATCATTTGTTATTTTCACGTTGAGGTCATGGGGGAAACACAGCTTTCATTGGCACCTCCTGGTAAAAATGTATTGCAGACCCAAGACTAAGCAATCCTATGGGTCCTCTATGCAGGTTTATGAGCTGAGGAAAAATAAAACTACACGGCCTGCCAGTCTTCTTGAGCCACAGCTGCTTGATCAGATCTTGCAAGCCCTTTCTAAAGAGCTCAACAGGAGAAAAATGTCAGACATATAGCTCCCAGGAGGCTTCAAAGGAGCATATCTACAAACCAGAGGGGAAATGTATCCTTCAGTCTACATCCTCCCTGTCCCCCAGCCTAGCACAGGATTCCTGCAGCACTGAAACAAGGACAAACGAACAGAACTAACACAATAGTACAGAGCCACAGTCATACTAAGAGAAACTTTCATAGCAATTTCTATCCTCAGCCATTAAGGTGCCTGCACAAGCAAACGTCCTGTGATTAAATTATACACACCACAGGTCACAGGGGAGCCCTCTGCTCATCCACACAGACATTATTTTGCATAGCAGAGTCTCAGATGGCAAAGGAGAAAGCATGTCATAGAGGTTTTTATTTAGCCCAAATGCTGTTAAATAATTCAGGTCATTATTAAAATATGAAACAAGATTCAAATAGAAAAAATATTTAAATTTTTAAACAGGAAGCATTTAAAACTCTTTATTTGGATGGAATATATCATTCCAGCATGGCTTTTAGCAGTACAAAGGTCAGGATTCCAATCTGGGTGGAATGCTAACCTAAAGTACACATATTCAATTCAAAAATACCAAAAATAACAGTGAAAATCTTTAAATAGCTTGTTTCAATCTCATTAAATAATTGACACATTGCACAAAACACTCAGTATAAATTCTCCTAAGGCACTAGTGATGCTAAGGATGAATTCAAATTGCTTTAAGTGACAATGAAATTAAAGCACCTAGTCTGTGCTGATTTTTCTCTTTCTTCATAGTCCGCAGAGAGGAACAGGTGCTTCCAGATGGTGATTCATTCTTCCTGCCTTAAGGGACTATGTACCCTCTGCAGTCTCCTATTCAGTTTTGGCTGTAGAAAGACCCCAATCACTTTTTGTAGCATAGCCTACTTTTTAGACTATTCATCTAAATTTCTTTTTTCTTTTTCTGCATCATTAGTTGATGCAAATCCCACTGCATTACAAGAAATGCCACAACAAACTCAGTAACTTGTTTAGTGTATGCTGACTGGCTTAGTTTGAAGTTATCTAGAATTTTAGTTGTCCCTAAAGCTATAATTAAGTGAATAACAGATTTTTCCAAACAAGTGTCAAAAGCAAATAAGATAAACTCAAATTCCAGATTAGACTCAATCTAACCCAAGATTTTGAATTTTGTAACAGATTACAAAAAGAAGTTTCAGATTTGAAATAAATACTTCATTTAGTAACAAATGAAATGAACTGTAGAATGATTTGGGAAGAGGTGGGAGTTTGTTACAGACTCCCCAGACAAAAGTAGCATTCAAGTCTTTCTGCAAACTAGCAGAAGCTCACATTTTTGTGTGATTTCAAACATCCACACATCCTGAAGATCAGCATGGCACTGTGGAAGCAGTTCATAAAGGTGCTAGACTAAAACTGGTGACAACATCTTAATGCAAACCTGGTAGAACAGTCCTGTTTAATGGCAAAATGATGCTGTGCCAATGAAAACCCACAGAGAAATATGCTCTGATTTCAATGCAAGAACTCAACAAGAGGAATAATCCCATTTGGGGAAAGATTCTTAAAATAAAGAGTAAAATACATAGTTCAAGGAAACTGAATCATAGGAAAAGTGGAATATGGATCCCTTCTTCCATACTGAAATCCCATCCCAAGGTACCGTAAGTGATAGATCTGTGCCATTGATTTTAGTTGAATGTCCACTCAAATAAAAATTACTTACATGAGATTGAGAAAATAATTCTTTTTTTAAAGTGATACTACCAGCATGATGTTGAATCAGTTCATATAAATGATGTAAAAGTAGTTTCATATCAGACTGTGTATTAATTTGTCTACAAAATTTTAAATCTCTAGAGTTGATGCTTCCTATTTCAGTCTATTTTTTTTTTCTCCTTCTCTCTAATGGTAGGGTGACCCAAATATGACCCTCATGAATGGAACTGGAAGTGAACTTGACAGAAGATAGAATAACCTAATTCAGTGCACAGTAAGCTCTGGACATTAAAAAAAAATTAAACACTGAAAAAGCAGTAGAATCTTACCTCCCATCTCTTGAATTAAAACTTTCACACCACAATGCTCATGTTAAAATAAAAAAGAAAAAAGAGCTTTGAACTTAAGTTACATTTTTGTAGATGACTGGTGTTCTTTAATACAGACTCATTAAAAAAGTTGTTGTAAGTATAATCATTTTTCTGACCATGTAACAGAAAAAAATGTAATTTTTACAATCCTGTATTCACTGTGAGAAGCCTTAACATTTCTAGTTTCCAAAGTCTCATCATTCATGTCTCATCCATGTATACTACTCAAAGAACACCATCACTTTTAAATATACTTAAAGCCACTTTTAAAGCTCTTCTGCCTTTCATAATTGCATTAGAAGTGGTTCAAAGAGACATAGCTATTCTTAGCTGAAGAATATGTTATCAGTTGCCTGATGAAACAGCAATTAATGGTGGTTATGTTCAGTCCTTGATGGTAGAAGAGAGCTCTGGTCTCATTTACATCAATATTAGTCAGGAAAAACTTCAGTGAAATAATAAGAATTAGCTTGGTATAAATCAGTTACCAGTTCAGTAAATGGGAACAAAAGAGATGCTCACTTTCAAACTAAGGATAAATGATACACTGTTTAAATTAATTTCCTATCAAATAAAATTACTGATCCTAGCAGGTTGATTGTCATAATTCTTGTTGATTAAGACCTAAATTAAGTCAACATCTTCAGTAAGGAAAATACGTTGACTGCTTAAAAACTTATTGAAACTAATATTTTGGCTGACACTTTAGCACAAAAAGCTCCTAACACACCCATCACCAAAACATTTAGAATGAGAAAATCTGCCAGAGACAGATCTTGTACCAAGAGCATCAACACTTGAAGAAAGAGAACTTGTGAAGATCATATGGGAGCTGGCTTGGGCACAGCCAGAGCAATCACAGAGAAGAAAATAGTCCACTGATTGGAACCCCATTTAAAAATATGGCAACGATACTGCAGTGAAGTACCCATTTTGTCTAGCTGAGACTGGCACACAAACCTAAGACTGCTTAAGAATTGTTTTTTTATGCCAGGAAATAGATTCTTTTAAAACAGCTTAATTTAGGTTGGAAGGAACCACTGGAGGTTGTATGAAAACTAATTTGATACACTTGCTTTAAAAAAAGTAATATCCTTTGGATAATATTCCAACTTTAATTAGCTGTGGAATAGGATCAATTTTCTATGAATAGTATAAGTTAAATACACCTACAAATATCTGTAAATGCAGGTCAAATTACTTTTTCACCTTCTTCTCCTGAAAATCTTTGTAGTGATTCGACCACCTTGAATGACTTCTAAATATATCCCACTAATTTCTAATCTTCTGTATAATCTAATTCAATGTTCAAAGTAGAAGCTGGTTTGATATTGCCTGTTACAGATGCTTTTGTTGCCAAACAATATCTTTTGCCTCAATTGAGCTGGTATACCACTTATTCTACACAAAATCAGCCAAGGTAGCTCGAGGGCTTAAGAAAGCAGGTGCCATGAACTTCAATAGTGAAGAGTTCTATCCTTACACAAATCTTCCCACAGGTGTTAATGGCCACCTCATCACAGGCACCTCCCTGAAAAATATGAAAAGGATTCACAGATAAAGAAATTAACTTGATTTCCTCATTATGGAAAGAGTATAAATGCAAGGAAGATTGTTAGATAAACTGAATGAATGCCTGTTCTTTCTCTTCTTTACAGAAGAGTTTGGACTAAAATTGTTATCTTTCCTTAAAGATTTGTATGCACATTCTCCCTCAGTAAAGGATATTATATATCACAGTATGAGTGCGTTGTACAAGTAGGTTACATTTAATGAGAAAAAGAACTTTTTTTCAAATCTAAAGATAGCAGAAACTAGTATGTCACCAAAAATAGTCTTTCTCATCAGGATGCCTGTCCTTACATTGGTTTTGGACAATGACACAAAAAGTAACACCCATTTTCCCTCCATCATTAGGAAAACTTCACTAAAATAATCTTGATAGAATGTTTAAAAGTTTCTAGCCTTCGATCAAAAAGTAAAACTGAAAGCTTACAAAGTAAAAATGTGCTGATCTGCCCATCATTAAGCTGAGCAGAAACCTCAGAAAATATCTCTTTAAGATATGACACTCTATTCAGTATTCACTCCTACTGTATTCTCACAAGTATTAAGAGATTTTCACCACTTACTTTCCCCACATCTGGTTGTGCTTTACAGATTGCACCATTGTATCTCACTTCTTTTTGGGTTTTTTGATTGCCAGACAAGGAAAACATACAGAGCTGGATTCCTGAGATACCTGACATCCCAGACATGTTCAGGGATGAGAATATAAAATTCAGGAGCAAAGAGTGAGAAATTATTTTTATCACAGTTTTTATTTTCCTTTCTCAGTGCATGCCTAAACTACATCTACTTGTTCAATTCTTCTTTTTATAATCTCAGCTTCTTCATTTTTCTGAAAGCATAAATGAGGCTATCTCTCATTACTAATCCTCTTCTACTTAAGTAGCACAGAGGGAAGACATTCAGGCTGTCACTGACCACAGCTAATATCCAACATTCATTCCCCTCCAGCCTGGCCGTTGGCATTGGCTCGCCAGACATCCAGTTCTATTGGATTCCCATATCTCTGGTACACAAGGTATCTAGGGGAGGAGTGTGACCAGTCAAGTGTTACTACCCACATTCACGTCCACACTGCAAATCAGCAAATGCAAGTGAGATACCTCTTTGACCGTGCCTAAACCAGCAGTGAAGAGTAAATTCTGGATTGGAGCACAGCCTAATTTTATGTTCCTTAAAAGCAGGAACTGGGGTCTAATGCAAGGAGCTGCATGGTATTTTTGCGTGAGGAGGTTGTTTTCCCCCTTAGCTTTCTTGTTTGAGGAGGTTCCCACGCTTACAGTTTCAAAAATAAATAAAAAGCATGGTTCAATGTCACTAGTCCAGTCCTGTCTGCCACAGTCTACAGGCAGCCTAGAAGGCATGGCTGGCTAAGCTGAGATCTCTTTTCCTAGAAGAGATGGTTGGGTGGAGCACAACCTGTGGAATACAGGAAAAGGAGTTTCTGTGCTTGCAGATATTCGAAAGCAAGGTGGACATTGGTCTGGACAACCAGCTCTAGCAGACACTGTTCAAGGAGAGGGCTTGAACTAGGCAATGTCCAGAGCTTTCTGCCACCCTTATCTATCCTGCAATTCTGTGAAGAGCTAGATTTCAGAGGGTGAAACACAAGGGTCTGGAAATTTAAGACTAATTTGCACAGAGAGACCGATGGTTGAGCAGTTCACAATTCATACATTATTGAATGTAAATATTAAAAGGAAAACTGAGCTACCCTTTGCTTGATTAGTTAAAGAAAAATTGATAATTTTTCTTTCCAATGTCTTAATAATAGAGAGAACTTTAATAGTACATCTTCAGTATGGTAACACCATAGAAGACTTGCTTCTGTATGCTGTATGACCGATGAGCAGCAGAGGGTATCCATAACGATGGCTGAGCATCACACTTTTGGGGGTGCTCTCTCACTGATTCAGCCCAGAGTCCACATGTATAGCTTCTCTGCCTCAAGCACATAATGGTTCCTCTCCTCTCCCCTCCCCTCCCACCTTCTCTCCTCCCCTCTCTCTCCAACTATTGAAGGATCTTCTCTGGGGTCTCTGGAAACCCATTCTCCAAACTGATCTCCACTGCTTAGGCTTTTATCAGTAATCTCTGGTCTAGGAAGCACATAAGTCTCCCAAGTGAATATTCTTCATCCATCTTGCCATGCAGTTTTCCATCATCACCAGTCTCTGACAGACCATACCTTTCTACTAATTATCCTCTACCAATCAACCAAAGGTGATATTTTTCTAATAAAAACCTCCATTCTTTAATACCAGTCACCTCAGTTAGTTTCTATGCTGTATATCAATCAACTTAAAATTCAACAGTGTATTTTCTCTTTATACCAACTAACTTTGCACCTTTGCCTCTGGCTGACCACAGGCATGAAGGGAAAACCATGTGGGCTTAACTCAGATGGCAAGATGATAACAATTACCATGGCAATATTTTATTTGACTGGGAAGCAGAGGCAGAAATAGAGGTTGCACAGCAGTCTCTGTTTTCTCTTTTCGTGCTGCAAACACTGAGCATTGGGGTGAAGGACAAGGAAAATATGTTCCCTGAAAATTATCTCTTGTTTAAGATTAAGAGTGCAGTGCTTTAGAAAAGCACTAAGAAGTTTCTAAAGCCTAAGTGACTTTTCCTCATGGGTATCCAAAAATTAAAAAGCACACAAATGCAGCTCTTCTGGCTGTAAAATGCATTAAGAGTGAACATATAAAAGCTCCCATTCAGATTATTACTTATCATGTTCTTGCGTTTGTGTCAGTGAAGAAATTTTCTCCTACAGCAGAGCAGCCTAAAGCCCAACACTTAAAGACAGTTCAAAAAGTTTATATGATTTATCTTGCTCACAGTAAACCATCTGGCTGCATTCAGAATACCATGAAGACACAAATTAAGCTGCACATCTCACTGCTCTTTGCAGTTCTGCTCACACATTGATCTCTGCTGGAGTTTCAGTGACATGACATTTCCCTGCAGGATCAATAACTGTGCCTGCAGAGGTGTCTGGGCTCCATGGTGTACAAGCAACTCTCAGAGCCATTCAGCTCCCCAGCACCACTCTACATAAATACATGGATTTGAATCAAAGGGAGCTGGTGGTGACAAGCAAATAGGAAATAACACAATGGTAGAAATAAAAGTTCTCAATGGAAATGAGTGGAGGAGCTGTCAACTGGAAATGTTCAGGGGTGGAACAATTAACTCTTTCCAGACACAAGCTCAAGAGAAAAAGGATTTTAACAATTTAAAAGTGTCCAGAATGTTGGGCAATATTTCAGTATTTGCAAAGGGCAGATTGAATGGACACATTCTAATAGATAAGAGGGGATAGAAACTGCAGCTGCCAGTCCTGTGTCGACTGTATATTTGAAGTTTTGGCTTGGGAAAGCCAGGTTTAGTTCACACTGACTACCTGATCAGATTCCAAGACAAATGAGGCTCATTTGGAACTGTCAGACTAACAGATAGAGAAGGAAAAGGATAAGAGGTCACAGTATCCTCAAGAATCAGTTTAAAATTGGAAGTACCACAGAAATCACATGCTTAGCTGTAACTCTGCTGAGAATGACTAAACTTGGAACCTTTATTGGGTAGCGCTACTACTGTCAGTTATCTCTTGCTTTTCTGACTCTTCAGATCCAACTTAAATGTCCTGATTTTTTTCCTAGACCCTTTCAAAGGTAGGCTAGGCTTTTCCCAAGTCAAGTCTGGCTATAACTCCAAACACTTCTGACTCCAGAAAACTCTCAGGCAGTAGAGAATGAAATGAAACAATTTGGGTTGATCCACACCAGAGTAGTGCAATGCTGCCCAGAAGGCCTCCCTGGGTATCCACACAACCTCTGGGACATATTTGCCACAAAACTAGAAGTTTTGAGGCTATGAAAGAGACATCACTGCATTTCAGGCTCTTTGAGCTGAAAAATGCATTAATTTTTGGTAACTATTTCTTAGAGCTATGCAACTGGAGCCATGCTTTGGACTTGAAGCAGACTTGGATCAAGTACTGTGCACTGCAAATACAACCAAATGTCTCTTTAAAAATCTGTGCTGTAGAGAGGGTTTAGGAGCTACTCTGCATTCCTTGGCTTTGAGGCTGGCAAATACCCTCAGGAGAAGTTTCCTAAGAGCATGGATATAACCTTTATTGAATTCCTACAACAGTCCCTCTGAAATTAAGAGTAGCAAAAGACCTTTGAAGATCCCTTCCATACCTATTCTGTGGCTGCATTTTGGTTTAGACCCTTCTTGTTCACAAATAGCGACTTTAAGAAAAAACAGTATATATTACAGAATGCATTAAATGCAGAGTATGAAAAGAAACATGTCAGATTATTTATCCACTTTACTACCCCAAGTTTATAAACCTGAAGGGGTTAGGAAGCTTTTTGAAAATAGAGGTCTCTCAAAATAGTGAATAAATATATTTCTCACTGAATAAAATGAAAACCACAATGATTTCAGGATTTTCCAAAGTAGATTAAATAAAGTTACATAGGCAAAGCATATCATTCCATCATCTTTCTGAACAACCAAACTGCTAAATGTATTCTATTTGTATTACCTCTGTCATACAACTGTCAGTGAAGTTTGAGGCCTCTTGTGTTAGTTGAAACCAATGCTGAAGGGAACAAGCTCCAATATAAAGTGAAGATTTTGTCTCCTAAATAAATTATTCATAAATTCTCTCAACAATTTAACCCACAATGTGTGAAAATCTATTTATGATTGCCTGAAATCACACCTCTGTTCTTCCGACTTTTTGCTGAGCATATAATCTCATTCAATATTAACAGAAACTCCACCTCTTTTACCATTGCAGGAATGACATAGCTAGGTAAGAAAATGAAAATTCCTACACTTTCATTTGCCATTTTCCTGGGTAATTCTCCTGGAACTACCAGTAGGTTGTGCTCTTTTAAAAGCCAGAAAGGAAACTTTAAATTTATTCTTTTGTCCTTCAAAATTGCTTCTTTGAATCATCTAATACTTTTTAAGATCAAAAATACTTCAGAAGTCAGCAATGGGACATCACTACAGAGTTCCAGGTTTGTCATCTGCAAACAACTGATTATTTCTAAAAATGCCCATAATATTATGATTAGGAGCAGCTATCAGAAAAGAAGGAATTTTTTGTTCTATCATATGATAATCATTCTCCTTGGAAACAAATCCAGAAAATATGTTGTTCTATTGCATACTCTGGAGGATAATCTGGATCAGGAGGTTGTGTAAAAGAAACAAATTGAAGATCTAAGGATTCAAGATCTAAGTGGAGAGCACACCTGGGCTACAAATTTCAGGAGGAGCAGCCCTCTGCCAGCAGTGCATGTTTCCACAAGGCATGATATGAGATCCACCTTGCTGGCTGTATAGTTCAATGTTATCTCAGACTACAGTCAAAAGCAGAAATAAATGGTGTTGGAACACAAAGCTCTGTGAAGCTATCTCTGGTAAGGTTCTTGTGGAAGTTTTGCATAGGCAGGGAAATTCTGCACTAACCCCTGAGCAGGCATCAAAGAAATCCCTAGGTGGAGCCAGCCCACCTCCTATCAAGGCAGGCAGCTTTAGTGGTGAATAAAATACATGACCATCTGTGAGTGCTTTGTTCTCTTCCTTGGTGCATTTATCTGCCCTCAGGCAAGGACAGAAATCAGGTATGAAATTGAATGAGCTCCTTGAGCCTTTCCCTAAGGGAGATTTTAACAGGGAGTCAGGTCTGTGTTCCCATGCCATCATCCATGACTAGAGCGTTATCTGCTCTCCCTCAGGTATGCCTCAGTCAGATGTGGTCACAGCTGCTCTATTTGTCTGATAGAATTATAAATCTGAGCTATCACTTGAGCCAGCTCTGTGCAGGGAGCTACCTAAGGACCACAACTAGAGCTGGAAGCTGGGGAGGAAGAGCCAGATTGTCATGAGGAAGAGCCAGACTGCCAGATCACTGGGCACATGTGAAAAAGTGAATAGTGAAATAAGCTATTAGCCTACCCATTTCCTCCTCCTGCACAGGAAAAAAAAGTCTACAACAGTGAGTGATCCAAGGATAGATATCTGGAGAGACACAGCTGTTGGTAAGGAACATCTCTCACACATGAGTTGTCAGGGAGATTTACATCAGCCCAGCTCTAATTTGCTCCTGTGAACTGAAGGTCCATTAACAGCTGGAGTGCATTTGAGGCAATCCTAGAGCACATCTTGTGGTCACTTTCATGCCAAAGAAATCCAATTTGCGCACTTCCAGTCTACTCTGCTGTGTGAATAAAAGTACAGCAAAAGGGATGCACAGGTGGTTTTCTTCAAAAGCTCCCTCCTGACACAAACTCAATCACTAATATTAGATGCATCTTGAAGACAAAATGCACTCTGGAGTTATAGCTACGGCTGTCTACTTGGTGGCTGACCTGTGCTTTATGTGTGTTTTAACCTGAACCTCCGCCAGAGAGCTGTAAAACATAAAAGCCTGCGAATTCTTGCCTCCCTGGGAAAGGAGCTAAAAACTCATGTCTCATGTTTTAAGCTGTAAAGGGGAACACTAGACACATTGGTCTTCAAATACAAAGAGAAGGGGGGAGAAAGAAAGAGAGAGAAGGGGAGTGGAAATTTATTAGTCTTTGGCACCTAAAATGCCATCCCCCATTTTGCACTGCCCTCTACAGATGGCATTACTTTACTTCTTTAACTAGGAATGTTCTGCCTATTTTATGTGGAGTAACTTACAAGCTGAGGAAAATACCATTACTTTCAATACACGGGATACAGCTCACTTGGAGCAGGAGCAGCATTACTTTCCTGTCACTGAGACAGACAGAGGGTTTCCCTATCAGTATTTTTCAAAAAACAGTAAATTCAGTTTTTAAAACTCAGTTTCCTAAGCACAAAACAATTTCAAAACCTTACTCCAGAAAACATGAACTTTATTTCTGTAACACTTTTTAAAATAGTGTGATTTATTTGTTTAGAATGTGGTTTCCCAATTCATAAATGTAACCTTATGACATCTTGTTTCAAGATAGTTTTATTTCAAGAATTGATGTCAATCAGAAGAATGAAATTAAATACAGCATTCAACTACCAGAAACAGGTACATTTTATTTTGAGTCAAAGGAAGTCCTTGGTGGGGAGATTTCCACAATAAGGAAGTGAATGATGCTTCCACACCAAAGGTCCCAGACTGATCCTAGGATTCCAGCCTGTCTTTTTGTCACAACACTGCTCCTTGACCCCAGGCAGGACTTGACACCATAGTTAATAAAGATGAGCAGGTGTGAAATCTTCAGAAATGTTTTCTGCTCTGTTCTGTAAAATCTCCAGGAAAGGAGGAACAGAGAGAAAACGAGACACAAGACAGAACCATCCCACTTGGCTTCATTCAGTACCTCTGCTGAATGTACCTTCATCATCCCAAGGAAACTCCCATACTGTCCAAGGGAGCCAGTAAAAGCAGGTTTAACCTTCTTCACAGGACAGCAAAAAGCACCTTTTAGTAGTCCTGGAGGACTCCTTCTTACACATCTGCACCACACTGGCTGGGCAATGTGCCATATGCATGATTTCCAGCAGCATTTCTCCGTGAGCATCACCAAGCTGGGAACATACTTTAAAGGCTATAAAGATGGAAAAACATGTATGTATACATGTTCCTAGGGACAAGAAAGGAAGTCATTGGCCTTTTTGGTTCCTTTTAAAGCAAATGAATATTTAAATATCTGAGCATGGACTTGTTTGACACCCAGGCACTTTCAAACAAATGAGAAAGTATTGCTGAAAACAACTCAAGAATACCAGAAGTTAATCACCTTACATTCCCTTATTTGCTATTACAGACAGATGAATACTCATTATTTCACATAAAAATTTCCATATGACCTAAGAAATAAGATAGATATTATAACCTCTGAGCAAAAAGTAATTCCATATTCTTCAAGCTTTCCATAGAAGAACTATTATGTGGTTGAGAGATATATAATCACAAAAGGATTTTATTTTTCCCCCTTTATTTTAAAAGAAGTTGGTTCTGAGAAGAAAAGAAAAAATTCACCTATGTTGGACACTGCTTGCCCAGTGTAGGCTTGGCATGAATCTACTTTAAAATTCCACACTTCTGCATTCCCAGAAAGACAAAACCATATCACACATTCATTGATGTTCACCACAAGAAACTGCAATTCCATGGTTTGGTTGTACAAATTACAGTCAGCCTTATCCTGTCCTCTCCTCATATTTATAGTGGTTGAACTGAACTTGATTTAGGCTGAATACCCTCTCACTCACCTGTGTTGACTTCAACACCTAAGTACCTGCTTGAAGTATAATACAATACTTAGAAAAAGTCTGTAGAACATCATTATCATATCATAATTTTTTTGGCAGTGGAATGTATTTTCTGAAGTTTGGCCCTTGCCTCTGACACACTATCCACTGAGAAATTCACATCCACCCATATCCTGTTTCCACACATACTCCATGTTTTCTGTACTGAAGCTGGTCTTTGGAGTTTTTCAGCAGTAGATTGTCACTCAGAAATTCCAATTTACAAACACAGAAGCATTTCACCAAAAAAATAGGAATTCAGTGAAAATTTCTAAACGGCCACACAGGGCAGAGATTTAATTTACAGTAAATATCAGAAAGAACAGTGGAAACATCCTCAAATAGGAAGAAAAGCCAGTAAAAGCCATAAACACAGAGGAAAAACACTGTTGGCTAAGAAAGCATCGTCACTGCATATTACTGAAAACTGAGACATGCACTGAAGAGAGAGCCCTGCAATAAACCCACAGTTTCTACACTCCTCCACTGGCAAGAGCTATTGACCAATTTCGCAGACCATGTAGTAGCCCCATTTATGTCCGATAGTCCAGGGACAAGGCAGTCAACCAAGAGGAAGGTTCAGGTGCAGATTTAAAGCAGGCAGAGTGGGGCTTCAAATACCTTCCATGTAGTCTGTAGCCAAAGTGTGAAGTCCTTTCTCCCAGAAGCCACAATTTCCTTATATTTCAAAACTATTACTCAACAGGATGGGAAAGTATAACTTATCCTGGTAGGAGAAATGCAAGCCAACATTAACCTAGATTATGCATAATACATTATACTCTAACTCATAAGGGAAGAAGCCAAGTAGCATGGATAAAGATACCAGAAATTTATGGAGGGTATACATCTCACTGTAAGAATAAATGTAAGGCTGATTGAACGGGGCAAAATTGAATAACTTTATTTCAGAACTGGTCAATTAAAACATACATGCAAAAAAGTATCAATATATGGAAGAGAAAGGCTATTTTTCTAAGCAAATTTCTTCAGCATGTCAGCAGTACTTCGTGTTGTAACTAAATTCATGGCTTGAAATTATTCAGGGAATGGTTAAATAACGCAATGCATCAAATCCATTTCAAAATTAACTGCATTTTCGACTTTCTGGCCACCACAAATTATTCTCAGTTGTAATTTACAATAGGCAAGTGTTAATTTACCTAACCCATATTTTATGAATATGTATTGACTAATTGCAAGTCCATGGTTCAGGGTAAATAAATACGCCATTTATATTCAGATAAGTCACACAATCAATTTTCAATCTACTGCCTCAAATACAGTATCAGACTGTGACAGGTTTATTCACATTGACACAAGGTGTCATAGCTCTGTGAACTGCAAAATGGAAATGTCAAACATTATTCAACAGCCACCAGTGGATCATGCCCAGCAGTAACATCCACAGCAAAACCTCAGGATGTCAGTGGCCTGTCTGCTGCTGTTTGACTACAAATTGAACAAAACTCTAATCTAAGCAGACCAGTCTTCACCCAGGGATCAGTTGTGGTGGCGATTTTGTTTCCTGTGGTGGACTTCTAATTTGACATTTCCTCAGCTGCCCAGAGATGAGAGCAGTACTTCTGCCATTAGGTAATGGGAGAAAAGGATGGAACTGTGCCCTCTGCATACTTGGGCTTGGCCTTTTAGGTCACAATCATTGTTAAGAGCAGTTAATCAGGCTTTCAAATTAGTGCAAAAGGTTCCTTCTGTCTCTTTTTTGAGTGTCAGGGCTCATCTTAGACAAACGCTGCATCAGGGATATTTTTTTGCTAAGAGAGCTCCCACATCACTGGCTGCTTTTTTGCACTTTATTCACTACCATTAAAATTTTTCAATTAAATAGAGCATGCTTAAGTACCATTCCAGGTTGAAGTATTCCTGACCTTTTCTTTAACCAGGCATCTTAAGATTCACTTTTTCTCTCCCAAACTAAGTCTGCACAATGAAAATAACAGTCCAGGAGAATCCTTTGTATGCTTTGTGCAAGCGCACTTCAGAGTCCTGCAGAGAAATAAATACCTTAGTCTGTAGAGATTTCTGTGTTCCTTGGATGGGGCTTCATTTTTCCTCCTCTTTCTCCTGATGAATTCCTAAAGGATGACTGAATTATGACCTGGGTTTTCATTTTCACTGCTTGACTCAGTCACATGAACATAGGCTCATAATGCCACAGTAGGTGCTCCAGGGTACTGTGCATGCCCTACTTGTGTTTATCCAAAATGGATACCTGGAAACCTTCTGTTACCCACAGCAGCAGTGAGGGAGGTGGAGAGGGAGCCCCAAATATTTCAGGTGGACCTAAACCTCTTTCTATAGGAAACGAAACTCTGTCCTGACCTATGAGCCTGACGGATGAGATCAAGCAGAGGAGAAACAGTTAAATTTAGCAAACACTGTAACTTGTCCATTCAGCTGCAGCAGTGGAGGTATTCTGATTCACTCAATAACTATTTCCTTACTAGCAGCTTTAGAGCTATTTAATGATGTCGTTATACCCACAAGACCACCTGTCAAAGAGGGGAACACAATGAAAGTGATGAGGTGGTGGAGTGAGATGAGGAAGATACATTCATTAGAGACACGAGAAGACAGCTGGTGTTATTGGGCATAAAGAGGAGGTTGGGGAGCCTTGTTAAAAGTTATGTAGTCTCCTAAAGAATTACAGGGAAAAAAAATAGCAAAAAAGTTTGGTGTTACAGAAAAAGGATTGGCATTTACAGACCTCCTTTAGTTATGCTTCAAATTAAGGGAAATACAGACAAAAGAGTAAATCACAGTTTCAATCAGTACTAAAAAAAGATTAATTTTAAAAAAAAGCTTCCAGTTTCATTTCTTGAATTGGTGTGGGGTTCAGTAAGCAATTTGAATGGAGTCTGCAAACCGGAGTTAATTATTTGCATTAGTATTTCAGATGGCTTCCATGTAAATACCAGCTCTTTGGTGTGCTATGGTCATAGACAAAAAGTAAGATAAATGCTTGATTTCCCTTATAGGATCCTAAATTATGTCATTTAATAGGTAGTCAGCAGCAGGGGGATTGAATGATACAGGCTTGTGAAAACAGCTCTGGGATCTAATTAATTGGGACAAATTATCCAAAGTAATTTGGCATTGAGAAAGGAGGACAGACTCAGGGAGAAATGACAGATGGATACACAGAAAAGAACACAGAAAGACCTTTGCTGTTCTTGAAGAGCTGAGCCTTAAGGCCACTCTGAAAAGATCTTGCATCACTGTTTTGTGGCTTATTATTATGTATGTGACACCTAAATATTCTTACTTGCTACATAGCCCTATGCCCAGAATATAATTTCTCATTGGAGGATTAAACGCAAAAAACCCAGAAGTTTTAATGGCAGCTGAGTGTGTGGTTGGGACTGCTCAGCTTGGACTCCCCAATCTCATCCTGTAACAAAACTGTTTGCTGGGTGGGCAGAACCTTCCAGAAGGGTGAGCCCTGAGTCCCAGGAGGCAACAGCCAGCAGCTATAAGAAGCTGGGCGAGTCAGAATGGAAGATATCCTTCCCTCCCCAATCCCTTAACTGACAGAAGTGGGCAGAGGCTCCCTGAGCTGTGGCCTGAAGTCTCCTGGAGAAGTTTCCCCTGCCCCTCCCCAGTCTGGTGCTGCACTGCAGTGTCTCCTGTGGGATGATGATGCCATGTCACACACTAACACCAAATATACCATAGAATAGTTTGGGTTGGAAGGGAGCCTTCAACATCATCTAGTTCCAATCCTCTGCTGTGGGCAGGAACACCTTCCACTAGACCACCTCCCACTGGGTCAGAGCCCCCTTCAACCGGTCCTTGAGTATTTCCAGGGATGGGGTGATCACAACTCTTGGTAATCTGTTCTAGAGTTTTGCACTCCCATTGTAAAAAGCTTCTTCCTTCTATCTAGCCTGAATCTACCTTATTCTACCACAACAGGATAAAACATCCATCCCCACCTTTCTTTTAAGCTCCCTTTTAGGTATTGAAAAGCTGGAATAAGTTCTCCCTGGAGCTTTCTCTACTCTGCACTGAAAAACCCTAACTCTCCAAGCCTTTCCTCACAGGGCAGATGTCCCATCTGTGACAAGAAGTGTTTTGGGTATTCAAGCCACTTTAGTCTGCTGCCACTGCAGTCTGAAACCACGATACCTACCCCTGGAACAAAATCCTGTTCCCACAGGCTGCTTAGAGCCCTTTGTCAGTAGCTGAATATATCAATATTAATGGACACGGAGGATTGTCACCAGTGTACTGATAGAGCAAGACAAATAAATTGTGTGGTTTACACATGCCTGGCATGTACAAACATCTGGCATGCACATACATCATTTTCAATTCAGACAATATAATCAGAAGTCAATAAGATCCTGGCATTTTTGGCCCTGGTAGAATGCACTCAGTGCTCCTCAGAACTTGACCATACACCACACAGCACATCCAAGCACTGACAGTGAGTCTTACCTTCAGCTCCTTTTTCTTCACATCCACAAACACTCTAGCAAGCAAGCACCCTTGTGAAATACCAAACCACCTGCTGATCTAACTTCATTGGAATTTCTTCAGTGGGATTTCTTCCAGTACAGAATTTGACTGGGCAATGTTTGTCATCCAGTCATACATTAGTGCTGTAGGACATTCACAGAAGTTTCCTGAAGTTGTGCCTTATGAATCTTCACCCCAGAACATCACAGTCACTGACTTAGGAAGCAACCACAACAAAACTTAAGACAGTTCAGTCTGTAAAGATGCATAGACTATGCATAGCCTGCCTCCTAGCCCTGAGACCTGAGGACCTGCTCTGACATTGAAATCCTTCCCTACCATCCCACCAACTATCTATTCATTTCCCTTCTGCATTGTTTTCTCCAGGTATGACCAGGCTGCTGTTAGGCCCCTCCAAAGCCATCTCTTCACTAAGCTGAACAAGACCCGTGCCCACAGTCTTTCCTCACAGGGAAAGTGCTGCAACCCCTCATCATTTTGGTGATGCCCTCATCATGCAAGTCCAACCAATTTCTTGTGCAGACAGACCTAACACTGGACCCAAAACTTCACATGTTTTCTAATGAGCACTGAGTGATGATCACTTTCCTTGGTCTGACTGATACATTCTGTAACATTCTGATACTGCTCAGAATGTTGTTGACTTTCATTCCAAAATTAAAAATTAAACAGGCAACAGCAATAAGCATCCACCATTTGTCAGATGTGCATTTCCCTATCTGTCACACAGTGCATACACACAGGTAGAATTTTTAATCAAAACTATCAATAATTAAGTAGTACAGAACAAGTAGATGGCAAACACCATCCTCAAACTGAAATATCTGCAAATGTATGGAATGTACTGTACTTTAAAAAAGCATAAAAGATATAAAAATTCCACAAATGTCTTCCTATAGAGTAGTTCATCCAGATGTGCTAGAAATCATAGTTTATGACAGCAATTTTCTGAACAACGTTGTTTTAATTGGTAAATGCTTTATTTATAAAATGAGATTTTGATTTATATTGCTGCCCTCAGAAGCACTATTGTACAAACAGAATTGTTTCAAGAACATTCTATGCAAACATAGAATACTGTTCATTGGAGATTCATGGAACTCTCCTCTTACCATGAAATAACTATTACTCATATCCATGAGGCACATCAGTACAGAGAATTCCAAGACCCCGTGCATCTACTCTCAGAAAGCCCAGGCTCCAAAAAAATAGATCAACCTTGCCAACAGGAAAAGAAAGTAGGAAATCACGATAGCTGGGCAGTGCAGAAGCAAATATTGACACCATTTCAGAATTAATTCTATATATTTGGCTTACAGCAGTGCCTGCCATTTTCACAATATTTTTAAAACTATCATTCTTTCATTTTAAAGCATCATTGTGTGTCAAGAAACCACCACTGTCCCACTGTTTACAAGAAATATTTACAAGAAAAACATTAAAGAATTTTTGATAAGTGCTAAAGCCACAGAGAAACTTGGGATCATGACTGACACTGAAATTAAATCCACTTCACTCACTGCCTAAATTTGGAGACTGTCTAAGGTTAAATTAGTGAGGTTTCTGCTAAATAAATTCCCATTAAGTTTCTGCTTAGAAATGGCTCCATCTTGGCCTAGCTTTGAAGGTCTATATTTATCTTCCATCCAGCCTTTCTAGATACTTTTAGGTACAAATCCTTAAGCACTCCAACATCTCTATCAGGCCAATATTCACTTTAAAACACACTTCTACTGTCTTGCTCCTCTCATATGCAAAAAGTCAGTAAGGGTAATCATCCAGACACTAACTTTCAGGTGCAGTTTTACCCTCCTCCAGAGGTCATGCAAAACTATTACTGGATCTATCTGTTCCACCAGTAATCTGCCCTAGCAATATGCTGTGGCATGCTACTAGGACAGCCCTACTTCTTCCAGTGGCCATCATAGTTGGGAAGTGACTTGGGCATATCTGGACTGCACCATTCACCATTCAGTTGCACAAGGACAGAAGACAACTGCCATTGAGCAAGAAATCCAGCTCTCCCAGGGCTTGCATTAAAGGCCTAACCATTTATTTCATCCTGCTTCAGGTCTACCTGCAAAATGCCACTGTTTCTATGACACCTCTTCAGAAAGCCAAGGGAGTGAGTCAAGTTTAAATGAAAAGTGTGTTTGATTTGGTTTGGGGTTTTTTCCTACAACTTTACAATTTCTTTGGGAAAAGAACTGTTTTCCAAAACACAAGATTGAAATGGCAAGTTTCATTAACAAGCTTTATGAGGTTTATTGTTAGAAATTGAGTACCAGTGAGGTGATTTCCCTTGATTACAATTACAGGAGCTAACTTAGTTAATGCCAAGTAGTTGCCTGTGCTTTTGCCAAATAAGAACTATTTCAGAGCTATAAAGGTTTCAGAATATTGTGTAAATGCATATTTTATTTAGATTTCTTATCCCAAGTGTTTAAAACATGTATTCATTATAAAATAATTTCTTCAGTCTATGCCATGGGCTATTAAAAATAAGTTTTACATGATTTAATTACTCTGTTGAGGTAATAGGTGAATAGAAATCATTATATCTTACTTTGTTTAAAAACCTTACATCTACATAATCAGTGCTGCATGCATTGTCATCTCCCAAAGTACAAACTTTTATCTTTTGGATGTGGAAAACATCCCCTTTGTTAATATAGTTGATAAACGATATATGGCTCATTTCCCAAATTCTAGTGAGAGTCTCTCTCTCTAAAAACTTGTTTAGTAACCACTGACTGATAGAACAGAATTTGTTCATCCATTTCAAGGCATAGTTCATATAATTTAACCATCCACACGTGTTAGCCAAAGCCCTTCAATAAAAAAAGATAAATAATGAAACCTAATGTTCCTCTTCTTATAATGATCCTTTAGGCCTCATCTACACATGAAGTTAATTAGTTTAAACTGGCAGAGGGAAAGCCTTGCCATCAGGCTTACAAAGGTAGGCAGCAATTTTTCATTCAAGTACATCTTTGTGGAAAATTTTATGATATCTCCTATCATGAAAATCTACAGAAAAAATATTATGCTGAGGGTGTTTAACTGAAAGAGGTTATTGCATTTAATTAAACTGACCCTAAAACTGGGATAACTCTCCCCTATCTGTAGTTATCCAAAATGCACGTGTCTAGTGTGAAGTAATCGACTAAAGCTCTAATGTCAATGCAGAAAGATGAGACTCTTCAAAGGGTAATTAATCCTCTGCTAAGTCAGGAAGGATGAATCACCCTCTGGAAATACCTTTTTCCATCAACAGTACTTTTCACATCATGCATAATAAAACTGTGAAGCTCATTACCGCAGGATGCTGTGGAGGCACAGACGAAAGGCACTAATGCATTTAAAAGCCCTAGACTAATTCAGGGAGAGTGGGTGCAGCAAGCAGATGGTCTGAAAATAGTCACCAGCTCAGGAAGTCCATGAACAATATATCTGGAAGGTGGAAAGTATTGTAATGCTTAGTTCTTAAACACTTCTCTAAACATCTGGTACCAGCCCTGTTGGAACAGAATCCCAGATTAGATGGGCTGTTGGTCCTGCCCATGGGATAGCTCTGTTGTTCTGAAGTTAACTCATGTCCTCAGTCAATGTAACTATTCCCCTTAAGAAACCATGTGTACTCAAATACTAGGTATTTTTCCCTTTATATAAAGGGATACTGTTCTATTTAGTACTAAGACATTTTGTTTCACTCTAAGATGTCGCAGACATTTTTTCACAGAAATCCTTTGTTTGGGATTTGGGCATCTTCTGGGAAGCAAAGGCCCCAGAAGAAGAATGTAAACAATTGTTATCAGCTGCTGTGAAATGCAATAGGATGCACCTGTGATTGGTTCATGTTCCATGTGTACCATTAAGGGCCAATCACAGGAGCAGCTCGGGGAAAGATTCCCTGGACACAGAACTTTGTTTAGATTCTTTTCTATTCTATTCTTAGCAAGCCTCTGCAACTTCTTGCTTTATTCTTTTTAGTATAGTTATAATGTATTATATATCATATATCAATAAATCCAGCCTTCTGACCATCAAACAAGATTCTCATCCACTTCTCTCACCCCAGTGACCTCCTCAGGTCGCTGTAATATTTGGTGACCCCTCGTGTCAGAGCAGAAATTAATTTGATAAGACCAGAGGAGCAAATTGCTGCACGGGGTAAAATCCTGTATGTGTAGCATGTGATGGTTGCTTTGAAGTGACCACAGAAGTGGATTCAAGCCAGGAGCTGAAGAACTGAAGATTCTGATTTGGACAGAGTTCACAGCCAAGGCTGACCACAAGTGAACCTTCTTCTGGAAAACCTTCAGGAAACATGGTAGACAAGAGCAGCATACCTGCAGAGCTGGCCAGAGCAAGCTGGACTCTTTCAAAAGGTTCTGTTCGCTTTTCTATCCCTGAGGGCTCAGCCGTGAGAAAATGATGGCTGTTTATATGGGGGACACACCCCTCGGAGAATGTGGTTCGTTTTTCTCCTTCAGAGGAGAATCTTATTGCCCTCTGGCAAGAATGGTGTAGAGAAGATGATTTTTTTCTGTCAGAAACAGATCTCTATGAGTTCTTTCGATGGGCAAAGCTTTTTGGGTTCTTTACTGATGTCCTATACGCTTTGGATGTTTTCGTCTGGGAGTGCATGAATTCCATTTTTTATTTCATCTGGACCCAGGGACGCCTTTTGCCTCCTGTACACCCAGCATTTATAAAGCTCTTCCCAGTTTTGAAGAGGAGAGCAGCTATTTTTTCCTGGATTTCTAACTGCTATGGGCAGGCCCCGTTTCCACCGTCCCCAGTGGGAGAAGACCCGGTGGGGGATGAGATTCTGCTTCCCAGCCCCCCCTGCTTCGCGGCGGGGGGTGAAACTTTGCCGCGCGAAGAAAGTTTTTTTACTCTTTCTCCCGAGCCTGCGCAGATGCAACCTTCTCCTCCCCCCGCTTCTCTCTCTCCGGGGGGATGGGAGTGGACAGTGCTGCCACAGCGAGTCTCTGAGGCCTCCCCGCCCCTGCCAGCACCGCCTCTCCAGACGGTCCCGCCCCTGCCAGCGCCTGCATCTGAGAATGCAGAAACAGCACTTCCTGTCCCTGCTGAGTTGCTAGGCGACGACGACGCGTCTCCAGCTTCCGGCTCAGTGGAGGAGATCTCTCCAGCCCTTTTGGCTCCCTCGCCGCTTCCATCGGCCTCCTCACCTCAAGCCGAGACGGTCCCTGTTCAGGAGGGTGCTGGAGACAGCGCCGAACCTGCGGGACCCTCAGAAAAGCCCGCAGCCACTCCTACATCCAGCGTGATTCCCTCCCCGGTTCCGGCTTCCCCCCCGCTGCCTGCACAGACTGCCCTGGAACCGGCAGCTTGTTTGAGCCCGGACCATCCCAGACCGGCTGCTGTAGCAGTGGCCCCGGCGGCTGGCCTCCCCTTCCGTGGAGCGGGGAGTGCCCGCCAGCTGACTGTGGGGGCAGCCCGTCTTCCTGTTTTTAAGATCAGCATTCTCGGCAGGTTGGGGGGTGGTTTTTCGGGGATTGTCCCATGGAGGCTGCCATCTCTGCTGCCTCTCTTGCGCCCCAGGGGCATGGGGCAGGTGGGTCCCGAAAGTTCTGCCTTTGGTCCCCAGCCCGGAGGGGGTGGGAATGATGCCATGGGGCGGATGAGAGACAAACCCGATGCATTGCAGGGGAAGAGAGCACAGATGGAGGAGACCATAGCTGGTTTGCTGTGGGGAACAAACATCTCCAGACCCCAGATGGGATTTTTGGGGAAGGCTTCTATTTCCCTGCTGCTGGCATGCCTCAGTGGCTTTGGGGAAAGGAAGCATCTCACTACCCGTGCTGCCATTGTACTGGAAGCAGGGTGCAGGCCTGTGGGAATGCAGAGCCTGCTTCATGGGTTTGGCCTGGGTCGTTGGGCTCAGGAAGTTTTGGGGCCAGGGCTGGCACTTGGGCTCTTGGTGTTTCTGGGAGTTGTGGTTTCTCCTACTGGTCCTGGCCCCCCCTTTGTGGGCCAGTTTTAGGGTTCCTGGTCCATCATGGGCCAGGGCCCCCAGGGCCTTTCCTTCTCTGGCACTGCTCTGCTCGGCTGTTGCTCTTTTCCTTTTTGATTAAAAAAAAAAAAATTAAAATTAAATTAAAAAGATTGAAAATAGCGGGCAGCAGCTCTGAAGCACTGAAGCATTGAAGGGCCAGAAAAGGACATTCCAAAATTGTTCAAATTGTTTGAAATTGTTTGCAATTGTTGTAAGACTGTCAATGGTTTGTGATAACTATTGATGGGACTTTTGCAGCAAGTCTGTTTTCAGGACCATAAAGGACTCTCAGATATTCCAAGGGAAACAACTTCAGCACTTGGGCAGTTCCTGAAACTCAGCTGCATGGACTTGAATTTTCTTTGCATTGTTTTTTGCATTTTCTTAGATTGTAGGATTGTTTTAGTGATTTGTTAGTATTGTATATTTTACAGGTGAAGAAATTTCCTGTTCATTTCACATCAGCATTTTTCTTTTTAATTTATACAATTTAGAAAGGTGAGATGTCGCAGACATTTTTTCACAGAAATCCTTTGTTTGGGATTTGGGCATCTTCTGGGAAGCAAAGGCCCCAGAAGAAGAATGTAAACAATTGTTATCAGCTGCTGTGAAATGCAATAGGATGCACCTGTGATTGGTTCATGTTCCATGTGTACCATTAAGGGCCAATCACAGGAGCAGCTCGGGGAAAGATTCCCTGGACACAGAACTTTGTTTAGATTCTTTTCTATTCTATTCTTAGCTTAGCAAGCCTCTGCAACTTCTTGCTTTATTCTTTTTAGTATAGTTATAATGTATTATATATCATATATCAATAAATCCAGCCTTCTGACCATCAAACAAGATTCTCATCCACTTCTCTCACCCCAGTGACCTCAGGTCACTGTAATACTAAGATACTTCTTGGTGCAAAGTGTGTCTCTTTTGGGTCCGACAATACTCTATAAACAGCAATTTTCAAGAAAATATTTCTATATGTGCTAATATTTCCTCAAAAGAAAGATCAAATAACTTTGTTGGGATACAGCGTATTGTTACCTACTGTTTGTATCTCTGATATACTAAGTATCTGTAACCAGTTATCAAAAGCAGAGGCTTAATTTTTGTAGAAGTCCTTCTATAAGATATTTAATATTTAAGCAAACACATAGTATGAGTGTGAACATGTCATATTCTGACATGATTGCAATAAAAACATGCCTAGAATAATAACATATTTGGAATAGAAAATTACCCGGTATGACCTGCAGGAATTCATCATCAAGCCCAGTAAATCTTCCACATTTTCTTACCATAATTTTCTGTATTAATCACACCTGTTCTTTTCTGTGTCTCATTAGCTTTCTTACATTTCTGGGACTGTGGTAATATTTTCAAATATAGGGGCATTGTTTTCAAGAGCTACTAACAAAAAAAAAAAACTTGTACATATTCTAAAGACATTTTTGAGACAGTAATTATAGTATTATGGAACCTTGGGCTAGCCAGGACCAAACAATTGGGAAAAGAACCTCAAATCAAGAAGTGAAAAGGAATGAAAGAGCATCTTTTCAGTCTGACCACAAGAAGACTGATAAATGCTGTAATGAAACTGAAGATCATTTTCTGGGAAACACATCCCAAACCCCTGAATTTCATTCTCATTGTTTCATGGCCATCCATGTGAAGGGAATTTTTAAAGACGCCCTTTTTCTTTAAAATATCACTGTAATCCTGATGATTCTGTTCAATAATCAGTGAGTTATTTTTGCATTCCAGAAGGACTTTCTTTTGACACACAAAACTTTCCAATAAAGTCTTATAGGGTTAGGTCACAAAATTACTCGTAACTTTATTTAGGTAATTGTGACACTGACTTCCAGAGCCTTGGAGACACTTGAAACATTCGTGGTGTAGGAATTAGTTGTGAAAATATATTCCATGTATTTTTTCAAATTTGGCAGATGATTACATTCCTTTTGTCTATATAGATAACATTTATCTAGGTGCTAGAACTACTATAGGATCCAGGACAAATCTGTATTCCATTGTCCCAAGTCTGCTGCTCAAATCAATAGTTACTCAGCTCTAGATGACTCTGTAGGGTAGGTAAAGCCATGCGGTACCTGCAATAAGGAGAGGAATAATTACTTTCCCACAGAAAGAGTGTCAATGTAACTTTGTAGCTCACAGAGGAAATTTTGTGTTCCAGGAGGAAATGTTTAAAATCATGTATTTACATTGAACCCTATTAAATATAATATTCATGGAGGCAGCACATTGTCTTTTACTCCAACAGTGAGGCAGAATCAGTGAAAATATGTTAAAAGCTGGATATAGCTTCGGTTTTAGCCAACACCTTTCAAAACACCTGATGTCTTCAAAACCCAAATCCTGATTTCAAACATCTATGCCATCTTCAAATACAAGCCATTGTGAACTAAAGCAGACTGAGAATGTGAAGCAGTTTTTCTGTATTTGCCTTTCCTGTTGCCTTGAAGGACTGAAGTCAGCAAATTGCTGTGTGCCACTTCCAAGTGCCAAAGGCATTATTCCAGCCTACAGCAAAGAGTCTATTTAACTACTGGCACTTGATTTAGGAACCCCACATTAAAAGTCTTCTCTAATCAACAGAGAGAAACTTCACAGGAAGACTCAGCTTGTCTGAACTGCCTTTTGTCTATGCCTTAGCACTGAATGTGTAGGGAACTCTGTTACCCAGCTCATGACTTCAGTTACAAGCTGGCCATGAATGTGGTTTTTTGCAGCTTGTTTTAAGCCAGAGAGTACACAAAGAAGCACTAGTGCAGAACAGCTGCTAAGGGCTACACTCAAAGCTTTAACCCTTATGGGTCTCTATGGTCCTAGTCTCCACAAAACCCAGATTTCAAAATCCTTCCTTGTTAATGGGAACCCAATGCCTGACTCAGTCCCATGCGCTGGATTATATTTGAAGGATTAGAGAAACACCTGTGTCCCTGAGTGAATAGAAATCATTAAACTAAGAGTAGCTACATTAGGCAGAAAGATTAATTGGGACAGAAAAAACCAAGAGAAGTATTTTGAATCAGATGCATCAAAATTTCCAAACTTTCATTACACAGTTCTGGCTGTGTAATGCTGAAATGTCTCCACAAGTAAAAAACTATCTGAATCTGACAAACAGTGACTTTCACATTTGCTTGCTTCAATCCAGATATTTGGAATAAAACAAACTTGAGGCTTTGACATTTTAGTATCAGTTTTTCCTTTAATCTCATTGTTCTTCCTTAAATTGCCCCAGCCAGGATTACACTTCATGTTTCCTTACAGAATCCCTAATTCTTCCAAACAAACCTGACCTTCACCACCTTTCTGAACTCCTTCCTTATACTATCGGATTTCTTTCTAGTTTCTATTTTGTCATTCCAGCCAAATCTCCCAGACCAGTTTTCAAGTTTTCATCAGATTTTAACACTTTCCCACAACTCCCTTCCTTAACTTATTAGAATCAACCCTAAACCTTGAGCCTATTCCTTTCTTTGCACTACCATTCTTTTTTCACAGGGTGTGCTGATTCTCTAGCTCAGCTTGAAACAGCAGTTACAGGCAAAATTAAGTGGCACCACTGTGCTCTCTTCCTCTGACCCACAAATTCCCAGGGAATTTGGGATTACACTAAGAGTGGTGGAGGTTGGATAAAGACTATTAGCTAGTGAAGGACCATAACGACACAAAATGGAAGGAACAGGGATTTGTAGTTCTAGACTGAGACTACGAAGAGTCAACACAACTCTGTAAACTTCACCAAGCTTAAACAGACACCTGTGTAACTGGAAAAGAATAGAAATTTGCAATTTATACGAGGAGTTAAGTTAGAACAGTTCATTTAAAATGTAATTACTTTCTATTGCGGATCAGTTTGGGTGTTATTATTTTGAAAAGAAACATTGACTTGCTCTCACCTTTCTTAGACCTTTTCACATTTTTTGGGTAATTTTGTTTAGCTTGTCAAAGACAAGAAGGTTGCATTATTAATAATATTCTAATGTGGCAGGTGCATACTTGTGTGTGGGAAGGTGTTGTTTTAAAGTGACAGCTGAACCTTTTGTGAAATATAAGGTTTCTTCCCAGGAGGAAGTCATCATCTCTCTTCTCTTTTTCTCAGGGTATAGTACAGTATATGATACAAGATGTTAATCTTAGAAATGGAACAGATGGCTAAGATTGAGATTGGGGGCACAACTACAACTGAGAGATGAAGAAAGAGATTCAAAGAGGAACAAAAAAGAGCAGAAAATTCAATTAAAAAGTTGAATTTTGAGGAAACAGGTGTGTGGGTTTTATTATTGAGACCTCTGCATTCTCATTTAGAGTAACCCATTTGTGAGGCTTGTTATGAACTTGTCTAACCCCATTGCTGGCATTTTACTATGTATACATACTTAAAAGGAATTTTAAATGTCATTGGGTAGCTCTTGTTCTCTCTTCCTCTCTCTTTGGTTACATCTGAGAGTCTGACAGCTCTGTTTCACTGGAAGGGCTGACAAGCCTGTGATTCTCATTAGGCACAGCAGCATAGAGATGTTTTGGGATCCTTCTGAATGGAGGGCTCTCCAACAACTCAGTCCTATACTGCCATTGTTAGACAGCATAGAAAGTGCCTAAACTAATCTTCGACAAATTTTCAGCAAAATCACAATACAGAATAACTAGCATATTCTAAAATTAATATCCTCATAAGAACAGATTGTGTATAGCTCTGTGTAAGATTCACCACCTTCAACCCAATCCCAAAAACTCTGCTAGGCATTTTTCTTGTTAACTTCTTATTCAAAGTTCTTAAAAAGATAAGACTGAAGACCAACAGGCTTACCAAGTCCAAGAAACTGGATCCGGATGACATGACCTGTTTCATAGAATACCACAAAGTGAGCCTTAAAGTCAACCAGAAGGGTTTTCCCCTAATTTACATATCATTCAAGAACCTCTTCACTCTTAAAGCCTTACTCTGATTCCAGTTTTACACAGTTTGCTAATTCTTTTACACAGTTTTTTATTCTTCTTTCTACTGCTTCCAGACAATCTCCTAGCTCAGGTGTTTTTGTGTTCACAGTTATGTCTCTTTGCATGCTGCCCCTAAATGTTAGAAGCTTCTTCTTAATCCACAGTATAGTACCCAATGCAGCAGTGTGTAAAGTAAATCATCTCCTCCTAATTCCTTTCCCTTCTCTTTCAGATTGTTTATCCGCACAAGCAGAACCTACATGCAGCCTATACTTCAGATTTTACACAAAATGTGAATTCTGGATGGCTAAGGAGTGAAAACAAAAGTCAAAGGCTTAAAACTCCTTCCTAAGAACTACTTATCTGCATATCCTTGTTTGAAGCAGAAATTGTCTGTGATAAGACAATAGCCCTGCACACCTCACATATTGCATTGCACTTCCTCACATATGCATTACACATGCAACCCATGCCATTGTTGCTGGAAGAAGAAAGTCCAACGAAAAATCTAAGGATACACCTCATCTAATCAGATTTTTACTTGGATCATGACTCATGTTGAATCATGAAATATGAGTTTCAGTTTATGCCATGGACTTCAGCTTTTTGCCTCTTCATAGCTATTCTGTGAATAGCTGTCTGTCTCCCAGGCATCAAATGACCCATTAGAACCAAAACATGCTCAGGCTGTCCTCAAAACTGTAACACTTGTGATGGAAAAAAAAAAAAGTAAAGACAGCTAAAAGGTGTCCTTAAACTAGAACGTCAATATTTTTTAAATTGCTTAAAAACCGCACAAGCTGTGTCCTCTCCACTAAGCAAAGCAGTCCTTGCCCTTTAATGATTTTTGTCTGCTAGTTAAATCAAAGGTGCAAATATGAGTCCTTTAACTCCAAGCAGTTCATGTCATTCTGTAGAAATGTCACATGATGATGGTACAAGCTGTTAAGATAAAGTGATTGACACATCATCTTAACTACCCTCTCAGGTACTCTTTCTGAGACAATCAATTTGGTGTTCTATCTCATTAAATTTCACTATTTTGGTACCTTATATTAGTTGAAAGAGATACTCTACAGTGTCCTTGAACTGAAGGTATTTAAAGATCATTCTCACAGACAGGAATCCTGATCAGATAAGAGTCAGACCTGCTGCAAGCTGTCAAAAGGAAAGAGAAAAAGTGAAAAAAAAATTATGCACCACAAAACTGACAGGGGGACACTAAGATCTTCAAATGGGTGCCAAGTCCTTTTTAAATACTATTAGAGAAAATCCAGCAGCAGCCAGCAGTGTAAGGAATGACAGTCATGCTATGAAAACCAAAATGTGATGACATATAAAGGCATTAAAGCAGGACGGCAAAGTTTATTGCTCTGCTGCTTCTCTACTTGTTAATAATAAATTACTGCATTAATAACCCTTTATATTTATCCTGTTGGAGCTTATATGGCTAGTGATAAAACTTTTAACTACATTAGCAACACTACACTAATTGCATTAACTGGCATAATAAAGGTAACGTATGAATACGGTGTCCTTGATACACACATGGCAAGATTGCACATCTCATTAAGATTAATATCGTTGGAATAATGTCACACTACTTTTATCCAAGGCTGTATTACCAAACAACCATGACCCCCTGACATTAAGTTTTAAAATTTAATATTAGGTAACAGAATTAAAGCAGTCTTTTTCAGATGCAAATTTAGAGGTGGTTTTATATAAATCAGAAGTTAATCAACCAAGGCTCATTTAAGTCCCATGCGATCCTCACCCTGAAAGAGGCTGTATCAGTGTAAATGGCCCAGGCCACCTGAAACAGCTGATCAGGATTTGTCAGTCTGAGCAGCAGGCAAACACCAGTTTTCTCATATTTACTCATAGTTCTAAGTGACATTTGACAAATAACACTGTCTCATTCTGTACCCACATCTACTTTGGTTTACTGGAGACCTTAACCAAACCAAGCTGTGGAAAGAAAGAATTTAGGAAAATCGCAAAAGCTATTTTTTCTACATTGTGCTCCCACCATAAAAAAAAAAAAAAAAAAAAAGCATACTGATTTGCCAACACTTAGTAGAAAAAGTCCAGGTCTACAGGCCAACACTTAGTAGAAAAAGTCCAGGAATGCAGAGGAAACTCTAGCAGAGCCTAAAAAGCTAAGATGGTCTAATTATTAAACAGTAATTTGTGAATAAGCAACAGAGATACAATAGTACAGTTTTCTCAAGAGGAGAAAAAGATTGTGGGTTCTTTATTATGATGTCCACTCACAATTCTTGATTGCACACCTATAGTGGGAACCTCTCCACCCTCCACCAACGGCTATGGCCATGACGATGGATAGCTCTGGGCCAAGGCCATCCCCTCCTCAGTGTGTGGGACACTCACAACTCGCTCTGAGGCACGCAGCTCTTCGCCTTTGAAACATGTGCTTTGAAAGCAGGAGACAAACACAGGGGATCAGACATCCTCATCATACTGGGCACAAGCAGAGCAGTCTCCTCCTTCCAAGAGGGGCATCAGGTTGTTGCTGGAAACATCCATCCTTGTGCTGCAATTCCTCTTCTCATAAAAGGAATCCAGCACCTATTTACCTTGTAACAGTGCTGTGACTGAAACTGCAGTTTGGATCAAAGGATCCTATATGCAGCACCTCAACAACAAAGGTGCTGATTAACTAGGCATGAGAAATATTTTCCTTTGAGGATGGCCATATTTTCAGTTGAATGTGCCCTTAAAATACATGACCTTTTTGGCCTGCCAAATAACTGCACTAAAGCAGTCAAATTTCTTCCAGCAAAACTCTAAATGGAATAACTTTAAAACTCAATATTTATTCATGTCACAGCACAGTAATTTGATATGTAATAAGCATTAAGGTAAACACAAGTCTGTAGTTGACTAATCTGAACTTTGCTCTGTAGCTCAGATCTCTGGGGGAGACATGATACTTGACATTTAATTTGAAAAGCAAGGTAGCCTCATGGAGAAAAAACTTTTCCATTTTGATAGTAGAAAAGCATTGGTGCATTTTATTTGATATGGTGGATTTGCCTGGCTTTATTTTCACATTTTAATAGGCTCACCACATAAAAGTATAATGAAAATAGAAGGATCATCTATCATAAGGATAGGCAGGTATAGATACTTTCTTTGTGTTGTTGTCTAGAAGAAAAACAGTTTTCTTCCCACTGATAAAAATAAGTGTAAATCCCTCACTTTTTTCCTCTTATTTCCCTTCTTCCTTAAGAATGCTTTATCCTATTTTAATTACCAGAAACAGAAAAGACCTTCTCTCCCTTTTACAGAGGAGCACCAGAGGCACAGACACATCTGCTCTTATCTGGGATCAGGAGTGCACTTTTGAAGCAACTCTCCCGCCCATCCCCACTGAACCATGCTTCTCTGTGAAGGGCATGAATAGGATCTGTTTTTATTGAAAGCAAAGCCTAATGGGTTGCTCCAAGAACACCCACAATGTGTTCAAACCCCTGACTGGTATTCAGCCCTTGAGACAAAGTCAAAGCAGGTATCCAGCACAAAACCCCAGAGCACAGTCAGCCAGTCCTCAGCCCAGCTGTATCATTCCATGGACTCATCCACCCACGTGTCATCACTGCAACAAACTGACCCTTGGATTTCCTGGGTTCAGTTATACAGACACCATGGTACAAATTCTGCTTTGAGGAACTAAAAATGACTCCGGATTTCACCACAGCCATAGGATCCCACCTAGAAGTAGTAATTCTGTCTGGAAGTACTAGTTTCAAACACTCAGATATGCCAACCTACCACCTCTGGACTCTCTACAGTTTAGAATTTCACTCCACAACTACTGCTCAGAGATCATCTTCTAACTAACTACTACTTTACCTGTGTCCATATTGTCTTTTACAATATTGACTGACTACATTATTTCTCTCTGGGTTTACAGAGAAGAGTGCTGGGGCTCCATCATTTTCCCTACAGTGTCATATCAGATCAAGAGCATATGTGAGGAAATCACGTCTTTTAGTGACCAGCCCCCAAACAAAACAGCATTTAGAGTCAAACTTGAAAATATTTATACCAGGACAACATTAATGTTCTGCTGACATCTAGGTCCAGCTGCCTCTCATCTCTCATCTCTTCCATCTGGGATGAAGATGTTTATCAGAAAGGTAACAATAGTTCAGCAGACCAGGAGGTACTGGGGTTCAGGAAAAAGGAAGGGTGGATGAGTTGAGGAGTACTGATGGATGCAAAAAGAGACCCAATATCAAGACTCCAACCTCTGATCACGAGTGTACCTCATTTATGTGGATATGAGCTGCAGTGCTCTTTTTCCCAGGCATTCTCTGAGATGTCCTCGTCAGCTATTTCTCAGCAGCTCCTAATTATTCCTCGCCTGTTATGAACTTCTCCCTAATTACTCTTTCCCTGTCTCTCCAGGGCTTCTGCAAGAATGACAATGCCATTTGCAAATCTGAAGCAGCTCTGAGCTCTGAGGTTAACCTTTTGTGCGCTCCTCTGTTCCTCCAAGGTTTTTACCTTCTCACAAAATCTAAATTTTAAAATTCCTCAGCAAAGTCAGTTAACTAAAAACCATTCTTCTCATGCTGGCTTGAGGATGGAGTGGTTAAACTGTATGAGAAGTCTTGGAGAAGTTGACTGCATTTTTGTTCTATTTAGACTGAAAAAGTGTTGGTAAATGCTCATTTCTGTAAAAAGGTTACAGAAGTCAAAATGCCAAAAAGTCATTAAACAGCTTCTCTAACCTCTTAAACTTGTAAAGCAAAATGTCTCTCAGGACTAATCACTTGTCCATTCATCTCATTCTTGTTCTTTTTGAGACCTAAATTTCCTAATGTCATGCTTCTCTTTCTCCCCAGAGTGACAGGGGTAAGCTACCCAGCCACATGCACATCCTTCTCCCCTCACCTAATGAAGAGAAGAGCTTTGGAGATACCACTGCCCTTGCTATTGCTCAAGAACAGCAGTCCTTACTTCTCCACTGCTTCCACTTTAATTGGATCAAGTCCACTGAGTCTTTTTCCCAGGATGAGACCAAAATAATTTGTTTACTCTAAATGGATCAAGCTGCATTCCTGTGTGCTATAAACACTGCCATCACAGTTTGGCTGGGTTTCTTCCTCATACTTTTCTAGGCTAGAATATCTCTGACAATCATTTCAGTTACTGCCATTTTTTCTGGCAGCCCATGATCCTTCTCCTCAGGCACCTTTTGCACATGGCATGCATGAACAAATTCTCCTGAGTCACCATCCTCCTCGATGACCATGGAGAGTGATTCCATTGCCATTTTTTGTTTTCATTTCTATTTGGTTTTGGGTCTGTTTTGTTTTTTTTTTTTTTTTTTTTTTTAACTTGTTCTCTCTTTGTTCTTCATTGACTTTTTTCTGCCAATATTTAAACTTAACAGGCAGATAGTGCTGAATAAGAAATTGACAGCCAAGGAGCAAGCTTGAATACCGCATCCCATCTGTTTACTTTGAGCAAGCCAATTAACTCCCTTTCCAAGACAAAGCCCAGAAGCTGTCTGGAAAATCTTTCCCTGCAAGCACAACTTCCAAATGGCAGTATGGGTGACATTGCACCTGCTTTGGTTTCCCCAGCCATGAATCTTCCAACACTATTTTAGCAAACTCCCTTACTTTCAAACTTCTTCACAGCTTGTCACAGCATGTAGCACCGTGCTATCCTCTGAAAACACGATTCTGGCTGTAACACAGTCCCTCATATTGTTCCTGACATTTCAATACAAAACAAAGGAAAACAAAAGTATTTTGGTGTCAACAGGACATCACAGGACACCAAGAAGGCCCACCATATAGCGAACTATGGAGCAAGAACACAGAAACTGTAGAGGAAAATGGCCTTAAACATGTGCAGACGAGGCAGTTGATACTCAAAAGCATCTGTGAGAAATCAGAAAATGAAGATGTAATGAAAAAAACCAACTAGTCTGTGCCTCAGGATTCTCCTTTATCTCTTTATTTGAATCTATGAGCTGCCCAGAGGCTGCTGCACTGAATGTGCTTCTTGTAGAGAGTTCAAGTACAAGTAAAACACAAGGTAGCAGCTAACTAGTACAATCCATGAACTCACTGACATCAATAAATGGGCCAAGCTTCACCTTGGTGGGAGAAGGAATACATCCTTCAAACATAAACCTCATCTAACTAGTGTGCAGTAAGCACTCCGACAGCCCAGAAGTACTCTTATAGATGCCACAGAACTATTTCCATATATCACCGAGCTGAAAGCTTGAAGGAAGCATCAAAAGATGCCCAAAAAGAAATTTGGGGAGTATTCAAGATTAAGATGAGTGAGTCTTTCAACAAATGAGCCATCCTTGCAGTAAGCATTTTAGCAGCCCTTTCCAGTTAATACATAAGCTATTCTATAGTCATAGAGTAAAATAGCAAACATAAGTTGAAATGTTGGTTTGACACAGGTAATTTCTTAAACCACATTTGCTTCTCTCAGATTAGGTTGTCACAATTGAAGGGCATGGCTGGACAGAAAGGTAGGACTGATTAAACTGACATATGCCAGTAACATACTAATACATTCTCAACAGGGAACCAGAGTGGCAACCTTGCTGTCACTCGTGATGTTTCACTATGTATGTATGGCCACAAATGAACTCCCTGAGGATGTCAAGGAATAAACAGGAGGACATAAAGAAAGGAAGCTTGTGTTATGCATGCACAAGTAGGGGAAAACAGTCATTAGTCAAGGACTTAACTGCAGGGACACACAGGATGGTACAGTAGCTGGACTCAATGTCCCTTACAACTTGAGATATTCTTTGACTACTCTCACAGGACCCAGCCCTTCCATTCTTTGATTTTTGAAGAAATAATTTGCTTTAAATCAAAATGGATACAAACCACATTCACAGAAGTCTGACAGGTCAGCACCGTAGATTCTGTCTTTAAAATCTCATACATTTTACTTTTCCTCACTCTTGCAGAACAGAAGGACAAGCTCAAGAAGAGCCCTTATGACTATAATTCATACAAATAGTGCACAAAAGATCTGGAATTTGGGTGCAACAAAAATAAGTCTTTGAAAAATGATAATGCTTATAAAAATGCCTTCTCAAAGCACAACAAAAAAAAAACCGACATGCCATAATTCTCCAAGATAGCTTTGAAAAAAAAACTTTGAAAGTTCATACATAGATTTCTCAGAGAATTTCTTCCTTCCATCCTGATTCTAGCCAGAAACAAAACACATGAATGCATATCATAAGTATATTTTCAACCAATAATTATAGTTACAGTGCTCCCTTCCACTGTTTCCCTTACTGCAACTCATCCCACAGCTGTGTTTACTCTACAGTGAGCCAGCCAGGCACATTTCTGTATCAATATGTTGCCTGAGCAAGTAGCATTCACTTGATATTTAGATTTCCAATTTAGAACTTATTGTAAGGAAAAAAATAATAATCCTGGGATTGGCTTCATCAAAAGCTAAAGGCTTGTGGGCTTGTGCTAGTATCAGAACAGGCATGTCTGTGCATGGACATTTCCCTGAGATCAAACATTCAGCTTCTTCTCATGATGGAACAAACCAAAATAAAATTTTGGTTTGACTTCACTGTAGAATTAATTCCTTCTCTTTGTGTTCCTAAGCAGCCTCCACCATGGATCTGAATATCAATGTTTCCCTTTCTTCAACCCAGGAGCCAAACCATAACCTTCAGAAGACTGAAGGATTGCTACAAGCTGCAACCTGCAGCAGACTTCCAGAAAGCTGTACTGCTCAAACACCATGGATGGACTGAACTACATTCTTTAATCAACATTCCCTACAAGTTTTTATTACTCTAAATATTATTTTCTAGTCCCTGTTACTTTGAATTTGCTTTGAAATTCTAGAGAAAAGAAAACACTACATGCTAATCTGTCTGGCAACCAGAAGTCATACCTCCCAGGTACAAGCTCTGTGAGTCCTGTTTGAATGCTTTGGGGCTTGCTCTGATTAACAGGGCAAAGGTTGAATGTGTATCTGTTCTACTTAGTTGTGGCCTGACATATTTTTATACTTGGTTTCTTTTATCCTAGGATTGTCCAAGTTTTCATTTTAAACAAATAGCTTCTACAGAGGAAATAAATTCTCACAGCATCAGGAGAAACAAGATGCTCTTTTCCTATAACTGTAGGGAATATGAAGCGCATACATTCACAGCATCACAACACAGCACAACCAAATTAGGTTTACAGTTCCAGACCCCAGCTAATGGCCACTTGATTTTTGCATTATTTAAAAACAGAAACACAGAGCAATTTGCTGCCCTCCATCCATCAGCTTTAGAAATAAGGCTGCACTGTCCTTTGAGGTGTGAAACAAAGACAAGCAACAGTGCTATGTGCACCGAAGGGCGCCAGTTTACACCAAACTACAAGAGAATGCCATATTGCTGAGCTGTATTGAGTTTGAAAAAACAGGGGGTGAGTAACTCACAGGGAACAGAAACAGCTGACTCATTGTTTCAAGCAAGTCTTCAGCAATCAATTAATTGCCTGATCAATGCAGCATGATGCAGGAAGCTTATTTGAAGAGAATTAATACTTGGGAAGCACATATCTCTGGGGGGAAAACCACTGCCAGTAAAGTTAACAGCCTTTGGAAATGCAGCTGCATTTGTTTTAGGAAGAAAAATGATGTGAGACAAGATATAAGGACACCATGGATAGTTGACATTCAGAGTAATATCCTTCAACAGGGAGGGCTCAGACTGAGAATTTACTAACACCCACAGACTCCAGTGGCAAGAGTGCTAAAACATACAGGTCCACATTTGGAACCCAACAGCATTAAGCCATGAATTTTTTTATCATGCCATCACAAAATTGAAAAGTAAAGAAGAATATTCCTGTAGGTTATGGGACTGGCTGATTACTTTACAAATGTGTGAAATGAAGTGAATGTTAATGTGACAAAAGATACTGTATGAGCCAACAATACCAATTTTACTACTTTTCCTCCCTTGGAGACATGGATGCCTTTTCCACACTAGAATACAGTAGGTTACAGGGGAAGAAATATATCAGTTGTCCTTGCAAAATAAAAAATGCATTTTGAGGAAAGACAAGCACATGCTTTTAACCTTGCTCTTTCTTAATAACTTTGCAGATCCATGTCACACCTAAATTCACAGTATACCAAGACTTTTACACATTACACACTTGTTCTTTGTCCACTTTGCTATCCATAAAATCAGGTTTGACTAGCTCCAGGTCAGCATTTTTTTTGACTGGCCATGGGTGAGTTGTTTATAGGCATCAGGTCTGCAGTTCCAGCCTGTGCCCCAACTCTTCTCATCCCTTACCTGTATTCCTCTATGTCCTGTGTCTCCACTTCACTGCTCTCAGACTTACATCCTCTATACTACATGATTATGCTAAAGCCATAAAACTATGTAGGTACAAGAGAAAGACAAATAAAAGTGGAACAAATTAGCCGTGGACACCTGGTCAATTAGAAAAATTGCTGTTACAGCTAGAGCAAGTAAAACAGAGCTCAGGCAGGTCACCAAGAGTTCAGACAAAGCAAACCTGACATACCTCAGTCCTGCAGCTTTGAAAATCCAGCACAAGACCTATGGCCTGTTAGCAGCCAAGGCAATACTGTCTTGCAGGTCTACACAAGTAACAGTTTTCAAAGGAATTTTATTCCCAGTCAGACAAGTGTTGGTGGGAGCCCCATGTAGAAATGTAGTAGACATGAAAATGAGCATGTCAGATTTAAGACATTCCTCAGAAGCATAGAGTAGTGGTGTCAGTAATCTGGGAGGATCACTTAGAAAAATCCACTGTTCTGGTAGATTCAGGCCCCATTTGACTGCCAATAGCTACGTGTTATTGCCTCTAGCTAGAGATATAAAATAAAATGTGACCCAAAAAAAAAAGAAAGAAAATGCTCAGCTTACTTGATTATCTTGCACATTTTGTGCAAGAGTTAATGACTTCAGGATATTAATATCATCTCATTTTCTTTCTGTGCCATTTCCATTCAATGGCTTCAATTATGCCAGCACTCACCAAAGCACTAAACATCAGGCTGTCCCATGTGTACTCATGGGTTCTTCAAGCAAAGCTAATGAAAATGATACAATAAGGGACTAAATTCCTGAAGACTGGCTGCTCCTCAGATCCTATTGCAAGATGAACTGGAGAGCATGATCCCTCTATTTGGATGCTGTGTGACCAGCACTGTGGGTGCCGCTCCCTGCTCTGATCCTTCCTAACAGGACTGTAAAACAAGATAAACCTTGGAACCTTGTTTCAGAAAAGAGACTGTGCCTGGACTGTGAGCCATGGTGAAAGAGCTGTGTGCTGGCTTGCTCAGGGCTACCAAAAGCCCAGGCAGCCACTAACATGAACGCTATTCCTCTACTCAGGCTGGCTCCTGTCTCAGCATTTAAGGTATTTCCTGTGGTAAATAAAGGGCTATTACATAGAGTGTGAGGTACTGACTGCCAGAGTAGATTAAAAGTAAACAAGGCCAAATTAACACTTGTTGCTTTTGCTCATTTCATTTCTTTGCAAACACACTACAATGATAACAAACCTCTGCACGCTGCTTAAGCAGAAATCAATACAGGGACAGAAAATGCTATTTCTGACTGAAATTGGAGTTACAACCTTCTTTAGGAAAAGCCTAGCAGAGGATGTGTGGCACAGGTACTTAAAAACACTGCTTCAAAAACCTTACTCTTTAAACACAGCTTGAAAGCAATTGTACCACAGTGCTTTTATTTCCTAAGGACTTCTTAACCTTCTGGCTTTAATACATTAAAACATCATAGTTAGTGACTATGCAAATCCATTTTGTCAAGTTTACATCAACATATTATCATGTCATCCTGATTATTGTGCATCTGAACTTGAACTACATTGCTAACCAGCACAAACTCTTGTAAGGAATCCAGACACTAAAAAGGAAAGGAAATATATTCATTTTGCTGTTTAACCAATAACCAAGGTCACTTTAATCCTGTGGGAATGGGATGATTTCTTTTTCTCAGCACCCCAACACTTTAATTCAAGCATATTTCTTTAGTTTTATGTTTTCCTGCCTGCATTTTTGCACAATTAAAGCGCTTCAATATGGTCAACAATGTTAATAATATCCATTTATCTTAGGTAAATTGGCAAATGCCCAGTAATCACCCACTTATTTTTAGCAGCAGTCCCTATCCCTCCTTGCCTTGTGGGTTTTTTCACCAGATACACTGGAAGTTGAGCCTGGATACTACAGCAGGTAGTAAAATAGTAATAAATACACTCTCAGGAAGCTGTGGCTGTAAGAACTCCATTACCTACAGAGTCTATTGTAAATTATGTATTGCTGTTTAGTATTCTTGACATTTTTAGTAAGTGCAATAAAACACCTTTATAGAGTTAGAAAGAACTGTATGCCAGCTCAAGGCAAAAAAAAAGAACAAATGGAAGACGTAATTGTTTTATCTAAAATAGATTTCTCCAGTAGATTACTACTGAAATACACTGATTTTTTCCTAGTCTTCTAAGCAGGATGAAAACCTGGAAGGCTTCATATGTCATTCAGCCAGCCATTAGATTGGAATATAAGGTGCAGAAATGAAAACCAAAGAAAATTGCAACTGCTAAGTTCAGAGCTACAGCAAGGAGTTATATTTGCCACCATTTTAAATATAAACAGAGGGACTGGAGGGTCAGGGGTATCCATCAGAAGCTCTGAAGAGGGAAATCAGCATCCCCTAAATCCCCAGAACTATTTCTGTGCCAAAATCTAGGGCTTGCATTTATTCGGAGTGAGACAAAATATTTAGAATAACAAATAAGAAACTAGCTAATAGGCAGACCTTAGATTTCCATCAGCTCTAAAGCACAACCAAGCTATGCTCTGCTTTCCTCAGTGGTCACAGTCCAAAGGATCTCTCTGTTACAACTAGAGCTGAAGTCCTTCAAAGAAGGTTTTCATTTTTGCAGGCATAATAAGAGGTTGCATTTCCACACCTGCTATTAAATATAGGTGTCACTCTGACTGCACCCTTTCCAGCCTGCTAGTAACAAGACCAAAGCAAGCAGCTAGAAATTGAGATGGCTCCTTTTCCCTTATACTTAGGGTCTTTTCAACTTTGGTGACATTAGAGTAAAACAAATTATTAGATTGTTCAACATTAAATCAGCTCTCTGTATCTTCCCTGAGGTAACTCAGTATTTACCATTCTGTTTGATATCAGACAGAAATACAGCCTTTTTGGACCCCAAAATAAATGTATAATAAGCTTCTAATCATGAAACTGAACTTTAGCTATGATAATCAAAGTTATTACTTGAAGGAATTCTCCTATGTTTCCTTTAGAGAAAAATTACCTTTACAGAAAAACTACCTTGACTTCTTCTAAAAACATCCCTGGAGTAAATTCTTCTATTCCTGAGGAATACTTCTGGTCCACCACTCTGTTCTGGCTTGAAGAACAGATTTTTGAGGCAAGAGACTGTCCTGTCAAAACAAAACAGACCAAAATATTTTTCTCTATATTATTTCCCTTCTGCTTAAAAACAAATAAATCCTCCAGATCTGAACAGCACAATGCCACCCCCTTGACTTTGCAGAAAATCAAAATTAATCATTTCTACTGCAGCAGAATTCTTTCTGCTACCTGTGTAACAGGAATCCTGATTCCTTCAAGAAAACTTGTGTCTTTTTAAAGGAGTACCCACAAAAACATCAACCTCCCAACATTCCACTCAAAAGAAGATGCTCACTGAAAGGCTGTTATCTATATGCAATATTATGTTAAGTAGGAAGTGTGTTTTGAAATGTCTTGTTGATGATCTCCTCCAAGATCCCTACCTCAGCATGAGAATGAATTCAGATGTGACCTGCAAACACCTGCAAATGCCTGCCACTTGCTCATGCAATATTTACTTCAATAAGAGAAACATTTATGTAGCAGACACCTGTTTGGTGTTGCTGTCTGCCCCACGCGTTCACCAGGACTTGAAAACGCCCAAAGCAAAATCCCACTTTAACTTAGTTCTGAAGTCAGGGTTGTAAGGAGAAGCGCTGGGTTTCCTTGAACTTCTGCTTTACAGTGTGGACATTCTGGGTGTGCAGCTTTTGCACAGACACACACCCACAGCCTTCTCTCCATGCCAGTGGGACTAAGCAAGCTGCCTCCAGGCTAAACCAGGGAGCCTAAAAACAAGGGACTGAAGCAAAGGTGAAATGAGTGCAGAGCTCCAGGAGCACCAACCATGTCAGCTCCAAACCCGAGTAACAGAGTAGGAAGTCAACCTGCTTTGAGTTTTGCTGCCATTTCCTTGGTTGCTGTTGGACTCCAAACGAAGCTGGACACACCAGCTCCTATTCAAAAATCTTACATTCATCATAGTCCTTGTCATGTCAAACTAATCACCTCGCTGATGAATCCATGTTTGTTCACATCTTTCTGGCTTGGCATTCCAGTTGGATGGATACAGGCAGGGCAGAGCCCAAGCCTGTAGGCTGGGGGCAGGTCTGTGTGCCCCCTTCCCACAGCCCTCCACACCCCAAGCTCCCCAGAGAAGCTGCATTCACACAACCAAAAACAGACCAAAAAACCCCATCTGCTGTAGCAAGACTAAAGAAAAATTACTCATCTACCATCGCTATTTTCAGAATCAAAGAAATGTCAGATAGTCCTGCATTAAATAGTCTGACCTGGAACAATTGATGTTTAGTGTCACTGAGCAGTGTTTTTGTTTTCTTCATATATCTCCTTTAATAGATGACCTGTGAATCCGCTCTTCTGCAATTAAATGAATGCTCTTCATTTTAATTGTTTTCAATTGTTTTAAGTATGTGTGTTACTAAAGAAGATAAAATGTGGTTATTATTTAAATTGTATTTTCTTCAGGGACATGTGCTTTGCCTTAAAATAAGCCATTTGAAATTATGAATATATGTGCTGAGGTCTAAACCACTATAATCATATTCATTGAAATTAAATGTACTCAGCACAGGTGAGTACACCTCAAATCCTGTGTTCAGTTTTGGGCCACTCACTAGAAGAACAACACTGAGATGCTGGAGCGTGTCCAGAGAAGGGCAGTGGAGCTGAGGAAGGGTCTGGAGCACAAATCTGATGAGGAGCAGCTGAGGGTGTTCAGCGCAGAGCAAAGGAGGCTCAGGAAAAACCTCACTGCTCTCTACAACACCTGTAAGGAGACTGCAATCAGTTAGGGGTTGAGCTTTTCCCTCAGGTAACAAGAATCAGGAGAAGAGGAAATGGCCTCAAATTGCACCAGAGGAGATTTAGATTGGATATCAGTAAAACTGTCTTCACATAAAAGTTTGTCAAGCACTGGAACAGGCTGCCCAGGGAAGAGGTTCAGTCTCCATCCCTGGAGGCATTTAAAAGATGTGCAGTTGTGGCACTTGGGGACATGGTTTAGTGATGGGCTTGGCAGTGCTGAGTTAATGGCTGGACTAACTGATCTTAAACATCTTTTCCAATAAAAATTATTCTGATTTTATGACTGTGAAATACATCTTTACTGGTTAAATTTTTATAGAAATGCAAACTACTGAATTGGTTGAAGCTACGGATTTCTGACCTGTAACAAGAATTTGCTGAAGTTATAAAACTGGTTTTGGCATTTGGACTCTCTTTTCCAGGTTCAAATATTAATTTTCCAAAGGAAAAAAAAAAATCATTTAATCAACTGTCAGTTCAATAACTTTTTTTCTTTTCAAAAAGTAGCATGCTTTTTCTTCTTCTAGTTTAGGAAAATGATACATTCAGAGCAGATGAGATCCAGTTTTAAAATCTTAAAGGGCATGATGACAAGAAATAGCAAGGTTTGCTAAGTAATTAATGGTAATATTTCAAATGTTTATTAAATAATGTTTTGAATGAGACACTTTTCATTAACTTTTTTCTCTGATATATGTACCACACTGAAGGTAGCTTTATGAAATTAATCATTAAAATGTTTCTGTGCATTTAATTGAATTTTATTGCCATTTAAATATAATTTGACACAAATTACACATAAAACATTAATCATCTAGCAGAAAGGAAATGTATCATTCATCATATTACATAGTGAAAATGTGAGACATAAAGGTCAGAGTAAGAATATGTTAAGCTAGTTATTACTTACTGACACATACCAAACCCTATATATATAAATATACACATATCTTTATAGGTATAGCTGTATGTCTTTGTGTCCAAACACATATGGTTTAACAAATGTTGTCTTGGTTAGCACAAAGATGCCAAATTTATTCTACAAACATATTCGTTCCCAAATCAAGAAGTTTTAATGGTTCTTTGCCAGTAAAGGACTAAGCTATCTTTAGTAAAACAATTATGATCATAAATTGAAAACAAGGTTATAATAGATTATATAAATCAAAGCTGCCCACTTACTGATTTAAATTATTATTAGAATTGACAATTTACATAATTTTTAATTAAACTAATTCAGTCATGCAAGGATATTTTTTGTTCTTAAAGTATTCCAAAAGATTTACAGAAAATTGAATTAGAAGCCTGTCCGCTCAAAAAGTCACAACAAAATAACACAAGTTATTTATAAATAAATATATTTGTAACAAATATTTTCTGTAGAAAAAAAATCACATTTTGCTTCCAGTTAGCATATTCCAGAGCCAAGGTTTGGGGTGCACCTGAAGACCCCATTTTCTGAGTCCTCCTTTGCCCCATGATGTTTTTGCCTACATGATATTTTCTACTTGACACATTATTTAATGTATATTTTCTGTTAATAGGTGATCTAAGTCAAAATATGGTAATTTAGAAACACGTTATAACTTGACTCTTCCCAGACTGCTGTAGAATACAAATATTCAAAATGATTAATTGTGCCTGTACCCAAGATCAGATCTGGGACAATCAGCTGGGACTTCAACATTTAATGACCTTCATTTTCCTTTCTTGTTTCAGGAACTTCTCTGGGCAAAATTAAATTCCATGACCAACATGTGACTGCGCTTGGCACAGAGTTGTACAAGAAAGATTTTTCTCTAGGTCTCTACAGGAACAGGAAGGCCTTGGCTCAGCAGCAACTACTTCCTAGGGTAACAAAACTGATCTTGGATGCTGGCCTTCCCCTGCCCCCACAACTGCCATCCCCATCACATCTGGGTTTTCAGCCTCTGTACAATACTATGAGCAAAAAAAATGACTTGTGGACAATAAGTAGGACATGTTCCATGCTGTTCAGCAAAGGTTGGCTTTTTAGGTCTTGTGGGACTCACCACTGCTAAAGAGCTCAATGAAGGATGGTAGTTTCCAATGACACTATGACACTATGCTGGAAGGAACTGCCAATCCACTGGACAACAGGATTAGTACTGGAAATCACCTTGAAAATTGGATAAATGTGCTGGGAGGGGGAAGTGGGGGAAATTCTGCTGTCAGCAGGGTGAGGCACAGCACTTGGGAAGGAATAATTAACAATATCCACACTAAAGGGCAGCAACCCCTCACTGTGCAGTTTTGGAGAAACAATTTATACATTGTAGTGGACCAGTCTGAAAATAAGCCAGATGTGAGCAAGGGAAAGAGGAGAAGGAGACACAGCAGCAAAATATTCCCTGAAAACACATCCCATGGCAATAGCTTTGGCTGGGCTGTTTTCTCCAGTTTTCACCCTGCACTTCATTTGAACAAAGTGCAGAGAATAGCAATAAAAAGAATCCAAGTTCAGAAAGAGAGAAAAAGAGTTGAGGGATATTCAGCCTGAAGACAAAGCAGGATGATAACCCATCCACTTCTAAGCCCATTCTGTACTCAGCAGCCAGGAGGTATAGATATGTTGTCTCATCAGTGACACCATTCATTCTGTAACATTTTTCAATTCTAAGCAAACTAGCAAGGTAAGCTTTACCTGATCAAACAGACATTAGAGTGCAAGCACATTGCAGACTCTTGATAATCAAAGGGAAATTCATTCCAGCCTAAGCAGAGTCCATGTTTGTTCATGAGAAGCATGGACTACACAAGTATTTTAGTAACTATAAGGGCAACCCAGGGTGATGAGCTTGGGTGTAGATATTTATTCAGTAGAGATGAATTCCACTCCAAATTATTTTGGAGAACCACAAAAGATATTATCTTTAAAACTATAGATTACACAGAATTAAGAGATTATGTCTGTCAAAGAAACTGTTTCTCTGCAATATCTGAAAAGTGCATGTGCAGCTGTGTCTTCACATAAAATAGTTCCCCTTTTCAATACAATTAATATGAGTGTCAATTAGCTAAATACAATTAATAAAGAAGAAAGAATGAGGACTTACTGGGGCTCAGAAAAATACAAGGATGGAGTATGTCGTTCACTTTTTATTAAAGAAATATCAGCCAAGTAATATGAGATGTGCTAGAATGAATGTTAGTTTATGAATCTTCCAAGTTAATAAGCTCCAGTGCTTCAGAGCAGAAAAGCCTGGTCTGCAGGGAGTTAAAATGCCAGTGCTTCTTATCTAGGAGACTTATTACTAACTGGAACAAATAAGAAAGAACACACACAAAAATTCAAAAAGTATTTGAAGACATTGTGGCAATAGCTTGCTACTAAAGAAAATAAAGCATACTATCCTTCAAATCAATAAAATACTGCAGATAGTTTAGTCTTTGGGACCAAAATGTAACTTGCAGAATTCATTTCATCTGGAATATACAAGTCAGCATTCCTTTCAGTCTCTCTTCTCTCTGAGTGACTAATGCAGCCAGATGCACACATGAAAATGTCATGCAAGAACACTTCAGTGAAAATCTGCCTCTGGAGACATCTTTTGAGCATCCCTACTCTCTGAACACAACACAGTCTCACCAGGCTACCACCCAAAAGCAGAGGTTCAGCTAATACTGCTGAACCACCATGGCAGCTCTCCTTCAGACAGCTTTGTAAGCATACCCAGTGCTACACAACAGGTGAGCTTTGCAATACAAATTACACTGAGTTATGTTCCTCCAGCAGATGACTATAAAATTATATAGGGCACTCTCCAAAAGGGGCTTAACTTGCCTTCTGCAATGAACACAAGTGTGTGGCATGAATTAGGAGGATGAATATGAAACTGATTGTTAATAGCCTATTGCTTCACAGGGGAGAGATCACTTTTGCAGGGGAAAAGGGGCCTGTAAATTTAACACAAAGCTAATGCCTCATAAAGCCTTCACATAGAACTGACGAGAGGCTTAGTTTCCTCAAACATTATTCCATGTCTTTTGTTCCTAATTTCTGGCCTTTAAGCCAGCCAACTGTTTTCCAAACTCAGAATATATCCAACAGCGTCCAAGTTTCTTTCAGGACACAGTTTTATTCTTTGATACAATTTAAAGACAACCAGCTCCAAAATGCAATGTTTCTTCAGCACTACTACTTTTTCTGGATGTCCTCTCAGCCATTTTAGGGAAAACATGGGTACTTCCTTGTCAAGTTTGATTGTGATTCATGGTTACCAACATTTTTTCTGGCCATGGACAGAGCATGACCTCCAGGATTGTGATCATCGTTTGAGACCTCTGTTGCCCCTCTCCACTCTACACAGAAGGCAGGACTGGCCACAGATCAGGAGTGAGGTCACAGCACTGGAGAAGAGTCCACCATCTATCTAGACTGAGGCCTCTCTCTGAAGGTGGCAGCTTCCTGTCTAATCAGGACAAACTACAATGGTTTTTCACATCTTTCTAAGAGAAACTACTACTAAAACCCACAGTATTTTCCCAGAAGGTCAATGGGACCCAATGTACTGGAACCATTTCCTTGTGTTCCTCTCCCAGTACTGCAACATTAAACATGTTCAGCTTGGGCTTTGCTTTTTCTGTCCACTAAAGGAAATGGTGAGGATCAAGCTTTCCTCCCTTTCAACTACTTCTATTACATACACCTGCACAAATACAAATGCTTGACTAGGTCATCCAGATCATACCCAAACACATCACCCACACAAGCTGGTGCAGAGGAAGAACATAGGTAGGAGGCAGGAGAGCCTCCATCTTGTCTCAGCTTCAGCCACCATTGACACATGAAGAGCTGATAGTTCGCTTAAAAGAACTACAGCAGCTTTCTTTCTCTGGAAGCTCTCTTTCTCTGCTTTTGCCAAAGATTTTCACATTTGATGTCCCTGAGTTAAGGGACAGGGACTATGACACCTTGGGAATGAGCAGAACTTTCTACATTGGTGGAAGTGCTTCAGCAATAGCAATAAAAACTTTTCAAAACTTCTTGGAGGAAACTGGCCCTGAACACAAATTTTACCTTCGTTCATCTCTTTTTTAACTGCAATTGCTGCAGTTCCAGTTTTCCAATTGGCACAAGGGTGGATATGTTGGCATGAATTTGGCAAATCACAGAAAATTTCCATGTAATCAAGACATATGAGGGACCTGGCACTGTTTCAGATGGCTGAGTGCATAACTGAGAGTGGGATTTTATGGGAAACATCTGCTGATGATTAAACTACACAACTTCCTTTGTAACTGGAGAGGGGCTGGAGCTTTTCAAAGATTTTTACTACTTGCCACCTCCAACTCGTTTCTTGGTTTCCCAGCTAATTATTTTCTTTGAAGATTCCTGATGATTTAAATTCATGCTCCTCCTTTTTACTTTCACATTCCAGGAAGAACATAAGCATTCTCACAGTATGAGCCCACCATATGGAGAATCTTCTCTTTTGCATATTGTGAATGGACTTTATTTTCCATTCATTTCATTTTCTTAAGGTTCTTTCTTCCTGCTTTTGGATTCAGCATGAAAAATCATTTGATCTGCCACTCTGATTTCATTCAGTTGTGTGAAAAGGACACACTTTCCTAAAAGTAAAATTGGTCTTTGCTTATGCACCAGGTCAGGAAGCTCAGAATTAACCCATAAGCTATTTAATCATATTTAAAGAGTCTTTTCTCTGTTATAATGTAATAAAAGCCACCACGGCTTTTTTCTGCTACTCTAATTTCTCCGTATACTGGTGGCAAATATATACATTATTGCAATCACTAGAGCTATTGCCTTTGACTGGAGATGGACAAGATGGACATAATGGAATTGCACCAGGACTTGATAACAGTCTCAAGAAATGTTCTGGTGAAGCAGCAGCCCTACTTAATCTTTGCCCTGAAGTAAAAAAAAAAAAAAAAAACCAAACAAAAAACAACACAACTTCAGTTAATTTGCATGTGTACACACCATCACATTTTAGCAGTATCTTTAATTAAATGTAGAAGCCCATAAAAATATGTATAATCCATACTACATTTGGATACAAAGCCTGCATACAAAGGTGACCTCTTCCTTCATTTCAATCATTTCTACATTAGCTGTATACAGTGATATCTTTTACAATTTTGCTCTATTTCATTGCCTGTGACTAGCAGGTAAGACCTCAGGAAAAACACTGAATTGACTGGAGAATAATCAGATCTACATTCTGTAAAAGAAATGAATACTTAACCATTGCTATTTCTTTTAGGAAATTGTATTCTTTGTAGAGGGAAAATGTTGCAATACACAACTGTAGAGCTTGTAACTCTTGCAAAGTATTATCTTACAAAGGAAACACTCTAGCAGCATTCACAGAGGCAAAGCTTCATTTTTAGGAAGGTCAGTTTGCTCAGGGCAAAGTCACAAAGCACTCCTTTCCAGCTTTTGTGGGATGATCTATCACCATATCAGTCACGCATGTACATTTAGGGTTTATGTGATGAGCGGAGATAATCTAGCCAAATCCCCATCAGCAAAACAAAACAAACTAGATAATAACTCCAATTGTTGCACAAAGCCTACAAACCTCTCTGCTTTGAAAAGCTTCATAAAACAGATCACAAGATCCTGAGACCAAACAGAACAAAAATGGGGTATGCATGTATTCCTCTGCCAGAGAAGACCAAGACAAGTATCTGCTGATGCAGCATTTCAATAAGTACTTTCTGGGTGCAGAGGTGGGGGCAGGGGGACCAACTACAGGGGTTTAAAGACAAAGAAGTACCCGGGTTTTTCTGTATATCAGCCAGAGCTCTGGATGCTGAGATGAGGACACAAGTCCAGAACAAATGGTTTGCATTTTCTTTTTAGCATTATCACTGACTAGAAGCAATAGGTTTTTCATTTAACCCAAATCTCTCCATAAATTAGGTGCAAGCAAATACATTACTCATGTAGAAAACAATCCCCATCCCTCAAATGGAGACATTAAGCTCACCACAAGATCCTTCAGTAGCTGGGGATCCCCTGCTTCTTGAGGTCCCCAGGAATACCGAGCTCAAAATGGGAGACAGCACACAGCGTGTTGCTCTATCAGCATCGCTGCACTTTGGACAGTAAAGTTAAGAACCACTGACATAAATACTCAGAAAATGGAAAAAAATAAAATAAATAAAATAAAAACTTTGGAAGGCGCCTGAAATACTAGATAAAAGTCAATATTTGCCATGATGTGCGTGTAGGACAGGTTGGGTGTGGCTTTGAGGAGGCTGGTTTGGTGGAAGGTGTGGGTGGGAACGACATGGTCTTTAAGGTCCGTTCCAACCTAAACCATTCTGTGTTCTATGATTATTCCTATATTTTCTGACCAGTTCCCTATTTTTCTGTGGACTCCCATGGCGAGTACAGTGATTAAATTATATGTGTCTATTTGGAGACAGACTTCACATTACTTTGAGGTCTCTTGGAGACAACACTTAATCCTCAGAGCTTTCAAGCCTACCCATGAGAATGCAGGTAGTGGTCTTGACATCCTTGATAATGCACTGTGAATATAGTAGGGATGAAATTCAACGGTCTAAGTGCCCCTATAGCAAGAAGTTACTCTTAAAATTCTTTTTAGAAATAGACATGAGCATCATGTAAGTCCAACACATTGGTTCTACATATGAAAAGTCCAGGAAAAGGCTTTCCAAAATTGAAATACACAGCCAAGGCACAAACCTCTCCTGAGGCTGTCAGTTTTTGAAACAGACTTTGAGGACTGATAGATACTGAGGCACAGAGACTGTGCTGTGGTTTTCTTAAAGTGTATGTCCTGTCAGTACCCCTGTGTGGGCAGATAGGTTTCCCAGGTAATGTTCCAAGGAGAAGCTGAGATATTTGCTCTCCAAGCCAAGAACATCAAAACCTGTGATAATGTTCAATTACAGTAGCTTTATTTCCATTATGTCTAAAGTAGATAAATCAATTATATCTTCTGGATATTTATGCATCCAATGGCACAGTTATTGAATAGTTTTATTCTGCTTGGCTCAGAAACTATATCGTGGACATTAAATAGCATCTTTAAAATTCAAACATTTAAGAAATATTATTCCTACAAGTGTTTCCTAGAATCAGGTCCTCCAGATGCCCTTGTAGCACCAGTTCAGATCATGCTACATCTTCCACAGAAAATAATCCTCAGAAGATAAATTTCTCCAGATATTTCAGAGATACCATTTACAGCTTGTCAGAAATGCCTCAACACAGTGGTTTTGTCAGAAAAAGATGAAGCATCAAAATTGAAACTTTTCAGAACCACTGACCTGTTTCCAAAAAAACTTTTGATCAGAAGAGGTTCCTCAGCTGCATGACTGAAGTTTTAGATAAAGAAAAATCAAAACAACACGTTCTGTCTGCTAAGGAATGTTTTTTTAACTCCGTCAAGAGCTAGGATTTGACCTTGACTCATGCAAATGCCAATCACAAATATTAGAATGTAGCACAAAAAAGGACCAATGCATATTTAGTCACTCACATACCATTAAGAAACTACTGCTGAAAATACTGTAGAGTAGGTCAGAAGCCAAGAATTCTAAACAACACTTGTTCATTTGTTTCTCAAATGGCAGCCTTAAACCATCAGAGAAGGAATCATTACTATCTTTGTAAGCAGGCAAAGAGTTGAGATAACAAGAATGCCCTGACCTTGTTCTTCACCACTAAGCACACTTTTGCTGAGTTCTTTGCCCCAAAACAGATTCCTTATTTGCACCCAGGCTACAACGTGGACTGGAATATCTAATGGGCTCCAGGTTAAATTAATCACCCAAGCACGCTGCTTGTCATGAAATGCCTTTTCTTAAGCAACTGAGCAGGCATTCCTGGTAAAGGGACTCAAGAGATGCCAGAGCACACTTGAAACATGATAGGAGTGGCCCTAGGTCTGCACTGTCCTATCCACCCTTGGTAATGTACTATCAGGCAGAAGAGATGCCAGAATCTCTTCTAGGAGGACTTAGGCTACCTATTATAAAGGCAAACAAATATTTACAGCCACTCAGAAATCAGGCAAGCTGCCACTGCAGAAAGCAATACTGGTTTAGGAATCAGGGAGCACAACAGATATTGCAAGCAGAAAGAACAGCACAAGTAAAACACAGATGCTCTTTATTACATTTGAGGAGGATTGGCTGCAGAAACTCAGTGAAATCCAGCAGGGATGCCACTGATCCCAGCCAACATATTCCATAGTTGTGGACTTCTCCACATTCCTGCTCACACAATGACTTTTTAAGCCTCACTTGCATCCCATGCTTTCCAAGTGGTATTCCCACATTCCTACTTCCTCCAGGGGGCAAACACAAGGACAGCACTAAAACTGCACTTGACTGAAAAGAAAAGCTGGTTTTCCTACACTGGGCAAAATTTGTAAATGTGGTATTCACCACTTCCCCCGCAAAGAGCTGGGATTTAAAAGACGCAGTCAGAAACTAAACAGGCAGCAGATCTTTCCAATGACACCAGCTATTCTTTCTGAAGTGTTCTCTGCTATTTCTTAGCCATGCTCCAACTGCAGCACTGGGAAGAATGTTGCGTACAGATAAAGTGTTTGAAATTACTCAGAACGAATGTTCGTATTTAAATACATGTTTTCCTTTAATTTAGCCATCCTGAACAGCTTCCAGTCACTTGAAGATGTTGAAAAGCACCACAAATATAAAGAACTACAGCACTTACTTTAACCATAGAAGCAATTAAGTCTCCAGCAGTGTGGAAAACCGCTTTTGAGCTGTATTTATTGATGCATAGATTTCACTGTAGTGTGATATTTGAAGACAAATTGCTGTGCCCATAATTAAGACTGTTGAGGAATTGGCAAGTGAAATATAATGATGAAAGACCAGCTCAAAGGGCAAGTGAGTTAGATTGGTCAGGATGATACAATCTATATGACCTCAGTGCCCTATTCCTGCTCATTGATTTCCCAATTAAATATAACTTTTTATTCAATCAGTTAGAATATACTGCAAGTTATTGATGCACTGCTGGTAAGAAAAAGCAATGAAGTAAAGATAAAACAGAGAGTGAGCACTGCCTCATTTTAACATTTTATTAACCTTAATGGGGTCATGATGAAGATGATGTTATTCACTTGGGTCTTTTGTCCTTATTTTTATTTTAGATTAAAGTGAACTGTTTCAGACCAAACTAGGGCAGCAGCAGCCCAGTCCTGGAAACCATAAGGCCCTTTTACTTTCCTTTATTTGAACAGAGCTAAATTCCACTGTCAGTACACCTTCATCATCTCAGCTAGATGAGAGACAAACAAGAAAATGCACAGTGGCAATGAGAAATAGGTAGAATAATTTCTGTACACAGAGAAATGGAATAGACTAAGACTTCTGCTTGTAAAAAAATGCCAAATGAATGACAATAGTAATGATAATATTGGTCTATGAAATGAAAAATCACATGTAAAAGGTGAACAATACTGTTTAGGTCTGCTCAGCTTCAGACATCAACAGCAGCAAGGAGCTGAAAGGACTGGAGAAAAAGATTTCCAGAAAGACTTCACCTGCATTTGGGCAAACTTGGCTGTACCTTAATGTAAAACCCTCCAAGATGTGTCAGCCAAAGAAAACTCTCTGCCTGGAAAACTGAACAAACTGGAAGGGGTTGTTGCCTTAAGCTGTGTACAACTTATTATGGGAGACATGGGAATAGAGCAGAGACTGCTTGGAGACTGTATAGAATTTATTACAGGACATTTTAAATGAACTCTGGAAAGATACAAAACATACTGTGGGATGTTTAGAGGAAAGATCAAAAGTGGGGAAAGGGAGAGAACAAGTTGGATCTGGAAGGAGCAATTGTGTACAGAGGCAAAGGGGGACAGAAAAGGCCACCTGCATGTTGCTGGTCAGTATTTTCATCCAGCCTCCACCACAACATCACACTAAACTCTCCTTAGTAAGCTGCATAAGCATGATCCCTGTTCCCTCTGTGTGCACAATCCACAGTGAACTTCAATTTTACTGGCCCTAGCTGATGTCTAGAAGCCACAAGAGGCTCTTAGATCTGGATGCCAGCAACTGGAGGAGGTCATGCCCAAAGGGACAGCTACCAGGCAGATGGAATGCCTGTACTCAGTGTGTTGTCACTAACCAGGCACTCACTGCCACTGGATTTCAGGACACAGCCTGTCTCTAACAGATCGGGAAGGCAACTCCTGTGAATCCCAACATCCAGATAATCTCTGCCAGCATCATTTCTATACTAGCTTCTCCTTCTGCTCACACTATCACAAATGCCCTGCAGAACAGTCCCTACATGTCAAATCCTTTTGCAGTTGCAGTAGGTTGGCACCAAAGGCATTCAGAAAACCACTGGCTGGGCAACAGGCAGACATGGGGAACCCAGAGGGTGAGAAGACTGCCTGGTTCATGTCCCTGTGCTCTATGAAACTGGATTGCAATTGTATTTGGGATGTTACTACAGCCAGAGACACAAGCAAAAGTGCACCAGCTGAAATGAATGCATGTCTCAATATTTTAGCCTGTAGTACACCTGCATAGAGAACACTGGTGATCTAAACCAGAAGGCAAGGCCTACAGAAGTCTGAGTGCAATCTGCCATCTTAATTCACCCTCACGATCTGTGTTACCTTCTGTATGCATTCAGTGAGATTTAGATTTCCTGCACTATTTTCCCAAATGTGCCACAGAGTTTATGACATCTTGAGTGGAACATTTGCAGCCTGATACAAAGCTCACTGCTGCCAATTTTGTGTCTTGCTTTTCCATTTGTAAAATAAAGCTAACAACTTGGATTTATCTGCTCACAGAACTAATTATAGTAATTCTTCACAGAAGAGACTCACATGACAGCATTCTACCAATGCCTTTATTAAACCAATGGGTCTAACCAAGTTTTTTTTATTGCAAAAAAGCACCCAGCGTTGCAGATCCACAAGGACACTAAAGTGAAGCACTGAAGTTAAAATGAATAGCTTAATTACTCTCCATAATTTATTGGACATACACAACTGATTCCATGGCTCTCCAAAATTAATTCATTATGACCTTGAAACAAAGAAATTGTGTGAAGGACTTTGAGGCTCTTTCTTTTCGTCCCCCACACATAAATCTACCAAACTTCCCAGGTTTTGTTAAACATTTTTTGTGATAGAAGAGGACATAATCCTTCTCAGAGCCTCTCAACATCCTGATCTAAAGCACATTTAAGAGGGCATATGGTCCATGATCACACCCTTTTATCCCTCTTTGAGGATTACAATTAAAGGCACATATTTATAGAAAATGTATTTAAAGACAAGAGAGCTTCAGCCTAATTCACTTAACTGCACATCTCTACAGTTTAGATCTCTACAGTTTAGTTAGGGGTAGTCATCCTCAGCTAGCTTTGTAACAGGTGGAAACAAACAGGCACTTCACCTTTGTGGGGCATTGCATCCTGTAGCAAGTATCTGGAATAGCTCAGATGAAAGCACACGTTTCCTTCCATTAGCTGTAAAGGCAACCCAGAGTACTGAATCCAGTGACTCAGCAGCTGTCTACATTTGATAGGCAGGATGGAGCCCATGAATTTGCTCTGGGATTCACAGATGTCTCTGTCAGACCTGATAATATACTCACACCTCCCAGGATCCATTTGGGTAATGCTATCTCGTTCCTAACTTCAGAAGAGAAAATGATGCTGACTCCTGTGACACTTCAAGATATCATAACTTCCCTGTTGTAAGAGCTGGGAAATCCAACAGGCAGCAAAATCCCCAGAAGCATCACTATGACAAAGAGAAACCTTATGGTAAGATATTACAGAGATACTTATCTGAAAAATGGGTTCTGGAGTAGACCTAATCCTTCTGAAAACTTACTCTGTTTTTCCTATAGTCTGATATCAAAGAGGAATTTTAACTAGCTACTCCTTATTTCAGAGACTGGCAGTATGAGAAAATGGTCCAGAAATGTTTTTCTGGACAGGGCAGCCACATAACTAAGGAGGTGGAAAGAAGCAGTGCCACTCCAGCATTTTGTTTCAGAGTTTTCTGATACTCTGTAAATACAGGCTAGCCAAAATACACAGGTGGATAACTGCTCTTCTGCAGTATCTTCCCTTGTGGACTCCTTATTCCAAAATAAAAGTTCCTATTCTCTGTCCTGGAAGCAAGCTAAGTATCTGCAATGAAACAACATTCAGTCTGAAATCAAAGAGATCACCATAGTGATCTAGCTCTTGATTGCCTTAGCAGGAAAACTGCTCTGCTCATGCTCCCCATTCAGCCATTTCCCAATGCATACGTGCTAAAAATCCTCCCCTCTTCAAAGAAAGCTGAACAAGGTTCTGTGGTTCCTGTCTAAATCCACTATGATTCTGACAGCAAGGAAAGCAGACAAGTGGTCTGTGTTTACATTGGTCACACTTTTCACACTACTGTACTGTCCTCATTGCTTGTGGAGAATGCTGCAAAGGAAACATCTTTCTCAGAGATGCAGCAATCTTCTCATCTGTTAAAGATTTTTCTTTGATAGAGCTTTTTTGATTTCCATCCTTTAAGGATCTTCCTATTTTTATTTTGCATGGACCACTATGCATATGTATTTTGCATAGTGAGGGAATAAGTCTGAAATGAATCAGGATTTTTGCTGTGCTCAAGTGAGATACTTTGAAAATTCCCCTGGCTGTGGGTTCAGAGAGATCTGAGCAGTTTCCCTTGCAGTGGATAAACACTTTTTCAAGGCATCATCTCTCTGAGGACATTCTCTCTTAAATTATTAAAATATCTGGTGGTTCTTGTAGCTTGAATTCATCACAGCTTTTGCAAAATAAGCATTCTCTAAATTGAGAGTGTCACATCCATACAGGGACCAGCATGACCATCCATCCTGGACTCCTGCATAATGATCATCTGCTGGAGAAGTTTCTTTACTAAGTCCAGCATTCACAGCTCAGCTGCAGCATTGCCTGCAGAGAAGTATAAAATCTTGCTTTAAAGACTTCCATACAAATGATCTATCACAGTCTCTAGCAAGGAACTCCAGTAACTGAACATTAAAAACATGAGCCTTACTTTTAAAAAATGCTTCTTATGTAATGTTTGGCTGCACTGCGTACAGACCAGGATCAAGGCACAAATAAATGAGCTCTACACCACTACATGGTGTTCTGATTTTCCCTACAGAAGCTTCCTCATATGAATATCAATTTTTCCCTGAATCCCCTGTATCAGCATTCCTAGAATTGGCTTAGCTTTAAATTTCTCTCCCAATCCCTTGCTATAAATAGCTATGTCTCATATATCATTTAAAGAGAATAAAACATTACTCCTTGCATTCATTTATTTGATTTCACAGCCTTGCTTGTATGTTAATCAAACGCATAAAGTGCTGAGGTGCATAGGTGCCAAGTAAAAGTCAATATTTTACCATGAACCTCATTTATCTGCATTAGCCTGAAACAAGGTAGATCTGTAAATTTGGACATTATTGAATTTAATGACAAAGATCAATTACAGCATCTTTGACAGGACAGGGATTTGTCAGATGAGGGTGAAAAAGCATCACTTATTCCCAAGGGAGCTTATAAATGCTGGCTGGGTGACACTGCCCATCTCCTCCAGTGGATTGATGCATGCAAATTCTTAAATAACATTGGTTGTATTTGAAATACAGACCCACAGCTTAAAACAGAGCTAAGTTATAGTGAGCTCTGAGGGACTGTTCAGCAGAATTGGCTGGAATACAAGAAAAAAAGAACTACAAAGTAATCAAAGTGTCTTCATGGGAGATATGCACAATTTGGCTGCAAAACTGAAAGCAATACTGAACTCGGGCTGATTCTTTCTGTGTCCAGTGCACAAATACCAGCCAGTTTAATGATCACTGTGGTAGTGCAGATTTTTAATTTACAAAGCTCCCCAGAAGTACAAGCACCAGTTTTTCAAAGGAAACTTGGGAAAACATGGATAATAACCTCCCCTAATGGAAACCACTACATTTCATTGAAGCCAATGCCTACAAATGTGTAATACTTCCTACCCATCCTTCAGCACCATGACCTTTGTCCATCACTGTGTAGGAAGCATTAGTCTGTCCTGCTTGGCTTGTCTGAAATGTAGATAAGGTTTCACAAAGGGAAAACCATTGGAACTATTTCTTTTTTTCCTTGGTGCTTTTCCAGACTCCCATCCAAGGGCTGCTGGGTACCATAATAGCCTTCAAACTTACAAGGAATTGAAGAATTTGAGGGTGTCACAGGATTCATCATGTATCTCAGTATGTTTTCCCAAATCCTAGAAGCCAAGGCAAACCACATCTCTAATGCATATTTTTAATTAGCAGATAGGCAGAGATTAGTTACTACAGATCAAGTCTTTAAACATAGAAATCCTGTAACCCTGACAGAACTTCATTAGACTGCTTTCACAAAGAAGGGCTACAGGGTTATATTCTGTATTTTCACTGTTAAGTTCTATGTAATTCAAGAAAGCAAGCTCTCTTAAAAAAAGTTATTTTGGGTTGAATAAAACCCACCACTCATGCTGCATTTCTGCTTACAAAGACTGGAGTACATGTACTGTATAAAGCTGATTTATTAGCATGATAATGAGAGTAGGTAGTGCTTTTAGTCACATCTGTCCTTCATGGTAGTATTCCAGCCCACACAAACAGCAAACACAGATCCTGAATCCAAGTGCACTTCAGCTTTAACTGGCACTAATCTCACCCCTATTGTATCTAGTGAGATGTGACTGAACAAAAAGCACTTGGACAGCTCTGAAATGCAATAGGACCTTTCTGGACATGCAGGTTAGCCCCACCAAGAGAGCAGCTGTCTGCAGTCATGAGTGAGAACCAGAAAAACAGTAGTGGGAGGCATGCCAGCAAAGCTGAGGACTCAAAACACAGCCAAATGACCATGCAGAGAGGTTCTCCATTCTGAACAGGAAAGCAAATAGTCAGCTATGATGCAGAGTTACCCCACTTTCTGAGAGCAGGAGTCAACAATTCATGCAATTAACTACTGCCAAAGCTCAGTCCATTCCACACACAGCAAGCCAGAATGTTAGTATGTGTTAAAGAAGGTTAGTATGTGTTACTTGAGACGTGTAGCTGTCATGGTCTGCCTGACTGCATGCTGCCAAGTGAAACACAAGGAGGTTACCTTCACCGGGACAGAATGAGTTCAGAAATGCTCAGCTATGATGTCTCATTGTCAAGTTGGAACAGACCAAGACAAGCAAAGTCAACCACCTGCAGTCCTGTGAATATCCCCCAAGATTAGTTCACACCTCACCTTCCAGTAGCCTTCTCCCAACACCAGCAGTGAACTCAGTCATCGTGGTGTAGAATTTCCTACTTACTTCTTTCAGACTTGAAGAAAAACAGTGCAATTTTGCCCTGAGAATAGCAACACCAGCAGCACACAAGGTAGAAAGCCCCTTCTACCTAGAGAAACAGATTTTTTCACTGGGAGTGAGCCATGCCTTGTCCATTCTTGATGTATCAGAGGATCTCAGGCACCTAAGATCTTGGGGCTCTTGTGAACACTCTTATGATGGGAATATCATGGATTGGCCATCATCAAAAGCTGAGAAACAGAGTTCAATGAGCTGTAGATGACAGGACAGTGCAAGCAAGAACTAAGGGTGAGGAGCCTCCATATATACTGTAGATCAACACCACCACCTGAAGTTGGACTGCCACTTTGTCCTGTGTTTCTTTTACCCACTGTTTCATTCACAATATCCCCCAGTTAGCAGATCTAATACCAAATCTGTTTAAACTAATCCAGATTATTACACCAAAAACAGTTTGGAGAACACTTAGCAAGTAACCTGAAGAAGGAAAATACTTTAACAGGAGTGATGAACACTACAGTTAAGCAGAAGACACAAAGCCATGGAGATAGCACAGCTGGATCTAGAAAGCTAAGCTTGGACAATACCTTTTGTTAACATTCATCAATGAAGCCAAGAGAATAAGTGTCTTACTTATATTATAAATCAATTGAAACTTTTTCCTTAAGTAGCTGTATGCTTGTTTCTTTTTATTCATGCACACAAGAAGGAGGTAGATGAACTTTAGACAAAACAGAATTAACCTGATAACTTTAGGGAAGTCAGACTTGTCCGTTTGAAGTGGTTAAAACGTGCTTGGAGAAATACTCAAACAGGGTAGGTCTCTAATGACATGTTACATAACCAAATAGAAATGCCTTCAAAAAAATCCTTACATTGTGATCCATAAAAAATTATTGTACTGTTAAGTGGATACTAAATTCCAAATGTAGATGGCATTAAAAAAAAATTGGCTTGCTTGTACCCCAAGTCTTGGGGACTCTGTGTGTGTGGCATGTGGGAGACTGATGGTCCTTGGGATTATTTGGTTTACCTGTTCCACTACTAGTTCTGATCCTGAAAGTATAGTTCACTGCCTGCCAGTTAATGACATAGCATTAATATATTTATGAACTGTTTCATCTTCATTAGGGTTTAAACTGATCAGAGCAGTTTTTCAGCAGAGATACAGCCAGAGCTAATCTCAACTTCTGACACGAAGAATGGTTTTTAAAATGCCAAACCCTAGTATTTTATCACCATCTGCTGGTGACAAAGTGTCATTCACTTAAAAAATGTAAATTCAGTCTCAGCATGAACAAAATAATTCTCTGCATGAAGATTCAGATACCTTAAATGTAGCAAAGACTAGTAAAGACATCCACAGAACTCAAGTCCCAAAAAGTCATCTGAGGAATAGATTACATGATCTTCCATACTCTATAAATATTTTATCATAGCTAAAGCTCTCACAGAACCATAGCCAGCTGCTGTCAGGTAACATTAACAGAGGCCTCAAGGTCACTGGTAAGTGAAATAAAATTGACAGTAGAGACACAAATTTCCTCTCCACACCAGCAAAGAATAGGTCATGCAAGGTCAATATACCTAGCACTTTTTTGTGACCAAACCAGTCCTCACCTCTTTCAGTTGCCTGAGGGGTTTAAAACTATTTCCCAAATCTCAAAAAATCAGCATTACTGAAGAGTAAACTACATTCTTCCTCCTTCTTGACCTCTGCTGCAACCCATTGCCCTTATGCCTTCCCCCATCTCTGTTCCTCCTTTGCTCCCCTGTACCTCCTACCATACCTAAACTGTGAGCTGGAGAAGAGACTGGATTCCTCCCACTTAAATTCCCATGTAACTGAGGCTGAACTGCCAAGTTGTTTTCTCTAATTACTGGCAACACAGATGCTCTTCCTGAGGGCAGTTTCTACCTTAGAGGAGCCACTAAACAACAGAATGAAACTGATTTTAATTTAGGTACTTCCCTCAGGTTGTTTGGCTGGGTAAGAAGTGCTCGATACTCTTTTCTTGGCTTGGTTCTCAACCTAGAGGATGCTACAGACAAAATTCTGTAGCCTCAGCAAGACTTATTCAGCATGGATGGAACCTGTGGTGCTACATAAGTTTCTCCTGAGCACATACAAATTTGGAATTCTCCAAATAGTTCATATCTAAATACAGGTGAGCTTATTTTCACAGCACCTTATTGTTGTCATCTTACTGCAGGGGTTCCATACTGTTGTCTCCTTACCACAAAAGTTTCCTACCTTCTTGGTGTTTCTCATGGGCATCTCCTCAGAGCATTGACTCTTTCTTACAACATAAGGGAATTGGGGCATCTGAAAGAACATGTCATCCAAATTTCAATTTTTTACTTTGAGTAAAACAAGGCATTTTTGACCCATGTCTTGGAAACAACATTCTGGCTGAAACTTTTACACATATAAAAATATTAATTAATGGAAGCACTTACTGAAAAAAACTTTGGTCCTCATAGTTAAAGTTTGGAAAAGTTGAGAAGAAGGTAAGCAAAGGTCATAGTAGTGGAAAATTATAATGCAAATTAAAATCTTTTAATATGAAACAGTGCCACCAATTGTGGCAGTGCACCTGTGTTCACTGTCTCCAGATTTTGATTGCTTTATGTAATTATTTAGACACACTCAAAAGCATAACTAGGCTGCAGTTAGGTTGTGCACTTTGGCTCTTTTTTCCAGTCTCCAAGTAAATATTCAGCCTCTGTAGATTTATCTGGTAACTTTTCCCCAATCACTATTTCTGTAAACAAAATGCTCACTGACTTTAAAAGGCAGAAGATTAACACTTATGGGTCAACAGCACTGAGGAAAGCAGCTACACAACAAATACAGGCCACTGCCCAGCACAAAGACAATTAAAATCTCTTTCTGAAGGGACCTTAGAGTCACTGACCCTGAACCACTTGACATGACATCCCTGCATGCTCCATTTAGCCTTGTTCCTCCTCTGTCCCATGAGGCAGCTCCTTCTTCACCATTACATAACCCTGTCCTTCTTATCACACATTCCCACTATCCCAAATGCCCTCAGCCCTACTCCTGGTACCCAACAGCAGCCTCAGCTGTGCTCTCAAGCCCATTAAGGATTTCATCTGGGGGAAATAGACCAAGAAGTGACAAGGACAATCAAAAAACATGGAACAACTTCTGAACAATTAATAACTACATAAGCTACAACTCCTCAGGCTGAAAAACACAAAAATGACATAAATTCATGAAATCCTTAATGACCTGGAGACTAGACAAACAACAGAAAAATACACTGGCAAACAAAGAGGAGGTGTCCAGAGAAAGAGGAAAGGAGAACAACACCCCCCCCCCCCCCCCCCCCACAACCTACCACAGGAATATTTTACAAGCTACTGCTGCTTTCATAACTGCGACTAATGTGAAAAGATGTTGCTACCTTATTACAAAGTTCCATACCTTCTCAGTGATTTCTCATGGGCAGATCCTTCTGGCACAGACTCCTTCTTCTTCCTCACAGCACAGTCAACAAGATCCAACTCTGTCATCACCCAGCTACCCCACTCTTTTGTAGCACTCTTCTTCTTATTGTCACAGCTGTGGCCTATTAAGGACAGGCCTGTTCCTAATCTTTGGTGATTAGCACAGCTGCAACTCCTCAGGTGTGAGACTACCTTCTGCAGTATCTTCATTATATTACATTCTATCCCTCCACAAAAAGTACAAGAAAATTACTCTTTATTCAGGAAAAAAATTACTTTCCACAGTTCTTGCTGATCCTGCATCCACACCTTGCTGCCCTCATGTTCACACATGTGTAGATGCTTCTGGTCTGTGTGTTCAGCTGGGGTCCCAGCACATATTCTGGCACACCACCCACCACTATATTGGTGAAATTTTGTGTCAATCTGGACTCAACTAGCCTGAGGTTTCTTCCTCTTTCTCCTGTCTTTGCCTCACCCAGGAACAGAAACTTCTTCTCAGAGGTTCTCTATAAAAAACAGTTTTCTGTGTCTAGTGCCACTATCTGTCACTATTGAATAGGAAATACCTTCCCTTCCTGCACAGAGGGAATATGCCTACTCTGTATGACCTTCTTTTACCTAAATGGCATTAAGGCATGGATCTTAGTAGGGGTACAAGTGAACATCTGTGTCACAAGTAAGTTCTAGAAAAATTTCATAAACAGGCTGAGATTAGCTTTTGGCATGGGGAGCAGCAGTGGCTCTGTTGCTGTCATTGCACAGAAAGCTCCACAAGTTTAGATAAATAGTAAATAATTAGGTTTAAACTGGGAAAAAAAATCATGCCTAAGCAAGAGTGCATGAGAGCCCTGCTGAGATCAGGCTGCCCTGAGCCTTTCGACACGGTCTAATCTCAGAGGTTTGCAGCAAACTGGCAATCTGAGATGAGCTCTTGCCTAATTAGCAGATTTCTTGTTGTGTCTCAGTGGCTGCACCGCAGAGCTTGGCCATCCTCCACTAATTTGCAATACCTCAAGCTTTAAAACACTTTCTTTCTTTCCAGTTCATTGGGGCCAGCTGGAAAAGCACCTGCCAAGCGGAGAACTCACTTGCAAAGGTTCAAATCCAAAATGAGCCTGGGACTAAGCAGTTCTGCTCTATTGCCTCAATACTTCTTACACCTGGGCTTCTTACTACATGCAAGAGGTGAAACAGGCAGAAACACATATTGCACCATGCCTGTACAAATAACTGTGGGCTAGCATCAGCATTTTTAATAGGTCTTGCTCCCGTAATTCCCTCACATTTTCACACTGCAAAGGACAGGTTGGTTACTCCATCTGGTATCAGGCACTGGGGTCTTCATTTTGTTTAAGTTTTTAGCATTTGGAAAGGCAGCACAATCCTTAGCTAAAACTTTACTACCACAAAGTGGGCAACAAAAGCAACAGCCTGGGAGCTTCCCCAGTGACAGACCTCTGCCATAAGCCACAGCTGCAGTGCCCAGGGTCTGGGAGGGCAGAGGACAGGAGAAGCTGTCCACCCAATGTGATCCTGGCTGCAGGAAAGATCCTGACATTGCCTACAGAGATGGGTGAATCTCAGGTCTCACAGTCCATAGCAGCACACTGGCATGGTAAAACGGGACAGGGTTCATAAAGATTTGTGACAGAAATATAAACACGAGTATGATTAAGATTGAAGCATGAATCAAAGTACTTGTGTAAACACCAAATGACACGTGAGAACAAGATTTAAAGAAATGGCTTCTACAGAAAGTGCAGAACACTGTTCTCAGTCAAAGGAAGGAATGATTTGTTTCCATTTGTTTCCTGTGCTCTGACACCCAGGAGACCACAAGCAATGAAGCACAGGAGCTCCCCTCAGCCCAAAGAACACGGGCGCAGCTTACATTGGCACTAACTTGCAAGGGAACCGCCCTGAGAACAGAGACTGAAAACCAATCTTTGTGTCTTGAGCTGAGGGGAATTTTTGTCATAATTTATGGGAGATTTGCCAGATGAACTGCTTCTCCTCATCCCCCTAGTTCATTTTCTTCCTCTGCTGCCTAATTTCATGCCATGCCTAGACGCCATTACCATGGATGTATGACAGCTCAGCCTAGCTAAAACACAACGCCAAAAGACTCTGCGGTACTTTTGCTGAGAGCACCCTGCCCACAGCCCCTGAGGCAGGTGCAGGGCTGGCCCGGGGCAGCGCCACCCATCACGCGCATCAGCGCCGTGACGCGAAGAACTACATCTCCCGTCATGCTTCACTCCGACTCACCCACACCACCTGGGCGCAGCCGCGCGTTGCACTGCGGGAGTTGTAGTCCGTGTCGGCGGCGCCGCGGAAGTGACTCGGAGGTGCCGGGGTGAGCGGGGGCGTGTTGACTTTCCGGGGACGGCGCTCATGGAGGCTCGGGAGTAGCGAGGCGTCTGAGGGGGTTCGCCGGCCGCCGCCATGTTCGGCTGCCTGGTGGCGGGCAGGCTGGTGAGCGCTGCCCGGGCCCGGGCGGGGCCCTCAACCCGCTCGGGGGCGGGGTGGAGCTGCCGCAGGGCCCTGGGCCCCCCGGCCCCAGGCAGGGGCCCCGCCTGCCCGGCGCTCGGCTGGCTGCTGCCCCGCGTCCCCGCAGGCTGCTGTCTTGTCGAGCGTCCGTGCCGGGAGGCGCTTGCCATCCCCCTGGCAGTGTTGTCTCCTCAGAGACAAGCTGGGAGCTTAAAAGAAGCTTTTTAAGGCTAGATTGTGCCTTGGCTGCAAGGATGTGGCATCTCGGGTAAAGAGGAGGGTATCTTTTGCTCTGGCATTCATTCAGCCATCCTTCTGCTGCCTTTCTCAAGGTCTATTGTATTTCCTATGTGAACAGGTTTCCATGATCCTGGGGTTGTGCCAGCCAGGTGGTCAACAGCCACTTCTTAGTGACTTGGCAACCTCTTCTGCACCCTACTTTCCTCCTACGCACATGGGGAGCGAAGGTATTCTGATCCTGTAGTCCCGGGTGGGATATGTGTTCAGTGCAGGTAGAACAAGACTGTTGTGTCTTTCTGGTAATATTTTTTGCAGTTGTTCTTCTGCTGTGTTTGACTTTTATCTGGCTATTTGCTCTTTAGGCTAGTACGTTCCTCACTTTTTGTTATGTACCACTTTAGGTGTATTTCTGTAAAAGGAAATTCGCAGACAGATGAAGATGAGAAACATGTTAATACTAATAAAGGTTTTGTTCTCTTTAGGTGCAAGCTGCGCCCCAACAAGTGGCTGAAGACAAATTTGTATTTGATTTACCAGACTATGAAAACATCAACCATGTAGTGGTCTTCATGCTGGGAACTATACCTTTTCCAGATGGAATGGGAGGATCTGTCTATTTTTGTTACCCAGACCAGAGTGGGATGGCAGTGTGGCAGCTGCTGGGGTTTGTCACTAATGAGAAGCCAAGTGCCATCTTCAAAATTTCTGGTCTCAAATCCGGTAAGACTGGTAGAACATAGCAGTCGCTGCAACAGATGCGTTCCGGAATGCATAAGGGATAAACATGTGAAGGTTGCTTTGAACAAAAAGCTACTTAAAAAGGCAGCACACTCTGTGTTTTCAGATAGTGTTGAGCAGATGTACTAAAAGCAGCCTGTCATCTTCATGGAAGTCTGTCTGTGTGTTACTGTTCCTTGTGAAGTTGCTGTCTCATCTTCTCTTGTGTGTGGTGTTGATCTGGAAATTCTTCTAAGCAGACTTGATGCATTTTTGTCCTCTGCATAGAGGAAAAATGACCTTGTAACTTCCCTGCCATGGTTTTAGGTGTTTGTCTAGACAGGCCAGCAGCATTTTCTATCAGCCTCCTCTGCTAAGTGGTTGTATTCTTTATAGCACAGACAGATTTTGCAGGGAGTGGAGCCTGGCAGTGATTTCTGACAGCTGGCCCTACCCAGCCAGGGGCAGTTGCTCTATAGAACTGGCCAATAGAGGGTGTCCCCATTGGAAAGCAGCTTTCCAAATGTTTTAGTACTTTAGGCACACTGAGTAGAGTGTGTGTGTGTGTGTGTGTGTGTGTGTGTGTGCATGTGCTTTCCTAAGTACGAGGGGTGTGCTGTGTGCATTCTAAAAATGATGAGACATTCCAATGGCACACCTTTGTTGGATGAAAGGGACAGACACATCAGTCAAGCAGCTCAAAGTGTTACAGTGATAAAGTAGTACACAGCTTTTGTAGATTTGGATGTAGTCTACATCTTTAACTCAAATTTCTGTTGAATTTAGTGTTGAGTTTGCTCTGCTAAAATGCATTCATTCATAACATGGCATTCTTTCTTTTGGGTCAGTCCTGGATGGGGCAGTATGGTTGAGATAAGGGCTTTCAAGCTGCAAAGCAAAATTAATTCTGATCATACACATTTCTCAGAAATTTGGGCTTGCTTCAAAAGAGGGAGCACCTTCAGAAGGGTTTGGGGGATGTGGTTTTGTGTATCCCAAAGCTGTGTGGTCAGTGTAACAGTAAAGCATATCACCAGTGCTTTTGGTGTATATTTCTTGTGCTTGAAAGACTCACTGGTGTGTGGTCTGTGACAGCTTTGGAGGAAGATGCATTTTCAGATGCTTTTTGCATGATTAGCTGTAATTTCCTGGTAAGGGCTGCTCTCAAGGAAGAACTCAGTGACATAGCTGAACACATTGGCAGTGCCTTGAGGCACTGCTGTGCTTGATTTGAGCAGCAGAGAGCTCTGCCATTCCCATTGTCTGCAGCTTTGCTCTGACTGTGGACTCAGTCTAAGCTACACAATCTAAGTTTCCATGGTCATAAATTATTCTAAGGTGGAGAAGACTACACAACAGAGAGCTGGAATCATTGAGAGACATTGCTGCTGCTTGAACTCTGCATTTTGGGTTTAATACCAGCTTGAGAGGACCAAGGATGTGTCCCTGTCAGCTCCCTGGGAAGCAGTAGTTGTAGCAGAGTTTCATTTGTTTACATGTAGAGAAGGGACTTAGAAATGCTCCTTGCCTTGGAATAGAAAGGTTTTCATGTTATGAAGGTGTGGTAGAAATAGAAAACAAACTTTGGGTTTCTATTTTGCACCCTTACTGGGAGTAAGTTCACAAGTGGGGTAAGAGTTACAGCAGAGCCTTTTCCATACAGACTTCTGCTGCCATGCTGTTTATGCTCTAATATCATGTCTGCATTTGAGGCTACACATGGGTAAGGATTTTATTGTGGCTGGGCTGAAAGGTAAAGGGCTCAATCACTGAATTAAGGGTTCAATGAAGGGAAAGAAATGGGTGGAAAAATACTTTTCTGATAGCAGTTTCTCTGCAGTGATGTAATGTGTTGGAGAGTGTAATGTCTGAATACAAAAAACTGAGCTTGTATTTCAGTACCGATTAACATTCTCTGCGTTTGTAAGGTTTGGAATGCTAATTGCTAGAGCCAAGCATGGAAAACTTGGAGTGTATTTCTCCTGGTGTAAGGATGGCAATGGATGCTTTTATTGCGCACTTTTAGGCAGACATCTTTCCAAGGCCATGGTTCTGTGGGAGTTCATGGAAAGTGAATGGAATGGATGTGTTTTATTGTTTGTATCATGACTGTCTAAAGTAATCATACATTGTAACAGAGCCTGTTGCTTGAAGATGTTACATTTTTATTGAAATATCAGTTTCTCAGGTGAAGATGTTACAAGATGCAAAACTTGTACCAGTTCTGTTGCTGTTGGGATTGTAATAATGAACTTGATACTTGGTTTCTGATAGCTTGTATCAAGCAAGCATCCAACAACAGCAAATGTGAGATGATGCGGCAATAAAATGGCGTTTCTCAGAAGAGGTTCTAAATAGCATTTCAGGAGATGAACTCTCTTCTTACTTGGCTTATGTTAAAGTAACATTTTAATAGGAGTGCTTTACTCATAAGGTGGCACTATATTGCAGTTGTAGAATCTGGACTAAGGAGCAACACTTCAATTGAAAAGGGTGCTGAGTTTGTGAGTGCACTTTCTGGAGGGCTTGGCTGTTTGCTTCTTTGTGCCTTGTGTCTCTGCAGAGGAATGGTCGAGTTCCTGAGGTGTTCAGTCCTGATCTCAGTTCAACTTGTCAGACTGTTTTTGCTGGCTGAGTTCTTGACTGAGATGGTGCTTTTGATCTCGATTAGCCTTTCTGGCAGCTCAAGATAGTGCTGACTGGTCTGCAGGACAGCTCTTGATTAGTTTTGCTTTCTCCTGCTACTAAGAGGCCAGAGAGTGCTGCTGAAACATTGCCTCTGTGTTAAGAGTGTACTTGACTATTGTGTTCCCACAAACACAGGTGCAGTATTAGTGTTTGCTTACTGATAGCACTCTGGTCCCACAGGCCTTTTCCTGCATTTTCCCTTAGAGATGCTGACAGAAGAGTGCATGATTTAAGTGATGCTAAGTGTCTGTCCTTGTTTGCAGAGACCTTGGCAGAAGCTGGGACTGAAAGTATGGGTTGAGAAAGGTCAGAAGTGAGGGCAGAGGGCTGGGATGGTGCCTATGTTTGTGGCATGCAGTTTGGGGATGGTTCCTTGTTTTCTTTGTGGCATTTGCTAAGTCAGAGACCTCTGTTCCATGACTATTTCTTTGACCTTTGCTGCTTTTGGTGGGATTTAGCAGTTCAGATGAGACCTGGGGCTGCCCAGCCTTCCCTGAGTCAGAGGGGTCATAAACCAGTGCTTGCTACTTTTTCAGAGCAGGTTCAGTAGAATGTGGCTTTAATGAGTGAATCAAACAACTGCAGCAGTGATGCATATTTCTTTTTTATCTGCAATTGCCCAAATGTGAATTAAAAACTTGCTTCCTGTAGAAAAAGGTTCTGCTGTCTTTCACTCGCTGATCATATTCCCTCTTTCCATTTACTTCAGAGGGAGCTGTAAAGTCATGTTTTTTCTGGTTTTTAAAAATTTCCCAATGATCTCTTGTGCTTTTTAAATGTACCAGTCACACTGTTCTATCTGTTGTGCTTGTGTGTACTTTTGCCTGTGCTTGGGCTGTGGTTTTTCTGCATTTCCTGGGACAGGGAGATCCCTCTGGTGGGAGCTGGGGAATGCCTTCTACGGGAGAAACACGGTGATTGCAGTTACGCAGCCTTTCCGTGTGTGCCAGACCTAACGTGTGCTGTTCGTGGTGCTTTCAGGGAAGGGAAGTCAACACCCCTTTGGTGCCATGAACCTCCCACAGACACCAACAGTGGCTCAGATTGGAATCTCAGTGGAACTGCTGGAGAACCTGGCCCAGCAGACTCCTGTTGCAAGTGCTGCTGTGTCATCAGTAGATTCATTCACAGAGGTAGCATGGACTTTCGTTTTCAGAAATTCTTTTTCTGTGGAAGTCTCAAGAATTGAGCCTCTGAAGCACTAACTGGGAAGTGGGTAGGGGATGCTGCTGGGGGTGGCAGTAGGATTGTAAGCAACCTAATAATTGTCAAATCATTTGGTTGAGTGCATCGATACTATGAAATTGCTTTTTCTTACACTGAAAAACTGTCTCCTGTAAAAGACTGGAATTTTCATCCTCAGTGACATGAGGCCAAGAGATTCACTTGTGTCAGTGTCACTCCACTCCAAAATTATTTATATACTTCTTACAGAAGCAGCTATGACTAAATCCATGTAAGAGACAGTGGATCTTTGGTGATTTGTAGGTGCTGAAGCTTCAGTACCTAGACTTGCAGGGATAGTCAGAAATTACTCACACGTTAAGGCAAATGTGGCCATGGATGCAGAGAGCTATCCAGGTGTTCCATTTTCCCTGGAGAAATCCTTCTGATGTTGCTCTGCAGAACTACAGAAGTATGCCCTTTCCCACACAATGGGGGTTTTTTTGTTTTTCCCCAGTGCCTTCTCTGTGGATCAGGCCTTGGGCTACAATGTGCCATTTTTTAACCCAGCCTGTCCATTAGTTTGAACCTCTGGAAATCCTCAGCCAGCTCTGGGAGTTCGTTGGCAGTCTGAGAGCAGTCCCAGGCAAGCTAGACCTGCATAGTGGGTCCTGATTTCCCTAACACTGATGGCTCTGGCATTTTCTTTTAGCATTTCAGCAGTTGCTGAGGCTTTTCTTCAGGCCTTTTTTACCTTCTCACTTTCCTTCCAGGTGCTTGCTGAGACTGGTAATTGTACAGTAATTGTACAGTGTAATCCTGATACTGTAGCTGACGTTCTTTGGCAGCTTATACACATTGTAGCTCCAGATAGGTAATGCTTCTTGCAGAAACTTACCATGACTAGGAGTTGACCAACAGCTGTCTTTGTATAGTACAGTTAATTGAGCTTTTCTGGAGTTGTTAGGTGCTAATGACACCTAAAAAATATTTCTGATTCCACAAATATTTATTATAGCAGTAGTTAAGTTAGGAGGAATAATGTGCCATATCAGGTCATTTGCAAGGTGGCTCATGGATTTTTCTGGCAGTAGTATTTAAAGAAAAAGAACCACCTCCTGATTGCATAACAGTTTTACAAATGTTATTCTCAGTTAAGTGAATTTTTCTGTTGAAAAAGAGCAGCATCTGACTCTGAGCATCTTAACTGAAATTGTAATTGCCTTCAAGGAATGCAGTTGACCCAAAGGGTGAAGTACTGCTTACTCCTACAGGGAAAACATGTGAGGTCAAAGTGGAAGGAAACCTTTGCAGGAGTAGATTGCAGAGGAAGGGCATGTATGACTGGGAGCATATTTGTGAATAATGAATAGCTTTCATTTAAGATTTGACATCTGCTCTTTGGAACTGCTACATTATAGCAATAAAAGTGTTTTTTTTAATGGCAAAATCGTCTGTTGCTACCCTAAGTTATGAAGTTGATCTCCTATTACATTTTTAGTAAGTTTTATGAAGATTTATGATTGAATATGTCTTTTTTATGTGTATAAATGTATATAAAAAAGAAGTAGGACAAAACCATTTAGTTCTGCAATGAGGGTAGGGTTCTGGGATATGATTTCTTCTGCTCCTTTTGTCAGAGAGGAGCACAAGACTGCATTTATTAACTCAGGCTCTGTTTTGTTTTCCTGTATCATTTCACTGTCTGTGAAATTTTCTATATGAAAATTCTTTGTTCTCCCATCAAAGCAAAGAATAGCTTTTTTTTTCAATAGAGGAAATAAGGATGTACTGTATCTTGTATATTTGTAGGCTGGCTGGGAATGTCCTACAGCCTTATCCTCTGCACACAGTGCTTACTGTTCCTTGGCCTCTCTTTCACTCTTTTCTTTCCTAGTCCTACAGTTTAGGAGTGCCCTGTGCATCCTTTAGGTGTTTTCCCCACAAGATCTTGTGGTAAAAGATGCCAGGACAGCAGCCCTTCTGTGGGGAATGCTAAAGGAAATTGCCCTGTCACTGGAGTGTGATGTGCTGTAAATAGATTGCAGCCTTTTCCAGTCGTTTAACAAGTGTTTTTCTGGGAGCTAGAATGGCAGCTTTGGCCCAGTCTGGAGTTCTTCTGATTATTCAGTTTGGAGGAGAGGGACAGCTCTTGTCACTGCATCACTTAAAATGATTTCTGGATGCCAGATGGACCTGAGGGCAAGACTGAAGCTTGGGATGTTTTGATCATTGTCTCTGGACCTACTACATCCACTTTCCCACTGTGTTTTAGATGACAGTGATGAAGTAATGAAAAAATTACTTCCTGTAGGAGCTGTCTATCTTAAACTTTTGCACAAAGGTTCAAATTGAAGAACAAACTTCCTTAAAATATCTCTTCTTTTTTTTTTCAGTTCACTCAGAAGATGTTGGATAACTTCTATAACTTTGCTTCCTCGTTTGCTGTCACTCAGGCACAAATGACCCCGAATCCTTCTGAAGCTTTCATTCCTGCAAATGTAGTTCTGAAATGGTAATGGCAGTGATCTTTAGTAACAAATGGGGTTTTTTTCTAGGCATTAGACCATCATTTCTAAGCACTGAACTATTGTAATGCTATTCAGTGAGTTGATGCAGAAGTGTTTAAAATTATTGTTTATTTCTAGTATAGAGAGGTCCTGCCCACTTTTTTTATATTTATTTGTCAGCTTTTTTTTGTTAGAAAAGTGCTGTGCAACCAATGAAACTTTTTTTGGTTCTACGAGGGTTGCTTTTAACATATGTGCATTTGCCTTGTGTTGCTGATAATGCAAATGCTCTGGAGTTATGGGAAGACAGAGCACACTTATACTCGTCAATTTATGCTTATTTGTTTTATTTGGTCTCTTCCTAGACATAGTTCCAGCATAGTTGCCTTACTTAAGAATATGTGAGAGGTGATGAAATCATGTTACTAGTTGACCTGGTTCTGTCACCAAGATCCTTGAGTGTAAATACACAAGTGCCTCTAGGAGTTGTTTTCCAGGGACTGGTTTAATAACTGTCTGGGGATAGCCTGTGTAGTCTGGAGATAAATTGTGAACTGCACGCAATCCTTTAGGTTATCTGAAAATGTCTTTCCTATCAGTTTGGCCTTATTTATTTAGCCTCTGCAGTATTAACCTAAGCCCTTCTTTAATCTCTGTTTGAGACTGTCTGAATACAGTTTTATCATTAGTAAGATCTCATGAATATGCAAGCAGTTGATGAGAGCCCTGTGTATTGTTTGGGAGTGTAATTTGATGCAGATGTCTTGTGTTTAGAAGTAATTACAAACTCCATGAACTGTATGTGGGTAGGGTCTCTGATGTGCCTGGTGAGTGCCTGGGTGAGGCTGAATTGGTTTTAAACCCTTCAGTCTTTTCTCACTTGAGCTGGGCTATGAACTATGAGGTTTAGGAGAACATTTTGTGGTTTCCTTTGTTTCATTGGCAATATCTTTTGATTCCTTACATTTTGGGTTTGTGAGGATTAAAAGGGGAGTTGTAACTTTTGTGGCTCAAAGCCTATAGGCTTCTCTATTTTTTTTTTCTTGTAGAAAGGCACAGAAATTGTATATTTTGTCTGTTTCTTCACTGTGTGTCAACAGTGAATTCTGATGCTGTTTGTTTATGGTTTGCTTGGTTTTGTGAGTATGAAAATTGAAATTAGGACAGCATGTGTGTGTACATGTTTGCCTTGTATGTTAGAGACTTACGTTTCCCTATTTGATTTTACTAAAACATTACCATCCAGCCTCAGATTCATACATTCATTCATGATTTCCTAGCCCCAAAATGCTATGCATAAAACAGTCACTTATAATTCATGGACTTGTTTAGGTTGGAACAGACCTTTAAGATGGAGTCCAACCATTCCCCTCCTGCTGCCAAGTGCACCACAAACCCAGGGCTGATAAAACATGTCCATGTGTCTTTTAAACACCACCAAGGATGGTGGTTCCACCACTTCCAGTGCTTGACAACCCCTTCAGTGGAGAGAATTTTCCTCATGTCCAATCTAAATGAACTTACCATTTTACTAAGCTTGAATGAGTCTCCTCTGGGATACTGCTTTAATGAAATTCATCTTGGTGAAATACACAAATATTCTAGATATGCAAATGGAATTGTGATTTCCTGGTGTGAAGTAGATGTAATTTATCATGTTCTCTGCATCGACTAAATTATTTGTACCCTCTTTTAAAAACACAATTTTATATGCAGGAGCTGTTATTTTTTTGTTGTTTTTTTAATTTTTCTAGGTATGAAAACTTCCAGAGACGTCTGACACAGAACCCTCTCTTCTGGAAAACATAAACTTAAATTCTGTCTTTTGGGGTTCTTTCTAAAGTGTTACCTGAAAGATGCATCAAGTAACTACTGAAGATTTTCGTGGGGCAGGAGGGCAAAAACCCAAACAACGATTAGTCTAAATAGACAAACTAGTAACTTTTATATTACTCTTGAACAGTATTTAAAATTAAAATCAATGAAAATGACTAGTCTGCATGTTGGTTTATTTAATTGAAGTGCTTGGCTGCAACAAGAAATCAGTGTTCCATGTAGAAATACTTCTTTGAAACTGCATTTAAAGTGGAAAAAATTACAAGTTGAAAAATGGCAGCACTGTGTCATACTTGTGTGGTGCTTTGGGGTGTTGTACACAAACTGAATGCAGATTTTTCCTTCTTTACCTCATTTGAAGGGTAATCAAGCAACTGTGAATATGCTGATGGTTTTCCTGCTGGTACTTGCACTGTAAGTTCTTCCATTTTGTGGACAACCAATATTCTTGTCCCCAGCTCATATAAATGGTACAGCAGTATTTCCCTCTTTGGCAGTAAGAAACTGTTGAGCTTAATCTTGGAGTACCTGTCTTTAACTTTTCCTGTATGAAAATATAATGAAGAGGAATCTTTGGGAACTTTGGCTGTGCTAGAAGAATTATTCCCAGTAATACGAGAGTAAAATCTTGTTTCTCTTAGAAACAGATGTGGGGTGTCTGATAAGGCTGTCACATTTGTTCATAAGTCCGCAGGATTTTGGGGTGGTCTGAGTGGTTCTCATGACGAGTGCAGTTTCTGCTGGTGCCACACGTGCCCAGGTATCTCATAGGTAAGGTCCAGCTGGCCCTTCTGTTCACTAGATTAGCTTGATCAGAAATACTATTTTGAGCAATAGATCTTGCTTTTTTAAGTTACTTTCTGTAACCAAGGACTAAGACTTGTTCCCAAAGCACTGGCATGAAAATAAAAGTTTTACTGGTTTCATTGACTGGGGAATGAAGCCTTAAAGGAGTCCTTTATCAAGTCAAGTCAGCCTTAGGTAACACTTGTCCTGAGAACAGAAACTCAGTCCTGCAAATGTGCCCAGTGACACCCTATGTCATTTCTGCCTCAGCTTAAAATGGACTCTTCCGTTGCATAAAAGCAGAGGGACTCAAGTAATAAAAGGAATGAGCTGAACCTGGGACCCAGAAGAGGAGGAAAACAGACTGATGAAACCCAGGAAAGCTGTTGTAAGAACAGCTTTTGAAAAGTAGAACTAATTCTCCCCCAGGTAATTTATGGAACAAAGCTCATTTCCTTAAAGCCATGGCACAGATGCAAGACTGAAAAGTTTGGGTTGCCTGCTTGACTAAAGCCTTAATTTTCTTAAGGACACATTTGTAGGCCAAATGTTTGTAGAGAAGCAGCAATGAGGGAACTTAGCAGAGGCCCAGGCTGAACTCCCTCATCAGAATGGGTCATTAGGATCATCCTGTGCGACCTCTCAAATTCTGCTGCAGGATGTGGTAGTTTTGTCACACAGGTGGCAGATGCCTCACATAGCTGGTGATAGAAGTGGATCAGACAAGACAAGAGGGACCAAATGGAAGTTAAGAGTGGTCACTGCTCAGCTTCTCACACTTTTAAGGAAGGATCTGGCTGGTGTGAAAATAAGTAATTAACACTTCACAAGCCATTGCAAGGCATCAGGACTTAGGGAATATGTGTCTACATGATGTAGCAGACTCATTCCATCAGCACAATTTAATTAACAAAGAAGTGATTTATTTGTAAGAAAAAGAGGTACTAGCTACAACTTCCTCATCTGACTGGCCAGAGCTGCCCTCTATGAAATAATCCTCATGTCACTACTCCTTGTTGCAATTTTCTATGGCCCTCACTGTCATGGTTTGGTGAAGAGCAAGTCATAGAACAAATGGTATTTAAACCCAAGGGCCCTGTTTGGGCACAGGCTGTCACTCTGCTGCTCACTCGTCTCTCTGCTAGTTATAGCAAGCCACTTCTGTCCTGACCAAAGCTGCATTCTAGTTATTCCAGATGCTGGTGGGAATGTTGTTTGGGCTTCAGGAGGCCAGACAGGCCAGACTAGACCATGTGGGTGAGGTCACTAAGTCCAGCATGAGTGCTGTGGCTGCTCTTACCCCTGCTCCAGTCATTAGGGCTGTAAATGAAAGTATGTATTTATATGGGGTTTGAATAATTCAGTAGTATAGGTTAAGGACTTCTCCCAGTGCTATAGCCCCTGTGGGTTCAGCAGGTGTCTCTGAGCTCACTGAGTGTAGCACATGCTTGAGAGCATCATTGTAAATTACTTTTCTTTCCTGCTGTGATTGAGCTTACAGAATAGAAGCTCACAGAGGAAACAGTCTATCCCCCTTCAGTACCAGTATTTTGCCTTTCACAGCTGCTGTGAAAGTAAGAACTGATTCATTTCTACAGGTTATGTGGATGGCCAGACTGTGCTTCTCAAGCTTAAGTGCCTTTTCTTTCTCAGCTTTGAAGCATAGGATTATGGTGGGTGAGTTTCACTAGCTCTGTGAGATCCTATCATATGATCACTAGTTAGGATGCTTGAGGAAACAGGCATTCTGTTTGTCTAAGAAAATTTAATTTAAGAAACTCCAGGGTCTTCTAACCTGTCTCCCAACAACACTTCTTATCTCAACATTGTGGTTTTAAAACCACATGGGAGAACAGGATTATAGGAAAAAGATCTGAGGAGAAACAAAGATACATACATTCATCTATTTTGCCTTTAACATATTTTATATATATATATATATATACATTTTTTCTCCAACATATTTTATATATATATATATATGTATATATACACATATACACTTTTTTTTCCTCCACACACGAAACACTAAAATTCCTTTCCCCAGGTATAGCCAGAGGTATAATGCCTGTAATAGTAACAATCTCAATGTAATACAAATTATTTTGTAATGATCCTCCTACATTTAGAGTAATTTTCCCATTCCCAGTTTCTAGATACTAGGGAGTTCAGGTTTTAAAGAAAACCTGTAAAAACAAACTACTTAAAAAAAAAAATACTGTCAACTGATTGTTAGGCTTTGAGGCTAAACACACCCTTCCTATGCCAAACTCATAACCATGACAGGGGTATATCTATTTCCCTCAATTTTGGGACTTTTTCCCAATTGTTTTCCTTTTCAAGGCAACAGGAATTGATTGTTAGAGTGGGGATTCTTGTCACAAGGGCCCTACCTGTTTCTACCACCACCATGCCCAGAGAAAAATTTAAAAATACAGGAAGCAACAAAGAGCATATATTACTGCCAGCTTATACAGAAACAGATGCAAAATTCATAGCAAGGAGTCAAAATTCTAATTATGCACAGGGTTTTTTAATTTGTTTTCTAGAAGTTGCTTCATTTGTTCATTGTAAATATTTTTCTGACACAGCTCATGGTGACAGCAAAGCATTCTCAGGTGAACCTAACTGTGTCTGTAGCACTTGCAGAGGAAGTTAATTCCTTGACATTTAGCCATGGAACCAGAGCTCCCCAATACAATCAGTGGTGAAAGAAAAGCATGAAATACACCAGAGAAAACAAGCACTCCTACCTATACGAGTAAGGGCGATCCATTATTTGCATAAATTTGATCCATAATTTGCATAATTATTTTTTTTTGGCTTAACATTAAAAGCGTCAAGAAGAACCTGCATTGTGGTAATGTTCTTTATTCATTCACCACCAGATGGAGCATCACCCCAGGAAACAGGACCATACTCTGAGAAGAGAGACCTTTTAAGTGAACCACTGATTTAACAATCAGGAACCTGTTTTCTGTTTCTACTTCCAGCTCTGGTGCAAACCTTCTTGCTGTCTGTGGGCAAAGTCTCTGCCTTAAAGTTAGAACTGTAGTGCAAGCCTACCATTTATGCAACTTTTATGTTTCTGAAACTTGGTGGAATAAGACAGGCTGCCAGGTACCTCTACTCTTCAGCTTTTTTTTTTTTTTATCTCTTCAGGGAGATACTCAGTGTGCAATAACTGAGGGAATCAGCAACCTTCAAATTTTAGTATGCTCTTCATGCAGAGTTCATGAAGAAGAGACCTCTATAACAACACTTGCAGCCTCTGAAAGTTTTCTGACTACTGTAGTTACTCATCAGCCTGACTTTACCTCTCCCTCACTTGTCTTGAGATGGGGAACAGAAGGAATCAATTACAGAATTTGCCAAAGAATGGACCCAAAGACAGCCTGAAGACACTGGAGAAAACCACATCTTCTTTCAGGCTATTTTTGGTAGGTTTCTCCAATACTAGGGTAAAACCACATTTCTATTGTTGAAAAATTTAGGCACTGGAGCTCTTAAGGCATGTTTCACAAAAGTATATATTAAAAGGTTAAAAGGTTTTGGAAAATATTAAAATCTTTAAATTCTTTTGCAATGATTAGAACTCTAATAGCTCTGTATCTTCCAGAAGACACACAATAATTTTAATTTTTCTCCTTTTTTTAGTCTAGAACTAGGCAACTGTAGGAAGAAAACACTCTAATGAAATAAACACATAAGTTTTATATCTATTTGAGCTTTATCAGTCTGCTTGTTGACAGAGACTTTCTCCCCTGTTGTGTATTTTCAAAATATTACTAATTCTACATGCAGATGGGGCTGACTGTTGTAAAGAAGAATTTTTTCTCCCCTTGGCTTGTTACAGCTTTACTTACACAAGTTCTTCCCTTCAATAACACTGTTCATCTGATTTTAGCTCCATCCAGGTTTCTCAGGGCAAAGCTCCTGGAACAATTGTCTGCATTTTAAGAGGACAGTCTTGTGTACATTCCTAAGTTAAAACAGAAGTTAAAGCTGACCCTAACTTTGTTAGGCCTCTTTCCAGTCAAGCACCACCCTTCCTTTTCTTCCTCTCCAACAGAGCAGCTCATTTTTCAGACTGTACCACTTATGTCCCAAAACAACACCCATGGCTGAGAAATCCTTACTGCTTTTATATCCCAATTCACTCTAAACCCCTGCCATGTGAAAACACAGAAGATGGTCTAATGCCATGCTACTGTAAAGCCTTTGCATAGGCTAAGTGGCACCAGCCTCCAACCCAAGTGTTCCTACTACAGCTAATTCAATCCAAGCTCTTTCCTTGAGGCTGCAGGAAGCCTGAGCACTCCCACTGCCTTTCTGGAGTGCTCTCCCAACCACACCCCAGCCCCATAATTTTTCAGACTCTGCCAACCCCTCATACTTTCCACAGCATGATCTGTGAGGTCTATGGACCACTGCTGTTGGGTAAACACTGGCCAGTACTATGCCAGCAGTTCTGTAAGTGCAGGAAGTTAAACACTTTCTCCAGGCTCCAGTCTCACCTGTCTCCTTCACCTGATCTGTGTTCAACTGTGCAGGAATTTCAGTTTCCTCCCTCCAGTACTCGGGCTTCTACATGGTTCCACCCAACTCTGGTTTTACACTTGGCTTCCTGACCATGTCCTCTTGACCAGACACTCATAGGCACAAGAAAGATCATACTGGCCATGTGGCTTGTGCAAGAAAAACAAGGTCCAAAATCCAGCTCAATTAAATCCTCGTTTTGGATGGACCTGTGGTACTACTGCACTTCCCCAGTAGTAAGATCAAGGATTTAAAAGAGGAAAAAAGAAAAACAATTATATACTACAAACTAAAATTTGTCAACTGCTTGTCAGTCAGTTGTTCTGGGCTTCATTTTTTTCAGGTTTCCAAGGACACAAATCAAAACTAGTTTAGTCATATTACTTCCAACTGAACAGGTAGTTTATCTAACTAGAGCATTTACAAGCTTCCCAAACTGTAACAAACAGAAAAAAGCAGTATCTTGAAAAATGAAAAGTCAGATATGCACTTAAGAAGTCAGCAGCAGACAGGACTACTTAATCTACTGATCAGAAAGGCACCATAATACTAACAACAACAGTGTAATTGTATTTACATCATAACTCAGAACATTCTTCTCATGTAATATGCTATGTTAAAGGATAAAGGCAGGGAAAGGGAAAAAAAAGTATGTAAATGGTTCAGCCTCAATAAATGTTATTTACTTCCTCATTCAGGTGCACATAGCTATTGAGCAATGTCCTGGACCACTTTTTTAACACAGACATGAGCATTTCAGCTACCTGCTGACAAGAGACACACAAGTGTTTTGAACACAGATTATCACTGCTAATAATTTCTGCCACCTTATCTATTTCCCCCTTTCATTTTTATTAACTGTACACACATTTTAATCCTATATGAAATATGATTGATTTTAGAATTCATTATTCCTAAGGCAAGTAAAAACATTGAGGAGGTTATTTGGGAATACTGACAATAGAGGCAATTAAAATATATTTCCAAAAACTAACTTTTAGATAAATGCAGTAACTAGACAGAAATCAACAGAACAATGTGATCCATAAAACAAAGCCAATAATGTTTTTATCCCACTAGTCATTAACATATATGGCGAGAAGCAAATACCAGTTTGAGATTACAAAAGATTAAATCAATTTCAATCTGCAACTAACTTAAAGAATGAGTTCAAAGTATTTTTAGGAATTGTTTAACAATTGTTTATATTATATTCTTAAGAGTAGCATTTCCTTTGTGTTGTCCCTGAATTAAAGCTTCATTAGGTTTTATAAAGAAAGGCACAAAATACAACTGCAAGCATAAATATACAAAACTTCTAGCAAGTTGACATACATTCATGTGTTAACTCTAACAAAGAAATTTCCTAGGCCATAAGTGAAAGCTTCTTGTGGGAAATAATTAATATGGACAATTCAGAAAACTTTACAAAAATACTTCTTTTTATTAAAAGCAGCAATTTCAAGCAGAACAATACAGAGAATGTAAACATCACTAAGTCCAGCTCCAGCCTGCTGAACCTTCAAGAGAGTCTACACTAAATGCATCTACTGTACTAGCATGTTAACAGACTATATTATAATTTGAAAATATATTTTCTTCTATGAATTAAGAAAAAGTACTTTATCGTAATCTGTCCCAGCGCCAGATACTGGCATCATCACACACAGCTATAAGGATACTGCTGTCCCTGCTAAAACTGGTCTGTCGGATGGCAGCAACACATTTAGGGTGAGTAAGAGTTGTACACCTAGAAAGCAAAGAAAATATTCAGCTGCAGAGTTAAATCTTCCTACTACATTATGGAGCACTGTTTCAGTAATCCCTTATTTATGTGACCTAGGAGGAATTGAAGCCAACAGGATTATGGCCTTCACGGTGTATTTTGTATTCCAGATGAGGACTTGGGACAGCAGTTTCCTGTTCACACACAGCTGTTTCTCATCCACCCAATTTTTAGTAAAGCCAAGATTGAAAGCTTATTGACTCAAATTATTTAGGACTTCATAATCAGTGTTATTTCACAGGGTTAGGAATGAAAAATCAGAATCATGTGATTAAACACTGCTGCACTTCCAGGAATTTTATACATTAATGTATTCATTTATACATATTTACATGAATTATATATATAAATACATAAAGATATGTATAATACATCATATAGGGTATATAAAAATAAAATGCATAAAGCATTTATATATACAGTGTATATCCATTTTATATACAACGTTTTTTGGGAGTGGCTTTGTTTGGGGCCTTTTTTTGTGTTCAGGCTTTTTTTGCATTTGTATGTTCACAGACATACATACATACCTATATGTATCTAAGAGACACGCTGTGAAATTGCCTGGCAGCACAGCTGAGGAAGTGGAAAGCCACAGTGTTTTCTCCACACTGTGCTCATAGCTCACCTTCACACCCTCCTTTATTACTCCAGTCCTGTCACCTATCTCGCCTTTGTCATGTGCTACACCCACCTAGCACATCTTCTCCTAATGGCTTTGCAAAATTTCCACCCAATTAGCGAAAACTCTGTGAGAAATAAATTGCCTTTTACTGTATCTATGCACGATAGGCAGCACAATCCAACTGGGACCTCTTGACATTAATAAAATATAATTTATAAATCAGTGAGATAAAATAAACATTAACCTTCAGGGGCTCACAATGTTTATTTCCTTACTAATTATCATGGAAAGTAAGTAGTACAGTAAAGAATTTCTCTCTAATCAGGAAAGAAAAAAGAAAAGGAGCCCAACTCTCTGTCTTAGCAAAAACAAAATAAAGTACTCACTTGGCTTTGTGTGGATCCTCTATTTCTAAATCCCAAACATAAAGTTTGCCAACCTGATTGCCCAGAGCAAGCATCTTAAAAAGAAAGCAGAGGATAAAGAGGTTTTAAAATATTCCCTCAAAGAATAAATTCAGACATTTATAAAGGCTCTAGGGCTGATAAATTGTGTGTGAACATTTAAACATGAATGACTTAATAAGTTTGTTGGAGGAGTCAAAAAGGCTGTAGAACAATCTCTGCAGACAGGGGATGAAGACATCAGGAAACTTATTTCTGGTGGATAATTAGTATTTCTTTTATGGAGTTTTTTCCCACAGGTAGAACCCAGAATGAAAAATCTGGAGCTCTTTACTTGTAGCAGCTGTAGTAGGAATTTTGCTTTTTAAGTACAAGCTGCTTACCCACACACCCTGGCAGGTGACAAAATTCTCAGCACACTCCCCAAAATCATTTAACACAAGATAGTAATTTAATCTGCAGGTTCATATAATGTCCCTTACAGCAAACCATGATGTTTCTCAAATATCACATGAACCAAGACCTTTCCTATACCCATAAACATGTAACCAATGAAAAGCTACACACCTTCAAATACAGCAAAGTCAGACACATACCTTTTGCCAGAAATCCATTGAAAATCTCATGTACCATATGTCACACTGGCTATAGTCAAATCTCCCAAGAATGGTCACATTTGACTCACTGGGCTTGATTTTATCTATATCATCTTCCATCTTGCCAGGCTTCCAGCAAACAATGGCATTTTCACAAGACTGGGGTGAAACAATGAAAAGAAAAATCACCTGTAATTTATACTGCAGAATCAGTCCAACTAGAAGCAAACATTTCATCTCACATCTTCCCCAATGACATTATGAAAAGCAGAACTGAAAATCTCACCTCTGCCCTTAGATCACAGCCACATCACCAATAACAGTCACTGTCCATTGCTGGCAACCCGATGCCCTCCCAGCTTTGCCAGGGAATGGGATTGCAGGGGCCCTCCCTCCCCGCTTCAGATGGAGAGCCCAGATGGCTCAAACACAATTTCACAAGCAGCCTAAACATCCATTGGTTGGAGGATTGTTTACCCAATCCCTTTGACCAACAGGTTGGTGCACTCACCAATTGCTGGCATCAAGGCAGGAGGACTGCCTGCTTTAATAGCTGCAAGCCAATGTTACAAATGGACACAACACATAAATCAAAGTTACTCCATTATGGCTACTCCTCATCTCACTCTTTAGCAGGATCCCGAAATAGTATCTCGAGATTCCCTTTCCATATGTTCTGTGCAGATCCTGGTTAGCCAGAAACCCTTTACTTGTAACAAAGTACAGCTGTAGTAAGAATTTTGCTTTTTAAGTATAAGCTGCTTACCCACAGATCCTAACAGGTGACAAAATTCCCAGCACACTCCACAAAATCATTTGACACAAGATAGTAATTTAACCTAAGATCCACAAGCTAATAAAATTTCTAAGGTTTAGGATCCTCAGGACCAACAAATAAATGTAACACAGCTGAAAAATGCAGCATTACCTTGGAAAGAATTAGGTCTCCCAGCCACCGTACACAGTCAACATAGTTTCTATGTATGTCTCTTGTAGAAAAGTCAGGAAAGTGAATTTTCTGGGAAACAAAAGGCCTATGGAGAAAATTGCCAAGTGAGGTTCAGAAAAATAAATGCAGAAGCACAAGTGTAATTTTTAATAACCAGTTTTAACATATTTCAATGTTAAAAGAACAAGCCCAGCTTTTTAACAGTTTTATAACAAAGTAGATTTTGTATGCAGCTTGTTTTTCTTTTTAATAGTAATAGAACAGTCCTTGTTTTCATCCTCATTCCTAATGAAATAACTAAGTTTCTCATGTAAAAGACTGTGCAGAGATAGTGCTGAGTAAAACTACTCCTTCAGATGCTGAATACAATGCCTGTCACCAAATACTTCAAGAACTAATTAAAGCTCAGTCTTCCTGATGCTGCTGCTGCAACATCCAAATTGTTAAATAGAAATGCACACTTAAAAAAAAAAATTATCATTTTAAGAAAGCACGCTAAAAAGCATCATTTAATATTTGGTAACATTACCAAAAAAAGCCAGAGTATTTTCACAGCTAGTCTCATTGCTGAACATGTTCACTGTGTTTTAGACTCTTCAATTCTCTCAATGGTTTAACTGGAAGTTAAGATCAAAAAGTTGAAGAACTTCATAAAGAAGGATTTATCTATCATGTATCTAATTGTTATGTTTACTTGATAATTTACTCATAGCTGAGGTCAAACCAGAGAATGATGAAAATTAAAGTTATTACTATGTAAATGGTTTTTTCCCCACCCCAAAGTAAAATAATACACAATAATTAGCTACTCAATATAAGATTATTTGACACATTTAATTACACAGATTTGATTCCCTTCTAGAAATTTTGAGATGAGATGATATGAAGAAAAATACTGACATCTTGAAATGCATGAAATACAAGCCTTAAGATAATAATTTTAGATATTTTCTAGTCTAGGAAATAAGAAATAATTGAGATATTTAAAAATAAAAAAATTTGGGACTTTGAATCAGAATTCAATAAAATCCCAGTGAAGCAAAAAACAATAAGACAAACAATCTAGTGAGATTCAGCATCCACATCACTACCCAAAAACTCCCAACATGGAAAGGAATTAACCTGGACTGTTGATAGGAGTATTCATGTGTTGTAAAGACAGACAAGGAGATGAAGACTACATACCTGTTGGTTTTGTTTGGGTTGTACTCATAAGACTCTTTGATAGCATTAATCATTCTCTTAGAATTAATTCTCCAGAGTTTTAGAGAGTGATCCATCCCACAGGACATGATTTTTTCACCAAGAAGATCGTAATCCTATGTATATAAAATAATTTTGAACATTCCCACTCTACGCTGCATTATATCAACTCAGATTTTATTCCATCATTTCCATCTAAACAGCATTTTATGCATAGAGCATGCAATAAAACCGAATATTTCAAATAGAAAAACGCTAAGAATGTAATCCAGCTCACTGCAAAGCAGCACAGCATCTTAATTATTATATTTAGTCTCTCTCAAGAGAGACATATTCAACAGCACTGAGAGTGAATCTACAGCTAGTTCTCCTCCTTCACTAAGTTCCCTAGGAGCAACTTTGGCAGAATTCCAGGGCTACAACATGGGTGATTAATAAGTGTCAGGTTTCCTCCAGATGCACCCCTCACCTTTCACAACAGGTCAGATAACAGGAATGGAAAGAGCTCTTAAGAACAGCATATTAAAAGTTAACTATTCTAGTTGATGTTTGCTGGGTACCAGTGTCTGTTCACAGCCACTGAAAAACAATTTAACTTGAACAACTTCTTTCCTTCACCACCATGTCTCTCCAGGTTTATTTGCTTATGCTGCTTTGACTTGATGAGAACTCAAGACCTTCAAAAGTGGGACCATCATGAAATGTTTTTTACTCTTTCTAGCCCCACTGAGCCCTATTTTGCTCACTTCTAGGCTGCACTGTGAGTAAAGCAGCTACTGAAACACACAGATCCTGTCTATAAGAGGTGGCCACATCAACCAAACCACCTGACATTTAAAGCTGTCTATCCCCTTAAAACAGTATTTATGCACTTCCAGGTGGTTATTTTAAAGTAGCTCTAATATCTAAACAGTGCACAAAAGGATAGGAAGTGCTTACTACCCTTTGTAAATCTAAATCACTGACCCACAGTCTTCCACTTACTGCACTTAACACCTCATCCCTGTGCCCTTCTACTCCTCCAAATATTGCAACCAGCGTGTCTGTCTGGATGTTCCACAGTCTCAATGCATGATCTATAAAGAACAAATAGAATTACATGCTGCTTTTTATATGCACATTTAAATAATATATTTCAGCTTAACAACTTTAAGTAACAGGTTTTTAGGTCAAAAATGCACTTAATTCTTCTTTTTTTTTTTTGTTAGAAACAAAAGAATTGCATTAACTGAAATTGCTATTATAACTAACTTACTGTTATAAGTAATTCCGTAATTGAAAAAGTGTGCCCACCCCCTTCCCTAGGGGAAGTTTCTAGCAAAAACACACTTGGATCTTTAGATCATCCAAAAAGCAAAGGAAAGTCTGATCTGACAAATATGCTTTTAGTCAGTCATAAGAACAATTTTATGTATCAAAAAATGCTAGAATTCCTTTCTGCCATTCTAATCAACTTTCAGAAAAGTTGTGATTTTCCATCCTTTAACTTTTAGGACATTATTCTTGGTGAACCACAGTCAGTAAGGGAGAGAAAAACTGTTTACATAAATAATATGTAGTCTAAAGTCAATTAGACTAATCCACTCACTTGAAGAAAGTTTTAACAATTTGTAATGAAGAACCTCTAGCGTATCTCCCATTTGGAAATGGGAACCTCTAGAGTACTTCCCTGTTGGATTCCACAAGTACATTGCATTGAATTACAGCAACACCCAAAATCCCAGCAGGGAAACAGGTGGCCACGCAGTCCCAAATGTTTTCCTCCCTTTTTAATAATCTCTCAGCCAAGCAGTTCTAACAGCCCAAATATTCTCCTGCCATGTGCCTTCTCAGCAATAGCACCTGGTCCAGAGATTGTACATTAAAACTTTTAGTACTATGGCTGATGTCAAAACATTATTACAAAGAGAACCTAAAAAATACACAGCAACTGGATGTTTACAGACCCACAGCACCACATTGACCATTACAAGCATCAGAGAGCTTCCCAACTCCTGTTCTCATATAGCTTCATCAGTAAGTTCAAATATACTAAAGTCAAAAGTCCCCTTAAGTGAATGTTTCCAACTCAAAAATTCCTGAAGGCTATCTCATTGTGGCAGATCATTCCCTTACTTAACAGAACAGTCAAGATCAGGAAGTTGTGACTGTTAGAATTTTCTGGACAAGCCCATAGGACACTACACCAAAAACTTCCTTTACTGAAATGCTTTTTACACAGAGTCCAATTAAAGTTCCCAAGCAACAGACAATGCAAGTTTTTTCCCCGTGAACAGGATGGTGAATGCTGTTTGCAACGTTAAGAGGTCCCCACTAGATGGCAACATGATTCAACAATTGAAAAAACTTCAATTAACTGTCAGAAAGTGAAGAGCAAACCCAAGGCTCAGGATTCTTCTTCCCTAAAAAGCAGCACTATTCACAATCCCTTTGCACCATAGCTGGAGTTATGGTTGCAGGCCATGGATTTAGTAGGTATAAAATATATAGCCATGTAAAAGCATGATTTGCTCTCAACTTTCAAAGTGAGCTTGTTCAGTGCTATTCATAAAAAAAAAAAAAATTCATGGAAGTTTTTGGCCACATTCAAGACCAAACTCCAACCCAAAGTATCCCCATTTATACAAAAAACAACAGAGGTTTTTCCTCACCTTTGCTTACAGATAAAAGAAGATTTGGATCTCTTGGATGGAATTTCAGTTCATTGATTGCATTTCCATGGCCCACATAGTGCTGGGATAGAATTCAGAGACGAAGTTACCATTTCTCCACATGTTTACATGTACTTGGAAGAAAAAAGTGTCATACCTTACTAAAACACAAGCTGTATCCTAAAGTTGTGAACACTCACCTTTATGCACTGCATTGTAATGGGATTAATTATCCTAATAATACCCCTGGATCCTGCCACAGCCAGAAGAGGATGGCTTGTATTGCTATCATATGTCCATGCACAGGTATAGAAATTTTCATCTGCCTACAATGCCACAAGTTAAGGATCACAGAACAGGAGATTTTTTTTTTTTACAACATTTTATTTTAAACAAACCTGTAGCTATTTTATTTAAGTGCCCAGGAGTCTCCGCGGGATCCAATAAGAAAGAAACACATTCAGTTATACACCTGCAAATACCAGCAACATCACCTTTTCTACAGATGTTGATTTCCTCACTCCTGTTCCATAACATAAAAGGAACACCTTGTCTTTCATAGCATCACCTTTGATTGGGAATAATGAATCATGACCAAGTTCACAAGTTAATGACTTTTGTACTGCAAACGATCAACACAAATTATTAACACTTCAGAGCATGAAACACAATTGTTATGCTTTAAAGTCAGTTCCAATTCACAGGGAAACACTGTAAAGCAGGGAAATATTATACAAATATTAGTGTTGGGAAGATTAAACTGATGGAGAATCAGTTTTCAAATATTTTAATACAGTCTAGTCCCTGAGTCTGCGTTTTTAACATTTTTTCAATAGGAGGGATTCTAGGATGTGGGAAAGAGGCAAGACTTGGACCTAACATAAAGAATGCACCACATGAGCAAAGTATTAAATCACAGACAAAACATTTTCATGTTTTTTCCACCAAAGCCTCTTGGTTTTTCATAAAGAAACACAGCAAACACATGGGTATTTAACTTAAAAGGATACATCAGCATCCACGTAAGACTGCAACAGACGGATTTCCCCTTGGGAATGACATTCATATAAAGTAACCTGGAGAAAAAAAACCCAAAATAAGTAAGTGGAGAGACTGCTGCTTAGTTGTAATATTTCAAAAGGAAATCACATGCACCCATCCATTGACTGCCTGATGGGGAGAGGGAGAGTGCCTCTATAGTTTAGATTTCATCCATCATCCATTTGTTTACCAGGTGGAAATGGTTTGATAAAAGAATGCCCATGGCAGTTTCATTAAAGCACCATTCCAGGACTTGTCAGCTGTCCTTCCCAGATACTGAAGTCTATTATTTGAATTGCCTTAATAATAAGATAAACTCTTGCTGGAATTAATTATTACAGTTATCTCTAATGTGACTTGGTCTTGTAATGAGTCATTGATACCTTGCTTAAACTTAGTGTTTCTGGTGACTTGCCAGGCAGAACAAACCTAGAAATGAAACACTTCTTATTTATTCACAACACTTGCATAAAATGCACTTCTCAGGGGTTATTTTAAAGACTGAAATGACATCAAACATTGTTCAGAGGAAGTCTATGAATTCCCTCCACACAGGCCATGAATTTAGCTACTGAGCTGGCTGGCATCAGCCAGCCACTGTTACAGACAGTTCTCATCCTCTATATATGAGTACATTACTTATGAAGAGTAATTTTATTAAGAAGATACATTTAAGCACCTCTCTTCCTCATCCCATATGCATACTACTGTAAGACTTTTCTCTTTATTCCATAGCTTAATTACCAAATAGCTAACATGACTTCATGGAATAATCCAAAGGATGCAGCTCTCCCAGACAACAGATGCTACAGATCTTAGAAATACATCTGTTTATATTAAGTATTGCATGTCCATACCAAACACAGGTAAAGGGATTGCTTGGAAACAGGAATGCATGCAGAACCACACAGAAGGGCGTATGATGAAAAACAGATTACTCACTCTGTTGCTGCCTACAGTGGCAAAAACAAGAGGATCACCTTCTTTACTGTGCCAGTTAAACTGGACTCCAAACAGAGGCTGGCCATGGTCCTCCTATACGTGTAAAGTAAGTTTAGAGATTAAAAACCCAGCAAAACCCACAAGCACATCATTGCTGTGAAATTCAACAGTTTCACTGACAATTTTCCCTCCTCAAACTAATGGGTTCACAGCCAGTATAATTTTAGACAGTGAACAGTTAACAATCATAGTTTTGTAACGCCACATTTTACCTTGACTGTCTTAAAGGGAGGTTAAAGGAATACTCTGACAAACACACACCTCCCTTTTCTTTCTCTACGAACCTTTTAAAAAGTAAATGGGAAGAACTGTTGTCTCAGTCATGCCTAGAAGCTGGCAGAACTCCCAAGCTGTACTTGCAGCTCTAGTATTTTGGTTTACAATTTTCAGTAAGGCAAACTCTGCATCTAAGGTCATTTTCTATCATAATTACTTATACACAAGGATTTGCAACTTCACAGAGAAGAATTACCAAGAGAGAGAAGAATTATATTGGTATAAGGATGGAAAACAGCCACATTTCACTATTACATTACAGTTAGGTCTTGTAACTTTGTCACAGACACAAGGAACTCTCTCCAGTGTGTCACAATACTGCTACAAAGTTCATGTCTACAAAATGTTTTCAGATGTTTTACAAATAGTTACCAGAGAAATGCCAAGTATTATTTTTATACAACTTACATCAGTTTGAGAGAAAAAAAAAAGGAGGTATGTTTATGAATTGTGATGAATATGGTGGTGCTTGTTAATAATTGATAACAGTATTTTGGCCTGTCCTGACAGGATGTTTTCAGCAAGAATAATGTTCATTAAAGTGCCTCCCCACAGGGGACTGTCTGGGACAGTGCAGGCAGGAAGGAAGTGTCTCATGATGGCTGTTCAGCAGCCTTCAAATGGCAGCACTTCAGAGACAACACCAGAAGTACCAGCCCTGGCAGCTCTGGCCTATCCAAAACCAAAGAATAAATTCGAGGAGGGGGTGTGAGTAGGGAGTCTAACACTCCTTAGTAAAAGAAAAGTAAAGGAAGTCTGGAAAATTTTTAAATAGCATTATTTACTGACAAAGGCAGTATCTGTTATTAACAGAAATAACTAGAAGAGCTAGAAAGAGAGAGCAGAAAATCTTTCAGAGATTAAGGCCCTCCTGCAATTCCTAAGACAGATAACTTTCAAAGCTCAATACCCATTAAAAAGAATTGTTCAAAGCTTAACTCAAAGTATTACTGATCATAACACAAAAGCACAAACTAATGGCTTCATGAGATGAGGAATATAGGATATTAAGAAAGGGAAAAGCAGCAGGGCTCTTAGTAACCCCAGGACAGAAGGAAAAAGCAGGAATTCAGTACTGCAAAGCATTACAGTTGAACTAGAAATGAAGAATGAGGAAAACCATAAGCCATAATATTGCATACACATGGCCACGATTTTTTGGTGTGCAATACATTTATTATTTTTACTTTTTAGCAAGAAATTTATTAATTTTACTTGGTAGCCTAAAATTTTGAGTGTATTTAAGTCTTGTTTGAAGAGAATGGCTGAGAGATCAAACTGAAAATGCTTAATAAAGTTTTTCCACTAATAATAACAACTTGGTTTCAAATTTCTGCCTGAAGGAGTTCCTGCTGCTGAACAGTGACTGCTTCTGACATATCACATGAAGATAATACAGGTAAAATGCATGGGCTCCCACTGCTTTATTACAGAGATATATTAGCAGGTTTTGCATTTGTTTTTCTGGAACAACCTTGCTCTCTGTTATACGCCCTGTTTCTGATACATTTAACAAAAGATGGAAAGTGAAAAGCCATATGTTTTTCACCCTCAAGACAGGATATTTTTCCAGCATACGGTGCAATAAGTTTCCGATTTTCTAGGTAGGACCCAGACTAAGGTGATAAGTAGAGATATATAACAGAGTGCTACACTGTTTCCACATTTTTATACTAGAGTACATACCTAAAGTATTTTGCAAGCTTTTTCAAAGAAAACCTATTTCCCTGGAAAAAATTACAGAGAAAGACAAGGGTCTTTAGTCTACTTACTTCACCCACACTACATTTCTCACACCAAGTGCTACAATCTCCAGGAGCCTGACTGTACATATTGCAGTTTTGCTGGTGTTTGATGGATAAAGCAGTCAGGCAGAGGCTCCTGCAGGAAGATACCAAGGTATCTGCAGAAGCTCTGCTCCTGTTTAAACTCCTAACATCCCCAGTGGTCAGAGACAGCACATAGCTATTTTGAAAATACTTGTCTGCTCTAATTTTTGTCCCAAGTGCTAAAGAATGAAGGAGATTTTCCAAAACATTGTATTCTAGGTGCTGTACACGATGGTTATGCTCAGATGCCAAGTATGCGACACAAATCTGACACTGGTTTGTACCGACAGAAGTGACCCAGATACCCGTCCAAAAGTGAAATTGTGAAATGCCATCTTGTCCCTGCTATGAATAAAGGGCACGAAACCCAAAGTACCCAGGTTCTTCATGCACTAGAGGAAGAAGGCAGAGAAGAAAACAGACCTATTGCTACAAAAGCAAATAAATAAACAATCAATAATGAATTCCAGCCTTACTCACTCAACACCAACTTGGGTTCAATCAAAGAGTAAGACCAGACCTGGTTTTAGACAGAAAGCAGTGAAGTCATTACGATGGCAAAAATAATCACCTGCATGAATGCCTTTTAATCTGTGTCACCCACACTGCCAGTGGGGAACCAACAACCCACACGTGCATTTCCAGCTCCCAGACGTGGAAGCAAGCCATTGTGGGCAGTGGGTGTAGTGACATTCAGTTTCCATTACACACCAACAAGCTAGAATTCTGCATGGCATTGCATACTGGTTCCCAGCTCAGGGGACAGCAAGGAGAAGCTGAGACAACACCAGGCTGCTTAGAACTTAAGCACACACCCTAACCAGAAGTAAAAGGTAGGGAAAATAATTGCATTGCTTTAAAGGGAGCACAACAAAGCAAAATATACAGTTTTCTGCCAAAAGATCTATCAGCAAGATATAGATGGATATATGAGGATGTGCAACTGTGCTAGCTGTTAGCTGTATATGCTCATTCATAAACCCTATTCCCATTCAGTCCACAGAAAGCAAAGATTTCTCAGTACATTTGACAAGTAACTTAGTACTTCATAAAGTAAAAAGACATTTTTTTATTTCCTGACATTTTCCAAGATTTTCCATTTTCTCTCCATTATTTTTGTTTTCCTGATGCTTAAATTTCACCCAAAATAACTCCCAAAGTAGTGTTTAAAACACATATTTAGCAAGCACTGAGTTTTTCAGGCTGAGTCATAACCATTTAACACTCAAAGCAGACAGTAATGGCCATATTTGCTTCCCAAAGGAAAAAACTAAAAAACAAAATAAGATGGGAAAACCAAAAGTACAAAAGTGGAAAAACATGTAATTTATACACCCCTAAAGAATCTTTAAATCATGTTGACCCTTCAATACCTGCATCTTGCAGCATAGTTCAAAATCATATAAACTAGAGGATATATATGACATGGTACTTAAACCCACATACAACATTCAATCATTAGAGTTTTCACCAGAATCTCTGCAAAGTTAGTATGGAAGAGCAGGAAAAGGAATAGAGGTTTCCTCAGTCATGAAGTAAAAAACCAAATTTGGCTGCTACCTAGGTCTTTGACTAACATGCACATCTCTTATTATTACCATTAATTTCAGACCAAAAAGAAACAGGGGAAAAAAGCTAATAATAATACCCCACTTAATTGAAATGCTACATTTACTCCCTCACAGCTTGATTCCACTTGCACAGGAATCTGTTTCCAGCCCTGATCCAAACCCAAGGAAGTCAGGGATTGCTTAGTTTCATAACTTGGTCTTTTGGATCACCCTGCAGTAGGGTCTGGATTGACAGTGGGGTGAGGGAATGTTTTCTTTTCCCAGAAGACACTTGGAAAGCAGTAACCCTTTTTGTCTGCAGACAGAAAACAAGCATGAGTAACAAAGCTCAGAACTTGTTAAAAGTTTGGGTGTCCAAAGGCCGGTGTCCGCGTTTGAAGTATGACTTGAAGCTGCAAATAGCACCATCCGCGGGGGCGACTCACAGGAACTGCTGCCTACCCTGGTGAAATGAAACAACTTCCCTTCCTCCTACACCCTCAAAGGCATGGAGGCA